>NC_143052.1:33185000-43185000 GCF_052426305.1 Pelodiscus sinensis
ACCAGGGCCTGAAGGACCATAGAAAAGTAGCCCTTTCTGTTAATGAATTGGGCTGCTCGATGGGGCGGTGCACGGATTGGAATGTGTGTCCCATCGAGCGCTCCTCCACAATTCGGGAAGCCAAGGGCAGCAAAGCCAGCCATGACACTGTCCAGATCTGCTAGACAGACGAGCCTGTTCAGCAGCTCCGAATTGATGGCCCTCACCACCTGCAGAAAGAGACAGACAACAAAATGTTAGAAGGGGTGCCTTATCTCTTAGGAGGAGAACCCACCACCCACCTTCCCTCTCAAACACCCCGGGAATCCCCTCCTCAGAACTCCCCCCCCAACAATTCAGGGTGAGTGGAGGAGCTCCCTCCCACTCCACTTTGCCCTTCCTGACAGTCTCCCTTCCCCGCACCCCAAACTGTGATTGTCCCCAGACAATGACTTACCTCCATCAGGATGTATCCAACAGTAGACCTGCCCACTCCAAATTGGTGTCCCACGGAGCGGTAGCTGTCGGGGGTTGCCAGCTTCCAGAGGGCAATGGCGACCCTCTTTTCCACGGGGATAGCAGGCCGTAGGTGGGTGTCTTGCCGTTGCAGAGCAGGGGCGAGCCAGGTACACAGCTCCTGGAAAGTGGTCTTTTGCATCTGGAAGTTGCGTAGCCACTCTTGGTCATCCCAGAGCTGCATAACGAGCCGGTCCCACCGGTCAGAGCTGGTGTCAAGCCTCCAAAAACGCCTGTCCACAAAGAAGTTTGGAGGCAAGGGCAGTGGGGCTGCATGACGGACGATCCCTTCGTACCTCTGGTCTGGGTCCAGCTGGGGAAGTAGCCTCATGACTGTGTCATGCAGATGCAGCAACACTTGCAATATGATGGCGTGGGGCCATCGCCTGCCCAGGGGCAGCTCTGGCTCCATGCCGAAAAAACGGGTCTAAAACAGAAAAACCTCCACACAAAAATCCTGCTGGGGTGTCCCAGGAAGCTGAGCACTCCAAACCAGCACTGCAATGCCTTGCTTACCTCTTAGAGGATCAGCAAAGGCAGCTGCAGGAGCAGAGCAATGGGTGTTCAGGGGCGTCCCTTTAACCACGCGTCTCTGCAAAGGGCAGGCAGCAGCACCCGGAAGGAAATGCTGCCCCCATGCCCTGGAAGAAGCAGTTCCGGGTGGCTTTTAATTTCGCAGTCAGGACGCTCTTTTTCGAAAAAGCGGATCGATTTTCCGATCCGCGTATTGTAGCCTACACGCACTTTTTCAAAAGAGGCTTGCAGTCTAGACATAGCCAAAGGGATCTAGGGGTTATAGTGGACCACGAGTTAAATATGAGTCAGAAGTGTGATGCTATTGCAAAAAAAGCAAACATGATTCTGGGATGCATTAACAGGTGTGTTGTGAGCAAGACATGAGAAGTCATTCTTCTGCTCTACTCTGCGCTGGTTAGGCCTCGGTTGGAGTATTGTGTTCAGTTCCGGGCACTTCATTTCAAGAAAGATGTGGAGAAATTGGAGAGGGTCCAGAGAAGAGCAACAGGAACGATTAGAGGTCTAGAGAACATGACCTATGAAGGAAGGATGAAAGAATTGGGTTTGTTTAGTTTAGAAAAGTGAAGACTGGGTCGGGAGGACTTGATAGCAGTTTTCAAGTATCTAAAAGGGTGTCATAAGGAGGAGGGAAAAAACTTGTTCATCTTGGCCTCTGAGGATAGAACAAGAAGCAATGCGCTTAAACTGCAGCAAGGGAGGTTTAGGTTTGACATTAGGAAAAATTTCCTAACTGTCAGGGTAGTTAAACACTGGAATAAATTGCCCAGGGAGGTTGCGGAATCCCCATCTCTGGAGATATTTAAGAGTAGGTTAGATAAACGTCTATCAGGGATGGTCTAGACAGTATTTGGTCCTGCCATGGGGGTAGAGGCTGGATTCGATGACCTCTCGAGGTCCCTTCCAGTCCTCGTATTCTATGGTTCTATGATCCCTGTCATTATCTTGTTTTGTGTACTACACCTCCTAATAAAACCACCTTTTAGATTCATAGCTAGTATCCTGTCCACTTGCTCCCTCCAAGACTGAATGGGTTTCAGAGCTTGGCATGCTCTTAAAGGAAACTTTATTCCCACAGTCTATCAAGCTTTATAATTCTGTGAACTAACCAAGCTTTCATCCCCAAGATCATTAGAATCTTCCTCATATAATAGGAAATGGTACTGCGGCCTTTCTGTTGACTCTAAAAACATCTTAAGGCAGTTGAAATGTGTTAGTTTGATGTGAACAGAGTCTATGATGAATAAAGGTCAAAGCATCTGGTTCAAATCCTCTCATTACTATCTACTCTGTGAAAAGAACAGTGATTCTATGGGCCAGAATCACACTCACATTATGAAGAGGTCTGTAAGGCTACCACAGACTCTTCTATCCACACTTTCTCAAAAATTATAGCTTCACCATCTTCACCTCTGTTGATGCGGTTTTGGTAGAAGGGTATGGAACAGGTTGTCCTAATAACCCTTAAATTTCTTTTACAATTCTCTGAAGGTAAGTTCAGTTCTCCTCTCATTCTAGGGATGTTTTATTATATTCTGCACCCCATTGTGAAGACTGTCTGACCCAGAGAAGACTAAAAAAGGGAAAATTCTGTCTTACCTGCAAATTTTCATTCTGTAACCCTCCATATCTGACAGTCTGACCCTCCACTGGAGGATTGTATTATGTCCAGAGTTTATTGCTAGCTATTGCTCACTTATTGCATATTTTAGAAAGGAAGGGACTGTTTCTCCAGGAAACCCTACACTTCATCTCAAGGCTCTGCTGCAAATGATTTGAGCTGAATAGTTTGTATATAGTTAGAGTTTTTCAGCTTTAGAAGATATTATTCTGGAGGGCTCTTCCTGAGGAGCTGTTCTAAGCCCAGGATCACAGCAAAGATCTTGGCTGCCTCCAATTACCATGCAGATGGGGAAGACCCACTATGCAGACTATCTGACCTGAAGGGCCCAAGATAGAAAAGTCACATATGACAGAATGTCCCCTTTCCTACACCCTTCTATGGTACATACATTTTGGGCTGATTGCACTGGAGTGAATGTGGTCATAGATTCATAGAATCCTAGGCCTGGAAGAGACCTCAGGAGGTCATCGAGTCCACCCCCTGCCAAAAACAGGACCAACCCTAACTAAATCCAGGGTTTTGTCAAGAAAACTTCTTGGAATGGAGATTCTACTACCTCCCGAGGTAACCAGTTCCAGTTCTTCACCACCCTCCTAGTGAAATAGTTTTTCCTAAAATCCAACCTAGATCTCTCCTACTGTAACTTGAGACCATTGCTCCATGTTCTGCCACTACTGAGGGATAGCCTCTCTCCATCCTCTGGAACCTCCCTTCAGGAAGTTGAAGACTGCTATCACTCTTCTCTTCTGCAGACCAGATAAACCCAAATCCCTCAGCCTTTATTTGTAGGTCATGTGCTCCAGCCCCCTAATCATTTTCATTGACTTCTGCTAGACCTCTTCAATGCATCCACAACTTTTCTATAGTGGGGGACTCATAACTAGACACAGTACTCCAGATGTGGCCTTACCTGTGCTGAATAAAGGGGAATAATAACTTCTCTAGATCTGCTGGCAATGTTCCTCCTAATGCACCCCAATATGCTATTAGCTTACTTGGCTACAGGGGCACACTGTTGACTCACATCCAGCTTCTCATCCATTGTTATCCCCAGGTCTTTTTTTGCTGAACTGCTACTTAGCCAGTTGGTTCCCAGCCTGTAACAGTGCTTGGGATTCTACTGTCCCAAGTGCAGGACTCTGCACTTGTCCTTGTTGAACCTCATCAGATTTCTTTTGGCCCAATCCTCCAATTGGTATAGGTCACTCTGGACTCTATCCCAGCCCTCTAACATATATACCTCTCCCCCTAGTTTAGTGTCATCCATTAACTTGCCAAGGGTGCAATCTATTCCTGCATCCAGGTCATCAATAAAAATGTTGAACAAAACTGGCCCTAGAACCAGTCTTTGGGGCATTCCATTTGAAACCGACCGCCAACCAGACATCGAGGTGTTGATCACTACCCTTTGGGCCCAACAATCTAACCAGCTTTCTATCCACTTTACAGTCCTTTTATACAATCCATACTTCCTTAACTTGCTAGCAAGAATACTGTGGGACACAATACCAAAAGCTTTGGCAAAGTCAAGGTATATCACATCCACTGACTTCCCCATATCTACAGAACCAATTACCTCATCATAGAAGCTAATCAGGTTGGTCAGGCAGGACTTGCCCTTGATGAGTCTATGTTGACTATTTCTGATCACTTTCCCCTCTTCCAAGTGCCTCAAAATGGGTTTCTTGAGGATTCCCTCCATGATTTTTCTGGGGACTGAGGTGAGGCTGACCAGTCTATAGTTTCCTGGATTGTCCTTTTTCCCTTTTTAAAGATTGGCACTACGTTTTCCTTTTTCTGATTGGGAGAAGTCCCAGACAGTCTTCATGAATTTTCAAAGATAATGGCCAAAGACTCTGGAATGACATTTGCCAACTCCCTCATTACCCTCAGATGCATTAAATCTGCACCTATGGATTTGTGCTTTTCTAAATATTTCTTAACTTGTTCTTTCTCCACTAAGGGCTGACCACCTCTTTCCCATAGTGTGTTGCCTAGTGCAGTAATCTGGGAGCTGACCTTGTCTGTGAAGACAAAGGCAAAAAAAAGCACTGAGTACTTCAGCTTTTCTCCCACATCATCTGCCACTGAGTTACCTCCCTCATCCAGTAAGGACCCCACACTGTCCCTGATCACCCTCTTATTGCTAACATGCCTGCAGAAACCTTCCTTGTTACCCTTCACATCCCTTGCTAGCTGCAATTCTAATTGTACTTTGGCCTTCCTGATAGCTCCCCTGCATTCTCGAGCAACATATTTATACTCCTCCCTAGTCATCTGTCCAAGTTTCCACTTCTTATAAGCTTTCTTTTGTGTTTAAGATTGCCAAGGATTTCCCTGGTAAGCCACCCTGGTTGCCTACCATATTTGCTTTTCTTACCGTGCATTGAGATTGTTTGTTTCTGAACCTTCAATAAGGCTTCTTTAAAATACAGCCAGCTCTCCTGGATTCCTTTCCCCCTCATGTTAGCATCCCAGGGAATCCTGCTCATCAGTTCTCTGAAGGAATCAAAGTTTGCTTTTCTGAAGTCCAGGGTGTGTATTTTGCTGCTCTCCTTTCTTCCTTTTGTCTGGATCTTGAACTTGACTATCATGATCACTGCTGTCTAGGTTGCCACTCACATCTACTTACCCTGCTAGATCCTTCCTACTTGTGAGCATCAGGTCAAGCTGAGCATAGCTCCTGGCTGGTTCCTTCAGCACTTTTACCAGGAAGTTATCCCCAACATTCTCGAAAAACTTCCTGGATTGCCTGTGTACTGCTGTATTGGTCTCCCAACAGATGTCAGGGTACTTAAAGGCCCTCATGAGAAGCAGAGTGAGTGTCTATTGCAGATTCTTATATGGCCCCAACTATAGTAATAGTTGACAGTCATTTTCAATGCATCTATTCACACAATAACCCTATAAGAGAGATCTACATGTAGAGATCTACATGTTTCATTAGTCTATAAAGTGCTATCAGACCATTTGTTGTTTTTTCTATAACAGACTAACTCAGCTACCCCCTGAAGCTCCTCTAAAGGTAGAGAAGTGTTATAATCCCATTTTACATTTAGATAATGTAGTGACGGAATTTACATAGTTTGTCCAAGCTCGCATAGGAAGTATGGGATCAGGCAGAAACCTCACTGTTAAATCATCTTTCCTCCTTTTCACCCTCTTTTTTTTTCTTGGAGAAGAAGCAGTCAGGCCTGCATATGTTCTGCAGAAAGTCTGAGTACATACGTTTAATAGTCTTTCTTGCAGGAATTTAATTTAAAAAGTAAATTTTTGTTCCTTTGTATCGGTCTGAATTTCCTAGTTTACTACAGGGCAGAAAAATGTATCATTTTGTTTCACCAAAGGTGGAATAATGTTTATGATTTATAATTTAAAAGGCTTTAGATTTTAAGAATGATAGTGTATTAATAATTGCTTTGTTTTTGTCGAGTCATCATGCCACATCCTCTCATAAGCCACCTTGTCAGAAAACTACTCCTGTATTTCTGGCTATTAATATTGCAATACACATGATAGTCTTAAAGGAGAGGATTATTTCTCTACAGTTATTGGTTTCCATACAAATCAGAGTAATGTTTATTATCACTGGCAGCCCTTGTTTTAATCCATTCCTAACTTTCTGAAACTTTTGCCCTTGGAGGTAAAATTGACCTGGTCCATGCCTGATTTTTTTATTTTTGTTTGTTTGTTTTGAAAAGTTTGGACCAAAGTAGGTTAGTTTTTTAGCATATGAGGGGAGCTTAACTATCTGCAAGCCAATCAGTGGGGACAGGGCTGCCGAAGAACTATTCATCCTTGGCTGGGGCTACAGCACTCTTGATGGTGAGTGGTAAACACCCACCATTATTTTTTCTGTGGGTACACTAGCCTTGAAACATCCATGGAGATGGTGCCTATGGTCCCAAGCATACCAGACATCTTAGCCAACCAACTGGAGGTTGTACTCCTTTTTAAGGGACCTGTGAACTTGCCTAAAACCCCAATTTTGTTTCATGGTGCTATGTCTCTGAGGGAGCTCCTCAGGGCTGCCCCTCTCATGGTACAAACTGAAGGAATCCTTATCCCATGCATGTTTTTCCCCCTCACTGTACTACTGCATAATTCAAGGAACTTACCATCCCAAAGTCACCTTTTTGGTCCCTTTACTCCCATTCTCTCCTTTTCTCACTTTATGGAGCACATTTTTGGTGCTGACGGGCCCCACAGCTTATTTTCTTCCTGTATCATTGTGAGCACATCCTACACTGTAGCTTGCCCATCTAATGATTTTTGTTTCCACTCTGCCACTTCCAGTGTTAACCTGCCCTGCTCCATCTGTGCCTTACTGGTCTCTTACTGCACAGCTGTAGCCTGAGCACTCTACTTTAACACACTGCCTTTCAACACATCACTTTAGGCTGACTAGTTCCTCCTGTCAGACTGCCATCTGTGCCAGCACAGTGATTTTCAAAACTTCAGCCTCTGCCTTCAAGTCAGTTAATTCTTTCCCCATTCCTAGCTAGTCTTCTTTTAATTTTTTGTACTCTGCCCTGAGATTGTCTGCTAATTCCTGTTCTGACCCATACCGCTCTAAGATTTCAAGTTACCATTTGTAGGCCCTCAAAATGGACTGTTTCTTAACTATTTTTATTGAAAACTTCTGAAAGAATTCCTTTCATTTTTGTTTGAAACCATTGTTCCTACTGCTTACACAATTGTTGATAAGCACCAGGCACAGTCAAAGCACCTTCTTTCCAGAGACCATTTTCCTTCTTGATTAATAAAAACTTCTAACCCATTTCCCAATATTATTTCTGAAGTGCTGTTGTAATGTGACTCAATTTCCCTTTGGCTATCATATTTTAAATCTTATTTTTATACACTTAGAAATTTAGTTTGCAATATAAGATTGGCCATACTGGGTTAGAGCAAAGGTCCATCTAGCCCAGTATCCTGTCTTCTGACACATACCTGTATGTAATATTTAAGATATGGGTGTACCATGGATTAATATAAAGGCAATATTTTTTGTCTTCTTATCTATCTTTTTTCTTAATGATTCCCAACATCCCGTTTGCTTTTTTGACTGCTGCTGTTGCATAAGTGGATATTTTCAAAAACTATCTACAATAACTCCAAGATGTTTCTTGAATGGTAAGAGCTGATTTAGACCCTTTCATTTTTACATATAGTTGGGACTATGTTTTCTAACGTGCATTACTTTGCACTTATCAGCATAAAATTTCATCTGCCATTTTTTTTGCCCAGTAAGGCAGTTTTGAGAGATCCTTCTGTAGTTCTTCACAATCTTCCTGTGACTCAACTATCTCAAGCAATTTTATATCCTCTGCAAATGTTGCCACCTCAGGCCATGTCTACACTAGGAAACTATTTTGAAATTACTAAATTTGACTTAACTCCAATTTAACAAATTGGAACTAGTGTGTCCTCACTATGGGGAAGCATCAAAATTAGTCTGAAAAAGTCTCCATTGATGTGAACATGCTACCTCAGACTTAGAGCACTGGGGAGTACTTATTTTGAAATAGCGGCACCAGAGCATCCACACTGCCATTACTTTGAAATAACTATTTTTAAATCAGCATTACTCTTGATGAAAAGCAGGAGCACAGTATAAATTCTGTGGCTCATTATTTCAAAATGAAGGGCTTGGTAGTGTGGATGCTCTGCTTATAAATTTGACCAGGAGAAGAGTGGAGTTATTTCAAAATAAAGTCTTAGTGTAGACCAAGGATCACCATTTACCCCTTTTTCCCAATCATCTATTAATATGTTGAATAGGATTGATCCCAGTACAGATCCCTGGAGGACACAATATTTATCTTCTCCATTCTGAAAACAGACCATTTATTCCTATCTTTTCTTTCCTATCTTTTAACCAGTTTCCAGTTCATGAAGGAACCTTCAGTGTTATCCCATGACAGTTTAAACTCCACTCTTTTAACCTACAACACCATCCTACTACCCTCAGAATAGTTCCTTTACTGAGAGGTTCTAATAATTTCTACAGTCTGCTCCTTTGGGACAAAATCCTCCTTCCTTGGACTTCCTCACCCTCAGCACATAGATTTGGTCCTCTAGATAACAGAGATCTGCCTTGTGATCAGTCTTCTTTCCCCTCCTGGTCTGAAACTTTTCTGTTCATTTATGGGATGATGAGCACCAAAACACTTTTTTAAACTGCTTCCTGATGTCAATCATCCTCCTATACACTAGGGAGCTCTGTGCCCACCTAGGGACATCAAATTATTACACCAAGAACAAACTAAAAAATCCCAGAGTAAGCCTCCTATTGCTTTCTTCTGGATTCCCAAGATGTTGACTTATTAATCCATTCCCGCAAATGAAAGGAGGGAAGCACCAAGAGAAATAGGTATGGATTATTAAGTATCTCCCTGTCCCTTTAGGAAACTCCCCAGAAGGGATTAGATCAGTTCACCCCTGGGGGGATATGATTAGAGAAGTAGCTCAAAATCTTTTCCCATCACTGTTACTAAGGGTCCGTGGGGCAGTACTTCCCATTAAGCCTAGTCTTTCAGGTGCTTCCCAGGACAGCCCAGCCTATAGGTATGTTGACACTATCTGCCAGATCCACAAACATCTGTTGATCCAGTTATTTATTTAGTCATGGTAGTATAGACATAATAAATCAACTGCCAATCGCTCTGTCAACTCCGATACCTCGGGAACAAGATGCGTAGGCCGAGTCGATGGAAGAGCATCTGCCATAGACTCACCAAAGTGAAGACACCTCAGGGAGGAGATCTGTGTATGTTGACTTCAGCTATGTTATTCACACAGCTGAAGTTCCATAACTTAGATCAAATGTCTCACTATACTGTAGACTAGGTCCAAGCCTCTCATGGCAATATAGAGGTATCAGCAGCCCAGAATTCCCAGGTTCTAGTCCTCCAGTTTCTTACAAATTACCTTAACTTAACCATTACCCAGAATAGTAAAAGTTAGCTGAATCTCTGCTAAAATTTCTTACAACCCTGGGTTTTATAGTGGTTCTTTCAGAAAACATGACTAAAAGTCATAAAGTGGGTGTTAACTTTTATATTCCGTTATCTTAAATTAATTATGAATCTTCAAGATTTTTTGAAAACACAATGAAAGATATCATTATCTCTCTTCAATGTAATATTGGCAAGAAAAAGAAAAACTGCATTCCGCTTTCTTCTTATGAATTCCGAGTTATAATTGAAGTAGACATTTTTAGTTGATGAAGTTTATGGAGAGCTGATAAGATTCATATGGCAGCTAGGTATATAAGCCTATGTAGTTTGCATTAAACTTGGCAGAACTATAGTTTCTGTGCTGGCAGAGGGCTAACACACAGTCTATGTACTACTTCAGTCACATTAAAGCCTTATTCTGAGGACTTAACTGAAGATAAGTGGCCCGAATGTCATGGGCAGACCCTCTGCATAAGGAAGTATTTTATGATGTAACCTAAAGGGCAAACTGATTGCTCAGAAAAGTAGAATAAAGTTCAAATAACTGTCCACCTGGAGATGCTTTCCCCATAGCTAGATTTATTTTCAAATAAGAGTTCCAGAATAAGATCTAATGCAATTAAAGTTCTGAATATTAACCAATTGAGATTTTCCCAAATTCCATCAGATGGAAAGGTAGAAGACTCACGGCTATTATGGAGACCCCAAATTAAACTTGTCTTGCCTACATCTCTTGCTTGCTGCCCTGTCTTTTATGTGGCTTCCTAATTGTCATCCATGTATTTCCACTAATATGCCCCACAGCTATAGCTTCAAAGGATTCAAGGGCCATAACAGATAGACTGGGACGTACACCTACCCCAAGGCCCAATTCTCCATTATACATTCACATAAACATTTTTTATTTTTACAGACAGTTTGAACACTCATAATTTTTGAATTGCTTCTGACAATCATTGTGAGATTTGTGTACAAGAGTCTTCTGAGGACTGGTTTTCACTCACATATTCTCATATTTTATTTATACATTTCATATAACTTCCAGGAAAGTAAAGATACATGATCCTGAAACCACTGGGTCATCTATTTCTTCTTTTCAAAATAAACGCCCTTTGCATATCAACATTTTACTCAATTTGCTAGTAAAGGCGTTTTTTGAAAATTGTTTTGCTAAACACCGGGGAAGCGTATTGCATCTTCCAGAGCACATCCATTTTCATTATTTGTCATTTCGTTGCTCAAATATAGTCTTTTTCAAAAACTCTGCCATACCAAACCTCTTCTTTGAAACGTATTAGGGTGCATCTTTTTAGAAATGTCCTTTGTTTTTAGCTAGAAACAGCCTTTGAGTGGTTCTTAGGATCAGCTAAATGAGAGAAATAAAGAACAGCACATAGTGTCCTTATATGTGGGTGAGATTTAATTTAAACACCCTCTTTTATTTTTATTAAGCATATGTACAGATTCCAGAAGCAATGTACACAGTATCTTGATTAATAATATAGTATAGCATGCTGTTTGTAAGAATCTATGGGCACAGATGACTCATGAACACAAACAGAGGGAGACAGATTTCAGAAACAGAGCTTAACACGGCTACATTTCTATTACTATAGTGAGACATGTAACTGATATATCAGGTATATCAGGAGTGACCTGAACTTTTCCATCTGCCCACACTAGCCACCCATTATTCTTACAAAAGCCATCAGATCTTCAGCACTAAAATGGCCTTCACAGTAAAAATAAGCTGCTTTGTTAATCATGCTGTACGGGTGCATCTACACAGCACCCTAAACTGAAAGTAAGACACACAATTTATATAGCACAAATTGCGTATCTTTTTTCAACTGTATTTCGCAATTTGATGCATCTATATAGTGCAAATTTTGAAATAACATGCTATTTCGAGACATCCCTTAACCCCTGTTGAACAAGGGTTACAAGGATGCCAGAATAGCGCACCTGGTATTTTGAAAAATATTTTGAAATACCGGGCATGTTTGAAAGATGTGGGGTAGCTATTTTGGGATACATCCAGTATCCTGAAATAGTCCCACTGTCTAGATATCCCCCAACTGTGCACACAACTCTGCTCTGTATCATTTCAGCTCACGATTATCATCAAATCTGGTGAATATGCCTGAGAAAATAATTAGTGTGAGCACAATGGCAGCACAAATGCAGCAGCTCTGAGGGGCGGGGAAAGCCACTGGAAAAAGGGAGAGGAGACAGATTTTTTTAAGGAGAAAAGTAGATAGGAAGGGAACCAATAGACCAGGAAGGGAGAGTGCAGAAAGGGGAAGAGCCAGCAGAGATCAAAGAAGGGAAACTGCTACAGCAAGCAAACAGAAAAAATAGCCTGGGAGAGAGATTTATTTTCTAGAAAAACAGAGAGTCAGGCCACAGCTCTTCACCATACTGGTAGTATGAGCAAAGCACATCACTACTTTGCTCTTCTACGAACAGCTGACCTGACTGAGTAACCAAGTGAAGAGCAGCAGTGTTCCAATTACTATTACACTCTTCCCTCTAATCTGTCTTTTAGGCAGGGTGCAAAGACCTGATGACGAAGTGATAGAAGGAAAGACAGGAAATTGAGAAGAACCCATTTTGCTATCAGGAATGGTTTGTGTTAAGTAAAGCAAAAGTCAGGTGAGGGCTGGAATGGATGGAGGAAATAACAGAAACCCAGGAATGAAGCAAAAGATGTAGCAGTGCAGATGTTCCTCAGCACCAAACAAATATACCTCCACCCTCTGCTGGAAATCTCATAGCATAGATGTCCTTTGGGACAGCATAGATGCTCTTCCCAGCATGCCCTTCAGGGATTACTTGACCTGAACACTAGCTGCAGAAAAAATATCCTACCACTAGATGTCACTACACTCAACATAAATAAATGAGTTTTAGAGGGGTAGCCTGTTAGTCTGTAACTTTTAAAACAATGAGTAGTCCTGCAATACCTAAGGGTATGTCTACACTACCCCGCTAGTTCGAACTAGCGGGGGTAATGGAGTCATCCGTAGTTGCAAATGAAGCCCGGGATTTGAATTTCCCGGGCTTCATTTGCATGAAGCCGGTCGGCGCCATTTTTAAATGCCAGCTAGTTCAAACCCCGTGCCGCGCGGCTACACGTGGCACGGAGTAGCTAGTTTGGATTAGGCTTCTAATCCAAACTAGCTGTATGCCTCGTGGAATGCGAGTAGCCTAATTAGGAAGCCTAATCCGAACTAGCTACTCCGTGCCGCGTGTAGCCGCACGGCACGGGGTTTGAACTAGCTGGCATTTAAAAATGGCGCCGGCTGGCTTCATGCAAATGAAGCCCGGGAAATTCAAATCCCGGGCTTCATTTGCAACTGTGGATGACTCCATTACCCCTGCTAGTTCGAACTAGCGGGGTAGTGTAGACATACCCTTAGAGACTAACACAAATATATAGGACCATGAGCTTTCATAAAACCCATTTCATCAGATGAGTTAGAGTTCCACTCAAGCTCATCTGAAGAAGTGTGTTTTGCCCACGAAAGTTTGTGATACTATATACATTTTTGTTGGTCTCTAAGGCAAGAGCGGGAACCATTTTTGGGCCTGGGGCCACTGACCCATAGAAAAATCAGTTGAGGGCCACACACAAAAAAACCCTCACTGATGTGGTGCCCAACTTAGAATGGGAAAGACACTTCCCACATTCCCCTTACACACCAGAGCTTAGGAGGCTCAGCCTACTATATTCTGTGTGCTCCAGCCCAATGAGGGGGGGAATGGAGCACCAGAACAGGCTCCCCAATGCAAGGGAGGTCCTGAGCTTTGAAGGCCAGATCCAGGCAAGCCAGGAACTACATCTGGCCTCTGGGCCTGGGGTTCCCTTCCTCCATTCTAAGGTGCCACAGGACTACTCATTGCCTATATATTTTGTTAGTCTATATGACTTTTATAAATTCTTTAAAGAGTGTCACCTTTCTGTGTCTTTTTTTGCTCCTTGGAATTGGAAAACTAAAGGTTTCCTGACAATTTGTATTTTGTCATATGATCTTCATGAATTTTTAAAATTAGGTCTGTGACCTTTGAGTGAAAAGAGGCAAGCACCCTTGTTGTCTTACCACCAACAATACAATGCCAATATTTTAAGAAAAATGGATGTATTTAAAGGAAAAAATGTGCTTACCCATTACACGGCTGCTGCTGCTGCACTGGAGTAGGATAGAGAACAAGGCACAATCCCCTGACTGGCACCCAGTCTTAGTCCCTATTGCTCCTTCCATGAATATGAAAGCAAGATAGGACCCTACCATACAAACTTGGCTTGGTACACTGGAGGGAACTATATTGCACAGCATGAAGAGGTGTAGCAGGTCAGGAGTGAAGCACTGTTTACTGGAGTGGTTTGGCAGGCATCCTATCCCAAGAAGGTTCAGGAAGATGGAATTCCTCCCACTGGTCCCTACAGAAGAATGTGACTATGTATTTCCCCCATCATGCAGCTTTTGTTAATTTAATTATTTGTGCTCTTAATGACAATGTCAGGTTTCTTTGTAAAGTCAAAGGAAGGTTTGTTATGTGCTCGTTACAACAGGTCCTCACTTTCTCAATGTTAATGATAGCAAAAAGAGCTGATTGTAGTATGTGTAGAAAACATATATGTTGGAAAGAGATGGAATATAGTAATAATGCCTTACATTTATCTGCCTTAGGATTCTAAGTGTGAGACATAATAGCAATAAAAATAAAATACATAAATGTGATCCTAATTAAAATACTGAATAAAACACTAAAACCATCTTAATGTGTGGGCTGAAAGTCATCTGAAGGAGACTTTAAAATGTGAATGGAAAATGGCATATCCTTGTCTTTGCCAGAAAAGGAAGCCCTCCTCAGTAAAGCTATCAGACCCTGTTTCAGAAATACCTCAGGATATGTCTACACTAGCCCCCTAGATCGAACTAGGGAGGGTAATGTAGGCATTCGAAATTGCAAATGAATCCCAAGATTTAAATATCCCGGGCTTTATTTGAATGTTCCTGGAATGAGGTGTAACAGTTAATTCGAACTAAGGACTTAGTTCGAATTACAGTTTCACTGCCGCATGTAGCCGCAGTTACTTCGGGCTAGTGGAATTTCAAAATGGCGATCGGACGGTAACATGCAAATAAAGCCCGGGATATTTAAATCCCGGGCTTCATTTGCAATTTCAAATGCCTACATTACCCTCCCTAGTTCGAACTAGGGCTCTAGTGTAGACATACCCTCAGACTTCCTAAGAAGGTAGGTTGTATAAAGGGTGCCTGCTAGGACGTCTGTAAGAAATGGGGACTGCACATCTAATGTTCCAAGTTTGGAGCTGAGAATATACCCATTTCCTTTAGATTATTTCATGGGGGTTTGTTCAGGCCAAGACCAAAATAATTCGTGCTGATGAATGCTCAGCTAATTGCTCTATGGCTCTTCTACATACAGTATATGCCAGCTACGTAGGAGTTAGACATGGAGTTTAACTGGGTCTAGTGACCTTTCAAACTGTATCTGCTTTTTATTCATGAATCATCATTTTGTTTAGCTGACAGTTAATGTTTATTCGCAGTTCTTGCTTTCCCTGACCTCTTTTCAGTGTATATTATCTACTGCAGTCAATGAGTATTTTGTGTTAAGGATAAGCCACACTAGAAGGCAGCAAGTACACTTAAATATCCAGAGTGGATTTTACTGCACCTGGAACTCTGATCTCAGCACTGCCTTTACGATTACAGTAGACCCAGGGAGATTCATCTGCTGTAATCGTGTTGGTCTCTCACAAATGTAACTGACTGCTTTTAAATAAAAGGTATGTCAGGGGAAAATCTTCAGGCAGGCAGCCCACAGCTTTCTCTGCTGCCAGAGAAATTGAGATCAGCAGTGAGGGCTCTGATCCATGTCCACTTGCCAGCATCTGACACTATTCTTCCCCAAAGTATAAGTTTTTAGATATACTCCAAACCTGCTAATTAGCCTCTTTTTTCCTCATGAGGGCATTCTGGTGCATTTCAGGAGTGATTTCCTAATTAAATACAATTCAGAATCAAAATAATTAAGTCCAAATTATTCACTTTTTAAAAATCTTTCTGCACTGTCCCCCTGTTTCTGGTATGACCACATCATCTCTTCCTCTCTTTCACACTTTTCTCCCTCCCACTCCCTTTTTTTCCCCTCTCGTCTCTATTTGCTTTCTTGGAAAAGTCATATCTCCTTTGCACTCCTATTGTGCCTTTGATGCTATTTCATGCTGGCTACATTCCCTGCTGGCTAACCTTGCAGTCTCTCTCATGTTTCTCCTTCTCTTGTTCTCTCTGTTCCCTTTGATTCAAGCATGGTCATCTCTTCTTTTTGGTCCACCTGTCTCTCTTTGACATGTGTATTTACTAAAGTAGCTTTATGCACATATACCTATTTTTACCTATATGAAAGTACCTCTCTCTCACTTCCCTCAACCTCCTAGGGATTCCTGGTTGTCTCTGTCCACCATCCTCCCCCATTATGAGCCCTAGCCATATGGTGCCACCTCTTTTATTTAACCCCAAGTCTCCCTTCTTCTGGCTTCCATATTGCATTTTTCTCCCTCCTTCCTAGGGTATGTCTGTGGTAGGTTTGACAGGCAGTAATGCAAGGTTGTGTCTGTCAGCAATTTGGAGCTGAGTTGATTCCCTACAGAGTTACCCTGTGTTTGTGCTTGGATGCTACATCATCAACCCACCACAGGAGCTAGCTTAGCTTCAGGCAGGTGCTATGTGACTGGAGAGGAGCCTGCAGCAGTTATAGACCTATCAGCCTGTATACCCCTAGCAACAAATTAACAAGGCCCTAAATATTAGGGGTCCTTCAGCCACAAACTTCACTGGCCTCAAATGCAAGCCTTGGCTGTTATGAATGTCTTTTGTTTAAAGCATTGATAGTATCTCTCCTGCTCACAACACAGCAGGTCTTTTGTAGGCATATTTATTGATGACATACCATTACCTGCAGCAATTAAGAGCATTAAAAGGACAAATATTATTCTCACTGCTGAACTAGTGAAAGAAATAAACTGCTTTCATGAAAACCCCAAAAGCTTAATTTGGATAAAACCACCAGGGTAATGTTCAATCCTTGCAATAGACCATCTGGCACAGAAAAGGCTCTGCCAATTAATAAAGAAGAAATTACTGTTAATACCAAACATACATATCTCAGAATAATCCCCTCTTGTCATTTATCAGTTTCATACTTCAGAATTTGCAGTCTGACTTTGTAGAAAGTTGAAACAGATTGATCACATTCAGACTTTCACTAACCCACAAATTAACTCTCTTTCACACACAGAGACCTGTTTCTCATGTATTTGTAAAGAGTTGAGATATCATTCTAAAGTGGCAGAATAGTCAGCTCTAATTATTACTCAGCTGAGTTGACTGTCTCTGTCATTAAGGCATCAATATCATCTTGCGCATATTATGCTTAATTCAAAGAAACACAGTGCACCCGTTATCTTTAAACAATGTAGCAACTAATGCAAATAGTGCTTGCTTTTTAGCACCTTCAACACTGAAGTTCTAGCTAAATTTCTAACACTATGAGCATCCATCCATATGAGCAATCTGATTGTGAAAAATCTTTACCAGGAGCCTTTCTGCTCAGATAAAGTCACTTGGCAAGACCTTAGTTCATAATTCTTTTCTTAACTTTAGAAAGTTCTTTCAAAGAATTTAAGGCCCAAGTTTTCTAAAGGGCTCTCTAAGGCAGGGGTGGGCAATAATTTTTGGTAGGGGGCCACTCCAAGGTTTTAGTAAGTGGTCAAGAGCTGCACTTTTCTGTGGAGGAGATGCAGGTCTAGATTGTGACCTGGGTCAGGGGATTAGGGTGTAGGATCAGGGAGGGAGTGCGGGTGCAGGAGAGGATTCTGGTCTGGTGGAGGGCTGTAGGAGAGAGTGCAGGGTCTGGGAGGGAGTTGTCACCTGGGGCAGGGGGTGCAGAGGGTTTGGATGGTGATCTGGGGGAGGGACTTGGGATGCAGGAGGGGCTGGGGTGCCAGAGATAGGTGCTGGCTGGGAGGAGTTTACCTAAGTGTCTCCTAGCCAGCAGGCTGGGCTCCCTGCCTGATGCAGCCCCAGCCCGCTTGAAAATACAGGCTGCTCTCTCCACGTGCCTCTCAACTCCGGCTTCCCTGTCTCTCAGGTCAATCTCTCAGCTCCAAATGGCTTGCTGTTTCCAGCAAATAGGAGCTAAGAGATTGGCTGAGGTCAGATCTTAATGGCCGGTTGTTTCTGACCAATAAGAGCTGAGGATTGGGCTGGAGGCTGGGTGATTGCACAAAGCCTCCCCCTCCCTGCAGAGAAGAGAAACATGGGGACTGTGTTTAAACCACTGCAGCTGTGTGTCTCTGAGGGTCCCAGCAGGGTGATCTGCGGGCTGGATCCCATGGCTTGGCGGGCGGATCCAGCCCCTAGGCCATATTTTGCCCAGCTCTGCTCTAAGGGAACTTTGAAATGGGAAAGACTCTTTCACTTCAGTTGCATTCAGCTTAGAGTATACTTCCCCAGAATTTTTTGGCACCCAACATTAGAGATATAGGACCTGTAAAACCCATAATTCCACAAGTAGTAGCTGGAGCACCAGAGAAAATCAGGCCCTAGGTACCAAAGGCTGGACATCCAGATATATAGTACTAAATATGTCCCTTCAATGTGCAACACCAGCATATTATAGAGTATGGTTGAAGCAGTAGAGGAGGAGACTGAGTCCTGAGAACTGTAGTATTATAATCAATGTGTTGATAGTGACTAGCTGTGGTGACCTTGCACAAATCATTTATCCTTCAGTTTCCCCATTTGTAAAATGAGTGTAAAGGAGGTTGTAAGAATGTAAATATGTAAAGACATTTTCATGCCTTTAAATAAAATATTCTCTATAAGTTTATCGATAATTTTTGCTTTTGGTTTACAGCAGCACTGACTAGAAGTCTTCCTTTCTCTTTATGGATGGGGGGAAGGAAGATATCACAGGGACTAGTCTCCGTTACAAAACATGTTAGCTAGGAATATGAAAAAAACCCTCCCCCCACCACCTCCAGCCTATGTAGCTATGCCAGCAAAATCCTCAGCATAGATTGAACTGTGCTGAACAAGAGTGCTTCTGTTGGCATAGCTAATATGCTAAGAGAGGTAGTATAGCTGTGTTGGCAGAATACCCCAATAGTTTATATTACATCTATACTAGAGAACTCTGCCAGCCTTTAACAGCTGTGTTGACCAAAACTCTGTAGTACTGCCTTGCCCTGATTTTGCATCAATTACGGAAGTAACCACTGTCCACTGGATCCTTTTTAAAACATGGAAGTAGGATTGGAGAAGATATGATTCTCTCATCCTATGACAATTTTGAAGATTTTGAAAAATGTTCCTATACCTAATTAGGACAAAGTAACAAATAAATAAATAAATAAAGGTACTGAAAATTTGGAGGAAAAATCTGTTTGAGTCAGTTAAAACATTTTGTTTAAATTTTGACCACTTACAACTTTTTTTAACTATAATTAATTGTAATTTTTAAATGAAAAGATATTTTGAACAATTTTTCATTTAAAAATGTCAAAATGAAATATGGAGAAGCAATGTTATAAATGGAGTAAAGATGTATCAAAACCTAGTTCCATACAAAAATTTGGTTTTCAATAATTCTCATTCTCTAACATACAATTGTTCTGTCAAAAAAATTCCTAACTATCTCTATGCAGGGTATCATCATGTAGTAAGTATCTCCCAAGAATTAATTAGCTAACAAATAAATGGAGTTTTAATGTGTCATGCATAGTTTTGATTAAAATACTTCTCTAGAGATCATGATTGAATAAGAAATCATGAGTTAGACATAGAAGTGTAGAGTACCCAACTGCCTAACTACTGTCATGAACAAACAAAATAATACAGCAAGGTAACACAACCTTCCATGTAGCCCCCACAAAATGTAACAGTATGTGGAATGTTTCAGCTGCAGAAATAAGCTAAACATAAATTCCTGAGTTTAGAGTATAGAGTGTATATGATCATGCAACATGAGAGCAATGAAGAAAATGAAACAGAATGTACAGTATGTCTATACAAAAGATGGGAAGTGTAATTCCCATGTCAGGTGGATATACATGCACTAGCATCTAAAAAATAGCAGTGTGACTGCAATGATGAAGATGGCAGTTTGGCCTAGTTGTATGAATGCATACACGAGTGGTCAGATTGGATCGTACTGGAGCAGCCAGCCTGAGCCTCTGCCCATGTTGTTTCAGCAACACTGCTATTGTAGGCACTAGCTTAAGGAGCAGTACTGCATGTACATCTTCCAGAGCTAGAAATCTCATCTCCAATGTACCTCACTTCATGGCATGGAGCCAGACACAGTATGTTAGATTTTGATTAAACAAACATGTTTACAAAATTTGTCTCATTTGGGGGCCAACTCTAATACTTCACGCTCATAACAAACTCTTCCAGAACAAGCTACAGACTTATCAGCAAAAATTGTCGACCAAATAATTTCAAAATGAAAAAAATTACAATTTGCCTGCAGGCACTTCTCTAACAGAAATTGATACAAAATTAATCTGATAGGGTATGTAGTGAAAGCTAACTGTTAGGTATTAAGATTTGTTATTCACATCATCATCTTTTACTTCATATTTATTATGAAGCACACCTATTTGAATATAATTTTATTACAGAATCTATTTTAAGACACTTTAATAGGGAAAACCTTCTCCAAACTGGTACTATTATAGGATCTGATCAAATGAATGGGTCCACAAACATTTCCAAACCAAAGCAATCTAAGCAGGTATTTTATGGGAGTCCATGAATAGTATCTTGAACCAAAGTTTGTTACTGGATATTTCACATAACCAGTAATCAATACTGCACAGTGCAAGTTTATTAAAATAAAACCAACAAGGGATATCTCCATCACATTGGATACATTACTTGGGAATAAAAAAAATTGTCAGAATTCCCAAGTAGCTGCAGGTGCCAGAAAAATTAATGCATAACAATACCTCATCCCTACTTTCTGAGAAAGAGAGAGAAAATCAAAGGTCAATAGTGAATTGACTAAACAAATAGAAACACACAATTCTGTATGTATTCCAGTGATGAGTATGACATAAATACATATATTGATAAAGAATATGCAAGTGATAAAGAAAAAAATAATCTTAACAAATTGATAACTTTTTGCTTTGGCTTTCCTGACAATTACAATCCTCTGTGCTTTTGAGGAACTCAAGCTAAAACAACCACCAAGTGCACCTAATACATGGCTCCAGGACAAATATTTCCTTGGGCATGTTATATACTACTATATGAAACAACAGCAATATGAGAATTGAAACTGATCTCACCAAAATTTTGGTTAGCAAATGATCAGGTGACACATGGAACTCCAAACAATCAAAGGTGGAGGGGCATGGCTCTATGCTCCACACAAGGTGTCAAGCAGAAGGGGTGGGGTGCCAACCCTTCAGAACTTGGATTTGGTTCTACTTAGGAGGGATTCTTATTTTATCCAGGCCATCTCACTCCTCTCTAATTATGAAATTTGGAACAGTGCACAATCATCCTCTATTGTATCCCATTCAGTATAATGAATCACCTAAGATGGGTAAATGTCAGGTCAATGTCTTGTTATCTCCCAAATATTTGTACTTCCCATATCACTAGATATGAGAGTTCAAGTTGTGGCAATCTATTTAAAAGTGAATCATGGAGATGTTTTGACATGGATCTCCTTTTATAATTTGAAAGCATCCTAAGAAGAAAAAAGATGAGACAGAATGATAAACAGGAAGCACTAACACTCATTTATCATTTCCAAAATGATTTCAGTTTCCTAGATGTAATCTTTGTCATCATACTCATATGCATATGTAACACACATCTAGCACACTCTGTCTTCAATACCCACATTTTTTCTTGTATGGGATTTAATTAGTTGTTCATCCCACCATCTGTTTTTAGTGTTATATCCTCCTTTTCATGTGATTTTCTTTATCTGCCTGTATTAGATGTTTGCAAGCTTTCTAGTTCTGAGCTATAGAAGCCACAACAAGGATTAAAATCCCTGATGTTAACTTTTTTTTTTGTGTGTGGCAGTTTCTTCCAAGAATCTGAACAGTTTCTAAGGGTATAAACACTCTGATTCAATATGCCAGTACTTCTCAAACATGAAAGGTGCAGAATACCACCTGGAAAGGGCTGAGGACCCTCCACTTCAATGGGAGTTGGGGCATGTTGCATTTCCCAGGATCAGGTTCGTCCATTGACAGTTCTTATGGATTACAAATGGAAATATTCATTTTTGTTCTGAAAATAAGCACTACACCCAGTGGGTATTTGAAATACAGAATTATTTTATTTACTCATGTGTAAAATAAAGAAAATACTGCACAGGGATGTCACAACTGATCCCTAATTAATTAATGCTTGTAAGACACTTTGAGATCTTTGGATGAGAAGTGCTATTCTGTTCATACCTTCTACTGTCATCAAAAGGATCACAACTAGCCTCTTCCTATAAAATTTCATTGCCTATTAAAGCTTTAAATGTTTAAGTTATTTTCAGAAAGCAACTGTAATACTGGCTTTGATTATTTTTATGGCAAAATAAATTATACTTATTATGTTAATGTATATCATTAGTTTCTTTCATGGTATTATTACATTTGCTAACAGTTTTTAAATTCAAATGGCTGCCATTGATTTACAACAGATTTCATAAAAAGCAATAGTGAAGTCATTACAAAGTAAAATGTCATATAGGCAAAATGAAAAAGTAAGCAATTTTTCAATAATAGTGTACTGTGATACTTTTATATATTTTTATCTTATTTTGTAAGCAACTAGTGTTTAAGTGAAGTGATACTTGGGATATGTGAGACAAATCAGACTCCTGAAAATGGGTACAGTAATCTGGAAAGCACAATGGGACAATAATCTTCCACGGAACTCATTATATATCATAGGAATTCAAATAAGAAATATCAGGAGGAACTTACTGGAGGCATGTGTGTGTTAAACTGTGAACTACATTCTGATAAAGTCAGAGCAGGAAGGGGGTTGAATTCAAAACAGTTTGTTGTTTTCCATAATTCTGTAAAACTTTTGTGTCATTTAAGAGTGAAGTGTTTGTGGTTAAGAAATTTCCTGGTGAAACCATATTTCTTATTTTACTGCCATATGGTCCCTGAGGCTTTAACTAGAGACCAGAGTTCCTACAGCCAGGTGGGAAATGGGAGACCATGTTTTAGAAAATGGAGTCTGGCACTGTTTCTGATTCTACTTCCTAAAGAGGACATCAGATATATGGTCTGCCTGATAGAGCCTGATCTAGGAACAATGACTGGTCACTATCCAAACCCAGGGACTTAGAAGCACATTGAATTCCATGGTTAAATCCAGTCACAAGAAAAAAGGTGTCCAACAAGAGAGCAGGATGGGGCCAGATTGTGTGAACAAACTCTGAAATTGTTGTTTAGTGATGAAGAACCTGATTCACTGCTAAATTATTCTAGTTTCATAGCAGTGTTAGAGTTCCACTCGTATGAAATCGGAGAAGCTTTCTGGGCCATTAGCATTCATTTTCAATAAGTCTTGGAACTCTGGGGAAATTCTAGAAGACTGGAAGAAGGCTAATGCTATGCTAATATTTCAGAAAAAGTAAATGGGATGACCCAGGTAATTATAGACCTGTCAGTCTGACTTGATCCCAGAAAATAATGGAGCCACTGATCCAAGACTCAATAAATAAAGAATTAAAGGAGGGTGATAATATTAATGCCAATTACCATGGGTTTATGGAAAGTAGACGATGTCAGATTAACTTGGCCTCTTTTATGAGGTGTTGGGCTGATAAAGGTAGTAGTGTTGATATTGTTCTCAAAGATCTGAGGAAGATCCCAATGTAAGCTCAAAAGCTCATATCTCTCACCAACAGAAGTGGTTCAATAAATTATATCACCTCACCTCATCTCTTTAATATCCTGATGACAATATAGACACAACAATCCTGGATAAGGTCTCAACTGGATTTAAATGATTCTAGAAGAAAGTATAAAACTATCATGGATAAAGTTTGAAGATTACACAAAAATTCAGGGTCTGGTAAATGAAGAGGCTAGGTCACTGATTCAGAGTGACCTAGTATGACCGACCGGGCCGTGTCTGGGCACCGCTGAGGGCGTTCGCTCAGGGCGAATTGCTAAAATCCGGGGCTCCTTACAGCCCCCAGACTGGTGACCTTTCCAAACAGGCCACAAACCAGTCCCACAGAGCGCTTCAGCAGCCTGCCTGAAGCCTCATGAGCAAAACCCTTCTGACACCCCAGCAATATCCGTGCCCCAGATGGCCCCGGGCCTCATACACAGGTGGGGGGTCCTAGCAAGTTCTGTCCGGTTCCAAGAAACCAGCCACAGATCCCTGGTCAATTTACCCTTTGGACCTTACCCACAAATCACGCTGGCCAATCCTTTAGCATCTAACAACTAAAGGTTTATTATCACAAGAAAGAAAAGCATGAGAGTAAGGTTGCTAAAGAATCATACATTACATGCATCGAATCTCCCAGTCCTCGATGCAGACTCTAGCAGAGATGTTACAGCTGCTGGTTTAAAAGTCCTTGTTGCACATCCTAGAATCAGGATGGGTTCACAGGTCTTTCCGGCTCTTCGATTCCTGCACTGCTGCCTCTGGGATGAAGTGCTGAGCTGAGAACAAGATGGCGTTGACCACATGGCCTACTTATCCCTCCTTCCTGGTCCCTTCTTGGCTGTAGCAGGTCACCTGGCCAGATGCCAATCTCTGTTTTCCCTGCTGGCAGTTCTCAGGTGACAGCCCCCATTCTTTAGGTGTGTCCTTGGCCCATTGAGAGCCATTGTCCCACAGGACCTCGCTAATTAGCATGTCCACAGGCCCGGCCCTGCCCAATGCTCAACCACATGCAGGGAAATCTTCAGTATCCATACAAGTACATGCTAATAATTGCACACACAGACATTATACCAACACATGAACAGCATACGTAGGATTATCAGACAGTAAGCTTCTATTCAATACCTCACATGGCCCCCTTCTATACCATTTTTGGGGCCAACACCCCCTCCTATGGGTGAATCAGTGAACTGGCTGCTCCCCTCAAGATCCAGTAACGTGACACCTAGATCGGTTGGTAAGTTGGGCATAAACAAACAATATATGATTTAATATTGCTAAATGTAAATGTATGTATCTAGAAAAAAATAATGTAGGCCAATGTTACTGGATATGGGACTCTATTCTGGGAATTAGGAACCCTGAAAAAGTTTTGGAGGTGGGGGCTAGATAATTAATTGAGTGGCCAAATGGGATAATACATTCCATGAATGCATAAAAAAGGGAACCTTGAGGAGTAGAGAGATTACTTTACCTCTATATTTGGCAATAGTGCAACCCACGGCTGGAATACTATGACTACTTCTGGTGTCCACAGTTCAAAAATGGTGTGGATAAATTGCAGAGAGCTCAAAAAAGAGGCATGAGAACGATGAAAGGATTACAAAATGTGCTTTGTCAAGGTAGAATCTAGGAGCTCAAATTATGTCTTAGCAAAGGGAAGGGTGACTTAGTTACAACCTATAAGTCCATATATTTGGAACAAATATTTGACCAAGGTATGTGGGAGAGGTGTACCATGAGAGGGGTTTTTTTGGGAGTATTTTGAGAGTTTTCCCTGTCATAATTCACCCAGTCATTCTTAAAGGATGCATCTAGTGCACATCGGATGCCCTCTTCACATCAACAAGTGATAAAAGGAGGACGTGAAACCTGATTGACTGACTATATCAAAGTTAGTTCTTTTCATTATGGCTCCCATTGCATTTTGCCTTTCATGTGTCTGGTCTTCAAGATTTTCACCAGAGCGGGGATTTGAAAGATAGAAGGGGCTCCTGGGAGTGAGAAAGTTCTGAGAATGTGGAACTGCATGTAAGAAACTGTAAAATCAAGAGAAAGAGAAACAGGAAGCAACAGGAGCAGCTAGAGGAGAGAAAACTATGGAGTTGAAAGCGAGAGGAGGTGTTACAGAAATGAGAACAGAAATATGGGCAGGACTGGAGCTGTGCCAATAATTAAAATGAATTTAAATCATTTTAACTTCCCCCTGAAAGAATGAAACTGTACTCTTCTTATCTGCTGAAGATTGCAATGGGACTGATAGGGGGAGTGGGGAGAGGAGGGAGCTATGCAATTAGAAAGTGACCAGATATTTTCTCCTAGGAGTGCAACAACTGTTATTTCTTTTACATTAGGGAGGAAAAATGAGTTAATTCTTAGTTAGAAATACCAAAGGCTGGCAATCCTGTCAATGCTTTTATCCTTCCGCTTAACAAAATGCAGGCTTATAGTGAGCACATGTTTGGTGGCTAACAGAGCTGATGTAAGAGATTATCTCCATGTGCTGAAGTTTGAAGGCAGGCAGAGGAATGGAGTCTATTTTTGTGTCATTAGGTGTGATGATTAGGGTTGTAATAGTGTAGTCGATTAACCAATAAGCAAAAGCTTATAGGTTAATGATATGGACTACACACATTTCCCTCCACCACCACCACCCCTGCCAGTAAGTTTTTAGCAGGCTAGCCAGCAGCCCAGTTTTGCCCTGGCTTGTCTGGATGCTCCTGCGCCAACCTGAAAGCCCTTTATCAACCTCCCCGTTATGCCTCGTAGGATGAGGTTTACCAGGGAGGTCGATAAAGGGTTTTCATGTCGGCAGGGGAGCGTCCAGACTAGCGCACTGAGCCGACAAATAGCTGATCAGCTGTTTGTCGGCTCAGTGCGGCAGCCATTTAAATTTAAATGAAGCTGCGATTATTTAAATCACGGCTTCATTTCCTTTTGCCAAACAAACAAATCTACATGGCTCCGTCGATGGAGCCATGTAGTTTAGACATACCCCGGCAGTCAAAGAAAACAGCCTTAGCAGTTCTGTGTAGCAAATACACTCACCCAGGAAAAGGATCCATCAGTATATATCTTCTGCCAGTAACGGTTCCATTATTGACCCAAAATTCAGCATCTCTTCCCCCTCTGGGGAGCCCATCTGTCTGTCTCACGAGGATAGAGTGTGATTGGTGTGTGTTTGTCTGTCTCTGGGGCTGATGTGTTTTTAAGCATGTAGGCTTAATGTTCTAGTAATAAATACAACAACATAAATAATGTAGCTTGATATGCAGCACACAGAGGCACAATCTGTTCTTTTCCAGGGGGAATATCTTCTCTAAAGGACTGGCAGAACAGACAGGGTTAGGTTATGGCATTTATAAGTAAGGGCAGAGTGGAGCTGTTTTCCTTAGCAACTCTACGTTAACTAGCAATACAAAATAAAAAATTAGGCTATTCATAGCCACACCCAGCAACTTTCACCATCAGTGGTGGTTCAGTCACAGCAGCTATCTTGGTACAGATCAATCAGGGTGGAAGACCAACAAATTATAAAGTGTGCTTACCAAGTAATGCTGCCACACACAGCCAGAGATAGTGGTGGTCACTGCAAGCTTTGGTGGTGCAAAAAAAGATTGCCAGTGATGGACATGGTGGCTGCATCTAGACTGGCATGATTTTGCGCAAAAGTGAATGCTTCTGTGCAAAATCTTGCCGCCTGTCTACACTGGCCGTGAGTATTTGCACAAGAACACTGACTTTGTACTGTACAAAATCAGTGGTTCTTGCGCAAATACTCTGATGCTCCCGCTCAGGGATAAGCCCTCTTGTGCAAGTATTCTTGCGCAAGAGGGCCAGTGTAGACAGCCACGATAATTTCTTGTGCCAGAAAGCCTGATGACTAAAATGACCATCGGAGCTTTCTTGAGCAAGAGAGCGTCTATACTGGCATGGATGCTTTTGTGCAAAAGCAAATCTTTTGCGCAAAGGCACATCCCAGTATAGACGCTCTCTTGCGCAAATACTTTTAATGGAAAAACATTTCCGTTAAAAGTATTTGCGCAAAATCGTGCCAGTCTACATGCAGCCACACTGAATATTTAGGTAGCCCTTCATAAGTATGGAGACAGAGATTAATTCAGGTGGTGCTCAATCAGCATGAATGCCATGTCCCTTTGAGATTTTCCATGAGGATACTGATGGGCTACGTCTACACTGGCATGATTTTCCGTGTAGAAAAAGTTTTCCGTTAAAAGCATTTTCGGAAAAGCACGTCTAGATTGGCAGGATGCTTTTCCGCAAAAGCGGAAAAGCATCCGTGGCCAATCTAGACGTGGTTTTCTACAAAAAAGCCCTGATCGCCATTTTCACGATCAGGGCTTTTTTGCGGAAAATAGTACTATGCTGTTTACACTGGCCCTTTCCCACAAAAGTCTTTCGGAAAAAGACTTTTGCCCAAACGGGAGCAGCATAGTTTTTCCGGAAAAGCACTGACGATCTTACGTGAGATCGTCAGTGCTTTTCAAGAAATTCAAGCGGCCAGTGTAGACAGCTGGCAAGTTTTTCCGCAAAAGCAGATGATTTTGCGGAAAAACTTGCCAGTCTAGATACAGCCATGGAATTTCACTGTTCCAGGAAGAGCATCACCAAGATAGGGTCAGGGATGTGATCCCACGTCTTCCCTTCTGTGGCCTGCAGACAGACTGCTGCTCTGAGAGATCCCTCATGGGCTGTGCAAGATGGGGCAAAAGTTTTGCTCACACAAGAACCACTCACAAGCTGGGCCATAGACAATGAGGCTGTATAGTAAGCCATCCTGCCATTCCCTAAGGAAAGTATAAGATTAAATGTTAACATGTTTATCTAAACTCTCAAGACTGCCTCAAGGGCGTGTCAGTGTGAGGAAAAAGGAAATGTGGCCATGATGTTCAATAATCACTGTCAGGGAAACAGGGCCAGCCGAAGCCATTTTGGCGCCCCAGGCTCGAGGTGGGCGGTGCTGCCCCGGGCACATGGCGCATGCGCAGGCCTATCCCCAGGGCATGGCGCATGCACAGGCCCATCCCCAGGGCGCGCGGGCGGGCGCACAGAGCATGTGCTGCCTGGCCACTGCCACTGGCGCGCAGCCCGGGGCCGCCTGGGTGGGCTGTTCCTGGCCATGCAGGGCCCCGTTGTCGTGGGGAGAAGGGCACTGCAGGGGTTAATGCGGCCCCGGCCCCAGTCGGCCACTGCAGCCCGCCAGGAGCTGAGCGTACAGCGTCTGATGGCAGCTATAAGGGGTGCCCAGCTCGCCCACCCCTTAGTCCGGCCCTGCAGGGAAATCATAGTGGGGCGAGGCAACTGTTCGGTGTGTATTTATGGCAAAGCAGTAAATGAGAGGATGAGGGGAAAGAGTGATTGGATATTGGGATGGGTCTATCTGGAGAATGGTTCTGAGAGAGCGAAAGAGAGAGAGAGAGAAAATGAGTAAATATAGCTAAAGCTACCTACACTAGAAACAGAGAAGAGATTAATACCAACTGAATCATACACAGTAAGTTGCATTTAATAGAGTGTAACTCACTCTGCCTGTGTCTATTGCTGAGCCATCTATCCCCTTCCCAGGGGATGACTTTATTATTTATTTATTTATTTTAAATAGTTCTACTCCACCTCTCTATTTAAAATATTCGAGGTGGCTTACAAAATTTTTAAAACACAATATTAATATATATAAAAAATTAAAATACGAGAGCCCCAAGAGCCATATAACCTGATAAGGAAGGACACATACAGACACACACTTTGGTCCTTGCCTAATAAAGAGAGCAAATACTTCTACTTTTGTAATAGCAAATACACTAATAAAGAAAGAGAGAGAGAGAGAGAGAGAGAGAGAGGTGCACCCTAAATTGCCACTACAAACGTTTTATTTCCATCCTAAGCATTACTTGGTAATTTATGAGCTTCCCAAAAGACATTGTCAAAGCTAGTTGCACCTGCTAGTCTGCCTCTGAGGAAAAGATTTCTGAAGCCTTTCGTACACCTTTCTAATGCCACTGCTCTAAGTCCTGTGCGGAACTGGAATATAAAACTATTAAATAAATAATCCTCTTTTTTATTCTGGTAAGACTATAATCTTCTTTATACAAAACTTTTTAAAAAGAGAAAGAGAAAGAAATGTTTCAGGCAATCATCAGTAATTGTATTGCACCTCATGAACCCTAGCATCAAGCAGGTATACTTTAAAATCCCATACAATCACATGCTGAAATAATCTTATTATTAAAATGGCCATATACAAGAAGCTGAAGAGCTAATTGTAAATGTGTTGTTCAATCTGTGCTAATACACTGATAATTGTAAGTCTCTAAAGAATTCAGGCCACAGTAATACTAAAAGTTAAATGATGCAAACTTGTTTTGTGGCAAGACCCTGGTGCTATTTGTGATGGCAGGCTAAGAAACCTGGATTTCTTGTTGAAAAAGAATCATGGGTATTTAGATTAGAAACTCTGGGGTCGAATTGTTCAGTCCTCCTTTGCACAGGAAATAAGTCTAAAATCACAAAAAATAGCTTTAAGATATCATTCTGCCTCCCAAATTCTGGACCCCATCCCCTGGGAAACTGGCTTGTAATGACAGTATTGACCAATATGGCAGTGCAGAATAGTTAGAGAATAGTACACTCCACTTATGCCCTTTATTTCCCCTTCCCTTCCTCTACCGAGAGGTTAGGAAAAGTACTGACATAAGCATAGTCACCAGAGAACTCACTGCCAGAGTATTTGCAGAGTTTGTTTATGCCACCTTGAAGGCGTGGCATTAGAAATGGACTTTACACAGACAGTATATTTCTATACGTTTCTTTTTTTAGCAGCAAGCAAGGTTTAGGCTGGATATTAGGAAAAACTTCCTAACTGTCAGGATGGCTAAGCAGTAAAATAAATTGCCTAGAGAGGTTGTGGAATCCCTATCATTGAAGAAATTTATGAACAGGTTAGATAAACATCTGTCAGGGATAATCTAGATGGTGCTTCGTTCTACTGTGAGGGCAGGGGTCTGGACTTGAAGACCTCTTGAGGTCCTTTCCAGTTCTAGTATTCTATTACTCTCTTTAGCAAATACATGAATTAGCATGTGGTGCATGCAGATCAAGTTCATCTGGATTTTTCTGCCCTTTAATTGTATGTATAACTTCAAACAAAGCTAATTATTAGTTCTTTGTTCTGAGACAGAGGATAAGACAAAGGAGCAGACAATCACACCACAAGTATTCATGCAGCCATTCTGTAAGATCAGCCATCATCAAGCAATCAGAGAAAATACCATATCTATTAGAGAAGATAAAAGATAAAAAATTATTGAACCATAGAGTTTGCAAAAGTTTCAGATATGAGGTTCTGCTATTCTGGACCAGAAAGCTTTTTACTTTCAGGTAACATGTTATATTGGACATTGTTCCAGACCAGGTAAAATGGCATACATTTGCATTTGGGTCATATATTGAAGTTTTATTGCAAACTATGAGAGCTATAAACAATCTGTTAACACAGAAAGGTGAGATTCTGGAGCCCAATTTCACAGTGACACATGAATTTTGAAGCAAATTCTACAGCTGCAGAACCACCAAGTATACCTCTGTGAGATTATAGTAGATAGTAGTAAATGTTTAGATTATGGTGCCCCTCAAAGACCCCAATCAATACTAGAGCCCATTATGATGTGTAGTGTACAGACCCCTTGTGGAGGGATATAACCTTCCACTCCGGAAGAAGAGACCAACAAATTCTTCTGAGTCTGTTCAGCCCTAACAAAGTGAACCTCTGTTTTCTTATTCCAGTAGGGAGGGATTTAAATAAGGAAAAGTTGCCCCTGTAAGAGGTGGTGAACATCTCCACCAGCCCAGAGACCCTCCCATCCCACCTTGAGCCTCAGCCTGGACCATTCCACACAAGAGATCCTCTTCCTTGACACTACAGTACAATTTCACGATGGCCACATTTCCATCACCTTCTACCGGAAACCTACCGACCATTACACTTACCTACATGTTTCTAGCTTCTATCCAAGACACATTTTCCAATCATTTACAGCCAGGCCCTAAAATACAATTGGATTTGCTCCAATCCCACAGATAGAATCAGAATCTATATCAAACATTCTTAAAACTTAAATACCCACCCAGGGAAGTGAAAAAAAGCAGATTGACAGAGCCAGACGAGTACTCAGGCATCAGCTTCTTCAAGATAGGTCCAACAAAGAAAGCAACAGAACACCACTGGTTATCACCTACAGCCCCCAACCTAACCCTCTCCAGAACATTATTAACAATCTACAACCTATCCTGGAAAATGACCCCTCACTCTCACAGGCTTGAGGTACAGGCCAGTCCTTGCCTACAGACAACCACTTAACCTCAAACAAATTCTTTCCTGCAACCACACATCACACCTCCATCCTACTAACCCAGGAACCCACCCCTGCAATCAACTCTGGTGCCAACTCTGTCCACAAATCTGTACAAGCGACATCATCTCAGGACCTAACCACATCAGCCACCACATCAGAGGCTCATATAACTGCATATCCACCAATGTGATCTGTGTCATCAAGTTCTGCCAGCAATGCCCCTTGACGTGTATATTGGCCAAACTGGACAGTCTCTACAACAAAGGATTAATGTACGCAAATCAGATATTCAGAATGGTAACACACAGAAACCCGTTGGGGAACATTTTAATTTGCCCGGGCACTCATTAATGGATCTCAAAGTGACAATATTATTACAAGGCAATTTCAAAAAACAGCTGGAGAGAGAAACTGCAGAATTTGATTTCATATAAAAGTTTGACGCTTGCAATAGAGGTTTAAACAAAGACCTTAACTAGATGGCCCAGTACATTCCACACACACACTGTCCCCCACATCCCAAAAGATCTCTGCTCAGAAGAGTGTTTACAGCATAAATAATGATAAATCATTTTGATATTGGGAGAAAGGTAACAGACAGATCTCTGGTATTATTGCAACTACAAATTCAGAGTGATCATGTAACGACAGACCCCTGGTAATCTGTGGGCAGATTTGAACCTTGGACCTCTGTGGCTTAGTGCTTGTGCTAAAAGTGTGTTAGCTAAAGCTGTAGAGCAGACTTATTCTTCTGCCTAAAAGTGGTTTCAGTGCCACTAGATGGGACAGTGAACCACACCCAGAAGATGTGTGGGTTACAATCACACTAGAAGTTTATATTGAGATTTGTATTATCAATGTAGGCCTTGCTGGAACCATAGGCATAGCTTAATAGTAATAACCAAAGTAATGCTGTGAACCAAAGCAGACCATATAAATAAAGAAACAGAGGTATCAGTTAATCAAGTAAGCACATTCCTGAGAGAGTAGGGTCCATGTATTCCTATACCATTCAGGTAACTATAATAGTACAGGGCCACAGACTCCTCAGCAAGATAAGGATGGGATGACAATATAATGGATGAATATGTTTTATTCAAACAGTTAGGCTCAAGTAACATGTAGGCTGCATCTAGACTGGCAAGTTTTTCCGCAAAAGCGCCTGCTTTTGCACAAAAACTTGCCAGCTGTCTACACTGGCCGCTTGATTTTGCACAAAAGCACTGATGTTCTACCGTCTGAAATCAGTGCTTCTTGCGCAAATGCTTTGACATTCCCGTTCAGGCAAAAGCCCTTTTCCAGAAATGTTTTTGCGCAAGTGGGCCAGTGTAGACAGCTAAAAATTGTTTTGCGCAAAAAAGCCCAGATGGCGAAAATGGCGATCGGGGCTTTCTTGCACAAAACTGCGTCTAGATTGGCACGGACACTTTTCTGCAAAAAGTGCTTTTGCGGAAAAGTGTCCATGCCAATCTAGACACTCTTTTCCGCAAACGAAAAACTTTTCCGTTAAAAGCATTTGCGGAAAATCATGCCAGTCTAGACGTAGCCATGGAGTGTAACATGGAAAAAGAAGAGTGGAAGTAGGGGCATCTTTGTATTGAGGTGATAACATTATGTTGATTGATCTAATATCTTGGTCATGTCTGCACTATCACTTATGCCTTCCAAACATAGATAACTATGGGGTGTGAAAAAAATACCCCCCAAGTGACATAGTTTCACTGGCATAAGTGGTAATATGCACAGTACAACAAAGCTACTGTTGCTCATGGAGTTGGCTTATTATGTCAGTGGGAGAACACTCTCCCATTGGCATAGAACAGCTACTGCCCAGTTCTGACTATCAGTCCATCTTGTAACTGCATTTCATTGTTTGTTATGTTACTGTTACCCATGTGATTAAAAAGGGCTGTGTGGTTTGGAAGTAATTGTTAATTTGTAATGGCAAATTAAATATCTGGATCACAGAAGACAGTGAGCTATCAAGCAGCATAGGGAGATCATGGAGCAGGAAACCAAATGTACAAATCTAAGCAACTTTCCAAACAGCCACATTTGGTTTAGAATACATGTTATGTCCATATTAGATGTATTGGTTGCAGTTACTGAAGATGTTGGCAATATGCACAAATTGAACCAGTATGCATCGGTAAAAAAGGACTGAACTAAAGACCATTCACATCATTGAGAGTCTTTTCATTTGTTTAATGAGCTTTGGATCAAGCCTAAATTGCATATGTTAACAGCACAGGACCAGAATTGTAACTGCTAAATTAATATTGAAACCCACGGCATTAATTTGCCTAACTTGTTGCCTCATAGATATACAGATTATGAAGCTTTACTCTGTACAAACTGGTCACTATTTAAGTGAAATAATTAAAGACACTTTATATGGTGGTATTGTCAGTATTTTCATGAAACACACACAACTGTGAATAGTAAAGGCACAGATTCTTTGCAATGACCCTCACTAAGTAGAGCTTAGAAGGATCAAACATACCATGAAGTAGCATGTTCTGACTCAGAAATTCATTAGGCATGTTATACTAGCTTAACAACTATTATCGGTCTTTATCATCAGGAGACACACACCCAATTACATATATTTGTTTCCTCTTTGTGATCTGAGTCTTCCACAAAGGCTTTATTTTGTTCAGAAGCTATTGTTTCTGTTATTACTTTCCTCACTGTGTAACTGTGCAGTGTTTATGTCTTTGCAGTATTTTTCTCCTCTCCACAGACCACTTGTTTAAATCTGTTGCTAGTCTAATGTGGTTCCTCCAGATGAATATTTTATAAGCATACATGTGTTGGGAACTAGAAGTAAGGAGCTTATGAAATCTAACAAAGTTGTTTGTATGAGGCCTGAAGGAAACTATAAATTGCACAATCTATTATTCCCCTTTAGCTAAATAAAGGGGATAGGATCAGGATGGAGGAGTTACTGGAGTATTCAGAATATTTTTAAGACAATCTTAATTTTCAAAGACTTTCTTACTGAGGAAAGAGTCCCTTTTTGTTTTGTTTTCCCTGAGGCCAGACATCAGAATTTTCAAACAAAGCCTTCTATGAAAAGTAGTTGTTTTTAAAGGAAGATAAATAACAGAGAGAAAAAAGTAGATTAGAAGAAACTGACATCTGCAACACAATAAAGATTACAGGGAAATGTAAAATTCTATAGAAAAAAATAAGCTCTCCTAACTTCTGATGTTATTTATATTCCCTCACAATGGCAAGCCTAAGGGAGCATGCAGGCTCTCCTGTTGTTGCTGAGAAAAAAAGTAGGGTCATATGTTCTCCTTAGAGAGGGGAGACAGGAGTATTTGCATTGTAACCAAAGTCAGACGAAGAGTTCTATCTGACTGTGGTTTGCTCAGTGATTGTTGGGCATTTTACCTTTTAGTTGAAGCACCATGCAATTATAAGTATCAGAGGGGTAGCCGTGTTAGTCTGAATCTGCAAAAGTGACGAGGAGTCCTGTGGCACCTTATAGACTAACAGAAGTGTAGGATCATAAGCTTTCGTGGGCAAAGACCCATGTAGTGGAAATGACTAATCCTGGACTGCATATTTATACCTGCCTCTGGAAATTTCCACTACATGCATCTGACGAAGTGGGTCTTTGCCCACGAAAGCTTATGCTCCTACACTTCAGTTAGTCTATAAGGTGCCACAGGACTCCTCGTCGCTCATGCAATTATAGTTCACCATCATTCACAACTGATATCTACCCTTTACTTTGACCACTTAACCAGAATATCAATACAATCAAACTTCTACATGGTTTTCTTAGAGTCCAAATTTAAGTTTCTAAGGCATGTTTCTATATGACCACTAACTGAAGAGATACTGAGCAAGCATAAAAGTTTAGTCAATCTTATAAGCACTGTATTTATTTAATGATAACATCAAGAATGAACATCCATTTGATTCCTTTGAGGTAGACAAAGTGTACATCTACACAGCAGGACTAAAGCCAAAATAAGCTATGTAACTTGAGCTACGTCAATTGCATAGTTTACGTTGAAATAGCTTATTTCGGCTTTTGGCACCATCTACACAGCAGGAAGTCTGAGTCAGAGCACTTTTCCTCCGACTTCACTTACCCCTCATAAAATGAAGGCTACAGGAGTCAGAGTAAGAACTTCTCCAGCTCAACATTATTTAGAAATTATGTCAAAATAACTATTTGCTGTGTAGATGTGGACTATGTTATTTCAAAATAACGTCAGCCATATATATTAACATACTTCTCTCTCTTTTCTAGGTAATTGTGCTATGTTTTCCTGCATTCCTCTAACCATCTGTTGAGTAATTTTCTCTCCTTTTGAAAAATCAACCATAGTTTTCATGAATACATAGAAATCCTGGCCTAATTGAAGTCAATTGGAGTTTTGCCACTGACTTCAAAGGGGTCAGTATTTCACCCATTTTCTTACTTGCCATTTATTTTTAGTTCATGTCCTGATTCCTCAATACCTTGTTTACTTTGCAACAGTTTTCAATGACTTGTATGAAATACTGACATTTAGCAGAGTTCAACAAATCACTAAAACATTAATTTACTATGGCCCTCCATTTCTCTTTCATTTCTAATAATTATATATAAATCACCCAAGTGCAAGCATAGTCCTAATCGCTGCCCCAGCATAAGTGTTTTTTGCTGTTCCTAGTCATCAGCTCTGCCAAAGAAATCCCTGTTGAGATGAACAAGACTGAAATAAAAACATTGTATTAAAGGTATCACAGTTACTAATTCATTAGTAAAGTCTAAAGAGCCAAGAGTAGAGGAATTTCAGAGTTGCTACATCAGATCAGGCTAGTGGTCCATGTAGTCAGCTATCATGTCTCCAAAAGTGCTCTGTCAATGCTGTTATAGGAGAGCTCTAAAAAGGAAATGGCTGTATACCAGGCTACTTCAGAAGAAGGCACAAGAACATTTGAAGTAGACAATGAGAGGAAATAATTTGTTATAGAGCCAAACTTCTGACCTATGCTTGAATCATATAACCAGTTGTCATATTGGTTATTGGTAGCTCAAAGCCATGGCACCTCCATCCTTCTGGCCTCAGTTTCCCCTCTTACATCCCAATCGACTCCCACACATATACAGGCATCTTCATCATTCTTTTTTACTTGGGTTTGCTTTATTAAGCTATTCCTTCTCTGCTAAGATTTAATAAGCCCACTCATTCCTTTTAGGCTTGGCCCTTTTCCATCTCCTGCTTCACATAGACAGCCTGCAAGTTCCTTCCTTATTCCTGACATATACATGGCTCTTTCCAAGCCACACAGACCTCTCCAGGACTGCAAGTATGGAGAATCTAATGCCACTTTCCACTCTCTGCAGATCTATCCCCAGCTCTTGCTTCACAGGGAACAGCCTTAACCTTGTCATACCTCCTCACTCTGTCACCATCCTGGCTGTACTCTGAAAGCCTTCTGGCTCCTTGGAGGTCTCTGTGGGTACATCTACACAGCAGGACAAAATATGAATTTAGATTAGCTACAAAATTGACGAAGCTGAAGTTGCTTAAGTCGAAATAGCTTAATTTGGCTTTTGATGATGTCCACACAGCATGTGAAATGAGGGTTACAGGAGTCAGACTAAGAAGCCCTCAATTTCAATACTAGTTCAAAATAATGGTTTGCAGTGTAGATGCGCACTTTGTTGTTTTGAAATAGTGTCAGTTATTCTGAAATAAAGCTACTGTGTAGAAGTGCCCTGTGAAGTCTGTAGGATGTGAAACGCCACTTCCAGGCTGCTATTATGTAGCCCTTGGTCAAAGGCCAAAGCTTGTGTCCTTAAACACTTACAGGCCTAGCTCAGAAACCAGAGCTAGATAACATTCACCCCAAAATGCTTAAATATACAGGTAAAGAGTTGGCAACAGAAGTAAGTTCATTATGCAATAGACTATGGAAAGAAGAAAAAGTTTCAAAAGAATGGACACTTGGTACAGGTTGAACCTCTCTAATCCAGAACTCTCTTGTCCAGAAATATCCATCATCCAGAATGATTTTAGTTAGCTGGACATCCACTTTTCACAGGTGTGGCCAAGTTTCCCATGTTCCCATAAAGATTGGTTACAGCCACCAGTCCTAGCTCTCAGTCTCAGTGTTCTCTGCTGTTATTTAGCTCTAATTTACCCCTGAATATCCTCTAACAGCACAGTAAGCAGTGGAAATGTTGGTAATGCTATTAGACAATATTAACCTCCCATGGTCCAGAAAATTCTCTTGATTCTGGACTAGAGAGATTCAACCTGTACTATTATCAAGCTTTCAAAAACAAGAGACTTAAGTAACTGCTTGAATTGGAGAGGATTTACACTTCTTTCCACCAGTGGGAAAGTTTTAGCTATCATTGTGTTAAACAGGATGAAAGAAAAAGTGGATACCACTCTTCACAAGGAACAATCTAGTTTTAGTTGGGGTGGTCCATGCGCATATGGAATTTTCACCTAAAGAAGGGTTATTGAAAACATCAGTGAATTTCAAGAAACCCTTGGTATTAATTTTGTAGACTTTCAAAAAGCATTCAGTAGTGTAAATGTTCCACAACGATATGGAAAATTGTTAGGCAGTATGGAATTCCAATGAAACTTATCAACATTATAAAGGCATTTTACACCAACTGCAAGTGTTGTATTAGAATTGATAATGGATTAAGTAAGTCATTTGAAATTAAGAGAAAAGTAAGACAAGGGTGCATCCTGTCTCCATGCTTATTCTTGCTTATCATTGATTATGGCCTCAAGCGCTATAAGAATAATCAGTATGGCTTAAGGTGCAATCATTGAAGATTATTCAATTTAGATTTACTGATGACATCACTCTTCTACATGAAAATGCTGAGGGACTTCAAGTATGCATAAATTAAGTTAAAGAAATGATAAAAAAAGGTAGGACTGCAACTCAATGTAAAGACATGTAAAACCATGGTAACTGGAGGTACAGATTTAAACATCAAAATTGACAATGAACAGTTAGAGGGTAGATCAATTCAGATATCTTGGAAGCACAGTAAGTCATGATGTTACATGCTCTAAGGGAATAAGAATAAGGATGGGCAAAGCAAATACAGCCTTTGATATGCTTAGGAACATTTGGAAACATAATACCATATCCTTATATACAAAACAGAGTGTCTACTCAGCCGTCATTGTAGCCATAGCAACCTACAGAAGTGAAACCTGGCAACTTAAGTAAACAGATGGTCAAAAGTTAGATGCATTTCATCATAAGTGCCTGCGGAGAATATTTTGAATGAGCTACGAGGAAAGAAAAATGAATGATGAGGTCAGAAAAATGGCTGACGTAAGGACTCTATCACAAATAATTTGTAAGAGAAGACATCAATGGTTAGGGCATGTGTTATGAATGGATCATAACTGACTACTGATTATGGCTCTCAATTAGACCTAGGATGACTTGGAAGTGTACAATTATCAATGACACAAGAAAATTATTTGAAATGGGAGGACTTAGGTCACATGGCAGCTGATAAGCAAGCATAGGAAATGTGAGTAGCCCAATGTGTTGAAAAGCATAGGCTGGACTAAGGCGTAAGATGTCCCAGCTTACTCCTGATTTGTTCAGAAACTCCTCAAATGCTGAAAAAGTGCAATGATATGTGCATTCTTCTGAATACAACTGTGCTATAGAATAACTATCACGCCAGTCTGCTAGCAGAGAAAATAACTGTGATCCTAAACTTAGTGACAAAATTAGCTGAGTTTTACACTAGAGCCAAGACCACAAATACAAACTTTGGATTAGTTGCATCAGTGTGCCTCTCGAGCACATCCATTGACATTAACGGGATTCACACTCAGGCAACAGCACTGAATCATCTCTTTCACATTGTCAGCATCAAAAGTCCTTGATAGAGTCTGTGAATAGTTTTAAAAGTTATTCTCCTTCACAACACATTTAGGAAAGACTAAATACAGTAGGGACCTTTTTTTAACATATACTTAATGATGTTTAAATGAGTGGTAATCTATCACAGGCTAAAAGACATTGGAGGAGCAGAATGCCAGTCACAGCACTGGTCACACTGATCGTTTAAACTCAAGCAGCTTTGACTGTACCATCAGTTCTTTGAACTTGGCTGTGGCTTGGGAGAACTCAACCATTTCATAAAGCTGACTTTTCAATCACACAACTTTTATATCAAAACTCAGCTCCAATCTGGGAAAAAAATGTTTAATTACATACTTCAGTGCACTTCAGAATAGCAACAGGCCTTTGTTAATCACCATTGCAAGCCCTCATACACCACTGAGATTCATGATCATCATTTTAAGATGAACTAAATCCGTGATAAAAGGATTAGAATTCATGCAGGGCCCATTCAGTTTGGGAAGTGTCTATAATAACTGAAGCAAAAGCAGATCCTTAAGTTCCACTTTGGTTGTAATGCTGCTGGTAGAGATATATACTGGTTATAGATAGTTAGGCACTATCAGAAATATGGGGTGTTATAGAACAGCTTATGAGGTTGACGTCCCCGACTGTGATTTGGACACTATCACTGTCTCTCCCTCTGTCAGCCCCAAGATCCATATCCTACTCTTCATTACTCAGTCCCCCAGCTGGGTCACCTAGTGTTACCTCTTTCTGGGATAGCAAAGCCCCTTCTCCCTAGGGATTCTAGGCAGTCTTTCCTTCTACTGCCTTGGTGCCACTCGCTAAGCAGCTGGTACTCCTCTCTCAGCTCTCACTTTAGCTTCCCTGAATTGCTTCCTAACACGCCTGGATCCTCTTCTCTCTCCAAAGCCCTGCTCCCTCTTCTCAGGAAGCAATTGTTGCCTTCTCCAGCAGCTCCTATTTAGTCTCCGCTTTTCAATCTTATATTGGTCTGACGCAGCTGAGCCTGTTCAGTTAGCTCCCTGCTCCCTTACTTCTCCTCTAAGTGAAGCCAGCTTGATCATCTTAATTCCTTCCACTCCTGTGTAGGGTGCACACCCTATTACTGGGGATTCTTACTAATTTAATTCACAGTATTTTTATGTACTCTTCATACATGTCAAGTTGCAGGGCTGCTACTAGCAGTTCAGACTTCCATATCAGATTTGGACTGGCTAGAGAGTGTGATTTATATAGAAAGATAGAAGACGTACTTTCCTTAAGTTACTTCCAGGTACTGTCAGGTATGGCTGTTACCAGTGATGATAAGGCATATTGCCCACAGCATCCGCTAGTGGTAGAATATTATGATACATTTTTTAGTGTTCCATCACAGGTATTCTTACTGTGTCACAACCTCTACAGAGCCTTTCACTTCTTTTTTCAGAAGTGATGCCTACCTCAAAATGGTACTTCCCTGAATCACTTGACTGTATTTGGGAAATGGGAGCCAGACTATCTTTCTAGGGTACAAGGGAATATCCTGTAAAGATATATTTTAAAAATCTTTTCTCTGCAATCTTACACCATATTTAAAAAAAATAATTATGACAGACTGAGGTTTGTAAAGACATCACAGCAATGTGTTTCTGATTATGTCCTATAAGAATTCATGCTGGAAAATTCAGTGTAGGGCTCATAATTTCACAATTGAACTAAACTTTCTGCTATATGTGTTCCCAACTCAGGCTAACTGTGAGAGCTTGAACTGTAGTTTACTCATAGCTTTTAGTCCTTTATCAGTGCAAAGGACTGGACTAGATGGTCTATGGAGGTCCTTTCCCATCCAACATTTCTATGAAAGGGATCAACCATTCTGTGCAGAGGCACAAGAAAGAAAAACAGGTAAGGTTTAGCAGCATTAAAAACTTTGTTAATACGTTGTTTTATGCATAGCATGGATAGGAAGCAAGCAGTGCTGGAAGACTGTCCACTGCTGAACTAAACTGGAAAGTGGCTGAGAGAACATAGCCAGACTTATACCAAGGAAGAAAATCTGGGAACTTGCAGCCAGAGAGGCCTAGCCCAGGTGAGAACATCATAGGTCTGGGTTCGAAGAGAACAGGAAAAAGAAGGGTTGGACACTAGAAGTAAAGAGAACAAAAATAAAGCTAAAGATTACTACCAAAAATCAGCACTCTCTAATTCTGGTAGGTTTCTTTACAAAGCTTGTCTTTTACAAAGAATGTATCTGATAGAAAAAAAAAGGGGGGGGGTTCCTTTTTTCTAATGAAACTTCTTGAGCAGAAATAAAAGATTCTGGAAATTCAAACACCTCTTTAATTGTAGGAGAAATTCTTTAACCCAGGTTGTGAGAAGCTCTTGTGTTGGTGTGCAGAGATTGAGGTGCACACAATACAATCCCCCCACTCCGGAGTGGATACACAGGGGCCTTCTATGACAGCAGTCTCTGTTTCCCCAGCATTCTGGAACTGCTCAGTCCTGCTTCTCCACAGGGAATAAAATTCTGGAAATTTGGAAGGGAAAAACTCTTGTCTGGATTAAGCCATAACATTTTAGAGCAATATTGATGTCCCCCACCCCTACTCTCTGCCCCACGAGCTCTGTGATGATGTTAAACTCTCAGTTTTCTTACATCAGTTTGCATAGTGTATTTCTAGCCCTCATGCTTGCATATCTACCTTGCTAATGTGACATTGTAACCGATCCAGAGATGTTTGCCTGGGTCTGCAGACAGCTTGAATGAGTATATTAGTATATGAATGAGTAGATGCTTGAATGGGCATTTGTGAGGTGTGGACTGTCCCACACATCTGTAGGGTTGCCAACTGTCTAGTTTTTCGAAAACTAGACACTGTATGCATCCTTTCACCCACTTTCCCCTGTCCCTGTACCTCACTCCCCTCAAAGTCATTCATTTTCCCACCCAAAAGTCACATGCTGCCTGCAGAGCTGGTCTTGAAGGAGACAAAGCCTGCCTGTCTGCCTAATTGGCACAGCAGGAGACTGGGTGTTGGTCACTGGAACAAGAGGCTAAAGAGAGCAGAGGGCCTTAGAGGCTGAGAAGACAAGATGGGCTGTCAAGGGTAGTGATTCTGGCTACCAGCCTTGCTCCTAAAACACCAGGCACTATCAGGATCCCACCTCCTCCAGCAGCAGCTTCTCTTCTCACCCTCCCAAAGGTGGAGGCCTATTGCAGTTGCAATAGCAAGGGGCAGCTCTGTCTCCATGTTGCAGAGTGCTGTTGTGGCCCGAGTGAGAGCAACAAGAGCACGCAGAGGCAAAACGCTTTGCTGTCCCTCATCGAGGTACGCAATCAAGCAGGGAAACCTGAGAACTGGCTGTCTGGGCGGGAGGGGGCTTTAAGCACTGGCCTCAGGCACCAGCCAGACAAAGTAATTTCTGACCTGATTCCCTGCCGGACCTGGTTCCAGCTGGCATTAAATGCAATTCAGCATCCACTCAGTGTGGACGTGCTATTTTGAAATAGCAAAACGCTATTTCAAAACGCATTTTGTATGTAGACACGTTATTTTGAAATAAGCTATTTTTAATTAACTATTTTGAAATAGCTTATTTCAAAATAACGCTGTAGTGTAGATATACCCCTTGATTCCCCTCACTCTTTAATGAAACAGTTCAGAAGTTCAAGATGCAGGTTAGTATCAGGTGACCAGGTCACTTGACCCCTTCAGCCATGAGTCAGTAGTATTGTGAGATGTATGCAGGGGGGAGGACAAACCTATTCACAGCTGATGAGCTATGGGTCTATCTGGCTTTTCCATTGTAGTCCCTGAGGTGTCAGCAGTGGGAGTGACTCAAACCAGCTAATATGAAATAAAGATAAACAGGTTAGATTCCCAACTTCAAATACAAAATGGGAAAATTATATTAATAAATCATAACCCTTCCAATAATACCTTACATGAGCCATTTTGCATAAAGTGTATCTCAGTTAGGTCATATTTAAATCATAAGTGTATTTTCATACAGCATATGAATGCCACATCACAATAGCTCTGACTTCCAAAACACAATTTGGAGGATGCTGTTATTTCTGATGAAGTGAAGTTACAAAATACAAAGCAGCAGCAAATTATAGCTTGCATGCTGGGAACCATCAATAACAATACCTAATAATTATATAGTAATTCACTTCAAGGGCTTAACAACAATAAATAACTCATAATGCATTCATGTGAAGTGAGTATTAGCCCCAAACTGAGGCAGGCGGGTGAATGTACCTTGATGAAAACTCCAGAAGGATTCAGTGTTAAAACCTACATTTGAATTTAGGAGTACCTGCTCCAAGCCTTGAGCTTAAACTACTGAATGACACCATTTACAACCAATCAAAATGCTGCATTATGCGTAGGATCTTTAAATACTGAATCCTCTTATAAATAAATTGTAATATATGTGTTGGATTGAGCTGTGATTTATTTAGCTTAGTTTCCTATTCACGTTTAATATTTCACTCATAAATCTTTCAGGTACTGAAAAAAAAATTACCCAGAAATTCTTCTTAGCCTGGGAGGACAGTATATTAGAATTACTTGCAAGACATCACAGACAGACAAACCAAATGAAACTACAAAAAAAATGTGCAATCAGGCAAACATTATCTGTGAACTGTGAGGAAGCAGATGAAATTTAAATACATATTCCTCATGAAGAATGAATGACAATAATCAGCACACACACTCCAAAAAAATCAGGAACTCTGGCTTTAAAAAGTTAGAATTACTTTGTAACTGTTAAGGAAACAAATATCAAAATAACAATATGAGCATTAGACAATTATTTTTTCTCTGAACTTTTTTTTTACCACTTTCGTGCAAAATGGCTATTCAATGTGGCTTACATTACACTATCAACGGTTGCCACACAGTGGTGCCTGAGATTGTAAATGTGAACCTAGAAATAGATAGTCCAGAGGAATGAACCTCTCTGCTATCTACACAGAGAAAAAGGGAAAGCCAGGTCTGGCTAGTCTCATTTACATCAGTTATAATGTTGCCTACCTCATAGTCCCCAAAACTATGTTTTATTATTTTTAGTAGAATTTTCCTGTATTTTGTCTGTATAAATGATGCTAGATTGTGCCTGTTACTGTACTCACAAAGGGCTTGTCTACACTACAGCAAAGATCGAAGCTGCCACAGTCAATCTGCTGGAATTCAAATTAGCAGGTTGAGTGAAGACACGCTAATTCAAACTGAGAGGGCACTCCCATTGCTGCCAGTAGTCCTGCTCTTCATGAGGAGTAAAGGAAGTCAACTGGAGCGTGTGCTCCCATCAACCTCCTACTTTGTGGAAAGTACCAAAACACGATTTAAAATACTTCGACTCCAGCTATGTAATTATCTTAAGTTGTGTATCTTAGGCTGACTTTCCCCTTTAGTGTAGACTTGGTCAAAAGAATTTAGGAATTATGCTAGATGCTCCTTGGAATATGTGCTTTACTCTGACTTCCCAGGAAGTGGTTAGGAAATGAGATTTAAGCTCACTCGGGGATAAAACTCTCATAGACTAGGCGCTTTAGTTAAGTGAGCAAAAATCTGAGAATTTTCTCTGGATTCACCATCTAGGGTATGTCTAGACTATATGGCTTTGTCGCTAGAGCCATGTAGATTAGTTTACTAGACATACCCAAATGAAGCGGTGATTTAAATAATCGCTGCTTAATTTAAATTAAAATGGCTGCCGCGCTGAGCTGATCAGCTGTTTGTCGGCTCAGCACGCTAGTTTGGATGCTCCGCGGTCGACATCAAAGGCATTTGTCGACCGCCCCGGTAAACTTCATCCCACGAGGCATAACGGAGAGGTCGACAAATGCCTTTGATGTCAACTGCAGAGCGTCCAGACTAGCGTGCTGAGCCAACAAACAGCTGATCAGCTCAGCATGGCAGCCATTTTAATTTAAATAAAGTGGCGATTATTTAAATTGCCACATCATTTGGGTAAGTCTAGTAAACTAATCTACATGGCTCTGGCGACAGAGCCATGTAGTCTAGACAAACCCCATAGAGATTCTGAACTGTCTGCAGAGTGTTTTAGTGGAAGTGGAATAGAATGAACTGATAGCACAGAGATGACATTATAGTGAAACCAAAGTGGACCAGTGACAGAAGCATAGAGCTGACTGTACAACAAAGACTGACCAGACCATTGGTGGCAGAACAGATATCACAGATCTGAACCAGGTAGCTTTTGTAGAAATACCTGATGTCATGTACTTCACTCAGCTAGAACAGATAGTCAGAGGAGAGATGTTCCCTGACATCCTGTACAACAACGGAATGTAATTGAGCCTGTGAGTGGGGTTTTAGATGAGTGGAGATTATTGGGTGGCCTGATCTCAGCAAGATGTGCAATTAATACTTGGCATTCCTGAAAAAACTGATTAGATGTCTCGTTTTGCATTGTAGCAATATATATGCTACCACGTTTCTTTTCTTACGTTTTCCTTTTCCCTCACAAAAAAAGTACTGTGGTTCCATATTCACTAGGACTTCTGAGTGTTTGTGAGTGGGGAAAAAACCCACAGCAACGTTATCTAGAAAGGTTCTGTTTCAGAAGTAGAAGTATGGGTCTAGGAAGGAATTCTGAAAATATTGAACTCAACCATTGTTGCCACATTTGGCTCCTGTCAGAAATATTATGCAAGTTTTCCTGTAATGGAGTAATTGAATCATGTGTGCAAATATTGCCTTTTTATGGATTTTACTATATTTTATTAGGATCCTAATTCTACGCTCCTGCTGTAAGGGATTGTACATATGTTGCATAAACTCCTCCTTCACGGGTTAGCTGGCCAACCAATACACATGAGTGGCTCCTTCCTTATACCAGCTTGGATGCAGGTCAGTCAAATGGAAGGCAGTCTTAAAGACTTGCCCACTATGGCTGTGTCCAGACTCCATGCCTCCGTCGACGGAGGCATGTAGATTAGCCAGCTCGGAAGAGGGAAATGAAGCCGCGATTAAAATAATCGCGGCTTCATTTAAATTTAAATGGCTGCCCCGATCTGCCGATCAGCTGTTTGTCGGCAGATCGGGAGAGTCTGGACGCGATGCCCCGACAAAGAAGCCTTTCTTCATCGACACAGGTAAGCCTCGTGAAACCAGGTTTACCTGTGTCGATGAAGAAAGGCTTCTTTGTCGGGGCATCGCGTCCAGACTCCCCCGATCTGCCGACAAACAGCTGATCGGCAGATCGGGGCAGCCATTTAAATTTAAATGAAGCCGCGATTATTTTAATCGCGGCTTCATTTCCCTCTTCCGATCTGGCTAATCTACATGCCTCCGTCGAAGGAGGCATGTAGTCTAGACACACCCTATCTGTGAGCCAGAATTTCCTTTCTCCACTATCAGTACAGTAGACAGATTGCACTTGTTCTTGCAGATTGGCTTCCCCTAGGAACCCTGATAGCAGTTCTTTCTCAAGAAGGCCTATTGATCCCCACCATTTAGGAGTAAAAAAGCTGATGTTTCATTACTAGGCACTGTATTAACTCTCAGTACAGCACCTGACTGGTAGAAGTCTGTGTCAACACTTTAGCCTAGGAAAGGGAGATATCAGAAGGGAGCCAGCCTGTGGGAGCAGGAGCACTTGCCATGGAGAGCAGCCTGGGATCTAGGTGGAGAGTTAAGGCTTGATAGCAGGAAACCTGAGGTCTGGACTGGAAGGGTTGAGAGCATAGTCAGGACCCACATTTGGGGTCAGTGATAGCTGGGTCAGGAAGCTATAGGGCTGAAGTCTGTACACCAGAGGACAGTGCAAAGAGGCTACTCCCAGACCATAGTGCTTTTTATACCCCAGCTAAACTGCCTCTAGATGCTGCATTGAGAATACTCAGGTTTACCTTGAAAGTTAATAATAGTCATGAGTTGAATGTGCCTACACCTTTGTTCTCTGGCAATTGTTGTAAAAATATCCTCTCTGCTATTTGAAGTGTCTGAGTGAGCCTGGAGAACCCAACCAAGCGCTAGAGTTGAGAGAGCTAATGTGTAAAGTACTGGTATTTTTTGCCTCCAACCCTGTGGTACACTTATAGACTTGTGTAGCATAGTACTCTCAGCTACTCCTTGCTGTAGGGTTGTTTCCAGTGTACATCCTGACATGTTAGCCTAATTTTGAGATCATATCTCCCCCACTCCTTCACCTTTCTGTGGGACTTTGTCTTCAATACAAGATATTTCAAAGATGGTTACCAACATGACCTAATAGACCCAGTTATAGTCTCGACACCAGCAACAGTCTACAGGCTGCTGTGGATACATAAGGACTGGCTAGCCCTAATCAGTGCACAGAGCATCATTATCCATCTGTGTAAATCACAATGGGCAGCAAAAAGCGTATAGCTTAAGAAAATGCAACTTGCACAGTAAGTTAGAAATGCTTCAATCAGTCTCTCGTGATAAAACCCCAATAGTCTTTAAATGATTCATAACCAGGGTGTTTCCAAAGAAGCAACACTGTGAAACACAAATGTTAGTTACGAGCTGTTTTGACCCCTTTTGCCTTCTATCATCTGGGAAACTAGAAAGCTGTGTACCTCCTTCCCCATGTTGCACTGAAATTAAGGATAGAGAGAATAAAGGTTTAAATCAAAAGAAGAGTTATTCAGGGAAAGTTATAAATAAAGGGAGATATTCTGGAGATAACCACAACAGATAACTGAATAGATTCCGGATGGGTCTGAAACCCAAACCCTACAAACCCATTCCCTTAGTCAAACCACAAAACAAAAGTAAATTGCCCAAAATTGAATTACTGTCTCTTGTTGCAAATGGAAGTCGCCAGCAAATGATGAATGTCTCAGGATTTCAGGACCTGGTTCTACACTGCTGAAGCAGGTGAAATTCAGGAGCACGAAGAAATCAGGTAAGCTCTTAAAATCCTGTCAAGTTGTGTAGTTGAAGATCTCCTAATGAAGATGTCCTTATCCATTATTTCATGGGAGAACCTTCTATAAACACCATCACCTGCTTAGCTTGCATAATGACAGCAACTGCAATGGAATGCAAGCATCTTTAGCTACAGATGGAGCAGACACACATATTAAGCAACTCTTGATTTAGACCAAATTTAGTGAAGACTAACTACTTGTAAAAAAATAAAATAAAGTAACAGGAAAGGAAAAAAGAAAGGTTAATGGTAAAGCAAAACAAAAGGAAATTAAATTCCTAAAGACCTAAAGTGAAATACCGACCTCAGTGAAATAAAATGACAAATTTTCCATCGATTTCCATGAAGCCAAAATTTCAACCCAATTAACAAACCAAAAGGTTCTTTTTAAACCTCTCACCATACTACACATTCCAGAAGAGATTCAAGATTTCAAAGATAGGACTCATGGTCATGAAATCAATCATAGGAAAGGAAGTCTTAGGTAATACAGTATGCTGAACAATCAATCATTCCTGATACGAAAATTTATTTTCTTAGACAAGTGGATATTACAAATCATGAATAAACACTGTTCAATGATCTTCCTATTAAAATAAAGTTAGCTGATAATTTTTTTGATAGAACAGATTGCCATGGAAAAACTGAGTTTAGTCAAAAGCAAAACATTTTGAAGGGATGTGCCAATTTTGGCAAAAAAATTTACAAAAATAATTATATTGACATTCTAATTTCAGTATGATAAAAATACTTCATTTACATTTGTCATCTCATTTAATTTCATTGTGACAAGTGTGTGTGTATAAATATATATATAAATTTTAATCATATACAGTATGTGCAATGTATTATAATTAATAGTTTCTATTCTGTTTTACGTCATTGAAATAAAATGGCTTGACATTGTTGAAACAAAATGTTTCAGTGTTTCACAATTGACATTTTTCAGAATTTTGTTCCACAAGAAATTTAAAAACTTTTCATTCCAATTCAGAACAAAAACAAACTTCAAAATATTGGCATTTCCTGAAGAATGGAAATTCAGCTTTCTGATTATTTTTACTGAGAAGAATGAAAAAGAAGGTTCATTGGTTCCCAGCCTCCTGAAACTCTAAAAATATGACATTTTATGCCTATGAGTGTTTCATTGAAATCAGAGTAATGTAGCCAGTTCCACAGAGACAGATGTACTCTTCCCTCTCCCACAATAGTATACAAAAACCTGTATACTACCTGATGTACCCCTGAGAGACCCAAGGGCAGTTCTGGATACAAAGGTACACATACAACTTTCCTGATATTTATCAAACAATCTATAAGGATACTAGAACTGAGTGCTCTGTTTATTGGAAATAATGCTGTATTTTACAAGGTTTTGAATAATAAAGGGAAGCGTTTTTTCCCATTATAGTCTAAATATCTCTTCTCAATAATAGCATGTGTGCAGATGAGGCTCACCAGTTTGGATGATCTTAATTTAGGTAGCATTTAATGGATATCTTACATGTAGGGTTTCTTCACTAATACTGGAGTTTATTTGATTGGTGTTGCTTTCCAGCTGTGAAATCCAATTGTTGCCGTTCACAGCAGAGGTCCTCTCTTTTGATCTAGTAAAGGGAAGGACACACCAACACTTACTGGATTATAAGACTTTCTATTACTGAAAAAAAGAGATTTCACAGGTGAGATTGGTCATTCTTTTATGAAAAGAAGAAAAATATCTTAACTTTACAGAGAGGTAACTGAGACAGAAAGACATTAAGGGTCTGTCTACACTGCCTTGCAAATGTAGGTCTGTGGGACCTTGGCTTGTGGACTCTGTTTCCAAGTCTGCACATACAGTTACAACACCATTAAATTGTAAACCTAGGTTAATGTGTCCATATTGTGTAACTCCTGAGGCTTGGTACTGCAGAATGAAGGGGTTGGACTGGAGTCACAGTGGGATTAAGTCTCTGACCCCACATTCAGAGCAGGGTCATCAGACACAAGTCCTGACTCCTTGCTGACCCAAGTCAGACTGATTGTGTGTGGACAGAAGGGGGCTTTGAATCAAACCTGAGTCAGGACCACTGCTTAGGTTACATCCGCAGGGCAAACAACAAAAACAAATAAACCAAGGCAGCAAGTGTCAGTCATCTGACTTGGACTCACTCCATGGGACTCCAAGTAGGAGTGTTGATGCTCCCACTGAAGCCATTCTTCTCCCATGGTAGGCCTCAGATTCCATGCTCCAGCCCATGCAGGAACCATTTTCACTGCTATCCTTAGCCACTAAAGGTGTGTCTAGACTACAGAGTTTTTTTTAAAAAAAAGTGGCCTTTTTTCGAAAAAATTTCCCCTCCATCTAGACTGCTGCCGTGTTCTTTCAAAACTAAATCAAAAGAACATGGCAGTTTTTTTGACCACGGAAAACCTCATTTTATGAGGAAGAATGCCTTTTTTCGAAAGTGCTCTTTCAAAAAAAGGCTCTATTTAATGCAAATTGTGCTTTTTCGAAAGAGATCATCCAGACTGCCTGGGTTCTCTCTTTCGTAAAAGAGGCTTGCTTTTTCAAAAGTACTGGGTGTAGTCTAGATGCTCTTTTTCAAAAGAGGCTTTTTCGAAATTATCGAGACTATGGCTACATCTAGACTGCAAGCCTCTTTCGAAAAAAGAGCATCTAGACAGTCTGAATGCTCTCTTTTGAAAAAGCACAGTTTGCATTATGTAGCACTTTTTTCGAAAGAGCACTTTCGAAAAAAGGCATTCTTCCTTGTAAAATGAGATTTTCCGTGGTTGAAAAAACTGCCACATTCTTTTGATTTACTTTTGAAAGAACACGGCAGCAGTCTAGAAGTAGGGGAAGTTTTTTTGAAAAAAGCCCACTTTTTTTGAAAAAACCCTGTAGTCTAGACTCACCCAGTGTGAGCACAACTCATTTGACATAGACTCAAAGACTCACTGACACAGGTTGTTTTGCTGTGTAGGCATCCCTCCAGAGTGCAGTATAGATCTACTCCTGAGGCATTTGCTGAAAGGTGCATAGGAAACCTGTGGTAGGGCATGAATTGATTCTAAATTTTGGATTTTAAACTCCAATAACTACAAAATTCCTTCAAATTACATAATTAAGTCAAGAAACTCTATCTCTGAATTTTCAGTCTGATTGTTGTGAATTAACAACCTGCACACTACATTAAGGAACCACAACAGAAAACTAATATAATAGGTTCACCCTTTGGAATCAAAACATCAAGTGAAAAATAATCACAAATACTCTATATTGTTACACTTGAAGAATTTGACTAAAAATACAAGCAAGCCAGAGAAGACAAGATAAAGTAGCTGCAATGTCCTCAGAAAATAAGTGTTTGAGATATCTGAAGAATGCAGAATTAGGTCAGTGTTTTTCAAAGGAATTCCCTTGTGTGTTGTCTTTTTAGAATAAAATTATCCTTCCCAATCTTCACTATGAAGTTTGGTTGCTCAAAATGCCACATGAAGAACTTTGATTCGTAGATTCTAAGGCCAGAAGGAACCAATATTGTCTTCTAATCTGATCCCCTATGTAGTATAGGCCCTAGACCTTTCCAAAAATAATTCATAGAGTATATATTTTAGAAAAGCATTCACTCATGATCTAACATTGTCAGTGATTAGAAATCCACTATGATCCTGGGTAACTTGTGCTGCATATAACAATGAAAGTTTCATACCCAGAAAAAATATAAATTGTGTAATAGAACTGTCCTATGAGAATAAGAGATTCCGAGTATAGTTTGAGAAGGAGGTGTCTGCACTTGTTATTTTAAGCATAAATAATGGAAATAAACAGAAGCAATCCACAACAGTGAAAAATGTTATGCAACATGAAAAAAAATTGCAACAAACCTATAGATTTCCAGATCACCACCAAAACAAACTACTGTAATGTATGAATTATTCAAATTGTAAAGAATACATGCTATGATTTAAATGTCCACACTAATAAAAACATTAAAAAACCTGCAAATAAAAGAGATTTAAGGGAAGGAGCAATAAAAAACCCTCTCCTAAATTAAAAATTAGGTATCCCATGTTTATTCATCCCATGTAAGTTGCCACCCTATAATTACTTCCACTAAATCAGAATGATAGTTTCATTTTTATTGCAAGCATTTATAACTATGAAGCCGTTGGAACTCATTCATGTATTTAATATTATATTTATTTCCTCCTAAAGTTGTTACTTATCTGGAATGTGATTGAAGCATTTGTATTTTATTTTATTTGTCTATAAGCTTCAACTACTACACTATATAGAAAATATTCATACTAAAATGATAGTGTTGGTGGTCTATGGACTATGACACAGGATTGAGCCATTTTATCCTGGAGACAGTAGAGGTGCACAAAATACTAGACAGTTCTTTAATAATAAAGAGTCAATTTTCCAAAAAGTAGGTCTTCATAGCAGCATATAGCTACCACAATATAGAGTTTAGACAGATATATCCTTCTGTGATTGAAGACTAGACCTATGAGGCCATCATACGAAACTTATTGAGTACAGTGACTTTTATACACTGTTTGTTCCCTCATGTTTTAGAAATATGAGCAAGTCCACAGAACTGTATTTATAAGAGAAAAATAACAATGCCTGAGCATGGCATTTGAGGGAATTAGATCATCATGTTGTAAAGGACTTGCATTGTGTTAGAGTTCCAAATGTACAGTACCTCACTTAGAAGGGATCTTTTCCAGGGTCAATCACCAAAAGCAGGATTGAGAGGCTGCATGAATTTTAGGAATATGTAGATTTTTCTACAGTGGCCCAGACTATAGACAAACACACAGGAAAGCTTCTATTTTAGATAATACATTTGCTTTCTGAAGTCGTGTCTGAACACATCATTTGAGACTTAAATATTGATATGGGCATAGTTTGATATTCATTCTCCTCACATGCTCTGAAAGGGGCAAAGCCTGTTACTAGCACCTGTAACATTTGGTAAGGACTTGGGAGTCCTAATTAACAACAGAAAAGACATAGTGCCTCTTAACTGCCAAACACTCCTCTCACGTGGGCTTTTCTTAGGCTTCTAGAAGAAACTAGGTTAAACTGGGCATGCTTAGAGACTAAACATTTTGCATACTCCAAAATGCACATTACAAAGTCTTATTTGAAGAGCCAATTCTATATAGTAACAATACCTGCACTTATGTAAACCAGAGGCACTGAGACCTCTTTTCTCTTTTTGGCCTGTCTTGAAGTAAAACAACAGAATTCCACTTGTCATCACCTACAGTCCACAACTTAAACCCCTCCAACGCATTATCAACAATTTACAACCTATCCTGAAAAATGACCCCTCGCTCTCAGAGGTCTTGGGGGAAAGGCCAATCCTCACTTACAGACAACCCCCTAACCTCAAACAAATTCTTACCAATAACCACGCAACAAATCTCCAGAGTAATCATCCAGGAACCCATCTCTGCAATCAACCCCTGTGCCAACTCTGCCCACACATCTACACAAACGATTTCATCACTGGACCCAAACACATTAGCCATTAAATCAAAGGCTCATTTAACTGCACATCCACTAATGTGATCTATGCCATCAAATGCCAACAATGTCTCACTGCCATGAATATTGACCAAACTGGACAGTCTGTACGGGAAAGAATTAATGCACACAAATCAGGTATCTGAAAAAGCAATACTCTTCTAATATTCCTGTCCTCTGAAGAAATGGATTGCGCCCATGAAAGCTCATGATACCATCTACATGTTTTGTTAGTCTTTAAGGTGCTACTAGACTATTTGTTGTTTTTTAAGTTTTTCCTGTTACAGACTAACTACCTCTCAGAAAGAAAACAAAAAAAAGAGAGGGAGAGAGAGAAAACACAGTAACCTGATGCCTCAGTAAGCTTTAAAAGAAAGGGCTTGGAACTGAACCTTCAACAAGTGTATGAAATATGTGACAGCTCTGTAGCAATGAAGTATTGAACGTGGTATGCTCACCTCAAGATCACTGTATAAATTATTACCTGGCTGATTAGGTGCTACCAACAGGCTACCACAGAACTGTAATGATTTGTAATATTGTACTGCTGCAATAGAAAGAGTAACAAGGTACTTTATTATCAATTCAGCAAAGCACATACATGCACCTTTTTATAGAAATTCAGAGACAGCTACATTGTTGCACAAAAGACAAAATCTATTTTAATATCTTTATAAAATGACATAAAAGGACAATTAGAAATATTTTAAACCACTAAATTCTACTGAATTGTTTTAATATTTATTAATGTATTCTTCTTCTAAACAACGACTTCTGCTTTTCATTCCAACTCTTATGAGTGTTTCTTGGCAAATTAAGCCATGAGGAGCTGCATCTTAGTGCTTGAATAGTCCGTATCTAGTGAACTTTGCCCAATTAATAAAGATCTTATTTATGCAAACAATAGTTATGATGGCGCCATACTAGTATTGTAAGCATTTGGGGCATGAAGAAGCATGTCATTCACAAGGATGAAAATCAGCCTACCTATAAAAGATTTACTCTCCTCAGTTCTTTTATTTCAGAAAAATAAATACATAAAGCATTATTAGAGGTACTAATAAATGAAAATAGCATATTTTATAAAGAAATTAATTAATGGTTTTATAGATGGTGGAATAAAATTAATAAAAACCACCGTATCCTGATTACTGCCTTATCATATGTAAGCTATTTTTATTAGGCAAAAAATAAAAACCAAACACACAAATCTCAGACATAGTTAATGTCTGTATAAAAATATATTTTATATGACCTATTTTATGTTGGGAACTAAATACTAAAGAGTGCTTTGCAAAAGTATTAGGGAGGGAAGTTTAAACCAAATGTCATGAACCTATTGTCACAACATTTTTTAGACCATTTCACAACAAAAAATGCAGTTTTATTAAATTTGATTATTGAAATAAGTACAATTTTAAAATTGCCTATCCTCTCTTCAAGCAAACAGTAAAAATGTGCCAGATTTCCACCAAAATTTGGTACATTTGAAAAGAAATGTGAAAACGTTGACTATTTTGCTCAGTATGAACAAAATGTGTTGTTCTAAGCTAAATTTTGGGTTTTGGTACTAAAGATACCTTTTATAATTGATTGTGGGGGATGCCAGCAAGGGTGCAATGGTACTTCTGTCAGCTAAGAAAGGTTGCAGCATTTGCCCCATTCTGCAGCAGCCCATTGATTGAGGGAAGTGGGAATGTGATATCTTGGAGGTGGTAGAGAAAGTCATGCACTCCCTTGAATGACTGTGTGCATCTTATGTGCAAGAACCTCTCCTTCTGTTAAGGACACCGTTTCTCCCTTTGTGATCAAAGGCAATATTATATGTTCTATTTTTCAGAGCACGACATGCCAGCCTGAGGTAAGGTAAACCCATAGAAACTAGAAGGGACAACTTGTTTTAACCCAAATTTTATATGCTCAGAAAGACAAAATATAAAGTCAAGGATAGCTTGAGACAATATTATGCAATGTGGCAGTGTTCTTCATCTATGCTATTTTGTTGACATTCTGTAATAAACATGGCCATTACGCCAAAACTTTCTTGAATTAGCTTTGTTGAAAATATGTAGGTTGAAATAAGATCATAGGCAGAGTGATCCAGTACCTCTATCTGAAAGAAGTGTGCTCTCAATTAAATACTCTTTATATGCTCATGTATAAATTTGGCATGAGAACCTCAGTCAACTCCAGGTTGAAATTGAGGGAAAAAAGGACTGGTGGCTGTTCCAACTTTCTCTATCCCTTTAGCATTTGTCTTCCTACTTCAACTTGTAGCAATGCCAAGTATGGAATAAAGGCATCCCAACCCAACAACGCTCAATTCAAACATTGCAATAAAGCATTTTTATGAAATGTACCTCAAATTTCTTAACTTAATCTTGGAAAATTGATCACACAAGGAAATGAGCGAGCTCATGGGAAGTGCTAAATAATCTGGAGCAGGAGTAGGCAATAATTTTTGACAGGAGGCCACTTCAGATATTTTGAAGTTTCCCCAGACTGCCCTGGAAGGGACGGGGCCACCGGAGGAAGGGGTGGGGCCAGGACACTTCCGTGCTTCCCTACCCATAGACTCTGATTGGCCTGGGGGTAGGGAAGCATGCAAAGTCTTTGTTCATCTCCAGAGGGAACCACTAGCTGTTCTGAACAGCTGGCGGTTTCCTCTAGGTACTTATGCCCCTGGTGTGGGAGGAGACTTCACGTGCTCCCCCCTGCTGCCTCCTGATCAAACAGGGCCTGGGGAGGCGGAACATGTGAAGTCTTTCACTCCCTGCCTCCGCCCTGCAATGGAGCAGTGTCCTTAGAGTCAACCACCAGCTGAGATTTCATGCGCTCCTCCCACCCCCCAACCTTGATTACCCAGGGGGCAGGAGGAGCGCGTGGAGTTTCCTCCCACCCTGTCTCCACCCTGCAAGAAGTGTGTGGTGCTTAGAAGTGCCGCGCTCTCCTGGCAGGGCGGGAGGAGACTTCGCACACTCCCCTTTCTGCCCCCTGGGTAATCAAGGTTGGGGGGTGGGAGGAGCGCATGAAGTCTCCTCCCACCCTGCCATGAGCACATGGCACTTAGAAGTGCTGCACACTTCTTGCAGGGTGGGAGCAGGTGGAAGGAGATTTCACGCACTTTCCCCCACCCCTAGGCCCTGATTGGCCTTGCAGGGGGAGTGGCAGAGCCTCCACAGGCTGGATCAACTCACTTGGTAGGCCAAATTAGTCCCGTGCAGGCCCTTTTGCCCACCCCTGATCTGGAGGCACTCAGTACCATGCAAAGTCTGGCTTTCAATCATTAAACATTATAGAGTTACTGAGACATTAGACAAAATCACTGACTGCACTTAGATTTATGTTTAGCAATTTAAAACGTTCATTAATATTATTGGAATGGGGAAGGATCAGCTTGCATTCATGGACAGGAACAGGCCAGGCATAGGTGAGTATAATTGTCTGTATTAACATATTTTGTAACCTTCACCGTTTTTTTTCAAAATTTGATGTTTCACATTCCCACTAATTAAGATTCAGGATCAAAGTGACAATGTACATGATGAAAATACTTTCTAAGAGAATATTTTTAGAAAGGACCTTTAATTATGTTTTGGTTAATTATCTGGTGGGGGGGGGGGAAGGAAGGTGGGTAGATGACTCCAGAAATTGGCTATAGAACGTTTTACCTGTTGGCTATAGAAAAATAAGTTGGACGGAGGACACAAAAGTGAGAAGCAAACCCCCCCCCCACACACACACACACATAGAAAAATCCTACAAACCTCCCTCCCCCGTGACGTGGTGTAATGGCTGAGTTTGCTTTTCCTTGCCTCCTCTTCCTCCCCTTTCCCAGCTCCCCACACTAGGAAGAGGGTCTGGGGATTGCCCAGCTGTGGCCACCCCTTCCTCCCTTAAGGCACCCCATTCAGGAAAGGGGCTGGGAGGAAGGTTTCCCTTCCCTCCCACTCCTGCAAAGGGATTCCCCCTTCCCCACTCCCTCCTTAAGGGGGCACTGCTGGCAGCATGTGACCAACCTGTGCGGGGAAGAGACTAGTGGTGAAGAGGAGAAGCTGGCCCTGCTGTGGCCTCCCCCATGCAGGGAAGGGACTTGATGGTTTCCCTCCTCTCCCACTCCAGGGATGGATTCCCCCTCTCCCTTCCCTCCGGGTCCCTGCATGTCTCCTTAACAGCACCAGCCTGTTTGCAGCTCCCTCCTGCGGGGGAAGGGCAGCAAGCACAGACATGCTGGCGCTCCTGTTAACTCAGGAACTCCAGCACATGCAGCTTTTCCCTCCTGCCAGGTCTCCAGCATGTCTCTCCTATGTCCAGGAAAGGAACTAGAAGTATCCGCCACGCTGCAGGGGAGGCTGGGGGAAGTTTTTATAGCAGTCCTGGGATCCCTCCGTAGCGTTTCATGGCCACTTTGCACCCCTCCTCCCCTGAGGGCTGGATTAAATTGTTTGGCAGGCCGGATGCGGCCCACGGGCCAGAGGTTCCCCACCCCTGTTCTAGGGGGTGTCAGAATGTAAGAATACCCAAAACTATTCCCCTTCCCAATCTGAACTTATTTAAACATTGTTTTCCATCTCAACTGGATGGCCAAAGATTGACTGGTCATAGAACACGTGCACCACTTTCTTTTCTTTAGAAATGGCTCTTGAGGTCTTATTGCCTATACAGTAAGTATACATACTGAACACCATAGTATACAGAGATTATTTTTATTATTCATATGCATTACCATATATTCATAATATATGCATTCCATCAACACTCACACTGTGCTACTGTCTACAAAGATACTGTCCGGAGGAGCGTACAGTTTAGGGGTGAGATTCTGTGCTATGAATCTAAGAACGTGCAGACCAGCAGGATGAATTGGTCAGAGTTCCAGTGGTCTCCAATGTGGTGCCCGTGGGCGCCATGGCTCCTGCTGGGGCATTTATGTGCACCCGCCGAACAATCTGGGCCAGCCCTGCCCCTGGGCAAGTGGCATATACGAGGTGCCAGCCCTGGGCGTGAGGCGCATGGGCAGCCCCTGCCCCGGGCACATGGCACATACTGGTGCCAACCCCTGGCGCATGGTGCATGGGCGACCACTGCCCTGGGCATGTGGTAGATGCCAGTGCCAGCCCCTGGCGCACGGCGCATGCGTATCCCTGCCCCTGAGTGCGCAGCGCGTGTGACTGGCCCCGCCCCCGGGTATGCGGTATGTGACCGGCCCTGCCCCTGGGTGCACGGCAGCCCCAAAAGGTTGGGGACCACTGGGTCAGACAGCATTAATTTAACTTTGTGCCCTCCTCCTCCTGGACTGATTTGGAAACTAAATATAACTTGGAAAGGTGTAGGGATCTATGCTCTTGTAGTCTCCCCAGGCTACTCTGTGGGCCATACAGTGCTGCCTGTAATCGCCACAGTGTTGTATGCACCACCTCCATCATGCTTCACATGCCCATATGGATAACGCCATAAAGAACACCATATCTACTTATCCACAGTTTTTGTATTACTCATCCCCAGTTTCTCCCCCCACCAGACATGGGGCTTCTAGTGCCACTTTACACCATTTCAGCACTTTTTAAAAAGGATAAGAGCAGGAGTGAGGATTACTGTCTGCACACACACACACACACTATAAGTAGAGAAGTTTGATCTTCAGGGCAGTCAAACTAACTAAAATAAAACAAGAAAAAGATATGGAAAGTGGTCCAGAGATATTTTTATGCGCTTCATGCAAGTGTTTTAATTAGGGCAAAAATCAGCCAGGTTTCAATTTCAAACAAAATTCGATTGCTGCTTGGTTCATAAGAGATAACTCTTAAAACTAATCATTTTCCCTTTTATGGACTTGATCATTAATGCAATATCATTCTAAACTTGATACACTTTGTAACAGATGGTAAAATTAGGTTTTTTATGTGGTTTGAATGCCTATATTGTGTCATGACATGGGCTGGATTAATTTTCCATTGCACTAATCAGAAATGAACTAAGCTTATGCTTATTTCCCCTTCTTTTAAAAGATTACCAAGGCTTATGCTGCTTTCCTTTTGCTTTAGAAAATGAATGTTTAAAATACTTGTTGGGACATTAAAAATAAGCTTGTGAATTGGCTCTAAATTGCTTCCATGAAAGGTAGATTTTAATTTTTCATCTTCAGTCACACTCTGGTGGGATAGTCTGACCCTAACTTTAGAAATCAGATTTATCCTCACACTACAAGTCAGATATTATTAGCTATGTGAGATAGGTGATAGATTAGAAACAATCTGTTGTTACAGAGTGAGCTGACAGAGTGATTATTTTCTGTGTTCTATGCAGTTACCACTTGGGAGTTCTTGTAAATGAAAGACTTATTTTCTTGATATTTACCCATGTAAATAACACAAATAAACTTGAAATGTCTCCTAATGCTCTGAGACAATTTAGATGGTCAATAAATGAGCTTGCTGTTCAGTTTGCAGGTGCTGTGTGTAATTTGCTGCTCCTTTTCCCTCCTAATAGAAAAAAAACACCTGAAGTATGATAGGAGTAGCAGCCTTAAAAGACTCTTTTTTAACGAGAATTTTCTCTGTAACATCTTCTATTTCAGTGTATTGTAATGATTATCTTGGAGATTAACCATTGTGTATAATTTATAGTGATAATTAATTCATATTAGACTTTGGAACTATGGGCTATTTTCCAGCCTTTAGGTACATGGGGCCAAGTTCATGACTGGCATAAGAAGGGACCACTCCTTTTACCTCTGAGATTCTGTGTCCATCTAAGCCCATGCTGACTTTGGGTTCTTACTGATTATGAATAAACTGAGGATTCTCCCAAAGACAGTTTCAGTATTTATTCAGTCCTCTTCATGTTCATTATAGATAATTCCAAAACATTTTGAATTGGAGTTTGAGTGCCACTTCATATTTTACAAAGGGATAAGATATGTTGTTTAAAACACAATCTGGGATTTTTGAGACGCTCATATACAAGGGCCTCCCTCTTTTTCGGGAACCTGCAGTCATCTAGCTAGTCTCTTCCCCAGTAGCAAGTGAAGGGGGAGGTATCCAGAGTTGTGACCCAACTCTCTGTATCTTAGCACAGGGTCTCTCTAGATGGCAGTATACATTGTATAGTTGCTAAAAATGAAACTTAGGGTACTATATTTCAAGCCTTTCTTCCATGGACCTGCCATTGATTGTAGTGGAAATTTCATGTGACAAGGGCATGCAAAATAGGCACTAGTTATTATTCATGCTAGGAGATTAGAAAGGTCTATATAATTTTATAATCAGTAGTAGCTTGTAAAAGGGTTCTTTACTTGCTTACCTTAAAAAACCCAATATTTGTCTTATTCTTAGTGTCTGAATTGATCTGTAATTTTTTTTACAGGTTCTGGTACTGTAATATAACTTTCAGTAAAGAAGAATTAGTTATGAATACAGAGACCTCATGAAAAGTAATTTCTATCCAATGTTCATTTGAATATCTTTTTTTAACTTCAGGAGACATGCCTCCCTTTATATCTGCATTTCAAATAATACATTTTCGGTTTAATATTGTAAGTATTTAAACCTAATTTTAGTTCTTTCTTATGTGTGTGTGCATGAGAAGTATTTCATACTCTACATCTTTTTTTCTTCTCGTACATTGTAAACATTAAATATTTTATTTGACATTTGTTCATGTTAATATTGATTTTGTTCTCTATGACAAATAGCTTTCTGTTGCAAAATACTGTTAAAAGGTCAGTGTAGTTTTCTGTTCATTCCATCTAGCTCACTTATTATACGCAATGCAAAATCTTTGATCTTATCTACACCAAAGTAATATTGATAGTGCTTGGTTGTTCAAGTGTGTACTTTTTATTTTGCTTGAAAGAACCATTTTAAAGAAAGAAATGTGAACATGCAAACCCAAGAATGCTGTTTATTTGTATGGTGATTAGAATCTCTGAAGCCATAATGTTTTTCCTTAAGGCAAAACTCCACGTTCATTAGTCTTTAAAACTTACATTATATATCTTTAGCCAAATTATTTATCTGAGTAAACACTTCGGATCGTGTAGTGATTATACATGTGAGATCAAGTGCTTAGTACTCATGATATATGGGAAGTAATTTTTGCATGGCAAAGATTGTATTCAACAATCTGGGGTCAATAAATTTCATCTCTTCCATGAGTCTTGTGAGAGTGCTATTTAAAATTACATGATAAGATACACCTGAGAACAAAAGGTTTCATCTTCAGAGCTAGGTACATCCTGTTTCCCTTTAATTACTATTAGGATATGTGATTCTCCTGGCAAGAGTTAAGAAAAGTTTGGCCAATTGTTTAGTATAGCTAATATATAACTTTCAAAATGCAAATGTCTGTGCACAGGTATATTAAGTGTTGGGATTTTGTTTTCTGATCATTGCATTTCTAGGAACTCCATGTCTTCACAAGAGAGCTGTCATATTTTGATGTAGAGTTGAACTGGTACATTATAGAGGAAGTATATGCTGTGTTCTTTCTAGAGTCTTTTTTAAGTTATGCCTTGTTTTGCTTTTTCTTTCATTCTATTATAAAAGTCATACAGACCAAAAGTGCTGTCTGTGTTTGCCCTTTAGGTAAAGAAATATACAAGGTCTCTGGTGACAACTGTAGGATTGGAAAAGCAGCAAAGACCTCAAAAAATGAAGAGATTTTTTTGGTAAAAAAGCAAGTCTTAGATGAAAGTAGTTTATATTTTTTAATAAAAAAAGAAAAATTCAAACTCAGATTTAGAGGCCTTATGAGTAGTCCCATATGAACACTATGAAAGACAGTAGCAAGTCATGATTTGTAACCATGTCTGGAAATGCAAAGTGATACCCCTTAAATAGGCATATTTTCCACTTTCAGGCTTTGCCTACACTACAAGTTTTTGCAGCAGAGAGTAGGGGTGTGTCTAGACTACATGCCTCCTTCGACGGAGGCATGTAGATTAGCCAGATCGGAAGAGGGAAATGAAGCCGCGATTAAAATAATCGCGGCTTCATTTAAATTTAAATGGCTGCCCCGATCTGCCGATCAGCTGTTTGTCGGCAGATCGGGGGAGTCTGGACGTGATGCCCCGACAAAGAAGCCTTTCTTCATCGACACAGGTAAGCCTCGTGAAACCAGGCTTACCTGTGTCGATGAAGAAAGGCTTCTTTGTCGGGGCATCGCGTCCAGACTCCCCCGATCTGCCGACAAACAGCTGATCGGCAGATCGGGGCAGCCATTTAAATTTAAATGAAGCCGCGATTATTTTAATCGCAGCTTCATTTCCCTCTTCCGATCTGGCTAATCTACATGCCTCCGTCGAAGGAGGCATGTAGTCTAGACACACCCTATGCTAATAGGGCGGTAGGACCTCTAGGGCAGCCAAAGCCTTCAGACCACATGGAGGTAGGCACCACTGCCAGCCCCATCCCTGAGTCCTCCTCCCCCATTCCAGGTTCTTTTCCCAATCCCTCCCCTGTTGTATGTCCCCCCAATAAAGAGTCCTGTTTTTTCACAAAATATGTCTTTATTGTTTGCTCTGCAGGGGACAGGGAAGGTGGGAAGGGTGTGCAGAGGAAGAGAGGATGGGGGATAAAAGGCACACACAAAGAATGCAGGGCCCTTTGATGGGGAAGAATCTCAGACCTGCCCTTGCATAAAACTCTTCAAGACCTCTCTGATGAGTATAACCCCTTGCTGTGCTCTCCTGATGGCACTGGTGTCTGGTTGGTTGAACTCCCTGGCCAGACATTCAGCCTCAGCTCCTCCTTGTTCTCACAGAGGTTGCACAGCACAAAGCAGGCTGCCACCATGAAAGGGATGTTGTGCTTGCTGAGGTCCAGATAGGGGAGGCGACTCCAGAGCCTCCCCTTTAAATGGCTGAACACACATTCCACGATCATGTGGCACATGCCCAGCCTGGTGTTGGGCTGCTTCTTGCTGGGTCCAAGCTGCCTATGTAGGGCTTCATGAGCCACAGGAGCAAAGGGTAGGCAGCATCTCCCAGGACCACTATAGGCATGTCTACCTCTCTGACTCTGATGGTGTGATCGGGGAAAAAACGCCAGTATACATCTTTCAGAAGAGACAGGAGTTCCAGAAGATGTGGGCATTGTATGCCTTCCCTGACCATTTGACACTGATGTCAGTGAAACATCGCTTGTGATCCACGAGGGCCTGTAGCACCATGGAGCAGTGCCCATTCCTGTTGATAAAGTCCAAGCCATGGGATTGGGGTCCAGATGGGGATATACATGTCGTCTATGCCCCCACTACCCACAGCTGGGGAAGCCCATCACAGCAAAGCCATCCACAATGATGTCCATGTTTCCCAGAGTGATGACCCTCTGTAGGAGCACACGGTTGATGGATTTGGCTACCTGCATTAGGATGGCCCTGACTGTGGATTTCTACATGCGGAACTTGTTTCTGAAAGAGCAGTAGCTGTCCAGCATGGCAAGCTTCCACAGGGCTATGGCTACACACTTCAGCATGGGGATGGCGGATCGCCTATCACTTGAAGGCCAGGTCAAGCCACTCAGGGAGCTCCAGGAAGATGTTCTTCCACATACGGAAGTTCTTCCATATGTTGATTGTCCCATCACTGTAGGATGGTGTGTGGTGTCCAGGGGATTAAGGGGCATGCGTGGCAGCAGGAGCACCAGGACCTAGTTGAGCAGGGTCTTCAGGCCACACTACAGTTAGTCCTGCTTGTTCTCATCCACATCCTGCTGAAGCAAAATGTGAGCAGTTTGAAAGCACTGCACCATGAAGCGCAGCATGAGGTCTGTGAGCTTGACGCTGCTTTTCAGCAGCTCTGGTTCCATGGTTTGAGTGCTGTGACATCCACAAAGGCAACCAGAGTAGAAGTATGTGCCCACTGGTTGCCATGAGGAATAGTGGTTTGAGGGACATGGCCATAGAGAGGGGGCCCCTGAAAGCACGCGTCACAGCTTACCTGGACCAAGCAGCCACAGGAAATATCTGCCCACCTTTTGCCCTTCTCTAGAGTTTTTCTGGCTGCTCTAAGTCTGAAGCAGGCACCATTCAATGTGGATGTGCTATTTTGGACTAATTCAAACTCATTTTGATGCTTTGCTTTAGCTAGGAGATACTATTTTGAATTTGTTAATTTGGAAGTTAATTTTAAATAGTTCTCTTGTGTAGACATGGCCTTACAGAATAATTTCAGGAACCAACTAGAGGGGGAAATTGTGGAACTGGCCTTCATATGCAAATTTGACACATTTAGCGAGGGACTGAACAAACACATTTCTTGAATGGGCTGTTGCATTCAATGCACAAATTACATCAAAAGCTAAATATCAGCCACTTACAGCCCACTCTATTAGCCTCATTTAGCATGGATACTTTAATTGACAGAGTGGTTTCCTCCTCTCCCGCTCCCCTCTTTTTCTATATTTCTCCCTCTGTGCCTCCTGCTCCATATTTGTCATCTGAAGAAGTGGGTTGTGCCCACGAATATAGAATATATTCAATTCCAGTCAACATGGGTGTATGAAAAATACAGTTTGTCAATCTGACTTCATAGAATCATAGAATAATAGAACTGGAAGGGACCTCAAGAGGTCATCGAGTCCAGCCCCCCACCCTCAAGGCAGGACCAAGCTCCACCTACACCATCCCTGACAGATGTCTATCTAACCTGTTCTTAAATATCTCCAGAGAGGGAGATTCCACCACCTCCCTTGGCAATTTATTCCAATATTTGACCACCCTGACAGTTAGGAATTTTTTCCTAATGTCCAATCTAAACCTCCCCTGCTGCACTTTAAGCCCATTACTCCTTGTCCTGTCCTCAGAAACCAAGAGGAACAAATTTTCTCCTTCCTCCTTGTGACACCCTTTTAGATATTTGAAAACCGCTATCATGTCCCCCCTTAATCTTCTTTTTTCCAAACTAAACAAGGCCAGTTCATGAAGCCTGGCTTCATAGGTCATGTTCTCTAGACCTTTAATCATTCTTGTCGCTCTTCTCCAAGTTTGTCCATTCTTGTCGCTTGATCTCTCCAAGTTTGATTGATAAAGGTATCAGCATTGATGTAATATAGGCAGACTTTAGTAGGTGTTTAACTTGATATTGCACAACATTATAATTTTAAAAGCTAGAATGATGCAAAATTAACATACCACACATTAAATGGATTAGAAGCTGGCTATCAGTTCTCAAAATGTAATTGTAATGAGGGAAACATCATCATCAAGGCTGTGTTTTTAGTGGAGTCCCACAGAGCTTGATACTTGGCCCTGTGCTATTTAACATTTTTATCAATGACCTGGACGAAAACAAAATTCTTCCTGCTAAAGTTTGCAGGTGACCTAAGAATTGGGAATTTGGTAAATAATGAAAGAGACCACTGAAAGAAATCTGGATTACTTTTCAAACCAGATACGAACAAATAATATGTTGTTTTAGTACAGCTAAATGTAAAAATGTTTAGATCTTACTGGAGAGGAGACTCTGTCCTGAGAAACAGCAAGTAAAGACTCCAAAGAAGATTTGGTGGTTGTGGTGAATAATCAGCCAAACAGGAGCAAAATGTTGTATGCAATTCCTGGAATCAAGAGGAACCTTGAGTATGAATAAAGGTAATTTTACCTCTATGTTTGGCTTCAATGCAACATTGCTGGAATACCATGGCCATTCTGATGATTGTACCTCACAAAGGATGTTATCAATTATACAGTAAAAAGGAGAGCCATAATGATTAAAGAGTTAGGGAAAAAAAACATGCTTTACAGTGATAGGAAGCTTAATCCATTTATCTGAACAAAGAGAATGTTAAAGGGTGACTTGATTTTGCATTTGTAAGCACCTAATAATGGGCTTTTCAATCTAGCAAAAAAGATCTAGCAGTCAAATGCCTGGAATTTAAAACTAGAAATTTCAGATAGGAAGTGAGCATAGATTTGTTAACAGGCAGATTAACCAGGCATTGGACCAATTTACCAAGAGCCATGATAGATTTGCCATCACTGACTATTTTAAAAACAAGATTAGGTGTTTTTTGAAAATATTGGCTGTGGCAAAGCTCTGCTGTACCCGTGAGCCCTGCACTTCCACTGGATAGTGTTCAACCTCAGAGTCTCACTGTGTCCCACTCCACAGCTTCTTTATTTTTAAAAGAGGCAGGGTTCATGGCCTGAGCCATACTCATCACAGGCCAGTCCATAACATGGAGGGGGGTGAAACCCCTGTACAGTCTTGGTCTCCCTATCCAAGGACAGACTCTGTAATGGTGTGGGGAAGATTGGGGGGAACCCAGGCCCACCCACTACTCTAGCTTCCAGACCAGAGACCCTAAGGCTGCAGCAACTGATGGGGCTATTATTTCCCTGGGCCACTTCCCCAAATGATTCCTCTCATTACCTTTCCTCTGGTACCTGTGCCTCCCATGCACTCTTCCTGCCTTGCAGCTCCCAGCTCTCACCCAAACACCTCTCACCCCTCCCTCCTCATGTACCTCTCAATTAACAAAAGAGGAGCCCTTTTTAAACTAGTCTCAGCTGTTTCTTGATTGGCAACAGGTGGTCTGATTAGAACTGACTCCCTTGGCTCTGGAAGGCTCCTAAGTAGCTCCAGGTGTTCTAACTGACCTGATTATCCAGACAGCTTCTGGAAAGTTCCTGCCAGTTCTAGGCCAGCCCCTGCCAGTTTGCCCAGGGAACAAAGACCTAGGGCTCACATAATTTCCTTCTAGCACTATTTATATCCCTCTGACCTGATCCTGTCACACTGCTTTTGGACAGTGTTTCTCAACAACCAGTTTGTGGACTAGAATGATCCCTGAGATTTCTCTGATGCAATCTGGGAAGAATGTAAGAGTTCAAGGTACAGCTGTGATTCCACAGAAATCCTTTCAACTTGCTGCATGTGCCAATTTGGTAGCCAGAGTTAATTATGGCACTGGCATAAACATAGTGCAAGTCTTCTCTCTCAAGTCCATGAAAATAGTTAAAAGAACTCTGAAGTTCCACAAAGGAATTAGTTATCCTGGGAATTTCAGAGAGTGAAGCAGCAGAATCCTCATTATGTGTTTTCATTTACTGTAGAATTTAATATGTTGTTGGCGTTGCTAGTCTTCTTCAAAAGTTTTTTTTGTGAAGTTTATACAGCTGACTTGTTTGATTTGCTAGCTTGCTCATTCTCTTGTAATGGTATTCACTGTAGGAAATATGGTGGTGTGTTTTTAGAAGACATCTTATAAACTGGAATGGGTATTTTGGAAATAGCTGCGGCACTTATACCTGTGTTCGTAAGACTGACGCAGCTGGCTGTCTTCCTTAACTTAAAGGGAGTTAGAGCATTTGAGCCAGCATGTCTTTTTTGGGGGTTTCTTCATTAACCTCTCGTTCTTTTTCAAGTGTGTGCTATTTCCAATGATTTACCCAGTACTCCAGGAACCTTTGACCCTGTGTCAGGAGTCACAGCTTTGTTCTCTTTCCCAGCTTTCAATGCTTCTTTTCAGTTCTGATTCCAACTTTAATAGCCGGTGGATCTTCGAGCATTTTCTCCTTTCAATAAAATGCTACCTCTGTTTAGTATTCAATTTGAATTTGTGGATTTTTTTTTTTCTCCAACTCCGTAAACTGTTTCCAGGTAGTTTCCCATTTAACAGCACCATCAAATAGAGGTCTATTTTTCTCATAAAGGTGTTTCATTTTTATCACTTCCTCATCAGGTTGGTTCAACAGATCTTCTTTAAAGTTATCATAATATAAGAGAAAAGCTGATCTCTTTTCTGTGCTATAGAAACATTTCTCCCAATAAGTGACTTCTGCCATAAGTCCCTTCAAGTTCTTTCTTTTCAGTTCTTCTAAACGCAGCAGCCCTTCTTCCTACACGGTAATTTCTTGTGTAATGGAGCCTTTAATGTTTAATTTTGCATTGTTCCTGCTTGTTTACTGGCCAGAGCAGCCTAATCCATAGAAGTCCTATCTTCTCCTTGAGAGCCTCCCATGTTGAAATAACAGATTCTTTCTTCAACTGCAACTTCTCATCTGAATACATCCTAACATGTCCTTTTAACTCTTCCAGTTGTGAAAGACTGAGAATACTGCCAGATGGTATATAATAAGGAGTGGTGAACAGCTCTGCACAGAGCTTTTCATCTTGTCGTTGAAGCTCCTTCAATTCCTCCAACCTCTCTTTTCCCCCCTTCCCCGCCCCCAATTGAAGATGGTCTCTGGAATAAAAAAGTTTCAGAAATATTGCAGAAGGAATTATTCTGGGAACTCCTCTGGTCTGTGTTATATAGGAGGTCAGTCTAGTTCTCTTCTGGTTTGGGAACCCATTGGCTTAGGAATCCATTAATCCAGGGGTGGGGTAACTTTTCTGGGGCGGAGGCCACTGACCGTCACACAAATAGATTTTGTGTGCTCCAGCACTATGATGAGATAACAGGGGTGCTCTACAATGCTGAGGGGGAGCCCCAAGCCTCGGGGTCAGATTCAAGCAAGCTGGGAGCCACAGGTTCCCCATCCTTGCATTAATTTATGAAAGTCTGCCTTCTCATGAGAAGGTGGCTTGTAAATGGTATCATTTTTTTCCAAACTTACATGAACAGGACTTGAGTGCCCCTAATTGGGTTAATATAAATACAGGGAATTATGACTAAAAGACATTGGCCCACACTGGTTGGAAGACATTGACTGGAGATGTTTAAAAGGTGATTTAGAGATGGATCAGATGGGGCAATTACAATCAAGTAAAAAACTGTGTTTAGAAAGTTAGGATTAGTAAAGAGTATAACAGCAAAGATTCCTGTGGCTGAAAATGGAATTAACAAGTATCTGAAGGACTCGCTCCATTCCTTACATTTTGTGAGTGCACATAAAAGTACAATTAAAAGGAACACAAAAGCCAAAGCTAACTCCTCAGGTGGAGGTCCCTGAATAAAGAGCATTTATAGTGTTCCCAGAAATGAAGGAAGCGTCAGAGTCTGTGTTGATTATAAAGACTCAATCTCTTTCTGGAGACTGAGCTGTTCAGAAAGCCACATTTGTCAGGAGTGGTAAAATTTAACTTGTCCAAAACACATGCAGATATGGCATGTCTGGGGTTTTCATAAACTGGATTTTCAGACTCACTGAGACAAATTCCATCATAAATATATAGAGAATACCCATCTGTTGGGCTGCCTTCCCTGTTATCTTCCTGCTGTTTCTTCCCTAGGGTCTGATGCAAAAGCTACAGTATCTAGAGAAGATGCTGGGAATGCAAGTAAAATGTCTGATGAGGCATCTCTAAAAATGAAGTGTTGGGGAGATTATAATTATATGCTACGGTCCCATTTTGCCTCTCTTCCTCTCTCCAGTGACTTTTCTGGGTTCATAAATTGTACACGAATGCACGTATATGCTCTTTTAGGGAAATTTGCGTTAAAGTGAGCATCTAATGCAGTTTGTTTGGGGTTGTATTCAGCATAAAAAACAACTTTGAACATTTCCTTAATGTGTGTGTATGCATATGACTGTTCACGTATGAATGTTTGCCATATGGTGTAGTCAGAGTATGTGCAATATTTCAAAGAGGTGGAATTAGGTGCTCCAGAGGTTAAATGGTAACATTTTTCATTTGGGTGATAAATTGGTAAAGATGATAAGATCCAGAGAAACACATAAGGAGTTTCTAAGATGTACCAAAAAGGTTGGAAAATGTGGTTTTAGCACTGGCAAGAGAAAATGTGCTTTCTGCCAGAATAGCATAGATTCAGAGGAGAGGCCTCTCTTAAAAAGAAGCTACTAGCTATAACAAATATGACTGTATCCCAAATTGTTTCAAATTTGAGATCTTTTCTGGCATTGCTAACCTATTATGGAAGATTAATTTTTAATGTGTTGATGTGGAATCAACCCACTCTCTAAACTGGTTGTGAAATTATTTGAAACAGGTTTGGAATCAAGAGCAAAAGTAAGGCTTTGGAGATTGCAAAAGAGAAGCAGAAAAATGCTTATGGAGTTGTGTAGCTTTTTTTGCTCTTTTCATGTGATGCCTCATTATAAGGGATAAGAGTGGTCATTTCATACATGCATAACCTCCCTCCCCCTGGCCTATATTGCTAGATTTTATAAAAGACCAAGAAGAACTCTTCTCAAATAGGAAAAAAAAAGGCATTCAGAATTATTTTTGGATTAATTCAATTCCATTCACATCTTTTAGGGAAAATGTGAATCTTAATCACAGATCACTAATCCTGTGTAAAAATATTGTGTGAAAAGATCACATTCTACCATTAGCAGCAGCTGAGACACAGATATGGGGTTTGATCATAGCTGCATATCAATACCTCATTGGGTGCAACAGCCATAAAAGAATGATGCAAATGTATATGTCAGGGGTGTCCAAACTTTTTTCAAAGAGGGCCAGATTTGATGAAGTGAACATGCGTGAGGGCCGACCATTTTGCCTGACATTCTTTGAACCATTAAAATTAAATGCAAATTAACTATTTTATGCAAAGTTTATTGCAAACGGCAAACGACATAACACCAACTATACATGTTGTGTCCAAATATATTTATAACTGATTTAGACCAACTGACATTAACTGAGATTTTACAATGTATTAATCTCAATTGGAAAAAAAAACTTGCCTACACTAATGTGAAGGGTGAAACTGAGATCTGGACTGCAGTACATAGGCTAGGTCTGGTTCAAAGGCAGTGGTTTTGATGCGCAAAATGTCACGCAGGTGAGAGTCACTTAGTCTTGTCCTCACGTGGTTCTTGTTACAGTTCATAGCAGAGAATGTCTTCTCACACATATATGTTGAGCCAAACAAGCTCAGCATTTTCTTAGCCAATGTTCGAATCTCTTGAAACCGGCTCTTATCCAGTTGGCGGTAAAAGTTCACAAGAGAGAGCTGTTGGTGACGACTGCGTAACTCGCTGTCACAATGCAGCTCAATGAGCTCGAGCTGCAGCTGATCTGGAGCATCATCGGGGTCAACAGAGAATGGAGAGGAGAAAAGGCTGATCTCCTTTTCAATAGCTGCAAAGTCCTGAAAGCGCCGTTTAAACTCCCCAGCCAGAGATGCAATGTCTGCTGCATACCTGCTCGTTTGCGCACTGATATTGTCCTGTGGAAAACTGTTCATTATTTCCTGCAATGCTGAAAAATGTATGGTATTGGGCTGTGTTTGTGACAACTGCCTTATGAAAAGTTGCAGCTTTGTCCCAAAGGCTTTGAGGTGTGAATAAAGCTGGTTCACCGCTGCATCTTTCCCCTGAAGACTCGTGTTCAGTACATTCAGATGCTTTGTTATGTCAACTAGAAACCCCAAATCAGCCAGCCAAATAGGATCAGATAGTTCTCGCATTGGTTGTCCCTTTGTTTCCAAGAATTCTCCGATTTCCTTTCTGAGAGAGTAGAAACGCTGCAGTGCAGACCCCCGACTGAGCCATCTTACATCGTTGTGATATAAAACATCTTCGTATTCAGCCTGGATGTCCAGTAGAAACTGTTTAAACTGGCGGTTGCACAGGGCTTTAGAGCGAATAAAATTAATAGTCTTTAGCACCGGTTTCATAACATGATCATATTTGAGATGTTTAGCACAGAGAACTTGCTGATGAATGATACAATGGAGTTTAATAGCTTTGCCTCCTTCTTCGATCACCTTGTTACAGATTAGGGTTGATAATCCACTTCGTTCACCAACCATGGCAGGTGCCCCATCAGTAATAATCCCAGTAACTTTGTTCCAAGGCAGTTTCATGTCATCTATGGCGGAACTAACAGAAACAAATATATCTTTTCCTCTTGTTTGGTCCGTAAGGCTCTGGAGGTCAAGTAGCTCTTCAGTCACATTCATTTCATCGTCCACCCCTCTCATAAAAATCAGCAACTGAGCTGTGTCAGATAGGTCCGTGCTTTCATCACAGGCTATTGAAAAGAAGTCAAAATCCACTCCTTTGGATGTCAACTGTCTCTTAATATCTGATGAAATCTCCTCAATTCTCCGTGCTACAGTTTTACGAGCCAGGCAAATGTTGGCAAACTCTTGCTTCTTCTCGGGACAGATATTCTCAACCATTTTCATAACGCATTCTTTGATAAAGTCATCCTCAGCAAAAGATTTGCAATTTTTAGCAATTAACGTTGCCACCTCATAGCTCGCCCTTGTGGCATTTTCATTTGACTCACGGGCTCTTATGAAAAATTTCTGTTGTGACATTAAAACAGCTTCAAGTTGCTTCAACTTTTCACTGCGGTCGTGCCCTGTTAGCTTGTCGTATGTGCTATGTCTCTACTGGTAGTGTCTCTTGACATTAAATTCCTTATAAACAGCCACAGTCTCTTGGCATATCAGACAAACACAGTGATTCTCTATTTCAGTGAAGAAATATTCCACTTTCCACCTGTCCTGGAAGCGGCGGCCCTCACTGTCAACTTTTCTTCTCTTATTTACAGTCGCCATTTTTTTTAATTGACCAGAAGGGGAAGGGATCATGTGAGCGCAGTGCCAGAGGTTTAATACACTGCCCAAGTAATACACTGCACTAATACACTGCCCAACAAGAATTCTCTTGCCTTTGTGGCTGTTTGTGGCGAAGTCTCTAATGATGAGCTCCACGTGCCTGAGCCCGTTTGTGGCGAAGTCTCTAATGTTCGCAGCTCCACGTGCCTGAGCCCGCCAGGAAGCTGACAGTGCGCAGGGCCAATCGCAGATACTGAGCTTGAGCAGCTGCGGAGTCCGTCCCTGATCTCAGCAGCTGCGGAGTCCGTCCCTGCACTCTCAGCCCCAAGGTAGAGGGCTTGCAGGGTCAGAGGCGGGCGGAGAGCGCAGGGCACGCTGGCCTCACGGCGGCCCGGGGGCAGGGCGAACCCGTAGCCAAGCGGGAGAGCAGGGCTGTGGACGTGCCCTACATGGTGGACTTTAGGGCCGCAGCGGCCGCCATGGACGGCGGCAGAGCGGCCGGAAGCGGCGTCAGTCAGAGGAGTGCCGGGGAGCCAGGAGAGGGGGAGGAAGCAGGGGCTGTCCCTGCACTCTCAGCCCCAAAGCGGAGTGCAGGGGCAGGGTTTGGGACCGTGGCGGCGGCGGCCCGAAGCGGCGCGCTGAGCGCGCCAGTTAAAAAAAGCACCGGGGAGCCGGGAGAAGCGGGGGGCCGTATTAAATCCGACCGCGGGCCGCATTTGGCCCGCGGGCCGGACTTTGGACATGCCTGGTATATGTGCTCTCCTGAATACTTTTGAAAGTAGAAGCTATCCCAAATAAAGATTCTGGACAATTTTTTCTTAAAGGACTTTCACTTTTCAACTAAGGATAAAAAGACAGAGTCATGAGAATGAAAATATCTCCCTTGTATTAAAAGTGATATACTATACTCTTTCTAGATTGTCAAATGACATAATGGATAAGAGAGGTTGTCTTTATTAATCTAAATTAAAGGAGTTTTAGTAGAGAAGCCTTGTTTACTCTGCAGCATATAGATAACTACTCCCAAAAGCTAACATCACATAATATCCTATTTGAATTGAATTAAATGAACAGGGGGAGAAGTAGATAGTTGGAGGGCAGGGTTAGGGTCCAGAGTGACCTAGACAGATGAGGTTCAACAAGGACAAGTGTAGAATCCTGCACTTGGAATGGAAGAATCCCAAGCATTGTTACAGGCTGGGGACCAAATGGTTAAGTAGCAGTCTGGCAGAACAGGACCTGGGGATCGCAGTGGATGAGAAGCTGGATATGAGTCAACAGTGTGCCCTTGTAGCCAGGAAAGTGAACGGCATATTAGGGTGCATTAGGAGGAGTATTGCCAGCAGATCTAGAGAAACTATTATTCCCCTTTATTTGGCTCTGATGAGGCCACATCTGGAGTATTGTGTCCAGTTCTGGCCTCCATCTCCCCCCACCTCCCACTATAGAAAGGATGTGGATACATTGGAGAGAGTCGAGCCGAGGGCAACTAAAATGAGTAGGGGGCTGGAGCGCATGACCTATGAGGAGAGGCTGAGGGATGTTGGCTTATTTAGTCTGCAGAAGCAAAGAGTGAGGGGGGATTTGATAGCAGCCTTCAACTTCCTCAAGGGAGGTTCCAAAGATGATGGAGAGGCTGTTCTCAGTGATAGATGGCAGAACAAGGAATAATGGTCTCAAGTTAGAGTGGGAGAGGTCTATATTGGATATTAGGAAAAACTATTTTACTAGGAGGGTGGTGCAATATTGGAATGGGTTACCTAGGGAGGTGGTGGAATCTTCATCCCTAGAGGTTTTTAAGTCTCGGCTTGACAAAGCCCTGGCTTTAGTTGGGATTGGTCCTGCTTTGCTCAGGAGGCTGGACTTGATGACCTCCTGAGGTCTCTCCAAGCCCTATGATTCTAACATTATAAAGATATATTAAGATTTAAATATTGGCCAGGCTTAGACTAGGATAGGGAAGGGTAAATCATTGATTAGAGCTATTTAGCAGTCACTAAAATATTTCAGAATCCATGTTTTGTTATCTTTGGAGGTAGACAATTAAGCCATGATGCCGGCTAAACATTGATTTTGAAATAATAAGTTAATCTACTTAGTTTTAGGAAGGGTATGACTAGAATTCAGGGGGGTTTCGGGATACTGGAGTTATCCAGAAAAAACTCCACCATGTCCAGAGAACACGTTTGCTCTTCCGTTTGTTGTTGTTGTTTTGCAGAAGAGCAAATGTGCTCTTTCAGAAGCCTTCCTCCATGAGGAAGAAGGGAGATTTTGAAAGAGGGTGATTTCTTCCAAAATTTGACCCAATTTAGATGGGCCAAATTTTGGAAAAACCTCTTCCGACAAAAATATCGGAAAAAGATATACATAAAATGCTCTCCTCATTTTGTGTCTTTTTTTGGATAGATCGTCGCAGTATAGCTGTACCTTCAATGATTATTCCTGGGAGAACAGAGTTGTACAAAAGATGAACACTTCTGCTGCTAAAACTATTGGAACATTGTGAATTATGTTTGCTGCATGTGCAGAGACTGTTTCAGATAATGATGCTCTTTTTTTCTGTGGAATTTCAAATTTCTCAGGAAATGTAGAGAAAAGATGATCAGATCTTTTGTGCATTATACAGCTTGCAATAGTGTAGTGGAACACATTTTGAAGATCCTCAAAAGGGTACAAGAAAAAGGAAGATAGATCTCTGTAATGGTATTACATATTTGCTGCTCTTTAAAGTCTGCACCAAAGTGTACTATTCAGAACTCTACAGTAGTGCTATTTCTTCAATGTAATCTATCATTTTGATTTATTTTATATGGATTGGATTTAGCCAAGCAAGTACAGGCTAGCCATCCCCACAACATGTGGTTTTATGCCCAGAAGGGATTTGGTTTGAAATTACAAGGGAGGAGGGAAATGGTAAGGGAGGTTGTGAGCCAGTTATAAATCTGTTAAGGGTAAGAAGAATGAATATAAGGATATAAGAATATATAATATAGAGACCAGTTGTTACACAGTATAAATTTGGCAAAGTAAATTTAGAAAATGAAATGAAAACAAATGTCAGAAATTACCATGAAGTGATAGGATTTACCTTAAATGGAGGCAAATCAATGTCCAAGACCAGAATTATGCATAATTGGCCACCCTCTCTCATTGGTTATATTAAATTGTTCTAAGTTAAACAATAAGGCCTTACCAGGAAACATACCAGATTCAGATGAATCTTTAGTATGCACTAAGAGCCACAAACTTTCTTCATGACTGGCAAATTTTTTCTTTGTCTTTTATGGTATCTGTCATTTCACTAGGAAATGGAATTTCTTTTGTGGGTATCATGGCTTGGAACCAATAACCAGCTCATGCTTTTTCTGGTAATAACTGAGTTACCCATTTATCTATGGATAGTCAAGTGGGACAGATATCACAGTCTCAGGCCTTGTGTAATTGAAAATGGGTGAACATTCACTTGGCTAGATCGTTCAGGTACATTATTTTGATAGAAAAGCAGTTAGTTAATGTCACTAGTGATGTATGGCGCATGAACACTTCAGGGAAAGTAATAGTGATAATTTGTCAAAGAAGCTAAGAGGAAGAGAGGTAAGGTAGGTGAGGTGCCATGATACACTATGTGGCTAGGATAATATGTTATAATGCTAGAGAAAAGGAGAACAACATAGTAAAGGAAAAGAGAGAGGTGGAACAGTACAAAGCATTAGCATTCTGGATAAATTTAGAAGGCTGTATGTGCCCAGCATACTCTTAGTGCCATACCAATAATGAAGTACTAAGAATAAATGCAATAATAGTTGTGCAACTGGAGTTAAAATATGAGTCAGTAATCAAGACTGATTCATAAAAGAAAAGCAGAAAAGGAAAATAATGAACGGTAACAAAGGAAATAAAATCCCAGATAAAAGTGATTTTATGTATCTTTCTGCTAAACTAAATCATTTTGGGTATGTCTAGACTACATCCCTCTGTCTCCAGAGGGATGTAAATTAGACATACTGACATTGAAAATGAAGCGGGGATTTAAATCTCCTGCGCTTCATTTGAATAAAAATGGCAACCACATTTTGCCGAGTCAGCAGTTTGTCGGCAAAAAGTGGCTGTCAAGACGAAAATCGGGCAGCAAAGAAAGCCTATGTCAGCCAATCCCTTATGCCTCATAAAATGAGGTTTACAGGATCGGCCAACAAGGCTTTCTTTGTCGCCCAATTCCTGTCTTGACAGCCACTTTTTGCTGACAAACTGATGGCTCAGCAAAACATGGTGGCCATTTTTATTCAAATGAAGTACAAGAGATTCAAATCCCTGCTTCATTTGCAATGTCGGTATGTCTAATTTACATCCTTCTGGTGACAGAGGAATGTAGTCTAGACATACCCTTTGAGCTAATGTATGTACAAAGTCTGCCTACAGTCATCAGGGAGAGAATGGAATTTTAGAAAAATGAGAATATGTTTGAGATCATCTTAAACAATTAATGGTTATTTTTACATTTTTAAGAGTTTGTTAGAGCAATTTATTAGTAATCAGGAAACAAGAGGAACTGAAAGTATGGTGGTTGTTTGTGAATTAAAATTTTGTCACAGGAATAAATGTAGCCAGCACTGTAAGGGTGTGTTTACACTTCACCTGTAACTCGAAATAAGCTATGGAATTTGAGCTACGCAAATTGTGTAGCTTATGTAAAGTAAATTTCAAAATAGCACTTATTTCGAAATGAATCACCATTCCTAAACATCCCTTACGCCTCGTGGAATGAGGTTTACTGGTATATCAGAATAACAAAACCATTATATTTCAAAATATCTTGCGCACTCAAAAGATGTGGAATAACTATTTTAGGATACATTTAGTATCCTGAAATAGAACTACAGTGTAGAGCTGTAGCCCTAAGAGTATGAGAGATTTTTCAATGAAACATATGCAAAAGGTAAAATGACTGAAACACAGAGGTCTGAGTCATGAGTAAAAGAGAATAGCTATATCTGAATATAACAGAAAGAAAGTAACAATACAGAAGGAAGAGTTTTGTGAAACTGCAAAGTGTAATAAAAATGTTAATCAGTAATGCACAAAATATCTTACTATAACTTAAAATCTACAAGAGACTTGGACCACATTGCTATGGGGAACTAGTCATGTGAAAGGCAGAGATGGTGGGTTTGGAGGAAGAGGAGTGTCTTTGGAGATTCTAATTAACTTATTTAGATAAAAGGAGAAAATTCTGGTAATATACAGACCAGATGATGGCATTTAGGCACTGAGCTACATTGGTAACTGCTCCTCCTAGAGTTTCCCAAAATGAGTAGCTTGCTCCTTCTATAGGAAATGTTGCCTTTGCTGCATTGGCCAATGCAGGGAAGAAAGTAAGGTCATTCCCCTGCATACTCTACAAACCTTTTTGGATGATTATTTACCAACTGATGGTTACTAAAAGAGGCATCCAAGGCTACTAAAAAGAGCCATCCAAATAGTTGGACTGTTCTCTCATATGGCTGCTCAGGGGCCAGGCATAATCTGATTAATGGGTGTACTATAAATAAGAGTAGAGGAATCTGAAGTTCAGGAGAAGAGATTTAGATATATTGGGCAAGATTTATCAGTATAGCAGAGACATAATACAATCAGTATTATAATTATCTTTTATAGAATAGAATCATAGAACACTAGAACTGGAAGGGACCCTGAAAGGTCATCAAGTTCAGTCCCCTGCCCTCATGGTAGGATTTTTTCTGTCTGTTCACTAAAAACCGAAGTTATTAGTAGCTTACTTTTCATTTGTACTATTTTCTGGCTAGGACTTGAATAATGTTTTTAGATTTAAGACTGCTTCGCAGTTACCCAGAAACAAAAACAATAAAATGAAATTTAAAAAAACCAAACCAACAAACCCAAACAAACAAAAGGTGTGCTGAGAATCAGAATCCTTTCATTTCCTCTCCCCATAGTATAAAAAGATTTGGGCTTTTCTGTACAGGATTAGGTGAGTTGGTATCACCCTGCAATGTTGGCTTGATTGCCATATGGATAATAATGGATTATAAATAAATCCTCTACCTGTCAAAACAGATGGATAATCACTCAGGATATGTCTACATTTGCACCTTCTTTCGATAGAGGGATGCCAATGAAGACATTTGAAATTGCAAATGAAGCCGGGATTTAAATATCCTGCGCTTCATTTGAATATTCACATTATGGCTCTATTTCAAAATAACAAACACTGTTAAGACGTTGTTATTTTGAGAGAAAACCCTTCCCTGAAAATAACCCTTATTCCTCATATAATGAGGTTTACCAGTTATTTCAAGAGAAGGGTTTTCACTCAAATAACTGCGTCTTAACAGCATCTTATTTCAAAATAGCGCTAAGATGCGGTTATTTGAGAGAGAACCCTTCTCTTCAAATAACTGGTAAACCTCATTGTATGAGGAATAAGGGTTATTTTGAGGGAAGGGTTTTCTCTTGAAATAACCACATCTTAACAGCGTCTGTTATTTCGAAATAGTACTATTTCAAAATAGCGCCATAATATGAATATGCAAATGAAGCACTGGATATTTAAATCCCAGCTTCATTTGCAATTTCAAATGTCTTCATTTGCACCCTCTTTCAAGAGAGGGATGCAAGTGTAGACATACCCTAATTAAAAGGTAGATACACTGAGGAAGGAAGAAAAAAAACTTCGGAAATCATTTTACTTTTTTGTTGAATTATGTGTTTTTATATTAACATAAGGCTTGTTCTATCCTCTTTACCCTAGACAAGAATGCCTTACACCACATGTAGTCCCACTGAAATTATGCACCCGGGATAGCAAGGGCAGAATCCTGCCTATAATTACTCTAATTCTTGATTTTACACAGACTATCTCCATTGACCTCACTGGAGGTATTCCTAATTTACAATGGTATGAGAATCCTCAGGCCTCTGAAGTCAGATCCTCAGTTATGTCTAATGCGTAGGTTGGGAGTGGGGAAGTTGAATAAAATAGCCAAACATTTTAAGAACAATCCATATTCTTCAGTACAGGAAATACATTGTAAATATTTCCAGCAATACTCCACATTAGAAATCCATGTGCTGACTTGAACTTTATCACTTCATGTTTAAACTTCATTGCAGTTCTGACTCTGCTGAAGTGGAACTTCCTTCCAGGGCATCACGTGGGTTTATCTGACTGAATGCCTTGTGAAAGTTTGGACCCGGTTATGCCTAAGTCAAAGGGTTAATTTATTGCTCTCCCATAGCTAAACTGGAGAAAGAAGTTAGAAGGTGATCAGTCTATTGTGATCTTATGTATTAATGTCTCACACTTAAAGATATGCTTCTGGAATATCATTATCCCAGAAGGGATAATAACTTCAAAGACTCTTTTTCATGTACCATGTGCTTACCTTCACATAAAGTACTTGCAGACTGTACATTTATCTCCTACGTAGACTGATGGTAATAACCGGGTTTCTATGTTTGGTGCAATCCAGACTGTTATAATCACTAGTGTTCATGAGAACCCTGTGTCATCTTTGCTTGTGTTTTTAAGTATTCTTTAGCCACATAAGTGTCCACAGGTCTAACCCAGTGTAATGAGTCGTGTTGTGAGGTGGCTTTGCTTTGATAAATAACTCCCTGATGAAGAGACAGCACAAGCAGAATTCCGCAAACTGCCTATATTTACTTGGCACCTATGCCCTAGTGAAACTGACATACCACCTTGTGTGTGGGCACAATGCCATCCTAACAGATGGGGATGAATGTACACAGCCAAGAGACTATGTCTGAACATCAAATGTGTTTGTGAAGGGCAGGATTCCCAGCTAGGAATGTCAAAACAGCTGTTTGTCCTGAGTTGTTTGTGCCTCTGGGTAAGGTGGAATTCGACTTTGATAATTCACCACTGAGCTTGATTTAATATTTTAAAAACACTTCTGTAGCAGCCGGTTTCTATGATTCTGGATTAGTGTTTTGCCTCAGGAGTCAAAGATAGATATTATAGTTAACATTCCTTTTAGGCTGTCTGTGAACTGAAAAAAAATGCACAATGGGACAGATAAATTTTTGCCATGAGATGGAACCCTGCTCTGTGCCTTCAATAGTTATCCACATAATTTTGCTAAGTGGGTTCTAAATAATTCAGTATCAGTTCATATCAAAACTAATATCTCAAGTTTTAATACTGAAAGCTGCTAGGAAATGCAACAGTTATTTAAAATCATTTGCTGATGCTCATAAAGCAACAAGTGAAAACATAATAGGAATAAATGTGAAAGATGCTAGATCTCTAAAATGATTCTGCTTCACCTTTTTTTCTTAATAGCAATAAAACACAATCTTTATTTTCACAATATAAAAAATCAGCCCCACTTGCTAGGAGATCTTCAATGAATTATTACTTTTTTAAAAGAGATCTTCTCTTCCAGCATTTTATAACTTTTCAAGCTTATTTCAGACATGGCTGTACCATGCCTACTACTAACACAATTTTTATAACACCTTTTTATAACACTCAAACTACTTGACGCTAGTGAATAGCTTTATAATGACAGTGAAGTGATTCTTTCTTAGTGTAAAACTGGAAAGATTGCCTGTCCATAGGCATTATTATAATCACTATTCTCTGTGATTAATGTAGCTCTACCAGGTGTAGTGCAAACTACAATCTTATTAGGAAATATACTCAACATTTTAAAATCCTATCTCAACCTTGCCTATTTACCAGTGATAGGTAATTGCTGAATGTGCTTACCCTTTAGAAAGAAAAATGGTTAAAAACAATGCATTATGGATTTATTTAATTATAAAGCCACTGTTCAGTAGTAACTGTACTTGTATTCCTCCTGTTATCATTTGAGGGCAAACCTCTTTCGGCTCCCAGCTCCTCAGTCATCACCTCTCTTGGGCAAAGATCCAACTCCCCCTTCTACCTGACTGGTACACACACACACACACACACACCCCACACACACTTTAAGGTGACACACTGAGAAGTCCCAGCAAGTCATACTGACTAAAAGACCAGTATGTGCTTTGCTTTCTCTTCAGCAGCTGTGCCCTTTGTTTTGCCCTTAGTTATATATTACCATACTGCTGTTTATAAGCCTGTGCTTTTATTTTTTAAAGGTGAAAGCATTACCAAGAAACCATATTAAAAAGCAAGAAAAGAACACACATGTCTCAAAAAACTTACCAGAGCACATGCCAACTCCATACTCTGGCTCAGGTAGGTTTTAGTTCTTAAACACACAACTGGGTCGTCTTTGTGGTTATAAGTGCATAACTGTTTCTGATTAAGAACCAGAACAACAATGAATAGTTCATATTGTCTTTTATATGGCTAGGGCCTTTGATCCTGGCCTCATGTAACAGGTGATCATCAGACAATGGCCTGCTTCTCAGGGCATTTGCTTTAAAAGGCTGAGTTTTTGCTGTAGATGAGAATTTGCATTCACTACTCCCTAAATATTACCCAAGAAAACCACTTAACAGAGTTTTCCAAGCGTCCATTCTAGGGTGGCCCATAGTTCAATAGAGTCCCTTAAATCCCCAGGCCTCCCACATGCCACACCTTCCCCCTTCACAAGTTGCATAAAAGCCTAGTCCATAATAATGTATAAACATTTCAGTTAACACAATCCATTCCAAAGACACTTAAATTTAAATCAGTAAGGTCTCTGCAGGACATTGCAGAAAAATCCCATATCTTTCACAGCCCTATAAAACTACTGACATCAAATAAAAAGTCTTTTGGAACACAGAGTACATTCTTCATTATAATTTATGGAATTAAGTTAGGGTTTTCATATTCATGCTTCTAAAAATGCATACTGATTACCTGCAAATTACTTGCCTACATTATCTGCCAGGTGGCACTTTTTCCCTATAAAGCTTTTTAAAGAGTACTGTGCTGATTTTCAGCAGCAATAGCAAACTGTATTTCTTAGAGGAAAGACAAACTGTGCTGACGAAATCGTGTATGTTTGTTCAGGCTACTGCTAGTATAAGTGCTATAGATTACCAAGGGAACAATGTTTTTAGAGACAGGACTGAATGCACAAGAAACATTCCCTCCAGTTGCTGAATGTGGAATGTTGATGATGACAGCCACTGAGAGATCATCAAATCCAGTTCTGTGCAGTCTAATCTGTTGCAAAAATACTTCCTGTGACAATGCTTCTCAAGAGGCCCTGACACTGGAATCTCACAAGAAAAGGCTGAGAAAACATTCTCATCTTGTGATTTGGGTATAAATATCTTATTGGTAAAATAGAACATCAGGTTCATCCCAATCTTAAAAGCTGCTCAGGGAATAGCAATCACTTTGTTCTCTCTGTTTCAATTCAAAGCTTTGACTGTATTTGCCAACACTGTTCACAAGGTAGTGAGACATATGCTGAATATATGATTCATTGTTAAAGGGTTAATGAGCATACACTTGTAGGTGGCACATTGAAAACAACTTCACATCTCAAATGGCTACAGAATTTCCACCATGCTGCAACCTTAACAGCTCCTTCTCCAAACAGTTTTTTGTTTATTTTTTACACCCCTACGTATCTGAACACCATACCGTCACTATACTGTACTACTTTTTCCTTCTGGCCAGCTGGTAGCTATTAACAACATATAGGTAGCCTGCAACCACTCAGGGACTACTTTCTAAGCATGCTGCTTCACTCACCTGCCTTCCAAGACCAGCCCTCCTGTTTCATTATCCACAGTTCCAGCCCCAAGAATCTCCACTCTGGTTGCCACTGCTGGCCTCCCAACCATCACCTGTGAATTATAGACATACATAAATAGTCTCACAGGGGTAGCTGTATTAGTCTGGAACTTTAAAAACAAGTAGCCCTGTGGCACCTTAGGGTATGTCTACACTAGCTACCCTAGTTCGAACTAGGGTGGCTAATGTAGGCATTCAAACTTGCAAATGAAGCATGGGATTTAAATATCCCGGGCTTCACTTGCATGTTCCCAGGCACCATCATTTTTAAATGCCCGGTAGTTCGAAATACCTGCCCACGGCTACACGCAGCACGGGCTAGGTAGTTTGAACTAAAGCTCCTAATTCGAACTACCGTTACTCCTCATTGCACATATATATATATATATATATATATATAAGGTGCCACAGGAATACTTATTATACATAAATAGGTTAACTAAATTGATTTTTACTATTGTGATTAAAAAATCCTGAAGTTGCTTTCATTATGTTCTGATAAACTGATCAGATAGCTCTATTGCTTTTTATCTTCTACCCATTGCTTGAATTACAATATTATTCCATCTCACTTTTCCTGAAAAAAGGGGACAACACCTTTTATAAAAAGGAGAGTGTCATGTGGCATACACACCTAGCTTCCTTTAGGGCACAGCAGGATTGTGGTACTCGTGCAGCTACAGTCTTCCAAATAGTCTTTTAGGCTGAAAGCAGCATGGCCCAGTGGCAATCTAAGCAGCCCAGCCCAATGGTCAAAGTCAATATATTAGCCCTCAGGCACAGTGCAGAATGGCCTAGTGGGCAGAGTCAATCTAGAGCCCTCATGTAAAGGGCAGTGCTCCCTAATGGCTAGTACCCAGGTGTGGGCCATCATCAGAGGAGAGCAGTCTGGGTAGGGGAGCCCAGGCCCACTCCACTTCACCAGGTCCTGACCTCAGGCCCTAACACTAGTGGAATGGTTTGCCCCGAGTCAGCAAGAAATCCCACATCAACATACGGATCTCACCTGAGTAGGAGATACTACTTGCCCAAGCATGACAGAGAACCATTGATAACCACTCTCTGGAATGGTAGGAGTGGCAGCCATGCTGGCCCTACTCTGTTCTTTCAGAAGCTTCAGTCCATGGGACATTGGAGTCTTTACTTTCCTCAGCACAGATGATTCTTTGGAGCTGCATTGGCCATACAACTCCAACCTAACTCTTCAATTCTCTGGCTCTACAGGCAAAGTTTGTAATGGATTTTCAGCTGGAGCCTCCACCAAAGGCCCATCCATTCTGGAGGTCAGTCTAGAATAAGCTGGGCTGCTTCCTTTTATATTGAGGCAGCAGTTGGAGCATGCCCAACATGGTCTGAGGGGCGGAAGTTCCACCACACATAGCATGGAGTTAACCTTCTCTTATCCCTATCAAAGTGAGGATGAGAAATAAACCACTACACTCAGGTAAACATTCTCTCAGCTCATGCGAATTCCTCTGAATTCATTATTATTCAGACTGCAACCTTGTGACAGAGTGCTCTGTTATCAAGAGAGATTGCTGATTCACTGGTGTTTAATGGAGTCAGGGTTCAGGAGCTATAAAATTTAACCCAGCTTTGAAAAAGTCAGTCAAGCCTGGGGCCTTGGCTTAGCCTTGAAAGAGTGAGCTTAATGTGGGCATTGGGTATATAAGACATATTTTTTTCTTCAACTTACACAAAAGGCTTATTCAAACTTTGGGTTTAATGAAGAGTTACTGATGGTCTTATGAAGTTGCTATAATACTTTTGGTAGAGGAAGATTACTACCTTATGGTAACTGGAGTTCTTAGATGTATGTGATCCCTTGGATTATTCATCATGGGTACTCATGCACTCTGTACATCCAAGATCAGCACATACTTCAGTAATAGTGTCTGTTAGTCCATGCTTGGTGCCCTACGTTATCTTAGGCCTTAGTCAAATTTATAAGGGGCAGTGCAACCTGACTGTCTCTCCCAGAGAAGATCAAAGAAGGAAAGGAGGGCAAAACCTTGGGTTTCAAGCAAGTTTAGGTCCTTATAGTTTTCAGCAGGAGTTTTGTGAATTGCAGTAGATCCTAAAGTTGGGATTTAAGCATCCAGGTCCCTTTGTGAATTCAGGCCTTTATTCCCTGTCCTGGAGAAGTTGGAATCAAAGAGAGTGGAGATCTGATTACGAGTGACATATCAGACAATTTTGAGCATTATAAGGCCCTTTCATTTACTCTGCTCTTGTATCATGAGCAATACTGAAGCTACTTTTTTGAATTTAGCCCTGGCTCAGTTCCAAGACGAATCCTATACAATCTCATTTAGAAAGCTCCTTATTCATGCAAACCTCCCAAAGCAGTGTATACTTTAAATGGGATTAGAGGGAGCTCAGCTAAGAGCAATATTAAAAAGAAGAGCCTTAATCTTACTCTTAAGAACATTTAGTGAGGGAGAGTCTCTTGAGCCCAAAGGGTAGCACATTCTAGATAGAAGGGGAATACAGTGTAAATGCATAGTGTCAACGAATATATGAATATATTTTTGGCTCAGACAAGTTGAATCTTATTAATCATGTCCTCCTTTAGGCACTCTTATAATATATTCTATGTAGTTTATAGCATAAACCATTGGGTAATATCTGGGTATCTTTGCTCAGATAAAATTCCCAATAAAATAACTGGGAGCTTTGCCTGTATAAGAACTGCACAATGAGTCCCTATACTGTCCATATTGTATATTACAACATTTTTAAAATAAATTTAATTGTTTGTTCCCAGTAAGTCAAAAACAAAACTCCACGGAAGTTCTGCTAGGGCAAAAGCAATGTCTCAAATTATACAGACCAAAATGTACATAATTTTGGAGTTGATAAACATTGAAGCATATTTAAAGTTTCACTGACTACAGTTTTAAACTAGAGCTTTCACCATGTTCAGTGCCAGCAAAATCAATGAGAGTGCCATAAACATAGAATGCTAGTGTTTTCATGTAATCTGTAGCACAAAATGGGCACTGAAAATGTTTAATTAGTTAAAACTGACATGAGAACCCTATGCAACGAGAAATTTTAATCAAAATTAGAGAGGAAGAAAAACACCCTTTCAATTGTCACCAAAAATGCATTCACCGTGGCTTGAAGATTCTTTGTCTGTTGTGACAATCACTGAATAGATGGACATGCAAGGCAGTATTTTTTTACTTTGTAAGATGAAAGAAGGGAGGTCTTGTTGCTAAGGCACTGGGCATCTGAAGACTAGGTTCAGTACCCAGTTCCACCAGACTTCCTGTGTGACCTTGGAAAAGTTGATTAATTTGAGCTCCAGTTTCCCATCTGTAAAATAGGCACAATAGTATATTCTTTCTTCCCTCTCCACCTTGTCTGTCATAGATAGCTGTTTCTGAATGGCTATTCCTGAATAACTTCAATACATCTTTCTCAGGGATGGGACAGGAGATGAGTTGTTGACTATGTGGATCTTTCACAGGATTGGGGCCTAAGGTGGCATTATAGAGCACGTGGGATAGCTCTTTATCTTTGCTTCCCAAGATGTTTTCCAGCAGCAAAAACAGAGCAGTACACAGTGAGGCAAGAGAATGAAAAATCTCAAAGGTAATTTTAAAGAAAAAAAAACTCTCTTCATAGGTCTCTTGCATTTTATAGATAGTCATTTACTTCAAAATAGTTCTTGCAGTGAATTTTTACAGCCACAGTTTAGGCAATACTTCTGTGGATAAATGGTTAAGAGCTATTTTTCCATAAATTAGCAAGAGAGAAACCCATAAAATTTGTCAGCAGGCTTCAGAAGGGTGCTATTTTCAAGCAGCACAAATTGTGACTGGCTCAGCACCATATGGTATTTAATTTTCTTTAATGTATGCATGTGCACAAATTGCATTTAGGTAACTGGAATGCTGTCAGTTTGAAGATAATTCTACATATACTCTAACAGGTAGAAAGCAAAGGTCCCCGATAATCCCTGCATCATTTTGAAAAATAACCTTTTTATTCATGCACTGTTACAAGTAAACATGAAGAAATGTTAAGAGCTGGGTTATTGGACTGATCTGAGACTGGCTTTTATTTCGGAACCATGACTTGATACAGAACAAATCATTAAAATAAGCATGTGTGGTGGTTTTAAAATTACCCTCCGGTATATTTATAATACACATCTTTCATGGGAACTTGGTCAGTTTCTATCCAATAATATTATGTATACAGTATCATAATAACATGACACAATACAATGCTAATTCAGGAGGAAAAAATGTGCTTCATTTCTACATTAGGTAGAAATATTTGGAGAATACTTATCATGTAGTTGACTTGTTCCTTTTTGCTTTCTTCCACCCGACACTCCTCCCCTACCTTTGCCATTTAGGAAGTTTTCAGAAGGGTAATGCAACAAGCCAGATCCTAAAAGTATCGGTCTGTTCCCTTTATTCTTTTAAAGTATGTGATTAACCAATCCAAACTTCCTTGGACCATGTATTTGAATAAATATTTATCAGAATCAAAGAAGTAAATTTTGAGTGGACATTATGAAATTGCTAATACAATAAATTATGTTTCTGACTATAGGAGGCAAACTTATTGTTTGATTTTGAATGATGTTTGGTTCTTTCTCCATCTTAGATCGGAATCTTCAATTTAGGAAACCCTGATCAAAAACATGGCTTTATTCCCCCTTGAAGTGCAACGACATCTGCTGTGAACTATGGCAGGTTTTAAACAAAGTACAATATCATGCCTAAGATTATCATGTAAGCCTCTGAATGTCATATTTAACTAAAATTGGAAATGGGAAATTAGACAGGCAGAATGTAATTTCTGAAGCTGGGAATCTGACCATAATACTAGGACAAACACCATGACAGTTGTATGAAGTCAGACAACAGGTCAAAATTTTAGGTTTGATTTGGTTTGATTTTTTTTTTTTTTTTAAAAAGATTAGAAATAATACAACACATTTAGGAAAGGCAACACTTAAGCACAGTTTCTCTGAGTTACTCCTTACTCTCCAAATAGCTGTTTCTAGGTTCCATGAAATACCACCACCAAAATGAAAAATCAGATTGGAAATCATGGTACAAAAAACTGCTTTTCAAAACAGTAAAAGTGTAGCAACATGTTGGGGAATGTTAAGGAAAAATGGGCTGTTTAAAAGCCGGTGATAGGAAGTAAGCGTCAAAGGAACATTTTTTAAACATTAGCCTAAATCAAGCTCCAAAGCAGATGTAATAGAATTTTTAGCTGAGTCAATGGAAAGCCAGATGATCCTTAGTTAAAAATCCTTTGTTTTACAGGACCATGGAAAAAAGCAACCACATCTTAAAGAAATCCCAGTGAAAGCAATGTTTCTAGTAACAATGGCTTCGGAGCAGGAGAAATGATGATTTACTGGAACTGAACAGAGATTTCCAGGAGTGAGGTTACTGTATGGTATGCAAATACAGAAGTAGTCTTGTCATTTTTACCTACATATGCACATTAAAATGTGAATATATATGTAGCACATAAGTACATTGTAGACAAGAGGGAAATGTCACAAGGAAATATCAGAAAATGGAAGTATAAGAATAAAAATCAGAAATCACTTTTATTAAACGTCATAAAAATCAATAGTTTTATATCAAATTGTGACTTTTTTCTTACACAAGTATGTAACCTGTGGAAAATTATAGAAAGGCACAAACAAATAAGAGGTACTGAGGTCTTCTTTAGCTGCCACCAACTGCTTCTTTGGGTTTTTTTTTCCTCAAGAATCATAGCATCATAGAATACTAGGACTGGAAGGGACCTCCAGAGGTCATCTAGTCCAGTCCCCTGCCCTCATGGCAAGACCCAGTATTCTCTAGACCATCCCCGATAGACATTTATCTAACCTACTCTTAAATATCTCCACAGATGGAGATTCCATAACCTCCCTAGGGCAATTTATTCCAGTGTTTAACTACCCTGACAGTTAGGAACTTTTTCCTAATGTCCAACCTAAACCTCCTTTGCTGCAGTTTAAGCCCATTGCTTCTTGTTCTATCCTCAGAGGCCAGGAAGAACAATTTTTCTCCCTCCTCCTTGTGACACCCTTTTAGATACTTGAAAACTATCATGTCCCCTCTCAATTTACTTTTCCAAACTAAACAAGCCCAGTTCTTTCAGTCTTCCTTCATAGGTCATGTTCTCTAGACCTTTAATCATTCTTGTTGTTCTTCTCTGGACCTTCTCCAATTTCTCCACATCTTTCTTGATATGTGGTGCCCAGAACTGGACACAATACTCCAACTGAGGCCTAATCAGTGCAGAGTGGAGCAGAAGAATGACTTCTCGTGTCTTGCTCACAACACACCTGTTAATGCCTCCTAGAAACATGTTGGCTTTTTTCCAACAGCGTCACACTATATTTAGCTTGTGGTCCACTATAATCCCTAAATCCCTTTCTGCCATACTCCTTCCTGGACAGTTGCTTCCCATTCTGTATGTGTGAAACTGATTGATTGTTCCTTCCTAAGTGGAGCACTTTGCATTTGTCCTTATTAAACTTCATCCTGTTTACCTCAGACCATATTTCCAATTTGTCCAGATCGTTTTGAATTATGAACCTATCCTCCAAAGCAGTTGCAACCTCTCCAAGTTTGGTATCACCTGCACACTTAATAAGCGTACTCTCTATGCCAATATCTAAATCATTGATGAAGATATTGAACAGAACCAGTCCCAAAACAGACCCCTGCTGATCAATAAAAGGAGACACAAACAGGCTGTTTACAGAACAGCACCACTTGTCTCTTGTCAGCTGGGAGGGAAAACCACAGAATCTGCCCACAAAGATAGGTTCATGAGGACCCAGCTGAGCTATTGGAACGTAAAATGGGGACATTCTGTGGTCTGGGTTATGCAGGAGGTCGGATCACTGATCACCATGGTACCTTATGGCCTTAAAAATCTATGATACTATCAGTTTATGGCAACCTTTCAAATTTGTGCCCATCATATAAGATTTGTATTGCTTGAGAGCCCTGGGCTATAAAACACCTAATAGCCAAAAAAGGGCATTAAAAAAATAAGGTGTTCAGAATTAGATATATTTTAAAATATCGATTGCAGCCTTACTATGCCTCAGTTTACAGATAGATAAAATGGGTATAATGCAACCAGCCTTTGAAGAAAGCTTTAGGATTTATGGTTTAAAAGTGTAATGAAAATGATCAGGGTCAATTAATCATATTATCCTAATTATAATTATTTATTTTGCTATTGAATAGACAGAGTTTAAACCCATAAGGGACCCTGAACTCTGACCCACCTGTAATAGAAAGGCAATTAAATTTCATCCAGTTAGTCCTGTGTAGTACCTGGTAACTTGTTTTAGGCTAAACTATAATTTCCATAAAGCCATATAGTCTTTATCCAAAGAGTTCAAGACCTGGAAAATCCACCACTTCCCTTGGTAGTTTTCTCCAATGGTTAGTCACGTCTCAGTCTTTATTGTTGCTCAAATAAACAGATCGAGCTCTCTCAAGGTATATCTACACTGCAAAGGTTTTTTTTTTTTTTTTTTAAAAGCTGTTTTTCCAAAAAAAAAAAAGTCACTTACGTCCACACTGCAATTGCTTTCTTTCAGAAAAAAAAATCGAATGAACAGAGGGTTTTTTCCAACATCGGTAAACCTCTTTCTATGAGGAAGGCATGTGTGGACGTGGAAGAGGGAGTTCTTTCGAAAGAAGAGGAGAGGAAAAAGCAGAGGTGTCCTGGTGTCCTGATAGTAATCACAGCTTAAATGCAAGATAGCGTCCATTCAGGGTGGACACTATCTTTTGAAAAAACAAATTGCTTTTTCAATGCGTTTTTGCTGTGTAGATGCTCTCTTTCAGAGGAAGTTTTTTCAGAAGATCTCTTCTGGAAAAGCTTCTTTTGAAAGAAGCCTGCAGTCTAGACATAGCCTCAGTCTGTCACTGCAAGGCATTTTCTACCACCTGGGATTAATTTTTATGGCACTTCTCTGAAATCTCTTCAATATTTCATTATCTTTTTAAAACATGAATACTCGAACTAGACCCAATATTCTAGAATCAGCCTCACCAATGCCATATACTGAATTTAAATCCCCTCCCCTTCTCTGACTCACTATTCCCCTTCATCCTACATCTAGTATTCACGTTAGCCCTTTTTGCCACAACACTGCACTGGGTGCTCATGTTCAGTTGCTCATCTGAAGTGACCCCCTAACTCCCTCTCAGGGTCACTGCCTTCCCCTGTTTTATTGGCATGGTCTGCAGTCCTTGGTTCTAGATATATAACTTTCCATCATAGTGGGGATCCTCAAGGAATCCATTTTGAAGCACTTGGAAGAGGGGAAGTGATCAGGAATAGTCAGTATGGATTCATGCCTGACCAATCTGATTAGCTTCTACGATGAGGTAACTAGCTCTATGAATATGGAAGAATCAGTGGATGTGATATACCTTGACTTTATCAAAGCTTTTGATACGGGCTCCCACAATATTCTTGCCAGCAAGTTAAGGGAATGTGGATTGGATAAATGGATGGTAAGATGGATAGAAAGTTGGCTGGAAGGTTGGACCCAGTGGGTAGTGATCAACGGCTTGATGTCAGGATGTCAGTCAGTTTCTAGCAGAGTGCCCCACGGTTCGATTCTAGGACTGGTTTTGTTCAACATCTTTATTAATGACCTGGATGAGGGGATGGATTGCACCCTCAGCAAATTTGCAGTTGACACTAAGCTAGGTGGAGAGGTAGATACTCTGGAGGGCAGGGATAGAGTCCATAGTGACTTAGACAAATTGGAGGATTGGGCCACAAGAAATCTGATGAGGTTCAACAAGGACAAGTACAGAGTCCTGCATTGTTACAGGCTGGGGACCAACCAGCTAACTAGTAGTTCTGCAGAAAAGGATCTGGGGGTTACAGTGGATGTGAAGCTGGATATGAGTCAACAGTGTGCCCTTGTAGCAAAGAAGGCTAATGGCATATTAGGGTGCATTAGGAGGAGCATTGCCAGCAGATCCAGAGATCTCGTTATTCCCCTTTATTTGGCTCTGGTGAGGCCACATCTGGAGTATTGTGTCCAGTGCTGGGCCCCACACTACAAAAATGATGTGGACATTGGAGAGGGTCCAGCGGAGGGCAACCAAAATGATTAGGGGGCTGGAGCATATGACCTATGAGGAGAGGCTGAGGGAGATGGGTCTGTTTAGTCTGCAGAAGCAAAGTGTGAGGCAGGATTTGATAGCAGCCTTCAACTTCCTTAAGGGAGGTTCCAAACAGGCTGGAGAAAGACTGTTCACGGTAGTGATGGATGGCAGAACAAGGAACAATGGTCTCAAGTTGTGGTGGAAGAGGTCCAGGTTGGATATTAGGAAAAACTATTTCACTAGGAGGTGCTGAAGCACTGGAATGGGTTACCTAGAGAAGTAGTGGAGTCTCCTTCCCTAAAAGTGTTTAAGTCTCAGCTTGACAAATTCCTGCCAGGGTTGAATTAATTGGGATTGGTCCTGCCTTGGGCAGGGTGCTGGACTTGGTGGCCTTCTGAGGTCTCTTCCAGCTCTGTGGTTCTATGATTCTATGAATGCGTTTGGGGAAGATGATTTTGTTTTTTATGTTACAATACACAAATGCAGTGTAGACACTCATCTTAATTTGCTTTACACTGCATGCCAAATACAAGTAACATTTGATTTCTGAAGAGTATATACTCCCGATGGCATTTGTTTTGTAAACTGTAAGATTGTTGTGACAGGGACAGTTTTCTCTCCATGTTCAATATACTACTGGTCCAAAAAGAGAATTATTTATAATGAATTCTTTATTATCAGAGCATGTACGCAAAATATATCTTGGTCATCTGAATCATTGTATATTCTTTGGCTTTGTCCAGCTCTGATTCTATTAATCATGGATTGCATTGATTGTCACTACTTTGTTATTATAGCTGCTCAAAGAACACAATAGGGGAAGCTTAAAAGGTGACATTAGAATTCCAGTCGGGATTTTTCCTTCAAAACCATTCAAACCATTGAAACCAACTGTTATATTTTTATATACTCTATTGCACTTCTTCCAAGGGGCTGCTTTCTATTCACGTACTATCTTGTAGGTTATAAATTGCAATCTGCATTTCTACCAAAATGCACAGCTAGTGATATTTAACTGTAAAGAAATATATCCCTAGGCAATGAATATAGTCAGAAATTACTTACTGAATTTAACCAAGAAGAGAATGAACCCATATAGATGCAGTGCATAAATTTTCAAGTGTGGGACAATAGCTCCCTTTTATTAACATTTTATCTCCATATTGAAAATGTCTGACCTTGCTTCAGCAGTTTTATTGGCACCAAGATATCTGGAAGTTTCAATTTTTGCCACTAGAAAAAGAAAGCTAGTTCATGCTAGGTAAATACAACTCAGAAGTAATTTCTCTAACGTTTTCTGTAGGTGGAACAGAAAGAGGAATGCCTTTTTAATATAAAAAAACCTCAGAGGATTAAAAGACCAAATTTCACTAAAGCAAAAAAAATGGAACTTTGATTATCAGACATTATATTCCTGAGTTACAATACTCTGCATCTTATACAGGTTGAATGCCAAGCAATAAATTGCTTAGGGAGCATGATCAGATTTGTAAAGGTATTTAGGCAAATAAAGATGCAGATAGGTGCCTAATGCTAGGTGCTTTTGAAAATTACACTGGGTGCTTATTTGCTTATTTAAGCATCTAAAGCCTTTAAAAATCTAGCCAATAGTTCCCTTGAATACAAAGTACTGTGTAAGCTCTAGTATTAAGGTGAACATTTTCAGAAAAAAAATTCACAGCAGGCTTTTTTGGGGGGAGGGGAAAGGAGAAGGGAGAGTGGGGAAAGATGCTCCTCAAATTAGTTTAGTTGGCATTACCACCTGGCAGTTGGACTACCCAGTAGGGGCTATGATTTTTTCCCCCTCCCAATTGACAGCCCAACACTGCTTTCACTGTCTGTAATGCCACCAGAGGTGTGTACTCTCATCTGCATGTTGACATATATGCAATTTTCTATGACAAGCCATGGCAGCTCAGTCAATGGTATGATATGATCTGTGATAAAAGAAAATAGTGGGATTCAGTCATATTTCCATTACGCAAAAGAAGAAAAGGTGCAGGGTAAGGCGCAAAAAAACTCATTTCATTGGTTTTGTTCCTCTTTAAGGGGGATAGCTTCATAAGTCAGGAAAAAAGTGTAAATGTGTCGTGTTTCATGTACATCTGTTGTGATTCCCACAAATACGTAAGTGGTTTACAATCTTTATTAATGATGAAGCTGCCCTTTAAAGTTAGTCTTGGTCTATTTTAGGAAGACTATTAACCAAAAGAAACTGTGGTCTAAATCAGACCAGCTGCCACAGAAGTTTAAAGCAGGAAACGGGAGGGAGCAGCAATAAACTAGGGCCATGAACCAGGGTTGACTCACTGAGTTTGAGAGAAGTAAGGAGTAGAACAAGTGCTTGAGAATTACCGCTCTCGGAATTACCATGTGGGTATTAATATTCTATTGAACCAACCTCCTCCCCCCTCCCAATTCTACAGAAGTTTGAAGCATCTTGTAGAATTGGATATTCAGTGAAACATATGGGACAAAATATTTTTTTAAGTGTCTGGAAAATATCTTGCCATTGATTGCAACTCAAGATTTTATTACTCTATCCATACTTCTTGTATTATAAGTTAAAATAACTGGGTCTACAGACAAAAGTGACACCTGTCAAATATGTAAACTTGTTTTTGCGCAAATGGTGATCTATTGTCCCCCCTGACCATCACCAGTAGGACAAGAAGTAATCGACTTAAGTCTGGTCTATGGTACATGTACAGGTGAATGAAAGGCAGCTTCCTTTTGACTTCTCTGTGGATGTGTTTTCACTGAAATTTGACTCCTGCTAATGTAAGCATCACAATATGTCAACTTAATAACAGCACTTACCTAGACAGTATAGGTTCATCGATGCAGGGTAGGCATTGTGTTTTTTACATTGACTGTTACTGGCCCCCAAATGTCCCACAATGACCTCTCTGGTCATCATGGTCAAATCTACTGCCCAGATGTCAGTTAAACAGGAAGCCACCTCTCCCCTTTAAAGCACCATGAATTTTTAAAATTCCTTTTCCTGTCTTGGTGAGTAAACCTAGGAGCTCACCAGAACTGAGTGTAACTGCCCAACTGACCATACCAGACACAGGCTGCAGATGTGTTCCTGCCTAGAGTGCACAGGAGGTATTGGATCTCTGGGTCCTATGGGAAGAAGAGGGTGTTCAGACACAGCTCTGATCCAGCTGTAGAAACAGCCATCTATATGCAGAGTTCTCACGGGCTGCAAGAGAAGGGCTACCCTAGGGACCAGAAGCAGTGCCACATGAAAGAGGTGCTGCAACCATACCAGACAAACAGCAATCAAATCCGTGCTGAGTAGCAGACCTGCTGCTCTTATCAAGAGTTGCAAGCCATCCTCAGCAGACACAACGCCCAAGAGCATGGGGGATAATTCTGAAGAGCCTGAGTCACAGGCCCCTGCCTTGAACAGCAAGGAGGGGAAAGTGGACAAGTATGGAAGACAGGGGATTTAGCTGCTCAATGCCTGATTTTGACTCCACTGCAGCCCAGCCAATCCTGACATTTGAGCATGTACATGCCTGATGCAGGGGAAGGAACCTCTGATACGTGCACAGTTTGCTTTGAAATTACACAGACAACTCCCAACGCGTGGCACACATCTGTAGATTTATTCTCTTTCACTTGAACTAGAAACAGCAGTGAAACAACCCAAGGAGGTAGTGTTGCTTAGTGTTGCCATCTGCTTTTCATTCCCCTATATAGTTAGAGGTGGCAACGCAGAGTAGTTTATTACTGTGCACTAAGATGTTCTGTACATCCTCTGATTAATCATTCCTAGAGGTGTTCTGCTATCCTCTGCTGAAGGGATCTGGAGAGGCCAGCCTTGATTTTTCCACTGCAGCAAGGTAATTTCCCATTCCACTCAGCCCAGGTCTACACTAGGACTTTATTCTGAAATAACTCCCCCAACCAAATTTGAATTTATAAGCGGAGCGCCCACACTACCAAGCCCATTATTTTGAAATAAGGGGCCATGGAATTCGAACTCTGTACTGCTGCTTTTCAAGAAGAGTAATGCTCATTCTGGAATAGTAATATTGAAATAACGGTAGTGTGGACACTCTGGTGCCTCTAATTTAAACTTATTGGCCTCCAGGAGGCTTCCCTCAGCTCCCCAGAGTGCTTCCTGGGGTCTGAGTCTGACACAGCGCATCCACCTTAATGGAGTCTGCCTCGGACTAATTTCAATGCTTCCCCATAGTTCGAATTTGTTAAATTGGGAGTTCTTGTGTCAAATTTAGTAATTGCAAAATAGCTGCATAGTGTAAACATGGCCTCAGTGATTACTTCAGCAGGCACCATTGCAGCACACAGGCTAGCTGCATGCTGCCGGGCTCTCTGCCTCTGTTACCTTCGGAAGTGAGATGCCAGCTACAATTAACACCACCCATGGAAACCACATGGGTTTTAAATAAACATGGCCGCCGCTTTTTTCCGGCTTGGGAAGAGGAAGAGGATCTCTTATTCCTACTTGCAATCCTCCGGAAAAGGGCTTTATTCTGGAGGATCACGCCAGTCTAGACGCTCTTTTCCGGCTTTTCCCCAAGCTGGAAAAAAAGCGGCGGCCATGTTTATTTAAATCCCGGGGGATACTTCTGGTATCCCAAAATAGCTATTCTGCATCTTTTAAACATAGCTTTTCCAATAATGGGCTTTTCAAATAATAAGCTTTTAAAATAGCTTTTCAAATAACAGGATCTCATTCCATGAGGATTAAGGGACATTTTGGAATAGCAATTTATTTCAAAAATTGGTGCTGTCTACAATAAGCTGTTTCAAAATACACTCAAAATAAGCTACACAATTTGCATAGCTCAAATTGTGTAGCTTATTTTGAGCTATGGATGCAGTGTAGACACATCCCTGTAATCTTCACTCTTTTCCTCAGCCCCTCCACTCTTGCCAGCCATATTCACCAGGGCTGGTGCTGTTAGTGGTGCCACACTTTATCAATCCCATTTCCATTGAGAATACAATGTAATTCTGTGTGCTGTATCTGCAGCTGCTGCTGTTGTGGCCTTCAGAATCTCCCCTTCCCACCCATAGTATGCCTGAGCCAGAGAAGGGGGAGAAAGAAAAGGATTCGGGATGCCATGTTCCAAGAGATCCTGAAAGCCACTACTACATCAGAGAACAAGCATCAGAGAAACAGAAAGGGACATGCAGCAGGCGATGCTTGCGTTTCTCAGACAACACACAGAAATGTTGCAGACTAATAGACCCTCATATACAACAATCCTGTGCTCACTTCCCTCTGCAACCCATAGGATATGTCTACTCCGCACTTGGCGCTTGAAATAAGCTGCGCAATATGAGCTACGCAAATTGCAGGGCTTATTGCGAGTTAATTTCAAAATAGCTTATTTCAAAGTTTGGCGCTGTCTCCACAGCACTTATTTTGAAATAACGCGCTATTCCACACTGTCCCTTATTCCTCATTCAGTGAGATTTACAGGGATGTCGGAAAAGTGAGCCCATTATATTTTGAAATAACAGGCCTGCTCAAAAGACACGGAGTAGCTATTTCAGGATACTTCAGGTGTCAGGTATTTCAAGTATCCCAAAATAGTGCTGCTGTGTAGATTACCCATAGAGAACTCTGTTTGGAACCTCCCTATAGCCCACCTCCCCCACAGCAACTCACATGGACGCAAGGGTCTGTTCACCACCCTTGCCATTCCTTTCACCTGAGAGACATTAAAGACCATCACAGCTTTGCATACACTGTCCTGTGACAGCCACAAATAGTGTATGTGTATGGGTACCTGACATGGAAATTAATGTTCTCCCTCCTTACCCCCCACCCCCCAACCAAGTTCTTTTCCCTTAATTATTAAGCTGTAATTTTTTTTAATTGCCTGGTACATGTTACATAATAAAATTCTATGTTTTGGAACAAAATTCATCTTTATTAGTTCACAACATGCTGTCTGGTTCTAAGCAGGTCTGACAACCACCAATTTCCTGTAACTTCAGTTTGTCACAGAACCCATAACTTCATTCACAGAAAATATTAATAAGTATATTGACAATGTAATATTCCTGTAGTAATGAGGTAGCATTCACCTCTCATGAGTGCCCGCTTGGCCGAGTACATGTGCCTGCTTTTTCTCTCTGCCTTGCATTGAGTCGTCAGTAATTCAGCCTTCTAAAAGAGTCACACAGTCTGTATATGAAACAACAAATAGCTAAACCTCTTGCAGGATACATCCCAGTATTTATTCCAGTACCGTTCAGTTCATCAGTGTCTTCCTGTAGTGTATCCTGGGCTTAGTCTTAAAATGGTCCTGCAGCTGCTTTTAGGCTAGCCTTCAAATTGTTCCTTGATCTTCAATTAGCCCCAGCCATACTGATATGGCACTGTGCCCCAAGTGCTACCTCCACAGCATAGTCGCCAACTCCAAGGATGCTCCAGGGCTGGAGCACGCATGAAAACAAAATTAGTGGTTGCTCAGGAGCCAGGGGAGGATCAGCTGATGGCATCCAAACAGCTACTGCATAGGGAGCCCCCGTCAGCTGTGTGCACACAATGTAGTCAATCAGCTATTTGGCACAAAGCTTGATATCATCTGTTTGGCTGGCAGATTATTCAGATGTTTTCTCAGTATGTGATGACTGCAGTTCACAGCCCAGCTCTGACTCTAGGCAGGCAAGTCTTCTTCCATGGCAGATGAGCCAGGCTGGGGCTAGTAGGGCTATAGACAGCTTCTTGGCTTTCCCTAGAAGTCTGGGGCTGAAGGAAGACAGCCAGGTAGTCCATTAGTGGGGCTGGGACTGTAAGTAGACAACCTGGGTAGGCCAGCAGCTTCTCACTTGGCTTTAGGGTACTGGAGATGGGGGGCTGACAGACTGGGCAGCTAAACAGATCACTGTCTGTCACCCATCTTTGACATGAAGAGCCCAACGTCCCTCTACCCTAAGACCCATTCTGAACCTCCCAAGTCAACTCAGTAGTTCATGCACTCTCTCACACACACACTCTATCCCCACAGGCACTCTGAATTATAGTTTCTCTCTTCAGGCAGGTACCATATGATATTAAAGCAAGGAACACAAGTTCCTTTGCAATGACACACACTCATACACACACTTTATCCAGACAGCACAAGAGTTAGAGCTTAGCAAAACAAAGTTTCTGTATTCAGTCCTCCTTAAACTGATTTTACCCCTGTTGTGAGTCTCTGGGTTTGGGTCAAGTCCTTAAGGAGATCACGTTCCTCCTGCCTCCATTCTTTCTGCTGAGACTTCTAGTTCAGGCTCCCCTTGCTTAAAGAGCATATCATTTTTAAAAACAGTGTTAAATGTTATAAAATAAAGGAATTCCTATTTGGATACAGACTTCTTCTGCTAATAGTCGCAAAGCATGATCTTTGAGCATCATCAAAACATTGCTTTTCAGTATGTATTTGTGCTTATAATATTTCATGCCATACTAAGTAATTAAATTGTCTACCAATGAAACAAATACAAAATATATTAATAACATATTGCAGGATCACACTTTGTCTTGTTGGGGGCTTCATCTTTTTCTTTTAAGGGTCTCCATGAGAGCTAAAACATAAAGTACAGCTCTTCAAGCTTGGCTGCTGCAGGAGGGTGGACTGGGGGAGGCAGGCAGGTGAGTAGGTAGCTTCTCAAATCAGGGGAAGAGACCTAGAAGAGGGCAGAGCAGGGATGGGAAGAAGCGGAGTCGGGGAGCTGTAGCAGTAAGGACTCGGGGAGGAGGAGGAATCAGGACAGGGCACTCATCAGCAGAAACCAGAATGTCAGAATCTGTGTAGAGCATAGGTGCTTTCCCAGCACCCCAGATGGGCCACTAATTAGTTCGGTTCCCATTCTGGATGTGTATCACAGCTCATTATTCAAGCCACTTCCCAATGGGAAAAACCCAAACCTATCCACTACTCTGAATTCCAACTCAGGGACTGTATAGATACCAGCCATCCTCTACATCTCTTTAACTAAGCTGAATCACTGCTGTGGTTCCTTAGGTCAATTGCCCATAGCCTCAGCACATTCTTCAATCATACCTCAGGGCTTTGTCCTGGTTGAATCCCAGTAGCCAGCCAGGCGCTCTTTCTTCCTGCTAGGCCCCGAGTAACAGCTCCCTCTGCAAGACGGCTGGGGTCAATTCAGCACACAGATCCAGAAAGACAGCTTTGTGCATCTGAAAGTTCTTCAGCCACTGCATGTCACCCCAAATCTGCATGACAGTACAGTCTCACCAGTCAAAGCTTGTTGCTCAGGTCCACAAGGCCGATACACAAATTCCACAGCTGTGCAGAGCATCACAAAATTTGTGGCACTAAATTGCCCCAAATATTGTATTGCCCTATGTAGCTGCCTGCTACATATTGACTCTGGCTCCAGTGACCAGCTCTGTTCCTTGTTTATCCCTCTCCACCACCACCACCCTTGTGGACTCAGCACTATCCTTGACAGCCAGCCCTCTCCTGCACTGGGCTGCACTTAGACACTGTTCACCAAGGCTACTTCTACACTGCAGTGCTATTTCAGAGTAATTGACATTATTTTGAAATAAGAAAGTGCACGTCTACATAGCAAGTCATTATTTTTAAGTAATTTCAAGATGGCAGACTTCTTACTCTGACTTCTGTAGCCCTCATTTCACAAGGAGTAAGGGAAGTCAAAGGAAGAGTGTTCTTCCTTCAACTGACTGCTGTGTAGATAGCTGAATAAAGCTATTTCTACTTCAGCTATGCAATGAATGTAGCTGAAGTTGCATAGCTTAATTCGACTTTGTCTTGTAGGGTATGTCTAGACTACATGGCTCCATCGACGGAGCCATGTAGATGAGTTTACTAGACATAGCAAAATGAAGTGATTTAAATAATTGCCACTTCATTTACATCAAAATGGCCACTGCACTGTGCCGACAATCAGCTGATCGGCACAGCGGGGAAGTCTAGATGCGCCATGGTTGACAAGGGACGCCTTTGTCAACCGCTCCGGTATGCCTCGTGATATTTAGAAGGTCGTTCACGAGGCATACTGGAGAGGTTGACAAAGGCTTCCCTTGTTGACTGCGGCATGTCTAGACTGCCCCACTGTGCCGTTCAGCTGATCATCGGCACAACGCGGTGGCCATATTGATGTAAATGAAGCTGTGATTATTTAAATCGACGCTTCATTTTGCTATGTCTAGTAAACTCATCTACATGGTTCCAACGACGGAGTCATGTAGTCTAGACACACCCATACTGTAGACATCCCCCAAGTGGCAGCGAGCAGCTTAAACACAGGCCAGAGGTCTAAGGAGCAGCAGGGACCAGACGCACAGCCATTCTGAGAGAAGTGGAAGTTTCTCATTGGAAGAGGAAACTGCCACTTTGGCTGGCTGACTACATGAAGCCCCCCACTCCTTCTTAGATGTCTGTCCTGCACTTGCACTGCTTGCTACCACCTGTGCCTCTCACTGGCTCTCCTGACACTGTTGGATGAGCCTCCTTCCCTGATGCTTCTGCCTCCCCACCCCAGTTCTGGATCTGTCCTTACAACTTCTGTCTCTGCAGCTCCCCCTTGCAAGAGGTTCAGGTGCTCAGGCTGTGAAGGGCACCACTGTTGGTAGGCTGGCCTTGAGGCCCAGAACTGAGCATTCCACAATCTCCAGCTGTTCTGTCAATGACCCAAACAACCTTGAATTGTTTCTTTTATGTCCTCCAGCAACCTAGCCTACAAGGAATCATCATGTTCACAATGGCCCCTCTTGCAACACTGCAAATGCAGCAGCATTATGTGCCCTGTGCTTGCGAAGCTAATAACAAAAGTGCAGAGCTGTGCAAGCTCCAAGATCCTGTGACAAGTATGCAAGGTGTAAGAAGGCAAATAAGGAATTTCTAAATCCTAAAGATTAGAGTAATAGATTTTAAAGCCAAGAGAGATTATCATGATCATCTAGTCTGACCTTCTGCATAACACAGACCACAGAATTACACACATCAATATTTGCATCTGGCCCAATGAATTGCAGTTGAAGTAGTCAGTCTCTTTTGGAAAGACATCTAGTATTGATTTAAAGATTTCAAGCAGTGGAGAATTGTTTGATAAAGTAATGCAAGCTGTGTTAGTCCCATGATATTAAAGACACAAGGTGGGTAAGGTAATATCTGTTATTGGACCAACTTGTGTTGATGTAAGAGAGAAGCTTTCAGGCCTCACAGAGCTCTTGGGTCTAGGAAAGGCACTTCCCGGTGTCACAGCAAACTTCAAAGTGTACAGATCGTTTAGTAGCTGGAGTTAGCTCAGGTGCTAGGAAACTATTCAAGGGAGCATGGCCCGTTAATACCTCTGCAGTCATAAGACAAAAACAGGGACTTAGAGGGTTACAGCTTGTTGTAATAAGCCATACATCCAATGAAGTAATGACAGGCCAATTCACCAGTTCCCCACAGGGCACCTACCTCTCATTTGTTGGTTGTCTCACTATAAAATGTAGCTGGATCTTGGTGGATTTGCTTGTGCTCAAACATTGCCTAAGGGGGGAATATTTAAATGGAGCTAAATATCCATTTGCTCACAAAAATCCTACTCTGCAGATGCAATTTGCATAAGCACTAATGCAGACAGACCTCCGGCATCAGCTTTCTAACTATCATGCCCAATGTATTCTGAAAGTATCCCATAAACCTGCATTTGGCCTCAGAGGGGACAATAGATCCAGACTGAGAATTTTAACAGGGTGTTTTTAAAGGTAATGACATTACAGAAGAATTGTCATTTTGATCAAATTTATTTTCTAATCAGAAATAATGCAAGTTTGGACAAGTTTTTTTAAAAAAGTTTTAAGAGAGTGAAGGGAAAAGCAATGAAATTTGAGATTCTAGAGTTCCTGTATATGACAGAAATAGGTGGTGATTCTCTGAGTGCTCTGGAGTTGGAGCATACACAGGGGGAAATTACCAAGTGTTCAGCACTAACCATCAGCCAAACTCCCCCTTCTGCCACTCTCCCTGCAGCACCTTCTGCCTGCCAGCAATCTGGTTGATCTTCTCTTGTCCCTCCTACCCAGCAGAGGTAGACAAAGTACCCAAAAAAGTTACTTGAGTAAAAGTATTGCTACTTTGAAAAAAATGCAACTAAGTAAAAGTCAAAGCATCCTTCTGGAAAACTACTTGAGTAAAAGTACAAAAGTATTGCACCTTAATTATACTTAAGTATCCAGAAGTAAAAAGTAGCTGTCCTATGGTTAATCATGCAAGTTACTGTAGGGCACCATTATTTTTCAACACACACTCATATATATATATATATATATACACACATATATATATATATATACTAATATGTGTGTGTGTGTGGGTATATGTATATATAGAGAGAGAGCGAGAGAGAGAGAGTATATACCTTATTTGTGTGTGTGTGTGTGTGTGTGTGTGTGTGTGTGTGTGTGTGTGTGAGAGAGAGAGAGAGAGAGAGAGAGAGAGAGAGAGAGACCCTTCTGCCAGGAGAGTAAATAGCAGCAAAGGCCGGGTTCAATATCTAGGGGTCTCCTCCCAACCAGGTAATACAACACCGGCTCGAGTACCCCACCCAGTGACCTGGGAAATCTTACATACACCTCTGAGTGCCTCAAAAGAGGCAATTCTTCCCTCTCACAAGCACAGAGCCTCAGTATAGTAGCAAACCTTTAATAACATGAGGTAACCGACATCTGCATTAAATTGGGGAAACACCACAACTGGGGAAACACCATCGGATTTACAGACCAAACATGAGCAAAGGCCCTCCCCCCAGCCACAAATCCCCCCAAAGTCCCAAAAGTCCAACACCCCAAAAGTCTCTGCCCCGGGTCATTGCCGCCCTAGGGTTCAAAAGCTCACCCGGCGGAGTTTCACCATCCCAACCTGGAGGGGTGGGGATCGATGCGCCTTACATGGTCCGGTGGTGGCTCCGCCAATGGCTTCTCCTGTCGTCCAGTGAGCCACCTCCAGTGAGCCGCCTTCACTGTCCGGCTCTGCCAACCGTCTCAGTCCATGCTTCTGGCTGCCAACTGGTCGTTTCTGCCGCTCCTACCAGCCGTAGGTCGTCCCTGTCAGCTGTCTGCCCGCACTCACAGGTCACCCCCACCAGCTGCATCTGCTGTCCGCCTACACTCAGTCATCCCAGCAAACCACTCTGCTGTCCACCTGCACTTGCTGGTTGTCCCTTGCAAGCTGCTCTGCTAGTAGCCCAGCACCAGGCTCCCCTCACTACACAGCAAGTTCAGCTCATAACAGAGGAGCTTTAGCACTAGTGCTCCACACCTCACAACTAGACTCCTAATAGAACCCAAATTAACTCTGACATTCCACAGTGGAGAGAGTGCCAATCAGTGTTGTTCAGGCCCTCAGATAGGGCCCCATCACCAGGTACAAAGACCTGCCCCCCAGCTTCTCTCAATTTGACTAGGTTTGGAACCCATGCCCCTTGTCTAGCAAGTGTTACTTAGTTTATGGTGAATCCCTCTGTCATAAACAGTTACACCAGTCCATTGTCCTTGATTCGCATAATCAGGGTAACAAGACTTTTATCCCTCCTGCCTCAATAACAGAGAGACTGGGGATCCCACAGTGGCCAAAGTGACCATTTGGGCTGCTATGAGCACATACTAGACCGGATGGGTGTATCTATGCAAATTGAGCTCTGCCCCTGAAGTCTCTTTGTACCACTTGCCACAGTTCACCACCAGATGTCATGATAGAGTTTACCCTGACCCCGCTTACATAATATATATATAAATGTATATTTAGTATGTATAAATATAAATGTATAGTATGTATGTAGAATATATATATATATATATATATATATATATATTCTACATACATACTATACATTTATACTTCAAACCTGGAATTTAAATGTAGTCACAGCCTTAATTTATAAAGCTGAAGAGTGTCCATATTAAATACAGGAGTCAAATTATAGAAGTGTATTTATTTTGCCCACATTCACAAGTGTGAATTTTGAGTCTTTGTAGTTTTGAATCCAGCTGGTATAGTGTAGGAAGCAGCCATCCCATTTGTGCACTGGTCTCTGCTTGGAGAATATTTAATGCCTTTGCCACTAGGTCCAATACCATGGTATATTCTTCCAAGAAGGCCAGCTATGCTGGATTCAGCCTGTAGAATAGTTAATAGACATTGTTAATTAAGTTAAAAACAGAATTATCAGGGGGTTTTTTACAAAAAGTAAAGTGTAAAGCAAAGAATCAGCTACTTATATGTTAATTCTGAGTGCTGGAAACACATTTCTGATGGCCCCTTCTCCTTGTTCATTCAGTATGCACAGAATTCTCTCCACTGCCATGAACACAGAGTTACATCTTGCCTGGTTTGGCTAAATGAACTGTAGCTTGCATTTTGCTTCCACCATTTCTGCTCCAGTAGCTGAGTGTTCAGTTTTATTCCATAGTGCTTGGTATTTGGCAAAAGTGGACCTGGCCAACTTTTTGTATGTGTCATTTGATTCGGCCTGCACCACATCTACAGATGAAACTAGGTTCAACAAGCGGCCGGCACAACAGTGGTATTTTGGTAGGTTGTACTCAAGCCCGTTATCTGTGTCCAGGACATCTGCAATTTTGTGAAATTCAACAGATCTACAGAAAAATCAGTCAGGGGCCAACAAGTGAAAGTCACCCCCTCCCAAAAAAAACCCCCAACCCTCACTGATGTGGCCCTCAACTGAGATACCTCGCTTCCCTGGCACTCCAGCCCCAGGGAGGGGAGAGGAGGCAGGGAGTACCAAGCTTCAGAGCTTCCTACAGGCCAGATTAACTCTTTTTGGGTCCCAGGGTTAGTAGATTTTGTGAGCCCCCCCAGCTTCTGGGGTGAAATCAAAATGAAGGGTTCAGTGTACGGGAGGGAGCTACCAAGGAGTGTGATAAGGATGGGGTGAGTTTGGGGGCCTGGGTGGGGGAGAGGGTGCTGGAGAGAGTGGGCTAGGAGGGAGGTGCAGAAGGCTGAGTGTGGGGTGTGAGGAAGGGTGCAGGAGCTGACCGGGGCTGGGAGAGCTGGGCGGGAGGGGGACATGAGAGAAGGATGCAGGTATGGGGACTGGCTATGAGGGAAGTGGGGGGGGGGGGCACTTACCTAGCTCCGCACTCCCCACTGCTCCCTTTGTCAGAAATCTGGCCAATGGGAGCAGCAGGGAAACCCTCCCATGAGCAGTTTCCGGCACCGCATTCTCCCAGCCAGGGGGATGGTGAGCAGCAGTACGTAGTAGTGCTGCGCTTCTTCTCCCCTACATGTTGGATCCAACCTACAAGGCTTGGGGCTTTCCACCCCTGCATAGATACTATTTTTGAATGAAAAGTTATTGATGCAGCTATTAAAAGGCTTCTTCGTTGGCAGGGTCATTGTGCTTGTTGATTGGCTTCTTTAAAAAAAACCGTCACTGCACAATGATTGGATGTTTTGTGCATGTGCAGAGGCGCCATTTTAGATTTTGGGGGGGATGGGCGATCTGTGCATACCCTGATGGGGGGGGGGGAGAATGAGAGTATGGAGGGGGGCAGTTGAGGACAGTAGCTTCAGCAGTTTTACTGAGCACGCTCAGTAGAAGCCAAGCAGCAAATAGGAGTGGGGGACTGATTCCATTTCCCTCCCAACACACACATATCACCTCTTTCTAGGGCTAAGAATGCACTGGGAAATTCTAGGCTTTTGTTTTTTGTTTTTGTTTGGGGTTTTGTTTTGTTTTTGGCAGATTACTTAGCAATTTGCTGACAGGATCCCTGTATCAAATTCCTATATAAAAGAAAGAAAATTTAAATAAATATTAGATCCATTCAGCTCTAATATTAACACCTTCTGACATCTTATGGCAAGTCACTTCACTGGTTAGCCTTAACATTTTAATATATGGTCGTAATTTCTTACCAACTGGAGAGAGAAAGAGACTGTCGGGATTCTTGGACTCTATCTCAGCTATGGAAGGGGAATGGGGTCTAGTGGGTTACCTAAAAGTGCAGATACATTTGGGTGCTACACAAGAACATTAGAATGGTCTTAATGTGTCAGACCAATGGTCCATCTAGTCCAGTATCCTCTGTTCCAACAGTAGCCAATACTAGATGCTTCAGAAGGCATCAACAGAAGAGGCAATCATCAAATGATCCATCCCCTGTCGCCCAGTCCCAGCTTCTGGGAAATAGAGTCTAGGCAGGGGTGGATGAGAGTGCTGCAGGGCGCTGCGGGGCCTCGGGCAGCGAAATTTCCTGGGGCCCCTCCTTTGACATGGTGCATGTGCCGTGGCGCCACGGTGCATGCATGGCATCTCGGGAAGCATGGGACCCGGGGCAGCCACCCTACTCGCTCTGCCCTAAATCCGCTGCTGAGTCTAGGGACACTATTCCTACCCATTCTGGCTAGTAGCTGTTGATGGACCTCCCCTTCTTGAATTTATTTTCTTCTTATTGGAACCTTGTTACAGTTTAGGCCTTTCCACCATCTTCTTGCAAAGAGTTCAACAGGTTGACTATGAAGAAATAATTTGGTGTAAATATGCTGTCTATAAACTTAATTTAATTCTTGTGTTATGTTAGTGAAGGAGTAAATAACATTTCTTTATTCTATTTTTCCACATCATTTGTGATTTCCTACATCTCTGAGGGTATGTCTACACTACAGCGCTAATTCGAACTAAGCTAATTCGAACTAACGCATCTAGAACTAAAAACTAGTTCGAATTAGCGTTTTGCTAATTCGAACTAGCGCGTCCACACTGATTGGACGCAGGGGCGCATTTAAGGGCGGCTGAAACTGGTTCTGGTAGGGCATCAGGTGAGTAGTTGCGTTGTGTGGCTGCTGTCTGAGGCTATCTGAGGCTCGTGCTTAAAGGGACCCCCCTGGACAGCCGGTTCTCAGCTGTTCCTGCTTGCTTGCCAACCCTCGCCGAGGGACAGCAAAGTGTTGGTCTCTGTGCCCGTCTGTGTCGGTGCTTCCCTTCGGGGATGCCATCGCAGGTGGCAACATGGAGCCAGAGCTCGCCCTGCACCTTCTGGTGCACTTTCTGGACTTGCTGCTGCAAGCTTGCCAGCAATGGCTCGAGGCTGCCTGGCACCACCTGGTGCACGTCAGCCCCCTTCCTCTCCACCTGGCCGCCCTGGGGGCCGTGGAGGAGCCGCGGTGGCGCCCCAGCACTGGCGTGCCCCGCCGCATCTGGCATCTGGAAACCAGGAGCGACTGGTGGGACCGCATCGTCCTGGAGCGCTGGGAAGACCGACAGTGGACCCAGAACTTCAGGAAGAGAGGGACACCTTCCTGGAGCTCTGCGAGTGGCTCGCCCCTGCTCTGCGCAGAAGGGACACTCACATGAGGCCCACCATCCCCCTCCAGAAGCGGGTGGCCATCGCCCTCTGGAAGTTCTCCACGCTGGACAGCTACCGATCCGTCGGGAACCAGTTCAGCGTGGGGAGATCCACCGTCGGGGCGGTGCTCATGCAGGTACGGCACTCGTTGGCCACTGCGCCGGGGGGGAGGGAGGCTGCAAGGAGGGGATGGGCCGCCCCAGGGACAAAGGGGGTGCGGGAGGAGGCAAAAGCGCCCCGCACCGGAGGGGTCGGTCTGTCCCGGCCATACTACACGCCGCCAGGAGGGTTGCTTCCGGGAGTGGGGTGCGGGACACTGCCAGGGCATGAATGCTCCCAGCCACCCGGGCACCCCACTGATTGGCGCTTTGCTGTGTCTCTCTCCGCAGGTGGTCAAGGCCATCAACCGGGTGCTGCTCCGCAGGGTGGTCCGCCTCGCCGAACCGGACGCCGTCATCCGGGGATTCGGCGTCCTCAGCGTCCCCAACTGCGGGGGGGCCATCGACGGGATGCACATCCCCATCCGTGCCCCGGAACACCAGGCGTCCCATTATGTGAACCGCAAGGGGTACTTCTCCATCCTCCTGCAGGCCATGTGTGACCACCGGGGACAGTCCACGGACATTAATGTGGGCTGGTCCGGCAAAGCACATGACGCCTGGGTGTACCACAACTCCTCCGTGTGCCAGTGGCTGCAGGACGGGACCTTCTTCCCTGACCGCCACATCAGGGTCGGGGACGTGGACATGCCCGTGTGCCTGGTGGGATGGCATGAGCCCCCAGGAGGCGGTCCAGAGCCTGGAATTGGGGCCATGCCTCCGGGTCGGCCCCTGGCAGGCAGGCCCGGGAGTAGGACTGCCGCAGGTCCTTTATTTTGCAGCGCACCTGCTCCCGGCTGCGCTGGTGGCCCCTGGCGGCCAGACTGGCAGCCATGCGGCCATAGACTGCCACGGTCCTGTGTCTAGTGCGGAGATCGTGGACATTGGAGGCTTCCCCCCAAACATCAATGAGGTCCACAATCTCCGCACTAGACCACGCGGTTGCCCGCCTCTTGCGGCCCCGGGCAGGGTCCTGGGAGCCGCAAGGCTGGTCCCGGGAAGAGGGGGAGGGCTGGGTGTCATCGGGTGGCTGGCTCATGGGTGTCAGCTTCTGGGTGTGCTGGCACGGGTGCTGGCAGCCTTGCAACTGGCACAAACTGCGTAGCCAGCCCGTGGCCCTTTAAGGGCTCCGGGGCCGGGAGGGGGGCAGTAGAGTTTGCCTGGTGTTGGCCAGAGTGGCCACCAGGGCAAGCTGGGAAGGGCTAGCCTCCCACTAGTTCAAATTAAAGGTCTACACAGCCCTTAATTCGAACTAGTAAATTCGAACTGGGCTTAATCCTCGTGGAATGAGGATTACCTAGTTCGAACTAAGCGCTCCGTTAGTTCGAACTAACTTTGTAGTGTAGACATACCCTAATATATCCCCCATCCTTTAGTCATTTATTTTCCAAGCTAAAAAGTCCCAGTCTTGTTCATCTCTTCCCATATGGAAGCTGTTCCTTACCCCTAATCATTTTTGTTTCCCTTTCTGTACCTTTTCCAAATCCAATACATCTTTTTTTTTTAGATGGGGTGACTAGATCTGCATATGGTATTCAAGATGTGGGCATACCATGACTTTATATAGAGGCAATATGATATTTTCTGTCCTATCCTAATGATTCCCAATATTCTGTTAGGCTGTGTCCAGACTCGGTTTTTTTCGAAAAAAGTAGCCTTTTTTCGAAAAAACTTCACCTGCGTCTAGACTGCAGCCACATTCTTTCGAAATTAAATCGAAAGAACGCGGCTTTTCTTTCGATGGCGGTAAACCTCATTGCACGAGGAAGAATGCCTTTTTTCAAAAGTGCTCTTTCGAAAAAAGGCGTTCTTGAATGCAAACAGGGGTTTTTTGAAAGAGAGCATCCAGACTGCCTGGGTGCTGTCTTTCAAAAAAGCGGCTTGCTTTTTCGAAAGTTCCGCTTGCAGTCTAGACGCACTTTTTCGAAAGAGGCTTGCAGTCTAGACATAGCCTTAGTTTTTTAGTTTTTAAACTGCACATTGAGCAGATGTTTTCAAGGAACTATCTGCAATGATTCCAAGGTCTCTTTCTTGAATGGTAATAGCTATTTTAGATCCTATCCTTTTTGTGTGTATAGTTGGGATTATACTTTTTCATGTGCAATACTTTGCACTTATCAACACTGAATTCTATCTGCTACTGTGTTGCCCAATTACCTAGTATTGTGAGATCCCTTTGTAACTCTTTGCAGTCAGCTTTGGACTTCACTATTTTCAGTAATTTTGTAGTTTCTGCAAATTTTGCCATCTCACCATTTACCCCCCTATCAAGAACATTTAAAAGTTTAACAGTACTGATCCAAATGCAAATCCCAATGGCACAACACTCATTGCTACTCCTTTTACCTCCTCCCAGCTTTTAAGTACCTGGCAATGTTTTCATGAGATCTAAGGATCCCTTAATTACTTCAATGACCAGTCTTTTTGTTATTCTTAATCACCTGCCTCCCTTTTTTATAACAAACTTCAAAGGCAAAGCTGCAAGCCCTCAAATGGTATTGCAGTTAAGAGCTGCCTTTGGAGCCAGGTCATGCAGCATTAAGCAGACCTCAAATATGAAATCCAGGGGTTCAAACTTGGTACCTAGCCCCCTCTAAATGTCATTCATGCGCATCAGAATGCTGGCTTGCGCAACTGTCAGTGGGCTGCTGAAAGTAGTTAGTAACTTAGGGTGTGTCTACACAGCAAAGTTACTTTGAAATAATAGCCCTTATTTCGAAATAACTTTCCTAGCATCCACACAGCCAAACCACTATTTCGAAATTAATTCAAAATAGTGGAGTTCTTATTTGCAATTTTGTAAACCTCATTCTACAAGGAATAATGCAAAATTCAAAATAGCTATTTTGAAATAAGTTCTGTGTAGACACTTATTTCAAAATAGGGGCCTTCAGCCTTCCCAGGGTTCCCTGGTGCCACTCCAGCCTCAACCAAGAACACTTCTCTCCCTCCCCACCTCCCTGGAGCCCTTAAAAGGGTAGACTCTGGCCACAGTACCTGTGCCAGCTCCAAGCCTGCCAGCCCAGAGCCAGCAGTCACTGCCCCTGACCCAGTGGCCCCAAAACATGAGCCAGCAAACCACTGACAGCCAGCCCTCCACTGCTCCCCAGGAGCAGTCTGCCGGCTCCCAGGAGCCTGCCAGGGCCCAGAGAAGGTGGGCACCTTCCTGGTCCAGGGTTGAGATCATGGACTGTATTCAGGTTTGGGGGGGATGCCCCCAACGTCCATGATCTCCACACTAGATGGAAGAACGCGGCCATCTATGGCAGGATAGCTGCCAGCCTGGCCACCAAAGGCCACATGCGAACCCAGGAGCAGGTTTGCATGACAATCAAGTTGGTCCAGTGAGACACCCAACCCTGAGCCCAGAGCTTCCCCTCACCCTTCTTCCCCTTAATTACTCCTTCCAGCTCCCTCCTCCCAGGTTTTCCCTTCCCCTCTCCCACTCTCTCTTCTGCCCTCTCCCACCTCCTTTCCCTAGTCTCACCAGAGTTTCATTCCCTCCCCTGCCCCCCCCCCAGTTTTGTTAATAAAGAGAGTTTGTGTTCATGAAAATACATGTATTTTATTTTACATCAGGAAGGGGGATTAGGAAGGGGTAAGTGAAAGGAAGTGAGGGGGGAATGAGGCACAAGCCCCCAGTGGGGCAGACCAGGGAGGCTCTTAGTGCTCCTTAGGGTGTAAGCTCTCCTACAGGGCCTCCTGGATACTGACAGGCCTCAGTGGACCTCCCGGATGGCAGTCTACAGAAAGTGCAGCCAGGCTCACAGCAACGCGTCCCAGAGAAGCACTAGAGTGCCCAGGGGCAGCTCTGGCTCCATGCTGCAGAGTGCTATCGTATCCCGAGTGAGGGCAACCAGAGCACACAGAGACAAAATGATTTGCTGTCCCTCATTGAGGTAGGCAAGCATGCAGGGAAACCTGAGAAATGGCTGTCCGGGAGGAGAGGGGAAAGTCCCTTTAAGCACAGACCTCAGATAGCCTCAGGCAGCAGCCCCACACAGTAAGTCCTGGCCTGGTGCCTTTCTGGAACCGGTTCCGGCCAGCCTTAAATGTGATTCAGAATCCACTCAGTGTGGACATGCTATTTCAAAATAATAAAACTCTATTTTGAAATGCATTTTGTATGTAAACGCATTATTTCAAAATAACTATTTAGAAATACTACTGTAGTTTAGATATACCCTAAGCACTTCCAGAAATTGTGGTGGAGTAAAAAGTACAATATTTACTAAAAAAACTACTTGAGTAAAAGTCAAAGTATCATAAAAATCAATTACTTGAGTAAAATATATTTACCCCCCGCTCCATCCCCCTTCTGTTCCGAAATTTGATTTGTCCTTTTCATATGTGTTCATTTTTTTTAATTGTATCCTTTCGTATATATGGTTGTGACAATTTTCTTCCACTATTTGATCTGAGGAAGTGGGTCTGACCCACGAAAGCCCATCTTGTTAGTCTTTAAAGTGCTACACAGTCCTGTTTTTTGTTTCAAATACCTAAAAAAGTACTTTAGTAGTGTAACGAAGTATTTCTACTTAGTTACTTTCTTCCTCTGCCTCCCAGTGCCTCTCACCACTACAAAACAACTATCTGAATGTGTTCAGAGACTCCGCGAGGGATGGAGGGAGAGGAGGAAAGCTTGAGGGAAGGGTGGAGAGGATGCAGGAGCTAGGGTGGAGGGGAGAGCTGATAAGCCCCCGTCCAGAGCAGAAAGTGGTGCCTAGGATGATAGACACTGCAATATCTTTGGGGATCATACTGTATTAAATCTATGAATGGTGGATGTAGGATTGTGTTCTACTCCATGGGGCAGTATCACCACAGATCTTATTAAAGCTAAAAATTGTGAGAGTTGTTTAAGGTGGGTCGCTGAGATGAACACCACTGGAGTACAATCATTGTCTGGTGTGCTTTGCATATACTTGTCCAAACTGCATTTTCCAAAGAGCTGGAGACAAAGAAAGGATTTTGATATAAAAGAAAGAGCTTGAATTGACATAGGGCCTTTTTTTTCTAATTCAGCAAATGGATAGGACCATTGGACTCCAGGGCTACGTCTACACTGGCCCCTTTTCCGGAAGGGGCATGTAAATTTCAGCAGTCGTCGTAGGGAAATCCGCGGGGGATTTAAATATCCCCGCGGCATTTAAATAAAAATGTCCGCCGCTTTTTTCCGGCTTTTAAAAAAGCCGGAAAAGAGCGTCTAGACTGGCCCCGATCCTCCGGAAAAAGTGCCCTTTTCTGGAGTGTCTTATTCCTACTTTGAAGTAGGAATAAGAGCCTCCGGAAAAGGGCACTTTTTCCGGAGGATCGGGGCCAGTCTAGACGCTCTTTTCCGGCTTTTTTAAAAGCCGGAAAAAAGCGGCGGACATTTTTATTTAAATGCCGCGGGGGATATTTAAATCCCCCGCGGATTTCCCTACGACGACTGGTGAAATTTACATGCCCCTTCCGGAAAAGGGGCCAGTGTAGACGTAGCCCAAATGAAATGAAATGAAATGAAATGATGTTTATTCTGATATACAAAGTGAGAAAGGGAGTAATCATACCACAGTTGTTCCAAATCTTACAGTCCTTTAAATACCTGTCTAATGTGTGTGTCAGTTTCACAGCTGGTAAGTGTCACAGATGTCAATTAACTGCAGTTGTATTCCCCCTCTCCTTGAAGAAGAATTGAAAGGACGTTTTGACCTACTAACGCCTGCTAAGACTAATTGCTGGTCTCTGGTAAGATTTTACAATGCAGATAAAATGTTATTGCTTTTATATTTTCTCTGCAATTCTTCTACCATAAGAGTAAATGTGTTTGCAAGGAAAGAGCTAGTAACTGCAGGCAATACCCTTTTCATAGTCACAGTGAGAAAGCAAAGCATAAGGCTGGATTTTAAGCAAACTGGCTTGCTAGGGCTATCATAGTATAAAGCAGAAAAAAATAAAAAACAACAAATAGTCTAGTCGTACCTTAAAGACTAACAAAACATGTGGATGGTACCACTTCTTCAGATGAATGGAGTATAATAAGTTCAGATCCAAGAATAAATAAGGGAAGGGTTGCAGGGGAAAGAGAAAGAAAAAGGGGAGGGGAGGAAGAAAAAGAGAGACAGTGAGTGGATAGTGAAAATAGTTACAAGAGACTGTTAAAAACCATTAGCACCTCCATTGGATGGTTGGTTGTTTAAGTCATTAAAAGGTGGAATGAAAAAACAACAAATAATCTGGTAGATAGTCTGGTAGGTAGTATGAAAGATAGTGTGCGAGCCATCCTATATTCAGGTTCAGACCATTAGCATAAGAATTAAACTTGTGAATGAAATTAAGTTTCAATCCTTCTCCATATATTTGGCTTGTGGAATTGGTCTGAAACAAAAGAGTGACTTGGCGTTCCATTAATGAGTGTTGAAGTGTTCTCCAACAGAGACTGGAGTTTGGCCAATATACATTGCAGTGGGGGCATTGCTAGCATTTGATGGCATAGATCACATTAGTGGATGTGCAATTAAATGAGCCTTTGATTTGGTGGCTGATGTCATTGGGTCCATTACTAAACTATTTGGCTACGTCTACACTGGCCCCTTTTCCGGAAGGGGCATGTAAATTTCACCAGTCGTCGTAGGGAAATCCGCGGGGGATTTAAATATCCCCCGCGGCATTTAAATAAAAATGTCCGCCGCTTTTTTCCGGCTTTTAAAAAAGCCGGAAAAGAGCATCTACACTGGCCCCGATCCTCCGGAAAAAGTGCCCTTTTCCGGAGTGTCTTATTCCTACTTTGAAGGAGGAATAAGACCCTCCGGAAAAGGGCACTTTTTCCGGAGGATTGGGGCCAGTGTAGACGCTCTTTTCCGGCTTTTTTAAAAGCCGGAAAAAAGCGGCGGACATTTTTATTTAAATGCCGCGGGGGATATTTAAATCCCCCGTGGATTTCCCTACGACGACTGGTGAAATTTACATGCCCCTTCCGGAAAAGGGGCCAGTGTAGATGAGCCCTTTGTTTTTTAAGTTTTTCCTATTACAGATTAACTCGTCTACCCCTCTGAAGCAGTGTAAAGCAGAAGCTATGTAGCCTTAAAACCCCAGTCAGGAGACAGAAATGTGCAAAAAGGGTGACAGCTTTGAGCCAGAAATCTTACATAATATCTTCAAAGGACCACAGAGGAATAATACAGTTACACTGACACTTGTGACATTACACTGTCTATTAATGTAACACACACACACACACACACACATTTCACAGATATTTAAGGCCTCAACAACTGTGGTAGGATTACTGCCCGCATCACTGTGTCTATCAGTGTAAACACACTTTTTAATTTATTTCATTTGAAGTCTGGACTGCTCAGCTACCGCTGAGTAAATATTTTCCCAAAAATAGCTTGTTTTGAAATTTGTCTTTCTGTTCTTAGAATATACATAAAGCACATCAAAACATCCTCAAATTAATTTGTCTTCCAAATTAGTTCTCTTAGTATATATTTAGATTTTTTACTTTATAAAATGATTGTAAATATTCATAATTCAAGCCACGTTGTTTAGTTGTGATTTGTCATAGAAGTTAAATGTTGTTTTTCTTCCATGTGTGGATGAGCACGCAATTTACCTGTGGACAGCAACCCATGTACTCTAGAATCTTTTCTCTGATCGTGGCCTGCAGTAGATGCTATAGGAGAAGGTACTGGTAACTCAATAGTTGACAGTTATGGAACAACCTACACAAAGAAATTTCTTCCTAACCCCCATAGTTAGATTATGCCCAGAAGTTGGAAGATTTGTGTTCCTTTTAAAAAGAACATTTTATCCCATTTACAGTGACTGATGTAATTATCTGTACAAGTCTAATCCTTTTTTACTGAGTTCTTAGTTTCAGTGATAGCTCATGGCAATGGGTTACACAGGTTAATAATCCATTACGTAATAGTATATCCTTTCATCAGTTTTATATTTGTTGCCTTTCAATTTCTTGGACTCTCTTCTTGTTCTGGTGTTATGCCAGAGGATAAATAGGACAGCTGATTTATCTTCTCCACACAATTTATTTTATATACTCTTGTTATGACCTTTCAAAACTCAACTGTCTTAAACCTGAATCTCTTTTCATCAAGAAGTTTGTACCTAGCTCTAATTATTTTTGTTCCCCATCTTTGGGGCCTTTTTATTTTTGCTATTTTTATTTGAAATTCATGGGTTCCAAGTCCAGAAGGGACCACTGTGATCATCTAGTCTGATCTCATACATAACACAGGCCCAAGAAAATTACCAAGCCAGAGCTTTTAGACAAACATCCAATCTTGATTTAAAAATGGTCAGTGATGGCGAATCTACCACAACCTTTGGTAAATAGTCCCAATAGTCATTGGTCACATGTATGTCTTTCTCTGCTAGTTTGAAGAACCTATTATTAAATATTTGTTCCCATATAGATACTTATACACTGTATTCACATGAACCCTTAGCCTTCTCTTTGATAAGCTAAATATACTGAGCTCCTTGAGTCTATTGCTACAAGGCATGTTTACAAAGCAATCCAGATTGCTATGAAACAGTCAACTGTATTCTTCATTGTTTACCATCCCCAATTTTTCTATCATCTGCACATTTTAGCAGTGATGATTTTGTTTATTCTTCTAGGTCACTGATAAAAATGTCAAATAGTGTAGGACAGTGTTTCTCAAAGTGGTCTGGGGACCCAAGCTGAGAAGGCTGCTATCGGGCAGCTCTGGTTTGTTTATTTACTGGCTCTGCAGCTGCGGAGCCTCACAGCTCCCACTGGCTGTGGTTCACCCTTTGCAGCCAAGGGTAGCCACAGGAAGCAGATCCCTGCAGGGCTCCATTGAAAACACTCAAAGATAACTCCCCATTTACAGTTACATTTTCAGACCTATCCGTTAGCCAATTTGTAATCTATTTAATGTGTGTCAAGTTAATTTTAGATTGGTCTAGATTTTATAATCAAAATTTCATGTGAAACCAAATGATATAACCATGTAATACACTTTGCCCTACAGAAGGCAAAGAATATTATATCAACGCTATTAGCTTTATCAACCTAACTTATAATCTCATTAAAAACAGATAGCAAGTTAGTTTGTTAGGATCTGTTTTTCATGAACCCATGTGAATATGCAGTAATTAATTGCTTTTAATTCTTTATTAAGAAAGTGCCCTATCAGAGGCTCCATTATCTTGCCTGGGATCTATGTCAGTCTGACAGGCCTATATTTAGCTGGGTCATCCCATTTACCCTATTAAAAATTGGTACAATATTAGCAGCAACATGCAGTAATCAGAACTGAATAGCGCATTCCAGACAAGGAAGTATATGGTGACATAATATTTATGTAAATATTATTTTCTTTCTCATTTTATACATCAGGGCTGTGTCTACATTGGCACGATCTTGCGCAAAAACGGCCGCTTTTGCACCAAAACTTGCTGCCTGTTTACACTGGCCACGAGTTCTTGTGCAAGAATGCTGATGTTCTAATGTATGAAATCAGTGCTTCTTGCACAAGAACTATGATACTCCCGCTCAGGAATAAGCCCTCTTGTGCAACTGTTCTTGCACAAGAGGCCAGTGTAGACAGGCAACATGAATTTCTTGCACAAGAAAGCACTATGGTTAAAATGGCCATCAGAGCTTTCTTGCACAAGAGAGCATCTACACTGGTAAGGATGCTCTTGCGCAAAAGCACATCTCTTGCGCAAAGGCATATGTCAGTGTAGATGCTCTCTTCTGGAAGAGTTTTTGCACAAGAACTCTTCCGCAAAAGAGTTCTTGAGCAAAATCATGCCAGTGTAGACGTAGCCCAAAACTTGGATTTTTTTTTATCTCTAACACAAATCCCTGCATGTGCAAATTTAAAATAAAGTTGCCATGAATAGTCTTTGCAGGCTCACTTGTGAATTCATTTTCTATTAGAATTTTGCTAGTAAACCCTAATTGCTATAAATGTTGGCAGAATTTTTTTTAAGCAGCATGTGCATGGATGGAGGTTTGGTTGTGAACTTATTCACACTAATAAGCAGTTACTTCCTTTGACTAAATTTGGAACCTGCTTATTCCAATGTGAATGCGAGAATCGCAATCTAGCCCTTCTAAACCACTCTTCAGAGAAGCAAATTTGCATTGTTCTCTCAGTTCTAATAACTATTGGAATTTGGAAGGTGGCAGGATAAATTAAAGTAGCAATGGAATATAGAACCATACCATCTGCTACTTCATTCTTTCATGTGCAAAACTATCTGATAATTTGAGTGAAAAAAAAAAAAGCTTGCTAATCACTCCATGGCCAACATGCAAATTTGCTGGGAGAATAGATAATTTAGACTTATGTGTCCATTTAAATTAAAGAGAGAAAGCACATTCTGACTGGGGATGACCATAATACATGGAAGTTGTACACTTTCTGCATGCATTGGTATAAAAAATGGCTTGGAATTTACATTGGTGAATATCAGGGAAAGAAATTCTCATGCTTAAGATCAAATACATCATGTTCACTGGTTCTGAAATTATCTGAACTGCTTTTGGCCCAGAAATCAATGAAAGTATAATACTGCTAAGTATGCTTTGTATCTTCAAAACACTTTAAAAACACTAAAAAGTAATCTTCTAGACATCCTTATGAACTTGTGAGAAGCAAATTTATTTTTATGCTTTTGACAAGGTCAGAGACGCTATCTTGTATATTTGTACAATGCCTAGCAAGGATCCAACATTTGATAGAGACCTGGGAGTTACTGTAATGCAAACAAAAATACTAACAATACTCTTCATTTAACTGTACAGGATATGAAATATTAGAAAACACACTAGAATGAAAATTACTCATTAAAAATGTAAGCATGAGTATAGAATTAATCCATTCCATGTAAAGAAGTCATCAGCATGAAAGGTTTTGGAGCTTACTGTGCAGCAACATAGGATGTAGGAATAGAAAGGAGATCCTGGGTCACACAGCCCTTATCACAGGCAATGGCATCATATCATCCCTGTGCATAAATTTAGCATATGTAACCCTTCTGGGGGTTTTGTTTTCTGTAGAACTGTCTAGCTGTTTTACTACAGGACAGTTACTATTGTGCTATAATACCTGCAAATCAATGTTAAGTCAAAGAACATATTCAATTTCTGATAGCAACTAGTGCTGGTTTTCCTCCTGTTACAAACTTATGAGCCATTTCAAAAGATTATTACATTATCTGGAAGTGTGTATTCCCTCCAAGTCTTTCACTCATGTATTAACCCTTCCTTTTCATTGTTAGCAAGTATCTTGAGACAGGCATTGATCAGACTGTTAATTAGGCAGTTTGGGATGACATCTTACTCCCAAACATCTACAGTGAAAACTGGTGTTCAAATAAATGCAACTAGCAGAATTAAATGCTGCATAAAGTAGACCTTTGCAACACTAACTCACATAACAAGGTAGATTTCTGGATTCATGGCAGATCACAACATGCTGCATCCACTCTGTGGCACAGTTTCAAGTCATGATTCTAATTGCTCCTGGGAGAGTAGGATGTACTCTAGGGACTTAGAAAAAACAGGAATAAAACACTAGAAAATCCTATGTACTGTAAGGAATAATGGTGTGCTGGCAGGAGGATAGGCAAGCTGATACCAGAAGCATTTTTCTTGTCTAGTTCTTATTCATATTATCCCTGTTTGATGCAGAAAGATCAAGGGCTGAATTTGGAAAGTGGACTCTTTTTTCACTTCAGTGGGAGCTGAAAGTGCTCATCACATATGAAAATCAGGCAGGCACTCAGAAACAAAGGTAGCATAAGTTAAGTCACTTTGGGGCCCTAAGAGCCCAAGGCACCACATGCAGACAGCAGCAGAGTTCCTGATTCCCTATCTTGAGATCCAGTGGTTCAGGAGGTACCTGATCCAACTTAGAACCCACCCAGTGCCTCGTTTTCCTTCTCAGCCTAGTCAAAATGCCACACAACAGGGTCCTTCAAAATCAACTCTTCCCTTCTGAAATCTCCTTTATTAATATTACAACAAAAACAAGAGAACATTTCCCAGACCTCTTCTCCAGGCTCCATCCATCTTTTCAACTTTTCACATGCTTCAGTATCCCTAGAACTCTTCCCCGCCAAGCCTTCCTAGTCCTTTAGAACCTTTCTCCAGCCAGGGCATCTCCTCCAGGCCCTCACTCCCTGCATGTCTCAACAGAGGCTTCCCTACCCCCAGGGTAACTGTTCCGTTAAGGATAAAGAATTATTTTCACCCTGAGTCTTTCGTCCTAACCAAACACAGTCTGCTGTAACCTTTCCCAGGTGACTCAAGTCCTTTCTCTGCAACAAGCAGAGTAGTGATTTGAACTAAGGTCTCCTTCAACCTGGGTAAGTTCTCTAGCCATGGAGTTACTGGGCATAAGGGAAACTGGGCCTCTTTCTTGAAAAGTGTCAGATGTGGTTTAGGTGCCTAAATCCAGGAAAGGATTCATGGTTGTGAAAGCCAAGTGGATGGAATCACCTCCCGCTGCCCTGGATTTAATCATCCTGGTACATTGTAGGGACTTAGACTAACCCATATGACATGCTAAGGAGAGGGTGTGGTTTAGGTGGCTTCCTACTCAGCTGGCTGGCTTTTGTGAATCCCTCTTATAGACACCCCCCTCTTCCCATGCACTGGTAATGGAGCCTGGGTGCCTAGCTCAAGGCTGTTCCACAAGACACTTGAAGGTTAGGTGGTAGAATGTTCAGCCTAAGTTCTTCTTGTAAATCAAGCCCATACTCCCTCAAGTGAAACTGCTGTTCTTTCAGACTTATCACATATGAAGCAACCACCTCAAAAGGCCTGGCTTGAAATTGGTATACTGGGTCATGTACATACCCTGGGACCCAGGTCTGTTACTACCACCAAAGCATGTATACCTCTGCAGAACACTTACAGTTAGGTCAAATTGCTAGCACAGATACATACTTTTTTAGATTAGAACCACTTCTTTCCCAGAAGCACCACTATTGGAAATTCATTATACAGATTGAATCTCTGTAATCCAGGACTCTCTGGTCCGGCAACATCAGTGCTCAATCAGAGGCCAGGAGCAGAGTCCAGTGGCTGGGGCTGGCAGCTGGGAGCAGGGCTGACGTCCAAGAGAGAAGCCTGCGAGTGGGGGGCAGTCATTATCAGATGGCCAGAATTGACCTCCACAGTCCATCAAACACCATGGTTTGGCACCACTCAGGCAGCGAGGGCGCTGGATCAGGGAGTTCCAACCTATATGTTATTTACTTAAGACTTATTCGCCCATCCTTAGCAGTGACCCACAAAATTCACAGAACCTTTCCTGTTTGTACCGTGTGCTACAGGTTTAATCCTTTAATATTTAATAACTTTAGGAACGTGTATAGGAAACTTATTATCATAAGAGTTAGGAGGCATGTAAAATCTCATTCCTTGTGCAGCTGTCCAGTATGGTCTCCCCAAATTTCTGTTAAATATGAACCCAACCTATTTTACCATTTGCCTCACACATGAAAGGCTAATGATCCTCTTAGATAAAATGTTCTAATGAACTTTTTTTCCCTCCATCCAGAAGGCACATAATAAATTCTTCAAGAAGTGAAAAGAAACTCTTGAAATTAAAGAGCAAGGAGAGCACAGAACTTTGAGGCTCTGGAGATCTCAATAGGATATAGAAACACTACAGCATACAAATTCATCTGCTCGGATTTAAATAATATATTAGCATGTTAGCCTTGTAATGGAGCAAAATCAAAGGAAAATTACCCTTTGTTTTATGCTACCATTCTGTAATAAAGAAACAAAATAGATGCCGTAAAAATTTTCACTTTCTTCTATCGTTACCTCCATCTTATCTAAAAAAATAGTTTTTCATAGATCAGTTAAATGTGAGAACAGTATTTCAGAGAACAGCTACCTGGGGCTAAACTCTGCCACATCTGGGAATTAAGCTCATTAAACTGCTTTAAAAAACCTTTTTCCTCTTCTGCTAGGATAATGGTGATGAATGGCTGTGTCTAAGGAGCTGCAGGTGCCTTTGATGGACATTCTGCTTAAAATGAACAGGAGTCCACCACTATCCCCTCCCTCTTGCTACAGATATTATAGTTACAAAGAAATTGTCCTCGCCTACTCTTTTGTCTCCTTGGTGAAAACTTTTGGAAAGTACTTTAGATCCAGTGGTGGGGGTGTTTTGTTGGGGGTTTTTAAGGCCTTATTTTAAGTAGATATTTTGGTGCCATGAAGCTGGGCACAACTTTGTACATAGAAACAAACAAAAATGACAAAAAATAACCCTTTTGAGGGTGTTTTAGTAATCGTTTTAGAACATGCTATTTGATCTTCTACCTTCAAGGAAAAATTGTCTTGCTAATAAATGTAAATCAGTGAAAATCCCCATTCAAAGAAAGTGAAACATCCATTGACGTTTTCCCAAATTTCACTAAATTAGTTTGAGTACACACTTTGGATTGGACAATATTTATTTGTGAATATATCTGCTATGTTTATACATATGTATGTACTTGGAATGGCAAACACTCTGCTTTATTTTTACAGTCACACTACTGTGTTTTCTTTTTGAAATGATACATATTCCTTTAACAAATTTGCCCCCTTTACAGAGAAAGATCACTGCACGAAACTTTCCAGCACTGAATTGCCAGGCCCCCTTCTAGCATGTCTTACATAGGATGGCCTGCTGAACATGAGGCTATCTAACACAATGTGAGGTTAATCATGAATGCTGAAAGAAAAAAACCCGAAGCAGCTTTTCTGGAATCCAATTTAAAATGATACCAGTGGATGAAGGCATATGGGACAGTGAAATATCTGTAGATTCCATATCCCATCCGGCCATAATTTATTATCCATCTGATTTCAGGTTATTATTGTTTTTCTTCTATCATTAAACACTTGTTATTTATCCTGTTACACCACTTCTGCTGTTAACATGGAGACCTTCACAGATTTCAGTTCTGTTATTTCCAGTGACCTATAATTTATGTAAGTCCTTTGGTGTCCTTAGTTTTGTTCACAAGGCATCTAAAAGTAAGTATTGCTCTCAGCTTAGATTGCTGATTAATTAATTTCTGCCTTCCATATCCGTGGGTTGCAGCCTTGGGTTATGAGTTTAAAGTAATAATTCACTACTGGACATCGTTTGTCAAGCTGAACTCTGCAAACATCTGAAAGACTCCAATTTTCATGCTACATTTAATAGTTGGTCCCTCAGAAATTAATCCCTTTCTATCTGTGATTTATTTTTTCTTCTGCTGCTTGGCAACAACAATGGATTTTTTCTTGATAGGCTGAGATCTGGCTGCCTTTCTGTTCACTGTTCAGTAAAAATGCTATGACTGCATCTGCTATTTATTTCTCTCTTGCATAGTTCTAACCCTGGAGATTATTGCATGAGCTGGAAAGTCACTCCTGCAGGTGGCATCAGGTAAGGTTCTAAATCAGTGGTTAGGAACTGGTCCATCATGATAGACTGGTCATTGCTGAGGAGTTTCCCCGTTGATCACCGTCAGCACTCAGCAGGCTCACATCCTGTTCTAGCCCCATGCCGTTGGCCTGTTCCAAGAAGCAGCCAATGTAGCCCCACGTGTGTGGCGGGGGGCAGGCAAGAGTCTTGGTAAGTTGTTCCTGCCTCCAAGCACTGCCCCCTACAGCTCTCTTTGGACAGGAACAGGAAACTGTGGCCAATGGGAGCTGATAGAGATAGTGCTGACAGAGGAAAAGCGCACAAAACCATGTGCCCCCCTCCTCCCACCCATCCCCACGCTAGAGTCCTGCATGGATACAAATGTCTACTCACAGATGGACGTCAGTGTATGCTGATTCGCAAGGCTCTGCTCTCAGGAGCCACTGCAACTAAAGTAGAGGAGCAGCAGCTTGTCCCAGCCATGCACCTGTACCGCCCAGCTCTGCTGCCAGCTGCGCCTCCAGGGGTTGTATAACCCTGCTGATGGCAGGGCTGGGAGCAGCACAGCCACATGGCCAGGAAGAGCTGCTGGTATGGTGTGTTGGATCCCAGAAGCAGTGGCTCCATGCCCTCTTCTCTGGCCACGGCAACTCCTGGGAGCAGAGCCCTGTGGATCAGCAGATACCAATGTCCTACCTGTGGGTAGATTATTTTTTGTCTGAACAGAATTCTAGTGTCAGGCTGGGGCTGGGGCTGGGGCCAGGACCAGGCCGGGGCTGGGGCAGGCAGAGAGTCTGCCTTGGCCTCTCTGCACCACCGACCTGGAGCTGCTGGAAGTATGCGCACCTGCAGAACCCTGCACCACAACCGCCCAACCCACCTCTGTCACCACAAGGCTCAGCCCCGAGCCCCCTCCCAGAATAAGCCCCCAAACTGCCTCCTGAATCCCAACTCCCTGCCTCTGCCCTGTAAAAGTGAGTGAGAATGGGAAAAAACAAGCAAGGAAAAGAGGAAGGGAGTGGGACTGGGCCTAAGTGAAGGGGCTGGGTAGATCTTGGTTTTCCCTTAAATTCCTGTTCTAAATAGACACTGGTACAAGCCAGTTTGAGTTGAAATCTGAATGTTCTCATGGATATTCAGGTAAAGGGATCTGATTCAGGCTGTTGGGCATATGCTGTCCATGAACCACCCATTATCTAACCAATAACACCATACCCTAGCAGCTGCTCTGGCAAGGCCAGTTCTATTCCCATCTAGTTTTGCCACTGTAAGAGCATCCACATTATGTCTGCTATGAGAGTGATTCTCAGCCAGGAATTTGGGGCTCCCTGAGGGGCTGTGAGTAGGCTTCAGGAGGTCCACCAATCAGGGCCAGCATAGACTTGCTGGGACCTAAGGAAGCAAGCCAAAGCACCGCTGATAGGGTGAAATCCCAGGCTGAGACCTATCACTTGGGGCTAAATCCAGAGTTTAAGAAATGTACCTTCACAGGGGAGCTCACTTGCTACCCTTTAATGTCACCCCTGGCTTTTGTATGAAGTGAATAGTTATTGTTACACATTGGCTATGTCTACACTGGCCCCTTCTTCGGAAGGGGCATGCTAATTTTGAAAGTGGGAATAGGGAAATCCACGGGGGATTTAAATATCCAGGCTCAGTGGAACGCTGCTGCTTTTAAATGCCATGTGGAGCCTGGGATCAGCTGAAGAATCCTCAGCTGACCCCGGTCTCCGTGCAGCATTTCAAAGTGGCAGTGCCGTACTGAGCCTGGGGACTCCCCAACTGACCTGCTGGGGCTCTTGTGCATTTCAAAGCAGAAGTGCCGCTGTGGAGCCCAAAGTCAGTGGGACTTCCTGCTGGCCACAGGCTGCACGCAGAGTTCCAACTGTTGTACATTTCAAAGGCAGAACGTGGAAGTGCCTATCGACTAGTCGAGTAGTCAATGGAAATTCCATCAACTACTCAATTAGTAAATTAATCACTAGGTTAACATCCATAGTAGGGACAGGTTGGAAGGGATGGGACAGAAAGGATCCTGAGTGATGGGCATGGGCAGAAGAGTGTGTTTACCAGAGCACATTTCCTTTCTGAGCCAGGAATAGAGCCCAACATTCCTGTGTGTCACCATTCCACTGCTGTCAGTGAGTACCATGAAACCCACTGGCAAAGTGTCTCATCTCCCAACCCAGTGCTCATCCAGAGAAGGACAGCTCCCATTTTTGATTATGTTACTAGTTCAGGTGGCAGAGGTGTGTGGATGTCAATATGATTCCATATGATGGATAGTATTTCTATTTTGTAGTGAAGGAGTCAGGGGATTTGAGAAAGAGAAATCATACTTTTTATGGTTAGAGCAGTTGAATGATGTTGCGAGAAATGGATTTTCACCTTGCTTCTGTCACAGGATCCCTGTGTGGTGTTAGGTGGGTCATTTAAACCTAACTTTTCACACACTAATTATGTGCTCCTCATTTTCTGAGGGTTGGACTTGAAATGATTGAGGCTGATTTGCAGATGTGCTGTGCACTCCCAGCTGCAACTGAAGTCAATGAGATCTATGATTTGAACAAAGAAAGTGCTCTACAAATCTAAGTATTCTGAAAAAAAATTGGGTCTTCAGAGTCATAAATTGGGCACGTAAAATTAATGGATTTGATTTAATCTCTCTGAGCCTCAGCTTCCCATCTGTAAAATAGGAATAATAGCACCTGCTTATCTCACAGGGAGTGTTATAAAAATAATTTCATTGATATTTGTGAAGAGCTCAGATACTACAGCTATGAACATGTAGAAAAGCCCATCAAGGACCTACTCCTACCTGGGAATAAGAGAAAAATTGCATTGATCAAACAGCTCCTATGTCAACTCTCCAGAGGATGGGAGAGGATGTGATGAGCCTCAGTAAATGCTCTGTGTCAAAAACCTTAACCTTGTTGGACATTGTTCTGCAAATATGCACATAAAAACAACCCTCCATTTTCTGCACTGACAACATAACCTGTCATTGCAGGGAACTTTTGTGAATAAGTGTGAATAATCACTCCCTTCTGTCATGGACTTCTAGAAACTGGAATACAGACAGAAGCAGCTCAAACATCAACATGCGTATTCCATGTGAGCAAGTCTGCCTACGTGGTAACTGCTTCAAGATCTCCCATCCCTGCCAATACGAAGCACGCATATCAGCCTTCAAACATCCCAATGTGCCACAGCAGCAAGTGTCATGGGCTGCCACCTTGGCCAATCTAGGGATTGAACAGATGACTTCTGAGCAGGGGGAGGGAGTGAGCAGTTGCTCTGGGGCCCGGCAATTTAAAAGGGCTCAGGCTCTGCACCAGCACCACTGCTACTGCAGCCGCAGCTGGAGCCCTGGGCCCTTTAAATCACCACTGGAACCCTAAGCAGTGCAGTCCAGGAGGTGCTGAGGGCTGATTGGGACCCCCCTTCAGGGGGACCCATAGCTGAGCTCCCCCCATTACCCAGGGCTCAGTGAAGTCTGTTGCCAGTCCTGCTTCTAAGACTAAAAAGCAAGAGTTTGTCGAGCTTAAGCTAAAGCTCTACATTCTCAAACTGACAGCCATCAAAGACTCATGCCCTCTGCGTGCTATACTGAGGGCAACACAACCAACTTCATTACACCAGCAAAATATGTGACAAAAACTGAAATGTGACATTCATATTTTGGTGATACACATGATAGAATCACAGTATCATCGGGGACCAGAAGATTCACGTAGTCTAGTCCCCTGCCAAAACACAGGATTTGTTGTGTCTAAACCATCTGAGACAGGTGGCTATCCAACCACTTTTTGAAAACCTCCAATGAAGCGATTCCATGGCTCCCCTAGGTAGTTTGTGCCATTATCCTTCTGTTTCTACATATAGGAAGATATTCCTGAGATTTAATCAAATGCATTTTGAATCCCTTGCCTCTTGTCCTGCCATCTGTGGCAAAAGAGAACATGTTTTCATACTTTTTTATAGTAACATCTCAAGTATTTGAAGACCAATATAATATCCCTTCCTAATCTCCCTTTTTCCAAACTAGAATTACCCAGTTCCATCAGTCTTCACTCATGTGGCTTTCATTCCATCCTTGTGATCATCTTGTCACTCACCTCTGGAGCTTTCCTAGTTTCTCTACAACCTTTCTATCCAGTGGTGACCAGAACGCAACACAGAACTCAAGCTGAAGCCTAACGAGCATCAGACAAAGTGGTATTCTTACTATTTCCATGGCTTGTATGCTGTGGAAGTTGATGGCATTGCTCTAGTTGGCACTGACTAAATCATAATTTACTGATTATCAATTTCTTACTACAAAATTTATTTTAAAAATGTCTTTTCAGTATGTGAATCACCTGCAACCACATCATCCCCACACATATCATAAGGAAGGATAGAAACCCTTTACCTTAACATTCCTATCTCAGACCTTTACCACCTGAACTTCAGGTGTAATTGGTAGCTGAGCTCTGTAAAGAATAGTTTGCCCATCCAATGAAAAGGTTTGCATTACAGTAGAGTCCTGATTATCTGACCTTCGCTTATCCAACCTTCCGGTTTATCTGACATAGCCATTCGACGTGCTATTTACACGTCCATGTGTCTCATACCGCCATGGCCATAGCTTCATTTGTTCCTCTGCACCAGTGATTTATGTTTGTGCTGTGATTGTGTTTCATTTTTCCAATTGCTTGTTCCCCTTACTGAAATATAATGTTATTGTTTGAGGAACATGGCCTGCGAAAAGAGAAAAAAAGCGATTCTTTCCACAAAAACTTGAAGCATTAAAGAGAAGCAAAGGCGAGTCCATGCTAAAAATTGCATCTGAACTCGGTGTGAGGTGAGTTACAGTTGGTGACTGGAAGAGGAAAAGAAGTGAGTTAGGAAAGTGGTGCTCTGATCGACCCTCAAGTGCAGGACTGAAGGACAGAAAAACGATGAAAAAATGTGAATATGAAAACGTGAGTGAGGCTTTGTTCTTATGGTTCACACAGCAAAAGGGATAAGTGCATGCCTATCACAGGCCCAATTCTGCAAGAGAAAGCTCTGAGTTTCCAAACGGAATTTAATGAAGGGGAACCTGATTTCATAGCAAGTGTAGGCTGACTTGATCACTGGAAAAAAGATATGGGGTAAGGCAGCTTTAGAAGGGGTCAAGGCTTTCAAGGCGGCACTGGCTTACGTTGAACAACAAGGGGAGGCAACTGCTAGTGATGTTATGTTATTGAGACGCTGGTGTGACCTCACTGCAAGGGAGAGAAACAAAGCTGGGAAACAAACTTCAATCACTAATTTTTTTAAACAATAACTTTAGCATTTTGCCATAAGGCTACGTCTAGACTGGCATGATTTTCGCAAATGGTTTTCCACAAAAAAAGTTTCCATTAAAAGCATTTGCGGAAAAGAGCATCTAGATTGGCACGGACGCTTTTCCGCAAAAGCACTTTTTGCGGAAAAGCGTCCATGCCAGTCTAGACGCGGTTTTGCACAAGAAAGCCTCAATCGCCATTTTCGCGATCGGGGCTTTTTGCTCAAAACAATATCGCGTTGTCTACTCTGGCCCTCTTGTGCAAAAGTATTTGCGCAAGAAGGCTTTTGCCCGAACGGGAGCAGCATAGTATTTCCGCAAGAACCTGACAATCTTACATGAGATCGTCAGTGTTCTTGCGGAAATTCAAGCGTCCAGTGTAGATGCAGCCATACTGCATACTAAATGTTCTGTACTCTATTATGTTAGTTGTTCTGTAGAATAATAAGTAATAAACCTGGTTTCATACCAGTTTCTGTATTATCCAACATTTTCATTAATTCAACCACCCCTCGGTCCCGTTTAGGTCGGATAATCAGGACTCTACTGTATCAAAAAGAAATATTCTTGTCACAAAAAACTCAAATGTTTGTGAACCACAAATGAAAAATGTATTTTCAGTTCAGTTGATTTAAAATGTATTTTTATTTTAAACTTTTCTAAAAGAGAGAAAAATACCTTTAACTGATCCTGAAAAATTAATTTTCATTTTGAAAAAGACAAAGCATTTTGGCAATTTAAAAAAAAAATCTGTTTTGAATCAAGCAATTTGTCAAAACCAACCTTTTCCCAGAGTTTTGTTTTCTATTAATCTGCATTTTTGTTCAACCCTTCCCCCCACCTTTAGTCAAAAACATTCCTGACCTACTCTGATTGCTACCCTGTTGTAAACCGGCTACTGCAGAAAGACGTGAAACATACTTTTCCAGTGACATACATAAATATTTAAAAGCCAGAATATTAGCATGAATCCTAGGTTCTACTCCTGGCTCTGGGAGAGGATTGTGGTCCATAGTGAGTGGAGATAGGATGAACCAAAACTGCCCTAAATTATGTAGACAGGTGGAGTTGTGCACTACCTGGGGCATATCTACACTAGGAAATTATTTCGAAATAAGTAAAATCAACATAATTCCTGATTTAGTAAAATCAAAATAGGGAAGCATCAAAATTAATCAGAATTATTCCAAAATAATACATTCACACTGATTGGAGCCTGCCTAGGACTTTAAGCCCTTGGAATCACTCTGAGGAGAGTATCAGGAGGGTGGATACCTTCAATGGCTGCTTGATAGGGCAAGCTATCGCATATGCTTTCAGGGATTCCTCTCTATGGCCATGTCTCACACGCTATTCCTCCACTGCCTGCCCCCTCCCAGGACACACAAAGGGATGTAGTGTGCTCTTGTGGCTCTTGTGGATGCCACAGTATTCACACGATGGAGCCAGAGCTCCTGCAAAGAAGGGCAAGGCTCAAGGCTCATCCAGACTTCCCACATGTTGCTCCAGTGTCTAGGTGTGGCCTTTGTTGGCCAGGCTGGTGGCGATCCATCCATAGACTTCCGTATTCCTCTTTCTGGTGTGAAGAACCTATAGGTTGGTCATTGAGGTCCAGGATTCCCACACAAATCGCTGTGTCCCTGGCCAGTGCCAGCAGAGGGAGCAGCAGGAGTGTTGGCAGCCATGGGAGGCTTTGAGGGAGCATTGGGATTGTTGATAGCTCACTCTCTGGCTGCTGTGTCACATGTGGCTCTGGAATTTTATGCTCTGCAGATAAAAAGGAGCAGTGGAGATGCCAGGTATGGTCAGAGCAGTTAGAGCTGCAGCTGTGAGAGGCCCTGGAGGCCAATTATTTTGAATTAACTTAAGCAGAGCATCCACACTAACACTATTTTGGAATAACTGTTTTGAAATTAGTGTTATTCCCCAAGGAAAGCAGGTATACACTTTTTGAAATAACCAGCCCATTATTTTGAAATAATGGGCTTTGTAGTGTGAACATTCCACTTATAAATTTGACGTGAGGGGGGGTTATTTCAAAATAACTCCCTAATGCAGACCAAGGCCATGTGATAAGTGTTTAGGCAGCATAAAGGCTTGTATTCTATGGCAGCAGTGACAATGCATGGTTTCTCTACCAACTTATTGTAAAAATGGACTGAGCATTCACCAGCTGTTCCCTAAGCATCGTCTACATTGAGATTCATGATCTTAGTGAATTAAATGGGAATTTAAACAGTTGTTAGAGGTGAATTTTTAAATTCAGGTCTCCTCTTTTCCATCCTAGGACACTTTTCTCTAGATTGAAGGCATATTTTGTGTGGGAGTCTCTCTCTTTCTCTCTCTCATTCTCTCTCTCTCTCTCTCTTTTTGTTTTGGCATTCCTGAAAGTAAATGAGAGATTTGTTGTTCAAATTAAAATTTGGCAGGTTCATCTTGGGCATATACATGCCATTGTGGCTAAAATGTTACAAAATCCTCTATAAATAAATGCTACCAATATATAGCTGATCTTGTAGGAATCTTGTAGGCTCATGGGGGGCAATAACTTGGCCAAAGGATTGGTCCCAGAGTGTTTTAGAATTTTTGCAAAAAGGGAACAATGAAAAGTGACACAATCAAGTGAAAAGCTGCCAAAATGGGAACCATTTTAATTATTATTGTTCTTTTTCTATCAAATTATTTTTCATCAGGCCAGCATGAAAGTTCAAATCACACTCAAAATTATATTCTGTGTTTTTCCATTTCAAGAGAACTTTTACAAAATAATAGTTTCCATACCCTGTTACACTGAACTCCTGCAACTCAACCTTTATTTCTATTCCACCATAATGAGTAATATTTGGCTGGATTAAACTGCACAGAAATACTTCGCCATCCCAAATTAATATATGACATTCTCAATAGTACACCATAGTTCTCTAAATGTAATGTCTCAATAAAAAAATTCAGTACTTTCTGTCATCAGTCAGGCAGGGTCATCCCGATGAGTTCCTGACAGGTCCTCTACCTCTCTAGAATGATGATAAACTTTTGGCTGCATGCATGTGTGTGCTCTCCTGTCTAACGCCTTAACTATGTGCATTTGGTCAACATGACAGACTCCCAGAGAGCCCCCAGAGACCACAAATCAGATAAGGAGCGAAAGCACCCAAGTAGGTTTATTGCCAAGTGACATATAATAATAATTGTCAGGGTACAGTCTCACCATTGTGCCACTACACCTTATGTAAGCTGTGACAATGGACTAAGACCTAACTAAGGGTACATCTAGACTACATGCCTCTGGAAACAGAGGCATGTAGATTAGGCTACCCGGCATAGGAAAATGAAGCGGCGATTTAAATAATCGCTGCTTCATTCAAATTTAAATGGCTGCTGCACTGAGCCTATCAGCTGTTTGTCGGTTCAGCGCAGTAGTCTGGACGCTCCGCGGTCGACATCAAAGGCATTTGTCAACCTCCCAGGTATGCCTCCTGCAATGAGGTTTACCTGGGAGGTCAACAAATGCCTTTGATGTCGACCGCGGAGCGTCCAGACTACCACACTGAGCTGACAAACAGCTGATCGGCTCAGCGCAGCAGCCATTTATATTTAAATGAATTGGCGATTATTTAAATCGCTGCTTCATTTTCCTATGCCAGGTAGCCTAATCTACATGCCTCTGTCACCAGAAACATGTAGTCTAGATGTACCCTTAGTGCTCTGGATTTTCAGCACACACACCCCTCCACAGTCAGTCAACTAACACCTTTTGGGGTGCTCTTTTATACACAGGTACAAACAAATTACACATAACTCCTGACGTATCAGGTTGCCACCCTCTGTTGCTTAGTTACTGCCCCTTACCTCACAGAAGAGGAGGGGGGGTTACTTACTATCCCTCATGCTGTCAATTTAGACCTGGTCCTGAACCTAGGTCAGTATGTATACTATTTGTGAGGCGTGTGTTGGTACCAAGATGTTTCTTAATGAAATGTTCTATTATAACCCCTCTGGAATGTGCTTACCACCTGTGCCTAGTATCTCTTAGGTATGAGTGTTTCTGTAATATCAGCCCTGTTCTTGCCAACTTTGTGAACAGGGCCTGTCACTTCCTCACAGCTTAACTTTGCTTTATATTAGCAAAGTCCTTACCATTGCTGTCTAGGCATCAGGCCTCATACCCAACCTGTGATACATGGGCTTATGTTTCAGACCCTCATCTTACTACACTAGCAGAAACCAACTACTGTTCCATTTGACAATTTAAACTTAAGTCCTTTTATCTTTGCTTTATGTCGTTATTCAGTTTAGCTTCCTATGTTTCCTTCTTATTTTAGAGCTACACTGTGGAAACTTTACTTGGGTTACACAATACATACTCACAAGAGGAGTTCCATTTGACTGGTCCAAGTAAAACTACTGATTTAAATGGGCCCACTCATGTAGTTAAGTGATCACCAATATTCATTCTAGTCCACATGTGAGGTTTCTTTAAAATTTCAGTATTTTGTAAAATGGTCTATATTGCTTTAATTGATATTATTTATGGGTGTATTTCAGCTGTATACCACTCAGCACTTATAGGTGATTTATTATTAATAACAATTATGCTAATACAAAGTGCTATGGTATGTTCCAGGATCCATATTCTGCATGCCATGAGCAACAAATGATGACCAGGATGGAGTCTCCTCATGAAGAACATTTGAGCAAATGGTGAAAAATGCTGCATTCTGGAAATAAATTCTAAGCAGAAGGAGATGTCAGCAGTAGGCCATTGTGTGAAAAAATGGGTAATTTAGAGGAGGCTAGACTTAGGGAAAGATCTCTCATCACATATTGGTTCCCTCCACCTGCTTAAGTAATGACAAACAGTTAGTGTTTAAGTTCTAACAACATGGAAGGAAAAACTTCACTGAAATAAGAGGCTATTTTAGGACAAATTTTAGAGGTCAAATAGTGAACGGCCATTTATCTATACTGTGTTTATTTTGATATTAAAAAGAATTCATAGCATACCATCTCCTGCATCAAATGTAAACATTGCCTCAAATGTAAACATTTATATACTGATACAGTAGCCTGCCATAGTCATTTGGCAATCTTGTTTGTTTCTGCCCACATCCTGAGTCCCAATTTCTTAGTGTCAGCTTGTCCCCAACCAGGCATGTGCCTCAAAACTGAGGGAGGGAAGTAATGATAAACATGACTGCCACTGTTGGTGTGCAGATTGCAATTCAAGCCTTCCCTAATCTGCAAATGTATTGTAGGAGTTGCATGCTGACTGGCACACACCTCTGCAGAGAAGATAAAATATTAACCTCCTGAACACCAACATCTTAGATTAGATTTAACTATGAACTATTTACATTTTGAGTTACACTTTATCATGAGTCAATTAAGCAGGCAGAGACAGATTAGTACCCTGCATTTGTGTCAATTTATCAGTGTGAGCACAGCCATTTTGTTTGTCAGCTGCTGGATGGTTTATTCCATTGCTCACCTGAGACATCTGCTTTACCAGTTAATTAGCCAGTCATTTTGCATTAGTTTTTAAGCACCAGTACTGTATTTTCAACTTTGGTTAATCCAGATTGTTTGCTCAAAGATTTTTCTAGGCACAGACCCTGGAGTTCTCTTGGAGATTCATCCTACAGCTAATTAAGAAGCTGTTTTTATGATTCACTTTACCACAGCTGAGACATTATCAGCTCTGCAGCAATGCAAACCTTCTGGGGGGAAGTGATGGCAGTAGGGACCAAATTGCACTGTCTCAGCTAAAGGAATGATTTAGTTACTAGTGTGGAAGATAAATAAGATGGAGTTAATACTCCCAGGGATTGGAATAAAGTGTTTGTTTTTGCTTTCAGGCAGGATATTAATCACCCAAAGTTTTAAAAAGAAAAAAATATTTCCACTCCATTTGTATGTAGTTTGGTTTTACATTTTTTTTTTGCATTCTTAAATCTGTCCTATAGCCAGGGTTGAGAGCCTTCTAAATGTAATTTGATATGTTATTTTCTTAACAATACTGGGGCAGATTCTAACCCCATATCTTTCTTATCGCATCTTCCCCAAGCCCACACCACACAGCTCCGCCTTCCTGGAAGGTCTTAGCCATGAAAGAACTACGTAACTGAGACAACAAGGTTAGCATGTACAACAGGTCCATATCTCCTGCATCCTAGGGTGTGTTTAGACCACAGGGTTTTGTCGACAAAACTATACCTTTTGTCGACCAAAACTATACATTATACATAATGTCGACAGAACTTGGCAGTTTTGTCGATGGCGGTAAATCTCATTCTGCAAGGAATAATGCCTTTTGTCGACAGAATTCTGTCAACAGAAGGTGTTATTGCATCTACACTCTCCTTTGCATCTATACTCTCATGTCGACTGGATGTAGTCTAGACGCTCTTTGTCGACAGAGGCTTTGTCGACAGTATCTGTCGACAAACCTCTGTCAACAAAAGCCTGTAGTCTAGATGTAACCTTATAGTACTAAGGGGAGGGCTCTCAGTGTGCATCCACAGAATGAGGCACAGCCAAAGTCAGGAAAGGGGACTGGTCCATCAGTCATGATCCCACATGAAGGTGGACTATAGGGCAGGCTAAGTTCCTGTAGCAACTGCATCCCCTGCAGTAGGCGAAATACTACCCTGCTGTCCCAGAGCCCTTTGTCGAGGTTATTTATTCAGTGTTTGCACAAGGCAGAAAATTGTCACAGTGATAATGGTTATTGACTTCTGTACCAGTTCTTACCTTTCATCTACATTTATGGGGCTATGGGCCCAGTTACATGATCCTTGCTGACGCAAGACTCACTGTGAAGTCAATGGTATTATATTGAGTTGCTGGGCTAGTACCAGTCAGAGAAAAATGTGCCACTCACTGAATCACAAACACTACCTTTGCAGTATCCTGAATTTTGCTTTATAGCCCCCATTCAAGTGTGCAAGTTACACATCATCTACACTGGGAAAATTGATGTAATCAGAGCCAAGTCATGATTCACTGAGTATTGCCGAAAGAAGTTAGGAGAAGACAGTGTTCAGCAGAAAAATACAGAAATATAAATGTTGAAGTAAAACTCTGCTCTTCAATCCATTAATCAAATAACATAGTGCTCCCATTTCATGGCAGGTGAAACAATGATAATTACTGAACAAGATAAGCTAATTTGTAGCAAAAGGACTTTATTATGTGTAAGGTTATAATAAAATAAAATTAATGCATATCATTGGCTCCTATGAATGAACTTGCCAACATTCTTAGAATGAAACCTTTACTCTGTTACCAGATCTTGACTATGTTCTGCGGAGGTGGGACTTGGGGAGGGTGAGTTCTTGAGTACTAGTCATAAAGTTCCTAACTCAGGTCCAGGTATTTGAATCCTTTGCCAGTGCTAGACATTACTTGTCGTGTTTAACTCTCCTGATCCCATATTTCATAGGAGATAGTTATATGATTACCAGTATGATAGACATGACCCATACACTCTTACGGGATGTCTACACAGCAGCATTGCTTCAAAATAACTAAGTGAGCATCTACGCAGCAAGCCTGTTATTTCAAAATTATTTCAAAATAATGGGCATCTTATTCCAAATTCTATAATCCTCATTTTATAAGGATTAGCGCCTATTCCAAAATAGTTATTTCGAAATAGGGTGTGTGTGGACAGCGCAGTTGTGGTTATTTTGAAATAAGTGGCCTCCAGAGCTTCCCACAGGTGCCCTGCTGGCCACACGCATCAGGACTCTATCGTTTCCCTTCCCCTGTAGGCTTTTAAGGTGCAACCTCAGCAGAAACATTGTGTGGCACACAGCGGACCCTTCTCACACTGTGCCACACGATAGTGCCCAGATCTGCCAACCTCGCTGTCATGGAAGACCACAACTGACCCCCCCCCCCCAGCTGCCAGCACAGATGCAGGCAGCTCCCAAGCCCCTGCTCAGGGGTGGAAGAGGCAAGCACCGTCCTACTCTGTTGTGGAAATGTTGGATCTCATTGAGCTCTGGGAAGAGGAGGCGAACTTCCAGGATTTCTGCACCAGACACAGGAATCCAGACATTTATAGCCAGATGGTCGATAGCCTGTGGCAAAGGGGACACCTCCTCACTCTGGAGCTGCTGCGGATGAAGGTTAAAGAGCTCAGGCAGGCCTATACTAAGGCAGAGGAGCGCAGCTCCCTCTCAAGGGCAGCACCCCAGACTTGCCAATACTATGACCAGCTGCACCACATTCTGGGAGGGGGGGTCAATCCCTTTCCCCCCAAGTTGTGGACTCTGGGTGGGAGATGCCTATTGTCACCCTCCTGGAGGGCAGGCTGCAGCCAAGGGAGAGGAGCATGAGATCTATGATGTCCTCCAGCCAGGATCTCACCCTGTTCCTGGAGCTGGTACAACCCTCCCAGGATGTCTCCCAGAGATCAAACAAAGATGGGGAAGGACCCTCAGGTGAGCTCCATGACTGTCTTGGCCTGTGCACATGGAGAGCCAGTCCAGAGCACTCAGCCCCAGGAAGCTGCTGTAGAGGTCCCTTTTGCTCCTGTTCACAGGGCTCCTGAACAGGCCTGCCTTAGTCCTGACCCCGTGGTGGGACAGCCTCCCAACACAAGCCACCACTTAGGAGGCTGGAGTCCTGGATGCACACACACACACACACACACACACACACACACACACACACACACACAGCAGTGCTGCACATGGCACATGGTCAGGCCCATAGTCTCGGGGCAACATCTGCTCACAGGCAAGCACAGCAAGGCAGAGAACAGCAAGCCCCTGCTAAGGGAGGCTTCTGGGAAAGGAAGAAAGTAGAGGGGAACCCAGTAGCATCCTCTCCAGCAAGCAGTGTCTGCCGATCAAACACTCATACACCCAGAATTCTTCCTCCACTCTCCGCCACCCAACAGGCATGCTTCCCTTGCCAGTTCCAACATGTGCATGGCACAGAGGAAAGCTGAGCCACCTCATTGTCCCCACATGCCAGCCAGGCTCCCGGCTTGGCTGGAACTTTCCTGTGCCTGCTTATCCCTGGGATGTGGGGGTAGTGAGGCTCCCCTGGGGACATCTGTGCCCCTGCAGGAAGGGGCTCCAAGCACATCACCTTCATCTGACCCGTGACCTTTCAGTGTCACCTCAGAGATGACGGCTCAGCTTCATGCACAGCGTCTCCTGGGATGACTACACTTCTCTTTGTCCTTCACAGCTGGACCAGCTGCGAGTGAGGTATCTGCAACATCTCCAATGCCAGCCTCCCAAACCCATAATGGCAGCTACTGCTTTTATTCAAAATAGGGCTTTTTCGGAAAAAAAGTGGCAGTTTAGACGGGGCATTTTCGACAGAAATGCCCCATTTTGAAAGATCCTGTACTCCTCAAAAAATGAGGAAACGATGAAAATGCCCCATCTAAACTGAAGCTTTTTTTTCGAAAAAGCCCCGTTTCGAAAAAAAGTGGCGGATGCTATTATACAAATGAAGCACAGGAAATTCAAATCTCGGCTTCATTTGGAATATTGACGTGCCTAATTTACATTCTTTTACCGAAAAAGGAATGTAGACTAAACACAGCCTGAGGCTATGTCTATGCAACCAGGTTATTTCGAAATAATAACTCCCAAAATAACTGTTTTGAAATAAGCTTATTCCTCTTCAGAAGCAGGAGTTATTATTTCAAAATAACAGGCTTGGTAGCGTGGACACTTGCCTTGTTATTTTGAAATAAGGGGAGTTATTTCAAAATAACTTTCTAGTATAGACATGCCCAGACTGTCTTCCCAATAATTTTGGGAAATAAGATCTTGGGCTTAATTTACCAAAAGTGCAGGATCACTATCAAGGGTATAATCTCTGTTAAAAGCCCTCCACAGAGAGCCATACAGAAGAGATAGTAACCAGTTTTTCATTTGTAATCTCTCATTTGTGCTGGTTAATTAAATGTCTTTTACTTTAATACTAAAATACCCCTTATTAATAGCTATGATTATTTTGATAGGTCTCTATCATGGTGTCTGTGTCCCCTAAGATGTGTAAGCAAACTCCTTAACTAAAAGTGAGAGTCACACACCTCTGTTAACATAGGAAGAGCTAGCCTCTGATTCCTGTTTCCTTTAAAGTACATAGATTAGCAGTTTCTAAAATAAAATGACTCGCGTGTCCAACAATTTAAAATGACCCCTTTTGATACAACAAGCAAGTTGTCACTTCTGGATTTGGGGTGGGCTAGTGCATCTTGGATTTAATATTGATATACAGATCTTTTAAATATCAGTTGTTCACAATAATCTGAATTGTTGTTAAGTTCACTGTATTCCTATACCTTGCAATCTATTAAAACTGCTTATAAGAAATCAGTCTTTCATATGAAAATATGACATACTTAGAATAATTTAATACTGCTCTATTTAGAGAATCAACTATATAGGGGGTACAAAACAACCGTGACAAAGTTCTCCAGTGGAGATATAGTGTAGGGCTGCTTGCATCAAGGTTTTCCCCATTGACAGGCCCTGGCATGGAGGTAGGCTGGAGAGTAGGAAAGAAGTAAGATTGGCTGGGGCAGGAGCCAAGGATTCAGGTATGCAGTGCAGCTCATAGGCAAACGTGGAGTAGATGCTATAAATATAACACTGAAGGGCTGTTCTAACTTATTCTGGGGCCATTTTGGCCCCATGTCAGCCCAAATAGCTTAAAGCTACATTTGCCCTTCCTCCCATTAAACTGTGTCTTCTGTGCTGTGGTTCTTCAAATCAGTATGAAATATATTACAGACAAAACTTATATTAAAACTCCATAGACCACTTGTTCCTGTTAGGAAAAGTCCCCAAAAGGCAGCACAATCCAATGTGCAGGACTTTCTTCATTTTTATGAGACAAATCACGCACATAGATTTTTGTGACATTAATATCTTCATCTCAGTCCCCCATCTTTAAAATGGGAATAAGACTCGTTCACCTTCCCTGGCAGGGTGTTGTGAAGATAAACTCATTAATTTCTGTGAAGCAGTCGGGTGCTGCACTGATGAGTACCATAGAAAATCTATGGGGAAATTAATAATTCTGGATTCAAAGCAGTAAATAAGGTTGGGGAGGGGCACATATTCTGTGACAAGGATAAATCAAAATATTTCATAGCTGATCATTAAGAACATATAGCCCATCCTGGTCACTGAATGAGCAAGGGGTCCTTTGGAAATAATAGAATGTGATCTTGTAATGAAAGCCTGTGTCAGAATGCATCCTATACAAGAAGGAAGAATTAATTTGCAGAAACAATATTTCTGGCATCTCCTAACTTTTGAGGGCTTGATTTTGATTGTGAACTCTTACACTTATTTTAATGTAGTGGTTTTGGCACAACTGGGTTTCATATTGACCGCCATAGAGTCCATCAACAGGGATAAAATCAGTTAGACCCCTTAGCTCTGCAGTGAAGATTTTTGTCACTTGAGCGAACAGAGTAATTTCATAATAGTGGTAGATTGTCCTGCTTGATGTAGCCGAGCCCTAATAAGAAACGAACAACTCATTTTGCCTGTTGTGTTTTACAGATATTTGCTGGTGCAGAGAAATATTGAGCCTCAGGAAATCTGGGTTCTAGTTCAGGTTCTGCAGAGGAGTGTCAGGCCTGTCAATGGGGAGAGGCAAAGTAGAAGGCTGGCAATTTAAAAGAACCTGGTGCTTCCCGTCACTGCCATCTAGTTACCCCAGCCCTGTCTCTTCTTTCCGAGGCCCTGTCTTTTCCAGGAGCCAGGATGTGTTAGTTCAGACTAAAGACCTCCTCATTTTTTGAGGAGTAACGTTAGTTCGGACTAAAGGCTTTAGTCCGAACTAATGAGTCCCGGCGTGCACTCGCTGGTTCGAATCAGCTGTGATTCGAACTAGCGTGCCAGCGAGATCATGTTAATGAAGTGCGGGATATTTAAATCCCCACTTCATTAGCTACTTTGGTCATCTCCATTTGCATCCCTAGTCCGAACTAGGGATGCAGTATAGATGTACCCTCTGCTAGCGTGTCTTTCTTCAACTACCCCACCACACACAACTCAGCTGCTTTTTTTCCTTGGCACTGCAACCTATCTTTCACCCTGTCTCTTTTCCCACCTCCCTCCCAGAGCACTAGTTCCTTATGCTAGTTCCTGACCCCTAGCTACTTGCCCGTTTCATGAAAGGAGTCCATGCTTTAATGGATAGTATTATTATTAATATTATTGTTACTACTACTATTACTACTACTACTACTAATAATAATAACGGTACTGCAACTGCAGTTTGTTTTCCAGATCCATACCTCAGACTAGGTTCCTGGTGCCGTCTCAAAACTCCTTCCTATAATCTGTGCTCTTTCCTCGAACAGGTGAGTGCTAACAGGGAGATTAGAGAAGCAGTTCTCCAGGTATAGGAGAAGCAGATACAGGACTCTTGAGGGAAGTGTCTGTTGTGTTTGTGGCTTTCTTGCTGTGTGTTGAGCTTGTGTTTGTGAGTGAGGATTGGTGTATGGGTTTTTTTTGTTTGTTTGTTTGTTCCCCTGTGCTTGTGAGTGAGGATTATTTTTCACTTCCCCTTTCTCCTCCCCCTCTCCTTCATGGAGTGTGTGCTATGAGTGGCAGGTGGAAACTGTTGGCTTCTAATTAAAGTTTGAATTCTAGAAGCCTCTGCTGATTGTCTGAGCCTTGGTAGGGAGAGGGACTTTCAGGCAGTGAGCAAACGACCAAGGAGCTTTCAAGCAGGTGATTGCTACCAGGGAGATTAGAGAGGGAGTTGGGGGGGAGAGGAAAGGGCGTGAGGTTCTCTTGCTTTTCTTTTTAAATCCTTTCTCCAGGACAGCAGGGATGGATGGTGATAGGTCTGCTGTTGTTACCTACACAGCGTGTGCTATGTTTGTCTTCCTCCCAGAAGAAAGAATGGATTTCATCGCACTAAGCGCAAGCTGGTCGCCATTTTGGAAGAAAAAAATAGAGGACTGGAGGGCCAAGTGTCAACCCTACGCTCAATCAGAGAGGATGAAGACTTCCTCGATAGAAGGCAGTGTTTTATCCTGCAAGCCCAGCAGGCAGAACAGCCAGAGAGGGCAGTACAGGATCAGTAAGAGAACTGGCAGCATGTAACTTCTAGAAGGGGGAAAAGGCCAGCATGAGAATCCCCCAATGCTATAAAGGTAAGTAATCGCTTTCAGACTCTCTCCACAGGCTTCACTGTGGTGAATGCTTTGGAAGAGACCTCACAAGGAAGAAACTGAAAGGGAACACCATCTACTGGAAGGCATGGGATGCGTAGTCCTAGGGATGAGTGTTCCACGACCACAACCCCCAAAAGAAGACAACGGGTGGTGGTGGTTGGGAACTCCCTCCTAAGAGGGATTGAGCCATCCATTTGCCATCTGGACCTGGAATCTCAAGAGGTGTGCTGCTTACCGGGAGCTCAAATTCAGGATATGACTGAGAGGCTTACCAAACTGATCAAACCTTCGGATCGCTACCCATTCCTGCTTCTCTACATGGGAACTAATGATACAGCCAAGAATGTCCTTGAGCGGGTTACTGCGGATTATGTAGCGCTGGGAAGAAGGATCCAAGAATTTGGAGCGCAAGTGGTGTTGAAGGGAAAGGAGTAGGCAGGCTTTGTTGAATTGAGGAAATAAATGCATGGTTGCGCAGGTGGTGTCGCAGAAACGACTTTGGTTTCTTCAACCATGAGACTCTGTTCTGGGCACAAGGATTGTTAGGAAGAGATGGGATCCATCTAATCAAAAGAGGAAGGAGCATCTTCGCAGGCAGGCTTGCAAACCTATTTAGGAGGGCTATAAACTAGGTTAGTTGGGGGACGGTGACCAAAGCAGTGAGGTAAGTGAGGAAGTCGGACACTGGGAAGAATCACAAAGAGGAATCAGCAACAAAGGAGGACCCCTGATTCGAATGGAGAAGATAAGGCGATCAACTGGTTATCTGAGGTGTTTGTACACTAATGCGAGAAGCCTGGGCAACAAACAGGGAGAACTGGAGGACCTGACTCAGTCCAAGAAATATGATTTATTTGGGATAACGGAGACTTGGTGGGGTGACTCACATGACTGGAGGACTGTCATGGAAGGGTATAGACTGTTCAGGAAGAACAGGCAGGGGAGAAAAGGAGGAGGAGTTGCACTATATGTAAGAGAGCACTATGATTGCTCTGAACTCCAGTATATAGAGGGAGAAAAACCTGTTGAGAGTCTATGGGTTAAGTTTAAAGGAGCAAACAACAGCAGTGATGTTGTGGTTGGTGTCTACTACAGGCCACCGAATCAGGTGGATGAGGTAGATGAGGCTTTCTTCATACAACTGGGAGAAGCTTCCAGATTTCAGGCCCTGGTTCTCGTGGGGGGCTTTCATCACCCTGATATCTGTTGGGAAACCAATACGGCAGTACACAAGCAATCCAGGAAGTTTTTGGAGAATGTTAGGGATAACTTCTTGGTACAAGTGCTAAAGGATCGACCAGGGGCCATGTGCAGCTTGACCTTCTGCTCACAAACAGAGGAACTAATAGGGGAAGCAGAGGTGGATGACAACCTGGGAAGCAGTGATCATGAGATGGTAGATTTCAGGATCCTGACCAAAGGGAGAAAAGAGAGTAGTAAAATACACACCTTGGACTTCAGAAAAGCTGATGTTGACACCCTCAGACATCTTATAGGAAGAATCCCCTTGGATGCTAACATGAAGGGGAAAGGAGTCCAGGACAGCTGGCAGTATTTTAAAGAAGCCTTATTTAAGGCACAAAAAGAAACCATCCCAATGCGTAGCAAGAGAGGCAAACTGTAGCCATAGAGGAACCCCCACCTATAACATCCATTTTTGTTTGCCTGGAAGCATACAGGGCACACAGAGCAGTAAAATCAGCATAGTCTTTGAAGCCTTGACAGGAGGCCCGGATATGCTGGCTGCTGTGACCCTGGATGACTATAAACAGAGATACGCCAATTGCTGACCAAGAGGCTACTGAGGAGTGCCCTTGGCTGGCACCTATATTGATACGAACACACAGCCGTCCGTGGGGGGAGAAATTTCCCGCCCAGTAAAAAAAATGTCCAGTACTTACAATTTAGTTATCTCTCTTGCAAGTGTAAATTAAGTTGAAACTCCCTTGTAAAAACTGGCATCACAAAGACGGACCAACACAATTTGGCATCTTAAATAAGAAAGAGGATACGGGCCCCTATGGGTATAAAGATGGGTCCATCAGCACACTTACTCTGAGCGTCAATTTACCATCTATCTGCTGGTCGGGTTAGGTCAGGGGTGTCCAAATTTTTTTCAAAGAGGGCCAGATTTGATGAAGTGAACATGCGTGAGGGCCGACCATGTTGCCTGACATTCTTTGAACCATTAAAATTAAATGCAAATTAACTATTTTATGCAAAATTTATTGCAAACGGTATACTTTTTATTTCGTCATATGGATGACAAATCTAAACAGGTGTTAAATCACTCTGCCTTTCATATCTGAAGGCCAGATGAAAAAAAAAATCCAGGAAGCTGAAATATATGTCAGGAACATTGTAAAGTACATGACATATTATTGGTAATAAAGGTTGTCTGTCAACTTTTAAGTTAAAAAAATATGAACAGGAACATAACACCAAGTATACATGTTGTGTCCAAATATATTTATAACTGATTTAGACCAACTGACATTAACTGAGATTTTACAGTGTATTCATCTCAATACATATGGATTCGTTGGGGGCCATAAAAGATAGATATTGCCAAATTACCTGGGGGGCCATATTAAACCGGAACACGGGCCGCAATTGGCCCGCGGGCCGGACTTTGGACATGCCTGGGTTAGGTGATTGGCCTCCCGAGGTTCCACGAGGACGCCCACCTCATATTCATCTTTTCTAGGAATTGAGGGACCGGCCCTGGCCTGATACGCTGGAGTCAAGAGGCACAGAAGGGGGTACAAATTGTACCTGGATGTGTCCTTTGTCTTAAGTGTACACATAGACTTAGAGCTCTTTAAAGATTAAGCTGTCACTTGGTACCATTATTTCTATTTTCTATCTTTATTTTTTTTGTAACCATTTTTAAGATCTATATTTGCTAGCAGTTAAGAAATAGAGCAATAGCCATTGTAACCATATGATTTATAAGCTTCTTTAATAAACCTGTAACTGTTTAAGCTTTAACCTGATTCCTTCAGTTGCTGTAACAGAACCAAGCACAATTTAAAAGAACTCCTGCCGGTTATAAGGGACAGATACAGGCAGAGCTGGGCATTTGGATCATGTCGCTTCCAGGGACAGATCCGTAGGGGCATCTCTCAGCCTTCCCTAGGCTGCCCGCTGCGAAGGGATCATGTATCCTACCAGTCAAAATCTGAGGTGTAATAAGCTCTCCTTGTAAACTCTGGGGCATCTGTCAGTATGTTGACTGTCCACCGCGAAGGAACCTGGTCCTAGCGGTCAAAGACATGGACGTTAAACTTCTCGGGGCACCCATCAGCCTTCCCTAGGCTGCCCACTGCGACGGGACCATGCGACCCAGCAGTTGCACACTCAGGTGTAACACACACATACACACACACTGCCTTGACCATTGGCTGTCACAAACATGGCAGGAGACCAGATTGGCTTACAGGGGAAATCCTTTGTGAACTTAAGCACAAAAAGGAAGCTTACAAAAAGTGGAAACTTGGACAAATGACCAGGGAGGGGTTTAAATGTATAGCTTGAGCATGCCGGGGGGTTATCAGCAAAGCGAAAGCACAAATGGAATTGCGACTGGCAAAGGATGTGAAGGATAACAAGAAAGGTTTCTACAGGCATGTTAGCAAGAAGAAGGTGATCAGAGAGGGTGTGGGGCCCCTATTGGATGAAGGAGGTAACCTAGAGACAGATGATGTGGGGAAAGCTGAAGTACTCAGTGCTTTCTTTGTCTCAGTATTCATGGACAAGGTCGGCTCATGGACTAATACACTAAGTGATGCAAGATGGGATGAAGATGGACAGTCCTTGGTGGGTAAAGAACATGTTCGGAACTATTTAGAAAAGCTAAACGTACACAAATCCATGGGTCCAGACTTAATGCATCCGAGGGTACTGAGGGAGTTGGCAAATGTTATTGAGGAGCCTTTGGCCATTTGAAAAATCGTGGAAATCGGGATAGATCCCAGATGATTGGAAAAAGGCAAATGTAGTGCCCATCTTCAAAAAAGGGAAGAAGGATGATCCAGGGAACTATAGGCCGGTCAGTCTTACCTCGGTTCCTGGAAAAATCATGGAAGGGATCCTTAAGGAATCCATTTTGATGCACTTGGAAGAGAGGAAAGTGCTTAGGAATAGTCAGCATGGATTCACAAAAGGCAAGTTGTGCCTGACCAATATGATTAGCTTCTATGATGAGGTAACTGGCTCTGTGAACATGGGAAAGTCAGTGGATGTTATATACCTTGACTTTAGCAAGGCTTTTGATACAGTCTCCCACAATATTCTTGCCAGCAAGGTAAGGGAATGTGGATTGAATAAATGGATGGTACGATGGATAGAAAGCTGGCTAGAAGGCCAGACCCAGCGAATAGTGATCAACAGCTCGATGTCAGGATGGCAGTTGGTTTCTAAGGGTAAGTCTACACTACAAAGTTAATTCGAACTAACAGCCGTTAGTTCGAATTAACTTTCATAGGCGCTACACAGGCAAATCGCTAGTTCGAACTTAATTCGAACTAGCGGAGCGCTTAATTCGAACTAGGTAAACCTCATCCTACGAGGACTAATGCCTAGTTCAAATTAAGTAGTTCGAATTAAGGGCTGTGTAGCCCCTTAATTCAAACTAGTGGGAGGCTAGCCCTCCCCAGCTTGCCCTGGTGGCCACTCGGGGCACCGCCAGGGAAACTCATCTGCCCCCCTCCCGGCCCCGGAGCCCTTAAAGGGGCATGGGCTGGCTACAGTGCCCGTGCCAGGTGCAAGCCTGCCAGCACCCAGCCAGCAGACCCTGCACCTGGCACGGCATGAGCCAGCCACCCACTGCCACCCAGCCCTCCGCCTCTTCCCGGGACCAGGCTGGCGGCTTCCAGGAGCCTGCCCGGGACCACAAGAGGCGGGCGCCCGCCTGGTCTAGTGCAGACATCATGGACCTCATCGAGGTTTGGGGGGAAGCCTCCAACGTCCACGACCTCCACACTAGGCAGAAGACAGTGGCCATCAAGGGCAGGATAGCTGCCAACCTGGCCATCCAGGAGCAGGTTTGCATGAAAATCAAGGTGGTTGAGTGAGACCCCGACCCTGAGCCCTGAGCTTAGAACATAAAAACATAAGAATGGCCATACTGGGTCAGACCAAAGGTCCATCTATCCCAATAGCCTGTCTGCCGACAGTGGCCAACACTAGGTTCCCTGGAGGGGATGGACCGACGACAATGACCAAGCCATTTCTCTTGTGCCATCCCTCTCCAGCCTTCCACAAACAGAGGCCAGGGACACCATTTCTACCCCCTGGCTAATACCACTCCATGGACGCAACCTCCATGAATTTATCTAACTTCTCTTTAAACTCTGTTATAGTTCTAGCCTTCACAGCCTCCTGCAACAAGGAGTTCCACAGGTTGACTATTTGCTTTGTGAAGAAGAACTTTCTGTTATTAGTTTGAAGCCTGCTACCCATTCATTTCATTCGGTGTCGTCTAGTCCTTCTATTATGGGAACTAATGAAGAACTTTTCTTTATGCACCCTCTTCACACTACTCATGCTTTTATAGACCTCTATCATATCCTCTCTCAGTCTCCTCTTTTCTAAGCTGAAAAGTCCCAGTCTCTTTAGCCTCTCTTCATATGGGACCTGTTCCCAACCCCTGATCATTTTAGTTGCCCTTTTCTGAACCTGTTCCAAGGCCAAAATATCTTTTCTTGGGTGAGGAGATCACATCTGTACACAGTACTGAAGATATAGCATACCATAGCTTGATACTTCCCCTCCTCCTTCTTCCCTGGCTTCCCCCTTCTAGCTCCCTCCTTCCAGGTTTCCTCCTCCCCTCTCCCACCCTCTCTCTTCCCCTCTCCCACCTCCTTTTCCCAGTCTCCCCAAGTTTTGTTCAATAAAGACAGTTTCTATTTTTGAACTCACGTGCCCTTTATTTTGTACATCAGGAAGGGGGGCTAGGGAGGGGTAAGTGGAAGGAGGTGAGGGAGGAATGGAGTACCAGCCCCCAATGGGGAGGACTGGGGTGGCTCTGCGGACTCCTCAGGGTGGAAGCTCTCCTGCAGCCCCCCGATTGACATCCCCCCCCGAGATGGCAGCCTGCAGCAAGTGCAGCCGGGCTGATGGCCGAGTGCTGTGATGTGCCGAGTGTGGGCATTCAGGGCACTCCAAGCCAGGACTGCTTTGCTGTCCCTCATCGAGTTAGACAAGCGAGTGGGGAACCCCTGAGAACTGTCTCTCCGGGGTGGGGGTTGGGTCCCTTTAAGCACAGCCCTCAGCTAGCCTGAGACAGCAGCTCCACGCTCTAAGTCCTAATCTGATACCCTGCCGGCACTGCTTCCGGCCATCCTTAACCTCGGTTCAGGGTCCACTCAATGTGGACATGCTAGTTCGAATTAGCAAAATGCTAATTCGAACTAGTTTTTAGGTCTAGATGCCCTAGTTCAAATTAGCTTAGTTCGAATTAAGTTAGTTCGAATTAGTGCTGTAGTGTAGACATACCATAATGGAGTGACCCAAGATTTGGTTCTAGGACTGGTTATGTTCAATATCTTTATTAATGACCTGGATGAGGGGATGGATTGCACCCTCAGCAAGTTTGCAGATGACACTAAGCTAGGGGGAGAGGTAGATATGGTTGAGGGCGGAGATAGGGTCCAGAGTGACTTAGACAAATTGGAGGATTGGTCCACAAGAAATCTGATGAGGTTCAACAAGGACAAGTGCAGAGTCCTGCACTTGGGACGGAAGAATCCCAAGCATTGTTACAGATTGGGGACCAACCAGCTAAGTATTAGTTCTGTAGAAAAGGACCTGGGGGTTACAGTGGCTGAAAAGCTGGATATGAGTCAACAGTGTGCCCTGGTAGCCAAGAAGGCTAATGGCATATTAGGTTACATTAAGAGGGGCATTGCCAGAAGATCCAGAGATGTCATTATTCCCCTTTATTAGGCTTTGGTAGGCCACATTTGAAGTATTGTTCAGTTCTGGACCCCCCACTACAAAAAGGATGTGTACGCATTGGAGAGGGGCCAGCAGAGGGCAACCAAAATGATTAGGGGGCTGGAGCAAATGACCTATGAGGAGAGGCTAAGGGAGTTGGGTCAGTTTAGTCTGCAGAAGCGAAGAGTGAGGGGGGATTTGATAGCAGCCTTCAACTTCCTGAAGGGAGGTTCCAAAGAGGATGGAGAGAGGCTGTTCTCAGTAGTGACGGATGGCAGAACAAGGAGCAATGGTCTCAAGTTGTGGTGAGAGAGGTCCAGGTTGGATATTAGGAAAAACTATTTCACTAGGAGAGTGGTGAAGCACTGGAATGGGTTACCTAGGGAAGTAGTGGAGTCTCCATCTCTAGCGGTGTTTAGGTCTCGGTTTGACAAAGCCCTGGCTGGGTTGATTTAGTTGGGATTGGTCCTGCCTAGAGCAGGGGTCTGGACTTGATGACCTTCTGAGGTCTTTTCCAACTCTGTGATTCTATGATAACTTCTATTCCACGATCCCAGACTCAGATCTTCTCCCCTCTGCATTCCAGTTAGGCTATTTCCTCCTCCTCCTCTTGACTTCTGGGAATGTAACAGGGAATTACATACACATAATGTGACGGGGGCTAATTTGGCTACGACAAATCAGGAATAATCTTGGAGTTATCATGGATAGTTCTCTGAAAACATCCACACAGTGTGCTGTGGCAGTCAAAAAGGCAAATAGAATGTTAGGAATTATTAAGAAAGGGATAGAAAATAAGACACAGAATATCTTACTGCCCCTGTATGAAACTATGGTACGCCCACATCTTGAGTACTTGTGTACAGATGTGGTCTCCTTACCTCAAAAAAGATATCTTGGCCTTGTAAAGGGTTCAGAAAATGGCAACTAAAATGATCAGGAGTTTGGAACAGGTCCCATATGAGGAGAGGTTAAAGCGACTGGGACTTTTCAGTTTGGAAAAAAGGATACTGAGGGGGGATATGCTAGAAGTATATAAAATTATGTGTGGTGTGGAAAGGGTGAATAAAGAAAAGTTATTTATTAGTTCCCATAATATAAGGACTAGAGGACACCAAATGAAATTAATGGGTAGCAGGTTTAAAACTAATAAAAGAAAGTTCTTCACACAGCGCATAGTCAACCTGTGGAACTCCTTGCCAGAGGAGGCAGTAAAGGCAAGGACTATAACAGAGTTTAAAGAGAAGCTAGATAATTTCATGGAGGTTAGGTCCATAAAAGGCTATTAGCTAGAGGGTAGGAGTGGTGTCCCTGGCCCCTGTTTGTCAGAGGCTGGAGACGGATGGCACGAGAGAAATTGCTTGATCATTGTCTTCGGTCCACCCCCTCCGGGGCACCTGATGCTGGCCACTGTCGGCAGACAGGCTACTGGGCTAGATGGACCTTTGGTCTGACCCAGTACGGCCATTCTTATGTTCTTATGGAATTAATTGGTAAAAAAGGAGAAAGTGCCCTTCATCATAAGCTCCATTTCAGCACTACATCAGGGTGTGGCCACCAGGAGGAGCAATGTTAGTATAGAACATGCACAAAATAAAATTTTTCAGAGGCTCATAGCTTCACCAAATGTTGGCAGATTTTCACAAGGATGACAAAAGCCACATCATTGAAACTAGGGCCATTGTAGTTTTGTGTCAAAAATAGTTAATACTTCTCAAAAAATGGTTTTAAGAATTTTTAATATGGTCTAATCAGACAATTTTTCCTTAACTTCACTCTGAACCATAGTCAAACTGTTTTAACAACATTTTCCAAAATCATTCAGCCTGAGGCAGACATCAGAGTAAATTTCATTTCAAACGGTTACAGTTTAGCAAAGTTAAAGGCAACTGAATATGTGGTCTTGTAATGAAAAATGTCAGGCAACTTTAACTATAGCCATTAATAAATGCATTGTGTGTAATATTTGAACCATGTGAACCTTTGATCATGCTTCTATACATTGATACATACAAAATGAAAAATAAGGATACAATCTATGAGGTATGTAGTCGATGTATATGTTCAATACACTTGGTAGCCGTGAACTGGTTATAAGTTGAAAGATATATAACTCTGCAGTCAAAACAGTTCAACATAAACAAAATTAGTTGCAGAGTCCCATACTCAGAATCTATTCTACACTCAGTATTTTATCATTTTTAAACAATAACAGCATCCATGGCAGTATCTCTCTTTTATATTCAGAGTTAACATTAAGACCATTTTATGGCAGTTGAATCAATATAGCAAGTTGTGACTGATGAATGAATATTACATGAAAGAGCCTTATCTAACTGGCTGGAACCATACAGTCACTACTGTACTGTTATTTAATCCATAGCTTATATAAATGTGCGCATAGAAAAGTGATAAGCAGCTTAGAGACAACCAGAACAGCATACCATCCTCAAAATGTTTCAAACTGAAGCTATTAACATATTTTTAGAGATTTTCATGCATTTTTTTTTTAGAAACAGTGAATAATTTTATGATCAATCACCAGTTGCAATGTCATAAGCTCTTCTGTCCTGCTTTGAGTTGATCACTGCAGGGCTCAGAGTTCATCTCCATTACAAACACGTACTGTATCACACAACGGAACAGATGCATTATGCTGAGTTTTAACTTTCCCCTAAAGCATCATGCATAGTGCACTTTGAGAAGCAAAATGCCAGATCTGATAGACCATTGGTCTAATCAGATATGGCAAATCCTATGTTTCTCTCACGTTCTTTAGTCTCTAAGCAGCAAGCTAACTTGTGCTTTGGAACATGGGATTTGGTGTACCAGAACACACTGTGTTGTCTAATATCCTGTTGTGAGCAGTGACTAGAACCAAATGCTTCAGGGGAAGGTGCAAGTAATCTCATAGTGGGCTGTAATGGAATAACCTGCCCAAAGGAGAATTTTATTCTTAACTCCATTCATTTTGTGATTAAATTATCATCAGAAGAATGAGGGTTACCATTTTAAACTAGTGTAAATTGTGACTGTTCTTTAACTTGAAGGCTTTAAATCATGATTTGAGGACTTCAGAAACTCAGCCAGACATTATGGTTCTATTACAGGATGGGTAGGTGAGGTTCTGCGGCCTTGCAGTGTGCAGTCTATGATTAATGCATTTTCTAAAATTATAATAAAATAGATGTCCTCTGCAATGTAATTGCTCATTATCAGTAAATACATGTGTAATCCATTTTTCAGTTCTGCAAAAGCTCCCTTTCTCTTTCAATCAGGTGCAGTTGCATTGAGCTCTACGGATTAAATTTTGTTGTGTGTGGCTAATCACTTTATATAATCATTAAATTATGTTATCTGTTGTGGTTAATTCATATGAAAACAATGTCGCATGATAGATTTAAATTGCATACATAAGTATAGGCAGGGCTTGACAATTAATGTAATCTACTCGCCCGTAGCTAGTAGATTTTAGCCCGGCGTGGCCGCGCAGTGCAGTCAGTGCATGAGCAGCGTGCAGTTCCACGTGGCTGGTGGGCGGGGCTTGCCACCGCTTGGCAAGCCCTGAGTATAGGAATAAGTAAAACTGGGTTATCTACTATGTATGTGAGAAAATGTGTGTGTCCATATGTTTGGGTGTCTGTCTGTCCATCTGTGAGTCCATTTGTTCAAGAACTCCTCCTAAACAATAAGATCTAGGACCACAAAATTTGGTATGCAGTTTCTTCTCATCATAACTGAAAGCAAGGTCAGGATTTGGGTGTGCCAGGACAGTGGGATGAGCAGGAAATTCTATTGTTTCTCATCAAACAGAAAGGGAGTAGTGTGATAACAGGGACAGTTCTATTCACAAATGAACACAAGGGGGGCAGCAAACATGGGGTCAGTTATACCCCTGAATGACAACAGGGAGGCAGCAAGAGCCTCATTTGGTGGAGTAGCTGCCAGTCAGCCAGTGTGGTCTCCATGACCACAGCCACTCCCTGGGAGCAGACACTGGCAGGGCCATATGGCCCGCTGCGGGTCTCCCATCCTGGGGCAAACCCGAGGGGAAAACTGGTGGGCAAGCTGTGTGGCCTCTCCCCTGGGGCTGACACACACACCCCTTATCCAAGGTCAACACCCCGTGCTGGGGTAGAAGCCAGCAGGTGGGTTGCATTGCCTCTTCCCCCTCCCTCATTCAAATTTCTCCATTTTATCTCTTTCCTGTAAAGTTTATTGAGAAACAGTCCTATTCCAGGTTCATCATATTTTTCTGGCTCATTTTGGTCTCATTTCAACATTTTCTCAGTTATGTCAACTTTGAGGACAGTACCTAATTTGATGATTCTGTCTGTTTTCTGTTTGGTTTTATGAGAAGCATTCCCATTCTAGGCACACCCTGTTTTCCTGGCATAACCAAGCCCTTACATTGCTTTAAATTATAATAAGAGAAAGCTGTATACTAAATTTGGTGGTCCTAGCTCTTACTTCAGAGGTGTAGCTAAATTAGTCTGTAACTGGAAACACTTAAACAACAATGAATAGTCTAGCAGCACCTTAAAGACTAACAAAAAAGTCTTTAAGGTGCTGCTAGACTATTCGTTGTTGTTTAAATTTTTCTAGCTCTTACTGTTTAGGAAGAGTTTTCAATATTTAAGCATTGATTTAGCTGTGTGAAAACAGTGAACTACTCCGAAGTTCTGTTTTATCTCTTTTCTGTTAGGTTTACTGAGAAGCAATCCTATTCAAGATTCATTCTATTTTTATGGCTCATTTTGGTTCAGGCTCTTTCAACATTTACTCGGTATGTCAATTTTGGGGACTGTGATTTAGTTGGTGCTTCTCTTTTCTGTTTGGTTTTATGAGAAACAATCCTGTTCTAGGCACATTCCATTTTCCCGGCACAACCAAACCCTTATATTGCTTAAAGTTATGATAAGAGGAACTGCATACCTAATTTGGTGGTCCTAGCTCTTATTGTTTAGTACAAGTTTTTGATCAAACAGACAGACAAACAGATAAACTCTCTAAAATATATAGAAGATAACTGTGGCATTGATTATCTGTGTAATAAGGTTTTTAGGGTATGTCTACACTGCAAAGTTAATTTGAAATAACAGCCGTTATTTTGAAATAACTTTAATAGCATCTATATATGCAAATTGCTATTTCAAAATTAATTCAAAATAGTGGAGCACTTAATTTGAATTTGGTAAACCTCATTCTACTAGGAGTAATGCCAAATTCGAAATAGCTATTTCAAATTAAGAGCTGTGTAGACACTTAATTCGAAATAGGGGGCCTCCAGCCTTCCCAGGGAGACCTGGTGGCCACTCTGGGCACAGCCAGGAAAACTTACTCTCCTCTACTCCAGCCCCGGAGCCATTAAAGGGGTAGACTCTGGCCACAGTGCCTGTGCCAGCTCCAAGCCTGCCAGCCCAGAGCCAGCAGTGGCCATCAGGGCCTCTGACCCAGTGACCCCAAAACATGAGCCAGCAAGACACTGGCAGCCAGCCCTTCACCGCTCCCCAGGAGCAGTCTGCCAGCTCCCAGGAGCCTAACAGGGGCTGGAAAAGGCGGGTGCCTTCCTGGTCCAGGGTGGAAATCATGGACCTTATTCAAGTTTGGGGAGGATGCCCCCAACATCCATGATCTCCGCACTAGACAGAGGAACGCGGCCGTCTATGGCAGGATAGCTGCCAGCCTGGCCACCAAAGGCCACACGCGAACAGGTTTGCATGACAATCAAGTTGGTCCAGCGAGACCCCCCAATCCTGAGCCCTGAGCTTCCCCTCCCTCTTCTTCCTCTTGCTTCCGCCTTCCAGCTCCCTCCTCCCAGGTTTCCCCCTCCCCTCTCCCATCCTCTCTTTTCCTCTCTCCCACTTCCTTATCCCAGTCTCCCCAGAGGTTCATCCCTCCCACCCAGTTTTGTTCAATAAACCCAATTTCTATTTTTGAACATACGTGTCTTTTATTTGACATCAGGAAGGGGGGCTAGGGATGGGTAAATAGAAGGACGTGAGGGAGGAATAGGGCATGAGCCCCCCATTGGGGAGGACCTGAGGGCTTCTCAGGGTGGACGCTCTCTCGCAGGGCCTTCTGGATCCTGACAGGCCGCCGATGGACACCCCCCCTCCCCGGATGGCAACCTGCAGCAAGTGCGGCCAGGCTGATGGCAACGACCCCACGAGATGCACCGGCATACCTAGGGGCATGTGGCCAAGTGCTGCGGTGTCCTGAGTGCAGGCACTCAAAGACAGGACTGCTTTGCTGTCCCTCATCGAGGTAGACAAGCAAGCGGGGAACCCTGAGAACTGTCTGTCTGGATTAGCGGTAGGGTCCCTTTAAGCACAGAACTCAGCCTCAGGCAACAGCCCCACACACTAAGTCCTAACCTGATGTCCTGCCGGCACTGGTTCCGGATAGCCTTAACTTTGGCTCAGGGTCCACTCAGTGTGGACATGCTATTTCAAAATAGTTTTTGTGTATAGATGCGTTAATTCGAATTAGCTTAATTAGAATTAACTATTTCAAATTAAGTTAATCAAAATAGTGCTGTAGTGTAGACATACCCTATGTAAAAGAAAGATTGATAACTTGTGAATATTTTTGTGGTCACTGCAATCATTCCTCATAGTCTCTATACCTAATAGTATTTCTAATAGTGGCCCTCACATCCTTAGTTTGATATTATAGCTCTCAGAAGGTACGTCTACACAGCAGTATCCCAAAATAGCTACCCCACGTGTTTTGAATGTGTCCGCTATTTCGAAATATAGTGGTCACACTGTTTCACCATCCCTGTAAACCTCATTCTATGAGGTGTAAGGATTGGCTTGAAATAGCACTTTATTTCGAAATTTGGCACTGTGTAGAGTGCCAAATGATGAAATAAACTATTTCAAAATAGACTGGAAATAAGCTATGCAATTTGCATAATGCAAATTGCGTATCTAATTTCGAGTTTCGGGTATTGTGTAGATGCACTGGAAGTGCAAACCTTTGGCACAGGTTACTATGTTTAAGATACCATTATCAACCCATCAATATTATAATGATTACATATATGTGAATACAAATGTTTGGTCTTCAGCCATATCTCCATAGAGTAGGCAACTCTATCCAATGGAATGATATAATCTGACCTTAAGTTTGTGTGGAGACCTCTGTTTGACTAAATGTTCTTCATCCTTTCCAAAATGGTGTTTGCTTTTCTTTCCCTCAAACAGACCATGTCTATCTGTTCAGTTACTTCTGATCCACATCCACTTTTGCACCTGTTGTCCAGTTTCCTACCTTCATAATATTGTTTTTTCTCATTTACTTTCAGTCCAATTTTTGCTGCTGCCTGTTCTATCATAGTATAAGCAATCATTCTGTTCCATAATAAGGCAATGCCATCAGCCAAGCCAAGGCTGTATAGCCCATTTTACATGATGCCTTTTGCTCCCCAGTGCCATCACCGAGTCTTTTGTTAATGCAAAAAGAACTGGTGACAAATACACAACCTTTTCTAACTATAGTCACAATGTTGGTCTAGCCACCCAGGTCTGTATCCAATATTACAGAACCTCTTCTTCCTCCATATAAAGTCCTTATTATGTTAACCAGCTTGTCTGGTTTCCCATGATTTCTAACAATATTCCACACGCATGGGCAGCCAGTATCATATGCGTGGGAAGGCATTGCCTTCCCAAACCACCAAACCCCGTGCTCTGGAACGGGGAGACTGGAGCCTCTCTGTGGTGGTGGGGGACACATGAGCAGGGCACTGTGCTGGGGGGGACAGGGAGGTGGCTTGGCTCCCATGTGGGGCATGGCTCCAGTATAAGGGGTAGGGTTGGGGTTGGGGCTGGGAGCTTGCTTCCCCCAGCTCTACCTTCACCAATTGCCCATGTCCACAGGGTATCTCTGTCAACACTATTAAATACTTTATTGACATCAGTAAAGACACACCACTGAACATCACACTGACCCACAGGATTCCCCCAATCAACCCTGCAAGGAGAAGTTTTGTATGTGGACCCCTCCTGTTTGCCAAAACAACACTCTGGACTTCTACACTGACTGCTTCTGCAGTCCTGCACAGGCTGACATATTGAATAAACAACATCATGTGTCACATAACCTCATTCATGCAGAGCACACCAAAGCCTCAAAAACAACTCAGACATTATAATCAAAGAGGCTGACAAAGGAGTCAGATTAAGAACAGGGGGCTGCCAAACAACTCACGAACTCTACATTTAACAGATTTCTTTCCTCTGATCCCACTGAGAAATAAAAACAAAACAAGACTATACCATCTTCTCAAGAAACTCCATCATGACCAAATCTACACAAACACACCCCCAGATCCCCAACCAGGAGTATTATATCTGCTCCCCAAAATCCATAAACCTGGAAATCCCAAATGGCCCACCATCTCAGGCATTGGCACCCTTACAGCAGGATTATCTGGCTATATCGACTCTCTCCTCAGATCAGCACTTCTAGCTACCTTCAAGACACCACTGATTTCCTGAGGAAACTACAAAGCATCAGTAATCTTCCTGAGAACACCATCCTAGCCACCATGCATGTAGAATCTCTTTACACCAACATTTCCCATGAAGGCAAAACTGCAAGCTGTCAGAAACACTATCCCCGAAGATGCCACAGCTGAACTATGTGACTTTGTCCTCACCCACAACTGTTTCCAATTTGGGGACAATTTATACCTTCAAGTCAGTGGCACTGCTACAGGCACAAACTGACTGCTAATCTTGCTTACATGCCTCTAGCTTCTATTCAGGACACATCACACAATCCATTTTCTACAGCCAAGCCCTAAGATACAGCCAGATTTGCTCCATTCGCACAGACAGAAACAAACACCTCCAAGGTCTTTATTGGGTATTCTTAAACCTTAAATACCCATTTGGGGAAGTGAGGAAACAGGTTGTTAGAGCCAGACAAGTACCCAGAAGTCAACTACTTCAAGACAAGACCAACAAGGAAAATAATAAAACATCACCTTTAGCCCCCAACTTAAACCCCTCCAGCACATCATTAACAATCTACAATCTATCCTGGAAAACAATCCCTCACCCTCCAGACCTTGGGAGACATGCCAGTTGTCACCTACAGACAACCCCCCAACCTGAAGCAAATATTTACCAGCAGCCACACACCACATCTCAGATACACTCACCCAGGAACCTATGCCGGCAACAAACCCTGTTGCCAACTCTGTCCACGTATCTATACAGACACCAACGCAGGAGCTAACCACAGAAGCCACAACATCAGGGGTTCATACAACTTCACATCCCCTAAAGTAAAATATGCCATCAAGTGCCAGCAATGCCCCTCTGCCATGAAAATTGGTCAAACTGAACAGTTTCTTGCAAAAAAGGATAAATGGATACATCAGGAATGGTAACACACATAAATCTTCAGGGAACATTTTAACCTACATGCACACTGAATCATGGATTTAAAAGTAGTCATTCTTCCATAAAGGAATTTCACTACCCAGTTACATAGAGAGACTGTTGAGCTGTAATTCATTTGCAAATTTGATACTTTTACCCTAGGCTTGACTGACTAGAGGCAGTAACTTGTTAATGCATTACAAAGCCAATTTCCCATGCCTTTTACCTTCACATTTTTCACATTAAAAGATAAGAATGGGACACATCTAGCCCACTTGATTACTTTCATTATTAAAGGTCCTACAACTGACAGATAAATGTTTTTGTTGCTTGCTATATCTTTGGTTCTTTTATTTCCACTCCAATTTATCTGATGAAGTGGGTTTTACCCACAAAAACACATGATCCTATATATTTTTGGTTAGTCTCTAAAGTGCCACAGGACTACTTATTGTTTTAAAACTTACACATTTACACAGCTACACCTGTAAGGCTTTGTACAGTACAGGAAAACTGGCAGAGGATAAATGAGAAATGAAAAAAACCCACATTTGTACATATTTGGCTTAAGTGAGATGAGATGGGCAGGAAATGGCAAGATGATGACCATATGACTGGAGGCACTATAATCTTACACACAGAAGGAGGAATACAGCAAAAGAGATGTAGTAATTGTGCTGGATAACATCACAGGAAACCTTGCTGACTTGGAAGCCAGTGAACAGAAGAATAATAACAGCCAGGCTGCAAACAAGACATGTCAAGTGCACAATCATCCAAGCAAATGCACTTCCAGCACAGCGGGTAACAATGAAAAGGATAGTCTATGGACAGGTGCAGCAAATACTGGATGACATGCCTAACCAGGATATTAAGTTGATGAAAAGTGACTTCAGTGCACAAATTGGCACAACCACACCAGCTGAGAAGGAGTTATGGGCACAGCAGCAGAAGACATCTGAACTAATAATGGTGAACAGCTCTTGAATTTCTGTGGCACAGTCCCTCAAAATAGAAAATAGTCTCTTTGGACACAAAACAATTCACAAGTTCACATGGAAATCACCAGACAATGTGATTGTCAATCAGATAAACCACATTTATATATGGGCATCTCTCTCAGAGGATATCAGAGTTTTAAAAATTTCAAATGACTTAGATTCCGCAGCCTCCCTGGGCAATTTGTTATTTATTTGGCAATTCATCCTGACAGGAAGTTTTTCCTGATGTCCAACCTAAACCTCCCTTGCTGCTATTTAAGCCCATTGCTTCTTGTCCCATCCTCAGAGGTTAATGAGAACAATTTTTCACTAACAGTAAGTCATAATTCATTCCTTTCCTCTCTCCACCAGCTCCCTCCCTCCTGCAAGTGCACTATATGAGCTCTGAGGAACACAAGCTGTATGTGCCAGATGCATGTATATAGCACCTGGCACCCAGACAAATTATTGTCCATCTGCATCTTGTGCAATAACCAGGGTAAACCACCTAATTAATTTATTCCTTGTCTTTTTCTTCCATAGTTACTCTGTGCCAGGGTAATCTCTTGAATTAGGTTTTATCTTTACCTATTCAGAGTGAAGGATTTTCTTTTGTTTATTTACGTCATTTGTTTACCAGATTGTTCTTTGCTTTAGTCAATGAACTATGCTACCTACTTCCCAACAGTGCCAAACTCCTACATAGACCAAATTCCCCTGTGATCATAATGTCCTGACGTCACTGTCTGGGGACTCTCTATGGTCTTGAGAATCTATGAGTGCTTTCAAATGAAAGAAATATGAAAGACTTACACAGGGAAGAGTTCAGGAATATAAAACATATGCAAAAAGGCACCTTTTAATACACCCCTGAGAAAGCAAAATGAGTAGTATTTCTGCATCCACAAACAGTAAATCCCAGCAAGGTGGGTTGGTAATGCTGAGAAATTGCTTTGGGTGGGATCCTAATTTATACAATGATTTTAGCCTGTTACAGGTAAGTGTACATTCTAAGAAACCTGTTTGACTTTTTTTGTTTTTTAAGCATGACCACTTCTGTTTCCATTTATTATCCTTACTCACTATCTCTTGAAATTGAACATTTGACAAACTTTTAATTATTTCACTATGAATATATTTCAATGCTATAAATTTATAAAATACCCGTACCTGAGTGTGCATACACAGTCTTTGGTAATTTCTGTGAGTGTCCAATAACCAGGATTGGATCTTGCAGAAAGCATTTTGAGGACTCAGGGGTGGGTGTTTGTCTATCACTAGCTGACACACAATGGGTGAGGAATAGAGGTTGGAATAGAGGTTGTTGGTTTCAGGAAGCTGACGTACAGCAGGCTCAAACAAGACTGCCTCACCTGAAGGCAGATAGTGGTCAACAATCTCATATACTTCTCAGAATCATCACAAGTGTGCATATATCTAGGATGGAAAATTCAGTCCACTACAAAATCACTTTACCCCATTCATATAAGTATGTTGCCAAAATTCAAGACACTATTTTTAGATTTGGAAACATGCTGTCTTATCTGAATTTGTTGTCGGTGGGTACCCTTCATACTGCATATTCCACTATGCTATCTAAACCCTATGCCATATCACATTAAAAAGTTTGCGGCTCAGATATTTGCACAGTTTCTATAGAAGTAATTTATAAAAGACACTCAGTCCTAGGGTCTGAGAAGTAGAGTATCATCTTCAAAGTATTTTAGAACCTGAGTTACCCTTTTATTTGCTTCTGGGTTTGGTTTTCACTGGAATGCTTTTCACACACCACACCCATCTTCTGCTTGTTCCCTTCTGCTTCAATCCTTCCTACTACCTCCCACGCACAGCAGCTTCATAGTACTCTTCTTTCCAAAGTGGGTGAAACCTTGCCCTACATTCTAAATATTAATTTGACAAACAAGCAAAAGAAGAAAGCTATTAATACCTTGCTTGTATGACACCCAAAGGCATACCACCTCCATGGTTAATCTTTGAATCTCAACACTTAGTGTGTCATAACTTAAAATACTGTGTTACATTTTCACAGTGGTTATTACATTGCCTTAACAACTATTAGGTGACTAACTCGAACATCCTACCTATGTGACAAATTACAGCTTTTTTCAAAGTGGTCTATTATGACCTCCAAGTGACAAACCTCCTTTAAACCATAAAGTTAATATTTATTCCATGAGCTTTTCTACTTTAATATTTCTAAGAGATATTCTAAATAGTCAACTTTTCCCCCCAATATTTTCCAAAGGATTGTGAACATATTTGTTATTCCTCCAAACATGCTCCTGAACATAGTCAGCAGGTTGGGATAATACATATTAGTGATGTGAATTATGATGGGAAAAAAATAGAGTGAAAAGGAACTCTCAGATCATACTATAATTAGTATTTACCAGCAGGCATCAGACATTGTCTTTAAAGACAGATGCATTGTGAGAAAGCGCAATTGACTAAAAATCCCATTGGCCAGTAGGTAAAGAATTAATATAATTAGCAACAACTGGAAAAGAAACATTATTGTAGCCATAACACCATTTCCATATTAAGAGTATATTATAATACAATCCATTATAATGCACTAGATGAGTATATTTGTCTCTGTAGAGGTGAAGAAATGACTTGAGAACAAGTGTTGTCATGATTTTAGAAAACCAGAGAATAGGCCAGTGTATTCACTCTCGATTGAATCAATAGCAGATTAAGGTTGGAAGAGACCTCAGTAAGTCATCTAGTCCCAGTGTTCCCTGTCAGCTGTACACTAGTGCAGCCACTGAGGAGAGATTCAAATGCTGCCCAGCTAATTAGCAAAGTGTCCACGGCTAGGTTTTTTGTTTGTGCTGGTGATACACATTCACACATGCCTTGGCACACATAAAAAGTTTATTCTGCACATGGATAGAAAAAGATTCTGCACATGGATGCACAAGATTAGAGGGAACATTGAGTCTAAGCCCCTGCTCAGACAGAGCAAGATCAGCCTCCAAAAAATCATCCCAGCCAGGGATTTTTTCAAGCCTGGTCTTAAATCTTCTGAGGAAGGAAATTTCACCACCTTCCTAGGTCACCCTTTTCAATGCTTCACCACCATCCTAGACAAAAATTTTTTTCTAATATATAACCTAGACCTCCACTGCAACTTGGGACTTTTGCTCCTTTTTTTTTTTTTTTTTTGGTCATCTGCTACCATTGAGAACAGCTTAGGTCCCTTCTCTTTGGAACTCCCTTTCAGGTAGCTGAAGGCTTCTACTGAATCCTCCTTCACTCTTCTCTTCAGCAGACTAAATAAGCCTAATTACCTAGGCTTCTCCTCATAAGTCATGTACTCCAACCTTCTAATCATGCTTATTGCACTCTGCTGAACTCTAACCAATTTGTCTACATCCTTTCTGTAGCGGAGGGCCCAAAACTAGATGCAGTATTCCAGGTGTATCCTCCCCCGTCCTGAACAGAGGGAAATAATCACTTCTCTTGATCTGCTGGCAATGTTCCTACTAATGAAGCCCAATATGCCATTAGCATTCTTGGCAAAAAGCACATGCTGTTCACTTCTATCCTGTTTTTTGTCCATTGTAATCCTAGGATCTTTTCTGCAGAACTGATGCTTAGCCAGTTGGTCCCCAGCCTGTAGCACTGAATGGGATTCTTCCATCCTAAGTGTAGGATTCTGCACTTGTCATATCAGCTGATTCAACTGAGGGTGCACCTACACTGCACGTTCATTTCAGAATAAACTATTCCAGAAGAAATATTCCAAAATAGTTTATTTTGAAATAGTGCGTCTACACAGCAAAAGCCCATTGAAATAGCACTGAGCTATTTTGAAATAGAGCATCCACATTCATTGGATGCTGAATCGTATTTAAGGCCACCCGGAACCACTTCTGGCAGGGCATCAGGGCAGCAGTTACTTCCTGGAGCTGCTGCCTGAGGCTATCTGCGGCTCGTGCTTAAAGGGACCCCCTGTATAGCCGTGTCTCAGGATCTTCTCTTTTGCCTACCTCATTGAAGGACAGCAGACCCATTCCTTTGCCTGCTGTGGTTGCCCTTGCTGACACCTCAGCTCTCTAGCCATGGAACCAGAGCTGCCTCCGAGCAGTCAATGACTCTTATCTGTCTGCTTCAGCTCCTGAAATAAGGGATCTTTCAGAAAAGGCTTTATTTTTCGAAAGATCAGCATCTAGACTGGCGCTTTTCTCCAACAAAGCTCTGTGCTGAAAAAAAGTGGCAGCCATTTTTATGCTAATTAAGCGCAGGAGATTTTAAATCCCCGCTTCATTAGCAATTGCAATACGTCTAATTTACATTCCTTTTCTGAAAAAGGGATGTAGTCTAGACGTAGCCAAGAGGTAAGTCTCAGAGAGGCCAGGCAGCTTTGTTAACTTAGCTCCAGCTCTGTTTGATGTTAAGATGTTCTGATGTTAAAGTGAAGGGATGGAATATTGTAATATATAGTGATGTTAATATTAGGCAAGGCCTTGTAATGGAAAGAAAGAAGTTTAATGTTGAAAGACTTTGTAATATTTTAAAGTGACTAGAAGTACCCCTTTGTTCCATGCTGCAATTCTGTAAATATATTGTTTGTGTGAATGAGAGAGAGAGAGAATGTTTTAAGAGAGATAAGTGTGAAGGCCACTGCATGTGCAAACGGACAGAGGAGGGGCCGGAGACTCAGAAGCACCAAATAATTATTAACCAAGTGAAAGCACCCTGAAGACACAGACTGGACCAAGGCAGATTGATGAATCCTGAAGTTAGTGACAAGCACCCCTTGATAGGCAGCCAATAACAACTTTCTCCAGAAGTCAACACCCCTGAGGGGTCATCAGCATATGGATATCAAATGACTGTGAGAACACCTTCTTCCCGATAAGCATGTGTTGTAGGAAGACTGATTGTGATGCTGTGTGTCTGATTAAGGCCTGACAAGGCAAAATGCATAGACTTGCATGGAAGGAAAATTATGTAAAGGATGGGGTGTCTTGTGTAGTTCTTTGGGTTCCCATTCTGCCAAGTGGAGCATCAGTCCGGACTGACAAGAATCCAGCTCCTTCCTAGTACCCGACCTATCTGACCAATAGATTGGGCCGAGCAAGAGATTGGTAACTATTCCGTGTGTGTGTGTGTGTGTGTGTGTGTGTTACTTTGTTATATTATCAATATATGCGGCCAGTCTCCGGGCCAGCGTGTCCTGCAGGGATTGCAGTGCAGAGATGTGCTCCCATGGGAGTTCTTCCTGGGTTCTCCAGCACCTGTGGGTCACACAGTGTGGGGAGGCTGCCCTGGGTGCTGTTGACCACCCCCTTCCTGAAGGTGTTCTGGCTGTGGAGAACAGAGAGTCAATAAGCCATCCCTAGAGACACGGTGCCTGAAGACTTGCCCTCATCTGTAAGCCGGGAGCTACAGGTCTTGGGTCAGACAAAGGTGATGTGCTTGGAGCAAGGCCACCTGCACAGCGAGCCCTTTCCTGCAGGGGCACAAATGTCCAAGTGAGGAGCTTCTCAATCCCCATGTCCTGGGGACAAGCAGGCATGGGAAGGCCTGGAAGCCTGTGGGTGGGAGGGAGGCCATGGAGTGGCTGGGCTTCCCTCTTGGCCGTGCACACTCTGGGTCCAGTGGTAGTGGTGTCCCATGGGACAGAACTTGTATCCCTGCCTGCTGGAGGAGAGGGGGCAGTGTGTTGAGGCGAAGTTGAGTGGGTGCTGCCCCAAGCATGCGGGAATGCCCATTTGTTGTGTGTGGCACTCCTGAGTTTGTGTGTGTGTCTCCCTGTCCTCAGCCTCCTTCTAGTGGTGGCTTGTAGTGGGAGGGAGGTCCCACCCAGGGTCCCGCCCCAATGTCAGAAGCGTGGCCGGCCTCCCCAGCCCCTGTGAGCAATAGCACAAGGGTCCTCTGGTGCAGCCTCCTGGGGCTGTGTGCCCCGGACTGGTGCTGAACATGCACCTATGTGCACACGTCACTGTGCAATCCCCAGGCCAAGCAAGAAGCACGCTCCAGACCCTCTCCACCCACCACTGCCATCCTGTGTGTGTCAGGAAAGTAATGACACTCAAAGGAATAAGAGCCTCCGGAAAAGGGCGCTTTTTCCGGAGGATCGGGGCCAGTCTAGACGCTCTTTTCCGGCTTTTTTAAAAGCCGGAAAAAAGCGGCGGACATTTTTATTTAAATGCCGCGGGGGATATTTAAATCCCCCGCGGATTTCCCTACGACGACTAGTGAAATTTACATGCCCCTTCCGGAAAAGGGGCCAGTGTAGACGTAGCCAGGCTGTGTCTACACTGGCCAGTTTTTCCGGAAAATCAGCCGCTTTTCTGGAAATACTTGCCAGCTGTCTACACTGGCCGCTTGAATTTCCGCAAACGCACTGACTTCCTACTGTAAGAAATCAGTGCTTCTTGCGGAAATACTATTCTGCTCCCGTTCAGGCAAAAGTCCCTTTTGCGCAAAGCTTTTGCGCAAAAGGGCCAGTGTAGACAGCTCAGATTTGTTTTCCGCAAAAAAGCCCCGATCGCGAAAATGGGGCTTTGTCTCTAAGGTGCCACAGGACTACTCTTTGTTTTTAAAGTTACTAACTAACACAGCTTCCTCTCTAAAACTTTGCAAAAGAAACAGTGAAGTTACTTACTAGCCCAGGCAGTTAGTGTTTGAGCTAATGTCCTCTCAGACATTGGGCCCTGGCTTAGATCCTTTCCACCTTGGCTGCATGTGTTGAATGGTATCAAGTATTAATTCTTACTGTACTGTTTCCACCAAAAGAGGCATTTTGCATTTCAGCAGAGGCATAACTCAAAGTGTACACTTGCAGTTGGCAATTAAAATAGATTGTTTTAAAGTGGGGTGGGCAAGAGACGATCCACCAAGCCTGTTGATCTGACCCACAGCCCACCCTGATGAGACCCTGAGGCTACTCAAAACAGCAGATGGCTCCCTCTAGGTACCACGCGTCCCTAGTGAAGGAGAAGGGGGAGACTTTGTGCGCTGCCCCCACTCCCTACCCCAACCCAATCACCCCCTCGAAAGAAAAGTGCAGCCTTTGGCCACTTACCAAAAATTTGGAGTGCCCCCCCCATGAAAAATTATTGCCCACTCCAGTTTTAAAGTATAAATAACAAAGTTCCAGTTTCCCAATTCAGATTACATTAAATAGAAGTCTCAGAATTACAAAAACCCCAAATGCTTTGAAAATATAACTGCACATTAAACATTTCACAGTCCTGTTAAGGATGTGCAATAAGTATTATTTTTTATGCTGCATTGAAGAAGTTGGATAATTTATACCAGTCCAAAGCATATTAAACAAACATTATTGCTGAGCTAGATCTTTGCATTTGAGTTAGTGCAGCCACCGAGAGAATGAGACAAACTCTGCATGTCCTGCTCAGAATGAAATACAGCAATTTGTTCCCTCTCCTGGTGCCCAAACAGCATGCTATCCATACAGGGAAGATGCTATTTTCATAAATTCTTTATGCAATTTACTTGGGAAAAGCTGGATTTTATTAAACTGATATTCTTCCAAAAACTCCTCACATACTTCTCTCTTTGAAATGTTTTATTTCTCCAAATCATTATGATTTAAAAGTAGCCCGTTAATAACCTTACCAGATTTGCTTCTCTGTTTTACATAGTGTTAGACTAACCGGAAGAACTCCTGAATATGCCAAAGTCATACACATGCTGATTATTTGGGGAAAAGGAAAGTCATGTGTATTGTTTCTTGTTTTTCTCCTTCCCCAAATCCACATCCCTCTCCCAAAGAAACCCACAAACCTTTTAAATGTTTAGACTGAAATTTTCAAAGGGACTTTAGAGTTAGCACCCAGCTATATTTCAAAGATGATTCAAGCCTAATACTTTCATGAACACAAGAACAGCCATACTGGGTCAGACCAAAGGTCCATCTAGCCCAGTATCCTGTCTTCTAAGAGTGGGCAATGCCAGATGTTCCAGAGGAAGTGAACAGAACAAGGAATCATCAAGTGATTCCTCTCCTGTCATCCATTTCTGACATACAGAGGCTAGGGACACCATTCCTACCCATTTTGGCTAATAAGTATTGATGGACCTAACCTCCATGAGTGTACCAATTTCTGTTTTGAACCCTATTAAAGTCCTGATCTTCACAACACCCTCTGGCGAGGAGTTCCAAAGGTTGACTGCACTGCCAGTGTTCCCTCTAATCTGAGTGGCAGCACAGCTTCACAGGTGATTAGTCAGCCCTGCCCAGTCAGTCAGCTCCTTGCAGGGAGCCTTGAGCCTCTAATTGGGAGGGACTGATTAATCACCTGTGAAGCTGTGCTACCCTGCAGTTTAGAGGGAACATTGTGCTGTGTGAAGAAAAATTTCATTTTGTTTGTTTTAAATTTGCTGCCTATTAATTTCATTTGATGACCCCTAGTTCTTTTTTAATTCATGAGTCTAGCGCTGTCCTCTAAAGCCAAAACCATTAATCTGTTGGCACCACCCCTCACTTTTCCAGTGGTATAGATCTACCCTAACTCAATACAATACCTGGGAGTATGCTTCATCACACATAAAGACACACACTAGCTAGTCAGCTAAATAGCAGCATGGGTGCAGTGCCACAGGCTAGCTGCCCAGTTACATGCACAGGGGGTCAGATATAATTCTGCTCAGACAGCTAGCCTCAGACAGCAGAGGCAGCACCACTGTTCCCAGGTGCTGTTTAATAACATTTTTGCTTGCTGCATTGCTAGCTACATCTATAACACCAGTTTTGACACTAATACCCTTCCCATCCAGGCACAAAAAAAGCTAGCTGAAATGAAGTAGTGCTTTGTACTCCAGGCAGCTGGCCTGCCTGAAATTAGGGGGTGATGAAACTTGGCTGAAGTTTATATTGAGACTGGGAAACAGCATCTTAAATTATAAATACCCCATCGTTAATCCAATCACTCTGTGCTGCTAACCCATCACTGGAGCTTGCTGCAATGTTGTTTCACAGTGTGGTTACTCCCATTCAAACCAGGCTTGTTCAATTGCAGTAAATAAGAGCTCATCTACACTTGAAATGCTGCATAGCTGTGCCACTTTAGCACTTCAGTATAGGGAGGGATTTTCCCATTGACATAGGTAATCCACCTCCCAGAGGGGCAGTACATAGGTCAGGGAAAGAATTCTTCCACTAATTTAGCAATGTCTGTTCTGTGGGTTAAATATGCTTTATGACATCACTCAGAGATTCACACTTCTGAGTGAGGTAATTGGATTGACCTAAGTTTTAGTAGACTAGGCCTCACTCAAGCAAACTGTTGCAGAGAGAAAAACCCTTAATTCTGTTTGTAGTTTTGTTAATTCAGTGCAGAACAGTCACAAAGAAATGAGGAAGGCAAGAAGTAGAAGCAGGAGAGTGAATTGTGAGAGAATTTTGTTTTTGAAAATCAGGGGCTGTTGATTCAGAACACAAGAAATTACTCACTCCTCCATCTTTTCCATTGCATAATACTAATATCAATTAGTTAATTATAAGTGCCAAGCAGCTAAATTTATTCAGTTAACTCTGAGTTTATAGACTGTTCATTGAAGATTTGCAATGCTGCCCCTTCTACTAGGTTAGATAAGAAGGCTTCAAAATATATTAATGGTCAAATATTTTCCTCGGTCTTTGCGCAATTTCCACTAACATCAGTGGATTTTCTGCTCTTTATCAAAAGCAGTATATGGCCCAAATTATATTGATGCATCTCAAGCAAATCCTGGGGGAACCATGTAGACGTCCTGATTACCCAGCATTTCTTTCTGGCAGTCAAAAAAAAAAGACATAGAAGCACATCCTAGGTTGGTGTAAATTATTATAATTCCATTAAAGTCAATGGAGCCATGACAGTTTATACCAGGTAAGGATCTGACTCCTAATATTTTCAGAGATTCAGACACTGATTCCCTTACTTTCATTGACTAGCACCATGTTCCTTACTAAACAGTGTACTCACCGACTGCAATTCCGCAGAGAAGCAGCAGGGAGTAAGGTCCACATTCTTTTGTGGCTATGTTAGCTAAGAATGCTGAGGGCAGTGCGTGGGAACTGTACCAGAAATGTTCCATCCATGAATAAGTGTCCTTCAGAGGGAAATAGATGAAGAGAGCCACCACACGACTCAGCTGAGCTGAAACCTTGTATTAGCTAAAACATTTTATTGTACTCTACCTGAGAAGAATAGGGTTGTCTCAATCACAATGTCTCCTTGTACTTTCTTTGGGGGAAGCGTGCCTATACATTGCACCTTTCTCAGGGCTGTACCTGAAGGCACAAGCTTGTTGTGTTTAAATAGTCCCAATGGGTGAGGTGCTACAACTGAGGGCAAGTCTACACTACAAAATTAATTGAACCTAAGTTATGTCAATTCACTGCTGCCGCAGTATTTGAATCATCTTTACACATCCATGCTCCAGTCCTTTTACTGGTGGTGCACGTCCTCACCAGGAATCAGCAATTCCAAATCTATCAGATATGTCCTATATCTAGCTATATTCTGGATGAGTGTGTTTCTGGGTGTGTGCATACATCACATACAATATAGTTCATTAGCTACTAAATAGGCAATTTTGGAAAATTCCCAGTGTGATGCATGGTGGGATGGCTTCTGAAAAGCAGCAACAGTCAATGTAAGCCACACAGTGTCTATTCTGACACTACTTCCACCTAACTATATCTACTTAAGTACTACACCTCTCAAGGAGGTTCAGTTATTAAGTCAGTGTAATCGGCAAGTCACACTGCTGTGAGCTACATTAGTATAGATGCTTACAGGGTTAGGTCAGTGTAAGCTGCCTCATGTAACTTATGATAGTAAATTATACTAGGCAATAAGATATTTGGCTGGTCCTTAGAAGTATTCGTGCAGCTTCTTCAGTGTTTTTTGGTTTTCAGGGGATTTTTTTCCCTTCCCCAGAACTGCACAGACACTACCTAACAATTATTTTGTTTTTTCAACAGTCGGACAAGTTCATCAAAGTTTCAGTTAGAAATGCAAACATATAATTATAGTGTCCACTGCCAGCAAAAAAAAGTGGAATTTTCATTTGTCATGATGAATATGCAGCTCTTTTTAAAACTTCCTTCCTGTATTATTAAAAAATAAAAAAGAAGGAAAAAGAAACAGAGGGGGATTGGTATCTGACATCTACATGAGAGAAATGGCAGTTATATTAAGACACTTTTGTCCCTTTCAATAGCAAAAGTACAAAGACTTTGCAGCTTTTCATCAGATATACAGTATGTGAGCATATAATATATCTATTTAATCTACTGATCATGAGAAATGTTTCACAGGTTAAAATAACCTCAGGTAGAGAAAAAATCCATTTATATGGATTAAAATCATTAACAGTATTTTAACACATGCATTTGTATAATAAGCTGCATAAAACAAACCCTTCCAACCACTGCCCCGTAGACAGATTATTTCATAATTGTCCATTTGGGGTAGGGGGTTCATATCTTCTTCTCAAACACTTGATACTGGTTATTGTGGCAGGCAAGATATTGGACAGAATGAACCACTGGTCGGACCCTACCTGGGAATTCCTATATTCCTAAACATATTAGTCATGTTAAGATGTGATCTCACTTAAAAAGAGAAAAATAGCTAAGTAACTGACCATGTTAAATGAGACACAATTATGGCCAACTTGTCTCCTCTTTTTTCCCTTGGATTCTTATCAATTGGGAAGAAGGAGAAAGACTTTTTTTTTATCTGTACCAAATACATATATTTCAATGATAATATATTCAGCAGGCAATTTTGGAAAACCTAAGTCTTTGTGATGGCTTCCTAGCCTGTCAGATTCCATTAAATGATACATTGCAAACACTTTTATCCTGACTTCTGCACCTGCCAATGACAGGGAGATAACTGCAGGGAGGTTGTGCTGTCATTTAGGGCTGGATTGTGCCCTAGATTAGAGTTATATATAGGGTATGTCTATGTAGATTTTGGTGCCCATGGCAGTGAGCTTCCCAACCCCAGACTCAGGCTAGCAGGGCATGCAGTAGCACTCTAGAAATAGCTGCTTCATCTTCTGCTGTAGCTTAAGCACTGAGGTGGAGAGGGAAGAGCCTCAGAACCTGAGCTCAGCCCATGCTGCATCTTCCAAGTGTTGTCCATACAGCTACTTTTAGAGCACTAGCAGAAGCCTTGCTAGCTCAAGTCTATCAACCTGCCCAGGCCTGATTCTGGCCTGCATATTTATACCTGCCTCTGGAAATTTCCACTACATGAATCTGACGAAGTGGGTCTTTGCCCACGATAGCTTATGCTCCAACACTTCGGTTAGTCTATAAGGTGCCACAGGACTCCTTGCCACATGTCCAGGAGGCTCATTCCTATAGGCCCTCTGTGGAGCTATCCTAAATTCCACATGGTTCTTAGGGAAGGATTGTATCTTTTGGATGTCCATTTCCGAGTTTCTGCTGCATGAGAGAATGGTTGTCTATGCACATTACACCGTCCCTTGTGTTTTGCCACTGCACTCTGAGCCTTGGACAATTGTTGCCACAGCTTTATGCAGATACACTTCATCCATTTTCTAGCAGTGTAAATAAAAGCAGAATCACAATCTGAGGATCATAACCAACAGAAATGTCAGTGCAGAAAACAGTGCAGAGATGTACACAGTCCATAGCAACCAAATAGGGGGGCACTCCTATGCTATTTTGATTTGGCCTCCAGGAACTAGGATTTGTACATGTGCGCTGTTACAGGGAGTACATGGAATTCAAAGGGATATAAATAAGTAGTAAGGAAAGATTAAGGCTACTGAGTCTTTGAGACTTTACAGCAGCACCAATCTCTCATGTAGCCACTCTAGGCCACCAGCAGAGAGCTCTTCCGTCAACATAATTAAACTGCTCCCAACAAGCAGTAGTAACTATGTTGGTGGGAGTAGCTCTCCCATTGACATAGCTCTTTGTACACTATCTTTTCTGCCAGTGAAATTTAAGTCAGTCCAGAGGGTGGTTTTTGCATGCACCTGAGCAATGTTCATTGTGCTGACATAAATGGTAGTGCAGATATGGTGTGATTATCAACAAGGAAAGTTACTATGGATTAACAAATGGCAGGGCTACATCTCAGCATGGGTGGAAAGAACAACCCACAAGGGGGATCACAGTAGAAATTTTTATTAGCAGTTAATGTGTGGCATAGTTACTGTGAAGGCTCTGAAACTTTGTTCTAATAAGGACTTGTCAACAGAGACAACAACATGGAGGGACAGAATGGGTCATATGCCCCTCTCCAAATCCTGCGGGGGGAGGGGAAGGGAGGGAAGGGAGGAGGCAAAGGGACAGAGGCCAGAGTCAGAAGGGAAGAGGCAGGCCCAGAGCCTCTCCTCTACTAGCCACTGCACTCAGGTAGGAAGCTTATCAACATTAGAATTAGCACAAAATGAAAAAATTGTTCCAGAGTTATTTACTAAAATGTTTTAGTAATTTTGCTTTGGCCAGAGTAGCGCTCCACATATTTTGACTTTCACAAATATTCATGTTCACAGGCAGAACTTCAAAACTACATGGAAATTATAGGCTTAAACTGATTTCCATTTGCCTATATAAACCTATGGTTCACATTACAACATCCGAGCACCTAAGAATCACTCATAGATTTTATCCTCAGAACATCTCAGGCCCTCTTGATTGACCCCCGGATGACGGACATAGAATTTGGACCATGGGGGGGAGCCCGAGGTAAAATTAGACGGGATACAGATTGGGGAGGAACTCCCGGACCCGAAACGAGAACAGTTGTACCGCACTCTCGAACGATTCCAACGAGTGTTGACGAATCGACCCAGGCAGACTAACTTAATGCACCACGAGATACAGACTGAGCTAGGAAAGGTAGTGAGAGACAACATACGCCCACTCCCCAGGAAGCTATGGGACACGGTGAAAGAGGAACTCCAATCTTTGCTAGAATGGGGGGTAATACAAGAATCCTATAGTGAATGGCGGAGCCCTATCGTACTGGTGCCAAAACAGATGGGTCTATGAGATTCTGCATAGACTTTCGAAAGGTGAATGCCATTTCCCATTTTGACGCCTATCCCATGCCGCGCATAGACGAGTTGTTAGGCCGTCTCGGGAGAGCGACTTACCTGTTGACTCTGGATCTTACGAAGGGGTATTGGCAAATCCCGTTGTCCGCGGAAGCACAGGCAAAAACAGCCTTTGCCACCCCCTTTGGGCTGTATCAATTTAGAAATATGCCGTTCAGTCTACACGGAGCTGCAGCCACGTTCCAGAGACTCATGAACCGGATTCTAAGGGACCACCAAGAATACACAGCAGCGTATATTGACGATATTATAATATTCAGCGAGTCCTGGGAAAAGCATTTAGACCACATAACAGCCGTGTTAGAAGCTCTATGACAGGCAGGGTTGACGGCCAATCCAAAAAAATGCCAGTTTGGGAGGGCGGAAGTTTCATATCTGGGGTACACGGTGGGGAGGGGGAAGCTCAATCCCCTGGTTGATAAAGTGCAAGCCGTGCGTGACTACCCTCCCCCGACCACGAAAAGGAAGCTACGCCAGTTCCTCGGGCTAGCGGGTTATTATAGGCGGTTTCTCTTCTTTAGCTGCCCCTCTTACAGATCTAACGCAGAAAGGACAATCGAGAAGATAAGATGGACGCCATCGTGTGATGCGACCTTCCGAGGGCTAAAAGCCCGGCTGGTGCACGCCCCAGTGCTGGCCCAGCCGGACTTCACTAAGCCTTTCACGCTGCAAATGGACGCCTCAGAGGTGGGGTTGGGGGCCGTACTGACGCAAGAGGAGGAAAGCAGGAAACACCCCATTTTGTATCTCAGTTGCAAACTTTTTCCCCGGGAAAAGGGGTACGCCACGATTGAGAAGGAAGCATTGGCCTTAAAATGGGCTATTGACTCATTATGGTACTTTCTTTTAGGGGATACATTTACCGTGGTGACGGACCATGCCCCCCTGCAATGGATGCAGAATATGAAGGACATGAATCCCTGGATTTTGCAGTGGTACCTCAGCTTGCAGCCATACCAATTTCAAGTGACGCATCGGGCAGGTGTTATCAACGGCAATGCGGACTGGCTGTCGCGTACAGCCGAAACCCAAGGGGAAGCCACGGCGAGTATATCGCGAGACTTGAGGGGGAAGGTGTGTGGCAGGGCAGCCCCACCCCCCCTAAAACGCCCGCGTCTCCGCGGCACCGGGGCAGTGGCGCCTGCACTGCGCCGGGGCGAGAAACCACGGAAAGCCCCGAGCGGGGAGCAGCGGTGTTTCGGAGGGGCAGCGACGCGGGGGAACACGCCCGCGGAGAGGGGAGGCCGGCCGGGATGACGTCCATAGTGATGTCACCCGCGCGACGCCGGAGACTGTCGCAGGGCGATGATGCCGAGGAGAGCATCATCCCCTCGCGCCCGTGGGGACTTTAAAAGTGGACTCCGGACCGGAGGAAGGGACGGATCCCTGGGGAGCGGGAGCACCGCAGCAGGGACCAGGCGGATCCGGACACTGGAGACCCTGGGTGAGTTTTAACCCGGGGACCCCAGACTAGCATCAGCTCACGGCTGGGGAAGAAGTGGCCCAGGGCAGGGGCGTGGACCCCGAGAGTGGGGGAGTTTAGGGGTCTCGACCCCCTCCACTAGGTAAGGACACGCGTTCTGACCTTAGGGCCCTGGGTCGGGGTTCGGAGCGAGGGTGGGCCCGGACCCCTTTCCCCAGCAAGCAGAGGGCAACCAGGCACGCTGAGAATATTGTGAGGCCATGCAACTTAATAAACTGTAAGACACCCGGCACATCTGTAAGGGTGTATTGCCTGGGGAGTTGGGGGCACGGACGCGAGTGATCCCCTACAGGAGGTTTGAGCAAGTGACACAGAGGAAGTTGGGGGGGGGGTGAAACAGGTGTTAAATCCATATCTCAACCTCTAATCCAGTGCCCTAAGCACTAGAACATCCTTTCTATAGTAAAATTCTTGTGGAGGAGCCATGAAATCCCTTTTCATGCTAAGTTCTCCCACACTCTTCATCATACTTCTTCAAACTATATTTTGTCCTTCATTTTTTCATCACTGGAATTTTTAGATAATCTTCAAATGATAAACCTTGAATATATGTTTTATTCAGAGGTAACTATGGATGCAGACTGGTTATATAAAGAATTATAGCTATTTTAAAAATTCTTTGACCAAACTATTATTACCAAATGCAAAAGAAACTTCATAATGGCCCATGCCTGAACACAAGAATTTCTGCATACATACCTTTTGGTGCACCCCCAAACTGAATGCAGACATCAAGCAATGTGTCTGTGCAAGTCAGGCACACTAAAAGGGATCACAGACTTTTGAGGTGCAGTTTTGTAAGGTGGATTAGATTGCCAGCCTAACAAAGGAATGTTTTCATAAATAACTACTTCTCGGTCCAAAGGCAGCCCTCAAGAATAATTTTTTTCTCACGTGGTCCAATTTGTTATGTGTCAGACTGAAGGAACTTGCTGTTTCCCAACCTTCCTCTTTCAAAAAGGTCATTGCAGTTTGGGAAGGAAAAATTTGACCATTTATAACCATCATAGGTCCCCTTCTCCCACCTGGCTAAAACTGACACCACAAAAACCTGTCAGTCAAAGCAAGAGACTGAAAAATTCCAATGACTCATGTAGCTCTGCACCAGCCAACACAATTATCTAACAGTTCTTATCATAAATTGCGCATCAATATTCTGGGCTATTCCAAAATGTAACTTCGAACTTTCTTCTGCTGATTGATTACTCTAGTAAATTATCCTTTCCCATAGCTGTTTAGTTATTGCTGTTTACAATTGGCCTCTACTTGTTGACATGAAGGAAACATATTCTAAACTGTGTTTAGAAATGGATTGCAATTTAACTTTGTTGGATTGCTTACTTGTCTGGAAAAGAGATATTCAATATATACTGATTAATGTCATGTTTCTCAAGACACAGTGGCTTTATAAATCTTCAAAGATCTTACCTCAAAGGAGTCACAAATGCACACATTCACATTCTATGTGACTGCCATTTTGGATTTGTACCATGACGCAGCCACAGCTTCTGTAGCTAAGAATTTACATCTTAATTTTAATGACTCTTTGAATATGTTGTGTGAAATCCTACTCCATTTAAGTCAATGAGGGTGCATCTCCACAGCACCCTTACCTTGAAATAAGCTGTGCAGTTTGCGCTACAAAAATTATGTAATTTATTTCAATCTATAGTTTCTTTTGAAAAATTTCGAAATAAGGTGCTATTCCAAAACGTCTTTTAACTGCGTGCAATGAGGTTTACAGGGATGTCGGAACACTGAGCCTGTTACATTTTGATATAATGGGCTTGCTCTTAAGATGCAAAATAGATGTAGATGTAGATCTCCACTGTGTAAATGTAGCCTCAGTGGTTTGCATCTGACTTCTGAAGAACCAGAATTTGACCAACTATAATTTTAGGGTATCATTTCATAAATGCATGGCAAAGATCCATTGCATATTAATGGTGCAATATTTTATGCTGCAGCATTTTTCAAATTTTAAATGTAATTTGTCCTGCTCCCTTGCAAAGAAGAGAGTGAGAGATAAAAGAGAGCAAAAGAGCATTGGCAGGTCTTTGTAAAGCATCTGTTCAAACTTTCTCCACTTCGGTCATGATTCAATTTAAAGAATCAACACATATCTGTAAATCATACGTCTGTCTCATTCACAGTCAGTTTTTGTGTCTTCACTCATACTGTGAAGCTCAGCTTTAATTTTTAATTAAATAACTCTAGAAAATAAGATCGAATAAAAAGTTACATTTGTCGATTTAATGTTGAAACAGTTATTCAATATACAGTATTGCCTTACGATTCCTTTTAATTTCACTGACTAGTAATCAAGATTCAATTATTTTTCTAAGACTACTTAGACTCTCAGGCCTTGATGGTCTTTTCAAAAAAGGGTTAAACTCTGTAAGCAGCAAATGTCTCTAAACATTTCTAGGCAATATGTCCCTTTTTCTGCAATAGTAATTTCTTTGTCAACTAAGTAACAAGTTCATTCCCCTATAAAGAAAAATAACCTTATTTGTTCAATGTTTTTAAAATTAGCTTTTCACATTGCATACAAGCCTTAATTCTCCAATCATTTACACTGACTCATTCCAGTTCAATAGACTTGTTCCTAATTTACACTTATGTGAGTGAGTACAGAATGAGGCCAACAAGTGTTAATTTGTTATTAGAGTGGCTAAAGCACAGCCTTAATTTTATACAAAATGTATGTCAATACACTACTTCCTGTACATATTTCAATATGTCATCCTCCATTTTGGGGAGGAGGAAAGAGGAAATGTATCAACAGCAGAGAATAGATATAGATATAGATATAGATATAGATATAGATATAGATATAGATATAGATATAGATACAGATATTACCATTGCTCCAACTTAGGCTCTACTTTGTGAGCTTCAGATTGTACTTAAATAGCACATAGATGTTATACCAGCCCTCTTCACAGGGGGTTATTTGCTAATTAAAGAGTCTATAATGAACTCTCAAGGGTGAATTATTAAAGCTCACGGGAACCAACATCTCATTGCTGAGAAAACTGACCTGTGCATCCAGAGAGAGTACCTTGATTAGGAATTGAATGAACACAAATCAGTAGCCCAATTCTGTTCTTAACTACACTAGTGACTTATATGTGGAATAAGTCCCTTCACGTGAGCAAAGGAAAGAATAACTCCCTTCAAGTGTGCAACTGTGAGCAGAATTTCTCTGCGGAAACATGGAGAACTTTGTCCAAAATTACTGCAAATCAACATCTTTTTCACCTTCTGATGCAATTATAAGTCCTTCTGTACAGATTCTGATCCCCAAACCTTTTTTCTAAATAATATAAATACTGGTTTAAAATGAAATAATTAGAAAGATGTATGCATAACCCTAGAGTATGTCTACACTGCAGGTTTTTTTCAGAAAAACAGCCGTTTTTCCAAAAAATCCCTTCACATAAGTCCACACTGAAATCACGTTCTTTCAAAAAAACAACCCAAAAGAACAGAGGGTTTTTTCCAACATAAACCTCTTTATATGAGGAAGAAGCTTTTTTCTGAAAGAGCTCTTTCGGAAAAAGGCATGTGGGAATGGGGAAGAGGGACTTCTTTTGAAAGAAAAGGAAAGAAGAAAAGGCATAGGTGCCCTGGTGGCCACTCCGTCCATAGTAATCACAGCTTAAACACAAGATAGTGTTCAATTCAGTGTGGACGCTATCTTTCAAAAAAGCAGTTCACTGTCTTTCGGAAGAAGTTTTTCCAGAAGATCTCTTCCAAAAAGCTTTTTCTGAAAGAAGCCAGCAGTCTAGATGTAGCCCCAGTGACAAAATATACTCTTTGTTCTCATTTTGCACACTATTGTAATTATGTTTCTACAAAGGGTATCTTGTGAGGTATCATTTAAAGACCCATACTTTACCAATCAGTATTATCATGGCACAATGCATATAGCAGTTATATAAGTGAAGTTATAAACATACACTGAAATCATGACTAAAATGAACAATGTAAAAATAAAAATAAATATTTCTACTGATTTTTTTCTCTTTTTCATTAACCCTAACACAATTATACTATATAGCATAAACCGCCCAGTAACTGACACTTAAAAGTTTTAACTGTTTTGAACTTTTTACACTGCCAGTCAGCAGTGGTGCTGAAGTTGCCGGCAGCAGGGAAGGGCAACAGGCTGAGGGGACCAGAGGCAGAGGACCTTCCCTGGTCTGGCAAATTCCCTCATCCAGGACCATGCAGGACCTAATGGTGCCAGACCAGTGAGGTCCAACCTGTATATGTTAAGTGGCATTTGTTAACATTAGCAGTCAGTTGTTCAAATTTTTCAAGTCCAACACAATACAAATTCTTCATGGGCACAGCATGTTTGAGACCATGGCTCATAACAAGGCAGAACAGCTGTTGCAGGTTACTGACTGGCCTTCACTAAGCAGTGAGCAGTGCTAAGTCAACTATGAGACTGGACAGCCCAAACGCTTCTAAGAATGATTGAATTGCCAGACCCCATCCCCATGCAGCAAACGCAAGTGGTGCTCTTTTGAAGCTATGTTGTGACACATTTTAACTGTATTTACATACACAAGCATGCTCCACAATGTGAAATAAATAATATAACTTGGCTCCTGACATGACAATGATGCACTATTTTACAAGTACCATATATGATACTTTCGCTTATGAGAGAGAACATATTAATTATTTTTAAATAGAGAAAAAATCATTATAACCAACCACCTGCTTCTTTTGTATGATTGGGCCCATCCTGGTTTCACTGTTTTATCTGATCCAGTATGTTCAAGTTGAAGTGTCTTGGTAACAAATGTTGAGCATATTATACCCTTAAAGAAATAATGTACTTGACATATTTTGAATTGTCGAGGAAAGGACTGGGCAGTGCAAGACATGCATTTCTGGGAAAAGATCTACCACTGGAGATGTGTTGGAGTCACACTGCAGCATCTCCAAGGCTGGTAAGAGTCAAGGTGTGTCTGACTGCCTGTAGCACAGAAAGACATAACTTAGAATACCCTGTATGCTAGAGGCTGTTTGTGAGCAATCCTGGTTGAAGGCAACTACACCAAGGCATTGTAAAGGGCACTCTAGGTAAAAGAACAGGGGTAACACAGCTTCTTATTCATCTGGGTTGTATCCTGGTATATTGCACCCCATAAACACTTGCTCTCAGTCACATTTCAAAATATATTCTTTCCTTTCAATAAACCTAATTTAAGAAAAAGAAAATAAACCCCATTTAGTTTATTTAAGCTAGAAATAAAACACAAATTAGAGTTGATTGTCAATGTGGTGTAATCGAGGTTGCACTGGAAATAGCATTCTGAACACTTATTTCCATGTATATATAACCTGTCATTTAGAGCCAAATTTTTAAATATGTATAGCCAAGTTTAACTTATGAAGAGAGCGTGTGTATGTGTGTGCACGCATCCATTCATGCAAAACTCAGATATGATTTTGTGGAGGAGGAGACGGCTCAGGGTGGGCACTAGAAGCTGGTTACTTCTGGCAGCAGGCACTGCTCCACCCCTGCTCCAAACCCTCCCGCTGTGGTACTAGGAAACCGTTATGCTCTTCTTCATACAGGAGATAAAGTATCACCCCCTACAACAGAGGAGGAGAAGCCTCGTACCCCCAAGGCTGGGAGGTCTGCTGCCACCACTGTGAATAGGAAACGTAGGGTAATAGTGGTCAGAGACACTCTTCTGAGGGGGACAGAGGTGCCCATCTGTTGCCCTGACATTTCATCTCGGGAGGTATGCTGTCTGCTGGGGGCCCATATATGAGATGTTGCAGAGGCATTGTCGAGGATTATCCGGACCTCTGACTACTACCCCATGCTACTCATCTATGTGGGCACAAATGATACTGTGAGGTGTGAGCAGATCAAGAGTGACTACAGGGCTCTGGAAGTACGGGTGAAGGAGTTTGGAGCGCAGGTGGTATTCTCTTCGATCCTTCCTGTCGAATGTAGGGGCCTGGGCAGAAAGACAGGTGCATCCAGGAGGTGAATGCCTGGCTGCGAAGATGGTGTTGCCAGAAGGGCTTTGGCTTCCTCGACCATGGGATGCTATTCCAGGAAGGACTGCTAGGCAGAGATGGCGTTCACCTTTTGAGGAGGGGGAAGATCCTATTTGGACACAGACTGGCTAACCTAGTGAGGAGGGCTTTAAACTAGGTTCAACGGGGACAAGTGAGCAAAGCCCACGGGTAAGTTGATAACATGGAGACCTAGGAGATGGGTCAGAAATGAGAAGGAGCGTGGGCTATAATGGCAGAGAGAAAGGAGGGTCAGGGTAAAACTGGGAGGCAAGGTCAAATCAGTATCTTAGATGCCTATATACAAATGTGAGAAGTATGGGTAATAATCAGGAAGAACTGGAAGTGCTAATGAATAAGTATGACATTGCTGGCATCACAGAAACTTGGTGGGATACTACTCATGATTGGAATGTTTGTATGGAAGGATACAGCTTGCTCAGGAAGGATAGACAGGGAGAAAAGGGAGGAGGTGTTGCCTTATATATAAAAAATGAACACACACTTGGAGTGAGGTGGAGATGGACATAGGAGATGGAAGTGTTAAGAGTCTCTGGGTTAGGCTAAAAGGGGTTAAAAACAAGGGTGGTGTCATGCTAGGAGTCTACTACAGGCCACCTAGCCAGGTGGAAGAAGTGGATGAGGCTTTTTTTAAAAAAATTTTTTAAAAAATTAACAATAGCATCCAAAGCCCAAGACTTGGTGGTGATGGGGGACTTCTGCTATCCAGATATATGTTGGGAAAATAACACAGCGGGGCACAAACTATCCAATATGTTCTTGGACTGCATTGGAGACAACTTTTTATTTCAGAAGGTTATAAAAGCTACCAGTGGGGAAGCTGTTCTAGATTTGATCCTAATAAATAGGGAGGAACTGGTTGAGAATTTGAAAGTGGAAGGCAGCTTGGGTGAAAGTGATCATGATATCATAGAGTTCAAAATTCTAAGGAAGAATAGAAGGGAGAATAGCAAAATAGAGAACATGGATTTTAGGAAGGCAGATTTTGGTAAGCTCAGAGAGCTGATAGGTAAGGTCCCATGGGAATCAAGACTGAGGGGAAAAACAACCGAGGAGAGTTGGCAGTTTTTCAAAGGGACATTATTAAGGGCCCAAAAGCAAGCTATTCAGCTGCATCAGGAAGATAGAAAATATGGCAAAAGACCGCCTTGGCTTAACCATGACATGTTGCATGAGCTAAAAATAAAAAAGGAGTCATATAAAAAATTGAAAGTAGGACAAATTACAAAGGACGAATATAGGCAAACAACACAGGTATGCTAGTGGAAAGCGGGGAGGTTTAGAAGATAAAATAAAAAAAGACCAAATTAAAAATCACCTAGAAAAGTTAGATGCCTGCAAGTCACCAGGGCCTGATGAAATGCATCCTAGAATACTCAAGGAGCTGATAGAGGAGGTATCTGAGCCTCTAACTATCATCTTTGGAAAATCATTGGAGACACGAGAGATTCCAGAAGACTGGAAAGGGGCAAATATAATGCCCATCTATAAAAAGGGAAAAAGAACAACCCAGGAAACTACAGACCAGTTAGTTAACTTCTGTGCCAGGGAAGATAATGGAGCAAGTAATTAAGGAAATCATTTATAAACACTTGGAAGGTGGCAAGTTGATAGGGAACAGCCAGCATGGATTTGTAAAGAAAAATCATGTCAAACCAATCTGATAGCTTTCTTTGATAGGATAACGAGTCCCGTGGATAAGGGAGAAGCGGTGGATGTGGTATACCTAGACTTTAGTAAGGCATTTGATATGGTCTCTCATGATATTTTTATCAATAAACTAGGCAAATACAACTTAGATGGGGCTACTAAAATGTGGGTGCATAACTGGCTGGATAACTATTCTCAGAAAGTAGTTATTAATGGTTATACTTGGAAAGGTATAACAATTGGAGTTCCGCAGGGGTCTGTTTTGGGACTAGTTCTGTTCAATATCTTCACCAACTATTTAAATATCGGCATAGAAAGTACGCTTATTAAGTTTGCAGATGATACCAAGCTGGGAGGGGTGGCGACTGCTCTGCAGGATAGGGTCATAATTCAAAATGATCTGGACAAATTGGAGAAATGGTCTGAGGTAAACAGAATGAAGTTTAATAAAGACAAATTCAAAGTGCTCCACTTAGGAAGGAACAATCAGTTTCACACATACAAAATGGTAAGCAACTGTTTAGGAAAAAGTACTGCAGAAAGGGATCTAGGGCTCATAGTGGACCACAAACTGAATATGAGTCAGCAGTGTGATGCTGTTGCTAAAAAAGCAAACATGATTCTGGGATGCATTAACAGGTGTGTTGTGAGCAAGACATGAGAAGTCATTCTTCCGCTCTACTCTGCACTGCTTAGGCCTCAGTTGGAATATTGTGTCCAGTTCTGGGCACCACATTTCAAGAAGAATGTGGAGAAATTGGAGAGGGTCCAGAGAAGAGCAACAGGAATGATTAAAGGTCTAGACAACATGATCTATGAAGGAAGGCTGAAAGAATTGGGTTTGTTTAGTTTAGAATAGAGAAGATTGAGGGGGGACATCGTAGCAGTTTTCAGATATCTAAAGGGTATCATAAGGAGGAGGGAGAAAACTTGTTCATCTTGGCCTCTGAGGTTAGAACAAGAAGCAATGGGCTTAAACTGCAGCATGGGAGGTTTAGGTTGGACATTAGGAAAAAATTCCTAACTGTCAGGGTGGTCAAACACTGGAATAAATCGCCCAGGGAGGTTTTGGAATCTCCATCTCTGGAGATATTTAAGAGTAGATTAGATAGACATATCAGGGATGGTCTAGACAGTATTTGGTCCTGCCATGAGGGCAGGGGACTGGACTCGATGACCTCTCAAGGTCCCTTCCAGTCCTAGTATTCTATGATTCTATGATGGTGATAGTGATATTACCACATGGAAAGCAGATATTACCTTTATTTAGTAATTAATTATTTGGTGATCAAAAACACATCTCTTCCCACATTCTGAAGTTTCTCTTCAAGTTCTCCAAGACATAGTAAATGTCTCCAGGGTCTATCATAGAATCATAGAACACTGGAACTGGAAGGGACCTCAAGAGGTCATCGAGTCCAGTCCTCTGCCCTCACGCCAGGACCCAGTACTGTCTAGACCATCCCTGATAGACATTTATCTAATCTACTCTTAAATATCTCCAGGGATGGAGATTTCACAGCCTCCCTAGGCAACTTATTCCAGTGTTTAACCCCCCTGACAGTTAGGAAGTTTTTCCTAATGTCCAACCTAAACCTCCCTTGCTGCAATTTAAGCCCATTGCTTCTTGTCCTATCCTCAGAGGCCAAGGAGAACAATTTTTCTCCCTCTTCCTTATGATGCCCTTTTAGATACCTGAAAACCTCTATCATGTCTTTTCCTTTCCAAACTAAAGAAGCCCAGTTCTTTTAGTCTTCCTTTATAGGTCATGTTCTCAAGACCTTTAATCATTCCTGTTGCTCTTCTCTAGATGTTCTCCAATTTCTCCACATCCTCTTGAAATGTGAATACTCCAGATGAGATCTAATCAGCGCAGAATAGAGCGGAAGAATGACTTCTCATGTCTTGTTCACGACACTCCTGTTAATGCATCTCAGAATCAAATTAGCTTTTTTTTGCAATAGCATCACATTGTTGACTCATATTTAGCTTGTGGTCCACTATGAGCCCTAGATCCCTTTCTGCAGTACTTTTGCCTAGACAGTCGCTTTCCATTCTGTATGTGTGAAACTGATTGTTCCCTCCTAAGTGGAGTACTTTGCATTTGTCCTTATTAAACTTCAGCCTATTTACCTCAGACCATTTTTCCAGATCATTTTGAATTATGACCCTATCATCAAAAGCACTTGCAACCCCTCCCAGCTTGGTATCATCTGCAAACTTAATAAGCGTACTCTCTATGCCAATATCTAAATCGCTGATGAAGATATTGAAGAGAACCGGTCCCAAAACAGACCCCTGTGGAACACCAATTGTTATGCCCTTCCAACAGGATTGTGAACTATTAATAACTACTTTCTGAGAATGGTTATCCAGCCAGTTATGCACCCAATTTATAGTAGCCCCATCTAAGTTGTATTTGCCTAGTTTATTGATATGAAGATTATGTGAGACCATTTCAAATGCCTTACTATTAAGAAGATCATGTCAGACTGTATCAAATGCCTTACTAGGTCTTATTTCCAAACTTCTAATCAACGACTTAGAAAAGAGAATAATTTAAAAAAACTCAAACCCACAACCCTCCACCTCCTCCACAATTCATATTTTTGCCAAGAAATGAATATAAAAAGTAGGTCTTTTGTTAAAAAAAGCTGTTAAATATTAATGTCCCATTCTGTGTATATAATTAAAGAAAAAGGTCTGGACTTTATCTCAATTAAACCACTGTAACTCCAGACTCCTCTCATTCCATTGATTTGATTAACTCTTTTAAATTCTTTGATATAACTGAGCTTACATCTGATTCATGACATTTGGGTTTTTTATATTCATTTCTTGGCAAAACTATGAATTGTGGAGGAGGTGGAGGGTTGTGGGTTTGAGGTTTTTTTTAATTATTCTCTTTTCTAAATTGTTGATTAGAAAATTGGAAACAAGAATCATTTAACACAGACCCTACATTCCAAATGCAGCAATGATATTAGTCACTTGGCTCAGCTGTCTGAAGAAGCAGCAGAGAAGGGCTGTATTATTTAAGTTTTATTAAGATAGCTGTGGTAAAGAGAGAACCACAGTTACAAATAGGTTAATGTTGCACCCAGACCCAGATCCATCCTGTCACAAAGTGAAAAGGAGAGGGTTGGCTTTTGAAGGAGGAGTTCTTTTCTAGAGTTATCCAACTGATGGATGAACTCTTTTTCTTGCTCTGAATAAAAACTAAAATTTATGTCAATCTACTTGCCCAAACCCCCAGGCAAGAGATAAAACTTTGACTCTGCAAGAATATACAGTGCAGTGTTCAGGTCATAATAATAAATATAAACATAGATTTCAGCCAATCACTGAGCAAGAACAGAAAATACAGTAGTCAAACCAAGTTGCAAGTGACAAAAAAAATCATCTGTTTCCTTCCCTCCCCAACTCACAATCAATCATTCACATACATTTATGGTTATTTTAAAAGCAATGCTTTCATTATATTTACATAAGGCTGAAAAAGAGATACAATTTAACATAGAGCCAGCAGTTACAGACTGAAATGGGGTTCCAATAAAAACATTGAATCAGCATCCTTTCAAAGTGCAAACTTTTATTTTGAATACAGGACCATTCTTCTGCATTTCATATTGTTGTAGACATTGATCCATCTAGCAAATAAGTAAATATGTATTTCAGAATACTTACACATCTTCTTCTGGTGTATTCAAATGGAAGTTTATCTTTAGCTTGCTTGATAGAATTTCTTTCTGTGGACTACAAGAAGCATACTTTAAATTCATGACAGAAGTGATATGCCAACCATCCATCCAAATAAAACCATGGCATGGGAAAATTTACTGAATGGGACTGACCTTCAATATTCAGAGCAGCCACAATTTAAATTTGAAAACAAAAGAAGGTGCTGATTCTTAATAACTCTAAAATTACTCTAAGTGGGGTCTGAGTATCTAGCCAACAATTGACAATCAAAAGTATTCTAAAAATCCTATTAATATTTAGATTATAATCTTAATCCTAATTTTAATCTTAATCTGCCTGTCTGTCACTCTGCATTAGGGAGTATTTCAACATCCGCATATACTGAGGCCCTGTCTTGGCCCACCTCTGACAGACATCCAAATAGCCTGTCTCTTTTCCACATGTTGGCCACACATATAATTTGGCATGCCAATAAAGTCTCTTTAAATTTGAAATATGAAATTTCTATCTTAAATACACCCTCTCCTGAAATTATGACTTCAAGTCCCATGCTGTATATGAGAAGAAAGGAGCGCTTTTTAAAACATATTTGCAAAGCTTTCTTTTATTAGCTTCTTGCTTTATGAAATGTTGAAATTCTTTTATATTAAATAATCAAAATTACCCTATTTGTAGGACATAAGGTGGGCTTGAGTAATATTTCTGAAGTGCATTTAGACTGTACAGCTATGCATTGGAGCTAGCTGTTCAGATAAAAGTACAAAACCTAGAAATTCAATATATTACACAGAATAGGATTACATTTTCCATCTCCACTTCTTACTTTTCAGGAAAGATTGATTCAGTTATTGCTCTTCAGCCTTAATTCTGTGCACATTTGGTCTTTGCTTTGTTGTTTGCTAATTGGGTTTCTGTGGGGTTCATTTAACTAGTATAGGCATTGTTTCTGTAATCAATATATTGTCTGATTTTGCTTAAGATTCTAGATAGGTCCAAAATCATTGAAGGTTTGTTTCTTCATTTGCATCCAAGAGACTTGTTGCTGATGTCTCTCATCTGTGAATTACTCACATCTAAAAATCAATATTTATTGGTTTGGTGAGGTGTCCTGGGCAAGACCAAAGTGATCTTATTGCAGAGGATTGGCTATAGTAGTGTGTTTGTGGTGAGGGGAGTTAGTAGTTAGCTCTTGTGCTGCTGAGCAATTTGACAGGTCATCATTTACCCATTTGTACTCCTCATGGTTCAAATTGCTTTCTACGTTAACCTTTACAAAAGTATATAACCCTTTAAAGAAGTGTTATCCAAGAGGGTGAAGTTTCTCCATTACTAGTATTGCATAGGCTGCCATTCAAAATCATCGGAAGCTTAAAAAAAACCCATAGGGATGCAATTCTGAAATATATGTCAGACAAAAAATACTGTGCCATAGTATGTGCTCTAAAAAGGGGGTGGAGTGAATCAGACATTATCAAGTTCAGTTTCACTTGTTTTCTAGTCAAGATAATAAAATGTTCTGACAGCTAGCTATAGGAAAAGAAGAAAGAATTACTTTTACCAGATAGACCTGGCTCAAAATATCTATTTTTATGGCCTATCATATTTGCTTGAACAAATTTATCAGAAGAGCAGAGTGCAGATGACATATTCTAAAGTACCTTCCATTTTTCCTGCCAGTGGCATTTCATGGCAACATGGGGAGGGCAAGGAAAGAAAGATGAAAAATAAGACTCTCATTACTTTATTACCCTGAGCCGATATGCACTAAAATTATTTTTAAACCAGTCAGCTTCATTCCCCTGTGGTGTCATGCAAACTATATCAGCAAAAATTTTTGCCTTCATAAGTTTTGTTTCCTACTCTTTAGAGAGCCATTTCCCAACAGCAACAGCAAGAAAGTGGATAGGAATGCAAAAACCCAAGCAGTGGACCTTGGCACAATTCCTGTTGAGAGTGAGTATTTGCAAGGGCTGCAGAGTGAGGACTGCAGAGTCAGGCCTAGTCTACACTTAAAATTTAGGTCATCATAATGCTCTGAGGGTATGAAAAATCCACTCAGTTGAGTGCTATATCTATGCCAACCTAACACCCAATATAGGTGCAGCAAGGTTCATGGAAGCATTCTTCCATCAATCCAACAATCATTGCTCAGAGACGTGGTGTTGCCACAGTGATTGAAAAAATTGTCCTTTGCTATAAGCAACATCTACATTACGGGGGTATTGTCAGCTTAACTATGGAACTGCAGGAATGCTATTATTGTTCTCCAAGGGTAGACATGGCCTCAGGCTCACTGAGAATAAATTTGGTGCAAAATCATCACTTTCATTATTAGGTATAGGTTGAACCTCTCTGGTGTGGCACCCTCAGAACCACACCAATGCTGAACCAGAGAATTTGCACAAACCACGGGAGATCAATATTGTCTAGCGGCATTACCAACACTTTCACTGCTTACTGGGCTCTTAGACAACTTTTAGGGGTAAATTAGAGCTTAATAACAGCACAGAACACTGAGGGCCAGGACTGTTGGCTGTAAATAAACTTTATGGGACTGCAGGAAACTTGGCCATGCTCATGCTAAGTGGACATCCGGTTAACTAAAATCATGCTGGACCACGGATGTTACCACACCAGAGAATACCAGACTAGAGAGGTTCAACCTGTATAATCATTTGTGTGCTGCTCCTTAACTCAAAGAACCATGTTTAGAGTATTTCAGTAATTTGCAGTCCTTCATCTCGCTGGCTGTTTATGTTGTTTCTTTAGTGACAATATTTTACTAACTACTGGCTATTTTATCCAAGATCATTCTGTTGCCTCTGTCACATTGAGTCTTTAAAAGATTTATTTGAATGCTGCTAAAGAAACTTCCCTGAAAAATCACTCGGATTCTTAAACACTCAGCCACGCTTGAGCCCCTTTTGTGTTTGATTCTGTGAATGTTTGACCAATTTAATTTTAGTCTTGTGAAAGTTCCCATAATGGCAAATTTAAGGTTGCAATCTCAAATACTTGTGAATAGCAATTTTAAACTCACATAAAGCAATATTTGCCACACCGTGATATATTTTATATCTAATGGGATTACTGCTTCATGTAGCAGAGGGACAGAATTCCCCAAACCCTTCACCAGACTTTGGCACAGAGGCTATTAAACAAGCCAAACCATGATCTAACCACTTTCATAGCAGCCAAGTCCTACATGCAACAAGACTGCACATACACATCTAGGCTACGTCTACATTGGCATCCCTTTCCGGAAAAGGGATACTAATGAGACGAGTCGGAATTGCAAATCCATGGGGGATTTAAATATCCCCCTGCTGTATTTGCATTTACATGGCTGCCGCTTTTTTCCGGCTTGGGGATAAACTTGAAGTAAGAATAAGAAATCCTCCAGAAAAGGGCTTATTTTCCAGAGAATCGCATCTAGACTGGTGCTTTTCTCCAGCTTATCCCCAAGCCGGAAAAAAGCAGCAGCCATGTAAATGCAAATGCCGCGGGGGACATTTAAATCCCCCGCGGATTTGAAATTCCGACTTGTCTCATTAGCATCCCTTTTCCGGAAAGGGATGCCAATGTAGATGTAGCCCTACAGTTACTTTAGAGAAAATAAATAGAGTAGCCTAATGGTTCTAGGAATGATACTTTGGGCAACATCTTTGTGGCTCAGCAAGGAGAAATTTTATTTTTTTCTAAAATGCCATAATCTGCCTTATCCATTACTTGTCCCCAAATTATTACCTCTCCAAGATCGATTCAAAGCTCCAACAAAATTCCAGGATAACCAACCAGTTGCCCACATATTCAACTAAGGCATTTCAGGCAATCCAAAGGGGCTTGCTTAATGAATAACCAATGGTATGGCATTAAGGTACATGTAACCCACAGCCTCACTATGTAAACTCTGGATGTCGTCATGTGACACATGACAGAATCATTAGTGGGTCAGATATCCTGGGAAATCTTTTGATTTTTCTTGCACTATCTGCATGACTTACATTTCAAGCTGGAAAAGGATTGATAGAATGGTGCTACAAGGTTCACTGAAAGAATGAATTATAAATAATATATTTCAGTTACTAGAAATGTAATATCAAACCCAAGGTTTCCCCAGTTTACAGATCCTAAACCAGCAGCCAAAGAGAAAAATAACAATGAACGATACACTCTGGCACAGTATAATTTAGGTCATAAAAATATGAGGCATAATACAGGATGAAAGCAATCTGAAATAAATAAGTATAGGTGCTTCAGTCTTCAAACAGTGAAGCAAAAGATAAAACATATACAATGTACAGATGAATGACTAGAAAAAAAAGGCAAATTACTGTCAAAAGCATATATGGATATTTTGTTTCTTTAAATTTGTCGCAAAAAGTCAGAGAAGAGAGGTTTGGGATAGATCTACATTTTAATAACAGAGACACAAAAATAGCTTTAATAGACAACATTGGTTTCCCTTTTTCTGTGTTCATTATTAAAAGAAAGTGACTCTGTGATTCTTTACCATTGCCACACCATGACAGCCACTGAAATTAAAGAAGGGTGAATGGGGTTCTAGTTTGAAATGCTAGGATCTTTATTGTAAATCAATAGGATGTGAAATTGGATGCACCTCTTCCTGAGGAATGGACATTAAGAAAAGAAAGCCTTTGCAGTGACCAGCCGAAAGTAATCAGAATGACAAAAAATAATAATAATAATCCAGGACTGCAGATCTCCAGCTGATCTTATTCTTAATGGAGAACGCTGAAGGGAAGAGATAACTTGGGCAAAGTCCTCCCACAGACAAAGATGACTAAATGTAGGTTGTATCCATGCATTCTAAAAACTATAATCCGTAGTGAATCATCCTGTGATACTCTGTCATGAACAAAACTATACAAAGGCTATTTGATTGTTTGACCAAAAAAAGGAGAGCTTGTTACAAGGTATTGCAAAAGTTTTGGACAGTCTTCAGTTTTCAAATTAAGGCTCCTAAACATGTGGCTAGTGAATATAGTTTTAAAAAAATCCAGCAAGCAATAAATATTAAAGTGCACAGAGAAAATGAAATGTGTTATTTGTGAACAATTAAACAAAATGTAAAAGAAGCTGGAAGAAAAAGGATAATAGAGAAAGAGAAAATAGAACCACTGAGGCTATGTTTAGAATACGGGATTTTTCCCGGATACCTCCGGGTATCCCATAAGAACATATGAACGGCCGTACTGGGTCAGACCAAAGGTCCATCTAGCCCAGTAGCCTGTCTGCCGACAGTGGCCAGCCGCCAGTGACCAAGAGAGGGAGGACCGAAGACAATGATCAAGCGATTTGTCTCGTGCCATCCTTCTCCAGCCTCTGACAAAGAGAGGCCAGGAACACCATTTCTGTCCCCTGGCTAATAGCCTTTTATGGACCTAACCTCCATGAATTTATCTAGCTTCTCTTTAAACTCTGTTATAGTCCTAGCCTTCACAGCCTCCTCTGGCAAGGAGTTCCACAGGCTGACTATACGCTGTGTGAAGAAGAACTTTCTTTTATTAGTTTTAAACCTGCTACACATTAATTTCATTTGGTGTCCTCTAGTTCTTCTATTATGGGAACTAATAAATAACTTTTCTTTATCTGCCCTCTCCACACCACTCAAGATTTTATATACCTCTATTATATCCCCACTCAGTCTCCTCTTTTCTAAACTGAAAAGTCCCTGTTGCTTTAACCTCTCTTCATATGGGACCCATTCCAAACCTCTAATCATTTTAGTTGCCCTTTTCTAAGACCACATCTGTAGACAATATTCAAGATGTGGGCGTACCATAGTTTTATACAGGGGCAGTAAGATATTCTGTGTCTTATTTTCTATTCCTTTCTTAATAATTCCTAGCATCCTATTTGCCTTTTTGACCACCGCTGAACAGTGTGTGGAAGTTTTCAGAGAACTATCCACGATAACTCCAAGATCTCTTTCCTGATTTGTCATAGCTAAATTAGCCCCCATCATTCTGTACGTATAGTTGGGGTTATTTTTCCCAACGTGCATTACTTTACACTTATCCACATTAAATTTCATTTGCCATTTTGTTGCCCAATCACTCCGTTTGGTGAGATCTTTTTGGATACCTCACAGTCTGCTTCTGTCTTGACTATCCTAAACAGTTTGGTATAATCCACAAACTTTACCACCTCACTGCTTACCCCTTTCTCCAGATCATTTATGAATAAGTTGAAAAGGACTGGTCCCAGGACTGACCCTTGGGGGACACCACTAGTTACCCTTCTCCATTCTGAAAATTTACCATTTATTCCTACCCTTTGTTTCCTGTCTTTTAACCAGTTCTCAATCCAAGAAAGGACCTTTCCTCTTATCCCATGGCAATGTAATTTACACAAGAGCTTTTGGTGAGGGACCTTGGCAAAGGCTTTCTGAAAATCTAAGTATACTATATTTACTGGATCCCCCTTGTCTGCATGTTTATTAACCCCTTCAAAGAACTCTAAAAGATTATTAAGACATGATTTCCCTTTAAAGTTAGACTTACTGGTCTATAATTGCCAGGATCGCCTCTAGAGCCCTTTTTAAATATTGGTGTCACGTTGGCTACCTTCCAGTCATCAGGTACGGAATCCGATTTAAAGGATAGGTTACAAACCACAGATAACAGTTCAACAATTTCCCATTTGAGTTCTTTTAGAACCCTTGGATGAATGCCATCCAGTCCCGGAGATTTGTTAACATTAAGTTTTTCTATTTGTTCCAAAACTTCCTCTAATGACACTTCAATCCGGGACAGTTCCTCAGATTCATCACCCACAAAGAACGGTGCAGATTTGGGAATCTCTCTAACGTCCTCAGCCGTGAAGACTGAAGCAAAGAAATCATTTAGTTTATCCACAATGACTTTATCATCCTTGATTGCTCCTTTTATATCTAGATCATTTAAGGGACCCACAGGTTTTTTAGCAGGCTTCCTGCTTTTAATGTACTTCAAAAACATTTTGTTATTTCTTTTTGAGTTTTTGGCTAGCTGTTCCTCAAAATCTTTTTTTGCTTTTCTTATTACATTTTTACACTTGATTTGACAGTGTTTATGTTCCTTTCTATTTATCTCACTAGGATTGGACTTCCACTTCTTAAAAGATGCCTTTTTGTCCCTCACTGCTTCTTTTATATGGTGGTTAAGCCACAGTGACTCTTTTTTAGGTCTCTTGCTATGTTTTTTAATTTGGGGTATACATTTAAGTTGGGCCTCTACTATGGTGTCTTTAAAAAGTTTCCATGCAGCTTGCAGGGATTTGGCTCTACTCATTGTGCCGTTTAATTTCTGTTTAACTAACCTCATTTTTGTGTAATTCCCCTTTTTGAAATTAAATGCCAGGGTGCTGGACTGCTAAGGTGTTCTTTCCACCACAGGAATGTTAAATGTTATTATATTATGGTCACTATTCCCAAGCGGTCCTATAACGGTTATCTCCTGTACCTGTGCTCCACTCAGGACTAAATCGAGAATTGCCTCTCCCCTTGTGGGTTCCTGTACCAGCTGCTCCAAGAAGCAGTCATTTAAGCCATTATGAAATTTTATCTCTGCTTCTCTTCCTGAGGTGACATGTATCCAGTCAATATGGGGATAATTAAAATCCACCATTATTATAGAGTTCTTTATTTTGGTAGCCTCTCTAATCTCCCTCAGCATTTCAATGTCAGTATCGCTGTCCTGGTCAGGTGGTCGGTAATATATCCCTACTGCTAACTTCTTATTGGAGCATGGAATTACTATCCATAGCAATTCTGTCGAACATATTGATTCATTTAATATTTTTATTTCATTTGATTCTACATTATCTTTCACATACAGTGACACTCCACCACCTACCCAGCCTGCTGTATCCTTTCAATATATTTTATATCCCGGTATGATTGTGTCCCACAGATTTTCCTCATATCACCAGGTTTCAGTGATGCCTATTGTGTCAATCTCCTCCTTTAATACGAGGTTCTCTAGTTCACCCATCTTATTAGTCAGACTCCTAGCATTTGTGTAGAAGCACTTTAAAAATTTGCCACTGCTTATTTGTCTGGCCTTTCCTGATGCATTTGATTCCTTTATACGCGGTTGTTTGTCTGCTCTGGCCCATGGTTTGTCCTCTCCCCTCCTCTCTTTCTGTCTACAGCTTAGAGAATCTCTATCAATGGATTCTCCTCTAAGAGAAGTCTCCATCCGATTTACGTGCATCTTCACACCAATCGGCTTTCCCCCATCTCTTAGTTTAAAAACTGCTCTACAGCCTTTTTAATGTTTATTGCCAGCAGCCTGGTTCCACCCTGGTTTAGGTGGAGCCCATTCTTCCTGTATAGGCTCCTCCTATCCCAAAAGTGTCCCTAGTTCCAAATAAATCCAAACCCCTCTTCCCTACACCATCGTCTCATCCACGCATTGAGACTCTGAAGCTCTGCCTGCATACCTGGCCCTGCACGTGGAACTGGAAGCATTTCCGAGAATGCCACCATAGATGTCTTGGATTTCAGTCTCTTTCCTAGCAAAATACATTTGGCCTCCAGGACATGTCTCCTACCCTTCCCTACGTCATTGGTACCTACATGTACCACGAGCACCGGCTCCTCCCCAGCACTACACATGTCTATCTAGATGCCTCGAGAGATCCGCAACCTTCGCACCAGGCAGGCAAGCAACCATACGGTTCTCCCGGTCATTACAAACCCAACTATCTATGTTTCTAACGATCGAATCACCCACTACTAAAACCTGCCTCTTCCTAACAAATGGCTTTCCCTTCCTCTCAGAGGTATCCTCAGTGCAAGAGGATACCACAACATCCTCTGGAAGGAGGATCCCAACTACGGGATGGTTTACCTCTGTTCCCATTGAACGCTCTGTTCTCTTGAGACTTTCATCCTCTTTAAGAGCACTGGGGCTCTCAGACTGGAGGAGGGACAGTACTACAGTGTCCCGGAAAGTCTCATCAACATAGCTCTCTACCTCCTTTAGCTCCTCCAGTTCAGCCACCGTGACCTCCAAAGCCCAAACTCGGTTTCTGAGGGTCAGGAGATCCTTGCAACGGGCGTACACATACGCCACCCGCCCACAGAGCAGGTAATCATACATGTTACACTTGACGCAATGAACAGGATAGCCCCCACTCTGCTGCTGGGCTTCTGTCTCCATTTTTCTTATAAATAAGTTAAAGTATAAACTGGGCTTCTTATTAAACGTCTGGAATATAGATTATTATAAAAGTTATGTTTAAAGAAGGTTAGAAGTCACTAGCACCCTCTAACCTCCCCCTCTAAACTCCCTCTCCAAACTCCCTGTTAGTTGCTCCTGTTCGCAAGCTCCCTGATCGCTGACTCACAGGCTTATAAAGCCCTTGTAGCCCCTCCCCCGACTGAGGCTCGGCGAATTAACAGAGGCTTCTAGATTTCAAACCTTTTAGAAGCTCCTTCAAACAAACAAACAAACAAACCAAACACAAGCTCAGCACACAGCAAATAACTCCCCCTCTCCCCCGCCCACACACACACACTACAGACAGCCACTTACCACAAGGGTCCCGTATTTACTCCTCTTTTACCTGTAGAACTCCCTCTCCCTGTTAGCTGCTCCTGTTCGGAAAAACTCCACCGTGTCCAGGGAATGTGTCTGCTCTTCTGCTTATTTTTGCAGAAAAGCAGATGTGCTCTTTGAAAAGCCCTGTCTTCCTCCGCCCACGAGGAAGAAGGGCTGTTCTGAAAAAGGAGACTTTTCCAAAATTTGGCTCTGTGTAGATAGGCCAAATTTTGGAAAAACCTCTTCCGAAAAAACGATCAGAAACAGGTACGCAAATTGCATAGCGCAATATGCATACCTTTTTCTGATAGGTCAGCGTAGTCTAGACATAGCCTGAGTCACCAAGAAATGCATAATGTGGTAAATCCTGTCTCCAAATCCCAGCCTGAGTGATAAGGGCAGCAGCAGAATGGGGAGGAATTTGGGGTGGGAAGAAGTTGTACAGACAAGCTGTGGCAGTTACTCAAGCATAGAAGCTGAAGTAGCTTCTATGAACCTTTATGCCATCATCTCAGGAAAGGATTTGAAGATCTTCTAGCCCCAGTCAACCTTCAGTGTCGCACCTCCACAACTTCTACTCATTGTTGCATGAGACTTGTGCAGAACGCAGTTTTATACAGTAGAAGCACACTGTTTGCATGCCTCCCATCCAGCCTCCATGGCATATATCCCTTTCCCCTCCCCATATTTGTACTTGTTCTCCTACCAAAATGCCCTCTGCAGCTACAGAAGAAAGGCCTTTGTTTGCATCTCTCAGACCTGTCCACATTCTGTTTATAATCATCATATTTCGCAAATAATTTATTCAATAATTTATAGGGAAAATATTAAAAATACATTATTCAACAATCTATGAAATTTTCATTTTTAATGCAATAGACCAATGATTGACAGAAACAAATCCATGCAGAAGATATTTGGAAACAATTTTCCTACAGTTTGAAAATGTTCTGGTGACTCTTGGGCTGCATTTGGAATTACCTGCAAGCATCAGGAAAACATGGCATGGAAACCAGGCCAAATTCAGTGAGCCTGACTTTCTGCTCTGCTTCAGCAAAGTCAGCAAAACTATGCTGGCCTGAATCCAAAGTAGCAAAATGGAGGCTCTGTCCTTGTGACTTTAGCTTGGATATTTGTTTGATCAAATCCCAAATACAAAGTGAAATTCAGAGTCATAGAAAGTGAGTCCTTGCAAATTAAAGAAATATCACAGGAAACACCGATGACTTTAAACTACTGAATTTTGTACCTGTTCTTGGTAAGCTAGAGGTACTCATCATATACAAGAAAAATATACATTACTTGATTGAATACAGTAATTCCTCATTTAGCACTATAGGGCTACGTCTAGATTGCATCCCTTTTTCGTAAAAGGGATGCAGATTAGACGTATTGCAATTGCTAATGAAGCGGGGATTTAAATCTCCCCCACTTCATTAGCATAAAAATGGCTGCCGCTTTTTTTCGGCACGGAGCTTTGCCGGAAAAAAGCGCCAGTGTAGATGCAGATCTTTCGGAAAATAAAGCCTTTTCCGAAAGATCCCTTATCCCTCTTAAAATAAGGGATAAGGAATCTTTCGGAAAAGGCTTTATTTTCCGAAAGATCCGAGTCTAGACTGGCACTTTTTTCCGACGAAGCTCCGTTTTAAATCCCCGCTTCATTAGCAATTGCGATACGTCTAATTTTCATCCCTTTTACAAAAAAGGGATGCAATCTAGATGTAGCCTTGATGCGTTTCTGAAAATCTTCGTGCTAAGTGGAAATGCGGGGTCAATTTTTCCATTAAAAATAATGGAAAAGGTGGGGTTTGTGTTTCAGGTGGTGGTGGCAAAGTCAATTTTTTGTCGGTGCTGTATCGTTAACGTCAACATTAGATATGTAGCAACACAAGATAACTAGCAACACAAGTCGCTGCAGTTTGTTAAACACAAAGATAAACACGTGAGTGAGTGGAGGCGTTCTGTGACCATGTGTATTCATCCGCTCGCGTGTATTACCACTGTTTTCACCAACTTATACTGCTGCGTGAAGTAATCCACCAATTGATTATTTTCGTGTTATTTCGGAGACAGTCGTGTTATTCGAAAAATGTTCCCTAAAAAAAAATCATGCTATTGCAAAAACGTGTTAAGCGGGCACGTGTTAAATGAGTAATTACTGTACACACATGCATACAGAAATGTATAGACTTTTCAAAACAAAATGTGCATGTGACTTTTGCCCACTTGGATTGATTGTGAGGCTTTTTAACCTTAACACTCAGTGTCCCTTTTATGTTTATTTTAAAACTACAAGTTGAACCTTCCTGCTGCAGAACCCTCAGGCATGGAGTGGTCCTGAACAATGGAATTTGCTGGACCAGGGGAGATTAGACTTCCGGGCTCTCCCAGGGCTCTCCTCCTGGCTGCTGCCTTGGGAGAACGCAGAGGCCAGGCCTCCACCAGCTCATCTGCCTGGCTCTGTTGCCCACTCCATGGCCTCTGCTCTCTGTCTCCAGCCCCACACAGGATGGTAGGTGCTCCCGGGATTCCCTCCCTGCACAGGGACATGGGTGTGGTCTTGGGGAAGCTCCCAGTCCTGGGGAGAGCCAGACATCCTGACCATGGCCTGACCACTTCTCTTCTTTCTCTACAGCTGCACCAGCTGCTCATGCAGGGCGTACCACCCCGCCCGGGACATGCTCCCGCACCCACAGCCTGCTCCGGACCACTAACACACAGCAGGAGTACTGGGACCAGCATCTGGGGGCCCTCCGAGCCCTACACTGCACCGTTGAGGCCTGGATGCAGGAAGACTTGCAGGTCCACCGGGAGGAGCTTGCGGAGGATCGAGCGAGGAACTGTCACCTGCAGACCCTGCTGCAGAGCATGGTGCCCTGTGCCGGTCCTGTGCCTGCTGCCCCCCCAACAACTGCCGCCCCCACCTCTTCCTCCTCAGCCTCCACACTCTCCTCCTCAATCTCCACACACCCCCACCTCAAGCTCCGTACCCTCCACCCCATCTCCCTCGGGACACCGAGGCCCCCTCCCACGCTGTGCTGTGAGGCGGTTGGCCCAGTGAGACCCCCCCCCCGATCCCTGAGCTTCCCCTCCCCCTTCTTCCCCTTGCTTCCCCCTTTCAGCTCCCTCCTCCCAGTTTTCCCCCTCCCCTCTCTCACCCTCTCTCCTGCCCTCTCCCACCTCCTTTCCCCAGTCTCCCCACAGATTCATTCCCCCTCCCCAGTTGTATTGAATAAAGAGAGTTGGTTTTTTTGAAAATACATGTCTTATATTTGACATCAGGAAGGGGGTCTAGGGAACGGTAAGTGGAAGGACAAGAGGGGGGAATGGGGCACAAGCCCCCAGTGAGGCAGACCAGGGAGACTGTTAGTGCTCCTCAGGGTGGAAGCTCTCCTGCAGGGCTCCCTGGATCCTGACATCCCCTCGATGGACCTTCTGGATGGCAGCCTACAGACAGTGCAGCCGGGCCGATGGCAATGACCCCACAAGACTCACCGGTATGCTCAGGGACAGGTCTGGTTCCATGTTGCAGAGTGCCGTGGTGTCCCGAGTGAGGGCAAGCAGAGCACTCTGAGACACGAATGCTTTGCTGTCCCTCAGGGAGGTGGACAAGCAAGCAGAGAAACCTGAGAACTGTCTGTCCGGGATGAGTGGTCGAGTCCCTTTAAGCACAGCCCTCGGCTAGCCTGAGACAGCAGCCCCACACACTGAGTCCAACCCTGATGCCCTTTTGGCACTGGTTCCGGCCAGCCTTACCTTCGATTCAGGGTCCACTCAATGTGGACGCGCTATTTCGAATTAGCAAAATGCTAATTCGAATTAGTTTTTGGGTCTAGATGCGGTATTTCGAATTAGCTTATTTTAAATTAGCTAATTCGAAATAAGTTAGTTCGAATTAGCGCTGTAGTGTAGACATACCCTTAGGGAGATTGGAAAGAAGTTACAAATTGCAATACACAACTAAGTAGATAACATTTTGATTTTTTGCAGGCATCTTAAGTTCTGTCCAACTGTAAAATATATAATTTCAGCTCTGGTACAGATTTAAATGCATACTAAGACCCTTTACATGTGTATAACTCTTCTATCCAGTGGAAAATATAGTAATAAAATTAATGCTCTTAGTTTTTAAGTTAAATATAAGCTAGCGTTAACTAATTGACTGGCCTATAGTTATTATTTTCTAGATCGCTGATTCCCAAAATATGACTCTTGAATTCAAAGAACCTCAGATAATCATAGTTGTTGGCTCTCCATTCTGTTTCAAGAAGCTAAATCACATTAAAAATGGTTGGAAAAAACATTCCCAGTGTTGCTTTCCTGTATGAGTAATCACTGTAATCACAGAGATGTTATGTAATCTCTAACATGAAATGAAATAATTCATGGGATTTAGAGGGGCAACAGAGTTTTCCATGAAACAAGCTCTATTTTACAACTGGCATATTGAAGTGTATAGGAGAACATTCTGTATTGCTCTATATTAAAACAACATATATTTTAATGAAAAAGCACACAGACTAATTTTCAACATGTAATTTTCAAAAAGTTTATGTCGCTTATCATCCACTTATCATGAACTTCATATTGAAAATACCTAAGGTACCTGTATGGCACTTTCTACTTTCAGAAAACAATTCACACCTTTGAATACTCTGATCATTTGCAACCAGAATATTTTAAAACAGCATGGTGCTGTGACATTTTTTTTAAATAGAGAAAAGCCGGTTAGCTCTGCATGAAAGTTAGCTCTGCATGAAAATCAGAAATGCCTTGAAGCTGTTTGTTTTCTATTTTATGGTTAACAATTTTTTGCAGTTGTTATGCTCTGACTTCTGGTCATCAGATCTATTCATTATTGTCGGTGACACAACAGTAAACGATCAGACAAATCTCTCCTCCTTCAAATGGATGCATCTGTTAACACTAGGCCTGCCAATTAATAGCTGCATAATATATGCAATTAGCTGAAAACAAATTAATGGTTTTTTTTAAAGGCGTTAATCAGACACCTCTGAGGATGTAACTCAATGGCAGCCAGGAGGAAAGGGAAGCTCTGGCTGTGGCCATTAATCCATCATGACCCCGTCCTGTAGCCTGTGGGCAATTTGGGACATCTTCCATGGTAAGGGAGGAGCCCAGCCCTGCACCACCAGCACCATCCCCTCCCTGCAGGACAGGGCCAGCCTAAGGGGTGTCATGCTCAGGGGAATACCATTGCATGCTTCAGAGGCAGGGGGACTCCAAACATGTCTGCTGCACAAAGCAGGGACTTGTCGGCGGGGAATGAAATGGGAAAGTTCCTCTCATACACACACTCATGTACCCTGTCACTGCTGAGCTGGTGTCGGGGAAACAAGGGAAACCTGTCTGCTCCTGAGCTGTGGATTAGAAGTAAGTGCTGCTGTCAAGACTGATTCCCCATTCCGGCATGGTGAATGCAGAAGTGGGGACCTGCAAAAGTACCCCCAAACTTTATCTTTCCAGGCTTTGGTTTAAAGCTTCCCCCCAAAATCTTAAAAACTTAGATTTTGGGGATAAAAATCCACTGCCACCACCCAAGTAATGGTAAGAAAAACAAGGGAAGAGATCACTTGGGAAATTTCAGCCCTAAAGTAAAACCAGGACACAAAAATTAACCAATACCAGGTTAATAAAAAAGGAAGAACATTTATTATCACTACAATACTCCTCTTATAAGTATAATGAGTAGATGGAAATGTCACCAATTAATATAGTCATGGAGGACTCCCATAGGCCAAAAACTTAGTTACAAAGAAGAGGAAAATCCATTTTTAAATGCACAGACATTAGATTCCCATTCCCAAACCATAAAACAATAAAACCTAATGGATTTATCTAAACTTTACCCTACTTACAGATGGGCTACGTCTAGACTAGCATGATTTTCTGCAAATACTTTTAACGGAAAAGTTTTTCTGTTAAAAGCATTTGCAGAAAAGAACGTCTAGATTGGCACGGGTGCTTTTCGGTAAAAGCATCTGTCGCCATTCTAGACACAGTTTTGCGCAAAAAAGCCCCGATCGCCATTTTCGCCATCGGGGCTTTTTTGCGCAAAACGGTTCTCAGTTGTCTACACTGGCCCTCTTGCGCAAAAGCATTTGTGCAAGAGGGCTTTTTCCCGAGCGGGAGAGTCATTGTATTTGCGCAAGAACACTGACAATCATACATTAGATCGTCAGTGTTCTTGCGCAAATTCAAGTGGCCAGTGTAGACAGCTGGCAAGTTGCCAGTCTAGACACAGCCATGGTGAAGAGTCTTTTCTTGGAGAGAGACATGTTGTCTGTCTCCCTCAATATCTGGAAAGTCAACTGGCCAGGGAAAAACCAAAAAATCCTTTGTCTCAGTTTGAAATCCCTATCTGCATTTCTATTGGCTGAGCAGATACCTGGCTAGGTATAGGGACATAGTTAACCCCTTAGTCCCCAGGCTGCTGCCCAACCCTCAAGGTTATGACAGCTGCCAACACCCCTTCTGAGTACTGTGCCAAAGAGACAGCTCTCTCCTCCCACATACACGCTCACTTCTCCCCATCCTTCAGTACGCGGACATAATTTCACATCAAAACAGAATCTGAATTGGGGTCCCAGTGAGCCAGGCATGGCCAGAAGGCTGCGGGAGGGCTATGGGTTCTGGCAAGATGCAGCACAGAGGCTAGGGGTGACAGGTATTACAGGCTGGGGGAGACTGAGCCTCCCCAAATAGCCTGGGATGGCCCAGCCCATGCTTCATTCCAGATTCCCACCTACTTCCAGTTATTCCCTGTGACCAGGGCTAGGGCTAGGGCTAGGGCAGGGTGGCTTGCAGCCCAAGATTTGGGGCCACTGGTGCCAGTGCTTGCACCACCCAGCACTGTGAGGTGAGGAATGCTGGGGCCTACCCAGCACTTTGGGACTGGGAGTGGTTGGGCAGCCAGGCGGAAGCCACAATGGAGGGGCTCTGGGCTCTAGCAGAGGCAGGAGGGATGGGACCTCAGGCAGAAGGGCTAGGGCTTGGGGCTAGCCTCCCCAAACAGGTGGTTCATGTTCTGCGCATGACAGACCTTGCCTTGAGCAAAAGGCTGCTTGTTAGGCATCCTAAGCTGCAGCAGCAGCATAGAGGTAAAGGTGGCAATACACTATGCCCTGGTTTCTATGCTGCTGGTAGCATAGCCTGCCAGCGTAGCCTGCAGAACTGAGCACCAGGACAGCAATGGCCACCCAGGATGATGTTAATTTGTGTCAGGACTTGGCCCTGGCCCTGCTTTCTATACAAGTCAAGCCCTTGGGGAAGGTTGAAGAACCCATGGGGCCCAGGGTGACAGGTGTGGGAGCCTATGGGTGCCTGGGCAGAGGTATTCTGTTATTGTTTCATAGTGTAATTAACACTGAATTAATCGTGAATATAATGTCAATCTCATGATTAATCATGATTAATTTTTTAATCCTTTAAGAGCCCTATAAATAATGTATGTATGCTTTATGCAAAATGCCTCATGTAAGGCACTCATTGAAACACTTGTAATCTTCTGAGTGTGTATATTCTATTTGTGTGCATGTATCCTGCCTGAATTTGATGTTTAATAACACAGTATAAACCTGAGTTAAGAAAATAGTCTTGCTAAGTGAGAGCCATTAATGGTACTTCAGGAGCTTGCCAGTACATTGACAACAAAATAATGCATTGCACCTGGACTTGTTTTGCCTCTAAGCCTGGGAGGAAGGGCTATGGTTGGTCCTAAGAAGACATTTGGCCAGTCACCTGATGCTGGAAGCTGTACTTTTCCATTGAAAGGGAGAAAATGTTTAAAATGAACACAAAGGATTCCCACCTTTGGCAAAATCTATATAAAGGTGGGAAGTCAAACACTAGGGGCAACTGCTAGTCATGCTTATCACCCAAGATGACTATTAGAAACAGGTGACATTGAGCAGAGGGTAATGACTGAGCACAGACTGGAAATGAGTCTAGTCTGTGAAGGTGATTATTAGAACAACAGTTAGTGTAAGACTTTACGTATTCTGTTTTATTTTGTTTAGTAACCTACATTGTTCTGCGTGCTTTTGTTTAGTAACCTACATTGTTCTGCCTGCTATCTCTTATGGCCACTTTCACACTTAATACAAATACTTTTATTTCTTAATAAACTCAGTGTAAGTAATTGATACCTGGGGAGAGGAGCGAGGAATCTTTGTAGATCTCTCTTTACCCTGAGAAAGAGGGTGAACATATGTTTACTTTGTATAAGACTTTATACAGACTGGGTTTATACCGAAGGATTTATCTAGGGTTCAGGTCCCACTAAGGCTGTACATTTGGGTGCTGTGACAAGTCCTTTTGACTGAGCCTTCCCTTTAGCTGAGCTGAGCTAAGTTTGTATTATACTTCAGAGGCCTGTGATCCTAGCTCTGTGTCTGTGTTAAGGTTGTAAAGGTTCAGCAGGACAGAGATGAGGAGTGTCCAGCAGGGCAGGAAAGAATGCTAAGTGGTATTTCAGCACATCAGGTGACAGTCACAAGCTGAAACACTAAGTATGCACTATTGAGGGAGTTTTTCTAATCAATAATGTTCTACAACACTTGTTTGTCTTAGGCTTTTATACATTTCAGAACCTATGGGTTTGTGTGCCTCCTTCCCTTGATTCTTCCAGGATTGGCTTGACATGTTGGATTGGCTTCATCGCCTTCTGAAATATTAATGTCTGAAAAGTTGCTTGTGACAGTTTCAGTAAATAATGAACGTCTACATCCTGTTGGTGATGCCACTATATTACTCAGTGGATGAAGCAAAATTACAGTCTTGATCAACACATTCTAATTTGCCATTGACTACTTATTATTGCTCAAAAAAATGGCCCCAAAATATCCCAACTGCTAATTGTTGCCTCTTATCTGGGAAACCAGGAGAGGAAAACCAAAATATCTATTTATAATGATGCCCTGTACTACCAGAGCCTGTAGATATAGAAAGAAAGTAAAAAAGAAAAACAATATGGGATATTAGTAAAAATATTTGGAAATTTTCCCTTTTTCCTCTTTTTACCTCACCTGGATTTGTTTTTGCTGGATGAACTAAAAATCTGTTACAATTTTTTGTGAAGCACAGAAGAATTGGGGAAATAAATATTTCATCCCCCCTACTTCAGACAAAAGTCACTAAATTTCCAAGATACAAAAAAAAAACCTCTCTCGGATTAGGACCATGACATTTAAAAATGCAAGCACATCAGTATTCTAAGACTATTGTCAGTGTTTATTAAGATAAGAATCTCTCATGTTTACATTTGAATATTTCTTAACTCATGACTTTGCATATTTTTATTAATACACTGCAATCATTACTTCAAATCTTTTTCTTACAATCCTGCCAATATGAGTGATTTTGATTAATGGGAAAAGTGCTCCAGGGTTAGCAACTTAACAAAGAAGACAAGTAGAAAAATATCTGGAAAATGAAACCTATCTCTATAATAATCAAACTAGTATCTTGAAGATAAAGTCAGAGGAACACACAGTTGCTAATTTTAATATGCATTGAACTTTAAAATGCTTCATCTGAATCCTTGCTTGCTGACAGAAGATATTCATTTCTGGTCTTCTGTCCTATGCCCAAAGCACATCTCTGGGTGGGTAAAGTATCTGTCTGTCTGATCTATCCGAGATGTCTGTAAGCATTGCTATCAAGGCCTAGATTCATAAAGTGAGCTAGGTACTTACTTTCCTAATACAATACTTAAGTGTCTCTCATATTCACAGAATCCCTACTCTATTTCTGCCCAATCCAATAGACATTTAAATGACCTGGGCGCCTATGTCTCTGTAAGCGGACATGCATAAAGATGCCTAAGTCTGACCTGCTCAGTATCCTTGATCATGCCTGAGCCAAAGCAGGATTCCCCCCAGCTATCTCTCCAGTGTGGGCCAATCCAGTAGGAATGTTCAGCATACATGTAACCTGCATAAACAGCCAGAGCTGAGGAGGTCATGACAGTGAGGTGATGACTGGCATGGATCCCAGTCCAGTGCTTAAAGTATTACTCACAGGGCACATGGGAGATATGGGTTCAAACCCCTGAGCTAAATCAGGCTGAGTAGGGATTTGAAAACAAGAGTGCTATGTTACAGGTGCATGGATCATTGACTATGATGTAGTCTCTGTATCTCACTGGTTTCTGTCTGCTAGGACGTGAACTACCTGGGAAGTGGCTGACCTGGCTTAGGTGCCTAATTCCAGGAACTTTCCTGGCTTTCATAGCTGAGCATCCCAAACAAAGGGAAATGTTTCTCTTTGGCCTGGAGTTACACTTCTGCTTTTGAGGGACAGGGATTAGGCCCTGCCCTTCTTGTCATTTCCTACTGGTCATTTTAAATGACTACCCCCTCAGTTTTCTGACTTCTGTGAATCTCTTGCTTAGGCTCTTAACTCTCCCCATACAATGTGCGGGGAGCACTGGCACCTAACTCCAATCTTAGGATTCCACTTGGTGTCAGGATGGAATACAGCTTGATTGTTAACCATTGATATCTATTTTCTGCATATGTTTTTCCAACCAATGCTGGAATATTTCTCTAATTGGTCTATGAAAAAGTCATGTAAGACAGTAGCTAGACTTATTCAAGTGAAGATATATCACAACTAGTGCTTCCCACCCTCTCCATCAAACTTGTGATCCTGTCAGAGAAGGATATTAAATTGATTGGACATGATTTGTTATTAACAAATCCATGCTCACCATTATTTAGCACCTTATTTTCTTCTAGGTGCTTAATTATTGTTTGACTGTTTGTTCTTTTCCAGTGCTGAAGTTAAGGTGACCGATCTATAATTTCCTACGTTGTCCGTATTCCTGTTTTTATACATAGGTAATATATTTGCTTTTTTCCTGTCCTCTGGGATCTTCCATGAGTTCTCAAAAAGTCACAAAGTCTGAGAGATGTCTTCAGCTATTTCTTTAAGTATTCTAGGGTGTATTTTTATCAGGTCCTGTTGCCTTGAAGACATCTAACTGGTCAAAGTACTTTTTAATTTGTTCTTTTCCTATTTGAGCCTCAGATTCTACAGCGATGTTCACTAGGTTGGCCATCCATAACCACTGCTAACTTTTTTTGTTGAAAATGAATCAAAAATCATTTAATACTTTGGACATTGCTGAGTTTTCAGTTATTATAGTGTTAAAAAGGAATCCCTAGATCTGTAACCAAGCCCTGGTTGCTGCTGACTTCACCTGGCAAAAGGGTTACAATTTGTAAGATCTTTAAACTTTAAAGATTTAAATGTTGATCCCTTCCTTAAAGGTCTTAGACCTGATTTCCTCTCATAGGGCTCATCTAGACTACGCTAAATGGTTGAAAGAGACTATGCAAATTCCATAGGAATTTGCATATCTTCTTCAGATTGCACTTTCGAAAGCAGAGCTTTTGAAAGTGAACGTAGTTTAGACACAGCTTTTTCGGCGAATCTCCCCCCCCCCCCCTTTGTTGAAAAGCCACTCCTCCTCAAAAAATGAGGTTTACATGGCTTTTCAACAAAGGGGAAGTGTCAGGGTGCAGGTGCCCCACTGTGCCTCAGTGCCTGCTGACTGTCCTCATCTAGCCCCTCTCAGGGCAAGTTACAGTCCGTGCAGGTTGCTCATCATTGACATTGGGATTATCTCCACAGCCTCGCTTACCTAAGCCAGCTGTGATCCACCTCCAAACCTTCCCTTAGCCAGGGAAGTCTTAGCTGGCCTTCTCCCAGCCCTTGCTGGCTATCCCCAGTGGGTCTCCCTCCGGGGAGTGCCTGCTTCTTCCACAGTCAGCCCTTCACTGGCTTCCCCCTCCTAAGCACTGTGCTTCTATATATATAGCTGTCAGTTGGGCTCTCACTCGCCCTAACGGCTTCAGCTATGCTCTCCAAGCCACCCGGGCTTCTCGGTATAGCTGCCAGCTGGGCTCTCACTAGCCTAACAGCTTCAGCTGGGGTATCTGTTCCCAGCCCTGGCTCAGGGCCTGAGTCTTGGTCTTAAAGGGCCAGTGCAGGGCAGGCGCCCTGTCACAGGAAGGTTTGCCGAAAAAGCCGCGTCTAAACTAGAGCTTTCAAAAGTGTGATCGGAAGACCATTCCACATAGTCTAGATGAGCCCATATTTTATCTGCCCTTTCTGATTTGCCAGTGACACTAGTCTTGATATCCCCTCCCTCTCCTTCTAAGACAAATCTCCAAATCTATTCCCCCAACTACCTCCCTTTGCCTCATTCAGATCCCTTCTAAAAACTCATTTCAGATCTCTTACTAAGAGTCAGGTAGGAGGAAATGGAAAAAGGAATAAGAAGTTATGCAGCTATTCTGAAGTTTGTATCATTTATTGCAGTTGTTGATCATTGTTACCATTGCCACCCTTCTCTATTTACTTCCCCTTTTCCTTTCTCATCTCTCTATGACCCTTACTTATTCTCACTTTGAATTTAGACTTTACACGCCTCTAGGTAGTGACTGTTTCAGTACTTGAATTTGTGAAGCACACAAAACATGTTAGGTCTTTGGAAAGTCAAAAATAACATTGTTAAACTTGTAATGCTGATTTCAATTCCAGCACCCATGATGTATCCGGCCTCTCATAATTCAGTATGTTAAAGTTAAAAACATAGACAGGAAATAATATGTCTCAGCTCCAGAGTGCAGGATTATGGGCTCTAAGTGATGGGGATCACATTTTCTTGAACAATTACAAGAAGAACAAAGTATTACCTCCAAAAGCCACATAAAGAGTAATTGGAGAAGTTGCTAGACTGTCTCTGGTAATACCATGTTAAGTCCACCAATGCACATAGTGATGAAAGACCTGTTATTTGCCACTTCTCATTGGCCATCTCTGTCTCCTGTCTTCCTTTTCCAAATTCAACACAAGTTTGCCTAACTGTGATAGCTAGTTAACAATACAGAGTATGCCCATTGAATTCCACTGCTGTTCCTGCCAGAGGCAGTGAAGTACAATAGAATGAATTACTGGAAATCTTGATATTCTTTTTATTTAATTTCCAGCAGATTCATAAAGAACTTTTCAGATTTATAAAACTGTTCCATACATCACTTGGCAACATTGATCCAAAATTTGATAATGGACTCATCCTGGCATCTGCCAATTTTGTTTTTCCAGTGTATGTGTTTTGTATTATAAAGAAGTTTCTGCATGCTGGATCTTTTAGAAAACAGACTAACATGAAATAAAATTAAAGTGATATTAAGGCTTTTATTTTCAATACAAGCACACAATCAAGATTCAGAATTGTTTCCAAAAAGTTTCCATGAGCTTGTTCCATGTTAAACTATTACCACTGTAAGTTTTGCACTGTTTTAATTTAATGTTGAGAAATGAATTTGAAAGAACAGATGTTGCCAGGCATAAACAAATGGTGTAAAAATTATTACATACAGCACAGTGTAAAGTTCCAAAAAGTGTTTGAGGCACTAAAATACACCATAACAGGCGAATCTGTAGATAGGAAAGATATTCCAAGTTGTACGCTTATTCTAATTGATATGGCTAGTTACAGATCTTTAAACTAGTTACATCTTCTGTGCAGATGCAAAATTGGTATCTGCATTTGCACCTGCATCTGCAAAAAAGATCCAAAGATGTGATACCCACAGATATAAAGCATATATCCACAGGTTTGCAGGGCTCTACAAATCTTCCTTTTCAATTCTTTTCATTGCAGCCGCAATCAACAACTTCACCTTTCTTCCAGACACCCTGATTTTGAAAATACCTTTTTGCTGGTATCGACTCGTGTCTCCTTCCCCACCTCTGCTCACTTGATCAGCTCAGTTATTAAATGCTCTAGGTTCTCACTCTATCTATTACTGGTCCAAAATTAATTCTTACCTCCATAAAGTTAGCCCTTGCCATCCCTTCACTTTTGAGATTTCAACCTGCTTTTCTCAGGCCTGGTGCCTCTCCATATTGTGCCACTTAAGTCTCTTCAACATAATGCTGCTAAAAATGGCTTCCCTATTGTGTCCCTGCATCAATGTCTCTTCATCTGTATCACTTCCAAGGCAAAGATCAAGCTTCAGTAACATCTCAGGTCGCCCTTTGTAGAATGAAATTTAAGTTCTAGCTATTCAGTTTCCTTTTCTCTCTCCCACAAGGATCACTGCTCCCTTTCTCATGCCACTCTCACACAAACTCCCCTTCTCCAAAGACATTTATTTCAGTTAGTCTTCTAATGCTTTCCTAGTTGGCATCCCTCTCACATGTCAGTGGCCTCAGCTTTTAACAAATTTTATAATATTAAATACAAAGAGGAATCACAGATGTGTACATAAGAATCTCCTTAACTCACACTGTGGTAACTCACATTCTCCATACTCCCTGCACCAAATCTGTTTGGGCCAGTATCCCTCCCTGTGTTCAGTTAATTATGTGTGTATAGTACCGACTCCACAGTTAAGTTTACACTGTGAGTTCTGTTATGAGTAGGGCCCTACCAGATTCACAGCCATGAAAAATGTGTTATGGGCTTTGAAACTGGAGAGGCCTGGCCCAAAAGGAAGTTATGAGGGGAGCGGAGTCACAAAGTTATTTTAATGGAATTGCAGCATTGCTACCCTTATATCTGACTGCCTTCAGCGCTAAGTGGCTGGACAGCAGCAGCTGTTGGCCAGGTGCTCAGCTCTAAAGGCAGTGTCCCACCAGCATCATCACAGAAATAAGGGTAGCCATACTAAACCATGCCACTCTTTCTTTTGTGTTGCTGATTTCTCCGCTGGTCAGCTGGACAGTGGGGGCTGGGGACTGAGGGCCCAGGTCTTCAGGCAGCAGCTGAGAAGGGTGGCAATACTGTACCATGTCAATCTTACTTTTGTCCTGCTGGTGGTGGTGATTCTGCCTCCAGAGCTTAGCTCCTGTCCAGCAGCTGCTGCTCTTCAGATGCTCAACCCTGGCAGTGCTGGGACAAGCAATAGTGCAGAAGTGTAGCGGTACTGTAATCCTCCTCCCCTCAAAGTTAGGACCCAATGTTGCCATTTATGAAGGCAATAGCCCACCCCCCAAAAAGTTTGAACCCCCTGGATTTCATAGTTGAGGTCTGCTTAAAGCTGCATGTCCTGACTCCAGAGTCAGTTCTTAAATGCAACAGAGTTTGAGCTGCGTTCAGCTTAGCCTTTGGGGCAGGGAGGTTGTTACAAAAAAGGAAGGCAGGTGATTAGAGATCTGCATTTAGATTATTGTGTTAAATTTACAACTATTCTTGAAAAAGGTGTGAACAGGGATTAATCCAAAGATGACCTCACAGAGCCACAAAAGGATTTCACAAAATTAGGAAACTGAGCAACACAAAGGCAGATGGAATTCAGTGTTGATAATGCACATGGAAAAATGTAATCCTAACTATATACAAAATAGCTGTTACCACTCAAGAAAGAGATCTTGGAATCTTTGTGGATAGTTCCCTGAAAACATCTGTTCAATGCTCAGTGACAGTCTAAAAACTAAAAGCTAACAGAATATTGGAAATCGTTAGGAAAGGAATATATGATAAGACAAAATAAAATATTGCTTCTACATAAAGTCATTTTATGCCCACATCTTGAATACTGTATGCAGATCTGGTCAACCCATCTAAAAAGACATACTGGATTTGGAAAAGGTACAGAAAGGGCAACAGAAATTATTATGAGTAAGGAACAGCTTCCATATGAGGATAGATTAACAAGACTGTGACTTTTCAGCTTGGAAAATAAATGACTAAAGGGTGGGGGGGAGGTATGTTAGATCTCTAGAAAATCATGAGCAGCATGGAAAAATAGAATAAGGAAATGTTATTTATTCTTTCACTAACATAACACAAGGAGCTGACCCAATTAAATTTATAGGTAGCAGATTTAAAACACACAAAATATTTTTTTTTCATAATCAGCTTGGGGAATTCTCTGCCAGAAGATGGTGGAAACACTCAAACTGTAACAGGGTTCCAAAAATAACAAAATTAGTTTCAAGGAGGATAGGTCCATCAATGGCTACTAGCCAGAATGGGCAGAGATGGTGTCCCTAGCTTCTGTTTGCCAGAAGCTGGGAATAGGCAACAGGGGATGGATCATGATGATTGCCCCTTCTGTCTATTCCTTCTGAAGCATCTGGCATTGACCACTGTTGGAAGACAGGCTACTGGGCTAGAAGGACCTTTGGTCTAACCCAGTATGGCCATACTGATGTTCTTATATTAAGCTGAAATGTATCTTCCCTCTTCCTGTAACCCACAACAGTTTACTTCCCTTCCAGAGCTGAGATAGAGCCCAGGAGTCCTGATGCCGGCGTCAGAGGGGGTCTTTCTCTCCACAGAGTTAGTAGCAAAGTAAGACCATATATTAAAATGTTAAGGCCAGCCAGTGTCCTTTAAGCCACAAGATGTCAGAATATGTTAGTGTTAGAGCTGAGTGGATCTAATATTTATTTAATTTTCTTTCTTTTATATAAGAATTAGATACAATGCTCCTGTCCGCTAAGTGCTAAGTTGTCTGCCAAAAATAGTACCGTTTTCCAGTACCTAGGGAGCCCCTGGGTAGAGATGATGTGTGCTGGGGGGAGGGTGGATGAGGTTGTTCCCCCTCCCCCAATTTAATATGTGGCTTATACTGAGGATTCTCAGTAACACTGTTGAAGCCTCTGTCATTAGTCTGTCCCCCCATACTTTCACCCTCCCCGTCCCATCATGGCATGCATAGGTCGCCCCTCCCCTTGCTACCAAAGTCTTAAATTGTGCCTCTGAGACCCCTACAATCACAACACTGACATTTCTGATGTAAATAGCTGAAATCGTGACATTTATTATTTTAAAAATCCTGTGACAATGAAATTGACCAAACTAGACTATGCCTGGTAGGGCCCTAATTATGGGACTTATTTAGGAAGTTAGAGTTCACTTCTAGCTCTCTCACAGCAGCTGTGGAGTGATTAGAGACAGCATGGCTGTGGTGCGGGAAAACACTCTGATTCCCCTTTTCTTCTCTGTGTGCTGCCTCTAATTCTTCTTCAAGAGAAACTCTCTGCAGAGACTTGCCCTTTTTTAAAAAAGAATGTATACACATACAAATTGTAAGTCAGAAGCATCAGACAACTGTAGATGTCCAGTCACAAGACATGCATTTGAAATATTCCCTAGCTGACAGAAAATAAAATAAAACATCCTTTCTTTGGGAGCAATCTCTATTCTGCGCTGGAAAGGGCATCAGTCAAAGAAAGTAAAGTATACAAAGTATGGCTTTTCTCAAATCTCACACAAAAAGTCAGCAGGTAAAAACACCTACTAAAATCAGCTAGGAGCACACTAATATATCAGAAGGAAGCATAATTTTATGATAAGACATTAACAAACACAAGTTCTACATTTTATTCCTGACTCTGTCCCATTGTGATCACCAAGTCTGACTTCTGTAAAAAAAAGGACATGGAATGTTCCCCAAATAACTGCTATCCTACGTCTACACTGGCATGATTTTGCGCAAAAGCAGTTGCTTTCGCACAAAAACTTGCTGCCTGTCTACATTGGCTGCGAGTTCTTAAGCAAGAACACTGACGTTCTAATGTATGAAATCAGGGCTTCTTGCGCAAGAACTATGATGCTCTGGCTCAGGAATAAGCCCTCTTGCGCAACTGTTCTTGCGCAAGAGGCCAGTGTAGACAAGCATCATGAATTTCTTGCGCAAGAAAGCCTTATGGTTAAAATGGCCATTGGAGCTTTCTTGCGCAAGAGAGTGTCTACACTGGCATGGATGCTCTTGTGCAAAATCATGCCAGTGTAGACATAGCCCTAGAGTATATGTTTTTTAAAAATCCAATCTTGATTTTAAAATGGTCAGTGATGAAGAATCCACCGTAATTTTTGTAAATTGTTCCAATGGCTACTAATTCTCACTGTTAAAAATGTACATTTATTTCCACTCTCAGTTTACCTAGCAGCCACTTCCAAAAGCCAGAGCTCTGCTAGATTGAAGAGTCCATTACTAAATATTAGATTCCTACATAAGTATTTATAGAATATAATCAAGTCAATCCTGAAATTTCTCTTTGTTAAGCTGAATAGACTGAGTTCCTTGAGTCTGTCACTATAAGGCATGTTTCCTACTCCTTTAGTCACTCTCTACTCTTTTCTGAACTCTCTCCCATTTACCAGAAACCTCTGTGAATATTTCAACAGTGGTCACACCAGTGCCAAATGTACAGGCAAAATAACCTATCTAGTCCTACTCAAGATTCATAGAATCATAGACTCATAAGGTTAGAGACCTCAGGAGGTCATTGAGTACAGCCCACTGCTAAAAGCAGAACCAATCCCAACTAAATCATTGCAGCCAGGGCTTTGTCAAGCCAGGATTTAAAAACCTCTAGGGGTAGAGATTCCATCACCTCCCTAAGTAATCTATCTGGTGCTTCACCCCTCTCCTAGTGAAATAGTTTTCCCTCATATCCAACCTAGACCTTCCCTATCACGACTTCAGACCATTGCTCCTTGTTCTGTCATCTGTCACCACTAAGAACAGCCTCTTTCCAGCCTCTTTGGAACCCAATTCAGATAGTTGAAGGCTGCTATAAAATCCCCCCTCACTTTTCTGTATACTAAATAAGCCCATGCCCCTCAGTCTCTTCTCGTAAATTATGTGCTCCATCCCCTAGTCATTTTTGTTGCTGTCCCCTGGACTTTCTCCAGTGTACTCACATATTTTCTGTAATTGGGAGCCCAGAATTGGATGCAATACTCCAGATGTGGCCTCACCAGTGCCAAAGAAAGGGGAATAATCACCTCCCTAGATCTGCTGGCAATGCTCCTACTAATGCACCCCAATATACCATTAGCCTTTTCGGCTATAAGAGCACATTGTGGATTCATATCCAAGATCATGTTCAGCTGATAATTCAGCATGATCTCCAAAACTTTTTCAGGATTACTGCTTCTAGAATAGAGTTCCCCATCCTGTAAATATGACATGTTCATTGCTCCTAAATGAATAAACTTACATTTAGCCATGTTAAAACATATATTGTTTGCTTGTACCTAGCCTACCAATCAACACAGAATCTCTATATCAGTGACCTGTTCACTATTTACTATTACTGCAATTTTTAATATCATCTACAAACTTTATCAGTGAAAATTTTATTATTTTCTTCCACACCACTGCTAAAAAAATGATAAATAGCTTAGAGCCAAGAACCAATCCCTGCAGGACCCCCACTCAAAACATCTGGTCAATTATGGTTCCCAGGTTGCAAGTACATTTTGAGATCAGTCATTTAGCCAGTTTTGAAACCTTTCTATGTGTGTCATTAATTTTATATCATCTGGTTTTTTAATCAAAATATTGTGTAGTGCCAAGTCATATGCCTTACAGAAGTCTGTGTTTTACAATAATATTACCTTTATCAATCTTATCATAATATCATAAAAAGGGATCAAGTGAGTTTGGCAGGATTTACTTTCCATATATCCATATTGATTGGCATTAATTATATTACCTTCCTTTCAATCTTTATTGAATCAGCCTCTCCATTCTCATGTCCAGGCTTGATGTTAGACTGATAGGCCTGCAACTAATCAGCTCCTCAAGTCTTCCTGGGAATGAAATGTTGGCACATTAGATTTCTTCCAGTTTCTGGAATGTCCATGGTGTACCAACAGAAGTCACTTTCTAACGGAAGTCACTTATGGTAGGCTGACATTTTCAAACTTGATCGTACAACTGAGCATTTGTGTCCATATTTAGGTTTCTAAATAAAACATGGCCTGATTTTCAGAGATGCTGAGTGTCCCCAGCTGCTGTTGACTTCAATGGCCGTTGAAGATGCTAAGCATCATTGGATTAAATCAGACCACTTTTATTCAAGTGCCTAAAGAATGGTGATGAATGCACTCATGTTTGAAAATGTGGGGCTTTCATCACTACACCTGGAAATAATTGATTCTTCAGTTCCCAAAATACTTGAAATTTATCAGCACAACGGAAGAGTCCATTTCAGGCCAGCAACATGAGAGAATGTGAATCTGAGCCCTTAGCCCATTTGTTAGGGCACTTTCTCAAAATACCTTATGGACAGATTTGAGTCCCCACACTGGGGCAGGGACTTGAACTCACATCTTCTGCATCCACCAGAGTATTTTAACCACCAGGGCTATTCTGGGGATGGGATACGCTCAGTCTTTCCTATTGAAGCTGTATAACCACTTACAGGTTATAAAAGGACTAATGGACACATAGTTTCTGAAGCTGACCCTAAAAAGCTTTTCCCCAGCCAAAATTGTTGGGTCAAATTTGGGAATAGTTTTATGTCAACCAAAACTGCACTTTTCAGCAAATAAACTATTCAACCAATAAATTTCACCTAGCCCTATTCACCTTTCTGCTTCAATTCTTCAAATGTATAGTGGAGATAGTAAAAAACTCACTAGCAGGGAAAGTTCAAGCAAAACTGGGTCTCTTTACAAATTATTATATTGTGCTCCCACTACGAGAGCAAGATTCTTATTACACCTTCTTTTTTACACCCTTTGTCCCAAATTTCTCTTCCCTTCTGCTAGCTGCTGGAGGGTAAAACACTCAGGGTATGTTTACACTACAAAGTTAATTCGAACTTTGATAGGCGCTACACATACAAACCGCTAGTTCGAACTTAATTCGAACTAGCGGAGCGCTTAATTCGAACTAGGTAAACCTCATTCTACGAGGACTAACGCCTAGTTCGAATTAACTAGTTCGAATTAAGGGCTGTGTAGCCACTTAATTCAAACTAATGGGAGGCTAGCCCTCCCCATCTTGCCCTGGTGGCCACTCTGAGCACCACCAGAGAAACTCTTCTGCCCCCCTCCCGGCCCCAGAGCCCTTAAAGGGGCACGGGCTGGCTACGGTGCCTGTGCCAGGTGCAAGCCTGCCAGCACCCAGCCAGCAGACCCTGCACCTGGCACGGGATGAGCCAGACACACGCTGCCCCCCAGCCCTCCGCCTCTTCCCGCGACCAGGCTGGCGGCTCCCAGGAGCCTGCCAGGGGCCGCAAGAGGCGGGCGCCCACCTGGTCTAGTGCGGAGATCGGGGACCTCATCCAGGTTTGGGGGGAAGCCTCCAATGTCCACGACCTCTGCACTAGGCACAGGAAAGTGGCAGTCTAGGGCAGGATAGCTGCCAGCGTGGCCACCCAAGAGCAGGTTTGCATGAAAATCAGGGTGGTCCAGTGAGACCCCCGACCCTGAGCTTAGAACATAAAAACATAAGAATGACCATACTGGGTCAGACCAAAGGTCCATCTAGCCCAGTAGCCTGTCTGCCGACAGCAGCCCACACTAGGTACCCTGGAGGGGATGGATCGAAGACAATGACCAAGCCATTTGTCTCGTGCCATCCATCTCCAGAAGCCAGGGACACCATTTCTACCCTCTGGCTAATACCACTCCAAGGACCCAACCTCCATGAATTGATCTAACTTCTCTTTAAACTCTATTAGGGTATGTCTACACTACCACCCTAGTAATGTAGGCAACCGGAGTTGCAAATGAAGCCTGGGATTTGAATTTCCCGGGCTTCATTTGCATCTCGCCAAGCGCCGCCATTTTTAAACGAGGAGTAACAGTAGTTTGGATTAGGAAGCCTAGTCCGAACTACCTAGTCCATGCCGCGTGTAGCCGCGCGGCACAGAGTCCACACTAGCAGACATTTAAAAGTGGCGGCACCCGGCGAGATGCAAATGAAGCCTGGGAAATTCAAATCCCGGGCTTCATTTGCAACTCCGGTTGCCTACATTACCACCCTAGTTCGAACTAGGGTGGTAGTGTAGACATACCCTTATAGTTCTAGCCTTCACAGCCTCCTGCAGCAAGGAGTTCCACAGGTTGAATATTTGCTTTGTGAAGAAGAACTTTCTGTTATTAGTTTGAAGCCTGCTACCCATTCATTTCATTTGGTGTCCTCTAGTCCTTCTATTATGGGAACTAATGAAGAACTTTTCTTTATGCACCCTCTCCAAACCACTCATGCTTTTATAGACCTCTATCATATCCCCCCTCAGTCTCCTCTTTTCTAAGCTGAAAAGTCCCAGTCTCTTTAGCCTCTCTTCATATGGGACCTGTTCCAAACCCCTGATCATTTTAATTGCCTTCCCCTCTCCCATTCTCTCTCTTCCCCTCTCCCACCTCCTTTTCCCAGTCTCCCCGAGTTTTGTTCAATAAAGAGAGTTTCTATTTTTGAACACACGTGTCCTATATTTTGTACATCAGGAAGGGGAGCTAGGGAGGAGTAAGTGGAAGGAGGTGAGAGAGGAATGGGGTATAAGCCCCCGATGGGGAGGACTGGGGTGGATCTGCGGGCTCCTCGGGGTGGAAGCTCTCCTGCAGCCCCACGATTGACCCCCCCGCCCCGGATGGCAGCCTGTGACAAGTGCAGCTGGGCTGATGGCCGAGTGCTGTGATGTGCTGAGTGTGGGCACTCAGGGCACTCCAAGCCAGGACTGCTTTGCTGTCCCTCATCGAGTTAGACAAGTGAGCGGGGAACCCCTGAGAACTGTCTGTCGGGGGTGGGGGTTGGGTTCCTTTAAGCACAGCCCTCGGCTAGCCTGAGACAGCAGCTCCACGCTCTAAGTCCTAACCTGATGCCCTGCCGGCACTGCTTCTGGCCATTCTTACCTTCGATTCAGGGTCCACTCAATGTGGACATGCTATTTCGAATTAGGAAAATGCTAATTCGAACTAGTTTTTAGGTCTAGATGCACTAGTTCGAATTAGCTTAGTTCGAATTAACTAATTCGAATTAAATTAGTTCGAATTAGTGCTGTAGTGTAGACATACCCTCAGTTACATATCCTCAGAACTGGTGCATTTCTGTAAAGAGCTAGAAGAGTAGATGAAAGTTTCATGCTGAATATGAAGAGGTAGGAAACCTGTGATATGTTCCTGAGAGAGTGAAAGAGAAAGTGGAAATGTCCCAATCCCTTTAGCAGCAAAATGTCTGACTACTTGGTTCTTTCATTACAAACTCAATTGCATTCAACAACCCCCATCCACAACAGGGGAACAGGAGCAGTAGTCACTACATTTGAATTTTAACCTATCATTGATTGTGTGGGACCCTCCAGGTGTTGTGTAGTCATTTGAGGAGACTCCGGGTTTGGCAAGTCTGGATAGACTGTACAAAAGAGTTGCCACCCTAAATTCTTTAATGTGTGTGAGTCACTTGGATACCATGGTGACAAATGCCATAGAAACACCTATCAATACACCTGTGGAGAGGCTGTGGAGATACTTAAAGACACAAGTACAACTGGAAAGTGTATATAAGCAGGTTGCACAATATCAACAGTCATCTAGAAAGAATCTGTTAACTAGCAGTCATCCCTCTCAGTTGTTGCTAGTACAATAAAGTATCTGGCCAAGAAATGGTAGACTCCATCACTAAAGAAGAATTGCATAGATAAAATAATAGTGCCAGTCCCTCCACTTCCATATTTAAAGAATTAATGGCCAAATGCTTGAAAACCTTTGCTACTATGGGATACTTGAAAACTTCCTTTTGCTGTTGACTAAATTCTGTTTTCAGCCACCTCTGTGCAATAGGAAATGTATGAAATACACAATTCTACATTTGAAAAATATCCAAATATATATTTTCTCTAAAAAGGACCATCCACTGTACAAAATCCTCCGTACTGCAATGTCCACAGTTTTTAAGACATATAAAATTAAATTTTAAATTCTGAAAAAGTGTAAAGCAGTGACTACCTTTGCAAGAGACAGCCAGATTTCTCAAAGACTGACTAATAGCAATCAATATGTTTTTCTTTGTCCATGTCTGGATTGATAAAAAGGAATCCTTGCAGACTGTACAACATTGGTGCAGGATTTTAGCTACATTTTTTCACTGACTCAAGTAATGGAGTGAGGATAACCAGATTACATTTTGAGCAGAACTTCAATCTGATACATCATTGTTTTATGTATTATAGCTATGGGTCTTTTTCCTGCTTCTTTAAATTTGCTTCATTTTTGCATAGCATAGTTAGCATTCTATTAGCCCTCCTATCCTACCTGAATGATTTTTCTATATCTAGTTTGCTTATCTGAAAAAAATAGATGATACATTAAGAGAAATGATAATGATAAGAAAATAATACTGCCACTCCCTAATACTAGCATGTTTTTTAAAATGGCTAAATGCATATAGTGGCTGCCAATATCACGAAAGGACTATTTTACATTTACACTAGAAATAGATAATGTTAGGGAAAAAATCCTGATCAAAAGTCTTTCCTTGCTGTTATCTGAAACTACTTTTTCACATGAACATAAGAACAGCCCTAGTGGGTCAGACTACTGGCCCATCTAGGCCAGTATCCCATCTTCTGACAAAGTTAAATGTCAGGTGCTTCAGAGGAAATGAACAGAAGAACAGTGATCCATCTCCCATCACCCATTCCCAGGATCTGGCAAACAGAGACTAGGGGCATTTCAGAGCATAGTTTTGCATCCCTGCCCTTCGTCAGTAATAACCATTGATGAATCTATCCTCCAAGAACTTAGCTACATCTTTTTTGAACCCTGTTATAGCCTTGGCCTTCTCAACGTTTGCTGGCAAAGAGCACCACAGGTTGACTGTGCTGTGTGAAGAAATACTTCTTTTAGTTTGTGTTAAACCTAGTAGCTATTAAGTTCATTTGGTGACACCCCCGTCCCCAAGTTCTCATGTTTTGAGAAGGAGTAAATAACATTTCCTTACTTTTTCCACAACAGTCATGATTATCGGTAAGATTATGTCACAAAGGTTGCAGAAGTCACATAATTTGGCACTTCCAGGTACCTCTGGGACACTGGAGATCCTATCAGCTTACTAGCCACTGCCAGCAGTGAGTGACCTTATAGCATCCCAGTCTCTTCCGGTTGTAGAAGACATTCCCGCTGCCCAGTAGCTGTGGGTGTCAGTACTCCCCATAAATGACCAGCTGCTAGTAGAGACCCCTGAACTACCCAGCCACTACCACTGCAGGGGTCCACTCTGCAATGTCTCAGCAGACGTGAGTAGCCAACCCTGGCCCCAGCTCCCAGCTACTCCTGGCAGTGGCAGAGGGACCCTGGAGCTGCTTAGCAGCTGCAGATGGGGGGACTCCCCCTCTCGGATCACCAGGTGTCGGTGCTGTCAGGGACCCCCATGCAGCTTCCAGTCACCACCAGTGGCGGCAGAAAACTGCTCAGCAGTCACTGAACTCTAACAGCCTCTTTAGAAACAAATGATTCAATTGGCGCCAAATCTTCCTCCCCTTACTCATGTAAGCAGCTCAGCCAATTTCCTGTCATTACAATGAACAAGATTTGGCCCTGACTGTGTATTCTTATTTTATCTGATTAGGTTCTAGGGGAGAGAAGAGACCCAGACTTAGAATCATGACAATTCTGAATTGTCTGTCATTGGATAAACTATTCTCCTGGTTCTTAAGCAGACTAGGTTACCGCTTGTGTTCCATTTGTTTCCGCTTGTCTCCAGTACAAAAGCTGAAAGAATGTATTGACTGGCTTTTTAATTCAAGGAGCAGGAGGAAGGAAGCTAGCAGATTTATTAATAATCATTTAATATTAGAAAATGATAGCAGTTGGCACTGGCTGGTTGGGGAGACCTCTTTGGGTTTGGTAGATGTAGTTCTGCATATGGGGATTATTTACAAAATCACGGAAATAGCATAGTCTTTCTCTCCTTGGAAATAATAGCAATATTAATAATACAAGCAAAAGTATTGACAATGTTCCATATTCTGCCCTTACTTACACTGGTATAAATCAGGAATAATTCAATTTACATCAATTAAGTTATACTGATGTAACAAGTCTAGTGGGTCAGACTCTGCTCTCAGTAACTCCATCAGCATATATCTAATGAACTTAGTGGAACTATTTTGAATTTACACCAGGGCAGCAAAGAGCAGAATTTGGACTATAGGCTTATTATATAACCTTAGTTTATTATACTTCGCTTTCCCTTTTGAATTATCCCAATCCTACTGAAACTAATGTCAGAATTCCTAATGATTTCACTTAGAAGCAAATTAGTAGAGATAACATAATACACCTTAGCATAAAGGTATATTACACTTTTCATTTGGGGAATCTTTTTTCCCTTTTTCAAAAATAGAAAATTAATTTTCCACTTTTATTTTCTTTGTGTTAGTCCTTGTGTCAATTTACACAGCTTATTCTCCTAACTGTTGCAGTTGTAAACATGTGGGAAAATCATCATTAAAGACAGAAAAGAAAATTCAAAAGATAAAGAATGATGGGGAATTGAGATATTTTTATGAACATCATAATCATTAAGGGGACTAGAATAAGCTTTTTTAAACTCAGAAATAAAATGTCTTCTCTGCAAATCTTGCTTTAAAATTATTTCAATACATACTGTAATTAGTATTCCTATCTAGTCGGCAAGTCAAAGTCAAAAATCTACATTTAAATGAAGATATTCAAAAAGAGTAACACAGAGCATTCTGTCAGCATTAATTTAACTCAGTGAGGAGGTACAGACTTGCATTTCTTGTGTGTACACATATTCCAGTTCTCCATATGGATTCAGTTATGTTCATTTTTCATGGTTATGAGGAAGCTCTTGCAGTGTGACTTAAAGGAAAGGTGTTTAAATATTATATTCCTCCAGTATGAATTTGCAGGTTTCACTGGTGTCTGAATATGGAAGTACCTGAATCTACATGATTCTCATACAGAAATGACAAATTAATTTCAAATATAGATGGATCTGCTGTTCTAGCATTAATAAATTGCCAGCCTCTAGCCTGAAAACATGTCATTACTATAGAATTCAGACATGTTTGCTTTCTCTTCTTTTGTTTTCCTATGCATCATAAATGAAATCATATCATTGCTTTTTCATATTCTCTAGAGTGTATTCCTCTTATGGCAAACATCCATTTTGTTATCCTACATCTGTGGCCTTAGGTTATGTCTACACGGAAGCATTATTTCGGAATAACTGACATTATTCCAAAATAACAAAGAGGTATCTACACAGCAAGCCATTATTTTGAAATAATGTCAAGCTGGACGACTTCTTATTCTGACTCTTGTAACCTTCATTTCATGAGGAGTAAAGAAAGTTGAAGGAAGAGTGTTCTTCCGTTGACTTCCCGCTGTGTAGCCAGCGACAAAAGCCGTATTAGCTATTTCGACTTAAGCTACGCTATTTATGTAGTTCAAGTGGTGTAGTTTAATTTGCCATTAGCCCTGCTGTATAGACATACCCTTAGAAAGAACACCCTACCTTTGAAGAATATGGTAACTGTTTGAAAATGTCAAAATTGATTTAATTCTAATACATTGAACGTTTATAGTTCACTTACAACTGCAAATTTGTATTCTTCTTTGTAATTATGAACAACTGTTTAGAGCTGGAAGAAATAGCTTAATTTAGAACAGAGCAATTTTTTAAAATCTGCATGACAAAGGAACTGTATTTACATGTAGTAAGTATATAACTCTTTGCTTTCAAAAACCTCTCTCCTCATTTTTGGAGTGAACTATATATGATCAAAACTACTGGAAGGAAAAAAATAAATAAATCAGGACTTCACTCCTATCCTTCCAGAAAGCGGGGCAGGAAGAAAAGGTATATTGGAACTGATCCTCAACTGAAGTAAATCAGCATAATTCCATTGAAGTTAATTCTGTCACATTTTTCCTTCATTTGAGAGAATCTAATTGACTTAAAATGGCTCTGCAAATTTATACTGGCCAACGTTTGGTCTCCCAATTTTCAGAATATGCTTATTTTGCACAAAGCTTTGTCAGGGGCAGATTTAATACCCTCACTAACACTGAGTAGCTCTTTCCTCCTTGAGCAAATCTATTGATTTCATTGGCCTAATTACAATACCTTTCAAAGTGATATCCTCTGAAAAAGAAAACAATTTATTGCCCTTTTTTCTTTGTTTTTCTCCTCCAGAAATGTATTGTGTTGGGGGGAAAAGCTTTCTAGCATGTCTCACATGCATCACATTTAGACATATAACTGGAACCAAAAATGAATGCCTTTTAGAAATAATACTGACAATAAAATGAAAAAAGCTTTAAAGTGCAACTGCATAGGATCCAAATATATTTAAAACCATTGACAGGTTGAAAGACCAACTTGAAAACATTTTAAATAAATAAAGTTTCCAAAATCTGAACATAAAAGTATATTAAACCAAAGCATAAAAAAATAAATCGGGACTCCACTCCTGTTCTTCCAAAAAGATTAAAAAAAAATCCCACCTTATTGTTTCTTAAATGAGACTGGATATTTGATTTTACAGTCTTTGTAGATTTTTCTTTGTTGTTATTCAGCATTGCTGTCTACTATCTGTGTATAATGGCAACATTAGCAACAAACAAGTAATTTTTCAATCCAAATAATGCAAGTCTGGCAGCACTCCCAAAAACTCCTTCCCCCCACTACTCCCCTCACCAGGGTGGTGATGGGCTGATTATGTGTTTACAGGAGATGAAAGAGTCAGTAAGTGAGTTTTTCAAATCTGTGAGAAGAGCCATTTGTCATTTAAACAGGAAGTTCTGTGCCTGCAGCAGAACTCAGTTTGATCTGCTTAGGAAAAAATCCATTTGGTTAAATATGCTGCTGAGGATGTACATTGCCTCAGCAGAGGGAATAGATTAAGAGCAGATATACTCCTTAACTCATCTAAAAATATCAGAAAACATTATGACACATTTTCTATCAAAATATAGTTTTTATGACATTTCTAGAGAAAACATTGCAGAATTCAGCATTAACATGCAGCAAATACATCCCTTAAAATGAAAACAGAGCGGGCCTCTTTTTTTTTTTTTTTTTTTTTTTTTGATGAGCATATTGTCTTGAACATTATATTTAAGAAGATTCCATGTCGCTCATGAAGAACCCAGTACTGAATCCCCAGCTAAGAAAAACCAGCTGCAGATTTGATTAGCACAATAAATATTGTAGTGAAGTATTGTAAATAAAGTAATGTGTTGGTTTAAACAGTTTAAACTGTGCTATGGAGACTGAATGGAGAAACTAGAGATATGCAAATGTATTTTTTCCGAACAATGTAGCTTTAGTTTTTATACGGATTTTGCTCACATAAGCTGGTCCACCCAGAGCACTCATTGCCTTCATGGGCTCCACACACACATAGAGGCTCATTAAAGGACTAGCACCTACATCTTAATCTTTTATTTGTGAATTCAGAGTCCATTGAAGAGAAAATTGCACCTTACCTGTGATGGTGTGTAGTAACATATCTTGCAGTGATGCTTTGTTTCTTTAAATCTTCAGGAGAAATGAGAGTAAAGTCCAGCCAAAAAATAAGTGTGGAAAAACCCCAAAGCAAATCATTTCCCTCACTTACTTTTGAGATGCTGAGTGTACAAGCAGTACAAGTAGAAAGGGAAGGGCCAAATTCTCCCTTCCACTGAGAATTGAAGCGGAAGTGTCTATGTTGCACTAAACAGATTTGCAGATCTCTCTCAAGATTTGGCTAATTAAAAACAGCTCTCTTCTAATTTAAATTTGATTTCCACAGTTTAGTGTGGGAGCATTATGAGGGTTCCCCGATTTAAGTCATGTAGCGCTACGATGACCATACTTTCTGAACCAAAAATAGAGACATATTAGCCACACTCCCTGATATCGTTAGCCATGCCCCTTACCCCTTAGGCCCTGCCCACCTGCCACAGAAAATCTCACCCCAGGGGGTAGCGTGCTGCTTACCAGGAGCTCACATTCAGGATGTGACCGAGAGTCTTCCAAAAGTGATTAAACCTTCAGATCACTACCCCTCCCTGCTTCTCCATGTAGGAACTCATGATACAGCCAAGAATGACCTTGAGTGGGTCACAGCAGATTATGTAGCACTGGGAAGAAGGATGAAGGAATTTGAAGCGCAAGTGGTATTCTCATCCATCCTTCCTCTTGAAGGAAAAGGTCCGGGTAGGGATAGTCAAATTGAAGAAGTAAATGCATGGTTGCACTGGTGGTGTCAGAGAGAGGCCTTTGGTTTCTTCGACCATGGAACTCTGTTCCAGGCACAAGGATTGTTAGGAAGAGATGGGATCCACCTAACCAAGAGAGGAAAGAGCATTGCAAACCTAGTGAGGAGGGCTTTAAACTAGGTTCATTGGGGGACGGTGACCAAAGCCCTGAGGTAAGCGAGGAAGTCGGACACTGGGAAGAATCTCAAGGAGGAATGAGCAACAAAGGAGGACCCCTGATTCAGATGGAGAAGGTAGGGAGATCAACTGGTTATCTAAGGTGTTTGTACTCAAATGCGAGAAGCCTGGGAAACAAACAGGAAGAATTAGAAGCCCTGGCCTAGTCGAGGAACTATGATTTGATTGGAATAACGGAGACTTGGTGGGATGACTTGCATGAGTGGAGCACTGTCATGGAAGGTTATAATCTGTTCAGGAAGAACAGGCGGGGGAGAAAAGGAGGAGGACATGCATTGTATGTAAGAAAGCAGTATGTTTGCTTGGAGCTCCAGAATTTAGAGGGAGAAAAGACTGTTGAGAACCTATGGGTTAAGTTTAGAGGTGGAAGTAACAGGGGTGATGTTGTGGTTGGTGTCTGCTATAGACCACCGGATCAGGTGGATGAGTTAGATGAGGCTTGCTTTGGACAACTGAGAGAAGCTTCCAGATCACAGGCCCTGGTTCTCATGGGAGACTTTAATCACCCTGACATCTGTTGGGAGACCAATACAGCAGTACACAGACAATCCAGGAAGTTTTTGGAGAATGTTGGGGATAACTTCTTGGTACAAGTGCTGAAAAAAGCAACATGGGGCCATGCGCAGCTTGACCTGCTGCTCAGAAACAGGGAGGAACTAGCTGGGGAAGTAGTGGTGGGAGACAACCTGGGAAGCAGTGATCATGAGATGGTAGATTTCAGGATCCTGACCAAAGAAAGAAAGTAGAGTAGCAAAATATACACCCTGGACTTCAGAAAAGCAGACTTTGACTCCCTCAGAGAACTGATGGGCAGGATTCCCTGGGATACTTACATGAAGGGGAAAGGAGTCCAGGAGAGCTGGCAGTATTTTAAAGAAGCCTTATTAAAGGCACAGGAAGAAACCATCTGGATGCGCAGCAAGAAAAGCAAATATGGTAGGCAACCAGATTGGCTTACCGGGGACATCCTTGGTGAGCTTAAACACAAAAAAAGGAAGCTTACAAGAAGTGGAAACTTGGTCAGATGACTAGGGAGGAGTATAAATATATGGCTCAAGAATGCAGGAGAGTTATCAGGAAGGCAAAAGTGCAACTGGAATTGCAGCTAGCAAGGGATGTGAAGGATAACAAGAAAGGTTTCTACAGGCATGTTAGCAATAAGAGGGTCACCACAAAGGGTATGGTGCCCTTACTGGATGAGGGAGGTAACCTAGTGACAGATGATGTGGGAAAAGCTGAAGTACTCAATGCTTTCTTTGCCTCTGTCTTCACGGACAAGATCAGATCCCAGACAAATACACTAGGCAATGCATCATGGGAAGGAGCTGGACAGCCCTTGGTGGGGAAAGAACAAGTTCGGAACTATTTAGAAAAGCTAAACATACACAGATCCATGGGCCTGGATTTCATGCATTCGAGGGTATTGAGGAAGTTGGCAAATGTCATTGCTGAGCTTTTGGCCATTATCTTTGAAAACTCATGGCGATCGGGAGAGCTCCCGGATGACTGGAAAAAGGCAAATGTAGTGCCCATCTTCAAAAAAGGGAAGAAGGACAATACAAGGAACTACAGACCAGTCAGCCTTACCTCAGTCCCTGGAAAAGTCATGAAGGGGATCCTCAAAGAATCCTTTTTGAAGCACTTGGAAGAGGGGAAAGTGATCAGGAATAGTCAACATGGATTCACGAAGGGCAAGTCGTGCCTAATCAATCTAATTAGCTTCTATGATGAGGTAACTGACTCTGTGGATATGGGAAAGTCCATGGATGTGATATACCTTGACTTTAGCAAAGCTTTTGATATGGTCTTCCACAATATTCTTGCCAGCAAGTGAAGGGAAGAGGAATTGGATAGATAGACTGTAAGGGTATGTCTACACTACCCCACTAGTTCGAACTAGCGGGGTAATGGATGCATACCGCACTTGCTAATGAAGCCCGGGATTTGAATTTCCCGGGCTTCATTAGCATAAGCGGGGAGCCGCCATTTTTAAATCCCCGCTGCTTCGAACCCTGTGCAGCGCGGCTACACGGGGCTCGAACTAGGTAGTTCGGACTAGGGTGCCTATTCCGAACTACCGGTACACCTCATTTCACGAGGAGTAACGGTAGTTCGGAATAGGAACCTAGTCCGAACTACCTAGTTCGAGCCCCGTGTAGCCGCGCTGCACGGGGTTCGAAGCAGCGGGGATTTAAAAATGGCGGCTCCCCGCTTATGCTAATGAAGCCCGGGAAATTCAAATCCCGGGCTTCATTAGCAAGTGCGGTATGCATACATTACCCCGCTAGTTCGAACTAGCGGGGTAGTGTAGACATACCCTAAGATAGATAGAAAGCTGGCTAGACTGTCGGGCCCAACGGGTAGTGATCAATGGCTCAATGTCAGGTTGGCAGTTGGTTTCTAGCGGAGTGCCCCAAGGATTTGTTCAACATCTTTATTAATGACCTGGATGAGGGGATGGATTGCACCCGCAGAAAGTTCGCAGATGACACTAAGCTAGGGGGAGAGGAAGATAAGATGGAGGGCAGGGATAGATTCCAGAGTGACCTAGACAGATTAGACAATTGGGCCAAAAGAAATCTGATGAGATTCAACAAGGACAAGTGCAGAGTCCTGCACTTGGGATGGAAGAATCCCAAGCATTGTTACAGGCTGGGGATGAAATGGCTAAGTAGCAGTTCTCCAGAAAAAGACATGGGGATTACAGTGGATGAGAAGCTGGATATGAGTCAACAGTGTGCCCTTGTAGCCAAGAAGACTAATGGCATATTAGGTTGCATTAGGAGGAGCATTGCCAGCAGATCCAGAGAAGTGATTATTCTCATTTATTCGGCTCTGGTGAGGCCACATCTGGAGTATTGTGTCCAGTTCTAGGCCCCTCACTGTAGAAAGGATGTGGACGCATTGGAGACGATCCAGCAGAGGGCAACCAAAATGATTAGGGGGCTGGAGCACATGACCTATGAGGAGAGACTGAGGGATTTGGGTTTGTTTAGTCTACAGAAGAGAAGGGGGGGGGGGTTTGATAGCAGCCTTCAACTTCCTGAAGGGAGGTCCCAAAGAGGATGGAGGGAGGCTGTTCACATTAGTGACAGATGACAGAACAAGGAGCAATGGTCTCAAGCTACAGTGGAAGAGGTCTAGGTTGGATATTAGGAAAAACTATTTCACTATGAGGGTGGTTAAGCACTGGCATAGGTTACCTAGGGAGGTAGAGGTTTTTAAGTCTCACATGGACAAAGCCCTGGCTGGGTTGATTTAGTTGGGATTGGTCCTGCTTTGGGCAGGGGGCTGGACTTGATAACCTCCTGAGCTCTCTTCCAGCTCTATGGTTCTATGATTCTGTCTATGATTGTAGTGCTTGTGGGGTCAAGATGGACACATGACCGGAAGTAAAGGGTGTCATGAGACCCCTCTAAGAATTCCTCTCACCATCCTCTACCAATAGGGATGGGAGCCCCGCATGGAACTATACTGTAATTGCATTAACCCAGGCCCCAGAGCAAGGGTCCCATGACACTGCAGCGCTAGGGTTCCAAATTCGAGTACCCTATGGATCTCGATTCAAGATGAGATTCAGGATCCAAGACCTATTACTATGCAGTGTAGATGCAGACCCATTTGACCCAGGGCCTGTGAATCATCCAAAACTATCCCACAATTTCATGGGACAACTTCCTTAGTCCTCTGAACAGATGATGCTTATTGGTTCCAATTAACTGATTATCAGAGGAAGCTGGAGCAACGCCCCACCTGCTGTGGGCAGGGAGCTGTGTCAGCCCTGTATACAGCCCTCTGCAAACAGGGGTTGCTCTTGTCTAGAGCATCCCCTGTCTCTGGGGAACCCGGGGGCGCCATAGGCAGGGACTGAGCCAGTGTCCAGAGCAGCTTCTCTCTGTGGGAAGTCCAGCTTGCTGTGGACAGGGGCTGTTCCAGAGGGGGCTGGGAGCTGGCGGCAGCCCCAGTGTGACCTAACATTAACCAGTTAACCGAGTAATGGGAATTTACATCCCTAATGAGATATACTGAAACTACATTTTTTGAAGTTTCTGCAAAACTATCAAGTGTCCTCCTTTTCCACAAGCTATAATGACAATACTGAACTAACCATGATAAAAACAGGGTGTCACTAACCCTAACCATCACTGCTTCACAGGTACATTTCCCATGGAGATCAATGGGGCTGGGCTATTTTATATGTAAAACTACTGAGAAATGTACATGCCAATACCATTATGGCGATGCCTATATTATGTAAATAATACCTAATATTAATTGCCAACCTCCTTACAAAGGGCCTGATCTAATTTAAACTTTAAGCTAGGATTGGGCCCAGAGCAATCTGTTGGCATTACCCTAGAAGATCCAGTTAACATTTAGTCATCCTTCAAAAATTTAATGGACCAATCAGTAAAAGCCCCACTGCCTGGTAGAAGCAGTCTTTGAAGAAAATTGGAGAGACTCTGAATTTACTTCTTCCGACAGCAGCACTTTCTCTCACTGGACATAGGGTCATTAGCACAGGTTTCACTTTGTGTGTCAGAATAACTCAGAAATGTGTTGTCGCAGCTAACTCATTCAGGACTAGGCAACATGCAGCCCAAAGACAGAAGAACAAATCCCTTGAAACTGGAAGTCAAAACATCTCACCTCTTCACAGAGCTCACAAAGGGCTTGTTCACCCCGAGACACAAGCCATGACAACCCTCTCTGTAGAGAGACGATACATCCTGCCTCTCTGTGGACGCAACAACTGTTTTCATGTGGCATTTTAACATGCTGTTTAAATCATCAGTTGCTTGGATGAGGAAGACTCACAAAGAGTCTGTCCATCATCCATACCAGAGTGACACAGTGATTTCACTGCCGTAGCAACAGATCCTATCTTTCTGTGGGCTCTTATGCAGCAGCTGGGAACATGTAGGGAGAGAGGCCAGGGATGCCTCTATTTCAGCAGTTCTCAAACTTTTTGGCCTGTGGACCACCTGTCTTAATGTAAACCTTTCTGCGGACCACCAGTTGCTAATGGAAACTCACTCTTAATTACATAATTACACCCAAGCTATTTGGCTAGTGTTGCAGCTAGGGATAATGGTTTAATTTAAATTATTAAACAGATTAAACATTTTAATTCTCCCATGCTAGTTTATCAAAATTCATTTTAAATAAAATAAAATATTAATTTATGTCCAATACAAAGGGTTTCAATGTTTTCTTTATTTAAGGCAGGGGTAGGCAACCCTTTTTGGGTCGGGGGACACTGACCCACAGAAAATTCAAATGGGGACTACACAAGTGAGAAACAAAAAATCTTCTCCCAAAACTCCCAACCCTCACTGAGGTGGCCCCCAACTCAGACACATCACTCCTCTGATGCTCCATGGGATGAGGGGAAGGGATAGGGAGGACTGAGGTTCAGGGCTTCCCATAGGCCAGATTTGCTTTTCTGGGAAATTTTATAGACCCCCTTACATTCTGAGTTGGGGACAAAAATGAGGGGTTCAGTGTGTGGGAGAGGGCTGCCAGTGAGTGGGATAGGGATGGGGTGCAGGGTCTGGGAGGGAGGTGGAGTGCAGAAGGAGAGGTTGCAAGATCTAGGTGGGAGGTAGAGTGCAGAAGCAGGCTAGGAGCAGGGTGTCTGGCCAGGGGGAGATAGCAGGAGCAAGGGAGGGTGCAATGTGTGGCCAGGAGGGAGGGTTCAGGAGCAACAGTGGATGCAGGAGCAGACTAGGGATAGCGTGTCTGGCCTGGAGGGAGGATGCAGTGGTGGACTGGGGGTAGGGTATTTGGCCAGAAGGGCCGGTGCAGGAGGGGATTTGGGGTAGGGGTTGGACCTCCCTGGTCCGGCACCCTTCGGACCTGACTGGTCCCTGATGAGGGATTTTTCTGGACCAGGGAGGTCATTTCAGGCCTCCTGCTGCTGGCCCCTGCACTGGGCTTCCTGGTAACCCCCTCCCCCACAGCCCAGCAGAGCCCCGCAGCAGTTCCTTGCACCTCTCCCCATTCCCCACAGCCCAGTGGTTCCCAACCCAGCCAAGCTGCCCATTTGTTTCCTGTACTTCTCCTCACCCCCTGCAGCCCAGCGGAGCCCCGTGCCAGTTCCTTGTGCCCCTCGTTGCAGCCCAGTTGAGCTCCGTGCCCAGGATCCCGGTACCTACCCTCTCACAAATCACTTGCTTTTCCGCCCCCCAGCTGGCACCGCCTCTGGGTGCTCCTGTTGAGCAGGAAGTGTCCATGACTCCTTTTCCTCCAGCGGGGGACAGGAAACAGCCATGCGCAGCTGTGTTTGGAGTCTCAGGATTTTTTGGGACTGTACCAGATTTTCTGGGACGGATGGTCATGTATGTAGAGCTCAGTGCTAACTCAAGAGTAGGAAATAGTTCAGAGCTCCTTTTGCAGAAAATACTCTTGATACTGGTAATAACTAGGGAGATCTTAATGCCTTATATCCCAACATGACCATATAAATTAAAGAGCCCAGCTTAAGTAAATCATCACAGACTATTACTACTGCACAAGAGACAGAGGCCCTAAAAGACCTCTAATTAAGACCTCTAATTAAGACCTAAAAGAATTAATTTCTCCATAGATATTGGACATACTCAAGGAGGTGGTAGAATCCCCATCCTTAGAGATTTTTAAGGCCCAGGTTGACAAAGCCCTGACTGGGATAATTTTGCTGGAATTGTTCCTGGTTCCAGCAGGAGGTTGGACTAGATGACCTTCTGAGGGCTCTTCCAACCCTAACCTTCTATGATTCTGTGATACTTTATAGGTGCAAACATTCTATAAGTTTGATTCTATGGGCCTGCATTTTAGGACCTGGAAATCTTCTGCTTCCCCAAACCTGGCCTGGCCTAGTCCAGTCCACAAAGTAACTTTGGGTACGTCTACGCTACACGCTTATTTCAAAAATAAGCTATTTCAGAAAAACTCCCAAAACAGCTATTTCGAAATAGTGCATCCACACTACAAATCCCCATAGAAATAGTGTGTCCACCCTGATTGGAGCCTGAATTGCATTTCAAGGCTTCTGGAAGCACTCCAGGCAGGGCATCAGGACAGCAGTCACTTTCATTAGCTTCTGCCTGATGCTATCTAAGTCTCATGCTTAAAGGGTCATCCTTCTGCAGTCATGTTTCATGCTCTTCACATTTGCCTAACCACCTGAGTTGGCCTTGCTGCAAAGCAGTCACTGGCTCTTAGACCTCATGCTGCACCTCTTGGTGCAGTTACTGTAGGCTGCCCACATGGCATTGCAGAACCAAGACCAGCAGCTCACTCTGGGGCACCTCCTCACCCCACTCCATGTTCTGCTTATGCAGCACAAACCCTCTTACCCTGCCCTGCACACCATACACCACTGCTTCTGGCGATGGGAAACCAGTACAAACTGGTCAGACTGGATCATTATGGAGTGGCAGGATGACCAGCAGTGGCTCCAGAACTTGCGCATATGGAAGGACACTTTCCTAGAGCTGTGCGAGTGGCTCGCCCCTGCCCTCCAGTGACAGGACACCTGCATGCGACCTGCCATGCCCCTTCAGAAGCGGGTCACCATCGCACTTTGGAAGCTCATCACACTGGACATCTACCGCATCTACAGCTCAGCATGGGGAGATCGACCATGGGGCTATGCTCATGCAGGTATGACTCTCTTGCTATTGTCCTAGGTGGGTGATAAACTACTAGAATGGGGTTACCTAGGGGGGATATTCTCCCTCTCTGAAGGTTTTTCAGTCCCAGCGTCACAAAGCTCTGCCGGGGATGGTTTAGTTGGGGTTGGTCCTGGTGTGGGAAGGGGAAGGGACTCAGGGAATTCCCGAGGGTCTCTAGCAACCTTGTGATTCTCTGTATCTTTCTAGAGATGGTACTACTCAATATCATCATCCTGGGAACCGTGGACCCCATTATAGCTGGCTTTTCCACCTTGGGTTTCCCCAAATGCGGCAAGGGGGGGCACTGATGGCACCCATATCCCCATCCAAGCCCCCAACCATCAAGCATCCAATTATATCAGCTAGAAGAGGTATTTTTCAAAGGTTCTGCAGACCCCTGTTGACCACCGAGGCCAGTTCACTGACATCAGTGTCAGGTGGCTGGGAAGGGTGCACAATGCCTGCATCTTCAGGAACTCCAGCCTGTTCCAGAAGATGCACACTGGCACTTTTTTCCCCGACAGCACCATCAGGGTTGACGTTCTATTAGTTCCCTAAATAGAAGAACTAGAGGACACCAAATGAAATTAATGGGTAGCAGGTTTAAAACTAATAAAAGAAAGTTCTTCTTCACACAGCGTGTAGTCAACCTGTGGAACTCCTTGCCAGAGGAGGCTGTGAAGGCTAGGACTATAATAGAGTTTAAAGAGAAGCTAGATAATTTCATGGAGGTTAGGTCCATAAAAGGCTATTAGCCAGGGGATAAAATGGTGTCCTTGGCCTCTGTTTGTCAGAGGCTGGAGAGGGATGGCAGGAGACAAATCGCTTGATCATTGTCTTCAGCCCATCCTCTCTGGGGCACCTGGTGCTGGCCACTGTCAGCAGACAGGATACTGGGCTGGATGGACCTTTGGTCTGACCCAGTACGGCCGTTCTTATGTTCTTATGTAGGACATGGACATGCCGATGTGCATCATGGGGGACACAGCCTACCCTTTCTTCCATACACAGGACACGTAAACCCCACAAAGGAACATTTCAATGGTACGCTCAGCAGGGCTCGCATTGTGGTAGAGGATGCCTTTGGCTGCCTTAAGGGGAGGTTCCACTGTCTCCTCACCCAGCTAGACCTCAGCAAGAAGAACGTTCCCCAGGTAGCAGCAGCCTGCTGTGTCCCGCACAACCTTTGTGAAAACAAGAGGAAGCATTTCCTGCCAGGGTGTGGGGCAGAAGCTAAGCAGTTGTCCGTGGCCTTTGAGCAACTGGGCACTGCTACCATTCAGCAGGCTATCAGGGGGCTGTGAACATCTGGGAAGCCCCGAGGGAGAGTTTCTGGCAAGGTTAGCTGTGACACTTTCCACTGAGCCACCCCACAATGGTCCTCTTCATTGCCCCATGTGCCTTTCCTCCCCAACCCTCCTTTTCCCTACTTATCTCACCTTCCCCTTCTCCCTCTCTTCCCTCCCCTGCAGATACACTAAACCAGATTTTTTGTTTTGAAAGAATAAACTGCTTTTTATTTGGGGTAAATATGACTGGAAAGGGATTGAGGAAACAACCGGAAGGAGAGGAGAGGAAAGGAAAGGAGGGGAGAAGAAGGGCAGAGTGGGACTCAGTGATGGGGCTGGGAGACAGTGTGTGGCTGGGAGGGTGTGGCCAAAGAGGTAGGGGCTCACCACCTGAACCTAGTTGGCCATTGCTGCCACCTCAGGAGTCTGACCAACCCATGCAGGAGTCTCGCTCACTATCCAAGCTGCTCCAGGCGCAGCCCAGGAGCAGACCCAGCAAGGGGAGAGGTAGGAGACAGCCCAGGGCAGAGGAAAAACCTCCGGGAGGTCTATGTGTTCCAGCAGGCATCCCCGCCAACCAAGTGAAAACCTTCACCGCCATCAGGGCTCTGGGCTGGGACCCAGTGGAGTGGGAGGGCCCGGGTCCCCCAACCTCACCCACCACTCCGCACGCCACCCGCAGAGCCTACTGGGGCATTGTACTTTGGAACTAGGCCGGAGGGCCATATTTCCGCTAAACCAGGAGCACTGTACTTTGGGAGAACTAGGCCAGGGAGGGCTGAAGTTTACCTCGAGCCCGGGTGGCACCCCAACACGGGGCGTGCCCTTCGACAGTACATAAAATGCATAACGCATTTTGTGTACCTTTTTCCAACAAAAACTTGTAGTCTAGCCATACCCTTGGGCTATGTTTACACTGCTGACTTCTTGCACAAGAACTGTTTTGTGCAAGAGTTCTTGTGCAAAAGGTCATACACAAGAGCGCATCCACACTGCCATGTGCTTTTGCGCAAGAGATGTGCTTTTGCACAAGAGCGTCCATGGCAGTGTGGATGCTCTCTTGTGCAAGAAAGCTCTGATGGCCATTTTAGCCATAGGGGTTTCTTGTACAAGAAACCCCTGTTGCACATCCACAGTGGGGAGAGGAATAACTCTTGCACAAGAAGCCCTCTTTTCTGATGCTTTACTGTACATTTACTTGCGCAAGAATGCGCATGCAGTGTAGACGCTCCACAAGTTTTTGCACAAGAACAGCCGTTCTTGCCCCAAAAGCCTGCAGTGTAGACACAGCCTTGATGTTTAGCAGGCTTCCTGCTTCTGATATATTTTAAAAAGGTTTTGCTATTGCTTTTTGAGTATTTGTCTATTTATTCTTCAAACAGCCTGCAATGGCCTGCACCGAGTAAGCAAGCCCCCTCTGATTTGGGAAAGTGCTTGCAAGGGGCATAGCCAGGAATCTGAGTCTGAGGAGAAGAAGTGATCATCTCGTTAAATGGAGACCCTGAGCTGCTGGCTTTTCGTGGGGCCAACTTATATAGTTAGCAGATTTGTGCAGCTTGTTGACTATCAGCTTGTTGAACTGATACACAGACCCTGTGGAGTGCCATCTCCAGCTTCAGATCTTCAAGCATACCCATGCAAGCAAGTGTCTGGGACCCTGAAATACAGAGAGTGAACACTGAGGGGGAGGAGGGTGAAAATGGTGGCCAAATAGATAAGTTTCATTTATTACTATATATTATATTTGTTAATTGATTTTATTCAGTTGCCCCTTGCAGATGTAAATTATGAGTGACATTTAATCTTAGGCTGTTTCTTTAAGTTAGGTAAAAGTCTGTTCACTTTAATTTAAGGATATGGGATGTATTTTATTTATTGGGTATTTTTTTAGTTTGACCCCTGCCACAGATTATTATTATTATCAGCCTAGGTTTATTCCTGGAGGTTTCCAAGGCACACCATTGAGTGTTTGCAGGAGCCAGCCAGGGGGAGGCACTGCCAATCTGAAATTCCTTTAGGACTCAAGGGACTGCAGTGGATGGGTAGATAGAGGATTCCCATTTTCCCAGCATCACCACTGGGAAACTCAAGATGTTCTTTAATAGCAACAACATCAGGTGCCCAGGCACATGAGTGAGTGCTGCCTGCTGCCTAGTAACCCAAGGAGGAAGGGGCAGTTTACAGGAGAAAGCAGGAGGGAATGCTCTGTTGAGTGGGTATGCACGGAGGATACTTCCCCCTCATGACAGACACATAGGTAGAGCCCTGCATATCCGTGGATCTCCACTTCATATTTGCAAACCATTTTAATGGAGAGTGGACTAGATAGTCACACAAGGCTCCTCGCCCCCCTCCCTCCACCAGCCTAGCCGCCACCCATTCCCCTGCCTGGGGAGCACTTACCAGCGGGAGCCCGGGCCCTGATCCAGCTAGGGGACAGATGCTGCCTGTCCCCACATGCTTTTCTATGCCACCAACTAATGCAGCTGGGAGCATGCATGGGGGAGACCACTCATTTCCAGGAGAGGAGGAAGGTTCCCACCAAAGTAGTGAGCTGCCCTGCTCTGAGGAGAGGAGGGGCAGCTCTGTGGGACTTGGGCTGGGCATAGACCTGATGCTGTGGAGGGCAGCACCCTGGACACAGGGTGGTCCTGGGCAGCAGGGTCCCCCTCTGCTGTGAGGACTGGAGTGGGCAGGGCCCCTAGGCAGTACCCCTCTGCCCTGCTGTGGCCTGACAGAAGCAGCTGCAAGCTTTGGGCAGCAGCAACACACCATACAAGTTTATTCTCTTCCCTCCATCCTGCACCCCCATTCATGACTCTCCCCATACCCCCATGCTGCCCCTTACCCCCAGTCCCTTCTCCCATGTTGCCTGCCTCTTCCCTGCAAGACACTGCCCTTTCCTCGCTCATCTGTCCTCCATGCCCTCTTGCTGTATGGATGTGGATAGTAACATCCGGCTCACGGATGGTGGATCAGATGATGAGTTGAGCCTCGCGGATGCGGATCAGGTGCGGATCCATGTTTTTGTTTTCGCACAGGGCTATGCACATAGGGAAACAGAGAAATTGCTTGAGATGCTACTTGCAGAGAACAGCTCTGCAGCCTCTTCCTTCTAAACATACACTTCTCTCCAGCACGTGTAATGAGTTTCCAGACAGCTTAACACTCCGGTTGTTTAAGTGGATGATGCCTGGTCCTATTATGGCTAATGTCAGTAGAGTGTGAGCTTCAGTGGGACATGAGAAGGAGAGCTCTCCGTGAGTCACTGAAAGATCGTCATGTTACTCTGCAGTGTGGACTGGACTAATATGAAAAAAATAATTGCTTCTCCTTTCTGAGAAGTTAAATAGCATCTGTGACACTACCGCCGTGCAAACAATGCCCTCCACCTCTGCCAGACAGCAGTAGCCATCAGGTGTGATTGTGGTGACAGTGCATTCCCTCTGCCTATGCAGAAAAAACAACTTAACATATGGTCAGTAAAAATCTTATTTGGAAAGTACTCTCTGCTTCCCTCTTAGATATCACTATGTGTCATTTGTAAAACCAATCGGAAGGGAAAGGGGAATGACTGGGAGAAGCAGGAATCCCTTTTTGGTGGCACACAAATCAAAGGGGCAGGAGTGGGGATACCTTGGGGATCCTGAACTCTTTCCTTGGTTACATATACCACATTCATAAGGGGTTTATTGATCTCTAGCCTTATGACAAATATTAACAGGTCTCTTTCCACAAGTGGCATGGATTCTCTGCTTTACTACTAATGTACCAATTGAACATCCTATCAGAGTTTCACCTTTACTGAACCCTATGATTAGCCATGACGTCTGAAGTCTCTTCAGTGGTTAATTACTCCTTGTTAGCGTAGGGGTGGTTCTAAGTAGAAAGATATAAAAGCCAATTGCCAAGTGAACAGGAAGTGGTAAACAGAAGCGTGTTGGAGGGAATGTGTGAGGCCATCTATCTTGGCCATAGTTCTATGTTCAGTGCTGTGATGACCAGCATTGGAACAGTGGTTGACCCGCAACAGATGTGCCATGAAACCAGAAGGGTGTTAGAAGGAGGAGGGAGAAAAAATGTTCCCCTTAACCTCTGATGTCAGGACAAGAATCAATAGGCTTAAATTACAGCAAGGGAGGTTTAGGTTGGACATTAGGAAAAACTTCCTTATTGTCAATGTGCTTAAACACTAGAATTGATTGCCAAGGGAGGTTGTGGAATCTCCAACACTGGAAATATTTAAGAGCAGATTAGATAGACATTTATCAGGGATGATCTAGTTGCTGCTTGGTCCTGCAGGAGACTGAACTTGATGACTTCTCAAGCTCCCTTCCAGTTCTAGTATTCTGTGATATTATGGTGGCTTTGCTGAAATAAAAAAGAAATTGTAAAGACAAGCACTGACACTGGTGTATCAGAGAGGTCAAGGAGTAACTGAACAAACAGATCTGGAAAATATCAAAGCTCCAGATTTAATAACAAAGGACCTGATGACCAAGGAACCAAGAAGAGTGGCAACCAGAAATGTGGATTCGCAGTTCATAACCAGCAGAAGCAAGAGACTAGGCAGGACTCAACACAGTAGGAAACAGGATGGGTGATGGGTATGCCATGACTACCAGAAAGAAGAAGACCAGGAGACATTCTACATTGCTAATATCATATCCTCAGTGTGGAAACTGTAGAAAAAATATACCTGAAGATGGCTGCTCAGTCCAAGGTGCAAGCGAGCCCATGAAGAGCTCTCCTACTCATCCAAGAAAGACCAGGACTTTAACAATTTTCAATAAAGAACAAGATAAATTCATGGAGGTTAAATCCAGAAATGTCTATTAGCCAGGTTGGATAGGATTAGTGTCTCTAGCGTCTGTCAGAGGCTGGGAATGAGTGATGGGAGAAGTATTGCCTAAAGATTCCTTGGGGTATGTCTACACTACCACCCTAGTTCGAACTAGGGTGGTAATGTAGGCAACCGGAGTTGCAAATGAAGCCCGGGATTTGAATTTCCCAGGCTTCATTTGCATCTCGCCGGGCGCTGCCATTTTTAAATGTCCACTAGTGCGGACTCCATGCCGCGCGGCTACACGCGGCACGGACTAGGTAGTTCAGACTAGGCTTCCTATTCCGAACTACCGTTACTCCTCAAGGAAATTCAAACTTGGGGTATGTTCGAACTAGGGTGGTAGTGTAGATATACCCTTATTTACCAGGCATGTCCAAAGTCCGGCTCACGGGCCAATTGCGGCCCATGTTCCAATTTAATACGGCCCCCGCTTCCTCCCCCTCTCCTGGCTCCCCGGTGCTCTTTTGAACTGGCGCACCCAGTGCGCCGCTTCCGGCCGCGCCGCCGCCCATTGCCTCCGCGGTCCTAGAGCCTGCCCTGTAGGGCACGTCCGCAGCCCTGCTCCCCCGCTCGGCTGCGGGTTCGCCCTGTGCCCGGGCCGCCGTGATGCCGGCATGCCCTGCACTCTCCGCCCGCCTCTGGCCTTGCGGGCCCTCCGCCTTGGGGCTGAGAGTGTGGGGACGGCCCTCACGCATGTTCACTTCTTCAGATCTGGCCCTCTTTGAAAAAAGTTTGGACACGCCTGCTTATTTACTTTCTCTGGGGCATCTGGCATTAGCCGCTGTCAGAAGACAGGATATTGGGCTAGATGGACCTTTGGTTTCACCCAGTATGGAAGTTCTTATGTTCCTATTACCCTTGTTGGGGAATCTAAGCTAAGAAAAATTGAAAGAATGTTTTGCAAGTGTAACACCAATAGGCAGAACTGAAACTGAGATATCAGGAGCTTCAATCATGAGCCTCTATTCCTGAACGAAAAGCCAGCAGGCTCTCAGCTAAGTCCATATAGCACACTTGTTCTTTCTCTCTGTAAGTCATATAAGTGCCTGTAGCCACACACAAAACCCCATCTTGTTTTTCCACGAGCCCCATCTTGTTTCCCCCCCCCCCCTACCCCAGAGAGCAAGAGAAAGGCAGTCAGCCTTTGATGCCCTGGGAACACAGGTTTGCTGCCTGTCCCTGACTCTACCATAAACAGATACCAGACAGTAAATGGGCTAGCTGACGACCCGGGGCCACCCGTCGCCCTGATGGCTAGTACAAGTAATTGACACGCCTGCACTGTACCAGGAGAGGAATCTTCGCCCATCACATACCAAAGGTGCCCATTGTCTGCATTTTCCCAGTGTAAATTATGCTTTGCACCCTTCGTGGGAAACTTGGTGGTCAAAGCTATTTTTCCTAATTGGCCACTTCAAACCAGGAAGAAGCCTACATGATCCAAGGGGTATAAAAGAGGTTCAGCAGCCCACCCCATTTGAGCTCCAATCATCTATACCTGCTGGCAGGTATTGATTGTCTCCCGAGGTCTGTGGGACGCCCAACCTGGCCCTACTTCTTCCCGAGGGATTGAGAGAAAGACTGGCCACGCCAAGTCTGGAACGCAGGGGTGAGAATATATACCTGCTATGTGTCTATTTTGCATGCATTTAATAAGAGCTCAGAGAACCAAAGGGTTTCATGGTACCTGTCAGAGACTTATTAGTGTAATTTCTGTCCTGTCCTTTGTAGTGTCCGTGTTATCTGTAACACAGTAGTAGCATTTAACAACTAAGTTTACCCTTTAACAATAAATAGGAACTGTTTAAGCTTTAACCTGACTCCTTCAGTTCCTGTAACGGAACCAAGCACAATTTAAAAGAACTTCATCCGGTCATAAGGGACTCACTCCCCTGACCGTCGGCTGACAGTGCCACTACATGGATCAATGAACTATACCAGGTAGGTATGCAGGTTACACAAGGAAGCGGTAGACAAGAGAGCTATGTGTTATCTTCCGAGAGCCAAGGTGTAAGATATGAAACTTCAAGACTAAATAGGCTTCTGATGTTAGTGAGCAAGGATCCATATAATGGGTGCATATCAACACTAAGGGTATGTCTACACAGCAAAGTTATTTCGAAATAACAGCCTTTATTTCAAAATAACTTTACCGGCACCTACACAGCCAAGCCGCTATTTCAAAATTAAATTGAAATAGCAGAGGGCTTATTTCTAAATTGGTAAACCTCATTCCACAAGGAATAGCGCCAATTTTGAAATTGCTATTTCGAAATAAGCGCTGTGTAGACGTTTATTTCGAAATAGGGGGCCTCCAGCCCTTCCCAGGGTGCCCTGGTGGCCACTCTGGCCTCAATCAAGAACTCTACTCTCCCTCCCCCCCCCTCCGAGCCCTTAAAGGGGTAGACTCTGCCCACAGTGCCTGTGCCAGCTCCAAGACTGCCAGCCCAGAGCCAGCAGTCGCTGCACCTGACCCAGTGGCCCCAGCATGAGCCAGGCAGCCAGTGCCAGCCAGCCCTCCACCCCTCCCCAGGACCAGTCTGCCAGTTCCCAGAAGCGTGACAGAGGCTGGAAAAGGCAGGCGCCTGCCTGGTCCAGTGCAGAGATCAGGGACTTACTTCAGGTTTGGGGGGGAGGGGATGCCTCCAATATCCATGATCTCCACACTAAATGGAGGAACCCAGGAGCAGGTTCACATGAAAAAAAAGGAGCTGAGGCAGGCATATGCCAGAGCCACACGGGGCAGCTCCCAACCTGCCCCTATTTTGATGCCATGGACGCCCTCCTGGGGGGCAGGACCGTCCATGCCCCCCAAGTGGTCATCGACCCTGGAGCAGACCTTGCTGCTTCCTGCTGCTCCAGCCCCTGCTGCCTCCCCAGCTACCGCTTCTCCTCCCACTCCCGTTTCTTTTTCCTGCACCCCCAGGGAGGCTGAGGCCCCCACACTCGTGGTGCTGGGAGAGAGTTGGGCTGGTGAGACCCTCAACCCTGAGCCCTGAGCTTCTCCTCCCCCTTTCTCCCCTTGCCTCTACCTGCCAGCTCCATCCTCCCAGATTTCCCCCTCCCAGGGATTTCCCTATACCCCCCCATGGGAGTATATACCCCTCCTGAATTTCCCTTACACCCCCCTCTCCAGTTTTGTGAACTAGTTACATGTCAATTTAGTGATTGTTTGGAAATTTGAATTGAAATTGAAACGTTAATACACACTTTAAAAGTATATACTGTGTATGATAAGATATGTGTATCTGAAAAAGTATAATAGATTTGAAAAGTCACTTGTTCATCCTGAAGTTGAACACTGGTTCCAAACAAGAAATTTGCATACATGGCTGATGAATGCACCGATGCAAATGGGCATCAAGTATTACATCATTGTGTACATTATCCTGATGTCAGTGTAGGCCAGTAGATTTATTTCTAGATGTTCAAGTTATAGAAAACACATTGGGTGCATCTGTGACAACCCACATCTTAGAAGAGTTAAATGCTTGTCAATTGGACTCCAAACAGATGGCTGCTTGTTCATTTGATGGAGCTGCAAACTTCTCTGGAAGACATGGTAGAGTACAAGCTTTGCTCAGAGAAAAGTATAACCCTAATCTCTCCTATACACACTGCAAAGGCCATCTACTCCAACTAGCACTAGTACGAGCTGCAGAATCTTCAAAAGACATTAAAAAGCTATAAATTTAATGTCTTCATTATATTCTTTTTTCAGGAAGAGTCCAAAAAGACTGAATATCTTGGAAAATATAGAAGATACACTGAGATTGAAGTTCAAATTAGTCCAACATGGGAAAACCCACTGGCTTTCTCATGAGCAATCCTTGGCTGTTGTCTTAAAATTACTCCATCCGTTATTACTGTCGTACAGTAGATTTCCGATAATTTGGCACCTTTTGGACCTCTGGCAAATCAGGAGGTCCAGTACAGCTGCACGGCTTAACAGCTGGCCAGGACACAATCTCCCTCCCTCTCCCCTCCCCCTTCCTCTTCGCATCTCCTCCGTGCTGTAACCTGATCCTCCTCCCCCTCCTTTCCCCTCCCCTCCCCTTTCCCCTTCGCTGAAACAAAACGCTCTTCTCCCTACTGTAACATGATCCTACTCCCCCGCCACACCTTATGCTCTGTCTGGTTACAGCCAGCATGTGTGCTGAGCGGCAGGCTTTTTAATCAGCTGGTCAGGAGCACTTGGCATTTTGATGCTGGAGTATCAGGAGTGCCGAACAGTTGGATGCCGGACTATCGGAGTTTTACTGTATCTACCAAGATGGGATGGATCTAAGTAGTGAGGCTGGTGGATTACTTTTGCTACTACGTTCAGAGAAGACTATTACCATTCTCCCTCTCATAAATCTACTTGAGTCATTAAAAAATGCCATCCAGGCATCTGCTACAACTGTAGTAGATCTTTGTCCAGCAATAGAAGCTATATTTGGATCAATCAGAGAGCTATCCATTGAAAAAGTCCTGGAAGAAGCAAAGATTTCAGTCCAGAAGTTGACTAATGAAGGCATTTATATTGAATTCTTAAGTGAAGAGGACAGGAGGTGTTTGTTAAGACAACTGAAAAAGTATACAGACTTGATTCTTAAAAATCTACAACAGCAACTTCTAGATTCCACTCGACCTCTATGTAGCTTTTAGAGAGGCTGTCCTATAAAACATTGACAATTGAGTGGAGTGAGGCACTACCAGCAATGCGGCTGCCACGTGCTCAAGACAGAATAGAGAATTTGAACACAGAGTGGAATATCATATGATGAATGAATGAAAATTTGACTTCAACTTCTTTTTTATCATTACTAATGGCTCGACCGGAACTTTGTGCTAGGTTTCCTGGGATGAAAGAAGTAGGAATTCATCTCTTGCTACTCCCAGTCACAACAACTACAGTTGAGCATTCTTTTTCATCATTGAATAGAATTTTGTGTTCTGAAAGAAGTCACCTTCTGCCTGATCATGTGAATGAACTAATGAGCATATCAATTGAAGGAATGGAAGTACCGGACACATGAGAAGCCACCAAAGATGAATGCATTGCATTTGAGAAGTTCATTAACAGAGTTGTGCAAAATTATAACAAGAAACCAAGAAGGATGTAGACATGATGCTTCATAGAAGGCTTGAGTAGACAACTTTTAATTTGTGTGATTTTAAAACATGAGTTAAATCTAATAAAATGGACATAAAACATTTTTCAGTTTTTATTATGGTGCCATTCAGCCCACCTTCACCCTCACAGTCTCACCTCTAATTGGCCCTGACCACCCCTCCTCATAAATTCAAGCCCCACCATTTCAATTCCTGGGGAAAACACTGCCCCCTCCCCTCTCCTCTCTTCCCCTCCCTCCTCCCCTCTCCCATCTTCTTTCCCCAGTATCACCTCAGTTTCAGTCTCCTCCCATCCCAGTTTTGTTCATTAAAGAGGCTTTGCTTTTATTGTACAGCAGGAAAGAGGGTTAGGGAAGGTTAAGTGGAAGAATGTGAGGGAGGAATGAGGCACAAGCCCCCAGTGGGGCACACCAGGGAGACACTTACTACCTGCAGAATGTTCTGCCAGGCTTGCAGCAACACATCCAGGAGAAGCACCAGAGTGTCCAGGGGTAGCTCCGGCTCTAGCTCCATGCTTCAGAGTGCTGTGGCATCCTGCGTGAGGGCAATCAGAGCACGCAGAGAAAAAATGCTTTGCTGTCCCTCAGCGAGGTAGGGAAGCAAGCAGAGAAACCTTAGAACTGTCTGTCTGGGGGGATCTCTTTAAGCATAGGTCTCATATAGCCTCAGGCAGCAGCCACACAAGGTAACTCCTGACCTGATACCCTGCCAGAACCAGTTCCAGATGGCCTTAAAATGTGATTCCACATCCTATCAGTGTGGATGCGCTATTTTGAAATAGCAAAATGCCATTTCAAAATGCATTTTGTGTCTAGAAACATTATTTCGAAATAACTATTTCAAAATAACGCTGTAGTGTAGACATACCCTAACATTGCTTCAATGATATCTCACAGGTTATAGACAATTTCAGAAAACTCAGGAGGGTGCTGAAAGAGAATGTTCAACTGATCTTCTCTGAGATCCTTCCTGTTCTGAAAATGACAGAAGACAGAAATCAGAAAATTCCAAAAAAGAACAGCTAGAGAAGTGTATAGTGTATTAGCAAGAGAAGTGCTATAAGTGTGGTACATTCTTCCATTTTCTATGAGGAATAGAAGCTATACCATTGGATGGCTTCCATCTCAGGAGAATGGGAACCAATCTTCTAGGGAACAAGTTGGCTGGGACAAATCAGCAGAATGTTAAACAAAAACAAAAAGGGGAAGGGAAACAAACAATCATGCATTTAACAAAGAAACTAGATATAAATAATAAAATTAATCAAGGCATCAAAGACATTTAAGAGAATGTGTTTGTTAATTGCATATATACCAATGCAAAGCAGTCTGGGGTAATAAACAAATAGAACTGCAATTGCTATATTGTATTCGTTTGAGCTACTTGATATTCCTTTGCTAGTAGGAAGATTTACAAGATTGGAATGTTCAAATCACTAAGTATAACCTATTTATGAAGGGTGAAGTGACCAGTCAGGGAGGTGAAGTGTCACTTCATGTCAAAATTGACATTACCTGTTTCTGAGTCATTTATGACTCACTAGCAAATAATCTGGAATATTTATGGATTAATTTTATAGCAGATAAAGCTCAAAATAGGAGTCTAGTGGAGAACAGTACTAGTAGCTTTTTAAGAACCTATATATAAAGCATAGGGAAGAAACTGCATTTTTCTAAGGGCTTTCTAATTGAGTGACATATGCAGATGGTATCATCCTTTGAGCAGGGGCATAGTCACAGGTGGACCTCAGTAGGCTACATCCTCCACATTTAGGATCCAGATGCACCCAAATCTGAGCAAGGATATAGTGTTGCTACAGTAGCCCCCAACATCACTTGGAACATCACTACAGTAGCCCAGAACATCACACTAAGCCTGAAATCCAGGACACAGACCTGTGTCTGCCCTTCAGAAAGACATGCCCTAGCAGCTCTGACTCGCCACTGAACTTCCTCATGTGCATTCCCAGCTCGGCAGGTGAAGACCTGTGTCTGGGAGCACCAGGGCTAGGAAGAGGAACAAGCTATGCTAGTACCATCTGTCATTGTCCATCCACCCAAAACTAAAAATGAGAACTAAAAACGTGTGGCTGCTTAGTGCAAGTCATCACTGGACTTCAGGAAAAACTTCCTGCCTGTCAGGGTGGTTGAATAAATAAATAAATTGCCTAGGCGGATTGTGGAATCTCCATCACAGGAGATATTTAAGAGCAAGTTAGACAGACACCTGTCAGGGGTGATCTAGACAGTGCTTGGCCCTGCCATGAGGGCAGGGGACTGGACTCGATAACCTATTGAGGTCTCTTCCAGTTCTAGTGTTCTATGATTCTATTATCATAATTTGAATACTTGTATTATGTGCAATACATTCACGAGCAGAATACACATACACACTCCCGTCTGCTCAGCTGCCCAGGCACTAGTTACAGTGCTAATTCTTCAGATTCCCCTGGATTTCAAAACACCCTCTCCCTGAACTCAACTTGAGAAACTTCTTATTAACAGTTTAACTCTCTCAGTGGACAACATGGTAATTGTATAGCACCTAACACATACAAAGTCTTTGGCCAAAGTCTAATATATTATGGTTCCTGTACTTAATTATGTAAATCACAAAAGAATACAGATAAAACAAAGCAATACATTTTACATGTTTCCCTGCCTCCATTTTCTCACCACTTCATAGCATGCTTTGAGCTGAGATCAGGGTCCCTTGGATTCTCTAGAATCCTTGGGGCTATATGGACTCATAAAACCTGGAAGAGCCCCCTGTTTCATAAGACTGCTACATGCTAGGTTGCTTCTCCTCTGTGAAGCTCCTCTCCCAGCTTCTGTGACCTCTTTCTCCCCTACCAAAAACCTTCTCTCTCTTTTTTTTTGGCCCCCTTATTGAAATCCCTTCTGGTCACCTGACTGCTTCTGTTCTGTCTTTTGGGTCATTTTCCCACTATTCTCTCCTTCCCTTGTCCCTTCAGAGGATATAGCTATTTTTCAGCATGACTTGTGTGGTCAAAGCAGTGTCATTAACTTTAACTGCCTTCCTTTGTCCTCACTCTGGAGTGTAGCTAGTGCATATTATATCAGCAATGATGGATCCACATACAGAGAGGCATTCATGACAACAGATTTTCATAGTAACATTTCACAACCCCACAATATCAGCTAGAATTTATACATTCATCACAGTCCATTACTAGTTGGAAACATTGGAATTTTCAATGTGGAAAAGGCAGATGGGTACAATACATATTTGGGTACTGTATTTGAGGGGGGGAAAGCAGATGATTAATTCATTTTGGATAACGATAATGAAGCACTTTCCTTTCCAGCAGTAATTAAGGAGGATGTTAAACCAATCTATTTAAGTTAAACATTTTTAAAAGCAGCAAGTCCAGATAATTTGCATCCAGGATTTTAAAAAGATGTGGCCAAAGGGCTCATGTTGAGATTTTACAGTAGTAGAAAACTGGGAGATTGGGTGGCTTTAGCTTTCCCCCACAAAGTAGGAATTGTATTTAGAACAGAAGTTAATTTAGCTCACTTTATTAAAAATAGACAAAGTTAGTAATGCTTCAAAACTATTTATTAAAGCATTGCTTATAAAATGTGAGTAAAAAGAATGATTTGCAAATCTGGAAAAGCTCCTGACAATGATCTTCACCCTGGGTTGCTTGAAATGAAATCTTCTGAAACATCTGTGAGCTTCAAAGTTATCTCTTTTCGTCATAGTGCACATGTAATGTCATGTACCAGGTAAGCTGTGACTGTTCTATTGTGGATTGAAGCGAAATGTTAATACTATATGACAAAATAGTGAAACTACTCATACAGCACTGGTTGCCTGTTCCACCAGTCATTGTCACAACTTTTGCATTCAGTTTGCCTAAGCTAGCTTATACATTTCTGAAATGACTTCAGCAATGTTTCTGTATGCTGTCGGCTTCTCACAGATGATTCCTCAGTCAGAACCACATTCCTGAAGCACTTCTTGAACTGGTGTTTGTTTTATTTGCAGTTATGAGACTTTCAAGATTTTGAATAATTTGTAACCTCTGTTCAAATTTGGACATTATAAAATCAATTACTTCAAATAAAGCAGCTGTCCTTACAAAATTCCTTTGCAGAATTTGGCTAGCTGACTTCCCCTGTCCCTAATTGCATTTTCTCAGTAAATTTTCTCTTCTTTGAATGCTCAGGCATTCTATCTCTAATTTTAAATGTCTCTGGTAGATTTACACCCAGACTAAATTCTAGCTTTCATCTGATCAGATGGATTGAAATGAATGAAAAGTCTTTTTCAAATGAAATTGGCTTTCTATTGCTGAAGCATCCCACCCCTGCAGAGTTTTGAACAAATTATCTGAGGTCCTATACCACCAATACAACCCCTCCCCGCCCACACACACACACTCAAATCTATGAACCCCCTGCTCCCAAGCACATAGTCATGTGTTATTGAAAGCACAAGAGGCACTTTTTTCACTTCTTCATTACATCTGAGACAACTGCCTTTGGCATGTGCACAAGCAAAGGAGCAGGAACAATTTCTCTAATAGGGGTGCTGAGAGCCACTGCACCAAACCGTAAACCCAGTATATAATGGGGTGCTACAGCTCCCTCAACACTCCTATAACCAGCACCTATTTACACAAGCCCTCAATAGAGGAGGAGCTTTGTTACTGCTCTAAGGCCACATCTAGATTGCAGGCTTCTTTTGTAAGAAGCTTTTTTCAGAAGAGATCTTCCGAAAACACTTCTTCCAAAAGAGAGCGTCCACACTGCAAAAGTGCATCGAAAAAGCAATCTGCTTTTTCAAAAGAGTGTCCAGACTGAATGGATGCTCTCTCGCATGTAAGCTGTGATTGTTATGGACAGAATGGCTTCCAGGGCACCAAAAGAACTCCCTCTTCCCCATCCACACACGCCTTTTTGTGAAAAATCTCCTTCAGAAAAAGGCTTCTTCCTCATAGGATGAGGATTACAAATTCTGGAAAAAACCCTCTGTTCTTTCAATTTTTTTGCGGAAGAACACAATTGCAGTGTAGATGTTCCTCAAGTTGTCGGAAAACAGCCATTTTTCCAACAAAACTTTATAGTGTAGACATATCCTCTGTGCCAGAGACTTAATGGGAAGAAGAAGAAGAAGAAGAGACCTTGGGAGATCATCAAATCCAATCCCCTGCAAACACGGCAGGACCAAGCACCATCTAGATCATCCCTAACAGGTGCTTGTCTAACCAGCTCTTTAAAATCTCCAATAATGGAGATTTCATGAGCTCCCTAGGCAATTTATTCAAGTGTTTAACCACCCTGACAGTTAGGAAGCTTTTCCTAATGTCCATCCTAAACTTCTCTTGCTTCGATTTAAGTCCATTGCTTCTTGTCCTATCATCAGAAGTTAAGGAGAATATTTTTTCCTCTCTCCTCCTTGTAACGCCCTTTTTATGTACTTGAAAGCTGTTATGTCCAGTTGCTTTTTAATGCTTTTAACCCCTAAAGGAGTATCTCTCTTTGATTTCAGTGAGTTTTGAATCAGGTCCCAAATAGGAGCTGAATCTGAATTCTTTTTGAACAGTCCTATATCACTTAGGGCATGTACAGTACACCGCCAGCCCTATCATTCATTTTACTAGAATGGTTACCCTGTTGTTTTTCTATAACATTTTTTGTAATTATGGTTTGTTGGTCAGTTGCCCAACAACAAGGGCCAGTAAGTTGCCTTTCCTCTGGTCCCTACTTCTTGACGTGTCTGGCATGGGTAGCCCTCCCAAGGCAGTAAGCCGTCATCACTCATGTGGTGCCTTAAGTGCTTGCCTGAGATCTTCTTTATTCTGTCTCTGGTTCCAACTGCCTGTGTGCAAAAATAGCTTCGCAATGTCCTACACTGACTCTTTGTTTGGAAAGCTCAATCTTTACAGGCACTCGCCCAGATACCACAACCAGAAGTTTAAACTATCACCAGCATAGCTTCTAGGATCCTTAGAAAACAAGCCTTCCCATAGGAAGAAGGTGCAGTAACCAGGGAAGGCAAATTACAGTTGAGTTCTTCTGAAAACTGAGCACAGGAACTCTCTGATAATTCTGGTCTTAGGGGCCAAGTTCTTTTTCGCATTCCAGTAAACGATGTGAAGATGATCAAGAACAGCCTGGAATGACTCTGAAGCTGCTCCATGGGCAGGACCTAGAGGAGTTAATGGGGTCAAGGAAATTGTGTAAATGAAATACCAACTGCTACTTTATGTGTGGATTTCACGCTTCTCTGTCCTATTTGAAACCCTCCAGAGCTGCAGTAGGGCACAGGGATGAGGAGGGAGATGTGCTGGAAACCAATCATCCTCTATCTCCTCCTCTAGCTGCCTACAGAATTTCTCTCAGCTTCTCCTATAATCTACAGCTCTGAGACAAGTGTAAAATTGCTGTAGTCAAATGCAAAAAGCACAGAGAAGGTCCTTTTATGTGCAGCTATGAATAATCTATTTTCATCTTACTGAAATGACAAGAAAATATAACTACACTCTTCTGTGTTCCCCCTCATATACCAAGTTTTGAAATGAATAATGTGCCCTTGGCTCTAATTACTGACAAATATTTATTATATCTTGCTAATCATGTTTATTCAGAAAGAATTGCTCACATTAAAGGACTGGCATAGACTTTTAATCCTTGGTCTATAAGACAGGTTATACTTTTGCCCAAATAGAAATCACTTACAGAATGTGATAGAAATAGACAAACCAATTATGGAATTTTTAATTAAACCTTTGAGATAGCAAAAATAAAGTTCTAAATGTAATACTTGTGTACCCTGTCAGGGCTCCTGGAGGGGCTTTTCCCCTTCGGGTCAGTGGGCGGCCACTCTGTCTCAGTCCACTGAGTCCCCATAGTCCTTGCTCTTGGGCCTGTAGTCAGACAAGGACAACAGTTAATAGATCAATTGCCCTCTTCAGGGCTGGAAACTTTAGTCCTGGGGCTCGAGCCAACTCTCAGGCCGAACCAACAGTCCAGGCTCTATAGGACTCCGTCCTGGGGCCAGGGTGGGACAACAAACAAGCAGTCAGTAAAGTGACGCAGACCATGGTACAGGGCAGAGCAGGTAACACACAAGCAGTAAGTAGAGTCTATGATCACAGGCCCTGGTTCAGGGCCGAGCAACAAACCAACAGATAATAGTTCAAAGGGGGGGGGGGCAGAAAAGCACTCGGCTCTTCTTGTTCAGGCAGAGATCCAGGCCCAGGGCCTTAACAGCAGAAGAACGGCCTGCTGCTGGGTCAGCGGGAATCCTTACGCAACACACTGACATGAGTTGCAGTTTGGCCACATTAATGTCGGCTATCTCTGATCTACTTTTCATTTCCCCCTCTGCACGTACCTGGTTCCATAGCAGGCCCTCTGGGAATCAGGGATTGACAGCACCGGAGCAGCTAGTAATTTCTCCAAGTAAAAGCCTGTCTGGGCTCTCCATGGTCCAAACCAGTCTTCAGCCTCCTGCAAGCACTTAGCAGCCTCCCAGCATGGAAGCACAGAACAGGTTTCTGGTTCCTATGGTGGCTGAGGTTTGACTGAGCTCTTTGGCTGGCCTTTTATACTATTAGCCCTGCCTTCTGACTTTTGGTCAGATGATTGGCTGGGCCCAGGCTCTGCCCAAAAGGGCTCACAGAAGGTCTCTTCCCCCTCCAGATCAGTGGGCAGCCACTCCGCCTCACTACAAGTTGATAGGATGATTTACATTTTCCACAGACAAGGTATTACTAATATGATAGGGTATGTCTACACTACCGCCCTAGTTCGAACTAGGGGGGTAATGTAGTCATACGGAGTTGCAAATGAAGCCTGGGATTTGAATTTCCCAGGCTTCATTTGCATAAAGCCAGCTGGCGCCATTTTTAAATGGCGTGGAACGAGGTGTACAGCTAGTTCGGATTAGGAAGCCTAATCCGAACTAGCTAGTGCATGCCGCGTGTAGCCATGTGGGACGGGGTCCGACCTAGCCAGCATTTAAAAATGGCGCCAGCCAGCTTTATGCAAATGAAGCCCGGGAAATTCAAATCTCGGGCTTCATTTGCAACTCCGTATGACTACATTACCCCCCCTAGTTCGAACTAGGGGGGTAGTGTAGACATACCCATAGAGATGCAGCCGTATTAGTCCGGTGTAGCTGAAACAAAAGACAGAACTATTGTGGAGGCAGGAAAAGGGAATGAGGGAATTTGTGTGCAGCCATCTTGGTCTTGTTAACAAGAGAGCCCTCATCCTGAGGTTAGGTGGTTGTCTATAGGAGACTATGGGTCTGTCTTCCAGATCCTCTGGGAGTGTACTATCCTGTTCCAGTACAGGCAGTCCCCGACTCGGGGAAGCCGGCAGTGGGACAGCCCAGATGCCCCACGGCTGCCCCACTGCCCGGGCCCCCCCCCCCCCCGCGGCTTTGCAAAGCCTCGGGGGAAGCCGGCAGCGGGACAGCCCAGACGCCCCACAGCTGTCCCGCTGCTGGCATCCTCAGAGGCTTTGCTCCCCGTCTCCCTGGTCTGCTGGTCTCCAGCAGACCAGGGAGACTGGGAGCAAAGCGACGGAGGACCCATGCGGCGGGACCATGGTGCGTCTCGGTCAGCCGCCCGCGTCTTCCTGGTCTGCTGGGGGGGGGGTGCAGCTAGTACGCCCCCCCTCCCCAGCAGACTAGGCTTTTCTCTGGACACCTGTGGCAGAGCAGCTGGGGTGCTGCCGGTTGGTCCCGCAGCGCCGCTCTGGGGGCTACTGGACCAACCCGGCAGCACCCCAGCTGCTCTGCCCCAGGCATCCTGATTCAGCCGCTGCTGGTCAGTTTCAGCAGCGGCTGAATCAGGACGCCTGGGGCAGAGCAGACGGGGTGCTGCTGGGTTGGTCCAGTAGCGCCAAGGAGCGAGGAGCGGTGCTACTGGAGCAACCCAGCAGCACCCCAGCTGCTCTGCCCCAGGCGTCCCCAAGTCAGCTGCTGCTGAAACTGACCAGCGCTGACTACAGGAAGCCTGAGGCAGATTTGCTCTGCCCTGGGCTTCCTGGAATCAGCTGCTGATCACTTTCAGCAGCAGCTGACTTGGGGACGCTTGGGGTTCTTAAGTTGATTCTGTATGTAAGTAGGAACTGGCGGTCATTTTCAGCAGCGGCTGAATCTGGACGCCAGTTCCAATTTACATACAGATTCAACTTAAGAACAAACCTACAGTCCCTATCTTGTACGTAACCCGGGGACTGCCTGTATAAGTTGTAGTTTATTGATAATGCATTGGACAGGTTTAAGTTGGGGGCTATAGGCGTGTTCTATTGTTGGTTTTCCAGACTTCAATGAGAAGCTTCAGAATTATCATTCATGCTTAAATTTGACACTTTATGTATGGGTTTAAACAAAGACTCTAATTATCTCACCCATTACAAAGATAGCTTCCCCAGTTATCACCCCTAATGTCATTACCTCACAGAAACTTCCCCTATTATCACCTCTATGTCACTACCTCACAGAAGCGTACCTTCTCCCCTCACCCCTACTCTGTTCTAAAATTTGATTTGTCAATTTCACATGCATTCACTTTTTTTTGATTGTATCACTTTGGTATATATGGTTGTGCCGATTTTCTTCCACATATTGATCTGAGGAAGTGGGTCTGGCCCACAAAAGCTCATCACCTAATAAACCATCTCGTTAGTCTTTAAAGTGCTACATAGTTCTGTCTGTTGTTTAAGGTATTACTAAGTTGACTTCTGGCCACCCAATTTTACAAATTCGAAGTTCTATCTCTTCACTACAGAGAAGAATCGAATATAGTATGAGGAAAGCTCCATTAACATGGACATGCTACCTTGGACTCAGAGCCCCAAGAAGCACTCTGAAGAGTGTTACCCCAAACATATTCCCACTGGAGACCACCCAGGGTTACACTAGTATGGGTTTATTTCCACTAGGTAAGACTAAAGAGGAGAAAGCAGCCACCAAAGGTTTAAACTAAAGAAGATAGAACTCTCTCACACATGCACTCACACAGAGGTCAAGCAAGCAAGCACACACCCCCTCCATTCATTCACTCACTCATTCATCCTGCCCTCAAGCAATCACACACCTACACAAACATATAGATTGCAGAAGAGCCACGGCATGTGGATCCTGGAAGGTCTGTCTGCTCAACATGGCTGGGGAAGCTGGTCAGGAGGAAAGGCACTGGAGAGGAGCTTCTCAGGAGCAGGGGAAGGAAAAAGACTCTCACATGTGCTCCTTCTCTTTATATAGTGTCTGAATGGCTCCTGTGACTCATTCACCCTGTCATCAGGGAGCATGCCCAGACTTCCCTTTATCCAGCAAGGAGCATGCCTGGACTGTGATGACTCATTGAAATGTGCTGCATTGTTCCCAGTCTTCTTCAAACACACTCACACTCTCTCTCCATTCACTCGGGAGAATGCAGTTTAGGGAAAGTTACAAGCAAGGTGGCTGAGAGTTAAAAAGATTACAAAGTTGCAGTTTACAGTAAGTTTGAGAGTTACACAGATTACAAAGTTTGACAAAGATCACAATGAGTTACAGTTTAAAACCGTAGACCTTACAGTTTGGTGTAGCTTCAGAAAATCCATATATATAAATCTAGTGAGCTCAGGCGGAGGCTTTTTTATGCAACAAGGAGCTGCAGGATGCTTCCCAGAGGCCAATTAGTTCAAATTAGTGGCACCAGAGTATCCACACTAACATTATTTTGGACTTACAAGTTCAGTAATAGTGTTATTCCTCATGGCAATGTCTACTTTACCGCCTCAGTCGATTTTCCAAGTTTCAAATTTGCAGGTCTTGTGAAGACACACTAATTTGAACACAGCGGGTTCTCCCATCAATGCTGGTAGTACTGCTTCTACAAGGAGTAAGTGAAGTCAAAGAGAGTGTGTGCTCCCTTCGACTTCACACAGTGAGGATAGCATCAAAATTCAAGTTGAGATACTTTGACTTAAGCTACACAATTAACATACAGTGAAACCTTTGTTATCCGGCACTCTGTTAACTAGAAAACTTTGTTAACTGGCATTGCCCCCCAGCCATAATACTGTTAAATGTGACACACAGGCCTGGCTTGGTTTACCATGACTGGCTTAACAATTTTTTATTTAAGAAGTACTTATCATCTTTAACTCAAAATAGAAACTTGAGACCAACTGCCTCACACTAGAAAACTACCAATATTAAAAACTTGAGTTTTACTATTATTGTCCATTGGTTTTTCCTAAATTGATGGGACCCTCAGATAACCCAACTGGAACGCCCTAATCCCTGAGGGTATGTCTACACTACCACCCTAGTTCGAACTAGGGTGGTAATGTAGTCAACCAGAGTTGCAAATGAAGCCCGGGATTTGAATTTCCCGGGCTTCATTTGCATAAAGCCAGGGGCCGCCATTTTTAAATGTCCGCTAGTGCGGACTCCGTGCCGCGTGGCTACACGTGGCATGGACAAGGTAGTTCAGACTAGGCTTCCTAGTCCGAACTACCGTTACTCCTCGTGAAATGAGGAGTAACAGTAGTTCGGACTAAGAAGCCTAGTCCGAACTACCTGGTCCGTGCCGCGTATAGCCGCGCGGCACGGAGTCCGTACTAGCGGACATTTAAAAATGGCGGCCCCTGGCTTTATGCAAATGAAGCCCAGGAAATTCAAATCCCGGGCTTCATTTGCAACTCCGGTTGCCTACATTACCACCCTAGTTCGAACTAGGGTGGTAGTGTAGATATACCCTGAGTGTGCCAGATAACACAGGTTTTACTGCAGGTGAACTTACATATCTTAATTCGAAATCATTCCCTAAGGTAGACCTTGAGCATGAAAAGCATGACTACAGAATTTGAATTCTGTGGTCCCTTATTCTGAAACAACAGGCTTCGTAAAGTGGGCGCATTGCTTACAAAGTCAACCATGGGGGGCTAATTTCAGACTAAGATCCTAGTGCAGACCAGGCTAAAGGGACTCTATTGGATTCATCCCAATTAGATTCTATGGGATGGATAAAGATGGAATATTTACATCCAGAAACATGCTGTTGCTACTGATACAGATATAGCTTTTGACACTGAGAGTGATGAGTGGTTTGTAATGTCAGCTCAAGATGAGAGGCTACACAAAGTCAAAAGAAATCCTCTGAACATGAATCCCATGGCACTACAGAAGCACTTAAAAGCCCTGATTTTCCAGACAGGAAGATGACTAAGAGGTAAAGGTATGCCATTATCGTACTGCTGAGTTGCTAAAAGTAAAAAGAATAAGTAACAAAGACCTGCATTTCTTGTTAGGCTTACAAGCAAAAATTCTAGCTTATATATCAACAAAGTTTCTCTGAAGTCATTGGTTCTATGGGCAGGGGTTAGGCCCTCTCTCCCCTAGGAGCCTTGGTGCTCTGGCAATGAGCTCTGGCCTGTCAGCCCTCCCACCTCTACTGCAGCTACAGGGATCTGGCTCTAGGAGTTCTGCCTAAAGAAAACTATATTACTGGGCACATAGTCTGCTTACATCTTTAAAACTGACTTACAAACCAGATCTCAGCTATCACCCAGCTCTAACATTATTACATTCTCCTATAGTAATACTGGCTTTGCAGTGTTAGAAACAAGGAACACTTCCTTTGGAAAGTTTCAAGATGTCACTCAAAACTAAACAGGGAGCAAATATGTTGAGTAAGACAGAATCATTTCTACACTGTTATTTTCTGATCATAATCACGCCTTTAAAATCTCCCACTGACAAGCTACCTCTGATTGGTTTCTTTCTGTCTGTGAGAAGTAATTTCTGCAGAGAATAAAGTCTGTGTCACAGACCTAATCAAGTTGCCCCTCTGTTTTGGGCATGCAGACAGCTGTGATGGAATCCAGCTGCTGGGTTTTGTGTGTTTTAAGACACTCAGGCCAGCGTGGTGTCCAGGCACTGCCCCTGTCTTGGTACCTCTAAGCCAGTATTTCCCAAATGCAGCCATCATGGCCACATGCAGCCACCAAGGGTTATCCTGCAGCCACAACAGACTCATGGGCAGAGGTGGGGGAGAGGATAAAGCAATGGCACCTCCATGCAGAACTCAGAGGCTCCCAGTCTTAACCCTTCTGCCCCCTAAGAGCCTTGGAACTTTGGCAGCAAGTTCTGGCTTTCAGCACTCCCACCTCCCTGCTCCAGCCACAGGGCTCTGGCTCTGGGCTTCAGCCCAGGGCAATAAAGCTTCAGCAGTACCAGCCTTAAGTGGTGCCATGATCAAGAGGGAAGGGAGTTTGGAGCTATGAAAGACCAAGGGAGGCAACTGGGGCCAAGAGCACCAAAATGCAACTGTACATTTGTAGTGAGTCTGCAAAAAACCCTACATAAATAAAGCAGAATGATTTGGATGTGTATATGGGCATATTTATATGTTTTCCCTAAACCTAATTAAATACTTTAGTAAATACTTCTCAGATCAGTACAGGCGACCCCCGCACTTACAACCTAGTTGGTTCCTGGAGAACTGTCGTTAGTCGAGCCATCGTAAGTTGAACCCTTTTTTCCAATAGGCGCAATGATAAAAATGGGGGTTCCATACCTGGACCGCTTTGCCTCCTGGGAGTTGTAGTCCACAGCATGAGCTGCTCCGAGAGCCGGCTAGGGGCTGTGCTGGGAAAAGGTGGCATAGGGGCAAGCTGCCCCCAGAGCTGGCTGGGGACTGTGCCAGGTGGAGGCAGCGGCCAGAGCAAGGTGGTTGTAAATGCGTGGGGTCATAAGTCAGGCTGTCATAAGTTGGGGGTCGCCTGTATTAGTATTTTAGTAAATATTTGTCAAGGCAACCACCAGAAAGAGTTGGTGGCCACAGACTGAGGCTACCAAAAATTTTGTTGTGAGAACCTCTGTTTTAGAAACACTCACAGCATGAGACCCTCACTTTAACATAAGTGGCCTCCAGGGCCTAAAACCAGTGTTTACACACCCCAAACCGCCCCAATAGCTCAAACGCGCTGTTTCCCAAAAATCCAATGGTTAAGATTGCTGCCTGGCCTGGTTTCCTCATGATCATTTCTTTTTTTAGATGAATGTTTCAGAAAATCTGTAAAAGGGCTCAATACATTCTGTCCTGTTTTATGGGCAGGCCAGATATCCCTTTTTTTTCCCAACCTCAGAAGGTATTAACCTTAAGAGCTGTGTGGGTGTTCTGGGTCCACAGGTTAGTTGTTCCAGCGTATATCATAAATGTAATATGCAGCACATAGACAGACTTCACACAGAATTATAAACTACCTTTTCTCATTATCACACAGGAAATATAGATGTATAAAAAATTATAATTGCTCTATGGGCTGCCTCCAGTTTCTCACTACTCCAGAGTATTCTTTGAGCTGGTGTCAGAGTACTCTGATAATATCCAGAGTCCTTCTGTGGCAGCACATGGCTTGTCTGTTGAAACCTAAAACTTTCTTTCCCTGACAGTCTTCTCTGACCTTGAGTGGGGCATGACCTTCCTCTCTCCCACCAAAAGCTTTCTGTGTGAGTTTTTCTAGCTTCATAGATTCCAAGGCCGGAAGGGACCACACTGAATATCTAGTCTGACCTCCTATATAACACAGGCCATAGAAGTTCCCCAAAGTGATTCCTAGAGAATATCTTTTAGACAAACATCTAATCTTAATTTAAAAATTGCCAGTGATGGAGACTCTACCATGGCTCCTGGGAAATAGTTCCAATGGTTAATTACTCTCACTGATAAAATGTATGCCTTATTTCCAGTCTGAATTTCTCTAGCTTCTGTTTTCAGCCACTGAATTGTGTTATCCCTTTCTCTGCTAAACAAATTACAGGCAGAGAAAATGGACACAGTATTCATTAACAGGTCACATCACACCAAATATAAAGATAAATAAAAAAACTGCTGCTTGAAATTCCTCTGCTTATGCATTCCAGGACTACAATAGCTCTTTTAGGGTACAGTTACTGTGTGTGAGGGAGGGTTGGAAGAGGTATGCAAATAGCACTTGCATTTGAATACCTTCTTCTGTTTTTTTTCCTGAAAGACGCTTTTCCACCATTTGTCCCATCTACATGGAGCCAAATGTCAGAAAACCCCCTCTTTTGAAAGCCCCCTTCTTCCTCATAAAATGAGGTGTACAGGAGCTTTTGAAAGAGGGTTTTTTTCCGACATTCAGCCCCGTGTATACGAGGCCAAATGGCAGAAAAGCCTCTTCCTGGGGAAAAATGGAAGAAGGTATGCAAATATGAGTGCTATTTGCATACCTCTTCCGAAACACACTCCCCCCTCCCCCACCCACAGTGTAGCCGTACCCTCAGTCACGGCAAGAAATTGGGAGTTTGTGCTTGCCTGATTATCCACCACAACCCCCAAATCTTTTTCAGACCCTGTTTCCCAGGACAGAGTCCGTCATCTTTTTGGGATGGTCAAAATTCTTTTTTTCTATTTACTGTTACAATCACCCATTTACAATTATGTTTAGAATCCTATCATTTGGCCAGTTTTTAATCCATTTAACATTTGCCATGGTAGTTTTATATTGTTCTCACTTTTTAATAAAAATGTTACGCAATACCAAATGCATTACAGAAATGTAAATACATTTCATCCATACTGTTACTTTTATCAACCAAACTGGTAATCTCAAAGAAATATATCACATTTTCATAGGCCCTGTTTCCCATAAACCCATGTTGAGTTGTATTTATTACATTACCCTCCATTAATTCTTTACTAATTGACTCCCATATCAGCCTCTACATTATTTTGCGTGGGATCAATGGCCCAGCAACCACACCTGGTTCCTTTTATTGCCTTGTGATAATTTATTACTCTCCAGTTAGCAAGACTCCTAAAGGAAGTTGAAGAAAATAGCTTCAGCCAACCTCTTTATCACACTCATTGTTTGGTCAAAGAACAGTCCATGAGGTTCACCTTTCTCCATTCTCTGTGAACTGGCAGAGATTCAATATAACTTTTATCAGCACCAGTGAAATCCAGCTACACAGAGGTAGTCAAAGATTTTCATGTAATAACTTCATCATATCAACCAGAATTCATAAGTTTCACTGACAAATTCCCTGAATCGTCATATTTCTTTGGATGTCTGTGCCAAAAGCTTCTGCAAACAGAGACACACTTGATCATTTTACTACTATGGCATAAAAGGAAGTTCGTGTATATTTTTGATTCTGACTCTTACTGGTTTATCATGATTTTGGCCCCTGCTTCAGGCAATCTCTCAGTGATATACAAAAAGCTCATCACTCATGTGTTTGTTCTCACCGAGCTTCTCCACCCCATACTGTGACCTGTAATCTAGTTGAAGCTGGGCTATACTTTAAGTCCAGAGACTGCTAGTTCCACACTCGCTTCTCTACTGACTGATGTCAATATTTCTGTGCCCTTTTTATAAGTCTAGGTCTTATATCTTGGCAAGTAACTAATATTTACTAATTTCACACACAGAAGGTGAGCTTTCACAAGTTCACTTCATGCAGAGATGGGAATAGGTTGCAAGTCTCTCTAATATAACAGAGCTCAGACTATGCCACACAGTCTTACAGAAGGAGTATGTCAGATTAAGCATCTCATTTGTAACACAAACTGTCACAGTATGGCTGTGTCACTCAAGATGCTAGACAACATATAGTGGTTTATGACTTCTATTATTGCCATGGTAAAAGTTCTGGCTCAGGAGTTAGGGTCACATTCTTGCATTCTGAGTTCCTTTAATCGTTCTTCACAGACACAAGCAAAAGCTTTGTTATTTTTGGCTGTAACTACTAGACCACAGCCTGCTCCCAGTGTCAGTAATAGTAACCAGTAATTGTGGTGCTGAGCAGTCCATGGCTCTCTCACACATACTTGTTTCCCACTGACAGTGTGTTTGTTTTGAACACCAGTATGCACTAGTCCATACAGAGCATAAAAGTTTGCTTTCCCTCTCACCAACTGGTCTTATAGCTGAAGTGGAGGGGATCGGAAGACTGTGGGTTCAAGCACTGTGGATGACCTACCAGTGAATAAACACAAGCCCTTCGATGTTTAAAATGTACAGTTAATGGGGGAAGTTGAGATAATATGACATAAAACTTTATTACATTTCCTTTTCTTTCCTGCACTTCTGTTTAACGCTTTGCTGAAGCACTGGTCAGAAATCTGTCTTTTTGGGACTTTTTAGAAAGCATTACATAGAGTTAAACCTCAGAATAATATGTGTAAAACCCTGAGAAGAAGATGTGAATAATTCACTGTAAATTTCAAAATGAGAATACCAGATCATTTCTTAGGGTATATCTACATAGCAGAGCAGGCTAGCAAGCCAAGCACATACCAAGCCTCCATTTTGAGCTTGCACTTCCAGTGCTGAAGTCTGGACATCATGGCTATGGCTACCCCTACTTGCTATTTTTTAGCTAGCTCAAGTTGGCAAACCATTGCACCCTTTTTATTGTGTCGATGTATACTTAGTAATACAAGCATTTAATACACACAGAAAGCATTCTAAATAGTATTTGGAATTTTATGAATAAGTTTTAAACAAAAGTTATTAGTAAATCTACTAGTGTTCCTCAGAGAGACTCCCCCAGTTTGCTGTTACATATTTAAATGTAGGGTTCCACTTAACATTTATATTCCTATACTTTAGTACGCATGTGCGCACACGCACACACTTTCCTACCTGGTCTCTTCAGACCTTGAGAAAAATGGCACCCTCTCGGTTCTTTTCCCTACACCTCAGAACCCACCGAAAACAGTCTCCACAGCTAGCAGCATTCCAGAGCTTGGGCTATGTGAAATAATAATACAAGTGAAATAATAATATACAGTCTGTGTGGGGCTGTTTCTTTGAGAGAAACAGAATAAAACTTGTATTATGTAGTAGCATGTGGGTTACATTAAGACCAGGGAATAATTGCTGGCCACATTTTATATTGTAAAACCAAATATATAGAAATGAATGTGGACATTGTGCAATTATTCAAGTGTTCCATTGTTATTATGTGTATGTGGTTGGCTGGAGAATGGGGTGTGGCAGACAAGAGTTCTTCAATCTAAGCTCTACATCTGGAAGACTTTGTCTATGTATCTAAAGAGTGGAAGACCTTGTCTAAGCAATGAAAAGGTCAGACTTTAGTGTAGCAAACTTACCTTTCTACACAACAGGACTTATTCTGGGAAGGAATAATATTAGCACTTGTGGGGATTGGCTCTTTAGGGTACTATTAGTGAGCAGGGATTAAAAACTGTTGTCATCTAAAGGATGTTTGGTAGATGAGTTTGGCACATCCCAGTTCCTGTTGTTCCCACATCACATCCTCCTCCTTTGCACTGGGCAAGGCAGAGACAGTTTCTTAAAATGTGATTGTACAATGCCTAACACAATGGAGCCCAGCTCTCTGGTGAAAAGTCCTTCAGATGTATCAAAACCTGCCCTACTCATCATAACTTTATGAGCTGACAACATTGTCACACACTGGGAGTGGGTAAGAGGGATATCAAATCAGGACAAACTAAGAACTATAATTTACTCTTTCCAAATCTCCCTTTAGGGCAAATGTGATGGTTGGGGGGGTAGGCCTGACACTTGATTTTTGGGGCAAGACAGAGTGTTTGCAAGACAAGGGTGTTTGCATTACATAATTCTCCTTTTCCCAAAGGACTCATCTTTACTCTCATCTACAATTTGTTTTCTGTGAGCATAGGATTGGACCTCTAACTGTTCTCAAACCAAGCCAAAACCAGTTTTTGCTTGAAGAGTGCCTCACACTAGAGGAATCAGCTAAAAATATTAATCAGATGGGGAATCAGTGGGGAAGAGTTACAGGATTACCTAGCAGCTAAAGCTTCCAAAAGCACTGTAGTGGCTTTCACTGGCCAATTCAGTCTTTGAACTGCAATATTATTACCTGTAGGCTTAAACCTATTAGCCTGATACAGATGAGTAGTTCATTGCTCAATGGGACATTTTTCCTGCATAAAGCAAACAGGATTTGGGGTGGTCCCTGATCTTTTGAAAGTCATCACTCCCTGCTGAAGAGTCATTTTCTGTAAATGAGGAGCTGTCTTTCCTTGTTTCATTAAGAGGTGTTACCCTTTCATGGCTACCCTCATTTTATACAAAGAACCCTTTCAATTGAACATATTGAAGGTGCTTTTCCAAAAGGAGCCACAGTCAAAAATAAAAAAGGTCTGAGTCAACTCTGACTCACAAACTGCACACAGAGTCACAGATCCTCCCATCTGATTTCAGCTGCAGACAGGATGAAAGGAAGAGAAAATCAGTTGAAAATGAGGAAGTATCTCTCAGGGCATAGACATAGCAGGATTGGTGGGCAGCCACTATGTACAGCACCATATGTTGAACAATCTAAAATTAAATACCTGGCATTGCTGACCCTGCCATCCCCCACTAAAGTAACTTATGGAGGGGGGGCAAGGAGTACATTAGAAGAAACCATGCAAAAGAGCAAACCATACAAAGAGTAGCTGACCAAACACAGAACAAAATAAGATCCCTCCCAAGGTAGGTGAGGCAATGTCTTTTATTGAATCTACATCTCTTGGTGAGAGAGACAAGCTCTTGAGCTTACAGAAAGCTCTTCTTCAGGAGGGATCAGCTGCAGAGGATGAAAGGGTAGCTCCTTCTGAATGTCCTTCCCTCTCTGATGTGTGCTCTCACAGCAATAAAGGCCAGCTAAAATGGAGTTCATGAGGAAATTGATTGAGAGCTTCTGCTCGTTTCACATAAGCTAAACAGTTTTCACATGGTAACAATCTTTTACTGCTACCAAATGACTTTGTCTTTAATTCAAAACAAGGAACAGTTCCTATTCCTACTAACAATTCCTGAAGGTATTTTTAAACTCAGTCCAGAAGACAAGCCCACTTCTAGGGGTTGGATCTTCAGGATACTCTCAGTGAGCTATTCACTGATAAATCACTGGCAATCCTGCTGACCATAGTAGGGACTAAAAATTGTTGTGATTTAAAGGATATTTGGTTGGATGTGTTTGGCACATCCTTCAAATTCCATCACACGGAGCTGCACGAGAGCCTTATCATGGTCCAGAGCTTTTGCTTCTACTCAAGTAAAAGGTTCTGAAAAATCAGGAAGAGTACACTTTCAGAAGGGAGGTGCTTTTCTGTATGTGCTGTCCTCTTCTCAACTGGCTTCTCAACTTGACATTGCACAGCTACTGTTGATTTTGCCTTGGGGACTCAGCAGTGGTCAGCCTTTCTACTGAATCTATCAGTCAGGTTAAGAAACTTTTATGGAGCTCAAGCAATTATTGATGTTGTTCTGTGAATTGACTCCTCTGATGTACAGTGTTTGTAGCCAATGGTTGCTTTATATGCTTGGGGAGCAGCCATGACAGTGGGAGACAAATAAGACAGGGAATTGTATGAGCCATGAATATAAAAACAACAAAAGACATTTAAAAGTTGTGCTTAACAGCTTCATACTGGTCGTCACTCTAACATACTATTGAATGTATTAAACTTATGAGGCATCAAAGTAAAGTTAAAGAGTGGATAATTATTTGCCTCAGAGACATTTTAAATAGAAGAAACAATTTTTCTTTCAAAGAAACGCTATATTAAGACTACCTACCTTCTTGAAATCAATGCAACAGCTAGTCTCTAATTATTTTGATTATGAACACAGCTAGCACCATTTAGAAGCCTCTCAACCTTCTTATAAAAGGTTAAAGTTATTAAAAGGAAAGAGAACTGTGTGGATGTGCCAATTTTCTTTTGATAAGGGAACAACATTTCCCTGTATTAAAGGAATCCTAGTTTGTTTTGACAAACATACTTTCCTGTTTTGTAGAGGGTAAAGTCACTCAGATGCTATTGCTTTGTGTCCTTCCAAAAGTTTGATTTCTAGATAGCATCACTACCTGGTTTCAGATGAGTTGATTTTGCAGAAAAGTTGATGCCCAACAAATTAGTTGTAAGAAGGCTGCAATAGCAAAATAAGAACAAACCTAGGTGTCTGAACAGTTTAAGAGATCAATAACTCAGTTTGCTAATTCAGTGAGAAATGTCCTAGTCTAAATATTAGGAAATAACATGAATTAAAATGATGGAAATAAACTTGATATTCTGATTGTTTGCCATCACATGCAAAGAAACATGACTCCATGAACCTGCTAATTGCTAATCAAACCCCATGCTGCTCTAATAAATTCATCTACCAAGATTGTTCTGTTATTATTTAATTTATGGGTGTTGTTATAAGAACTATTCCTATTAACATCTGCAATGACATTTTGCAATTTCACATTGCTTTCCTTCACAAGAATGCACCACCCAAGATGGATTTTAAGAAATGTTTGCATTTCCATGGAAAACAGCGTCTGAGACAACCAACTGTTAGAAATAACATCAATGTATACAACAGTTTACAAATCACAGCATTTATTATTTTAAATTTGAATCACTGATTTACACTTATGTTTTTGCAATAGTTGTATCAGACAGACTAAACAAGCTATGTTATGAAAGAAATGCTGCTCCCTGATAACTGATAGACATTATTAAATTAAAACAAGAATGCAAATGATTTGGAATTTAGCCTGCGTGGTATTCATCACAGTTTAAATATTTCTAATAAAATAGGCAAGGGAAAAGTAAATTTTATACTGCAAAGGGTATGTTAATTGATGCTGGATTTGCTGGAATTCAGGGTGATAAAATGTGAATTTTAATTAAGTTTTAGAGAGTTTTCTTCACCGTCTGCCTTTTAAAGTGCAATTATACAATATCTAATACCCCAAAAGTTCATATGTATATTTGCATATTGACCACATTAGTTCTTCTCCATATTTTAAATCTTTAAGATTTCATTCATTATAATGCAAATTGGCTGGAAAGTCATCAGCTAAAAGCATTGAACATACTTAATTTAAAGCATATAAATGCAATTAATAGCACTTTATTCACTCAAAAGATAAGTGACTATAGTAAATCTTAAGGAATAATAGTGGTTTTGTTCCATTAAAATTTTAACAATTGAACAACTTACCATAGCTTCTGTTCTTCTGTTTGCCAAAAAATGAAAATGTATGACAGGGAATGGGTCACCTGATGATTACATATTCTGCCTATTCCCCAGGATACTCGGCTGGGTGGACCAGGTTTGGTCATTAGAACATAAGAACAGCCATACTGGGTCAGACCAAAGGGTCTATCTAGCCCAGTATCCTGTCTGCTGAAAATAGCCAATACCAGATGCCCCAGAGGGAGTGAACAGAACAGGCAATCTTCAAGCAATCCCTCTCATCACCCATTCCCAGCCTCTGACAGAGGTTAGGGACACGATTCCTACCCATGCTGGCTAATAGCCATTGATGGACCTGACCTCCATGAATTTATCTAGTTCTTTCCTTGAACCCTGTTAAAATCCTGGTCTTCACAACATCCTCTGGCAAGGAGTTCCACAAGCCAGCTGTGAGCATTCTTATGTTCTTATCTAGCAGACTCAGCATTTATTTTTGTTCAGTGTGGAAAAAGAAATGGAGTAAAAAAAGAAAAGAAAATGTGGTGGCTTATTAGATTCCAATATCAGTTTTTCATCTAGCAGTTTAATTATAAATATTATCAGTTGCACACCACTGTTAAATACATGAGACGGAATGGACCCTAAAACAGGGACTCATCCGGCCCATCTGTTGCCTCCGTTTCCTTTCTTCCGCACCTTTCTCATGCTGTGAGTGTTTTATTGATAATTCTCTTTTTTTGAGGAGAATTTTGTTAGCAGAAGTTCAAAACAGCATAGATCTTCCACCCAGCCTTCCTATCTAGCTCCTCATGCTCAGTGCAAGGTTCTTAGCAGTGTCACCAACTCTCACTATTTAATCATAGTTTTAGTCTCCCAGGGTATGTCTACACTACCCCGCTAGTTCGAACTAGCGGGGGTAATGTAGTCATCCGCAGTTGCAAATGAAGCCCGGGATTTGAATTTCCCGGGCTTCATTTGCATGAAGCCAGCCGGCGCCATTTTTAAATGCCGGCCAGTTCGGACCCCGTGCCGCGCGGCTACACGCGGCACGGACTAGCTAGTTCGGATTAGGCTTCTAATCCGAACTAGCTGTATGCCAGGAACGAGGTGTACATCTAGTTCGGATTAGAAACCTAATCCGAACTAGCTAGTCCGTGCCGCGTGTAGCCGTGCGGCACGGGGTCCGAACTAGCTGGCATTTAAAAATGGCGCAAGCCGGCTTCATGCAAATGAAGCCCGGGAAATTCAAATCCCGGGCTTCATTTGCAACTGCGGATGACTACATTACCCCGGCTAGTTCGAACTAGAGGGGTAGTGTAGACATACCCCCATAGACTCAGTCTCTAAATAGCATAAGAACCTCCAGTTCTTGTGGGATTTTCAGTTGTGTCCAGTGGAATGAGGCTACGTCTAGATTTCAGGCTTCTTTCAGAAGAAGCTTTTTTTGGAAACCCACGTGCTACTACATAATACAAGATTTATTCTATTTCTCTCAAAGAAACAGCCCCGCACAGGCTGCATATTATTATTTCACTTCTAATTAAGGACCAGCTGCTTTCTGAAGCTGCCTGAGATAAGCACCACTTGGAGCCTGCACCTGACCCCTCTACTACATCTCAACCCCCTGCCTGTGCCCTGATCCCCCTACTATCCTCCAAATCCCTCAATCCCAGTGTAGAACACCCTCCTGCACCCCAAACCTCTCATCTCTAGCCCCAACCCAGAGCTCACACCTCCAGCAGATGTCCTTCCCACCCCCATGCCCCAAACCTCTATTCCACCCTGATCCTTCTTCCACCCTCCAAAACCCTTGGACCCAGCCTAGAGAATCCCCCTTCACACCAAACCCCTCACCCCCAGCCTCATTCCAAAGTCTGCACCCCCATTCATAGCCCCCACATGCCCCGCATCTCCATCAACTACTGCAGCCCAGAGCTGCTTTCTTGGCCTTCTGAAACCCTTTTCCCCTGCCCAGATCCCCTCCTGCACCACAAATCCCACATCCCTAGTCCACCTCAGAGTCCACACCCCCAGCCACAGCTCTCCTCCCATCTCACATTCCGGCCTCTTGAGTGAGCAATTGAGAGTCTGGAGCTCAAACAAGGCCTTAGAGGAGGGGCATGGTAGTGACTGGTCATGGTGTCAGTATTGTGTAAGTAGAAAGTTGGCAATTTTAGTAGCTAGGTCACGGTGGGTAAAAGCCTCTCAGCGGGCCAAATTTGGCCCACCTTGGGCTTCGATCCAACCCACAAGGCAATTACAGGCCCTGCCCCCTAATTACAGATCCCACCTGGAGGGGGAAGGAGCTCAGCCCCACCCTTCCATCCCCACTGGGGACTGAGGTTTCTCAAAAGGGCCGGCCCTGGAGGTGCCACTAGCAAAGCCACATGGTCCTAGAGGCACCGCTTTTTCGTCCACATGGTCTGGGGCTGACCCTGTAGGCTGGAGGTGCTGCATGACTGTGGTGTCTCCAGCCTTAGGCTTGGCCTGTGGCTGTGGTGCCTCAGGGCCAGCTCCAGATTGTATGGTTGCAGCAATAGTGTCTCCAGCCTCCAGGACTGCATGGTAGTGGGGCCTCCCTCTGGGACAGCTGGGACAGTGTGGCTGCAGCTGTTGCTACAAGGGGGCAAGAAACCAGGAAAGGTTCCCCCTCATGCCCATACCCTCCACACCCATACCCATCCTGTTACTTCCCTCTCCTGCCCAGACCCAGTACCCCCAGCTTGCTCCCACACCTTCCTTTGTTCTTGCATCCTCTCTTATGGACACATACTGCACCCTCCCTTGTTCCTGCTCCCTCCACCTGGACAGAACCCCCTACTCCCAGCCTGCTTCAGCACCCCAGCTCCCTACCAGATCCTGCACCCCATCCCTATGCTACTTGCTGACGGTACCCCTCATTTTGTCCCTACCTCAGAGTCAAAGGAGGTCCATAAAATCCACAAACTCCAGAACAGTAAATCTGGTCTATGGGAAGCCCTGAACCACTGTTTCCCCCTTCCTTTCCCCTCACACCATGAGATTAGGGCACCAGAGGAATGAGGTGTCTCAGCTGGGGCCACACCAGTGAGTATTAGGAGGTTTTGGAGGAGTGTTTGGGGGGGGGGGGGGGTTGGCTTCTGACTTGTGTGGTTCCCAACCGATCTTTCTGTGGGTCAGTGACTCCAGTCCCAAAAAGGGTTCCCCATCCCACCCATAAATAAAGAAAACATTGAAACCTTTTGTGTTGGAGGTAATATTTTGCTTTATTTAAAATGATAAACTAGCATGGGAAAGTCAAAATACTTAATCTGTTTCCTAATGTAAATTAAGATGTACTTACTAGCTCCAGCTGGTTCAGAAAATAAGGTCACCATACCCAGTAGGGTAGTTCTAAACCCCACCCTTTCCACCCAAGGCCCTGCCCCTTCTGGGTTGGCCCATGGCCACTTCGAAAATTTGTGAAGTGGCCCCCCTTCCAAAATTATTGCCCATCCATTAGCTAGGTAGATAATCAAATGTAAATGCTAGATATAGTCCAAAATCAGAATTTCTGTCCTGTGAAAAATTCTCATATTTTGACATTTCTTTCATGCTAAATTGGGGCAAAACGCTTATCAAATTTTTTTTCAGAACAAAAATCCTGGGAAATTTCTAAACCCATGTGTTGACATTCTTGAAGCTCACTTTAATATGGCAAACCACATTGAAACTTTTCAGTTTGGAATATTTCAGGATTGAACTATGTCAGCCTGAGATGCTGCAGTCCCTTATGGGAGCAGTAGTTCAGACGCCTGATATCCCTGTTCTTCATTATAAGTTGGACACCTTAACTGCCATTTATGTTCCTAGCTTCAAATTAAGTACAGCACATTCTTTCTTCACCCCACTATTCTGCTAGAAATGGGCTACCAGAATGCTTTGTATAGACATTCAAGCATGCCTTAAGAGCTAACAAGTCTATTTTGAGACATATAGCACTTTGCTTACAGCTTTTTGTCACAGATAACAAATTTCAGAGCAAACTTAAATTTCTTCACCCAAATCAGAGGGATTAATAATGGAAATAATGTCATATTATTAACTTAAATAAGTGCAGTTGAAATTTTAAATAACTTTTAACGGGTCAGATCCTTAGGAGAGCTCTATTTCCTTCAATCGACGGAAGGCTGTATATTAGCATTTAACTAACTGTACCAGCATTTTTAAAGTTTAAAAAGATTTGAAGCTCTTTAAATGCTGTCTGTTTATATTTTATCATCATATGCTTACTTAGCTCCTTGAATGCCAATATGATTTTCAAAGTTAAGGCTTGAGCTTGTCCCTACTGCAGTCAATGACAATACTCTGACTGAATTCTAAAGACACTGACTGAGGCTCCCAATCTGAAATATAAATTCTGCCAAGGATTGCTTCATCCATTTCTGAAAAGTAGGCAGCTTTGTGGTAAACAGGAACCCTGAAATGGAATTTAACAACAACCTCTCACAATATTTTAGAATATTTCCCATTGAATAAAACCACAAGAATAATTTATATAACTCAGCTAAGAATGTTAGTAGCCTTCTGAAAAGTGTCCTGAGAGTTTTAATAACTATAAAGGATCCAGATAATGTTTTTACATTTCATCTGAAAAATGGAATTTCCACCATCTACTGTCCCCCAACTTTGTGCAAGTAAAATTGACTTTGGGCGATGAGCAACATGTTCTAAATGGCCAGTATCACTTTCTGTAGCATATAGCTGTTTTTGGTGCTAGCCCATCTGAGAATTAAACCATTCTCAGCCTACTTAGCCTGTGAGATTTGAAAAGGCCACAGTATAAGATGGATTGTTAGTATATTATTGACTTAAACAGAGCACTTACAGAATAGGGCAATAACAGGAAAAATGATACAAGTAAAAAAAAGATTTTTCTCCTCTTTAAGCTCCAGAAATCTTACCTGCTTATTTGGACATGCAGGAGACATAGAAAAGTTTCCTTCTGCATAGCCACAGTGTAAGATATGAAGAATAAGGAAGGTTACATTTGTCAGATTCAGCATGCAAACTTTCCTTTTTGGCACTCCAGCTATTTTCTTTCCCACTTTATCTATTGCAGGCCATCTGAACAATATGACAACCTATGAGAACAAAAAAAAAGGGAAGAGGTACTTTAGGAGACACCTTTCCATTAGTGAATGAAAAAAAAAAAGATTCCGGGGTTATCAATTGAATCAGTGATGTTCTGAAAAAATTGCAAGAAGAGATTCCTGCAAAAATGTTCCATCTCCATCAGAAGTACATGTAACATGCCCTGCCTAAAATATGTTTACTCAAATTAATTGCTCAGTCATACCCTTTTCTCATCTCATCATCCCCTCAAATCCACCAGTCCTATACTCTTCCCTGTCTCAATTCCAGTAGTCCTGGCACCTCACCTGTGGTGATGTGTACGTCTAGGTATAGAATGGAGGACAGAGCAGCTTCATACCACAATGGTGAGTCTGTAATTTGTGCCCTCAGCACCACAAAGTAAGAGAGTATTGTCAATTTCCTCATAATGGGTTCATTTTTCTTCTCTGATTTTTCTTTTATTTAGGATGCCAGGGTAGAGCCACTTGACAGTGATAATCAAACCTATCACTTTTTCTGTTGGTGAAGCATATCATAAGGAAAAGCCTTGTTGATCCATAGGCAACCTGAAAAATTATACTTTCTCACTATAATTATAACTGTGTATATATGTGAAAGGGACAACTTGTTCCTGTCTGCTCTTCCTAACACCCAATGGCTGTACAAAGACATTTGGCTTTGTGTGAGGTGCAATGAGTGCATAACCTCAATACTTTCCTCATTTACATACTGTAACCAGGGAAAAAGTTGTCAGGCACTTGAAAGTGATTCTTCTGAGATAGTGGCAGTCGATAATGCAAATTAAGGTTCCCATATACTTTTCTTCTGTGACCTGTTTGTCTTTTTTATCTACAAGACTGATCAGGACTGATTTTTCAAAATGTGTTTTCCTATGGCATTTGACAATAATGATAGCTCATAACTTAAAGGAGAGAAGGAAAGAAATGCACAGAGGGCAAGATTCTTAGGCAACCTAGTATGTTAATGATAGATTTAAGCAGTCTTTATAACTGGAGATCTTTGAGCTGATATATGACCTTGCAAAAGAGCAATGTATTACAGTGCTTGTCATGGCAGCTTCAAAAAAGTCATCAATAACTACTTGGCAGTTAATACAAAAGAGTTAGCAGAAAGGACAAAAAACATGCTCCTACAGCCAGTGAAACAATGAACAGCATTTTCAAATTTCTGCAGGGAATGGCTATTTAGTTGTGAATCAATTACCCTAAAAAGATAATTGAACAACAGATTAAAATCATTGAATTAAACTTTGTATTGAACTAAAAGACTGACTGGTCTCTTCGATGTTACTTCTGTATTACACTTGTTATACTGCAGACTGTATTTGTAGAATAAAATGCAATGGTCTCCATTTAAATGGGATATATTTAACTGGAGAATTTGCTAACTTGGGACATCTCCCAGGGAAACAATTTAGCCAAATGGCAGTGAATTCTTGCTAATCAGAGATATGATTATTTCCCACAGCCTCCTTTTTTCCCTCACACAAATTAAAGGCAAAACTCACATTGATTTCAATGATATCAGGAATACATATCTTTGGCCAAGAACAATGTTACCTCTACTTTTTTCCACACGTGTGAAGAATAAATTTTGTTAAGTGCACTGAGGCATGTGCAGATGTCCATGCGTACGGCTGTGGGCACTCTGTTAAACAGCTGGGCAGAATTGGAATCTCTCCTGGGTAGCCATGCAAGTGCTCAGCTTACACCGAACACTGGCCAAGCCTGCACCAAATGAGTGTTAAAATGTTTCTATAACTGATAAAAAGGAGTTGGTAAAGAGAGACTGAAAGATACACATAAAACAAATACGAAAATAGTGAATATCATTTTTCTCCTTGAACTTTATTAACTACAATTTTTTAGCTTATTTTCACTCTTTTTCCATATTTTCCTTATTTTAATGGCCTTTTTTCAATAGGGACAGATTCTTATCCCAGTTAGACAAAATAAATTTAGAGTAGCTCCATTTTCTTCAGTAGAATTACTCCAATATACATGGGAACAATTAAAATAAGAATCTGGCCACTAGTACAGTTATTTACTTGGTACAGCAGGCAGTCAATAGGATGACAATGAAAAACTCAGATATTGCAAAACTTTTTTTTTTTAGCCTCTGCCCCATCTACATGTGGTTGTCTCTTTGAGGCCTTCTTCCCTGTTCTAATCTGTCTTGGAAACTCTGCAGCTTATCAAATCCTATTGACATCCATAAATCAAGTTTGGGGACATCTAAACGATTTCTTACTCTCCTAGACTTATAAGTTTAGCCGTTTTCCCATAAAATTTTCCAATTTTCTTTTCACTTGCTCATACTATCATACCCTGGATTCTGTCAGCCTTTCTGTAATTGGTATCACCTTCATACTTCCTCTACTTCATTTGCTCTAAATATGGTTCATCTGTGTAATGCCAAGCATTCACCTGAATAATTTTATTTCCACTGTATCCAAGGTCTGGCCCTCTCTCTTCCTCACTGCCCAGCTTTCAGGGCCATACAAAAGTGCAGGTCTAAATACTGTCTTGTAGCTCTCACTTTTCAGTTTGTATTATCCTATCATATATCACTTGGCTCACTTCTCTCTATTTCAGTGGCAGGCATCCTGCCGCCCATCAGGGTAATCTGAGTGCAGGCAGTGAGACATTTTGCTGAGGTTGACCATCCACAGGCACCACCCTCTGCAGCTAGAAGCAGTGATCAGCATGTTCCTTCAGCCCCGTCACCTGCACGCACCACCTCCAATCTCCGGTTAGGAAGAGAGAACTGCGGCTACTGGGAACTACAGGGGGTGGTGCCAGAGGATAGTCAATGTTAGCAAAATGTCTTGCAGCCTTCAGTCAGATTACCCTGATGAGCTGCATGTGGCCCACTGGCCACAGGTTGCCCACCACCATTCTATTTAGTCCATGCCTTTTCTGTTTTGTATCATTGAGTTCACTGTTATCCTGTGCTATTTGAACCATGGTATATGAACTGTAGCTCTGATAATGGCTGTCCCCCACACTTACAGACTCAGGTACAACAGTGGGGAACCAGCATCCCGATAGCTCCATTAGTAGGATTCTACTGTGTATCAATAAGCAAGTAATTCTACTTTTTCTCTGTATTTCTCAACTATCATTCTTGCAGAGTAGCTGCACATTTTTGCTCCTCGACTGGAAACAAACATGGTGTATTATATCCATCTGACAATACACAGGGGTAATGGGAAACTGAGCAACATGTCCAGTGGCAGCACTGTAAAAAGAAACCCAAAATTCTGTTTCCCAATGTCTCTTTCAAATTATTAGGCCACACTCTTAATTTATGCCATCTGAACAGAATGCAATCTGTAGCTACAGGGATCTTGAATCAATTATCCCAACCTTCAGTAGCTGAACTCCTTTTCTAACGAACTACCAGCATGTCTCCTTGTCTACCAAGCAATCTGCCAATTTGTCAGTTTATCACTTTTCCAATTTGTTAATTTGTCAGTTTTGTTTGTTAATTTGTTCATTGTCAATTTGTTAATTGCATGCTGCTTTTAAAGTATTTGTCCATTATATTCATTCTACCTTCTAGTTGTTGCAGTGAGAAAATTGATTTTCACTTTACCCCAAAACCTAGCATACCAGTGTGAAAGTCATGTGGCTGATATGTAATAATTTAGGAATACTGCTCTGTAATGATTTAGGACCACTCTACATGGCCTGGTTATTGAAATGTTTATTGTATGCATAGGTTGATTTAGTTGAATAGCAAGTTATTAGGAAATGAACAGGGAGACAATATAAGGGATTCAGGTAACACATCCCCTGGTAAACAGCTCAGTAGATTAAGAAATAATACCTGAGCTATTAAATACCATTTCCTTGGTTTCAGCCAGGTTACAAGCTGTTTTCCCAGGCTCAGAAACTAAAGATCAAAAGATCTGAGATAAATTTCCTGCTTTACCACAGACTTCCTGTGTGATATTGGGCGAGTCATTTAAAGCTGGATTTTAAAAGGCATTTAGGGACCTAGTGGGACATTCAAAAGCAATCACTAGGAGTTAGGTGCTTAAATACTTTGATAATCTGGATATTAATCCTTCTGAGATTCAGTTTCCAAACTATAAAATGGGGATAATTGCACTTCACTACTTCACATGGCTGTTGTGAGGATCAATATACTAAAGATTAAGAGATGACCAGATACTATAATAATGGGGGCCATAGAAATGCCTAAAATTGATAGTCCATGAATGACATGGGAAGTCCAATTTGTAGACATCAAGATTAATTAAAACAAAGGTTTTGTCAAATCAGCAGAGAGTGCACTTGAGGTCTTTAACATCATGAACATAAAATCATGCTACTATGGTAAGTTACATTTTCATTAGGTTTCAGCAAGAGGTTAAGAAGAGGATTTTGAGTCCTCCTTCACTGTCTGAGTAAATATAATATGCACATTGTCATGCTAGAAATATCGAAGTGTAACCCTTCTGCTGGTAGCAGTCGGCAACTGGAAGGGTTGGGTTCAGTATCTAGGGCGGTTCTTTCAACAAGGTGACTAAAACTGGCTCGAGTCCCCATACAGTAAACTGGGAAAATTCCAACCTACCCACTAGGTGCCGTTAGAGGCAATTCTTCCCCTCTCACAAGCACTTAGTCGGAGATAGAAACAGTCTGTTTAATAACAGTAATCAAGCGTCAACCCACAGGACCACACATAAACGAAAAAAACCCATAACATGAGAGAAACCTGTGGGCAAGGTACCATCCCCGGAGTCTACAGGGCAAAGTCTTTTGCCTAAAGGTCTTTAGTTCAATCCCACTTCAAACACCCCACTTACAGCTCTGTCCAGTCAGTGCAGACCCAGACACATCATCCTGATGTCTTCACTCATTGAGCATGAGGCAAGGCTACCTATGTGCTGCTCCTATTGTCCACTTGCTCCTGCCAGCTGTCCCGCTGGCCACCTGCTGCTGTTCCTGCCAGCCACCCCCCTGGCCGCCTGCTGCTGCTCCTGCCAGTTGCCCTGCTGACTGTCTGCCACTGCTCCCACTGCGATGGGTCTGGCTCTGGGCCAGACCTAGTGATTTCCACTGTTTGTCATTTTCTTAGTGATTTCAGCTCTTAAGGCTGGCCAAAAGATTCCAGCTCCCACTGGAATAATATTTCAAAATAATAGACTCCTTATGCAGTCTGTTTTAGGTCTATCCTTAGAACAGAGGGGAAGAGAGACAGGTTGAATCAGTATTACAGCTCACATGTAGCCTGCTGGTTCAAGTTCATTCCCCACAATCCAATCTACTTGAATCTGGAAGGGGAAGGCTTGTCCATCCAAGACTCTTCACAATGACAATGTCCCTTCTGCAAGCACTGGTGGTCACATTTTACAACTTCTACATCTAGGGTCAACATGGCCTCTGACCCCACAACACCCAAATTAGTTACAATACACAAAATTCCATTTAACAATTGACCATCCATCAGTCCTATAGCACTGACTGAACTGGATTTACATGACCACACCCCAGATTCCTTTCCCATTCCAGCATGAGCTATACATATCAACAGTTGAATACTTTGCAAGGCTAAGCAACTGAACGAGCATAACCACACCTGCGACTGCTCTTCCCTTTCAGCTGGCTACATTGGAAGCAGTGGTTCAGACCCTGCTTACATAAGTGCTAATTAAAATACATAAGCATATAGGAAAAAAGAACAACATTCTCCATCTCTTCCTCATAAGTGCTGTTGTGATTTATGCTTGTAGTTTCATCTCCTTCTTATTGTTCCCTATTGGTGCTAGGGGTCAGTCTAGGGACCTCTGGCCTCCAGAAGGTTCCTGGTAGAGCCTTCTCTGACCCTATGGGGAAGGCGGGATTCATAGGGTGAGACAGCCTGCCATTACCAGATAGTCTCCTGCTTCAATCCTAGTGGGCCTGAGTTTTCCTTTATATTGCCCAGGCTGAGACTGTGGAATTATTCATAAGGGGCTGACCTGATTTCCTGCACCTGTCTGCTGGGCCTTTATTTGAGGCTGTGTTGGTAGAGTCTCTGCTTGCTCCCAACACTTTCTCCTGGTCTATTAAAGGGGTAGGTCACCTTGTTACACTAATATTCCTTTGAACATCTTCTGTCAGTCCATCTATACCGAATTATTCTTGGGGTCATTGGTGAGGAAAAGCTTTGCAAAAAGGTATACCTGTCCTCTCACTCCAGATGTGGTGAAGTAAGTCTGATATTTTAAGGAACAAGAAGATGGTTGATTCCATCTTACTTTAAGTTATACTATCTCCTGGCTCTTCGGCATCGAGCACCAATCTTTACCTGACACTACTATAGTACAAGTAATGATAATAAATCAAAAACTCGCTTATGTATAGGTTGAGGTAATGTCAGCTGGCCTAAGAGAGTCTAACAGGGTATGCCTACACTAGCTCGTTAATTCGAGCTAGGTAGGCAAATGAGGCGACCGGAGTTGCAAATGAAGCCCAGGATTTAAATATCCCGGGCTTTATCTGCATGTTCCCGTCCGGTCGCCATTTTGAAATTTCACTAGCCCGAACTCACTGCCCCACAGCTACACGCGGCAGTGAATCATTCATTTGAACTAAGTCCTTAGTTCAAATTAACTGTTACTCCTCATTCCAGGAGGCAGTGAGTTCGGGCTAGTGAAATTTCAAAATGGCGACCGGACTGGAACATGCAAATAAAACCTGGGATATTTAAATCCCGGGCTTCATTTGCAACTCCAGTCACCTCATTTGCCTACGTAGCTCGAATTAACGAGCTAGTGTAGACATACCCACAGAGTGTAAGGGAATCTAAGTTAGCTTAAGGAGTATAGTCCCTGATACTATGAAAAAATGTGTTCTGTATATGGAAAATGGCTGTGGTCTAGGTTGTATCTCTCTCCTAAAGAAATTTCAGCATCTAGTCTTAAGTTTCCCTATTTCTTCCCTTGACAATGATTTTTATTGTTATAGGGGGGTCTAACCTTTTATGTATTCGAAAATATATAAGGCTCTATTTTTTTCTGAACTATTTGTATGAATTTTATAGGAGTACAGTGAATTATAAAGATACAATGCACTAATTATGTCCTCTTACAGATAGTTTTGATTGACTCCTGACTATGCAAACTCCCAATTATCTGAATAACCCCAAGTGGTTTGGATAAACAGAATCCTATTTTAAATAGAATCCTACTGTAAATCAAACCACACTACTAAGCAGGGCATTTTTAGTCATGAAAAGACAAATTCCAATCATATTGATTTATTTGGTCATTTTTGTGCCAACTTTTTTTAATAAACACAGATAAAAATGTATTACTATAATTTGTATGACAAGCTGAGTAATTGGGATTACATTTTTGTCCTCCACAAAATAATAATAAACACTAGTAAAATATGATGTGTAATTAGATTTGAAATAAAATACTCATAAACTACAATGTGCACTATAACTACCCTTTCAGTTTACTTAGGAAATGCCTATTGAATCTTCTGTTAGGGTACGTCTACACAGCAGCGTTATTTCAGAAAAACTAGCGTTATTCTGAAATAACAAAATGTGCATCTATACTACAAGCCTTTTTATTTAAAATAATGTTGAGCTGAAGGACTTCTTACTCTGATTCATGGTAACCGTCATTTTACAAGGCATAAAGGAAGTCAAAGGAAGAGCATTCTTCTTTCAACTTGCTGCTATGTAGACAGCACTAAAAGCTGAATTCACCTATTTTGACTTAAACTATGCAATTGATGTAGCTGAAGTTGCATAGTTTAATTTGACTTTAGCCCTGCTGAATAGACATATCCTTAGTGAGCTCATATATATATTAGTTTTATATATATTTGCCTATGACTGATTGCTTACATTTGTCGATGTGGTAAAATAATGGGTTATGGATTTTCATTTTTAAAATATATTCTATGACTGCCAAAAGATTAAAAATAATAGTGATTAATCAGAATTTTAATCACACTGTTGAGCAATAATAGAATATCATTTATTTAAACACCATTGAATGTTTCCTGCAAATTTAAGTATATTGATTTTAAGAAAAATATCCAATAGAAAGTGTACAGTACTCATTTTTTATTACAAATATTTGCATTTGTGTGTGTGAGCGTGTGCACACATATTGAGGGAGCACTCTCATTAGTGAAGCACTCAGGGGTCTGAACGCTTTTTCAGCCAGCAGCAATTGCTGTTGGCAGCACTCACTCCTGAGCCAGCAGCAGCAGTAGACAGGCTTCCCATGTTCGCTGATAAGCTGGGCTTCGGGGCCCAGGTGCATGGCTGTGGAGAGTGGGAGACACACACACACACACACACACACACACAAACCTCCCTTCATCCCCCCCATTCTTCACAGCAGTTAAGAGACAAGCTCACAGTTCGAAGCAGCTTTGCCAGGGGCTGCTCTATGGTGGGGGAAGGAGGCAGGAGCAGTAGATCAGGGACGTGGGAGGAGGAGCACTCCTACTCCAGAAGCAAGCAGCTGTGCCCCCCGATCATGGTGCCAAGGCAGTGACCCCTTCACTCACTCCTATAGCCAAACCTGCCCAGCAGAAAGGGGATGGTGCAGGCCATAGGGAACTAGGCTCCTCTTTCCCCTTAGAAGGTATTTAACAGTTTCCCAAATTGTTTACAGTTTCTTGTCCCCGGCTGCCTCCTGTTCATTTCCTGCTGGGACTTACCTCCCCTCCAAGTTGCCGCTGTGTGTTCATCCCCTGAGGTATGCAATTAACACTCAGTTTAAAAAATAATGCATTAATATTGTGATGACACCCCACCATGCATTACAAAATTGTCTTGTGAATATAAATATGCATAACTTGAAGAAGCTTTGGACAAAATATCTGATGTAACCTATCAATTTTGATGTTATAGTCTGCAGGATCTATGTATCTTGTTTGATAGCCTCTACAGCTTAAGCTATAAAGCCAGCTAGCTTGCACTACAGAGCACCCTTGTTCTTATCTCTCACTGTCAGTGGTCTAAGTGCCACTACAAAGGACAGTGAACCACACTAGGTGTGTGGGTTACACATGTATCATTTGTGTATGTAAAGTTAGAAATATGTGGTAGGATATTGTTTATGAATTTAAATGTGCTAACGAGTGCTCTGGAAGCCTTAATGACTGGGTGATCAACTTAATGACTTGTAAGTAGCCATTTTGTCCTTTAAGTTTAAGCAGTGGTTGGTCCTATTGTGTTCCGGGAGGTGGGCGGGTATTAGCCCATCCACATCTAAAGGGCCTCACCCCAGCCTATGGGGCAGTCCACAGAGCCCAGAATGCCAAATAATTACTGGAGACAAATAAAGAAAAAACAGGGAGAGGTGTGGAGGTCATAGGGTCAAAACAAGGAAGACAGATGGGGACAGCAAGCAGAGAATCCCAGACAGCACCCTCTGCCCCTCGAAAATCTCTGGAGAGCCAATGGACACTGCCCAGCGGAACTCTGCCTGGATGCATGAATGGATGCAGGAGTGGAAATAGGCCCCACAATCGCAGGCCCCTCCCTCAGCCAACCTCTGCTCCCTTAGACAGCGGTTTGGTCCTAGGAAGACATGTCCTAGGAAGACATGTGACCATACCACCTTCTACTGAGATACCAGTTTGACCAATTAATTTTCCATGGAAGAGTAGGGATGTAGCACAAAAGATTCCTGCCCAAGGAAAAGTCTATTTAAGCAGTGAAAAGCTATCAGTCCCTTTGTCTTCGGCTGACTGGGGAACAAAGACAACTGAAGACCCAAGTCAGAGTAAAAAGATCATCTTTGACTTGAAGGCTTGTCTGAAATAAGAACAGTTTTAAGGTATAAGACTGTTTGCAATAAGTTTTAGTATATTAGAATTAGCTGTGTGTTTTCTTTTCATTTTAATTCTGAAACTTACTTTGATCTGTCTGTTTTCACTTGCAACCACTTATATCCTACTTCAGTCCTTATATCCTTACTAAAAACACTTTTGTTTATTATCAAGCTCAGTGTAAACAACCGTTACTTGGGGGAACAATCAGGCTATATCTAGACTGACCCCTCTTGTGCAAAAAATATGCAAATGAGGCAAAGCGTGGACTATCACCACGCCTCATTTGCATAATTATGGGGCTCCATTTTTGCGCAAAAATCCCCTCTTGTGCAAGAGCCGTTCTTCCTGAAAAACAGAGGAAGAATGGCTCTTGCACAAGAGGGGGTTTTTGCTCAAAAAGGAGCTGTGTAGACAAAAAAGCAAAAAAGCCTCTTGCGCAAAAACAGAGCCTCATTAATTATGCAAATGAGATATGGTGATATTCCATGCTTTGCTTTTTTTTTTTTTTTTTTTTGCACAAGAGGGGGCAGTGTAGACATAGCCTCATGAAGTCTTCTTTCATAGATAAAAGGGGCTTGCCTGAATGAGCTTTTATTGTGAAAAATTCTTACACAAAGAAAGATGGATTTATTTGGAAGTTTGATCCCATTTGAGGGTTGATTTCCTGGATGCTGTCCCTGGAATTATATTCTCTCAGAGCTGAAGTGGTTCAGTATCTGCATTGCTCTTCAGGGTGTGGTTACCCTGTGCCTTGTCTGAAGGAGACCAGAGACTCTGGCCCAGCAGGAAAAGGTGGTGGGGAGCTCCAGTGAGCAGGAAAGCAGGTGTCAGTGAGTTAATCGCATGTGTTAACTGTGATTGTAAGACATATAAAGTTCACACTAACTCTCATTACCAGTAAATATGTTTCAATTGTCACTTCAAGGTCCTGCTCTGCTACCCCAGAAATGGCTACTCAGATAAGGTGATTTCCTCTACAAAATATCTGGACAGTTATTCACAGAGGAAAGAACTGAAATCGGGTGTTATATGAGAACAGCTTGGATCAGTCCCACTAATATCCCTATAAAATAATCTGCTGACCTGTGTTTGATGGCTCCTACAGTACTGGCAAACAACTGGCTCTTTATGATGCAGCTGGTCACTTATAACTCTAACCTTTTGCCACCAGTGATAGAAATGTAGCCGTGTTAGTCTGGGGTAGTTGAAGCAAAATGCAGGACAATGTAGCACTTTAAAGACTAACAAGATGGTTTATTAGATGATGAGCTTTCGTGGGCCAGACCCACTTCCTCAGATCAAATAGTGGAAGAAAGTAGTCACAACCATATATACCAAAGGATACAATTTAAAAAAATGAACAAATATGAAAAGGACAAATCACATTGCAGAACAGAAGGAGGATGCGGGGGGGTGGGAAGGGGGAGGAAGGAAGGTAAGTGTCTGTGAATTGCTGATATTAAAGGTAGGGAGAGTGGGATGTTTGTGAGTTAATGGTATTACAGGTGATAATTGGGGAAACTGTCTTGATAATGGGTGAGAAAGTTCAAAGACTTGTTAAGTCCTTGTTGGTAAGTGTCGAATTTTAACATGAATGACAGTTCAGAGGATTCCCTTTCAAGTGCAGATGTAAAAGGTCTTTGTAGCAGAATGCAGGTGGCTAAGTCATTTAGAGAGTGTCCTTTCTGGTTAAAGTGGCAAGAAACTGTTTTCTCTTTGTGATCTTGTCTAATATCTGTTTTGTGGGCATTAATCCTTTGGCGAAGTGTCTGAGATGTTTGTCCAATGTACATAGCAGACGGACACTTTCGGCACATGATAGCGTAGATTATATTTCTGGATGCGCAGGAATATGTGTTCTTGATCTTATAACTCACTTGGTTAGGTCCAATAATGGTATCAGCAGAATGAATATGTGGACAAAGCTGGCAACGGGGTTTGTTGCAAGGGAAGGTACCAGGGTTGGTATTAGTGTGGTATGTCCTGTGGTGGTTGGTAAGAATCATCTTGAGGTTAGGTGGTTGTCTATAGGAGACTATGGGTCTGTCTCCCAGAGCCTCTTTGAGTATGGTATCCTGTTCCAATATAGGCTGTAGTTTCTTGATAATGTGTTGGACAGGTTTAAGTTGGGGGTTGTAGGTGATGACAAGTGGTGTTCTATTGTTGGTTTTCTTGGGTCTGTCTTGAAGTAGATGGTTTCTAGGTATTCGTCTGGCTCTTTCAATTTGCTTTTTTGTTTCTCTGGGTGGGTAGTTGAGATTTATAAATGCTTGGTAGAGATCCTGAAGCTTCTGGTCTCTGTCAGTGGGGTTAGAGCAGATGCGGTTGTATCGAAGGGCTTGGCTATAGACGATGGATCGTGTGGTGTGTTCTGGATGGGAGCTGGATGCATGTAGGTAACTGTATGAGTCAGTGGGTTTTCTGTAGAGAGTGGTGTCTAATTTTCCATTGTTGATCAACAATGGAAAATTAGACACCACTCTCTACAGAAAACCCACTGACTCATACAGTTACCTACATGCATCCAGCTCCCATCCAGAACACACCACACGATCCATCGTCTATAGCCAAGCCCTTCGATACAACCGCATCTGCTCTAACCCCACTGACAGAGACCAGAAGCTTCAGGATCTCTACCAAGCATTTATAAATCTCAACTACCCACCCAGAGAAACAAAAAAGCAAATTGAAAGAGCCAGACGAATACCTAGAAACCATCTACTTCAAGACAGACCCAAGAAAACCAACAATAGAACACCACTTGTCATCACCTACAACCCCCAACTTAAACCTGTCCAACACATTATCAAGAAACTACAGCCTATATTGGAACAGGATACCATACTCAAAGAGGCTCTGGGAGACAGACCCATAGTCTCCTATAGACAACCACCTAACCTCAAGATGATTCTTACCAACCACCACAGGACATACCACACTAATACCAACCCTGGTACCTTCCCTTGCAACAAACCCCGTTGCCAGCTTTGTCCACATATTCATTCTGCTGATACCATTATTGGACCTAACCAAGTGAGTTATAAGATCAAGAACACATATTCCTGCGCATCCAGAAATATAATCTACGCTATCATGTGCCGAAAGTGTCCGTCTGCTATGTACATTGGACAAACATCTCAGACACTTCGCCAAAGGATTAATGCCCACAAAACAGATATTAGACAAGATCACAAAGAGAAAACAGTTTCTTGCCACTTTAACCAGAAAGGACACTCTCTAAATGACTTAGCCACCTGCATTCTGCTACAAAGACCTTTTACATCTGCACTTGAAAGGGAATCCTCTGAACTGTCATTCATGTTAAAATTCGACACTTACCAACAAGGACTTAACAAGTCTTTGAACTTTCTCACCCATTATCAAGACAGTTTCCCCAATTATCACCTGTAATACCATTAACTCACAAACATCCCACTCTCCCTACCTTTAATATCAGCAATTCACAGACACTTACCTTCCTTCCTCCCCCTTCCCACCCCCCCGCATCCTCCTTCTGTTCTGCAATGTGATTTGTCCTTTTCATATTTGTTCATTTTTTTAAATTGTATCCTTTGGTATATATGGTTGTGACTACTTTCTTCCACTATTTGATCTGAGGAAGTGGGTCTGGCCCACGAAAGCTCATCATCTAATAAACCATCTTGTTAGTCTTTAAAGTGCTACATTGTCCTGCATTTTGCTTTTGCCACCAGTTATTAGTTGTCTTGCCTCTCATTTCATGTGTTACAGAGCATCTGAAAACAAAGTGACCTGTGAGAATGAAGCTTTGGAAGAGGATGGCTTAGCCATAAGTGATTAATAGTACAAGACAAAATATTGTGATAGTCTTAGTGAAACATCAGCTAAGTGGGTTTTCAGAGGGCTATGAGGGATTTATAGTTATATTAGCCTCCATAAGAGGACCATCAAAACAGGCTCTTCTCAACATGAGAGCTGCTTAAGGGAGACAGAGATTGCTACTTGACCAATAATTCATTAGGGTTTTTTCAGATGTATTCTTTTTTATTAATAACGTATTATTATAGGTTATTTCCTAATCCAACATTTCATAAACTGGTGTCGATTCACCCCCACCAGCTCAGCTGATCAGCACCTCCTCCTCCCTACCCGGGATTCCTGCCTACCAGGGAACAGATCTTTCACAGTGTGCATGAGAAGCTGGTGGGGGGAGGATGAATGGGGATAAGGATCAGGGGTGGCAGGCTGTGGCAGCTGGCGCCCCAGGCGGAACGCACGATCAGCACCCCCACCTCCACAGCCCTCAATGGTGTGACATCATCATTGGGCGCCCCGGGCACCCCGTTGAAGGCGGCGCCCTAGGACTGCTTGTGGGAGGGGAAAGAATCATGTCCTGGACTGCCAGCCTTGCAGATCAACTCCTTCCCCTCTCACCCCATGTTTCTTGCATGCTGGAAAACACCTGTTCAGTAGTGTGCAGCAGACACTGGGAAGGACGGGGAAAAGCATGGATGGCATACACTAGGTGGAGAAGAAAGACATGGGAAAGAGGAGAAGCAGGGGTGGAGCAGGATCAGGAAGACTTAGGGCACGTAGGCCTTGGAGGAAGAGGTGGAGTGGGTACGTGTGGGGGAGTTGAGTTTGCAAAAAAAAATTTAATTAAAATGGGAGTCCTCAGGTTGCTAAAGTTTGACAACTACAGCCCTAATCAATAGTGACCAGTGAGTAATTCTCAGAAAATATCTTGTATGGTCATCATTATTATTGTATTATATAATGGATTATTTTAATTAATTATTGTACATTTTGGAATATATGTGGGGTCTATAGAAAATTCATTCATTCATTTTTCATTCATAAAATTCAAAGCATTTTACAAAGGAGGTCAATATAATTGCTGCCATTTTAGAGGTTATAAAACTAAGGTACACAGACAGAAAGTAACTTGTCCAAGTTCACCCAACAAACTAATGGCAGGCTGTTGCCCAGTCCACTAGAACACACTGCCTCCTTTGCTTGGCACCATACCAAGGCTTTGTCTACACTAGCCAGCTTTTAGCAACCATGAGAAGTTGGGTAGAGTAGCCACTGTTTGTTAACTCTTTTGCTAATAAAATACTTCCACCCCCAATGAGTGCCATTCACTTTGTCTGCATAAGAGTGCTCCCGCTGACAATGTGAGTTTTGTTGCTGACACTTGTCACAACAAAACATTTGTTGGGGGTGAGGGAAGGAGAGGCGGGTTAACACCTCTGAACTACAAAAGCTTTGTCCTTCAACTATCAGTGTACAAGTACTCTAACACAGAGCTATGGCCTGTGTCTTAAAGAGCTTTTGGTCACAGAAGACACACTGCACATGAAGGGTGAGGTGAGGGGGATAATTCATAAATTATAAGACTAGAATGGACCCCTAGTCTGATCTCTTGCATAGCACAGACAATAGAACTTTAAAATTCCTACCTGAAAGTAGGAATAAGAGACCCTCCGGAAAAGGGCTTTATTCCGGAGGATCGCGCCAATCTAGACGCTTTTTTCTGGCTTTTCCCCAAGCCGGAAAAAAAGCGGCGGACATGTTTATTTAAATCCTGTGGGGGATATTTAAATATCCCCCACGGATTTCCCTATTCCCACTTTCAAAATTAGCATGCCCCTTCCGAAGAAGGGGCCAGTGTTGACGTAGCCACTATGTTTCTGGAGTATCCCTGCCTCTTTCAGGGCACAGAATAGAGGTGCTCTCTAAACGAGCAGCTATTCAATATTTCATTTTCTCTTCATTGTTTAATGTGTGGCCATTTAGGCACAATGCTCAGTTCCTACTTTGAAGAGAGAATTATTTTCTTATGGAACTTTTCTATGTGGTTCATCACTATTAATATTAATTCAATGATTTTCACAACATCTTCCTGAGATGAGAGATAATTATCCCCATTTCACAGATGGGGAACTGAAACTCATTGAGAATAAAGGTCAAAAGTAACTATTAATTTTGGCTACACAATTTGAAATATTTAGAGCCTGATCTTTCAGAGTACTTAACATTACATTACATGTTTTATTTTTAAAGCACAGATCCAATTGATTTCAGTTATAGATGGGAGTGTTCAGCACTTGTACAAATCACACCTGAGAGTCTATTGTGGTAACTGGGGCTATAAAATTAATGTAACTGTGAGTTTAAATTAATGTTATAATAACCTAACAACAATTGTTCAGGAGAAAAGATACAAAAGAGAGGGAATTATATAATTAAAGGACTGTTAAGATTATGTTGGGTAAACAAGAAAAGTATGAGTCTAGAAATCAGTAAGCCAAAATTGATAAGTTAATAATTAGGCCTAATCAGTAGACAAAATAATGAGATTATAATCCACAATTTCCTTTTTTTGGGTACTTAAACAAAGATATGGCACAAAAAATGACTACCAGAGCAAGCTTCATCATCATGCCTGTGACGTGTGGGAGAGGAGGGAAGGGGACAACTGTCCTGTGGCCCGACAATACAAAATTGCCCAGAGCTTACAGCTTCTGCTGCTTCTACTGCGGCAGTAACAGTGGCCAGAGTCGTAGACCCTTTAAATCATTGTTGGAGCCCTTTAAATCTCTGGGAGATTCTGAAGGCTGCCTAGCCTCAGCCCTGCTCATTCTGCAAGAGGCCACATCCCTTCTGGGGTGTGGAGCAAGGCCTCCTGCTTGACTAGGGTCCTAACGAGGCTGTTGTCCCCACTTACCATGACTGTGACTTCCACCATCTCCTGGAACCCCATTCCTTCATCATCCTAATTCTGAGAGGTGTCCTGACCTAACTGGGCCAGAGAGAGCAACCCAGATGACACCACCACCATTTTCAGTTATATCCCAAACACCAGCTAGGACGTGAGATTTTCTTTGAGCCCTCCACCCTCTTTTCCTCACTCTTTCTTATTTCTTTTTGTTATTCTCTCTCCTCTTTTTATTTCAGTCTAATAACAGTCTGGCTTGGTTTGCAATGCTTCCATAAACCCATGACCAGAGAAGAGGTGGCTAAGGGTAATGACTTACGCAGCCAGATGCTGGTACAAATCTGACAGACCTTAGATTGGCTGAGAAGACTGTATGCTAGGCTTAGGTTTTTTTCTGCAAAAAGGTTTCAAGTGACAGTCAGCAACAGAAAAGAGAAACTGTATTTTCTATCTTTTATGTTCCTTTCTCTTCCCTCTTGAGTGTGTTTGTCTTGTTTTTTCTTCAAGGAAATGGGACCAGACTTCAGCAATCTCAGCAGCACCAGTTTTAGTCTGTTTCTGCTAACTTTTAATCTTTTTCTCCAAAAAGAATAATTGTCTTTAATACCATATAAGAATGCTGAACAATTTTTCTTTTTTACTTTAAAGACTATATTCCAGCTCCAGTGAAAGGGATGTTGTTAAAATGAAAGCCTTACTTCATACATTTCAAATGCTTTCACTGTTTTTCCTTCTATTCTGTATCTTCAATAAAATGTTAAAGCAATTTTTAATGGTGTATTTGCCATGGCATTTAATAGATGGGGTCTCCATGTACCAACCCCCAAACTTTGTTTAAAACTGTTTAATGAGACTGTAAAAACAAGGAGTATCCCTGTGACACCTTAGAGACTAACAAAATATATAGAATCATGAGTTTTCAAGGGTAAAAACCACTTCATGACTATATTTTGTTAATCTCTAAGGGTATGTCTACACTACAGCGTTATTTCAAAATAGTTAATTGAAAATAAGTTATTTCGAAATAATGCATCTACACACAAAATGTATTTCGAAATAGTGTTTTGCTATTTTGAAATAGCGTGTCCACACTGAGTGGATGCTGAATCGCATTTAAGGCTGGCTGAAACCAGGTCCGGCAGGGCAACATGTCAGGAGTTACTTTGTGTGGCTGTTGCCTGAGGCTATGTGAGGCCTGTGCTTAAAGGGACCGGCCACCTGGACAGCCGTTCTCAGCTTTCTCTGCTTGCTTGCCTACCTCAATGAGGGACAGAAAAGCATTTTGTCTCTGCGTGTTCTGGTTGCCCATGGACACTCTAGTGCTTCTCGTGGACGCGTTGCTGCAAGCCTGGCTGCACTTTCTGCAGGCTGCCATCCGGGAGGTCCATCACAGGGCTGTCAGTATCCAGGAGGCCCTGCAGGAGAACTTCTACCCTGAGGAGCACTAAGAGCCTCCCTGGTCTGCCCCACTGGGGGCTTGTGCCTCATTCCTCCCTAACGTCCTTCCACTTACCCCCCCTAACCCATCTTCCTGATGTCAAATAAAATACATGTATTTTCATGAACACAAACTCTCTTTATTTAAAAAAACTGGGGAGGGTGGGAATGAAACTCTGGTGAGACTGAGGAAAGGAGGCGGGAGAGGGGAGAAGAGAAGGTGGGAGCTGGAAGGGAGAAGCAAGGGGAAGAAGGGTGAAGGGAAGCTCAGGGCTCAGGGTTGGGGGTGTCGCCGGACCAACTTGATTTTCATGCAAACCTGCTCCTGTGTTCGCATGTGGCCTGCAATGAGGAGTAATGGTAGTCCAAATTAGGGGCTTTAGTTGGAACTACCTAGCTCGTGTCGCGTGTAGCTGCAGGCAGGGAGTCCGAACTACCGGGCATTTAAAAATGCCCAGGAACATGCAAATAAAGCCCGGGATATTTTAATCCTGGGCTTCATTTGCAAGTTCAAATGACTTCATTAGCCACCCTAGTTTGAAACTAGGGTGGCTAGTGTAGATATACCCTATCAGTTTTACGTATGACAAAGGCTGTAGCAAAAATGTGGGAAATATTTGGATTAGCTGAAGTAAACTTTACTAGTAATAATGGTTTTTTTTATCAAGATATTCTAATAGGGAAAAAATGATGATATTGGTTTTCTGTGTCAGGAATGCTTATTGATTAGGGTTCTAGACAAGCCATATTCGCTCTTCCCTGCTGTGAAAGGGCCCCCCAGAGTACAACCTGAAACTGTGGGACTGCTGGTCCCCCTCACCCTCCAACCTGGGCTGACTCTTGCGATGCTTTGCCAGTGACAGGCAGTGAAGCCATCCAGGTGCTATTGTCTCTACATCAAAGGCATACACATTAACAGTGTATTTTGACAGAAAACAATGAGTTTCAGCAGAATCACCTTTCATATGATATGCTACATGGCTTCCCTTGTATGAAATATCACAACCATATATGCATGATGAATATTGGGGGTTACAGGGTTCTGGGATGGAGTGGATGCCCTGCACTGGCCTTACAAGGGTTAAACTCAACACTAAGAGAGGGCTGGGACTGTGGAGCCAGCAGCCAATTAGAGCCCATCTGGGGGCTATATAAATAAGGGTTCCTGGAGTGAAAGAGGTCAGTCTTGCTCCAGATGTAGAGCAAGAGAGACTGGGTTGCCAGGGCAACTACAGAGCTTTTCTGAGAGAGAGTAGTGCTGGGGAGGAGAAGGCAGAGCTGGGGAGCTCTGGCCTGACACCACTCCCAGGCTACAGGGCCTGAGACAAGGACTGGGGATATTAGGGTTATAGGGAGGCAGCCAGGGCAACAGAAGGCAGCAGAAGGCAGATACATGCTCTGACCCATGATGAATGGAGACCGTAGGTTTCCCCGAGGCGTGGGCTAGCTGATGAGTGGCAGTGGGTCACTGAGGCAATATGAGTATAGGGGTTTGGGATTCTCTGGGAGAGAAGGACCCCAGAGTACATGGGGATTGCTGTAAGGTAGTATTGGGAAGAAGGAGCTTCATGGGCAGGAAGGGACATGGGGCCTGAACTAGTGCAGGAGACAGGTAACTGAGGGTGAGCCAGCAGAAGATGTTCTAAAACTAAAGAGCTGATTTTCCCAAGTGATCAGCAGGAAATGCTGCAGCAGTGAATCACAACCTTGTTACAGGTACTAATTGAAGAGCAATGCTCTTGGCCTTTGGTACTTTCATGAACTTATAGCTAAGCAGACATTGGGTAATCTTGCCTCAGCAGTTGTTTCATCATAGTCCTGTTACCAAAGTATGGCATTATAGTTCATATTGCAACCCAGGTGATCTTGGAACATGCAGTCAGTGCACCAAGTATCAAAATACTAACTGAAGGTCAAGTCCTTTCTTGGCTGATTGATACAAGGGATATCTACCACCTTCTCTGCCAGTGATGAAAGGAACAGATCCTTTTACTTTCATCAATGTTCCCTCTCTAGTCATTGGGTTTGGAACTCCTAGACACCTCAAACAAGAGGGGTTTGTGAGTTTGGTCAGGCCCTGCATCTATTTATCCTTCCCTTTGTAGGATTAAGGGACAAATGGATTACATGGTGATTACATAAGCACTGGGGCTGAACAAGCTCCAGGGAGCTCTGTGTCTTTGAGAAAGAATTACATTAGCTCAAGATAGGAAGAAGCAGTACATGAGAAGATCATTTGCTTAGCTTCCCATTGGCTTCTCATGTCTTGACCAACTACATAAAACCAGCTTCAGTTGGAGTCTTGGATCATTTTAGGGAGCAAATGTGGTCCTTTTTGGCATCATATTTCTCCTGAATAGAGTGGCCCACTGCATACCCATTTTGTGAATTTAGACTTAACTCTGATATCTGATGCTGCTTTGTAGGGTCCCAAAATAGTATGATCAGTGAATTATTCCTCAAGTACCACTGATATTAATAGTCTATGTTCAGAGAGAGAGACTGTGCACTTATTAATTGACACCAAAAACCTCCAGCAGCAAGAAGCCTTCTAAATTAAAAAAAAGTTTAAAAAATCCTGACATGCCATATACATAAAGCAAGCAAACAAAAATATAATCTTCAGTCAAATTTTGTAAAGGCATTCAGATGGATTTGGGGACTGATCTTTGCATACCATTAAGGCAACACTCTATGGCGTGGGTTATCATCAGTCTACTATTATTAGGCTTGTGTATTAGGAGGTCTGTGAATGCTGCTTGAACTGTCAATGGAGAACAAAAATACTTGCTGAGATGGAATTCTGTAGGGGCATCTCACTGTTCTCTTTATGTCAGGCTTCAGTGACTGTCTTCCCTGGAATCTGAAGTTAATGATAATGTTAAGATCAGTTTTAAACCATAATAAAAACTGTACATTTTCTACAGATCTAGTGGTAAGACACCTGTGGGAGACATTAATAATGCCATTTGTTAGCTCACTTTTACAAGTGGTGTCAAGTATGCAGCTGAAATTAGACTCATAAAAATGTGTTTGAAGGAGCAGAAATGAAAAAAAGCTGAAATATTGCAACTAGTTTCCATTTAGTGAGTGCTATGATGTTTGGAAAGTAAAATAGAAAACCAAGTAATTTCCTATTAGAAATAAAATGAATAAGGACAAGTAATGAAAGCTAAGGTTTATGTTTATTTAGACTAGTGCCAGTTAGTTACAAGCAGGATGTCTCTTTAATGGATTACACAGTGTCTTTAGATAATTTGACTTATATATTAGGGAAATCAGGTCTAAGATGGGACATATAAGCAATAAAGTCAGCAAGGTCTCCACAATTGTATTTATTCCCACTGACCTGAAAAATCTGCTCTGAGATATGCAGTTCTTCTAAAGGTTTGGAGATGGTATATGTCTACTTTGATTTAGCTGCTGTCTTATCAAATTTTTGCACATCTAACAGCATCTCCCCGATTTAGAATATTGCATATATTAGCTCAAAATTTGCATCTTCAGCTGAGCCTTGTCTGTGTAAATTCTATCATTTATGTGCAGTACTATTAATGCAAAATAAAACTATTCCTATAAAATAAATCATTTGACTCATAGAGGCCTTCTTCTTAAAATTCTTTTTTACTGTTGTAGGTATTCCTGTCCCTGGTTTTACACTCCTGAAAGACAGTATCTCCAGCAGTATAATGCTACTCAACACCATGGCAGTGTATTGATTCATCATTGAGGCAGAAAAAAGATGGTCTCCTCACCAATGCCATTTTTTCTAGTAAACTGAGTTTTCACTAGAACACTTGCATCTCACACTGGGTCAATGTGACTAGATCACAACATAAGATATGATAAAATGAAACCAACAAAAAAAGGTCCTGAATTAAGCAAGATCACTAAGCAAGATCTGTAGTAAACAAACAAATGGTGGATTATTTCAAAATATTTTCATGACGTTCAGTGAAAAAGATAGGTGACATTCAAGGCAAAATTCTTTGCACAAGGGTTTCCCTGTTTCCACCCCTGTGGTGAGATACCATGCCTTCATGTTAGTCACTGTAAACTTTCATGTGAACAGTTTGGTAAATCTGAAGATTAGTATGGCAACAACAATAAACAGACTGTTCAAGGCCCTTTCAGTGTTGTTAAATCTGGAGTATTTGCCAAAATGAAGATAGATTATATTTTGGAATGAGAAGTTAGAAGAGCATGTTGCATATCTTTTAACAGATGATGAACTCAGGAACTATGTGAACACAAGAACTATCAATGGAACAAGAAACATGATTCATAGCAGTGGTAAGAAAATGAAAGTTGTTTAGTTATGTGTCAAGAATGGAGATGGAATTTTGCCAACAGCACTGCTCCAATTAACATGGAAGGAAAAAGCACAAGAAGGTGACAACAAAGGAAATGGTGGGATGGTCAGACCCATTAGCTGGTACACTGGCAGGGTATTCTCAGAAGTTAGAATAGAAACAAAAATAAAAAGAAATCACATAATTTATTTTTGCAAATATTCCATAAAATATATCCCTAACTGCACTACAGCTTTAATAGCAATGCAACATTACAGTGACTTAACTACAGAACTAGGAGTCCATGGCAAAATCCCAACCTTTTTGAATTCATTGGGAGTTTCACTGTTGTTTTCGAAAGTCCCAGCATATAACTCACGGAATTTAGAGGTCTCTACTACTGGCTACTTATGTCAAGAGACAAGCCCAAATCATTGTAAGTCATTCCTCATTTTTAGTGTTCTAGTCTCTATGGATACCTACCTAGAGACACGTTTGGCCTGATTTTCAGAAGTGCAGTGTGGTCACAGTTTCCACTGACTTCTACAGTAATTGTGACTGCTTAGTCCCATTAAGGATGAGCCACTAAAGTTCTGAGCACCTGAATCTTCAATTGAAGATTTGGTTTAGATGTGTTTTGACTTTGGAACCCATTTCTCGAACTATCTTGCTTTGACCATCGGTGCCTCAGTAAAATCAAATTAATCATCATCATATATTTTGCATTTCATTGAACTTTATATCAAAATAATATCTAGTTAGGTCTCACGATTTCAAATTATTCAGAGTTAAAGTTTTGAATATGTTGAAACAGAGCAGCTATATACTTCCTCACAAAAGATCATGCAACAGGAGAACTTCATTTTTACTACATTGCTTTTCTATCTAGAGACAGTTCTATTTCTATTTTATATATTTTTAGAATCTCTGCTGTTTACTAAATTTATGGGCTAAAGAGAATAGTACAACCTTTATACCCAGATTTATTGCCATCACAGTTTTACACTACACCAGAAAAAGAAAGTGCATTGCTTCTGTGCATTAGGAATGCAACGTATCTGAGGGGGAAAAAATACTTCACTGTAAATTACCAAATGAGGCTTTCTGATTTATAGGCAATACACCATGGCACCTCTTTCTTCTTCCAAGCCTTTGTGATTAATGTCACCTTCACCCCATGCTTTGGTCACCCATCATGTATAAACTATAATGTTATAAGTACAATATTTTATATTGTTAATTGTATAACTGTAATAAGAAAGGGAAATTATATATGTTCTATGGAAACAGTATAATTAGAAATCAAAGAGCAAAATTGTTTTTAATGAGGCAGGAGTCATCAAGAAAAAAATGTCTGCTTCAAATATATTATTTATTTCAATGTAAAAGGACACATATACACAGTTCTAGCCTGAGTGCCGCCCCTGACCATAGCTGTGGCGGTATCACATAGGGTAGACATATCTCAAGCCATTTAGGGATTAGAATTATTGGCCAAAACCAATACTCTAAACTTTGTTCAGAAACCAGTATGCAAAGCAACACTTCATAATATACACTGAGATTTGGCACTAGCTTCAGTTTCCAGATGGATTTAAAGTAATCTCATGTTAAGTGTATCATACTAGTGAATCTTGAAATAACAAAGACAGGTATAATTGTAATAGGGAAAGTTGTAACCTTATGGTCGGAACAAATGGGAAATAGTCATCCTAGTTATTGCATCTGAAAGCCTTCTAAGTTGTGAACTTGGGCAACCAATAAGACAAATTACTCTAATAAAAAGGGAAGAATTGGACCAAGTTTATATTTAAAAAAACCCAGAGAAAACAGTAGATATGCATGCTTCTCTTTTAAATAGCTTGGAAACCACTATATTTTTCCTGGTAGAAAATGACTGCACAAGTAATAATGAAGGGTATATATTTCTAAACATGATGCTGGAATATTAATGTTGGTCTAAATTTTGGCTTTCCCACAAATCCCTCATAAGAGCCAGCGTATAGTTGTCCTGCCCCCAGAAGCAGGTCAAAGTCATAATGGTCCTTGTTTCCCCAACTGACTTGAAAGGAAAATTATGTGTCAATTCTGCACCTTATGCATCTTACCTCCCCCTCTGCACTGGCTCAGCTGCATTGGACAGTGCATTGAGAGGTGGACTGCTCTGTCCATTCTCCACTCCTGTCTGCCCACCTGCTACATCGACCTAGTAGGAGGAAATGTACTGGCCAAATGGAGGCTTCTTTGTTTGCTGCACTTCAAGCTATGGTGTGAGTAGCTCCTGCAGAGGAAGACATACACCCATATACTCCACTACATGGATGTGTAAGACCCATGGCAGTCTATCCCTTTATTTATAAACCACTTTGTTCCCAAATCCTTATTACTGAATACATGTGTGAAAAACAAAATCAAATTAAAACCATAAAGCAAACATGTAAAACAGATAAAGGGTCGTAGTCTGGTCTCAAGAGTACCAGTGGGAATCTGGATTATCCTCACTGGCTTCACAAGAAGTTGAGGACACTCAGCCCTATACAGGATCAGGCCCCGAGTAAAAATATTTATGAAATCAAGTGATGGCACATCATTAAAATAAAAACTAGTATAGGATTTTTTCTTAAGCAAAAAAATATTAAAGGTTGTTATCCCAGGAAATGAATATACTATGTTATGAGAAGTTAGAAAACACTCTAGAAATCACAAATCATAAACTGTAAGACCATTCTGGGAAAATATTCAAATGACATCAGATAACAATTGAAATGGGCTTTTAAAAAAGGAAGTAAACTATCTGAACTTCAAAATGCACAGATGAAAATGAAAAGACACTTAAGGAACATGTAATTATGATGATTACTTGCTGTTGATTTCAGTAAATACTATACTGTCAGGGAAAAAAATGACAATGGACACTAATTACAGTAAGCACCTATGCAGAGGTGATTCAAAATTTTAGTGAGTGTATTTCTATTTGGGAACAATAAGAAAAAAATTATGACAAAAATACTTATGGGAGTCAAAAGAGAATAGTAGGATATAGAAGTGTGTATAGCCAAGAACAACAGGATAGAAGTAACACATCAGAAGATAAAAAATCAGCCCTTTGAACAGCAGTTTGATTTTTGGAAACCACCTGACAAACTTCCACATGGAGATTAATGTCTAGTGTCACTGGAGGTGGGAAAAAGGGTAACTGATTAAAAACAAAATAATAATACTGGCTGGAGGGCAGATAAGAAAAAGGCATTAATAAACACAAGCTTTTTAGGCAAGAGACAACAAACTGCTGTATAACCTTTTATGAGTGAGAGGGACAAGTCTGACTTTTCATTATTTAATATATAATCTGGAACTTGTTCAAAAGCAGAGAAGTTTGGGATCAGCTTTTGACCACAAATCTTGTGGAACTTGAAGAACCTGAATGTGGCCTACTCCTCATGATCTGAGGCTTGGGTCCAAAAGGAAATGATTCTTATAAGGCTGATTTGTGGGAGCAGGAGGCCTTTGTACCTATGTGAATGTACTCCCAGAATGCAATTTCTTCCTATGTGACTATGTGCATGGTCCCCTCTTGCTGCACCCATCAGGTGGTGATGGGCTCTCCAAATAACAAACTCTACTTGATTGTGCATTAACAACAGTGGCTGGGTGAAGAGAACTTTAATTTCCATTTGAGCTATTTACCCAGTTCTAGTGTAAATGAATGATGAGCTATGAAGCAAGATTTCCAAGTCTGCTGGGGACAATGAATAATTACCATTTCTATTAGGTGCATAGTTAGACCATTCTCCATGTACTCAGTGGAAAAAATGGGACTAAATTACAGACTTACAACACTTACATTTCTATGTAATAATATTTATATTCTTTGTAATAAAAATGTAATGCACACTACTGAAAAATATCCTTCATTCCCATGCTACCATCACCCCCCATAAGCTGGCACAACTGTGGATCATCGTTGAAAATAATCTAATCTAAACCTCACTGTTGACTATTTTAGAGGATGGTCTCTTTTCTGTGTTGTCTAGATGGCTTGACTGTACCCCTCTCCCATCCCAAAACTTTCATTCTTGGAATAGCCTATTTCAGAATCTTCTTCCCTGTAAATGTACCAAGGAAGAGGAGATCTTGAGTTTGGCTGAGTGGTTCATCTCTCCACCTCCTGAGGCATCAGTTGTTGCACTGTTCTCCACACAGTCCAGCTTTCCAGACTATGTTTCTGGCTCCCTTTGGCTATACCTTGGAATCCAGCTCTGGTTCCATGAAACACTGCAGAAACAAAACAATGTATTTCAACTGACTCCCCACTGTAGGGAAAGCTGGAGAGTAGAAGGCTGGGGGAGGCAGGACACGGAAACAGAAAACAAAATGTCAGGCATCTATTGCAGATTCCATATCATCACTACTGAGTTTTACAGCTTACTGCAAAAATGCCAAATTCTGTGACAATAGAACTGCAGAGTCTATGGGCACTGGCTCAGCTGAATGGGGCAACAGAGTTAAAAACAGAATATTTTGTAAATGAAAGACATTCTGGAGCCCAATTCAGAGGAATGGGATGAATTCTGAAGTAAATTCTGTGGCTCAAGATCACCTCTTTCCTGATTCCACAGAAAGACAAGCTAATTCCTGTTCAGAATGGATGAACTGTGACAAAAAGGGAATGTATCACAGATACCTTTATTGGGGTTGGTATTTAAAAAAAAAAATCATCAGGCACTGAGAGAGAAATTATACATGTAAATTCTACAAATAGTATTTGCAAGGAGCACAAAAGCAAGAGGGTGTTATGTAATCAATGGAAACCCTAGCATATGGAATAATATACCAGGAAAAAGCCATTAAAGCAATGGAGCAAGAAATGACAATGTGTTGAGAAGACAGGTAGATGAATATCAGGCAAGTGAAGATAGAACTGTCTGGAGAGTGCATAGGCAATCCAGGAAAGTCAATAGGGATCAAGCGGCTTTTCTTTGTTCCTATGATTTTCTGTTCAGTTTTTATATCTCACAAATCCTCAGCTTTACAGTGAGTAATAAGCTTTGATGGGTAGCAATTTTGCATTAATTGCACTGACTTTTTACATCATATCCAGTTTAAAGGCACTAATTATCATGCTGACCTAGATTGATCCCTTGTTTTCTTGTTCTCCCCAGTTACTCTGGGTGCATCTACACAACAACATTATTTCGAAATAACTGAGTCCATGTCTACATAGCAGGCAGTATTTTCAAAATAATGATGAAATAATAATAGCTGGAGGACTTCTTACTCTGACTCCTGTAACTGTCAGGCTACGTCTACACTGGCCCCTTTTCCGGAAGGGGCATGTAAATTTCACCAGTCGTCGTAGGGAAATCCGCGGGGGATTTAAATATCCCCCGCGGCATTTAAATAAAAATGTCCGCCGCTTTTTTCCGGCTTTTAAAAAAGCCGGAAAAGAGCGTCTACACTGGCCCCGATCCTCCGGAAAAAGTGCCCTTTTCCGGAGGGTCTTATTCCTACTTCGAAGTAGGAATATGACCCTCCGGAAAAGGGCACTTTTTCCGGAGGATCGGGGCCAGTGTAGACGCTCTTTTCCGGCTTTTTTAAAAGCCGGAAAAAAGCGGCGGACATTTTTATTTAAATGCCGCGGGGGATATTTAAATCCCCCGCGGATTTCCCTACGACGATTCATGAAATTTACATGCCCCTTCTGGAAAAGGGGCCAGTGTAGACGTAGCCTCATTGTATGAGTAAGGAAAGTTGGAGGAAGAGTGATCTATTTCAAAATAAGTGCTGTGTAGATGTAACTCACATACCTAATATGGTTCACTTTCCCATGCAGTGGCACCTAGACCACAGTAACAGATAAGAACAAGAGACCTCTACAACCTAGGCTGGAGCCAGCTGGCTTTAGGGTTCAAGCTGTAGAAGTTCCTACACAAAACTCCAGAAGTCCCAGATTCAAATCTGCCCCGTAGCAGTTATATAAATGCTCCCAATTTTGAAATAAACTATTTCAAAATAAGCTACGCAGTTGACGAGTTAGGCCCTGCAGTGTAGACTCACCCTTTGTCTCTGACTGTTGTGTCTTAAGGTACGTCTACACTGCGGAGCTATTTCCATTTCCCAAAATAGCTATTCTGTGTCTTAAGAGCAAGCCTCTTATATCGAAATATAACAGGTTCACTATTCCAACGTCCCTGTAAACCTCATATTACAAGGTTAAGTTATGTTTCAGAATTGTGCTTTTGACAGCACCAAATTTCAGAATAAGCTATTTTGAAATTAACTAGAAATAAGCTATGCAATTTGCGTAAAGCAAATTGCGTAGCTTATTTTGAGGTTAGTGTGTTGTGTAGTTGTACGCTTAGACATGAATTAGAAGCTTCTGGAAGCAAAGGCCATCTTTTTACTTGGTGTTTGTACAGTACCTGGCATAATGGGATCCCAGTCTATAACTGGAGTTCCCAAGTACCATGATAATAAAAATTATCTAGAATAAAAAACAAAACAAAATGAAAATTTCCACTATTATGTCTACCTCCTAATGAATTAGGTTTATATGAAAGGAAACATTTCAATGTCATGTAATGTTTGTGGACAGATACAGAATGTTTGTTCTAGGAGATTATACTAACAAATAGGAAAGGTTTGTGTTCTGATACATAGATACAGGTGTAAAGGTGTATGTGTTATGTTCAATAATGATGTGACTAGCTATTCCTAAGTAATGAGAATTAAAAAGGGCCTATGCAAAAATTCTATATAAGAGTTTCGCATTCCAAAGAATAGAAGATAAACACCAACTCTTAGGTAAACTAATTCATGCAGAAACTGTTGTGGAAAACTATTCTTATTATTCTCTGAGCAATTACACCAAATGATATTCATGTAATTAATACCTGAAATCAGGTTTATGTAATTAATTTATGCTGTCAGTAATCAGGATGACTGAGTAGCTTCTTTAGCTCATAGTCTAGACTGAACCCAGTGTGAGCTTATGTGTTGAATTCAACTAGTGATCAGAAATGAACAAGAAGGTATGTGTGGTGTATGAAGGCACGGACCCCGGCCGGTGCAAGCACGAAATCATTTCATTGAAAGATTACAACTATCTTTATACCCTCTCAACTTCCCAAAAGTTCACATTCTGCTTTTCACAAACTGTGCTTTTTCATAGTCCCAACACAGCATTCTCGAAGGTCATTGACTCGGGCAGATGTTGTTATTGTTGGCTCAGGACTCTTGATTACGCGCGTTCCCACTGACTCTCGGATCGTCCTCCAAGGTCTGCAGCTTTTCTTGGTTTTGTCCTTGGGATGCCCTTTCACGCGGCCAAAGCACTATACTTGTTGATTCTCTACATCTCCCCCTCTTTTATACAAAGCAATACCATTAATAAGTAACATTGTCATTACACGAACCTCAACTTTCTGAGCAGAACGAATACAAGAAAAAAGTAAAGAAAGAATTATAAAAAGCACAATAAGAAGCCCACTTGCAAGTCCAATAAACACCCACATGCGCAAATTTAATCCAGAAAACCACGTAGTAGGATTAAGCCAAGGTAAGTCAGATTGCAGAGTAGCAAAAACCTTTTGTGTGGTTAATTCTTGCAATTGCTGTATTTGGTTCTTTAACTGAGCATGCAAAGAATTAACATGAGAATGTAAAGAAACATCAAAGGCACCCTGTAAATGGTGTTTAACAAGATTCCAATCATGAACTGATGAATTCCAGGGGAGGGATGTCACACAGAGACCTCCAGCAGTGTGCTCCCAATCACAATGCAGAGACAACCAAGTTTTTAAGGCTGCATGCCTATCACCAAGCCAAATGACTGCGGCTTCTAGGGCCTCAAGCCGCGCCAATATCTCTTCGTCAATGGTCTCCTGCATTTGGAACTCCCGTGTAATGTTTATTAGAGTTTCCCCTACCATTTTTGCAGTCTTAACTGACTGAGTTAAAGAGGCAGTGTCAGAAGCAAGAATAATAATTGCCGACACGAGAGTAAAAATCAGCCACCCCAAAAATCGCTTCGTACGTCTACGAGTGTTAGTAATCTCCTCCTGCAGCAACCTTGTAAAATGGCCAAAGCCACTATCTCCTTCCCAGTCTTGTGTGAGATTAACAGGAATCCATAACTCAGGGCGTCCCGTCGAAGAGGGAACACAAAGGTTACATTATCACTCATGGAAAAGCAGGTCTTATATCGCACCTCAGACAGAATAACAAGAATGGGAAAATTTACATCTCTTAAAACTTGCATTTTGTGCCAAGGCAAAAACATATGGATGCGAAGTACAAACCATAACACTAATATCTTGCTGCTTAATATAGTTAGATGTATAATTCTCTAAAATCAAACTCCCTAGATTATAACCCATAAATGCTAACCCTATCCACCACACCCCCTTATGTAATGTGGAGGCCGTGGCGTTATCCCCATTAGTAATAAATTGTAACACAGGACCGGCAGAGCCTCCCTCATGCCACGAATGCTATGATTATACCGGCCGAAGGGGACGGTGCGATTGTCCACTTTATCCAACAGCATACTGTGAGGGCCCCAATCCACAACCATGCTGAATTCACCCCGGAGTACCAGGGGGCTGTGTCCACGACATGCCTGCCAAAATGGTGCCGCATCCGCTGATATCCTCTTTATCATGCAGTGGGGCAAATCAGGGGCGTACGGCTCCCAAGAGTAATTACCGCTTCCGTGCATCCCAGGAATGCTCAGTAAGGTATAGTTAACCCTTCTGTCATGCTCCTGCGCCACTAGGTGCAACTGTGGCTGCACGGGCACACAACCTGAGTCATAAAGGGTAGAAAAGCAAAGCGGTGGGAGGTCAGTGACAAAGGTGACATTGGTAACATTAACGACCTCGGTTTCCTGTTCCGCTGTAGGGGGTATCCACACCCCTCCCACCCAATCGGTACCATTGTTACTGATGGGCGGTGAGGGATCCCACCACGTCACAGGCCTGAATACGGGGGGATCAATGATGTGCGCCCAATACAAATGTGCTGTCCCAGTATGCACACAGAAACTGCTCCACAGGAACCACAAAAATGCAGCGGTGACCGTCATTGATTTGTCGCTACAGATCGGCAGCGGTCCCTTCATTCTCGAGTTGAATCTCTTGCGCCGATGGTGTACCAATCCTGGCTGGCTTAACAAATCGCACAGGAAGCCAATAGGGACCTGAGGGAAGAGAAACACATGCATAACCACGTCCCCACGTGATTAATGGAACAGGACCTTGCCACTGTCCGGATTCCAGGTGTCTGTAGTAAACCTGTGGCCGCTCCAGCCACACAGAGTCTCACCCAAAGTGGCGCTGTGCTGCCGTGAAAGACAAATCAGAAAGATTTAAAAAGTTTAACACATACATAGCTTTGTCCAAACGCTCCTGTGGGGTCATTCCCACTGGATTCCCCCTTTTTTGTTTATCAAGAAGGGTCTTGAGAGTGCGGTGCGTGCGTTCAACAATCGCCTGGCCCGTGGGGGAGTGTGGAATGCCTGTGATGTGGCTTACACCCCAATCCTGCAAAAAGGACTGAACTTTGTGGGAGATATAAGCGGGACCATTATCAGTTTTAACAGAAACTGGAACACCCATGACAGCAAAACAATGTAACCAATGCTGAACAACATCACGAGCCTTTTCTCCCACATGGGCAGTAGCAACAATAAGGTGGGAAAAGGTATCAACAGTAACATGTCAGAACATAAGAACATAAGAATGGCCGTACTGGGTTAGACCAAAGGTCCATCTAGCCCAGCATCCTGTCTACCGACAGTGGCCAGCACCAGGTGCCCCAGAGAGGGTGAACCGAAGACAATGATCAAGCGATTTGTCTCCTGCCATCCCTCTCCAGCCTCTGACAAACAGAGGCCAAGGACACCATTTTATCCCCTGGCTAATAGCCTTTTATGGACCTAACCTCCATGAATTTATCCAGCTTCTCTTTAAACTCTATTATAGTCCTAGCCTTCACAGCCTCCTCTGGCAAGGAGTTCCATAGGTTGACTACACGCTGTGTGAAGAAGAACTTTTTTTGATTAGTTTTAAACCTGCTACCCATTAATTTCATTTGGTGTCCTCTAGTTCTTCTATTATGGGAACTAATACATAACTTTTCTTTATCAGCCCTCTCCACACCACTCATGATTTTATAGACCTCTATCATATCCCCCCTCAGTCTCCTCTTTTCTAAACTGAAAAGTCCCAGTTGCTTTAACCTCTCCTCAGATGGGATCCGTTCCAAACCCCTAATCATTTTAGTTGCCCTTTTCTGAACCCTTTCCAAGGCCAAAATATCTTTTTTTAGGTGAGGAGACCACATCTGTACACAGTATTCAAGATGTGGGCGTACCATAGTTTTATACAGGGGCAGTAAGATATTCTGGGTCTTATTTTCTATCCCTTTCCTAATAATTCCTAGCATCCTATTTGCCTTTTTGACCGCCGCTGCACTCTGCGTGGAAGTTTTCAGAGAACTGTCCATGATAACTCCAAGATCTCTTTCCTGATTTGTCGTAGCCAAATTAGCCCCCATCATACTGTACGTATAGTTGGGTTATTTTTCCCGATGTGCATTACTTTACACTTATCCACATTAAATTTCATTTGCCATTTTGTTGCCCAATCACTCAGTTTGGTGAGATCTTCTTGGAGTCCCTCACAGTCTGCTTCTGTCTTGACTATCCTAAACAGTTTGGTATCATCTGCAAACTTTACTACCTCACTGCTTACCCCTTTCTCCAGATCATTTATGAATAAGTTGAAAAGGATTGGTCCCAGGACTGACCCTTGAGGTACACCATTAGTTACCCCTCTCCAATCTGAAAATTTACCATTTATTCCTACCCTTTGTTTCCTGTTTTTTAACCAGTTCTCAATCCAAGAAAGGACCTTCCCTCTTATCCCATGGCCATGTAATTTACACAAGAGCCTTTGGTGAGGGACCTTGTCAAAGGCTTTCTGAAAATCCAAGTATACTATATCAACTGGATCCCCCTTGTCCGCATGTTTGTTAACCCCTTCAAAGAACTCTAACAGATTAGTAAGACAGGATTTCCCTTTACAGAAACCATGTTGACTTTTGTCCAAAAAATTATGTTCTTCTACATGCTTCACAATTTTATTCTTTACTATTGTTTCGACTAATTTGCCCGGTACTGAAGTTAGACTTACCGGTCTGTAATTGCCAGGATCGCCTCTACACCACCTTTTAAATATTGGTGTCATGTTGGCTACCTTCCAGTCATTAGGTACGGAAGCCGATTTAAAGGATAGGTTACAAACCACAGATAATAGCTCAGCTATGTACATAGCGCAATCTGCCAAATTCGGAAAAATGGATAACATCAGACTGCCAAAGTTCATTGGCCCGGAGGCCTCGCGGGTTAACACCGCTAGGTACCGGTATGGCGGATAGACGCTGGCAATCCGGACAGGCGCAAACTATATCTTGCACCTGCTGTTTAGAAAGGGAAAATTGTTGAGCTAATAAGCTAACATTCTGGTGAAAAAAAATCATGTGAAAGTCGTGCTTGTTGTAACACATTGGGCCGGACAACTAGCATAGTCAGGGCATCAGCCACAGCATTACCCTCCGTGATGGGCCCTGGTAAAGTGGTATGTGAGCAAATATGGACCACAAAGTACAGGTGTGTCCGTGCCAATAAAAGGCGTGACAATTGCAAAAGGAACTGAAAGAGGAGGCAATTATTGACCTCCCTGAGAAAGGAGCTCTCCAAACGCTGTACTATACCAGACACATATGCCGAGTCTACAACAAGATTTAACTGTTCCTCCGAAAATAGTTCAAAAGCACGCACAGCCGCGGTGAGCTCAACAATTTGGGTTGAGCCTTGCACACAGAAAACATCCGAGTTCCAGGGGGCATCATCGCCGTTCCTCCACACAACTACGGCCTTGCCTGTGTTCCCTGAGCCATCAACAAATACAGTGCGTGCACCAGGGAGGGGGATGTGAGAAAGCATGGTCCAGGGCTGCTGAGGCAGTTGTGGCAAAGATTGTAATAGCTGATGGCATGGCAAGGTGTACTCGATCTGCCTCAAGTAATCGGCCAGCGCAATCTGTAAACTAAGGCTTTGAGACAGCCAAAAATCAAAATCAGCGCGTGTCACAGGAATATGAAGGACAGAAGGATCCGCTCCGGTGAGTTGTTGGCAACGGACACAACCCTGAGAGATTAGACGAGCCAGCATATCCATTGCCGTGGTAACCATTTTTTAAAAGGAGTGCGGAAGAAAAAGCTACTCCAAGGTGCGCAAAGATAAGTTTGGGGTCACGGGACTGTTGTCCCACTGACCAATCAATTCATAAGGATGAAACGTGTGGTAGATTAAAAACAGTCGAATTGGAAGGTACGCATCTCGGCGGTGACCAAAGGCCGTCTGTATTTTTTCTGCTACGCGCTGTAACGCGGCCACAGCTTTGGGTGTTAAAGCACGAGGCGAGGACAAATCAGAGTCGCCCCTCAAAAGTTGGAACAATGGAGAGAATTCTTCTGTAGTGACCCCCAAGGTTGGCCGAATCCAACTGATAGTGCCTAAAAGTTTCTGTAGATCATTTAAAGTGGTGATGGACGTGGCAATTTTCAACGGCTGCGGGCGGATCCCAGACCCATAAAGTTTCCACCCCAGATATCTCCAAGGGGGCACAGCTTGAACTTTCTCCTCAGTGATACACAATCCATATCGTCGCAACAGTCGAGAAGCCAAATCATATAAAGCCTGTAGGGCCGCTTGATCAGCGGTGGCAAAAAGAATGTCATCCATATAATGGTATATAATGGTCTGTTGGTGGCGTGTCCGGGCTTTGGTCAGTGCTGAATCCACCATAATCTGGCAAATGGTGGGGCTATTCATCATACCTTGGGGCAGAACAACCCAATGATGTCGTTGCATCGGGCCCTCATTATTAACTGTGGGTACGGAAAAGGCAAAATGCGAACAATCATCAGGATGGAGTGAGATGGTAAAAAAGCAGTCCTTTAAATCAATCACCTTCACAGATTTGCACTACTCTTTTACGAGTTCATATGGCAAAGCCTCATATCAGGCAGGCCGTTGGGGCGCATATACAATTGGAAAGGCTTGTAGAAGCTGCACATCTCCTCACCGAAGAGCCTTACGTCGGCATTCAGATAAAACCCCTGCCTGTTCATTAAGCGAGGGCGCCGCCAAGGGGGGCCCATATGGAGCGACCGTGTGGCTTGCGGACCTGTATGAAGAAGTGGGAGCTAATGCTGGGGAAAAAGGCGGAGGGGCTACAATTGAGGCCTGAGAAACAGTTCGTGGCCTCTGAATCTGTAAAATTTGCTCTGCCATCGGTGCAGATGCCACCAGGGCCTTGACGGGCTCGAGCTACGGGTACGAGTCAGGCCCTACACCAACCGCCGCCGTCCCTGTGTCAAAGGGGTCCTTGGGCCCACCGTCCTCAGATTCACTGTCCTCAGGGCTGAGGCACAAGTCCCCAGGCTCCGGGGAGACCGGGACCATGGCGTACACTGGCTCACAATCCTCCCTGGGGGATTTCAGGGGAGAGGACGAGGGATCCTCTGGGTCCTGATATGGCCTGGGATCAAATGTTGCCGACACTTCCTTCAGGACCCGCTCGGCGGGATGCAATGCCCGTATGGCTGTATAAACTGTTCGCCACGTTACTATGATCCCTTTTGGGAGGGATAATGCAAGATGTTCAGAGGTTCTCAATTCCTTGCCCACCTTCTCCCAGAAGGTCAAATCATAAGAACCCCCTTCCGGGAACCACGGGCAATGGTCTCGTATCCAAACCAACAGCTGAACCAGCTGTACAGGGGGGACCTTAACCCCCTGTTCCTTCACAATGCGCTGCAAGATCTCAAGCTGCAGTTTTTGCTCTTTCGTGGCAGACTGCCCCATACTGTTATTCTGTCCACGGATGCTCACCTGTTCATCCTGCGAATGGTGATGTCAGTAATTTCGGGAGCTCCTCTCAACAGCTTATCCTCTGTCCAGCCGCGAATACACCACCGGTTCGAATCACTCGTTCACTTCAAGCCCTGTTCAGGCACCATTAGTGGTGTTTGAAGGCACGGACCCCAGCCGGTGCAAGCACGAAATCATTTTATTGCAAGATTACAACTATCTTTATACCCTCTCAACTTCCCAAAAGTCCACATCCTGCTTTTCACAAACTGTGCTTTTTCACAGTCCCAACACAGCATTCTTGAAGGTCGTTGACTTGGGCAGATGTTGTTATTGTTGGCTCAGTACTCTTGATTATGCGTGTTCCCGCTGACTCTTGGATCGTCCTCCAAGGTCTGCAGCTTTTCTTGGTTTTGTCCTTGGGATGCCCTTTCACGCGGCCAAAGCACTATACTTGTTGATTCTCTACTGGTATGTTAATATTTTATTATATCGGCTTGTTTCTGGATACAGTTAGAGCTCAGAGTGATCTGGATTTCTTGCTCTCTAAGGGTATGTCTACACTACCCTCCTAGTTCGAACTAGGAGGGTAATGTAGGCATACCGCACTTGCAAATGAAGCCCGGGATTTGAATTTCCCGGGCTTCATTTGCATAAGCGGGGAGCCGCCATTTTTAAAACCCCGCTGGTTTGAACCCCGTGCAGCGCGGCTACACGGGGCACGAACTAGGTAGTTCGAACTAGGCTTCCTGGTTCGAACTACCGTTACTCCTCGTGAAATGAGGAGTAACGGTAGTTCGAACTAGGAAGCCTAGCTCGAACTACCTAGTTCGTGCCCGTGTAGCCGCGCTGCACGGGGTTCGAACCACCGGGGTTTTAAAAATGGCGGCTCCCCGCTTATGCAAATGAAGCCCGGGAAATTCAAATCCCGGGCTTCATTTGCAAGTGCGGTATGCCTACATTACCCCGCTAGTTCAAACTAGCGGGGTAGTGTAGACATACCCTAAGGGATTTTCTTGGGAAGACAAAAGAGAAAGTACACATTTCTCAGTATTTAATATCATCTTTACACTGTCATTCCATAGCGTATCATCATTAAATAAAGAGCATGATCATCATTGAGAATTCTCATTGACAGCAATATGTTCTGAAGCTAGAACAATGGCAGAATTGGTTCCATAGTCTACAGGATGGAGGAGGTTTGTTGGTATTAAAGATGATGTCAGTGATGTTTTAGAGGGCCAAAACAGGCTAGGAGAAAGGGCACAAAGCTGTAATATGGAATTCAATGATAGCAGATGCATCTGGGAAGAAAACAAAAAAGCAGTCTATTTAGATGGTATTGTGCTCAACAGCAGCAGGAAAAATATTTGGAGTAGAAGTAATAATCAGAAAGTTGAAGCTCTGGGGGCACCAAAAAAATGGAAAATGGAAGCTAAATATAAACAAAGGAATGTTACTACATATCAGAGGGAATTATTTACTTGTACAAAGAGTTCATTGAACTATGTTTATAGTGTCATGTGCACAATTGGGTACCAAGTCCAAAAGAAAAAATTTAACCCTGGAAGAAGTTAAAGAAGGGTAAAGAAGATGATAGTAAAGTTTACTTATGCCAGGAATGAATTTCTTAAGAAACATTTCCTGAACTGAACAAGTTTAGCCTTGAAAAAATGTGCCTGAGAGGGGAGATTATCACAGTATATCTAACCAGCAGTTATAATAAGTGTCATACATGTTGCGGAAGGTGTTTTAAACTCTCAGCAGGGAGAATGACATGCGACTGTTATGAATTTAAGGAGGTATAGTACTCTGTGCACACACATGCAGTCTCCATGGTCTCAGCTAGGATGCATCAATTTATGGTGGGACCAACCTAGCTGACCCCATAAAAACTATAATGTGTTTGTGATAGAACATCCCACAATCACTTCCTGTTGTCTTCTGAAATTCAGATCTCAATCATGAAAGAGCATCTGGAATTAGGAGTCTATAATCCAGGTGTGCCATGTTGACAATAGACAGGAGTACACAGTTAAGAGCCTAAACCCAGGGATTAGCCTAGAAATGCTGAGACCAGCCTATTTCTTCTGTGACTGCTCTCCTCACTGAAGGAAGCTGTTTGTGGTCTTTCCCTAAAACTCACTGGTTGTCATGGTTATAGCAGGATGTTTTGTGAAAAATATTTTAAGAATTATGTAACAGAATATTGTGTTTCAAAGTTGCTGGAGGTGAAACTGGTTATCTGGCGATGAGTGGATTTCCCACTCATTCCTACTTCAGCTCACCTGTTGTCTGCCCCTCTTGAACTGTGCATGCATACAGTCTCCATGAAGCGTTAAAGAAGGTAGGGGGACAGCCACACATTCTGCTGCATTCCCTTTCCTTAGAAGAGGAAGAGATGCAGGTGTGAAATTGTCCCTCTATGTACAGTTCTGGGGAACAAATTCTGATTCTGCACTTTTTTAAAAATACAAAATTCTTAATCTCATTTCAAGTTTATGTGCCTGCACTGTGTTTTAGAGCCTATACAGAGAGAAAGTCTCTCATTTCAATACAGTGCAGATTTCCACTCCTTCCCTCTTTTGCTTATCTTTATCTCTCAAAGAATAATGGTACTATCTTAATTCAATTGCAATCATTTTAAGTGAAAAACTGCTCATCATTAATCTTATAATGACAGGCCTTTTTGCAATTAAACTGCAAAGATATATAATTTCTTATTAAAAGAGATCCATTTAATGCTCAAATCACAAGTCACATTTCTCTGTTCTCATATATGCAGTTACTTGAGAGTAATAACTTTGTATCTCACTTTAAATGTTTTGATTGCATTTGTATATGTCGTGTAGATAAACTGAAATTTAGAAATTATTTTCTTTATCTAGAAGTCAATTTTAATTCTTCAAACAGTTACATATTTGTTATATTTGTAAACACATCTAGCAAGTAATGCCATATACTCTGAAGACGAGGTTTAGAAAGTGGATTTTAAAAATGTGTTCCAATAACTGTCATACCAATTAGATGTATTCATTCTTTTTTGCCACTGTATAATATTATTTCAGACAAGACAATATTTCTGAAGCAATCAACTTCTAAAAGAAAAGGTAAGGAAGAGAGAATTCACAAGGCAACACATCCCATTATTTTAAGCAATTTGCAATATAATTAATGAACAGCAGAACTCCATATTGAAAGGAAAAGGTGATTATTGGAATCTAGGATACAGAGATAAGAAATAAGTATAACATTCACACTTTTCAAGTTACCAGCTGCTATAAAAAGGGATTCCTTCTGAAATAACCATGCTTGTTGCTAAAGGAAAGTATCACATATGTTCTCTATCCCTTTTTCTCTGGTCTAATATTGGAGAGGTTGAAAAATGGTCTCTCAAATACCACATTTCTTTCATGGATTCCATGGCCAGAAGGGACCGTTGTGATCATCTAGACTTATCTCCTTTATAACGCAAGCCTTATAACTTCCCGACGATAACTTTGAGTCATCTCTTTAAAAAAGAAGACCTCCAATCTTGTTTAAAAATTGCCACTGATGGACAATGGTAATTACTCTCCTAGCTAAAAATTGAAGAGCCTATTATCAAATATTTGTTTCCCAGGTACACACTATGGACTGTAACCAAGATAGACCTTAACCTTTTTTTAGTTAGGCTAAATAGATTGAACTTGTTGAGTCTATCACCACAAGACATGTGTTTGAATCTTTTAACCATTCTTGTGGCTCTTCTCTGAACCCTCTCAAATTTATCACTATACACCAGACTCAGACAAAATATTTGATCAGTGAGCATACCAGTACTACCAAACAGAGAGATAAAATAACCTCTGTACTTCTACTTGAGATTCTTTCTTTATGCATCAAAGGACTGCACTAGTCCTTCTGACCACAGTGGCAGACTAGAAGCTCATGTTCAGCTGATTATCCATTCCTCCAAAAAAATATTTTTCAGTCACTTGTTCAAGGGCGCCATTTCGAGCACATAGGGTGGCAGCAGCCATATACTCCAGGATTTGGATAGCTTTTCATCTCCCCCCCCCCCCCTTCACGTGCTCAAAATGGCACCCTCGCACTTGTTTCCAGGATAAGGTCCCTCATCATGTTGATACAGAATACATCATGTTCCCTAAATATGTGATTTACCATTTACCTTTACTAAAAATGTATATTGTTTGCTTTTATCCATTTTACCAGATAATCCAGATCCCTCTGTTTCAGTGACCAGGCCTCTTCATTATTTTATACTCCCCCAACTTCATCAGTGATGATTTCATGTTTTCTTCCAGGTAAACTGATAAAAATTTAAACTAGCACACAATCAAGAACCAGATCCTGGTGGACTGCACTAGTAACATATGCACTTGATGATTCCCCATTTACAGTTAGATTTTGAGATCTATCAGTTACCACACCTTGGCTACGTCTAGACTGGCCCCTTCTCCGGAAGAGGCATGCAAAGCAGGCAAGTCAGAATAGGGAAATCCGCGGGGGATATTTAAATCCCCCGCGGATTTCCCTATTCTGACTTGCCTGCTTTGCATGCCTCTTCCGGAGAAGGGGCCAGTCTAGACGTAGCCATTAAGTGCACTACAAGCTAGCTATTTTAATTTTACAACAATCTAGTGTTGTAATCAAAGTGTTGTGTGGTACCAAGTCCAATGCCTTGCAGAACTGTCAGTATGTTACAACAACCCTATTACCTTTATAAATCCAACTTGTAATCTCATCAAATAAGTCATGCTAATTTGACAGGTTCTATTTTCCAGAAACCCACATTAACTTGCCTTAAGTACGTTCTCATCCTTTAATTATTTTTAATTAACTCCTATATCAGCCATTCCATTATGTTTCCTGGGATCAACATGAGACTGACAGTCCTATAATTACCCAGATCACCCGGTTTACCTTTTTTAAATATAGGCACAATTTTAGCTTTATTTCAGTCTTCTGGAACTTCCCTGATTTTCTAGACTTATTGAAAATCAACATTAATGGTCCAGTGAGCTCCTCAAACAGCTCCTGTTAAATCTTTGAATGCAAGTTATACATACCTGCTGATTTTAAAATGTCCAACTTTATTATCTGCTGGTAAACATCTCCTGAGATTCTGGTACAATTGAAAGAAAGTTATCATATGAAATGACTGCATCTATTTCCCCCCAACTAGAGAGCAAATATTTACTGAACAATTCTACATGTTCTGCATTATTGACAAATCTACCATTTCTGTCTAGTAATAGACCAATACAATTACTAGCTTCTTATTGTTTTTAATTTATTTAAGCATCTTCTTGTGGTCCTTAACTCTACTGGCCATGTATTTCTTGTGTCACTTTGTTTCCCTTGGAAATGTTTAACAATTCCTAGCTTTTGGGTAATATTCATTACAATCAACATCCCCTTTGTTCTACTTCATTTACATCTACCTATCTACCTATCTAGAGAGAAAGGAGGGAAGGAGAGCCTTACCTTCATTTCTTTGGTTTTACTTTATTTGTTCTGTCTTTGGGAAAGTAATGAGAAAGGAAAGGTTATCAGTCCAAAGGATCAAGAACTAAGGTAGCTATACATTCTGTCTGAATAAGGGAAAATTATATATTACATTGTAAATATGAGTCATCCATCTATGCATGATATTGCCCATGTCATGAAGGTTCATGTTTCCACCTTTTCCATAGAACTAAAACATTCAGAGCAAAGATTTAAATCAAGTCACCTACATAAACTGCTGTTCTCAAACTCAGTTATTTCCAAGCAATATAATAAGAGGCACAAACCAACAGAGTAGGAAGAACTATTTGTATCCACTGGTTACCTAGCAAAAGACCCAGATAAAGCAACACAGCTTCCTAACGCCTAGTCCACACACAGCTTTTACTCACACCTTCTCTTGCTTTTTGGCTTGTAAGTTATATCTACAAAGACTGCCTTTCACATCAGTAAAATGGGGCTTGGAATTAAAGTGAGCAAAAGAGGGCCCAACACCACCTTACACAGAATTTGGTCTTCAGTCTGTGAAGGAAATGAATTAAGGTCTTGTGAAGTTATTCCTGGATCAGTATGAGCTGTGTCATGTCTTGGTTTGGCTTCAGGCAAGTCTAAGTTGTTCCTTTCATAGATTTATTCTGAATATATTCAAACTGTATGTGTATCATAATTTGTTCCAATTTCTCAGACAAAGAAAATCACCTAGGATCTCTAGCAACCATTCCTAAAACTACAGTGCCCTCCTGGGGAAATGAAGAAACAAACTGACAAAGCAAGGCAGTTACTCAGAAGTCATCTACTACAGGACAGACCCCCCCAAAAAGAAAGCAACAAAATGCCACTGGCCATTAGCTACAGCCTTCTAGCTAAAACCTCTCTAGCACATCATCAGGGATCTACAACCTATCCTAGATGACAATCTCTACTCTTCAGGGGGTAGCCAAATTAGTCTGTACAGAAAAAAACAACAAATGGTCTAGTAGCATTTTATAGACTAGCAAAACATGTAGATGGTATCATGAGCTTTCATGGGCACAGTCCACTTCTTCAGATGACCGGAGTTTTGAGTTTAGGATGTGCAGACCCAAAATAAATAGGAGAGAAGGGACGGGGGAAGGAAAAAAAGGAGGGAGTGGGAGACAGGGAGCAGAGAGTATAGAAAATTCAGGAAGGTAGAGGGAATCGTAAGTATCTAAAGATTGGGAAGTTAAAACGAAGCAGAGATTGATTAAAGGAAAATGTTCATTATCATGGAAAACGAGTAATCCCATGGCACCTTAGAGACTACCAAAAATATAGTATGATGAGCTTTTGTGGACAAAACCCATTTCATCAGATGATGAACATTGTTGTGGATTTATGGAAAACAGATTTTGTAATACTAAATTTTTAATGAGAACACAAGTTGGTTGATAAAGGGCCCTATGTTGATGTAATAGACTTCTATAGGGCATTTGAGTTGGTATCACATGACATTGTGATTTAAAAAGTTAGAACATAACAAAACAAATATGGTAAACAAATTAAAAATTGGCAGATTTCAACATATAATGGTGGATGGGGTAGGCGTATTTGTAGTAGGGTCCAACAGAAAAGAGATATTGGACCCATGATATTTAACGTAGTCATCAATGAACTGGAAGAAAATCACCACTGATAAAGTTTGCTGCCAACATAAAAATAGAAGAGCAGTTATTAAGCAATAAGCCTGATCACAGTACAAAGCACTCTACTTTGCTTAATAAATTTGGAGTTAGCAAATTACTTGCATGTTGAATAGTAATAGAGAGGTAGCCATGTTAGTCTGATCTTGATAAAACAAAAGGAAAAAAAGTAGCACTTTAGAGACTAACAAGATAGTTTATTAGGTGATGAGCTTTCCTGGGCCAGACTCACTTCTTTAGATCATATTCTGAAAAAAGAATTGGCATGACCATATATAGCAAAGGAATACAATGAAGAAAGTGAACACATTATAAACTAACAAATCAGATTTTAGAACAAAAGTAAAATCTGATTTGTTAGATTATAATGTGTTCACTTTCTTCATTGTATTCCTTTGTTATATATGGTCAAGCCAATTCTCTTGCAGTATGTCTACACAGCAAAGTTATTTCGAAATAACAGCCCTTATTACTAGCATCTACACAACCAAACCGCTATTTCAAAATTAATTTGAAACAGCGGAGCGCTTATTTCGAATTTGGTAAACCTCATTCTATGAGGAATAATGCCAAATTCAAAAGAGCTATTTGGAAATAAGTGCTGTGTAGACACTTATTTCAAAATAGGGGGCCTCCAGCCTTCCCAGGCTGCCCTGGTGGACACTCCAGCCTCAACCAAGAACACTCCTCTCCCTCCCCGCTCCCCGGAGCCCTTAAAGGGGTAGACTCTGGCCACAATGCCTGTGCCAGCTCCGAGCCTGCCAGCCCAGAGCCAGCAGTCACTGCCCCTGACCCAGTGGTCCCAAAACATGAGCCAGCAAGCCACTGGAAGCCAGCCCTCCACCGCTCCCCAGGAACAGTCTGCCAGCTCCCAGGAACCTGCCAGGGCCCAGAGAAGGCAGGCACCTTTCTGGTCCAGGGTGGAGATAATAGACCTTATTCAGGTTTGGGGAGAATGCCCCCAACGTCCATGATCTCCACACTAGATGGAGGAACGTGGCCGTCTATGGCAGGATAGCTGTAAGCCTGGCCACCAAAGTCCACATGCGAACCCAGGATCAGGTTTGCATGAAAATCAAGTTGGTCTAGCGAGACCTCCGCCCCTGAGCCCTGAGCTTCCCCTCCCCCTTCTTCCCCTTGCTTCCGCCTTCCAGCTCCCTCCTCCCAGGTTTCCCCCTCCCCTCGCCCAACCTCTCTTCTCCCCTCTCCCACCTCCTTTCCCCAGTCTCACCAGAGTTTCATTCCTCCCCCCAGTTTTGTTAAATAAAGAGAGTTTGTGTTTATGAAAAAATGTGTATTTTATTTTACATCAGGAAGGGAGGTTAGGGAGGGGAGAAGGGGAAAGACGTGAGGGAGGAATGAGGCACAAGCCCCCAGTGGGGCAGAGGAAGGAGACTGTTAGTACTCCTCAGGGTATAAACTCTCCCGCAGGGCCTCCTGGATACTGACAGCCCCCTGATGGACCTCCTTGATGGCAGTCTGCAGAAAGTGCAGCCAGGCTCGCAGCAACGCGTCCACGAGAAGCACCAGAGTGTCCATGGGCAGCTCTGGTTCTATGTTGCAGAATGCTGTGGTGTCCGAGTGAGGGCAACTAGAGCACGCAGAGACAAAATGCTTTCCTGTCCCTCATTGAGGTAGGCAAACAAGCAGGGAAAGCTGAGAACTGCCTGTCCCGGGGGGGGGGGGGGGGGGGAGGGTTCTTTAAGCACAGGCATATCCTCAGGCAGCAGTCACATAAAGTAACTCCTGACATGATGCCCTGATGGACCTGGTTCCAGCCGGCCTTAAATTCAATTCAGCGTCCACTCACTGTGGCCGCGCTATTTTGAAATAGCAAAACGCTATTTTGAAACTAATTTTGGGTGTTACGCATTATTTTGAAATAAGCTATTTCGAATTAACTATTTTGAAATAGCTTATTTCGAAATAACGCTATTTTAAAATAGTGTAGACATACCCGTTCCAGAATATGATCTGAAGAAGTGGGTCTGGCCCACGAAAGCTCATCACCTAATAAACTATCTTGTTAATCTCTAAAGTGCTACATACTTTTTCCTTTTGTTTTAGAAAATTATGTGCGTTTTAATGATCTATAATAAAGTATGCAGTCCATGCTTACATGGTAGCAAACTGTACCCTGGGAAGAAGTGACTCTGAATGAGATTTGGGAATAATGGGGGCTAGTCAGCTGCAAGGAAGCTCCCAAAGCAACACTGTGTGCACAAAGGCTAATGTGATCCTTGAAGACATAAATAAGGGAATCAAGTAGAAATAGACAGGTTATATCACCTCTCCATTGGGCTCTAGTGTGACCACTGCTTGATACTGTGTCTAGGTCCAATGTTCACAATTCAAGAAGAATGTTGAAAAGTGAGAGAGGGTTTAGAGGAGATCTCTGAGACTGGATTAAAAAACATACCTTGCCGTCAAACAATTAATTCTAGGAGCTCAATTTATTTAGCGTAAAAAGAGAAAATTGAGGAATGACTTGTCTAACCATCTGCATGGGGACAAATATTTGGTAATGGATTCTTCCATCAAACAGGGAAAGGGTTGTGGTGAATTCTCTATCATGGGTAATTTTAAAATAAAAATTGGATATTTTTAAAGATAGTTCTAAAGAAAATATTTTGGACCAATTCAATGTATTATACAGGAGATGAGAGTAAATGTTCACAATGGTCCCTTGAGCCTTGCAATCCAAGCATTTGATATACAAAGCACTTATGCAATTTTTCAGACCAACGCAACCCACCTATATATGAAACTCCTATTCTCTGTGATTATTAGCCAATCCTTATAATTTAAGGTGAATAATCGAAATAACATGGCTAGATAAAGTGGAACCATACACTGTACATTTCCAATAGTCCAGTGGAAAGGAAGAAGGCAGACCCAATCAATTAATGGAATGTTACATAGAAGTTCAACTAATAATTACCCCTTTGCTGTTTGGATTAGGAACTAAAGCCAAAAAAAGGGGGGTCGTCAAAAGCCTTGAGGTTTACCTACCACTTGAAGACAATTTTATTGTTTTTTGACCACCATTTCCTTTGGCTTCAGTTAAGTAGTCCCTCCACCTTTCCATGCTTTGTATCTCATCGCTTTTTAAAATAACTTCAATCTCATTGTTTGATAATCATTCAGACAATTTTGCCTGCTACCTGTCTCAAGCCAGCAGGAACAAAGATTATACCAGTACCACCCATAAAGAGGAAAGAAGACAAGAAATCAGAAGAACAACATTGGAATAGCACAATTTAGGTGTGTATGTTTGCCTGGCCATTTGTGAGTGAGAAGAAGTGAAATACTACATTTTGGTCACTAAGTGGTGCTGCTCTTTGGGACTCAATCAGCAATGTTGTATTTTTTCCCCAGAAAAAATAGACATTGCAGCTGGTCCTTTGAGCCTGACTCCAGAAATTAATTAATTTTAAGGGATTAATTTTAAGGGGATTCTGCCTTAGGCCAGAGCTACAACCTTATTTTAGTTGCATAGAGAGCAGAAGAATGAAAAAGACTAGCTATGCAGGGTGCCCTGTGCATCAGTTTCTCCTTATATACAATTTTTTTCTCAGGGCTTCATACTAGGATTCAGAAAAGAGCTTAGTATTTTTCTGGATTAATCATTCAGTTGCTTTCCCCCTCCCCCTGGATTTTCTCTTCTTTAGTGTAGGATTGCTCTCAAATTCCAAATCTTTTGAGGTTTTGACATACTGATTTTTTTTAAATAATTTTTCATACAGAATTTACTCTTTCAGATTTAAGCTGAAACAACCACCTGAACTTCAGTCTAAAATTCGCCGAGAAACCCTATTTCCATATGATTGCCAGTTTGTGGATCCAAGAAGCCTGAATAATTCAGGTACATTTGAATTAAATCCAAAAGCCAAACCTTTTGATATTCAGTCATCAGAAGGGGTAAATTTCTCATCTTGTAGACAAACTCTAACCCTAAAATGTTCTTTGCTTGCAGGAAGTCAGTGGCAGTTGAGAATTTTAGGATATGTCTGAAAAACAGGAGTTTGAGTGCCCCACCTATACATTCAAACAATATCTCACACAATTATTCTCTTAGTCTTTCTCTATTCCCAAATTATCTTATTTTACATTGTTATGCTGAAAGGCACAGGTGGCTGCCAGCAGGGGGAGAGTCACTGATTCTCAGATAAGCAGGCTATGTCTACACTACGGTGCTTTATCGGAAAAAGGTACGCAAATTGCGCTCCTCAATTTGCATACCTTTTTCCGATATTTTTTTTCGGAAAAGGCTTTTCAGAAATTTGTCCCGTCTACACTGGACCAAAGTTTGGGGGAAAAAACCTCTTTCAGAAGAGCCCTTCTTCCTCGTGGGAGGAGATAGATGGGGCTTCCAAAAAAGCATGTCTGCTCTTCCGCAAAAAAAAGCAGACAAGCAGACACATTCCCTGGACATGGCAGAGTTTTTCTGGGATACCCAAGGTATCCCAGAAAAACCTCATCATCTAGACATAGCCTCTCAGACCAAGGAGCACATCAAGCACTTTCTTTCAGATTCAACAGAAGGAGCAGTTAAGCAACAGCAACTGTGTGTTGTCAAAAGCTTCAGAGGGGAAGCCGAAAAATGTAAAAAACAACAAATAATCTAAAGTTAATGGAGATTGCCTATCTCCTAGAACTGGAAGGGACCTTGAAAGGTCATCAAGTCCAGTCCCCTGTCTTCACAGCAGGATCAAGTACCATCCCTGACAAATTTTTGCCCCACATGGCCTCTACAAGGATTGAACTCACAACCCTGGGTTTAGCAGGCCAACGCTCAAACCACTGAGCTATCCCTCCCCCACAGTAGGAAGTCAGCTTGCTAGAGATTGTGTCTCTTATTCCTACTTGCAATAATTCCTTGTAAGTAGGAAAAGAGATCCTCCAGAAAAGGGCTTTATTCCGGAGGATCGCGCCAGTCTAGACGCTCTTTTCCGGCTTTTCCCCAAGCCGGAAAAAAAGCGGCAGCCATGTTTATTTAAATCCCGCAGGGGATATTTAAATCCCCCCCTGGATTTCCCTATTCTGACTTGCCTGCTTTGCATGCCTATTCCGTCTTATGTGGCCAGTCTAGACGTAGCCCTGGAGTTTTACTGTAGTATTAATATAATGAGTGATCCAAACAGTGACCCCATATCTTCCCCTCCTCAAAAAAAATTAATGTAAGATGAGCTCCTGCCCCCACTGAAGTCCAGGGCATTCTTTGAGCCAGGATTTCACATACAGATTATCAGGGAAATATGAAATAAAGGAGTTTAAAATACATTTACTAAACTAAAAATTCTCTTTTTGGTTTCACTTGCTTCCATCCTTTCTCTCTTTCCACGGCTAAGCGAGTATACTCCATTGTGTAACACTTCCTCTTTTTTCTCTGTTGTATTTCTTATGCTTCTTTCTCACTTTGTGATTCTCACTTCTTTGTTTTAAATATGAGATCAAGACTTCTTGCACTTTTTCGTAGTGGGGAACTCTGCTTGGCAGACCTATGGTAGCCCCCACCTCCATTTGTTGTTGTACAGCAATAACTTCAGTAGCATAGCTGGAAAAAAATCTGAAAGCTTATATATGTAATTGTTACATGGGGGTGGCTTCTGTTTCATTATCCCATCCTCTTATGTAGCAACTACTACTATTAGATTCCACCCTCCTTTCAGCCAGTTTTGGGACTATCCAAGCTCTTCTTCACAGAGAAAAGCATGGATACATGCAGAAGGAGCTGGAAGCAAAAAGTGGAAAGCCAGAACCCTGTAACATACCAGTTCTAAGCATATCACTTATAGTCTACAGCCTATTGTTGACAGCTGGTGAATTAGATAATTCTTCTGTTGGGGAGCTTTGGCATGTAGTCAGCCTTCTGGTATGAATAACTGGTTATTTGCATGTGCAGATGTGGGTTCACAATGTGAATAAGTAACATGAAGAGTACTCTTTTGAACCACTGGCTCACACAGTTAGCATTTAAAATTGAGCATTGCAGAACTAGAATATCAAATCAGGTCTTAATGGTGTGTTTGCTATTCTGTTGCGCAAGAAAATGAGCATCTTACAATACAACCAATATTGTAAAACCCGATTTAGAAATTAAATGCTCTGTGTCTCTGGGTCATTTCTTTCTCTTTCATTTGTGCATTTTCCAAGGCAGCTACCGTGCCTGTCGTTTCTTTGTCATCATTGCCACAAGCTGTGGTATGCCAGTACCCTGCCGCTTCCTATTCAATTGATTGTATAATAGCAGTGGGCCATTTGCTGCCGCCCTTGGTGTCACAAACAAAGTCAAAGGCAAACACTATGTTTCTAACATATGAGACAGTAGTGAATATCATATTGGAACAGTGAAGACTACTAAAAAGTGAAACCCCAGCAGAAATGGATTTTTGTGGCTCTGCAGAAAATCAAAGCAAGCTTTTGAGTGTAATCTCTAGTTTTCTTTGGTGAAGGTATCACAAACTGGCCCAGATGAACCCTGATTTTATAGCTATTACAGTTATTTGTTTCGATGGGTTCCTGCCACATGCTTCTAAAGATATGCAATGCTTTGCAATTAAAAACCCAGGGCTAACCCATGCCTGTTGACTTGGGTTTACGGGGCTCTGGCTGCAGGGTGGTTTCATTGCAGTGTAGACATCTGGATTCAGGTTTCAGCCTGGCTCTAGGGTTCTATGCAGGGGGAAGAGTTTAACAGCTTGGGTTGCAACCCAAGCCAGAAATTCTACATCACAATTAAATAGCTTTCCTCCCCCAGCGTGGGCCTGAGTCAACTGGTGCAGGCAAGCTGCACACAACTCTTGGCATTCTAGACATACCTTAAGGTCCCTGGGTCTAGATCATGACTGGTTATTGTTTCTACTCTGGGAATCTCAGGGCTCAGTCTCTCAGAAGCTCCTGAAGCCAAACCTGGAGATCAGCCCCTAAAAGTCCTGTGATGCAATAGGGCTGGCCCAGTGCTGCTCCTGGAAGAAGACAAGTCTCTCCCTGAAGAACCTAGGCTGGAGGTTTCTGTGTGCTGCCCCCACTCCAATGTATATTAATCATTAATTTTAATACATAACAGAGAATACCTAACAAATAAAACAGGAGGAAATGTCCATATCTTTTTCTGCTCATCCCAATTCCCAATGAGTTTCTTATGTTTCCTGTTCCTCTCAAGTATATCTCCTTCTATCATTGAGCCAATTACCTTATTAGTCCAACAATTGCCACCAAATGTCAGTAATCCCTGCTAGAAACAGGTTAATTGGTTCCAATTAAGTATTCAAGTTTTTTTTGTGTTGTAGCAAATTCAGGAACCAAAGTACTACAGCTAGCACTCTGTCACAGAGCCCATGACTAATTTTTAAGCCCCAAAGCAGATTTCTTTTTCCTGCGATGGGATCAAAGTCAACAACTATCACAGAAAGAAAGATAAACAAAAATGGAAACAGTACACAGCAGGAACTCTGCCAATACTGAAAACGGCCCACATTGCTAATGCAATTGCTGTAACTATGTGTGTAAATAATAGTGGTCCATTGCACATGCATATAGATTTGCAAAACAAGTGCTTTCAGCATCTTAGATATCACAGTGAAAGATGTTTTATATTAAAGATAGGTTTCCAAAAGTGAGATTTGATATTAAAATCGGCCCTTCCATTCTGAATGGGTGTGTATTTGATGTTTTCAGAACTATATCCACCAAGAAACAATACAAAGTACAAATAGAAGGCAGAGGTGGTTTAAACCAAAGGCTATGTCTAGACTGGCATGATTTTCCGCAAATGCTTTTAACTGAAAAGTTTTCCGTTAAAAGCATTTTTGGAACATAGCGTCTAGATTGGCACGGACGCTTTTCCGCAAAAGCACTTTTTGCAGAAAAGCGTCCGTGGATAATCTAGACGCGCTTTTTCGCAAAAAAGCCCTGATCGCCATTTTCACGATCGGGGCTTTTTTGCGGAAAACAAATCTGAGCTGTCTACACTGGCCCTTTTGTGCAAAAGTTTTGTGCAAAAGGGACTTTTGCCCGAACAGGAACAGCATAGTATTTCCGCAAAAAGCACTGATCTCTTACAGTAGGAAGTCAGTGCTTTTGTGGAAATTCAAGCGGACAGTGTAGACAGCTGGCAAATTTTTCCGGAAAAGCGGCTGATTTTCTGGAAAAACTGGCCAGTCTAGACACAGCCAAAGTGTTTTAACAATAATGATCTGGGAGAGATTTCAGGAACATGCAGTAATTAGCTATTGAAAACTCATGTTAATTGTAATCCATGACATAAATAGATTTTAAAATGAGATCTACAACCAGAAAAAACAAATGATTATAAATTAATTTTCAACCCAATAAGCTTAGTAATAGGCTATTTGATTGGTATAGTTGTTTTCCTTACCACTAATGCGTACCTAGGTCAGTACAATTACTAACCTACAATCATTCTACTGTGCCCATTTGAATAATATTGAATATATTAAACAATAACATGCATGGGCCCCTAGAAGCCCCAAATAGCCTCAAAATTCCCTATAGGCTTGAGGCTTGATGCCTACAAGAAACTCAGTTCATGCTCACTGTGATGGAATGTACAGGACTTTGCTTCCATCTGCTAAAGAGCTCTTGGAATCAACAGAAATGTGAGCCATAAGAAAAAGCTACTATTCTTTGAAAAGAATTATGCTAGACCTGGCAACCATTTGTTATTTTTCTAGACTTGTAAAATTATGTCTATTACTTCTTGACTTATGCATCTGGTGTGAATATTTTTTAAAAGGCATGTATAACCTTCTTTGCAATCTGGAAGAAATAGCATCTGATAATGGGATCTAGTTTGCCAGTTCTGAATTCTAGGCAGTTATGATACAGTATGATTTAAAGCATATTATGATTTCCTGCTCTTTTTAGCCATAAATTGACTGGTATAGAGAGCAATGCTGATTACCATGACAAAAAGACCTCCATATCAGCTGTACTGAATTATAGTGTAACACCAATGTTCATTATCCCTGTAAACTCAGTTCAGCAGCTTATAGGTTGAGATCAGAAGAACACTGGAATACTTGGGAATAAATCTGCATCCAAAGTGGCTCTGCATTAAAGAGGAGAGGTAATCAGTCTAAGGAATCTGGCATTTTCATTTGACTTTTAGAATATAGCCTAAAAGTTCCACGGACAGACCCAATCCTGATAAAATTGGACAAAGGCACCTGCTGCCCTTCTTTTCTCTCCTGCAGCTGTGCAGAGAAGGACAGTTAAATTGAGCCTCATTGTTTAAGCTTGCACATATTTCTAACGTTTAATTTTTCCTCTCAGTACCTAAAATTTGATAAACTGACTATGCAGCTCACTGTGTTCTAACTGGGGAGGAGTTCAGGTCAATTGAAGATAACATTGTCAATTGCAAGATACAAGCTTTATTGAAGCAATCATGCTCTCTAGGGCGGCAATGAAGGGAAGTCTCCCAGAGATGGGCAAGATCAATACAGCCTTCAGGTATGAGTCAGCCAACATGTTTGCTAGTGTGGCCAGCAGAAGGCAAGAAACAAAGCCAATCCAGATCCCAACAAAGGAGCAGTTCCAGTGTACTGAGCAGCCAGCTGAAGTTAGAATGAGATGAAGGCTTTAGGGAATTAACTCGCTAGAGTCCAGTGAATCTGCTGTGTCTGTTCTGGCAGTCTTTGTGTGCTAGGTAAACTTGTACAGCTGAGCCATATTATCCTCCTACTGACACTGGGGCTACAGCATTGACATTGTTGTACACAAGGTAATATACAATGCTGAATTGCCAACTTCTGCAGGTATGTAAGAGAGGGAATATTCACCCAAGTAGGTACAGAATACATGCATCTGCACATGCAACAAACACTATGCCAAATCTGCACACCGACTTACCTTCCTTCCTTCCCCCCCCCCCCCGCATCCCCCTCCTGTTCTGAAATGTGATTTGTCCTTTTCATATGTGTTCATTTTTTTTAATTGTATCCTTTGGTATATATGGTTGTTTATATATTTTCTTCCACTATTTGATCTGAGGAAGTGAGTCTGGCCCACGAAAGCTCATCATCTAATAAACCATCTTGTTAGTCTTTAAAGTGCTACATTGTCCTGCATTTTGCTTCTGCACACCGACTCACACATTCATAAGGATCTTAGTGGTGTTATGCAAGTATAACTCAGGAGAATTTGACTCGCTGTACAAATTAAACTTTCAAAGCCTGGCAGGACAAGAACAGGGAAAATGTGGCAAAGTAACAAAAGAAAGCTTTTCACGAAGTAGAACTGATTTCTGTAAGGCAACTCCTATTTTCAGTAACCTTCCTTTGTTATTTAAGCCTCATTGACAAAGGCAGATTAATTTGGTTTGGGTGGGCCACAGAAAAATGTGAGTAAAGTGAGAGAGTTTACAGGTAACAATTAATACAACAGTATTATTCTTTCATCTCTTTGATCTTGTGAGAATTATATTGTGAATATTAATGTATCAAATTATTTTATTTCATGAAATCTGTCCTAGATATGACTACACTGGAAAATTAGCATCGCGTTGGTAGGAAAGTGATTCATTAGATACACAAACTGCGTGTTTATGCCATATCATACCAAATTGCTCATGAATGTTATAACCTTAAGCTAAGCAGTATCAAATGCATAGGCAAAAGGGAGAGATGCAAAGACCAGTTTTAGTTTTTAGAAATCTGTGTTCTTTACCTACCTCTCGCTTTCAAAAATGAGTCTACTACCATTTATTTTTTTTGCCAGACCAGGTCCTATATCACATGCATAGAGAACATGCATGGTTACATCTACAGTGGCAGCTTCTTGTGCAAGAACTCTTTTGCGGAAGAGTTCTTGTGCAAAAACTCTTCCAGAAGAGAGCATCTACACTGGCATGTGCTTTTGTGCAAGAGATGTGCTTTTGCTCAAGAGCATCCATGCCAGTGTAGATGCTCTCTTGCGCAAGAAAGCTCTGATGGCCATTTTAACCATATGGCTTTCTTGCACAAGAAATTCATGTTGCCTGTCTACACTGGCCTCTTGCAGAAGAACAGTTGTGCAAAAGGGCTTATTCCTGAGCGGGTGAGTCAGAGTTCTGGTGCAAGAAGCCCTAATTTCATACATTAGAACATCAGTTTACTTGCGCAAGAACACGTGGCCACTGTAGACAGGTAGCAAGTTTTTGCTCAAGAGCAGCCGCTTTAATGCAAGATCGCGCCAGTGCAGACACAGTCATGATGTTCAATACCCGCCTCCTGTACATGAATTCAACTGCTAGTGATATAAATATGAGATGCACCTGAAGGGCAAAATTGGTCCCATGGCATATGAATAAATGCCCTTTCCAATGCATGGTGTAAGGAATGAAGCAGCATTTTTTAGTAGTTACAGCTGGTGAATGGTCTGCATTTCAGGAATAGTAGTTGCTGAGCAGAAGGCAGAGGAATTGTAAGGGTCAGCTTCAGTCAACAAGAATCTAGGTCAGTGTCAGCCCAGAAACCTGGGTGGAATCACAGCAGACCAAAGTTCATGTTGTTCCCCAGACAATTATGTGGAGCAATCCCTGGGCTTAAACCTTGCGGGCTGAAGGGCTAGATTCTTTGGGTGGTATTTTCTGCAGCACCTACTTTCCATGCTGTTTCCTAGCTATTATTTTGCAGAGCTTTTTGGGAAAATCAAGGCAAACTAATAATATAGCTGCAAGGTTCTATAATGATTGAATCACTGAATATTTTGGAGCACAACAGCCAATGTTCCCACTAATCTTTTCTAGTCATAGAATCATAGAGTTGGAAGAGACCTCAGGAGGTCATCAAGTTCAGCCCCCTGCCCAAAGCATACGCTGATTTTTTTTCCATCTATGTCTGAAATAAATTTTATGTGCACCAAGGCATGTGTGAATGTGCACCAGCAGTAGAAACAAAAAATCCTAGCTGTGGGTGCTCTGCTAATGGGCAGCGTTGAATCTCTTCTGAGTGGCCACACAAGTACAAAGTTTATAGGGAACACTGTTCACATCATATATCTAGAGAATTCCATCCTCTGTCCACATTATTGTACTTTCCTCTAACTCTGCTTCTTAAGATTCAGTCTCTTTTTCTACTACTTACATCTAGCCCTTGTTTTGGAAGAAGTGAGTGAGAGCATTTTATGATGGTGGATTTATCTATATTCTAGCAAGTCAGGAAAGTCTTTGGAAATTCCAAATCTTGGTAAGAGCTACAATTTGCAAAAAATTTTGCTAAAAGACTAATGGTTCACCATTACAGCAGAAATCTTTTAGGACCATACGCCACCTCTTGTTCACTGTGATTTACAGTCAGTTAGTGATTTTCAAAGTAGTTTATAATTAGAAAAATTGATGGCTTCACATTTTGGGAACTTGGTAGTTATCACATACTAGCTTCTTAATAGTGGATAGCAATACTAATCTCAAGAACCAGTTTCTGCTTAAGTAAAGGGAAACCACCCACCGCAAAGACTGAAAGAGAGCTGGAGATTGGGTGAAGTAAAAATGTCTCTTCATAATTGTAAACATTCTCATATTTAACTGCTCTCACCTATTTATCCACAACATCCCTTCTCAAAAAGGGTGGCATCAGATCAAAGATAGACAATATGGTGGAAACTGCCAATGTCTTTCTTTTATTTTGCTTGGTATAAATATGTTGTCTTTAAGATTTTAAATGGCTAATGTCTATATATCAAATGCTACTGCTTACTGAGTAATGTGATAAAATTCAGAGCTAGATATTTAATTTGTTACCTCTTTCAGTTCAGTATCTTAAGCAAGCTACTAGAAATTAGAATAATAGTAGGAATTTAATGCAGGTAATCTTCAAGCGAAAATGTTGCCCTCATTTTGCTAAGACTATTATATCCTCATCAGTCCTCATTCATTCGGTGATATGGAGACATTGTACTGTATTAAAATTTCTTTCTGTCTTGTTTGCTGTTTATAAGTCTGTGAAGACTTAATTGTTTCCTAATCTTAGGCAAAAGCTCACCTTTCTATATCATCAGTGTATCTGAGCTAGTTATTTCTGTTCTTGCTGTCAAATCTAGTGTATTTTATCATCCTACCTGAAGTGATGACTCACTTTAGAATGAGTTGCTAGTTTGCTAAACTCAAGGAACTTTCGTAATAGAATTCCATATACCAAAAAAAGAAAAAAAATGTTTCCCAAACCAGTTAAGGTTGCTAAGTGACAAAAACAGACTTTCCTTAGCACATCACTTTCAAATTCCATGCACTTTAGTGCAAAGAAATGCAAAGCTATTGCTATTCTAAATATTGCACTATCACATCATAAAAAGGAATATGTTGCTAATATTTGCCACAAAAAGAAGCTGAGTTCATTACAATACTGCCTTAATTCTGATGCCTGAATAAGGTTATTTTTGTGCATTATGATTTGTCTTGATTTTGGCATCTGAATATTTTATTTTTAAGATTTACTCTTCAGTGAGGAGTATCATTAACACTTATAAAATGACAGCTGAAATTCTTAGTAATGTATTTATAATTGGTCTTTCTTGAGAACAATATTGTGTATTCCTTTTAACAGGAACAATGTATATCACTGTCAATTTCTAGTAAAATTATGCTTGTATGTGGATTTGCATTTGACACTAATAAGCTGCATTAATATGTATGCATATAAAAGTTTTGTATCTCTTTCAGATATTTTTTATTCTATAAATAGCGCTGTGTAAAAGTTATGTTAAGCAGTGTTGTGATGACATATTACCGTATATTCCGGCGTACAAGACGACCTCTGATGTTAAAAAACATCCCCCAAAAATCAGGGGTCGTCTTGTACACCGGGTATACATCCCAGGCGCGCCTGGGCTGCCCCCCCCCCCCCCCGCCGGCTTCCCCCGAGGCTTTCAAAGCCGCGGAGGGGCTCCGGCGGGGGGGCAGCCCAGGCGCGCCTGGGATGCCCCGCCGCCGGCTTCCCCCGAGGCTTTCAAAGCTGCTGCGGCTTTGCTCCCGGTGCCTCTGGTCTGCTGGGGACCATCTCCAGCAGACCAGGGACACCGGGAGCAAAGGAGGCGGAGGGGCGCTGGGGTATAAGATGAAACCCTATCTTTTAATTAAAAAAATAGGGGGTCGTCTTATATGCCCAGTCGCCCTATACACCGGAAAATACGGTAATTATGCATATCAACCTTGTATGTGAGCAGTGTCCGTTTTTTTTCCCTTTTCTTTAAGTGCCCAGATTTTGAAAACATTTGGATAATTTAGTGCATTGCTGTTGGTGAACAAAATCAAGCGTACAGGTATTGTTTGTTGTGTAGTTTTTCCTGTTAAGAAGACTGTTCATTGAAAAACAAGTTTTTAAAACAGGAAAGAAACTATTACTTGATAATTGAACACTCACCAAGTTAATAATGGCTAGAAAAAACCCCAGCCAAATTACTTTAGTACTTGTGAAATTGTAGTGGAAAGAGTGTCAATAGAAATGCACTACCTGAAAGTAATACATCATGACTACATAACTGCAATGGCTATGAAAAGCACTCATAAGTGAGAGCATCCAGCATACAAGAAGTATCATGCCATGCCATCCCATGCCAGGCTTTGTGTTGGTCATTGAAATAATTAACTGTCAACAGCTTCTCTCAGAGTTTTTCTTTTCTCCATCTTAAGTGTTAGAGAATTCCGATAGTTCTTAAACAACTTACTGTTCCTGACCTTGAAAAATAGCTTTTCCATGAACCAGTGTCAAAAATCTGTTTCTATGCATGTATACTTTTATAAATAAATGCATCTTTGAAGTACAGTGTAGAAAGTAAAGGCTCGGCATTGCAATGTTTAACTTTTAAGCATCCTTACATCCTCCTAGAATCCATACCTCTGAGTTAGTGACCCAGTTTCCCTAAACAATGGATGGTGATGGTTAGGCACTTGAGAAAATCAGCAAGCTGAACGGGGAGTTGTCTAAATTAGCCAATAGGAAATGCTAGATGAGAGGTGGGTCCTACGCTATGCCCCTCAAAGGAATGTAAGCTAATGAAGGCACTCTCTCTTATCTGTGAATCTTCTCATGGAGTTATGACTGATCTGACTTAGAAAGTCTTTCTGGTGAAAAATTGGAGAGAAGCTGCCACTGTTCCACCCACCGCAAGTGCATTTTTGCTAGCTAATTGTTCTGTGGTTAAAAAAACTCATGCTTGCTGCAGGAGCCCCAGAAGTGAGGCAGCTATATGAACCTGGGTCTTGCATTTCTCAGGCTGATGCCCTAAAATATGGGATATTGGATTTCACTGTGTGGGTTAGGGATGTTAAATTTCAATTAATCAGCTAATCGAGTAGTCGATAGAATTTTCATCAACTACTCAATTACCTGATAAGGGGGGAGGCACAGCAGCGAACCTGGTGCGAGCAGAGACTTCTGCTAGGTCCTGACTGCTGCGCCTCTGCCTTTTAAATGTATCAAAAGCCAGGCTGCCCCGGAGCAGGGGGGAGGGAAGAGACCAGATGGCCCAAGCCTCCATGGCCTGGAAGCAGTGGGAAAGGCAGCAGCCATGGCCCGAGCTGGCCCAAGCCTTCCCACCTTCAGGAGCAGTGGGGAGTGAGAAAGCCATGTGGTTCCAGCCTCCCCAACTCCTGGAGCACTGGGGAGGGAAGTGACGGTGTGGCCTGAGCCACCCCAGGGCATGGGAGAGGCAGCAACCCCAGTACACCTAAGCAGACGTTCTGTGGGTGGGGCCAGACTGGCGGTTTGGGAAGGCAGAGCTTTCTCCTGACTAAGGGTATGTCTACACTACCCCCCTAGTTCGAACTAGGGGGGTAATGTATGCATACCGAACTTGCTAATGAAGCCCGGGATTTGAATTTCCCGGGCTTCATTAGCATAAAGCCGGCGCCGCCATTTTTAAAAGCCGGCTAGTGCAAACCCCGTGCCGCGCGGCTACACGCGACACGGACTAGATAGTTTGGATTAGGCTTCTAATCCGAACTATCTGTACACCTCGTGGAAGCCTAATCCGAACTATCTAGTCCGTGCCGCGTGTAGCCGCGCGGCACGGGGTTCGCACTAGCCGGCTTTTAAAAATGGCGGCGCCGGCTTTATGCTAATGAAGCCCGGGAAATTCAAATCCCGGGCTTCATTAGCAAGTTCGGTATGCATACATTACCCCCCTAGTTCGAACTAGGGGGGTAGTGTAGACATACCCTAAACTACCAAATATCCACGCCTGCTGTGTTAGTTTCCCAACATATATCTGGATAGTTGAAGTCCATCATCACCACCCATCATGTGCTTTGGAGGATTTTGTTAGTTGTTTAAAAAAAGCCATATCCATCTCTTCTGCCTGGGTAGGGGGTTTGTTTAGACCCTTAGCATGACAGCACCCTTGTTTTTTATCCCTTTTAACCTAACTCGGAGACTCTCAACAAGTCTGTCTCCTATGTCCATCTCCACCTCAGTCCAAGTGTATACATGTTTAATAAGGCAACACCTCCTCCCTTTTTGGAACCGTTGGCAAGAGCAAATAAGACACATGCTCTTTGGTGGGGTGGTGAGGAGTCCCGTTTTCTGTGAGGGAAATGTGGTCACCCTATGTCAGTACCAGCTGATCTAGATTAAGTGACTGACCCATTGGTGTTGGGAATAGGGTGACCAAACAGCAAGCATGAAAAATTGGGACTAGGTAGGGAATAATAGGTGTCAAGCCCAAATATCAGGCTATCCCTATAAAATAGGGACATTTGGTCATCCTAACCAGGCAGAACCTGATGTGGTATGATTTTTGGTTTATGTGACTATTATCATTAAGTCCAGTTTTGTGGGTGGCAAGATAGGCTTGGGAACCTAAGGAGCTAGAGTGTGACTCCATGATAAGATGGGTACACTGGTCCAGGAGTGCACATTTGTTACTGGCTTGGTGAACGCTATTTATAGAACATATCACTTTTGTGGGGTATTTGACTTGAGACTAATATTCTCACCTGAGCCCACCTCAGACAGCAAGATGAAAACATTCTTTAATTTGCCTTTGATTGTACCTTAAACAACTATATTAACTCATGAAACTATATTAACAATCAACTATATTAACTTCCTACTTATCTCAATATGCTCCTGACTCTTTAAAGCCACCATTTAACATTGTATTATCTAAAAATACCACTGTATTTCACTTTACCTAGAGTAGGAAAATAACTGCGGTGGAATTATTTATTGTGGAATAAATCTGGTTGATGATAAGTTTATTTTTTCCCTATTATACAGGTTTTTGCTTGGTTCCTATTCACAGCATATTCTTTTGCAGACACCAGCCTGAGTATTTAATTATTGTCTTCCCTTTTGGGGAGCCCATGCAACTCAATGACAGCAAAGGCAACTTTTTAATTAGAATGGTGAGAAAAGAAAAAAAAACATTTAGGGCAAGATTCTACCATCCTTACTCACACTGAGCCAGATCTCACTTTGTGAGTAGTCTCACTGAGATTAATAGGACTCTGTGGAGTAAGGCCAAGATCCACAATGGGATCTAGATCTTGCAATTTCTAACTTTTAGACACCTTGAAAATCCACAAACCCTGATCTAGGCACCTAGGCTCTGTATGCATAGGGAGAGGAAAGGTCGAGATAATGGAGTCCATAGGAGTCGTAGGTGTGGACAACTGCATAAATTAGCCAATAGACTAATTTGGACTTGACCTTCTGAGGTCTCTTCCAGCTCTATGGTTCTATGATTCTAGATTATGCCAATCAGAGGGGTATGTCCTAGGCCCCACCCTCTCAGGAATTTAGGATATTAAATCTGGGCTGTCAACCAGCACATATCTCTACTTGTGATCCACAGCTGGAACCCCCCTGTCCTGGAGTCAAGTGCTTAACCTGTTCTTTCAAGAAAGGTGGATGCTTAAACCAAAATCCACACACAACAGTTGAGACAGCACTACTCTTTTAGCATAGATTCAAGACTGGATTATTTAAGGGAGATGCTTTGATTGAACAGAAAAGTTACTAGACAATCTGCAATGATTGTTAGTTGAAATTCTGTGGTCTGTGTTATACACTAGGGCAGACCAGAGGATATAATGGTTTCTTCTAAACTTAAATCATGTGCACACTAAATTATCTGTATCCATTACAGAGTTATTATATTGAGGGTATTTGTATCTGCATATGTATTGAAATGAATTTCTCACCACTGTGTAGAACAGGTCCAGGTGTAAGGGAGAGCACATTTCATTGCATATTCACAGGGACTTGATTAATTTACATGTTGATATTGGAATTACAGTAAACAGTATACCATGCTGAGACAATTGTTGCCTAATAGTTATTTAGAGTTGTTCTGTGTATGGGAAACTTAAAAGACCCAATATTTTTTAAAGAAACTGATTATGCAGAAATGCTTTAAAACAGTATAGTTCAACAAATGCCAAAGGAACTGTGGAATTTATGCTGATTTATAAAGAAAATGTGGAATCTAAATGATTAGGAGGGTTTATAAAGATTTATTCACTAAACACTAAATAATAAGAATTAAATGCTTCTTTTCACAATGAGGGGAAGAAAAGCTTAGCCCATTGCTTTCATGATAGATTTACTTGATAGTCTATTTTCAGACATAACAAAGAATGTTAGCACTGAAAAATGAGGTAAAGGGAAATTGCATCTTGGAAGGGAAGGTTGCAGTACATAAAACTATTATAATGTGACAGCTCTAGTGATACACATAGTCTGTAGCTATGGACCACAGTTTGATGCAGACAGGATGTTCCCATTAACCTGCTCATAACTTGGCCTACAACTAAGGCTACAGGTTGCAGGATATTTACATTGTGTGACCAGCAAAAGAGATACCTAGACAGGAGGAGTTCCAACTCTAGTTTTTCATTAGCTGTTTTAAATTGAGCATGATAGTTATTTAAAAAAATGAAAGTCTCTTATAAAAGAGTGAGAACAACTGGGCACGGGATTCCCTCACTGGTGTAGCTGGTGTGGCCACACCTATGGGTCCCAACCTGTTCAGCAGGGCAGTGAATTTTGCTAGCCAGGACAATCTGTAGAAAATATAAGTCCTCACAGCTCGACAAGACCCTCCAGACGAGGGACAAGTTTGGCCCGGAGTTCTCTGGAGGTGCGCTGCACTGCATCAGCCAGCAGGTGGGAAGGCGGCGGGGGCTGGAAGAAGACAACCCGAGCCGAACCGACAGGAGTCCGCTCTACTTCACTGGAGCCTGGCGGGAGTCCATCCTCGCCCCGCGCGAGCCACAGGCCAGCCAGCTCGGGCATCCTGTGGCGGGAAGCGACCGGCCGGGCGCCTGGATTCCTGCAGACTCTCCCACCCCCAAGGGGTTAAGCGCTTCCGACGCGGTTTCGGTGTGAAAGCGAGCGCGGAGCGGAGGGGGGGAAGCCGGGAAGCGGGGACCTGCAGAAGCTGCGCTGCCAAGCAGCTGGAGGCGCCCGAGGAGCCAGCAGGGGGAAGCGCCCAAGCGCTGGAGCGGCCGCTTTGCGCCCAGGCTGGCTGGGCAGCTGCGCTCCGGGCCGCCCTTCACCTGTGGGCGTGACCCGCTTCCATTTGACCATTGCGCGGGCCGCAGAGGCGCTTAGGGGTGGTGAGTGGAGCCGAGCGGGTGGGGGAAGCTGCGGCAGCGGGATCAGCTGTCCCGGGAGCCAGGGTTTCCTGCTGCCTGCCCCGCGCGCCCAGTCCCCAGCTAAGCCCCGAGCAGCCGGCGGGAGGGGCTGAGGCTCGGCCGGCGCCTCCCGCGTCCGGGCTCTCCGGCTCCGTCGCTAGTCCCAGCTGTTGGCAGCCGGCCGACACAGGTCCGGCGGGGCTGCCCCCGCCGGCGTTTGGATCAGGTCTCCTTGGACACGCTGCCTCTGCGAGTCACCCGGCGGGAACCTGGCCAGCCTGGGGCGGCGCGTGAGTCAGGCGCCTCGCACCCGCCCCGTGTGCTGTGCCCCAAGGCTGGATTGGACTGTGAAGTGGCTGCAGTTTGGCAGGGGGTGCCCCTAAAGCTGCCCTCGGGCTGGAGGGCGGGGAGGTTTCCATCCGACTCTCCTCGTGGCTGTAACTGATTTAGGAAAATCCCCCGGCGATGACAAATAAACCAACAACAAAAAACTTTTGTCTTAAACAATAAGCCTCGTTTGTGGCTCAGTAGCCCCAGGCATCTCAAGCCCAGGACGCTCCAAAACGCCAGTGCATCGGTGCCACCACGGTCCAGGGGGAACCCACCGAAGGTCCCCTGCGCAGAGGGGATTCTGTCTGCTTTAGAAATATTTGGGTTTCTCCCTGCAAGATGCTTCCGGCAGCATGACAGGGTTGCCGATGCTCAACCTTCGGGTCTCGTGAAGATGTTTTTCGTTGGGATTACACGTGGAGAACGGCGATCCTTCGCGGGGAGAACTGGCTGGTGAAACTAACTGACATTTTCGCTCCGGGGAAGCGGCTTCAATGGCTCCATCTCTCAGGACGAGCAGTAGAAAAGATGCCAACGCCTTGCCAAGCATGTCCTCAACTTTCTGGGCCGTCATGATCCTGGCTAGCCTTTTAATCGCCTACTGCAGTAAGTACATTTGTCCTAATGCTTCCACTGGACACAAACCCACAACCCGTTCCATCGGATGTAACCCGTGTCCTCAAGGCCAAGGTTTCAAACCAACAGGATAGTCCATGCTCTGATTCTCTCTTCCCCCTTTCTCCCTCCCAATTAAAAATTAGATAAGACCCGAAGCTTTAATATTGCTATTAGTGAAGAACACTTGAGATACAATTGTAATTGAGGTATTTCAAATATCGACAGAGAATTTCTATTTGATTTTTAAGAACAAACTTTAGTTTTACTAAAGCACAATCCAATGTTCCATAGTGATTAGTTCCAACGTTTATTAAATCAACTTTGAGCAGGAGCGCTCCTCTCTCTCTTTCACCCACCCATCAGGAGCAAGAGTTGTTTTGCTCAGGTTGATCTTTCTTAAGGAGAACACACATACTTAGTCTATGACAGATGTCTTAATATTGCCAGGATCATATGTGAGTCTCTGACTGTGAAATTGCATTGGAACAAACCCCAGAATTTCCATAGCACTACCTCAGCAGTGTACTAAAGCCACACCAGGAGTTTACAGCTGTTTGATAGATAATCAGTTGGTGATTGTATATGAGTTTCTGGAAGGGTTGCTGTTCTCCTTGGATTAATAGTACTGAAGAGAAGAAATGTAATTGCATAGGTTTTAGGGGTATAATACAGTGTTGGTAGGAATGGATATACTATGTATTTTATTGTGGTTATTTTTGGCTGAAAAGAAGATATTAACACTGATAATGTCAATCAGTGTTACTGCTCCCAGTAAGTTTAATTCTCAGGTTTTGTAATATAGGTATAGCTTGACCATCTTTCAAAAAAAAAGACAAAATTGCTCGGAGTACTAGATTGAGCTCAACGGTAAAAGTAAAAAAAAAATCTCTTCTGTTTATAATAAACCATATCAATATAGGGATGAGTACATATACGACTTTAACTGTCAAGAATGAATTTTAACCTGTGTTGTATTCCCCATATATTTGTCACTTGACTTGCTGGGATCTGTAATTTATGTGATATGGATATTTCTTTATTAAATGTAAAGTAGGCATTCTGCAGAAAGCTTGTCATGATGAGCTGTAGTAGTGGTAGGCTATGATGAAAAAAGAAATGGATTCTGGTTTTAAAGAGTGTGCCTAAGGCATTTCCTAACCCTCCATTCTATTCTCTCAAGCCTTATCAAATTTACCATCCCTCAGCATTCTCTGACATGAAATTGCAGCTAGCCATGAGAACCTTTCTTTCATTGCTTTACATGTTATAATGGCTCATAACACTGTATCTTCATTTACTGTTTTGTGACAGAGGCTCATGATACTTTCTGAAATTAAAATTAAAATTCCAGTTTAATGTAGAATTATTTTGTAAACACTTATTTAATTTAAAACACTCTGAATTAAATAGCTCATTAAAACAATGTAAAATATGCTTCTCTTTTTAATCAGTTCTGTTTTGTATATGATGTAGTATTCAGTTTTCTCATGAACACTAAAGGTATCCTAAGCAACATATTAAGATTCAACAGAATTTAGTGCATTGGGAGATGTGCTCTGCTAATCAATAAATGCATATTAGGCAGTGATTAGTTAAAGTGTATTGAGGATTAAGCTGTATCTCTATTAAAAAAGCATTAACTTCTATACAAATTTTCTCAAAGTGCAGCTCTCCAGTGAGTCACTGTCCAGTAATGGGTTAACTGTAAACCCCAAACAGCTATCAGAAGAAGTCTTTTTAGAATTGTATATATGTGTGCGTTTAAACATGAGAGTTGTACTGTGAAAGGGGAGGATTTTTGCCTTCAGTTCTGTTATTGTTCAGTGTATTTTTAGCATTGCTTATGAATCTGAATAGTAACTGGTATATGTAGACAATATCTTGATGTGTTTAAATGAGCAACTACTTATTTATTTTGCCAGTAAATTTTATACTAGATGGTGCTGTTGAAACATACGATGTTCTTTATACCATATAGCGCTGAATAAACACCAAGCAGCCTAAAACATGTAGTGTTATGTCACTTCACCATTTATGTGGAGTTTCACTGATTTAATGACTGAAGGTGCAATTCCAAATGTTAATGAAGTACCATTTACATACTATCCGACAGTTATAGTACTGAAATAACTGTTAATAATGTTCCTTCCCTGAAGGAAAATGTGAAGATGCCTAAGAATCTTAGAAGTGTATAGATACTAATGCATAGTTTACAATATTACACCAAATCTTTTCAGATTCACATAGGTCTAGTCATGCATTCATCATATGATGTATTGTTTATTAGAGAGCACAGTCTTTCTGCTTTCTTTAAAAAGAAATAGGAGTCTTGAATTTCTTTTTATCCAGATATTTTAGAAATTACACTGACTTACATCTCTCATATGCACACGTACATACATCTAGAGTTGTGCTAAAGTAGTAAATATCTGTTATACTCATTAAAGCAATAAAAGATACTCAGTAAGGATTTATATTCCTCATCATGATTTGTGTCCTTTTTATATACCTGTGCAAAACCGTGGAGGTGTGGTTCCAGAGAAGACACAACTTTTATAGTATTGTAAAAGCAAATGGAAAAATGCAAATTAAACTGTTCTGTCTGTATTGCTCATTTGCTTTATTAGTCTGTTCATTCTGACAGCATAGTCACAATACAGTTGTAGGACGGCTGCTTGTTTTCCTTCCATGTTACGTTAGTTTTTTATTATTAGGAATATGTTTCTGTTGTGCAGGACAGCTACCTGAGTTAGAGAAATTTGTGTTATATTTTGAATTCAATTTATCACATTTGTGGATACTTCAGTTTTTGGGAGATGCATGTACAATCAATATCTTTATTTATTTTCCAAAGCACTATTATTTTCTCTTTTGTAGTGTTAGAGATGGTAACCTACTATTTTTCTTCCCTAAATGTTTAGATTATAGTTAGGGATAGTGGCTCCATCCTATGGTGGAAGACAGACCTGCACTATACCAATTAGGTTAGTTGCTATAGTGATAAAGTCTTGTAATTTTTTTTCACCCCGAAGGAAAATATTCTGAATTATGATTACAGGTCCTTAATGGGGGGAAGAAATAAGACACATATGAGATGATTAAAAATAGACTGTTTAAGACTGTATCATGATTACCAAGGAGTTTACCTATTTACAAGAAATAAAGTACGTGTAAAGAAATCTTTAATATCCCTATCTTCCCTCTGCAGAGCATCCTCAGTTGCCATTGAAGGAAGCAGAGTTGGGTAGTGTTCTCAAACCCTAACTTTACAAACTTGATTAATGAATAGTAACAGACTGGAGAAAACTACTTTGTCCCAAATTTAACACTGAGTTCTCTGCAGGTGTATTGAAAGCAATCAGTAAAAAATACAGCTGGTGTTAGACAGCTGTACCTCCTTTTTCCTACGTGTTAGGAAAAATCATGAATCTGAACTTTCTCTGAGTGTAAAGCTGTGTGGTGCATTAGACATGCAAGAGGCATATTTTTGACACTACAGAGTAAGCATTCTGGACATTTCTACTTCAGCTTGCTTCATTGTAAGTAATAAGGTATTTGTTTTGTTGCAGTTAAAACTCTTTACTGTGTTGTTGCAGTTAAAACTCTTTACTGTGTTGTTGCAGTACAATTATACTGAAAATAACAGTGGCACGTCTCTTTGTTTAGCTTTTTGTCTTTATTGAAGTAATAGTATGAAGTGCAGTAGACATGATCATTTAAAAAGCACTACCAAAGTTAAATTATATTTTGAAAGTTCGCCCTTTCATTTTACATAGTATGGTTTAAAGAGGTATCATATGCCTTACTTTATATCACTGACTTGCAACACAAAATCTTGTTGTCATGTATGTTTACTGTAACTGCCCAATTCTTTAGTGTTGTAAATAAAAATTCAGTTTTATTTCAGACTAAGGACAAGTAAAAAGTGGAAATATTTCTGCTGACTCCTTATTTTTCCTTTGCTTACCACATAAAGAAAATTGTGGAGATAGAATAGTTAGGGGGCAGGCATACTTAATAGCCTGATGCAGAAGCTCCTACATTTAAGAAGCTGTGTGTGCAGCAAGACTGAAGATCAAACCTTTAATTTTTCTTTGGATTTTTTACTTTTGTATAACATTACGTATGTACACAGGAAACTATTTCAATTACAACACAACACAACTTTGAGAGCTAAAGCAGGAGAGTTTCAGATATGTTTCCAAATGCCTACAGTTTTAAAGGGGGGGAAAAATCAGATAAATGCTCATGAAATTTCCAGATTGACCTCACCTGATACTTAAGCCTTCAGTTTATGCTCAGAATAGACACTGTCACCATTTATCCAATATGAGTATCTTGCTGTTCTGTCAGTCCTGTTGTGAGGTGCCATCATTCTAAGAGGGAGCGGGTAGTGTGGCTTTTAGGCCCAGTTATTCCTTGGCATGTCGTCTGAAACTGCCAGGAAATATACCAATTAGTTCTAACTGAACGACTCCACTAAGCACTGGACTGAGACTACCAATTCATTTCACGTAGGCCACTGAACAACTGTCAGATGATAAAGGTCACCTCTGACCTACGTCAGACATAAACAAGAGACCTATGAATGTGGGCTTCCATTTCACATTACTAAACAATTGCCATTCGGTTCTGTTTTCATCTAATAAAATCAGACTTTTTTTTTCCTTTTTGTGAATCTATGGAATCAGTCTGTAGAATTATTGTTTGTTCTAAGCATTGTCGCTCTTGAATTTTTCCCAAACTCTGAATTTTAAATAAATTCAACATGTAGATCAACTTGTATTACTCAACCTGCTCTCTGTCATGTTTATGTATTGAAATGAGAGATTATTGACTCAAAATCATCATAATAAAAATGAAAAGCAAAACATTAAAATTTCCATCTCTTTATATGGCATCCCAGCTGCTCCTTTTTAAGAGGGTTGATATTTGAATTAAAAATGGTACTTTAAAGTTAATGACCTCTACAAAATACCACCTGTCAGCCAGAACACCAAAATTGACACTGAGAATGTCATATGACCAATTATCTGGAGATACTACAAGGTGATCTGTTAACATGGATTTTATTGGATGATACTAGAATCAAAATCTGCAAATGGTGTGTTCTTTTTCTGACTTTCTTTGGTCTTGTTACCATTTAAACTTCTCCAAATGACATTAAACAAACATCACTTGAGTTCTATTATTTAGAATTTCTGTTGGATGATTGCCATTAGCTTTATAGGAAAACAGTCCATTAAAAACGGTATAAAAGTCATCTTCTCCTCTGCTTCTATTATCCTTTGCATGCCTATTATAAATAGGGAAGAGGGGAAGGGAAATCATAATGATTCTTAATGATTAAATATGAGTTAAATAATCCCTAAGTCTTGTCCATATGGCCAGAGAAACAAGATCATATGTTTTTAATATGGCTATTGGAAAGCCAGCTTATGGTGCAGTCTGGTAAACATATTAACCAAAGTTAAATGTTCAATACTAGTATTCAATTTTGCTAAATATTTTATCCATCAGCTTGTAGCACAAGATTGGCTCATTCAAGCAGTTGGATGTTTGATTCTGCTGACCCAGAGAAAATATATCAATGGCATGGTCTAAGAGTAGCCAACTCTGCACCATTATCAGGGCCTGAAGCAAAAGATGTAATACTGCTGGGCTTCAGCAATCTTTAGCTGCCATAATGACCTATTGTAGTTAGGCACAATTTTGAGCTACCAAAATTGAATAGAAAACAGAACTGGCCCTGGGACTGAAGAGGTGGCAACACAGAAGGTATTGCACAGCCAGACAAGAGGACTTCCCCCTATCTATTAGGCACACAGGATCAGACACTTTTCAACTATTTGTCAAATTCAACAGTAATTGTTCTCTTGGACCTCTGACTCATTTTTGTAAAGAATTATTGTGAAGGTTGAAGAGACTTAAAACCTCACCAACCTTGTTAGTTGTTTAATAATGAGGGATTTTCAGTTCAGTATGAAATACTATGCCTGACTGTAGAATTACATATAAGTTCTGCATTCTTTTTTCTATCTCATAGTATCGAAAAGCCACATTATCATAGAATCTGACACATACTTATCTTCACAAAGACTTCTGTGAAATAGAGAAGTATTATTTCCATTTTACATATGGGGGTGTAAGGCACAGTGAGGTTACGTGCCTTGCCCAAAGTTACACAGGTAGTCTGTGGCACAGCATGAATTTGACTTCGGTTTACCAAGTCTCAGGCTAGTGTCCTACTCGGTAGGCCCTTCTTCCTCTCAGTGCTGAAAGTGAGTTCTTCAGCAATGTGTGCCATGAGTTTGGTTGATTCATTGTGCTGCAATAGCTTTCAGTGCCTGGGCTTCGAGTTCTTAAGAGGATCCTTATCTGTAGAACGGCTCCACTAACTGACAAGGAATGCAGTTTCTCTGTCTAGTCAGGAATATTACTAATATTTGTACAAAGGAAAAGGTTCTGTAAATGACTGAAGAACAGTGATGCTCTGTGTCTATATATGTATGAGAAATTTGTTGTGGAATGACACAGTAACTAAGGCCCTATGTGTATTAAAAATTGACTGAAGTGTTGTTGTTTGTTGTTTTTAGCGGGTCAGTTTCACACTTAAAGCAATTCATTTTTTTTTCTAACATCACTGGGGGAAGAGATATGTTTCTCTGTGTTGGCACTAACCTGCTGTAACTGCTTTCATATTTGAAGAGCTAGAAATACAATAATGAAAGCAAGATGACATTTCTATATGTCTTACAATCTTCTTTCTAATTTTCAAAGCTAGTGAATAAAGAAGGGCCTAGAGTAGCTTCTTCAAGCATCTTGCAGTTTTTCCATCTTTCAGAACACAAATTGAACTACCAATGGTAATAAAATCAGCTGGTGGAAAAGTGGGTACAGTTTGTGCAAATCTGATGATTTCTGCAAAGATGTTCCATTAGAGGATCTTTCTGCAATACCCAAAAATCATTGTGGGAGCTTCTCTGTTCCATCCACTAGCCTGTGCCCTACATATAGAAGCTGTGAAGAAGTTCTGGAGAACATAGTGGTGGTGGTGGGAGGGGGGAGCAGAGGGAGTAGAGTCATCACTGATTCATGTACATGTTCAGGTAGCTAAGGATTTTGCAGGGTAGGTGGGGTGAATGGATGTTAAATAGGGGGAAGAGGAGAAATCAGAGATGAACTCCAGCTAACATGTGGGCCATGAGCTACCATCTCTTTGTCTCAAACCTGTGGGAAGTTGAAAGGGAAGTTATACTGTTGTATACCCAACAACTGAGAACTGCTTATTGTAGACGTTTTGAAAAAACTTACCTACATGGATGCCGAGTCCATTTTATTATAGTGAATATAAAAACTTAACTTTAAAAAACCTGCCAAATTCTACAATTATTTGAAAAGCTTTTCTAGATGCGTTATGTGCTTTCCAGCTGAGATTAAAAAATGCCCAGATCAAAACATCCAAGAATTTTGTGAAGTTTTAAATATGTACTTTGTGGTTTGGGTCTACTTATTATTTTCATATATTTGTAATATGGTTACATTGACTAGATGAATTGAATCCTGTGAAAGGGAAGGGTGGACATTGAGTTTCATAAACTACTGAAGTAATATCTATTTAAATAAATCAACATTATTTTTATCAAACATGCAAAAATGTAGAATTGACAGATCTGAAATTAACAATGATTTGTAAATTGTTTAGCAAAAAGACTACTAACCACTTTATGAAACTAATTAATGCCAAGCTGAGCTGAACTCTGAATTCAACCTACAGCCACTAACTGAAACATGAAATATACATTAGATCATTTTTGTGAATCACATTTGGTTTGTTAAATGGCTTAACTTTAACCCCTTTCTTCAACACTATCTCTTTATAACTTTAAATGGTAGAGAGTAGGAATTACTGGGCAAGGTAATTAGGTAAGTCACGTGATCACTATTGACCATGCAACCAGTTACTATTCTGTAAAAATACAGATGTGACTGTTCTCGCTGGTCCTTTTGTTAATCTTACTTAATCTTAAATTGGAAAATTAATGTTTAACAGATATGAGGGATCACTTGGACTGTGTCCAGACTCAGGGTTTTTTCAAAAAAAGTAGCCTTTTTTCGAAAAAACTTCACCTGCGTCCAGACTCAAGCCGCGTTCTTTCGAAATTAAATCAAAAGAAGGCGGCTTTTCGTTCGATGGCGGTAAACCTCATTTCACGAGGAAGAACGCCTTCTTTAGAAAGTTCCTCTTTCGAAAGAAGGCGTTCTTGAATGTAAATAGGGCTTCTTCGAAAGAGAGCATCCAGACTCACTGGATGCTTTCTTTCGAAAAAGCAAGCCGCTTTTTCGAAAGTTCAACGTGCAGTCTAGACGCGCTCTTTCGAAAGAGGCTCTTTCGAAAGATACTTTCGAAAGCGCCTCTTTCGAAAGAGGCTTGCAGTCTAGACATAGCCCAGGTGACAAGAGCATCCTTTAGTGTTGACAGTTTGCTCTTCCAAAAATAAAATACTTTTTGCATTGAGTTAGAACTTGAACTGGCACATTTGCTTTGCCACCATTGATAAAAGTGAGATATTGAGTCTAAGGCAGTGATTCTCAATCTTTTTGGCCTGTGGCCCACCTGGCTCAATGCAAATCTTTCCGCAGATCACCAGTTGCTAAAGGAATCTCATTGTTAATTAGATAATTATGTCGGTGCCATTTTGCTAGTGCTGTAGCTAGAGAGAATGGTTTAATTTAAATTATTAAACAGATTAAGCATTTTAACTTTCTCATGCTAGTTTATCAAACTTCATTTTAAATAAAGTAAAATATGAATTCATGGCCAACACAAAGATTTCAACGTTTTCTTTATTTATGGCAGAGGTGGGAACATTTTTTGGGTCAGCGGCCACTGACCCACAGAAGAATCAGTTGGGGAGCAAACTGAGAAGCAAAAAACCTCCTCCAAAACCCCCAAGCCTTCGCTTATGAAGAGAGTTAAAGCGACTGGGACTTTTCAGTTTAGAAAAGAGGAGACGGAGGGAGGATATGATAGAGGTATACAAAATCATGAGTGGTGCGGAGAGGGCGAATAAAGAGAAGTTATTTATTAGTTCCCATAATAGAAGAACTAGAGGACACCAAATGAAATTAATGTGTAGCAGGTTTAAAACTAATAAAAGAAAGTTCTTCTTCACACAGCGTGTAGTCAACCTGTGGGACTCCTTGCCAGAGGAGGCTGTGAAGGCTAGGACTATAACAGAGTTTAAAGAGAAGCTAGATAAGAGAAGCTAGGTTAGGTCCATAAAAGGCTATTAGCCAGGGGATAGAAATGGTGTCCCTGGCCTCTGTTTGTCAGAGGCTGGAGAAGGATGGCAGGAGACAAATCACTTGATCATTGTCTTCGGTCCACCCTCTCTGGGGCACCTGGTGCTGGCCACTGTCAGCAGACAGGCTACTGGGCTAGATGGACCTTTGGTCTGACCTAGTATGGCCGTTCTTATGTTTTTATGTACTGATGTGGCCCCCAGCTGAGACCCCTCACTCATCTGGCATGCCAGACCCCTGGGGCAAGGGGAAGCAACTGAAAGGACTGAGATTCAGGGCTTACCATAGGGCAGCTTTTTTTTTCTGGGGTTCCAGAGTTAGTGGATTTCATGGACCTCCCTCCCCTTAGGCTATGGGATGGGGACAAAAATGAGGGGTTCTGTGTGCAGGACAGGGCTGCAAGCAAGTGGGATAGGGATGGGGATGCAAGATCTGGGTGGGAGGTGGGGTACAGGAGCAGGCTGAAAGTAGGGTGTCTGGCATGGGGGAAGGTGGCAGCAAGAGCAAGAGAGGGTGCAGTGTGTGGCCAGGAGGAAAGGTGCAATAGCAACTGTGGATGCGGGGGGATGATGCAGGAGCAAGGGGGGCAGGATCTTTGGGGGCCAGTGAGGGACGATTGGCATATGGGGAGCTGGACATGAAGGGGGGCACATATCTGGCTTTGAACCCCCATCACTCTCACACATGGCCTCCCATTGGCTGGCCAATGGGAGCAGTGGGGAAAGCCTCCAGACAGCGCATCACTGTGCTGCAGTTCCCCCAGTGGGGTGGAGAGGGGGTAAAGTGGCAGTGCATGGAGCTGTTTCCTATGTGTCTCACCGCAAGCCAGGTTTGGCAGGGATTTACACACACACACACACACACACACAGAGCGAGCGAGCGAGCGCACCCTCAGAGTGGGGAGCTGGTGCTCCAGCCTTGCGGCTGCATGGCTGCTGTAGACGGGGCTCAGCTCAAGCCTCAGACCATCTGTAAGGCTTTAAGGCATTGTAGCCTCTTTTCATTCCTTACTATATTTTTGTCTATAATCCTAAGTGGCTTTATTTACTGCTGTTAGAAACATCTGTAACTGAAATCAAAGCATTGCAGTTTGCAGAGTTAATCTTGACAGATTTTTTGTTGTAAAAACAGTTCATGATGTTTCAGTGCATTTCTTACCCGCATATATTCATTTAAGGCTATGGTTTAAGTAAAAAAAAAAAAAAGTGGCATTGAAAATGTATTTTGGGAATGAAATGGCTTTTGTGTATGTGCATTCAGTAAAAAAGTGAAACCTCAGTTCTGCCCCTGGTTTTTGTTTGAAATGGATTGATCATATCTTCTTACTACTCTTCTAAGATAGTTACTAAAATAATGCCTCTCTAACACTGTCATAGAATGAGATCCTATAATCACTTCTATGCTAATTTGAAAGCATTTTATACACACTTCTAATAATCTTAAAAAAAAAACTAGACAAGGTGCAAGGCTGTGGAGAACTGGACCCAAACTGTTTACAACTACTACTGTTACTTTGGTTTCCATTTTTTCTTTTTAAGTGTTCTTTAGTTAATGCTTATCCAGTAAAGCCAATGATAGGTTTTTATCTGATATGTGTCTAATGGATTTTGTAGCTGACTATTCTGAAGACTTTTTGAATCTGAATTCAGAATAGTTTCAGAATGATGTTTGGAAAATAAATGTGTCTTCCAATTTTAGTCCTCCACCTATAAAGAAAACTACATACCTTTTTGCTGACAAGAATGTGTACCCCTTTTGCATTAATGACTCTTTTTCTTGTCCTTCCCTGTTTACCTTCCGCTTCTCATTTCGAGGGGGATTAAGAGTAAAAATACACTGAAAATTATTAGAACAATTTTTAAAACACATTTTCTCTCAACTTCTCAGTAAGACTAGATATTTTGAACAATTTATTTTTCTTGTGAGTTGATTTTTGGCTGTGGAATCCAAACGTGGTCAGTAATTCTTATAGTTAATTAACTGTTTGTCATCAACTCCAGCAGGAAATATGTCCCCACCTATACCAACACCTACCTTGACCAGGTGAAAAGAAATGATTTCCACAATAAAACCTAGGCTCTTAAATAGCTTTGTATTTTATTTTCAAGACTTTCAGTTAGTCTTTAAGTGATCTTATATAAAATAAAATGATTAACACTCATCTGCTAAATTCTAACCCATCTATTTGATGGCGCTCAGATACATAAGAACACTTCAAGTTAATACTAACACTACAGGTCAAGATGCAAAACAGGCACGTGAGTGGCAAGTGTTGTTGATTGTCAACAACAGGAGAGTCTTGACAAACTTGTCAATAGATATGTCAGACCATTCCGGAAAATATACGTACACAGGAGGATGTTCTTGGCATAAATGTTGATCAACTGACAGAAACATTTTGCAATTGACTTTCAGTCTGAAGCTTTTAGTCTTATTTTGTGTGTCTTTTCATGCAAGTCTCCAGTTGCCTCAACAGTGTTTTCACTAGGCCTTATCACTATATAAATGTCCCCTTTTCCCCCCCAAAAGAGGAGAGAGGCCTACAAGATGAGTTTTAGAACAGTAGTTATTATGTTTCTCTCTTATCTTTTTTCTTACCTCTATGAAGTCTCTTGTGGAGAAAACAAGAAAATTATGTAGTGCTACAGAATTTCACACTTCTGTCAGGCAGTCTGTCTGTGTATTTCATGTTTACTACAGTCAAGTTACTTTTGTATAATCAGTATAATGGGTAACTTGGAGAGAGGCAGGATAAAAGTGCTATACTAGATATTGTACTATGTAAAGTATTCGCAGAGAAAAAGGAATCAGAAACAGCTACCTTACTTTTTCAGATATTCAGGAATTGAATTTTTCCCAGGAAATTTTAAGTATTATATAAATGGTGCTGCTCTCATAATCATTTTGCTTAGAAATACATTGCTGTCTTCTTATCATTATTCCTTTATCTGTGTATTCTCCAAAGCTTTGGCTCTACAAAGATAGTAGTGATAGACCTCATCCAGTGTAGTCATAGGTCTTTTTTCATCTTTCTCGGTGATGGCTCTCCTTATTACCGATTTGCTTATTTATAGATGTTTCATTCCCGATAGCTGCCTACTCAAATTTGGTTTTACTGCCTATGCAGTCAGGCCCTCCATGTGTTAATCTTGTCTGGATGTTATTCTGTAATGTTATTATTGTTAGAACATTTTACTGAATATGCTATTTAAATATGTAAAATAACATGGGTTTCCCTTCCTGTACTTTTAGGCATGTATAAAGTGCTCTTGTGAGCCGTAAAGTTGCTGTCAAGTATTGTGAACTGCAAGTGAGCAATTTGGGTATTGCTGTTTTTATTATTACAGTAACTAGCTTTCAGGTATTGTGCACAAAATTCGTAGGTATTAGCTTCAACTCTGATTCAGTGGCATTTCAAAAGCAACTCTTATGATATTGCTAAGTACTTTTTTCATTTTTGATAGATCATAACTATGTACAGAATTTGATAGGAATATATGTAACCAAGTGTAAATTACAGTGTTTTGATGAAACTCAACAAAGGGGCATAAACTATATTAAATTCTAAGAGATTTACCTATATTGCTTGGGTCCTTCAGGGCAGGCAGATAGGACTGTGGGGATGCAGGAGTCAGGGTTGGGGGTGAGGAGGGGCTTAGGGCAGGGGGCTGGAGGTGGAGGGGAGGTGCAGGAGCCTGAGGGGGACTGCATTGCTCTGTTGGTGGCTCCGCAGGACTGGCTGTGGTGTGGCCTTGCTGGCTGGGAACTGGTGGGAAGCGTGCCTCCACCCTTGCTGACCCAATAGGGTTATAGCTTTCTGGTCCCCATCTTTGGCCCTTTGCTGCCTCCTGTTGTTATTACACAGTATAATAGTTCTTGCTAGCAGCCGTCTCCCTTTCAATGCTTATCACAGACCGGGCACATCCCATTGCCCTAGCTCAACCGGACCCTTATTTTGCTTTAAGCTAAAAGAGGAAGCCGCATACCAAATTTGGTGGTCCAAGCTCTTGCCATTTATGAGGTGTTCTTGGACAGACAATCAGACTCGCTTGCTTGCTCACAAATAAACTCTCATGAATACAGAAGATAGGTAAGATTAAAAAAATCACGTAATGTCCTTTTGAAATGAAGGTTGTTTTTACTAAAAAATACATGCCTCAGAATCTTTAATTGAACAGAACAAAAGTAATGTTTTAGTCTTGATGTTTAATGATAGACGTATCACTCTGTCATTATCAGACAGAAGCAGTGAGACTTTCCATTTTGACAGAAACCATAAGGCATATTAAAGAAAAACAGAATTTACAAGTCGGAACAAAATGTTTCACACATCAGCTTTTTAAAATGGCACTCTAAGTAAAAACAGTGATAGGTACTCAACTACTTACAATAATTGAAGTCCATTTTGTTACATATTGCTGCTTCTAAAAAATATTCAGCTGGGACATACTCCCAATAATAAAATGCATACAATTTTTACAGTTTTTGTGTGTGTTTCTTGACTAAGGTCAAGTGACTCGGCCTCGCCCTGTTTTTGTCATCTTTGAAAGTACTGTACTCTTTTATTGTTTCTGGCAAGCAGATCTGCATGGAACATGTTAGTTTGACAGTGATTTGCAGGACGTATGTGCTTGATATATATGCAGAAAGAGAAGACTTCTTTTCCCCTACCCCTCACCTCCCACTCTCAAAGGCTAAGAACTGAGTCAGTCAGACTCTTTTTGCATCAGTAATAAAGGATTTTGCAGTCCAAATTCTGCCTTGTTGGATTTGTGCAAATGTTTTGTGTGTTCAGTTTTTAATGTATATAGAAAAGAATCCAGCTTCCTTCCCATAGCTAGCAGGAGTTAAAAAATCAGGAAAAAGATATTAAAGCAGCAGATAGGATTCTGAGTGGACACTTGAAGTAGAGTCTTTTGGAATAGACTGGTGCTTTACATTGCCAAGTTTATCATAGCTCTACTAAGGAGAGAGAATCTCTCTGAAATGCACTTTCTGTCCCTTTGTATGCTTCTGTCCTGTTTTTCTCTATCTTCTCTGTGGGTTTCTTTTTCAGCTCTGCTCTCATTTCCTGTTCACAATCTCAACCCAAGATTCCCTTGACTCCCATTCTCTTTCTTGCATGCAGCGCTCTTACTCTAACTGCAGGTGAAAGGCAGTGGTAATGCCTGTACTGCTTCCTTCAGAGACACTGCATGCGGGTGTACATATGCAACGACTTTATTCTCAGAATATAGGATTGTGCCCTGAAATAAAATGATTACCAAAATACTGTTTCCTTACTTATACATACAGATTTGTTCATAAGGACTGAGATACTGCTCTAGTTTTTGGTTTTGTAGATGCAAGGGGAAGCATGGAAATACTTACATATCAGAAAAGCATTCACATATAAAGGGTGTGATCTTTCTGCATGTCAGTTGAAATGGTGAAGGGAGTTGGAAGGTGGGTTAAGGTTTGGATTTACCAAACTTGATGGTAGCCCTTAAAATTTACAAAGTTGGCAAAAGCCTTTTTAAATACTGTGTAGCTACCTGTGTAACAAATTGCCAGAAGAGACAATCCCACATATTAACACTAAATCTCCATACTTAAGCCAGGAGAATCTAAATCAAACCAACTGGCATTTGGACTTGAATCTGTCAGTGAATGATCACATAGTGGTTATTACTTTCCTCTATATGGAAACGCTGTGTTTTCCTTTGTATGTAAGCAAATGCACATAACCCCACTTTGTCATCAGCTCCGCTGGTTCAGATTTCCTTTTGCTTCCATGGAAACTGATATATTGGATTTTTAAAATGCTACTCTGTGTGTGCACACATTTGAGCATGTTCATGGGATTGATTGAGTTTCTTTTCTTTTTTAAGGTAGCATTTTCTCTTTTGTGATCTTCCTTGTATCTGACCACTTCCTTAATCTTTAGGGGTGGGATAATATTATTTTTTTTCCCCCTTCCATGGCTGTAGGAGAAATTGCTGAATGAGTTTATAAGGTTTTGGGAATGTTTAGAAAGAAATCATTGTGAGAAAGCTAAGGAAGCAGTTCAGTATGAATTTTAAAAGTTTGCCCGTTCTGTGGCCATTCTTATCTCCTCTGGTCTCTTCCCACCCCCGGAAGAACTGGATAGTGTGAGTAAATCTGGGCACTCACACATGTTTCTCTCTGGAGACAACCTTCAGCCAAACCTGACTTGTGCTAGGTATTAAAAACTAGTTACAGATTTTAGAAGCTTTTGGTTTCTAACATCTGTAGTATTTCAAATTTGAGGAAGACAGAAGGGAGAACATCATTATGTCTGTCCAGGGATTTCTTGTAAGACCCGTGCTTGGTACTTCTGTTACAGCATAGACTTGCATAGCTGGATCCCCGGTAAAATATTTTCCCTTAATACAGGCACGGCAATAACAATAATCCTGTATTTTCTTCAATAGCAAAAGGAGATTTGCTGCTGCTAGATCTATGAAACAACTTGCAAAGCAAGTAATACTATTGCTAGCTGTGTTAAAATGATATAAAGGTTTTAATTTGCTTTTGATGACACAAAACTGGGCATAATGCTGATTTCCTAAAAAAAAACACCTTTGAAAGGCTTTAAATCCTCAGGATGAAGCATGATGTATTGTCTGTAAACAACTAAATAGGCTCCCTTTAACTCAATTATAGATAATGAAAGATACTTAATAGTGAAGAGAGAATACACTCAATTTTGTTTCGAAGCACTGATTTATGATGACTAATGGTGAAGCCACAGTTTTGAGATTTGTGTGAGTATATCCATCTGCAAAGATAGCAAAGGTAACACAGCATCAGAATGTGAATTCTTTGCATACTCTGCCAAAATATCACATGAAGATATTGGAAAGATTTTTTTTTTATCCTTTGGAATACTACATGTTTTAGCCATCTTGGAGTAAAATATGTCCCTTAAGCAAGTGTTTATATTCTAATGTTCCCAAGAGTTGGACAGAGTTTCTGATTATTCTGAGATTAATCTTAGCTTTTCTTTTTTTTTCTGTGAATCTGTATTATTCAGTTTTTCCAATTTATTCTGCACCCTGCCTATTTTGCAAGAGTCTCTGTTTCATCCATTTTTATATAATGGTTGACAACCAGATTTGCTATGCAGCCTAGAAATACTCTCCCTCCTGCTTTTAAAGTGCATTACCTCATAGTTAGGAAGTTTTTCCTACTGTCCAACTTAAACCTCCATTGCTGCAGTTTAAGTCCATTGCTTCTTGTTCTATCTGTTACCCCAAAAATATTCTCACTGGAGATCACCCAGGGTTACACTAGTATGGGTTTATTTCCACTATGTAAATCTAAAGGGGAGAAAGCAGCCACCAAAGGTTTAAGCTAAAGAAGATAGAGCTCATGCAGGCACCCATACAAGCACACACCCCTCCATTCATTCACTCATTCACACCCATTCATTCCTGCCCTCAGGCAATCACACACTTACACAGACATATAGGTTGCAGAAGGAGCCAAGGTATGTGGATCCTGGAGGGTCTGTCTGCTCATCCATACTATAACTTGCTTGTTTGTGTGTGTGTGCGTGTGTGTGTGTGTGTGTGTGAGAGAGAGAGAGAAAGAGAGAGGGAGAGAAAGTTCTATCTTCTTTAGCTTAAACCTTTGGTGGCTGCTTTCTCCTCTTTAGTTTTACTTAGTGGAAATAAACCCATACTAGTGTAACCCTGGGTGGTCTCCAGTGAGAATATTTTTGTGGTAACACTATCCTCAGAGGCCAAGGAGAACAATTTTTTTCCCCTCCTCATGTCACCCTTTTAGATACTTGAAAGTCACTGTCATGTCCCATCTCAGTCTTCTCCTTTCCAAACTAAACAAGCCCAATTCTTTCAGTCTTCCTTCATAGGTCATATTCTCTAGACTGTTAATCATTCTTGTCGCTCTTCTCTGGATGTTCTCCTGTTTCTCCATACCTTTCTTGAAATGTGGTGCCCAGAACTGGACACAGTAGTCCAATTGAGGCCTCATCAGTGCAGAGTAGAGTGGAAGAATGACTTCTTGTGTCTTGTTCACAACACTCCTATTAATGCATCCCAGAATCACATTTGCTTTTTTTTGCAACAGCATCACACTGTTGATTCATATTTAGCTTGGGGTCCACTATGCCCCCTAGATTAATTTCTGCAGTACTCCTTCCTATACGGTCACTTCTCATTCTGTATGTGTGAAATTGATTGTTCCTTCCTCAGTGGAGTAGACTTCCGATAATTCGGCACCTTTAGAACCTAGGTGGTGCCGGATTATCAGATTTGCCGGAGAATCAGGAGGTCCAGTACAGCTGCACGGCTTAACATCTGGCCAGGACACAATCTCCTTCCCCTCCCCTCCCTTTTCCTCTTCAGATCTCCCTCTCCCCTCCCCTTTCCCGTTCGCTGAAGCAAAACGCTCTTCTCCATACTATAACACGATCCCACTCCCCCCAACCTTATGCTCCGTCTGGTTACAGCCAGCATGTGTCCCACTCCCCTCCTCCCCCCCACCTTATGCTCCGTGTGGTTACAGCCAGCACATGTGCTGAACGGCAGGCTTTTTAATCAGCTGGTCAGGAGCGCTTGGCATTTCGATGCCAGAGTATCATGAGTCGATGCCGAACAGTTGGATGCTGGACTATCGGAGTTTTACTGTACTTTGCATTTGTCCTTATTAAAGTTCATCCTATTTATCTCAGACTGTTTCTCCAGATCATTTTGAATTATGATCCTATTCTCCAAAGCACTTGCAGCCCCTCCCAGCTTGGTATAATCTGCTCAAATAGCTTGTTTAGAAAAAAAAGGAGTTTAGACACTAGGCAGCAGTATGGGAAGTCTCCATCACTGGTTGTACCAGTGCATATTATGGTGTGCATGCTTAGCTAAAGTTTGTAAGAGGGGGTGGGGGAAAGATGAATTGCTTATATTGGTTGTTTCAGATTCATCAACATAATGGATTTGATTTGGTTGATTATAATGATATAGTCTTATAATATTGATAGTGTGAAGTAATTTTGCGTTAGAATATTATTTGATGAAAACACTCGTTGCAATGTTGTGATAGCCAGGCAACCCCACCCACTTATCACTGGGTGACAGGAGGCCAAGAAAGCAGCTGGCAGTGTCAGCTGTAGAGATGTTAGTGTATAGTTGAGTAAATAGCTAACTGATAAGCCTAGGCTTATCAGTTATTCCTATTGACTACACACTCCCCTCCCCTTCCTACCTCTGATACAGAGGCAGCAAGGGTGGGGAGAGTGGGAGGCGATGCCCATGAGGAGCTGGCTTTAAACAGGCTCCACACAAGCACTGGATCGCCTGCCCCCCCGACTTGCACTGCTGCCTCTGATAAGGAGTGCAGATGGGAGCTAATATGCACAGGGAGCTGGCTTTCAAGCTGGCTTTTTTTTACAGAGGCAGTGAGGGGGAGCAGGCAGGAGCCAGTTGTGGGGGGAGCCAGCTTAAAAGCCAGTTCCCCGCAGCATCAGCTCTGTGGTGATGTCTTCCTGCATCCTCATCCCCTCCATCAGACACACCAGTACAGCAGAGAGGAGGGGAGGCTAGGCTGCTGCAAAGCAGCCTCTGTCTGCAGGGGGTACAAGTTCTCCATGGACAGAGGCTGCTCTGCATCCCGCAGGGCAACCTCTGTCCCTGGGGAGCTCACACCCTCCACAGACAGGGCCTTCTTCCACTCCAAGTTGCTGCCTTTGTATCAGAGGCAGCAGTACAGGGTGGCAGGCAGCCAGTTTGTGAGGGGAGTTTTTAAAATGGCTCCCCTGATGGACCAGCTCCCACCTGGCACCCCATGCTGCTGTCTCTAATAGGGTATGTCTACACTACAGCGCTAATTCGAACTAACGGATCCAGACTAAAAAACTAATTCGAATTAGCGTTTTGCTAATTCGAACTAGCATGTCCACATTAAGGTTGTGTCTAGACTACATGCCTCCTTCGACGGAGGCATGTAGATTAGCCAGATCGGAAGAGGGAAATGAAGCCGCGATTAAAATAATCGCGGCTTCATTTAAATTTAAATGGCTGCCCCGATCTGCCGATCAGCTGTTTGTCGGCAGATCGGGGGAGTCTGGACGCGATGCCCCGACAAAGAAGCCTTTCTTCATCGACACAGGTAAACCTGGTTTCACGAGGCTTACCTGTGTCGATGAAGAAAGGCTTCTTTGTCGGGGCATCGCGTCCAGACTCCCCCGATCTGCCGACAAACAGCTGATCGGCAGATCGGGGCAGCCATTTAAATTTAAATGAAGCCGCGATTATTTTAATCGCGGCTTCATTTCCCTCTTCCGATCTGGCTAATCTACATGCCTCCGTCGAAGGAGGCATGTAGTCTAGACACACCCTATGTGAACCCTGAAGCGGGGTTAAGGATGGCCGGAAGCAGTGCCGGCAGGGCATCAGATGAGGACTTAGAGCATGGAGCTGCTGCCTCAGGCTAGCCGAGGTCTGTGCTTAAAGGGACCCGACCCCCACCCCGGACAGACAGTTCTCAGGGGTGCCCCGCTTGCAAAGCAGTCCTGGCTTGGAGTGCCCTGAGTGCCCACACTGGGCACATCACAGCACTTGGCCATCAGACTGGCTGCACTTGCCCCAGGCTGCCATCTGGGGAGAGGGAGCAATTGGGGGGCTGGAGGAGAGCTTCCACCCCCAGAAGCCCGCAGAGCCAGCCTAGTCCTCCCTATCAGGGGCTCGTACCCCATTCCTTCCTCACCTCCTTCCACTTACCCTTCCCTAGTCCCCCTTCCTGATGTACAAAATAAAGAAAACATGTGGTCAAAAATAGAATCTCTCTTTATTGAACAAAACTCAGGGAGATTGGGAAAAGGAGGTGGGAGAGGGGAAGAGAGAGGGTGGGAGAGGGGAGGGCAACTAAAATGATCAGAGGTTTGGAACAGGTCGCATATGAAGAGAGGCTAAAGAGACTGTGACTTCTCAGTTTAGAAAAGAGGAGACTGAGGGGGGATAGGATAGAAGTCTATAAAAGCATGAGTGGGGTGGAGAGGGTGCATCAAGAAAAGTTCTTCATTAGTTCTTATAATAGAAGGACTAGAGAACACCAAAGGAAAGGAATGGGTAGCAGGCTTCAAACTAATAACAGAAAGTTCTTCTTCACAAAGCAAAGAGTCAACCTGTGGAACTCCTTGCTGCAGGAGGCTGTGAAGGCTAGAACTAGAACAGAGGTTAAAGAGAAGCGAGATAAAGTGATGGAGGTTGGGTCCATGGAGTGGTATTAGCCAGGGGATAGGAGTGGTGTCCCTGCCCAAAGTTTGTGGAAGGCTGGAGAGGGATGGCATGAGACAAATGGCTTGGCCACTGTCTTCGGTCCATCCCCTCCAGGGTCCCTAGGGTTGGCCGCTGTCGTCAGACAGGCTACTGGGCTAGATGGACCTTTGGTCTGACCCAGTACGACCATTGTAAGCTCAGGGCTCAGGGTCGGGGGTCTCAGTGGACCACCTTGATTTTCATGCACACCTGTTCCTGGGTGGCCAGGCTGGCAGCTCTCCTGCCCTAGACTGCCACTTTCCTGTGCCTAGTGCGGAGGTCGTGGACAAGGTCCACGATATCCGCACTAGACCAGGCGGGTGCCCGCATCTTGCGGTCCCGGGCAAGCTCCCAGGAGCTGCCAGCCTGGTCCCGGGAAGTGGAGGAGGGCTGGGGGGCATCGGGTGGCTGGCTCGAGCCGTGCCAGGTGCAGGGTCTGCTAGCTGGGTGCTGGCAGGCTTGCACCTGGCACGGGCATCGTAGCCAGCCCGTGCCCCTTTAAGGGCTCCTGGGCCGGGAGGGGGGCAGAAGAGTTTCCCTGGTGTTGGCCAGAGTGGCCACCAGGGAAAGCTGGGGAGGGCTAGCTTCCCACTAGTTCGAATTAAGGGGCTACACACCCCTTAATTCGAACTAGTAAGTTCGAACTAGGCTTAGTCCTCGTAGAATGAGGTTTACCTAGTTCGAACTAAGCGCTCCGCTAGTTCGAACTTAATTCGAACTAGCGGAGCGCTAGTGTAGCACCTATCAAAGTTAATTCGAACTAATGTCCGTTAGTTCGAATTAACTTTGTAGTGTAGACATACCCATAGAGAGGCAGCAGTGCAAGGTAGCAGGCGGCTCCCTGGGAGTGGGATCAGAGTACGCTGACTGCCGGCCTCAGGGACTACCGAATAGTCATGTAACTGATAATATGTTATGCGGTTACATGACTGTTCGATGTCGTGATATCTGACATGCCTAGTGAGCTGTGTGTCAATATCTTGACATTTGTACTGAATGATTTCCGTGCTATTATACTGATGTTCACAGTGAAACTGCAACCAAAAAAAACCCATCCTTACCCATATTACTGACCAATAACACTCTTGTTGTTTAAGTACAGGGTGTCTTCGCCCATTAGTTCTAAGGGCCTGATGACTTTCGCTGAAGTCAGAGACATTGGATGGGGCTTTTAGTGTGTCAAATTGGATGGAAGCTTTGGTTGTGGACACAAAATGCCACACTCATCTGATGAAGTGGCTTTTACCCACAAAAGCTGATGATATTATATATTTTTTGTTGGTCTCTAGGGGTATGTCTACACAGAAGTGCTCTTTTGGAATAGCATCAGTTATTCTGAAATTACATAGTGCGCATCTACACTGCCAGCCTTTATTTTGAAATAATGGCGAGTCAGAGGACTTCTTACTCCAATTCCTTCCACCCTCATTTTACAAGGAGTAAGGGAAGTGGAAGGAAAAGTGTTCTTTCTTTGACTTCCTGCTTTGTAGACAGCACCAACCACCAAATTAAGCTATTTCAACTTCAGTTATGCAATTGATGTAGCTCAAGTTGCGTAGCTTAATTTGTCTTTAGCCCTGTTGAGTAGATGAACCCTAAGTTGCCACAGGACTACTCATTGTCTCTAGATGAATATTCAGTGCATTAGATAGTCTATATTGCATTAAAAAAGTCTGAAAATACGTGGGTTAAATTCTCCAGAGTAATGCCATTTAGAGGTGCCATTTTAAAGTACCTTGTATTTAAAAAATGGGAGGACAGTTAGTATTTTTAATGTAACTGACTGGTGAGAAATTTCTCAGCTATATTTAGTAAATCTGTTGATCTACAGAAAATATCCAAAGAACAACTTAGAAAACAACTGAAAAAACTGAGCAACAACTGAATTCTGAAAGTGTTTCCAGGTTCTGTCAGTAGATCTTGCAAGGAGATAATTGCCTGGTTTTCACAGTGACTTGGAGGTTCCATTCTCTGACCTTTTTTTTTATAAACTTAGGTAGGTACTCAAATTTGAGAGACGAGAGAGCTAGTTTTGATATGTTCAATTATGCATTTCTTAATGGCAGATATCTGTGCCCGATTAGTTTTATATTATTCACTTTCAAACTGATTTTAATAATTATATTAAACTTTAGAGGATTTTATATGTCATATTTCAGTAGCTGACTGGAAGTTCTCCAACAACTTATTAGCAACAGCAATTATTCCATTACTAGAAACAATTTTTCACTAAAAATGGTATGTTTTTAAAATTGCTACTCTTCTTGTTTCCCAGATAGTAAATTCAAGGGTGCAGCTATTTCCTATAAAATGAAAAGCACTAATCATTTACTTCTAAATATGAAATCAGAAGAGCTGCTGCAGTTGGTGTGTGTAGATTGTCTTTGTTTTTTGTTTGGTTGTTATCAAAACATATGACTACTGCTTTATTTGGTACTACTTGTATCTTATGTATCTTGTCTCCAAATCAGATATACAAGTTGGTGGTTAATGTCATACAGCCAAACCTGACTTAAAAGCAAATTAGAAATTTTAGAAGTTTTTGATATCTAGCATCTGTAGTGCCTAGGACGTGTTTAAATATGCCACTTCATTTGTGTCACCACCATGTTATACTGACTTGTATAGTAAAGCAATGGGATGTAATGTGGCAAGGTTGCTGTTCCAGAACTGGACAAAATGTGGAGCGACTTATGCTTATATACCTACAATGTGTCAGTGTCCAATTATGTCACTAACTTTTCAACTATCAGAGGGGTAACTTTGTTAGCTTATATCTGCAAAAAACAATGAGGAATCCTGTGGTACCTTTGGGTATGTCTAAATTTGCACCCTCTTTCGAGAAAGGGACGCAAATGAAGACATTCGAAATTGCAAATGAAGCTGGGATTTAAATATCCCACACTTCATTTGCATATTCACATTATGGCACTATTTCGAACTAGCACTATTTCTAAATAATAGATGCTGTTAAGATGCGGTTATTTTGAGAGAAAACCCTTCTCTCGAAATAACCCTTATTCCTCATAAAATGAGGTTTACCAATTATTTAGAGAGAAGGATTTTCTCTCGAAATAATCGTGTCTTAACAGCATCTGTTATTTCAAAATAGTGCCTTAACGTGAATATGCAAATGAAGCTTAGAGTCCTGGTGGAGGGCCAGGGACAATATTTAAATCCTGGCTTCATTTGCAATTTCAAATGTCTTCATTTGCATCCCTCTCTCGAAAGAGGGTGCAAGTGTAGACATACCCTTAAAGATTAACAGATTTAATTAGGCATAAACTTTCATACGCAAAGACCCACTCCATCAGATATATCGAGTAGAAATTACAGAGGCAGGCATAAATATATGTATATTTCTTTCTTGGGTCAAGAACGGATTTTCTTTCTCTCTATATATACTCAGATGAATCTGTTAGTCTTTAAGGTGCCACAGAACTCCTTGTAGCTCTCAACAAGCCATTTCATTTGTGTAACTCAATTGCAATGCTTGTCTGAGGATATACTGCACTTTTAGAGCCCAAAGTTGTGTGACTTGGAGAGCAGTTGCTAAGTACATAGTATTTCATGTGCAAATCATGAGGTCAACTCTTCAACTGTGTCAGTGCTCCACTTGGTACAGTTATAGGTGGGAATATGCAAACGTGACTAAGTGATATTTGCTCTGCCATAATTCTTGGGTCTGCCAAAAGTCATTCTGGCTACTGGTGTAATTTAGAAGAGCTGTAGGGTGCTTATAATTTATACTCAGCTGCAAGGACCTTCTGTTTTACAGGAACATAGAATACTTAGTTGTCTACTTAATCAGCTATATCGCCGTTTTACACAGCTAGAGTATGGGCAAAGCTCCAGTTCCTTGCCTATTCAGTTTGAACAGTACCCTCTTCTATACTCTGTGCTTTCTAAAGTCCTTTGGTGAAATCTGGAATGTGAAAGGTACTGCATAAAACTAACCAAATTTGGTTCATGCACTTATGCTTGATGATACTCTGAATATTGAATAGCATGTAGTTATAATGTAACTTTTTTAGTGTTCTCTGCCTATATTCAGAATTGTATGCCATTCTGAAATGTGGCATAAAGAGTTCAAGAAGCTCTGAATGCACTCAGAGACACCGAAAGAATCTGGTACAGGTTGGACCTCCATGATTTGACACCCTTGAGACCTGACTGGTCCTGGAGGAGAGATTTTGCTGGACAGGGGAGGGCATTTCTGGACCCCTGCCACTGGCCCCCCAGCCCTCCCACTGGCCTTCTGGCCAGCTCCCCATCTCCTGCTAGCCACGCTGCCCTGCCAACCCCATTGAGCAGCCATTGCTGCCCTGACTCTGGGGCCCACAGGGCAACTGTGTGTGCTGCTCTGGGGATCTGGGACCTTCTGGGCAGCTGTATATCATTAAACCCTGGCCCACTGAGCTACTAAGACTCTCATCCCCGCCAGACAGCCACATGCATGTCTCCCAAGCCCACTGTGTGGACCTGCTGCCATGCACTGGGTGGCCCTGCCATCAGTTTACTACGGGCTGCCCACTGCCATGCTGGCTCCGCAGGGATCTGTGGCACTGGCCCTCCATTGGGACTCTAAGGCCTGCAACATCTGTTTTGGATCATGGATGTTGCTGGACCAGTGAATACTGGTTAAGAGAGTTTCAATCCGTATTTTGGCATCTGTACTATTCCTAATCTCTGCCAACACTGTTATTCTTTTCCTGTTTGAACTCCATTTTATTAAATTTATGTGGAGAATATGAAAGTTGAGTATTCTTGGAAGAGATACTAAAACTGCATTCTGAATCCTTTTTAAACCTTCTCTTGAAATGGAAGAGTTTTGGGTTTTTGCTTAAATCCGTTTCCACAGTGAACTTTACAGATGTTCATTTGCTGCTGAGATCTCAATAATTTTTGAGCTCATGATAAAACATACAATTCCTCAAGACGATGTTGTGTAATTCTGTTTTATGTTGGCCACAAAGCTAAAGAGTACTTATACTAGTTTAAAGCCACAAACTCTTTTTAGATATATAGTGAAGTCCGGGTTATCCGACCTTCACTCATCCGACCTTCCGGCTTATCCGACATAGCCATTTGACGTGCTCTTTACACGTCCATGCGTTGCATACCGCCATGGCTGTAGCTTAATTTCCTACTTTGTGCCAGTGATTTATGTTTCTTCTTTGATTGTTTCATTTTTCCAATTCCATTTTCCCCTTAGTGCAAAACTGTATTATATCATTTTATTATTTGAGGAACATGGCATGTGGAAAGAGGAAAAATGCGGTTCTTTCCATTGAACAAAAACTTGCAGCGTTAACAAGAATAGACAAAGGCGAGTCCATGCAAAAAATTGCATCTGAACTCGGTGTGAGGCGAGTTACAGTTGGTGACTAGAGGAGGAAAAGAAGTGAGTTAGAAAAGTGGTGCTCTGATTGACCCTCAATTGCAGGACTGAAGGGACAGAAAAACTGTGAATATGAAAAAGTGAGTGAAGCTTTGTTCTTATGGTTCACACAGCAAAGGGATAAGGGCAAGCCTATGACAGGCCCAATTCTGCAAGAGAAAGCTCTGAGTTTCCAAAAGGAATTTAATGAAGGGGAACCTGATTTCACGGCTAATGTTGGCTGGCTTGATCACTGGAAAAAACGATACAGGTTAATGCAGCTCAGTATATATGGCGAAAAATTATCACCAAATCAGGAAGGGTTTCTGAAATTTAAAGCAAATTTTCACTGTCTCATTGAAAATGAAGGATTATCATGTGAGCAGATTTATAACTGCGATGAGACAGGCTTAAACTATAAAATGCTGCCTTCAAAAACTCTAGCTTCCCAGGCTGAAGCTTCAGCTCCTGGGTATAAACGGAGTAAGGAAAGAGTGACGATTCTAGCCTGTAGTAACGCTACTGGTAACCACAAACTAAGACTCATATTTATTGGGAAGTCAAAAAACTCACGAGCTTTCAAAAACATATCGCCTTGTGCCCTACCCATTTTGTACAAGAATCAGAGCAATGCATGGATGGATTCAGCAATTTTCCGAGGCTGGTTTTTCAATGAATTTCTTCCTGAAGTTGAACAATTTTTTAATTCCATAAACCTACCAAGGAAAGCAATCCTTGTCATTGATAATGCACCATCTCATCCTCATGAGGATGAAGTGCTCAGTGGGGACATTAGAGTGATTTTTCTTCCTCTCAATATCACCTCGTTGTGTCCGCCTATGGACCAGGGTGTACTTGAAGCATTAAAGAGAAAATATTGTCATAAGCTTTTAACTACGCTTATTGAGGCCGAAGACGATGGAAATGGAATGCTAGATAAGCTAAGGACAGTGAACATAAAAGATGTTATTTATTGGATCGCACAATCATGGGAAGAGATTGAACCGATAACTCTGGCAAGATCATGGAGAAAGTTAATTCCAAATGACGAAAACACAAGAAATGATGCAAGAAAATTGTGATAATCTGCTACCTTTGCTACAACAAATTCCAGGCTGTGAGAAGGTGAATGATGATGATATACAGGAATGGATGGAGAAAGACAAACAACAGGAACTGACTGACCGCGACATAATAGCTCTGGTGAATTGGGATGACAATGACAATGAAGATGATGAAGATAGAAATGACAATGACAAAACGGAGAGAATTAGTCATAGCGAAGGGGTCAAGGCTCTCAAGACGGCACTGGTTTACATTGAACAACAAGGGGAGGCAACTGCTAGTGATGTTATGCTATTGAGACGCTGGCACAACCTCGCCTCAAGGAAGAGAAACAAAGCTGGGAAACAAACTTTAATTTTTTTTAAACAATAACTTTAGCGTTTTGCTCTACAGTATTCTGTTAGTTGTTCTGTAGAATAATAGTTATTCTGTTATTATGTTAGTTGTTCTGTAGAATAATATTGTTACAGTATTACAGTTTGTTAGTTACATATTACAGTATGTTAGTTACAGTAGTTACATATTACAGTATGTTAGGTGTTCTGTACAATAATATTACAGTATGTTAGTTGTTCTGGAGAATAATGAGTAATAAACCTGATTTCATACCAGTTTCTGTTTTATCCGACATTCTCATTAATCCGACCACCCCTTGGTCCCGTTTATGTCGGATAATGGGGACTCTACTGTATGCTGGAAATATGTGACTAACATGTTTTAAACGACACATGCTGGGGGGGTAGGGGGGAGTTGATAAACAAAGGAAGAATTCAACACTTCAAAACCACATCTGATGCTCTATTTTTTTTTGTATTAGAGGTTGTAGCAGGAACAGACTATTTTCATTGTAAAAATCAATAGCAAGGGTGAAGACAGCAAGGAGCCTGTTTCAGATACCTAGGCAACCCCAGTCAGCATGGAAGAGGAGCTTTGTTGGGGTTAAATTCAAATAATAACTTTTAAGGGGTTGATGGATGATAAAAAGAAAGGGAGAGAACCTCATTAATTGTTCATAACTGGGCAGAAAGAAGAGGTGACGGTTCTTGTGTGTTTGAGAAAAGTTGATCCTTCAATCAAAGGACTGGATATCAGTGAGGGTATGTCTACACTGCAACACTATTTCGAAATAACTAGTGCTATTCCAAAATAACTTAGTTGGTGTCTACACAGCAGGCAGTTATTTCAAAATAGTGTCAAAATACTGTCAAGCTGGAGGACTTCTTGCTCCAACTCCCGTAACCCTCATTGTACCAGGAATAAGAGAAGTAGGATGAAGAGTGCTCTATTTTGAAATAAGTGCTGTGTAAATGCTCCCTATTTTGAAGTAAGCTATTTCGAAATAAGATACGCAACTGATGTAGCTCAATTTGTGTAGCTTATTTTGAGTTAAGCCCTGCAGTGTAGAAAGAAATCTGCTTCAGCTAAGACTGTAACTTGCTGAAGTTAAGATTTCCTCTAAGAAGCATATTTTTAATTCTGGTTTGTAAACATTTCTGTACCTGTGTCAGTATTAAGTCACTTAAACCTATGAAAGTTTGTTTAATAAACTTGTTTTACTTTCACTATCAACCTTTTCAGTGTTGTGATTGAAATGTTTGTCAAGCACTAGTTAAGCAAATGTACTGCAATCTATTGATAGTTAAAGGAGCAATAATCTTAACTTCTGAGTAAAAATTCTCAGAGTGGTAGCTGTGTTAGTCTGTAACTTCAAAAAAACCAAATAGTCCTGTGGCACCCTAGAGATTAACAAATATATATAGTATCATGAGCTTTTGTGGGGAAAAAATCCACCTTCATCCCAACTCATTGCATGAAATGGGCTTTACCCATAAAAGCTCATGATCCCATGAAACTTAAGGATGTTCAGTATCAGGTACTTGACTAATTGAATAGCTGATGCATTGTGGATCAACTATTCAATTAGCCAATAGGGTGCCTCCTCCTAGGACTGTTGCCTCATTTTAAAGGTGAAAGTGCCGCATGGACCCTAGGGTCAGCTATGACCCCGGGCTCTATGTGGTACTGATGCTTTGAAATGCTGCAAGGAGCCAGATGCTAGGCTTCCGATGGCATTTCAAAGAGGCAGTGCTGCATGGAGCCCAGGGTCAGCGAGGGAGTCCCCAGCTGATCCTGGGTTCCACATAGCGCTGCTGCTTTGAAATTCCCCTTTTTCTTTCTCCTCCCCCTCCAACGTTTGCTGCCTCTATCTGACTAGTCCTTCACATCCCTAATGAAACTATGTGTTAGTCTCTAAGGGCATGTCTACACTAGGAAATAACTTTGAAATAAATTATTTTGAAATAATAATTCTAGAAATAACTATTTTGAAATGGCATGTCCACACTAGAGTGAAGCCTCAAAATTAGTCTGAGGCAGGATCCCTTAATGTGGATGCTCTATCTCAACTCAGAGCCCCAGGAAGCACTGGGGAGTAAAAACTGCTCCCCATAATCATTCAAAGTAATTTCAAAATAGCATAGGTGCAGTATCCATGCGACTGCTATTTTAAAATAACTATTTCAAAATAAGCATTATTGCTCATGGAAAGTTGAAGTTATTATTTTGAAATAATCAGCCCCTTATTTCAAAATAACGGGCTTGGTAGTCTGAATGCTCTGCTTGTTGTTTTGAAATAACGGAAGTTATTTCAAAATAACTCCCTACTATAGACCAGGGCTCCTGTGGATGCCAGGCTCCTTCACTAGTCTCTTGGGCTGCCCAGAGGCTCTGGCTCCGTGCCCCTCTCACACTCATGTTGCTGTCATTGTTACTAGTTTGTCATAACCTCAGTAGGTCTAAAATTATATAGAAGCCATTTTAATATGTAAATAATTGTATAGTATTTCCATAGGTTCGACACAACTCTGTGATTTAGCATGTTGTTGCTATGTATGAAGATGCTAAATTCTTTTAATCATGTGTAGCGCCCCCTCTCCACCTGGTTACCTTCTTTTAAAACCAATCTCCTTTCAGGTTCGGATGGATAGGTCTGGGTTCTTCTGGATCCCGCCACCTACTCAATTTTATTCTTTCTGATTGATGTACTTGGCGGTGCCTCCACCCCCCTCACTCCTTCCTAGCAGGGTCACCAGGGCAGCTTGGGAGGAAAATTCTAGCCCAGGATAATCCCCACGTATTTGCCAGATAGTTGGAGACTCCCAGAAAATAACACAAACACATACACTATAATAAACACAATTATATTAAACAAGAGACAATTATAACAGAACAGGGTAAAACACTATTTTTAGGGTCACCGGTGCCCAGCAACTGTGAGGTTAGTGTCCCGTTGGTACGCGTACTTTGTTGGGGCCCTTGATGACTGTTGACCACACAATCCTTCTCTGCAGTGGTTTAGCAATGGAGCTGACTAGGTCCAGTACAGCCCAAAGGACTCACAAATGGGAGAAGGCAGTAAATCCCTCCACAGTTTAATATGCTGCAGGTAATAAAATCCCCAAACAAATTCCCTGCCTAACTAAAAATTGGTGCACTCACACACTCCATGAATGAGCCTCAGGTTGAGAGATGACTCAGTCTCTGCAAAGGGCTGCTCTCTTCTCACAGGGGTCCTCTTTAAGCAGGAACCAGGCTGCTTCAGTCCCAGAATTTCCCCTCACCGCGAAGGGGTGCAGGGCTCAAGATGCAGACCACACAACTGCACCAAAATTCAAAACTATAGCCTCCCAGCCCAGCCTCCAGACCCACACAGCAGGCAGCAGCCCTGAACTTGCTGCTAGAGCCCAGCTGACCATGCAGTGACTCTTTCACCCAGGGAGCTGGAGAGCCAACTCCGCCTGGCTGGGGAAGCCTCCCAGCAAACTCCACAACTGAGAATCAACAGTGGAGACATAAACCCAGCTGAGGGATCCTGCCTTCAGGTCCCTAGAGGCTAGTTCTCAGGGGGAACCCTGCATGCTGGCCTGGGGCTTACTAGCTCCCACACACTCAGTCCTCCCCTTTTCCTGGCTGGCTCCAGACTCCCCTCAACAATGGTCTCTCCTTCCCCCTGGGAGGGGCATCTCACTCCCCATGGGTTGCCGGGCAGACTCTGGCCCTGGTAGGGAGGGGGAGCCAAGGCAAACTCAGAGTGCCTCTCCCTAAGCTGCCAGCAGACAAAGCCCAGGGAATCCAAGCAATCTCCTTGGGGGTTACACATGTATAGGCAGAAAACTATTCAATAGCTAGGTGGCAATTCCAAGATAACATCTGCTAAGCACTATTAGTAACATAACACTTATGCACAAGCTTATTACATTGACCCCACAGTGAGTGGTTTTAAGAGAAATGTATTCAGTGAAAAATCACAATGGAAATGTTCTTGCTGATTGACTTAGTGATACTGTTACTATTAACTTTATAGCATACTACCTAGGGAATAATTAAACCAGATGGTGTGTAAAACCCAACTTGAAGAATATAGACATTTTTGCTTTTAAGTTTATCAAAATTAGGTAAAACAACATATGTTCATGTAAATTAAGATTCCTTTAACTACATATTAACTGCTTTCCTTAATATTCTTCCTCGTGATCTGAGAACTATGCTTTCTTTAATTTACCCAAAAAAACACCCCACAACCCAAACCTCTTTAAATTGTTCCTTTCCTATTCTTCAGCTACTTGTGCCTTTCTGTTGCTTTACTCTTGGTGTAATTTAACAAGCAGGATGCTTACTGCAGCATTCTCAAATTCTGTGAAATTAAAATGTGGGCCATTTGGGGCAATATTCAAATTAAACAAATTGGGACAGGTGCAAACAAAAAGGGATTTAGAGATAGTGCAAGCTGCGTTATTTTAGAAGCAAAGGAGAAAATTATTTTAAGCAACAGATGTTGAAAAGAGACTTTCAAATACAGACAGTCCCCGGGTTATGTACAAGAAAGGGACTGTAGGTTTGTTCTTAAGTTGAATTTGTATCGGAACTGGTACATATTGTAGGGGAAACTCTAGCCAAACATTTCTCCAGAGCTCAGTTTTATTCTCCCACACCTCACTTCCCTCAGTCCTTTATTCTCAAGCTGAGGTGTCTGCTGAAAAAAGCCGTTCTGCGTCTCCCTGGTCTGCTGGGGGGGGGGGGGGGAAGGCGCTAGCTTCGCGTCTCCCTGGTCTGCTGGGGGGAAGCAGCTAGTGCGGGGTTGCCTCACCCCGTTTGTAAGTAGGTATCCGATGTAAGTCGGATCCATGTAACCCGGGGACTGCCTGTATGCTATTTCCTGTTATATTAGTATCTAACTTATTACCACTTCTCTTTAGCAGTACCATGTAGGGTTAATAATACAAAATAACAAACCACATCACATATATTATAACTTGAGTCTTTCTGCTCTCCATGATCCAGAACAATGTAGCACAGAATACCCTTATAACTACCCTACTCATTTTCAGTCCTTCTGTTCTAAAGGCAGTTTCAGAAACATGTCGTTTCTGGAAGTATTGTCCCATTGCTTGAATTTCTTACTAAATTACACAATTATTCACAACTGTCTGTGCAGTGCTTTGAGGGGATAGAGATTATATGAGTCAAGATGAGTCTTTGTTATGAATTTAAGCTCTATGAAATCTTTTTTGGGGCGGGCAGAGCTAGGGTGGGAGTTGTAGCATATCTTACCTGGCATGATTTCCTTTCCTCTCTCTCTGCCCTCTTATAGATGTAATGAAATCTCTCTAGCATCTTCTGACTTGTTTTGTAATCCCTGTGCTTGAGCACATTAATATTATTGGAATAACTTCAATAGAAAGGACCATTGATCTCTTGTTTTCATCTGAATGGGGAACCAATTATAAGACACACTAATGCACTTCACAGAGTGCTGGCCTTACGATGAGGCGAACTGAGGAGGCTGCCTCAGGTGCCAGACTGGAGAGGGAGGGGAGAGGTGCACCACTAGGACCCAGAGTATAGAAAATTGTGTCTGCTGCTGGTTCATATGTATTCTCTCTGCTCTAGATGCACAGAGATGGTGGAGTGCCACGAGAGGAGTAGAACAGAAAGAAGGTAGAATTGAGACCTTTCAAAGTTTTGGCCAAAGCGAGGGAGCGTCATTTGAGCTCCTCGCCTCAGGTGCCAAAATGTTGTGGGCCGGCCCTGACTTTATAGGCATATGCGTATAAATAATACTATTTGCCCATAGCACACAGGAAAAAGTAAACACATTGAACATTGGATTTTAGAGGAGCTGGAGAGTTCCTTTCACTCTGTGTGAATGGATTAATGCTTTTGGATGTAAGGACATGTCTACACAAGGGAATTATTTCAAAATAACAACCTCTGAAATAACTATTTCAAAATAAGGATTATTCCTTGTGAAAACCAACCCCTTATTTTGAAATAACAGGTTTGGTAATGTGGATGCTCTGCTTATTATTTCAAAATTTGAAATAACTCCCTAGTGTAGACCAGGGCTTTAGGACTAACTGCACTTACTAAAGGCAAGCATAATGCTGGCAGGCATTTTGGTTAGAGCTCTGTATAGAAAGTTTCAGTGTAGTTTAAATTTTGATCTGAAAATATTCCTGCCTTACCAATCCTACCCTGCTCAAACACATAACTTTAAACAAATGTGTAGGAGAAATCCATTAGAAAAATATTTCCTCCGGAAAAACAAACTTGCCACCCCATTAGAACGTATGGCAGTTCAACCAGTCCTGAAATTCAATTCTTAATGCAGAAAAGCCCTTCCAAATCTATTGCATCTTAATATTCTCATTCCCAGCCAAATTAACTGGGAAAATAGTGACAACCATCACTCCACAATACATGACGTCTTTTAATATTCTGAATGGCTTCCAATCAGGCTTCCATCTGGGTTGTAGCACAGAGACTAACTAGTCGCATTAGTGGATCCTCATTCTATTTAATCTGCAGTTTGCAATACAGACTGCCATAAGCTATTGCTAACCCATTAACATGATCTAGAGTAACTGCACTAGTACAGTGGCTCCAGTCATGCCCTTCCAGCACAACCCATAGAGTGGCAGTGAACAGGCAACTGTTATTCCAGTTCTGAAGTGTTTGTCTTGTGGATCACCATAGGTTCTATCCTGTATCTTTTTTTCAAAATCTTCATAAAGCCCCTTGGAAACAAAGTGAATCACCATAAGATCTGTTGAACAGTATACTCGTGACATCTTCCTTTCTCTTTGTTGGTGCACTTCCTTATTAGATAAGGATATGGCCACAGTAACTTGAATGGTATTCACGTTTTGAGTGTATTGCTAGAACATGCTTTTCTACTTCTTCACCAGTTACAGCAAGGCAAATGCTCTGGCTTGCATGCAGTGCGGCTCTCTGCTGGTGAAATGTATTGGTGCTTGAACATATCACATGCTCTGCACCTACCCATCTGCTTCCATTTCTGTCAATACAATACAAGTTCTTGGACCATGAAACTAACCACCACATTTCTATTTATGTTGTCTTGTCCCACCTGCCTACTAATTAACAAAAACAAATTAAACAACTAACAGAATCATTGCAGGATTTGGTGATGATGGGGGACTTCAATATACATATGTTGGGAAACTAACATATGTCCCAACAGACATATGTTGGGGAACTAATACAGTGGGGCACAGACTATCCAATAAGTTCTTGGATTGCACTGAAGACAACTCTTTTATTTCAGAAGGCTGAAAAAGCTACTGGGGGGAAGTGGTTCTAGATTTGATTTTAATAAAGAGGGAGGAACTGGTTGAGAATTTGAAAGTGGAAGGCAGGTCAGGTGAAAGTGATCATGAAATCATAGAGTTCTAAGGAACGGTAGAAGGGAGAATAGCAAAATAGAGACAAGGGATTTCAGGAAGGCAGAGTTTGGTAAGCTTAGAGAGTTGGTAGGTAAGGTCCCCTGGGAAGCAAGACTAAGGGGAAAAACAGCTGAAGAGAGTGGGCAGTTTTTCAGAGACATTATTAAGGACCCAAAATCAAGCTATTCTGCTGCATAGGAAAGATAGAAAGTATGGCAAAAGGCCTCCTTGGCTTAACCAGAAGATCTTGCATGATCTAAAAATAAAAAAGGAGTCATAATATAAAAAGTGGAAACTAAGACAAATTACAAAAGATGACTATAAGCAAACAATACAGGTATGCAGGGATAAGATTAGAAAGGCAAAGGCACAAAATGGGCTCAAATTATCTACGGACATAAAGGGAAACAAAAAGACATTCTATAAATATTTTAGAAGCAAGAGGAAGACCAAGGATAGGGTGCACCCACTGCTCAGTATAGAGGGAGAAACAGTAAGAGGAAACTTGGAAATGGCAGAGCTGCTTAATGACTTCTTTGTTCCGGTCTTCACTGAAAAGTCTGATGATGAAGGAATGCCTAACATAGGGTATGTCTACACTACAGCATTATTTCAAAATATCTTATTTCAAAATAGTTAATTCAAAATAAGTTATTTCGAAATAACGAGTCTACACACACAATGCTTTTCGAAATAACGTTTTGATATTTCGAAATAGTGCGCCCACACTGAGTGGACATTGAATCGCATTTAAGGCCGCTGGAACCAGGTCCAGCAGGGCATCAGGTCAGGAGTTACTTTATGTGGCTGCTGCCTGAGGCTATTTGAGGCTTGTGCTTTAAGGACCCCCCCCCCCCCCACATACACACACACACACATAGACAGATGGTTCTCAGCTTTCCCTGCTTGCTTGCCTACCTTGATGAGGGACAGCAAAGCATTTTGTCTCTGCATGCTCTGGTTGCCCTCACTTGGGACACCACAGCACTTTGCAACATGAAGCCAGAGCTGACCCTGGGCACTCTGGTGCTTCTCGTGGACGCGTTGCTGTGAGCCTGGCTGCACTTTCTGCAGGCTGCCATCTGGGAGGTCCATCAGGGGGCTGTCCGTATCCAGGAGGTCCTGAGGGAGAGCTTCCACCCTGAGGAGCACTAAGACCCTCCCTGGTCTGCCCTACTGTAGGCTTGTGCCTCATTCCTCCCTAAAGTCCTTCCACTTACCCCTCCCTAACCCCCCTTTCTGATGGTAAATAAAATACATGTATTTTCATTAACACAAACTCACTTTATTTAACAAAAATGGGGGAGGGGGCAATGAAACTCTGGTGAGACTGAGGAAAGGAGGCAGGAGAGAGGAGAAGAGAGGTTGGAAGAGGAGAAGGGGAAACCTGGGAGGAGGGATTTGGAAGGGGGAAGCAAGGGGAAGAAGCAGGAGGGAAAGCTCAGGGTTGAGTGTCTTGCCGGACTAACTTAATTTTCATGCAAACCTGCTCCTGGGTTCACATGTGGCCTTTGGTGGCCAGGCTGGCAGCTGTCCTACCATAGATAGCCACATTCCTCCATCTAGTGCAGTGATCATGGACATTGGGGGCATCCCCCCCAAACCTGAATAAGGTCCATGATCTGCACCCTGGACCAGAAAGGTGCCTGCCTTCTCTGGGCCCTGGCAGGCTCCTGGGAGCTGGCAGACTGTTCCTGGGGAGCGGTGGAGGGCTGGCTGCCAGTGGCTTGCCAGCTCATGTTTTGGGACCACTGGGTCAGGGGCAGTGACTGCTGGCTGTGGGCTGGCAAGTTTGGAGCTGGCAAAGGCACAATGGCCAGAGTCAACCCCTTTAAGGGCTCCGGGGAGGGGGGAGGGAGAGAAGTGTTCTTGGTTGAGGCTGGAGTGGCCACCATGGCACCCTGGGAAGGCTGGAGGCCCCCTATTTCGATATAAGTCTCTACAAAGCACTTATTTCGAAATACCTATTTCGAATTTGGCATTATTCCTCGTGGAATGAGGTTTACGAAATTCAAAATAAGCACTCTGCTATTTCAAAATAACTTTGCTGTGTAGACATACCCATAGTTAATGCTAGTGGGAAGAGAGTAGGTTTAGAAAATAAAATTAAAAAAAGAACAAGTTAAAAATCACTTAGAAAAGTTAGATGTCTGCAAGTCACCATCCTAGAATACTCATGGAGCTGATAAAGGAGGTATCTGGGCCTTTAGCTATCTCTTTGAAAAATCATGGAAAACAGGAGAGATTCCAGAAGACTGGAAAAGGGCAAACATAGTGCCCATCTGTAAAAAGGGAACTAAGAACAACCCAAGAAACTACAGACCTGTCAGTTTAACTTCTGTGCCAGGAAAGATAATTGAGCAAGTAATTAAGGAATTCATCTGCAAACAGATGAATAATCTGGAAGATAATAAGGTGATAGATAACAGCCAGCACAGATTTGTAAAGAACAAATCATCAAACCAATCTGATAGCTTTCTTTCATACAATATCAATCTTGTGGATAAAGGAGAAGTGGAGAACGTGGTATTCCTGGACTTTAGTGAGGCATTTAATACGGTCTCCCATGATCTTATCAATAACCTAGGCAAATACAACTTAGATAGGGCTTCTATAAGGTAGATGCATAACTAGCTGGATAGCCATTCTTAGAGAGCAATTATTAACGGTTCACAATCCTGCTGGAAAGGAATAACAAGTAGCGTCTCTGTAGGGGTCTGTTTTGGGACCAGCTTTGTTCAATAGCTTCATCAACGATTTAGATATTGTCATAGAGAGTACGCTTATTAAGTTTGCAGGTGATAACAAGCTGGTAGGGGTTGCAAGTGCTTTGGAGGATAGGGTCAACATTCAAAATGATCTGGACAAACTGGAGAAATGGTCTGAGGTAAATAGGATGAAGTTTAATAAGGACAAATGAAAAGTACTCCACTTAAAAAGGAACAATCAGTCTCACACATACAGAATGGGAATCGACTGTCTAGGAAAGAGTACTGCAGAAAGCGATTTAGGGGGCATAGTGGACCACAAGCTAAATATGAGTCAACAGTGTGATGCTGTTGCAAAAAAAGCAAACGTGATTCTGGGATGCATTAATAGGAGTGTTGTGAGCAAGACATGAGAAATCATTCTTCCGCTCTACTCTGCGCTGATGAGGCCTCAGTTGGAGTATTGTGTCCAGTTCTGGGCATCACATTTCAAGAAAGATGTGGAGAAATTGAAGAAGGTCCAGAGAAGAGCAACAAGAATAATTAAAGGTCTAGAGAACGTGACCTGTGAAGGAAAACTGAAAGAAGGGCGTGACAGGAAGGAAGGAGAAAAATTCTTCTCCTTGGCCTCTGAGGATAGGACAAGAAGCAATGGGCTTAAACTGCAGCAAGGGAGGTTTAGGTTGGACATTAGGAAAAACTTCCTAACTGTCAGGGAGGTTAAACACTGGAATAAGTTGCCTAGGAAGATTGTGGAATCTCTAGCTCTGGAAATATTTAAGAGCAGGTTAGATAGACCTATATCAGGGATGGTCTAGATTGTACTGTGTCCTGCCATGAGGGCAGGGGACCGGACTCAATGACCTCTTGATGTTTCTTCCAGTTCTAGTATTCTATGATTCTAGTGTTCTATGAAACCCAAGAAGCTGCATTTTACACACTTCTTGGAAAATGCAGCTAATGAAACACCAAATAAAGCACATGAGATGAAGGGGCCTGGATGAATGGGGTCAGAATAACCCAAAGCCTAACTGCTTGGAATATACGTAAAGATCCTCCATTTTAACAACATTTCCCACCATAACTTTAAGGATATTTTTAAACATAAAATATATACGTTAACTGACCTTCCTAGAAGTTACACGATTCTGCTCTTTGTCCTTTTTATGAAGTCTGTCTTATATTCTGCCTCATGTACCTATACAACACTTAAATACACTGGTAGCTGCTGTAGAATGTCCTAAGTTAAGTTACAGAACTGTGTGAAATTAAGCAGATAATAAGAAGACTTTTTTCCTGACTCCCTTTATAACTATTATCCTATAGTAAGTTCTTTCTTTGTCTAACCCTAATAGAAATAAAATATGTTCATAATTCCATATAGTCATTCTATGCAGTTCCATAGTATGGATATAACTTTCTGTCCATTACATTCTATTTGATACTTCTATTAAGTACCTGACCCATCTCATCATCCATCAGTGCACCATGGGAAATGTTGCCCTTTTTCTTCCCTTGTTATTGAAAGGTGAATGCCATGTTGCATGTGATCCATGCTGGGCTGCACTGATTGGTCTAACTGCTATAAACTCTTTGTGCTCTGAGCATGAAAACTCTCAGTTCAACCCTCCCCCCCCCCCAAGAAATTAAAAAAGAAGAGAATATTAATTAAAATTAACCCAGAAACATATTTTCCATCAATAATTTACACCTTCCATGGTGAAATGGACCTCTGTCCTTCCAAGCATATTTCTTCTCCTTTGTCTTTGTTCACATTTTTCTGTTCAGTCTCTTTTTTATTGTAGCTTTTCTATTTGGTATTATTTCCCTGTAAAGTGATTTGGGATAAGGGTGATATAAAAGATACAATGCAAAATGGAGTTGTACAATATACTCTAAAATAATTCTGCCACTATGCTGCCTAAGGAAATTTATATATAAACCAATATGCTGAATACAAATTTAATTCTTTATAAAAAGTCAATACTGTTTACAAGAAGACCAATGTGATTTATGAAAAAAACAAAGTAGCTTTTAAAAGATAATATAATAGATATTATGCACGACAGTTCATCTTGTCTCTTGTTTACAAACTTAAACACAAAAAGCTGACTTGACAAGCAAGTCTGGAGCTAACTTGGACACAGAATTCAGGTAGCAGAGTCTATGCCCAAGCCTGTGTTCCAGCTGAGTCTTTGTACTGTATGTTGTTACGTTTCATTAAATAATGTAATGAGGTGATGTACATAAATGGTAAAATACTGACTCTTACAAAAGTGAACTAGTAAAACACCTCTCTTCATCTGAGAAAGCCAGTATTTCATCACACATCAACTTCTGCCTAGAATTCAGGATTGGGTTTTAAAAAATATTTGTACTTGGAATATAATGGTATGAAATCTGTCTATCAGCTACAGAAAGCCAATGATCCTTATTACACAAAATAATAAAATTGCCTTTTGCATGCAGAACAACATGCAGGTCTATAAACTACTCCCAAATGCTTGGGAGTAACTCTAACCAATCTACATAGAAACTTTGACCCATTGTGTATATTTTTGAAAGTAGTGTGACGGTATTGCATTGGTGGGAGGAAACATATCAGTTGGTTCCAGGGTGCCAGTGTCTAGTGAATAGGACTATTGCAGGACAAAATTCAGTCTCTACTGCTTTGAATACTGATTTAAAGCATACATAACTAGTTCCCCTTCTTTTAATCAGTATTCTGTTCAGAGGACCAAAGTCCTCCTAGGTGGTGGTGTCTATTTTAACCCTTACATTGACTGCATTTTGGCAGACTGGAATAAAGAGTGGATGCTGATTTGGGACAAAGAAGTGCTTTACCCAGATACAGCTGCCAGTATGCCACAAGCAATAGGAGCCATTTTTTCCCTCCATGCAGGGCATGGGGAAGAGCCTGAACAGAGTATGGCCATTCTGTTAGCACCAGTTGACATTGTGCAGCTCTTACTTCAGAGCCTTGTAGCCTCCTCTTATTTCTGACTACTGAGTTGGACATCCAGAATGATGTAGAGATGGTAGATGGGGTATCAAAACTGGCTCTTGAAAAAATGGCATAAAGGCCCCTGCAATTGCATATGATAAATCTGGGTTGATCAACATATCTACTGGGCTTCTTGCTGTTTCTGGGTGCATTCAAAGAGGATTCTAACAAGAAGGAATACTTTTTTTTTTTTTGCAGGATACTTTGTTCCCATCCTAAAGTCTAACAAAGATATTTGATACATCCCTCTAGATATTATCAAGGATTCTTGTTTTTTAAGTTTTTCTAAATCACCTAGTCAGTCTATTCACTTTTCTCACTCCTTGTAGAGTGGGATTTTTAACAATGCCTAAATTATTAGGTGCCCCACTCCCATACACTTTCAGTAGGAGATGGGCATTTAAGTTTAATAGAAACTTGAAAAGTGGACCAGTGACCTTAGTTGGCCTGAATTAGGTATGCAGCTTTGTGCATGGTGCAATACGCTTTTATTATTTCTCCTGATAGTTCATAAATAAATCTCTTGGTTTTTGGTACAGAGCTTCTTTTTTACTTCTGAATTTCTAAAGTGCACAGTGTAAAATTCATTCCTGTGCAGAGGGCCCATACAATGCCACTTAGATGCTATTTTGAGATTTAAGTGGGTATAAGTGTAGACAATGACGTTTTCATTCTATCTCTTTTTGTGGGTTTTGGAGTGACTCTGAACTCCAAAGTGTGACAAGTGTGATTGTGACCAGATCAGGCAGACAAAGTCATTGGGAAGTATCTTTATAGCTCTATATGATGCTTTTCCCTTGCAGCTAACAATTGATTATTTCTCTCCTGTTCAAAGGCTTGAAAAGCTCTGAGTGTTGTGTCTCACCAGAGTGATCTACTTAAAGCAGTCTTCTGCAGATCCAGTTTTATTGCACTAAAGTGTATGTTCTTGATGCTGTCCTTGTAACTTTTTTGGGGGTGGCCTTGAGTCTAATGTCTGTGTGCCAATTGTTTATAACACATTTTTCTGAATTGTCAATGCTCAGCCATCCTAATTCTATGTCAAACCCAGTATGGTTGGACTTTTATCAGCATGGCCTAGATACTCATGGTATTTGGAGAACTTCTCCATTTGCAGTTTTGTCTTTCTAGCAAATACCATTAATGGTGCACAGAGACCATATATGGAAGACCTCTAGCTGTTTAATGTAAATGATGCATATGGTATAGAGGAGAGACCTAAGCACAAAGGCTTTATAAAGTTTTATTTTTGTTGAGAGGATTATGTTGTAGGATTTCAGGACTTCACTTTACTAATGACTGAGAAGCTTTCTGTACCCCAATTCGGGTTTTCTTTCTCAAGAGATCGATCATTGGAGATGCAAAAGCGGCGAGGAGTCCTGTGGCACCTTATAGACTAACTGAAGTGTTGGAGCATAAGCTTTCGTGGGAAAAGACCCACTTCGTCAGATGCATGTGTTAGTCTATAAGGTGCCACAGGACTCCTCGCCGCTTTTGCAGATTCAGACTAACACGGCTACCTCTCTGATACTTGACATCATTGGAGATGTTTCTGCCAAGATGGGTAAAAACGTCAACTTGTTTTAGTTGGATTCCACTAATGGATATGCTAGAGAATATGGCGCAGAGTGGTGAAGATGATTGATGCAACACTACCGAATTTTTCCAGGCTGATTGTGAGACCAAACAATTTTGATGCTTCAGCTAATTGATCTATGATGCACTGCAGATCTTCCTCTGTGTGTGCTAGGAGGGCACAATCATCTGCAAAAAGATTTGCTCTCATTAGTAGTTCTGTTATCTTTTGGTTTTGCATTAAGCCTTGTAAGATTGAAGGCTGAGTTGTCATGTCTGTATTTGATGATTGTGCCTCTGTGAAGCCTGTTTGTAGCATGGTTGAGAATTGGGGTCAGGAAGAGGTTGAACAGTACAGGGGCAAGTATGCAGCCTAGTTCAACTCCATTTGCAATGGGAAACGAGTAGGAGAGATCTCCATTAAAAAATACCTGACCTTGCATCCCCTCATGGAATAAACAAATGATCTTTACCAGTTTTAGTGGGCAGTTTTGCTAAGGATCAGACATCAATTTTCTTTATTGACTACAGGCAGTCCCCGGATTACGTACAAGATAGGGACTGTAGGTTTGTTCTTAAGTTGAATTTGTATGTAAGTCGGAACTGGTACATATTGTAGGGGAAACTCTAGCCAAACATTTCTCCAGAGCTCAGTTTTATTCTCCCACACCTCACTTCCCTCAGTCCTTTATTCTCAAGTTGAGGTGTCTGCTGAGAAAAGCCGCTCTGTGTCTCCCTCATCTGCTGGGGAGGAGGGCGCTAGCTTCGCGTCTCCCTGGTCTGCTGGGGGGAAGCAGCTAGTGCGGGGTTGCCTCACCTCGTTTGTAAGTAGGGATCCGATGTAAGTCGGATCCATGTAACCCGGGAACTGCCTGTATATCAAAAATTTTTGTCAAATCAGTAGAATCTCTGGACAAATCCATGTTTTGTTTTATACATTTTTCTTGTATTTTCTTGACACTGAAAATCATGTCTGTGGTGCTACGACCAGGTCTGAACCCACACTAAGACTCAGGTAGATTGGCTTCTGAGACTGTTGAAATCATTTGATTCAGGAGGACACGAGCAAAGATTCTTTCCAGCAATAGATATGAGAGACATCCCACTGTAGTTATCACAAACCATTTTGCTGCCTTGATTTTTAAATAAAGGAATAATTGTGACATCTTTGAAGTCTTCTGGCATTTCTTCATTGTTTCAGATGTCGGTAAGAAGTTACCATTTTTGGACCAATCAATTTATATATTTCTGCAGATATTCCATCTCTGTCCGAGGACATTACTGAGCCGCTCATACTGATTGCCTTTTCTGTTGGGGTGAGGGTGGTGAATCAAGGTGGTTTTCAACAGGAATGTTAAAATGAGATTATTTTAGTAATTGAGTAGTCGATACAAATTCTATCGACTACTTGATTACTTGATAAAAAGAAAGGAACATAAACACTGTCAAATCAAGTGTAAAAATCTAATAAGAAAAACAAAGAAAGATTTTGAGTAACAACTAGCCAAAAACTCAAAAAGAAATAGCAAAATGTTTTTTTAAGTACATTAGAAGCAGGAAGCCTGCTAAAAAACCTGTGGGTCCCCTAGATGATCAAGATATAAAAGGAGCAATCAAGGACAATAAAGCCATTGTGGATAAACTAAATGATTTCTTTGCTTCAGTCTTCATGGCTGAGGACGTTAGGGAGATTCCCAAATCTGCACCGTCCTTTGTGGGTGATGAATCTGAGGAACTGTCCCGGATTGAAGTGTCATTAGAGGAGGATTTGGAACAAATAGAAAAACTTAATGTTAACAAATCTCCGGGACCGGATGGCATTCATCCAAGGGTTCTAAAAGAACTCAAATGGGAAATTGCTGAGCTATTATCTGTGGTTTGTAACCTATCCTTTAAATCGGCTACCGTTCCTACTGGAAGGTAGCCAACGTGACACCAATATTTAAAAAGGGCTCTAGAGGCAATCTTGGCAATTACAGACCGGTAAGTCTAACTTCAGTACTGGGCAAATTAGTCGAAACAATAGTAAAGAATAAAATTGTGAGGCATGTAGAAGAACATAATTTGTTGGACAAAAGTCAACATGGTTTCTGTAAAGCGAAATCCTATCTTACTAATCTTAGAGTTCTTTGAAGGGGTTAACAAACATGCAGACAAGGGGGATCCAGTAGATATAGTATACTTAGATTTTCAGAAAGCCTTTGACAAGGTCCCTCACCAAAGGCTCTTGTGTAAATTACATTGCCATGGATAAGAGGGAAGATCCTTTCTTGGATTGAGAACTGGGACCAATCCTTTTCAACTTATTCATAAATGATCTGGAGAAAGGAGTAATCAGTGAGGTGGTAAAGTTTGTGGATGATACCAAACTGTTTAGGATAGTCAAGACAGAAGCAGACTGTGAGGGACTCCAAAAAGATCTCACCAAACGGAGTGATTGGGCAACAAAATGGCAAATGAAATTTAAAGTGGATAAGTGTAAAGTAATGCACATCAGGAAAAATAACCCCAATTATACGTACAGCATGATGGAGGCTAATTTGGCTATGACAAATCAGGAAAGAGATCTTGGAGTTATCGTGGATAGTTCTCTGAAAACTTCCACACAGTGTGCAGCGGCGGCCAAAAAGGCAAATAGGATGCTAGGAATTATTAAGAAAGGAATAGAAAATAAGACACAGAATATCTTATTGCTCCTGTATAAAACTATGGTACGCCCACATCTTGAATACTGTGTACAGATGTGGTCTCCTCACCTCCAAAAAGATTTTTTGGCTTTGGAAAGAGTTCAGAAAAGGTCAATTAAAATGATTAGAGGTTTGGAACGGGTCCCATATGAAGAGAGGTTAAAGCGACTGGGACTTTTCAGTTTCGAAAAGAGGAGACTGGGGGGGGGGGATATAATAGAGGTATATAAAACATGAGTAGTGTGGAGAGGGTGAATAAAGAAAAGTTATTTATTAGTTCCCATAATAGAAGAACTAGAGGACACCAAATGAAATTAATGGGTAGCAGCTTTAGAACTAATAAAAGAAAGTTCTTCTTCATACAGCGTGTAGTCAACCTGTGGAACTCCTTGCCAGAGGAGGCTGTGAAGGCTAGGGGTGTGTCTAGACTACAGAGTTTTGTCGACAAAAGTGGACTTTTGTCGACAAAACTATACCTGTGTCTACACTACTGCTGAGTTCTGTCGACATAATGTTGACAGAACTCAGCAGTTTTGTCGACGCTGGTAAACCTCATTTTACGAGGCATAACGCCTTTTGTCTACAGAGTTCTGTTGACAGAAGGTGTTATTGCAGCTAGGGTTGTGTCTAGACTACAGGGTTTTGTCGACAAAGCAGCTTGCTTTGTCGACAGAACTGAATGTAGTCTAGACGCTCTTTGTCGACAGAAGCTTTGTCGACAGTATCTGTCGACAAAACTTCTGTCGACAAAAGCCTGTAATCTAGACATACCCTTGGACTATAACAGAGTTTAAAGAGAAGCTAGATAATTTCATTGAGGTTAGGTCCAGAAAGGCTATTAGCCAGGGGATAGAAGTGGTGTCCCTGGCCTCTGTTTGTCAGAGGCTGAAGAAGGATGGCAGGAGACAAATCATTAATTGTTGTCTTCGGTCCACCCTCTCTGGATCACCTGGAGCTGGCCACTGTCGGCAGACAGGCTACTGGGCTAGATTGACCTTTGGTCTGACCCAGTACGGCCGTTCTCATGTTCTTATATTGACAGGGGAAGGCAGCCAGCTCAGTCCTAGCTCATGATGGGACCAAACCCCACAGCAGTTCTTCAATTTGAAAGGCAGTAGAAACTGGACAGCCTGAGGCCCCTCCCCTCTCCCGGTTCCTACTGTGTTTTAAACTGCAGAGCTGCAGCGGGGTTTGGTCCCCGACCTGTTATGAGCCAGGCCTGAGCTGGGCTGCATGCCTAGCTGGTAGCAGACCTAGCAGGAAGTTGCCCAAGCTTATCAGGTAGTCGAGTCGACTACTCACATTCCTCCGTCCCTCCCCCCCCCGCCTTGCTGCCTCCTATATCAGAGGCAACAGCAGGTGTGTGTGGGGGAGTGGCAATCATACTGGAGGGAACAGGCTTTTAAGCTGGCTCCCCCAGCACTGGTTCCTTCTCCCTCTCCCCTCCTCCACCTTGCTGTCTCTGATATAGGAGGCAGCAAAGGTGGGGGAGAGGAATGCAAGTAGTCGACTTGACTACTCAATAGCCTTAGGCTTTTCAGGCCATCAACTAATTGACTATCTCTTACATCCCTAGTTCTGAATACACTTTTGAGGTATCTGACTAATAGCACTTATTTCAAGGAAGCATGATCTGTTCAGTAATTTGCTGGAACTGTTCAACCATCTCTGTCCTATGCCATGTTTGTTTTTGACTTTCCTGCCATCAGCCATCATGAGCAAAGCTGTGCCCCCTTTTGAAGGTCTAGAGGCTAGCTTCAAGGAATCAATGAACTTTTTGGTTTCCACAAACATTTGAGTGTCTTCTGCTACTTTCCCCCATCATTTATCTTACATTAAGTATAGTTGTCTTTATCTCTTTCTTTGCAGGTATTTGAATCTGTCTCTTTGAGATGGAATGAATATTATTTTGCCAGATTTGGACAGCTTATTTTTTTTCTTTCAAGAGTACTCTGATTTCCTATAGTTTTTTATCTAACTTGTCCCGGTGAGCCCTTTTCTTCCATCTGAGGATGTTTGTGGCCATTTTTGTACTGTCTCTCTGAATTTCTCCCACAATATAGGATTATCACCAAGACTGGTTTCTAGTGCACTTTGATAGGATGCATGGTTTAGGTGAGCAACATTGTTTTGGGACATTTCAGGCATCCGTTTACAATGTATAGATTCAGTATTGACCTAATTGTTCTATGATCCATCCAACATTTTGGTCCATGCATGGCATTGGTGATTCTGGCATCCCTTATGTCACATTAACAGACAATGATGTAATCTATTAGATTCCATTATTTAGATCTGGGATGCATCCATGTGGTTTTATAGTGATCTGCCTCTCTGAATACGGTATTTGTAATAGTCTGGCTACAGTTTGCAAACCTGCTTAGGTGTAGGAGACCATTTTTCTTCATTTTTCCATTGCCATTTTTTTCCAGTGACATCCTGTCAGTTGCCATTATCTTAACCTACTTTTGCATTGAAATCTCTTATGATGATTAGTTTGTCACTGTGTGGTATTGACTTGTTGAGAGAGTTGAGATCAGAGTAGAACCATCCCTTAGTATTGTCAGGACTTGTTAATATGGGCACTTTGGCACTGATAATGGTAGCAAATTACAACTTATTTAGTGGTAACCAGAGTTTCACGAGTCTTTCATTGATACCTATTGAAAGGTCTTCAAGACATTGTAAGAGTTTTGTCCTGATGGCAATTCCCACTCCATAAATTCTATCCGTGTGTGCACAATCCACCAGCTGTGGCAAACTGGCTGTATTTAATTTGGGCAAACAATGTTTAGGCACCTTTTCTAGCCCTTCACCTTACAAAGAGAGAGCAGTGCAATCCTAAAAAAAGGGCCACTCTGTCACTTGAGGTGTTGCTGAACTTCTCTACTGCCTTTGGGTCAGAGACTGGGGACCAATGTCCCAGGACATCTGTGTGCAGACTTGTAGCTATGACTGCTATTAATTATATTCACCAACCACCTTCCCATTTCTCCATCACCACAGAACTTGTAAAGAGAGATGTATATGAATTCCATGTATGTAAGGCTGATTAAAATGAAAGTTGTCTCACTGGAACATCTCCCCTTAGCAGCTGAAGCTTAACCCATTGGCAAAAAGCCTGTTACAACTGGAGGCTTCTTTAGCTGCAGCATATTGTCCTTGAAAGTAGGAATAAGAGATCCTCCGGAAAAGGGCTTTATTCCGGAGGATCGCGCCAGTCTAGACGCTTTTTTTCCGGCTTTTCCCCAAGCCAGGAAAAAAAGCAGCGGACATGTTTATTTAAATCCGCGGGGGATATTTAAATCCCCCGCGGATTTCCCTATGCTGACTTACCTGCTTTGCATCCCTTTTCCGGAATTTGGGGCCAGTCTAGACGTAGCCAAAGTGTGTAGTGCCTTACTATGCCTTTTGCCTTTCATAATGTCACTGCTCTGTTTTTCAAGCTGTTGAATCAAGATATGATCTCTTCCACCATGGGTACCAGAGCAATTCTTATATATGTGATAGGACAATTCCTAAATCACTGTCAGTTTCCATACTTCTGGTTACCCTCACCTGGTTTAGCTCACTTGCTTTTACTTGGAGTAACAAGGGAGAGCTAGGTGTACAGTGATAATGAGAGAGGAAAAGAACCACTCAAGGAGAGTGGATCACTCAAAGATACTACCCCTCCCATTCACCCCCTATATTTCTTAAGGCTTCAGTGGGTCCAGAAATATGAATAAGCCTTGTGGAGACCATTTATATAAGGCTGAATTTCACCTAAGAAGAAAAAGGGAGTAGCTATGTTCCTACTGAAGTTTATTACAAAGCTCCCATAGAATTCTTATGGCCTGATCCTCCTCCTATAGGATGCAAAGATTTAATTCTACCTTTGGTTAATTAGAGAGGGAGCTGTTATCTGAACATAAAGATTAGAAGGGAGACTCTAGCTCCTAGTTGATTCTGAACATCCAGTTTTGTCTTTCATTGTAAGCCAGAAACCATATTGCCTGCTAGGGTTAAAATTCATTTTCAGTATTACATAAGAATGGTCACACTTTTTTAAATAAAAACTGATTCTGTATGTTACATTGGTACAGGTTGAACCTCTCTAGTCAGGAACCCTTGGAACCTGACCTGTGCCGAATCAGAGATTTTGCCAAACCATTGGAGATCAGTATTGTCTAGCAGCATTGCCAACACTTCCACTGCTTGTTGGGCTCTTAGAAGACATTTAGGGGTAAAATAGAGCTAAATAACAGCTTTGAGAGCCAGGACTGGTGGCTGTAAACAAAAATAATCCTAAAAATGGTATCAGTATGTGGCAAGATGGAAGTGATAGGATTATCAATAATGCAGAAAAGGAAAAAGTGTTTAGCAAATATTTGTGCTGTGGTTGGGAAAAAATAGATGATGTAGTTACAGTATAGCATATGATAACACCAGAATTCTCTTGAGATATTACTGAAAATGGGGGGAAAGCAGATACTGAAGTCAGACATTTTTAAAGAAGAGGTCCAGAAAATTTGTTCTCAGAGTTCTAAAACACTGGCCAGAGAATTCTCTAGGCTGTTAATGTTGATACTTGGAGCACCAGATATGTTCAGGAAAACTTGAACAATATTTGCTTACTATGTTTAAAAATAGTAAATGGGATGATATTGATATTGATCCCAGGCAAGATAATGGAGTAGCAGATTCAGGACTCAATTAATAAAGAGTTATAGGAGGGTAATATAATTGTCAGTTGATATGGTTTATGGAAAATGTATCCTGTAAAATTAACTTGATATATTATTGATGAGATTATAAATTGGCTTGATAAATGTAATAGTATTGATGTAGTGTATTTACATTTCTGTAAGGCATTTGACTTTTTGATTAAAAGATTTAATATAGCACACATTAAATGGATTAGAGCTGTCTAACTGAAAAGTCTCAATGTAACTGTAAATGGGTTATCATCTAATGGGTATGTGTCTAATGTGGTTCCACAGAATTTAATTCTTGGCCCTCTGTTGTTTAACATTTGTATCCATGACTTGGAAGAAAACAGAAATTGTCACTGATGAAGTCTCCAGATGATAAAAATTGGGGGAAAGGTAAAAAATGAAGAGGGCAGTCATTGATCCATCACAATCTGGATTACTGGTAAAGTAGACTCAATAAAACAATATATGCTTTAATACAGATAAATGTAAAGGTAGGAACAAAGACTGCAGACCTTACTTACTTACAGGTTGGGGGACTCTCTATCCTGAAAATCAGTGACTCTGAAAAAAATTACAGAGCTGGAAGGTGGATATTCAGTTGATCATAGATTCTCATTGTCACAAGGTGGCCAAATGGGTTAATGAGATACTTGGATACAAAAGCAGGGGAATCTCAAGTAGGAGTAAAAAAGTTATTTTACTCTGTATTTGGCACTGATGTGACTGTTCTTGGAATACTGTGTCCAGTTCTGGTATCTACAATTCAAGAACAAAGTTGATAAACTGGAGAAGATTCAGAGAAGAGCCAAAAGTATGATTAAGGGATTAGAAAATATTTCTTATAATGATAAGTTAAATAGATTAAGCTATTTTAATCTAACAAAGAGAAGGGTAAGAGGTGATTTCATTTGTCCATAAGTGTCTACTTAGGGAGCGAGTATTTAGTAATGGCCTCCTGACTTTGTCAGGGAAAGATGTAACAAGCCACTAAAGTCTGGAAGTTGATAGCAGAAAAATTCAGACAAGAAATAATGTATAATTTTTAATTGAGAGTAATATACCACTGGAACAATTTACCAAGAATTGTGCTGTCACTGAATTTTAAATCAATATTGGATGTTTTTCTGAAGGATACACCTTAGGAATTATTTTGTAGAAGTTCTGTGACCTGTGTTGTATAGAAGATCAGAGTAGGTAATCGCAGTGACCATTTCTGGCCTAGAAGTCTATGGATCAATTGGGAAATCCTGCTAATTTCAAAAGAGTGAAGATAACCAGATGCTAGTGACCTTTTAGATTGGGGTGAGAAATAAAATGGCAACAGTTTGCAAGGATTAGTGCCTGGTGAACCATCACCACCACCACTGTATTTACTTATGTCTCCACAGGTCTGGACTACTGCAGCTCCTATTGGCCTTGGATGGCCGTTCCCAACTAATGGGAGCTGTAAGAAGCAGTGTAGACCAGGACACCACTTCCCGCAGCTCCCATTGGCCAGGAATTGTGCTCTGTGGCCAAAGGGTGCTGCAATCAGCCATACCTGCAGAGGCACAAGAACGTAACGTGGTGGTGACCCACCAAGGGCTAACCCTGGCAAACTGGATCTGGCCCACAGGCCGAAATTTGCCCACTCCCTGTTTTAGATAATAATGATACAACTATTATTAACTCCCCTTCTTCCCTGTATACCTAGTCATATCTACAAAATTCATAATTGTCAAAATGCTAACCATTTGAGAAATACATATTTTGGAAATTTAGATTTTTCTATTGCTTATATGCATTGCATTACCTGTCTTCATTGTAATAGTAAAATAACTTTCAGTTCAACCCAAGTAATCAAAATGGTTTTGACACATTTTGCTGAATAAAGCATTGTAGAGCTAAAAGGAATCTGAAGAAGTCATCTAGTATTTCCCCTCCCTCTTAATCTATACTCTAGATTAAGTATATCTAGAATATCCCTGACAGGTATTTGTCAAACTTGTTAAAAATTTCCAGGGACAGGAATTCTACAACCTTACTTGGTAAACTGTCCAAGCAGGAAGCTGTCCTTTATAAGTTCCCCCACTCCAATAGCTAACCTAAATTTCACTTGCTCTAAGATAGGATGATTACTTTTCCTAAATGCATTTGGACATCAAATGGGGAATAATTGATCCTCCTCCTCCATTATGACAACTTCTGATGTATTTGGAGACTTTTTCATCAGGTTCTACTCCATCCTTCTCTTAAGATTAAGCATGCCAATTCTTTCAACCTTTCCTCATAGCTAAGGAAAATTGCTTCCTGTGTCTTACGTAGGGCACTCCTGTTAATACACCCAGGAATGTTGTTAGCTTTTTTATTGAATGCATCACATTCCTGGCTCACATTCAATTTGTGATCCACTATAATCTCCAGATTATATCTACAATATTGCTGCCTAACTGGTTGTTTTCAATTTTGTAATTCTGCATTTGAATTTTGTTCTTAAGTGTGGTTTTGGCACTTGACTTTACTGAATTTCATCTTATTGTTTTCAGACCAGTTATTTAATTTGTCGGGATCTCTTAGAGTTCTAATCCTGGCCTCCAAAGTGCTTGCAATCCCTCCCATCTTATTGTCACCTTCACACTTTATAAACATATTCTCCATGCCATCATATTCCTTCCTTAATATAATCCTGCAGCAGTAGAGGTGATACCCATGTACTTAGTGCCAGCATAAGGCCATGTACTATGTAAGTATAATTTAAATTTTCAGAGAGATGAATAGGTGGCAGATGAGCCCTCTCTACAGGGACAGGTGTTATTTTTCTATGTGAATTAAATGGTGTATACATTATGTTTATTTTGATGAAGTCTGCCACAAAACCTAGAGCATGATAGACTAAAACATGATGCACAGGATATTGAGTACAAATTAAAGTCTTGGAAGTGTCTATCTGTAGGTTGGGATAATAAGCAGTATGTTAGCACAGTGCTCTAAATAAATGACTATGAGTTGCTTGAAATTTGGAAATTAACATTAAATCAAAAGAGACAGAATAATTTTTCATTCAACTTGGAAGACTATTTATTTTCTGTATTGATGCTTAGTATACTGATGTATAATGCCAAAAGGTAAATTATTTTGAGTTAGATTGAATTTAAATTTCATTACATATTTGCTGGGAATAGAAGCTTTGACATTCCCTTTTTCCTTCACTTGGAGGATCTTTTAATAATTCTGTTGCCTAATGCCCTAATCTATTTATTGCACTATAACTTTACATGAATAATGCTGCTTCTATTCAAAATAAACAGATTTGGTATGTCTGTGAAATAGTCTTATGTGTAGTATGATGCTTTAGCATCTACAAAAGCTCTGAGTTTTCTGAATGCTTAAGAAATGATAATGCCAACGGATTTAGCATTTGTATATCTTCAGGCTTGTGCTTATTCAGTTGTACTAAGGCAGCTTAAGCTAATATCTAATCTTCTTATAGAATAGTTCCCCTTTTAACAGCAGGATTGCACATAACAGGCTTGAAAAACCAGTTGGCTCCAACTGTTGTGTGGAAGGAAGGGTGTGGGGGGGGGGGCTTGCATAACTCCCCTCCCCTCCCTTAACTGTCTAATTACGGTCATTCTCGCATGCACAGGATAATCTGCGAATCATGGTGTGAGGCAATGTGCTCAACACTCCTAGGAGCTAGGAAGACATGAATGAGTTATGAAGTTATGTATTCATAATTGCCTACCCTGATGCATTCCATTTATAATGTTTTTTCTTTAAAGAGGAGAAGGGGAAAGTAGAGTGCTTTGAATGCTGCATAGTTTCATAATAGAATAATGATGTGAAACCTATTTTACCATTGCTAACAAGGCAAGCTGGTCAAATACCTAGTGAAATTAGTACATTAAATTTATCAGCATATTCAAAATCCTAATTATCCTAGCGATGTCTTAATGAGAAATATTACATTAATCATCACAAGTCTATTTATTGGCAAAAATATTTTAAATACAATGCAAATGAACATATATGAAGTATGAAAGAGATATTAAGTTCTATTAAGCATCATATTTTAAACTCCCATAAAACTATGGGGTGTCTTGGTGTAGTGTGGTTGATTCACCAGCACAATGCAACCTGCTAGTATCCTCAGAAATTAGCTCCTTCAACCCTGGAGCGTCCCCTGTTGATCAGTGTCTTGCCCTCAGCTCCCTGTCTTTTGCGTTACGTCAGGCCCCATGTCCCTTCTGGCCCATGGTACAGTTTCCTCATGGTACTTCCCTGAACCAGTGCCCCAGCAGTATGGGGTCCTTCCCTCCCAGGGAACCCCAATCCCCTCTACTCACTTGGCCTCAGTGACTCACTGTCAGACATCATCTAATCCCTGCCTTAGAGGCAAACTGCAGTCAGAAATGACCACTCATTATTGGCAAGAATGATGCCTTTTCCTGCCCCAGCTGCTTTCTCTGTAGCCCTAGTGCCTCTCAGGCCCCTGTATCAGGCCTGTTTCCTAGTAATTGGGTCAACTCCCAGCTGGTTCGCATTCCTGGGCACCAGGGTTCTCTGATCCAGCAACATCGATGGTCCTGATGGGCTATGGTTGTTGCCAGACCAGAGAGTCCAAGATTTTGGATGTTCTGCCTGTACATCCCTTTTCTAGACATCCCAGCCATTTAGTTAATTAAATTGCCTGTAAAGGGTTAAATCCAGAAATAGGAGTTGTTGACAGGGAACCAGGAGAGCCAATAGGAAGAGAGTGAAATATTTTTTAATCGAAAAACAGGTTCTTTCTGTTTTAATTATTTGTGTGCGTTCAGAGCAAGAGCTGGGAGAGAAATGGACTGAGCCAAGAATAAGGTATGATTTTCCAGCAATATCCATGTTTAAGAGGAAAAAAACCCTAAACTTTGGAACAACAGAAACATAAATAGAATAGGGAATGTTTAGTTAGACATGATCAAGTTATTTTCTTTGTTTTCTGGTTTATGAACTCTGCTGAACTCATGTAACCCCCACCCTTTCCCCCACACACTGTAACTTTTAAACTGAATCACAGGGAAGCAATTCTCTGTGCTTTTAATCTGCTTTTTTTCAGATGCTCTATAATACCTAGCAACCAGGCATGTTTTACAAAATGTATCTTCTTTGTTTTTGTTAATAAAATCACCTTTTTAAAACCATGATCTGATTGCTGTGTCACAGAAGGTTAGAGATTCTATGTCCACTTCCCTGCAATTGACAGTTACCTATTAATAAATTAGTTTGTTTTCTAGCTCTCTCCTAAGGAGGGCTAAAGAGCTTGGGTTTACCCCACAGGAAGAAATTTCCAAGTGTATGTCTCTGCACTCTTAAGGGTTTTTTGCATTTGGGTGGTGACAGCGTATTACCCAAGGTCAGGGAGTCTGACCATGGGGAGTTTTTCAAGCAGAAGCCTTTAGTGGCAGGGTAGTTTAAGGTCTCATGCGGGCTCCCACCTTCTGTACTAGAAGTGTCAGAGTGGGGGATAGCCTAGACAAGGTCATTAAAAAACACTTTACTTTGGGCTGTGCATCCATAGTACTAAATGGTAGTTTTTATTTCTGTGAATTTACATTTTGTATTCAAATATTTGTGGAACTGCATAGCTGTAAATCCAAGCCCAAATTGATTGCTCATTTCAGAACTTTGTGGTTTTGTAAGTGACTGTTAAAATACACAGTGCTGGTCATGTTATCTTTTTCAACTAAAGATGGAAAGCAAATAGAATGAAAGGAGAGAAGGTCAATAAACTGATCAGCTGGGAAAAGACCTTCATATGGAGTGGGACTGAGGAAACTGAGACTCTTGGCAAAGAAACAAGCCAAGAGAAAGCATGATAGGGGTCTGAAGACAATGAATAGTATAGAAAAGATAAATTGGACCCTCTTATTACCCATAATGGAAGAACAAAGAGATATTTAATTAAATGGAAAGAAATCAACTTAAATTGATAAAAATATTTTTCTTATATAGCATATAATTAATCCATGCAACTCATTGCCACAAGATTCCATGTGAGGGCAAAAGTTTTGATTTTTTTTAAAAAGGGCTAGCCATGAGAACACAATTTAGAAGTATTAAAAATAAAACTAGAAGTACAAAACCTCAGATTTCAATGCATAAGAAGAAACTTCTTCTGTAATTGTTTACTATGGAGTTTCATATACAGGATTTCCTCTGATGCAGGTGGAACTGACTTTTGTCAGAGGCAGGAAATTAACTAGTTGGACCACTGGGCTTATCTGAGGTTATAATGTTCTTTCCTGTGCTACAAGCATACATGATGCCTGCATTTTTTTATCAGATACTTCCAACATAATGGGGTGGGAAGGAATAAGAGGGTTTTAGGAATATTTGTAGTCTATGGAAGTGCCAGAGGGATATGTGCATTCAAGTCCAGTTATATCCAGTGGAAAGAGCCAGCAGTTGTATCACTCAGTATCAAGAGCTCCTTCTTCTGTCATCTGCCACCACTGAGAATAGCCGAGCTCCATCCTCCTTGTAACCCCCACCCCTTCATGTAGCTGAAGGCTGCCATCAAATCACCCCTCTCTCTTCTTTTCTGTAACCTAAATAAGCCCATTTCCCTCAGCCTTTCTTCATAAATCATGTGCCCCAACCCCCTAATTTCATCAATTTTTCCACATCCTTTCTATAGTGGGGAACCCAAAACTGGACACAATACTCCAGATGTGGCACCAACAGTGCCAAATAGAGAGGAATAATTACTTCCCTCAGTCTGCTGATGGTGCACCTACTAATGCAGCCCAATATATTGTTATCCTCCTTGGCAGCAAGGGTGGACTATAGGGCATATCCAGCTTTTTGATCACTGTAATCCCCAGGATGCAAGTCCTCTCTTATCATCTCGGTGTCTGCCTAAAATATGAAAGATGCATCTGAGAATATAACATTGAGTCCCAGAAGAAAGAAGCCGATGTCAAATTATTGCTGAATTTCTGCAATTAAGTTCTGGAAAGTGTAGTTCTTGGAACCTTTTGAAGCATTATAGTATTTGATTCAAATTAGTGCAGTTGGAAAGACTGTTCTTTTGTGCTGCTCTAGTTCCATGCTAAAGATCTGATTATTATTTTTATATTTTTAAAGCTAAGGCACATGTCTGAAGCCCAGTTCAGGGATGATATATATTTACTTTATTGTAGACTTCATTACACTTTATGACTCATTTTCATAGGTGATTTATTGTTCCTTTTTACTTTGACTGTTTGTGTGCTACTATTTGTAACAGCACAGCACAGTTACAATAGCTGGGATTTTACTTCTCAGGTTTCCAAATCAGAGCTGAAAAGTTGGCTCTAGCAGTATGCTGTCTTAGTAGCTTTTATAACCTCATCTCATTGTTAGTTTAATATAAAGACTCTCCTGGTATAATTTAGCATTTGAGTGAGGTTAATTCTAGCTTTTCATTAAAATGTCACTGTGAGCTAAGCTTCTAATGGAGATTTAGAAACATTTCATCACTTGCGTACTTTCAGGACCATCACTGTTAGGGCATAAATGTTGGTCTCTGAAACAGGGGATGAACAGCTCCTTGTAAAATTAGGATGATAGAAATGGGTTTAGAACTTTTAAATTTAATCTACAACATTTTTGCATTATATGTTTAGAAGACTACTTCAAAAGGAGATTTTATATTTTCTTAATTGCTCAGAGTAACACTATGCATATCATTGCATGGATACTCCCAATGAATTGCCATATACTTGTGGGACATCTGGATGGAGAGACTGAAAAGACTGGTAGTATTTGGGTTAGAGAGGAGAAGACATGATACACTTATAAAGGTAATGAAGAGAATAGAGAAGATATAAGACCACCTGGAAACACTGGACCCAAGAAAATATGTGAAACTGGGGCTCCACCTTCTGCCAGGTTTTTTTTAACTAGTTTTAGGTGGATTTTCCTCAAGGCTAGTCTGTTATTGCAGAACAGTATTTGATTCTTCATGCAGTGTTCATTCATCTCACTTAATGATCTTCTTGGGTAAGGTCTGAGGAAGAGACACAGCAGCTGTTGTTGTGAATACTAGGGGCAAAGAGTGTCCCTTCTGATACGATATTTCAATCTCTGAAAAAATGAAGTACCTAGGTATCTCATTCTGTCTTCTCTTCCCTGCCTCCATTTACTTTGACCTCCCCTCTCCATTTCTTCTTCCTGGGGCCCTATTCTGATTGGAGGGTAACTCCTATTGGAGACACTGGGGCTGAGTCTACATTGGCATGATTTTGCGCAAAAGCACTCACTTTTGTGCAAAAACATGCTACCTCTCTACAATGGTGGGGAGTTCTTGCGCAAGAACACTGACGTTCTAATGTGTGAAATCAGTGCTTCTTGCACAAGAGCTATGATGCTCCCACTCAGGAATAAGCCCTCTTGCCAACTGTTCTTGCGCAAGAGGCCAGGCAACATGAATTTCTTCTTCGGGTAGTCCCCGTGGGTGCTCCACTTCTGGTGTCGGGCTGGTCTCGGCGCCGCAAATCGGAGCTTTACAGAGCTGTGTGTGTGGTCGGGCAGTGCACGTGCACTCCTGTTTCGCGCCTTTCATCTACCGCGTGCTGCCCGGCTCCCGCCAGTTCTTCTCATCCGCGTTGGGTCGCAGACGGAGCTTCCCCACTCTCTCCTCAAAATTTCCCCCTTCTTCCCTTCGGCTGTTTGCCGTGGGGAAATCTCATAGCTTTTTACTGTTAAAATATATAGCGCGTCTAGCCCCGTTGGCAGACGCGGTTTAAAAAAAAAAAAAAAAAGAAAGAAAGAAAAAGGAAGAAAGAAAGGAAAGAGGATACCGAGAAAGAGCAGTGCTATATATATATATACCGTTGGCGTTTTTTTCTGTTGCCTGCTCTGGTTACCAAAAAAAAAAAAAAAAGAGAGAAAGGAAATAAAATTTAAACAGAAGGAAAGTAACACGGAGGAACCGGGGACGCATACAAGCGGCTGCTCTTAGCCGGCGGTAACGCTCAGTCCCCACAACTCAAAATGCCGGGCTCCCCCGGCTTCAAAAAATGTGAAGGCTGTGCTGAACCAATGCCTGTGTCAGATGGGCACTCGGCTTGCATTCGCTGCCTTGGGGAGACTCACATCCCCCAAAAGTGCTCCCACTGTGCCAGCCTGACGACTAGAGCCCGCAAGGAGCGGGAACGTCGTTTAAAGGAGATCCTGTTTGATAAGGCTCTCATGCCTTCCACTGCCTCAGGATCCTCTGCCTCCGACCCCACGACTGATAAGCGGAAGGCTCCTTCTGAGGCTTTGCCCTCATCAAAAAAGAGGAAAGCCTCTCCTGCTCACTGCCTGCCAGCTGCTCCGCAGTCGCGGGCAAGCGCAGGTGACAAGCCGGGCACTTCTCGTTCGAGGGTAACCCATGCTCCATCAGTGAATAAGCCGGCCGGCACTTCAGAGTCTCGTCAGCCCCCTGCTCGGGATCCTCACCCGGCACCGGGGCTTCTTAAAGAGACAGACGCAGCGGCGCCAGTTGTATCGGTGCCGGCTGCTGAAGGGCTTTTAACCACGGCCCCTCACAGGGAGCTGTCCTCAGCACCGGCAGGGGATCAGCGTGCTCATACTCAGATGCCTGCTTCACAGCCCTTAACCCTTCACTCTCCAGGCTCTACACAGCCAGCAGCATCAACACAAAAATCAAATGCCCAGGGAATCTCCCAGTGTGCCTCGCCAAGGTCTCACCACGAGCCATCCCCTCACCGTTGTGCCTCTACGCACCACGCAAGAGACCATGGGCGTTATTACCACCGCAGTCTCTCATCTCGTCACTATTATGATAGAGAGCGTAGCTGTTCACACCAGAGATATTCGAGATCTCCTTCTCCTGCGAGACGCTCACGATCACCAACTCATTCACCTAGAAGTACATATTACGTCAGGTATGACAGCACTAGATCTTCTGGACGTTTGTCCCCTGCAAGGTCTGGCCGGCACTATACCCATCGTTATAGACCGGACTATGTTGAATCATCTCATCGCAGTCACTCTCGATCTCATCGCAGGTCTCCATGTTCCTGTAGGTCAGTTAGCCCACACTCTGGGTGCTCGGAGATCTCCAAAGTTCTCCGCTACGACGCCCTGTATCTTCTCATTCCCCCACGCATTGTTCTCAAATGTCGGACCTAGAGGAAGGGCAACTCTCGGAAGGTGATCAGGATATGTCCCCTAATACCAGTTCACCACAGCCCTCTAGGGATGAACCGCAGTCTATGGGCGAGAAGTCACCACCAGACGATCTTAAGGAATTCCAAGACCTGTTTAAACGTGTAGCACAATCTCAGGAAGTGCAGCTCACTGAGTCTCAAGCTAAACAGCATAAGTTGTTTAAGAATCTGCACCCTAAACAACAGAGAAAGATTGCACTCCCGGTAGATGAAGCCATCTTAGAAGTGGCACAGGATATCTGGCAGACGCCAACATCGATACCGCCAACTAATAAGAAAATTGATAAGAAGTATTTTGTCTCATCCAAAGGACTGGATTTTCTTTTCAATCACCCTCAGCCGAATTCCCTGATAGTGGATGCGGTTCGTCACAAGAACAAAATGCCCCAATTCAAGAATTCCCTACCGGATAGGGAGACAAAGAAATTGGACCACTTTGGTCGGAAAGTTTACTCCTCCTCAACCTTGCTACTGCGGGTTGCCAATTATGCTGCTCTGTTATCGAACCATAACTTTGATAATTACTCTAAGTTACCGGAACTTATGCAGCACCTCCCTGACAGTAAGAAGTCTCTCCTTAGATCGGTTGTCCAGGAAGGTTTCACCGCATGTAGAACAGCCCTTCAGATAGCCGCGGACATTGCCGACACAGCCGCGCGAGCGATGGCAACAGGCATTGCGATGAGGAGAGCTTCCTGGCTACTGTCAGCAGGAGCCCCTAAGGAGTTGAATTCCAAAGTGGAAGATTTACCCTTTGATTGTCAGAAGTTGTTTGCCTCTACTACCGATGAGATCCTCCATTCTGGCAAGGACTCTCGTATGACCCTTCGTTCTCTGGGGATGTACACGTCACCTTTTAAACGCAGACGATACTACCCCTTCCAGAGGAGATGTGATTATTTCCCCTATAAGCAACAGCAGCAACAGCAACAGCAGCGTGGATCTGACCAGTCTAGATTCAGACAGCGCCCTCAGCGCAAACGTCAGCAACAGAACCGCTCTGCTGCTCGACCTTCCCAGAAGCAGCAGGTTTGACTCCTGTGCGGAGGACGCGAACATGTCTCCACCGGTCAACACTCTGAAGCCTGCAATCACCACCACCACTCTATTCCACCACCGCCTGAGGCCATTTCTTCATCAATGGGCCACCACTACCTCGGACCGATGGGTCCTAGAGGTCATATCGTCGGGCCTGACAATCCTGTTCGCATCAATCCCTCCGACCACTCCTCCCACCCCATCCCTCCTCAGGGTCCCGTCTCATGGGGCCGCTCTTCGAGAAGAGGTTCTTCACCTACTTGAGATTGGAGCCATAGAGAGAGTACCCAACGAATTCCGAGGCAAAGGGTTCTACTCCAGGTATTTCCTGGTTCCCAAAAAGTCCGGAGGGTGGAGACCCATCCTGCATCTGAGGGGTCTGAACCGTTTTATCCGAAAGCAGCGCTTCAAAATGACCACCCTGGCCAAGATCATGCCAGCACTAAACAGAGGAGACTGGTTCGCAGTCCTGGATTTGCAAGACGCATATTTCCATGTAACGATTCACATAGCGCACAGGCGTTTTCTCAGATTCGTAGTGGGCAACGATCATTTTCAGTACAGGGTCCTGCCTTTTGGCCTCGTTTCGGCCCCAAGGGTGTTCTCCAAGACACTAGCGGTAGTGGCTGCCCATCTTCGAAGGATAGGAGTCGTTATCTTCCCCTACCTCGACGATTGCCTCATCAAGGCACGCACCCAGTTAGAGGCTCAGCACATGGTAGTCGCAACTCAGGAGTTGTTCGACTCCCTCGGCCTTATCGTGAACACTCAAAAATCATGCCCACTACCTACACAGATTTTAAACTTCATAGGAGCGCGTCTCGACTCCCAGTCGGAAAGAGTCCACCTTCCACTCGAGCGTTTCCAAGTAATGCAAGATCTGATAAAAACAGTTTTGCACGCTCCAATGCTCCCGGTACGCGTATGTCTCCAGCTTCTGGGACATATGGCTTCCACGACAATCATAGTGCGCCATTCAAGACTACACCTCAGGTGTCTGCAGCATTGGCTAAGCACGGTTTACAAGCCTACGGACCACAGCATTCGCAAGACTGTGGTACTTCCAGTACATGTCAAGGACTCCCTAGTATGGTGGACGAATCACAACAACATGTTGTCAGGAGTCCCCTTCCATGCACCACAACCGTCACGAGAGATAACCACAGACGCTTCTCTCATCGGCTGGGGTGCCCACATGGGCACAAAAACAGTTCAGGGTCGTTGGTCCACTACGGAGATGATGCTCCATATCAATCTTCTCGAGCTTCGAGCCGTGTTTCATGCCTGCAAACCCTTCAAGGTATACATAAGAGGTACTGTCACCAGAATTCTCACGGACAATGTAGTCGCAATGTACTACGTAAACAGACAGGGGGGTGCCCGATCCCGCTCACTTTGTGCAGAGGCGATCCGTCTCTGGAAATGGTGCATTCGAAACAACATCTCTATAGTCGCGTCATACTTACTGGGTGTGAACAATACCACAGCGGATGCACTGAGCAGGTATTTCCCCCAGGACCACGAGTGGGTGATCCGCACAGATGTCCTCTTAACTCTCTTCCATCAGTGGGGGTTTCCGGCGATAGATCTCTTCGCAACACGTGCCAACGCGAAATGCAGAGCTTACTGTTCCAGAGCGGGAGTGGGACCTCACTCTCTGGGAGACGCATTCCTCCTTCACTGGGGCACATCACTCTTGTATGCATTCCCCCCTGTTGTACTCATTCCCAGAGTACTCGAGAAGGTTGTGATGGACAGGGCACGAGTGATACTTATAGCCCCAGCATGGCCCAGGCAGCCATGGTACTTAACCCTTCGGCAGCTCTCTGTACGAGCACCGCGCCGACTACCTTGCCTACCGGACTTGCTGACACAACAGAGAGGCTCCCTGCGTCACCCGAAGCTGGATACTCTGCACCTCACTGCATGGATGGTACATGGTTCAGCGAGTCCGAGAATCTTTGTTCGGACCAAGTGAAGCGTGTTCTCCTGCACAGTAGGAGAGATTCCACCAGGAAAACCTACCTGTCAAAGTGGTCCAGATTTGTACGATGGTGTGCTCCTAAACTCCTGGATCCCTTGCTTTCGCCGATGCATGTCTTATTGGACTATGTCCTCCAGCTGCAAGCAACCGGACTAGCCATTTCATCACTTAAGGTCCATATAGCGGCGATAGCCGCTTTTCACTACCCCGTTGAAGGCAAGTCGGTTTTTTCTCACCCCATGATGGCTAGATTTCTCAGAGGATTGGCTAACCTCAACCCACCACGGAGACCTCCGCCACCTGCATGGAGTCTTGACCTGGTTCTTGATGTCCTCACTGGGCCACCGTTTGAACCGTTGGCCACGGTACCACTACCGATGCTTACAATGAAGGTACTTTTTCTTCTGGCTATAACATCAGCACGCAGGGTGAGCGAGTTATCCGCACTAATGTCAACACCTCCCTATACAGTCTTCAACCCGGAATCAGTGATACTGAGGTCTCATCCAGCCTTTCTACCAAAAGTCTGTACGGAATTTCACATAAACGAACCAATTGTTCTGCCATGTTTCTACCCAAAACCGCATGCATCTCAGCGAGACGCTCTCCTGCATACGCTCGATGTCCATAGAGCTCTGGCTTTCTATATAGACAGAACCTGTACTTTACGTAAGACGGACCGCCTCTTCATTTCAACATCGGGGCCTTCTAGGGGCAAGTTCTTATCCGCCCAGCGCATTTCCAAACTGGTTGTCTCTTGTATCACAACGTGCTATACGATCCGTAAGAAGTCTCTCACTTCGCAACCTAGAGCTCACTCAACACGAGCAGTGGCTGCGTCTACAGCTCTCGTGAAAGGTGTCCCTCTTCGTGACATCTGCCGTGCTGCGACTTGGTCTTCAAATTCTACCTTTTCAAGACATTATGCAATTGTTCAGCACTTCGCCGCTGACTCAGCAGTAGCCTTAGCAGTGTTGCCTGCTGCTCGGAATACCGATTCCGAAACACACGTTTAGCCGAGATTACTGCTTCGGAGTCACCAGAAGTGGAGCACCCACGGGGACTACCCGAAGAAGAAAAGGAAGTTACTCACTTCGTGCAGTAACGATCGTTCTTCGAGGTGTGTCCCCGTGGGTGCTCCACGACCCGCCCTCCTCCCTGCTTCGGAATCTTGTTTTTCTGTCTTTCAGATAGGCGGTGAGACGAACTGGCGGGAGCCGGGCAGCGCGCGGTAGATGAAAGGCGCGAAACGGGAGTGCACGCGCGCTGCCCGACCACACACACAGCTCTGTAAAGCTCCGATTTGCGGCGCCGGGACCAGCCCGACACCAGAAGTGGAGCACCCACGGGGACACACCTCGAAGAACGATCGTTACTGCACGAAGTGAGTAACTTCCTTTTCTTGTGCAAGAAAGCCGATGGCTAAAATGGCCATCGGAGCTTTCTTGCACAAAAGAGCGTCTACACTGTCATGGATGCTTTTGCGCAAAAGTACAGCTCCTGCACAAAAGCACATGCCAGGGTATACGCTCTCTTGCGCAAATACTTTAACGCAAAAACTCTTGTGTTAAAAGTATTTGCGCAAAATCTTGCCAATGTAGACATAGCCTGGGAGCTACTGGTGTTCTTCAGTGGCAGAAAAGGCATCCCATTTCATATCACACATGTTCTCCCTCCTTTATCTTTCTGCAGTACCTACTTTTATCACCCTTTTTGGCTTCCTTTGTTGCACTTTGCATTGTCTCTCTTTCCTCCCTATTCATGTTTTCTTTACCTCTTCCTTACTGTATTTTACCACCTCTTCCCCCACCAGGAGGAAGAGTAAGCACCAGAATTTGTTTGTCAGGGCTGGAATCTTGCTCTAATACCCTTTTTGTAAGACTTGCATTTCTCCTCCTCCTATAGCCATCTGATTCACCTGGCAACAGACCTTTGTGATTGGCTGGAGAAAGAATTCCAAGCCTCAGGTGGTAGGGTGGAGGGTAGGAAAGAAGAAAAGGGAAAGAGAGACAGAACATGCATAGCCCATGTTGCATGTAAATGAGGCTTTTGGCACCCACTGCATTTATTGGCAGTTAGTAATTTATACTGTTTCTTACTCTGACTCTGAGCCTCCTGCTGAGGGGACTCTGATTTGTGCTCCTGTGAGGAAACAAAAGCAGCTTAGATGTAAGGGGTGTGAGAAACCCTATTATTGGTCTGGCTGTTCTAAGGCCAATAGCCATGTGAAATATGATCTGTGCATTGGAGAGAACTTCTAGCCTTCTGTGATACTTGTGCTCCCACCCCTTGTGTTCAGTGAAAACACATAGCGAAAGGACATGAAAAAAGAGGAAACAAGACTAGTGAAAGGAATCATACAGACTCCCTGTCTTCCACTGCATCAAATTCCAACCCATGTTGGCATGAGCTAAACTATACAGGGACTTGCCAATCCAATGTAGAAGCACCCTTCTAGAGCCGCCGTTCAAATCCAGCAGCTGTTACCAGGAAAAGAGTCATTATGATGACCATTTAGTAGGGATGTTAAACAGTTGACTGGTAAGCATGCTTACTGGTTAATTGGCACTTGCCAATGAACTCTTGAAGTGGCCAGCTGCCCCGGGCTGGAATAGCCCTGGCTGTGAAGGGACCAGTTGAGCAAGGTGGGAGACCCCATAGCCACTGCAGGGCAGGTGGCAGGTCCTCACAGCTATGGTGGGGCCAGGTAGCAGGCCCTAGGTTAAAATGTTTAACTGGTTAAGTGCTATCGTTTAACCAGTTAACCATTATAACAACCCTACAATTTAGTAGTGTTTGTGTAATTTTTTGTGAGGTTCTTTCTAAGTCCACATCAGAAAACCCATCAAAAGTATTAGGTCTCAGTGCAGATGCCAAGAGTTGGATGAGAACAGACATACGGGGTCCCTACAGAAAAGTACGGTCTGTTGACTTCAGCGCTCTGCTCTCTACACACATTAGACCTATTTGATTAAAAAAAATCATTTCATCTGCCCTGTCTTATAAGGACAAAGGGCCTGTTCCCAATTTTTCTGAAAGACTCTCATTGATGTCAAGGGAAGTTGAATCTGGTCCTAAACTCATTTTAAATAATTTTAAAACATTACAATCCATGCCCAAAGAGAATATGGAGAATATTCCACATTAAACACTTTAAAATGTTGTAAAAGTGAAAAAGATTAGCAGATCTGAAATTGAGGTTTCTCCTCAGGATAATGGAGAATCTGTCTGAAGGCCATTACTGAGTTGGAGGGCTAACAAGATGTGTTCTTTTGACTGAGCTGTCTTCACCATGAAACACTTAATTCTGTCTTTCAGGGAAGCAATTGCAAACGTGTAGCAGGTCTTAGCCTTAAAGGAACAAATATCTTTCTTTTTTTCATTATAATTACCAGTTATTCTCCTGTTATTACTGCTGTTGTTAGAGGGAAATCACATTTCTTGGGGTTTTCTCATACCTGACTAAATCTTTTCCAGGTTGGATGAAATGGTGTTAAGGTTACTATGTGTGACCAAGGACTTCAGAACAGGTTTGTTAAATTATGCTTGTTAGTTCTGCAATAAAAGAATATATTAATAGCAGATATAAATTATGGTAGCAAACTATATTACTTCTATCCTTTAAACGGAAGATTATTTTGCTTCTCCTGCAGCTGTCTGTTATGTCAGAAGCTGACAAGGGGATCTAAGAATCTAATATTACAGGAATTCCATAAATGTAGTTCACCGTGCATGAACTGTTGGTCATATAATGCTGGAACTTCTCTTTGTAACGAGGGAAGCAGTATGGCCTAATGGATAAAGCATAGGACACGAACTCAGGAACCGAGGTGTTTGTTCCTAACGCTGCCACTGCCATATTTAGTGACCTTATGTAAGTCATGGTCCCCCACCCACCTCAAATTAGGGATGTAATAGTGTAGTCGATTAACCAATTAACCGATAAGCAAAAGCTTATAGATTAATGCTATAGACTACACGCATTTCCCCCACTCAAATTTTTTAGGACACTGGCCAGCAGTCCAGCTCAGTCCTGGCTTGAAATGGGTCCGGGACCTAGCCCTGCTGCAGCTCTGCATTTAAAGTTCATTAGGAAGAAGGCGGGGGAGGCAGCCCCAACTCAGTGCTGGCTTGCATTGGGTTCGGGAGCTCAGACCCACCCTAGACAAAGGGTGCTGCCATGCCGTGCTGCTGCCTCTTCATCAGAGGCAGCAGCACAGGGCGACGAGAGGAGCTGTTTTTAAACTGGCTCCCCTTGCAGGCTGTTACCCACCAGCTCTGTGATTCTTGGGGAACCAGAACATGGTCACCTGTCAGCCTTGTGCTCTTGGGGAGCCAGGGAGTGACATTCATGGAAACCATTCCCCTCCCTCAGGCCTCTGCTAGAATCAAAGACAAAGCAATGAAAAGGCCGGGGAAGATCCACCTAAACTGCTTCAGACAAGGGTGATATAATTAAGGAAACACCCCAGCCTCATTTACATGAAAGATGGAACAGAGGGACATCTCATTAGCATACAGAATGGAGAACAGCTCTTCCAAGGCAGGAACCGCACTGAACTATGGGACACCGAAAGCAGAGAAGCACTGCCTGATGGGAAATCCCTGCTCCAGATGCTAATGAACCTTGGCCTGCTCACACCCAAATTAGTCATTATCAGACCAATTCTAGTAGCGATCCTATTGACATCTAAAATACTGAAACTGCCAAGTTGCATTGTGAGCTCGTTCAAGGAACATCACCCATAACCAGGGGTGATCAGTCTCTATTGTCTCTCCTCTTTCTCTTTGAACTATCCCTATAAAAACTCCTCTCCTTGCCCCAAGAAAACTGTTCTGATACCTGGACTTAAACTGCATCAGTTCCATTGAGACTTCTTCATCTCCTGTCTGATCGTGCTGGGGACTCTGTCCTGCTTTTCTCCTGCCCTCTGGACCCCCGGCTACCATCATCATCTGGGAACCCCGATCAGTGCAAGCTCCGTGGAGTGGTGAGGTCTCTCTCTCTCTCTCTCTTTCTCTCTCTCTCTCGTCAACTCTCTCTCTAAGCATAGCCTCCTGACCCTGCCCTGTGTAAACTGTTATATGGTTACCTAACATTTGTAATCAGTTTCAATTTAGATTTAATATTGTAATTGTTAGATTTAATATTGTAACCTTTTGATATCTATTCACTACTCAGAAATAAATCACTTTCATTGTTAAACTGGTTGCTTCTCTCTCTTTCTTTCTCTTTTGCTCACTCTTTCTTAAGGGGTGTTGTTTTGGCTTCCCCATTCGCTCTGCAACAACGCTTCTTGTACCCAAGCAAAAGATCCCTGTAGTGCCAAAAATCCTGTGGGGTTTGCTCATCGTGTGGTTTACCAGTGAATGACTGTGGTGTGAAAGTGGGGATGGGGGTGCTGAACCTGGGGGCTTATGAGGATGGCAGCTTAAAGTGCTGTTTAATCCAGCCCACGGAGTCCAAAGGCACATGAGGGTGCAGTGTGGCATTGCTGTGAAACCCAGCCAGCTGAGTCCAGGGACATATGAGGGGGTCAGCTTGTGAGTGCTGAGTACCCAGTCGTCTCAGACTTGCTCTGATTAGTGGGTGTGAGTGTCTGTGTGTGTTGCCAAGGTGGCAAGAACCCCATCCTGAGGAACCTAGTTCCTGCAGGAGAGCTCCAGTGGGAGGGGGAATTGGCAGCAGGGAGAATTCAGCTCCATATGAGAGCACAAGTAAGCACCAACAGCACACTGATAGAATTGTTAACCTTCCCCCAGTTCCATCAGGGTAACCCTGATAAATGAGCATACCCCAGAGTATTGGGCGAATCTGGTAACAAGGCCAGCTCCCGCCTGACACCCTGATACAGAGGCGGCAGGGGGATCCTCAGGAGTGAGGCTGGAGCACACTGGCTGCTCGCCCTGCCCCCGGGGACTATAGAATAGTCAATTAACTGATAAGAATTCTTGAGATTACTCAACTATTCAATTAGCTGATATTTAACATCCCTAATCTATACTAGGTGTGATGCTGATCTCCATTGTAAAGTACATTGAGATCATCTGATGAAAAGCACTATGTAAATGTTAGGTATTATTGTATCTAGTTAATGCAATAGAACAAATGGAAGACTAAAATTTAATGAAATGGGGGGAAATAAATGATTAATGTACCACACTAAAGACAGTTTAAAATGCTATATGATGCTTGCATTACCTGATCATGAAAGGGACCAATGGTGTAAATTGCAATTCTAATAAAGTGTGATCCGATGTCAATAGGTTTAATAACTCTTGATCTAATCAAATTATGTATTTATGCATCCCAGAGTGTCATATGCATCCCTGTGTGCCATAAACATATTGTAATTACTTCAGATGTTTCTTTCTGAAGTTCCATATTCCTTAACCTTTCTCTGATTACACTGCCATCTAAAGTAGGATCATTGTTGGTGATTTACTTAATAGAGCAATCTAGACTGTATTCTGCTATCAGTTTGTGCAAAGTAAGTTTGAATTGTGTTTTAAAGGCACAATTAATATTAATACTCTGATGCTTCTTGATCTGTGGTAGAGGGGAATTCTACAGCTAACGAGCGGTTGGGGTATGTCTACACTACATTCCTCTTTTGAGAGAGGAATGCAAATGCAGCTGAGCGAAACTGCAAATGAAGCACGGATTTGAATTTCCCGTGCTTCATTTGCATAATCGCGTCTGGGCGCTATTTTGAAATACCCTATTTCGAAAAAAGAAACGCTGTCTAGATGCAGTTTTTTGAAAGAAAACTCTTCTTTTGAAATTATCCTTACTCATAAAATGAGGTTTAAGGGTAATTTCTAAAGAAGGGTTTTCTTTTGAAATAACTGCATCTAGACAGTGTTTCTTTTTTCAAAATAGGGTATTTCGAAATAGCGCCTGGATGTGATTATGCAAATGAAGTGTGAGAAATTCAAATCCATGCTTCATTTGCAATTTCGTTCATCTGCATTTGCATTCCTCTCTCGAAAGAGGAATGCAGTGTAGACATACCCTTGGTTTTGTGTTTTATCTAATGTAGGTTATCAGTATATCAACGCAATAATTCAGCCACGTGGACATGCCAACACTTGTTGGCCAGCACAATAGTGTCATATGGTTGGGGATGGCAGTTGGTCCTGCCGTGAGGAAAGGGGACAGGACTCAATGACCTCTCAAGGTCCCTTCCAGTTCTCTTTTATGGTTGTAGTTTCACCAAACTTCAGGTCATTGCTACAATATCATAGAATCATAGGACTGGAAGGGACCTCGAGAGGTCATCGAGTCCGGCCCCCCGCCCTCAAGGCAGGACCAAGCTCCGTCTACACCTTCCATGACAGATGTCTATCTAATCTGTTCTTAAATATCTCCAGAGAGGGAGATTCCACCACCTCCCTTGGCAATTTATTCCAATATTTGACCACCCTGACAGTTAGGAATTTTTTCCTAATGTCCAATCTAAACCTCCCTTGCTGCACTTTAAGCCCATTACTCCTTGTCCTGTCCTCAGAAACCAAGAGGAACAAATTTTTTCCTTCCTCCTTGGGCCACCCTTTTAGATATTTGAAAACCGCTATCATGTCCCCCCTTAATCTTCTTTTTTCCAAACTAAACAAGCCCAGTTCATGAAGCCTGGCTTCATAGGTCATGTTCTCTAGACCTTTCATCATTCTTGTCGCTCTTCTCTGTACCCTTTCCAATTTCTCCACATCTTTCTTGAAACGTGGCGCCCAGAACTGGACACAGTACTCCAGCTGAGGCCTAACTAGTGCAGAGTAGAGCGGCAGAATGACTTCACGAGTTTTGCTTACAACATACCTGTGGATACAACCTAGAATCATATTTGCTTTTTTTTGCAACAGCATCACACTGTTGACTCATATTCAACTTGTGGTCCACTATGACCCCTAGATCCCTTTCCACCATGCTCCTTCCTAGACAGTTGCTTCCCATGTTGTATGTATGGAACTGATTGTTCCTTCCTAAGTGGAGCACTTTGCATTTCTCTTTATTAAACTTCATCCTGTTTACCTCTGACCATTTCTCTAACTTGCTAAGGTCATTTTGAATTATGTCCCTATCCTCCAAAGAAGTTGCAACCCCACCCAGTTTGGTATCATCTGCAAACTTAATAAGCGTACTCTCTATCCCAATATTTACATCATTGATGAAGATATTGAACAGTACGGGTCTCAAAACAGACCCTTACGGAACTCCACTTGTTATCCCTTTCCAGCAGGATTTAGCACCGTTAACAACAACTCTCTGACAGTGAGAGTTGACAGTGCTCTTTTCCAGGGATTAAGGGTATATCTACACAAGAGCTGAAAGGTGCAAATTCCAACTCAAGGAGTTGGCTGGCAAGGATATCTCTCCTTGAGTTGGAATTTATACATTTCAGATCTTGTGTAGACATATTATAAGAGGTTCCCTGAATCTCTGGTGGAAGAACAACTCAGTTTGCCCATCTTCCAGAAGGCCAGATCTCTGCTAACAGGATAAGGTGAGGCTAGGAAATGGAGGGATGTCTCAAGTAAAATTTCAGGATGGAACTGAGATGGCCTTCACTCATGAGGAGCATTGTTTTGTGGTGAGGCCCTTTGACCCACAGAGGGGATCTTAGTTGGGGACCGTGAGGCAATATTTAGCATTATTTTATCAACAGGAGATCTCTACCTAAAATGTTTATATTCTTTGATTGTATCAGCTATACAAAACATGAGCAGCTACCCGGGGGATCTTCTAGAGAATTAACTTACCTCTTTGTACAATTTCCAGCAAACAGTATATGTATATGTTATGTGGATAGAAATTTTTCAAGAACAAGATGCCTTGTGTTTGTGGGCAGGGTACAGAGGATCCATATGAACAGGAATGCATCCCCATCAACCCAGGACGAGGATACATTACCTCCCCATTTCAATGACCGTGATATTAATTTTTCTATGTAGGGTATCATAGGTTTTCCCTAACCCACTTCATCTTGATACATGACACTACAGTGCAATCCCTTTACCTCTTCTTCCGTGGCACAATTTTTTGTTTCAGTCATGCTTTGGCTGGTCAAGTGTGCTCCTTTTAAGGGTTTTAGCAGCACTCGGTAAAGACTAAACTGTACAAAAGTAAGTTGCAGTCATGAGGGCATGACGATCCAGAATATGGGTCTTCAGTAACACATATTACTCTTAAAAGAAACTGGGCTAAATCAGTGAGACAATTTCCATTAATGTTAATGCTTTTAGAATGAAAATCTAGTATTTCAAAAAAACCCTTTAAATAGGCAAGTTGGTTTTAATTAGTAGCTAAAAGTTAGAAGAGTTTCAAGAGCAGGCAGTTCTTTTATAGAGCTTTTCAAATGTTCTCGAAGACCAGATGAAGGTTTAGAAAGGAAACAGAATTTAAACCAACAGAGTTCATGAGCTGAACCTATTCCTGGGACATGTCTTAGTAGTCCTTTTAATATTATAAGACCCATATGTAAAATGTTGCTAAAGATGGACTTTGTCTGGAACACTAGGTATTGAAAATAACTCTGGGTACTATCAAAGAACCTACAAGTAACGTGGTAACCCTGCTTGCCTAGGATCTTGAAATCATGTTATATATGTTTTCAGTGGCTGAAACAAATACCTAGTTGGGAGAAAAACTGAGGGTATCAATTTCAGGGTAGATACTTTAAGGAAGAGGGTGATTTCTAACTCTGTTTAACCTTTTAATGATGCTTTCAGTCCATTTACATCATGTTAACCTAATGGAGATGAAATTCTCTAAATTATGCTGAAGGATTGTTAATCAAGAAGTCCATGAAGCTTTGCAAAGCAAGAGAGATAATAAAAATGTTAGCAAGCAGATTTTCCATGGCTTATAGAGTGAAAATATACCTAAAGGTCATGACCTGTTTTTCAAATTAATTTTTCAGCTGTTTAAATATATATGCTTGTAATTAACTTTAAACCACTTGAATAATAAGTTGCAAGATTCTGAGGATTAAGTGTTGCAAAAGTGTACAATGTTCCAACTACAAAAGGAAAATAAATTAATAATTAAGAAGTGTTTTTGTCTCTGTTGACCAAAATTGTTTTGGCCTCTTTTACACTGGAAATGAGGAGTGCATTCAATGTAACTGTCCAGACAACTAGTGATAAGGTACAGTAAATATTTGATAGCAAATGTGCAAATATAAATTATACAGCTAGCTGCAAATTGTAATATGAATAAACAAAGGATAGGCACTATAAAAGATCCATAGATTGTAAACTCCCTTGGCCAAATACAAAATGATAGCTTGGTGACCCGGGGACCTTTTGTAACATGGTATTATATCTTTAGTTAGCACAATTTGACTTGAATAAATCAAACTGGGCTTGATGACCTGATGTCTCAGAAATCAATTATTTAACAAGAAGCCATTTATCACAATAACTCCTACAACACATAGCTCACTCATTCGTGGGCACTTGTTGTGCCACCTCACAGAGCCTTATTACCTTTTGCTGCTTTTTGCGATGATGATGGGAGAGTGATGATTATAAGCTTTATTGCCATTAAAAGGACATAAACAAGAGCAGTGGCACAAGTATGTCTAATCTAAATATGGCTGAATACTCTAGTGGTATGAACTTGATTGGACTTTGGAAAATTCCCATGTTTAAATTCAAGTCTTTGATTTTATAATTTTTTCCTCTTTATAAAATACTGAAAGATTTACCCGGTGTTGCTGGGCTCCTTAAATCATTTCATTTTTGTTTTTCTTCATTTAAATCATTGCCCTGGGGTGATGCTGGGGATGAGAGCTGTCCCAGGAAGGGAGGACTATACTGGTCCCCCCTCACCACAGAATCTTGGCGCCAGGTAAGAAACCCTTCTCCATGGCTACTGCAGCTCCAGCGAGCACAGCCAGAAGAGGGGTGAATGTCCCCCAGATGGGGCAAGTCCCTTGCACCTCCCAGCCAGATTGAAGAATACAGCAAATGATGCGCTTTCCTCTCACTTCTGATAAAGGAGAATAGCCAGCCGTGCTTCCGAACGAATTGGGGGAGAGCTTCAGTCCTCTTCCTTTCACTCTCTTAAAGGTGCCTGGGGTGTGGGAGGCTTGGGGCTGGATCAGTCACAGATGGAAGGGAACACCCCTAGCCAGCCCCTTTCACCTGCTTAATAATTTTTGTCTCTTTTCTCTATATTATGAGAAGCAATCCCATTCCAGCACATCCCATTTCCTAGTCAGCGAAGCACTTACCTTGTGTTAATTCAGTATAAGAGGTAGCTATATACCAAATTTGGTGGTCCTAGTGTAAATCACACACCTACTGGGTGTGTTTACTATCCCATGTAGTGACTTCAACCATTTACAAAGAGAGAGAATGAATTTGCTCTACAGCCTCAGCTGAGAGCCAGCTGGCTTTTAGCTCAGGTGGTAGAGGCTCTTGCACTAAGCTCCAGAGGTCCCAGATTCAGTTCTGTTGGCATTATGCTAGCTTTTACCATTTTGGAGGAGTTCTTGAACACACATACACATGGACAGACTCTCAAATGCTATCAAATATATAGTAGGGTTCTTTTTCCAATAACACAGTGTTATTGAAATATTAGAAAAATAATAGAAACATTGTCTTCTATTTCCTGCTGTCCCCACAAGGGGATAATTTTCCTCCACAAAATCTTGTTCTGTTGGTGATGCCTGCATATATTTCTACTTTGTATAGCATTGTATTTTTATACAAACAAAATGTCTAACACATCTCAAAGAAGGAATTTTGGGTGTCTGTGTGTGTGGGTGGGTGTGTTAATCAAAGTAATATTTCAAACTGGAAACATACTAAAATACATGAACATTCTAACCATTAAAATTAGTACAGGTACAGATTGAACCTCTCTAATTTGGCAACATCTGTGGTCTGGCATGATTTTAATTAGCTGGATGTCTACTTATCCTGGATGTGGCCAAGTTTCCCGAGGTCCCATGAAGTTTGTTTACAGCTTTTCAGTGTTTTGTGCTGTTACTTAGTTCTAATTTATCCCTAACTGTTTTCTAAGAGCCCAGTAAGCATTGGAAGTGTTGGTAATGCTGCTATTGGCCTCTCATATTTCAGCAAATTCTCTAATTCTGCACCAGTCAGATCCTGACGGTACCAGACTAGAGAGGTTCAACGTGTACATGACATCCATATTTTATAACCAGTACAGCATAATAAATTAAGAAGATTCAGAAACTTCAGTTAGCAGAAATTGTTGGTACCTTATTGCTGGGAGGTGCTTCTGACAAGAAGTTTGTGTCACTTACTTATAGTTTGTTCTACAATCTTTACAGTCATTCCAGGAAACCACGGTTCTGTTGTGCTAAGCTCTATATGATCCTGTAGCAAAGTGATAGTCACTGTTCCAGAGCGCTTACAATTGAAGTTGAAGACTCTAGACAATGGGTAGCTAAAACATCTGAGAAAACCATGCAAGAGAACTATGAGATGTTGGTGAACATAAAAAAGAATGGCCACGGAAAACCAGCTTTCCAAGTATTGTTTTGCAGTCATAATAACAAAGAAGAATTTGAAGGAGGGATGTGAATGATAACAAGGTGGCTCTGCAGATGTTAACAGTGAGATCTGCAATGATTGGCAGTTTCTTTCTTATTGCAATCCAAGCTACTGGTTCTGATTTGAATCCCTAAAGTGGTTTGGAGTAAGGCTGTCTAGAAACTGCTTCTCTACTTACGTGATAAAATATACCATATAGCTGCACCTGTGTCATTCCCAGGATATTTGACAAGTTGGATAAGGTATTACCTTCTATTCGACCACCTTCTTTTGGGGTGAGAGAAAAGAAGAGCTCTGTGTCTTGAAAGCATATTTCTCACCAACAGAAGTTGGCTCAATAAAAGATATCATCTTATTTGCTATATGAGAATGTGACACTTGCAGATAGCTGAGGCTATTAAACTAGCATATATCTGTTTTGTATGGTGGAGCTAGTGGCGGGATGTTTTAAGTGAGGGACATTGTACACTGGAATCTGCATTGGTCCAACAAAGCGGGGACTGTTTTATTCTTCAGGGCTTCATTGCAATGTGTACCTATGTTACTTAGGGTGTATCTACACAGCAAGGCTTAACTCAAAATAAGCTATGCAAATTGAGCTATGTCAATTGCTTATCTTATTTCAAAATAGCTTATTTCGAAATTGGGAGAGTCTACACAGCACTTACGTCGAAACAGAACACTCTTCCTCCAATTTCCCTTACTCCTCCTACAATGAGGGTTACAGGAGTCTAAGTAAGAAGTCCTTCAGCTTGACAGTATTTTGATGACATTTCAAAATAACTGGCTGCTATACAGATGCACACTAAGTTATTTCAGAATAATGCTAGGTATTTCAAAATAATGTTGTGGTGTAGACACACCCTTAGTGTTCAAAGGAGAATTAGTTGAAATCAGGTAAGTAGGGAACTTTTTTTTGTCATGGTGGTGGGCTGTTTAAATAAGGTTGTGTGAATCCATTGATTCATTTCATTTCTGATTCTTGTGCATGTATTTATTTTGTATTAAGCTCTTATGTTTTGCACCTAAAGTAAAGAATACATGCCTTTATACATCTAAAGAAATAAAACATGGTTTCCCAGCTGGAAGTATGTATGTTGCTAGAGGCCTCGAGAAATGCACTTACCATGAATAAAAGAGGAAGAAATGAACCTCCTGAAGAAGGTAGATAAATGCATTTGGATACATCTGCCTAGTTTAGAATACATCTCACACTAGAGTACTGCATGGTGATGAGTATTCTCTGCTTCTAGTGAAGTCAGTGGAAGATGAGGGGGCTCAGCATCTTATAGGATTAGTCCCTAGATGTTATCTCTCTTCACTCAGTTCATTATTTTCTTTGGAAGCTTTAAGAGCATCAGTTTCACAAAACCGATCCATACTAGGTGATGAATAGGCTTCTCATTGTTACAACTTTCCTGGTCTTTACAAGATTAGACAATGTCTTGTGAATTCATTTCAATGTTGATTACACTGTCATTGTGTGTGCTCTGGGTTTTATACAGGAGAAGAATGAGATGATCAAGTTGGTGTACTCTGAATAGACTTAAAAGATTGCAAGGTGGCACTTTTATTGGAGGAGGGGAATTAGTATATAAATATACTGTCACAACATGTTGTTCTAAATGCTGAGCTGATGATTCTTTTATTTTGCTTTGTTTCCTGATTGTGTCATTTAGCCAAATTAAGAGATCTGCTGTTTGCTGGAATTAGTTTGTCTGACAGTGTGAAGTGGTTGAGGAGTTGGAATGATTTTTTTGTGTGTCTTTCATTATGATTTCTTTTACAGTGTATCCTGGTACTCTGTATCTTGAATATTTATCTTTCATAAAAATGATATTTTATGAATGTACAGTTGGAGTTTCGTGGGGATCAGTTTGAGCTAGATTATGAATATTTATTGAAAAAACAAGTTTGTTTACATTTATGAAAGCTAATGCTGTCTGCTGCTGCTTTACAATGTCACCTGAAAGTGAGAAGTATTTGCATGGTACTTTTGTAGCTTCCATTGCAAAGTATTTATGTGCTAGAGATGATAAACATTCATATATGTCCGTTCATGGGTTGGCCACCTTTCCAGAGGGCATACTTCCATGCTAATGATGCTTGTTAAAAAAATAATGTGTTCATTTAATTTGTGACTGAACTCCTGGGGAGAATTGTATATCTCTTGCTCTGTTTTACTCACGTTTCACTATGTATTTTATGTTATCACCATCTTGGTTGATGATCTACCACATGTTGTTCATTTGAAGAACACTTTCACTGAAGATTTGACAAAATGAAAGAAGGCACCGAAGTGAGATTTCTAAAAATAGTTATAGCACTCAATGCAAGATTTAAGACTCTTTCAAAATCTTTCAAAATCCGAGAGGAACAAGGCATGGAGCATCCTTTCAAAAGTCTGAAAAGAACAACACTCTGATGGGCAAACTACAGAACCAAACCACCAGATGATGAAAATGAATGTCAGTCTGCTATGCTTTGAACTGCTATTAAGCAGAACCTGTTACAAACATGGATGTGGTTGAAATATGAAGGACACATGAATCTTTATCATATCTGGTATATAAATATCTTGCAATGCTGGCTACAACAGTGCCATACAAATGCCTATTCTCACTTTTAGATAACATTGTAAACAAGAAGTGGACACCATTATCTTCTGCAAATGTAAACAAACATGTTTGTTTGAGTGATTGGCTGAACAAGAAGTAGGACTGTGTGGACTTATAGACTCTGAAGGTTTTAAATGTTTTTGAATGCAGTTTCTTTTTATACATAATTCTACATTTGTATGTTCAGCTTTCATGATAATGAAATCACACTACAGTAGTTGTATTAGGTGAATTGAAAAATATTTAAATTATTTATTTTTTACATTAAAATATTTATAATAAAAAATAAATATAAAGTAAGCACGTTACACTTTGTAGTCTGTGTTGTAATTGAAATCAATATATTTGAAAATGTAGAAAACATCCAAAATGTATCTGGAGTAAGCCCTTGGACTCAGTGCATTTATACACTGGTGTAAGTGACAGTAAAATTTGGCTTCAGATTTTTTAGTGCTCCCTATGGATACTCCTTAAAAAGTCAGTGCACATATTTTCTACTCAATACATTGTTTGGATTTTTTAAAACCTTCTGGAAAGGAGGTGAAGGATGTAAGGGGAATTGTTTTCTTTCACATTATTTTTAAATTGTTTTATAAAATATCTAGATCTATAGATTAGTTGGTTTGGCTTAATTTAGAAGCCATTTACACCTCATCTGACAAGGCTGAAATGATGAAGACAGTAACTAAGCAAGCCAATTTGAACATTATTGGCCACATTTTTCTAAGATCTCAGGATCCCAAGTGCCAATCTCTCTTTAAAATCTGGCCATAACTGCCATAAAGAGAACTCGTTATGAGTACTTTTGAAAATTTGTCCCTATATGCCTTCATTAGATAGTTTGCATTTACTTTGGGACATGATTGGAAATTTGACACTATAACTATAGGAGTACAATCTTTGAAACTGCTCTCTCATCTTATAATAGGTTATGTTGAAAGTATGGTTAGCAATGTAGCGACTGTTAATTTATATAAAACACCTTATTGTTTTAATTACCTCTAGTAGAAATGACCCACCTCAGTTTATTTCTAAATAGATTGACATGATACCCCAACTGCAGCCTGACCAGTTACAGTGATAGTATTTTAGGCCTACTCAGTGCATTTCTTTCTTCACTTTATCATCATTCCATAAGTGACATTTCATGTTCTAGAAGTTGCTGATGTTGGTTACACAGCATCTCAGACAGAGTGAATCTCCCAAGTCTCTCCTATGGCATGAAAGTTCTATTCTCTGTTTAACATCTGTTGTTTAAAATCAGCACTTACTCTATTGAAGATACTTGATCACCTCTTTCTTGCTGGTACTTAATGACAGGTCTAACCTGTAATTGACTCTAATCACATACAGTCAGTAATCACATACAGAGTGAGGAGCCATTACAACAGTTCGGGTTTAGAACGGTTTCTTCAAAACATCAAGACCTAAATTGACTTTTCAGTACATAGGTGCACCAGAGTCAATGGAACTTTCCCCTAGATAACGGAGAGCAGAGTGTGACACAATGGTTTTATTTGAAAGGCTATTATCGATTTTATTTGCATGTGTTTGTATAATGGTAGCAGCTAGAGGCTTCAATCAAGATCAAGGAGCTGTGGTGCCACATGCTGTATAAGGTAAACAATTCCTGCCCTATACAGCTTATAAAGGAATAATAAAATAATAATATCCCTGTTTTACAGAAACTCGGGCAAAAGGATTAACCGAGTAGCTCGAGGCCACATAGGAAGTCTGTGTCAGAGGCTGGCATTGACACTACATATCTTGATTAATAGTCTGTTATCTCAAACATCTTTCTCTTAGTTTATAAACCTTTTAAATTTTACATTGAGAGTTTCCCCAGACCTCCAATTCTTTTTCTGTCTCTTGGATTTCACTTTATGATTTGGGATATTTCATTTGCATGTTCACTTCTAATTATATTAGATTGTATTATATGGTGAACTTTTTATCCACAGTCTTTCATCAGGAAAGGCCTGTTCGCTGAGATTATAGGTGTGAATACCAAAGAATAATTAAATACATTAGGCAAGAGGAACTGAACTACAGAGCTGTGCATATGAAAGGGATTTGTGAGTAATCACTGGATTTATTTTGCAAATGTTTGGGAAATGAAACTCTTTATGTACACTGCTGGAAAACACATGTAGTAGAATATCAATCTATCAGAAATTGAGATGGGATTATATCTTTCAGGGAGCAAGTGAAATCATCTGTGTGTAGATCTAAAAAAAGGCATTTCAACTTTCCTTTTAAAAAGGGGAGGGCGGAAACAGGAAGTTTTGATGTTAGTACAGATTGTACCTCCCTAAACCAGTACTCTCTGGTTTGGTAACATCCCTGGTCCGGAAGGCCCATGGATGTTGCTGGACCACAGATCCCAGGGATAGCGAAGGCTAGCAGCAAGGCCAGGAGTGTGGCAGGGGGGTCTGGTGGCATAAGAACATAAGAACTGCCGTACTTGGTCAGACCAAAGGTCCATCTAGCCCAGTATCCTGTCTACCAACAGTGGCCAGCACCAGGTGCCCCAGAGAGGGTGGACCGAAGACAATGATCAAGCGATGTGTCTCCTGCCATCTCTCTCCAGCCTCTGACAAACAGAGGCCAAGGACACCATTTTATCCCCTGGCTAATAGCCTTTTATGGAACTAACCCCCATGAATTTATTCAGCTTCTCTTTAAACTCTATTATAGTCTTAGCCTTCACAACCTCCTCTGGCAAGGAGTTCCACAGGTTGACTACACGCTGTGTGAAGAAGAACTTTCTTTTATCAGTTTTAAACCTGCTACCCATTAATTTCATTTGGTGTCCTCTAGTTCTTCTATTATGGGAACTAATAAATAACTTTTCTTTATCAGCCCTCTCCACATCACTCATGATTTTATAGACCTCTATCATATCCCCCCTCAGTCTCCTCTTTTCTAAACTAAAAAGTCCCAGTAGCTTTAACCTCTCCTCATATGGGACCGGTTCCAAACCCCTAATCATTTTAGTTGCCCTTTTCTGAACCCTTTCCAAGGCCAAAATATCTTTTTGGAGGTGAAGAGACCACATCTGTACACAGTATTCAAGATGTGGGCGTACCATAGTTTTATACAGGGGCAGTAAGATATTCTGGGTCTTATTTTCTATCCCGTTCCTAATAATTCCTAGCATCCTATTTGCCTTTTTGACCGCCGCTGCACTCTGTGTGGAACTTTTCAGAGAACTATCCACGATGACTCCAAGATCTCTTTCCTGATTTGTCGTAGCCAAATTAGCCCCCATCATACTGTACGTATAGTTGGGGTTATTTTTCCCGATGTGCATTACTTTACACTTATCCACATTAAATTTCATTTGCCATTTTGTTGCCCAATCATTCAGTTTGGTGAGATCTTCTTGGAGTCCCTCACAGTCTGCTTCTGTCTTGACTATCCTAAACAGTTTGGTATCCTCTGCAAACTTTACTACCTCACTGCTTACACCTTTCTCCAGATCATTTATGAATAAGTTGAAAAGGATTGGTCCCAGGACTGATCATTGGGGTACACCTCTAGTTACCCCTCTCCAATCTGAAAATTTACCATTTATTCCTACCCTTTGTTTCCTGTCTTTTAACCAGTTCTCAATCCAAGAAAGGACCTTCTCTCTTATCCCACGGCAATGTAATTTACACAAGAGCCTTTGGTGAGGGACCTTGTCAAAGGCTTTCTGAAAATCCAAATATACTATATCTACTGGATCCCCCTTGTCCGCATGTTTGTTAACCCCTTCAAAGAACTCTAACAGATTAGTAAGACAGGATTTCCCTTTACAGAAACCATGTTGACTTTTGTCCAACAAATTATGTTCTTCTACATGCTTCACAATTTTATTCTTTACTATTGTTTCAACTAATTTGCCCGGTACTGAAGTTAGACTTACCGGTCTGTAATTGCTAGGATCGCCTCTAGAGCCCTTTTTAAATATTGGTGTCACGTTGGCTACCTTCCAGTCATTAGGTACAGAAGCCGATTTAAAAGATAGGTTACAAACCACAGATAATAGCTCAGCAATTTCCCATTTGAGTTCTTTTAGAACCCTTGGATGAATGCCATCCGGTCCCGGAGATTTGTTAACATTAAGTTTTTCTATTTGTTCCAAAACCTCCTCTAATGACACTTCAATCCAGGACAGTTCCTCAGATTCATCACCCACAAAGGACGGTGCAGATTCAGGAATCTCCCCAACATCCTCAGCCGTAAAGACTGAAGCAAAGAAATCATTTAGTTCCTCCGCAATGGCTTTATCGTCCTTGATTGCTCCTTTTATAGCTCGATCATCTAGGGGACCCACAGGTTTTTTAGCAGGCTTCCTGCTTCTAATGTACTTAAAAAACATTTTGTTATTTCGTTTTGAGTTTTTGGCTAGCTGTTCCTCAAAATCTTTTTTTGCTTTTCTTATTACATGTTTACACTTGATTTGACATTGTTTATTTTCCTTTCTATTTATCTCACTAGGATTGGACTTCCACTTCTTAAAAGATACCTTTTTGTCCCTCACTGCTTCTTTTACATGGTGGTTAAGCCACGGTGACTCTTTTTTAGGTCTCTTGCTATGTTTTTTAATATGGGGTATACATTTAAGTTGGGCCTCTATTATGGTGTCTTTAAAAAGTTTCCATGCAGCTTTCAGGGATTTGGCTCTAGTCACTGTGCCTTTTAATTTCTGTTTAACTAACCTCCTCATTTTTGCGTAATTCCCCTTTTTGAAATTAAATGCCAGGGTGCTGGACTGCTGAGGTGTTCTTCCCACCACAGGAATGTTGAATGTTATTATATTATGGTCACTATTCCCAAGCGGTCCTGTAACGGTTATATCTTGGACCTGATCCTGCACTCCACTCAGGACTAAATCGAGAATTGCCTCTCCCCTTGTGGGTTCCTGCACTAGCTGCTCCAAGAAGCAGTCATTTAAGCCATTGAGAAATTTTATCTCCGCTTCTCTTCCTGAGGTGACATGTATCCAGTCAATATTGGGGTAATTAAAATCCCCCATTATTATAGAGTTCTTTATTTTGGTAGCCTCTCTAATCTCCCTCAGCATTTCTATGTCAGTATTGCTGTCCTGGTCAGGTGGTCGGTAATATATCCCTACTGCTAATTTCTTATTATTGGAGCATGAATTTCTATCCATAGCGATTCTATGGAACATGTTGATTCACTTAATATTTTTATTTCATTTGATTCTACATTATCTTTCACATACAGTGCCACTCCGCCACCCACCCGGCCTGCTCTATCCTTTCTATATATTTTATATCCCGGTATGATTGTGTCCCACAGATTTTCCTCATTCCACCAGGTTTCAGTGATGCCTATTATGTCTATCTCCTCATTTAATACAAGGTACTCTAGTTCACCCATCTTATTAGTCAGACTCCTAGCATTTGTGTACAAGCACTTTAAAAATTTGCCACTGGTTATTTGTCTGCCCTTCCCTGATGCATTGGAGCAGTGGGGAGGTCCAGTCCCAGCAGCAGCAGGTCCAGCAGAGCAGTAGGGAGCTTTGGACCTGGCCGCCGAGGAGCTCCAGCCATACAATGGGCAGCTCTGGCTCAAACCATAGCAACAGTAGGTCGGTGCAGCGGGGAGCTCTGGCCATCAAGGAGCTCTGACCTTGGCCATGCAGCAGGGAGCTCCAGCTCCAGGGAGCCCTGGCCAGGCTTTCAGCAGGGAGGCTGGCGTTGGAGTCCAGCAGCAGGAGGTTCAGTACCAGAGCCTGAGTCCGGGGGTAGTGAGGTCAGGTGCAGGCTGGAAGCAGCCGACAGTGTGGGGTGGGAGACCTGGGAGGCTAATGACAGAGGACCTCCCCATGTCTGGCAAATCCCCTTGTTCAGGACTGGTCAGGTCCCAAGAGTGCTGGACCAGGAAGGTCCAACCTGAATTATTTCATTTATTAATTCATGAGTATTTGGGAAGGTTCATTTGTGCTCAGAGCAAAACTTTAATATTATGAGCTGGTCAGTCAGCTGTTGATCAGCATTCCAAGACGATACATAGCCTTTGCATTTAATTACTATATCCAGTTTGCTAAAGTGACAATTGCAAAAGGAATTTTACAGTGTCAGATTTCTTTGGTTAAGGTGCATTTTTAATAAGATTATTTGGTTGCTATTATTCATTGTTCAGACTCCCATGCTTGTTTAACACTGAAGAAGAGTCAGTAGGCTCAGCTTCTTGAAAGTTGGAAGAGAAATCAGCATAATAAAATATATTGAACAAAATCTAAACAGTAGTATATTTTGAAAATTTAGCTTACGTGGTCGTAACCCCTCAGCGCTTCCCATGTGCATCAATAATAGAAGTCTATTCAGAGATGCTTCTTACATTTGTAGGGGACATTTTTCCCTTTTATGAGGGAGTGAATTTGAACTACCAATATAAGAAGCAAAAAACTTGTCCTCTAAAGCTTCGTGTATTTCTTTGATTGGAACATTTCCCATGGACTAAATCTTTAACAATTAAAATATCAATTATGCACTAAGCTGCGATTTTTCTACATTAGGAAAACAGTTTTTCTACACAGATATATATTACTGCTTATTTCCCTTCCATCATTGACAATTTTTTCACCATCAGAGTTTTCTTTTCTTAAATATTTTTCTTATTCTGTAGCTGAACAAAATCCAAGCACTGTTTTGAGTTGTTTAAATAGTTCTATTAGATCATAACAGTCATTGCATGTCCCAATAATTTGCATCCAAAGGTTTTACCAGAGTTGACTGAGGAGCTTTTAGGACTATTGTGTGCATCTACCAAGCACCCTTACCTCGAAATAAGCTACGCAATTTGTTCTACACAAATTGCATAGTTTATTTTGATCTTATTTTGAAATAACATATTTTGTCATTTGGCGCTGTCTACACAGCATCAAATTTCGAAATAAAGTGCTATTCCAAAATGTCCCTTACTCCTTGTGGAATGAGGTTTACGGGATATCAGAATAGTGAGCCCATTAAATATCGATATAACAGGCTTGCTCTTAAGACACAAAATAGCTATTTTGGGATACCAGAGGTAAACTGAAATAGCTTTGTAATGTAAACGTAGCCTTAATGATGATTTCCAATAAGTCTAGGAACACAGGAAGTTCCAGAAAACTTGAACAAAGCCAATGTTGTGTCAGTATTTTAAAAAGGCTAAATAAGGATGACCTGGGTGGACTTGTCTCTCTGAAATCATATTTGGGTAAATTAAAGGAGCAGTTGATACAGGACTTGATTAATCAAAGTTTAAAGGAGAGTAATATAATTAGTGAAAATCAACATAAGCTTATGGAAAGCTGTCAGTCTAACTGGATCTCTCTTTTTCAAATGAGATGACATGTTTAGTTAATAAAGATAATAGTGTTGTTGTAATATACTAAGATTTCAGTAAATTGGGGGGAGTAGTAAATAATGAAGGCCTGGTACAGAACAATCTGGATTTCTTGATAAGTTGGGCTCAAGCAAGCAACACGTTTTTAATACAGCTAAATATAAATGAATACATCTAGGAACAAAGCCATACTTACAGGATGGAGGACTCTATTCTGGGAAGCAGAGATGCTGAAAACATTTGTGAGGTGAGGATGGATAATCAGCTGAACAGAGATCTCAGTGTAATGCTTTGGCCAAAGGCATAAAAGAGATCCTTGGAATGTACAGTAGAAGTAGAGAGCTTATTTTTAGAGCTCTGAGCGGATACAAATTTTGTGTCCACATCCACATCAGTATCCACAAAAATGAACCACAGATATCCACATTGACATCTGTGGATGCGGATACCCACGGATATCCACAAATTTGCAGGGTTGTAGATACAAAATGGCTACAGATACCGGTGGATCTAAAGCAGGCATCTGTGGATTTGCAGGGCTCTACTATTTTATCTCTATATTCTGCACTGGTTTGTCAGTGGTTGCTGAAACACTGTCCAGTTCTGGTATCCACAGCTAAAGAAAGGATCAGATTAAATTGGAGAGGGTTCCGATAAGAGCCTGAGAATGGTTAAAGGATTAGAAAATATGCCTTATAATCATGTATTAAAATAGCTCAGTTTATTTAGCTTACCAAAGGGAAGGTTGAGGGTGACTTTAAATGGTCTATAAGTATCTACACAAATTTCTATAATGGGCTCCTCCATCTAGAGAGAAGGACATAACATGATCCAATGATTAGAATTTGAAGTTAGACAAATTCAGACAGAAAATATGTTTTTTAAACCTGTGAGAGTAATTTATTAAAGATCTTGGGGATTCTCCAACACTGGCAATTCTTAAATCAATACAGGATTTTTTTTTTTTTAAGAAATGCTCTAAGAATTATTCTGGGGAAGTTCTAGGTTGTATGTTGTAGAGAGAGAGACTAAACTGCTTGGCTTGGTACAAGCCTGAATTAGAGGCTGAGAACCAAGTCAGGGCATTTATTAAATCAGATGCTTACAAGATCACTGCTCGGTACCCAAACTTAGCAACGTTGTCACTAGTATACGAGGCACTAGATATTTACATATATATTCTAGCAAGTATAGATGCACTCCAGTCTAATACAAGATATGATGATTTGAAAAACAAATGAATATGTATGTTGTGTCTGAGATATCAGGAATAAGGGGAGGTAGTGAATCGGTGTAATGAAACATGTAAGTTGGTATGTACGTTGTTTATCCCAGTTGTTTGTTTCAATCTGTCAGTGTCGGAGTGCCTTACCGTAACTCTTTGTGTGGTCTAGGGAAAAGCAGATACTGTGGTCTTTCAGTATAAGTAATGCTGAAGTCTGCCAAGTTAGCAGGCTGTATTATCTGCTATTAGTACTGATAACGGTGGCACTCCAAGGGGGCAGAAGCACCAAGCAGCCTGGACAGTACTGCTGAGGTAACAACATTCCCAGTCTTCAACACTTAAAACTGTACACAGCGATCCCTTTTGGCCTTGGAATCTGTAATGGTTTCTGTTCCTCCACACTGATCTTTGTCTTTTACAATATAGAAGCCCTGGGCAGCTGTGGATAGTAAACAAACAATCATTAAGTCAACTTTTCTGAACGGAGTTAGTGTGAAAGTCAGTTTAAAAAGAAAACTTCTGTAAAACACTCCAAATTTTCCAACTTTTAATATGTGCCTTTCATCTTGTGGAGTCATTTACACCTGTGCATATTGGCTATGAAATACGCTATTTAAATTTGATAGCATTTTACAGCCACCTTGCACAGATGCAAATTGCTCTAAGTGCAAAGCGTGGGCAATCAGACCTGAAGTGTTCAGTTTATCTTTTAAAATCCTCTAGAGACCCTGCAGTTCAATAGCTGTTTAGAAGGGAGATATCGATATCTATATAATATAAAAATTTTAGCTACAGAGAAAAGAAATACTTGTGCTCCAACCTTTTTCATCTTCAGAGACCACTGCAGTGTAATTAAAAGATATAGATGGGACAGAAGTAGTATTTTGCAATGAAAGGGAATATCTAAGTCCTCTGTTGGTTTTTTGATCTGAGGAAGTGGGTCTGGCCCACAAAAGCTCATCATCTAATAAACCATCTTGTTAGTCTTTAAAGTGCTACATTGTCCTGCATTTTGCTTCAGCTACCCAAGACTAACACGGCTACATTTCTATCACTATTCTGTAGGTCGGTAATCCTATAAAAGAAATTGTAAATACCCAGTGATTTGAGGCATATATTGTGTAGCTGGACTAATGAGTTTTGTGTCCAAGCCATGAACAGCTTTTTGCCATAATGTAGGTCAATAATACAACACCAAGACTCACTCCTTCCCTTTAAGTTGCATGTGTCACCACTGACTTGAAAAATCAACTACTGAACAATAGCTAGATTGTCCAAGATAGTCATTCATGCCTTGTATCACAAGGTATAGTGGCCTTAAGATGGTACATTTGGGCAACAATAACTGCTGTTCTTTGTATGCATTGCTTTGCCTTGTGCTTGATCAAATTTCAGTTCATTCTGCACAAATATCAGTGTTTCAGAGGCTATTTCAAAGATGTAATCTACATACATCAGAACCATGTACTGCCTCTGGAAATGAATAACAAAATGAAATATATAGTTTCAGATCTTACAATGTCAACTTACCTGTCCACTGCTTGTTTTTTCTTGAGAATGTAAGTAGATTTATCACATTTGGGAATTGTGATATTTTCCTCAGGTTACCTTGGATTGTGAGTCCCTGTGTTTACCCTGCTTCCAGCAAGGAGGGATTTTTTTTTGTTTGTTTTTTTTTTGCGAGGGGGTGGCTAGGTCTGCTCTCTGACACTGCTACCCTACACAGGCTCAAGAAATTCTCCTCTTAGAGTATGTTAGCCCTCAGTTCACCTTGGATGATAACACTAGGTGCGTCTCAGTCTCCAACCCTGAAGAGTCCCCCTGTAGTGTCCAGTCCTTATTCACTAACCACTCACAGAAATTACCAAATAAGCTGTCCACAAAGGGACAGTAATCACACAACTTACAAATAAAAGATATTACATGCTTTTTATGGCATAAACATAATCGTAACCAGCTAAGCCCTTGTCTAGAAAAGTCTGTTGGAATGTCTATCCAAATATCCTTTATAGTGCTCTCAACAAAATTCAGGTTGAGATCCTTTTTTCATGGCTGTCACAGCACTGATTACTCCTCAGGTGCAGCACAGAACAGGGAGCCTTTGGCGTTTTTCTTATTCCCCAAAGTTCAATGTTGTTGTGCTCCAGAGACAGGACAACTCATTGTGGTTTAGTCTCCAGCATTACCCATGTTGACTTGGAATGCATACACAGCTCCCACTGTGTTTTGCTTACAAGAAGTAATTTATATCAGAGATGGAGATGGGTGAATACACGTGTTTTCTGACAGAAAACCTATTTGTCGACTTCCCCTGGTTTAAAATATTTTTAGCAGGTACACATAATATGGAATGCACCATCAGCAGATACATTTCTCAATTATATAAATGACCAGCATGACACCAGCTACCATTTTAATTCATTACAAGACCTAATTCATGCTTTACTATCATGAAAGCAGTGTGTTATTGTAATAAGTTTCTCAGACCTTGTTAGGAGTTGCTGACACACAGTACTGACTCCTTTGCTAGTAAGCATCAGTGTGCCTCTGCATTGCAGGTAGATCAACTCTTTAGCTTTGTCCCACACTACAAAAACAGCATGTGTGAATAAGAAATAGGCAATTGTTTTTGCATGGACTCCATGGGTATATGTCACTTTCATCATGGCACATAAATTAGGCTGAAAAAACAGATCACATATCTACCTCAGAAGAAGTCTTCAGCATCCAAACCGACAATTTGCACAGGAATATTTATTGTTTGAAGGCTTCAGATTTGTGCCTGTTTCTCTAGTTCTTCCATCTTATTTTGTAGGGCTTTATCTTTTATCATAATTGAAACTACAGTCTCCTGACCTGGAAAAGAGAAATTCAGTGAAGAAACCCTTAAATCCTCTTCCTGCCTTCCTAATATTTATACTTTAATATTTTCTCCCTTTGTGATCAGCGTCTTTCTTACTGTCTAAACAGTTCTGTTTATTTATTTATTTATTTATTTATTTATTTATTTTCAATAAATCCTTGCTGGCAGACACTGCAGATTTCAGTTCAGGAAGGCTTGCCTCTGTCTCCTTGCCTTGTGAAATAATTGCTGAAATAGTTGCAGAGGACACAGTGCCATCTTGATCAGTTGAAAGGAGCCTTCATTCAACACAAGTTTCACTCCCTTGAGTACTTTATCTTGCCCCAAGCACTCCAAGTTAATTACCTCATCTAGATTTTCAGCAACAAGCTAGATTGGTGTACCAAAACTTAATTTAAGCTAAGGGCTGCTTAGAATAGAGTTTTGCAGAAATTATTTTTAAAAAATAAGAGGGGTCAATGATGAAAACAAGAACTGGAAAGAGTTCAATAATCTAAACTCTGTCTGAAAAGCCTTATATTAGGAGAGGCAGTGCTGCTTAGTGGGTAATGCACTGAACTGGGAGTTCTTGGTTCTATTATTAGCATTGGCCTGCTGAGTGATGTTGGGCAAGTCACTTTGCTGTTCTATGGCTCTGTTTCCCCTTTAGTAATATGTTGTCTGACCACTTTTGTAAAGTGCTTTGAGATCTGCTGGTGAAAAGTGCTAAGTATTAATTACTATGTCATTCTTTTCTGTGTGAACTTGTAACCATGGTGATCAACTGAGGCTGATATTTCCAATCTGGCAGAGGTGGAGAGATGGGGGAACATAAATGTCTACTAATTTATAAAAGTTCGCTATGGTTACCAGGAAACATTTTGATGCTCAGAAGTATATGCATATAGATAAATAATATATGAAAAATTGCCATCCAAGTAAAAAATTCTGAGTATACACTCTCATTCCAGTTTAGCATTTAGCTCCAGAGCATACGATTTGAATTTGCTTTGAATATTTATAGAATCATAGAATTCTAGAACTGGAAGGGACCGCGAGAGGTCATTAAATCCGGTGTGGTGCTCTCATGGCAGGGTCAAGCACCATCTAGATCATCCTTGGTAGATGTTTATTTAATCTGCTCTTAAATATCTCCAATGATGGAGATTCCACAACCTCCCAATGCAGTTTATTCCAGTGCTTAAGCATTATGAAAATTAGGACATTTTTTCTAATATCCAACCTAAACCTTCCATGCTGCAATTTTAAGCTCATTGCTTCTTGTCCTATCATCAGAGATTAAGGAGAATAATTTGTCTCCATCCTCCTTGTAACAGCCTTTTAGGTACTTGAAAATTGTTACCATGATCCCTCTCAGTCTTCTCTTTTCCAAACTAAATAAACCCAATTCTTTCGGTCCTCCCTCATAGGCCAGTCATTCTTTTTTCTCTTCTCCAATTTCCCCACACATTTCCTTTGTGGTTCCCAGAACTGGACACAATAGTCCAGTTGAGGGCTAATCAGTGCAGAGTAGAGTGGAAGAATGACTTCTTGTGTCTTGCTCACAACACTCCTGTTATTACATCCCAGAATCATGTCACCCCTAGATTCCTTTCTTCAGTACTCTTTCTTAAACAGTCACTTCCCATTTTGTATGTGTGAAACTGTTGCTCCCTAAGTGGAGTACTTTGCATTTGTCCTTCTTGAATTTCATCTTGTTTACCTCAGACCATTTCTCTAATTTATTCAGATCATTTTGAATTATACCTCATCTTCCAAGCATTTATACCCCCTTCCAGCTTGGTATCATCTGCAAAATGTACTGTATTCTCTATGCCCAGGGTGGGCAGTACATTTTTTTAATGTGAGGCCACTCCAAGATTTTAGTAAGTGGTCAAGGGCTGCACTTCTATGGAGAGGGTATGGAATCTGGAACAGCAGGTGGGGTGCAGCATTTCCGGAAAATCATGCCACTCTAGACGCAGCCTGTTAGTTAAAGTAAAGATATAGAACTTTTGACAATTTTAAAACAAAGCTATTGATGAAACAATACTTGTATGGGCTTTGGGAGTTTTTGTTTTTTTCAGGAACATCATTCATTTAATGCTTAAGATTTCTCTGTGGAGATTTGCTGACATGTTATCCCAGAAGTGATTTTCATTGGTTAAAGTTTTATCTGAGATCATATAAAAGTAGACTTTAAATCTGTTGAACTAATCTAAATCATTTAGCCTAATTTTCTTAGAAAAACCTTCTAGAGAATACAGTAAAGAGTCTGGAAACAATGTGTGATGTCTCTTCTGGATCATGCTGTGGATTGAGAGAAATAATTTAAAGATGCATGCACTGACTTCTGTTTGTAGAATCTGCTCCTCTTTATCCTGTTTCCTCATTTTGCCTACAAAAGAACTAGCTATGTCCTTTCAGTTATTTTTAGTCATGTTCTGCCATTTTAAACTCTCTCATTCTTAATGGCGAACTAAATAAACAAAGATCTACAGATATACTGAAAATGAAGCTAAAGTGATGTGATACTTCTGCATGCAACCAAGACAATTAAATAACAAAAAAAAGTTGAGTTGTCTGAGTGCATCTCCATTCTCCTGGGATAAGTGTCTTTCTCCATTTTCTTTTTCTAATGATTCCCAGTTCATATATGGCCAGTCATCCCTGTCTGTCTTTTCTGTATTTGTCCCCTGAGCTTGTTTTGCCAATGTATAAGAAGCAGAAGCTTTCACTGACATGTACCGCTTTTAGAATTGCTTGCAACTAGCTTTCTAAACAGTTATCATTGTTGTTGTTTTAGTCCAGAAAGCAGAGTTTAAAGAACCAATAAATTCAGTTTATGACCATGCCAGCAGCCAGGCATCATAAACCACATAATCTTCAACAAGGAGATACATGAGACTATTTTTTTTGGACAGCATTATAATTTAGGATACTTTTAAAAAATGTTCTCAACTGATTTATCTGAAAATACAGTAGTATCACATCAGTTTATGCATGCTGATAAACATTCATCACTGTTCTCCCAATGTGTAATCCTTTCCCTGAGGGTATGTCTACACTACCCCGCTATTTTGAACTAGCGGGGTAATGTAGGCATACCGCACTTGCAAATGAAGCCCAGGATTTGAATTTCCCGGGCTTCATTTGCATAAACTGGGCGCCGCCATTTTTAAATCCCTGCTCGTTCGAACCCCGTGCCGCGCGGCTACACGTGGCACGAACTAGGTAGTTCGGACTAGGCTTCCTAGTCCGAACTACCGTTACTCCTCATTCCACGAGGAGTAACGGTAGTTCGGACTAGGAAGCCTAGTCCGAACTACCTAGTTCGTGCCGCGTGTAGCCGCGCGGCACGGGGTTCGAACGAGCAGGGATTTAAAAATGGCGGCGCCCAGTTTATGCAAATGAAGCCCGGGAAATTCAAATCCCAGGCTTCATTTGCAAGTGCGGTATGCCTACATTACCCTCCTAGTTCGAACTAGGAGGGTAGTGTAGACATACCCTAATTGTTTTATGAGACTAATTCACATTTCTCATACGACTTTCACACTGTGTCTTCCCTTCGCAAAGCTTCAATCTTACAAGCTTCAAAAATATCTGAGGAGATTATTGCTACAGGCCAAATTCACTGCTAATATATATGGGAGCAACTTCACTCAAAGTGAAGTTTTGCTTGCTTTTTCTAGTAAAAATTGGTGTGTTTGGATAATTATATTTTTAAATGAGGCACAACAAAGTACTGTATATTTTTAGTGTTGTGAGACCTTTTGGGTTGTTTGCCTTCTCAAATGAGCCCTTGATTTTGGTTTCTGAGCTCCTAAACAGGATGTTGCTCAGTTTGATTTGCTGTAAATTTTATTTACTATGGGGTTTTTTTCTGGGCTCATGTGTTATTACACAATCCTCATGACACATGCATTGGTCACTGATATCACAGTGTGATGTGTACACAGTTACATAAGCTGTGGTGCTAGAAGTAGTGTCACATTGATCTTCCTCTCTTTCAATGTAAGCTCTGTCGTTAGAGGGGCTGACTTAGATAGTTTGTGTATTACATTATGCACCAAAACTTTAGCTGTTGCAAACCAGCATAGCTCCCTTGAAATCAATGGAGCCCTGCTGATTTAACACAGATGGAGGATCTTGCCCAATGATTTCTCTCTTGGGGGGTGGGTGCATTGCAATGCTCTTCTTTAAATACAGAGGACAAACTCCAGCAGCCTACAGCTTAGTAGTAAGCTTTCAATAACAAGATAATGTGCACTGCAAAATAAGGAAACTTCCTTAATATATGGCTCTCAGTTTTCAAAGTGTTAATATCCATAGCAGAAAGAACAGACTTTAAAAATAAGATACATTGACAGTCATTTTAGGTGTGTATTAATGTTTACTGTAATTTCATGTAGTTGTGGTGGCATTTTATTCTTCTGTAAAGACAAGATCCATTTGGAAACACTAAATGTAAAGTGTCTAGGGCTAGGCTAACAAAAAAGATCCTTCCTTCGTAGAGGAAAACATCTTTTGTAACAACTGAAGAGTCTGTATTCTCCAAATACTATGGCACATGAATTTCTTTTATTGATTGAATTACGTGTTCGTTTGAAGAAAAAAAATAAAATCTTGGGGGTAAGGGAGCATGAAGAAATTTGTTCTAAAAGAGTTGTCTTATGTGGTTTCAGATTAGAACAAGAATTACTCACCAGAGTTTGTCCACAGATCTTTAATGCCCTTAGTTATAAGTATGACAATACATCGACCTTGAGCTGGAAAGAGAAATATTATTCTGATGTTGTTTACATTAAGTGCTCAAGTTGTTTTCTCTTTGTCTGGTGCCGACAAAGAAAATGAGTGGTAGTACTTCCTTTGTTAGAAATTGAGATTGAAAATAAAATGATACTACAGTTGAATTACAGTATCCCTCAGCATGCTGTTCATGAATTTATTCGGGAGGAAGAGATCTCTATGAGGAATGTTCACTTCTGTAGCTAGTGCTTGCAGGCCATGTTTTACTGCACAGTCAGCAAATTTTTCCACTGTATCATGTGCTTGGACTCTGCTTCCCCAATGGTCAAGGCAGTCTCTTGATCTGGAGCTACATTATTGCCACCCTTACTCATGTTGGACTTCAAGGGATTCCTTGTGGAATAAGGTACTACACTGTGTGAATAAGACCATTCTTGGACTTATTGAAGAGAATAGTCCCCAGTTCCCTGAGTCTGACATCTTGGACTCTTAAACCACGACTAGGACCATTATTCAACCAGTGGGCTTGGGGGAGCTTCCTGTGTTTGTGTCATAACAGACAACGCTAATGTTCCAGTATTCAGTATCTCCCACTGTAAAAACAACTTTGAGGTATTAGGGACTGAAATAAAACTGGATGTAATCAGACAGAAATGAAAGAATGCGTTCATGTAAATTCTGGAGCCCTCTTCCAGTTTCCGAAAATCACCAGTATTTTAGTTTGCTTTTTCATATGAGACAAGGCTGCCAAACATGCAGCTGTGGAAGACCCCAACTCTTCCTCCTGCTAAATATCTGGGCCAGTGATAGTGGGAAGACTACCACTTATAATTTAGATGAAGCTGGTATATAATTCATTCTATTTCATGGTGACTTCTCTGTGGATATAACTAAAACCACCCAGAGCAAAATACTAGTTTTGGATGTGTTTCTTCTTGGCCCCTACCTTTGGAATCTAAATAATTCTCTGTTTTTGGCAGGTCGAGCTATTCATAGTAGGTTGGTGAGAAGTCCTACACTGAATCTTGTTTCTTGCTCTGCTGAGTAATTTCACAGAGAATCCTAGATTTGTTTGAATTGGTCCTAGAGAACTATAAGAGCAGGTGAAGTAGCTGAATGCAGCAGAAAAACGATTTGAAACTGTGCTGGCAGGCTATTTTGACCTCCCCCATTTTTTCTCTTTAAATCTCAGAATACTGGCTCCTCTTGATGCATATAGGTGCTTGAATGCTTTGCTTTTTCCCCAATTAGTCAAAGCCTTGAAACATACAATCACTGCTTGTTAGAAAATATTGCAAATAGCTCAAATTTTCACTGCTAAGGATGTTACATTAAAATGTGCTAATAATGGTCATTCTTATATATGCAAACTAGGAGTTGAATGTACATTATGCATTAGTATTCGATACAAAATGAACTTCTGCAAAAGACAAATGAAAAAAAAATCCCTCTTTTCAAAATGGCATGATGTCCAGAAATGTGATTCTTGTAAATAATGTTAATTTTTTTCCTGTATGCAGTTCAAAGAGCTTGTGTAACTTGTGCTTTTCTACAGTAATGTCGTGTAGACATACGACTTTGTTCAAGTATTGAAGATGTTGTGTTGTCAAAATTTCATGCCAGCACTTGTTGGGCAAACATTTTACTAGGAGGAACAGGGAATCTAACCTGGTTATCAAAATTTGTCAGCTCAAGTAATCATGAGGATTTTTTTAACTGTTAGGTTTCCATGTCAACAGTTTCCTCTCTCTCTCTATTTACATTTATGTCTCCATGATTTCTCTTTCCCTCTTCCTGCAGAGGGAAATTATATATCGGGTTGGTTTGTGTTTAGCAATTAATAGGTATTTTATAATTGTCTGAATATTCTGCAGTGAATGAGAGACCCTTCTTGGTCTGCATCAATTGCATAGCACATACATTATCTTGAACTAGAGTTCACGGGTATGTAATCTGATATAATCAGCATGAGTAAATGAGAATCAAGTTTCAGTTAACAAATTACGGTAGTAAAGATTGAATCCTGTACTTTAATAGCAGTATTGGGAGTGTGAGATCAGGGTTCTGTTCTCTATTGTGCAAAGGCCTGCTGGTGGCGAGGGTGGGGAGAGAGGGGGTGCAGTTGCCCCAGGGCCCAGTGTTTCAATGAGGCCCAGAGCTCCCAGCTGCCACTGCAGCCTTAGTAGCAGCAATGGTGGCCAGAAGCTCCAACCCCCTTTGAATTGCTGCTGGAGAATCGTGCTGGGTGCTCCGTGTGGCTCTGATGGCTAGGGATCCCAGCACTATGGTCTGGGTGGCACTAAGGGCTGACTGCCCTTGGCCACACCCCTTCCGGGGGCACAGAGCTGTGCCCCCACACACCTTGTCCCATGGGCCTAGGGTGGCTGTCAGCCCCCCACTGATTGTGCATGGTTTCCTGTGTGATCTTAAGTTGTTTTTCCTAGGTTTTCAGAAGTGACCTCTATTTCTGGGTGCCTCAGTATTTTGAGTGCCCAACTTCAGACACAGAAGATGTCCTAAAAGTCTTTTGGGTACTGAACACCTTTAGGTATCTTTCACTTTAGGTGGTAGGTGCATGTGCTCATCTACACACACACACACACACACACACACCCCTCCCTCCCTCCCTCCCTCCCTCTATTAAAAAAATCAATTCATTTCATATCCAGGCTGAGAAGGAAGGAAAACAGAGAGAGAATGTGTCATTAGTTCTCATTTCAGTCACTATTGTAGCCTCAGGGCTGCAGTAGATTCAAGGTGTGTTGTACTCTTCTCTGAGAGAGGGAATTTGATGGATCTCTATACCTGGGTATTCGCCACCCAGCCCTCAACCACTTATCTTTTGCAGAGAAGTATGCAAGGATTAATCCTTAAACAGCCACCCCGCATGGGCACTGCAGGAACACACCACAGCATTTTCACAGAGTTCAGAGCCTTCCATTCTCTGGAAACAGAGGGTGAGCCCAGTATCCTGTCTTCTGACAGGAGCCAATGACAAGTGCTTCAGAGAGAATGATCATCCAATACGTAATCTACCCCCTTTTGTTTATTCCCAGCTTCTGGCAAACAGAGTCTCAGAACACCATCCCTTCTCATGCTGGCTTGCTTTCCTTATTTACTTTCTCCACACTAGTCACGTTTTTATAGATCTCTAGCATATCCCCTGTTAGCTGTCTAGTTACAAGCTGAAAAGTTCCAGTCTTATTAATCTCTCCTAATCATTTTTGTTGCCTTTTTCTAATTCTAATTTTTTTTTAGATGAGGCACATAGATTTGAATGAAATATTCAAGACGTGGGAATACCATGGATTTATACAGAGGCAGTATATTTTCTTTCATATTATCTATCCCTTTCCTAATGATTCCAACATTAAGTTGGTTATTTTGATTGCTGCTGTACATTGAATGGATGTTTTCAGATAATTATCTGTAGTGACTTCAAGATTTTTTTTTTAAATATGGTGGAAAGAAGTATATGCCCTTTGCAGTGTGTATGCAATTCACATTTAGACACCATTACAGCTTAAAATACTGGAAAATCTTATCCTTCATTACGCTTTGTCAAAACCCGAGATTAGGCACTGTTAGTATGGTACAGTAGTACAGAATGCAGCCCCTGTATCATACTAACAGCACCTAATCTCGGGTTTTGACAGTGCAGAAGTCGTCCCTGCAGAATTAACTCAAAATCTTGAATTCAAGCTGTAGCAGGTAAAAAGCCATTAATAACAATTCTCTTTAGTGTAGTCTGATGCAACGGTCTTATGTAAAATTGAGAGAGATTAATAGCCATTGATCAGGCCTAATTCTCCTTTTGCTTCCATTAGTCTAAATTAGCAGCCACTCCATGGAAGTGAGTAGAGTTACGGTATAGCTCCAGTAAATAGTACAAGTTAGCAGAGTATGTATAAAACTGGTATGAGAATTGTGCTCTCTATTCTGAATGGAGCATCTGTCTATGAATGTCTGATTTTTGCACCCAGTTTACACACACAATTGTCAGAAGATGTGGCAGGTCTTGTAATGAAATCAGTAGAAACCATTTCTTACTGGTAAGGTGGGAGCTCCAGATAAAGGGAAGAGCATGTGACCTCCCCATGGGATCCTCCCTGTGACTCCGCCCCATCCAGCCCCCAAGCCTGAGACCCCTATGCTCTCATCCCCTCCCCAAGATTGATCCCAGGTTACTGGAGGGGCAGGCCCTGTCCTTCTCCCACAGCACTGAAGACTTTGGAACTGCAGTGATGAAAAGAGCAGAATGTGGGTTGATTAATGTGAATTTCATGCTTGTAGTTCCTCCAGTGTGGTTCTGCTGTCCCCCGTCCCACCCTGAGTCCTTCCACACAGCTGTGTCTCCTCCATCTGTACAGCAGCCTGGCGAGAGGGTGGGTCTAAGAGTGGGGCTGGAGGTGAGACAGCTGTGCTGGAGGAGCTGCCAGTGGTCCCATATTCTGCTCCTTTCCTTGCTGTGGTCCCAGAGAGTCCTGCTGTTCAGCGGATACTGATTTCTATCTGCAGATAGAAATGTATATCTGTGCAGGGCTGGGAAGACTTTTGAAAGTGACTCTGGATGATCAAAATCAGCTTTGACACTTAGCTGATCAAAGTCTTAGTTGATTTCAGATGCACAGCAATATCCAATTAAGTAAGTAGAGACCAAGGAAACAAAACTTTCTCCTTTTCCATGAGACAGGTTTAATTTCATAAATTTAAACTTTATTTGTACCTTTATCTTATATGAAAAAGAATGAAATCTTTTCTCTGACAAAGAATTCTAATTATATATCTTATCCAAAATATTTCAGGAACATAAAGAACATTTGCCTAAACAGATTCATTTGGCCAGGTAGAACAAAAGATGCATGTATTCACTTCTCAGCATAGAACCATAAAAATCAGATTCTGCCACTTCCACACTAGCTGAGTTAGTACTTTACTCTGAGTAGCTCCAATGAGATACTTCCCACTACTCCTGAAGTACTGTATAGTATTATCCAACCAAAGAAAAAGATTGTAGAATCTGGCTCATAGTAAGATCCTGCTCTATTTTTGTATCAAGCAGAGCATATGTAAACTGTTGACCATAGTCTCTACTGGAGTTTTCTCTACAGCAGGTGGAGTCCCTTCAAGAGTAGAAGGTTGTTCACATTAAATCCACAGCCACCATTGCCCAGTGGTGTGAATCTTGGAACTGTTAGCGAACTATTTCAACTGACATGAACTGCCATGTCAAGCTCACTGGTCGAGAGATTTCTAAGGAACCTAGGACTCAAATTGTTTAGTGATTTATAGCTTAAAGTCCACACTTTGAATTGTACATGGAAGCAGATAAGGATTCAGAGTAGTTTTCAGAGTAGAGGTCTAGTATGCTGTACAGAGCGAACTCTGCCAAGCAGGTGAGCAGCTACCATCTTTCTACTGTAATTTCCAGATTGACCCCTCCACCACACAGATGGGCATTGCTTTTCATCAGTAGGCTCACCCTATGATTCAGCAGAGCTTTCACTATCCTCAAGTTGTATATTTTTCCCTTCTGTGTCTTAGTTTTGACGATTCATGTGTCACTTTTTAGAAGCCTTACTTTCTCCACATTCATCCTCTGCTTTATGTTTGAACATTTTTATTAACTTTTGTTGCACTGGTATTATGATCAACCCTTCTCAACTACTTCAAAATCCTAACTAGCTAGCTAAATTGGTTTCTCCGTTTGAAGTCTTCAGTTTCGTGGTCTGTCCAATTTTTTTTTTTTTGGTGGAATGGTTACAGCACCAACATTCCATTGTGTGCTCTCTCACTCACCCTCAGTCCCAACTCCAAAGCAAAATTTAAAATGTGGCTGTAGCTTCCACCTCACACCCAATAATCCAAATGCTCACTCAGCACTCCAGTCAGTTACCACCTGTCCCCATACTGAACCACAGGGCTCTCCTGAGAACTACGTTAGAGAGAGGAACAGAATATGGGGTTACTGGGTGGTCCCATGTCCTCAGTTCCTCCGGCACAGCTGTGCACCCTTATCCCTCCACTAGGGCTGCTAGCTACTGTGTGGAAGGGCGGAGAGTGGGGGTGTTACAGCCATGCCAGAAGAACTGCCTGTTCTGTTCTGTTCCTACAGTGTTTTTCCGATACTGAGTACCAGTGATAAATATCTTGCTGCTACAGCGTACCCAGACAGGACCACTGCACTACTGGGTGAAAACTGCCATGAACATTCAATTATATAAAATATATGGAGTGGTGGAAAGAAAGAACTGAATATTTATAGTGAGCTGGAAAGGCAGAAACAACTCTTTCTGTGTCCTCAACATGACACAAACATGGATTTTTTTTTAAAATCAGTTACATGGTGTGCCTATGAGTCTTGCATTTGGAATCTATTAATTAAATACCTAATTTAGTTATTTTTTCTAAAAATAAGCAGCTCCTTCCCTGAGACTTAATTTATCCCTTAATGTTGCATTTTTTTTAAAATTTAAAGTACAAATGTATTAAAATACACTAAAATGCCACAACCACTATGTTTAGGTAAAGGCTCTTGCTGGTACTCTTTTAGCTGTTTCAATCAACCATAAAGCATTTATGGCTTTGCTAGCACTTGCACTGTGACATCCACATTACAGCTGTTAATGTAACTGGATTTCTTCTCTGAAAGGGAAATATAGTGCATATGAGAATGAACTTCTCTTTTATATAATTGGATTGTTTTGTTTTATTTTTAACTGACAGTTATAATACAGGTTGGATCTCTCTGGTCTGGCACCCTTGCAACCTGAGTGGTCCTGGATGAGGGATTTTGCTGACCTGGGAACGTCATCTCTGGCCCCCTTGCCTCCCAGCTGGCTCCTCCCCTGCTGCTGGCCTTGCTGCCTTGCCAGTCCCACTAGGCTTCCTGGCCTTGTTAGGCTGTCCCGCTGCCATGCACTGGGCTTCCTGACTCCAGGGGGGAGTCTTACTGATGGCAGCCCCCTGCCCTGCCAGCCACAGGGCTCCCAGCCACCAGCCCTTCACTGGAACTCTCTGTTGCTGGACCAGAGTCCATGTTTAGAGACGTTCAGCTTGTATCTGGCTTCACTTATGCTATTTAAAGGCTAAGGATCTCTTCAACAAAACAGTGCTTGCATTTATCAAATACTTTATTTCCCTGGCTTTTCTTTCCCCTTAGAGAGAAGAACAGTCTACATGAATGACTTGAAAGCGGGTCAGTTGGGAAGTATATGGGTTAAGAAATAGTCCTTGAATTTAGCTACAATTCAAATGTGGTCACAAGTCTTTGAACATTTGTAGAAAGCTGTGCTGTCTCATTCCAGAACAAATAATTACACCAAATATATTTGTGAGACTACATTATTCTAAAAGATTTAAGGCAAGAGATTTGCCCGAGGCACTTCAGAGGGAACATGGATGGATGCAAATTTTGACAAGCCATGTCTACCAAAGTTATACACATAATATAGCTCTTCAGAGCAAATTAGGATTTTTCTTCTTGCAAAAATGTATGTTCTTCCTGAAATGGCATCCATGCATTTGTTGCTGTTTTTCTTAGATATAGGGACATGATATTTAGAGTCCCATCTGACAATGAAGAATGTAGTGCACACACTGCTGTGCATGAGGTGTCACATTATTTAATATTGAATGAAACTGGAGATGGATCAGGGATAAAGCCATGTACTGATTTTAGTCCTGGTATTAGAAAATTTCAGCACTTTGGAGGACTTAGTGAGATGGATGGAATCTGTAAAGTGTACAGACAGCAGAAAAGAATAACAAAAAAACTAGTGTATGGTTTGGAGAAGATGAAGGTATTCAGCATGACTTGACTCAAGCTCCTAATGTTCTAGGGGAAACTGTGAGTAGCTTTTTGGAAATATTGAAGTTATTCTGCTACAGTACATTTCCCCTTCTAGATAAGACCTTAGTGCCGCAATAAGTTTTGAAGGGGGATACTTGGGTGGAAGGGACAGGGCCTGGAGACCCTGATTGGGCCAGGGGGAGGGGAGAGGGGACAGGATGCATGAAGTCTTTTTCCTCTTGCATGGTCCTAGAGAGAGTTGCCAGCTGTTTTGAATAGAGGGCAGTTCCCTTTGATGCCACGTGCCCCTGGCAGGGGGAGGAGACTTCACACGCTTTCCTGTCCCAAGGTTTGGATTGGCCTGGGGGTGGAGGAATGGCTGAGTGGCCACGGGCCTGATCAAAGGGCTTGGTGGGCCAGATTTGGCCTGCAGAGGCTGTTTTGCCCACTCCTGCCTTAGTGAGATCAGAATTAATTTCTAAGCATAAGGAGACAGTGTGCCTCAAGGAACTCGTAATGAGATACATGGCCTTTGACCTCTAGGTCATGATTTGTTCTAGTTTACATATGGTAAGCAGAAGGTTGATGCCCATTCTGAAATGAATTTGTGTGCTCAGTCAAGTTCCTCAGTGTGTCCAAACTGCAAAAATTACCAGCACATTTAGAGCTTGTATTACCACCACTAGGCAGATTTGAAACAGGGACTTCTGGAGCTTAGTGTAGGAGCTTATACAGATTGAGCTATAAAGCCAGGAGGCTCTGAGCTTCGGCTGCAGAGCTCCCGTGTTCTTATCTCGTGCTGTAAGTGGTCAAAGTGCCATTTGGTGTGTAGATTACAAATGGCCCCTAGACCCTGATGAGATCCTGGATGAGCACCCACTTGTAACTACCAGCAGGGGAATTTGAATCTGGGACCTCTGGAGCTTAGCGTAGGAGCCTGCACAACTTGAGCTATAAAGCCAGCTGGTCCCAGAAGTCCCAGGTTCAAATCTGCCCAGTGGTGATTACAAGTTGGGGCTCATCTGGGATCTCAACTGGGTCTCTGAAGCTTGGGACACACTTCCTCAGCTATGGGAAATATGTAACCCACACACCTGGGCTACGTCTACACTGCCCCCTCTTGCGAAAGACAATATGCAAATGAGGCAAAGCGGTGAATATCACCATGCCTCATTTGCATACTTAATTAGCTGCCATTTTTGTGCAAGAAGGAGCTGTCTACATGGCTCCCTTTTGCGCAAAAGCCCCCTGTCTTGTGCAAGAGCTGTTCTGCCACTTTTTTTCAGGAAGAACAGCTCTTGTGCTAGAGGGGGCTTTTGCACAAAAAGGAGTTGTATAGAAGGCTTCTTTTTGCAGAAAAGCCCCCTTGTGCAAAATAGCGTCTAATTAAGTATGCAAATGAGGCACGGCGATATTCATCGCTTTACCTCATTTGCATATTGTCTTGCGCAAGAGGGGGCAGTCTAGACGTAGCCCTGATGGGTGTGGTTCACTGTCCCCTGTAGTGGACTTAGGCCACTTACAGCAAGAGATAAGAATGAGTGAGCTTTACAGCTTAAGCTGAGAGCCAGCTGGCTTTATAACTCAAGCTGTAGAGGCTCCTACACTAAGCTCCAGAGGTCCCAGATTTGAATCTGCCTGGTGGTGATTACACTTTAGGATGAACTGTTCTTGTAGGCAGCAAACTGGGGTATGAATCTTGGCTACAACTAGCTTGCTGTGTACTAAGTGTTGGTGTGGACACTGTTAAAATGCAGTAACGGTTCCTTTGTGCACTTTGATTTATCCCAATTTGAAAAGATTAAAGCTTACTAAGGTACTTGTAATGCATAGCAGCAGGGTTGACACTTAGTTCACAGCAGCGAGTTGTGGGCTAGATTCATACCTCAGTTCTGCTCTGGCTGTAGATATTTCCTTACTACAGGCACTCCCCAAGTTAGAAACATCCATCTTATGAACATCTGCACATACAAACAAAAGCAGGGCAATCCTTAGGATTTATGGGGCTCTATACAGTGCTATTAAATTGGTGCCCCATGCCCAACAACAACCCGGTGAAGGGACGACGATGTGAAATATTTTTAAAACAAATTTTAAACTTATGCCCTGTAGACTATCACTGTAAATTCAGAAACCGACAGTATATACCTGGGGTTGGCAAATGCCTGTTAAATGGTTTATGACCTGTTGAATGGCTTTTTCATAGGTTCAATGTTCTGCTACTAAGCCTGGCAAGCTTTTTCACTTTTAAATTAACTAGATTCTCTCTGGAGGAAACTGAACCACATAACAGAGATAGGAAGAGGTGAATGGTTGACATTAAGATCCATTGGTGCTCCAAATTTTGGATGCCTTATGCAACTGCCTATTCTGTGTATGGGTAAGGACAGCCATGGACTCAGTAGCAGACAAAAGGCATAGGAGGTGGCGAGCAGCATAAATGCTGATCAGAGGACTCCAGAAGAGCAGGGGGATAGTTGCACAGTTTGTGATTGGAGAGAAGCAGCCCTTTGAAGGGGAAACTGCTGCTTCTTTCCCACCCTCTTCTCCTCTAGAGTCCTCTGATCCATGCTCATACCACTCACCGTCTCCTGCTGAGTGAGATCTGGAGCAGCTGGGGCATGGGACTGGTCAAAGGAGTGTGGCGAGAGGGCGGGGGGGGGCTAAATTTTGCCCTCATGTATCTCTGTGCCTCTTCCACTGATCAATAGAATTGTGTGCACTCTACTGAGTTGGATTTGTGTAATAGTTTAAACAATGGAAAAAAGGCTTCTTGAGTACAATCTCTTGTATTATTAAATTTCATAACAATTTGAGATTTCCAAATAACAGGCTCAAATAAAATTATTTAATCCAAGCTGAATATAGCATTCTATAGAATACAGAAGGAAAACCTATTTTACCACACCTGCTCATGATGAAGAGAAAGTAGTCTGGTTCCTTTCCTTGAACCTGATGGAAAGATGATGCTGTTTCATTCCCAATCTAACCCCCAAACTCTTTGTCTTCCAGACTTCCCTCTGACAAAGATATTCGGCTTTTGGAGGGAAAATTTATTTTCCAAAATTACTTTCATGTATGTTTTAGACATATTCATTTTACCTAATTATTTACAGAATTTCTTTTGTAGTATCATTAGGTTATGTGATTAATAAGCTAAATGGAATTCCAATCTATCATTAATGGCAGCTGTGACCACCAGCAGTTCTTAATGAGTTCAAAATAATCTTGGAATGGCTTATTATTTTTGACATTACAGACGATATCTATAATAATAAGTATTTCTTATCACTCACAGAATATAATTAGATGATAGGCATCATCCAGTATTGTTTCCGACAGACTTGGAGACACCAACAATAATGAGGTACAGACATAATCAAGAAAAATTCCTGAATACAGGTCATGACAGGTTAAGAACCAACACTGTTGACCTTAGAAATCAAGTAAAAATTTTGCTATTATCATAAAGGTTCTAGGATAAACAATAATATGCTAATTGATTTAATATACAAGAAAAAAGAGGAATAAAAGCTTTAACATTTTTCTAACAATCCCAAATTAGGAGGATTTTATTCCATTAAACTGAGTTGCATTTAAAGGGGTACACATTGCACATTGATCTCTTAATAGCCTTTTTTAAGAGAAATAATCTCATTCCAAAATAGGAATATTTGACCTATGATGACCCTAAATTTTGGGTATACCACAAGGAGAATTACAACACTGTGACAAATTATCTTATTGTATTTTAGATGTGTTACAGAAGCTGAATATTTCTGGCTCTAGTTTCAAAGCTATATTTTCTAATTTGTGAAGGAAAATGGGAAGGTGAGGTAAATCTTTACTAAAAAATAAATATTCCAGAGACAAGATGTAGAGAGTAAACCATGCCTTCTTTGGTTCTACAAAAGGAGGCCTGTAAGGACAATGAATACAACCAGTGAAGCACAATAGCAGAGAGCCATCACACAAAGCAATTGATAGCTCTAGCTTTTCCCTGAGATTGAACAAACAAGTTTGGAGTAGGTAAGGAGTGAAACAAGAGGTGATGCTAATAAATCTGATACTATAGGACTGATAAAGCCTAAAAGACCTGATTGTGGAAATTTAGATAAGGGTTGATCACTCACCAACATGGGGCTGAATACTGACAGGAAGGTCAAACTCTGAAATCTGTTCTCTTTACAATTTTATTCTTTGTTATTTATTATTAACTTTTTTTTATAACTTAGGCTAAGAGAGCTTTGTCTGTCTTAGCATTGGAGGCAAAATTTGGGCATGTGAAGACAATTGCGATGAACTTCTAAGCAAGGGATTAAGAATTTAAGAATGGCCATACAGGGTCAGACCAAAGGCCCATTTAGCCCAGTATCCTGTCTGCCGACAGTGGCCAATACCAAATGCCCCAGAGGGAGGGATCACAACAGGTAATCCTCATGTGATCCCTCCCCTTTCATCCACCTCCAGAGAAACAGAGGCTACGGATACCATTCCTACCTTCCTGGCTAATAGCCATTGATGGACCTAACCTCCATGGATTACAACCCCACCCCCCAACTTGGCAGGACTTGGTGAAGAGGCAGCAACCACATGCAAGTCAGGAGCTGAAGAGGAGCTAGAGGAGTTCCCAAGAACTGTATGTAGACAGGGACTTTAGGAGCTGAAGCTCAGGGCACCACGCTAAAGGGCCCCCGCAAAAAGAACTCCAGGCTGCTAAAATTGCAGATCTTTTTACAAGGTCCCCTCAGTCTGGGTCTGTAGGCAGTAAAGCCCCTGTGTATTACCTAGCCCTGCCTGTTTGGGTAGTGGAGCGGGGGGAAGAGATGGCTCTGCACACTGCGATATCCCATTTGGGCTGAAGCCACATTGCCACAAGTGTTTGGAGAAGCTTCATCCTTACACTGCTTTCACTTGCAAACTCGGCCCCCACAGCTTCCGATGGGGGAGAGGGTATCAACAGATGAGTGCAGGCCAGTGCTGTCTGCACTGAGACACCTGCTTCCCCACCATCACCAAAGAGGAGCTGTCCCAGGTAAGTGCCCTGCCTCTCAATCCACTATCCTATCCCTGTGCCCCCTCCTGCAAATTGAGTCTTTAAGTCCCAAACTCCCTCCTCAGACCCCACACCTCAACCTTTAGCTTCATCCCACTCCAACCCCCTAATTCTAGCCCGTACCCTGCACTCCCACCCCAACTGCCAGTCCTCAGCCTCCTCCCTCACTCCAAACCCCTTGGCCCCAGACTGGAGCCCCCTGCACCTAAATTCCTCATCACCAGCTCAACCTCAGAGCCTGCATCCCCAGTTGGAACTCTCAGACCCTCCCACACTCACCCTCCTGCCTCAACAGTGCAGCCCCTTCCCGCACTCTGAACATTTTTAGCTCCACCTTGGAGCCTGTTAGGTATACCAATTTATGGGGAGCAACTCTTGCTCACTTTGAACAGTAACAATTTAAGCCTTTGTACCTAGGGTATTTGTGAGCTTTCCCTTTTCTGATGATCTAGCAAAATATCCTTTGACTTAGCCATAAGTCTTAATCCTACCAGGGCTAGCTCTCACAAGGCCTAGTGCTGAAGGACCTACAGTGCTTGCTTCCGAGTCACAGGAAAACTGGCATGCTTCTGGAGCTTAGGGGCTTTGGTGTATTTTGGCACTGAGCAGCTTCAGTAAACTACATCATAATTTTATTTCATATAATTTCGTTCTAAATCCTTGACTCTCTCCTTTAGTAAAAGGTGTTTTATAAAATAATATAGTTGTTTGGGTGGCATGTTCATGCCGCTCCATCTTTGAAGGGAAAAACATGGAAATTACTTCAGAAAAGGAGTCTGTAAGCCCTGGTCTAAACCAAAGTGTTATTTAAAAATAACCCCCCTTAGGTCAAATTTATAAGTGAAGTGTCCATGCTACCAAGCCTGTTATTTCAAAATAATGGGATGCTTATTTTGAAATCTGTTACTTAGGGAATAATGCTAATTTAGAAATACAGTAGTTATTTTGAAATAGCGGTAGTGTGGCTGCTCTGGTGCTACTATTTTAAAATAGCTACTCCCCAGAGTAATTCAATCTAATTAGTCCCCAGTGCTTCCTGGGCTCTGAGTTGAGGTACATGTCCACATTAATGGAGCCTGCCTAGGATGGATTTTGAGACTTCCCCATAGTGGGGACTGGTTATTTCGATTTAGTAAAATTGGGGGTTAAGTCATATTTTGTTATTTTGAAATAATTTCCTAGTGTAGACATGCCCTGAGTAAAAGAATTCTGAAATGTAGACACCCAATTCTTGTCTTAGTACAAGGGTTCAGAAGAGTTGGGTTCCAGTGAACTGTGTTGTGAAAGTCAAGGCAGGCAATTCATAAGGACAGACCTAACAGGAGAATGAAGAGGAAGCAAGCTATAGGTAATGGACATATTTTGAACTTTTTGCTGTTTTTGGCAATGGACATTTAGGTGCATGTTGTAGTCATCTGGGAGTATGGGAAAATGCTTTATAAAAATATAGTTCAGGCAAAAATATATCCTCTAATCATAAATATTCCAAGCATATTACAATATGGGTAGAATGAAAAATTCTGTTCTTATAGAAAATAAAAATAAAAAACATGTGTTACCTAAATAAGTCATTCTCTATCCATACTGATCTCAACCATGCTTCCACATGTGTTAGTATAATTGATGAAAGAAAAAGCTAACTCTTGAAGCCAGAGGAGGAAATGACAGATAGGAGAATGGATTTCTTTTTCCTTTCAGTCATTGAACAATTAATATGTGTAATTCACAAATTTCCAGCGACTGATGTCTCATAATTGGCAACTGATTTTCACCAGGAAGATGGAATCGGAGTCTGCTTGTCAAGCTCTGTTCTCCACTACAGTCTGCCCTGACAACACATGTTCTTGGTGTTGCTTTGATAGCTATGTGATGGTAATATTTTCTGTCCTAAGGTAACAAACTATGGTATAACTGATGTATTGTTAACTTAGATGACAGTCATAAAGCACGGCTATGCTTTTCCTTTTCAAATTAGATTTTCCAGAATAAAGAAGCTTGTGTGATTGTTTAAAGTTGTTGGCAGACAATTGTATTTAAAGCACACAGATGGGCAGCTCGGATCCATTTAGCTCTGGTGTTCATTCTGTCATTGGCAGCTGATATGAGGAAGCCATAGGGACACATCTGCATACAAATATGATTTTAAAAAGGCAATTTTCATTTTTTATTGTGGGCTTTACAGAGTTTTCATGAAATTTAATGTGCAGATGACTTGCTATAGCATATTGAAAGTCAAAAGGTCTTGTTCAACTTTTGTGCACTAAAGAAGTAGCAAGATCTCACAAAATTAAGATATTCAAAATTGTGGTTATTTTTCTGTGGTTATATTATGTAGTTTGGCAGAATTATGTTAATTTAGCATACAACATGGTTATCAGTAAGTCCTTGAAAAGTGGTGGGGACATTAAAAACAACTTTCAACATTTGCAGTATAATTACTGATTCAATTTTTGCTAAAGTTTTGAAATTTATATTGTTCAATATTACCATCCAAGAAATGAAATCCATATGTTATGATAAAATTATGATTTTATGTATAATTATGTGTCATTTTCTTTTTTGTTAGTGTTGAATAATATGCAGAAATGAAGTCAGCCTCTGCCTAAAAGAAAATATAGTCTAATAGATGGAAATATAAAAAACTGGTTGCACGGGGGAAAATTAGTGATTGGAAGGAGACTTGTATTGCTATTTAAAAAATATATTAATAAATTCACTTTAAAATATTTTTTTACTTTTACAAATTAAAAAAGTGTTCCCAGATTCGTATTGCAAAAAGAATGTTAAATGTTTATGAATTCATAAAATTAATTAACATGGGAGATACTATTAACTTTTAAAGCTTTAATTGCTGACAGTGTTCTCAGCTGTGCAGAGTCCTTAGTTCAAAAAGCTTACAGTGGAAATGACCTGTCTTGCAAATGTTTTCTACCATGTCTAATCTACTATATATTTGAGAGCAGGGCTGGATTACCCAATAGGCAGACTAAGCACATGTTTAGGGCACCAGCAAAGCCGGGGCACCAAAAAAAATGAGATTTTATGGTATAGTATTGTTTTTATTTTGAATTACATATGGGGGAGGGCACCATAATCTTTTCAGTGCTTAGGGCCTCTAAAGGTTTTAATCCATCCCTGTTTGAGAGAGTCTGTCTGTCTGTTTTTTCAAGAACTCATCTTAAATTGGAAGAGTTAGAGTCGCCAAATTTGGTATACAACTTTCTCTTGTGATATATTAAAGCAAGGTGAGGGTTTAGTTGTGCCAGGATAATAGGATGTGCCTGGAATGGGATTGTTTCTCAGAAAACTATATAGAGAAGAGACAGAATCATCAGGGAGATGAAAGGGACTGTCTGGGGACATCCCCTTCCCATTTCCTGGGATTGCCAGAGAAACCTTCCACTCCCCAGATCACATTTATGGAGGTCAGGGGGCTGAAGCTCCCCATCTTCAATTCATACAGGGGCATTGCTAGTAACACCTGTACATTTTCTGGTGCTTAGTATTGTGGGCAATGGTATTCATGGAATGTATAAGGTACAGGCAGTCCCCGGGTTACGTACAAGATAGGGACTGTAGGTTTGTTCTTAAGTTGAATCTGTATGTAAGTCGGAACTGGCGTCCAGAGTCAGCCGCTGAATCTGGACACCAGTTCTAACTTACATACAGATTCAACTTAAGAACCCCAGGCGTCCCCAAGTCAGCTGCTGCTGAAACTGATAAGCAGCTGATTCCAGGAAGCCCGGGGCAGAGCAACTCTGCCTCGGGCTTCCTGTAGTCAGCCGCTGGTCAGTTTCAGCAGCGGCTAACTTGGGGACGCCTGGGGCAGAGCAGCTCGGGTGCTGCTGGGTTGGTCCAGTAGCGCGGCCGCTCCTCGGCGCTACTGGACCAACCCAGCAGCACCCCGGCTGCTCTGCCCCAGGCGTCCTGATTCAGCCGCTGCTGAAACTGATCAGCAGCGGCTGAATCAGGACTCCTGGGGCAGAGTAGCTGGGGTGCTGCCGGGTTGGTCCAGTAGCGCCAAGGAGCGGTGCTGTGGGACCAACCGGCAGCACCCCACCTGCTCTACCACAGGCCCCGGGCTTTGCTCCACATCTCCCTGGTCTGCTGAGGGGGGCACTAGCTGCGAGAAAACCTGCTAGGACTTATGTCGGATCCACAGATACGAACGGGGATTTTCTCGCCCCGGAGGACTGGAGCGGCGGGACGCCTGGTCCCACCGCCCGCCTCCTCCGGGGCGAGAAAACCTGCTCCCCGTCTCCCTGGTCTGCTGCGGGAGCCAGCAGACCAGAGAGACGTGGAGCAAAGCGGCGGAGGACCCGGGCCGGACCCGCTGCGCTTCCAGATCAGCTGGAAGCGCCGCGGTCCGGCCCGGGTCCTGCGCCGCTTTGTTCAGCGTCTCCCTGGTCTGCAGACCAGGGAGACACTGAACAAAGCGGCGGAGGACCCCGGGCCGGACCCCCGGCGCTTCCAGCTGATCTGGAAGCGCCGTGGGTCCGGCCCTGGGTCCTGCGCTGCTTTGCTCCCCGTCTCCCTGGTCTGCTGGCTCCCGCAGCAGACCAGGGAGATGGGGAGCAGGTTTTCTCGCCCCGGAGGAGGCGGGCGGTGGGACCAGGCGTCCCGCCGCTCCAGTCCTCCGGGGCGAGAAAATCCCCGTTCGTATCTGTGGATCCGACATAAGTCGGATCCGCGTAACTCGGGGACTGCCTGTATTGATGTCATTATGTTCAGGTAGTAAATATCTGAAGAATTAGTTCTGAAGTTGAAATGTACCAAGCAACGAGAAGAAGGCAATAATTTTTAAAAAGAGTTCTCATTTCATGTAGGCGTGATGGAATACAAGACTTTTTGGGAGGATTTGAATGATGAAAAGGTGCTTACTCAATGAAGCAGGTGTTCAATGTTTTTCCAGGTAAAAAAGAAAATAAAAGACTCTCCTAATATTACCCTAAATTTGTAAACTGCCTCTTTCACATCAACTATTCTCCAAAATATAAGGCATTGCCTTATTTTTAATTTTCAGCTTGAGACATACAGTTTTCGTAATGTTTTAGAGCTGTAATTCTCTACCAAAATGGTTACATTGATACAACCTCTAATGTGGACATAGTTTTACCAGTATAAAAGATCTTCCTTCCTTACTACTGTTCACTTAAAGGAAAAAGCTATATTGTTATAAGCCCCTTCATATTTCCATAATGCTGTCCACAGTAGTGGGATTGAATAGTTAAAGCAGACAAGACTTTAAAGATACATACTGTGAATGATAAATTAATATCTCTCTGCAGGGAAGAAATGGATTCAATATCTGAGGAATATTCAGATAAATTTGTTTTTTCTTGACATTCTCTTGAGAGGGCAAGTATTGCAGACTCTTGCCTCAAACAGCCTTAATTTTATTTTTTTTCTGTATTGCCTTAGGTAAGGCATATTTGATAAGGTGTCCTTCCATATTTTTAATTCAAGATCTATTTTATTAAGATAAGGATTTGTTCCCTCAAGGTGTTGCCAGAAAGTTTGGGATCTTCTAAATATTGCTTAATTTCATCCCAAATATGCTATAACCCTCTTATAGTTGTCTGTGAAAATTGGTTCAACAAGCTTTTGATGATACTTCAAACCTTTCTTGCTCAGCTGGATGCAGAAGTAAATACACAGGCTCAGATTTATCAGGCAAATGAAACAGTCCTAAAGATTTCTCAGGGCTTCTGTATCACTCTGGTCCAGATACTGATAAAATCATTACATACTGTAGTGGGTTCTCCAGATCTGTCACCAGAAGATGAGACCAATTTACGTGTATTCCTTCTAAACAAATGGGATTATGATCTTTATAGCTCAATCTCTATTTAACTCGCTTTTGTAACCTGGTTTTGATGCATGGCTTGAGACTACTTTAGTTCAACTAATCTCTTTTATCTGGTTCTTCAATTAGTCCAGCTATCTTGATGATCCAAGAGGACATTGGGTACATTATGTTGCTGTATTTGTAATTCTAAAGCTGTAGCTTCTGCTATTTTAGTGCCTGCCACTCAGTTTTCATACACAGTTGCCCAGAAAAACAATATAAATGATTTTGCATCACTTTGTAAGATGACTGTGTTCTCTGTCGGAAACGACCCATCCTGACAGGACACCTCTGACCAATGTTGATTAAACAGACTTATGGCACATCAGTTAAAGGAATGCAACTGTAACCAGTATGACAATTGTATTATTGTATTTATTTATTTATTATTGTGGGTCATGATAGCCTCTCCTAAGTGGAGATGTGGCAGATACAAGACGTGGGAGTTCAAAAGACTATATTGAAAATGTGCTAGTTAATAGACTCTTTGGTACAATAAGTGTCAAGTTGATTTCCTTGGGGAATCCCTAGGGAGAGGTTAATGCAAACTACTATTGTGCAAAAACATAGCCTTTTGAAGCTTTGCTTTGAGGTGGGAGTCACTGTCTGCTAATTATTTCTTATAGAAGGCCAAGATCGAAGGCCCAAGTTATGTGAAGAAATGGCTGCTCTGCTCAGTATCCCTTCAGGTTTTGGATTTAAGATGGATGAACTTGTAACAATGGGGACAACCTAGTTATGAGTTTTGAAGGACTGTAACTTATGAGAGCACTTGGGAGTGATGTGGGGGGTTCTTTTTACCTGAAGAATAAATGTGCTTGCTTAGAAGGAGCAGTGTAGTAATGTCCAACTGTGGCAATATATGGATCATAGCTCTTGGAGAGAAAGCAAAGCATAGTGACTCTCCACTCTCTCCCACTTTTTGGCACCATTATTCTAAAAGGTTTGAGTCACAGTTCCTTGGAGTCAATAAGAATCTTTGAATCTATCCCTTTTACTTCTCAGTGATCTGGTTTGGAACCGTATGTGGAAAGTTAAAATGGAAGACTAAAAATGCATTCATTTTAATATAGTCGTAAACATGCTGATAGAATTAGGGTCTTGTTATACTTTGTTCATATTCACACTGATATAAAATAAGACTTATTACCCCATGTCTTGTATGAATATTGCTTGACAAATCTTATGTTGACCTTCACTTCATTTATTTATTATAAATTCAGCTTTGAAAAATCAGTAATGACTTGTAGCTTTGGTTCCATTTGGACCTTGGATTCTATCATTCTAGCTGTTTGGATTTTAATTGCTACTGTGCAAGCGCAAATGGCCACCCATATTCTGTTCTATACAAAAAGAAAAAAAATGGAGCAAGGTTTCAGTCTTGTAGCCATCAAAACTCTTCAAAGCGTTCAGCTTGCTTGAACTATCCTTGGGCATTGACAACACCTTCTTGAAAGGGTCTTTTAATAAAAAAGATGCAGTGGTACCTTGTGAAGCTTGGCCATCCTTAGCCATTAGTTTTAAATATTTGATTAATGTAATCAATTTCCCAGCACCTGCTCAACTAAGTGATCAGACCTGATTCTCTACTGCTTTGCACTTCAAGTTGTCATTTACACTCAAGCAAAGCAACTGAAAAATGTTACTGGATCTTGATTGTAGCATTACACCACTTTGCTACAGGTGATTCTGACAACACAAGGTGCAAGGTGGCTGAAATTCAGGCAAATTGACATTAGAAGGGATACCCCTGCAAAACTGCCAAGTGTTTCATATCTTGCATGATATTACTGGTCAATGTCATTCTTCCAGAGGTGGGCAGAAGCTGCATTTCCTCCATCTGATCACTATGGGCGCTCAACAGTATCCCGAAATAGTGTTTTCTGCATCTTGACAGCTTGAAATAGCTTTCAAAATAACAGGTGGGCTATTTGATGTGTAGACAGTGCCAAATTTCAAAATAAGCTATTTTGAAATACACTCAAAATAAGCTATGCAATTTGCATAACTTATTTTGAGTTACAGGTGCAGTGTAGACACACCCTATATGTTCTTATTAAACTTGGATTCAGGCAGCCTGTGGGTCTTTTTTCTGGCTCTCCTACTGGCTCTGAATGGGGAAAGAAGTGGTAGGAATAAGGGGTAGGAAGGAGGAAGCAGCAGTAGATGCCTTCATTTGACAGAGACAAAAGTTGAGGCAGATTGTTATCAACGTAACCTCCTCTAGCCACAGCCCTAGAGAGACCACTCTCTCTTGTTACCACAGACCTTCAGAAATATTACAGACCACAGACAGATCCCAGATATCAGTTCCACTGTGCCCATTGCTCTCAGACATCCCTGTACCCAGTCAACCCAGATAGCATCTAGCACTCATATCCAAGTAACCCTTAGACACAACCCACACATGTCAGCAACTCCAGGCTCTCTCTAGCACCTATCTTACTACTCCCAAGACATCCTATTCCACTACCTGTCCCAGTTAATCATAGATGCCAGGTGTCATTCAATTCTTTGTCCTGTCCTGTCCCTGCTGTTGCCTGCAGAAGGGTGTGGTGAAAGTTTAAGATAATTTGCCAATGTATAAATCATATAATTAAAATGGCATAAAATGGTGTATTTGGAACTGGGCAAAACTTGGCAACTATGGGTAAATGTAAACCATTGCAAATCAAAGCAAAATCTGCCCATAAGTAAGGTATTTTCAACCAAACTGCAATCAAAACTGCTCTGCTATCACAAGTCAGCTGGATTAAAGAGGCTTAAACCAGGCCAGTTTTCCGCTTGAAATCCAATTAATGATGACAAAAGGCACGTACTTTGAGTATATAAAAATCTGTCTTTGTGGCTTAGCTAGTCAAAACTATTGATTTTCCCCTCTCCTCAAAAATCTTTCTTAACATATTGCTCATAGAAATCTGGTTAGTCAGTAACTATTGCTGATTTGCTAAGTAATACGCTATTCATAATTTAGCAACTAATGTGTTTTCAAATGTGACCTAGTTTTTGATTTACAGATATATGTTTTTAGGAAAGTGCTGAGATGTTGGAATGACATAGACACTTTAATTTGGGCTTGTATTAATTTTACTTTTTTTTAATTGTTCAAGGATGGATTAGGGCAGACAAAAGTAGTTTGTGATGCTGTTACTCTGTTAGATTGTTTATTTTGATATATGCCAACAAATTATATATGATTTATAGTAGTCTTTTAGGGAACATTACTACAAATACCTTATAACAATGGAAGCTGATGTTAAATTAACATCAATTTGGTATTTAGATAAAGAGATTCTTGTTGTTCTACATACTAGATGGATTATTAGGGCTCTTGTTTCTAGGTTTTGTTTTTATTCTTAGATTTCCCCTGTTTAATTACATTTTTAAAATATTATTTTAAGGAAGAGATTGCAATCTTGGCATTTTGTGACTGGTGCATGTGCTTTATTATATTTTATGTTTATTGTGTATCTGTGTTCATTTTCTTTAAGCAATTATATTAAAATTCTAATACAATTACATGGAACTTGAAAATATTGTTTTTCTACATTTTTTCCATAGTTCACAGATTGCAATAAAATAAAATTAATAGATAAATTAAAATAATAGTGAATGCTTTGGGCTTTGCCTTTACAGTCAACATGTTTTTAATAGTTCCATTTTCAAATACTTTTTTTTTCTGTGTAATATCACTTGAAATTTTTGGCCTTTTTTCATTTCTCCAAAGTGGCCTGTGTTGCTTAGCTCTTTTATGAGACTAAGCCTGTGTAAGTACTGTGTATAGGTAAATCTGTTTTATCTAAGAGGCCAGTGCGATTGACTCTCTTGTTCTTCTATAGTTACTGGCACTTACTGGCATTTGCAGACCTGCAGTACTGTCCAGTGGAATGTTTATTTCCTGGGGCACGTGTGGGATCACTAATGCACTCGGCCCAGTCCTTTTCAGTTGGTTTAATTTTTTTTCTGGGAGCACCAATGGGATTGCAGAACGAGAACCTGCTAATTGCTGTTATAGAATACTTTACAAGGCCAGTAGAATAAGGAATTTTAAATTTCATTTTATTACACTTTGGTCTGCATTAGTTTACTTATTATTTGAGCCAGGGTGACCCAAATAAAAGAAACTGAATGCATTATTCCTTCAGGGAATTGACTGTGCCAGTCGTTTTTCATTAAATTTTACCTTTTACGATTGAACATATTTTAAATCACGCTTAGGCTAAGTCAGTATTTTTCACACACGCTCTTAAGCATTATGTCTGCTACTTCCATCAGGATATTAAGGTTAAAAACTGTTTCAAAATCAGCTATGGCTGCAGATCATAATAGAAAGCTTCCTTGGTGTTCAGACCAATAAATAAATTAGAAGAAGGGCTTTAAGCTCTGCATGATAAAAGGAACTGAAAGTAGGGCAGAGAAAGAACAACCTTTGTAAGGAGCCTTGCCTGGGGCTAGGGAGAATCAAAAGTTCATTGTGTTTTTCAGGGCATGGTGCAACAGCAATACAAAGAGTTGGTGACTGAGGTTTTCCACTGCCTCAGGATACCAATGATTCTGCTGTATATAATGATAGTGCATGCCAGCAATGCACTAAATAAATCTTGTTTCTGCAACTCGTATTTTCAAGTTGCAAGTATGGGTAGGATGGAGACTTGACGTGATGAGTTTGTAGGCAGCAGGATGTGATATGGCCCTGTTGCCTGCACTTATCAGATCACTAGGAACATGGAATGTATTTTATTACTGTGACTACATAAAAAAGCTGAAATAAAAATGTTCGAAATGAGGCACGCATTGATGGCATATAAAATATTTACTTGTAGACTAAGAAAAGCACCATATTTGAAACTGGTAGCATATGTCCTTTTGGAGATAAGGAAAGGAAAAGCTAAACAAATCATTGGCTGTCTAGGTCATAACCACCATTACTCAGGTCATAAATTCTCCAACATTTCAGATGTCATTATCTCTGGAGTGCATGCACCAGGAGAGATTGTGTCTGTGTGTGTGTGGGGGGGGGGGAGATTATCCCCATCTCCTCACCCCATATGTTTGTGTTTTCTTCATTAAAACAACTACACTTATTTGCATAAGATGATTTGAAAATTATGGAGCCTTGTACTTGAAGCATATTTAAATGTTTGTAATCTTCATGGAGACTGACACTTCTTAACTATCTGATTATAATCCTCCATAATTTTGTAACCTTTACATCTTCCTGTGTACATCTTCCAGCTGTTTATTTTCTGCTTGGTATAGCTAAAATGCTTTCACAAACATCTCTAACTTAGATACTTTGTATAGGCAGACCTTAAAATGAACGTACTTTAATGATTTCCTTTGAATGTGATGATTGTGTGGGGTACTGATATTGAAGCATAATAATTTTGAATTGTGAGAACCTGGAAAATTCCATTTGCTTAATATGTACTTTGTGTGGAGGAGGGGAAGACAACAACAAAAAGGCTGCTGAAATCAAAAGTCTTGTGCATAAGTCACAATAGTGACTTTTTTTCAGCAGGAAAGTAGCTTAACATTTCTTACAGGTACTGTTCTAGTGCAATCCAGGTCTCCTTCTGCTCTTTAAATAGCTCCCTGCTGACTTTTGCCATAACTCAGCCAGCTCTTGCTGGAGCTGAGCACCACAGAACACCTGCTAACTTTCACCTCTGCTTTTATTTTAAAATATCTCCACTTGTGTGTTAATTCTGCCCAAAGAGCCTTTTTGCTTAAAGGCCACATAAAAGCAGTCTCAATGAGCGAATAGGTAGATCTTAGTGACAGATCTAAAAAACATAAATTCCCTCCTTGCACTAGCAGCCAAATCCTCCAATGATTAACACATGCATTTAAAATGAAAATGACCCGACCTAGTCCCATTATTATGAAGAACTGATTTATTTAAAAGAAATCAATGTTTATTTATCCTCCCATCTCAGTAATCTCAAGCCCAATCTCTCTCATTTTTTTTCTGCAGTGCATCTCATGAGTCACTTCTTCCAACTTGGCTGCCCCACCTTAGCACCAACTTCTTTACAATTGATCAAACTACAAATGGAGGGTGCTTTAGGCAATCATGGTTTTGAGTTTAGCCAAAGTAAATGAATGTAGTGATCATGAGGGAACAAGGCAAGTCACAATTAATCTAACAGAAGCTCTGCAGTGGAGTTGCAAATCTGGGAGCATGTCAGCTCAAAGTAAAGTTTTCCAAAGTGCTCGCCTGTCTTAGCCACCTATGTCCCATTTTCAGAAGTGACTTAGCCATTTAAGAGACCATGTTTCATTGACTTATGGTAAGACTTGGGACTTGTCTATATAAAGTGTTGTTTGTTAACTGACCATATGGACTATGCTTCTATACATTGGAAGTTCTATAGTGTGCTTTGCATACTGCTGTTTCAGACAGAAGTGGGAGAGGTATACATAAAGAAGGAGATGACATAGTATTCCAGATAGGTTGATCTACTTATTTTAGCAGCTACATTTGAATGGACTTATGCAGTGTGGCAGAACATCTAAGTTTGCAGGCATCAGCATTAGTAATGAGCAAATGATTTTGGATTGTGGGTAGAAAGGAAGGTGAAAAAGATTTTGCAAGACAGAGACACACTCTGGATATGTGGCTCAAGAGAAAGCCAAGTCACAGGTGAAGCCAAGGCTATAGGCTTGCCAACCATAGTGTTGGTGGTGCTATCCACTATGATAAGGGAGGAAAAATTAAGACCTGGTTTAGCTATGTTAAGTTTTAATTAACAATTGGACATCCATGAGGATATGTAAGAAAGACAAACTGAGGGGTTTTATTTTTTGTTTTTTGTTTTAGTTTGTGAATCCTTAGTATAAAGGTGGAAGTGAAAGCCAATAATGATAAGATCACATAGAGGTATGGTTTAGACCAGTGATAGGCTATTGAAGTTTTATGTGTGCTCCATGAGACATTCTGTTTACCACTGTCCACATGCAGGGTTGCCAGATGCTGCTGGTTTCTGTCTGAGTCGTTTTTTCCTATTACTAATGTGACATGCACATACATCCAGGGCATGTGAAGTGTGTACTGACTGCATGCAACATTGACTGTGAGGGCCAGACATTTCCACTGCATCCAGTCAAAGCGCTGCTATGGTTCAACTAGCACATCCTGTAAATTCTAGGTATGTGAGCACAATTAGCAAAACTACCTTAGTCTGATTACAATAATCTTGGATAATCTACAGTCTTGGTCACGATAATCTTGCATCCCACAAAGATGAAGGAGGGTCATTCATGCAGCCCACTCACTAGCCTTGGTTGCCCATTATTTGTATAGAGGTAGAAGAAAAAATGAGCCAAAGAGAGAGACATAGAGTTACTTGCCAAAGAGGAAGAGAGAGGAGGAGGACACACTGAAGGAATTAATATTAGAAGAAGGTAGAAAATGAAAAGAGAAAATGGTTCAAGGAATTAAATTTTTTTCAGATTAAGAGAACGGCAAATGGTTCAAAGGCAGCTGATTGGACACGGAAGATGAAGATGAAATAAAGGCATTGGCATTGTTTCTTTGTGTGATCCTTTAAGGGTCTTTAGTTTTTATTGACTGACCTACCTTAACTTGTTTTCAATTGGATCAATACCTGTACCTTCATCTCTAATTAAATCTAGTAATCCTTTGATTTTAGGGTTAGTAGTCTGCTTTAGTCTTTTGATTACTTTTTTTGGACGCAACCTGGTGCAGGTTTAATGTCTCTGGTTTTTCTGCCTCCTCTTCCTTCTCTGTACTCCTTCCTGTATAGCTGGCTTTATTTCCTTCATGGGTTGAAGTGTTGGGTTCCAGTCTCCATGAGAGGTAGTTTTGGCAATTTGTAGGGGTGTAATCCAGTGGCTTGCTTATAAACAGGAGAGATTCTCTTCCCATACTCTGTCTAAGCTTAGTATGAGGTTTGTGAGTTTCATTGCAGGCCTTGAGATTTAGCCAGAAGTCATCATTGTAAAAGAGGTGATCTAGTTCAAACAGTGATTAATTCAGGGAAGCCTGTTGAGAGTCTATGGATTAAATTTAGAGGCGGGAGCAACAGGGGTGATGATGTGGTTGGTGTCTGCTACAGTCCACCAGATCAGGTGGATGAGGTAGATGAGGTTTTCTTCAGACAACTGAGAGAAGCTTCCAGATCACAGGCCCTGGTTCTCCTGGGGGACTTTAATCACCCTGACGTCTGTTGAGACACCAATACAGCAGTACACAGACAATCCAGGAAGTTTTTGGAGAATGTTGCGAATAACTTCCTAGTACAAGTGCTGAAGGAACTGACCAGGGGCCATGCGCAGCTTGACCTGCTGCTTACAAACAGGAAGGAACCAGCAGGGGAAGTAGATGTGGGTGGCAACCAGGGAAGCAGTGATCATGAGAGGGTAGATTTCAGGATCCTGACAAAAGAAAGAAAGGAGAGTAGCAAAATACACATCCTGGACTTTATAAAAGCAGACTTTGACTCTCTCAGAGAACAGATGGGCAGGATCCCTTGGGATGCTAACATGAAGGGGAAAGGAGTCCAGGACACTGGCAGTATTTTAAAAAAGCCTTATTAAAGGCACAGGAAGAAACCATTGTGATAGGCAGTAAGAAAAGCAAATATGGTAGGCGACCAGATAGATTTACTGGGGAAATCCTTGGTGAGCTTAAACACAAAAAGGAAGCTTACAAGAAATGGATACTTAGACAAATGACTAGGGAGGAGTATAAATATATTGCTCGAGAATGCAGGGGAGTTTTCAGGAAGGCGAAAGCACAATTAGAATTGTTGCTAGCAAGGGATGTGAAGGGTAACAAAAAAGCTTTCTACAGGCATGTTAGCAATAAGAGGGTGATCTCAGAGTCTGTGGGGCCCTTACTGGACGAAGGAGGTAACCTAGTGACAGATGATGTAGGAAAAGTTGAAGTTCTTAATACTTTCTTTGCCTGTCTTCACACACAAGGTCAGCTCCCAGACTACTGCTCTAGGCAATGCAATATGGGAAGGAGGTGGGCAGCCATTGGTGGAGAATGAACAGTTAAGAACTATTTAAAAAAGCTAGACATACATAGATCCATGGATCTGGATGTAATGCATCAGAGGGTACTGGGGGAGTTGGCAAATGTCATTGCAGAGCCTTTGACCATTGTCTTTGAAAATTCATGGAGAATGGGGGAGATCCCAGATGATTGGAAAAAGGCAAATGTAGTGCCCATCTTCAAAAAAGGGAAGAAGGACAATCCAGGGAACTACAGACCAGTCAGCCTTACCTTAGTCCCCAGAAAAATGATGGAGGGGATCCTCAAGGAATCCATTCTGAAGCACTTGGAAGTGGGGAATGTGATCAGGAATAGTCAACATGGATTCACCAAGGGCAAGTCATTCCTGACCATCCTGATTGCCTTCTATGATGAGGTAAGTGGCTCTGTGGACATGGGGAAGTCAGTGGTTATGTTATACCTTGACTTTAGCAAAGCTTTTGATACAATTTCCCACAATATACTTGCCAGCAAGTTAAGGAAATATGGATTGGATAAATGGACAGTAAGGTGGAGAGAAAGTTGGCTAAATTGTCGGGCCCAACGGGTATTGATCAATGACTCGATCTCTGGTTGGTGGTTGGTTTCAAGTGGAGTGCCCCAAGCATCGGTTCTAATGCCAGTTTTATTCAACATCTTCATTGATGACCTGGATGAGAGGATTGGATTGCACCCTCAGCAAGTTTGTGGATGACACTAAGCTAGAGGGAGAGGTGGATATGTTGGAGGGCTGGGATAGGGTCCAGAGTGATGTAGACAGATTAGAGGATTGGGCTGAAAGAAATCTGATGAGGTTCAACAAGGACAAGTGTAGAGTCCTGCACTTGGGACAGAAGAATCCAAAGCATTGTGACAGGTTGGGGACTGACTGACTAGGTAAGCACTTCAGCAAAAAAAGGACCTGGGGATTACAGTGGATGAGAAGCTGGATATGAGTCAACAGTGTGCCCTGGTAGCCAAGAAGGCTAAAGGCATATTAGGGTGCATTAGGAGGAGCATTGCCAGCAGATGTAAAGAAGTGATTATTCCCCTTTATTCGGCACTAGTGAACCACATCTGGAATATTGCATCCAATTCTGGGCCCCCCTCTACAGAATGGATATGGATGCATTGGAGACAGTCCAGTGGAGAGCAACCAAAATGATTATGGGGCTGGAGCACTCGACCTACAATGAGAGGCTGAGGGATTTGGGGTTATTTAGTCTGCAGAAGAGAAGTGTGAGGGGAGATTTGATAGCAGCCTTCAACTTCCTAAAGGGAGGTTCCGAACAGGATAGAGAGAGGCTGTTCTCAGTAGTGATGGATGGCAGAACAAGGAACAATGGTCTCAAGTTACAGTGGGGGAGGTCTAGGTTGGATATTAGGAAAAACTATTTCACTTGGAGGGTTCTGAAGTACTGTAATGGATTACCTAGGGAGATGATGGAATCTCAATCCCTAGAAGTTTTTAAGTCTCATCTTGATAGTGCCCTGGCTCTGATGATATAGTTGGTGTTGGTCCTGCTTTGGGCAGCGGGCTGGACTCGATAACCTCCTGAGGTCTCTTCCAGCCCTATGATTCTAAGTTCTATAACCTGTGTTATTCAGGAGGTCAGACAACTTAGACAGTGGTCCCTTCTGGCCTCAGCATCTGTGAATTATTAATGATCTTGGGAAGAACAATTTTAGAATAACCTGGAAATCAGACTCTAGAACACAGAGGAGGGTGTGACAGGGGGTCACTTACCCCGTCCCTCCGGGGTGCACCCCCCTTCACCTCCATGCATGGGCAGCGCAGTCCTGGAGTGGCTGAACACCACCACTCTTGCCGTGCATTCGCAGACACGGTTCTGGGAAACTGGCGGCTGCAGGACCCAGGGGGGGATGCAGCGGGGGGCGGCCGAGAGCCGGGCAGTGTCGGGCGGTGTCGGGGACTGACAGCCTGGCCCTGGGAGTGGCAGCACTAGGACCAGGGGGAGGATGTGAGCCAGGATAGATACAGAGGGATGAAGCGTCCCCAAGGGCGACAGCATAAGATGGGGGGAATTAAATAAGACACAGACCCTGCAGAAGGGGGAAACAAGTGGCTGGAAGGTGTGGGCTGTGTACTTCTCCCCGACAGGCGCCACAAACGAGAGGGGTCCTCGGGCAGCGGTCTGGGTCCCCTGTGGCTCTTACTAGATTTAAAAAGCAGAGGTACAGCGTCTGGGACCTGGCACGAGCTGGGGATGCTCGGTCCCGGCTCATGCCAGGTCCCCTTCTGCGCCCTTTCCCTGCCCCTGCAGAGATGGTGCTGGAGGGAACCAGATTTTAATCTGGCTTCCCCAGCACTGTCTCCTTCCCCCCCGCTTGCTGTCTCTGATACAGGGAGGAGGGCAGTTACTGGTCAATTAGTGATAAGCCTAGGCTTATCCGATAGTCGACTATTTGAATACCGAGGCTTACATTCTTACTTTAAAAACAAAAATAAACAAAATAAGCCTCCAAGGTGACGTAAAGTGTTAGGGAGCAACTTGCTTTTGCAAAGCCGACTGAAGGGGGAATTTGAAGGATGTCAGTCTTCCACTGCCCTCTGTGTATTGTGTCAAGCCAATTCCTGAAGTCTCCCAAATGTTCATGAGTATTTGGAGGAGGTGGTGTCCCTGCCTCTGGTACTCCCTTCTAATATAGAAATCCTCAAGCCATAAGGACCCCAGAAAAGGTCACCCAGGAAACACAGGAGAATGACAGACTCTGCTGAGAGCAGGATAGGAACTCAGAGTGTGTGTTTTTGTGTTTAAGTGCATAAAAAATTCTCATTACATCCAGTAGGGAGCAGTGATTAGCTTAGTTGTACTGTATGTACCAGCCAGGTAATTACAATAATTATGTAAAATTATCATGGCTAATTATGTGGTCATTAATATCCCCCAAAGCAGGACTCTTGGTTTCAGTACACAAACTGCTGCAAAGAATAATTTCATTTTCATTAAAATTAGCAGTAAAGCAAGAAAGGAAGTGTTAGTTATATTTAACATCATGTCACATTCTCTCTCTCCATCTCTCTCTCTCTCTCTCACACACACACATTTACTAAAATAACCAACATTACAATTATTATACTGCATCTAAATTTAACATACAATTGAATATAAAAGCAAAGTGCCTTTCAAAATATAAAATGGTAGTCAAATCTTTCATTAAAAATTTGGTTTGGTCTGAGAAAATGATACATTTTTTCTTTTACACTGAAGCCACTGGTAAAATTGATGGAAATAGAAATTGATGGAGTCAGGCATATTCAATGATGCAATCTTGTTTGTTTACAGGGAATATACAAAGTTCTGCTAATCTGAATGTAGGTGGAACCGAAAACAAAAGAAGCAGTTTCTTAGTATGGAGATCCAAGCCTTTATAGCTAATGGACCCAAAAGCACTTTTTTAAAATCTCACAGCACTCTTGGCTTTCTTGCCTCTTCTCTTTATCTCCATCCCTTCATTCCCCCAATCTATTTTCAGTTTCTGTGTGTATTTTCTCCCTTCCTCCCTCTCCTAATCACAATACCTAGTGAACCTCCCACCCACATGGTGCTCATTTGTGGGCAAACTATTAGGCTATGTTTTAAGTGTGTCCTTTAAAATGTTTCTATAACTATCTTGAGTTATAGATATGTTCACGTATCTGTTTGAATGAAGTTTCAACCCATATCAATATTTTTATCAACCTCATCACAGTATTAATACTGAGATTGGATTTAGGGTTTGACATTGAATCAAGTCCAGTGATTACCTTCAGGTTAGATCAGTGATGGGCAACTTAGACTAGTGATTAGGCTGCAGGAGTAGACCTCTTTTATCCCACTGGGCTGTAAGATTGTCGTAACCAAGGTGGTATCTTGGGATAGAGTAGTTTTGATAACAGCACATGAATACCTATGATTTGCAGACTGAGTCAATTGAACCATAGTGGTGCTTTGATTCGATGCAGAGAGAGCATGTGGTTCTCACAGTCAGTGTTGTGTGCAATCAGCATGCACCTCACTTCAAGTGCCCTTGCTTTTCATGCATGCCACTTTAGTAATGTCAGTATGGAAACCAGAGGAATCTGTCTGCTCTGCACAATGGTAAACAAAATGTCTTGCAGGCCACACACAGAATCCCTATAGGCCTCATGTGGCTCACAGGCCACTGGGTTAGACAATGCTGAAGCCTTGGTAGATGTTCTCATGAATTTTGTACTGACTGAATGATCAAACAGAAGGAAAAACAAACAAATAAACAAACAAAAAGGATTCCCGTGACACTTTAAAGACTAACAAATTTATTAGGGTATTAGAGCATCAGCTTTCGTGAGCTATAACTTACTTCCTCAGATGCTGAAGAGAAAAAGATAGACAGAATGGGGGGGGGGATAGGGGAAGGATACAGAGATGTGAGTTATACTCTTATGATTTGGGAGTAACACACAACCAGAATTAAGGGGACAGATTTGGATCAAAGGGTCTTAGGTTTACAATCTCTCTCCCCCTTGGTTTGGATTTAAGATTCCCATTCTGACCCTTCTCTAATAAGAATGTTTGCACAGAAATTATAATTTTAAAAAAGCTTCTTAAAGTATGCTACCTCTTATTAGGCAAATAAAAAAGTATTAGTGACATTTTCCAACAGCTAATTAATTGGCTATATTAATGCAGTGTGTATTTGAAGGTGTTCAGGATTAAACTAGATCACTGCCCTTCCTATCATGTATTTATTTATTTCCTCATAAAGTGAAATGTCCTTAAGTGTCAAGGTTTGTCTTTCTGGATGACACTGACAGGGAATACCTAAGGTTGCACTACCAAGATGCTTGTACCATATGACATGTGCCCAAACATTCCGTTAGCAGAAAATGAGCCTGTGGTACTTTGGGTCATTGGCTACTATTCTGTCTTCCACAAGCCATTAAAACTCAGCTCTGAGTTAAAAATATTAGAAACATATACTGCAGTGGTTTTGGGAATCATTATATCCAGTCAGATCAATCTGTTGAGTGGCAGCATAGATGTATTATGTAGAATCATAGAATCATAGAATAATAGGACTGGAAGGGACCTCGAGAGGTCATCGAGTCCAGCCCCCCGCCCTCAAGGCAGGACCAAGCTCCATCTACACCATCCCTGACAGATGTCTATCTAACCTGTTCTTAAATATCTCCAGAGAGGGAGATTCCACCACCTCCCTTGGCAATTTATTCCAATATTTGACCACCCTGACAGTTAGGAATTTTTTCCTAATGTCCAATCTAAACCTCTCCTGCTGCACTTTAAGCCCATTACTCCTTGTCCTGTCCTCAGAAACCAAGAGGAACAAATTTTCTCCTTCCTCCTTGTGACACCCTTTTAGATATTTGAAAACCGCTATCATGTCCCTCCTTAATCTTCTTTTTTCCAAACTAAACAAGCCCAGTTCATGAAGCCTGGCTTCATAGGTCATGTTCTCTAGACCTTTAATCATTCTTGTTGCTCTTCTCTGTACCCTTTCCAATTTCTCCAAATCTTTCTTGAAATGTGGCGCCCAGAACTGGACACAGTACTCCAGCTGAGGCCTAACTAGTGCAGAGTAGAGCGGCAGAATGACTTCGCGAGTTTTGCTTACAACACACCTGTTGATACAACCTAGAATCATATTTGCTTTTTTTGCAACAGCATCACACTGTTGACTCATATTCAACTTGTGGTCCACTATGACCCCTAGATCCCTTTCTGCCATACTCCTTCCTAGACAGTCGCTTCCCATCTTGTATGTATGGAACTGATTGTTCCTTCCTAAGTGGAGCACTTTGCATTTCTCTTTATTAAACCTCATCCTGTTTACCTCTGACCATTTCTCTAACTTGCTAAGGTCATTTTGAATTATGTCCCTATCCTCCAAAGAAGTCGCAACCCCACCCAGTTTGGTATCATCTGCAAACTTAATAAGCGTACTCTCTATCCCAATATCTACATCATTGATGAAGATATTGAACAGTACGGGTCCCAAAACAGACCCTTGAGGAACTCCACTTGTTATCCCTTTCCAGCAGGATTTAGCACCGTTAACAACAACTCTCTGACTACGGTTATCCAGCCAATTATGCACCCACCTTATCGTGGCCCTATCTAAGTTATATTTGCCTAGTTTATCAATAAGAATATCATGTGAGACCGTATCAAATGCCTTACTAAAGTCTAGGTATATGACATCCACCGCTTCTCCCTTATCCACAAGGCTCGTTATCTTATCAAAGAAAGCTATCAGATTAGTTTGGCATGACTTGTTCTTCACAAACCCATGCTGGCTATTCCCTATCACTTTATTACCTTCCAAGTGTTTGCATATGATTTCCTTAATTACCTGCTCCATTAGCTTCCCTGGGACAGACGTTAAACTGACTGGTCTATAGTTTCCTGGGTTGTTCTTATTCCCCTTTTTATAGATGGGCACAATATTTGCCCTTTTCCAGTCTTCTGGAATCTCCCCTGTCTGCCATGATTTTTCAAAGATCATAGCTAAAGGCTCAGATACCTCCTCTATCAGCTCCTTGAGTATCCTGGGATGCATTTCATCAGGACCTGGTGACTTGCTGACATCTAACTTTCCTAAGTGATTTTTAACTTGTTCTTTGTGTATCCTATCTTCTAAACTTACCCTCTCTCTGCTTGTATTCACTGCGTTAGGCACACCTCCAGACTTCTTGGTGAAGACCGAAACAAAGAAGTCATTGAGCATCTCCGCCATTTCCAAGTTTCCTGTTACTGCTTCTCCCTCCTCACTAAGCAGTGGGCCTACCCTGTCCTTGGTCTTCCTCTTGCTTTTAATGTATTTATAAAAGGTCTTCTTGTTTCCCTTTATGCCTGTAGCTAGTTTGATCTCATTTTGTGCCTTTGCCTTTCTAATCTTGCCCCTGCATTCCCTTTATAAGCTTTAGTTTTACTTTTGCCAAAATGATGGGTGATTTATTAACTTAAGTCATCACTTTTATGACATTTTTCAGTATAACAAAGACTTAGTATAATTAGTCTGCTTACTCCTAATCCTTTCTTCTAAAAACACCCTCATGTGAAAGTTGTTTGGCTTCCTTAGTAAATTCTCATTTCTCGTACTCTCTGTCAGGCTGGTTTTGAATTCAGTGGAATTACTCCTGACTTGCACTGACTATGTGAGTGGGGAGAATTGAGCTCAGCCCCAGGAACTCTAGTGGTACTTTAACCATTGATCCTATAATGTGCTGAGTAGTTCTGTGAAATGCAGAGTATCTTTAGCTCTCCTGAAAATGTGTGGAAATTGAGTATTCCCAGGGCCCTCTCTAGAAGTTCTGGTGCCCTACACAGATCCACAGGGGACTGTGCTCAGTGCTGAAGAGCCCTGAGGGCAGGAGCTGTAGGAGACAGGCGCAGGGCAGGGAGGCAGCCTCCACACTCACCAGTGGCAGCAAGAAATGGAGAGACCAGGCTGGTGGAGTGGGCTGTGGCCAGGTCACTCCACTTGCCTGCACTGCCACTGCTGAGTGTGGGGATGAACCCGACCCCTATTGCTGGCCTCAGGCCCACTGCTAGTCCCACAAGTCACATTTCTTGGAGGAGGGGCTTGAAAGAAAGGGTGGAATAGGGGTGGGAAAGCGCCAGAGTCTAGGGTTGTCCCAGACCCAGTACTCCCCGAGGATGGCCCCATTGGACACAGTTGGGGTGAGGGACCTGAGGAATAGGGATGTCCACTGGAGCCCGCAGCGCCACATACACAGCATGCAACTGCGTAGTGCCCCATGAAATTCGGGACAACTGAGTGCTCCAGATTTTGTAGTGCCCTATGCAAGCTGTGTATTTTGTATATTGATGTAGACAGCCTTGATTGTACCACATAATCTCTTAAGTACTTAGCAGCTGGCAGCCTCAAATCTATTTTATTTTCTTTTACTTTCACCTACCACTGTGCCTTCCCCTAGTAGTGCATTAAGCATCACGACAGTGCATCTGTCATGTGTTCTCTCATCCCCTCTGCTGAGGTAGAAGTGTGTGCAGTGGACTCTCTTGTTTTAGGTATGGATTTTATTTTATTTTAGTGAATGGTGTGTGTGTTACTAAAGATAGGGTTAAAGAAATGTGTCTTGCACGTGGGGCAGAAAGTCGTGAGATTTGTTATGGTCCTTAGTTCCTTGAGGAGTAGATTCCACAGCTTCTTAGTGGCCCTGGAGCAAATTCTCTCTCTCTCCCAGATGAGCGTTTTGTTGATGGTTCCATTGTACCTGAGGAATGTAGCTATTGACAACTGTCTTTCTCTCTGATCATTAGACAGTTTTTTATATAGTATGGGTCTGGACCATAAAGATGAGAACTGAAACCTTGAATTTCACTCAAAATTCTATGGGAGCCAAATGTGGAGAGTTATTGTACAGTAAATACACTTAATTCACTTTTTTGAGAGGTTTGTATATGTTTGTAGGTATTGTGAGGAGATTCCAACCAATTATTTGTGAAAGTTTATTTTTGGCTTTTACTGAAGATTAATTGCCTGGAAATCTCTACTCTGGAAGTATTCCCACCTTTGAGCTCTCACAATATTGGCAATCTCAGGAAATATCTGCTCATGTAACAGTTTTGTCATTAGCAGGTTTTAATTATGTAAATTATTGCCCCAAACTAAAAATACTATTAAAAATGCAGACTGCAATGCTGTCAACAAAATACAATTTAAAGCTGCATGTTAAATGCATAACAAAACATTGGTTTCAGGTCCATGATATGTTTTCCTCAACTATTCTAAGGAATTATAAATTTGGTGAAGGGGGTGAATCAATGCTGGATTACCACATCATGGCCAGGTATGGTATAATAGTTTTGATCTCATCTTGTACTTTCTGTCAACAGCCACTCTAATCCTGTGGTGGGCCATATCTTCCTGTAATCTGAACCTCCAGTCAGGCCACAATTTAAAACCATTTATTCAGAGTAACAGACAGTCTGACAAACTGAAGTCCAAGACCTTTCATCAAGTCTTTGGTCCAACCTTTGTACCTCATGGTCCTTTCTCCCTTTTCCCTGTTATCCTTGTCCCATTCCTCAATTCAGTGGCTCATAGAGGAACCCACACCCTCCACCCTCACTGTGGTCCAGCCCAGGGACCTATAAACAGTGGCTAAGGACTACTTCTTCCAGTTCTTTGCTGCTACCTCACTTGGCTTTTCTTCCTATTAAGCCTTTCCTAGACCTTTCCCCCTGTGGCCTCTCTAGGTTCATCTTTTCCTGGAATCCCTTAAAAAAACCAAACTAAAAGTACAAACTTAAAGCACTTCTGCTCTCTTCAAGTTGGATTTTCATTACTCTTAAACAACCTTTGCTTTTCCAGTGAGCCCTGGGAGATTTTCAGAAGAAGTCCAAATCATGCCCTTTTATCAGGGCTTACCAATATAGCCTGCTCCATTCCCAGTGGCTGCTTTGTCTGTCTCCTGGCTGTCTCTCTTCAGGACTTACCCTCCTCCTGGAATTCCTCCTCCTTCCCTAGTCCCAGAAAGTGACTCCAAATTTTCTCCCTACCGCCCCTTTCTGTTTTCAACTTCCTCTGTTTATAGTCCTCTCTCAGTGCCTCAAGCTGGGCTTCATCTTGTTAAACTAGCCTGGCACTCAGATTCAGCCAGGCCCACACTAGCTCTTCTGGAACATCCGGGGGTTTACAGGCCATCACAGTATATATGGGTACGTCTACACTACCCCGCTAGTTCGAACTAGCGGGGTAATGTATGCATACCGCACTTGCTAATGAAGCCCGGGATTTGAATTTCCCGGGCTTCATTAGCATAAGTGGGGAGCCGCCATTTTTAAATCCCCTCTGCTTCGAACCCCGTGCAGCGCGGCTACACGGGGCTCGAACTAGGTAGTTCGGACTAGGTTCCTATTCCGAACTACCGTTACTCCTCGTGAAATGAGGTGTACCGGTAGTTCGGAATAGGCACCCTAGTCCGAACTACCTAGTTCGAGCCCCGTGTAGCCGCGCTGCACGGGGTTCGAAGCAGAGGGGATTTAAAAATGGCGGCTCCCCGCTTATGCTAATGAAGCCCGGGAAATTCAAATCCCGGGCTTCATTAGCAAGTGCGGTATGCATACATTACCCCACTAGTTCGAACTAGCGGGGTAGTGTAGACATACCCTATCTGAGTAGAGAAATCTTATTTTAAACTTTTATTCTGTATTCAACACTTTGCTGCTACTGCAATCTTTTGCATAGTAAATTAATTTTAAAAAATGAATCTCTCCTACCAAATATTAAATGTAAGCTTGTGAAACATTGAAAATTAAATGCTCACTTTAATTTATAGATCTCTCTAACTGCATCAGTCAACATAATACATGTTCTAGCAATTTAAAAATAATTCAAAATAGAAGTGTGTCCCTCGTGAGGGCAAACAAATGTTATTTGGGAGGGCTGAAACTTCAACTAAAATTTAAACAAGATAGCTCCAAGAGCAGGAGTGGACAGGGGTATAGTGATAGCTCATTAATATTGATTTTTTTCCCTCTCCTTTTAGTACTGATTCAACAGCAGAAGTATAGCTGGATTACGACATGAATAGGAATATAGTTCTGTTCAATCTGCTATCTGGGATATTATAGCACAGAAGTGGGGAACCTTTTCTTTTTGGGTCAGGGGTCACTGACACACAGAAAAATCAGTTAGGGGCTGCACACAAGTGAGAAGGGGGGAAAAATCCTCACTGACTACATGGCCCCTGACTGAGAAGGAGAAAGACACTCCCCACATTCCCCTCACACACCAGAGTCTAGGTGGCCCAGACTAGTAGATTTGTATGCTCCAGCCCCACGGAGGTGCTTGAGCACCAGTGCAGCTTTCCAGTGCTTGAGGAGGGGACCCTGAGACTCCAGGGCCTGATGTAGGCAAGCCAGTCCCTGGGTCTCAGGTTCCCCACCCCTGCTATAGCGTATGTGCTCCCATCTCCCATAGACTAATGATCCTACCTTATTGTCATAGGATGTGGGATGGGTTGATGTCTAATCTATAGAATGTTACATAAACTCAATCTTCCAACAAGGAGGGTGTAGAATGCAAACTTTACCTTTCCTTCTGCATTAATTTTACCATTGACAAAGCTGATTTACTCTTCTTGTCAGTGTCCACCACCAAAACTCACAATCCTGTTAGTCAAAGGAATCAAAAGTGTGACCCAAGCAACAGTGCAGATGTTGCAGGCCCGACATCAGCTCTGAAAGGTGGCACTTCTGAGCAACCTCTTAAGAATGAAAACAATGTAAAAATGTCAAAACTGAGGAAAATCTGACAGTTTCTGGGTTTTGTATTTTTATCAATTAATAGCTGAGTAAAACCCAGGTGTTCCGAATATGAAAGCAGCTATATGTAAAATGTGAGAATAGGCATGTCTACAGATTTCTGCATTTTGGGAGGGAACATGTGGAAATTGACACTGCATGATGAAAGGTTGACAACAGTGTTTGAGTGAAGGAAACAAATCAGCAATTTTCAGCAGAAGTTACACTAGGAAGAGTCTGAAATACATAAATACCAAAATTGTATAGCCAATTTTTTACAAAAGCATGCAGTGATTTCCAAGTAGGAAAAAACATAATTGAATTTGAGCGATAACATGTGTTTACTCAAGGACAGCGAATCTGCAAGACTTACTGTCCACGGACAGTTGACTGCGCAAACCAGAAAAGGCTGAATTGCAGTAACAACAGTTCTATGTAGACATTTATCAGAATTTTAGTAGTAATACTGATATATATCAAATAATGTAACGTATAGGCATATGTTTTAAACATCCTACATATGATATGGCATAAACTTTCAGGAAAAAAATTATTTCTTTGGATTTTCATTCAAAACTCAGAATTAGGTAGGCATGTCATTGAGAATTTAGGGATTTTTAAAAATCTGAGTCTAGGCTTTCTTGGAAAACTTGGTTATGGGTCTGCAGAAACTTTTGCTCAGAACTGTGGATTTATGCAATGTGCATGATGTCCCTGTGTATTGCTGAAGGTGGATGCACATAACTGGTCTTATTATGTTGAGAGGAATCATATTCTCCAGACCATGGCTCTTTTTCATACAATTGCACTGGTACATATTTCAGACCTTCCTCATCAAAGAGGCGTTAGAAACCTGATCCCTGGAGCAGTTATCTGATCTGACAGCCTTTGGTTTCTAAAACAAGAACTCTGTTCTGAGGTCTGAGGTTGTTGCTTGTGGTGCCTAAGTCTTCGGTGGGTCTTGAGGCCTCACTGTCTTAAAGAACATCTGTTCTGAGGAATGATCTGGTCCCATGCTCTTAGTAGTGTCTAGGGTAATTGCCTCTAAGGAATCATCAGTTCTGAGAACTGCTGAGGTCCCTAAGAAATCTGATTTTACACAAGTAACTATTAGGATGTGTCTACAAACAGGGCTTCACCTGAAATAAGTTATGCAAATTGAGCTACGTCAATTGCGTAGCTTATTTTGAAATAGCTAATTTCAAAATTAGGAGCATCTACACAGCAATTATTTTGAAATAGAGCACTCTTCCTCTGATTTCCTTACTGACTTCTTACAGGAGTCAAAATAAGAAATCCTCCAGCTTGACAGTATTTTGATATTACAGGCAGTCCCCGGGTTACGTCAGTCCGACTTAAGTCGGACCCCTAGATACAAATGATACAAATGGGGGGGTCCGCTAGTGTGGGGTGCCTCCCCCACTGTCGCCACCTCCGGCGGTGCAGGGGGTGCTTCCCCCCAGCAGACCAGGGAGACGCGGAGCTAGCGCCCCCCCCCAGCAGACCAGGGAGACGCAGCTAGTGTGCCCCCCCCCCCAGCAGACCAGGCTTTTCTCGCTGACCAACCCAGCAGCACCCCAGCTGCTCTGCCCCAGGCATCTCCAAATCAGCTGCTGCTGAAACTGACCAGCGGCTGACTACAGGAAGCCCGAGGAAGAGCTGCTCTGCCCCGGGCTTCCTGGAATCAGCCGCTGATCAGTTTCAGCAGCGGCTGACTTGGGGACAGCTGGGGTAGAGCAGCTGGGGTGCTGCCGGGTTGGTCCAGTAGCACCGAGGAGCGGCGCTGCAGGACCAACCCAGCAGCACCCCAGCTGGTCTGCCCCAGGCGTGTCCGATTCAGCCGCTGCTGGTCAGTTTCAACAGCAGCTGAATCTGGACGCCAGATCCGACTTACATACAAATTCAACTTAAGAACAAACCTACAGTCCCTATCTTGTACATAACCCGGGGACTGCCTGTATTTCAAAATAACTGCCTGCTATGTAGACGCGGACTAAATTACTTAAATAATGTTGCTGTGTAGATGTACCCTTAGTGTGCTAGTGCCAGAAACACCTTTGCTGGAGAGATTTGTGTCACCAGAATAAGTCAGTGTTTGGTATTTCCTCCTAAGAGGAACTTATCTAGTGCCAAGGAAATAGGTTCAATACTAGACTATTAGTTCAGAGTCCTTGTTGGTGCTATCTTCTTCACTGCAGATGGATCTTCTCTTCAAGGATGCTTTGGTGAAGCTTTTAGCTGTGCTTAGGCATGAGGGCAAGAAAAAAGAAGCTGAGTGATTTTTTGTCATGCTTGTCCGTTTCCTCTCTTTGTGATAAGCACCAGTATGACATTCCCTCTGTTCTTCTCCAGAGCAATTGGCACATGCTACCTGAGACATCATTGCAAACATTTTCTTATTGCACAGAAGCAAAGAATCAGCTCATACTTTCCCACTCTTGTCTAATCATACTACTGAGCAAAAAAAGAGGGCAAGAGAGCCTGAGCATTACTGATTGCTCCAGCATTGCCCAGATAGTATTATTGTAAGGATCGACTTCCTGATGAGATTCTCAGTTTCTTCTACTGGAATAATCAAATCTGCTATCTTAGGAGGACAGTTTGATCTGGCATCCTTATTCAGAGGTGCTCTGCCTTGTGGCTTGGCTCCCAGAACACAGAAGGTAAGTCTACACTGCAATTAAATACCTGTGTCTGGCCTGCCCTTGCTGACTCAGGCACATAGGACTTGGTCTAAGGGTGTGTTTTACTGTGTTGTAGATGGATGGGCTTGGGTTGGGTCCCAAGCTCTAGGACTCTGCAAGGCTGAGCCCAAATGTCTACGTAGTGCCTTGGCCTGAGCTGTGTAAGCCTGAGTCAGGTGGCATGTACCAGCCATGCGTTTCTAAACTGCAGCATAGACATACCTTGAGTGCTTCTGAACTAATGTAATCTGTGCAAGTGCAAGAGATTCTGCTGAAGTTTAGATAGCTTTGATGAGCTGACTATTACTAAAATTTTGTTCCAATTTTTGCTAGGAATTTGGTAACAATATGCTGTCATGTTCTAAATCAGTATTAAACCATTTATTGTATTTAAAAGACCAGCTTTCCTTATTTCCTATAAGGGTACAATTGTCTGATACTTTAGCATATCATCTGTTAACAGACAATGTTCTGTTTTCAGTCATCCCACAAATCATTACTTGGAGCGCCAATTAATATCTCACCAATTGGTGAGAAAACCAATTTCATCATGGGACCTTAATCTAGTACTGATCAAGTTAATCGACTCTCCATTTGAGTACATGGGTGGGTGCTTCTTGTTCAATCCCTACCTAAAGGTGGCATTTTAAATTACAATTATATCTTCAAGAAGAGTGAACAAACTGAAGACTTTAATGGCTGATCCTTCTTTTATGTATTCCATAATACAGTTATCCTGTATCTTTATCCCAAATTCATGCCCAAAGTAGTGTCTTAGTTCCACCTGAGTCAGACCATTAATTTGCATGTGTTCTTCCCAAATCTAAATTTTTCGCTGTCAGAAAACTAGATCTTTTACATTAGATATTAAGAAGGTTCTGAGATTTTTATTTTGAGAGTATTAACATCTTTAGGAAGTTAATAAGACTTTTTGTAGCCTTTGGGGATTAGTATAAGAAAATGTCCTTGCCTTTCAGTGTTTGTCTAATTGGATTAGGCTGTGCATTGAGCCATGTTTTATGGTATATTAGCTTGGGTGTCAGAGTCTTAGAGCTCTCACTAATAGGCCTAAGGCATGTCTTCATGAAGTTTCCATCATAGAAATTGGCAGTACTACTACCTGTGTTTATGTACAATCATTTATCCAATGCTATTCTCTATTTGGAATCTAGATCAGATCTTTAGCTTCAGAAAGTAGTCTTTGTTTAATGAGCTCATCAGCCCACCTTCTCACAGGTTCTGCTATTTCCTAGACTTCCCCAAGTGCAAATATGTAGAGGCTACCTTGAAGAATATATTGTTACCATAGTAACTGGTTCTCTGAGAGTTCTGCATTTACATATTCACATTTGTCTTATAGGACTCATGGGCTTAGTGGAAAGAACAGAGACATTTTGGGTCATAAGCGCCTTTTATAACTTCTGCTCCATATTTTCAATTCCACAAGGAAGCAACAGACACTGCATTCAAGAAGGCTTCTGAAATGCTGAGGCTGGGGAATGGATCCACCAAAGGTGAACATGCAGAGGCAACACTCTGAATGTTACTGTGGAAAGTAGTTATCTTATTCTCAAAGCTTTAACTGAATTAATTACCATACTATTTATACCAATTAAACCATACTATTAAACCAATTATACTATACTATTTATACGAATTGAACGCTAGCATTTATACCAGGTTACAAATACAATTATTTTCATCCTGAGGATGGTTCAAAATACAAGCAGGAGTTATTGCCTACTAGATTTCATCAAATTTTTCCTACCCATGATTACTTGGGTTGCAGAAAGAAATATTTGTAACAGACAACACCAATAATATCAATCTCTTCATGTATTACAATCTGATGACAGATCATGCTAAAATTTCCATAGGACAGGTTGGACCTCCTAAAACTAGGAGGCTCTGGTCCGGCAACATGCATGGTCTGACAAGGCCATAGATGTTCCTGGATGAAGGAGTCCTGGCTAGGAGCCCCAATGACAAGAGGGCTGGCAGCTCAGAGCCCAACAATCAGAGCCCCAGTAGCATAGTCAGAGCCAGAGATGAGGCAGCCTGGGTAGCAGAGCTGGGGCTGGGGCGTGGCAGTTCTCCTAGTGGGGCCAGGGATGTGGCAATCCAGGCTGCTGGTGCTGCAACAGTACCTCAGGGGGCACCTGGGGCCAGCAGCAAGGAGTTGTGCTGGGGTGCTGGTAGCAGGGAACCTCCCCTCGTCCGGCAAATTCCCTCATTCAGGCCTGGTCAGGTCCCGAGGGTGCTGGACAGAGAGGTCCAACCTGTAGTTAAGGATAGAAAAAAAGCACATTATAGGATTATGGTCCTCTTCATTCACTATATTAAAAAATTGTATAAGCCTTTCTCAAATACATTACTTTGTTGTATTTCTTTACCATTAGCATCTATAAAAGTAAAATGGACTAATGTCTGTCTAACTTCATCTAGGAAGAGGCAGAGATGCTCTCTTCATATTTAAGTGGTCATTAGTACAACTCAGTATTTAAAATAAGCAACATGCTATCATAGCAGTCCTCCTTACTACATATAAGTTTACCCCTAGTCTACATTTACGGCAGCATATAGAGTACAGATACTATGTGTAGCAACACACTATAGTGAAAGCAAGCCGTGTCCACGCTATCATTGCCAAGTATAGTTTTACCCCACAGTCAGAGTGGGGAGCTCTCAGAGCCTTTCCCCGCAGCTGGAGCCTTTCACTGTGATGGGCATACTGTGGGAACTATGCAGTTTTAATTAGCAGTTGTAGACATGAGAGGTACTGCGTGGGCAGGTAAAGAGCTGTGTAGGGTATATATCCAAGCACTCAGGCTTGTATGGCTCTTGACTCACCTCACTGCCTCCCTTCTATTTGTACCAATGCTAGCTGGGCCTTTACTGTCTGTACAGTACATGCCACTATGAGTGGAGACATGCCTTAAATCTGTATGCGCAGCATGAAAACTTGATCCAAATCTCTGCCACATCTCTGCTTGTGCTTTCAAACCTAATCATGAAATATAAAAGGGTTCAAAAAATATTCACTGAACTGAATCTGATTTCATGGAAGTATTCAAAGAACTGTGCCCTGACACAGTGATTCAGGACAGCACTTTAATCCCATGCCTAAATTGCATGGGAGTGAAAATAAGCATCTGTTTATGTTCTGTCCTTTTCTGAATAAAGATCATTCTAATATACAGAGCAATCCCATGTTTCAGAACAAAATTACATGGTAATCTATTATGGTTTGGCTAGATACTGAAAATACTAATCTTCACCATGATCATTTCAATTCTGTGACCCACATTTGCATGTTTAGTGGGAATATTATCGATGAAGATTCCATCCACTACCTGTGAACACTTAAATAAAACTACTCTGAATGTTGTTCAAGATAAAAAGCGGCCATATCTGGAGTACAAATTAATTTTCCCAAGTTCCCATTAGTATTATCAGCCTTCTGCTCATACTAGCTTAACTGGCTTACTTTTATTAAACGTGATTGATTAGGTATCATCAAGTCTCACCACAAAAATAATTTAACATATCTAAATCATGTTGTTGTAAAATATTCAGTTTCTGTCACCAAAGTAGATATCTTAATCTTTTCCACAAAAGGTATAATTTTGCCCATATCAATTGGCACTTTCTTATAGACTTCTACAACCTAAACTCACAAACAAGGAGTTGAACTTTGAGTGTCCAGTCTGAGAAATCTAAAATCTGATTTCCTCAGCTGGTGAGAATTCAACTCCCACTGAATTCTCTTGGACTGGTGGGTGCTTAGTACCAGGGGTGGACTGACCTAGCAGGATACTAGGAATTTCCCGGTGGGCCGTCGTCCGGTGGGCCATTGTGTCCACACACTGTTGCCCCTCACTCGGAGTGGCTCCGTGTTCATGCTGTATGCGGCACGCAGAGCCCAACCCACCGCCTGCACCGCGTGCCAGACATGACATAGGGGGCAAGGCTTGAGGGGCATGCAGGGGTGACGTCACGGGGAGGGCCATTTTCAACCCATTTCCCAGGCCCATTTTGATTGCTAGTACGCTCCTGCTCAGTACCTCTAAAAATCAAGTTAGGCAACCAAATATGAAACACCCAGGGCAAGAAGGAAAAATTGGGAAACATTATCAACGTTTATTTCTCATTCAGCCTTTGTATTTTTTAAGCTCCTATACAAAATATTTGTTATTTCACTTCATAAAAATTACTACACGTTATAAAGTGTGAAGTCAATGCTCACAAATAAAATAAAAAAGGTAAGCTATATACATTTTTAGTGCCAACTCTAGTTAGCAAATAGATACACTGAATTAAAACTTCTCTAATCTGACAATCATATTTCTCAGGTCATAGTAAAAACAAGGCTAGTTAGCCAAGAAGATTGTCACTTAAAATATGAAATAGGCAATTACTTCTGTGTTGGAGAAAAATCATTCATAACTAAAATGGTTGCACTAAATTTTGTGTTAACATTATCCTTGTAACAGAGTTGTATTTTAAAATAATTTTGGATCTGATATTGGGAACACATTTTAATATTAATACCATTTGGAAATTTTCCACCTCAGCAAAATGTGCTTGAATAAGACTGTGAAAGCTTCTTAGCATAGGGAATATCTTAAGTTTGTAGGGCATCAAACACCTTTGTAGTGATCACATATGCATTGAGTTATGTCAAGAAGTTAGTATTCTGTGAAATGGATGTTAATTCTTCAAGTCTTGAAAGGGAAAGCTGAAGAATAGAAGGCATTCATTGAGGTGAGGCTGGAAAAAATGTCTCTTAGAATTGTTTGCTTATAAATCTGCTCACGTTGATGGCTCTCCCACATGTCCGAGATGTTTCTGTCAACTATAAGAGAAAGTTTTCATTGAACTAACTTAGGACCAGGCTGTTCCTACTTGTCTCATTAGTGTACATGAAGTGTGTGTACAGGACACACATTTTTAGTGCATTGGTACGTGAGAAGTAGATTCCATTTGTAGTGGGCAAAATATATTGGCTTCGTGCATGGCTATATTTAAAAAAGAACTAGACACTTCAAACAAACAAATGGATATAAAATTCAATGCATACAGTTGATCAAAATGTACCCAGCTTCACATGTGTTCTTATTGGGAGGAAGAAAAGACTAACTAATTTTTATGCTGAGGTTCTTAAAAGCACTTTTGCCACTAATTCATATTGTTCCATTAACTTTTCTGAAGCTACTGTTTCTGGAAAAATCAGTTCACTATGCAGGGTGACTTGCAGCAGTTAAAAGAAAGTGGCCCATGTGGTGGTCTAATTACACTGGTCTACAATTTTTTAGAAGTCGTCTGCTTCAGAGATAAAATGTGCTATTTATTATGTATTTTGATGTGCTGAATTCAAATATGACAATTAAAACAACTGAATGGCTACTGTTTCCAAGATATTTAAGTTTTTACATTTTACGTCTATGCATATTGTGTAGATAGTAGAGTTTTAATCATAAATTGTAAACCTAGGTCTTTTCATGTGTTTATGGTTGCTTTACATGATAATATTTCACCTGTCCTGTTTATGTAACACTTTCAAAATCAGCAAAACGGTTATATAAATAAAATGTATTATGAAACAAAAGGCAAAAAACTATTATATACATAGTTTAGTCCTATTCAGTGTCTACTCGGCGCTTCTTGGCTTGTGTCTTGTATTCATTAAATGGAGCATCTCTTGTCACTGTCCATCAATAGTCTGCAAGCACTGATGGGCTCCATTTGCCCTGATAGCGTTTCTCCATTGTTGCAATGCCCTGGTGAAATCGCTCACCATGCTTGTCACTCACTGCTCCGCAGTTCGGTAGAAAAAAATCTAGATGAGAGTGAACTGCATGACCAACTGGAATTGATGGCAAAACATTGCCATTGTGCAGCAAAACAGCTTTAAGACTCATCTTTGATGAATCAATGAATAGTCTCCACTCATCTGGATTGTGAACGATGTTGAGGGCTGCTATTAAACCATCGATGTTGTTGCAGGCTACAAGATCACCTTCCATGAAGAAGAATGGGACAAGATCCTTTTGACGGTCACGGAACATGGAAACCCTAACATCACCTGCCAGGAGATTCCACTGCTGTAGTCTGGAGCCCAACAGCTCTGCCTTACTCTTGGGTAGTTCCAAATCCCTGACAAGGTCATTCAGTTCACCTTGTGTTATGAGGTTTGGTTCAGAGGAGGAGGATGGGAGAAAATGTGGGTCCTGTGACATTGATGGTTCAGGACCAGAAGTTTCATCCTCTTCCTCGTCTGACTCAAGGGAGAATGATTCTGGTGCATCAGGAACCGGCAGTCCTTCTCCGTGGGGTACTGGGCGTATAGCTGATGGAATACTTGGATAATGCACAGTCCACTTTTTCTTCTTTGACACACCTTTCCCAACTGGAGGCACCATGCAGAAGTAACAATTGCTGGTATGATCTGTTGGTTCTCTCCAAATCATTGGCACTGCAAAAGACATAGATTTCCTTTTCCTGTTCAACCACTGGCAAAGATTTGTTGAACAAGTGTTGCAGCATATGTGTGGGGCCCACCTCTTGTCCTGATCTCCAATTTTGCAGCCAAAATAAAGGTGATAGGCTTTCTTAACCATAGTGGTTATACTGCACTTTTGTGATTCAAAAGTCACTTCACCACAAACATAGCAGAAGTTATCTGCACTGTTCACACAAGTACGAGGCATCTCTGCTCACTTTGGGTAAACAGAAACATGTCCCTTTGCAAAATCAAACACTGACAAATAAGAGAGCACAACACTGTATGATTTCTACAGCTGATATAGGGCAATTTGTTCAGCAGAGTGATGTAAGCTTCGTTATGATTGCATCATCCATGGACTTCTAGGAATAACATGATGCAATTCATATCATGTATGATGCAATACCAGCTTCAGATTGCATCATTCATTGTTTTGCCTAAAAAGCAAGTACTGTCCAAACCCAGTCATAGATGTATTCCTAGATCCAGTCAAAGATGTATTTGTCATTTCTGCTTTAAATTGAGATCCCTTCCCTTTATAACTCACTTAGCCTCCGCCATTCGCAAGTCAAGGGTTGTATATACTGACCCAATAGCATATCTTGAAAACTAGAGCCAATCAACAATTGTAAGCATAATTTCCGTTCTCAGTGACCCAGAATTAGTAAAGTTTGATTACATTTATTTCAGAAGCATTTTGAGTGTAGAGCAGTGCAAAGCTTCAAAACTTTTTGTTGTTGTTTTGTTGTTTTAAATGAAATTGTGAAGAAAATTACATGCTTTGGGATAGCCCCACATCCTGTGACTAACTGAAATGCTTTGGATGCAAGGTTTGCAAAAATTATTTTAATTTTCAACCCAAAGCCCGGGTTGTCATATGGCTAGAAAGAAATGAAGATAGACTACACAAGTCTGATCTTGATACACAGTGAGTGCAATTAGCATGATTTTCTATAAAACTTACACTTAACTGTTCATTAGCTAATAATATTATGTGTTATGGTAATATGTGTTGCTGACATGTTAGAAGACAGGTTCCTACCCCAAAGATCTGATGATCGATCAGACACAATGCAGCTAAGACTGGCTGATGGAAGAGATGCTGTAGAAAATAAAAGTGTTTGAGAAACCATATTATTAGCATCATTTTTTCAATTTTAGTTTTTTGTGTTTATATTGTTATGTGAGCAAAGGAAACTCATTCTTTCCACTGTGTGTTTTATTTTCTTTTATAAAGTGCATTCCCCTCCATCCCTACTTTCTGTTTCTATCCAAGAGGGCTAAATCTGTTGAGCCTTCTTATCTCTCTTGGAGTGTGTCTAGACTACAGGGTTTTTTCGAAAAAAGTGGCCTTTTTTTGAAAAAACTTCCCCTGCATCTAGACTGCCGCCGCATTCTTTCAAAATTAAATCGAAAGAACACAGTGTTTTTTCGACCGTGGTAAATCTCATTTTACGAGGAAGAACACCTTTTTTCGAAAGTGCTCTTTTGAAAAAAGGTATTCTTGAATGCAAATAGGGATTTTTCAACTGCCTGGGTGCTCTCTTTCGAAAAAGCGGCTCCCTTTTACGAAAGAAGTGGTTGCAGTCTAGATGCTCTCTTTCGAAAGAGGCTTGTAGTCTAGACATACCCTTGATGTAGCCTCTTTAGGGGCATGTCTACACTCTAGAGATAGCTGACCTTCTAATGTTCAATTTAGGGGGGTTAGTGTAGGACCCGCCACCCAATTGAATCCTGAGGGCAGCCCCCACCAGCATCCTGTACTCTTCATTCTGGGAGACAATGTGCTCCTGTTGGCTTCCTGCAGCGTAGATGCTGTGCGGCTTTGCTTAAGGTAAGATGAATCCAGCTATGCATTTTTGTAGCTGGATGGCGTGCGTACCTTAAGCCAACATGCCTGGTCTAGTATAGGCCAGGACTAGGAGTCCTGGGTTTTTCCTAGCTGGGTCCTCTTCAATTTATCTGCAGTCAGAACAATCCGTAAATTCATGTCTTAAACTGAGTCTTATCATTCCTTAAGTTCAGTACTTAATCTCCTTTTGTCTCAGAGGTAGCCTGGGGTATAGCTGTTGCTTCTTTAATATCGCATGTCTCTCTCTCTCTCCCTCTTTCCAATCGCCTTCCTTTATAGCGGGAGCAAAATGCAGGACAATGTAGCACTTTAAAGACTAACAAGATGGTTTATTAGATGATGAGCTTTCGTGGGCCAGACCCACTTCCTCAGATCAAATAGTGGAAGAAAGTAGTCACAACCATATATACCAAAGGATACAATTAAAAATGTGTGTTTTGTTTGTTTGGTTGGTTTTTTCTCACAGCTATGGATGCATGTCTCCATGACTTCATGGAAGTGAAGGGAGAATTCAGTCTGAATGCCTGTAAACAGGGAGGACTCTCATTTTCTTTCTGGCTATAATCAGTAAGAGCTTTGCAAGCCCCATTAGAAACGTAATATTGCATATTAACCAGGTGTGAAAAGTGCTACCTTAAACTAGAAGGGAAGAATATGGAATAGGAATATGGAGAGTACTTGGATACCTCAGTGATGGATCTGATATTAATAGCTAAATAGTTAGTCCTGGATGTGGAAATATAAATCTGTTCATAACAAAACCTTGAAGGCATCTAAAATGTATCTCTTTGATTGTGTTCTGGGCCTCCCCATAAGGATAGCAAACAGGTGCTTAAAAAAATAATTCTTTCTATACTTGGCATTTGATTGGAATATAGCAAATGTTTGATTTCTAGTGCATGCGTTGAACTTATGCTAAGGAAGTGGGACTGTTCAGAAAGATACAGTGGTTTAACTTCGGTAGGAGGAGCTAGTGGGAAGTCTGTAGATATCTGGGGAAATATTCCAATGCAGATTGTGTGTTGGAGCAGTTGAAGTCAATTGGAGAAAAGTTGCGGGTGTCACCTGGAGAATAGGAGGAGCTGACCTGTTGTTTCCTGTTTTAGTCGACTCTGGGATGGTACAGCTCTATTAATAACCATTTGTATTGTTAACAAGACAAAATTATCTGCAGCAAATGAATAAAACAGAAGTCTGTAGTTAATTGAAAACAGCGAGTTTGTATTTTTCATCCATCCGCTATGTTGATTCTGAAGAAAATTAAACCTGATGCAATGTGTGTGTGCATGCATGGATCTCTGTTTAAAGTGAGCTGCCCAAGAGAGATGGGAATTTACATGTTTCATTTCCTACTGCAACACATACTGGTTGATGGGAGAAAATAAGGACAACACTCGTTTTGTTGTTACACAAAAACAACTCAGGAAGAAGCTACTCCCCAAAATTTTCTGAGCTATTCCTCTCTGTCTGACACATCTCCAAACTTCCTTCTCTTATACCAGCTGTCATGGAGCTTTTTCCATTTGGCTGGTATATGTGCTCTCAAGCTTGTGCTGTCCATGGCTGGCACACACAGGTTGCTTCCAGATAGACTGAATTCCTCCACTGCTAGTTCAGATATTGACACTTTCCCTCAAGACCTAATTTGTTCTTCCTCTAGCAATCTAGCTGCTTCTTTTTGCCCTCTTCTACTTGGCCATACAGATCTAGCTAACTTCCTGTCTACCCACCTCTGTCTCGTTAGTCCTGCCCTTTCCCTTTCCTCGAGTCGCTAACTCTCCAGCTCCCCACTGTTGCTCCTTCTATTGCTTCTTGGGAACACCCACACTGAGAACCCAGTGTCTCACATTGCCATCTCTTTTTATTTGGCAGTTGAGGTCAGAGTACCAAGGAAGGTCAATGATTAAGCCGAATGACCATAGTTACAGTAATCTTTTAGTGGATGCAAGAAAACATTTTTCTGTGTGCTCCAATTTTCTTAGGGTATGTCTACACTAGCCGCCTAGTTCGAACTAGGGAGGCTAATGTAGGCATTCGAAGTTGCAAATGAAGCCCGGGATTTAAATATCCCAGACTTTATTTGCATGTTCCCGTCTGGTCACCATTTTGAAATTCCACTAGCCCGAAGTAACTGCCCGCGGCTACACGCGACAGTGAAATGGTAATTCGAACTAAGTCTTTAGTTCAAATTAACTGTTACACTTCATTCCAGGAGGAGTAACAGTTAATTTGAACTAAGAACTTAGTTTGAATTACTGTTTCACTGCCGCGTGTAGCCGCGGGCAGTTACTTCGGGCTAGTGGAATTTCAAAATGGTGACCGGACGGGAACATGCAAATAAAGTCTGGGATATTTAAATCCCGAGCTTCATTTGCAACTTCGAATGCCTACATTAGCCTCCCTAATTTGAACTAGGGGGCTAGTGCAGACATACCCTTACTGTTTACATAATTTTTCCTTGCATGGCTCATGCAGCTCCCCACTTCTCTATCTGCTCAGCCTAGAATCTTGCGTTAGGATTTATGGAGTATGTATAATATGTGCTTAATTGGGTGCATCGTTTTAAACACTCAGTCAGCACTTTTGCATTATGGAAGCTTCTTAAAATAGTTGCAGGATGTTGTCACATGGATTAACTGATTTTAGTTTATTGATTTTTGTCAAGGTTCAATTTATCACAGGAACTGACAGCTAGAATAAAAAATCTTAAGTACACGTTTGTCAATTAACTCTTCTTGTGACAGTATAAGAATCAGTTGTTTAAAAGTGTGAGTTTTAGGTATATTTAAGTATTTCCAAATTTAGAGAGAGAATACTCTGGCTTAGTCAATGCACATGAAATTTTTTTTGGCAAATGGCTGCTACTTGAAAGTACCTCCAAAATAATGGCATTGGATTTATCATTCTCTTTGGAAATAATAGCATCAAAAATTGGAATATCAGCATTTGTAACTTCACCAGAATTAACACTTGTGCCGTCCTCCAAATATACACTTAATTACCAGGTATCAGGGCATCACCATTTTTTAAAAGATTTGACATAGGTCAGATAGGTTTCAGAATGATTAATGTACAGTGATGGGTCTGGGGAAGGAAATGACTGGAAATGGCAGATGTGTGTTCCTTCTTGAAAATATTTTCTTTGCTCTAAGAATGGATGCAGCATATTGCAATAGATTTATTTTGAAAGTGTGCCTTTATAAGTACTGGTTCTGGATTTTGTTATTAGATTTCTAAATGAAACAAAGATACTGTTCAGAGTCCAAAAGTGATCAAATGAATACATGACAATATACTTCTTATTTAGGCTTTTGGAGTTGAATTGATTCCCAGACCATAGAATGTTTTATAGTTTTATAACTGTGGCTGTATTAAACTCAACTGTCTTGCCTTTGATCTATTGAGGAGAGCTCTAAGCCTTTCACCTTAATAGCACCAAACATAGTTAAAAAAAAAGAAGAAGATATGCCATCCAGTTTTTAAATAATTTCATGCTCATGTTAAAATATTCTAACATTCTTGCATAAAGTTTGAGAAAGTTTGCTGAACTGCTTCCAGGCATTCCTAATAGTAATGAAATCATCACCATTTTATGTTTTATGAGATTTTCCCATTGATTCATGTTGGTTTAGAACAAAATTCTTGATAAAAATGTCATTATTATTATCATATACATTATGCATTTTAAACTGGTACCTCCATGGTATAAAATATTTTCTTTACACATACATACATACACACACACACACACACACCTTTTTAATTACATGGACTAATTGCTGGTAAAAGCGGATTTTTAAAGACGGGAGCAAGATTGTACTATAGATGTGAAAAAAATGAGACCAAATCCACAATTTTAATGAGAATGCAAATGAGAATTTCTATGGATCAGTGAAGGTCATAGCAGTTTCATCATCAATTTATGTCAGCAACTTTGCACGAGTGAAAAAATGAGTATTAATGAAAATGGTTATCTTAACAGATTAAACCAATCCATTGTGATTGCTCTAGAGTTTGCTCAGATATCTAAAAGATACCACTTAAGTTATAAAGGCTAATAAGCATTTCTTTCTACCCCCAGTGTTCCACTTGAACACTTTAATTGAATTGCTATGCCATGGCACATTTTCTGTCATTGTCCAAATACTGAAGCATGTTTTGCCATATTCAGAGTACTTCTGTGGCCCATGCAAAGGCTGCTGTTTATATTCCTGCTGTTTAAGATTATTGTATGGTAACACAGCTTTATGTATCATTTTTCAATTTAAGCTGACTTTTTTCAGTAGTTGTCTGTGTGGACACTATATTATTACATCTATCAGGGATGGTCTAGGCGGTATTGGGTCCTGCCATAAGGGCAGAGGACTAAACTCGATGACCTCTTGAGATCCCTTCCAGTTCTAGTATTCTATGATTCATTATCTTCCTTAATTTGTAATTTATATAAATTAGCATTTTAGATTATTTTTGTGTGGGTTATCCACCATGATTCTAAGAACCTGCTTATAGCCCTGTAAATATCTTTTTTTGTAATTTTTACAAATAAGTTGCAAGTTTACTTAACCTCTCCATTTTTTTCACCTCCTCTTTTCCTCCTTTTAAATAGCAAGAGCTGCATTGTCTATTTCTTGAGTACCTACCCCTTCCCTTACCACGTACACCTACGCCCACCTCAATTGGACAGCCTGTATTGCAATCAACATTTCCCAAAGACTGTCTCAGACCAATTCTGATCAGAATCTTGCTGCTTCCTCCTACGCTCATATTTGAGCTTGAGAAGCAAGCCTGTGATCCTCACTGTGCAGAAATGAACATAGTAACACCATGTAAAGTATCACATTTATTTCAACAAGCTTTATCACTCTTATTCATCATTATCTATATAGTTGGCACCTTCATGATCTATTTAAAAATAAATTTTAATAAGTACCATAGCTCTATGCAATACTTCCAGAAAAATCTTCATACATAATTTTCTCATAGTAGAGAAATAATAGAGATCTCTGTAGTGTAATATGGAAGTTTTAATATAAGTCTTTAATTAAACTTTATCAGAGGGGAGAGGAAGATTTTCAGATGCCTTGAACAAACAGTCAGTCTTCAAGTTTTAGAAGCATTTTACATTTACAACTGACATTGTTGCACATGACACTCTAATTTGAAAAGCACAGTCTTCATGTTTATAGGATATATCATTGGGAGGAAACTACAGAATGTACATCTATCTGTAACAACAGACTTAAGGACTCTTTTCCATTTCTCATTTCCCTTTAGAAAAATCTCTCTGAATCTAGAGAAACAACCCAAATATTGTGTCATGCAATTATTGATATTGCACAAGTGGAACTAATTTTCTGAGAGAGAAAATTCTTCATGTGTATATCTTTACAATACACATGTATTGCAAGTGTAATATACAGCATCAAATAGATTGTTGTTCTGTTTTCAGTAAACAACATTTACATCATTTTGAATCCCACCAATACTGAAGGCACACTGTATGAAACTGTTTATGTTAAAGCAGTCAGGACCATAGTTTCAATCACAAACATAGTTTTGTCTTTATGAAAACTGTAAAGATATTTTAATATATTGAAAATAGTATATACATTTTAACTTCACAAGTTGTTTATGAAGAACTACATACAGTCAAGAGTAGTACAACAGTTTGAAACCCCTTAGATAACAATATCAATGTTCAGTTGACCTTTGATTAACGCCGAACCTGCATTGCATTGCATAGGACTACTGAAATAAGGTTGTTTTTTTTTAAAGAACTGCCAAGTGTATATGGAAAATGAAAACATTTTTCTTTCCTGAGAAAGCTATAATTGAATTCAAGGCAAGCTGAAAAAGAGGAATATAGGTAATCCAACAGCCTAGTTTCAAAAGTAGCATTATTTAAAGAGCTGATTTTCCACAGAAGAGCCTTCTTTCTGCAGAGATGAAAATAGAGAAGAGATAACAAATCCAAGAACAGGCATCTGCAATGTTAAACATAGCAATTTTGCAATGTTTTGCACCTCACATTATTTGATAACTATTTTTCCTGCTGCTACAGAACTACTTTGCAAGCTGCTTTGTCCTGAAAAATACAATGGTAGTGTTTAGAACCGCACATACAGTTACACTAGTCACAGCCACAGTGCCTTTTTGGATAACTAGAAGTAATTTACAATGGCTTCCACAATCCAGTGGTCTAGCACCAGACCACCATAAGGTCTCTGTTAATCGTCTCCATTTTAATGCCAAAAAAGTGGAAGAGGTAATGAGAGAAACTGGCTTGTATGTTCTGATGTATTGAAAACTATATGAAAATTACAAACTGTCACTTTAAATTTTATAAGATTTCATAAGAACATAAGAATGGCCGTACTGGGTCAGACCAAAGGTCCATCTAGCCCAGTATCCTGTCTGCCGACAGTGGCCAGTGCCAGGTACCCCAGAGAGGGTGGACCGAAGACAATGATCAAGCGATTTGTCTCCTGCCATCCCTCTCCAGCCTCTGACAAACTGAGGCCAAAGACACCATTTTATCCCCTGGCTAATAGCCTTTTATGGACCTAACCTCCATGAAATTATCTAGCTTCTCTTTAACCTCTATTATAGTCCTAGCCTTCACAGCCTCCTCTGGCAAAGAGTTCCACAGGTTGACTACACGCTGTGTGAAGAAGAACTTTCTTTTATTAGTTTTAAACCTGCTACCCGTTAATTTCATTTGGTGTCCTCTAGTTCTTCTATTTAGGGAACTAATAAATAACTTTTCTTTATCGGCCCTCTCCACACCACTCATGATTTTATATACCTCTATCATATCCCCCCTCAGTCTCCTCTTTTCTAAACTGAAAAGTCCTAGTCGCTTTAACCTCTCCTCATATGGGACCCGTTCCAAACCCCTAATCATTTTAGTTGCCCTTTTCTGAACCCTTTCCAAGGCCAAAATATCTTTTTGGAGGTGAGGAGACCACATCTGTACACAGTATTCAAGATGTGGGCGTACCATAGTTTTATACAGGGGCAGTAAGATATTCTGGGTCTTATTTTCTATCCCTTTCCTAATAATTCCTAGCATCCTATTTGCCTTTTTGACCGCCGCTGCACACTGCGTGGAAGTTCTCAGAGAACTGTCCACGATAACTCCAAGATCTCTTTCCTGATTTGTCGTATCCAAATTAGCCCCATCATACTGTACGTATAGTTGGGGTTATTTTTCCCGATGTGCATTACTTTACACTTATCCACATTAAATTTCATTTGCCATTTTGTTGCCCAATCACTCAGTTTGGTGAGATCTTCTTGGAGTTCCTCACAGTCTGCTTCTGTCTTGACTATCCTAAACAGTTTGGTATCCTCTGCAAACTTTACTACCTCACTGCTTACACCTTTCTCCAGATCATTTATGAATAAGTTGAAAAGGATTGGTCCCAGGACTGACCCTTGGGGTACACCTCTAGTTACCCCTCTCCAATCTGAAAATTTACCATTTATTCCTACCCTTTGTTTCCTGTCTTTTAACCAGTTCTCAATCCAAGAAAGGACCTTCTCTCTTATCCCATGGCCATGTAATTTACACAAGAGCCTTTGGTGAGGGACCTTGTCAAAGGCTTTCTGAAAATCCAACTATACTGTATCTACTGGATCCCCCTTGTCCGCATGTTTATTAACCCCTTCAAAGAACTCTAACAGATTAGTAAGACAGGATTTCCCTTTACAGAAACCATGTTGACTTTTGTCCAACAAATTATGTTCTTCTACATGCTTCACAATTTTATTCTTTACTATTGTTTCGACTAATTTGCCTGGTACTGAAGTTAGACTTACCGGTCTGTAATTGCCAGGATCGCCACTAGAGCCCTTTTTAAATATTGGTGTCACGTTGGCTACCTTCCAGTCATTAGGTACCGAAGCCGATTAAAGGATAGGTTACAAACCACAGATAATAGCTCAGCAATTTCCTATTTGAGTACTTTTAGAACCCTTGGATGAATGCCATCCGGTCCCGGAGATTTGTTAACATTAAGTTTTTCTATTTGTTCCAAAACCTCCTCTAATGACTCTTCAATCCGGGACAATTTCTCAGATTCATCACCCACAAAGGACGGTGCAGATTCAGGAATCTCCCAAACGTCCTCAGCTGTGAAGACTGAAGCAAAGAAATCATCTAGGGTATGTCTACACTACCCCGCTAGTTCGAACTAGCGGGGTAATGTATGCATACCGAACGTGCAAATGAAGCCCGGGATTTGAATTTCCCGGGCTTCATTTGCATAAGCCGGCCGGCGCCATTTTTAAATGCCAGCTTGTTTGAACCCCGTGCCACGCGGCTACACGCGGCACGGGCTAGATAGTTCGAACTAGCAAGCCATTCCGAACTATCTGTACGCTTCATGGAACGAGGTGTACAGATAGTTCAGAATGGCTTGCTAGTTCGAACTATCTGGCCCGTGCCGCGTGTAGCCGCGCGGCACGGGGTTCGAACAAGCCGGCATTTAAAAATGGCGCCGGCCGGCTTATGCAAATGAAGCCCAGGAAATTCAAATCCCGGGCTTCATTTGCACATTCGGTATGCATACATTACCCCGCTAGTTCGAACTAGCGGGGTAGTGTAGACATACCCTTAGTTTCTCTGCAATGGCTTTATTGTCCTTGATTGCTCCTTTTATAGCTCGATCGTCTAGGGCAGTGGTGGGCAACCTTTTTTTTCAACTGAGCCAAATCTCGCCAAAACCACGATTGAAATTTATTTTGAGAGCCACATTTTTAAACCCGAAAATACATAGGATGGTACACTGTTTTTAGTTTCAATAAGTTTTTATTGAGAATATTCTGCATGCAAGTATGCCTTTTCACCACTCTTGGGTATGTCTACATAAAAAAAGTATGCTTAACTCAAGGGTAGCTAATTTAGGACAAAACAGTGAAGATACAGCAACACAGCATTTAACTCTTATTAGTATACTGTTAAAGTCTATAGGGCAGCCTCAGATGAGCTAGCACTGCTAACCCAAGTTTAAAGCTAAATTGCTGTGCCTTAGTGAGCATGAGTTAAAACCCTTTTCCTCAGCAGTGAACTGTTCTCTTCTGATTCCCCTACATCTCTAATCCTCCATCAATAGGTCTTTCTGAAAATCCTCATCCCCACTCCATCTTTCTGTGGAAGTTGTATAGGGCTCTTCATCTATACCTTATAGCCAAGTAAACTAAATTGCAAAGAAGTTCAACTACCATCTCTATGCTGCCAGCTCAGTATTTCAGATCAGTCTCCCTCTGTCCAAATTCACATCTCAAGCTTGAAATTCCTAACTATAAGGTCACAGAAAGCAAATAAAACCTTAAAATGTTCAGGCTACAGTTACACATCACAAAGCAGCACAAAAGGAACAACCCCCTCCCAGCAGGTCAGTTTTAAATAAACAAAGCTTCCCCAGCAGTATCTGCAATCCAAACATGAGGAAGTGCATTAACTCACTGGAACAATTACAGAAAGGCTACAATAAAAAAAACCAGATCCTGCAACCCAATCGCCCTATTTTCATTGTTCAATTGCAAGAAGTGAGTAACCTCAAGGGTGAAGACTGCACTGGATTTTTAGAGAGCTTCCAGTTTCCAGAATCCCGGCTGTTCTTGTTAACACTTCTTAGAGGTATCTGTGTGTTGTCGGGTCTCTGGCTATCATGATAAGGGACCTTCTGCACTGAGTATCTTTGCACAGGCCCCTCCGAGTGATTACGATAAGAAAGAACTAGTATTTTACAGACTGTTTAATTCACACAGAAAGAAACTTCTTCTCTCATTTCAGACCAAGCAAAAATTCAGAATGAAGCATCGCTAAAATCCACCCCTCTACTCTCCCGGGCCGTTTATCTGCCCAGGAGTGTTTTACACAGGTTCAAACTAAATGCTCCAAAATGCTTAGCATAACGTTCAAAGCGCAACAGCAGCACAGGCCAGCCAGGGTGGGGGTCTCAGCTGAGAAAAGGCTCCGCAACAAAACAAACGAGCTGTGAAGCAAGGAGTGAGACCCGCGAGCAAAGGCAGCCCGCCCCAAGAGACTGGGGTCCCAGCACCAGAGACAGGCAGCTCCGTGTAGAGACCCCAACGCCACCACCCCCCGACCATACAATGCAGACACCCCGACTTCCCGCAACGAAAAGAAGTGTCTGATCTGCCCCTCCTCCACGCGTCCGCACTGTCCTTTCCCGCACCCCGCCCTTCCTGCCACTTCCCCGTCTGCCCTCTCCGTCCCCGCCCGCCTCACTGACCCGCCCCGTCCTCTACCCCTTCCCAGTGCCCCTGTCTCGTCCACTCCCCCGCCCCGCTGTGTGTCCGGCCGGGCGCCGTGCTGCCCCGGGCGCCACCCCCCCACTGCCCTTGCCCCCTCCTTTCTTCCCACCCGTCCCACTGCCCCTGCCCCCTCCATTCTCCCCCTCCGCCCCTCCCCCTCCACCCGCCCCACTGCCCCTGCCCCCTCCATTCCCCCCCGCCCCTTCCCCTGCCCCCTCCATTCCCCCCCCGCCCCACTGCCCTCCTTTCCCCGCCCCTGCCCCCTCCTTCTCCCCCCGCCCCATCTTCCCCTCCGTCCCACGGTTCCTCCACCCGCCACTCTGCCCGGGCGGCGCCCCCCCCCCTTCCCCGCCTCTAGCCCCCTTCCTTTACCCCCCCCCCACTATCTCTATGCCCTCCTATTCCCGCCCCCCCCCCCCCCCCCCCCCCCCCCCCCCCCCCCCCCCCCCCCCGTCTCACTGCCCCCCGGCCCGGCACTCACACGAAGCGGCGCTGAGCAGCAGGAGGTGCCGAGAAACACCACCCGGCCCCCTTCCCAGGTGAGGCCCCGCCCCCGGAGCCCCATTGGATCCCGGCCCACGCCCACCCGCCCCCTGCGGCCCCGCCCCACTCCAAATGCGGTTTGAATTGCGGTTTGGTCTAGTAACTAGACTTTTGGGGCGGCCGCCCGAGAGGAGGGAGGAGAGCGGGCGCCCGGCACACAGAAGAGCCGCATTAAAGCATGTAAAGAGCCGCATGTGGCTCGCGAGCCGCGGCTTGCCGACCACTGGTCTAGGGGACCCACAGATTTTTTAGCAGGCTTCCTGCTTCTAATGTACTTAAAAAACATTTTGTTATTTCTTTTTGAGATTTTGCCTAGCTGTTCCTCAAAATCTTTTTTTGCTTTTCTTATTACATGTTTACACTTGATTTGACAGTGTTTATGTTCTTTTCTATTTATCTCACTAGGATAAATATTTATCTCCTATTCCTGCTCAAAGATTAGGGGCCCTTCAGGGAAGCATGAGATCTGGGTCGAGTGGCAGTGAGTTGTGGCCTCTCTGTTTTAAGGAATAGCATGCTTTGTAACTCTGTTTTGAGGTGGTTCTAAGCTTATTTTTCTGAATTTTAATAAATAAAGCAGTATTATAATACACCTTTCAAGCACAAGTTGTTCATGTTTGTATGTTGTAAACATAACTAATGGTAGATGCCCCAGATTCCTTTCTAATGAGGCATTTACTGCAAAAAGACCACAAATCACATAAACCATCTGACGGAGGCACCACACACAGTAAAGAGCTAGCTACTTCCAAACCACTGCATATTGACGGCAGTGTTGTTTAATCCAGGTTGTGACCAGGGCTTTAGTTAAGCACCTATAGTAAAAAGGATTGAGGTGATATTCATATAGATCAGTGATTTGCCTCCTGTAAAATCCATGACTCTTATCCTTTGGTCTTCATCTGGGAAAACATCAGGTGATTGAGCATAGTACTACTGTTCATCTTCATTCATTACTGATGCCCTCACAACCAGAAATCCTTTTCACTGTGTAGACCCATTGGTTATACAGTGAATACAGTGCCAATTGTACTATTACCTATATTATAGTAAAAAAATGTTTGGCTTCCTTAAGTTACAATGAAATGGAATGTTCCTAAAGATGTATGCCATACAAGAACATAGCTGGATAGGTAGATACTCTATTCAAGTATACTGCATAAGAACTGCTGAAAAGATGTCTTTCATATGTGTTAGAGGAGGTTTTGGCACAAATTTATAAAGTAAACAGTAACAAGTCACCAGGACCAGATGGCATTCCCCCAAGAGTTCTGAAAGGACTCAAATGTGAAATTGCATTACTACTACTATGGTTTCTAACCTATCCTTTAAATCATCTTCTATACCAAATGACTGGAAGATGATGTGGCACCAATTTTCAAAAAGAACTATAGAGGTGATCCTGGTAATTACTGAGCATTAACTCTAACTTCAGCACCAGGTAAATTAGTTGAAACTATAGTAAAGAACAGAATTGTCAGACTCATAGATGAACATAATTTGTTAAGGAAACACAAATGTGGTTTTTGTTATGGGAAATCATGCTTCACTTAATCTACTAGAATTCATTAGGGGGTCAACAAGCATGTGGACAAAGGGGATCCAGTTGATATAGTGTACTTAGATTTTCAGAAAGCCTTTGACAAGATCCCTCACCAAAGGCTCTTAAGTAAGTTGTCATGGAATAAGAGGAAAGGTCCTCTCATGGACTGATAGCTGGTTAAAAGACAGAAAACAAAGCATAGGAATAAATGATCAATTTTCAGAATGGAGAGAAGTAACCAGTTGTGTCCACCAAAGGCCATACTGGGACCAGTCCTATTCAATGTGTTTATAAATTATTTGGAGAAAGAGGTAAACAGTGAGGTTGCAAAATTTGCAGATGATACTAAACTGCTCAAGATAGTTAAGGCAAAAGCAGACTGTGAAAAGTTACAAAAGGATCTCACAAAACTAGGCGGTTGGGCAAAAAAATGGCAAATGAATTTTAATGCTGATAAATGCAAAGTAATGCACATTGGAAAAAATAATCCCGACTATATGCGCAAAGTGATGGGGACTAAATTAGCTATTGCTAGTCAAGAGAGAGATCTTGAAATCAATGTGGCTAGTTCTTTGAAAACATCCACTCAATGTACAGCGGCAGTCAAATAAGCAAACAGAATGTTAGGAATCCTTTTAAAAAGGGATAAGGATATTTAATTCCCTATATATAAATCCATCTTTAATACTGCATGCAGATGAAGTCACCTCATCTCAAAAAAGATATATTGGCATTGGGGAAAGTTCAGAAAAAGACAACAACATTATTAGAGGCTTAGAATAGCTGCCATATGAGGAGAGATTAATAAGATTGGGACTTTTCATCTTAGGAAAGAGGAGACCACGGATGGATATGATAGATGGCTATAAAATCATGACTGGTGAGGAGAAAGTAAATAGGGAAAGAACTAGGGGTCACCAAATTAAATAATAAATAGCAGATTTAAAACAAACAAAATCCCGTATTTCTTCATACACTTCACAGTCAGCCTATAGAATCCCTTGCCAGAGGATGATGTGAAGACCAGGACTTTAACAGGGTTCAAAAAAGAACTAGATAAATTCATCAAGGAAAGGTCCATCAGTGGCTATTAGCCAGAATATGTAGGAGTAGTGCCCCTAGCCTCTGTTAGTCAGAAGCTGGGAATGGGTGAGAAGGGAGGGATCACTTGGGGTACATCTAGACTACATGCCTCTGGCGACAGAGGCATGTAGATTAGACTACCTGGCATAGGAAAATGAAGCGGCAATTTAAATAATCGCCGCTTCATTTAAATTTAAATGGCTGCCGCGCTGAGCCGATCAGCTGTTTGTCGGCTCAGTGCGGTAGTCTGGACGCTCCGCAGTCGACATCAAAGGCATTTGTCGACCTCCCAGGTATGCCTCCTGGGATGCCTCCTGTCGCCAGAGGCATATAGTCTAGACGTACCCTTGATGATCATCTGTACTGTGCATTCTTTCTGGGACACTTGATATTGACCACTGTTAGAAGACAGAATACTGGGCTAAATGGACTTTTGTTCTGACCCAGTATGGCTATTCTTTTGTGCTGTTCTTATTTTGTGCTGTGTATGTGTATAATTGTTTGGGAAAAAAATTCCTAACTGTCAGGGTGGTTAAATACTGGAATAAATTGCCTAGGGAGGTTGTGCAATCTTCATCTCAGGAGATATTGAAGAGCAGGTTGGATAGACATCTATCGGGGATGGGCTAGATGGTATTGGGTCCTGCTGTGAGGGCAGGGGACTGGACTCCATGACCTCTCAAGGTCCCTGCCAGTTCTAGTATTCTATAGCTGTATGATGCTGTTGACTCTTAGATGTTTGTCAGAAAAGATATTTTCTTTTGTGTGACTTGTGTTCTATTTAGTAGGTTAATCTGACAGCAAATTAGGATGGAAAGAAATTGTCTTATGTGTCATGATTTCTCATTAATCAATTAGTAATTCTCAATACATTTGGTAACTTCATCAGCGATAAGATCCCCTCAGATGTATAATGACATTGCTGTAACTAATCCTAATCATGGACTAGGATTCAAATAAGGTATTATTTTATAAAATTTTACTTCTTGTGATTTGTCATTCCATCAAGGTCCTCTGCAAAATTAGAGTTGGGTAGGGGACAGAAGTGCCTTCAATATGTTAGCAAAATATTTTCCTGGTTGCTCTTTCCATAACATGTGGAGATGTTACCCTGAAAAACTGATTCTTGGGCATTCCTAAAATGATCTACCTATTGCTTCCATAAACTGCTTTTCCTGAGGTATAAATTTCCTACGTTGTTGAGAAAACCTAACAGATATGGATATGACCATCTGTTAAACTATTTGACATAGGAGGCATTTTCTCCCAAAACAATAATTTTATTAAATTAATAGAACTAATAACTACTATCGTAAAAATAAAAAAAGTAAAAGTCAGACATAAATCCCTTACTGCAAGGTAAGAGATCCAAACCTCAAGAGTGTTCAGTTTAAATGATTCTAAGCAATGCACTTTGCTAGGTGGCCAGCTCTGGCAGCAATTTTTGGTTTAACTAATACTTTATATTCAACATAGATAAGGTACAATTACAATTAAAACACACACACATTTCAGGCATACGCAACTCTTCTGTACTTTACTACAGTATATGATAAAGTTATAAATTAAAAACTAATAAGCTCATGCTATCCATTGATTTGTGGCATTGTTATAAATGTTGCGGCTTACTGCTGCTACTGGAGCATTTTGTTCCCTGTTTGCTCCTTTTCTCAGTTACAGTTGCAGCTTACTTCTGGCAGTGTATCTGGCTCTGTCCTGTTTCGTTGTTGCAAATGTTGTGGCTGCTAAAGTTATTACTGTGGCTGAAGCTACTGTAGCTACTTTCTTCAGCACCACTCTTTTGGAGTCTTTCTAGCATCTCTTTATTCCCTTACCCCGCCATCCAGTGTCTCCCCAGCAGTTCTTCTGGAAGCTTTTATTGCTGGCTCTTTGACTGACTTCTGCCCGCTGACAGCTGACCTTTATACTGTCCTATTAGGACTTCCTCCTATACTCTTAAGCAGGACCTTTCTCTCCCCCCATACGGCACATGCTCGGTAGCTACCTATAGGTATCCATGCTCATTATCATTGCATGAGTCCCATGTCTATTCCTACAGCTCATGCTCCAGATTTGGGCCCGTCATGGCCATACATTATTTTATATAATTTTCACTATTGGGCATGCTCGCTTTAGAGATTTCTTAGTTCTGGTCATGTGACATATATCATCCAATGGCAAATGTCCTGCAGTTTTCATGTGGTGAAGTAATTCCTTATTCAAGAAAGAAGGCAGGGTATGTCTACTCTACAAAGTTAATTCGAACTAACGGATGTTAGTTCGAATGAACTTTGATAGGCGCTACACTAGCGCTCCGCTAGCTCGAACTTAATTTGAACTAGCGGAGCGCTTAGTTCGAACTAGGTAAACCTCAATCTACGAGGACTAAGCCTAGCTCGAACTTACTAGTTCGAATTAAGGGGTGTGTAGCCCCTTAATTCGAACTAGTGGGAGGCTAGCCCTCCCCAGCTTTCCCTGGTGGCCACTCTGGCCAACACCAGGGAAACTCTATTGCCCCCCTCCCGGCTCCGGACCCCTTAAAGGGGCACGGGCTGGCTATGATGCCCATGCCAGGTGCAAGCCTGCCAGCACCCAGCTAGCAGACCCTGCACCTGGCACGGCTCAAGCCAGCCACCCGATGCCCCCCAGCCCTCCCCCTCTTCCCGGGACCAGGCTGGCAGCTCCCGGGAGCTTGCCCGGGTCCGCAAGAGGCGGGCACCCGCCTGGGCTAGTGTGGACATCGTGGACCTCGTCCACAACCTCCACACTAGGCACAGGAAAGTGGCCGTCTAGGGCAGGAGAGCTGCCAGCCTGGCCACCCAGGAGCAGGTGTGCATGAAAATCAAGGTGGTCCACTGAGACCCCCCCCGACCCTGAGCTTACAATGGCTGTACTAGGTCAGACCAAAGGTCCATCTAGTCCAGTAGCCTGTTGGCCGACAGTGGCCAACCCTATGGACCCTGAAGGGGATGGACCGAAGACAGTAACCAAGCCATTTGTCTCGTGCCATCCATCACCAGCCTTCCACAAACTTTGGGCAGGGACACCACTCCTACCCCCTGGCTAATACCACTCTATGGACCCAACCCCCATCACTTTATCTCACTTCTCTTTAAACTCTGTTCTAGTTCTAGCCTTCACAGCTTCCTGCAGCAAGGAGTTCCACAGGTTGACTCTTTGCTTTGTGAAGAACAACTTCCTGTTACTAGTTTAAAGCCTGCTACCCATTCCTTTCCTTTGGTGTCCTCTAGTCCTTCTATTATGGGAACTAATGAAGAACTTTTCTTGATGCACCCTCTCCACCCCACTCTATCCTATCACCCCTCAGTCTCCTCTTTCCTAAACTGAAAAGTCCAGTCTCTTTAGCCTCTCTTCATATGGGACCTCTTCCAAACCTCTGATCATTGTAGTTGCCCTCCCCTCTCCCACCCTCTCTCTTCCCCTCTCCCACCTCCTTTTCCCAGTCTCCCCGAGTTTTGTTCAATAAAGAGAGATTCTATTTTTGACCACACGTTTTCTTTATTTTGTACATCAGGAAGGGGGGCTAGGGAAGGGTAAGTGGAAGGAGGTGAGGGAGGAATGGGGTACGAGCCCCCGATGGGGAGGACTGGGCTGGCTTTGTGGGCTTCTGGGGGTGGAAGCTCTCCTGCAGCCCCCAATTGCCCCCTCTCCCTAGATGGCAGCCTGCGGCAAGTGTAGCTGGTCTGATGGCCGAGTGCTGTGATGTGCCCAGTGTGGGCACTCAGGGCACTCCAAGCCAGGACTGCTTTGCAAGCGGGGCACCCCTGAGAACTGTCTGTCCAGGGTGGGGGTCGGGACCCTTTAAGCTCAGCCCTCGGCTAGCCTGAGGCAGCAGCTCCACGCTCTAAGTCCTCATCTGATACCCTGCCGGCATTACTTCCGGCCATCCTTAACCCCGCTTCAGGGTCCACTTAATGTGGACATGCTAGTTCAAATTACCAAAACGCTAATTCGAACTAGTTTTTTAGTCTGGATCCATTAGTTCGAATTAGCTTAGTTCGAATTAACTAATTTGAACTAAGTTAGTTCGAATTAGCGCTGTAGTGTAGACAGACTCGCAGAGACACAAAATGGTAGTTAAGAAATTCTCTGGTGTCAGAGGTGCTTCTTGGAAACTACACTGAGGGGATTCAGTGGAATTTTTGGCAGGTTGTAGTCTCCACTGTAAGCACCACTGGGACCAGTGGTCAGTAATTTGTACTTTGCAGATCAACTGGCATCCACTAGACTTTTCTTCTATGGGCAATGGTGATACAGGCACATCAGAAACACCCTCAGGGTATGTCTACACTACCCTGCTAGTTCGAACTAGCGGGGTAATGTATGCATACCGAACTTGCTAATGAAGCCTGGGATTTGAATTTCCCGGGCTTCATTAGCATAAAGCCGGCGCCGCCATTTTTAAAAGCCGGCTAGTGCGAACCCCGTGCCGCGCGGCTACACGCGGCACGGGCTAGATAGTTTGAACTACGTAGCCATTGCGAACTATCTGTACTCCTCGTTCCACAGATAGTTCGGAATGGCTACGTAGTTCGAACTATCTAGCCTGTGCCGCGTGTAGCCGTGCGGCACGGGGTTCGCACTAGCTGGCTTTTAAAAATGGCGGCGCTGGCTTTATGCTAATGAAGCCCGGGAAATTCAAATCCCGGGCTTCATTAGCAAGTTCGGTATGCATACATTACCCCGCTAGTTCGAACTAGCGGGGTAGTGTAGACATACCCTCAGTGACAGCACATTTCAGTTGCAGTATCATGTCCTGTTAGGGTAAATATTGCTATGAACTCACTGGAAGCCACATAATATTTGTTTAAACCCTCAGTCTCACTTTGACCTTTTGGTAAATTGCCTGGTAAAGGCCTCAGATGGAGAACTCTAAACTTTTACTAGCTGCTGACATGGTTGATACACTGCTCAGCAAACCCTCACTTCAGCAATCTGTGTTTATTGGCAGCTGTCATTACATGATTTGGAGCCTGGACCAGTCTGCAAGTGCAAAGAGCATAAAGTTGCTCCTGGTAGAAATACCTAACTAACTGTTCTTTCTTGAGTCAAAAAGGTCTTTGATCAGCATTGCCACTGAGATCAACTTAGCTGCTGCCACATGCACCAAGAGCTGCTGAGATGAATCAAGCTCCATAAACGGGACTGGCAGATTAACTTCTAATGATATTTCCCTCTTCGGTATAGGGGTCACGACTTGATCTTCACTGTGGAAGAAACATCTCCCAGATGGTTTCACCTACAGAGGTGAAAATAAAATATTAATATAACAAACGGTAGTCCAGGCATATTAGTAGACAGAGCATGTATTTCTCACATCTGTGACAAACAGCTGACTGTTCTGATTACTGAATGTGAAAGTAATATCTACTAGCAGAGATTTTTTCTGCATTTTTCAGAATGGTTCCTTTGGCTTTGTCTACACTGCTGGCTTTTGCTGGCAGAGTATGCAAATGAAGAGCTGATTTGCATTTTGTCACGCTTCACTTGCATAATCTGAGATGTTTTTGTGCAAGGGTTTTTTGAGCAAAAATGTCTTGAATAGATTATGCAAATGAAGCATGACAGTATGCTAATCAGTGCATCATTTGCATACCTGTTGCTGGCAAAAGCCAGCAGTGTAGACATAGTCTTGTGAGATGTGGTACTTGGAATAGTTAACTTCCTTTTCAGCAGTCGCTTATTTGGATGCTGTCCCTGTGCTTTCTTAGGCACTTACCTGTGTTGTTCAAATACCATTTTATTACCTATAAATGAATTAAAAATTCCATGATGCCAAGTTACTTTCTAAATGCTTTTCATTATGTGCTACTCTTACACAGATATGCCTTTTTAGATCGCTATCTTTACCTCATACTGTTTTACAGATCCTCAGGGGATATGCCTCTTTACAATCGAGCAAATCCCTGACATTGCTCACAAGTTCTCTGAAAGATATGGGGGGAAAAGGGCTTTATGGACATTATGAATGGATTTATGTAGGGACATAGTCAAATTATAAATGAGCAGCTCAGTTTGAAGGCTGGTTTTGAGAGTCTTTTCAGGTAAATTTTACTATGTCGAGACTTTTTATTTGGGTTGACACTAATGAAAATTTTCATTTGACTGGACATTGATGGTTCGTTTATATCAATCATGACCTTTGCAAGATGTCTCTTGCATTAGCCATCTAATTCCTAGAATGACTAAGATTTCAACCAAGTTATGCTGTTCATAATAAAAGCCTGAACAGTACAAAATTCTGAATGTTCTTGAAGGAACTGGTTTTTACTTGACTTTATCAAGATGGAGATCTCTGTTTGCCTGGACCTTATTTGACAGATCTAGATATAGAAATTCCTTTAGTTACTTGATACTGTGTTAACACCTGAAGGGAAAATGTTAAGTGCCACTAAGCAAGAAAAATTCCTTTATTGTGGGAAATGACTTTAGATGTCAACACCTCATTAAATAACTTGTTGACTCCCTCTGCTGGTGAGCAGATGTCAGATTTCAGCAAGATGGAAATGTAAATCCTGTTAAGGTATATGGAATTCACCAAAACAAGCAGCTCATTTTAATAATTAAAATTCAATTAATTGCCATTGGCACAATTGTCCATTCCAAATCAATAGATGGTCAGGAAGGAATTAACCTGCATTGTATCACTGAAGAATTTTTAGAAAAAAAAAGACTAAAATTTCTTTCATTAGTATATTGTTCTAAAGTCTAAACAATACGCTGGGGACAAGGATGTAAGATCAGAGAAGGAATATCACAGGCATATTCTATTAATAGGCAACTGATATGCAATACTCTACCTTCCTCCTATAGTATTGTCATGGTATAGCACTGTAGGAGGAATTTTGGAGGAGTATTTCTATGGTGTGATGTCCACAGCAGTGGATACTGGATGTGCCAAGGGATGTCAGTGCTATTAAAGAACCTGGGTGGTATAGGCTGCTGCTTTTTTACTTGTTATTGAGATGTAATTTGAAATTTTGGCAGTGAGCTTATTACCGAGCGTGCAGCCTACACTCAGAAGATACTTAATGGATACATACATTTTGTGAATCAGCGATTCACAGTATATTGCTAGTAGCATCGTTTCTCTTGCTGTCTGCTTTTGCAGAATATAACTTCAACTTGAAAGAATTCTGCACCTACACACTACTACTAACTAGAGAAGTTAGATTGGGTCTATTATTCTATTCTTGCTGCTAAACATATATGGAATGTTGCTGTCTGTTTTGAGTCATGCGCCAAGTTAAGAACAGTTGTCTTGCTTACTTCATATCTTTAGAAACCCTGAAGGTAACCACCCTTGGCGAGATACATTGTTATGCCTCATTATTTTTACTGCAGAGAAAATCATAGCTGGTTTTACATGGAGGATGGTAGAATGTTGGGGGGGGGGACAATTTTGGAAAATTATAGAAATTTGTACCACTTATTTTTTATAAAATGCAGAAAAGTCAGTGAATACTATGCAGAGAAGTCAGTGAACTTTTCAGATACAGATTTTTCTATTCATTAAATTGAGCATAGATGACTTTTTGCACTTCCCATAATTATAATAACTATACATACCACAATCGGCACTCTGCTTTCCCAGGACAATTTCCAGTGATTCTCCCCATCCTACTGCTGCTTCTTTCCTTGAAGTAATTTCACTTTTCATACATTAGATGTCTTATGGCATTTTCATCTTGAAAATTTCAAGTTACAGCAGGGCATGAGGGTGTACTGTCAATGGTTTTCAGGTTCCAAATAAGCTCAGTATTTTTCTGTCACAGTCGATATCCTTTCTTATGCCTGTTCTTTTTCAGTGAAATATATATTCAGCCAAACTAATAGGTATACACAAAATGTATTTTTACTGAAATAAGTGAAATTATGTTGGAACTTATACAGTGTTCTTCAGAACAAATTCAATTGGAGTCTGATTAGTGTTTTTAATTTGTAATGACCAAAGCAGAATAGTCACAACCAAAAAATGGTCTAAAACACAAATAATTATTTTCTAACATTATTCTTGACCTTATCAAAAGCTTTGTCAAAGGAATAATCTGATTCTCAGAGAAGGATTCAGACTGCACTGAATCTAACACTGATTCAAGAACATCAACTATATTGATGTATAATTTAGATCATTCATTTTAATCCAAATTTTACCGCTATTCTGATTACACAAACGTCGTGTCATTTCATAGTTTGTGATTATTAGTTACAGACATCACAAAAGGAACATTCATGACATTCATGTTAAAGAAAACTGTATGTTAAAATAGATATCCATATATGTAATAATCAAAAGAAGTGTATAGGTAGTTTTGAAATATTGCAAAGATTAGAATTTTATTGCCCAGTCTTTTGGCTTTTTTAGTCTGGGTAATGATATACAAATAAAATTCTGGTAATGAAGACAATGATTTAAAAGCTGTCATGCACACACAGGAATACTTATTTCCATGATGGACTGATTTAAATCAGACCACCCTTAAGTGCTGGATATATAAACTTTTTGATGAACATTTTTTCCATCATAACATTCTTTCTACTTAAAATGGAATGATTCATGAAACAAATGAAGTATTATCAGTGTTTAATTAATTGAACTGATGTTTTTTGGTCACCGTGTCCTTCAAGTTTTTAGAACTAATTAATATATACTGTTCTCTCACACCTAGCTTTTATTCATAGACTATAGAAGAGGGAAACAAGCTTTTTGCTTTTTCAGCTCCCACTTGGTTTCTTACATGGTGATGTATCTGCAGTGGAAACATGAGGCTTATGGCAGTCTGATGCAAGTGCAGTTGTGTGGCGTGATGGACAGTTGACATTGTAATTGTATCCACCACATACTACATCCATTGTGCTGCTCATAAATCAGAAGAATTCATGGTGACAGTGCTAGTGGAGCAATTTTGTCAAAGAACTTGCTTAACAGAACTCGTCACACCATCCTCAGAGTCTACTGGAACATAGTTGTAAGTCAAGGTATCCAATATCTGTGCACATGTTTTGCATATGCACATATGGCCTTCTGGACTGAAAGATGAAGAGCCAAGGACTCAATATTGCCATCATTACTACAGAGGCACAAGAGCATTTTCACTCTGGGCTCGTCTACACTGGCCCCTTTTCCGGAAGGGGCATGTTAATTTCAGCTATCGTAGTAGGGAAATCCGTGGGGGATTTAAATATCCCCCGCGGCATTTAAATAAAAATGTCCGCCGCTTTTTTCCGGCGTTTAGAAAAGCCGGAAAAGAGCGTCTACACTGGCCCCGATCCTCCGGAAAAAGCGCCCTTTTCCGGAGGCTCTTATTCCTACTTCAAAGCGCCCTTTTCCGGAGGCTCTTATTCCTACTTTGAAGTAGGAATAAGAGCCTCCGGAAAAGGGCGCTTTTTCCGGAGGATCGGGGCCAGTGTAGATGCTCTTTTCCGGCTTTTCTAAACGCCGGAAAAAAGCGGCGGACATTTTTATTTAAATGCCGCGGGGGATATTTAAATCCCCCGCGGATTTCCCTACTACGATAGCTGAAATTAACATGCCCCTTCCGGAAAAGGGGCCAGTGTAGACGTAGCCCCAGTGTATCAGTCTCTTTCCACAATCAGCTTATTTTAAATTAGGTAATCTTTAGCAAAACCAACTTATTGTGAGTCCATGATGGCTTTCTTTTGGTGACTGCTAATAGATTACGTGCTCAGTCTTATTGCTCCCTTTGTGTTGCTCTAGTGGCACCACAGGACAAAAACCTAACTTAAGAGGTAGCTGAGGATTCACCTTGCATGGAGGAATCCTAAGTAATAAAGCTGGGGGGGCTGGCAATATGCCACCAGCTCTTAATACCCCAGCAAGGGGGTGTGTGTGCGTGTGCGCACGCGCGCACAGCATGTCCAAACCATACTGCACTCAAACAATCCAAGGTAAGCAGAATGACTCCTGGCAGCTTTTACTGCAGCTGAAATATGTATAGCATGGAAGCTGCTATCATTTTTGGTCAGGCTGAAGTGACTTCAAGCACCCAGAATTGGAGAACAGGTTATGGAAAACTACCAATCTTCACATCACTATTCCCTCCTTGTAGGTTCACTGATACCCCCTGAGGATTTGTTCCAAAATAAACAAACATCCTCCAGACTAAACTGGCATAAAAATCTATAATACCTTTGTCACCGCTGCTAAGGTAGTCTTGATGGACTTTTTTCCATTCCATATCAGATTTCAGAGAGCTGCAGCTTTCCTGAGCACATCCTGGCAGAATCAACCCTTTCCTACCTTCTCTGCTGTAGATGGCTGAAATTATCACCACAAGAGGGAGTTCTAATCTTTCCAGTAGATATATTTCTTTTGTAATAGCAACAGGGGGTAAATATAAATTCTGTTTAGGTATTATTTTTCATTTACATCTTTACATTTCACAAGGGTGCTCATCTACATAAACATTAAATAAGATAAGTGGACAGTAACTTCTGGACCATTTTTAAAGGTCAGACTAGAGTCTTACACATATGTAGCCTTGGCATTAAGCCTGGACTTTTCATCTCTCTCTTGTCAAGTGTGGGGGTATGGCCAAGCTAAAAAAAAGGAGAGTAGATTTTGATTTAGTTTTGCTCTCTAGGTATCATTCCTGCATCTGTTCCTATTCCCTAGCACATTTAAGCCAAGGCACTGCAGTGCATCAAACATTCTGCTGCAAACCTTCCTACACAGCGCTTGTAGAGAGGAAATGTTTCAACACAAAAACATTTAAGTGTTGAGTCAAAATAGTGAACAACGTGTATTCCCTGTTGAAGCAGTGTCCTCTCTTTATAGTGCTATTTTAAATAAGTAAAACAAGCTTATTATGCATGTGCACATTTCAAGAACTTTTAGTTTTTCCAATAGAACTGACAGTTTTTATGACTTAGCTTTGTTACAGCAACTTCAAACACCTGAATACCAATTTAAGAATTGTATTTTTGTAAAAGATAATTTGTTTTCCTTTCTATATACAGGGACTGTTCAATAATAACTTCAGTATTTTTAATCCATTGTTAAGTACAGTATTACTTCATTGCATGTGCATAACTTGACCTTAAATAATTTTGCTTTTGCAGCCTTATCTATTCTGGATTTTAGATGCTAAAAATTAATTCATTGCCTTCACCTTTGAGTTGTTTAATCAACATGCAGTATTGTGGTGCTGAAAGGACAGCTCACAGCAGAGCTATTTTCAAACTAGTCTCTCCTAAGAATCTATTATTTTACTGTAAAATGTAATTGTTTAAGTACATGAGACACTGAATTTTTCATAATTTACATATTTCTCCTTATAGTCTAGTATTAAAAAGAAGTTAACAAGAAATCTTAAGCGATTATGTGCAGTTTTTCTGATTAAATCATGTGAAACATATTACATTTGAGATCTTACTACAGTGGACTTTATGGAAAGAGTGAGTTTTTCCTCTAGGGCAGTGGTCACCAACCAGTAGATCAGGATCTACCGGTAGATCTTGGAGCCTCTGACAGGTGATCCTGACTGGTTTGGCCAAGAGGCTGTCAAACATAACACTTCAACTGCCCCTTCCCCCACTGCTGTGCATCTCCTACCCTTTGCCTTGGAGCTGCCCCTCCCCCAGAGATCCTCCTGCTTGCTGTGCAGAGCAGGAAAGGGAGAGGAGGGGGAGCTGATGTCAGCGTGCCCCCTCCCATCCTGTATTCTATCTTCACAGAATGGAGGGAGGCACAGGACTTGGAATGGAGGGAGTTTGCTGGCTGCTTTTGAGAGTGGTGTAGGGCCAGGGCAGTGGAGTGGGCCTGCCTTAGCCTCACTACGCCACCACCCAGGAGCCACCTGAGATAAGCAGTGTCCAGCTGGAGCCAGCTACAAACCCCTGCCCCAATCATGAATCCCCTCCTACACACCAAGCCCCTGCCCTAGCCCTGAGTCCCTTGGATCCAAACTCCATTACATAGCCTGTACCCTGAACCCCCTCTTACACCCCAACTCCCTGCCCCAGGCTCAGCTCAGAGCCCCTGTCATACTCCAAATCCCTTAGCCCAAGACCAGAGCCTGAGCCCCAACTTGTTACCCCTGCCTGGTGAAAGGGAGGGAGGATGGGGGAAAGAGGTAGGACGGAGTGAGCAGGGGTAGGGCCTCAGAGAAAAGGCACAAAGGAGTTGGGGCAAGGATATCTGGGTTTGAGGTAGATCCTGGATTGCACTTAAATTCAAAAAGTGATCTTGTACTTAAAAAGGTTGGAGACCCCGGCTCTAGGGATTCCTGCTTTGGTGTTTTAATCCAGTCAGCAAATTAAAACACTAGAAAAATCTCCCTTTTTTCATCTATAGTACCAATTAATGACTTTGCAAATCACTGTCACTCAGCTTTCCTTTGAATCACTTGTTTAGGGCCATCATATAAAATTATCTTATCCTATCACGTCACTCAGTGATAAGAAGTCTGAACTAATGAATGTTGAGTTGGACAAAATAAGGTTAGTTGAATTATAATGAGGCAATTAATATTTGCCATACTCGTGTCAAAATCTGTACTTAGAATTTCAGCTTGTTACTCTGGTATTTTAAACATGATTGAAAAATATACTTCATATATTATTTTTCATATATTATACCCAAACAATTATCTCCCAATCTAGTAAAGCAGTGAGTTTTTAACTATAAGCACTTGAGTAGTATCGAGTAAGCATTTTCTTCAACGGAAGAAGTTTGCTCAAAATTCAGTACATTATGAAGTGCTTTTCTAGACTGGGATCCCAATGCGTCACATCAAAAAGAGCACGGAAATCTTTTACTGTTTACTACAAACATAGGTGGTAAACTAACTAATGACAAGGTGTAATATTTAGTACCTACTGGGACTAAAAATTGGACACCTGAGTCACTGTATGACTATAAGTAACTCACTGAATCTTTTGGTGCCTCACTTTAACATAAATATTTGTAAGTTTTTAAAATATGTGTGAACCTTTGTGGTCAAATTAAGATCTTAGATACATGGACACAATTCCAGAGGGAGACGACACAGGTACTTATCTGTAAGTGCAGTTTAACCTTGCAGGTTTATAAAGTGTTTTGCAATCCCTGAATGAAAGTTGCAAAACTATGAACATCACTACTTATTAAGGTTTAATTATTGAAATGTCTGTAATAGTTTGTCTCTCATGTACCACAGTTATAACCTTCCAAGTTGAAAAGCTTAATTGTTGTCTCTTTCCAAATTTAAATTATATTTCAAGTTCATATCTTAATCCTCCCCCCAACCATCCTTCCACACTTATTGAGTTACTTACAGAAATATAACTGCACTAATTTTGTGATCATTTTGTAGATTTATATATTAATACTCTAATTCAAACTCTTGATGGTGTGACATTAAAATAACATATCTTGCTGAGATAAACTTACACTTATTTACTAATTACATTTTTTATTGTTCCTTTGAAATCTAAATGATTCCAGGTAACTACAAATTTTTAGTAACTAGATCAGGTTTCAAAAACTCCTAACTCTTGACCAATAGTGAAATGCTTACCTTTTTTTTCTCGGAAGTAGGATTATTTGTTAAAAAGCTTTTTCTTCTAAGGAATTATCATTCCATCAAATCTCTGGGTTCATTAAAATGTTGGCTGTGTTAAGGATTGAAAATGTATCCAGTATATATATACACACACAATATCCTGGATATTTCATGTTTTCTGGTTAATATACGTCTGCACGATGATAAATTTCAGTTTATAAGCCAAATTCTGCTGTCTAAAATGCAGAGGTAGCCCTACTAATTACGATTGAGTTCTCCAGGTTGACCTGTAGTTCAACTGAGATCTTAGTTTGTTCATCATTAAATTACACTATATTGTTAATAAGTCATGAAGAGAAACAGCTAGCCTCTTGCTATAAAGACAGAAGAGCAGAAAAATCAGAGTACATACCAATAGGACTTTTTTTTGGTGGTGGGGTGGAGGGAGTAGAATTTATAAATGTGCCAGTGGGGGAAAAATATCTTCAAAAAAAATAATTCGGGGTACGTCAACACAGCAGGGTAAAAGTCGAATTAAGATACGCAACGTCAGCTATGTCAATTGCGTAGATGAAGTTGAAATAGCTTAGCTCGGCACTTGACACTGTTTACATAGCAGGAAGTCAAAGGAAGAACACTCTTCCTTTGACTTCTCTTATTCCTCGTGAAATAAGGGTTACAGGAGTCAGAGTAAAAAGTCCTCCAGTTCAACATTATTATGAAATCATGGCTTGCTGTGTAGTCGCACACTATGTTATTTTGAAATAATGTCAGTTATTCTAAAATAACTCTCCTGTGTAGACGTACTCTTAGAGCCCCAATGGGATATAAGCACTTGGGTGCATCCTCGTTTTCTGGATATGATGAATAAGTTCCTCCTAGTCAGTACCAGACGGGTCCAATTTTAAGTGCCATTGTTTTAATGCTGTGGTCTATGTGTTGTCTCATTGTGCTATCACAAAGAGGCTCAGAACAGAATAGGTTAACAAAGATTTATCTCAGTCATTAAATCAGAAGTCTGGTCTTCAGCACAGTAGGCTTTCACATTATGCAGAGAGGAGAGGGGGTATTCTTAATCTGGAGTCTATTTTAAAATCTTTTTTTTTTTTTTTTTAAGAAAAGAACGTAGGCACAGTTTTTTTGACACTCAAGATTTTCCATCTTGGTTTTAGACAAGTCACTTAGTATCTATGTGTATTAGCTAATAATATATCTCTACCACACAGGCATGTTGTGAAACTATACAGCCGAAACCCGAGTTATGAACTAAATCCTCACTTACGAACAGCACGGCCGTACGTAAGTGAATGTAATCTGACTTACGAACAGATCGAGCGAGTTAAGAACTACTGTTTGGTATGTAACTCATTCGTAACTCGGGGACTGGCTGTACATTAATGATTGTGAAGCACTCTTTTTTGGTGATGGGGGCCATAGGAGAACAGACGGTATGTCTACACTACCCCCCTAGTTCGAACTAGGTGGGGTAATGTAGTCATATGGAGTTGCAAATAAAGCCCGGGATTTGAATTTTCCGGGCTTCATTTGCATAAAGCCGGCCGGCGCCATTTTTAAATGCCGGCTAGTTCGGACCCCGTGCCGCGCGGCTACACGTGGCATGGACTAGCTAGTTCGGATTAGGCTTCCTAATCTGAACTAGCTGTACGCCTCAAGGAGTACAGCTAGTTCGGATTAGGAAACCTAATCCGAACTAGCTAGTCCGTGCCGCGTGTAGCCGCGCGGCACGGGGTCCGAACTAGCCGGCTTTTAAAAATGGCGCTGGCCGGCTTTATGCAAATGAAGCCCGGGAAATTCAAATCCCGGGCTTTATTTGCAACTCCGTATGACTACATTACCCCCCCTAGTTCGAACTAGGGGGGTAGTGTAGACATACCCTTAGAAAGCAATGCAATACATTTTTGTAACCATTTATATCTCTTATTTCTGTCAAATTTTTCACATCTTTTTGCATGAATAAATCTTTCTTATAATGATATAATGAGGTTAAACTGCCTTTTGGAGTGCAATTTGGCTTTGGTATTCAGAATAGGTGTAAACAGATATGAGTTCAAGAACAATTTCCAAAGCAAAGGAAAAGCGGTTCCACATTTACAGATTTGAAAGAAGACCTCCTAGGTCATCTAATTCAAAACATAGAGGAGGATTTACACTAGTATTTGTATCCCCAATGTTAAATCTACCCTACTTTTGAACAGTTCTTATTACATTGCCTACGCTACCTCCTTAAGCAAATCATTCCATTGCCTAATTGCCTGCACAACTAAACAGTTTGTTCAAATGTCTCGCCTACAATTTTTCCATTTTTAGTTTTATGATATAGTTCTTGATCTGCAGTTTTCTGCAACACTATTAATCTGTTGCTTAACTCTGAATTATTTGTATTCCTTCATCACTGTCATAGGGACTCAGCAGCAGGAATACCTGAAAAGTGATGAGCAAACTTCTTACAAATTACACTATCAAATACTTCTTTACTATATGTTTACATATAGTTTCTCTCTTTCATATTCTTATTATTTTGGAGCAAACTTTCTATGGCATAGTCACAAACATGATATGCATCTTGTATATGTTGAGCTAAAAAGGGGTAGAGTACATATGTTCAGTCTCTTAGAAATGGTATATTGTTGTTTCAGTCATAACCATATTGTTACCTGTACTCTCTGGTGCACCTCACATTTACTTTTCTGTGGGCTCAAAGTATAGCCTGGTTAAATTAGCCACCTCCAACCTTTCCCAGTTCCTAGAGCTCTGGACATAATCTAAGCACACAATGCTTACCGCTCCCAATAAGACAGATCACTCAGGATCAGGTCTGACAGGGCTCCATCTTCTGTGTAATATGATTGTCAGCAGAGTGTTGAGGTCTGGCAGCTCTGTTTTTGGGTGTGTCCTGGAATTAGGTTCCAAAGAGCTTCCTTTTAGACCCTAATTTATATAGCTAAACTTGAATCCTGCTTGGCAATACTGTAACCAATTATTTTAAACTGAAGTACCACAAGGAAGTATTTTTCACCAAGCCAATTCCATTACAAGACATTTTTAATGAATCATAACCCAGCACCTCAGTTGATTTAAATCTTGCCAGATCGGTTATGTGATAGACAAAAACAATAAATAACAGAGGAAAAGCCATGCAGATAAACAATAAAGAAATAATGCTCATAAAGGAAAAAATAAAACAGAAAAAACCCAAATCAAAACTGTTAAGTGAATCCTTGCCAGACAGAATTGCTATCAAAGTTTTCTTAAAATATCTTAAGATCTTTCTTTATCTGGTGATGATGGATACTACTAGGACAGGAACACCTCCTTAACAGCCCAATATTATGTTTTTGATGCAATTTAGGTGGAATGTGAGGCTGTGATTCTGCTTCTTAGCTTATGGCGGCTGCTTATAGCAGAACAAGACCTCAGACCTCACAATACCAGCTTCTAACCCAGTCCCACATAGACTTTTAATATTTTTTGTTGCTCTTCTTTGGATTTTCTTCAGTTTGTCCACATATTTCATGAAATGTGATATCTGGAACTGGACACAATATTCCAGTTGAGGCCTAATCAGTGTGGAGTAGAGCAGAAGAATTACTTCTTGTGTCTGGCTCACAACACTGTTGCTAATATATCTCAAAATGATGTTTGCTTTTTTTTTGCAACAGTATTACTCTGTTGATTCATATTTAGCTTGCTCATACCTCCCCCCCCCAGATCTCTTTCCTCAATACTCCTTCCCAATGCAGTCATTTCACAAAGAAAAAACAGTTTCTTGCCATTTCAACCAGAAAGGACGGACACTGTCTCAATGACTTAATTACCTGCCTCCTACTCCAGAAGCCTTTTAAATCTGCACTTGAAAGGGAATCCTCTGAACTGTCATTCATGCTAAAATTCGACACTCTATGTGTCGGTCTCAACAAAGACACTAACTATCTCACCCATTACAAAGATAGCTTCCCCAATTATCATCTCTAATACCATTAGCTCACAGACATTTACCTTTCCCCACCTCTAATATCATTAGCTCACAGACATTTACCTTCCTCCCTCCCCCCCCCCGCATCCCCCTTCTATTCTGAAATGTGATTTGTCCTTTTCATATGTGTTCACTTTTTTTTAATTGTATCCTTTGGTATACAGGCAGTCCTCGGGTTACGTACAAGATAGGGACTGTAGGTTTGTTCTTAAGTTGAATCTGTAGGTAAGTCGGAACTGGCGTCCAGATTCAGCCGCTGCTGAAACTGATCAGTTTCAACAGCAGCTGAATCTGGACGCCAGTTCTGACTTACATACAGATTCAACTTAAGAACCCCAGGCATCCCCAAGTCAGCTGCTGCTGAAACTGATCAGCGGCTGATTCCAGGAAGCCCGGGGCAGGGGCTTCCTATAGTCAGCCACTGGTCAGTTTCAGCAGCGGCTGACTTGGGGACGCCTGGGGCAGAGCAGCTGGGGTGCTGCTGGGTTGGTCCAGTAGCGCCGCCGCTCCTCGGCGCTACTGGACCAACCCAGCAGCACCCAAGCTGCTCTGCCCCAGACGTCCTGATTCAGCCGCTGCTGAATCTGACCAGCAGTGGCTGAATCAGGACGCCTGGGGCAGAACAGCTGGGGTGCTGCCCGGTTGGTCCAGTAGCGCCCAGAGCGGCGCTACGGGACCAACTGGCAGCGCCCCAGCTGCTGTACCACAGGTGTCCGGAGCAAAGCCACGGAGCACAGGGGCAGCGGGACAGCCCAGATGCGCCGTGGCTGTCCTGCTGCCCTCGGGCTCCATGGCTTTGCTCTGCTTTGCTCCCCGTCCCCCTGGTCTGCTTGGCTCTGCTTGGCTCGCTCCGCGGCTTGGCTCTGCTTGGCTCTGCTTTGCCCCCCCCCCCCCCGTCCCCCTGGTCTGCAGACCAGGGGGATGGGGGGGGGGCAAAGCAGAGCCAAGCCGCGGAGCGCGCGATCAGCTGACAGCCCAGACGCGTCTGGGCTGTCAGCTGGCCGGGCGCTCCGTGGCTTGGCTCTGCTTTGCCCCCCCCCGGCCCCCTGGTCTGCAGACCAGGGGGACGGGGGGGGGGGCAAGCAGAGCCAAGCCGCGGAGCGCGCGATCAGCTGACAGCCCAGACGCGTCTGGGCTGTCAGCTGGCCGGGCGCTCCGCGGCTTGGCTCTACTTTGCCCCCCCCCCCCGGCCCCCTGGTCTGCAGACCAGGGGGTCGGGGGGGGGGGCAAAGCAGAGCCAAGCCTTGGAGCGCGTGGGCAGCGGACAGCCCTGTCCGCTGCCCATGTGTTCCGCCGCTTTGCTTCCTCTCCCTGGTCTGCTGGAGACCAGGGAGAGGAACGGCCCCGTTCGTAACTGCGGATCCGACATAAGTCGGATCCGCGTAACTCGGGGACTGCCTGTATATGGTTGTGACTATTTTCTTCCACTATTTGATCTGAGGAAGTGGGTCTGGCCCACGAAAATTCATCATCTAATAAACCATCTTGTTAGTCTTTAAAGTGCAACATAGTCCTGTATTTTGTTCCCATTTTGTATGTGTGCAACTGATTGCTCCTTTGTAGGTGGTTATTTTGCATTTGTCCTTATTGAATTTTATTCTATTTACTTCAAAACATTTCTCCAGTTTCTCCAGAGCACTTGCAACCCCTCCCATCTTGGTATCTTTCACAAGTGTGCTCTCTATGCCATTATCTAAATAATAATGATGATGATATTGAACAGAACTAGAACTGATCCTTGTAGGACCCCAGTTGACATCCCCTTACATCTTGACTGCGAACCACTGATGACTACTTTCTGGGAACCTTATTCAAACTAATTTTGAGCCCACCTTGTTGTGAGCTTTCATCCAGTTTGTTATTCATGGTCAAGTCTATTCCTGCTATTGCTATTAAAGCATCGTCTCTCACCTTGTACTTTCTTTTACTGGATATTCCTCTCTCTCCTCCCGCACACCCTACATGTATGTAATGTTACACTTTTATCTAAATTAAATCTCATTCTCTTTAAATGCACCCATCTCTCTATGTCCTCTAGGCTGATCTGCAATTGCATTCTTCTGTGGACTTCCTTTGAAATCCCTTATAGTTTGGTATTTTCTGCAAATGTGCATTTAAGTGAATCCCAGAGATCATTAATGATATGCTTAGTAGTACCGGTCCTAACACTGACTCTGATGGAATTCACTGGATATATCTTTCCAGTCTGCTTATATATCATTAGTTATCTCTATGGGCTTGATATTTGGTTTCCTTGGCTAAGCAGAGGAATAAAAAGGACAAAGTTCCCCACTCTCTTTTGACCAACTGACATGGGCAGCCAGTAATATAGGCAAGGGAAGGCATAGCCTTCCCAAAATTGCCTACATACCCCAGCCACACAGGAAGTTGGGGCCGCAGCAGATTTCCTGGCCACCGGGGATAGCTGGGGCTGCAGCACAGCAGTCCAGTCCTCCAGCTGGCCGGGAAGGATGAGGATGCGTGGGGCTTAGCTCCAGGGGCCAGTCTCAGGCAGAAGGGGTGGGTTTGGGGCTTGCTTTCCCCAGCTGAGCCTTCCCCTGCTACCCATGCCAACTGATATTTTTAGGTCTAGGTCTAGTGTGGAACATAACCCTGTTTTCTAGACACACCTATCTTTAGAAAGAGGGAGGAGAGGCTTAGGGAATGAAATGCAAGACAGTCCCTCCATCACCTCTACTGTAGATTGAGTATCTGGTCAAGTGCCAGAAGGAAGTAAGCTAGAGCGGTTCAAGGCTGCAGTAACTTGCTGGAGAGGGGCAGAGGGCATGCGTAATAAAAAAAAACAGGTAAGAAATTCTCTGTTTCACAATCCCTTCTTTAGGATACTCCTGAAAGAAAATATATGTGCTCCCCTATAGCCAGAGCTGAGCCTAAAGGCTCAATCAAGCCATCTTTTTTACATTCTGTCAATTAGTTTGGTATGTAATTGAAGATGTAATTTCTGTAGTAGTTTTGATGCAGAGCTGCATCAAAAGCCCTACTACAGTCTACAACTGTAGTTTTCAAACTTTTTGGCCTGTGGCCCACCTGGCTCAATGCAAACCTTTCCGCAGACCACCAGTTGCTAATGGAATTTCACTATTAATTACATAATTATGTCCGAGCCATTTTGCTAGTGCTGCAGCTAGGGAGAATGGTTTAATTTAAATTATTAAACAGATTAAGCATTTTAACTTTTTCATATTAGTTTATTAAACCTCATTTTAAATAAAGTGAAATATTAATTTACGGCCAACACTAAAGGTTTCAATGTTTTCTTTATTTATGGTAGGACCTTTTTGGTGTTGGGGGCCATTGACTCACAGAAAAATCAACTGGGGAACAAACAAGTGAGAAGCAAAAAAATTCCTCCCAAAATCCCCCGTCCTCACTAATGTGGCCCCCAACTGAAACCCCTCACTCGTCCAGTGCTTCAGCCCTGTGGGCATGAGAGGAAGGACAGAGAAGACTGTGAGATTCAGGGCTTTCTATAGGCCAGCTTTACTTTTCTGTGGTTCCAGAGTGAGTGGATTTTGTGGACACCCCCCCTTGGACTCTGGGGTGTGGACAAAAATGAGGGGTTCAGTGTGCTGGACAGGGCTGCCAGCAAGTGGGATAGGAATGGGGGTTCACAGCTGGACAGGAGGTGAGGTGAGGTGCAGTAGGGGGTGAGGGTGCAGGAAGTGAGGTCTGGGCAGGAAGAGGGGTGCAGGAGCAGTCTGGGAGTAGGGTGTCTGGCCTAGGGGGAGGGAGCAACAGCAAGGGAGCATGCAGCAGCAACAGTGGATGTGGGGTTAGGGTGTCTGGCCAGGGGGAGGGTGTAGGAGCAAGGAGGAGTGCAAGAGGGGGCCTGGAGTCAGGTGTCTGGCTAGGAGGGAGGGTGCAGGAGCAAGGGAAGGTGTAGGAGCAAGCTGGGGGGTGAGGTCTTGGTCAGGAGTGAGTGAGGGGGATTGGGCGTGAGGGGGGGCTCTTACCTGGCTTTATGCCTCCCGTCATTCACATGCATGGCTGGTCAAAGGGAGCAGCAGGGAAAGCCTCCAGACACAGCATCACTGTGCTGCTGTTCCCCCACTGGGGTGGAGAGGGGGCAGGGTGGCAGCACGTGAAGCTGTTTGCTTTGTCTCTCTCCATGAGCCAGGTTTGGTGGGGAAGATCATGGCTTTCTACATGCCGGCACACACATCCCAGCACCCTCTGAGCGGGAAGCCGGAGCTGGTGCTCCAACTTTGTGGTTGCACGGTGGCCGTGAGGTTAGAGTGGCAGTGCGGGCTCCCCACTGTGGGGGGGAAAAGAAGAAGGGTTTGAGCTCAAGTCCCGGACCACCTGTAAGGCAGTTGCGGACCACTAGTGCTGTACTTTGAAAACCACTTTGAGAGCTACTGGTCTAAGATAATTCAGTTGTATAGGAAATACAATTAATAGTCTATTCACTGCTAAACTTCTGCTCTAGAACAGTACATTTTTTTTAAAGCACAGGATCCAACCCTGTCCTTTTACCTTTAGGTAATATTTTCTCTTTTTTCTATGTAATAATTTAATCTTTGTGTTATTTTTTTCCTGAGGAATATATTTTATAGTAAAATAGCAAACACAAAACAATAATGTATTTTCTAAGGTTATTTTTATCTTCTTCAAAGATGGTAGATATTTCACATGTTGTGGTAGGTTAATCTTCTTTGATAACATTGTGCTTGTTCATACAAATGGAAAGTGATATGAACAGAAGATTAATGCAGTTTGAACAAGCAGCTTACCAAACTGAGAGCACCCATCTACAGATTCAGTTCAGATAATCAGCCAATCAGGAAAGAGAACTGCCACAAAGACATGCAAATGTAAATTTCTGTTTCTAAAGTTTTGAGGATAGTTTCATCTGCAATGGAAGAGTTAATCCCACTCAAAATTTTACATATATATTATTACTAGAAGATTTACTTGGCATTGCTTGGGTCCTCAAGTAAATTAATTTTAGTTTTTTTGGAAAATAAAATAAAAGTGTACATGCTTCATTTAAATCATTGTTCTAAGGTGTGGCTGGGGATGAGGAGTTCAATATGCAGGCTGCCCTGGGGAGAGAGGATTACCCCAGTCCTCTCTCACTGCAGCAGCTAGGGGCTGGTTGAAAATTCTCTCCATGGCTGCTACAGCTTGAGGGCACAGTGGGGGAGGGGTATATGTCTCCTGGTTGGGACAGATCCAAGTTCATCTGTCTCCTGCGTGCACCACTCAGAGTAAAGAATGCAGCAAACTGTGCACTTTCCCCTTGTTTCGTGACAGAGGGGAATAGCCAGCAGTGTTCCCATATGAATCAAGTTACGATAAGAGGAAGCTATAGTATATCTGATGGTCCTAGCTCTTACTGTTCAGGAGGAGTTCTTGAACAAACTGACAAATTATCTCATATATATAGTAGATTTTGATGATGGTTGTATCAAATTCAGATGACTTTTTGGTGCCATCTTTTTGTGAGAAGCAGCAGAGAAAATACATCAGATATTTACAGAAAAGGTAAAAATGGTTTCCTTACAGCAAAGTGCATTAGAGTAATTTTTCATAGTTGGAGGGTCAACGGCTCAGATACTGATCTCTTTCACTTACTTTGATAGGACCACATTATTGATAAGCATCCTGGTTCCTATGGCATCTCTTTAGGTTTGATGCCAGTCTTATATGCTTACATCAACAAAACAGCTTCTCTCTTGCTAATCTCCTGACTAATCTTAACCCTCAGGAAATAGTCTTCGATAGCCAATTAATCATGGTATGCCAATACTATCTGTATTTCATTTTACTACATGACACATGCACCACCACAGTAACTTTTCTGTATTCTAGCAAGATATAATCAGAGCAAAGCAAAAAGTAAAGTTCCAGATAAGTGTCAGATTTCAAGATATAATAATAAGGGAAGTGTGTGGAGGAGGAGAACAGCAGAGAGGTTTGAGAGCAAGAGGCAAACATTTTTTTGGGGGGAGGGGGTATGATTTCTCAGAGAAAAAATAGAAAACAATCTAAAAGCTGGATATTTAAGATATTTTAAGTTATTCCTTGGTGGTCAATTAATATTTTGTGGAATGATAGTTTCCTCTTGTTTCTTCATGATAAAAAACAAAAGTTATTTATGGATCTCACTTGGGTTAGCACCGCAGAGTTACTTTTTATTTGACATATGTTAGGTATCACTAGAAAGGCAATAATTAGTTTCTTTGTATTGTCTGTTGTCCTTTTGAGGCAGATATTAATAGTTAGTCCTTTTTTTGCAGAGAGGGGAGCCTTCCGCTAGTTCCAGTTGAACTAAGTATGAATATGTATAGTTTATTAATTTAAAGTGATCACAAAAAATCCTTAAAATTAGATAGTGTTTATATGCTCTATTCCAGCCTCCTGAAACGTCTTTTTTAACACATAGAAGAATTATATAAGGAAAGAGCCTGAAAATCTTATTTCTAAATGTTTAAGTTTATAGGTTGTAACATCCCTAATATTATTTGACCATAATTTATTGTGTGTTCATTTCCTTTTGACTTTCAGAAATCGTTTCAACTGAATCATTTATAGATCTTCCATTCAGATTATAACAGCTATTTTTGAATGGATAAATCTCAATGGTTTGCATGAGAGACATTGCCTGAGGTGTTTCCAAGTTGCTTTTGATCTGGGTAAGGAACACATTGAGCCTTGATGCATCCTTAAAGCACTCTAGTGTGGATTTAAAATATACAATTTAAAAATATCTCAATGACCCCATTATCTATGGTTCATTCTGACAATAGGCTGTAACTATTCCCTTGGTGCTCTAAAGGAATCTTAATCTACAGATTATTTAGGTTGAAGCCCAGGTGAAATATACACATGAAATATGGTTTACTTGCAAAAATAAAATCTATAATATCTGTATGCTGCAACACATGCATGAAAACTCTGATATATTATTTACATTTAATATTCATGTAATAGGTCTTTTGTATAAAAGCCATTCTAAGTATAATATTGCAGTTATTGGGAAATATGAAAATGATTTTACCCTGGCTCACAAAACAGCAATGCTAATAGTCTCTATGGGGCATTCTGTGAGGGTATATCTACACTACAGTGTTATTTCAAAATAGTTATTTTGAAATAGTTTTTTTTGAAATAACGCGTCTACACACAAAATGCATTTCAAAATAGCTTTTTGCTATTTCGAAATAGTGCATCCACACTTAAGGCTGGCCAGAACCAGTTCCATCAGGGCATCAGGTCAGGACTTACTGTGTGGGGCTGCTGCCTGAGGGTATTTGAAGTCTGTGCTTAAAGGGACCCCCCCGGACAGCCAGTTCTCAGGTTTCCCTGCTTGCTTGTCTACCTCGATGAGGGACAGAAAAGCATTTTGTCTCTCCGTGCTCTGATTGCCCTCACTTGGGACACCACAGCACTCTGCAACATGGAGCCAGAGCTGCCCCAGGCACTCTGGTGATTCTCTTGGACACATTGCTGCGAGCTCGGCTTCACTTTCTGCAGTCTACCATCTGGGAGGTCCATCGGGGGGCTGTCAGTATCCAGGAGGCTCTGCGGGAGAGCTTCCACCCTGAGGAGCACTAAGAGTCTCCCTGGTCTGCCCCACTGGGGGCTTGTGCCTCATTCCTCCCTCACGTCTTTCCACTTACCCCTCCCTAACCTCCATTCCTGATGTCAAATAAAATACATGTATTTTCATGAACACAAACTCTCTTTATTGAACAAAACTGGGGTGGGGGGAATGAAACTCTGGTGAGACTGGGGAAAGGAGGCGGGAGAGGGGAGAAGACGGGGGAGGGGGAAACCTGGGAGGAGGGAGCTGGAAGGGGGAAGCAACGGGAAGAAGGGGGAGGGGAAGCTCAGGGTTGGGGGTCTCGCTGGACCAACTTGCGTTTCATGCAACCCTGCTCCCGTGTTCGCATGTGGCTTTTGGTGGCCAGGCTGGCAGCTATCCTGCCATAGACGACCTAGTTCCTCCATCTAGTGCAGAGATCATGGATGTTGGGGGCATCACCCCCAAACCTGAATAAGATCCATGATCTCCACCCTGGACCAGGAAGGGGCCCGCCTTCTCTGGGCCCTGGCAGGCTCCTGGGAGGCCCCCTATTATGAAATAAGTGTCTACACAGCACTTATTTTGAAATAGCTATTTCGAATTTGGCGTAATTCCTCATAGAATGAGGTTTACCAAATTTGAAATAAGTGCTTTGCTATTTCAAATTAATTTTGAAATAGCGGCTTGGCTGTGTAGACATACCCTGACTCTCTTTGCATGGTTGTGCAAGTAGACCCAAGAAAATCCTCCATTCCCTTGCTTAGAGACCAGCCATAATAGCTGCTGTTTATCCACAGAGTCTAGCTTAGATAGCATGATACTAGACTTCCAAAAAAGGAGGAATTAAAATAGTCATTCTTCCAACTTCTTCCTAACTTTAGAGTTGAGCAGTCCCAGAATATTGCACCATGTTAAGGTATGCCTTAGTCTATTGATGGGAAAGAATATCCCAAAATAAAATCTGAGTAAACCAGAATGCTTGTAGGACACCCACTGATCTTGATTCCCTCCATGCGCTGCTCATCAATGTACGCTGTAGTATAGCCTAATAAACACAATATTTCTGTACCTGTGTTCAGTACTATCACTTCAGTAACTATTATCGTTAAGTATCTTAGATGCTTCATTTATTGTTGCAATTAAAGTTTTCTCTTTTAAAACAGTGTATGTATGCATAAAAATGCCCGTTAGAACTATAAAATACAAAACTAAATGCAAGAGGATAATGGATCTTCGTTAACTGTAGTGATGTATCTCTCCCTGTGCTAGTACTGTGATACATACAAAAACGAACTGTATGGGGAAAAGGTGGGTGGGGTGTGTATAGCATAATGCTAGCCTTCCAGTTTTGACATTGTCCCCACCACAAATAGGCATATGTGGGCCTTCAGTTAGTTCCTCATAGCACAGGATTCCAAAATGACCCTCAGAGTATTTATAGTAATCTATTTTATCCTGCCTGACAAAACAATTCTCATATCACTTGGTAATATTTAGCCAGTGAGACTGGATTAATGCTTTACTTTTTTTTAATATCCCATAAGACATAAACGGCTTGTAAAATATAAATATGTTTTAGATTACAGATTTACAAATACATTTGCATTTTAAAGTGAGATATTTGGAAACCACTCTCTCCTTTACTTATTCAGATTTGGGAACTAGAATGAAGTCCTGAACCCAGATCCAAGAGTAAATTAATATTTTAAAAACATCTAGGCCTCATTTAATGCTGTATTACTCCAGTTTTATGCAAGTGTAACACTTCTGGAAACAGTGAAATTGCACATGCAAACAACTGGAGTAACACAGTGCTAAATCAGATCTTGTTTCTTTGTTAAATTTTAATTATTAATTTTGTGTCTACAGCTATTTTCAACTGCTTATGTGGGATTCTAACTCTAAAATAGTTTTGCACTTAACATTTTAATCAAAGTGTTTCAGAAAAAAATTGTATTTTTCCTTCTAGTTTACAAAAATCCATACAAACTTTAAACTGTTTTTGTGCATGCATGGGGAGAAGTGAGGGTAAACATTGTTTGGGATTTATTTTTTCATTGTTCCCAAGGGATTTGTATAAGAGATTTCCTCAATTAGTATTAATACCACATAGTATGTTCTACATTTATCACTTGCAGCTGTGCATAGCACAAACATGCAATAGGGCAGTGTCAGTGTATCTGGGGTTCTTCCTGGGGGTGCTATATTTTTGTGCAGCAGCTCTTTCCCATGCAGCAGAATATGAAGAGTGGGGGAAAGGAGTCAAAATACTCTATAGGGGTCTGAGAACTCTCCCTCCTTTTCAACCCTTGTGGTGTGTAGGGAAGACGGAAGACCATTGTTCTATACATAGAAACAGTCCTATGACCAAGGATTAGTCACAGACCCTGCAGTTTATTCATCACTGTTTTACTATCTTGTGGCATGTGGAGGCATACAAGGAGTATCTTTGCTTCCATCAGTTTAGTTTTCCTACCTAACCTCACATCTTTCTTATCCTGCATGGCTTTATTGTGTGCCCATTAATAGGTACACTTCGCACCTACATAAAACTTTACCATCTCTTACTTTTTTCTCTTTGCTTATTCTTCATGGCTTTTCCCAAGGATCTCTGTTGCTAGACAAAAAGGACTCATTTTTCTGGAATAAATAGCCAATAATTATGTTCAGTTGCTGTTGCTACCAAACAGTACTATAAGGAGATGCCAGCATTCAGGCCAGCAGTGTATGGATCAACAAGAAGTTGGCACACAGCACTCCTTTGGAGTACTCAAAATATGTTGAAAAATATGCATACTCCAAATTACATTTCTTAATTTCTTCTGTTTAGTAACACAGGTTATAACATAACTTAGTTTCAAATACCATTTTAATCATTTGGCGTGATGGATTTCTTACATGATAGCCTAATATAAATTAGAACATTATATCTGAATTCTGGATAAGCCTTAAACAAGGCTTATTTTAATAGGTCAGTTGAAATGATGGAAACTACCCTTTTTTCTTTGACTAATGAAATCACAGAATCATAGAGCTGGAAAAGACCTCAGAAGGTCATCAAGTCCAGCCCCCTGCTCTAGGCAGGACCAATCCCAACTAAATCAACCCAGCCAGGGTTTTGTCAAGCCGAGACTTAAATACCTCTAGGGATGGAGACTCCACTACTTCCCTAGGTAACCCATTCCAGTGCTTCACCACTCTCCTAGTGAAATAGTTTTTCCTAATATCCAACCTGGATTTCTCCCACCGCAACTTGAGACCATTGCTCCTTGTTCTGCCATCTGTCACCACTAAGAACAGACTTTCTCCAGTTTCTTTGGAAGCTCCCTTCAGGAAGTTGAAGGCTGCTATCAATTCCCCCCTCATTCTTCGCTTCTGCAGACTAAACAGACTCAACTCCCTCGGCCTCTCCTCATACGTCATACGCTCCAGCTCCCTAATCATTTTGGCTGACCTCCGCTGGACCCTCTCCAATGCATCCACATCCTTTTTGTAGTGAGGGGCCCAGAAGTGGACACGATACTCCAGATGTGGCCTCACCAAAGCCGAATAAAGGGGAATAATGACATCTCTGGATCTGCTAGCAATGCTTCTCTTAATGCAACCTAATATGCCATTAGCCTTCTTGGCTACAAGGGCACATTGCTGACTCACATTCAGCTTCTCATCCACTGTAACCCCCAAGTCCTTTCCTGTAGAACTACTACTTAGCTGGTTGGTTCCCAGCCTGTAACAATGCTTACGATTCTTCTGTCCCAAGTACAGAACTCTGCACTTGTCCTTGTTGAACCTCATCAGATTTCTTGTGGACCAATCCTCCAGTTTGTCTAAGTCACTCTGGACCCTGTCCCTTCCCTCCAGCATATCTACCTCTCCCCCTAGCTTAGTGTCATCTGCAAACTTGCTAAGGGTGCAATCCATCCCCTCATCCAGGTCATTAATAAAGATACTGAACAAAACCAGTCCTAGAACCGAACCTTGGGGCACTCTGCTAGAAACCGACCGCCATCTTGACATCGAGCCGTTGATCACTACCTGCTGGGCCCGGCCTTCTAGTCAGCTTTCTATCCATCTTACCATCCATTTATCCAATCCATATTCCCTTAACTTTCTGGCAAGAATATAGTGGGAGACCGTATCAAAGTCAAGGTATATCACATCCACTAACTTTCCCACGTCCCAGAGTCAGTTACCTCATCATAGAAGCTAATCAGATTGGTCAGGCACGACTTGCCTTTTGTGAATCCATGCTGATTATTCCTAATCACTTTCCTCTCTTCCAAGTGCCTCAAAATGGATTCCTTAAGGATCCCTTCCATAATTTTTCCAGTAACCGAGGTAAGACTGACTGGCCTATAGTTCCCTGGATCATCCTTCTTTCCTTTTTTGAAGATGGGCACTACATTTGCCTTTTTCCAATCATCTGGGATCTCTCCCGATCTCCATGACTTTTCAAAGATAATGGCCAAAGGCTCCTCAATGACATTTGCCAACTCCCTCAGTACCCTTGGATGCATTAAGTCTGGACCCATGGATTTGTGTACGTTTAGCTTTTCTAAATAGTTCCTAACCTATTCTCTACTCACCAAGGGCTGTCCATTTTCATCCCATCTTGCGTCACTTAGTGCATTAGTCCGGGAGCCCACCTTGTCCGTGAATACAGAGGCAAAGAAAGCATTGAGTACTTCAGCTTCCCCACATCATCTGTCACCAGTAGAGGCCGCACACCCTCTCTGATCACCTTCTTCTTCTTAACATGCCTGTAGAAACCTTTCTTGTTATCCTTCACATCCTTAGCCAGTTGCAATTCCATTTGCGCTTTCGCCTTCCTGATAACCCCCCGGCATTCTCGAGTTATACATTTAAACCCCTCTCTGGTCATTTGTCCAAGTTTCCACTTTTTGTAAGCTTCCTTTTTGTGCTTAAGTTCACCAAGGATACCCCCTGGAAGCCAATTCGGTCTCCTACCATGTTTGCCTCTCTTGTTATGCATCGGGATGGTTTCTTTCTGTGCCTTCAATAAGGCTTCTTTAAAATACTGCCAGCTGTCCTGGACTCCTTTCCCCTTCATATTAGTATCCCAGGGGATTCTACCCATCAGGTCTCTGTGTAGCATTGTGTTTACATTCTGCACCTCCCATTGCTCAGTTGTTGACTATAATTATTTTTGAGCACCCCAAAGGAATGCTGTGTGACAGTAAAGATAAGAGTTGAGATTTGAATTGAGCCAGTTAGATTTACTCCCTCAACTTCCTTTAATTTCAATTGGGAGTTCTGTGGCTAATTCCCTTTAGTCAGCCGTGAAAATGTCAACCCATGGTCTCTTCCCTGAAGAGCTGATTGGGAATGATAAAATCTCAAGCAAGGTCTCTATAGTGCCCATTTATAAAAAGGGAAATAACCCAGGAAACTACAGACCAGTTAGTTTAACTTCTGTGCCAGGGAAGATAATGGAGCAAGTAATTAAGGAAATCGTCTGTAAACACTTGGAAGGTGCCAAGGTGATAGGGAACAGCCAGCATGGATTTGTAAAGACCAAACATATCAAACCAATATGATAGCTTTCTTTGATAGGATAACGAGTCTCGTGGATAGGGAGAAGCGGTGGATGTGGTATACCTAGACCTTAGTAAGGTGTTTGATACGGTCTTGAATGATATTCTTATCAATAAACCAGGCAAATACAACTTAGATGGGGCTACTATAAGGTGGGTGCATAACTGGCTGGATAACAGTACTCAGAGAGTAGTTATTAATGGTTCACAATCCTGCTGGAAAGGTATAACAAGTGGGGTTCTGCAGGGTCTGTTTTGGGACCGGCTCTGTTCAATATCTTCATCAACGTTTTAGATATTGGCATAGAAGTATGCTTATTAAGTTTGCAGATCATACCAAGCTGGGAGGAGTTGTGACTGCTCTGGAGGATAGGGTCATAATTCAAAATGATGTGGACAAATTGGAGAAATGGTCTGAGGTAAACAGGATGAAGTTTAATAAAGACAAATGCAGAGTACTCCACATAGGAAGGAACACACATACAGAATGGGAAGCGACAGTCTAGGAAGGAGTACGGCAGAAAGGGATCAGGGGTTATAGTGGACCACCAATTGAATATGAGTCAGCAGTGTGATGCTGTTGCAAAAAAAGCAAACATGATTCTGGGATGCATTATCAGGAGTATTGTGAGCAAGACATGAGAAGTCATTCTTCCGCTCTACTCTGTGCTGGTTAGGCCTCAGTTGGAGTATTGTGTCCAGTTCTGGGCACCGCATTTCAAGAAGGATGTGGAGAAATTGGAGAGGGGCCAGAGAAGAGCAACAAGAATGTTTAAAGGTCTAGAGAACATGACATATGAAGGAAGGCTGAAGGAATTGGGTTTGTCTAGTTTAGAAAAGAGAAGTTTGAGGGGGGACATGATAGCTGTTTTCAGGTATCTAAAAGGGTGTCATAAGGAGGAGGGAGAAAACTTGTTCATCTTGGCCTCTGAGGACAGAACAAGAAGCAATGGGCTTAAACTGCAGCAAGGGAGGTTTAGGTTGGACATTAGGAAAAAGTTCCTAGCTGTCAGGGTAGTTAAACACTAGAATAAGTTGCCCAGGGAGGTTGTGGAATCTCCATCTGTGGAGATATTTAAGAGTAGGTTAGATAAATGTCTATCAGGGATGGTCTAGACAGCATTTGGTCCTGCCATGGGGGTAGGGGACTGGATTCGATGATCTCTCGAGGTCCCTTCTAGTCCTAGTATTCTATGATTCTATGATCTTGCAACTGAGGCCATCTGGCAGCCTCTTGCACATTCACAGCTCTCCACCCTTTGGGTCATAAACAAACCAAAAAAGGGAGCAGAGAGGAAAGGACAAAAAGTCATTGTAATATCACAAGCTACTCAGTGAAGTAGGCAACTTATGAGAATGGTTCTGTCAAATTAAAACTTTATTTCTTCAAATGTACACAGGAAGCCATTCTCTGATTTGGATAACTAGTCCATAAATTAAAACACTTGTTATAAAGATCTGCTCATAAATATCCATCAACTACCCTCCCCCTCCCCACTTCTTCTTTAGTCCAACCCTTACTGGAAAATGGGTTTTGTAGCGAGCTCCAAAGGTAAACAAACCTGTCAATCTGGTGGACAAATCACAGTGGAATGAGTTTGCAAGTCAAGGAGTATATTGGACTCACTGGTTACAGGGTCTCTTTCTGGGATTATGACACCAGTACTTTTGTATCTCCACTGTCTGCTGTTTTAGTATCTGCTAAACTGAAAGGTATTTGTGATGTTGCTGTATAAAGTCCTAAAGGGGCTAGGTGGCTTACCTTAAAGATTGCATTTTTTCTGAGGTCAGAGAGCCACCTTAAAAATCAGAGCATAGCCTAAAGCACAACTCCACTTGTGAAAAAGATGAGAAAGTTGGTGGGTATGGTCTGTGAGGGCCCCTTAGCTGAGCAATTCACTCCCCATCCCTCCCTGTCTGAAGTACTCTTTGTTCACCATTTTCACTGCATTCTGTGAGCCCCATTTGTTTTCGCTAGCAGTGAGGGGAGGACTCCTGTGGGAGACTGTAAATATCTAAGTGTCTTCAGCTGCTAGGTTATTATATATGCCTATTAGGCATAAGTAATATGTTTTATAACTGTGCTTTTAAATGGGTTGCAGAGTGTCTAGTGGAAAGGGTAGTTTATTTTAATAGAAGCATACAAATTATTACAAACATAATAAAAAAAATAGATATGAGCAATTAAGGATCTGAATGATTGGTAAAGTTGATTGCTGGGTGGAAGGTGTCCATTAGGTACATCATAGAAGAAGAAGACAGATGGTAGTGTAGTTCTACTACAACATTGTAATAAGCTTGACTAACATCTTAGTCATGTCTCAGTTTTCCTATCATGTAATTTAAGGCATAGCTAAAGGGCTTATTATGGGCTAAAGACCCTTTCGCCTCTTCCTAGCCAACTCTAATACAGCCTACATCAATAGTAGATAAAATTTATTATTAACTGATGGCTCTTATGTGTGGAAAAAGTCAAATGAGTTCTTAGTGGACAACTGACCAAAACAAAAGAAAAAAAAAACTTACTGGCACAGTTTCCCTATAAACAAAGAAATGAGATTAACCCAATATAGTAAGTCAGTTAAAGATTGTAGGAACAAAAGAAGAGCAGGAAAATAGTGCAATGAGTTAATGCCTTTCAAAAGGAGCAAAGCAGAATAAGAAGAGATTTTACAGATGTATCAGAATTAATTCTACATAGAAAGTTGGCCCATTAATAGGGTATTACCTTGATCATTTTAGGCTGAACTATAGGCTCCCTTTTAAGAATATGCACTTTGCAGGAACAAATTAATACAAGTGGTCTAGACCTTATTAAAGTAAGAGGATTTATCCATTCATATACAATCTACATGTTCTGTTCATGTACTTGACAACATCTCAGTCCACAAGTGGTTGAAAGGAACTAAAAATGTAGTTGTTCCACAGTACATTGAGGTGCACCTAGCAAATATGCACCTACAGACACCTACTACTTTTGCCCCCCCACCCCAATCCACTTAAGTAAGGGAAATGAAGGGAGAAATATATAGGAAACCACAGAAGAAGAAAATTTGTCAAAGACGACATAGAATGGTGAAACTGATGTGCTCTTATAATTTTGATGTTTTAGCCACAAGTAATGATGTTAAGTATTGGTTATTTCACTAATCAAATAGTTGATGCATTTTTGTATCGACTATTCGATTAGTCAATAGGGCGGTGCTGCCCCTCTGAAATGCCACCACAGCATTTAAAAGGGGCAGCACTGCACCGAGCCCGGGCTCAGCTGAGGACTCCAGCTGACCCCAGGCTCTGTGCGGTGCTGCCCCTTTGAAACAACACAGCAGTGTTTCAAAGGGGCAGCGCTGCACAGCGGATCCTGGGCTTGGTACTCCCCGCAGCACTGCCCCCTTTGAAACGCCATGGCAGCATATCAAAGGGGCAGCACCGCACAGCTGATCCCGGGCTCTGTGGGGCACTGCCACTTTGAAACACATGTGAAGCCTGGGATCAACTGTGCTGCGCTGCTCCCTTGAAACGCTGCCATGGCATTTGCTGCTTTGAAGTACCCTCCTTTCTCCCCTTGCTGCCTCTCTCTATGTAGCAAGGGGCGGGAGAGTGACTAGTCCTTAACATCCTTAGCCACAAGTATATCATGTCACAGATTAGAGAAATATGACAGAACTTCCTTAAACTATTGTTATTTCATTGGAGCCACTCTGATATTATTCTTCATGTTCTTAGTGTTTGCACAATGTGTCTGAGGCGGGATGTGACCAGGATTCATCACTATCCCTGGCCCGCTGGTTAGATCATTAGCTGCCTAGCTTCAGTCAGGTACCAGTGGAGAGTGTGATGTGAATACTGAGCCATGCGTCTACCCTTATACTCACTACCTGGTTATCTGGCCCAATATTGGTGATGATGTTATACTGGAATACTCAGGACTGTGTTGGAGGGATGTTTAACAATTTTAGGTGATTCTGTCAAGAGAAACAAATTTAAGGTGTGAAGGAATTTATTTACGCAGAGTGATTAGACACATTTTTTATACACACACCATTTTTTTTTACATACTATGATATCCCTATTTCCTAGACTACAACAGAGGGTGAGAAAGGATGATCTAATACTTATCCAGAGATATGAGAAGGGTGTAACTATGATGAAAGGATGAATAGGAGTAACAGGATGAAGCTGAGCTATGTTAAATGTTAAACTGAATAGCTGAGAAATCCCAATGCAGATGACATGTAACTGTTCCTGCAAGGGCAAAATGAGGGTGTCTGTAGGTGCACATTTACTATGTGTACCTCAGTGTGCAGTGGAACAACTACATTTCTAGTTCCTTTCCACCACTTGTGATCTGAGACATCATATATAATGTGACCAGAACACATAGCTTGTGTATGAAAGGATAAATCCTCTTGCAAGCTTTGTGGTCTGCTCAACTTCAAAGGTTGTTAAAGAATCCACCTGGGGCTCCTTTCATACATATACTACACATTATACCCTGACCAGGCTAATAAATGGCTACGAAGAAGAGCCATGGCAGAGAAGAGCCGTGAAACTAACTAAAGGATTAAAAAACATGCCTTACTGATTAGATATGCTCAAGGAGAACAACTAACAAAGAGAGGGTTAAGGGGTGACTTAATCACAGTCCATAAGTAACTACACAGGAATAAACATTTGCTCTTCAGTCTAGCAGAAAGAACTATAAGATACAATGGCTGGAAGTGAAGCTAGATAAAGACTGGAAATAACGTACACACAGTAATTAGCCACTGGAAGAACTTAACCAGACTTCTGGTAGACTCTCCCTCACTGGCAATTTTAAAATTAACAATTTTTTTTCTAAAAAAACATACTATAATTTAAACAGAAATTAGTTCAGAGAAATCCTATGGCCTGCGTTTTTGGAAGAGGTCAGACTAGAAAATTTTAGTGATCCCTTCTAGCCCAAGGGTGGATAATACTTTTTGAAGGCAACCACTTCACAAATTTCAGAAGTGGCCGTGGACCTCAGATGGAAGGGGCAGGGCCTCGGCTGGAAGAGGTGGGATTGAGAGCTACCCTGCTGGGAGCATTGCTTGGCCTGGGGTCCCTGCCTCCCTGACTTCTGGCCAATGGAAGGTACCTGGAACAGAAGGGAGGGTGCCAGGGGCTTGCCTCCTCCCAGAATTGTCTGGGATGGAGGCTTAGATTTCATATAACAGGGCTCGCTGCTCCTGGGCCCCACTGCTAAACTGCTGTCTGGCAGCTGCCTGGCAGGCATAAGCCCTTTAATAGAAGCAGTTGAAAGGGCTCATGCCTGTGGGCAGCTCCCAGGCAACGGGCCAGTGGGGCAGAGCTCTCTTTGATTGCTTCTGTTTAAAGGGCTTATGCATGCTGGGTGGCTGCCAGGCAATGTAGCCACCCTGCAGGCGAGCTCTTTAAATAGAAGCAGTTGAAAGGACTCGCATCTCTGGCTCCCTAGCAACATGCTAGAGTTGTTCTATTTAAAGGGCTGGTGCCTTCCCTGGTCCTATCAGGCAACACGTTGCCTAGCAGCTATAAGGAACTTGAGAGACCTTTAAATAGAAAAAGATGAAAGGGCTCGCAGCTCCGAGCACCTCCAGCGCATTGCCGGAGACAGCACAATTCCCTTTAGCTGTTTCTATTTAAAGGTCTCTCGTTTTCCCTATGGCTGCTAGGCAATGCTGCCTGACAAGTATGGGGAAGCCACGAATCTTTTAAACAGAAGCACTTAAAAAGGCTCGTAGCTGCCCCCTACCTCTAGCATGATGCTAGGGAGCCAGAAACGCAAATCCTTTCACACAAGCCTTTTAAATAGAAGCAATTAGAAGGGCTCGCACCCCTCGCCCACTCCGAGGCAACGCACTAGGGGACGGGGCCTGGAACTGCCCACTGAGAGGCTTTTGTCAACCCCTGTTCTAGCCCCATAGTCTATGAATCTAAAACATTTAACTGAAAATTACATATTTGCTACTGAATTCACTACAGAGGCTTAATAATTCTCTAGTGAAACGATCACTACTAAATTGTATGGGATATTTCAGTAAGAAGAAAAAAAGAGCTGATCTAGATACAATTTTTACAAGGCCTTTGTATTTCTTAAAAAAGGGGGGAAGGGTTGGAAGTTTTATGTGGTACTTCTATTAAGTATCTTCCATGCAGCTGGATAAGCACACATCAAATACTCACTGGAATTACTCCTGACCATAACAGGGGAAAACATTTGTACCTTTACCAGCTCTGAAGTTAGGGGGTATCTTGTGCATGGGATCTTTGACTTCTTCCTCAAACGTGCAGTCGAGATCATTCTGCAACACTATCTTCTTTGCTCATCTTTGTAGGTGGGGTATTGGGTTTATCTCCCCACCAGTTCTGTAGAGTTCAAAAAAAAAAAAAAAATACAGGCAGAGGTTAGGGTGCCTGGTAGCAGACACGGCTTGTGCATATCACCAGATCTCATTGCTCTATTGTATCTGTGCTAGGGCAGGAAAGCGGGGGCAGCGATACAACAGAGTCTTCAAACATCTGCACAGAGTGCTCTGCAGATCCTTCAGGATCCATAGGGATTGAAAGTATGCCTCATGCCGTTGCGGTGAGGGGGCACACCTTATATTGCCCCCTCCCTTCCCTCTGTCCTTGATAGAGTGCAATAGGGGAAATTTCTGTAAGGAGGATTTATTCAATTCAGTGTAATATGTACAATTACACTGGCTATGTCCAATATTGTTATTTGAGTTAGTTATACCATTATCTTTAAAATTTTATAAATGTCTATGCAGCTGGGAAGTTGAAAAGTCAGAGCTATTTTTGGGTAGAGCTCACTCTGCTTGAAAGGCCTGAGATATTTACAAAATATATAAACTTGCTGAACCACATTTAGTACAGCATGCCAGGGTTACCTTCCCAATGGGATTTCATATGGAAACTCTTCTTGCTATGAGACTGAATAGTTTTGCAGAATGTGAGTCCTGTACCAAATGTTTCTATTATACTTCTATTTTAAATCCTGATCTCTTAATAATACAAGGACTCCAAAACTCACTGAAGTACATGAAAGTTTCTGCACCACCTTCAAAGGGCTTTGGATTAGATCTTAAATCAGGTGGAGAACCTTAAGCATGCTGGCCAGATGTGATTCATCAGGGTTAACCACTTACAGACTGTCAGATGCTTTGTTTACCTGACTGTCCACAGGGAGAAAGGACCGCTGCTCTCAGTGGCTCTAGTTCACCATTCCTAGCAAACAAGAGCTGCAAGAAGCGGAGGCCTAGCCCATGCTGTTTCCCACAGCTCCTATTGACCAGGTACAGCAATCTTTGGCTAGGCTTAGAATCGTAGAATCATAGAACCATAGAGCTGCAAGAGACCTCAGAAGGTCAAGTCCAGCCCTCTGCTCTAGGCAGGTCCAATCCCAATTAAATCAACGCGACCACGGCTTTGTCAAGCCAAGATTTAAACACCTCTAGGGATGGAGACTCCACTACCTCCCTAGGTAACCCATTCCAGTGCTTTACTACCCTCCTAGTGCAATAGTTTTTCCTAATATCCAATCTGGACCTCTCCCACCACAACTTGAGACCATTGTTCCTTGTTCTGCCATCTGTCATAGAAGCTAATCAGATTGGTCAGGCATGACTTGCCCTTTGTGAATCCATGCTGATTATTCCTAATCACTTTCCTCTCTTCCAAGTACCTCAAAATGGATTCCTTATGGATCCCTTCCATGATTTTTCCAGAAACCGAAGTAAGACTGACCGGCCTATAGTTCCCTGGATCTTCCTTCTTCCCTTTTTTGAAGATGGGCACTACATTTCCCTTTTTCCAATCATCTGGGATCTCTCCCGATCTCCACAACTTTTCAAACATAATGGCCAAAGGCTCCTCAATGACATTTGCCAACTCCCTCAGTACCTTGGGATGCATTAAGTCCAGACCCATGGATTTGTGTACATTTAGCTTTTCTAAATAGTTCCTAACCTGTTCTCTACTCACCAAGGGCAGTCCATCTTCATCCCATCTTGCGTCACTTAGTGCATTAGTCTGGGAGCCCACCTTGTCTGTGAATACAGAGGCAAAGAAAGCACTGAGTACTTCAGCTTTCCCCACATCATCTGTCACTAGGTTACCTCCTTCATCCAGTAGAGGCCGCACATCCTCTCTGATCAACTTCTTCTTGCTAACATGCCTGAAGAAACCTTTCTTGTTATCCTTCACATCCTTAGCCAGTCGCAATTCCATTTGCGCTTTCGCCTTGCTGATAACCCCCCGGCATTCTCGAGCTATGCATTTAAACACTTCTCTGGTCATTTGTCCAAGTTTCCACTTTTTGTGCTTAAGCACACCAAGGATTTCTCCTGTAAGCCAATCCGGTCTCCTACCATGTTTGCCTCTCTTGCTATGCATCGGGATGGCTTCTTTCTGTGCCTTCAATAAGGCTTCTTTAAAATACTGCCAGCTCTCCTGGACTCCTTTCCCCTTCATGTTAGCATCCCAGGGGATTCTGCCCATCAGATCTCTGACGGAGTCAAAATCTGCTTTTTTGAAGTCCAATGTGTGGATTTTACTACTCTCTTTTCTTCCTTTGGTCAGGATCCTGAAATATACCATCTCATGTTCACTGCTTCCCAGGTTGTCACCCACCTCCACTTCCCCTATTAGTTCCTTCCTGTTTGTGAGCAGAAGGTCAAGCTGTGCACGGCCCCTGGTTGGATCCTTCAGCACTTGTACCAAGAAGTTATCCCGAACATTCTCCAAAACTTCCTGGATTGCTTGTGTACTGCCGTATAAGTTTCCCAACAGATGTCAGGGTGATTAAAGTCTCCTACGAGAACCAGGGCCTGCGATCTGGAAGCTTCTCTCAGTTGTTAGAAGAAAGTGTCGTCTACCTCATCCACCTGATTCGGTGGCCTGTAGCAGACACCACCACAACATCACTGCTGTTGTTTGCTCCTTTAAACTTAACCCATAGACTCTGAACAGGTTTTTCTCCCTCTTTATACTGGAGTTCAGAGCAATCATAGTGCTCTCTTACATATAGTGCAACTCCTCCTCCTTTTCTCCCCTGCCTGTTCTTCCCGAACAGTTTATACTCTTCCATGACAGCGCTCCAGCGCTCATCCCACCAAGTCTCTGTTATCCCAATTAAATCATATTTCTTGGACTGGGCCAGTGCCTCCAGTTCTTCCTGTTTGTTGCCCAGGCTTCTCGCATTAGTGTACAAACACCTCAGATAACCAGTTGATCACCCTATCTTCTCCATTCGAATCAGGGGTCCTCCTTCGTTGCTTGTTCCTCTTTGCATTTCTTCCCGGTATCTGACTTTCCCACTCCCCTCAGGGTTTTGGTCACCATCCCCGACAAACCTCATTTAAAGCCCTCCTCACTAGGTTTGCAAGCCTGCCTGCGAAGATGCTCCTTCCTCTCTTGGTTAGATGGATCCCATCTCTTCCTAACAATCCTCGTGCCTGGAACAGAGTCCCATGTTCGAAGAAACTAAAGCCCTTTCTGCAACACCACCTGTGCAACCATGCATTTACGTCCTCAATTCGACAATCCCTGCCAAGTCCTTTCTCTTCAACACCACTTGCGCTCCGAATTTTTGGATCCTTCTTCCCAGCGCTACATAATCCGCAGTAACATGCTCAAGGTCATTCTTGGCCGTATCATTAGTTCACACGTGGAGAAGCCGGAAGGGGTAGCCATCCGAAGGTTTGATCAATTTGGTAAGCCTCTCAGTCACATCTTGAATGCGAGCTCCCGGTAAGCAGCACACCTCTCGAGACTCCAGGTCTGGATGGCAGATGGATGGCTCAGTCCCTCTTAGGAGGGTGTTCCCGACCACCACTACCTATCGTTTTCTTTTGGGGGTGGTGGCCGTGGAACCCCCATCCCTAGGACTACGCATCCCATGCCTTCCAGTAGATGGTGTTCCCTTCTGGTTTCTTTCTTGTGAGGTCCCTTCCAAGGCACTCAGCACTGCGGAGCCTGTGTAGAGAGCCTGAAAGCGATTACTTACCTCTATAGCATTGGAGGATTCTCATGCTGGCCTTTTTCCCCTTCTAGAAGTTACATGCTGCCAGTTCTCTTCCTGGTCCCGTACTTCCCTCTCTGGCTCTTCTGCTTGCTGTGACTGAAGGATCAATTGCTGCCTTCTATCGAGGAAGTCTTCATCCTCTCTGATGGAGCGTAGGGTTGACACTTGGGCATCCAGTCCTCTAATTTTTTCTTCCAAAACGGTGACCAGCTTGCACTTAGTGCAGATAAAATCCATTCTTTCTTCTGGGAGGAAGACAAAGATGGCACACTCCGTGCAGGTAACAGCAGCAGACCTATCACCATCCATCGATGCTGTCCTGGAGAAGGGATTTAAAAAGAAAGGCAAGAGAACCTCGCTCCCTTCCCTTTCCAACTCCCTCTCTAAACTCCCTGTTAGCACTCACCTGTTCACAAGCTCCTTGGTCGCTTGCCCACTGCCTTATGAAGCCCTGGAGTGCCTGAAAGTCCCTCCCCCTACCAAGGCTCAGCCAATCAGCAGAGGCTTCTAGAATTCAAACTTTAATTAGAAGCCAACAGTTTCCACCTGCCAATCACAGCACACACTCCATGAAGTGGAGGGGGAGGGGAAATGGAGGGAAAAAAAGCCTCAGTCTCAAACACGGGAAAAAACAAACAAAAACAAAACAAACACACATACACCAACCCTCACTCACAAACCACAAGTTCAGCACACAGTAAGAAAGCCCCAATAACACCACACACTTCCCTCAAGAGTCCTGTATCTGCTTTTCCTTTACTTGGAGAACTCCCTCTCTAAACTCCCTGTTAGCACTCACCTGTTTGCAAGGTTGCGGATGCTCAAGTAAACAGAGCACATGGAGGCCACCCAGTGTCTAACTGATGAATTACATGTGGCCTATGAGCCAAAGGTTCCCCACCCCTCCCTAGAATCATGGGGTTGGAAGAGACCTCAGAAGGTCATCAAGTCCAACCCTCTGCCCAAAGCAGGACCTACCTCAGCTAAATCATCCCAGCCCTGGCTTTGTGAAGTTGGGACTTAAAAACTTCTATGGATGGAGATTCCACCACCTCCCTCAGTAACTCTTGCCAGTGCTTTACTACCCTCCTAGTAAAATAGTTTTTTCCTAATATCCAACCTAGACCTACTCTGCTGCAACTTGAGACCATTTCTCCTTGTTCTGTCATCTGTCACTACTGAGAAAAGCCTTTCTCCATCCTCTTTGGAACCCCCTTCAGGTAATTGAAGGCTGCTATTCAATCCCCCCTCACTCTTGTCTTCTGTAGACTAAATAAGCCCAAATCCCTCAGTCTCTGTGTAAGCCATGTGTTCCAGGCCCCTAATCATTTTTATTGCTCTCCGTTGTACTTTCTCCAATGTGTCCACATCCTTTCTGTAATGGGGGACCTAGAATTGGATGCAGTATTCCAGATGTGACCTCTCAAGTTCCGAATAAAGGGGAATAATCACTTCTCTAGATCTGCTGGCAGTGCTCCTCCTAATGCACCCTAATATGCCATTAGCCTTCTTGGCTACAAGGTAGGGATGTAAGTGACTACTTGACTATCTGGTAAGCAAAAGGTTATTTGATATTCAACTAGTCCCATGACTACTCGCTTCCTTCCCCCCTCTGATACCTCCCTCCCCCATATCAGAGGCAGTGGGGGGGGGGGAGGCAGAGCAGGCTTAAAAGCTGGTTCCCCCCAGCACCATATCCATGGGGAACAAGGGAGGCAGGGAAGTAGCAGGGACCAGGAACAAGCCAGGAATCAGCTGATTCCCAGCTTGTGCCCAGTCCCAGATGCTGTGCCTCTGATTTTTAATGTATTAAGAGCCTGCCAGCTCTTAGTAAATTTAAAAGGCTAAAGCACAGCAGCCAGCTCTTAGTAAATTTAAAAGGCTAAAGCACAGCAGGAAGGATGCAGCGTGGAGCTGTGATAGCTGATCCCTGGCTTGTGGTCCCTCCTGCTACACTTTAGCCCTTTCAATGTATTAAGAGCTCACCATGGCTCCCCCATTTATCGGCTAATCAAGTAGTCGATTAGTTGATTAAACTAAATGTAACAGCCCTGTTGCAAGGGTACATTGTTGACTCATATCCAGCTTCTCATTCTCTATAATCCCTAGGTATTTTTCTGCGGAACTGCTGCTTGGCCAGTCGGTCCCCGGCCTGTAGCAATGCTTGGGAATCTTCCGTCCCAAGTGTAGGACTCTGCATTTGTCGTTATTGAAACTCATCAGATTTCTTTTGGCCTAATCCTCCAATTTGTCTAGGTCACTCTGGACCCTCTCCCTACCCTCTGAGATATCTACCTGTCCCCCTTGCTTAGTGTGATCTGCGAACTTGCTGAGGGTGCAATCCATCCCCTCATCCAGGTCATTAATAAAGATGTTGAACAAAACCTGCCCTAGAACCGATCCTTGTGGCATTCTGCTTGATACCAAGCACCAACCAGACATCGAGCTGTTGATCACTACCCGTTGAGTCCAAAAATCCAGCCAGCTTTCTATCCACATTACAATCCATTGATCCAATCCATACTTCCACAAGAATACTGTTGGAGACTGTATCAAAAGCTTTGCTAAAGTCAAAGTACAACATGTCCACTCCCTTCCCCATGCCTATAGAGTCAGTTACCTTGTCGTAGAAGGCAGTAATGTTGGTCAGGCATGACTTGCCCTAGGTGAATCCATGTTGATGATTCCTGATCACTTTCCTCTCTTTCAAGTACTTCAAAATGGATTCCTTGAGGATCCCCTCCATCATTTTTCCAAGTACTGAGGTGAGGCTGACGAGTCTATAGTTCCCTAAATTGTCCTTCTTCCCTTTTTTAAAGAGGGGCACTACATTTGCCTTTTTCCAATGTCCGGGACCTCCCCCGATTGCCATGAGTTTTCAAAGATAATGACCAATGGCTCTGCAATCACATCAGCCAACTCTCTCCCTAAATGAGTAGCCTGTAATACATGTTGTACCTCCGTGATCCGGCATCCTTAGGACCTAAGTGGTCTGGGATGAGGAAATTTGCCAGACCAGGGAAGGTCCCCTGCCACTGGCCCCCTCAACCAACCTCAGCTGTCCCTTCCCTGATGCTGGCTGGGCTATACAGCTGCCCCTGCCCTACTGCAATAACTGCTGCTGCAGCAGGCACGGCAGCATGCAGCCCTGATCCCGCTGCCAGAGCACCAATCTTGCTGCCAGCTGGCAAGCGGCCCAGTTCCCCTTTCACAGCCCCAAACTGGCTTCCGTTTTGGGGGTGTCATGGCCTGGCCGACAGAGCTCTGTCCCCACTGCCGGACCGGCACACAGCACCCATTGAGTTGCTGCAGCACAACCCCACTGCTGGGTCAGCTTGCATGGGCTGCCCCGGCCCCAGCTAGGTTGCCAGGCTGGCCCTGTCCTGCTATCAGGGCCGGTTTTAGGCTGATTCACCTGATTCCCCTGAATCAGGCCCTGTACCCTAAACCCAGAAGTGTGCAGGGCGCAGCCCCTGAGGAGGAGCACAGTGGCTTCTGTGTGCTGCGGGAGTGGGAGTCAGCCCCTGGGCTTCTCTGGAAGGCAGGACTCTGCCATGTAGCTGGGGATTTAAAGGGGCTGTGACTTGTTTCTTTGTGTACTGTTTTTTTTTTTTTTTTTTGTCAACAACTGCCACTGGGCTGCTGATACCCAGCCCCGCTACTAGCAGCCTTGCCTTGATCAGGGCTTTCAACTACTGTCCCTCCTGTCCAGGGGCTCTCTCGTTCAGCAACATCTGTGGTCCAGCAACCGGACGAGAGAGTCCTGGTTTAGAGAGGTGCAACCTGTAGTTACATCAGTATAAATGCAAGATGAATTAGGCATATGGATTTCAGTGCGTTTACACAGGAGCAATTAAGATTAGGTTTCAACCTTCTTGAACTATGTCTTTGCATAAACTTGCCAATAAGGAAAGAAATGTACAGGCAGTCCCCGGGTTACGTACAAGATAGGGACTGTAGGTTTGTTCTTAAGTTGAATTTGTATGTAAGTCGGAATTGGTATATATTGTAGGGGAAACTCTAGCCAAACATTTCTCCAGAGCTCAGTTTTATTCTCCCACACCTCACTTCCCTCAGTCCTTTATTCTCAAGCTGAGGTGTCTGCTGAGAAAAGCCGCTCCGCGTCTCCCTGGTCTGCTTGGGGGGGGGGGGGGGGGGCGGCGCTAGCTTCGTGTCTCCCTGGTCTGCTGGGGGGAAGCAGCTAGTGCAGGGTTGCCTCACCCCGTTTGTAAGTAGGGATCCGATGTAAGTCGGATCCATGTAACCCGGGGACTGCCTGTATTACACAAGATTTTTTACATATTTTCTGTCCAAGCCCATTATTTTCAAATAAGTGTACTGTATTGCTCATACCGACCTCATACATTTCAAGTCTGATGCATTTAAAAATAGCTCAGAACTGGTTTTTAATCTGCTTCAAAATCAAAAGTTATTTCATTTTTTCATGCTGTTACAACTCTAATCTGTGGATTTTCTTCATAAATTAACAACCCCAACTTTGGACTGAAAGCAGATGTGGAACATTTCAGATTTTAAGGTATAGTTCTGAATGAAATGTTTTACAAAGGACCATCTCAAACTTAACTATAACATTGCTACTGTAAAACTACATTCTTCAAATATCTTAGGTAGTAAAGGGCTTTATACTGATATAGCATTTGCATGAAGTAAACAAAAAAAACAAAAGATAGACATTTTAATGTTTCTCTATTCTGTCACTGGGGAACTAAAAGCTTAGAGAACATAATGTATCCCAAACAGGATCAACAAGAGACAGCTGCCTACCAACATTTGATTTATCTCTAATTTAAGATGGAGTAAATCTTTCTTTCCACTAGCTTGTAAATACATGGAAACACCTGCCACGAGCTACATTTTAAGCATTTAACAAAAAGATATCACAACACTGCTAATATTTAGGATTATTTTCTTAGTTTAATTCTACCTTAAGAACCATTGGATGAGCTTTATTTTCAATCCTGTCTAAATCCCTGTGAAAATATTAATCACTGACAGATTACTATCAAACAGATTGTCTGTGCAAAAATAGAGACTAATAGTCTAACCAGAATAATAACTTTTGCCTATTGAACAGAGACTCCATTGTTTTATATAATGGGGTTTCCTATTAGTGCTGTCTTTAGCACTTTCACGGCAGGTTCGCAGGTGTCAAATGGGTTCTCTAGGCTAAGGGTGACAAGTGATCTTTTCTCTGGCTGCCTAACAGTGTTCCCTTCAAACTATGGGCTTGGGCTGCCACCCAGGAATCAGGTGCCACCCAGCTGATTAGCAGAGTGCCATGGCCAGCAGCATGTTTCTACTCATAGTGCATCTCCACACATGCCTCAGTGCTCATAAAATTTATTCCACACATGGATGGAAAACATTAGAGGGAACATTCCTGCCCACCATTTACACCGAAGAATGGTATGGACCTGTGGGGTCTGGCTTCAAGAATATTCTTGGGCCATCTCAATCAGTGTTCAGGGGCAGGTTTTTCCACTGACTTTGCCTACTGCCCCTGCAGGTCTCCCCTGAGCCTCCCTGCCTGCCCTGGACACTGGGCAGCTGCCCTTTGCAGCTCTGAGCTGTGTTTCTCTATGGGCTGCTGCTATGTCAGGCTCTAGGGTAGTGGCACTGTGGGCTGGCCTGGCCAGCTGATGTGCCAGTGAAGGGAGGAGGGGAAGAGGCAGCCCACCTCACCTGGCAAGCAATTCAGCGCAGAGGCCTATCTGGACCTCCTGACCAGCAGCCTGGGGCGTTGCCTGAGTGCCATACTGGGGAGGGGGGAGAGAAGACCTCCTCTCCCTGACCTTGGTGTTGCTGCTGCCAGCAGGGAAAGGGCTGGAGGGGGAATCCTCCGGGGCCCTCTGCTCCAGACCAGCCTTCCTGCTGCACCATAAACTCCACATTACCCGGCCTACCCCTATGCCCAGTACCCTGCCCCACACCCCAACTCTGAGCCCACATCCAAGCCCCCCTGAACCCACATTCCCTCCTAAAGACCACACCCCCTCCCACACCCTAATGCCCTGCCCTGGGCCTGCATCCCAAACCATCCCCCAAATTCCCTGAGCCTTAGGCAGGGTGTATGGGGAGGACTGGGACCCATTCCGGGTACCACCAAATTATACAAACCTGCCACTAGGGCGGGTCTAAAATTTACACTTGAAATAATCAGTCCTGTCCTTACCCCCTAATTATCCCTCCCCCCATAGAGTTGAGGAGGTGCGTGGGGACTTGCCCTGCTTCTCAGTAAGCAGGTGGCGAGCTCTCTGCAGGGAATGGGGGGGGGGGGGCAGAGAAGGACAAGTGTGAGCATCAGACATGCGACCCTTCGCCTCCCTTTTCACTCCCCTGATCCCCGCCCTCGGTCCTGCTCCCGCCTCCCACTCTTGCTTCGCCGTCGCGCTGCTGCGCCCTCGTTGCTTTCTGGTCATTGCTCCTTTGCCCCGGGATTGCGCCTGGCTCGCTCCCTGCCCCTGCCGGCTTGACCTTGCTCCTCTCCTGCCCGGCGGGGAGCAGCCCCGGCCGGCGAGCGCCTGAGCGCTGCGCAGGCTCAGCTCTGGCTCGGGCATGCTCACTGCCACCCGGGGAGCGACAGCGGGGAAAGTTGCGAGGGGGAGCCGGCAGGGTTTAAATGCGAGGGAGCGGGGCTGGGACTGGGCGGGTTGAAGCGCTGCCGCCGCCGCTCTCCCCCTGCCGAAGTACCTCCAGGGAGCCGGGCAGCTCTCCCGGCGCCCAGTCTGCCGCCCTAAGGCACCCTGAGAGGGAGCAGCGCGGGGCCGTCCAGCCCCCCAGCCCTGCGCTCCCCGCGCATCTGCTGCGTGTGCCCAGCCGGGCTGAGCCGACAAGCCCAGGAAGCGCTCCAGCGAGCCCGCCCAGCCTGTGCCCACAGCCCGTCTCCGCCCCAAGATTTTACAGCGTGCGGCCACCCAGCCTGCAGCTCCGATCGGGCAAAGCCTTGCAAGTCTGCGCCTCTCTGCAGCCTGCCGGAGCTGCCCAGCCCTCTTCGCCTCCCCAGAGGGACCCGCTGCCACCATTCGTCTCCCCGCGGCGGCGGCACCCCAGCCTCGGGAATCGCAGTGTTTGGCGTGTGCGTGTGCACGGGGGGATTGCTACGAAAGGCATCAACCTGTAGGCTGAGATTTGTCTTGCAGCAGCTACCTGTTTGGAAAGCGCTTTGCGGGTACGGCAGGAAAAGCGCCCCGCGACTTATGCAACCTCTTCTCAGTCTGCGGGCGGGCAAGTAAACTAGGTCTCCGGCCCCGGCACAGCACAGCCTTTCCAGGGAGAGGGCTCCCGATCCCGGGCTGGCTGGATCCGGATGAGGAGGGAAGCAGGCAGCGGGAGGAGAGAGCCCAAGTGTGGGCAAGCGGCTTTGCGAGGCAGCGCAGGCAAGGAGCTCCACCGCGGCCAGCTGATACCTGCACTTCCCCGGGCTATCAGGATACACTGAGTTGCTCTGACGGAGAGAAGCTCTCCGAGCCTGGTGGGTGGCTCAGATTGTGACCATCAGCCTAGAGAAGTTGCAGGAAAGAGAGATTGCCCCACCCTTTACCCATATTCTCCCTTCCCCCACATCCAGGCGGCAGACACGGGACAGGTAACCTAACGAGCCGAGCGATGGTGCACTGGCTTTCCTGGAGCCTCAGAAAGATAAACCCGGCTCCCGCATTCTCAGCACTGCTGAGCTCGAGCAGCGACTGAACCAGCAGCAGCAGCAGCAGCAGCAGCAGCAGCAAAAACAGCCCCCACCGGAGCAGTGTGGGAGCTATTGCGCAATTCTGCCCAGATTTGCTTCCTTCCCTCCCTCCTCTCCAATCCTCAATGCTGCTCAACTCACGAGGAAACAGAAAGCTGATTCATGGATCCCAGACCCAGCTTCCTCTGTGCTGCTGTCCATAAGAAGATCATGGTGCTGCTGCTGCTTGAGACTTTGTTTTAAATCCCCCTCGCCCCATCTCCCCAAACCCTGAGCTCGCTCCCTCTCCCTCTCCCTCTCCCCCACCCCCCTCTCTCTCTCGGAAGTGTGGTTACTGCTTGGGGAGCAGCCGAGCCTGGCGCAAAAGGGGAAACGTTGATGCATCGCTGTGGAAATTCATTGTGTGACTTTCTGGGTATTTACTGAGTTTCAAACCGAGATGCAGCTCTTGAAAGCTTTATGGGCATTAGCAGGAGCAGCTATCTGCTGTTTTCTTATATTTGTCATCCACTCACAGTTCCTAAAAGAAGGTAATTATATCTGCATGTCTACATACCCTGTTCTTTCAATGCAAAGGTCTCTTACTAGGTGCCTTAATTTTTTATTGTTTCCAGTATGTTCTGTCTACAACATTGGTTCAGTATTCCCCCTTTTTAAAACTGCTCCTTTTTATTTAGAAGGTAGCTAAATGTAGGCTTGAATTCCTGATTTTTATATACATAGTGTTTGCATTTTCTGTTCTTTAGTGAAGATCTCATTGCTTTAATGGGATATTTTAGTGCATGGATAAGATTTTCTGACCTTAGGAAGACTGGGGATCACTAGTCACGGTTAGAGAATTAATAAACCAAAAAAATCCCTGCAAGTGAATGTCTTATTTTTATATCAAATCAATGGGTGGCTTATTTTTTCTTTTTTTTCTTTTTAAATTCAATATATTTTCAATAGATGGCACTAAAGTTCTATGAAAAGGGCAGGGCAGAGCAAATTCAGCTCCTTCCTTCTCTTCCTCTGCCCTAAAACTGGCAAAGGCCCTTTTGCATGGTTTAAGGGTTCCTGTGTTTTCCATCACAGTGTTCAGAAAATCACCATCACAAATCAGCGGAGAAAATGTTTTGTTTCCTTAAGGGGGCAGAAAGTAAGATACATTCTTAAGTGGATATAAGATTTTTCTCGGGAAAGAAACCCTCTGTTCAGTTTCTGTCTTTTCTTTCTTTTCTCACCCCTCTCCTCCTCCAAAATAATGATTCAGTCGGTTATTCATGATACAAATCACAGTGTGAAGTTGGGAGTGTATACATATTTTTTGGGGTGAGGGCAGCAAAGGGAAAGACCTGCTGCTGGTTTGTAAACCATGCAGCGATGTCAAAACGGTCATGATTTACTTGGCTGTGTTTTGGGATCCAAGCTCTTTTAATATTACTATACATTTTAGCGCTTGACTGAACAGTAAATGCCAGCGTAGGTTAGGGTGTTTGCTGCACTAAATGTGAAACAAGTCTTGTGTGACTGGGACAAAGTTTCACTCAAGATTGGTCAAAGTGAGAGTGTTGTAGCTGCTGGAAGATCTCTATTGGTGTATAATTTACACAAGTCAGCCCAGGAAGTACTGTACATTTGGCAAAGAATCTGTAAACCAAGAAGCTAGATGGTTTGGCTAGTTGTGAGAGAAGAGATATTCACTTAGCTGCACTAAGATGTTAACCGCAGATTTCTCTTTTGAGAGATCTACAGATGCTTTAATTGTGTTATGTGTATAAGCCTCCCAGATACTCATTAATTTAAGATTCATAAAATTAGCATAATAGCAAGGTTCATATATTTTCTGCCTAATTAATTAGGTGACTCTTTTAAAGAAATTGTGGAAAATGAATAAATTGCCATTAATTTCAAGGTAATTTTGTTAGTATTTGCCTTCATGTTTTGCAATTTTATGCTGTCTACTAGATTTTTGACACCTTTATTACTATAAATAATTGGGTAAGAAGGAAGGCTTTATAACAGTCTAAAGGAGAGTATTCTTCAGCATTGTTGGCCAAAAAAGATTAAATACCAACTGCACTTTTTTTTTTAAATGAAGGGATCAGTGATCACCCAGCCAAGTATTTTAGCACATTATCATTATTTTTTTCGCCAGTATTTATGACCATTCTGCTGTGAATTGACTAGATGAAACTGATGTGCTTCCGAGCCTGTAGGGTTATGTATTAACTGTATCTGTGCATCTCTATGGGCATAAATATTTTCATCCAATTTTTAATAGACTTCCCTCCCCCATACCTGTATATAGAGTCTAAATATGGATTGTTAGAATCATTTTAGCTTTCACTCTGAATGCATGTAATTTGGTTAATTTTTATATTAGCATTTTGACTTTTTTATAACATTCATATTTAACACAATATGTGTAGTGCGCTGTAGTTTGAATGATAACATTGTACAGTTTAATAGGACTCAGTAAAATTCCACATAGCGTAACTGTTTCTGCGTGTCTTGCACAGTTTCCCCCCCTCCCCACTAGTCGATTGATCTCCTTTTTATGTGTAGTGTATTGAGATGAATTCATTTATTTAAGGGAAGGAGAAAGGTTAGGTAGTGCTCTGGGTTTCTACTGGGGGAAGGGGGGAAATCCCATCTACATGTTCATTTTGCCTGAAGGAATTAAAATCCCCTTTTCTTTTTATGGGAAAATTAACTGTTTTTTTTTAAAAACCTGCAGGAGGAATAAAACTTGTATTAGCATGGAAAAAATGAGACAAACAAATATTTCTCTGCCCCCCCCCCCCATGGAACATTTATTTTCTCCCTACCATACTAGTATATTTGTTTAGTGAATAAACATAAATGGAATACATGTGACAAATTACTGCTGCCTGTCTTCAGAACATCTGAGACTTGCTTCTAATAGTGCAGTTGTTTTTAACTTAAAAAAAAATCTCAAATGTTACATAATAGAATGTCTGAATCCAAATGATAGTACTGAAACATCGTTTTGTTGGCAACAGTCAAATTTAAGTTTACTGCATATTGTATCCTATAGACAGGTTGGGATTGTTCTTTGTTTGTGGCCCAGGTATATAGCCAAAATCTTCAGTTAAATACTGAAGTACCATCATTTCTTACAGGGTGTCAAATTAATCTCCTCAGAACAGCAACAAAGTGGATTGGCAGTTTGTCTAGCCTGATCAAACTACTTGATAACATATCTCTGAAACAGTCTTACAGTACAAATGACATTCCAGATCTTTATATTATAGTGGGTAGGAAGATAACAATGTTTGCAATTTAGGTATCAGGTATGTGAAATTAAATAAAGGTCTAATTTATATTTTTTTATATGGTACAAGTGCCCACATTATATTTAGTCTGTATTGTCTGTTCTAAAGTCCCTCGGTATAGAACTGAATTTTTGCAGCATGAGATAGAAATAGAGGCATGGAAAGGACCCCAAGAGGTTCTCTGGTGTACTCCTTGCACTGAGGCAGGACCAAGTAAACCTATATTATCCTTGATGAGCGTTTGTTCAAACTGTTCTTAAAAACTTCCAATAACAGGAATTCCATAACATCCCTTGGAAGTCTGTTCTAGAACTTACCTAGTTAGAAAGTTTTGTCTAATATCTACCCTAAATCTCCTCCACTGAAGATGAAGATCATTTCTTATTGCCCTGCTGTTGGTTGCAATTGAACAATTGATCACCCTCTTCTTTATAACAGCTTGAAACATATTTGGAAACTGATCAGGCCCTCCCTCCCCAACCTTGTCTTTTCTCAAGATGTAAACATGCCCAATTCTTACAATCATTATCCCCCCCCTTTATTTATCTTCCTGCTATTCACTTTGAATTTATAGATTCATGGTAACTGTATATTGCATATTACTTTAATTTCAGTTTGAAAATATAGCATATACACTTCAGAACTTTGATTATAATAAGTGGACAACACCCAGCAAAGATTATTTTTAAAAGTAAATAAACATCCAGTCATGTTGACAGATAAGGGGTTGCTGTTTTGCAACTATGTATTGTAGAGTTTGCAAACTAAATTTTCTGCAGTAGTGCTTTGCTGTACTCACACCACTTAAAGTATCCGAGTTCAGTTTAAAATACTTTTTTTTAATCCTTAAGTTATTTTATGGAATTTACATAATTAAGGAAACTTAATAGGAATGTTACATTGTTGTACGCTCAACATGATGTACAAAAAACAATGAACATTTTGTTCTGAGATGAGTGGGAAAGAGCTCTTTAAATGGCCATTTTCATGAATATGTTTTTTTCAGGGAGTGAAGAATGGGTGACACAGGGTGCCATTTTTCCACACTTAGGCTTTTGTGTGGAAATACAGGTCGTCCTGTGGCTAATCCGTTCCCCTATGTCCAATCTGTCTTTCAGTGTTTCAAAAAGATGAATAGAGCTGTGAACCAAGAAAAGAGTATTGTGGCATATAATTGCAGTCCCATGCCTGTCTGATCTTCGTACAAATCAGTTTAACACATTCTAGTCAGTTTGAAGAGAAGTTAATATTTAAAATATTGTACAGTTTATATAGGGGACTAAAGTAGGGAGTGGTATTGACTACCTGTGTCTAATTTTTCAATAGTTAATCCTCTCTTTGTAAACACTTTATATCTTCTTCAAAGGAAAGCAAAGTTGCTTAACCTCAAAAGTTGAGGAATCTGAAAAAATTGGGGAGAATCTCTCTCCCTCCAAAAACAAATAACCCTTTCACTTAATAATGAATTTTTACTGCTCACAATTATAATGCTAATGGTGAGTAAAGATAGAGGATACATTTTCAAAATGTGCCTTTTGAATTACTTATAAAAATAGTTTAATGGGTAACTACAATGATATGTACAAACCAGTATGTGTTTGCAGTGCACAATAATTTCTTTATTTTGATGTTTTTGTTTAGCCTAAGAATGTCAGATCTAATTAGAACCTGGATTTATAGAATTTTGTTTCCTATTTAAAATGTTCCTTTTAAAGTAAGTTCTTTGAATGGTTTGAGAGATTAGAATAGCATGATACTGTTGAGGTGGTTAAACTGGGCAGAAGCAACACTCCTGTAGAGTTGTGAACCTTAATTAAATCACAAAAGGAAAGAAATTCATAGTCTGAAACAGACTTCTTAACTTGTGCTTAGATTACTATAGGAATCTGTAATGAATGAAGTGATTTTGCAAATGTGCTGCCATGCATAAACAGAACAAGAAAGTTAAGGAAGGCATTTTAGTGGCCAGTTCCTGTTCTTGTGGAATTGTAGTGTCACTCGGACATAATTGTTTGTTTCATTACATGCTGTAAATGTATCCCATTTGTACTTGTAAGCAGTCTTTCAGCATTTCTTCTGTGATTACCTCTTTGTTTATCTTAAGAAGAGCTAACCATTATTGGTTAAATTGGTGTTGACATTTTTCTGTCAAATAGAAACTGAATTATAATAATCAGTGCCATTGTATTTAAGGGACTGTTAGCACTTAATGTTGCAATTGTCTGTATTTATAACTGACGTAATTTGCTTTGGGCATAAATTTGACATATGTCCTAGCTTGATCCCTTTTTGCAGACAATTCTTAACAGTTGAAGTTATGGGGTTATGCAAAAATACTTTATTTTATTTTGTGTTCTTGTAACTTAACTTTTTTGCAATAACAAGGAATTATCTTTATTTCTGAGATTTAAAAATATGCATTTTAATAGTTGACATATCTACACACTTCTTTTTTTTTAAAACACAGTTCATATAAATCCTTAGTATAATACAGTAGGCAAGATTGGTAAATGCTGTTTTAAAAAAAAAATTTTCAGGAAAAAGATCTATGTATCAACTTCTGACGTACTTTGGGTGTATTAATCCAAAAGTTTGCTGGAACAAGTTGAAATATGTTTTATGAGACAGATTCTACATTCAGGTGCCATTACAGTGGGGTAAGACACACACATTTATGATTATCTGTATACATCATACAGCTGCTACAATGACAACCACTTAAATAAACTAAAAATTACCCAATAGACTATATGCATTATGTACAAGCCATTATACTCCATTGTGTCAATTGTCTTGTGCTTCTCTGATTTTTTTCTTTTAATCTTTGAAAATGTAACATATAACTGTTTATTAACAATTGAAGAAAAGGGGTATGAAAGAAATTTGGATTTACAGTTGAAACTCTGTTCAGATTACCGTTTTGTGCTTAGGAGGCACCTAGCTCTCCAAACAGTAAGATTTCTTAGGCAACACAACTAGTATATATGTTACGTAAATTAATGAACCTGAGTTAAGGACAAGTCTTAGCTATACATTTTCTTGCTTTTCTGGGTTTGTCACATTTAGCATGCCGAATTATAATTGTTTGTGGACTCTCATATCATGCTTCTGTGTAAACAGAGACTGCATTCCATGTAGAGTAGCACAGAGGTACCATGATGTCACCAAATTACTTTACGTGTCCAAGTGGGACATATAAAATAAGAGAGGGGTATTAAGCTTCTTAGCCAAGAAACAGACTTCATCCTTAGAATAATTTGTGTGTTAGAGTGGGAAGGAAATTTTGAAAGGTAATCAAGACGGATTAGCTAAATAAAACTATCATACATGAAATGATAGCAGATCTTAAGAGAAAAAGCTAACAAACACAATCTCTTGAATGTTTGAAAGTTAACCCAATATGACTGAAAATAGACTAGCCTGCAGGTAGCATTTTAAGCATAGTGTTCAAGTTTCTAAACAGAAGGAGAAGAAAGAAGGAAAATGTATCCCTGTTAATAGTACATACCCAGAAAAGTCACTATATAACATCTTTGATTTCCTTTTCCTATGGATTTTACACTTGGTAGGTGTGTCAAAATATACCAATAGGGGGAGTCCATGTTTCATTACGGTTCCAACAGATTCTTATTTTTTGGGTAAAGACAGTCTTGTAATATTTGTAATAAAATATTTAAAATGAAAGGTACTTGTGTCTATACACAGATGAAATAGATGATAGATGGCACAAAAGGCTTTCTCGTTATCTAGCTCCATCAGGAAAGAGATCGGTAAGCAATTTCTATGATCTCCTGTGCCTACTGTCTGATTTCTTCTTAGTAATATTATGTTGCACAAACAATATTTAATTCTTAGTGTATATATTTGACCATGGCTTTGATTATTAAAAGGTAAAACTGGAAGGTAATTACTTACTGAGATCTTTAATGTTTGCAAAACGGCCGATCTATCCATAGACTTTAGACCTATATCACCTAAAAGTATTTAGCTAAAAACAAAACCTTTGGGCTGCATTCTGGTTTTTTTTATGGCTTATATGCTTAATAATAAAATTTCATACTGCTTGTCAAAAGGGTGGCACAGTCTGTTGTGGGTTTATTATTAATAAGAATGTAATACCTACACACCTTAGGTACAGGTAGGAAGCTATTGTGCTGGGCACTGTACAAATGCAGACTAAAGTCTTTCCTTCCTTGAATAGCTTAGTTTAATTAGATAGTTAAAATACATGAAAAGCCTGCTAAATGTAAGCTTTGTTAGCTATATTTAAAAGATGTCAAACTTAATGTCCCTTCTCTCCTTTTCATGCTATTGACCAATGCCTGAATGCTATGTATGTATTTCACGTTCTCTAATTTTAAATCTGAAGGGTGAAGAAAAACATAGACAAATGGGGAAGACTCAAGGACCCTCCCTACTTTCAGCGTCTCCCTTATTTTGCTTTCCTAATGCAGGAGCTAGCTCCATCCTTGGGGCAGCCTGTATTGGTTGTCCTGCTGCTCCCAGGATGGGCGGGACTTGAGCTGCCAAGGGTGGGCATGACTTGAATCCACCACCATGTGCTTCCCAGGCAAAAGACCTGTCCCCTGCCTCACTCCAGGTAAAGTCAACATGATTTCTGTAAAGGGAAATCATGCCTTACTAATTTGCTAGTGTTCTTTGAGGGGAGCCAACAAACATGGGGACAAGGGGAATCCAGTGGATATAGTGTACTTAGATTTCCAGAAAGCCTTTAACAAAGTCCCTCACCAAAGGCTCTTGAGTAAAGTACAGTAAGTTGTCATGGGATAAGAGAGAAGGTCCTTTCATGGATTGGTAACTGGTTAAAAGACAGGAAACAAAGGGTAGGAATAAATGGTCAGTTTTCCGAGTGGAGAGAGGTAAGTAGTGGGGTCCCCCAAGGGTCTGTCCCAGGACCCATCCTATTCAACTTACTTATAAATACGATCTAGAGAAAGGGGTAAATAGTGAGGTGGCAAAATTTGCAGATGATACCAAACTGCTCAAGATAGTTAAGGGGAAGAGTTTGTTTGTTCGTTGGAACAGAGTCTGGACACTGTGTATGAAGCAAGCAGAAGGGTTTATTAACACACAGCACTGGTGGACTGTCACTTCACTTATTAGGCTTAGTGAACACTGGCAGAGACAGTAGGTTACAACTGTCTATCTAGTTAAACGAGTATTTAAACAAAGCCGACATCAGTTGTCAATTATGTGTTAAGTGGTGATATGTCTGTTAGCATCAGGAAGGTATTTTTACATGGATGTGATCCATTGGTGTTGCACCTGGGAGATTAAAGCAGAGACCGTAAGGGTACTTGACAATTGTGCATTTGTTCCTAGCACCATTTAATGTGTTATGTCCTGTCTCTCACCCATAGGGCCTTTCCCTGAGATGTAATTGGGTAGTTATCTTTATGAGGACCTTCCTCCGATGGGCGAAGCAGGGGGTGGGGATGGTGGTAGCCTTCATGTACTCTGCCTTTGGTATAGGTGTTTGTGTGCCTGTTCCAGACTTGAAATTTAGAATAGGGGTTCTTAACAGAATATCACAGCTTGCCTCAGAAAGCTTTACCCTACACTTGTATAACTGAAAGCTGTTGTGGGGCAGTGCCCTTCATTTACTGTAGAACAGAGCTGCTGTGTCTTGTGGGGTAGTGCTTACAAATCCATACTTCTTATTAATGAAATACAATGTAGTGAGTGTCTTCACTATGCATCTACATAAGGTTTTCTGAATGGGATTCAACCAATGATTCCTTTAGTCTAGCACATTGCCTGCCTTCAGCAGAAAGGAAAAAAAAATCCATCTTTCTCCAAAAGCAACCCTATGCTCTGAAGGGTCGGTAATTCTAAGATACCATTTACAATGCAAAATTATATTATTTCTCTATATATGGATTTCCATTTAAGCATATTTTTATTCATCCTGTGTCTTGTCCTGGAAAGCCAACTCTGAATGATCTGCCTATTCATTTCATTTTATCTTTAGTTATTTATAAAATGCCAATTTCTGTACTTGGACACACCATCGATCATCATAGTAATTCTTGATAATGTTCTGAAGAGGAATGAACAGTGCTTGTTTGAAGTTGCAACATCAAACAGCTAATCCCACATATGTATAATGGAAAAAGTAATATAATGGATGTGTTGAAATGTTCTGTAAAAGCAGTTGTCATACTTAAATGTGCTTTTGTGTGCATTTTGAATTTTTTTGTCAAAGTGAAAGGTGTACAATCAAGACAGCATTTGTCAGATGAAAAACGTACTGAGAATGGATTAGTTCCTCCTGTAAGTGATTCTATCCAAAGTCAGTTTTTAATTTATTTTAGCTAGCCCTAACAGAGCCCAAAGCTGTTTGGGAGACAGAGACGCATATAAGAACATGCAAAACATTTTCCATGTTTTGTTATAAATATCTTCTTGGCCTAATCATGCTACTTTGGTCTCTGGATAACAAAAGCAGAAATGGCACATATAAAAGTCTCAGAAGGGTAGCCATGTTAATTTGTAACTTAAAAAAACCCATAAAAAACAACAGTGGTCCTGTAGCACCTTAGATTAGACAAATAAATATATAGATAGAGCTTTCATGGTCATAGCCCACTTCTTCAGCTACCAAATATGGAGCAAGAGGCACAGAACTTAAAATAAAAAGCAGAAAAAGAGGGGAGAAGGAGAGGAGAAAAAACAAAACAGAAGAAGTCCAAGTGTCTGTTAAATGAGACTAAGAGTGGGCTACAAGTGCCTGATACTTAGCTTTTGATGTCGTTTTGGTGTTGAACGGAACGGTCCATCCAGCTTATGTCTTTGTTCAAGTCATGAGAGACCGTGTCAAATTTGCATATAAAGGCCTGTTCCACAGATTCTCTCTTTAGTTGATTCCTGAAACTGCTTTATAAGAGAATAGACACCTTAAATCCACTTATACATCTCCAGGCAAGTTAAAATGTTAAAATGTTTTTCAACAGGTGTGTTACCATTTTGCGTGTCTGATTTCTGGTCATTAATCCTTTGTTGTAGAGACTGTCCATTTTGGCCAATATACATGCTGGTATTGCTGACACACATCATATTATTGGATGTGTGCAGTCGTATGAGCCTCTGATGTGGTGGCAAATGTGATTAGGTCCTGCGCTGATGTCTCTAAGATGTGACAGGACCATTGTTTTGGATGCTTGCTTTTTGGTTTGGCAGTATCCAGGAGCCAGTGCACAGCTCAGCTGTACTACTGCAGAGGGAGCAAGGAAGCCCAGTGGAAGGAGTGATAAGGTGGGGCTAGAGCCAGCCACCCTCAGCTCTCCAGCCCCATGCCCTCTCACTTGAGTGCTTGCAGGAACCCATACTACCACCACTCTCAGGAGGTCCCTTATATCCTATGGTGGCAGCTTCTGGGGCAGGGCTAGAACCTGCCACCCTTGGCTCCCCAGGCCAATTCCCTATCCCCTGAGGGAACCTACCTCACCACCCTCCCTGCTGGGTGTTCCTTATCCAGCCTTCCTAATGGGGTAGCTGGTGGTGATGCTCCTGGGTGGGTGGGACTCAAGCCCAGCACCCTGGGGTCCTCAGGCCAATGTGCCAACCCCTAGGCCACTCCAGAACCCACCCCACCTTTGTACCTTGAGGGCATCCCTTATCCGGCCTTCCTAATGGGGCAGCTGGTGCTGGCCATGGTGACAGTGATACTCCCCGGATGTGCGGGGGTCTCACACCATTGGGATATAGGAACAATAAGGGGGTCCAGAATGTAGTGAGGTTGGGGGGCTCCTTCAGTGCATAAGGTACTCCCCTCCAGAGCCAAAGGTGCAGGGCTCAAGTCATCCCCCCCCCCCCCCCCACACACACACAACCTCTGGGGTCAGCCAACCCCAGCACCCTTGGGACAAAGAAAGGATTTGAGGTGGAACCTGGGAAAGGTTCTTAAGACAAGGTCTCTTGTCTTGCATTCTGACAGCAGCAAGGGGCCAGCAATGATTTCTCCTGGTCTGGAAAAATCCCTCAGCTGGGACCAGTCAGGTCCCCAGGGTGCTGGACTAGGGAGGTCCAACCTGTAGTTTATATGCTCTTTAGGACAATGCCTTTATCACCGATTCTCAGCCTTGCTCAATTCTCTTTCCTTGGCATGCCAGAATATTAGAGAAATAATATAACCCCCTGTTTGTAGGTTGGTGGTTCTGTTTTTTTTCTGCCAGGGAGGAAGGTTACATTCTGGCAATCTCGATCTGGTATTCCAGCACTGTAAGGCCATTGGCAGGCTACTTTAAAGTAGCCATAAGACTGATCTAAAGAATACCATGGTTGGGACAGAACAAGATCCAGGATAGGAGGACAGATGTGAACAGCTGACTTGAAGCTTCTCCCTAAATTTTGCCTTTTAGGATCAGTTAATGATTGACCTTTTTATAGCAATCTGTAAAGTCTGATGCTATCTAAATAATTACAACAATGCCATCTACTTTCACATTAAGTATGTAGAGATTTAAAATAATATGAAACAAACTAAGCTAAAAGACCTAGAAGCTTGCATTTCCTGATGTTCTGCCTGAAAACAATGGCTAAACTGAAATAATCTGGAACCTTTTCCTCAGTGAAGACCATACTCCTATTTCCATTGTTGGTATGTCAAAATGTGCTAAAGCCACTGACTGGTATAATTGTACTTCAAGGTGTAGACATGTCTGGATGCTAGATACTGCTTTCTTGGGAATGCAGTAACTTTTTTTAAATGCAAGAAGTTGTAATGATATTAAAGTAAATAAGTAACTTTTTTATACCTGTTGCCTTATACTTAGGGTGACCAGGCGTCTAATTTTTCAGTGGGACAAATCCATATTTAAGCTCTTTTGCCAGGCTGTGTCTACACTGGCCACATAACCCATAATAGCTATGGAAATGAGAGAAGTCAGAATAGGGAAATGCGCGGAGGATTTAAATATCCCCCGCGGGATTTAAATAAACATGGCCGCTGCTTTTTTCCGGCTTGGGGAAAAGCCGGAAAAGAGCATCCAGACTGGCGCGATCCTCTGGAATAAAGCCCTATTCTGGAGGATCTCTTATTCCTACTTGCAAGGAAGGAATAAGAGATCCTCTGGAATAGGGCTTTATTCCGGAGGATCGCGCCAGTCTGGATGCTCTTTTCCGGCTTTTCCCCAAGCCGGAAAAGCGGTGGCCATGTTTATTTAAATCCCGCGGGGGATATTTAAATCCCTCGCGCATTTCCCTATTCTGACTTCTCCCATTTCCATAGCTATTACGGGTTATGTGGCCAGTGTAGACACAGCCCCATTGTCTTGACTTCTTAAGAATGGTCAAAATGTCCCTTATTTGCCAACTTATCCTCCCCTTGGCCATTCTCTCTGCCCATCAGTGGTGAAGGGGGGAGAGTCCAGTGGCCAAAGATGTGATGGGTTTTCAAGGTTGAAGGTGGGGGAGGGGGGAAGGTTGATCGTTCCCCTGCTGATCCATCAGCCCCACTGCATACTGACTCTTGGCCAACAGGAAACACTACTGTCACATTTCTGGACGACACTAGCTGTGCGCTGCGTACTGCAGTGTCTGGTGAGTGCAGGCAAGGGACAGTTGTGTGTTGCATCTACTGCCTACCCATTGGCCTGTTTATGTGCTCCCCCTTTCACTGTTTTTTCCATGCTTTGCCCTCCTCCCCCAACCCAGCTGCTTCTCTGTCTACCGAGTGGAGTTTGTCCTGCTCCCAGTGCACTGTGGAGAAACAGCCACTGGTTGGAGTGCTCAGCTCATTTCCAGCCTGGCCAGCAGGCTCATTTCTTCTCCTATGGCTTCTGGCTGGATCAGCACCCTTGGAAAGCCCAAGACTATTTGGCCTGGAACACTGGCCAGGAAGAGCCCTGCATGTGCCAAAATCCCAGACAGCATTAGCATGGGAAGCCTCTTAGCCCCTCAGTTAAGCTCTGGAGTGGGGGGAGGAAGGAGCAATTTCATCCTGTTTATGTCCTGACCCTACAGGCTCCACAGCAGTCCCCTGGGCAAGGGCTTACCGCTTTCTTCACCTGCCTCTCTGTCCTGCCCTCGGAGAATACGAGGCTATAGCCGCTGCAGTCAGGCTCCCTGGGCCGTGTTTCACAATGCATCTCTAGGACTTACCCCTTTCTGCTTGCACTGTAGCAGAGGGACAAGGAAGTGACAGCAGGAAGAGAGAAACACACTAACCAGGTCATCCTTTCCGCCTACCCCATCACCTGCAGCTGGAAATAGCTCCTGTCCCTTCCCTTTCACACCGTGCCAAAAGGCTGATGGCCACGTTCGGGTGTGAAACCTGGCAAAAATCTGTGGAGAGGGGACGTGACCCTGCATTTTCCCCATCCCCTCTGTGTCACTTTGGAAAGATGTGGAACCAGGTGCTAGGAGAGGCGGGTTTGTCCAAGTGTCCTAGCCATGCATGGAGAGCACAAAGCAGCATGGGCAGTGTTGGTCAGTCACTACCCTTGTCTTTATGAGAGACATGCATGGGAGTGTGTGTGTCATCTCTCCCCATGTGAGCCTTAAAACCTTAAATATAAGAAGTTAAATAAAAATAAATACTGCATAGTTGGAATATTTTTATCAGGGGCTTGGTCAACTTAATATTAATGTTTGTACTGCATAGTTCTGATTGCTATTGAACTTGTTTGAATACAAGCAATTTTAACAGATGACCTGTATTCAACACAGGGGAAAATGGTCACCCTAATTATACTCACCTTTCAGAGTCCTGTGGCTCTACTGTGGGTAGTGATCAATCAGGACACTGAAGTGGTATGATAAATAGGCCTTTTTCTTGTTTTGTGCTACAGTAGTAAATTATCACAATCTAATTCTCTCAGCACCATGATTGCTGTGGTATCTTATAACTCTAAAGGAAAAAAAAACTATTGATATATGTTTTGTTGATATCTGTAGTGCAGTGTTTCTTAAACTGTGTTCTGTGGCACACCGGTGTGCTGCGGTGAATAACAGAGTTCGAAATGGCTGGCCTTAAAGGGGCAAGCAACCTTTTTTCTTAACAAAAAATTCTTGGTGTTCCTCATAAAAAAAATAAATTATTGTTTGGTGTTCCTTGGTCTTAAAAAGTTTAAGAAACACTGCTATAGTAGGTCTGAAAATACCATATGACAACAGGGCGTACTGAACAGTTGTTTTGAAATTGCTGCTGTGTGAACATCCTCTTTTTTACATCTACTATCTCGGTGATTTCAGAGTCAAATAATTGAGGGGATATTTTCTCTTGCTGTGCATCTGCATCTCCAATTTAATTATCCGGTAATACTTAACATTTTAGTCTATCGCTTGGAGAAAAAATAGACTGAGCCTTTAGATTTTGTTTTTTAAAGCGGAAGTTAAAGTGAAGGCTTTATGGCTTCATATTTTGTGTAAATATACTATGTAGTAGAGTTAAGCATTTTGCATGCTTTGCTAGAAATACATACAGATTGTACCAAAGGCCACCTTAACTTATTTTATGAAATGATGATGGATGCTTATGAATATTAAGGGAAGTCAGTCTTTAAAAAATAGCAATTACTTTGTTTATTGATTTTTCATTTGTTGATGAATGGAATAGAATGCATTTTTTTTCTGCATCTCGTTTGCTTTTTGAGATTTACTGGCAGAGTGTAAATTTATCCATTATGATAAAACCCAAATAACCAAAAATATGTTATTGTTAATAACTGTTAAGCATCTTCATTGAAAGGAGAAAAAGGCACAATGCAAATCTGAAATAGGTCATTGCTCCAAGAAGTTTACAGTCTAAAGACAAGGGAGACAAACAGAAATACATGAACAACAACAAAATTGTGAGTTACCATTTCTGTCCAGTTCCTTTCCTCATAACCTGCACCTGCATCAACTTCCCTCTGTCCAGTGCCATGCTCCACACTTCTTTACAGCCCTTGTCCACTTGAAGTGTTCTGTTCTCCATCACATGCAATCTCCATGCTGCTGAGAAGGGGGGGGAGGCTCAGAAACAACTTCCCCAAATCCTTGAAGTTATTCTCACTACTTTTTCACTACTCACCCTTTTCTCCCTTCCTTCTCCCACCCCAAGCTCATGCAGAGAGGTCCCTGTTGAGCCCTGGAGATAAGAGGCAGGCAGCCTGTCAAGGATGACTATATGTTACATTTTGCCAGGACAGTCCCCCTTTTAAGACCTCTCCCTGACCTGACTTTTTTTTGGCAAAACTGGGCATATATCTCATATTGATCTTGCCAAGAATTGGTACAAGCAAATGGAAAACATGTCTAGTTTTGCTAAAAAAATGGGATGCACCCCTTCAGAGGCACTGAAGACATTTTGGGGGCCAAGTGGCACAGGCACTGTTTTTTCCCCCCTTTGCTAAGGAGTGCACAACCCCTACTGAGCCACAGCCCCCATCCACTCCACTACTTCCCCCACTGCTGCCTCTTCCCAATTTTGATCCTCCCCATGTCCCAAATCCACTCTTCCTCCCCGCAGGGCCCCACTGTCCCATTCCACCGATTCCCACGCTGATCCCTGAGCATTCCCTGTTCCTTCTTTTCCTCCCTCTCCCCAGAGCCTCCTGCACATTACAGACCAGCTGAGTGGGTGGGGAGAGATTTTTCTTCTTGACAACTCTAATGATGGTATGCACAATCTTCATATAATTCTGTGCTGCAGTGGTTTGTGTGTCTGTTGTCATTTTGTCTAAAAAGTCTCGTTTGTCTTTCGTAGCACTCTTTCTGGCCTCTTTGTTCTTTTATGACATGTTCCCCTTGGAGTCTCTCTGTGTTCTTGATCTTGTTTGTTTGAGTTTCAGTTTGTGTCTTTTTTCTTCCATGTATCCACACATAATCATTTAGTGTCACGTTTCTTTCTGAATCCCAGTCCATCTTCACCTGTCCCTTCATCTTAGCGTAAAATGTTGGGTTATTTCAGAGTTAATAGGGGTCTGGGAAAGCTTGCAACAATTGCAAAGGTCTGGCCAGGCCTGCAAATTTTCCTTTTTAAATTATAGGCCTGTTTTTCCTCCTTACATGAGGCCCGTTTTCTCTTTCCTTGCTGCTGATGAGATAGGGGCATTGTAAAACTAAACTGCAACTTGATAAACGCACCTCATTGTATCCTTTGCTTGTTCTCACTTGCTGTAAAACTTAATATCGGGATCATAGCTCCTTTTCCCATCCCTGTAAGCTGCTGATTAAATCTGTATGTAATGCTGATTGAACTAAAAACCAGTAAACAGCAAATAGGGGCAGGTATAATTGTTTTCATCACCTGCTTATTAATAATCATTGTATGGGAGTTAACCTTACTAAATAAGGGTTTATGGAAAATAAACTGCTGTCAGTCCTACACGGCAGGGCGCCTGCTGTCAGTGCCCCCACAATGCCCCACAGTCAGTTAAAGTAGTGCACATGCTTACTCAATTTTTTAGGAAAAAGGGATCTTGTGCAAAAGGTGGTGGTTTTTTTTGTGTGCAAAAAGGCGTGGTCTATACAGTGCTTTTTTGTGAAAAAACTCTTCTGCAAAAAGGACTGGAAGAGAATATGCAAATGAGAGTGCAGCATATGCAAATGAGCACTCTATTTGCATTTCCTCTTCCGGAAAAAGTTCATAGTGTAGTTGTAGCCTGAAAGACCAATACTCATACATCTAAGTTACTGTGAAGACTCTACGCTCTGGTCTCAAAGTTCTTCACATGGCTTTGTGTAGGCAGCCCTTTGTGCCCAAGTGAAACATGACTGAAGTCAACGTTTCTCCATTTATCCTTTTGTACAAGTCCCTCTTCCAAACGTGCTTCAAATATTACTTGTTTTTGCACATGAATAAAAATATGTTAAAGTGATAAGGTGGCATATTTAACATGTTGTGTTTGCATAAGATCAGTCAAGTCAAATATAAATTAATACAAAACCAGGCCCTTCCATACATTTGCAACATACATACATAGATAATCCATTCAGAAAAGACAAGCTGTGAAATGTGCATGACTTTTCCACAAGGATAGTTTGCATGCTTTGCTTTATCCATTCCATTACGTATCATGATTGTGCTCATTCAGATACATAAGCACTTATGATTCTTTTCCATACCATAATAGAAATGTGTTCTGGGATCTTAAATATATGTACATCTACTGTGACTATGAATGTAAAAATGGTCTCATAATGCCCCTATATTCAATGCAACAAAGCTAAGGATTCATAATCAACTTTTTCTTTTACACTGACTACTTATCTGAGCAGTACGTGTCCTGCTTTTAATTTTTTTAATTTTTAAAATTTTCTAAAGAAGGCTTCAAGCAGATGGTGGGAGGATGAGAAGTAATTTAACTGTCAAGTATCAGTCAGACAAAGGCAACTGTTGCCTGTCAGTCTCAGTAGTAAGCCATGCACTTGTAGACTCAGACACCTCTTGATAATTTCAGCACTCAATGTATGTATACAAACATGAGAAGTTAGATATTCTTCTGGCAGCGTATGTACTATCTAATTCTTGGACAGCCCTGCAACTGTTTTATAATCTCCTGTAACACACTCTCTTTTTTTTATTGTTTGTTTTCTCAAGTTTAAGCTGTTTATAAAGTTATACATTTAGATTTTAAAAGGGTGCTCCTTCATATTGTATTTTAAAACCTAGACAGGGCCTTATTGCATATGGCCTTTTTATTTTCTCTAACAGTAACTGTTCACGTAAGTGGACAATAAGAGGAAAGCAGTCACTACAAATTTTAACATGTCTCTAATAAGAATATAGGTGGTAAAAAAATCTGCAGCAATATTATATTTTCTATATAAAAAGTGAACGTTGGGCCACTGAAATAGTGCTCAGTCCTGGTTTAGCCTTAGGGTTAAGATTTGGATTCAAGATTTGGATTCAAGGAATCCAATATCTATGAAGCATTTGATTCAAAGTGGTAGAAATGTTGTGAAAGTCACTGTTCATGTAGGTGGTCTTCTACCTTGTGAGTATACCCATGAAAAAAATTATTAAAATATTCTTCCCAAATATTCTCAGTCACATGATCTTTTTTTGTGTGTGGTTCCCCCCCCCCCCCCAGCTTGTTTAGTAAGTAAATTTGATTCCCAAATACATGCTATTTCCAGGTGTGTGGCTCTGAAGGACTTTGACCTTTTTGTCTGTGAAAGAGCCTTTCTAACTTGGCTATCTGTAGGGCTCTATGAAACTAAGGACGTAAAAAGCATGCCACAGACTATGACATCTGGTCTTTCCTGTGAAAGCTGGATATTAAAAGGAGGTTGTGGTATTTCTACTCTTAATTCTGTGCTGCTGTCCAAGCTGGGCAGCCCTGAGTAGTGTGAAGGCAGCACTAGCAGTAGCACAGAAGTGAGGGGTGGCCTAGTATGCATGGGGGAGGGGAGTCATTTCTGGGGACACAAGTGACTGTTCAGGGTGCCATGGTTGGCGGGTGTGTGTATGCTGTTCTTTCCCCACCACCCAAGTTCCCTTATATACATGAGCATTTGTTAGGTGCTGCTACTGTGTGCTGAGCTCCAGCAGCTAGTCCTGACTGGGTTGCTGAAGGACAGAATTTCCTTTTCTCCTTCAGTGACCACTCCTGGGATTGGCCACACAAGAAAGGGTGGCAACAGCATATCATGCAACCTTCACTTTTGCACCCAGCCAGCCGGTGCCCCTTTCTAGCAACCCTTTTCTGAAAGCAGTGCTGTCACAAGCAGCAGCACAGAATTAAGGGTGGCAATACTGTGACCCCCTTATAATAGCCTTGTGACCCTCTCCCATGACTGTTTTCTTGGGTTGGGACTCCCATAGTTAAAACAGCGTGGAAATTCAGATTTAAATATTTTTGAAAGCATGACATTTCAGATTTTTAAAATCTGGTGACTCTGAAATTTACCAAAATGGACTGTAAATTTGGTAGGGCCCTAAGATATCTCACTATGTTTTGAGTGGCTAGGAAAACAATAGTTTGCAAATTTTAAAATGGCAGGTTTGTAAAGTTATGTCATGAGAAACTTGCTCTGTTTCTGTTTTTGTTGGGAATCACAAACCTGACCCAGATTCATTGGAAAGTTATGTTGAGTCAGTGAACTCTTTAAGCAAACCATGTCTCAGCTTTGAAACATGCCATGCAGTGTGTGGAGGGGGAACTATTTCTGATTTCATTCAAAACCAGAATAAATGTGGTAGTTTGAGATCTTGGAATAACTAATCCTAAAACTCACTGCAAAATTTAAGGCGGTGAACTCTTAGGAACTGAAACGATTAAAGAGAGAAAAAAAATTGTTCCCATGTTTTAAGCTACTTTTCAGCTTTACTTTTAATATGTTGTGTGGTATGTCCTTCATGCCATGGGCTGCTCTCAAAATTCTGTCCTAGTCTCTTGTGTCAGAGAGAGTGATTAAATATGGTTTCTCTTGCTTGCCCTTTATTGGTAGGATTTGCCCTTAGGGGGACTCTTGTAGGTGTGCTGTATCTGAATGAATTTTATCTTCTTTCAAAAATTGTTAATATTCTCTTAAAAAGAACAGTCTTAACACATTTATAGTGCAGTGCAAAGCATAAACTTGATTTATATGGAAGTACATATTTTCCTGCAGCAGCCTGTGCATCCCAGCTGCTTGTAATCTGACTGTAAATTCACAGGAGTTTTTAATCATACAAACAAACCTAGAATTTGGAGATTCTGAAAATGAAGGCTTTTGTTTGAGCTGTGTGACCTCTTTTCAGCTGAAATACATCAGTGTTTACATTGCTTCACAATAATTGATGGTTAAGTATTCTCTTTTAGATTATGATTTTGACCATGTTTTGAAAACAGTGAAGCAAGACATACACATATTACCAGTTTGCCTTGATATTTCCCAATGGCAATTTTTTTTTATTTCTAGCTCTTTCCAGCAAAAAAGTAAATTATGGAACTAACAACCTGAAAGTATAAATCTCCTAGAACATGGTTGCACTTTCTTTTTTTGTTAACGTGAGTTGATATAATTCTTGAAACCAAAATTATTCTGTTCCATCAGTACAGCAGCAGCGCCTAGACAGCTGGTAGTAAATTCAGCTAACATTTTGGCTTGTGTTTCTATGATACAAAAGCAGCTCCTGGAAAATGGATACATTTCATAGGTGAACACTGGATGCAGTATTGAGATCTTGACAGCTTAAAGGTATAATTAATCTGATCTGGCTAGCAAGGAGACCTTTACAAGGATTGGTGAGGTGTACAGACAATCTGAATGCTGCATGTTTGAATTCCAATACAGGTGGAGTTAAATATACTTGAAAGGAAATAGTAAAGTCCCAGCAACCAAACCTGGAAAATCTAATGAATCTATGCACAAATGACATTTACAAGGATCGCTAGAAAGATTTCTTGGCCTGAAATTCAACCAACTTTGAACTTCTCTTGATACTGTTTGTTTAATGGCTTTGTGATGTAACGTTAAAATAACAGTATTCTCTAATCCTTTGGGAAATAAGACTGTTTAGAACTACAGATGAATTACATACCAAGTAAATTTGTGATAATATGGTATTTTTCTCAGGGCCATATTGAGTGGCATGATTATGCAAAATAGTTAAGTATGAAAATAGGAATGTCTATAATTGGTTACTATTCTCTTCTCTTTAAGTCCTAGTTACAGTTAGAATTAGTGGTATTACTGATAAAATCACTTAACTATTCTTTGTTAAACCGTGGAACATGCTTTTCTTATGTAATACATCTTGAAGGCATTTTTTGAATTTAGCAAGATTAACAAGGAGAAAAGCCAAAAACTTCAGTGTGTAATTAATCTTCAGAATTTACTGTAGTCCTAGTTTAGGAGAATTATTCTGTACCCACCCAAGATGTTGCCTGAAAATAATTCCAGCTTAGGATAGGACAATATTAGCTGTTGTGGTATATGATGAAATAATTACAGTTTTATTTGTACACATTGTTTTTTTGTTACTGGTTAGCTACCACTGTTTATGTGGGGTAAGTCCATGAGGAAACATTGTTCGTCTGCCTTCTGAGTAGACCAGTAGGAATATAGTGACACGCAACCACATTGCAGTTTTGGAGAGGAAGTAAACTATACCTCATCCCATGTACGCTCTCTGACGTGCTTCAGTTCTTCTTACCATCTGGCCCATTGAAAGGCAGGAGCTAAGGCTCTGTTCATTTCCCCACCCTGTTTTGCCCCCTCGTACTCATCTCTGTTGGGGCAGCAGGTTTGCAGAGACTGCTTTCATTCCTTCACTGCAATCAGTAAAGCTGGTTGTCCGTGCAGATGTGCAAGGCGCAAAGGATGCCTCTTAACATGGCCATGCTGATGTGCAAGCCAGGTAAGAACATTGTTTCATTTTGCCTCTTTGTCATGAAAGCAACAGACAGAGGGTTCCAAACCACAGACTAGAACATCCCCTCCCATATGCGTGATCCTTTTACTTGGAAAATCTCAGCATAGAATCTTTCAAGAAGATTAACACAAATTGTTCCTTCTTCCCAACCACCATAGATAAGATGCTTACAAACCTGGTAGATCTCTTGGAACCTGCAAGAGGCCTAGGCATTTCATGCAAAGACCCAATGTGCCACTGTGTTTCTTCCCCCGCCCCCTCCCCAGTGGCCCACCTCACTCACATTACCCATCTGCCTCAATACATGAGGGAATTTGAGCCCAGTGGTGAATGGGGCCTCAGCTGTGAGGGACACCGGGTAGCACGTTCTTCCCCAAGAGTCTCTGGGACCCATTAGCCATTTGAGTGGAGGAGAGGTGCTGATTGTCCCACATTTCCCAGGATTTAACCTGGGTTGGAGGCCAGGGTGGAATCTCTTTTGGTTCTTTACCATTGTCTGATCCTACCCACTCTGGACTAGGAGCGGGAATCCCAGCTTGACCAAAATGCTGCATTTCTAACCAAGTAGAGGGCAGGAAGGATTTTTTTTTTCTGCCATGGACCAATTGGCAGAGGATCCTGGAGAGTTCTTCACCTTCCTCACAGCGCCTACACGCCATACTAGGTTACATACGAACGTGGCTGGTACCTAAATAGGGTACTCGGTTAGAACATAAGAATGGCATACTGGATCAGACCAAAGGTCCATCTAGTGCCAGGTCCCCCAGAGGGGGTGGATCGAAGACAATGAGCAAGCGATTTGTCTCCTGCCATCCATCTCCAGCCTTTGACAAACGGAGGCCAGGGAAACCATTCCTTATCCCCTGGCTAATAGCCTTTTATGGACCTAATCTCCATTAATTTATCTAGCTTTTTAAAAAACTCTGTTATAGTCCTAGCCTTCACAGACTCCTCTGGCAAAGAGTTCCACAGGCTGACTACACGCTGTGTGAAGAAGAACTTCCTTTTATTAGTTTTAAACATGCTACCCATTACTTTCATTTGGTGTCCTCTAGTTCTTATATTATGGGAACAAGTAAATAACTTTTCTTTATTCACCCTCTCCACACCTCTCATGATTTTAAATACCTCTATCATATCCCCCCTCAATCTCCTCTTTTCAAAACTGAAAAGTCCCAGTTGCTTTAACCTCTCCTCATATGGGACCCGTTCCAAACCCCTAATCATTTTAGTTGCTCTTTTCTGAACCTTTTCTAATGCCAAAATATCTTTTTTTGTGGTGAGGAAATCACATCTATACACAATATTCAAGATGTGATGTACCATAGTTTTAGATAGGAGCAGTAAGATCATCTTATTATTATTCTCTATCCCTTTTTTAATAATTCCTAACATCCAATTTGCTTTTTTGACTGCCGCTGCACACTGCGTGGACGTTTTCAGAGAACTATCTATGATAATTCCAAGATCTCTTTCCTGATTAGTTGTAGCTAAATTAGCCCCATCATATTGTATGTATAGTTGAGGTTATTTTTTCAAATGTGCATTATTTAACTCTTATTCACATTAAATTTCATTTGCCATTTTGTTGCCCAATCACTCAGTTTAGTGAGATCTTTTTGAAGTTCTTCACAGTCTGCTTTGGTCTTGACTATCTTGAACCATTTAATATCATCCGCAAACTTTGCCACCTCACTGCATACCCCTTCCTCTAGATCATTTATGAATAAGTTGAATAGGATTGGTCTTAGGACTGATCCTTGGGGAACACCATTAGTTACCCCTCTTCATTCTGAAAATTTACCATTTGTTCCTACCCTTTGTTTTGTGTCTTTTAACCAGTTCTCAATCCATGAAAGGATCTTCCCTCTTATTCCATTACGACCTAATTTACACAAGAGCCTTTGGTGAGGGACATTGTCAAAGGCTTTCTGGATATCTAAGTATACTATATCTATTGGATCCCCCTTGTCCGCATGTTTGTTAACCTCTTCAAAGAACTCTTAATAGATTAGTAAGACATGATTTCCCTTTACAGAAACCATGTTGACTTTTGCCCAACAAATTATGTTCTTCTACGTGTCTGACAATTTTGTTCTTTATTATTGTTTCAACTAATTTGCCCAGTATTGACGTTAGACTTATAGTCTGTAATTGCCAGGGTCACCTCTAGAGCCCTTTTTAAATATTGGCATCTTCCAGTCCTTGGGTACAGAAGCTGATTTAAAGGATAGGTTACAAGCCACAGTTAATGGTTCCGCAATTTCACATTTGAGTTCTTTTAGAACCCTTGGGTGACTGCCATCCGATCCCGGTGATTTGTTACTGTTAAGTTTTTCAGTTTGTTCCAAAATCTCCTCTAAAGACACTTTAATCTGGGAGAGTTCCTCAGATTCATCACCCACAAAGGATGGTGCAGGTTTTGGAATTTCTCTATCATCCTCAGCCATGAAGACTGAAGCAAAGAAATCACTTAGTCTCTCCACAATGGCTTTATCGGCTTTATCGTCCTTGATTTGCTCCTTTTGTATCTCGATCATCCAGGGCCCCACTGGTTTTTTAGCAGGCTTCTTGTTTCTAATGTACTTAAAACATTTTGCTATTACTTTTTGAGTTTTTGGCTAGCTGTTCCTCAAAATCTTTTTTGGCTTTTCTTAGTACACTACCCAATTAGCCAACCATAAGATGGGATTTTCAGGTCTCTCCTCAACATTGGTCTTCTCTCCTGAGCCTCCGGCCTCTCGCTCCGTCTCTCTCTTTCTCTTTTCCCCCTCCTGCCTCTCACTGTCTCTCTGCTCTCCTCTGTCTCTGTCAGGGATGCACGCTCGTCCAGGCCCTGCCCTGTGGACATGTACGTCACCGCCCACCCTCCTTCGCCTCCCACCGTGGTGCGCGGCTGGCTTCTGTGCCGCTCAGCCAGGTGGGAGCAAGCGGTGCAAACGGCCTCTCTCTCTCTCTCTCTCTCTCTCTTCTCCTCCTACTGTCTCGCCTTCTCTCTCTCTCAGCTCTCATCTGCCTCCTGCCTCTCTCCCCATCTCTCTCTCTTTCTTTTCTCTTCCTCCCTCCTCTCACTCTGGCTATGTCTACACTGGCAGCTTCTTGCGCAAGAACTCTTTTGCAGAAGAGTTCTTGTGCAAAAACTCTTCCACAAGAGAGCGTCTACACTGCCATGTGCTTTTGAGCAAGAGATGTGCTTTTGTGGAAGAGCATCCATGGCAGTGTAGATGCTCTCTTCCGCAAGAAAGCTCTGATGGCCATTTTAACCATAGGGGCTTCTTGCGCAAGAAATTAATGTTCCCTGTCTACACAGCCCTTTTCTGGAAGAACTCTTGCAGAAGAGGGCTTATTCCTTGCGGGGAGAGGAATAACTCTTCCGGAAGAAGTCCTGTTTTACAACTCTATACTGTAAATTTACTTCTGGAAGAACGCTCGTTCAGTGTAGACAGCCGGAAGTTTGGCTGCATGGGGAGCGCGGGCCCCAAACGGCCGTTTGTGCCGCTTGCTTCTGCGCGGCGGCCCGACTAAACAGCACAGAAGTCAGCCGAGTGCCACGGCGGGAGGCAACAGCACCGCCCAAAGAGAATAGCCAGCATTTCAGCATTACAGAGTCTCAGGCATTGGGCTACTATATATGGGTATCCTAGTCCGAACTACCTAGTTCGTGCCGCGTGTAGCCATGCGGCACAGGGTTCGAACGAGCAGGGATTTAAAAATGGCGGCGCCCAGTTTATGCAAATGAAGCCCGGGAAATTCAAATCCCGGGCTTCATTTGCAAGTGCGGTATGCCTACATTACTCTGCTAGTTCGAACTAGCGGGGTAGTATAGACATACCCTATATGATTTGTACACTTAATTTGGCAGTGTATTTCTATTTACCTCACTAGGATTGGACTTCCACTTTCTATTTACCTCACTAGGATTGGACTTCCACTTTTTAAAAGATGCCTTTTTATCTCTCATTGCTTCTTTTACATGGTTGTTAAGCCACGGTGGCTCTTTTTTAGGTCTCTTACTATGTTTTTTAATTTGGGGTATATATTTTAAGTTGGGCCTCTGTTATGCTGTCTGAAAAGTTTCCATGCAGCTTGCAGGGATTTTACTCTAGTCACTGTATCATTTAATTTCTGTTTAACTAACTTCTCATTTTTGTGTAATTCCCCTTTTTGAAATTTAATGCCAGAGTGTTGGACTGCTGAGGTGTTCTTCCCACCACAGGTAGGTTAAATGTTATTATATTATGATCATTATTCCTAAGCGATCCTGTAATAGTTACCTCCTGGACCAGATCCTGTGCTCCACTCAGGACTAAAGCAAGAATTGCCTCTCCTTGTGGGTTCCTGTACTAGCTACTCCAAAAAGTAGTCATTTAAGGCATCAAGAAAATTTATCTCTGCATCTCATCCTGAGGTGACTTGTATCCATTCAATATGGGGATAATTGAAATTCTCTATTATTATTGAGTTTTTTATTTTGATAGCCTCTCTAATCTGCTTTAGCATTTCAACGTCATTGTCACTGTCCTGATCAGATGGTCGATAATATATCCCTACTGCTATATTTTTATTAGAGCATGGAATTACTATCCATAGTGATTCAGTGGAACATATTGATTCATTTAAGATTTTTACTTCATTTGATTCTACATTATCTTTCACATATAGTGCCACTCCGCCACCCGCACGACCTGTTCTGTCCTCCTGATATATTTTATATTCTGGTATGATTGTGTCCCACTGATTGACATAATAGGCATCACAGAAACCTGGTGGAATGAGGACAATCTCCTCCTTTAATATGAGGTACTCTAGTTCACCCACGTTATTAGTTAGACTTCAAGTATTTGTATAGAAGCACTTAAAAAAATTGCCACTGTTTATTTGTCTGCCCTTCCCTGATGTATTTGATTCTTTTATATGTGATTGTTTCTTGTCTGATCTGGCCCATACTTTATCATCTCCCTCCTCTCTTTCTGACTCAAACCTAGAGAATCTCCATCAATGGACTCTCCTCTAAGAGAAGTCTCCGTCCGATCCACTTGCTCCTCTGCACCAGTCGGCTTTCCCCCATCTCTTAGTTTAAACACTGCTCTACGACCTTTTTAATGTTTAGTGCCAGCAGTCTGGATCCACTTTGGTTTAGGTGGAGCCCATCCTTCCTGTATAGGCTCACCCTATTGTTCCATAGTTCCTAATGAATCTAAACCCCTCCTCCCTACACCATCGTCTCATCCATGCATTGAGGCTCTGAAGCCTGCCTACCTGGCTCTGTGAGTGGAACAGGAAGCATTTCTGAGACTGCCACCATAGAGGTACTGCATTTCAGTCTCTTTTCTAGCAGCCTAAATTTGGCTTCCAGGACATCTCTCCTACCCTTCCCTACATCATTGGTACCTACATGTACCACGACTACTGGCTCCTTGTCAGCACTACACATAAGTCTATCTAGATGCCTCGAGAGATCCGCAACCTTCACTCCAGGCAGGCAAGTCACCATATGGTTCTCCTAGCCATCACAAACCCAACTATCTATGTTTTTGATGATTGAATCACCCACTTCTAACACCTGCCTCTTCCTAATAACTGGCGTTCCCGCCCCCAGAGAGGTATCCTCAGTGCGAGAGCATTCCATAACATCCTTTGGAAGGCGGACCCCAACTGTGGGATGATTTCCCTCTGCTCCCATTGACTGCTTTCTTTCCCTGAGCCTTTCATCCTTCTTAACAGTGCTGGGGCTGTCAGACTGGAGGTGGGATGATACTACAGTGTCCCAGAAAGCCTCATCAACATATGTCTCTGCCTCCCTTAGCTCCTTCAGTTCAGCCACCCTGGCCTCTACAGCCCGAACTTGGTCTCTGAGGGTCAGGAGCTCCTTGCACCTGGTGCACACATACGCCACCCGCCCACAGGGCAGGTAATCATACATGTTACACTGGATGCAATAAACAGGATAGCCCCCACTCTGCTGCTGGGCTTTTTCCTGCATTCTCTCCTATGAATACATTTGATTATAGATGGGGGTTTTTATTTAAATGTTTGGGATATAAGTTTTTTGGGATATAAAATGGAGATAAAATGTTTATTATAAAAGTTTTATGTTTAAAGAAGGTCAGAAGTAACTAGCACCCTCTAAGAGCTCCCTCTAAACTCCCTTCTCAAAACTCCCTCCTGTTAGCAATTTCCCTGTTCACAAGCCCTCTTGTTAACTTGTTGCAACTGGTCTCCAGTGTGATTGAAAGGATAAAATGAATGGTTCCCAGAGTTAAAAGTCCTAGGATGTTCCTGATTGATCTTGGGCTCAGAAGTTAGGGTGATAGTGGGCGGCCTAAAGTCTCCATTCTTTTGCAGAGGCTGGGGGAGGGTGCTAGGGTTCAGAGAGATCAATACTGTGGAGTAGACTGAGGAGACCCTCCATCAAGTTACGGGTTACATAGCAGGAGCCTTGTAGACCCAACACTAGAACTGGTTAAATGCAGGAGAGGATGGCGGCTGGGTTGGTAGTGCCCCTCCTCTATGTTTAAGTTAAGTTGTGCTGTGCCACTTAAAATCCATCCATGGGTCTATCCTCATTTCACAGTTGTGTCTGCATTCAATAGCTCATGGTCATTTGACTCCAGTTGGCCCATGCTCATTCCTGCTCTGTGCCTGCCTGACTAGCTGTGGTAGCTTTCATGGAGCCGCTCTGCACTCTTATACCCTCCCCAAGGCCCTGAAAGTCACAGAAGGGAGGAAGCTGGTATCACAGAATCAGCTGAGTTCCCCTTCACTTAGGGATGTGAACAACTAGTCGCTTCTCCCTCCCCTTGCTGTCTCTCTAACAGAGGCAGCAAGAGGGCAGGGGAGAGGAGAGGGTGTTTCAAAGCAGCAGCGCTGCGTGGAACCTGGGGCCAGACCCTGGGCTCCACGTGGCGATGCCGCTTTGAAATGCTGCATAGGACTCCCCAGCTGCCACTTTGAAACGCCGAGGGAAGCACAGGGCCAGCGGGGGATTGCTTGAGGCCTCCACTGGCCTTGTGCTCCCCACAGTGCTTTTGCCTTTGAAGTGAAGCAAAAGCCCTGGGGCTGTTGCTACATTTCAAAGGTGGAGGCGCCCTTATTGACAACTTGAATAGTCAATGCAAATTGAATCAACTATTCCATTAGCCAATTAATTGAAATGTTACATCCCTACCTTCACTACGTGGAAGAGGGAGATATGTGGAGGGACTTGCCCATGTGGGGGACTCACTGGGATAGATTTTGACATGCTGTCCGCATTTCCTTTTCTTCAAGGAAGTGAGTTCAGAGGCCCAGACCAGAAATTTTTGGTGAGGCCTATGTATTTTTATTTTGATAATTAGTCTGCTTGGATATTTGTGATCACCACAATAGAACAGTGAGTTTCAAACTAAGGGTGGCAAGCTTGTATTGGGTTGTGAAATGTCAGGCAGTGGGTCCCCTTGCTGTTGTGTGACCAGCTGGGATACTGTGGCAGGCCTCCCCCCGCCTTGTCACTGTAGGCCCTGCCGTGCCTCATTGGTCTATCGCCTAGATGGGGCTGGATGGGGCTCGCTGCATTGCCACCACCCTAGGCTCTGGGGACCAGTGGCTGTGGATGAAAGCAGTGTGCAGAGCCATTTCTGTACCTCTGCCTATGAACCAGACCTTCAGCTGACCACTTCCAGAGTGTGGTGCAGTCTGCATTGTCAGGACAGGCAGAAAGCTAGTATTAGCACTGTGCTATACTACTAACTAGGAGCTGGTAGAGGGAAGCCCATGCCCAAACCCTGAACACCAACTCCCTGAGCCTCTTCAAACCCAGAACCCCTTCTACACTTCAAACACCTCATCTCCATCCCACCACAGAGCCTGCACGCACCCTGAAACCCACCCTACCCCAGAGCTTCCTCTTGCACCCTGAATCCCTCTGCCTTGTCCCCTAGCCTGGAACCCCTATTATACTCCAAAATCCCAGAGCGTGCATACTGATATGGAGCTCTCTCCTCCCCACACACCAATCCCATCCTGGCCCCACTCACAGCCCATACTCTAGGCAGGAGATATAATTATGTTGGGTCATGGACATCAACATTTTTCTTCAACTGGATTGTGAGGAAGTAAGTTTGAAAATCACTGCAATAGTAGAATGACACTAGAACTAACTGCTCTTTTCTGGCTACACCAATTGCACAGACTTTTAATTCATGATGCTTGCACTGAACTTGAATTAATACGATACTGTCATCTTGGAGTGCCACATACTCACGAAGTATGATGACCAGTGCAAGCGTGTCGCAGTATTGTCGGGAAGATAGACATTAACCTTATTTTAGTTTCCCTTCCCTTGTCAGTTGTTGTAAGCAAGGGTATTCAATGTCGGAAAGTATCTAGAAGATATTAATATTATCTGTCAGCAAGATTTAATTGATTAGCATTGTTTCTGAATACTAATGGGTATAATTCTGCCCTAATTTAAACTGTGTGTGACTCAGTAGAGAAAGTAGAGGCAGAATTCAGCTTTATTTCTTCCAAATTAGGTACAAGAGTCAGTTTCACTTTGTGTGCCAAGGATATAGGGGGATTTTACCTTTTTGATGGAACTGAAGTAAGAGCAAGTGTGCATTTATTTTGGTCTCTTATTTGTTAGCGTTTGATTTAAAAAGCAAGCAATCAAACCTTTTAAAGCGTTAAAATCTTGACAGTACACCTTTAAAGATTTGTTTCACATGTGCATAACTTTGAGCAAGTGAGTCAATGTCTTTCAAGTCTTTGAAAGACTGATGCCTAAAGGATAAATTATATTTACATGGCCCTTTGAGGAAAACAGGTTATCTAATAGAAAATTCATTGGGCTGGAAGAGGTAAGATGGACTTTACTGAGTATTAAATACATAGCTGTATCATTATTGTTAATACTGAGAAGCATTCCTGAGGCTAGAGTAATAGAGAAAATACCAGCCCTAATATGAGCTACGTCTCCTGAGTGGCTCATCGGAGGGGAGAACCCAGTGGGGTGACGAAATATTTTGGGGATGGATTTGAATAGTGTTTGCCAAATTATGTGGAGAGTTTCAATTATAACATTTATAATAGTGCTGTACTGGCGCTTCCAAAGTAAATTAGAAACCCCTGAAATTGTTGTATTTAACCTGTCGGGTTAAAGAACCCTAAGGTCAAAAGGAGGGAACTGTAGGGTAAACTGAGGCAGTCCATGGTATCTTGCTGAGAACTGACAACTAAATCATTAGGCCAGGCCTGGGAAGCACACAGACAGCAGTTAACTTGACCCTGGTCTTCCTGACAACTACATTCCAAAGGGGCTTCACTCTGATAAGGCCTGGCTGGTACTAGCCAGGCTGTGCGGTTTTTCTTACTGTCTCCTGTGATTTCAGATTAGTTAGCTTGGATCCCAAGGTCTGTGCCAAGCGAAGGAAGGAGTCATCTCATAGTAGACATCACAAATTTCAGCAAAACAAGTTAACATCAATATGTCCATTTAGGGGCCTTCCATCCTGTTTATGTTGGATCATTTAGCTTGTTAGGAATAACTACCTGTATTAGTGATAACATGTTTAATTGGCAATGGGCGGAGATACTGTGTAACTTTTGTAGTTTATTGGCTTATGTGCATATCTCATTTCCGCTGTTAGACCTATCAAATCACTTCCCTTCCGTCCATCTGCTACCTATATAATCTAATGTATGTTTTGGTTAAGTCAGTGCTCAACCAGGCTAACCCTCTGGTGGGTACTCCACCAGCTGTGTGAACCAATAAATCCTCTGCTTGTTTTCACCTGTACCCAGTGTGTCTGGAATTATTCCCTACACGTATATTAATTGCTTTGCACACTCCACATTATAATAGGTGATTGCAGCTTTGTCCAGCCACCACTAATTTTAGTGCAGCTCCAAATAGCTGAAATGTGGAGTGATCTGGTAATGTCTCAGACTTCTCCTGGGTTCAACTCAGTGGAGACGACAGACACCGCAGGCGTGCGTGCGTGTGTGTCCGTGTCCAACCTTGCCCCTGGAAAGAGTGGTGCTCAGGCGGAGGGGGTGGATCTGAGGGCAGACAGCCCTCAGAGCCACGTGGATTGTCCGGCACAGCACTTTGGCACTGACAGTAATTCAAAGATCCCAGGGTATGTCTACACTACAACGTTAATTCAAACTAACTTAGTTCGAATTAGTTCTAATTAGCTTAGTTCGAATTAACTAACGGATCCAGACTAAAAAACTAGTTCGAATTAGCGTTTTGGTAATTTGAACTAGCATGTCCACATTAAGTGGACCCTGAACCGGGCTTAAGGATGGCCGGAAGCAGTGCCGGCAGGGCATCAGAGGAGGACTTAGAGCGTGGAGATACTGTCTCAGGTTAGCTGAGGGCTATGCTTAAAGGGTCCCGACCCCCACCCCGGACAGACAGTTCTCAGGGGTGCCCCGCTTGCAAAGCAGTCCTGGCTTGGATTGCCTGGACTACTCACACTGGGCACATCACACCACTCAGCCATCAGCCCGGCTGCACTTGCCGCAGGCTGCCATCTGGGGAGAGGAGGCAATTGGGGGGCTGCAGGAGAGCTTCCACCCCCAGAAGCCCGCAGAGCCAGCCCAGTCCTCCCCATCGGGGGCTCGTGCCCCATTCCTCCCTCACCTCCTTCCACTTACCCTTTCCTAGCCCCTCTTCTTGATGTACAAAATAAAGATAACGTGTCTTCCAAAATGGAATCTGTCTTTATTGAACAAAACTGGGGGAGACTGGGAAAAGGAGGTGGGAGAGGGGAAGAGAGAGGCTGGGAGAGGGAAGGGCAACTAAAATGATCAGGAGTTGGGAACAGGTCCCATATGAAGAGAGGCTAAAGAGACTGGGACTTTTCAGCTTAGAAAAGAGACGACGGAGGGGGGACAGGATAGAGGTCTCTAAAAGCAGAGGTTGGGTGGAGAGGGTGCATACAGAAAAGTTCTTCATTAGTTCCCATAAAGAAGGACTAGAGGACACCAAAGGAAAGGAATGGGTAGAAGGCTTCAAACTAGTAACAGAAAGTTGTTCTTCACAAAGCAAAGAGTCAACCTGTGGAACTCCTTGCTGCAGGAGGCGGTGAAGGCTAGAACTAGAACAGAGGTTAAAGGGAAGTGAGATCTAGTCATGGAGGTTGGGTCCATGGAGTGGTATTAGCCAGGGGGTAGGAGTGGTGTCCCTGTCCAAGGTTTGTGGAAGGCTGGAGAGGGATGGCACGAGACAAATGGCTTGGTCACTGTCTTCGGTCCATCCCCTCCAGGGTCCCTAGGGTTGGCCGCTGTCAGCAGACGGGCTACTGGGCTAGATGGATCTTTGGTCTGACCCAGGACGGCCATTATAAGCTCAGGGCTCAGTGTCAGGGGTCTCAGTGGACCCCCTTGATTCTCTTGCACACCTGCTCCTGGGTGGCCAGGCTGGCAGCTCTCCTGCCCTAACCGGCCACTTTCCTGTGCCTCGTGCGGAGATTGTGGACAAGGTCCACGATGTCTGCACTAGCGTCCGTTAGTTCGAATTAACTCTGTAGTGTAGACATACCCCCAGAGCTGCAGTAACAGCGGCAATGGCTGGGAGCTTTGGGCCCCTTTGTAACTCTGTCTCAGGGCAATTACCCCCTTTGCTCCTGCCCACCCCTGTTGGGCCTGGTCCAACCCCATCATCTGCTATGGGGGAAGTGGGAGTGAGGGTATCTGCTTCAAGCCCGGGAACCCCCTTTCATTGGAATTGCTGCTGCTTGTGGAGTCCATCCAGTTTCTAATTTGAATGTTTGCCACATCTTAGGGGTGTGGTGCAATAATAATTTTCCTTTCCTGATTTTGCTTTGATAGTTTTGGGGATTTATCTGGAAGTGTGGATTTTATTGGGGGGTGGAGGGGAGACTGCAGTTTTGTGGCATAGGGACCTTTGGGTTTACTGGAGTGGCTTCCCCTTCCTTCCCCACATCTTTTGGTTTTCTACGAATGTTTTGGTATTTGAGCTGTATATTTCTATATCCATCCTGGGGCTCTAGCACTTAAATTATGTTTTTATATTGAAATTAAAATAAAACAAATTTACTGATTAGGTTTCTTAGTCTATTGTATTGCTTTGTCTGATAATTATTGAATTCCATATTTACATTTCCCTGAGGTTACTTATATGATGCATATTAAAAGGACACAGTCAACTTGGAAAAGAAGGTGTTTTTTTGTTTGTTTTAGTTAAAAGTAAATGGAGATATTTTCAAATGCTCCAGACTCCCTTGACAAATGTTTTGTGATTTTTTTTAAAAATTATTTCTAGTTGTATTTCATATTTTTAAATTTTTGTGTGCTACGTCTGGATGCCTCAGACACATAACTGGGGAAACTGATTATTTAAATGTTTACACGTGCCCAAATGTATGCACTTGAGTGTTTTGAAATCAATAGGAATACTCATAGTGGTGAAGTTATATGCGTACATATTTTCAGGATTCCACCCTGACTTACAAGGTAAAGGAAGACAGTGAAACTAATCCTACACATAGTGCTATCAAATGCAAAAAGTAAAGAAACGGAAAGAGAAAAAGAGAGAAGATAGAGAAAAATGTGTTTATAGTAATCACATTTGTTTCACACACACACATGATTTTTATGATGATGTCTTTAAGTGTTGACTAAATTCCCCGGCTTTAATCCTAAATAATATGATGTCCAATAAAGTAAGAAGAACTATTAAATGGTAAGTTCTTTGGAATAGTGATAATCTTTTTTTGCTACATGTTTGTACCATGCCTGGTGCAGTAGGGTTAGGGCAGGGACTCAAGGTGCTACTGAAATAAATAATTTTCAGATTATATATGCTTCCAGATGTTTTTCAGTGGTTCAATGATTACTGTGCTGCTTCACTGTATTTAAGAGGAGAAATTAGACAGATTGGTAATGTCATAACAATACTGCCATTTCCAGATCAGCAGGACATGTATATTAATAATTTCTTCTGGGTGCATTTATAATCATAGTGACTTGCAATCACTGCTACTTATTTCAGATGTTTTAAATATTTGAGTCTGAACAATCAGCTGTATACAATTGAGACTTGTATATTTGTTATTTTATAGCTGAACAAGTATACAGTTAATCCCACAGTACTCTTGAAATACTTGGAGTACTGCTGCACTAGGTCTCTCACAAGAGGCATTTACAAACTAATTTCACCTGTGATCATGAAAGGACAACAGTACATAGAGGAGATTGGAAAGATAGTGGCTCCAGCAATGCAGAACAGTTTTAATGTCTAGTAATGCCTAGGGGGAAAAAACGGGAGAATAACACTTTTTTTTAGAACACTTTTAAAATATATTGGGTAAAATTCTACCCTTAATTTTATCAGTGCAGTTTCAGAAGCTTTGTTCAGGCATCTGTACCCTTTACCTGAATGGAAATGGACTCATCTTTGATAGTTTGCCATTCTGCACAAGTATGAAAAACTTATTAGAGTAATTACATTTAAAACTTATTGGGCTAAATATTCAACTATGCCAGAACTCAGAGCCACACTTTCCAGCTCTGAGTCCAGCTGCCCTCCTGCATGTTAATGTCTCCTGGGTAAGATATGTTGGATCTGTGAAAGTCACCAGGGTGCAGCATGAATTTAGGTCCTACCTCCTCCTGCCTGAATGTATCTGCATGCCACTATGCTGGACTCAGCAGAGAGATTAGAAGTGGGACACCAAGAGCAGGCTAGAGAATTCCCTAAGTGGGAAGAACAGTAAAGCAAGTGTTCTATATCTCAGCTCACTAATGACTATGCGGTGTTCAGACAGGGTAGGCATAAGATCCATGGAAATATCTGTATCAGGAAAAAATTCTTCAGTAGGAGGTCACAATCTGGTGTTTGCCTTGTCAATATAGGTCCTGTTATGATTTCAGAGCAATATGACACATTTCCATAGTAGCTCACATTTGAAGAACTCAAAACTCTTTCCATACATTGATTAATCAATGCTCCAAATACCCCTGTGAGGTTGGTCTATATTATCATCATTTTAGAAGCTGAGAGGCTAACGTAGAGTGTAAGTAAAGGAGTTTCCTCTGGGAGGTTTGTCAGCAGAGCTATGAATAAGTACCAAGGCCGCCTCACTCCCAGTCCTGTGCTTTAACTACAAGGCAATCCTTCCTTGCTCCAGCAGCCTTCTGTTAAAATAAAGCAGCAGCAGCTGTATTCCTAATGCCTGCTAAGAGAAGATGAAAACATGGAGAAGTAGGATGTAATAAAGGAACCGCAAACAAGAGGGGTCAGAACCAGAGATGTTCAGTGGGAATGAAGTGAAGTAGGTATTCATACAATAGGGAAAAAGTTAAGAAGTAGAATTAGGGAGATGTTGTTTGTGCTTTTTTCCCCAAGGCTTGCCAATCAAATTTTTATTACTGTGGTACTTGACAGTAAAAAACCACCATAATTAATGTAAAGACTGTTTTGTAACAGACGGTCCTTGACGTTTTCCATGAGGTATTGAGCTTTTAAATACCAACAAAGGTATTGTTGGTAATGTTTTCAGGTGACTATAGAAGAGGGCATATGGACTGCTCTGTACCTATCTGATGCCTTACACGTGTTGGTTTATGTATATGTAACCATTTGGTGGGCTCGAGTTCATTACCTATTCCAGTGTTTAAAAATAACCCAACTCCCATAGAAAAGCACTTGGAGACTCAGGATTGAGTCTAAGGCTTTTCAACAAGGATTGCATTGGATTCAATTCCCCCAAAGGACAATGGAGTGAATTAACAGAGTTATAAAATCTTATGATATAAAAATTAACTTATCCATGTTATGATAAAGAAATAATAAGTTATAATCTACATATATTATTTTCACAGATATACATAAAGAAAGAAATTAAACAGGTGAGTCCCCCAGAAATACAGAAGAAATTCAAGCATTCCCTAAAGTGTTAGTTTGAGTTCACCTAAGTCTGAGTCTTTTATCACTAAATCTATAGAGCCCGCTGAGTCCAAAGCAGTATTTTCCCTCCACTAGCTCATAGAAATCTTCAGTTGGAATCCATGCAGAGTCTTCCTCTGCTGAAATCATTGTTAGTCAGTCAGCTAACTGACTGATGACCCACTCAGGTAAGTGTGCTGATTTAATAAAAATCTTGTTAGAAGACAAACTGAAAATAGCAAAACATTTCCCCCCATGATCACATTTAAAGAAACGAAAAGTTTGTGAATCATACTAATTGAGACATTTTAACTAAAACCGTTTGGCTAAAATCAACCAACATTCAAAGTATACAAGTTCAAATAAAAGAAATTATTTCCCTCTTTCTATAACTAACACTTCCAGGACTTCCCTCTTGGGCTGTGTCCAGACTCAGGGGTTTTTTCTGGAAAAGTAGCCTTTTCCCGAAAAAACTTCCCCTGCGTCCAGACTCAAGCCGCGTTTTTTCGAAATTATTTCGAAAGAACGCGGCTTTTCTTTCGATGGCGATAAACCTCGTTTCACGAGGAAGAACGCCTTCTTTCGAAAGTTCCTCTTTCGAAAGAGGCGTTCTTCAATGTAAATAGGGCTTCCTCGAAAGAGAGCATCCAGACTCGCTGGGTGCTCTCTTTCAAAAAAGCGGATTGCTCTTTCGAAAGATCCGCCTGCAGTCTAGACGCGATCTTTCGAAAGAGGCTCTTTCGAAAGATGCTTTCGAAAGAGCCTCTTTCGAAAGAAGCCTGCAGTCTAGACATAGCCTTGGAAGGGTAACAGTATCACTAACCTGTTCAAAAGTGCTTCAGAGTTAGGAAAAAAACAGCTTGCTTTCTTATCCTGGGCTCAGTTTCTCACAGCCGAAACAATGCTCATGGACTTCGTGAAGAAGCTGCTTCTTCTTGACTGCTTCTCCCTCATGGTGTCAGACCCCAGCAACAGATGCCTACTGTAGCATACCCAAAACTATCATACCTATTTCCAAAAATCTTCTGGGTGTGGAGTTACCCACACAACTCATTCCTATCTCGCCTCAGCAGACCTTCTAAAGAGTTCTCTCCCTGTTAGAACCTACATGCAACCTATGTATCTGCTAGGGTCTATAATGTTGATGAAGTGATGTAAACTTGGTCAGTGCACTATGTGTAGTGTAACTGCATCCATTCAGGTCTGTGATTTTTTTTTTCTGTTAAGTGAAGTCTAAACAGGAAAAAACATGAAAGCACTCTCTGAAGAATATGAAAATGATATACTCTATTTTGGCTCTTTGGTTTTCAAATATAGAACTTGAAAGGAACTTTTTAGGAACAAGATTAAAATGAACTCCAGTGAGCAACATGTTCCAGTCCTGTTGTTACTTGGGCGATTATTTTCATGTGAGTGTGGTCTCTCTGTCTCCCATTTAATTAATGCTCATGTTGTGTAGACTGCTATTGTTTGGATTTGGGGAATAACAAGTGATGTATCTTTTTGGCTTCAGGAGAAGAACCTCTTTCACAGTCATGTTTGACTTGAAACACTCACAATGTATTAATGAGTCATAATAAATCGTGGGTCACCAAGCTAGCTTCTAAATATAAGACTAAGTACTTTGTCAGAAGACTATAACTCTGTGTGAACAGGCAAATATACCATTTTATAACGAAGTATGAGATTATGTGGGGACGCAAATTACATTTGTTTGCATTTGATTAGAAAATTTAATTTTGAAATGTAATTAATACATTACCAATATCTTTCACACATCTCATTAATCTGTAAAGAGTTTCTGATCTATCTGGATGCTGTTTTCTAGATAGTCTTGGCAGAATTCCACCGCATGCTAGTTTATGCTGTTATTTATTAGTTGGCTTATCAAAACAGCATAATCAATGCCTGTCACAACATAAATAAATGACCCTAGTAAGAAGCTCAAGTGACTACATTTTGCAGCTCTGTGAAAGAACTACAATATCTTTAAAGGAAACAGAAGGTCAAATTAACATTGGGAAACTTTGCTTCCCTCATTTTATCTATATATTTTAGAAATACTGAAATGTTTTGGAAATTCATTTTTCATATTTTTTTTCTTTTAAGGCATCCAGGGACATATCTATTCTACTGCTGATAATGCATTACTGAAGTTAGATTCTACTGAGACAAAAATACAGCATGGTTTATGAATATATATGAATGGATATTATTGCGTGAAGTCTAGAATTTAGTTATACAAACTTGAAATTATTAACTTAAAGTCGAGATGTACCTGAACAGTAAATTGAAAGAACCCACATGTCCAGGAACAAACATTTAAAACAATTGTTAGACGGTTATGAAGTTAAGAAGACTGCTCGGTTACTTTTGAAACACAAGATTTAATTATAGTATTGTTGGGTTGCAATCCTCAAGTGTGGGGAGGTGGACAATGCCTCATATCTGTCTGGCTGTAATTCTTTAGTAGGTAGGATTCTGTGCCATCTGATGGTGCTGTCTATGGGTATGTCTGTATAGCAGGTTTATTACAAAGTGTACGTCTACACACAAGCAGTTATTTCAACATAATGTCTAAATAATGTCCAGTCAGAGGACTTGTTACTCCAACTCCTGTAACCCTCATTGTATGAGGAGTATTTGAAAATAAGTGCTGTGTAGATGTGCCCACGTAGCATAGCTAAAGTTGCATAGCTTATTTCTAGTTTAGCCCTTCTGTGTAGATGTACCCTAAGTTTGTCCCCCCCTCATTTTTGAAAATACCATCTATAACTTGCTTTTGTGGAAATCAAGTTTCAAAATCTCATAAGCTGTCAGTAAAACATTAGACTTGGTAACCTGTTTTTTATAACTGCATTTGTTTTTCAGTATACTCTGTTTTAAGATCAGTGGATTCTAAAGCAGGTTTGGCAGGAGATATAATGGATTGTTTACAACAATGGTCACCAACCAGTTGATGGTGATCCTAATTGGTTTGTCCAGGAGGCTATCAAGTGCTGGCATTTCAGCTGTCCTTTCCCCTACTACTGTGCTGCTCCTGCCCTCTGCCTTGAAGCTGCTCCCTGGGAACCTTCTGCTTTCTGTGCAGACTGGGGAGGCAAAAGAGGGGGCGCCGATGACAAGGTGTTCCTCTCCTCCGACCCTGTACCCCATCTCCACAGAGTGAGCAGGGCGGGGCTTCAGACGAGTGATTGGACAGAGGCAGGGTCTTGGAGAAAGGGTGGGAAAGGAATCGGGGCAAGAATATTTGGGTTTGAGAGAGATCCTGAGTTGACAAATTCAGAAAGCAATCTTGTGCTTAAAAAAATTGAAGACCACTGGTATACAACATTATGTGTTTTTAAGTAACAAGCTTATTAACTATTTGAATAGTAAAAATCTAGTGGCATTCACTGCGTTTTGGAGTGTATGTGTGAAAAATGTTCTCTTGATGACCTGTAATTCATTAGGTTAGAGTTGGTGGCTCATTCCCTTCCCCCCCCCCAAAAAAAAAATCCATGATTTTAACCAATAGTGAATTATTCCATTTCCAAGCCCCTTTCATGAGATATATAACTAGGCTTGCCTGAAGACAGTCTTTGTGCATTGAAGGTTCAATATTGACAACTAAAATAATTGTAAATAGAATTTCAGAATTTTGTTCTTACTAAATATTTAACTAAAGTTTTCTTGTGTATTAGGTTTGATGTTTGTTGGTCGTACTGCCAATAATAATCAAAAGTTAGGATATTGTGTGGGGAAAATAGGCTTCTTTAGTGAGAAATTTAATTGATAATTTTATTTATCACATAATAAATGCTTAAACTTGAATCACTATTGTGAGTTAAGTAATGTTGTTGCTAATGGTAATACTATTTTTATTAATCTCAGAAGTTCCACATGATTTTTTAAAATATTTGTTGCAAAATATACCAACTCATAACTTTATGAAAAAAAACCTTTCTTTGCATTTTTAAAAGCTGATATTAAAATTTTGGAATGATACATATTAAAGTAGCTGAGATAGAATGAACTAATGCACAGTGATATTGAGAAAACAAAGCATGAGTAACTGGAGTGGAAGCCCTTTCAGAATTGTATATGAGGAAAAAATGAGCTCCAAAGAAAGATATGCATTCTCTCCAGGGAGGTAAGTAAAAAGTGAGAGATATGTAGAGAACAGGGATATTAAAATGTGTGTAATTAAGTAGCCATGGAACTGCTGTATCAGAGGCATTAGCACGGGGCGGTAGGCGGCACACAGGGAGCCGATGCGCACCGGAGTGCTAGCTTTTAAGCTGACTCCCCACACATAGTGGGAGCCTGCGTGTAACTGTGAATGTTAACCATTGAGCCCAGGCTCATCAGTTAACCATTTTAACCAGTTTACACTTTCACACCCCTAATGGAAAAAACCCAACATTTATCCTGTGACTGTCTTTACTTAACTAATATTTCAGACCTGTTTTTTTTCTTCTTAAACTACTAACAAAATGCTGCGTGACTTGGCACCCTTTTCTTTCTCTCTGATTGGCATAATCATAACAAAAAGATCTTCCTTTAATAATTCCAGATAGTCCTAATTCCAATTTATTGCCTTTACACACAGACGTTGAGCTAAGAATGAATGAGTCAGTTCTTGCTGTTTTTACTTGCCTTCTAAATTTTTTGTTAGGCACAATGGCATAGAACAGCAGATTAAAGTTTAATGTGTTGTGTTATGAGTAGAGCCTACCAAATTCCCAGCCATGAAAAGCCTGTCACAGACTGTGAAATCTGGTCTCCTTCCATGAAATCTGGTATTTTCTGTGCTTTTATCCTATATAGTATACAGATTTCGTAGGGGAAGCTATGTTGCTCAAATTGTGGGTTCTGACTGAAAAGGGAGTTGCAAGGAGGTTGCAAGTTTATTTTAGGGAGGGCTCATGGTATTGCCACCCTTACTTTTGTGCTGCCTTCAGAGCTGGGCAGCGGTAGAGCGGTGACAGTTGGCCAGGCACCCAGCTCTGAAGAATGTGCCCTGCCAACAGCAGCATGGTAGTAAGGGTGACAATAGCGTATTATGCCACCCTTACTTCTTTACTGCTGTCTTCAGAGAGTGGTAACTGCTGAGTTAGGGTATTGCACTGCTGTCTGCAGTGCAGAAGTAAGGGTGGTAATACCAAACCATGCCAATCTTTTTTCTATGCTGCCGTTGGCAGTGGCTCTACCTTCAGACTGGGCTTCCAGCCAGTATCCACCGCTCTCTAGCTGCCCATTCTGAAGGAAACGCTACCGCCAGCAGCAGTGCAGTAGTAAGGGCAGCAGTTCTACAATCCCTCACCCAATAACCTTGACACTCCCAACCATGTCTTTCTTTGGTCAGAACCTGCACAATTGCAACACTGTTTCATATTAATAAATGATTTTCCTAGTAGTAAAGACATTTTTTAACTTCCAGCTAGAACTATAGTTTACTTTCAAAAGTATATAACCATTGAATAAGATTGCCTTTTATTTATTGAACAAAATTAGTAACCTTATAAGTATGATCAGTGTCGTCTGATAGTAATATTCCTGGGTTACTCCACGAAGAAATGTGTTAATCCAAGTTGTTATCCTCCTATTATTGTAGGAAAGGGCATCAGCTGACTTAGATCCTCTCTACGTACAATAAGTATAAACTTGACCAAGTTACCCATGACTACTGGTAAATTATTCATTATATTGAACATTATTCATGTTCTGCATGTGCAATTTTTACTGTCTCAATTACAAAGAGATTTTAAAAACTGTACAGTAATATGCTTCAGATACCAGGTGTTTATCAACAAAACCAGTTGAATGACTCCATTTGTTTCTAGTTAAATCCATAACATACACACATGCCAGTAAATCATAAACACAGATTTACCCATCACTTTCATTTATACCGTCTAATTGGGAATTGGTTGTACAAGCCAAGTCTGTACAGATGCAAGAGCTGTCTGAATATGGCACTGCAAATCCTACTATAATAAGGCGCTGAAGTGCAGATGTGACAGCATAAACTATCTCTTTATGAGTGCAATAGCAGCAACTTGGGGGAGGGGAGCGCATGTTTGTTTAAAACCAACTCATATCATTAAAATCCAAAATTTTCCCCTCTCTTGTTCTGTCAAATACATAGCTACCTAGGAATAATGCTAATTGAAAAATTAGCATACCTGTTGGCAAGTTAGCTTGTTATGCCTTTTTGACATATAGTACTTATCTTAAATTGTCTAAGTTTTCAACAGTTTTACTCTTTGTGCCTTTTGAATTATACATTGTTAGTATGTAGTAGTAAATTTGGTGTAATTCTATGTTCAGATTGATTCCCAGAAACCTTGATAATCCAGACCGGGTTTTGAATTCTTGCTTCTTGTGAAGAATGGTTGGACCTAATGAAAGTTACTTTGTAATTTTTTTTATTCAAGAATTATTACATTATGAATGTTTACTGTTTGCACAAAATGATGGCCAAAGGTCTCGCTTAGAGACACCTGAATCCAGGCAAGGGTCTCTATGAAAGAAGTGGATTAACAGACATGCAGGGTAGGTCTACATTGCAACGCTATTTCAGGATACTGGAGTATACCGAAATAGCTATCCCTAGTCTTCACAGCAAGCCCATTATTTCAGGCATGCTATTCTGACATCCCTGTAAACCTCATTTTACAAGGAGTAAGGGATGTTTCAGAATAGTGATTTATTTCTAAATTTGGCACTGTGTAGACAGTGCCAAATAACAAAATAAGCTATTTATTTCGATGCTATTTCAATATGTAATTTTTTGTAACTCAAATTGTGTGTCTTATTTCGAGTTACTGTGCAGTATAGACTTACCCTCACTCTCCTCTCATCTGAAGTGAAATAAAAAGTCTGAGAATTGCAGACTCTTTTTTTAGTAGCCAAGAGGCACTGGTGTGGGGGAAGAAGAAATAGAAAGCTTGCCTTTTCCTTCCATAGAGAGAGACTGGGTATTCATAGTATCTTAGAGACACCTAGATATCACAAATGATGGCCAAAGTTCTCACAAGTGGGTTCTTAAAGAGACCACTAAATCCATAAATAGACACATAAGCAAAGGGCCTTATTTTTGTAGGTACTGATGAAGCTCTGCACCTCTCACTGATTTCAGGGACTTCATTAGAACATATGGGTACTCAGATGCTCTGAAAATCATGTTACTAGTCACTTAAACTTAAAAAGGTTGGCCAGATTTCAGATGAGTGCTGTGCCCTCTTACTAGTAGTTAATTTGGCACCTTGTCTCTTGGTTGTAGGACTTGTCTTGTAATTGCACTTTGATTTTTCTCTTCTTCCCAATATGTTTTCCCCCCTCTATCTTGTTGTGCTTCCTTCCTTAAGTAGTTAGTTTTTGTGATCTAAGCCTGGTAGACAGGAGAGAGGTGTGAACAGTAAGGACAGACGGCGAGGTTCAAGGGAAGCTGTTTTGAACACAAAAGTCTGAGTGGGGTAAATGAGTTCTGTATTTGAAACCTTTGTGTGTGAGAGTTTCTCAGAAGTAATTTGTAATGAAAGTTGTCAGATTGGTAATCTATGGGTATCTAGCTCTACCTTTGTAGAGAAGCAAGTCACCTGGATTATGTCCTCATAACCTCCTAATTCTCAAACATAAAGGAAGCCCTTTTACACTAGGGTGTGAGGTTCATGTATGTAACTGGTAGCACTCTACTTCTCATCAGGAGAACAAGGAGCGTTGTCAGTTTTGTGGCTCTAATGCTGCCACTGAGGCAAAGAACCAATTGGATGATACATTATTATTTATTCAGCATCTAAAAGTATTGTAGCTGTCTCCTAGGTTGTAGTGAAGATATGAGCTGAAATCTTGGTCCTGTTAAGTCAGCAGATGCTTTGACATTGACTTTATTGGGGCTAGATTTCCAACCATCATTGCGGACTTAAAGAATTTACCATCTAAAATGGAGCTGACAGATGGGACGAGAGGTTGGGAATACAAGAATGATACAGATTAGATTGTGTGCTTACTGCAGTAATGTATGCAAGCTTATTAGCAGTTGGTTTCCAGTTATCCATTATATTCATCTTGAGGGTGGGGAGATTGATTGAGGTATGAAATGTAGTCCCAGGTTACAGGGATAAGGAGTGAGAGAAGGTAGAAGAAAGAGTGTTAAGAACAAATGCAAGGAGGGAGAGGAAGAGGGCGCTATTGGCAACAGAGAGCAAGGAAGGTCCTGTTTTTTATGTTGTATTGCAGCAAATTATTACAGTTCTTTTTCTGTTTAGAATATTTTCACAGTTTATTTGCATGACCACAGCAGTAAACCTTCATTATTCAAGCTGTGTTTATAAAGTGTGCCCCAGCAGAAAAACTAAAACCAGATCTGCTTTTACGAATGATTTATTTTAAGGATTCTCTTGGTAATAATTGTTGAGTGCACACATTGTCAAACAGGACAGCTTATTGGAAATCATGATTTTTTTTTAAAGTTTCTGGTGTGTTCAATATTTAGTTTCCAAAACTAAATTTATACTGCACCTAGTGAACTGGAAAGTATGACAGTTGTCTATAATGTTCGGTAACTTTCATTGTATCCTCCTTATGTTCTTCTAGTGATTGTTTATGTCCATTCAATGTAGGTGATCGCCACATGCACCAGTGCCAGAAGATTTTATCTTAGCAGTACCTGTAGGGGAGCCAGCTAAGATGCCTGCCTGGAGTGGACCACAGATGACCCACACTAGCACTATAGGGTGTAAGTCAGGGCTGGGCAAAATATGGCCCAGGGCCCGGATCTGGCCCGCAAAGCCACTAGATCCTGACCACAGACCACCCTGCCAGGATCGTCAGGCACAGAGCTGCCACAGGTTTAAAGTGCAGTCTGGTGACCCTCTGCTCTGGAGGGAGGGGAAGGCTTCATACAATCTCCCAGCCCAGTACACGACTTCTATTGGCCAGAAACAACCAGCCAGTAGGAGCTGAGAGATTGGCCTGGGGGATGGGGGCAGCCCAAGCCTCTCTCCTTCCCAGAGCTGAGAGTCGCATGGAGGGAGCAGCCTGCAGCTCTAAGTGATCTGTGTCTGCAGCAGGCAGGGAGTCCAGTCTGCCATGGGGGTGCTGGCCAGGAGATGCTTAGGTTATCACCTCCCAGCCAGAGCCTGCTTCTAGCACCCCTCCCCCTCCTGCACCCCAGCTCCCTCCCTCAGGTCTATCCAAACCCTCTGCACTCTCCTGCCCCAGGTCACAACTCTCTTGCAGATCTTGTACCCCCTTTTACAGCCCTCCCCCAGGCCAGAATCCTCTCCTGCACCCAGGCATCCTCCCAGACCCTGCACACCAATCCTGGTCACAATTCCCTCCACCCAAACTTCCTCTCAGACCTCACATCATCTCCTGCACCCCAGTCCCTTACTCAGTGCACCTTTCTGTACCCAGCCTCAATCCTCGACCCCACATCTATTCCACAGAAAGTGCAGCCCTTGACCACTTTCCAAAATCTTGGATTGGCTCTCCGCCAAAAATTATTGCCCACTCCTTGAATAGGTCTGGGGCATGCCCCATTCTCTGGACTTTGTCATGTCTCCTGCTCAGATGGGATTTGGCAAGTCCTGCTGGGGAGCTGCAAATCATAGACCAGGTAGACTTATGTAGCCAAGTGGACATGACGGCGAGATTTCTGTGAGGCCTTGAGTGGTTCTTCACATATGTCCTCAATGGAGCCTTAATCTAGTCCTCTGCAGGCTTACTGGACCACACTTCAAACTCATAGCCACGTGTTCCTTCTGCACCTGTCTTGAAGGTGGCCTTCCTCATGGTTATTACATCAGCTAGGAGAGTCTCCGAGGTGTGATTCTTGACTTTGGTGCCTCCATAGGCATAAAGACAAGGTGAATCTGTGATCCCCCTTCACCCTGCTTTCCTACCTAAGATGGTTTCCACTTTTCATATGCGTCAGGATATGTTCCTTATGGTCTTCTTCCTAAAGCTTCATGTGACCGCTAAGGAGAGACAGCTACATGACCTGGATGTCCTCAGGACCCTTGCATTCTACATTGACAGAACAGACTTTGCATCAACTAGTCGATAAGGAGGAGGTGGAGCACTTGCTTTCCTAGCTGCGCCTTAGCATTTTAAATGTAGTAAGAGCTGCCTGCAGAGCTCTTGCTACATTTCAAAAGCTGAAGTACAGCAGTCGGGACCTGGCACAAGCAGGGACTGTTTCAGTCCCCTCTTGTGCTGTTTGCAGACTGTGCCTCTGCCTCCCCTGCTCCCCCACGTAGATGGTGCTGGGAGGAACCAGCTTTAAAGCAACTCCCCCTAGTACTGGCTCCTGCTTCCCCCTCTGCCTCTCTCTGATAGAGGCAGCAAGGGGGAAGGAAGCAACTAGTTGAGTCACTACTCGACTATCCGATAAACTTATGCTGGTCAACTGGTAGTCGACTGGTTGCTTAGCATGTCTGAATTAGGAATGTATCAACTAGTGGCTACTCAGCTGCCCCCGCTCATCAGAGCTCACTCAGACCAGAGCACAACTTTCTTGGTGGCCTTCCTCACCAATGTCCCTATCCTGGATATTTGTAAGACTGCAGCATGGTCTTCCATGCATGCCTTTGCCACACTCTAAGCCCCGTGGTAACAAGCCAAGACAATGCTGCCTTTGGAAGATCTGCATTGCAGTCAGCATGTCAGTCACCTATGTTGAATGGACATGAGCAATCACTCAGAAGAAAAGACAGTTATCTGTTTCCATAACTGGTGTTGTTTGGGATGTGATGTTCATGTCCATACAACTTCCTGCCCTCCTTCCCCACTGTCAGAGTTGTCCATCAAGAAGGAATCGAAGGTGGAAAGGTCTAGAGGATCCCTATATAGTGTGCACCACTCTAGGAGTGCTTGAGCTGACTCCGTTATGGGCACTTGTAACAGGGTTCGCCCACTTGTGAGGACCCCTCTGCAGCCAAGTGGTGCCACGCAAGGTCTTTGCCTGGTTGTCCAGTCCTCTCAAAGGCACTGAGGCTAGGGTCTTACTAGCCCTGTCCGTGGTGCTATTGGTTCTTTGTATTAGGCTTGTGGCCAATCTTCGGCCACTGGACCTGGGCCTTTCCCAGAGAGAGGGAAGTTCAGCTCTCACTGGGAGCTGTTCATAGTGCTGCTGATCTCTCTGTCAGTATATAGACCTGGCTGGGTCGAGATCCTGAAAGGAACTGCCAGGCCCTAGCCCTGCAGTTTCTTTTATACTCATCTACTGGGTCCTGATTGGCTGCCACAGGGACAGCCATTTTATCGTGCCTGGAGGACTTCTTCTCTGCTCCTCTTGCTGGGATGGGGTGCGGCAAGGCTACCAGCCTCCTGTAAGGGGCATTGGGGCCTTGTCCAGCCCGTCACAGTACTCCTAAGGGAAAATCTTGTGGGATTGGTGCAGATGGCGAACATACACACCCAGCTACAGATAAAGGCAACTTCTTTTTTTGTTAAGCAAACTAGTATGTTAAAATTTCTCCCTTTCTTTTCTCTTTTCCATATGTGTTCTACAGATACCTAATCTAGGTGATTGATCAGGAGAAGATTTATAAACAAGAGATAGGTACAAGTAAGTAATTGATTGTGACCAATTAATTTAAATTGATGTAAGGCTTCCTTGGCTAACTCAGTAAGGGTATCAGAAGTGATGATAAATTAGGATGAAGGGCGTTTGTGTTTACTGTTCCTTCGCTATCTTTGTATGTTATTTATATGATAGTGACACCTACAGGTCCCAGCCAATAAGGGGGCCACATTGTGCTAGATTCTATATGAACACAGAATAAAAGGAAGTCTTTGCACTAAATACAGGCAGTCCCCGACTTACGCGGATCCGACTTATGTCGGATCCGCAGTTACAAACGGGGCTGCTCCAGAGTACACGGACTGCGGGACCTCACGGTCCTGCCGCCCGTGTACTCTGGTGCTTTCTCTGCGTCTCCCTGGTCTGCAGACCAGGAAGACACAGAGCAAAGCCGCGGAGGGGCTCGGGCAGCGGGGCAGCCCCGCTGCCCGAACCCCTTCCCCCCCCCCGCGCAGCTTTGCAAAGCCGCGGGGAAGCCGGCGGCGGGGCAGCCCAGGCGCGCCTGGGTTGCCCCGCTGCCCGAGCCCCCCCACGGCTTTGCAAAGCGGCGGGGAACACAGAACTGGCGGTCAGTTTCAGCAGCGGCTGAATCTGGACGCCAGTTCCGACTTACATACAGATTCAACTTAAGAACAAACCTACAGTCCCTATCTTGTATGTAACCCGGGGACTGCCTGTACTCAAAATATAAAGCAGGTGAGAGAGAGAAGGGATGGTAGACTGAAAGTATTGGTTGTTAACGGTTCTAAATCCTGCTGGAAAGGGATAACAAGTGGAGTTCCTCAAGGGTCTGTTTTGGGACCCGTACTGTTCAATATCTTCATCAATGATGTAGATATTGGGATAGAGAGTACGCTTATTAAGTTTGCAGATGATACCAAACTGGGTGGGGTTGCGACTTCTTTGGAGGATAGGGACATAATTCAGAATGACCTTAGCAAGTTAGAGAAATGGTCGGAGGTAAACAGGATGAGGTTTAATAAAGAGAAATGCAAAGTGCTCCACTTAGGAAGGAACAATCAGTTCCATACATACAAGATGGGAAGCGACTGTCTAGGAAGGAGCATGGCAGAAAGGGATCTAGGGGTCATAGTGGACCACAAGTTGAATATGAGTCAACAGTGTGATGCTGTTGCAAAAAAAGCAAATATGATTCTAGGTTGTATCAACAGGTGTGTTGTAAGCAAAACTCGTGAAGTCATTCTGCCGCTCTACTCTGCACTAGTTAGGCCTCAGCTGGAGTACTGTGTCCAGTTCTGGGCGCCACATTTCAAGAAAGATGTGGAGAAATTGGAAAGGGTACAGAGAAGAGCGACAAGAATGATTAAAGATTTAGAGAACATGACCTATGAAGCCAGGCTTCATGAACTGGGCTTGTTTAGTTTGGAAAAAGAAGATTAAGGGGGGACATGATAGCGGCTTTCAAATATCTAAAAGGGTTCACAAGGAGGAAGGAGAAAATGTGTTCCTCTTGGTTTCTGAGGACAGGACAAGGAGTAATGGGCTTAAAGTGCAGCAGGGGAGGTTTAGATTGGACATTAGGAAAAAAATTCCTAACTGTCAGGGTGGTCAAATATTGGAATAAATTGCCAAGGGAGGTGGTGGAATCTTCCTCTCTGGAGATATTTAAGAACAGGTTAGATAGACATCTGTCAGGGATGGTGTAGACGGAGCTTGATCCTGCCTTGAGGGTGGGGGGCTGGACTCGATGACCTCTCGAGGTCCCTTCCAGTCCTATTATTCTATGATTCTATGATTTTTACAGATGGAGAATTCAATGCAAAATATTTTTATAAGAACATTTTCCAGGTTAGATTTTTTTAAAACATTTCTTTGGCAGTTTCAGGGTATTAATCTAAACAATAAAATGAAACCTGTGTATTTATTACCTCTTTTTTATTTAAAAAAATCTGTTTCAGTGTTTCACTCCAGTATATTCACTTCTGACTACATGATTGCTCATGAGTTCTGGGTTGATGTCTTCTTTGCCTTAAGAAAAAATATTGACTCATTTGTTTTGAACACCTACTCCACCCACCCACACATGTATAGAATTATGTAGACTTTGTAAATGGAGAAAATAAGACCATTTCTACTAACCTTGACAATGTTCATTTAAATTGAAGTTACTCTTGACTACTTATATAAAAAAGGTAATTAAATTACAAACTTGCAGAATGTAGATGTTGATCCAGAATAATACTGCCCATTAAGGCTTTTTTACTTTGCTGGAAACTTCTAACTCCATAGTGCAGTGGTTCTCAAACTTTTTGGCCCATGGCCCACCCTGGGCAACACAGACCTTTCTGCAAACCACCAGCCATAATGACAAAATGGGTGTGGTGTATGTATGTGTGTTAAAGTGCAGGGCCTGGCTGAGAGGTAGGGTACAGGAGTGGGCTGAGGGTGTAGGGGGCCTGGCCAGGAGGCTGGATGTAGGAGCAGGGTAAGGGTGGGGGAGTCTCGGTGGGAAGGTGCAGGTGTGGGGTAGAAGATTTGGGAGAGTTCATGAGGGAGGTGGAGATGGGGGGGGTGTAGGAGTGAGGTGGAGATGGGGGGAGAGGTCTAGGAGTGAGGGTGATTGGGGAGGGGTGCTTTCCTGGGTCCATTCTTCCTGTCACTCCCAGGCACCGCCCCCTGCTGCTCCCATTGGCTGTGATTCTCCAGGTGAGTGGTTTCCTGTGCTGCCATTCCCCCAGCCAAGGGGAGGGGGAGTGCTAGCTTGTGGAGCCAATTCCTTCCCACGTAAGCTACATCTCACCTGCAAGACTCACCTTCCCGCCTTCCTCTCCCCACAGCAGGAAGCTGGCACTGGTGCTCCAAACATTATAGGGGGACCACTGCGAGGCTGGGGAGGGGAAGAGTCCTGAGCTGTGGCCCACTTGCAAGATGGTCTGTGGATGACACTTTGAGAACCACTGCTGTAGAGTAGAACATGTAAGAATTCTGCCAGTTGTGGTTACGTGTGTCTAGTCTTATTTTCACATATTGGTGTCCAGACTCTGGTGACTGTGTGTCTTTCTGTGTAGGGATGTAAGCAGCTAGTCGACTATCTGATAATCAAATGCTTCCTCTATCAGAGAGAGGCAGCAAGGGTGGGGGCACAGGAGCTGGTGCTGGGGAGAGCTGGTAAAGCTGGTTTTCCCCCCAGCACAGTCTCTGCAGGGTGCAGGAGAGGCAGAGGCACAGCGGGAAATGGTGTGAGCGGAGACTGCTTCAGTTCCCACTCGCTCCAGTTCCAACTGTGGGCACTTCTGCTTTTAAAGAGTCTTGCAGGGCTCTTGTACATTTCAAAAGCAGAAGTGCCACAGGGAGCATGGGGTGAGCAGGAACTCAAGCACTCGCTGCTTGCACCTTTCTCCCTGCGGTTCCCTCCCCCTTGCTTTCTTATGAGAGGAAGCCTGGGAGGGACAGGAGCTGGTGCTGTGGGGAGCCGATAAAGCTGGTTACCCCCAGCACAGGGTTCTGCCTGCCCCTCCTCCCCGCGGCCTCTATCAGAGGCAATGGGAGGGACAGGGGATGCTGCTGCAAAGCAGCCCGTCTGCAGGGGTTCCAGCAGGGAGCTGGCATCCCCTGTGGACAGGGGCTGTTGCCACCAAGCAACCTCTGTTCATGACAGTCAGGGCTGGCCTTAGGCAGGGGCTGCTTAGTCTCTGTTGGTGGCCTGTTCCGGTATAAGCTCCCATTCGCGGCAGCCAGGGCTGGCCACTGACAGGGCCCTGACCGTCACGAACAGGAGCTGCTGGATTCAGCATGAGCTGGGAGTGAGCAGTCCCAGCTCACGCTGATCGCTGCACCTCTGCATTTTAAATGTAGTAAGAGCTCAGCAGCTCTTTTAATATTTAAAATGCAGAGATGCAGTGTGAGTGGCTCTGGAGCCGGTGTGAGCCAGGACTGCTCAGTCCAGCCTCGAGTCAGCTCCTCTGGAGCTACCCCTGCTGTGGCTCTGCAGAGGCGCTTATCGACTTATTAGCCAAATTATTGTATTTTAACATCCTTACTTCTGTGGCTGTTTCACATTTCCACCTTCACAGGACCAAGAGTAGTTCTTGATTCGTAACAAAAAATCATATTATTGATTCCCCACCATTAAACAAAACGAAGTGAGTGAATAGACCAAGGACAGTTTTAGCCATCATTTGTTCCTTTGCTAAAGAAACTCCTACTGGAGCAAAGTGCAGTCACAATACTAAATCTACAAGATAAATTATACCAGGTGATCTCCAGTTGACTATTTTGAAAAACTGAAGATACTTCTGACTCCTTCAGTTCATGAGCTTTCAGTAGTAAGTCTAGTAGGGAAACACAAATCTACTTAAAATTTTGTTCTATTTTTGTGTTGCAGAAAGTGTTGACATCTTTTCCAAATGAATTGTAAACTTCCTCCAAAGCTTTCTTTTGTTTTTGTTTTGAAACCAAATGTGTAATCATGAGGCTTTCTTTTTTCAAACTTGTTAGGGGAAAAGAGGTATTGCAAAAGTTCTATTTTAGCTCATAGATAGTTAAAAAGTTTCTTTTATCCCAGGAAATGTCAATCTGATACATGGTTATAAAACCTGAAGGGAATCAGCAGGTGTGACTCACCACAGGTGACAGAGGTGTGATGGAAAAGATTGAAACAGTGATTTGATTTCTTAATTAGCAAGAATCTACAGGCTATAAATTAGTGCCAACAGAACTGATTAAAATTACTTCTTTTTTGAATGTGGTGACAAGCAAAGGGTGTAGTCCTAAGAGATTGTTTTAGTGCAAAGAATAAAAGAATAATAAGATGAAATACAGTTTTATGATTAGTTTATGAAATGAAATACAAATGAGTTTACAGATCTACTGAGTTTGTCAGGCTCATATTAAATTTATTATGGCATGAACTCTTGTGTTAGAACTCTTCACTTTATAAAATGCTAATTATAGGTTGAATCAGATACTTTCCACCAGATTCCCTTTGATCCTTGCTGCATGTTATTTTTGATTGATGGTAAAAGAAAATAGTGGTAAGTTAGAGATGGAGTTGTGAGTGCGTTACTATGTATACGTGTATTCTGTCTGATTTATTCCTGAGCTTAAGGGCAGCTGTACCTGCGAAGGAGTAACCCTTGGAGTAGAGTCAATGGAAGCAACACCTCCACTAGGGAGAAGTAGCTTAAATTTGGGGTAGGGGTTGAGAGGTTCCACAAAAGTAGGGTTTCCCTGGGAAATATTTTGTATCAAAGGATTCTTGGTTGTCCTAGTCCAGCACCTTTCCTAGCGCGACTGTCTCTTTAGGTGACTGTGGGGCTCTTGAGCAGGATGCAGTTTGGCCCACTATAAATCAGTTTCTTCCAGGCTGTTGCTAGTGAGGGGCCTCCACCACCTTCAGCTCTCTTTGACTAATTTTTAAGATGTGGTCTCCTTCCCTTCATAACATATGATAGTCCACAGAGTCCCATTGCTGTAGAATGTGGCTGACAATTCACACTAGAATCATTCCTAGATATTACTAAGCACTGAATATTTTTTCGCAATACTAAATTGTTTCTAGGAAGTCTTCTTCTTTTTCCTGTCTGTTGAACTTTCCTTCTTTGGTGGACCATAAACCAGAACTTTCAGTATCATCCTGTCTCTTCTTTGTACTCGTTTACACACTAGACCTGCACTGGACTGCCCTATTTGCTTGTGCATCTCCAGATACATCAAAGTTACCGATGTGGCTGTGGCTTTTCTTAGCAACCCAGTGCTTTTGAGTTCTGGGTCCAACCCACTCATTCAGACCTGTGCTTTTTTCCTTTAAAAACTCCAAAACTTCTATTCACATTTCTGTAGTACAGATTGCTTTCAGGCGAATATCCGGATTTTTGTCGATTCCAACTTAAGATTAGTCAATTTTACCATCTCCTCCTCCTCCTCTTGACATTTCTGTATTAGAAGCAGTAATATCCTCTGACTCATATTTTTTTTTTAGACATCAAAGGGAACTCAATCTGAAGAACATGTATCAAACAGAAAGGTTTGAGATGATTACTACAACCTCTCAAAACTTTTGTGGCTCCTTATTTCTTGGCTTCTGAAGTCTTCCTGGGAACGTTTTTATTTTTTCTCTCTATGGTTCAATAATTGGTAGATCTGATAAATTGACTGCTAAGGAGACATGACTTTGATTGATTAATAAGTGAATATATCTGGCATAGTGCCAACGATGGAACATCTTGTAACTGTTGGCAGCCTTACTAGAAGCAGAGCTCCCCACCTGGAGGAGGACATAGCATAATGGGAGTGGTGGATAAGAAAAAACAAGATGCTCTTAACAAATACTAAAAGGGTTTTGATGTTACTGTAAACAGCAATCTATGCTGTTTACTTTCCTTTTGGACATGGTCCGGTGACTACAGCAACTGAACAAGTTAACTGCAACTTCAGATGATTTTGAAGCTGGACAAAATGTTATTTGGCTGCTTCAGTTCCTTCCTTCTTTCATGCTTTGCCTACAACTTCATATGCTCACTGCCAGGAGAAGAGCATCTTTGAACATAAGAATGGACAAACTGGGTCAGACCAATGGTCCATCTAGCCCAGTATCCTAACTGCTGACAGTGGCCAATACCAGATGCTCCAGAGGGAGGGAACACAACAGGTTTCCAGACAAACAGAGACTAGGAACACCATTTCTACCCATCCTGGGTAATGGCCATTGATGGACCTAACCTCCATGAGTCTATCTAGCTCTTTTTTGAACCCTGTTACAAGTCCTAGCTTTCACCACATCCTCTAGCAAGGCGCTCCAGAGGTTGACTGTGTGCTGAGTGAAGAAAAAGCTCCTTTTTGTTTTAAACCTGCTGCCTACTAATTTAATTTGGTGACCCCTAGTTCTTATATATATTTTGCTCTTGCTACTGTCTGACAGAGGAAATTATCTCTGGAATTTGCCATAAATAGTGACTCTCCCAAAGTACTATCTTGAGGTCAACTCTTGTATTGTCAAAGGAGACCTAAGCAAGATCAAAGTTGTAGTGAAACATTTTCCACCCTTTTATGTTCCATTTGTCCTGCTCTTGTTCAGTGAGAAGGGAAAACCACCCATGAATTCCAAAGAGGGCATTCTTGCAGTCAGGGGATGTCTCCAGTAAATGTAGTGCTGAGCAACTCATTGCTTGTATCTTTCCTAGGGATGTAAGTGACTAATCAACTAGTTGACTATCCGATAAGCAAAAGCTTATTGGATAGTTGACGTACTAGTTGATCAGTTGCTTTCCCCTTCCCCTCGCTGCCTCTAAGAGAAGGGATGGTAGGGGGAGCTGGCTTAAAAGCTGGTCTCCACTCAGCTCCAGCTCTGTGGGAGGGGACAGGGGCAGCGTTCCAGCTCTGAAATGTACAAGAGTCCCCACTGGAGGACCTCTTCTCTGTTCCAAAGGTGGAACGTTGTGTAGCACATCCACCTTTGAAATGTAGCAACAGCCTCAAATTTCAAAGCAGAAGCGCCCTTATCAACTAATCAAATAGTCGATGGAAGTTCCATCGACTGTTTGATTAGTTGATTAATCTAATTTTAACATCCCTAATCTATTCCTCCAGAGGGCATGTCCAAACAGAAGAGTAGCTGGAGCGCAATTCACTTTGGTTATTCCAGCTGGCATATGTCAGAGGAGTGGGGCTGATAGTCAGATAACACAAGGTCACAGAAAACTCAGTGACTTTGCCTTCCCTCTCAGTTGCACTGCATCCAACAGATGTTGGACTTTGAAGAGAACCTGGCTTTTTGTGTCCCGTTCCTACATATTTCATGGTATGTGTGAAAAAAGCTATACACTGAAGTAAACCATTTGCTCACCAGTTACTTGCTCTAGTGGTTCCTATTATAAGAGATGAAGAGAAACGGAAAGTTCCCAAAACACCTTGAAAGCACTCTGCTTAATATCCTCATTGAAATCAGTGGAGGGTGCCTCTTAGCAATTTTTCTAGGAAGGCTGCACAGCTTGTGCTCAGCAGATGCCAGAGAGAGTTTCTCAGACATACTCAACTAAAGTCCGTGAGATACTACACAGAAAAGAATTAACACTAGTATTTTAGAACCTCAGACTTATGAACACCAGAGTTACAAATTGACCAGTTAATCAGACACCTCATTTGGAATCAGAGGTACACAATCAGGGCAGGTCTACACTAGGAAATTATTTCAAAATAACATTTAACGAAATAACTGTTTCCAAATAGCATATCCACACTACAGGGAAGCCTCAAAATTAATCCAAGGCAGGTTCCCTTCATGTGAATATGCAACCTCAAATTAGAGCCCCGCGAAGCTCTTTTGAATGACTCTGTGGAGTAGTTATTTCAAAATAGCAGCAGTGGAGCATCCACACTAACGCTGTTTTGAAATCATTATTTCAAAAGAAGCATTATTCCTCGTAGAAAGCAGGAGTTATTTTGAAATAAACAGCCCTTATTTCAGAAATAACAGGCTTGGTAGTGTGAACGCTGCACTTGTTATTTCGTAATAAGCATTGTTTTTGTAGACCGGGGCTCACACAGCAGTCTGTCACCCTTTTCAATAGGTCAGCCCTCAGAGCAGACACAGCAGTAGTCACCAGCAAACTCCCTCAGCCCTGGCATGTCACTTCCTCTCTCCCCCTGTCAACCCTCAGAGATGGGGTTTGGGGAAAGGGGGAGAGGAACAACTAACATCAGCACCCTCCTCCCGCTCTGCATAGGAAGCAGGAATCTCCCAGGAGCAACATTCCAGTGCAGCAAAGACCACCTGAAACAGGCGGAACTTGATAGCTTGTTAGGCGGCCACTTGGCTGTACAGCTTAGAGGGAACTTTGGCTCCCAGTCTAGCTTTGTTTGTAGTTTGACTCTTCATGACATTAAAAATTAAAAGAATGATGAGTTCTAAGAAAAGGAGGTCTGCTCTTGGAATAAACCTAGATTTCTTGGGAACAAAAAACCCTCTTGGATAATATAAAGGACAATTTATCTTGTACATTAAGGCTATGTCTACACTAGTGAGATCTTCCGCTAAAACTTCTTACTCAAGAGAGCATCCACACTGCATGGATGCTCTCTCAAAAGAAAGCACTGATAGCGATCCTCAGAATGGCCACCAGGGCACTTGTGTTTTTTCCTCTCTTCTGTTTTTGCACAAAAACCTGCTGTTGCCCGTCTACATGCACCTTTTTGCATTATTCTTATGCAAAAAGGTGTTATTCCTCATAGAAAGAGGAATACCTACACCGCAAAAAACTCTCTGTTCTTTTGATTTACTGTAAATTTATTTGCGCAAAAACATGCTTGAGGTGTGGATGCTCCTTGGGTTTTTGCGCAAAAACCTCATAGTGTAGATGTAGCTTTAGACAGAAATTTGTGGAAAAATTTCTTTTTTTTTGAGTCTGTAGACATCATTGTTTTTGCTTGATGTGCACTGGGCTGTATCTTGTTGGCAAACAGGAATTCTTTTGGCTCTTACTATTCCTGCGTACGTAAACTGTTACTGTGTGTGTGTGTGTGTGTGTGTGTGTGTGTGTAAGAGCACTAATAAACTAATGTGTTTGCATTGCCCAACTTGCAAACAGCATCAAAGGAGAAGTGATGAGCTCCAGATCAAGACATTAAGCGTGTGTAAGTCTTGTTAGGATACTTTCCTCATTCTGGGTTTTTCATATAGAAGATCCTTCTTTCACCAGGGATTAGTCCACTTAAGGTATGTCTACACTACACGCTACTTTTGGCAGCATGTGGGGTATGTGTAACTATATGCTGCAGTGAAAAGCAATCTGTGTCCATATGGTGGTGTGTAGCTAGGTGTGTTAGTGAAACATCCAAACAGGGGAGAGGTTTTGCCAGTGGGGTAAGGTTCTGCTAGCTCCCTACCGTTGAAGTTCTTCCCCCACTGCAGAGAGAGACACCAGTAGCTTCCCAGCTGGAGCCCCAGTGGAAAAAACTATGGCAAGTAGGAAAGGGGCTGGCAGAACCTTCCTCTGCTTGAGGATCCTTTCCCTGTTGCCTGCCTCTTGCCTGAGTCTTTTTGTGCGGTGGGAAAAGGCCGACCTGTGTGGCAGGGCGGAAGGTGAGAGAGGGAGAGAGATGCAAGTTCATTACAGTACAGGTTGAAACGCTCTTAATTGGGACACTCTGGTCTAGCAACATCCCACGTCTGGAAGTACCAGAGATGTTCCAGGACCAGAGAGTACCAGTGAAGGGCTGGTGCCTGGGAGTCCTGCAGTGGGGCTGGAGCCCAGTAGCGGGGCTGCCCTGTGTCAGCGAAACTGGGAGCCAAGCTGCAGGGCTGCCACTTAGTGGTAACACTGTGGGGTGCAGGAAGCAGGAGGCAGCAGGGCTGCCCAGTGGTGGGGCTGGGAGTCTGGCAGTGGGGCTGCCTGGCAGCGCAACTAGGAGCTGAGCAGTCCCACTACTGCTGATCAGTGCAGCTGCCTGGCAGGACTAGGAGGCAAAAGGACAGCTCTGCAGGGCCAGGAGCCTAACTGTGGGGCTGCCTGGCAGTGATGCAAGGAACCAGGGAGTGGGGCTGCCTGTCGGTGCAGCAAAGAGCCTGGCAGCCCCACAGTTGCCCGGTGGAGCTCCCCAGTGAGGCCGGGAGGCAGCAGGGCTGCCCAGTGCGACTGAAGCTCAAGCAGGGCTGCCACCTGCTGGCACAGCTGGACCCCAGCAAGGGGGCTGCCCCACAGAGCCGGGAGCCTGGCAGCACAGTTGGGCCTGTGGAGGCAGAGCTGCCATGTTGGGGCTGGGAGGCGGCAGGGGCCATGGTGTGGTCAGGACCCCTTGGGAGCCTGCGGGGAGGCTGGCAGTGAGGCCATGGCTGGATGGGCGGGTGGCAGGAGACCCCAGAAATTATCTTCTCTGATCAGGCAAATCCCTCATTTGGTCCTGAGGGTGCCAGACAAGGGAGGTGCAACCTGTACTTGCCCTCAAAAGAAGCTTGCAGTATAGATATAGCCTTGATGATCTTAAACACAGCTAGAAACTTTTTTGTGATGCCAGAGTTCTTCAGTTTTGCGAGAATTGTTCATTGCAGAGTGACAACTCCATCTTTGCTGCTGTCGAGAATGTGTCATAGACATTTTGTTTCACTGGCAGCAAAGATTGCTCTGCTGATGACAGAGAAATGCTTTGTCCTCTAGCTGATAGTGAAGGCATAGGTTCTCAGAGGACACAGGCTCTGGCAGCTAGCTCAGAATGAAGATCCAATTTCCAAACTTGTAGAAAAGTACTGTGTCCTTGTGGAAACTTGGGTTTCTTAGCTGGTGCAGCATTACTGTGCCCTCTAGCTGATAGGAAAGAGTAAAGATCTGGTTTCTTTACTAGCCTAATGTTACTGTGTCCTCCAGTTGATAATCAAGATCTGGTTTTGTCACTAGAAGTATAGCATTGTGTCATTTTAACTGAAAGAACGTTTGGTTTGGGAACTGGCAAAGAATATTTTGCCCTTTAGCTAATAGTGAAGATATGGTTCTCAGTGGTTTTGGGGAGACAACTTAATGTTTTTAAGCTTTCATTGAAGCACTTAATTTGTAGGTAGGCAGGAGATAGTTCCTGTTGTGCATAAAATGATGTAGAACACTGATAAAAAAATTAATAATTTCAGTTGAATGAGTTATGACTTTACTTTTCTGTAACACTGAAAAGAAAATTAAAGCCTGTCTGATATACCTTTTCCCAAAATACACATTTTGTTCCTTATCTGCTGTAAACAGATGTTTTCATGTAATTTCTTTTTAACATAATTCAGTTTCCCAATATGTCTTGTGTTCTCTTAGCTATTCATGTGATGTCTGAAACCTTGTTCAGTAGTAAAGTTAAAGTTGAAATAAACCCTGTCTGGAAAATTATTGGTCATTGTTGGGATTTTGTGGTTCCCAGAGAGTCAGGTGCTGGGCAGAATCAAGGGTCTTCAATTCAATTCAACAAGACATTATTCAATGTGCACAAAGGGAGAGCCCCTGGTACTAAAATCAGCCAGAGCCCCTCGAGCAAGGAGCCCCTCCCCTTGCTGTTTTATAGCACATGGCAGTTACAGGTTACATAACACAAACTTCTAAACCAATCAGATTCAACCTTTCTATATATGGCTTTGTTTGTCACATGCTTGTACTTCTCCACTCCACATGATGAGTTAACCCCCCTCCCCTTGGCCTTTTCTAGGCTGTTGCTAGGGTGGTGAGCCACAGCATGCTTCTTATGTTTAAAATGAACACATGCAAACCTTCAGCTCCCCCATTTGGTTTTGGGGCTAAGAACAATTCTTAGACCCCACTAACACCACTTCCTTGTATTTATTAGGAGCTATAATTGACCTTATCAACACTTAATTAACTGCAGTTTTGGTAACAGAATTAAACAATACATTCAACCTTTAATACATAATGATATCTACACTAAAAGTAATAATAAGTCCCCATATCCATTGCGAAAACACAACTGAAATCCATCCCCAGGGAATCTCTGTTCCCACAATAGCAAACTCTTCTATCCACTGAATCACTGCAGTTGCCTTACCACTTCTTTCATAATATCTTCCACAATAGAAGAATGAGATGTTCAAGCCAGGCTTACCTTCCAAAGCTAAATACCCAAATCCACACCAGGTAGTGGAGTCTTTCTTCACTGTTATATCATCCATTAAATTAAACATTACATGCACCATTACGTCAGGTCCCAACATTTGAGATAGGGCTTGTCCTGACTTCATGTTTCTTATATGCAAAACCCATCCACACAGGATGGAACATTGGTCCCATGGGAAAGCTATATAGTTATCTCCAGCCATTATTACATACTCAGCTACACAGGTGTCTATGACATGAGAATGGGAGTGGGTGGAAGGGCTGAGCCTCCAGTCCAGGAGACCAACCCACAGGAATTAACACCCCTCCAAAGATGGAATGTTCATTCCAAAATGCCTGTTATCAATAGAGACCACTTCCCTGCCATCATCCAACGTGAAGACATTCAGTCTTTGAGAACTGCGGCTCTCACCCAACAGGGCACCTGTGACATGAGCAAATCTCCTATTAGGGCTGCAACTTTCTTGTTAACACCATGCCAGTATGATAACACCATTCCAGACCAATGCTTGCTCATACATTTTAGTAGTTTTTAATAGATGGCTGAGTACAACAGTGAGGACCTAACTAACTATGTTGCTGAGTTAAGGTGATATCTAATTAATTAGACATGAGCCCTATTCTCACCACAATAAACTGTCATCCCTGCTACTAACAAATTTTCAACCCAGTCCCTATTATGAGATTTGATAGCTTGAGTAATGGCATTTATAATTGATCCAGTGGCTCCTCCCCAGGTGACTTCATCAATATAACACTGAAAGCTACGGCAGCATTATTAAGATGAGACCTCTAAAAGAACTTTCAAGTCTCAGAAACCACTCAAAACAATTAGTAGATCACAAAAAAATTCCTACATCAATTTTAAACTGGGAATATCAAATTAAAACACTTAACAATATTGAGAATGGCCCTCAAGGAGTCCATAGGGTAAACAGAGATTATTGTGCCCTGTGTTGAGTGTCACCCTTGTATACTTTTACTCATGACAGGTGCACCCAAACTGGAATTCCAGTGACCTGGGCCGATGAAGGAGTTACCAGGAGAACTATGTGAGGTCCAGTCCAGGCTGGTTCAAAGGTTCGTTTTTTATAGGCTTTCACCAGAACCTGATCACCGGGCTGCACCTCACATGTGTCCTCTTCGCTAGCCTTTGGGTCTGGTTCAGTTCGGGGGGGTCCTGTGAGACACGCTGAGATAACAATTTGCAATATTCAGCAAGCTGGTCACCCATGACATACAACTCCCCCACTCCAATGCACAGATTTCCTGGTGTCCTCATCGCCCGCCCTGTAAGCATTTCAAAAGGAGATAAGGAATGTGGATTAGTAGGACTGGATCTCATAGACATGAGAACAACTGGTAAATTGGTGACCCAGTCTTTCCTTGTAGCAGAAAACATCTGTTTGGTTAGTTTGTTTTTAATGGTTCGGTTAGCTCTTTCTACTAATCCCGAACTCTGGGGATGGTAGGGACAGTGGAATTTCTGTTTGATCCCCAGTGCCATGCATACTGTTTTCATCACCTTCACTGTAAAGTGGGTACCTTGGTCACTATCAATGAAGCATGGAAATCTCCATCGGGGAATTATTTCAGTCATCAATATTTTAGCTACATCAGACGCAGTGGCCTTGGCCACTGGGAAAGCTTCTACCCACTTAGTAAAGTGATCCACAATCACCAGAACATATTCTTTCCCTCTGCACTTTGGCAGGGGTCCAATGAAATCTACTTGTAACTGTGTGAAGGGCTGTGTTGGTCTTGGCTGTTGCTGCATTCTCACTTTCACTGTGGGAGCAGAATTACATTGAGCACATGTTACACACCTCCTCACATAATCATGCACATTTGCATTAAGCTTAGGATGCCTGACATCCGGTGGATCACCCTCCGTGCTCCATCATGTCCCAACATGTGATATATTTGTATAATAGTTCCCATCAGCACATTTGGTAACACTAATGTGTTTCCTGGGCCTCTCCAAGTGTTATCATCACACAGTTTGCCCCCGTTATCCATCCATAACCACTTCTCTGCCCTTGGTGCAGCGTGTTGGATGTCCTGTAATTCAAAAAAGTTTGGGTTTTTTATGAGAGGCTGTGTTGCAGCAATCAATTGCATCTCCACTGCTGCTCGTTTAGCTAGTTCGTCTGCCCTTTGGTTCCCCTTACTATGAGGGTCTGTCCCCTTTGTGTGGGCCCTCACTTTTATCACGGCTAATTCGGAAGGTTTCTGCATGGCTGCATGAAGTTTCTCCACTATTCCCCCATTTTGTATTGGGGATCCTGTACTCGTCAGGAATCCCCGATTTACCCACAAGTTAATATAATCATGTACAATCCCAAACGCATATCTAGAATCAGTAAATATGTTTACAGCATGACCTTTCGCAGCTTCACATGCTGCAACTAATGCCTGCAGTTCTGCTACTTGTGCAGATGCCCCAGGCAAGCTGCCATGTGCCACCAGCTGTCCATCTTGAGTACAAACGGCCCATCCTGTGTGTCGCTTGCCATCCACATAGAAGGAAGAACCATCCACGTATAGGCAAGGGGCACCAGGTATTTCAGTTTCTTTTACCAATGGAAGGTCCATGGGCTCTTCCTCAAGACAACAATGATGTGGGTGTCCCTCATCTGGGGTAGGCATGAGGGTGGCAGGGTTTAACGATGATGCTCTTTGCAGATGTACCGAAGGCATTAGCAAGCTCGTTTCCCATCTTGCCACATGGACTGCTGAGGATTTCTTCCCTGATAAAATAGCAAGGACAGCGTGAGGTACAACAATATTTACATCCTGTGAACCAATAAGTGGTGTGGCCTGATTTAGAGCCATTGAAGCTCCTTCTACTGCCTGAAGGCATGGTGGCATTGCTTGAGCAACAGTATCTAGTTTAGAAGAGTAGTATGCTACTGGGCGCTGTTTGTCCCCATGTTTTTGCATTAACACTGCTGCCATATGTCCCTCACTGACATGCGTGTACAATGTAAAAGGCATTAATGGATTAGGAAGTCCCAACCCTGGGGCAGTACTTAGCCTTTGTTTCAATGTGGTAAATGCCTGTTCACAGTCAAGTGTCCATTCAATTGCCTCATGTGGTCCACCAGCACCCTTCAGGAGATTATTAAGAGTTTGGACAATCCTTGAATAATTGGGGATTTGAGTTCAGCAGAAATTGAATAGCCCCAACACTTTCCTAACTCCCCTGACCGTAGTTGGTCGTGGGCATGCATTAATAGCCTCAGTGAGGTCAACAGTTAAACGCTTGTACCCTTTGGATATTAGGTACCCCAGATATGATACTTTCTCCTTTGCAATCTGAGCCTTTCTAGCATTACATTTTACCCCACTGTCTGCCAAGTGCTGCAGGATCACTTCTAAGTCTTTCATGTGCGTTTGGCGATCTGGTGAGGCGATAAGAAGATGATCAACATACTGTACAATACAAGAAGCCATGTCTGGCAGCTTTGCCAGCACATCAGCTAATGCTCTATGAAACAAAATAGGTGAGTTACGAAAACCCTGGCTTAGGCGAGTAACAGTATATTGCTTCCCTTTAACAGTAAATGCAAACCAAAATTGACTGTCAGAGTGCACAGGACATTTTGCTTTTACCATGGCGAAAACATCAAAAGCATGCAGACCTCCCACTACCATCCACTCTTGCACTTTTTCCCAGAAGGGTAGGTTTGGGTTATTAAGCTGCAAAGATGGCATTTCTTTTAACATGCTCTGCAAGTCAGATGGACTCATAGGAGTGTGCTCTAGGCGACTAACAGTAACAGGGTCCCCTTCCCCTTGATTAGGATTAGGGACAGTGTGCACTCTCACTGGAGCCGTAAAACCAGATTGATATCCCCACATTCCACATGTAGGGTCCAAAGGTGCTGAGGGACAAGATCTCTTTTCCTGCAAGGCTGTTTCTTTATAGTTTTTTGCTTCTGTTTGCAGTTTTTCTACCTCTGCTTCTAACTCTCCTACCCTTCCTTTTAGCAATCACACTTTCTAACCAGCTGTTCATAATCAACAATTAAACACATACCAGCCATTTTGTCCTTTGATAAATATTGTGGTTTATGCACAAAATCAGTGTTGCCCACTTGTAATGGGGGTTGGTCATCCTTCTTTCTTTCAGTCATACAGCCAAGATATCTCAACAAGAAAACTAATAAAGGGAACGTCTAGACTACGTGCCTCTGACGACAGAGGCATGTAGATTAGGCTACCCGACACAGTAAAATGAAGCGGCGATTTAAATAATCGCCGCTTCATTTAAGTTTACATGGCTGCCGCGCTGAGCCGACAAACAGATGATCAGGTAATGAGGAGGAAATGATCGTGGAATGAGGAGTAACGGTAGTTCGAACTAGGAAGCCTAGTCTGAACTACCTAGTTCGTGCCGCATGTAGCCGCGCGGCACGGGGTTCGAACCAGCCGGGATTTAAAAATGGCGGCGCCCGGCTTATGCAAATGAAGCCCGGGAAATTCAAATCCCGGGCTTCATTTGCAAGTGCGGTATGCCTACATTACCCCGCAAGTTCAAACTAGCGGGGTAGTGTAGACATACCCTTAGAAAATAATAATATATTGAACTTTTTTATTTGCTTCAAAATAAACAGAAATGACAGTCAACAAACAGAACTTGCTATTGTTAGAGAATTGTTTAAAATCTAACAAATTGCGCCTCCAACATTAGGAGAATTTGAAACTGAAAAAAATTATTTGGCCTTGTATATCATTTGTAGATATTAAAATGTAATATTTCTGAATTTAATACCCAAATATGTTACTTTTCTGTAAATGCTTTGGGATGGATTTGCTAGTCTCTTTGAATGATTGTCATGTTCTCAGACGATTTTGAGTAATATGTTTATGACTTGGACAGAGTATGCCTCTTTTGATGTTCAAAATATTTTCTGTGTTAAACACCAAATTTTAATATGTGTTTTCTGTTAGATGGATATGATACATAGATGTCATGCTTATAATGAGAGGTCTGGATACTGGTTGTCTTAGGCAACTGATGCTTATGGAGGAGGGAGTACAGAGGAACAGGGAGGGGACATGAAGGAGTATCCCATTTAGCAATTAACATTTTTGTGGGGATACAGAGGATGGTGCACTTCCCAAGGGCTAACATGTGTCTCTTACTGCCAAAAGATACATCATTTTTTAATAAAATGGTCTCTGGTGGGGTAAAATATCAATAGTCATAATTATCAATGATGACAGAAAACAAGCCTGTTCTTGCTCCACTGTAAATTAATTGTTTCTATTAATTTAAAACCCAGTGGTCTAGATATGACTGGTAATTTCCCATGTGTACTTTTGATAGTGAAGTAAATACTGGCGAGAATACAGGCAGTCCCCGGGTTACATGGATCCGACTTACATCGGATCCCTACTTACAAACAGAGTGAGGCAACCCCGCACTAGCTGCTTCCCCCCAGCAGACCAGGGAGATGTGAAGCTAGCGCGCGCCCCCCCTCCCCCAGCAGACCAGGGAGACGCGGAGCGGCTTTTCTCAGCAGACACCTCAGCTTTAGAATAAAGGACTGAGGGAAGTGAGGTGTGGGAGAATAAAACTGAGCTCTGGAGAAATGTTTGGCAGAGTTTCCCCTACAATATGTACCAGTTCCGATTACATACAAATTCAACTTAAGAACAAACCTACAGTCCCTATCTTGTACGTAACCCGGGGACTGCCTGTATACCTTTTAATTTCCAAACTTTGGATCTGTTTCCTGGCAGGCCATACCGATATCTGTTTAAAATCTTGACAAGGTGAGTGAAATAATATTTCTTATTGGACCAAAATCTGTTGGTGAAAGAAATAAGCTTTCAATCTTACAGGCTGTGTCTACACCGCACACTTATTTCAAAATAATTTTGAAATAACGGGCTTCTTACTCTGACTTCTGTAACCCTCATTTCACACGGAGTGAGGAAAGTTGAAGGAAGAGTGTTCTTCCTTCGACTTCCTTCTGGGTAGACTGCTCCAAAAGCCGAGTTAAGGTATTTTGACGTCAGCTATGCAATTAACGTTACTGAAGTTGCTTAGCTTAATTCAGTGGTCCCCAACCTTTTGGGGCGTGCTGGGAACCTGGGGGCGGGGCTGCGCATGCGCTCGGGGGTGTGGTCACCCGTTCGCTGCGTGCCCAGCGCTGATGCCACCCATGTGCTGCACTTCCGGGGCCGGTGCTGCTCCTGAGCCATATGCCCAGGAGCTAGCATCATCCATGCACTGCATGCCTGGGGCCGGTGCTGCTCCTGCGCTGCATGCCCAGATGCAGGGCTGCCCATGCGCCACGAGCCCAGGGCCGGCACAGCCCATGCACCACGCGCCCGGGGCTGGCACAGCCCATGCACCGCGTGCCCGGGGTCGGGGCCACCCATGTGTTGCGCGCTCGGGAGTCGGGGCTGCCCATAGGCCGCGTGCCCAGTGCTGGCACCACCCATGAGCCGCACTCCTGGGGTCAGCGCCATGCCTGTGACATGCGCCCAGGGACCGGCACCGCCCATACGTTGCTTGCCCAGTGCCAGCACAGCCCATGCACTGTGCACTCGGGGCCAGGGCCGCCCATACGCTGTGCACCCGGGGCCAGGGCTGCCCATACGCTGTGCACCCGGGGCCGGGGCTGCCCATGCGCCGTGTGCCCAGGGCTGGGGCCGCCCATACGCCACGTGCCCAGTGCTGGCGCCGCCCATGCGCCGCACTCCTGGGGTCGGCGCCGCTTCCGTACCACATGCCTGGGGCGGGGACGCTCATACTCCATGTGCCCGGGGCCAGCACAGCCCATGTACTGCACACCCTGGGGTGGGGCCGCCCATGTTCCGCGTAACCCGGGGCCAACATCGCCCATACGCCGCGTGCCCTGGGCCGGCACAACCCTTGTGCCGTGCACCCGGTGGCAGGGCCACCCATACGCTGTGTGCCCAAGGGCCGGCACCGCCCATGCACCTCATGCCCGGGGTTCGGGCTGTCCCCAAATACTTGGGGAGAGCACATAAATGGCCCGGCGGGCCCCATGGCGCCCACGGGCACCGTGTTGGGGACAACTGGCTTAATTGACTTTAGGCCTGCTGTGTAGACGTACCCCTTGGCTGTGTCTACACTGGCACCTTTTTCCATAAAAGGGATGCTAATGAGACACTTCGGAATTGCAAATGCCACGGGAAATAAGCCCTTTTCCGCAAGATCCCGTCTAGACTGGCACTTTTCTCCGGCAAAACCCCGAGCCGGAAAAAAGCGGCAGCCATGCCATGCAAATGCCGTGGGGGATATTTAAATCCCCCGTGGCATTTGCAATTCCGAAGTGTCTCATTAGCATCCCTTTTACGGAAAAGGGTGCCAGTGTAGACACAGCCATAGAGAGCTAGCACTTCAGGTCTGGAAAAGGTACGCAAAGTGTCACAGATAAATACAAGGTGGAACAGATTGTTTCACGTAAGTAGTTAACATCTATTGTAAGAGACTATTCAAGTTGAAGTAGCTAGTTAACGCCTTTACAGTCATTGGACAAAAGAGAGTGGGGGTTAATAGGACTGTTGTAAAAAGCAATAAATTCATTGATTTTTTTTTAATTAAGTCCAGGATTTTTGTTCATAGAAAAAATATAAATGTAAGCACCCAGGCTTGTCTTTTAAACGTGTTCGGTATGTTTCTGTTGAGGATGAGATCCTTAGATATGGAATGGCCACGGGGGGAAAAATAATCCGACTGCATACCCCTACTTCCCCACACTGGAACTGATATGGAATATAATTAAACAATTACAGCCCATGGTCAATGGGAAGTACATCCTGGAAGAAATCTTCCCTGATCCCTCTTTAGGCCTTCAAGATGCACCGAACCTTTCCAAGATCATCAGGAAAAGCAAGCTCCTCACACTCCAGAACACACCAACTCAAAGCAGCACCAAACACGAGTCTTCAAGATTTATGGGTCCTACATATGCCTTTCAAAATCTGTGGTGTACCTCATCCAGTGCACTAAATGTCCCAATGACAAATCTGTAAGGGTAAAATGAGACCATCACTTTGCTCTCAAATGAACTCAAACAGAAATATGAAAAATGACAACAAACATCTTGTATCTAGCTGTGACACTCCTGAGTACCGTTCCTAGACCTGAAAAAGTGCTCTGTCTAGGCTCACAAGTGTGTCTCTTTCACCAACAGAAGTTGGTCCAATAAAAGATATTACCTTATCCACCTTGTGTCTCTCTCTTATCCTGGGACATCTCAACAACAATGCAAACAATGCAATCTTGATAGTCAAACCTTAAAAGGAAATGGTCACCTTGATTCAGGCCCCAACTGTAATTTTTATGGAAACATTTCTAAAATCTTAATGGCATAATTATTGAATTCCAATATGAGCAGGTTTTTACCTTGGATTTAAACAATTACCTGCAGTATTTAGAATATTGGGCCAATGTCTGACTAGGAGTGTTAGAATTTAACCAGTTAACCAATAAGCTTCATCTTATCCGTTATCGGCACTGAATAAACTCTTCATAGGGCTCCCAGGAGTGCTGGCAGCTCCCATACGGTCAGGAGCTGTGTTTGGGCTGGGTGGCACGGTAGCCCAGAGAGGTTAACCATGTAACTGAAAGAAATTTTATTGGTTACATGGCTAATATTTTTTCCATTGTTTCCATCCCTGTGTCTGGCACTAGAAATGTAAAACTAAGTAAAAAATTCATTATTAATTTCATTATTTAAACTGAACAAAATTCAAAACATTCACCACAATTTAATTTTCACCTTGAATCCCTGGGATGTCTTTTTAAACACCCAGTTTCAATAATTTGACATTTTAAAACAAAAACAGATCTTCGAAAATGTTCTTTATCTTACTGGTCAAAACATGTGTTTCTACAACCCCTTAACTGAGATGTACTGTTAAAAGGAGAAACCCAAGGACTGCAATTGCATCAAATATAGCAGTATTATGCAACTATTGTCCTTGCTGTGACTTGGTGTTCCATCTCTTTAGAGATGAAGCTCTAATAAATGTGCTCAGGAAAAAACCCAATTGCATAAAATGTTTGCCATTACAAAGTCAACATTCATGGTATAGCACAGTGATTAATATAATGAATTCAGCATTTCCCAAGACTTACCACAAAATGGCATCCAACATATAAGGAATTACTGTAGAATCTTACAATAGAATGATGATGTGGGAACCTTTTCCATATAATAACTACTGTATGAAGGTGGTTTGTTGAGCACAGAGCTCCCAGAGTAGGTAAAAATGTTGATTGGTAAGTTCTTGATGCGTAGTGCTTAGAATTCATAGTGCTTTTCACTGGAGAGAAAGGAGGAATCAGAGCAGGCAGAATGCCAATGCAAGTTTCCCAGGGTAGAAGTTTAAAAGTGGGGAGCAAGTCATGGGCATAGAAGATTCATATTTACAGAGGAGCTGACAGCCCTGTAGAGTGTTATCCAGGAGAACTGATTTATTGATAGAGGTTGGGGAAATGAAGAAGGGTTTGCAACAATTTAATATGGCTTTAGTCATGTGTGGTAAGTATTTTTCACCTCGACTATTTTTCACCCAGAGGTGAGGTACAGTTTCCTGCATAAGGCAACACCCTTTACATTGGGATGTTTGGTCACCCTACCCAAACCAACTGAAATGTATACTGACACTTGAATTTTCTCATTTTTTTGCCTCTTTGGGAGTTGAGACTGGTCTTTTCCCATCGTCTATTAACTGTTTTAAAATATTCTCCCTTCTCTGTTCAATGATAAGTTGTGCCAGTAAAATTATTTTCCTCAGCCCAGGAAAATGAGCGTTGCCACTAGTTTTTACTTTCTTCCTTTTTTTTACCCCAAGAGAGGTCCTCCAGAGCTCTGCACAAAAGCATCTAACTCCTTACTGCCTGCCTCTTGGGTTAAACTGTGTGTGAAATGCAGTTATTTTCAAAGGCTATTCTGTAACCCTCCTATGCTGTCCTCTCAACTGGAGGTCTCTTTTTGCCCAGTAAATTCCTAAGTGAGACTTGCTGTAAATAATTACCTGGAAAAAATACTTTATTTTTAATTACCCTCTTTTTGAGAATGAGGAACTATTTTACCTAGCTTTCTGTCTGGATTGAATGCATGTATTCTTTCCTATGTGGAGTTTTTTCTGTGACTGACTTACACCAAAGGAGAATCTCTTTGGGTATATGGAAGAAAAAAAGAAAATGTCAATATGAAGGACCAAAAAGTTCTGTGTCACTATTGGTACTTTTTATGGCACTGGTCTAGGTAAGCAGTTAAGCACATGTTTAAGTCAATCCTGTTCAGGACTGTCAATCATTCAAATTAATCCTGTAATTAAATGTTGTCCCAGAAAAGGATTCTTTTTGAACTGTGGCTAATGTGAGGCACAGAAGATCTGTCACATCTCAGTTGTTGGATGTGTGTGTCATTCAGTGCTTTGTTTCACTAGGGGAGAGGGCAAGTTTTGTGAAAAGAGTACTTTTTTTTGATGGCAGAGAAAGATGATATGAGAGAGAGCGCATGAACCTCACTTGCAAGATGGTAGTCCCTTTACTTACCACACTGCTGGAAGGTGCTCAGATACTACAGTGATGAGGGTGGGTTAAGAACCCATATTGAATAAGATACTCTCTGGGATCCCCAGTTCTTTTTCCTTTGCTCTTGCTATCTTCAAAAGCCCTGTGATATGACAACACACTTTGCCATTCTGAAATGACTGAACACAGCTGACCTCAGACTTTGTAAAAGGTCAGGAACAACTCTCTTGGGAACTTGTCAGTTCTACTGAGAGCTGGCCAGTCTTCCTTGGTTGTGGCACAAAGGAATCTTCTCTCCAATCTCTGTTCCTCTGGCACTGAGCATTCTATTTCCATAAAGTTCTCTGTCCCTTGAAGATATGATCTCTGGAAATTCTGTAACAAATATTACACCTTTCAATGATGAGGTTATTAAAATTTATAAAATACTTTGCCAGATACATTAAAGAATGTATTAATTTGTTTCTGATCCAGTATTGATGTCTGCAGGAATTAATTGATGATTTATTTATGGAGCACATCCACTTCACTCTCCAGGAATGAGAGATTCCAATTGGTAAGGTTAAAAAATACCATCAAATTTTAAAATGACCACTCTATGACATTTTGATCTTTTGGATAGATTATAGAAGCAAGGTAAAGACTGAGTAAGCATTGTAAGGCTATGGCTCCGCTATGGGCTGAGAGTGACAATTCCCAGCTGCATAGCCATACTTAGACTAGCTCTTTTCTAAGCTAGCACATGGAAATAGTATCCCAGCTGTGGTGGCACAGGCAGCAGTGGCATAGCCTTGATATGCTACCTATAAATCCATCTGAACCCTGAGACACATTTCTGGGGAGACTAACCTGTGCCACCACTGTATGGCTTCCATTTTTAGTTTGCTACACTATGAGGTGGGATTCACATGTTTTGTTTAGACATAACCAGTACTGTGTGATCGATTGTCTTTCCTATGCACTTTGGAGCTCAGATTTGCAGTACAGCCTAATAGGGTATGAGCCCAGTTCTTATTCATTTTATTGAGAATTGTGTATCCATATTCCTTAGATGGCTGTGGAAGTCTGGGTGTTCTTTTTTTAAATAACAAAGAGTGTAGTGCTCTTGCAAAGAAAACTAGAACATTGTTTACCAATGGTAGCACTTATCAATGGATTTCAACGTTCAAATTCAACTTTTTTTATTTGCTGAATTTTTATTAAAGATAAACAGAACAGTTGACAGTGCAAGTAATACTTGTGTAAAAAAATAGGATGGCAGGTGTAAAATAATAAAACAACAAAGCACAGTTAAGGCAACGCAAGTTATATCTATAAGATGAAATTATCTATATAACTTATAAGTTTCTCCCATTTGACAAAGTCTCAAACCATCCAAATATTACAGATTTCTCTATATTAGTTTCTCTATATTATTTTATCTTAGTCATGTGCGTTTCTATAGATAGTATTTTTTGTAACCATAGTGATGAAATACGTCTATTGGCTGTATTCACCAAAATTTTAAAAAGACCTCTAATAGAAAATACACATGACCTACATTTGAAAGCATATACAGGAACAGAAGATACTAAAGGCGTCATTGCATGAGAACATAACCAAAAATGGATCTTCACGGGACAAGTGGAAGTGTGGGGCAGAAAGAGAGGCGCTAGTTAGCCTGGGACTATGGGTCACAATAGGAAATATCACCATATCTTTGCTTTCTTCAGTGGTTCTTTCTTCCTTGTCACCGTTCTCTCTAAGGAAAGCATCGGCCAAGCAACTCCTGGCCTGAAAATGATGGTGCAGAAAGAAGTCCCTCAATGCATTTATACTGCAGCAGTGCAGATGTATGGAACACTATGCAATTTTCAACATTCAGGTAGAGAGATGAACAACACTTTGCCCTGTTAGCTCAGACGACTTCTAGCATGAAGATTGGTCACCCCAGTACCTCCAACAACTTTTGGGGACAGAGTGGTTGTGGAATCATTTTCTGTAACAAGTATCCGTCAAAGATAAACAATGTTTAAAAAAGGATGGACATCCCCCCCCCCCAATCAAAACTCTACTTAGTAGCAGGGAGTTGAACATCATGATACTCATTTGAATTTACTGACTTCTCATTGCTCACAGGTCATTCATCATATTGCATCCTTTTTGGTGGCAAATGATTGTTTGAAATAATCCCCTTATTACTTTTAAATCTGCAGACTCGTGATTATAGTAGACATTTTTTGCAGTCAGGCAGAACGAAGGAATCTTTGTTAAACCAGTCCCCTTTCTGAGAAAATCCCATTTAAAAAAATGACAAGGGAAAGAAGGGTTATTGCTTCAGGAAGAGATACTGAGTTCAGCTCAGCCTAACAAGGAAGGTTACACTCTTTCTTTTCTGCCTAGAATAATGTAGAAATCATGGCATCCCATTTTGCTCCTGGCTGAAGTAACAAGTCAGGGAATATACAGTGTATGGATAGTACTTACTTCTAAAATGTTGGTGGCAGCACTCGCTTCAGAGCTCATTGCATGCTAAGCTTCAAGTTGGAAAAAAAATCTTAGTTTTAATAAATATAAATAAATAAACTGTAAAGACTCGTTCTATTCTCTGGAAGCCTATTCTATGAATTGAAAAAACATAAAATAATCAAATGAGACTGCCCATAGAAGGAAACCTCCTAAGCCCTTCCCTCTTCTGAATAGTATGAGCAAAGAGATGAGTGTTGCACGTCTTTGTTTCACTTAACGTTTTTTGAAAAGGTTAACACATAAGGAACAACCTGCAAGGAAAAGACTCTGAAGCTTTCCTTCCTCTGTCATCCAAGGTAACTGAAAAATTCCCAAATGGATTTTTTAGGTAACTTTCTTTTTAAAAAGAATCTGGATTGGATCCAAAATAATATTTCAATCCAAAAGACAAAACATTCAAGTTCTACTCAAATCTGGGTTTAGAATGGAAGCACAACCTCTGTCTTAATTTAAAGCACTGTTTCCATGACATTCCAATTCTAGTTGTATGCCATGGTTGCATGTTTTTTATTGTATTTTAAAGTCCCACAAACCATGTGATATGTTGTAATAGAATGAAAAACTACTTGTACTTCTCAGAAAACTGACCTTGTATTTTTCTTACTATTGGGTGAAAAAAATGCACGGTTGAATATGGAACATACTTTTTAAAAGTACTACTAAAGCATAACAGTTTCTAAAATTAAGTAACCATGGAAACATTTCTAGGGAAGACCATTCACAAGTACATTTACAGTTAATAATTTAAGCAAAAATATGTCATGTAGTTAGCAACTTGGTGTCCTTTTCTAAAAGAAACACATAAGACCTTTTAAAGAAAGCATAAAGTTTGAAATAAGTAAATCTCTTGGTTTTGCCATAATCCTTTTTAAGGGGGTGGAGATTATTTTCATTTAATTTAGATTCTAGCCTTCCAAGAATATTGTTTTTGCACCTTGGTCTACTTGGAGAGGAAGGGAGTTAAGGTGGGAGAATTTTCCCCTGTTTTTTTTTAAAGGCATACTTTGCAAGCCTCTTGGCAGTCTCAAATAGTAGAAGTAGAAGAGATGAATTAGTGGACAGAGTTTTGGAGACATGTTCAAAACAGAAAGATGAAGAGGCTTTTTTAATCATGTAATATACACACAGCATATATCAATTGTAATAAATTGCAAACCAAGTAATAAATGGATTTTGTATTTACTGTCCATTTTTATTTGTATAGCACCAAGCACATACCCGAAATACATTTTTCCCTTCCCTATTTACATTTTACCCCAGTTTGGACTGAAAAAAATAGATCCATTTCCTTCATGCTCTCATTCTTGCTTTGGGTCATGGTCTGCCTCATTTTGTTGTTGTCTCTTAATATTCTCAGATGGATTAAAAATATTCAGAGTTATAAGTGTTTCATGTGCATTGCTGGGGCTGATTTTCAATTTAGCCTTGCTGTCTGCTGTTTACCAGAAGCCATAATAATGTCAAGTAAATTAGGCAGTTAGGGCAGAAAAGCAGAAGATTTCTCACTTTTCCCCCTTTACATTTCTCAGGCGTTGAGTCTGTGGATTCCTGTTCCTTTTCTGGTTCAGCACTGGGAGTGAAAATAGCCTGTTCGAATCCTTTTTCAATGTTTCTTTTATTTAGCTTCTCTCACAGAGAAGAAATGAAAGAGAAAACTCAGGAACAGAAATATTCTGTGGATTGTGAGGTGCAATAATTAAAACGCATCAACTGCCAGGCTATGCCCACTGTCAGGAATTCCCGAAGAAATTGTCTCAACATTTTGATTACAGTTTATTATAAAAGAAGCGGGCATAGGAAAACACCCTGACAAGGGAGCAAATAAGCAAAATAATAAAATAAGTGATTAAAATCGATAATAGCATTTGCATAGTTGAACTAATGGCCTTAAGTAACAGTAACTGCTGCCTTCAGTTAGGCTAGGATTGACTGGAAAATCCCATCCCCTTTATAGGGAAGCCATTTCTTATTGATTAACTTTCATTTTAAGATCAGGTATCTGCTCACATGAAAATCTCAGATATAAGCATGCTGAATTTAAGGGTTTGGGTTTTTTTATGCCTGATGAAGTTTCCTCCTTACTAAGGCTAGGGATGTTATAATGCATTTAAATTAAGTAACCGTGTAACCGCTGGAAATTTCAGTGGCTACACATGCGGGGGACATGCAACTTCTCAGGAGCCAGTGTGGGCAGGAAGCTTGCTTTCCATGTGTATGGGGAGCCTGTGTGTAACCATGAATGTTAACTGATGAGCCTAGGCTTACTGGTTAACCATGTACTATCTATATTAAGGATGTAATTTCTCAGAACAATCATACCCTTACTTGGCTCATTTTTCTCCAATGGGGAAAGAATCTCTATAAGCAGGCAACTTCAAAAACAGATACATATTCTCAGATCTACAAATAAGAGAGGAATAAAATGGAATTACCAGTCATTCACACCACAGGAATTAGCATCACTCTTGCTTTATTTGGGCAGGGAGACCTTTCCCTCTAATTTTATGGAACATTTGCAATTTGGATATGCACAAGTGGAAGAATTGACTCAGTTCCTGTAATTTTCTTAGTAAGGGGTTATATCCACATACCTACACAGAATCTTACTCCAGCTGAAGAGTGGGCTTAAATCAAACGGGTCTATTTTTTTCCCAGTGGTTTTCAAAAGCTCTTGGTATACCGACAAAGACAGTAGCTCTTTGAGTATCAACTTTTAAACTATGCCCATGTGTTTATAGATTATGAAGAAAAGGCAATCAATACTGAGACATTATGGACATACAAGTAGAACTAGGGATGTGAAAAGTTAACTGGCTAAATAGTAAGCATCTCCCTAAATGGGTAATGTTTGCCAGTTCTGATTAAGCAGTAGGGACTGGAGCAGATCTCCACCTGCCCTGGGCAAGGGGATGGTCCAGTCCCGTGGGGCCCATCACAGGCAAGGGCTTCTCCAGCCAGCCAAAGCAATCCCTCTTCGTGGCAGGCTCAGCTTGGCACCCCTCCACAGGTTACATGCTGGCTCTTGGGGAACCAGCTTTGCTGTGGCAGCAAAGCCTCCTCCCTAGGAGCAGGGTGGGCAGCTATTGCCAGCAATGTTCCTCGGGCGGTGACTTCTCTGCCAGCTCTGTTCCCGGGGAGGCTTTGCTGTAGGCTCTGCAGTATTTAAGCTTTATACTGCAGAGCCTGCAACACATGTAATCATGTAACCACTAAGATTTTTAGTGGTTATACACTTTTTAACCGACTTTTTACATCCCTTGTGGCTACCTCTTTAAGCCTGAGTGGTATTCAAAATTGGGTGTTATGGTGGGCCTGATTCTCCACTGACTGGCATCTTGTGCAGTCATTTATACCTCTACCCTTAGCATGTCAAATACCACTGTGATTTGTTAGCATTTTATATCCATAATGCACAAGTGTCAAAATTGCTATCTACACCCAGATGCAAGACAGTGGTGACTCAGCCAACAGATGTTTGGGATAACAAATCTTCCTTGTTTTAGTCTGCAGGTACATGAAATGAAACTATTGAATCAGTAGAACCTCTCTTGCAGTTAGCTTAGATTTTTCGTTTCTTCTTTTAATTAATTGTCACGCACAAAGACCCCCAAAAGCATCCCAAACGATCATTGATGTTCTGGACCAATCTTTTAATTAGAGTTCTTCCTAGTGATATTAGAACGTCCAAGAGTTAGGAGACCTTTACTGAAAGAAGTATGATATTAGACCTGAGAGTGTTAGTAAAGACACCACTTTAGCTATAATATTCAGCACTGGTTTTTTATTTGACTTTGGTATTATGTTTCTCATGGCTCTTTGTTTTACTGAGAGAGTCAGCAAGTCTACTGAGTTTGAATACCTCTTCTTTTAAGGAAGTTTTTTTTTAATCCTAACTGCACCCAGTTTTTCATCAGAAGCTACTATGCCATTTCACGTAAGGACAGAAATTCTTTATTCTATGCACTTTAACCTTTCCAGTTATCTATAGATTTATTTCTAAGGTTTTATAGCATTTTATATGTTTTATAGCCCAGATTTCAAGAACTTTGAAATAGTTTGAATTAGAAAAGGAATTCCATTATTTAGAGACCAATTTTCACTGGAGCACAGTGAGGCTTTGTATACACTATGGCTACGTCTACACTGGCATGATTTTCCGGAAATACTTTTAACGGAAAAGTTTTCCATTAACAGCATTTTCGGAAAAGCGCGTCTAGATTGGCAGGACGCTTTTCCGCAAAAGCACTTTTTGCGGAAAAGCGTCCGTGGCCAATCTAGACGCGGTTTTCTGCAAAAAAGCCCCGATCGCCATTTTCGCGATTGGGGCTTTTTGGTGGAAAACAAATCTCTTTTGTATACACTGGCCCTTTTGCGCAAAAGTTTTTTGGAAAAAGACTTTTGCCCGAATGGGAACAGCATAGTATTTCTGCAAAAGCACTGACAATCTTACATGAGATCGTCAGTGCTTTTGTGGAAATTCAAGCGGCCAGTGTAGACAGCTGGCAAGTTTTTCCGGAAAAGCAACTGCTTTTCCAGAAAAAGTGGTCAGTCTAGACACAGCCTACGAGTTTTTCCGCGAGAGGCAATGCAAATGAAGCACAGATTAGCATTTTCCCGTGCTGCATTTGCATACTCTTTTTCATTCCGTTTTTGTGCTAGGGTTTTTTGTGCAAAAACAGGCAGTGTGGCCATGGCTGTTTTGCAAAAGCCCCCCTTTTTCCGCAAGATCATTATGCCTCTCTGGGACAGGCATAATGATCTTGCAGGAAAAGGGGTTTTTGCACAAAATGGTCACGACCACACTGCCTGTTTTTGCGCAAAAATGGAAAGAAAGGGAGTATGCAAATGAAGTATGGGAAAATGCTAATCCGCTCTTCATTTGCATTACCTCTTGCAGAAAAACTCAGTATAGCCGTAGCCTGAGTTAAGTAGTAATTAGGGTTTGAAATTTACCTATTGACTGTGCTGAAACATAGCTTCAGGGATGCTGATGTGGGCTGGGGGCAGGGGAGCAAATGCTACGTTTAAATGGCCGTCACAGCCCTGTGCAGCATGGTCTGAGTGGTTTCTTTTACAGAGAAATTAAATTACAGAGAAATGATAAAATTCCCGACTTACGAACTGGTTACGGACCAAGCAATTGGTTGTAACTTGGTTCGTTCGTAAGTTGGACCCCATTGAGTTACATGCGCGCTGTTCGTAAGCACGGATCACATTCGTAACTCAGGGTCCGCCATTTACAACAGCTTTGGTCGTAACTGCGAACGGTTGTAAGTTGACCGTTCACAACTCGGGGACTGGCTGTAAACTTCCCCAGCACACAGTCTATCTCGCATACACATTCTCTCTCTGTCTTTCACATATGTGCATGCACACATTGTCTTTCTTTCACTCTGACCTCCCAACATGTTGTAGTAGTAGTAGTCACATGTAGCTGACAAAGTGGGCATTTGCCCATGAAAGCTTATGCTCCAATAAATCTGTTAGTCTATAAAGTGCCACAGGACTTCTCATTGTTTTTGCAGATTCAGACGAACATAGCCACCCCACAGATACTTGTAGTAGTAGTAGTAGTTATTTCTTGGTGCTTCTTGCAGTGCACATATATCATCTATAATTTTATTTGTTCAAACAGCTGTTATTTTAGTTTTTTTGACTTATCTGTGCATTTCATAATTTAATTTCTCTCTTATGTTTACAGTCAGTTCTCTGAGTAGTGAGTTTAAAATGTTTAACTTGTTCTGGCTGGAGTAGTAATAACTATATCTAGGGTTTTAGTTTTGCTGGGGGTGCACATCTTCATATTATTTTGATATTCGTGCACAAAACAAAAATCATTCTGCACATGGATGGGAATAAAATAGAGGGAACATTAGTTAGGGTTATCACCTTTTGAAATGCCAGCAGGTCTTGGGAACCCCCATGTTCCCATGGGGGTTGACTGCAATTCAGTGTCCAACCATCAGGAAGCTGCACCATTCAACGCAGTCCTCACTCTGGGTTGTGTGACTCAAAATCTCTCTCATGACTCTGAGATGCACTTTTGTGTTTTGGTATTAGGTTTTTCAACAATTTTGCTTTGTTATCACTTAAATTGTGGAAGTAGGAACATTGCAGCAGCTTTGGCAGGACACAGACTTTTAACAGTAGATATTCCAGTGTATTGTGATGATAATGTGAATCTTTAGACCTCAGTTAAAAGGCATATTAAAATTATTTTTCTGGCAACTGTTACATCCATTAAAACACTTCCCAGGCTGGTCAAATGGGTAATCCTGTGATCCCACATGGTCCTAGCTGTTATTTGGGTGACAGAAGCTGCTCAAACAAGCCAAATCCACCTGGACCACTACTTCTTGTCTTCAGATTATACTAGATGTTGCATGAAGGAGAGGTCAGTCTGTCAGAAGTAGGGAAGTCCTGTTGACAGCAATCTAAGAGTGCCATAGCAGAAAACAGCAGCAGTAAACTTCTTACTCCTGCTACCGTCACAAGTACAGTAAACTTCCGATAATCCGGCACCTTTAGGACCCAGGGGGTGCCCGATTATCAGATATATCAGACTATCGGAAGGGGGGGCTATGAGGGGTCTGGAGTGGAGTGGGGGGGATGAGCCCCTCGGCATTGCAGGACCAACCGGGCATCACCCCAGCTGCTCTGCCTCAGACTTTTCCAAGTCAGCCGCTGCTGAAACTGACCAGTGGCTGACTCAGGGAAGCCCGAGGCAGAACAGCTCCAATTGTCCGGCTGCCCGGAGCACTTCCGGGTTCCAGGTGGTGCCGGACCATCAGGAGTCCTGGACCATTGGATGCCGGGCCACTGGAGTTTTACTGTATTCTGTATCGGGTATGATACTGCTGTTCCAATTCCCTTCAAGCTGGTTTTAGGGTTAAGAGGAATAATTCTTAACTCGTGGAACAGCTGCTTCAGGCTGTCTGTAGTCTCAGGCTGACAATGCTTCATCCATTACCTTAAGATAGCATTTTCCTTTGCAACCATGAAGACTAGAATACACTTTTAAAAATGAAATCTGAGACTGTTCCCATCATGTGGGTCCAGGAGCAGTAGCCTAGCTTTAGGAGGATCTTCTCTTAATCTTGTCCTCCCCTGGGACTGGTGGTCTATTTCCTCTTGGGAACTCTAACGGTATTGGCAGCTGGTATTCCTGCTTCTGTTGACCCTTCCGGTACGTCTACACTGCACAGCTATTTCGGGATACCAGAAGTATCCGAAAATAGCCACTCCATGTCCACACAAGCTGCCTGTTATTTCAAAATATTATTTCGAAATAATGGGCGCACTGTTTCGCTATCCCGGTAAACCTTATTGCATGAGGGATAAGGGACGGCTTGAAATAGTATGTTATTTCAAAATTTGGTGCTGTGTAGATGTGCCAAATTTCAAAATAGGTTATTTCGAAATAGATTTGAAATAAGATATACAATTTGCATAGTGTACATTGCGTATCTTATTTCGAGTTTAGGGTGCTGTGTAGATGCACCCTTAGACACTATACAATGGCAATAGTGTGACTGGACAGTATTACGCTACACAAGAATAAATTATTCATGCTGAGTTCCAGACAGTCTCCCCCCTCCCGCATCCAGTGTGGTCAAATGATATATAAATGAATTGTCCCACAGGTATGATAAAACTCTCTTCAAAATGGTTTATATTAAGCTGTGATCTCCAACTAGGCTCACTAGCTAATGTGGCAAAATAATTCCCTCAATAGGTGGATGTGGATGTGGAACTGGGTTGGGTCCTACTTGATCTCCATCTTCCCTTCTTTGAGGCTCACTAGGTATCCACCATCTAAGGAGGAACTGCCTTCAGTCATCCCTTTCTCCAGAAGCTTAGGGACTAAAGGTCTGGTCTTCTACAAATGGACTAGGTTTCCCTATTTTGAGAGTCTCCCTCCAGATACCTGTCCGCTTTGTGGGGTGGGGTTGGGCCACTTGAGCCTACGTTAGCTCATTAATCTTGTGTTGCCTAATGTGGAGTTGGATCAAATGCAGATGGTGGAGAATCAAACCTCTTGTCAATAGCAGTAGTCAGGAGCAGAACCAGTGTGTCTAATTCCCAGCCCAAAGGCAAATCCCCTGGTTTTATTAGTGAGTGCTATGCTGTGACTAGGCATTAAGAATACATAATCCATCAAGAAAAAGGATCTCAATCTCAAAGAAAACTCTTTTTTGGGGGGAGAGGGGCTGTTTAACTGATATATTTCGCTCTCTTTAAGCTTTACAATATTAAGCTGTTTTATAGTCTCCTATTGTACAGTGAAGTACAGGGCTTTCTTTATTTTGAAAATCAATAAAATAACATGAACCAGGTTCTATTCTGTAGTTGTTAATACACAGATGAATTGGATTTGAATACTTATTTTACAAGTGTTCATGCTATGATTACGGAAAGCATGATTTACAATATACTCCGAAATGCCAAACGTATGAAGCTAAGAATTTCCGTACTTCAAGTTAGCAAGAAAATGAACTTGGAGCAAGCTGAAGAAAGTGTTTGAAGATGACTACCACAGATAAAGGTAGATCACTGTTTCTCAACTTAGAGGTAGGAATTGTAGGATGGATTTAAAGGGGTTATAAGCAGGGCTGGTGTAGGGGGGATAAGAAGCAGGGCAATCGCCTGGGACTCACACCACAGTGGGCCCCTCAAAGCTAATTTGCATGTTTCAGCACTAGATGGCTGGGCTGGGGCAGGGCCTTGAGCTACACCTCTCTGGATTAAAGCAGAGTCATACTGTACAAAGTTCAAGTGCAAGTCTGAGCCCTGAAGCCTAAAGGTTAGGGGTGGGGTTGCAGCTTTTCCAAACTGGGGGTTTTGGGGAGGGGGCCCATGGTTTAGTCCTGAGGAAGTCACCATCATACAAAGGTGGAGAAACAGTGGTAAGGATGATCTGCTCTTGAACAGTTCATTCTGCTGCTGTATGAGGGAAATGGTGGTTTGCTGTGAATGTAAGTTCTAGCTTTGTAGCTCTGAATGCTTTTCTCAGCCTGGCCTTTATCCCCAAAAAGATGGTTTGCATCATTCTGTTTTCATTTCTAGTTAGCCTGTTACAATTTGCATTGTGATATATGTTGTGAAATTGGAGGAAATATTTTTCCTTCGATATGTGTGGTGCTGCCTGTAGTGTTGCACGTTAGGGAGTATGTGCGAAAGAAGTAGGGAGGAAGGATGATTTTGCAGATGAGGCACAGGACTGAGAATCTCATTAATCATTCCTCACTCCTCCACACACACATCCTGTGGGAATGTGAACAAGCCACACTCGCCTCCTTTGCCTCTGTTAACTCATCTGTAAAATGGAGAAAATACCTACCTGCTGGAGGTTTAGTGAAGCCTCATATTTGCAAAGTGTTCAGAGAGACTTGGATGGAAGGTGGGTATGCTTTATTTTAAGGTAGAATTTTCTTGAGGATTTAGTTATTATACACTGTAAATATCACACCCTCACTGGGTGGCGGGGGAAACATTTGTGAATGTATCTGGTGTCATCTTTTATTGCCCCATCTATACATCTGCTCTCCCTTCTGTGTCCTTTCCTTTACCACTTTGTTTTGCTCATATCCTGCCTACATGCATGGGACATATCCCCTTTCTCATCTGTTCTGTGTACTCTCTCTCTCTCTTTTTCTCTCCTCCTCCTGCTTCAGATCTCTCATACTAATCCTACCTCAGAGGGCTTTCTGGTAGGGGGAAAAATCCTACTTAGTTCAGTGGCTGTTTTAGGGCTTTTTGTCTGACTTATTAAACCCATCCTGGAAAACAACTGGATTTCTTAAAATATCTGTCACCTTTTGTATTCAAAAGATCACAGGACAAGTTTGAAAGTGTTTTGAATCTAGAAACATTGAATGTTAATTTCTTTCCAGTCCTGTATCTTGGCGGGGGACTAGACTAAATACCCTTACGATCAATTCCAACTCTTCTTTTCATTGAGTCTCTGACTCTGTCTCTGAATGAAAACTTTACTGTTTTTAAAAGTGATTTTTGGGCATCAGGGTCCTTGTTGTGCCTTCTAGGGAGTTATTTTTCATCTAGTAGATGATTGGTTTTTATTCCAATGGTAGTAAATGTGAAAGTTGCTGATCAATACTATGAATGGTGGCTAGTGTTTGATGGTTACTAATAATCAGGTTTTTGTCTGAGTCAACATGCTTCTTCCTCCTCCCCTCTCACAGTGAAAGTGAATAAGAACTGGGTCAGACCTATGGCCCATCTAGCCCAACAGCATGTTTTTAGACAGGGTCTAAGTGGTGCTTCAGAAGGAATGAACAGAACAAGCAGTCATTGAGTGATCCATCAGCTATTGTCTACTCCCAGCTTTTGGCAGTCATCGGTTAGAGATACCCAGAACATGGGGTTTCATCCCTAAGCATTTTTTCTAATAACCATTGACAAAACTGCCATCCTTGATTTTATTCTCTTTTTGTATCCTGTTATACTTTTCACCTTCGCTACATCCTCCACACCATTCATCATTTTATAGATATCTTTTATATCCTCCATCATTGTGTGGGCACACTGTGAATTTATACAGTAGTAGTATGATACTTTATAGCTTATCTGTCCCTTTTCTATTGGCTCCCCAAATTGTTAGCTTTTGACTGCCGCTACACATTGGGCAGATTTTTTTTCAGAGAACTATTCACAGATAATTTAAATCCATAATTTTGTATGAATAGTTGGGATTATTTTCTTCAGTTTACATTACTCTGAATGGATCAAAATTGATTTTCATCTGACACTAGGTGCCCAGTCACCCAGTTTTGTGAGATCCCTTTGTAACTCTTTTCAGTTTACTTTGGGCTTAATTTTCTTGAGTAATTGTGTATACAGGCAGTCCCGGGGTTACGTACAAGATAGGGACTGTAGGTTTGTTCTTAAGTTGAATTTGTATGTAAGTCAGAACTGGTACATATTTTGGGGGGGGACGGGGAGCTGGAGTTAGGTGGAAAAGACCCTGATTCTCATACAACTTCCTTATTCTAAGGGTACGTCTAGACTACCGTGTTTTGTCGACAGAAGTTTTGTTGACAGTATCTGTCGACAAAACTTCTGTCGACAAAGAGCGTCCAGACACATTGAGTTCTGTCGAGAAAGCAAGCTGCTTTGTCAACAGAACCCTGTAGTCTAGACGCAACCCTACAGGCAATAACACCTTCTGTCGACAGAACTCTGTCGACAGAAGGTGTTATGCCTCATAAAATGAGGTATACCAGCGTCGACAAAACTGCTGAGTTCTGTCGAGGTTATATCGACAGAACTCAGCGGTAGTGTAGACGCTGGTATAATTTTGTGGACAAAAGTCCACTTTTGTTGACAAAACTCAGTAGTCTAGACACACCCTAAGAAAAACACATACTGTTTTGATATGAAGGTATTTTTGGTTGATATTTTAATTAAAAATTGATCATAAGTTTCAGTGTTTCATGCTATATCCAAATCTTCCTTTTGGGGTACCTGAAAGATCCCAGTTATTCATTTAATAGTCAGAATCTTTGTTTTTTATAACTAAAAAAAGTTTATTCAATGCATATTACTGTTCCAAATAGAATTTGCTACAGATGGTTCAGTGAAATGGGTATTAAGTGTAATCAATAGTCATTGGAGAGCACAGTGAAATATTGATACAATCAAAGCTGCTGTTGTATTCTGCTGAGCAGAAAATGGAAATCCCTTCCTGTGACGTGTGTGTGTGTGAATTTATCCACAGGATTAATTTTAAAGAAAAATTCTGTGTTGGGAACAGGAGTTTAGCCACAGGTGGGTCCTCATTGTCCACTCACCCACTTTGCAACCAGACCCATCCCCTCGGGGCTTACCCTGCTCTGCTCCAGCCAGGGTGTGGGGTTGGGGCTTATCCCCTCTTCCCTTCTGTCCTGCTCTTCCCCATTCTTGCCCACCCATACCACTGGCTAATTTTTCAGCTTCACCTCTGCCAGGCTGGAAGGGACTTGTTAATTTCACGTGACGCTAACAAGATACTTGCAGCTCTAGTGCTGAAGAGGGAAAGAGCTGTTGCTCCCAACGTGGGGACTGTAACACAATGGGTCTCACTGCCTGCTGTTCCCTAGGAAATTAATTTTTCTGCTCTGGGGTGCCCCCTTTTGGCTGGTGTCTTGTCCCCCCCAGCAGACCCGCGACCTCCGCGGCGAGAAAAGCCGCTCCGCGTCTCCCTGGTCTTCTGGGGGGAAGCGCCCCCCACGCCGCCGGAGGCGGCGACAGTGGGGGAGGCGCCCAGCACTAGCTGCGCCCCCCCCCCCCGCCCGTTTGTAACTAGGGATCCGACGTAAGTCGGATTGATGTAACCCGGGGACTGCCAGTAGTTTGTAAATTTTGCCACCTGGCTGTTTACTCCTTTTTTTCAGATCATTTTATAAATATTCTGAAAGCACTGGTCCCGGTACAGATCCTTGGGGAATACCACAATTTACCATTTTGGAAACTGACCATGTCTTCCTACCCTTTTTTCCTATCTTTAACCAGTTCCTGATTCATGAGAGGATCTTCCTTTTTATCCCATGACTGCTTGAATCCCATGAATATTATGGTTTAGGGTATGGGGATAGAATAAAGGAAGATTGAAAAGTATGAATTAGAGGAAAGTGAGTGACAAAGAGATGATGACAATGAATATGGCATATAGAATGAATGAGGAATCTATGTAAAGGGTGGAGGGAGAGGAAATGAACCAATGAAGGGTTGACTTGAATGAGTGCCATGCATGAGACTACACTCATAATTCTTATACCTGCGCACTGTCCGTCATCTTTTTTTGTTCACACTAATACAAAATGGAACATTGAATTCAATTCTAAAACTAAATTTAAAAATTATTCTCTAACAAGCATCAGCTTGATGGTTGATAACTAGGAATTGGAGACTAGTTCCTCCAGGAACTAAATTAGAGAAGTACCCTTCATGCTGGCTTCTGACTAACATAAGCATGTTGAAATCCACACTCAGTACATAGAGGCTTTGACTGGAATATATTCCATATGGGACTCTAAAGAACGGCACCAGCATTGCAAAAACAATTGAAGGAGGTTTCAGAGAATTTGACAGATAAGAGGCTGATTTAATTGCTGCCACAGTCTGATGAGACACTGTTTAGTTCTAACAGAGATCTGGATTTGCACAAGGACAACATTGAAAGAAAAATATTTTAGAGATGTTGTGGAAACTTTCTACTACTTAACCAGCATGGCTGATCTCCTATAAAAAGGGTGAATTTAAAGATGTACATGGTTAACCGGTAAGTGACTGTAGCAGCTCCTCACCTATGGTGCCCACTGCAGGCAGGGGATGTTCTGGCCAGCTGGCTGGGGTAGCGTCTGTCTATGGCGTTCCTAGCCTGGTTGGCATGCCGCAAGCAGGGGCTGTTATGGCCAGGCAGAGGAGCACTTGTTTGCAGTAGGAGGAGAGGGGGCTCCAGCCTGCCTCCCCTTAATTGGTTTAACCAGTAAAACATAATGTTTAACTGGTTAACCAATTAAACATGATTTTGCGTCTCTAGTTGAATTAGTGAGTCTGGTATTGGAAGATGATGATGAATATAGTGGATGGAATGCAATTTTGCAAATTACTTTGCTCCAGCATTTAAAAGATCTAGCTTTCTATTCCATAGCTATGTTTGTGTAGGAGCTTTACGTCAAAATTTGTTGCCTCAGAATGGTAGAAAAGAGGAAATAAAATTATGGGTGACAAGAAGCAGAATTAAAAGTGGTCTTTTTTTGTGTTTAAAAAAGACCTTGCACATACACCAGCCTGCTAAGTATTTAGCATACTGAGATTGGTTTGACCAAAATTTTGCAATAGATTAGGTACTGTATAAGCAAATGTATTTGTATAGTTATACCTAAAAGCAGCTGTGGGAGAGGAGTAGAGGTAGCTAGTTTGGAATTTGATTATTGTTATTGGCTTATAAAATGGGATGCCATTTCTTTTGGATAATGTGTGCCTTTTTAATACTTGAGGAGCTAAAGTAAACAGAACGTGTTTGTTGTATTATTTCATAAGATCTTTATTGCTTATTTTGCTGGGAGTGGGGTTTGGGTTAAGAAAGTGGCACCCTTTTATCATCACTGATATTTCTCATTTACTATACATCATCTGAAGTATTGTTATCTGTTTTGCTTTCTGTTTGTTTGTCTTGTGATGTAGTGATATCTTTATGTATAAAGCATTTTATTTTTGTGTGCTTTTGCAGCATCGTGTAAACATTTTTAATTATGTCCTACATATCAAGTGTGTGTGTCTATGAAGCTATGCCCAAAGTGAAATATATTCTGTGAATTCCATATTATAATGCTTAAATTTGATAATTTTGATTAGGGATGTGAATGAGTTATTGACTAGTCAATTAACTGATAAGCCTAGTCAACTACTTGCATTCCCTCACCCCCGCTGCCTCTGTATCAGAGGCAGCAAGGGTGGGGTGAAGCAGGAGCTGGTGCTGGGGGGAGCTGGCTTAAAAGATGGTTCCCCCTAGCACTGGTGGTGCCTCCTGTTGCCTCCCCTGGTGAGGCAGCAGTGGGGGGTGGGGAGCAAAGGAGGCTGCTTTGCGGCAGCAGCTCATCAGCTGCTGCTGGAGCAGCCTCTTTCTGCGGCCAGGAGTGGTACCACCACAGACGGGAGCTGCTACTGGAGCATCCTCTGTTGGTAACTCAAAAGTAACTGGGGGTATGTCTACACTACCCCGCTAGTTCGAACTAGGAGGGTAATGTATGCATACCGCACTTGCTAATGAAGCCCGGGATTTGAATTTCCCGGGCTTCATTAGCATAAGCGGGGAGGCGCCATTTTTAAATCCCCGCTGCTTCGAACCCCGTGTAGCGCGGCTACACGGGGCTCGAACTAGGTAGTTCGGACTAGGGTCCTATTCCGAACTACCGGTACTCCTCGTGAAACGAGGAGTACCGGTAGTTCGGAATAGGCACCCTAGTCCGAACTACCTAGTTCGAGCCCCGTGTAGCCGCGCTACACGCGGTTCGAAGCAGCTGGGATTTAAAAATGGCGGCTCCCCGCTTATGCTAATGAAGCCCGGGAAATTCAAAGCCCGGGCTTCATTAGCAAGTGCGGTATGCATACATTACCCTCCTAGTTCGAACTAGGAGGGTAGTGTAGACATACCCTGGATGACTGAGGAATATGAGACCCATTGAGTTTCAACTTTCTTCTTGGAATGCTCACCCATAAGCCATAGAGGGGAATTTGTTAAATCAAGATTAGTGTTTATTAAAAGACAACCTGTAGTAGTTGTCACAGTGATTTAAGTAAATAAATCTGTTTTATCCTTATAATCTTCTAAAATAATATGCTCATTTATAACAGTTGTATGCCTGAACTAATATTTATTGACTTAATTTTCGTATGGGTTTATGGGTTTGTACACACTACAACAACCTGTTGCAATAACTCTTCAGTGCAGGGGCTCAATCTGGGGATGGCATACAGGTGTCATGGGGTACTGCTTTCCTGGCCTTCCCTCTTTTGGATGCGGGTGGGGCTGCAGTGTGGCTGGAGCAGTCCTCACCTATGGTGGGCCCAGACTGGCCAAAGCAGTCTGCTGCGCTGCTGGGGGGGAGGGGGGGGTGCGGAGGAGCTCTCCAGCCTAGCCAAAGCCACCATCACCCATGGTGGAAGCTGCTCCAGTCTGGACAGTATGCCACACCATGGCCTCATTTAAGCAGTTAATCAGTTAAACATAATGTCTCCGCAGTTAAGTGATTGAATGGGATTTTACACCCCTACCTCTGGCACAGGTTCAAGGCCTATGCTTCAAGCCATTAAAGTTGAATTGGTCTAACTGCCAAACACCTGAACAACCATAAGAAGTGCAATATCTTGGATGGCTCATTTGGCTGTCAGGGGATAATTAGTTTCAGACAACATGGCGACCTCAGACCTATGCCTAGGGATATTAGATAGCAGGTAATAGAACAGCTGAGTAACTGCATGAATTCATAGTGGTTAGTCGACTATTCTATAGTCCTCGGGGGTGAGGCCGACAGCCAGTGAGCTCCCCGCCCTGCTCCCAGGGAGTCCCTGCCACCCCATGCTGCTGCCTTTATACCAGAGGCAACAGTGCGGGGTGCCAGGAAGGAGCCAGTTCACGAAGGGAGCCAGTTTAAAAACCAGTTCTCCACGCAGTGTGGCTGCTTGTTGCCCTGCTGCCTCTGATACAGGCAGTAGAATGAAGTGGCAGTAGCCCCTGTTCGCGGGGGTCTGTGCTAATACCAAGGCAGCAAGGGGGGAGGGAATGCAAGTAGTCGACTAGATTAACTGATAAGCCTAGTCTTGTCGGTTAATCATATAGTTGACTAGTCCTTTGCATCCCTACCTATGCCCTGTAATGAAAGGCATTGAGCAATATGGTAAAGAGTCTCAGGGATAGGTGGGGCTTTGTGGATCACCCATTAGGGGAGCTAGTCCATGGCTCTCCTCCTTCTAACCATGTCCCTGCTTGCGGATAGAGCCCAAAACTCCCTGCTGATTCCTTATGGCATGAGCCACAAGGCCCCTTGGCCATACGAGTCCTGGATTGGAGGCTGAACCTTTGTTGCCACCTACTTGGAGGTGCTTTCTCCCCACCCTACTTGCCAGAGGAGCCCTGAGCCAGCTATAGCTGCGCCTCCCTCCACAGACTCTAGAATTGGCCTGGAGTCTCCAGGAATTAAAGGTTAATCTTTAATTCAAGATTATGTTATGTAATGAAATCTTCAGGAATACATCCAGCCAAGCTGCTGTGTGGGGAAAAGCCTTTCATTCTTGTCCAAAGAAAATGTTCATATGCAGGTTCGGGGGTAGCTGAACAGGTGATATTTGCTACTCAGTTTCCTGGGTTCTGTTCCTAAATCCATCCAGTTTAGTTTGCAGTGAAGCATAAGATTAGATTAGTCTTGATAAGCATCAGCGGTGCTGCTTTTATTATTATTTTGTTCCATTTGCTTTAAAAAAGTGCTTGTTTTCAGAAGATTGTCACTGTAGATCACTAGTCCTGAACTCTCCAAGGGAAAAACACAGAAGTTCAGTTGTACTAGGATGGTAATAAGAAGTCAACATAAATGTGGTGGTGCTGTACTCCAATCTCAGTCTAAGGGTGTGTCTTAACTGTTAAACTAGTGATTAGTACAAATTTGAGCATCCAGGTGAGGCTCCCTCAGGTGTGAGCAGCCATACTGTAGAGTCTTACTTAAATGTGTCCACTTGACTGCATCCAAGTGGTGCTGCACATAGTTCATTGAAATTTTAGGACTTCTAGGGTTGCATCCCAGTGTATTTAGTGCTTTGATAAGATGAATGTCCCATGATTCTTTCCCAGTGAATTGTGTGGATACCTGAAAAAACTTAAACAGCCAATAGTCCTGCAGCAGCTTAGAGACTAAAAAAATATAAATGGGATCATGAGCTTTCATGGGCACAACCCACTTCTTCAGATGAATAGAGTTAAGGGATCTAGGCTGCAAATAAATAGCAGAGAAAGAGAGGAGATGGGGAGGGAAAGAGAAGAGAAAAAATATATTGTCAATGAGAGTGTCCAGGCTAACAGAGTGGGCTATAAGTATTCTAGGTATCTGGTGCTTAGCTTTTTATGTCATTAGAATGTGGAAAGTAACAGTCCATCCAGGTCAGGTTTTTGTTTAAACCTCTCTTCAAGGTGTCAGACTTGTAAATGAAACCAAGTTCTGCAGTTTCTCTCCAGGTGACTTTTGAAATTGCTTTGAAATAATATAGACACTTTTAGATTCATTAGTGAGTACCTGGGCAAGTTGGAATGTTCCCCAACAGGTTTCTGTGTGTAACCATTTTGAATATCTGATTTGTGTCCATTTATTCTTTGTCGTAGAGACTGTCCAGCTTGGCCAATACAGATGGCAGAGGGGCATTGCTGGCACTTGATGACATAGAGCACATTGGTGTGTGTGCAATTGTATGAGCCTCTGATGTGCTGGCTTATGTAGTTAAGTCCTGTGATGATGTTGCTTGTATAGGTGTGTGGACAGAGTTGGCACTGGTGTTGATTGCAGGCGTGGGTTCCTGGATGATTATGACGGAGGTATGCTGTGTGGGTGCTTGAAAGTATTTGTTTGAGGTTAGAGGGTTATCTGTAGGCGAGGACTGGCATGTCCCCCAAGGCCAGTGAGAGTGAGGGGCCATTTTCCAGGACAGGGAGTAGGTTGTTAATAATGTGCTGAAGAGGTTTAAGTTGTGGGCTGTAGGTGATGACCAGTAGTGTTCTGTTGTTTTCTTTGTCAGGTTTATCTTGAAGGAAACTGATGCCTGGGTACTTGCCTGGCTCTGTCAGTCTGTTTTTTCACTTCTCTGGGTGGGTATTTATGTTTTAAGAATTCTTGATATAGATCCTGTAGGTGTTTGTCTCTGTCTGTGGAATTGGAGCAAATCCGGTTGTATCTTAGGATGTGGCTGTAACTAATTGACTGTGAAATGTCTCTTGGATGGAAGCTTGAGGTATGTAGGTAAGTGTAATGGTCAGTAGATTTCTGAGTCCTGTAGCACCTTATAGACTAACAGATGTATTGGAGCATAAGCTTTCATGGGCAAAGACCCACTTTGTCAAAATCATGTACCATAAATTTCCAGAGGCAGGTATAAATATGCAGGCTAGAGATGACGAGGTTATTTCAGTCAGGGAGGGTGAGGCCCACTTCTAGCAGCTGATGAGGAGGTGTGAACACCAAGAGAGGAGAAACTGCTTTTGTACTTGGCTAGCCATTCAGTCTTTGTTTAATCCTAAACTGATGGTGTCAAATTTGCAGATGAACTGTAGCTCAGCAGTTTCTCCTTCAGGTCTGGCCTTGAAGTTTTTTTGCTGCAGGATGTCTACCTTCAGATCTGCTACTGTGTGTCCAGGGAGATTGAAGTATTCTTCTACAGGTTTTTGTATATTGCCATTCCTAATATCTGATTTGTGTCCATTTATTCTTTTACGTAGGGACTGTCCAGTTTGGCCGATATATGTAGCAGAGGGGTATTGCTGGCACATGATAGCATATATTATATTGGTAGCTGTGTAGGTGAATGAACTAGTGAAGGTGTGGCTGATCTGATTAGGTTCTGTGATGGTGTCACTGGTGTAGATATAAGGGCAGAGTTGGTACCGAGGTTTGTTGCAGGGGTTGGTTCCTGAGTTAGAGTTACTGTGGTGCGGTGTATAGTTGCTGGTGAGAATTTGCTTCAGAATTGGTGAGCTGTCTGTGGGTGAGGACTGGCCTGCCTCCCAAGTCCTCTGAAAGTGAGGGATCATTGTCCAGGATAGATTGTAGGTCACTGATGATATGTTGGAGAGGTTTTAGCTGAAGACTGCAGGTGATGGCCAGTGGTGTTCTCTTGGTTTCTTTCTTGGGCTTGTCTTGTAGTAAGAGGCTTCTGGGTACATGTCTGTCTCTGATTATCTGTTTCCTCACTTCCTCGTGTGGGTATCGTAGTTTCAAGAATTCTTGGTGGAGATCTTGTAGGTATTGGTCTCTGTCTGAGGGATTGGAGCAGATGCGTTTGTACTTTAGTGCTTGGCTGTAGACAATGGTTCGTATGGTGTGTCCGGAATGGAAGCTGGAGGCATGGGTGGTGTTTATGTGACTGTTACTTATTTGCACTGTGGTGTCCAGGAAGTGGAACTCTTGTGTAGACTGGTCCAGGCTGAGGTTGATGGTGGGATGGAAGCTGTTGAAATCGTGGTGGAATTCTTCCAGAGTCTCCTTTCCATGGGTCCAGATGGTGAAGATGTCATCAATGTAGTGTAGGTAGAGAAGGGGCGTTAGTGGACGAGAGCTGAGGAAGCGTTGTTCCAGGTCAGCCATAAAAATGTTGGCATATTGTGGGGCCATGCGGGTGCCCATAGCGGTGCCACTGGTTTGGAGGTATATATTGCCACTGAATCTGAAATAGTTGTTTGTGAGGTTAAAGTCACAGAGCTCAGCCACCAGTTGTGCTGTGGCATCATCAGGGTTACTGTTCCTGACATCTTGTATTCCATCTATGTGTGGGATGTTTGTATAGAGAGCCTCTTCATCCATGGTGGCTAGGATGGTGTTTTCTGGACGATCACCAATGCATTGTAGTTTTCTCAGGAAATCAGTGGTGTCATGGAGATAGCTGGGAGTGCTGGTGGCGTAGGGTCTGAGTAGAGAGTCCACACACCCAGACAGTCCTTCAATGAGAGTGCTAGTGCCTGAGATGATGGGGCTTCCAGGATTTATAGGTTTGTGGATCTTTGGTAGTAGATAGAGCCCCAACCAGGGTTATTCTAAGGGTGTGTTGATTTCTTCCTGTGCTTGTGTAGGGAGTGTCCTGAGCAGATGGTGCAGTTTCTTAGTGTACTCTTCAGTGGGATCTGAGGAAAGTGGCTTGTAGAATTTGGTATTGGAGAGTTGTCTGGCAGCCTCCTTTTAGTAGTCAGACCTGTTCATGATGACAACAGTACCTCCTTTATCAGCCTCTTTGATTATAATGTCAGAGTTGTTTCTGAGGCTATGGATGGCTTAGCGTTCTGCACGACTGAGGTTAGGAGACAAGCGATGCTGTTTTTCCACTATTTCTGCCTGTGCACGTCAGTGGAAGCATTCTATGCATAGACTGTCATTTTGACCCTGAGGAGGAGTCCATGTGGAGTTCTTCTTGTGCTGGTGGGAGGGTATCTGTGTGTCAGTGCGCTGTTCAGTGTTGTGTTGAAAGTATTCTTTGAGTCGGAGATGGCGAAAGTAGGCTTCCAGATCACCACAGAACTGTATCATGTTTGTGGCAGTGGTGGGGCAAAAAGAGAGTCCCCGAGATAGGACAGAATCTTCTGCCAGGCTGAGTGTGTAGTTGGATAGATTGACGATATTTCTGGGTGAGTTAGGGGTACCACTGTTGTGGCCCCATATGGCAGGTAGGATTTTAGACAGCTTACCAGTCCTTTTTCCTCTGTAGATACGTGATGTGTGTAATGTAGATCTCTTCTCTTATTGTAGTAAAGTCCAGCTATGTGGAAGTTTGTGTGGAAGGGTTGGATTTTTATGAAAGTTTCCAGATTGGAGAGCTCTTTTTTGATGTTTTCCTGTTTGCTGTATAGGATGCTGATCAGATGGTTCCTCAGTTTCTTTGATAGTATATGGCATAATCTTTCACCATAGTCTGTGCAGCATGTTAGTTGAAATGGATTTTTTACCTTCAGTCCATTTGGTATGATGTCCATCCGTTTGCGTTTGGAGAGAAAGATGATATCTGTCTGTACTTGTGCAAGTTTCTTCATGAGGTTGATAGATTTCCACTCCATACGGCTAAATGCAGTACTTTGCATGGTGTAAAATATCAGAGGGGTAGCCGTGTTACCAGAATCTTCAAGACTAGATTTCAAAGAGAAACTGCTGAGCTATAGTTCATCTGCAAATTTGACACCATCAGTTTAGGATTAAACAAAGACTGAATGGCTAGCCAAGTACAAAAGCAGTTTCTCCTCTCTTGGTGTTCACACCTCCACATCAGCTGCTAGAAGTGGGCCTCATCCTCCCTGACTGAATTAACTTTGTTATCTCTAGCCTTATTCTGGCCTGCATATTTATACCTGCCTCTGGAAATTTACGGTACATGCATTTGACAAAGTGGGTCTTTGCCCATGAAAGCTTATGCTCCAATACATCTGTTAGTCTATAAGGTGCCACAGGACTCCTTGTCGCTTTTGCAGATACGGACTAACACGGCTACCCCTCTGATAGTAGATTTCTGGTGTAAGATGGTGGATGTGTGGCTGTTGTGTAATTGTATTGTAGTGTCAAGGAAGAGGATCCCTTATGTGGATAGGGTTGCCAGGTGTCCGGTTTTGAACTGGACAGTCCAGTATTTGAGCTCTCTGTTCGGGAAACAAATTGGGGAAAATATAAATGTAAAATATTTTCTAAATAAGATGTAATGTTGATTGTGATGTAATGTCAAGTGTATCCAGTATTTTTGTTGAAATCATCTGGCAACCCTATGTGTGGACAGGTCCAGGCTGAGGTTGATGGTGGGGTGGAAGTTGATGAAATCCCTGTGAAATTCTTCCAGGGTCTCCTTCCTGTTGGTCCATATGATGAAAATGTCATCAGTGTAGCATAAGCAGAGTAAATGTGATAGAGGCAGGAGCTGAGGAAACGTTTTTCAAGGTCAGCCATAAAGATGTTGGCATATTGTGGGGCTGTGCTGGTGTTCATAGCTGTTCTGCTGACTTGAAGATATAAATTGTCCCCAAATTGGAAATAGTTGTGAGTGAGGACAAAGGCACACAGCTCTGTAACCAGGTGTGCAGTGGCGTCATCAGGGATAATGTTCCTAACAGCTAGTAATCCATCATCATGTGGAATGATGGTATAAAGAGCTTCTACATCCATGGTGGCCAGGATGATGTTTCCAGGAAGATTACTGATGTGCTGTAGTTTCCTCAGGGAGTCAGTGGTGTCTTGAAGATAGCTAGGAGTGCTTGGTAGCACAGGGTCTGAGGAGAGAGTCAATATAACCAGATAATGCTGCTGTAAATTTACCCGTGCCTGAGATGATGGGTCATCTGGGATTTCCAGGTTTGTAGAGCTAAAGTAGCAAATAGAAAACTCCTGGTTGAAGGCTTGGGGGTGTGTTTGTGTAGATTTGGTCCTGAATTATAGTAGGAAGTTTCATGAGCAGGTCATTTAGTTTTGTTTTATGGTTTTTTTTGGGTATTCTTTCATGGGATCAGAGGAGAAAAGCCTGTAGTAGCTGGTGTGGTGAGTTGTTTGGCAGCCTCCCTGTTCATAATCTGTTCTGTTCATGATGACTACATGATGATGTGTGGGTGGGTACCTGTCTGTCCTGGGCAGGTAGCTGGAAATTATAGGAAGACATTGGGGGACCATTGAATGGATTAGCCAGTGCCCTCACTGGAAAGTTGGTGAGTTACCAAACCAAGTGTAAGTAGCATTCAGGTTTTCACACATGCCCCAGAGCATGCTGGCTAGCTTGTGTATAAAGCACCACCATACGTGGGCCAAAGGGCATTGTGTGTAGAGAGGATCCAGCGTATGAGCAGCTGCTGAGTAAGAGACCAAGTTAGGTCTTCGGTGAAGATAAGCCTTGGGAATGAGAGAATTGGAAATTTCATCCTAAGAGAGGCCAGAGCATGAGGCCTAAGACATGTGAGGATGTACTCAGAGGGACCACAACAAGTATATAGGTGCAGACACCCCATAACTGTGACCATTCAGAAGAAGGGGTACTATTACAATGTAGTGCATTGTAATTAACAATTTATAGAGCAAATTTCTGCTCCAGTTATGTGATCCATGTTTCTATTGGTTAAAAAGGGCATTTCGTATATTATTTTTGAAGATGTTTGTTCCTTATGCTCTTAACATGAATTCATGCTGTCCCTACACTAGTGTGCTTAAGTACAGTAGTGACTTTCTCTCTGCCCTTCATGTCCGTTCGTCAGGTGGCAGCCAAAGTTCTGACTACAAAGTTTTGAGGAGTACTGAGGGCAGAGGAATGGCCAGCTCGGCATGAAGTGCTCCATGAGTCATGGGACTTTCCCATATACCCTGTTGAGTGTGAGTGAGTGCTGGCTGTACTTTTTTGAAGGCTTACCAAGTGCTCTGAAGTCTGAACCAGGATATTCTCCTTGCACCCCAGGGCCATTATTCCAGACATAATGCTGCCTTCTTTATGGTTCAAAACCTCACACCATGTGCTCTCCTCCTGGGTATTGAGAAATATTGTAGCTGTTATTAATAGGAGCATAAAATGAAGATAGTTGGGCAGGCAATTGCTTAGTGCCTACTTAGCACATTTTGTAATTAAGTTGAGGTATCAGTTTCAGATCTTCACGGGATCACATTTCATTTCTTCACAATTTAAAAAAAGAAAGCCATAAAAGAAATAAATCATGGAGCATTATCATAATTGCCGTAGTGCAAAGGCTTTGCATGCAGTCTATTAGTATTTGCCAAACCATCCGGTTTGTGATAATTAGTAAAATAGCTGTTTCTATATAATTTATTAGATGAGTAATGTGTTAGTAAAATGAATTCACAGAAATAAACCACTGGGTTCTCCACACCAGCGGCTCTCGACCATGGGTATATTCCGATAATACTTCAAGGTCTTCAAAAGGGCGTACATCAACTCATGTAGCTATTTGTCTAGTTTTACAACAGGCTACATAAAAAGCACTAGCTAGGTCAGTATAAATTAAAATTTCATACAGACAGTAACTTGTTTATATTTCTCTATGTACTATACCCTGAAATGCAAGGGCAATATTTATGTTCTATTTTATTTATTTTATAATTATATGGTAAAAATGAGAACATAAGCAACTTTTAGTAACAGTGTGCTATAACGTGTTTGCGATTTTTATGGCAAATTTATAAGCAAGTAGTTTTAAAGTGAGGTAAAATGTGGTGGCATGTAAAACAAATCAGACTCCTGAAAGGAGTATAGTATTCTGGAAAGGCTGAGAACCACCCATCTAAATATTAAGAAGAAAGAGTTTCCTTGGGTTTTGTGTATTTGGAGGTCTTGAAGGGGATAGCAATCACTGATCATAAAAATGGAGGAAAATGTTTATTATGTAGGTGACCAGATAGAATAGGTATTTCTAATAAAACCATGGATTTTGAGGGATTGGTGACTCGATGATTCTTTTGAAATTATACTCGCTATGCCTTGTCAGCTGGATGCTGATGCCCAAAATGGTTGGTGGGGAGCAGTTAATACTCTGTGTAGGGATTGAAGTGACTAGTCGACTATTCAATAAGCAAATGCTTATCGGATAGTCGAGTTGGCTAGTCACTTCCCCACCCTTGCTGCTGGGGATGGGGGTGGGGAGCAGGAACCGGTGATTGTATTGACTATACGATTAGTTGGATAATCGCATTTTTACATTCTTATATCTGTGTGTACTTTTAAATGGATACAGTGTGGTCAGGAGTGTCCCAAGGAAGTGTTATGGTGAGGCAAAGTAGAGAGATCACATATTATGCTACCCGGGTCACCATAAACATTTCCTCTCCATACCTTGGAATATACACCCTTCAACTATAAAAGAGGGGAGACTGACACCTGAGCCTGCCCGAGATTTGCCACCCTGTGCTGGTGTGCCAAAACCGATTCCCCAGATGGGCCAGGGGGAGGAGACATAGCAGGGCTCAGGCTACCTAAGGGTGAAGCCCAGGGTGGTTGGGCAAGGGCTTTGTTTTCAGCCCCAGCAAGTCTATTACTCGTTGTGGCGACCCTATTCAAATAAATTCCTGAGCACTTTGGGCCCTGACCCACAGTTTGAGAACAGTTGGTTTAGATTATTCTTAATTATTTTGATTTTAGAGATATTAATACCACTTGTCATGTCTGAGGGTACGTCTAAACTACATGGTTCCGTCGACGGAGCCATGTAGATTTGTTGTTTTGGCAAAGGCAAATGAAGCCGCGATTTAAATGATCGCTGCTTCATTTAAATTTACATGGCTGCCACACTGAGCCGACAAACAGCTGATCAGCTGTTTGTCCGCTCAGCACGCTTGTCTGGATGCTCCCCTGCCGACATCAAAGCCCTTTGTCGGCAGCCCCGGTAAACCTCATTCTACGAGGAATAACGAGGCTGCCGACAAAGGGCTTTGATGTCGGCAGGGGAGCGTCCAGACTAGTGTGCTGAGCGGACAAACAGCTGATCAGCTGTTTGTCGGCTCAGCGCGGCAGCCATGTAAATTTAAATGAAGCCGCGATCATTTAAATCGCGGCTTCATTTGCCTTTGCCTATGTGTCTAATCTCTATGCCTCTGACGACAGAGGCATGTAGTCTAGACACAGCCTGAATGTATAGGTCTTTTTCTTTCTTCTTTGTTCATATTGAGTAGTACCTGACTCCTGGTGCAGGCCTTGTAAAGAATGCAGTTAGAGACAACTGGCCTTCTGACATCCAGAAGCAAGTTAGATTGCTGCTTCTAGGAACAAGTTTATTTAGCATAATATTTAGGTAATCTGCATTGACAAACTGCTTTAGATAGTCACCACAGTTTTATATTCAGTGCAAAGTCCTTTATGTGTGGGTCAAAAATGAGGCTTGTATTCTGTAAAGTCTAACATCCACTTAAACTTGTGTGACAAATGATATGATAAAGATGATTATTATTTTGTTTTAGAATTTTTCCCATCCCCATGATGAGTTTCCTGCTCTTAATAAAGGACCAATATAAACAATTATATTAAGTGGCCTGATACTTTTAGAAATGAATTGCATTAAGCAGGACTGATCTGAAGACTGCTGAAGTCAATGGGATTCTTTCCACTGACTTTGAGCTTCGAGCCTGATCCAGAACCTATTAAAGAAATATGAATCCCAGGAAAAAATACTACACTTTTGGTTTAGTATTTATATTTGCTTTTTCTCAGAGTTAAGAACACTTCTGGAATGGAGGTTGTTTGTAACTCTGAAATATCCATAGCTTTGAACAAAATGTAATGTTAGTTCTTTCAGAAGTTTTCAACTGACCATTGACTCAGGGCCATTCCTAAAGGGGTGCAGGGCCTGGGATAAATCAGGCTTCTCTCTAGCCTCCTCACCATGTGCCACCACTCGCTGCCTCCTCTCCCCTCACCTGCCCACTGCTTTCCTCGCAGACTGCCTTCCTGCCCACCACTCACTTCCTCCCCTACCCACCCAATCGCTTGCCTCCCCACTAGTATCTTTACTATTTATCCTTCTGGTAATTTTTTTTTTTGCATTTTTTTAATGGTCTTGAATTATAAGAACAAATATTTTTCTCAGGAAATGATTTCCTGAAAAAATCCCATTTTGGAATAAGTGAAATGGGATTTTTTTTGGCTTGCTGGCTAGCTGCCTGGCTTCCTGGTTACCGAATAACCTGGGGAGACAGTGTGCCTGGGAGCTGTGAAGCCCGTAAGCCAGGGGTGTCCAAACTTTTTTCAACGAGGGCCAGATTTGATGAAGTGAACATGCGTGAGGGCCGACCATTTTGCCTGACATTCTTTGAACCATTAAAATTAAATGCAAATTAACTATTTTATGCAAAGTTTATTGCAAACGGCATACTTTTCATTTCGTCACATGGATGACAAATCTAAACAGGTGTTAAATCACTCTGCCTTTCATATCTGAAGGCCAGATGGAAAAAAAAAAATCCAGGAAGCTGAAATATACGTCAGGAACATTGTAAAGTACATTACATATTATTGGTAATAAAGGTTGTCTGTCAAATTTTAAGTTCAAAAAATATGAACAGGAACATAACACCAAGTATACATGTTGTGTCCAAATATATTTATAACTGATTTAGACCAACTGACATTAACTGAGATTTTACAATGTATTCATCTCAATACATATGGATTCGTTGGGGGCCATAAAAGATAGATATTGTCAAATTACCTGGGGGGCCGTATTAAACCGGAACACGGGCCGCAATTGGCCCGCGGGCCGGACTTTGGACATGCCTGCCGTAAGCTGTCTTTCCAGGAAGCTGGCTAGCCAGGTTGCTGGGAAACTGACCAGCTAGGGAACTGGGTGCCTGATTCTATGAGTAGCCTGGGGATCCAGCTTAGCAGATGGTCAGCTCTTCATTCACTGGTGAGCTATCTGTCCACACAATTGGCCCGGCAGGGAGTCTGGCAGCCCTAGTAGCCCTGGCTTTCTGATAGCCCACCTGGCAAGCTGCTGGAGGAGCTTGGAGATCTGGAGAACTACAGAGCCTGGCTGCCTGGAAGCCAGACAAGCTGCTAAGAAACAAGCTTGTTTTCTGTCAAAACTTTTGATAGAATTGGCACATTACCATTGAACACTTCAATTCTGTTGATTCAGCATTTTCCCATGGAAAAAACTTCTATCAGAAAATTTCCAACCATCTGACTGTTGTGCACATTGGGAATTAAAGCAAATATGCTGTTTTGGGATTTATACGAGGATTGGAAATATTTTAGGAGAACCTATATTGTTAATTTGTAATGAAAGATCTGCAGCCAGTGATATGAAAGCAAATGCATATCAATACTATCAGTACAGTGGAAAATGTACACAAATGGCCTAGGTAAAACCAATAGAAATGAGACTGTTAGATTCAAATACATTTCCAAAATATATGTGTTGAATTGTATGAGAGTGTTAGTGTACCAAATGATTAAAAACTCATATTTAATTGCAAAATTTACAATAATAGTTGTGATCAGTTTTAATATCACTGTTAAATAATAGAATACCAATGTACATTTATTATAAATATTTTGGAAGGGTTTTTTTTTTGTAGAGAAAACCAAGTGTACAATGGCTTAATTTATATTATTTTTTATTACAAATGCTGGAGTATAGTATCTTTGTTTTGAAAGTGCAATTTACAAATATAGATTTTTTTTTGGTTTTACATAACTGCACTCAAAACCAAAACAAAATTAAGCATTAGAGCCAACAGCTCAAAGCATGAAGGGGCAAACAATTGTTTAACATATCTGGCATGCAAATACCTTGAAATGCTGGAAACATGAATTCCTTGTGAATGCCTGTTATCACTTTCAGGTGACATTGTAAATGAGAATATGTCTGCATTATCTCCCATTAATGTGTTTTTCTGAGCAATTGGCTGAACAAGAAGTGAAGTCTGACTAAGTGGACTTGGTTATTTATTTCTTGAAGTGCAAATATTTGTAATAAAATAATATAAAATGAGCATTGTACACTTTGTTTTCTGTGTTGTAGTTGAAACATATTTGAAAAAATCTAAATAATTTATAATTACATTAAATTGGTATTCTATTATTAAATTGTAATTAAAACGGTACTAAATCATGACTGTTATGTAACCCTTCTGCCAGGTGGAGACAGCAGTATACAGGTTGGGTTCAATATCAATATGGAAAGAGTTTCTTTCCATCGATCAAATGCTAAACCAGCTCTAGCCCCCATCCAGTAACCTGCACAATTTACACACCACATTTTGATGGCACCTCTGAGAGTCTGAATGCAGAAAAGAAACTTCATAAAAGAGGGAAGTAAGTTAGCTGCCAATAGGTTCATAAACATAAAGACCCACCCCAAATATGTTTCCTTCTCATGTTCTTCAGTCCAACAGTTCCCTTCACATGCCAACCTTTCTCTGCATCCCACTCACAGTTGTTGCCCTTGATCAGTGCAAACCAAGAGTTCAGCGGTGCCGTTGTAACCCACACACCTAGTGGGTGTGCTTCACTATAGTGGCAATTAGACCACTTGCAGCAAAAGATAAGAACAAGTGAGTGCTACAGCCTAAGCTGAGAGCCAGCAGGCTTTATAGCTCAAGCTGTAGAGGCTCTTACACTAAGCTCCAGAGATCCCAGTTTTGAATCTATCTTCAGGCAGGTTTGAACCTGGGACTCAGTGTAGGAGCCTCTACAGCTTGAGTTATAAAGCTAGCTGACTCTCAGCTTAGGCTGTTGAGCTCCCTTGTTCTTATCTCTTACTGTGTCACTACATGGGACAGTGAACCACACCCACTAGGTGTGCAGATTACACATCCACAGAGTTCACCTTCCCTGGCGTGGTGGAGCATAAAGCAAGGGGGTAAAGAGGCATCTTATTTGTTCTCTTGGCTGCTTACCAGCTGCCTGCTCACGAGTCTGTGATGCCACCCTGCTGGACGGTCGTCATGCCTCTCCACTGCCACCCTGTTGGCCACTCATGCTTCTCCCCTGCCATCTTGCTGGCTGTCAGTCATTTTCCACTGCCATCTATCTCTTGGCTGTGACCTTTGCACATCAGTCTCTTAGTACAGGCAGTCCCCGGGTTACGTACAAGATAGGGACTATAGTTTTGTTCTTAAGTTGAATTTGTATGTAAGTCGGAACTGGCTCCAGATTCAGCCGCTGCTGCTGAAACTGACCAGGGGCTGACTACAGGAAGCTGGAGGCAGAATTGCTCTGCCCCCAGCTTCCTGGAATCAGCCACTGATCAGTTTCAACAGCGGCTGAATCTCGAGCCTGGGACAGAACAGCTGGGATGCCAGGTAGGTCCCTGCAGAACCAACCCGGCAGCACCCCAGCTGCTCTACCCCAGGGTCCACAACAAAAGCCTGGTCTGCTGGTGGGGGGGGGCTCACTAGCTGCGCCCCCCCCCAGCAGACCAGGGACACGGGGAGCAAAGCCGCAGCGGCGGCGGGAGACGGTCCCCAGCAGACCAGGGACACCCGGAGCAAAGCCGGGGAGGCGGAGGGGTCCCGCGCCTCTGAGGCTTTGTTGTGGCAAAGCCGGGGAGGCACGGGACCCCGCCGCCGCTGCGGCTTTGCTCCTGGTGCCTCTGGTCTGCTGGGGACCATCTCCAGCAGACCAGGGACACCGGGAGCAAAGCCGCAGTGGCGGTGGAGTCCCGCGCCTCCCCGGCTTTGCCAGAGCAACGCCTCAGAGGCGCGGGACCCCTCTGCCTCTCCGGCTTTGCTCCAGGTGTCCCTGATCTGCTGGAGACAGTCCCCAGCAGTCCAGGGGCTCCCGGAGCAGCTTTTCTCGCCCCGGAGGTCGAGGTGGCGGGACCACTGCGCTCTGGGCGGTCCCGCTGCCTGCGAGCTCCGGGGCAAGAAAGCCCCGTTCGTAAGTGCGGATCCGACATAAGTCAGATCCGCGTAACTCGTGGACTGCCTGTAATTTTCAGCTCTTTTGCAAGCTAGACAGAAACATCGCCCTCATCTCAAGTAATTTCAGCTCTTGGGCAGAAACACAAGTGGCATCAGATCTGACAGAGACATTTAAACATAATAAATGAGACTCCTAATGAAACCTATTGAGCTCTATTCTTTGAATAGTGGGGAAAAAACAGTTTGAACCAGCATTGCCTGAGACCCTGTTGGTTGGGAGTCCTGTCACCCCCTCTTTTACAGGACTCTGATATTTGAGCCCTTATTTTATTAAGCAAGAAAAAAATGAGAGCGACTCTCTTCTTTGGGCCAGATGAAATACAGACATTATTTTCTGTATTCTCATAATGACTAGGGACACATTTAAACGGTTAATTGATGAGCCTGGGCTCATGATTAACCTTCATGGATACATGCAAAGCCTCTTTCCGCTCCTTTCCCCACCATGCTCTAGCCTCTGTATCAGAGGCAGCAGCATGGGGGGAGGGAGCAGGTGGTAGCTGATGCATGTGGGGAGCTGGGTTTTAAGCAGGCTCCCCATGAGCACTGGTGTCTCCCCACAGGACTGCTGCTGATACAGAGGCAGCAGCACAAGAGGGTAAGTGGAAGCTGGTATCCACGGTGAGCCAGCTTAGAGTCACCTCTTCCCCTCAAACCCCATGTGTAAACGTGTAACCATTGAAGAATTTCAGTGGTTACACTTTAAAAAAAATAGCGTTTTTACATCCCTAATAATTGAAACAGCAGTAGTCATATTTCACTATCCCTGCATTCAATACTAACACAATTTGTGACCCAAAAGAAGCCAAGTAAATTACAATAAACAAAGTACTGTCAGCTGAATATGTAACAAATCTAACAAAAGCAGGAACAAATTATATTACATAAACGCATTCAGGGTCTGTCCCTCCCCATCCCCCCAGCTCTAGCTAACTATGAGGGAAGTATTCATTCAGACCCTACTTACATACATTTTAATCTAGTTACTTTGTTTTACATTAATCACATGCATTAAAAGTGACGATTTGTCAGTCTTTATGTGCTTGTGTGTATACACACACACACGCACACACACACACACACACACACACAGAAAGAGCGAGTTTTTCACAGTTCTCTGTGAAATCCATTAACATATTTGAATTCTGGGTATGAATGTTCACATAGTATAGCTCACTACAGACTGTTATATGGTTCATCAATAGAACGAATTTTGAAAATAGTGTGGACACAGATTTGAAAAACAGGAGACAGCGTTGTCAGTGAGGGAAAATACATGCTGGCAAAAATGATAAAGTCACACATTTTGTTTTGTTGTTTCTTGACTTTTTGTGAGCAAGAGAAACACCGAAGCATATTGCACTGATTAAATGTAGTACATGGGAGCACAAAATGTCACAAACCATATGGAATACTAGGAACATTCATCACTGATGCAGGAGGCTGTCTAAATCCTTGAGAGGCTGGTCTAACGATTGTGCCAGTAAAATAGCAAGTGAGTGAAATGAAGATCTAGAAGCTTGAAAGGGATGGGAAACAAAAATGGAAAAAAATCTAACCAACCAACCATTGGGGTTGCTATGGAGTTACAGCTTTGTTTTTTCTCTGAAGGAAGAAAGATACTCTTCAAAAAAGCTACACAGAGGCCATTAGTTTTATTCTAGTAATATGCAAACATTAACCAAAGGGAACTAGTGTGCATGTATGGTTGGGATTTTAAAAAGCAATTTTATAAAGACTGAAGGTGCTGCTACAAATTTTATTTCAGCAGAAGCAAGCCTACAATTGTGAATTTCATTATTATTAAATCAGATGCCTTCTGTTCAAATGAAGCTAAGGATCCACATGATCCATACAGTTGTTTCTTTGGGGAAAAAGATGCAGTTTTGCACAGAGATATAATTGAAATAAATTGCTATAAATAATTTATTTCAAAAATCTTTAAGGCTGTGCTTGGGGGGGTGGGAGTGGAGTGCATGGTTCACTTATCAAATAGCATTTTGAATACATCATAGGCACAAAGGAAAGAGTGTTTAACTTCCTTATCAAATACTTGAATGCTTTGCACAAATATATTCAGGTTGTTTGTGAAAATGCTCCCCTGACTCCTTTACTTGCTATTATCACACATCTCAGCCTTTTCATAAGGGCTGCACTGTTCCGTTGTAGCAGAGGTTGCTTTTTAAAAAAAAATTTGGTATGCTATCTTGTTATATAAAAATGGACTTCTTAAGGGTGGAAGAGCTCCCAGATAAGAGTATAAATAATTGTGGCTGATGCATGGAATTACATAGACTGATTTTTTTTAATAATCAGTATCTATTTAGGTAACTGCAAGGCTCTTATCACCATAGACTCTCTGTGTTGATATGAAAAACATTTTAATATAGCATTTATAGATCATGAATTATTTTATATTTTGCATTTTATTTTCATATCTTTTATCTTCTAGTTTTGTAAAGAAGAAACTGGTACAGCCATTTGTTTGTCACATTCACTTCAAATGCACCTTTTCTGTAAGCATAATGCATTATTTCAAAAGGGGGCAAAATCTCTGTTTCACAATGGAAGGGAGCAAGTAATACTTTCTAGATACTTACATATGATTTTCTAATTACACTCCTCGGTGGAATATTAACATTCAGGTAGTTGTTTCTTCCCTACCAAAATCCATTAAAATAACCCCCTCCACAGCCTACCATTAACAATAAAACCACAGAACAGAGCCTCAGATGTAACATTTTGGAGAGCCCAAATTATAAATTACCTTTGGTTAGCAGCAGCAGCAGTATGAAAGGTGAGTGGTGTAGATTGGAGCCAATACGTGCAGGTACCCTATCTGGCACATATTGGCTCTATGCACGCTTCCCCTCCCCCCCCCCTTGCTGCCTCCTACAGACACAACAATGGGAAGCAGGTAGGAGCAGTGCTGGGGGGGGAGCCAGCTTAAAAAGTTCTGTGGTGCCACCTGCCCCCCTTTCCCATGCTGCCGCCAGAGCTGCATGGCCAGGGTGGGGGCCAGAGCTCCCTGGCTGCTACTGGGGCTGACGCTTCCTGGCCACTGGCAAGAGAACCGGGCCAGAGCTCCACAGCCAGGGAGCGTCAGTCCCAGCAGAGCCAAGCACCTGCGAAGCTCCAGCTATGGCATTCTGGCAGCAGCTAGAGAGCCTCAGAGGACTGGGGCAGCAACAGGGCCGGGCTGGAGCCCTAGCCCCTGGGGCAGCAGGGTAGCTCAAGCCATTTGGGAGGGATCGCCCCTGGTCTGGCAAATCCCCTCTTTTGGAACTGCTCAGGTCCTAAGGATGTTGGACCAGAGAGGTCCAACCTATAGTATCAAGTAGGGATGATAGATATTGGGTAATTGCACAAAATATTGTCGGTTACATGACTATTTGATAGTCCCTGGAGGCAGGGCCAGCAGCTGCTGCCTCTATATCAGTTTAAATAGCATCACTTGCAGACTAGCTGCCTGTCACTCTGCATTGCTGCCTCTGATACAGAGACAGCAGCACGGGATGGCAGCAGCCCCTGTCTGAGCTCCCCACAATATAGGCTGTTCCATGGGATATGGTGCAGTATCTGGCTGCGGGGAGCTCGGACTCCAGTGGACAGGGGCTGCTCCCACAAAGCAGTCTCTGCCTGCGGTGGGCCCAGGCTTGCTGTGGACAGAGGCTACTCCGTGGGATGCAGTGAGCTCAAGACCTGCTTTCTGTCCATTCTCCCTGCCTGGTCTAGAAGAGGGCCATTGTTTTTGCACTGATACTAGCACAATTTAATATTAGGAATATTGTCTATTTGAAGAACACTGAAAAATTGTCCAGAAAGCTGCCTTAATAGCAAAACCATAGCAAAACAAGCAACAAGCCAAGAAGACTGTAGTTTTAGTGTTTGCAATTTTTGTTGCAGTCCATAGTATTGATCAAACACTGAGCTTTCATGTACTAAAAAAGAGTTTCTGTGTTTCTTAGTTGTGGGGACACAGTGATAAAGTGAAGTGAAACGTTGCTTGTCCTGCTAAGCCAGCCTGGGGGAGAACTGTTTCCAGTAAACAAGGTGGCAATGGTGAAAAGCCCCTTTCCTCCAGTTTCATTCATATTAGTGAAGTGTGAAATTCAAAGATGAATTGGAACACTTTAAATGATAACTTCATTAAATGATAGCAGCTTTAATAGAAAGGGAGAAAAATTAAAATGAAGAATTAATGTTAGGTGAACAAAATGATATAGCCATCATGGTGTCCAAAAGATTGGGATCAATAAGCAATGTTAATTTGGTTTCATTGTGCTTATTAAACAATTATTTTCGTTTTTCATATATACTGCTTTTTACAAATGTATCTTGTATGTTGTTAGTGCGGCTGTTTCTGGATTTCCTGTGTATTTTGCACAAGGAGAGAGTGCAGCTTGTTGATTCAGCAGACCTCTGTTACTCATAAAGAAAGACCACGGGCTTGGTTCAGTGGCAAAGTGAGTCCAGGTACATTATCAGCAAAGATAGGTATCAGTGTCCTGGCTGTGTAGTTATAGGTACACTAACACATGTATGCCCATGACAAGATAGTGGGGTTCCCCCAAGAACAGATTTGGGGTCACAGGATAGCTTGTTGCTTACTTCCCGGTTCCCCAAATAGTAGCCTGTAAGCTGAAAGAAGGGGACATACCTAGTAGAGTTGCCAGGGTTTACACAGGATTTCCCGATGCTTTTCAGGAAATTCCCACAAAACAGACTTGCTTTGTTCACCCTGGGAGGACATGGGTACAGCTTTCCACTCAAAGGATTGACCTCCTGGCAGGACTTTTCCAAAACTTAAGTATTTTCATTTAATTACAATTAATCTAATGGAAATTAAAAACATAAACATAAATCCCTTACAACAGGCATGCAACTTAAAGTACCCAATACCGTAAGTCGTACAATTAGAGTAGCTTAAGTAATTATGTTCTGCACATGGTGATCAATCACGTGAAGGACACTGACAGCAATCTTAATAAATTCTAGACTTCATTCATAGTAATATAGACACACACACCCACACCCTCCACAGACATCCGGCTTTATCATGTGGAGAACATAGGCACTGACTCCGGGAGTGCTCTATGGCTGGAGCACCGATGAAGAAAAAATAGCAGGAGCTCAACACTTGCTGGCAGCCCAGCTCCCCGTCTGTCCCCCCTCCTAGCACCCCTTGCCCCCCTGCGGCCCCACTGACCCACTCCTGCCCAGCATTTCTGGGCTGCCACAAACAGCTGTTTTGTAGTGTTCTGGAAGCTCTAGGAGAGAGGGGAGAAGCAGTGAGGAAGTGCATGTAGTGGAGGAGGTGGGAAAGAGGCAGTGGAAGAGGTTGGGGGAAGGGATATGGGGTGGAGGGAGGCGTGAACACCCTCTGGTTAGAGGAGAAGTCAGTGCCTATGCTGAGGACCCTTACCTACTTTTGGACTGAGCATACCTGACTCCTTCCCTCCCCCCTTCAGTTTTGGAGTAACCTTTACTTAATATCCACCTCTACCTATGAACAATTAGCCATAGGCCAAACAGATTAAAATTGCCAAACCACTGTCCTTATGCCAACACTGGAAATTAAAAGTATCATACTTAAACAATAAACATGTGCCGGATTTCTTTAGTATATACTTATTTGTTAATATACACATCATAAGATCTCCTTGTTTCTTACCAATTTGTTAATTTTATTTCAAGTTCTTCCCCTATTTTCAGTTAATCGTGGCAAAGCAGTGTTTTTAGTGCTAGGCTTAAGAGCAAAAATAGAGCAGCTCAAATATTTTTCATGTCAGTAGCTCATTGGACTGAGGATGGTACCCTATGCCAGTACAAAAAGGCTCCCTCCTCCCATTTCTCCTTTTATAGATTGATATAAGCAAGTTATGTATTACATTCAATGTATGTTACCACCTTTGTATTTTGTAGCTCAAAGAAAACATCCTGATCCATTATCCTGTCATTCCATGTTTACAAAGAATCTGTGTGGTACTGTACCACCATTTTAGGAATATGTTTATGTAATTACTCGAACTCTGTGTGTTCTGTACCATTCTGTCAGGACAGGAATGTGTTGATTAACTGATACCTAATGTTATTGTTCTGATAAAGCCTACTTTGGTTTGCTTCACTTGAGCTTTTCAGTAAAGCCTAAATTGTAAAATACAGAGTGAAAAGCAACATGATCAAATTAATATTGTTGGAGAGTTTTAAATTTCCTGCTTTTTGTGAATGTTAACAGTTCAATTTTAATGATATACTTACATTAATTTTCCTTATTTAATCTACTGTATATTTGAGAGAGAGAGAGTGTGTGTGTGTATGTGTGTGTATGTGTGTGTGTCCGTTCAAGAACTCTTCCTAAAAGGTAGGAATTAGGACCATCACATTTGGCACATAGCTTCCTTTTATTATAACTAAAAGCAAGGTCAGGGCTTGGTGATGCCAGCAAAATGGGATGTGCCTATAATGGGACTGTGTCTCATAAAACCATACAGAAGAGAGACAGACTGCCCCAGCCCAATGCCTCTCATCCCCCAGGTACCTTTTAGGGAGGGTGGGGACAGCTGAAACTCCCCCCCTCCCCATTGTTATAGGAACATTGCTGGCTGTTCCCCCAGGAGAAAGTGCTCCAGTTTTCTGCATTTCTCACTGTGACTGGGGAGCATAGGGGGCAGATGAACCTGGACTTCCTCCAGCCAGGGGCCATGTACCCTAGGGATGTCAACGAGTAGTCAACGATATGATTAACTGTATGTTTGTGAAACTGTTTGAATACCACTTTGTGCATGGGGAGCTGGAAGCGCCGTGGACAGGGGCTGCTGCCAACCTGCGCTATTGTCTCTGTATCCGAGGCAGCAGTGCAGGACAGCAGGCAGCTGGTCTGCTTGGGGAGCTGTTTTTTAAACTGTCGTCCCTCACTGACTGGCTCCTGCCTGGCACCCCACGCTGCTGCCTCTGATAGAAAGGCAGCAGTGTGGGGTAGAAGGAGGCACCCTGAATGGGGCCCGAGTGTACCGAATAGTCACGTAACCACAAAGATTTCATGAGGTTATATGACTATTCAATTACCCTATATCTAACATCCCTACTGTACCCCTCCCTTGGCTATGCCTACTGGAGATTCACTAGCCATGGAGAGGGCAGAGGCATTCCTCTCGTCCCAGGACAGCCTGCATACTTAACTGCTTATCCCCAGCACCACCCCAGAGCAATGATTTAAATGAAGAAAAAAAATTGAGTTAAGGCCCAAGCAATGCTGGGTAAATCTTTTAGTTAATGTGTGTGTTAGCTGTCTCGGTAATTAAATGATGGCTTTTTCTGCAATCTGAGTGACCTTAAAACTGGGAATAAATTTGTAGGGATGTGTTCAATTTTTGCTGCCACTCTGTTCTGTTCTTCAGAAACGGCAAGATGCAGAATATAAAGATTCTAGTTTTCTGTGTGCCCCAAAGTTCAGGATTCTTGTGTATTTTGATATCCTTTCTACTAATAGCACTTTAACAGGTAGAGGAGAATAATTTGTTTATGTGCATCCAGGATAGTAAAGAACCCAAAACAAGTTTTTGTTTTTTTATTATTCAGCAGAGAAATTTGAATTTCATCTGGGTTGAAATATAAACACACACACACACACACACACACACACACACACACACACACACACACACACACAGCTATGTCTACACTACAGGCTTCTTGTGCAAGAATAGTCATTCTTGCGCAAAAACTTGCAGAGCGTCCACACTACAAGCATCATTCTTGCGCAAGAAAGTTTACAGTAAATCATTAGAAGAGAGGGCTTTTTGCGTAAGAGTTATTCCTCTCCCCACGAGGAATAAGCCGTTTTTGTGCAAGAGCTCTTGCACAGAAAGGCTAGTGTGGATGGGAACAGGGGTTTCTTGCGCAAGAAACCCCTATGGCTAAAATGGCCATTAGAGCTTTCTTGCACAAGAACGCGTACACACTGCCATGGAGACTCTCACGCAAAAGCACATCTCTTGTGCAAAAGCACATGGCAGTGTGGACGTGCTCTTGTGCAAGAACTTGCTCAAAAAGTTCTTGTTCAAGAAGCTTGCAGTGTAGACATAGCCCTAGTGTGGTTCACCATCCCATGCAGTGGCACTTAGACCATAGCAACAGGTAAGGACAAGAGACCTCTACAGGATGGGCTGAGAGTCAGCTGGCTTTTAGCTTAAAGTGTAGAGGCTCCCATACTCCAGAGGTCCCAGGTTCAAAGCTGTAGGTGGTGGTTACATATACACATAGCACCTCCAGTATGTGGTGCTAAACATCTGTTCACTTGCTTTCTCCCTCTCATAGTTCCATATACTCTCGAAGGGTATGTCTACACTACCCCGCTAGTTCGAACTAGCGGGGTAATGTATGCATACCGAACTTGCTAATGAAGCCCGGGATTTGAATTTCCCGGGCTTCATTAGCATAAAGCCGGCGCCGCCATTTTTAAAAGCCGGCTAGTGCGAACCCCGTGCCTCGCGGCTACACGCGGCACGGGCTAGATAGTTCGAACTACGTAGCCATTCTGAACTATCTGTACGCCTCGTGGAACGCCACAAGGCGTACAGATAGTTCGGAATAGCTAGCTAGTTCGAACTATCTAGCCCGTGCCGCGTGTAGCCGCGAGGCACGGGGTTCGCACTAGCCGGCTTTTAAAAATGGCGGCGCCAGCTTTATGCTAATGAAGCCCGGGAAATTCAAATCCCGGGCTTCATTAGCAAGTTCGGTATGCATACATTACCCCGCTAGTTCGAACTAGCGGGGTAGTGTAGACATACCCTAAGTCATAGCGATTTGACTGCATGTCTTCTATGCATTGTGGCCGTTGGAATTCTCCAGGAAATTTTTGTAGAAACATCATTTTCAAACCCCGTTGTGTTTGGGAACTGTCTTTCCACATCATTTCCCCTCCAGAACATAGTATTATATATGTGTTTATGCAGTAACATAAAGGAGTGTATTACTTGGGGGAGTGGGGTCAGCATGTTTGTGACAACTGTTTGAATATCACTGCTAAAAAACTGGAAGCTTTTTTTATCATTCATTATTAACATTCTTAATGTTTTTAGTTTGCACATTTTTGTCTCAAAATATATGACTTATTAATACTCATCTCCAGAATACAATTGTCTTTCAGCTTGGGTACAATAAGATGTTGAAAGTTGCTTTTATTGAACTCTGAATAGTAATGAACTGCAACATAATTGCATGCAAAGTGTTTACTATATTATGCCAACAAAGTACCAATCATAAGCTAAAGACTGACACTGGAGTGGGCAGTTTGTGATTACTACTGTATGTCAGGATCTTCATTAATATGCACATTAACTGAACATAATTGACTGTAAGCCAGCTGGACAGTGGTAAAATACTTAATAATGAACCTCTTCAGTGCAGCATTTGCTGCCTGAGGAAACCAATAAAAGTGTCCATTTTTCCTTTAATATCCTTCAATAAAATACTGGCATATTAGCAAGCAAAATGATACTATCATGAGAGGTCTTTACAGATTCCGTTTCTCCAAATCATTGAAGTAATAAATTCTGAGACTAAGAGCTTATAGGGGAAGAGAGCACATTGTCAAGGTTGTTATCTCTGGACTCTACCAGCTTCTTTTCTTGCAATCCAATCTAAAACCAGAACAAAACCAAAGCCTAACTTCCCTCCATTAGAAATTTGGTTTCAAACAGCAGTTTTCAGTTAACTGCATCATGAAGTATATTTTAAAGATATACTTGTAAATAAATAAATTTAGTCAGGTCAGCAAAATAGGAAAACCATGGGACAGAATCAGGGGAGAATATATTTATAATATTTTTCTTTAGTTTTATTTAAATATTCTATACCTAATAAATGGCATAATAACATTATAGCCACTTTTTGATTGTGTCCTGTCTTGTGTTTAATTTTCCCTCTTTATTAAAAGTAGGATACTATTTTTCTTATCTGTGGCTCACTGCATCATATTTCATTGATCATTGCTGTGGAATATATTAAATTAGGCAGAGATAACAAATCTATACTTACTGACATTTGGATCATGTAAGAATTAAACCTCTCTGCAACAGAGCATTGAAGAACTCAGTTTTCTCTCATAATTGCACATAAATTCTGTTACAACAAATGGGAAACAGCATAATAGTGTTGTGTTTTAGTATGGCTAATTTTCACCATAATCTCCCTTATGTACTTTGATTACACAATGTTATCTATGTAATATAGTAAAATATCAGAGCAGTCATATTCTCTTAAAGTATTTGGTGATATTGCCTCTTAAATTCTCATTATACAGAACTATTGAGACCTTTGTTTCACACAAGTCTGTAACATTCCTATGTTAAACACAGAACAAATTAACTTCTCTATAGTGTTTTCGAAGGCAATGCTTCAATATGGTACACTCTTGATGGAGTCTATATTTTAAAACTTGGTCAGCAAGTTTATTTTTGAAGATATAGCAAATTGTCAACAGCAATTTAGTTTTTCCTCTTTGAGCTATGTTGTAAAGCTTCAGAAAATAAATGTTGCTTCCTTTAAATTTAGATTTCTTAGAGTTGAACTGGGAATAATCCCCTGAAAAATACTTGCCCCGAGGGTGTATGCTGTCTGATGTGAATAGTCCACATCAGGAAAAAAATAATAGGAACAAAAAATAAACAAAAAAGCCATGTATAACTGCCTGGTTCATTTACCCAGCTAGCTTTGGCTCAGATGTAACATCTGGGTTGCTGTGGGTTTGTGCTTTTTACTCAATTTTCCACCTTGGTTTGTTTGCTGAAAAAGATTGGGTGATTTTCTCCAGGTCAGATAGTAAGTCAGAGGTATTAAACCCAGAATCCTGTTGGTTCCTTTATGTTGATATTTAGACTGCACAGAAGCCTGACTTAATACAGTAATTCCTCATTTAACACTATAGATATGTTTCAGAAAATGACCGTGTTAAGTGAAGACGTGTTATGTGGGGTCAATTTTCCCATTGAAAATAATGGAAAAGGTGGGGTTGCGTTTCAAGTGGTGGTGTCTGTTGGGACTGGGACATAAGGTTGGGGGAGAAAGTGGACTGGGTTACAGCAGGGAGGGGAGGTGTTTGGCTCTGGGGAAGGGAAGGGGAGGAGAGAGAAGGGGGATTGGGTTGAGAGTATGCACTGTGTCCAGCAAGGGGGTGTTGCCGGGGAACTGCGTGGCGAGTAGCGAACCCTCTGCTGCTTTGCAAGGAGACGGGGGGAGCCCTGCACAGCCACCGGTGACGGACTGACTGGGGAAACCCAATCGCCAGCCTGCAAGCGGGGGCGGAGGAGAGGGGCAAGGCGTCCAGCGAGGGGAGTCAGCGGGGAACAGCATGGCGAGCGGCGAATTCTCCGCCGCTTTGCAGGGAGGCGGGGGAAGCCCTGCGCAGTTGCCGGCAATGGGCTGGCTGGGGAAATCATGCTATTCTGGGGACAGTTGTGTAATTCAAAAAACGTTCCCTAAAAAAAAAATCGTGCTATTGCGAAAACGTGATAAGTGGGCATGTGTTAAATGAGGAATTACTGTATATCTAAGGAATATTTTCACATTTTTACTATGATTTTTTTTTTACTAGACCATTAGCATAAATAACATGTTACAGAGGGTAATATGATCTTTGTCCTAACACATATACTCTCTAAATGGGTGGGATAGTGTAAAGAATATTAAACAGACTAAGGATGTTAAACAAAGGTTAATTTACTAGTCTAGTAGCCCGGTGTTTCTCAAACTTTTTTTTATAAAATCCCTCCAGTACCTTCAGTTTTCAGACACACATATTTTTTTCTACCATTGCAACACATTTTTTTAAACAACTTAATAGAAGCTAGGTGGTCAATGAAATTTTTGGGTGCAAAAAGTACAAAAATAATAAAGCGTTGTAAAATTTAAAACAAAAATTCAGTTTTCTCCAAATTTCAGTTGTGTTGACGTACCCCTCAGACTTCTCTTGAGTACCCGAGGAGGACCTATATCACTGGTTGAGAAACACTGGAGTAGTCAATGGAATTTCCATTGACTAGTTCACTGGTTCTCAACATGGGCCATATGGCCTCCCAGGGGGGTCATGCCTTACTTCTAGGGGGCCACATGGAAAAAAATGGAATATTAGGGGGCCACAGTAAGTTTCTGAGGGGGCTACCCAAATTTAACTGCCAGGCATATAATGAATGAGGCTCAGAAGGGGGCCATGAGCAAAAAAAGGTTGAGAAACACTGGATTAGTTGATAGGCACTTCCGCATTCCTCCTTTGAAATGTAAAAGAGTTCCCGCTGGGTCTCTTGTGCATTATAAAGGAGGAACGAGGAACTCCGCATGCAGCCCGGGGCCAGCGCAGGCTCCTGTGCGTTTCGAAGCAGAAGTGCTGTTATGGAGCCTGGGGTCAGCATTGCTACTTTGAAATGCCACACGGAGCCCAGGGTCAGCTGGACCCCAGGCTCCATGTGGCACTACCTCTTTGAACACTGCTCAGCTGCGCCGGGGATCAGCTGTGTGGCTCTGCCCCTTTGAACACCACCTCAGTGTTTTAAAGCAGCAGCACCACACAGAGATGACCCCAGGGTCCACGTGGAGATGCTTTGAAATGCCAAGGCGGCGTTTCAAATGGTCAGTGCCGTACAGAGCTGGGGTACATACGCTATGCAGTGCTGTCGCTTTGAAGTTTCCCTTCACCCCCACACACACCCTCATTGCCGCCTGTATCTGATAGAAGCAGCGGGGGGGGGGGGGGGGGAATCGACTATTCGACTCGACTGTCTGATATGCATTTACTTATAGGAAAGTTGACTAGTCCGTAACATCTTTAAAACAGACCATGACAGGGAAAGAAGAGAGGAAAGAGAGTAAACATAAATGTAAAATACTAACTATTATTTATTATGTAAATTCAACATGCGGGCTATTTAAAATTGTTGGTTTGTTAGCAAGTCTTTTACTAAGGAATTGGGCATTTTTATCACTGTTCTAACTAGATGATTGGTTATTGGGTGTGGTTGGCTTTTTCTGCTGGTCCTTCTTTTTAATTTCTTTCCAGCCATCAAGTCATGTAAGGGTTTAGCTGTCTGAAAGAACTTTTGTGTGCTGGCAACACAGTGTTGTGTAACATTAACACAAAGAACCCGAGACCTTGCTAATTGAAAATTTAGATGTGTTGAGCATTGGCACAACACTGCCACCGGGTATGTCTACACTACAGCGCTAATTCGAACTAACTTAGTTCGAATTAGTTAATTCAAACTAAGCTAATTCGAACTAACGCATCCAGACTAAAAAACTAGTTCGAATTAGTGTTTTGCTAATTCGAACTAGCATGTCCACATTAAGTGGACCCTAAACCGGGGTTAAGGATGGCCGGAAGCAGTGCCAGCAGGGCATCAGATGAGGACTTAGAGCATGGAGCTGCTGCCTCAGGCTAGCCGAGGGCTGTGCTTAAAGGGACCCCACCCCGATTGCAAAGCAGTCCTGGCTTGGAGTGTCCTGAGTGCCCACACTGGGCACATCACAGCACTCGGCCATCAGACCGGCTGCACTTGCCCCAGGCTGCCATCTGGGGAGAGAGGGCAATTGGGGGGCTGCAGGAGAGCTTCCACCCCCAGAAGCCCGCAGAGCCAGCCCAGTCCTCCCCATCGGGGGCTCATACCCCATTCCTCCCTCACCTCCTTCCACTTACCCTTCCCTAGCCCCCCTTCCTGATGTACAAAATAAAGAAAACGTGTGGTCAAAAATAGAATCTCTCTTTATTGAACAAAACTCGGGGAGACTGGGAAAAGGAGGTGGGAGAGGGGAAGAGAGAGGGTGGGAGAGGGGAGGGCAACTAAAATGATCAGAGGTTTGGAACAGGTCCCATATGAAGAGAGGCTAAAGAGACTGTGACTTTTCAGTTTAGAAAAGAGGAGACTGAGGGGGGATAGGATAGAGGTCTATAAAAGCATGAATGGGGTGGAGAGGGTGCATAAAGAAAAGTTCTTCATTAGTTCCCATAATAGAAGGACTAGAGGACATCAAAGGAAAGGAATGGGTGGCAGGCTTCAAACTAGTAACAGAAAGTTGTTCTTCACAAAGCAAATAGTCAACCTGTGGAACTCCTTGCTGCAGGAGGATGTGAAGGCTAGAACTAGAACAGAGTTTAAAGAGAAGTGAGATAAAGTGATGGAGGTTGGGTCCATGGAGTGGTATTAGCCAGGGGGTAGGAGTGGTGTCCCTGCCCAAAGTTTGTGGAAGGCTGGAGAGGGATGGCACGAGACAAATGGCTTGGTCACTGTCTTCGGTCCATCCCCTCCACGGTCCCTAGGGTTGGCCGCTGTCGGCAGACAGGCTACTGGGCTAGATGGACCTTTGGTCAGAGGCCGCAGCATGGGCTGGCAGGTGGGAGGTACGGAGTGGCAGCAGCTCCTCTCTGTGGGGTCTCAGCTTCCCTTGGACAGAGGCTGGTCCACAGCACCAGTCCCTGACCTCAGGAGGTTCTGAGCTCCCTACGGACAGAGGTTGGTCCACGGCAGCAGCCTCTGTCCGTAGTGGGCCAGGCTTGTCGTGGACAGGGGCTTCTGCTACGAACCAGCCTCCATCCCTGGCAGCCTCCTATGGCACCCCCTTCCCTGAGCAGAGACAGCAGTGCGGGGGGAGATGGGAGGTAGCACCTCAGAGCTGGTGTTGAGTGGGGAGGGCCAGTAGCAAAGATTTCTGGGGGGGGGGTTCGCAGGGCAGTGGGATGCCTGCAATGAGCCCGCCATCAGGGCGTGGCAGAGGTGCTGCCCAGCAGGAGTTGGGAGATACATACATGGCTGCCTGGTGGGGCTCAAAACCATGGTAACTCTGGAGCATGGGTCTATGGCGCGTGGCTGCCTGGCAGTTCCTGGAGCCTTAGCACAGCATGCATGGCTGCCCTGTGGTTTCCAGAGCCCGGGCAGGAATGGCTGCCCAGTGGAGTCAGCAGGGCAGTGGGCCAGCAGGAGGTGAGGAGCTGGTCAGGAGGCCAGTGGGCCAGGCAGGAAGATCAGCAGCTGGGGGTCCAGAAATGACCTCCTCTGGTCCGGCAGAATCCCTCATCTAGGACTGGTTAGGTCCCCAGGGTGCCGATCCAGGGAGGTCCAACCTGCATTTGATTTGGTGCTTTCTTGAGCATCTGTGGAAAATGGAAAATAGGAGCTCCAGCTTCTCCACTGTACAATTTGATGTTTAGTGTTAATTTCCAAATTAATAAATTTTAGGGACAGAATGGACTTAAATCGCCTGTTTGTTCTGGTGTGACTCCCAAATATTTGCAGTGATGTCAAGGGAGTTTCATTAGTGTCGGTCCTTTTGTGCCGAGAGGGGTTGAATAGAGAGGGAATGCATAAATCCTTTTTCCACACCCCTATTGCCACATCCATGCATGGGTCAGTATAATCCCAGCTGTAGCACTTCCTGAGCACAAAGACTACTCTCATCTAGCACAGACAGAAGTTCCAACCTCCCCAGAAGGAGTGGTCAGGACTACGGGAATCTGTGGCAGAGATGGAGAACATGTTTTGGGGGTTCAGGAGTCACTGATCCACAGAAAAATCAGTTGGGGTAGGGTTGCCAGGTGTCCGGTTTTGAACCGGCCTGTCCAGTATTTGAGCTTTCTGTTCGGGAAACAAATTGAAAAAATATAAATGTCCAGTATTTTCTCAATCTGACAGAATGCAGATTGTGATGTAATGTCAAGTATGTCCAGTATTTTTGTTGAAACCATCTGGCAACCCTAGTCAGGGGCCAAATGCAAGACAAAAGGAAAAACAAAACCAAATCTCACTGATATGGCTTCCAACTGAAAAGTTGAAAAAAAGAAAAGACTCTCACCTCACACATGCAAGTCAGGGCCCCAGGGGAGAAGGGTCTGCGAAGGGGAGGAGGGCACTGAAGAGTAGGGTTTCCCCTAGGGCAGGATTAACTCTTCTGTGGGTCCAGGGCTACTAGATTTTTTGGGCTCCCCCAGACCCTAAGGTGAAGTGAAAAATGTGGGATTCAGTGTGCAGGAGGGCAATCCGGGGACGGGGGTGAAGGGTCTGGGTAAGCAGCAGTAAGCAGGAGGGGAGGCCTGGGTGGGAAGGAGGGTGCAGGACAGGGCTGGGGATGGGGGATCTGGGAGGAAGTTAGGGTAGAGGAGTAGGCTGGGGACTGGGGGTGAGGCATCGGTATAGGATCTAAGGTACAGAAATAGCCTGGGGTAGGGGTCCGGGAGGGAGGATTCAAGGGTTTGTGGTGCTTACTTGGCACAGGTGCAAGGGGGAGCATGTGGCTCTGTGCAGCCCTCTGCTTGCAGGCATCAGCCCCATTGCTCCCATTGGATGTGATTCCCAGCCTATGAAGCAGGCACCAAGAGGCCAGGCCAGGAAAAGCATTTGCAGCATCATGAAAAGGAGTGTGTGGGAGGCTGGGGGGTATCTTGGCTTGTGATTCTCCCCATACCTGCTTCAGGTCAGGGCCAGATTAAGGGGTGGGGGGAGCTAGACGGGCAGATGCCCAGGGCACCAACATATGGAGGGCACCTGATGGTAGCTATAAGGGGCGCCGCATGCCCGGCCGCACAACGCCCCTTAGACCTGCCATCAGGCACCGTGCGTCTGCGGCTGGGGGCTGCGTGGCACCCCTTAGAGCTGCAGTCAGGCGCCACGTGTCCGCAGCTGGGGGCTGCGCGGCACCCCTTAGAGCTGCAATCAGGCGCCGAGTGCCTGATTGCAGCTGTAAGGTGCACAGCACAGCAGGGGGTGGGACTGTGAATGCACCGTGCACCCGGGGGCGGAGCCGCGCATGCGTCGCACGCCTGCTGCCTGGGGTGCAGGAATGGCTCGAGCCGGCCCTGCTTCAGATAAAATGTTTTCCGAGGTTCTTGCATGAATGGGTCTCTTCAGAGCCCTCACAGCACTGCCCGAAAAGCACAGACTTCATTTGAAATGCCTGTGTGGTATTTACATACTGTTATTCTTCTTTATAAGTTTACTATACCTACTTTACTGATGTTATTTTTAGATGAGGTGGTTTAAAACACAGTATTCAAAATGAAGCCTTACCGATTGTTTAATGGTATCTAAATATTACCTCTACATTTTATTCATATAGCTGGTACTGCTATGAACTGAGCAGATATTTTCAGTGCGCTATTCACAATGTCACCTGCACCTTGATTCTGACATGTTTTTTCCTTGGTGGTTACAACTGATTCAGAAACCCTTAGTGTGTACAAGTAGTTTGAATTGTTCCTGCCAAAGTGCATTTTCTTGTGTTGGTCTCTGTTCAATTTCATCTTCATCATATTCCTCAATTTCCTAGTTTTGTTAGGTCTTCTGAAGTTCCACCTCACAATCCTCCTTAGATATAGCTATGTTGTCAGTGCAGTTTGCCACCTCACGTTTTGCGTCACATTCTAGAACTATATTTGGTCTAGCACTAGAGCACAGTGCTATTTTATATGCTGTGAATAGGTCATCTGTTCCTGAGTTTTAATCAATGACCTCTCATGCAAGAGCAACCAAATGTCACTAGCAACTTCAAAAATATTTGAACAATATTCTTCAGAAAATCTATATAAACTAAAGCCGCTAGGTAAGAAACTAGCTATAATGGCATTATTTATTTATTTCTAGTGCATGGAATTCCTCTGACAAAATAGCCCAGGTCAGCCCTGGCTCACACCGGGTTCGGGAGCTACCCTTGCTGCAGCTCTGCAGTTTAAATGTAGTAAGAGCCAGGCTGCCTGCCCAGCTGGAGCAGCCCCTGTATGCAGCGGCCTGGGCCACTGTGTACAGAGGCTGCTTTGCTCCAGCAGCCCCTTTATGTGGAGGGTGCCAGCGGGGAGCTGGGACAGACACACACACACACACACACACACACACACCCACCCACCCACCATGCCGGAGCAGCCTCTGCCCACTGTGAGCTTGGGCTGACTGTGGGCAGAGGCTGCTTTGCGGCAACCTTCCCTGCCCCTCGCTTCTGCCTCTGACAGAGGCAGCAGCAAGTGGGAGGGGGCAGGTGGCACTGCGGAGATGGTGCTGGGGAGAACTGGTTTTTAAGCTGGCTCCTGCTCCCCCCATTGCTGTCTCTGATACAGAGAGAGCAAGGAAGGGGGCAAATGCGAACTGTCGAATCGACTACCTGATAAACGTAGGCTTATCGGGTAGTTAACTAGTTGACTTCTTGCTTACATCCCTAGTACCTACATGGGGGAAAAATATTTAATCATGGGCTCTTCAGTAGGAGAGAAAGGCATAACATGATCCAGTGTGAAAGATGGAGCGAGACAAACTCAGACTGGAAAGAACGTGTACATTTTTAACAGGGAGAATAATTTCACCCTGTTTTAATTTACTGGATCGTGCTGAGAATTTTTAAATAAAGATTAGATATTTTTCTAAAAGCTATGCTCTAGGAATTATTTTGGGGACGTTCTGTAGCTATGTTATACCGGAGATGAGATTATATGATCACAATGGTCCCTTCTGTGCATGGAATCTTTGATCTGTGAATTAATATTGTATAAATTCTTTTCTACTCTTTTCTCTATGAAAATGAGCACAAACTGCTCTGTACAAAATATAACAAATCTAGATGGAACAATCAGATTAATGTGTAGCTGGCATTATATCACGGATATTCTACTTTCTTTCCTTTCTTTCTTTTCTTTGTTTAAATCATATATTTTACTATAGAATAGCAAATGAATTTTATAGAATAATTATATCTTCCAAAATACTATTATTCTGAAGATTTTTATGATTATAAAAATTACCGGGGCCTATGTGGAACTCTTCCTTTAGTTTACAGAGGTTTGGTTTATCCAGATATTGTCTTTGTTGGAGCATTAGTTTATATTGTAACTCAGTTCTTCCAAACCATGGGGTTACAAAACAAAAACAAAAAAAACCCAAACAAATTAATCTTTGATTCTGACAATCCTAGAAAATATGTCAGAAATAATAAACAAATTACTACATATTTGTTGTTCCTCATTGGATGTTTATTCTTATTCATTTTAACTCAAGAGAAACATTATCATCTAGTATGTATTTTTGCAGCATAGGTGCAAAAATTCACTTTTTCACTTTAAATAAAGTTTCAATATGGATTGCTGCAAGATGCATACACACATTTAAATTGACTTAATTTCATTGGCATGAAGCCTGAAATTTAAATAAAATCATATACAGATCTGGCATAAGCAGCTGCAATTCTGTTGAAGTTTTTGTTGTTATACCTGGTGACACCAAATTTAACCAATATTTGGCTAAACGGAAGAGGGAAAGTCAAATACCTATTGTATAACTGTCTTCTTTCCCTGGGTCTCCAATCTTATTACTCTGTGTTCTGTGTATAGACGCATATACGTCCCCATAAGGGATCTTAGAGCTCTGGTGCTATATCCTATGCCACACTCATAGTTTCCAAGGCCAAAAGATACTATTGTGTCCAGCCCCCTGGGAAAGAACAAGCTGGTTTCAGGGGTCCATGAAGCCCTGAGTCCCTGGATGGAGTTGGAGGCAGGCATGGTGGATATTGCCCTCCCCCATCTGCAGTTCTTTAACCAAAGCTGGGCAGTCCCTGGGGCAGAGGCAGGAAGCTAGAGCCAGGCAGTGTGGGGCAGTTGCTTCTATGGCTAGTGCCCCGAACCTAGCGCACAGCTGTGCCGGACCCTGGGAGGAGGGAAGTGGGAGCTTGTACCGTGTCTTCCCCCACCCCCTCCAGTTTGGGGCCAGGCCCCCACATGCACTAACCTGCCAGCGGATATGTAGGAGAGTTAGGCTGGGGGCAGAGAGGCGGGGAGGAGGTTCCAGCTGGCTGCGGTGGGTGGAGGAAGAACAGGCAAGCCAAGGGATGACAGGGAGCAGAGGGCACCTCCCTATCATGGTGCCCAGAGGCTACTGTTCCCCTTGCCCCCCTCGATATGCCACTGAGACCTAACTCCCTCAAATAGAAATCAAACAATGCCTTTGGAGCCTCCCCCCAGAATCCCACAGGGCTAAAGCCCCAAGCACATCTTTCTCTGACCTGGTGTCCTAAGACCAGAATTCTGAGGCACCCCCCATTCCCTCCACTGAGCCTTGGAGATTTTCTAGCATGGGGAGGGGCTCAGAAAGAAAATGAAACATCCAATCTTGATTTAAAAATTGTCTGTGATGGAGAAACTATCATGTCCCTTAGTAAATTGTTCCAATTGTTAATTACTCTCACCATTAACAATGTATATCTTATTTCCAGACTGAATTTGTCTAGCTTCAGCATCGAGCCAATAGATCAAGTTACATCTTCCTCTGCTAAACTGGGAGCCAATTATTCATTTTCTAAAAAAAATTACCTGTTTACTTTTACTTTATAAGAACTCACGAATGGCCATACTGGGTCAGATTGAAGATCCATCTAGCCCAGTATGTCTCCTGCCAGTGGCCAATCCCAGGTGCCCCAGGAGGAATGAACAGAAGAGGAACTTATCAAGTGATCCATTTCCTGTTGCCCATTCGTAGCTTCTGACCCAACAAAGGCTAAGGACACCATCATTGCCCATGCTGACTAATAGACATTGAGGGTTCTATCCTCCTCAAATTTATCTAGCTCTTTTTTTGAACCCTGTTAGTCTTGACTTTCACAACATCATGTTTCAAAGGGTCCCATAGCTTGAGCCTGTGCTATGTGAAGAAGTACTTCCTTTTGCTTTTTTTTTAAAGCTGCCACCTGTTAATTTCATTTGGTGACCCCTAGTTTTTGTGTTATGGGAAAGAGTAAATAACTCTTCTTTATTCACTTTCTCAACATTGCTTATTATTTTATAGACCTCTATCATACCTTCTCTTAGTCATCTCTTTCCAAGCTGAAAAGTCCCAGTCTAATTAATCTCTCCTCATATGGCAGCTGTTACATACTCCTAATATTTTATTTATCTTTTTATGGATTTTTTCCAATGCTAAGGTACCTTGAGATGAGGCGACTACATTTTCACACAGTATTGGAGATGTGGGCATACCATGGATTTATATATAGGCAATATTTCTATCTTATTCTCTATCCCTTTCTTAATGATTCCCAACATTCAGTTTGTTTTTTTGACTACCACTGCACATTGGATGGATGTTGTCAGAGAACTATCCACAATGACTCCAGGACCTCTCTCTTGATTAGTAACAGCTAATTTTGTCCCCATCTTTTTATATGTATACTTGGGAATAAAGTTTTCCAGTTGTATTACTTTGCATTTATCGCCATTGAATTCCATCTGCCATTTTGTGGCCCAGTCACCTAGTTTTGTAAGATCTTTTTGAAGTTCTTCATAGTTACTCCTGTCTCTAAATCATGTTCTGCCCTAGAATGGTTTAGACTCACAGGTCTACCTCAGGTGTTTGTATCTCTCAGCTAGTATACCTGAGAGAGAGTTTAAAATACAAAATTTGCTTTCAGATGTAATGGGCTACAATCTATATGCTGAAATGCATACACATATTATTCATAATCTAAGGAAGCATATCTGCTATTAACTCTGTAAACAACTTATGAAGACAGAGCTTACATGTATTGCTTTACCTTCAGACAGAACTAGCATAGGCATAAGCAGACTAAGCAATTGCTTAGTGCCCCAAGCAGCCCAGGGCCCCCCTGTTAATTATTAGTATGCGTTATTTTGTGGGGGATACCCTCAGAATATTACTGCTAAGGGCCCCCAATGTGCTAGCACTGGCACTGCCTTCAGATATGCAACTTTTCTGATCATATAGCTTTTCAGATACTCTGATGATTTGTAGAACATGCAAAATGCCATACTAGATCATACCAGTTGTCCATACCATCTGGTATCCTTTCTGATTGTGTTGTTTAATCCTTCTTTGTATCTGGCTAAGTTTTGTGCCTCATTGTCATCTAATTCCATGTGTCAGATGTGTATTAAAAAGATTTTTTAATCAGTTTTAATTTTAATGCCTTTCAGTTTAATCCTACAATACAGGCAGTCCCCGGGTTACGTACAAGATAGGGACTGTAGGTTTGTTCTTAAGTTGAATTTGTATGTAAGTCGGAACTGGTACATATTGTAGGGGAAACTCTAGCCAAACATTTCTCCAGAGCTCAGTTTTATTCTCCCACACCTCACTTCCCTCAGTCCTTTATTCTCAAGCTGAGGTGTCTGCTGAGAAAAGCCGCTCTGCGTCTCCCTGTTCTGCTGGAGGGAAGCAGCTAGTGCAGGGTTGCCTCACCCCGTTTGTAAGTAGGGATCCGATGTAAGTCGGATCCATGTAACCTGGGGACTGCCTGTAATTTTACTCTATTTAAGGCTAATGGCCTGGAGTTCTATGTGTAGTGGGAATTTTTGCTCCATTTATGCTCAGTCTTTCTACCAGTTGTCATCTTGATCCAGCATTGGGAGAAGAATAGCTTCCATACTTTTATGTACTGTTACTCCACACTTTACAAGTGGACTGTGTAATGTAATGTAATTTGAAAGGAAAGCTATGATGTTATCTGTATGGTAGTGACTATACTAGCAAGATTTGTATTTTTGTGGAAGCACCATATTTAGGCTCCTATCAATTTATGAAAATCTGGCCTGAAGTGACTAAGCTGTTGACTGATTTTTCAGCCCTTGTGCTTGCCCACTCTCAACTACGGGCCTGAACATGAAACCACATGTACAGGTTTTACACTAATTTAAATCCACTGATTTAACTGGGACTTTTCTTGCTTAGCAGTCATGTAAGTGACTTCAGAATCAGGCCCCAAAAAAGCCCATAATGGTTCAGAAGTGAAGAAATAATAATTTTTAAAGTATAGTAGAAAAATACAAAACTCTAATAATGGTATAGACCCATCACTAGATGGTGATGGTTTATAATCATTGCACGTCTGACTTAATTATCACCAGTGCAGGCCTTCAGAACATTTATTACTTGTGATGATGGAGACGAGATGGAAGGAACCTCTCTTTCATTTGAGAGCCCAGGCTGAGTTGACAGGGCTGGTAATTAGGAAAACATCTTTTACTGGCAAACTAAACACACCCTGAGCACAACTTATAGTACAAAAATGCTTGATTCAGAAACAATGAACGTGAACTGGTTAATTGATTAATTGGGATTTTACATTGCTAGTGAAGACCCTACATACTGTGGGAGAAGAGCTTCTCCTATTACCATAGGTACTCCACCTCCCTGACACATGATAGCAATCTAGATAGGAGGAGCCCTTCCATAGACATAGTGCTGTCTATGCTGGAAGTTAGATTGGTATAGTTACATTCTGAGCAATGTAGTTACACTGATATAAGTTGACCAAGTCTTAGTAAATGCCTTATGCTCGCAACCCCTGTTGATATTAATGGGAATGCCATGCATAGCGTCAGGTTCTTTGAGCTGGTTGGTTGAACTGGAAAATCCTTAATTTATTTGAAATTTAATAACGCAAAGGCTTTTAATAACAATGGCTTCAATTCACATTAGGGGTTATTTCAGGATATCAGCCTCACTCATGCAGTATTTAAAATACAATTTTGACATGTGTCAAGGATGAAGTATTATCACATCATGTTGAAGAGAAACACGAAAGTCATGCAAAGTGAATTGCCTACTAGTCTGTTGGCTTTTAAGGCCTTTCCAGTTACACACCTGGATATTCCAAGCTGTTCAAAACTACTAATAAATTCTGTCCTTGAATTAATGGATGGGTTTTGAGGACATCATCAAACATAAATTTTGAAGCTGAATGATATTTACATTGCTATTTGTACTTTAAAATTAGTAAAGGTTATTAATTCTGTCTGGCCTTTACACCATAATTATATGCACAGACACACACAGCCTCTTGAAAGAAGTGCTGAAATGCAGGCACTTAGTGGTATGCCAAGGGCTGAAGTAAGTGTGCAGAAGGTGTTCTGTTTATTTCAGTGATTTTTACCCTTGCCTTTTGGTGATACTGCTCATCTCAGTGATGAGATGTGGAATCACTACATTTGCCATGATTATGTACTCAGAGAGTAAGAACTATCTTGTAGTTTATTTTAAGTATATAATCCCTCATTGATGGGGACACTTGCAGGCAATTTAACTATCTGTAGAGAGTTTTTTAGATTTCACACTACTGTATTCAAAGATGTTTCAAATATTACCATGTTCTTAACTGGAACACTGAAAGTGGCACTTCCCAGTCATGGCAATAATTCTGGACCAAAATGCTTGCTTTAGTTGCCAAGCACTTAGATCTATTTGGTAATAATTATCAGTTATATAGATGTGTGAGGAAAAGGGAACAGAATTTCAAGTTAAAAACTTCTTTTAGCTTTTTGTAAGTACACCGATTAATGTTATAGAGTTCAGTTATGGTAGTGATTGTCTGATGTCTTCACCACTTGATACATTTTGTTGGTGTATGTGTAATATTTTTTTCCTCTACCTAGGCCAGATGTCCTGTAATCTGTAGGTTTAGTTATCAGAATCCTTACCTGAATGAGAGCAGAATCTGCCAACTCCAAATCCCCCATCTAGAAGATTTCTGCAAAAAATGGCAAGTTTAAATTTGTGGAGTTTCAATCCCTTGCTAGAAAATGACATGCCTGGGGCAAAGGTTTTAGTAATGCAAGAAATAACCTATTCATAATTAACTGGCCAGTGAGAGAGAGAGGGAAAGAAGGGGGGGGGAAGCTATAGGAAGCTTCTTAAAATACTTTATAGCTTAAATAGTGGCTACATTGTATCAGCAGTGCCATAATAATACAAACAATTATTAATGTTAGTATTACCATGGATCCATATTCTGCTCTGTTATAGTAGTGTAAATATGAAGGAACTTCTCACATCTTGGAGGAATCAGCTCTTTTCAAAGAGATGAGTCAGTAAAATGCCTGAGAAGGTATTTACTTTAGATAGTAACTTTTGTAAGTGGTCTGTATTACATTAACCAGGGTATGTAAGATTTGAATTTGCAACTGAGTCCTCTTTTTGAGATCTTCACTGCTGTAACTAAGCCCAGATTTTCTTCTATAAAAATCAGAGATGGAAAAGTGCACTTCCTACAATATATTTTCCCACAAACCTTTATCCTGCTATTATTTATTTGTATTCCAGTAGGGCCCATTGTCTGTTAGATAATGTATATGCAACTATCTGTAAAACTTAAAAGATATCCCCTGTCCTCCAGAACCTTGACAAGAGACAAATAGATATGGCAATTGTTTAAGTCATGTTATAAATAAAAAGAATGTATCACTCTTCATGGGAACCTCAGCAGCCAAAGGAAAACCAGCCATTATCTTACGTTTCCTATAGAGCATTTATTTTCCATCATTATTAATAGCAAGAGATGACTTACAGGTTAATTACTGGTTTCGGTATAAAGGGTCTCTCAGCTCTTTTAAATGGTCATTAACTACCAGAAAATGTCCTGCATTCTCAACCAGTCAGGATTGTTTAAATATACAGTAGTAGAATATAAGTGCTAAAATGTCCTTCATGACAGAGTTTAAACAGAAAACAGTATTCAGAATTTATATTATAAAGCCTGTTTCAGTTATATTTTTAGGATTATTCCAGAGATATGCAGTCACAATCTATGGTCATGAGAGTGTGACAGAATCCTAAAGGTGTGTAATATGGGGACTGCTACCCTGGCATCTATGGAAAAGCATAAAGCAATTTACAAAGTGGGGCATTATAGTCACATGTTTTGAATGGAGATGAAGCACACTGATTCTGAAAAGATGATTACCTATTGTGTCAATGAATTCTGGGTATCCTTAACCCATGGATTACCAATGCTTTTTATTAGTTAGGATGGCTGCTATTTATTTTGCATCAAGAGTATGACTGCTGCATTATAGACAATTTAATAAAAAGAGTCATTATCTCAAATTCATAATGGAAGGATCTGTATAGACCAGATTCTGGTACTGTTGTAATTTGAGTTAATTGATTACCCATTAGTGTGTGTAAGCTAACATGACTGTAAATACTAGGGTAGACATTATACTTATATTTATTTCAGTACACTGTTTGTACCTGTCAGTTCATTCTAAGTTGCAAGAGGATATAGAGGAAGAAAGGGGAGAAGCAAAAGGAGAGGGTGAAGAGCAAGATGCTTGGTAAAAGTGAGGCTGCAAAACAGTGAGATTGGCTCTGGGTGGGGTGGGTGTGAAGACTGGTTGTGGGATATTAAAACCAGTAGTCAATGGGAGATCAGCAAACTAGCAGAATTCAAAGTTCCTTCTAATTTTACCAATGAGAAGAATCAGTCAGTGAAGTCTTGCTACTCTTGCATGGCCTCTGTTGTGATGTGGCTGGATCCAGGTCCCAGGGTTGCTCAAGCAAAAATTACCTCTGTCTGTGTCTCTGAGGAGAGATGTGCTTGACTGACTCCTGGATGGGCCTAGGAAGGTGCAGGGTGCTGTCAGGTCTCATTTCTCATTTTTTCACTTGAATTCTGCTCTCCTCTGCTCCAGTAACAGACAGAAAAGCAGCTTGTTTGGCTATCCAGTATCCCATTGTAGAAGGAATCCTGTGGCCATTGTTGGACTCTGTTGTCATCAGCATAAAGGGTACGCTGGAGTTCAGGTGAGAATGGAGGACACAGGAAGGGGCTGGGTAGGTGTGCAGTGTTCCAGCTATTTGTTGCTCTCATAATGACCCTTACAGAACTTGTATGGGGCAGTACAGTTTAAAACAGCATTTCTGAAACTGCAGTCTGTGGATCCCAACTCCAGAGGGACCATGGGCCTCACTTGATCAACTCCAATCCCACTCTTCCTCCCTCAGCTCCTTCTCCTCCTTCTTCCCAGTGTCTTCTGGGGCCCAGGGCTAAGTCAGGTTTCCTACCTGACCCTCTGTATGGCTCCTGGAAGCAGCCACAAGGTCCCTGCAACAGCCCGTAGGCCCAGAGTGACCAGGGAGGCTCTGTGGGCTGCTCCTTCCCAGGTGCCAGTTGAAAGGTCACATTGGCCAGAAACTGGGACAGCCCAACCCCTGCAACCCATTCCCAAACTCCACCCTGCTCCCCTGACCCAGACCTTCCTCCAAACCCCTTTTCGCCAGTACCACTCTATGGCCTGAATCCCCAGACCTCTCCTGTACCCTAAACCTCTATCCTAACTTGGTGAAAGTGATTGGGGCCGGGGGAGGGGAGGACGGCCTTGAAGAAGAGGCAGGGCCTCAGTGACGGGCTCCTTGAAAACTTTTAAATCAAAATGGGGGTCCTTTTTTGCTAAAGTTTGAAAAACACTGATTTAAAGCATCTCTCTAGACTGGGTAGGCCCCGAGACAGCCTAGAATTCAGGTTTAAACCATTGTTTGCTGCTCTGCTCCTGGTCCAGGATTGCTGCAAGGCAGAACTGAGGCTTCTGTCTTTGCTGGAGGGTGCTTTTGTTAAAGGCCCTGAGTCAGCTTGTCATTGAGACAGTTTCTGGGCCATTACAGTTGCTTGAATCAATGCAAATACAGGGTCCTACATATAGATTAATGATACTAATAATCTATGATGATGTAGTGTGTCTAAAGCAATAGATTCCTTTTAGAATAAATTCCTCAAAGGCAAGAGAAGGGATAAGATTCTTCCCTTTCTCATTCGAAGGTAAAGTGCATGAAGGCCTTTGTAGGCAATATAAAATAGAATGTGTTTGACCTCAAGTTTACTATAAATCCCCATAACTTAAGATATTGCAGAAATGTTCATGCAGCATTAAAATCTCCAAACTTGTGTTTTATCAATATGAATGAAATCATTTAAATCAAATTTAGGGAAAGGGAAGAAAAAGAAAATTTGCTTTTTAAGTGAAAATCTTCTACGCAGAGTTTCAGTCTATAGATATTTGCTCATGGATACATTACATTCTATTGATCATTAAATATTTATAATGGGAATGCTGACAAATTCTCAACTCTGACAGTAAATAAATAATAATCCTGTAACAGCTATATTCTTACAGTCTTACACTCAGCTGATGAGAGTATGTATCAGAAGAATGGAGATGACAAAACTTCATGGGGAGAAGGCTGATTCAACTTTTAGTGTTGCTTTTTATCTTGAAGGAGTTAGTAATAGAGGTCCCAGATGAGTTCAGAGAGAACTTTCAGTTGTAAATAGTCTCATGTTTTCTACTGATTTGGATTTGGTGTTCAACAACAAACCAATGTTGAAATCTCTTTGAATGCAGCAAATTATTGCTTTTTATGGAGAATTAAGAAGTTATGCATTTTATTTTTGTTTTAAGTTTACCTGTGTGGTATTATTTGGCCTAAAAGGGTTCTGGGGAAAGCTGGAATGAAATGAACTAATGGCAAAGAAGGGAATATCAAGAGTCCTTAAGGAACTAAAGGGGAAACAGTTGACAAAATACATCTGACGTGGCCTCATCTTGTCTGGTGAAGAGTAGTCTTCCCAGACCAGAACCCAGGTTTAAAGCCTTCAAGATGGTAGCATAGCCAGGAAGTAGGGGAGTGGTAAGCTGACATAGGAATGCAACAAACAGTTCTCTCTGTCCAGAAAAGGGAAAAAGCTGTTCCTATCTCTGCTACAGATAAAAAGGTTATGCTTAGGTAAGGAAATAAGACTGTGATTTTAACCCATTTCCCTGTGTGCTGTCCTGCTTGGCAAATAACCACAGCTTGGTTTTGAAGAAACTGTTTTTGAGTCATTTTATTCAGCTATTGTCTCAGTTCCCCTAAAATAAAGGCTTCAAAGGTAATAAACCCAAGTGGGCTTATTACATTTACATACTTGTAAATAGGGGAGCTACACCTCTGAGGTCCAGTCTCAAAGAGGTAGGACTGTGTGGTTCAAGGGAAGGTAGGGGAGAGACAGGGGTGCACTCAAAAGGGTGTGTACTTAAGAGAGACAAAAAGGGCAGTAAGGTGCATCTAACCCAGAAACCATGACACTTGCATTAATCACTATTTGATTATGTCCACAAATTCTTTAATTTACTACTGACTCACTAGTTGGCACTGAAATCCTACCTTGGGAATTATTCAGTCAGGCAGAAAAAAAAAGAAAATTGTCTTAATTCTCAAAGCAAGACTGAATGTAGAACAGCACAGCTACTAGGGGACATTTATTCATCATGGTTAACACATCAATAGTAAATTGGTAGTCAAATGTTTCCTTTCACTTTATTTTTTTGTCCTGGGCAATACAGGAGAACAGTGAAAGCACAGAGGAATATTTAAAATTTAATGAACTGATACAAATCACTCTGTTTAAGGAGATATGAGCCTTTGTTTTTTCATTTACAAATGTTCAAATATGTGAATGAGAGGGAGTACAAAAAAATCTAAGCTGTATCCTGGGGGATGCACTGAAGTGAGGTAAAATAAGGAAAAAAACAAACATGGTCAAAGCAAATTAGAGAACCAGATCTCATAATAAATACTCTCTAGAGTCTCTAAAGAAAACATCATCAGAAAAGAGAACACTAGGCATAACAAAGAAAAGTAAGCAATGGGATAGAAGAAAAAAAGAAAGAGGATGCTTGTTTAAATCATTCCTTTCAGAACAATTTATTTATTATTTTGACAGTAAAACACAATAGCCATTACCTAGCAGTTAGAATTGGAAATTATTTTGTACTGAGAGTGGAAATATTGAATCTATTGAAGGTTGGTTATTGCTAGTCAAAAAGTGACACTGTAAATGTGCTGAATTTTGCTTTTAAGGTGTTGGGGAAGAAGGTGCACCAGTATATATAGAGCAAACCTGTAGGATTAATGTTTTGGAACCTAGATTTTTGTCAGAGGATTGCAAGTTATTACAATCAAAAGGACATCGTCTCCAGTGTTGTAAATCACTGTAGCCCCTTTGATTTCAGTGGAACTGTGCTGATTTACACTACATGTCTGCCTCAGCGTGTTGAAACTAACTTTAGACTCAGTTGCAAAATCTGCTTATTCAGCCTTCTTACAATAAGAAAACTGTGGGAAAAAAAGGAAAGGCATATGTATATTTTTTTTAATTCTTGCATAAATTGTAGCTCTAGGAAAGAAAGGTCAGAGTTAGTAAAGTACATGATACAGTAAGTTTCCGTATTCAAATTACAGACCTAGATACAATTGGGACATGTACCTTTATAAATGCTTCATAAAGAGATTAGATTAACATATCACATCTTCATTTTAACTTTCATAAAAATGCTTTTGATTTTGTTTAATAATAAGGGAGAGATCTGAATCCCTTCTGAGACCTGTGAGTTAAAGCATAATGCCAGGCAGGGTGCAATACAAAGAGACCAGAGTTAGTATTAGATTAATTTAGTTTAGATTAGATGATATCTCAAATGTAACTGGAAATGAGTCCATGCAGGACCAGATGGGCCAGTGGGTTTCACCTCTCAGTAGGAAACCCTTTCAGTCCAGTTACTCCTCAGAAGACAGGCTTAGCTTTTCTTAGGTTGCAATGCCCTGTGGAGTGAGAGGAATCTGGGCAATGCCTTTATCTGAAGCGGGGGCAATTGGTAGGGATGTCCAGGCTCGTCCATTCCACAGGGCTCTGATTTAGGGTCCTAGGAGATTCAACAGCATCTAGTACTCTGGAGTGCTCTCCCCTCCCCAATTACTCTCCCTTTGCTACTTTCTGTTGCTGCCATGTGTCTCTCCCCATGTCTCCAAGTCCAATGTAAGGTACAAAAGAAAAAGAAAAAGAAAATAGAACTAAACCATCAGCCCCAACAGGGCTCAGCATGCAGTTCCATTCCCCACAGAGAGGTTTCTTCGATATCTATGTCCAAGAACCCTCAGGACAGGTCTGTCTTCCTTCCCCCTTGACTGAGCTGAGTGGCTTCCTTTTAAGCTTCCTCTCCAGTTGAAGAGTGCTCCACAGATCATGAGGGACAGGGTTATGTGGGCCCAGTATTGTCAGGTCCACGATGTCTGCACTAGCCCAGGAAGGTGCCCGCCTCTTGCCGTCCCAGGCAAGCTCCCGGGAGCCGCCAGCCTGGTCCCGGGAAGAGGGGGAGGGCTGGGGGACATCGGGTGGGTGGCTCTGTGCCAGGTGCAGGGTCTGCTGGCTCGGTGCTGGCAGGCTTGCACCTGGCACGGGCACCGTAGCCAGCCCGTGCCCCTTTAAGGGCTCCGGGGCTTGGAGAGGGGCAATAGAGTTTCCCTGGTGTTGGCCAGAGTGGCCACCAGGGAAACCTGGGGAGGGCTAGCCTCCCACTAGTTCGAATTAAGGGTCTACACACCCCTTAATTCGAACTAGTAAGTTCGAACTAGGCTTAATCCTCGTAAAATGAGGTTTTCCAAGTTCGAACTAAGCGCTCCGCTAGTTCGATTTAAATTCGAACTAGCGGAGCGCTAGTGTAGCGCCTATGAATGTTAGTTCGAACTAACGTCCGTTAGTTCGAACTAACATTGTAGTGTAGACATACCCCCATAGACAACCACCTAACCTCAAGATGATTCTTACCAACAACCACAGGACATACCACACTAATACCAGCCCTGGTACCTTCCCTTGCAACAAACCCCGTTGCCAGGTTTGTCCTTATATTTACTCTGCTGACACCATTATTGGGCCTAACCAAGTGAGTTATAAGATCAAGAATACACATTCCTGCGCATCCAGAAATATAATCTATGCTATCATGTGCCGAAAGTGTCCGTCTGCTACGTACATTGGACAAACGTGTCAAACACTTCGCCAAAGAATCAATGCCCACAAAACAGACATTAGACAGGATCACAAAGAAAAAACAGTTTCTTGCCATTTCAACCAGAAAGGACACTGTCTCAATGACCTAATCACATGCATCCTACTTCAGAAGACTTTCAAATCTGCACTTGAAAGGGAATCCTCTGAACTGGCATTCATGCTAAAATTCGACACTCTCCGCAGGGGGCTGAACAAAGACCCCAACTACCTTACCCATTACAAAGATAGCTTCCCCAATTATCACCTCTAATACCATTAACTCACAGACATCTACCCTTCCCCACCTCTAATAACATTAACTCACAGGCATTTACCTTCCTTTCTCCCCCACCCCCTGCATCTCCCTTCTGTTCTGAAATGTGATTTGTCCTTTTCATATGTGTTCACTTTTTTTTAATTGTATCCTTTGGTATATATGGTTGTGACTATTTTCTTCCACTATTTGATCTGAGGAAGTGGGTCTGGCCCACAAAAGCTCATCATCTAATAAACCATCTTGTTAGTCCTTAAAGTGCTACATAGTCCTGTATTTTGTTTCAATCTGTTGAGGGAATTATGTGGTAAAACATTAAAAATACTGCACACAGTGTTAAATTTCTGCATATTTTATTTGTCAAAATAAAATAATATAATCACATAATTTTTCATTATTTGCTAACAAGCATTTTGAAATAAATTATTAAAATAATGTAAAATAGTATGTTTACATAGTTACTGGGTTTCCTGTAAAATGTTGTGGTGTACAATTCCCTCACGGGTACCAAGGTTCTGTGTGGTACAGATGCTACTGGAGCCATGATGGTCGTTTTTTGACAGACCATTGCAGTCAAAAATTGAATGCTTGGCAATTGTATCCCCAGTGATTTCCTTCTCCTTTGGCTTCCTGAACAGACATGTTTAAGCTGCAAGCAGCTGGGAAGGGTGAGAAAGTAAGGGCATAACTTCTCTTTACTTCCACTCAGAAACTATATTTTCTACAAGGAAGCAAAGAAAATCTGCAGGGAGCATTTTTCCACCCTGCCACAGTGATGTGGAATTTCGCTAGGAGTATCACCAGAAGAGCCTCAAAGATATATAATATTTTGGGTGGGGAAAAAAAAGATTTCTCAGATAAATAGGATATTGATGGTATGCACTGATATTAGTTGACCTGCCTTATCTTTGGTGAATGAGTCAGTTAGACAGATCTATACTATAGTATGTTTATGATTCCATGAAACTTTGGCATTGAATTTTGTACCTGACGTCCTCTAAGAGTTGTCAGAAATCTATTCTGTAGTCGTGGACATCTGATTTAGCTGTCTGATGTTGAAAAGTGTATGTTGCCAGAGAACTCTCAAGTGACCAGCTGTGAATTCTAAAGAACACAAATTACACTGGCCAAATTTGGTATGAACTTATGTTCTAGAGTTTCTCTCCTGGAATGGCTTTTAATGTGCATTTGTGTAATAATTTAATTTTTGTTCTATACACTTTTTGGTAAAATGAAGAATCTGTTTTATTACTATTCAAATAATTGTAGAACTGAATTCTGCATTTTAAAAAAAAAGTCTCCTATCAGTTGATCATAAGCTTGGTTCTGTCATATCCTTAAATGCAAAGAGTAAACACAATGTGAAGATACGGTATAGGATCAAAGTTAACATGTGATGTAAGCAGACATATCTTAACTGACTTTACTAGAAGTCACAGAATTTGAACTTGTGCACAATAATGATGAAATTGAGTCATGCTGGGCCCCCTCAATACTCAGTGAAGTTAGCAGAAAAACTCCCATTGGTTCTAACAGTTTCTGGATCAAGCCCACGGTGCATCGGCCTATGTTAAAAATTCTGTTATCCCTCCAATACTCAAGTGCCCTTTAAGGAAGGTAAGGGGGTGCTAAAGCTTCCTCCCCCACACATTCATACGGGAACATTTCTGGCTGTTTCTCTTTGACAGGGAGTGAGGAGAAGGTGCACAGTTTCTCCGTTCCTCACTCTGGCTGGGGAGCACAGGAGGCAGACAAACCTGGACCTGACCCAGCCAGAGGACATGCACCCCTGCCCCAGTTGGAGCTGCAGTGGCCACACAGAGGCACGTCTCACTTAGCCCCAAGCTACTGTGGTGAGAGATGGCTGAGGGCAGTTCTCTCTTCCCAGGGAAGTCTGCATACTGAACCCCTCATCCCAATCCCCACTTCAGAACAATGATTTAAATAAAGAAAAACAATTGAATTAAGGGCTCGAGCAATGCTGGGTAAATCTTTGTCTGTCTGTCTGTCTGTCTGTCTGTGTGTGTGTGCGTGAGCGCACACCTATATCTGTATATGAGAGAGAGAGAGAGAGAAAACACATTAAACCCCAGGAACCTGGTTCCCCACACTATCTTGTATTTTCAGTAGTCATTTACCCCTGCGCACTGTGCAGACTGGTAGCATCCCACGTCTATGTTGCATAGTTTTAAATGACACAGGGCCCTATGTCTGAGTTTTAAAAAGTTACTGGAACATACTCCTAATACCTTTAGTTTTATTAGTAAAGGCTTTTGTAGTCACTTTGGAATACAGCGAGAAGTTACAGATAAATGAAATATAGCACAATCCATCAAATACTTAAAAATCAGATTTAGTTGGATTTCTCAGTGGAGCATTAAGATACCTTTCCAACCAAAAGCATAATAAAAGCCTTAGGGTATGTCTACACTTGCAACCTATTTTGAAATAGGGATGCAAATTAAGACATTCGAAATTGCAAATGAAGCCGGGATTTAAATATCCCGTGCTTTATTTGCATATTCGCATTCTGGCGCTATTTCGAAATAGCGCTATTACGAAATAACAGATGCTGTTAAGAGACGGTTATTTCGAGAGAGAACCCTTCTCTCGAAATAACCCTTATTCCTCATACAATGAGGTTTACCAGTTATTTTGAGAGACGGGTTTTCTCTCGAAATAACCATGTCTTAAGTGCATCTGTTATTTCAAAATAGCGCTATTTTGAAATAGCGCCAGAATGCGTATATGCAAATGAAGCGCTGGCTATTTAAATCCCGGCTTCATTTGCAATTTCAAATGTCTTCATTTGCATCCCTATTTTGAAATAGGGTACGGGTGTAGTCATACCCTCAGACAGGTGTGAACACTAATTGCCACTGGTGGTTGAAAAGTGTCAGAGAGGTAGCCGTTTTAGCCTGTAACTGGAAAAACTTCAAAAACAACAAATAGTCTTGCAGCACCTTACAGACTAACAAAAAATGTAGAAGGTATCATGAGCTTTTGTGGGTTGTGCCCATGAAAGCTCTTGATATCATCAACATTTTTGTTAGCCTGTAAGGTCCTACAAGACTATTTGTTGTTTTTGAAATTTTTCCACTAAAAGGTGATAACTTAAAACTTAAGATAATCACACTTATTTTGACTTATTTTTTGTTATCTTGATATATTACTTCTAGAGACAAGGAATCCAGTGGAATTAAATACTGCACATGAAAGGAATAACAAGACATTCAAGCAATTATTTTCATTAACACTTCTGATGTATTAGACTGGAAGTGGCTGATACAAAATGCTTTACATAATTTGTTCCATGGCCCCTTATAAAGCACAACACAAAAGTTAGATGCAATTATATTTTCATTCAATATACACCTCCAGGGCCATTTCTTCAAATCCTCATTAAACTCATTCCAAATTGGATTTCTTTTTAAGCAAGGTCAGTTGAGTTGTTTTGCATTTGGAGGACACCATAAGTGGGAATTCAGAAATCCTGGCATTAGAACCAAGGTTACTCATGATGAGATCCAAAGTATCCCAGTACATATAATGAGGACTTAAAAAAAAAGATATATACAGTATCACTGCTGGAGGCATTGGGACCAAAGAGAGAAGACTAATTTTTAAAGCAGGTTACAATGCACTGGTGTGATCCCCTGTAATATTTGTTGTATTTTCAGTCAGCTGGTTCTGTTATGTGGTCATTTGTCAGCTCCCTTTTCTATGGCTTATTAGTTTTAGATGCCCACCAGTTGAAATAAATCTGGAACTATTTCCAGCAATAATAGCCCATATGATGTTACAGTGATTGTAAGTGGGAGGTGTTGGAGTATTTGCTATTATCCCAGCTGACAAAACCTCAAAAGGAATTATTTCTTTGTCATCTTAATTTTCAGTTTTTGGCTTTTGTAACAGAAAGATCAGAGAAGGTTTCAGATGCTCAGATAGTTCAGCGGAGATGACTGTAATTTACATGCAAGTCAAATGAAGAGAATAGTTAATGGTAAAGTTCATTTTGTTCCCCAAAGACAATTTATAGCCCGTGACTTGCTAATGATTTCACCAAAACACCAATGACTAAATCTCTACTTCTGAGCCCTACTGGTATGGGCATGCTCCTGTGCTGAGGGTTGACTGCCCCTCAACTGCTGTTCCTGGGGACTGCTCTCTGGAGCCTCTGAGCACCACTGGGGCTAATGCTCCAATTGCTCCAGCAGCCCCTGCTGCTTTGGTGGTTCCCAGGACACCTTCAGGACCACTGCTTGGGCAGTCCCGAGATCTGACCACTCTGGATCCTGTTCCAGCAGTCCTTAGGCACAGCTGCTTGGCACTGCCAGAAGAGGGGCCAGCGTGGCTGGTTCCGGGTCAGCCACCAGAACCTCTGCTCAGGCATTCTCCAGGCCCACCTGAGCTGTAGCCAGTGTGGCTGTTTGAACATTCCGTGGGGCTGCCCTCTTGACCTCTGCTTCGGCGATCCAAGGGACCACTTCTTGGCGGCTTGGAACCTCCCAAATAGCAGCTGGTGTAGCTGGTCTTGTGCACTGCCAGAGCAGTTGGCCCTGGGTTGCTGTAGCAGTGGCTGGTGTGACTGGCTGTGGGGCGCCTGAGCAGCTATATGAGGAACTGTGAAAGTCATGGAGGTTGCGTAAAGTCACTGAGTCCGTGACTTCCGCAACCTCCATGAAAAACCCCTGCAGCATTAGTCATTACCACTTAGCAAAAAAATCACGAAAGAATGGTGACGTCTTGACTCTGCTAGGAAGTCTGGCTCCTCTAAAAACCAGCCCAGCTGCAGTGGTGGCTCTTACTTACTGCTCAATTTCAGGGGGTGCGTGCCTGTGCTAAGACAGCCAGTTTTGCTGGCATGGGTACCTTTTAAGGCTGGGAGTATTCTGTGCAGTTCTGTGCATCACACCGGTCAGCTTTAGATTATGACTCTATGATCGCAGATAAACAATAAAGCCAGAAGGGACATTGCGATCATCTCATCTGAATTGCCCACCTTATACAGTGTATAGAACTTTCCCGAATTAATTCGCATTTGAACTACAGCATATGTTTTAGAAAAAAATGCAATCTTGATTTTAACACTTCCAGAGATGAAGAATCCATCACCGACCTCTGTAAGGCGTTCCAATTATAAGCTATACTGCATTTCAGGGATGCCTTGGGAAACAGCGTTGTCTTCATTGCTCTCTGTGGGTGGGAAGCGGAGGCATAGTTCATTGCTGTGGCCAGATGGCTTCTAAGATGGGATGGCTGGCATTGCTTCCATGCCCTTTGGAAATGGGTACATGGAGTGCTACCCCTTGGGAGCAGCCAGCCAGGACTGAGAGTTGAAGTAGAACTTGATATTTTCTGGCACAAATAACACAGCTGTAACACATGGACTACTACTGTTGTATTACACTATCACTTGCCAAGGGCTGCTTCTTATCGATTTTGCAACTCTGTTGACTTGTAAGGAGTTTCTCTTATTTTAGGTTAGAGTGTTTAAGCAATGAGTCAGACCCGTTACTTCTCTGTATTCCTAGCCTCTGCCAGCCTGAAAAGTGAGACCACACAGGGGAGCGAATCTGAGGCTGCTAAATCAAAGTGCACAGTGATTCTGTTAGGCCAACAGGCTAATGTGATTTTCTTTTTAAAATAAATAAAATTTTAATATCCAGCATAGAAACATTTAATTAATGACTTTTAAGTGATAGGGTCTGCTTATTTTTTAAAAGAATAATACATTCTTGCTACACAGTTGCAGAACAGTCACAGTTTCTGATAAATATACACATTTGCTGACCATGACTGCACCATATATTTGAAGAAGTGCACAGATGGGAATACAATACAAAGAATAGCATTAGCAGTAAACGTATCTTCTCTGTTTAAGGTATCTGCAAAGGCAGAATGGTAAGTTGCTTTTTTTCTTTATTCATATAAAGATACCTTTGAATTATTAATATAACCATGCTGTTATCTTTGCCTAAATCATTTTGCACTGTTTTTATAGACCTCTTCTCCCGCCCCCCCATCTCCTGTCACCACTGCCACCCTTAAATACGTAACAAACATGAACACAATCATGGGATTCCAAGGGAGGGTGGGCAAGAAAGAATGTCAGAGTGTTTATCATACAGCTGTGCCAAAAGTAAAGGCTGAATGAATGAGATGGAGATTAAAGCCTGTAGTCTGAGCCTGTATTCAATCACTGCAGTCACTCTGTTTGCCTCCTGCATGCTGATGAAGTGTCATGAATGGTCCCATGTACTCTCATTCCAATATATTTCAGGCAATAGTGATTATTGCTTGTACTCGGCTAAAGCTTGAAATAAATGGCAAAGTCTTGCTTAGCAACAGAAGGCCTAGTCTTATCTCTCTTGGGACTGCTAACTCAAAAAATGGGTTACTTCTTTTAGCAGTTAACTGGAGGAAGTAGATATAGTTTATACTTATTGCTTTCCTTGCAATAAAGGAAAGCAATAACATTATTTTAAATGAAATTTTAATTTAAAATAATGAACAAGCTAAAACTCACAAACAGCGCTGTTTCATAAATCATTATCTTGTATGAAAAGTCCAAATCTCAGGGTGTTTATCATACAGTAAACTATCATTCATCTAACGAGGGGGCCAGAGGCAGCCTTTATTTGTACGGAGAAAGTACAAGAAGCACTCTGCCTTCTAGAAAAGTTGTGTATAATATATTTTGGTTTATGTAAAATGTGTAAAAATATTTATGGAATATTAAGTCAGTTCACATTCATGTATATTTTAAATACTTAGATATATGTGTGCTTTTCAGTAGGCTCGATCTTAAAAATAAATAAATTTACATGTTAAAATAAATGACAAAACATAGGTACAGTTCAGGTTGTAGATCTTCAGCATATGCACAGAAGAATTCATTAAAAAATGCAGCAGCATAATTCTACTGTGAATTATAGGCTGCTGTGTAGGTTTCTATTTTTGGTCACCACAAGATGGCAAAAGCAATGAGCACACAAACACAAGGCAGAATGGGTTCCATAATAATTCACTATGCATTCACACTTTATGCACATCAAGATAGAATCTAAGCACAGCAGGGGTGACAATCACTCCAACAGTCTTTTGAAATCAAAGTACTTCTTTGAGAATGTCTTTCCAGTGCTAATTACACTCTTTTATTGTGGTTCTTGTATTGTGCTAAGTAAAATGTTTACACTATCACAGAATACAGCTCCATAATTGGAAAAAAAAGAGAAGATAACTAAATCCACTCAATACTCTGATTTTTGTCTGTGTGTATGGGGGGAGAGGTTACTTGCTGCTTTGTTTTGGAGGCTAAAACCAAACTGTGGGTTCTTCTTCAGCAAACTGACATTGAGAAAAATGTTAATGTTCCTAAATGGCAAAGGCTACTTTCAATGCAGTGACTACACTGTAGAAGTGACTAGTTGCTTGGAGATCCCAATTCTCATTTTAATCTGAGCCAGTTTGTCGAATATTTAATAAACTCCTTGTAGGTACTATCACTAATTCCCCCTCTGAGTGGGTAGGCACCAAAGAAGCTATAGTCCTGCTGATTAGTGTGCCAATGTATTTAACATCTCAAAAAATCACCTGCTCGGGAAGGGTACAGAGTTATATTACCATAGTTTCATATAAAAGAAGAAGAGAGAGGATGCTAATCCTAAATAGCTAGCTCTCATATAACAGGGAAAAGGGTTACTCAGCTTTTCATTTAGACTTTATATTAAACTGATTCAAAGGATAACTGATAGAGTGGATAGTTAGACTTAAACGCAACTGGGAAACCATTTAACATATAGAAAACGGGACCAAAAGTCTTTAAGCCTATCTGAACTAAGTCATCACTGCATTGTGACTGTGTAATTATTTACATCTGTGCAAAGTGGATGTAAAATATTACCACTGATCTGAGTAGAAAATTTCTGATTTGGTAGCATTTTATGCCAATTTATACTATTTAGAGCAATTACATAAATTGTGAGAAGAATTGGGCCAATGCTATTCATTTTATACACATCAAAACACATCTCTCCTGTATATCTACTGTATTTGAGAGAGTTTGTCTAACTGTTCAGGACTCCTCCTAAACCATAAGAGCTAGAACCACCAAATTCATCATACAGCTTCCTCTTATAACTTAAAGCAAGGTACAGGTTTGGTTATGCCAGGAAAATGGGATGTGCCTGGATTGGGATTGCTTCTCAGAAAACCATAGAGAAAAGATACAATCACCAAAAAGTGTAAAGGGCTGGCACACTTTTAAATACTTAGATATGTGTGCGCCTTTCAGTAGGCTCAATCTTAAAAATAAATAAATTTACATGTTAAAATAAATGACAAAACATAGGTACAGTTCAGCTTGTAGATCTTCAGCATATGCACAGGAGAGTTCATTAAAAAATGCAGCAGCATAATTCTACTGTGAACTGTAGGTTTCTCCCTTCCCCTCATCTGGGACTGCCCCAGCAGAAGTTCCCCTTCTCCTCGTTTCCCCCCTCCCCCCCAATTCGTAAGGACACATTGCTGGCGGTTTCTCTTCCTCAGGAAGCAAGTGGAAAGTACACAGTTTGCTGCATTCCTCAGTCTGGGGGGGAGGGAGCAAACAAACCTTGACCTGTACCAACCAGGCAACAGGCACCTCTCCCCGGTGCAACTGGGGAAGAGGTGCCTGTCCCCAGCTTGGTGCAGGTCCAGGTTTGTTTGCCCTCTCCCCTCCCCAGACTGAGGAATGCAGCAAATTGTGTGGTTTCCCCTTGCTTCCCGAGGATGAGAAACCACCAGCAATGTGTCCTTACAAATTGTGGGGTTCATCCTCTCTTCCATTGCAATTTCAAGTAGACATCTCCTGTTTACTACTATACCTAATTTTTCATATTAATATTAGTTTGTCATACAGAACTGCTCTGCTGATGTGAGATAAGCTTATTACATCTCCATTCCATTAAATACAGACACATACAATTTTATTAATTTTTAACACAAAATTTCAAATAACCTAAATTGTTTAATAATATACATGAGGTCTCCAGTGGCACCTAATTAGAACATCTATGACAAAAAGGAAACAAAATAAGAAAATAAAGAAATAAAAGATCAAATCTAGAAACAAAGCAAATTTATTATATTAAATATAAAATACTAGAAGATTTACCCAATATTGATTAGGTTCTTAATTTGGGGGGGGGAGGTTGGACATTAAAATGAAAACGTACCTGCTTTATTTAAATCATTGCTTGGGAGTGGGGCTCGGGATGAGGGGTTCAGAATGCCCCAGGGAGCGAGCACTACCCCGGCCATCTCTCACTGCAGCAGCTTGGGGCCAGATGAGAAGCACTCTTCATAGCCGCTGCAGATCCAGTGGGTCCAGCTGCACTGGATTTGCAGCAGCTATGAAGAAGTGCTTCTCACCTGGTGTTTCTCACTTTAATGGTTAAAATAATCCAATATCAGCAATAATAAACAGGCATGTCTACATATGAAGGCTAAACTCCAATTTGAAAAGTAAATGGTCATGAAATGTGTAACGTAATCCTGAGACTGTTACATAAGATGCTGGTACTTATACTTGCAAGTCTTAGTGTAATGACAGTTTTGGAACTGGATCCTTAATATGTCATTTGTAAAGGGGAAAATAAACAATCCTTGGATGTAACCAGAGAGGAGATAGCAGAGTGCAGCTCAGAGGGATGTGCCCAAAACTGGCTTTAAGTCACTTTTGTGCTCCCCAATCCTTTTCCATTTTGCTCTGGACCAGTCCTCTGGCATATAGCACCCTGGCTGGTGCTTTAACTTACTATAGCTGCCAGTGATCCCAAAGAGCTAGTATCATACCTGTGGGTTGCTTTAGCCATACTCCATACACCAACAGAAATTAAGTTAGTTTTGATGTAAGAGCTGCAATAGTGGCATTTTTGTGTTGGGATGAATCTGTCATGGCAGGTTAAGGGACTGACCCACCCCTCAAGATGTGGTGGAGCTGGCTGTAGTAAGGGCAGGCCGGCAGTGATGCCCTGGAGTGGGAGCTGTGCTCCCTGGCCTTGGCATAGGCCTGCGTTAGGTCTTTTACTTTCATGTACACCTGCTCATGGGTGCGTGTGTGGCCCTTGGTAGCCAGGCTATCTGCCATCCGGCCACAGACTTGCAACAGCAGATATAAATCTGCATTCCTTCATCTGGTGTGGAAATCCTAGAGGTTTGCCTCCTTTTCCCAGACCTCGATGAGGTCAAGGACCTCTACATGAGACCAGGAAGGTGCACGCCTCTTCCTACCCTGGGGAGGCTCCTGGAAGCTGGCTGCTATCTCCCTTGCAGCCATAGAGGGCTCAGCGGGAGCAACTAGGTTGCTCATGGCAACAGAAAGTGCTAGTCTGGCGGCTTCTGCATGTTTGAGGACTGTTAGGGTCTGCTCCGTGCCACACAGTGTTTTCCTTGAGGCTACAGCTTTAAGGTCTTCAGAGGAAGAGAAGCTATAGAGTTTTGAGGAGTCTGGACAGAGTGGCCAGCAGGGTACCTGTGGGATTTCCTGGAGGCCTCTTATTCCAAAATAACTCCAGCTTCCCTGTCTACACACATCCTATTCTGAGAGAGCTATTTTGGAATAGGCATTATTCCTTATAGAATGAGGGTTACAGAATCCAGAATAAGACACCCGTTATTTTGAAATTATTTTGAAATAATGGGCCTGCAGTGTAGACACTCACTTTTTGAAGTAATGCTCCTATGTAGACATTCCCTAACTGAAGAAAACTTGAAAAGTTTTCAAAACATGTAGATGGCATCATAAGCTTTTGTGGGCACCACCGACTCATTAATGGATGTAAAAGTGACTATACTCTTACAAATCAATTTAAAAAAACAGCTGGAGAGTGAAACTGCAGAACTTTCCCTCGTATGCAAAATTGACACATTTGACCAAGGTTTGACCAAAGAGTTGACCTGGATGGGCTGTTACATTCAACATCCATATGGCATCAAAAGCTAAGTATTGGGCACTTACAGCCCACTCTATTAACGTTATTTCACACAGACACTCTAATTGACAAGAGTTTTTTTTCCCCTTTCCCTTCCCATCTCCTCTCTTTTTCTGCCATTCATTTGCATCTCTGGACCCCTTGCTCCATTCATCTGAAGAAGTGGGTTGTGCCCATGAAAGCTCATGATACTATCTACCTTTTTTGTGAGCCTCTAAGTACTGCAGGACCATTCGTTGTTTTTTTAAAAAAAAAATTCATTTGGTAAGTGATACTCTACAGCTGTATATCGTTCCCTCCACCTGAGAAGCTCAGAGTTCTTCACTAATGATGAGGAGTAAAGCTTCACAGCACTTCATAGAGGACAACAAATATTATTGTCCTAATTTAACAGAGAAAACAGGAAGTTAAGTGACTTGTCAAAGGTGACCCAGGAAACCCATGGCAGTATTAGGAATAGAGCTAAAGTCACTCCAGTTCTAATCCAGAGCCATAACAGCACTGCCATTCTTTCTTATTTCTCCATATTATGGAAGAAATGCAGATATGGTAGCATCCACATGCTTCAATCCGCCCAATGTACTGTGTGCTGTACAAACCTAAAAGAGAGACAGTCCCTGCACTGAATAACTTAGTCTATATAAATGATATAAATACGCAGAAAGTATCAAACATTGCTGTATGATTCCCACAGAATACCATAGTGTGTAGGCTCTCTTCAGCCTTTTATTTACTTGTATGAGCTTTCAGTTCATTGTGATGTCATATGAATCTAACCTTTATAACTGATACAGTGGAATATAAACATTTAAACAAATCTCATAATTTTAGTAGCGACGGCCCAGTGCTTTCAGATAAAATGAATTGCTCTTGGACTACAGTTTCCACTTTGATATGACTCTATTTGACAAATGTCCTTGGTTAAATCCACCGATGTTGAAGATATAACAAAAATTTGCTAGAAGGCTAATTGTGGAGACTTTCTCATTATGGTGTCAAATGTTTTCCCTGTCAAATCAGTGCCAAAACGTCTTTGGATTTTGATGGGAGCAGCATTGGATACTGCAAATCGTACAACAGACAATACAACTGTTCTTCAAAAGAGCAGGAACCATCTTCACTAAAGACGTGACGGTCTTGATTTGTTTAATTCAGTTGTTTCAGCAGATTGGAATACCAGACTACATTTGATAAGCAATTTTAAAGTCTCCATATCTTGTTTGCCTCGGTGTTATTCTAGTTTTATGTTGGTGTAATTCTGTTAAAATTAGTGATGAGCAAAACTCCGAAAGTTATCATTTCTTATTATTGATATTGTATATTAGATTAAGGCTGAGTCCTGCTACCTTTACTCATCAGCAGTCCATTAATTTCAGTAGGACAACTCAAATGAGTAACATCTTCTCAGGTCTGCAAGGGATGCCTACAATATTTAAAACTGGATATAAAAAAAGTTAAACATTCTTGCCAGATTTTGAGAAAGTAGAAAGAACTGAAAAAATGAAACAAACTATTTATTTCTTAGAAATATTATTTATTACATTCATATCAAAGAGTATCAGAATGCGTAGAAGAGATATTCTGACTCATTTTAGCAGATCATTACAATGGATCCTGACAGATCGTTATAATGTTTATTTAATGTCTACAAACACTTAAGCCCAGAAGTGGTCCCATTGAGGGCGATCCATGAAGTTATTAATGTGCTTAAGTGTTTGCTGAATTTTGACAATGTTTTGTCAAATCCTGCTCCTGCTTCACTCATCAAAGTAGTGCTGCCCACTACTACAGTATCTGTGTAGTTGAGTTGGGAATAAAATATAAACCTTTTGACTTTTGGTTCTGTGTATTTACAATAGATCATAATTCCTGTGTAATTTCTGCCTCTTTGATAATTGTCTTCCTTTCTTCTTTCTATAAAAATTAGTTGGCTTCCTTGAATAACATTTTTCCAACTTTAAGAGTAGGAGATTCGCTTGTTTATTGCAAAATCTCTGTCTCCTCCCCTTCTTTCCAACCCTCTCAAATAACATGGAGAAATGGCATGATGCATGAGAACCATTTACAGTGGTGATTAATCATTCAGTTCACTTCTTTTAGCTGTCTCTTGGGTAATATACGCTTGTGTCTATCTTGTCCAGAGATGCTCAACCCAACTCCTGAATGATTGGATTTGTCTGTGCCATAATAAGTGATAATGTAAAGGATGCTGTATATTATACCTATAGATTAAATGTACCTTATTAAAATCTTTTTTTTGTTTAAATATTATGCACTTTGGCATCAGAGCAGGTAGAATAAATATTGTATGTGCAGAAAAGCCTTTCTTACTGCAACATTTATTTCCAGCGTTTTGCCTCTGATATCAGCTTATTCTCAATTTTTATTCAGACTAATCTATGATTGTAGAGAGAATTTAGCTATCTTAATAAGAAAGTCAGGTTGGCTGTTGGTAAATGTGGTTGTGTATATCTGATATACATATACAGTGTATGAAATATCCATGTGTATCTGACCTTGTATTTTGATGGTTTATTCATCTGCTAACTTAGACTTTTCTTTCATGCTGTCTCTGTTGCTTTCCCATGTGCCTCTGTGCACTCCAGTTCTGTGTATTTTGTACTCCTTTGTACACAGAGGCGCTGACAACCCTAGGTAAGGTGTGGGAGGCCCAGCTCCATGCTCTCTGAAAGGTCAGGGTGTCAGATAGAAGGGGAGGAGCCAGGGGAAGCCAGCTCTCCACGCCACCTGGGGTGTACCACTATCCCCTCACCCGCCAGCCCTCAGTGTCTCCTGGTGTGTGACAGCCTCTTTCACCCCCAAGCCCTCAGACCATCAGAGTGTGTAGCGTAGCACTCCAGTGGCGATTTAAAGGGACCAGGGCTCTGGCTGCTGCCACAATGACAGCAGCCGCTGCCGCCCTGGACCCCTTTGAATTACTGGGACCTGAGGCCAATCCCCCTTTTCCCATTCTGTCAGCGGGCCTGCTTGTATACATTTTGTGAGTATTCATTTTCCAAGATAAATTGTAGATTGTCAGTAATGCACTGGAGGGGTTTTAGCTGTGGGTTGTACATAATAACTAGTGGTATTCTGTTCTATACAAGTGACACCAACACAGGACCTAACCACATAAGCTACACCATTGGGGGCTCATGTACCTGCACATCTGCTAATGAGATATGTGCCCTCAAGTGCCAGTAATGCCCCTCTGCCAAGTATATTGGATAAACCAGATAGTCTCTGTGCCAAAGAATAAATGGACACAGAACAGACATCAAGAAAGGTAACATATTCACCTTTGGGGAACAGTTTACCCTCCCTGGACATTCAGAAATGGATTTAAAAGTAGCTATCTGTGTACAGACACACACATACACACACGGACAAAGAAAAACCCGATAACAAGGGAAATGGCTGAACTCCAATTCATTTGCAAATTCAGTATAATCAAATTAGTCCTGAATAAAGATTTAAACTTGGTTTACACACTGCAAAAACAATTTCCTCTCTCTTGATAGTCACATCTCCCCATCAGCTGCTGTGAATGAGCCACAGCCACCCTGACTTGATTAGCCTCATAAATGCTGGTCCTACACTTGATAAGTAACTTATTTCTTTTGATATCCTTTATATCCCTGCCTCTATAATTTATACTCCAGTTTATCTTATGAAGTGGGTTTTACCAATGGAAGCTTATCCCATAATAAGTATTTATGGGTATGTCTACACTAGCCCCCTAGTTCAAACTAGGGTGGCTAATGTAAGCATTCGAACTTGCAAATGAAACCCAGGATATAACTATCCTGGGCTTCATTTGCATGTTCCCGGGCGGGCGCCATTTTTAAATCCCCTTAGTTCGAACTGACTGCCCACAGCTACATGCGGCATTCAGAAGTTAATCCGAACTATATCCTTAGTTCGGATTAATTTTTACTCCTCCTGCAATGAGGTGTAACAGTTAATCCGAACTAAAGACTTAGTTCGGATGAACTTCTGACTGCCACGTGTAGCTTCGGGAAGTCAGTTCCAACTAAGGGGAATTAAAAATGGTGCCCGCCCAGGAACATGCAAATGAAGCCCAGGACATTTAAATTCGAACTGGGGGCTAGTGTAGACATACCCTATGGTGCCTCAGAACTCCTCATTGTTTCTATAGGAGAAGGTTGTTTTGAAGTCACTTCAGTTTTAAGGCCATACAGAATTGCCCATAACTATTTATTTTTTAAAATATAGTCTCTTTACAAGGCTTGATACTACTTTAAACTCCAGGTAGCATCATTCTCAGTGGTAATTCATGAGTATGCATAAACATATTTCTTCAAAGAGCTGAGCAAAACAACGATAGTCTTCATTTTAGTTCCTTTTTTACTAAGGAGCTTGATCAGAAGATTATTTGTATTAGATGTTTGTGAGGAAATTGATAGCACCACTTACATTTTAATTGGGTAGCAAAACTGATTAGTACATTTAAAATGGTGTTCATTAGTCAGGGAATAGTTAAAAATAAAAGTGTTTAATTTAAACTTTTAAACACAATGTCATGAATTTAAAGACTTCTGAACATTTTCAGTAATATAAATGGATAACTTGATGTCTTGCTTCTCTCATACCTACAAATGGGTGAGACTTTTTTTGTTTTGCTTCTATCTTAAAGTTCTAAGGTTGAGTGGATTTCTGCCATTTATCTGTGTTCTACTTTAGACTGAAAAGGCTTTTAGTTTTTCTGTAACTTGAGACTAATTTTAATTCCAGGGTGAATGTCTGCTGTCTTTCTTTTGATGTAGAAACACAACCTGATTTAATCCAAATTACACAGAACGAAAGGGAGTTGTGAGTATGCAAAGATTGGGCTCTTTGAGCAGAAGACAGGTGTTTTGGTGCGCTGACTGAAAAATGAGACCGACTGACACCAAGCATAGATTTTTGCCACAAAATCCTTGTGCACCAAGCTGTGTTTTCCTATCTCCTGAATGTTCAAGAAGGGATTTGGATTTCTGGATCCAAACAATGGCTGCCCTCTAGAGCCCCTTTTTAGTGAAAAAGGCTAGACCACTATATGGATGGCTGCCCGCCCTGTCTGGCACAGAGACAAATATGTTGGCTGTATGCCACTGCTTTTAGCATCCCAGCTGAAGGTGTTGTGCCAGTGCAGCAGGAGGCATGACTGGAGTGCAGTATACTACGTGGAACTCTGTGGAGGGTCTTACAAGCCAATGCAATTTAGAGCAATCTAGAAGCCTCTTTAAGTTTCTTTAATAACTGTGTCCTCATAGTATTAGGAATAGGAGGAGAACAAAGATAGCTTAAAGATACCTTTGTCACCTTCTGAGTGATGCTAAGCACAGCTCCTGTGCAGCTGGGGATCTGACTCTCTGAATGGCAGAATAGAAATGAGGCAACAAAGATCCAGGTCTGTTTTGATGATCACTGTGCACCTATTTCACAGGATAAAAATGACCCAAGCAGCAGCTAAGTTTGGCCAAGCATAGCAGTAGACTCTGAATACCAGCAAAATAGCTGAGTTCTATAGCCAGAATGCTTGCTCCTCTATGTGACTCTTGTGTGTAAAGTGTCTCCCCCTGTGCACACAAACTTTTGAAATGGAGAGATAGTTAAGCCATCACTCAAACACTCACCACTTGAACAGTCAGTTAAAATTACCCTCCTAAGTTAGTGTAAAAATATCTGGGGTTCCATGGCTTGATGAAAATCGGTTGCTTTTTCATTTAGTACTTTTGAAATGTTCTTTTTTTTTAAGGTAATGCTATACTGAATGTTTAAGGAGCCACTGAAGAATCTAAGAACTCAGGGACATATCCCCTCTATGAACAGGAAACTTTAGATTTCCATTTATTGTGTTTCCTTTACATGGTTCAAGGCCATGTCATCTGTTTGAAGGCATCATTCCTCTAAAGCACCTTTGATCCTCTCCTGCAGCTGGGATATGTTCTCCTGCAGCTGAGCAAAATACAGCCTGTGACCTGTGGAGGCTCCTCAAAAAATGAGGAATATTGTAGTTCGAACCAAGGGGTTTGATTCGAACTAACGCAGCCCGGAGCACACTTCCTGGTTCGAATCAGCTGGTGATCAGAATAGCGCACAGGCGAGATTATGTTAATGAAGTGCGGGAACCGCTACATTTGCATCCCTATCTCGAGATAGGGAGCAAGTGTAGACATACCCGAAGAGACCTCGGGAAGTCATCAAGTCCAACACCTGCCCAAAGCAGGACCGACCCTGCAAGCTCTTAATACATTTAAAAAGTAGAGGCACAGCATCTTGGACTGGGTGCAAGCTGGGGGGACTAGTTGCTTATATCCCTAGCCTCTCCTCGTAAGTCATGTGCTGCAGCCCTCTAATCATTTTGTTGCCCTCTGCTGGACCCTCTACAATGCATTCACATTCTTTCTGTAATGGGGCTCCCAGAATTAGGCACAATACTCCAGATGTGGCCTCACTAGTGCCAAATAAAGGGGAATAATCACTTCTCTAAATCTGCTGGCAGTGCTCCTCCTAATGTACCCTAATATGCCATTAGCCTTCTTGGCTACAAGGGCACACTGTTGACTCGTATGATCACCACTAGATCAGGACAGTGTAATCCCATTACTGTTATAGATTCAAGACCATTGCAATGTTTACCTAATAAGAAGGTCATTGACATAAGTTTTTAGAATCTATGTCATGTGTCCATAGAGTGAGTTTGTGATATTGGAACGGCAGTTGCTTTCCAGTTTGAAAATGATGATGACCTCTAATAGGTTAAAATTTACAATTGGCTTCTATTATTTTATAATATCTGTTTTGAATAGTTGATTTTATATGCATGTTCCCTCAAACAATTTCATATTCCTTGCATTGACATCTACTAAAGACAGCAGACTTGTTCCTTCATAATATGCTGCTGTTCACTTCAACAAATGTTACTAGATTTTTAGGAAAACTAACACTTCTTGCATTTCAGCTTTTCCTCAGGGAAATAGCGTCACTTTTATGAAAGCACCTAATGTTCTCATTTGACTATTTATTTGGTAAGCAAGATGCATTTGTTTTAAAAGGGACAGTTAATGCTGTTTCTCATAATTTTAAAAAGAGGAATATACTGTCAACCAGATCCTCAATTTCTGTATCAGCATAGCTCCCTTAAAGCCTGCATTCTTCCATTTGTTTTCATTCTGGTACTAATAGAGGTTCTGGGCACAGATTAACTGAAATCTAGCATCAATGTTGTTTACTTCCCTCTCAAAATTCTTTTTCATAAAAGCTTATGTAGATGAGATTTGGAATCCACAGTGTTTTGCATAAATGCAGTGTTTCTGTAAAGAAAAGAACCCAGTTATTTGTGTTTTCATTTGCGTTTGTTGCTGGCATCTCTGGGTATATGACTTCCACACTTAGAGGGAGGTTTTAGACTCACTTTCTAAACAGAATCAAAGGAAGTTAAAAATAAAGATGACTTGAAGAATCATCACTTAAAGAAATCATTCTGCAGGCTGAGGTGTTCTTCTTTAGTTGTTCTAATTCTTCATAAGGTTTACCTGAGGGCTGGTAGAGCTGTGTGCTCTGAAGGGAGAAGCACTTTGCTCAAGGGTGTGTCTACACTGAACTGTATTTTGAAATAAGATACACAGTTTGATGTACGCAAATTGCATATCTTAATTTGATGCTATTTTGAAATAGCAAATTTTGTCATTTGATGCTGTCTATGCAGTGCCAAATTTCGAAATAAAGCACTATTCCAAAACATCCCTTACTCCTCATAGAATGAGGTTTACAGAGATGTCGGAATAGTGAGACCAAAATAATGGGCTTGCTGTGAAGACATGGGATATCTATTTCAGAATACTCAGGTATCCCGAAATAGCATTGCAGTACCCTCAAGGACCAGCTATAATGGGGAATAGAAGGGTTAGTCCTAGTGTAGGGATGTTAGATGGAGTGTAATTGAATAGCCGTATAACCACATAACATTTAATTGGTTACACAATTATTTGATAGTCCCAGGGGCGGGGCCAGCAGCAGATGTGTTCCTGACCTCCCTCCCAGAGAGCCCCCTGCCATGCTGTGCGGCTGCCTCTCTATCGGAGGCAACAATGCAGAGCGGCAGAGGGGGAACCAGTTTAAAAACTGGCTTCCCGCATAGACTGGCTTCACCTGCTGCACTGTGCTGCTGCCTCTGATACAGAGGTAGCAGTGTGAGGTGGCAGCAGCCCCTGTCCATGGGGGGGTCTGAGCTCCTCGTGGACAGAGGCCGCTCCTTTTAAGTCGGCTCCCCCCAGCACTGGCTCCTGCCCCCCCCCGCCTCTGTAGGAGGCAGTAAGGGGGAGGGCAGGTGGGCCCATGGTAGAGATGTTAAATTGCAGGCAATGCATTTTGCATCATCTATTCGAGTAGTTGATAGGGCATCTCTGCCTTTTAAGTGTAGAAACAGCTCTAGGGCTGTTGCTACACTTTAAAGGTGAAAGCGCCACGTGGAACCCCGGGTCAGCTGGGGAGTCTACAGTTGATCCGTGCAGCACTGCTGCTTTGAAACGCTGCCGCGAAAGCCTGCTGTTAGGCTCCTCCCGGCGTTTCAAAGTTGCAATGCCATGTGGAGCCCGGGATTAGATGGGGACAGACTCCCGGCTCCACGCGGTGCTGCTGCTTTGAAACGCTGGGAGGAGCCTGATGCTGGGCTTCCGCAGCGGTGTTTCAAAGCGGCAGCACCGCATGGAGCCCAGGGTCTGTCCGTAGGCTCCTCGCAGTACTGCCACTTTGAAGTACCCCCTTTTTTCCCCTCCCTTGCTGCCTCTTTCTGAGAGGAACAGCAAAGGGGGAGGAGTGACTAGTTGACAAGCTTTTTGGCTAGTCCTTCACATCCCTACTCTGGAGCTGGCACATGCACAGAGCAGACTTGAAAGCCTCTCGCCATGGGCATCAGCCCCTGCAGACCCCTCCCCCCTTGCTGTGTCTGATACAGAGACACCGCAGCAAGAAAGTAGGGATGTATGCAGCTGACAGGCTTGACATCCATATCCTAGTGTTGCCAATACTGGGCATGTCCTAGTCCATTAATCAGGAAATGCCGTTGCAGGAAACCTGGCTACATGGTCCTCAGAAACCACACTACTTTTGGATATACAACACTGAGATGAATCTGATTCATGGCAAAATACCATCAACCAAAAATGCTTATCCCATGTATTCGGAGGCTTAACGACATGGGCAGTTATTAGACCTCTGTCCTCTGCCTTTGTGGTGCATAATTTTCATCCTTAACAGAGTGCTCTAAACTGTTACTTTCTCTTTCGCAGAGAATATAATCTACTGCCAAATGTCTTTATTTGGACATATGACTGCAGGAGTTTGAGAATTAACACTGCTATATCCTCTATTTGTTCAGCATTGTGAATTGCTTTTACAAATAATGCACTGAACAGGAAACAAATTGAAAATGGTACACATCATAGGGTATTCTTTTCATATTCTCAATTTCATATTCTCATTATTGAGTCCCTCCTGTCTGTGAGTTCGTTTTTGGCATCAGCAAAAGTTCAGACCCTGGAATGGCTGCAGACTCAGGTCTTTTGAACTGAAGTTTTTGGTGGAGACACTATCAGCTTTTATTTTCCTTTTAATTATGTTTTTGAAGGCAGTGAACAGAGGACAACACAATATATATTTATACAAAAACGATACATTTGTGTCTCAAACCTGCATTAGTAAGCAAATTATGTAAAACAGGCAACACCATATTCAGCATTAGCATAATATTGAACTTTAAAATCATTTGACAAGAGGATAAACTAATATATGAATGAATCTTGAAGACCTATTGCCCTTTTTTGGCCTTTACAATTACCCACCTGTGAAGGATTATTTCTTTAATTAAAATCGACTGCTCATTTCAGGATGAATAGGATGACACTTTTCCTATTAATCTAGTATCTGCTTATAGACGTGAAGTGTTTAAAAAGTAGTAGTCTGAAAATGACAGCAAGATAAGTGCTTAGTTTAGAGACATACTGTACAGTTTGGTGGCTGCATTGCTCTGAAACTGTTTCAACCAGACTCTTTAAAAAGAGGAGACCTTTATCAGATTTTTCACTAGTTAATTCATAATATTTACTTATAAATAATAAAAGGCTTTTAGATTTTGAAAAAAACCTTCTTAATGTGGGCACTGCAAAATATGGGTCAAATTATGCACTTTTATACTGGTGTAAATTCAGTGTAATTTTGTTGACATTGAAGTTACTCAAGTTTCATGCTGAGGTAAATGAAAGCAGAAATTGACCCTGTTTATGTAACTCAACAAGGATCCCACAAAAGAGCCTGCAAAAGACCATAGAGTAACAAAAACACGGATCAGAGGTAATCAATGCTTTTTAGCTCATGGCACCTCTGCAGGATAAATATATAATGAAAGAATTATTTAAAGTAATTCCTTTTTCTTTCAGTAACAGTGACAGGTTAATCCTTGAGTACTTTGATCATCAGCACAGCTATACCCAGTAGGAAACAGTTAAGGACATTTAAAGAGTTGATGTACTAATGTAGCATGCCTGAAGAATCCCAGTATGCACTGCACTCACATCATTTCTATGTTGCAATAAAAGATTTGGAATCCAGATAATCCTCAATGATAGACTGAACGTCTTTGAGACAAATGACATCACTATCAGACATTTTAATGATGGAAAAGATACCGTATATACTCGAGTATAAGCCGAGTTTTTCAGCACATTTTTGTGCTGAAAAATGCCCCCCTCGGCTTATACTCGAGTCAGCCTCCTGCTCGCGGGCGGGCTCAGCGCGTCTCTGCCGCCGGCCGGGTCTAGCCGCGTGAGCCCGGAGCTCCGGCCCCGGTAACCGAGGCGCTCAGGGTGGGGGCGCTGCCGGGAGCGGGCTGGGCTCCGTGTGTCGGGGGCCGTCGCTGCGCGGGGCGCTCGGAGCCTCTGCCGGCCGCTTGGGTTGCGGGTGCGCCCGCAGGTGCTGCTCGGAGCCAGCGGCCTCGCCCCGGGGCCGCCGGCAGAGAGGCTCGGGGAGCAGCCGAGAGGGGCTCTGGCCTGGGAAAGGTCCGGGCGGGGGCGGCGGGGGCTGAGCTGGTTGGGCCGAGTGTCCGAACGTCTGTTCCCATGTGTGACTGGTGCTGGCGCTGGGCGCTTTATTGCAGGCGGCCCTTCAGGGGCTCATTGGATTGGCGGGAGGACTTTGAGCGGGAGTTACGGTATTTTTGATACCATATTGTTTTTGTTGACCCCCTTTTCCACTTACAGAGCTAGGTTATTGTTTTTCTTTGAAATAAATATTCATGTGATTTTATTGGTATCTATCTTCATTTTTTACATTTACCAGTAGCTGCCTCATTTCCTACCCTAGGCTTATACTCGAGTCAATATTTTTTCCCAGTTCTTTGTGGTAAAATTAGGAGCCTCGGCTTATATTCGGGTCGGCTTATACTCGAGTATATACAGTATGTAGTTGATTTGAATGTATATGTTTCTTGAGAAAACAGGAATGTGTTTGTAACAAAGTAGGTTTGAAATAGTTCTCAGTTGAGAGCTTGAAATCATGTTGTTTCAGTGAATTCCTTTTCAATTATAGGGTACGAACCAAATTCTGCTCTGTGACAGTAATTATAAAGTTGTTTAACTGACTTCTCAATTGCAACAGTATAAACTTGGAGTTACACTGAATTTACACTGTTGTAATGCTGAGTATAGTATTTGTTACTCTAGCTTAATTAATTCCCACCAGTTGCCTAATGGAATTGTTTTCAAGTGTAAAAGTAAAAAGTGAAAGAGCTATGTCCAACAGTAGACATTTTGAATGCAATTATACTGTTCAGGTCATCATCAAAGAAGGACATATTGTTCTGAATATTTAATTGGAAGAAGGACATAAGGAATTAATGTTTCCAAGCTTTGTCTAAAATAGTCATTTTTTCTTCAAAGAACAGTATGTATCAGCTTACTGGACGCCTAAGAGTTAATATCTGTTGCAAATCCTGAGAAATGTTAAGCCACGTAGAACTCCCACTTATTTCAGTGGGTGCTCAGCATCACTTAGGATTTGGCCTGTCAAGAAGACTTCAGTATTTCAGTAACAAAGAGCAGAATTTATTACAATGATCTGATTTGAAACAACTGCTGGTATTTTGTTCAATCACTGACAAAAGCTGAATCTAGCTGAGATTTTTAATAACATCTACCTTTATGAATTTTGAACTAAAAAGAGCTTGTGTTGCTAGGCATCAAATTGATGGTGCATGGAAAAATTATTCAGTGAAACTACAATATAAGTCTGCATGTACAATTCAGAATTAAAGTTCCTGGATGAATATGGAAGCCAAAACCCTTAGTAAAACCCATCCCTTTAGATCAGGTTCTGTTCTATCATATTAGAAGATCCTGGGGTTGTCTCCATCTGAATTTCTGTGTTAGGGAAAAATTAAGTTTACTGCTTTTTAGTGTGTGTAAGAGAAATTCAAAACTATTTCACATTAGTAATAATCACAACAGACTTTCTTTTAATGGATTTTTATTCTGTGGCAGAGAACAGAATGTTATTTCCTACAGAAAACTAATATTAAATAGATTCTCATGCAGACCCTACTTCATGTACAATTACTGTACTGCTTGTGGTATGAAGAACATCAAACATTTTACAAAATGAGGTCTCTTTCTTGTATGACATACAGATTAAATGTCTGTGCTTTTTGGAATACATATCTGTCTTGATGATTGCAACCCAATATGCAGCTTGTATGATGTATTCACAGAGCTATCATGGATTTGAATATGATTCTCAGACATGGAACAGTTGTACAATTCAACAATAAACATGATTTTTCTTTTAAAAAAAAGTGTTGCAGGCCCACAATTCCCACTGACTAAATAAAGTTGTGGGTATCTGATTTCTGTGTAGGGTTGCCAGGTGTCTGGTATTTTCGTCTCCTGTCCAGTAAAAAAATTCAGAATATACTGGACACCTAAAATCACCGGTATTTTCTCTCTTTTTTTTTCCTGGCCAGTAGGTGAAAATCCTGGGTGCTTACCGGGTTCCACAGGGAAGCTGCCTGGCCCAGAGCAGGGAGACAAGATGGCAGCCTGTTAGGGCCAAAAAGCTTCAAAAACATTTTGTAAAGGGGCCATGCTGTTTTTTTAAATGTTTGGTTTTTGCTCAACAACTCTCAGGGTCCTTTTTTTTGCTCAGCAACTTTGGTCTCCCCTCTTATTTCCCCCCAGGTTTTTTTTTTGGGGGGGGGGGGAAGGAAGGGTGTTTGGTATTGTTGGTTAAACCATCTGGCAACCCTATTTCTGTGGGACAAAATTAAAAATAATAATTACAAAGGCTTGCCATTTTTGTAGTGTTTACCAGTTTTACATTTTGCTATCTATGTATTTCTAGTTCTGAAATAAGTCCAAAGGGAGAATTGAGTGAATGAAATGAACTAGCTTACTGAAGGGGCTCCTTCCTCCCTCATTTACCATGCTCTGTGCTTAGTCTAGAAAAGTAGGTTGCCTTCTTCACCTTGCTAGAAAACTTGTCCCTTTCCCCCCATATGAGGTTTTTACCACAGTGTTTTGTATAGTCGCATCTCCCCCACACATACAGGATTACCGTATTGACTGTATGTTGGACTGATGCTGGCAACAACGAAGAACTACTGGTTTGTCCAGAATAAGATAGTCTACACCTCCTGAGTGGGAAAGGAAACTGTGAGCTCCTCACCTCTGTGCTTCTATCCCCCACCCTCACTGATTTCCATTCTTTTTCTGTTACCACTTCAAGATCTCAGTAATGATCTTTAAATTGATCAATTATCATATCTAGCTACATCAGTGACTGCATTTGCACACATGACTCATTAATGTCCTTTGGGACAATACAGCTATCACAGTGCAGGACAAGAGGCATGAGAGATGGATGGAAAAATATATATATATATATAAATATAAATTTAGCAGTGGTAGGGTTTTTTTCCAAAAGCTGCCCAACCATAACCAGCTTAATGGGAGAGAGGAAAAAGAAAGAAGCAACAAACAAATAAATAAATTAATTAAAAATAAATATTCCCTACTTAGGATAAACACATTTTAACCAAGGAAGGCAGAAAAGAAGAAGGTTCATCATAAAGTCCTCTAATAAATTTCATCATGCAAATCTAATTTAACTACGAGGTACTAGATAATATGATGCTGGGTGCCACTAAATATATTTACATATCTTTAAATAGATCAATATAGATATGTAATATATGTAGTAGTATGTAGAATGTTCCTGGTCCATCAGTATTCTTCCAGTTTTACCCTTGTTTAATTCACTGAAAGAACAGAGTTTCACATACATAAAATTTGAGCAACACTTTGGTGAATCAATCGTAGTGTCGGGATGGGACCCCTCAATATTTTGCTCCTATAACAGTTTCAGAAATCTCGTTCATGTTTTCTAGAGAGAATGGTCATGAAACAAGCTGAGAAACATAAAGGGCAAGAATCTATTAGGTGAGAATTGCATTACATGCAGAAAAAATGGCAATATTATTTTAATATTGAATTTATCATTGTTTTCAGGTAGCTTTTTGTGAAATAAAGGGTTTTATGTTTATAGAATGGTGATAAAAAGATGAGATATCACAGTCTTTAACTGCTTGCTCAGATGTGCACCTTACATCATAAGACCCACCTGACAAGAACCATTTACGTTTTCAGTAGTCCTGAAACCATTTACTAGAAATATTGTTGAAATTGCACAGTCCAGTTTGTCAGCTCCGTATTGACATTTATTTCAGCTGAAGTATTCTGAGTAGATGTTGTTGCTTAAGAATTTCAGGCCCATTTTTGCACATATTCACATAAATGGTTGTAATTTATTGCATGCAAGTTCAAGACCCAAACAAAAATGCTATTTTGCACTGTAACAGGAAATCTTGAGGGGTTAAATAATGCCACTTGTCCAGTGAGAGTGATAATCTGTTTTTCAACCTTATTAACCACTGTAATATCTATCATTGGTCTGTCTTGCTTGCAAAAGTTAACATTTGCCTTTTACTTTTGTCATGTTATCAACATCTTCAAAAGGAATGTGACATTTTGAACTTTCAATATTCACTTTTGGTAGGACCCCTCCCCCAAAAAAAGTTCTGTTACTCTGTGAATCTATCATGGAGCACGTATGAAATCTCAGACTCAAGCTGGAAGAGTTTTCCTAGTATTTCTGGAGAAAACAACATAGATCACCAGAACATTTATACGCAGGATAGGATATCTCATAATTCTATATTTGGATACATGTATGCTGCTTGGCCATTAAATAGTGTCATCATGATGTGTTTTGCAAGTCAATGGCATGGTTAATATATAAAAGGATCACAGGCTAATATCTAATAGGAATCATGAGGATGCTTTTGGAAGCTAAATTAAGGGATTGAAAAAATTGGCTCAAATTTTCAAATGCTCTGTTTTAAAATGGTTTTTTAAAGAAAAAAAAATCCTGTAATGAAGATTTACATTCATGGAAGGGAATTGTATGCAGATACTTTGCCTGTGGTATTTGTTTTCCACACATGCATGGACAGTGCCATTGCTGCAAAAGTGGACTGTAATCTGTTTGAGCCTCTCTCTACTGTTTTTATAGAACAATAACCATTTTCTGACATCATCAGTTTGCAAGATTTTCACTTATCCACCAGAAAGAAAAATTGTATGGCATCTCAGTTATTTTATATCCATCAGCTGGGTTCCCATTTGTTATGGAGTGTCTGCTGTGACATAGGGCCATGACTCTATTCAGTTATAATAGATTGCCTATGGTGCATTCAGTGACTCTGGTACCTGTTGCTGGTTCTTTTTCCAGGTCAACTGGCTGCAGGTACATGTGAGATTGTTACTTTGGACAGAGATAGCAGTCAGCCCCGAAGGACTATAGCCCGACAAACAGCTCGCTGTGCATGTAAAAAAGGACAGATTGCCGGTACGACAAGAGCAAGGCCAGCCTGCGTTGATGGTAAGAGGAAAACATACATTCAATCAGTACCTACCAGCACAAAAGTTATCAGATTTAATTGCTTGTTTAAATAAGAAAGGTTATATCTATCCGATATTCTTATGAGTCAACTAACCTGACGCAGTCAGTTCGTTTTGTGATATGGTCAAAATCTTCACTATCAGGAATTACTCACTAAGAGCATAATTTTTCCAAAAGAACAGTGAATCAAGGGTATTTTTCTTCTTTACCATGTTGATTTCTGATTTAGTTTGGTAATTCAGGTGAGCTAATAATAGCATTGGGCTAATATATTCTGTATTTTAATTTGAATGAAGCTGAATCCCATGAGCAATATAGAGTGGGTTTTTGTTTAAGTTCTTTGTGAAACCAAATATGCACTTATTGTAATCTAGATTCAAAGATTTAATACCTTTGAGGCTCATGTGACTACTCCGGCATGAAAGTTAGTGTTCTTGAAAAAAGCGGTAGTGATGTTATTGGAAAAGAATATGTGTATGTACCTTACAAGCATAGTATTTCTTCTTTCATTAAAATGATCATTATATATGATTCACTGCAAATGCAGTGGCTGTGGAAAGCCTGCAGCCTTCAAAAATGCTGATGTAGAGGAAGGTATGAAAATATTTCACTTTGAAATCATTTTGTGAAGCAAATGAACTGCTGTTTTACAACTAAGTAAAACAGTAGCAATGGTGCGGTCTTCATTGTAAGCTTGCTGAAGTTAACTTATTAGGAAGTATCCATATTGCATTAGAAGAAATAAAATGTGATGCAAAGTATATGTTAAAATAGTTGACGTACGTGATCTAGACTCTTAGCAGCAAAAGAGAAATGCTTTTAAATGGAGACAATAATGATTGCCTTTTAAAATTATTCATCTACTTAGCTTGAGTCCTCAAATAAAAATATTGCAGGCCATTTCATCAGAATTTGATCTCATTGTCTATGAAAGAAGACAGCTCAATGGAGATTTTGGTGCCTACCCACAAAGCTAAGCATAGAATTTCACAGGTTCTGTAGTTTGCTTTTGCTATTGTTGATATTCTGTAAATCAGTTCATTTTCTTCATTATGGATTGTGGGACTCTATCGCCAATAATTTTCTTATTTCCAGTTTGCAGTAACATGAAATGGTTTCATTGTGAAATTAAGAGATGAATTTTTAGTGAGCTATCTTACCTATTCATGCAAATTTTGCACACCCCAATTGTTAGCAAGTTGGTCAATTCAACATTATATGCACTTGCCCAATGTGAGGTAAAGAGGCAGGTTTTGTTAGGGCAAATATGGGTTTTGCATGTAGAAACTAGATACACCAACAAATTTTGCTGAGACAATCAAGGAGGCCATATGATAACTGGGCTCAACTTTCAGATTAATAGGTGTCCCATCTCATAGTCATATGATGAAAAGAAAAATGTCTCCATGTATCTGTGGAATTGCTGGAAGGTGTTAGCACGTCTCCTCGTTTTTCTGTAGACACCCTTGGTAATCATCTTTATATAACGAAAGAGAGTAGATTAGTGTAAATACATCTATTTATTCATGTGTGTATATCGATTTTATCAGCAGAATTTTCAGAAACATTCATGATCCATCGCTGTCTTTAGGCACTCAGCATCTGACATTCCAGTGATTTGCCACACACTATCCATTCATCTCACTAGTCATCCCCTTCTGTGATGACTCTCCACCATTCTTTCCATCGTAACTTTCACAAGGTTATTTTCTATGCCTAATTTGACCAAAGTACATACATTTGCTTCTATTGATTTTTGACATCAGGGTCTGCTTCTCTTCAATAACTTTTCTAATGTAGGCATTCATCTTTTTTTTTCTGTCCATGAGATATGCAAGAATCTTTGCCAGCAGCATATTACAAATGCTTCTATTTTCTTCTTGTCAGCAGCATTAACTTTATTCACATCCATAAATCTGTATGGAAAAAATTAAGCTTTTCACCAGTTCCGCCTTTTGAGATGGAATGTTTTTTTCCACATGTTTTTAAGGAAAGCAATACCTGAGCAAGCTTTCCCTTGTATTTTCTGAGTCTTTAAAAGAGCTTCATTAGTTGATTATATGTGATCCCAGATAATTAAATCAATCTACTACCTCTCTATCTTATTGTTGTATTCTGTTTTTTGTTAGCAGAGTCAATGTACATGCATTTCGTTTTCATAACATTCAGGATTAGTCCATATTCCTCACCAATTGTTGTTTACAGACTCCAACATTTGTTGCATTGCATCAAAGTTGTTACAAAGACTATCATGTCTTCAGGAGATGTGAGGGCAGTTAGGTGTCCACCAATGGAAATCCAAGCTCCTTCTGCTTTGTCAGAACCTTCCAAGACTTGTTACATAATACATTCTGTGTATATATTTGAGGTTTGCAACAAAATACACTCTAGTTTCATAGACTCCCCAGTGGAAAACCACTGTCAGCTGCCTCTGTTCACATCATGGTTGCTCTTGGGGGAAGACTTGCGATGAGTTCAGTGAGTTGCTTTGGACTTCCCATATTTGCTGTTATTCTCCAAAGATGGTTATGTCAGACAATATCAAATGCTTTCAAATTGTCACTGAAGCAGGTGATCAGTTGGTAATCACTGGGTTTTTTTTTCAGTCATGTGTCTAATGTGTGTCACTTGGTCTCATGTGCTTTGAAAACAGATTGTGGTGGTGATAATTCTGATTCTATCACTTGTTTCATGCCATCCTGAACTATGCAGAAAGAATTTTGCTGGCATGCAATACAGGGGTGATGGTATGATATTTTCTACAACTGTCATTTCTGCCTTCTTTGATAAAGGCAGAAAAATTTGCTTTGTCCAGTCCCTGGCCCAGCTTTTAGTCATTCATATTAAGGATGTTAAATTGAGATTACCTAGCTAATTGTATAGTTGATACAGCCTTTGAAATGTAACAAGAGCCATGTGGGCTGAAGCTGTAGTGGTAACCAGCAGTGCTTCAGTCCCCTCTTGTGCCATTTTGCTTCTGTGCCTCCGCCTCCCCTGACTCCTGCAGAGATAGTGCTGGGGGGAACCGGCTTTGAAGTCAGTTCCCCCCAGCCCCTGCTCCCCTTCTTGCTGCCTCTCATAGCTTATGTTTATCTCAGTCGACTAGTTGACTAGTCATTTACATCCCTAATTGATATATTACTATCAATTCTGCACATAATTTCAGCATCATGATTGCCAATCTCTTTTAACAATCAATTCTACAGGCATGTTATCTACCCTGGTGATTTCCCAGTCTTCATTTTCATAACAGCACACACTACTTCCTTTTTGCAGGATTGATGGCTCTGGCTCCATAATCTCTCTTTGTATCCTCATATATTATTAGTGGCTGTGGTGAGGCATAGAGAATGCCACCAGATTACTGTATTGTAGGAGATTGGAAATACAGGCCAAGACACTGTATACATACTGTATACATACTGTAATCCCTCAGAGTATGTTTATACTAGCTCGTTAGTTCGAGCTAGGTAGGGTAATGAGAGCAAGCGGAGTTGCAAATGAAGCCCGGGATTTAAATATCCCGGGCTTCATTTGCATGTTCCCGGGTGCCGCCATTTTAAAATCCCCCTTAGTCCAAACTCCATGCTCGCGGCTACACACGGCATGGACTAGGTAGTTCATATTAAAGATCCTAATTCGAACTACCGTAACTCCTCGTGTGGGTGCCATGGCGCCTGCCAGGGCATTTAAGTGCACCTGCCTAGTGACTAGGACCAGCCCGAGCTATTCTTGCGCCCTGGGCGCCCAGCACTTGCACGGCCCCTCCCCCGGGCATGTGGAGCATGCACAATGCCACCCCCGGGTGCGCGGGTATGCACAGCCCCACACCCAAGTGCCAAGCAGACCCAAAAGGTTGGGGACCACTGGGTTAGGGATATTGAACTTCCCCAGACCCTTTGGAAAAAGGGCTCAAAGAAACCCGTAACTTGCTAGAACCATCTTAAATAATTTGTCATGAAAAAAAAGAGAATATAGTTTCTACAGTGCTCATTTGGCAATGGTCTTGAGGAAAACAGAGACAAGACTTCCCTGGCAGCGTGACAGACTATGTCCATTTGGTTTCAACTTATGTATGGTTTTCCCTTAAAGTAGAAAAATATGAAAGATAATCCAAGCACAGCCCCTGGTCTATAGTCTCCTGCTTATGAATATACTTAATGCCGATAACTAAAATTGTCATACAAAAAATAAATGGTTCTATGATTTGGTGACGTGGCTCAATCTGAAGAACACAAACAGTTCTTGCTGTCCAAACAGGCAGTGGTAGAATTTTCTAATGGTGCTATTGAATGCTTTTTGCTGGCCAGTTCAGAGACGTATTCTTCACAGGAAGCTGTTCGTCCTTCTGGTTTTTATCAAAGTACAAGTTGAATCTCCTTGGTCCAGCACCCTTAGGGTCTGAATGTTCCTGAACAAGGGAGTTTGCCGTACTTGAGGAGGCTGGGGAGAGAGAAGGATGCAAGCCACACAGAGGCTGCGGGATTGCCCAGTATGACAGCAGGGGCCTGACACTGCAGTGAGACCTCAGCGTGGCAGCAAGAGCCTGGTGCGCATGGAGGTGGCGGGGCTTCCAGGCACTGCAGCGAGAGCCCAGTGCATGCGGAGAGATTGGGGGCTGACAGGGCAGCAGGTACCAGCGAGAGCAAAGAGCAAGCAGTGGGTCGAGGGCTGGAGAGAGCTGGTGGAAGCGGTTCCCGAAATGACCTCTTCTGGTTTGGCAAAATCCCTACTCCAGGACCTCATCCTGAGGGTGCCAGACCAGGGAGGCCCAACCTGTAATAATCTATCTAAGGGGATACACAGAATGACCCTCCATTCCTCTTTTTTATGGGAAAGTTTTGTCTTTGTACCTGATGTTGCTTCATTTGCTTGACTATTCGCCTCTGAAGTGTAATGTATTCATTATCCATTGCACTGTCTCATCTCAGAATGCAATGCTACAAGGTGTCCCTGTCTTCAGTACCTCCTGCAGGCCATCTTCCTCTCACTGGGTCTTTGTGGCTTGGCTCTGCGGCCAGTCACACACAGGTTGGTCACTTTCTGGGGTAACAAGGAGGTGAAGGAGAGTGTTCATAAACTTCCCATCACAAAAAACCCTCCCCAACCTCACCCTTTGGGCTATTCCCCAGCCTTTTCTTTCAGATTAGTCTTCAGTCCCACCTTAAGCTCAGTAGTCCTGCCTTTGGGCTTCGATGCCTCTTCCTCAGGGGCTGGTGGAGAAACATGTGTCCACCCTCAGTTCTCAACTCCAACCCAGAGGCCTTCTGTTAAGCAACTCAGTCTGCTTCTTCAGACATGCTGCTGTTTTCCTGAATCCCTTCCTGTCTCTAAACCCCCATTTGGTACTGCTCTGCAGCTATGCTTATACAACCTCCTTTCAGTTCTCAGGCCTCTGGGCTCTCCCTAGTTCCTCCTAGCTTTCACTTCCTCTGCTGAACCAAAGGCTCTACTTTCGTTTTTTCCCCCCAGAGATGCTCCACTCCTCTCCACCGTTTTAACTGAAGCCCTGCTTTCACTCTGACTCTTCTTATCCATCCTTCAAGGCCCTATCCTCCCCAAAGCTTCCCTCCCAATTGCCACTTGAAACCTCTGACTGAGATACCAAACAGCTGATTGGTGACTCCACTTGAATAGCTGTGGCTGGTGGGTGCTTTTCCCCTTAAATGCTTCAGCCAGAGAAAACATGGAGTTGGCACCGATGTCCCGGACTAAACACTCTGCCCGGTTCTCAGGCTCCATGGAAGAGCTTATTTCAGGGCCCCTTCCCCACAGGAGCCTGGCTTATTCTCTGTGGGTTTCTCTCTTTAGGATAGTCCTGCCTTCTCTACAGTCTCTCCCCTCTTGATTTCTCCCAGATTCTCTATAAGGACCAAAGATCTGATCCTTAGCTATCTCCAGCTCTTCAGACCAATCAGTTAATCACAGCTATGCTAATTGACTCTTAACTCCTTGTCCAAAACGTGATGGGAGTAAACCCTATCACGGTCTCCTACTCCAGTGGTAAGATTTTTTGAATATGAATACCATTCAGATAATCTGCTATGGATTAATGTCCTGATTCTCCCATTTTAAACTCTGGTGAGTATTTCCATTGCTTTTATTGGGACTGCTTGTGGAGTCAATGCATGAGTGGCAGAATAGTACCTCAGATCTTTAATAATTCACACAAAAGCACCAAAGGTGAAGACCAAGGAAAAGCAGTAGTTAAAAAAAACCCACAAAAACAAACAAACACTAGATAGTGGTATGAGAATCTGATAAGGGAGCACCCTTGTCATTTGATGGGATCTACAAACACATCAGGAAAGGGTTAAGAACCCTTTATGTTTGTAAACAGCAATGCCCCACTCAGCGGGGAGAAGTGTCAGTTATGGACAGACACCCCTCTCTTCAGCTGCTGCAGGGAATGAAGTGTAAAGAGAAACAAGAAGAGAGGGACTAAAAGAGTTTGGAAGTTCAATCCCAACAACTCCCTGCCAGACTGCCTCTAAAAGATTTAGAACCTCTTGGATTACAAGGAGCAATAGATGGAAGCCCTGAGGACTAAGGGATTTTGACTTAAGTTTTTGAACTCTGATGTTTATTGATTTAATTTAAAGAAACGCTGCCTGGCCCAAGGACCAACCCAGAATACTCAAGTTAGAACTTTGCATGAGGCAACGTCCATCCCTGCTGACTGACTTCTGTAAGTTCTGTAAATTTAGAAGAATTTTAAATTTAGAATTGACTTCTGTAAATTTAGAAGAATGCATTCTGAGTACGTTCTGGTAGTGGTATCAGACTATCGTTTACTCATTGTTTTGTGTTGAACGTTATTCTAGAGTGAATACTGTTATGATATATATTTTCTGAAGGACTCTGCTCTGATGTCAGTTATTTGGCAAAGAGAGTAGGAAATTTGAGGGCTCTTGTACTTCAAAAGCACTTGTACCAAGAGCAATCTCTACAAGTCCTGAGTTGATTACCAAAGTCAATTCTGATTTCTACAGTTACATTATCTAGTGTCGTTTCCTAAGCAAAACAAGTGTGTGCTTCAGACTCTAGAAAACTTGAAGCTATCTTAAATGTAAACAGGCACAACTCAGGATTTTGTCTCATTAAACTATAAAGAACAAAGCTTTATCTATAGCTAGTTGGCTAGCATGAGGAGTTCTAATATATTCATTTCCAATTAGTCTTCTGTAAATATGGCAGACTACTAATGTAGCTTGAAAAGGGCCTCTGTGTTCTCTCTGCTCTGTAGCTTGGGTTCATGTGTAACTATACATAATGGTCATGACTATGTAGTCATTTTTTACACATAATTTAGGAATGGTAGTGCTAGAACTTAAACCATGTCCATTCATGCCAATTTTAGTGCAAAAAGTCATTTTTGTGCATAAAAACCATCTTCACTGAAAATCTAAGCTTTGTGCTGAAACTGCTGAATGTCAGCGAAAAAATAAAGCCACCCCAAAAAGAGTCTTTTCTTGCCCTGATGCTTTTGCGCTGATGTGTCAGTAAAGACTCTTGATTTCTTTTATTGGTGTAACTGGCCTCTGGAGCTGTCCCACAATGCAGAGTGGGAGTGGCTGCGCTTTGAAACTGAGCAGTTCTAGTCCCTCCCCTCTAGCTCCTTTGTGACAGCTGATGTTGTCTATGCTGCAGGACACAATTCGTTTTTGTGGCATGCTCCTTCTTCTTCCCACAATGCAAACAGAAGCAGTCAGATAGAATGTGCTGTGCAGAATCAGAGAGGGAGGCAGGGGTTGAGGTCATGGTCTCCCCTGCTCTTGCCTTAGGATTGGTTGCTTCCAGCAGTTATCACCCACACTCCTGCCTCAATAATGATTTGCTTTGTGTCCTGGAGCAATGCGTAGTGGGATAGCTACACAGTGCGCTCCTCTAATTGGTGATGGAAGTGCTGCAGGTGTAAACATCAGAGATGGAATGTAACTAAGTTGAAATACTATTCAAGTAAGTTTTTTCAAAATTTGTACTTTACTCAAGTAACTTATTTTTGTGATACTTCGACTTTTACTCAAGTAGGCTCTTTTAGAAGATACTGTACTTTTTACTCCTCTACCATTTCCAGAAGCACTTAGTTACTCGCTACTTTCAGAACCCCACTGACAGTTGTGCAAGCCAGCATTCTGATTTGCCAAAGCACAGCTGCATGCACAAGACATCCAATCGTCATGCAGTGACAATTTTTTAAAAATAACCAAGGGTGTGTCTAGACTACATGCCTCCTTCGACGGAGGCATGTAGATTAGCCAGATCGGAAGAGGGAAATGAAGCCGCGATTAAAATAATCGCGGCTTCATTTAAATTTAAATGGCTGCCCCGATCTGCCGATCAGCTGTTTGTCGGCAGATCGGGGGAGTCTGGACGCGATGCCCCGACAAAGAAGCCTTTCTTCATCGACACAGGTAAGCCTCGTGAAACCAGGTTTACCTGTGTCGATGAAGAAAGGCTTCTTTGTCGGGGCATCGCGTCCAGACTCCCCCGATCTGCCGACAAACAGCTGATCGGCAGATCGGGGCAGCCATTTAAATTTAAATGAAGCCGCGATTATTTTAATCGCGGCTTCATTTCCCTCTTCCGATCTGGCTAATCTACATGCCTCCGTCGAAGGAGGCATGTAGTCTAGACACACCCCAATTGATAAGCACAATGACCCTGCCAATGAAGAAGCCTTTTAATCACCTTTTTATTAAAAACCAATATCTATGTAGGGGTGGGGAGCCCCGAGACTTGCTGGCCAGATCCGGTGTGTTGGAGAGAAGTGCGGCACCACATGCTGCTACTCACCCTCTCCCCAGCTGGGGGAATGTGGTGCTGGAAACAGGTCTGCTAGTGGGAGGGTTTCCCTGCTGCTCTCATTGGCCAGATTTCGGCCAATGGAAGCAGCAGCAGAGCAGAGCTGGGTAAGCAACCCCCCACCCCACTTCCCTTGTGGCCAGCCCCTGCACCCCATCCCTCTCCCGTGCCCCCCCACCCCGATCTCATAGCCCTGGTCTACTCCTGCAGCCTCCGACCTTTCCAGACATCTCACCCTCAGCCTGCTCCTGCCCCTCCCTTCCAGCCAGACCTCCACTCCTAGCCAATTCCAGCACCCTAACTCCCACCCAGACCCTCACCCTCACCCCCATCCCTATCCAACTCCCTGGCAACCCCCTCGCGCACACTGAACCTCTCATTTTGTCCATACCCCAGAGCCTTGGAAGGGGGGAAGGGGACTCACCAAATCTACTAATCCTGGGACCCAAAAAGAGTTAATCTGGCCTGTGGGAAGACCTGAAGCTTGGTCCTCCCTGCCTTCTCTCTCCTCCCTCCCCTGCCACGGGGCTAGAGCACCAAGGGAGTGAAGTATTTAAGTTGGGGGCACATCAGTGAGGGGTTTTGTGTTTTTGGTTTTGTGTTTTTTTCGGGGGAGGGGGCGGGCGGTGCCTATCCCTGGTGTGGCCCCTGACTGTTTTTTCTGTGCCTCAGTGGCCCCCAAGCCAAGTGCCCTTGATAATTTGGGTGGCTTCTAGATACTTGAGTACAATTAAGATGTGATAATTTTGTACTTTTACTCAAGTAGTTTTCTAGAAGGATACTTTGACTTGTGCTAATTACATTTTTTTCAAAGTAACAGTACTTTTACTCAAGTAACTTTTTGGGATACTTTTTCCACCACTGGTAAACATACTCGGACACCTGTGGAAAACAATGTGAACACATACCAGTGCTTTTCTATCACCTACAAAACTGTCAGTGAAAAAACTCTGCAAGTGTAGACATAGGCCAGGTCTACACTAGACCTCTCATCTCGGTTTAAGGTATGGAACTCCAGCTGCGTAGAATACATAGCTGGAGTCGGCTTACCTTAAGCCAAGTTTGGCAGCATCCCCACAGTGGGAGACCAACAGAAGCAGATGCTCCCATCAACTTCTCTTATTCCTCACTAAAAGAGATGTATCAATTCCAGTGGGGGTGCCCTCTGAGTTCGATTTAGTGAGTCTTAACTAGGTTCACTAAATCGAACCCCGGAGACAGCTGCAGCGATCTTTTTTTTAGCGTAGACGAGGCTATACTTTTGGTATCTGTCCCAGAATTTTCTATTTTTACCATTCTTGAGACCTCTAGCCCTTCTTTTTAGATCTAATTATGTAATTAAGTGTTCATTAACATTGTTTTAACAAAGTACGGAATTTCAATATAGTAATTTGTATTGTCAATAGAGTAATTTGTGTATAATCCATGCTTCAGCACCATTTCAAGTTGGAGATTCATAGAATGATAGACTATTAGAATTACAAGGAACTCAAGAGATCATCAAGTCCAGTTCCTTACCCTCATGGCATAACCAGTCACGGTCTACATCATCCCTTATAGATGTCTGTCTAATCTGCTCTTGAATATCTCCAGTGATGGAGATTCCACACATTGCCTAGGCAATTTATTCTAGCGTTTAACCACCCTGACAGTTAGGAAGTTTTTCTAATGTCCAACCTAAATCTCCCTTGCTTCTTGTCCTATAATCAGCGACCAAGGAGAACAATTTATTTCCCTCCTCTTTGGGACACCCTTTTAGTTACCTGAAAATTGATTATATGACCCCTCTCAGTCTTCTCTTTTCCAAACTAAACAAGTCCAATTCCTTCAGCCTTACCTTACAGCTCATGTTTTCTAGACCTTTCATCATTTTTGTTGCTCTTCTCTGGACCTTCTCCAATTTCGCCACATCTTTCTTGAAATATAGTACCCAGAACTGGACACAATACTCCAAATGAGGCCTAATCAGTGCAGAGTAGAGCAGAAAAATGACTTCTTATGTCTTGCTCGCAACACACCTGTTAATTCATCCCAGAATTATGTTTGCTTTTTTTGCAACAGTGTTACAAAAGTCATATATTTAGCTTGTGGTCCACTATGACCCCTAGATCCCTTTCTGCAGTGCTCCTATCTAGAAGGTTGCTTCCCATTCTGTATGTGTGAAACTACATTGGAGTACTTTGCATTTGATTGAGATTGATTGTCAGAAAGCATTTTGCTGGGCTCAGCACTCTCCAGACAGCAACTCCTAGCACTGAAATTCTTTGCTCTTGCCCATTAATAAAAAACTGACTGAAAAAAACTACAATGTAACTCTGTTGCTCTAGGGCCGTGGTCCCCAACCCGGTGCCCGCGGGTGCCATGGCGCCCGCCGGGCCCTTTACATGCGCCCGCGGAGCAATCTGGGCTGGCCCCGCCCCCGGGCATGCGGCAGGTGCCAGCCCCAGGCGCATGGCCGGCCCCGGCCCCGGGTGCGCTGTGTGTGCCGGTGCCAACCCTGACCCCCAGCCCCAGCCTTGGCCCCGCCCCCGGGGGCGCCGTGCCAGCCCTGGCCCTGGCCCCAGCCCCGGGGGCGCCGCGTCAGCCCCGGCCCCAGCCCCAGCCCCAGCCCCGCCCCGCCCCCGGGGGCACCGCGCCAGCCCCGGCCCCATCCCCAGCCCCGGGGGCGCTGCGCGGAACCTGGGCAGCCCCTGCCCGGGATCACTGCACATGCCGGTGCCGACCTCGGGCGTGCGGCGCATGCTTGGCCCCGCCCCTAGTCACGTGGCCTGTGAGCGGCCCCGCCCCCATATGCGCAGCACGTGAGCGGCCCCACCCCCAGGCACCCGGCAGCCCCAAAACGTTGGGGACCACTGCTCTAGGGGCTTGTGTACACAAACATTTAGGTTGTGCAAGTTGGGTTGTGAATCTACCCCACACTAACCAGGCACAGACTAACTGTCTGTGTACTCCCTGTTGTGGGACATTTAGAATTTGTTAATGCACTTTAATCTTATTCCAGTTAAAAGAGGCCAATGGTTCTAAGAGCTGAACAGCCATCTTGCTATTGAATGCAGCTAAGAACAAATAAAAATATCCCTGGTTTTAATTTCTACATAGAAGATGGATATCTGTCAGCACTGTTAGGCTATTAATTGAAGTTAAGATGGATTTACATCTACAGTATGAACTATTGCAATATGTATACTGCAATATTGAAATATGAATCCAACCAAGAAATTGAGTTCAAAGGAATGATCTTCTGTATGATAGTACCATATATTATTATTTTGTCTACTTTACAACTACTGAAAATAAAACACTAATATTTTGTATTTTGATCAATTTGCTTTCCTGAGTCTATTTTTTCCTTCATTCCGATTAGATTTTTTTTCTTCCTACTTTTTGAAGAGCTCCTTGACTTAATCTCCAGGCATAGACATACTTAACGATAATTAAATTCTAGTACATTTTTGCCATAATTATTCTTAATTGCATTATTCTCTACTGCATCTTTATGTGACACAAAGTTCATATATGATATTTAATATGCTTTTCAGTTGGCAGTGATTGATTTTGTTTAACATAGGAACTCAGAGTCTCTGAGGAGGTTGTATTAGATTAATTTAATAATTTCCTGCTTTTCTCTCCTCGTTAGCTTTGAGAGCCGATAGGGAGATGTTGGGGTCAAAATTGATTACTAATTGACTCTTAACTTACCCACCTGAATCAAAACTGTATTCGATACCTAAGGGGCTTCAGGCTTCTTAAGGTAGCCCAGTTTACACAACAAAAATACTGCAAATATTATAATATCTAATCATTACAATCATATGTAAGAGTCTTTCCTGTTTAAGTTGCATATGCTGTTATTGTTGGAGTGCCATTTAAGGTATGTGTTTTCTTACCGTGGTAAATTAAGTACATGGAGTAAATTTCTGATGAGCAAATCTGATACATGCTGCTAGGATGTAAGCAACTAGTCAGCTATCCAATAAGCAAAAGCAGCAATGGGGGGGGGGGGGAGAAAAACAGGAGCTGCTTAAAAGCCAGTTTCCTTCAGCACCATCTCCGCGGGAGGCAGGGGGTAACGGGGACCGGGCGTGAGCTGGGAATCAGCTGATTTCTGGCTCACGCCCAGTCACAGATGGTGCGCCTGCCAGCTCCTAATACATTTTAAAAAATAGCAGCACAGTGGGGAGGGCCCAGCGTGAGCCAGGACAGCTGATTCCCGGTTCGTGCCAGGTCCCTCCTGCTGCATACCACCCTTTTAAATGTAGTAGGAGCCAAGAGGCTCTTAATACATTTAAAAGGCAGAGTCGCAGTTAGGAATGCTAAAATGCAATTATTTCCCTCGTGGAATAGTCAATAGATTTCCTGTAGACTATTCGATCAGTCAACAAGGGAAGGCATTGCGGCGCTCAGTCTGGCTCGCTCCGATTCACAGCACAATCACCCCAGGTGCTGCTCTGCATGAAACAGCCCAGGGAAGCTGCGCGTGAGGGCGCTAGCTTGGTCCCTGTTCCGTGGGTCTCTCTTCATTCTGAAAATGAAAATTCTGGTCTGATGAATACAAAGAGACGCATGGAGCAGGGACCGAGCTAGCGCCTTCGTGCACAGCTTCCTTGGGCTGTTTAATGCAGAATGGCAGCTGGATATGAGTGTGAGAAATCTGCTGAATGAAAAGATACCCACAGAGCAGGGACTCACTGACCGCATTCACGCTCTGGCTTCCCTGGGCTTTACAATGCAGAGCAGCAGCCAGGAGGGTGGGGGGAAAGCAACTAGTCAATAGTCTAATCCATAAGCTCCTTCTGTGGCTAACCCCGCTGTGGCTCCTCCACTTTTTGACTAATCGACTAGTCAATGGAATATCCATCAACTAGTCGATTAGTTGATTAAACTAAATGTAACATCCCTAATGCAAGCAAAACATAAAGGCAACATTGGATAGATTTGACTCTAATAGGAAACTGAATAGATGTAAGTGAACAAGTATTGGGCTACTGGAACATAAACAGAGTACTGTATGGTCATGCAGGACGGCTAGTTTAGAAGACTAACAGAGCTAGTTGGTCCTAGAGAGGTGGAACTAATTACATTGCGGTGGTGACAGTGGTAGAAGGACTACTACCTATCCTGGAGGCTACTTTGAATAAGGTAAACGGGAACATGTTTTACAAGCTGCTTGCCTTTTTTTATCCTTTTGCCTAGGCAAGGAGTTCTGAAAATGATTATTTGAAACTGAAGAACATTATAGCTGAGTTGGGAGAACTAGCTCTGCTCCAACACTCTGCATGTTCTCTGAGAGCTGAAGGACAATGGCGATATCTTTTTTCCCCTTTCATCAACATACAGGTGCATTATGTTGGCCAGATTGATGCTCCCCCAGAAGAATACATTCTAATATCAGGTCTGCTGTTTGGACATTAATGCGGTTTGGCAACTGTGATTAATGAGGATTTATCCTAATAAAGCAGAGCATTTTACTTGGATGCCATGACACTTTTTTATTTTCAGTATGCAGAGAGCCTGGATATCATGAAATACATTCAAGATCAACATTTTAATTATGGAACCAAGAGAGATTTCTTTGATCAAGGCTTCAATATTTCTACTGCTTTTCAAAGATCCAGTTTCAGGAAATGTTTAAAGCCTGATTCTGGGGAATAATGAGAACCCTTAACTCCCACTGAATAAATGAGAGCTCAAGATTCTCAGCTCTCTGACACTGTGTTTAGTACCTTCCAGAATCAGACTATTAACTTTTAAATTAGCTGACACTAAAATTGTGTTATTGGCCATTGTGTTTGTTCTTTTAAAATTGCTAGCTTGGCTGTCTAGCTTGTGTAGCATTGGAGAGTTAAATGTATCTGAAATATATTACGTTAAAATGCCTTTCCTTACTCTACACTGCCACTTAAACATTTAGCTGCTTTTGTTCAGTTCTACATGCAAACGAGAGACAATTTTTTTAAAGAAAGTTTTCTTACTCCGGAAAACTGCTTTCTCACCTGTGTGAAAAAACCTAGGCTAGGCCCAGCACCTTCTACTCCAAATCTCTCTCTTACCCTCTGTCTCACCTAAGCCATCATTTCTGTGGAAGCTCTTTTGCCTTCAGAATTAACTTTACATCAGAGCCACATGCATAACATTTAATTTTCTTACACGTGCCTCTAGCCAGGGCTGCTAATGGGAGGGGAGCAAAGAGGGCAGCTGCCATGAGGTCTGGCAATTTAAAAGGGCTTCGGGCTCCCAGCTGCTACCACTGCTACCTCAGTAGTGCCTATAGCCAGAGGCCCTGGCCCTTTAAATTGCCGCTGGAGAACCCAGAGGTGCACCCTGTGGCTCTGGCAGCATTAAAGAACAGGCTGAGAGAGGGTTGCCTTTAGCCCCACCTCTTCTGTCCAAAGTTCCACCCTTTCTGTAGGGGCCAGAGTCAGCTTCCCCCAAGGCCCAGTGAAGTCTCATGTTAGCCCTGCTCTAACCAGTATAATCTGAATTGTAGACATCCCTGATAACTGAAGTCTGAGGTGGGAGGGTTACCATGACTCACCAGGTCCGGGTTACTATGCACAGATGTCTGATCCTGGAACGTTATGACAGTTTCCACCTTGTGCATTACAGTTCATTTAGAAGAACATAAAATGCAGGGTTTTCTTTTTTCTTTTTTACTATGCTTGTGTTTTGGTGTCCAAAATGGACTAGTAGGGTGCGTCTACACAGCAGCGCTAGCTCAAAATAAGCTACACAATTTGACCTACCAAATTGCGTAGCTTATTTCAAGCTTATTTTGAGATAGTCTACTTTGACAAGTCCCTTAATCCTTGTGGAATGAGGTTTACCAGAACGTTGGAATAGCAAGCCCATTATTTCGATTGCATTTCAAAATAATGGGCATGCTGTTAAGACGCAGAAAACACTATTTCAGGTTACCAGATATATCCTGAAATAGCACCACTATCTAGACATAGCCTTACAGATAATATTTGGAATTTTAACTGTGTTTTAGCAATACTGTCTTAGTCAAACAACTTGACAAAACTAAAGGCCAGTAAGTTCTTGTAAAAATTAGACTCAAAAATATTAATGGGAAACAATAATATATTTATTCTGTTTGGTTACGAAAATAAAGGTGGGCTAGAGTTGGAATGTAAGCATGAAGAAATAAGTATTATTGGCTAAAATCTAGTGTAGAAAACTATTAAGCAGCACAAACTCAGTAGATGAAGCGCCCACAGCAACATGAATTTATGAGCAGTCTAGTGAAGTGAGAATACCATTTCTGATTTTAGATCCACAACAGGAAATGAAATGAAAGAAGGTGAAAGTGTCTAAAGCAGCGGACAAACAGTTCTGCAAACAGGGTTGTAAATTGATTGCCCTAAGGAAATTTTTTCTCTGGGGCAATACTTAAGGTCTATAGTTTTTCTGACTGTGTGTGAATAAATAAAAATAAAGAACAGAGAGAAATTGATTCTATGTTATCTAAATTCACATAATGAAATTGTGCGTAAAGAAGCAGGCCAAATTTTTCCAAAGTGAGTAGTGATTTAAATGCCTGGAATTTAGGGTACGCAACTTAAGACCTTAAATAGGGTCCGAAATTCAGAGTGTTTGTCCTCTGCATTTTCTGAAAACCAGAGCTTGTTACAGTTTTATCAGCTTGGGGACCTCCTCCTCCCCCTCAAAAAGAGGCATCCAAAATTAGTAATCACTTTGGCAAACTATCAGGAAAAAAATAGGGACAGTTATACTTATTTCATATCAGAAAACTTTCTTTTACAGAATACTTTTCACCCTGAAGGATGTACAGATATATTAAACTATATCTAGGAATTACTTAATTTCTCCCTGTTTGCACTGTTTTGTTGTAGTGGTGTCAGTCCCAAGATATTCAATATACAAGGTGGGTAAGGCTGTAATCTTTTATTGGACGACTTCAGATCTGGGGGAGAGATCAGAGTGTTGCAGCTAGTGACAAGGTGGAAGAGATTGTTAAACATAAGTAGTTAACATGTGCTTGGGAAACGTTCAAGCTTAATTTGCCTGTTAATATTGTCGTACCTCGGTGGTCTGGACTGTCAGCGTTGTCTGGTCAGGGTCATCCTGGCGCGCTCTTGACAGGACCTTTACTCCGTCGGTCATGATAAACTTTCGGTTGCGTGCGTAACAATCGGTACTCCTTTTATCTAGAGTGTTACACCCCGTGCACTTGGGTCAACACAGGAGATCTCTGAGAGGCCCTGGAAATGACAGATGCAGGCAAGGTTTGAAATCAGTCGAGCAGGTTTATTGTCAAATGAGAAGCTCTACCAGTTGGTAACAGAGATCGGTACAATGTTACACCACTGGGCACTATGGCCCGCGTTGACAAAGTACCAACACCGGGCAGGCCTATTGCCATATATCAGATATTAACAGCAGTTAGTCAAAGTTAAGCTCCTGTGCATTCTGTAAGTTTAGGCAACCACACCTGCCGTTCAGGCGCCTAGTGCGCCCCCTCCTCCTCAAGGTCGGTCGGCGAGCACCCCTTGCGGTATCCTTTTGTAGACAGGTATAAACAACTTACATCACTTCTTTACATACCAGGTTACCACCTTCTATTGCCTAGTTACCACCCCTCACCTTATGGAAGGGGGGTTTACTATTCTTCATGCTGTCAGTCTTGACCTGGTCCTGAACCTAGGTCGGTATGTACGTTAGTTTTTAGGGAGTCTTTGTATCAAGACATTTCTTATTAAGATGTTCCGTTATTCCCCTTTTGCTTACAATCTGTACCCAGTGCCTCCCTGTGTCCTTCCATGCTCTACCTAACTTACACAATTACACAGTTATCAGTACGGCCTCTTTCTTGGCTCCTGTTACTGAACCAAAGTCTTGCTCACTAGATTGCAAGGCCTGTTGCTGTTTACAGGCCTCTATTTAGGCCTGTTGACTCCATGTTACTTACCCTCAACTTACTACATATATCACTATGTTCATAGTAATTTCTCGCTGTTATTCAGTCTTCTTTGGCCTCATACCTGGAAACAACTCATTCTTGTATGAGAGGAAAGGTTTCAAATTGACGGAAATATTTAGGAAAGCAGAATTTGGTTACCTGATTTGCTGCTTGGCCTGGCATCAGGCATTAACACAGCTACTCATATAAAGTAGGAACTTTAATTACCTCCAATGTTTAGTACCTTTTTTTTTTTTAGATCTCTCATTTGAAACTGACACCTTGACATACTCAGTGCGTCAGTGGGATATAAATTCATTCTTTACATAGAGGAAATGAAGCTGGTGGAACTATTTCCTAGACAGCCCTTAGCAGACATCTCTGGAATCTACTTCTATCTAGGGTTTGAGTTCTGATAGGAATTTCAGCACATGGTGCTATTGTAACCCGTACCTCCTGGGTTACAATAGAAATTAGAGCGTCTGCTCTACAGTTTTAGCAAAGGACCATGTGGCTTTTAGCTCATGTGGTAAAGGCTCATGCAGTAAGCCCCACTTGTAAAACCGAGGACACATCTACACTACATGGAAGATTGATGCTGCTGCAATCGATCTTCACGTTAAATCAACCCTTTCCCCACCCCAGCGGCACGTGTATTCCTGCTCCTCACAAGGAGCATTTACTCCTGTTGCCCTCCCACTATGTGAATGGCATGGAAACGTGATAAAAGATATATCGGCTCCAGCTATGCAACATAAATAGCTGGAGTTACGTATCTTACTTTGACCTTTTGCTATTGTGTAGAACTGGCCCCAATAGACCCCAGTCTTTGGTGGGACCTTTAAGCTAAATGCAGGTGTCTCTACTGCATGAGCTGAAAGCATGGGTCTTAGACAAGAAGGTGTGTGGGTTACACTAGGAGAAAGAGGCAATGTGATATTGGATTGTGGACCAATGCTCCCACTAATCTTTTTCATCCATGTATGGAATAAATTATGTTCTTCGAGGCATGTGCGAATGCACACCACCAGTGGAAATGCACAAAAAAACTTAGCTATGAGTGCTCTGCTAATCAGCTGGGTAGGATTGAATCTTTCCTGAGTGGCCACACAAGCCCACAGCTTATAGGGAACACTGCTGCAGGCTAGTTTTCCACATAAATGGAAAAGCTAATCACTGAGGTCATTTAAAATTGAAATGGACAAACGGTTAGACAGTCTATTCTGGAAAACAAAATCCTGCACTAGCAGAGATGTACTACATGACCTCACAGTTTTTCTACCTTTGCTTTCTGTGACTTGCTAATGCTAGATTATAGTATTAACAAACACCACAAGGTTGACTGGTGATTCTTAGAGGATAAAGACCCAGTTACATTAAATATATTTTATCCTCAGTATGAAAAGAAAATCACTTCACTATAGGGAAGTGAATTGTGGATGAGGAGAACTATGGTTAGAAATAGCATCAGTAGAGCTACATTGCGGGAACTTTATTTTTAACTTGTTTTGTTTTACGTCTAGTATGTGATGATAGATGAGGTGTCAGAATAAACCTAAATAAACTCTAAAACTGAGTGCTGAACAAATTACTGACAGCATTAGTAATGTCACTATGTTCAGTATCCACGGCAGCAGCTCAGTTATTGCTGTACATCTTTGCTTTCCTCTGTCATGGTTCTCTGCACATGGCTGACTCAGAAAAGATGTCCTCTTTGAAGGAGAACCCTCACAAAGCTGCATTTTTAGGGCTGAGTCAGAAGAGGTAAGATGCCTTCTGTCCCTTGAGAGTGGGATGGTGTCAGAGTGGAAGGGAGATGCTGTTGTATTAACATAGTGGCTTTCCATCCATAAACAAACTTCAGGTAAGGGCTCTTACTAAATCTCTGGCTTCTTCAGTTTGAGTTGATTGTTAAGCAGGATACTTAGTTTTCTGTGCTGTTGTCATGTCCAGACCAGGGAAGGATTGTGGCACTACTTGCCATGCAACCTTGAGTGCCCTATAATGCTACATATAATGTTGTAGCTCCGGACCTGGGCTACTCACAAACAGCCCAACAGTATACAGCTCACATACACAGTGTTAGCATATAATGACAGCCCTAGACCTTGAACTCTGACCTAGGGATGTAATAGTGTAGTAGTCAATTAACCAGAAACCAAAAGCAGTTAATCCTATAGACTGCACACATCCTTCCCCCCACCCCAGTAAAATGTTTATGGATCTGGGACTTATCCCTGTTGCAGCTCTGAATTTTAACTGTATTAGGAGCCAGGCAGGCAGCCTGGCTCAGTTCTGGCTCGTGCATGGTCTGCAAGCTTAGACCCCTTTCCCCTCCCCTCTGTCCCCCCCCCCCCATACTGATACAGAGGCAGCAGTATGGGGTGACAGGCAGCTGGTCCATGCAGGGAGCTGGTTTTTAAACTGGCTTTCTTCACAGACCAGCTCCCACCTGCCACCCTGCGCTGTAGAGGCAGCAGCACAGAGTGGCAGGGGGCTCCTCAGGAGTGGGGCCGGATTGCACTGGCTGCTGGCCCCACCCCTGCGGATTATAGAATAGTTGAGTAACTGATCAGAATTCATGAGGATACTCGACTATTCAATTAACCGATATTTAACATCCCTACTCTGACCTAGAAGCCTGTCAAAAACATACCAGCTGCACTCTGGCTTCCAGAAGCCTTGATTACTACCTGCAGGTAATCCCAATGGACTGCCAATCACAAATTTTCCATATTTTTTTTCTGTATAGTCCAGCCTTCTCTCCTGAACAGTTCAGCTATTAAAGGGCCATTGTCGCTATAAGAGTTTGCTAATTTAATTGGAGTTACCCAAAGAATTCAGTTTAAACACAACACTGGATTAGTTTGTTAGAAACAAGACAAGTTTATTTAACTACCTAGTTACTGAGAGAGACCGAGTACAATTATAAGATGTTAAAATTAGAAATGGTTACAAGAGAAATAAAATTAAACACATTCTAGTATCTAGAACTTAATAAACTAAATTTCATTTCCAGGTAAAATCATGACCACATATGCCCTGAAATGTTGCTGACCAAATTTTCAGGTCAGGATCCCTCCCAGAGTCAAAAGGCTGATTTCTTTGTCATTTTAGGTGAGAGAGTGAAAAATAACTTGTGCGTCTGTTGTTCCTCACTTGTTTAGCCCAGTCACCTTTTGAAATGCAATTTCCTGAGAGTTACCCCTAAATGAAGTTTCTTCCTGCTGTAATGGTGGAGACATGGAGTTTTATGGAGAAAAAGGCTCCGTGGTGGTGTTTGCTAAATGGTTGATTGATCTGTTGTTCTCTCCTTGGTTGCCAAAGAATGATATCTTGACTAGAATTAACTGTGATGATGCCTGGATTATCTTTTTGCCTTGAGAAATCTGTTTACTCCCTCTTGCTTTTCCAAGGGCCCTGTTTACTATTTATATATAAATTGAGGTGAAGATACATTTCTTGGTTTAGGATAGACCTGTTTAACAACTTCTGTCTGGTCAAGGCTATGTAGAGTTGAACATGTGCTAACAATATCATACGGGGAACTCAAAACTTTACATTTCATCATGTTATTACTGGCCAAAGAGTTATTTGTTTTTAAATGATACCTCAAAAGATATATGTTGTACAAAGAGACACCCAATGATGTCACATTCTACCTTCTGGTCTGCTCCAAGAAAGCCCCCTTGTTTGAGTCTGTTTGTAAGGCCGCCCTTTATGAGATGTGACAGATGATGTGATAGCGCACAGGGTAGATGGGATTCCAAGGCTAGCTGGGAGAGAAAGATACACAAGGAAGTGGAATTGGCACTAGTGAAAGGCAGCACAAGGAGTGATGGGAAACTTGAGCTACTATGTGGACAAAGCAGATTGTTGCAGTGCCTTGAAAGAGAACTGACATGTTTGAATTTAATACCAGAGGAGAGGAGATATCGTAGAACGGACTTGGAATTGAAGAGATGGTGATGTGGGGGAGAGATGAGTTTAACAGCAACATTATGGACAGAGATTTAGGGTGCAAAGCAGGAGTCAGGTAGTCTATAAAAAAGTAGTGCTTTTAATTATTATTGTTTCTATTTATTAAACTATACAAAAGGTTGCAGTTTTATTTGCTTTTTGTCCTTTGCCCATCACTCTAAACTGCATTTAATACACAATCCCCAACTCCCGCATAATCCTCAATCAGATGGGAGTCTTGACTGCTTACTAAGGTGTGAAGAAAGGCTTTCCTCAGTAGGAAAGGAGAAGAAATGATGGATTTTGGAGATGTTATAGTGGAAGAAAGTACCATTTTTTGTTAAATTTTCAGTAGGTAACTAAGAGGAAAAAAAGGCCTGGAAATGGATTTTTTTCAAAAGAGATGGGATTAAAGCCAGGCACAGTTCTTGTTTTTTTCAGGTGAAATAATTTATTTTATAATAAAAATCCATTTTAGTTGATCCAAAATTCTTTGCAAATTTGATATAAATAGCTATGGTCATTCACAAAACAGCCAGAAGATGAAGGGCAGGAGGTGAGAGTAGTGGTGCTGACACAGGTAATCCAGTAGTCAGGACACTTCCCTGGGTTATTCAAATATCTGTTTTGGATCAGACCCAAAACTGATTTTTTTATTCACTGAAAATTCAAAAAACAATTCAGATTTGATTCAACTGGAACTAAATTTTTGGAACTCTCACCCAGCTGTAGGTGGAACACCTGTTGTGATTCTCATTATTAATTTTTTTTAATTTAGAGAGAGAGAGAGAGGAAATAATTTTCTCCAACTCTTATTTTCTTTTCATATCCTTTGCTGCCTTGTTGAGTTTTGTTGTTGTTTACACTTCCCTTCACAAACAGTTCCACTCCCCAGAAACTTTTACTAACCATGACACAAATAATCCTTTTTTTAACAGATCAAGTTTTATTTCATTACTGAGGGATATGCAATGCAAAATACAAGATTTTAAAAACAGATGGCTTGTACTACAAAGCACATTGTGTCTTTGAAGTGTAAACCACATTCTGCAGCAAGCACTGTTTATACCTTTGTTCTTTGTAGAATTTTTAATTTTGCAAAGCATAAAGCAATGATTATATTGGCTGGATAACATGATTCTTCCTTCTGTTCCCACCAATCTTGTTTTACATAAACAGATACGGTTACCTCAGTATTTGTACTCTTTCTTAAACATCCCAGCTACGTCTAGATTGCATCCCTTTTTCGGAAAAGGAATGCAAATTAGACGTATCACAATTGCTAATGAAGTGGAGATTTAAATCTCCCCCGCTTCATTAGCATAAAAATGGTTGCCACTTTTTTTTGGCATGGAGCTTTGCTGAAAAAAAGCGCCAGTCTAGACGTGGATCTTTCGGAAAATAAAGCCTTTTCCGAAAGATCCCTTATCCCAGAGGAAAAGGCTTTATTTTCCGAAAGATCCGAGTCTGGACTGGCGCTTTTTTCCGGCAAAGCTCCGTGCCAAAAAAAAGCGGCAGCCATTTTTATGCTAATGAAGCGGGGGAGATTTAAATCTCTGCTTCATTAGCAATTGCGATTCGTCTAATTTGCATCCCTTTTCCGAAAAAGGGATGCAATCTAGACGTAGCCACCTATATTTGTTGTAGGGCAGGGAATGCTTACAATATTGCAACTATTGAGGCTACCATCACTAAGTGATTTGAGTTAAATGAAAATTTGTTTAAAACTAATCAGTGACTTATTATGGTGCCCTCCTGTAGGAGATTAACAATTCTACTGCCACACTGAAGAGAAGATTATGGTATTTTCCTACTGCTGAAGCATACTTTCCTCCTGTGAATGAGTAAATCACCCCTTACAGAGAAGACTTACAGCCGGGTTCTTACAAATGATTTTCATGAGCATGTATTTTGCCTTTGTATTGTACCACGATTGAAACTGAGTAACAGGTTGTGATAAAGTGGGTATGGTTTGCAATATTTTTTATGATTGTTATGTATGAGAATGTCTTATTTGATTAGGAATTTATGTCTAGTTAGTACAAAAGGCTTAAAAAGTTGTTCTTGGTGCAAAGCAGGAGACTTAAGGTTTTTGTGTCATGTAACTGTCCCCGGTGATATGAATAGGTCATTAAAGGTCTGGCTCAATCTGACTCATATCAGTGGAGGATCTGGAAAAACAATGGGATCCCCAGTGACTGGACATCTAGCAACTGTCCAGGGAAAACTCCAGCAAGTACAATGTGTGAACTCAACATGGGTCAGCAGGAGAACAGCAGTGGATGAAGAGTAACAGGAGGCTAGATTTACAGTTGGTCTTGGGAGAGAAGAAAGGGCTCACCTGGGACTGAGACACAAAGGCTCAGAGACAGAGAGGAAATTCAGATGGTTCCACAGCACCGTTGCTCCAGGTCTCCATAGGCTGGTCGGTATGAACAAAGTCTTAAAGTTTGCTTTTCTGTGCTAACCTAAGTACTGCCTAATGCAATATCTCAGTAGATTAATGAGCCCTAGTCTGTTTTGGAAATGCTGGCTGGTGTCACCGCAAATACTTGTGGAGATGCATGGATCACTAAAGAGATCAAAAAGAAGTATCTTCAACTGGAAATACTGGGTATATCTCACAGTGTGAAACAGGAGTGCTGAAAGCCAGAGGCTGAGTCTCAGAGGCATAGTGAGCATGTTGGCTGTCTTTAAGGAAAAGTGGGACCTCATAACTATCTGACTCTCTGAAGGGGCTCTTCCAAAGCACTGTTGAGAAACTGTGTATCCATAAATAAATATGTCCTGTGGAAAGTGGAATAATGACTTGACTTCCATGAAATATCTTCATTCCTGTTTCCTATTTTAAAAATGCCAGTTGAATACTGTGTTACTCTCACCTATTTGTCATGAACTAACTACAGTGTTTTCCATCAGTTGCATTTTAAATTAAGTTTGTAGCTCCTCCATTATCTAATAAGAAAATGTTGGAATGGAAATGCAAATAAATACTCCTGCCCTATCAATATATTCATCCTTCATATTTTATGCAGGATTTATCCCACTGAGGAGAAATGGATTTTTTTTTTGTGGGAGTCCCCTCATTGCATGGACAGCAGCACATCACTACTATAAATTAGATCTTTCTGATGTAGTCACAATAACTGTAAACATAAAAGATTTAACTGGAATCATTTGCGAATGAAATATTTTGTAGAGCTTTCTGCATAGATCCTTATATGCATTATGATTTTCCACTGCAATGTAGTGACACAATGCAAAATCTAATAAGAAACTTCAGGGACTAGAGGCCAGTAAGTCTCATCCTCAGGCTTTCGCAGCTCTAAACGAAGTCAAGATGAAACAGTAATCATAACATTTCCTTGGTTTATCTAGCTCAAAGATAATGCAAAAGAAATACATTTTTTTTTATCCAACCTAAATCCTTGGAAATCTGAAATTTGGTGTCCATTTTCCTTGCTAAAACAGTAATAGTAATAATAATGTTTTATATATGCTTTTCATAGAATCCCAGACACAGAGTGCTAAAAAGGGCCTTGAGAGGTCATCTAATTTAGTCCTGTGTGGTGAGGCAGGATCAAGTAAACCTTTAACAGGCATTTATCCACCATGTTCATAATAGCCTGCCATAGCTGGGGTTATAGCTGCAATAGCTACAACCTCCCTGTAATGGGGCACAGATTCACCACGGCGGTGCCTGCCACTGGTTGCTCTGGGAATTAGCTCAGTTGTTCAACAGTGTGCCTGTTTCTAGGGTTGCCTCACCCCTTGTCACTCTTGCATTAGCTGTCTCTATCTGCATCGCTCCCTGGAGGATGGCATCATCTTCTGGGCATAGCCTTCTTCCGGGTCAAACAGAAATCCTCAGTCCAGCCCCATATCACGCTGGGAATCTGCAGTGTATAGTGTAACCCCTTGCTCAGGGGTGAACTGCAGCCATTTGCTGAGTACTTCCTTCAGTGGCCTGGCGGTCAGGGGGATGGTGTCCCAGGCCTACCCACTGCTCTGAGCCCCACCCTAGGAACCCTTGAACTGCAGCCACGAACTGCCCTTCTGCACTCCTCTGTGCTGTGTGCCTTCCCTGGGCCACTTGCCTGTAGCCTTTGCACCTTCTCAGCCCTTTGTATCATGGGTCCAGTCTGGTTGTCAGCATGCTGGAACTCCCTCTGGCTTCCTTGACTTCGTCCAGCACTGTTCTGTTCTTGGTGCTCCCTAACACATTCAGCCTTTCTCCCTTGCCCCTCAGCCTTATATCTGGGCTGCTCCAGCAAGCCCTTCCTTGACTGAATGGACATTTATGCAGCCTCTCAGGAGTGCTTTAACCCCTCCCATGCTAAAGTGGGGCAGCTTCAGAAATTGAAGCCTATTCCAGAGCTTAACTATCTTAATGGTTAAAAAGCTTTTTCTAATCTGTAACCTTATCTCCTTTATTGCAGTTTAAGAAGATTACCTTCAGTGGAGAAAGGGTGAATTGATCACCATCCTCTTTTTAACAACTCATAGCATATTTGAAGATGTTAGCTGGTCCCCTCATCAGTCTTTTTTCCTCAAAACTAAGCACACCCACTTTGTTTTTAACCTTTCCTCATAAGTACGGTTTCCTAATTCTTTTAAGTGTATAAAAAGGGACAATTTTTGGATTAAAATAACAGGATTGACAACACTATTAGGAAAAGTGCTTTTAATAACAAAGTTTTCTAAAATTTTCCCTAGGTTCTCTATGCAAAACTTCATATGCAACTTTGCCCTCATGGGTGACCAGATGCCCCATTTTTAAAGGGTCAGTCTTGTATTTGAGCTCTCCTGCAAGTATAAGTTCACCCTTCCTGATTCAGCACCCTCAGGACCAAACCAGTTCTGAATTAGGGGATTTTCCGGATCAAGGGAGATCCCTCCCTTCATGGCCTGTGGTGAATGCTACCCCCTGCCTAGGGCTCCAGCCTGGTCCACCTGCTGTCTGGTCCTGCTGCTGCCAGGACTGGAGGTGCCTGACTACACCGGGACTGGAACTCTCTGTCTGCTGTCAGGGCCAGAGCTGCGTAGCCAGGACTGGAGTTCCCTGGCCACAGCTGGCTCCCTGCTACTGTCCAGCCTCTGGAGCCAGAATTCCCTGCTGCACCCCCGCTCCTGGGCTCCCAGCTGATTCGCTGTCCCATCCCTTGCTGCCATGCTCCTGCCTTGCAGCCAGAATTCCCTATTCCTAGGCTCTGTAGTTTTCCCAGACCATGGATGTTGCCTGACCAGAGTGTTCCATTTAAGGTAAATACAACCTGTATCCCAATTTTTTTTCTTAAAAATAGGCAAATTGTCCAGTATTTTCTGTCTTTCCTCTCATCAGTACTTGCAGGTCCTGCTTGCTGTCAGGATTCCTGCTTGCCAGCCAGCCACCCATTAGTGGTGAGTGGGAATGTGTGTGTGTCTCTTTTTCTCTCAGTGGTGTAAGTGCCTGTCATGGGGCACCCTACTCCATGTCTCTTCCAAACCAGGCCCAGAGGCCTAGGCACTGTTTAGCAGTGTAATCCCTAGTGTGGGGTTACAGGGGTGTGGGAGTAGGGGGTTCCAGGCCCACCCTCTGTATTGGGCCCCAGCCCAGGGCCCTACTTGGTGGTGTGAGGATGATTGCTACCACCAGCTCAGCACAACGCACTAAGCTCACCGGGGTTGCCTTCTTGGCCCCCTGCCCTGGGCTGCTTCCTACCCTTGTACAGCTCCTGCTCCGTCGGCTGTCTCCTCTGGACCGCACTCCCTCTAGGTGGTGCTCTTGCCAGATGCCTCACGGACTGGATGCGGTTCCCCTGGGTTGGAGGCATTGCTGCTTGCCCTGGACAGGCTCTTCACTGTCTGCTCGGTTGGCTGTTGCTCCTGGGTCAGGAAAGGAGCTCCTTCCCTCTCAGTGGCCAACCCCAACTGATCTGCTCTGCGGGCCTTTATACCTGGGCTGCACTGGGAGCATTCCCAGCAGGGTTGTGGAGGGGGGCGGATACCACCCAATAGGCCTGTTCTTCACCCCCCGTCCAGTGTGGGGTTGGTACACCCCGTCACAGTGCCACTCGATGGGGCAGTGAACCACACCCAGCAGGTTTGAGGATTACATAGACACCAGACAGTGCCTGGTTTTGTGTTGCCTCTGCTGCCCACTATTTGCTCTTTATGTGTTCTCCCTCTTGCTGGACTCTCCTTGCCACTTTGTCCCACGCAGCTCTGCTGCTCCTCTATATCTCCTCCTTGTGGGACAGATCCTGTTCCCAGTGCTGAATGGAGAACCCCTAGTCAGAGAGCTTTTCTCACCAACAGCCTGGCCAGCAGGCTGCTTCCTTCCCCCACTGACTCTGATTAGGCTGGAACCCCAGAAAGCTCAAGACCCTCTCACTTGGAGTGCTGTACAACAAGACCCAAGCCCTGTCTGTGCCAAAACTCCACACACCACTGGCACAGGGAGCCCCTCTGTCCTTCAGTTAAGCTCTGGAGAGGCAGGCTGGGTGAAGGAGGCAATTTCCAGCTTGTTTATGATCCAAACTTGCAGGTTGTGCAGCAGCCCTCAGGCAGGGGCTTAGCACCCTCTTCACCCTTCTTACCTGTCCTGAGTCCTGCCCGGGCAGTGCAAAGCTACTCTGTCCCCTACGCATCCTTCCCTGCTGAGCTACTTCCCTGGATGGGTTCACTGGAGCCCCTGCTTCAGGTTCCCTGTGTTCTGCTGCACAATGTATCCTAAGGGCTTAATCCCAGGGACAGGAGGTGAGTGGTTCATGTCAGTGGCCAGCAGCAGTCTAAAGGTGATAGCTGCTTTTTGACACTGTGTGGGCAGAAACAGATAAGCTGCTTCCAGCCACATTTGGGGTGGGTGGAGGAGAGGGAGAAGAAAAACGAGCTTTGCAAAGACATGGGGCAGGTCATCTCTTGCCTTTCTCCTCCTTTTCCTTCCTCACTGGAACTGGAAGCAGTTCCCATCCCTTCCCACTGCCCCATGTTTTGGGGCCCCAGTTAAGAGGGGAAGACATGGGTGGGGCGGTGTGTGTGTGTGTGTGTGTGTGTGGCTGGGGGCATGCTCCATGCAGAAGGCCACGTGCTCTATTACCAAGGTGAGGGAGAAGCACATAGCCTCGTGCTGGTGTGCTAGCTGGTCCCAGGCGGCCTTCTTCTGCTCGTGGCCAGTGGCCCGCTCTGGTGTGGCCAAAGTGGTTAGAGGTGCAGCTGTGAGAGGTCTCTGGAGGCAAATTATTTTGAATTAGCAGCACCAGATTGTCCACACTAACACCATTTTGAGCTAACAATTTCAAAATTAGCGTTATTACCTGAGGTAAACAAGAGTACAGATTTTGAAATAATGAGCCCATTATTTTGAAATAACGGACTCGGTAGTGTGGACGCTATTGACATAAGGAGGTTATTTCAAAATAATACCTTAGAGTAGACCAGGGCTCAGAGCATTGTAGACATTGTAATAATTTTTACTCCTCAGTATGCAAAGTGAAGTGATCAATGAAGTAGCATTGATTGGCTTTATGGAAGAAGTGCTTTTGAGGAGGTATTTTTATACATTCCTAATGTACATTGTTTTTTAATATGCAATGTTCAGTGCAGTTATTTTTCTAGAGTTCAGAGTGATGCAATCAATATCTTTTCATGATAGTTGCGGTTTTCCACTTAATAGAAATAATCAATTGTAGTTATTTATTTGAAACTGGAATTGGGAAACTTCTTTAAATGTTAAATACGGTCAAACCATAAAACACAGGCATCAGTTTTAAATCTGTTGTTAGTTTGTAATAGCCAGCTCCTTTATCCCATTCTTGAACTATTTTAGTATTTAATTGCTAATTTAAAAACTAACATAGTTGAAAGTGCAAGAGCCTAAGAGATAGCTTCTGACCTCTGCATGCACAAGTTCACATAGAAGATTTTCTAGTAGCTATAAATGTTAAATGTAGTCATCCAAAGACATACCCTATGGGTGTGTCTAGACTACATGCCTCCGTCGACGGAGGCATGTAGATTAGCCAGATCGGCAGAGGGAAATGAAGCCGCGATTAAAATAATCGCGGCTTCATTTAAATTTAAATGGCTGCCCCGCTCTGCCGATCAGCTGTTTGTCGGCAGATCGGGGCAGTCTGGACGCGACGCGCCGACAAAGAAGCCTTTCTTGATCGGCACAGGTAAACCTGGTTTCACGAGGCATACCTGTGCCGATCAAGAAAGGCTTCTTTGTCGGCACGTCGCGTCCAGACTGCCCCGATCTGTCGACAAACAGCTGATCGGCAGAGCGGGGCAGCCATTTAAATTTAAATGAAGCCGCGATTATTTTAATCGCGGCTTCATTTCCCTCTGCCGATCTGGCTAATCTACATGCCTCCATCGACGGAGGCATGTAGTTTAGACGTACCCTATGAGTGGGTTTTACCCATGAAGCTCATGAGATAATATATTAGTAAGAACATAGGAATGGCTGTACTGGGTCAGACCAAACGTCCCTCTAGCCCAGTAGCCTGTCTGCCGACAGTGGCCAGCACCAGATGCCCCAGAGGGGGTGGACCGAAGACAATGATCAAGCAATTTGTCTCGTGTCATCCATCTCCAGCCTCTGACAAACAGAGGCCAGGGACACCATTCCTACCCCCTGGCTAATAGCCTTTTATGGACCTAACCTCCATGAATTTATCTAGCTTCCGTTTAAACTCTGTTATAGTTCTAGTCTTCACAGCCTCCTCTGGCAAGGAGTTCCACAGGTTGACTATGCAATGTGTGAAGAAGAACTTTAGCTTATTAGTTTTAAACCTGCTACCCATTAATTTCATTTGGTGTCCTCTAGTCCTTATATTATGGGAACTAATAAATAACTTTACTTTATTCACCCTCTCCACACCACTCATGATTTTATATACCTCTATCATATTCCCCCTCAGTCTCCTCTTTTCTAAACTTAAAAATCCCAGTCGCTTTAGCCTCTCTTCATATGGGACCTGTTCCAAACCCCTAATCATTTTAGTTGCCATTTTCTCAACCGTTTCCAAGGTCAAAATATCATTTTTGAGGTGAGGAGACCACAGCTGTACACAGTACTCAAGATGTGGGCGTACCATAGTTTTATACAGGGGCAGTAAGTCTTATTTTCAATCCCTTTCTTAATAATTCCTAACATTCTATTTGCCTTTTTGACCGCCCCAGCACATTGTGTGGATGTTTTCAGAGAACTATCCACGATAACTCCAAGATCTCTTTCCTGATTTGTCGTAGCCAAATTAGCCCCATCATACTATATGTATAGTTGGGATTATTTTTTCCAACGTTACTCTTATCCACATTAAATTTCATTTGCCATTTTGTTGCCCAATCACTTAGTTTTGTGAGATCTTTTTGAAGTTCTTCACGGTCTGCTTCTGTCTTGACTATCTTGAACAGTTTAGTATCATCCGCAAATTTTATTACCTCACTGCTTGCCCCTTTGTCTAGATCATTCATGAATAAGTTGAATAGGATTGGTCCTAGGACTGACCCTTGGGGGACACCACTAGTTATCCCTCTCCATTCTGAAAATTTACCATCTATTCCTATCCTTTGTTTCCTGTCTTTTAACCAGTTCTCAATCCATGAAAGGATCTTCCCTCTTATCCCATGAGAATGTAATTTACACAAGAGGCTTTGGTGAGGGACCTTGTCAAAGGCTTTCTGAAAATCTAATTATATGATATCTACTGGATCCCCCTTGTCCGCATGTTTGTTAACCCCTTCAAAGAACTCTAAGGGTATGTCTACACTACAGCACTAATTCGAACTAACTTAATTTGAATTAGTTAATTTGAACTAAGCTAATTCGAACTAGTGCATCTAGACCTAAAAACTAGTTCGAATTAGCCTTTTGCTAATTCGAACTAGCATGTCCACATTAAGTGGACCCTGAACCGAGGTTAAGGATGGCCAGAAGCAGTGCCGGCAGGGCATCAGATTAGGACTTAGAGCGTGGAGCTGCTGTCTCAGGCTAGCCGAGGACTGTGCTTAAAGGGATCCGACCCTCATCCGGGACAGACAGTTCTCAGGGGTTCCCCGCTCGCTTGTCTAACTTGATGAGGGACAGCAAAGCAGTCCTGGCTTGGAGTGCCCTGAATGCCCACACTCGGCATATCACAGGATTCGGCCATCAGCCCGGCTGCACTTGCCTTAGGCTGCCATCCGAACGGGGGTCAGTCGGGGGGCTGCAGGAGAGCTTCCATCACGAGGAGCCCGCAGAGCCACCCCAGTCCTCCCCATCGGGGGCTTGTACCCATTCCTCCCTCACCTCCTTCCACTTATGCTTCCCTAGCCCCCCTTCCTGATGTACAAAATAAAGGACACGTGTGTTCAAAAATAGAAACTCTCTTTATTGAACAAAACTCGGGGAGACTGGGAAAAGGAGGTGGGAGAGTGGAAGAGAGAGGGTGGGAGAGGGGAGGGCAACTAAAATGATCAGGGGTTTGGAACAGGCTAAAGTGACTGGGACTTCTCAGCTTAGAAAAGAGGAGACCGAGGGGGGATATGATAGAGGTCTATAAAAGCATGAATGGTGTGGAGAGGGTGCATAAAGAAAAGTTCTTCATTAGTTCCCATAATAGAAGGACTAGAGGACACCAAATGAAATGAATGGGTAGCAGGCTTCAAACTAGTAACAGAAAGCAAATAGTCAACCTGTGGAACTCCTTGCTGCAGGAGGCTGTGAAGGATAGAACTAGAACAGAGTTTAAAGAGAAGTTAGATAAAGTCATGGAGGTTGGGTCCATGGAGTGCTATTAGCCAGGGGGTAGAAATGGTGTCCCTGGCCTCTGTTTGTGGAAGGCTGGAGATGGGTGGCATGAGACAAATGGCTTGGTCATTGTTTCGGTCCATCCCCTCCAGGGTCCCTAGTGTTGGCCGCTGTTGGCAGACAGGCTACTGGGCTAGATGGACCTTTGGTCTGACCCAGTACGGCCATTCTAAGCTCAGGACTCAGGGTCGGGGGTCTCACTGGACCACCCTGATTTTCATGCAAACCTGCTCCTGGGTGGACAGGCTGGCAGCTATCCTTCCCTAGACGGCCACTTTCCTGTGCCTAGTGCGGAGGTCGTGGATGAGGTCCACGTTCTCCGCACTAGACCTGGTGGGCGCCCGCCTCTTGCGGACCTGGGCAGGCTCCTGGGAGCCGCCGGCCTGGTCCCGGGAAGAGGCGGAGGGCTGGGTGGCAGCGGGTGGCTGGTTCGTACCGTGCCAGGTGCAGGGTCTGCTGGCTGGGTGCTGGCAGGCTTGCACCTGGCATGGGCACCGTAGCCAGACCATGCCCCTTTAAGGGCTCCGGGGCCGGGAATGGGGCAGACGAGTTTCCCTGGTGGTGCCCAGAGTGGCCACCAGGGCAAGCTGGGGAGGGCTAGCCTCCCACTCGTTCGAATTAAGTGGCTACACAGCCCTTAATTCGAACTACTTAATTCGAACTAGGCGTTAGTCCTCGTAGAATGAGGTTTACCTAGTTCGAATTAAGCGCTCCGCTAGTTCGAATTAAGTTCGAACTAGCGGTTTGCCTGTGTAGCGCCTATCAAAGTTAATTCGAACTAATGTCTGTTAGTTCAAATTAACTTTGTAGTGTAGATATACCCTAATAGATTAGTAAGACAGGATTTCCCTTTACAGAAACCATGTTGACTTTTGCCCAACAAATTATGTTCTTCTATGTGCTTAGTTAGTCTCTATGGTGCCACAGGACTGCTCATTGTTTTTAAAGTTACAGACTAACACAGTGACCCCTCTGAGATTAATTTAAATGGATGTTGTTAATTTGAAATCTAATCAATTAAAAAATCAGTTCAAAATAGTTTAAGAAACCGTTCCTGTCCAACTTCTCAGGCCAATGCTACTGGTTTTCCCAAGCATATTTTCATTTCCGATTAAGTCAGAGCTATTTCTTCTTGCTCTGTAAAAGCAGACAAATAACAGGGTTAACTTACTGTGGACCTAATTGTGCAAGCTGTTCAGATAGGTGGACCCTCACTTGACTTAGGGTATGTCTAGACTACATGCCTCTGTCGGCAGAGGCATGTAGATTAGGCTACCAGACATAGTAAAATGAAGCGGCGATTTAAATAATCGCCACTTCATTTAAATTTACATGGCTGCCGCGCTAAGCTGACAAACAGCTGTTTGTTGGCTCAGCGCGGCAGCCATGTAAATTTAAATGAAGCGGCGATTATTTAAATCGCCGCTTCATTTTACTATGTCTGGTAGCCTAATCTACATGCCTCTGCCGACAGAGGCATGTAGTCTAGACGTTACCTTAGTGGGTATCTCTCCATAGCAATCACAAATTCACAACTGGCTTGTGCCAACCAACTTGAGCTTGTGGAGTTTGGGCTGTGGGGGTTTTTCATTGTTGTGTTAATTTCTGGGCTTGGGCTGGATCCTGGCTTCTAGGACCCTGCAGGGTAAAAATATCCCAGAGCTCGAAATTTCCTTTGCTATTTAGACAAACCCAGTGAGGCCCCATATGAGACTGGATCTTTTAATAAAAATAAACCAAGAGAAGTGTGATTTTTTTTCAAGTTAACTGTTTCTCTTTAGAATTATGCAGTTAAAATCACTGCCAAAAGCCAAGAAAAGTTTTTTTAAGAGCAAAAATAATTCTGCTTTGTTCCACATTCAGTGTGTTTACATTTATATTAAACTCTATTCACATTGAACTAAGCATTTAACCATAATAATGTTACAAGATCCAGTTTTGCAAAGACTTACGCACAGGCTTAACTACAAATTCCTGAATAGTTTCACTGAGATAAATTAAGATTGTTCACTGTGCTTGAAGTAAGCATGTGTATAATTTTGTAGGATCAGGGCCACAGCATTTGAAATATACCTGGGCTTCGTCTACATTGTGCAGAATGTGCAAGAGCCATTCTGCCTGAAAATTAGTAGCAGAACGGCTCTTGCTCAAGAGGGGGTTTTTGCACAAGAAGAAGGAATGTAGACTGCTCCTTTTTGCGTAAAAGCCCCTTGCGCAAAATGGCAGCTCACTAGGTATGCAAATGAGGTGTGGCGATATTCATTGCCGTGCTTCATTTGCATATCTTCTTGCACAAGAATGCACAATGTAGACGTAGCCCTGAGGTTTAGTTGCATATGTGATTTTTTTTTACTGTGACACCACAATATTACATTGCATTATTTTTAAACAATAAAATTAAAATCCAAGAGTGAAAAATATATTGCCTGATGTTTTTATGACCTAATTGCCCTTTGATGTTTGTATTGCATTAAGATAAATGATATGGAAATAAAATGATAGTACATCTTTGCTGCTTCCTATTTCTTTTTCAACCACTATAACCATTATTTATTTTCCCATAGCTAGGAAATGCACTAGCCCTTGTTAAGTTTTCAAATGTCCATTATTCAGAAAAGTATGTTTAGAATTTGGTTTCACCATTGAAAACATGAATTTTTTTGTTTATCGATATTGTAGAGTAACCTAAAAGTATTTTACCCATTTCAAAAAAAATTAGCTTTTTGTGACACAGAGGATATAATATTTCAGCCCAACAGATAAATGTGCAAAAAAGTTAGCTTATAACTTTATTATAATAATGATGGTAAATACCTACTATAAACTGTTACATATCTATAAAGATAGGCAAGTGTCCTGTAATGCTTTTAATTTACATGAATATGGGATGACCATATTGTTTATGAACTTACAAAAGTTGTCTGTATGAAAATGTTAAATTCATGTACATACATGTGAATGTATATAAATAAAACTTGTATTGCTATGCCACTCACTTGCAGCAGTGCAGTACAGGCAGTCCCCGACTTACGCGGATCCGACTTACGTCGGATCCGCACTTACGAACGGAGCTTTCTCGCCCCGGAAGTCGGGGCGAGAAAGCCCCGTTCGTAAGCTGCTCCGGTGCCCCTGGTCTGCTGGAGACCGTCTCCAGCAGACCAGGGGCACCGGGCGAGTTCCCGCGCTTCTGAGGCTTTGCCAGAGCAAAGCCTCAGAAGCGCGGGAACCGCTGCTGCTGCCCCTTGAGACCCGGTGCCTGTGGTCTGCTGGGGACGGTCCCCAGCAGACCACAGGCACCCGGACTGAAGCCGCAGCCGCGGGGGGGGGGGTCCCGCGCCTCTGAGGCTTTGCCAGAGCAAAGCCTCAGAGGCGCGGGGAACCGCCGCTGCTGCCGCTTTGACTGAAGCGGCAGCAGCGGCGGTTCCCCGCGCCTCTGAGGCTTTGTTCTGGCAAAGCCTCAGAGGCGCGGGACCCCCCCGCGGCTGCGGCTTCAGTCCGGGTGCCTGTGGTCTGCTGGGGACCGTCCCCAGCAGACCACAGGCACCCAGACTGGAGCGGCAGCAGCGGCGGTTCCCCGCGCCTCTGAGGCTTTGCCAGAGCAAAGCCTCAGAGGCGCGGCACCCCCCCGCGGCTGTGGCTTCAGTCCGGGTGCCTGTGGTCTGCTGGGGACTGTCCCCAGCAGACCACAGGCACCCAGACTGGAGCAGCAGCAGCGGCGGTTCCCCCGCGCCTCTGAGGCTTTGCTCTGGCAAAGCCTCAGAGGCGCGGGACCCCCCGCGGCTGCGGCTTCAGTCCGGGTGCCTGTGGTCTGCTGGGGACCGTCCCCAGCAGACCACAGGCACCCGGACTGAAGCCGCAGCCGTGGCGGGGTCCCTCGCCTCTGAGGCTTTGCCAGAGCAAAGCCTCAGAGGCGCGGCACCCCGCTGCCGCTGCGGCTCTGCTCCCCGTGTCCCTGGACTGCTGGGGGGGGGGGGGCGCAGCTAGTGTGCTCCCCCCCCCAGCAGACCAGGCTTTTGTTTTGGACTCTGGGGCAGAGCAGCTGGGGCGCTGCCGATTGGTCCTGCAGTGCCCGTGGGCACTACTGGACCAACCCGGCAGCACCCCAGCTGCTCTGCCCCAGGTCCTGATTCAGCTGCTGCTGGTCAGTTTCAGCAGCGGCTGAATCAGGACGTCTGGGGCAGAGCAGATGGGGTGCTGCTCGGTTGGTCCAGTAGCACCCCAGCTGCTCTGACCCAGGCGTCCCCAAGTCAGCTTCTGCTGAAACTGACCAGCGCTGACTACAGGAAGCCCCAGGCAGAGTTGCTCTGCCCCGGCTTCCTGGAATCAGCTGCTGATCAGTTTCAGCAGCAGCTGACTTGGGGACGCCTGGGGTTCTTAAGTTGATTCTGTATGTAAGTCAGAACTGGCGGTCAGTTTCAGCAGTGTCTGAATCTGGACGCCAGTTCCGACTTACATACAGATTCAACTTAAGAACAAACCTACAGTCCCTATCTTGTACGTAACCCGGGGACTGCCTGTATAGCCATTTCTATGTTTATTCTCTTCTCATAGGAAAACACCATAAAATGTTTTTTAAAAGAAGCTTGAATTACTTTTTGAAATTACAGTTATTTCACAAGCCCATTTTCTTAACTGGCAGTGAAGCAAAAGTAGTATCTAATTTGCAACAGAAATTGAGATGCTTTTCCCCCCTGTGCAATGTTTGTTCTGTACAGAGACTTTTGTGGAGTGTTAGATAAGACTCTCCAAATCTCTGTGTGTGTGTGCGTGTGTGTGCCAAAATCTCTGTGTTTGTGTGTGTGTGATTTGTTGATGATTTGTTGAGCCTAAAAACTGTATGATAACAGCTGGAAAATGGGCCCTAATATTCAGCAGCCTATAGTTTGATACCCATCTGTGGCCCACAATGCCTCCATTAGTAGGACTTTGAACAGTCATACCTGAATTTCATTATACCGTAGAACCAGATTGACTGAACCAGATTGACTGAATAAGTACAGGTAACTAATAGCTTACAAGAGTTCCATTAACAGTAGCTATACACATGTCAAGGAAAATAAGGTATAAGTATCTTCAAAGCCTTTCCTATTTCCTATGAGATATCCAGTAGCTATTGAATCCAATTCTTGATATTTTATGTTTGATAAGGGTTTGGGTTTATTTTTTTTAATCTACCAGAGCCTTTTATCATTGGCTTCAGTCTTGCAGTGCAATAATATTGATTTCTATTTCAGGTGCAGAATACATGGTTGCCATTATGTGGAAAACATCAGTGGTGCACGTGCAAGTCTAATTGTGAATAGAGAATAGATTGGAAATTGGAGCTTTTGTATCCCGTTAATGCAACAAACTAATAATACTTTCAGACCTGAAAGTATACTCCTGTCCTTTTAATCAGGGGGAAAAAAACAAAAAACATGGAACTTGGACTAGAACACTGATTCCTTTTAATATGGCACTAAAATTATTGCATCTGCAGACTTCCAGTCCCATTAATAATATTGGTTAAATGTATTCTAAGAATTTCATGTAGTACAGTAATTCCTCATTTAACACTATAGATATGTTTCAGAAAATGATCGCGTTAAGTGAAAACATGTTATGTGGGGTCAATTTCCCCATTGAAAATAATGGAAAAGGTGGGGGTTGCGTTTCAATCGGTGGTGTCTGTTGGGACGAGGACATAAGGTTGGGAGAGAAAGGGGACTGGGTTACAGCAGGGAGGGGAGGTGTTTGGCTCTGGGGAAGTGAAGGGGAGGAGAAGGGGGATTGGATTGCGAGTATGCCCCGTGACGGGTCTGCCGGGACCTGCACTGAATCCGGAAGGAGGGGGTCACTGGGGAACAGTGCGGCGAGCAGCGAACCCTCTGCCATTTTGCAGGGAGGCAGGGAAGCCCCGGGCAGCTACCGGCAACAGGCCAGCTGGGGAAATTGTGTTATTCCGGGGACGGTCGTGTAATTCCCTAAAAAACGTTCCCTAAAAAAAATTGTGCTACCACAAAAACGTGTTCAGAGGGCACGTGTTAAATGAGGAATTACTGTATTAATAGTTTGGTTTTTTATTTTTATTAATTTTATTTCACAACACCCAGTGTGTACTAGATGATTAACAAACAAATGATACCTAGACTCTGTCTAGAAGGATTTAGAATCTTAATTTAGATGGATAAAAAGAGTGAGATGAGTAAGAAATATATAGCATAGGTAAGGAAGTGGAAGACAAAGGATATCTGGTTAAAACTGAGTTAGTTTTGAATTGTGATTATATACTGCTAGATACTCCCATGTTCTTCTTCTCTTCTTCATTTTCTTTTTCTGTTCTTTTTGCTAACTTTTTGAGAGATTCCTGGGTATTGAGGAGGTGGGAGAAATGGGGGAAAAGAGGGATGGTGGAGATTAGGAACATGTCTTGGTTAAATAGAAGCAGTTAGTGGCTAATAAGCAAGGCTCAACAAATAATGTAATCTACTCGCTCGTGGTGAGTAGATTACAGCCCGGAAGAGCCAGCGCAGAGCGATCTGTGCATGTGCAGAACCACACAAAATCGTGCGGCTGGCAAGCGGGGCTTGCTGCCGCTTGGCAAGCCCTGCTAAGAAGGTAAATGTACATGGAATACAGAGGAACTGAATAATTGCAATATTGATAACATAAAGTTCCAGAAAAGCAATTGCAATTCAGCAATTGTCTTTGTATTTTACCAGTCAAAGTAAAAAAGAAGCATCATTGGTTAAACTTTAGATAGAGATTATCATTCATTTTGCACCCAGTTCATTCAGATTCTGAGTTTGTGGTTGGTTTGAGGCTGATAACCAGCAAGATGAAACAGAGGATGTCAAACACTGCCTATCAATATTATGCCTTTATCAGAGTATATCCTTTATTTTTCCTTATGTCAGGTGTTTTTTTCATATTGAATTAACTGTGTGCATTTGACTTCTCATGTAACTCCCTGGTCATTAGTTGGACTAGCTCCTCCTCCTAAGTTACCTTATAAACTTCCTGGTCTCATACTATTTTAGTCTGACTCCAGAGCTTGATTGGTAGTACTGCTACAGAACTAGAATATTTATGACCATTTTCTACACCAATTACAAAAAGCTTTTATGATTTTTTTAGGTGTGTTTTTGCAGTCTCATATTTTATGAAGAAGGCCAAGGGTAATTCTGAATCTCCTATAGCTATTTGATTAGTGATTCAGAGATTCTATTTGGGAAAAAAACATATTTAATGCACAACAGGTACTTGTTATATATATGATTTCCATTGTGCAACAACATACAGTATTTAATGAGACACTCATCTCTTTTCCTCCCATAGTTTCCTATTCAATCGGTCTAGACTATAGTCCTTTGTTGGAAAAAGCTACGCAAATTGCGCTTCGGAATTTGCATAACTGTTTCCGATCACTTTTCCAGAAGGGGCTTTTCCATCATTTGGCTCCATCTAGACGGGGCTAAATGGCAGAAAATCCTCCTCTTTCAGAGGCGCCTTTATTCCTCGTACAACAAGGTATACAGGGCTCCCTGAAAGATTGCTCGTCCACAAAAAAAAGCAGAAGTGCAAACACTTTTTCTGGATGTGGCAGTGTTTTGGTATCCTGCAAAAACATGCCAGTCTAGACATATCCTCCGATGGAACTGCTATAGATGATTTCCTTCCACATTCTCCTTTTACTTATATAACTGGAATTTATTTAACTGGTCCACTTCTCATGGTGATGGACTTTTCCATCATCATCATTATTATTATTATTATTATTATTATTATTATTATTATTATTATTATTATTATTATTATTATTATTATATAGTAAAAACTTTCCCAATTATGGAAAAAAACATATATTTCAATTTGTATCCTGATTTGGGGTGAAACTAAATGTGTGAAATTCCAATATTTAAACAAGGCAGAAGTTCCAGTTTCTGTTTCCCTGTACTTCTTATCATTCTCTTTGAAAAGACAGGTCATACTCTATAAACCTCACATTGAAAGGCAGCTTTTCCAGACTTCAATTCATTTTTGTAGCTCTTTTCTAAAATCTTTCTAATTATTCATCTTACTTTTTGATGTTTGAACTCCTAAGCTGGACAAAATATTAATTATGCTGTAACCAGAGGTAATAACAGTTCCCTTTGATTGAAGATGGATAGATTTGTTTGCATTTTTGTCATGATCTCATTCTCAGCTCTAGCAGGGGGTTCTGGTGTTCTCTCTTTTCCAAGTTTGGTATCCTATTTCCATTTGAGGGAACAGAAGAGTAGCTAGTAATAATAAAACAATACTAAAGTATAGAATTAACAGTTATGCATGCTGATTGGTGATTTATCTGTTTGCTTTTTGGCAGCAGAATTTCTTCAGTTAGGCTTTAAATTGCTGTAAGCCTTAAGAGTCTTGCAGATGGTCTGGGAAAATATATCAGGCTGTCTGGAGAGAGTCATTTTAGGACACGGGATAGAATGTTAATGTGAGATTGTGATCAGCCTCGCTACCAGAATACAGACTCATTATCCAAGAATTTGTATCTGATCATTCCTCAAAAAGTGGAATCATCATAGCTCTGGTATTTTCAAGCAGGGAATATTTATTATGTTTTAAATCATTCGAGAATAGACTGACAATGTAGGATTTTCAGCCAGCGGCAAAGGTATACGGCACCTCTCAGCCTTGGAAGCCTGTGTAAATTATAGGCTCTGTACATTTGTGCTTCTAGCCTGAATGATTTCAGACCTAAGCTCTCTAATGTGGCACACTGTCATATCTCAGGCAAGCTGATGGGAATAGGAAGGAATTAATGTGTTTTTTTATGGAGGGGTTTAAAACAACACTCCAGAGATTGTGTGTTACTAAAGAAATGAGGCTTTTGTATTAATGGAATATTGAAACCTATTCTGCAACAAAAGATGGCTAGTTGTTGGAGTTCTTTACAAGACCTTCATTCCCTTAGATCCTAAGGCACTTTATTTTTTTCACCATTAATTATCTTGGAAAATAAATGCCTTTGTGTAGTCATTATAGATGTTGCCATATTCCATTACTACTGGAACTGTTATGACACTCATATATTCCATATTATTTTTATGCCTAAGGGCTTGTTTCACTGAATTAGTGATACAATAAAGTGGCTTGGTACAAATTCTTTGAAACTTTGAAAAGGCGATAGAAGAACTGTTACTTGGCTATGAACATCTGTCGCAGCTGCAGATTAGCAAAGAACAGGATGAGAGAGAAATGAAATATGGGGAAAAATGGGATTAAAATTATGTAAAGTAAACACATTTAATTCCAAATTATTCTCATTATGTCGTATTGTAGTCTTTCCACTTCAGCAGTAATTTTCAGCAATAATATTTGAAATAGCTGGCATTTACAAAACATAGAATGTCTCTCTCTTTAGGCATTACCTAGGGTTTGGGGCATTTTTAGCAAATGGAGTGCTAATAGATTTCATTTTCATAAATAAAATTAAACAGAATTAAAGTTACCCTTGGTGGGGTTTAGCTCTCTGGGACTATTCAGCTGTCTCTTTATGTTAGTATTAATTTCCTTAGTATGCTAATTTGATTTATTTCACCTTTGTACAGCCAAATACAAACTTATTCAGAGGAAGAATCATTGGTTTGTCAGTCATCATACACAGTTCTTTTGTTTCGGTGATGTTCAAGTTGCACTTAGGAAGCAGTTAGAGAAGTAGGCATGAAAAATATATCAATGGGTGTTCATTTGCTAGTAGATAAATGTAGGCGTTCTGTACATAAAATAAAAGCTCTGTTATCCAGCATGAAGGGAGAATGGGGGTGGGTGCTGGTTATTGGAATATTTTGGCTAACTGAGAGTTATCCTTTACCATTGAAATACCAATTTTCAAAAAGTTAGAATGCAGTAAAATGAATAAAGTATTAAATAGTGTACAGGTACTCACTAGTCCAGAACTACACTACAAAGTGATTGGTTTCTTGAAGCACTTTGATGTATACAAATAAAGTTTTCTATATAGCAGGTTATCACACTACATATCACTTTGGGCTGCACATGGCGAACACACAGATCTCTTAAAATACACTTAACACTTAAGCTATACTGAACAAAATTTAATCTTTCTCGAATCAGAAGGCCTCAGGCTCATCATTATCACACCAATCATCATTGTAGATGGTGGTGGAGATTGGGCTGATTTTATGACACTTTTTCAGTTTGCTTACTTGTCTTCTGCCTGTTTTTCATAAAAACAGAGTTACTAGACTGAAGATTTATATTGAAAGGTGCCAGTTAATTTAGCTTTCTGGTTAATTTCATGTGGGATAACGGAGCTTTTACTGTAATACCAGAGCAAAATAGTTAATTTGGATAAGTTGATCTTAGAGCATATGGATGTCTTCAACAATTACCAAAATTACATCGTGCAGCTGAAAGATGGTCCCCCTAAGGAAGCTCCAGGTACAGTGTACAGTTTGTTAAATGATGATTAGCTGGCACAATGTGTGTTAGTGAGCGGAGGAAAAAGAGGGGTTGAGATTGAAGAAAGAACTTTTAAGATAGATACATGGTTGTGAGAGGTGCAGATTTTGGAGGATCGCTAGGAGAAGAAAGGAGAGAGGAAATGTAGATAGTACATAGTTTGGAGATTATAGAGAGTGACAAGAAGCAGAGGAAACAGACATTATCAACAATGCAGAAAAATAAGTATCATGATCCATTTTCGGAAAAAAAAAAGAAGTGTTGTTATAAAAGCAAAAGAAATGTAGTAAGAAACACCTTGTAAAAATGTAGAGAAAGCTGGAGATTAATTTTCAGAGGCTATGAGCACCTGTTGTATCCAGTAACTTCAATTAGTCTTGTGGGTGCTCAGCATACATAAAAATAAGATATTGATTAATTGACTGTCAATCTATGCACACATGATATGTTGCACATGTTCTGTTCCTTTGCTTGTTCTTTGGAGGCATGGCCATAAAGAAGTGTCAGATCCATTATTTTCACCTTTAACTAGTTATTTAGTCCTCTGACAATTAGAAATTGGGTAAATATTTAATTCAAGTCCTATATTCATTATATATTATATTTATGTCCTGTTTCCTAAGAAAACTTCCTTGTAAAAATCTGTTCCATCACTAGGTCTCCTGTTTGTGCTTAAGACCTGTATTCCTAAATTGAGGCTATTACATCATTCCGTCCCCTTCTCCCTATATAGCTAGAGAACTAATTGGATTTCACTCTCTTTGACTAAGGCCTATATTCCCAGATTTATGTCACTACCTTAGTGCTTTTGCCTTTTAAGAAAACATACTGAAGGACAATCAGGCCCATCCTGCAGTTTTCAGGATTGGTGTAGCCTCTAACAGATCCCCAAATCTTTGCTTCCACACTCCAGACCTGAGACAAATATATTCACCAGATGCCTTATCTGTGTCAAAATGTAACCATAAGTGCAGCAATCTGGTGCAACAGCTGCTCTTTCAGTTTCTTTATTGCTTATCCCACCTACCATCTGGAAGGTTCTCTTTATCAATATTTTTATTGTTGTTTTTTACTTAGGGAGAAAAAAAGACCGAGAATCAAACTCCACTTCATCTATTAAAACAAAAAAGAAGTAGAAGAGATTTAAGACATTTCCAATCTAAAAATAAAAATCCAGTAGCTTTTTCAACACCAGAAAATTGTCTCACAATAGGATGGATTTGTATCTGCTACTGAATAGAGTTTTCATTAGTAAATTGTTTATTTGGGTGCTTCTGTCAGAGGGGGAAAAATACCAAAACATTTTTCTTTGCTTCCTACACACAACTATTTTCTGGGATTTGAAAAAAACCTGGGCAGATTCAGCTACAGACTTTTGCCACCATCACTTCAGATCTTGCTTTCCACTTCTGTTCTAGCAATTAATCTGTAAACCATGATAAACTCTGAGGACAAAGCTGGGACAGAAGATTTTTAATGGCCACTTCATTTGTACTACACCTAGCACATTGGGGTACAGGACTGTGATGAGGGCTCCTATTTGCCATGGTAATCTAAATAAATAATAATGATAATGAATAGCTAAGGAGAAACAATCATTTTGAAGTGCTACCAATCTATTGATGGAGTAGTCTTTGAGAATAATTTTGTTTCTCAGTTCCATGTGGAAGTACTAGTTTTCCATTAACATCTGAAGGAATACAAACCATGTCTGTTGCTCCAGTGGGATAAGTGGAACTTCACTTCTGGTCTCTCTCGAGGTAATGATTACTTTATGGAGTGAGTAGAAATTACTAATGCTGCTTCCAGTTCTAACACAGATATTAGATGAAGCATGTGACAAACCTTATAGCTAGTTCTATAGTTGATCATGATGACTTTGGTATCTTGGGCTGCTTCCGTAAAACAGTTATTGATATTGTTGTTGGTGTTATTGAACAGTCAGTCTAAATATAACTGACAGGAGTAGGCCCTATATATCATAGAATCATAGGGCTGGAAGAAACCTCAAGGCAGGACCAATTTCAACTAAATCAACCCAGCCAGGGCTTTATCAAGCTGAGACTTAAAAACCTGTAGGGATGGAGATTCCACCATCTCCCTAGGGTAACCCATTCCAATGCTTCACCACCAATATATCAGGGATGGACATCCTACAGCCTATGGGGTGGACATGGTTCATCAGGGTTAGCCACTTAAGGCCTCCAGATGCTTTGTTTACCTGATTGTACACAGGCATGGCCATTCACAGCCCTCAGCAGCTGTGATTCACCATTCCCAACCAATGGGAGCTGCAGGAAGTGCTGGCTCATCCCGTGCTGCTTCCTGCAGCTCTCATTAACAGGAATGGTAAACCATGACAACTAGGAGCTTCAGGTGGCTGTAACTGTAGATGCCCAGATAAACAAACAGTCTGCTGGCCTGCCAGAAGCTAACCCTGATGAACCGTATACAGATGGCCCACTAGAGTTTCTCCAGAACTGCTTTATATGATTAGATCTACATACGAAGGAGAGCCATTGTGCACACATCTTCCTTTCATGCAGAGTGTTGGGAGGGAGAAAGCCTCCTATATGATGCTGTTCTTCCAGGTCCCCAGATTCTCTGTGGAATACTAAATTCATGGGTGGGAAGAAAGAGGGTTTGGCTACCTAATTCTTTTTCATGGTTTTTGCTGCAGGAAGGATTGATTTGGTCCTTGGCTGTGGTGTTAGACTTTTCTGGTTGTTGATTGTGTTGGCAGGGTTACCTCTTTTCCTCTTACAAGTGTAAGAAAAATAAGTAAAATACCACAGCAAGGAGAGTTTATTCAAATTATATGCAGAAATGTCACCCATAAAATAAAGATTTGAAGTCTTTCAGCATTTTTTTCAGTTTGTAGAGCTTTCCTGATTGAAGAGGTCACTGTAATATTGTTAGTGATGGATAAATGGCGTGTCCTTTGCAAAAAATTGAATGATCTGCATAGCTATCCGGTGCTAGAGTATTATCTTATTGCCATAAATCTAGACATAGAATGATCATTTGAAGTTGTGATTTGCTGCTACTATTGATTATTACTGCAGTCTTATTACTGCAATTCACTACTGTGGAGATTATATCCATTTATCAATGACATGTCAGTATTCAGCAGTCAAAATGAGCAGGAATTTTTGATGGATGAAGTTATATTGGTACTCGTGTTGTTTTATTTAAAAGGGAAAAGTCACGACCTAGTAATGTTTTCTTATTTTGTTTTCCACTGTTTTTGAAGCCTTTTTACTTTCTTGATGATTTCTGCAAAGAATTAATTATGCATTTAATACAGATCAAAACATTTATGTGGACAATGCAAGTGATTTTATTTCCTCCAGGATTTGTGTGCTCTTGCTAATTTCAATAGGACATATGCATCAGTTTGCATGATCATGTTTTATTGTAGTTTGATTTAGGGTTTGGCAGTGTAGTATAGGACATGAGAAAATAACAAAATAAAATATTATTTTATTGTGATACAGCTGTGAAAAACAGGAGATAGCACTTCTACCAATAGCATGAGAATAAAACTGTGCGATCACATATTGATGTATTAACAGGAATGTAAGACACAAGAGGAAATTGACCTCTTGGCATTGGTGGAATCTCATAGGCAGTATGTGTCCAATTCTGCATTTCACAATTTAGGAAGGATGTGGACAAATTGGAAAGAGTCTAGAAGAGAGCAACACACATTTATAAAAAGTTTAGAAAACATGACCTTTGAGGAAATTCTGGAAAAACTGGTCTTAATCTTGAGAAAAGAAGACTGGTAACATACTTCCAATGTGTTAAGGGTTCTTACCAAGACAATGGTGATCACTTGATCTTAATGTCCGCTGAAGATAGGACAAAAAGCAATGGGCTCAATCTGCAGCAAAGGACATTTAGTGTAGATATTAAGAAAAAATGTCAAACTTTAAGGGTAGTTAAGCTTTGGAGTCTCCATCATTGGAAGAGCTTGAAAAGAAGTTGGACAAACACCTGTTTATGAGGGTCTAGGTTTACTTTGCTCTGCCACAGTAGAGGGGACTAAGTTTGATGACTTCTTGAGGTCCTAACCAGTCCTGCATTTCTATTATTTGGTGTTATAGTGTATATAATAACAGAAATCCATAATGTAACATATAACCAATAGAACTGATCTCTGTCTACTGCAGTGCTACCGTAGATGAAGGTCATTATAGTCCCTGTCTACCTTTAGTTGATTACAGCTCTATTTTTTTATCAGGATTTTATAGTGAGGGTACTGCATTTCCTGTCACATGCCCATTCTTGCTACGGGTTGGACCTCCCTGGTCCAGCACCCTCAGAACTTGATTGGTGCCACATGAGGGATTTTGCCAGACCAGGCGAGGTCATTTCTGGCACCCCTGCAACCACACTTCCCTTCTGTCCCACTAGACTTCCCGGCTCCGTGGGGCAGCCCAGCTGGGCTGCGCACCACATTCTCCCCCTAGCAGCCCAGCTGGGTCTTCTGCCAGGCTTCCCAGCTCCTGCCAGACTCCTGGCCTCCTCCCTTCTCCCTGCAGCATACCTGGACTCTAATCCTGGAACATCTGTGGTTGACCAGGACCATGGATGTTGCTGAACAAAAGAGTTCCAGTTTATAAAGGTGTAACCTGTAGCATTACTGGTATTCATAACATGATACTGGTGGACAGTGAAGAATTCAACAAAAGCAGATTTTGCTTTGGAAGCATAAAGAGGAAAAAAACAATAAAATAAAATACTTGGTAAATGTCATACATTTCATTTTAAATCCTCTAAGGTATTATTACAATCTGAGAAGAGTGAGGAAATAAAAATTATGCATAGACGTATATCAGTTGTCAATGCCATTGTAAAGGAAAGACACGTAGAAATGACAAATTTTGAAAATGCAGTGGCAGTGTATACAGCACCTGTGCTCAATAGAGATCTAGCATGTTTGCTGCCTACTTTACTCATTTTTACACCCCATGGAAAATATCTCTGCTTCATGTCCAGCCATGCTGTCTTTAGTTTTATAAAGTACATTTATGGCATCTACACTTACTGTGCTTGTCAGAGCAGTTGGTCACAGTGAGCTTTAAATTGTTACATCCAGCTAATCAGGAATGAATAAAAATGGAGTTTTAAGGTTTAATACATTTGTTAACGAGACTGGATTTTATTAATGATTTGGAGAGAATTTACTTAGTCAATTGAATCGTCAGTGAGATTGAAGTGTCACAGAGGAACTGCAGTTATTTTCAGAAATGTCACGGGTTATTTAAGAAAGGGCTCTAGGGAGTTCAGAGAGGGAAGAAGGAATTTTCTATAAATCTAGCACAAGTCCCTCTACACAACATGTTTTTGCCCTCTTTGCATTGTCCAGATTAACACACATGTAACCTCTTACAGTGTTTGAATGTGATATGAAATACACCCTGCTTCTTTTATCAAGTGCTGTAACACAAACAAAGTCAGAACGGCAGCTGGAGCCATTTAATCAAATCTACGTCTCATCTAACCTTTGCCAGAGGTGCCACATAAATGGAGTTGAATTGTGAGGAAAAAGGAGAGAGTACAAAATCCTATTTAACCAATTTCTTCTTGAAGTCTACAGAAATGCTATTATTTTTGCCACAATACTTATGGCACTGGCTACAAGGCATCAATGTTAGCGTTTTTTAACTTCTCATTGAGGACAAGATTACTATGCATTGTATCAGAAAACAGCAATTTCACTGGACTTAATGCAGCACCCGTTTTACTCATTCTAATACTGAGTCTATTTAATTTAATGCAGATGCCTAAAATCTGAACAGTCTGATTGAAAACAAACCCACTTGAATGGTTTTCTCGTGTATTACAATATTCCATAATATTGCTATTCAAACACTTTTAATCAGCTACAGCTAAAGTTAGAATTTCTGTATTAGAATCTCAGCTATATTCTGTAATGTCCTAGAGAGCAGAAGTGACATAGATAATTTTCATTCAATATATTTGTGTGGAAAACAGATCAGATTATTACAATTTTCATTCCCTCCATATTTGTGTAGCTGACTACACTACAAATATGTATTACTGATGTTCTCTTTACGTATTCTCAATTACCATAATACCAGTGTTTTCTGAACCAGGTAATTACAGAAAAGTTTTGTACCTTTTATTTTAAGTGATTCATCTTGAATCTCTTACCTCCATAACAACTTGAAAATCACCTCTTAGCAAAGTTATATCAATAAGTTTCTCAAACTAAGTAGAATTTCATGGTTTGAGCAGACATTCAGTAGTGGATTAAAGGCAGTCACGTTCTCCACTTCTGTGGGTGGAAAGCCAGGACTAAGGTTAACTGTGAAAATATGTATTTGAATCATAGATAGGCCAGCCTGACTTGCTGGAGCTGAATCAGCGTTTGTTGTATGATGCTGAATATTGGAAAGAAGTGCCTGAAAAGTGTTTTTTGACATGTGAGGATGGGAATGAAAGGAAGAAGGAGCAATAATGAATTAAGCTGCTGTTGGTTCTGTTAATTTATTGAAGTTGTCCTCTTAAGATTATTCCTAAACCACCACAGTTGAAACATTTTAGCATGGAGCCTGACTGGACACTGTTCCTCCTATTGTGATTTATTAAAAGGGAATAGTGGCAATAAATGTTTATGTATTCAATCAAGTTTGCACAAAATCTGTTATTGATTATATTGTGCGCCTAGCAAAAAAGGAGTTTTTTTTATAATTGTCATTTGTTGACAGTGTTGACAATGCTCCTGAACAAGCTATCAGAATGAACATACGAATGGCCATACGGAATCAGACCAAAGGTCCATTTAGCCCAGTATCCTGTATTCTGACAGGCCAATGAAAGGTGCCCAACAGGGAATGCACAGGACATGTAATCATTAAGTGATTCATTCACTGTTGTTCATTCCCATCTTCTGGCAAACAGAGGCTAGGGACACCATTTCTGTCCATCCTGATTAATAGCCTTTGGTGGACCTGTCCTTATTAATTTATCTAATTCATTTTATAACCTTGTTATAGTATTGGCCTTTACAGCATCCTCTGGCAACAAGTTTTTCAGGTTGACTACATTGTTGAAGAAATGCTTCCTTTTGTTTGTTTTAAACCTGCTGCCTACTAATTTCATTTGGTGACACTTAGTTTTTGTTATGGGAAGGGGTATATAGTTCTTCCATATTTATTTCCTCCACACCAATAATGATTTTATAGATCGCAGTCATATCCCCCCTTCATTGTCTCTTCCAAGCTGAAAAGTCTAAATCTTATTAATCTTTTCTCATACAGATGCTAGACAAAACCACTAATCCTATTTGCTCCCCCTTTCTTAACCTTTTCCCATTCCAATCTCTCTCTTTTTTTGTGTGATGAGGCAGCCAAATCTGAACATAGTATTCAAGATGTGCGCATAGCATTTAAACAGAGGCAATAAGATACTTTCTGTCTTATTATTGGTCCCTTTCTCAGTGATTCCCAACATTTTGTTTGCTTTTTGACTCATTGCATATTGAGTAGAATGTTTTCAGAGAACTGCCCGGAATGACTCCAAGATCTTTTTCTTGAGTGGTAGTAACAAATTTATACCCCACCATTTTATGAATATATTCAGGATTTTGTTTTCCAGTGTGAATTATTTTGCATTTATCAACATTGCATTTAATCTGCTATTTTGTTGCCCTGTCACCTAGTTTTGAGAGGTCCTTTTGTAGCTCTAAACAAAAGAAAGGACTATGCAGCACTTTAAAGACTAACAAGATGATTTATTAGGTGATGAGCTTTCATGGGCCAGACTCACTTCCTCAGATCAAATTCTGGAAGAGAATTGGCATGACCATATATATATATATATATATATATATATATATACACACACACACACCTTTGGTATAGATGGTCATGCCAGTTCTCTTTCAGAATTTGATCTGAGGAAGTGGGTCTGGCCGACGACAGCTCATCACCTAATAAATCATCTTGTTAGTCTTTAAAGTGCTGCGTAGTCTGATCTTGCTGAAACAAAAGAAAGGACTAACACGGCTACATCTCTATTAGCTCTAAACAGTTTGCCAAAGACTTAACTATCTTGAGTACCATCCCTGGTTATGAAAAAGCTCACTCTTCCCCAGGAGATAGGTGGTTGATACCAGATAGTGCAATATATCATCCACGATTAAAGTGTTTGGTATTTTTTCTTTAATATTGCACCACATTCTGGTAGATGACATTAACTCTGACAGGTGTAAAGTCAAACAGTGATAAAAAGTGTGCTGTCAAACACCAGTTTATTATAGAGGCAAAGAAAACAAAAATAGACTGAAGGCTCAGTACAGTGATCTAAAGTATGCTCTTCTTAATACCTTTTTATGTAGCATAGAAATATTCTTGAGGAAATGTGGAGACAGATGTTGAATACTTGATTGCTGTATATCTAATTAACTAATCATGTCTTGCTTTTTAATCAGTTGTAACTTGAAGCCAAGAACACAAAAGGAATATATAGAATGAGTATTTTAACTTGGAAGCCTTTTAACTAATACATGGTATTTCTATTTTTTATTATAATTTTATTTTCCATTTTAAAAAGTAGAGAGTTGTAAGGACAACATTTCAAATCTGGGCATGGTGATTGTCCTGCAAGTACTTGTGTTTCATAAGCAAAATAATGGGCCTGATCCAATGACCATTGAAATCAATGGAAAAGCTGTCATTTGACTTAATTGGGCAATATAACCTCAGATTCTGGATCATGAAAACCCATATCCCTGGGGTAGTTTCACATAATTAAAAAATGTAATAACTGCTGTTGTTTGTTAAAAAAAGAATACAGCAAATTTACCAATAAAAATACTACTTGGTTGTTCAACATCTACAAAGGAGAACTGTTTTCCTATTATTCCTTTGTTGAATATAGCTAGTTGAAATATTTCAAGCAGTGTTTTTGATCCATGAAATCATCTTTAGGATTTAAATATTCTGTTAAGTCTCTTCTAGGTAATTATGTAGCCCATTACTAATATAAGCACCTTACAGTATTTAATGTAGTTACTTTCTTAGGTACAAAAGTAAGGTAAAGAAGTGCTACTTTCCATTTTACAGACAGGAAACAATAGTGCAGGTCTATAACAATATCAAGGCACAAACTTCCATTGACTTCAGTGGAAGTTAGGAGCTTAAATATCTTTGTGGAACTGGACCTAAAAATGGCTTCCTTGAGGTCACATAAGAAGTCTGTGGCAGAGCATGAAACGGGTCTCCAAATTCCCAGCCTAGACCACCTTAACCAGTGAGTTATCTATCCATTCTACACTGATATTCCTTGGGAATAAACACTAGTCCACCTTACCACATACAATCCTTGCTAAATGAGGCACAAAGAACTCCAGTTGTCCAGGGCACCAAATGTTGCAAGACGCACACACACAAAAGAGATGAATAAGTATAATGAACAAATAATTCACTATACTAGGAAATTATTTCAAAATAACAAAATCTGAAATATCTCCCAGAATAACTATATCAAAATAAGCTTATTCCCTTAGAAAAGCAGGAGTACAGATTTTTAAATAACCAGCCTGTTACTTTGAAATAACGGGCTTGGTAGTATGGATGCTCTGTTTATTATTCTGAAATAAGGGGGGTTATTTCAAAATAATTCCCTAGTATAGACCAAACTAAGAATCAGAACAGAATCTGTTAATTGAGATAGGTTATTGCCACAGTCTTTTGACCTATAACTAACCTTCATATTAATTTCAGTTCATTAAATGATCTTAAGAAAACAAAATTAGGACATTTTAATGCACCCATATTAGACACATACCATAATGAGAATTAAAGTAGGGTTTGTTCATGTCCAGCTGGTTACAAAATTCCTTGATCCTCCTCCTCTCACTGTCAGTGTTACTTCCTCTTCCTAAAAAGATTGAACGGAAAGAAAAAACCCACCAACAATTTCATGCATTGACTTATTAGCAGTTGCATGTTCAGACTCCGCTCCACATAAATACCAACATCTTTTGTTACCAGCTGGGTGAGATGCTTATTTGGATTGTGGAGTAAAGCCATTATTTTTCTGATGTTGGCTCATATTTTGAGCGTAATTTCTGGATGTAGGAAAAATGAGTCTGCTTGTCTCTTGTGGACAATAGCCCGCATCATAAAACATCATGAATTATTCAGCTAAACTGGCAGACTTTTGGCAGAAGAGGCTAGGTCCTAGCCAGCAGACAGGCTGATTTACTTCATAGGTGCATTCTGGACACCTGCAGGCTAATGATCAGGGCTCAACAAATTAGGCAATCTACTCGCCCGTGGCGAATAGATTTTAGCCTGGCGGAGCCACGCAGCGTGGACTGTGCATGCGCAGCATATGCTTCCGCGCACCTGGCAAGCAGAGCTCACCGCCGCTTGGCGAGCCCTGCTAATGATAGTAAGTGTATTGAGAGATCTCACCCTTCCCCATATACAGAAGCAGAATACAGATAAAGAGGGAGTTGCAGTTTTTAGTATTCTGATTCTTTAACCTTCATAAAATGTAAACTAGATAGTTCATTGAGTGTCTTCTCCTCTGCATGATAACTGATCATTTCTCATTTAAAGCACTAATACTACTGCTGCTTCTATAAGTATAAAGTATATTTTAAAACACTCAGGGTATGTCTACACTACCCTCTTAGTTCGAACTAGGAGGGTAATGTATGCATACCGCACTTGCAAATGAAGCCCGGGATTTGAATTTCCCGGGCTTCATTTTCATAAGCCGGGCACCGCCATTTTTAAATCCCGGCTCGTTCAAACCGCACGGATACACGTGGCACGGACTAGGTAGTTCGGACTAGGCTTCCTAGTCCGAACTACCAATACTCCTCATTCCATTCCATGCGGAGTAACGGTAGTTCGGACTAGGAATCCTAGTCCGAACTACCTAGTTCGTGCCGCGAGTAGCCGCGCGGCACGGGGTTCGAACGAGCCGGGATTTAAAAATGGAGGCGCCCGGCTTATGCAAATGAAGCCCGGGATATTCAAATCCCGGGCTTCATTTGCAAGTGCGGTATGCCTACATTACCCTCCTAGTTCGAACTAAGAGGGTAGTGTAGACATACCCTCAGTTGTGGCCAGAGGTGCAGTTCATCCAGTACATTAATTCCTCATTTAACACTATAGATGCATTTCTGAAAATGTTCGTGCTAAGTGAAAACGTGCTATGCGGGGTCAATTTTCCCATTAAAAATAATGGAAATGATGGGGGTTGGTTTCAGGTGGTGGTGGCAAAGTCAATTTTTTGTTGGTGCTGGGTCGTCAACGTCAACATTAGATATCTAGCAACACAAGATATCTAGTAACATAAGTCGCCACAGTTTGTTAAAACACAAAGATAAAACACGTGAGTGAGCGGAGGAGCGCTGTGAGTACGTGTATTCATCTGCTCTTGTGTATTACCACTGTTTTCACCAACTTATAGTGTCGCGCGAAGTAGTCCGCCACTTGTTATTTTCATGTTATTTCGGGGACAGTTGTGTTGTTAGAAAAATGTTCCCTAAAAAAAATCGTGCTTTTGCGAAAACGTGTTAAGTGGTCACATGTTAAACGAGTAATTACTGTAGCTGTGATAAAAGATACAGGCAGTCCCCGGGTTACGTACAAGATAGGGACTGTAGGTTTGTTCTTAAGTTGAATTTGTATGTAAGTCGGAACTGGTACATATTGTAGGGGAAACTCTAGCCAAACATTTCTCCAGAGCTCAGTTTTATTCTCCCACAACTCACTTCTCTCAGTCCTTTATTCTCAAGCTGAGGTGTCTGCTGTGAAAAGCCGCTCTGCGTCTCCCTGGTCTGCTGGGGGGAAGCAGCTAGTGCAGGGTTGCCTCACCCCGTTCGTAAGTAGGGATCCAATGTAAGTCGGATCCATGTAACCCGGGGACTGCCTGTACATTAAAAAAGCCAGAGGTGTGGTTTAAAAATCAGTAATCTTCCTAGAGCTCTTAAGGGAAAAAAAGGTCAGATTAAAGAATGTATTTTCTTTGTCCTTTGATCTTAAACTATGAACTATTGAGAATAGATTATAACCTATTATTTATAATAGGTCTTGATCAACTCATCTCTGTAAAGGCCACAGTTAGAAGAGATGCAAACAAGTAAAGAAAATACAGAAAAATCTTAAGTCGGTCCCTACCAATTAATGACCATGAAAAACACGTTACAGACCATGAAATCTGGTCTTTTGTGTACTTTTACCTATAATATACTGATTTCAAGTGTTTCTCAAATTGGAGGGGTGCCACAAGGTTATTTTAGAAGGGTTACAGTATTGCACTGACTTCAGAACTGAGTACCCAAAGAACAGCAACTGTTGGCCAGGAACCCAGCTCTGAAGGCAGAACCCCACCAGAGGTGGCAATACCATACTATGCCCAACCATACTTCTTTGCTGAGGCCTTCAGACCTGGATGGCAGAAAGTGGCAGCTGCTTACTGTGGGTCCAGCTCTACTGGCAGCAGTGCAAAAGTAAGGTTGGCAGTACATTCTGACTTCTGTGCTGCTACTAGAAGTGGCTCTGTCTTCAGGGTTTGGCTCCCAGTCAGAAGCCATTGCTCTCCAGCTGACTAGCTCTGAAGGCAAAACCATCCCCCACCATTAGTGCAGAAGTAAGGGAGTAATACTGCTGTTGTCCCTACAATACTCCTGTGCCTCTCTTCCCCCCATTTCCTTTTTTGGGGTCAGGTCCCTAATTACAACACTGTGAAATTTCAGATTTAAATAACTGAAATAGTGAAATTTATTATTTTTAAAATCCTAGGACCATGAAATTGACCGAAGAGGACCATGAATTTGATAGGGCCTTAATCATAAGATAAATAATTTTACATAGAATAACATTTCTCAAGAAATCAGTAGGCTGAGCAATTTCAGTATTGTTAAGCCATCACTTATTTTTCTTAGTCTAGAAAGAATATTATTATTCTCCTGGTTCCTCGTGACCCAACCCAAAAACTCAGAAGTATTGTGAAATGAAAATCTGAAGAGTGATAATCATATAATATGGAGTCCGAACCTGCAAGCATATACTCATCAGGATAGGCTTTGGGATTCCTTGCTACTTATATGAGTAAAGATTTGGAGGATCAGGTTTCCATTAAGCATGCTGGGGCTCTACAAGTGGAGTTTCTTAAGTGTCTGGTAGATTCATTTCTATTGTTCCAGCAGATTGAGTTTGTTAAATATTCCTAATACTTTAAGCCAACTTCTGGAACTGGAGAAATACAACAGAGATAACATTAATTAGATTAAAAATGGTGACATTCCTTGAATTATGTATTTCTTCAATACTATGTAGCCAGCACTACTACCTCAATTAGAGTGGCCTCAAATATTTTCCATTCTCCGTTAATATCCGCATATGATGGCCAACCTTCTGTATGTAATTATTTTTACTTGCTTAGTACAAGTGTGCTAAAGAAGGACTGCCACTTAGCTACAGCAACGTGGTGTCAGCAGAGGAACCAGCGTCATGCCTATTTTAGAATTCTATAGGATGATTACATGTAAGTGCCAAATTCTATAGGATGATTACATGTAAGTGCCACTGGGCGGATTTGAACCTGAGATCTCTGAAGCAGAATATAGGAGCCTCTACCTTCTGAACTAAAAGCCAGCTGCTTCCCAGCACATGCTGTAGAGGTCTCTTGATCTTAACTGTTGCTGTGGTCTAGGTACCACTTGCATTGCTCAGTAACCACACTAGGTGTGTGGGTTACATACACACCTGTAAAAAGGATATCCTCCGCTAAATGTCATAGGGCTTTTAAATTATTTCTAAAGAACCTTCTGAAATTCCTGTTGCAGCCTTTTGATTTCATCTTTGTTTCTATCAATAGACCTTTTCTGTAACAGCTTCCATTTGAACTAATGGAGTATTTCCAAATGTTATACAGGATGGACTTCTCTGGTCTGGTACCCTTGGGACCAATGAAGGGATTTGCTGGACCAGGGGAAATCCATCCCCTAATGGCCCAAGCTGCCCTACTGCCCTTGGGCTAGAGCTCCAACCTAGCCCTGCCACTGCCCTAGCCCCCCAAGGCTGTCTAGTTGCCGCCAGAGTACCATGGCTGGAGGGCTGGTTCCAGAGCTCCGCAGTCTCCTGGCTCCGCAGCCAGGGCAGGAGTTCTCTGGCTGCCACAGGGATTGAAGCTCTCCGGCCACTGGGATCAGAACTCCACACTGTGCCGCCTGCTCCCTGCCTCCCCTCCCGCACTCCTGCCGTACCACCAGACCTCCCTGTTCTTGGGTTCTGTGGTCCAGGAACACCTGTAGTTCTGCTGGACCACTGATATTGCTGGACCAGAGATTGCTGATTTAGGGAGGTACACCTGTAGTACTCTAAGGGTTATGAGCCTCTTTGTGTCATGGACACTAGAAAGTAACTTGTCTTAATGCAGACTGGAGCTGGTTTGGTATTCAGTCCAGTAGCATGCTGTCACGCACAGACGCACTAATGTATTACAGCCTGGAAGATCTCAGTTTTGCTCTTAATACTAATTGATACAAAGATTTGACTTGTCCTACAAGAAAAGTATGGTCTAGTGGACAGAATATGTTGGGAGTTGATTTTGAAGCATCTTCAATCCTGATTTCTGTTTTCTTCTCATCATTAAGAGGTTTTCTTTTATTTCTCTCTTCTCCTGTTCTCCCTTCCTAAGCATGCAGTCCCATCTGCATAGGGAGACACATGCACCAAAACCATTAAATCGTACATAGGATTTTGTACAGGGATTCACTCTCACTGATCCAATTGCAGGATCAGGACTTTTTGTTTGTTTTCTGTTTTACAAAACAATAAATAATTCACCAAAATTAAAACCAAAAAGATAACCAGGAATTAAGTATAAAATGGGAATTTGCACATGTGACACAGAGGATCCTTGGGTCAGTTGGCAAAAGGATTAATTGATCAGCATCAGTAACTCCTAGCAGATTTATGGTATTTATTCATAAATAGTACCTGGTGAGGAATCAAATGAAACCTGCGGCCATGGTGGTCAACAATATCATAGAAGATTAGGGTTGGAAGATACCTCAGGAAGGCATCTAGTCCAAACTCGCCCTACCTCCCCGCCCCCCCCCCCCCACTCCCGGCTCCTGTCCAGCTCAAAGGAGGACTAATCCAAACTAGATCATCCCATCCATGGTTTTGTCAAGCCTAGCCTTAAAAACCTCCAAGGATGAAGATTGCACCACCAGCCTAGGCAGCCTATTTCAGTGATTCTTCAGCTGCCTAATGAAATAATATTTCCTAACATCCAACCTAGGCCTCCCACGCTACTACTTGTAACCATTGCTCCTCGTTCTGTTATCTGCCATCACTGAGAACATTCTAGTTCCACCTTCTGTGGAATCCCCTATCTGGTAGTTAGTTGAAAGTTGCTATCAAATCTCCCCTCCATTTAATTTTCTGTATATTAACTAAGGCCAGTTCCCTCAACCTCTCCTCATAAGTCAGTTGCCCCAGGCCCCTATCCTGCTGTCCGCTGGACTCTCCATTTTGTCCACATCCTTTCTGTAGTGACAGGGGTAGGGAGCAAAACTGGAAACACTGTTCTATACTCAAGTTGCATAGCTTATTTCAAGTTAATTTGAAATAGCTTATTTTGTAATTTGTCGCTGTCTACTCAGCGTCAAATTTTAAAATAAACCACTATTCCAAAACGTGCCTTACTCCTCGTGGAATGAGGTTTACAGGGACATCGGAATGGCGAGCCCATAATATTTCAAAATAATGGGCTTGCTCAAAAGATGCGGAAGTATCCCGAAATAGCACCACATTGTAGACATATCCTCTGTGGCGTCACCTGTGCCGAATAGAGCGGAATAATCCTTTCCCTTCATCTATTGGAAGTGTTCCCATTAATACAGCCCAATATGCCATTAGCCTTCTTGGCAACAAGGGCACCCTGTTGACTCATATTCAGCTTCTTGTCCACTGTAATCCCTATTTCTTTTCTGCTGAACTCTTACTTAGCCAGTTGGTCCCAGGCTGTAGCAGTGCATAGGATTCTTCTGTCCTAAGTGCAGGACTTTGCACTTAATCATTGGAGAAGTGGAGCTGTCCGTGCCACCATGGCTGGAGTCTTGATGGTCATCCCACTGTAGGCAGGGGTCTCCTCTAGCCTAGTTAGCCCATTGTGAGTGGTGGACTGCTCTGGCTGAGCCTGGCCCTCCCCCAGGGTTTGGAGAGGGATGATCAACCGGTTACCGGGTAAGCACACCGATAAGCTTCCTGGGTAAGCATCCCTATCCCTGGACCCTATCCCTACCCGCTAGCCTCTCTCCACTCACCCAGCTTATTGTCACCCTCTGCAAACTTGGTAAAGGTGAAATCTGTCCCATCCTCTAGATCATTAATAAATATGTTCAACTAAACAGATCCTAGCGTCGACCCCTGGGGCATTCCATTTGATACCAGCTGCTAACTAGAGATCAAGCGACTTGTTAAGCCCAATGCTCTAAGCCAGCTTTCTATCCACTTTATAGTCCATTCATCTAATCAGTATTTTTTTAACTTGATGGTAAGAATACTGTGGGAGATCATATCAAAAGCCTTGCTAAAGACAAGGTATATAAAACATCCACTGCTTTCTTTATATCTACTGAGCCAGTTACCTCTTCATAGAAGGCAGTTAGGCTGATCAAACATGATTTGTCCTTGGTGAGTCCATGTTGACTGTTCCTAATAACCTTCCTCTCCTCCAGGTGTTTCAATATCACTGTGAAATATAGAACTGGTGAAATTTAATGAGTTATGTATACCTGTTAATAACATTTTAACTGCTAAACTAACCATGCAGAGTTGACAGACAATGCCTGTCTATGTACCTGTCCCCCTCTCTGATGTAAATTACATAGAGTAAGTCAAACATAATAGAAGTCACATGTGGATTCTAGATTGACCTGGGAAGACCTCTGCCCTGTCTGTGGGATGCAAAGACAATAAACTTTGGAGCATAAAAGAGAGGCAAAAGGATACTCTGTTTTATCCTGCTTTTGAGGAAGTCTGCAGTTATATTAATTGAACCTTTAAAGGGCATGTTATACCTTTTGTTTCCTATGTAACTATTTCTGTTTCCATTATTTTTTCTCAGTATCTGTTAAATCTTTGTTTTTGATAATTAATATATGTTTGTTTCACTATCAATACATCTCTGTGCTGTGATGTTACAAAGAACCTGGCCTTTGTCATCAAGCAGTGTTCATGCTGTTCCCTTGGCAATAACAAATGTGGTCATTACTGTGGGTGCCCAGTGACAGGGACTGGGCACTACAGGGAATGCTTTGAAGGCGCTCAAGAAGTGAGGTACAGTTATGGTTAACCTACAAGGTGAACAGGGGGTTGGCAGAAGCGTGAAGAGATTGTTTGGATAGCCAACCCCATATTCGTTAGTTATCCAAACAATCTCTTCACGCTTCTGCCAGCCCCCTGTTCACCTTGTAGGTTAACCATAACTGTATCTCACTTCCTGAGCTCCTTCAAAGCATTTCCTGTTGTGCCCAGGAATGGAGCACACTGTCAGTATAGCACCAGCAAATCTGGGTCTTACTGAGGCAAAGGGGGTAACATAGTGATTCACAGTACATGCCTGTGTTAGTAAAATGTAGATCTGAGATTGAGTTGGGCTTTCCTTCTGACTGTAGTAAAATGCCTAGGGGTAGATTGTGCAGGGGCATAGTTGAAAATAAGGACACCCCCCTTTGGACTTACAGATTGTCACAGACTGAGTAAGCATTGCAGAAGCTAGCCCTCAGTGTATATTATGGCTGCCCATTACACTAGTGTACTGTCTGAGATAGGGAAAGTTTGTTCCTCCTGAACAGCCAGCATAAGAGTTGCTTGTGGTTGTAGCTCCTATATGGAGTTTGGCCAAGATGTTCACCAAACATGGGCAGTGAGCTTCTTTAGGGCACTCTGAGTGATGTCTCCAGGATGAACATAAGATAGGGTATGTCTACACTACAAAGTTAATTTGAACTAACAGACGTTAGTTCGAATTAACTTTGATAGGTGCTACACAGGCAAACTGCTAGTTCGAACTTAATTCAAACTAGCGGAGCGCTTAATTCGAACTAGGTAAACCTCATTCTACGAGGACTGACGCCTAGTTCGAATTAAGTAGTTCGAATTAAGGGATGTGTAGCCACTTAATTCGAACTACTGGGAGGTTAGGCCTCCCCAGCTTGCCCTGGTGGCCACTCTGGGCACCACAAGGGAAACTCGTCTGTCCCCCTCCCGGCCCCGGAGCCCTTAAAGGGGCACGGTCTGGCTACGGTGCCCAAGCCTGCCAGCACCCAGCCAGCAAACCCTGCACCTGGCACGGTACGAACCAGCCACCCGCTGCCACCCAGCCCTTCGCCTCTTCCCGGGACCAGGCTGGCAGCTCCCAGAAGCCTGCCCAGGTCCGCAAGAGGCGGGCGCCCACCTGGTCTAGTGCGGAGATCGTGGACCTCATCCACGACCTCCGGTCTAGGGCAGGAGAGCTGCCAGCCTGGCCACCCAGGAGCAGGTTTGCATGAAAATCAGGGTGGTCCAGTGAGACCCCCGACTCTGAGCCCTGAGCTTAGAATGGCCGTACTGGGTCAGACCAAAGGTCCAACTAGCTCAGTAGCCTGTCAGCCGACAGCGGCCAACCCTAGGGACACTGGAGGAGATGGACCGAAGACAGTGACCAAGCCATTTGTCTTGTGCCATCCCTCTCCAGCCTTCCACAAACTTTGGGCAGGAACACCACTCCTACCCTCTGGCTAATAGCACTCCATGGACCCAACCTCCATGACTTTATCTAACTTCTCTTTAAACTCTGTTCTAGTTCTAGCCTTCACAGCCTCCTGCAGCAAGGAGTTCCACAGGTTGACTATTTGCTTTGTGATGAAGAACTTTCTGTTATTAGTTTGAAGCCTGCTACCCATCCATTTCATTTGGTGTCCTCTAGTCCTATTATGGGATCTAATGAAGAACTTTTCTTTATGCACCCTCTCCACACCACTCGTGCTTTTATAGACCTCTATCATATCCCCCCTCGGACTCCTATTTTCTAAGCTGTAAAGTCACAGTCTCTGTAGCCTCTCTTCATATGGGACCTGTTGCAAACCCCTGATCATTTTAGTTGCCCTCCCCTCCCCCACCCTCTCTCTTCCCCTCTCCCACCTCCTTTTCCCAGTCTCCCTGAGTTTTGTTCAATAAAGAGAGTTTCTATTTTTGAACACACGTGTCCTTTATTTTTCACATCAGGAAGGGGGGCTAGGGAGGGGTAAGTGGAAGGAGGTGAGGGAGGAATGGGGTACAAGCCCCCAATGTGGAGGACTGGGGTGGCTCTGCGGGCTTCTTGGCGTGGAAGCTCTCCTGCAGCCCCCTGATTGCCCCCCCCCCCCGGATGGCAGCTTGCGGCAAGTGCAGCTGGGCTGATGGCCGAGTGCTGTGATGTGCCGAGTGTGGGCACTCAGGGCACTCCAAGCAGGGACTGCTTTGCAAGCGGGGAAACCCTGAGAACTGTCTGTCCGGGGTGGGAGTCGGGTCCCTTTAAGCACAGCCCTCGGCTATCCTGAGACAGCAGCTCCACGCTCTAAATCCTAATCTGATGCCCTGCAGGCACTGCTTCCGGCCATCCTTAACCTCAGTTCAGGGTCCACTCAATATGGACTTGCTAGTTCGAATTAGCAAAATGCTAATTCGAACTAGTTTTTAGGTCTAGATGCACTAGTTCGAATTAGCTTAGTTCGAATTAACTAATTCAAATTAAGTTAGTTCAAATTAGTGCTGTAGTGTAGACATACCCATACTTCCTCCCACATCAAGGAGGAAGTGAGCATAGCGAGCAATGTCTCAAGCCCCATGTTCATTGGACTGGGGCACATATAAAGGTATATAATGAAATCATTTCCCTTCGGTATAATCCAGGATCTCTTTGAGACACATAGTATTTTTTGCGACTCCCCCAGAGGCAGAGGAGATATGTCTGCCCATTAGCCCTAACTCAGGGCTTTACAGGAAAGGCCTAATATAACTCCAAATATTGAAAGACCTCTTAATTAATTTAATTAAAATACAGGTTGGACCTCCCTGGTCTGGCATCCTGGGGACCTGTCTGGTACTGAATGAGGGAGTTTGCCAGACATGGGAAGATCAATTTCATCCCCTACACTGCCGGCCTCTGGGATCTCTCAGGGAAAGGTGGTGCTGGTCTCCTGTCTGGGCTCTCCTCCTGACTACAGGGTTATGCTGCCAATCATGGCCACTGGGATCCCTGCCTCTGGGCTGCTGCCTGGGCTAATCTCCTGGCTGCCAGCCCTAGCTGCCCAGCCCCCGAATTGCCAGCTGGGATCTGTTGCAAGTCCTGGCTGCTGACCGAGCTCTGCTGCCAGGCCCAATCATGCCCCCCAGGCCACTGGCTGGGCTCCGTTCCTGGCTGTGGCTGCCAGACTCCCAGCTGGCCCCCGTTCCCAGCCAGAGCTCTCTAGTCCAGGGGCTCACTGGTCCTGCCAGACCACAAATGTTGCTGGACCAGAGAGTCCCAGACCAGAGAAGTCCAGTCTGTAATTATTCACTGGCCTCTATCTGCTGAGGAAAGACTTCAACTGGCTGTACATGGAAGTATAAATCCTCTTAAATTGTGCATCATAACAGTGATCTATATCCAGGGATCAATATGTAGTAAAGAAAAGTCTTTCCAGGTATTTTTTTCCCCTGGAATAGCTGTTGGTACTGAAAGATCAAAACGTTTTCTAGTGTTCTTATCAGCTTTTTTATAGTTACTCATTTGTGTATTAATACATTTAATGAATGTTTAGAATATATCCTTTCTTTAGCTTTTTGCTCCCAGAACAAATAGATGAATAATCATGAGTTTTAATCCTGGTTTTAGTACTAATTTAGGGGTTGTTGACATCAATTAAAAGAAACAACTGACTTCAAAGTTCGATCAGGTTCTCCATGTGTGGCCTTAGGCAGCCTCTATATGGCTGAACTTTCTTGTCATTAAGGCAATATTAATCAGAAAATTACATATGCAGATATTTTGTGAAAGAACAGTGTTTACCACAGAGAGGTTTAATTATGTAGATATGACCAAATTCTTACACCCATGTTTACCTTACTTTTTGAATAAATGTGTCACAGATTGAGGTATTGCTTACTGAGTAAGGATTGCAGAAGCTAGCCCTCAGTGTGTGATATGGCTTCCCATTATACTAGTGTACCATCTGAGGTAGAGAACCTTTGCATCTATTGAACAGCCACCATAAGAGTTTCCTGTAGTTGTAACCCCTGCATGGAGTTCTGCCAAGATGCTCACCATTTCACTCTAGATAGCATTTCACTCCAGATGGGTCAGGATGAAGCGAGCCCCCACTCCACCCATTCATACATGATGCACCTGATCAGGGGTAATATGCGTAAAGGGGAATAACAGTTTATGCAAATTATCTGAATACTGGTCCCAACACTATGATGTGTCTAACCCTAAACAATGGTTGACTATGTTAAGCACGTACTCTGTGTGTGTGAGAGTTTGGTATTATTCACATTATGTTTGCTTTTGTTTTTTATTAACGCTACAGAGCATTTGTTTCTCTTTTTGTTTCAGAGGATTAGCTGTGTTAGTCTGTAATTGAAAAACCTGTAAAAACAACAAATAGTCCTGCAGCACTTTAGAGACTAACAAAAATGTAGTCAGTATCATGAGCTTTCATGGGCACAACACACTTCTTTTGATGAATGGAGTTTAAGGGGTCCAGGTTCCAAATAAATATACTTTCCTCTTCTTCTGCAAACATATAACACAGAATTGAGGATGGGTTTTGGTGGCTTTTTTTCCTTATTGCAAGCTAAAATCTGATTCTGGAAAAAAATAAATCCAGAGTTGTTTTTCAGGGTTTTTTTTCTTTTATGGCATTACTGCAAAGTAATCTGATATTATGATGGAGCATAGCCATATAAGAAGATTAAAATATTTTGAATTTTGTTATGTCTTTTGGACTAACAATTACTGACTAAAATTAAAAAATTGAGACGGAAAGAAAAAAGTATTTTTATGTATAGTTTGAAAATGGTCAGTACTAAAGCCAAAACCTCTAAATGTCACTGTTGCCTGTTCAGCTTGAATAAAAGCCTACTTAGTTTAGCTCTTTACTCTTAACTTCCTAGGCAAACAAAAACAAAATGCCAAATAAGGATGTGGTGAGTAGAAAGTTGAGTCTCTACTCAAGAACTTTACATGGATAGGAAGAACCAAAATTAAAGGGAATTTTGAGATCAATGCCGGCACTATGTGTAAGTATGTGGTCAGCTCACCCTCATCTTTAAAGGGAAACATGTTGCATGTAGGGAAAATGTGTACATCATTTGAGTTCAAGTATGCTAGTAAGCAGCTGTACAGTATGAGCTAGTGGTGTGGCACAAGTGAGCTTTATGTGGTTCCCTTTTCATAAAACAATGTAGGACTTTCTACCGAGATTTTGTTAAAACCTTTATGTACATCAATACTGTGCATTCTGTGCCTTCCAGGCTTTTCAGGCAGAATATGTTTGTAAATTAATATTCAACTTCCCAAGTTTGGCCAGAATCTTATTAAAATGTTGAGACATTTGCCCATAACATGATTTATTTATTTTCTTTGTTTCCCCTTTTTTTCTGTGAAAGAGTATAAGCTCATGGGGGCGGGGGCTGCCTGAGATGCTTGCCACACTTTTGGATGCTTGATAAATAGTTACAACTCAACTGCTATTACAGGTCAGGTCTCACTCCACTGAGCTTTGTGAGATCTGACAGGACCACAGCAGAGGTTGAAATGGCTAGAAAGCTGTTACTGTTCTATCGCTTAGGAAGATGTGGATATATACTTTTTTTTTAATTTGTCAAGTAAATATCCGTAATTGCAAAACTCATATGCTTAAAATAATCCCAAAATATCAGACAATTTTAAGAGTTGTAAGGTGACTTACAATTAAAAGAACCCACTTTTATCAAAATAAATGGAAACAAAAGGGGATGGTGTGATACATGTTCACTGGATGACAAACCACTGCTACCACCATTCACTTTTGAGGTAGCTTTCAAAGACCAGTGAGATGGGAGAATACAGAAAACAGATGGCTGGTTGTTATGAACAAAGACTCTGGAAGGTCAACCATACTGTAGATGACTTGCAACACTGGCTAAACATCCTGAGACCTAGCAGATAGGTTCATGCTGTGCATCCAGAAGAAGGACAGAGTATGAAGTGCAAATATTCAGAAAAGTAGAGCTATACATATACTCTATCATGAGCTTTCATGGGCAAAACCCACTTCTTCAACAGCTCATCCACAAAAGTGGGTTTTGCCCAGGAAATCTCATGATACTATACAGCTTGGACCTCCCTTGTTCAGCACCCTTGGGATCTGAGTGGTTCCAAAGGAGGGAGTTTGCTGGACCAGGAGAGGCCAGGTGTGGGGCTCTCCCAGGGCTCCCCTGCTGGCCACAGCTGGCCAATCCACTGCCCCTAGCTGGTGGCAGGGCTTCACACTCAGCTGCTGCCAGCAGGCAGCAGATCCACCCTCCCGGCCAGCAGGGGCTTCATGTCCCCGCTGGTGGAACTCTGCTCTTGACTGGCATGGCTCTCACCCAGACCTGCTCCGGCTACTGGCTGGGCTTCTTGCCCCCCCGGCCACTGGCCCTCCAGGTTGCCTGCCAGCTGACCTTCGAGCTGCTGCTCCTTGGTCAAGCAACGTCCTTGGTCCTGCTGGACTACCGATGTTGCCAGATCTGAGAATCCTGGACCGCGGAGGTTCAACCTGTATATATTTTTGTTAATCTCTAAGGTGCCACATAACTACTCATTTTTAAAGTTACAAACTAACACATCTACTCCTCTGAGACCTTTTATACATATGCTGTATAAGATCATTTATATAATTTTCCTGCTATAAAATCCAGCAGATTGAGCATGGGCAGATTGTTCCTCGTCAGGGCATCAGGGAGGAAGAAGAATGGAAGTAGTAACTCCCTCCTTTTGTGCTCCTTAAAGCTGTGGGCACTGCCTTTGACTTGGCCCCTTTGAACCACACTTTAGAAAGACGGTGGGAAGGGACAAGGCCATCCATAGCTTTCCATTACAGTTAACCAGTTGAGCATTGTGTCTCACACGCCCAAAAAGTATCATGCTCACTCAGCTCTTTTGGAGGCATGGCCGGACGCTTCATCTCTTCATTACTTCCATACAGTAATTTGATAGATACAACATGTCCATAAAAGATTGCCGAGCATTTTCCAAAGCTACCCCCGAGTTCAGGTGTTTAGCCAGAAATGTTGGGCACCTGAGTCTGATTTTCAGAAATTGCTGAATAGGCCCACTTGGAAAATAGTCTTTACTGTGTCTCAGAATCACAAGTTAAAAATGTTGGCCATTGTTTTGTAGCAAGATTTAAGTAATAAATATCATTTTGTTTTATTCATTATTTGTTTTGAGGTAACCCTTACAAGACCAACCCATTTATGAGGGTCCCATTGTGCCAGACACTGCACAATCACAGAATAAAACAATGATCCCTGCAAAGCTTTAACGCATTGTGGACTAATTTTTTTCCCCTATAACATGGGCACAAACTAGAAAATGCTTGTTAGGTAAGTTCAGTTATGTAAATCTGTCTGCTAAGAAAACAACAAAGGCTCAAATTTTACTGGCATACAATAGATCTAATGAGAAGCTGAAAATGCATCACATAAAGTATAGTATTTCACTTCTAAATGAGCTGTATTGCATTGCAGGCTATTTTTTTTCCTTCAAAATTTTCCACATCAGTTACTCATTGCTTATATATGCAACAATAGGTGTGCATGGTTGTTACAGCACAGGTAAATGGCAAAGGACTTGATTTTCTGTGATACTGTGCACAGTAGCTCTAGAATGTCCATTGTGCTGTGAGAAATCACTCCCAATGTCCCCTAGAAATTAGCTGTTCCTTCACATTTATTCCTTAAAATTGTGTTAATAACAAATAGAGAATCATTAAACATAGAATGAGATACTTGTACTAAGAGAATGTGTTCCTCTCTTTTTAAGTGTCCTTCATGATTACATTTTTGGTATCCTTATTATGAGGTTTTGTCAGCTATAACCCCTGACGGCAACTTGGCAGACAGAGTGCTGTTTTGAGCCTCTTCAGCCCTTTGAGCCTTGACTTCAGTTGTATTTGTGGATGCTCACCCCTTCAGTTCTTCAAATAATTGCACATGAGGGGGTCCTTGTGCCTTTTTAGAGCCCCGGTGATTTCAGCGGATGTAGGGAAATACATTGTCTCTATTTGAAAGATGTTGCTTAAAGCTAGAAACTGAAATCCCTTTCCATCATGCATACACATTTCTTACTCGGGAGCAGTGGACTATTGTCCTTTATCTATTTAAAAATAGAGAATAATAGCACGCACATCTTGAAATAATAACACAAAAGGAGTTAAGAAAATTAAGCCATATGGATTAAATTTGCTGCATGTCAGTCTCTCTCTAAATTTGGAATTTGTTCCTTTCCTTTGGAGGTGGATGTCCCAAAGATAGGTTTATTTGTCTCAAAGATAGGAAAAAAAAGGATTTAAACTAGCGACCTTTATGGCAACCGATACACGTTTTTGGATCATAATCTGAAGTCAGTTAATAAACCATTTCATGTGACTGCAGGACTGTGCTCCTAATAGGATCAGGGCCTTAAACCCTCAATCTGCAAACACGTGTACAACTTTATTTATGCTAGTAGAATTGTGTCCTAAAATAAGACAAGAACAGCAGGAGGAGATAAAACAAAGGCTGTGTCCAGACTCAGAGGTTTTTTCGGGAAAAGTAGCCTTTTTCCAAAAAAACTTCACCTGCGTCTAGACTGCAGCCGCGTTCTTTCGAAATTAAATCGAAAGAACGCGGCTTTTATTTCGATGGCGGTAAACCTCGTTTCACGAGGAAGAACGCCTTCTTTCGAAAGTGCTTCTTTCGAAAGAAGGCGTTCTTGAATGTAAATAGGGCTTCTTCGAAAGAGAGCATCCAGACTCACTGGGTGCTTTCTTTCGAAAAAGCGGCTTGCTCTTTCGAAAGTTCCGCGTGCAGTCTAGACGCTCTCTTTCGAAAGAGGCTCTTTCGGAAGTATCTTTCGAAAGAGGCTTGCAGTCTAGACATAGCCAAAGAGAATGAAAGGGGGAAGTATAATGGACAGATAGTTTGCGAGTCACAGAAACTGATGTTTGACCCATTAAGTAAATACGTACTATTGGTTGGTAACTGTCCACATATATTGGTATATCCCAACACAGAAATCTGTATAGTAGATAGCAGCATTTTCACAGGAAATGTTTGTAAAGGACTCTAGATTCTGGAGCACCAATTGGATATTTATTAGCAAAAGCACAATTTGTACCAGCTTATACCTGCTAAACTGTTTTTGCCATTTAGGGCCTCTAGAAAATCCTTTATGTTCTCTCTGATCTTTGAGACAAATAAGATTTCAAAAGAGAGCTATCCACAGCCATGTGAAAAAATGAGTTTCTATTTAAAGAAACACTGACATATATCAAATTTGATCCATCTTATTTCATTTTCTTAATTCCACTTGTATTATAAAAAATGTTTTCTTGTTCTCTCTCCTTACATAGATAAAGGACAATTTGAAAGTAACACATCTGTATGTATGATGGAAAGTGGGGGAAGGGAGAAATGATTTAATTTTAAGCTTTGACGAGTGTGCTTCAAATAGAGAAAAAATGTATTTCCAGAATCATTTCAAATACCCTGGTACAGTAATATCCCTTTAAAATATAAGCTATTTGAAAGTTAGAATTTTACAAGTCTCCATAAAAGAAAAATATAAACCTCTCTTCGTTTATAATGCATCTTCAGTAAATAAACATAAAATACTAGTGAGGCACACAGAGCTAAGTTTACTAGGGATGTTAAATAGTGGTTAGAAAGCTAAATGAGTAGTTGATGAAATTTACACTGACTACTTGATTAGTCAATAAAAGGGTTCGCTACATCTTTGCTTTTTTTAAATGTAGTAAGAGTCTAGTGTCTCTTACTACATTTTAAAAGCAGAGGCACAACATGTGGAACCCAGCTCGAGCTGTGACAGCTGGCGGCTCTTACTACATTTAAAAAGAAGAGCTGCAATGTCTGGGACGCAGTGCGAGCTGCTCCATGCCATTTCCCCCGCTACGCCTCTGCTTTCCCTTGCCCCCCGCGGAGACAGTGCTGGGGGGAACTGACTTTTAAGCTCTCCTCAGCACCAGTTGTTGTTCCCCTTTCTTGCTGCCTCTTTTACAGAGACAGCAAGGTGGGGGGGGGGGGGGAAGCAACTAGTTGAGTAGTGACTCCACTACCCCATTAAGCCTAAGCGTATCGGGTAGCCAAGTAGTTGACTAGTCGCGTACATCCCTAAAATTTACCACTACTGTGTTGTGTTACTTCAGATATGTGAACAACTACTTGGGAAGTTTTTCAGTCATCGTTATTCTCAATCAGTTATGCAGCCACATAAAAAGGTCCGTTTCTTAACTGCCTTCAGGTTATGATCCAAAAGAATATACAGGTTCCTGTAAGTCTTACTGTGACGGATTTACGGGTGCGAGCACCTCGCGCCCCCTCTTTTTGACTCAGCGTAGGGCCGGGGGCGGGGCTCCGCGGACCCACCGCCTTCTTTCTTCTCCTTGTCCCCAGCCCCCTGGGCTTGTTGACCGGGCCGCCCAGGAAAGGGGTGCGATCACCTCTCGACCCGGGATGGCCGAGAGGGTTCGGCGAACCCCGAGTTCAGGCCCCCTCCTTCAGCCGGGGGGGGGTGTCCGTGGTGTCTTAGGGGGTGGGGGTTGGGGACCTGACCCGGGCCAGCTTCTGCGGCGGGCACCGTCCGCCTTGCTTCCGGCTCTTGAGGGTCGTAGGAAGGGTGGGGAAGTGGGGGACCCGGGCCCGCCCTCACCACCGGGTCCCAGCCCGAGGCCCTAAGTGGAGTTGGCGTCTACGCGTCGCCCTCCACGGCGGATGGGGCAGCAGCCCCCGATTCCTCCGCCCACGGGCGCCAAAAGGGCCCTGCCTCGGGCTCCTTCCACTCCCTGCTTGTCCGCCCCGGCGATGGGGCTGATCGGGGTGCACTCACCGCGCCGAAGTCTCCGGGTGCGTCCCAGCGCGAGTCGCCAGCTGCTGACTCCTTCCTTCTTGGTCGCCCCGGGGGCCGAGCCCTTGGCGCCCCTGGAAGCCAGGGTCGCTGCCTCCTCGCTCCTGCCCCCCCTTCCGTCTGCCCGGCCGCCATCTTTATGGGCGCCGGGGAGTGACGTCCGGGCGTTCCGCCCTGTCCGTGCGCCGCCGCCGCCCCCGCCCTTTCCCCAGCGTGGGTTCGTGCCCCGTTTAATGCCGCCAGCCGAGGCGGGCGGGCTGGCTGCTTCTGCGCAGCCCGCCCCCTCCCCCGCTCCCGGCGGGGTGCCCTGGGTTGGGCTTGCCGCGGCCCCAACTCCGGGGCTGCGATGCCGGTCGGCGCGCCGTTTGCGGCGCGCGGTTTCTCCCGAGGGGGGGGGAGTCCCGCTCCCTCCTCTAGTGCGGACCCCGCCGGGTCCGTCACACACCTCCCCCCCTTGGAGAGGCGCGCCCCGGGTGGAGACTGTTCCCCGATTCGGGAGAAAAAGTCTGCGTTCTGGTGGGTCGCCCCCGGCCGATGCACCACCTCAAAACAGTACGGCTGCAAGGCCAGGTACCACCGCATTATACGGGCGTTCGTCTCTTTCATAGAGTTCAACCAAACCAAGGGTGCGTGATCAGTCACCAACTTAAATTTATTCCCCCACAAATAATACCGTAAAGTGTCAATCGCTCATTTCACCGCAAGTGCCTCTTTCTCTACCGTGGCGTATGCCCTCTCTCGTGGCAGCAGTTTTCGACTGAGGTAGAGGACCGGCTGGTCCGCGCCTTGTTCCTCTTGGGCTAGTACCGCCCCGAGGCATCTGTATAAAGGATAAATGGTTTGTCAAAGTTTGGCTGCCTCAGCACTGGGGCGGAGGCTAGTTTGTCTTTTAAGGCCCGAAAAGCGAGCTCTGCCTGTGGGTTCCACCTCACCCTGGTCGGTTCTGTATTCCTTATCAGCTCCGTTAATGGGGCTGCCAACGAGGCGAATTGGGGCACAAATCGCCGATAGTACCCGGCCAGTCCCAGGAACTGGCGGATCTGTTTTTTGGTTGTTGGGATGGGGTAGTCTTTCAGGGCTTGAACCTTGCTGTAAATTGGTTTCAACTTCCCCCGTCCTACTGCATACCCCAGGTAAGAAACCTCCCGTTGGGCGAAGTGGCATTTACGGGGGTTGGCCGTGAGGCCCGCCTTACCCAGGGCTGTCAGTACAGCATCGACGTGCTTTAAGTGTTCTCCCCATGTGGGACTATAGATGACAATGTCGTCGATGTATGCGGCAGCGTACTCCTGGTGGGGTGTTAGTACCCGGTCCATCACCCTTTGGAATGTCGCTGCCGCCCCGTGGAGACCGAAAGGCATGGTCCGAAACTGGAACAATCCGAATGGTGTCGAGAAGGCTGTCTTTTCCCGTGCCGCGGGGTCCAGGGGGATCTGCCAGTAGCCCTTTGACAAATCTAGGGTTGTTATGTAGGCCGCCTGCCCGAGTCGCTCCAACAGTTCGTCCACCCTCGGCATCGGGTAAGCGTCGAACCGGGACACGGAGTTTACCTTTCTGAAGTCTATACAGAATCGGGTGGCGCCGTCGGGTTTGGGGACCAAGACGATTGGGCTGCGCCATTCGCTGGTCGATTCTTCGATCACCCCCCACTGTCGCATCTGCTGCAGCTCCTGTTTGACCGTATCCCACATTTTTCGGGGTAGAGGGCGTATGGGCTCCCGCACCGTCCGGCCTTCTTCGGTTATAATCCGGTGTAGCCCCAGCATCGTACAGCCCGGCCTGGTCGTCAGGGTCGCTTGGTGTCCCCGGAGCATTTCTTTCAGCTGTCCCTGTTGGGGAGGTGTCAGCTCCGGATCCCACGAGAGCTCGGTCTTTCCGCCTTCCTGCCCCCCCCAGGGCCCCAGGTCCTCTCCTTCGGAGGGTGGTGCGATTAGCAGGGCCTCTCGGGGTATCCATTTCTTTAGCAGGTTGACGTGGAAGAGCTGCGTTCCTTGCCTGCGGCCGGTTAGTCGCACTTCATAATCCACCTCCCCCACTCTCTTAACCACTTCGAAGGGTCCCTGCCACTGCGCTAGTAGTTTGGATTCTGTCATGGGGAGGAGCAGCATGACTCGGTCCCCCGGGTGGAAAACCCGCTGGCGGGCGTGGGCATCGTAATATTTTACTTGGCGCCTCTGGCTGTTCTCGAGGTTTAACCGGGCGTATTCGCCCAGCCGGCTTAACTTCTCCCTCAGTTGGGTGATGTAATGGACCGTCCCCCGCCCTGACCCCGTCGGTTGCTCCCAGCCCTCCCTCAAGAGATCGAAGATCCCACGGGGCCGCCGGCCGTATAGCAACTCGAACGGAGAAAAGCCGGTCGACGCCTGGGGGACCTCCCGCACCGCAAATAGGAGGCTCGGGAGCATCAGGTCCCAGCCCCGAGGGTCTTCTTGCGCGAACCGCCGCAGCATACCTTTGAGCGTCTGGTTAAAACGCTCTACTAAACCGTCCGTCTGCGGGTGGTAGACTGATGTTTGCAGTCGTTTGATCTTCAGCAGTGCGCACAGCTCTTTCATCAGCCGGGAGGTGACGTTAGGTCCTTGATCCGTGAGGATCGCCTGTGGCAGCCCCACTCGGGAGAAAATCCGCAAGAGTTCCCGGGCCAGGGTCGGGGCCTTTGTATTTCTCAGTGGGACTGCCTCCGGGTATCGGGTGGCGTAGTCTATTACTACCATAATAAAACGGTGCCCCCTCCCTGATGGCTCCAAGGGTCCCACCAAGTCCATGGCCACCCGCTCGAACGGAGTCCCTACTACGGGGAGGGGCACCAGGGGGGCCTTCGGCACCCGCGCGGGGGCCGTCCTCTGGCACTCGGGGCACGATGCGCAAAAATCCTGCACCGCCCGAAAGACCCCCGGCCAGTAGAATCGCTGTAAGACCCGTTCTAACGTTTTCTCGCGTCCGAGGTGGCCCGCCCAGGGGTTCGCATGCCCCAGTTCCAGTACTTCCCGGCGGAATCGGGTGGGAACTACCAGCTGTTTTTGCATTTCCCCCCTTTTTCCCTCTGAAACCCGGTATAAGCGGTCCTCCCATACCTGGAATCGGGGTCCTTGCAGCGGCCCCTCCGGGCCTCGCTCCGGATCCTCCGGCACCCCGGCTTGGTCCCAGGCATTCTGTAGGGTGGGGTCCATCCTCTGCTCCGTCATGAAGTCTGGGGCTGCCTCTATCTCCAAGCAGGCGGCCTTGCCGCGGAGTTCCTCGTCGCGGCACAACCCCCGGGGTTCCGTGGCTCCCCCTCGTCCCGTGGGGGCAACCGGGCCCTGAAGCAAGGCTCCAAACCCGGGCCAGTCTCGTCCTATGAGGAGGGGGTATGGCAAGGTCTGGGCCTTCCCCACCCGCCACAGCCGGTCCTGCCCGCCCCCGCTCAGGTGGACCTGGACGGTGGGGTAGGCGCGGGTGTCCCCGTGGACGCATCTCATCCAGACTGGCTCCCCTTCCGGCCGTCGGGGGGGGATGAGGTCAGCCCGGACGAGCGTTACCGATGACCCAGAGTCCACCAGGGCTCTGACCGGCTGCCCTTCCACCATCATGTCTCGCACGACTCGGTTTCCCTCGTCGGCCCGGTCCCCTGCCGGGCTGGCTCCCTCCCCTTGGTTCAGCGTACAGTCCATTAAGGTGCATTCTCGCTTAAAGTGGCCCATCTGTCCGCACTGAAAGCAGGGGCCGCGGGTCCTGGCCCGGGCCTCTCTCGGCACCTTCTCCGGCGGTTCCTCCCCACTAGTTCTCTCTGGGGGCGGGTGCGACCACACCAGGGCTAGGCGGGGGATATTGTCCCGCGCACGGCGTGGCTCCGGGGCCGGTTCCTTCCCTATGGGCTTCCCCCCGATCCGGGGCCCCCCTACCTTCGTGCCGGGTAACGCCTCTCGTCTGACGCCTCCCTCCTCTTGCTCCGCGAGGAGGTGTGCCTCCATTAGGTTCACTGCCTCCTGTAGGGTCGTGGGTCGGTTCCGCCGGACCCATCGCTGCCCTTCTCGGGGTAAGATGTGTATGATTGTTCCATTACAATCATCTCGGTGACTTGTAGGCCCGTCTTCTGTTCGGGCTCCAGCCACCGATTGGCCCATTCCCGTAGGCGCTGGGCCACTGCCCGCGGTCTGTCTCCCGCCTTGAACCCCTCCTGCCGGAACCGCTGCCGGCAGGTCTCCGGTGAGTGTCCCAGCTGGTCCAATATTGCCTCTCGGACCTTGTAGTAGTTCAAGGCATCGGTGACCGCTAGGCTGCGGTAGGCCAGTTGGGCGGGCCCGCTCAAGTAGGGGGCCAGCAGGGTGGCCCATTGTTCCGGCAGCCAGCGGGCCGCTGTTGCCACCCGTTCAAAAGTTGTGAGGAAGGCTTCGGGGTCATCCTGCGGGCCCAACTTGCTGTGCCGCAGGGGTAGGTTGGGTCCTTCTCCCGCCCCATTGGGTCCTCCCCCCGTTGCCCCCCATCTTCTTTCTACGGTTTGTCGCCACTGGTTTTGCTGAGCGGCGAGTTCCTGAACTAGTTGCCGCTGGTGCTCTTGGAACTGGCTTGTCAGCTGTTGGATCAACTGAGTCTGTTGTTCCTGCTGAGCCTGGTTCTGCAATCGTTGGTTCCCTTCGAACCACTCCAGGAATTGGCGGGGTTCCATCGCTTCTTCCGGTTCCCCCGCGTCTTCTGAATCGGGGATAGCTCGATGCTCTCGACCTCGTTCGTCTGTGGGGGATATTAGTTAACAGGTGCCCACATTCTCCACCAGTGTGACGGATTTACGGGTGCGAGCACCTCGCGCCCCCTCTTTTTGACTCAGCGTAGGGCCGGGGGCGGGGCTCCGCGGACCCACCGCCTTCTTTCTTCTCCTTGTCCCCAGCCCCCTGGGCTTGTTGACCGGGCCGCCCAGGAAAGGGGTGCGATCACCTCTCGACCCGGGATGGCCGAGAGGGTTCGGCGAACCCCGAGTTCAGGCCCCCTCCTTCAGCCGGGGGGGGGGGGGTGTCCGTGGTGTCTTAGGGGGTGGGGGTTGGGGACCTGACCTGGGCCAGCTTCTGCGGCGGGCACCGTCCGCCTTGCTTCCGGCTCTTGAGGGTCGTAGGAAGGGTGGGGGAGTGGGGGACCCGGGCCCGCCCTCACCACCGGGTCCCAGCCCGAGGCCCTAAGTGGAGTTGGCGTCTACGCGTCGCCCTCCACAGCGGATGGGGCGGCAGCCCCCGATTCCTCCGCCCACGGGCGCCAAAAGGGCCCTGCCTCGGGCTCCTTCCACTCCCTGCTTGTCCGCCCCGGCGATGGGGCTGATCGGGGTGCACTCACCGCGCCGAAGTCTCCGGGTGCGTCCCAGCACGAGTCGCCAGCTGCTGACTCCTTCCTTCTTGGTCGCCCCGGGGGCCGAGCCCTTGGCGCCCCTGGAAGCCAGGGTCGCTGCCTCCTCGCTCCTGCCCCCCCTTCCGTCTGCCCGGCCGCCATCTTTATGGGCGCCGGGGAGTGACGTCCGGGCGTTCCGCCCTGTCCGTGCGCCGCCGCCGCCCCCGCCCTTTCCCCAGCGTGGGTTCGTGCCCCGTTTAATGCCGCCAGCCGAGGCGGGCGGGCTGGCTGCTTCTGCGCGGCCCGCCCCCTCCCCCGCTCCCGGCGGGGTGCCCTGGGTTGGGCTTGCCGCGGCCCCAACTCCGGGGCTGCGATGCCGGTCGGCGCGCCGTTTGCGGCGCGCGGTTTCTCCCGAGGGGGGGGGAGTCCCGCTCCCTCCTCTAGTGCGGACCCCGCCGGGTCCGTCACACTTACTTATAAAACTTTGCTATGCTTCCAAGTGAGAATTCAGAAGAGCCAGGGTATGTCTACACTACAACGTTAATTCGAACTAACTTAGTTTGAATTAGTTAATTCGAACTAAGCTAATTCGAACTAACGGATCCAGCCTAAAAAACTAGTTCGAATTAGCGTTTTTCTAATTCGAACTAGCATGTCCACATTAAGTGGACCCTGAACTGGGGTTAAGGATGGCCGGAAGCAGTGCCGGCAGGGCATCAGAGGAGGACTTAGAGCGTGGAGATGCTGTCTCAGGCTAGCCGAGGGCTGTGCTTAAAGGGTCTCGACCCCCACCCCGGACAGACAGTTCTCAGGGGTGCCCCGCTTGCAAAGCAGTCCTGGCTTGGAGTGCCCTGAGTGCCCACACTGGGCACATCACAGCACTCGGCCATCAGCCAGGCTGCACTTGCCGCAGGCTGCCATCTGGGGAGAAGGGACAATTGAGGGGCTGCAGGAGAGCTTCCACCCCCAGAAGCCCGCAGAGCCAGCCCAGTCCTCCCCATCGGGGGCTCGTGCCCCATTCCTCCCTCACCTCCTGCCACTTACCCTTCCCTAGTCCCTCTTCTTGATGTACAAAATAAAGATAACGTGTCTTCCAAAATGGAATCTGTCTTTATTGAACAAAACTGGGGGAGACTGGGAAAAGAAGGTGGGAGAGGGGAAGAGAGAGGGTGGGAGACGGGAGGGCAACTACAATGATCAGGGGTTGGGAACAGGTCCCATATGAAGAGAGGCTAAAGAGACTGTGACTTTTCAGCTTAGAAAAGAGGAGACGAAGGGGGGACAGGATAGAGATCTCTAAAAGCATGAGTGGGGTGGAGAGGGTGCATCAAGAAAAGTTCTTCATTAGTTCCCATAAAGAAGGACTAGAGGACACCAAAGGAAAGGAATGGGTAGCAGGCTTCAAACTAGTAACAGAAAGTTGTTCTTCACAAAGCAAATAGTCAACCTGTGGAACTCCTTGATGCAGGGGGCTGTGAAGGCTAGAACTAGAACAGAGTTGAAAGGGAAGTGAGATCAAGTCATGGAGGCTGGGTCTATGGAGTAGTATTAGCCAGGAGGTAGGAGTGGTGTCCCTGCCCAAGGTTTGTGGAAGGCTGGAGAGGGATGGCACGAGACAAATGGCTTGGTCACTGTCTTCTGTCCATCCCCTCCAGGGTCCCTAGGGTTGGCCTCTGTCGGCAGACAGGCTACTGGGCTAGATGGACCTTTGGTCTGACCCAGGACGGCCATTGTAAGCTCAGGGCTCAAGGTCGGGGGAATCAGTGGACCCCCTTGATTCTCTTGCACACCTGCTCCTGGGTGGCCAGGCTGGCAGCTCTCCTGCCCTAGATGGCCACTTTCCTGTGCCTAGTGCGGAGATCGTGGACAAGGTCCACGATGTCTGCACTAGCCCAGGCGGGTGCCCACCTCTTGCGGTCCCGGGCAAGCTCCCGGGAGCCGCCAGCCTGGTCCCGGGAAGAGGGGGAGGACTGGGGGGCATCGGGTGGGTGGCTCGATCCGTGCCAGGTGCAGGGTCTGCTGGCTGGGTGCTGTCAGGCTTGCACCTGGCACGGGCACCGTAGCCAGCCCGTGCCCCTTTAAGGGGGCCGGGGCCGGGAGGGGGGCAGAAGAGTTTCCCTGGTGTTGGCCAGAGTGGCCACCAGGGAAACCTGGGGAGGGCTAGCCTCCCACTAGTTCGAACTAGGCTTAATCCTCGTAAAATGAGGTTTTCCTAGTTCGAACTAAGCGCTCTGTTAGTTCGAATTAAATTCGAACTAACGGAGCGCTAGTGTAGCGCCTATGAAAGTTAGTTCGAACTAACATCTGTTAGTTCGAACTAACTTTGTAGTGTAGACATACCCCCAGTGCTTTATGTGGGACTTAATAGAATGTTTTCCAAATAAACTAGTGCTGTGTGACAGTTTCTTTTTGCACTGAATTTCTTCAATATAGCCCATATTTTGTGTATCCCCTTTCCTCAAAACACTTGTTTATCTCTGATATCTCATCTATATTCCTGAGATTGTGCTAGAGTTTGGTGGTGATTTTTCATTTAATGGTTTTTAAGGTCTCCCCCACATAGGGTCCCAGATCTATACCATTCAGCCCTTGTCAAAAGTCTGATTGGCAGGGCTCGACAAATAATGCAATCTACTTGCCCGTGGCAAGTAGATTACAACCCGGAAGAGCTGGGTTCGGGTTATCTGTGCATGCGCAGATCGCTGGACAGCGTGGCTGGCGAGCGGGGCTTGCCGTAGTTTGGCGAGCCCTGCTGATTGGTATAGTAATATTTACCCAGACTGCCACTTCTGCAAAGAAGAGTGGACATGCATCAAGTCTTGTTCCTGCACTAGGGATGTAAACAACTAGTCAAGTAGTTGACTACTCAATAAGCCTAGTCTTATTGGATATAGAGGCAGCAAGGCGGGGGAAAAGCAGGAGACAGTGCTGGGGGGTAGGTCTCTGTGGTATGGGGGGCAAGGGAAGCAGAGGCACACCAGTCTGAGACCTGGTGGGAATTGGGACTACTCAGTCCCAGCTCGTGCCAGGTCCTGGGCTTAATCCCACTGCAGCTTTGCAGTTTTAATGTAGTAACAGCCTAGTTGACTGTGCGCTGAGTAAATAAAAATTTCTTTTGTTTGTTTTTGAACCTGCTGCTTATTCATTTCATTTGATGGCCCCTAGTTCTTATATTATGGGAATAAGCAAATAACTTTTCCTTATTCACTCTTTCCACACCAGTCATGATGTTATAGACCTCTATCATATTTATTAGTCTCCTCTTTTCTAAACTGATGCCAAAATACAGTGGTTGTAATTGCCCAAATATTGACGAGTGCCATATTTAACTGCATTTATCAAATATATTTAGTGCAATTACCTGCCTTTTAATGTATACGTATTTTTACCTTAAACTGTATGTTTCTCAAAAGAGTGTGATATAATGCCTTTTATAAGGCAATCCCCGTTATTCATGGGACTGTGGATTGCAATGCTAACAATAAAAACTGAACAGATCGTACATGTTACAAGATACGTCTCACTTCCATAGAGTGAAAAATAAGGGATACAGTTTTGAAGTATGTAATGGATTTATAATATAATCTCAGTATTATTTGTAGTATCCATTTTCTTTCTGGATCCAGTGGATAATTGACTCAGCAGTTTTTCCCACTTGTTTAATGCTGTTGTGTTCATCTGTTCTAGTGTGAAATTCTTTTAGCTGGTTTAGGGATCCAGATGTTGAAGCTAACATTTTCAATGAACAGTGTTGATTTATTTCATTTATTGAAGGACTTTAACTTTGTAGTCCTCTGAGTGAATTGCACTGCTCCATTAATTTGATGGTTTTATCATTAAATATTTAATCTTGACACTCAGTTCTCCATTTGTCATATCTGATCACACCATCATTCCTCTAGTCCAGTTTCCTGCATCTGGCATTCTGCACCTAGTATTCTGGCAATACCAGATGCAGGAAACTGGACTAGAGGAATGATGTTTGATCAGATACGACAAATGGAGAACTGAGTGTCAAGATTGTGAGTGGTTGTGGGAACTCTTTCCTTATCTCTACAGTGATTATCCTATAGTCTCCATCTTCAAATTCAAGTAAATCTTATCTTAACATACCTAGGCATAAAAGTTTCTATTTTTCATATTTTTTGTAGATTTTATACAATTTCATCTGTGATATGTTACTCTCAGCTCCTACAGCACTGAATTTTACAATTTGCCTTCAGACTAGCAGTTGTTCTCAATATACAGCCGGTCCCCGACTTACGAACTTCACTATCAATTGAATGACACTTTAGTTGTTCACAGGTGTTTAACATGCTCCCCACGATACCAAAGACAGAAGTTTTGCCATGGTAAGTGGGAATATGTCTACACTTGCTCCCTAGTTTGGACTAGGAAGGCAAATGAAGCATACTGAAGTTGCTAATGAAGCATGGGATTTAAATATCCCGCACTTGATTAGCATATTTGTGGCCAGTCGCCATTTTAAAATGCTAGTCGCCCGATTTTAACTTACCGCGTGTAGATGCGGTAGTCCGATCCAAAACCCTTCCCTCTAATTAACTGTTACTCCTTGTGCAATGAGGGAAGGGTTTTGGATTGGACTACTGCATCTACATTAGCAACTTTGGCATTAGCAACTTCGGTATGCTTCATTTGCCTCCCTAGTCTGAACTAGGGGGCAAATGTAGACATACCCTGGCAGTGTAAGTGGGTCATTGTTGGCAGGAGCACTCCCCTTTCAACAATGTGAACCCCGCTCATAGGGGTAGGAAGTGTTTTTTCACACAAGTGCTGACAGTGTTATCCATGTCACTAAAAGCCGTGTAGTGTGGACAAAGCCCAAAAGTTCAAACAGCAAAGAGATGAGACATTTTCCTCCATTTTAGTTCTTTTATCAAGACAAGCTTTTTTACAGGCCATGTCTACGCTAGGAGCTTATTCAAATGTACTAAGTTTAACTTCTGGGCACTCTGCTTTACAAATTTGAAGTTCAGTGTTCTGACTACGAAGGCAGTCTCCATTAATGTGGATGCACATCATCAGACTCAGAGCTCCAGGTAGCACTCTAGGGAGCTGTGGGAGGCCTCCTAGAGGATAATTAGTTCAAATTAGCAGCACCAGAGCATCCATACTAACATTATTTTGGACACTGACAAGTTTGGGAATAGTGTTATTCCTCATGAAAAGCAGGGCTACAGAGTTCGAATTCCGTGGCCACTTATTCCAAAATAATGGGCTTGGTAGTATGGATGCATTGCTTACAAAATCGACCTTGGGAGCCTAATTTCAGACTGAGGTCCTAGTGTAGATCAAGTTACATATATAATTTCTAAGGTGTACTAGGGATATTCACATATCCTTTTTATTAAGATGATCCTTGATGGCCTGTCTGATTTTGATACTTCTTCTGCATGGGTTGAGATAAACATTCTTCCCATCTGAGTTCTCAGATTTAGAGGAAACTTTTTTAAAGTTATAAAGAAAACTTACATAGTTCCTTATAGCATGGAATACAGACTTTACAAACATGATTAATGCATGCCACAATTTAAAAACATTCTCTAGAGTCTAAACACTAAATATATCATAAGATTAAGACCTATTTTGAGCAACACTAACACATAAGTGAACTAACTGGTCTGGTCTCCAGCTATGAGTTTCAGTTCTTAGCCAATGCCTATAGCCTTTGGCAAGAACTGGCCCATGGTTTTCTAGCATCACATTCTCCACCAGTCCTTTGATGTGGTGCACCATGGTCACAGGAGTCTACATTGCCTGGAGACATACCTAAATTTTACGTCATTAATGTTACACTCAATCTCTTATCAACTTAATTTTGGTCTTGGTCTCACTCACCCAGGAGATTCTGATGAGCTGGATTATTTTTCTTTCTTTCTTTCTTTCTTTCTTTCTTTCTTTCTTTCTTTCTTTCTTTCTTTCTTTCTTTCTTTCTTTCTTTCTTTCTTTCTTTCTTTCTTTCTTTCTTTCTTTCTTTCTTTCAAAAAGAGGCTAATAACCTCTCTTTAACTCTGGAACTACTAATTCAGCTCTCTTCATACAATTATAGGAAGTAATCCTGTGCCTGTGAAATAAATGAGTAGGTTTGGGTTTTTTAAACTTAAATAGGAGCAGGATCAATCCCTAACTTTTCAGAGGTTAATGGTAAAATCATGGATACATTAAAGTCAATGGGAGTTTTGCTATTGACTTCAGTGGAACAAAGATTTTATCCTAAATGTTTTTCATGGAAAGAAAAATTGTTAAATTCCTTCATCTTCTGGGTTTTACTTAGATTAGGAATGTACAAGACTGGTTACCCAGTAAGCATTACCTTTACTGGTGTGCTTACCATGTAATCAGTAAACCCGTGGGCCAGGCAAGCAGAGCAGTCCCCCACCCACGGCATGGCACAGCAGGATTCCTACGGCTGGACCAATCTCTTGCTCATAGTGTGGCATGGCAGGACCTCGGCTAACCGGAACAGTCCCCCACCCATAGCACAGCAGGACCCTGGCTGTTTGGAACAGCCCCTCCTGCCAATGGTGTGTGCAGGAGCCAGCAGGAGCAGCCTCCCTCCTGCCCACAGGTCTTAATCTTCTCTGTTGGAGAAGCCTCCCGCCCAGTAGTCCAGAGGCCAGCAGCAGGACCCAAGCCACACAGTTAGCTGGTTAAACAATTACAATTAAATCGTTTAACTCGTTAACTTTTTCACTAGATATTTACATCCCTAACCTAGGTGCAATAACTTGTTCCCTTTGTTAGTACGTCAGTCTGTCAGTTCATATTAGTATATGAGTACAGTGTAAATTCATATTATCACCTTTGTTTAGAGAAAAAGATACCTAGTTCTAATAAAAAACATTGGGGTATGTCTGTAATGAGAACCTCTTGAGATTTCTTTGAGTGTTATATGTGTCACATCATTCTCAGTAACGAAACATTACCTACCATTTGTAGTAATTTGAAGAATCTGCATTTTCTGTGTTGTGCCTTTTGAGATTAGCATTTGTTAGTGAGTTATATGATTGTACATATTTATTCAAACCACTGTTTTCTCCTGGAAAGGCTAGATGAGGAAATAAAAATTGTGTGTCAGGGAATAGAAAGACCTGAAAAGGCTGTCTGGGTTAGCTTGAAAGCTTGTCTCTCTCACCAACAGAGGCTGGTCCAATAAAAAAATCATCTCGTCTTTCAGGGAGTAGTAAACACAACTGTGTGCATCATTGATTTTGTAAGGGTGGGCAGTGTTTCCCCAGAGCTTGAAAGATTTGCTTCAAATAGTTACTTATAAAAGTGTGTGTGTGTGGGGGGGGGGGGGGGGGGGTTCAGTTGAGAAATCTGTGGAGATTACATGCAATGTGCTTTTTGGTGCACTAAGTTTAAAAAGCTACTTGTACAAGAAAGGGGATGCACCAGTCTTTGTCAACCATGTACAGATGGCTTCCATGTTGTGACAGCCCTCCAGATAACAAATAAATTGACTACATTTTAACTAATGATTACACCTTCTATATTTAATGACAAAAGCCTAATTACTTAATTATCTGCCATTTTATCTTTCATTCAATAGGAGAAACCATAGTGCAGTACTAAATAGCTGTTTACATGAGTAGCAGAGACGTACAGAAAGAGAGGGAATGCAGCATTTCCAGGAGTTACCAAAACTCTTGTCCTGATACATTTGCAGTCTTATTTGTTTTGATGTGGATATAACATATTAGTAAAAGTCTTTAACTTTAACACTCTCCTCTGTCTATGTACTTGCTATATCCCATTGATATATACTTAGTGTACAGTGTTTACTTGAATATTGATGGTCTTCACCAGTCTCTGGGCTGCATTATAATTTTCTACTCGTTTAATTCCATTTTTTTTATATTCTGGCTTTGCTGACAAAAGTAATCCATATCTGGCAGTTGAAATGCAAAGTTTAAATTGTAAATTCAGATCTTTAGTTTTAAAAATAATTCCCTCACATATTAGACCCACTAATCAAATTATCAAAATGAAGATTTTATATACTATGATGTGGCATCACGTTATTTCCATGATTAACTTACCTTTCCAGGTTTTCAAGGAGATTCTGCTGCAAATGAAGTCTGGAGCATTATCTTTAATGGATTAATCAAGATGAAAGAGAGAGACTGATCTGTCCAAATGTGCATTGATTCATCTCCAAAACACTTAAAAATGAAAATGCTACCAAAAGCCCAGAAGATGTAGACTTATCAGTATATAAAACCTGAGACCAATTCATTCTAAAAATACATTTATAGATCAGTGGTTCAGAAGCCATTTCAAACCCAATTAGATGTGTTCCTCAAACAAGTGGAAAGTCTTTTCTCTAAGGGCAGATTTTATCAAGTTCATCTCAATAGTTTCTAGGATTAGAACTAAGCATTAAGTAGATTTATCACATTTTTAACATACCAATACTATATCAAACAAGTTCCATTTTCCCTTGGCCAAAGTCTGATGTCATGGTTGATTTTGTGAAATACATTAATTAAAGAACCACATGTAACAGAAGATAAATTGTTATGGGTTTTAAAAGTTTCTTAACCCTGGCATAAATTTCTTCGTTTTTAATCAATATTTTCCTTAATATTCTAGAAGGATGTTCTCATCTCTCATTGCCATGCTTTTAAAACATACTTAGTTGATGTGGACAGATGGTTATCTTTCACTGTCTATCAATCCCTTGCTTCTTTCCTTAATAAAGTGTACATTTGTCCAAGTGCGTTATAAGTGGTATAGGGAAATGAGATTTTGTTTCCACTGGAGCAAGGGGGAAGGGAGAGGGCAATGTTAGAGCCAGGCTATGGATACAGCATCTCTTTATTGACTTCCCCTCTTTGAGGAGCATAAATACCAGTGGCGGGCAACCTGTGCCCCATGGGCTACACACAACCCATCAGGGTGAGCCTCTGATGGGCCATGAGCTAGTTTGCTTATATTGAGCATCCATAGGCACTGCCCCCTGCAGCTCTAAGTGGCCACAGTTCACAATTCCTGGTTAATGGAAGCTGAAGGAAGCATCAGGCGGCACATCCCTATGGCCTGCTGCTTCCTGCAGCTCCCATTGACTGGGAACAGCAAACTGTTGATACTGGGTATTGTGAGGACATGTGCCTGTGGACACTCAATATAAACTTGTGGCACACCAGTGGTTTACCGTAGTGCACCACAGGTTGCCAACCACTGATATAGACTATACATCTTTTAGACTGTTTATAGTTCAGTATGACAGCTTTTACAGAGTGCCACAGGTTTGTATTTATATAAATTGCTTTTTACAGGAAGATGAAAAGCCAAACTGCATAATAATAGGTCCCAAATATGTGGTTTAGCAATAAATTGATAATGCAGGATGAACCTCTCTTGTCTGGCACTCTCTAGTCCAGCAACATTCATGGTCCAGAATGATTTTAGTTAACTGGATGTTCATTCATCCTGGGTGTGGCCAAGTTTCCTGTGGTCCCATAAAGTTTGTTAACAGCCACCAGTCCTGGTTCTCAGTGTTCTGTGCTGTTATTTAGCTCTAGTTTACACTTATATGTCTTCTAAGAGCCCAGTAAGCAATGGAAGTGTTGGTAATCCTGCTAGACAATGTTGACCTCCCCTGGTCCAGCAAATTCTCTGGTACAGCACCAGTCAGGTCCTGAAAGTGCCAGACTAGAGAGGTTCGACCTGCAATTTGTTGGTATGACAGTGGGGACTTTGTATTCAAATATTGTGGCTGTAGTGTAAATGTATGTCCCCTTTTCTGCCTTAGTCCTGATTTCTGTATCCATCTAAGAGATTATCCCTTTTTGGTACTATATTCTCATAGCTGGACCAATATTAAGTCCTAATCTATTAAAAATTTAGTATTTAAAATAAATCAGTCTTTTAATTTACTAACATCAACTGCCTTTTGACAAAATTAGTAAATCTAAAATCTGCTTATAGAATTATCCCCAAAGATTTAGGAGTGGTCATGTCGATTACTAGAGCATGAACCTCAACCAAAATTATTATATCATTAAAAGAGGGAAAGCAGAATATAAAAAGAGGCAAACTCAAGGTTGTTGCTCTTCTGCAATAGTGAGAAAAGTTTAGAATCTTATATTTAATGGCTGTGCAGTTTTGCCTCCTCATCAGAGTATAGGAAAATGCTGGGTCTACATTTTAGGTACTAAATACCTTCTCTATTACATAAGGGTAATTTTCCGTGGTGGAAAGGAACATTGACAATGACCTGTTTAATTGCATTTTGTGCCTTAGTCTCTTGTGTCTGCTGTCCATACTGTAGTAATACTGGCCTGATAAATTGGAGATAATAGTTATTTTTAAGTCTGAGGGCTTTTTGTAATTCCTATTCAATTGTCTAATTATACATTTAAAGGCCAGATTTTAATACTCTTCCTCATGTTGTGTAGTGTAACAGTCTTGAGGTTCATTAAATAACCAGCCAGTGAATGAGAAAGGAATTGAAAGATGTGCCCTGGAGATGGGGCCACATGGATGTAAAGCAGTTCACCAGAAATGCTCCCCAGTTTGTTTCATTACAATTTTATTCCTACGTTGATTGTTGGGCAAGGGCACCTGGTTCAAGAGGGCCTCAAGCTTAGGCTCTCCACCCGTACCGTGTCTTTATCACTGATTATTGGTCAGTTATGAAGGATACAGGGTGTCTGATCCAACAAACAGCTTTATTTAACAAAATACCGAGCCTAAAAAATAGGACACCATAAACTGACAAACTAAACACAAACTGGTTGTCAAAAACAAAACAGTGACATGAAGCCAGAGCCCAAAATACAGATAACCAAACTGGGCCAAAACAATAAGGAGAAGATAATACCACCATGCTCTTGATGATTGGAGATGAGTTAGGAAGATGCCACAGGAACAGGAGACACAGCAAAGAGGAAACAAGCTAGCTGGCCACTGTTGTAGGTGCCCAGGTAGGAGGAGCGGAGGATTGTTTTTCTCCTTTTCTTCAGTTCTTCCATTCTTGACTCATTACTGTGTGCGTGTAGAATGAGAACAAAGAAGGCGCATAACAGGTGGATGCAATATGCCTGAAGAATGGGACTGCCTTAGCTCTACTGCTGACTGACTGGGTGGGGCTAATTAATTGCCTGTGAAGTTGTGCTGCCACACAGATTAGAGGGAATACTGAGTGACAGAGAGTCTGAGAACAGCCTCAAAGAAAAAATCAAAATGGTGGGCACAAAAAAACTGTGCTCCTTCTCCAACATCATAATACTGTCCCTTATGAAGGAGCATCTCTAAATTATAAACTTATACTAACATAGCTATATATCTTCCCTAACAGCTATATAATAACACACACATTAAATTCTCAACTCAGGTAGTATATTTCCATAAACTCAAAGTGTCAACCACCTATTGAGGAGACGTTGTCAGAACATCACTCTGGTGTGCATCTTTACCACTCACTTTCCTAAAATACCCCTTCTCCAGGCAGGTTAGCAAGTCTCTATGAGTCTTTTAGGATATTTAATCTCCCACTCTGATCTTCTCAGTGTCAGCTTTTCATTACAGTCTGAGTTACTCTCTTGTTCCATGACAGTTTCTCGTTTGTGCGTTGATGATGAGGGATCAGTAAGTTGAGAAATGGCACAATTCACACGTACTGTTAGAACATTGGAACTTTGTGGGATTACTCATAGATCCTTTCAGTTACATCTAAATGTGTCCCCTCCTGCTCTGTGTGAGCTACGTAAGACCTTGAATGTAGCAGTTCCGTAATGGCACTCCTTTGGCCCCACGTATTAGAGGTATGTTTCCTCTAGTACACTCTATCACCTGGGATAAGAAATGGGCAATCACTGACCCTTTTTGTCAAAATAATATTTCTGCTTCCACTTCCGATTTTCTTTTACCTTCCATGTGGTTGCATTGTTTTGAGATTTCAACAGGTGATCAGTAATTGTTAAATTAGATCTGATCCTTCTTCCCATTAACAGCTGAGTGGGAAAAAAAACCTTGAGGACCACCATGAAGAATGGTGCTTGATACTTTCAGATCAAGCATCGTCTTTATGAAAAAGATCAGAGAGAATGATATAAGGAGCATGCCTGGGCCTGCATTGGCGCTGCTGGTGTCGGCGCCAATGGAGATAGAGACATCACATGCAGCCACAGCCTGAGAGTGTTCCTTGCCAGAACTGGCCTCATTTCTCATCAGTTATAGGTGTCCGGAGGGAAACCTTACTCCTTTTGAGGGATCCTCGAAAGAGAGAGATTTTGGAAAACCAATGCCTTTCATAAATCACTGCCATTATCAAAAGACTTTTTCATAAGATTCTTTACTTTAACAATAGAGACTGTTCTACTAGTCATTTGATTTGGGGTAATTTGGACTGGATATTTTGTGACAAAAATCCCAATTTTAAGCCAATTTGTAATATATGCTCTGGAAAACTGAGGCCTATTATCACTAAAGACTTCACGGGGAATTCAGGGTCTAGAAAAGATTCCCTTCTGTTGGCTATTCCTGACTTACTATTAGCACTATGCAGTGTGCGGATTTCTTGATACAGAAAAAATAATCTGTGTCTATTAAATAATTGTTTGATTGCCAGGTAAATAAGTTAGTGCTGACCTCCTCATTAGGTCTTTTGTGGACCGTGATGAGGTCTTAGTGCCATGCCTGTTGGCATGGCTTTTATTGCAAGCATGAAAAACCATTTCCCAACATTTTAATAATGTTGTGATTGATCCACAGGTGATACAGCACTTCTTGTGTTTGCACTTCTCAATTCCCAAATGACCCTCTTGGATTTTCTGTAACATTTATTTTCCCAGACTCATTGGAATTACAGCCTCACTGCCCTTGCAAATCACCCCATCTATCACAGTAAGCTAGTGTGTTCAGTTCCAATAGTCTCTTATACTTGGACAGTAAGTAACTGCTTATTTTTTTCAGGCCGCCTTCTAATTATCACTTCTTTAAGGATTCACAGTGGTTCACCTTCCTCCGTTTTCTCTCTTGTTTCAGTTTCCTGTTATCTATGAGAATTGACTTTAGAATATGATCTACACAGGCTTTCACCTCTGTCTTTAAAGTCTTCTCTTGTTTTGTGGGAGGCACTATTCTGGAAAGTGCATCTGCGGTGAACATGAGCTAACCAGGCATGTAGGTTACAAGCAAGCCATGCTTTTGTAGCTTTACCATCATTCTTTTAATCCTTAAGGTACAGTTATTTAGCAGTTTGTTAAATAACCCTATCAGAAGGCTTGTGGTGCATTTCAACTTTCACTGTATGTCCATAAATGTAATCATTGAATCTCTCAAAGACAAACAATATTTCTAAAAGTATCTTCTCAATCTGTGCGTATCTGATTTCTGCCTTAGTGATTTGAATGCACATGCCGTTAATTGTCAACAATCCATCCTTCAGTAAAATCACTGCACCTACCCAAGCTATGAAACATCTGCTGAAATTTTAATATGACTTCCTGGTGGATAGAATTTCAGCAGTGGTTTATATATCAGTTGTTTTTTAAACCTTACCCTGAGTCCTTCTGTTCTGCACCCCAATACCATTCATTTTTATTTTCTAGGGCTGCATCTACACTACAAGGTTTTTGCACAAAAAATGATGGAGCATCCTCACCTCAAGTGTACTTTTGTGCAAAAAACCCCCACAAAACAGTAAATTGACAGGACAGAGGGATTTTGCCGGTAGAGTTATTCCTCTTTCCACGAGGAATAACTCCTTTTTGCGCTACAGCTCTTGTGCAAAAAGGTATGTGTGGATGCTCTGCAGGGGTTTCTTGTGCAAAAAGAGCCTATCAGAAAAAGCACAGGTGGCCATTCTGTTAATGGCAATCAGAGCCTTCTTGCGCAACATCATCCATGCAGTATGGACGCTCTCTTGGGCAAAAGCACATCGCAAAAGTGATGTGCTTTGAGGTATGGACACGCTTTTGCGCAAGAAGTTTTTGCAGAAGAGTTCTTCCACAAAAAAGCTTCTTGCACAAAAACCCTGCAGTGTAGACAAAGCTTAGGAGTTTCTTGAAGCCACTTTTTGGGAAGATAGGTTAGGTATGAATTCTCCAAAATAAGTAATCATTCCCAGGAAGAGGTGGGCATCTTTCTTTGACTGGAGATGTGGCATCATTTCAGTGGCTGAAATCTTTCTCTTATTAAGTTTTACACCTTTATTGGAAATAATGCAAGTCAGTTCTGTAACCCCTAAAACACATTTCTCCCTATTTAGTTTGAGGTTTGCAGCTCCAGTTGCATCCAGGACTTCCTGAAGTCTACAATCATGCTCCTCTTTTATTGAACCCCAGATGAGGATGTCCACTGAGGTGTCAACACATTCATATGTTCATAGAGCATGTGCTTGTTTTTGTGGTACATTTCTGGTGCTGAAGCTATGCCAAAGGACAAGCATAACATTCTGTGTCTTCCAAATGGGATATTAAACGTGAATAGCTTTCAGCTTTCTTCTGTTAATTTTAAACTGCTAAAAACCTGAGGTTGCATCCAATTTACTGAAATATTGAGCATTTACTAAGTGAGTCATAATCTCTTCTCTGGTTGATAATCTGAAATGCTCTCTTTATAAGGTCATGCTAAGGTTTCACTAATGTAAGAATATGCATAGCTGGCCAACACTTTTCTCCACAATGACAAAGAAGCTCAATCATTCTGTTGACTTCTGAATTTTTTGTATTGCTTCCATCCTTGCAAGCTCAGCCTTGATTTTATCACACAGAGCAAATGGTACCGTCTACACTGATACATAACTGGAGGGGCCTGAATATTTATTCAGACTATATGTCCACCCGGCATGCAACATAACCTTTGAAACAGGTCATGGGATTCCTGAAAGAGTGCTTCATAGACAGGGTCAGCATAATCATGTACTGAGAGCACTTGTTTTACCTGATTGAATTTTCACATGCAACCTGCCCTATAATTGGTGTCACCTTCTTTGGCACCACCATTAATGGGAAGCTGTACATGGTGTTTTTATGACTGATGTTAGCAATTCACCTCCCCTTTACTAGTATATTTGTTCCAGAATAACCAATTACTTTTATTTTTGTTGATCCTAGTTTTGTTTGGTCTTATCAGTCTCTCATGATCTCATAATGTTCAGACAGAATATTAACCTGAGTTCCTGTGTCTAGTTTCAGTGGAATAATTGTCATACACAGTCACTGTGATCAGGGTAACTAGATTCCAGTGCCACTCAACCAAATTGTCTTTAATCAAATATACTTGATTTTTCTGCATGTGGGATCTGTACTGTTTTGTAAAACAATTACTTTCCCCACATTTATGACAATTTCTCACAGGCACCACAGTATTGGGGACCAAATTGTGATCCACACCTTCCATGTGATTGTACCAGGTCTTCACACTAACTTTCAAATGGAGTGGTTCCATTCTTTGATTTGACCTATTCTGGCTATAGTCTTTTGCACTAAGTACATGGATAGCCCATTTTGGTGAATTTGACTCTTTGGCTTCTGCTTTCACAGTTCTGCTGTCTTGCATATTTGGCACGCTTTTTCTAAAGGTAAGTCTCCTTGACAGAGCAGTCTTTTAACATATTGTCTTTTTAATACCACAGATGATTCTTTCTCTGGTCTGAGACTCGGTCAGGTAACAAAGACACAGGTTTTCCTGATTTTTTTTAAATTCTGTGATATATTGCTCTATGGGGTTAGGATAGGGAGCACACCGTGGCCCTGTGTATTCAGCCCATTGGCCCCACTCTACACACACTCAGGGGGTGTGTCTACACTACATGCCTCCTTCGACGGAGGCATGTAGATTAGCCAGATTGGAAGAGGGAAATGAAGCCGCGATTAAAATAATCGCGGCTTCATTTAAATTTAAATGGCTGCCCCGATCTGCCGATCAGCTGTTTGTCGGCAGATCGGGAGAGTCTGGACGCGATGCCCCGACAAAGAAGCCTTTCTTCATCGACACAGGTAAGCCTCGTGAAACCAGGTTTACCTGTGTCGATGAAGAAAGGCTTCTTTGTCGGGGCATCGCGTCCAGACTCTCCCGATCTGCCGACAAACAGCTGATCGGCAGATCGGGGCAGCCATTTAAATTTAAATGAAGCCGCGATTATTTTAATCGCGGCTTCATTTCCCTCTTCCGATCTGGCTAATCTACATGCCTCCGTCGAAGGAGGCATGTAGTCTAGACACACCCAGGGACACTCCAGGCTGATGCAACACCTGTGCTCTTTATTTGTGTCCCTTTTCCACCACCACCAATTTCCTACTATATACAGGATGTTTACAATGGCTCAGCTTAATGCAGGCCTTGTCAGCAACAGAGTGGCAGGCTCCTACCTTGACCTAAGCCTCTCTTCCCTCCTGGTCTCTGACCCCCTTTCACTCACTTCCTCCCAGACTTAAAGCTCCTGTCTACTGAGGCTGGCAGGGGCTGATCGAGGTTGAAGTGGAAGGAGCTACTAAGACTTTCCCAGCAGCACCCTCGCAGCCATGTGGGGTATCCAATCTCTGCCTCCAGGGCACATCTCTAAATTGCTGTGTTCATAATACTGTCCCTTAAGAGAATTGTCTCTAAATTGTAATCTTCTATAAACATAATCGAGAAATAGCACCTTATTTCACAAGTGGCCCTTATTTAACAGGAAAGGTACTACACAGTATTAGTAAGGGTACTAGAATCTGACCCTAGGTTAGTTAGGATAAATTCAAGTAAATCTTTTTTCAGAAAATGATTTTTATATCTCACTTCATTTACAAGTCTTTCACTTAAAAGCCTAACTCCTGTTACCTTCACATGTTAATGCAAACTGGGTGTAGGCATTTTTTAAAGTTTTACTTGTACATTGCTTTTTTCCCCAAAATGAATCCTTTATCTGATACGCGTTAATATATGAAACCTATGCATTATTGGCCTGGTTTTCAAAATTACTGTGCAGGTAAAAGTGCTTTGGAAAATCAAACCCTGTGGAATTCTTACATTGAACAATGTGTTGCTTTCAAAAGGTTTCAAAGTATATCAGTTTGCTGTGTTTTGTTTATTTTTTGTTTGTTAACCATCTCTGTACAGCATTGTAAGCCATTTTATTCTGTAGTGGAATGATGCTATAAATAGATCCCAGCGTGGATGCAAAATTTGAATCTGCATCCGCATCTCTATCGCAAACATGAGCTGCGGATATCTGCATCTGTGGATGTAGATGGAGATACCTATGGATATAGAGCAAATATCTGCAGATTTGCAGGGCTCTAGCTATAAATCGTTATGTCTTTGCAGTTAGGTTTGAGCCATTTTTCTTTGAACAAATTTTGGTGTTAATCTACAAAATCTTAAGGTTTGATGCTGGAAATGCATATTTTTGTTTATGATAGTCCCCAGCCCTCTGAGAGTTTATTCTGTTTTTATTGATAAACGTGTTACCTTCAACTTTTCTGTATGACATGAAAAAGCTTCATTCTTTGACTCCAGATGCTGTGATGGTATTGGGCTCATCCTGATATTAGGAGATTTATTTTATAAACAAATCCTCATTTTTTACACTTGCTGTGTGGTCCCCTACTCCAACAACACTAATCTGAAAACATGACTGAGCCAGAGAAGGTTAATTCTCATTCCTTTGTATAATTGCAGACTGAAAATATAGATATTAATATTTGAATATAAAAATATTTAAAGATGAGCCTACATATTGTTTTCTAGGGGAACTAATAGCATGTTACTTTATTCAGCATTTTTGGCTTTGCGTTTTATATATATTGCCATGACATTAACTACAATAATAAACAAAAGGTCAGTAAATCAAACCTCTTACCTTTTCTTGATTAGTTTATGGCAATGCCTTTATTGCAATGGCTGTGAAAATATGGAGAAAATATGACATCAATTTGTATTCAGTTTTTTATTTCCTTCACCATTTTCTGTCAGCCTTACTATGAAAGAACACACAGTGAACTGTGCATGTAGGAGAATTTTCATTCATTTTCCAAAGGGGATAACTTCAGAGTCATGTATTTGAATTTTAAAGAAAGAAATTATTCCATATCCTAGAATAAGCCAAATGCAGAGGTCCTTATCTAACCCACTACTATGTGTTACTCAGTGATTACTCAGGCAAACTCCAATGATTAACATGCTAGGGGTGGAGGGGTATAAAGAGTAAAGACCACAGAATTTGGGACTAAATTAATATTCTGATATTGAATGGTACATGGCCAAGGCTTTTATGAAAACTGCACTAATTTTAAAAATACAATTTTTCACCAAGTAGGTAGTCAGGGTTTCTTTTATCTTCCCCCCAAATCTCTTTTTCTTCCTGTCTATTGATGTGACAACATCCTTGCTGACTCTGTGGTCTGTTGCAATGGACTGACTGCTAGTCTATTTGTGAGTTACTCCCATTGGCTAATTCATTTTGCATAGTGCTCTTTTTCACCTTTGCCTTTATGTAATGTGTCATTCCCAGCAATCGGTGTTCATACATGGAATAAAGCACAGTAAAGTTGCAAAATGTAGTTCACTCTATGTCAGTATGGTGGGGGCTTACCATGAGGGGGCAGCCCATATATAGATGTGCTGTGCTACAAAATAAATGTCAGTTACCCCACTATTCTTGGCCATTGAATGACGATATTGAAGTGACACCTTCTGGTATTTGATCTCTCCTGTTACCAGAACACTGTATTTATTTTATTGACTTACTTACACATTTTGCAAGTCTGCATTTGCTTGAGCATTGATATTTGTGCTAATCCATTTTAATGAAATTATATACTGCAAAGTGTAACTTAATTACATGGTAGGCAGGAATGATGCATTGCAAAGTCATTTTAATGTACTTGCAGGTGCTCAGAGAATATTGGCAGCATCCATTAATGTACCTACCATTGTATTAGTAGTGATCAGCACTTACTGTAGACCATAACTTGGAAGCAGTTGTAATTCATTACTTGCGTTTACTTTACATCTGGAAAGTATTAGATGGATGTCTACAATAGGTATGTAGTTCACTGCTGAATTTTGAGGAAACGTTTTAGCCAAATTTTTGTATATTGTAAAGCATAATCCTCATTTTTTTTGTCACATTACTGGAAAGTCAATAATTCAGAATGAAAGAGACTACATTTCATTAATGCATATTATAGTACTTCAAAAATATCAGAATGATGGGAACTTATTGTTCTTGTTGCAACTTTTACAATGCTATTTACAGCCAGAAATGTTAATGTGGAGTTCATAGGCCATAAGCATTGACTATAATGTCAGGCACCTACCATTTTGAATGCTGTTATTAAATTGAAATTCATTCTGGTTTTACCTCTCATCTGTATACTTAATGCTAATTACCAGAGTTACATCATAGACAATGTGGGCCGTGTTTAAGGACCAGATATAATGATAGAACTTGGTTCAGATATGATGTATTAAACCATATTTGAACCTAAATTAATCCCTATTGAACAGTGATGCCACTTTATGTACAGTTGCAACACTTTACTACATAGATTTATTTCAAAGAAAATTAGAGCAAAAACAATTTTAAATAAAATAGTAATCATTCTTGTTGCTCTCTAAGAAAACATCGTGGGTAAAGAGCATTTTGGAGAGTCAAATACATCCATCCTCCATGTCTGGCTCATAGCTACATTTTTTTAAAATACATAATTGATTTAGGAGCAAAAATCCCATTGCAAGTGAATGGTACTTGTGTTCTTAAATCATTTAGGTACTTTTGACAAGCCTGCAAATTGACCGACCCAGTAGTCCATTTAGAAGTCCTTTTCAGTGTGACTGTTCCCATACAACTTGTCTAGATTAGATCCCCTCCTTTCAGATTTCCCACTATGTTACCACTGGTTCAACTCCAGTAATGAAAGCAGCAGTGGAGGTGCTGATGTAGACAAGATGCTTTCCAGGCTTTCTCTGAGCAAGATTGGATGATATGATTCTTCACAATCCTGGTGGTTGAGTGTTCACACGTTCTCACAGCATTGCTGCCACTAGTGGCAGTAAAATGGCCATAGCAACAATAGAAATTTTTCAGCAAACAATCATAATACGCACATTCCCACAGGAATGGCAGGACCAAGTTCATAGTTTCCAGTCCTTTTCCTCAGAGACTTATAAAATAGTGTTTTGTCTATATTCTCAAGAGAAAGAAAGAAGGTACAAATGTTTTTAATTTCACTTTGCATGCATGACCCATTCTTACATAGCATGTCATAGAGTAAAGCAGACATACACCTCTTCCCCCAGGAATACTGAACATACTCACTTAACTAACTCTGTCAGCTTCTATCCATGTCAGCACCATGGAGTTCTGTAGCACTATATCCATCAGTCTATTACTGAGCACTCCGGTACTGAATAGCTCCTTTTATTCATTTTAATGTATTCAGGTCCTATTTAATGACTAGCAAACATAATTAAATTAAGGGGCAAATTCATGAATAATAGAGTAATATAATAATACATTTGAATCTGTATGTATGGCCATGGGTGAAGCTGCTGGGTGCCTTGATTTACAAAACAATACATTAAAAATCTACAAGCATAATAAGCCCTAACAGTCAACGGTACAACATAGTAGCTTTGTGTGTATGGATAAGTGCATGATGTTGATCGCTAATTATTTGTTAAAAGAAACAAAACCAAGGACCCTGCTTCCAGCTAAATGATCTCTTTATTAGCTCAGGCAGCAAAAGGCTTTGTTCTTAGCACTGGTGGGCCATGGTTCTAATCTTACCTCTCTGATTCATTTGAAGTCATCGCACCAGAGCCAGAGTTAAAGCGAGTAGACCTTAATATGGTATCCAAATGGGAAGAGTCTGCTAGTCTCAGATTTCATCACATAGAATATGGTGATACAGTATGGTAGTCTATCATCATACCAAGCAGCACTCCAACTCAGTCTCATGCATGGAAAAGTCATGGCAGGTACAACTTTGTTCATGAAAACCCTGGGCTCAAACCTGTTTATTCTTCAACATACATGATATAAATCAAGGGATTATCTTGATTTGAGTAGGGAGAGAAAAAAAGGAGGAAAATCAGAATTCTCCTACCAGAGTTACAGTTATTATAGCTGAATGTCGGTTTTCAGAATTTTTTCATGGGGGTGACAGTAAAAGGAGTAAAGGGGTGGCAGAACAATGGAGGAAAAAGGCTTCATTTTCATCCTAGATAAGGAATTTATACAAATAGTTTCAAGTCACCGTTTAGTATCCATCTTCCTGAAATACTAAAAATAACAGGTGACACATTTTTATCTTGTCAAAGCAGCCAGACAATTTAAGTTTTGCTTTTCAGGCAGGGGGGTTCTTTAAGCTGAGACTATGGTTCTCAGCTTATTTACCATTGTGGGTCACATACAGAGCTCTCTAGGAACAAGTCTACACTAAGGAGAAGATCAACCCTCCGGAAGTCAGTCTTCTAGCATTCAATTTAGTGGGTCTAATGTAGACCCACAAATCGAATGTCGATGGCAGTCCACACCGGCATCCAGTTCTCCTTGTTCTGGAAGGAGTAAGGGAAGCCAATGGGAGTGTGTGCTCCTGTTGGCCTCCCGCTGTGTGGATGCCATCACCGCTCAGTTTAAGGTAAGCCAATTCCAGCCATGCATTTTAGGTAACTAGAGTTGTATACCTTAAATTGACCTACCTGATCTACTGTAGACCAGGCCTAGATGTTATGTGACCCACATACATACAATATATATACTGCCAGTATGGCACTGAGGGTTGCAGCTGTGTGCTGATTCTTCCACAAGTAGCCTGCAGCCCAGATCCTGAGAACCATCTTTGTGAGTGTACACAATGTTCAATGTTTGTAAATGTATTTCTTTACCAGCTTCCTTTTTGCTTTTAATCCTTGTCAAGGACTGCTATAGACTGCAGTCCTCAAAGTGAGTCTGAGGGTGAATCAAGATGAGTGAGATGAAGAGGATGCTTCTGATTGGAGTTCAGCTTGTGTTGAAGTGAGTGTTCATATCAGTCTATATTAGCTACTAGTTATGAAGGCAGAATGTGCTATTTAGGTCACATGAAGTAATCATGATGATTGAAAATGTTATCCAAACTGGAACAATTCCGTGACTCCATAAACAGACATTTCTTTCTGGGGAATTATGACATTCTCTGAAGTCTAAAATCACCTAGGATTTTCTACAACATCACCTTCCATATATGATGTATCCTTTTGAATTGGTGTTGAACTTTATTCTGACATATTGGTGCAGATGGCAACCTCCCAGGCAACCTCATTTAAATAGGTTATGTTTCAAGAGATGCAAACTTTGTCTCTTACCTTTGAATTCTTCTTTCATTGCATGTATACAAATGCTAGTCATAGCAATGACAGTTTCATGCTTGGAATGAGAGCTGAAACCATGCTGACAAGATCTGTGTGGGTCAGAGAGGAAGAGTATCCCTACCTATTTATGCAAGGACTTTGCCAGAAAAGACTAAGAAAGTGGCTAAATTGTGAGAGCTGGTGGATTGTTTGCTTCTGTGGTTTTGATGTTGTTGTTGCTGTTGCTGTTTGTTTATTTGTTTTTGCCTAATAGGCTGACATCACAAACTTAATTGTTAAGTGAAAGGGGATTATTTTAAGCCAGATGTGAAGCTGAAGTAGGCGTCCAATAAGACAAGCTGTGAAATAGTTGAATATATGACTCCTTGATGTCAAAATTAAATAGTAATAATAAGTAGGTCACCTAATGGGAGAGGGAAGTGCTGTAGAGGCATTGTGTATTTTGTCTCACAGTTAAATCTGCATATTTAATATAAAATCTGTTGTACAGTAAAAAGTTACCCAATTCTTCCTGAAATGCCAGTGTTACCCACTATAATGATTTTAGTGCTAGTAAGAATTCAGTTCCTATATCAGAATGATATATGCTATATTATCTGAGATGGGTTCAACATGCCACCATAATAAGGTAGACTAAACTAGGAATATTGACCATGCTTCTCCTCTTTGCAAACATTCTTTGCTGCTTTTATGTGCACAAGTTGACTCCTTTTCAAAGGATCAGAGCACAGAGTTAAATCAAGACTCCCTAAAAACTTTAATAATAATAAAGTCCATTAAGTATATCTTACTAGCATTTAGTATGGACCAATTAGGATGCAGGACTTTTTTAGGGAGGAGATAAATAATACATTGTTACGTGAGTCATTAAACTATATACAATTTAGCACAGAAGTGAAAATTCTGATGTAGCTATGCATATAGAGCTGGATCCAAAGCCTTGGTGGTCCATTGATTCCAATGAGCTTTAGATTCAGCCTTTTACATTCAGTGGATAATAGGAACTTTCAGATAGTCAGTCATAACTTGACTGTTTCATATTGTATGTAATTAAGCTTACACAAAGCTGTAACAGATGTAAGAGAGATAGATGTAAGTGACTGCAAATTTAGTTTCCATTTTGTTAGGAGAGCATGTGTTTTTTTTTAAATTTTGAAGCAATAAAGTACATTTCTTTCAAAAAACAAACTAATTGATATCAAATTTGATTTCAAAACCTGGCTCTTTTTGCCCTCCTCCTCTCCCTCTGCCCCCGCCCGAGTTATAGCTTCAGAATACCTGAAACTTGCAATTTATATGAACATTGATACAGTCACTGAATCTTTCTAATTTGCTAGATGAAATGCAGTTCTTCTCTCTTGTCTGTCTTTTAATGGTTCAGTGCTTAAGTCAGTGATTTAGGACGTGAGAAACACTGGTTCGAATCTCTGCTCCGCTCAGACTTGCTGTGTGAGGCTGAGTATTTTGTATCTCAGCTCCCCATTTGGCAGATGGGGATGACAACACTTCACTATGTCAGGGGTGTTGTGAACATAAATTCATTAAAGATTGTGCGATAACACAGATACTACAGTATTGTGTTCCAGAGGCATACCTAACATAGATAAAATAATAGCAATAGTGACTGAACCTTGATATGCCATCAGCCTCAAGGATTATGATTTATGCCTCCTTGTAAACAAGCTCTATATTTGATTAGCTTTCTTTAAATTAATTGTGTGTGTGCGTGTGCGCTTTAAGATGTAAGATCCTATTTCTGTCTTATGTTTTTCCCTCACAATATTAAACAGCTAGAAAGGCCAGAAATGATAATGCCCTTGGTGGGTTTAGAATATCAGCAAAACATGAAGATACCTGGACTGAGCATGAACACTGGATCAGGACAGGGGAAAATGGGAATCACTGGATCTCCACTATGGGATCAACCTAGACAGCTGATGAATTTGGTGATAGTGTAGCAGGATGGGGGAGCTGGAAACAAGAGGATGCTCCATACTAATTGAGCAGGATTGTGTTGGGTTCAATGGCGGGATAGAATATATATGAAGGACAAGTGCCATCATAATAATCAAATAAACAGTCATGCTTTGGAAGGCTTATCCAAAGAAATGTTATTGTCTGATTCCATTGAGCCTTGTCTGATGCTAAAAAAGAGGGAATTAGATAAGTTGGACTTGTTTTACTTCCCTCATCCCAGTTTCATATCAAAGAAAGAATTAATTTTCTCTGATAATGGTTCTGTAATTCTCACCACATATACAAATCGTAGCATTCAACAAGCATTGTAAGATCTAGTGTCCATCATTGACAATTGTTCTTGACTGCTTGGCATTGATTGTATTCTCAATTTGAAGCTATTCTATTATAAACCTGCTTTGCTTGCTACATTGATTCTCATTACAAGCACCCTCTGTATAGCACTGAACCAAATATGTCACTTAGAAGATTAGCTTCTGCAGATAATCCGTGGTGTGATAAATTAGAAGATATGGTTGCAAGGTGTTTTCTAATATAACACTAATTTAAAAATGAAATACAGCAACCAGAAAATAAAGCGGTAGGGTTTAATTTTCAGAGTGCCTGATAAAAGGCAGCCCGAAGTCTACATTTTAACACCATTGTTTCAGTATCTGTAGATAATATCGAGATCATTTTTATCCATAACAAATTGATGTATATAAACACTGAACATATTTTTAAGAGCTGAACTGTGTTAATGCATTTGAATATGTTATCAAGATCTGGCATATTATCCAAACCCTTACATCATATAACTGTACTGGCATGTATTGTTGGTTGAGTGAAGGCATAGCGCTCCCTGCTTTCAGCCAGCGTAACTCCCTGCCCCACCCTCAGCTCCCCATTTTCTCACCAGGACAAGGTCCCCACAGTGTCCCACGCTCCCAGCCAGTGGATCTCCCCCTAGCTCTCCAACCAGGGCAGCTCCCAGTTCCTCTCTCCCTCTCGCCCCAAGCAGTGCAGGGCTGATCCCACTGGGGCAGAGCTCTGTCTCCAGTGTCTGTACCGGGGTTTATTTATTGTAATAGTCACTCCCACATGGCAGCCAGAGGTGGCTCCAAACAGGAAATAAGTTAGCAGCTCATGAGCTGAGTGTGGAATGGAGGTTACACCTTGCCAGGAGTGCAGGGAATCCAGCTGTTGGGTCCAGGTGGGCTGGCCGGGATCCAGCCTGTTGGCATCTGAATGATGGACTCCAACGGCCCCACAGAGCTCTCTAGTGGGTGTGAGTGCATGGTGCATGCAGACAGTGTGAGATGGGGGTGAAGCAGTGGGGATGCTATGGCAGCAGCAGGTGCCTACACAGGCAAGATGGCAGCCAGGTCTGCTTTTGCTTCCTGAGCCAGGCCAACCTGAGTGTATGTCTACTGTCGCAATGGGACGAGTAATGCTAGTTATAATAGTGATCAGATAAATTAGATCTATACTAAATCAGGAAGAATTATAATTGTTGTGGAGGTACTTCTATGGATTAACCTCCATATGCACCTATGACTTTAAACAAAATGATTTCTTTTGGTTTGCAAATTCAGAAATAGATGATCAGGTGAACATATTTTTCTCCCCTAAGATTGCAGGAGGAGAAAATTAACAAAAGACCATCAAGTGAAAGGGATGTTGAGATTATAAGTAAAATTCAACAATGTTTGTTTTTAAAGTGCCAGATTAACAGAGTTGCAAATTTAAAACAAAATACAGGACTATGTAGCACTTTAAAGACTAACAAGATGGTTTATTAGATGATGAGCTTTCGTGGGCCAGACCCACTTCCTCAGATCAAATAGTGGAAGAAAATAGTCACAGCCATATATACCAAAGGCCATATATACCAAAGGCCAGACTAACACGGCTACATTTCTATCACTATTGCAAATTTAAGAACTTCTATTTTTACAAAACACCTGAAGTGAAATTCTGGCCCCACTGAAGCCAATTAGAGCTTTCCCAATGACATCAAAGGGCCTGAGATTTCACTCTTGATAAAGCGTGGATATTGTTAGTTCAGTGTTTCACAGGTTTGCTTTTCCTGCCAGTGAGTTTCTGCCTTGACCTGATGCTCATACAATCTTGGATTTAGTCTCTCTCTCTGAAAGCAGGATAATTGTCATGGTGGGTTTGTTTCATGTCTACAGACAGCAGGATTCGTTCTGGTGGGATTATTGCTATTTCTAGTTTCATCTACACTTAAACTTATTTATTTCAGCAGTTTAAAACTGTTTATTGCAAATATAATTACTTTTTATCAAATTGGAATGCCGCAGCATACGATTACAAATTTGCATTGTTCTTTCTTGACTACATGTAGCCAATGTATTGGTAGCAAAAATATTACCTCTGCTTGCAAATACATTTAGTAATTTAATGTTGTCAGAAACCTGATTTTTTTTTCAATATCATTGCAGCTTATTTCTTTATAAAAAGGGAGTAAATTCTCTGTGTCTTTACGTAAAACTAGAGGCATTTTAGGATAATTTTATAAATATATACAGTACCTGCACTAAATGTGATTATCTACCCTTCCTAGTACTCACCACTCACTTAAGCAAATAGCCTTTAGCCATCATTCTGAAACTAGATGTGGAGAAAATTATATTTCCATAATTTTTTTAAAAAAGTAAATCACTCATCTGTCTTCATTTTTAAACTGCCAATCTCATATTGTACAAATGTGACAAATGAAAATGATCAAAGGTGTGGGGGAGTGTTCCCACATTTGTAATAGGTAGCAAATTGTAAAATGTTGGTTCTTCATTCTAGTGTGATTACACATCTGTAGTGTTTTCATAGTGGTAATATGGTAGCAGCCATAAATCTGTGCATTCTGACACTGTTATACATATGTAGTTGTGGTGGTAAGCAAAACATGAATCAATCTAATGACACAACCGAATCTTGAAAATTAATACATTTTCACAGTAGTTGCTTCACTGAAATGTAATTATTAGGATTGTTCCCATTAAATGAAGCTGCCTTGTCTTATTTAGATGAAACCTGACTGTGTGCAGCAATATTCCTCTTTCCTGTATCTTTGTTGAATTGAAGAGATTTGTCTGTGCTGTTTAATTTTTACTTACAGTATTTCCATTGACTTCCAATTAACACTTTTTGAATGCACCAGAGCTTTGATATGTACTTAATAACCATTGTGACTTTAATAGGACATGAGATTGATGTTTGTTTACAAATGGAAACAATTTTACACTCTGAGTAGTGATTTCAGACAATGTAGCATCAATGTTGTCCTTGAGCCATTAGGGGAAAAAAAGGGAATATCCTTTCTTTGCTTTGGGCACTTTCCGATCTGAGGATAATGTATTGCTGATTTCTTTTCTTTTCTTTTTTAAGTGCATATTCATTTCAGGGTATGCAGATGAAAATCTTGGATAGTATCTTTTTCCTAAAGAAGCAGAGGACAAATCCTCAGCAGGTGTAAGTCTTATCTCCTTTTGGAATAAGTGGAATTACACTGATTTGTACCAGCTGAGGCTCTGGCCCAGTGTGCCTTACAGGAAACTGCAGTCTGTTTCTTTATAGCTGGCTGTGCTTAATTGTTTAGTGCTACATAAAACCTAGAGCATTTGGATTTAATGTTGAGTACTGTAACAGTCCAGCAGTGATATAATGATTGACAGATATGGTTACTGCCACCCCCAGAAATGCTGTTCCAAGCTCAGATAAGTATTTGTCCATAAGATTGTGCAAAATGGAAAATACCTAAGTTTAAAATAAACATGCATGTAGCATTAAATCTATCTCCCGTTAGAAGTTTTAAAGTGACTTACTTAATTCTGTTCTGTGTTCTATAAAAGCATTTGAATTTGGCGTTTTAAATAAGAGTTTTATTTTAAATGATACTCTCGGCTAATATTGGCACTGTGAAAACTACACACAAAAAAACCTTCAAGAATTGCTTCATACCATCCATGTTTGTGTAATTTGTTTAGCTTTATTTCTTTGTTCAATTTTCTATAAATATCCATGGAAAGGCTGTAACATAAAGGCAGAGATGCAGGCAAGGTACAGAGATCTCAGAGGCATCTAAAATAGAGATAAAAATATGGCTTTATCAAGGATGCCCTGGAGGTGCCTACTTGGGCATCCTGCTGTGACTGCTTCACCCCTTGAATGGCCATTCTGACTTGGAAATATGGAAACCTGGGGAAATTTGCTGCTTCACATTGAGTCATTTGATTCTTTTTATATTGGCCAGAATAACACTAAGGGGTTGTCTACATGGGGAAATTTACTGTTATTACTTTACCAGTATTATTTGGAATAACAGTAGCCTTTTTTTTAGTTTAAGGAACATAATCTACCCTGAAAAAATGGACTGTTATTCCCAATAAGAATGTCTATGTGAAGAGATATAGTAGTATTACTATAGCGGTACAATTATAAACGTATAATGCCAATACATCTCACCAGGTAGCAAGTTCTAAGTACAAAGAGACTATTTCTGAGATGTTCAGAACTTACTATCTGGAAACAATCTTGCTGAGAAGATGTCCTAGTTGTAAATGACATATCCTTCCATCAAGCATGTCACAATGAAAAAAAACAGGAATGGTTGTGGCTTCATTTGGACTCCTCTTGGCCTTTCTGCAAATAACCTGTGATACTAAGAAATGTCAAAGATATCTAAATAAATCTCTAGTCCATCAGGCAAAATATATTTTACTGTCTCCTGTTTCAGTTTCCTCTAGAATGCATGCAACATGAAGATCATAGCCTTTTTCTATGGACTATATATCCCCCTTTGCAAAGAAGGATGCATTTGATGATCTAAGAGATTTTATACATATCTAGTTATTGTGATACAGCATAGGATTTTCAAAGCAACATTCATTGGATTCTCAAGGCCTTTTGAATTCCATTTTTAAAAGTCTTTATTTACATCAGTAGAGCATCACCATCCAAGTCTAGTAAAGTACATTTTATCTTGATCTGTTTCAATGCTTTACCCCAGAACTCCCATTTCCTTAACCTTTCCCAGTAACTTTCACTGCTTTTCCACTTTTCCCTACCAATGAGAGACCGTCAATAATTACGGAATTAGTGACAAAAAAGCCATGAGGTTATATTAAGGGTATTTTTCCCTCCAGCAGTGCAAGCCAGGCCTAAAGACATAGACATCTCAGACACTGGAAAGTCGTGCATTTACATTAGGGCAGATGTTTTCTAATATCTTTGTACAGCTGCTTGCACAATTTATCCTGATTCTGCATGGGACCTTTGGATGCAACTATAATGTTTACTATTAAATAATGAAGGGAGCCTTTTGCTGGTGGAGAATCAGTGCAATGGCTCAAGCATCACTAGCTATCCCATCTTGTGATGCAGGAGCATGACTAAGAAAAGTAGAAAATGCACATGCATCTCTATTCTAGGTCAATTCCTAGTGGTTGGAATACTCCACTCCCCCAAAGATTACTGGCAACAGGTTTAGGTAGAAGTCACCTTGAGGCTGTTCTAATATGTATTAGGGAGCAGTTGGGAGACTGAACATTCCCAGAATGGGTGGGATGTGCACAGATGACTTACATACACCAAACTGCTCTGAGCATAGCTTGACCATCTTCCAGGTTTTGGGCCCATACATCAGTTCCAGGCTATGTTTGCTGAATTGTATCCAGATGTGTTTTAGGAATCTCATCATCACTGCACATGTGGGAGGTCTTTCAAGTGTTCTGAGATGGTGCCCCTTTAATTTGGAGATTGAAAAACTCTGAGCTTTTGCCAGTATAGGCCAACCACCCAATCACCCCCCCCCCCCTTTCTTCTCTAGGCCTGTTGTTGAAATCTCTGTGTTGGGCGCAATAGCAGCAGCACAGAATTACATAATAATGTAATAGTAATATGACAGATGATAGTAGCATTCAAAGGTGCCCAGGACCCATTGTGCTAAATGCTGTACAAAGATGTTAGGAAACACATGAAATTTGCAATCTAAAGAAAGTGGCATGAAAAGGGGGGAGGAAGAGAGAAAATCAGAGAGACATTTTTTTTGACAGAAAGATATATTTTTATGGTTATTTTCCTGGCTGTGTATGTATGGAATCATCTCTAAGTGCCCACCAAACCATTCTTAACTAAATTCTTATGAGCACTGAGGGGAGAGCCCTGCATAGGAGTTCACTTTAATTCTGCTCTTACTCACTCTTGTTTGTTATTATGGCAGTGGGTCCTTTGGAGCCTGTGGGATCCCATTCCTGTAGCTAGGCCCTAAACTTGTCCTGCATAGGGCTCTACCTTACAGGTCCTTTCTGTGTGGGTGTATAGTAGGACAGAGTCAGGCATGCATAAATATGTGTGTGCATACGGACAGATAGGCAGACAAGAGGAGGCTGGAGGTTGACCATGTAAAAGTCTATTTGATTGTAGAGTCCTAGAAGTGGGGTAAGGACTATAAACATGGCTAGGAATATAGGGATCAGCCCCCATCTTTATTTTGTTAATGAAAACCTGTTACATAGCCCCTAACCATTATTATTGTGCATCTGACATGGAGCGCACACAGACTTTGCCTGATAGCCTCCTTTCTTACACCTCTTTGAACCATGAGACAATAAATGTGAGATTTGGATATGCCTCCTACTAATCAGCCAGATAAAGTGTCCAGAAACAGGAAAGAGAGCAAGTAATGTATTCTGTTCCCTAACCCCAAGGCACAGTTCCTTCCAATAGCTCCCTCTGCATGGTATCATGTCTTACTCTGGTGTGAGACTAATGGCTTCAGCTTAAATCCCACCACTCACTTTCCATGAAGTGAGGGCAGAAGAGAGTGAGCTGGGAAGCAGGACAGCTGCAGTGCACTTTTAATTGCTTGCCTTGAATACTAATGATCCTGTGGAGTTGAATTAATTCATGTAGAATATTGTTGTTAATTTTGTGCCATGTACAGCACTGAGCACACTGTCATCACTTAACAAATATGTGGCAATAGACAAAGTCTACTTTTGTCATCCTTATAATTAGAAAGAGGACTTTGCAAAAGTTTTAGCATGGGAAATTCATACCTGGTAAGAGCATTTGTTGACATAGAAGGCGTTCATCATCGTCCAGTAAATGTGCATGTGGTCCTTTACTGATCTGAGTGATTCAAAAAGGATGTTGGAATTCATAGCAGCTTGAGTTCCCCCACCTACAGCACCCATAAAAATATCCTTGCTTGGGCTATGTTTTTGGCTCAGTGGTAGAACATGTTGCTTAATATTAAAGTTCAGTCTGAACAGTTTTCATCAACCTCCTTTTCTTTTTCCAAGTCACTCTAAGATGCACAGCCAACTCTCCATCTTTATTACAGCTTCATTAACCTTTTACATCTCCTATTTTTGTATAGCAGCCTTTCCTTGGTTTAATTATCAATTTAAAATTCACAGTCAGTAACTGCTGCCATTTTAGCTTTTTGACATTATTCACCAGCAGATTGTAAAATACAGAATTAAGAATCTTGTTCTGCTGTTGTACATTGCATTCTGATTCTAGCTGGAGCAGAGAAGCTGGAATTCAGTTAGTTATTCATTGTCATTCAGGAATTGTTTGAGTTGTGCTTTATGAGATCATCAGACCTCAGCTGAATTGCAGTCTGGAATTTAGTTTTGCAACCATGTATTATCCTCCATGTGCTGTCACTGTGGTTGCTCTTTAGTATGATCATAAAATATAACTTGAGCATTTTATAAAGGAATTCCATTTTTCCTTTTATTTTTTTTAAATTGCTGGTAGATTGGATCACCTGACTTCAAAGTCATTTAGTCAGTTGTTTTGTAGTTTTTTTTATGACCTCTCATGTCCATGCTATCTAAATCTGATACCTGAGAGCAAACACTGTATTTGATAGAATAAATACTATCATGCGTTGCTCTGTGTATTTCAGGTTATTTCGCACACGTTTCCATTACAACCACCATGTTCAGTACTTTTTTTTTTTAAAGGAACATCCAGGAATAAGGATGCACAACCATATCAAGGTTACTGCAAAATTTGTTCCATTCAGTCTTTCAAGTCATTCTTTCCTCTGATCAGATAATCAGAACTTGATGATAGTTGTGCCAGTCTGAGAACTGAGAACTAAACAGTGGTTGTGATACTGTAACAACACATCTGTGTTAAAAGGCAATGCCTAGTCTTTCCTGTCTGCAATCATTGAAAGTGTGATAAATGATGTGGAGGGACTTAACGTATACCTCCCTTCAGTAGCTGATTCAGCTGTGTCCAAGGATATTCACCTGCAAGTGGTGTGCCTGCAGTTTTGGGAGGTTTTAGTTAGGCCTGGGGGCAGATTAAATTCTACAGTGTTTCCATTTCTTGGCTGAGGTGGCTATAATGATGGGTAAAATTAGCACATCCACTTCTTATCCTCGCCATTTCATTGTCACTACTCTTTGGCACAAACTCCCTCAACCATACTCTCTGGTCCCTCCCAAAGACATGTGACATCATGGACCTGGTATGAATTATACACCAGGTATGAAAGTACTTTTTCAAGATCTATCCATCTACATCTTGGTTTTCTTTCTACTTGTTACCAACATACTACATTTCCAATATTTCTTTTCTTATTGTAGCAGAATTCCCGTGAGAGAATTCCTGAGTCTCTTTCACATATTTTTAATAACCTTCTACAAATCAGATCTGTCCGTCTCTCTTGGAGCAGCTATTTAAAGCCTAAACTTTAAAAGTTTTGGATGCCTGCTGGAAAATTTCAAACCATGATCCAGATCCAAACCCCAGCACTAAACCTGTATACACAAGATTGACAAATTGGTAATGATTTCTCAAAGATACATCTGGGTCCTTGCTTGTCTCCTGGACTTTCACATTTATTTTGTGATAGTTGCACTGGAATAGGTATTAAAATGAGTCAAACTGGCCAAAACAACACTTTATTGCAATGCCAGAATGCTGCTGAGTCACAGTGTCAGACGACAGCCTTAGCATAATAGGTAGTCTTTATGTTGTACTTGCAGGTTTTCAATCATCTTGTCATACCAATTATTTTTACTTAGACAAAAGTCTAATTTCATAGGAAAATAACTGACAGTTTAATAATACTTTGCATTTCTATAACACCATTCCATCTGACAATCTCTCTGTATTTTACACACACTAATGAATTAAACTTGCTAGTAACCCTGTGAGGAAGTATTATATCCTTATTTCACAGGCAGAGAAAAATTAAATGACTTGTCAAGGTCAAACAAGATATTATGGGCAGGAAAAGGAACAGGCTCTATTGTTCCTTATTCATAGTCCAGTGCTCTACTCATAAGACCTGTACTCCTTGGCCATTGGAGTGCAACCTAAAAGTAAGTCATGGTAAGCGACTACTAGATCGTACTCAGGAATAAAAGGGAGGGTGAGTTATTGATGCTGGAAAAATTTGTATAATGGAGGTACCGAGAGCCACTGAAACAAACAGCAAATTCTGTATATGATGGAATTTTAACCATTTTAAGCCCCAGGAAGTGTAGCAGCACCCCTACTTCCAACTCCTGGGGTGGAGCAGAAGGTGGTGCATGGCACCCCATCCTCTGCAAAAGCATTGGGAGAGCCACACGTAGCTCCTGTTCCTCAGTAGCTGGACCTATGAGAATATCCCCTTGTATATCAATCAGCTGTAACCACAGGGTCAGATGAGAAAAACCCTAAACAATTGAAACTAAAACACTTGCTCATGCTAAGAGCCAGCAAGAGCTTCAGGAAGAGAGCAGCTCAGTCCTTCCTCTAAAATCCACTTGCATGTGGTTGGCAAAAGGCATGCAGGAGGGAGCAAAAGCCATGATGAATGAGTGGAACTTAGACAATACATGAAATTTAGAAAGTGTTAGGGAAAATTCAGGAAGAAAGATTACATAAAAGAATTATTACTATAATAATTATTACTATTGGTTGCCATTGTCTACTGATTTTGTGTTGCTTATTTTGTTTTTCAGTGTTTTCTTGTGATCACAGGGATTGACAATGGTGCATAAAGCCTTTCAAGTTTAGTGAGTGAGTTGTGTTAAGAGTTTTGTGACACTCCTGCAGTACCCAACGGACAACTGCCCAGTTGACACAAACACAGCACCCTGTTAATCTACCAGTAATGTGGCCAATTAGTGCTAAGTGTTGAATGAGTGTTCATGCTAACGTTCCTATTCACCACGTGAGGTAATCTTTTTGGATCAGAGATGAAGCATGCTGTTGTGTTTAGGCAGGAGAGTAAGAATCTCCTGCTATGGAACTCTTCTTTTTGTAAGCAGAAGACCCAGCATGATTAAAGGAAAAAAATGACCGGAGACTCTGTGACACTGCAGATCCAAACTCTACATTGTTCTGAATGTACAAATATGACCCAAGTACATACCACCATCTTGCCATCTACAACTGCTTGTTACCTGGTTGTGTGCTGACTGTTAGTGATGACTCCTACTTTACAACTTGCCTGCAAGCTGGAGCAGACAAGTGAACTGGGAAACAGCATGGCTACGTCTAGACTGGCATGATTTTCCGCAAATGCTTTTAACGGAAAAGTTTTCTGTTAAAAGCATTTGCGGAAAAGAGCGTCTAGATTGGCACGGATGCTTTTCCGCAAAAGCACTTTTTGCGGAAAAGTGTCCGTGCCAATCTAGACGTGCTTTTGCACAAAAAAGCCCCAATTGCCATTTTTGCGATCGGGGCTTTTTTGCGCAAAACAAATCTGAGCAGTCTACACTGGCCCTTTTGCGCAAAAGCTTTGCGCAAAAGGACTTTTGCCTGAACGGGAGCAGCATAGTATTTCCTCAAGAAGCACTGATTTCAGCCAGTAGGAAGTCAGTGTTCTTGCGGAAATTCAAGCGGCCAGTGTAGACAGCTGGCAAGTTTTTCCACAAAAGCAGCTGCTTTTGCGGAAAAACTTGCCAGTCTAGACACAGCCCACATGTGTAAGCTAGCAAGTAAGGGAAACCATTAAGTTGCTCTAAATGTGCTAAAATACAGCAATTAGGTTTATGCATTACATTACTGTTACAATGAAAATACTGTAATACTGAAACGTATTTGTTCAGAACAGTGACTCTAACCCCACATTACTAGTTTTACAGTCACCTTTCAGAATACAAATACTCAGTAATTTCAGTGTTTTTCTCTCTGTCACTTCAATATAACCTTTAAACTCAATTACAGTTGCTTATTTCTCAGTGTTTTTGTAATCAAATGTGCTGACTTTACAAGTAAAACCAGATATTTTTCTAGCTTCTAACCATGCAAACTCAGTCTGGGCTCTGAGAGTCAAGCTGGGTTCTTTCCATCTCACTCATCATCACTAGCAATAAATGTTCTGTAGCCCTCAGTGACAGCTGTGCAGCTCTATTGCCTTCAATATATTATGCCAGCGTCACCTGTGCATCTCCTGCTGCCTTCAATGGATTTGCACAGGTGTCAATGATTGGTACTTAGTAAACATTCCTGTCAGTGGTACACCAGATGGAAAAGAATCTAGCTTGCTCAGTCTTAGCAGCATGAGCTTTCCAGTGCTGGAAAGAGTAAAGGTCATTGCAAAATGATTTTAGTTACTAAAGTAAATGTATGAGATTGAACACATACAGGTTAAGGAGATGCTATTTTTACATAGTCAGAGCACTTTAAGATAAATAAAAGAGTCTTTGCCTAGACTTTTCAGTTAAAGTGGGTTTAATAATTCTTTTCAACTAAAATCTTTTGCTTTTTGAATCATATTATTTTTCTGCTATAAGAAATTTAACTTTTTTAATCATAGAGAAACACAATTGCTCTATAAATACATATAATTGAAGCTCTTCAATTCTCTAATTATTTGATTTATGATTTTGAGAACTAACTAGAATTGGAATTAGCGTATATCTGAGATAGTGTCTCCTTTTTAAAAATTGCTTTGTTTCTTTTAATGGAAATTATGATGACTATACAATAGATGATGATAGTGGAAATGGACGTTTTACCATTCTGAACTACAACCCCAAAATACAAGGATCTATGTGTTACGAAGATCCTGTGGAATTTGAACATCTCTTCAGAAAAGAAAAATCATCAGATCATCTAAACTTCTAACAGACCTTATACAGTGTTCTAAGAAGCAGTGACTCCAGTATCTAATATAAAGGTAAAATAACCTCTCTTAAAATAACCTTTTCCATCTAATGTGTACTGAGAGAATTTTTAACCAAAATGCTAATTTTTTATCAAATGCTATTCAGTTCTTAGTCAAAGACCTTACAAGCAGCTAAGTGTAGTATGTCACTGTATTATCTTTATCAACAAAACTGGCAATCTCATTTAAAAATGTTAGTTGTACAGGATCTATTTTCCATAAACCTATGTTGATTTGCATTAATTGCATTACCCTTGTAATTCTTCAGTAATCAAGTCCCATATTAGCCACTCCATTCAGAAGATACGGCCATACTGGGTCAGACCAAAGGTCTGTCTAGCCCAGTATTCTGTCTTCTGACCATGGCCAATGCTAGGTTGCCCCACAGAGAATTAACAGAACAGGTAATCATTAAGTGGTCCTATCCCTGTTAGCCATTTCCAGCTTCTGACAAACAATGACTAGGGACACCATTCCTACCCATCCTGGCTAATAACCAGGGCACGACAAAAAATACAATCTACTCGCCCGTGGCGAGTAGATTGTAACCTGGAAGACCGGGTTCGGGTGATCTGCGCATGTGCAGAATGATCTGCACATGCACAGATCGTCGGACATCGCGGCTGGTGAGCGGGGCTCGCCGCGGTTCGGCAAGCCCTACTAATAACCATTGATGGACCTATCCTCCATGAATCCATCTAGCTTTTTTTTTTTAACCCTTTTTTTAAGTCTTGGCCTTCATAACATTATCTTGCCCAAAATCAACACAGCATCCTGTAATCCACCTGTCTCTTGTGGAATGTTCTTTTGATTTGTTAGAATATTTGACTCTCCAAGAAGGATTATCTGTCTTCCTTGGACAGTTGGAGAACTCTTTATGGGCAAGGTTGGGCCCAGCTGCCACCTAGATGTGTGTCCCACACATCTCTTCTTTCCCTTTTACTATCTGGATCTTTAGTGATAACATCCATAGTTTCCACATTATGGATTGGGTATCAATTTTAAACTTCTAGCTATGTGGAATTCCTCCCTGTCATCTTCTCTCTTGTGTCCACATCCTGCATATCCTCCTATGTCTCCAGCCACGTAGAATGTCTCTGTGATGCTTCTTGTCACTGTGAGCCATCAAGCTTTCTTTAGACTTCTCCCTCTCTCTGATTTGTTGGTGGCCAAATGCTTCCTTCAATCTGGAGTACTGGTGTTTCCTAAACTGCATGTCTAGTATCTTCTCAACATTTCTGATTCTTACTAGCATCCCAACTTGCCCCTCAAATCTAAGAATCTTCTTTTGCAGAGCAACCAACTTGCACTTTATACACGTGAAATCCCTTTTGTCTTCAGGCAGGAAGGAAAACATGTCACATCCATTGCTGATCACCCACTGGCTATCTTGATATCATGCATAGTGCTGAAACTGGATGGAAGTCCTCTCTCACTCCCTACAAAACTCCCATGTTAGTGGCTTCTGTTCACAGCAAGTGACTTTTTATACTAAACCTTCCCTGAGTAGCTCAGCTCAGCTCCATTTCTCACCACAAGAAAGCTATTAACCATTCAGGGACTTCAAACTTCCCTGATCAGTTCAGCTCAGCTCCACCTCTCCCCACAATAAAGTAGTTAACTATTCAGGGACCTCTTAGCCTTAGCTATGCAGACTAAGAGGTCTGCAGATTAAACATACAGTCAACAAATCAATCCATACACTGACCAAATGCAGCACTCGCCAAGTCTCACTACCTCCACACATGGGCTACATCTAGCCTGCATGCCTTTTTCGACAGAAGCTTTGTTGACAGATACTCATAAAATGAGGTTTACCACTGTCAACAAAAGGGCCGCGTTCTGTAGTCTTACTGAAGAGAGAACGCGGTGAAGTGTAGATGCAGGTATAGTTTTGTTGACAAAAGCCAACTTTTGTTGAAAAAACCCTGTTGTCTAGACACACCCATGGAGTCTGCAAATAATCCCTCTGAAACTTCCATGTAGTTGCCTCTATTCACAGTTCCATGTGAGTTGGATGCTGGCATACCTTCTGGACTATACAGTTCTAATGAATGGGTAGCCTTTGTTGTTTCAATTGATACCTTGGCTAATTTATTTGTAAGCACACTTTTTTTTCCTCTCTTCCTTTTGTGGCTGCTCTATGCATTGTACTTTTGGTGAATTCTTTTTTTTAAAAAAACCTGTGAAATATCACCTTTCTACTTCATAATTTAAAACAAAAACAAAGGCATTACTGCATGTCTCTGCCTTTATTTTTAGTGAGAGGTATGGCAGGTGCAGTTCTCTGTTCTGTGTCTTTTAAGTTTGTGTTAGACCTAACAAGTATGACATGTATCTCTTCAGTGTGAAAGCCTCATATGTCCATCTTAAATTGAAGAAACCAAAGTCATGTATAGCATATAGTGATTGTTACATAAATGACAGTGTGGACTTAGATATTAGATTAATGTTGTATGAGAAACATCTTTTTTCATAGAAAAATAAAATTATGTTTAACAAATACGCACTAAAATAATGTTAAGGTTGCAAAACCAAGCACTCAGAGTTGGGAAATGCAAGAATCAAAGTTGTACATACAACTGTTATTCAGATCTCTTGTACATATGCATTATGATATGGTATTTAATCACATGATCACGGAGACTCAATTCCACATTCTGTAGGGGAAGTATGCTTTTGTGGCTATAGATAAACCAGTGAGTCTGTCATGGAGGCCATGAAAGTCATAGATTCAGTGATTTTTCAGGACTTCTGCAGCTAACAGGCGTGACTGACTTCAGGATCTATGCAGTAGCCTGTAAGCAACATCAGTGGTTCTGGGCCACCCCTTACCAGCCACAGTGACAGAGGTCCCAAGTGAGCACCAGGCTCTGAACACACAAGATATAGTCAGGGGTATATAGAACAAGTCATGGATCGGTCACAGGGCCATGAATCTGTGTTCTTGTCCATGACCTGTCCACCATGTCTACTAAAATTACCTATGACTAAATCTTAGCTATAAATTTTTCTGACCATATCCCCCCTAATAAGCCTATTTCTGCTCTTTCTAGCCTCTTCCCCATGTTCTGGCTTCTGTTTCTTTTCCCTTCTTCATCTAACTGCACACCCCTGCACCACTGCCACTTCCTTCAGGTTGTTATTGCTGACCCCTGCATAGACTGGCCTTCATGCTGTCCTTTCAGCATCTTCATACTCCATCTGTTCCTGTCCTCCCTGCACCCTTTGCTCTTGCTATCCACCCTCTCCTGAAGTTCCTCCCCCTGCTCTTCACCTCTCTGCATTCAAATAAGATTTTTTTTTCTTTTTTCCCATGCTGGGTTAAGCCTGGGCATGAGCAGAGGGAACAAGAGAATGTCCTCCTGATCTGTTACAAAAGAAATCAGTGTGATATCTGGCATGGAAAATTTTTGCCCAGTTTGGCAAAGTTATAAGAAACTGAAAAGAGCATCTTATAATTAAAAGAATTAGACAACCTTAACTAGAGGTTGTACAATATAGAACATGCATTGTTATCCATTAATCTTGTGCATTAATTATGTCAATTTCTCATAGTTAGTAAAATACTAAAAAAAAACCAACCCTAAGATCCCAGAGCAAAATAGTAGCTCTAGTGCAGAACACTCATTCCAATTATGTCAGCACATTTTGGGGGTATTTTTTTGTTTTGTTTTGTTTTGTTTTGTTTTCCCAATTGAACTCTGGACTTTTTTTTTACTGCCTCCTGATTGGTTGTTTGTATCTATCTCTCTTCTCCCTACCAGTGTCCCTTTCACCCTTCCTTTTAAGTTCGCTGCTCCCTTAATGATCTTAAAATACTACTCTTCTACTCTTCCCCCATTGATCAAGGGAACAATTCTGAGGTTCTGGCAGGAGTGAGAAAGAGCTCTTCAATGCTGAGACTTGGCCGAATAAGGGGAGGATAGAGGGCAAGGAGCAGAAACAGTAGAAAATATGGATGTTAACTTTTGATTAATCAACGATGGAATTTCCATCGACTACTTGATTAGTTGATAAGGGGAGGGGCACTCGCTATTCCACTGCACCTCTCCCTTTGAAATATAAAAGAGCCACCCACAGCTCCCATATATTTCAAAGGAAGAGGCACAGTGGGACTGTGTAGGCACCTACAAGCAGCTCTTGTGCATTTCAAAGGGAGAGATGCAGCAGTCAGGACTCCACTGTTCCTCTCCCTTTGAGAGAGGCATAGCAGTAGGGAACGCCTCGGCCCCCCACGGAGACGGTGCTGGGGGGAACTGGCTTTTAAGCTGGCTCCCCCAGCACCAGCTCCTGTTCCGCCCCCTTGCTCCCTCTTTGACAGAGGCTGCTTATCAGGTAGTTGACTGCTCACTTACATCCGTAGTAGGAAAAACAGTTTTGATGGACAGCTTCAATTGTCCATCAGAAAAGTTCAGTGAGATACTAGGCAGTCACTGGAAGCGAGGTTAAAATATAGAACAGTTGTTCAGGCTTCCACTCTTCTGCAAACCTATAAGTAACATTTATTATCTTGAATTTTAGTGGTGCATGTTCACGCATGCTCAGTCAGTTATGCCATTTTTAATATCTTTGTATCACATTTCTTTCCCCAGTCCTGACACCAGACAAAACATTCAATACAGTGTGAGGAAAGTGAATACTCATTACTTAGCTTTTTCCCCCCTCCTTCAATTTCTTTCCGAGTGAGCTGCTTTTGATCAAAGAGATACAATTAAAGAATTAAGTGAGTTTACCTCTAATAGACTGCCTGCAGTTTTCCACTGCATTTTTTACTAAGCAACAGTCTATTTTACATGATTGTCTATTACACTCATTAGGAAACTAAGCAAGCTAATTTTGTTTCTCTGGGAGAAAAATAAATGAAAGGTAGAAGAGGTGTGTAAGGCTTTGATTAGATAAATGTGGGTGCATGTTTATAGCCCTCTTGTTTTCATTTAGCACATGCATCAGCTTGCAAAATATATTTAACTTTCATGTGGTATGATGATCTTTTGTCATTTTGATTGTGTGTTAGCCAGTGGCTGGCAGGTCAGGAAGGTGGTTGCTGTAGAGGCTCCATACGAGAAAAGTAATACAGGTTGTACTTCCCTTAACTGGGACTCCCTGGTCTTGCAACATCCATGGTCGGGTGGCATGGCGGGGAGTTCTGGCCCCAGCAGAGCTCCCTGGCCCCAGTGTTTGGAGAGCTCTAGCCTGGAGCTCCTACCCCAGTAGCGGCCAGTGAGCTGTGGCCCCAGCCTTGGCCACAGAGCTCCAGCCCCGTTCTGGCTCCACCAGCCAAGGAGCTCCAACCTCCGTGGCAGCCCAGGAGCTCGCCCGGTCTGTTGAGCTCTGGTCCCATCCCTCCACCCTGGCCCCAGCACGGAGCCAGGTGGCTGTGGAACTCTGCTCTGGCTGTGCAGCTCTGGCTGTGGCACTCTGGCCTCAGCAGCAGCAGGGCCAGTGGCATGTAGAGAGCTCCGGGAGGCTGGGGCAGCAGCAAGGCAGGCTAGAGCCCTAGCCCGATGGCAGCACAGGTCATGAGGGGAGGGACCTTCCTTGGTCCAGCAAATCCCCTTGTTCGGGACCAGTCAGGTCCTGAGGGTGCCAGATGAGCGAGGTCCAACCTGCAGTGTTTAGTTCAGCTTCTTAGCTGGGACTGTACACTGCAAGCCAGGTTGATTTCATAAAGGCAACAATTTGGGGTTTATTTTTGTTCCTCTCTGCCCCCTCCTCCTTTTCCGCTCTTCCCTCGTGTCACGAATCCGGGCAGAGTTCCTCTGGGCAGCGTCCACTGGCTCCATCGACAGCTTTGAGGAGCAGTGGACGCTGTCTGGGGTTCTCTGCTCGGTGTCCCCATCTGGCTCCCTTATTTTAAACCTGTGACCCGCACTCCTTGACCCTGTTGTCATTTTTTGTCCCCCGAATTCAATTGAACATGGGTTCAGTGTCCCTCCCATAAGGTTGGGGAGGGGCTTGAAGCCCGCCCACCTTCCCATGATTTAAAATAGGCCCTCCTCCTTTCTGGAATGCTTTCTGAGTGAGTCCATCGCTTGCAGAGCAATGACACATTCCCTTGCTCTAGTTGGTAAATATTTATGCCCAACAAGAGCAGAAAGCTCACTTTTGGATGCTTTCCCATTTTACAGTGTGCTGGCTTTTGGCCTGATCCCTGTATTTAGAAAACACTATGTATAGCTGCATGCTTTCTTGACTCAATTTTCTATTGCTAATGGGGCTATAGTCATTGCTGCATGGGAGCCATAGTTCATAGAGCAGTATTTTCAATGAGCAGTCACAATACTTAAGGAAAGAGAGCTGAAAATGTGTAGTTGTTTTGTGTGTGTAATCTTATTTTTTGGAGAAAATCATAGGTGACCTCAGGAAAGTGCAGCACTCAAACTGTAAACATGATTTGCTTTGTAAATATAGTGTTGAAAATGTACAATTAGAAAAAAGAGTGCAAAAATTACAATGAATACAGCAATATTAAATTGCCTGATTTCACAAATATAGCATTTTATATTCCTGTCTTTCTTGTTAATGGAGTAATTTAACATAATTTTGGGGTTAGATGGTTCCTCACTGTTATATATAATTATTTTTAAAAAATTATAATACATCCAATGGGAATATTTTTTTTTTATTAAAGAAGTAGTGTAGGTTAGGAAGGAATATGTTTCCACCTTAGCTGCTAGTACTGTAATTCTGCTAGAATTTAACCAGAGTGACTCCATTGTCTAATTCTAGTGGTTTTTGAAAGATTAAGATTTAACAGGGCAATAGTTTATTATTTTACATTAGCATAGCTGTGTCTTTGCAACAGAAAGAAAGAGGGAATAAATTTTAAGAGAGGAGGCAAAGCTTAGAATTTGATAAAAATAACAGAATAAAACAAAAAATGGGAAACATCTTAATATCTAGATATAATAGATTTTTTCACCATTGTCATCTCTCTCTCTCTCTCTCTCTCTCTCTCTCTGATGCTAAGGCAAAGTTGGTTGGTTTGCTTTGGGTTGTTTGTTTGTTTGTTTGTTTGTTTAGACTACTGCTATGTGTTTTCAATGAGTCAATTAAAATCTCCCTCGTGCAGATTCTTCCAGGAGCAGATGTGCCTGCTAAGCTGGGCCAAGAAAATGTTCAGTGAGGTTACAAAGAAGATACGCCTTCATTATGCCCTGCTAAAATCTTAGTAGATGCCAACTGAACATACCTAGAAGTGATATTTCAGTCACTGGTTATATTTTACTTATTTAATTTTTATTCTTAATTTTCTCCATTCCCAAGATTACGAAAGGATGAAAGCATCCCTCCGGGACAGCAGTGCATAGTGTCAAGTTTCAGAATACTGTTGTTTCTGTCTAAGTGTTGTCTGAAAGGGTGTGGGTGTATGTTTTCAATGGGAAAATGGTATTGTATCAATCACGTTGAATTAGAAAGGGTCAGAAAAAACATTTTGTTTTTGTTTCCTAAATGCTGTTTTGCTGAGAACGAACAGGATCACTTTCAATGCAAAATGAATTTTTTGGTCATGAACATCTGAAAACAAATGGAAATTCTTTAGCAATTTCAAAATCACCAGGGCTACGTCTACACTGGCCCCTCTTCCGTAAGGGGCATGTAAATTTCAGCAGTCGTCGTAGGGAAATCCGCGGGGGATTTAAATATCCCCCGCGGCATTTAAATAAAAATGTCCGCCGCTTTTTTCCGGCTTTTAAAAAAGCCGGAAAAGAGCGTCTAGACTGGCCCCGATCCTCCGGAAAAAGTGCCCTTTTCCGGAGGCTCTTATTCTTATACTTTCTTATTCTTATACTTTCTTATACTTATTCTTATTCTTATACTTTGAAGTAAGAATAAGAGCCTCCGGAAAAGGGCACTTTTTCCGGAGGATCGGGGCCAGTCTAGACGCTCTTTTCCGGCTTTTTTAAAAGCCGGAAAAAAGCGGCGGACATTTTTATTTAAATGCCGCGGGGGATATTTAAATCCCCCGCGGATTTCCCTACGACGACTGCTGAAATTTACATGCCCCTTACGGAAGAGGGGCCAGTGTAGACGTAGCCCAGTGGTTTAAAACCACTCTTCCCTCTGAAAAATATTTTATCTGCTATTCTTATAAGTAATGTCTAAAACTACCTAAGTGCAAGAGATCAGAGCAAAAAAGTCTGTTTGCTCAGTTTGTTCACTTAGGATATATGACATTTTGTGTAATGGCACTTCCTCTTTTGCTTTTGTGGGACTAACCTTCACACAGCAGCAAGAAAGAGAAAATCATGTAGACATATGGGTTCTTGTAAACCCACAAAATAGTATGGGATTCAGGAGCAGATAACATATCTGCAATTCCTGTTTAGTTCAGTTTTTAAAATTCACTACTTTTCAAGTTGTAACTGTGGCCTTCACTACCACCAACACCTACTGTAATTAAAAAAAAAACCCTATGAGTGGAATATTATTCATGTGATTTTTTCCCTTCATATCATCAAATGGTTCTGGAGATTTACAGTATAATGCCAACAAAATAACACACACAGCTGTAGTTGTTGCCAACATTCATGCTATAAATAAGCACCCAACTTACACCATAACCAAAACCCAGGTGAATCGTTTTCAAAACAAGGCCAAAACAAAACAGTTCCTAAAAGAACCCCAACAATCAATGTGATTATATCCCCCCAGCATGCAGTCTGAGAATGTGATGGACCCACTGTTCACCCCTGAACTCTCTTTCCCTTCTCTCCCTTTACTCTCCCCTCCCCTGCTTACATCTGCTTGCTACTTTGTCCCTGAGTGCCCTCACTTGCCTGGAGTCGATCAAAAAGTGGTTTTGGTAGCATTATGATAAATTAAAGCAGCAAACAAATACACTTTGTTACATTGGAAAGCCTATACACTTGTTTTAGGAAGGATAAAAATAACACTACATTTTTGTTATTTCAAATCTTAGATTCAATGAACTGATTAAGAATTTACAATGTATCCTTTTAAACGCAAGCTTGTGCAAATGTAAAATAGCTGGAATGATATGGAATGTGGAATAGTGGAATCAGCAATAGTTGGAATGATTCCATATAGCCTTAGAGAGATATAAATTAGACAGACAAATTCTATGCTTATTTATACTAATACACTCCAGGAGTAACTAATTTGAAGTTGATAGTGAAAAACAGATTTAAGTGAATAGGTCTGTATTTTCCCGATTCTCTTGTACTATTGTTTGTTCTGATCATTTTAAGATTTGATACCTGTTTTAGCTTCAGAGTTAGCTGGGATGTTTTTTATCTTGATGAAATGAAATCCCAGTGAATATAGCAGTGCTGCTGGAAGAATCTCTTGGTAGCTACCTTTCAACTGATTAAGAAAAAATGTTCCTTGTGTTAGATAAGGGATCAGATTTAGTGCTCTTTTGTGTTACTAATATAGCTGTATCCTGGCTGATTACTACTGCATTAACTTGTTCAAACAGAAAAGCATCTATGACATGATTTCTCCTCCTTAAACATCTAAGTACAAAGTCAAGTGTGATCCAAAACCCAGTGAAAGTACCAATTTTAGGGGAAGGGAGAAAACACACCAAACACCTTGGATAAATTATGAAATCTGGCTATAGAATATCAGTATTTTTATATTTCCTTTTTGCCATCAGAATCCAGACTGACTTTATTCAGATCTGAGATGAACTGGCATCTCAAACAAGGTTCATTTAAGGACAAAAGGGGCAGTTAACAAAATGCACTAGAAATGACACAGGCAAAATAATCTTATATAAAGAATACTAGCAGACTTACCTGTTGTTGCTGGGTTCTTCAGGGCAGGGGGCTGGCAATGTGGAGGTGAAGGAATCCGGGCACAACCTTAGGGAAGTGGGGGAGGGGGGTAGTGCTGGAGGCTGGGGACATGTGGATGTGTACGAGTGTGGTTTGGGGTGTGAGGAGGGGCTCAGATGGAAGCTGTCCTGTCCGACATGGACTCTCCTCTCCACTCCCTGGCTGGTAAGGTCTTTACCCCCACCCAGCACCACTAGGGAGCTTCTCTCCCTCTAGGCCACCAGGTTTCCCCCTCCCCTCTCCCCACACAGTGCTCCCTGCTGCCAAGGACTTTCTGTCTCTTCCACCCCTCTGGCGCTGGAGCTAAGGGTTGGAGGGAGGAGGATTGGGGCAAGAGAGCTACTTACCCAGTCTGTTGGCAGGCGAGATAGTGGAGCCCCATCCCTGCTGGCCTCTCTCTTGGAGGTGCAGTTACATGGTTAATTTTCAGTGGTTACACAGTGAATCAATTACATGCATTTTAACATTCCTACTCTCAGTATCACTTCTCTCTTCTCTGTGCCCTTCCCTTCTCTCTCTCCCTTTTCATGTTATGGAAAAGAGTCCCATTCCTAGAACTTCCTGTTTTCTTGGCACAACCAAACCCTGACCTTCCTTTATAAGTTAGGATAAGAGGAAGCTGCATAGCAAATTTGGTGGTCCTAGCTCTTATCCTTTAAGAGGAGTTCTTTAACAGACTTGCAGACAGACATACAGACTTATAGACTTTTCTAAAACATATAGATAAATTAGATCAAGTCTTTTGCATCAGATATTTTAAGAGATTTAATACATTTTTCCCCATGTGGCTGTGGGATATGTGACAGTTCACCTTGCTTGACATATAATGGGCTGGAAGCTCAGATGATTTTAAGAAAGGCTCTGAGAGATATCGAGCTATTTCTCTTTGATGGTCATAGGCTGGATTCTTTCATTTATATTTAACTGCAATCATCGGCTTTGAAGAGTTTCTAATTTTAAACACATGCTGCCTTTTTCGCTTCAGAAAAGATTTAATTTGCTTGGGTGCATCCCTGATTTAACTGCCAACACACGTCCGCCCTGGAGTAGACTTTGTACATGAAAACCTTGCTGCCAAAAGCTGTGGTGCCTTTTTCTTCTGAGAGTAAAGATGGACTTCTGGTTGAAACCCAGGCCTGGCATGTCAGATAAACTGTGTGCGCTATTCCCAGCTCCACTGCAATCTTGCAGTGCAATCTTTTATAAATAACACCTCTCTGTGCTTCGTATAATAACTGTCTCACAAGGATGTCTTAAAGCTAGGTTAATCAGTACCTAGAAAACGCAAATACAAGTTTAAAGTAGCACTGATTGGACCACACTGGTCCGGCACCCTCAGGACCCAAGTGGTCCCGGATTAGGGAATTTGACGGACCTGGAAAGGGTCCCTGCCTCTGGCCCTCTGAGCCTGTTGCCCCTCCCTGCCATCGGCTCCTTTAGCCCTGCTGCCAGCTGGGCGACGTTGCTGGCATGGCAGCACACAGCCCTAGTCCTGTTGCTGTGGCACCAGTCCCACTGCCAGCCAGCATGCAGCCCCAATCAGGCTGCAAACCTTCCACGGCCACAGATGAGCTTCGCTTGCTGGGCTGCTGTGGCCCAGGTTTACTGCCAGCCAGGCTGCCGCGGCTCTGCTCCCACTGTTGGGCCAACACACAGCTTCACTCGGGCTGCTGTGGAACAACTCTGCTGCGAGGCTGGCACACATGGTCTGCCCCTGCCCACAACCATGGCCCTGCTACCACCGCCGGTCTGCTAAGCACCTGGCCTCTAGCACCAGCCTCGCCTTAGGCAGGCCTCTCAGCTGCTGGCCCTCCTGCCCCTGGGACTCTCTCGTTCAGTAACATCTGCAGTCCTGCCAGACCACGAATGTTTCCAAACGAGAGTCCTAGTTTAGGAAGGTGCAACCTGTAGTAGCATTATTTCTTATTATGCTATGCAAATTCAATATCACTTTTCTAGCCATGTACAGAAATATGTGGAGATGTTTTTTAATCCCATCATTTCTGCTGCCACATCCACTGGAGTATCTTTCCAAGCTTATGCCAGAGGTCCAGATTTCAGTTAATACACCATGTGGCATCAGTTAATTGTGTTTAGACAATATGTGTTACAGCAAAATTGGGACATTTGCTTAGATGTCTGCAAATGTAATCATCACACATCTTCCTAAATTGCCCTTTACTGTAGGGCACTGCTAAAACCTAGGGGAAGAAATTGTGATAGCCACCAGGGTACTTTCATGTTTGGACAGAATGTTGTCCATTTAACAAAGATGAATATGAAACATAAAAAATCCATATGTTTGGATTTGTTTAGACAATATTAATTCTGAAAGGATCGTATCATAAGACAATGAGAAATAATGTAAAATGATACAGAAAATATTAATATCAGGATTTAGAGTGTAATTCTTTGGTGAGAAACACCCAAATCCTAATCTCTACTCCTGTGAGTCTCTTTAACAGTTCATGTGAAATGCCAGTCATGAGGGGGCATAGTGTTAGATGCATCTGAGTTTAAAAAAAAAAGACAGAATAACAAGACTGGGAGCCAAAAAACTTTGACTCTCTGACTTTGGCCAATAATGCGTGTGGTCTTGGGAAGACACTTGGGCCAAGCATATAAATTCACGATTAGAATTACAATAAGATATACATTGTTTCTGTTGATATCAGAACCTCTGACAATTAGGTCACTTATTGAATTGTCTAAATATTGATTTGTGTATCTAGCTTTAATGAACTCAGTGACAGCTATGATTACTCAGTACTTTTGCAAAATCAGTAATTACTTAAGTACACAATGTGAAATTAGCTGACTAACTTCAGATACACATTGTGACTGGCTCTGATGTGCCAAAGCCCACTGAGCCTGTTTCCTTTGCCAGCCTGGGCATCCAGTAACCCTGTCTTATTCTTTGAGTGCTTGCTCATGTCCATTCCACTTAGGTGTGCACGCACCGCATGCATGGATAGCCGGAGAGTTTTCCCTTAGCGGTTCCCATCGGGCCAGCCGGTAAGCCCCCTGGAGTGGAGCCGCTATATCAGTGCATATTTATCCCTGCTGGCCCTCCACCCCCTCAGTTCCTTCTTACCGCCTGTGATGGTCATTGGAGCACCCTTCTCCTTTGCCTGATCTCAGCAGTATTCAAAGCATTCTAAGTAGTTAGCACCTAGTTAAACCCTTTGTTCTTTTCCAAGTTACTTTCCCTGTTAAGTACCTGTTAGATAGTCAAATAAGTTGTTCCTGTTGGGGCTCACCTGTTGCATCCCCTTCCCACCCGACCCACTGGAGCATGCCAGGGCATCACTATTTTAATCCTCCAAGCCTATGCCCTGTGGTGTCCCATATGATTTGTGCTTGAAGTGCATGGGCGAGGCCAAAGTCCTGGCAAAATGCAGAATCACCCAGCACCGCCTTTGGACTCAGCACAGGAGTCCCTCAGCACACTGCCTTCAGTGCAGGAGACTCCCGAGTCCTCCAGGGCCTCGTTGGTGTTAAGGCACCCTACTGCGTAACATTGCTCTCAATCGCCGGTACAGCACAAGAAGAGGAGAGTGGAGAGGGGCAGGTCTCCTCCCCATCATGCACCCAAGGTGTGCTCTCAGTTGGGGCACCCTGTTGTGCCTGCACTGTCCACAAAGTCTGCTGCTCCTGGGCAGCCACTCGAGCACGACCAAAAGCTGCAGTGCAGGGGAGAGGAGCTGGTTCAGGTCGAGTGGCCCTCCACTCTGGATGTGTTTGAGGCAGCATGAGAATTGACCGAGTTGACAGCTGATTTGCCCTTGCCTCCTCTGGAGCGCCAGGATCTGTCTCAGGCCTAGGCCTCGTCACCAGCGTTGGAACCGGATAGGTCCGCACCGTCCTCAGTACTGACGCCTCGTGTGGTGCTACGTTCCCCAGGTTTCATGTCAACACCTGCACCATCAGGCCCCTCGGTACCAGTGGCTTCACTCTCTCAGGAGTCCAGAGAGAGCTTGGCTTCGAGCATACTCATCCCAGCAGCCCAGTCAATGGCACCGGAGGGCCTCATGACCCCTCCACCGGTGCAGCACCGGGGCAATCTGGCCTCCACCATTTGGCAAGCAGAGAAACACTGTTCCCCGGGCCCGGCCGCTTTACCATGATGGTTAGAGTCCGAGGAGTCCGATGTGGAGTCAGTACCATCGAGGGCATCCGTCTCTCATTCCCGTTCTCAGCACTGGTCAAGTTCCCAGCACCGATTCTGGTGCCGGTGCCAATCCCCATCCAGGCATCATTCTAGGTCTTGGTGCCATTCTAGATCCCGGCACCACTCCAGGTCTCGGCGCCACTCTCACTCCCAGCATCGTAAGCACCACAACAGTGTCTCCGGCCTCTCACAGACATAGCCTCCACAGTGGCAGCATCCGATTCGGTGGCTGTTCTGGACCCCATGGGCATACCACCAGACCCAGGGGAGCCTCACGTTTGGGGATCTGAGCCCCACCTTCAGCCTCCCCGCTGCCCAGTGCTCCGGCACCGCAGGTCTTGGCAGTATGGGGACATTCCCCTGAGACCCAAATGGAAGAGGGTGGGGGTCATGGGCTGTCGGAGAAGCTGCAGGAGATGGAGGACTCAATGGTTCGGGAGCATTGATCGTCCTTCCCTGATGAGGCCCTGGGATTGGCTTCTTTTTCAGCACTGGCCATGGACTCCCAGGCCCATCAAGAGCTCCTTCGGAGACTGGCCCAGAGCCTCATGGTCCAGCTCGAGCAGACCTCCAAGGACTCAGACCCTACGGGCGACATCCTTAACACTGAGGTGCTGTCTCATGTGGCCCTGCCCCTAAAGAAAACAGTGGGCAAAATCACAAAGGCACTCTGCCAGATGCAAGCATCTGTCCTGCCCACAGAGAAGAGGACAGAGTGCCAGTGCTTTGTCTCCCAGGTGGGCCATGAGCACCTGTTCTCCCATCTGCCACCGGGTTCAATAGTGGTACAGGCCGCTAATCACCATGAGCGACAGGGCCAACCTGCACTATCCCTAAGAACAGGGAAAACAAACATTCAGACCTGTTGGGTTGCAAGGCCTACAAATCGGGGGGTCTCCTGCTCAGGATAGCTAACCAGCAAGTCCTCCTGAGTAGGTATGCCTATAATTCGTGGGCAGCTATGGACAAGTCCAGGGAGTCGCTGCCCCAAGACTCAAGGCAGGAGTTCTGGGCCCTGTCCGAAGAAGGCAAAGTATTGTCCCGGGCTGAACTTCAGGCAGCCCTGGACTCGACAGATGCGGCAGCCCATACTGTGGCAACGGGCCTGGCCTTGGATAGGGGTGCATGGCTACAGGTGTCTGGCATAACTCTGGAAGTCCAGAACACAATCCAAGACCTGCCCTTTGAGGGTGGTGGTTTGTTCTCAGAGCAAACTGACACTAGCCTTCATGGGCTAAAGGATTCTAGGGCAACCCTTAGATCCCTAGGAATCCACACCCCTGCTCTGCAAAGGCACTCGCTTCCTAGGTCCCCGCCTTACCTTTTTCAACAGGGGAACAGATCAGACTTCCCTAGGCATAAGGGCCACAATAATAATAACAATAGGAGTGGCAGACGTCCCTCCTGTTCCTCTTCCAACTGGGGGGCGGGACCCTCCAGCGAGCCCCAGGGCCCTAGGCCGAATCTTTGAAGGTACGAGCAGGGACAACGCCCCAGTCCCATACCGGAGGCCCTTTACCAAACACCTTTTCTCCTTCTACCTTGCCTGGTCCCTCATCACGATGGACTGCTGGGTTTTAGACATGATGAGAAGAGGATACCTCATCCCTTTCTGCTCCTGCCTCCCTCCCCATCTCTTTTCAGTGACCCCTCTGTTCAGAAACCCCTCGACCTGGGGGCAGTAGAGGAAGTCCTGCGGGACAGGGTTTCTATTCCTGCTACTTCCTGATCCCAAAAGCCAAGGGCGGCTTCCGTCCTATTCTGGATTTGAGGGGATCTGAATACTTTCATAGTAAAGTCCAAGTTTAAGATGGTTACCCCGGCCTCCATCATTGCTTCCCTAGACATGCGAGACTGGTACGCTGCCCTCGATCTCATAGACGCCAATTTTCACATTTCCATTGCACCTGCACACAGGCACTTCCTCAGCTTCAGGGTGGGTTGCGGCCATTATCAGTTTACGGTCTTCCCATTTGTCCTTTCTAAGGCCCCCAGGATTTTTACAAAGCATATGGCAGTGGTGGCCGCATTCCTGAGGAAATGGCAGATCCAGGATTACCTGTATCTAGAAGATTGGCTAGTAAGAGGCTCATCCCCGTCCCAGGTGCTCAGCATATTCCTCGTAATGGAGACGTTCCCTAGGCCGGGTCTCATTTTGCTCATGACCAAGTCCACCTTGGGTCCCACCCAATTGATAGAGTTCGTGGGAGCTCTTTTGGATGTGACGAAGGGCAGAGCCTCCCTTCCCTTGGGGCACTTCATGACACTGAGGGACGCCATCCTGTGACTACAGTCGTTCCCCACCACAACAGCCCACTGTTGCATGAGGCTGCACGTATGTGGTGAGGTGTGCCAGGTTCAGAATGCGACCACTTCAACTATGGCTGCACCGGACCCACAACCCAGCTTTCCAGCATATGGACACGGTGGAGACAGTGCCCGCAAACATGCTGAAATCCTTCAACTGGTGGATGTGTGAGGAGGTGGTCTGCGCAAGGATACTGTTTCTCACCCTTTCCCTATCCATTCAGCTGGTGACAGACATCTCTGACAAGGGCTGGGGAGCCCACCTTGGGAAGCTCCAGATGCAAGGTATGTGGGGCCCAATGGATCTCTATCTCCATATCAATGTCAGGGAGCTGAGGGCTATTTGCCTCGCCTGCGGCATGTTCCTACCACAGCTCCGAAACAGGTGTACTTCAGTTTTGACTGACAACACGGCTGCTATGTTTTATATAAACAGACAGGGTTGTGCTTGCTCCTATCCCCTGTGTAGGGAGGCTCTCCTCCTCTGGGAGTTTTGTGTACCTCACAATATTCACCCAGTGGTCACCTATCTCCCCGGGGTTCAGAACGAGTTGGCGGGCCATCTCAGTAGGTCCTTCCGGGGGCACGAATGGTCTCTAAGGCGGATGTAACCCTCTCCATTTTCTGCACGTGGGGGTTTCCTCACCTGGACTTGTTTGCCACCCAAATCAACAGGAAGTGTTCCCATTTTTTGCTCTCTGTTTGGGCACAGCCTGGGGTCTCTGGGAGATGCGTTGATAATCCTCTGGCCTCAGGGCCTGCTGTACACCTTCCCCCCCTTCCCGCTGATCCCCAGAGTAATCCTCAGAGGGAGTTCTGGGCCTCGGTGATCCTGATAGCTCTGACCTGTCCTCATCAGCATTGGTTCCTGGACCTCGTCGCCCTTTCAGTGGAGTGGCCTCTGGCCCTCCCCATGACCAGACCTAACCTCCCAGGAGTTTGGCAGGCTCCAGCATCTGAACTTCTGCTCCCTGCACCTCATGACGTGGAAGCTCAATGGCTAACAGTCTTAGGGTATGTCTACACTACCACCCTAGTTCGAACTAGGGTGGTTAATGTAGGCAACCGAAGTTGCAAATGAAGCCCGGGATTTAAATATCCTGGGCTTCATTTGCATCTTGCCGGGCGCCGCCATTTTTAAAGCCCCGGTAGTTTGGACTCCGTGCCCACGGCACGGAGTAGGTAGCTCAGATTAGGCTACCTACGGAGTAGGTAGCTCGGTACACCGGTAGTTTGGATTAGAGAGCCTAATCCGAACTACCTACTCCGTGCCGCATGTAGCTGCGGGCACGGAGTCTGAACTACCGGGGCTTTAAAAATGGCGGCGCCCGGCAAGATGCAAATGAAGCCCAGGATATTTAAATCCCAGGCTTTATTTGCAACTTTGGTTGCCTACATTAACCACCCTCATTAGAACTAGGGTGGTAGTGTAGACATACCCTTAGAGAGACAGTGTTCAGAGCAGGTCTAGGCAGTCCTCTTAGGGAACCAGAAGCCCTCCACCCGGTCTTCCTACCTGGCAAAGTGGAAATAGTTTGTAATCTGGACAGGTAATAAGGGGGGTCCCCCCTAAAGAGTCCCTGGAGCCAGCTATCTTGAACTACCTCCTGGCTCCAGGGCCTGGCTCCCTCCTCCATGCAAGTGCACCTAGCAACCATCTTGGTTTTCCACTCTGCCTTGGGAGGAAAGATTGTTTTCTCTGACCCTATGGTGCACCAATTCCTCAAGGGCTTGGGCAGGGTTTACCCTCAGGTGCGTGAGCCAGTGCCCTCCTGGGACCTAAATTTGGTCCTCTCCGGGCTCATGGGTCTTTCCTTTGAGCAGTTGGCCATTTGTTCCCTTCTACACCTTTCCTGGAAGGTGTCTTTCCTGGTGGCCATTACCTCAGCCAGGCAAGTATCGGAGTTCAGGGCCCTAGTAGTGGACCCCCCATATACGGTCTTCTTTAAGGATAAGGTCAGGCTGTGTCCCCACTCTGCTTATTTGCCCAAGGTGGTGTCTTACTTCCATATTCACAAGGATATTTTTCTCCCTGTATTTTACCTTATGCCCCATAGATCTGGGACAGAACAGGCTTTACACACGCTTGATGTGAGATGTGCTTTCACTTTTTATTTAGAGAGGACCAAGCCCTTCTGCAAGTCACTCCCTCCCTCCCTCCCCCATTGTTTATAGTATTAGCCAATAGGATGAAAGGTCAGCTAGATTGCTTCAAGGCGAGCTATGAGCTAGCACAGGTTCTGACCCTGTCCATTAAGGCATACTCCACAAGAGCGCAAGCCTCTTCCATGGCTTTTGCAGATCAGGTGCCCATTGTGAAGATTTGCAGGGCAGCTACCTGGTCCTCAGTGCATACTTTTGAGATCATTATGCAGAGCAACAAGAATGATTAAAGGTCAAGAGAACATGACCTATGAAGGAAGGCTGAAAGAATTGGGTTTGTTTAGTTTAGAAAAGAGAATATTGAGGGGGGACATGACAGCAGTTTTCAGGTATCTAAAAGGGTGTCATAAGGAGAAGGGAGAAAAAGTGTTCATCTTGGCCTCTGAGGATAGAACAAGAAGCAATGGGCTTAAACTGCAGGAAGGGAGGTTTAGGTTGGACATTAGGAAAAAGTTCCTAACCGTCAGGGTAGTTAAACACTGGAATAAATTGCCTAGGGTGGTTGTGGAATCTCCATCTCTGGAGATATTTAAGAGTAGGTTAGATAAATGTCTATCAGGGATGGTCTAGACAGTATTTGGTCCTGCCATGAGGGCAGGAGACTGGACTCGATGACCTCTCGAGGTCCCTTCCAGTCCTACTATTCTATGATTCTATGTTCACGCAGCTCTCCAGGGAGGATACTGTTGTAGGTAGGGCTGTGCTGCAGTCCGTTTCTGGGTAGGCTCTGACCCCACCTCTTGGGAGCTAGCTTTAGAGTCACCTAAGTGGAATGGACATGAGCAAACACTCGAAGAAGAAAAAACGGTTACTTACTTTTGTAACTGTTGTTCTTCGAGATGTGTTGTTCATGTCCATTCCACATCCCACCCATCTCCCCTGCATTGAAATATTCCGGCAAGAAGGAACTGAGGGGGTGGAGGGCCATTGGGAATATATATGCACCAATATTTTGGCACCACTCCCTAGCTGGCCCGAAGGGTACCACTAAGGGAAAACTCTGTGGCAATCCGTGCACACAGCGCGTGCACCTAAGTGGAATGGACATGAGCAACACATCTCGAAGAACAACAGTTATGAAAGTAAGTAACCATTTTTTGCTAAACCCAGCTCACCTGCCTGCTTTAGCACAGACTGAGGGAAGGGCCATACACCTCTGCTTGTAATATAAACAGACTATATAGTTGAAGGACACATCCTCAGCATATAGATACACACTGTGGAACTTTTTCCCAGCAGTGAAGAACACAAATCCTCTGGGAGCTGACTCCTAGATAAAGCTGTTTAATGCTCTATAAAGATCTATAGATGAGCTCATTGAATTTGCCATCTCTCTCAATCTAAAGAGATATGCACAGACTCCTTACTCCCCCAGGTAACAGTTTTTTACACTGGGTTTATTAACAAAAAAGTGATTGTATTTAGTATAAAGGGTAGGATTTCAGTGGCCATAAGAAAAAAGTATACAGCATACAGAAAAAAGTAGGTCATTAAGCAAAATAAAACAGAACATAGAGCCTCTAAAGCTATGCCTACTGGAAAGACTTGGCAATAAATGTACTGTAAATATTCATAAGTTGCCAAAAAGACAGTCAGCAAATCATTTTTACACCGCCACTCCTTGTTGAAATATAACCACACTGTTAGCTTCCCCTATCAACAGAAAGAGCAAAGCAGTGTGGGTAAGCATCTCCCAGTGTGTGGCATCACCTTCGGTTGCTAAGTACTGTGGGATCACTCAAAGTAGAGGTAGGCATTTGCCATTTTGGGAATGTGAGAAATATCCCATTAACTACCTTTTTGCTTCCCAGCCCTGCCATGGCTTCTGGCTTACTTTTGTACCACTTGAATGATAGACCTTACTATGAACTCCAGCATCTGTTGCAAGAAATCATGGATTCCAGACTTCTTGCCCATGTTGTGTTCAATGGGCTTAGGATAGCATGCATTGCAGCAGAGCTATTTATGCAATTATTAGTCCTTCTTTGCTCCATTTTCTCTGTTTGAAGTGTTGAATGCTGCAACACGTCCTTGACCAGATCTTCCCTTGTCTTTTAAAGTTTTTTTTCCTTAGTTGACAGCCTGTCTGTGGGAGAGCATGCCTGACTTCTCAAAGTCTGGTCTGGAAAAGTAACCATTAACAACAGAGTAACAGTACTTTTTCTGTTAAAGGTTGTAACATTTTACTAACATGTACATCTCTGAACAAAACTGGCCACTTTTCTTGTTACCCTAGAGCAGTGGTCCCCAAACTTTCAAGGTTGTCGGGCGCCAGGGGGCGTGGCCGTTCGCCCACCAGGCGCCAGGGGGCGTGGCCGTTCGCCCACCGGGCGCCAGGGGGCGGGGACACTTGCGCCCCGGGGGCGGCCCCCCCATAGCCACATGCCCGGGGCTGGTGCTCCCCCTGCCAAGTGCCGCGCGCCCGGGGCCGGCGCTCCCCCTGCCCAGCGCCGCGCGCCTGGGGCTGGCGCTCCCCCCCGCCATGTGCCCGGTGCCAGGCCAGCCCCGAGCACCTGGCGGGCGCATGGCGCCCGCGGGCACCGTGTTGGGGACCACGGCCCTAGAGGAAAACACAGATCTCTCCAGGCACTGTGATCATGGTAATTTTTAAAGATTGGGGGGGGGGGAATGGGTGAAGTAGGCTTGTACATGAGTCCCCAACAAAGTGCAGTCTTTACCTGTGCAGCAGATGTACATGCAAACAATTTGTAATAACCCTACACATGTCCACAAACTGTCATTACTCTGGGTAACACATCCTTGCTGAAGGTTAACAGGGAAACCCAGTCTTTGTTTCTGGATACCTTTTGTAGGCAAACTCTGTGCCGCCTTGGTTCTGGCGGCACAGTACGAGGAATGGTTTGTGAGAGAGTTGTACCATAGTGGTGGGGAAATGGCAGCTCTGCCATGGAATCTCCATGAGAAAATTAACAAGCGCAACAGGCAAAGCTTTGACACCATCTCCTAGCAAGATTATATCAATATCTCTGTGTACATCAATTCTCTGTTTGGACATAATGCAGACTCAGGCAGGACTTAGCCAGCTCACAGAAATACAGACACTGGTGCCACCCCACCCCCGCAGCTGCAAGAGCAACTTCCCAGGTCCCACCACCCGTCCCACCTCGCTGCAGTACACAGCAATTTATTGTCCTGCGCTGCTGCTGTGCCCCTCCCCCCAGCTACGCTAGACCAACTTACTGCCCCACGTATCTGACATCCATACTGCCCACTCCCCTTCCCCACTGCTTGCACGGTAATTCACCCTGCTTCATGACTCTGTGTCTGTTCCCCTGATTCATGTTCCACATCCAATTAGTGAGAGTCCTCATAAACCTTGGGTCTTGAGAACAATTCCTCACTGTCTGGAGCACTGGTTGCCACCGGATTGAGCCTAACTTCCTCTTCTGCTTCCATCTCCATCAATAACTTCTGTCTCTTGGCTAATGCCTAGTTCTGACTCAGTGCTATGGGAAGAATCCACCCTCCCTTTGGGTGTGGATATAGGATTCCCACCTAGGATTGTCCCCAGTTCTTTATAAAAACAGCATATTTTGGGTGCAGCACCAGACCAGGTGTTTGCCTCCTTCATCTTTGTTATGTTTGCTGAAGTTTCTTTATCTTGGCTCTGCATGTTAGGGTGTCTTAATCATACCTCTTTGCACAAAGGGCTTAAGAAATGTGACCATACATGTTCCAGTTCCTACAGGTCACTCGCAGCTCTGATTGCACCCCACACACTGATAAGATCCCAAAGCTCTGAGGTGCTCCAAGCAGGATACCATCTTGAGCGATAGCCACCCCTGTTTCCCTGAGAAGATGCCATGGCTATAAGCCAGCCAGCGGAAAATGGATTTTAAATTTCCCAGGGTTTGCAGGTGGGAGGAGCAGCAGAGTCCAAAGTGCTTGCTAGGGTAGCTAATCGGGCATTGTGGGAGACATGCTGAAGTTCAATAAACTTGACAAAAACCCTACTACAGTGCATGACTGTTGACAGTAAAGGGAAGAGGAGAGACAAAAATCCCTTGTGGAGTTGGAAGTTTTTTGTCACCAAAACCGCGTACTTGTGGTAACTTTTGTCGCATTGCAATGTGAATGCTCTATTGGTTTTGTCACCAAAAAGAGAGTGTAGACAAGACCTAACCCACACATCTACAGAAAGGATAAGCTCCATTATCTCTTACTCATGAGCCATCACAGCCCAGAAATATAATCAGTAAGAGTGACCCAAAGCAACAAATGTGCAATTACAGATACACTGTTCAGTATGCCTGACTTAATCTACAAATATAATACATGCATACAAATGGAATAATCATATTCAGTAGACTACAACCTTTCCAATGATAAATTATATGACCACCTAGCATAAAGTGTATCTCAGTTATAACATTCATATCATAAGAATATTTTCACAAAGCATATGGAATGCTCCATCCCAACTATGTTGGTATGAATTACAATCGTCTTTAGTTTCCCCCTTATGTGAATGAAGTTTGGTGTTTCCCAGTCCCTCAAGGATTTGAGATTTACTTAATTGAGCATTTGGAGTGCTTAAGTGGGATACAAATGCCATAGAAAAGGGCCAAACAGTAATAGTATATTACAGAGGAAGATGTGTTTAATTACCCATTTGAAAACAATAATAAATATCTATATACAACGATAAAACAGAAACTTTAAAAATGAGTATAGCGAGTGTCCATAAGGTTTTTTCAGCAGTGAAAATATTGCTTGCTTGTGTTGGTCACAACATACATCATTAACCCTCATCATCTATCTGACCACAGAGATCACTTAAGCATACAGAAAGTGTTCAGCTTTCTCACAGTTACCTCACGGGCAGTTTTTATTGGAACCATCACTGGGTGCCCACATGGATGAGAAATTCATTTTGCTGTCAAACAGCATGTGTAAGTGAAGTAGCATTCTCTTGGAAAGATTACCCCAAATTGATATAAATTAAGGACTGCTTTCTGTGAAGGAGGAAGTTAATCGAAATAGGACTAAAGCTATAGGTTGCTTTCACTCAATAGAGATGCTTCACTGATTTGTTAAATAATGGATTATTTGATGTACTGTACGGGGACTGATGTAGGTCACTTTCATCTCGGACTGCTCCAAATTTAAGGAGGAAAAAAAGAAAATATTGATTAGTTGTAATTTGCCAAATTCCAGGTTAGAATTAATATAATTAGCATATAAATCCTTCTAACTCTTGTTTCTTTTACTATATGTCAAAACATAAATTTCAGTTTACAGCCCCTTTCCCATCCAATTAAATAAATATTTCAGTGAAATGGCTTTACAGTTACCAATACTGAAACAAATAATAACATTTCTTTTTAATCAAAGATTTGTCTTCAGCAAATGCCAGGATCAAACAGTTCTCAAAAAATGGAACCCAATTCCTTGGCATTGTAAGGAGATGAGAAAGGGATGCTTGATCTTACTTGTTTTTTACCCTTCTCTGTTTGAAAATAACATGGAATTCTGTATAATTTTCCAGTTCCCAAACAGGTACCTTGGGTACTTGTAAAAGAAAAAATGCTATTAAGGACTGGATGACTTAGAGACTCTGTCTTTAAAAGATAATTGACATTAATACAGCTTTGTGTAAGTCACTAGGTTCATTTCAAATATAGTTCATTGTGGATATCACTCAAAAGCCATTACATTGTAAAAGCTCTTCAGTGTCTTATGTGTTATGATGCGGGAGAGGGGTGGAATTCAATTCAGCTTTGAATAGTTAACAGCCAACATCACAAAAAAACACCATTCCTGTTGAAACACATTGGGATGCATGCTGCAAAGTCCTTAATATGCAATAGGAGACCAAATTTCTCTTTCATTCTTATAAGAGGTTACTCTGAGGACAAGGTGGAGATATATTGGTCTGATATATGGAAAAGTTGGTATTGTTACTGACTGTACTTCACCTTTTCTATGGATAAAGGACCTGACTTCAGTAAGTGTTGGAGTATGGCGGGAATATGCCTCTAGGGATGTCAACAGTTCAGATGCACGGTATTCAACATAAATGTTTTTGTTAGAAAAATTAACCGGTGTTAGAAATAGTTGTACTGCTTCTTGATTCTGGATGTCTAAGCTGTCATTCTAGCTCTTATGGCATATTGTCCAGCTCTTCTTTCCTCTTGAGGTTACAAAAGAATGATTTTTTTCCACATAATTGGTAAGCATTAAAAAGCTGGAAAAGACACCCAATACTGATTAAAAATTTGTATCCACATTGGTCAAGGTCTTGTGTCATCTACACATTGAGAAAGTGTGTAGTTAGTTAGTTTGTTCTAAAATGAAATCCTTTTTTGGAAGGAGATTCCAGATCAGGACATATACCTTCTTCCCCCCAGTATGAATGAATGAACACCCTCCCTTCTCCTCTCCTCTTTCTTAACCACAATGACCATGACTTATTTGTGTTGTTGCATTGTGAAATTGTGGCATAGTGTCAGTCATCTGAGTACAATGGCAGTTACCTATATTTTTTTCCCTCTCTTTGAAGTGGTACCCGTGTTTCACAATGTCTTCATATTTTATCCCTTTTAAAGTTTCACTGCTTCCAGGGAGGGCTGCAAACAAAATAAGTCCAATAAAATAGAGGAAGACAGATAGTTGACTACAGGTCTGATCCGCAGCTTACTAAAACTAATATATGTTATTCCACTGACTACAATGAGCTTTGGTTCAAACTTTGGATACATTAAGAGACATAGAGAAGAAGATAGTTGACTACAGGTCTGATCCGCAGCTTACTAAAACTAATATATGTTATTCCACTGACTACAATGAGCTTTGGTTCAAACTTTGGATACATTAAGAGACATAGAGAAGAAGATAACACGCGTACATACTGATGTATGTGGCAATTCTGATTTATTTATTACTCACTGTTATTCACATAACGTGGCAGGGTTTCAGATATTCAAATATAATATTCTATCATCTCTAATATAAGAATGTGTAATATAAGTAAATATATGGTTTGGAATATCAACTCACCTAATTGCCAATGATAACTGGCATGTGTTTCCCAATAATTGAGAGAATTTATGCAGAATTATGGTTTGATTAAAAAAATCTTCAAGGCCTTACCATTACTAAAAGAGTTTATGTGAATGAAGTGTTACCAGATGCAGTGTTCTTTTCTGTTGTGTTTGGGCCATGCTCATCATTGTGGTTTCTATTCACTGTCTTCCTCCTTTAGTAGTCAGGATTTACTGGTGTAGAGTCCTGACAGGTCTCCTGCAACATCAGTGATGATAACTATTTGGCTATACCTGTGTGTGCTCAATCACGTGTGCTGTGTTGACTTGTGCAAGTCCAGAGAAGAGCAACAAAAATGATTAAAGGTCTAAAAAACATGACCTATAAAGGAAGATTGGAAAAAAATTAGGTTTGTTTAGTCTGGAGAAGAGAAAAGTCACTGGGAACATGATACGTTTTCAAATATGTAAAAGGTGATTATAAGGAGGAGAGAGAAAATTGCTCTGTTTAATCTCTGAAGATAGGAAATGAAGCAATGAACTTAAATTGTAGGAAGGAAAGTTTAGATTGGATATTACAAAAAAAATCCTGTCAGTGTGGTTAAGCATTGTACTAAATTGCCCAGGGAGATTGTGGACTCTTCGTGTCTGGATGTTTTTAAGTGCAGGCTAAACAAACACATCAGTTCTGCCAAGAGTGCAGGGGACTGGGCTAGATGTCCTCTCAATTTTCCTTCAAGTCTTATGATGTTATGATTCTCCTTCAGAGACATAACATGCCTAAAAAGTTGACGCAGCCTCATGGCACAGACCTCTCCATGTCGTTTTGTTCAGTGCAACGTGTTTCCAGGATTTAATGACTGTCTCACATGCTTTCTGGTTGACCTTCAAGGAGTCTTGGTACCTAAGAGTGGGTCAACCCTTAGAGCAGGTTCCCATGCTCAGTTGACTAAAGACAACCACTTTGAATATGAGGAAAACCTCCTGGCAGATCACATGTCTGACTCAGTGAAGTTGAGCCTTGGTGTGCATGCTGTCAATTCCAAAGATTTGGCACTTCTCAAGGACTTCAGTGTTGTACATAAAAAGCTTAGACAAAAAGTTGGTTTCTTGTTTTGCTCATTTAACTTTTTTTTCAAGGTTCATTCCCTCACAGTGAAGTAAAGATAGGAGTGTTTCTAGATGTACGTATTCCAGTATTCAAGGGAAAGCACATTAAAACGGCATTTCTCTAACAGGGTCTGCAAGAGTACTCCAGAGGGTCGACTGGTCCCACTGATCAACTCATACCCCTCCCTCCCTCAACTCTTTCCTCTTCCTCCCAGTGCTTCCTGCATTCTGGGGAACAGCTGTTCCATGACATTCACCAGGTGTTGGTAGGGAGGAGCAGAAACAGGATACACTCGTGGGGGGGCGGGGGGGGGGAAGAGGAGGGGAGGGGTGAGAAGAGGAGGGGCAGAGGTGCAGTCTTGGGGGAAGTGGTGGAACTAGGGCAGGGTCTGGGCCTAATCAGGGGGGATTGTGGCCTGTGAACATTTTTAAATCAAAATGGGTATCCTCAGGTTGCTAAAGTTTGAGTACCATGGCTCTAAAAGAAATAGACTAAATGTAATTTTTAATAGTGAAATAGTTATGCCAGCAGGGCCAGATTTACACCTTATGTGACCTTAGGCTTGGCATCTTCAGTACCTTCCCTGCCTATGAAATGAAAAGAAATAGAAATGATTATTTAAATATTTATTCAATATAATAATATCTATAATTAAAACAGTGACATATTTAGTTTAACCATTTTAACTGCATATATATTAATTTTTTTGCTTTTAACCCACTTTTAACTTGCAGGTGCCTCTAGAACATCAGTGCCCCTTGGCACGTGCCTACGCTGCGTGCCTAATTGAAAATCTGGGCCCTGTATGCCCGTTTAGTCTTCAATTTGAGAAAAGTATACCCAGCATCAATGTTCCATGCAGATTTTTCCCCATCCATTTGCAGAATAAATGTGTATGTGCATCTAGACACGTGCAAATATGCACCACCAGTAGAAATAAAAAACCTAGCTGTGGGCGCTTTGCTAGTCAGCTGGGCAGCATTTGAATCTCTCCTAATGGCTGCACGCATGCACATCTTATAAGGAATACTGCCTAGCATTGCAGCTAAGTGGAAGATGGCATAGATTGTTTAATATAAGTAGTGAGGATGTATTCTAAGATGGAATTAGTACCCTGGCAATCCTAGCACAAAAAGGGTAACGGAGGGTTGTAACTCTGTTCAGCACCTGATTTTTAGTGTCTAGCAGAGTTACAAATTTAAACTCTCAGGCTTGTCTTCTGAATGCATTGTTCAGGTTCCTTTTCCAGATCTGGACCGATAGGTCACATATAGCCTGATTGTTTTGTGAATGTATTTACCCTCAGGTGATGAGATGTTTTATCTTTTATCATTGTCCTGTGTGAATTCATTCGGGAGCATAATGATTGTCTCCTTTCAGCTGCATAGTTGATACTGCAAAAGCGACGAGGAGTCCTGTGGACTAATAGGTGCCACAGGACTCCTCGTCGCTTTTGCAGATTCAGACTAACACGGCTACCCCTCTGATAGTTGATACTGTGGCATTTAGTGCACTGGAGGAGATACACCACATGTTGAAATAGGCCTGATTAGGACCCATACATCTTGAAAGGTGCATTGTAGGGGAAAAGGCGGGGGGGTTGATAATTGTAGCAGTGAAGATACATTTTCATGTTTTGGATTTGTTGTTCTGGCAGGGTCTGGTGCCACTGGGGCTATGGCTATACTACCAGGTTATTATTTTGAAATAATAACTCCCAAAGTAACTATTTCAAAATAGCTTATTCATCTTCACAAGCAGGAGTTATTATTTTGAAATAACAAGCCCATTAGTTTGAAATAACAGGCTTGGTAATGTGGAAGCTGGCTTTGTTATTTCAAAATAATTCCCCAGTGCAGATGCCCGGGGAGTTGATGTCTGAGGTGAGATTGCTTCTGATGATAAGCTTGGAGAGGTTGGAAATTGTTTAAAGGCTTGAAAGGGGGGTTCAGGAAAGATTTATTGCAAGGAAGAATTCCCCATCAAATGTGGGTGTAGTTTGATGATATCCCAAATGGGTTCCCATGTAGGATACTGACAACTTGGTGTATGCAGGCAAGAGGGGTTTTTTGTTTGTTTTTCTATTGGAGCAACTTCTGTTGGAGTAAATGAGCGGTCTGTGATGCAATCCATGTTTCTGGTGGAGTGTCTTTCTTCTGTGAAGGCAATTTTAAGTGTGGTAAACTGTATGCCTGACTTTGCCTTCTGAGCATATTTTTTGGTATCTTTATGGCAGTAGATTACAGATTTCTTGGTGTGCTTGGGGTGGTTACCAGATCTATGAAGGTACATGTGGTGATCTGTAGGTTTCTTGCATGTGGTTGTCTGTAGAGCTACAACTATATTGCACACATCTTCTGAGCCTGGGCAGTGTCAGATTTTTAAAACTTGTAACTTAGCCACATTTGGGCATGGTGCCCCTAGGGTTGCCAGGTAGACCCTGCCAAAAAAATGGACACACTTGGTCGTGGGCGGGAGGGTGTGGGACTGGCTGGGAGGTGGGAGGGCAGGAAGTAGAGCTGGCGGGAGGGAGTCTGGGGGCCACGGGGTTAGACGGGAGGAGGGGGGTGGGAAGCAGAGCTGGTGTGGGGGCGTTGGGGGCCACGGGGATGGCCAGGAGGAAGGGAGGGGCAGGAAGTAGAGCTGAGGAGGGGGTCTGGGGCTGTAGGGCTGGACGGTAGGAGGAGGACCCGGAGGAAGGGGGGCAGGAAGCAGACCTGGCGGGGGGATGGGTGCAGCCACTGGCCACAGCCAGAGTCCTTTGGGCCATGCCCCCGGCAGGCACTCCCTTTAGTTGCAAGCAGAAGTGGGGCAGGGGAGGGGCTGGGAGTCACTTCCCCCGCCCAGCTTCTGCTCGCAACCAGAGGCTTCCAGCTGGGAGGTGGGGCTGTGATTAGTGCTGGGAGCCTCTGGTCATGTGCAGAAGCCGGGTGGGGGGAGTAGCTGGGAGTCCAGGTCCCCGCCCTGCTCCACCCTGCTTTTGCGTGCGACCAGAGGGCTCCCAGCACCAATCGCAGCCCCGCCTCCCAGTCGCACCCCCGCCCCCACCAGGCTTCTGTGCGGCGCCCAGCCAGGGATTCAGAATATACCGGACATTGCACATGTCTGGTATTTTCTGAATTTTTCTACCAGACAGACGGTGCAAATACTAGACTGTCCAGTAGAGAACCGGACACCTGGCAACCCTAGTTGCCCCTGCCAAATTTCAAATTTTTATTCCCAAGTACAGAGGTATAACCGGTGATAGGAGCTTCTTCTGAAACAGGTTTTAGGTCTGGGACTGATTGGGTCCTCCCGGGGTCACCTTTTTTAAGGATACATGGGTCTAAAGGCACTGGGTACTAACTAGAATCAATTTTAACCTTCTTTTACCTAATAACTAGCCCTATATTTTCATATCACAGCTCTGATAAGGAGGTAATCAGGGCCCACCAATGCGGGGAGGGAAAAAGGAGGCATCTGTCTTGGGGCACGACGATTTAAAAGAACATGAGACCCTGGGCAGCCACCACTGCTACAGGAGGAGCAACAGTGGCTGGACTCCAGGCCCTAAAAAATTGCTGCTGGGTAGTGCTGAGGGCTAGGTGGAGGAGGCTAACCCCAACTCCGCGCCTTCTTCCCTAAACCCTTCCCTTTATAGGGCCCCAGAGCCAAGTCCCCTCATTGCTCTCGCTTGCCCAAGGCCCAGTGAAGTCTGTTGCCAGCCCTGGAGATAATAGTTCAGCCGGTGTGTCAGACTTTATATTATTTGCTTTCTGGGTAAAATCCTACCCCCCACTGAAGTCAATGGGAATTTTGTCATTTTCTTCAATGAAGCTAGGCTTTTAGCCTGGATTTCTTCAAAAGCATTTGCAGGCAGGGGGCTAAAGTGAACAAGATCTCATGTAATGTCTCTGTTTTCTGACTTCGGAAGTATTCTTGACTTGTAGGCAGTATCACAGATTAAAATGTATTTGTGATTGGAATATAATAGAAGAGAATGATAACATTTGACATCTCATTGGTATTTTGTTATAATTTAGTTAATGATTATTTTGGTAATAAACTAGAAAAAAAATATTTTATTATAAATAAACATCAAATAATAAAGGTGGTTGATAAATCCCTTTGTAGACTTGTGTTGACTACAAAGGATTTAAAATAACTTCATATATTAAAGTAAGCATGATTTTCCAAGCTGTTTATAAATTATCCAATGATCTTAGCCATGACATAGGAAGAACATCCTTCATACTTTAGAGGGAATTTAACTTCTGAAAAATACTGACTATATTTCATCTTCCATTTAACTTTCATAAAATGTAATCATAGTTATTTCCTCGTTTCTTACCTATACAACCCAAATACAAATGAACACGTGATGAGAAACATGTATGTATTTCTTTGGAAACTTTGGTCACTTTTGGATCAAATATTAACATATAAATAACAATAACAAAAAAATTAAAACTTTTTTTCATAATCAAACAGTTCAAATAACCAATAGCTTTCATCTAAGTAATCTCTTTTCACCAAAGAGAACATTTTCCCCTTCCTTATCTCACTAACTCTTGTGTGGGTATTGGACTGAAAATGTTATTCTCTAATTCATTTTGGAGTCTTGCTATCTTGTTGGACTTCTGAGTAGAAATGTAAGAGGTTAACCTGTTGACCAATAAACTAGCACTTATAGGCTACGTCTACACTGGCATGATTTTCCAGAAATGCTTTTAATGGAAAAGTTTTCCGTTAAAAGCCTTTTCGGAAAAGCGCATCTAGATTGGCAGGACACTTTTCCGCAAAAGCACTTTTGCGGAAAAGCGTCTGTGGCCAATCTAGACACGCTTTTCCGCAAAAAAGCCCCGATCGCCATTTTTGCGATTGGGGATTTTTTGCAGAAAACAAATCTCTGCTGTCTACACTGGCCCTTTTGCGCAAAAGTTTTTCGGAAAAAGACTTTTGCCCGAACGGGAGCAGCATAGTATTTCCGCAAAAGCACTGACAATCTTACATGAGATCGTCAGTGCTTTTGCGGAAATTCAAGTGGCCGGTGTAGACAGCTGGCAAGTTTTTCCGGAAAAGCAGCTGCTTTTCCAGAAAAAGTGGCCGGTCTAGACACAGCCATAGATTCCAGTTATCAGTTAAACTCCTGGACGCTGCAAGTGCTGGGAGCCTGCAACAGCAGTCTGGGGCAGCCTGGTATTTAACCATGCCAGCATCATTTAACCAAGTAACCAACTGAATCGTGATCAGTTACACGGTTAACATTTTTAACCATTTTTACATCATTAGTTCTAACTCTTGGATGGTCAAGAGTAATGATTAACAACATATTGCTCTTACATAGCATCTGATAACAGCTTTCAAAGTCCTTTACAAAAGGAGAATATCATTATCCCCATTTTACAGATAGGGAAATTGTGGCACAAATGTGGAGGTGACGTTTCTGAAGTTATCCTCAAAGCCTGTGGCAGAGCCTGCTATAGACCCCAGATTTCTTGAGTCTTATTCCTGTGCTCTATTTGCTAGGTGACAGAGCTGACAGAAAAGTTTCTCACTGAACACGTAATTTGCCAAAAAAATTAAAACACGTAATTTGCCAAAATGTCAATGTTTGTGGGAATTTACTGTTGCTTTATAATTTTGACAGGAAATTCAAATATTATGTTTGAGTCAGGTAAATAAATACTCTACTATACATTTGAGAACATTTGTGTATCTCTCTTTCCTTCTGTCCATCTGTCTGTTTGTTCAAGAACTCCTCCTAAATGGTAAGAGCTAATTTTGGTATACAGATTCCTCTTATCATAACTTAAAGCAAGGTAAGGATTTGATTGTGCTAGGAAAAGGGGATGTGCCTGGAATGGAATTGCTTCTCACCATACAGAAGAGAGACAGAATGACTAGTGAGGAGAAGGACTGTCTGGGAGCATGCCCTCCCGCTTCTGGGACTGTCCAGCCCCAAGCCTCCCATCCCCCCAGGTGCCCTGTAGTGAGGACTGAGGGGAGGGGGTGGTGGAAGGCCGAAACTTCTTCCCCCCATTCAAATTAGGGGTGTTAAATATCGGTTAATTGAATAGTCAATTAATCTTGAATTCTTATTGGTTACTCAACTATTCTGTAGTCCTCCGGGGTGGGGCCAGCAGCCAGTACACTCCAACCCCACTCCCGAGGAGCCCCTGCCACTCCACACTGCTGTAACAGTGGCAGCAGCGTGGGGTGCCAGGCGGGAGCTGGTCTATAAGGGGAGCCAGTTTAAAAACCAGCTCCCCTCACAGACCAGCTGCCTGTCATCCTGTGCTGCTGCCTCTGCTACAAAGCCCCCATCCAGGGCATGGTCTGAGCTCCTGGACATGGCGAGAGCTGGAACTGAGCTGAGCTTCCTGCCTGCCTGGCTCCTAATATACTTTAAATGCAGAGCCGCAGTAGTGGGAGTCCCAGCTTGTGCTGGGTCTGGGACCTGACCCAGGCTGCTGGCCAGCCTGCTAACAAATTTACAGGCGAGGGCAGGGAATGGAAATGCATGTAGTCTATAGCATTAACAGATAAGCTTTTGCTTAACTGTAAATCGACTACACTATTACATCCCAAATTCAAAAAGACGTTTCTCGTTAGGGAGCGAGGGGAAGTGCAGTTTGCTGCATTCCTCACTTTGGCTGGAGAGTGCAGGAGGCAGATGTGCCTGGACCATCCCCAGCCGGGGCATGTGCATCCTTCCCCGGCAGTGCCCACTGGAGCTGCAGCAACCATGGAGAGGCACTTCTCATCAATCTCCAAGCGGCTGCGGTGAGAGAGTACTGAGGTTGTCCTTTCTCCCCAGGGAAGCCTGAATACTGAACCTCTTATCCCCATCCCCATCCCCATCCCCGAGCAATGATTTAAATAGAGAGGAACAAAAATGAATTGAAATAAGGCCCCAGCAATGCCAGGTAAATCTTCTAGTATAATATAAATATCTAAATAGTTTGACTTTGTTATATGTTATACATCATAATTAATTGAAAGTTAAAAGAAAATGTGTCTTCTGGAGTTGTCCCAATGAAAGGCAGAAAAACACCAGGCTATAGAGGAAGGGGCAAGCTTACTCTGCCAGTATTTAGATTACAATGATTTGGTTACATACATAGTGCAAGCCAGGACTAATTTATTCTCAGCTCTTTGCTAGGAGAAGCAGATGTTTAAAATAAGATGAGCTTTTCTCATTCCTTTATATCTTGACTATGAAAGCCTACCCCTCTCCCTCAAAAAAAAAATCTTAAGAAAATTTTAGATTATGTTATAAGGTTGGTCTCTATTTAATGAGCCAGTTTTTCAAAACTGAAAACCCACATTCTAGGTAAAGTATATATGTACCAAATCCTCCACTATGCAATATAATCTAGCCTTGCTTGCTTAGCCTTTGAATAGGCTGCCTTTTGTAGAGATCTTCTATCAGGAAATATTTGCTTAGCCTTTGGAATAGGCTGCCTTTTGTAGAGGTCTTCTATCAGGAAATACTTGGTGAAGAAAATAATTGTATCTGGCATTTTCAAAACATTGACTTCAGATATTAAAAAAGGCTTTAAGAGACAATTTTATGATAATAAAAATTAGGTCTCTGAACAGATATTGGAAAAACCTTGACGCTATATAGGCCATCTGTTAGCTGGAAAAGGTAATAAATATTTGTAAGAAACAAAGTTCTTAACTTTAGCAACAAATCGAGGGAAATGTTGGCTGCTATACATAAAGCCAAGCACTAGCTCTTATTGTATAATTTAAAGATGTCAAATTAAGCTAAACTGTTAATTACCAAGTTATTATTAAAAGAATCCTGGATTTCTCTAATAGCTCTATGCTTTTGAAGAGCAATGAAGTCCAGCTGATACAAAACCCTCATTTTCATTAACATTCCCTATATTAGCTGCCCTATCAGTAATAACCTTTTTGGTGAAATCTGAAGAAAAATCTCATGTAATACTTCTGCCATTTCCACATTTTAGTTATTGTTTTTTGCTTCTCATCGAGGGCACGTCTAGACTACGTGCGACTTCCAAAAGAAGATATACAAATTTGGCTTGAATTTGCATATCTTTTTCCATTTTTTTTCCCCAGAGGAGGCTTTTCCGATATTTGGCCCATCTACACGGGGCCAAATATCAGAAAAAAACCCCTCTTTCGAAAGCCCCCTGTAAATCTCCTTTTAGGGTTTTTTCCAAATACCTTATTTGGAAAGGGCCAAATATTAGCAAAAACTCTTGTGGGGAAAAAAATGGAAAAAGATATTCAAATTCGAGCTGAATTTGCATATCTTCTTTTGGAAGCTGCGGGTAGTCTAGATGTGCCCTGAGTAAGGAGCTTACCCTGTCCTTGGTCATCTTCTTATTGCTCATGTATTTGTAGAATATTTTCTTCTTAGCTTTTAAGCTTAAGGCTAGTTTACATTTTGTGCCTGGGCCTTTCTAATTTTGTCCCTGGATACTTAAAAAGTCTAAGAAGAGTGGCCGTGTTAGTCTGTGACTACTCATTGCCTATATGCTTATGTAATTTGTTTATATTCATTCTTCATAATTTGATCTAGTTGCCACTTTTTATAGCCACTCTTTTTATTATTTATTTATGTATTTATTTAGTTAGTTATTTTTTTGTTTCAGATTATTGAAGATTTCTTGGTTAAGCCAGTGTTGCCTCTTGCCATACTTCCTATAATTTCTACAAAGCAGGATAGTTTTCTTGTTTGCCCTCACTAATGTATATTTGAAAAACTGACAACCCTCTTGAACTATTTTTCCCCTTAGACTTGCTTCCTCTGGGGTCTTACCTACCAACTCCCTGAGTTTGCTGAAGTCTGCCTTCTTGAAATCCATTCTCTTTATTGTGCAGTTTTCCCTCCTTGAAATCATGAACTCTACCATTTCATGATTACTTTCACATAAGCTGCCTTCCACTTTCAGAATCTTAATTAGTTCCTCCCTATTTGTCAAAATCAAATCTAGAGCATTCTCTTCCCCCAGTAGCTCTCTCCATCTTCTGAAATTGTCTTCAGTACATTTCAAGAACTTGGATAATTTGTGTTCTGCTGTATTATTTGCCCATCAGATGTTTAATTTGTTGAAGTCCCCCCCCCCCCCCCCACCCAGTTTCCACTAAATCCTGTGTTTTGGATGATTTTGTTAGTTGCTTTTAGAAAGCCTCATCAACGTTTGCTTCCTTGTTAGGTCATATGTAGTGAACACCAATAACAATATCATTCTCGGGAAGGGGGAGGGGTTGCCCTTTTGTGGGTATTTAATCTAAAACTCAAGTTTGGTCCCTATATAATCTTTAAGTAATTAATTATTAGAGCTAGATAGAAGGTTGCTGAAGGAATAGATTTCCAATAGAAAATGCTGATTGAGCAAAATTGAAACAGTTTGTGGGAACATACTTAGTCATTAAAATTTAATGGGAAATGATTGGAGTGTTCTGTTTTAAGATCAGAATGTATTCTTTTGACTTGATTGTTTATGTCAACATTCTATTTTATATTCAGCATCTAATATAATGCAAATAATGGAAACAATTATGTTGAAACTAAACTTTTCCATAAGGTCCAAACAAAATATTTCAAAATACGTTGTTTCATGAAAACTTGAGATTTCGACTTTTCATCCCCATTTGACATGAAACAAAATTTCTGAATATCCTACAGGATTCTAATTCCATTTTGACCAACACTATTAACTTCTTTAATTTTCTTAAACTTGCTTAGTATGTACAAGAAGAAAAGTAAAATTATATGCAATATGGTTTACTTATATAGACTTATCACAGCCTCATTCCAAATAGCCTGGTTTTCCCACGTATTAATCGTAATCCTGGAAAAAGTAGTCCAGATCTACCACGGACTAAATGATCCAAATTCCTCCAGATGTGAGCATGTAATTGGGGGTCTTGTGGGCAATGTGTTTACTATTTCATAATTTAATAACCTTTTAGTTCTGATTCATATAAATTTTACATACCTTTTACAGTCATAAGAAGCAGTAGTGGCAATGATATACATATTCACACATGGAGAGAGAGTGAGAGAGAGAGAGCGCTGCAAATCAGGTCTATGTATGTGTCTGCCTTTATTCTTTTCTTTATTTTCTTCCTAGATATGTTTTAGTGGAAATTAGCCAGATGTGGAAAAGAAGCTATGATATTTTCTGCCTGCAGTATTATTAGATAAAATGATTGCAGGTTACACTCTTAGTGGAACCTCAGCCCATTTGAGGCACAATACATTCAGCTGAAGGAGCAGTGATTTATGTTGTAGACTGTTTGAAAATTGTTATAATATGCCCGGTGGTTCTGCTCTGTGAGTCAAGAATTTTGTTCCTATTTAAAAATTCCCTACACTAGTAAAAATCTACTAAAATGATTAGATCGGAACACAGCTGTTGGGACTAACTGGGAACAGCTGCCAGTTTTCAACATTCAGAATCCTTATTTAATATTTACTGGTATCTAGGAATTGACTAGTATCTGGGAGTTGCTTTCTGTTGATAAGAGAAAAACATCTTTTACTGCAATTGTGGTCTCCCAGTGTACTAAAGTCAGGGAAGAGGTGTAAACAGTGAAGCAGTAAAAAAACAGACAAATATCTTGAGGTCTGACTTCCATTTTTTTAAATAAAAAGCCTTCACATTCAGTTAAAGCAAAATATTTGTGGTCATTTAATTGGTAATTTAAAAGGCTAGAGTTCAGTTTTCGTGTTTTATAATATACTGATGGATTAGAGGGGACGAAAAGCCAGTTAAAAGGAATCTGAGACACAAATAGGAAGTGCTGTTCTTTAACAAAGGGTGTCTTAAGCCAAGACACATTCTTTTGCTCTAGCCTTTATGTGTATGTTGCTGCCAGATGAAATCCATAGGCGGTTTCATGCTATAGCTGCCCCTTCCTTGGAAAGAAATGCTGTCATGGCATATGGTATATTACAGAGGTGGACAAAATCTGGCCCGCAAAGCGTTTAGATCTGACCTGTGGGAACCTCACCCAGACTCCCTGTCCATCCCCTTTCCCTGCTGCTCTGAACAGCTCATTGAATGCTGCAAATCCAAGGGGAGGGGTGAAAGGCTTTGTGTATTGCCCATGCCCCCAGCACAATCTTGCAGCTCCCATTGGCTGGTTGCTGGCCAGTGGGAGCTGCCTCTTTGTAGGACAGTTCACACACAATGTACTCCTCCCCTTCTTGGCTCACAGAGTTCACAGCCATGCATGGCAGGAGAATGGAAAGCTGGGACCCTTGTTGAGGAAACTGCTGGGCTGCTGGCTGGGAATTGTCCAGTTAAGTGTCTTCTGGCCAAAGCCTTCCTCTGGCACCCCAGTCCCTCATGCCACCCAACTCTCTCCTGCACTCCTTCCCTTTCCCAGACCATGTACTGCAATCCATTGCACCCCCTCTGGCACTCCTGTCCCAGGTTAGGACTAGGATTCTGGCAGCTCCTTAGCCATCCTCCTGGTGAATTTCTGGAGACCCTGAGCTTCCAGGCTCTGCACCTCCTCCTCCAGACCAGAACCTCCTCCCAGATCTTGAAACCCAATCCCCTACCCCTGGTCACAACCAAGATCCCACATCCCTCCTGGACCCCAAACACTTACCCCAAGCTCTGTTCTGCACTAGGGATGTAAGCAAGTAATCAGTTAGTCAAGTTGATTGCTTACATCCCTCGCCCCCTCCCTTTGCTGCCTCTGTATCAGAGGCAGCAAGGGGGGGGACAGGAGCCAGTGCTGAGAGGAGCCACCTTAAAAGCCAGTTCCCCCCAGCACCATCTCCGCAGTGCCACCTGCACCCCCATTCTCGAGGCAGCACCATGGGGGAGGGTACAGAGCAGCCTCTGCCTGCAGAGAGCCCAGGCTGCCATGAACAAGGGCTGCTCTGGCTGGACAAGCAGCCTGGCTCAGACCTACCTCCACACCCACTGCACCTCTGCAGTTTAAATCTACTAAGAGCCATGCAGAAGGCAGCCCAGCTCTTAGTACATTTAAACTGCAGAGCCACAGCAAGGGTAGGTACTGGATCCTGTGCGAACTTCCCCTCCCAGCCCTGCAGGTAAGGGCTGCCTTTGCACCCCTCTCCTACTCCATTCAAACTACAGAGCCAAAGCAGGGATAGCTTCTGGACTGGGCATGAGCCGGGACTGAGCGCTACATGATTGGCTACATAGTTTTAGTTACCTGTCTTTTAACAACCCTATTCTGCACCCAATCTCCACAGACTCCACACCTTCTCCATTAATTTTATGGAGGAGTGCAGCCATTGACCACTTACCAAATTCTTAGAATCCCACCCCCCATAAAAAATTACTGCCCTCCACTGGTGTATTTTCTAAAGCAGCTTGCTTATATTTTCTGTGGATAATATGTATCTTCTTTACTAAAATATATATACTTTGGGTGGGGATGTTACTTTATTCTATAGAATGCATATAAAGCAGTTACAAGAAGAAGCATCCATGTTGTTAGGATTCAGAACTATTTTATTATAGCTCTTACACCCCTGATTTTCCCTGGTATGCTTTTTTTAAAAACTGATTCTTACATTCATGAGAAACAAGAAGGCCCTAATTCTCATGTACACTAAGGCACCTTTATATGACTTTGCAGTGTAAAATTATTTCAAAGTGGGCATAAATTGCACCCGCTCTGAGGCAGCAATATACTACTACAGTGGTACGGAGATGCTTTAGTGTAAATGAAAATTAGTCCTGAAGTGTGAGAGGCAGACATTAAATGATCTCTTTCTGACATTTCATAGGCCAGGTCTTGAACAGCAGACAGCTGCCTGAGTTGTAAACTGCAGAACTGTGATACCTAACCTGAGTGATGAGGAGCACAGGAAATAGAGCTGGTTGGAAAAATTCAGCAAAATGTGCATGTATTGCAGAGATGGTATGATTTGGCTTAAACCTGCCAGGTCACCCATCCAGCTCTTCAGCCATCCTCTTGGTGAATTTCTGGAGAGACTGAGCTTCAGAATCCGGGACCAGCCAGCCATTTGGACTTTTTTTACAGGGCTTTCAGGATTGCTGGGGTCCTGGGGCAACCCTCTCAGGTAGACATCTCTGGGTTCCATTCCCTTTAGGGGAGTTGTTTCTAATCAGAAAAAAAAAAAGGATTTCAAAACAGCAAAATTCTCTGCAAATCAGAATTATCTTTCTCCACACAGGTCTAACACAGAATGCTGCCATGAAACAAAGGGAACACCCTTACTTGCTTCAGCTGTTACTATTGTAACAGGAGTAGCTCATGTACCCTTCATGCACTAGTTGATGTGTGCAGTTAGCAATAGGGTGTCACCTCACAGACATGGGCATTGGCAGCTAAGTGGGATTGCTGGCTACCATTCACTCTGTCCATAGTTCATTATCTTTTGGGAATGTGAACAGACTATTTATGGCTTCTGCTTGTAGGGTAGTGAAAAAAGACATCCTCAGTAGAGCTTGTTGGAAGTTTTACAATAAACCTATGTGTAGCTAGAAAATACTGCTTTCACTACAGCGAATTGTTTGGCAGAATCTGTTACAGATATAATTGAACTTCTGTCAAAACATTAGCAGGTTTTCTTTGGAAACTTGCTGGTGTTCCAGGGTTGACAGCTTCACCAGGGAGCCCCTGGTGTCCCGTCTGGAAAGAATGAGAAGGAAAACAAACGGCAAAATACTGAAATTTCTTGTGAACCATAACTCCAAAGTTTGGGCCAGACTTGTTGCTGAACCCTCTCTCCTATCAAATTTTATAGACACAGCTACAATGTGAGCCCTGAAGCAAATGAATTCTGAGAGTTTCAGCAGTCACTTTCTTAATTTAACATCTAATTCACTGGATTATCGAGGTGTGAGCCTAGATTTGTTTCAAGACACTACAGAGATCACTTAAGTTAAAAAGTGTGGAGGACTGAAATTTAAGTTAAATAAAATGCCATTGGTTACTACTACTCAGTTTTATCTGCTATTTGTCTAACATGCTGGGCAGAGAAATCAAGATTGTGCTGTGTAGTCCTATCCTGTGGATTGTGGATGGTTCAAGTATGGATAATGAATTTTCCAGTCTTACATATTTATCCTTTTCAAAGAAAAAAAATCACATGTTAAAAAAATAATAATATCTATCTATGTCTGAAGTACAAACAACACAAATGTGTAGGACCAGAAGAACCTGCTTTTTGAGAGATGCTTCTTTGTGTATTGTGCTTCTAGTTTTTTAAACTCTAATATAATCATATTACTTCAAAACTGTTTTCTTGTGGTTCATGACACGTTCTGATAGTTTTGCAGCATATATTTTGTTAGCTATGTTGGCTATACATAAGAAGATTTGTAAGAGTATGTAAGCTCTTCAACACTGGAGTTTTGAAAACTGAAATGGTGGTAGAGTTAGTGGCAATTGGATGGGAAGGATTCATCTGTGAAGAAATCAGCTGTGTTGTGAGGTGATTCTGGTGGAAGAAGTAGAGTCCTGGCAGAGGAGTGGAGCAGCAATAGGAAGGGCAGGCAGGCAGGCTCTACGAAGTTGCTGGTGATCTGGTAATCTGTGGGAAAGGAGCTTCCTGTGTACATTGTAGCAGTGACACACTACTTAGTGGAATGAGGACAGGATGTAGAAGGAGGCAGCTGTGGTAAGAACCTACAACATCACATTCTTTTGCTGCACTGCTTCTCCCTGAAGTAAATGTGACATATTGGCGCAGGGGGCCCAGTCAGATATGCTGGTCTTTAGTTCTTGATCCCACTCACATGACATTCTGCTTTCTTTCCGTAATAGTAGATTTTCAGTGATTGCATTCGTGACTGCAAGGTATAGTTAATGTTTTTACTCTGTCCTCGCACTTCTCTAGACCAGTGGGTAAATAAAGGAAATTGGAAAGAAGCACTGCATCATGAGAGAGTGAGAGGACTGCTTCAGTTACCCCTTCAATAAAATGGTATACAATATTTATTTTCTTTCACAAGAGTGCTAGGCATTTTATCTAAAGAGATAGAGTCAAACAATATTTTCCTGGATTATCATAACGCTGCAGTATTTGAACTGCAAACACTTAAAGGAAATGTTTAAGAAAACGAACTTTTCACTGAAATTAAAACAACAGACTACTTCTGATTACAGCGTAGTGTGGGGTTACTTCAAGATGAGTTGAAACAGGAAAGAACACTCCATGTTGGTGTTTGCAGGATATTATTATAATAAAAATGAGAGAACAAATGTTCAAGTGACCTGCAATCTTCTGAAATTGTATTGCTTACTTTAGTACTGAATTGAGTATTTAGTTGCAGCACTCCCTAATGAACCAAGTGTATTTCAAAGGAGAGTTTTCTGCTAAATTGAGTTAATCAAAAAAGATGGCTTTTCACAAAAGAGCAGTACGCCCCTTCTGCTATTTAAGAAACCAGGGACTACTTCAATTGATTAAAGCATTGAAACTCTATACATGTTTTTCTCATTGGCAATGCAATTTTTAACCTATTAGGCTTATAATAAAGATTTTTAAAGAAATATTCTAAATTCCACCAAACTCTGACATGCAGTAAATATGTGGGTTTCCAATGACGGGAATGGATGTGACAGGTACATTTTTGATGAATTCGAATTCAGATGAAAATCTGTAGATCAGTTCAACAGAGCTTTACTTTTAACTAGTTGGTAGGAGTAGGAAATGGGCACTCAATTTTAATGTTTTATCATCAATGATATTACTTGGATCCTCATTGAGCTGTAGTGAAATCATATTATGTTTTCAGACATTTTTTGGTGTTTGAGCATGCAGAGGGAAAGATCAGATGTTTTCGCTCACAGGTCAGGTGTACACTGCAGAATGCATCAACTAGAGAGCAAGTATTTTCAGAAGGGCTGAGAAACTGACTATCTGTGTTTGCAAACCATTAAGTAAATTGACTGGGCTTTATAGATTTATTTTAACCATAACAATGGCAACATTCTAAGTAAACAAAAGAGCAAATTCCCACTACAATGTACAGACAATTGGTGCCTACTCCATTCCCCATGGGATCTGTGTTGCAATTTAGATCAGGGAAGCTACAAAAGAAATGTATGAATAGCCTCAATTGCATAAAACGAGGCACCAAAATCTCTATTCATTTTTTGGATTTCTGCAGTAATAATAAAAAGAAGCACCTGTCAAAGGCTCCAGACAAGAACAATAAAATTAAAATTGCAGCTTAACCTTGACAGACGGCAGAACTCAACCCCGACAAAACACAGTGCTTCCCTCCTTCATGTAGGTCAAACCCTGCCTTCTAGTGCAGTCTGCACAAATTAAATACACCTTGCGTCATAGTATAAAGATCCACAGACTTCAGCTATTTCAAACCAGGAATGAGGGAATTTGTTCTAGAGCTGAGGGCTTCCCCAGAAAACCCTGTATTGTGAGATCCTTATCTCTTGAATGAAAAGGAATCCTCTCAAGCAACTCCCTTGATTAGAACCGTAATTGTGAAGTATGAGGAGAGGTGGATGCTTTATATATCATGAATCAGCTAAAACCAGAAGTCATTGCATATTCTAGAACACAGGAGTCAGAAGTTGTCATCACACAGCATCCCTTAATAAATGTCCTTCCCTGGTTTAATTTTCAGATTGTCTGATGGTTGAGTGCACTGAAGTACTTTAATCTTGAGGTGACAAAGGTTATATTTCACTGCCAAGAAGTGTGTTTTTACATCCAGGTATCCAGCTTAAAAATATGTCTTGATATAAAATCCTACTGGAGCCAGTTTTTAACCTCTGGATAGCTAGCCAAGGCCAACACAGTTTGTCTTCACTAGCTATGTTGCCTACACTAGGATTGTATATTGAGATATCCATCTCCTTTTTGTCTTGAAGATATAACCTAAGTGATAAATCATGGAAGCAAGGTCCACACCTGGAACAAATAGATTCACTAGTGAATCCACAGAGTGAGATGTGTTTCTGAGCACTTCTTTTCTGTGTGATTATCTAATAATAACACCACAGATTGCAAATATGGGTCACAATTGGTGGGTGAACAAAGTCAAACAAATTGTCTTCCTCACATTTAATAATAACTCCCGAGCCTTACCTAGACTGTTCACTCGTCAGCTGACTCTTGTCCGCATCCTTGTCTCAGAGAGTGAGACCACAACTTTGTGGTACCACTGGATAATCTTTACCATCCCTTAATGTTATTTATAGTTTTTAAAAACCTTTCACTATAATAAAACAATTTTAGTGATACAGAGGATGTGCATTCATTTCTCTACGTTCACTGGTTTTATATAAAATGCTACCCATCCTCCCCCTTTGTATCAATAGGGACCTTACTCTATGTTGCATTCTTTTGAACACTAGAACTTTGTTCTCTTGTTAATATAATCCTCTTTTCCCCAATCTGCTATAAGCCTGCTATACTAAAGATTATCTATCTTTTTGCAACCTTCCCCAGAGCTTTGTTGTGTTGATGTCAAGTAATGAGATAAATTATTACTTCACTAGTTTGAAAAAGTTCTTTGTTGATTAATTTGAAAAGTAAAATGATATTGAACAATAATCAAGTAAAATCCTTCTGGTAATCTCAGAGTTTTACAAAGGTTTATGCTCAGAGACTGAAATAGAGGATTTGCATACACTGATCTGCTTGATTCTTTATGAAAGAATTTTTTTGTATACAGAACCTTCTTCAAAAGCACATATTACTGGGATGTGAGAATTTTTATCTTTCGTTTTGATCCATGTGTTGATTAGGTCTATAAAATTAACACATACTGCAGCAAAGAATGACTTAATTTGTTTTGTGATCATATAAAATGGCATTTGGACACTTGTTATTGTTCTCATCAAATTGTCTTCACTTTGTGTTAATCTTAAAACTTCTCAAATTAGATTTGTAAGTTATAACTGCTGTCTGTATACCAACTTGTATTTTCAGAATATGGGTGTATCTACACAGCAGTGTTATTTTGGAATAACTGGTGTTATTCTAAAATAACATAGTCCACATCTATACTACAATCAGTTATTTCAACATAATGCCAAAATAATGGCAAGCTGGAGGACTTCTTACTTTGACTCCTGTAACCCTTATTTTACGATGAGTAAGGGAAGTCAGAGGAAGAGTTATCTGCCTCGGACTTCCTGCTGGGTAGACAGCGCCAAAAGCCAAAAGAAGCTATTTCGACTTAAGCTATGCAATTGACTTAGCTTTGGTTACATTGCTTATTTCGGCTTTGCCCTGCTATGTAGACATGCCCTATTTGTTTGGGTTCTTAACAAATATTTCTATTCTGTGTTTGGGAAAACAGATATATTTGTATCAGATAATGGAATACTTTCTATTCCAGCAGTAAATAAAAAAGAGGTTAAAAAATTAACTACGAACATTGGACATTCTTAAATGAACCCCAGTTGCAGCCTATTAAGAAGTTGTCTGGGGAGCTCTTTGGACTATTAATGTTAATTTTGAATAAGTCTTACGAAATTGTGAAAGTTCCATAGAACTAGGGAAAAAGCTAATATTGTACCAATATTTTAAAAGGTTGAATGTGTTGACTTGGGTAATTATTCACCTGTCAGCCTGATATTGAGCTTAGGCAAAATAATAGAATGACTATTTCAAGACCAAACAATAAATTACTAAATAGAGTAATATAATTAATTCCATTTTACATGGGTTTATCCAAAATAGATCATATTAAATTAACCAGATATGTTTTGTATGGAATTAAAATTTGGTTGCTAAAGGTAATAGTAATCAATGTACTTACACTTCTGTCTTAGTACTGCCTATTATTTTGCATAAGAAATTAGAGCAATACAAAATCAATATGTCACATATTAAAAAGGTTTAAAAACTGGCTAACTGAACTCAAAGATAACTGTAACTTGACAACAATCAGTGAGTTTGTGTGTTGCTATAGGACTGTAAAATTCCATTTAATTAGTTAACCAGTTTAATATTGTTTTAACCAGTTAACCAATTAAATGGGGCCATCAACGTATGGCCGGGCTTGAGTGGTCCCCTCTGCTACAGACCAGGGCTGGGACAGCCTGGCTAGAGCACCCTTGTCTGCAGTACGCCTAAGCCTGGCCCACCACAAACCAGGGCTGTTCCATCCCCTACCAGTTAACCATAACTAGTAAGTCTCACCGATTAAGGGTGAGGCTTATGAGTTACCCTGTTAAGCATACCCATCCCTAGTTTCTAGAGAGGTCCCTGTGGTGAATTAAAAGATTCATGAAAATGATTACAAGATAGAAAAATGGTTTCTAATGGGTAACTGTAAGGCGCCCCAGCGGAGGGGGGGAGGAGGACCCCCTCCCCTCGGTAACCCTCCTCCCTGGTCGCCCCTCTCATCCCAATATAACTCCAATTCTGCCTGGTATCGTTGCGCCTCTCAAGGCCCAGGCTGCGCACCAACCTACCCAGCTGGGCCTGCCCTCACTCCGGACCCCGTCCCAGGGCCCTAGAGTCAGGATGCCTGTCCTCACTCAAAACGGGGGGGGGGGGGTCTGGGAACCCTAAACTCCCCCGCTCACGGTTTCCACGGCCCCACTCTGGGCCGCTTCTTCCCCCCCAGCCAGAGTCTACCTCTAGCCCTGACTGCACCCAGGGCCGCCAGTACCTTGTTCCGTCCGCCTCCACCGGGGCCGCTCCTCCCTTCCCCAGGCCTCCCCCTTTTCCTAGCCCGGAGTCCATTTTTAAATTCCCCGCTGGGTGCGGGGAGATGACGGGTTGCCCCACGTCATCGGCCTGCGTCCTGCCCCCGGGGTGGACTGGTGATGTCACCCTCGGCGCCGTCCCGAACGGGCGTCCGCCCCCCCCGGAGTCCCCGCATCCGGGTCCGGGTGCCGCTATCGCCCGTCCTGGCTCGGCCGGGGCTTCCTGCTGGTACGGCTCCGGCTCCGCACCTGGGTTGCCGCGGCCCCGCGGCGGTTTCCGGGGGTGGTGGGGCTACCCCGCCAGACACCTTCCCCCTCAAGTCTTGTGCTCTCCTTACCGTATAGTCCCCTGGAGTCTTGGCTATACGTGACAGGCAGTCCACATTGCCATTTGCGGTTCCTGCCCGATGCGTCACCTGAAATTGGTAAGGTTGTAGGCTGAGGTACCATCGCAAGATCCGAGGGTTCGTCTCTTTCATGTTCTTCATCCATTGTAGAGGAGTGTGGTCCGTCACCACGGTAAATTTACCCCCTAAAAGAAAATATCGTAATGAATCGATTGCCCACTTCAGGGCTAGGGCCTCCTCGATAGTCGCGTACCCCTTTTCCCCGGGGAAAATGTTTGCGACTCAGATATAAGATAGGGTGACCGTCACCTCCCTCCTCCTGTGTCAGTACAGCCCCCAGTCCCGCCTCTGATGCATCGGTCTGTAAGATAAAAGGTTTATTGAAGTATGGCTGCGATAGCACTGGAGCACATACCAACCGATTTTTCAGCTCTCGGAAGGCTGCCTCACAGGCCGGCGTCCATCTTACTTTCTCGGGTTGTCCCTTCTGGGTGAGATCTGTGAGGGGGGCGGCTAACGATGAAAAGTTAGCTATGAACCGCCTATAATAGCCCGCCAAGCCGAGGAACTGCCTTACCTTCCTTTTTGTGGTTGAGGTGGGATATTCCCGTACGGCCCTTACTTTATCTACCAAGGGTCGGAGCTTCCCTCTCCCCACTGTGTACCCCAAGTATGAAACTTCTGTTTTCCCAAACTGGCATTTTTTTGGGTTGGCCATTAGCCCTGCCTGTCTTCGGGCTTCCAGTATCGCAGTCAGATGTTCTAAGTGCTTTTCTCAGGATTCGCTGAATATTATGATGTCGTCAATATACATGGCCGCATAGTCCTGATGGTCTCTTAAAATACGGTTCATGAGTCTTTGAAATGTAGCTGCGGCCCCATGTAGTCCGAACGGCATATTTCTAAACTGATACAGCCCGAAGGGAGTGGCAAACACCGTTTTCGCTTGTGCTTCTGATGACAATGGGATTTGCCAGTAACCCTTTGTCAGATCGAGAGTCGCCAGATAGGTGGCTCTTCCGAGGTGGCCCAGCAATTCGTCTATTCGCGGCATGGGATATGCGTCAAAGCGGGAGATGGCATTCACCTTTCTAAAGTCTATGCAGAACCTCGTCGACCCGTCGGATTTGGGTACTAGGACAATGGGGCTCCGCCATTCACTATGGGATTCTCGTATCACTCCCCATCCAAACATGGCTCGGAGCTCCTCCTTTACGGTATCCCACAGTTTCCGGGGGAGTGGGCGCATGTTATCCCGCACTACTTTGCCGGGTTCCGTCTCTATCTCATGTTGTATCAGGGTGGTCTGCCCGGGTCGACTTGTTAACACCTCTCTAAACCGCTCAAGAAGGCGGTATAACTGTTCCTGTTTCGGGTGGGGGAGCTCCTCTCCGACCCTTATCCCTTCCACCCTGACCTCCGGCTCCCCCCGTGGGCCGAATTCAATGTCTGTTGTCCGTGGGTCGACTAAGAGGGCCTCCCATGAGTTCCACTTCTTTAATAGGTTCACATGATAGATCTGCGTTTCCCCCCTACTCCTGTTCACCCGCACCTCGTAGTCTACGGGCCCTACCTTTCTTAATACCCGAAAGGGACCTTGCCAGTGGGCTAGCAATTTAGAGTCCCCGCTGGGGAGTAACAGGAGGACCTGGTCACCTGGCTCAAATTCCCGCATCTGGGCCTTCCTATCATAGTACTCCTTCTGCCCTTCCTGTGCTCTTTTCAGGTTCCCTTGAGCCCACCCTGCCAATTTGTGCAGGGTTTTCTTTAGCTTACTCATGTATTGGGCGGTCCCTAGGGCGGTGGAAGTGGTGGCTTCCCACCCTTCTCTCACGAGGTCCAGAATTCCTCGAGGTCGCCGTCCGTATAGTAATTCGAATGGGGAGTATCCCAGGGACGCCTGGGGTACTTCCCACACAGCAAACATCAGGGCCGGGAGTAACTTGTCCCATTCGCGAGGGTTGTCCTGTGCGAACCTCCGCAACATCCCCTTTAGGGTGCGATTAAAACGTTCCACTAATCCGTCCATTTGAGGGTGGTACACTGATGTCCGAAGTTTTCTGATCTGCAAAACCTTACATAGATCTGTCATCACCTTGGACGTTAGGTTCGTTCCTTGGTCTGTTAATAATTCTTTGGGTAACCCGACCCACGAGAACAGTTTTACCAGTGCCTCTGCTATTATAGGGGCCGTGGCTTTCTTCAAGGGAATTGCCTCCGGCCAGCGCGTGGCATAGTCCACGATAACTAAGATGTAGCTATGCCCCCGCCCTGATCTATCAAGGGGCCCCAACAGGTCCAATGCGACCCATTCGAATGGGGTCCTGACCATGGGGAGAGGGACCAACGGGGCCGGGGGTGTTCGACTCATGGACGTCTTCTGGCACTGTGGGCAGGAGGTGCAGAAGCTTTTAATTTCTTGGTATACCCCGGGCCAGTAAAACTGCTGTAATACCTTCTGTTGAGTCTTTTCCGTCCCTAAATGCCCAGACCATGGGTGTTCATGGGCTAATTCCAGGACCTTCCATCGGTACGGCCGCGGGACCAGGAGCTGCCACCTTTCTTCCCCGGGAAGGTCTCCCCGTGACACCCGGTACAGGCGGTCCTCCCTTACCTCGAACCAGGGCCCCCCGGGTTGGTTTGACGGCTCTTCCCGTTGGGGCTCATCCGTCATTCGAATCTGAGCCCAGGCGGCCCGCAGGGTGGGGTCTTCCCACTGCTGTGTAAGGAAATATCCCTCCTCCGCTTCCAGGCATGTGAACGCTGGGGTTCCTTCAGTTATTGGTTGTGGGCCCGGAGCTTCCCGTTCCTCTTCTCCCTGCGCTACCAGTGTTCCCTGTTTGGGTTCCCCATTCCTCGCGGCAGTGTTTGCCCCGCCCCACTGGCTTAAGAGTCTCTTTAAACCTGGCCAGTCTCGCCCCAGCAGGAGTGGGTATGCCAGTTTGGGGCCCACCGCTACCACGCATTCCTCCTCTAGCTTCCCATCTCTTATCCGTGCTCGCGTCATGGGGTAATAATGGATGTCCCCATGGACGCACCGCAGAGCTACGGGGGTGCCCCTCGCTCGAACCGGGTATATTACATCCCTCCTGACGATGGTCTGCCCGCACCCTGAGTCTAATATAGCCTCTACGGGGTTTCCATTGACCCATAGTTTCCTTGTTACCTGTGCGGGGCTCGCTGCTCCTCTGTCCGGTCCACCCCCTCGCCTCTGGCCGAAGGTGCAATCCATCAGGGTACAATCTCTTTTGTAGTGTCCATCCTGGCCACATTGGTAGCAAACCACCTTTGGTGCTCCTTCCTGTGTGGAGATCCCCTGTCCGGTATCGGTCGCTCGGTCTACCCTGGCTTCGCCTGATGACCGGCTCCACCGGGGTGCCAACCTCCTTTCTGGGAGGGGTCCTAAGGGGCCTCGTCGCCCTTCTCCGCCGTGCATGGGTCCGGCAGGTTTCGGTGTGGCCGGCTCACCCTTCCTGGGCTCCCGCTGAAGGCCGCCGGTCGCCTTTCCTTCTACCCCTTCCGTGGCGAGGAAGTGCTCCATCAGGGTTACAGCTTCGTCCAGGGTCTCCGGTAGGTGACGGCGTACCCATAGCTGCCCTTCCGTGGGGAGGATATGGATATATTGCTCCAGGATGACCAGGTCGGCTACCTGGGTCCCTGTCTTGTTCTCGGGTTCGAGCCACTGTGTGCCTGCTCCCTTCACCCGCTGGGCCACGGCCCGCGGTCACTCTTGTAGGTCGTGTCTAGCTTCGCGGAATCTCCGTCGATGTGTCTCCGGAGTGACCCCTAGTTGGTCGAGGACCACCTCTTTAACTTTATAGTAACATAATGCGTCGCGGGTCGACATCCCCCGGTATGCCAGCTGAGCCGGTCCCGACAGATAGGGTGCGAGGAGGGTCGCCCAATGTTCCTGTGGACACTTGGCCGCGGTGGCCACCCGCTCAAAAGTAACCAAAAATGCCTCTGGGTCATCTTCCGGTCCCAGCTTAGTCAGGCGTATGGGCAACTGCGCCCCAATCTCCTCACCCGCTCCCGGCGACCCGGTTACGACCCCGACTGGTGCTCCCTGCAACTCCCTCGCCGCCTAGTCCTGTCGCTCTTGGAATTGGGTCAGGAGCTGCTGCAGGGCCTGCATCTGTTGTTGCTGCTGCACCTTTTGGGTCTCCGTCCACCATTCCAGAATCTTATTGGGTTCCATGTTCCCCTAGAAACCAGGGCTACGTTAACCCTCACTACCTTCCCCCTGGACCCCTATTTCGGGGTCTTCCTTACCCACGTTCTCCACCACGTGTAAGGCGCCCCAGCGGAGGAGGGGAGGACCCCCTCCCCTTGGTAACCCTCCTCCCTGGTCGCCCCTCTTGTCCCAATATAACTCCAATTCCGCCTGGTATCATTGCGCCTCTCAAGGCCCAGGCTGCGCACCAACCTACCCAGCTGGGCCTGCCCTCACTCTGGACCCCGTCCCAGGGCCCTAGAGTCAGGATGCCTGTCCTCACTCAAAACGGGGGGGGGGGGGGTCAGGGAACCCTAAACTCCCCCGCTCATGGGTTCCGTGGCCCCACCCTGGGCCGCTTCTTCCCCCCCAGCCAGAGTCTACCTCTAGTCCTGACCCCCCGGGTTAAACTGCACCCAGAGCCGCCAGTACCTGGTTCTGTCCGCCTCCACCGGGGCTGCTCCTGCCTTCCCCAGGCCTCCCCCTTTTCCTGGCCCGGAGTCCATTTTTAAATTCCCCGCTGGGCGCGGGGAGATGACGGGCTGCCCCACGTCATCGGCCTGCGTCCTGCCCCCGGGGCGCACTGGTGATGTCACCCCCGGCGCCGTCCCGAACAGGCGTCCATCCCCCCCCCCCCCCCGGAGCCCCTGCGTCTGTGTCCTGGTGCCGCTATCGTCCGTCCTGACTCGGCCGGGGCTTCCTGCCCTGGTACGTCTCCACACCTGGGTTGCCGCGGGCCCGCGGCGGTTTCCGGGGGTGGTGGGGCTTCCCCGCCACAGTAACTAAAAGAAATTAATCTATTTAATTTATCAGAGTAAAGATTTTGAGGTGATTTGTTCACATTCTACAAGTACCAGCATGGAGAATGGAAATTTGATAACATATAGAGCTCTTCAATTTGGGAGACAAAAGTATACTATGATCCAGTGTCTTGAATTTCAAGCTGGACGTGTTCAGATTACAAATGAGGTCAGCTCTGTAACAATGACAGTAATTAAGCAATGGAAAACCTTACAAAGGACTTTTATGGATTCTGCATAACTGAACAAAAGAACATAAGAATGGTTATACCAGGTCAAACCTATGGTCCATCTAGACCAGCATCCTGTATTCTTAAGGTGACCAAAGCCAGGAACTTCAGAGGGAATGGCTAGAACAGGAATCTTTAAGTGATCGATCTCTTATCACCCATTCCCAGCTTCTGGAAAAAAACCTGAAACTTTTATTTTCATATGGCTGTTTTTTTTTTTTTGTTTTTTTTTTTAAGGATATCCTCTAAGTCAACCATAGCTATTGGACTTAAAGTAGGAAAGTCTTATTGCTTGTTTTTTGCAGGCTATCAGACTAAATCAGTGGTAGGTAACCTGTGTTCTGCAGTCTGCATGTGACTTATCAGTGTAAGCCACTGGCAGACTGCCAGATAGGTTGTTTACCTTGCGTCTGCTATATGGCCAGTCACAATTCCCCTTAGCTGCGGTCCACCATTCCCAACCAATGAGAGCTGTGGGAAGTGGCAGTCAGCAAGTACCTCCTGGCCTCAAAAGCTGAGTGTCTCCACTGCTCTTTGTGTTGTAGTACATTGTGCATATACTCTTCTTTGATTTTTCCATTAGTTCCATTTATTTTCTTTGTGGATAGTCAGAGACCTAATGAGTTCATAATTTAATAACTGAGTTTTTATTTACACAGCTTTGAGGGCAGTTTACTGTGTTTGTATTTATGGGATTTGTATTGATTGTGGCAGTTAAGATGTGATCTTTGTTACCTAATTTCACTGGAGACCAATCCAAGGTTACACTTATAGGGTATGTCTACACTACCCCACTAGTTCGAACTAGCAGGGTAATGTAGGCATACCACACTTGCAAATGAAGCCCGGGATTTGAATTTCCCGGGCTTCATTTGCATAAGCGGGGAGCCACCATTTTTAAAACCCCGCTGGTTCGAACCCCGTGCAGCGCGGCTACACGGGGCATGAACTAGGTAGTTCGAACTAGGCTTCCCAGGAGTAACGGTAGTTCGAACTAGGAAGCCTAGTTCGAACTACCTAGTTCGTGCCCCGTGTAGCCGCGCTGCCCTGGGTTCGAACCAGCGGGGTTTTAAAAATGGCGGCTCCCCGCTTATGCAAATGAAGCCCGGGAAATTCAAATCCCGGGCTTCATTTGCAAGTGCGGTATGCCTACATTACCCTCCTAATTCGAACTAGGAGGGTAGTGTAGACATACCCATACTGATTTATTCAATGATGCTATTGGATCAAGTAAAAAGGGAATGGAATTCCTTCACACATGCGTGCACACACATTCTTACATTCAGACACTCACACTTATGCAAGTGACGAGTTGCACAGAGATAGCAAAAAAGGTCAGGCATAGTGGGTCCAGTGTCTCTGCCTGCAGTGATGAATACAGGCCAGCGAGCTGATCAAATGGCCCATGGTCTGCATGCTCTCTTTCCTTTATTGAGCTGGGTGGCCCCAGTCACGTACACTGAGTTCTTTCTGTGTCTGTCACCAAGAGGCCCACCCCGATCTCATTTTCCTCATATATATTAATTTCTTCTCCTCTTCGCTGCACCTCCATTTCTTGCCTTTCTTAAGTGCAAGCGAAGATTACATAAGATCCCACTTAAGCCCCTGTCTCCTCCCTGTAGCCTCACGGCTCCTCATCATAAAGGTGCAGACATTACCCTATTCACACCCCTTACACATACTCGAGTCACACCACTTACACACACCCCTGCACTTGCCTGTCACAGGATAGAATGTTACAGAGCTTAAATATTGTACAAGCAATAGCTAGAAGTTACAAAGCTTGCATGAAGTTGCAGAACTTGAAACATTACAGCTCACAATGATTGAAACTTACATGACTTAGAATGACTAAAAATTACATGACTTACAATAGAAAAAGTTAGATGTCTTACATCTACATTATACTGGATTGGGGGGAGGTTTTACGCAATCTTCCGGTATTGCATTTACCTTAAAGTCATACATGTATCTTTTGAATATGTTGCCATTTCTGAAAATTATTTTCAATTTTGTTAATTTTAAGCAGTGTTCCTTTTGGGTGTTTATAAACATATAAAACCTTACTGAATGAAAAATTCACATATTTATTAAACATAAGAAACTTGAGGCTGGCACCAGATCCGTAGCAGATGTAAACTGGTGTCATTGTATTGATTTCTGTGGAATTATGCCTCCTTCCGCTAGTTCAGGACATAGCCCTTAACCTTATATGCATAATGTTATATGTTAAAGTTGCATGTTTTTCTGATATCTTGTTAGAAGAAATCATACGGAGAGTAACAAAACCGAGCCCTTAAAAACTGGTTTGGAAAGTCTGGAAATATTTTTTTATGATCACTACCATGGGCTAGCCAGAAAAATTATATTCGTGTTACACATATGACGTTAAATTAGATCAAGTAAGAACATAAACAGCTTTTTGCTAGTCTGGTTAATTTTTGTCTGATGTGATATTCAAGTACTTCACTTTAAATTGTTCTAAAGTTCCTCTTCCAAGGTCCTCCCTCAAATTTATCCCTGAACCACTACTTTTTATAGTGACTTTGTAATCTAGATGAGATAATTCTATTTGCTCTATACCACATCTTAACCATTCAGCTTCCATTCTGTCTCCTTTGGTTGAAACTCCACACCCACAACTGGTCAATATATTCTGTAATTTAGGAGCACTCCTCGATTAAACTCTGAATTTAAGATCTCACATGGCAGCATCCTGGAGTAATGCTGTGTCCAATTGGTTAGGACAGTCCATCCTACTCTGAAAAACAATGACCTAGCATGACATGAACATGCAGAACTTTGTTGCAAACACTGTTATATCTTTGCACCAAATCTTGTGCAAAGTGGGCCAAGTGAGATGTCTGTGGAAAGCCTATGATTTGCTGATTCTGTTTATACTTATCATATACATGTATCATTTTTGTTTTTGAACTTATGAGTGATGACTGTGTACTTGTATTCAAAATGTTTGCTTCTGGGAGATTATCAACAGGCTTCACCCACCTATTGTGAAAGGGTTGCCCTCAGGTGAATTGGAACACTTGATTGGCAATTGACCTTAAGGGGTGTCAGTCCACGTTCCAGGAATGTTCAGACCAGCCTGTAAACCATGGCTGCTTGCCTAAAAAAGGACTGAGTCATGCTCACGTCACTTGCTCACATGACAAACTCCATTTTGGAAAGTACTTTCACACAAGGAGAACAATGGAATTCCCTCCACATGGGCAAAGGTCTAAAGAGAGCTCTAGGGTTCCTCCATCTTTTGTCTTCATTCCAGTTCATCACTTCAGGAGCATCTTTGCTATGAACTGAGCCTGGTAAGACTGATGACCCATCCTAATAAAGTGTTTCAAACAAACACTTATAAGAGAGTGGATTATTCCATCTCTGCTACAAGCCCTGCACCAAGAACTTTACATTGGTATATGTAATTTGTTTCCTTTAACAATTTTACTCTCAACCTTTTCTTTCTAAATATACCCTTGGATTTTAGCTTTCAGAGGATTGGCACAGCGTGGGTTTTTTTTGGCGGGGGGAGGTAAGATCTAAGTTATAAATTGACCTGGTAATATGGCTGGTCCTTTAGGACCAGGAGAACCTGTTTGGATTTGGTGAGGTTGGTTTTCTTTATAAGAAGGTTTATGGGTGGTGTCTAGTTGTGTTGCTTAATGTCCCCACAGAAAGGTGTTCAGATTCCAGGGCATGGCTACACTGTAGGGTTTTTTTCCAGAGGTATGCAAATAGCACTTACATTTGCATTCCTTCTTCTGTTATTTTTCCTGGAAGAGGCTTTTTCGCCATTTGGCCCATTCTGTACGGGGCTAAATGGTGGGGAAAAAACTCTTTCCTCTTTCGAAAGCCCCCTGCTTTCTTGTAAAATGAGGTTTACAGGGGCTTTTGAAAGAAGGGTTTTTTCCTGACATTTGGCCCCATGTACCGTTTTTCATAGTTTGTATGCATAAAAGGACTATGTAGCACTTTAAAGACTAACAAGATGGTTTATTAGATGATGAGCTTTCGTGGGCCAGAACCACTTCCTTTCATGGGTCTGGCCCACGAAAGCTCATCATCTAATAAACCATCTTGTTAGTCTTTAAAGTGCTACATAGTCCTGCATTTTGCTTCAGCTACACCAGACTAACACGGCTACATTTCTATTACTATGCATAAAAGGAAATCTGAATGTATTTTCTGTATACATGTGATACTATAATAGGGTTTTTTGCCCTTAGGCTGGAGAGCCTTGGGTTGAGTCATCCCTTATTATAAGATGAATCAAGGGATCAGGTACTTCAATGTAAATGACAGCAGAAAACTGAAGAGGGATGGTGGTAGTTGTGGTGGTTCAGAGACCTCAAGAATCAGGGGATGCTAACAGAAGAAAACTGTGCCAGAAGGCTGAGTTCCAGCTGGAAAGGGAAGGGGGTGGTAGTTTCGGGTAGAGCAGATTGACAAAGACAGACCTGGATGTAACTGAAGAACCAGAGCTAAGTATGAACTGTTGAATTACGATTTTGGTTTTTATGGTGAGGACTCATTGAGAATTGTTTTCATTATTTTGTCATGGGTGAACTGTATTTGTTATTGAATCAGTTTCAGAACTGAGAATAGCAAGGGTATTTAAGGGGTCCAACTGATGAATGCCTACAAAGTGTGATTTCTGACCACAAGGGAGCACACAATAAGCGGCGACATTGCTACATGTGTCTTAAAGTATGGAATGGTGGATAGTATGCATGATTTTCATATAATATATGAAGGAGCTAGGAAAAACTAAATACTATATTTTTCCTTATAACCTTGTTTAAGCAATCTTCGCATATGTGCTGATCACATACAGATAGAATTTTACTTATTATGTGAACAGTATTGGTGTTGAATTATAAGTGGAGCAAAGGAAAATATAATTTATAATTTTCATGTATATATGAATTCCACCTCACCAGGTTCCATCTATAATTGAGTGCCAATACTTTCCACATAACTTAAAGAAAAATATATTCTATATCCATTGTCTTCAAACCAGTATTACCAACTGCCTGAAGGGAAAAAAAAGACATATCAATTCAATACACACACATTCATTTCATTAAAATTATATTAAGTTATATTCATTCTGACATTCATGCTGGGCTAATCCTTGACTTTGCCTTGTGTAATGGGACATTGGGTAGCTGTACTGTTCAAGGAGCAATACAGAGAAGAAAAACTTCCGACAGGCACAAATTCTTCTCTGCTTGACCCCCACCAGCATATAAATGTCCTACATGGCACAATGGGACAAAATTTTGAGAAACAAATTCTTGACACTATAACTGATTGCTATTTAGAATAGCTAATTCTAGAGCACACAAGACAACAAGTTATTCTTGATTTATTCTTAAATAATGCACAGGCGCTAATTCAAAAAATGAGAGTAGACAAGCCACTAAGTAACAGTGACTGTAACAGAATTTGTTCACAACATCTCAAGCCTCAAGCAAGGTACCTAAAAGTGACATTTAGCTTTAGAAAGCAAGATTTCAATAAAATGAGAAGACTAGCCAAAAATGCCTATAGCTAAAAGTAAAGGATGTAAAATTCTTAAGAGGTGGCCCGGACGTTACTTAAAAAAACCCACAACCAATAATAGTCTCAGAAGACATGCATGCTACTGAAGCAAGGCAAGGAATAAATCAATATAGTTAAGTGGAAAAGTTCTGGAGGCTATTAGAGTCAAACAGAAATCCTTCAAAATTTGGAAATCTTTCCCTAGTGAAACCAACAAACAAGAACATAAAGCAGACATTAAGTAGGGCCAAAATACACTTAGAACAAAAACAGATAAGGATATAAAAGCAAAAAAAAAATTTCAGTATATCAGAAGCAGATAGCCCATGAAAGAATCAGTTGGCCTGGTGGATAGCCACCAAGGTTTAAAGAAGCTAAATGATTTCTTTGCATCACCTCACCACCAAAGCGATTTCTCTGGAAACTAAAGTGAGGTAGTATCAGAGAAGGAGATCTCAGAATAAGGAGTACTAGAGCACACTGATAATTTAAGGTACAGTACATCACTAGGTCCAGATGCCACAACCAAGAGATCTGGAGGAGTTTAAGTATGAACAGGCTGAACTGCTAACAAAAATTTGTAATTTCCCATTAAAAACAGCCACTGTTCCAGAGGATTGGAGAGTAGCAAATGTTGTAATTATATTTAAATAAGACTCAAGGTGTGATGTAGGGAATTATTGCCTAGTAAATTTACATCTGTTCTTGGGAAATTGGATAAAACAATAATTAATAACAGAATAATAAATATGCTTTGTTAGGCTTCCAAAGGTGTTTGATAGGGTCCCACACAAGAAACTGCTAAACAAATGAAAAGTATCATAGGATGAGAGACAAAACTGTCATAGATCAAAAAGGTAGGAATAAGTAATCCACTTTCATTTTGGCAATAGGTTAACAGTGGGTGCCCTGATATTCCCAATAAGCACCTAAATCTCCAGTTGTTGAATATATTTATTAATTATCTGGAAGAGGGCTGTTTATTGAGAGAGTAAAATTTGCTGGCAATACAATTGGTTTAAGTTACTCAGGACCATATAGAATTGTGAAGAATTTCAGAGCGATCTAAACAAGATGAATAGGTAACATGATGTTAAATATCAGAGGGGTAACCATGTTAGCTTGAATCTGCAAAAGCGGCAAAGAGTCCTGTGGCACTAGTCTGTTAAGACTAGTCTATATAGATGTCGCGGGGTACGCCCCTGGCGTGGAGTACGCCCCCCCTTTTATGGTCTTGTTGCCCGCTTGGGTCCCTAGGTCAGGGCATACACGGTATTAACAATCCCAATATAAAAGACAGAACTATGTAGCACTTTAAAGACTAACAAGATAGCTTCCCCAATTATCACTCCTATGTCATTACCTCACAGAAACTTACCTTCCCCTCTCACCCCCACTCTGTTCTAAAATTTGATTTGTCAATTTCACATGCATTCAGTTTTTTTTTTATTGTATCACTTTGGTATATATGGTTGTGTTGATTTTCTTCCACATATTGATCTGAGGAAATGGGTCTGGCCCACGAACGCTCATCATCTAATAAACCATCTTGTTAGTCTTTAAAGTACTACATAGTTCCGTCTTTTGTTTCAGCTACACCAGACTAACACAGCTGCATCTCTATCACTAATCCCAATATAAAGTCCCTGCCCCTCTAGCAGGGCAAATATGGGTACCAACAGTCCCAACATAAAGTCCATACCCTTCTATTCGGGTAAATACAGCTTTGGAGGCCTAGCCACCCGCGAAGCCTCTCCTGGACCAGGGGTTGATTGTCCAGGATTGGGAAAAGGGTGGTGGGGCACCCAGGCCCTCCCTCTCCACCGGGTCCCAGCCCAGGGCTCTTTAGGCAGGGACTATGGTTCCTGCCCGTTCGGTGGGGAATCTGGCCGATATGCACCAAGCTGCACTTTTAGTCCTTTGCCCTGGGCTGCTTCCTACCACGCCCTGGTTCCCCTGGGGCCTATTTGCCTCCGTGTCAGTACTTGCTGGGGCTGCCATCGGAGTTGCAGGTACGCTCCTGCCCCCCTGGGGTTGGCAGCTACTGGCTCTGCCCCTGGGTCAGGCACAGGCAGCGATTCTGGCCTCAGCTGCTGCAGAAACACCGGCCCAGCCTGGACCATTCCTTCATCCTGCAGCCTCCTTGGCTGCAGGGCGCGCTCTGCTTTTATACCCAGGCTCTGCTGGGAGCATGCCCAGCAGAGCTGGAGGGGCGGGGCCTTCTCAGCCAGCTGGGCCTGGGCTACCCCCTGCCCTTCAGTGTGGGGCCTGTCTGCCCCGTCACAATAGACTAGTCTATTAGTCTATAAGGTGCCACAGGACTCTTTGCTGCTTTTGCATGATGTTAAATAAAATTCAGTGTTGATAATTGCAAAGCAATGCACATTGAAGGGGTAAAACTTGAATGATAGGTATACCTGTAAAGTTCTAACTTTACTGCATTGATTTAGGAAAGAGACATGGACATCTCTGTAGATCTCTTAATAGATAATTGCTCATTAGGCAACCATGTTAAAAATGTAAGCATAATGTTAGGTAGCATTAGGAATAAAATAGGATGGTGAATAAAATATTATATGGCCTTTATGTAAATTAATGGGATGGCCTCATCTAGAGAACTATTTACAGTACTAGTTGCCTCATCTCAAAAATAGGTAGACCTGGAACTTTTTTCTCCCTTTCTTATAACACAAGAATATGGGAAATATGATTGAAATTAAAAGGTTAGGAAATTCGAGCCTGAAAACAGATTTTCACATCATGTGAATTAAACTATGGAACTCTGCCTCTGAAAGTTATTGTTGAGACCAATAATATTTGGAATTACAATAATTAATTAAAATTTTGTGGAAGGGTTATTAATTCTCATGCAAAAGTGTTTGTCAGTTTCTAACTACAAGAGACTGAGATGGGACCTGTGTATCAGATTTTTTATCCTACATCTGCCTATTGCAGTGTTCATATGCCTTTCTCTGAAGCAAGTGAGGCTGGCCACTGTCAGAGATGAGGTCCTGGATTAGACTTGCCTTGGTCTGACGCAGTATAGCAATCCCTATGCCCAGGGCTCTCCAAACCATGGCGAGCCCCGCTTGCCAGCCACGCTGTTCGGCAATCTGCACATGCGCAGGTCGCATGAACCCAGCTCTTCCGGGTTACAATCTCCTCGCCTCGGGCGAGTAGATTGTTTTATTTGTCAAGACCTGCCTAGTCCCCTTACTCCAGTGTCAAATCACTTTGGACCTCCAGGATATCTGGCCAGGGCTCCCAACCTCCACTCCTGACATATTTGTTGGCAAGGATTTAGAAGTGGGTTGCTTAGTCCACATTTACTCATAAGGCTTGGGCCCAAGGTAGAGATGTAAAATCCTACTTAATTGATTAACTGGTTAAATATTATGTTTAAACGTATAATCAATTAAACGTGATGTGGCTGGAAAGGGGCTCCAGCCCCTCTTCACTAGAATGTTCCCTCCCCCCATATGCCAACGCTGGGCTGGAGTGGCCCCCTCCCTGCTGCAAGCAGGGGCTGCTCCAGCCCGGCCAGAGCAGTCCCTGCCTGCAGGCTGCCTGGGCCCGCCACAGAGAGGGGTTGCTCCAGGTGTCTGGAGTAGCCCCTGTCCACAATGGACTGGAGCAGCCCCGTGCCCGCAGCAGGTGAAGAGCTGCTCCAGCCCCCACCAGTTAACAGTTAATCAGAACCAGTAAGCCTTATCCATTAAGAGTGAGGCTTACTGGTTAAACCGTTAACCAGTTAACTTTTCATATCCCTAGTCCAAGGTCCAGGAAGGCTACAAAGGATCATAAGAAGGCGATCTTTACTTGCATTTCATGTAACTAGTGCACATAACACTTTCTTGACAATGCTATGCTTTGTAGTCAATAATATTATAGTGCATAGAAGTCATCTATATTATCATACTGCAAGGCTGTATCATTCAAGCATTTGGAGACATTTTAATCATCCGTGAGACTGATATTGATGGCACAATAGGATGCTTTTGGGACAGGATCTGGCCAACTCTCTTATGACAGTCCTATATGAACAGTGTTCTTATGTATCTAATATCACGCTGCCATATGTAACTTGCCCAAATTTCATCCGTAGTTGGGCTAAGTTACATTTTGGCTTGATATCATCCAGGATAGTGCAGTGCAAAAGCACTTTTCAAATTGTCCCCTGAATGCGCTTAAAAAATTACTAGTTGTGCCCTAAATAATATCACCTTATTATCTGCAGCATTCTTCATAATTTTCTATACTTAATAAATGCTAAAGTAATGTTATTTAGTTATTGCAGTTGTAACTGCTGTGGTTACATTTTTAAGAGCATTACTAGAAAACATACTTTTGTGAATTAAGACTGTGACAAGAAAAACAATTCTATCCTTTAAGTAAACAAATAAATTGATCAACATTTTCAGTGCAGGCACTCTTTTATTGTAAAGTAAGCAACAGTATGCGGCCCCTAATGTGCAGTTCCTCATATTGTGAACTTCCATAGATGTCAGAATTGTAAAAGACTGTTTAGGTCACCTAGTCTAACCCTCAGTTATACATACAATTGATTCTCTGTCATTCATGCACAGCACAATCATGTAACATCTGCACAGAAAGAGGGCATTCTTTTCACATAGCATGAGTGCTTCACTGATATTGGGAATAAGAGAAAAGATCTTTTCCTGGAAAGAGACTGTGTGAAATGAAGTTGTAACATGTTTGCTTAAAAGGCTCTTTTGTTAATTACCATTGTGCTAATGGTGCTTTGAATATGAATTGTTTGTAAGCAGGAAGTAGGCAATGGTTCAGCTGAGCAGAACATTAAGAAAACTTAAGACTGGGTGGGAACAAAAAAAGGCATTTTATATTTAGTAATTCATGCTAGGATGGTTTGTGCAGACTCAGTAGTCAAAATATTACATATAACAAACATAACTCTTAAGCTGTTGGCATAATTTCATTTATGCCACAGAAGAATTGTTGAAGGATTTCCTGGCAGAAAGTTTGTTCTGTGCATTTATTTATGACCTTCCTTCCCAGTATGTGTCTCTTTTAAGTGGAAAAAAGGAGACATGTTTTCTCAGCAGGCTGACACACTATAAATTGTGTTTTCCATGACATGGGGTAAAGACTCCCTGCTAGCCTGTCTGGTAGAGAATAAGTATTCATGAAATATCCAAGAGAGTACAGATATATCAAACTATTTTCTGTGTTTCCTTAATCAGGATTCTTCAGTGAATCTCATTTGTATTATGTTCAATGAACTTAAAAATCTTTGCTAGATACATGATATTAATACATAGAACCAACCTACTTTATGAATGAGACTCTCCAGCTGAGAATATCTAATCATAATTAAAAAGTCACAGGTAATTCAGTGCTCAAGCAATTGCTATTGCTATAGTTAAAGTTTTACAAGTTTTGCATCAACACTTTCATAACCTGGGCTGAAATTTCCCATTTGTCCTTACCTAAAGGAGAGTGGCTTTTCACATTTTCTGTGAAGTAGCTTGATCCATTTTATGGAGTGACGAGAGTCTTTTCTTTCAGTGGTGAGAGAATTAAACAATTGTTTTTTCCTCCTCACTGTTAAAAAAAAAAAAAAAGTTTCCATCTTCTCTCTCTTCACCTTTCTGGATGGCTGAGGAAATACCTTGCCTCCTTTCCTGTTGCCCCTCTCCTCACAAATGTGTTGCTATCGCTGCCTCCATCTTCTACTTCATTACTTACCTGCTTACCAGGGTTCTCTTTGCTGGTTAGCTGCAACAGCTGGGACTGCTCTTCAGGGATATAGCATGGTCCAGACCCTTTTGTGCTGCTCCCTCATCTCCCTTTTAAGGCTTTCTCTTGCTTCTCACCTGGAAAGTGCCTAAGCAGAGAAGAGAGAAAATGGACATTCTTACTATTCTGTGGGCACAAGGGAACATTCACTTTTTTGTTTTAGTAGTACAGGCAGTCCCCGGGTTATGTGGATCCGACTTATGTCAGATCCCTACTTAAGAACGGGGTGAGGGAACCACGAACTAGTTGCGCCCCTTCCCCTCCCCCGCAGCAGACCGCCGAGACGCGCCGTGGCGGTCCCACTGCCCGCGTCCTCCGCGGTGAGAAAAGCTGCTCCTCATCTCCCTGGTCTGCTGCCCTCCCCCCCCCCCCCCAGCAGACCAGGGAGAGGCGGAGCAAAGCCGCGGAGTACGCGGGCAGCGGGACCGTGGTGCGTCTGGGCGCCGCCCGCGTCCTCCGCAGCGAGAAAAGCCGCTCCGCATCTCCCTGGTCTGCTGGGGGGGCGCAGCTAGTGCGCCCCCTCCCCCTCAGCAGACCAGACTTTTCTCGCCACGGAGGACGATGAGGTCCCGGCCGCCCCAGAGAGAGGCCCCGTTGCCGCAGCCATGTGGTCCCGGAGGCTGAAGACACCGCTGCTGTGGCAACGCAATCTGGGGCCACCCCCAGAAGCACTGCGGCCATGTGGCTTGGAGCCAGCCCCAGAGGCACCGCAGCCAAGCAGCCCCAGGGTGCTCCAGGGGCACCACGGCCCAGGGCAGGCCCGGAGGCACCACTCCCATGGACAGGCAGTCCGTGGCCAGCCCAGAGGCACTGCTACCACAGCCTAGGGCTGGCCCTGGAGGCACTGCTACCGCAGCCACTTTGGCCTGGGGCCGCCCCTGGAGGCTCCATGGCAGCGGCACCTCCAGCCTCCGGTGCTAGCCCCAGACCGCGTGGCTGTGGAAGCAGCTATTCCAGGGCCGGCCCTGTTGAGAAGCCTCAGCCCCAGCGCTGCCTCCTCTCCAGCTGGCCTGTAATTAGGGGGCGGGGCCTGTAAGTGATCAAAGCCCAAGGCGGGTGGATCCAGCCCACTGAGAAGCTTTTGCCCACCCCTGATCTAATGAATTCAGTCACAGTCCTACCTCTATAGCTGTGGTAACTGTCTTTCCCTCGCACTCTTATATTACTCTTCGCTACTTTTTTTTCTAGTTTTTTTTCTTTCTTTTCTCCAATCCTCCTACATTTCTGCATCTATATTCTCCAAGTTTTTGCACATTCTCTATCCTCTAGTTCTAGTGTTGCTGTCCATCTCTGCTTAAATCTGCTGTGCTCAGCTTACTGGCAGCAAAGTGAAATGTGTCCAGACCTGATCTCAGAAGTGTTTTGTGCTGGCACGTAAGAAATCAGGCTGTTGGGGTTTTTTTTTGTTTTTAAATAAATTTTACTTTGCTTCCAGCATGCTAATTAAATACAAGAGAGCAGAAAGCCGCAGAGGACAGAAACAGAAGATAGTGAATCCTGACAAAGACTTTCTCTAGGGTCAAGTGTTCAATTAACATCTCTTGTTAGACAGCAAAATGAAACTATCTTCGGACAATAGGACTCTGGATCATTCACACAATGAAAGCTATTAAATATCCAGGATTTTGGATATTTAGTGTCAAACTCCTCTCCTGAATGAATTATTGTGAATTAAGTTGCTCATAGTAAGCAGTTAGCTGTTTTGGCATAAAGAAAGAAACTACCAAATTGGAACAGACCAGCAGTGAATATGTAATGGTAGAAATCCCCAAAATATGTTTCTTGTACCTGTATAACCAGAGGTTCCCAGACTGCACGGATGAGTTACAAGTACTTGTGTCTCTGAGACTAATTAGTACCAATGGTACTAATTCTTTTCCTTCTTTCTAACTGCTTTATAGGAAGCTGAAAATACATGAGTTAAGTTAGCGGTATTATTTTTACACCTAAGCTATTGTGGTATCTGCCAAAGGCATGCTTCTGGAACTTAAATGAACAAGAGGCTGCACAATTACAAATGGGAGTGATTGCAAATAGTAAGTGTCACAGTTCAGGGCAACTGCACCTGAGTTCCTTCTCGGTATGTCTACACTACAAAGTTAGTTCGAACTAATGGACGTTAGTTCGAACTAACTTTAATAGGCGCTACACTAGCGCTCCGCTAGTTCGAATTTGAATCGAACTAGCGGAGTGCTTAGTTCGAACTAGGTAAACCTCATTTTACGAGGATTAAGCCTAGTTCGAACTAGCTAGTTCGAATTAAGGGGTGTGTAGCCCCTTAATTCGAACTAGTGGGAGGCTAGCCCTCCCCAGGTTTCCCTGGTGGCCACTCTGGCCAACACCAGGGAAACTCTATGCCCCCCTCCCGGCCCCGGACCCCTTAAAGGGGCACGGGTTGGCTACGGTGCCTGTGCCAGGTGCAAGCCTGCCAGCACCCAGCCAGCAGACCCTGCACCTGGCACAGCACAGAGCCACCCACCCGATGTCCCCCAGCCCACCCCCTCTTCCCGGGACCAGGCTGGCGGCTCCCGGGAGCTTGCCCTGGACCGCAAGAGGCGGGCACCTTCCTGGGCTAGTGCGGACATCGTGGACCTCGTCCACGATCTCCGCACTAGGCACAGGAAAGTGGCCGTCTAGGGCAGGAGAGCTGCCAGCCTGGCCACCCAGGAGCAGGTGTGCATGAAAATCAAGGGGGTCCACTGAGACCCCCGACCCTGAGCCCTGAGCTTACAATGGCCGTCCTGGGTCAGACCAAAGGTCCATCTAGCCCAGTAGCCTGTCTGCTGACAGCGGCCAACCCTAGGGATCCTGGAGGGGATGGACCGAAGACAGTGACCAAGCCATTTGTCTCGTGCCATCCCTCTCCAGCCTTCCACAAACTTTGGGCAGGGACACCACTCCTACCCCCTGGCTAAGACCACTCCATGGACCCAACCTCCATGACTTAATCTCACTTCCCTTTAAACTCTGTTCTAGTTGTAGCCTTCACAGCCTCCTGCAGCAAGGAGTTCCGCAGGTTAACTATTTGCTTTGTCAAGAAGAAGAAGAACAACTTTCTCTTACTAGTTTCAAGCCTGCTACCCATTCCTTTCCTTTGGTGTCCTCTAGTCCTTCTTTATGGGAACTCAGGAAGAACTTTTCTGAATGCACCCTCTCCACCCAAACCCTGCTTTTAGAGACCTCTATCCTGTCCACCCTCCGTCTCCTCTTTTCTAAGCTGAACAGTCCCAGTCTCTGTAGCCTTTCTTCATCTGGGACCTGTTCCCAACCCCTGATCATGTTAGTTGCCCTCCCTTCTCCCAGCCTTTCTCTTCCCCTCTCCCACCTCCTTTTCCCAGTCTCCCCCAGTTTTGTTCAATAAAGACAGAGTCAATGTTGGAAGAAACGTTATCTTTATTTTGTACATCAATAAGAAGGGGGGCTAGGGAAGGGTAAGTGGAAGGAGGTGAGGGAGGAATGGGGTACGAGCCCCTGATGGGGAGGACTGGGCTGGCTCTGCGGGCTTCTGGGGGTAGAAGCTCTCCTGCAGCCCCCCAATTACCCCCTCTCCCCAGATGGCAGCCTGCGGCAAGTGCAGCCGGGCTGATGGCCGAGTGGTGTGATGTGCCCAGTGTGGGTACTCCGGGCACTCCAAGCCAGAACTTCTTTGCAAGCGGGGCATCCCTTAGAACTGTCTGTCCGGGGTGGGGGTCGGGACCCTTTAAGCGCAGCCCTCGGCTAGCCTGAGACAGCATCTCCATGCTCTAACTCCTCCTCTGATGCCCTGCCGGCACTGCTTCCGGCCATCCTTAAGCCCTGTTCATAGTCCACTCAATGTGGACTTGCTAGTTCGAATTAGCAAAACGCTAATTCGAACTAGTTTTTAGTTCTAGATGCGTTAGTTCGAATTAGCTTAGTTCGAATTAACTAATTCGAACTAAGTTAGTTCGAACTAGCGCTGTAGTGTAGACGTACCCTCTCTGTGGTATAGCGTGGGCACCAATTCCAGGTTGCAGGCTGCTCAACTGTCACTTCTTTTGCTTGGAGGTCTGTGAGCCTCTCCTTGGCTGGGTCTTTCCAGGATTCACAGCTGTTTGACTACACTTTGAATTTCCCAGGAAGTCAGACTTACTAAGCAGGCCTGATTTGCCTTCTCCTTAGACGTTATAATCTGATCTGCAGAGACCTATCTGCCTCATTTTCTAGTTAAGTAGTCTTCTCCTCAGGGTGAAACCTAAAAAGTCTGGGTCTTAGTATAACCAGAAGTGGTCATTTTTATTCACCTCCTCCCAGGCATTTTCTAGGAACCCCACTTTACGTGTTTGGATCATTTTAAAATAGTTCTTTGAAGCTCATATCAATAGCATGTGCAGTTAATAATAAGAATGAAGGTGGGTTGAGTGGGGAGATGATCTCTCTGATAATCTCTGTATTGAAGTGTCCCTACTATGAACATATCTGAGAGCCCTCATCTACCCTAATTTAATATAGTGATCACTGGGGAATCTAAGGGTACATCTAGACTACAGGGTTTTGTCGACAGAAGTTTTGTCGACAGATACTGTCGACAAAATTTCTGTCGACATAGAGCGTCTAGACTACATTCAGTTCTGTCGACAAAGCAAGCTGCTTTGTCAACAAAACCCTGTAGTCTAGACACAATCCTACATGCAATAACACCTTCTGTCGACAGAACTCTGTCGACAAAAGGCGTTATGCCTAGTAAAATGAGGTTTACCAGCGTCGACAAAACTGCTGAGTTCTGCCGACGTTATGTCGACAGAACTCAGCAATAGTGTAGACGCAGGTATAGTTTTGTCGACAAAAGTCCACTTTTGTCGACAAAAATCTGTAGTCTAGACACACCCTAAGTAGTCCAGTATTGTCCCTAAAGAAAGGAATAAGATGTAACACTGGGCCCTCTGGAGTTGAATGGAGAAAGGCAAAGTACTGTAAATTGCTTATGCTTCAGAGAGGGACAGATGGCTTATCCCCATGTGCAGTCAGAACGTTTGTTTCTTTATGTTTGAGATGGAATAAAGAATCTGTGATGTACTTTGGAGAGAAAACGAAGAACAAAACAAAGTTAATAGGTTTATAGATTTGAAGGCCAGACAGGACCATTGTGACTATCTAGATGAACTCTTATCTACCACAGTACATAGACATTTTTAGAATTAATTCCTAGAGTAGATCTTTTCAGAAACACATCCAGTTTTGATTTTAAAAGTACCAGTGATGGAGCATCCACCATGACCCTTGGTAAATTGTTCCAATGGTTAATTGCCCTCATTGTTAAAAATATACACTCTATTCCATTTCAATTTGTCTAGCTTCAACTTCCAACCATTGGATCATGTTACACAGGTTGGATGAGGGAAGAGGGATTTTGCCAGACGGGGGAGGACATTTCTGGACCCCTGTCCTGCCCAATCGTCTCCCAGACAGCTCCCCACTCCCTGCTGGCCCCGCTGCCGTGCCGACCACATTGAGCAGCCATGGCTCCAGGGCCCGCAGGGCAGCTGTGTGCACTGCTCTGGGGTTCCAGGACCCACAGCGCAGCTGTGGCTCCGCTCTGGGGCTCCTAGACACACTGAGTAGCTGCACGCTCTGGGGCTCCTGGACCCACTGAGCAGCCGTGCGCCGCAGCTTCCTGTCCCACCTCTGTCTCAGACATTATGCAGCCACACCTCAGCCTGCTGGAGAGGATTACTTCCTCCAGCTGCTCTGTGCATCTGCTCACCTCAGCTCCAGACTCTGGCCCTATTCTGTGATTACAGTAAGAACAAAATGATAAAACAGGGATGCTAGACATGGCTACAGTAAATGTAGCAATGATCTTTGGATTAATTTAAATAGTCTTTGACTAACTCTCCATGAATTAACAGTTTCTAGTTTTGTGCCTGGAACAGAATCACTGTGCTGGAATGGTATCCAAGGCTTCTGCTGTTTCCTTGCTGCATAATAAAGTGGATTAATGCTTGAGGCTCATGAGCTAGCACAATCAAATTACTACTCTGAAGACACTCGTGACTGCAGTGGTTTATTAAACTACTGTGATCCATGGTGTGTTCTTTTATCTGCCTCTTCACTGCCACTACAATTTAACCAATAGAATATATATTTTAAAAATCTGTTACTTTGCATAAAATCCTTTTTTGTTTAATTCTCATTGTTAGAAGCACAGGAGGAGTTTATATTTATATTAGTTCAATTAGTAGCCCAAGCAACCAGCTGAATTTGTGTGTGTGTCTGGCATTGCTCGGTCCTTAACTTAATTTTTACTTAATTTAAATCATTGCTCTGAAGTGGGGTTAGGGATGAGGGGTTAAGTATGCAGGCTCCCCCAGGGAGAAAGGACTATCCCATCCCTCTCTCACCACAGCATCTTGGGACCTGGTAAGAAGTACCTCTGCATGGTTGCTGCTCCAGTGGGCACAGCCAAGGCAAGGGTGCATGTCTCCTAGTTGGGGCAGGTTCAGGTTCATCTGCACCCTGTGCTCTCCAGCCAGACTGGAGAGAGGAATGGAGAAAACTCTGCACTTTCCCCTTGCCATGTGACAAAGGGGAACAGCCAGCAATGTCCCTGAACAAATGGAGGGGTGGTGAGCTGCAGTCGCCCGGCCCTCCCTAAAGGGCTCCTGGAGGGGGAAGCCTTGGGGCTGGGGCAGCCTTAGATATGGGGGGTGAGCACCCACAAGTCCCTTTCACCAGCCTGGTGATTGTCTTTTTTTCTGAATGCTGTTGTGTTCCCCCACACGCATGGGAGGAGTGTAGATTTAGCCTACTATTTCTTCTCCCCACACACAACAAAATCCTTACCTTGCTTTAAGCCATGATAAGAGGAAACTGTATACCAATTTTGGTGGTCCTTGCTTTTATCGTTTAGGACTTTTATGCATCCTCCTTATAAATCATAGTGGGGGGCGTTTCAGCCTCTATCCCCTCCTTCCACACAACCAAACCATACCTAACTGTAAATTATGATAAGAGGAAGCTACACACCAAATTTCCCATATTGGGTGGTCCTAGCTCTTACTTTTAAGAGAATTTTTTGAACAGAGTTGCTTGCTCACAATTCAATGTATACGGGAAAAATGGGAAGAGGAGATGTTTTATGGGTAAGCTACCTGGAGGTTTTATTTCTATTTGTGCTACAAACTTCCCGTGTGACCTTGGGCAAGTCAATTAACCTCTATACAAAATGGGCTTTGTAAGTCTAGCTAAATACTTTAGCATTTGCAGAGTATTCTGAGATTCTTGTCATGTCAATGACTTGTAACCTTTTTTATTAGTCCCAAGGTTTATGGCTGCTGATCCTCCTCCTGGCATATGAGGAAGAATCCTAGCCTCAGTAAAAGTTGCAGATCCTTACCAAGATTTAGCTCATGATTACTAATCAATACTTGCCACTCTTATTATTGACCTACTTACACTTTTTCCAATGACACTGGGAAGCAGCAAATGAAAAACTGGTCAAAAGAAGTACTTTCACACAATTTATAATTAACTTGTGGAACTAATTGCTACAGATTAACATTGAAGCCAGGAGGATCAGAAATGCTTGGGGATAATGGCAATAACTTTACATTTTATAAGATGTATGAGTGATAGAAACACTAATGCTTCAGGACATAAGCCCATCACTATAAGTATCTGGAGATATCAAGAAGTTTTTCTTATTGGTGGATTTTTCCATTACTGTCCATTGCAGGGATTCTTGCACCTTCCTCTGAAACACAGTATTGCTGACTGTGAGATAGGACACTGGACAACCTTATCTTCTACTTACTATGTTGGGGTATGTCTACACTACAAAGTTAGTTCGAACTAACGGATGTTAGTTCGAACTAACTTTCATAGGTGCTACACTAGCGCGCCGTTAGTTCGAATTTAATTCGAACTAACGGAGCGCTTCGTTCGAACTAGGAAATCCTCATTCCACGAGGATTAAGCCTAGTTCGAACTTGCTAGTTCGAATTAAGGGCTGTGTAGACCCTTAATTCGAACTAGTGGGAGGCTAGCCCTCCCCAGGTTTCCCTGGTGGCCACTCTGGCCAGCACCAGGAAAACTCGTCTGCCCCGCTCCCAGCCCCGGATCCCTTAAAGGGGCACGGGCTGGCTACGGTGCCCGTGCCAGGTGCAAGCCTGCCAGCACCCAGCCAGCAGACCCTGCACCTGGCACAGATCGAGCCACCCACCCGATGCCCCCCAGCCCTCCCCCTCTTCCCGGGACCAGGCTGGCGGCTCCCGGGAGCTTGCCCGGGACCGCAAGAGGCAGGCACCCGCCTGGGCTAGTGCGGACATCGTGGACCTCGTCCACGATCTCCGCACTAGGCACAGGAAAGTGGCCGGCTAGGGCAGGAGAGCTGCTAGCCTGAGACAGGATCTCCACGCTCTAAGTCCTCCTCTGATGCCCTGCCGGCACTGCTTCCGGCCATCCTTAACCCCGGTTCAGGGTCCACTTAATGTGGACATGCTAGTTCGAATTAGCAAAACGCTAATTCGAACTAGTTTTTTAGTCTGGATCCGTTAGTTCGAATTAGCTTAGTTCGAATTAACTAATTCGAACTAAGTTAGTTCGAATTAGCGCTGTAGTGTTGACATACCCTTGGGTTCTAACACCATGCCTGTCATTATGGTATTTGCATACTCATTTCGGTTATTTTTTACTTCTTATGTAGGGTCAATTCTGAGATCCCGAATGGCAATCTCTATATCCCAGTGTTATATTAATTATTTACTACTGATATTCTTATTTGAGGAAAAAGTAAAAGTATTTTTTTCGCTCTTTATTTCTAAGTTCCTTCTTCAGATATTTTAAATAAAAATTTTGCAGACGTGTATTTCAGTCCTATAAATTCTAAGATGGAGGCAACATTTTTGTATTTATTGCTGTTGAACAAGGTTTATTTCACTTTTTTTTCGCTGTCACAAAAAGATGCTGCTTTTCATTTGGGCGATTTACCAGGGATGCAGCAGTGGGTAACTGTCTGAATGAATAATGAAAACATGAGAAAAGGAAATATAAATAAATGTTACCATTTTACTGAAATATAGGTATCCTAGTAAGCTAGTTTAGAAAGTTAATCATGAGTAAAAAGTCATTACATGTTATATTTAAAAAGTTATTTAGCTACACTATTTAGAAGTAAATCATTCATAAAAAAATTAAAACAATTTTGTTCAAGCTACCTTAATCTAAAATACACAGTTGAACAATATTAACCTTACTCATTAATATCAGAAAGACCCATTGAAAATTACTGAATTTTGCAAATCGGTTTACTAAGGAACTTGGCATCTGTTGGATGTAACCACTACATACATGGAACAGTTCTGAGTTATCTTAATAGTCTTTGGTTGGACACAGTCATTTTCTCTAATTGAAATGATATTATCTGAAAATACAATTCTGTTAGGTGCTGGGTATTGTCTTCAGTGCATACAAAGCAGTTCACAGGATCAGGCACTTAGGATGAAATTCAGTCCTTTGCAGAGAGCTATTCCAAGGTCTATGCATCTTACAAGTGTCATTTAAGTTCTCAAAACTAAGTGGGATTTAAGAGGGTCATAGGTTTTCTGCTGTGCATGGAAATGAATTTCACCCTCAGAGAATAAACACAATTAACATGCAACAATATTGCATAAAGAAATACACTTTATTTATTCTGACAACTGTAATTCAATTTTAATTATTGATAATACTTGACATTATGTGGGTAAACATACTGTGAAAATAATGAAATTTTAAATACAGCACTCTGCTGTAATGGGGAATTGCAAAGCAAAAATGGAAACTAAGTTATGCTAAGGCCTTGATCCTACAAATTTTAAAACATGTGCTCCATGTAACTTGTATGCCTAAAGTTGTGTGTTTATAAAAATGTTCATCAGCATCAGAGTCTAAATGACCATGGAAACAGCATGCATTTAGCACAGAACTTTGTTTTAACAATCCTTTAGGTTTTTTTTTCCATTTTGGAAAATATTTTTAGTATATTCCAATTTGCTGCCACTGTCATAGAATCTGACATCACCAAAGCCAATCATCCCATAATATTTGTGATGTCACAGACTGATGCATTCTGAGATCCTGCCAAATAACACAAAGAACAGTTAACGGTTTGCATAAACCAATTTAAAAAACCTAAAATTTTGTTTCCTAACAGCTTTTGACAGTGCAGTGAATGGAGGAGACAATGTAGCATATATTTCTGGATGTAAGGTGGTGTTTGATTTTGTAGATTTGCCGAGAAGTAGGTATTGACAGCTATTTCTCTGTGTGAATTATACGTATATGGATACGCATTAGTGAGGTTTGGCTACTACAATTACTAAGCAGTTGCCACACACAATTACAACTCTCATTTTATTTGTATTCAGTTTTGTCTCAATCAGTTTGTCAGCTGCTGTATACATTCCAATCATATTTATTCTAGTATCTGTGACTAATACAGTAGGTTTCCCTTTTCTATTTTATGGCCATTCAAAGCAATGAGCTATAAAGGGTGTGCTAGCAACTCCTATTGAAGCTAAAGCAGCTGAGGGCTTTCAGTAGCTCTGTTGAGTTGTTCAGAAACATTACAGAATTAAACTATGCTAAGGTTTTATGAAAGACACGGGGGTGTCACTGTTTTCCATATTATACTCGGTTATATGATCTCTAATTGTCAGAGGACCTTGGGTTCCTCCTTTATGTACACTTTTTATGTCCATGAGATTTGGGTCTGCAATTTACAGCTGGAGTTGGAAACAGTCCAAGCCTTTTGTAGGAACACACAAACGAATGGGAGGATAAAGGTGTTGGCTGATAAACATGATTGATTCAGAAATTCAGACTAAAAGGGACCTTTGTGATCTTATAGACTCACTTCCTTCATAACACAGGCCACGGAGCTTTCCCCAAAATAATTCCTACAGCATTTTAGACTTTGCAAATAGTATGCTATTATTTATAATAGGATAATACCAGAGGACCTCAACTACGATCCAATCCCCATTGTGGTGGATGCTGCAACACATACACTAACCAGACAGTCTCTGTCCCCAAAGAGCATCCTGGCTACACTGTTAGGCAAAATATTTAGCAAAACTCATTCAAGTCATTGATGAGCTATATTGCCTCTTGATTACTCTAAATTCTAATCTAGGGTCTGAGTAGAGAGAAATGTTGTCTATAATTTAACTTTAATATGAATCTATAAACAATTCAGAGTACATTACGTTAGTAGAGCTTACTAACAATTTTACTGGAATTGAAGACTTGGGTTGGTCACATCAAAATATGAGTGAGAATTTCATTAAAAGACTTAAAAAACAACCAATAGTCTGGTAGCACTTTAAAGACTAACAAAACATGTAGATGGTATCATGAGCTTTTGTGGGCACAGGCCACTGCTTCAAATGACTGGAGTGTTGTCTCACTTCCCTGTCCCAAGCTGTGGAATTGAACTCTCACATAAATAAAAGACCATCACAACCCTATCCACACTTCAATCTACGTTCAAGGTGCATTTCATAGGCCTTGCCTTCTTTGACATAAACATGTAGCAATGGCTTTGTGTATGGTATTTTTAAAATAACTGCAAAACAAAACACTCTATGTTACATACTCTTCCTTTATGGTGAGAGAAAAAGCCACAGTGTGCAATAGTAGTATTACTGAATGCATTACTGAAAGGTACTCAGATACTACAGTGGTGAGTGCAGCATTGAAATCTGTATTGAATAGACAGAGACAGATTGTTCTTTTCTCCTTGAAATGGATGAACAGCACTCATCTACAGCTCCCCTTCTTGACTAATGCAGTGAGAGCTCCCCGTCTCCTTTCAAAGCCATGTGGCCTTGCAGAAAGAAACCAGCCAGAGATTCTAGCCAGTAGGAATGCCTACAAAAACAGCCAAAGCAGGGACATGGGAATAGTCAGTAAGCTCTCTAAAGTTTTGACTGGACTTTCTATGACCTGTCCTTTTTTATTCCAGCCCTCTTTCTTCTCCTCAGCTTCACTCAGTACCAGCCCCTCACACCTTCTTCTTCTCTGTCCTTTTTCCTGCAGTGTATTTCTCCCTTCCCTTTTCTTTCCATTTAGCAAATCTCTTCTGAAATACTGTAAACCCACCTTAAAATTGTGGAACTAACATAACATTTGCCATCATCACATTCACTTTGCTCTTATGTTTTATTCCTGCTTCCCCCTTGGCACTGTTTTTGTCTGTCTATAGTATAAGCTCTTTGGGACAGGAACTGCTTGATATTCTGTGTCTGAACAGTACCTAGCAATATGTGACGCTGTTCTTGACTAGTCCTTATGCACTTCTGTATAGGATTGCCAGATGGTTTCAACAAAAATACGGGACGCACTTGACATTACATCACAATCTACATTACATCATATTTAGAAAATACTGGACATTTATATTTCCTCATTTATATTTTCTCAATTAGTTTCCCAAACAGAAAGCTCAAATACTGAGTGTCGGGTTCAAAACCGGATGCCTGGCAACCTTACTTCTATAATTATTATTGTTTATTACCAGGGCTCGACAAATAATGCAATCTACTCGCCTGTGGCGAGTAGATTGCAACCCGGAAGAGCCAGGTTCGGGTGATCTGCACATGTGCAGAGCAATCTGCGCACGCACAGATCACCAGACAGCACGGCTGGCGGTTCGGCGAGCCCTGTTTATTACTATTATTATTTATTTATTTTAATTTTATTTTATTACTACTACTACAAAGGGGTAATGTAATATCTTTATTGTTGGTGAAAGAGTCAAGCTTTTGAACTTAAGCTGAGTTCTGAAGAAGAGTTACACAGAATTTCGCATAGTTTAAAAACTTATCTTTTTCCTAACAAAAGTTAGTTTAGTAAAAGATACTACTGCTCCCACCTTGTGTGTCTCATATTGTGGGACTGGCACAATTGCAACAACTCTTAAAACAACATTAGTTACTATATATTTGAGAGAGTTTGTTCATCTAACTGTGTCCATCCATACATTTTTGTGAGTGTATTGTTCAATAACTCCTCCTAAATGTTAAGAGCTAGGACCTCCAAATTTGGCATGCAACTTCCTCTTATCATTAGTTAAAGCAAGGAATGGGTTTGGTTGTGCCAGGACAATGGGATGTGTATGGAATGTGATTGTTTCTAATCAAAACTGAAAGGGAAGGCAGTGATAGCAGGCACAGTTATATTGCTGAATAACCACAGGGGGTAGCAAGCATCCCAGCGCTGGGGAGCAACTGCTGCTACACTCCACCCTGTGCCCTGAGCCCCCCCCCCCACACCTCCCAACCCCCTGGCCTGACTCCTGCACACCAACCTCCTGCCCTGAGCCCCCCATACCTTGCCCTGAGCCCTTCCTCATCGCCCAACCCAACTTGTGCATTCCCCATATTCCCAGCCCCCTTCCTTGAGCCCCACCTCATCCCGCGACCCTGTCTTCTGCCCCTCCACACTCCCAGACCCCTGCCCTGAGCCTCCCACATTCCAAGCTCCTACGCTAACTCCTGCTCCCCTACAACTCCAACCACCTGCCCTGAAAGACCCAAGCAATGCCAGGTAAATCTTCTAGTTATTAATATTTTAACCATTGCTCCTCCCATTATATTTCATATACTTCAGGAATTCATGCCGTTCATAACTTACCTCTGTCAATTTTTTCTTTCATTTAACCAGAACTCTGTTTTGTGTTATTGTTATAATTTAAATTTTGTTTTTATTATATAATTGGTTGGCACAGCAGGCAAAGTATATAATTTTATAAATTGCCTGGGGCTGTCTCTGGCATAGCGTATGGTTGCATTATCTGTTGATGAAATTGGCACCTCTAAAGAGAGTTCAGAGGGAAATGACACACAAGCCTACCTGCCAACTCTGTTTGGTTTTTTTCTCTTCCACAGCACGAATTATCAAAACAAAACAGTGGTGTGAAATGCTTCCATGTTTAGAAGGAGAAGGCTGTGATTTGCTAATCAATAAATCAGGCTGGACCTGTACACAACCAGGTGGGCGAATAAAGACAACCACGGTAAGCTCTTCTCTTTCTTACATCCCTTTTATTCCAAAGAACAAAGGGTGAAACTTCAAATTTAGATGAAGCATAGGTTTTTAAAGTTAGATGCCAGTTAGTGTACTGGTCACATAAACACATTCCTAGATACACACGTGTACTTTCATACCTGTGCTCTCAGAAAGGGGAAGTGAGGCAGAGTACTGAAAGGATGTAAATTGTCAAACTTTGACGTTTTAAAAGGGACCAAAAATGCAATCAGTTATGATTGTCTCTTCATCTTTATTTCACCCTAGTGTGTATTCCTCACTGTTGGTAGAATTAGGATATAAACTTCACACTACTGAGCTAATAGGGTAAAAATGGTTTTTAAACAAAAGTAGTGTTGGCTTTTTCCATCTAATAAAAAGACAGCTTTCAAAGACAAATATCCATCTTCCCAGAGGAAAATTTGCATGAGTATGAAATAACAAATAAAACCCTTCTTTTAGGGTCATCAGGACTTTGGTTCTAACTTGTCCATACCATACTTTTCAACTCCTTGGTGTTGTCTTCTGTAGTGTTTCGGATTTGTTTGGAGAAGATATATTGAGGCTGAATATGCCTGCAACAGTGATGACTACTAGCACTTATAGCATCAAACATCTGTCTGTGGGACATTCTACAAACCAACTGAAGACTAGTGCTCCAGAAATTGAAAACATCCCAAGAGATATGGTAGAATATGATAGGTTGCTAGTCTATCAAGAATATTTTCTATTAGTTTATGGGGCTCTCAAGTGACTTTTAAGTAAATTACATTTCAAGGATGTTTTATTATAAAGATTTACTTCAAAACCTGCCTTATGCTTAATCTCAGTGTGCTTCAAATAAGTGAGATTTAGCAGGTTAGGATTTAGGCCTATCAGATCCTCTGCATTCTGATACTGCAAACATTTTAGTGTTTTTTACAGTGTCAAAAAATCAACATACCTTCACTTTTTTTTTTTGGCCAGTCTTTCAGGGTAACATTTATTGTCAACTAACATCCTGTGAATTTTTTATTGTTCTAATGTTAAAGATCCCATGCCATTCTGACATCCCTATAGTTACACAACATAGCAAAGTACATTGTGGACACTGATGCAAATTTACCTCTTAATCTCCAAACCAGAGATTTAATTATTTAATCTTTAAGACATTTGAGTGTAATTTATGTAATGGTGATGTCTAATATATGAAGGAGAATGTGTGTATGTTTGTGCTCTAATAACTTGGGGTATGTCTACACTACAGCACTAATTCAAACTAACTTAATTGGAATTAGTTAATTCGAACTAAGCTAATTCGAACTAGTGCATCTAGACCCGTGGTCACCAACCAGTAGATCGCGAGCTACCGGTAGATCTCAGGGGCTCTAAGAGTAGCTCTTGAGCCCTCTCTGAACTGTGCGCCTGCACAGTACATTTACATTAGATTTCCTCATTTGAGGAGCAGCTACTCACTGAGCAACAACACAGGTGAGTAGCTGCGAGGAATGGTGGGAGCTGGGAGGTCGGAAGGGCTGAAACACCCCAGCCAGCTGACTGTGGCTTTCAGCTGAAAGAGGCTGTCCCGCACTCCAGCTGATCAGTGGCTTTCCCTCTGCGCCTGCCCACGTGGAGCTTGGTGCACCCTGGCTGAGCGCCATGGCCAGCTGGCCGGGCAGCCACTTCTCTTCGCTACAGCCCGGCTGCCCTGCGGTCAGTCCAGAGGGAGCGCGGGTCGGAGGCTTCCCTCCATGGCTGGTGTAGGGAACTCCCTGCCCCCAACCTTGTTCCCTCTCCTCTGCTCCAAACCTGTTCCCCTCGCTCGTGGCTCCCTGTTCCCTCTCCCTTGCCCCACCACCCCACTGCAGAAACCTGCCCCCCCTTCAGAAACCAGTTCCCTCTGGCACCCTGTCTCCTACTGCAGAAACCTGTCCCCCCCAGCACCCTGTATCCTGCTGCAGGAACCTGTCCTAGCACCCTACCCTCTCTCCCCTGTCCCCACTGGCAACCTGTTCCCTGCCCCAGAACCAACTAGCACCCCTCCCCAGTACTGTGTCCCTGCTCCCAAATTACTTTTCTATGGGTCAGTGACCCCTGACTTAAGGCAGGTTCCCTGCCATTCTCATAAATAAAGACAATGCAGAAACTTTTTGTGTTTAACATAGTATTTTATTTAAAAATGAAGCCTGGCCAACAAACCCCCAATTGGGGCCAAGCCCCAATCTGGCCACAACCACTCCTGCATCCCCCCTTCCCCAGACTCTAGATCTGAGCCTATCAAACACTGGAACCCCCTGCCCTGAGCCCCTCACATAATCCAACCCAAATTCCTGCACCCTCATATCCACAAGCCTGTGCTTAGTATCCCAACACTGCCCAGCCTGGAGCCCCCTCCCCGAGCCAGTGTCCCCTTCTCCACCTCCTCCTGCATCCAGATTTCCTCCCAGAGCTTGCACCTCTCACCCCTTCCCACACCCAAATCCCTCATTCCCACCCCAGAGACTACACATCCTGTCTCAACACAGCAAGGGTCCAGCTAGACTGCAGGAGTTTTTCAGGATTCTGGAGATATCCCAGAAAAACTCTTCTGCATCCAGGGTTGCGTTTGTTCTTCCGCTTTTTTAGTGGAAGAGCAAACTTGCTCTTTCGGTCACCCCTATATTCCTCTTTCCACAAGGAATAAGGTGGCCTCCAAAAGAAGGGTTTTTTTTCTGACATTTGGTCCAGTCTAGACAGGCCAAATGTTGGAAAAACCTCTTCCTACAGAATAAATTAAAAAAAAAAAACAGTATAAGGATTGGGGAGAGCAAGTGATGGAGAGGAGGAGAACAGAGAGGGTGGGGCTTCAAGGAAGGGGTGGGGTGGTAGATCTTGGCTTGGTCTGTCATTTAAAAAGTGATCTTGGGTGTAAAAAGGTTGGAGACCACTGATCTAGACCTAAAAACTAGTTAGAATTAGTGTTTTGCTAATTCGAACTAGCACGTCCACATTGAGTGGACCCTGAACCGAAGTTAAGGCTGGCCAGAAGCAGTACCGGCAGGGCATCAGGTTAGGACTTAGAGTGTGGAGATGCTGCCTCAGGCTAACCGAGGGCTGTGCTTAAAGGGACCCGACCCCCACCCCGGACAGACAGTTCTCAGGGTTCCCTGCTTGCTTGTCTATCTCGATGAGGGACAGCAAAGCAGTCCTGTTTTGGAGTGCCCTGAGGCTATGTCTAGACTGCAAGCCTCTTTCGAAAGAGAGCGTCTAGACTGCACGCGGAACTTTCGAAAAAGCGGCTTGCTTTTTCGAAAGAAAGCACCCAGTGAGTCTGGATACTCTCTTTCGAAGAAGCCCTATTTACATTCAAGAACGCCTTCTTTCGAAAGAGGAACTTTCGAAAGAAGGCGTTCTTCCTCGTGCAATGAGGTTTACCGCCGTCGAAAGAAAAGCCACGTTCTTTCGATTTAATTTCGAAAGAACGCGGCTGCAGTCTAGACGCAGATAAAGTTTTTTCGAAAAAAGGCTACTTTTTTCGAAAAAACCCCTGAGTCTGGACACAGCCTGAGTGCCCACACTCGACACATCACAGCACTCGGCTGTCAGCCATCCAGGGGGTTAATCGGGGGGCTGCAGGAGAGCTTCTGCCCCGAGGAGCCCACAGAGCCACCCCAGTCCTCCCCATCGGGGGCTCGTACCCCATTCCTCCCTCACCTCCTTCCACTTACCTCTCCCTACCTCCCCTTCCTGATGTACAAAATAAAGGACACGTGTATTCAAAAATAGAAACTCTATTTAACAAAACTGGGGAGAGGGGAGGATTAACCTCTGGGGAGACTGGGAAAAGGAGGTGGGAGAGGGAAGAGAGAGGATGGGAGAGGGGAGGGGGAAACCTGGGAGGAGGGAGATGGAAGGGGGAAGCCAGGGGAAGAAGGAGGAGGGGAAATATCAAACTATGGTACGCCATAACTTCAGTACTGTGTACAGATGTGATCTCCTCACCCCAGAAAAGATATTTTGGCCTTGGAAAGGGTTCCAAAAAGGGCAACTAAAATGATCAGGGGTTTGGAACAGGTCCCATATGAAGAGAGGCTAAAGAGACTGGGACTTTTCAACTTAGAAAAGAGGAGGCTGAGGGGGGATATGATAGAGGTCTATAAAATCATAAGTGGTGTGGAGAGAGTGAATAAAGAAAAGTTCTTCATTAGTTCCCATAATATAAGGACTAGAGGATACCAAATGAAATGAATGGGTAGCAGGCTTCAAACTAAGAAAAGAAAGTTCTTCTTCAGAAAGCAAATAGTCAACCTGTGGAACTCCTTGCCACAGGAGGCTGTGAAGGCTAGAACTATAACAGAGTTTAAAGAGAAGTTAGATAAAGTCATGGAGGTTGGGTCCATGGAGTGCTATTAGCCAGGGGGTAGGAACGATGTTTCTGGCCTCTGTTTGTGGAAGGCTGGAGATGGATGGCATGAGACAAATAGCTCGGTCATTGTCTTCAGTCCATTCCCTCCGGGGTAGCTGGTGTTGGCCGCTGTCGGCAGACAGGCTACTGGGCTACATGGACCTTTGGTCTGACCAGTATGGGCATTCTTATGTTCTTAGCTCAGGGCTCAGGGTCGGGGGTCTCACAGGACCACCTTGATTTTCATGCAAACCTGCTCCTGGGTTTGCATGTGGCCTTTGGTGGCCAGGCTGGCAACTATCCTGCCCTAGATGGCCACTTTCCTGTGCCTAGTGCGGAGGTCGTGGACGTTGGAGGCCTCCCCCCAAACCTGGATGAGGTCCACAATCTCCGCACTGGACCAGGCGCCCACCTCTTGCAGCCCCGGGCAGGCTCCTGGGAGCCGCCAGCCTGGTCCCGGGAAGAGGCGGAGGGCTGGGTGGCAACGGGTGGCTGGCTCGTGCCGTGCCAGGTGCAGGTCTGCTGGCTGGGTGCTGGCAGGCTTGCATCTGGCACGGGCACCATAGCCAGTTCGTGCCCCTTTAAGGGCTCCAAGGCCGGGAGGGGGGCAGAAAAGTTTCCCTGGTTGTGCCCAGAGTGGCCACCAGGGCAAGCTGAGGGGAGGGCTAGTCTCCCACTAGTTTGAATTAAGTGGCTACACAGCCCTTAATTCGAACTACTTAATTCGAACTAGGCATTAGTCCTCGTAGAATGAGGTTTACCTAGTTCGAATTAAGCGCTCCACTAGTTTGAATTAAGTTCGAATTAGCGATTTGCATGGGTAGCGCCTATTAAAGTTAATTCGAACTAACAGCTCTTAGTTCGAATTAACTTTGTTGTGTAGACATACCCTTGGACACTATAAGAGCTACCGCAACCAAACTTTGCATGGGATAAACTTTCATCCAGGAAAAGGTTTTAACATACTTTTGGACCTGATCGGGCCCGAGCTCAAGCTGTAAAAATTAAAAAGTAACCTGCTGCGCTGCAGGGGCCGCCCCACCCACTCTAGGTCCCATGCCCGCCGCCTGTGGCCCCCAGCGCTGTCTGGGACTCGTCCCCTCCTGCCTGCGATGTTACATAAGTGACCCTCTTTCCCCACACTCCCGCACCAGCATGCAGTGCTCCGACCCCCACGCACACAATGGCTCGGGCACCCACCCTGCCCCCCATGGCACCTGCAGCCCCTGGCGCAAGCTGGGGCACCCCTCCCGCGTATAACCTCCCCTCCGCCCTGGGTCACACCCCTCCCTCCCGGGGATGATGCAGACGTATATTTTAATCCCTATTTCAACTTTTCTACCATTCAAAAAAAGATAATGGAGGGAAACAATATCACCAGATCCCACAGGCAGGCACACTAGATATGGTATCTTTGGAACTTTCAAAGTATTATTCAAAATCTCATTAATTCAGTGATTTTTCTGTACCTTGGGTAAAGCAAATTACCTGTCTACCATGATGCATTTTCAGCTATCATTATTATTGTTTGTTTTATCAAGATGCATCAGTGCTATGCTTGGCGTAATGCAAAATAAAAAATAGGCACAGTACCTACCCTGAGAAATGTATGTTAGATATTTATCACATTGGTTCAGTGAATCTTTTAAACTTGACACTATGGCTTGAGTCTGATCTCAAACCTGCTTTACAGAATTCCTCTTGTTTTCAACCACCATAAATGAAATCAGAGTCACACCACATCCTGGAGAAATAATGGCAATGCTGACCTAATTCAGAATGCTGTATAACAACTAGCTCAGATCCCTAACCTGCTAAACAGAAATGAAGAATTGCCATTCTAGTCCTCCCACTACAGCTTTTCCCGTAATCTTCATGATCTCTTTGCTAAAGTGCAATGGACAGCTGGGTAATTGTGCATATGTAAATTAGCAGAGACATCCTTACCTATATGCAGAATATGCAGTTGCATAGGGCACCCAAATATTTGGGGCATAACTGTGGCTCTGTGTCTTCTCTGCTAGGTTTAGTATCTTCTCTGCTAGATTTAGTCTCAAATTCGGTTATTTGTTGATTTGCAGCATTGCTGGATCCAGACAGATGAAGGTGTCCTAGAGCTTCTGTACAATCATTTAATGTGAAAGCAGTCTCCAATTTGTTTGCCATACTAGGACTCTGTGGCTCTGCTTCCTCTGTAAAGGACCGCAATGAAAAAGCCTCCCAAACCTATTAGCAGAACTTGTGAAGGAGCCATTCAAGTAGTAATGAAGCCATTTAACAGGCATTTGCCAACCTGTCCGTTTCTGAATTTGCTGTGTTAGCCTTAGTTTAAAATTTGTTTTAGAAATATTTCACTGGTATGTTGCTGAAGGTTATAAAATCACATCTCTTAAAAGTCATCCCTCTCCCCGTCTGCCATTGGGAATAGGGGTACCAGTTTAATAGTGCTTCATAGGACCCCATAAATCCTCAGGATGCCCCTGTACATTAATAGTTTATTAATCCCAACTAATAATTCAGGCTGTTCCAAGGAACACTGGATCCAGCACAAATGGCAAAAAGAAAAAAAAGACTAGTACTAATAATTTTAAAAAGGCTTTTAGTTCCTTAGTTTGATGTGCAAGGGAGGGATAAGAAAATACAGGCAGTCCCCGGGTTACGTACAAGATAGGGACTATAGGTTTGTTCTTAAGTTGAATTTGTATGTAAGTCGGAACTGGCTCCAGATTCAGCTGCTGCCACTGAAACTGACCAGGGGCTGACTACTGGAAGCCGGAGGCAGAATTGCTCTGCCCCCAGCTTCCTGGAATCAGCCTGATCAGTTTCAACAGCGGCTGAATCTGGAGCCTGGGACAGAACAGCTGGGGTGCTGCCCGGCAGGTTCCCACAGGACCAACCTGGCAGCACCCCAGCTGCTCTACCCGAGGCGTCCCGCAACAAAAGCCTGGTCTGCTGGGGGGGGGGGCACACTAGCTGCGCCGCCTCCTCCCCAGCAGACCAGGGACACTGGAGCAAAGCCGCCCAGGTGGCGGGACCCCTGCTGCCTGGGCGGCTTTGCTCCTGTCCCCCTGGTCTTCTGGGAGGGTCCAGCAAAGCTGCTGGACCCCCCCAGCAGACCAGGGACACCTGAGCAAAGCCGCCGCCTGGGCGGCTTTGCTCGTTTGCCCGGGAGCAAAGCCGCCCAGGCAGCGGAACCCCCGCCGCCTGGGCGGCTTTGCTCCTGTCCCCCTGGTCTGCTGGGGGGGTCCAGCAAAGCCGCTGGACCCCCCCCAGCAGACCAGGAGACCGGGAGAAGCTTTTCTCGCCCCGGAGGACATGGGTGGCGACCCGCCGCCCGTGAGCTCCGGGGCGAGAAAAGCCCCGTTCGTAAGTGCGGATCCGACATAAGTCGGATCCGCGTAAGTCGGGGACTGACTGTAGCAGAAGAGTTGGGAACTTGGTTCACATGGGTTTCATAATGACTAATATAAACCCTGAAGAAAAAAGGATTTATAATGGAAGCACGCACACTCTTTCCTATAGTATCGTAATATTATCCTCTACTGTTTTATGGAATAATTTACTATTATATCTCAACAGCCTACCTTACCTGTTAGACCCATACTGTTTGTTGTTGTAAAATAGAGGTACAACAAAGTGTAGCCTGAAATGGGGTAGTTGGGAAAATTGTGGAATTAACTTCCAAATATATAGTGAATATACAGTCTATTACGAATCTAATTCTCCTGTGTAAATAAGTGAATATTCCTCCATATACTGTACTGGGCGCAGGATGCGATTCTAAATTAGTTAACCTACAACATTTTGTGCAGGTGTTTGCAGTTAACATTAGGTTCTGTCTGAAAGTGAAAGAGGTACACTATCAGAGCAGAGAAAAGTTTCTGTAATACAAGATATTATAATTTGGGATAAAATGTAGTAGTCAGTAATTATATGCTGCAGTACTGGAGTAAAATTGGTCATTAGGAATAGTATTGAACAGTTGGGGACTTAAGCTAGTAGCGTTGCCAGGTGTCTGGTATTGACCCGGACAGTCCGGTATTTTTATCTCCTGTCCGGTAAAAAAAATTCAGAAAATACCGGACACCTAAAATGTCTGGTATTTTTTTATTTTTTTCCCTGCCAGGAGACGAAAATACTGGACACCTGGCAACCCTACGACACACTCAGCAAGGGAGCCCAGCTCCCCTCCCGGGCCTCTGCCCCCCCGCCCTCAGACCCCCTGCTTACCTCGTTCCACAGGGAAGCTCCCTTCTGGCTTGACCAAGAAAACAAGATGGCCATCAGTAAAAAGCCTAAAGATCTTAGCAAGGAGAAGCAATGCCTTCCCTGAGTCTTAGTGCTCAACTTCTCCTCTTCTGACTCTGCACACACTTAAAGGGCCATGCTGTTTTATTTTATTTTATTTTATTAATTAATTAATTTATTATTTGCTTAATAACTCTTGGGGTCCTTTTTTCTTCCTCAACAACTTTGGTCTCCCCACCTCCTTTTTTCCCCCTCAATAGAATTTTTTCCCTGGTGTTCTTTTTTGGGGGGGAGAGGTGTTCAGTATTTTTGGTGAAACCATCCGGCAACTCTGTAGACTAGTGCTTGCTTTTGTAGTGAGTTTTGCACTTAGGCCCATTGTTAGCGTGTGCGTGCATATAGAGAAATAGATAGTATTATAGGCACATCTATATAATAATGTGTCAGAGCTTAGTCGTAAAAGTAGTGTGTGAAAGGTGAAGCTAAGTGGAGGTCAGCAATAAGGTACTTCTCTTGTGAGACTATGGACTTTAGGACTTACATTTTTCCCATAATAATGAGGCAAAAATAGAATTCTAGCCTTAACAAGTATTGCTAATGTTACAACATCGCATTACGTAATAATGCTTAATATTTTATATACCAAATATCCAGGAAACAGCAAGCTTATCTAATAAATATGCTTTGCATCCACATTTTCAATGAATCATGTTTCCAGAAAGTGCTGCTTCTGGTTCACATTTTGTGTCAAAATAGATTAACCTAGATATTCAAGGCCTGATTCTGCATTGCCTGCCTGCTCTTTGTGTAAGCATTTATGCTTGTGCAAAGTAATGCAACCAAATTAGAATTCTCCACTCATCCTGGTGGTAGCTTTTTATGCCCATTTTGCCGTCACATTGCACAGCTGCAAGTGACTACACAGTGTGCAAGGGAAGAAAGAATTAGACCCAATATATAGTGGATCTGGATGTCACTTATGCCCTGTCATCCTCTCTACAAGGTGTGAATGAACCAAGGATTGCTCATCCAGTAAGAGGCTTTTAGAATTGAAGATTGACTGGGCCAGTTGCCAATCTATGTACTAAACATCTGATTGTCAATACAAGGAAACAATATGGCAGCTTGCTAGAGGAGATGCTGTAGCAACAGAATACTTTGCGGTTGTTAATACTCTTAACGCAGTGATTCATGTTAAGCACTTTTATATTAAAAATGCCTCTATGGTTATCTTCAGATCATCTGCCATGCAAACATGTTCTGCTTTTGATATTTTCATTAATCTTCCAAATCTGATTTTTTAAATTAATTTACCTGACTCTCATGAGAGAGTGTATAATCTTAACAGTGCCAGAAGATGTGTCATTATTTCACCAGATATTGCTGAGAAACCTGGCCCTTTTATATTTCAAGAATGAAACTTTCCAGTGTTTAAATGAGGAGATACACAACCTATTGGCTTTACAGGGGAGATTAATTTTAGCACCAAAGTGTATATATGTTGTCAATGATCCATCACTACTTAATTGTTACTTAATTAATTCCTTCTTTTACATGATGTGATTTCAATACATGGAGCCTAACAGAACATTCATGCACTAGTAGCTAACCTTTTAAAACCTCTGTGATTTTACTGCTAAATTAGCTGAAGTGGGAAATTAAGGAGTATGAAGAAGCTAAAAGAGAGCTCACAGTGGATAAAAGGTGTAATTACTCTGACATGGAGCTCACTGCTTAGCTAGTAAAATTTACTAAGGATCTACCTTCGCCAAGGGACGTGACTTTCTTAATAGAGTTTTCTTACGCACAGAGGAACTTAGCATTACTCACCATTAATATAAATGACATGCTGGCTGGCTTGGAAAGGTAATTTGTTCCTTACCCTGAGAAATACTAAAGTTGTTTGTATTGGATGGAATTTAAATGATTTTTTTTCCCCTGCAAATCTTTATCATACACAAATGTATGATTAAGGTAAATTGGACAAAATGTACTGGCTTGTTTTCACCATTGATTTACCAGCAAGGTGGTGTTACTCATACCATTATATATTTTTTTCAAAGTAAAATACATATTGCATGTTGGATTTGAGAATTTACTTTTTTTAGACTGAAGACCAGCTGGAAATTTCCTGAGGCCATGATCTAGTAGTCTGAGCATGGGACTGGGAGTCAGAAACTCCTAAGCTCTAATCCCGGCTCTGACAGTCACTGTCTCTGTGGCCTTGGGTAAGTCACTGAACCTCCCTGCCTCAATTTCCCTAGCTGTACAGTAGGAGTAATAATAGTTTCCTACCCACATCAAAGGTAGATTGTGAGGCTTCATTAACTAATGCCTGTAAATGATTAGGCAATTCAGGAAGCTTTTCCAGTTTTATTGCTGCTGTTGTCAGGTTCCGGAATTTATACTAATTTCTCTGGTATTCCTATAGCAAGAATAGATGAGGTTCCAGTTCTGAGTACTGCTAAATATACTGTTCCCATAGGACAGCTGATAAATATTTTTGTCATCTTCCAAGCTATTTCTTTGCCTGTTGTTTCTCATGTGATTTTAGGACGTAATGTAAGGCTGGAAGAAGGCAATTACAGGCTGTAGGCAAACACCATGTGGGGGTTCCCGTTGAATTTGTCTGGACACAGTGGTACTGACCACCTCTCCCTTTTGGAAGTGATGATATTAAGGGGACCTTAGAGAGACTGGGCAGTAGTTCTCATCTTCCCATAGGTGTTGCAGTAAGGTCCTTCCCCTCCTTTGGGTGGCAGAAGGAAGTCCTATCCCAAACTCTGGAGAGGCAGAGGTGGTACCCGAGCAGCCTCCAGCACTTATTCCAACTGCCAAGTGTGTACCTCTGTGTTTTACAGCATGAATTTGTTGTATCTTGACTTCTCTGTGCTGGGACTGATTTCCTTTCAGTTAGATTTTCCACATTTTTTTATATTTGATTGGTGGCTGCCACTAATGCATAGTTGGGTTAAACATAATGGGTCAAATAACAGAGCTCAGAAGACAAGTGAAGAGATGGCCTTGCTCTCTCCGTATCCTGCATCAGGTGTTCATTGGTCTGGTTCCCCAGGTATAAATCAAAGCAACGCTAAAGGTCACTTCAATTTATATTGGATGCTAGGAGGATCCAAACGGGTTTCCAGATATCTGAGGGGCATACAGAACCTGAAGACTTGCCTATTTTCTCCTGAACACTCTTCTACACTGACACAGGCTAGCATGTAAGCTCTGTGCCACTAGAGTACCTTCTGTAATGAGGTGATTCTATGATGAGCCTTTAAAATAAAGGCTGGATGCAGAGCGTTAGGGCTGCTTTATACTACCAGTGCAGTGGAAACTAGGGATGTTAGATATCAGGTAATTGAATAGTCATGTTGAAATTTTAGCAGAGGCCGCAATGAGGAGTGCCAGAGGGAGCTAGTCCACAAGGGGAGCCAGTTTTAAAACCATCTCCACTCGTGAACCAGCTGCCTGCTGCCCCACACTGCTGCTTCTGATATGGAGGTGGCAGCAGCCCATTTGTGGGAGAGTCCGAGTTTCCCACAGACAGAAGTTGCTCCTCTGGATGCCTAGGCTTATCGGTTAATTGTATAGTCAACTACACATTGATATCCCTGGTACAAACCAGGCACCCAAAGTGGGCACTCTGAATTCAAAGAGGACCAGGGTCTCAACACTAATCCCCCACCCCAAAAATCAGATCTCTTTATCTGTGGTACAAATAACCTCTGATTATTAAACATGAAGATTAGAATCTATTCTGCACCATTTAGTATGAGATTTCCTTTTTGCATCTTCTTCATGTTGGTCTGAGTCCATTTCACTTTTAGGATTTAATGCACTAATAGTAGTACTCGAGGGTTCAGCTTGTAGAAAGCTTGTTTTTGATCATTTGGCCAAATCCTGGATTTTTTTTTTAAATAAAACTCCCACTGGAATTTTAGCTACTGAACAAATAAGATTTTTGCTTAAGTAAAGACTGAAGGATTTACTCCATGTTTCCATTAGTGCTAATATATATTTTAAAGCTTATTTTCCAAAATAACATTTCAGCTAAATTTGACTTAATTGTCCTGTAAAATATTATTAGAACTCAGTATTTTCAGAAATAAAGATCTCAGTTCCCCAAATCTTCCTTGGAAGAGGGCTGACAGAGGGGGGTTTTCTGAGAAAATTAAAAATGTTTTGGATGATCTCGAGGGGATTAGTACTTTCTCTGGAGTACGGAATCCTGGTTCCATTTGAAGAGGGTGCATCACATGGAATGTAATATCTGAATTTAAAATGTAGGCTATCAGCATTTCAGACACTTCCTTGAAGAACTTAGTGTCACTGGTCCCTTTCAGAGGAGATATTTTCAGATATTAATGGAAAATCAGGTTAGCTGTACATTCATGTCTCATAACCAACCGCTGAGAAAATGCTTTTTTCTGCATGTAATATTGTAAAGATCAGTACAATTTCTATTAAAATACAATCAGTTTTCAGGGTATAATATCTTAAAAGATGTCTATTCTTTCTGAATTCTTACTTGTAAATGCCATTTAGAATAAAGGCAGCATCCTTAAATAATATGGTCCCAAATCTCATCTTACTGCACTGGAGTAAGTGAGGAAAGAATTAGGCTTAGACTATTGAAACAACATAGCAATTGGCATTTTTGTAATTTGCCCACCTACTGATTCTTAGGAATTAGTGATTTACTATTATGTGTTGATTTACCCATGAAAACGGTTAGTTTAAGGTAAAATAAGCTACACATATCTGATCCATTTCAGGTCTGAACTGTCCTTTTGAATAAAGTAAATAATAACAGATCTTACCCAAGTGGCCTGGCCCACACCACTTCCCACAGCTCCCCTTGGCTGCAAATGGTGAAACGGAACCATGAGGCTCCATGCCTGTGGTACCCGTAAGTAAACTAACCAGTGTGGCCAGTTAACAGGTTTCTCAAAGTGGTTTCATAGACCTCTTTGAGAAACACTGCCCTAGGCACTAGTGGCTGGATTCCCAGCTAGTCATCTATTTCATATTTGTGTAGAATAGACTTTGCTTCTGCTAAAAGGAAATGACCCGAATAGTTGTTTTGTTTTTCTTTTTGTACTTTGAAAGCAGATTCTGAAGTGTACATAAAAACACATCTGTAACTTTGGCTTGTCATTGACACTAATGTACTGTGGCATAGTATAAACCCAACCAATAAGTTGTGATGTCTGAAATTGTTCAAGTGTATGAACAACCGTAATAGCTGATCTTGTGGGAGTGCCTAAATTGTTAAATTGGCCCTGATGAAAATTATTTCAGTTTGAAGTGCTTTCCAGGTTTCAGGCTTCTGTAAGAATAAGACACAACTTAAAAATACATAAAATCATGCAGAGGCGAGGTTCATATCCATCCCTAAACCAAAGGAAAACATTTTTTTAAGAATGGAGTGCCTAGGATATGGATACTTCAGATCAGTAATGATTGACTCTGTCTCATGAAAAAATAGGCCTATCAAGAAGGTGGGATTAAGTTTTATCATTATTATTAATTATGTTGTGTGCTACTTATGTAATAAGATCACTGAAAATACTTTCGTGCTCCAAAGAATTTATAATCAAAGGACAGATACACAAGCAGTTAGGAATTAATGGAAGGAAAACAAGAGACAATTTACCTGTGTTACTTTAGTGCAGTGGTCACCAACCAGTAGATTGTGATCTACCAGTAGATCTTGGAGACTCTGACAGGTGATCCTGACTGGTTTGGCCAGGAAGCTATCAAGTGCTAGCACTTCACTTGCCCCTCCACCCACTGCCATGCTGTTCCTGCCCTCTGTCTTGGAGCTGCCCCCTGGAGCCTCCTGCTTGCTGTGCAGGGTGTGGGAGGGAGAAGAGAGGGGGTGCTGATGTGAGGGTGTCCCTCTTCCCCCATTTCTGTATCCTATTTCCACACAGAGAGAAGGGGATGTAAGGAACTTAGCAATGCAAATCTCTGTCACTCTCACACACTGTGTGTGTCTGTCTGTCATTTTCACACACACACATTGTCCTTCACTCTCATCTCCTGACCCAACACGTGTTGGGGGGTGGTTGTTATTATTTCTTTTACCGCTTGCAAACTGTGGTATTTTGGGGGTTTTGACTGGTCTGTGCCTTTCGTAATTTTCATTTCTCTCTTACGCTTAAATGTAATTCTTTGAGTAGTGAGTTCTAAAATGCCTAACCTGTCATGGCTGGAGTGTAATTATTTCTCTGATAATTGCTGCTCCTGGAATGGCTGGCATGTCCCTGCAGCCCCTGAGAAAGGCAGAGCAGGGGGAACCATGGCCAGTAGAAGCTGTGGGCTCAGAGCCTGTAAAAGAGGGGCAGCACGTAGTGTCATGGCACCATTACTATAGTTGCCAAATGCTTCCAGGAGTGGTGCAGGGCCAGGGCAGGAGTAAGCTGGCCTTAACCCCACTGCTACACCACCCAGAAGCTGTCTCAGTTAAACGGTGTCCAGCCAGAGCCTGCTTCCTAAACTCCTGCACCCAACCTCTGGCCCCAGATGTGAGTCCCCCTGCACCCAAACTCCTTCCCAGAGCTTGCACCCTGAAACCACTTGTGGACCCCAGTCTCCCACCCTGGGCTAAGCCCGGAGCCCCTCCCACACTCCAAACCCCTTGGCCCAAGACCAGAGCCTGCACCCCAACCTGGTAAAAGTGAGGATGAGGAAGGAAGGGGGATGGAGTGAGCCGGTTGGGGCATCAGAGAAGGGGTGAAGCAGGGGCAGGGCCTCAAAAAAGAGGCGGGAAGGAAGCGGGGAAAGGGTATTTGTGTTTGAGTAGATCTTACATTTCACTTAAATTGAAAGAGTGATCTTGTAGTTAAAAAGGTTGGAGACCACTGCTCTAGTGTGTAGTGTGCACTGCCAGTTTCACACCCTCGGCCATGTAGCTGTTAGGAACTTGTAAATGCGAACAGGTGCCAAAAGTGGGAGCTGAATTCCAACAGATTTGGCAGAACTCTGGCAGGTCTGATTGGTTCCCTGCCTGTATTTAAACTGAGCACAGGAAGTTGTCCATGCAACTGGCTCTCCCCTGCTGAGGGCTACTTCCCTTGTTCTAACTGCCACCAGCCCGACTGTGATTTCCCAGACACATGGTCTTGCCTACCTCCTAACACTTGACTCTCTGTCTGCCCTCTGCATTAGTTCAGACTCTGATCTGGTATCAGCCTGGCTCTCGTGTCACCCACTGGTAAGATCATCCAAATTCCAGTAGGGACACCATCTGATATCAGGGCCAATTTGTGATTGTACAGTGCATAACAAATATTCAGAGAAAGTCCCAAAGAACTTATGATGTCAATGGACGAGATAGATATAGGATAGAAGAAGAAACAGGCACAGAGTAGATGAGAACTGTATCTTGTCTATATGTTTGCATCATGCAAACTAGTTAGTGCATGTGGGAAAAAGCAGCGAGGTGATTGTGCAAGAAACTGACACAAAGATGAATGAAGATGAGAAAGTTTGGTAGAACAGAGTAGGTGTGTAAAATTCTGATTATTCAGTTATCCTAATGTTTAACCAATTAACAGACTTAGTGGGATCCCAGGTATGGGACTGCGCCAGCCCCGCAGGAGCAGCCCCCAGCTCATGAGGCTCCCACTCTCAACTCACATGGGGCTGGCTACTGGCTCCTAGCCCTAGCCATGTGGGACTGGCTGCCAGGGTGTCCCTAGCAGTCAACTGCACATGGCGGGCTACCAGCTGGCAGCCCTCTGCTTGTGAAGGGCCATTGGTGAGGGGCTGCTCCTGTGGAACCCGTTAACCGTTACCCAGTAAGCATCACCCAGTAAGGGTGATGCTTACCGGTTAACTGGTTACCCATTCACACCCCTAGAACAGAAGAGATTGAGCAATACAAAGCTTGTCAAAAGAAGAGGATTTGTTTTCTGGCATTGTGGGCACGGGGTTCGCACTAGCCGGCTTTTAAAAATGGCGGCGCCGGCTTTATGCTAATGAAGCCCGGGAAATTCAAATCCCGGGCTTCATTAGCAAGTTCGGTATGCATACATTATCCCCCTAGTTCGAACTAGGGGGGTAGTGTAGACATACCCTTAGGCTACGTCTACACTGGCCCCTTTTCTGGAAGGGGCATGTTAATTTCACCTGTCGTAGTAGGGAAATGCGCGGGGGATTTAAATATCCCCCGCGGCATTTAAATAAAAATGTCCGCCGCTTTTTTCCGGCTTTTAAAAAAGCCGGAAAAGAGCGTCTACACTGGCCCCGATCCTCCGGAAAAAGCGCCCTTTTCCGGAGGCTCTTATTCCTACTTCAAAAGTAGGAATAAGAGCCTCCGGAAAAGGGCGCTTTTTCCGGAGGATCGGGGCCAGTGTAGACGCTTTTTTCCGGCTTTTTTAAAAGCCGGAAAAAAGCGGCGGACATTTTTATTTAAATGCCGCGGGGGATATTTAAATCCCCCGCGCATTTCCCTACTACGACTCATGAAATTTACATGCCCCTTCCGGAAAAGGGGCCAGTGTAGACGTAGCCATAGTGAATATAGCTGCTGAGAGGGTCTGTATAAGGTGTGTATTTCTGGGCTTCCTAGTTCCAAAACTTGAACAAAAGTCAGAAAAGCGAAACAAAATAATTGTAGGTTAATAGAACAAAATATGTTTAGCTTGACTAAGTGGTGATTAGTGGGTAAATAAATACAGTAACAGCAATGTGTTAGAATTTCAAAGCCATAAACAACATGAAGGAAGAGGAACAGTTTATGGTGTCCACAGAGAGAGAAACTAGGAATGATGAGATGGCACTGAGCACTGGAAAAAAATAGGCTGAACATCAGGGAAAAATAAATGCTACCATTTTGGTCCATTAGGCTATGGAATAGTTTCCCACAGGGTGTGTTAGAAGCTCCATTGATTGTTTTATTCAAAGCAAAACTGGACAAAGACCGACAAGGTATACTGTGGGGATCAATCTGTTGTCACAGGCATACAGACTACATGAACTAAATGGCCTTTACAAACTCCAATATCTTTGTTTTTTAAAGTATTTTTTTTAAATACCATCTAGGGCTGTGCATGTCCCATCAGGAGGGAAGTGTTGATGCACCCTGCTGAGCTCTTACTGCCTACACCCACTTTTTATTGCCTTTCCCATAATGCTTAGTCAGTCTAGTAAGTCAGCTACCTCTCTGCTTTTAGAAGCTGACACTGCATGAATCATTCCCCACAATAATGCTTCCACTTCTAAGTGAATTTTATTTTGTTTGTTTGTTTTTGTTTTAATGGCAGAGGACTTGGAAAATGTGGAAATGGTTCTTTTGGAAGTTATGTCAATCTTCTCCATTTTATGAGAAGAATTAGACATTGAGAGGGTTAATTCTGAGATCACAAAACGTTTGGATTTGCAGTATTAAAAATGTATAGTGTGCAGCCTTTGTTAACAACCAATGAAAAGAAAAATTGAGGCTGTCTTCAACAAATTATAGGTAACAGAATTCAGAGTGAGTTATTTCTCCAGCCATCATTAAAGATAACAGTGCCTCCGATTGATCATTTTGAGAATAAAGTGAGAATTATAAAAAGCTCCACATAGAGACATTATTGCTGAGATTTTTGTGAAAGTGGCTTTTTTTTGTGGGGAGTGTGGGTTGGTTTTCTTTGGCTGTTCCTTTGTCATTTGTTCTTCCCCCTTTTCCTCCATCTACTCTCAACAGAATTAATGTAAAGATACTTTCATTACTGGTCAACTCTGGAAGTGAAAATAAGTCTTAAAACTGTTCAGGCAAGGAGAGAATTTGGAGTATTATGAGATGCAAGAATGCCCATTTCTCAGGTCATACAACTGTTCTCCCTAATAGAATTAATGGATACTTTGGGATTAATCTCTCCATAATGGTACAGGGTTGCATAGCAAACAGGCTGTTATTTATTTTATTCTATTTATTTATTTATTTGCATATTTTTACCCCGCCTTTCATTTAAAATATTCAAGGCGGCTTACAAGAACACACAAAAAAAATACAAATATATATGAGAGTTTAAAATATGAGACCTCAGAGGTACATAACCAGCTAAACACATATAGGGGGGAAGAACACACACATACAGACTCAAACATTAATAAAAGCATGAGTAAAAAGGGTGGCTTTAGACTGACGCCGGAACAACGCTAGCGTTGGCGCCATACGAATATCCCAAGGAAGAGAATTCCACAGCCTGGGAACAAAAGCTGAGAATGCCCTGTTCCATGAAGATGTTAATCTTATTTCCACAAGTGGGGGAACACGAAGCAAAGCCTCCCCAGATGACCTCAATCCCCGGGCAGGTTCATATGGGAGAAGATGGTCCTTCAGATACCCTGGACCCAACTCATTTAAGGCTTTATAGGTCATAACTAAAACCTTTTATTGTGCCCGGAAACATACTGTAAGCCAGTTCAGCTGCCGAAACACTGGCATAATGTGCTCCGCATAACTAGTGTTGGTTAAAACTCGAGCAGCCGCATTCTGGACCAGTTAAAGTTTCCGAAGGCTCTTTAGAGGCAGCCCTACATAAAGTGCATTACAGTAATCCAGTCAGGATGTAACAAGAGCATGGATCACTGTGGCCAAGTCATGTTTGTTCAGTAAGAGTCGCAGCTGGCGGATCAAATGAAGTTGCCCAATGGCACTCCTGGCCACCGAAGAAATCTGATTTTCAAATGTTAAAAAAGGGTCCAAGAGGACTCCCAAGTTGCGTACCTGTTCTTGCAGGGGGAGAGTAATCCCGTCTAGAACAGGTGCCATGCCACATTCCTGAACAGATGGCCTATTGATCCACAGGACCTCAGTCTTATCTGGGTTCATCTTAAGCTTATTTGACTTCATCCAAACCATCACTGCCTCCAGACACCGATTTAGATCAGTCATTGCCACACCTGGTTCTAATGACATTCACAGGTTTTAGGTTCCCTCCAGACACTCCCACTAACATTGCCCCAGGCTTAATATATTCCCAAAATTCAGAAATTGTAAATATTTTACCTTTCCTGCCTTTCCTGGCAGCCGTGCAGGGGGAGAGGTAGGGAAGGCTGACATGAAGCAGCCTTTGCCCATGGCAAACCCAGGCTCACTGTGGACAGAGGCTGCTTCATAGCAGCAGATCCTGCCCGCGGCAGGCCCAGGGTCACCGTGGGCAGAAGCCTCTGTCTATGGTGAGCCTGTGTCTGTCATGGGCAGAGGCTGCTCAGCAGCAGGCCACATCCTCTCACCTCTGTACATGGGGAGCTTAAACCCCCGCAGACATGCACTGCTGCCACTCCACGCTGCTGCCTTTGTGTCAGAGGCATCAGTGTGGGGCGACAGGCAGCTGGTCTGTTTTTTAAACTAGCTCCCCTCACAGACTGCCTGCAGCCTGGCACCCCATGCTGCTGCCCCTGACACAAAGGCAGGTTTGGCAAGGGGCTCCCCAGGAGTGGGGCCAGAGTGCACTGGGTGCCAGCCCCACCCCCGGGGACTATAGAATAGTTGACTAGCTGCCATCCCCTGCACAGCCCAGCTGAGCTGCAGACCTGGCTTCCTACCTCTGACCCCTCTTCCCTGTCACCCAACTGAGCTTCACCACCCCCACCCCCACCCCCCATCGCACCAGTCTTCCAGCCCCGCACCGCCCGCAGTGTGCCAGGGCTCTCTCTACCTTCTGAACTGCAGATGTTGCCAGACCAAAGAGCTCCAGTTTATAGAGGTGAAACCTGTACTGTGTCAAATACATCCTCTTGGAAGCACCACTGGCCCTTTTACCATTTCATTTTTGAAGTAGAGTTCATCTTCAGGTGTTCACATCCCAGGGAGTAATTTGGCCTTGGGGAGGAGAGCCTCAGTTTCGCCTTACCAATTTGATTGATTGGTTGATACTAATAGAGTCTGTGTACTTGTACTTTTAATGTGTGGGAGTCTTCTTTTTCATTACTTTGTATTATATTAAGCATAATTGACTCCAGCACTGCTCTGTTCTTTCCTGAAGTGCTTTGCTTCTCTTCCCAGGTTATCTCCCACACTTCTTACACATATCTCATTTTCTCCACATTTGTGTGTCTTTAAAACTGCATTCCACTGCTCCTGTCTATCTTGCCTCTCTACTCAGGGTGATGTTAAGTACCTGAAAGACAGGATTTGTGATGTCCACCTTTCATTTCATTGCTCCCGCCTGGGCCTTCAGCTCTGTCCTTCTTTTCCAGAGAATTCAAAACTCTCCAGCCTTGACATCCCTTTCCCTTCCAGTCTCCATGTATTTCCTTTCCTGTCTCATGTCCTCCCCATCCTTAATTGCATGCTCTCACACTCTCTTTCCTCCTCTGTCCTCTGCTTCTGTTCAGCATTCAGGCACATTTTTCTTTTCATGTGCCAAAGAAATTATCCCTCAAAGCCACCTGTTTCTCCAACAGCACCCCTGCTTCCTTCTCCCACTTACCTTGAAGCATCTTCAGATATGCATCTGATCCCTCTGCATCTGATTTTTCTTCTCTTGGTATCTTTTTGCTCTGTTTAATTTAGTTTGACTGACAGTGTTCTCACCACAATCACTGGCAACCTTCTTCATGTCCAGCTTTTTGGCTATGATCATATGAAATATGATTTTGGCTCTGTCACTGGGGTTGCCAACTGTCTATTTGCAGAAAACGGAATCCTTGCCCTGCCCTTGCTGGTGGTGTGGGCTGGGGCCAGAGATGAGGAGTTGGAGTGTGAGGGGGGGTTTTGGACTGGGGGTTGGGCCTGAGACATTCAGCATGTGAGAAGGAGCTCCAGGCTGGAGCAGGGGGGTTGAGTATGAGTGGCTGAGGGTGTGGGTTCTGACCTGGACCAGAAATTAGGAGTTCAAGGAGCAGGAGGTAGGGAATCTGAGCTGCGGATGCAGTCTCTGGATGGGGTTAAAAATGAGTGATTCAGGATGTGAGAAAGTGCTCCAGGCTGGGGTAGGAGGTTAAGGTTTGGGAGTGCAGGATGCAGGCTTCAGGAGGGAGTTTGGATGTGGGAGAGGGCTCAGGGTTCATTCAGGAATGAGGTGTGGGAGGTTTCTGGAGATGCAGGCTCCAGGCAGCACACTTCACATGGCTCCTAAAAAGCTGTTGGCATTTCCTTGTGGCTCCTCAGTGGGGGCATAGCCAGGCTTCACCCTAGCAGCTCCCATTGGTCACAGTTTTGTTAGGGCCTCCACAGATGCCTCTGTACCTGAGGAGCCAGTCAGCTCACCGTATACAGTTTGTTGCAATTTAAAGACTAACAGATTTATTTGGACATAAGCTTTTGTGGGCAGACTCTTATGCTTCTGACAAGGGGCATCTTTGCCCATGAAAGCTTATGCTCAGATAAATCTTAGTCAGTCATTACATTGCCACAGAACTCCTTGTTGTTTTTGCGGATACAAACTAACATGGCTACCCCTCTGATATATAGATATAGATATAGATATAGATATAGATATAAAGATATATAGATATACAGTTGGTATGCTGTACTTAATATTAATCTGCAGCATTAATATTATGTCAATATACTAAATTTACCTTAATAATTATTCTTATTTCTGGTATTTCCTAATTCCTGTTTGACTTTCCCTCCTCAGTGTTTGTAAACTACATCCCTGGTATGACTGACTCCACTGAATGTAATAGAGTTACATCAGGGATGAATTTGGTTCAGTATGTAACGCTATTAGGACCTCTAAGTATGATGTATGTGCTGTGCTGAACAGCTATGTCTCTGTCTCTCCACTCATCTCCATCATTAATCTCTTCCTCCTCCTTAAAAAAAAAGATGTGAATACACCTTTTGGCAGATGTTTAAAATTAGTGCTATTGAGACAAGCTAAGAAATGATGGTGACGCACTGTCCAAGTGCTATATTTTAGGGGGTGTGAAAATACCTTTACTTCCCATGTTCAGATGGTCATGTTGTTCTAATATGTTGCTATGTAGGTGCAGTGAGACTGGTACAATGGCTAAGTTATTCATTGCTTGATTTCCTGTATCCAGGCAATATTTGAATTTCATTTTACGGCGATCATAAGAAGGTTAGACTAAAATTTCCTCCTTTTCTATTCTTTGTTCCTTACAAGTTCTGTCTGGGCAGTTAAACAAATACAATTAATATATAACTTTAAGAAAAGCAATTGTGTTATTACCTACTTTTTAATTGCAGCAGTAAGTTACAAGAGGAGAAATGAAGAGTAAAATCACATCTGTTCTATTTTACTGCTTCTAAAGATGCAGAAGTCTAAGAAGTCTAGCAATAATTGTAGATTTTGGGGGATATTGGTCAAATAAATCAGCTTTAAAATCAAGACATGTTCCTTTTAATTCAGAGTTTTCTATAAAATTGTGGAAATCACTGAAATGTCAATGTGCAGTTGAGTGTAATCGCTACCTGAAGATACAATACTGAACATACAGTTAATTCTTAGAAGATAATAATAGTGAACCATAAAGTATCATATTGAAAACAGGTATAATAAAAACATGACTTACTGGAAAAAAAACAAAACAGATATATCCATGGATTATTATAGACAGGGCTGCTTTCAGAACATTGAAGAATTCTACTATGATACTGAGTACTGAATAAAACATGGCATTATCTCTTAAAAGAATTATACCTGTGGGTTCTGAAAGGTGAAATATCTGCAAATTAGGGTATATGGAATTCTGGAAGATTTTATGAGGAATTAAGGAAATCTAAATTGAGATGCTTTATAACTGTAACCTCCATAGTATAATCTGTTCAGAATCCAAACCTGCATTTCTTTGTACTCACTCACTACCTGTAGAATATTTTTATTGTGTGGCATTGATTTAACAATCTGATAATGCAATAGTTTTAGTTGTGTTATAAACATTTTTCAGAAGATGTACTTTATTAGACTGATTAACAGACATAAGTAATACACATTCTTGCAACCCCAAGTTGTCACTGCTAGGTCAGGAAAAAGGTCTAGTAATTTCTTTAAGATATATAATCAGTGCTTAATTTGTGCTAGGGCTTACGTAGGCTGAGTCCTAATACTTCTAGGCTTAGTACTTCATAATTCTGGCACCTCTGGGCTTTCCGCATCAGTCATGAAAGTTTAAAAAAAATGTTTGAAAGTCTGGAACATTTCCCAAACTGAGCACTGTATTTAATGGGACTTAAAGGTTCACTATAAAATATTCCTACATTTGAGGGGTTTTGCACTAGACTATTCACAGATCCTACATAGGTTGTGAGATTTTTTTTCCAGCATCAAGAGGACTTGTACTGTACTGAGTACAATACCAGATATGAATGTGCAGGGCAAATTTCAAAATTGCTGGCATTCCACGTTAATAGAATTGCAGTGAATATTGTATGCATTAGTCCAAGAATAGCCTCAAATCTGTGCCCAGAACAAGATTATTCCTAACCTCTCCCATAAGACATGGTTTCCTTTCTAACCTTTATTTAGTGCTTATTCAAACAAGATATAAGACTATCCCATTATTTTACCAGGAGCGAAGACCTGTAACTGGCTTATATCTTCACACTATATCCAGTTATACAAGAACAATCTCGGAATTTCATCAGCTGGTGGTATTACTGCGATCGTAGCCAATCACTAGTGAAAATTTCTGGCATGATCTCATGTTCTCCTTTTTATCATGCTCCTGTTGTAACTTCCAGGTTTTCTTTCTTTATACATATGTACCAAACTTACACTGTTAATGGTTTGTAGCCCAAGTTCCAGTGTGCTTCAAAAGCAGCGCTGGGAACTACAAATTGTGGACTAAAAACTGCAGCATGTTGGGAAAACTTCCTGCTTCCTGCCAGGATGTACCCTCTGGCCCCAGCAGGGACTGAGCTAGAAGCAGCATGCAGGCTGCATGCAGAGAGGAGGGGCTGCTGAACTGTGATCCTGTTCTATGTTTAGGTAGGACCAAAAAGGGCTATAGAGCACCCTGAGAGGAGTTTAAGTGACACAAAGAAAGAACATAGACTTGGCTGTTGTGGAGCTTAGTCACTGTGGGAGTTGAAACATGTTGTAAAGGGGCAGAGGTTACAGCATACAACACAGACCCCTTACAACATATTCCAACTCCCACAGTAACTAAGCCCCACAAAAACCGAGTCCATGTTCTCCCTTTGTACTTAAACTCCTCTTCTGACAGTTGCCAATGCCAGCTTCTTCAGAATAAATAGAACTCATCAAGTGATCCCATCAGCTGTGACCCATTTCTAGCTTCAGGCAGACAGAGATTAGGGACACATCACTTCCCATCCTGACTAATGGCCATTGGTGGTCCTATCCTCCATAAATTTACCTAGTTCTTTTCTTAATCCTGTATGTAGTCTTGGCTTTCACAACATCTTGTACAAAAGAGTTCCATGGGTTGACTGTGCATTGTGTGAAGTAAAACATCCTTTTGTTTGTTTTAAAGCTTCTGCCTATTAATTTCATTTGGTGAGCCCTAGTTCTTGTATTATGAGTAAATAACACTCCCTTAGGGTATGATAAAGTTCAAACTACGGACGCTAGTTCAAACTAACTTTAATAGGTGCTACACTAGCGCTCCGCTAGTTCGAATTTGAATCGAACTAGCGGAGCGCTTAGTTCGAACTAGATAAACCTCATTTTACGAGGATTAAGCCTAGTTCGAACTAGCTAGTTCGAATTAAGAGGAGTGTAGCCCCTTAATTCGAACTAGTGGGAGGCTAGCCCTCCCCAGGTTTCCCTGGTGGCCACTCTGGCCAACACCAGGGAAACTCTATGCCCCCCTCCCGGCCCCGGACCCCTTAAAGGGGCACGGGCTGGCTACGGTGCCCGTGCCAGGTGCAAGCCTGCCAGCACCCAGCCAGCAGACCCTGCACCTGGCATGGCACAGAGCCACCCACCCGATATCCCCCAGCCCACCCCCTCTTCCCGGGACCAGGCTGGCGGCTCCCGGGAGCTTGCCCTGGACCGCAAGAGGCGGGCACCTTCCTGGGCTAGTGCGGACATCGTGGACCTCGTCCATGATCTCCGCACTAGGCACAGGAAAGTGGCCGTCTAGGGCAGGAGAGCTGCCAGCCTGGCCACCCAGCAGCAGGTGTGCATGAAAATCAAGGGGGTCCACTGAGACCCCCAACCCTGAGCCCTGAGCTTACAATGGCCGTCCTGGGTCAGACCAAAAGTCCATCTAGCCCAGTAGCCTGTCTGCCAACAGTGGCCAACCCTAGGGACCCTGGAGGGGATGGACCGAAGACAGTGACCAAGCCATTTGTCTCGTGCCATCCCTCTCCAGCCTTCCACAAACTTTGGGCAGGGACACCACTCCTACCCCCTGGCTAAGACTACTCCATGGACCCAACCTCCATGACTTGATCTCACTTCCCTTTCAACTCTGTTCTAGTTGTAGCCTTCACAGCCTCCTGCAGCAAGGAGTTCCGCAGGTTAACTATTTGCTTTGTCAAGAAGAAGAAGAACAACTTTCTCTTACTAGTTTCAAGCCTGCTACCCATTCCTTTCCTTTGGTGTCCTCTAGTCCTTCTTTATGGGAACTCATGAAGAACTTTTATGAATGCACCCTCTCCACCCAACCCCTGCTTTTAGAGACCTCTATCCTGTCCCCCCTCCGTCTCCTCTTTTCTAAGCTGAACAGTCCCAGTCTCTGTAGCCTCTCTTCATCTGGGACCTGTTCCCAACCCCTGATCATGTTAGTTGCCCTCCCCTCTCCCAGCCTTTCTCTTCCCCTCTCCCACCTCCTTTTCCCAGTCTCCCCCAGTTTTGTTCAATAAAGACAGAGTCAATGTTGGAAGAAACGTTATCTTTATTTTGTACATCAATAAGAAGGGGGGCTAAGGAAGGATAAGTGGAAGGAGGTGAGGGAGGAATGGGGTACGAGCCCCCGATGGGGAGGACTGGGCTGGCTCTGCGGGCTTCTGCGGGTGGAAGCTCTCCTGCAGCCCCCCAATTGCCCCCTTTCCCCAGATGGCAGCCTGCGGCAAGTGCAGCCGGGCTGATGGCCAAGTGGTGTGATTTGCCCAGTGTGGGTACTCTGGGCACTCCAAGCCAGGACTGGTTTTCAAGCGGGGCACCCCTTAGAACTGTCTGTCCGGGGTGGGGGTCGGGACCCTTTAAGCGCAGCCTCGGCTAGCCTGAGACAGCATCTCCACGCTCTAAGTCCTCCTCTGATGCCCTGCCGGCACTGCTTCCGGCCATCCTTAAGCCCTGTTCAGAGTCCACTCAATGTGGACTTGCTAGTTCGAATTAGCAAAACGCTAATTCGAACTAGTTTTTAGTTCTAGACGCGTTAGTTCGAATTAGCTTAGTTCGAATTAACTAATTCGAACTAAGTTAGTTCGAACTAGCGCTGTAGTGTAGACATACCCTTATTTACTTTTTCCACATCACTTTTGATTTTATAGAGATTTATCATATCTCCCCTTAGTCATTTCTTTTCGAAGTCCCAGTCTTAATAATCTTTCCTCTTATGAAAGCTGTTCCCTACCCCAGTGCTTTTCTGAACCTCTTCCAGTTCTCACATATCTTTTTTGAGATGGGGTAACCACATCTGCATGCTGTATTCCAGAGGAATTATATCATTTTTATTATCTTATGCTGTGTTATCTAGCCCTTTCTTAATGATTCCCAGCATTTTATCTTTTTTTTATTGTTGCTGCACATGCAAGTTTTCAGAGAACTATCCACAGTGACTCTAAGATCTCTCTGTTGAGTGGTAACAGCTAATTTAGTCCCTTTCATCTTATATGTATAGTTGTCCAATGTGCATTACTTTGGATAATTATGTTATCCAATGTGCATTGCTTTGCATTTATCAACATTGAATTTCATCTGCTCTTTTGTTGCCTAGTCACTCAGGGTATGTCTACACTACATGGCTCCGTCAACAGAGCCATGTAGATGAGCTTTGTAGACATAGCAAAATGAAGCGGCGATTTAAATAATCGCTGCTTCATTTATATCAAAATGGCTTCCGCGCTGTGCCAATCAGGTGTTTGTCGGCACAGCACGGAAGTCTGGACGCTCGGCGGTCGACATCAAAAGCCTTTGTCGACCGCCTTGTTATGCCTCGTGGGATGAGGTTTACCAGGGCGGTCGACAAAGGCTTTTGATGTCGACCGCCAAGCGTCCAGACTACCGTGCTGTGCTGACAAACAGCTGATTGGTAAAGTGCAGCAGCCATTTTGATGTAAATGAAGCGGCGATTATTTAAATCGCCACTTCATTTTGCTATGTCTACAAAGCTCATCTACATGGCTCCGTCAACGGAGCCATGTAGTATAGACATACCCTCAATTTTGTAAGATCCCTTTGTAGTTTTTCACAGTCTGCTGTGGCCTAAAATATTTTGAATAGTTTCTGTAAATTTTGCCAACTTTAATCTTTTCAATAAATGAACAATGTCTATAAAATAAAATGACGTGCTCTATGAGTTGTTTTATGAGAAAAAGTCAACACAGCTCACAAATTCTTTCCAAATATGATATTCAGAAGTGATTTAATGCTGGTGCAAAAAGGTAACTAGTAACTTATATTTCTGAATCCTCTTTTTCTCCATGTCTTGGTCACTGTGATCTTCATAGCAATCCCTTAAAGAAAAACAGTATACAAAGGTGGGAAGAGGAAGTGAGAAGAACTCATATTTTTCATTCTTAGGTTACCAGAGCAATCACCACCAATAAAACTTGTAGTACAGAACCAGTGAAGTCTCGATTTGCAGAGACGTGTGTCACTAATACTTTTTGAGTATATTTGTCTCTCTGAAATCCTCAGAGGGATCTGTAAATGGATTTTTGACACCACTGGCTTGCCAGAAGCGTATCCATGGCATTGTGTCCCTAATCCAGATCCCTGAAGTGTGCTCTTCATGCAGTTTGAGGGCAGATAATTGGAGAAGGGAATGAGCAGTAAGAGGAGGTTGAAAACACATTCAAACAACTAAGCCCATTATATAATTTTAGTTCTTATTAATTGCTGTAGCACCAACAAAGTACTAGGCATAGTTAAAGTGCTTCTGCAAATTGCTTTGTCTATATAGACAACTTTAGTCGGTAGTCTTTTGAAACAGCATACAGGGAAAGCCAAACAGCTGTGCTACACTCAGAAGCCTGTTTAGGCCAAGAAGTCACCACAACCTATGTGTGTATTTTGATTCCTAGAGATCATACCAAGTTCAGTAGTCTGTAAACCTTAAGAATTTAATTTTTAATCCTTTTAGACATGTAGTGTATTTGAGGCTGAAGGCCGAACTCTAGGCTCTTCATATAGAAAGAACATTGATTCTAACTGCCAAAATTCTGTAGTTCTGTCTAAGTATAAGTTTAGAAGCCAACAAAAATCAAGTTGGTGTCATTTTCTTTCCAAATCAGATTGAGTAAAGGGACAGAAAATAGAAACCCAGAAACATTAATTTGTTCCTTTCAGAAACCAAGATGACAGCACTATACCTTGGAGACAATATCCTGGAAAAAAGAGACTCTTGCTTAGTGGTAGATGTGAAATGGTCTTTCTGTTGACTTAATGCTTGATGTGTGCATGAAGGGATATGATTTAGATTGTATAAGAAGGTGCTAAGAAAGGAGCAGTGGTCCTGCTGAGCACCAGAGGCTGAAGTCCTGGCATCGTTTGTTAGCATTCTTGCTCTGACTCTCCTAGATCATCTCCCCCTGTGGCCACAGTTATCCTGTACCAGTTATTGTAGAGAGTTATTCATCTTTCTGGGGAGACTGATCTGTCTTTATAAGTTCTCAAGAAACTGAGTCCCTGTTAGAGGAAAAGGAACTTGAGAACTGCAGGAGGTACAAGGGACAGATTCCAGACAAAAAGCGGAAAGATTAAAAAGACTCAAATCTGTCTTGAGGGAAGGACTCTCTTATATTTATGTTTGCTGTCTGTGAACATGCATATATTCCCCTGGGCTGTATTGAAATGTATTGACACCATCATTATCTTGCCTTGTTGTGAGAGAACTGTCTAAGTTGTTGATCACATCTGAGTTGCTAAAATATGCTTTGGACAGCTTCTACTGCTATGAATGCTGCTGGACATGAGATGCCCAAATTAATCAATCATACATATTAGGGATCTATCACCACTATCATCTTGATAAAATCCATGGTGAGGTAGGAACCTACAAGTGTTGTTGGTGACGTTCAGTGGTGAGAATAATTAAACAGTTGTCTCTGGACATGTATCAATGTCAGGAACTCACATGGCTTTGTCTCTGTGAAGAGTGACTAATCCATTCTGAAATAGCACATAAAATATTTCCTCTATGTCTCTGAAAAAAATGGCTGTGACATTTGAGACATTATTTGAAACTTTGCCTTCTAGAAAAGGAAGTTCTTGGTTATCAAGGATTAGCAGTCATGGCAAATGTCTTTTTGGCTTTTTCTTGAAGACAAATTGCTCAGACTGTCCCAGAATAGAAAGAGTTGAATAATGAGCTATGTTTTCGGAGAGACCTGAGGACTGGACTGTTAGCTTGTGGGTCACTCTGATTTATAGTCCCCATCCTTGTCCTTTTCTAGGATCCTATGACAATAAGGGATTGGAATTTTTGCTATCCCTAGATGGCAACAAGTTACTGAAATAGTCTCTGTAAAAGAAAGCTGTTTAATTTTCTAATGACAGATAGAATAGTAAGGAAGAAATTATACACTTGGAGCTTCTGTCAGAATGAAAAGTGCAGACTGGAGTAACCAGAGTTAGAACAACTTCAATGACAATGCTATAGTAATGGAGGGCACATTAGCTATGGCCTGAAGAAGAGCAATCACAGAAAAACCTTGTGCAATGTTGCAGGCAGTTCAGACAGGACCATAGAGACAAAGGCCTAAACAGAACTCTGGGCCACTGAAAGACTTTCTGACAGAATGGTTATTAGCAATAGCTTGGGTGAGTGTGATGTGAAATGGAATATGTACCTGATTTTTCTCTTTTGTCAAAACTGTCTTATTAAACAAGATGGTAGCTGAAACTCCTAGCTACTTTGCTGCTGACCCCCTTGAGCTTTTGACCCAGTTGAAGTAGATGGGCTCCACAATCTTTGGAAGCCTTCGAATGGATAATTATTTGCCTTTATTCCTTACTTAGTTTGATGTGGGGGTTTATGTGCAAGGAGCATATCTTTTCTTGTCCTATAAGCCAGTGGGACTGGCTGTAACTATCCTTACAGTGAAGCAGAAAGACACCTGGGACAAAGGATATCATTAAGAGAGGAGACTACATGAAGGGGGAAACAATTCTTAATTGATGGATAGGTGTGACAGACCCAGGTCGGTGGGATACAGTAGAAAAGTAGTCAAAACCAGATATACTGGCCATTAGATAAACAGTTTTCTGATCCCACGATAATCCAGAATAAAGGCTACTCCAACCTGATGAAGTCACCTGACTCCAATTAACCTGCAGAGAGTCATTTGGGGCTATTAAGTTAATGTGGACACCTGGCTCCAGTTAAGGCCCTAGGTACACTTTTTAAAAGTTCTCCCCCCAGTCAGCCTTGGAGAGTCAGCCTTGGAGAAGTGCTGTTGAAGGACTGGGCATCAAAAACACCCACTAGCAACAGGGAAGGGAGCCTGAGGTAAGAATGAGGGAGGTATTGGGAGAGGCTAAGAGGAAGTGGCCCAAGAAAGTGTGTCAGCTCGGGTAGTGAAGGGAAAGCTGCCAAACTCAGAGTAGAGGGCAGGCCTGGGTTCTGCCAGTAGATGGGGATCTACTGGTAGATCTTGGAGCCACTGATAGATGATCCTAACTGGCTGGGTCAGGAGGCTATAAAGCGCTGGCACTCCTTGGAGCTGCCCCCTGGGAGCCTCCTGCTTCCTGTGTGGGGTAGGGGAGGCAGAAAAGTGGGATACTGTTGTCAGGATGTCCTCTCCCCTGTACCACATCTCTGCAGAGAGGAGGGACAGGACAGGACAAGGCTCGGGATGGACAGAGCTTGCTGGCAGATGCTCCTAGGTCTGAATGTGCTTGAAGGGGCAACGCGAATCTCTGTTACTCTCATACATTGTATGTGTGTCTGTCACTTATACAAACACACTGTCTTCCACACACACATCCTGATTCACTATATATTTGCATCGTTGTTGTTGATTCTACTACTTTTACATCTTTCAAACTGTAATATTTTAGGATGGTCTATATATTTTGTAATTTTTATTTCTCTCTTATCCTTAAATTTAATTCTTGGAGCAGTGAGTTCTAAAATGCTTAACCTATCATGGCTGGACTAATGATCTCTATAGTAATTCTTAAAAAATGTATATTATGTCTAGGTTTTTTTGTTTCCACTGATGGTGCACATCTGCACATTGTCTTGGGATTGATGCACATAGCAAAATTAATTCCCTCTAATTTTTTCCATTCATGTACAGACTGCTGGCCAGAAGTCTCCTAGAATCAGGCTCAATATCCTGGAGGCTCCTGTAGCCAAATTGGGAGATTGACTGCTAACAGTCCAGCAGTGCCATAGGGCTAATGCAGATTCCACCCTGCCTTGATTCTGCATCAGTCCTAGGCGAGGTAGGGCAGTGGATCTCCACTATCACTATTTAGTTGTCCAGTGGTACAAGTAAAGCTGTAAATATAATCAACATAGACTTATTAATTTTTACTTTAGTAGTTGGCATCTTTAAAATTCACAACCAGTGTTCCCTTTAAGCTGTGCACTTGTGTAGCCATTCAGATGAGATTCAGATACCCCTTATCTCATTAGCAGAGCACTGGTAGCTAGTTTTTTTGTTTCTACTGGTGGTGCACATTCACACATGCCTTGGTGCACATAAAATTATTCTGCACATGGAAAATGTGCGCATGGATGGAAAAGATTAGAGGGAACAATGTTCACACTGCTGTAGATGGAGTTTATCTTCTTAAGCAAGCAAACAAACCAAAAATCCTAGTGTGTCATAGTAGATTTGGATTTAAAATGAGAAATTGATGCACAGCCGTGATAGCCAGTTTTCTTGTAACTTTCTGTATTCCATTTTTCATAGCTTTGCTTTCTTCCAGCTTTACTATGTTGTCCTTATTTGGATTTCTACAGTTTGGGTTTGGGTGATGGAAATCAGGAGACATGAAAAACCGCAAGGGAGATGATTCTATATCCCTAGTTGTTTATCTTGGAACCTTCCAGACCACAGAATTATTGTCTGAAGGAGGTAATTTATTCTTCTAGACATTGGGATAAGAAAAGATTTTAACTTTTCAATTTCATATTTCCCAGCTTTTCTCCTCTGAATGTTTTGTATTAGCAAATTGTAATGTCATTTGTTGAAATGTTATTGAATGGGAAATAAAAGAAAACCCACTGCTTAGTTTATTTTACCAAGAAAAAAAACAAGCAGAGTGTTTTTCATTTTAGCAGTGTGAAAAATGCTTTTTAATCACTGCAGATGTTAGCAGATTTATGCTATGTAAAATGTGCATGTTAATGATATTCCAAAATGTTGTAATAAGTGTTTATTCTGTCACATTTTATTTATGTTTGTGTTTCAAGATGTATGAAAGAAATATATAGAAAACTACAAAATCATAGTAAACCAGACAGATTTAAATATAGTTTTCAAACTATGGAGATGCATTTTAATTAAAACACTTGATAAATATACATTACAACTACTCTAAGGCTATTTTGTTTTCTGATAGAACTGTTTGGTAAAATGTTTCCATGTAGACAAAGCCTAAGAGAAATATTCAAAACAAGTGAGTGCATTCCTAGGAATGAGGGATTTGAGCTATTCCCTCAGGGTATGTCTACACTACCCCGCTAGTTCGAACTAGCGGGGTAATGTATGCATACCGCACTTGCTAATGAAGCCCGGGATTTGAATTTCCCGGGCTTCATTAGCATAAGCGGGGAGCCACCATTTTTAAATCCCCGCTGCTTCGAACCCCGTGCAGCGCGGCTACACGGGGCTCGAACGAGGTAGTTCGGACTAGGGTGCCTATTCCGAACTACCGGTACACCTCATTTCACGAGGAGTAACGGTAGTTCGGAATAGGAACCTAGTCCGAACTACCTAGTTCGAGCCCCGTGTAGCCGCGCTGCACGGGGTTCGAAGCAGCGGGGATTTAAAAATGGCGGCTCCCCGCTTATGCTAATGAAGCCCGGGAAATTCAAATCCCGGGCTTCATTAGCAAGTGCGGTATGCATACATTACCCCGCTAGTTCGAACTCGCGGGGTAGTGTAGACATACCCTCACTTTCCTCTCAGTGATAAGGCCCCTCTCAGTAATTAGAGATAACATTAATTGGATTGATTTTCAAGAAAGATCATGATATTCTGCATATTACTTGCATGATGGATCCTCCTTTTGATTCTCTTCCACAAACCTCCTCATATCACAATATGTCCAAATAATTAGGAATTGGCTGGACCTATTAATAGGTTACATTTACTATAATAGGTCATATTTACTGTAATCGTGAAGTTTCTAAAAGAAAGAAAGCTGTATTACTTCATTTATGTCACATAGCATAAAGCAGGCTATGTGCAGCAATGACACTTGATAGTCATGCCTTTTACTTCATAGACAAGCATACTGCACATCAAGAAATGGTACAACCCCAACAATGCTTTGTGTGAACAATTTCCTTTTCAAGCTGTATTCTCATACATGCTGTTCTCAAGTAGTTAAAAATGTTCAGTTTTTTTTAACTCATATCAGCCACTTGATTTAATAAGCTCATTCATAAATTGAATATTGTGCATAAATGAGAACAAGACTTGGGTGTAGTCCCTCCGGATTAGTTAGGATACCATGTGCGAAACCTTAGTCCCATTGAGGTCAATGGGAATTTTGCCAGTGACTTCACTGGAGCCGTGATTTCACCTTCTTTTAGAAAGTGTCACAATCCACATGATATGAAAGAGTACTACATTTGACAGTTGTTTCTGAGTTACCTGACAGTGTGGTACTGATATGAAAAATGATCATGAGGAAATAATTTCTTACCAAGCAGACCTGCTCCCTATGTGGGGTGGACATCACATCATAGCCCCTCAAACATTTCCCGCCTTTGGATGATATGCATATATTTATCTGTATATTGTGTGTGGATTTGCTTTCTTCTTTCTGCTTTTTCAGTTATTCATTGCTCTTACATTAATGGTTTTATTATGAAACTACTTTCCCACCGCATGTACGCTATATGTCAAAGTAGTCTTGTCACAAAAATAAGTGTCTCTCACCTTGGACATTTGAAGAATACAGTCATGGGCTGTGCACATTTTTTCTCTGAAATGCTTTAGAGAAAATAAGGCCAAGAGGGAGGCAGGAGAACAAACGAGTAAGTTACTGTACATTGACGGGTGAAGGCAAAGCTTATCTCTCATTTTAAAAGTCTGATTCCAAAGTTAAAGCTCCCTTTGGATACCTACTGTAGAAATGCTACAGGCACTTGCTCAGCAGACAAACCATGCAAATAGTAACCTTGACAGCATTTCAAAGATATTTGTATAAGGATGAACTGTTCTTGAACAATTTCTTCAATGAATTAGGCACAAACAACATTTCTGTCAGCATTGGGCATGTAAGTCTTCTAATTTCTACTCTTTTATCTAGAATAAAGTATTTTTGTGCCCAGCTGAAGAAAAATCCCACACTCCACTTATATTAGTGTTCTCTGTCCTCCATTTCTGGAGTATAGCAATCCCCAAGTCTTGCTTTCAGTCAACAACATGAAAACTACACCTTTAAAGCATGTAATTTTGAGAGGGCCTATAGATATGAAAACTGCTAGGCCAGTGGGGTAAAAAAGCTACTCACTTTCCCATTCCATTTGTAATATTCCAAGATATTGGGCTGTAATGATATCATTTTTGTAGGATTCGTGTCAATATTTCAGACCCTAACAGAGAAAATAGAAGTATTATAGAATGAAAGGAATGCAGGACGGAATGAGACCTCAGGAAGACATCAAGTCCTGCTCACTGCACTGTAGCAGGACCAAAGTAAACCTAGACCATCCCTGACAGGTATTTGTCCAATTTATTTTTGAACACTTCCATTGATGGGGACTCCATGACAGGCCTAAGAAGCCTATTACAGAGTTTAACTACCCTTATAGTTAGAAAGTGTCTAGAGATCTACCTTGTTATTTTTGACCTTTATAGAATAAGATTGATTTTCCTCATCTTGGCATCTCATACTGCAGGGAGTAGCCTTTTGCCATCATGTCCAAACCGGGTTACTCATCCAATCTGTATTAGAGAGCGTCACAAACTTTAGCTTATGTACAGTCATGTATATTTCTATAATTATTATTATTTATTCGTTTGCATCTCTGAGGCCTACTGGGGCAATATCCAGACAAATGAAACATACTCTATCCTATGCAGCTTACAGTTTAAAGACAAAAGAAGGTTGGATTGCATCAAAGAAGTAGAAAATAATGGTCTTCCACATTATGGTCCATATATAATGCATAGGCTTAACTTTACTATCCTATGTAGTTGAACTGATTTCATGGTAGTAAAATTAAGTATGTGTTTGCAGGATGGGAGTCTGCATTATGAAAACAATCTTCGCATTCTTCTTTACTCCACCTCAGTATAGGGATCTGTTGTACTGTAAAGTACAATATGTAGATTTTTAAGAGTTACTATTTCTAGGCAATAACAGAAGAATCTTCTCCCCCACGTTTACTTTGTAACTGGGTTAGTTTACCTTCTTCCCTGCCTTATAACTAGGATTGCATCTGGGTACAGATTTCATAAATATTTGCAGCAGGAGATGTGAGCTGGCCAATAGAGCAGGGTATATATATATTACTACTCAGATAGCTAGCTCACTTCTCCTACTGCAAAGAGAAATCAAATAAGCCATGAACTGAAGCCTCCATAAATACATTATGGCTCTGTGTTGGAGAACAGGTACCTGAGCATTTGTATTTAGCAACCTTAACTTTCAGCAAACCATTACAATGTTGCAGAATTTGTACATTGTGTAAAGAAATTTCATTTTTCTAAAAAAAATTAGCATTTCAGCTTGCCTTTCTTTCAGTGTATCAGGCTGGAGTTGTACTACTGACTTAGAGTTGAGTTTCTGCTTCACTAGTGTATCGCAATGGGAAAAACAGAATCAGTGTTTAGTGTATTGTAATTGTGTTACTACAGAACACAATATTGGGGTAATTGATCATTTTCATCCTTTCCCTTTGTGAGTTAGCTGTTGACAGGCCACCTTGCTTCATACAGAGACTGATTGATCTCTCACCACATGGAAGTGGCAGGTGCTTGTTAAACCCCCAGTGGGGCTTGTTTCGATCTGCAGTGCTTTCGCATTTAAGCACTTGATCCTATAGTATTTTGAAAGGCTCTGGTTCTTGATCTTTAACCAGAAAAAGGAATGAAATCTGTGGGGTATACCCAGCATTCAATATTTTAATTGATGCAGCTTTATCCTGTTGCATGACCTCACAGTCTCATTCTTCTCTTTCTTTTGGGTAAGCACAACAGGCAAAATTGCTGTCATGAAGACACTGGTACGTGTTCAACAATAACAGAATGTGTATTTATTATTAGAAGAGGGTTCGGAGGCAGTGCTCCTCCTGCTCTGCTGGTGCTTCTGACTCCACCTTCCCAAGGCAGGCAGCAATCCTTTTGTTTTATCTTCCTGCCAGGGTTACTCCTTGGGTCACAGGAGTCCATCCTCTGAGAGGCTGCCTGACCCTGTAGCTGTCCAACGCACTGAGACCCAGCCAGCACAGTAATCCTATTACAATAGTACGTATTACAAACATACAGTATTGGAAAGTGAACTGACTGCTTGCCCAGAGATAATTTTTTGTTCTCTATATTGGACTGTCTGTAAAACCACATTGCATTACATAGTATTCAAAACATAACCTAAAAAGACAGCAGAGTAACTTAAAATCTTACAAAATCTTTTTGATAAAAGCTAAAAAAATTGCTTTTCCAGAAGATAAAATTGAAGTTCATGCATCTTTTTCTAACAAATTATGCATTCCTGGGTATGAGGAATATGTTTTCTACTGAACAGAATGGGAATCTTCAGTCAAGATTGTTGGGTTCTTTTGTTATTGGTGCTGTTTTGGGGTGGGTGGGTGGGTAGGTAGGTTTGTGGTTTTTTATTTGGTTTGTTTGCAAAAGGTGGTTTTAAATTATAGATCTGTACATTAACCAAAGGTATTGTGCTTCAGAGACTTCTTGCACAGGATATTTATGAACATTAGGTTACCAAGGGTCCCGCTTTACTGCCTTTTGGCTTTATAAGGCCATATCTTAAACCACAGAATGACATCAGAAAAATCTGCATCTACACAGCATTTTTTATCTCCAAATAGGATATTTCGAAATAGCGTCCGGATGCGATTATGCAAATTAAGTGTGGGAAATTCAAATCTGCACTTCATTTGCAATTTCGCTTGGCTGCATTTGCATTCCTCTCTTGAAAGAGAAATACAGTGTAGAAGTACCCAGAGAGACAGAATATAATTTCAGTTGTCTGAATTGACTTTATCCCCAAATCCTAGTTATATGTATCCAGTATGTTCCCATATAGCCCTTTGTCATTTAATAGCACTTCCATTTATCCCAAAAACCAGATATCTAAAACTTTTAGATATTCCCCATGCCATTCAGATAAATAAGACTATACAGTATACACTTCAGATGATAAAGCAAAAGAGAAAAGGAAAAAAATCTAATTAGCTGTAGTTGGTATCCAAATCTCATTATCTCAAAGTTCTCAGACACCTGAAATCATATTGTGTTTTTTACTGTTATAAAGGAAAAAGAAAATCCCCCTTGTATAATCTTTGAAAAGTCAGACTAGATGATCATTATGATCCCTCCTGACCCGAAAGTCAATGTGTCTAATCACCTACTTGCTTAAATCTTTTCAGGATTGGGCTCCTGTGTAGCATGGGCCAGACCAGAAATAAACCTGTGGGTAAAGTATCTCTATAAGGCAGAAGGGAAGGATCCTCCCCCCCCCCTCCAGGTAGTGGAGGGGTGGTGGAACAGGCCCAGGAAGGGTTACTTTACCACAGTAGAGAAATGTTTGGAGACAATGAATCCATTTTTATGTTTTTAATGATCTGTGAAACCACTTCAGCAACTACCTGATGCTTATGGGGAAGACAATACAACAAATGCATAAAATGCATAATCCAGGTAATCACAGACCAGATCCCATGAGGTACCCAATGCACAGTTAAATTAATGGGTATTGAGGAGGGTGCTCCATCTTTCAAGCCTCAGTCATGTAACAATGTAGAAACACAGGATATTCTTTCCTGAGCCTGCTGATGGTTTACAGCGTGTTTACCTACCTAGATTCTTTTATTGTTGCCAATCAGCAGAGCATCTAAGCACCTCTTAAGGACCATTACAGTGGCAACCAGTCAGATTTATCTGCCTCACTTTTGAATAAAGCTACAGTATTTAATTCTTGTCTCCTTCTCCACCCTGTTCCTGAACTTTAACACAAAAATCCACCACCATCACTAGCCACTGTTTATGTAGAACATATGCTGGGTTGCTCTGATTACTACAAAAGGATTACAACACTGTTCCCACTGGTGTGCTGACATTAATGATACTAATAGGCAAGCCAGGAAATATGGGTACTTTTACACACACATTATTTCAAAATAACTAGTGTTATTTTGAAGTAACTTAGCCTGTGTCTATACAGCAGGAAATTATTTCGAAATATCGTCAAGCCGGATGACTTCTTACTCTGACTCCTGTAATCCTCATTGTACAAGGAGTAAGGGAAGCTGGAGGAAGAGTGATCTATTTAAAAATAAGGGCTGTGTAGACACTCCCAATTTTGAAATAAGCTATTTCAAAATAAAGCTACCCAATTGTCGTAGCTCAATTTGAGTAGCTTATTTAGAGTTACCCCCTGCTGTGTAGATGCACCAGTGAGAGAGGGAGGCTGAACTGAACTTCAGGTTAACATGTGAGGGAGAGTTAAGGAATCTATGCTTTTCCAAATAGAAGAAATTAAAGTAATTGGTGGATAACAATCTATTGCTTCTAAACATATATGAAAAAATTAAGAACTGTACAAAGTAATTGGCAGGTCTCTTTTAAAAAGTTGCCCAGTGAAACAAGTATAGCAAGCAACAGAATTAGCATTCTGCTTAGTCATGTAGACTACTTAGTAGAGTACCTCAATACAAAGAGACTTAGATGTTCACATAGAGACAGAAAGACATTTCTTTGATAAATGGACCTCCCTGACAAAAGCCGATTTCTGTTCTAAATTATTCTAAGGGAAATCGTAATATGTTTTACTTAATTTAACTCATGCTGTTGAAATCCAAGAGAACAGGCTTGCATAAAGTCTAAGTAAAAACAGTAAACCCCTCAGGATGTGGCCCTCCCTAAATGGATTAAATTAGATTAATGAATTTATACCTTTTTATGATTTGAAGTCATTTTGTCCAGATACTTATGCATGGTCCTTGCTCTTAATGAGATTTCCTTCCTCCTCTTTCACCTCGCACGACTTCCTGATTTCCCACTGTTCCTGTCCCCAGCGGAAAGACAAAAGATAATATAGAAACATAATGGTGGGGGTTATAACACCATTAGATTTAAGGTTGAGTCAAATGATTTTTGCTTTTCTTCCTAAAGCTCATATCTGTGTGTATTGAAAGTTTTCATTCTTTACTTTATATGCTACATGAATGTGTCAATTCCTTCTATGTGTACATAAATTATTATATATCTATATCATCGGAGCATTGAAGACTTTACAAATATGCATTTACCTTTTAGGCTAAAATAAAAAAAAGTATTGATCAAATTCACATTCTTTCTACAAGTAATCTGGGATGATGCAGTTGAGGGAAAACATTGCCATTACGGTCCCAAAAGTTATTTACGGTAATTATACAATGTTAGTCTCTATTTTCCTTAAGGCAGTATTTCATAGAATTTTAAATACATAAATGAAAAATAGTTGAAATAAATGAAGATTTACACAACTGTTTTTTCACCAACAGACTTTTTAAATATAAGCCATTTTATTCTGTGCTAGACAATGCAATGCTCATGAAGTGCTCAACACAATAAATAAGAGGGATGATCTTCTACAAGAAAGTAAATCTTGCTTGAAGGTATTATCAGTACTATACTATTGGTGCAAATCCAGCTTACGTACAATGATATAGAAATCACTGCAGTCTGTTTATGCCTTCAGATGCGAGACTATTTTCAGTGGTGAAAAGGCATCAGATTTAATAATTTTAACTGACTCTTAACTCTGCCCCCGAAACGGTAGATACATTACTATTTTCACAAAATACGCTGGCTGTCAGACAGTAAGCATACTTAACATGCTGCACAAAACGAAGTGTCTTTAGGACACATCTGTTGCTGAAGAACACACATGTGGCGCAGGTAAACGTAGCATCAGTAGCCCACCAGAGATTAATCTGATGGGCTGCCACTTTTTTACTGCCTACCCCTGTAGTACATCATAGTTATTTCATATGGGGGAGTGCAGATTTGGGTCATACCTATAGGCTAATGCTGACTCTTTAATGGTTTACTGCTTTTCAATTATTTGCAGTAGAAAGAAGCTGCTGATACCCTATTCCTACAGTGCAAGTATAAATGAGTGTGGTGAATAATAAGCTAGAATATGCTTAAGGAATCTCTTTATTGTTGCTACAGTGTACAAATTATACAGGAAGATGTGAGGGCTGGTGTCTGTATTTTAGTTCACTTCGGCGCACTGCAAGCTTCGTATTGTAGCTCGCCTACAGCAGGTTTTTCACATGAGAATAAGTCAATCATGCCACTCCTAAACAAAAGGAAATCATTTGCCTGCTGAACATACTTAGATAAGGTTCAAAAGGTCCATATTATGATCTTCATAAACAAAATGGATAAAATCAAACTGTCCATAATTTTGGTAATTACACATATTGAAATATTCAACCTGACTGCATAACATTAATACCCACTTTTAATTTGATAAGCTGACTCAGAAAAGAGCATGTCAGCTGTTAGAAAACAGCTTAGAACAGGGGCAGACTAGATTCTTCTGATGCGGCCCACGCTCACCCCTGCGGCAGGGAGTAGTGCCGCTAGCTGCTTGCTGTGATTCTCTGTGATAGAGGGAGAGGCTTCAGGCAGGGCCAGTGCAGCACAATTTCTCAGCTCCCACTGGCTGGAGCTGCTAGCCAGGAGCTGCTTAGGTAAGCACATCCCAGCCAGAGCCTGTCTCTGTCACCCACCCCCTCCAACTCCCTCCCAGGCTCTGCACCCCTTCCTAAATTTTTCCCAGACCACAATCCTCTCCTGTACCTTTATCCCCTACCAGATCCTACACCCCAATCACCTGCCCCAGGTCATAACCCCCTCCGTCACCCAAACTCCCTCTCAGAACCCACGCTCTCTCCTACATCCCAGTTCCCTACCCTGAGCTCCCTTCTGCACCCAACCTCCGTCCAAACCCTGCACCCCCTCTTAGAAAAGTGCCTATCCCAGCCTCCTCCCCTCAAAAATTGTCTACTCCAGGCTTAGAAGGAACTACTAGATGATGTATCAAGTGATGTTTCATCAGTGTTCCTGCAAAATTATTTTCTCTTGGCTGGTATTGACATAAGACATTTCCTCACACAGTTTTCTTCAGTTTCCTGAAAATTTTTGTTCTTTGGTGATTTCCCCTCCCCCTTCTTAGAATAGCCATGAAAGTGCGGTCTTTGTTCAGCTGTTTTGGTTGGGGTATCATTCATCTTGCAGTGCTAATGTGCATGTTTGGGCAGAGAATTACAGGCTAGTTGCCCTGCTTGAAAAGAACAATGAGCCATACGATCTTCACAGGGAAAAATTTCCACACGTGCATTAAAGCTTCATACCGCCTGGGGAATTCAGTTACATCAGCGGGAGTTTGTGTGTGTTGAGGGTAGAACACAGTGCATAGTGTGTGATGTTTCTTATTTCCCCAAATTACACCAATTATTGTCTTGATTCAGATACTTCTAAAAGCATTAGAGTGGGACTCATATCATAAACCCATGTCCAAAACATCTGAGTTTGTTAATTTGTATTGCAATTAGTATGTCTATAATGTGTTTGCCACTATTTTGATCTTTCTGTGGAAGACATACTAAAAATAGTTCCCCTTATACCGGTGCAAAGTATATTTTTGATTGGGTCAAAACACAAAGGTAAGAAAATGTAACTGCTTGTTCTGGAGGTGATAGATATTAATGCTTCCAAGCCTCTGTGGGTATGTCTAGGCAGCATTTTGGAGAGACTCTCCCAGCTTAGGTTGATTGACTCAGCCAGTGGGGCACTGGCTAGAGTTGTGAAATAGCTGCATAGACAGACAGTGCTTTGAAGCTACAGCTTGGATTGAAGCTGTGCCTCCAGCTGAAGCTCAGATTCTGAAGAAGGTAGGAGAATTAGCTTTACAGTCCAAGCTTCAAAGTGCTGGTGATACAGCTATTCTCTGAGCTCTAGTGGGGGCAGTGGTGTAAGAAAACAAAATTTCTTACTTATAGGAGGGCTGGTGGCGATATGGTAGCTGGAGGAGCTGCTAGCAGTTCTGTTCCTTTCACTGGTGTCTTCCCCAGCAGGGAGAGAGGCAGCACTCCCAGTCCCTGCCCTTCCACGGACCTGTACTATCTGTATGCGGGGCTGGGAGTGCTGCTCCTTTCCCTGCTGGGAGGAGTAGCGGGGAAAGGAGCACAGCTCCCAGGCTCCCTCTGCCCGGTGCACAGAGGTAGAGCTCTGTGGAAAGGCTGAGGACAGGGGCTGGGAGTTCTGCTCCTTTTCCTGCTTCCCCTCCCAGCAGGGAAAGGAGCAGAACTTCTAACCCCCACCCCTGTGCCTCCACACACCTGTTGCTTCTCTGTGTGCGGAGCTGGGGGGGTGGAGCTGGCAGTTCTTCTCCTTTCCTGGTTGGGAGGGGCAGCAGGGAAAGGATTGGCTGCCACAGCATTCCCAGCCACACCCCCAGCCTTCTACACAGAGATGCAGCAACCAGTGGAGGGGCTGGGACTGGCCAGCATAGCAGCTAAAACTAACATGCTGAAACAGTATACCAGCCCATTTGCACTACTGAGCATGAGCCCAGTTAGCCTGAGCCTGTCATTCTGGGTTGGGAGACTTGTTATAAAATATGTAGAAATACTATGATACTTTGGGGTTTAGCCTTGTACAGTAAGGGTGTGGGTCACCCCAGTTTGGGTGGCTTAGTGGTTCATGGCCTTGACAACAGCAAACATACAAGTTACACTGGAGAGCTCCCCCCCTTCCCATCTAGTTACTTTATGCAGATTGATCCTAACTCCTTCCCACTCCTGAATTTCTTCCAAATGATCTACCAACATGACAATCTGCTGAGGTTCCTAGAATTCTGAGTTACTGTGTTACCACTTTTAGCATCAGCCAGTGAGTTTTCCTAATTCTAAGCTGTGTGAAATATCCCTGACATACCTGTTTGTCTGCCTTGCCAGCAAACTCGTTGGGACTCTGCCAAACTTTCACTTGCAGATACAGGCAGTCCCCGGGTTATGTACAAGATAGGGACTGTAGGTTTGTTCTTAAGTTGAATTTGTATGTAAGTCGGAACTGGTACATATTGTAGGGGAAACTCTAGCCAAACATTTCTCCAGAGCTCAGTTTTAGTCTCCCACACCTCACTTCCCTCAGTCCTTTATTCTCAAGCTGAGGTGTCTGCTGAGAAAAGCCGCTCCGCGTCTCCCTGATCTGCGGGGGGGAGGGGGGCGCTAGCTTTGCATCTCCCTGGTCTGCTGGGGGGAAGCAGCTAGTGCGGGGTTGTAAGTAGGGATTCGATGTAAGTCAGATCCATGTAACCCGGGGACTGCCTGTACTGTAATAAACAGTGAACCTCAACTCCTTAGTTCCTACAGACAGCTCCCTGCAGTTTCCAGCCTTTCTTGGAACACTCTCAGAAGTTGCTAAGTTTGTTGCTCCTTTAAAGAGACAATATACTGCAGCTCATTAATTTAATTGTAATTTGTTTTATATCAACTATAGCACTGAACTACTTGAGAGTAAAAGTAAAAGCAGTTTATTAAAAAAATCAAAGGCGTTAGTGATACCGATTATAAGGAGGAAAGATAGGAAGGGTTACAAAGTATAAATGCCCTTTAAGTCCTTCCACTGTGGGCCTAAGTCAGCTGAATCAAATGCACCTTTGAAATTACATACAGCATGTGCAGCGGCCTCCTGAACTTACCATGTGTCTCCAACAAGCACAAGGTCAAAATAGTGTTTAATGTGGTCCTATTCCTTATAAAACCTGATCATTGGGGCAATGCTTCCAGTGCAGCAGAGGATCAAAATGCTCCAGCAGACCATGCACAAATATCTTCCTTGAAATGGACAACACGATGATCTGCCTGTAGCTCTTTCACTCTAATCCTCATTGCGCTTACACTACCATTGAAACCAAGGGGAGATTTTCCTGAATGATACTATAAACCAAGTTCATCGTATGTAAAAAGACATCTAGTAAAGTCCAAAAAAGCAGTTGAAATAATATACTGTATGTCACCTTCCCCTTGAAGTCTCCTGCCAATTTTTCAGTTTCCCTTCTTTCTTTTATAATGTTTCCTGTCTCAGTCTTGCCTGTAGCAGGGTCCACTTAGTGAAGTGGCACCTCCTGCTGGTCATTAGGGGAATTAGCTCCATTCCTCAGCAGGATGCTCCCTTTGCTTCAGCCATCTTTGCTTTCTGCTCCACTGTCTCTCTTTGGGCCCATGTCGCTTTTGGGAGCATGGTGTCCTCTTCAGGACACTGGCCTCCAGCAGTGCCCAGTCTCTTACCTCCTTCCAAGGGGATATCAGCAGTCCTGCATCTCATACCTGCCACCATGGCCATCTTCAGCCAAGGTCTAGCCCGGGGTGTTTGGGTGATGGCTTGGGGCAAGGGAATGGGGTGCAGAGTCAGAAAGGGGGTATGGGTGCATGGGGGAATTCTGGCCTGGGAGAAGGATGTAGGAACAGGTACAGGGTCTGGGAGGGAGTTGTGACCTGGGGGAAAGGGGTACAGAGAATTTGGGTAGTGGCCTGGGGCGGGTAGTTGTGGGGGGAGGGAAGAGAGTGGGTGTGCCTGAGGCAGGCTCTGACTGGGAGGCATTTACCTAGGTAGCTTCTAGTCGGCAGTCCTGCAGGAACCTGAAAGCTGCAGTCACAAGCTGTTCTCTCGTGGCTGTGCTCCAGGAAGGGTGAAGGAGTGCGGGGGGGGAGGGGGGAATGGGACGAAGGAGGTTTCATTGGCTGCCCCAGCTGCCAGCAAAATATCTCAGCTGCTATTGGTCGGAAACTGGCCAATGGGAGCTGAGAGATTTTGCTGAGGGGCAGGGCAGTGCGCAAAGCCTACCTCCTTGCTCCCAGAATAGAGCAGTTACATTTAAAGCGGCTGCCACTGCGCTGTGCTTAATGGTTCCTGCGAGGATCCATGGGCTGGATCCAGTGGCTTGGCAGGCAGGATTCGGCCCGCTGACAGCCTCTTGCTCGCCCCTGGTCTAGCCCTTCACCTCAGGGGCAAACTGCAGTCTCTAAAGGCTATTCTTCGTGGTGGCTAGATGCAGTGCAAGGGGGAAGGTGCCCTTCTTCTCTCCCCTCTGCTACTACCATTCCCTGGGCCATTTCCACATGACCCTTCCACTTTCTTGATACTTTTATCAGCCTGAGAGAGAAACTTTTTTCCAGTTTCCCTGAGCCTGCCCAGCATTCCTCTCTCGAGGTACTCCTACTCCCTTCCTGGCCCGAGCAAGAATGACCGCCGCTCAACCCTGAAGTCTTTTATAGGGCCCAGCTGACTGGTCCCCGGCTGATTGGCCAGGGTTGTAAAGGCCTTCTCTGGTTTGTCTGTAACCCCTGCTGGAGTGGGTTACAATACCATTACATTGCCATATAAAAGATCCGCACACACAAAAACCTGGGTAGTGAGTGACTGAGGGAAACAATGGCACTGATTGAACAAAAGGCACTGTCAAATATCAAAAATAAACACTGAGCAAATACTTTATTCTAGATTTTCAGTGTATCTGTCATCTAATCTCTTTCAGCTTCATAATCGACTTGTAACAATGGGTAAAAATGGTTCAGGATGAAGTGTGATTTTTTTTTCGAATAATTGTCCCATTATTTGTTAAAAGGCCATCTGATAGAATTCTACAGTATGGTGATCTGTAGCAGAAGGCCAGAAATGAAAGCTAATATGATTTCTTTCATGTAGAATCTTTTTACAGCTTTTGCAATTTTCAGTGGCAGTTTTGATTTAGTGGGGGAAATCACACTGCCAATAAATGGTTCTGATAGACCGCTGTAGAAAAGCTGTGTTAGGCAGAGAAAGAACAATCTTAAAAAAAAATCTGTAGGATTGCAGCCACAAGGGGAGGCATCTGAAAAACATCTTGTTGATGAGTCTTTAATATATATTGCAAGCAAAGAAAGTGTGATGTAGAGAAAGAGTTGCTATTTTCAAGCAGGGATTTACAGTGCTAACATCTACTGACTATATCATTTTGTCTGTGTCTGCTGGTTTGTATGGGTGCTGGATGGCCTGCCTCAGCATGCAACATGGCAGTCATGCCCCAGGATATTGATCAGCAGTAAAAGTGTGAACATAAATCTGATGTTTTCTCTAAAGGGGGTCGTAACACTCAATTTTGATCTCAGTAGAAATGTGTACTGTACCATGCTCTCTCATCAAAAGATTGTGGCAATAGTAAATGTCAGGAGCCTTTTTCTTGTGTGCGAAATACAATTTTTACTGTTTGCAAGAGTACCAAAAGTGAATAGACAACTTAAAAATGCACATACTATCGGTACTAAATAAATGCAAATAAGGAATAGAAATCTGCCAGCGTATTGCTTGTTTTCAGGCTTTTAAGAAGAGTGCTATTGGGATTATGACCCCGCAAAGAATGTGAGAAGCTTCTTCTTAGAAAAGATTGTTTAATATAAAGATTGTTGGTAACATTTTCATAAAGTGCTTCTCTGACTTGAAATCAGTGGGAGTTTGTCAGCCGACGGTCAGGGCAGTGTGTGTGTGTATGTTTCCGAGAAAAGGTTTAACGTCCGTGCCTTTACTGCTAGGACCGGGGTCCCATCGCAGAGGGTGGCCAGCAGGCCAACAGACGCCCCGTTATATAGGAAGAGCTTATTACATCTTAGATTTCAGCTGCTAGAATTTCATAATTCCTTCGCAGCGGGCAGCCTTGAGGAAAGACTGAAAGATGCCCCAGTGGGTCCTGTCACCTGGGAGTGACACAGATCCAAACGCCCAAGCTCTTCCTATAACTGTCCCTTTATGACCGGCTGAAGTTCTTTTAAATTGTGCTTGGTTCTGTTACAGCAACTGAAGGAGTCAGGTTAAAGCTTAAACAGTTACAGGTTTATTGAGGCAGCTTATAAATCATATGGTTACAATGGCTATTGCTCTATTTCTTAACTATTAGCAAAATATAGGTCTTAAAAATGGTTTCAAAGAAGATAAAGATAGAAAAATAGAAATAATGGTACCAAGTAACAGCTTACTCTTTCTATGTGTACACTTAAGACAGAGGACCACATCCAGGTACCATTTTTACCCCCTTCTGTGCCTCTCGACTCCAGCATGTCAGGCCAGGGCCGGTCCCTCAATTCCTAGGAAAGACGAAAATACGAGGTGGGCGTCCCCATAGAACCTTGGGAGGTCAAACACCTAACCCGACCAGCAGGTAGAGGGTAGAATGACACTCAAAGTGAGTGTGTTGCTGTACCACCTTATATAATCATGGGGTCACGTATTTCTCTTTCTTATCTGTAATGCCAATTGATGCTGGTCTGACTGCTGTGAGACCAGTTCTTACAAGGGAGTTGTGAACTTAATTTACACTTGTAAGAGAGAATTGAGGTGATTAAATTTTGAAGTACTGGACATTGTTTTCTCAGTGGGAAATTCCTCTTCCTGGGACTGTGTGTTCGAATCAACATAGGTGCCAGCCGCAGCCTCGAGGCCAGCTTATTGACTTAGCTGCTCTCTATCCACATATCTGTGTTTCAGCTTCTCAGGATCAGATGAGCCAGCATAGACTATGCTGATATTATTGCTCCTTCTCTGCCCTGTGCTTCAGAGAGGCAAATAAGATGGATAATATGGAGGCAGGCTGTCTGGCCACAGAGTTCTAGGTGCATCTTTAGGTTCCTAAATACCTAGAAAAACCTGGCCCTAAATGCTTAGGTCTCTTTTGAAAATGGGACTTTGTTCCCTTATCTCTCAGGAACTTCTGAGACTTTTACCTGAAGAGGTGTTGTGAATGTGTGAGTATGGACATATGCTAAGCCCTATTGGGCAGTCCACTATCGTGTGTGGAGCTCCCACTGCCAGCAAGCCCCACGGCCACATGTCAGTGTCCCATTGTCCTGCCAGCCTGTAGGGCTCCCATGCGCTAGCTCTCCACTGGGACTCTCTGGTCCGGCAACATCCATGGTCTGGCGTTGCTGGGCCATAGAATCCGGGTTCAGAGAGTTTCAACCTGTAATTAAAGGCATACCTGGAAAAGTAGGAAAGAATTCCATAGAAAAATTAGAGTTTGGAACTGTGCCCTACTCTTGCACCTGTCACTTACTCAAGTACTCATTACTCATGTGAGAAGTAGTAGTTTTACTCAGGCGAAGAAGTGCTTTTTTAAATAAACATTTTTAGCATTGAGTCCTATTAGTTTTGTTCTGATTACAGAGCCCTTGTGCAAGAGATCGCTACATGGGTAGTTCCATTTGGCCACATAAGGAAGTTCTTACCCATTTTTACATAAAGAGTCATCATATAAGTTTTTATGGACTTTAATGGGAACTGTCTGAAAGATGAGAGAAAAACAGAATGAGTCCCTCACATTTTACCTATGGGGATATCATGTGCTCTTGAAAGCCAGGAATGTCATGAGGCAAGTCTACATTACAGTGCTACATCAACACAACTGCACCAATGCGCTGCCGTAATATTTCTGGTAAAGTCATGCTATTTCCACAGGAGAATACTCTTCCGTCAGCATAATTACTTCCCCCTGGCAGGAAACAGAGACAGTGTAAAATCTGTGTCACTCTGAAGAGGGGGCTTTTCCACACCTCTGAGTGACATAAGTTATATCAATGTAGGTTGTAGTATAGACCTACCCTCTTATTTCAGGGCTATATCTGGTCCTTCTTATAGATCGAAGTCCTGTTTACCTCAGTTGTGATGGAGACAGTATAACAGGTGTAGTGGAGGAATTTATTCCAAAGTATATCCAGGTGTACAGAGTTCAGTTCTGCTCTGCCTTTGCTAAAAGGCCCTATTGAGAGGGGTGATTTTGGAATTGAGCCATTGAAAATCTTCTCTCTGTCAAAGTTTGATTTTTGTCCTCCTTCTGAGTAGTCATTTGTGACCTTTTTATTGTAGTTACTATATAAGAAAAATAATACTTTCCCCCCAAATATATGTCAGGCTATTAAAAAAAATCCTTTTAAAAAGTTCATTGCTTGACATTTGAAAGTAATAAAAACATTTTCATTAATATTAGATTTTGTAAAACCTTTTGTTTTACACAACCTAAATGACCACCTGTTGGAAAAGATTAGTCATATTTCTGGTATTACCTTAGAAAATATTCTATTTCTTTGAACTCTTTAAATCTATTGTCTGAAACAATTTACCACAGTCTTGATGGATCCTCCACCACTAACAATTTCTAAATCAAGTTTGGATGTTTTTCTAAAATATATGTTCTAGGTAATATCTGGGGGAAGTGTTATGGAGTCTTCTGCCCAACGTATCAAGTACTGAAATCTAGTACCTGATAAGTACTAGATAAATCTAGATTGTGTGTCCCAGTGATCATAAATGTAAAAAGTATATTCTGTTCAGATGTGCCCCTAGTAAAGTTTAATAAAAAATGTGTTGTAAGCAGAAAGCAGGCCATCAGAAATAATAATGTTTGCATGTGCACATATGATAATTGCAAGAACAGATACCCTGCTTTACTTGTGTTGGAATGTTACCTGCACAATTTAGGATTCCACCCCTACACTTCCTCATGAGGTGTCAGAGAATACTATGGGCTCCCACCTCTACCTGTCATCATGGGTACACAGGCCGTTAGGAACCCAACTATACTTCTCCATGGACCCATGGTTCCACCTTTTTGTGGATTCAGGGCTAACACCCTTCCCCAGTGGACTCAAGGCTGCACAGGTCTGTGAGGTCTTTTCCCAGAGAATTCCCACAGAGTGAATATCCTTAAATATGTACAAGTATTTGTTAACAAGTAGAAGATTTATCTGGTGAAGAAAAACAAATAAGTTTTGTTTTTCTTCATTTAAAACATTGCTCTGGAGTAAGGCTGGGGATGAGGGTTTCAGTATGCAGGCTGCTGCAGGGAGAAAGAACTACCTCAACGTTCTCTCACCACAGCAGCTTGGGGCCAGCTGAGAAGCAGGCATAGCTGGGGAAGGGGTGCATGTTCCTCAGCTGAGGGACAGACAGACAAATTCTCTGAAATATGTAGTAGGTAGCTGCCCCTTTCTCTACCCCTGTCTCCTATTGGCTCAATGGGGTTATGGCGGTCCCTGTCCCCATCTCTGTCCCCTTACTGCCCCCCTGTGGTCATTCTGCAATATAACTCCCTCCTGCCAGAGCCCTAGTTCCATTTTATGAAAAGCAATTGAATTCCACAAATATCTCATTATCCTGGCTCAACCAAACCCATACCTTACTTTAAGTTAGGGTAAGAGGAAGCTGCATACCAACTTTTGTGGTCCTAGCTCTTATCATTTAGAAGTTATTAAACAAACAAATGGACAGACAGACACACATTTCTAAAGTATATAGAAAGATTAGCAACCAATCAAGAGAATACATAGACCTGTTTTTTGTTCCAGCTACACCAGACTAACACGGCTACATTTCTATCACTGTGCCAAGTATGTTCTGCTCACCATTCCCAGTAAGACAGATGTCTCCTGATGGCCAGGAAGGGGCATATCAGCTAGGCTCCAGCTTCTACACAATCTATTCATGCGGGAGTTTAAAATTCTGACAGCTTTGATCTTGAGCTGTATGAGCTTGTGTTCTGACCCTCATTATATAGTTAAAATGAGGCTCCTCTCTTATCTATGCTTTAACCAATTATTTTACTTAAAACATGGCTTTAAAAAAAACACTACTTATCTTTATGCTTTGTTAGTGGGAACCTGCAGAAACTCCAGGTCAGCTTGTCCATTCTCTCCCACTCTCATGTCTTTGTGGACACATCTGTCCCAATAAGTAAAGCTGTAGTTTCAGCTGGTACTTTTCTATCTGTCTTCCTGTATCAAGGCCACAATTTCCTGACTGCCTAAGTTTTGTTACCGACTTATGGTTACTGAGTCCACAAGATGACTGTGGGTTCAGCTAAGTCCATACCCAAGGCTGTGGATCATGTCAAGTCCAGGCCTTTTGCTACAGGAAGAACATAAAGAGAGGCTGTGCAGTGGTGGATATTGGTCTGACATATCCAGCACATGCTGTGCCATTTTAAAAGTGTGTAAGAACTCATGGAGAAAGGGCTTGATATAGACTTATCTTTGTACAAGGCCAGGTCTACTAATGTTGCTAATCAGGAGCTTCAACTGCCCTCCTCCTCATGGTTGTGGCTGTCCCTGCTTTAGGATCTTGGGAGAAGGGGTAACTTAAGACATGATTTGGTCCTGTGTTTGAAATTCTGTTTATGTTGGACATACTAAAACAAATTAAACCCTGGTGTAATAACATTGACTTTTTAGGAGAGGCATGAGTTTGGCCCACTTTGTCTTGTATACATAAATAAAGGAATAATGTTTTAAAATAGTGAAATATTTTCCTGTTTCTGTAGGGTTTAGACCAGGGCTACTCAACTTTGGAAGCCCCAGGGGTCACAATGATACTCGCAGCACATGCCAAGGGCCGCAAATTAAGCGTGGTTGCATATACATGCAAATATACATGCAAATAGCTTATTTCACATTGACGGGCATGAAGACAAAGATTAAGGCAAGACTATACAACATGCAGGCCCCATTTAAATCAGTTTTGTTGATATTAATAAAATGCAATATTTACCCGATTTCCACCCATATGACAGCCCTTTTAATGAGCAATGACAGTCCAGGAATTTAACTACTAAAACACATATAAACAGAAGACCAGTATATTGACTTCTATTTTGTTTTGGCTCCCACCCGCGGGCCACATGTTGAGCCCCGCATAAACCCAAGCTGCACCATGGGCTGCAAACAGATGGGTCTGTGGGCTGCATACAGCCCGTAGGCCGTGTTGAGTAGCCCTGGTTTAGACAGAATCTCTGCTTTGTGTTCTGCTAGTACACACCAAACAAAGGGAACTCATTTTAACCAAACTCAGTTCCAGTTCTGCACTGACATAAAGAGCAGCATGCAAAAGAGTAAATAGAAAAGTGACAATAATGTCAAGCATCATTAGAAATGAAAGCCAACAAAAAATACATGTTTGCCAAATGGAAAATGAAATGTATTTTAAAACATCTAAGAGGTTATTGCGGGCAATGGAGAGTAGAAAAAAATTAAAACTATTAAAATGCAATTCACAGTGTAATTTAAATGTAGAGTATTGCAATCTACAAATACCAAATTGAGCAATTTAACTGAAGAAGCACATAAGTATTACATTATTGCAACTTTTTTTTTTGGTAGTTTACTACGGCTAATACAGCCTACTGCTGCTACCAATTATACTGGTGTTAATCTGGAGTAACTGTAGTCAGTAAAGTTAGAATGATGTAAAATACTGGTAAAAGACAGCAGAATCAGACCCATAATGGGGACATCATTCTCATATAATATATGTTTTGATTTGCATTTTATTTTTTCTTTAAAATTCAATTTCTTTGAATTCATCCTCACTGTAAAAGGTTGATAATGGCTTATGCTCGAGTCGTCATCATGCATGTCTTTCCAATGTTTTCTGTATGTTTATAATGACAAAAGTAGATGAATTAAAAAAAAATACATTTTCTGTATGCATTTTAATAACATGCCTTAAGTGCACTCTTTGTCAGCTGGAATCCTGGATTTCCTTTGTGCAACACAGTAAACAGATCTGTCTACAGGAATTCCCATTACCATTTTTAAAACATTTGTTCATTATGAGCCTGAGTAGAAAAAAAGAAAGTGTTACTCCACCCCCTTGCCCCTTAGGCAAGAACTATCTTTGAACTGTTCTTATTCAAAGAACAAGTTTGTACTATTGGCGCTGTTCCCAGAGCATTGCATACTTGGTGATGTGTCAGGCTCTGCCCCTTGGTGAAGAGGGGGACTGAATCACAGTATTTAATTCTTAATGATTGTTCTGCATGGTCAAGAGGACACAGAGGCAGCCAATGCTCTTTATTTATTACTTACTGTTATAGCTATTGGCAGCTGGCCTTTTTAATTTAGTCATCAATACTCAATGCCTTTAAGCTATTACTTTAAATCCAGTACAAAATTAAGTACTAGCAAATGAGCATCTGCTAAATAGAAACAGTAAAAGGTAGATGTAGTATGAAAAGGCCCAGCAGAATGGACTTGTACTTAAGGATTGTAGGAAGAATGCTCTTTTTCCAGGTTTGCTACTTTATTGGGAAGGCATTTCGCAGAGCCTCTGCTAAAGTTTGTATAGTCCCATGGAAGTTTGAGATAGATGACTGCTTTCAGATAATCCTTTCTCCCTATCAATCCAAGATCATTCTCTAAAGTAGATATTGTAGTGCTTTATCCAGTCTGAATTTTAGAATGACATGCAATGAGGTTTCCACCGCTCCTCTTGAAGCTGTTTCAGGCCTGATGCATCTCACTGTTTCTCCTGACTATTTTGTCTTATTTTCACTCAGTGGCTGCTAATTATACCACAGTGAACTAACTAAATCTTCTCCCTTCTTGGTGGTGTTCAAAATCAGTAGATTGTTATCACTCCTTCCCCCCCTCCTCGCCAAACTTTATCTATTTAACTTTTTCAGTCATAGAGCACGTCAGTCATTCCAGACCACTGATCAGTTTTGCTCTGTGAAGAACTCTTTCCAGTTTGTCAATATCTTTTTGGCAGTGTGGTACCCACAACAGAATGCAGTGTCATCAGAGCTGTAATGACCGGGACCGTTAGCTCCCTGCTGCATGATGTAATTTCTAGCAGACTCCAAACAACTTTCTTTAAAAGGTCACTATGTTGGCAGGAAGATAATTTTGCATTTTAGAGTTGAACTCACTAGGGACAAGACTGTGCCCAGCCCCTTCATAGATAAGCAAAGGAGGAGGAGAGCACCCGTCGGGGGAAGAGTGCAGTGGCAGTCATTGCACACTCAGGGTATGTCTACACTACCCCCCTAGTTCGAACTAGGGGGGTAATGTAGTCATACGGAGTTGTAAATGAAGCCCGGGATTTGAATTTCCCGGGCTTCATTTGCATAAAGCCGGCCGGCGCCATTTTTAAATGCTGGCTAGGTCGGACCCCATGCCACGCGGCTACATGCGGCATGGACTAGCTAATCCGAACTAGCTAGTCCATGCTGCATGTAGCTGCGCGGCACAGGGTCCGACCTAGCCAGCATTTAAAAATGGCGCCGGCCGGCTTTATGCAAATGAAGCCCGGGAAATTCAAATCCCGGGCTTCATTTGCAACTCCGTATGACTACATTACCCCCCCTAGTTCGAACTAGGGGGGTAGTGTAGACATACCCTCAGTGCTATTATCCACCCTATCTTCTCCAATGGAGGCAGGAAGGGAGTAGGCGCATAGCCCCAAGTCCTCCTACTCCTTTGCAGCAGCTGCCTTTTCAATCTAGGGGGAGCATATTCAGTATGCTGTCCAGTGGAGGCACAACACTTGCAATCCACCTTTGTTGTTCACAGATCCTGATGCGTCTGGGCCCCTCACCAAAGTTCTCCAAATGAAGCTGGAGTTACAAGTACCAGGCCAGAGCTATATTTTATACTATTACAACTTCTACTATTACCAACATCTAGCTCTGGCATAGTGCTTTTCATCCGTAGATCTCAAAGTTACAGATAAGTACCATTATCATAATTTTACAGATGAGAATATGTATTCCAATACAGGTTGAGCCTCCCAAGTCCGGGGCTCTCTGGTCCGGCAACATTTGTGGTCCAGCAGGGCCATAGATGTTGTTGTACCAAAGAGCCCTGCAGGTGGGAGTGGGAGCCATCTGAGAGAATTCAGGGTTGGGGAACCCCTGCTGGGCCACAGTGGCTGGACCAAGTTGCGGTCGGGGAGCGCCTGCCTTGGCATTAGCAAGGCCAGGTGGCTGGGAAATCCCAGCTGCAGTAAGGCTTCCAGTGGCAGGTGACATCCATTCCCACCCCAGCAGCAGGGCCGGCGGCAGCCAGGTGACCCTAGCTGGAAGTCCCAGGATACCCCTGATGGCAGCAGGGCTGGATTGGGCAGCCCCAACTGTGGAACCCCTGGCTAAAGCGGAGCTGGCAGAAGCAGGTGGCCCCAGCTGGGGAACCTGTAATATACCAGTTCGGTCTGGGCACCACTGAGAGGGTCAAATCAGGGTGAATTGCTCAGAACCAGGGCTACTTACAACCTAAGACTGGGGTCCTCCCTATTAGGCACCGAAACAGTCACACAGAGCACTTCAGCTACAACTCTGGCCAGCAATGGGATCAAAATGTGTTACAGCCAGGTTAAAAAAAACATGCTTGATGCTGACTATTGACTACAGGTTGCACCTCTGAAAACCAGCTCTCTGGACCGGAGAGCTCTGAAGCCTGATGACAGGAGGGCCAGCAGCCCAGCCGGGCCTGGGGACAGTGGAGCCAGAAGAGCCCCACAGCAGTGCTGGGACCAGGGACTGGAGACCCCCCGCAGCCCACAGCAGTGCGGAGCTGGGTGCTGGGAAACCCCAGGCACCTGTGGCAGCACGGGGCTGGCAACTGGCCAGAGTAGAAGCCTGGGTGCCCATAGCAGTGCAGGGTCGGGGATTAGAGAGGCCTGGTCACCTTTGGCCTCAGCCCACAGCAGCATGGATCCAGAGAACCACAGCAATCAGCAGCAGTGCAGGGTTGGGGGCTGGAGAAGCCTGGCCACCCGCAGCATCGCAGGGCTGGGGAAATCTGGCTGCATACGGCAGCGCAAGGCAGGGCCGGAGACCCTAGGCCACCAAAGGCAGCCCGGGGCCAGTGGCAGCAGAGCAGGGGGGAAGGTAGAGGGAGCCAGAGGCAGGGAGTCGGCTGACTCGGTACCACCCATGGCAGGGAACACTTTCCCTGGTCTGGCAAATTCTGTCATTCAGGACCTGTCAGATCCAACCTATATTAAGGCCAGTTTAGTCCCTGGCTTAACTTTTAAGTAAGTAGGTGGAGTTCATAAAAACAGGTAACGTGGTATTTCCTCATGTGTTAGAATATCCTGTGGACGCAGACTGAAGCAAGCTTCTTCAAATAGATGAGGCTATGACTACCCTGCATTCCTCTTTCGAGAGAGGAATGCAAATGCAGCCGAGCGAAATTGCAAATCAAGTGCAGATTTGAATTTACCGTGCTTCATTTGCATATCAAGTGCAGATTTGAATTTACCGTGCTTCATTTGCATAATCATGTCCAGATTTGAATTTTGCAATTATGCAAGCGTGGATTTGAATTTCCCGTGCTTCATTTGCATAATCGCATCCGGCCGCTATTTCGAAATAAAAAACGCTGTGTAGACGTGGTTATTTCAAGAACAAACCCTTCTTTTGAAATAACTGCTACTCCTTATAAAATGAGGTTTAATGGTTATTTCAGAAGAAGGGTTTGCTCTTGAAATAACCACATCTAAACAGCGTTTTTTATTTCGAAATAGTGTCCGGACACGATTATGCAAATGAAGCGCGGGAAATTCAAATCCATGCTTCATTTTCAATTTCACTCACCTGCATTTGCATTCCTCTCTTGAAAGAGGAATTCAGTGTAAACATACCCTGAGTATGCAACTCATGTATTCTTTTCTACAACACACGTTAAATGTGACCATCTCTGCCTGACATATAGTAGATTCACTAGGTTTTCTGTTTCTATTCTTTTTAAAGATTATATCATGGAAGTGAAGTGAGCTCAAATACAACAGCTGTGCATGTGTAATAGTGTTATCTTCTGGAATCTGGAATACAATTGCTATCACTTTTTGTCCTCTCTACTTTTGTCCTCTCTTTACTCATGTCCCAGTCTTGTCTTCAGATTGAATCAGTTTCCCTATTAGATGAGAGACGCACTTTCTGCAGCACTTCAAATAACATTATTGCAAATCCTTTCTCTTATCCAGCATATTTATTTTGAATTGGTCCTATTTTATGTGCAAATATGGTATTACAAATTCTTTCACATGACTGTAATGAAGCCATTTCTTTCCTGATATCCCTTCTTGCTGTGGTGAGTTCAGATCTCTCAGTTTGGAGCCCTTAAGAAAATTATAGCAGCTTCATTCAAAATATATTATGATCAGTAAAAGCAGTATAGACTACAATAGAAGAGATTTAGCATTTCTAATAAAAATCAAAACTCCAAAGATTTAATAAAATGTATGCTTTTTAAAAGTTCCAAAACATACCTTCACATGCATATGGAGCTTTTTGACATCAGATTGAAGAACAGATACCTGCATCAGTTTACATATGGTTAACTTTTGGAAAGTTGTCTCCAAAACACAGAGATTAGAATTTTTTTTAATAAAAACTGAGTTTTACAGAAGCTGGTAGCTCTCATTTGGGTGGAATCGTCCAGACCATTAAAAGGTTGCAAGATTCCGTCGGTACTATTTTTCTTTTAAAATTATTTCTCTTGCCAGGAATCAGAAGAAGTGCATGAGAATGTGGTGGGGACTGCTGTCGAATCCAGTTGGAGATCTTGATTTCTGTTTATTCTCTCCCTATCAGTGTTCCCATTTTCTATTAGATGCAGCATTTCTGGAAGCACTTATGCCATGCATTTTCTTCTTATTGCCCTTGGGCATCTTCACATTGCAGATATTCTTTGTGCCTACCTTACGTTGCTGATCATGTCCCCGAGTCAGGAAAGTGTTTGGTTAAATTAATCCCTAGTTAACACAGCACTTGAACACATTCTTGGTTTTAAGTTGCTTAAACATCTATAACACATATCCTTCAATGTCACTTAAGAATGCAGTTTAGATCCATTTAAGTGCTGTCTTGAATAGGAGTGCTTCCCTGAATCAGGTCCAACACATGGAAGTCTTCAATTTTACATTCAGGGATGATACTTTATGGTGGTGAGAGATGGAGGGTTTTGAAGTAATTTAATCTTGCTGGAAGCATACCCTTTTTCCATTCCACTCACCCTTTGCCCTGTCTTCTTCACGTCTCTTCTTACAGAACTAAATTCTTTTTATAAATGTCACTAACATTGGATGTGACCTCCAGGAAAACTTCTGTCAGGGAGTATCATTTGCTATTACTTCCCATCAGCAGGGACTAGTGAACTGGGTTTATGCATGTCACACAATGACCCTTTATCCATCTTCCTCAGGAAGCCTGCGGTACTTCCTTTTGTTCTTAATGTATTTCTCAAATAGTTTGCTATCTTTCCGTTGCTTATCTGACTCGGAATTTTTCATGGATGGTTTATTTAACAGCTCTTCCTTGGCTGTTAAACTTTCCAGAAACTGCAACACCATTAACTGAGGCTATATACCAGGTTTTATTTATTTAGCAGTTTTATGCTATTTTTGTTGCTTTTATATCAAGACGAAAATGTGCAAATAGGCTACACTGTGTCACATGTATTCGTATATCCCATTAGTAGTTTTTTTAATCATTCATGTCTATGTACATTTACCTGGCCTTTGATAAGTGGGGAAAAAAGGCAGTGATGCTAAAGGAAAGTTGACTGTAACTGGATGTTTATAGGTAAGTGAAACTGAAGGCATTTCTTAGCAAAATTAAACAATTTCAGACTTCTTTAAAGGGTCCATTAAATGGAAAGAATGTTGCTCAGTATGAAACGTAATGAGGTTGTGAGCTGTCAGTTTGAATCTTTAGCTCCTTGATTGCCCTGAATGAAAGAATGCAGTGTACATACTATTGCAACCAGTGGTGCATTGGGATTCTCAGGGCTACCATAGAGAAGACTTGTAAATAACAGCTCCAAATGCTGACATTTACAAGAAACAAAACTCAGTAGGCACTCTGTAGCCAGGCAGATAGTTCAGCGTGGTCTGACCACAACATTTAGGGTCAGCTTTCTTCCCAGTTAAAGAAAGGGGCAGCTATTCATTTTACCCCCATGAACTCTGCTAAATATAGTCTGACAAAAAGCGTGATCAGGTTACTAACAAACCATCATACCATTTCCACTAATCCACTCTCTTTCTCCCATTGACAGGTTCACTTGTTACAATTTCTAATGCAAAATTGCCTAGCTTTTAATATTAGCAGTCTTTTAATGTAATTAAGTGCACCTTGACTTTGCAAATTAGACTGTAAAGATACATAGTTTCAGCAAAAATAACCCTCTTTAAAGTTTACCCTGAGAACCTACCAGATCGCAAGTACAGGCAGTCCCCGACTTACGCAGATCCGACTTATGTCGGATCCGCACTTACGAACGGGGCTTTCTCACCCCGGAGGTCAGGGCGAGCAAGCCCCGTTCGTAAGCTGCTCCGGTGCCCCTGGTCTGCTGGAGACCGTCTCCAGCAGACCAGGGGCACCGGGCGGGTTCCCGCGCTTCTGAGACTTTGCCAGAGCAAAGCCTCAGAAGCGCGGGGAACCGCCGCTGCTGCCGCTTCAGTCTGGGTGCCTGTGGTCTGCTGGGGACGGTCCCCAGCAGACCACAGGCACCCGGACTGAAGCCGCAGCCGCGGCGGGGTCCCGCGCCTCTGAGGCTTTGCCAGAGCAAAGCAAAGCCTCAGAGGCACGGCACCCCGCTGCCGCTGCGGCTCTGCTCCCGGTGTCCCTGGTCTGCTGGGGGGGAGGGGTCGCAGCTAGTGTGCTCCCCCCCCCCAGCAGACCAGGCTTTTGTTTTGGACTCTGGGGCAGAGCAGCTGGGGCGCTGCCGATTGGTCCTGCAGCGCCGCTCTGGGCACTACTGGACCAACCCGGCAGCACCCCAGCTGCTCTGCCCCAGGTCCTGATTCAGCCGCTGCTGGTCAGTTTCAGCAGCAGCTGAATCAGGACGCCTGGGGCAGAGCAGATGGGGTGCTGCTGGGTTGGTCCAGTAGCATCGAGCGGCGCTACTGGAGCAACCCAGCAGCACCCCAGCTGCTCTGCCCCAGGCGTCCCAAGTCAGCTTCTGCTGAAACTGACCAGCGTTGACTACAGGAAGCCCCAGGCAGAGTTGCCTGGGGTTCTTAAGTTGATTCTGTATGTAAGTCAGAACTGGCGGTCAGTTTCAGCAGTGTCTGAATCTGGACGCCAGTTCCGACTTACATACAGATTCAACTTAAGAACAAACCTACAGTCCCTATCTTGTACGTAACCCGGGGACTGCCTGTAGATGCTATTTTACAAAATTAAGTGGAATAAATGAGACTTTTTGTCTGATAAATAATAAATGAGACTGATTCAGATAGATTTTAAGAATTTAAAAAGTAATTTTAAATTAGCTTAAATTTGCAAGAAAAGAAAGTGAATATAAGCGTTATATTGGCTCACATGCAAGACTTTTCTCTTTGGTTTGCTTGAAGTGTTTTCCCTGTTGCACTTATAAAGCTATGATAAAATGCACAGAGTAAATACATAATTCCATTTTTCTGCCATAAAATCCCAGTTGAAGGAAAATGTTTATGCGAGTACTTCTAAAATTTTTAGAAGTCCTCAATTATTAAGAGCTTCTCTAGTAATTAAAATGTGCAATACATAGTCTGCTATAAATATATGAAAAAATATTCAAATTATTTGAATTCATCTCTATATTCATAAGAAACACGTTTCTCCAAATATCCTCAGTATTATTAGGTGTGAACACCTATGCCTATGTAATTTGGTCTGAGCTTCCTATGTAGTTAATAGTTATGAGGCATAATGTTGATATATTGTAAGTATATATGAAGTGCCAAACTAAACAGAAATTATAATTCAATCAGAGACGTCAATGACAGCAGTTATGAATATTCATTTCATATTCACTCTGTACAACGAAGTATTAGTATATGATTGAATAGTGTTGCAATGAATTGAGAGATAACTAACAGTCAAGTGGTAATTAATGCAGTCTTTCCTGAATAGTACAGCCTTTGTCAAGTGGCATGTGGGCAAGATCAGTGACTGGAAAGTTAACATTCAAAGACAACTAGTCATACAGTGTTTGGCAGCAGGCTGCCACTATAAAGGTCTGCAGGAATACACTTGTTAAAAAGGGAGAAACAAATCAAAACTTTATACAACTGCGTTTTTTTAACCATGTCCAGTAATAATTCCAGAAAAGCTGAGTTCACAGGTTCAGACTACATTACAGCCACAATGATGTCCCACATGTAATTCAAGCAAGCCAAGGTCTGCTGTAACACCAAAATCGTACTTAGGGACTCCAAAGTAGCCTCCTATTGCTTACCATCCCAAGCTGTTGACCTATTAATCTATTCCTAGAGGGTGAAAAGAGGAGGGCATGCTAAAGGCATGTCTACACTCACAAAATATTTTAAAAAAAACTAAATTTGAAATAATAGCTCTCAAAATAACAAAATTAAAATAGCATGTTCCCACTCGAAACTAGTCTGAGGCAGGCTCTGTTAATGTGGACGCGCATTAGAGCCCCAGGAAGTACTGGGGAGTAATTACTTCAAATTACTCTGGGGCACAGTAATTTTGAAATAGCAGCAGTGGTGCGTCCACTATTTCAAAATAACTGTTTAGAAATAATTAAAAAATAATGAATAGTCTAGCAGCACCTTAAAGACCAACAAAACATGTTGATGGTATTATGAGCTTTCGTGGGCACAACTCACTTCTTCAGATGAATGGAGTTATTGAAGGACCAGTTCCAAAATAAAAAGGGAATGAGGGGGGGAAGGAAAAAGGGGGGAAAAGTCAATTAGAGTGTTCATGCTACATGAAGCTGATAGAGAAGGTGCAAATTGTTCTTAAGTACCCATTGTTTGGTTTTTAAAGTCATTAGGATGTGGGAGGTAGTGTGCTAGCCAGGTAATGTCTTTATTCATACTTTTGTGATGGGTCCCTTTGTATTTGGCTTATGGAATTGGCCTGAAACAACAAGGTGACTTTGAGATCCATTAATGAATGCCCTGGCAGGTTAAAATGTTCTACAACAGGTTTTTGTGTGTTGACTTTTCGGATATCTGATTTGAAATAAGCATTATTCTCCAAGGAAAGCAAGAGAACAGATTTTAAAATAACCAGCCCGTTATTTAAAAATAATGGGCTTGGCAGTGTGGATACTCCTCTTATTATTTTGAAATAAGAAGGGTTATTTTGAAATAACTCCCTAGGGTAGACCTGGGCAGCTAGAATTGCCAGAGTTAGCTAAGGATCTCCCTGTGCCCTGTGTTCTCCTTGGGGAACTCCCCAGAACAGACTAGATCTCTTCAGCTGTGATAGGACACAGATACAACCTTCTGTTCAAGGAATTGACACTAAGGCAGTACTTTCCCAAAACAAAATGTTTTATTTATTTAGTGTAGCCTACCTTTCCTAATACAATTGGTCTAACCCTAAGATCAGTGAATGTAACAGACATGGTTTAATGAAAAGAAAATACTATAATGTAATTGTTTTGATTGTAATAAAACAATATTTTCTGTTAAAGAAACTTCTGTAATTGCATGTGTCAAAATTTAACTAAGTCTGTATTAATTAAACCTAAGATCATTCTTTATAATTTGCTCATACTTTATTATGGAGCTATAGGTTGAAAATTATCAAGCATTAAAATAAATCCTCGTGCATCCTAATACTTCACTGTAGGTCATGGTTGGCCAGACTATGATTTCACAGTACAATAATTGGTTTGGGGTACAATCAGAAAGATGTTAGAATTTGTCCCTTTATTTAGTCAGCTTCTCTTTATACAAAATTGCATTACAATGGAAAAACAGGAGGATTGCTAGGAGAGAGATGGAAAGAAATAGGGATAAGAAATATTAAAACACATCTTTTATAGGCTCTTGAAAGGAGAGCCCCATCACTTCTTCCTTTCTCCCTGCCTGTGTTATTTCCTATTGATTTATTTATCTCACAGTCAGTATAGATAAAGGTATATACTTTTAAAAACTTTTTTATTAGTAAGTGAACTATTAATTTCATTCTTGCTGAGCAAAAAGGTGAGAGGAAAATAACTCTGTGCACTGGGATTTAGACTGAACACTTCGGAGTAGGACGTCAATCTTCATTTGTTAGGAAATATGCCACGTCTGTATCATAATGTAAGAAACCAAGAGAGGCTAGCTCCTGTGCATTTTAGAAAGCATTTAGAAAGGTAATTATCACACAGGAAACCAGGGCTAATTAAACATCATCAATTTGTCACTAATCTGTTGATTTGTTTGGGGGCTCCATTCTGGTTTTTGCAGCCAGTGGCTGTATTTGGGGGCTTGCAGACAATGGCACCTGCAGACATTATAACTTATCTAAAATGTATCTGGGAACACTGAGATATTGCAGGCCAGAACAGGAGCTGCAAGTCACCCTGAAAGGGTGCAGTTTGCACTTTCCAGAGCCAGTCTTGCTCTGCGGACCATAATGGTGCTGAATGCAGCTGTACATACTAAGCATTGAAATCCATGCACACTCAGTTCAAGTGAACCAAGATTGCATGTGCTTCTTGCTCAGGGAGAGAGGAAAAGGGCACTTGGAGCACTTGCAGTCTCATGCAAGGATAGTCATAATCTAGCTCTTGATTTATCATCTGTCTTTCAAGTGCCAAAGTGTGGTACTAAGTACGTATATCAAATGTAGCCATGTATACAGCACTTGAGAAATAAGTGGTTTACAGAAATGTTTTAAGCTTACCCTTAATATTCTGAGAGAATCACTTGAGTAGCTATCAGTTGGAAGGGCATTCAACCCTTGGAGACAAGTGGAAAAAATGTTCAGAGTATGTGCTGTGTTTGGAGATTGCATGAGATACAGATGGTACAGGAAGCAAACTGTCTGACCCAGAGGGCAAAGCCTGAATAGGAACATAATCCTGTGTCAAAATGCTTACAATACAACCTGACAAAGCCATGTAACTTATAAAGAATGTGTGGAGATGAGTAGTTTGCATTAGAGCCCGGAAGTTGCTCCATGGTAAATATGAGTGCAAAGAAATGTTGACTGCCAGATAGCTGTCTTGCTCTGTACACCCATAAATGATACTCATACTACTGCTTTAAAATGTGTCTCAGAACCTTCAATGGGTGTTTTTCTAGATGGAAAAATATCCTGAAATCCCCGGGGGAAAATGCAATGATGAATGAGGACTATCAGGAGCAATGAAAGCAATTAAAAAGTAAAGGTTTGTTTCAGAGAATGGTGATGGTTAAGATATACTCTGTCACGGTATCTTACAAAAAAGCTTGAATGTACTGTAGTATGAAAATCAGGCATTTATGTGATTATATGTTTTTATAACTTTTCCATATTCTTACACAGTGCACTGAAATAATGGTCAAAGAAAATAAAATACCAAATGTAAAGTACCTTGTAGAACTAGTGACATTTCTAACTATGAAGGAGTCCCTATTTCAAGTCTGAGTATAACACTCTTAGCACAGCTGGAGAGAATTCTGAAAGTGAAAGTGAGTCTTTGTCCATTGTCCTTTCTCAATGTAGTGTTGCATCCCCAAAGGACCACAGCAAACTGCAACACCTCTGCTTTCTAATAGAAGATCTTGAGCATGAAAATAAAACAGCCCATGTTCTCCTGTGCTACTGAGGTGTAGCTGTAAGGTCAAGCTCTGTAGTTGGGTTGAGTGTGAAGCTAGAGGTATCACCCACCACCCACTGAGCAAGTTGGCATAATACATCTCACATTATGGAATATCCCTGTGAGGAACTGTGGAATTCAACAGAGAGGTAGCTCTTGTTCATAGAAAAAAGGATATATCACATGCTGAAGGAGTCACACTAGCAAGGGGAAAGAATTATTCCCATTTGTGAAGTCCCATTTTCCTATTCTTCCCTCCGCATTTGTGATTACACCGGAAGTAATTAAATATTAAAAAATTAATAAAGATTAGTACAGAGATACAGATAGGGCCAGTCTGTAATAATATAAGAATGCAACAAGAAGCCCTGGAAGAAGCTTCACAAACAGCTGCAATGGGCATTTTGCCCAGCTCTGCCTAGGAGACAGCAACTCCTGAGGCAGAACAAGGTCAGAAAATAAATGGAAATTGCTTCTCTTACAGAAATAGGGATCTTTGGAACAAGACACTGCCCAGCCTGGATGCCTGGAACAAATAGACCTAGCATGCTTGCTTTTTGAAAAGAAGCAAGCATTTTTTCTGTTTCAGTGACTTTGTTCTATTAAGTTCTTGCAGTTGAGATTCTCCAACCTCATGGGGAAGGTCATTCTGTGTCAAATAGGGAAGACTTAGGACAATATATTAAAGCTGATATTTAATACAATTTACAGTTCGATGCAATTTATTAGATACAGATCTGTGTGGTCTATTGGAGTGTCAATGGAGCTGCAATCAGTGGCACATAAAGTGTAAAATTTATATACAAATATGAAGTAAGTTTGAAGTGATAAATACCAGACATATATTAAGCCCTATAATTGTATCCTTTTAACACTGCCATATTTTACTGTGAGAACCCCAATTAGGGGGTAAATGTAGATGGTATGATGTGAAGGAGGAATTCAACAGTGTGATCCTTTAAGGCCACTATATTACTGTAAGTGGAGAATGCCTGCTTGTGAGTCAGGAAAATAACTGTGTAGGAAATGAGTGTGTAGCAAAGGGTTCTAGAACCCCTGCTAATAAAACATTAAATCGTCTGTGAATATTTTTGGGAATGCCTTAACAAATAGTTATACAAGGCATATTAACAATATTTGTTATGTATTGCACAAATTGCAAGTACTTGTGTACCACAATAAACATATCATTGAATTGACATGCCATATGTGTCCATTGTAAGCACTAGCAACCAAGAACACTTATTGCTTTGTCTCTCATGATCATGTTGAATGTGTCTTTCAGTCTTTTTGGCAGCCCATTCTGTTGGATGGGTGATTTGGAAAGAGATTGCTTTGGGAAGAGGACAATGACAAATTGTTCCAGTGAGGGTTTAGAAAGAAAAAGAAACACCCTGCAGGAATGTGACAACAAATATGATGATTGGGTTTGTGTCAGTCAACTTAAAACCACATGAAGTGTGTTCTGAAGTTCTGGCTGATAAAAGCACAAAGGCTTCAAAGTTGCCACACTGTTATTGGTGGAACATGGCTGAGAGCAGTTGCTTCCAAAATTTAGAAAACATAACTAATTAGCAGTTCAACTTATTGAATCAACTGGATGTGCTGTGGGGTATGCTTCTGCTGAAGAAGACTTGCTCTTCAGTAAGGTTGTGCCAGAATGCACGATCGGACAATGGTTATTTTACAGACTTCAGGAAGCTGTCAAAGATTATCATACTGTGTTGATGTGTCACATTGTGATCTGCATAGACAGTGCTAATGTGATGACAGGTGAAAACAATAGCTTGGTTACATAGATTCAAACCATCAGAATTAGTGCCTTCTGGCATTTATGTTTAACACTCTCAATCTCTTGCTGATAAGAAAATCAGGGAGACCCAAGTCCTTCATAATGCTACTGAACTAATAATAATGTTATTATTTGGCTCTTTTGCAGCAAGTTTCATTGAAGGCTTCATTCACAACCTATGCATTACTTTGTGATGACATGAGTTTTCTTCAGCAGTAATTCCTTTCACATGGACTGGTAAAGTGATAACAGGACTCTGAATTGAGGGCATTTTTCTTCAGTGATCAGCAGTCTCCCCTTGCAAATGTAATCAGTCTTGGGTGGCATATTTAGCCTGCCTTCCGGGCAACTTTTGTTACCTAAGCAAGCTGAATTTTTGTCTCCATGGTGGAATATATATGTCCTATCCATGATTCTGAAAAAAATTTGGAGGCTGTGGTGGCTAATCTGCTGAACATGACCTTCCAGTGTGATGCTGTGACCAAAAGAGCTACTATGATCAGGATCAGAATGCATAAACAGGAAAATCCCATGTAGAAGAGTGGCTATTATATTGCTGGAGGGACTATTGCTGACATATCATGTCTAGTTCTGTTGCCCATAATTCAAAACAGATGATGATATTTGGGTGGGAGGGGTCAGGCTATGTCTACACGACAGAGTTTTTTCGGAAAAACGGCCATTTTTCCAAAAAACTTCACTTACTTCCTAATTGTGATCACGTTCTTTTGAAAAAAAAATCAAAAGAACAGAAGGGTTTTTCCGACATTGGTAAACCTCTTTCTACGAGGAAGAAGCCTTTTTCCGAAAGAGCTCTTTTAGAAAAAGGAGTACGTGAACGGGGAAGAGGGAGTTCTTTCGAAAGAAGAGGAAAGAGTAAAAAGCACAGGTGCCCTGGTAGCCACTCCGTTCATAGTAATCACAGCTTAAATGTGAGATTGCGTCCATTCAATGTGGATGCTATCTTTCGAAAAAGCAGATCGCTTTTTTGATGTGCTTTGGCAGTGTGGATGCTCTCTTTCAGAAGATGTTTTTTTGGAAGATCTCTTCCAGAAAAACTTCTTCCGAAAGAAGCCTGCAGTCTAGACGTAGCCTCAGAGAAAAGCCACAAGAATGATTAAAGGATTCGAAAATATCCTTTATAGTGATAGACTGAAATAGTTCGGTCCATTTAGATTAACAAAGAGCAGGTTAAGACATAACTTCATTAAAGTCTGTAAGTATATGTGGAAGAAAAACTTAACAATGAGCTCTTCAATCTAGCAGAAAAAGATGTAACATGATGCAATGGCTGGAAGTTAAACTAGACAAATTCAGACTGGATATAAGGCATACATTTTTAACTGTGAGAATAATTAACCATGAAATAGTTTATAAAGCATCTTGGTGGATTATCCATTTCTAACAAATTTTAAATCAAGATTTTCTAAAATATATGTTGTAGGATCTATTTGGGGGAAATTCTATGGGTTGTGTTATACATGAGATCAGGCAAGAAGATGACAGGGTTTGGGTTTTTTCACCGAATTGGAAAACATCTTCATGCTGACCTGGCCAAGATGGCAGACTATTATACCAGTTGCCACCTGAAACCAAATATGACTAAGACGGTTTTGAGCATCTTCCACCTCTGTAATAAAAGCAATAAATATGAGTTAAACATCTTTGTCAATGACAAACAAATAAAATGTGTCTTGCTGAACTACTCATTGAATTACTGCTGCCAAAATCAGGACCAGGAATAAATAAACAGCACATTAGCTGGTTTGATATGAGAGACAGGTGCACAGATACTTCACACATTAGCTCTGGCATTGTGATATTCCTAAGGTCGTTCGCCTCACACAAAATTGCTCAACATCTGCATCATCATAGGCACCAGTGCCACACTCCTATTCCATAGTACTAGTTCTTAGTGCAGGGGCAGACAAAATATGGCCAAGGGCCGGATCCAGCCCATGACCCAGTGGCAGTCTCAGGCAGGCTCCTTGCCTACTCCATCTCTGCACACTGCAAAGAGTCCAGAGGGAGGGGAGGAGAGGCTTTGTGTGCAATCCCCATGCCCTAGCACAATCTCGCCTCTCTCACTGGCCAGAAACCAGCCAATGGGAGCTTTCTGTTTGTAGTACTGGCAGCATGCAAATTACCCACCCCCTCTGGGCTTGCAGCATTCAGAACAGTGGATGAACCCAGCAGCTGCTTTGAGAGGCATGCGGGAGCATGGAAGGCAGGGAGCCTGACTGATGAACCTGCTGGGCTGCTGGCTGGGAGCCGCCCAGGTAAGTGTCTGCTGGCCAGAGCCTGCCTTCCACCACTTCCCCCTTCTGCACCCAACCTCCATCCCAGACCCCACAACTTCTCTGTTAATATAATGGAAGAGTGCAGCCCTTGACCATTTACCAAATTCTCCAAGTGCCCCTCCTACTTCAAAATTTGGCCACCCCTGTGTTAATAACATATTCCTCCACATATTCACTGCAGCGAGTCTACAGTCAGACTGGTGGACAAAACTACACGTCAATTCAAGTCTGTCACTGTACACAGATATCTTCAGTCATCCCAGAACATGACTGATATTAAGCATTCAGTCTCTTAGCACTAACCATTTGGTGTGACAAGTGGTTAACTAGATGTTTGTAGTGGTTTCCTTGTCACCGATCCAACCATTGGTCTCCTGGGATTTGACCTGGCATGTCATTTCTGCTGAGTATGTTATGAATTGGCCAAGGAATATGTGCAGTGAACCCTACATATGTCTCAATGATGACCTGTTTTCTCAGTGAGATCTCTGTCTGTCAATGACACATGTTGTCGATGACTCTGAACTAACTGGTGTCATAATGGCCCTTTGTTCTGCAGATGAAGCTGCTCTCAGGTGGCTTGGCAAGCACTGGAAATGCTAGAGGAACTACAAGGTCTCAGTTGTCCCCTGGCCTTGGAATCTGTAAACAGTAAGATCGAATCTTCCATTAGAAAATTTGGAAATTAGTCTTCCTGAGTGCAGAGGAAATCTGGAATTATTTCCTCTTGCTTCAGACTTCTTCAGGGGAACTGAGGCGTAACTCAAAAACCATAAGGAACTCGTAAATCAGAATTTGAGTGAACTTCAGACCCTTCTGAGGGTCTGTTTTCCTAACGAGCCACATCGTGAAAAGAGGTGACTCACTGATCATTTCATTCCAAATGCTGCTGACTGCAGCACTGTTTTAGCTAGTACTAGAAGAACTGATAGGCCTATCCTCTGATAAGAACATGCACTCAACTTTGTGCAATCAGGAACTCAATAGACTTTGGTCCTGAGAGGGGAGCTGCTAAACTAGATCTTTAAAAGCCTTTAAACATCTCTTCCTATTTTCAGCCTCATATCTTTGTAAGTCAAGTTTCTAAGGCTTTTTTAATTAAAAGGATTTGAGACTCTGCCTTCTCCCATTTACCTTTATCTGAGACATCATTCATCAGCAAATCAAGCCTCATCTCATCAAGCAGAAATGTAGAAGTATGTTGTACCTCCAAATAGGTGCTTAAATCTCACAAAGATTATTTTAAAAAGAAGTTGCATCGGTAAGTAGAAAAAACAGTATAGCTGATTCTTCTGAAGAGAAGGAAAAGGTTGGAGGAGAAGAAAGTTATCAGAAGGAGAAAAAAAAAGCCAGGTGACTAGAAAGGGCTTACAAATAAAGAAACACACAGAAACAGGTGCTAGACAGGAAAAAGAAGTATGGAACAAGAGACAGCAAAGTCACAGAACTTGGGTAGAGGACTCCAAGAGGAAGAAGTCACCCAGCATTCAGTACCTTCAGGAGACAAGAGGCCCTATCTGCTTTTCTGAGTCTGTATACTTCAAGGACTACGGACTGTGGTAAGGAATCAGTGCCCATCCCAAAGAATACCTCGGAGTGGTAAGGAAACAGAGGCAGAGACATGGATTTGGTGTTTATCATTTTATTTTATCTGAATCCTCTTGTGCCTTATGTTACTAAGTATTAAACAGCTTAAATGTGCTAGATTCTGAGCCAAGTGTCTCTATCTGTTAATTGCTTCATAACTGCTGTGTGCTCCTGAGAGATTTAAACTATAATCAGGAGGTTCATGTGTTTAGGATAGAGTTCTGGGAGAGGGGTGTGTTTAAGTGCCAAGGAATCTGACCAAAGGGATTCTTGGATCCAGAGCAGCAGATCCCCTCAGCACTCATAGTGGGTGCTAACTAGGATTTTTATGTATGTGTTTGTGTTGTGATGGCATCTAGGGACTCTAGCCCAGAAACGGCCACAATATGCTGAGACAGCCTGGGTCTATAGAACAGAATGTCCCTGGCCACATACTATGGCTTTATTCCGGGCATCTGAGAGATCTGCAGGGTTATTATTGATCTGGCGCAGCCTAGTTGATTGCAGATGATCACAATTAACAGTGATTAATTGCCAGTTCATGGTCAGACAATGTCCCCTCCTGACCTTAAGTCCAATATTCAGAGATTTTATCTGAGGCAGAGTATATGATCCAAAAGTGCCATCCAGCACTGACCTATGAAGACTTCAGTCCTCTAAGGCCAGTTTTCCTTAATACTTCCCTGTTGCTGATAAAATCAAGCTATCTTATAGCTAATAGTCACTGCTGGCAATGTAGATGAAATGCCTTCAGCCTTCTAATGTCTTGATGAGGCAATATCCATGTTTCAGATCCCTGGGTATGTCTATACTGCACACTTATTTTGAAATAAGATATTCTGGAATAGTTATTCCAAAATAGCACATCTACACTGTAGGGAAGCCACAAAATTAGTCTGAGGCAGGCTTCCCTAATGTGGACATGCTATCTCGATGTAGAGACCCCAGAAGTACTGGGGAGGAATAACTTAGAGTGGTCCTGGGGAGGGGTTATTTCAAAAGAGCATCAGTGGAGCATCTGTACACGCCTTATTTTGAAATAGCTATTTTGGAATAGGCATTATTCCTCATAGAATGAAGTTTACAGATTTCAGAATAAGCCATCTGTTATTTCAAAAATTATTTCAAAATAACAGAATGGCTGTGTAGACGCTCTCATTGGTATTTCAAAATACTGCTAGTTATCTCAAAATAACACATACTCTACAAGAGGATAAGGAGTGCACAGGTTTGATAGATCCATACTTTTGTATATAATGTCACCTTATTTAGCCTCCAGATTCTGTGTATATTCTTTTTGACTAATGCTACTACTTCTCCTTAAGATGGCTGGCTACGCAGATTTTATAACAGTTTTGCTGCCAAGAGAGCTGAAATGATCCACCACTTCCACAACTTGTTCAGCAGCAGTTGTCTTGTGTTTCAATTCTTTGTACTTCTGTGTTTGTCCCTGAAACCTTTTGTCCAAGGACATCATTCCACATGCTGGAAGCTCTTTAGTGTGTCTTAGTGTTCATGTCATTTGAGTCCTGGCCTAAAAGGACATCATTATCCTCATAATCTAGGTTGGTGAAAGGCATTAAACTGGCAGTTATGCTAGTATTTGCAGAGATATGTTAATAGCCCCAATCTATTGTACAGCAGAACAAGGCAGGTCTAAATTTCACCCAGATTTAGTGTAGAACCTGTCAGACCTATGGGTCCCCCATCATAACTTTGCTCTGGAGTCATTGTGTAGATCTTGAATAAACCTCAAGAGGATGTCAGGAACCCTAGTGCCTCATAGAGGACAGGTCTATCAGTTGAATTGAAAGGTATACCATTAGGTATGCTGCTGTCAAAAAAGGATTAAATTGGCATCAGATAAAAATAATGAAGAGGAAGGTTAGTGTCCATTGTAGATTGCACAATAGTGAAGTCCAATTTCTCTGGACAATAGCATTTCACAAGGAGTGGCTGGGGCCTGTGAATAGTATGCAGGTAAAAAAAACTTTTCTGGGACAGAAAGCAGTGTTATTGTCCTGTAACTGCTAGTCCTGGGCCTTTCCTTTTATAAAGTAGGATATTGATCCCTTGCTTCTACTCCAGTTATCTTCCCAGTTCCAAGTTCAGAGAAAAAAAATGAGTTGCTTCAAGATAGTTATGTGCTGTATCATAATATTTTTTCCACCTTTGCAGGGCTTTTTGCACTGAACATGCTTTACCATCAGCCATATTTATCGACATGAATGCATGAAGTCCAATTTTGGGAAAATGATTGAGTAGCTTTGAATGCAGGTCATAAATTATTAGATCTTATTCTCTCTTCTGCCTCTTTTGCCAAGTTCTAAAAATAAACTTCACGATCCACTTGTGCTTTTGTCTGAACCATACTTGTAAAACTTTATGGTCAGCAACATCATGGCACTATCTGGTCTCGGATTTCTTTTGCAGCATTTCATCAGACAAATAAGCATCTCACTTCTAGCATTTCCATTTTGGATGACTGTCCTAATGGCTGTCCAAGCTTTTTCTACATCATCAGGGCGAGCACTAAATGCATTGATTGTGTTATGCACTGTGACAGATGACTTGTTAGTAAGTGCTAAATTCTTATAAGTATCTTTTTTGTATTTTATGTATCATAACAGGCACATTCTTGTGTTAAAATCAGTTGGTAATTGCCATTTTAGCAACAAGGAGACAATAACCAATATTTCCTGGGGATTCTACACTTCTGTAGGCCCAATATGACCTTACTAAACTATAATTCCAGACCATTATACAATCCAGCTCTTTCCTTGTCTGGTCATCCTTGGATATCCAGATTTCCTGATGGCTGTGTTAAGTTCCTGAACCATGTACCCGGAAATCTCATGGAGCTGTCATTTATTGCTCCAGAGCAGGCCTGAGAATAGACTCAAAGCCATTTCTGGGACACCTTAGGCTATGTCTAGACTGCAAGCCTCTTTCGAAAGAGAGCGTCTAGACCGCATGCAGAACTTTCGAAAAAGCAAGCCGCTTTTTCGAAAGAAAGCACCCAGTGAGTCTGGATGCTCTCTTTCGAAGAAGCCCTAGTTACATTCAAGAACGCCTTCTTTCGAAAGAGCACTTTCGAAAGAAGGCATTCTTCCTCGTGCAATGAGGTTTACCGCCGTCGAAAGAAAAGCCGCATTCTTTCGATTTAATTTCGAAAGAACGCGGCTGCAGTCTAGACGCAGGTGAAGTTTTTTCGGAAAAAGGCTACTTTTCCTGAAAAAACCCCTGAGTCTGGACACAGCCTTGGTGTGGCATTCATGTGCCCAAGTATAATAAAACTTGTTGTGTGGCAGAACAAATTGGTTCACTGATATTAAAATTCATCTTTATTAGCAACTGTAGCTTTCTCAGTGGGAGAATAGGCTACAGTGATTGACAGCTGCCCATGACAATGAATCAACCTGGCATATAGCAGTTGATCAGAAACAGGGTTCCACATTATGAGGGATTTATGAAAGGGGGGGTGGAAGACAAGTGTCATCCTCTTTATGTGACTGTTTACTCCAGAATGCAGTAAGCTTGAATTTTCCACTGAAGGCTGAATATTTTTCATGAATGTTGCTTTAGGGTATGTCTACACTTGCTCCTTAATCCAAACTAGGGATGCAAATGTAGCCTATCGAAATTGCTCATTTTTTGTGGAGTAACGTTAGTTCTAACCAAGAGGTTGGATTCGAACTAATGCGTCCCGGAGTGCACTTCCTGGTTCGAATCAGCTGGTGAGCGGAATAGCGCGCGGGCGAGATTATGCTAATGAAGCGCGGGATATTTAAATCTCCGCTTCATTAGCAATTTCGGTCGGCTACATTTGCATCCCTAGTTCGAACTAGGGAGCAAGTATAGACGTACCCTCAGTTATCCAGCAACTTCAACGCTGTATGTTTTCAACTCCCAGGCAAATGAAATCTAGTACCTGATTTCATTTAGGGTTAGTGCATCCCAGGTGTCAGTCTGGATTTTCTCAAGTCTGGCAAGGACACCAGAGGCTTTATGGTTTTTGTACAAGAAGCTTTTTGCGGAAGAGATCTTCCACAAAAACTTCTTGTGCAAAAGTGTGTCCACACCGCAAAAGCGAATCACCAAAGCGATGCGCTTTTGCACAAGAGAGCATCCACACTGCATTGATGCTCTTGTGCAAAAAAGTTCTGATAACCATTCTGTTAATGGCAATCAGAGCACCTGTGCTTTTTCTGATGGGCTCTTTTTCAGCAAGAAACCCCACACGCACCTTTTTGCGCAAGAGCTGTAGAGCAAAAAGGAGTTATTCCTCATGGAGAGAGGAATAACTCTACCGGCAAAAGCCTTCTGTCCTGTTGATTTACTGTATTTTTTTTTATTGGCGCAAAAACACACTTGAGGTGTGGACGCTCTGCCGGTTTTTACTCAAAAACAGACCTTTTTGTGCAAAAACCTTGTAGTGTAGACATAACCATGGAGTTCAGCCTAAAGTATGGACTATGTAGCTCAAGCTCAAGTCCCAAATTATGCTAATCACTTCCCATATACATAACAACAGGTCCTTTGCTCTGAAATCCTTACAATCAAAATCAATGACAAGTAGGAGTAGGTGGATAAGAAAAAGAGACAGAGGAGTCCAAGCTAAAAATGAGACAATAACACTGCTTCTGTTCTGTTTATAATTACAAAATTTCAGTTATATATCATTAGATATAGCACTCTTCAGGGATGTGGGTGTTCTTTGTCTAGAAGTGGTTCACTAATTCCAAAAACCTGGAAAACCTAAGGCAGATGGTAGCTCTTTTAATTCTTATCAGAGAGGCTGACCATTGATTTTTAAAACTTATAACCTTCGGATTAAGTTTATGGTATAAAGAAAAAACAGTTCCAAAATGAGATGGTTATAGAGAAGAGCTCTAAGTCCCAATTCTGCAGCCTTTAGGTCCTTAATTTCTGCTGAAAACAGTGAAAAGTTTGCTTGTATAAAACTATAGAACTAAACCCACAATTAATGTAAGTGGGTATTTTGAGCAGTAATTTTTGCTAGCACCTTGTAAATGTATCTATCCCTTTTATTTTTCCATTTCATATCTGATGTATTTGAGGGAAGCGATTCAGGCTTATGCCAGCTTTACTCTTTAACCCAAACATCCTGGTCTTTTTCACACGCACTTTTCCTTTCCCAAAGGAGAGTTAGCAAACTGGTATCTCTTGGAGCTATTGCACAGTGATCATAATATCACGCTTTTTAGCATATATGCTTATGTGTGACATCAAGCAAGTTGTAAAACTGGAGAGCCTGTTCAGTCCCTAAGTATTATGGAGTATTTCATATTTATATATCTAAATGAAATTCCAAGCACATTCTGCAAAGGGCACCTTACAGGGTACATATTATGTTAGAGGTTCACAGACAAATCACATTATTAGTGTACCTCTGTTAACTTTTGGCCTGCGTAGCAAAGAGCATTGTTTCTCCCATGCTGCTTCCAGTTTGCCTCATAAATGCGCTGAAGATCTCATTCTGTCCATATCATTCTACACAAGTGCCCCTGAGTTTGTACTCTAAATCAGATATAAAATTTGCTGGCTTTCTGCCAGGCAAGAAAAAGACACCTCATTTACATTCACATAAACCATTTTATGGTGAATCAGGTTCACGATGATTTTGATTATCTGAAAATGATGGGTTCCAACCTGGAAACGCCAGCCATCTGTTCACAAAGAAACAAAAATATGCTGTTTTCTTCCTCATCCTTTAAAAGACTTCGTGGTTAGGAGTCACATAGCTTGACAGTTATCATTGCATTGGTAAGCGTATCAGAACAAACTTATATCATGATGCACTACTGAATCAGGAAACTGACATGTTAATCATCTAAGCAGTGAGTTTTCTATGTATTTGAACATGCAACTATTTATATTTGCTAGATTGCTAAAGATTGGTTGTTCAGTGAAAGGCTGTGTCTAGACTACATGGCTCCATTGACAGAGCCATATAAATGAGTTTATTCAGCATAGTCAAAGAAGCGGGGATTTAAATAATCCCCGCTTCATTAAAATAAACATGGCCACCGTGCTGTGCCGATGATCAGCTGATTCTTTGTCGACCGCTCTGGTATGCCTCGTGAAATGAGGTTTACCGGAGCAGTCGACAAAGGAAGCCTTTGTCGTCCACACTGTGTCTAGACTGCTGCGTTGTGCCGGATCAGCTGATCCTCGGCACAGCGCGGTGGCCATGTTTATTTGAATGAAGCAGGAATTATTTAAATTGCCGCTTCTTTGACTATGCCGAATAAACTAATTTACATGGCTCCGTCAACAGAGCCATGTATTCTAGACACACCCATGGTGTCACATAATGTAAAACAGCACAGTAGTATCCTTATTGTTGTTTCGAACAATTGAATTTTGGTGGCCTCTGAAATTATTTGTAAACTCATTCTTATTTGCTGGAGAGTAAGTTCCACATCACAAAATGACATTATAATTTACACAAATTAACAAGTTATTTTAGCAGTCTCTGCAGAAAGAAGAATTGAGCTTATAGAGAGAATGAACTTGTTGCATGGGTTCCTCTGCAAGAATCACAGCAGGAAGGCAATGTGGGGAAGCTTGCACTCACACTGCTCATTTGACCATATTATGAGTCAGGGCCAAATCCCATTCTATACCTGTGTCAGCACAGGCGATGTCATTGTTCTACACCAGGATATTTGAGAGGGAAATTTGACTGACGTTTTCAGTGCAGTTGTGATGCCAACATACCTGATTGTTCTTGGGATCAAACCTGGGACTTTGGAATCTTAATGCATGAGGCTGTATTGCATGAACTGGCCATAGCAGACTAATCAATATATAGCTGTGCTAGGTGCTATTAGAGGGGGACAGAGTGCTAGACCAAATAGGCATGGATTACACTCCCACACAGAATTATTAAGTAGATTTTTAATAGACTTAAAATACCTTATAAATAGCGTTCAGGTAGAAAAAGAGAACTAAATGGCTACCCACATTTTTCTGTCTCAGGAGCCTTATCCAAGGGACGTATTACATTTTACTCAAGGGTGTTGGCTGTCCTGTTTTACTGATCCTGGTGCAGTTATAACTCTTTTGCCTTATTCAGAGTTTGGTCTTTGAGGAATGAACTGTGGCTGAAGAGTGAAGCCTTAGTTTTGAATTTCTTTGCAATTTTGTGACAAAAATGTAATATTTTTCCAAGAGGCTTTTCTGTGTTTGTTTTTGCAATAGATAACACTGAGGGAGATTACTCATCTTCTAAAAATGGTGGCAACATTTCGGAATATATTAAAGGAGGAAAAAGGTTAGGAATAGCAAATGTTGAAAAATCTATTAAAATCTATTCCCTTGAGGAAGTATAATATTAATTTGCATGATTAATTCCCAGCATCTCAGGAATTCACTGAAACCCATCTTGAACTTCTTTATTTGATTTATTTCATTTTGTTGCTGTGTGATTTATGCAATAAAGCAAATAAATGAGTGGCTGATTTATCTCACTGTTCCACTTGTGCAACAAAGCATACAACTGAACGGTGGAAGAGAGATGGAGCCAACTGATGTAAAGTGATTAATTGATTGTATGCTAATGACATTTAGATCTACAAAGACACTCATTTCAGATTTTTGATCATTTTCAACATTTCATGTACATGAGCTTCAAGGAGCACAATTAACAGTATTCCTTCCAAAGTTAAACTTCTATAAGCAATACAATCTGATTATATTATAGGTTGAGTTTTTTGGGGGTTTTGTTTTTAGCTGTAGAATAAATACATCATAGGCAACTGCACTGCAGATTTCCCCTGTATTTTCCCTTCAAAGTGCTTTAGCCAGTATTGGTGACACTGTTGCTAGTTTCTCACTAAGGCTTGGTACATATTCTGTCCTTACCCTCTCTCCTGAGGCTCCCAGCAAGAGGAAGAATTAGTTCCAGTAGCAATGATGCTTGTCTGAGTCAGAGGAAAATATGAGACTGAAGCTCAATCCAGACAAAAGGCCTTTCTGATGTCATAGGAGAGCATCTAAAAGATGTTAGACTACAGGCATGTCTACAATAGCAAGTTTCTGCATGGTAAAGCAGCTTTTAGTGCTCCTAGCTGTAAGCCATACACACTGCCAAATTTGAATTTCCCGGGCTTCATTAGCATAAAGCCGGCTCCGCCATTTTTAAAAGCCGGCTAGTGCGAACCCCGTGCCGCGCGGCTACACGCGGCACGGGCTAGATAGTTCGAACTACGTAGCCATTCCGATCTATCTGTACACCACTAAACAAAGAAGAATCTGCCATTCTTTCTCCACCAGCTCCCAGTATATTCCACTTCCCTTCAGACAGCATGTGGCAATCAGCATCCATCTGTCTGAGGAGGATAAAGGGTTCCCTTGAGAACCAATCAACATGCTCCTTACTTGTCTAGAAGTGTTTCTGTTGGCCAATGCCTATTCAATATCTCCCTATTCATTTTTTGTGGGGATGATATTGCATGCCTAGATGCGTCCAATATCTGGAGCTATGTTGTGAGAAACCCTTCTGGATCACATATATGTGAGGGGCCCTCTTCCAGGCCACATGTAACTTGGACTCAATATAGACATTTTGAAACAGCACAGCTGTGAAAACCGTGTTGAAAGCCATACATGCCAAGGAAATGGTGCAGTGGCTCAGAAAAAGGAAAATTAATGTTAGTCGGTGATGATTTAAAAATAGATTTAGTTTAAAAGTCAGAACCAAATTAATGTAAAAAAGGTTACTAGCTCCTTCTTACCATTTTTTCTCATCTGTTTATAACTTAATTATTTTTCATAACTGCAGGGAATATTCAGTAAAGCCCAAAAAATACAGTGTTCTTAAATCAGAAAGAAAATCCATACTATTCCAGCAGTAAAATTGCTCAGGGTCATGGGTGCTCTCCTCAGGGTGTGGCGATAACCTACCATGCCTTTTGCCGCCCTCTATATACCAATGAAACTTAAACCTGTGTCACATCTGATTATTCAGTTGGACTATATTGTGGAATTAATTATTATTCTTGTGAATATCACTCTTATTAGCAGCCATTTTTGAGTTAAATATGTGTAATAACCATATCAAGTTGGTAAGTTAAAAAGTTAAAAACACAAAGTAGGAGGGCAGAACACCTGAAAATACTATATGGGTGTTTTTCAAAAAACAAAGCCTAGATTATCAACCTGGAAGATGCACTGTATTGACAGAATTCATTACTTCTTCGATCACATATCTGATATACACGTTACATATAAGTTTTTGATTTTTTTTAAAGAGTTTGAGTTGTTTCTATGAAACTTAATCTGGGCTCCTGCAACATGGCAAGAATTTCCTGTAACCCAAGGAAATTTCACACAGCAGTTGGCTAAAGAAGATTCAGTATTTCCTATAAAATCTATAGAGCTTGTAACACAACTATTTAAATTCACTTGAGCCCATTATTTGGACCAATTTTTTTTAAATATAAAAGATATTTGAAATATGAAGAGATTCTGTGAAGTATTGTAACCTGTAATGAATAGAGATACTATAGTTTCCTGGAAATTAATCTGTGCTATATTTTCTAACAAACAGCATACAAAATTATAACAGTTTCTGCAGAACTGACTATCAAGATTGGCACCTGCAGTGAACTTGCTTGCCTTTAGAAAGCTCCTGTTTTCAAATGTGATGTCATTTAGTTTCATTATTTTAAATGAAGAGAAGTGCTTGTGATCACTAAAGTGCTGCTTTTAACATTGACCTTTTGTTCATAAATGTGCCCTTCTACGGACACTGTTTGGTATTATGTGTATGGGAAAAATGGCATTAAGTAATTTTATAGAACTGTAAAACTATGTAAAACTGATAGTACAATAGCTTTTCTATCTCAGATACATAATAGGCCAGTTTCTCATATCCAGTTCCAGAGTCTCAAGTTGAGCTATCCAAAGTCAGCAGCCACTTTTCAAAATTTCTAACTTGATAACTTCAAGTGATCTTTGCTCCAAACCAAAGGCTTTATACCTAGTACAAACAGTGCAGGGGAAACAATGAATGTAAGTTTTATATGCTGTTACCTGAAATATTCAGGAAAGGGCATTTTGGCTGCTGTAACCTGATAAGAATGACTGATGCTTAACTCATATTTCTTTATTTAATTATTATATTATATGAATGCACCAAATTACATGAGTCTTGCTTACTAGAAACATGGAAGTGTACTGGCTGATAATCAGTGAATGACCTCTTACAAATGGCTACATTCATTATCTGAGATGTTTTTGATTGATTCCATCCTCCTTCTCCCATATCACCCTTTTGCTTTCTTCCCCAGGTTTCTCAGTGGAGCTGTGATGTGAGGGAGGCTTCTAGTACTACACCAGAGAGGGAAGGCCTCATTCTGGGTCATGTAAGAGTAGGGCCCAATCTACCCTAAATATTGAGCCCTCAATGCTTAGTGTGGTTTTGCTGCGAAAAGCGTCTATAAAAATGGCATTGTAAGGCTCTGAGTTTGTGTCTTGCCAATTCTGTACCAAATAGGTCAGCTCCCAGATAAAAAGATGATTTTTCCAACTTTCATCCCTGGGAAAAAACAGCCTTTTATATGGAACTCTTTGAGACCAAACATGAACCAGCATGATATCATCCTTACCATCACTTTAAGAGAAGTTTTACACTGTACTGCATCTGAGTAATATTCAGTGTTGCACTGTAATGACTCCATTTTGGGAACAATATTTGAAAGGCCCTCAGTGCCTTATACTTCAGTCCCATTTTCAAAAGGGACATAGATACCGTAAAATCGTGAGTATAATGTGCACTTCCCCCCCCCCCCTGTTTTTTTATGCTCAAAGCCGGGGTACGCATTATACATAGGAGCAATTTTTTAAAGTTTTAAACTTCCCTTCCCCTCCGCATGGAAATTTTCCTGCTGTAGCACAGTTCGGGGGCCGCCGCCCTGCCAAGCTCCCTGACTCGCTGCCTGCCCGGTGCTCCTTCAGGCTGCCCCAGGGGTCCCCGGGGGTCCCTGTGGCAGATGTGAGCTCGGCGCAGCGTGCGGGCAGCTCTCTGCTGCGTGCACATTTCCCGGGTGAGCCTGCAGGTAGGAGCAGCACGTCCCTCCCTCACGCTCTCTTGCAGCCCAGGGCCACATCCAGGAAGCAGGTGAGGCTGGTCTTGGTGCTGGTGGGTCGGTTCCTGGCTCCTGGGACAGTGGGGCAGGCCGTGTTGCCACCCACAGCACCCGGGCAGCTGTCCGGGAGGGTGGGGGGTAGGTTTCAAACTCCGCCGCCGGCTCCCTGGGCTGCACATGTGTTTCCCTGTAGCTTCAGATCTGGTTTAAGGATAATTAATGTTGTGTTCCAGTTTAGTAGAGACCAAGAAATTCTGGATTTCAGAAACAGGTTACCTCCCGTTCTCCTGTACAATGGGGTGCGCATTGTACATAGGAGTTCATTTTTTTCATTATGCCAAGATTCTAAAGTCAGGGTGTGCATTATACATAGGCGCGCATTATACTCACGATTTTACAGTACCTAACTTCCACTTTTGGTGCTTGTGTCAACGATTTAAATGATCAGAACCCCCTACCTAGTTGCTGCCTAGCCCAGAGGAGACTAAAGTCCATCCGTGAAGTCCACACAGTTTCTGCAAGTGAACATGCACAAATCTGACTGAGTCCTGACAGCACTGAGCTTCTTTGCCCCTGGTTCACGCCTAAGCCCCAGTGGGATTCCACAAAGGAAGCATTCCTCTGTGAGGGCCAATTCAGTAAATTTGCTTTGAGAACTCCCCAGGCCACATCAGGGTCCACACAAAACAATGATGGTGATAATGCCTTCATTTCTTATAGCCTAGAGTTTGGAGAATTTACCCAGGCCATGCAGATGCAGGTTCAAATCCTCAAAGACTTGAATCCAAAAACATCCACTCAATGTGCAGTGGCAGTTAAAAAGCAAACAGAATATTAGGAATCATTAAAAAAAGGACAGAGAATATCTTATTGCCTTTATATAAGTCCATGGTATGTCCATATCTTAACCATTGCATACAGATGTGGTCACCTCATCTCAAAAAAGATATATTGGCATTGGAAAAGGTTCAGAAAAGGGCAAAAAAATGCTTAGGGGTTTTTAACGGGTCCCATATAAAGAGATATTAAAAAGACTGAGACTTTTCAGTTTAGAAAAGAGGAGACTAAGGGGAGATATGATAGAAGTCTATAAAATCATGAGAAATATGGACATAGTGAATAAGGAAAAGATATTTACTTGTTCCCATAACATAACAGCTAAGGCTCACCAAATGAAATTAATAGGTAACAGGTTTAAAACAAGCAAAAGGAAGTTTTTCTTCACACAGTGCACAGTCAGTCTGTGAAACTCCTTGCCAGAGGATGTTGTGAAGACCAGAACTGCAACAGAGTTCAAAAAAGAACTAGATAAATTCATGGAGGTTAGGTCCATCAATACTTATTAGCCAGAATAGGTAGGAATGGTGTTTCTAGCCTCGGTTTGTCAAGGACTGGAAATAGTTGACAGATGAAGGATCACTTGATAATTGGCCATTCTTATGTTCTTAATCTAAGTCTCCTATTTTAGTGCCTTAATCACCGGATTATGAGTTAGTCTGGTGGGGCTTTCTCAATTTCTCCTTTAAAAACTCCCACTTCGTCCAACACGCTCTTTGGAGCTGAGATTTAAACTGGACTTTTCCATAGCCCAGTAGAGTACCTTAACCACTGAGTTATAGCCTTGTTCTTTCACTCATTATTGCTAACTTAGGTGAGTCCCAGCTCAGTTGGCTGGCTTCTGTGAATCCCATTCTCACATGTCTAACTTACACTATGATTATATAGGGAGCCTGGGCACCAAATTGTCCCATATAATGTAGAGGAAGCCTAGGCACTGTACATGGAGCTGGGGGATTCCACTCGACCTAAGTTAGGTGCTACAATGCTGACTCCTTTGTGGGTGTTGCCTTTAGGAGCGTAAATGTTACTGAAATTTCTGGATGCCAGGGAACTTCTGACAGTTCGGTACCTAGTTTGTTCTGAGATGATTGGCAAATTCTGAGAGGCAGATCGAACACATTCTTGGGAAACAACGCATAGTCCTGTGGCACCCTAGCCCTGGTCTACACTAGGGAGTTAGTGTACAGAACTCCCTTTATTTTGAAATAACAATCGGAGTGTCCACACTACCAAGCCTGTTATTTCAAAATAAGAGGCTGGTTATTTTAAAATAACTCCTGCTTTCTTTTGGGAATAAGCTTATTTTGAAATAGTTTTTTGGGACTTATTATATAAAATTTCATTATTTTGAAATAATTTCCTAGTATAGACATGCCCTTAGAGACTAACAAAAATATATATAGTATCATTAGCCTTTGTGGGCAAAACTCACTTCATGCCCACAAAAGCTTATGATATTATATTTATTTTTGTTAGTCTCTAAGGTGCCACAGGATTACTAGTTGTTTTTAAAGTTACAGACTAACATGGCTTCCTCTCTAAGTCATTCTTGCAAAAGACTGTTTAATATGTTTCGTGCAGGGTTAGTACATGATAGAGGAAATGGTAACAGAATCTTGGAAGGAGCACCCAAGGAAACAGGTAGGCCTGAGACCTTGGACACAGAGCTGTGTTTTGCTGGACTCCTGTAGCGGGCTCCATGTGTTTACCCATTGCTACTGTTTCATTCTACATTATCCAGTGCAGTAACAGGAACTTTGTGTATAATTTAGATAAAAAGAAACTTGAGTCTATGTTCATTTATTTTTTACCCATAGGCTACGTCTAGACTGGCAAGATTTTCTGCAAATGCTTTTAACGGAAAAGTTTTTCCGTTAACTGCATTTGTGGAAAAGAATGTCTAGATTGGCACGGATGCTTTTCCACAAAAGCACTTTTTGCGGAAAAGCGTCCGTGCCAATGTAGACGCAGTTTTGCGCAAGAAAGCCCTGATCGCCATTTTCGCGATCGGGGCTTTTTTGCGCAAAACAATAACATGTTGTCTACACTGGCCCTCTTACGCAAAAGCATTTGTGCAAGAGGGCTTTTGCCCGCATGGGAGCAACATAGTATTTCCGCAAGAATACTGACAATATTACATGAGATCGTCAGTGTTCTTGTGCAAATTCAAGTGGCCAGTGTAGACAGCTGGCAAGTTTTTCCGCAAAAGCAGCTGAAAATCATTTTGCGGAAAAACTTGCCAGTCTAGACACAGCCATAAGGTTTTAATCTATTCCAGATAGTCACAAATTTTTGAGACTCAAACACAGGACACCATGAATACGTTTACCTTCTGTTATCCTAGAGAAACTATACACTTTAGAGTTCAGTAGACCTGATTTGCCCTTTTGCCTATACTTTGGGCACCCTTCACTAGACCACTTACCCTAAGTCCAGTATCTAGTTCATTGTGAGAGCCAGAAATGTATTTTGCTTAGATGACCAATCATGGGTTATGACACAGAAAAAATACATTAAGTAGAGGGAATGTCAATTCACAAATGGGTCACTTCATTTTAAATCATCAGTTATCTCGGTAATATTGCCTTTACGAGTTTAGTTAGGAATATAATTTGAGATAGCAATACAAACTCATAAACTTGCCAGACCTCTGTCCCATTTTGTACCTGTACAGTGTATGTGTCTATGTGTACACATCTGTACTTGTGTGTGTGTGTGTGTGTGTGTGTGTGTGAAAACTCAGGATGAGGCTTTGCTATGAAGAAGATATCTGGGAAATAAGCCAGTTTCAGTGGTTCCAGGAGAATTTTCAGAATTACAGAGTGGCATCGGAATATACTTATAGTTAAATATACAAATGTCTCAAATTATCACAGCAAATGGCAATTGACTGCGTATGATGCATCTGGCATTGATATCAGATCAAACCACATACTGGGCTTTTAATCAAAATATATTTATCTCCTTGTTGACATTAATATCAAGCTTCAGCTTCAGCTTCTGGATTATGTTTGCTTATGATCCAGAGAGAAGCCATCTTAATTTTTTCATATTTAAATATTGATTGTTCTGCTTTTGGCCTGCTAGACAACAGCATATCCCATATGTGAATATGACATTACCATCACTAGGAAAGATGCAATCATTTTCAGAATATTGTCTTGCTGAATGTGGATAATAAATTGCTCGACTACAGTCATTGGTTTTGGCCAGAGGCACCTGTCCCATCCTGCAGAAAGATGACCTCTGGCAAAATATTGGGATTATTGTTTCCCATCTGGAGTCAGCTCAGGAAGTTCCAGATGTCAGAGTTCTGGCTCATCAATGTGCCAGATTCTGAACAAAAGTTCCGAGGAGCAGGGTGGGTTTTATGGGTGGAATATATACCTCACGCTGCTGTTTAGGAGACAGTGCCAGCTTAATGTTATTTCAGCAAAAGCTCACCTTAAAATGAAAATATCATTTTGGAACCATTTTAGATTAACCACTGATGCCAGTGTTCTGCTTTCTGGCATTGTGTATGAACGATGAAGAATACAGTGACTTCGTAGGTCACTCTATATCGTCTCCCAAATGGCTTAGCTTCACCAGCCATAAAATGGGGCTAATGATCCCTTTGTAATGCTTCTTGAGCTATGCTGACAAAAAGCACTGTATAAAAGTTATGAATATAGTATAACTATATTTGCATAGTAGTTGGAAGTCACAAAAGCGGACATAATGTAATAATATGAAAAGCACTTTGGATCAGATTGTGTAGGGCCTTTGGGTCAGATTGTGTTGCACAAGGAGAGAGAGAAGGTACAAGGAGCCAGAATCATGTGCATGTGCAAGGACTGCTTGAGGGCAGCACCATCAGCATCCCTATCATCCCTACGTGGTGAGCAGAGCGCGCTCCCAATAAGGAGGGGAGCATTTGTGCTGGATGCTCTAAGTAAGCGGAACATGGGCCTCAAGCACAAGGTCTTGAGGAGCTTCTACTCCTCATCATTTTCTCTTCTCCTTCACAATAAGGCTATGCCTTAAAGTTACAATCTAGCCTCTTGAATCATTTGCTATTCACGGAGAGGTACTGATAAGAATTAGGGATGTTAAATATTGGTTAATTGAATAGTCAATTCACCTCATGCATTCTTATCAGTTAGTTGACTATTCTGTAGTCCCCGAGGGTGGAGCCAGTAGCCAGTGTGCTCCAGTCCCACTCCGAGGGAGTCTCCTGCCACTCTGTGATGCTGCCTCTTTATCAGAGGCAGCAGCGTAGGGTGCCAAGCAGGAACTGGCCTATGAGGAGATCCAGTTTAAACACCAGCTTCTCTTGCGGACCGGCTGCCTGCCACCCCGCACTGCAGCAGCCTCTGTCTGAGGGTGGGGTCTGAGCTCCCAGACCTGGCGCAAACCTGAACTGAGTCAGGCTGACGGGCCACCTGGCTCCTAATACACTTTAAATGAATAGCTGCGGGGGGGGAGGGAGAGGGTAGGTCCCAGACACAGCACAAGTCAAGACCGAGCCAAGATGCTGGTCAGCCTGCTAAAAAAATTACTTCCGGGGGAGGGGAGGAATGCATGTAGTCTATAGCATTAACCTATATGCTTTTGTTTATTGGTTAATTGACTAGACTATTATATCCCTAGTAAGAATCCTGAGATCACACCTATGTTGTCTTCCACTCTCAAGACCCTTGGATAATTTCTCCCTTTTTTGTACATATCATCTACTCTGCCTGAATGAGGCTCTTTTCTGTACCTTTCACACTAAACAGTCAGACAGGTCAGTGGTAAGCAACACAAGACATCCCTTCACATCAACCCTGCTATCATCCTCTGGGAGTTTTTTGGATTGAGAGTTTGGGAATGAAAATCCCAGATCTGAGGCCGTTGGCATTTGAGGGTGTGTTTTTCACAAGGCAAAAACATTGCATCACAGGGTAATTGGATGGTGAGATGGTGGGTTGTCACCAATCTTGTCATCTGGGCCATTATTAAAACTTCAAGCGTTATCTCTTTATTTTGGCTGCACTCTCTTGTAATTGCTAAGACATAATGCTATCTCTCCCTTCTATTCTGAGATCCTCCTACGATTTTGCTTATACTGTAGTCCCAGCAAGTCCAAGGAGTCTATACGTTTGAAATTGCCACAAAGGTCTTTCATATGCCTGGTATTTGTTCTGTAATTGACAAGAACAGTGACAGGGGAAAAGATGCAATACTAAGCAGCAAAGCTCCCGTTAACAAGAAAACTAAGTTCTAAAGTAGAGAACAGGTTTCATTTAAATGCGTTCTTGGGGTGAGTGTTTGCATTTGATTAGGAACTCAGAAATACACTGTGATGAATAGCAAAGAGAATACCTTACCAGATTTGACTAATGAGATTGTCACTGTAATATTTTGGTGCCTGTCTCCACCTGAAGCTCATTTGCTTCTCAGGTTCATTACATTTTAACTGTGTAGCCATTTTATGATGCAGTAAGGTCAGTTCCACAGCTACCATTAGGACTGGCAAAGTGCAATGTGTGGCACTCTGAATTAACACCAATGCATTTTTAATACCTCAAATAATTTGTACTTTATTCTCCAGTTTTTGCTGGGTTTTTTTCCATTTATATATATGAAAACAAGGTCTGAATATTTGTTTCTAAAAATCGTATTGGCAGTGCCTACTGTTTATAACACACATGTAATGAAGCTTTGTATGCTCTGTGATGCTTATCTATGATTAGGGCTTATTGACTGCTGGGATTGTATTGTCACAGGACTAGCTGTGGAATTTCCTCTGTGATGAGAGACCCACAGAAACCACTACATCTTTTGTTAGGTAGCCTCATCTAGCAGAACAATGGTAGTGTGCTGTTTTGATCAGATGAACAGGATGGCACCAGTAACAAAAATCTGTTTCTCATCCCTTTCTCCTATTCTCAGGTTGGTTTATTCCTGAGATAATGCTCAGCTAGAGCAGTGTGTCTCAACCAGTGGTACCCTTAGGAGTACTCGAGAAGTCTGGGGGGCACATCAACACAACTGAAATTTGGAGAAAACTGAATTTTTGTTTTAAGTTTTACAGCGCTTTATTGTTTTTGTACTTTTTACATCTGACAATGTTGTCACTCGCCTAACTACAATTAAGATGTTTAAACAAATGTGTTGCAATGGTAGAAAACATTTATGTCTGAAAACTGTAGGTATTGGGGGTATTTATTCCATTGTTTTGAAAAAGGGGTACTTTATTTAAAAAAGTTGAGAAACACTGAGCTAGGGGATCACACTTTTTACAATGATGCAGATGGAGTGACATTGAGAATTAGTATGCAACTGATGGTAGCCTGGGACTTGCTGTGTCCCACTGTGGAGAGGTGCAGCTATTTGGACTTCTCCTACAGTCTTAGAAATGTTGTCAGATAAACTGTTCTGTGGGGGAGATGATGGAGTCCCTTGGAAGATATCCTGGGAGGTGGAAGGGAGTGTGGATTCCCACACTTTGCAGGAGAAAGAATTTTCCTGAGGGCGGGGAAAGCAAGTATAGTACTTTTACCCCTTCTATACACAAAGGACATGTAGCTCTTCAAACACCAAATGGCTCTGAATGGAGGGATGGAGGTCACTTCTCTTTCCCTGCTTCCCCCCAAAGCTGTATTGTGTTTGCTTTCTTACCGTCTTTTCCCTCACGTACATAGTGTATGTGTAAACTGTTAGAAATGATAGCATTGTTTCCTTGCGGTTTACCAGTTTGTTTTATTTATTTATTTTTACTGTTTTTCTATTTGTTTCCATTCTGCTGCAGAAATCTGATCACCACAGAACTCCTTGCCAAAATTCCACAGAAACCAGGGGGTATTGGGGATCTTGCCAAAGAATTTAGATCCAATATGCTGCACAATACACAGGGCTCTGCCTCTGATACACAGCGACACACTGGTTGGTTTTTGAACTACTGTACTGTATGCGTCCCAAATTTGTGTTTAGGTTTAAATGTAATTAAAATGTTAAACAGAAGTTTACATGGACTGTGAATCCTTCCATGTGTCTGCTTTGCTGTTGGGGGACTAAAAATGTTTTCACTGGCTAATTTGTGGGGATGAATGTACACCTCCTCCTATCCTCAACCCTGCATGTCTTTTGTGCCCAGCCTCTTCCTTTCTTCTCACTCAGATGCAAGTCAGAACTTAACGACGTGGCTATATGCACATATTACAAATAGGAATATGTGTGACTATAGAAAGAAAACACAAAAGAATGCAAAGATATTTCCTGCTTGGAAAAAAGGGCCAAATACTCCTCGTAGATACACATACGTGCATGCCATTATATTAAATGTGAGCTGAATATCCATGTCTGAGGGCAGAATTTGGCCCCCAGTGTTTATGCAGTCTTTTTTCTGGAGAAGTCTATTATTTCTAGAGATAGATATTGCTTCCTTTGCCTTGACCCACCCCCCCCCCCCACCCCCCCGTATGCCATGTAATATGAAGGGAGTACAAATCCTTTAGAGATGACAGTTATTATTCCAATGCAAATTAGGAGAGTGACATTCTTTTTAAAAATCCCTAAATTAGATGTCACTGTTTTCAAACAATTCCATTACAGAGCGGATATGTGCTCAACGTGCACACGACTGGTGGATTAGCCCAAAATTTGAAAAGTCTCTGGAACCAGGATCTAAACATTATTAAAAAGTTAACAGTGAGATCCCATTTGTTAGACTGGAAGGTTCTGTGATTGGAGTGCTATCTAGAAGAAAGTTCTCCTAAGTGGAACACTGCTGAACTAATTTGTGCTGACATGGAGCTATTCTGGAAATCTGTGCTGGAGATTCTGGAAATCTGTGCATCAAACAAAGGACACTGCTGTTTTAGTAAACTTTCCTGCCAGCCTCAATATTAAGTGTGAGGATTATGATCATCAGTAGGCAGTCTTCTAGGATGCAAGGAGAGTGTTTCCTCTTATGTGTTCATTTGTATCTGTTCAAATCATTACAAACTTCATTCACGACCCCTATATGTCTTTTCTGTATATGCTTTGAATGGCTGTATATTCCCACTTCATGTAAGTACAGAGCATGCTCTTTCTTTTGCCTTCAAGCAGAGTTATAAAAATTCATTAAAAGAAGAAATTTCTTGCATTCCTCTTTATCTAATGTATATGCATGTTTCTTCCTCTGCCCCCTTAACCTCTCAGACCCCATCTTCAAAGCATAAGCACAAACTCTGCACACTGAATTACGAATGATGGTGATTCTTTCCTGTACCTGGCGTGCTAGCAAAGATTGCTGATTTCAAGTTACCTACTGTACCACTCTGTATTTTTGGAATGAGGCCAAACAAGCCTTTTTTTTCTATTTTCAGAAATAGACATGTGAATACATAAACCAGACATAATATTCACTGGCAAACTGATTATTCAATTCGTTCACTGGCAGGAAAGCATCCTAGCTAAAGCCCACATATTATGAGTCTGAATTCTCTCTTTTAATCGGTAAAATATCCTGCCTAATAGGACATTACCATTTTTTCTGATGTATTATTCATTAAAGTTTAACTGTTTTCACAATCAATCTCAGGATCACTGTTCCCATTTTTTACTGCAAGTGTGAGCCCAACCTTGGTCCAGAACAGCTGCTTGTCAATCAGATGTCACTTCATGAATGCCCTTGCATAATTCTCTCCTCTAATTAGAGAAGGAAAAATAAAGGTTTAAGATTATTTGCAGAGTTCACTTGATGCCAGAGGTGTGTGTGTGTGTGTGTGTGTGTGTGTGTGTTCTTGACTAGTGCAGTTGTACTTTATAACATGAAATTTTTAAACCTTACAATTAAATCTCCTGTCACCCTCTATACAATGCTCTATTTGATAATGACGCAGAAGTGGAAGTTTTACTTTATATAAGACCATTATCTTTAATAAATACTTAACTGTTAACATAGAATTCCCTCATGATGTTTTTTAAGAGGATATGATGCAATCACCAGTTATATCTTTGGTAGATATTGTAAGAGATAAGAAATAGTTTTTGCAACATATAGATATGGATGTGTAGATATCTGTGTATCTATAGATAATAAAGACACTGTATTAAAAGTAATTCTTAGACTCTGTTAACTTGTTCTTGCCATCTCAAAAATAAAAGGGAATCACAGGAATTATAATCCCTAATTACCATTTTATTACCCAGAGGAAAGCCTTTGGAAACTCTTGTATATTTTCAGTCACATTAATATGAGAATTGCATGTATCTGAGCAGTAAGGAAAGCAGAGAAGTGGTCATTTTTCATACTTCAAATCACATACCAGTGACAAATCTTTATTTTCACTTCAATAAACTTTATACCTATCATAGTTGTAAAAAACAAGAGGAAATTAGATACAATCCTGATATTTAGTCTAGGACCTTAGGGATAGGTTGTTTTTAATGTATTTGATCCTTACCCAGATTGTTAGCATGGCCTCTAGGAGAAATGTAGCTACACCATTTCCCATTGCTGCTCCATTTTAGATTACAAGTGCCTTTTATTTATCCCTGCTGTTTGATGCTGATGTCTCAATGACATTGCACTGAAAAGTGCTGATTTTCTCCTTCTCCTACCTAAGTTTCAGGTTCCATTCATCTATGGACATTACAATTCTTAGATACTTTCTTTACACTTGAGATAAGATAAAAGACAATGTATCTCACAGGTCACTAAACCCTTTCTAAGATAGAATTGTTTTGTCCCCAAGGGGCGGACTCAGTATCTTAACCTTTAGGTCTTTTCTGAGATGATCATGTCTTTTTAGCCCAATTCATGAGTAAAAGACACTTATTACCAATGCTTTTGTTAGCAACTCAGTAAAATGCAGAACCTGGTTTATCAGATAACTGCTAAGAAGCCCCTGTCTGTTTAGGATAGCTTGGTCAGTTCTTCACAATGTACAGCTTTAGGTCAGAAAAATAGTTTATTATAACACAAGAACCAAGGTGCTGAGGTTCCTGGCAATATGTTCAACATACTTTAGAATGCAACGTCCCTTTGAGGTAGGAAAGTAGATGTATCCCTGTTTTGCATTTGGAGAATCAATAGAAGACTTGACCAAGGTCTTGCAGGAAGTCTGTAAAATCCCACTTAATTAATTAACTGGTTAAGCGTTACGTTTAACAAGTTAACTGATCACACAGGAGACAAGCAGAGGGGGCCCCTCCAATCTTGCTGAGCAAGAGCAGCCTCCTACCCACTGCAGCTGGGTGGAGTAGCCCTCCACGGGCTGCTCCAGCCCAGCTGCTTCTGGCCCTTTGTAAAGCTGTCAGCTCCCAGCTGGCGTGGGCTGGGTGCTGGCAGTCCCATGTGGGGTCCCAGTGGTTCTGGAACAGCCCTCCACCTGTTGTGGGGGGGGGGAGGCTGCTCCTCAGGTACTAGTTAACCATTACCCTGTAAGCATCAACTGTTAAAATGTGATACTTACCAGGTAAGGGGTTAACCAATTACCCCTTAACATCTCTACTCCCAACTTCTGTTTCTGTGTCTTAATCACAAGACCGTTTTCCCATGCAAAACAACTTCCACTTGGTTAGCTAATCTATAGAGCAAATATTATAGAGAATTGTTTTATGACTGTTTCAGGTAGAACCACCAAGGAAGCAGTATTTGCATTTCAATCCAGATTAAATTCAGACAGATGTTGAGGGTTTGAATTTGATGCTTAATAAGGGCTATGATTCAAGTTCAGCTTCCTATTGTGAGACAGTCTCATGAGATTTCAGTCATATTTGAAGCAACATTAAAGTTGTTAGCCATTCAGCACTCTACAGTGAACTAGTGCTTTACAGGATAGGACAGCTCCTTGACCTAAAGAACTTTCAATCTCAGTAGACCACACAGAAGGAGCTGGATGGTGGGTTTTAATTCAGACACTACCTCCTTTGATGAGTTGAAAAGGGTTCAGATTCAAGTCTCCAGTTTGGGCTCTCTTTACTGCTGAGTATCATTATGTGATTAAACAAGAGGCTCTTTATGTACAATATGAGTGAAATATTATTCTGTTATGGTAGATAATTTTTTTCTATTTAAAGGGACACAGTCAACTTGTAAATCACATTGTGCATGAAAATTCTCTATCTAGTGAAACGTAAGATTTCTGTAACTGAAAGAATAGAGTAGGGAAATAGTCCTCTTTTTTTCTCCAGTCTATTTTGTGCATTTAACAGCAACCCCTTGGAATGTTCCACTAGAATGGAAAAGTGTACCAGTTCCCTATCGTTAAAATGGGAAATGATATTCTAATTCATCAAACAAGTGCAATTTTTAGAGAACCTTCAAGCAGGCACCCTTGTATCTTAGTAAAAGACACTTTTGAACATAAACAGGGGAGAAGAAAACCTCTTATTAAAATGCCCTTTAAAGATTTTTAAAGTAGTGAGAATGTACTCTTTGAAGGATGTGATCTCAGAAGCTAGAATTTTAATTTTAACTTAAAAATGATGAGTAGGACATGGCACCTTAGAGACTAACAAAATATATAGTATCACAGTGAGTTTTGTGAAAGCACAAAGCACATAATACTGAATACTTTTGTTAGTCTCTAAAGTTCCACAGGACTATTCGTTTTTTTAAACATACAGAACTGCAGTGTCCAACAAAGCTCTGAAGCTATAGTGAACTAGCCACACTCAGCTGGCTAAATAGCTATATGTGGCTAGCAGCTAGCATGTTAAACACCATAGGACTAACATGACTACCCTTCTGAGATATTTTAAATTAGTCAGTTTAAAATAACTTCTCATGTTGACAGTATCCGTTTAAGTTATCTGAGGCAAGATTTGTGTCATTGACAAGAAGGCCAAAGAATATGTGTTTTTCAAATTGGGTCATGGGGCCACCAGGGTAAGCTGCTGGTGGGCCCACCCTGCTTTGTATATTTAATGTGTCTGTAGCCACAGAGCCTTGCAGCTCCCATTGGCTGCAGTTCCAGAGGCTCTGTGGCTATGGACATGTTAAGTAGACAAAGCGGTGTGGGCTCACTAGTGGTTTACCCTGGCGGCCCCATGACCCATGTTTGGAAAATGCTGTGTTAGAAAAAGCAGGTTGGGGATCTTTTGACCAGAACCCTCATGGCTCTGTGCTGGGCCAGCCCTGTGCTTCATATACAGCCCCACAAATCCTTTGCCTATTATCCCCCAAGTCCTTCTCCTGACATATCATTACAGCTTTTCACACGCAAGCCTAGTAAGGACATTCAGTGAATTCTCTTAATAAGACCATCTATTAATGCTGCTCCATTATCTGCCTATCCTGAGGAATCATGTAGTGTGAAATATCACTGGCCACTTTCCATTTTTTCTATAGAAATATGATTTAGCATCATCATGACATGCCTACATTGAGAATACCAAGGTTCCTTCTAAACGTAGGTTTCCCTTACTGGTACTTGATTGTGTTTCATCTGTACCATGATTCTGTACCATGAATCAGCTGTGCAATAGATTCTAATAACCCAACTCATGCTGAGGGGTTGGATTTAATACCCTTGATCACCTTATGCTGTAAGTAGCCCCATAGATTTCAAAGAGTAAAATCCAATACAGCCAGAGTAAGGGTATGAGACTCAGACATCTCATGCATAAGTTTTCTTAAGAACAAGTCCTAAAAAATTGAAGAGAAGAAATATAATCATAACTTTTATACAAAAGGAAGAAAATGATCATGATGGGGAAGGTGTTTAAAAAATATTGAGCACTTCTATTATTTGAAATCTGGTGAAATTATTGCTATTAGGACAATGGTTGTGGAAGAAAATATATGTGTGAAGAGTGATAGGAGCCATAGCCAATTGTTATTAGCACATTAGTTTCCTTTTGCCACAGGCAGATAATTTTTCTTTTTTGTCACTGATTTGAATAGAGGATGTAAAGTAAGCAAACAATCCAAGCCAAAGAAAAGTCATGTTTTTTTCTAAGAATAATAGATACTTCCAGAATTCTAACTTATGAAAAAGCTACATATATGTATGGAAAACAAGGTGGGGTATAGACTACATAATGTGTTAGGTCAATCTTTACAAACGATCATCCACAAACACATTCAGTAGGTATGACCTACCCTATTACACTTCAGAAACAGTGGGAGCAAGAAGCTCTTGAACTCTGAAATGGCCTGCCTTGTGGCTAGTTCAGTGACATATAATAAATGTACATCTTTTCCAAATAAACCACTTCATGCTGGGTATTTTTTGTTCTAATAGCTATAGTCACTTTAAAGTTAGATTAACTTGTCCTTTTTGTGAGCATTGAAAAATCAATTTGCATAAATGAATAGCATGGAAGGAAGTGAAGAGAAGGAGCAATACTGAATAAATTGTCACCAGGGACTGTGGCAGTTCACATAAATGCAACAGGCTGGTATTGCTGCTGGGATCATCACAAGAAATTTGCATTTTTATTCCTGTGAAGAGTGAGGTGCCATACAGGGCAGTGACAGGTTTTTCTTGGAAGTTTTAATGGTTTCTATCTCTGTTGTGGTATTATTCATGCATGGTTATTCAGAGTCCTAGAACAGACAGCTGCAGAGGCAGAGGGCAAAGACATGCTATTTATCTGTCTTGCAGTCAATTGCTTCAAAGCATTGGAACTGTTTCCGTTATGAATACATTTTCTAAGGCAATGACCAGCCAAATACCTGTATTCATCTTCATACATTATATTTTTATTAGGCGTTTTTACCAGACTTTAGTCCAAGCAAGAAACAAGAGGAGCCAATGTTCAGATACTACACTGATGAATGCTGTATAAAAGATAGGTAGATGGAGGAATAGTGTTGAAAAAGGCAATTGAAAGTCTAAAACGTGGACAGGACAAGCATTGCAGCTGCTATCCAACATTAACCACTCAATGACCACTTAGACTGTTTGACTCTGGAGAGGATCCAAAAAGCAGTTTTGGACAAAAGTAGATAGCTTAGGCCTAGCATTGTGGAATGCCAGACTACAGGGGAGGTGGGCTACTCCTTACTTCCACTTGCCAACCAATTAAGCACTTCGCTGTCACAGTAGAGAACTGCAGCTTTGGTTCATACTTCCCAACTTTCACTTTCTTTATGAAAACTGAGAGTGCAACCCATGTGAAATTGCTGAACCTTTGCCAAGATTTGTGTGGGATTTTTGGCATCTTTAGGGATTCCATTAGGAAAAAAGGCTTAGTTCCCATCAGTTTGTCAAATTAAGATCCTTTCTCTGTAAGTATATACAGACTGATGTGCTGGGTCATTTCTTTTAAGTAGCCTCTAATTTTGCACCTTCTGTAGTGCACATACAGATAATAGTATAGCGTCTGATCCAAAGTCCAGTAAATCTATCTAAAAACTCTATTCAGTCTCAATGGGTTTTGAATCAGGCATAGGTATAGAAATACTGTTAGATAATGATGCCTCACTTGACTGCAGAAACAAAGTTATGGACTAGAAGGAGGACCTTTGGAAAATGGTCCTTTATCTGTTATGCAATTCACACACATGCACAGGCACATAACTGCATAGTTAGGTAAAACAGTGAAAACTGTTGAGAAGCACACTGCGTCAGTAATCTGTGGAGGGGTATCTTTTGGGAGGCCTGCTAGTATGGGTTAACCAACTAACCCCCAAATATAAAGCAGGGTGGAAGAAAAACTCATATGGAGGACACATAAGAAATAATCGTCCAGGAAGTGGACAGTGATGGGGAACGTAACTGCTGTAGCTTACGTTGCACTGAGAATACTGTGTTCTGGCATTGGTTTTGTAATCGCAGTATGTATAGTGGGATATTAGCTGGTTGTGTGCAGGGATAAAGGATGTAAAATGTAGGATAGTGATAAAATGTAGGATAGGGATTCCCTGTTGATGGGGAAAGTTGAGACCACTCTAGGCAAGTCCATTCACCTGTTTGCATTTTGCTATTAAATCAAGGACAGTGCGTGCTCTGGGGAAGAAGTATTTACAAACCACGAGGACAAGGAGTGTAAGGATCACAGTAGCTCTCATCAGCTTCGGAAGGAGCTTTGAAGTTCTGCTGGAGACTGAGATGTCAGGGGAGGCACTTTTCTGCAGACGGGAGGAAGACTTGTCAGAAGAGAAAATAAAAGAGAGAGACGACCTTCCCTTTCCCCCTTCACTTTACTCTCCACAGCAAAGGTCTCCAGTCTGTGGAGTGTGTTCCACTCCCCCGGGTGGGCACCGATGAATATTCAGGGAGATGTAGCCATTCAGTGCAGGGAGGGAGCTCCACCCCGCTGACTCCTGACTGTGGCTGCTGGCCCCAGCCCTAAGCTCAGTGATTTTTCCTGGGGTCCCAGCAGCCTTCCCCCCCACTCCTGGCCCCATGTGGGGGCCCCTACCTCAGCCCCCTTACCAATATCAGTCTCCCCATCCTAGAGCCATGGCCCCACTCCCAGCCCCAACTCAAATATGGGCATGCACAGTTGTCTGAGTGGCACCAGGGAAAAAGTTTGGGTACCACTGCGCTATATACTGAAGAGGAGTGGGATCCTTCTGTCTCGTGGGCTGCTGGGTGATGGCTTTTCAAGAGTTGGCTGGGAAATATGCTGCTAATGCCTATTATAATCCTCTCATCAAAAGCCTAAACACTGATTGCCAATTGGTGCCAAGCCAGAGAATTTTCCAAACCACTGGAGGTCAATACTGGAGGTCAGTGGCCTCTTTTTATTTTTATTTCACCACAGCAAATAAATGGAACAAAGCTTGGAATGCTGCTTAGTAATGTATGACTATACTGATACACCCTATATAAGTCGATGCCTAGTCAAGGCTTGTCAGCTCTCTTTATGACAAAGTGCTCTCTTTATAAAAAAGTTGTTACACAATTTTATTGTATTGGTGCAAGGAAAGTAAGAAAGAAAGCATAAAAACATGGGGTATGTCTACACTACCCTCCTAGTTCGAACTAGGAGGGTAATGTAGGCATACAGCACTTGCAAATGAAGCAAGTGGAACGAGGTGTACCGGTAGTTCGGAATAGGAATCCTAGTTCGAACTACCTAGTTCGAGCCCCGTGTAGCCGCGCTGCACGGGGTTCGAACCAGCGGGGTTTTAAAAATGGCGGCGCCCCGCTTATGCAAATGAAGACCGGGAAATTCAGATCCCGGGCTTCATTTGCAAGTGTGGTATGCCTACATTACCCCGCTAGTTCGAACTAGCGGGGTAGTGTAGACATACCCATGCTTAGCAGCATTACCAACACTTCCACTGCTTACTGGGCTCTTAGAAGACATTTGGGGTAAATTAGAGCTAAATAACAGCACAGAACACTGAGAGCCAGGACTGGTAGCTGAAAACAAACTTTAGGGGACTGTTGGAAACATGGGCCCCACCCATACTAAGCAGCTGTCCAGCTAACTAAAATCATGCTGGAGCCTAGATAGTTCTGGACCAAAATTTACCAGATTAGAGAGGTTCAATTTATATTTCTGTATGCCATTCAGAAAATGTGATCTCTGAAGCAACACAGGAAAACTCTACTAGGGAAAGGAAAGAGTAGAAATCTGTTTCCTCCTTTCCCTAGCATTTTACAATGTAAAATCCTTTCCACTCCTCTCATTTTATTTTTAAAGCCAGCATGCCCTGGCTGAAGTCTAGGAAACAAAGCAGAACAGGCTTTTTTGGAAGGTCTTAAAATCTACTTTGTGAAAATTTGGGGTGAATTATTTTCTATTGAAGTCAATGGTAAGACTCCTACAGAATTCTGCAGGGTTAGGATTTCATCCATCATGCCTAGCCTATGAACATATAAGCAGGCCCAAGGCTGAAACTTGGGAGCCCAGGATTTTATTATTTCAGCCACAAGGTTTCAGATTAGAAAACTAAAAGCATTCTCCAGTACTCAGTGTTCACACTCCTCAGTTACTTTGTTCACAACTTACATTCCAATTTATATCAAACTAATCAGTAGTTGTATGAGGAATTGAAGATCGGTCACAATGGGAATCCTGAACAGTTTGTGTCTCTTTTTTTCCTTTACATTCATCTTCCAATACCAGGGGTCTGGTTGCAGGTTTGACCTGGTCAGTCAGTGCCTGTTCTTTCTTTTTTAATTCATAACGGGGTGCAATGATTATTTGTACGCCATGGAAAATGAAGAGGAAGGAGGGTATTATGGAGATGAGAAGGCAAGCTTGCCATCTCTTGTCTCCTCCATATGCTCTCCCCATCCTTTTCATTTACTCTCTCTATCTTCCCCTAGCATTTTACAATGTAGAATCCTACCCACTCCTCTCATTTTATTATTAAAGCGTTGATACAGTATTCACACAGAAAAGCTGAATGTTCAAAATGGAAGTTGGACTAGCAAGGCAAAAGACCTAAAGCCATGAAATGACAAAGCAGTAGGTATCTGAAAATGAGTGTGTTTGGTTCTGAATCTATCTCCATTCTAAGACTTGCACTCTTGAAGCTCACTGTGGAAAAACTAAACATGCCAGTCTATCAGCAGTTTATGCTGTTGCTTTTAACTTTGGGTCTTTCCAACATAATTCAGAAAACCCTGAGCTAGGTCACCCTAATTCTTCACAAAATAGTAGCTCACTTTTACTATAGCAAGTTAGAGAACTCTAGCTTCATGTGCCATCCTGCATAAAAATTATTCCTAAAGTGTACAATTTTGTACTGATGCTAAATATTTGCAATGGGAAGAAGAATAGCGGGAGGCCAGAAGGGAAAAATGTAAATGGGAAACAAACGATTTAACTGAAGCAGAACTTTAACATAATTTCTTCTAGCTGAATGTATATAAAAAAGAGAATATACCTCAATAATCATCCAGGTTTTTTGCCTTCAGCCTGTCTGAGGCCATGTGGTTTGGAGATCTGATCACTAGTCCGAAAAGAAAAGGCTGTTTTCAAGATTTCTGGGGTGTTTTTTCCTGGAAAAGGTGAGAGGATAAAAGCAGAAATCTGTGAAATACACTTTATGCCTTATAGGGCAAATATATACAGAGAGAGAGAGAGAGAGAGAGAGAAATGTTTCAAGCTGTCAGTAAACTGATTTGGAGGCAGGTATTTCTTACATTTACCTCTCCAAGGGGTAGGTTAAAAATAAATCTAAATTTCATATGTGACTTGAATCAAGGGAATTGGATTTTCTTATTTACTTTCCTCTTCACATACACTGTTTACACTGTTAGTGTTTTCTGGAGTTATGCTTTGTATTTCTCTCAACAATGAGAATTTTAACTGTTGAGAAACATCAGGAAAAAGAAGGTAGTGTTTGAACATTCAAACTGCATTTTCAAGTAATCATGTTTCCTTAATGTACTTCAAAACATTTTTCTCTGAACAATGCCCTATGTAATTTAGAAACAATTTTTAGACTGATATTTTGGTGAATTTTTCCAGCAGGCTTCTTGTCATATAAATACTTCATTTTTTTACCTTTTGTATTTATGCTATCTTCTATTGTTCTTATTTTCTCTTGTGTTCTTATTATGTACTTTTTGTTCTGTCGTTTCTGTTACAAGCTACTATTTTTTTCTTTCCTTTCATTTCTAAGGGTTTCTATTCCATTTTTCTTTTTGAGACTCACCAGGCAATGATTTTTTTTTTGCAATTTACATTTGTTTTTGTCTGTAAATCTCTATAGTTAAAACAAGTTTCTAACTTAATATACTAAATATGCTTTTGTATTAATTTGTACTTGTAATGGCATCACTAGAGGGCAGTATTGAATAAATTAGTGTGCTGAACAATGCTATGAGAGATTAGATGTCCCTAATAGAAACATATTTGCATTTTTATTAAACATATATACTTTCAGAGTTCAGTTTTTATCATATCCTATTTGCACAGGATAATCATAAACTTAATAATAAAAAATTTTATTTAATCATTTTATATGTAACTTAATACAAAAGGAAGAACAGTCTCTAATATTATTAGAAAATGGGTGGGCAGTGGACTTAGAGAAGAATAGCAGTTAAGCTGTTGTAAACTATTAATTCATAAAATTGTCATAGAATTTTAATCATTAATTAGTCACCATGGTTAAAATTTCTTTCAACAAATAAATTATATAGATTATATCAGGTTTCTTTTCTCTAGAAAAAATGTTTGTGGTGGTAAATATATTTTCCAATGAATTAACTTGTTCCTTGGAATCTCAGTGCAGCATATTTTAAAATAATGGCCAGCAAAGATAACCAAAAAAGCATAGAGTAAGATGTTGACGTATTTGTTCTTATTGATTTACAGGTCTCCTGACAAATGCAGCATCAAAGAATCCTCGTATGAGTGGTCTAGGTTCTGTGTGAGCTACTTACTTTAGTCAAGTTTCACTGCTGTGGATCATCATCCATTATATGTCATCAACTCAACTGTCTGTTTCTCTATATCTCATAAAAGACAGCATAATTCCTCCACATTATGAGCTAAAAGTCTGTTCTACCATAATAAGGAGCACCGGACTAAGGAATATAGATATAAGAGATACGCTTGGGCATTAGCAATACAAAAAGTTCATGGTTAACGTTTCATCTGCGTTATACACACTGCTGGACTTGATGTAACCCACATGTTTTATTCTGAAGAGTCTACTACACTGAAGAGTATTCATCCCAATCAGCCTTAGAGAAGACTGTTTTGTCTATGGGAGGACACTGAGGTGCAAAAGAGAATCTCTTCTTGTGCCCTGGACTGTATGAATTGCTTTTATTTTCTTATACTTTCAGTATATACAATAGACCAAAGAGCAAAATCTATTTTAAAGTGGACACAATCTTACTGTTAACAGAGCTATCTGGGTTAAATTGTAGGGTGATCTTCACAAAGAGAAGAATTCAGCTCTCACAAAGCTGAGATGTTCCTGTCCAGCAGAAGTCTTCATGGAACACTGCAGTAAAAACTAAACCAGAAAATTACTCTTGAAAAAAACACATTATAAACAATGAAAAGGAGCATGGAGAGAAAACAACATATGTTTGAAAAACTATGATGAAACAACTGCAAACTGTCTACATGGCATCTTTATTCCTCTGTACTTAGATTGACTTTCTCGTACTAAAATCATTTTCAGTTTTAACCAGTTAAACATGCCTCTTCTACAGTTCCATTTTTGATAGTTAAAATTGGATAATACAGTATTTGCAAAGAGCATGTTTGGTCATCTGTGGCCTATGTCTCATCTGATACACCATTTAGCACCAGAAAGCAAATTAAAGAAAAAAAGTAACACTTGTTTGAAAGAGATCATTAAATGTATTTTGAAAAGCCTAAAGTTATATATTTAACAGTTTTTATATGTTGTATATTTGTAGAAAATCCTATTTAACAATTAACGTGGTGACTCTGACAGTCATGACAAATGGTTCAGAGTTAAGTTGTGTTTTATTACTTCAGTTGTCTCTGAAGTGGCAGGTGTCGTTTGCTTTCTTCCATTGGGACATTCTGGATGTAAAGCATGACCAGAAAGGACTCTGTAGAAAAAGCAAAGAATAATGTTGTTTATATTACATAAATGCATTCAACCATTGCACTGTTGGAAGGCATTTTTTGTCTTTATGTACTGGTAAAAATAGAGTGTAAAATATTTTAATCATGGCTTTCCATACCGAGTTATTTTTCTCTCTCTTTCTCCTTCTCCCCACCCACCTCAACATAATACAGTATAAAGGTCAAATTGCAGCCTGTTCCTTGACCCAGATTCAATGTTTTACCTCATTGTTAGGAAGCCCACTTTTTTGGCATTATCAGGTAGTGAAAAGTTGATGCAAAGACAGCATAGAAAAAAGGGTAAATGAATATAAAAAGATAATCCCTCACTCCTTATTACTGTACCTTTCTATGTATGTCTGGTACATATTCAGATGATGAAATCCACAAATGAGATTAACTTCTTCCTGGCAAATGTATTCCAGTTTTAACTATTTCGCCAAGTTTCCACTGTAGTATACTACCTAATACTCCAATTAACTTTTAATACTATGCTAGTTCTATGCTACTAAAGAAAATATATAGAGAGATTGTTCAAGCAACCATAGTTGAAAAGTACAAATACAAAAAGGTGTTTTTTGGTTTGGGTTTTTTTTGTTTTGTTTTTTTGGTAAGGCCTGTTCCACTATTCAGGCTTACTTAATACACAGGTTGCAAAAACCATGAATTTTAGGTGACTGTGTCTTTTGAGTAAAGTAAATATATACGAATTTCTTATTTAATCTTAAAGTTTTTGACCAGTGTCAAAGTAGCAATTCAAGGCCAGCCACTTGAAAACCATTATAGACTGACTGCACTATAAATGACCAATGTCTGCTTTAAAATCTCATGCAATAAATGATGGTAATTACATTTACTGTACTACTAGAACTCAAGAGCCAGATCCCTCACTCCACCAACTTTCTGTTTTGTTTCAGTTGATTTTTAAAGGGGAGTATAGTAGCCTTATTTAGTAAACACAGAAAAAAACTAAAGATGTTACATTTTTGTTGCTTTACAGTATTCAGTTTTGTGTTGGTTCAGCTAAATTATGGAAATAAAGAAAATCCTTTTATAAGTGAGACTTTTGTTCACTGATCATGACGTCACATGGAGCATTTCAGTTGAGGGTGCTTGTGGGTAGGGGAACTGGGAAGCAGATTCCCTCTATGAAATAAGTGACTGAGAAAATGTTTTGCATTGGAAATTGAAATAATACCCTACATTTGCAAATTGCTGACAGTTTTGGACACTGACAATTTTGGGTGTCCCGTCTGATACAAGCATTGGCTAAGTATCCATGCAGTGGAAATTAAGTTCCTTTAACATATCTCAGATGGGGCACTGAAAATCACTAGTAGTCACTTTTATTTCATTACTTTGAATGTTCAGCAAAAGAGAAAAGTGTCCTTGTTTTGAAAGCAAGTTTAGAATATTGGTCACAGACAAGTGCACATTGCAACTAGAGGTGGGTCTGAGCCTTGTTTGCGTGACAGCAGTCTCAAGCCACTTCATAAGAGAACTTTTCAGAATATCCTTTTTCAAATGAACAAAATGTAATATTTTTGTACATGTAAATTAGTGTCCTCAGTGCTGTGCTGCAACCTTTATCTTGCAGTAACATTACACTTGTATAATATTGTGGGCTTCAAACCTTACAGAACTTAATTTTACAAAGAAATTTGATTTGTTTATGTGGGTATTTTATGTGCCTCTTCCACAAAGAAATTCAAAGCATAAGGGAGGCATGTCTGATTTGAATGCTGTTACATATGCTCCTTTTCCTAATTTGCAAATGGGGAACTTTCCAGAACACATGGGAAGGACAATAAAATATAAAATGTGTAGAGTTGGGGAAAAGGTCACTTCACAGTCTAACAAAAACAATCTAGAGAAATACAGAATTCTCTTCTGCTGGTATGGTTTTCAAAATAATTTTCAAAAAACTGCTGGTATGGTTTTCTATCAGCCCATGCAGGGGCCAATCTAACTAATGCTTCAAACAACTGAGATTTCACAAGACCATTAATGAAGTAAATATTAACACACTCTCGCATTCCACAGAACAATTTATCCTATATAATAATTATGCTTTTAACTTATTTATTGTGAACAAACCTTTTTGCTTTCTATTACTATATACCTTTTATGCACACAGCATTCTTTGCTTGTTCACTGAAACTGAACAAACATGTTTACTCTCACACTTTCTATGTAATATGGTCTAGTCATCATCCTCTTGAGTATTAATTTGAGGTTCCATAAGAAAATAAAGAAAACAGTACCATGGATGAAGACTTGTATAAGCAGCATTAGCTATGTCTGAACCGAAAGGGAATAAATAAGTTGACTTAAAGGGCAAACATAGCTCTAATAGTTTAAACTAATCAACAGGTGGAAAGAACAAGTGCAAAGCAAAATTGGATACCGATACCTAGGAAGGGAAGAGAGAAGCATTTGCAACTAAAATTCCAGGAGAAAAATAGCACTGTATTCCATGGTGAATATCTAACCTGATAATGTTTGAGCAAAAGAACATCCTCCCTCCATATATCAGAAATAATATCCGAAAGAGAGTATTTCAGATTAGCTGAAAGGGAATTCTTAAATGTGGGTATATCACAAATATAAAGTTGCATTACAAATTGGGAGAGGTAGACTTGGAATTACAGATATGGACCTCCACACACACGTCATTTAGGGATAAACTTAAATTTGGCGGGGAAATGGAAGCCATATTTGTGAGTAAGCACTGTTTCAATGGAAAGGTTGAATCAGTAAGGTGTACATTAAACAGGTATGGAATGCACCTTTGAAATATTAGGTAGGATTTCCTAGACGTTGCAAGAGCTAGCCCCAATTCCTGTTTTGTAATACAATCCAAAACGCAATTGGGGTAGCCAGGGAGGATTCTTGTAATGCAAAGGAATCCTCAGGAGTTGAAGAGTTCCTATCACATCACTCTCATCCCTAAACACTGGTATTGGGAGCATGGGAAGTAGCTTATACCTGCTAGCATTTTAAGGACCTTGGTAAGCAATGAAAACTAGGGTGGTTTTCAGACTGCTCTAATTTATTCAGTTGTCCTCAGTTTTGAACTAGTGTGCTTTATGATCAGAGGTGATTTAGAGCCACCTTTTCACCTTTCTGTGCAGACTGATGCTGAAATGTATTTGACTATACCAAGGACTTTCCAAAAGATTGTTTTAAGAAAGAGTATCTACAGATGAGGTTGACTGCAAAAATCACAGAGGTCAATGAAAAGACATGTGTTAGCACTATGTGTATATAATGATGGATATGACTTGGGCAGCAATTTTGCTGGCATTTTATATGTATTTCTTTACACAAGGCCTCATTTTTAGAGGACACAAGCACGACCATACCAGATCAGATGAATGGTCCATCTTGTCCAGGGGTCAGCAACTTTTGGTATGCAGCCCATCAGCGTAATCTGCTGAGAGGTCACAAGACATTTTGTTTATGTTGGCCATCCTCCGGCACCGCTTCACAGCTCCCAATGGCAACGCTTCACTGTACCCACCCAATATGAGCTGTGGGAAGCATCAACCAGCACTTTCTTGAGGCCCACATCATTTCTTGCAGCTCCTATTGGCCAGGAATGTTGAACCACAGCCACTGGGAGCTGCATGGGGCCATACCCGTGGACTGTCTATGTAGACAAATGTCTTGCAAACCTCCACTGGATTACACTGATGTGCCACATCCTGAAGGTTGCCAACCCCTGATCTAGTCCACTGTTCTGCAGATAAAAGTATGGAATTATCTGTCCAAGTTTCTTCTGAACTTCAATCCATTCAAGTTTGACTTATGCAACTGGAGTAGGAGGGGTGAGGGTTATTGCTTTTATTCTGCTTAATGTAACTGTTGGTGTTATATGTTTTTGTTCTGTATTTAATCCTGATAAGGCCTAAGTCTCAATGATATATTGTGGCAATGAATTCACAGGTTAAATTTGTTTTTTGTAGAAAAAGAGGCATGCCTCCTATGACACAATCCAGGCTAAGTCATAGACACAAAAAAGCGGGGGGGGGGAGGGTTGACAATTCTGACTGTTTAGGAGGAAACATTACAGAATTGAAGGTAAGAATGTAAGTGTAAATCTAAACTGCAGAGACCTGAGGGACTGTCTTCACTGCATTGTTAGCTTGAGCCATAATTCAAGAGTTAGCCTTAATTTGACTTCTATTCACACTAACACATGTCTCTGGATCAAGTTAAGCAGTAATAGCTTTAAGCTTGAACTAGCTGGCCTGCCAGAGGGGGCACATTGAAGCACTAATGCTACAAATACTCAAACTAGTAATGCAGTAAGGATGCAGCAACCCGAGTTACAACAACCGCCTAATTCAATCACTTCCCTATTGCTATGCAATGTTGTCATGCTCACTAAAGCTAGGCTAGCACAAGAGCAGTAACTCAGGTGTCCTAACTCAAGCTTCACTGAGCAGTGAAGACAAGCCCTTAGGCCAATTAGCTTTCCCATTGGAATGATTAAAAGAATAACAAAAGAGTCAGGAAAATTATAGCAGAGACTTTCCATTTCAGCTCACTGATTTTTGACGTCTAAGTGTTCGGGGAGCCAACAAGAGGAATAAAAAGTGGAAAGGAAGCTATTTCATCTGCCTTCTGTACTGCTGCTAATAAGGTATATTTGTCACTTGATTCATGTCTATAACCACCATGAAACTTGACAGCCCTAAAGTGAGCGATAAAGTCCCATCTTGGACTAAAACCTGGTTAATGATAGAAAATAATTAGAAATTAATGATCAATACTCACCATAAACAGAGATTAATGAGGGTCTGTTTTAGAAGTGTGGATCAGCACAAGGACTATTCCTGTTCAGTATATTTATTAACATCATGTATGAGAGGGCGACCACTGAGATTGTGTTGTTTGCTGGTACTACTAAATTATATAGGTCAATTAAAACTAAGGGATTGGTGTGAGAAACTGCAGAGGGGGTGTGGGGCAACACAATGTCATGTGAAATTGACTATAAACAAGCGTAATGTGGAGTAATCCAATTCAAACAGCCTGTTATTTAACTGGATTTTCTAGGTACCTGTAACCTCAAAGCATCTTTATGAACTGTTTAGTGAATATGTTTGCCCAATGTGTGGTAATAGTGAGCAAGGTAAATAAGATGTTACGCTGTTTGAAAAAAAGAACAGTGATTAATATTTTAGGCATTTTAATCAAAGCCTTCACCTTAATGTATGTACAGCTCTGGACATCTTATGAACCAACACATGTAACACAAATTTTAAGTGTGATCTTTTCCAGCACAGCCCATACTATGTTCCTATTAAAATGGGATGTGTGCATTAAGAACAGAAATTGGCCATGCTACTTGTTTAGTTCTGTTCTTGGAAATGGGGTGCACTTTGTAATCTGTTGTGTCAAGCTGACTGTTGCACAGGTATGGTCACTGCACTTACAATGACACCTCGGTACAGGGGGGTACCTATGTACACACAAGGAAACTCCAGCTGGTTTCAGATAGGCCAGAAGCTGGAACGATGAAAGCTGTATTTATGTGAAACCAATGGCATCAAATTATGTAACTGGAATGGAGGAATTGCAGCTACTAGCACATAGACTTGGAAAAGCAAATGGTGGGGTAGGGTGAAGCGTGAAGGGAAGATTACAGAGGACTATCTAGAAATCCTATGTCCTATGGTTGATGGATGTCTTACATTTCCCCAGATCCTCAGCAATCTGCGCACATAGAGCCTGATAGCTTTGTCTATATGCAGCTGGATCAGATTTTGCCCATAGTGAAACACATTCACATGTCAGAAGGTAGCAGTGTGCCAAAAGTAGCCATATGGATGAACAAAGCATAATCAAATGTAAGGAAATGCATATAAGAAATATTAAAAGGACAGGTTCAAAGAAAGAAAAATACAAATGAGGTTAAAAATAAAGGCACAAAGTGAAATGGTATAAAAATGCAAATGATGAGAAATGTATTAAATTTAAAGCTGGGAGGAATCATCTAAGCCACTATGAAACACTGTATTGCTGGGAGCTTAAAGACAGACAAATGTTTTATTTTTCATTTTGGTCATTTGAGATTGCTTGATCTGGGAAGGTGCTCAGAAATGCCCGATTTTACAACAGATTTGCTATGCCAAAAAGAAGGCAGTGCTAATGTACACAGATTCATAGATTGCAAACTCAAAAGAGAGCATTGGGACCTGGTCTCCTGTATAACATGGGCCATAGAATGTTCCCAAAATAATTAGAGCATAGGTTTAGAAAAAAAAGAAACCTTTTTAAGAATTACCAGTGATGGAGAATCCACTATGTCAATTGATAAATTTTTCTAATACAGGTTGGACCGCCCTGGTTTGGCACACTCAGGACCTGAGCGGTCCCGAACTAGGGACTTTGCCAGACCAGGGGAGGTCAAGGCTCCCCTCTGGGCACTGGGGGGTCCCTGGAACCTGGGCTCCCCTCCCTGCTGCTGGCCTCATGCCAGGGCTCATAGAGTCAGCCTCCTCAGGCTGGGACTCTCCAGACGCTGCCCCCACACCCGCCAGGGATTCCCCCTGGCTTGGACTTGGTATTGCCCCTAATGCCACTAGCCCCACTTCTGCTGGTGTCCTGGGCCAGGGCAGGGGATTCTCTCTGGCTGCTGCTGTGTTCACTCCCACTGGGGTTCCCGATTGGGGCCAGGGATTCCCCCTAAACTTCATTAGCTCTGCTGCCACCAGGGTTCCGGTAAGGGCCATGGATTCTTCCCGGCCAGCACCAGCCTCACTAACGCTGGGGTTCCCGGCCTGGGCTGGGGATTCCTCTCAGACACTGCTTAGGCTTCCTGGGCCGGGGCTCCCCATGGTTTGAGTCCTTACCCCATCACAGGACTAGCTGCTGCTGACCCAACCAGGGGCTTCTCCCCCCTCCCTCCACCCTAAGCTAGTTCATGTTCCTTGCCTCCAGGGCTCTCTGGTCTATGGTCCTTCAGGACAATGGATGTTGCGAAAACAGAGAATCCCAGATTTGGGAGGTTCGAAGAACTGACATTTTATCTCCAGTGTGAATTTGACTATCTTCCATTTCTAGCCATTTGATTCTGTTATGCCTTTGTCAGCTAGATGGAAGAGTCCATTATCAAATATTTGTTTCCTGTGTGGGTACTTATAGACTATAATAAAGTCATTCCTTAAGTCTGTCTTGTTAAACTACATAGACTGAGCTTCTTGATTTTGTCACTATACAGCATGTTTGCTAATCATTCTCATGTCTCCTTCCTGAACCAACTCAAATTTACCAACATTCTCCTTTAATTGTGAGCACCACAACTAGACACAATATAGCACAGGATAACTTATAGCACATTAAAACAAGACATGTGAAGGTAACTTGTGCCAAACCAGTTGTCCTGGAGGAATTTTAGCTTAGTTTTTAATGAGCAAATATTGGCAACCACACTTTAAAAATTGGTAAACTGAGTCTCAAAGAATCAGCAATGGGACCAAAATATCATATTATCTTCCCTGCTCTAACCACTAAAAGCCTTGGAACTTGAACTATAATATAATATTGTGGGCTAACAAATGCATTTCTTGGTGGTTCCAAAGCATTTGAGCATGTGTTTGTTTTAATTATCATATTTTACATATGCTGTCTAATAGCTCTCCCTATATTTGCCTCTCCCTCAAATTCTCAGAAAAAGTCAGCTTTGGTCCACTTCATGTTATTTTTTATATCATTGCATTGATGTATGAGTTTTTCCTCCATTCGTAGAATCATAGGCTACGTCTACACTGGAAGCTTCTTGTGCAAGAACTGTTTTGTGGAAGAGATGGACATAGGAGACAGACTTATTGAGAGTCTCTGTGTTAGATTAAAAGGGATAAAAAACAAGGGGGATTTCATGCTAGGGATCTACAACAGACCACCTACCCAGGCAGAAGAGGTGGATGAGGCTTTAAAAAAAAAAACCAACTAACAAAATAATCCAAAGTGGAGGATTTGGTGGTGATGGGGGACTTCAACTATCCAGACATCTGTTGGGAAACTAACATAGCAGGACACAGATTATCTGATAAGTTCTTAGATTGCATTGAAGACAATTTTTTATTTCAGAAGGTTGAGAAAGCTATTGGGGGGGAAGCTGTTTGATTTCATTTTAACAAATAGGGAGGAACTGGTTGAAAATTTGAAAGTGGAAGGCAGCGTGGCTGAAAGTGGCCATGAAATCATAGAGTTTATGATTCTAAGGAATGGAAGAAGGGAGGACAGCAAAATAGAGACAATGGATTTTAGGAAGGCAGATGTTAGTAAACTCAGAGAGCTTGTAGATAAGGTCCCATGGAAAGCAAGACTAAGAGGAAAAACAATTGAAGATAATTGGCAGTTTTTTAAAGGGACATTATTAAGGGCCCAAAAGCAAACTATTCCACTGCATAGGAAAGATAGAAAGTATGGCAGGAGACCACCTTGGATCAACCAGGAGATCTTACATGAACTAAAAATCAGAAAGGGGTCATATGAAAAGTGGAAACTAGGACAAATTACAAAGGATGAATATAAGCAAACAACATAGGTAAGCAGGGGCAGGATTAGAAAGGCAAAGGCACAAAATAAGCTAAATCTAGGTAGAGACATAAAAGGTAACAAGAAGATGTTCTACATATATATTAGAAGCAAAACAAAGACCAAGGACAGGATAGGCCCATAGCTCAGTGAAGTGGGAGAAACAATAACAGGAAACTTGGAAATGGCAGAGGGGCTTAATGACTTCTTGGTTTCAATTTTCACCAAGAAGTTTGATGGTGACGGGATGCCTATCAGAAAATGCTAGTGGAAACGGGGTAAGTTTAGAAGTTAAAATAAAAAAAGAACAAATTAAAAATTACTTAGAAATGTTAGATGTCTGCAAGTCACCAGGGCCTGATGAAATACATCCTAGAATACTCAAGGAGCTGATAGAGGAGGTATCTGAGCATTTAGCTATTGTCTTTGAAAAATCATGGAAGTTGAGAGAGATTCCAGAAGACTGGAAAAGGGCTATTATAATGCCCATCTATAAAAAAGCAAATAATCCAGGAAAGTAGAGACCAGTCAGTTTCACTTCTGTGCTAGGGAAGATGATGGGGCAAGTAATTTGCAAGTGTTCATCTGCAAACACTTAGAAGATACTAAGGTGATAGGAAACAGCATGGGTTTGTAAAGAACAAATCATATTAAACCACTCTGATAGCTTTCTTTGATAGGATATCAATCTTCTGGATAAGGGAGAAGTGGTGGATGTAGTACCCCTAGACTATAGTAAGGCATTTGACACAGTTTATCAATAAACTAGGGAAATACAACCTAGATGGGGCTACTACAAGGTGGGTGCATAACTGGCTGAAGGGTGCATAGCAGTTCTCAGAGAGTAGTTATTAATAGTTCACAATCATGCTGGAAGTGCATAACAAATGAGGTTCCACAGGGGTCAGTTTTAGGATCTGTTCTGTTCATTATCTTCATCAACAATTTAGGTGATGGCATAGAGAGTACGATTATTAGGTTTGCAGATGATACCAAGATGGGAGGGGTTGCAACTACTTTGGAGAATAGGGTCAACATTCAAAAAGATCTGGACAAACTAGAGATATGGTCTGAGGTAAATAGAATGAAGTTTAATAAGGACAAATGCAAAGTATTTCACTTAGGAAGGAACAATCAGTTTCACACATACAGAATGGGAAGCGACTGTATAGAAAGGAGTGCTGCAGAAAGGGATTTAGGGGTCATAGCTAAATATGAGTCAACCGTGTGACACTATCACAAAAAAAGCAAACATGATTCTGGGATGCATTAACAGAAGTGCTGAGAACAAGACACGAGAAGTCACTCTTCTGCTCTACTCTGCATTGATTGGGCCTCAATTGTAGTATTATGTCCGGTTCTGGGCACCACATTTCAAGAAAGATGTGGAGAAATTGGAGAAGGTCAAGAGAAGAGCAACAAATATGATTAATGGTCTAGAAAACATGACCCATGAGGGAAGACTGAAAGAATTGGGCTTTAGTTTAGAAAAGAGAAGACTGAGAGGGGACATCATAGTGGTTTTCAAGTATCTAAAAGGGTGTTACAAGGAAGAGGGAGAAAAAATATTCTCCTTGGCATCTGATGATAGGACAAGAAGCAATGGGCTTAAACTGCAGCAAGGGAAGTTTAGTTTGAAACATTAGGAAAAATTTGCTGCCTGTCAGGGTGGTTGAACACTGAAATAAATTGCCTAGGAAGATTGGCATCTCCATCACTCGAGGTATGTACGAGCAGGTTAGATAGACACCTATCAGGAATGATCTAGACAATACTTGGTCCTGCCATGAGTTCAGTTTTAAAGTATAAACAATCCCCAAAATTTCTCAGTAGATGAGTCACCTCCCCCTATAGCAGCATAAAGTCCCTGAAATCTATGGCCCACCAAGGGCTTGCCCACTCTCACTGATGCTGTTCAGAATCAGAACTAAATATCTGCAGCTTTCAGCTGTAAGAGAGAAGTAAACCCTGTGATCCATTATGAAAGGAGTACTCATGGCCTGGGAGTCTAAGGCTAGGGAGGTGCCAACAGGGCTTGTCTCTTATATAACTGACTATTCAGTAAGTTATCACCAACTCCCGTAGGGTTGCCAACTTTGGTTGAATGAATTCCTGGAGATTTCATCACACAACATAATCTTTAATTAAATATTACTCTTTAATTCCTGGATACTCTAGGTCTAGGACAACCCTACAGATTTATCAACCCTACAAACCACACAGAATAGCTCAAAGGGTGTGTCTAGACTACATGCCTCCTTCGACGGAGGCATGTAGATTAGCCAGATCGGAAGAGGGAAATGAAGCCGCGATTAAAATAATCGCGGCTTCATTTAAATTTAAATGGCTGCCCCGATCTGCCGATCAGCTGTTTGTCGGCAGATCGGGGGAGTCTGGACGCGATGCCCCGACAAAGAAGCCTTTCTTCATCGACACAGGTAAACCTGGTTTCACGAGGCTTACCTGTGTCGATGAAGAAAGGCTTCTTTGTCGGGGCATCGCGTCCAGACTCCCCCGATCTGCCGACAAACAGCTGATCGGCAGATCGGGGCAACCATTTAAATTTAAATGAAGCCGCGATTATTTTAATCGCGGCTTCATTTCCCTCTTCCGATCTGGCTAATCTACATGCCTCCGTCGAAGGAGGCATGTAGTCTAGACACACCCAAAGAGTCTGGAACTGCTGATATCACCAGAGTCCCAAAGCCTACAAAAAAGCTGTTCCCAGGGCTCCTGAGGAGACACTGGAGAAGGGAGACCGTCGTGGCCATATGTTTCTAAAGTCAAAATTTTGTAGAAATCAGAGGAGATTTGGTTATCTTTTTGCCCTGACACCTACATCTGGAGTGGTAGCTGCTGTTACCACTACATCTTTCCTTCCTGGAGAATTCTGGGTCTTCTTTAAAGGGCCTTATCCCTTGAAAAATGACATTCTCCAACTCTGTTGTACTGTAATGTTGCTCCTATGCCTAGGATTAGCAATGTTGCCAGTGGAGAGTCTGGGTATAATCTAAGTGAAATTAGTTTAATCTATCTATGCGTGTATGTTTTGGCCTTGGAATACAGGCAATAACCAAAGGTTGCAGGGCTATTCCTTCTTTGCCCAACACAAACATCTGCTTCACAGAGAGCAAGTCTGCCTCAATAAGGGTGCGTCTACACAGCACCCTAAACTCGAAAAGATATACGCAATTTGCTCTATGCAAATTGTGTATCATTTCAAATCTAATGCTAAATAGCTTATTTTGAAATTTAGCATGTCTACACAGTGCCCAAATTCAAAATAACAGCGAGCCAACCATTATCCCTTGTGCAATGAGATTTACCGGGATGGTGAAAGAGTGTGCCTGTTATTTCGAAAAATATTTTTGAAATAACAGGCCGCTTGTGTAGACGTGGGATAGCTATTTCGGGATACTTTTAGTATCCCGAAATAGCCGTGCAGTGTAGATGTACTATGACTGATTCTAAGCAAAGCCCAGGGCAGAGGACAAAATTCTCATTCCTTCATCCCAGAACCGGGTGCATTAATGAAAGCATGTGGTTCTCCTAGGGCTATTTGCTTACATTCCCAGAGTAGACCTTGGAAGGGTGTATGAAACAGCAGTACCTGATGACATCTGCAATTATTGTGTATAGTTTGTGTTAATTTTGCTAGCTGAATTTTTAAACGATAGCACAATAAATTCCAGTTGCTTTTCATCAGGTGTTTCTTTCCCTTGCAAGAAATTATTGGAAGCCCATTTAAGGAACCAGTACTGGTTATTGCATGTGTAGCTCTCCTACTATTAATATGAGAAATATGTATATCTTAAAGGCCCACACAGCATCACTCATATCCTCCAAATGTCCTTAGTGCCAAGGGACATCAGAAATAGATCAGTTCCTTAGTAGGTGACCAGAGACTATATCACACACTAAACCATCTTTCATGTTTAGGATATATCAGATTTTAAGGCAATATTGAGTTAGTTGAAACTGAGTATTTTTTCAGATTTTACAATCCAACATTCCAGGCCCCTGGGTTCAAATAGTGGTTATGGCTGGAGTAATTAAAACAAAAACTTTGTGAAGTGAGAGGCTAAAAACCAAAAAACACTGACATGCCTACATAATTACTGGTGACTCCAAAAGAATACACTCTCCCAATGACAGATGACATTTAGCCTCTCTGACTTTGTAACCTACATGATGATAAAATGAGGTTACATTTTTTGAATTAAATTGATAACACGACCAAATCGATTTCATTAGTGTATCTGTCATATTTGCCATTAATGATGGCTAACGGTGGAATAGAACCTGACAACAATCCCTGAAAAACTGTGCAGAACAAAATTATATTATACTGGCATTCATGAATTTTAATACCCTTTTTTATCATGAGGTTTTTTTAACTCTCTTTTTAAATTCTAAGCTCACAAGAAGAAAATTAAACTTGCTGCACCTGTCTCAGCAGCTATTATTTCTATTGTTACAAGTTAATAGGCTTGAGAATAGAAGACATTTCCACTAACTAAAACAAAAAAAGGCCTTCTTGAGTGTCTCTTGTGAGTGCTTTTGGGGGAATGGTTGAATCTGTGCTGCTCAATTGTTGACATCAGAGTCATTTCTCCTGAATGACTTCAGAGTGTCAGGACACCCAAATTGCAGTTTAGAAGACTGTTTGTGGTAGATGCTATTTGTATTAATAGACTGTGGGGTGTATTTTTCTCTTGATGCTTGTACATAACTCCCTTTAATGCTAATGGGGTGCTGTGAGATGCAAAAGGAGAGTGTACCTATGCTTGTCATGAATCATCATAGGGCTATAATCCCATTAGAAGAGCTTAAATGTATGTGAATTAGAAGTGTATAAGTAATGAATTACTCAGTTTATAGCTACAGTTGAGAACACCAAAATACCCTTAGGTAATGAGATCACTTGACGTGCCTGGTACTTGAAAATGTGGTAAGATTTTATTAATATATCATACTGAGCTATAAGGCCATTATCCTCTCCTACTTCAATCCCTCATTAAGACCCACTTCTTTGGTAACACTGAGAGGAAGCTGGATGATTACTAATGGATAGACTGAGGGGCAATCAGGTCCAGTTAACATATATTGATATATATTTCAGAAAACAAGAAGAAACCAATGTTGTACTAATATTTAGTAACTGTAAAAGGGATGACGTGGGTAATATGGGCTTGTAAGCCTACCATCAGTCTCAGGGAAAGTAATGAAATTAATGGTGTAATACAATTAATGCCAATCAAGGTAAGTTTATGGAAAATAGATCCTGTGAAACTAATTTTATGGTGAGATTACATGGTTGTTGATAAGGGTAATAGTGTTGATGTCATATACTTAAACTCCTATAAGGCATTTAACATTCATGCCACACATTTTGATTAAGTAACTAGAATGCTACAATAGCAACATGGTGTAACCCACACACCTATTAGGTGTTGTGTACTGTTCCATGTTGTGGCACTTAGACTACTTACAGAAAAAGAAAGAGGGAAGAGATTGATCCACAGCCTTAGCAGAGAGTCAGATGGCTTTATAGCTAAAGTTGTAGAGGCTCATGCACTAAGCTCAAGAGGTCTTAGGCTTGGTTTTGCCTATCGGCGTTATGCTGACACACATTAAAATGAATGTGATAAGCATTTCCATGTGACCCAATCAATGGTCAGACATCTAGGAACAAAGAATATAGGCCATACTTACACAAGGAAGGAACTTTACTCTGGGAAGCAGTGACTCTGAAAGGGGGGTTATTCTGGTGCACCTGGCATGACATGCTGGTAAAAGCCAGATGGGGCGCTCAGCTGCAGAAGGAGGAGGGGCTACCTCCCAGTCAGGCTAATGGACAATATGTCAATTTTAGATAAGAGTGAATGTTTTTCTAAAAGTTGAGCTTTAGTTCAGATAGAAATTAGTTCTGTGTCCTATAATAGTCAGGCTAGATGATCCCTATGGGTATGTCTACATTAGCCCCCTCGATCGATCTAGGGAGGCTAATGAGGGCGACCAAAATTGCAAATGAACCACAAGATTTAATTATCCCGTGCTTGATTTGCATGTTCCCGGCCGGTCACCATTTTAGAAATGAGGTTTACCAGCTAATTTGAGTAAGGGCTTTATTTTAGAATCCCATTTCACTGCCGCATGTAGACGCAGGCAGTTACTTCGGGCTAGTCAATTTCTAACATGGCGACCAGCCAGGACATGAAAATCAAGCGCGGGATATTTAAATCTTACGCTTCATTTGCAATTTCAGTCATCATTATTAGCTTCCTTAGATTGATCTGGGGCTAGTGTAGACATACCCTAGGGGCCTTCTAGCCTTAGAACCTATTAAGCTCTATTTTAAAACTGTATATGTGCATATAAAATATAATAAAGTGGTTCCTGTTTTGCTTGTATCCTTCATCCTTACTTTCCCTACATTTCTTGTCTTACACTGCAAATTATTCAGCCAGGGATCATGTCTTCGTATGTATGTGGATAATGCCTAGTATATTGTGGGTGGCAATGAGCTACAAATAATAATGCTCACATTTTAAAGGGCTTACCCAGGCATTGTTTCATTGGGATTCTGCACCACGATAACAGCATGAAGTAGGGAAAAGCAAAGAAACATTAGAGAAAGAGATAAAAGGACAACAGTGGGAAGAAAATAAGGTTTATGAGAGCAGCAGTGGTGCACACATCCCGCTGTGCATGTCTAGCAGGGAAGTTATTTGGTTTTGTAATTTTGAGACAATGTAGATTCCTTCTCTGAGTGGGCCGAGTGGACAGCATCACCTGTGAAGCTTCAGAAAAGCTGAAACTATTCCACCCACTGAGAGTAATACAGAATAATTTTGCCCATTAACTCCTATAGAAATAATGAAATTATATTAGATTTCAAATATTTGCAATTCTTCCCTCTCCTGCTTTTGCACTATTCTCTTTTTTTCATTGTAAAACTTCATCTCAAATAGGCTCTCAAAATAGGCAATTGCATAAAATGAGACTGATGAAATAAAACAATTTAAAAAAAATATACAGGGACTGATAGTGATATGCTTAGTCGTTTGCTTGATACCAGCTTGCTAGATGCTGCAGTAGTATATGTCAAATAAACAAGAGCTCTGTACAGATAATAATTAAAAATATACATGGATATGGTTAAATCCACCATTCCGCTAATTGTTGTGTTAAGATACACAAGCATTGTTTACTATCTAATTCTAATTAAAAAGTGTTCAGGAATGAGAAGGAAATCAGTGTCTACTATTTATCCAGTTGTTTTCCTCATCACTGCTAATATGTCAGAGAAAATGCCAATAAATTGAACTCTTACATATGCTTTATTGCATTTACAATGATAGTGACAAGGTCAGTTGTGACAGAATATGCTGCAAATCACGAACAAGCGCCTCAATTAAAACCTCAGTTATCAAAGAGCTTAGTCAAAGTCTGCTGGCAAATATCAGTGAATTAAAAAATGCTAACTTCAGGATCTCTTTGATTATAAATATGTCTTTGATTTTAACCATAGAACCATCAACTGACTATCTGTAAGAGCCTTGACAGTTCACAAGTAAAACAGTTGTTGGATGTTTTTTTTGTGGTGAGAGAGCTATCTAAATACTCTCAGTTTTATAAATAATTTTGTAAATAGGATTTTGTAATAAATCAAAGGAGTTTCTAGTATTCTGCATCTCTCCACAATTCAAGCAATTGAATGAAAATATCAGGATGTAATATTCATTGTCATGAAACTAGTTGTCAGGAATCTTGAAAAAGCGGGTAAACCTTTTCCTGGTCTGCCTTTCCATTGTTCTTACACTCAGTCCAATTTTTCCCTCCATCCCACAGCAATCTGATATTTTTAGAGCACTGGTTCACCACTCTAATGAGCCTCGTGGTGCTTCCTTCCTATGTGGCCCTGGCGTCTCTGACCAGAACTGCTCTTTCAGGACCATAGCAGCCTGCTCCATTGAACCTGTCATCACTTTGCATCATGGCATGGTTGCTCCATGGCTAAATACAGAGGACTACTCATCAGCTGCAGTGGTTCAGCAGGCTCTCTTGAGAAGGTACAAGCCGTCAGTTAGGCAAACATATGAAGTGAAGCAGACTAGGTTCTTGGTGTGGGTTGAGCAGAGAGGTTTCTCCCTGGCAGAGACTCTTAATCTAATCCATGATTATCTTTTCCATTTGAAGGAGGAGGGCCTGGCATTTGCATCCATCAGAGTGCATCTGGCCGTGATTTCTGCTTTCTATCTACCAATACCAGGTTAGTCTGTGTTTTCTGAGTCAGGTTTCTGAGGAGTCTTGAGAGGCTCTTCCCACATGTACGACCTCCTATTCTCCAATCGGACTTTAATCTGGTCTTCTCCAGACATACCATACCACCCTTCATCCTACTGCCATGTGCTTGCTTCTGCACCTGTGTCACAAAAGGTGGCATTCCTGGTGAAAATCACATGGCTAGGGTTTTCAAGCTGCATGCCTTGACTTGAGAGCCCCTTTCCACCATCTTCCTTAAAGACAAGGTCCAGCTGTGACCATACACTGCCTTCTTACCCAAAATGGTCTCAGCATCCCACATGGGTCAAGACAGTCTTCTCCCTGGAACTTTATATGACCAAGGAGGAGAGATGACTGCCCTGGATGTTTGTAGAGCCCTTGACTTTTATACTAATAGAACAAAACAGGTCTGAAAATAACCCCAACTCTTTATTGCATGTGTGGAGGGAATAAAGGGGCACCCAGTATCGGCTCTGAGGATCTCCAGTTGGATAAATCTCTTGCATTCAGATATGCTACCAGTTGGCAGGTGCACAGTCGCACCTGCTCATGAGGGCCTATATGACCAGATCACAACCCTCCTTTGCAGTCCTCCTCTCCAGTGTTCCTATCTAGGAAGTTTGCAAGGCTGCAACATCGTCCTCAGGGCACACTTTCACTATGCATTATGCCGTGATGCAACAAGCCAGAGAGGATGCTGCCTTCGGTAGAGTTGTATTGCAGTTGGCATGTCCATAAACTCCTCCCACCACTACAGATAATGCTTGCAATCACCTACATTGAATGGACACGAACAATGCCTTAAAGAAGAAAAGAAAATGACCTGTTTCTGTAATTGGCATTCTTTTTGAGATGTGTTACTCATGTCTATTCAACATCCTGCCTTCCATCCCAACTGTCAGGGTTTTTCTGCAAGAAGGACCTGGAGGTGAAAGTGGTCTGGAGACATCCTATATAGTGTTGCATATGCGCACCAATCCTGAGGATATCTGAGCTGATTCCCCCTGTGGTTACTGCTAAGGGAAAATCTTCTGGCACCAGTGCATGTAGTGAATGCATACACCTACGCTGAATGGACATGAGCAACACATCTTTAAAAACATCAGTTATATAAAAAAATACATTTTTTTACATTACTTTCTCATGCTCGGTCTCTAGCTCATATTGTATTCTATCTCTAGACTTTGTCAAGTGCAGAGACATATTTTTCACTTTTAGGCTATTAATTTTGAATTAAGGGAGGTTTTTTTTTAAGTATCCACAGAATTAGAAAAAGGATTATCCGGGACTAGTGGTTTCAATGAAGCCTTGACAAGCAGGACATTATTCAAATAAATATCATGCTGTTTGCTTGGACTATAATTATTTAAATGCATATTTAGTGTTGTTAAACATCTACTGAGAATGATTACAGAATAATGCTGAAGATGAAAACTGATGGGTCTGATTTGCTCATTCTTAATGGTATTTATGCACCAAAAGTTGCCTAGTGAGATTTTCAATGTGTTCTGATTGATTTTTAAACATATTTGTGCACTTAAATTCCATGGTATTTAGTTGCCTAAATATCCCAAAGTGCCTAGCTGTTTTTGAAAAATACCTTTAGAAATCTATCTGCATCTTTTGGGGCATGGACATCTTTGAAAATCTGTTCCATACTTCTTATTCACACTCAGATAAGTCAGTGAACTAGGGAACAGAATGAGATTTTTAGGATGAATACTCCCACAATATTAGAAAAGGTAGAAAGGATTTTGAGTGCAATCTCATTGAAGTCAATGGGAGTTTTGCTATTGGCTTCAGTGAAACCAAGATTCCAACCTTTATGTTGAACCATCTTGCAAGGACCTCAGACAGAAACCAATGACCACAGGGCTTTGCAGTGTCTGTGCTGCCCAGCACTTGAAATGTGACCCCAGCGGTAACTGTTCTTTTAGGCTTGTGGCAAACAGCCCATGAAAGGCAAAAGAGCTAAAATAAGGTAACGATCAATCAAAAGGTTATAAAATGTTGGGAGCGTGTGGAAAATTAATCAGTCTATTTCCATAGTAAGGATACCATTTACTCGTTGTAACTGATGTGAAATAATAAAATGGGTCATTTGACTTTATTTTCTTGTAACTTTGGACCTCAGTAAAAATCTTTTAGTGGCCTATTTGGAAACTTGCATGATCATCAGTAAAGTATACTAATGACTTCTTAGTTGATTTCTTGCTATTTTTGTTCTGTCAAATATTTTCATTTACTATGATGTCCAAACAAGCATATTATCTATGAGAAGAAAAAAGGATAAACTGCTTCTGTTTTTTCAGTATTTTCTCTATTGCCATTTGTTCTAAAGTAGAGGAGTACTCCTCTCTCTGAAATAAGTGTATACACATATTCCAACCTGAGGAATGCTGAGCTTCTTAACAGCATTTTTTATAATTCAAAATAAGTCATGTTACATTTTAAATTACTGAGCCAGATCCTCCGTGGTGTGATTGGATGAAGCTTCTTTCACTATAATAAGCAGAAAAGTAAGTTTTACCATTCTACTGAAGTCTGTGACGTTGCATCTATTTATACAAGCTGAGGCTCCAGCTCACTGTATTGGCTTTTAATCAGTTTTGACAGAAAACTTGTTGCAGGGTAAAAGCTTGCACACTGTACCATGATGTGGTAGTTAGAGGAACACAGTATGCTATACTGTATCTATACTGTATGTTTAAAATCTGACACATAAGACAAAGTAGAAATCAATAAAGCTACAGTGGGGCTAATTCACACCTGGGCTTATTCCCATTTTATGTCAGTATAATTCTACTGATTTCAATTGGGTTATGATGGCATGAAACTGAAGAAACACAGTGGTTTGTCTCACTTGTATCTTGATAAGGTGTGGTTATGTGGAAGAAAGTATTCAAAATTATTGGCAGAGGAAGGACAAAAATGAGCAATAAACAGCATCCTGACAAACAATGATAACTACAGAGGGTCTTAGTATGAACTTAATTGAGATCATTCAAACCACTGACATTTTAAAATTCAAAAAAGCAAACCAGACCAGGCCTGGGTAGGTTCTCGGGATTCCCACTGAGACTTTCTCCACTCCACTTCTCCATCACATTACGATCAGTTCTGGGACAACACTTCATCCAGATCACTGGGATCCAAAACCCCAGTTTGACTCTAGCTCATTACCCAGGTTACTTTATTCAGCATCTAATAGGGTGACTAAATGGCAAGTTGTTATTTACATTTGATTGTTCCAAGATGGAGGTGCACATAAAAGTACAGCAAATCTCTTTTGCATTAATTTACAGTATCTCAGTTCCTGTAGCTCTAGTCTTTACTTTGCAAGGTAAATCAGTGTGATTTTATATTTGATTTTCCTAATGGCCCACCCTTTCATTGGCAAATGGATGTTGTATTTTCTTTAAAATATGGAAAGTAATATGGGATTATTAATTTCTATATTTGAGAAAAAGCTGTGAGGTAAAACTATTTGCCTTGTGTCTTTCTATTTCATTAGCATTCAAATGTACCAGAGAGATTCCTCTGTTCATTCAGTTATTGTGGACCATCCATTTGGGCCAGATACTCAGGTGGTATCATCTGACACAGCTGTAGTAATGTGATTGTATGAGACAAGAAAGCAATTAAACTTCAGAGAACATAATTAAATTCCAGGATATTTTCATTATTCTTTTTGTTAAATGGACTTTCACTATTCTCAGGTCCTTCGTGTTTACCTACTCTGTGGCGGGGTGGAGCAACCCCGCCACAAACACGGGCTGAGAGAGGCCCAGAAGGCTGAAAGTGCTGCGCTCGTGCTGCAGGGAAAGTGATGGGGCTGGCTCTGGAGGCATCGGGCAGGGACGGAGGGGGGCTACTGGCACCTTACCCATCTGGCCCGGCACAATTGGCCTACCACAGAATGTCCAACAGAGATGCACTCTGTTACTGCAAAGTAAAAGAAGCGATCCTGGACCAGCTGGGCATATCGCCAGAAGTTCAAGGAATCGCGGTACAGGACGGGGGAGTAACCGAGGGCTGTCACCCAGCAGGTGAAGGAGGCCGGAGTGAGGTGACTAGAACCAGAAAACAAATCGGCCTCCCAAGTCACTGACCTGGTTATCTTGGAGCAATACCTCCAGATCTTACCACCTGAAGGCCAACGGTGGGTCTGCCGGCATCTCTCCGGTATCCTAGAAGAAGCCGTTACCCTCATGGAGCACTTTGCAGCAGCCAAGGGAGCTGAAGGTAAGGGAAGAATGCCGAGCATGGGCACGAGACCAAACCCTTCTGCCCTCCCTCAAGGAGGGGAAAACTGCGGCGGTCCTATCCCCAGTCCCAAGTTAATGTTGGGCCGTGGGGTGGAGTGAAGATTGGTGCCAATGTGGCGCTTGTCAGAAACAAGGGAAGATGGAGCCACACCCGGCAAAGAGGAAAAGGGCACGAGTGTCAAGACAAATGCCCTGGAACCAGATACGGAATGACATGGATTGCCCAGGGGGAAGAGAGTCTCATCCCCAGCGCCCGACAAGGGGCTGGGGGAGACAGGCGGTTACCACCCATAGCCCTGGAACCAGATACAGGTAACTTCCTAATGCTCCAACGAGAGGACCCAACTCTGCAGCGAGCTTGGGAGAGCACCCAACAGACGGAGGAAGGTCAGGTGGAGACCAGCCCGCCCACTGCACAGGGACCCCATTTCGAGGTGCGAGGAGACAGACTTTATTGAGTGGTAAGGGAAGGGGAGGAGTGAGAAGAATTGGCTCAATTATTGGTCCCCCGAGCCTACCGGTGGAAGGTTATGGAGTTGGCACATGATAACTTCTGGGTGGGACATTTGGGGGCTGATAAGATGCAGCAACAGGTATTGCAACAGTTCTATTGGCCGGGGATGTATAAGGAAATCAAAGACTTTTGTGCGTCATGCCCACAGTGCCAATTAACCTCCGGAACGAAAGTACCAAAGGCCTCCTTGGTACCTCTCCCAGTAGTCAGAGAACCGTTCGAGAGGGTCGGCCTAGACTTGGTGGAACCCCTGGAACGCTCCCGAAGGGGACACAATACATACTCGTGGTGGTGGACTATGCCACTCAGTACCCCGAAGCGGTTACCCTACAAAAGACAACCACCCCCTGTTTTAGCTGATGAGCTAATAAAAATGTTTTCAAGAGTAGGTCTGCCCAAGGAGATACTGACGCATCAAGGCCCAAACCTGACATTATGGATAATGACCGAGCTATGCAAATGGCCGCAAATCAAAAAGGTTAAAAGGTCGGTGTACCACAGACAGATGGGCTTGTTGAAAGGTTTAATCGAACGTTGAAGGCGATGTTATATAAGTTGGTGCAAGATGGTCACCGGGACTGGGACAAACTGATACCGGCCCTCCTGTTTGTGGTGTGGGAGATTCCCGAGGTTTCAGTCAGATATTCCCCTTTCTAACTTTTATACGGGCGACGCCCCCAGGGGATATTAGATTTGATAAAGGAAGGGTGGGAAGACCAGACATCTTCAGTCCTAGGATCAGCTCAGTATGTAATAAGGTTATGGCAGTGACTAAGCTCGCTGGGTCAGTGGGCCCGAGAGAATCTACAGAAGGCCCTGGAAACCCAAATGCGCCAGTATAATCAAAAGGCCAACGTGCGGGAGCTTGAAATAGGAGACCAAGAGTTGGTCCTGTTACCCACGGGGGAGTCTAAACTATTAGCCCGTTGGCAAGGACCATTCAAAATACTAAGAAGAGTGGGGCAGGTAGACTATGAGGTCCAGTTAGAGGGAAAAAGGAAAAACAGACATATTTATCATACAAATCTGTTAAAGAAGTGGGTACCCCGGGATGTGCTCCTTGGCGAGACAATGTCAAGTGACATAGAATTCGGCTCATGGGGTGAAAAGGAGCTGATTTGAGGAGAAAGCCAGATGGGAGCAGACCTGAAGTGTTCCGGGCTGCCAGCAAGGGGCTTACTAATTGACCAGGGAGAACGCATCTGACCAATCATACTATAACCACCAATCTGGAGAAAAAGGTATGAGACACCATCCGTCCTGTACCCTGCAAATTATGGGAGACGGTGCACACTGAGTTGCAGGACATGATAAGGTGGGGAGTAGTGGAAGAGTCCCATAGCAATTGGAGGAGTCCCATCGTTCTAGTGCTGAAGAAAGATGGGACCACACAATTTTGTATAGACTTCAGGAAAGTGAAGACCATCTCACGCTTTGACGCGTACCCCATGACCCGCATAGACGAGTTGTTAGAGCAGTTGGGGCAGGCCAAATGTTTATCGACGATTGACTTGATGAAAGGGTACTGGCAAATCCCGCTGTCACCCGAATCCCGAGAAAAAACGGCCTTCTCAACACCCTTCGGCTTATACCAGTTTATAACCATGCCATTCGGACTTCACAGCACTGCGGCTACCTTCCAGTGACTAATGAATCGGCTCCTGACTAATCCAGGCTGGGCTGACAGCAAACACAAGGAAATGTTACTTTGATAAGAGCAAGGTGTCGTACTTGGGGTACATGGTTGTCAAGGGCAGACTGAAACCACTGGTAGACAAAGTCCAAACCATCAGGGACTACCCAATCCCCACAACCAAGAGGCAGGTGCGCCAGTTCTTGGGGCTGGCCGGGTACTACCGGCGGTTTATAGCACGCTTCGCCTCCGTAGCCTCCCACTAACGGATCTCACCAAAAAGGGACAACCCCATCAGGTAGTATGGACAAAACAAGGTACCCACGCTTTTAATACATTACGGGAATGTTTAGTTACGGCACCTGTGTTGCACCAACCAGACTTTGGTAAGCCATTCATACTGCAAACCAATGCATCAGAGGTAGGCCTTGGTTCAGTGCTAGCACAAGAGGAAGGAGGGGCCGAGCACCCGATATTATACTTAAGCAGAAAATTGTTTCCCTAGGAGAAGAACTATGCCACTATAGAAAAGGAGGCTTTAGCCATTAAGTGGGCCATTGATACTTTACATTACTTTCTTTTAGGAAACTACTTCACGCTGGTGACGGACCACACACCACTAAAATGGATCCAAACCATGAAGGACGCTAATCCCTGGATTTTTCAGTGGTACTTGAGTTTGCAACCATATCGCTTTGAAGTAATACACCGGGCAAGTACAAAAAACCAGGATCCAAGAAGCCGATGAAGAGATGGGGGCGAGTATAAGGGACAATTTAAGGGGGGAGGAGTGTGGCAGGGTGGAGCAACCCTGCCACGATCATGGGCCGAAAGAGGCCCTGAAGTCCAAAAGCGCCAGCACCCGTACTGCAGGGAAAGTGACAGGGCTGGCTCTGGAGGCTCCAGGTGGGGACGGAGAGGGGGGCTATGCAGACAGCCTGGACCCCGCAAACCATCATGGGCCCAGAGCAGGGGGATGATGTCACACTCACTGGGCGTGTGACATCAGACGGGCACCCAGAAACTCCCAAGGAGGAGGGGGTGACATCACCCGCCGAACCCAGGGGCGGATATAAAAGAGGGACGGCCGGGCAGGAGAGGGGAGGAGAGATACAGGAGCAGAAGTGTGGGGAGACTGAGGCACAGGAGGAGCAGGTGCTGGGGGACCCAAGAGCGGAGGGCACAGCAGGTACACCAGGTACCCATGCTTCGAGCCTGGGCAGTGGAGCTGAGCAGTGGCCCAGGGCAGGGTCGCGAAACCCGTGAGCAAACATGTTTAGGGGCCTCACCCCCATTTGCTACAATAGGGAGTTTTAGCTCCCTGCGTTAGGGCCCTGGGCCGGGGGCCGGGAGAGTGGGTGGGTCCCGGCCCCCCTCTCCGCCGTCCGAAGGTGACCCATGCGACCCAGTCAAAGTGGTTGGCTGGCCCCAGGGTGACCTGCCAGCGTATTGTCTCTGAACTAGATGGTGATTGGTTGTGGGGCAGTGGATGATTGAATAAAGGGGTGTAATGTGCATAAACTATGAGTGTGGACTTGTGACATACTCATTCATATTTCCTAGAACAAAACACTATTATCTGGGTGGTTGTTCACCGATACATCAAAATATGAGCCTTTTCCTGAGTTACGAACGAGTTACGGACCAAACACTTGGCCGTAACTCAATCAAGAGTCCACCACTATGGGTGGGGAAGGGGCTCCACCACCCCTCAGGATTTGGTGGAGCTCCTCGTAGTAGGGGCAGGAGTGGGGTCCTGCCCTGGAGCAAGAGCTGCACTCCCTGTCCTCAAAGTAGCCCTGCCAGAGCCCTTTGACCTTGCTCCGTACCTGTTCTAATGTGCAGGGTGGGTGGCTCTTCATGGCCAGAGCCTCGGCCATCTGACCCGTAGATGTTGGCATTTCACCTCCGGGAGAGGAGATCCTGCAGTCTCCTCCTCACCCCACAGCTCCAGGAGGCACAGGATCTCTGCCCTGGACCAGGAGGGTGCACAATGTTTGGTGCCCCTGGCTGGGTTCTGGGAGCGCTGGTGGTGCTCTCTGTGAGGACCAGAGGGGTGTTGGGGTGCTTGTGGCTGGGCCATGCTCCAAACGTGGGTGGCAGTCAGAGCCATGCAGTAAAGTGCAGCTCTCTGGGCTGGCTTCCTGCCATAAGGCTTGTCCAGGTCTGCAGCTTTAAGAGCTGGCAGAAGACAGGAACTATAGAGTTGTGATTAGTTTTGATGGAGTGGTTAGCAGAGCACCTGCGTTTTTTCCTGGAGGCCTCTTTTTTTGACAGAACTTCCTCTTCTGCATCCACACATGCCTTTTTTCCAAAAAAAGCTTTTTCAGAAAAAGGCTTCTTCCTTGAAGAAAGAGGCCATAGGAAAAACCCCTCTATTCTTTCGACTTTTTGTCAAAAGAATGCCATAGCAGTGTAGATGCAAGTATTGTTTTTCTGGAAAAATGTCCATATAGACACACCCATGGACTCTGACAAACCATCCTGCCTAACCCTTTGTTTGCAATATTTCTACCTGTTCTCACATGAATTTCTATTCTTTGTTAAATAAACTTCTTGTTTTTACTATAAACATATCTAAATTCTGTGAGTTAAGTGATGCTGGGATCCAAGGTTTATCTAGTAAGCTGTGGTGTTCTGATCTTTTGGGAGAACAGGCACTGGAAATTCTGAGATTGCCCAGTATATCAGGAGTTGGGTACTCTAAGAGGACATTCAAGAAGTTCTGAGGAGATAGCCAAGAATCTCATTAATATAATGTGAATTCCATGTGTGTCCCTTCTCTGCCCATGTTCCATCCCTTTCTAACCCCCGCATTTATGACAAGAGAATGGGAGTGCATAGATTAATGCCTCACAATGGGGAAGATAACATCTTATTAGCACATGGTAGCCCTGTGAGGCCTACTCTATTGTAGCCTGCCAGGTGTGCTGTAAAGGACAGAAGAGTCTCAGTGGTTAGGAGCTTAGGAGATGGGGCTTCCAGGCTCTTAGCTCCCCATCAGCCTGTAGGTGAGATGCTGAAGTTTTGGACAGGTGAACTAGCAGGAAATTAAGCAGGTTTCCAAAGAAAAACTCCTTGTTTCCATTGCAACATCATCAAAATCAGAACAACTGCATGAAAAACTCGATTAAAAAAAAAAACGTTCCCCAATAGAAATAATATCCCAGCAGAAAAAATATTCCAACAATTCCAAATAGCAACCAGACTTTGGAGAGAGAAGGTAAATTATTTTCATGCCCAGGATCATTATGAACAATGATTTATTTGCATTTCTTTTAGCATTATTTCTCTATATCTCATCAATCTGTGGGAAAAGGAACGATCCAAAGTTGCTGCTAAATCAATCATTTTGATTCACTGGAAATGCAAGCCAGCCATTCCAGTGTGGAAGCATGAATAAATGTTTTACCAGACATTGCTAAATGTGAGAAGGTTTCATTTATGCCAGGATAAGATGGATTGCTACACTCTCAACTGAAGTTGGTTTCTGTACGTAATTAACTTCTTGATGGCCCACATCACTACACATAATGGGCCTGATTCTGCTCTCAATTTCACTAGAGTATTTCCACTGAAAAAAATTATTTAACCGAGTAATGTGATGAAGATGATGAAAATGATTATTAATTGTATATTTATGGTGGCAAAGGAGCTTCCATTCTCTCTATCTTTTCTCATTTGCTATTTGTTGAGTTTATCTATTATGGTTTTGAATCACTAGCTTTAAAAAGCACTACTGGTGGTAAAAAAGTGTTAGATGACTTCATATTCCACTCTTGTTTATTTATATAGGTTTTGTTTAGTAAAACTGTTTGAATATTTGAATTTCCTCTTCAATGAGTATTTTCACTGGTAAAATGTTTCTCAATTGTTTCACACATACCAATCCTAGTGCCATATTATAGTTACATTGTATAAGCATTTTCCATGCTTTCATCATAATAGGACAATCTCCAGGTTGCTAACTCCATGTGCTTTAATGAATCTACCAAAGCTGTGGAGTTGTGTGGCACATCACATGGGAAGGAGTTCTGTAATTGTTTGAAAGTTTCAGACCCCCTCTCCCCACTTTTCTAGGCGAACACAGCATGCTAGAGGTCTAAGAAATGTATAGCAAAACAACAGCCATCAGGAGAATGGGATGAGGAGAGATATCTCCCCAACTCACACCCAAGAGCAAGGCCCTCACAGCACACACAACCAGAACAAGGTGGAAGAGCTGATTAACTCAGGAAAGAGATTAGACTTGAAATGGTTACCAAGGTACTTTGCTGAATCAGAGCATCAGTTCTATACCTGGTTGTAACATTTTGAGGGAAAAAAAGAGGAACACAATTTTAAAACAAAAATTTCACGAACCTCTTTCCTTTTCTAACCACCTATATTTAGCCCTGAATGTACTCAGTCAATGGCCAAACAGCTGGGAGCTTTTATTATTGATTTTTAACCAGCATTTCATCTAATCAAATAAACTTGTAGCCTTTGGGACTCTTCCTGAAAACCTTTCATGGATAAAACCCTGTCCCTATTGAAGTCAATGGCAAAGCTTCCACTAACTTCAATCGGGTAAGTATTTTACTCCATATGCTGAACTCATTGAATTCAGATATCTGCGTAGAGGCATTGTCAGATTGGGTCCATAAACTGTGATCTAAACAAAAGATATCTAATGCAGTCATTACCTCCCTTCATTGACTAGCAGTATAAATCATATGCTTTTCAGACAAACCAGTCATACACCCTCTCTGCGCACCCAGACTGATGAAGTCCAAAGATGCACTGATGTTTTGCAGTTAAATATACTGTATTGCATAGGAGGATGTCCAATCAAAGTATGTTAATTATAAACATTCAATGCTTCAATCAAAATAATTTAAAAGTGATTTGAAAGATATTAAACACCTCTGAGAAGGAAAATGCTGTAGGCAATTTTCTTAATAAGTCTAGTTTTGTTAATTATTGCCCAAAGCATTTCTGAACTAAGTATTTACCCCCAAAGGGGATTCCATGTTTTTGGCAGAAAAGTAGCAGGTATTGATTTTCTTTACTTGACAGGCAGTGGTAATACACGGACCACACAGAGTTGAAGGTTAAGCCCTTTAGAGAAAGCAACAGCCAGGCCCTACAGAGTATCACACAATGTGCCAATGTGAAAAGGAGATCCAGGCCCTGAAACTCTACACTTCCAGGGAAGAGTATTATTTGTCTCTGTCATCTGGCCTTTATGGTTCATTTAACATCTTAAATAGCCTGTATAAATTAACTGTGTTTAATAGTTGCACATCTCCCAAGTCAAGAGCTGCTTTCCTATTCAGCAGAGGAATGGGAGAGTTTTAAGTACTTTTTTTTTTACAAGACCTATATCATACACTGAGTAATAACAATTGTTCAGTTTTGTCATTATAGGTGAAATGTTGGTATTCTTACAAGCTGTATTAAATGCCCTCTTAAATTTTATATTCAACTTGCTGCTTGTGTTTTTAACATCATTTTTAGTACATAAAGTTCACGAAAAGTACAAATGTTATGTGTGTGTCATCATTTCTGGTATGTGCATATCTGTGAGACTAAATGAATTTGTGCATACACTGACATATAAATACACAGAGTGCCTTTCTAGGTGGATGATACACATAGAACCTGCCACCCCATAAACCAACCCCGCCCTTCTTCATATGAGATGATCTTAAAAAGGGTGAAATTTAAAGGGTGAAATTCTGGGCCCACTTATCTTGGTGGCAGGATTTCTCCATTATGTGCTCAATGAACATTTTTAATCGCATAGGCTGATATGAAGGTTTTCAATGGCATGAGCTTTGGTTGGCTGTATTATCACTTACAAATGATATCTCTCCAAAAGATATGCATCCTGAACTTTACTTTGTGCCATATAGTATATAGCTGAGTGTACAGATGCTTGTCAGGTTAAGACCTTTGGCACTAGTACAAAATAAATGATAAGCAATATCAACAATAATGCAAGCCTCTTTGATATATTAATCTCTACTGTTCCTGCTAGCTCAGCTCCTTAAACTTTCAAATTCTTCCTTATTCTGAATCTTACATTATTTCCTGCTCTTTACTTCTGTTCTCTCACCCGTTGGATTATTTGTTCTGTGAAGTGTACATCAGGACAGCGGAAGGTTGCTTCTATTTAATCTTATTCATGTAAATCAATTTAAACTTTATTTGTTCTCCTATTATTTCTCTTCATAATATATTTCTCCTTTTCCATTCCTACTCTCTTTTTCTCGCTCCTTCACATCTACTCTTTTAGGGTATGTCTACACTACCCCGCTAGTTCGAACTAGCGGGGTAATGTAGGCATACCGCACTTGCAAATGAAGCCCAGGATTTGAATTTCCCAGGCTTCATTTGCATAAGCGGGGCGCCGCCATTTTTAAAACCCCGCTCGTTCGAACCCCGTGCAGCGCGGCTACATGGGGCATGAACTAGGTAGTTCGAACTAGGCTTCCTAGTTCAAACTACCGTTACTCCTCATTCCACGAGGAGTAACGGTAGTTCGAACTAGGAAGCCTAGTTCGAACTACCTAGTTCGTGCCCCGTGTAGCCGTGCTGCACAGGGTTCGAACGAGCGGGGTTTTAAAAATGGCGGCGCCCTGCTTATGCAAATGAAGCCCGGGAAATTCAAATCCTGGGCTTCATTTGCAAGTGCGGTATGCCTACATTACTCTCCTAGTTCGAACTAGGAGGGTAGTGTAGACATACCCTCATTCATTCTGTCTCACACAAATTCATCCCACCTCTTACAATCTCACACTAGCCTACATTCCATTCCCACTCAACAATTATATGTTTGCACTCTCTCACTTGCCTGGACACTGTCTCTTGTTGCCTTATGTTTTAATTCTTTTTTTCTTTCCCCAACAGTCTGTCAACTCCACCAAGCTAACCTAACATACTTGGTCACAGGCAGCCTAACCACCAGCTACCCACACACTCAAGCACCAAGTCATACAAATTGGCTGGCTTGGACTGGATTCAAATGGAAACCCAGAGAGAAAAAAGTGAATGTCATTCAGTATCTGCTGAGTTATCCAATGCCCATGTTTCTTAAAGAAAAATAAGTGTTGTATGTTAAATATAGCAGTCAGATATAAAACAAGAAGCATGTTAAAAGGTCTACAAATAAAGAAAAGTAAATAGATAATTTATCATGTATTTTCATTACTAAATATGTTGAATTTGAAGAGGCACATTACCACAACTTTCAGAGTATATCTTTAAAGAAATAATAATTAGGCCATTAATTTTCATTGTTTTTTTCTGATGTGTATATTTGTTCAATTATTAGTGTTTCCCTTTATGTAAAAGTGAAGTATATTGCCAGAGTAGTACCTCAAATTATTAAGTACACCAATGGCACATTTTCCCCAGAAATTTCTGACTTTCATTGTAATGACTACAGTAATTGAATCATGGGCTTTTTTTTTTTTTTAATCTGGAAAGGAATGCTGAAATGTGTATAGAAGGTTTGCCTTAACAGAAAGATAGTATTGAATTAGAATTTTAATTCTGAGCTTCTTCCTACTCTTCAAAACTAGGGACCCTCAGATAGAGTCCCAAATTTTAAGTTTTGCTCCTAACTCAGCCTTTCAAGGCTATTTAGCAACCTGGGTGCATCTGCAATTAAAGTGCATATATTCCTGTACTCAGAGACTACAAAAGAAGTGGCAACATCAAAAATTGAGTCTCTTTAGTGATGCACACTAGTGTCTTTGAAATTTGCTTCGCTGTTTTTTGACGACTAAATTAAAAACAATAAGATGGCTGTTAAGAATTTCTTATACATTTACTAGCCTGTGGAGAGTCTACAGTATTTTAGAGGACCATTGGTACCATAACAAAATAAACCTTCAAGACTAATTTGCTCTTTAAATACTATGAATTTCCTTTTAACATGCTTCAATTCAATGAAAGTTCATGTTTTTAAAAGCTATTCAAGCCTGTTGATTGCCATTCTTTTCAATGAGATGCCCACTGTATTCACTTACAATACCAGGCTTAAGGATTCGATACACTCTATTGGTAAGTGGCTATATAATTGCAAAGAGATTATTCTCATACAAAGGATTATTCATATATCAGTGGAGTAAAGGTGTTTTATACGGTGCTCAATAAAAACACTTCAAATAGCCTTGTGAACCTTAGTAAAAAATTGACCCATCAGGATCCCATGTTGAATTAGATCTGTTTTCTAAAGACTTATTTTTAAAGTTACCTAGTACAGCATTTGCTGCATAACCCAATATTCAAGAGCTTTGGTAAAGGATTCAAGTTTTCAAATGTTTTTAGTTTCTACCCCAGTAAATTCAATGTTTAATAATGGTTCCAGGATCTTTTACTACATATATATTTAAAATAAAAGTAAATTTGTCCATTTCATTTGATATAAACTGAAGGATTCAAGTGATGCTTCCTGAGCTTTGACATCTCATTTTGGGGAATCTGTGGTAAGAAGTGAAAACAATTCTTTATTAGAAAGTCAGCAGTACAAGCAGAGAGGCTGGAAGAGAGTTAATTTGTATGTAGCTAGGCAATTTACTAACAAAGTCTTCTGTCATAGTTTGTCTCAGTTGAATTGCAGTAAACAGTAACATTTGGAATTGCAGAAGGAAGTTAAAAGAGAAAAAGTTGATCGATGTGGGGTAGAAATTGCCACTGAGAAGAAGTGTGTTGAAGCACTGTGTAATCTGCAAAACATCTGGATTCTATTCCTTGTTCTGACATTGCCTTGCTGAGTGGTCAAGTAAAATAGCTTTAATTTAGGACTCATGAACAACCAACAGACTAACCATTGGTAGCAACCATTATTCAGCAAATAGGTTTGCAATAATAAATTAAATTGAGGAATTCATGAATTTCCCTTGCACAATTTGCAAGAAGGAAAAGAAACAATGTGCGTGGAATAAATTATCAATCACAATCACCTCTACAAAAAATGAGGAATAACGTTAGTTCGAACTAAGGGGTTTGGTGCAAACTAATGCGTCCCGGCGCGCACTTTCACTTTTGAAACAGCTGTTGGGTGGAGTAATGCTCCAGCGAGATCATGCTAATGAAGCATGGGATATTTAAATCCCCGCTTCATTAGCAATTTTGGTCACCTACATTTGCATCCCTACTTCGAACAAGGGTGCAAGTGTAGACATACCCTAAGATATTATTCAGTTAATCACTCTATAGGCACATTTCCAGCTATAGCTTTGCCTTTTAAATATGTTCCCTCAAAATCTGCAGAATACATCAAAATCCTTCCATGTGGTTCTAATTTTGTTGTAATTAACCTCCAAAATTATAACTTTGTAAATAAAATCATAGGTGTTATTGTAACATTCACAGGTGGAATTGAACCACTGATTCTGGAGCTTAATGCATTAGTCAACTAAAAGTCAGCTGTCATTTTTATGTCTCTAAGGTGCTACAGGACTACTCGGGTTTTTTTAAAGTTGGAGACTAACACAGCTACCTTCAAAGATGCTCTTTTGCACATAGATGAACAGCGATTCCCAACCAACTACTCCATCAACCAGTTTCACTGAACTACCTTGCAATCTGCCCTTTTCTGAACTCCTTACAAGAGGTAAATCTTTAGTAGTGCTTAAATTTATTTTCACAGATCCCAATAAAAATACTTTTCAGGGACTGAGGAATTGACTACACTTGGGGAATTACGAAGCACCAAAGGGTCCTGAGACATATAATCTTTATATTACCCAGATACAATGTTTTGATGGGCTACACCATTAGCAATGCCTCTAATGGTTTATTATAAGTAAGTCTACATAACTGATTTACAGATATACAGACATTACAAGTATCAGAGGGGTAGCCGTGTTAGTCTGAATCTGCAAAAGCGGCAAGGAGTCCTGTGGCACCTTATAGACTAACTGAAGTGTTGGAGCATAAGTTTTCGTGGGCAAAGATCCACTTCGTCAGATGCATGTAGTGGAAATTTCCAGAGGCAGGTATAAATATGCAGGCCAGAATCAGGCTGGAGATGAGGAGGTGGATCCAATCAGGGAGGATGAGGCCCACTTCTAGTAGCTGATCCGGAGGTGTGAATTCCAAGAGAGGAGAAGCTGCTTTTGTAGTTAGTGAGCCATTCACAGTTCATCTTCAAGTTTGACACATTCAACTCAGGATTAAACAAAGACTGTGAATGGCTCGCTAACTACAAAAGCAGCTTCTCCTCTCTTGGAATTCACACCTCCAGATCAGCTACTAGAAGTGGGCCTCAACCTCACTAATTGGATCCACCTCCTCATCTCCAGCCTGATTCTGGCCTGCATATTTATACCTGCCTCTGGAAATTTCTACTACATACATCTGACGAAGTGGGTCTTTTCCCATGAAAGCTTATGCTCCAACACTTCAGTTAGTCTATAAGGTGCCACAGGACTCCTCACCGCTTTTACAGACATTACAGTATTCATATTCTGCAATATAACCATATTTAATACATAATAAAACATCTTTTTAGTAAAAGGGCGCAAGACACATATAACTAATATAATTCACAGATAACTAGTATACAGTGTTGTTTTCTGTCAGGTATTGATAGATGTTCAGTTGTGTGTACGTGGTCCATGTGTTTTCCTGGCTCTGCACAAGTAGCCAGTGAAGAAGATCTTGAGAGAACTGCCCAATAAAACCAGAAAATCAGATAAGGTATGAAGGCACCTAGCCAGGTTTTTGTCAACAAAGCATGGTCCCAGTATGTAGTAGACTCTACCAGATCACTGATACATGTATGCCCATTGCAATGGACTTGCTCAGTCAGTAGAGGGGCTATCTACTGCCCCCTAGGCCAGACAAGGACAGCCAAATACAAACAGATTACATATCACTCCTGATGCCTCTACGTGTTGCCTTCTGATGTATCTGGCTTCTACCCATTACCTTGTACATGTTGGTTTGATCAAAACATCATGTTGTCAACCTGACCTTATCCTGAGGATGGGTCTATATGTTCTTCTTATCTATGGGGAGAGTGCTGGTATGAGGCTGTTCTGATGCTATCTTAATCATACTCATTTTTTTTACAAATTTATCAATTTGAACTCTTAGTGAACATTAATCATAGGAAGATTTATGCATGGACATACAGGGTTAGATATTGTATACAGGCCCAGCTCTGTTCAATATTAATAGGGATTTAACATGGTCATGGTGAAAAGAAGTGTTTTGTTTACCTGGAACCATTACAAAGTGAGAAGCAATGCTGGTTTTACACTCTCTTTCCACTGTAACCTGACATTATTATGGAGTCCACATGTCACCAACTTCTAATGGCCTTTGTTTAGTTCAAATAAAAATATCCTTGTTTATTTCATAAACAAAATATTTTCATTGAATCTGGTGTTCCACACTATCAAAATACCATAAATCTTGGTACACATCTAGGGTTTTTTTTTTTTTTTTTTTTTTTTGCTGATGCCTTCTCCTGCTTTATTCCTGGGGCAACATGCCTGGTTTAAGCTTTTATCTTAAGTTGATATTGACGTACGGGAAACAGTATTTCACCCACTGAATAGTTTTACCTGCGTTATAGAACTGGGAAAATCATGGATAATGTTATTTGAATGTCTATTCCATTCCAAAGTTAGCTTTGACTCAGTTGTATATGCAAATATTTTATCTTTGCTTTCCATGAACATTTGAATGACTTGATGTTACTAATGGAAATACTCAACTATGGAGAGGGAAGGGAAGCAGTTATGAAGTTCAGTAGTTAGAGCACTGGCCTAGAGAGATATCTCTATGCTGTGACAAACTTCCTCTATGATCTTAAGTAGTTCAGTTCAGGCTCTCAAAGGTATTTAGGTGTTTTGATGCTCAGCATCAAAGTGCCTAAGTTCTGGAAGACATAAGAATACATGCACATTTACAATGCCTGAGTGGGATGTATAGGCTTCCTAAACCTTGAATGGCCCTTTAGAGTGTGATTCACAAAAGCCAGGAGGCTAGGTGGGGAGCAATGTGTCCTCTAATCTTTTCCATCCATGTGTAGAAGAAATTTTATATGCACCAAGGCATGTGCGAATGTGCACCACCAGCAGAAACCAAAAATCTAGCTGTGGGAGCTCTGCTAATCAGGTGGGTGGCTTTTGAATCATTCCTGAGAGCCACATAAGTATATAGGGAACATTATACCTCCAGTTCAAGTTCCCCCTCTACCTAATGAGAAGGGATTTGAACAGAAATCTGCCACATCTAACGTGAGTGTCCTATTCAGTCCCTCAGTTTTTCCTGTTGAAGCTGTTCACTTTGCATAATAATTGGATCCCTGGAGCTGGGGAACTAGACTCTGTCTCTCATATTAGGGAAGTTAAATTTTGAGTAATTGACTAATCAAATAGTCAATGCAATTTGCATCAACTATTTGATTAGTTGATAGGGCGCCTCTGCCATTGAAGTGTAGCAACAGCCCTAGGGTTCACTTCAATGGTGAAAGCGCTGCACGGAGCAGGGGGCCAGTGGGGATATCCCCCGCTGGCCCCGTGCTCCCATGGTGCTTCAAAGCAGCAATGCCATGTGGAGCCGGGGGTCAGCTGGGGAATCCTTGAAACACAGCATGGAGTTTCAGGCTGGTGTCAGGCTACACACGGCATTTGAAAGCAGCTGTGCTGTGTGGAGCCTGGAGTCAGCTGGGGACTTCCCTGCTGACCCCAGGCTCCCTGTGGCACTGCCGCTTTGAAACACTGTATGTAGCCTGGGGATACCCCAGCTGGCCCCATGCTGCACGTGCTGTTTCAAAGTGGCAGCACTGCGTGGAGCCTGAGGCTAGATCCTGGGATCCACGCGGTGCTGCTGCTTTGAAGTACCCTCTTCTATCTTTCTCATAGAGGCAGCAAGGAGTAGGGGAAAGCTACTAGTTGACTAGCTTGTTGACTATCTGATAAGCATTTGCTTATCGGATTGTTGACTACTCGACTAGTTGTTCATATCCCTATTTCATACCTCTTGTGTGAGAGCTCTAACCATCAGGCAATTGAATCATTCTCATGCATTTGTGCTTTCTCACTCCCTTTCTAGCCCTAGTGTCTCTTTAAATATTTACACCCAATAGAAAAGCTTCAACAGGAGACACAGAGTTTACCCCCCTCCCTCCCCGCCACCATCAGAATACCTCAAAGGCCAGTAGTTTGGGCCCTCAGCTGAGCAGAAATTTTTTTTCCTGTGAAAATTTAGGCACTGAGTGTTTTTATAAGTATAGTATCAGAGGGGCAGCCATGTTAGTCTGAATCTGCAAAAGCGATGAGAAGTCCTCTGTCACCTTATAGAGTAACAGATTTATTGGAGCATAAGCTTTCGTGGGCAAAGACTAAGTGGGTATTTGCCCACGAGAGCTTATGCTCCAATAAATCTGTTAGTCTATAAGGTGCCACAGGACTTGCCATCACTTTATGAGTATAGTGAATCATAGCGGCACCTAAAACTGGGCTGTAGGTGGCTCAACCCAGATACAGGCTCCTAAAGCTGGGGTTCTGGCACCTTGAACTTATTGAATCCCTGCCAAAACCAAACTGCAGAGAGTATAGTTGATTACAATGTTCCAATTCATGCTGTGTTGCCTTGAATTCTTGCAAAGAGAAAAATGTGGGTGCGTGACTTATGCAGATTCCCTTTGACTTCCCTAGCCTCACGGCAGGGGCACCAGAGCCACCTGCCTAGTTCTCTTTGTGGGACTATGGCCTTGGTTACTTACATCAGTCAAGTTGCTTCTAATCCCTTCCTGAACAGCTTAGTTAATTAATTAGCAAACAAATGATGTATATTGCAGTTCAAGCTTTGTGCTGTAATAATTGCAGGAATTTGTAACATAAAAACATAATTAATTATTTCTACATAAATTATAATATTCTTAATTAGTAAATGGAATGATCTGCAACCAAGAAATATTGACTGAAGAAATTTGTAAATACATTTAAGCAACAAATAAATTGGAGGCTTTTTGTTGATTATGGATAATTGTAGGCCAGAAAATGAGGAGGAATACTTGAAAGTATTTTTTATTATAAATAATTTTACAGTACATGCTTAACTCTATTGTATTTCAGAATGCATTTCTTAATTCAATACTTTTATTTCTTCTTTCCAGACTTTATAAGCCATTATATATTTATTACTTTTAAAATGTGTCACAGTTACAGTTGTCAGGCCTGGTTTTCCTTTCACTTACACCAATAGCACACTGGACAGCCATATTGACTTCACTGGAATAACTCTGAAGTTACATTAAAGTAAGTGAGGGGAGAATCAAGTAGGGAAAAATAACTTGTCAATGTTTCTGTTGGCTTCACTAATGTATTAATAAAAAAACTTTCTGTGGACTCTGATTCACATTCCATCATGTGGGATTTTGGATGAATCCTAAGACTGAATCATTAAGACTTCCTAAATATTATGAAGTTAAATTGATTCTGAATGTATATGGCTTTCTAAATGCATCACTGCTTTTTCAAATCAGATAGCCTATTTTGAATAAAAGAGCTGTTCCGTTGTAACTGCATTACAATGTATTCACTTTTTTTAAAGAAGATTAGCATCTATACTATTTATCTGATCATGGCTACCATGTCTTTCATTATGGTATCTCAGCACTGAAGTAAGTTGCAACTCCCTTCCTATCAAAAACAAACAAACAAACAAACAAACAAAAACAAACACAGAACTTATGAACAAATTTCTTTCCCTCCCTAATTCTGGGAACATGACTGATCTTTTAAACCTTTTTTTCCCTTTCCATCTTTCTCTTCCTCCACCTTTCTGAAGTCCTTCCCTTAGGCAGGTGAGGGTTATGCTTGAGGAAGTGCTGCAAGATATTGTTCCAAGATTCCTAAAAGGTGCCAGAATGGCATCCTAGATGGCAGGACCTGAGCACTGCTTCTTTACTCTCTTTTCTTTTCCTGCCCTTTCATTATTACTGGCTGAGACTTACTCTGATGTCTAGGGGATGGGAGTTACTGTAGAAAAATGAAAGGCATTGTGAAGTAATGAATCTTATGATAAGGGCAGCAATGTACTTAAACACGTGTTTTACTTTAAAGATGTTGAAGGGTCCAAGTGATCCAACCAACTTGCTGAATTAAGACTTTAGTTTTCAATTCTGTGAAATTAGTGGTTGATGTAGTCTCTCCTGGGAGACAGGACCTTAGCTTTAGACCAACCAGCCCCTGAGAATGTACTGACCCAATTAGACACGGACCATTGCTGAATAATTACATAGATTCTAAGTAGATCAGCTGTTTTATGTCACCCTAAGTTATCCCTTCAGGGTAGGTTGGTTGTCTCTCAGCCCTGGTCTACACTAGGGGCTCGTCTACACTGGCCCCTTTTCCGAAAGGGGCATGTTAATTTCACAGGTCCTAATAGGGAAATCCGCGGGGGATTTAAATATCCCCCGCGGCATTTAAATAAAAAAGTCCGCCGCTTTTTTCCGGCTTTTAGAAAAGCCGGAAAAAAGCGTCTACACTGGCCCCGATCCTCCGGAAAAAAGCCCTTTTCCGGAGGATCTCTTATTCCTACTTTGAAGTACACTCAAGTGGATTTCCCTATTACGACCTGTGAAATTAACATGCCCCTTTCGGAAAAGGGGCCAGTGTAGACGTAGCCTAGGACTTTATTTTAAAATACCCCTCCCAAGCTCTTCTCTGGACCTTCTCCAATTTCTCTACATCTTTCTTAAAATGTGGTGCCCAGAACTGGAAACAATACTACAACTGAGGCCTAATCAGCGCAGAGTAGAGTGGAAGAATGACTTCTTATGTCTTGTTCACCCTGTTAATGCATCCCAGAATCGTGTTTGGTTTTTTTTCAACAGTATCACACTGTTGACTCATATTTAGCATGTGGTCCACTATAACCCCTAGATCCCTTTCTGCTGTACTCCTTTCTAGATAGTCACTTCCCATTCTGTATATGTGAGACTGATTGTTCCTTCCTAAGTGGATCACTTTGTATTTGTCCTTATTAAACTTCATCCTGTTTACCTCAGACCATTTCTCCAATTTGTCCAGGTCATTTTGAATTATGACTCTGTCCTTCAAAGCAGTTGCAACCCCTCCCAGTTTGGTGTCCTCTGCAAACTTAATAAGTGTACTCTCTATGCCGATATTTAAATAGTTGGTGAAGATATTGAACAGAACTGGTCCCAAAACAGACCCCTGCGGAACTCCAATTGTTATACCTTTCCAGGTATAACCATTAATAACTACTTTCTGAGAATAGTTATCCAGCCAGTTATGCACCCACATTTTAGTAGCCCCATCTAAGTTGTATTTGCCTAGTTTATTGATATGAATATCACGCGAGTCCATATCAAATGCCTTACTAAAGTCTAAGTATACCACATCCACCCTTATCCATAAGACTCATTATCCTATCAAAGAAAGCTATCAGATTGGTTTGACAGGATTTGTTCTTTATAAATCCATGCTGGCTGTTACCTATCACCTTATTATCTTTCAAGTGTTTGCAGATGGATTCCTTAATTACTGCTCCATTATCTTTCCTGGCACAGAAGTTAAACTGACTGGTCAGCAGTTTCCTGGGTTGTTCTTATTTACCTTTTTATAGATGGGCACTATATTTTCCCTTTTCCAGAGAGGCAAACTAGACCGACTTATTGATATAGGAACATGAAGTTGTGGGCAGCAGAAAAGAAGGTTAAACACCAGCCAAGATCAGAGATTAGCTGAGGACAGGAAGCTTCATTTTTCAGAAGAGAAACCATGAGCCATGGCAGAAGAATCCTGGTTAAACGGCTCCAGAGAAAACAATGCTCTGAAATGTGAGGAAATGAAGGCAGGGAAATGAATATAAGATTCCTATTTTTATACATCTGTATATTTATCATTCAATTAATTAAATAAAGAGGAATATGGTTTAGAATTATGCACAAAGTGTTTGTGTTTTTATGAGTTTCATCTGCCACATGTTGTTAAAGAGTTAACTTGTTGACCCAGAAGACACACATGACTGGAATTCTGGGAAACGTTCTGGGGGCTAGACAGTGAGCTAGCCCAGAACTCAGGAAAGGATTCTAGACATCCAAGAATGTACCTAAAAGTCCCTAAACAGCCAGAATTCTGCACACTTTTTAGGCTCCAGAAACTTGAAATTCATGTTATACAGTGGTTGGATCCCCTCACAGAATTCTGGTGAGTGACCAATGGAAAGGCTTCCCAAGACAGACAAAGGCATAAGGAATGTCCCCATTTTCTATAGTAGCAGAAAAGTTACTTGTTATTAGCACTCTTGTGCACACAACAGAAGAAACTGGAGATCTATCAGTCACACGTCTTCATTCTATAAATTCTGTGCATTCATTGGCTTGCAACAGAAAAATCATCTAACAGAGCTGGACTCCAACCAACTACAGAAAAGACAGACTTTTAATCAGGCTTCCCCACAATGGAACACATCCATTTGATAAATGAACTAATTAAGCAGATGAACAACTATAGCCTACCACTGTGAATGACATTTATCAACTATGAAAAAGCGTCAATCCTTATTAAGAGTTCTATGAACCTGGAGAATATGAGGGAAAATACTAGTCAGGGCATGAGACACATTTATGTAAATGAAATTTAACAACAGATGTGTGGTCCAGTGTAATGTATGCTGAGCATGTGTAAAGATGATAAAGGAAGAAAAAAAGTGGGGAAAAAGGCTTCTATTTAGGATATTTTTGTAACATTAGCTATTTTGGAGACTCTGGAAAATGGCAGCAACTCCTCTACTTTGCCAACACAACTTCTGCTAAATGTGGTGTGATAGCTTAAAGCTATATTCCTTGTCTTTCCCTCACTCTCACAAATCTGGGTTTGATCTCTATGACGCCACAGGCTGTGTGCTGCAGAATCATTAAGGCATTTAAAGGAATCAACATCCATAGAAAGAGAATATACAACTATCAGTACATATTTGCAGCTTAATCTAGTTGGGCATGATCTTATTCCTTTTGAAGTCAATGTAACTCTTTACTTTCAGTCAGAGCTGGCCTAGACTTTAATGTTCTGATGCAGCAGTGGGCTCTGTGTGTGTACAGGTGCAAAACTCACTGTAAGACTGGTGTCTTAATTACCAGATTCAATTATTTTCCTATAAAGTACAACCTCGATACCATAGAAACTTGAAAATGTGGATGTTTTAAAATGATTCCCCAAAACCAATCAATGATGCAACACAAGGGTGAGGTGAGCCAAGACAGGATGGAAAGAAAAAATGTTTTAAGAAAATGAAGATTATGTTCATGAGTCACAGCAAAAAAATAAATAAAAAAAAATAGCAGGAGACATTAATGAATATGCAGAATAATGTGGTGTACCTTAGACATGATAGTTAATTCAGGAAGAAATACTCAATCAGGTAACTGCACTCATAAAGGGAGATAAGGGGTTTGTTAGTGGAATTGAAAAATAGAATTAATTTGTATTGCTATAAACCCATGTTGTATATTAATCATTGCTGCATAATCCTCTAGGTGCGAAAGGAACCCCAGGTCTTTCTTTTCCTTTAATTGTAACTCTGTTACATTTCCCAACTTAATCGGCATAGCTCAACAAAAGCTGTAAAAATGAGTCCTCAGGCTTTAGGAAAAACACAGAGGCCTATAGCTTTGTGTTCCCAGAAGTATTTCTCTCTTCTGCTGATTGGGTTGTGCCCTGGTAGCAAGTTATCCGTCAGTCACAGCAACATATGGAGCAAGAGCTTCCATATGCAGACAGCTCTGTGCAGATCTCTTTGAAAAATTTCCATCAAAATGGAGGGAAAAAATCATGAAAATGTTCACAATATTTTCCACTGCTTCTCAACCATTTATGAAGATTTTTCAAAGAACAGATCCAGCCACCATTCAGCTCTATACACGTTACAGTCTTCCTAGGCAAGCAAATAGTCTTAAATGTGGGGAATGATACAAAACAGAGGGTATACTACAAATACCCTTATCTTTCTACTTAAGGCAAGAAGTCTAAAGTCATGTTCCTGAGGCTGACCATTGAAGTGTGTACCACATTTAAGTACCAGATTAATTGTAATTCAGTCCGATTATTATAAATAGCATTTATTTCCAAAATGGCTTGAGGAAAAAAAGATTGTTCGCTATTGTTAGTAATTCATGGCATTACAAATATATGAATTCAAAATGATCAGAGAGATGTGTAGAAGATTCTGTTTACACCTTTAGAGGTAAGGTCATGATAAACTGTGAATTGTCATTTTATATATATACTAGCCAATTAGCCTGTCATAAAATGGGATTTTCAGGTCTCTCCTCCACATCCTATTCCCTTTCTATCTCGGTCTTCTCTCCTGAGCCTCCAATCTCTTGCTCCATCTCTCTCTCTCTCCCCTCCTCCTACTGCCTCCCTATATCTCTCTCTCAGCTCTCCTCCATCTCCTGCCTCTCTCTCCGTCTCTCTTTCTCTTCTCCCCCTCTTGCCTCTCACTCTCTTTCTCTTCTCCTCCCCCTCCTGCCTCTCACTCTCTCTTCTCCTCCTCCTCCTGCCTCTCACTCTCTCTTTCTCTTTCTCTTCTCCTCCTCCTCCTGCCTCTCACTCTCTCTTTCTCTTTCTCTTCTCCTCCTCCTCCTGCATGGGGAGCACAGAGCTCAAACGGCTGTTTGTGCCACCTGAGGCTGCCTATGAGCTCCAGCTGGCCCCCTGCACCGTCTCCCTTCACCCCAGCACTGATCCTGCAGCCTCCCAGTTGTCCTCCACCTCCCCCAACTCCTATCCATCTTGCATATTTCACCACAGGAGAAGATGCTCAAATGTTGTTAGATAGTGGGTATCAATAAATCCTGAAGATTCCTACACTTTCATCATATATCAAAACTTTTTTTTCCCGCTAACATCTATTGAAAATGTTCAATACAGAATTACCTTTTGAAATAACTGCTGCCAGTAGAGTTTGTTGTATGGTTGGGAAATATAATTTTTATCAAGTTACACTGATTGTTAAAATGCTTTATGGATTATAAACTACACTGAATTCATGAACATGAGAAATGAAAAACTGTCCTGGTTAAAGTCACTTACTAAGAATGGAATTATAATGACTTTCTGTACTTAGCTTGCAGAACACTGTATAAAGTAATAACAATAATTTATAAAGTCATGCACTAAACAATTTTTAATTATGATAGTTGTAACAATATAGACAGGATCCCTGGAACAGTTACAAGAGTTCATATAAATTAATGTTTAGAATGCTGAAATATTTTACAATAAATTTTTAAAAATGTTTAGCAGTTTCATAATATGAGTATTGTGTTAAAACATAAATGATACAAAGAGATGAAAGCAGGAATCTCATGAATCTTTTTAGGATGGCATAATTTTGCATTGGAATGAAACTAAGACTTTTAAAAGATTATAATGAAAAATGAGAGAAATAATATAAAAACAGCCATACTGGATCAGACCAAAAATCCATCTAGCCCAGTATCCTGTTTTCTGACAATGGCCAATGTTAGGTGCCAGCAGAGGGAATGAACAGAACTGGTGAGCCCTCCCCTTTCACCCATTTCTAGCTTCTAACAAACAGAAGCTAAGGACACCATCTCTGTCCATCCTGGCTCATAACCATTGATGAACCTATCCTCCATGAATTTATCTAGTTCTTTTTTGAACTCTATTAAAGTCTTCACAACATCATCTTGTGAGAAATTCCACAAATTAATTGTACATTGTATGAAGAAATCTTCTTTTGGTTTGTTTTAAACAATTTTTCTTATGGGAATAAGTATTTTTCCTTTACTTTCTTTACACCATTTATGATTTTATAGACCTCTATCATATCCACTCTTAGTCATTTCTTGTCCAAGCTGAAAAGTCCCAGTCTTATTATTCTCTCCGGCTATGTCTACACTGGCATGATTTTCCAGAAATGCTTTTAATGGAAAAGTTTTCCGTTAAAAGCATTTTCAGAAAAGAGCATCTAGATTGGCAGGACGCTTTTCCGCAAAACCACTTTTTGTGGAAAAGCGTCCGAGGCCAATCTAGACGCGCTTTTCCGCAAAAAAGCCCCGATCGTCATTTTCGCGATCGGGGCTTTTTTGTGGAAAACAACTCTCTGCTGTTTACACTGGCCCTTTTGCGCAAAAGTTTTTTGGAAAAAGACTTTTGCCCGAATGGGAGCAGCATAGTATTTCCGCAAAAGCACTGACAATCTTACATGAGATTGTCAGTGCTTTTGCGGAAATTCAAGTGGCCAGTGTAGACAGCTGGCAAGTTTTTCCTCAAAAGCAGGTGATTTTGCGGAAAAACTTGCCAGTCTAGACACAGCCTCCTTGTATGGCAGTTGTTCTATTCCCCTAATAATTTTTAGTTGCACTTTTCAGAACTTTTTCCAATGCCAAGATGCCTTTTTTGAGATGGATGACCACATTTCCTCTTTTCCAAGCTGAGAAGTCCAAGTCTTTTTAGTTTCTCTTCATATGGGATCTGTTTCAAACCCCTAATAATTTTTGTTGCCCTTTTTTGTATCTTTTCCCATGCCTATATATCTTTTTTGAGATGAGGCAACCACATCTGTATGTAGTATTCAAGATGTGGGCCTACCATGGATTTATATAGAGGCAGTAATATATTCTCAGTCTTATTCTCTGTCCCTTTTTTAATGATTCCTAACATTCTGTTTGCTTTTTTGACTGCTGCTACATGCTGAGTGGATGTTTTCAAAGAACTATCCACAATGACTCCAAGATCTCTCTCTTGAGTAGTTATAGCTAAGTGAGTCCCCATCATATTGTACGTATAGTTGGGATAATTTTTTTCCAGTGTGCATTACTTTGCATTTATCAACATTAAAATTAATTTGCCATTTTATTGCCCACTTACCTACTTTTGTGAGATTCTTTTGAAGCTCTTCACAGTATGCTTTGTTCTTAACTATTTTGAGCAGTGTTGTATCATCTGGAAATATTGCCACCACACTGTTTATCCCTTTCTCCAGATCATTATGAATTTGTTAAATAGGACTGGTCCCAATACAGACCCTTGTGTGACACAATTAGTTATCTCTCTCCATTTTGAAAACTAACCATTTATTCCTTTCCTTTTAACCACTTATTAATCCATGAAAGAACCTTGCCTTTTATCCCAGACCACTAATTTTCATTAAGAGCTTTTGTTGAAGGACCTTGTCAAGGGCTTTCTGGAAATCTAAGTATACTATATTCACTGGATCCCCCTTGTCCACATACTTGTTTACTCCCTCAGAGAATTCTAGAAGATTTGTGAGGCATACTTTCCCTTTACAGAAACCACATTCACTTTTACCCAACAAATTATGTTAATCCATGTGTCTGGCAACTCTGTTCTTTACTATGCTTTCAAGCAATATGTTCTATACTGAAGTTAGACTTACTGGCCTGTTATTGCCAGGATCATCTCTAAAGTCCTTTTTAAAAAATGGCATCAGATTAGCTATCCTCCAGTCATTGGAAACAGAAGATGATTTAAAGGATAGGTTACAAACCGTGGTTAGTACTTCCGCAATTTTGCATTTGAGTTCCTTCAGAATTCTTGGGTGAATGCCATCTGGTCATGGTAACTTATTACTATTTAGTTTATCAATTTGTTCCAAATCCTCCTCTGATGACGTCTCAGTCTGGGATAGTTGCTCAGATTTGTCACCCTCATGCCCTCAGCCATGAAGATCAGTGCAAAGAATTTATTTAGTTTCTCACCAATGACCTTATCATCCTTGATTTCTCCTTTAGCATCTTGATAATCCAGTGACCCCACTGGTTGTTTAGCAGGCTTCATGCTTCTGATGTACTTAAAAAATTGTTATTATTTGAGTTTTTGATTAGCTGTTCTTCATATTACTTTTTCGCCACCCTAATTATATTTTTACACTTTATTTGGCAGAATTTATTCTCCTTTCTATTGACCTCAGTAGGATTTAACTTCCACTTTTTATTATACTGTTTTATCTCTTATTGCTTCTTTTACTTGTTTGTTAAGGCCTGTGATTTTTTTTGGTTCTCTTACTATGTTTTTAAATTTGGAGTAAACTTTTAATCTGAGCCTCTATTATGTCTTTAAAAAGTTTCCATGCAGATTGCAGGGATTTCATTTTTGACACTGTGCCTTTGAATTTCTGTTTACTTAACTTCCTCATTTTTGTGTAGTTCCCCTTTCTGAAATTAAATATAACTTTCCTGTGGTGGGAAAAACAACACAGCATTCTAGCACTGTGGTATTTAATTATATTATTGTCAGTATTTCCAAGCACCCCTTCTATATTCACCTCTTGAATCAGATGCTTCACTCCTCTTAGCACTAAATGAAGAACTACCTATCATCTTATGGGTTCCAGAACCAGCAGCTCCAAGAGGTCGTCATGTAAGATGTCAAGAAACTTTATCTCTGCATCCTGTCCTGAGGTGGACCCAGAGTCCCTGTGGGGATAGTTTCAATCCCCTAATATTGAAATGCTCTCTCCTTAGCATTTCACAGTCACTATCATTGTACTGGTCAGGCGGTCAGTAATATATCTTAACTGCAATATTCATTTTATTAGAGCCTTGAATTACTGTCCATAAAGATTCTATTGAGTAGTTTAGTTCATTTAAAATTTCTACTTAATTTGATTCTGTTTCTTTTACATATAGTGCCACTCTGCCACCAGTATGACCTGTTCTGTCATTCCGATATATTTTGTATCCTGGTATGACTGTGCCCCATTGATTTTTCTCATTCCACCAAGTTTTTGGGATGCCTATTATATCAATATCCTCATTCAATACTAGGCACTGTAGTTCACCCATCTAATTATCTAGACTTCCAGTGTTTGTGTACAAGCTCTTTAAAAACATGTCACAATTTAGCTGTCTGCCATTATATGAAAGTATGTAATGGGACTCTTTTTCATTTGTTTGTTTCTCATTAGATCTTACTCATATTTTACCATCTTTCCTCCTCTCCCCTTTATTAGTACATAGAGAGTTTTTTTTTATTGTTAGATCCTCCTTTAAGGGACATCTCTGTTTGATTCATATGCCTGCTGTACCTGTTGGCTTTCCTTCAGCCCTCAATTTAAAAACTGCTCTATAAAGTTTTTAATTTTAAGTGCCAGCAGCCTGGTTTCATTTTGGTTTAGGTGGAGCCTATCCTTCCTATATAGGCTTCTCTTTCCCAAAAGCTTCCCCAGTTTCTAAAAATCTAAACTCCTCATCCCAATACCATTATATCTTCCACATATTGGGACTGTGCAGTTCTCCCTGTCTATCTGGCCCCGCACATGGAACTAGAAGTATCTCAGAGAATGCTACCATACCCTAAAATAGCATGATCTCTCTTTCTGGATGTGATGATAATTTCCATCCTGGACCTGAGAATGTTTTTGTTTGAAAATAGCAAATTCCCTCAGAAATCTTTGGTTATGACAAATCTGTTTTTCCAACCAACCAACCAACCAACCAACCAACCAACCAACCAACCATTTTGTCAAAAAAAAAAAATCCTCATCCACTTTATCTAAGTGCTCACATCTCTAGTAATTGGCTCTGCTATAGTTAGAATATGTTACTATTTACTCTGGTGTTCGCTGAGAAACTTTGGCCACAAGGAATCTCAATGGTGACACCCATCTCCACACCCGCATATATCATCGGGTTGCTAATAGCTCACTCCAAAGATAAGAAGACAGACCCAGAATGGTAAACTAAAGGGATTTTATTAACAAGAAAAGGGAGAGGAACGAGGTATGACAGGTAAGTATTAACAATACAACTAATATACATACAGATCTATAAGGACCCCACCATTACAAAGGAATATAGGAAACAGAATACACTGAGCTGAACAGACGTATACTGAACTGTGACACAAAATAGACCCAAAGGACAGGAAAGTGGCTAGATAGAAAGCCATCGCACTGTACCATATCCTGAAGCTTTTTCCCTCGCTCTTGTGAGACAGCTCTGGATGGTCAGGAGGAGTCAACCAGCAACCAGGAACAGCAGCAGCTGGAACAGTGGCGGTGTCTAATCACCGCAGGCAATGACAAGCCTTGATTTATCCTACTCTCCCCTGCATCATTGCGGCTGCAAGTATGTGGATGATAATAAGGAGCAGTGGATAGCCACCCACTGCATGCATTCAAGTAAGCCTAGCTACCCTAGACGTGAGACCGGCGTACCCACTCTAAGGGTATGTCTACACTACCCCGCTAGTTCGAACTAGCGGGGTAATGTATGCATACCGAACTTGCAAATGAAGCCCGGGATTTGAATTTCCCGGGCTTCATTTGCATAAGATGGACACCGCCATTTTTAAATGCCGGCTAGTTCGAACCCTGTGCCACGCGGCTACATGAGGCATGGAGTAGCTAGTTCGGATTAGGCTTCTAATCCGAACTAGCTGTACTCCTCGTGGAATGAGGAGTACAGCTAGTTCGGATTAGAAGCCTAATCCGAACTAGCTAATCCGTGCCCCGTGTAGCCGCGCGGCACAGGGTTCGAACGAGCGGGGTTTTAAAAATGGCGGAGCCCCGCTTATGCAAATGAAGCCCGGGAAATTCAAATCCCGGGCTTCATTTGCAAGTGCGGTATGCATACATTACCCTCCTAGTTCGAATTAGGAGGGTAGTGTAGACATACCCTAAGAGACAGCAGCAACATTCTGCCACTCAGGTGGGCAGTCCCAGGCTGTGCCAGAGGCAGCTCTATAAAATCTGCAGTTGTTGCGCAGATTTTGATGTAACCAGTGTAGTCCCTTCCCATGTGATTTCAGTCACTGGGCAGATTATACCCATGTGACTGCCAGGGTTTCCCACCACCATGTGGAAGGCGCAGAAAAAGGAGGGGGAAGAAGAGACATCAAGATGGATTCCAGTTGTTGTTTTACAGTCCAAAATGGTATCTGTGGCCAAAATTTCGGCTGCCAACTTACACTGGTATAAAGTGGATGCTCATACTGAAACTTGGTTCAGGTTTACATTTCATTCTTAGCAAATACCTTTCTAATGAAGAGTCTGTTGAGAGTCAAACTAGAAACATGTCAGGTGAGATAACACATGAATTTTTGGGTAATTTATTCCTCAAAGTCTTTTCTTTCTTTCTTTCTTTCTTTCTTTCTTTCTTTCTTTCTTTCTTTCTTTCTTTCTTTCTTTCTTTCTTTCTTTCTTTCTTTCTTTCTTTCTTTCTTTCTTTCTTTCTTTACAAAAACACTTCTGCTCATTGATAACAAACCTGGACAGAGTTTATTCTTTTTTATTTAAGTAGTTCTATTAACTTCAGTGGACTACTAACATGAGTAAAACAAGCAGGATTAAAACATTTGATTGTGATCTTTCCTTCTCTTCAGAGGAACATTTTGAGCTTTTTCTTTTGTACCAGTTCTGCTGTAGACATTGGAATTAGTGCAGTTCTTACCTCGTTCTGTGATAGAGCGTTAAACTTTTGCAATCCTGACCCATATCAGTTGACCTGTTAATAAATATTAATTCTTCTAGTCCTTTACTTTCTGTATATTTGATTTATATATCAAATCTTCTTTAGAATCTTAACAAAGTCAATGATGAATTTGAAAGCACAGAAGTTTTGTCCTTGACTGATAAGTTACCCTATTCAGGAATTCTATCTGTTAGCGTATTTAATGATCTTGGGCAACTCTCTCTCCATAGACTGCAAGATAGTTTGGGAAACCCATTCATTTCTCAATCTTTCTCTTACATAAGCATATTTTTAAATCTAGGAAACCGATAAGGGATAATTGTTACAGCAGATGGGAAAGCTGTAAATAACTGCCAGATGTAAATAACTGTGACTTTACCATAACACAGGTAAACTGCAAATATATTTAAATTATACCAAAACATATTTCTTTGTTTCTTGGTTTTCTTTCTTTCAAACCCTTATATAATGAAACTGGGAACTTAGTTGGGGAATGAAATCTGCCATGACCCTCCAGATGCAGTGAAGAAGAGACACAGAGCCAGCTCTTGTTTTGACAACACAGGGTGGTAATGTATCTATTCTTCCTGTATTCTGTATCGTGCTGTACTAATCTCTGATTGATAATGTTTGATTAAATAATTCCAACTGAGCTTGTTATTCAACAGTCTTGAGTCATAATTAACTCAGACACACAACAGAGGTAAAATCCTTTACCTGGATTCTTATGTGTCACATCTTTATTACAAGATGATAGAAGACCGTGACATCTGTTGCAGAAATGGAGCAAGTGAAGCCACCTGAACCTCTCTTCACAGGGGATTAGAGTAAGTAGGAGTAAATGATGTTCAGAAACAATCAGGGTTGAAATCCTCCACAATGTTATATGTGACAGGTCCAGATCTTTTGAAGAACTATGATCCATTCTAGTGGGAATATAAAGGAGACCGAAAATTGCCACAAAAAACACTTGAAATTTTTCAAAAAAACTCATGATCCATGCAGGAATGACAATAGGGAGGGCATAATTTCTTCACAAAAACAAGCTGTCAGTAGGACTTCTAGCTATTCTGTTACAGACCTATGTAATACAAATCTGAACAATTAACAGATGGATTAGCTAGAGACACATTCCCTCTGAGATAGCTACCGAAAGCACGTTTGTTATGAGAAATTGATTTGACTTTAAAGGAGCAATAGTTATGTGCAAGATTAGTTTAAATTCCTCTTTCCAAATGAAAGTGTTAGCTAGCAGAGAAAACTGAAATATATCTCATTAACACTCACTGAGTCATAAAGAGAAAATACAAGGATAAATGAATGACAGAGAACAGATTTGTTTGTGATAAATTTGGAGGCAATCTCAACACAATTCAATTGTCCAGTGCAAGTGGAGTAGTGTCATGAAAACATTTTCAGCGCTCATTGCAAAAAAGTACAAAAGCAAAAGATTTTTATGAATATGATGAGTCTCTTAGTAAATGAAAGTTGCTTTACTGAAAAGAAATGAACAAAAAGTGAATATTGGAGTAGAGTATAATCTAGTCACTTTAAGAGAATACCAAATGTTAAAACTGAAAGCTATGTTTATTCCATAGAGCAGATACAATTAATATCTGTAGTTGTTACTTCTATTTAATATATGTTTTATATACATTTGTATTGGGACGAGGTAACAGTAGCTACTAGCCTACCAACTTCTATAATGTGAGCTGGGTATTAGCTTTTTGTAACCCTGATGTATGCCAGGAAAGAAAGTTTACTCTCATAATAGCTCTCTTATGTGTCAAACTTTTATTTCACCAATATTTTCTAACGGATGAAATTCTTGTTAAAGAGCCAAAAAGGAGATTTAAGGTTTCTTTGCTGTAAGAGAAGATTGCTCTGAAGTCTGCCAATTTTCCTTTCTCTTCTTCCTTTTTTCTTCCCCCTCTTTTTATTGAGCCAACTCTCATTTTAGAGTGATTTTTTACTCACAGTATCCCAAAAACCTCACTCAAACCAATAATCATGTGTTGATAGGTGAAATTAGTTTCAGAATTCTAATGAAGCTCAGCAGCTGGGAGATAGACAGCTCATCTGAAGATTAAATGAGAAAAATTGCCACTTTTGCTGGTTCCTTTAGAAACTCATTTACATTCTGTCAGCTTCCATTAGGAATAGGAACTGCGAATATTGAGGAAAATATGCATGAATTCTGCAGTGACCCGACCAATCAGAATCAGTTCCTTCTTGCTTACAAAGCTGCCAGGAGACTGTATGTAGTTATGCCTTCTGGAAATGGTAGCTGATAATCGGCTTGCCTTGAATTGTCACCTAACACTTTGAATTTCATACAAGCCAAAGAACTTCTACACAACACAACAAGGAAAACAGAGGATAATATTTAATCTCCAAGCACAGGGATGTTTTTGAGACCCTGCATAGAGTGTTTTGTCCCATTTCAGGAAAAAAAAGAAGTATATGTGTGCACATGGTCACACAGATATACACACCATTAAAACCTCTGTTAGAATCTGTGTTCATGCAGCTTTAAGGTTTCAGTGTTCAAATTTTAAAATGATAAAAAGTCATGAGAGGAAAAAATCCAGTTCCAACAACTTGACTTGAATTGTGTTGCATATCCTGCAGGCATTATGATAAATGTTTAGGTCCTACTCCTAAATGATTGTCTCTGAGGTCTGCCTGCAGTCAGTCATTGGTACAATTCAGGTTTAAATAGTTTAGAGGCAAATTCAGCTCCCACTGAGGTAGAGTGGAAGCAAAAAGATAAGAGCAATGTGTTGTGTAAAACTCCATGGCTGCGTCTAGATTGGCATGATTTTCCGGAAATGCTTTTAACGGAAAAGTTTTCCGTTAAAAGCATTTTCGGAACAGAGCGTCTAGATTGGCACGGATGCTTTTCCGCAAAAGCACTTTTTGCGGAAAAGCGTCCGTGCCAATCTAGATGTGCTTTTCTGCAAAAAAGCCCCGATCGCCATTTTCGCGATTGGGGCTTTTTGCGGAAAACAAATCTGAGCTGTCTACACTGGCCCTTTTGTGCAAAAGCATTGCGCAAAAGGGACTTTTGCCTGAACAGGAGCAGAATAGTATTTCCGCAAGAAGCACTGATTTCTTACAGTAGGAAGTCAGTGCTTTTGCAGAAATTCAGGCAGCCAGTGTAGACAGCTGGCAAGTTTTTCCAGAAAAGCGGCTGATTTTCCGGAAAAAACTGGCCAGTCTAGACACAGCCCATATGTTAAGCTTTTTTTTTAAAGTGCATTTGTGGGAATCTGATGCTGCTGGATTTCAATTTGGCATCTAGCTTCAGTTGAGAAAAGGTTTAAAAAGAGTTAAAATGTTTTATTTTTATTTTTCTATTCAAAATGGCATTTTGGTTTTAAATTTGGCTAGTGTAACCCCCTCCTATCAAACACATAGAAAAGGGAACAGCCTAACTGAAATGAAAAACTCAATATGCAAATTCATTGCATGTTGGCCAATACCTTTTGGTAGCTTCTAAACTTAATTGTTATGCTGTATTGCTGCAAATTATTTCCATTTAATTTAACGAAATATAGAAGTTAAAATTATCAATAATGATGTGGAAAAGGCAGAAATGTTTCAGGTATTTCTATTCTGTATTTGGAAAGCTGGTGGTCATATTCATAGCTTCTAGTGATAATTAAATACCTGTTTTCTCCAGAAGTAACTAGGGGTATGTCTACACTACCCTCCTAGTTCGAACTAGGAGGGTAATGTATGCATACCGCACTTGCTAATGAAGCCCGGGATTTGAATTTCCCGGGCTTCATTAGCATAAGCGGGGAGCCGCCATTTTTAAATCCCCGCTGCTTCGAACCCCGTGTAGCGCGGCTACACGGGGCTCGAACTAGGTAGTTCGGACTAGGGTGCCTATTCCGAACTACCGGTACACCTCGTTTCACGAGGAGTAACGGTAGTTCGGAATAGGCACCCTAGTCCGAACTACCTAGTTCGAGCCCCGTGTAGCCGCGCTACACGGGGTTCGAAGCAGCGGGGATTTAAAAATGGCGGCTCCCCGCTTATGCTAATGAAGCCCGGGAAATTCAAATCCCGGGCTTCATTAGCAAGTGCGGTATGCATACATTACCCCGCTAGTTCGAACTAGCGGGGTAGTGTAGACATACCCTAGGATATTAAATAGCAGCAACTAATGTTAAACATTTTCTAATTTTATCAAAGTGGTTAACTTCTGTAAAAGAATTTTGAAAGAATTGGCTAGAGAGACACTGATGTTGGTTTTTCTTAACAAATATTACTCATATATCTCAAAAGGTAATTGTAAATATGGAATTTTCAGTCTGGAGATGGCACCACAATTATTGAAGTTTTAAACAGTAACAAGGAAAGGTGAATGCTACAAAGTAATCTGGGTTCCTTGTTATAGGGATGGGGATAATACCCTGGAAAAAGTGACTCTGAGAAGGACTTAGGGATCATGACCACTTACCAACTCCATTCTGGCTCTGAGTGAGACCCAGCTCTGTGGGGGCACATCTACACAGCAGGGCTAAAGCCAAAATAAGCTATGCAACTTGAGCTACATCAATTGAATAGCTGAAGTCAAAAGCTTATTTCTGCTTCTGGCACTGTCTACACAGCAGGAAGTCCAAGTTGGAGCACTCTTTCTCTGACTTCTCTTACTCCTCGTAAAATGAGGATTACAGGAGTTAGAGTAAAAAGTCCTCGATCTCAACATTATTTTGACTTTATGTCGAAATAACTGCTTGCTGTGTAGATGCGGACTATGCTCTTTCAGAATAACATTAGTTATTTTGAAATAACGCTGCTGTGTAGACATAGCCTGGATGAACAAGGGAATGTCAAGTAGAAGTAGAGACATGGTATTAACTCTTTATACAGGATTGATGAGACCAAATATTGGAATACTGTGTCCAGTTCTTGGGACAGATCATCAGATTTTGGAAAACACTTTCATCATTCCATTGACTTCAGTCGAGCCATGACAATTTACATAAATTGAATATTTAGTCCCTGGTACCTACTCTTTAAAAAGGATGTTGAAAAATTAAGAAGGATTCAGAAAAGAACTATAAGAATAAATGAATTTTGGAAAATTTTCCTTACAATAGTAGAGGCAGAGAACTGGAGCTATTCTGCTTATAAAAAAATGTTTAGATGTGTCTTAATCACAGTTGATATGTATGTACATGGGAACGTTTTTTGATAGCAGGTCTTTTCTTCTAAAATACAAAAGGATAATAAGGTCCAGTGACTGGAAGCTGAAGCTAGATGAATGCAGGGTAGAGAGAAGACACATCTTTTAAAAAATGAAGTTAATTGACCATTGGACAACTTTTCAAGGATTGTAGTGAGGTCTTCATCATCTAAAATCTTTAAATCATGTCTGGATGAATTTTTGTGAAATTTCATGGACTTTGTTATATAGGATGTCAGGCTAGATGATCATCATGATTTCTATTATGATATTATGATAGCTTTAAGATTTATACATTTAGGTAAGGAAAATAGACACTAATACATTATTTGAATTCACTCTAAAATGTTTCTAATTTTTGGTTAAATATGTGGCATTAAGACACAGGATGGCACTGTGATTTGAAATTTGAATGGGCATTGGCATAGGATTGATTGAATGAGTCATTCATGACCCACAAATTATGAGCAGTGTGATGCTCCCAAATTCAAGCTGATAAAATGTTGATAAAACATTACATTACATTACATTACAGTGTCATGTGTTCTCGATCCAGGCAACTGTATTTATGCATGCAACAACTTTAAATAATTTTTTGTGAAAGCAAGCAAGCAAAAGTTTAACAAATCTCCTCACCTCAAAAAAAGATATTTTGGCCTTGGAAAGGGTTCAGAAAAGGGCAACTAAAATGATTAGGGGTTTGGAACGGGTCCCATATGAGGAGAGGTTAAAGCGACTGGGACTTTTCAGTTTAGAAAAGAGGAGACTGAGGGGGGATATGATAAAGGTATATAAAATCATGAGCGGTGTGGAGAGGGCCGATAAAGAAAAGTTATTTATTAGTTCCCTAAATAGAAGAACTAGAGGACACCAAATGAAATTAATGGGGAGCAGGTTTAAAACTAATAAAAGAAAGTTCTTCTTCACACAGCGTATAGTCAACCTGTGGAACTCCTTGCCAGAGGAGGCTGTGAAGGCAAGGACTGTAATAGAGTTTAAAGAGAAGCTAGATAATTTCATGGAGGTTAGGTCCATAAAAGGCTATTAGCCAGGGGATAAAATGGTGTCCTTGGCCTCTGTCTGTCAGAGGCTGGAGAGGGATAGCAGGAGACAAATCGCTTGATCATTGTCTTCAGTCCACCCTCTCTGGGGCACTTGGTGCTGGCCACTGTCGGTAGACAGGATACTGGGCTAGATGGACCTTTGGTCTGTCCCAGTACGGCTGTTCTTATGTTCTTATGATAAAACTATCAATCTATATTTCAAAAAGTTAGATTTGTATATTGTGTTTGGTCTTACCATTTGTTTTCAACTTGGTACTCTTTTTCTCTCTCTTCAGATGTTGTTAAGCAAAGACACAATTAAGTTGGCCACCAGAGTTAAGAGCTGACATTGGTGTTAATTATTCTTTAAAATTAGCATAGAAATGTTCTTTTAGAAGATTAAAGTCATTGGTAGCTCTTCAGTTTTTGAATGTCACCCTCAAGGGAGGGGTAATAAATAACACCAGTAAGGTTTTTTGTTTGTTTGTCTGCTTGCTTCTTTGATATATGTAATAGGGTGCTTGCAACACAAAAGCTGTAAATTCATTGATTTTTGCTTGTCTTTGATATATAGAAGGCATTTACATAGATAAACATGACCTATTTGCATTATTGGCACGTCTCACTTTTCTCTAGCACTACTATGCTGTAAAGCTTTCCTCAATAAATTTCCATATAGGTCAATGACCTATATAACAGCTCTGTACTGTAAGCACTTTTACAAGTCCATAAAATGCATTACATATTAGAAATATTATCTCTACACAGCAAACTATCTGTTAATGAATAGTTGAGTGAGTAAAATGTATGTTGAAAAATGAATAAAGATTTCATAAAGCAATTAAACTCAGCATTATGTTTGCATTTCTATATGATATTTGCATTACAAAGGACTGTTGTACAGTCAGAAAAGTGATATGAAAACAGATGTGTGAATATGGCGAAACTTAACAGCCTTCACAACTGAAATTCTTTGCACTATCATACCTTGCTGTAGGATAATTTGTTTGGAACACAGGCAGAAGTATTTCAATGCACTGTTAAGAATAAACATTTATGAATTTATTCTCCATTTATAAAAGAGGCTAATGAGAATGTGAAAGTATATTGATCATTTGCACAATATAACTATTATACAGGAGAAAAATTCAGTTTGTCATAGCATAGACAAATACATTATGCTCTCTAAAATGACAACACAGATGTCCTGAGCTGACATAATTGCATTTCATATGGTATTATTGTTATTGGTATTTAACTTTTATATCAATGTAATGCCTAGAAGCCATTTGGTTCTGGGCCTCATTTTGCCAGATGGTGCATGGTGATACAGAAAATTCCAAGTAGTCACTCGTGAGAGTGAAAAGAATGAAACCCAGAAAGGAAGAAAAGCCTGTAAGATGACTGTGCAACAGTAAAAGATTATAGATCCTGAGCAACTGGCATGATTCATATGGATGTAGCCATTTGGAACAATTCCAGTGAACCATTGTTTTGTCAGAATTTCCCTATTTGGCCCAAATCAGAATGTTTTGTGGAGGTGGCCTGATTCCACTGAAATTCTGATGGAACTGTCTGCTTTCTTAGTAGCTCACCTTCCTGGATCCTTGGCTTCCAGGGTTCATGGCTTTGGGGCAGCTCTGCCATATGTACTCCCTTGTGGACAGGGACAAGAGGGCTTCCAGGGTCTGTAGCTCTGGGGCAATCACCCATAAAGATTCTCCCAGGGTGTGGGACATCAGGCCTTCCAGGATCCAGGACATGAACAAGGTAAAATGCCCCAGAGCTGGGCCTGCATTCCCGTTCATGGATAATTTTAAAACTTTTATTTTACATTCCAAATGGGAATTAAACAAATTATGAAATATAAAAATCCTCCATGAAGTTGAATTACTGTTTGCTGTGTAGCTATAGGTAGATGTGAAGGATGAAGAGATAGGACGAGCAGTGATGTATGCTCATTATCTTAAGGGCCTTCTACAATTATTACGATAGTTCTGGTCTCAGTTCAAATAATGAGAAATAGAATGGGAATCTTGGCAATAGGAAAAGAAGCCAGAAAGATAGTATAAATTGTAGTTTTCCTAACTTTTGTGCTTTTGTGTTATAAAGTGTGTTTTTCAGCCTTTTGATCCCTTATTCACAGAGCCTTTGTCTAAATCACTACTTTTTTAAAAGAAAATTCAGAACAATGTAAAAAGTATTGAATTTCCCAGAGTTTGCATGGAATGAATTTTACAGCTAACTTAAGTCAAGCTCAAGGAGAGAAAGAATTTCACAAGTAATGTTATTCAATTTAAAGGATGGAATTAATTTTACTACAAACAGTAGTTAATTTTGACCAATACTTGTAAAACTCATTCCATCCTTGAAACAGATGAAATTTTCTTGTAAAATTCATTCTGTCCCTGAAATCCACTAGCTAAAGTAATTTTTGGACAAACAGGTATTAAGGACAAACATTTTCCTTTAAAATAAAAATATTTAAAAAAGGGCAGTTTGGGAGCATTTTCAGGATTTTTGTTTCCTAGGTGAAGTCATGATTTATACAGGGTCACAGGGTTTGTGTGTAAGTATGTGTATTTTGAAAAGCTGACAAAGAATACTTTAATTTGAAGGGTATTGGTGTGCAATGAGTAAGGGAACAATATTTTCTTTAATATAGATTGCAATAACATTTGCAATGACACAAAATTTCTCTGATTGCTTTTTGTGATGCCCTCACCACTGCCAAAAGCCTATACAGAAAGGGATGAGTACCATATCTGCAATAATGTTTGTTAAAATGTACAGAGAAAATATGAATTTGGCTAGCTGAGCTGATAAAACATATAAAACTTTATTAGCACACCATTCTTCTTCCCACTGTCCTCTAAGACATGTAATAGGATTGAGAGGGTTGTCTTTGCAGAAGCCACACTGATTAAACCCTATTGAGCTATAGTTATACAAGTATTGTGCTGGGCTGTCCTTAATTAGATTCTCAACTAGTTTCCCTGGAGCAGCAGTGAAGCTCACTGGTCTGTAATTCCCAGGATCATCTTTGGCTTTTTTTTAGACCAAAGATAGCAACTTTCCAATCTTTGGGAACTGTGTCTGGTTGATTGCATATCTTCATCGTTATCTCTGCTATTTCACACTTCATTTCCTTCAGAATTCTCACATCAGCACCATCTGGTCCTAGTGATTTACTGCCCTTGTGTTTCTCAAGTTGCTCAATAACATCATTCTTAGAGACTTCAGCCTTTCTTAAGGCCACATGTTAATTTCTCTTGAAAGTGAAAGTTATCTTGAATCAAGAATTTTCCCTTTGTCCTTTATAGTAAAAATGGATAAACAAAGCTGTATTTAATTCTTTGACTCCCTAAATTCTCCTGTTCAATTGTGCTCTCCACTGATAGGTGGTCAAAAGTATCTATAATTTGAACTGTTGTATATTCTGTCCCCGGAAAAATGCCTTAGATTTCTCTCAGTCCCCAAAGATGTTTTGATATTTTGATTCAGAGCTGTCCTTCTATTTTTACAATGAAATAATTAAATCAGTCAGTTAATATTATTGACTTACTGTTCTTTATTAAAAAGTACAGGTTGAACCTCTCTATTCCGGCACTCTGTGCTCTGGCAACATCCATGGTCCAGCATGAGTTTAGTTAGCCAGATGTCCACTTATCATGGGTGTGACCAAGTTTTCCACAGTCCCATAATGTTTGTTTACAGACACCACTCCTGGCTCTTAGTGTTCTGTGTCGTTATTTATCTCTAATTTGCCCCTAAATTGCCTAATGTGTTCTAAGAGCCAAGTAAGCAATGGAAGTGGAGAAATGACGATACACCTAATTCTGGAAGAAAAAATCTTTTGATGAATCTCAATTGTATGGAGAAGGCCTCACTATTAATAACAAGCTTGTAAATGCCTCTCTGAGCCAATAGGCATCAATGAGTGGCTTATGACACTCTGATAGAGGCTCTCCAAAAACTAACAGGTATCTATTGTGAGTGCCTCTGCACCAACAATGAATGCTGATGAGGTGTAAATGAAGATTTCTACTCTCAGCTGGAAACCATTTTATCGGAGACCCCTAAAGAAGATAAAGATCATTTTTCCAGGGGATTTCAATGCACATGTTGGATGAGACTCAGACCTCTGGAAAGGAATGATCGGGAAAGAAGGAGTTGGCAAAGCATCTCAAATGGAATCCTGCTCCTGACCAAGTGTGCTGAACATAAACTTATCATCATGAACACCCTTATTCAACAAAAGGATAAGTTCAAAATGGCTTGTAGAAATACACTCATCCACTCATGAAATACACTCATCCACGTTCAAAGCACTGGCATCTTCTCGACTATGTCATAGTTCATGATTGAGATCGTAGTGACGTACTTCTCACAACAGCAATGCCAAGCTGAAGGTTCAAGATCTGAAGGACCCCATTAAGCATGACCACTTCTAAGCAGTCTTAGAAGAAAAGTTTCCATCAGAGTTTCTGGAAGAAACTGAGGAACATTGTAGCCAGCTGAAAGCAGCAATCATCAATACCTATGAGGAAGCCATTGGCTACCACACCAGATAGTATCAGGACTGGTTTGATGAGGATGATGTTGAAACTGAGCAGCTCATCAATGAGAAAAGAATGGTATTTCATGTTTGGCAGAATGATATAAATTGCAAGACAAAGAGAGAAGCCCATGCTAAGGTGAAGGCAGAAGTCCAACATAAAACCAGAAAACTGAAGAACAAATGGTGGACTGAGAAAGTGCAAGAACTCCAACATTTTGTGGATATCCTTAATACATGTGGTTTCTTTAGTGCTATTAAGGCTGTTTATGAGCTAGCTTGTCATGGCATGAATCCGCTTCACTCAAACGATGGAACTACACTTTTGAAGGACAATGAAGCCCTTAATTTTTGCTGGAAAGAACATTTTAAAGATCTTCTTAATCGTAATTCCATGGTTGAAGATGAAGTTCTTGAGCAAATCCCCCAATAACCTTCTAGAGATGAGCTCAGAGACCCTCCCAATTTGTATGAGGTATACAATGCCATCAAGCAGATAAAGAACAAGAGGACAGCAGGTCCAGATGGGAGGCCCACTGAAATCTTTAAAACAGTGGACCAGAGTAAATTCAGAAGCTTAGCCTCCTTATCCTTAAAATCTGGATAAACGAGGAGATACCCAGTGAAATGAGGGATGCCTTGATTGTTACTCTCTTTAAAAACGGGGCTAAAGTGGACTGTGGAAACTGTCATGGTATCTCTCTCCTTGCTATTGCAGGCAAAATTCTGGCACGGTCCCCTGCAACTCGTCTTCTGCCTGTCAGAAGAAATTTTACCAGAATCACAGAGTGGCTTCTGACCATGTTATGGAACTGCAGTTATGATCTTCATTGTACGGCAGCTGCAAGAGAAGTGTCGGGAGCAAAACTGACCACTGTACATGGCTTTTATGGATCTAACTAAAGCCTTTGACTCCGTATATCACTGTACTTTGGACTGTACTTTTGAAGATCAGATGTCCTGATGAATAAATCAGTGTCCTAAAGCTGCTTCATCACAACATGAAAGCGACTGTTCTGAGAAGCACTGACTCCCATAGCAAACCTTTCAAAGTACAAACAAGAGTCAATCAGGGCTGTATCATTGCCCCAGCCATGTCTGCAGTCTTTATTGCAGTCATTTTTTACCTAATTGCTGAGAAGCTCCCAGCTGGCTTTGAAATCATCTACAGAATGGATGGAAAGCTGTTAAGGCTTAGCAGGCTGAAAGCTAAGAATAAGATTTCCACCATGTCTAGTGTGGTACTTCAATATGTTGATGACAATGCAGTTTTTGCCCATTCTGACAAAGATCTTCAGGCTATCTTGAATGTGTTTGCTGATACTTGTGCATATCTTGGTCTCTCCCTCAACACAAGAAAACCAAAGTGCTGCATTAGCCCTCTCCAAATGAAGAACTATGGGCCTCATCTATTAAAATCAATGTTGATTATTTTCTCTGCCTTGGAAATTATCTTTCATCCAAGGAAGATATTGATATAAAAATCCAACATTGCTGAGCTGCGTCAGTGCAGCCTTTGTTCATTTACGGAACAGGGTTTTTCAAGATCATGGCATTCGAACAGACACCAAACTTCTTGTCTATCAAGCCATCGTTCTCCCAACACTATTGTATGGGTCTGCAACCTGGACAACCTACAGACATCACTTGAAAGTCCTTGAGAGATATCAGCAATGCTGCCTCCACAAGATCTTGAAGATCAACTGGGAAGACAGGTGCACTAACATCAGTGTTCTGGAAGAGGCAAAGACCACCAGTATTGAGGCAATAATCATCCATCAACAACTTTGCTGATTGGATGCCAGTTCATCGCCTCCCAAAACAGGTCCTGTTTTCTCAGTTGAAAGAAGGATAATGTAATATGAGAGCACAACAGGAGCATTGCTAAAGGATAAGTTAAAGAAAGGCAACATTGATATTGACACTTGGGAGACACTCATCCACGATTGCTTAAGATGGAGTCAAGTCCTACGCAATGGCTCCCTGAATTTTGAATTTTCCCACCAACATGCTGAAGAGAAGATGCGCAGGAGGAAGGAGAGACTGGATTCTAGTCATGGTCAACAGCCTCCTGCTGTACTTGGAAACATCTGCCCACACTGTAATAGAACTTGTGGTTCAAGGATCAGTCTTATCAGCCACCTGAGGGTCCATAACTCCCATGGAAGATGATCATACTCTGTGTGACGGGCCACCGCTGGCCCGCACTCCCGGGGGTCTGGCCACCCGGGGGGCTCGCGTGGTGGCAGGCAGAGCACACCAGCGCCGAAGCCGCGGCCATGGCGGTGGCGGCAGCAGCTGGAATCTGCCTCCGCGGCTGTGCTGACGCGAGACAGGCAGCACCCACCCTGGGGCAGTAGAGGGAGGGGCCACGAGCGCCGCGAGCGCCGCTCGGGACGCCGCCGACATGCCGGCCGCGTCAGCAGTGGGGCGGGGCTGGCAGCTGATGTCAGGGCCGGCGGGACAGTTTAAAACGGCCCGCCGGCACAGGGAGAGGAACTCTCCTTCGGGGGAGCGGGAGGTAGACCGCATCTCAGGATGGACCGGGGACGCATCCGAGCGCGGCCGGTGGCGCAACCCCGCGCTCGGGGATCCCAAGCCAGCCCCCATCGCAGACGGGCTGCTAGCCCGGGTTCCAGCAGTGACCCGGATAGTGTGCGACGCCCATGGAGGGAGCGGCCCGATCGGGCGAGAAGACGTGGCAGACGGCTGGCCCCCAGGTTTGGTACGGACCAACCCCTGACCCCTCCAACTGAGGCACGGTAAGCCAGGTGACCGGACGGATCGTTTGAGGGCGTGGGGTAGAGGGAGGAAGCAGCCCGGGGTGGAAGCCTTCTGGCGCCCATGGGTAGATGGGTTACGGGCGGAGTGACCCCCATCTACTGCGTCGAGGCGCGAGCAAGCCCCGACGCATAGGGCCCCGGGCTGGGAGCCGAAGAGAGGGCGGGACCGGGTCCCCCTCCCTCCACCGGAGGAGCGTCCAGCTCCGAGCAATGCCGGCGTGGGCGTGTAGCAGAACCAAGTCCCGCACCCCCAGGAAGTGGGGTCGGACTAAGGGGCTCAGGCCCTCCCCCGTGCAGGGACGGGTAATGACTACTGGGTCTGCTGGCCCCCCCCTTCCTTCCAGGGAGGGGGGTGATCGCACCCGATCACCCGGGCTTCCGACTAGGAGCCCGGCCACGAGACGAACCAAAAAGAGGCGAAGGGGTCCGCCGAACCCCCCTCTCGACCAGGGAGGGGGTGATTGCACCCCTCACCTCTCACACTCTGCAACAAGTGATTGCCCATCATCATCATCATCACCATCATCATCAGATTTACAGGGCTTGATCCTAATTCCACTGATATTAATAGGAATAGAGCTGTAGACTTAAATGGCAGCAGGAACAAGCCTGAAGAAGGTGTAGATGGAAAAAACCTTTTAGGTTAGTTCATCCTTCAGCCTGTGTGGAATTGTTCCCTGAAGACTTGAATGATTTCAGTAAATTGGAACTTGTAAAGTGCAGTTCCAGTTAGTGAATCATAGCTTATTCTATACTATATAGGATCTTCTACTGTCCTCATTGCAGCAGCATCTGAATGCCTTCCAGTAGTACATTAACAACATGACTAATATCTGTCATATGTGATTCATTTTCTCCCTCCCTCCACTCCTTCCTCCTTCCCTTCCTCTCTTTCTCTTCGGGTGCATCTAGACAGCATCTTCCTGTCAGAATAAGCTACACAATTTTCATTACACAAAGTGCAAAGCTTATTCCGAGTTTAAGTTGAAAGCTTATTTTAAAATTTGGTGCTCTGCAGACAGCGCCAAATTTCAAAATAAGGCACTATTCTGACAAATCCCTTAACTCTCATGGAACGAGGGTTACAGGGACTTAAAAAACAGCAAATGGTTTGGTAGCACTTTATAGACTACCAAAACATGTAGATAAAACAAAAGGAAAAACTATGTAGCACTTTAAAGACTAACAAGATGGTTTAATAGGTGGCTCATCACCTATTAAACCATCTTGTTAGTCTTTAAAGTGCTACATAGTTTTTCCTTTTGTTTTAGCAAGATCAGACTAACAGGGCTACCTCTCTATTACATTAAACATGTAGATGGTATCATGAGCTTTTGTGGACACAGTCCACTTCTTCAGATGTGTTCATGACTCTGGTCATCTGAAGAAGTGGGCTGTGCCCACGAAAGCTCATGGTGCCATCTACATGTTTTGTGAGTCTATAAAGTGCTACCAGGCCATTTGTTGTTTTTTAAGTTTATCCTGCGGGAGTTTGTTTCACACTCTCAACCGACTCTCAAAAAGCTTTGTTGCCTGCACATATGCTTTACCTTTGTGGGAGAAAATCCCGAGGAGAGAATTGATGACCACCATCTTCATAGTGGAGTTTTATGTGTTATTTTTTAGGTATGCTGGGCTCAGGGCTGAGATCTTGAACTTGACTCTTTATTATGTAGGAAGACAACACAAAAGAGTGGAGGACAGCTGAAATGTGCTCACAGTATCCTGTGGTACTGAGTAGGCACAGAGTGTTGTTCTGAGCTAGTTGGAGTTTCCTGAGGGCTGATGATACATTGCCCCAATATATTGCATTGCTATAGTCCATACAGAAGGTGATGAAGTTGCATAAAACCAATGGCAGGTCATTGTCTGCCAAGATGGGACAGAGTCTTCTAGCTAACTGGAGAAGGCAGAAAACATGACTTGTAGGTGTTTCTATGTGAGAGCTTAATGTTGGCAAGAAATCCGTATACTTCCTAAACTATAGGATAAGATAGGGCTAGGCAAGGACTGGAGGTAGATGGAGATGTAAGCTTTTCTGCTTTGTAGATCACCTAGAAGGAGACACATAAAGGGCTGTCATAGCCACTGTGGCAGAAAGCACCCATGTCGACACACTACTAATAATCATTGTACAAAATATAGAGTGCAAGGTATCATATTGAAAACTCACAATTTGCTGGTCCTTATTGTCCTGCTAAAATATGTGTCAACATTGTATGAGACGTTTCAGATTTCACTGTATGTGTTAGTAACATAGGGTATGTCTACACTACAGTGCTAATTCCAAATAACACATCTAGACCCAGAAACTAATTCGAATTAGCGTTTTGCTCATTCGAAATAGCGCGTCCACACTGATTGGATTCTGGGTTGCATTTAAGGGCAGCTGAAACCGGTTCCGGCAGGGCATCAGGTCAGTAGTTGCTTTGTATGGCTGCTGTCTGAGGCTATCTGAGGCTCATGCTTAAAGGGACCCCCCGGACAGCCGGTTCTCAGCTTTTCCGTTTGCTTGCCTACCTCGCCGAGGGACAGCAAAGTGTTTTCCTCTCCGCCTGCCTGTGTCAGTGGTTCCCATTGGGGCCACCACCGCAGTTGGCACCATAGAGCCAGAGCTTGCCCTGGGCATGCTGTTCCAGTTTTTGGACTTGCTGATACAAGCCTGCCAGCAATAGCTGGAGGCTGCCTGGCACCATCTGGTGCACGTCAGCTCCCTGCCTCTCTCCCTACCCTCCCTGGGGGCCTTGGAGGAGCTGCAGCAATGCCCGGATGCCAGCATGCCCCGCCACATCTGGCATCTGGACACCAGCAGCGACTGGTGGGACCGCATCATCCTGGAGCGCTGGGAAGACCAACAGTGGACCCAGAACTTCAGGATGAAGAAGGACACCTTTCTGGAGCTCTGCGAGTGGCTCGTCCCTGCTCTGTGGAGTGGCTCGTCCCTGCCTTCCATCCCCCTCTAGAAGTGTGCAGCCATCGCCCTGTGGAAGCTCTCCACGCCGGACATCTACCGATCCGTCGGGAACCAGTTTGACGTGGGGAAATCCACCATTGGAGCAGTGCTCATGCAGGTACAGCACTCACCGGCCACTGGGCCGGTGGGGAGGGGGACTGCAAGGAGGGGATGGGCCACCCCAGGGAAAATGGGGGGGGGGAGGAGGCGAAAGTGCCCCGCAGTCTGTCCCGGCTGTACTACACGCCGCCCGCGGTGGCCAGGATCGCAGCGGGGGTTGCTTCCAGGAGTGGGGCACGAGGCAATGTCAGAGAACGAACACTCCCAGCCACCCGGGCGGCCCAGTGATTTGTGGTTTGCTGTGTCTCTCTGCAGGTGGTCAAGGCCATCAACCGGTTGCTGCTCCGCTGGGTGGTCCAGCTCGCCGACCCGGACATGGTCATCCAGGGGTTTAGTGCCCTCGGCTTCCCCAACTGCAAGGGGGCCATCGATGGGACGCACATCCCCATCTATGTCCTGGAACACCAGGCCTCCCAGTACATCAACCACAAGGGGTACTTCTCTGTCCTCCTGCAGGCCATGTCTGACCACCGGGGTCAGTTCATGGACATACATATGGGCTGGACTGGCAAGGCACAGGACGCCAGGGTGTTCCGCAACTCCTCCTTCTGCCAGAGGCTGAACGCCAGGACCTTCTTCCCCAACCGCCACATCAGGGTCAGGGTCGGGGACGTGGACATGCCCGTCTGCCTGGTAGGGGATGCGGCCAACCCCCTACAGTCCTGGCTGATGAAGCCGTACACGAGACACCTCAACCCCTCCTGACAGACATTCAATGCAAGGCTCACCAGGGCCTGCATTGTGGTCAAGGAGGCCTTTGGACGCCTGAAAGCCCGATTTCGATGACTCCTCACATGGCTTGACCTCGCCGAGCACAATATCCCTCCCATGGTGGCAGCATGTTATGTGCTGCACAATTTATCTCTTTGTATTTTACGTAACTGGGGTGGGGGGAGGGAGGAATGAGGGTGGGAGAGGGGAGGGGGAAACCTGTGAGGAGGGAGCTGGAAGAGGAAGGAAGGGGAGGAAGGGTTGGGGGTCCTGCTGGCTCTCCCATCTCGCAGCACTGCAGGTGCGGGGGTATCAGTGGCCAGGCTGGCAGGAATGTCAGTGGCTGTAGACGGTTGCATTCCTGTGCCTAGTGCGTAGATCGTGGATGTTGGAGGCCTTCCCCCAAACCTCGATGAGGTCCACGATCTCCGCACTAGACCAGGCAGGCACCTGCCTTTTGTGGCCGCGGGTAGGCTCCTGGGAGCCTCCAGCCTGGTCCTGGGAAGAGGCGGAGGGCTGGGTGGCAGCGGGTGGCTGACTCATGCCGTGCCAGGTGCAGGGTCTGCTGGCTGGGTGCTGGTAGGCTTGCACCTGGCATGGGCACCGTAGCCAGACCGTGCCCCTTTAAGGGCTCCGGGGCTGGGAGGGGGGCAGACGAATTTCCCTGGTGGTGCCCAGAGTGGCCACCAGGGCAAGCTGGGGAGGGCTAGGCTCCCACTAGTTCGAATTAAGTGGTAACACAGCCCTTAATTCGAACTACTTAATTCGAACTAGGCGTTAGTCCTCGTAGAATGAGGTTTACCTAGTTTGAATTAAATGCTCCGCTAGTTCGAATTAAATTTGAAATAGCAGTTTGCATGTGTAGCCCCTATGAAAGTTAATTTGAACTAACGGCTATTAGTTCGAATTAACTTTGTAGTGTAGACATACCCATATATTCCAAAATGAGGTTGGCAAAAAGGTCTGTCTCAGACAAAGGAATGTGTGCTGTACTTGTTTTGTATGTAAGCAGTAAATAGAATCATCTGGCAGGAAGGATAGACAAATAAACTTCAGACAAATAAGGATAAGCAGCAGAGACCATCATTTTTTATGGACGCTCTGGCTCCTGAATCTCAGCTGGAAATGTTTTCCACGTGGAAGACTGACACTATAAAAATGGGGGATCAACACCCCCCAAAGCATCTAGCCCTCTTTCTGTCTCTGTCTTCATCTCTCAGTCTCTCTCTCTCTCTCTCTCCATCAATATACTGCACCAGAAAGGAGCAGCCATTGAGCTGGGAGAAGGAGTCCTGAGAGCATCTGTTGAGAATAACTTTGCTTGGATCTGACTGTTTCTTAAATTAGATATTACATGTTGGACCTCTCAAAACTGGGACTCTCCTGTCCAGCAACATCCATGGTCTGGAAGGACCATGGATGTTCCTGGAATGGGGAGTCTTGACTGGGAGCCCCAGTGGAAACAGGGCTGGTGGGGATGCAGCAGCCGCAGCAGCACTGGTAGCGGAGTTGGGGCTGAGGACACGGCAGTCCCAGTAGTGGAGACAAGGCCAGGGAGGCAGCAGCTGTGACAGCTCCAGTAGTGGAGCTGGGGTCAGGGATGGTAGCCACGGTAGCCCTAGTCACAGGGCCGGGTTTGGGAACACAGCAGTCTGGGCTGCTGGAGCCACAGCAGCCCGATAGCCCAGTGGTGGGGGACAGAGAGGAGGTGACAAGGGCCAGCAGCAGGGAGCTTTTATGGGCATTGATTCATTGAGTCTGACACTTCGCCAAAGAATCAATGCCCACAAAACAGATATTAGACAGGATCACAAAGAAAAAACAGTTTCTTGCCATTTCAACCAGAAAAGGCATTGTCTCGACTTGACTACCTGCATCCTGCTTCAAAGACATTTTAATACAAGACTTGAAAGAGAATCCTCTGAACTGTCTGAATTGTCATTCATGCTTAAATTTGACACTTTACACCTAGGTCTTAACAAAGACACTAATTACCTTACCCATTGCAAAGATAGCTTCCCCAATTATCACCTCTAATATCATTAGCTCACAGACATTTACCTCCCCCCCCTCATCACCCTTCTGTTCTGACATTTGATTTGACCTTTTCATATGTGTTCATTTTTTTGATTGTATCCTTTGGTATATATGGTCATGCTAATTTTCTTCCACTGTTTGATCTGAGGAAATGGGTCTGGCCCACAAAAGATCATCACCTAATAAAACATCTTGTTAGTCTTTAAAGTGCTACATAGTCCTGTTTTTTGTTTCAACTAGACCAGACTAACACGGCTGCATTTCTATCACATATCTGGGAGTGAGTTGCTAGCTGGAGGCTGTTCTGACCAATCCAGGTTGGTGGCTTCAGCAGCAAGGCATTTTAAAGGGCACGCCAGGTTAGAGGGAAGGGGTGACACAGCCACTAACTAGTTTGGGTTGTGCAACCCAATCCACAACCCTCAAAGATCACTAAGGCTGCTGTACATATACCAGATAATGCTACAGCCATGGGGACTGCTGATCACAGAGCAGGTGAAAGACATACCATCACTGCAAAGCAAACTGTAGCCCAAGATTCATGATGGGAGGACAGTACTGCTGGTAAACAACAGGGATGGTCCAGAGCTAGGCAAGGCTACAGAAATTATAGAACTATAGAACAGAGTAAATGTAACAATATCTGTTTCTTCCTCCTGCAGTTGTCCTGAGCCTGCCTTGTCAGGGGCTGCTCAGGCTAAACAAACTTAGACAAGAATTTCAGGAAGTGCAGAACTTCTTCCTTCCAGTATATCACTGGTTCAGCTGGGGGGAACAGATTTTTGTTAGTTCAATGGCTATTTTGAAAAGTCAAAAATATTTCAAGAAAATTGAAAAATAATAAAAAGAACTAATTTCAGGTAATTTTTTTTAAATAAAATGTTTCATTTGGACAAAATTGAAGTGTTTACTTTTCAACAATTTAAAATATGTATGAACTTTAAAAATAAAATTCAAAATACCAACATGTCACTTTAGAAATGTTGAAATGAACCATGTAGATTGCTTTTTGAAATTTTACTGGGAAAGAGCAATTCAGTGAAGTTTACTCAAATTCACATGTATCAAAGCCACTTAAACTGCATTATTATTATTGAATAAAGTTTCATATAAAAACATTGCTGAACTCTACCTAGCTCCACGTGCTGCCTCTGCTCCATGATTAGGTTCTGCAGTTCCCATTGGCCGGGAACTGGAGCCAATGGGAACAGCTGGGGGTGGTACCTGCAGGTGGAGACAGCACATGGATTGAGGAGCTGAGCCCCCCAAATAAATTAAATCCTGCACTCCAACTTCCCAGCAGTCACCTCCCCCCCCCCCAACTCCTGTTGCTGGGGAGGTGAGCCCAAGACTGCTACAGCAGTGTGGCCCTAGTTCCAGGCACACCAGTCACAGAAGTCACAGAAAGTCTTAGAATCTGTGACTTCCATCACATCTCTGACAATCACAGAATTTTAATTATTGGCTATTATATTATTTCAGCCATTTGGAATTGATGTTTAGTAAACTTTTTACTGTGTGTGTCATCAACACCATTGACCCTTCTCATTTTAGTAATCTCATTAGGCCAGTGGTCACCAGCCAGTAGACTGGGATCTATTGGTAGATCTTGGAACCTCTGACAGGTGATCCTGACTGGTTTGGCCAAGAGGCTATCAAGTGCCAACACTTCAGCTGCCCCTCCCCCATACTGCTGAGCACCTTCTGCCTTTTGCTTGAAGTTGTTTCCTCCCATCCCTGGGACCCTCCTTCTTTCTGTGCAGGGCAGGGGAGGGAGAAGAGGGGCACTGATGTCAAGGTGCCCCCTCTCCCCTCCCTGTATTCTATCTCCACAGAGCAGGGCAGGAGGCCCAACAGGACTTGGGAGGGAGTTTTCTGGCTGCTTTTGGGTGTGGGACAGGGCCAGGGCAGGGGTGAACCTGCCATAGACCCACTGAACCCCCCCCCCCGGGAGCCACTTGAGGTAACTGACGCCCAGTCAGAGCCCACATTCTGAAACCCTACCCCAGTCATAAACCACCTCCTGTACCTCATGCCCCTGCCCTAGCGCTGAGCACCCCTGCTTCCAAACACCCTCCCACTGCATCTAGAACCCTCTCCTACACCTCAACTGCCTGCCCCAATGTCAGCTCAGAACCCCTCTTGCACTCCAGATCCCTTAAGACCAGAGCCTGCATCCCAACCCGCTGCCACAGCCTAGTGAAAGTGAGGGAGGATGAGGGAGGGAGGGAGGATGACGTGAGCATGGGTGGAGCCTCGGAGAAGGGGCACAAAGGAGGCAGGGCAAGGGTATTCGGGTTTGAGGTAGATCTTGGATTGCACTTAAATTCAATAAGTGATCTCCTGCTTAAAAAGGTTGGAGAACACTGCATTAGGCTATGTAGTGCCATCACTTTTTTGCAGAGGAACCGTTGTTTTCAATGAGTTCAGTTAAAAAGCATGATATGGACGAGTGAGGTGACTACAGATTTACAAGATTGTGCCCTTCTTCTGCAAAGGATCAAATGGAGGAAAGATTGAGGGGCAGACAAAAGCACATACCACATCATCATAACCCTAATTAAGACAAGGACATCACAAGCATTGACCAGCATGTTTGTATTATTTGTTTCTCTTCAAGTCTCAATGCGAGTGTCATGAACTGTGCAGAATGGCACTGAGAATATTGTTCAATCAAGCATTGTACATAGTCTGCTTTAATTGACTGGCTGAAACTGGCAAAATCTACTGAGGGATACAAATTACTTCTTTAAAAAAAAAGTTGTTTCCAATGAAAAGTAACTCCTATCGCTGCCCAAAGGAAAGGTATCAGGGTTTGTTGGTACAATGACTGGGCCACTAGAATGAGAAACCCTGCTTTCTAGCTGCTACATTTTAAACTGAATTTGCATTTACAAATTTGTGAGTGATGTTCAAGGGAACTTGAATTGTTTGCTAAACCTTTAATCCGGCTCTAATCATGACCCAGTAAAAATGTGTCTGCATCCCTTGTGCATACAAATGAAGTGTTTTGTGTCCTTTTTTTGTTAGTTGAGAAGATTTGCTAGTTTACCAGCATAACTGTAACTATTATTTTTGAACTAAGTCTATTCCATTCCCTTTAATTAGAAACACCCTTTCAGCTCCAAGCAGTATTTGTAAGTAGAGAGTGAATCATAGCATCATAGAAATTAAAGATGAAATTAGTTTATCTTTTCCATACTCCACCTTTGCCAGTGAATGATTATCTCTCTTGTATATTCTCAAGTGAAACATTCAGCCCCAGTTAAATTATTTTAACTCTGTCATTTTATTATTTAAAAGAGGAGACTATCCCATACTATAGTTCAATTTCAAAATTCAGGAATTTGCTTCCTATTCATCTTCTTATATTTAGGTGATTTCATAATGTCATCATTAGTGATAACCTCTTACACTACTCTAAACAGTTTCAGTCTCTCCTCAGCATTTATATTGTTCAGGTATTTGTAGATAGTTATCTTTTCTCTGTTTAGCTGTTGTTTATTCAAATGCTATATATTTGGTTCTTTGCCCTTTCCCTCTAGCCTTTAGCTCCTGCTTTTTGATGCTTTGAGACTCTGAAGGTTCTGTCTATACAAATTAGAAATGCTGGTTGGTATTGCAAAGTTATTATGAAGAGTTACTACAAAAACTGCATGCTTTCTATATGTGTATCTTTATCAGCCTGAAAAACATATTTTTTCTCAGACTGAAGACAATGAGAAGGTATTTAACATTCGCATGGTGTTCTGAATAGACAAAAGTTGGTTCTTTCAATCTAGGAAGAGATTCTTACTCCTCTGGTCAGAAGGGAGGAAGGAAATTGGGAGCAATGCAATACAGAACAAAGAAAGCCGGTGATCAGGCAGGGATTTATAAGAATCCAAAATGGGAAATTGTGGGAAATTCACTGAGGAATAGGAAGCGTTGGGCAGCAGACAAGGTCTCAGAAATGGAGATGAAGCTTTCATGTGGGAAAAACTACCCAGTGCATAGCGGACTCCTAAGTCAGGCAATTCTCCCCACCTTCCTGGAAACAAATGGTCCCTGAAGGACACTCAGAAGGGTGAACTAATGAAAGACATTGCATTCAGGATGTGTGTTATGTTTTATATGATCTGTACTCTCTTGTGCTGTACATGATTAAATGGAAGAGCCATTGTATTAAACTCTGGCAAAGAAGCTTTCTGTGTGTGTTGTATATATCTACTGGGACTTCATGCTGCTTGAGATACCATCAATTCCCTTGGATCATTTTGCAAGAGATTCAAGCAAAGGCAGTACAGCCTCTGTTAGAGCTATGCAGCCAAGGGAGAGAAGGATAAGAGAGGCAAAAGTTACTTGTGCAGATGGCTCCTGCCTCTGGATGTCTAGATTCCCTTCCCCGTGCATGCCAGGGATTGGTAGGTGTGCAAATTTCTACTGGGCCACAGACTCCTTGCTCTTGATGAGACAATTTGTAGGTAGATCTCCAGTGAAAACATAGCAGAAATTTTCCTCACTTTCCAACCAGATCTCCATGCTTGTTTGTGAGATAGGTAACCTGGCTCTAGGCATCAGGGCCGGCCCAGAACATTTTGCACCTGAGGTGGGGAGATCAAATGATGCCCCCATACTCCCTCGCTGCACCAGCAGCAGTCACAATTTTCTACACTTTGGCTCCTTGTGCCTCCCACCCATCTGTTATGGCACCTGAGGCGGCCACCTTAGTTCACCTCATGGTAAGGCCAGCCCTGCTAGGCATGTGTAACCACATTTATACCCCTGGGCTATGTCTAGACTGGCATGATTTTCCACAAATGCTTTTAATGGAAAACTTTTCTGTTAAAAGCATTTGCGGAAAAGAGCATCTAGATTTGCAAGGACGCTTTGCCGCAAAAGCGCTTTTGTGCAAAAGCATCTGTGGCCAATCTAGATGCGCTTTTGCACAAAAAAGCCCCGATCGCCATTTTTGTGATCGGGGCTTTTTTGCGCAAAACAAATCTGAGCTGTCTACACTGGCCCTTTTGCGCAGAAGGACTTTTGCCCGAACGGGAGCAGCATAGTATTTCCGCAAGAAGCACTGATTTCTTACATGAGATCGTCAGTGTTATTGCGGAAATTCAAGCGGCCAGTGTAGACAGCTGGCAAGTTTTTCTGCAAAAGCAACTGCTTTTGCGGAAAAACTTGCAAGTCTAGACACAGCCCTGGTGAAAGAGGAACCAGTGATGGCTGGGGCAAATCCCTGGCCTCAGCTGGGAACTCCAGGGAGCCCCAGTGGCAGCAGGATTGGGAGTGGCTTGAGTGCTCTAGTACAGGGAGTCTGACCCGAAGGAGCCCCAGCCACATGGGGCCAGCAGCATGGTGGGAAGGCCAGCCTCTGGGGAGCCCCACAGCCAAGAGAGGATACCAGGACTGAGCCAGTGACCAGCAGGAGAGCATTGACCTTGCCTGGTTCTGCAAACTCCCCGGCTCGGGACCACTCAGGTCCTGAGGATGCCAGACCAGGGAGGTCCAGTCTATACCATTCATATAGTAAATACCAGGGTAATGCTATTTAAGCAACAGGCAAAACTATAACCAATTTAAATGGTGGTTATCCAATAAAACTGTTTTTATAACTGTTTTTCATAAGAAATAAAACATTACAAATTTGTAAAAGAAATTAACATATTTCATTAACTTTATCATTCACTCAGCTTACCTCCACAGTAGCTAATGCAGCATTTCTTTGGTTCCACCAAACTTTAATACAAAAGGCACTCTGAATTTCAATCAGATCCAGGCTATCTCCCCAAATATTGCAAATCCTCCAGAATTCGCATCACTAATTCTTTAATAAAATAGATATTTTATGAAACCTGACAAGATTAGTGAAGGTCTTTTAGAGTTGTAGATTAAGCCTTTCACGGGGAATCACTGATGACAGTCAGGTTCCACAGAACAAAGATTTCATCTAATATTAGTTTCTGGCAAGTCAATTTGCCAGGTTATTTTTGCAGATTAAATTATCTATATTGGGAGGTCACCCTCTCGCTTCTAAATCAAGAAAGAAAGACAGATACATAATAGCGTAACACTATAGATGTATTATTAACCAATCTTTCACAATAAGGAAATTAGCAATTCACCCAAGAGGGGTGGATAAAATAAAAATATATTTTGTAACATAATAAATACTTTTAAGAGCAAATGAGTCAATGGCTATCTGAACATCATTAGTTGTATAAGCTGCCTATAGATTGCTATTCAGACACTGGAAAAAACTCAATTATTATTAAAACTGGGAATGAGAGAGACAAAATGCTGTATTTTAAAGAAGGAAGAGAGAAGTGTAGTGCCCATATATGCTCTGCCACTTGCTATAATCATGCTGGTTTCATAGAAATGTGCCATGAAGTTCTATGAACTGTAGTGAACTATTAGTTTATGCTAGCAACCCTTCAGTACCATTCAGTATTTTTACACATGCTCTGTTACTTAAAATTCCTAGTTAAAAAAGTTACTTATATTCTTGGGGGCTGCTAAATGTCACAAAATTCAGCCAAGCTGCAGCATTCTGACTGAAATCTAACCTCTTCCTTTGGCCTTCAGTGTGCGCATGTGGTTTCAAGTATTCCCAGAGCCTAATGTTCATGAATAAACAACATCTCACATGGTTTACACCCAAAATGGAACAAAGTGGCCTAGAAAAAAACTTATACTTCAGTCCAAATATTGAACCAAGCACCCCTCCACCTCTCTCCCCCAAAAAACTTTTTGCTAGATCAGAAAAAGCTCTCTGAATTCCAAGTCTGCTTAGAAAGCCAAGCTATTGAAATAGCATTAAGTCCATACCTTGGGGAAATGAGAAACCAAAGGCCAGACCCTCAGCTGGCATAAATCCATGTAGCTTCACTGGCTTCAGTGGAGCTACACGGGAGTATAACAGCCGAGAGTCTGGCCTTGTATTCTTCCATGTTAAATACTATTCTAATCTGCAGAGTGAATAAGGCCCATTGAAGGGTAACTTCCAATGTCAATGATCATTTGAGGTAGCAAAATTGACTCAAAGTCAACTGTAAGTTCTTTTGTGGGCTTGTCAAAAAAGTGAGAACATTATTGTTACATGTAGCTTTTTTGTGATGCTAATCATCTATGCCTGTTGTCCATAAAAGGGAAGAAAACACTCGAAGTGCTATCATCAACTATAGAAGATTTTTAGTTCATTTTGAGATCAGGATTAATCACTTCTGTGGGGATAGTCTATTAGACGTCCAATGAACCCTCTCACCATCTAGAAATAGGAACTCTATGTCATCTGAAAATTAAGGATAATAAGATTACATCTGTAAATCTTGCATACATTCAGCAGGTAGATAAATGTATCTAAACTAATAATTGCTGTACCTGCTCAGATAATATATATTTAGCCTTCCGGCAAAAAAATAAAATAAAATAAAAAATAGAATGATTAGCTCCTATTTTAATTGTTTGTATTAAAGTAGGATGTTGAAGCACCAGCTAAATTCAGGACAGCAGTGTGCCAAGTGCCTGCCCCAGAGACTAAATAAATGAAAACAAACTAAGGAAGCAATATCGTCACTTTGCTGGTGCATACCTGAAGTGCAAAGAGATTGTGATATGCCAAAGGTCAGAACATACCTAGTTCTCCCGACTCTTAGGCCTGTGTTTTAACCACAAGACCATCTTTCCTTCTAAGAGATAATTTCATTGTCCTATTGATTCTCCTTAATTTTGGGTGAAGCACACATTTTTTTCTCCTATATGATAGGCTGGGGGTTGAAAGGGTATGAAATATTAGGTTTGGCCTGGAAGGACACATACTCCATTTATGTTTTTCATAAGTTAAATTAACATTTCAGATCTTTATCAGCAATCTGTAATGTTATTCTTGTAGTTATTTATTTGTATTTTAAAATGAAAATTATTCCCTTTTATAATAATGAGTAGTTAGTGATATTTTACTTTTCTCTCACTTTTCTTCCTGTCTATGCAATGCCTGCTATGGCTCTCTCTCTCTTCTCCTTCCATCTGACTCATTTGGAAGACAACACCCCTGCATTTTAGCCAACTTTGCTAGCTGATTAATTGACTCATGGCATATCTAGATGCCTGAGACACCTAGCATCTAGATAGCTCATCTTAAGCATAGAGTGATAATGGCTGTAGAAAGCATCAATTTGTTGGAACATAGAAGAAAAATAAATATTAGGAAAATGGTTCAGTAATGTTAATGATGAAGCAGGAGGTCTTTAAAAAGCATTCAGCCTTCAGTCTCTTCTTCCTTCCCAGTTTTCTTACACTTTTTGCATTTTTGTTAAAAAAACAATTTTCCCTTAACTGCTTCCAGCTAATTTCTATATTGTTCCTTTTATTGACTATGAGTCTTACATTCTTCGGCTCCTCTTTCCTTTCATTATCTCCTTGTCCATTAAGCTATCATCCTTATTAATTTAATGATCTGATTTATCTTTTCTTCCATTCAGTTTTGATCTTTGTACTTCTCTTTATACTGGTTTGTCAGGTCACGTTCTTGATGTTTAATTATTTCCCTTCTATTGAAGCCAATGGGAAATGTTTTTCACTCAGTTCAGTGGGTTTTGAATCATGCCCTATCTTTTAGTAATGATCATGTGATGGCTAAATGTTTCCATTTTATATTAGTAAATGTTCAAATTAAACTTTCTGTGTATTGTTGTGTTGAAGTAGGTAGAGTACCTTCTCCTTGAACCTATAGAAATACCTTAGAAGTAACTCTATTAAGGAATAAAAATTTGGGGGGTAGGGTGATAATGGTGTGTGTGTGTGCCAGGTAGTTCTTCCAAAAAATCCTATGGGCTCAATTGGAGCCAGCTACAGGTTGTACTTCCCTTAACTGGGGCTCTCTGGTATGGATATTCCTGGACCACAGAGTCCAGGAACAGGGAGGTCTTGTGGCAGGTCAGGAGCATGGTGAGGGAGGAGGAGGGCAACTCAGCCAGAAGCCCAGTGTCTGTGGAGGCAGGGGACATAGCAACCCAGCAGCTGCTGTGGGGCTCCATTCCCAGCCCTAGCTGGGGCCACAGAATCCCATCTGCAGAGCCAAGCAGCTGCAGAGCTTTGGCTCTGACTGTGGAGCCAAGTGGTTGTGGAGCTCTGGCCCTGGCTGCAGTGGGGCCGATGGCAGCCAGAGAACCCCAGGGGGCTGGGGCAACAGTGAGTCCAGGCTGGAGCCCTAGTAAGGTGGCAGCAGGACATCATGGGCCATGAGAGGAATCTCCCATGGTCTGGCAAATCCCCTTATTAGGGACTGATCAGGTCCCAAGGGTGCTGGACAAGGGAGGTCCAATCTGTATTACCCAGTCTACAGGATCCCTACCTGCATCACACAACATCCTTGCTGGGAACAAGCTGCTCAGGGTCTGGTAGCTACCAATAGGGACACATGTATATGGCTTTTGCTACCATCAAATCTTCTGAAACCTGTGGGAATTGGTTGAAGGAGCTGGATCTCCAACCTCTTCCTTGACTCTGACAAATTCTGCCTTTCCAACAGAAGAATCAGCAGAAAATGCCATGAGTCAAACTCACAGATTGCCACTCTTCATAGGGTCATGCACTCATATAGCAAATGGATCCTATATATTATTATCCAAGCAAAGTAACAGATTTACCCATTATCATTCCTTCCTCTATAGTAGCACTTAGTATTCTCTGGCAAGTAAATACAGATAAAGTTGCTGTTTTGGGAAATCTCAACATTATTAATAATAATTAATAATTAAAAATGAAATACCAAAATATCAGCACTTTTAGTCAGTAGGTCTAAAAGCTCTTTTAAAAAGGATGTTAGTGTCATTATCACTATTTTAAAGTGTGAAGTCAATGATACTATGGAAATTACGTAGCAATATTAAAATGTAAACTTATGACCATAAGCTAAAATTATGACTGAAGTGTGTTTACCAGACAAGTCTGGAAAGTGGGTAAATTTGATTTTCAAAGACACAGGAGTAAGCTGATACCTCTAGCCAGGTGTCATCAAAGCAGATGGGGAACCACCTGTCAAGTGACCAGTCCTTGGGAAGGAAACGGGGGCAGGAACAACCAGATCTGCATCTTAGAAGATAACATCATGGAACCTCTTCCACCACCAAACCCCTGCAGTCCAACGTCACAATGATAATGAACTTTATCTGTGAGGCAATCCTTGGGAAAATGTTAAATCATTCTTTGAAATTCTATAGAAATGAGGGGCAACACCCCTCCCCAAAGTTACTTCTCCATATCCATTTCTCTCCTTTTCACCTAAGAGGACAAAAGAAACAGCTGTTGGACTTTGGCCTGAGTGTCTGGTCAGGAATGTTTCTGGAAATGTGGTAAGAAACTACATCTTCAACCAAGTATAGTTTGTTTAGTTTAGTACAAGGATGCATTTTATCTTTATTTCTCTTGTAACTGTTTCTGTCTTTAATGCTTTATACTTTTGCTCACTTAACTCCTATCTTCTTATAGTTAAACTTGTATTATTCTTTAATTAAATTAACCAAGTGTCTGCTACTCTATTTAAGGTAGCAGTGCCGTCCTGTTACAGAGGTAATGGACTTAATATATCTGGACTGTCCAGGAGCACACAGGACAGTGCAGAACACAAGTTTTTTGGGGAAAATCCAGAACAGGGAATATGTTGGCATCACCCTGCAAGTGGTAACCAACACTGGTGGAAGCCAGAGTATGACCAATGGCACACGGCAGGCTGCAGCTAAAGTCATACACATCCTGCATGCTGGAAGGCAGTTTGTGAGTGGGCCAGGGTGGGAACTCCAGCAGCAAATGCACTGTGAACCATTCAAGTTTGTAGGGCAGGGCTGACACAGCCGCTCTCTGGTTTAGAGTGCACCCTAGAATGTCATAATTTCATCAGACCCATATGGGTACAGAAATGCATGTACAAGAACACTAAGGATTGTGATCTTACTTTTTAATTAATCAGCTTGTATATCTGGATTCTTATGTAAGAATCAAGAAAAAGCATAAAATATCATCAAAAAGTATCAGCTGTGAAAAGAAGTCCGCAAGCAAGCATGCTAATTAAATCCCTTCTCCTCTGCCCCATTCATGAATCTTAACTTATGCTTGGACAAATATCAAAGGCTAATCTTCATTTCATGACTGTAACTGCTTCTTCAAAGCTGCACAAAAAAGTGGCTCAAGGATTAATGGTATTTAAATTTTGATTCATTAATATCATGCTTTAGATTCACAGCAACCTTCACTGTTTACAGATAAAACAACACACTGAATGACACATCTGGTTAAATAAAGGAATCTTGAATAAACAGTGCAATTTAGGACCCGATCATAAGGATGTGTATGCACATTGCTAAATTTAAGCATGTGAGCACTCCCACTGAAGTCAATGGGGCCACTCATGTATGTAAAGCTAACATCAGTATTTTCAGGTGTTGCAATTTGCATCCCAGTAGTTTTTAGCTCTTTAAAATACTTAAGTTTGTCAAATAATATTATCAAGCAATTCGTTCTACAAATTCCATTGTGTTATTAGGCAAAATAACTCTGTTCCCATAGGCCTGGTCTACACTACAGTGGAAGTTAAAATTAAGATACACAACGTATATACACAATGTTAATTACGTTGTGTAGTTGATGATCCCATTGGCTTCCCTTACTCCTGATGAGGAGCAGGAGTACTGGCATCTACAAGGGGCACCTTTTGAGTTCGATTTAGTGGATCTTCCTGAGATCTGCTAAATTGAACCACAGAAGATTGACCATGACAGCGTTGATCTTCTGTGTAGTGTAGCCATGGCCATAGAGCATTCTCGCTTTACAAACAAAACAAACTAGATTTAGTATGTAAGCAGGATGTGAAGAAATGCTTCCCTTATAGTTAGCTTGAGGGGGGTGGAGAAATCCTGGGTATGCCTATGTAGATATAGTTTGCTCCTACTTTCTTTAGATTTGTTAGATATTCAGCAGATGGAGTGGTATTTTGCTCATTGTAATCAACTTAATTTGTGACCCAATACCAGCTAGGTTTCTATTAAATGTAGGAATAGCTGAAATATGGTTACTAATATTTTTAGCTTTGTGAGAATACAGAAAGGCAGGAATATGCTAAATCTGTTCCAAATGAAAGGGCTCACAGCAGAAAGAACCTTGCTAAGCAGGAGCTCAACTTTCAGAGCTCTATGAGAGAGGAGAGGTAGTGAAGGTTATTATGGTCTGGAGGCTATATGCTCTCCCCTGCCTGAACTAGTTTGACCTATTCCTCCCCACCTCCGCTCCTGCACCATTCAAAAAGCATAGCTAAACAGGCATCATTAGGAGCCTTTTTTCCCTTATGTTAATTGTGTTGGAGCTGTGTTTCTTCTCCCTTGTTTGATAAGTGTTGAAATCCCTGGGAGCTGAAGTCATTTGAAACTGATGGGCAGAAGTGACAGCCAAGAAGTGAATGGCAGTGGATGGTGACTGACAGCCAACAGGGTGGTGGCAGAGAAAGGTGATAAGTGTCCAGCAGTGTAACAGTGACAGAGAAGTGTGATATATAGCCAGCAAGGTGGTGGCAGAGAGGTGCGACGAGCAGCCAACAGGGCAGAGGCAGAAAGCAGTGAGCAGTTGGACAGTGAGTGACCAGTAGAGAAAGTAAAATGTGTCTTTACCTCCCACCACTGAGGATGGGAGGTGAACGCTGCAGATGCAAGTGTGAACTTTGGGTCTGTGCTGACCACAGGCAGTGGGGTGCACATAGGAGTTGGGCATGTGAAGGGGACATTTAGGATGTGTCTACACAGCAAAGTTATTTTGGAATAACAGCTGTTATTCTGAAATAGCTATGCGAGCATCTACACAGCCATTCCTTTATTTCAAAATCATTTCAAAATAATGGTTGGTTTATTCTGGCTTCTGTAAACCTCATTTTATGAAGAATAATGCCTATTCCGAAATAGCTATTTCAAAATAAGGGCTACGTCTACATTGGCCCCTTTTCCGGAAGGGGCATGGTAATTTTTGAAATCGCAATAAGGAAATGCGCGGGGGATTTAAATATCCCCCGTGGCATTTAAATAAAAATGTCCGCCGCTTTTTTCCGGCTTTTAGAAAAGCCGGAAAAGAGCGTCTACACTGGCCCCGATCCTCCGGAAAAAGCGTCCTTTTCCGGAGGATCCTACTTCAAAGTAAGTAAGGGCACTTTGTCCGGAGAATCGGGGCCAGTGTAGACGCTCTTTTCCGGCTTTTAGAAAAGCCGGAAAAAAGCGGCGGACATTTTTATTTAAATGCCGCGGGGGATATTTAAATCCCCCGCGCATTTCCCTATTGCGATTTCAAAAATTACCATGCCCCTTCCGGAAAAGGGGCCAATGTAGACGAGCCCAAGGTGTGTAGAGATGCTCCACCTCTGCTATTTCAAAATAGCCCCTCACCAGGGCCATTCTAAGTTATTCCTCCTGGGGCTCTAAATCGAGAGAACACATCTACATTAGGGAAACCTTCCTCGGGCTAATTTTGAGGCTTCCCTGCAGTGTAGATGTGCTAGTTCAAAATGAGCTATTTTGGAATAACTAATCTGGAATATCAGTGCAGTGTAGACATAGCCTTAGATTGCTGTACTAAAGAACCTGAGAGGAAAAGGTTATTGCCTAACTTAATTTGGGTAGGACTTTTACTCATAGTTTATGTTTATCTCAATGAGAATGTCATTATTTTAAAATTAGGTTTCATTCCAATTCAAAATGAAAAAAAAATGTAGAAATTATATTGGAAAGAAAATGGATCCCCAAATTTAAGGCTATGTGTCTGCTGGTCTACCCCAGACCTACAGATGCTAGGAGCTTGTGGGGGGGTTGGAGAGGAGCCTTCTGAAGCAGTCTCTCTGGCAGTCTGCCCTAGGAGTGCTCCAATAAAACTGCAGAATAGCTGGGTGATCAATTTGACAGAAACCCAGGCAGGAATGCTGCTTGGTTTCCATTGAAATTTCATTGAAATTTCACTTTCAAGGAACATTTCAAAAAATCAGCAATTTTTGACGAAAATATGTTTTATTGGCATTTTCTAGCCAGCTCTATAGAACACTTAAGTAACTTCCCCAGAGCCACAGGGGGAGTCAATCAAAGCCAGAATTAGGATTTGAGGTCCATGCAAAAGCATTTGGCAGTGCAAATTTGTTCCATGGTCTGCCTATAAACTATGCCTGCACTAGAACATATCCATCACTATGGATCTATGGAAAACCTTTATCACACAAGGTAGAAGCAACATAGTTCTGCAGTAAGGGGCTAGATAGGAATGGGACAGCTTCATAGGGGGGTTCTGCACACATATGAAAAGGCCAGCAAATGTCCAGAGAGGAAATTTGAGGGTGGGGATAAACGACTATGCAGAACCACTGGCCACGTGCCTCATGTTGATTATGGAATGCAGCACCTGCTGTGACTGCTTCAACTTATACAATACTGTAGTGGCCACACAAAAGTTCAGATGGGGCAGATAATGTCATCTCTTCCAGCACACTACTCAGCAGCACTCCTGTGCAAAGCATGAGGATTTTCAATAAGGAAGAAAATTGGGCCTAACACAATATCTCCATCAGGCAGGGATTCAAACCACAAAACTACCTCTGCCATCTAATGCAAATAAAGCAATATCATACCTCGCTCCTTGAAATGTATGAATCCTGATTTGACCTTCCATTTCCATTTCTCACTTTGAACTATATCAACTTTTCAGTTAATTCTAGCCCAGGTTGTCGCTTCCAGTCTTCCCTCTAAATCACATCAGTTTTTCAGCCGCACCTATTTTAGCTCTCTGCTTCCAATTCTTATTTTAAATCACTTCAAGTTTTACATCGATCTTATTTGAGCTTACTATTTCCATTGTTCACTTAGAACTGCATTGGTTTTTTGAATTGCTTTTATTTTTCCTTTCTGCTTCAATTTCTGGGCTTAAATCACATCAGTTTTACATCAACTTTTCAATCATTCTTATCTCAGACACCTATTTTTATTTCTCACTTCAAATCACATCAACTTTCATGTTGATGTAATTTATGTAAGTATCTCCCAGATCCCAGTCTTGGCATATTGATTTTAAAAAGGATTTCCAATTTGTGTGAATCTGTGTATATTGGCCGTACTTACGATATCCCTATATGATATACTGAATTCAAAATAACTTTAACATTATTATTTTCAATGTGGCAACAATTTAACTATGGCGGTAGAAATTTGAAGTAAAACAAATATTCTTTATCAGAGAACCTGATCCAAAGCCTATTAAGTCAATGAAAAGAGTAGTTCCCCTACTCTGTCTTTGTGTAGCAGCATTTAGGGAAATGTTCAGAGAATGAACTCTTAAAGAACTTTCACCTCTACTCCTGCCTGAAATTAAATGAAGAGACAGCTCTTCACAGAAAAGATAATGGGGCAGGATATACTTCCAAATGGGCATAAGGGTATGTCTACGCTACCACCCTAGTTCGAACTAGGGTGGTAATGTAGGCAACTGCAGTTGCAAATGAAGCCCGGGATTTGAATTTCCCGGGCTTCATTTGCATATTGCAGGGCACCGCCATTTTTAAATGTCCGCTAGTGCGGACTCCGTGCCGCGTGTAGCCGTGCGGCACGGAGTCCGCACTAGTGGACATTTAAAAATGGAGGCACCCGGCAATATGCAAATGAAGCCCGGGAAATTCAAATCCCGGGCTTCATTTGCAACTCCGGTTGCCTACATTACCAGCCTAGTTCGAACTAGGGTGGTAGTGTAGACATACCCTAAATGATGTGCTGGGGCTATTTTACTGACACCTTTTTAAGTGACAAGACCAGTAACTGAAATAAATAGAGCTAACTGAGTTGATCTGAACTAAGGTGGGATGATGCTTCCTTGCATACGTTCACATGGAAAGAAAGAGTATGAGAAGGTCTGTTCCATTTTGGCTCCTTCTACCGGAAATGAGCACAGCTGCCATCTTCGTATTCCCCTGAATGCAAGAATTCCAGATGCCAAATCCTGCCCCTGCTGAAGTTAGTGGCCAAACTTCCTCTGATTGCAGTGGGAAGCCAGGATTTCACGGTATAGGAAATTGTTGTTACTGATGCTGCTATCCATCCCAAATTGAGCAGGTAGGTGCCAGGGCCCAATCACTCACATATACAGGAAAATGAAGGTGTGAGTGCATACCACATGTTTCCACTGGGAGGCACAGCTACCATTGTCCCCCGCCTGAAGCATAGTGTGTCTGGGAGTTCCTGGTGGAGCTATGACATTTCCCCCATTCTCTGTTGTGGGCTATGGTTTTACACTGTAGAGTAGCTGCAAACTTGTATTTCTTCTGGAAATAATATTGTCATGTAATTTGTCTATTGTTTATCACATGATGGTTCAGCAACAATTGTTTGACTTGTAGTATTCTCATTCATTGGTAAGAAATGTCAGTTCCCATAAACAAGAGATTTTCTGGGCTTGATGCCTATTCTAAAATTGAATGGTAGATTTCTATCTGCTCCTTCTTCTCTGACTTTTCTCTTTCTCTTTTCATTCTTTTTTAAATTCCATTTTTTTCCTTTCTAGTCTCCTTCCCCACCAATTTGGTCACCATTTTAATGTTACTTCCCCTATCCTCTTCTTGCTCTCTTCTTTTTCCAGTTGTCCACATCTACATATTTATTCCCTGTCTGTTTTCTTAAACTGATTCACACATTTTTAGGTCTTTACTGTGGCCAATTTATCTCATGTATTAGATAATAATAATGATGAGATACCAGATGTGTCCTGGTATCTCAAAATTAACAACCGATTACAACAACCAATGTGTAATAAGTAGGAATAAGAGATCCTCCGGAAAAGGGCTTTATTCCAGAGGATCGGGCCAGTCTAGACGCTTTTTTCCGGCTTTTCCCCAAGCCGGAAAAAAAGCGGCGGACATGTTTATTTAAATCCCGCGGGGGATATTTAAATCCCCCGCGGATTTCCCTATTCTGACTTTCAAAATTAGCATGCCCCTTCCGAAGAAGGGGCCAGTGTAGACGTAGCCACAATGTGGGAGGGCAGGGAAAGTTCAAAAATTAAAACACAAACTAAAACACAATCTAATGTATTATACTGGACCTTTTCAGGGATTCTGCTATCTCTCTCCTGTATGGGAATGGGAGACCTCAAGCCTTGGGATTTATCCGAGACTGCTATGTTGATGGACTTCTTCCCTCAGCCAATTAGATAACTTTGAGGCAGAGCGACAGATGTGAGCCATCTTGGAAGGCCGGCGGGGAAAAGCTGCACCTTTCTGATTAAGAGAGGAGGCGGGAAACCCCCAACAATTTAGCACAATCAGGAAAAGGTGTGAGTTAGATGCCACTGACATGGGAGAAAGGAAGATTTGAGTGGATATAAAAATCCCTACTTGAGAACGGTGTTGTCTCGTTGTATTTGCTCCTGGGACATGGGGCATTTGTACTAGCCCATAACAAAAGATCTCGTTGTTGACTATTATTTTATTCTGTTCATTTGTGTTTATGTCTGACTTATTTAATTCTGTTTATTGTTATTGTGTTGAAATAACTTCCAGCCAGTCTGAAAGGTCAGTTCTTTATTTATTTTTCTGACTTCTTCATGTGATTTTTAATCCTGGGTGAATCTTCTGAGTGTTATGTGGCCCTAATACTTGGCCTATAAAACTCATCTTTAGGATGTGTGATATAGTTGTCATGGCTACAGTGTGGATTCTGACAAATTTCTCCAAACCACAGTTCAGACTTCTCACTCTGTGATGTACAGATTTCATAGATGATAAAAGTCAGAGAGCAGATTCTGACATCTTTACTCTGAGTAGCACATTAACACCACAAATGGTTCTATGGATTTCACTGAGACTATTAATGTAGTGAGGAACTACTTAATATAAGCAAAGGGGACAGAATCTGGCCCAAATAAACTTTCCTGAGTAAACTGAACCAGGGTGAAGCATCAAATCTTGTTGAGTTTTTTAATACTCCTTTTTTTTTTAAAGTGCAATGACAACATTTTCAATGGAAACTAAGAAAGGAACAATTCAAAACTGATAAGAGATAAGGCATTTGACACCAACATTCTGCATGAAGCAACACCTGTTTGGAGACATTTGAAACTAAACTGCAGAACATGCCAGAAAACGGTGCTGTTCTGAACAAGATTATATTTGCAGAGAGATGGAACAAATGACAAAATATGTTGATCTCACCTTTAACTTTTGTGATTAATTTGTATAGAAATGGTTGAGTCATTAGTCATGACGTGTGGGAGAGCTAATTTTACATAGCTTCTTGTGCAATCTGGAGATAGCTTTTACCCATTGTTATTTTTAATCACATATCAGCCCCTCTTCTTAGGTTACACTTTAGAATCTGTCATTCAGAAATCCCTGAAGCTTATTATGTTTCTTAGTCTTCTGGAAATACTTCTGACTTTGGCTGCCCTTAGTGTTCAAGCTGGAGGAACATAGACGAGCATGCCAGGGACTTGAACGGTGGTGAAGACAGCTCTTCTGCTTTATTTTTGGAACTTTCTTCTCCTTAAAGGTAGGCTGAGGGTCATTTGCTCTTGTGGGAAATTCAGCCACTTCGTGTTTAAATGCCATGCTATGTCTCCAAGAATGCAATCCCTGATTTCCCTATTAATAATTAATGGGCTTATTTTTTCCTTCTTTAAAAAAACTCCATAACTTGTAATAGCTCTATTGTTTTAAGAAATCCTGGTCTTGCTTTTATTTTCAGTAGGAACTTTAGTATCATTATAAGTTTCTTCAACAAGCCTTGTCGACCACTCATGCTCTCTCCACCATTTTTTCTTGATTCAGAACCTATTACAGCCAAATCTTAAAAATTCAGAATGGAAATCCCATAAATAATTTTTCTTCAAATCAAGAAGATGAGGAATAATATTTGTACATAGTGCGTCAAAATATTATTCATAATTATTAGTTATTTATCTAGTTCTGTAAGGTGTGCTCCAGGCTTTACACATCAAATGTGGTATCTTCCTAAAGAACTGTGACCAATCCAAAAGGCTCTTTAGTTGCCTAAACCTTGGTTTTAGACATAACTGAGATTAACAAAGCTCCTGCTTCATTGCTATGTAACACTGTTGGTGTCTAAATTCACTTAGTGCCTAAATTTCTGCTATAAAATGTCCATAGTTTATAAGAGAACACCTCTTTCTCCTATCCCACTCTTCCCACTTTGTGTGGAGTTAGGAAGCTGCCTAACTCATGCTTGTAACAAAAAAAAGCTTCAGTGACTTCATGAAAGCATTTTGTGCATGTACAAAACCTTCTTGTTGGCATCACCTGCTGACTAGAGTAAGTAGCATCTTGCCCAAAGTTCTGACTCTTTGTCTAGCCCATTTGTAGACTCCTGTCTCACCCCATGCTTTGTACAGAGAACCCAGGCATCTAACTCTGGCTTTGTGGATCCTATTGCTATTCCAGTGATCATCTAGGCACCTGAAAAATAGGCATTGAAACACCTTTGTGGACCCAGGCTTTAATATGTTACTTTAGATGTGGCAGAATGCATTGGAGAAGGAATGAAGAAGAACAAGGGAAACTCAGTCCAGGCATGTTCAGATCATGGAACCAGTGATGGGTAAATATAATGATTAAAATACAAAATTTTAATGAACAACATCCTGAAGTCATTACTCAGTGAAAAACTCTTGTGAACAAAAACATTTATCAATAATTTGGGGCTATTTTTGTCAGCTTTAAGGAGCTGTTAAAATGCTATTTCTGGGCCAAAATGATCAAAATTAGTATTTAAGATCATGCCGTATAATAATTATGGGTACAATTAAAGCAGTTACACATTAATATTGTGCCTCTTGCTGAGCATAGCTTGAGTAGTACAAAAATGCTGTTAAATAAGCATGCTATTTGCAATAGGACAGGGAACTCAATTTCCAAAATTAAAGTCCTAGGGTAGAAGAAATGTCATCTATTCTAAAGAATGAGAATGGAATGTCAGAAAAAAAATCATTTGCACTTCATGTGAATTAGCTAATGACAGACTAATATTTATTTTAAATTATCTAGAATATGATCTATATATTTAAATCTCATGGTTTGTTAGGCTAGATGTAAAAAGCTCAATGAGTCACTGTCTGTATTTCATTTGCAACCTTGAGATGAATTAATCATCATGCAAAAGAAACTTGGATAGATGGATCAGAGTCAATTGCTGAACTCGGAGTACCTTGGAACATACACATGTTTAAAGGCTTGGGGAGAAGTTAGGAATCTTGATTACATTAATGATGTCATCCTTGAATGTGACTTTTATCATAGTGATAGAGATGTAGCCGTGTTAGTCTGGGGTAGCTGAAGCAAAATGCAGGATTGTCCTGCATTTTACTTTTATCATACTGTTCTTTCTGGGTACTATGACCAAAAGTAGGTAGCAGTTGGTATAGAAGATATTGCTGAAAGTTGCTCAAGATGGCTGTGTTCATCTATATTAGCATTACTATCATTATATTAGCATTTTCCATACTTTGTGTTTATAAGCTGCTATATTACCGTCTACATTCAGCTACCATCTTAAGCATCAATTTTCATCAGCCACTTATAATATGAATGAAAAGACTTATTTTGTATTTTGGTAACACATTAACACTTATTTTAAATGCTTTTGAATGGTAACGTTTGTAGTGATAGCTGTGTGACCAATGAAAATTCACAAAAACATTTTTCCTTATTTACTCTTCTGCTTAATCTCATTACACAAACATAAAAGATCACCGAATCAGTTGTTTTTAAATCTCCTTCCATTTACTGAACATTATCACTAGACTTCCCTTGAGTACCCTAATAAAAACAATCAATACTTTTAAGCATTTTAGTTTCTGTAACATTTGGGATGGAGAACCATTGTGGACATTTTCAGTGAAGTAGAATATAAAAATTATAATGTTATCACAAAAGAATTAAAATTAAGGAGAAGCACATAAAACAATCATGAATACCTCAGTGATTAATAAAATCCCTATTGCAGTATAGCAGTTTTGTTTTTCAGTGTAAAAATGCACTGTACTGACACATTTCCTTATACAATTTGTGGGACAATTTTCTCTTATTGTAAAGAGATCAGAACAAAAGAGTGCTGATTGGCTCTCTTATTCATTTAATTGAAGTTCTACAATATCCTTAGTGATATCTGTGTGACTAATGAAAATTCACAAATACATTTTTTCCTTATTTACTCTTCTGATTATTCTCTTTACACAAATATAAAAGACCATTGAGTCAGTTGTTTTTAAATCTCCTTCAGTTTACTAAATTGTTAAGTGCATTATGTGCTGGTAATTAGAGTTACTGATTCTGGCTGGAAACAATTATATTCACTTCTGGTTTCATTACAATACTCAAAAATGTTATAAAATATAAAGGTTAATGCATGGATCTTGAGTAGAATACAGGAGTTTATTAAGGCTGTATAACAACATATAGGCAATGTAAGAGGGAAGGAGTGAGAGAAAGAGAGCGTAAAATAATCCAAAGCTTTCCAGGAGTTTCTTAATTTTCTTCTTCGAGGATAAAAAAAGACACAATGATGGATTCATCCTTGGTGTAACTCCTTTGAAGTCAGTGAAGCTATAGCATGAATAGGTTTGCCCCTGAGGGTTTAAGAGTCATTTATTTTAAATGAGGTGCATACATATTTTAAAATAAGAATTGCCCTTCAGAATACAGAAGTAGTGAGTATGAAAGGAAAGGAATCCTGAAAAATAAAGGAAGATGTGTCTCATAAGGAAGTATCTGAAGCTAGAAAGTCAAACAGTTTAACACTTTTCCCCATCTCATTCCTCCGTTCACCAGGTTTGAATAATGACAGTGGATTAAATATTGAGTTTTTAAAATAGTGGAGACCAAGACATGCAACCTTGTTCATAACATACTTTACTAACTGGTTTGGATCCCTTGCTAAAAGACTATTAAGACTCATGTGTCATGTGGGTAGCTGTGATTGGTCAGAGAGAAGGAAATAGATTGCTTATAAAGGACTGGTTGTAATGAAGGAGTGAAACATTTAAATTACAGTTGAAGGATCCCTATCAAAATATTGCAGGTTCAGGTTTCCTTGAATCAGGATCTATCACCACTGACAGAAAGGGAAAGAATGGGACTTCAGCTAGCAAGGGATGTGAAAGGTAACAAGAAAGGTTTCTACAGGCGTGTTAACAAGAAGAGGGTGATCAGAGAGGGTGTGGGGCCCCTACTGGATGAGAGAGGTAACCTAGTGACAGATGATGTGGGAAAAGTTGAAGTATTCAATGCTTTCTTTGCCTCTGTCTTCACAGACAAGGTCAGCTCCCAGACAAATGCACTAGGCAATGCAGCATGGGAAGGAGGTGGACAGCCCTTGGTGAGGAAAGAACAAATTAGGAACTATTTAGAAAAGCTAAATATACACAAATCCATGGGCCCAGATTTAATGCATCCGAGGGTACTGAGGGAGTTGGTAAATGTCATTGCAGAGCCTTTGCCATTATCTTTGAAAACTTGTGGAGATTGGGAGAGATGACTGGAAAAAAGCAAATGTAGTGCCCATCTTTAAGACAGGGAAGAAGGACAATACAAGGAACTACAGACCAGTCAGCCTTACCTCAGTCCCCAGAAAAATCATGGAGGGGATCCTCAAGGAATCCATTTTGAAGCATTTGGAAGAGGGGAAAGTGATCAGGAATAGTCAACATGGATTCACGAAGGGGAAGTCGTGCCTAACCAATCTGATTAGCTTCTATTATGAGGTAACTGGCTTTGTGGATATGGGAAAGTCGGTGGATGTGATATACCTTGACTTTAGCAAAGCTTTTGATACGGTCTCCCAAAATATTCTTGCCAGCAAGTTAAGGTAATGTGGATTGGATAAATGGACTATAAGATGGATAGAAAGCTTGCTAGACTGTCGGGCCCAACGGGTAGTGATCAAAGGCTCAATGTCAGGTTGGAGGTCGGTTTCTAGCGGAGTGCCCCAAAAATTTGTTCTAGGACTAGTTTTGTTCAACATCTTTATTAATGACCTGGATGAGGGGATGGTTTGCACCCTCAGCGAGTTTGCAGATGAAACTAATCTAGGGGGAGAGGTAGATATGGTGGAGGGCAGTTATAGGGTCCAGTGTGACCTAGACAGATTAGAGGATTGGGCTAAAAGAAAGCTGATGAGGTTAAACAAGGACAAGTGCAGAGTCCTGCACTTGGGACGGAAGAATCCCAAGTATTGTTACAGGAATGGCTAAGAAGCAGTTCTGTAGAAAAGGACCTGGGGATTACAGTGGATGAGAAGCTGGATATGAGTCAACAGTGTGCCCTTGTAGTCAAGAAGGGTAATGGCATATTAAGTTGCATTAGAAGGAGCATTGCCAGCAGATCTAGAGAAGTGATTATTCCCTTTTATTTGGCTCTGGTGAGGCCACATGTGGAGTACTGTATCCAGTTCTGGGCCCCCCCCCACTATAGAAAGGATGTGGACGCATTTGGAGAGAGTCCAGCAGAGGGAGACCAAAATGATTAGGGGGCTGGAGTGCATGACCTATGAGGAGAGACTGAGGGATTTGGGTTCATTTAGTCTACAGAAGAGAAGAGTGAGAGGGTATTTGATAGTAGCCTTCAACTTCCTGAAGGGAGGTTCCAAAGAGGATGGAGAAAGGCTGTTCACAGTAGTGACGGATGGCAGAATGAGGAACAATGGTCTCAAGTTACAGTGGGAGAGGTCTAGGTTGGATAGTAGGAAAAACTATTTCACTAGGAGGGTGGTGAAGCACTGGAATGGGTTACCTAGGGAGGTGGTGGAATCTCTATCCTTATAGGTTTTTAAGTCTTGTCTTGACAAAGCCCTGGCTGGGATGATTTAGTTGGGATTGGTCCTACCTAGGGCACGGGGCTGGACCTGATGATCTCCTGAGGTCTCTTCCAGCTCTATGATTCTATGATACTATGACTGTAAAATAAACTCTCATATGTTTATTTAAATAACTAATAAAACAGCTTAGCAGTTTAGTATTTGTTAGGTATCAAGCCCAGGGCCCCTTTTCCTTCATAGATGATGATTAACATATGCTATATTTTACAGGTAAGTTCCCAAGAACTGGCAGTCTAGAACTGAACCTGGACTTACAACTGTAGCTGGTGAATGGTACATGAGGAACTCAGGCACTGCTGTTACCGGATCAGGTTCAGGTAAGTTAGTTTTGAGTAATTATGATGTTGTCAGGGTAGCTGTGATGTTCTGAGGTCTCTCAGTGGTTCTTGATCCCAGGGCATGAACATGGATGCTGAATGTTACCCCAGAGGACAATAGCTTACCTTCAGGGCTTTTATATTCTTTGGTATCCAGCCTGATTAGTGGTCACCTGGCCAAGCCCTTTTCCTGCCTTTAGTCAAAAGCTTTAATATCATCATAATACAACAAGGTAGACAGAAATATACACCAAGTGATGTAAATACATAAGTATCAGGGTACATGGTGTTATTTATGATAGACAGCTGGTTAAAATCCTGAGTACAATTATGATCATATAGTGCTGTCTGAAAAGATCCTGGTGTAATACTTCACCCCATTCCAGATGAGGCCCCAAATCAGCATGTTCTCTACTGCTCTCCTGGTAGCCATCCCCCAAGCTAGGTGCTCCTCTCTATGGGTATGTCTACACTACCCCCCTAGTTCGAACTAGCGGGGTAATGTATGCATACCGCACTTGCTAATGAAGCCCGGGATTTGAATTTCCCGGGCTTCATTAGCATAAGCGGGGAGCCGCCATTTTTAAATCCCCGCTGCTTCGAACCCCGTGTAGCGCGGCTACACGGGGCTCGAACTAGGTAGTTCGGACTAGGGTGCCTATTCCGAACTACCGGTACACCTCGTTTCACGAGGAGTACCGGTAGTTCGGAATAGGCACCCTAGTCCGAACTACCTAGTTCGAGCCCCGTGTAGCCGCGCTACACGGGGTTCGAAGCAGCGGGGATTTAAAAATGGCGGCTCCCCGCTTATGCTAATGAAGCCCGGGAAATTCAAATCCCGGGCTTCATTAGCAAGTGCGGTATGCATACATTACCCCGCTAGTTCGAACTAGCGGGGTAGTGTAGACATACCCTATCTCTCTGCTGCCCACATTCATGAGGTTCAGCACACTCTGGTCTTCAACATGGACCAGAAGGTGGAATTGAAGGCCACCTTCCCAGACAGGGAGTGAGGGAGGCAATTGGAGAATTCAGATGTTGGTTAGCAATTCGGGGGAAAGGTGTCTGTGTATGAGGAAAGGAGGGAACATGCTGGTTTTGTACACACATGAGAAGGAAAAGGAGGTAGGACTCACCTTCCTTCTGCACAATGAGTAGGAAAAGTTCTTTCCCCAGCATATCTGAGGGGTATAGCAACTGAATCAGACCAGTGCAGCAGCTCATATGCTACTCTCAACAGGCGCCCAGTCTGTTGGTTAGGCAGCATAAGCACCCAGTTAGTACCTATCCTGCCATGAGCCTAAAAAGGAGCCAGCAAAGGCGTAGAAGAACATAGTGCCATTGCTTAGAGAAGGGAGCAAAATGAACTCTCCAGCCAGCTCTGTGGAATACCCAGAGTGGCAGAATCTCTGTGACGGAAGACATATCTCTGGGCCCTGTTCCTGGTATGAACAGGGTTGGATTGTGCTTTATATGTAAAGACCCATCATCTATAAATAATGCACATTTTACCAATAAATACATTAGCACAATTTAAAAATAAACTTAAATGATGAGAAGTGCAGTTCCCAGCTCTCATTGATCAGCTAGTAATCAACCACGAAGAAATACAGAACCTTGGACTGTGGTGCTGGCAGACTCAAAACTCACTTTCGGTTCACCTCCAATGCAGAGCAGGAATTCAGTGTAACTCTGTTGGCACCAGTGATTTTAGCTAAGCCAATTCACACCAGCAAAGAACCTGGTCCAACAGGTATTGTGCAGATGGCACAAAATGTGATATGTATTTTCCTTTAAATAGATTCCTTTTCAGTATTGCTAAAGGGTGCTTTCGACTAAAATTAGAAACTGATCAGGGATTTACTGATATTGATATTAGGTGTCACATGCCTGAGGGTCAGATTCTGAAGCCCATAGTCATGGTTCTCATTCCTGCAGATATGCCATCTAAGAGCTGGTTAGAAACATTTTCATGGAACCATATTCAATAGGAATATGCCTTTCTTTTGACTGCTTCATGAAATCAAGTGGATTTCACATTAATTTTGTTAAATAAGAAAGATGAAAGGAAACAGTTCTGACAATGCTGAAACATCCTATTTTCATGTTTTCTGATTTAAATGTTTGGATTTTTCATTTGGAAATAGCATTTTCCTCTTGTTTTTTTTTTTTAATTTGTATGATATTTTGCTATAACAACACAAAGTTAAAATTGAAACAAAACATTTGTCAACACAAAATATTTTGAATTATGATGTCACAAGGCAATCTGCCCCATTAATAGCCCAGTGTGGGGAGGAGGGAGACAGGGAGCCACCAACTCTGTTCTGGCAGAAGGCAGATTCTGGGAATTAGCTGACACAGCTGATCAGCATCACAAGTTTGGCCCACACTCCCAGTTGAACAGTAAAAAGGGATATTATCAGGAGAAAGGGGCTTGTATCACAGCAGGAGGATGCAGCAGATACACCCTATAGCAGTGATTTTCAAAGTATGGGTCATGATCCAGTACTGGGTCATGGAAAGTCAGGCACTGGGTCACCTTGCTGTTGGGTGACTAGGTGACCAGTGGGGGTGCTAAGGCCATCTTCCTGCCTGTCTTTGTGCTGTGGACTGCTCTGTGCCCTGGAAGTGGTCAGCAGCAGGTCTGGCTCCTAGGTGGAGTTGAGTAGCCAACTCTCACAAGATAAAAAAGCAAAACAAGCCAAAAAACGAAGCCAATTCCATTTCAAAACAAGCCCAAAATGTGCTCCATCCATTTTTGGTTGGCAATGCCTAGCAACAAACCAGAAACCGATCAACAGGTGTGTGAAGCCAGAGCTAGGGGGTGGGGGCAACCTGTGGAGCTGGAACTACAGCTGGAGAATGCAGTGAGGCCCATTGTGCCAGGATAGGCAGGAAACCAGGTTTACCACCCTTCTGCATCACTGACCAGGAACTGCCAGAGGCAATCCTATTCCCCAACAATCCCCTGTCCCAGCCCTGAGCCCCTCCAAACCCAGAAACGTCTCCTGCACCCTAAACACCTCATCCACAGCTCCACCCTATAGCCTGCATCCTCTATACTCCACCTCCATGACCTATCCTGGAGTCCCTGCCACATATTGTACACCTCTTCCCACTCTCCAGCCTGCACCCCAAACCCCTCATCTCTGGCCCCACCCCAGAGCCCACACTTCCAGACAAAGCCTTCATCCCCCACACCCTCAACTCTGTGGTCCCACCCTGGACCCTATAGCTTGCATTCTAGTCAAAAAATATAATTATTCTGGGTCAAGGGCATCAACAATTTTCTTTAACTGTATCATGAGAATTTTTTTTTGAAAACCGCTGTCCTTCAGAGCAGCCACCAAAGGCCAGACGACCCTGGTCTGAACCACTAACTAGACTGTTGTTTTTGTTACTTTTTATACATTTTTCTTTCTTGTTTGTGAAGACAACAAATAAAGCCTTTAAAGAAGGGACTGAAAACTAACCTGGGCATGGCTGATTGTCTTTTTTCCAACTGGTAACTGTGCCACCAGCATTTAGATCCCAAATGAGTTTTCCTTCCAGATTTTTCCTTCATGGAGAATTTCAGAAACTTGTTTTTGGTTCTGTTTGGAATGAAACCATATTTAGACATTTCAAAAATCTTCATGAAATGGAACTAACACCTAAGCAAAGCTCTAATAATTATATTTTCCTCCTGTGTTAAATGCTTTCAGCTGTGCAGAGGAAAAGTGCAATGTAAGAGCTAGGCATTATTGTTGCTAATATTAATACATTCTACTCCACATGAGTAAGGGCTACAGAATCTGATCTTCCCAGTTTACTGTTCAGAGAATACTAGTATTATTAGTTACTTTGCCCTCTTTCACCTGCAGTTTAAATCTTAAAGTGCAGCTTCTGCTTATTTTCAAGAATAGTAAAAACAGAGCTGGTTATAAATATCAGGTAGATTGTGCCATCCTAGATTATCCTATTAAAAACCAATGGAACTACTGAGAGAGTAAGATAACTTTCCAAGTTTAAGTGGTGTTCTGATTCTGCATTTGGATTTGAGTCATTATAGAGACAGAGTCAAACTGTGACCTTGGATCCAAACCCAAATCTGGATACTGACGGTTTTGATTTCTACTTGGCTGTAGTTTAGATCTTTTGGAAACTAAGCAATGCCTTGTGGAATTGTCATTCCATTTTGATTTTTCCTTTTCCCCAGTATATGGACTGCCACAGCAAATTCAGCTTTTTTTTTAAATATAAAAAAATGTGTCTCTCTAAAGCTGATTGAAATCCTATATCCATGCTTCACAAGTAGCAGACTTGATTATAACAATGCCCTGCATTCTGACCTTTCTGATGATGCCCTATACGTCCTTTTCACTGAATCTAGGATACGGTAATCAGACTCCTGACAGAGGCTGCAATTTATTGATCACATTATCCCTGAAATGCTTTTGTTGCACTGGCTCAGCTCCCTGGTCATCATGCTGATTTTAAAATGTTATTCCACACCAAGTACAGCATTTCATGAGTTGGCATCATTTTATGTGTTCATACCCAAATTGAAAAGTTCTCAAGGGCCTCAGTTCTTATGACAGAGCTCCTTTGCACTTCTCTGATTTTGCAAAGTGGCTGCAAAGGAGGCATAAATGGCAGAATGCCCTTCTCTGGGTGGGGTAGAGTAATAGTAATAGCATTATACTGGACTCTCCTTTCTCCTGCTGTAGAGGGTGTGTTGTGACCAAACCAAGAGTTGAGGGGATAAGGAGAGAAGGTGAGAGTCTGGAGCTAAAATTAGGGAAGCTAATACGTGGCTTAGAATCACTTCGTTTCCCCTTTCTTCCACTTCATGTCTAGGCTTGGAGCACCTTGTACTTTCTTAGAATTTTCCTCAGGTGTGATTGGCTGAACTGGCATGTGCAGTAAGGATAAAGCCATCCTTATTCATGCTCTCCTGGGGTACCCCTGGAGGAAAGGAGGGCTTTGGAGCTTCATGGAAAGCCAGCCAGATCATTTGCTGTTGCAGAGACAAAGCAAGCTAAGAGTCGGAGCTCAGGGCTGAACAACAATTCCAGGCAGAGCCGGTGAGCATCAAGCTAATATGCCTGCAGCATATGTAAAAATTAACCAGAACCCAAAGGGCACCCTTATTTATTAAGGAACTGATGCTGGAGAAGCATTTAGACTATTTATTTATTCTCAAAGATGCTGGAATAATTTCTCAATGAATTCCTACCTCTCCAGAGGCTGCGAGCAGGGCAGGATTTCGGGGTCTTGGGTGCTGGGCTTGAGGGTGCCAGGTGTGGAGTATTTTCATTATTAGTGGCAGTAAAATAGAATATTTGAAGTGACATGTTACAAGTATCCCGTCTATGGAGTCATTTTTCATTAAGCTCCTAGAATATTCTGGAGCTTTGTAGAACCTCATGAGAATTAGGTTTCTCTTTGTGCCTACTATTATGTGGTCATGAATAAATGCAGATTTACAGTTCCTAGTATGAGAATTTATCATTTTAAATGACAGGGATAATCATACATACCAATCATGTATCCAAGTTGTGAAATGGGCTAAAATGCAATAGAAATTAAGGTATTCAGAAGATTAACAAATGGGGGAAGGGAGGAGATCTTTGACCTAGGACAGGCCCTGGCTGTTGAAAAGATCTTCACTGGTAGACAAGGTGAGAGTTTAGAATTAACTAGCAAAGGGGGGATTTCAGTCCAGATATGTTATTTCAATCTCAGGGCTGCAAACACTTGTATGCTTGACCTCTCACATAAGATTTTTCAGGATTATGACCTTTCTAGGTTTACAATTCTAGATAGTTTATCTAAAATATACCCACTATTTTGAAGTTTGAGACAGAAAATGACAGGGTCAATAGATAAATTCCTTTCAATTACATTATATATTGCAGTTATCCAAATTATTAAGATCTTACTTTAAAGTAGAGGTGGGACTTAGAATATCTTTGAAGTTTGGAGTACATTGAGAGGGTCCCACAAGGTTACGTCTAGATTACATGCCTCTGCTGACAGAGGCATGTAAAATAGGCTACCCAACATAGTCAATGAAGCAGGGATTTAAATATCCCCAGCTTTATTAAAATAAAAATGGCCGCCACGCTGTGCCAGCTCAGCTGATCGTCGGCACAGTGTGCGAGACAAGACGCGGATTGGTCGACAAAGGAAGCCTTTGTCAACCGCTCCCTTATGCCTTGTGAAATGAGGTTTACGGGAGCAGTCGACAAAGGCGATCCACATCTTGACTTGCGCGCTGTGCTGATGATCAACACGGTGGCCATTTTTATTTTAATGAAGCCGGGGATATTTAAATCCCTGCTTCATTGACTATGTCGGGTAGCCTATTTTACATTCCTCTGTCGGCAGAGGCATGTAATCTAGACGTACCCCAAAACTCTGGATCTTATTCTGTGATTCTTCTTTGAGAGACGTCCTTGGGGGTGCTCCACAGTAGGTAAAGGCATGTCCCAGTGCCTCAGAGCAGATTTTTTATAGCAGTGCATTGGAGTTGCCCATGCACAGCACGCATGCGCAACCACTCTCCCTTCAGTTCCTTTTTACCGGCCCCGGCTTCAGACGGACCTCCGAAGTGCTTCTCATTCCTCAGCTGTTCTGAACATAATTAGATAGATAGATTAGTTCATTCCAAGTTCTTCTCCCTTGTAGTTTTTAGTGTTAGTATTAACAAAAAACAAAAAACTGCCCTCTGCCTCAGCAGGCTTCCTTGGACAAGGGATAACATTGCTGCAACATGGGCTCACTCGGCTTTAAATGCTGTACAGACTTCAACTGGCCACAGATGGCCATGACAAGTGTGTTAAGTGCCTTGGGCACTCACACTCCCAACGCAACTGCCCACGTTGCACCAAACTAAAAGCACGTACACAGAGGGACAGAGACCTCTGCTTAAAAATTATTTTAACAGAGAAAGGCAAACACCCTTCCTCAGATCCTGGCTCTGGGCAGATCATCAAAGCCAAAGGGGATAAACCTCCTAAGTCCCCAAAGAAACAGGCCACTTCACTACTGCAACACCCGGGTTCACCGAAATGGCGATCAATTGAGAGGCAGTCGGTTAACTCTGGCAAGCTGTGCCTCAGCACCTACGAAACACCGACTACTTCAGGTACGCCATGCCATCATCATAAAAGCGTCACATAGGGTGCCCAACCAGAAGCGACAGGCTATACTGTGCCTGTCTCAGAAAGCTTGGCACCAAGCACAGCACCAACTACCACTGCACGGAGTGCAATGGTGCTACAAGTGGTTACCATGGTACCGCAGCAGCTGACAGGGCAGTCGCATGGCACCGCCTCCCCCTCCTTGCTGCCCATAACACTATGTGCTCTTCTTCTCTGGTGCCGCAGGCACTATCATCTTCCATAGCAATACAACTTTTGGCGCCTCACACTCCTACCATTAGATACAGGGAGCACAGAGACCTGGCGATCTCTTCTACCCTAAATTCTCTATTTCTGAGTAATGACAACCTCACTCGCCACTATCTAGTTACATAGCATCACCCTTCCCCCTCAACTGAGATGGACAAGAACTTAGTAGTTTTCTCACTGCAGCTATTTCCACGTACAGAGGCTTTGGGACTGTCATTTAATTCTGGCCAGCCTAGCTTCACCAAAGCAGCCATGGCTCCCTGGGCACCATATCCAAGGATGCCACCACCAATGCCCTACCTCCCCCCCATGGCAATTGTGGAACCCATGGCCTTAATAACACAAGGAGAGAACACACAAAATGAAGTACACAGCAAAACCTCTCTCCGGGTATGTCTACACTACCCCGCTAGTTTGAACTAGCAGGGTAATGTAGGCATACCGCACTTGCAAATGAAGCTCGGGATTTGAATTTCCCAGGCTTCATTTGCATAAGCGGGGAGCCGCCATTTTTAAATCCCCGCTGGTTCGAACCCCGTGCAGCGCGGCTACACGGGGCTCGAACTAGGTAGTTCGGACTAGGCTTCCTATTCCGAACTACCGGTACACCTCATTCCACCTTGTGTACCGGTAGTTCGGATTAGGAAGCCTATCACTACAAGGCTGTGTCTAGACTACATGCCTCTGTCGGCAGAGGCATGTAGATTAGACACATAGGCAAAGGCAAATGAAGCCGTGATTTAAATGATCGCAGCTTCATTTACATTTACATGGCTGCCGCGCTGAGCCGACAAACAGCTGATCAGCTGTTTGTCCGCTCAGCGCGCTAGTCTGGACGCTCCCCTGCCGACATCAAAGACCTTTGTCGGCAGCCCCGTTATTCCTAGTGGGATGAGGTTTACCGGGGCTGCCGACAAAGGGCTTTGATGTCGGCAGGGGAGCGTCCAGACTAGCGCGCTGAGCGGACAAACAGCTGATCAGCTGTTTGTCGGCTCAGCGCGGCAGCCATGTAAATGTAAATGAAGCCGCGATCATTTAAATCACGGCTTCATTTGACTTTGCCAAACAGACAAATCTACATGGCTCTGTCGATGGAGCCATGTAGTTTAGACGTACCCCAAGGTTTTTGCGCAAGCCCGGCCGTTTTTGTGCAAAAACCAGTGGAGCGTCCTCACCTCAAGCGTGCTTTTGTGCAAGTAAATTGACAGAAGAGAAGGCTTTTTGCAATACAGCTATTCCTCTCCCCACAAGGAATAACTCCTTTTTGTTCTACAGCTCTTGTGCAAAAAGGCAAGTGTGGATGTTCCACAGGGGGTTTTGTACAAAAACTGGCCTCCCGGTAAAAACACAGGTGGCCTCTTGGATGCTCTGTAGTAGGCAATTACAACTCTCTTGTTCCTGGTCTGCTGGCCCCTCTTAAAGGTGCAGGCACCCTGCACTGCTATTGTGGCAGGCAGCTTGCCTACAGTCAGATGCCTTGCAGTGAAGCTCTCTGTCAGCACAAATGGAAGAGGAAGCAGGTGTTCAAGACCCCCTGGCCCTGACAGGGAGCAGCCACAGAGCTCCTAGGCTCCCCCGGGGCAGCAAGTGCAACGCATAAGGCTGAACAAGTGCAGAAATAGCGACCCTCCTCGAATTGTGGGGCGAGGAGGAGTTGCTCCAAAAACCCCAGGCAAAAAGGCGCAATGCCAGCATCTATTCCCACATGTTCACGTCCCTGAAGGAGCGAGGTCACACTGCCCAGACCATGGAACAGGTCCAGGCAAAGGTGAAGGCGCTCTGTCAGGGATATGTATGGGCAATGGAACACAGGGGGCACTCAGGGGCAGGACTCCACACCTGCCCCTCCTACAAGGAGCTCCACCACATCCTTGAGGGAGGGGGGAGAACCCACTTCCCCCTCCATCATCATGGATTCTGGGCTGGAGAAGCTGGTAGTCAAGTGCCTGGACCCTGTCCCTGACCCGGAGGAGATGGAGGGGTAGGTCCAGCCCCCGATGGAGGGGGATGAGGATGACGATGACCAGGAGAGCAGGACCATCACTCTGTCCCTGAAGCCAGTCCCTGCCAGCCTGGATGTTTCCCAGGCCCCTGAGGAGGCTTGGGAGGGATCTTCAGGTACATTGGCACACACAAGGGTCGGGGGAGGTGGCCACACAGGGGGCAGGGCCAGATTAAGGGGGGGGCTAGCTGGGCAGCTGCCCGTGGTGCTAATCTATGGGGGGCACCTGATTGAAGCGGTAAGGGGCGCTGTGTGCCTGGGGCGGGGCCACACATATGCCACATGTCTGGGCATGCGGCACCCCTTACCACTTCAATCAGGTGCTCCCCATAAGTTGGCACCCAGGGGCGGGGTCCCGCATGCGCCACGTGCCCAGGAGCGCAGTGCCCCTTACCATGTCAATCAGGTGCTGCGCACCCAGGGGTGGGGCTGTGCATGCGCCGTGCACCCACTGCCTGGAGCACAAGTATGGCTCGGTCCAGCACTGGTGGGGGGCACAGTGTCATGTGGGCTGCTAGGCTAGCACATGCTGCTGCAGTCTGGGCACATGCAAACACGTGCAGTGGGAGGGTGCATCACGCAGGCCCCTCAACATGGCCTTTTTGAACAAGCATTTCTGGGAGATATTTCCCCCAGATAGTGAAAAGCACATGAAGGGAACATATTCTGTGGATATCCATATTATGGGGCTGAAGTTTGGCAAGAACAGCTCACAAGATTGTAGCACCATTGTATGTTACCCAACTCAAACACTGTTGCTGACTTAATCTTGAACTGAGAATCTGAAGCATCACTTGGGTTGTCTCTACTTTAAATTCATAGGTTTGCATTTATTTTAAACACACATGATGGACTCATCCTTATTTTAAGAAGAAATAGCTACTTTGATTTACTGGTAATTTTGAAGAATAGTCATGACACTGGTTTTGTTTCTTCGTCTGTGAATCCTACGGTTTGTTTGTGAATTTTGTCTCGTCTACTGTTATTACAGCTATTAAAGTCATGACTAGAATTGTTAATGATTTCCCAGCTGCAAAGAGGGACTTACAACTTCATATTTTAGTGAACAATCAGTAGTTTACTACTGTGGAAAGTCACATCATTATTATGCATATCATAACACAATACAGAGAACTGCCACACACACAACATCTATAATGTTCTGTGCATAATAACTATTGTTTGAGAACCAATAAAAGCAAGAGAAGAGGATAAAATGTTAGTTCTAACTTAATACATGAGGTTAATATGCTTCCATATTTTAATAGGTTTCTATTTACTAGAAACTAAATGGTAAGTATTTTAGTATCCTTGACATTTATAGATTCTGTTAATAAAACTTCTATTGAATTGAAGACATTCAAGCATAAAGAAAAGCATATCAATGCAATCTTGTAGACAGTGCAAACACTTGTTATCAAAACATACAAAAGAAATTCTGTATTATTATGTGCGCATTACTTTCAACTAGATGAGACTCTTCATTGGAAGGTAAGTATGCCTGACAAGAGAGCTTAAGTAACAAAATTAAAAAAAAATGTAAAAGACACAAATCAGGAAGACGGAGCAGAAGAAAACATACATGAAGCAGTACTGATAGAGATATCTATATATGAAAGTCATTTGAGTTAGCCTGACTATATCTAGGGCAGGAGCAGTGTGTAGCTGCAGGAGCATCATAATTGGAGTAGAAACTGTTTGTTTGATAAATCCTCCAAATGTCATCATTATTTCTGATGCATACAACTGTAGTCCCCCTGAAGTCTAACCCAAGTTAACAACTATTATTACACAAAGACCCCAGTAAACCCAGTAAGTAGGCTAAAATTGTGCTCTCAATTATATCTAAATAATTAACTCAGCTGGTCTGGGGGGAGGGAGAGAAGCCAGGAAGCCCCGTGTGAGGCAAAGCAGAGAATGGCTGGCAGCCGGAGAGCTAGAAATGACCTCCCTGGACAAGAGAAATCCCTCATCCAGGACCAGCTGGGTCATAAGGGTGCCAGAGCAGGGAGATCCAACCTGTATGTATTTTTAACGGACTTTAATATTCAGCAAAATATATTTTCACGTGTATATTTTTTAGACTGGTTCAGGTTTTGAAAGATGCTGATATTTTTGTAAAGGAATTAATTATACAAATTATCCATGAACACAGGCAGATTCTGGATTAAGTATCAGAGAAATTAAATGTTGCAAAGCACCACAATAATAGCCCTTTTAGCAAATTTCTATCTTAAAGCATCATGCTGCTGTAGGTTCTATGAGGTTACATTAGTCATGTTGCATAACATCATGCCATATCTGAAGTGCCAAGAAAACAAAGTATGAAAGTTACCAAAAGTGACACATTACAATACAGCATGGTGTAAAGCAATATATCAGGATATGGCATGGTTACAATCAATGCAATCTTTTCTTCTGTAATTCTTCAAAAGAACAATTTGAAGTGATTTGTTTTTTCTTCTGAAAAATGTTTTTAAGAATTTTTAACAGGATCACAACAGAGACATGTATTGTATAGTAAGTTTACACTACTCAAAAGTGTTTGGCTCAAATTCAAGTTCACTCTTGGGGATGTGGTTCCAGTCGTACTAAGTGTAAACATATGTTGTGAAGATAATGTTAAGATAGAAGCAGATTGTGAGTGATCTCTTGAAGATTGCCAAGTGTGTAATGTCTCGAATATCTGCTCCTCAAACCCATGGTGAACCTTATATTCCTGGTATATGGAAACTGTGCCAAAGGTGAAGATTCCTGAAGGATTTCTGCTGATCTACAATATATACCATAGGGCCAATACATTACCAGGTTGTGCCGATGAGAAATACAGATACAGTTATCCAGTTGCAAATGTGCATCTTAGTTCTCCTCTGAAATGAAGTAAGTTACATAGTGCCAGATTTACAAAAGGTCTCATGTGATGATATCCCCAATTTAGGTGCCAGTGACATTCACAAACTCCCCACACAGCTGCTGCCTAATATTGTAGACACCTAAATTCTTCCAGTACTGATATTTTTGCAGCAAAAGTTCCCTAGCACCTAGGTTTCTGCCCCTAGGGCTCATTGCTGCTGTCATATTCTGGGCATGGAAATACCCAAGCCCCTGTGCAATCTATGAAAGGGTGTGTCTAGACTACATGCCTCCTTCGACGGAGGCATGTAGATTAGCCAGATCGGAAGAGGGAAATGAAGCCACAATTAAAATAATCGCGGCTTCATTTAAATTTAAATGGCTGCCCCGATCTGCCGATCAGCTGTTTGTCGGCAGATCGGGGCAGTCTGGACGCGACGCGCCGACAAAGAAGCCTTTCTTCATCGGCACAGGTAAGCCTCGTGAAACCAGGTTTACCTGTGCCGATGAAGAAAGGCTTCTTTGTCGGTGCATCGCGTCCAGACTGCCCCGATCTGCCGACAAACAGCTGATCAGCAGATCGGGGCAGCCATTTAAATTTAAATGAAGCCGCGATTATTTTAATCGCGGCTTCATTTCCCTCTTCCGATCTGGCTAATCTACATGCCTCCGTCGAAGGAGGCATGTAGTCTAGACACACCCAAAGATAGGCACTTCTCCACCTCAGCCCATTCCTGCACTCTTCCTCTGGCCTACACCTCATACCCCCACCTGCACCCCACCTCCTGGCTAGACTCCCAGCCTGCTCCTGGATCCTGCCTCCCTCCAGACCACCTATCCTCATCCAGCTCCTTCATGCTACCTCTCACCCAGACCCTCCTTCCTCAGCCTTCTCCTTCACCCAACCTCCCAAACAGACCCCTCGCCTCCCATCTTAGCCTGCTCCACATCAGTGAGGGATGGGGCTTTGGGTTTTTTAAAAATTTTTGCTTCTAACTTTTGTGTGGCCCCCTGACTGATTTTCATTTAGGTCAGTGTCTCCTGATCCAAAAAATGCTCTCCATCCCTGCCATGCATAAAGACAAAATTGAAACCTTTTGTTCTGAACATAAATTCATATTTTACTTTATTTAAAACAAAGTTTGGTAAACTAACATGATAGAGTTAAAGCGCTTAATCTGTTTAATAATTTTGATAACAATATTTCCTTTCTTACTGGTTATATACTCCCATTTATGTTATAGCTGCATATTTACACTTTTATGCTCCAGTAACCTGATATGAATAATTTAATATTTAAGGCATTTAGAGATAAGTGAAGGCATTTTGTCATCATGGGTGTTTGGCTGGTGGTCTGCGGAAGGTTTGCACTGAGTGGGGGTGGGCCATAGGCCAAAAACTTTGATAACTACTTCATCAGTATAGTTATATTACACACAAAATTTGTTACAAGAGTATTAAGATTGCAAAGTCAAGCACTCAAAAGTTAGGGAATGCCAGAATTAAAGTCGCCTGAGCAACTATAATTCAGCCCCCTAGTCGCCTTACTTCAGCAATTCCATCCTCAATGACCACCCAATTTCTATTTCCAGCTTTTCCATTCCTTAGCTCCTACTTCCAGTTTCTCTCCCTCTTCCAGTTTCTGTCTCATCAAAACCCTTTCTCTATCTCCGCCATAGTCATGCTGGGAATTAGCTGACTAATTATAACTAATATATAGTCTTTCTCTTTGCTAGTGTCTGTTAATTTTAGAACTGTATAAGGACCCATGATTTCAGTGCTGCATGAGATGAGCATAAAAATAAGATTTAGCCACATTTATATGTTATATAACAGAGAAACAGTTAACAACAAATACCTTTTCTGAGGTTCTACATTTACTATCTATAAAAATGGGTAATTGGGCAACAAAATGGCAAATGAAATTTAATGTGGATATGTGTAAAGTAATGCACATTGGGAAAAATAACCCCAACTATATGTACAGTATGACAGGGGCTAATTTGGCTATGACAAATCAGGAAAGAGATCTTGGAGTTATCGTGGATAGTTCTCTGAAAACTTCCACACAATGCGCAGCGGCGGCCAAAAAGGCAAATAGGATGCTAGGAATTATTAAGAAACAGATAGAAAATAAGACACAGAATATCTTACTGCCCCTATATAAAACTATGGTACGTCCACATCTTGAATACTGTGTACAGATGTGGTCTCCATACCTCAAAAAAAGATATTTTGGCTTTGGAAAGGGCTCAGAAAAGGGCAGCTAAAATGATTAGGGGTTTGGAACGAGTCTCATATGAAGAGAGGTTAAAGCGACTAGGACTTTTCAGTTTAGAAAAGAGGAAACTGAGGGGGGATATGATAGAGATATATAAAATCATGAGTAGTGCAGAGAGGGCAGATAAAGAAAAATTATTTATTAGTTCCCATAATAGAAGAACTAGAGGACACCAAATGAAATTAATGGGTAGCAGGTTTAAAACTAATAAAAGTTCTTCTTCACACAGCGTGTAGTCAACCTGTGGAACTCCTTGCCAGAGGAGGTGTGAAGGCTAGGGCTATAGCAGAATTTAAAGAGAAGCTAGATAATTTCATGGGGTTAGGTTCATAAAAGGCTATTAGCCAGGGGATAGAAATGGTGTCCCTGGCCTCTGTTTGTCAGAGGCTGGAGAAGGATGGCAGGAGACAAATCGCTTGATAATTGTCTTCCGTCCACCCTCTCTGGGTCACCTGGTGCTGGCCACTGATGGCAGACAGGCTACTGGGCTAGATGGACCTTTGGTCTGACCCAGTATGGCCGTTCTTATGTTCTTATGTAAAAATGTTTGCACTTATTTCATGGGACCAGTCAGAAAATGTGAATCCATTTTCTGCTCTAGACTTTTCTTCTTTCTTTTCCTCAATCCATACTCAAAATTAAAAAACTCAGCAGGAACTCAAAATTATTTCTAATAATTTTGTAAGATGACAAATGCTCTGTACTGAAGAAAATAAGAACTCACACCCACTATGACAACTAAAACTGTTACTGAAATCACATCCGCAAATTTTGTAATAATTTTGCATTCTTTTCCACTTAAAAGCCGTATCAGAGCTCTGGGATCTGACCAACTAATCCACTTAATACTTATTTAATTATCTCAGCACTCTGTTTTATAATTCTCCATGAACTACTTAGATTGGAACTTTATACCTTCTCATCACAGGGCTTATCATACCACCTGCACAAAATTTAATCAAGGGTAAATTAAAGTAAAACATTGTAAGTCAAATTATGTTGGTTATTTGTTAGTAATTTTCTTCATTTACAGTTATTCATATAATGTATATGAATGACATTTTATATCATGAACTCATATTTCCATGATAAAGGCTTTTTAATAATTAAAACCCACATGCATAATTGCACTCGAAAGATAATTGCAATCATGTTCTCGGTCACTCTTGTATTGTTAATGTACTTGACAGCATGGATACATTACTTATAAATATATTGTATCATGATAGTGACCATTAAAATATCAACATTGAGCAAGTGTAGCCAGGCCAATTTATGTGAGATACAAAAGTTAACTATACTGTGTATAGGGGTACTACAGACATAACTCAGAGACCACAGTGTGGTAACATTTGGAAGATGCTGATGGTTTAATGAATGGCAATTTCTGTAACATGTTTAAAAATAGCGTTAAAATAAACATATCCTCTATAAATAACTCTCATGAGAATGTGACAAGAAATAGTGATGTGAAATAAATAAAATGTGAAAATTTACCATAACAATTACAATACCTTTAAAGAAAAAAATGCTATGGCCCTGGTCTTTACAACATGTACTCACTGTGCTTCTAGTTAATCATTGAAAGTACAAATAAGATATTTCAACTACAGGTAGCTCACAATGAAATCACAAAGATGAAGACATCATGCAGAATCAACATTATGGTTTTTTAAAAACTTTTGTATCATCTCAGTGACTCAGTGGTTAAGACAGCAGTGAGCATGAACTTCAAATGTTTATCCATATTTTGGGGGAGGGGGCTTTTGTGTTATGCTTTTTCCTTGACTCATTGGAACACAGCTTAATTCTTGCATAATATTGGGTGCCAAACAGAGGGCTTCTAACATGTGCTCATAAATTATGCTGAGATGACAATTGTTCTTAAGAAGGAAAAGGTAATTTGTAACACTAGTCCCAAGTACCACAAACTTCAACGGCATGCTTCTGATCTTACATCAATTTACTCTTCTTCACCAAGTAGATTTCTGCCAAGTTTTATATATAGTACCACCAGAACATTTATATTGTGCCCTCCTCCTGCTATCAGTAGGTATGCATAACTGTTACTAAGAGTTATATGAGTGTTTAAGTAGTGTAAATACTGTAATTTCAAAATCAACCACTATGTCATTGTCTCTACTGCTCATATGGTGACTCATAAGCACAAGAGGATGGAGTTAATAGGCTATTGGTGTGCCCCTTAAGTACTTTGGTGCATGCCTGAAACCACAGTTAATAAGTGCACTACTTGAATGTACTGAACTTTTCCCTCTCCTTTTTTTCCCCACCCAGTCTTCATTCATTTCCCAACCATCATCCCATCCGTAATGGTTTCAATTTGATGCATACACACATTAAAGGAAATCATAGTGACTCCAGTCCTTCTCATGTTATAGGTAGATGTGGTTCAACGAGAATAGGAATGTTTATTGTTTCAGGTGTTGAGGATCTCAACTGTGCAAAACTGGGAATTCACACACAGCTGTGACATCATCAGAATGGTCCAATCAGAATGTGTCTTTGAATAATTACAGGTGTGAACAGGTATGATAGACTCAGGACACTAATGGATCTGTGCTGTCATACTGTAGTGGTTTCTTTTGGAAACGATGACAATTGTCACAGTCTTCAGGCTTCCGATCCAAAACCGTTCTTGGCTGGCTTCTAACCCTGATGAAATTATCACCCCTTGAGTGGGCACAGGTGTAGTGTAACAGATGGGAATTAATTTAGGCAGCCAAAATGCCAATTATGAGCAGCGGAGGTATTTGTTATGGGAATAATTTCCAGTCAGAAGTGCCAAAGTAAAAGTCCGTTATATTTCTCTACAATTTTATTTACAGTGTTGTGATTATTACTTTAGATCAGATCTACCTCAACTTCAGAGGGAGCATTTCCTAAGTGAAATCTTTACAGAATAAGGTTCTAATACTGATCATCTAAAAAGAAATTCACTCCACCATTTCACTTTGTCATTTGTCTTAATTTCCCTTTAGACTAGTCACCATGTACCTAGTAACATCTATCAAATTTTTATTTTTCTTTACCATACCAAAATATTTCAATTTTTTCCCTCATCTTGCTACATGAACTGCTAATTGATCTGTATAAATTATGTATATATAAATGAGACTAAACTTTTTACAGTACTTTTGGTGAGTGTTCATGACACTCTTTCATAGGTTCTACACTTCAGATAACAGCTTTGATTGCTCATTACTTGACTGTCCTACATCGGTGAAGGAATCCTCTTTTCATAGACTAAATCCTTCTCAGCATTGAACTCTGTTTGTTTTTTGGTGGTGCTCAGCATCTTGTCACTGTGAACTTTACTAAATATTACCCAACACTCCCCTGTTCTCAGTAGATTTTAATAAGAATATATCTTAAATTCAAAATTCCACGCGTGATGTTAGCATGTTTTCTATTTGATCCCAACATTAATAGTAACATGAATGTCCTCTTGTGAGCTTAGAAGACACGTCAGTGACAGAAAGAATGAATAATAGAATAAAATTTAGTCTATTTCAGTAATTTAAAATCTTTTTGTGCAAGTATAATCCCTATTACTACACAGCATTTGGTATCTTTACATAAGGTCTTTGCTAATGTTCGTGGTGTTCAATAAAATGCCATTTATCTTATAAGACATTCCAGTGAGAAGTTGTGTGAATGCTGTCCATTGGGAATTCCAGTGAGAGATCTTATTAATGCTTTTGAATGTCTACATAATTCAGAATCAGTATCTTCCAAAATTCAAGAGAGTGTACCTCTTAATTATCTACAAAGTGAAGAACTCATTAAAGCAAAGTATTCAGGGGTCAAATCTGCATTGTTTTTTGCACAGAGTGAGTCTACGATGAAAGAAACACTTTCAAGCATCTATTAAATTCTTCTTAATAAAACACATGAAGCACATCACATGAAACTGATCGAAAGCTCATGCCACTTTACTTGAAACAATTAGCAATGACAGGCTATATTAGGGGAGGGGAACCTAAGTACCAAGGGTTAGATGCAGCCCCCAACTTGCCTGGATCCAGCCCCTGAGGCTCAGGCCCTCCCCCCCCCCAACTAGGCTCTGGTATGTAAGGCGAATGCGGGGAGTGGCTTTCTGCTTCTCAGTCAGGGGTTATGTGAATAAGGATTGTTTTTCTTTTGTTTCTTTTGCTTCTCACTTGTGTGCGGCCTTGGATTGGATTTTCTGTGGGTCAGTAGCTCCTGACCCAAAAAAAGGTTCCCCACCCCAGGCTACATATTATCACCCTTCTGCAGTCAGTAGTGCTAGAATAATTTGGTGCTTTTTGAGAGGCATTGAACCAAACCATAAATCCTGTATAGGGTGGAAATCACTTCAAGCCAAGGGGTGCAGCAGCCCTAGTCCTAGCACCAATGTTTCTCTGTGGCCATGTCTACACTACAGATAAGATTGAAGCAGCAGCACTTGATCGTCCAGGGTTCGAATTAGTGGGTCTAGAGAATACATGTTAAGTTGAACCGAGAGGGCTCTACTGTTGATGCTGGTAGTCCAGCTTCTACAAGGAGTAAGGGAAGTCGAAGGGAGAGTGTGCTCCATTTGACTTCTCACAGTGTGGACAGCACCAAAATTCAAGATAAGATACTGAAGTTAAGATGCTGAAGTTACACTTAAGTAACTGAAGTTGTATATCTTAATTCAAATTTATCTCCTAGGCTATGTCTACACTGGCATGATTTTGCGCAAATACTTTTAACGCAAGAGTTTTTACGTAAAAAATATTTGCGCAAGAGAGCTTCTACACCGGCATGTGCTCTTGTGCAAGTGATGTGCTATTGCGCAAAAGCATCCATGCCAGTGTAGACACTCTCTTGTGCAAGAAAGCTCCGATGGCCATTTTAGCCATCGAGCTTTCTTGCGCAAGAAATTAACGTTGCCTGTCTACACTGGCCTCTTGTGCAAGAACTGTTGCTCAAGAGGGCTTATTCCTGAGCAGGAGTGTCAGAATATTTGCGCAAGAAGCACTGCTTTTATACATTAGAATATCACTGTTCTTGAGCAAGTACTCGCGGCCAGTGTAGACAGGTGGCAAGATTTTGCGCAAAAGTAGTAGCTTTTGCGCAAAATCTTGGCAATGTAGACACAGACCTAGTTTAGACCAGGCCCATGTGTGTGTGAGAGTGAAAGAGAGAGAGAGAGAGAGAGAGAGAGCATTTGTATCATGACGTTTCTGCAATGTGAAGTCTATTTCCCTGACATCTACTATTATAACTGATGTCCCCCTGGTCTGAATAGCTTCTTACTTGGGAGGAAGCCAGCTAAATGATTTTTTTGGTATCCATATATATGCTAATTATAATTTTTAATACCTGTTACATCAGTGTGACCCACATAATTTAAGATGAAATAGAATGAGTTTGCATACAGTAGAGTAATCGGGTAGGAAATAAAATGGATAGCGCATGTATGTCCCAAGTGGTGTTCTCCACCAAAAAGCACAACTGATTATTTTCTTTCATTGTGGGAAGGAATAATGGCCAAAATGCGAAGGCAACTGCTATTCTTTAAAATTGTCACGGTGAAAGCCTTGCAGCTTCACACTCATTACAGGTTTCATCTACACTATTGCCATGAACATTTGGCATTGCCCTAACCTAAGTTTAATTTTCAGATTTCAGAATATTCCCGGACCCCAGAAGGGCAGGCTGGTTTTATATTTCTGGGCAAATTTTTGGAGTGTTATTACTATAGATTGGTGTGATCAATAAGTGGCCTGTGGGCCAGATGCTGTACACTAGGGGTAACCTGTGGTGGGCCGCCAGATGCTTTATTTACCTGTGTGTCCACAGGTACAGCTGCTTGCAGCCCCTGTTGGCCATGATTCACCATTCCTGGTCAATGTGAGCTGTGGAAAGTACCCTAGGCTGGTCCACTGCTTCCTCCTGCAGCTCTCATTTTCTGGGAAGAGCAAACTGCAGCCAACAGGAGCAGTGAATGGCCATACCTGTGGACACATGTGCAAGGTTCATAGAATCATAGAACATTAGGACTGGAACGGACCTCGAGAGGTCATTGAGTCCAGTCCCTGACCTCATGGCAGGACCCAGTATTGTCTAGAACATCCCTGATAGACTAACCTGCTCTTAAATATCTCCAGAGATGGGGATTCCACAACCTCCCTAGGCAATTTATTCCAGTGTTTAACCACCCTGACAGTTAGGAACTTTTTTCTAATATCCAACCTAAACCTCCCTTGCAGCAGTTTAAGCCCATTGCTTCTTGTTCTATCCTCAGACACCAGGAAGAACAATTTTTCTCCCTCCTCCTTGTGACACCCTTTTAGATACCTGAAAACCGCTATCATGTCTCCTCTCAATCATCTCTTTTCCAAACTAAACAAGGCCAATTTTTCAGTCTTCCTTCATAGGTCATGTTCTCTAGACCTTTAATCATTCTTGTTGCTCTTCTCTGGACCTTCTCCAATTTTTCCACATCTTTCTTGAAATGCGGTGCTCAGAACTGGACACAATACTACAACTGAGGCCTAATTAGTGCAGAGTACAGTAGAGGAATGACTTCTCATGTCTTGTTCTCAGCACTCCTGTTAATGCATCCCAGAATCATGTTTGCTTTTTTTGCAACAGCATCACACTATTGACTCATATTTAACTTGTGGTCCACTATAACCCCTAGATCCCTTCCTTCCGTACTCCTTCCTAGACAGTCGCTTCCTATTCTGTGTGTGTGAGACCGATTGTTCCTTTCTAAGTGGATCACTTTGCATTTGTCCTTATTAAACTTCATCCTGTTTACCTCAGACCATTTCTCCAATTTGTCCAGTTCATTTTGAATTATGACTCTGTCCTTCAAAGCAGTTGCAACCCCTCCCAGTTTCTCATCTGCAAACTAAATAAGTGTACTCTCTATGCCGATATTTAAATAGTTGATGAAGATATTGAACAGAACTGGTCCCAAAACAGACGCCTGCAGAACTCCAATTGTTATACCTTTCCAAGTATAACCATTAATAACTACTCTCTGAGAATGGTTATCCAGCCAGTTATGCACCCACATTTTAGTAGCCCATCTAAGTTGTATTTACCTAGATTATTGATAAAAATATCATGCGAGACCATATCAAATACCTTACTAATGTCTAGGTATACCACATCCACTGCTTCTCTCTTATCCATAAGACTCATTATCCTATAAAAGAAAGCTGTCAGATTGGTGTGACATGATTTGTTCTTTACAAATCCATGCTGGAGGTTCCATGTCACCTTATTATCTTCCAAGTGTTTGCAGATGATTTCCTTAATTACTTGCTCCATTATCCTTCCTGGAACAGAAGTTAACTGACTGTTCTATAGTTTCCTAGTTGTTCTTATTTCCCTTTTTATAGATGGGCACTATATTTGCTCTAAGCTGAGCATCAGCACAGCTCTGCAGCCGCTTAATCTGCCCCACCCAGACAGAAGTTCAGGACTCTATACACGGAGATGCCTGGATGTGGAAGGAGCACTTCTCCTCCTGCTATGGCAGCAGCTCTCTGCTGAGGACAGAGCAGCGAGTCTCTCCCAACCGGTAGGAAGGGGACTGTCCCTATAGGCTGGGAGAGACTCGCTGCTCTGTCATGGGCAGGGAGTTGCCACAAAGCTTAGAGGAAACCTTGCACACAAGTAAATAAAGCATCTGGTGGCCTGCAAGATGCTAATCATGGCAAAATGATCATACCCGCAGTCCACTTATTGCCCACCCTTATGATAGATACAGTTAGGAGGCTTTGTGTCTTTTATATATTAGTTTTTCCAAGAGTTAGTTGGGTGAGTTTTTGTTTTGCCAAACCAAAAGCAGAGCTTGTTTATACCTGTGTCCCATTATATCCAAATCACTAGAATGAAAGGGGGAGGGGGTGGATGTCAGCATCAAAGGTTTTAATTTTGAACCATTAATTGAGACAAATTTAGGATATTCATAGAACATCAGGTTCAATCTCCATGGAAGTATCTGGCATGTTTTGCAGTAAATAGCCAATTAAAGTGTGTTGTGAAAGAAAAAAAATCCATAAATTAAATTATCCCACATTGCCCCTGTGATATCCAAAGCATTTTTTAAGAAAGAGAGTGTATGCATTTATTTTGTATTCCAAGAAATTGATGTAAGAAGAAAACATGTTTCTTAATATCCACCTATATATTATTTACTATCTAGTGTAGCTTCAAAATTGGAACTATTATATTGAAACCATGCTTAATTTTTTTCTCTGAAAGAAAACAGAATTGATCATTATCTTAAAATAGCATTTTCAGTTTAGACATGTGGATGTCTTAGATTAATTGTCTGCTTTTACACACAGGCTTTCCTGCTGGAAACACTTGTACACTGCTCAGCATAGTATCCACTGATATTAAACTGCAGCAGAAATGTGAATACAGGCTATGCATGGCCACTGATCAGGTAATGTACCAAGCTTTGTTCTTTGACCAATCAGTGGTAAGTTTGAAGCCCTCAGTACACATCTTGCCTTAGCCACACACACGGAGTGTGCCATGGTGGAGAAAGACCATTAAATGAAATTCAATCTTCATCATCTAATGAAAATGCTACACATTCCCTTATTCCCTTTCTACTAGACAGGTATAAGTTAGTGGCATGCTCCAGAACACAATATTTGGTTTTCTCATGCCATTTCCAGGTTATAGGGTACGTCTAGACTACAGGCTTTTGTCGACAGAAGTTTTATCGACAGATACTGTTGACAAAGCTTCTGTCGACAAAGCACGTCTAGACTACATCCAGTTCTGTTGACAAAGCAAGCCGCTTTGTCGACATGACAGTGTAGATGCAAAGGACAGTGTAGATGCAATTTAATGTCTTCTGTCAACAGAACTCTGTCGACAAAAGGCGTTATTCCTCGTAGAATGAGGTTTACAGCCGTCGACAAAACCGCTGAGTTCTGTTGACATTATGTCGACAGAACTCAGCGGCAGTGTAGATGCAGGTATAGTTTTGTCGACAAAAGTCCACTTTTGTCGACAAAACCCTGTAGTCTAGACACACCCCTTTATTTTACTTGTAAATGCAGTGTTCCATACTGTGATGGCCAAAGATGGTGTATGATGTGTAGATTCTAAAGGAATGAAATACTTACCCATTGTGCTATATTGCATACTGGAATTTAACAGTAAGGTTTAGCAAACACACAGTTCTGAGGGATCACAATTGTGCATGTCTTATGATTTCAGTTAACCTGATTGGTATGCTTTATACTTTTTTCAAAACCTACATGACATGCACTTTATTTGCCCCCTTTTTTTCTCCTCGATACACAATTTTGCTGTATGTCCTTTTTTGCTGGTGTGAAAGATAATTTTTCCAAATAATGAGATGGCAATGATATAGTAAATCATGAAGCTTGTTGCCAGGTCAAGAGAATAAGGGTACATCTACACAGCAACATTATTTCAAAATAACTAGTGTTATTTCAAAATAACTTAGTCCACATCTACACAGCAGGAAGTTATTTTGAAATAATGTCGAAATACTGTCAAGCTGGAGGACTTCTTACTCTGACTCCTGTAACTCTCAGGCTGTGTCTACATTGGCAAGATTTTGTGCAAAAGCGTCCGCTTTTGTGCAAAATCTTGCCGCCTGTCTACACTGGCCGCGAGTATTTGCGCAAGAACACGGACATTGTAATGTACAAAATCAGTGCTTCTTGCGCAAATATTCTGATGCTCCCACTCCGGGATAAGTCCTCTTGAGCAAGTGTTCTTGCGCAAGAGGCCAGTGTAGACAGGTAATATCAATTTCTTGTGCAAGAAAGCCCGATGGCTAAAATGGCCATTGGAGCTTTCTTGCGCAAGAGAGCGTCTACATTGGCATGGATGCTTTTGCACAAAAGCAAATCTTTTGCGCAAAGGCACATGCCAGTATAGATGCTCTCTTGAGCAAATACTTCAACGGAAAAGCTCTTCCATTAAAAGTATTTGTGCAAAATCATGCCAGTGTAGACGCAGCCTCATTGTATGAGAAGTAAGGGAAGTCGGAGGAATAGTGCTCTATTTTGAAATAAGTGCTGTGTAGATGCTCCCAATTTCAAAATAAACTATTTTGAAATAAGCTACGCATTTGATGTAGCTCAATTTGCATAGCTTATTTCACGTTAAGCCCTGCAGTATAGACACACCCTAAAAGATCAAGATCCATCAAGAAATCCTCAAGTTAATTGGCTGACATTCAGGGCAATGCTAACTACAGGATGCCCTAGATGCTTCCTCATTATGTTTAAAGAGAAAAAGGCCCAAATAGGAAATCTAGCTTTGAAAGACCGAAGCATTGGGAGTGCTTGAATTGGGATGCTGAAGCTACACCCATCTTTGATCTGAGACTTGGTAAAAATCCTACTGAGAGCAGCTGAGTGCTAAGCACTTATGAAAATCTGGCCTATTCATATAACTATTCAAATATGATCCTTTGAACATCCTTGTTTTTCATGATAACCTATTGTAGCTGGTGCAGGCAGTTAACTGCACTAGCTTTTCATTTCTAGGCACCTGAGTTCCATTCCTGATGATTAGGGTCACTACTATAAATGAGTTGAGTGTGCTATCCTGGCTCCATTAGCAAGCATCACATAAATGAACAATTGACAATGTGTACTAATGAAAGGCTCCACCATAATGTAGTGGAGGTTTTGCGGGATCTGACATCATTAGCAGAATTGTAAGGAGAATATGCACATTATTTTGTATGTTATTATTTCTTGACTTTCATGAAAACTGTGACTCCTTGAGAGGCCTTCAGTGCCACATAGCAAAGGGTTCACTTTTTCATATATACAGTTGTTATCTGGCCTGGTAAACTCACTGTACCTAACACACTGTTGCCATCATATGTATCCAAAAAGTATCTTGTACAGTATAAAAAATATTGGTGATATTATTGCAGGCCATAGATTTGGTTAGTGTGTATTATGTATGCATGATGCATGTATGCTGTAAATAAGTTCCTAAAATATATTCTGACAAAGCAATGTGCTTAGAGAGGATAAACAGGATAGTTACAGACAAATAAATGTAGATTTGCCAGTCTGTCTGGGTCAACCTCAGTAAGTCAGAGACAATGAAATTATATTTGCATCTAAGGTGAACAAATTGATTAAATCAACAGATTTCAGTTAACAAGGTGAAAAGAGGACATGGCCTATGTACCCCAAAGTGCCACCATCAGGGGAAAAGAAGTTTAGGGTTACTTTAAAAAGTACAATTTAAAGGTTTCTGAAATATGGGAAACAATATATTGTGGTTATCTATTACTTAAGAGGCAAAGAGGCCAGCACCCCTGGAATCTCTGAAAGGTGAATCCCAAGCCACATGGGTTAAAGGTGCTCAGCACTCACTGGAACTATGAAATTGCCTGAAAGCCAGACTGTAATCTGTTAAACATTATACATAACAAAAAATTACTTGGTTTTATTTGTAACCATTTTCTGTGTCTATTATTCTTGCTTACTATCACTCAAATCTGGCTGTTATTAATACACTTTTTGGCTACATCTACATTGGCCCCTTCTTCGGAAGGGGCATGCTAATTTCCAACTTCAGAATAGGGAAATCCGCGGGGGATTTAAATATCCCCCGCGGGATTTAAATAAACATGGCCGCTGCTTTTTTCCGGCTTGGGGAAAAGCCAGAAAAAAGCATCTAGACTGGCATGATCCTCTCGAATAAAGCTCTTTTGAAGTAGGAATAAGAGATCCTCCGGAAAGGGCTTTATTCCGGAGGATCGTGCTAGTCTAGATGCTTTTTCCCGGCTTTTCCCCAAGCCGGAAAAAAAGCGGCAGCCATGTTTATTTAATTCCCGCGGGGGATATTTAAATCCCCCGCGGATTTCCCTATTCTGAAGTTGGAAATTAGCATGCCCCTTCCGGAGAAGGGGCCAGTGTAGATGTAGTCTTTATGTTTTGGTTTTACCATTGAATCATTTCTGTGCTGTGTTAGTAAAGTGTGCGGGATCAGCTAAACTAATCAGTGTGCACCAATTCTTTGGAGGCAGCGGAATTGATAATTTCTGTGACTGTCAAGTGAAAGGGACTGGATAGTGCAGAGCAATGTTTTTTTCCAGGTCGTTTGAGAACTGGAGTTTACTGAATGTTACTTTCAAATCAAGGCTAAGATTGACAGAATCTTGAGGAATTTGCTGGTGAGATAGACAAACTTGTATGGCAGGGAGCTGACACATGATTTAAACTAACAACTCTATCTCTTGCTGAAGAGGGGTAAAACTGTAATTTATGGTTATGACAACCCTGGGAAAGTGTCACAAGAACTAAAGTTAAATACAAAGAAAAGAAAGCCCATGCTCCAGAGAGTTCAAGGACTAGTCCTTCGAATATACATGTGAGTAAGTTTATGCTCATGAGTAATCACATTGTCCTAAGTTAAGATCCAATACCATGACTGTAACTAACTGTAGGGACTGAGTAGATTGAAGAAGGATAATGGTCACAGCAAGGCAATCATGTGATATCTCTGTTAAGGCAAGAGCACTTATTGTTGGTTCATTGATTATGCTATTGTTTGAAAGATATATAAACTATGACTGCTGACTCAGTATGGGTATTGTGAAGAGTAGAGTAAACGAAAGTCTTGAATTATAACAAACAAGTAGCCTGTGGCCCCAGTATTCAGAAGTCATTCTGTATGCAGAGAACAACATAGGATAATGCTAGGTATGTTTGTTGCTGAAATAAATGAATGGTATATTGAGGGTAATATGAGAGCATAGGAATAAGGTTTGAGGCAACATAGGAAGCCAGAAGACTTGTTCATAAGCTGCTTCTGAAGACTATGGGTAAAGCACTGTAGGAGAGATTTTATAAAAGTATTTAGGGCACAGATTCATAAAGATATTTAGGTGGTCAATTATGGGAGTCAGGTGCCTAAATACCTATGTGATCATAATCTGGGGGTGCCTAAAGCTGCAGATGGGTTCTAATGCAAATGGGAATTAGGTGCCAACCTGCTTTTGAAAATCCCAATGGACACTAATTTCCATCTTTAGCAAGCTAAATATCTTTAAAAGTCTGGTCCTAAGTCAGTAAATAGGAGTACTTATAGAGCAAGTTGAAAACTGGAATTCCTGTTTCATGGGAAATTCCAAAATTAAAAAAACCCATAATTGTTCTGAAATGGAATGAAAAAATGAAATTTGAAAATTCCCCTGGACTAGGAATTTTAAAAGTTCATTTTCATATTTAGAAATGTTTGCACGACTCCTTCAGATCCTGGAGCCCCATGAGATACAGGGGGCATTATGGAGCTTGGAAGCCCTGGAGCGGCTTTAGAACCAGGGACTATGGAAATCCCAGGATCCTCAATTCCATAGTAGCTTTCTGGACAGACTGCCCTGAATCTGGAACCCTGGTAGCTCGGGCCAGGAGCTGAGAAAAGTGCAGGAACCCAAGCTGCTGAGAAACTTCAGGCTTGAGAGTTTAATTGCTGGAATTGAAATTAACGCATTCCCAGGGAACTGTTTGATTTTGATGAATTGGTATTTTCACCACACAAAATGTTATATTAAACATTTCCAAACAGCTTGACTTAACTTATTTTTAATCACTGGACCAGTCTTTGTGGGGTCCAGAGAGAGCAGTGTCAGGGGATGCTCTGTACATCATACCTTGTAAATTTAAGTTAGTGTCCATATGTCCCTGGCATAGTTGTTTTGAAATAAACACAATTTGGCCTATTCTGTTTAAATGGCTCCTCAAAGTTGCTACAAAACCACAATGAAATATAGAAATGAGGTTGCAAACTACACATGCAATCATGCATCTCATTTCTTTGAAGAGTAATTATTCTTGCAGCATTTGTATGTTACTTATTTTATTATGCTCTACTTTAAGCTCATCTGAAGGGTTTTAGCTATGAAAGCTCATGATACTGTGTGTGTAGATATATATTTTTGTTAGTCTCTATGGTGCCACAGGACTACTCATTGTTTTTAACATTACAGACAAATACAGCAACCCCTCTGAGACTTTTATTTATTATTTCATTCAAGGAATTCCCCAGCAAATCTATCTCCTTTGACACTGCAATAAATAATTAAAATATTTCTTCTATCACATAAATGGAGTGCATTTTAAAAAGAAGTGTTTCCAATAAAATATAAACATGTTTTGAGATAGTGAGTTAATTATATGTAACAGATACAATTACATCTTTTGTGAGAAATATTAAGATGTGGACTTTATAAAATCACAGAAATAAATAGCCAAATAAGACAATAAAGTAAAATCAATATTGATAAATAGCACCAAAAGGCCATAGCTGAGGCAGCATTTTTTTTAAGATCTAAGCAAAAATACTCTGATACAACTATAATAAATTACATTGGTTTAATCACTTGATAAATAATGGGAAGATTTGTATGGAATTTATATAGTCACTTGAGCTGCATTTCTCTAAAAATAACACATTAGAGAACTAACGGTGACAGTTTAGTGTAGAGATGAAACCTCCATCATGTCACTTGGGTGCTATATTTTTCATATTAATATTTTGTTTTTAGTTCATTTAAAAATATATATTATCCTACTATAGGACACACACAGATTTTTCTTGGAGTGTGCCATTGACTTATATAAGCAAGAGAACTCTGGAGGCATGGTTGTGGCTTTAGCTCTTTAGCTCTGAGCAAGATCTGATGCAGAAATTGCATCCAACCAGGAAACACAGCTATGGGAAGCACCAGAACTCAGAAACTCTGTGAGGTAGGTGCTTATATATTCCTGATCACTCTAGTACTTAAGTAACTCACAGTCAATAATGAATTTTAGCTTCACAGTACTATTGTGAAGTACATAATTATCTCTGTTTTCAAAAAGGAAAGGATTGAGTAGATTTGCCTAAGGTTATACAGGAAGGCTACGTCTACTTCAAAGTAAGAATAAGAGCCTCCGGAAAAGGGCACTTTTTCCGGAGGATCGGGGCCAGTCTAGACGCTCTTTTCCGGCTTTTTTAAAAGCCGGAAAAAAGCGGCGGACATTTTTATTTAAATGCCGCGGGGGATATTTAAATCCCCCGCGGATTTCCCTACGACGACTGGTGAAATTTACATGCCCCTTCCGGAAGAGGGGCCAATGTAGACGTAGCCGAAGTATGCAGATAAGCCAGGAATTACACCTAAATCTCTGGAGTACAAGCCCAATGCCCTATCCACTAGACTATCTTTTCTTCTACAGAAAAGTCACCATTTGTCTCCTCTGGTCCCTTTCTTTGAACTGTAGAACCATCAAATTTCAACACTTCTCAAGCCAACTCAAACACACAGGTCAGCAAGTGCGAAATGAAGCCAAGGCTCCACCCAACCTTCCTATAGTAGGGGAAGTGAAAATTATGCATGTGGGTCCTGTCTAATTATCTTGAAGAAATTTGGCTAATACTCATGAAAGATGCCCTGTTAACATTAGTAGAATTTTATGACAACTATTTAACTGTAAAATGTTTGTAACATGAGTAGTGGTAGTTCAAGACCTCCCCAACCATGAACTACTCCAGTCCATTTCTCACAATGAAGGAACTGGACATTCTCCAAATCATTTAACGGAAGATCTTTCTTCTGAGGAAGCCAACAATGGTGCCTATTGTTGGACTGAGCCCATCAATTCAAATTACATAGACCCATGAACGACCATCATATGGTAATATGTATTTCTCACCGCTGACCCTGGCTATATTCAAACTAGTGACTTTACATGAAGAAAAAGGGCCCTACTAATACTTTGAGTTATTCAGTTCCCAAACATGTTTTTGTTTAAATTTAGTAATGCTGCCCATTCCTTGATCTTTTTCTAATTTCATTTAGTAATATATTAAGAAATTTCAGTAACCTGATTAGACTCTGCCTTGGACTTAGAGCCCCTGGAAGCACTCCTGGGAGAGTACTGAGAGGGCAGACACTGCCTGTGGTTGCTTGGTCAGGCAAGCTTTCAGGGGCTCCTTGGTACGGCCACCTCTCACATGCCACTCCTCCACTGCCTCCCCCCTGTGGGACACAAAACTGATGCAGTGTGCTCTGGATGTCCTTGTGGATGCCACAGCAGTCACATCATGGAGCTAGAGCTGCTGCAAGGCAGTGTCATGCTCACGTGCCTTGTGTTGCACCTCATGGTGCAGTTCATCCACACTGTCCACGCTACGCTCGCAGGAGGATTACCAGCCGCAACCAGAGGACCACTTCATCCAGATCCTAGTGCTCCTGCTGCTGTAAATACCCCTAAACTCTCAGGACACTGTTGAATGCCTCTTCTGGCAGAGGGAGATCAGTTCTGACTGGTGGGACCACATCATCCTGCAGTTATGGGACACTTCCGCATGCAGAAGGGCACCTGGAGCTTTGCGAATGGCTTGCCTCTGCCCTCAGGTGACAGGACACACGACTGTGACCTGCCATCCCCCTGCAGAAGCGCCATGCTGGATAGCTACTGCTCCATCAGGAACCAGTTCGGTGTGGGGAAATCCACCAGAGGGCATGTCTGCCCTAGGAAATGATTTCAAAATAACTAAATTCGAAATAACAACTTCTGAAATAACTGTTTTGCAATAAGCTTATTTTCCAAGGAAAACAGGTGTACAGATTTAACAATAACCAGCCCATTATTTCAAAATAATGGGCTGGGTAATGTGTATGCTCTGCTTGTTATTTCGAAATAAGGGAAGTTATTTCTAAATAATTCCCTTGTGTAGGCCAGGGCCAAATGTCTAAAACCTGAATTAAGCATTCTTGCTTGGGGATATCAGCGTGAAGCAGTACTAAATTAAAGATGCCCATTAAGGCCACCTACATTTGCAATTGCGGTTGCTAAAGACCCAGATGTTTTCAGGCTCTCATGCAAATATGCTGAGTTTTTTTCCCCTTCAGCCTCCCAACCCTTGAGCAGTTTAGTTTTAATTGGTTTTAGTGACAGACAAAGAGATTATTTCAACTCCGCTGGTTGTATGGAAACAACTTGAAATACTGGGCTTATGCTGTATCATAAGTTACAGTTTTCAAATGGACAGGATGCATTTTATTGCTAGTTAGGAGTTCCAGCAAGGAATGATGGTATACTCAATTCCAAAAGAAGCTGTCAGTTCACCTTGAACACACAGCTTTGTATAAACCGATTAGAGCTGAACTAGAGTATGTAGTAAAGGTCCAAGGCTGTGCACAATTCAAGGAGTATTTTCACATCTGGACTGCTGCACTTCAGTTTGTGTCTTTTATTTAATGCCACTCTCTTGTCTGTATCAGTTTTTTTCAGCAAATTGAAAAGATTGTGCACAGTGCTAGCAGGACCGAGCTAAGATTCATTGCCTCCTTCCTAATCTGAGTGTCAATAAGAAAACCCAGTTCTTTCATAAGTGACAGGCATTGGGCAAAATGTTCTGCTCATTTAAGCCTCAGATGGGCTGTGTTGGCAAATTCTGTCAAAAATGCCTTTAGCATTTTTCTGGCCATAGATTCTAGAGATCCTCTTTTAAGTTGAGTCTTATGGTTTTACAGTTTCCATTGATGTTCCTTACAGATAATGCTGTCTCCATTTGTGTTGTTACTAATCTCTGTTGACGTTTCCATAAAGTGCTAAATGTAGACACAGTCTTGTCTATAGCTGACAGTGACCAATGAATAGGAAGAGATTAGCACCTTAAATTGCAGTTCACAATGGACAACATACTAGGGAGGGAGCCACCTAAGCCAGCTAATGTGAGATGGTGACAAGTGAATTTAAACCCCATCCCTGTCTCAGAGCTAAATGTCTACATCTGGGCTGGAAGGAAGTGCCTATTTTTGCTTATATTACTCAGCTGCAACTCCCGTCTTGCAGACAGGTGCCTAGAACATTACCACGATTAAAACTGGGGAGAAAGGAGAAGGAGGACTTCCCTCATAACTTTTAGCCCCTTAATTACAATACTTTCTTAGGATATGGGATAGTCCCTCTTATCTTCCTGCTGCACCCACTGCAGGTTGAAGAGAGAAGGATTTGAACAGGTTTCTATCATCTTTCAGTGTACTACCCAGCAGGTTGTAGAGTCATTCTCGTGGCTGGTCCATATGACACTCATGCTACAGCTACATTACGAACTTTTTCTGGAAAAGGAAATGCAAATGGGGTGCTCATTTGCATATATCACATTCTCATTTGCATATTCTCTTCTGATCCTTTTGTCAGAAGAGTTTTTTGCACAAAAAAGCACTGTGTAGATGGCACCTTTTTGCACAAAGAAATCCTTTTGCACAAGATCCCTTCTTCCTCAAAAATTGAGAGAGAGAGAAAGAGAGAGAGAGAGAGAGAGTGCACATGTTGAAACAGGGCAAAAGCATGAGTGACTCTATAACCTGGTAATTTTAGCACTTGCTTGGGAGATGGGAATCCCAATCTGACAGCTCCAATAGTGCTTTGATTATCTATCTATGTGCAAAGGTGAGAATGAGAGAGCCCCATATCCAACTAGTCTATATTCCAATGGTTAAAGCACTCATGTGAGAGGTGGCAGATCCCTGTTCAAATCTTTTTCTTGCCCTTTTGAGAAGGGAGAAAGAATTGAGCCAGGGGTCTCCTATACCACAGCTAAGTATCATAACCGCTGGGCATAGTTATGGGGGAGCATCTTCTTCTGGCTTTTTTGTGTGTACTCACATGTGGGGGACTGTTTAGTAGGTGTCCCCAGAGCACACGTGTCAGATTGGGCCCTCCATGCAATTTAGACAGCTTAATGCCCATTTTCCCCCATTTTGTGAATAATTCTGGAGCTTAGGTGTCTGGGTGTCTTCAATAAGGCATCACTCGGGGGAGCTATCAGCCTCCACGGGTCTCTGGGAAAGGGGTGTGTGTGTGTGTGTGTGTGTGTGTGTGTGTAAGGGGCTCCCTTCAGCAGCAATTTAAAGGGTCCAGGGCCCCAGCTGCTACCACTACAAAAGTAGCAGCAGTGGCAGCTGGGAGCCCTGGGCTACTTTGAATCGCCGGTCTGTGGGTCAACTACCTCCCCTCTACCCCCCCCCCCCGGCCCCACTCAGCAGGCCTGGCAGCAGTGTACATGTTCAAAGGAAGAAAAATAGGTACCTAGGGAACTTTCATGGCAAAATCAAAGATGCTAAGTGAGTTTAGGCAATTACAGGGTTTAAAAGAAATTGTGTGTGTCATAAGGGTCCCAAAACTGGGACTAAGACATTTAACTCCTTTTGTGCATTAAGTTCTGAGTAAGTAGCAGGCTATTATAATTCCTGGGCTCAGCCATTAGACAGGATCACATGCAAGAAGTCATCATATTACACAAGAGCTTCATTTATTTTATACTTTGATACTATGGTAGTGGGTGTCCTAGAAATACCTAAGACATACAATTTATCTTCATGGATTTTACTTTTTCTTGTTAGTTAATAGCAAAGATCAGACATTTTCAGCTTGTTACAAAGTTTTCTTAGTGAACTCATAACACTAACATTGTATTTTTGGAAAGCTCTATTGTAATGTACAGTTAAATCTTCAGGAGAGAAGTGCTCAGATGCATTTTGAAGATGGGTTTCTAATAGGTCTAATACACGTTTTCTCAAAGCAAATTTCTGTGAGTCACTCTCTTTCAAGGATGTTATTCCGAATTCAGAAGACCACAGGCTATTTGTACATATGCGTCTGATTTTGTCTCATATTGTTTGTACTCAGGAGGTAGTCCTAGTGATAGGATGCCAAAGTAGAGGTGTTACTAACCTGAGTTTTCAAAATGCTTTTAACTTTCTTTTTGCAAGATTGAGTCAATTGGAATGTCAAGATTGCCACTCTTCTCAGAAGAGAAGAAGCAGCTGAACGCTTCAGTGCTGAAATAAACAACTCTTCAAATACTCCTTTGTCTGCTTCTCAGAGTTCTGAATTAATCAGCATGATATAATTATGTCTTTTTTGATGGTATTGCTTTTAAGGCTCTGTCTAGCATGGTATTCAATTCAACAGGAGCTGAGATGTTCAGCACCTAAAAAGATCAAACTCTAAGGGCCTAATCACTCACTCCTGACTCTCATAAACCTCCTTGTAGGGGAGTAGGGATCAAATTATGTTGTAGATTAACAATTTAGTAGTCTAAACAAAACCCCAGTGGACTAATAAAATAGACTACCGCATAATCAATAGGATCAAATGGAAGTATTTCAATGCATGAATTCTTGAAACACACATTTAAAAGAGAAGCTTATGTTTGATATTTCTGAGAATAAATATGATGAATTCCAGAAATAAAAACTAAAATCTGGAGGGCAGGTTCTAATCCACCCAAAATTGCTAACTTGCTGCAGGCTGGACTATACCCTTGCCCTCTAGGCTGTGAAAGGGGAAGACTTGCCTCTACAATCTGCAGGGAAAAAACAGGAACCAGATTGTGATTTTTAGCAATTGTGATCTGGTTCTTGCTGTGTCCTTGCTCTAGGGATCGAATCTATACCATCCCTTTTGCTGTTGTAGATTATTTCTCTCTTTGTGTCATCCTTGATTCACAAGGAAAATGGGAGAGAGTGGGGTGACATAGCTAAGATTCTCATCTCTGTGAGAGGAGTAGCAGCAGCTGGATGATGACAGGTGCCCTCTCAATTGTGCAGTCACTTGTGATGTGGGTAGCTCACACAAAGGCAATAGAGACTCTCTACAGTCTCTAATACCCCTGGGTTGGCACACAAGGCTCCTATTTAAGCTCTTTGGATATGTCTACACAGCAAAGTTATTTTGAAATAACTTTACCAGCATCTACACAGCCAAACTGCTATTTCGAAATTAAATCGAAATGGCGGAGGGCTGATTTCAAAATTGGTAAACCTCATTCCATAAGGAATAACGCCAATTTTGAAATTGTTATTTTGAAATAAACTACGGCAGTGTCTAGACTGGCCAGTTTTTCCGGAAAATCAGCCGCTTTTCCGGAAAAACTTGCCAGCTGTCTACATTGGCCACTTGAATTTCAGCAAAAGAACTGACTTTCTACTGTAAGAAATCAGTGCTTTTTGCAGAAATACTATACTGCTCCCGTTCGGGCAAAAGTCCCTTTTGTGCAAAACTTTTGTGCAAAAGGGCCAGTGTAGACAGCTGAGATTTGTTTTGTGCAAAAAAGCCCCGATCACAAAAATGGCGATCGGGGCTTTTTTGCAGAAAAGCGCGTGTAGATTGGCCACGGATGCTTTTCTGCAAAAAGTGCTTTTGCAGAAAAGCGTCCATGCCAATCTAGACACTCTGTTCCGAAAATGCTTTTAACGGAAAACTTCTCTGTTAAAAGCATTTCTGGAAAATCATGCCAGTCTAGACGTAGCCTCTGTGTAGACACTTATTTCGAAATAGGGAACCTCCAGCCCTTCCCAGGGTGCCCTGGTGGCCACTCTGGGTACAACCAAGAAAACTCCTCTCCCTCCACCACTCTCCAGAGCCCTTAAAGGGGTAGACCCTGGCCACAGTGCCTGTGCCAGCTTCAAGCCTGCCAGCCCAGAGCCAGCAGTCGCTGCACCTGACCCAGTGGCCCCAGAATGAGCCAGGTAGCAGGTACCAGCCAGCCCTCCACCACTCCCCAGGACCAGTCTGCCAGCTCCCAGGAGCCTGCCAGGGGCTGGAAAAGGTGGGTGCCTGCCTGGTCCAGTGTGGTGATCAGGGACCTAATTCAGGTTTGGGGGAATGCCTCCAATGTCCAGGATCTCCGCACTAAATGGAGGAACGCAACCATCTACAGGTGGATGGCTGTCAGCCTGGCCACCAAAGGCCACATGCGAACCCAGGAGCAGATTCGCATGAAAATAAAGGAGCTGTGGCAGGCATATGCCAGGGCCACAGGGGGCAGCTCCCAACCAGGGGCAGACCCAGACCTCTGCCCCTATTTTGATGCCATGGACCGCATGCTGAGGGGCAGGATGGTCCGTGTCCCCCAGGTGGTCATCAACCCTGGGGTAGAGCTTGCTGCCTCCTGCTGCTCCAGCCCCGATGCCTCCCCAGCTACTGCTCCTCCTCCCACTCCTTCTCCCCATCCTGCTTCTTCCTTCCCACCCTCCCCACACGCCAGGGACACTGAGGCCCCCTCACCCATGGTGCTAGGAGATAGTTGGGCTGGCGAGACTCTCAACCCTGAGCCCTGAGCTTCTCCTCCCACTTTCTCCCCCTTTCCCCCCCAGGACAGCTCCCTCCTCCCAGGTTTCCCCACCTCTCTCTCACCCTCTTTTCCCAGTCTCACCTCAGTTTCATTCCCACCCACCCCAGTTTTGTTCAATAAAGAGGCTTTGTTGTAATGAACACATGTCTTTTATCATACAGCAGGAAGGAGCGTTAGGAAGGGGTAAGTGGAAGGACGTGAGGGAGGAATGAGGCACAAGCCCCCAGTGGGGCACACCAGGGACACTGTTACTGCCTGCATAATGTGCTGCCAGGCTCACAGCAACATGTCCAAGAGAAGCACCAGAGTGCCCAGGGATGACTCCATCTCCATGCTTCAGAGTGCTGTGGTGTCCTGAGTGAGGGCAACCAGAGCACACAGAAAAAAAAGACGAAGTGGGTCTTTGCCCATGAAAGCTTATGTTCCAATGCATCTGTTAGTCTATAAGGTTCCACAGGACTCCTTGTCGCTTTTGCAGATCCAGACTAACATGGCTACCCCTCTGATACTATCTTGAAATAAATTATTTTGGAATAATTATTCTGGAATGGCTTATTTCAAAATAGCCATGCAGTGTAGACATAGCCTCAGTCTGTTCCTGGTTCTTGTGCTCCTTATTCTAGACCCCATTTATTTCTGGCTCCTTTCCTGGATTACTTCAGGATCCTGCTCTATGCCCAACTCCTGATGCTGACTCCGGCTTATACCCCGACTTGACTCCTGAATCTGTTTATTTCTTGGATCTTCAGCTTGGCACCTAACTCTATCTCTGCCTCTGACCTTGGTTTTGGTTCCAGACTCCCGACTCTAACTGTTAGGCCTGATCACCCATATCCCAGTCCTTACAGCTTATTGGACCACTGTCAACTTCTTGAGTGGGTTCACCTGAGGATGGACCCAGTGGAGTTCACTGTACCAAAATGGGAACCTGTACTACATGAGCAGGTGATCTGTCTCCTGGCAGACAACTGAGCATTTCAGGTGAAGAACACACAGCTGGCAACTCAGAATGTCTGTGGGAGCAAGCCATTGCCTCCATGAAGAAAATGCTATGCTCTGGGCCCATCCGGCTGCAGTGACACCTGAGCTAGGACCTGCTATATCTCTGCCTGAGAAATTCAGGGGAGCCATACACCACACCACCATAACTCTAATCCAGGAACCAATCCCTGCAACAAACCTCGGTGCCAACTCTGCCCACATATCCACACCAGTGACACCATCACAGGACCTAACCACATCAACCACATCAATCACAGGCTTATTCACCTGCACATCTACCAATGTAATATATGCCATCATGTGCCAGCAATGACCCTCTGCCATATACATTGGCCAAACAGTCCCTATGTAAAAGAATGAACTGACACAAATCAGATATCAGGAATGGTAACATACAAAAACCTGTAGGAGAACACTTCAATCTCCCTGGACACACAGTAGCAGATTTAAAAGTAGCCATCCTGCAACAAAAAATCTTCAAAAACAGAATCCAAAGAGAAACTTCAGAGCTACAATTCATTTGCAAATTTGACATTATCAATTTAGTATTGAACAAAGACTGTGAATGGCTAGCCAACTACAAAAGCAGTTTCTCTTCTCTTGGCATTCACACCTCTACATCAGCTGCTAGAAGTGGCCCACATCCTCCCTAACTGAATTGACCTCGTTATCTCTGGCCTTCCTCTTGATTGGTACTCCCTTCTTTTCAGATGCCTGTATATTTATACCTGCCTCTGGAATTTCCACTACATGCATCTGACGAAGCTTATGCTCCAATAAATCTGTTAGTCTATAAGGTGCCACAGGACTTCTCATTGTTTATGCAGATTCAGACTAACACGACTACCCCTCTGAGGGTTCGTCTAAACTACCTGGCTCTGTCAATGGAGCCATGTAGATTAGTCTACTTGAAAAAGGGAAATGAAGCGGCAATTTAAATAATCGCCGTTTCATTTAAATCAAAATGGCCGCCGCGCTGTGCTGGTCAGCTGTTTGTTGGCCCAGCGCAGCAGTGTAGACGGGGATCTGCCGACCCTAGAATTCTTCGTTGGCAGATCCTATAAGCCTCGTTTCTGGAGTTGACAGATCCCTGTCTAGACTGCTGTTCTGGGCTGACTAACAGCTGACCGGCACAGCACGGCGGCCATTTTGATCTAAATGAAGTGGTGATTATTTAAATCACCGCTTCATTTCCCTTTGTCATCCTGCCTTATCTACATGGCTCCGTTGATGGAGCCATGTAGTCTAGACACACCCTAGATATTTGACTCCAAATTAAGGCTTTAAGAATCAGTGCTGCCTCTTGCTTTTGTTTCATTCACAGATATAAGCTTCTGATCATTACAAGGTAGGCATAGTATTCACTCTGCTGACTGTTGAGGTTTTTCCCCTGCTGGAAGCCAACAATATATATTTGCCCAACTGGGGTGTCTTCCAGTGGTCATATCAAACATATCAGATGATCTCAACCATGTCTGCTATTCTGAGGCTGCCCTGTGGAAACTCTGCCAGTGTTGGGCACAGCTGATTCCTACATGGCTCATTTTTATGATCCTGTATCAGAGGTGGATGGAATGAGGACGTCCAGTTATGTCAGTTTCGATGGAGCTTACAGGATGTGATGAGGGATAAACTAGCCTGAATTGAAACACCAGTGGGTTTGGATGCCTTCATAGATGTTGTTATCTGTATTGACAATTGTCTATGTGAGCAACAGGAAAAAAGAAAAAAGGTGCCCCCCAGTTGATGGATTCTTCCCTATCACCTGAGCCAAGGCAGACAGACCTGACTCACCAGCAAGTCACCCTGAAGAAAAAAATAGTGTTGGCAATATCTTAATCTGTGTTAGCTCTGTGGGGAGCTGGGCCAAGCTATCTCCAATTACCTATGAGAAGCCTACTCTGAAGGAATCTGGGAAATGAGCCAGCCATCCTTAGTGAAAAGGAGTTAGCCTGGGAGTCTTGAGAGAGGGTCACCCTGAAACCTGAACTGAAATCCTGACTGAAATCCAGGAACATGCCCTGGCTCCTGTCAGTAGGCACTGAATCAACCAGTACCATCTGAGCTATGACTCTTGGGTAATGCCCTCTGCAGCAGGCCCCTATTGCTTCAGGTGCACCATAAATTGTCAACTGATGCAGAGGCAGCCCAGACACTACTGATTCTCCTATAGCCCAAACCCTTTCCAGGCCTTCTGGAGACAATTCATGGATCCTTATCATAGGCTAGGGTAGTTTGCCCCATGTAGGATCTACAATTGCCCAGCTGAACTCCAACCAAAGGCAAACATTCCATATCCGTGCATATATGTGCCACTTGAGAGCCCAAGGTACATGTACTGTGCATCTACCTTCAGTCAAGGGATTTATTTATAAATCTACTTTGCTTACTGAGGCAACAGATCACCTATGTGCAAAATGAATTCTGTTATGTGCAGCAATGTGGCAGTGATAAATATCTCCAGATAAATGGTAAAATGGAGAGAACCACCCAGATCCTGGAGCAGCATCTTCAGTACTACAAAAACTTCATCTAGAAAGACTGATCCTTGCTGCTATGTCAGGCAGAGTTTGTGCACAATACTGCAGGACATGTACCTATGGGATAAAGCCACTTTTTAAATTCAGACTCTGAGTTGCACTCTCAGTTCTCTCCAAAGCGATTGCCCTCAGTCCCACCCCCCTGGACTAGACACAACAGATACATCAAATCTAAGATGACACAAAAATTCAGCTGGAGGATGCCAGAAAGTAGCATCACAAAATAATATGTGGACCACTGACAACAGAGGGTCCCACACTTTCAGTAGCACAGAAAATATGGCTTTTGATGAAAAACTTATGCACACACACAGGCCATATCATAAATTGGACTATGAGTTCTTTGACCTCTACTGAGTTTGCCAGCAAATTAACTCAGTCACATTTTAATTTAGCATACTGAGTACAAAACACAGTTTCCCATATGCCACTCTAAAAGCACCACATTCAGGACCCTTTCAACTCTTCCTAAGGGTACGCATTCAAGACAAAGTATATACAGTCCATGAAATACTTTGTGCTAGAATCCAATGGGAGTAGACGCTAGTGTCGAGTGGATTCGGAAGGTTATGGTTCTCAAAAGTGCACCTGTGAACTATCTGAGAATATTCATGCTCCTAATCTGATAAACACCTTCTACAAAAAACCACTGTGGAAAACCTGGCCCATTACCTCTCAGGGAGGAAGTGATGTGAGGGATTGTGGATCCCCAGGCAGTACCCAGTTTAGTGTTGCCATTCAGCTGCTCATTTGAACAACTGTAGAAAGCGAAGCATTAGCTTGCAAAGGATACCAATTACAGAGCTCCTGACAGTGGGAGATGTCCAGCCTCACTGATTGCTTGGGAAACTCTACCGAAACCAGAAAAATCACAGAAAGGGGAAACTAGAAGAATCCCTGTCTAGTTGCTACTGTGAAACCTGCCTATTTGCCTCTCTCATATTTCTGGTTCTTTTTTTCCTTATCCCAGACCCCTCTTTGTATTAGTTCCTGTTTTCCAGACTTGCTCCAGATTCCTACTACTATTCCCTGCCCTGACTCTGACACCTGGCTTGACTCCTTACTTTGCCTCTGACCCTTAGCTTGGCACCCAATTTTAGTTTTAACTCTGACCCTTGGCTTGATGTCTGGCTCTGACCTTAGCTCCAGTTCCAGGCACCTGACTCTAACCTTTAGGACTTGCTACCCATGCCCTAGACTCACCCCTTCAGATGAAATCATTTTTCAGGACTGCTTTACTCTGACAGGCCCATATGGGAAAAATTTGGAAGTGCTCCTTCTTAACTGCGACAAGATGTGTTCAGAGAGGCAACATGGTTCTACTAATGGGACTCAGGAGTCCTGACTTTATTCCTGATTTTGCTGCTGATCACCTGTATGACTTTGGGTAAGTCACTTCAATCTCCGTGCCTCTGTTTCCCTTTTGTCTGTCTGATCTAGTTAGATTGTGAACAGCTGGGTGCAAAGATAGTCTCTCATTGCATATTTGTTCACTGCCTAGCACAAAAGGGCCCTAATCTCAGTTGGGAGTCTCTAGGCACTCCAGAAATGCTAATATCAGCATTTTTACCAGCCTTAGTCCAAACTATCAAGTGAATTTCCCTGGAGGTAGGACTGCAGGATTTAGTTCTGGTTGAGTAAATTTTATTTCCTTAAAAAAAACATTGGTTAATATACTGAAGACTAGTACTTTTTTTGTTTTGTTTGAAACTACAGCTGGGAGATACAGATTTGAAAGGAGAATGATGGATAGGAGTGTAGAGCTTTATTTTGAATTCAATAATTCTGAACACAATAATTCTAAACCCAAAATAGTAAGGAGACACAGCTTTCTAAAATGTAGAGAAGCTTAATCTTATCACAAACTCATGCTTTTAATTCCTCCTGATTCTTAGAAGTTTCCTTAATGATGTTGAATTCTCTCTTTGCTATCTATAATTCCACTACATAAAAGTTGTGAATCATGGGTTTTTTTTTGTAACCTTAACACATCTCATCAGATCATTTTGGATTTTTTCTATATCACCAAACATTTTATAGAAGTTTTAGATTCTGCGACCATCAATTTGTTATACAGACTCTGAACCCTGGTCTACTCTAGGGAGTTATTCTGAAATAATCCGCCTTATTTCAAAATAATAAGTGTCCACACTACTAAGCCCATTATTTTGAAATAACAGGTTTGTTATTTCAAAATTTTCACTCCTGCTTTCCTTGTGGAATAACCTTATTTCAAAAGAGTTATTATGGAAATTATTTCAAATTTAGTTATTTTGAAATAATTTCCTAGTGTAGACATGCTTTGGCAGTTCTGAGAGACAAGTATTGAGTAAGAGAGAGCTATTCAGCTATTGAGTAAGGAGCATGTCTGAGGCATGATATTTTGGAAAATAGTGATTCAGAAAGGGTCATGATAGATACATAAGTGAACATGAGCTTCCAACATGACTAAGAGGACAATGTGATGTGTGTATATTTATGTGAGTGCATACACACAAACTTAAAAAAAAAGGAATATTGAACAGAATATTGAATATTATTACCATGATATGTGGCAATAGTGAGATGGTTACTGTAACCATGTGTAGATGCCTTTAAAAATGATGCTGACAAATTAGAAAGGGTTGAGAAAATAAATACTCAATGATTCAAGGTCTCATAAGCCTATTTTACAGTTAGAGATTAAAGAAGCTTGTTCTGTTTAGATTATCCAAGAGAAGGTTAAGATCTGATCATGGTCTGAAAGTATCTACGTGAGATTTCTGATAGAGGAAACTGTGGAAGAAAACATTGTCCTCACTCTGCGTTTGTAAGCAACAAGTAGCCAGAGCAGTATTACGAGCTGCAGCGAGGGAAAAACTGGTTCAGACGGGGGGGGGGGGGGGGGGGGGACGAACCCCCTGAGGCAGATCTTCGAATACAAGCAATTATGAAGCAGTTTATATACTGTCCATTAGATATAATAACAATTAGTCTCCTTCCCATTACAAATACCAATGACTAACAGTTATTTTAGTTCCACCCAGATGCTCCTTATCTCAAGGTCCCTGCCAGAGTCAGCATTCTATCCTTATCTCCGTATGGAGGCGAGAGGCAAAGGCAGCGTCTAATTACAGATCTCGCCACAGACTTAGCCTGACTCTTGCTCTCTTGTTAACAAGACCAAGATGGCTGCACACAAATTCCCTTATTTTCTTTTGCTGCCTCCACAAAACCTCTTTAATTTTGCAGACAAATTGATAACAAGATATAGTTTCTATAAAGCTGAAACTGGGAGAATTCAAAGTAGAACTAAAGTATATATTTTAACCATTTAATCAACCATTGGAACAGTTGAGTTAGGGATGTATTAGATTCTCCATCATTTGATGTCTTTAAATCAAAACCATATGACTTCCTAAAATCAAAAGTTATGAGCTTGATGAAGGAATCACTTGGTGAAATTCTGTATTCTGAGTTATGAAGAAAGGTGCTTTCTGGTCTTATGGTCTACGATTCTCCATCGTGCTAACACCCAGATGTATTACAAGGGATGCTTCAGTATCCTTGCAGCTCAGAGGCAGAACCAGGCCTGACAGTAAGGAAATTCTCTGCAGGCTAAAAACCACAGTTTCTCTTGCAAGTCAGCATTTCTCCAGCCCCTTTTAGGAATGGGGAAAATTATCTGCACACACCAACTTGCTACCATAATGAGGAGAGCTTTAAACTAGGTTCAAAGGGGGGAGGGGCAGGAGACAAAAGTTCCCAGTTATATACCAAAAAACCTGACACTTAGGGTACATCTACACTTGCTCCCTAGTTCGAACTAGGAATGCAAATGTAGCCTACCAAAATTGCTAATGAAGTAGGGGTTTAAATATCCCACGCTTCATTAGCATAATCTCACCCGCGTACCATTCTGCTCGCCAGCTGAGTCGAACCAGGAAGTGCACTCCAGTTCGAATCAAACCCCTTGGTTCAAAGTAACATCACTCCACAAAAAATGAGGAGTAATGTTAGTTCGAACCAAGGGGTTTGATTTGAAGTAATGCGTCCCAGAGCGCACTTCCTGGTTCGAATCAGCTGGAGAGTGGAATAGTGCGCGGGTGAGATTATGCTAATGAAGTGTGGGATATTTAAATCCCCGCTTCAGTAGCAATTTTGGTAGGCTACATTTGCATCCCTAGTTTGATCTAGGGAGCAAGTGTAGATGTGCCCTTACAGAGGACTAGGTGTTAAGAGGAGACGTGTCCCCTTGGAAAAGTACAAGAGAATCATAGAAGGGACAAGAAGGAAATCAAAAGAGAAATCTACTCAACATTTTAGATACCTGTTCACAAATGCAAGGACTAAAAATATATGCATATGATCTGGGAGGGCTGGCATTTGCATATGATCTGGGATGGGTGGCAAGCACTTTGGAGTACAGGAATAGGCTTCAAAATAACCTTGATAAATTGGAAAATTGGTCTGAAATCAATAAGATGACATTCAATAAAGCACATATGAAGGAAACCTCAAGTGTACAAGTATAAAAAGGGGGAACAACTGACTTGGTGGTACTACTGCTGAAAAGGATCTGGGAGCTTTGAGAGATCACAATCAGAAAGAGTCAACAGTCTGACGCAGTTATAGAAAAGACTTATGTTGGGGTGAAGCCTCATCAGAATACTTTGTCCAATTATGGGGATCACATTTAATTAAAGATATTAACAAATTGGAGAGACTTCAGACAACAGCAACAAAATTATAAAAAGCTAAAAAAACCTGAGCTACAAGGAAGCCAAGGTTGGTTAAGTTCCGGAATGGTCTTTCAGGTTGGCTGTGAATCATCATGCTAGGGGGTTTTTAAGAGTAAGTTAGACAAACATCTGTCAGGGATGGGCTAGGTTTAATTGATCCTGACTCAGCAAAGGGGAATCGACATAGTGACTTCAAGGTTCCTCCTAGTCCAAGAGTTCTATGATTCTGTGATTTCCTGTGCAGCAGTAGTAAGCAGGACTGGAAAAGAAAAGGCTTTGTGGCAAATCCCATACCCTGCAATACTCATGAAAGGAGTGTAGCCAGGAGGGCAGCATACCAGATAGAAGATTGACCATATGGCCTGCACTACAACATTTCTCTCTCTCTCCAGATCATGATAGCAGTAATATTGATTTTCATCTTATCTGTTCCTGGACAATTTTTCTATTCAGAATTCTGTACAAAGAAAAAGTTGAAGCAAACACACAGTCTGATGTGTGTCATGTTCTGGACTTCAACTCCAACCAAAAAGGTATTATATCAGAACCTTCTCTTCAACTTTGAGTGCTTTAAATGCTATGCTGCTGCTGTGATGCTCAACCTGGATATCAACAGTCAGCATACAAGTCACACGGTGGCTTCCACTGCCCAGTTATTGTTTGTAGAGTGACACCGACAGTCCGGCCTGCTGACAGGGTCAAAGCAGAGTTGCCCCTGGGGCCCAGTGATGATTCAAATGAACCTGGGGCTCCCAGCTGCCATCGCTATTACCTCAGAAGTAGTGGTGGCCAGAGCCTTGGGCCCTTCAAATAGCTGCTGGAGCACTGCATGGCAGGCTCTAGGCAGCTCTCAAGGCTGGCTATAGTGAGGGAGGACACTGTCATGCACCCTGGGTGAAGATGAGGGCTGACTGCCTCAGCCCCGCTCCTGCAGCCCAAAGCTGCATCCCTTCCAGGAACATGGACTCAGCCCCCTCCACCTTTCCCAGGAGCCTGGCAAGTCACACCCTGACAACTCCCTCTTCTCATTCCAAATTTCCCAAAATTCTCTCCCTACAGTGTCCAGTCCCCTCCTGGAACATTCACCAAGGTCAGATTTGCAGTTCCTTTAAAGAGGCAGAAATAGCGGAGTGCTATCTTGTCTGGAATGGACAATCACTTCACTTCAAACAAACCAGGAGCTTGGTTTAGATAAAAAGTAAAACAGGTTTATTCAATTAAAAAAAAGATGTAATGGATAACGCCAGAAGGCATTACAAACAAACTAAAATAATATGCTTTCTAATGCTAAAACCAAACTTAAGCTATAGCTTTTTTTCAAGATAGTTTCCTTCCATTTTCCTTTTCTAGTAATGGTCGAGTAGCTTTTAGTCAACATCCTCACGTAATCCATGGCACCTGTTTTCCATGTTGACTTTGGTGAAGAATAACCTAAGGGTCTGTTTTTCCTCTCTCTTTATAGTTGAGTAAACCTGTGAAATGTATTCTTCAGAAATTAATTCCTAGATAAAGTTAGTTGTCCTTACCATATGTGGATATGATGCTGTCAAGTATAAAGTCCATTACGTCTCCATTGTGATTTTTGCAATGCAAATGCTCTCTTTCTAAAATCGCCAGTACAAATGAATTCAGGCACACCTGGTTGTAGGTATTGGCCTCTTTTCTTTGGCTGGAGAAAACCCCTTTTATCAACTCCATCTAACATTCCTAGTTTAAACACATTTTAGTCACATAATTATAGCTCATCTGTATAATCCTATCTGGGTTCATCGTACACATATCCCTTAAGAATAATAGTGATCAGTGAGATATTAGTTAGTATTCTAATAATACATCACATGGCAACTTTTAGATATAGATTTATACCAGTTAGTTGAGGTGTATTGAGCTGGTCAGGCAACAGGCCCAGCCAAAGAGTTTGCAGGTCCCAACCACTCTGTGGTTGGCTGTGCCATGCAGCTGGGCAGCTCCTAGCCAGGGCAGCGAGTGAGCAGATGGTGGATGGACACCGGGTATTGTGGGGCCCTGAAGGTGTGGGGCCCAAGGCAACTGCCTTGCTTGCCTTGCCCTAATGCAAGGGCCTGTCAGGCAAGCTGAAACTCACTGCTAGATGCCAAGAAGCCCCTTGCCTTTTGGCAGAGGATGCTATTAGCGTCACAGTTTGGTCCCTGGAGTGTGCTGGATTCAGGACAAACATGTTATTGACTTCTCTGTAATCTTACAACTGAGTTGAGAATGAATACTATCAGGTACAGGGTCTCATCTTAGAAGAATAACTGAAGATAGTCATAATGATAAACAGGTATTGACTTAAATAGGCACCGTATCAATAAAGCAGCACACACAGGTGAAAGGCTGCACAAGCTGGAGCTAGACTGTGGAGAAAGAGGCAAGCTGAGCTGTTGAGACTGATGTCAAATTAGAAAAAAATCAGAAGAATAGATGTTAATCTCTGCTAACATCTGACACTACCCATTCATTTAAGTTTATGCAAATCATAATTTATGCAACCTAATGAGAAATATTGCCTATGTCAGTTCCTGGTACATGCTGACAGGATAATACAGTAATCAATACCGGAGAATTTTGCTTCACAGAGGTTCACCTCCAAAGAGCATATTGAATTATGGAGATTTTCAACATTTACACATAGCTAAGAACTTACATTTCTGCAGTGTGAGATGTAGCTTTCTAAACATTCTATTTTACCTTTTGAAAAGAGAGGGGTGGGGATGGCCAGTATCATTCTGTACAGTTTTAGCTCATCTCTGGCAGAAAAGGAACTGCCCTGCTCATCTCCCTGTATAGCAGAAGCAGGGAATAAACAGATATAACAGCTAGTGGCACAGATTTACCATGTTACTAATTCATTAGCTATTTGAACTTCCATGTGATAGGAACAGAAATCAGAACAGCTAACATGTGAAAGTGGGAGATGAATATAAGATGCATGTACTTCCTGTTGAAAACATAACACAGGGCAGATCTGAAGGGCTCCAATTCTACAAAACACTTAAGCATGTGAATAATCCCATCCCTATTGAACAAGACAATCAAGTCAAAGTTAAACATTTGCTGAATTGGATCCAGTGTGAGGAGCATCAGAGAATAAGAAGTCCAGGCTAACACAAATGTTATTTTAGGTAACCAAAGGCTTTATAAAATATGCCTGCATATAATAAATTTTTACTTGATAAGTGAAAATGTTTGGTTTGATTGAATAATGCTATTTTCTCTTCATTTGAACTACCATCCTTACCACTAGAAAACCTGAGACTAGATCAGGACAGGAAAGGAAAGGAAAGGATTTCCCTTTCAGCTTGGAAAAAAGATGACTAAGGGAGATATGAAACATGCATGACACTGCCCCAAAGACCTGGCAGTCTAATACAAGAGACAACAGATGGATACAAGCAGATGGGGACACAATAACATGGGAGTTATATGAGGATTAAGGTCTTGTTTTGCTGGACACTGTACAGAAATGTAAGAAAACAGTCCATGCTCCAGACAGGATTGAGCAGGTGGACAAACCACAAGTGAAGGTGGTGAGTAGGAAGCAAGGTAACAAAGTAAATAGAGATTAGCAAAAAAATAGAAGTCTAATCCTCTGCCAGACATCAACATCCTTAATTTTTAATAAACATAATTGTATTAGAGCCATAGCATAATTTCCTAGGACTAGATTCTGCCTTAGCACTATTTGGCTGTGCTGTGTCAAAAAGAGAGGAAAGAACCACCCATCACCTATTAAAACATATCTATAAAAAGGGCAATTATGTTCTTCCTTAACTGCTGATAAAACAAGCACATAAAACAGATTTGTAAGTTTGCAGTCATTAGAAGCACTGGCTTTTAAAGCATGTGACTCCAGTCTTTCAAACATGTGAATACTTTTTATGATATGTTTTGATGAATGGGAGGGGTATTATAGTTTTCTGGACATTCCTGACATTCAGTTAGCTAAATTGCCTGTAAGGGTTAAAACCAAAGAAAGTGTGTTCTTAAGAATCTCCAGCAAGTGTTGGTGGGAATCCTGGAGAGCCATAAAAAGAGCATGAGTTTTTTTTAATTGAAGCAGGATCCTCCTACTGCAGTCTTTTGTGTGATTGGAGCAAGAGCTGGAAGAGGTGAGTTGATCCAGAACAGGGCATGGAATTTTCAGCACTATCCATGCCTAGGGGAGGTCTAAACAATGAAACAACAAAGATGTAAGTAGAACTAGGACTGTTTAGTTAGATGTGACCAGGTTATTGTCTTTATTTATGGATTTGTTGAACTCCTCTGTGCTGAGCCCATGTACCCTACCTTACACTGTAATTTTTAAAATGAACCCCAGGAAAGCAATTCTCTGTCCTTTTAATCTGCTTTTTTTCAGTTGGTTTGTTACACCTAGCAATCAAGTGTACTTTACCAAGTATGTCTTCTTTATTTTGTTAATAAAATCACTTTTTTAGGATTATGATCTGATTCCTGTGTCCTGGAAGGCAAGGGGTTCTGTATGCAGACTGAAAGGTCAACTGTTAGGAAATTAGTGACTTTTTTTAGGCTTTCTCCCGAGGGAGGGCTAAAGTGCATGGGGGTACCCCTCTGAATGAATTAGCAAAGGTCATTTTCCTGAGTTCTCAAAAGGGTTTTTGCAGTTGGGTAGTGATAGCATACCACCCGAGGTCAAGGAATCTGTGACCCTGGCATTTTTTGAGCAGAAACCTTCAGTGGCAGGGTATTTTAAGGTTTCTTGTGGACTCCCACCTTCTACACTCAAAGTGCCAGAGTGGGGAACAGTCTTGATATAAGAGCAACCCCATTCAGTTCATTGTGGCTACTCACATAGATTCATAGATTCCAAGGATGGAAGGGATGCATGACAATATTCCCTCTAATCTTTACCATCCATGTGTGGTTTTTTTCCATCCATGTGCTGAATACATTTTAATGTGCACTGACACATGTATGAATGTGTATCACCAAGAAAAACATAAAACCTAGTGGTGGGTTCTCTGCTAACCAGCTGGACAGCATTTGAATTTCTTCTGAATAGCCACACAAGTGCCCAGCTTACCGGGAACACTGGCACATGGGTATGTTTACACTATGATCAAACACTGTGGCACAGCCACAGCTTCCCTGGCTTAGATGACTTAGGCTCTTGGGGGGTCAGGCTGCAGGAATATAAAATTCCAGAATAGTTGCTCAAGCTGGAGCCTGGACTCTGGGATTCCCCCTTGCAGTGTCTCAGAGCCCAGACATCAACCTTAACATCTTCACTTGAATTTTAAAGTCCTGCAGCCCACCGAGCCAAAGTCAGCTGACCCAGGCCAGCCCTAGGTCCTTTGTTGCAATGTAGACTTACTCACTGCAATTATCCAGTCTGACCTCCTGCATATCATATGCCATAGACTTCCATGGTGACAAGTCTCAGAGGAGTAGCTGTGTTAGTCCTCATTTGCAAAAACACCAAGGAGTCCCATGGCACTTTATAGACTAACAGACTTATTTGGGCATAAGCTTTTATGGTAAAAACTACTTCATCAGATAGATGCATGTCATGCATCTGACAAAGGGGGTTTTACTCATGAAATCTTATGCCCAAATAAATATTTTAGTCTATAAAGTGCCACAAAACTCCTTGTTGCATAGGCCATAGACCTTTCCCCAAACACTTTACTTTTGAGATAGAGCATACCTTTATAAAAATCCAATCTTGATTTTAAAATTACCAGCAATGGACAATCCACCATGATTCTTGGCACATTGTTACAGTGGTTAATTACTCTCACTGTTAAATTATATATGCTTTATTTACTGTTAGAATTTGTTGGGGTTTAGCTTTTAGATGCTTGAGCTCATTATATCTTTGTCTGCTAGACTGAAGAGCCCATTATGAAATATTTGTTCTTCATGCAGGTGTTTACTCACTGTGATTAAGTTGACCTTTAGTCTTCTCCTTGTTACAATAAAGAGATTGAGCGCCTTGAGTCTATCAATTCAAGGCATCTTTGGTAAACCTGTAATCTTTCTCATGGTTCTTCTCTACAGAACTCCAGTTTATCAACATCCTTTTTGAATCATGGGCACCAGATCTGGATACAGTATTTCAGTAGTAATCACACCAGTGCCAAATAAAGAGGTAAAATAACCTTTCCATTCCTACTCAAGATCCCCCTGTTTCTGTATCCAACTACTACTAACACAGTATGTAGGCCATACTTACAGGATGGGGACTCCACCATGCAGACTTGTGACTTAAAAAAAACCACGGTCATAACAGGCCAATTAGATGAACATGGTGTGCCCCTGACAATCATTTTCTGCCCACTGATGTTGGAATGTTCATACTTGTATAGGTTCTACCAAATTCACAGTACATTTTAGTCAGTTTCATGGCCAGGGTTTTTTTTAATTAGTCAATTTCAAATATTCAGATGTTTACAACTGAAATTTCACTGCATTGTAACTGTGGTGGTCCTGACCCACAAGATGGTCCAGAGAGATTTGCAAGCTATTGTAGAGATATGGGATTGTCATCCTTACTTTCACACTGCTGCTCGAAGGGAGAACTATTTCACAGCTGGTTCAGCCAGAGATGAAGGCTGCTGGTCTGATGCTCAGCTCTGAAGCCAGCATCAGAGCCCCAAGACTACAGAAGTGAGGGCTGCAGGATATGGAGGTGGGTTATCATATGCCCGGTTTTCCCAGTCTTCTGCCTGAGTGATGGGTTGGCAGCTGGAGCCATGGCCTCTCTGGATGTGTATAGGGTGACAGCTGAAGCCCCAGACTCTTCGATAAAGGAGGCATAGCTGGAGCTGCACTCTCCCCTATGTGGGGTGGTCCAAAGGTGGATCTGATCTGTCCCAGGAGTGGCCACTGCAAGGGAAGAATATGTCTCTCATCTCCCATCTGGGACGAGCAGCTGGAGACATGTGCAGGGTAGGAGCCCGTGGCTGCGTGCCAGATTTCACAATCCGTAATGTGCTATTCACAGCCATTAATTTGGTAGAGCCCTATGTCTCAGGAAGAGATAAAGACACATGTCCTGATACCTAAAAGTGCACCCAGTGAATTGCATGCAATCTTTTGTACATATTTGACTGCCCCAGATTACTGTGATTTGGGTGTACAAGCAGGAATATGTGTATATTTATCAGGTTTTCAGATATACACTGGTGATTGTGGCTGTTCAAGTTAGGCACATGGAAAGGTGTGTACCCAGTTTAGTGTATATGAGTTCCCCCAGCCCCAGGATGTTTACAACACAAAAGGCAAAAGGAGACAAAAGGAATGAAAAAAGATCTCAGAAAGTGGGTTCTTTCAAAACTGAGTGACATCTGATTATCCAGGAGAGAACACAGATGTTTTAAAAATAGCCACACTGATTAAGAAGGAATTTAATTTGTGTTTATATAAATGTCTTTGTTCTAGCCTATTTTTGAAAATACTTCCTGTAGTGTGTGTGATTACTCACGCATAATTGGGCCATTGAGATCACTAAAAGTACCCATGAGAGTGACTTTTTCCAGGCTTGTGCCCTTAAACTGTACATTGAAATGACTGTACTGTGATCAGAGACAGACTGGGATTAAAAACTAATTGAACCAAAGTACCTAACAAACTTTGGGTATTTTATGAATACTAACTACAATGCAACTGGATCAGAATCTTATGATTAAAGAATAATGTTTTTAGTAATTGCACATTTGAACAGGTAGTAAGAGCAACAATATAAGAACATAAGAATGGCCATACTGATCAGACCAATGTCCATCTAGCCCCGTGTCTTGTCTTCTGACAGTGGCCATTTCAAGATGCACAAAGAAAACAGGTCATGTACATTTTCTAAGCTCATTTTTTTCCATCTCTGACCTGCACTAACACTCAGAGACATACATTAAACTGCAGCCATAAAGTTGCAGGAATTTTTAATCTGAGTAGTCCCAGATAAGCATTAAATTCATAGAGTAGGGGATGTTTACATTGTGTTTTATACAAGTGTTATCCTTGGCTGTGTGTGTGTTAAAGAAATGCTAGTTTTCTTTTTATTCATTTCCCAATAGGTATTGTATGGCCTATGTTTTGTACTAAATTCTGCACTTTGGATTTGGGAAAAAGGGGCATTAATGTTATTAGCACTTAAAAAAACTAAATTCACTGCTAGTGTCTATTATTTGTATATTGTATATGAAAGATCAATTTACTAATGAGGCTGTGCTTCATTTATAAAATAAAAGCTTCCTATTAGATTACATGAACGTGTTCCATAGTCACAGAGAATTCTTTTTTAAATTGAAGCTTGAAAGTCAAGAACTTCTTCTGGAGAGAATCCTTCTGTAACATTATTTATGGTTTTTTTTGTGGTAGTTACAGAAAACATAAAGGGCCAGATACTGCCACCACTCACTCCTTTCCCTCGACTTAACAACACCTGTATGATGCTATTGGGGAAACTAATGTAACTATACAGATTGATGTGTCAGTAATGTGGGGTATGTTTACACTACCCCGCTAGTTCGAACTAGTGGGGTAATGTAGGCATACCGCACTTGCAAATGAAGCCCGGGATTTGAATTTCCCGGGCTTCATTTGCATAAACCGGGCGCCGCCATTTTTAAATCCCGGCTAGTTCGAACCCCGTGCCACGAGGAGTACAGCTAGTTCGGATTAGAAGCCTAATCCGAACTAGCTACTCCATGCAGCATGTAGCTGCGCGGCACGGGGTTCGAACTAGCCAGGATTTAAAAATGGCGGCGCCCGGCTTATGCAAATGAAGCCCGGGAAATTCAAATCGCGGGCTTCATTTGCAAGTGTGGTATGCCTACATTACCCTCCTAGTTCGAATTAGGAGGGTAGTGTAGACATACCCGTGCTGATGACACCTAACTACACACCCTCTTCATATTTGACATTAACAACTTCCCTAGTGTCATTTGAAATAAGCAGTGGGTTCAAGAGCAGTGTATGGAAGCTGACCCCAGCAAGATAGTGGTGATGCTGGCATGAAGAGGGAAGTCCTTACCCATATTTGTGACGCTAAACTCCTTTCTTTGACTTAGTGTCCTCACAGTAAATTTTCTGTACTCACAAAAACAAACCCACCACATTAAAATGAAAAATATTTTGTTCTTCGGGTTTCCCCATCAGAGACGATAGGAAGTGGGTGAGAGACTATTCTGTTATTATCTTCTAACTCTTGCAAGGTACAAAGATACTATCAGGCTAAGCATCCTGCATTAAAGGAAAAGGACCTATAGATACAGACATACAAATGACTTTTTCCAATGGTAAATGGATCCCACGGGAAATGTAAGTGAACCTGTAATAGTGGCAGCAGCAATATTTAGGGAGCTTAAAGAAAGTCAGATTGAGTTGCTTGTTACTGGAGTGCAAGAGGTTTTGCCCACTGAAAGGGAAGTTTTGGGTACAGACATGGTGACAAAAGGTTTTGAAAAATAGGAGATAATTTGGGTTTTAAATGAGTGACCCAAGGTCACATAGGCGATGTCTACATTGCACTCTAAACTCAAAATAAGATATGCAATGTGCGCTACGCAAATGGCGTACTTATTTTGAGTTTATTTTGAAATAAAATGCTATTTCGAGACATCCCTTAACCCTTGTGGAATGAGGGTTACTGGGATGCCAAAATAGCTCGCCCGTTAATTTCGAAAAATATTTTGAAATAACGAGTGGCTTGTGAAGACGTGGGGTAGCTATTACTTAGATGTGTAGACACACCCATAGTGAGACAAATAATAGGATCAGAAATAGAATCCAGATATCATGAGTTCCCTTTAACATGTTCGAACCCTTAGACCTTGCTTCCTTGAATAAGCTTTTTTCTAATTTTCTGTCACTTCTGTACTCAGACCATCCTGCCACTCATTCTATGACTTCTCAGGAGGGAGAGAGGATGACTGATATGTCTGAATAGTTGTGAGTCTATCGGCCAATACCTGTCCCTAGCTTTCCTGCATGCCATCAACAAGCCCATCCTATTTACTGGTTTTTGAAATAAAGATGCAAAGCTGTGGACCATCCAGGTAACAAATATTTACACAGGGTATATTAATAAACAAAATTATTTTATTAAATATAATTCTTTAAATCACCATTTTTTATTTAAATCCCCACTTCATTGACTATGTCAAGTAAATTACTTTACATGTCTCCGTCAATGGAGCAATGTAGTCTACCTGCATGTGCCCCTGAATGTTGTTAACACTACTCAAGTAGTATTACATATAAAGGTAGGTTTAAAGTGGTTACGAGCACTAACAGATAAATCAAAGTAAATTATTAAATAAAGCAAACATGCCAGCTAAGTTTAATACACTAAAAAATGTTATATGCAGTAGTTTTAATAATCTTTTCTCACAAGCTAAACAGCCTTCTAGTTTGGGTCTGATCCTTCCCCTTCTTGAGACTTAGATGTTTCCAGTAGTCTTCTCGGTGGTAAGCAGGGACTGTCTCTGTGTCTGGCAACTACCAACTTCCTAATTGCTTGGTTCTCTGCCTATAAACGTATTTTGTCTAAGGCAGGAATCCTTGGTGTTCGATTTCATGGGGCCCAGCATCAGGTGACCTGGCCATATGTCTTCACAGAAACAACTATAGTCCAGGCTTATGGGAAAAACAAGACCATTCACAGTTCATTGTCTTGCATACCGTTCCATTAAGTTCTTTGAGTAGTGCTATCAACATTCATGGGCACATGTAGGTATATAAACAGGGTTATACTTCATTTTTCTAACTTCAAATAAAGGAATGATACATGCATACACTAAGGGTGCGTCTAGACTACATTGCTCCATCGACGGAGCCATGTAAAGTAATTTACTTGACATAGTCAATGAAGGGGGAATTTAAATAATCCCCGCTTAATTAAAATAAAAATGGCTGCCGCGTTGTGCCGACAATCAGCTGATCTGGCACAGCATGGCAGTCTAGACGTGGCGCGGTCAACAAGGAGGTTTACAGGAGCAGTCGACAAAGGCTTCCCTTGTCGACCACGCCATGTCTAGACTGCCACGCTGTGCCAGATCAGCTGATTGTCGGCACAGCGCGGCAGCCATTTTTATTTTAATGAATTGGGGATTATTTAAATCCCCCCTTCATTGACTATGTTGAGTAAACTACTTTACATGGCTCCATCGACGGAGCCTTTTAGTCTAGATACACCCATACGTTATACACATTTGCTGGATTACAAGGTTTTCAATAACAGAATACATGCCACATTTTTCATAAGGCATATTTGATTTAGCAGTATTCACATTCAAAAACATATTTCCATAAAAAATATGGGGTGCAATGTCACACTGTCCATGGTACATAGTTAATTACGTTAATTTCCAACCAAAAGACTGTGTACTACAAAGGACACCTTCATTATATTTATCCTACATATATAAAAAGGATTTTGTTAATTTGAATTGGAGGCCAGTTTGTATGGAAAACAGTTTCTTGTGGCTGACCTTTTGAACATATTTCTGTAATGTCCTTGTTATAGTCTATCTAAAGAGTGAGAAAGGTGCTCAAAAGTTTCCTGATTCTGTAGTCCATTGTACAAAGGAATCTTTTTTATCTGAACATCAAAATTTTCTCTCAAAAAGTTTTTATTGCAGGCCACTAACAAGTGTAGGAGGTAGAATTTTATAGAATATGTAAGATAAATGAAACAATGCTTCTTAATGATGTCACTGAAAAAGAAAGAAATACATTAATCTGCGTTCCATATCAATGTAATAAATCACTTAGTTTTAATAGTAGAGTCTTCCCCCATTTTATACGTAAGCACAGAAAAAGTACATCCTATCCAGATTTTTAAAAAAATTAGTTGCTTTCTCTCATATTCCCTAGCTCCCTGGACCAATAGTCCCTACTCACTGAAATAGATGCTCCTGTTAGGAAGAATAATGGGGCATGCATAGGATACTTAATAATAATCTCTGTTTCACAAACAATACCTGACCTTGTCATCTTGCTCATGCACTCTTTCCAGATGTTATAGGACAAGGGAGCTTATTAAATGAGCAATCCATTGACAAAATCATTGCATGTCAAATGTTGTCAAGCAAGGAGAAAAAGTCTCCACATAGCTGTGTAATGAGGGGATGGAGCAACCTCATTAATTAGTAATTCCATCAATGGAAAAGCAAGATCTGAATGAATTCTTTCCTGGCAACTAGTTGGAGGAGGGAGGGAGAGAAACTTCAGGAGCAAATTCTATTTACATGCAGGGTTGTTCTTACAATTTGTGGGGCTCTATGCAACTGAGGCTGACCCCCTCTGCCTCCCTCATGAGTGGCTTCTCCTGAGCGTGGCTGGAGAATCCCTCACACCCCCCCCCCCCCATGGCTTTTCTACCCCCCCCCCCCCCATGCAATTTCTGCTGGGGGTCTGGAGCTCAGAACTTTTTCTGGGGGCTTGGGCTCAGGGCTTTGCTTTGTTCCTCATATTTCGTCTACCAGTGCACGTGGCTTCCCTGGGGCCAGCAGAGACACACAGGGTTGAGGGCTCCTTTCTGCTCCCTGTGTGGCTGGAAAGAGTCCTCAGCAGTCAGCTGCTGGCCAAGAGGAGCATGTGCGTGGGATGTGGGGCAGGACAGGAAGACGACCTGCTCTTGGCAGGAGAGAGCAGCTGGGTAGAGGGGTTGGAGAGGAACAAGACAGTGGAGATGACACAGGGCCAGGCCATCTTTATGCTTACAAGCATAAAGGGTCACCCTAAAATTAGATGCTCCAAATTTGTGGTTGCCCTGTGCAGTCATGTATTTAGCATATTCCTAGGGATGACCCTGCTTACATGAGCACACCTATTCTGCTTAAGAAATAGAACAAAAGTAATTAACTCTGGCTACTGTGGAGTTACAGATCACTTTTACACTGAATGAAGGGGTTGCGAATATTATTAATTTTGTGTATAGTATGAACAAAGGCCACGTGTAGATGCGGGTAAATACCGGAAGAGCATCTTTCAAAAAAAAACCTGGAGGAAGTATGCAAATGCGCAGCGCTATTTGCATCCTTCTCCTGAAATAAAAATTGTGTGTAGACATACCCTTACATTGTATCTCAGAAGGGCTCAGTTCCTTCTCCCCTGTTCCTTGTTCCAAGGACAAGTCATTTCATATGATGCTGGTTGTTGTGGGGTCTGAGTGATTGGATAACGAAAGCTGTGCAGCCAGACAAAAGGTTTGGAAAATCTTTGCTGGGGCATATGAGGGGAGTGAGTCTTTATTCCTCTTATGCCTCTGCCATCTAACCTTCAGAGTGGTTGCATAGCACAGTGGTACCAAAATCTCCGGTCAACTGTGTATTCTTGGCTGATTTGACTTTAAAATGTGGCTTTGTTCTGCAAAAATGAAATATCATGGGTTCTGTGTGTATTGTAACTCCAGGGCAAATGTCCTCAGTGTGCATGTAAAAGTTTTTCTTTCTTTCTTTCTTTCTTTCTTTCTTTCTTTCTTTCTTTCTTTCTTTCTTTCTTTCTTTCTTTCTTTCTTTCTTTCTTTCTTTCTTTCTTTCTTTCTTTCTTTCCAAATGGTTACACACAGCTCCCAGTCCAGTTCTTGGGGAGCCAACTCCCACCCCATACTACCGCCTCATCAGTTATCAGTTACCCATTATCTGTACCAGAGGCAGCAGATGGCTGTTATCTATACAGAAGTTATCTGTATCTGTTACCTGTATAGATTTTATCTGTTCCAGATGCAGCGGCATGGGACAGCAGCTGGCTCCATGGGAGCAGGCATGAGCCGATACTCACCAGGTATCCAAGTGTATGGCCAGCTATCCATGTGCACCTGCTTCCACTTGCTGCCTGCTGAATCAGAGGAAGCAATGTGGGTTGACTGTCGGTTCCCGGGAACCAGTGTGCACCAGGAGCTAACTTTTAAGCCAGCTACCAATGCATACAGGCTTCTACCTGATGCCTGCTGTTTCAGGGGCAGCAGCATGGAGCAGCAGGTGGAAACTGGTATGTATGGGTAGCTGGCTTAAAAGCCAGGTCCTCGTGCGCACTGGCTCGAAGGGAGCTGAATGCCACTCATGCTGGCTGTTCTCCATACATAATGGTGTAACTATTGAAATTTCCAGCAGTTACCCATTTAGTCAATTGCACACATTTTAACATCCCTTTCTCTCAGTCTCACAGACCTTGGGAAACAGGCCAATCCTCACCTACAGAAAACCCCGCAGCCTGAAGCAAATACTTACCAGCAGCCACACACCTCACCTCAGATACACTCACAAAGGAATCTACCCTTCAACAAACCCTGTTACCAACTCTGTCCACATAGCTTTACAAGCGACCTAACTACATAAGCCACATCAGTGGCTCATGCAACTGCACATCCTTTAATGTGATATATGCCATAAAGTGCGAGCAATGCCTTTCTGCCATGTATTTGGCCAAATTGGACAGCCTCTGTGACAAAGGATAAATGGACACAAATCAGAGATCTAGAGTGTGGTAACACACATGAACCTGTAAGTTTCATTTTAACTTACCTGGACACTCGATCATGGATTTTTAAAGCAGCCATTCTTCTACAAAGGAATTTTACTACCCAATTTAAAAAAGAAATTGCTGAACTAGAATTTATTTATAAATTTGAAACTGTGACCCTTGGCTTCGAGAAAGATATTAACTGGTTAATACACTACAAAGCCAATTTCCTCTTCCTTTCACATTTGCATTTTCAAATCAAAAGCTTAATTAATATGGATCCTACAATTGGCATGGGTCCTACAATTGGCAGGTAACTGCTTTTGCTGTTATCTCTCTCTCTGTCTATCTGTCTAATCTTGGATTCTGTTATTTCTACTCCAACTCATCTGATGAAGTGGGTTTTACCAGGAAAGCTCATGATCCTATATATTTTTGTTAGTTTCTAAGGCGCCATGGGAGATGGGAGTACTCATTTTTTAAAAAACGACAAGGAGTCCTGTGGCACCTTATAGACTAACTGAAGTGTAGGAGCATAAGCTTTCGTGGGCAAAGACCCACTTCGTCAGATGCATGACCCACTTCGTCAGATGCATTTTTAAAGTTACAGACTAACACGGCTACCCCTCTGAGAGTCTTTATTGACTTGCTAATTATTTTCCATTCCTTGTGTGGTGCTTAAGACAGGCTTCCCTGTCTTAGTATTTGTGTCCCATTTGGTTTTGTTTGTTTGTACTTTTGTGAGTGGTTTATTTAAAAAAAGCTTTCCCAGGGTTTTCTCATTGGTAGAGGAGAGGTAAAGCAGATCTGATGTGTGCTGCAAGCAAATGCAACAAAAGCAATTGAACATCTTTCTGTCATGTTTTCCCATGCACATTTTTCCTTCAGAAGAATATAAATTAAATAAATACTCTCAGAATGATAATTTTGATAGTTGTAATAGCAGATTAAACAGTCTTTGGAGAACTAAAAACAGTTGCTGCTGCTGCCAGATCTGCTAATACGTTGCAAGACCAGGCCCCAAATGCAATGTGGAAATGAACAAGAATGGTTTCTCTGATTTCAGTCAAAAGCTTCACATTGTCTGAAAATGGTAAAGCCACAGATATTAATTTTTTTCATGGTTGGCTAATTTGGATTACAATAACTTCCTCTTCTAATTTTGTTTTAGGCTCAATTGTGCATAAGTTTACGACACAATCTGTAATCTACTATATATCTGAGAGTGTTTAGCTTTGAGTGTCCATTTGTTTGTTCGGAACTCTTCCTAAAAGGTAAGAACTAAGATCACCAAATTTAGTATACATCTTCCTCTTATCATAATTTAAAGTAAAGAATTGAATTGTTTCTCATAAAACCATACAGAAAAGAGACAGAACCACCAGGCAGGTGAAAGGAGCTGGCTGAGGGTGCACCATGTGGGACTGCCCTATCTCCAGGTCACCACCCCACCTCTGAGTCTCCTACCCTTTTAGGGAGGCTGTGGGGGTGCTGAAACTGTGATATCATAGGCTGTTCCCCTTCATCAGGGAGCATGGGGAAAGTGCAGCATTCCTCACTCTGGCTGGGAAGTACAGGGGGCAAATGAACCTTGACCTGTCATGTCCAGGGGACATGCACCCCTCTCCCTGCTTTGCTTGCAGGAGCTGAAGTGGCCAGGAAGAGACACTTCCCACATGGCATCAACCTGCTATGGTGAAAAAGGGATGGGGTTGTCCTCTCTCCCCAGGGTAGCCTGCATACTGAACCTTTTGTCCCCAGCCTTGCCCCAGAGCAATGATTTAAATTAAGCATGCACAATTTCATTTTATTTAAAAAAACCCTCAAAATTAATTAAGGACCCAAGCTACACCAGGTAAGTCTTCTAGTCTAATCCTAATTATAATGAATACTAATGGGTATGCAGGACAAATATTACCAAGGCACTCTTTTTTTGTGAGGGATAGGTGGGGGAGAAAAGGTGGAGGATTTGCACTGTATGTAAAAGAACAGTATAATTGCTAAGAGCTCTAGTATAAAGTGGGAGAAAAGCCTGTTGAGTGTCTTTGGGTTAAGTTTAGAGGTATGGACAACAGGGGTGATGTCATGGTTGGTGTCTACGATAGACCATCAGATCAGGTGGATGAGATAGGCGAGGGTTTCTTCAGATAACTAACAGAAGCTTCCAGATCACAGCCCCTGCTTTGTATAGGGGACTTTAATCACCCTAACATCTGCTGGGGGACAAATACAGCAGTACACAGACAATCCAGGAAGTTTTTTGAGAATATAGGAAACAACTTCCTGATACAAGTGCTGAAGGAACCAATCAGGAGCCATCCACAGCTTGACCTGCTGTTCACAAAAAGGGTGGAATTAGTAGGTGATGTAGATGTGAGTCGCAACCTGGTAAGCAGTGATCATGAGATGGTCGATTTCAGGATCCTGATCAAAAGAAGAAAGGAGAGCAGCAAAATATACACTCAGGACTTCAGAAAAGCAGACTTTGACTCCCTCAGGGACCCGATGGGCAGGATCCCCTGGGTTGATAACATGAAGGGGAAAGGAATCCAGGAGAGTTGGCAGTATTTTAAAGAAGCTTTATTGAAGGCACAGGAGCAAACCAACCCAATGCATAGTAAGAAAAGCAAATACGATAGTTAACCACCTTGGCTAAACAGTGAAATCCTTGGTGAGTTTAAGCCCAGAAACGGAGTTTATAAGAAATGGAAACTTGGACACATGACTAGAGAGGAGTATAAATATGTTGCTTGAGTATGCAGAGGTGTAATCAGGAAGGCTAAAGTGCAACTGGAATTGCAGCTAGCAAGGAATGTGAAGGGTAACAAGAAAGGTTTCTACAGGCATGTTAGCAATAAGATGATGGTCAGGAAAGGTGTGGGACCCTTACTGGATGAGGGAGGTAACCTAGTCACAGATGATGTGGGAAAAGCTGAAGTACTCAGTGCTTTTTTTGCCTTTGTCTTCCCAGACAAGGTCAGCTCCCAGACAACTGCACTAGACAACACAGTATGGGAAGGTAGGCAGCCCTTGCACCCTTGATGGAGAAAGAACCGATGAAGAACTATTTAGAAAAATTGGGCATACATAAATCCATGGGGCCAGAACTAATGCAGCTGAGGGTGCTGAGGGAGTTGGCTGATGTGATTGCAGAACCACTGGCCATTATCTTTGAAAACTTGTGATCAGGGGAGGTCCTGGACATTTGGAAAAAGGCAGATGTAGTGCCCATCTTTAAAAAGGGGAAGAAGGACAATCCAGGGATCCAAAGACTGGTCAGTCTTACCTCATTTTTAAGCACTTGGAAGAAAGGAAAGTGATCAGGAATATACAACATGGATTCACTAATGTCATGTCATGCCTGACCAACCTGATTGCCTTCTATGGCAAGGTAACTGCCTCTGCAGATATGGGGAAGGTGGTGGATATGACATACCTTGACTTAAGCAAGGCTTTTGATACAGTCTCCCGGTAACCTTCCCCGCATTGTAACCTTCATGGTAACCTTCCCTGCAAGTAAAGGGAGAGGGATTGGATAAATGAACTGTAAGATGGATAGAAAGCTGGTTAGATTGTTGGGCTGAATGAGTAGTGATCAATGGCTCAACATCTGGCTGGCAGTCACTATTAAGCAGTGTGCCCCAATGGTCAGTACTGTGGTCACTTTTTTTCAACATTTTTATTAATGACTTTGATGAGGGGATGGATTGCACTCTCAGCAAGTTTGCAGATGACACTAAGCTAGGGGGAGAGGTAGCTATGTTGGAGGGCAGGGATAGGGCCCAGAGTGATCTAAACAAATTGGAGGATTGGGTCAAAAGAAATCTGATGAGGTTCAACAAAGAGAAATGTAGAGTCCTTCACTTGGGACAGAAAAATCCCAAGCACTGTTACAGGCTGGAAATTGGTTGGCTAAGCAGCAGTTCAGCAGAAGAGGACCTGGGGATTACAGTGGATGAGAAGCTAGATATGAGTCAACAGTGTGCCCTTGTAGTCAAGAAGGCTAACGGCATATTAGGTTGTATTAGGAGAAGCATTGCCAGCTGATCTAGAGATGTGATTATTCCCTTTTATTCCACACTGGTGGGGCTACATCTGGAGTATCATGTCCAATTCTGGCCCATTACTGAAAGGATGTGGATGCATTGGAGAAAGTCCAGTGGAGGGCAGCCAAAATGATTAGGGGGATGGAGCATTTGACTTATGCGGAGAGACTGAGGGATTTGGGCTTATTTAGTTTATTTAGAATAGAAGAATAAGAAGGGATTTGATAGCAGCCTTCAACTACTTGAAGGAGGGTTCCAAAGAGGATGGAAAAAGGCTGTTCTCAGTGATGACAGATGACAGAACGAGGAGCAATGGTCTGAAGTTGCAGTGAGAGAGGTCTAAGTTGAATATGAGAAAAAACTATTTTAATAGGAGGGTGGTGAAGCACTGGAATGGGTTACCTAAGGAGGTGGTGGAATCTCTATCCCTAGAGGTTTTTAAGTCCCAGCTTGAAAAAGCCCTGGCTGGGATGATTTAGTTAGGGTTGGTCCTGCTTTGGGCATGGGATTGGACTCGATGACCTTCTGAGGTTTCTTCCAACTCAATGATTCTATGAATCTATATCTCTTGCATTGCCACTAATTGATGAGGGATGAGTAATGGCTCATGGAACAGATGTGCAGATTCAAATATTTGTCTTTACCTTCCCCTACTAAATTATTCAGTTCAGTCATTATCCACAAATATGGAAGTCCTGCTGTTTCCAACATCATTTCTTGGTAACAGAACAGTTTCACCTACCAGAATGAGTCCTGTATTTCTTTTGATGAAACATCTAATCTTCTAATCTAATCTTGCAGATCGTCTAGTGTCAGACAACCAGTCCCTCTCAAAATCACTTAAGCTAGCAACTAAAATTAGACCAAAGTATTACAACTCTCATGAGACTAAACTATTATGTGCCACAATGAGAAAGCAGGAAATACTGAAGTGCACCAAATTTCAAGGCACATGCAACGGCAGGAGATCAATTGAGATATACTCAGAAAACCACCTGCACCCCATGCTGCAGAGCAAGGCGAAAACCTCCAAGATCACTGCCAATCTCACTTGGGGCCAAATTCCTTTCTGTCCCCACACATGGGAAACAATTAGACCCTCAATGTGTGAGTAAAAACCAAGTAATGAAGCAACTGAGAATGATAATGCTCAATGCCACTTCAGAACATTGCTCTACTCTCAATCTCTGACCATTTCTGATACTCTAAGGAAGGTGACATAAAAAAACAAACCAGAATACACTGTGAGAGGAGCACAGCAATCTTCTTCTGAACCCTGTAGATGATCCACTGAATTCCTGAATCATGAGATTTTCAGAAAGATCTGATATGAATTAGAAGGGACTCACCGGATTAGTAGGCCCTGTTTGGGAGGCTGTATGAGAACCTCACCCTTGAAGGTTAGAAACCATATTAGGATTTCCATCCTGAATTTATTCATGGCCAGTTTTACCTATTTGTTCTTATGTCAACACTGTCTTTCAGTTTAAAAAGTTTTTCACTCTTCCTAGTGTTTATCTCCCCCCGCCACCCCCACCTCCCGCTGATATACATTTTTTGAGAGAAATCATGTCCCCTCTTAATCTTTATTTGGTAGTCTGAACAAACAAAGTTATTTAAGTCTCCTCTCATAAATAGGTCCTCCAGTTTCAAATGCTGCACTGAAGTCCAAATATATTAGCTCTACTGCTTTTCTCTTATCTAAAAAAACCCCAGTTTTCTTCTCAGATAAAGATACTAGGTTATTCTGGCATGATTTACCTCTGCTAAGCCCATATTACGTTAGATCCCCTTTTCCAATTACCTGTATTAGTGTAATTATTCTTTCCTTCAAAATATGTTCTAAAGCTTTGAATAATGGTGAGGTCAGATTAAGAGGTCTGTAATTCATCAAATCCCTTTTTCCCTTGCCTCCTTTCTTAAATATAGGAATGACATTAGTTATTCTTCAGGCATGCATTGTCAATCCTGGATAGATTTGTTAAAAATTTGAACACATTAGACTCTTTTCTCCTACTTTGGATGTTGTAATTTTTAATTCTGTGCATTCATTTTCATCAGCCATCTTTTCTTCATACCCATGTACTATAAAATCAGATTTATTGAATACAAAGGCACAATATTCCTTTACTTTTGAGGACATATCTAGATTATCTTTTATCTCCTCCCCAAGTACACTGCATAACATACAACTATCCTTCCTTATTAACTTTTTATTTATATAAATAGAACTATTCTTATTTTTTATTTCAATCTCCTGGGTAAAATGTAATTCAGGTTTTCTTCTGGCAATTCTCACTATATTTCTAATCTGACCTCCAAGAGTTTTCTTGGGTCCTTTTCCCCATTCTTTGATGTGAGCTCTTTGTTCAATCTTAATAACATTTTAGAAATGGCTATTCGTCCATGTGGGTCTGGAGCCTTTCCCAACAAGTTTTGCTTAGAGTGCAAATTTCAGCTAGTTTTTGTATTCTTGGTGTAAAGAAATTTCAAACCACCTCCCCATTTAAGTACCTGAATTCTTCAGTCCAGCTTGATTAAAAGGATGAATGGCTAGTAAAGCCGCTTAAATACTGAGGTCACGAAAAGTTTGCTCAAATCATCTTAATATGTCTGCCTACATCTTCATGATTCTCCATGGACTACAAGAAAGAATGCTGCCAATAACATTTTTATAGTCATCATATGTGGAACCACCTCCTTATAAAGTCATCATTTTGGAATATGTTGAATTCAAGCAAATCAGAATATCCTAGGTCAGACAATACCTGGGAACTTTTCTCCATAATGCTTTTTTTAAAACAGTACATCTCCAATATATCATTCTTTCTAACACCACAGCATATGAAAACTAACAGCACAAGATAAGGGCAAATTAACCATGGTTGGTTCAAACACAGTCAAGGCCCTTTTCAGACTGAAAACAAAATGATGTCTATGGTATAGTGTATACATCTTTTAAAAATCAATGTGAAAACCAGAACCAGATTTAAAGGAATGGAACTGTCTGTTAATTCTAGAAGGGAAAAGGGAGAGAGCCAGTTCTTGCCAACTTCATTTACATAAAGTATAATGATGCATATTCATGACTTTGCCTACAAGGTTTGTTTACTTTGGTTGGGATTTGTTAATGATGTGGTTTTACAAACAATAGTAGCTTATTATTATTGCTGTACTCATGAAAGGGCACAGGAATTGTATGGAATATGTCCTGGAATGAGTAGTTCACTGTGACTTTATAAGTAGTGGACTTTGCTCCTCTGAAGAGCTTTTAGTGTATAGCCTTTTCCCCCCGGGGCTTGAATTTTTACTCGTGTAAGCAGTATTGAGAGCTTTACAGTATATGGCTACCAGCTGTCAACATTGTTTTTATTACTGTAATAGAAGCCTGTTCTGATCAGATCTAATCAAAATAGTAGTAAGAACACTTTCAGCAGTTGGCAAGATCTCTGCATCAGATACTATCATGCTATTGTTAGTGGTGGAGTGGCTGAAGAGTTGACCGGATGTCTGCGCCAGATACCACAATGTTGCTATTAGTGGTGGAGCTGACCAGGTGCTAGCCATGTTGGGGACCGTTTAAAAGAAAGTGTGCCTAAATCTAGGCAGGGTCAGAGTCACTCCCAGCCAATGCATCACCCTTCCTCAGTGCCTCTTGCATAACCTCTCCCACACAATCACTCCATCCATACAACTACCCCATACAGAAACTACTCACCTCACTTACACAGCTCCCTAATCCCCTCTAAAGTACTGCAACATCCCCTTGATAATCTTCTCAACACAATTACCCTCACCTAGTCATGTCCTCACATCTACACCCACAGGTATTCCCCTCCACACCCATTCAGTGCTCTGCCCAGCACACTCTCTTCCTCCATTCCCCCCACAGCATTCAATTTAGTGTATCTGAAGCAATCTTCTCCCCTCTCTTTGCAAGCCAGAGGGTATGTCTACACTGCAAAGTTAATTAAAAATAACAGCCGTTATTTCGAATTAATTTAAATAGCATCTATACATGCAAACTGCTATTTTGAGGTTAATTTGAAATAGCGGAGCCCTTAATTCGAATTTGGTAAACCTCATTCTACGAGGAGTAACGCCAAATTGGAAATAGCTATTTTGAATTAAGTGCTGTGTAGACACTTAATTCGAAATAGGGGGCCTCCAGCCCTTCCCAGGGAGCCCTGGTGGCCACTCTGGGCACAACCAGGAAAACTTACTCTCTTCTCCCACAGCCCCGGAGCCATTAAAGGGGTAAACCCTGGCCACAATGCCTGTTCCAGCTCCAAGCCTGCCAGCCCAGAGCCAGCAGTTGCAACTGGGGCCCCTGAACTAGTGGCCCCAAAACATGAGCCAGGAAGCCACAGGCAGCCAGCCCTCCACTGCTCCCCAGGAACAGTCTGCCAGCTCCCAGGAGCCTGACAGGGGTCGGAGAAGGTGGGCACCTTCCTGGTCCAGGGTGGAGATCATGGACCTTATTCAGGTTTGGGGGGATACCCCCAACGTCCATGATCTCCGCACTAGGTAGAGGAACGTGGCTGTCTTTGGCAGCATAGCTGCCAGCCTGGCCACCAAAGGCCACATGTGAACCCAGGAGCAGGTTTGCATGAAAATCAGATTGGTCCAATGAGACCCCCAAACGTGGGCCCTTCTTTCCCTTGCTTCCCCCTTCTAGCTCCCTCCTCTCAGGTTTACCCATCCCCTCTCCCACCCTCTCTCTTCCCCTCTCCTACCTCTTTTTCCCAGTCTCCCCAGAGGTTCATCTCCTTCCCAGTTTTGTTCAATAAACCCAGTTTCTATTTTTGAACATACATGTCTTTTGTTTGACATCAGGAAGGGGGGCTAGGGAGGAGTAAGTGGAAAGATGTGAGGGAGGAATGGGGCATGAGCCCCTGGTGGGGAGGACCAGGGTGGCTCTGAGGGGTTCTCAGGGTGGACACTGTCCTGCAGGGCTTTCTGGATCCTGACTAAATTTAAATTAATGGAGATTGCTTATCTCCTAGAACTGGAAGGGACCTTGAAAGTCATTGAGTCCAGTTCCCTGCCTTCACAGCAGGACCAAGTACCCTCCCTGACAATTTTTGCCCCAAATGGCCTCTGCAAGGTTTGAACTCACAACCCTTGGTTTAGCAGGCCAATGCTCAAACCACTGAGCTATCTCTCCCCCGCCTCAAGGACTCTCTCCTTGATGGACCCCCCCGGATGGCAGCCTGCAGCAAGTGCAGCCGAGATGATGGCAACAACAACAGAAGATGCATTGGTGTGCTCAGGAGCAGCTCTGGCTCCATGAGGCCGAGTGCTGTTGTGTCCCTAGTGCGGGCACTCAGGGCATTCCAAGACAGGACTGCTTTGCTGTCCCTCATCGAGGTAGACAAGCAAGTGGGGAACCCTGAGAACTGTCTGTCCGGGGTGGAGGTAGGTTCCCCTTAAACATAGAGCTCAGTTAGCCTCAGGCAGCAGCCCCACACACTAAGTCCTCACCTGATACCTTGCCGGCACTGGTTCTGGCCAGCCGTAACTTCAGTTCAGGGTCCACTCAGTTTGGATGTGCTCTTTCGAAATAGCAAAATGCTATTTTGAAATAGTTTTTGTGTATAGATGTGTTATTTCAAAGTAGCTTAATTTGAATTAACTATTTCGAATTAAGTTAACTCGAATTAACGCTGTAGTGTAGACATACCCAGAGAGAGGAGCAGAAATGATTTGCAGAACAGTCTTATGTGTTCTTAGTGTATATACAACATGCCTCAGGTGGCACCTGACCAGGATTCATCACCATATTTGGTCTGATGGTTGGATCATTAGCTTTCCCAGCTGGACCGTGTACTGACAGGGAGCATGATGTTAATGCTGATCTGCGTACCACATTCCTCCTCCTTTTCTCCCAGAAAGCAGGTTATTTTTCATCCTCTTCTCTTTCTCTCTGGCTATGTCTAGACTGTAGGCTTCTTTTGGAAGAAGCTTTTTTTGGAAGAGATCTTCCAAAAAAACTTCTTCTGAAAAAGAGTATACACACAAAAAAGTGCATCTAAAAACGATGTGCTTTTCTGAAAGAGAGCGTCCAGACTGATGGACGCTTTCTCACATAAAAGGCCATCCGCAACCACTTCAGCCAGGGCTTTAGGTCACCAGTTGCTTCCAAGTGCTGGTGCCGGAGCTTCGCAGAGACATGCGCTTAAAGGGACCCCCCCCTGGCTAGCCGTTTCTCTGCTTCTGCTGTGTGCTTGCTACCTCTTCAAGGGACAGCAAAGTTCTTGCAGTGTCTGCTGTGGTTGCCCCACTTTTTTGGATACCACAGCTTTTATCTTGGTGCCATGGAGCCAGTGCTGCCCCATGGCATACTATGGCCCAAATGGCCATGCTACAATTTCTCTAGCACTTTTGTGCCAGCTTCCTTCCTGGCCCAGTACGTTAATCACAAGGGCTACTTTTCTATGGTGCTGCAGACCCTAGACAACCACCATGGACACTTCACAAACATTTTTGTCGGGTGATTAGGCAGGGCACATGATGCTCGCATCTTTAGAAACTCCAGCCTGTACCGCAAGCTGGAGGCGAGCACATTTTTCCCCCACTGAACTTGCCGTTGGGGACATGCAGATGCCACTATGCATTGTGGGGGATATGGCCTACCGCCTCATGCCGTGGCTGATGAAGCCATACATTGGCCACCTGGACCTAGCAGGGATGTAGTTAACGTCCACCTGACCCATGCCCAGATCCAGGTGGAGTGCATCTTCGACTGCCTCAAGGCACAGTTCAGGTGTCTGCTGACCCGCCTTGACATGTGGGGAGCACAACATCCCTGAGGTGGTCACAGCACGTTGTGACCTCTACAACATTGTGGAGAGAAAGGGGGAGGCCTTCCTTCTGGGGTGGGGGACAGATGCCGGCCACAAGTAGTGAGTGTTCAAGTAGCTGAGGACTGCTGCCATCTGACAGGCCCATTGGGCTGGGAGGCCCTGAAGGAGAGGTTCTGTCAAGGACCCCAGTAACTCTCCCTAGGCCTCCCCAACAGGGGCCTCTGGCTTGCTGCCATCTCCCTTTCCCACCACAATCCCTCCCTTCACCCTTTCCCTTACCTTGCAATAAAGACACCTGTGTGGTTTTCAACAAAATGAAGTCTGTATTTATGAAACACTAAGAAAAGGTGGGCGGGGGAGAGGGACTCATAAACTGGGGAAGGGGGACTCATAACCTGGAGAGGCGTGGGGGGCTCAGGGCTGGGAGGGACATAGGGGGTGGCTAGATGTACCACCTTGGGTGCGGGGACCTTGTTGGAGTTGGGGTTAGGTGGGTCCAGGGACCACAGAGGGAAGGATAGGAGGGGGAGCTGGAGTGGGGTCAGGGATGGCGGGGCAACAGAAGGGTGGGGCATGGACATTTGTAGGGGAGGGAGCAGAGGCATAGCAGGGGGTTAGGCAGAGGGAGAATGGGCATATCGGGGTGGGCAGGAGGGTGGAAGCCAGGAACAGCAGCATCAGGTGGCTATGTTATCATGCGCAACATGCAGGCATACATGTTGTCACACCACTGCATGAGCTGGTCCCATGCACAGTTCCACTGCTCAGAATCCTCACAGACCCTCTGCACCAGAGTCTGCTGCATGTTGCACAGGACACTGACATGCTGATGCATGAGGTCTTCTTGGACACTTTCACATCTTTGGGTCCCGCGGGTTCTGGTGGCTGGCTGTGGTGGTGTGGTTCATCCCTCAGTCCCTGCTGGTCCGGCTGTTGAGAACATAAAGAGGGAGAGGCAGTCAGTCATCCCTGCAGACCCTGTTCCTGAGGCTGTGACCTCCTCTGTGAGCAGCAACCAACAGTCTTCGGGCCAGAGGAGGGGGATGACCTGGGAGCAAGGCCATGTGTGGCCTTCACAGCAGGCCCAGCCTGACAGGGGACTGTGCTGCCCACTTCCCAACCCCTCCCCCTCCGCCCACAGACAAGCAGGCAAGGGAAGTGTTCAGACACAGTGGGATCCCCTCATGGGCGGCAGAGGAGCCGGGAGCAGCCTGGTCCTTCTTGGTGTCCGCACACACAGCTACAGCTCGCAGCACTATCTATGGGAGCAGGTGCTGCCTCACATGTTCAGGCATGCCCGTGTGCTTTGTGTGGCACTCCTTGGTCTGTGTAGGGACATGTCAGCGCCCTTGTGGCTAGCCTGCTTCCAGCTGTGGTGACCCAACTCCACTCTCGGGGCAGGACATGTGTGGCCTCTCCTGAGCCTGGCAGCAGGATCCAAACCATGCTCAGGGGCTGCCTGCTGCAGCTGTGTGCTGTACACTAATGCTGCATGTGGTTGAACGTGCACAGACCATAGCACAGTGTCCAGCCCGAGCAACACTCGCCCACCCCCCCCGCCCATGTGCTCCTTGCCCTGCGTGTGTGACTGTGACAGACCGGGCCAGGTCTGGGTACAGCTGAGGGCATCTGCTCAGGGTGAATTGCTCAAACTCGGGGCTCCTTACAGCCCCAGACTGGAGGCCCTTCCCAAATAGGCCACAAACCAGTTGCACAGAGTGCTTCAGCTGCCAGTCTGGCCAGCCAGAAGCCTCACGAGCAGGAGCGGCTCGAGGCTGGCTATGGCAGCTGGCGCCCCAGATGGAATGCGCAATCGGCGCCCCCGCCTGCAGGGTCGTCAATGGACTGATGTCCTCATCAGGCGCCTCAGGTGGCGGTGCCCTAGGCGGCGGCCGAGTCCACCTACATTCACAGGCTGCCCCTGCTCATGAGTAAAACCCTTCTGATATCCCAGCTCTTCCTGCGCCCCAGTCAGCCCCGGGCCTGCACACAGGCGAGGGGTTATAGAACCCAATCTCACCTACCCAAACGGATTCTTCCGGTCCCAAGAAACCAGCCACAGGTCCCAAGTTAATTTACCCTCTGGATCTTACCCACAAGATCACGCTGAGCCAATCCTTTACAATCTAAAATCTAAAGGGCTGTGTCTAGACTGCATCCCTTTTTCATAAAAGGGATGCAAATTAGACATATCACAATTGCAAATGAAGTGGGGATTTAACCCCCCCCACTTCATTAGCATAAAAATGGCTGCCTCTTTTTTCCGGCTCGGAGCTTTGCCGGAAAAAAGTGCCAGTCTAGATGCGGATCTTTTGGAAAATAAAGCCTTTTCTGAAAGATCCCTTATCCCTCATTTTAAGAGGCATGTGAGGGAAAATAAAGCCTTTTCTGAAAGATCCCTTATCCCTCATTTCTAGAGGGATAAGAGATCTTTCGGAAAAGGCTTTATTTTCCGAAAGATCTACGTCTAGACTGGCGCTTTTTTCCAGCAAAGCTCCAAGACGGAAAAAAGCGGCAGCCATTTTTATGCTAATGAAGCGGGGGGGATTTAAATCCCTGCTTCATTTGCAATTGCGATATGTCTAATTTGCATCCTTTTTACGGAAAAGGGATGCAGTCTAGACACAGCCAAGGTATATTACTAAAAGAAAGAAAAGCATGAGAGTAAGGTTGTTAAATGATAATACATTACATGCATTGAATCACCCAGTTCTCGATACAGGCTCTTGGCAGATATATTATAACTGCTGGCTTACATCCTATGTCAGGATGGGTCCACAGTTCTTTCCGGCTCATGGTTCCGTGCAAGGCTGTCTCTGGGATCAAGAGCTGAGCTGAAGACCAAGATGGAGGGTGCCAAATGGCACTTATATACCTCTCCTGGCATCTTCTTGGCTGCAGCAGGTCACCTGGTCAGTGGCCTATCCCTGTGTTCCCTATGCTGGTAGCCCTTAGGTATCAGTCACATTCCTGAGATGTGTATTGGCACCTAGAGATCCATTGTCTCCTTGCTAATTAGCATAGCCATAGGCTGAGCTTTCCTTGCCCCTTTGCTCAGCCACAGACAGAGAACTTTCCTGCATCCATACAAAGTACATATTTCTAACTCCACATACAGATATTATACCATTACATGAACACCATATACAGAATCAGTAGAACAGAAGCTTTCATGTGATACCTCACATGGCCCCCTTTGTATACACTTTGGGGCAAACACTCCCCTATGGGTGCAGCAGTGATCTTGCTGCTTCCCTTAAAATCCAGTAACGTGACAGTGACAAAGTGAGTTCACTCACTTGACGTCCTGGCTCACAGGCACTGGCTCAAGGGAGACGGTCATGGTGTCTGTCTCCTCCTCCTCCTCCGCCTGGCCCTGGTCCTCCTGATCATCCTCCACTGAGAGCCTAGGTGATGACGGGAGTCTCAAAGCCGGAGTCTACGAGGACGGGTGGAGAATACATTTCCCCACTATCCAGGATCTGGTGCAGCTCTTTGAAGTAGGGGCAAGTGTGGGGTCCTGGCCCTGAGCACAAGTTGTGTTCTCTGGTCTGGACATATCCCTGGAAGAGCTCCTTAACCTTAACTCCAGACCTGTTCCAAGGTCCGGGGTGGGTGTCGGCACTCTGCCAGGGACTCGGCCATCTGGCCATAAATGTCCGCATTGTGCTGCTTGGCCCAGAGATCCTGCAAGGTCTCCTTCTCGCCCCACAGCTCGAGGAGGGACAGGATCTCTGGTCTGGACCAGGATGCTCCCCGCCTCTTGGTCCCCCTGGGTGGGTCCTGTGACCCCTGGAGCTGATCCCTGTGAGGGCCAGGGAAGTTGCAGGGGGCTTGAGGCTGAGCCATGAGTGTCAAGGCCTGTGGCAGGGAGAGCTGCATGGTGAGTTGCTGCTCTCAGGCCGGCTTCCTTCCACAAGGCTTTGTCCAATGTGCCTGCAGCTTTAAGAGGGGGCAGGAGACAGGAACTATAGAGTTGTGACTACTTTGTATGGAGTGATCACCAGGGTACCTGTGCCATTTTCTGGTGGCCTCTTCTTTCGAAAACCCCCCCCCCCCCCAAAACCACTTGTCCCCATCCACACACGCCTTTGTATGAAAGAGCTCTTTTGCAAAAGGTGTTCTTGCTCATAGAAGGAGGATTACCAACATTGGAAAAAGCCTCTTTTGAAAGAACTTTTGAAAGATTTACTTTTGAAAGAACACGATTGCAGTGTGGATGTTCCACAAGTTTTGTCAGAAAAATGGCTGGTTTTCCGACAAAACTCTATCATGTAGACATATCTTCAGTCTATGGATGGAGAGGGGTGTCTGAGGGTTCAGCCTCCATTTGTGACATACTGGACATATGGCCATCTGTTCTGGTTCTCCCTCCTCTTTCTCTCCAGGATCAGTGAGGGAGACACAAACACCTGGAGGAGCCTGACTTGAAGAACAGCCAGCGGCCCTATATTATTTGCAGCTATGGCAAACAGCAAATTGAAAGAAGTGCTCAGCCAGAAATGCTGAATCTAGACTGATATAATGCTTCTATCTATTCCCAGCATCCACTGGCACAGAGTTGTGTAGCAGATGAATTCACTCTCTGCCCCCTTTGTGGTTTGTCTTTCATCTCTTCCAGTTCTGCATCTTGTCAGAAGTGACTATTCTATCCCTCTTTATTTACTTTGTGCATTATGATGAATTTGGTTTATTTGTTGTGTGCGTATATATATATATATACAAATAATGTAATCCACTCACCCATGGCAAGTAGATTACAACCCGGAAGAGCCAGCACAGAACGATCTGCGGCTGGAGAGCGGAGCTCACCGCCGCTTGGCGAGCCCCGTATGTGTATATATATATATAAATTATTATTAAATTAACTGTACACTCCAAAGCTTTGCTGTGTAGCATTTTAAAGCTGACTTAATATTGCTTTCATCTTAACATCTACTTTTCTAAGTTCCTCAGGTACCAGTAGCAAGTCAGGGTTTAAAGCCTAGTTATTTAGACATATAACATTGAGTAGTAGTATGAATACTGGCAGATTGAAGGCTGTATAACAAATGTGATTGCTAAAATCCTTGTCATTGCTAGTGTTCCAAATGATGGGCTATATAGGCATCAGTGAAGCTGAATTTTATTGTGTCCAAATGATTTGAATTCTACCACTACATTCAATTTAGTGAGGTTGATGTTATGCAGTTTTGTACTGTGCTGCCTATTATTGACCATTGCTGCTAGGGCCAAACCTGTCATGGGTAAAAATTAATGCGTTTATCAATACTCTTGTATTTTGCTGCAAATGATTCAAGTATTTATTCCCTTTAAATTGTAAAGAAACCAATGGTAATCACAGAACATGGAGTGCATTAGCTTTGTGAGGAAGGTGAACTGGAATGGCTGATAGGATTTCATGTAATTGAGAATCAAGGCAGGTGCAATTATTGCTTGATAAATGCCAGAAAGAAACATAATTTTATTTTTACTCTGTTAAAAAAGTATGCTTTCTTGCTTTGCAGCACCAGTAACTTGGCTTTTCATTTGCAGTAAAATAAAAATCGTAACAGCAAGAGTGCATTATCTGTTTGTGTCTTAGAGCTGCTAAATGGATTGGATAAATTCCTGTTTGTAAGTGACCTCAACTTGCTATGAATTATTTAAAATATTCAGACAATTTGCTGTAGATCACAGTGTTCTTGTAAATGAAGATAAATCCTCCCAACCGAATGGCTGGTCTTTTATAAGATATTAGGTTGTCTTCATACCTATGGATTTTGAGGAACTATAGGTGAATTAGTTATAGCTTTACTGAAAAAATGTGGATCACTGACATCAGTTTCAGGGATCTCTTAATTTCCAATGTGATTTTCTTTTCGGTTGCTACATATGTTAAGTGATGCAGATGAGTGATATGAGGGCTACACATCATATTTATATGTGAAAAAATTATTCTGAAGCATATGATATGCAACACAACATTTTATATATTTAGACTTCCATTGCAAGTAACAGGCATTACATAACAAATACATAGATATATTTTGTACATGTATTATACATTTAATACACTATAAATTCCAGTGCTATTAAACAACCCCTTCACAACAATAATTCATCCATGCACTAGTTATATACCAAACTATCAATCCTTCTTCTCCTCAAAGGCCTCAGTCAATGTCTAGTAAGTGTGAGGTAAGTGCAAAGACTCCCACACTCTTCATAGCAGGTTCTGAATGCTCAAGAAAAAATGGATGTTGTGGCTAATAAGGTGAATAGGTTTCAGTGCTGTGTGCAAGATGCCACACTGACAGCCTTCTCTCTCCAGGAGGTGCCAGATCAAATGCCTGTGAGGCAGCAATACTGCACAGAGAGAGGTGCGCTGCATATTTTTTGTAGCTAAATGCAGGTGTGTTGAAAAGCTACAGCTCACAGTTGACAGTGTATTTTAATGGAGCACAGCATATTCACTAAAAGAGCGGATGTCTAAGGTCATAAACTGATAAAAAGGTTTCTGAAAATCTTTCATTGTTAAGCATGGTCCCAAATTGCTGGATAACTTCATTATAAGTGTACCCATATTTCATTCTGTTGAATTCTATTTAGTGATGTTCCTGCTGTGCAGTTTTGTTCTGTGCTGTCTGTTACTAACCAAGTCTTCCAGGGCTTATCCTGTCACTGGCAAAATTAATGCAATTGTCAATACACTGTGTATTTCAGCGTACAAGGTGCAGGTCCTTGGTTCTTTTTATGGACAAGAAAACAATGCTTATCACAGGAGGATCAAGCACTGCAAATTTGCCAGCTGGGAAGACTGTCACTTTAAGAATGGTGAACTGGAATGGCTGACAGGTTTGTGGCACTAAGAAGCAAGGAGGGCTTAATTATCATCGAGCTAATCCATAAGGAGACATAGTTTGATTTCATTAGTAGAGTGTAATTTTGTACACTTCACAGTAGCTGCACAGCTTGCCTTAGTTATCCACTGACTCTACAAAGTAGTTTGCACAAACCTTCCCATCCCCCCAACAACAAAAAGGCAAAACTAACAAAAAGAGAATGAAAAATGGGCTCAGGTGAAGAGGCCTAATCATGAATGAACTGTCAATTTCTTTCAGTTACTCTTTTCCAAAGGAATTTAGGTGTTTCAAGTTAGCTTTCTCTCTAGTAGTCATTGCCCTTTTCAGAGAAGCTGGAAAAATGAATTGACAAGAATGTCATGTTACATACTGTATATTGGAGGACAATTTACAGATTATGCTATGAACTGCAAAAGAAAGAACAAAAGAGCAATTATATATATATATGAGGATGATACGTAAATGTATATATATGTATATACAAATACAGTAGCGAATCTTATTGATATCATAAGGAGCAATGTGCATTTGTGTGTGTGCATAGATATATCTATATTGGTATATACATATATATACATTTACGTATCATACTCATAACTTGAGTCAAAGTAAAAAAAATAATGCTACAGCTAATATCTACAGAGAATTAACTAATGGAGAATCTGAGTGCTATAAGTCAGGTAAAGGACATTTTTTCCAATAGCCTTCTTCCTAAGGAAAATGCCTCCCAAGACCATTGACATGACACTATTGTTCTTCATGGGGAATATCCTTAATACGGCATTCAGTTCTGGTCTGTATCACTGGATGCTAAATGGCTCTTAGTTATCCTGAAAAGCCACTGTGAAATAATCTCTGTGGGGGGGCTGACTGATCTGTTTTAGCTGATTGGCTAATATATGCACACGCTCTGAATAGGTTTCAGTGCTAGTATGAAAATTCATCAGCTAGGATGGCTATGGCAAATTAGAAATTAAGCCAATGCTGATGGGGACTTGCTAACCCGAGGCACTCTCTTAAGAGCAAAGCAAAATCCCAAATCCCACAAAATACCCTCCGTATTAATTACATTTTGATAAATCACAATGTTTTATAATGATCCAAAGTATACAAAATCCTTTGATGTGTATTAATAACAATATCTGTATACTATAGCACATGACTGTTTTAAAAATGAGCCATTTATATTTTATAATGGGCAATTTAGCTGGCTAATCCAGAAAAGATTAGCACCTTCCATGACAAAAGACTCCAAAAGCATGCCTGGGGCAGTAATTTTATCCAGATGGTCTTCTCAAAACGCTATTCAGCTGCTGAAGGCTTATGGAAGTTTAGGACTTTGCTTGCTTAGATATTTAGGGTCAAAAGCTTTTTTAAAAAACTAAAGATAAAAACAAAAATGTGAGTATCTTTCAAAAAGTGTTTTGAAATAGCATCTCCTTTCTCTTTTCCAGTCTCCTTCTTTCCCATTTCTGCTTGTCCTTATTTCTTTGTCTGTTGCTTGGTTTCGCTGCTTATTTGTTTGCTTGCTTAAGGAGAGAATTGAAACTGATTGTGAGAGATAAAGAGAATGGAATAGTTTAAAAGCAATTACAAAGTATAAAAAGGAATTGAAATGAAAAAAATAAATGCTTGCAATTTAGTGCTTCTCAGGAAATAATTCAGACAGAATTAATCAGCCACAGTACAAAAGGACTTTCCTTATTGTAGCCTTGGAAGAAGATGTTAGAGACTGAGGAATACTGCCAGGGCACGTCTACACAGCAGGGCTAAAACCGAAATAAGCTACACAACTTGAGCTATGTCAATTGTGTAGCTTAAGCTGAAATAGCTTATTTTGGCTTTGGGAGCTGTCTACACAGCAGGAATTCTGAGAAAGATCACTCTTCCTCCAACTTCCCTTATTCCTTGTAAAATGCGGGTTACAGGAGTTGGAGTAAGAAGTTCTCCTGCTGGACATTATTTCGACATTACGTCAAAATAACTGCTTGCAGTGTAGACGTGGACTATGTTATTTCAGAATAACATCAGTTATTTCAAAATAACACTTCTGCGTAGAAGTACCTTTGCGAGGGAGGGGCCATCTTCTTTCCATTGCAAATTTGTACATTCACTTCAGTGGGAACAGGATTGGGCCAAATATCTATGTATTGTAATAGGTAACTCTGCAGTTCTCTTTTAATGTTGACTTTGCATAAATGACCCTAATGCAAATCAATGGAATTGTGAGCATGAACGTAGATCAACAGACTATTATCCAAACAGGGATCCTTATTGCAAAACTTTGAACTTCATATTTATAGACACTTAAATGATCTATAGAGTCCAGCACTAAAACTATAAATCATGTTAGCAAAGACTTCTGGTCAATAATCTTATGTAAACTATCCATGAAGTCCGGTCATTTGAAGAAGTGAGTTGTGCCCATGAAGGCTCATGATACCATCTAGGCATGCTTTGTTAGTGTTTAAAGTGCTACTAGACTATTTGTTGTATTTTTAATTTTTTTTCTGTTACAGACTAACTCAGCTACCCCTATGAAGTAATATTATGATTAGCTAACACCTATAGAGAAAAAAATGACTCCAATCAATATTATAATTTCCAAGGAATTATCTAATAATTCATTCTTAACTAATAGATGTCTTTGGTCCTACTGTATCTACTATTAGAGTGTATTAGTGATGGAAGAGATATCTGCTTTCCATGTCTGACCAACAGGGACAGAGACCTAGCCAACATTTTTTCCACTCATGATTCATTATGAACATAAGAACGGCCATACTGGGTCAGACCAAATGTCCATCTAGCCCAGTATCCTGTCTGCTGACCGTGGCCAATACCAGATGCCCCAGAAGGAGGGAACACAACAGGTAATCCTCACATGATCCCTCTTCTGTCACCCATTTACAGAGGATAGGGACACTATTCCTACCCATTCTGGCTAATAGTCATTGTTGGATCTAACCTCCATGAATCTGTCTAGCTCTTTTTTGCACCCTGTTAATGTCCTAGTCTTCACCACATCCTCTGGCAAGGAGTTCCATAGGTTAACTATGCACTGAAGGAAGAAAAACTTCCTTTTGTTTGTTTTGAATTTGCTGCTTATTAATTTCATTTGGTGACCCTAATTCTTATATTGCGGGAATAAGTACTGTAAATAACTTTTCTTTATTCACTTTTTCCACACCAGCCATGATTTTATAGACCTCTATCATATCCCCCCCTTAGTCTCCTCTTTTCTGAGCTGAAACGTCTAAGTCTTTTTAATCTTTCTTCTTTTGGACCCAATTCCAAACCCCTAATAATTTTTGTTGCCCTTTTCTGAATCTTTTCCAATGCCAATATATCTTTTTTGAGATGAGGCAACAACATCTGTATGAAGTATTCAAGATGTGGGTGTACCATGGTTTTATATAGAGGCAATAAGATATTCTCTGTCTTATTCTCTATCCCTTTTTTCATGATTCCTGAGACTCTATTTGCTTTTTTGATTGCTGCTGCACACTGAGTGGATGTTTTCAGAGATCTATGAACAATGACGCCAAGATCTCTCGTGTACAGTAGTTGTAACTAAATTAATTCCCCATCATATTGTATGTAAAGTTGGGATTATTTTTTCCAATGTGCATTACTTTACATTTATCAACATTAAATTTCCTTTGCCATTTTGTTGCCCAATCACTTAGTTTGGTGAGATCTTTTTGAAGCTCTTCACAGTCTGCTTTGGTCTTAACTATCTTGAGCAGTTTGGTATCATCTGCAAATTTTGCCACCTCACTATTTACACCTTTCTCTAGATCATTTATAAATAAATTGAATAGGATGGGTCCCAGGACAGACCCTTGGGGGATCCTACTAGTTACCTCTCTCCACTCTGAAAACTTACTATTTATTCGTACCTTTGTTTCCTGTCTTGTAACCAGTTATTAATCCATGAAAGGACCTTCCCTCTTATCCCATGACAACTTATTTTACTTAAGAGCCTTTGGTGAAGGTCCTTGTCAAAGGCTTTCTGGAAATCTAAGTATACTATATCTACTGGATCTCCCTTGTCCATGTTTGTTAACCCCCTCCAAGAACTCTAGTAGATCAGTAAGGCATGATTTCCCTTTACACAAACCATGTTGACTTTCCCCCAACAAATTATGTTCATCTATGTGTCAGACAATTTTATTCTCTTCTTTAGTTTCAACTAATTTGCCTGATGCTGATGTTAGACTTTCCGGTCTATAACTGCCAGGATCACCTCTAGAGCCCTTTTACAATATTGGTGTCACATTAGCTATCTTCCAGTCTCTAGGTATGGAATCTGATTTAAAGGATAGTTACCACAGTTAATAGTTCTGCAATTTCCCATTTGAGTTCTTTCAGAACTCTTGGGCAAATGACATTTTGTCCCGGTGACTTGTTACTCTTAAATTTATCAATTTATCCCAAAACTTCCTCTAATGAGACGTCAATCTGGGACAATTGCTCAGATTTGTCACCTTAAAAGAATGGCTCAGGTTTAGGAATTTCCCCAATATCCTCAGCTGTGAAAATGGAAGCAAAGAATTCATTTAGTTTCCCTGCAATGACTTTATCATCTTTGAGTGCTCCTTTAGCATCTTGATTGTCCAAAGGCCTCCACTGGTTATTGAGCAGGCTTCCTGCTTCTGATGTACTTAAAAACATTTTGCTATTACTTTTTGAGTTTTAGGCTAGCTGTTCTTCAAACTTCTTTTTTGGCTTTTCTTATTATATTTTTACAGTTAATTATACAACGTTTATGCTCCTTTCTATTTTCCTCACTAGGTTTTGACTTCCACATTTTAAAATATGTCTTTTTATCTGTCACTGCTTCTTTTACTTGGTTGATAAGCCACAGTGGCACTTTTTTTGTTCTCGTACTGTGTTTTTTAATTTGGGGTATACATTTAAGTTGGGCCTCTATTATGGTGTCTTTGAAAAGTTTCCATGCATCTTGTAGATATTTTACATTACATTAGATTATGCATTTTATATAAGATATATTTTGTATGGTCAGTTCAGTCATATACCTCCCTGTTCATGGATGTTACATGCATTGAAATGGTGGGGATGAATCTTGATAATTTTGAAATAAAGTACCTAAGATAATGTTCTATTATCTGAACAGGTGGAAAAACATGATGGCATTACTTTGGGCTACAGTTATATTTTAAGAAATATATGAATGCATGACAATTCCTTCTAATAACACACCTGACTGTGAGTTCCTAACAGGAATAAATAGGTTTATATTTGTTTTCATCAATGACACAAAGACAAAAAACCCTTTAACTTAATTTGGGGGTTTATAAATCCAAAAGACTCTCCCTGTTGCTAAGATTACTGCTCAATTACTTTTTGATGGCACAGTATGTATTAAATTGATGGCATATCTGAGCTTTCTCTTGTTACAACTCAAACAATAAATGGCAGTTAAAAAATAATTAATCCCAGGGGTCACACAAGATTCTCCTTCAAACGCCCATTACCTTTCACTAAAGACTTTCAATTTCCTTTTGAGTTATTATATTCACAGATCTGAAGATGCACATTGGATAGAACAAATTTTGTAGTATCTTCCCTGCCATGAAAGGCAGGAGGTTAAAATCCATCATGCCTTTTTGCCACTTCTGAAAGCGTTTACATACCTATAAGCGATGGTTCATGACTGCTTTTTCATCAGATTTAAATGCAGTCAATTGCACTGGTTCATGACTGAGCAGGTAACTCTGTAAATATGTATGTCCTCTCTCCACAAGCAAACATACTAGACACAACAGGGATCCTTGTTGCAAAACAGCAAGGACCAAATGATGTTTGAAAATGCACTCACCTAATTCTACCACTTTCATCCACTTAAAAATGTAGCATCAGTGCTTGAACTCAGCAGTCCAACATCTTACAATCCCTCAGGGAAAAATTCTGATGAAGTTAACAGTGGCTGGCTGGTAAATTATTTGAAACCACCAGGGTCCCATTCATCTAAAATGGCTTCAAAAGAAGAATGATGGAGTCCTAGACTTGGACATTCCTTTTTTCCCCCCATGGAGGTAGCTGTCTAATAAAGGTAAATGGCTCTTGTGAAGTATTCAAGTAAAAGAAGTTGTCAAGTACCCTTGCACAATTTTGTTTATAAGACTGTTTTCAGATTTTAGTCATCACTCTGAAGCCAAAAAAGCCTGCTGTGACGATTATCATTTAAAGTATCTGAGGGGATGCCTGTTGGTCACCTCATGCCAGAGGTATTTTTCATTTGCCAAGGACATATTGAGGACTCAATTTACAGGGGGAAAAATGGAATAGGATGCTTTCTTGCTGTTACTAAATAGCAGGCCCATTAATATCTCTTTGCTGGTTTTCAGCTCAGAGGTTGTTTGCCCCATGATGTATTACAGAGTATTTTTAAACTGAAATTACTCATGGAAAACTGAAAGATCAAAAGAGAAACACATCTTTCTACACTATGCCTATTTCATTTCAGAATGTGCATTATGGGTGCATACACTTAACTCCTAAAGACAAATTGCTTTTTTCACAGAAGAAAACTGGGGCCCTTCCTGTCGGAGATGGGTTGAAGGAAATTGGTTCCTTTCAATTTATAAAAACCTTAAGTCAAATTCAGAAGTCATCTGGTTTGCAACACTATCATATTGCAATAAGTCACATTGCTATTGATTTATAATTTTTGCATCTTTACTAATCAAGGACCTGTTTCTCCATTATCAGGGCATCTTGAACAGTCATTTTTGCCTGTGAAAAGGGAGTGTAAAACACTATCAAACCAGAACTCTGCACTGAAACCAGCAACAGCATTTTATATTCATTTTGGACAGGTATAAATGACTACCCAAAAGGGAAACAAGTTGAAATCTGGTCCTGAGTCCTTAGGTGTTTTTTCCCTAGCGTATCCCATGCACTGGTATGGGCTACAGCCGGGGCCAGAGCTGCGCAACTGCTTGGCTCCACGGCTGGGGCTGGAGCTCTGCAGCCACTTGGCTCTGTGGCTGGGGCCGAAGCTCCATGGCTGCCACTGGGGTTGCAACTCCCTGGCCACTGGAGTTAGAACTCCCTGCCATGCCGCACCCCACCACCTCCCCGATGTTGGGCTTCTGGCTGAGTCACTGGGCCCCTGCTGTGCTCCTTCCCTGCCGCCAGACTTCCCTGTTCCTGGATTTTGTGATCAAAATGGATGTTGCCTGACCAGAGAGTCTCGGTTCAGGGAGGTACAACCTGTGGTGAAAATCTTTTAACTGAAATCAGTGCAAAAGAGGAATCTTCTGTGTGTTATTATCAGCAAGCTAAAAGAATCCATCATCCTCCAATTGATGTATAAAATGGGTATTTAGTGTTATAAAATGCTACGTTTTTTTTGCTACATGCAGGTGGAATTTTCACAACAGAATGGAATTTTTATGGAATGAACTGCCTTTTATGCCAGCTCTTACTTTTCAGTTTCTTTTAACTATTTTTTTCTTTTTATCACAAATGTCCATCTTTCCATTTTATTGCAAAAGGGTGAAAGATTGTTTTGCTGAATGAACAGGAGAGGCACATTCATTGGCAGTTCATAAAACCTGTCCACAAAGCATGTGCTAAATCCCACTGAAGTCCAATGCTTACGGGCTAGTCTACACATACTGTGCTGCTGCTATAGTCTGGTGAAGACTCTTTATGCTAATAGGAGAGAGCTCTCCTGTCAGCATAATAAAGCTACCTCTGGTAGAATGACATAAATTACGCTGACATAAACTGTAGTGTAGAGCTAGCCTAAGAACATGATCCAAAGCCTGTAAAATTCAATGGAAAGTTTCTTCACAGGCTACAGCTCAGGCTCTAAAAGCCGAAGTCTGTTCCCACTCAAATAATTGTTAAAGCTGTCATTGACTTCTGTGGCACAATATGAGTGCCTAAGTGCTTTGCTGAAAAATGGTGGGTGTCAGCACATGTTTGAAGTTAAACACTTTGTCTTTTGTGTGTGTGTGTGTGCGTGTGTGTGTAAAACAAGAGAGAGAGAGAGAGAAAGAGAGAGAGTATATGTTTTTATTGTTACTATGGCTGACAGCCTCACTGGGCCCTTGGGCAAGATGAGGGGCATTGCTGCACTCCTAGAAAGGGTGTGGCTACAGGAGGAAGGAGCAGGGCTGAGAATAGCCAGGTCATACCCCCCCTCCCAACAGTGCTGTCAAGAGCATGCCCTGGCAAATCCTGCCTCTCCAGGCACGCCTAAATGCTGTCTGAAGCGTGTGGTGTAGTGCGACAGCAGTGATTTAGAGGGCTCAGGGCTCTGGGCCCCTTTGAAACTCCAGGTCCCTGGGAAACTGCCTTCTTTGCCTCCTTGTCAGGGTCCTGATTGCTCCACCACAGAAGTCTGCTCTGGAGCAAAGTAGGAACCAATCTGAATGTTCAGCTAAATTTTAGACTAAGCCAGAACTAGAATGTTGAATTTCAGAAAGATAGAGATTTTCTTCCTCCCCCACCTATTATACAGCTCTCTGAGTTTCATCCTGGATAAAGCTTTCTTACCCTACTGATTGCATTGATTACCTCATTAGCCACACCCCTAAGAGCTATGAGCCACAGGATTAATTAGCATGTTTTGTGGGCATTTTAGTGCCTTTTAGTGTATGTTTATATGGGGAGAGGGAGAATCAACAAGTCCTGACTCTGAATGTCAATATTTTGACCTGACAAGAGTGGCAGATTTCTTGTTTGCTTTTCTGAGATGGGTGGCAAGATTGTTTAAAACTGAGGACTTTCACTAAATGATTTGAGAAGGAAAGAAAGGAATGCATTACCAACAAACATATTGTCTACTCCACAGTCCTTAGTATAGACACAGTCCCATCTGAACATATGTTTGAAGTTATCATCATGTCTTTGATATCATCTCCATCACCATACTCTCATAGGGTATGTCTACACTACCCCCCTAGTTCGAACTAGGAGGGTAATGTAGGCATACCGGACTTGCAAATGAAGCCCGGGATTTGAATTTCCCGGGCTTCATTTGCATAAGCGGGGAGCCGCCATTTTTAAAACCCCGCTGGTTCGAACCCCATGCAGCGCGGCTACACGGGGCTCGAACTAGGTAGTTCGGACTAGGCTTCCTATTCCGAACTACCAGTACACCTCGTGGAAGCCTAGTCCAAACTACCTAGTTCGAGCTTTCTTGCTATTTCCACTTATTATTTCACAGTTGTTCACATACATAACTGAAGGGTAATTGTGCCATTCAATATATTTCAACTGTCAGTGCAGACTAAGTCCATCACTAGAAGGATGCGCATTCATACTGCTGCGGAATGAAGGACTGATAGGCTGTGGAATATAGTATATGATAGCTTTGATTTGGCATGTCAGTAATTGGATATCTACATTAATGAAGGTAAGGTATTTACCTTACCAAATGTGGCACTTTTCAAGACACAAATGAAAAGGCTTAGTGTTCTGTTTCTATTAAAAAAATTTGTAGAAACATGGGAATTTCTCAGTGACTAAATAATTTCTGTTCAGGATTTGGTTTTAAGCATGTTGCCTTTGGCTAATTAATCTTCACATTCTTTCTTTGGGTTCTTAATTTTTATTGTATGTTTTACATGGCATATTCCTCATGTTCTTTTGCAGTAGCCTCACTTGAACTAGATTTTCATTTTTTAAAAGGCTCAATAACCTTTTGTGTTTTGCGATTTAATCATACTGTGCCTTTTCTATTTGCCTTTTTCTTCTTTACCATCTTGCATGGTTTGAGACTGAATTGTGGAACAGTAACTCCTAACTTAAGATTATCTCAGTTAACATTGTTTCATTGCTTATCCCTTACAGCACATGCTTTTTTAAAGTTGTGCAATGCTCCCTTATAACTTCATTATGCCCCCTGCTTTGTCCACGACTTGCAGGATTTTTTGGAACAGGAGTCTGTCCTCATGGGGGTTTGGAACCAGGGTGGGCTAGCAGCCTTTCCTCCCTCCCAAACAGCTCCCCTAAGTATGCATCTGGCCAGCTGCTGTTCTGTTACACCTCCCCTCATTGCTGTGCTGCACTTGCCCTCTGCCTTGGAACGGCTCCCAGGAGCCTACTGCTGTTATGTAGGGTGGGGGGAGAGGGGTGCTGATGTCAGGATGTCTCCCCGACCTCCTCCAATTGAGCACCCCACTTCATACCCCCTCTCCACAAAGCAGGATATCACATCTATAGACTCCTGAATCTGAACTTCCTGATCTGTTTAAAAGAACAGCGTACCGGAAGTGCAGTCAGCATACTTAAAGGGGCAATGTGCAACTCTGTCTGTCTCTCTCTCGGAGTGTACTAGGGCTCCCCTCCTGCCCCAGGGGAACCTGGAGATCTGGCCTCCTCCAGCTCACCTGCCTGGGTCTGCTGCCCCCAAAGAGTTCCAAAGAGGAACTCCAGTGCCCCTAGCCCACTTGCAGGGCTCTGCTCCCTACCCCCATCTCCATGCGAGGCAGCAACTGCTCCCAGGGTTCCCCAGCTCTGACTCCGCATGCAGTGGCAACTGCTCTCAGAGTTCCCAGTGCTATGCATGGCATCGGCGGCAGCAGCTGCTCATGGGGTTCCCTGGCTCCAGTCCTGTGTGCAGTGGTGGTAGCTGTTCCCAAGGTTCTCCGGCTTCATGTGTGGTGGCGGCAGCTTCTGCTTCTGGGGTTTCCTGTCCACAGCCCTGCGCATGGCTGTGGCTGCTCCCAGAGTTCCCCAGCTCCATGCATGGTGGCAGCTGCTCCCATGGTGCCCCGGCCCTGTGCACTGTGGCAGCAGCTGTTCCCAGGATTCCCCAGAATCCCTGAAGCAGCTGGGTGGCAGCTGCTCCCAGAGCTCTCTACCTCCAGGTCACTGCCCCTGCAGGCTGCTACTAACCAAACTGGCTCCGCTCCCATCTGCTCTCAATCTCTGTGGCTGTGCTCTCTGATCCAGCAACATCTTGCTGGACGAAGGACGTTGCCGGACCAGGGAGCCCCGGACAAGAGAAGTTCAACCTCTCATTTTATTGGGCAATCTCTGGTGCTTGTGTTACATGAACTGGTAAATAATACTTTCTTATTCACTTTTGCTATACCACTCATGATTTTTGTCCTCTTCTTTTACTCTTCTCTTTTTTAAGATGACCAGTCCCGGTCTTTTTTAATCTCTCCTTATATGGAATCCATTCCATAACACTAATATTTAATTTTTTGCCCTTCTTCCTACTTTTTTCATTCTTCTGTACCTTTTTTGAGGGTGGTGACCAGAATTGTACACAGCACTCAAGGTATAGGTGTACAGTGTACTGGATTTATACAGTGGCATTATGATATACTATGTCTTATTATCTATCCCTTTCCTAATTGTTCCTAACATGCTATTAGCTCTTTTGATGGCCACTGCACACTGAGAAGATGTTTTCAAATAATGATCCAGTATGATTCCAAGCTCTCTTTTCATAAGTGGTAACAGCTAATTTTGAGTCCATGATTTTGTATGTATATTTAGGATTATGTTTTCCAATGTGCATTTCTTTGCATTTATCAACATTGATTTTCATGTGCCTTTTTTTGTTAGTCACTCTGTTTTAAGATGCTTTGTGATGCTTCACATTCATTTTTTAATTTAACTATGTTGAGTAATTTTGTGAATTCTGCTCACTTTTTTACCCAGTCCCAGTACTGATCCACTGCTATTTATGTCTCTCCATTCTGACAATTGACCATTTATTCCTACCCCCTGTTCCCTGCCTTTTAACAAATTACTACTTATTGACAGGACCTTTGTTGTGCTATGTCTGTATACTTTGCTGAAAACCCTTTGATGAGGGGCCTTGTCAGAGGCTTTCCAAATGTCCAAATACACCTAATAACCTTTGCCCACATAAGTGATCTAGTTTATCACATTGTTCACATAGTAGTTTATCTACCTTTTGTTGATATACCTGTAATTTTCTGGAACTTTGCAACTTTGTGGCCATTCCAAAATATAATCTACTTCTTATAGGCAGACCTAACCCCAAGATTTTAGACCCTCAAACTTTGAATCAGAGTCTATTCATTAGAAAGAAGAGACTAAAATGACTAAAGCACAAGGAAACTGTAGGAAAAAAATCTGCTTGTTCATTTGAAAACCCACACAAAATATGAATGTGATGTACATCTCTTATTTCTCTAGTTGAACATATATCCTTTATTTTTAATCAACATTTTGTGCCTCAAACGCTAGACCAAGCATCTTAAAAACAGGTCCATTGGGTTTAATGTAGCAGCAGTGGAGCAGCAGGACATCTTCATAAAGCCATGTGATTGCCCTTGTAAAAATGTGGCATGCATGCTAAGGCAGTTAAGAAGCCCATTATTATTGTTACTAATGCTGAGAAAATGGTATTTCAAGGTAAAAAGAAAGAAATTTTTATTAATGCATTCCCCAGTGATGGTTATTAGTGTTCTTTTCCTATTGCCTATAGTTTGTCTTTATTCATTTCACCACTGAGATGTTATCACCTTTTCATCCTACCTTAATTTCCCATCCTGCAAATGTTCCTAATGCTCAGCCTCAGAAGATAATAGGCAGCTTGCACTATGTTTTCAAAGCAGAATGAGAAAAGTTTAACCTAGAAGCAGAGAGAGGAAGAGTATTCTAAAAAGAAGTCTTTTTAGAAAATGAAAAATGAATGTTTCAGTTTCATTTTCTTCATTTTCTTTCCAGTTAAAAAGTATGCTAAGTGCTAGGACCTTGCTCATTTTAGGGCTTGATATTTTAAAGGGATGAGCATTCAGTATCTGTTCACACAAACCACTTAAGAACTGTCTTAACTTTAAGCATGTGCATAATCCAATTGAGAGCACACACATGTTTAAAATGAAGCAGATGCTTAAATGCTTTACTGGATCAGGCCAAAGAGTTTAGTATCTTGCAGGCTCAAGCTTTTACTTCTATTTTGTAATAGAGGCAAGACAGAACTACTTTCTCCACCGACACTGAGTATCTTATTAACTTTGAGGCAATTTGGTACAAGCAGAAATCGATGGCATATAATCTAAAAAATGTAAATCGTTTTTAAACAATTCAGGTGAGAAGCATCATTATTCCTCTTTCTAGTCTCTGCCATCATTATCAGTCATTGGGTATGCTGTTACCTTTCACATTACCCATGCCATGGGGCACGGTGTGGGTTTCCTTGAGTGTCTGTACTTTGCTGATTTTGGCTGATTGATATGTAGAGCCTGGCACATAATTGTTTTCAGTGTATGCTAAGGACTAATAGAGGAAACAGTGTTGCTGACATTCTACATTGTGCATAGACCCAGATGTTGCTTTATTTTGGAAGATATATAAGAAGCTGCTTAAGCCCATTATGCATAGGCTAGGTTTGCTTGGCAGTGCACAGCAGAAGACATTTGCAAAGGACTGACAGAAATAACAGCTAAAGTAAATGGCTCATATGTGAATGATAATAATGAAGCTGGAAATAAAAAACACTGATTTTCCGCAGTGATTATTCCTTTACCCCCTCCAATATATAGGCTTTGATTTTTTTATCAATCATGAACCCAAAGATTCATCTGCATGTCCCACTAAAATCAGGAGTACTCTCTTCCTTGACATCCCTCATGTCTCTTTATCCTTACGTTTTTTCTTCAAAAAACTAGCTTCATACAAACATTGATCAAAGATACATAACTCACACAGGAGACACATCATTTTAACAGTTAATTTGTATCTATCGTATCGATGTAACCCACCTGGGTCCAAGAGGAGCTTTCCATTTTTTAAATAAGCCTCTTGCAGAAAGCTACATTTGCAGAACCTTAGATATCCTTGTACATCCTCAAAAGCAGCCTGGGAGGACATAGCCTTTTTCCTGGTAAGATATACGATTAAAGATAAGATTTTTCTAAATCACAAAGCATTGGCCTAACTCCTCCCATTGATGTCTCATTGATTTCAGTGGGAGGAGGGCAAGGCCTTTGAAAATCCCATACAAATTCTCTAGAGTACAGTTATATACTCTCAGATGTATAGAATAGGATGCCAGCAGATGTAAGGTCTGCTGACACTGTAGGTCTATAATCTGTGTCCAAGAAGTTTATGCAGCACAATAAAAACTGCACCCTTATTTGCCAGTCTCATAAACATTTATTCTTGATTGTGGCCTGTTGTGAAGTTTACCTAGTTTATGCTTGAAAAAAATCTTTGAGCTCCTATGCAAGGTATGATAAAAATATAAAATATTTTTATTTTTATTAATCCACTTCTTACCTTTTCTCTCAGGACTATCCAAATCACATAATACAAAAGTAGTTAATGGGTACCTATAAATAAATACATTAATTAATTAATTAATTAATTAATTAAATTAGATAAATAAACAAAAACTGCTGATCTTTTTTGCTCCAACTTTAACAAATTGATTACTACCTCCTAGTCCTTATGAAATGGTATTGTAACACTGGGACCTTTTTATCACATGCATGAGATTCAGATTCAATAACTCATAATATTCCAAGCTGAATGTAAAATTTGGCCTTTATCTCCTTGACTGTGTGACACAGGATATTTATTTTATTTTTACTTTTATCTTATTTTATTAAAAATTATTTTTTGTCAGGGATAAATTTTTTTAAATTCTGTAAAATCTACAAAGAAGCTTGGCAAAAAAGACACTTTCCCTTTCTCAGCTCAGTATAGAAGCTTTTACAGTGCTAATCTTGGACATAGTCTCCTTAAACCATTTGTTGTTGTTTTTCTTAATGAGATACAAATCCCATGTATTTCATCTAATGCACACACGCAACATTTAAAAGATTTATCAGGCATTTTGGTCATGGTGTTGTCTACTAAGATAATAAAAGACGGAAAAAGTACAAATACATATTTTTTTTCTTTTGACTTAACTCTGTTTACATGATGGCTATGTTTAAACCAGAAGAAAGTAGTCATTGCAAACTAGTGATATTTCTAGAGAATATCTATTATCATTAAATATCCGTGCTGCACTTCAATAAAAGCAGACCTAAGCGAATCAAAGAATTTGCCGAACCATGGGAGGTCAATATAGTCTAGCAGCATTATCAACACTTCCATTCCTTATTGTGCTTTTGGAGGACATTTAGGGGTAAATTAGAGCTAAATAACAACACTGAACTCCGAGAGTCTGGGCTGATGGCTGTAAACAAATTTTATGAGACTGTGAGAAACTTGACCACATCCAAGAAAAGTGGACATCTGGCTAACTGAAATCATGCCGGACCATGGATGTTGCCGGTCCGGAGAGTGCCAGGCTAGGAAGATTCAAACTGTATCCATCAAGTGTAGTACAAAGAAAATAGTTGTAACCTAAAAAATGTGCCTTAGTATATATTTTAGAATAAAAATCAGTGTCCTCTGGCAAATATGGATGAAATGTATGTCCATCAGTACTGAAACTCTGTTGCAGAGAAGGTTAGTTAACAGATCCAAATTGATTTGCTCAGTAAAGTTCCTGGCAAGAACCGTTTACCGTATCTGTTCATCTGGATAGTAATTCTAGCAAATTCAGCACTAGAATATATAAGGATATGAAGTATTGTGTTCAGACTGCTTTTTATGGTGGCACCCTTGTTTACGTATAAAACAAAGCTTCCAGTGTGTTTGCTGTAATAGTAAATAGTTGGTGCCAAATGGTTCCTTCTGTATATGCAATTGAGAAGAGAACAAAGCAGCTAACATGCCTGAGAACAGGGGATGTGAAGGTCATCAAAAGAGTTCCTCTACTCCCTTTACCCCAACCCCTTGGAACCATTTTTATGGGTGTTCCTTGAGAATTGGTCTCTGAATCCAGTAAAGAATGGGAAGGGACACAGGTTTGGTACCAGTCATTCTCTGTTGTATCATTTCTCCACCACCATACGCAACCCCTCTTTAACTCCTGGGCCATACTGATCCAAATTAGTTATGTCTCAAGCCAACCAGTCCTTCTGTCCCATTATCAGTTATTATTATTAGTAGTAGTACTACTATTACTACTACTACTAGTATTACATGTGAGAACTCTAGTCATGGATCAGAAGCCCACTGTACTAGGCTAGATATGGCAGATGAAGAGGGAAGTTTCTATGACTCCTGAATCTGGTGCCATGGGACCAACTAAGCACCACAAGGTGAGTGGACCTGGGTTCTTTTGGCTCTCTCTTAATTTGTTAGTGTCTCTCTGGGAGTGGGAATCTGTCTTCCTTGACAGTCCGATCTGTTGGCAACTCCACAAGTGGGGAATACCAGATAGTGTTCTGGTGTCGGGGAGGCTGGCTGTGTGCTGCAGTACTGCTTAGTGATGGTACTCCAAGGTGTGATGCCTAATGGTAAGAATCCAAAGACTGATTATCTGGCTGTTACAGCCCAAGGTAATGTCATCCACTAGTGAGAGTCCAAAGGCCATTCTGCTTAGCAGCTGTAGTTCAGGGGTAATGTTTCCTGGTGGCAAGAGTCCAAAGGCTGCTCTCCTTAATGGCTACTGTTCTGGAGTAGCATTGCCTACAGGCAAGAACTGGTGAAGTACTCTGCTCCACTGGATTCCAACCTAGGGCCTTACAAAACAGTTTCCCTAGAACAGAGCTCTGGGCTTGATACCTCCTTGTGTCATTTATTATGGTTGCTCCAGCCATACCATTGGTTAGGTATGGGATCCCATCTATGCTCACGTGCCACGCGTCCGGGGGAGGGGCCACTCATGTGCTGCGTGCCTGGGGTAGGGGCTGCCCACACACTCTGGGCCGGCACTGCGCATGTGCCGCATGCCAGGGGTAGGGACCACCCATGAGCCATGCACCCGGGACCGGCACCACACATGTGCTGCGCGCCGGGGGGGGGGGGGGGGGGGGGGAGGGGCGGAGGGAGAGCCAACCCAAATGTTTCGGTGGGCGCACATAAATGCCCCGGCGGGCACCATAGCACCCGCAGGCACTGCATTGGGGACCACTGCTTTAATATATTTGTTGCTGTGTTTGGAATGTGTGAATTTCTTTAACAGTGCTCTGTATGCAACTTTATGCACTGCAGCTATGCTATCTTTTGATGTGATCAACATAGGTATTGCAAGCTAAGCAGAGTTTGGTGAACAGTAATTTTGTTGGAAGGCCTCCAGGGAACATCTAAATGATTCAGGAAGTGGTTTTAGGGATTTAGTAGGTAGCAGTTTTTCCTCGGGGGCATTTATGCATCAATATGCCAGAATGGTATGAAGGACAGTTATGCCACTGGAGATATTTTCAGACTTAAAATGGAGATAATTATAATTTCCGATCATTAAATATTTCATTACATTTTTCATAATAATAGGTGAGATAGCCTGAGTATTCTGGCTAAATGACAGTTAAATTGTGTTGTGCTTACTGAAGTTCCCAGTTTGTTTTCAAATGGGCACACTATTTTTCTTTCCTAAACTGAATTATTATTCGGAGTTGCTCTGCCCTATAAATACACTGAAACTTCAGTTCTAGTATATACTTAAATTACTTCACTGAATTTTTTTGAGAGTTAATTCAGGTATTTCAAACACTTTGAGATCTGTTGATAAGTGATGCTGTATACTTACTTGTAAAAATTAATTACTGAGTTAGCTACTTTCCATTTCACACAGATTTTTAAAAATAAACATAATAAAATACACCTTAATTTACAAAATACACTAACTAAACCAAGAAAATAAAGACTCTAAAGATAAATAATTAACATCTATGTTTTTTTTTATCCACTCAATGCTCTGTCATTTTTCTTGTCACTTTCTCTTGATAGTCTTTTATTTGAACAGCCAAGAGACAGAAATGAAATCTTCACTTCCATTTTCTAAGGGCCAGAATATTATGTCACTTTCACCGGTGAAAAGAAAAATAATAGCACTGAAATCAATGCAGTTATTTTAAAATTACACCAGTATAACTGAAATTAGAATCTAGACCTATCAAAAAACTAGAAAATATTCAAATATATAGTTTAGCCCCAGGTGCTGTTATCCTCACCTTTAAATACTTGCCTAATTCATCTGTGTTAGATATCGAGTATTTTTTGTATTGCCTGTAGGAATATTGGTTCTGAAATCAGGCTATTTTGGTCGTGACACCACAGTAGGCAGTGCACAGAAATAATGAAATCACTATTTCTCAACATTTATATCTTCCTACTTGGACAGTGTGGAAATTATTTAATATATTAATAAATATACCTTGCTAGTATCTTCTAGCTGAGATGCTCAAAGTACATTAAAATATGCATTCATTACTCCACAAAATAACCTTTGACAAGTGAGATAATTGACCCATTTCACAAAGCTAACAGCTGTGACTGCTAAAAAAAGCAGAATACATTACAAGCCAACTAGTATCATAACTAATACAATCTGCATAGAAAAGTTAGTCAGAGAAGAGACATAACGAAATGAAGAGAAAGTAAAATTAATGTCAGATTTCCACATGGACTAATTTGTATTTCTTTTCCAGTATCATATGCTATACATTATTCAGTCAAAAGAAGATGAAGCTAGATGAAGCGAAAATGAATACTTTGCACCAACTTTTACAGGATGTGGAAAGAGAGTCAAGAGATCTGAAAAAAATGATGCAAGGAATAATGCTGGCAAATAATACTGGATCTGAAAAAAAAGAGTTGAAAATAATTTTGCTTGAAGGGGGAAAAAAAGAAACTTCAGAAAAGGAACAAAATAGCATTAATGTAAGTATATAACTTTAAAGAAAAATGTGATCTAATTCACTAATGGAGATTCAGCTGAATTACAAAAATGACAGGAATATACCAATTGCCAGGATGTGGATTACAGAAAGAGGCGAACCTTTACACAAGAAGTGGGAGTACAATAATGTAAGGGATGAAGGACATTATGTCTAGAAAAAATTGGAAATCACATATGCAGCATGGTTATTATAGTGAAGGCGGTTTGGACTGAGGTAAAAGTTAAACTTGTAAAAAAAAATGTCCATAGACAAATTAATATAGACCTTGAGGGAAGAATAAGACGGCAGATCAAGAAATGTTGAGGCATCTAAATAAGGCCTCTAAAATGGCTATAAGATTGACAAGGAGGGATTTTAAGTTTGGAGTACAAATTTTAAACAGTTAATGGAAATTTGTGCCAGCTTTTTTCTAACACTTGACTTAGCAAACCCCAGTATTGCATGCTATTTTCAATTAGGACTTAAGAAATAAACCATGTTAAAGTTATGCTGAAGGCAGGAAGACTAAAGTATTGACTTTTGATCATTTTAATAAAGAATGTCCTTCACTGGGTTTTGTTTCCATGCTACGCCTCCATTTATGTTTTCAGAGTTTGAATTGGGGTCAGTTATTCAACACCCTCTCTCCATTAGAGGAATGGAAATAGGAACAGGGAGAAAGCATGCAAAATGTGGAAGGAATATTGAAAATTCTGAACAAAGCTGCTTATTCTTCCTTGCAAAAATGTCAGGCCATTTTGTACCAGACTACAAAATATACAGGAATGACAGAGTAGATCACACTGATTGGGGCTGGTGTGGCACAACATGTAAAAGAAATCATAGAGTCAAATATAATACAATTCTTTAATTAATCAAATAGTATCACAGAATCTCTAGGGAGAGAAATTCCTTGTTTAAATGATGAGTATAGAAGTAGGAATGACTATCCACCTGAATGGTGACAGTGGTTGTGAAATGCTCAGAGAGATTAGAGAGGCTGCAAAAACAGAGGACCAAGTAATAATGGAGGATTTCAGTTATCTCCATATTGTCAGGGATCATGTCACCTCAGCATGGGATGCAAAGGTAAAATTTGTAGACACCTCTAATGACCGCTTCTTGGAGCATTTAGTCACGGAATCCACAAAGGGAGAGTCAATTCTCCTAAGTGGTATACTGGATTTGGTCCAAGAGGGCAACATAGCTAAGCCACTCCATAATAGCACCACAGCATTTGCAGAATTGTCCCACGCTGAAGTGTCAATAGGAAATTTTGGAACAAATAGATACATTAAATTATAATAAATTATAGTAAGTCACCAAAACCAGAAGGTACTTTTATCCAAGAGTTCTGAAAGCAAATATGAAATTGCAGAGCTCCTAACTGTAGAATGTAATGTGTTTTTTAACATTAGCATCTGTACCAGATGACTTGAGTATAACTAACATTGATTTTTAAATAGGGCACCAGAGATAATCCTGGCAATTATACGCCAGAAAGCCTAACTTCAGTGCTAGACAAATTAGTTAAAAATGTTATAAAGAGCAAAATTAGGAGACACATAGATGAATGTGATACATTTGGGAAGAGTCAAAGACTTCTGTAAAGGGAAATCATGCCTTATCAATCTATTAGCATTCTTTGAGGGTGTTAACAAACATGTGAACAAAAATGATCCAGTGGCTATAGTGTGCTTGGACTTTCAAAAAGCCTTTGACAAGATCCCTCACCAAAGGCTCTTGAGCAAAGCAAGAAGTCATGAGATAAGAAGGAAGGTCCTCTCATGAATTAGTAACTGGTTAAAAAAAGGAAACAAAGTGTATGAATAGACAGTTTTCATGGTGGAGAGAGATAGGATGGGTAGGAATAGTGTCCCTATTCTCTGTTTGTCAGAGGCTGGAAATGGATGACAGAAGAGGGATCAGTTGCTGATTACCTGTTCTGATCACTCCCTTTGGGCATCTGGCATTGGCCACTGATGGAAGCCGGGATACTGACCTAGATGGAACTTTGGTCTGACACAGTATGGCTGTTCTTATGTTGAGAGATAAATAGATGAGCCCCCAAGAATCTGTAGAAGAACTAGTGCTGTTCAATATACTCATCAATAATCTAAAAAGGGGGTAAACCATGAGATAACAAATTTTGCAGATGATACAACATTACACAAGTGCAAAGCAGACTGCAAAGAAGTAGAAAGGGATCTCACAAAACTGGGTGAATGATCAACAAAATGGCAGATATGTACACTGGAAAATATAATTCTCATTATACATGCAATAAGATGCAGTCTAAATTAGATGTTACTACCAGGAGTGGTCTGAGGCGGGCTGTAGCATCTGGCACCCAGGCGGAATGTGTGATCAGCGCCCCCGCCTGCACGGACGTCAATGGGCCGTCAATGGAGTGATGTCATCATCGGGCGCCGTTGAAGACGGTGCCGTAGGTGACAGCTGAGTCGGCCTTTCGCGCTGCCCCTACTTACTACTCAGCCTTGGAATCATTATGGATAGTTCTCAGAAAATATCTACTCTTAGTGCAGAAGAAGTAAAAAAAAATCACCTATCAGAATTTGAAAACCATTCTGAAAGGGATATACAATAAGACAAAAATATCACAATTCCATTATATAAATCCATGATACACTCATATTTTGACTACTGTGTGCAATTTTGATCACTAAATCTTAAAAAAAGGTATATTGGAATAGGAAAAAGTACAGAGAAAGGCAATAAAAATGAGTAGTGGTATGGGACAGCTTGCATATGAGGAGAGATTAAAATGATTTGTACTGATTATCTAGAAAAAGAGAAAACTAATAGGAGATATGTGTGACAGAGTAAGGTCACAGAAGACCCTTTGGGGGGGCTTCCAAGAATGCTGACATGGCTACTGCCACTCGACTTCCCGCTCTCTGGGGCTTCTCACCACTTGGTCCTGCTGGGTGAGACAACTAATAGGGGATATGTGTGACAGAATGACATCACAGAAGACCCCTTGGGGGTGCTTTCCAGAGCGCTGACACAGCTACTGCCATTCAACTTCCCACTCTCTGGGGCTTCTCACTGCTCAGTCCTGCTGGGCCAGCTCTGCTGGTCTCCCACAGCCAAGACATGAAGCTGAGATTACTGCTTCCTTCTCCCTCCCGAGAAGCAGTACAGACCTAACCTCTTCAGGTCCAAGAAGACTGCAGTTTTGGACCCAGCTTCCAGGGATACCAAAACCCCCAATGAATTATTTGAGTAAGCCCCTTTTAACAATGAAAGGGGGAATGTGCATACTGGTTGCTCTCCCCGGTAATAATTATTTACACTGAGCTTGAAAGTAAGTAAAAGTGATTTTATTAAGTACAAGCAGTAGGATTTAAGTGGTTATAAGTGAGAACAGGCAGAGTAAAGTACTTTATAAATAAAAAATAACAGAAAACGCTTAGCTAATTCTGACACTAAAATCCTCAGCACAAACTTATTACAAACTCACCCTGAAAGTGATTCTGTTCCAGCTACTCCTTCAAACCAAGATCATCTCCCTACTCCTGGGGTCTCTGGTTCACCCTCCTCCTGTGTGTCCAGCCAGCCGAAGACAAAAGACTCCCATCTTCCTATTCTTTTTAAAGAATTCCCTTATTGCATGGGGAGTCACCAGGCCGCTCCCCAACAACCACTGTTAAGACTTAAGGACAAAAGGCTATTTGTATATGATTGCCTAGACATGGAGGCCTCCCAGCAGTAGAATTACCCTTGATGGGCTTTCCATTTATAAATTTAAAAATCATAAAGTATTCCCTACTCGATGTGTCTAATTTTACACACAAGAGTGATACATACACCAAAATAAGATATTCAGAAACAGTAGATTATGACATGAAGAGTGATAGGTTACATGAAATAATTTGCTCAAAGCATCTTTGAGCTATGTACATTTATGTCCATAAGTCTATTTCATAAAGCAGGGGAGGAGGGCGTCCATCACAGTATGATTGAGGTCTAAACAAATATGGGAATAAGGAACATGTTATTTACCCCATAATAATAACATAAGAACCAGGGGTCACATAATGAAATTAATAGGCAGCATGTTCAAAACAAACAATGTCTTCCAACGTTGTATAGTCAACTCGTGGAATTCATTGTGAGGGGATTTTGTGAAGGTCAAAAGTATAACTGAGTTCAAAAAATAATTAGATAAGTTCATGTTGGATAGGTCTATCTATGACTATTAGCCAAGATGGTCACGGATGTATCTTCTAACTGCTAGAAGCTGGAACTGGATGACTGAACGGTACAGTTGATAATTACCCTGTTCTGTTAATTCCTTGTGAAGCATCTCTCATTGGCCATTGTTGGAAGATAGAATACTGGGCTGAATGGAACGTTGGCCTGACTCAGTATGACCAATCTTACATTTTTATGTTCTTATCTCCTTTCAGCTAGATTTTGTTTTCAGAGACAGTGATGTATCAACAAAGATGCCATGGTCTTGTGCTTCAACCACAGATATAAAAATGATGAGGGGATTGGCTAATGAACTGCAGTACTGTTGTGCAATGTCAGAGTTTTGCTATTTAGCTACTTATATATGAAAGGCTGGAGGATATACCATACACATCTTGAGACTTTTACCAACACAAATAACAGTGGAGGCTTTACAGGTGCAGCAGTACCAATTTTCTACAGTTTCAGTCACAAGAGCAGAACCAACTCTCTGATGAGGTTTGGTACCTCAGTGTACATCATCTTGGATTATTCTAGCTACCTTATGAAAGTTCCAAACACTCGAGTCAGTACTCTGAGTATTAAAAGAGTGTTAGTCACTGAGAAGAAATGAACAAGATTCAATATTTGATATATAGTGATTAAATGATCAGTAGTCAGTTAAAACAGGGATATTTTTTTTGATCGTTGATTGCACCATCTTTGATTTTATGACTATTATAATTTCCATTAAACTAACTAGTGGTATCTCTACATCCCAGTCTTCTGATGTTGGCTTGGTGTACTCAATTATTCTGAAATCCACTCTCATGACTACAGGTATAATGGAGTTTCTTTTAGACTTGTGTGTTATTAATCATAATGTGTAAGATTTCTTCTTATGCAGAAGGCCAACTAAAGGCCTTTGTACCACTCAAGTCTCAGTCATGAAGGGCTGAAATGGGGTAAACTAGCCTTCTGCATATGGAGTAAAATTTAATCAATAATGAATTATAAATACGTTCCCATTACAGCACAGTGTTGATATCATGGGTCTCCAGGTTACTCCTTTCATGAATGTATGACTTATTGAGCTAAAAAGAACTTGATCCCAAATATTGAACACAGTCCTCTATGATCCTAATAACAAGTCTCTGTAACAAGCAATAATTTCTCTGCTGTAGTGGAAAAGTTCTTAAGCATATATCTGGCTTCCACCTAAAATGTGTTCCTTCAGATTACATGGCCATGTAAATAGTGCTCCTCAAACTAACTAACTGACTAACTAACTAACTAACTAACTAAAAAATCACAAAACTGCAGAACTTCAGAAAATGCTAATACGTTTACAGAGACTTTCTTTTCTGGCTATTGTTCCTGAACATTGTGACAGGTATTTTGCTGATGCTTCCCATTCTCAGGAGTCTGTCAAACCCAATTAAAAATTGCATTTTGGTACTCCCTGTACATTGCAGTGGTAGATTGCTGCAGATATACTATGCTACCTTTTATGTACTATCACTAATCCTGCTGTGTTTACCCTCTGCCTCCTTCACAAACAAACATAAAAACAGAAAGAAGTGAATATTTTTTTCCTGCTTGCATTCTGTATGTGCCAACATTTTGTTAAACAGCTTAGGGTTCGAAATGTAAAACAGTCCGATTGACCTCACAGAGCAGCCACTACATTTCTTACTAACTCTTCCTCTCTCTAAATATTAGACTTTTAATTGCTCTCTGCATAGGTCAGTAGATGTTAAGTGCACAAGTCCCTCTGAAGTCAGCAGGAGCTGGGATGCTATACACTACTGCACTATTGTTTGAATAATGAATATTGTGATTTGCTGGCAACTCTGAAAAATTGGGGAAAAATCCTTTTAGGTGAAATTAAAAAAAATATTTTTCAAAAATGTCAGTAACTCAAAGAAAAAAATTATGTCAAATGAAATGTTTTAGTTCACCCAACAGTAAATGTTTCAGCTAATTATTAAAGATTTTTGATACATTTCAGAATATCTGATCTAAGAAATGTTAGATTGGTGGAACAAATTTGTGCCCTTAAGGACAACCATTCTAGAACTCTTAAGTAGAAACCTTCTAGAACCATCAGTTAGGGTTAATATATAACAGAATCTCAATATTTCAGAATGTACCTCAAGGTCCGGAGGGGTAGCTATGTTAGCCTGTAACTTTAAAAACAACAAGTAGTCCTGTGGCACCTTAGCTGTGGTCTACACTAGTATTTTATTTCAAAATAATCTCCCTAAGGTCAAATGTATAAGTGGAGTGTCCACACTACCAAGCCTCTTATTTTGAAACAAAGGGCTACTTAATTTGAAATCTGTATGGCTGTTTTCCATCAGGAGTAATGCTAATTCCAAAATAGTTATTTCGAAGTAACAGTACTGTGGATGCTCCAGTGCAGCTATTTCAAAATAACTATTCCCTAGAGTAATTCGAACTAATTACTCCCCAGGGCTTCCTGGGGTTCTAAGTCAAAGGCAGCACATCTACTTTAATGAAGCCTGCCTTGGACTAAGTTTTTGGCTTCCCTGTAGTGTGGACATGCTTGTGCGATTTTCTTAAATTGGGAGTTATTAAGTCAAACTTACTAGTTATTAAGTTGAATTTACTGATTTACTATTTTTTTCTTTGGAGACCTTATATAGATATAAGGTTGGTCTCTAAGGTCAAAATTGGAACTTTATGAATCATTATTATTTGTCTGATTTACATAGTGCTTATAATATACTGGGCAATTTACAAACAAGTTAAAAATACATGATCTCTTCTCTGAAAAATGACAATATACTTTAAGATGCTGTGCTTATGTACTATCTCACTAGGGAATGTCACATCCAAGATATGCTTGATCTATCCAAATTCTATACCAGGAGAGAAAAAGAGAGACTGCAAAGTGTAATTTACAAAGAATATGAAAATAGAGTTTACCCATTAATAGGCATTACTCTAGTTCTGTATGTCTAATGGGTAGTGCTCAAACAGAATTTCTAATTATTAGTGTTAATTGAAATAACTAAGTGATGTCTGAAGACCCCATGTTTACTCTTTGATTGGTATAGCATTTTAAAGTGTTTTGTAGAGTGTGTACTTTAAAAATAGTAGATAATCCAATGGCAGAAATCAAAGGCAAAGGGACTAAATCTAGTTGTGTAATAACCATAATTTGTTTTCCATCTTCCATCATATGATGCTTTATTAATTCTTTATTTACCTGTTGAAATTAATCACTGCAGTAAAGAATCGAAATCCACATAAGAAAGAGTGAGTCATTGGCCCCCTGCACTTCAGTTTCCTTTGTGCCCATAAAATTGGCAGGAACAATCGGGACATTTTATTCCAGACAAACTTCCTGCACATTTGATTTTGTTTTTTTAATCACTAACAGCTGGGATAGTATTGAAATTGTCTGGAAAAGATACAACGCCTTTGGCAAGAATTTATCTTGAAAAGAGTATGCTGCCAGGTATAAGAAAACAAAAAGGAGAAACTGCTATTTAGTTGTGCCTGATTTAATACCACTAATTACTCTCTGAAAGTTAGGCCAGTACAAGTAAGGAAAGTTTGGTGAAACATTAATTCCTATATATGTCATTCTTAGAAAAAACACTGAATCCATAGTTCTGAGAAATCTTGGATTCAACCCTGTAATTAAGGAAAAGAGTCTATATCTTGTCCACTTGAAGTGTAAAGTCATGCATGTCTGATTTTCCAGAAATAATTCTTTATTAGCATAAGGTTTTCTTATGTCCCCATTGCTATCACTGGATGTTGACAGCTGAATGAACAGTCACCACTCAAAATCCTATATACATGCATTAAAATGGTTTGCTAATCATTCTCTTTTTGCTGCAGAAAAGATGAAATACAGGACATAATCATGTTTATTTCTCCTGAATTTCTAGGAAAGATAACTATTAATGCTAACTGAAGGTAAACATGTGACCTAACTAGAGTTATCATCTCTGAAAATTTCCTGAGAAACTAAGTCTAAGGATCAGAGGGGTAGCCGTGTTAGTATGAATCTGCAAAAGCAGCGAGGAGTCGTGTGGCACCTTATAGACTAACTGAAGTGTAGGAGCATAAGATTTCTTGGGCAAAGACCCACTTCATCAGATGCATGTGACGAAGTGGGTCTTTGCCCACGAAAGCTTATACTCCTACACTTCAGTTAGTCTATAAGGTGCCACACGACTCCTCGCCGCTTAAGTAAGGAAATTCCCAAGAGACTGCTGGGTATCAAAAACTATCACAGCTACTTTTGTACCTTAGCTCTGAGTTATATTCAGAAACCTTATCAATATCAGCTGAGTTTTATTATGCAATAAAAGTTTATTTATGTTGCATACCGATCTTGCTATACCTGCAGAATCACCGGAAAGTTTTACTGCCAAGTTGGGGAACTTTATTATACTAGCATTTGCATTAACTTGAGTACCTTCAAAGTAATGTATGTGCTATGCAGTACACATGTCGGTGACTTTTACTGCAAAGGCCCCAGGCAAACAGAAATTACAGTAGATTTCCGATAATCCGACAACTTTCTAGGTGGTGCTAGATTATCGGATATGCAGGAGTATTAGGAGGTACTGCATACTCCCAACCCAATCCTCCTCCCCTCCGCAACCTTATGCTCAGGTCCCGGAGCCACCGGTACAGCTGTGCGTCTCCCTCCAGACACTGGGGCACGTGTGCTGAGTGGCCGGCTTTTCAATGAGCTGACCAGGATGCCGTATGTAACCCAATCCTCCTCCTCTTCCCCAGAGCCGAACACCTCCCTTCCCTGATGTAACCCATGTGAGAGCGGCTGTTCTGAGTGGTTCCAGGTTCCGTCCCGGTTCCATCAGGAGTGCTTGTCATTTTGATGCCAGACTATCAGGAGTGCTGGACAATTGGAGTTTTACTGTATATTGGCTTACAATGTTGAGGTCCGACGACTTGTCCAATAAGATGAAAAAATAGGGTACTATGTATTCTAAAAGGCTATGTTGTTTTCTCATATTTTTTACTGCTAGCATTAATTATAATATTTATATAAAATATGTACAATTCTGTTTATGTAAATGGCCACTTAAAATGTATGTTCTCCACAACATGGTATAAGCTTTTATTGTGTTATTCGCCATATTATCCCCTGTGAGGAGATTGGGAATTAGTGCAAATACCATGAAAAATCTCTAATTTTCAGTACCATCAATTGTAGTGTCACAATTCATGTAAAGCATAGAACTAGACACTCTGCCTGTTTTGAAGACCATACAGTTTAAACAAGACAAACAAAGATAAGATCTAGGAAGACATGTATAATAAAGAAGGACTGAGCAAAAAATACTGGTGAGGAGAACAAGATGCAGTAAAACATGGCTGAAAGAAATGGGTTTTCATAAGCAACGTGAAAGTGAAGAGAGGTACTTAGCATAGGAAGTAGAATACCTCAAGCACAGAGTGGGGGAAGGAAGCTAACCATTCTGCTGGAAAATCAACAGAAAAAAGGGGTCAATGTATCAAGAATCCATCCTGAATAACCTAACTCTCACATGCAATCTCTGTAGGTGTCCTTATAGTCAGAACTGCCCTACTTGTGACTGCAAAAAGGAAATCTCAGGAGAGGGGAAACATAGTCATAAACTTAGGAAGGTACAACAATAGAATATATATGCACGTAAGCATTAACTATCTTTGTGTTTCCAGTGACTTTTCAAGTAGTCCATCTAACTCCACTAGTGAGGATGTCATGCAGAATTCTCCCTTGACCTCACTATCTCATCCATCTATGAAACATTGCTTCACATTTGGTTCAGTGGCTAGTTTCATGTCTCTTTGTAGGTCTGTCTCCAATCCAAGGGATTTGCTTGCTGGGCCTCACCTGGTGGTGCTCCAATTTACTACAGCCTAGTGTTTCAGCTTTATTAAGGTGCTCTGCAGGGAGGAACTCTGGATGCATCTAAAAAGCACCCGTAGCTTGAATTAAGCTACACAATTTGCACTATGTAAATTGCATAGCTTATTTAGAGTGTATTTCAAAATAGCTTATTTCGTAATTTGACGCTGTCTCTGCTATTCCAAAATGCCCCTTCACACTTGTGGAATGAGGATTAATGAGACATCAGAATAATCCACCCGTTATTTCAAAATCTATTTCAAAATAATGGGCTGCTTCAATAGGTGCAGAGTAGCTATTTCAGGGTACTTCCAGTATCCCAAAATAGCTCAGCAGTGTAGACGTATCCTCAGTGATTCCACATAATTCTGCTACTCTCTTCTGTACTGTCTCTTGCCGCAAACTCCTTTGAGACGGCTCTCTCAGCAAAGCCCTCATGTCAGCATTGACTCCTGCTGTGCCATTCTCTGGGCCATGTCTCAGAATGAATGCCTGTCTCTGCCTTGTCTCTTGCTGTGGAATCCTCAGTCTGCATTGTCAGTTGAGGGAAGTCCTTTGAATTGTTGCAAAATCACTGGTCTTCAATGTCTTGTGCATTGAAGTCCTCCAGGAGGGGAGTCAAAAATACTTCAGACTCTTGAGCAGAGCTTTCTTGCCTGGAAAATGAACTCTTGCCACAAGATCAGAGTTCTTTCCCCTCACTGAGCCTCTCTGAGAATTCACTACTATGGTCCCAAATCATATCACATTTAGATATAGTGTCTTTCTAAATGTCCCCAAGTTCTGGAGAGGTACTCTGTACAAATTGAGCTCTGTATTACAGAACTTTTCCCTTTTCACAAATAGAGAGAGTGGATATCTCTTTTCCCTCTGGAGATTCTGGCTATTGAGCATACAAACATGAAAGAAAGTTTGAAGTGAGGAGTGGGAGGATATGAAGGGAGAAATGAAGGGAAAGGAAAGGGACAAAGGAGAATAGAACAAAATTAGAGCAAAGATACAGTTTGTGCAGGTCCTTAAATGTAAAGGTGAGAAGGGCGATTCAGGAACAGTAAGACAAGAAGGCAGTGGAATTTGCAGAACTCAAAGGCATGTCCTCCAATCATGATTACCTCTGTCCTGCTCATGTTCTTTGCTGAATAAATTGCCCATTATTCTGTTTTTCATCCTAAGGTCACTGCATCCTTTGTGTCTAAAATAAGATTTAAGAAATACATATGAAACCACTGAAAATAATTTCCTCTTTTACTTTCATATGAAAACATGATTTCTGAATTCCATGCTTGTTTTGACAGACCAGATGACATTACAATACCCTCTGCTACACTGTAGGTTTTCTCTGTGAAAACTGAAGACCATTTTCACAGAGAAAACAGAAAATACTGAACTTAAAGGGACTCAGGAAATAAGTAATAAGCTTCATTGGTACCATTTCCTCCTTTAAAATATTATAATATTTTAATATATATTATTTCACACACACACTGAGTTAATGAGTTTGAATATAAAGCCATTCAAAATGATTTTTGCTAATGATGTTCCATTCACCTTCATTTTAGAATTAGTCTTAAGTGTTAATTTCTAAGTGTATGTGGTTTCATAAAGGTAAACTGAGAGCAAGACTTTGTGGAGAACAGATTTATTTATTTTTCTTTTTCCCCCTGTTGCTTTTTCTGCCCTGCAAGTCACAGATACAGCTATTTGATTGCTTTTAACAGACAGATCATACAGATAGTATTCTGACATAGGTCATGGAGTTAAAATAAATATCTCCCAAAGAAGACCAGTAATCTTTGTGTTTATATTGGTTGTTTTTCACTTTATACTCATGAGCCTTTGATCCTTTGCATGTTGAGAGAGTGCTTGGGGCTGCTGCTTTTAGTTCAAGATTTTCAGCTAAATCTAATCAACCCAGTTTACACCCAGCTGACTTCTACTGATTAAATCTGGATGGGAAGAAGTGTGTTAGCTATAACACATAGCTAAAAAGTATGTTGACTTCCATTCTTAACCAACATTTATTTCCCTAATCACACAATCAGGCTATTATTTTTATTTCTCAGTATTCTGCCAGCTTGTGTAATGTATTTTATGTCTTTTATTTGCTCTCCTATTTATGCTTTGCAATGATCCTTAATGCTGCCATGCTATATTTCTTTGTTACTCTACAGTCTCTGTTGTCAATCTCCAATACAGAGATTAAATTATGTATTTATTATAGCATAATATGATGCATAGTTTAGAAAGTTTTAAATAAAGCAATAGGATTTGACCTCTAGAAGGGATTGAGGTGAAGCATAACAACAGCTGGAACATTATCCTAGATTCCTTCCAAAACTTCAGTTGACTTCAGTGGGTGCATAAGAAACACAATTTAAGGTTCAATGGGAGTGCAAGTTAACTATTTATTTTTAAATTAGTTCAAGAGCAGGCATCCTACCAGCCTCATAGCACTAATGATGATAGTTTTATGAAGTGGAAAGAAATGCTCTTGCTGGCAAGAACTTCCTAAATTATTAGGCTTACTAGAGAAAGTTTAGTTTTCTGCCTTTTTAAGATATTGGTTAATAGAATCATGGGGTACGTCTAGACTACCGGGTTTTGTCGACGGAAGTTTTGTCGACAGATACTGTCGACAAAACTTCCGTCGACAATTTGCGTCCAGACACATGGAGTTCTGTCGACAAAGCAAGCCGCTTTGTCGACAGAACTCCGTAGTCTGGATGCAGTGTTACAGGCAATAACACCTTCTGTTGACAGAACTCTGTCGACAGAAGGTGTTTTGCCTCGTAAAATGAGGTATACCAGCGTCGACAAAACCGCGGAGTTCTGTCGACATTATGTCGACAGAACTCCGCGGTAGTGTAGACGCTGGTATTGTTTTGTCGACAAAAGTCCACTTTTGTCGACAAAACTAGGTAGTCTAGACACACCCATAGAATACTAGAACTGGAAGGAACCTCAAGAGGGCATCAAGTCCAGTCCCCTGCCCTCTCGGCAGGACCAAACACCATCTAGACCATCCCTTACAATGTTCGTCTAACATGCTCTTAAAAATCTCCAGTGATGAAGATCCCATGACCTCCCAGGGCAATTTATTCCAGAGTATAGGGGAGATTTACTCTTTATCTAGATAATGCTTTTTTTTTTTTAATTTAAAGTGAAGGATGAGGCTCATAATTTTGTTTTGGATTAACTTTTCTATGACTCTATGCTTTAGGTCACAATCCTAGAAGCTCTTTACAATGTGCAACTGTGAGTGAAGGCAATTGAAATTTTGTACAAAGAGAGACTTTCATATGTGCCTGATTTGCAAGAGCCAAATCCCACTTTTTTTCAGTTTTGTTTTACACCTGGGGTCAACAGTCTCTATGGGCCCTGAGGCAAAGTGTGTGTGTGGGATGGCTCTGTGCCTCAGAAAGAGTGGGACCTCAAGTGTAAGGGACAGGCTTGGGGGCAGCTAGCCCTCCATGCTTCCTGGGCTATGGCACTGGGTACCACCTCCCCCCCCCCCCCGCCGCCCCCAGGTCTCAGAACCGCACAGGGTGGAGGAAGGAACACACTGGCAGTGATTCAAAGTGGTCTGGGCTTCCAGCTGCTCCTGACACTGCAATAGCAGCAGTGCTGGCTGGGAGCCCCACGACCTTAGAAACGCCGGGCCTGGGTCAGTTGCCCCTATTGGCCACCTGTAGTATCGATTTATGCAGACTCTGCCCTAGAAGATTCTCTTTGGTAATTCATTGCCATCATTAAACTGAGAGATCTTTTCTAAAAATATCATCCTTTTCCTGAAGCTTTTTGAGCATCTTTGGTTCAGATCAGCAGCCTGTTGACAGTCAATTTGCTTTTTCCTTTTAACAAAGAGCTCCTTTAATCTCCTGTTACTGAAGGTTGCAGCACATCCCATTACAATGAAGAAACCAACCTCCTGACACAAAGGGGTTAAAGAGCTCTGTGGATAATTAACTTGAAAAGATAGTGTAGCTGTCAATTAGTCTCAGAGAGCTATCACTTGGTAATGGCATCAGCTGATTCTTCAGTAGTGCTTGAGAAGAGATGCCCATATTCTGTATGAATAGGAATATTGTATATGGGGCGGGAGTGATTTTTAGTCACATTTTTATTCACTAGGTATGCATTTAAGAATTTCTTAAGTGTTAGCTTCTGGTGCTTTTAAATCATGGAGCTGCCTCATGGAATGAAGAGCTTTAGTGATCTTGGTTAATAGATAGAAACCACGTATATTCCAAAATAGATTCTCCATATGTTGGTTTTACTTATGAGTGAAAACAGCCCAATTACTAGCCCATTTAAACTTGTAATATCCATGGGATATCACAAAGTGTAGCAAAGCCTGAAACAAGCAAATGAGTCAAACTACATCATCAGACAAGGAAAACTACTTTTCATTTGTGTTCTAATGGTTTTTGTTTCATATTTATAACAAATACACTTGAATGGATCATTTTAATCTATTCTTAATCTGTTCATTGTTATGAAATGTATCACTTCCTTTTTGATTATCTTTTATATTCCTTTTATCTGCTTGAGCATTAGAAGATAAGAATCCATTTTAATAAAATAAAATCACTTTTTAACTTCATTATACCATTCTGCTTGCTACTTAGAAATACTGCGTCTAACACTCATGATATATTTTCTTCAATGTATTTACATCCTTGTGTATCAACTCTGGATAATCTTGTTGTCTCAAGCTACCTAGAAATTTATTACAGGGAAGTTTTGTGTTGTTTCATATAAATGACGCATATAAACTTCGCACAATTGGTGTCAGCTTAGTTTTGTTATGTAGGCGGAAGAAATAATCAATCACACATATGGAGAAGGAATTTCATTTGACCACATTGTTTTCCCATTTAATTAAGTTACAACCTCTTTAATGCTAAATTATAAGCAAAAGTGAGTGCTACATATTCAAAAAATGCGAACTGCTGAACTTTATTACTGCAATGGAGAAATGGCTCATCATAAAGATGAAATGACATTGATAGGAAAATGTTAAACACCTCCAAAGTCTAGGGTGGTCAGAAGTAATGTAGAGGCAGTATACTTTACTAGATCACATTTTTTCTAACTGATTTGGGGCCTCACTTTTCCAAAAGACTTCAGTGATGCTATTCGTACACCTAAAATTAAGCATATTTTCAGGTACTTTGCTGAACTTTGGCCCTAACATATATTAGCATTTCAGAAACACACTTCTTAGAAGCAGTAAATTTCACAATGAATGAAAAATAAATATCTTTACATAACTGCTTTTGTTTTGTAACTTTAGTACTCTGAAGAATTTTGGGAAACCATCTATTTGAAGAATAGTATTTACAAATAAGCAGCACTGGATTGGCTGTACAAACCAATAGAAGTCATTAGTAGGCTACAATGCTATTTGTAGCAGAACACTACAGAGTAGCCACAACTGTAGAGTCCCATATTACTGATTACTTCTACCAGTTACTGCAGCCACCCAGGCTGCTGACATGGGGTGGGGAGCAGTGAAGGGGAGCCAAAAAGGGGAAAAGAGGACAGTTGCCCTGGGTCCTGGTGATTTAAAGGGGGCTGGGGCTCCAGGCTGTTGCTGTTGCTACTGCCACTGGAGTGCCACATGAAGAGAAGGCTTATACCATACCACACATGGCTATTTGTAAGATCCTTATAGCAGGAAGCAGATAGAGATGCATGTGGTTAAGATGTTAGCCTAGGGATTGGGCTGGGTGCCTCAGTATCTTCTCTGTAAAATGGGATGAGTGGTATCCTGACAGGTATTTTGCTCTATTCAATGATGATAGCTATTTCGCTGTGTATGTTCCTTTGTGTGTTGTGCTGGCTTGTGCAAGTAGCCAAGGCAGCAAACTCTGAGAAACCCCCCAAAAATCAGATAAGGACTGAAGGCACTAGGCCAGGTTTATTGTAAACAAAGCACAGTAATAGCTTCCCCAGATCAGATATCTACAGGAAGACTAAGAATGTGTGTCCATGACAATGGGCTCCACTCAGTCAGTGAGAGGTCTCACTGCCCTCTAGGTCACACAAAGATACCTCCCCTTGTTTATACATAGGTACAGACAATTTACACATCACTGGTGATGAATTAGGTAGCCACCCTCTGGTGTTAACTTATTATCACCTATTACCTTGTATTTGGAGGATTGATCACTATGTATAATGATACAAAATACAGGACTATGTAGCACTATAAAGACTAACAAGATGGTTTATCATGTTAGTCTTTATAGTGCTACATAGTCCTGTATTTTGTTTCAGCTACACCAGACTAACACGGCTACATTTCTATCACTATGTATAATGATGTCAGTTTAGACAATGTCCTGGAGCTGGGTCGGTATGTCTGTTATTTGTGGGGAGTGTGTTGATAAGATGTTTCTTCATGAGGTGTTCTGTTATGACTCTTCTGGAATGTACTTCCAGCCTGTGGCTGGCAGCATTTTGTGTTTTACACTATTAACCCTGTTTGTGCCAGATTCTGTTAACAAAGCCTCCTTCTTGGTCGCTGCTTAGTTTTGTGGCCTCATATCAGGTTTGTGATACCTGGGCTTATGTTTCAGGCACTCATCTTACTACAGAGTGATATGAAGATGAGTAAATATTGTGAGGTAATAATATATTATAGTGATACAAGACTTGTAAATACTTAACACAGACATGTTTATGAATTTTGATTTAATCCCTGGCTATCACTGGTTGGAACATTTTTCTCAAAGCATTTTCTCATCTAAATATGCTGTTTCATGGAAGCTGAAATCTTTTACAGAAATGTCATTTTTAACAATATTTTCAACAGGAATATTTATGAGGTCAAGTGTAGACTTTTTGGTCACTTCTGTGGGGAGTGGTGGAGGAGAAAAGAGATTAATTGAAAATGTAATCTTTTTATTTAAAAAAATTGATGTTTCAACATAATTCTGATTTGTGAACAAAAAATGGAAGTTTCAATATAATTCTGATTTGCGAACAAAATGTTTTGGTTTTGTTCCTTTCTGGAATGAAAACAAATTTTCAATTGGCACCTCAAAAGTTGACATGAAATGGTATTGCCATTCCTTGGCCATCTCTGTCTATGTTACTAAAAGGTCCCTGAAACCCCAGGAAACTGATCAGTCTCAAGCAAGAGAGTTTACTGGACTAGAGGAAATCAATTTGAGCCCCTTTGCTGCAGACTGTTGGGATCTTCCAGGTGGCCACCAGCCTCCTAGACAGGTTCCCCTCACAGCTGCCAACCCTGCTGCCTGCTCCAGCCACCAGGCTCCGTTGCTGGCCCTGGCTGGGCTCCCTGACCTCAGGCTGCTGGCCTGGTTCTGCTTCCAGGCACTGGACCCTGGGCCACCAAACTGGCTCTGCTCTTGGCCCTGGCTACCAGCTCTTCTGCCACTGGACTCTGAACTGGTCCCTGCTTTCAGCTGCTGGGACTTTCTGGTCCAGAGGCTCTCTAGTCCACAAATGTTGCTGGACCAGAGATTCCCAGCCCTGAAAGGTTCAACCTGTATATAAGGGCCTGATTTTGTCACCTTTACACTGAATACTACCTTCTTCCAAGTGTAGTCCTTTGAAATCACTCAGTGTCCTTGCACAGTAAGGTGCTATTTAATCTGCATTGTGGCAGCAGAATTATTATGTTGAAGAAATGGATGTAGTTAGATTAACAGCTATATGCTATGATTGCTGAAGTTGTTGTTGTTTCTTTGCCAGTGGCTATAGTATTTAAAGGCAGGAGACTGGAGAAAAATACATGTTTTTTACAATATTCTCTTTCTGTGGCCTTGGTGAAAATGATGCAAACGGGAGGATCTGGTTCCTACATTTATTGTCTTTGTCATCTCTTGTAATAGCTGAGATGTAGCTGCTTGTAATGGAACATTCTCTTGTGTCTCCTTTAGAAATATCAGTGGCGCTGTTTTTTCTATTTGTATTTTGTTAAAACATATATGAAGATTTTTAATTATAGTAATTTTAAAAGATTAAATCAAATGTTTGAGGGGAAAATATGCATCATCATTAAATCCTCAATGCCTTGCCAGTGGCTTTTTTGATTGCATAATAGGATAAATCATCATTTCAATTTTTGTTCATGAACATTAAGCACTTTGAGATAAAGCATTTTAATATGAATAAATATTGTGTGATTTCCCTGAAGTGACTTCCATTTGGTATTTTCACTGCTTTTATTTTAATTTTATGTTTGTGTCTGAACTATGCCAAAAAGTGTTTTATGCATATGAGATTCCATGCAAAAAACATGGCAGGAGAGTGGGTAGCTATATGCAGATTAAACCATAATCTTGATATTGCTCCTCTTACATTGCTTTAAATCAGGGGTATCTCCATTAGAGTAAATTGACTTACCCAAGTGTAAAATGACTGTGAGAGGGGATATTTTAAGCATTGACCTTAGTAGAGCTACACTGGTTTATAGCAGCTGAAATCAGTCCCACAACTTTATCAATGTCCAAGTAATCTTAGGCAATACATTCTTTCTTTTTACTGTTCAAATGCCTGATTTCTCTCACACCAAAACTGATCACAGTGTGTTCATTGGCCTCTGTGGGAGCTAGATTGGGCTTCTGGGACTATGCTGCAGCTCCAGTACCTGCCTGTCACCTGGACAGTGAATTTATTTATTCCATTAGCCCACAGCACCAGCAATTGAGCCCTATTACAATGCCTGATTACCTGGCTTGCTGAGAGTAAATGTCACTTTTTATGTTTAACTGTATGGTCCTCATGTATTCTCCCCATCATTATGACACATTTATGGAGATGATGAGCCAATAGAGCATGCATGACACAAAATTTTGGAAGAAATTCCACCAAAAGGTTGCACTTTTAGGAACATTTTACCATCTGAGAGTTTCTGATATTGCAGATTAATATGCCTACCCCTGTAAACATAAACATTTTAAGTTGTTTATTTGAAACCTGAAACTTGAAGTGGGCAGTTATCCTCTGGATCATATTTTTATGACAATTCTTCATCTAAGAATTTTCATATTTTGTAATGTGAGGGCTTATCCATTGGCATAATTATAACTGAAAAATATAAACACAATTTTCAATAATTTTCCAACTGAAAAACTTTGCCATGGAAGGCATTTTCTTTTATCCAAAAAGTAGATAATGCTCATGGTTTTACTTGTAATATCCCCCATACATCAGCTAGATTTTCCAATTTTAGTTGGAAAATTATTGAAAATTGTGTTTATATTTTTCAGTTATAATTATGCTAATGGATAAGCCCTTACATTACAAAATATGAGAATTTTTAGATGAAGAATTGTCATAGAAAATATGATCCAGAGGATAACTACCATCTTTAAGTTTCAGATTTCAAATAAACCATTTAAAATGTTTTCTTTGTTTGACAAGAACATGCCTATTTTAAAATAAATTCTGAATCATACTGTTATTGGTTTTCAGTCTTTGTCATGGATGAAACACTTATATAACCTATTAAAATTGTTCTTGGACACAACTAATAAGAGAACACCATGTGCATACAACTCTTAACTTTTTAAGAATATGCATAATTGGCATATGCATTTGGTAATTTCATAAATAAAAAAGTTACAAAGAGAAGTTTGTACAAAACATATCACATCTTTGTGTTCAACATTCACCAAATACACATCACAATCCCCTACAGAAAAAAATCAATATAGAAAAAATAACTTTTTTATGAAGAATTACACACACACACACACACACACACACACACACACACACACACACACACACAAATTCTGTCACATACACTGGACACACCATTTCTTTGAGAAATACACTTCCAACTCTACTGACATTTCCTATTTTAAATTTGTGGATTATTTCTCAATCTATAGTACAGGGCACCTTTTTAAATGGGAAGAAACTTTAAGTGTGATTAGTATACAGATACTTGTAACAGGTCAGTCACCAGCTGGCTTACATGCTTAGGTTCAGAGTTTGCAATCTGATTGATGCATATGAAGCCCTTGAAGTATGGTTCTGCATGGTACAGGGACTCTGCAGATATGGATTATATCACAGGTTTGGAATATTAATGTCTATGTTCCCTTTGATCTAGATTCTTGAAATTGGGTACACTCATTCTGTATGGGCAGATGTGTACAGAAAAAAAGTCCCAAATGTGAAAGGTCATCAGCCATTTCAATCAGATTTCAAGAATCCACATGTTCTTATGTGTATATTGGGGGAAATAACTTACAAAACTATATATTTGTCTTCATTTAAAAGGTCCAGTTGGTGGGGGGCTTTAATATAAAGAAATGCAGGTCATGTAAGGTAATTTATTTTATTTATCAGTTTGTAGCCAAAACAATTTATTTACATAGCCCTCTTGGGTAGGTAACTACAAAATGAATATTAATGAGAATTTTGCATGTCACTTCCTAGCAAGTAATATGTTTATGTATGGAAAATTGTACTTACAGTGAATTCTATCATATCCTAATATGATAATCTATTAAGAAAATACTGATGTAGGAAAAGAGACCTTATCTACCTTACCAATTTACAACTACCATAAATTCCATGCTGTTCAATAATCTTGCGATATTAGTATAACTTCTCCAAGAAATCATATTTTCAGTTATATGGAAAAATACTTAGTTCAATTTTTGCGATACACAGAATTGTAAGTAGTGTTATTAGATGCCTGACAACTTGCATTTTAATGAACAATAAATAAATATGATCCCATTATTTATGACAGGATTTTATTTTAAATTGAAATAATAAAAATAAATAATATAATAATATTAAAAGTATTGATCTTGGTGAAAGTGAGAGAATATGTTGAGGATTCCGGATTTGATGGACATGTCTACTTTAGCTATATGGACCTGATTCTGCAAAATGGTTAACTAGAATATAAGACATCAGGATTTAAGAATATGCATAAGTGCTTTGTTGAATCAGAGCCTAAGTGAGTACATACCCATAAATAGGCTTATTAAAGGATATATTCCAATTGTGATGCTCTTTTATATTTAAGCTCTTAGAGGTCTGCATTTGGAAAAAAATGTTCAGGAGCTACCATATTACCAGTTTTCCACATTGGTATGCTTCTGGAGGCAGCAGAGAAGATGATAAACAAACAGGTACAAAAGGAGCTGAAGGAAACAGCTGTCTGCAATGGTGATTTTATTGTTCTGATGACTAGACTGACACCAATCTGAAAGCGAGGCTTTGGAATTGGGGAGAGGTGGAAAGTAGGGAAGGAGGGTCAGGGAGATCACAAAACCTCCTGAAAATGTAAACATCATGCTCATTAACGTCTGTTTCCCTTTTGCTCTTTGTTGAACTAGTAAACTACAGCTGTGTCGTGGGCAGGCTGGGAATGAAGAACTAATGCCAAGATCATGGACTCCATACTTATTTTGGGTACGTCTACACCGAGGGTTAAAGTTGAGTTAAGATACGCAACTTCAGCTACATTAATTGTGTAGCTGAAGTCAAAGTACCTTAACTCAACTTTTGGCATTGTCTACACAGCAGGAAGTCTAAGGAAGAATTCTCTTCCTTCAACTTCTCTTACTCCTTGTGAAATGAGGATTATAAGTGTGTTGTGTAGACATATCCCTAGAATTTGACTTTTGTGCCTCTCTTTGACCACATTATAGGTTAATAAAGGATCGTCCCTGTTTGTGGAATTTTGAATGTTTAACAATGCATTGGTAATATGCAGACTACAAAGAAAATTTGAGTCAGCATTGGTTTTAACTGGGGATGTAGCCTGTCAGAAAGATAAATATCAAAACAGATCATACTACACATGTCAATTAAACCTTTCCTTTTCTCACCATCTAAGAAAATTTAACAATAGCTAGAGAAAAGATTCTGCTAGAAAGATAAGAATGTATTTTATTACTAAAGAAAATGTCAAAAATTACAGCCATGCTTAAACCCTTAAATTTTAGACAAAATAAAGGCACAAAATCAGTAGCATTATTAGAATTTTCTTGTTGGTAGCACCGTGTTCTGTTCATTAATCCATTGTGCCCATTTTCTTAGCCCTCACTGGGAAATTAAATAATCCTGACTGACAACTGACACATTAATTGCCTTTGAGGGAGCGCACCTTTAAAAAGCAGTAATTTAAAGTCTTCTGCTTTGGTGGAAGAACCAATTTGCAGCATCATCAGTCAGGGTTTTGACATGTAACTTTGCACTTGCCATTTTGTTAATAAAGAATCACACTCAAATCCTGAGAGATTGTTTCCCTAAAGAGAAACTTAGATGTCTTTGTGAAATTAAGATGACTTTGATAAGGACATGTAATGAATGTTTAAATGAGTTATTAACCTTTCATGACTTCAGTGAGTGCTACTGCAAGACAATTCATCATTATATTGTCATAAACTGCAAAAAGGTGAATATCGCAGTAAGATTCATTTCTTTAAAAGTTTATTTCCTGCTAGTTTCCACACATGACAAAACCAGATTTTATATAGTATATTGGATGAGTAGAGAATGGGTTATCATTTATCTTAACTACAGATAAGTAATACAATGGAAGGTGGTGGAAAACCCAGGTTATGTCTACACTACTACTTTTTTTTGGAAAAACGGCCGTTTTCCCCCAAAACACCTTCACTTACATCCACATTGCAATTGCATTCTTTTGAAATAAAAATCAAAAGAAAAGGGGTTTTTCCGACATTGGTAAACGTCTTTCTACGCGGAAGAAGCCTTTTTCCGAAAGAGCTCTTTCAGAAAAAGGCATGTGTGGATGGGGAAGAAGGAATTATTTCACAAGAAGAGGAAAGAGGAAAAAGCACACATTCCCTGGTGGCCACTCCATCTATAGTAATCACAGCTTAAATGCAAGATAGTGTCCATTCAGTGTGGATGCTATCTTTCGAAAAAGCATATAGCTTTTTTGATGCACTTCGGAAGATGTTTTTTTCGGAAGATCTCTTCCGGAAAAATTTCTTCTGAAAGAAGCTTTCAGTCTATACGTAATCCCAGTTAATACAATTTTCACACCTTCTGCATGTATTTAATTATAAATAGTTATTTATCAGTTTTTTCAAACAAACGTTTCTCTGTAGAATAATATGTCTACTACAAAGTCACAGTAAACATTTATCAGTATGTTCCTCTTTTCTCAAAGGCAGGCTGTGCATATACAGAAATTAAAGGTGTTTGGAAAAGTGGTGGGTTGTTTAATGGGAAATTTGAATGTAAATTGAAAAAAATCTGTATGATCATGTTTCAGTAGAAAAATGAAATCTGAAATACTTAGATTTTGATGTGGCATTGTGATGTGGTGTATCAGTTGTAGTTTGAGGTGCCTCATGTTCCCATTCACTTCTAGGATCTGTGTTGTTGGTTTTGACTACATTTCCCATGATGTGTCCTCTTATTTCCACTTGATGAGGGGAGTCAGTGCATCAGGGTAGATACAATTCTGCTGGTAGCCTGTGGAGTCACCCTGAGGAGACAATGGAGACATAAGACAGTGGAACTAGAACTCCTATGAGGTATCATAGCAGCATATACAAATAAAAATATTTTGGCTATTTGGCATTTATGTTTTGATGAAAAATCAAACATTTTCACATTAGAGCAGACGCTTTTTTCTGATAATCTTGTTCAGTCAGAAACTCAATTTTCTGTCAAAAAATAGGGTTTGATGGAAATGTTTTTATCATACCTAATAGAAAATACAGGTATCTTAACACAAACTAATAAATCATTCTGTAAATGCTTTTGAAGGAATACAGTGATCATCATTAAAAAATCAGCATTTACCAGTGAATCAGCCACAATGACATATGAGATCACAGCAGGTTTTCATTCTACATCGAGCAAGAGGTGTCTGTGGTAATATTAGGCAAATGACTGTTTAATGGCTTCTATTGTATTTCTTCTCTGAATACTTTGATCACATACCTGTAGTTATAAAATGGATTAGGTTATGTGCAGTTAATCAGATGGATTCTCCTTTATTTATAGGTGAGGTTTATACTTTGCTACACAAAGAATGACAGTTTCCAGAGCAATCTACATGGTTTCATAGCTCATGTGACCTACCAAGTTGATGCACCATGAGTCAATAAGAGCTTTATTTTAATGATCAGCTGATGCTCTCTTTCAGATGTTTTGTCTCTCTGATCCTTGTTCTGTACCACGAGTGAAATAACACAAGTCCTCCAATTTTGAGGTGGTTGCAATTGTAATTCAATATAAAATGTTAGATTCCATAAAATGCCTTATTAACTCATTTTCAAAAGCGCATTGTAATATGCAAAAGAAATTTGAAAGTGATTTGAGGTTAGCAAAGGTTGCATCATTTCTAGATATGCTGCAACTCTGTAAGGGAGGGCATAATAGAAAAAGCAACTGATGTGAAAAAAACTAAATCCTTGGCAATGAAACCTTTAAGCAATAACATGAGGGAATAAATACGATTGGAATGTCACCATTTTAAAGGGGTGAAACACATATTCAAAGAGCTGTAAATTATTATACAGAGTATGAAACAAGGATTGAACAAAGGTATAAGACAATTATCCACAACAGGAGCTATATGTCCATTTGACAAAATTCTGTGACAGTTATAAAAACGAATGTTGCCCTTTGCTGAAATGTGCTTGCTCTTGTTATTTGTCATTTTTGCCATCATGTCAGCAATTTCAAATTTGAAAGTTAAATCATGGTAAATTGTCACAGTGGTAGTTCAGGCAGTGTTAGAACTACATTTATGTGATTGTTTTAGTAAATGGCTCATTGGAAAAATATTTTCTGCTCAGTTGAAAGTTTTGCTGCAGGGACTACAGCATATGAATCTGAAATACAAATTCAGGTTACTCATGCGTAAAGATTGACCTTTCTCTGATATATACTTAAAATATTCTCTAAGTTTCCTCCAACTAAGGAAGTTTTGAGTATATTTCCTTTTTACCTTTATTGCTGACAATGAAATTAATGCGCCTTTATTCCTTTTAAAATGTATATAACTTTGTAAACAGCCACTTACATAATTTTAGCTAAAATATCTAATTAACATAAGTAGAAAGCTTTCTTCCACTATGTTTATAGAAAATACTTGCATAAAACAGTTTGTTCAAACATTTTATCTGACATGCAATGGACATATCTCAAGTTTAAATGCTTTTTTTTTCTTGCAACAGAGCACCTTTCTTTAAGCTGGGCAAACACTTTGAAATATTTCTGTGGCTTACATTTGTGTTTTATCCAGTTTATGATATAGCAATACACAATAATGATTAAAGCCACGGCTGTATAAAATTTCTGAGTTGCAATGTTACCATAAATAGATCAAAAGTTGCCATGAAATAGGAGTGCCAGTACACAGAAATTTTGAAAGAACAGAAGTGGACACTAAATTAGTCCTGGAGCTGTTATTGGTGGTCTGGATAGGCTTTAACAATGATGGTAAAACTCTTGGGAGATGTGTCTTCCTTACTCTTTGTACCTATGGCAGAAGATAAGTAAGAAATAGAATGTTACAAGGCATACTTATGTGTAGTAATTACAAAGCTGGGATTCTACATGAAGATGAGTCTATCCAGCACTCAAGTTGCATTTTAATTATAAAATAGAGATTTGAATTACCTTTTCTTTAAAAGTTGCTCTAAATTTTAATTAAAATATAATTGCGTATGACATAGAAACAAAAGTCATGGTTAATAAACAATTTAACCCATTAGCATATTTTGGTCTCTCCCCATCCCCAGTCTATTAAGGATCCCCAGGCAGAGTGCCCATGGGAGACAGCATTACTAACAGCATTCTGTAGCAACGTTCTCAGATCTGTATAAGTTAATGGAAAGCCTAGGAGCATGGTGCACTGAGTTGCTTTTTTCCATCATAGCAACATGTTAAGGAGCAGCATCATTTTGGATAAGCTAACTGCCAGGTCTTTGCAAGATTGTGACTACACAATAGACTAAGGTCTCTGAATTAGTCAAAAGACAAAGACAGAAAATGTAGAGTAAAAGAAAAACCAGCTAGCCAGATACTTATTCACTGCAGTCAAATAAGCCATGCACACCCAATAATGCCCTACTTACATTTCCATAAGAAGTGAGGGACAAGATATTTTTTTAAAAATACATGCTGTGTAACATGAGGTTTCTGAAATCCCCTTTGCACCTTCAGTAACTTGATTTTTCCAAAGTGCTGAGCTTTCACCATCTCCTGTTGATGTTGTTCAGATCTGTCAGGAAAACAGATTGTTTGAAGACAGACCACCAGTTTGAGTTCCTAAATATGGATAGATTCCAGGCAAACATACATGGTTTTGGTTTTCTGTGATATTGTGCCTAACAATTCTGGAAATGGGCAACAGGGGATGGATCACTTGATGATTACCTGTTCTGTTCATTCCCTCTGGGGCACCTGGCATTGGGCACTGTAGGAAGACAAGATTTTTGGCTAGATGGACATTTGGTCTGACCCAGTATAGCTGTTCTTATGTTCTACAGGATCCCTACCTCATTCAGTCCAAGGATGGAAGCACAAAACTGATGATTTAAGATTGAATGGACAATTGTAAATTTGGCATTTTCTAAAATTCACATGTTTGACTCTGCAACCAAAATGTCATACTTCTCACATAGTTGCTAGTGATGCATGGTTACATGAATTAGTAAGCAGATGGGGATTCCCCTGCATGCCAGTAGCCATGCTGTAAATGCTAGCTTTGCTCCTGGAGTCTTCACCCAGGCTAGGTTTAGACTGCACCGTTTTTGCGGAAAAAGCTACACAAAATGCACCTCGCGTTTTGTGTATCTTTTTTCGCTTTTTTTCCTGATGAGGCTTTTCCACTATTTGGCCCCATCTAGACGGCGGAAAAGCCTCCTCTTTCAGTGGAGCCCTTATGCCTCATGAAACAAGACATACAGGGCTCCACGAAAGAGCGTGTTTGCTCTTCTATGAAAAAAACAGAAGAGCAAAAGTGTTCCTTGGATGCAGTGGGGTTTTTGCGGGATACCTCTCATATCCTGCAAAAATACTGTAGTCTAGATATAGCCTGGGTTTCAGAGCATGGGCTACAGCTTAAGCAGGAGCACTACACCGCTATTTTTGATGTGTAATCCCACAAGCCTGAGTCAGTTGACCTGGTATCCCGAAATAGCTATTCCTTGTTTTAAGAGCAAGCCCATTATATAGAAATATAACTGGCTTGCTAATCTGACATCCCTGTATACCTCATTGCATGAGGGTTAAGGGATGTTTCGGAATAGCGGTTTATTTGAAATACATAAGATTGAAATAAATTACGCAATTTGTATAGTGCAAATTGCGTAGCTTATTTCGAGGTAAGGGTGCTGTGTAAACACACCCTGAGACACATTGCTGTGGGTGTCTTTTTTTTGGGAATAGTGATATACCATTTGTCTCTGTCAGAGTCCTCCTGCTAGATCGATGTCAACAAATCCAGGCCCCTTTTGCCTGCTGCCAGCTCTGCTCCCATCAGAGAATGGGGAATCCACTGGAAATGGGACTACCAGGACTTCAGGAGAAGTCACACATGTCTGCAGGGAAAACTCTGTGTAAATATGTGACAAACTCCGGGTTCAGCCTGGGTTCATGGTGGCCAGTATAAACGTGCACTTTGGCAAGAAATGAACAGGGCCCATAGTGAAGTGTCCCAATCTGTGACAAGGGGAGAACATGGGAGGAGCATTGACTTTGTTTACTGATGAAAACAACATCTTTAGAGTTGAGAAAACATCATTAGACTGATTGCAATGACAAGGGCTGAGAATTTGGTACAAGCCATTGCTAAGAATTGTGTTGCTGCATATGACAAATTCTACGCTTGTGTTACTCTGAAGTATTACTGCAGTGTAAGGCGTTACTACACAACAGCGTTATTTTGGAATAACTGGCGTTATTCCAAAATAAGATAGTCCACGTCTATACTACAAGCAGTTATTTTGACATAATGTTGAAATAATGTCGAGCTGGAGGACTTCTTACTCTAACTCCCATAACCCTCAATTTACAAGAAGTAAGGTAAGTTGGAGGAAAAGTGCTCTGCCTCAGACTTCCTGTGTGTAGACAGTGCCAAAAACTAAAATAAGCTATTTTGACTTAAGCTACACAATTGACGTAACTGAAGTTGCATAGTTTATTTCGGCTTTAGTCCTGCTGTGTAAACGTGCCCTAAGTGACACAGTAGAATTATCGTGAGGAGAAGGCTGTTTGTTTATTTCAAGAAATAAAGCAGTAAGTAATGGGCAAAAATAACTTCTCTTATTGACATTTATGCAACATTAATGGAATTGCTGGGGCAGAATCTGGCCCAAATTCTATGAGCAAATTTCACTAGAACGGTTTTATTCCGAAGCATATTGTTAACTGTTCAGCTATCCCCTTGGTTAAGTTAATCAATTTAACCTAGTTTTGAAGAGAGCCTGAGGTCATATCTTCCCTACGGACTTCCATTGAGTAATCCACATGTTTTTGTACCTCCCAGAATGGAAAGATAGTTTGTTAAAATGTATCCACAAATGCACATCCAGGAATTATAGATATTCTGAGTGAACTAAGAAAAATGATTCCATTTACACAGATGGGTTTCCATTTACACAGAGCTAACTCACTCCGGCAACTGAAGGGTTAAAAGCAAGCTGGCAGGAGCCTGTGCAAACCTAGTCAATCAGGACCCAGCTAGAGACAGCCAATCAGGACTAGGCTGGGCACTATAAAAAGGCTGCTGGGCTGAATGAGCTCACTGTTGCCCTGATCAGAAAGGGAGAAGGAGCTGATTCCTAGTAGGGGAAGGAGCCAACAGCACCTTGGACAAAGCAGTGATTGTGATTAACCTCACAGTGTTTGTCTTTGGTCACCTCTCACCCAGGAAAGAAAGCATTTTCTTGCCCCACCATCTGAGCACTTGTGCCACTTTGCTGGCCACTTTGCTAGACACATGTGCCTCTCCACTAGCCCCCTTACGGGCTGCTCATCCCTCCCAGCAGCTACTCCTGCTGTCTGCCCATCAATCACCTTCTGCTGTTGCCTACCTCTCTAATGTGATCTCCATAGGTCATACTTTTGATTGTCAGCTCTTAGATATTTTTAGCTTTTAGCAGCCTGGGCAGAAACACTGTCCCAACACAAGGGATTTTAGCTCTGAGCATTTAAAATAATAATGGACCCCATTTAGCTCTATCTTTGAAAAGTGGTAAGGAACAGTTTAAACCAGAACAGGTACGTTAAACATGGTCAATTTAGTGAGACTTTACTATACCAGATATATTGACCTCAGCAGATCAATCCCTACAGTTCTGATCTCCCGGTAAGAGTAGACAAGGCATGAGTAGTCTCAGTGCCACTAGATGGGACAGAGCACTACAGGAGGTGTGTGGTTTACACAAATGTAACTGAAAACAGTATCCAGTTCACTGCCTCTAGACTTCACATCATCCTTCTGAGTCTTGTTTCTGTATATGGAAGGACTGACATGCTTCTCTCAGGGTATGTCTAGACTGGTGGGATACCGGAGGTATACCGGAAAAACTCCGTCGCGTCCAGGGAATGAGGAATAAGGGCTCTGCCAAAAGAGGAGGCTAATCTAGACGGGGCCAAATGGTGGAAAAGCATCTTCCGGAAAAGCAATCGGAAAAAGCTATGCAAATTGTGGAGCGCAATTTGCATAGCTTTTTCCCATAAAAGAGTGTAATCTAGACCTAGCATCTCTGATGCCACCTTGGTGAAAATACTATTTTTGTTCTTTGTTTCTCCTGTCTCTTCCCATAGGGTATGTCTAGACTGCAAGCTTCTCTTGGAAGAAGCTTTTCTGGAAGAGATCTTCAGAAAAAAGGACTGCAGTCAGTAACAAAGCCATCAACAAAAGAGAGAATCACAAAATCCGTGGCCCCACAAAACTTACTGATCAATAGCAGTTCTTAAAAATTGTTGATAAAGTCACCCAGATAAACTTAATGATTCTTTAAAATATCTATTCATAGAACACAAACCCTTTCCCAAAAAATAACCCCCCCAAAAGAAACCATTCACTTAAACATATGTGATCATCTGCCATTTGAAAAAGTTAGAAATCTGCACCCAGTAGAGAAATTATTGTAGCATACAAAGTAAAGCAAATTGTTCTGAAACAAACTCTTCTTGCCTTCCTTAAGATCTTACTTATTCACCAAAGAAAGATAAAGCCCTGTATCTTTTTGCCATCAAATCCAGGAGAATGACTAACTCTTAATATAGAAATTCTATTAGACTAGTGTTTTCTTAATATGCAATTTTGCATAGAAACATGGCTAATGTTTTACAAAAACGATAAGAAGTCCTGTGGCACCTTATTGACTAACAGATTTATTGGAGCATAAGCTTTCGTCAGCAAAGACCCACTTCGTCAGATGCATGTTTCACAGTCATTTAAGGGCTGGACCAGAAATCAGGGAGCTTATGTATCCAGGATACGTCTACACAGCGTGGCTATTTCAGGATACCGGAGGTATCCAGAAATAGCTACCTTGCATCTTAACAAGTCGACTGTTATTTCAAAATATTTTTCAAAATAACCGGTGTGCTATTTTGGCATCCCTGTAAGCCTTGTTCCATTGGGGTTAAGGGATATCTTGAAATAGTGCATTATTTCAAAATTTGGTACTGTGTAGATGCACCAAATTTCAAAATAAGTTATTCTGAAATAGAATTAAAATAAGATACGCAATTTGCGTAGCACAAATTGCGTATCTTATTTCAAGTTTACGGTGCTGTGTATGCTCACCCCTCAGTGTGTAAGAAGGCAAGGATACTCTTATTTTTCTTTTTTCCACCCAACTACAGAGCTGTATGGAAAATTTCATTGATTTAAATGTCCCTTAAAATAATTTGTATGTGAGTCTTTGTGTGTGTTGCTTTGTAGACCAATTTTGCATAGACATATATGCAGCAATGCAAAGTCATGTACATCTTTTCATATTCAACTAGTATCCCTAAAGGCCTTTTAAATGTTTCTATCTTGGAAGATGTGATCAGGTAGGAGTAGCAGATGGATGGGCCAGAATTATTTGGAAGATCTTTTAGGCAGAAGACAATGGAAAATAGAAGGTTCAGAGTAAGGCTACTAGAATGATCAGGGGCATAAAAAGCCTGTCTTATTAGAGGAGACTAAAAGAGCGTGGCTTGTTTATCTCAGCAAAATGAAGACTGAAAGGGGATATGATTGCTTTTTATAAACACAGCAGAGGGATTTAAATAATTCTTCTGGCTCTTACCAGAGAGCAGTAAGAACTATTTAAATTAAAGGACAATGTAGGTAAAAGAACAAATTGGCATAAACTGGACATCAATAAATGTAGGCTGGAAATTAGAAGAAAGTTTGTAATCATCAGAGGATGAGGTTCTAGAACAGTCTCCCAATGGAAGCAGTGAAGGCAAAATTCCTATCTGGTATTAAATTAGAGCTTAATAAGTTTATGAAATGAATTATAGACAAAGTTGCTTGAAATAACAGAGAACTGGGAACTGATGACTCAGGAAGCCATTGATGACTTCCAATTCCATGTCCTATATGATTCCGCTTGTGGCATTTTCCATAATCGATGTCAGGTAACTTCTGTCCTTTCACTAAATTTACTCTACACTTAGGCTGTGTCGAGACTGGCCAGTTTTTCCAGAAAATCAGCCACTTTTCCGGAAAAATTTGCCTGCTGTCTACACTGGCTGCTTGAATTTCTGCAAAAGCACTGACTTCCTACTGTAAGAAATCAGTGTTTTTTGTGGAAATTCTATGCTGCTCCCATTCGGGCAAAAGTCCTTTTGCGCAAAACTTTTGCGCAAAAGGGCCAGTGTAAATAGCCCAGATTTGTTTTCTGCAAAAAAGCCCCGATCGCGAAAATGGCGATCGGGGCTTTTTTGCGGAAAAGCGTGTCTAGATTGTCATGGACACTTTTCCGCAAAAAGTGCTTTTGCGGAAAAGCGTCCGTGCCAATTTATATGCTCTGTTCTGAAAATGCTTTTAACGGAAAACTTTTCCGTTAAAAGCATTTCCGGAAAATCACGCCAGTCTAGACGTAGCCTTAGGGTATGTCTAGACTACAGGCTTTTGTTGACAGAGGCTTTGTCGACAAAGAACATCTGAACGACAAAGCCTCTGTCAACAAAGAGCATCTAAACTGCATTACACGGATCGAAAAAGTGATCCGCTTTGTCGACAAAGAGCATCCAGACTGCTGGATGCTCTGTTGACAAAGGCAAGCACCTGGAACTGCTTCTGGCAGGGCATGGGGGCAGCATGTACTTCCTGGTGCTGCTGCCTGCCCTTTGCAGAGATGTGTGAGTAGCCCAAGGTTCAGTGCGTTTCAGCAGCAGCCCTGGTAACTACAAGTTGTGGACTACAAACTGCGGCATGTTGGGAGAACTTCCTGGTTCCTGCCAGGATGTGCCCTCTGCCCCCAGCAGGGTCTCAGCAAGGACTGTGCTAGAAGCAGCACACAGGCTGCATGCTGAGAGAAGGGGCTGCTGAGCTGTTTTCCTCTTCTATGTTTTTTACAGAATAAAGCCCGTTCCTGGTGATTTGTCAGAGTGGGTCTGGTCTGAGGTGCACTCACACATACACTACGCAGAGCACACCAAGCAGCCTCAGGCCTAGCCCCTCCCCCCCACAGTGGTGTAAGAAGTCACAAGCTTCCCCTATGTTGAATAACCTCACACTGGGCTAGCCAACAGGAGGGGTTACATGTGCTTAAAGGGAGCCCCCTGAACAGCCGTTGCTCTGCTTCTGCAGCTGCCTTGTTTTCCTCCTAGAGGCAAGGCCAGCTTTAGGTAGTGCGGGGCCCAATTCGAACCATTTTGGCGGGCTCCCTCACCCCCACCCACCCAGGATTTTTTGTTGAGCAAAAAAAACCACAACAAACCACAACCACACACAAGTATCACATCAAGTAGATCTGATCAAAATTTTATACAAAATTGCCTTAAGTTGCCTTAAGTTTTTCAATTGCAAACTATCCAATTTTTTCAATAAAGTTCAAAGTTTGATTTTTAAAAAGTTACCAGAGAGCGTTGCAGTTTTCTTCTACATTGATTTACTTTTTAATTAGCAAAAATAGAGTCTTTGTTAAGAAAGTGACAGTTCTGTGGTCAAATTCCAGTCCTTAGTGATTTCAGCACCAATGATTTTACTAGGTAATATGGTACCTCACCACCATTGCCTCCTTTGCACTGCCCTTCAACACACTGCCTGCATGTTGAGTCCAAGGTCAGTCTACACAAGATTTTATCAATGATTTTTGCTCAAGCGCTCACTGAGACAAGACAAGGACTCTTAATTAATTCTAGTCAGTTAGAAACCTGTTTCCATCTTCTGTGACTTCTGGGCCAGGTCCAGATGAAGATTAAGGAGCTCCGGTAGGCCTACCATAAGGCCAGGGAGCAGAGCACATGGTCTGGGGCAGCATCACACACCTGCTGTTACTTTGAGCAGCTAAATACAGTCCTGGGAAGGGGTCCAGTCATCTCCCCCACCATTGTCATGAAGTTCGGCCAGGACACACCTGGTGTCAGTCCAGCAGGGCGGGGTGGCAAACGATGCTCATGATGTCAAGGAGAAGGAAGAAGAGGAAGCCAGCCGAGTGACCATGCCAACCAGCCAGGACCCACTCCTCACCCTGTAGCCAGTCCCCCTCCCAGGCTTTGGACAAAGCCGGGGAAGAAACTTCAGGTGAGTTCTATAGTTTTCCCTATATACACGAAGGGGCACTAGATGAGCTGCAAAGGGTTGCATACTCCTTTCTTGGCCTGGGGGTTGCATGACAGACTATGTATGTGGGTGCAAATGGAGTGCCAAGTCTACAGCACTCAGCCCCGTGAACTCTCAACTTTTCAATCCTTTTCAACTTATTCATAAATGATCTGGAGAAAGGGGTAAGCAGTGAGGTAGTAAAGTTTGCAGATGATACAAAACTGTTTAGGATAGTCAAGACAGAAGTAGACTGTGAGGGACTCCAAGAAGATCTCACCAAACTGAGTGATTGGTCAACAAAATGGCAAATGAAATTTAATGTGGATAAGTGTAAAGTAATGCACATCGGGAAAAATAACCCCAACTATACGTACAGTATGATGGAGGCTAATTTGGCTACGACAAATCAGGAAAGAGATCTTGGAGTTATCATGGACAGTTCTCTGAAAACTTTCACACAGTGTGCAGCGGTGGTCAAAAAGGCAAATAGGATGCTAGGAATTATTAGGAAAGGGATAGAAAATAAGACCCAGAGTACCTTACTGTCCCTGTATAAAACTATGGTACGCCCACATCTTGTCTGTAGGTTTGGTCGCTATGTGATGGTGGATTTTTGGGAGTACAGCTAACTAAAGTATTTATAGCAATAGCTTTGTATAGCTTAACACTAGCCTTTAATCTCTTCATTTTAATAATTTTCAATAGTTTACATATTTTTATATAAACAAACAGCTAACGAGAGCCTAAATTGCCACCATAGACCCCAGTCATGTGAGCTATTTGGTATGGATCCCTTGAGCTGGCATAGAGCTCCATGTAAGCCTCTGACTCTACGTGCTGTATTAGGAATCCTCCTTTGTGAAGCATCTTGCAGGATCAGGGCCTTCAGTTCCTGCTGTGGGGTTTTAGAGTCTTTGTTGTATTGAAAATGCCTCGAGCTCCAGCCTGGCATACAACAAACAGGGTATTTTAAAAAATAACCTTTTAAAATCTACTTTTAGCTGGCTGGCTATATTTAAAAAAGAAATTGCCGGTTTCTGTTGTCTGAAAGCTTTTCCAGTGGACACTTCAAAGACTTGAAAGGCAGGAGAATGTTGCGGACTTTCTCTAATGATTCATTCTTCTGAACTGTCTGTGGGAGCTTTTCTAACAATTTCACAAAGTAGTTGATAAATGTACATTCAGTCAGGCTTTTATAAAAGGTGCATTTTGTCTAATTTCAGCATGAGTACAGGATTATTTGTCAGTGCAAGAGATACAGAGATCTGAGACTGAGACTGAAATTTATGGGGTAGTTAGCTTGCACTGTGAGTTTCAGGATCCCACAGCCTTTTAATGCTTTTTAAATTTAATTTTAAATTAGACACATTAAGCTAATTAACAATAATCTACTGTGGTTGCCAGTAAAAATCAGTATTTACCGAGTTCCTATAGTTTACCTGAGATGGAGTATATAATGAAGGGTAATGCTGATTTCTTACTTTTTTCCTGTAATGCATTAATCATTCCAATTTCTAATGTAGAATATTGTTTAGAGAGAGTACTCCCAGATATTTCCCACCATGCCCAAACTGGATCTGCATCTCCAAGCATTCAGAAATTACATGTGCATTTTTGCTTCAGTTAAGCTATCAGCTTTCCTTATCTATCATCTCCATGTTAGTTGCTTTTTTTGTTACATCCCTTGTGAAGTGCAAATTATCCTCATTTTGCATGACTACTTCTGGACTGCATTATAGCTGCTCTCCACTGGCTGTCAGTCAGAGTGAATTTGAGGAGTGGGCTATTTCATCCTTCACTGTCCAGCAGAGCTTCAGGCTGGCTTCACCCTTAACACAGTCTAGCAATTTTCTAATACATTTAAATCTGGTATGTATCTTACACCATCATTTACATCACTGCAGAATGTAATTCAGAGATTTCTGTGTGAAATGCATCTGTGTATTCAAGATCTGTATGGGTACGTTACGCTTAATTCGGAATAAACTTTTCTGGAAGAAATACTCCAGAGTAGCTTATTTTAAAATACAACATCTACATAGCAAATGCTGATCAAAATAGCGTGGAGCTATTTTAAAATATAGAGTCCACTCTCATTGGACACTGAATCGCATTTAAGGTCACCTGGAAGCACTTCAGGCAGGGCATCAGACACTTCCCGTAGCTGCTGCCTGAGACTATCTCAGGCTCATGCTTAAAGGGACGCCTCTGTACAGTTGTGTCACAGGCTCTTCTCCTTTGCTTACCTCTTTGTGGGACAGTAAAGCCTTTTCACTGTCTGGTGTGGTTGCCCCTGTGGACACCTCAGCACTCTAGTCATGGAGCCGGAGCTGCCTCTGAGTAGTTGACGGCTCTTACAGGTTGTGCTGCACCTCCTGCAGCTCTTTCAGCAGGTGCCTTCCTGTTCTTGCAGGAATCCCACCCCCAGCTCATTGCGGGGAACTTCCTGAGCCCTCTGTGGGCACTGCTCATGCAATATGACTCTCCCCACCCTCCCCTGCACAACGTGCATTGCCGCTTCTGGCATCCAGTCACCAGTTTCAACTGGTGAGACTGGATCATTATGGAGCAGTGGGATGACCAGCAGTGGCTCCAGAATTCCTGTGTGCAGGAGAACACCTTTTTGGAACTCTCTGAGTGACGGGAACCAGTTCGACATGGGGAGATCAATCATCAGGGCTGTGCTCATGCAGTTATAGCACTCTCATGCTATTGTCCCAGGAGGGTGGTGAACTTCTGGAATGGGGTTCCCCATGGGAGGGGGGAGGTGGTGGTGGAAGCTCCTTCCCCTGGAGATTTTTCAGTCCTGCCTTCACAAAGCCCTGATGGGGGATGGTGTAAGTAGGCAGTTGCTCCTGGTGTGTGTGTGGGGGGGGGGGGGGGGAGAGGGGGAGGGATGGGCTTGTGGACCTCCTGAGGGCCCTGGCAACCCTATGATTCTTTCTTTGTTTGTCTCCTACAGGAGGAGCGGGTCATCAAACTATCCTGCTGCATAGAGTCATCAACCTTGGCGATGTGGACGCCATCATCACCAGCTTTGCCACTGTGGGCTTCCACAACTTGAGGGGAGGTGCTCTTGACAGCCCCCATATCTCCATCTGGGCCCCCGATCAAAGGGCATCTGAATACATCAACCACAAGGGGTACTTTTCACTGGTCCTGCCGGCCCTCATGGACCACCGCAGGCAGGTCACAGACATCTACATCACACAAGCACCCCAGTGACACTCTACCCTGGGCCTCCCCACAAGAGGCCTGGGTATTGTCCCTCTTTGCCTTTCCTCTCACACTCCTCTATTCCCCTGCCCTCCCTTCATCGCTGCAGAGACAATAAACTACACTTTTTGTTTCCAAAAAATAAACTCTTTCATTTTATTCGGGGTAAATTTAACTGAGGAGGTGCTGGGGAAAGAACATTGGATGAGGGAAGAGAGGGTTAGAAGGGGGGATGAGAATTTTGGAGGAGGGAGTTGGAAGAGGGAGGAGGAGAGGCTCAGGGCTGCCTCATGTGTGGGGCCCTTGGTGGCCATAGGGAGGGTTTGGAGAGAAGCAGGATGTGCAGGAGCTGGCACAGGAGCAGCAGCAGGAGCGGGCACCATGCTGGTGATGACTGATTGGAGGGCTGTGCAGATGGCCCGGCCCTGCTCCAGCAGCTCCCGCCAGGTATCTCGGTGCAGCTGGAAGTCCTCTTCCAGTCTCTTGTCCTGATGGTCCATGGAGCACTGCAGGGTGGCAATATGCTCCCTCTGTGGGTCCTCCTGTGGTCTCCGGTGCCTGTGGGTCACACAGGGTGGGGAGGATGGCATGGGAGGTGTCAACTGCTCCCCTCTCACAGCTGGTCCTGCTGTGTAGAACAAAGAGGTCAGACAAAGTTAGAGGAAGGCAATGTGCTTGGAGCAAGGCCATCTGTGGCCTACGCAGTGGGCAGAGATTTCCAGGGTAGAGCCTCACTACCATCACATCTCAGAGACAAACAGGCATGGGACAGTGCTGGCAAGACCAGGATCCAGTGGACAGGAGGGAGGCCACAGGACGGCTGGGTTTCCCTTTCTCCCATGCACACCGTGGGTCTAGCAGTGGCAGCGTCCCAGACTTCTATTCCTGGTCACGGGAGGAGGGGGTGCAGATGTTGGGGGAGATGTGTGTGAGCGACAGACGCTCCTGTGCCTCAGCGCACTGTCCCCAGGAGCGGACACACTTGAGTGTGTGTGTGTGTGTGTGTGTGTGTGTGTGTGTATGTCCATGTCTCTAGCCTCCTTCTAATGGTGGCTTGTGGTTGTGCTCCATCCCAGTGTTGGGAGTAAGGCAGGTCTGTCCAGACACCCTGTGAGCAAGAGCACAAGGGTCCTCTGTTGCAGCCTCCTAAGGCTGTGTACCCCAGAATGGCACTCCACATGAACCCACATGGACAGGCTGCTGCACGATCCCAAGGCTGAGCGAGGAGTGCTCGGTTGCCCCTCGCTGCCTGCCACCTCCACCCTGCGTGTCTAGGGAAAGTAATGGCACTCACCTGAGGAGCCTTCTCTGGCTTCAGATGATGCCTGGGAGACTTCATCATATAAAGAACTATATGGACATTTCATTCTGTGTTATTATTTATATGAATAGACATAAATCTTTGGTGCTGCAGAATAATATTTTCCTTTTTTTCCTGGGCTGCATATTTTCCTGGGGGATGGGAGACGGAAGCCTCCCAGGTGCACTGAGTTCTTGAATTGAAGCTCGGCTTTATAGTTCAAAAGAAACCATGTTCCGTCAAGAGATTTCCCAGTCATCAGGTAAACACAAAGGGACAAGTTCTGGTCTCAAAAACTGAGTAAAGTGATTTTTTTAACCTTAACCTATGTAACAACAACAACAAAATCTCTATTTGTAAGCTGCACTTTCATAATAAAGAGTTTGCAATACAATACCTATATGAGGCAAATTGAAAAATACCATTTCTTTTGTTTGTCATTTTGACAGTGCAATATTTGTAATAAAAATAATCACATAGTAAGTACTATACACTTTATATTCTGGGTTTGTAATTGATATCAGTATATTTGAAAATGTAGAAAAGAATCCCACAATATTACATTACAATGCATATTTTGTTTTTGAAATGCTATTAAAACTGATTAATTGCATTTTTTTTAAATCACAGGGTTTTTTTTTGTTAATCATGTGAATTAACTGGTTAATTGACAGTCCTAATTTGTAACAATGAAAACATTGATGTAGAACATTCAACAGGTATTGACCTTTTTTTTGAAAACTGCTTTTAAAAAAATCCCATCACGTAATTAAAAATAATTGTATTTTTTAAATTCTGAATCCAAAAATAGCATCCTGTAGGAATTAAAGAATTAAAATTTTCCTCTTCCTTTTGAATTTTAGGACTGAAATTAAAATGTGTGATTAGATTTGACTTCCCATTGCATTTTATGAAGATGAATTTTGAATCTTGTGTGAAATCCTGATATTCTGTCATAAATTCCATTAGGAGCATGAATATTTTGATGACACTTGTTTATTTAAAAGAAATATGTTAAACCATCTAAGACATGAAATTTATATTTTTGTAAGTAAAATTCTAAAACCAGATTCATGAGAACAATCAAGAGAACAAAAATGCCACATACATTGGGAGTATGTGTGAAAATATGAAAGCTGGCTTGTAGTCATTGCTTGAGGCAGCAGCATAAAACATAAAAATGGCCATACTGGATCAGACCAAATGTCCAACTGGTTCAATAACTTGTCTGCTGACAGTGGCCAATGTGTGGTGCCCCAGAGTGCATGAACAGAAGAGGTAATAACCAATAATCCATCAGTCTCCACTTAGTGTCAACTCTACGTGGATTGAGAGAACAACCCAATCCAAAGCATGTACCAGTTGGTGATAATATCCCCTCTCATATCTTCAACCATATGAGTCTTGATTCCCTGCCAAATCTTCTCCCGCTGCAGTGGGTTCCTGCAGTATTCTTTGTGCCCTGTCCATTTGGTTTCATATAAGTCTTCATAAAGTGTTCATGCTATATTAGCTCAGTTTAGCAGGCACAGCATTTCATTGCTTCTCTCAGTAGGACCAAGTCTGAGAAATAAAAATATTTTTCATTTTTTAAAAAATATCATGTTTTATTTTGCAGTGAGAAGGGTAACCCAGGACAAAACTTCACGTGCTTTAATTTCCTTAGCTGTTTCTTATGGTCATTATAACAGAAATATTGTTAGTTTTCTGGAGAGCTTTGCAACAAAACTACTATTTGAGCAAATATAGGACTTTTGAAGCAGCCAAAATAAGAATGTCACCAGGAGAGAGATCAGTAAAACAAGGAGGACACTGTGGTTTTTATTCTTATTTCCAGGGGGGAAAAAAGCATCTCAGTCTCTCTTTATGAATACTCTTTAAGGGCCACTATCATCTCCATAATTTCCCAAACTTATTATTAGCAACAAGAACCTTTCATGTGTCTATGTGACTCTTGAAAATTCCTTTTGCTTTCTTCCTTCAAGAGAATGGTGATTTTGTCATCGAATTTAGGGAGAAGGAACAAGTCCTTAATATGAAAGGGGAAAGTTTATTTTCTTACAAGTGACAATTATGTTCTGCTCAATAAACCTTAGAATCTTGACAAACCTTATTTGTCATTTGATTGGACAATTACAAGGTTGAATTTGACTGACCTTCCGAATAATCACAAAATTGAACCTGTGTAGGAGTTCCTCTGCACTGATTCAACATGGACCCTTGAGGCACCACTCAGATTTGATTGCAGGATCAGGACCTATATGGTGAGAGTCTGCTTATTTCCCTCCTTAAACATAGACCTACTTTTTGAGAACATCTTGATCAGACTGACCAACTACAGAAGCAATAACAGTTAGTGAATTTCACACTTTAAATGTCTTTAGTTGTTCAGTTTGTTCTTGTTCTTCTGGGACATGAGAGAGAATTCTAAATGCTTGAGAAAGAAATTAAAAACAACTTTGGTAGGTAAACTGAATAGCCTGTTAAACAAAGAAACAAAAACATCCTAATGTCCCCATCCTTCTGGGTCTACAGAGAGAGCTAAAAGAGGCTATAAATTCTTCAACTATCCTCCAGAGTCTTAATTTTATGTTGAAAAACACTATTGCTTTTTTTTATTGTTGCACTTACCTTGTTCTCAAGTGTACTCATAGTACTTGATTTAACGTTCTTGTTGAATGAAAAGGTTTTTGTGTCTATGCACCTCATCCAGAATCCTACCTTATTAATCATATTCACAAATCACAGTCATTTTTCCTACAGAAGGGGGGAAACTTCCTTTATTTTTATGCAGTAGCTTCTCCATATCAAAGTGTTCCCCAGAGTGTTTGGTTCAAAGTCCCTATGTAGAAGAGAGAATGTATGTTACATGAAGACAGAGGCAGAAAACAAAAAAACTTGACAACAGTGTTTTTGCTTCCTTCACTATTCACTTTTATAAAAAAATCAAAAGAAAGGCCTTCTGTTTCTTTCATATTTCATATTACAGTAAAAGACTTGAGTCATTTGGTTCCAAATTCTCTTTGAAGCAGGATATGATTCAGCAGGCTACATAAGCATGACCCTATTTTTAAGCACACTTTAGTAGTAATGGTTATTTAATAAACTATTCATGTCACGGCCAAAGTCATGAAACCTTAAATATTTGTTTAAAAATATGTTTTTTAACCTTATTTACAACCGAAAATTCTAGTACAGAAGAGACAATTAAAATCTCTAGAGAAAGGGATTTGGTAGATTCTACCAAAAATTGAGATGATTCACAATGCAATAGACATTTCTGAAGGAGAAAGAATGAAAGAGAGACCTGGGAGAGAAAATGAAAATTTCAGGGGACTTAACTTTATGTGAAATCCCTGCCCAATTAACGTCCATGGCAAAACTTCAATAAACTTCAGTAAGGTCAGGATTTCCTCCACTGAATTAATTTTTTTACTGCTGTGAAAATAAATTAGTTAACTCCCTGTGACCTTTATAAAGGGCCAGGTCTAGCAGCATTCACTTTTACTGGCTCAATAAAATTTGCAGGTTTAGGCCCCAAAATCTTGAAATGTATTGAAAGCTGAGTGCTTGAAAACAGATCATAGTTAATATTTACTGTGACTTCAATTCATTTTATGACAATATATTGTACTATCTTTTCAACCAGTTACAATGACATTTTACAGGCAATTTAGTACAAGCATTTTTATGCATCTTTGCAAAACCAAAATAGAAAATAGTATTTATAGTCAAAGTTAAGCCCCAAACAGAAACACAATATAAAATTGCATATTTTACTGAACAAGAATAACTTTTCATAATTCACAGTAGGCATGTGTGGATAATAATGAATTTTAATGTATTCTACTAATGAGTAGTCCATCATTCATGAATAACAGAGGCTGTTAATTTTGGACATTTGGGCTTGGGCTGGAGTCTAGCCTTTGAGACCAACCTCAGAAACCCCACATAGGCAAGGTTGGTCTCAAAGCCTAGGTTCCAGTGCAAAGTTGAACATTTAAACTGCAATTTTATAGCCAAGCAGTCCAGGCTGAGCCAGCCACGGCCATGCCACATGAAATTCAAATCCGCGCTACATTTGCAATTTTGCTCAGCTGCATTTACATTCCTCTCTCGAAAAAGGAATGCAGTGCAGACATACCCTTTGTGCTTTCTCCAGTCTTATACATATACATGGGACAGCTCCACTGAACTCATCAACAAAATCACTACCCCATTTTCTTTCAAATCCATACTCAAGGCACACATCCTTTATGATGCTGTGGAACGTTGCTGATAGGGTTTGGGTAAGTGGTAAGTTGGAACTTCTTCTAGTGATGTGTTTATTTCAGAAGGGGAGAGCTTTGAAACACTTAAAATACTTATTTGTTAGTTCCTTTGCAGGGAAATTACTTATCTACTTTCAGTGGTGTCATGGAAATGAAGATGGCCTGAAGAAATAAATACTTTTGGGAGACCCATTGTGGCATCAAACATTCTGCAGACAGCATCATCATGCTGCAAAGTAACTACAACATACGATTTTCCTAATAAGCCCTTGAGAGTAAGCAGCAAAATACGCAGCTATAAGCAGACTATATAGCCATGGTTTGAATATTTATTATTTGTTGGAAAGTTATGGTAAGCAGAAAATCAAATCAGAGAAATGATAGATAGAAGGAATGAAAAAAAATCAATCCTTCAGATTAACACAGATATAATCTAGTGGTTAGAGCAGGAGACTTGGGCTACATCTAGACTGCAGGCTTCTTTCGGAAGAAGCTTTTCTGGAAGAGATCTTCTGGAAAAACTCCTTCCAAAAGAGAGCATCTACACAGCAAAAGCACATTGAAAAAAGTGATCTGCTTTTTGGAAAGAGTGTCCACACTGATTGGATGCTATCTCGCATATAAGGCCACCCAGAACCAGTTCAGGCAGGGCAGTAGGTCAGCAGTTGTTTGAAAGTGTTGTTCCCTCAGCCTAGCTGAGATGCACACTTAAAGGGACCCCCCTGGACAGCTGTTTCTCTGCTTTCTCCAAGGGGCAGCAAAGCTTTAGCAGTGTGTGCTCTGCTTCCCCAGCATTTTTGGATGCTACAGCGTTTTTCTTTTTGTCCTTCCCTGGACATCCGAAGGCCCCACACGGCCATGCTGCAGTTTCTGCAGCAGTTTGTGCAGGCTGCCTTCATGGCCCTCCACGAGGTCGACACAGAGCTCATTCTTGAGACCCTCTCCTTGTGTGCGGGAGCAAGACCCTGAGGGGAACGGAGGCGCCCATCTGTTGCCCTGACAGTTCATCTCGAGAGGTATGCTATCTGCCAGGGGCCCGTGTCCAAGATGTTAAGGAGGCATTGTCGAGGATTATCCGGCCCTCTGTCTACTACCCCATGCTACTCATCCATGTGGGCACAAATGATACTGCCAGGTGTGACACTGAGCAGATCAAGTGTGACTACAGGGCTTTGGGAGTACAGGTGAGGGAGTTTGGGGCGCAGGTGGTATTCTCTTCGATCCTTCCTGTCAAAGGTAGGGGCCCGGGCAGAGAGAGATGCATCCTGGAGGTGAATGCCTGGCTGCGAAGATGGTGTCACCAGGAGGGCTTCGGCTTCCTTGACCACCGGGTGCTCTTCCAGGAAGGAGTGCTTAGCAGAGATGGAGTTCACTTTTCCAGGAGCGGGAAGGCCTTGTTTGGACACAGAATGGCTAACCTTGTGAGGAGGGCTTTAAACTAGGTTCGACGGGGACAGGTGAGCAAAGCCCACAGGTAAGTGCCGAATGTGCGGGACTGGGAGATGGGTTGGAAATGGGGGGACTACGGCCTATAATGACAAGGAGAAAGGAGGGTCAGGGCACAACAGGGAGGCAAGATCAAATCAGTATCTTAGATGCCTATATACAAATGTGAGAAGTATGGGTAATAAGCAGGAAGAACTGGAATTGCTAACAAATAAATACAACTATGATATCATTGGTATTACAGAAACCTGGTGGGATGGGACGCATGATTGGAATGTTGGTATGGAAGGGTACGGCTTGCTCAGGAAGGACAGACAGGGAAAAAAGGGAGGAGGGGTTGCCTTGTATATGAAAAATGTACACACTTGGACTGAAGTGGAGATGAACGTAGGAGATAGCTGTGTAGAGAGTCTCTGGGTTAAGCTAAAAGGGGTAAAAAATGAGGGTGATGTCATGGTAGGAGTCTACTACAGGCTACCTAGCCAGGTGGAAGAGGTGGATGAGGCCTTTTTTAAACAATTAACAAAACTATCCAAAGCCCAAGATTTGGTGGTGATGGGGGACTTAAACTATCCAGACATATGTTGGGAAACTAACACAGCGGGGCACAGGCTATCCAATAAGTTTCTGGACTGCATTGGAGACAACTTTCTGTTTCAGAAGGTTGAAAAAGCTACCAGAGGAGAAGCTGTTCTGGATTTGATTTTAACAAATAGGGAGGAACTAGTTGAGAACTTGAAAGTGGAAGACAGTATGGGGATAGTGATCATGAAATAATAGAGTTCATGATCTTAAGGAAAGGTAGAAGGGAGACCAGCACAATTGAGGTAATGGATTTCAGGAAGGCAGATTTTGATAACCTCAGAGAACTTGTAGGTAAGGTCCCAAGACTGAAGGGAAAAACAACTGAGGAGAGTTGGAAGTATTTCAAAGGGACGTTGTTAAGGGCCCCAAAGCAAATAATTCCGCTGTGTAGGAAAGATAGAAAATATGGCAAAAGACCAGCTTGGCTTAACAAGGAGATCTTGCATGATCTCAAAATAATAAAGGAGTCATATAAAAAATGGAAACTAGGACAAATAACAAAGGATGAATATAGGCAAGCAACACGGGAATGCAGGGGCAAGATTAGAAAGGCAAAGGCACAAAATGAGATCAAACTAGCTACAGGCATAAAGGGAAACAAGAAGACCTTTTATAAATACATTAAAAGCAAGAGGAAGACCAAGGACAGGGTAGGCCCACTGCTTAGTGAGGAGGGAGAAGCAGTAACAGGAAACTTGGAAATGGCGGAGATGCTCAATGACTTCTTTGTTTCAGTCTTCACCGAGAAGTCTGGAGGTGTGCCTAACGTAGTGAATACGAGCAGAGAGAGGGTAAGTTTAGAAGATAGGATACACAAAGAACAAGTTAAAATCACTTAGGAAAGTTAGATTTCAGCAAGTCACCAGGTCCTGATGAAATGCATCCCAGGATACTCAAGGAGCTGATAGAGGAGGTATCTGAGCCTTTAGTTATGATCTTTGAAAAATCATGGAAGACAGGGGAGATTCCAGAAGACTGGAAAAGGGCAAATATTGTGCCCATCTATAAAAAGGAGAATAAGAACAACCCAGGAAACTACAGACCGGTCAGTTTAACGTCTGTCCCAGGGAAGATAATGGAGCAGGTAATTAAGGAAATCGTATGCAAACACTTGGAAAGTAATAAAGTGATAGGGAATAGCCAGCATGGGTTTGTGAAGAACAAGTCATGCCAAACTAATCTGATAGCTTTTTTTGATAGGATAACGAGCCTTGTGGATAAGGGAGAAGCGGTGGATATCATATACCTAGACTTTAGTAAGGCATTTGATATGGTCTCGCATGATATTCTTATTGATAAACTAGGCAAATATAACTTAGATAGGGCCACGATAAGGTGGGTGCATAATTGGCTGGATAACCGTAGTCAGAGAGTTGTTGTTAACTGTGCTAAATCCTGCTGGAAAGGGATAACAAGTGGAGTTCCGCAAGGGTCTGTTTTGGGACCCGTACTGTTCAATATCTTCATCAATGATGTAGATATTGGGATAGAGAGTACGCTTATTAAGTTTGCAGATGATACCAAACTGAGTGGGGTTGCAACTTCTTTGGAGGATAGGGACATAATTCAAAATGACCTTAGCAAGTTAGAGAAATGGTCAGAGGTAAACAGGATGAAGTTTAATAAAGAGAAATGCAAAGTGCTCCACTTAGGAAGGAACAATCAGTTCCATATATACAAGATGGGAAGCGACTGTCTAGGAAGGAGCATGGCGGAAAGGGATCTAGGGGTCATAGTGGACCACAAGTTGAATATGAGTCAACAGTGTGATGCTGTTGCAAAAAAAAGAAAATATGATTCTAGGTTGTATCAACAGGTGTGTTGTAAGCAAAACTCGTGAAGTCATTCTGCCGCTCTACTCTGCACTAGTTAGGCCTCAGCTGGAGTACTGTGTCCAGTGCTGGGCGCCACATTTCAAGAAAGATGTGGAGAAATTGGAAAGGGTACAGAGAAGAGCAACAAGAATAACTAAAGGTCTAGAGAACATTAGCTATGAAGCCAGGCTTCATGGACTGGGCTTGTTTAGTTTGGAAAAAAGAAGATTAAGGGGGGACATGATAGCAGTTTTCAAATATCTAAAAGGGTGTCACAAGGACGAAGGAGAAAATTTGTTCCTCTTGGTTTCTGAGGACAGGACAAGGAGTAATGGGCTTAAATTGCAGCAAGGGAGGTTTAGATTGGACATTAGGAAAAAATTCCTAACTGTCAGGGTGGTCAAATATTGGAATAAATTGCCAAGGGAGGTGGTGGAATCTCCCTCTCTGGAGAGATTTAAGAACAGGTTAGATAGACATCTGTCAGGGATGGTGTAGACGGAGCTTGGTCCTACCTTGAGGGCGGGGGGCTGGACTCGATGACCTCTCGAGGTTCCTTCCAGTCGTATGATTCTATTATTCTATGATTCTATGACCCATGCAACTGCACCCCACAGTAGAGAGATGGTTCTGCAAGCTGGACACCAGTTCCGACTCTTGGGACTGGCTGGTCATGGAGCGGTGGGATGGCCAGCAGTGGCTCCAAAACTTCTGCATGCAGAAGGCCACCTTTTTAGAGCTGTGTGCCTGACTCCCCTCCACCCTCCGATGATGTGACACCCACCTGCGGCCTGCCATCTCCTTGTTCAATTAAACGAAACAAGGTGGTTTGATCTGCATCAATTTGACAGTAAAAGGGGGAAAAGTGGTGAACTTGAAAATTTCCTATGGAATTTCAATTTTGCAGATTCAACATTTTCAGTCAAAATATTTGTATGGAAAATTCCTAATCAGCACTGTTCAATACTCCCTCTAATGTCTTCCATCCATGTGGAGAATAAACATTTTTATATTCACAATGGCATGTGTGAATGTGCTCTACCAGTAAAAACAAAAAAACCTCACTGCGAGTGCTTTGCTAACCAGCTGGGCAGCATTTGAATCTCTCCTGAGTGACCACATGTCAAGGTTGATTTCCCACTCTGGCATGATGAATGCAGAAGTGGGGGCCTGCAAAAGTAACCCCAAAACCTTATCTTTCCAGGCTTTGGTATAAAACTCCATCCCATTCCTCATGCATCTGAATATTTTGTTTGATGTTTTGACTGCTGCTGCACATTATCTGGAACTCTACATTGAGCTGTCCATGTGGATGTTTGGGTCTTTTTCCAGAATAATTTGCTGGGATCCTTTTTCTGGAGGTCACTGTATAAGATCTGGCATGCTGATAAACCAGGAGGCTAAATTCTGTGCACTAAATGAGCTAATTAAGGAAGTGGCAGCTAAACAAAGCACCCTTTTAGAAATGTTCTATTATAAGCCTTATCTGAGGGATACCTGGGTGTTCTAGTCTGAGGCCTCTAAACATAACAAAACAATTGGTTTCTTTCCAAAAGTGCTATGACGTTAGCAAGTGGCATGAATTCTGCAGGGACAGGATAACATTGGAATGCAAATCCATCTGGACATAATGCTAGCAAATATACCAAATAAAATAAACTCTGCCACAGTGAAATCCCTAAATCATTAAAATTTATTAATATTTTGCACTGAGTGATCTTTAATTAGAACTATTTGTGTGTTAATGATGTGTAGAAGTAAAGCAAACTGTTTTTCTGAGACTCCATGATAATCATGCCATAAAAAAGTCTCTAAAATTAAGGACTTAATGTTGCAATAAGTAAAGTACTTTAGTGTTCCACAAACTGAATAGAATAAACAAAGGGCAGCTGGTAAATGTATAGAACATTACACTGTTTAGAGTGTTGGGATCACTCTGCTTTGTTGCTCTTAGGACTACGTCCCAGTCCCACTGAAGGAAAGGGGAGCTTTACAAATATTTGTGAAAAGAGGAATAAGAGGGAACAGAGGAGGCTAGAACAACTCATGAATCAGACTCCACAAACATGTTCTTGAATATTTTTTCCCTCCATTGTCCTTGATCCATGGGCAGTTTGACTGTTCCCATATGGAAGTTCTTACATTCCTATGTGCAATGAAGAGTGCAATTTTATGAGAGTGACATCCTAATTCAGGAAAACAAAATATATCATATCCCTGCTTTCCAGTGAAATATGCTGAAAATGCAGATTGCTACCAATGTCCCTTTTTTTTCTCCATCCATGAGTGGAATAAATTTTGTTATGTGCATGAAGGCATGTGTAGATGTGCACCACCAATAGAAATACATGCTGCCAACTGTGAGTGGCTGTGGGCACTCTGCTAATCAGCTGAGCAGCATTTGAATCTTTCCTGACCCCAACACTGATTGGTCCAGAATATTGTTTACTCTAGCACTGCACTTTTCTAAGACTCTCACGTTATACATATTATACAATAAACATTAGTTTCCCCAGAACATGTTGTGAACAGCAAATTATGCTTCTACCATTCAAACAACAGGCAGACATTTTTTCTTCTGTCAGAATGACATTGGTGAACTTGCACAGCTATGCATTTTAGACCTGGTTCCACTTGGAGTGGCTTTACACTTATGAAAAATAGCTAGACTCCAGTTACATTACTACTTCCTGACATCTGGTCAAAGAAAGTAGAATGAAGACCTTCACGTAGCTGTTGTGACTCAGTTATATAGGGAATAAACATGTAATGTTGATGTCTTCAGTCTAGCAGAGAAACGTATAACATGAGCCAATGGCTGGAAGTTGAAGCCAAATTCAGGCGGGAAATAATATGTAAATATTTTTTACTATGGGGTTAATTAACCATTGAAACCATTTACCAGGGATGTGGTGCATTATCCATCAATGGCACTTTTTATATCAAGAAGGGATTTTTTTCCTAAAAGATATTCTCTAGGCATTATAATTCAATGGCCTTTGTTGTGCATGAGACCATAGTAGATGGGGATAAGCATCTCTCCTGGCCTTTGAATCTATCAAGCCATATTAGGGAAGAAAAGTGCTTTATTGGTTTTGATGCTAGCTGTAGATTCAGGTTCCATTCCCTGCTCTACCACACATTTCCAATGGGATCATGGGTAAATCACTTAATTTTTCTCTGTGCTTCAGATCCCCATCTGTAAAAGGAAAATAACTCTTCCCTATCTCATAGGGATGTTATGGGGATAAAAAATTGTAGCAGTCAGGAGATGCTCCGGTACTACAGTAAGGGGTCCACCTAAGATTTATAGGGCTAGACTGTGCCTTTAGGAACAACCTTTATAGGCATTGTGCCAGAGGTACAGTTCCCTACCCACTTCCCTTTCATTAGCAATTCATTGTAATCTGCTAGTCTATATATTAAAAAAATATATATTCCTGCGGGATGACAGAGTGATGTCATCATGTCACTCTGCGTCCCACCTACCTCCTCCCTCTCTCATCCCTTCCCCCTTTCCCAGCTTGAGCCCAAACTCACTGCTTCCCCTTGCCACTTGGAATTGCTATTTTAAACCAAGTCCCTACTCCCTTTCCTCCATCCCCCGCCCTGCAGGTCTTTCAATGCCAAGAAACATAGCACAGTAACCAGCAGAAGGAGCTCGGGCTGGTGTGGGGGAGAAGTGACCTGGATTGGTGTGGGGGAGGGACCCAGGCTGGTGGGCAGGGGAGGGAGAAGGGGCCCAGGTTGGTGGGAGGAGAAGGGGCCCGGGCTGGCAGGGGCGGGGAGAGGGAGGAGGGACCTGGTCTGCTGCGGCTGTAACCCAGCCCTCCCTGGTGGCTGGGCGGATAGGGGGGAGAGCTGGGGTTACCTATCCCCCACAAGAGGGGGTGTGACAAGTGCACTGAGCAGAGAGCACAGCCCTGTAGTAAGCTATAAAACCAGCAAACTATGTGACTCAGTTTTGATGGTTGCATAGGTGAGTGGGATGGATCCAGGGCTTTCCTCTGTGTGGAAAAGAAGATAAACTCAAAGTCTAGCTGATTCACACAAGTGTATAAAGTGATTATTACCTGTCCCTGCACAACTACAAAGGCTACTAAGGCAAAAAGCCAACTTAAGATTCACCAGTCCACATACCTTAACCTGAGTTACTGCAGGGTCTTCTCAATGGGGTTGGGGATGGGTGGTGTCAATAGGAGAGCATCTCCTATTAACTTCCCTTAATCTTTTTGGCTGTGACAGAGCAACAGGGTCCACCTGAGAGCAAACTTTTTAATAAAAAAATCCCTGCCTATCTCTGTTTGGAACAACCTTGCAGAATCCATCTGCCATGCCTCTATCTTCATATCTTTCAGTTGATTCCTACACATTTATTTCTGCTGCACCTACAAAAAAAAGACTACCAATATTTCCCAATTAACAATAAACAAAGTTGGTAAACCACTTAGATGTTCATGTGCCTTACCTGTTAGGCTATGTCTACACTCGTGGCTTCTTGCACAAAAAATATGCAAATGAGGTTAAGCGTAGAATATCGCCGAGCATTATTTGCATATCTAATGAGCCGCCATTTTGCAGAAGATGCTCTTGCGCCAGAAGGAGCTGTCTACACTGCCCCTTCTTGCATAAGAAAAACCCTCTTGTACAATGCCGCTATGCTGATTATTTTCAGGAATAACAACATTGCACAAGAGTTTTTCTTGCACAAGAAGGGGCAGTGTAGACAGTTCCTTCTGGCACAAGAGCCTCTTCTGCAAAAATGGCAGCTCATTAGATATGCAAATGAGGCTCGGCGATATTCCACGCTTAGCCTTATTTGTATATTTCTCGTGCAAGAAGCCGTGAGTGTAGACATAGCCTTAGAGCATACAATCTAATTTCCATCTCCCTCTGTGTCTTCTTTCTTGCTCTGTTTCCATTCCTGGAATATGTCATTTCTTCATTTGTCTGCCAAGTTCCTCAACTAGACTATAAGATTTTTGGATTACGGGCTTGTTTTTGCCTGATCACTTGATTACATCCTTTAGCACCAATCCTTGAATGTTTTGATGGCAGGCCTTGCCTCTTCTCAATCCTGCCTCCATCTCAGCAGAGTGTAACTTCCTTATTTTTGTCCCATATGAATTTATTTGGTGGTGCCTCCACCCCCTCACTTCCTCCTGGCTTGGTCATCAGGGTAACTGGGAAGAAAAATTGTAGCCACAGGGCACCCCTCAGTTACTTGCCAGATTGTTGGAGATTCCCAAGAAATAACAAAAACCCACTATATATTCAATACAGTAATTATATTAAACAGAAAGTAAATATAGCATCAGTGCCCACATTGATAATACCCATTAATTTTCCCAGTCACGTGACCTGATAGAGCAAAAATAAGATAAAGTCTCCCATTAGAACATGTACATGTTGGGGCCCTTGATGACCTGTGACAACAGTTTTCTGCAGCAGCAAAATGACTTGACTTTTGTCAGTATAGCCCAGCTGTCTTGCATGTGGGATAAGAAGGTAAATCCCTCCACAGGTTTAGCAGGCAGCAGGTAACAAAATCCCCAAACCCTTACCTCCTGACATGAGGACACAAATCAGGAAATATGGGGGGGATCTCATACCTAAATTGAAGATAGTGCTCTCTGAATGATCCTCAGGTTCGGAGACAAATGTGGACTCCTCAGCAGCAGTAGAGGTGAGTCGCTGTTGGCAGGGATCCTTTTCATGCAGGAATTAGGCTGCTTCTGTTTTCAAGATTTCCCGTCTACACAGATACAGGGCTTAAGGTGCAGATTATAACTCTACTCAAATCCTAACTCTAATTTTCTACCATCATGCTCATGCTAAATCCTAGTAGATGACCTAGCAACAAGAGCAGCACTTGCCACATGAAAACAAGTTTACATAGGGAGCTGGAGGACTAGCTCAGCTTGGTTGGGTGAGGAATTTTCCCAACACAAATTCCATACACTGGGGATAATCTTGAATAGAGAAAGGACCAAGATGAGAGATTTGGCTTCCAGGTATCCAGAAGCCAATTATCAGGGAAAATTCTGCATGCAGGCCTGGCACTCACCAGCCCACCTCACAGTCAGACCTGCCCTTTTTGTGGCTGGGTACACACTACTCCAAAATGGCTTCTCTCTTCTCACAGTGCTCCTGTCAATGGACATCTCCTTCCAATTAGCTCAACCAGTTTTCATTCCCAGGCATTTACTTGTTAATCTTTTGAGTCTACCCTGCTTATTTCTCTCATACACTGCTCCCCTCCAAGCAAGTGTGCTAGGGGCCATCCAGGCACCTGTGCTATCCTCTCCTGAGCCAATAGGGGACCCTACTGCTCAAAAGAGTCTCTCCTTGGTTGCCTAACAAGCTCCCAGTTTTCCCTTGTCCCACCCCTGTCCTCGCAGAAGTATGCTTCTCCCTAGTTACAAGCACAGAGACCTAGGAGCCAAGTCAAACTCCTCGAGGGTTATATGTGTGCTTTCTATCAAACACCTAATATGCTTGCGCATATAGTAAAATAATCAGGAATGATGAATTCATTACTTTGGATTGTATGCACATCTGCTCAGCTAAATTTCACATGTGTTGTAATTCCCTCCTTAGAAGTGTTTGGGAACATTAAAATGTGATCTATTGTCACAACGTCCAAAGAAAATACATTTTGGAAAATTTGGCAGAACCTTCACCAAATGATAATTGCTCCAATTTGGATACATTTTAAGTTCTACATTCATATGAAAATATGTTTGCCAACACTGGATAAAGGAAAGTAAAAAAGAGGCCAAATCTGTTTTGATGAGTTGTTGACAAGCACATGTTTGCATTATTTGCCCATCTTTACAAATTAAGGTGCTGGTAGAAGAGGATGGAGTTGCAACTGAGGAACTAATTTGTCCTGGAGAATCTTTATTATCTTGATGATTCATGAGAATGAAAGAACTTCACTTGACTCACAGGGCATAAATGGCATGAGAGAGACTGGTAGGTAGGAAATAAATCACATTTTATTTGTAAGCCAAGCAAATTTGTTAGGGATCTGTGAGACACTATAAACACAGAATCCCGCAGTGCCATTTTGCAGTCACTTTTCTGTATAACCAAATTTAATTTCTCTCTCCCTCTGCTACTCAACCTCAATAAAATGTTCTGACATACAGTTTTGATGAAATGCACCACACAAAATTAAATTCTATTGTATTACAACTGTGGGAGTTGAACATGTGTATCAAGGAGAGATTATGCCTCTTGCAGGCACACTTTTAATATTTGCTATGTAATGTAGTATAATCTCATAGTATTTAGCCTTACAAATATATTTGTATATCTTTTTGTAGCTTTTGTTTGCGATTTGAACTCCCATGGTCTTAGTTGTATGGGCTGTACAGATTTTGAACTCATCAATCAACATCTAAAATTCCACATACAGCTCGAAATTATATAAGTGGCACAACCCCCCCCCCCCCATAGACTTTTGTTTATTGTGAGAAGTTGTGGAGGTCATATTAGATAAACTCAAGCAACAAGATATATAAAGATATAACATATAAGGTTTAACACTAGTGATCCTATATTTAGCTTTCCATTCAGTGATCCTGGAATCTGTAGTCATCATTCTACCATGCAGTGATCTAATTAGACTATGAGATTACTGCTGTACAGAGAACTTTACTGAGTTTAGTGGGACAGCTCTTTACTTTCCACTTAGAACTCCCTTGTTCTTTCCTGTGGGAAAAAACACATGGGTGAAGAAGTGGGCATCTGGCACATCAAGTACATAGCTCTAGGCTGTGTCTACATTGGCATGATTTTGTGCAAAAGCACCTGCTTTTGTGCAAAAACATGCTGCCTGTCTACACTGGCGGGGAGTTCTTGCACAAGAACACTGACATTCTAATGTGTAAAATCAGTGCTTCTTGTGCAAGAACTATGATGCTCCCACTCAGGAATAGGCCCTCTTGTGCAACTGTTCTTGCGCAAGAGGCCAGTGTAGACAGGCCAAATGAATTTCTTGCTCAAGAAAGCCTGATGTCTAAAATGGCCATTGGAGCTTTCTTGCACAAGAGAGCATCTACACTGGCACGGATGCTTTTGCGCAAAAGCACATCTTTTGCGCAAAAGCAAATGCCAGTGTAGACGCTCTCTTGCGCAAATACTTTAACGCAAAAACTCTTGCATTAAAAATATTTGCGCAAAATCTTGCCAATGTAGATGTAGCCCTAGAGTTTGGGTTGAATTCTCCTCTCAATGATAGTTTGGTTGGAAATGTTTTGTTTTTCATTCTGAATAAGGACAAAACTGAAACCTTTCTCATTTTCAGTGAAATATGAGAAAGACAGAGACCTTCCGTTTGGGCTGTGGGAAATTCATGTTCAAATACGTGCTTTGACTTCTTTGGAGCAGGAATTCCTAAGCTCTGGTTGCTTCCTCTCTTTGATATATCAATATCTATGCCTGGCTGTGACAAATCTACTTTTGTCAAAATGGATATCCTAAGCTCTGGTTGCTTCCTCTCTTTGATATATCAATAACTATGCCTGGCTGTGACAAATCTCCTTTTGTCAAAATAAATCCTTTCCAATGAAAAGTTTTGGTCTCTTGGCATTCCCAATTAAAAAAAAAAAAAAAAAAAGAAAAAGGAAAAAAAGAAAAATCCCAGCCATTTTTAGTATTACAGCCTAGACTATGACTATGTCATTACATTACATTTAGTATTACATCTAGACTATGACTATGTCAACCATGACCAGACACTATATTTTATAAATCTTAAATCTTGTTTACACTGGTGCTTAAAATATTTGTTAACATATTTTTAAACAATAACTGTTTTCCTACTTCAGACAGGGCTGTACATAAGGCAAAAGATGTAGCTATGATGTGGAGACAAAACATTCAGGAGGAAATAACATCCAATCCCACAGATTCCAGGATCACTGAATGGAAAGCTAAAATTGCAGTGATGCATTTTGTGATTCCCTCCATTGCTATTAGCTTTCACTATGATAATCTCTTATAGCAAGAGGTGAAGATGAAGAGTGGCTGGTTAAGTGCAAGAAGTAGTGTAAGTTGTCACCTGTCTACCATCCAGTTTGCTAAAGGAGCAGTGTTATTTATTGATGGTCAAACCTAGATGCTTTCCAGATATTCAAGGAAGGATAGTCTGTGACTTGAGGAACTCCTAGTATAAGAAGAGAGAGACAAGTGTATTAAGGAAGGGAAAAAGCAAATAGAATTTGTTTTGATACTATGTTGTGGAATTCCATGGGACTCAACACTGACAAAGGCCCCAAAACTTTATGAATCCTTAACCAAGTAGCTTGATTGCACATGGACTTCCAAAGGTTGCAGAGAGGTAGCAGCAGCGTGTCATGAAACGTCTGTTCTTATCTATCATCTTTATATGTCAAGTGTGCTTTGCAGCTCTGCAGCTATGTACGCACTGTGTAGTAGAGAGCACAGTAGGGCCCCTGATATTAGTGGGAACAATCCTGAGAGTGAGCTTGAATATAAAATGAATTGAGTGTTTGCAACACATGCAGAACTACACTGTTATAAAAGATTGATGCTTGGAATGTCATCAGCACCTGAGAAATATCAAGGTTTAATTAACAAGTCATGCAGTGGTGTATAGAGCCTCTGAATATTTATGAGAATATTATAATTTTTGGAAGAGACCAAGACAAGCATGACAAGAACTTGGGAAATGTTTCAAAATATTTTCAAGCTAGACAATTCATATTAAATGCAAAACAATATGAGAAACAGTTATTTTAAAATCTTAGTTGAATAAAATGGCCAAGGAATGTTTAGAAAATTATATTGCATTGTGGTAGATTATTTTCTGGGATTTCTCCGGTGAAATATTCAGATATATAGATCATATATTAAAAAAACTATACTGTCAATGCAACATAACACTATGGTTAGAAATACCCCAAAATCAAGAAATGCCGCTATTAAGATAGAAGGAGTATCCTTAACTCTACCTCATAGGATGTATTATAAAGGGACAATGTCTCAAGATAAGCTGCGGCCTTCTCTAATGCTCTTTTCAGGAACAAACACAGCCCTTGACTAAAATTCTCTCCTTCTGGAGTGCAAACTCAGTCTGAAAAAATCACACATCATTCTTACTCTGAGCTTTTGGATCACTGTCCACTTTTCTTATGATCAGAGCTCTGGTTTGCTTTCCTCTGGATCCAGGATTTCTCTTCCTGCAGCTCCCCTTGGCTGCAAATGGCGAACTGGAGCCAATGAGAGCCAGGAGGCTCTGTAGCCTTGGAGCCAGTAAGTAAACACACAGGAGTGGCCACTTAGCAGGTTCCTCAAAGTAGTTTCAGGGACCGCTTTGAGAAACACTGACTTAAGGTGTTATAGATCTATCCTGAAAAATGTGCTCTTACAGTCTTGGAGTTAAGACTGTTGTGGGCCGCCACGCAGCCCCTTCCCACCAATCCCCAATTGGGGAGTCGTTTAGGTGTCAGTCTCTATCGTCCCTGCTCCAGTCCAGTAGTGATGCCGTCGCTCTCTCCTCTGCTCGTGTTGCCGCTGCGACCAACTGTCTACTGTGGCGCTGGACATGAGGTGGGGGAAGGGGAGGCCCGGGCCCACCCTCTCTCACAAGCCCCAGCCCAGGGCCCTAAGGACTCGGATCTACTGGGATCCGGTCCGGCTGGTGGGGCATTCTGTCGCAACTCACCAGACTGCCAACCACACTGGGTTCCGCTCTGGGCTACTTCCCTTCCCCTCGGAAGCCCCCCAAGCTTGGAGCTCACCTTCCCTCTTGCCGACAGTGTTGCTGGAGGGGGTAGCGTCAGTTTCCGGCCACGAGTGGCTTCTTCCTCCCTAGCTCGGGGGCTTCCCCCCTTGGTCTGGGCGGCAGCGTTTTAAAACGCTGTGCCCTTTCTCTTCCGCCTATCACAGGCGGGGCCATGCCAGCTGATCGCCCCGGCTCTGTTCCCCTTGCTGGCGTCATTACCTGACATCTCTGGTCTGAGACGACGTGCCGCCCCTGCCTTCCCCCAGGGCGGAACCTCCCCCCTCGCTCCCTCTGCCCGCTCCGGGCCGTCTTGGATGTCGCCTACCCTGATGTCAGCCCGGGGCGATGGCCGAGAGGTGTGGGAGCAAGCTGCACACGGACACGCTTCCCCACTGCGGCAGCCGAACAGCGCCTGTCCGGCCGCAGGGAATGTGCAGAGCAGGGGCGCCTCATCACAACTGTATATACTTCAGAGATGTTCCGTTCAGGCTGGATGTAACTGACACCTATCTTGCTCTCTGGCCATTTATATGTGGCATATCTCATGGCTAGGGGCCTACCAAATTCATGATCCATTTTGATCAATTTCATGGTCATAGGATAATTAGCATGTCCGTAGGGCGAGCCCATCGCTCAAGCACATTCAGAGAGACTTCCAGTCTCCATACAGAGTACAGATCCCTAACTCCACACACAGACATTATACAGATATATGAAGAGCAGATACAGAATCAGAAGAAAGTAAGCTTTTGTTTGACCCCTCACATGGCCCCCTTTGTACCACTTTTGGGGAGAACACCCCACCCCTCCATGGGTGCAGTAGTAACCCGGCTGCTCCCCTCACAATCCAATAACGTGACAAGTTGTAGTATTGCTACAATTACTTCTGCATTTCTGTGGGCTGGACAGCCAGTTCTGAAGGTAGCACAGAAGTAAGGGTGACAATACTGAGACACCCTGCAACTCTCATTTTGGTCAGTACCCTCAATTTGAGAAATGCTGATCTCCCATCAGAAATCTGTATAATATACAGATTTCCCAGGGGGACACCAGATTTCATAGTCTGGCTGTGTCTACACTACCAGGTTATTTTGAAATAAGTTATTTTGAAATACTAATTCCTGAAATAACAATTTTGAAATAGTGCTATTCCTCCTCACAAGCAGGAGTTATTATTTTGAAATAACAAGCCCTTTATTTTGAAATAACAGGCTTGGTAGTGTGGACACTCACCCTGTCATTTTGAAATAAGGGGAATTATGTTAAAATAACTCCCTAGTGTAGACATGCTGTCTGTGATGCATTTTTCATGGTTGTGAATTTGATTAGGCCCCTACTCTGGATGTTTTGCATGCTGAGCAAGGTGCGAATTGAGAGATTGTGAAATCTACAAGAGAGGAAATCTACAGGTTGAAACAAATGGCAGGAGATGTCCTGTTTATGAATAAAGTTGAAGGATTGGTTTGGCATAACTTAGAGTGAGAAGAGGACACCTAGGAAGCATCCATGTCTCATGAAAGCAGGGTCACAGTGGTTCTAAAGTGCTATAGGGATTTTGGGTGAGTAATACTTAATTAGACATGTGAGTACTGGGTTAAATTAACCATGTGCTTCCAATGCTTCTATTTGCTACTGTTTGAAGCTCAATGATTTGTTAAATAAACTTCTATTTGATTTCACTATAAACAAATCTAACTGTTGTATGTTAAACAGAGCAGAGATCTGAGATGGAACTAGTGAGGGGTGGTGTACTGCTTCTTTGGAAGCTGCACATTAGTAAATATAGTGTGTCCAGTGGACCAGGACTGGACACTTCAAGGAGATGCACAGAGGATTTCAGGGATGGATGTGCTTATTACTCACCTGCAAAGTGATGGTGGAGCATGCAAGACCTAGAGGAGAATGCTTGTGTTTTCCATGGCCACTGGAGTTGGGGAGCTAACCCTGGCAGGTACAGACAAGGTTTCCTTAGAGTCGTGAGGTATCTTACAACCCTGAATACCTCCGGGAACATCACAAATATAACGCTTGGTCAGTGAAGAAACAGAGTTAAGAGGAGTCATGGTAGAAAGGGCATCAAGCAGCTGCCATCACAACCGTGCCATTGTTCACTTGGTATCGCTGCCTGTTGCTACATTGTTAATTCCGCCAATCTTGGCTACTGCACCATTGCTTTCTCTGCCGCAGCCTGTCTCCCTCTGCTGCAGTCTATGAGATGCCATGATTTCAGACCCTACTATTTAACTCAGCTGCCAGCAATTTCATCAGTCAGTGGGGGCAACTGCATTGCTGGTGTAGGCTGGGAAGTCTCTTTCACCAAAACACTGTCCCACGGCAGTTTTGCCTAGCATTTAGACCTGGTTATCAGTGATCTCAGTGCTAATATTTAAACAGTGGAGATGAGGAGAATCAAACGATGTCCAGGACTCGTTAGGCAGAGCCCACACTGTCAGGGACAGGCACCTTTCCTCCACCTCACTCTTTTCACTAGGATTTGGCAACCCTCAGCCCTATTTAGCAGTTCAGCTGAGGGTAACATCTGCAATCAGAACATGCTAAGTGTAGGCCTGCTGCCCTTTATTCAGGCAACAATGATAACAACATTTCATTATCTCTATATTCAGTACTTAAGGGATTTTACTGATCAGAAATGATCACAGTGCCAAGGCAGCTCTATCTGCTGAAATCTAGACAAACTAGGTATGTTCATGCAAATATGGTCTGTTCTTCAAGTCTTTTCCCCTGCAGCTCATCACTAGATGTCTGGAGAGAGCTCGTTCTAACTCTCCTTACACTTTCAGAGTTCATTAATGGCCCCAGATCTTTCATTCCTCTCAATAAAGTCTGTGCTGTGCATACATGTGCAGCTAAATCAGCTTTGCAGGTAATTGGCTTTCCCCCTCAAACTGCCACAAAGGCTAGAAATGCAATGTGTTCACATAGAGCTTTGTAGTGAAGTAGCTTATCCTATGACTAGGACTGAAGGAAGGCTGTACTAGACATGCAATCACAGGTAAATTGCACAGGTAAATTAACTGACTCTGAAGATAGATTGGCTGGTTGAAATGAATATATTACTATATGGGTCCTGGAAAATTATTAAAATACTTTACAGAAGAATAGCCTGTCACCAAAGGTTTACTTGACACTTCTGCGAATAAAATTAATGTAAGTATAAAAAGTGGCAAATACAGGGGGAAATGTTTAACTATGTAATAAAATTGAAGTCTACAATTAGGTCACAGAAGTCACAGAATCCATGACTTCCAGAGACCTCCATGACACCTTCTGCCCTGGAACGGAGCTGTCATTTGACAGGTCACATAGTTCTCAATTGCTGTTTGTCGCAGGCTGCCAGTGGGCTAGTCCCAGAACAGCAGGGGAAACCTTGAGCCCCCAGGCCCCAGAGGCAGTGGGGGACAGTTCAGCTCCCAGCTGCCAAGAGTGATGGGTGACCCCACCACAGCTCCAGCTACTGCAGACAGTGAGGGGATCTCAGAGCTCCCACTCCCACAGGCGGTGGGCAGTGCAGGGACCCCTGTAGCTTCCCAGCTGTGACAAGCAATGAGAGGAGCTCAATCACCATTTGGGGTGTGTTTTAGGGGACCCAGCTGCTTCTTGACTTTCTTCCTCCCCATTTTGTCAGGGATATTTTCAGTGAAAATTACAGACAAGCCACTGACTTCCATGAGTTTTTGTTTAATTACCCATGACCTTGCATATATCCTTGACATAATTTGAGGATTAACCATAATGTTCTCTTAGCATAGTTTTGTATGGAATAAGGACCTGTTGAGAGGAGCAATTTTCAGATGTGTAGATGTACATACGAGGGAAACCAACTTGCTCTCACAGCCAGATTGTTGATGGCCAGTGCCAAAGTTCACAGTCTGGGGAATTGCTCCACCAGAATCAGAAGGAGGAGACAAACTGGAGATCAGAAGTGTAAGTTGGAAACCAGAGTCAGGCTGGGTCAAGATACTAAGCAGTGAGAGGCGGGAGACAAACTGGAGGGCAGGATACACCTGGCAGGTGCCAGAAAATCAAGCTAAGGAAGCAAGTAATGGGAACAGGGAGCACAAGACACTCAGATGGAGTCCAATTATTCAGCCACCTTCCTCTTCCTCCTGCTGGTTTGAGTACTAGTAGGAGTAAAGCCTCATGCTAGGACTGGGCTTTATAGGTCTCAGATGAGTTAGTGACAGCAGGCTGCTAGGTAGAGGGTTAGAGCATGGCAGTGCCTATGATAGTAGTATGCCCGGGTTTGAGCCCAATGGATAATAAGTGCCTTGTTTGAGCACCCTCTAGGTACCACGTGGCCAGGTTCCATGGGATGGCTCCCAAACAAAGCCTGAACCAGAGGGAAAAGTGATTATTTTTAACTGGCTCCCAATTGTGCCCTTTTGTCTACAATGCACTATGCATGAGCCTGTACTTGAACGAGTGAGTAGAATGACTGGAGAAATGTGTTCTCACTAGGTGGTTTTAAAAATGAGACATGGAACTCTAAGGCCTGGTCTACACTAACAGGGAAAGTCAACTTAAGATATGCTACTCCAGGCACATTAATTATGTAGGTGGTCGACTTATCTTAAATCGTATATTTATGCTGTCTACACAGGGGAGCACGCAGTCCCATTGATTTCCCTTACTCCTTGTGATGGGCAGGACTACCAGCACTGACGGGGGAGCCCTTTCCATTCAAATCAACAGGTCTTTGCCACACCCTCTGTAGTGTAGACAAGCCCTAAGGGGTTAAGATAATTGGACTTCACAGGAGATGAGGTTGATTTGTGGCTGAATACATTATGGGCTGATAAAGAGTTTTTGAAAGAGTCTGTCTGTGTGGACATATTCTGTTGTAAGCCACAAGCCTACTTTTGGAGTAAGCAGAGCCCATCTGTCTTTTGTAGTCCTCCTTTTCCAATTCAACCTGTTTCTTCACTCCACTTAGATATGATGGATGTGTTGTTCTAGGTCTGAGGCCCATGCACTGGGGAAGGTTGTGAGTAGTTGGATTACTATGGATGAAGAAGGGCACAGTATTTGTTCAGGTCCATGACTTTAGGAGAGAACAACCCTCATCACCAGTACAGAGGCAAGGATTGCCACAATGAAATCTAGTATGGCATCTGGTTAGGCCAACATCTAAGTAGTGAAGAAAGCAATCTTCTGTTGCTTAAATGTTCATTAGGCTTCTGCCAACCAGTGAATCTAAGAATTTTTCCAGATCAGGGCGGTGGGGATGCAGGATGGGGTAGGGATATGACGCTTACCTGAGCATCCCCCTCCAGCAGCAGTTTTGAGGCAGGGCGGTTTGGAGGTATCTGCATTCTGCTGTGTACAGGCACTTTCTCTGCAGCTTGCTATTGACTGCAGGGGCACTGGGGTGCAGGCAGCAAAGGGAGACACAGATCTTCTCCCAAATAGGAGCTGCAGAGATGCACATGTCAGCACCTGTTCTGCTGGTGACTGTGGCAGGGCCCCACAGGCCATTTTAAATCACCCAGTGGTGGCAGGCAGGGCTCAGGAAGAGACCTGGTCCTGAACTTTGCTGGAGCCGAGCCTGGAAAAGGAATATTCTTTGTGCCTGGTCCATAGAAATCCCTATTCATACATGCCAGGTTTCAAACTCGGTTGAAATGCTGGGAGATCAAGTTGGGTAGCAGGAGCAAACAGCAAGCAGGGAGTGCAGGGAACAGAAGTTCAGGATGGAGTGGAACACAAATTGTTCAGACATCCTCCTGTTCCCGTTGCTAACTTAAGTAAGGTCCACAGGCCAATCAGCCACTCTTAGGCTCTACCAATCAAACCTTCTGGAGTGAGTCTCAGATTCAGGGTGGCCATCATGGGTATCAGGTAATTTATTTCAAGCAGGCTGTCAGATGGAGGCTTGGGGGGGTGTGACTGGTTCTGTGACACTGGTACAAACCCTGTGTGCCTTGACACTTAATAAGCAAACTGTAACCTTCATCAAAGAAGCAGTACTTGTATTCTACATGAGCTGTCAAAAGGAAGCTCACATTTTTCTCCTCAGATAATTGAAATGAACCTTTCATGAGGAAACTAAAATTCAGGATTACCCAGATAGAATATTTGACGAATAATTCTGGATGAATACATTAAACAAGTTCATGAAACACTTCTGAACAATTCACATACAGGCAGAGAGCCTAAATTTGTCCGCTTTGCATTATTTAATCAGTTGCAGGTAGAGTTGAAGGGTTCCTGACTCTCACAGTATGTCTACATTTGAGCTGGAAGTGAAATTTTCAGCTTAGGTAGATGTATTCAGACTAGCTCTGATCAAGCTAATGCTGCAAAAATAGAGGTGAAGTCCTAGCAGCACAAGAAGTGGTGTTTTCAGCTTGCCCATAGTTGGTATTTAAGGTTTCATACGGGATTGCACTTGAGGCAGCTAGTCCCTCCAGTTGTCTGTAATGCTGTGGGTGCATATCTATTTTTTGTGCACTAGCTTGTTCAGAACGAGTGTAGGTATGTATACCTGAACTGGCAATTATACCTCCAGCTACAGTGCTGAATTACAATCAAGCACTGGGAACATAGGAATTGCCATATTAGCCCAGTCCAATGGTTCATTGAGTCTGGTATCCTGTCTTCCACAGTGGCCAGTCACAATTGATTATAAAAAGCAAAAATCCCATAATAAACAGATAGGATATGTCTACACTTGCTCCCTATCTTGAGATAGGGATGCAAATATAGTGTACCTAAAATTGCTAATGAACCGCGGGATTTAACTATCACACGCTTAATTAGCATAATCATGTCCGGATGACATTTTGAAATCGCACTATTGCAAAATAAAACATCCCATGTAGCAACGTATTTCAAGAGAAAACCCTTCTCTCAAAATAACTGCTAAACCTCATTGTATGAGGAGTAACAGTTATTTCGAGAGGAGGCTTTTCTCTCGAAATAACGCTGCTAGATGGGGTGTTTTATTTCCCAATAATGAGATTTCAAAATGGCATATGGACATGATTATGCTAATTAAGTGTGGGATATTTAAATCCCTCGGTTCATTAGCCATTTTGGTACACTACATTTGCATCCCTATTTTGAGATAGGGAGGAAGTGTAGACATACCCTTATGGAATAATTTGCCCATGTGAAGTTTCTTTCTTACCAAAGGAATTGATAACCAATTCATTTGGTTCATTTATAACCAAAATCAAGTAGGCTTATATCTTACATTTATTTATTTATTCATTGAAAAGTTGAGAATTCCCAAGCTGAGGAATATCCGTTCAAGATCATAGACACCCTTACCATTAATAATGACAGTAATATTACACAAAGTAGGCATTCCAAGGAAAAGTCAGCCATAAGAATAACATTTTTTTTGCTGACCATTCATCATGTCAAGATATTGCTCTCTTTATTGTAGCAACCAAAAGCAAAAATATTTGTGAATTTTTTAAAAACATACAGGAGAAGAAGGTGACACAATTAAAACGTTGAAATCAAAATAATTAAATAAGCACGTTATTTAAACAATTTTCTCTTTTCTCTTTCACTTTAGATGACCTAATCTATTCTGAAGGGAAGGATAAATGGTTTAGATGGCTATTGAGGACTGAGGATACCCCCTTTAAGAACAAAACAAGACAACACCCTCACAAAAGAGGGTGCTAATTTTCTGTTAGCAGCTTTACCCTGAATTCATTAGAAATAGCTTTAATACTCCCCAGCTTTCGGGTCTGGAAATGGTCTAGTTTTGTGGCCTGGCAGTTCCAAGACAAACTTTATCCTTCAGTTAAGGATATCGGAGGAGTTTTTTCCATAAACATAGAAACTTTTCAGCAACTGGTTATTAGCATTAAGCAAAAAAATGATATAATGTATTAAGTTAACCTTAAGACAATATATGTCTCCCTTTAGAGAAAAAAATCAATTTATATTCTGGTCATTTATCAAACTACCAGAGTGGACTGAATTTTGAAGAAGATGCAAGCTTAGAGGAAATTATCAGAAAAAAAAATCTCATTCTGTTACACAGCTTCTCTCCTCATTCATTGCTAATGGGAAGTAGTGAACAGTGAATCCCTGAAGCAGGGAGGGAAATGCTAAACAGAGTTTAATTATTATAGCAGAATAATAGGAAAGAGTAGAATTTCCCCCTTTATAAAGGAAGAGCTTTATAAACTAAGGAGTTACATGGTAACCAACCCAATAGGACATTCCTATCAAAGGTTGCCGCTGCAGAAAAATGGAAAACATCCTCAGATAAAGCTCATACATTTCTGCCTCGGTGCCACTGGGGTCTTTCTGTTAACAGTTTCCCAGATGATTTTGACAGATGGGTGAATGGTCTAGTTATTAAATCATTTATAGTTGTCTATAAATACAGATTTTTGTTTGCTGAAAAAATGTAGACAAATACAGTCACAAAGTGAGAGGTTGACTTTTTTGTATCTAGAAAAAAAGGGTTAATTTTCGTTATTCAATTGAAAACATATTCAATTAGGGTACATCTAAACTACATGCCTCTGTCGGCATGTTACAATCAAAGGGGCATAACTTATCCTCTTCCTCATGCTCACTGGTAAGAGCAATAGCCACCATTACCCAAAACTAATTCTGAGGGTACGTCTAGACTACCGCGTTTTGTCGACGGAAGTTTTGTCGACAGATACTGTCGACAAAACTTCCGTCGACAATTTGCGTCAGACACATGGAGTTCTGTCGACAAAGCAAGCCGCTTTGTCGACAGAACTCCGTAGTCTGGACGCAGTGTTACAGGCAATAACACCTTCTGTCGACAGAGTTCTGTCGATAGAAAGTGTTATGCCTCGTAAAATGAGGTATACCAGCGTCGACAAAACCGCGGAGTTCTGTCGACGTTATGTCTGAACTCCGTGGTAGTGTAGACGCTGGTATTGTTTTGTCGACAAAAGTCCACTTTTGTCGACAAAACTAGGTAGTCTAGACACACCCTTATTGTGCTCCGTACAGTATATTGGATTCCCTAGGAGTTTCTTTTAGCCTTTAAGTAAAGATTTGCTACAGAGATTTTATGTGATTTGAAGTTAGAACAGTTAGCTTTATAGTTTAGGCCTTAAATTCCTTACATGGAAACGACAGGTGATTGTTGGAACATGTTTGCTGTGTTAGAAATACTGTAACTGACAGACAGTAATAATGTGTCAGTTCATTTCACATTTGATTTCATTTTGATGAGGGTGCTATGAAGAAAGTAATCCAATACTGGATATCTCATAAGATTAGAAAAACCATATTAACTTCTGTTGGTATTTTTAGGTTACAGCTTAAGTACTAGTGGTACTAGATAGTGAGTAAAATATCTATTAGTCATCCTATAAGGGATTGTTATGAAATAAGTAGTCACTAAACAAAATTAGTACTCTCAAATGAAGATGTTATGTTCCCCCACCATTGTCTGAAATCATTATCCTGGTTCCAGAGATTAGTAATGTTTTACAGAATCATTTTTAACAGCTAATTTCTTCTTGCTCTTATACTTAAAAATGCACAGCAGTCTCATAAAAGGCAGTTCTCCCAGCTATGGAGGTATCTAATTTAATGAGAGATTTGTCAGTTGAAGGATTTCAAGCAGCAGCATTGACTGACCTCTCTCAGGAAACAAATGTTGACTTTCCTTTAATGTACAAACTTTAAGCTTCAGACCACTGACAGAACAAGGGCCTACTTTTATTTCTTAAATCCAGAGACACTGCTTATTCCCAAAGAATACTAAATGGGAGGTATGTCAAAAATCAGTTGGGACAGAGAAATGAAAGCATTCAAAAGATTAAAAATATGGTACAAACCCAATATAATGAGATGAGATTTTGGTAAACTTCTGGCTAGCTGGCTTTGATGGAGCTGGGAACATTAGAGGCATCTTTTGTGGGTGGTGTTCAGGAGTTCTCAGCTGAGAGTATCTGGCACTTGCCCCTTCACATGGTGAATGGGGGCTGCTGTTTCCTTTTCTAACTTCCTTTTCCTCTTCCACCTTCCCTTTCCATTTTGTGTGGTGTGGAGGGAAATGTGGTCACATGCTGCATCTGGCCCATAGTCTCTCCTACCTATCACTGCAGCCATTGGGCAGTATGGGTAGTGTTGTGTACAGTTGATTACTTATAGTCCAGTGGTGATGGTGGAGAGAAGGAAAGTAACATAGTTTGCTGCTTAAGTAGGGCAGCCATTATTAGCTCATGTTTCAATCCCATCCTTCGCCCCTTAACCTTCTCACTAGATAATGCTGAGGTCTACGCTGATTGCCAGTTTTGGGGTTTTGAAGGGATTTGCTCCACATAACAAAACTGGCAAACAAACATTTTATTTTATTTTATCCTCCACTTGGTCTGCTTTGAAGAGATTAAATTACTATTATCAATTTGTCAGATAGGCACCAGTGCAGATATGGGGTCCTAAAACTTAGCACTAAGCACACTGCTTAGGTATTTTATCCTGGCCCTCTCATGGCATGGTGAGCAGACATGGTTCTGTGCCTGGAGCAACTTATAGTTCCTTTCTAAGGTAGGAGGAGGAGAGCAGGTTGGGACTCTGGGTTCTCATCAGGTTTACTTGACGGGCTGAAACACATGCCTCACCCTCAGATTTATAGTACATCAGGTACCAGAGGTACCAGTTGAGATCTGCACTAGAACAACCCCAGCCGATAGTTCTGTGTTCTCATGTTTGGGGTTAGTTGTCAATAAAGTTGTAATCTCCAGATACATTGTGACATATGTATCTCGTTTTTTGTGTGTCTACATTAATATAAACAATACATGGGGGTAAATAATCAGACAAACCCCCATTGTGATTAAATGTTAACATACAGAAATAGATTTCTGCACATGGTAGGTAATAGTGACTCTTTATACGGTTCAGATATGACACATCCAAGCTACTACATTCATTTCTGGGAATCTCATTTTCAGACAGATTCAGATAGGGGCTTATCTGGAAATGAATTGTATTTTTATTTAAAAGATTCTGTGAATAAATTTGTTTTCCTCAAAATATATTTGGAGTTAATGATTTTTTATGAAAACTTGAAAGTTTACAATATTTTTTCACCAAATTTTAAATTTTGTTGCAAAGTCATTTTTTATCAAAAAGGTAAGTGATTTTTTTTTTTTTTTTTTTTACTAATTCTATTGCTGGCACATGTGAGGAAATTCAGAAATAAGAAATAAGAAACTGATAACAAGATTGGGGAATTTTTTTCTGAGGAAAGATTTAAAGCACTCAACACTATGTCTTGTCTAAACAATGAGTAGAAAAGGTGGGACTAAAACTATTTGTGTGGCATAAACACTAAGGGTATGTCTACACTACCCTCCTAATTTGAACTAGGAGGGTAATGTAGGCATACCGCACTTGCAAATGAAGCCCGGGATTTGAATTTCCCGGGCTTCATTTGCATAAAGCCGGCCGGCGCCATTTTTAAATACCGGCAGTTCGAACCCCGTGCCGCACGGCTACACGCGGCACGGAGTAGCTAGTTCGGATTAGGCTTCCTAATCCGAACTAGCTGTACTCCTCGTGGAATGAGGAGTACAGCTAGTTTGGATTAGGAAGCCTAATCCGAACTAGCTACTCCGTGCCGCGTGTAGCCGCGCGGCACGGGGTTCGAACTGCCGGCATTTAAAAATGGCGCCGGCTGACTTTATGCAAATGAAGCCCGGGAAATTCAAATCCCGGGCTTCATTTGCAAGTGCGGTATGTCTACATTACCCTCCTAGTTCGAATTAGGAGGGTAGTGTAGACAAATCCTAAGAAAGTTAAGAATTATTTATTGCCGTTGAAGAGGTATAACCAACAGTAAATAAGAAAACAAATCTGAAGAGTGAATTCCTGAAGGGGAAAAAACTTGAACAATATTTATATAAAATTTGGCAAGTCTTCCTGTGGAATTGATGGATACCCCATTACTTGGGTGACTTGGATTGAATTATAACTGGAAAATGCACTAGAAAATGTACCATAGATGACAATTGTTCATTGACTGATATATTGCTAGGCCTGGATAATCTGATCATAAAAAAAAATCTCAAGTCTGGAGCCATGTGAAAAAGCATGCAAGTACTTGTATGTATAGTTTAACTCTGCGTGCATATTCAGTTGACTGGCTCTATCTCAAAATGGCCATCTTTGTTTAATATGTCCATGTTCTTATGGTTCTGTATTAGGCTTAGGGCTTCATAAACATTGAAACTATGAAAATCAGAACCAATAGTTTTTTTCATCTCTTATTTCTGATTCTATGATAACAGCAAAGAGTTTTAGCTGTATAAATTTCATTGTTTCCCTTTTTATAACATTGCTATAGTATATCAGATTGCATTAGCCAATGAGATGTCTGACAGATAACTGCCTGTTTTCTACATGTAAACACATTCTTCTAAATTATACAGTAATAACTTCTGATTAATGCAAACTTTACCTGACAAAATAAAATTGTTGTGTTCCTATAATATGACTTTAAAATAATCCACAATGGAAGATAAAACTGTCAGTCTTATCTCCTTGGGGTATAAGAAACAATGTTGCATATTGGGATATGCCTGTTACACTAAGATTTGCATTATGCTTTGTAAATTATGGTTGAACTAAATTGAATTTATTCTTTATCAAGTATTCAACAGATGCTTTTAATACCCATCAAATTCACTATGTTCAGACTCATATTATTTTAATGTAAAAACTTATAAAATATTTATAAGGAGATGATGCAACAGTACTTTTAATTATGTTATGTCTTTCTGCTCCGTTTAAAAAATTTATTGCACCGTGAGGAGATATGTAAATTTTGTGAGACTGAGAAAAAAATATGGGAACTTAGTAATGCTTGTGTATACTGTGCCAACATCAATATCTCACATTATTTTATCTAATTAAAGCATATTGTTGAGAGTTAATTGGAAAATTCTTATGTTTTTGTCTTATAAGTAGTAAATCCTTTATAAGATTCCACAAAGAAAGGGATTTTGCATTATTGAAACATTTTTTTTCTTGAAATGTCTGTGTTCTAGAAAACTTCTATAGAATGCAGCATATTTAGTCAATACTTTTTCTTATCTGTTTTAAAGTAGAAGGCAAATGACATATTTCTGAGTTTGTATAGAAACTCCCTGCCATGCCCTATAAGTTCCAGCCGTGGGGATCTGTTTGGCACCCATAGTATTCATGTTGCTTAGTACTGTGCAGGATGACTTTGCTGTCCCTTAATAGCAAGAAGAAGCACAGCAGAGTTTAGCTCTGAGTCCTTCTCAGAGATGATGTTTTCCAGTGGTGCCAGTTAAATATCAGTACATTGGTGTAAATTGTTTTTTATATAAATTGGAGTGACTTACAGACACATGGAACACAAGGTGGAATTGTAGCAAGAAATTAGCCAACAGGAGAGTATAATATTCACATAGCCCCTATCCTCTCCTAATAGAACAGGAGTAGGAATAACACCAGACAAAGTGTAGTTTGTATTTCCAAGCTCTTTGCTTTTGCCATCATGAAGGACCCTTTGTTCTCACTATATATCATATGCTGCCTGTCATACCACTACAAACTTCTGCTACACTCTTAGGATTCATCTACATTGCCATTTTGGGGGGCAGAAAATAGGCTAATGAGATCACGACTTATGCTAATGAGTCTCTCATTAGCATATTTTCTGCCAAAAAAACTGACAGTGTAGACAAAGCCTTAGGGTCCAATGGCTGAAACATTTGGGTTGCTGCATGAGAATAATTGGCAGGGAAAGAAGATTCCTTTGCTCCTTCCTCCCTATTTTGTGTTCATGAAGCCAACATATATCCTAGCTTTAACAGACCATCAATACAAAGCATTCAAGGAGTTCTGACAGTCAGGATATGTCTACTGCAGAGCTTTTCTGGAAAAACTACTGTTTTTCCAGAAAAACTACACTTAAGACCAGGCTGCTATTGCATTTTTTCGACAGAGGAAGAAGACTTTTTCTGAAAAAGCTTTTTCAGAAAAAGGCATGTGTGGACGCAGAAAAGAGTGTTTTTTCAAAGGAAGAGAAAAAAGCAGAGGTGCACTGGTGGCCACTCAGACCAGAGTAATCACAACTGAAATGCAAGATAGCATCCAATCAATGTGGATGCTATCTTTTGAAAAACCAGATTGCTTTTTCATTGTGCTTGTGCTGTGTAGATGCTCTTTCGAAAAAAGTTTTTCTGGAAGATCTCTTCTGGAAAAGCTTTTTCCAAAAGAAGCTTGCAGTCTACATGTAGCCTCAAGGTTATTTGGGAGTGAATAGATGTTTAATCCTAAACTTTGCTCATTTACCATGTGTATTAATACTGTTATCGGTTGAACCTCTATAGTCTGGCAGACTCTGGTCTGGCAACATCTGTGATCTGGCATTACTTTTTATCCTGACAATCATTTATCATGGGTAGCCAAATTTCCTGTGGTTCCATAAAGTTTTTTACAGCCACCGGTACAGTTCTCAGTGGTCTGTGCTGTTATTAAGCTCTAATTTAACTTGAAATGTCTTCTGAGACCAGTAAGCAGTGGAAGTGTTGGTAATGCTGCTAGACAATATTGACCTCCTGTGGATTGGCTTGGGTTTAGAGAGGTTCAACCTGTATTAACATTTTTCTGTTTATAAAATATACCTATTGGAACCAGTGGTACTGAGTGTATAGATTCTACCAACAGTGCTCCTCATCTGGGACAATCTTCTGTAAGTGTTTAAATTTACCTAGTCGTATAGTGGAATCCTTTCCATAGCAGAAATTATTTGTTTAAACCCATTACTTAGCAGCAAATTTATACCACTTTCCCTGCAAACGTGGTGTTCCATAAAAATCAATGCTCAAGTTACCATACTTGGGAACTTAATGAAGGCTGATTGAAAGAATGGTCGTTTTTCTAATTCAGGAAATAGGCCAACAGAAAAAAATAAATTAGTTATAGTGTTCAAAGAAGAAGGCAGAAAGGCTTGATGCTCACCAACAATGATAAGAAAATGGGATATTTTAGGGAGGGAGAATATATGTGGGAACTTTTGAAAAGATAAAGTACTACATACATCTCCCAAATCATTACTTGCACATTGTTGACATTTTTAATAAGTTAAGTGTATGGAGGACTAACTTCAGCCTTTGAGACAGAATCAGGAGTGGGGTTGACTCATATAAATATTTCTTTGGAATTCAGTAGGACTACTCATATAATTTCACCAATGTGAGTATGGGCTGAACAATTTAGCTTGCTGAATTTAAATGCCTTACACATCTTAGTTCCATTTTTCAAATGACACAGCATGAAAAAAATAATTCCCAAGACAATTCTCGGTTTCACCTTACCTCACAGATGCTCCTTTAAAAAAAGAGCCGTGGAGAGCAGGCAAATGGAGGAAACAAGAATAGAAGCTTCTAAACCTCAAGGATCTACAGAAAAAGAAAGGGCCAACATGTGGTCTAGAAAGTGCTCTGAGGCATCTGAGAGCTTTCATCTCCTTTCTAAGTAGTATGGTTCCTCATGATAAGGTGTCATATTGGTATTAGTTATTGACTAGTGTCTGTGGGTATGTCTACACTTGTTCCTTAGTCTGAACTAGGGATGCAAATATAGCATACCGAAGTTGCTAATGAGCAGGGGATTTAAATATCCCATGCTTGATTAGCATATTCGCATCCAGTCACCATTTTAAAAATCCACTGGTCCGAATTAACTCGCCACGTGTAGACACGGTATTCAGAAAGAAACTCCTTCCCTCGGATTAACCGTTACTCCTCGTGCAATGAGGAGTAACAGTTAATCTGAGGGAAGGGGTTTCTTTCAGAATACCGTGTCTACATGTGGCGAATTAATTTGGACCAGTGGATTTTTAAAATGGCAACCGGACGTGAATATGCTAATCAAGTGCATTAGCAACTTTGATATGCTACATTTGCATCCCTAGTTTGGACTAGGGAGCAAGTGTAGACATACCCTGTGTTCTGCCACCTTCTTCAAGGTGTTGTAGAGTGGAATAAAAAGCACCAATCCCTCTATCAATGGCTAGTCAAATGGACATCAGCCTCTATGAGCCCCACATTCTCATCCATTATTTGTGCCTCAACTTCAACATTTTTGTTTCTTTTTTTCAGTGTAGCAAAGGGGAACTTTGGACCATAGATCTCTCATTTGTGTAGCACAGGACCACACATTTTGCATTAGCAGAACTCTGCCCAAAAAGCACTGCTTGTTCATCCTTGCAGTTGTGATGGCTGATCTCACAAGGAAGCAGGTTCTAAGGGGAAAAAAGCAGTGTTTTAGCAGAATATTTAAGGTAGTCATATGCTGTCATTTCATGCAGAATGATCTTGAGCCAATTTAATGAGTGCAAGTTATATTCGACTTTGAAAGGATTAATGTATGCTCTTGAGCCTCCTCAGATGTGTAGTTAATAGAAGCTGTCTGAGTACATGAGTTTTCACACATCTTTGAGCTAAATCAGAGACTCAAATGTTAAATCAAACACTCTGGGACATCATGTGACAATTCCTGAGAGGCCTGGGGTCCATAAGACAGTGAATGGATTATTCTAGTCTTTAGTTTTTTATTCACTTCTGCACCAATATTGATAATACTCATTTTAATATGTGATAATATGCTTCTTTTAATAATTAATCCAAATATAATGTGGTACAAGATACTGAGACAGTTTAAAAGAAGTGAAAAAGACTACTATTTTGGGATGTACTCACAGTAGTGTCATATGTAAGACACAGGATTTAACTTTTCCTCTTCACCAAGCACTGGAGAGGCCTGAGCTGGACTGCCATGTCCAGTTCTGGGCACTCCTCTTTCAGAAGGAAGTAGATACATTGGAGTCCAGAGCAGACCAACCTGACATATGAGGAAAGGTTAAAAAACTGGGCATATTTTGTCTTCAGAAAGAAAACTATGTCGGGGGGTACCTGGTAGCCTTTAAATATATTAAAGGCGGATGTAAATAAGATAGCGATAATTAGTCTCTATGTTTGCTGTAGGCAGGGCAAGAAGTAAAGCAGTTTTATGTTACCTTTTGGGAAAAAATTTCTAGCTTTCAGCATAACAAAGTTTTAAGAGAGATTAAAAACAGGTTAAACAAACACCTGTCAATAATGGTCTAGGTTTACTTGGTTCTTGTCTCAGCATAGGAATCTGAACTTGGTGACCTCTCAAATTCTCTTCCAAGACTACATTTCTATTATTATTAACTTTACTTGACTCATTCAAAATGCAGCAGCATTCTCTTAGTGCTCTATTCTGTTAGCCAGCATTGGAACTATGCAGGCAGCTACCAAGGATATTGGATAGTCCCTTATAATTGTGCTGTTTGAGTTACTCACTATCTTTAATGTATAGATCCTCACAACAGGCCTTGGAGGTAGGAAAATTCTATTTGATCCATTTTAAAGATTGGGGAACTGAGGCACAGAGAGGTTAAATGAATTGTCCAAATTCACACAGTACACTGCTACACAAATTGCGTATCTTATTTCAATCTTATTTTGAAATAGCTTATTTCATAATTTGGCACTGTTTACACAGGTCCTCCAGGGAACACACTGCTGGCAGGGAGTTAGCAAAGTGATCAGACTTCAGCTCTGGCCCCAGTACACCCTATATGCTGGGAGAGATATGGGGGTGGGGGAGGAAAGTGTCTAAAGACATTGGAAAACTCAGCTTTGCTGAAAGCGCAACCAGGAAATTATGTTGTGATGCTCCTGCAGTGCAGAGGAAAGCAGGGATCTACCTATTTAGTTTGCTCTTGTTAGAATAAGGCATCACTTCACAACAACAACAACAAAAATGCTGAAACACCCAGGCTAGGTTTATATTACAAAGATAAATCAGAAAAAGAAACGCAATTTACTTCTGAAAGAAGCTTTTCTGAAATTTGGCCCATCTACATGGGGACAAATTTTGGAAAAAAACCCCTCTTTTAGAACATCCCTTCTTCCTCATAAAATGAGGTTTACAGGGATGCCAAAAAATGAGTCCACTTTTCTGAATTTTTTTTTCAGAAAAGTGGACGTGTTCCTTGTATGCAGCAGAGTTTTTCTGGAATACCTCCAATATCCTGGAAAAGCTCTTCAATCTAGACATAGCTCAAGATAGCAGGTGGGCTAAATATTGAGTACTGCTGGTCTGGTTAGCACAAAGTGCAGAAATTCAGGACAAAACTCTTTCCTACCCAGACATATGCTTTTCTGGGAGATATGCTTTTTGACATCCCTGTATTGTACCCCACAATTTGTGTAATCAGGGGCAATTCCATGGCATGTGTTATAAAAGTGGTCAGACTTGATGACCTAATAGGTCTTTCTGACCTTACAATCTATAAGAGATCCACTTATATAGACTTAGGAGAATAGCCCCATTCTGTCCTGGTGAAAACCAGATCTGTTAAAAGTATTTATTGCACTGCTCTTATGTTCCAAAGAATTTGGCTCCCATTGTAGTGCCTAAGCCTGATATGATTTATTGTTTCTGACACTCTGACTAACTCCTCACCTCCTCAAAATTGTTTCAATGTGACACTCTTTGTTTCTCAGTCACTCCAGTCAATCATTGTAATAATTTTTCCAACTGTCTTTAGATTTTCTAAATGAAATAAAAAGCATATTGTTTTTTGATGCTGACACTAGTAGCAGTTGGAATGTGAAGAGAAACTGCTAAGCAACTTTAGCATCTGAACCTGCTGTATGTTCCTTGAACCATCATAAAGGGGAAGACAGGTAGTGAGTGTAGCAGCCACAGTGTTAGAAGGAAGAAGGATCTGCCTCACTAATGAACAATGCTTCCGTGATTCGGGTCTGATCAATGTTAAAGATTATTGATCAAAATTATCTCTCATGTTCTATCTCTGGCTGATCTCTGATAATAAATGCAAACAAATCTAAGGAAAATATTACTGAAGGGGTGAAAATCACATTGGTGCAGAGAGCCAGCACAGAGCTGTGAACATCTCAATTTTTAAAATGGAGTGAAGTGGTCTAAAAGAGGGTCAAAAATATTGGACTGGTCCTATGACCCAAAACACACAACATCTGTACACTGTCTTGCCTTTCATCGTGTTTGCTCAGTTCACAATTCTTCCTGAGAATGATTTTTAGACAGGTAAGTCTTGAAAGGTGAGGAGCCAATGGGGAATTGTCTTATTCAAAACTCATGAAAATTATTGGTGTTTCACAGTCACCCATCTCCCAATGGCAACCCCAGGCTCACCTCTCTTTTTCTTATTAAAGTGAATTTAGGCTCATGAAATAGCACCTCCAAAGAGCCAAGTGTTCTCCTTGTTCACCATATAAAACACATCAGCTGAACCCTTGGAGTTGCTTCCTGTCATAGGTGTTATCAAAGAGAGGGTATGTCTACACTACCCTCCTAGTTCGAACTAGGAGGGTAATGTAGGCAACCGCACTTGCTAATGAAGCCCGGGATTTGAATTTCCCGGGCTTCATTAGCATAAGCGGGGAGCCGCCATTTTTAAATCCCCGCTGCTTCGAACCCCGTGTAGCGCGGCTACACGGGGCTCGAACTAGGTAGTTCGGACTAGGGTGCCTATTCCGAACTACCGTTTCACGAGGAGTAACTGTAGTTCGGAATAGGCACCCTAGTCCGAACTACCTAGTTCGAGCCCCGTGTAGCCGCGCTACATGGGGTTCGAAGCAGCGGGGATTTAAAAATGGCGGCTCCCCACTTATGCTAATGAAGCCCGGGAAATTCAAATCCCGGGCTTCATTAGCAAGTGCGGTATGCCTACATTACCCTCCTAGTTCGAACTAGCGGGGTAGTGTAGACATACCCAGAAGGACATGTTCCAACCACAGCTTACAAATGTGGGGAGTGACAATGATTTGTCCCGTAAAACTGCAGCCTATGGTGGAAGAGGAACAAGGCCAGCAAGGAGAAGTCAGTCCTATCCCACAAGTACTGCTGTGTGCTGCAATCCAAGCAGCATATGAGATCAGAAAAAATACCTGTTAGCCCCCTTGCAAAATTTGAGATGAGGGGGAGGAAGGGAGAGAAAAGTGTATTGCAACTCCACAGATGGGGAGCCAGGGCACAAAGAGAGAAGGAATGAGAACAGGTAGCAGAGGATTGCAGATGCCAAAACTTATCTGTGGAGTAAACTCTGTGTCCTGTCTGACTTGTGAATAAAAATTATTCCATTATTTCCTATTGCTAATTGATTTGGTTCAGGTCTATCACTGTCATCTTTACGCCCATTCATCTCATTCCTACTGCTCCCATTTTCAGTTTGATTATATCCTGAAATTTCTGCTGATCTATTAATTTGGTCTTTCTTTTAAAGTGCCTTTGGATTTCTGACTTTGCGAACCATGCTAGTAATATCTAAACTATTGTAATTGTCATGACAACAAGCAGACAGTGTATGGCAAGGGTGGGCAAAAGCCTGTCAGCAGGCTGAATCCAGCCCACCTAGCTCTTTGATCTGTCCTGCACAGCAGTTTCCGGCCCCACCCCCTAACGTGTTGCCTGGAAGCTGGGGACATAGCTAGCCCTTTCAACTGCTTCTATTTAAAGGGCTTGTGTCTTTCCCACAGCTGCCTGGAAAGTGTGAGCCCTTTAAATAGAAGCAGTTGAAAGGGTTTGCATGTCCCAGCTTCCAGGCAAAGTGCTAGTCACCAGGCTGGGAGCAGCGAGTCCTTTAAATAGCAGGAGTTGGAAGGGCTGCTGCCCCTTGCTAATGTGATGCCTGGGAGTGCAGGGGAGGCAGAAGCTCTTTCAACTACTGCTATTTAAAGACTCCACCCCTGCTGCCCAAGGTGGCACCCATTCTGGGGTAGCCTGTGACCACTTCAAACATTTTTGAAGTAGTCCTTCTGCAAAAAAGATTGCCCACCCCAATGTACTGAATCCCTGGGGAAGTGTGATAATTAAATTAAGAGAAAAAAATGGATAATCAGAGGATAAGGATTAATACGTTATAGTTTAATTCACTTTCATTTACAAGCAAATAGTTTTTGCAGTAGGAATCTGAACAGAAATTGTCCAGCTAATGCAAAAAAGATAAGAGACAAAGTTTTTCTTCCCATTGTCTTCTGGGAATATTCTTAGTTCCTTTTTCCAATATAACCAGATGCTTTTTATGTTTAATGTCCTAGTTGAAATCTCTAAATTACAGTGCAAAAACTCAAGCCAAATTCATCCGTAGTGCAATTCCATTAACCTAATCTGCCCACAATAGGGATAGTTTTTCCCTTTGTGTTTGAAATCCCTCCTTGCTCACTTTCTAACTCCCCTTCCTTCTAGTCCTGCTACCATTCTGTAAATTGCAATCCAGATGTGAATAGTTCCTGTTCTGATGCTGCATTTTGAAACATTAAAGAACCACTTAAAAACAATAAGGAACCCACTTTTATCTGTTTACTTACAGAATTATTTTGCAAAGCGAACCATTATTTTCAGGACAATGGGTCCAATTTTTCCCATGATTTCAGCAATGGAACAATGTTGAATATTTCTGCTCAAAGTAAATTTAATGTTAACCAAGGAAAAGTATACTATGAAAGGCATAAGTAACCTTTTCCAGACATTTTATTCTTTTTTTTTAATTTTATTGATGAAATACAATGGTAGCTAATTTCTTCCCCCAGAGACATAAGCATAATTCTCATTGCATATGAACATGCAAGAGCAGACTTTTGATGCTTATGTGTAGAGAGCTAATCTGCTGTCATTGTGTGGAATGATTGTGTAAATATCCAGCAAACTAAGAAGAAAATGAATTCACCTCTTTTTAAACAATTATATCATCTTTGGAAAATCATGGGAGACAGGAGAGATTCCAGAGGACTGGAAAAGGGCAAATATAGTGCCCATTTATAAAAAAGGGAAATAAGAACAACCCAGGAAACTACAGACCAGCTAGTTTAACTTCTGTGCAATGGAAGATAATGGAGCAAGTAATTAAAGAAATGGTCTGTAAACACTTGGAAAGTTGCAAGGTGATAGGGAACAGCCAGCATGGATTTGTAAAGAAAAAATCATGTCAAACCAATCTGATAGCTTTCTTTAATGGGATAACGAGTCTTTTGGATAAGGGATAAGCGGTGGATGTGGTATACCTAGACTTTAGTAAGGCGTTTGATACAGTCTCGCATGATATTCTTATCAATAAACTAGGTAAATACAACTTAGATGGGGCTACTATAAGGTAGGTGCATCACTGGCTGGATAACCATACTCAGAGAGTAGTTATTAATGGTTCACAATCCTGCTGGAAAGGCATAACAAGTGAGGTTCCGCAAGGGTCTGTTTTGGGACCGGCTCTGTTCAATATCTTCATCAACGATTTAGAAAGTGGTATAGAAAGTACACATATTAAGTTTGCAGATGATACCAAGCTGGGAGGGGTTGAGACTAATCTGGAGGATAGGGTAATAATTCAAACTGACATGGACAAATTGGAGAAATAGTCTGAGGTAAATAGGATGAAGTTTAATAAAGACAAATGCAAAGTGCTCCACTTAGGAAGGAACAATCAGTTTCATACATACAGAATGGGAAGCGTCTGTGTGGGAAGGATTATGGCAGAAAGGGATCTAGGGGTTATAGTGGACCACAGGTTGAATATGAGTCAGCAGTGACATGCTGTTGCAAAAAAAGCAAACATGATTCTGGGATGCATTAACAGGTGTGTTGTGAGCAAGACACGAAAAGTCATTCTTCCGCTTTCCTCGGCACTGGTTAGGCCTCAATTAGAGTATTGTGTTCAGTTCTGGGCACCGCATTTCAAGAAAGATGGTGTATGTCTACACTACAAAGTTAATTCGAACTATCAGACGTTCGTTCCAATTAACTTTGATAGGCGCTACACATACAAACCGCTAGTTCGAACTTAATTCGAACTAGCGGCGCGCTTAGTTCGAACTAGGTAAACCTCATTCCATGAGGACTAAGCCTAGTTTGAACTAACTAGTTTGAATTAAGGGCTGTGTAGCCACTTAATTCGAACTAGTGGGAGGCTAACCCTCCCCAGCCAACACCAGGGAAACTCTACTGCCCCACTCCTGGCCCCAGAGCCCTTAAAGGGACACGGGCTGGCTACGGTGCCTGTGCCAGGTGCAAGCCTGCCAGCACCCAGCCAGCAGACCCTGCACCTGGCACGGCTCGAACCAGCCACCTGCTGCCACCGAGCCCTTCCCCTCTTCCCGGAACCAGGCTTGCGGCTCCCGGGAGCCTGCTCGGGACCGCAAGAGGCGGGCACCCGCCTGGTCTAGTACAGACATCGTGGACCTTGTCCACAACCTCTGCACTAGGCACAGGAAAGTGGCCGTCTAGGGCAGGATAGCTGCCAGCCTGGCTACCCAGGAGCAGGTTTGCATGAAAATCAGGGTGGTCCAGTGAGACCCCCCGACCCTGAGCCCTGAGCTTAGAATGGCCATACTGGGTCAGACCAAAGGTCCATCTAGCCCAGTGGCTTGTGTGCCGACAGCGGCCAACACTAGGTACCCTGGAGGGGATGGTCTGAAGACAATGACCAAGTCATTTGTCTCATGCCATCCATCTCCAGCCTTCCACAAACAGACGCCAGGGACACCATTCCTACCCCCTGGCTAATACCACTCCATGGACCCAACCTCCATGACTTTATCTCACTTCTCTGTAAACTCTGTTATAGTTCTAGCCTTCACATCCTCCTGCAGCAAGGAGTTCCACAGGTTGACTATTTGCTTTGTGAAGAAGAACTTTCTGTTATTCGTTTGAAGCCTGCTACCCATTCCTTTCCTTTGGTGTTCTCTAGTCCTTCTATTATGGGAACTAATGAAGAACTTTTCTGTATGCACCCTCTCCACACCACCCATGTTTTAGAGACCTCTATCATATCCCCCCTCCGTCTCCTCTTTTCTAAGCTGAAAAGTCCCAGTCTCTTTATCCTCTCTTCATATGGGACCTGTTTCAAACCCCTCATTATTGTAGTTGCCCTCCCCTCTCCCATCCTCTCTCTTCCCCTCTCCCAGCTCCTTTTCCCAGTCTCACCCAGTTGTGTCCAGTAAAGAGAGTCTCTATTTTTGACCACACGTGTCCTTTATTTTGTACATGAGGAAGGGGGGCTAGGGAGGGGTAAGTGGAAGGAGGTGAGGGAGGAATGGGGTACGAGCACCCAATGGGGAGGACTGGGGTGGCTCTGCGGGCTCCTTGGGGTGGAAACTCTCCTGCAGCCCCCCGATTGACCCCTCTCCCCAGATGGCAGCCTGCGGCAAGGGCATCCGGGCTGATGGCCGAGTGCTGTGATGTGCTGAGTGTGGGCACTCAGGGCACTCCAAGCCGGGACTGGTTTGCAAGCGGGAAACCACCTGAGAACTGTCTGTCCAGGGTGGGGGTCGGGACACTTTAAGCACAGCCCTCAGCTAGCCTGAGACAGCAGCTCCACTCTCTAAGTCCCCATCTGATGCCCTGCAGGCACTGTTTCCGGCCATCCTTAACCCCAGTTCAGGGTCCACTCTGTGTGGACGCGCTAGTTCAAATTAGCAAAATGCTAATTCAAACTAGTTTTTAAGTCTAGCACGCTAGTTCGAGTTAGCTTAGTTCGAATTAGCACTGTAGTGTAGACATACCCATTTGGAGAAATTGGAGAGGGTCCAGAGAAGAGCAACGAGAATGATAAAAGGTCTAGAGAACATGACCTATGAGGGAAGGCTGAAGGAATTAGGTTTGTTTAGTTTAGAAAAGAGAAGATTGAGGGGGGACATGATAGCAGTTTTCAGATATCTAAAAGGGTGTCATAAGGAGGAGAGAAAACAAGATGAAAACTTGTTCATCTTGGCCTCTGAGGATAGAACAAGAAGCAATGCGCTTAAACTGCAGCAAGGGAGGTTTAGGTTGGACATTAGGAAAAAGTTCCTAACTGTCAGGATAGTCAAAGACTGGAATAAATTGCCCAGGGAGGTTGTGGTTTCTCCATCTGTGGAGATATTTAAGAGTATGTTAGATAAATATCTATCAGGGATGGTCTAGACAGTATTTGGTCCTGCCATGAGGGCAGGGGACTGTATTCAATGACCTCTTGAGGTCCCTTCCAGTCCTAGTATTCTATGATTCTATGAGATAATTTATATTATGTATATGTGAGTTTGGTACCTATTGTCAGCTCTAAAAAGAATTTTTTCAGGTTCACATAACTTTTGGGGAGTGTACTCATAATGAATGTTTTTGTGTCTTTTTCAATAAATACATAAATAGATATTTACTCTCAAAGTGCCATAATGAAGCAGTGGAGCCAGAGGCCATGTGCTCCCTCCTCTGAAACCCCAACCCAGAGGCTGGTACTCTTCCTCCAGACTCTGCCCCTTCCCCATGACTGTACTCTCACTCCTCCTCTTCCCCACAGGCCACCAGTCAAGTTAAAAGTGAGAGCATGGCCAACCCCCCCCTCCACCATCACCCTCCAGGGTAAGGTGGGACCAAAAGCAGTTTTCTGCCTGTGTTCCTTTCCCTTTAGGCTCAATGCTCAGGGCAGGTGGAGGAACCAGGCTACCAACAGCTGCTCCTGTAGCTCCCCTGACCAGGCTCTGGCTGGAGAGCAGGCCTTGGAACTGCAGCCCAGCTATGATAAGAGCTTCACAAATAGCTGAAAGAAATCACAATGGATCCTTCCCCTGCTTGAGATGCTGAGAGCAGCACCTGACTCATGTCTCTGCTCCCTGAGCCCTTCAGCCAGGACAGATGGATGGACAAAGTGTTCCCAGAGCTACCCACATAACTCTTACCATGGCCAGGCTGTGGTTCCAACCCTCAACCCCAGCTGGAGCGAGGTTGGGGAGAGATACGTGAGCATCAATGGGAAGGTGGTGCAGAGTCATGGCCTCTCAGTCTCCACGTGCCCTGGTCCCAAACACAAGCGCAAGGGTGGAGCAAGACTATGGGAGATGGAGCTTCCTTGGGGGCTGGTCAAAGACTATTAAATGACCTTCCATAAGGACTAGAACCCATATAAACCTCTTGTTCCAAATGTAAGTCACTCTTCTTAAACTTGTCTTATTTCATATGAAACTATAGCAGAATGTGCATATGATTTATATAACCCTCCAATCTGCTCACACCATTTCCCATCAGGAACAGGATAGAAGAATGACATTCAGTAATGGGAGTCAGCTGAACTGCATTTCACTTGCAGATTCAATACAATCAAATTAGGATTGAATATGGATCTAAACTGGTTAGTGCACGACAAAGGCAATTTCCCTTCTCTTGATAGTCACATCTTCCCATTAACTGTTGTGAATGAGCCACATCCACTTTGACTTGATTATCCTCAGTAACACTGGTCCTACACTTGACAAATAACTTTCTGTGTTCATATATATAGTCACTATTAAAATCAGTGAAAGTTTTTCTTGCAAGGCTGAGAATAACTTAGACTTTTTCTGTGGAAAACACGTATTTTTAAAGTATTTAGTTCACTGCATTATGAATACAGAAAGGCACAGCTCAATGGAATTTTAGAAAATCACATATCTTTTTTTAAGGATCCAATCTTACAGTCCTAATGCCAGGAAAGCTATTGACTTGAGGTGGAGTATTGTTGGCATTAAAATTGCAGAGTTGAGCCTTAAGATAGTTGCTTTCCCAGGAATAGATTCAATGCAATGCAATTGAAATAGCAATATGTTATACCTGGTGTTTGCTGTAAACCTACCCAGATTAGTTAATCAGGTATGAAATGGTGTCTGCTTGCATGAGTTTCCTACTGTGCAACTCTGTTCATTTCATGCTGCTTTCTCACTGCGGCTGGCCAAGTCAAGTCTGCATTGAAAAGCTTGATCCTGAAAAGAATCCTTGATTCTGAGCACCCTCAAGTCTGATGGGAATTACTCATGGTCAGCTCCTTCATAGCAACAAGCCCAAAATGCTCCATCTTGAACAGATCTTATTTTAGAGTAATTTGGGAAATGAAAACAATGATCAGCATTACATTCTGGGGACGCAATCCAGACTAGTGAATGGTTGTGTCACTGCTTTCCTCACAATTTTGGGTGCATTATAATTTGTTGCTTTTGTAGTTCCCAGCTAGGGCTGCTCAAAAAAAACCAGCAAACACAGAGTGTCTCTGAATTGTTACAGCCATAATTCAGCAACTCTGATTTAGCAGTCTGTCGGCAACACTTCAGTCATGTTCTCACTTCTTTCAGCCTTGGTTACAACCTGCAAGGTGACCCCCCCAAACATACTCCTAGTCCCAAATTTGCTCTAAAATAAGTGTTTTGTCCTGGCCAGCTTTTCTTGGACAATTCTGATGTTAAAGAGGTCTGTTGCCTCTCTAAGGATGCATCTACACAGCAACATTATTTCAGAATAATGGCATCATTTCAGAATAATAGTTTAGATGAAATTAAAACAAGTTTATTTAACTACAAAAAGAGAGATTTAAAATGAGTACAATAATATGGTATTAATGTCAGAAATGGTTAAAAGAAAAGGAAAATAAAATGCTTCCTAGTTGCTCACAGTTAGCAAGGTAGATTTACTTCAAGCTAAAATCCTAACCACAGGTTCCCAGCAACAGGGCTGACCTCAAATTCTCAGGTCAGGGTCTCCACTCAACATCAAAAGGCTGGTTCCTTTGTCTCCTTAGATGAACGAGAGAGAGAGCAAGAGAGAGAAAGTTTGAGATGTTTTTGCCCCTCACTTTTATAGTCCAATCACCTTTTGAAATGCATTTTCCTTGGGGTTACCCCTAGATGAAGTTCATTCCAGCTATGAGAATGGAGACCTAGATTCCTGTGGTGAAAGAAATTTCATGTTGTTGTTTGCTAAAATGCAGATCAATCTATTCCTGCTGGCCCTCATTGCTAGAGACTGACCTCTAGATATGTGATTGCCAGTCAACTTTGAGGACACCTGGCTTGAGGAATCATCTTGTCCTTCATTTCTGAGAAACCAGCTTACCCATTCCTTGGATTTGTCTAGTAAAAAAAAATTAATAATTTCAGTATATATTCATAACTCTTAATACAGACTTCATAAACACATTACTCAAGAATATTGATGGTCAGTGTGTTATTCATTTTTAAATGATTCCTCACAAGGCATATTTTTTTCAAAAATTATTATAGTAATGCGTAGGATGTGAATACAGCAATGCTTCCAGTCTCAATCACCCAGCACAATGTGCTTTGAACTAATGAGGTAGTTATGTAAATAGATTGTTTTATACGTAGCTAGAGTCGGCTTACCTTAAGCTGAGCTTGACACTATCCCCACTGAGGGAGGCTGATGGGAGCAAATGCTTCCCTTTCTCTTTGCAACTGCAAGGAGTACAGATGCTAGCTGGAGCTGGCATCAGCGTTCAGTTTACGGTCTATACTAGACCTGCTACATAAAACATCAGAACGTCAATTTCTAGTGTGGCAAGTGAAGACATGCCCTAAGAGTCCTTGGCCAAAACTTTTCTTTCTTTTCTTCATCTCTCTTCTGCTTCTGAACTCCAAACAAATTCTACGAGTTTATTTTAAATAGGATTTTTTCATGCAACAGTAAATAGAAGTTTCAGTTCCTCCTGAAGTAAGTAGAGATCATTGTCTTGTGTTGTTTCAAAAGATTTTGATGCTATTTACTATCAAAATCTTGCTTGTTCTCCTCTTTTTTTACTGCTTTTTTGAAGAATGAAAATTGAGGTATGAGAATTCTCCCCAAATATGGTATATAATAGGAATATATCTATTACAGTCTGTCAAAGCGGTACTGTATTTCTCAGAATGAGGCTAGATGCTCTGCAGTACTAAAAATAATCAGGTGATCTTTGAGAAACTATATTATGTGCCCAGACTTTGGGAATGGGACATGGAATATGGCATGGGGTAGCTTTTGTGTAGCTTTGTGTTAATGTAGGTTAATCAGGTTAAAGCAGCGTAGTTAATCAGGTCAAAGCAAACTACAGTTGTAGTTTGTAGGACCCCTGTCCCAGTTGCTGGGAAAGTTGAAAGATGAGTACTGAAAGAGGTAGCGGATTTGCTATCCTGGAGATCTGGATTCTGTCCCTCCCTGTGCTGTGGTTTTTATGTGTGTCAAACCAAATTTTTCACAGGTGGTCACTAATTGTGTAAAAGCGACGAGGAGTCCTGTGGCACCTTATAGACTAACTGAAGCCCACTTCTAGCAGCTGATCTGGAGGTGTGAATTCCAAGAGAATAGAAGCTGCTTTTGTAGTTAGCAAGCCATTCACAGTCTTTGTTTAATCCAGAGTTGATTGTGTCAACTAATTGTGTGTTCCTCATTTTCTGGCTGCTTGACTTGACACCTTGTGGAAGTGACAAGCTCTCACAGCTGTGACTGAAATAAACGGGAGATCTGCTTTGAACATTTATATTGCTAAGTATTATAGAAACCTATTAGGCCTGAGGCATCTCAAATTGGGAATGTAGTAATTTTTTATATTAATCTCATTGTGCCCCAGCTCCCCATCTATAAAATGGGGATAATATTATAACCTCACAACGGTGCTGTGAAAATCAATTTCCTAATGTTTGCAATGGACTCAAATACTATGGCAGTGAATGCCGCTGAAAAATTCATAAGGAATTTAATAATTCTGTCTTCAGGGAAAGTTGAAAAGAGTGCAGTACATAAGGCCTAGGGCCACACACTAAACAATGAAAAGAAATAAAATAAAAGAAACAAAACAGCATATAGCTGTTCAGTAGGTCAGCAGCATCAATCCCATACACTGAATGAGACACAGTCCTGTAGAAAATACAGAAAAGACTGTATTATATGATTTTGAAACCTTATTTTAATGTAATATTTGTGACATATATAAATAAAATCAATGACCTTTGAGGGTCGCTCTGTATGTACAGAGCTATGAATCAGTAAGTACATACCAGAAACTTACTAATCAGTGTTCTGTGCCATAGTCTTTGTCAATAATAGTTGTGTATTTGATATTCTGAATTACAGTGCTGGGGCATGGGTGGCCTGTATGGAACTTCAATAACTGAAAAATGTATTAAAGTATGAAAAGAATAAAAATGACAAAAAAAAATTAACAAATAGCGTTATAGTTCAAAGTCATTTTCAAATAAAAACAACATAGAAAATATCAAGGGAGGAGTTTACATTAGAGCTATTTGGAATACAAATAAATATGCTTCAATTGAAATATGGTGATTCATCAAAGCTAAAGTTTTTGTGGAGATGCATCAATTTTAACAAAGTTTTATCTCAAAGATTTCTGAGGTTCAGTGTTCTCTGATCACTTCTCATTGGAGAAAAAGAGAGAGGGCTCCAGAATAAAAAACCTGGTCTTTTGAGCAGAAAACAAACATTTCAACACAATTTCACACACAAAAAATACTCAAAATGTTCTTCCATGGAATACAAAACCTGAAAATCAAATTTTTCAGTGAAAAGGATTGATGTCCACCAGTCAGATCTACTACACATACCCAGCAAAAGCTAAATTCATATCAGTGCCACCCTAATAATTTCAGTATAACTGAGTAGGATTTGGCCTTATTGGTTATTTAGAAAAAAATATTGTGTCTGTTTTTGGTAGAATGCATTATGTAGAAAGTTTGATTCTGAATATTTTCAATCACCTTGGCTACGTCTATTCTGGCATGATTTTCCGGAAATGCTTTTAACGGAAAAGTTTTCCGTTAAAAGCATTTTCGGAAAGCGCGTCTAGATTGGCAGGATGCTTTTCCGCAAAAGCACTTTTTGCGGAAAAGCGTCCATGGCCAATCTAGACGCGCTTTTCCGCAAAAAAGCCCCGATCGCCATTTTCGCGATCGGGGCTTTTTTGCAGAAAACAAATCTCTGCTGTCTACACTGGCCCTTTTGCGCAAAAGTTTTTCGGAAAAAGACTTTTGCCCGAACTGGAGCAGCATAGTATTTCCACAAAAGCACTGACAATCTTACATGAGATCGTCAGTGCTTTTGCGGAAATTCAAGCGGCCAGTGTAGACAGCTGGCAAATTTTTCTGCAAAAGCAGCTGGAAAAACTTGCCAGTCTAGACACAACCCTTATGTATATCATTTAGATGCTGTTACTTTGTGAAAGGACATAACATTTTTTTCAGTAACAATTTATATTCAAAAGTTTTCAATCTGCAAGTGTAAAAATAGATGAACTATGAAAATCTTGAATTAGACCCACAGCTACATTTACTACAGTTTTATACTGGAATAACCCCATTGATTTCAATAGGTATACCACCAAAAACTCCGGGTGAGCCTGGGATCTTGTGTTTGTTTATTTCTTGAACAATTTCTTTTTAATCTTCCTTTTTAAAAAGAATCACTATCCTGATATATAATAACAGGCAGTGAAAGAATTATCAAAATTCTGCGCCAGGAGTGCTATAATTAGCAGCAAGGATAGAAATAAACTGATTTTTAAGAAGGTATCTTGCTGAATTACAATGTGGAATTTGTTTTTCCGGTTCTATGGAAACTACTGAGAAATAAAACCCCTAGTCTTTCGATGAAAGAAATTAGCATTAATAAGATTTTAAAAGTATTGGGGATAACTGACAGTTTGATATATATGTAGAAAGAATTGAGCGTGACACCTCTGATGGATAATATTTTAGTTTGCCTGAGGCTAAATTTAATTGTACATTTTTATTTTTAAGCATTAGTTAAGTGAAAAACGAAAACCCTTTATGACTTGAAAGATAGTTTTGCATAGGCAGATATAAATGATAAGTCATATTTTTGGCTGAATGGAAGCACAGAGATATTGATTGAAAAGCTCTTATGATTGCAATTTGTGTATCTCTGTGAGGAAAAGAAATACTGCAGAGCACAGGCAACCGAGAGCTATAAACACTTCATGGTAACTGATGATATCCAGATAACCAAAAGAGAAAGCTGAATTGGTTTGTAACATTATCATGATCCAGAATGTTATTCTAAATTTCCCCTCATCATGTTTTGCAGGTACAGAAGAGTACCACAAGATACTACCAAGTAAAATGTTATAGAAATTGTAGAAAAAATTATACTATTTGCATCCAGATATAAAGGCCTGTCTGGCAACTATCATTCTCAGTCTTATTGATCCAATGAAATTGATTATTCCACATCTTTAACAAGGGCTGCATGCGGCCCCTCGGGATTCTGTGTGGTCCACGAGACATCTTGTTTACTGTTCCCCATATGCAGCATTGCCAGATTATGCTGGTGTCAGTCTGCATAGGTTTCTTCCAACCCACATTATTAAAGTGACATGCACATAAAGCAAGGGTACACGAAATGAGGTGCATGCTAATTGCATAGTCAATAGCATTCACTACAAGAGCTGTGCTCTCCCTCTTCATCCAATAAAAGTGCTGCTACAGTTCAATCGGCATGCCATGCAAGTTCTAGGTGTGCAAGCACAGTTAGTAAAACTACTCTATCCCAAGAGACCGTCTTGGTTATGACGATCTTGCGACCCACTAAGATGAAGGAGGGCCACTCATGTGGCCCACTCACTAGCAGATATTTTCCATCACTGCTATAGAAGAAGTCCTTTGTGAGTATATGTCAATGGAATTAGGATTAAGATTTCTTGTCTTAATAGGGAGCCCGGAAAGGAATGGGCTGTTAATAAAAAATCATTTTCATTGTTACAACATCATGTGGTCTGGATTTTTATGTCAAACATTATCCCAAGTTAACGCCTTATGTTACAACCTCCATTAAAAATCTTTTTAACTTTGATTAAAAAGACAGGGAACGAAGGGAAAAAACAGTTAAAGCACTTGAAACACAAGAGTAGAGAGTATTACTTTTATTTTTACAACATCCATTATTTCTCTTCACTGAGGCTACATCTAGACTACAAGCCTCTTTCGAAAGATGCTTTTTCGAAAGAATCTTTCAAAAAAGCCTCTTTCAAAAGAGACCATCTAGACTACAACCTCTTCTTTTGAAAAAGCGAGCTGAGTACCTAGGCAGTCTGGATGCTCTCTTTCGAAAAAGCTCTGTTTGCATTCAAAAATGCCTTTTTTTGAAAGAGCACTTTTGAAAAAAGGCATTCTTCCTTGTAAAATGAGGTTTACCGCATTGAAAAAACCACCACTTTCTTTCAATTTAATTTCAAAAGAATGCGGCGGCAGTCTAGAGGCAGGGAAAGTTTTTTTTTTTTTTAAAAAGGCCACTTTTTTAAAAAAAAACCCTGTAGTCTAGACACACCCTGATAGTCTTTTAAATGGAATTAAAGACAGATTAACCCTCCTTTTTGGGGAGGGAGGGAGGTGAGTTAGCTAGGACGGGTTTGAGCACTTAAATTGATCCTGCTTCTTTTAGGAAAAAAACCTATACTTTGTGTTTTTATTCACTGTTGGATTTTAACCTTAAGATTATTTTACATGAATTGGGAGTGCAAGGATATCAAATAAAGATTAAAAAAATGGGTGGCAAGTGAAAAACAATTCATACTTAAAATAACTTTTAGTTAATTTTATGATTGTTGGGGTGAAGGTGTCCAACTCCTGATTTGTGAGCATGTAGGGGTAACAATATGCTATACTTTGTGTGCATTCTCTGGCACTATTGTTCCCACCTACCACATAAAGTGATAGATGTTGTTATACCGTCATATTTTGTCTTTTGCAGTATAAAACCTCAAATGGTACTATAGTTTTAGATTATTCTTCCCTTCTACACATAGCAACACTATTTCTTCTCTACATACCGCACATAGCCGTTTCCATTTCTGTGACTATTCTATTCTCTTTTTAGGGCATTGAAAAGGTTGCAAAAATGCTCCTGAATATATTATAGCATTTAGAAAAATTTTCTTAGTAAGAACAAAATTGCATTGAAGACAGTTTAAGGTCTGCATTTTTAAAACATTGATTTGTGCTTTGTAGTTATATGTGGAGGCGTATGAGGTACACTGATGGGATATATAAATGTTTGTTTTGTGTAGATCAATGCGGCACTAAGATCCTGGGGAAACTATCATGTATATAGTATGATTTCCCTGGATCCTAGAGCAATCTTGATTTAAATAAACACTTGGGCTACGTCTAAACTACAAGCTTCTTTCAAAAGAGAGCATCTAGTCTACCAGCAGATTTTTTTGAAAAAGCAAGCCACTTTTTTGACAGAGTCTAGACACTCTCTTTCAAAAAAGCAGTTTGCATTCAATAGTGCCTTTTTTCGAAAGAGTACTTTCGAAAAAGGCGTTATTCCTTTTAAAATGAGGTTTACTGCAATTGAAAAAACTGCCACGTTCTTTCAATTTACTTTCAAAAGAACCTGGCTGCAGTCTAGATTCTGGTGACTTTTTTTGAAAAAAGGCTAATTTTTTTGAAAAAACCCTGTAGTTGTAACATAACATATGTTACTTATGTAACATAAGTAATTGTTACATTTTCAACCTTCATTGACAGGTATTACTTGATACAGAGTCTCCAGTCAGAGACTGGATTATGGATATTTGGTCACAAATTTAGGAATAGTAAGCATGCAAGTATTATTTATCCATATAACAGCAAGAGAAACTATGTCTGTAAAAATGGCCATTTTCTGTGTTTGTTAATTTTTGGTCATTACAAGCGAAGCTGGTGTCCATATAAGGAGAGAGATGTTTTCAGTGACTAAAATAATCTCCTAACAGCCTAGAAGCAATGGCATGACTTCATTAGGGCTGACAGATGTTGTGTTGTCCAAGACTTCAATTGAATGGAGCTCCTTTTGTTCCTCATTCACTTTTCTCCTGAAACTTAAATCAAAACAGCTAATGAAACATTTAGGGATTAAAATTAAAGAGAGAACAAGACACGAGAAGTAAGACGGCAGAAATCAAAGCTGTAAACATACAACCTCCAAAACAAGAAAAAAAATGTCACGTGAACGATGAGCAGAGATTCCATGGGGACTAGAATCCTTCACTCAGGGAATGGAGCTGTTAAGCTGCTAATGTTCTGAATATAACCAATGAGCTGTTGCTATTCCTTGATTCCTTGCCTGTGGGATTGTGCCAGTGCATATGTGTGATTCAAGGCTCCCCCTTCATTGTCTTCCCATGTGCCACTGAGATTGTAGATCATTGATCTGGAAGACTGAACGGCTGAACATTAAGTCATATGTTTGGACTGTATACATGTATGGATACGATATGGAGTATGGAGAGTTTAAATTCAATCCCTCAACCCCAGGAAAGGAGTGTGCACAACTCTTAATTCAGCCTGTAGACTGGAATAACAACCATTGTCCCTCTGGCCTAGGACTGTATAAACTTGAATCCACTGCCCTATACCGGGCCTGAGGACAAAACAAACTTCTGAATCTTTTGAGGATTGTCTGTCACTTGGGGTGTGTCTAGACTACATCCCTCTTTCAATAGAGGGATGTAGTCTAGATGTAGTCTAGGTAACATCTCACTAAGCCTAAAAATCAAAATTAAGACTATTGTAATCTATACGTAAAAAGCTATGGAAATATTTTGTCACACCACATTCCCCATGAACTCTCAGAAAGGTTGTAATCATAAGGTTTTTTTTCTAAGTCTAATGATTTACATTCTTAGCCCAGCATTCCATTAATTTTCTATCCATTGAAGACTTTAGTTGAAAACCTCAGTCAGACTAGTGCTATAATTATTCTCCAGAATATTGCAGTAGTACTGTAGCATGTGTTGGACTATAGCTGAATAACAGAGTACTCTATGAAATACATACTGTAGGAGCATAGGGTTTGCTACTCTACTGGGAAAAATGTCAGTTATGCATCTATCCAGTGGTCATCTTCAGCATCCTAAATGATTTTAACACCTCAATACACTATAACTTTGACATGTTTATAATTAAATTGTAATAATGTGACTGTAAAAATATTTTGTGCACGTTTCCTAACCCTGTCAGTGAACCATCTGTCAACTTTACTAGCAGTCAAGCCTCTCATACATCTGTCTTAAAGCAACTGGGTGCTGTTATAGATCTTTGGTGGTTTAGTCAGGTCACCTAACTAGGTCTTACAAGGTTTATCAATTCTTTTCCTCTTCAGATTTCTGAGGGAACACATCCTAAAATACATTGAATCATGAGGAGCATAAAGGGGAGCTTTAAAAACAGCCACAATAATTTTCACAGTAGGAATAGCAGTTTGAGGTAGCCGACTAAATTTCTTCAGAAAGCACTGATGCAAGAACAGTTGTGCAGAATGTTAGATGTAGATGTGCTAACACAACTGACATACAGTTGGTTGTTGAAAAAAACCCAGAGTGTGTAGTCACTGAAAAAATGTCAGAACTTGGTCACAAAAGCATAGTTTCACCTGTTGTGTAAGCAATCCCTTTGAGGATGATGAACAATAAGCCACATAACACAAGTCAACAATAATAGTTTGCAGGACTCAGACAATATATGACTGAGGATATATTCCCAATATTTTCTGGAGAACAGTTTATAGTCTGAAGAATAGGATTTATAGAGCTCTTATAATATTCATAATAGATAGTATTATTCCAGTTTCTTTACTAGTATAAAACTGGAATAATATGGTGACTCAAACTAATTACTTCATACATATGTCTAACCCTTTTTATAATATCATATTAGGTTATCCAGTAACTTTCAGTTTTGAAGAGAACGACATCCTCTGTGAAGATATTGAATGGTAGTATACCATACCTTTCTAAAAGAGGGACAGATAGTATAAGCCAAAAAATGCAGGTGATAGTTTGTATTTCTCCAACTGATTATTCCTTTAGTTGTTCCCTGGTGATAGCCAGTCCCACACTTCAATAATCTGTGCTCAATAAGAGGAATTCTGAGAGTAGAAAATATTTTTCTTTGGTTTTAATGGTGCAAATGGTTTTAATGGTACAACCTAAGGGGTAAAAAAAAAAAAGAATTTGAAAAAACAGATTGGCAAATAAATGCTGGAATCATGTGTGTATCTGGCTTCTACTAATACACCTAGGCCATGTCTACACTACAGATAAGATTGAAGTAGCCATAGTCAATCTTCCGGGGTTTGAGTCAATGGGTCTAGTTGGGTGTCTCTAGTCTACACCTCTCTGTCAACAGAGAGATATAGATTAGGCCCATCGAAATATTCTGTGCCTCATTAGCATAAACATGGCCACCACTTTTTTTTGAAATGGAGTTTTTAAAAAAAACTGCAGTCTAGCCGTGGATCTGTCAAAAATAAAGCCTTTTTAGACAGATCCTGTAAACCTCATTTTTTGAGGAATACAGGATCTGCTGAAAAAGGGTTTATTTTCTACAGATCCGCATCTAGACGGCAGGGTTTTTTTTTTTTTTAAAACTCCATTTAGAAAAAAAGTGGTGACCATGTTTATGCTAATGAGGCATGGGATATTTAACTCCCTGATTCATTAGCAATTTCGATGTGCTTGATTTGCATCCCTCTGTTGACAGAGGGATGCAGTCTAGACATAGCCGTTAAGACACACTAATTTGAATTGTGAGGGTGCTTCTTTCAATGCCAGTAGTTCTGCTTCTAAGAGGAGTAAGGGAAGTTGAAGGGAGAGTGTGCTTCCTTTTATTCCCTGCAGTGTCGATGGCACCAAAATTTGAGTTAAGATACTTCGACTTAAGCTACGCAATTAATATAACTGAAGTTGCGTATTTTAATTTGAGTGTATCCCCTAGTGTAGACCAGGGACTACAGAAGTTTGTCCAACAAACCACTTACTGGAGTTATGCAAAGTTCATTGTTTCTATTCCCAGAAGAAACATATTTATAACCCCAAGTAATATATTCATGGGCCTCAAAATTAAAAAATGCTGCTAAAATTCCAGCTTGTGTCCAGATACACATTCTGAATTCAGATTTTCTGCAGAAGAAACAATGTGTTAAACCTTTATATGTAAATTCTGTTCATGATGAGTAGTCAGGTAAGTGAGGCAAGTCAATCCCAATGAAAAATTACCTGAAATTCAAAACAAAGTCGTACAAAAAGTAGAAACTAGATGGAATTATGAAGGATGAATATAAAACACCACTACCACAAAATTAGAAAACTAAGGCCGAAAACCAGATTAAACAAGATAGGGACATAGGGTATGTCTACACTACAAAGTTAGTTCGAACTAACGTCCGTTAGTTCAAACTAACTTTCATAGGCACTACACTAGCACTCCGTTAGTTTGAATTTAATTCGAACTAACGGAGCGCTTAGTTCGATCTAGGTAATCCTCATTCCACGAGGATTAAGCCTAGTTCGAATTTACTAGTTCGAATTAAGGGCTGTGTAGACCCTTAATTCGAACTAGTGGGAGGCTAGCCCTCCCCAGCTTTCCCTGGTGGCCACTCTGGCCAACACCAGGGAAACTCATATGCCCCCCTCCCAACCCCGGAGCCCTTAAAGGGGCACGGGCTGGCTACAGTGCCCGTGCCAGGTGCAAGCCTGCCAGCACCCAGCCAGCAGACCCTGCACCTGGCACGGATCGAGCCACCCACCCGATGCCCCCCAGCCCTCCGCCTCTTCCCGGGACCAGGCTGGCGGCTCCCGGGAGCTTGCCCGGGACTGCAAGAGGCGGGCACCCACCTGGGCTAGTGCAGACATCGTGGACCTCGTCCACGACCTCCGCACTAGGCACAGGAAAGTGGCCAGCTAGGGCAGGAGAGCTGCCAGCCTGGCCACCCAGGAGCAGTTGTGCATGAAAATCAAGGGGGTCCACTGAGACCCCCAACCCTGAGCCCTGAGCTTACAATGGCCGTCCTGGGTCAGACCAAAGGTCCATCTAGCCCAGTAGCCTGTCTGCCGACAGCGGCCAACCCCACGGACCTTGGAGGGGATGGACCGAAGACAGTGACCAAGCCATTTGTCTCGTGCCATCCCTCTCCAGCCTTCCACAAACTTTGGGCAGGGACACCACTCCTACCCCCTGGCTAATAGCACTCCATGGACCCAGCCTCCATGACTTGATCTCACTTCCCTTTAAACTCTGTTCTAGTTGTATCCATCACATCCTCCTGCAGCAAGGAGTTCCACAGGTTGACTCTTTGCTTTGTGAAGAACAACTTTCTGTTACTAGTTTGAAGCCTGCTACCCATTCCTTTCCTTTGGTGTCCTCTAGTCCTTCTTTATGGGAATTAATGAAGAACTTTTCTGTATGCCCCCTCTCCACCCAACTCCTGCTTTTAGAGACCTCTATCCTGTCCCCCCTCCGTCTCCTCTTTTCTAAGCTGAAAATTCCCAGATTCTTTAGCCTCTCTTCATATGGGACCTGTTCCCAACCTCTCGTCATTTTAATTATCCACCCCTCTTCCACCCTCTCTCTTCCCCTCTCCCACCTCCTTTTCCCAGTCTCCCCCAGTTTTTTTCAATAAAGACAGATTCCATTTTTGAACACAATTGTCCTTTATTTTGTACATCAAGAAAAGGGGCTAGGGAAGGGTAAGTGGAAGGAGGTGAGGGAGGAATGGGGTACGAGCCCCCGATGGGGAGGACTGGGCTGGCTCTGTGGGCTTCTGGGGGTGGAAGATCTCCTGCAGCCCCCCAATTACCCCCTCTTCCCAGATGGCAGCCTGCGGCAAGTGCAGCTGGGCTGATGGCCGAGTGGTGTGATGTGCCCAGTGTGGGTAGTCCGGGCACTCCAAGCCAGGACTGCTTTGCAAGCGGGGCACCCCTGAGAACTGTCTGTCCGGGGTGGGGGTCGGGACCCTTTAAGCGCAGCCCTCGGCTAGCCTGAGACAGCATCTCCACGCTCTAATTCCTCCTTTGATGCCCTGCCGGCACTGCTTCCGGCCATCCTTAAGCCCTGTTCAGGATCCACTCAATGTGGACTTGCTAGTTCGAATTAGCAAAACGCTAATTTGAACTAGTTTTTAGTTCTAGACGCGTTAGTTCGAATTAGCTTAGTTCGAATTAACTAATTCGAACTAAGTTAGTTCGAATTAGCGCTGTAGTGTAGACATACCCATAGAGAATAGAGAAAACATTTTACAAATACATGAGATGCAAGAGAAAGATCAAGGACAAGCTGGGCCCACTACTCAGTAAAGGAGAGAAAGACAATAACAGAAAATTCACCAATGACAGATGTGTTAAATGCGCTTTTTTGGTTTAGTTTTCAACATAAGCGTTAGTACTGATTGGACAAATAACAGTGAACATTAGTGTAAACAGGGCAGGATCTTAGGCTAAAATTGGAAAACAAGTTAAGAATTACTAAGAAAGGTTGGATGTCTTCAAGTCAGCAGGACCTGATAAAAGGCATTCTAGAATACTTAAGAAACTGTCTGAAGAGATTTCTGAGTCATGAGTCTTTCAGAATGTATGGAGTATGGGAAAGATACCAGAGGACTGGAAAAATGGAATGTGGGCAACGAAGTATAAACTAGTCAGTGTAACTTTGATACCCAGAAAGATAGTGGAACAAATAATGAAAAAATCAATTTGTAAGCACCTAGTAGAAAATAAGAAAATATGTAACACCCAAAATGGATTTCTTCAGAAGAAACTATGTCCAACCAATCTAATATCATTTTTGGTAGGGTAAGAAGATTGGTGTGTGAGGGGGAAGTAGGAGATGTGATATATTTCAGCTACTGTAAGACTTTTGATACTATCACATATGATCGTCTCATAAGCAAAACTAGAGAAATATAGCCTAGATGAACTTACAATAAATAACATGGCTGCACAACTGGTTGAAACAGTGAACTGAGAGAGTAGTTAGCAGTGGTTTATAATCAAACTTGAAGGGCACATAGATAGGGGTCCCACAGGATCGTTTCTTAGGTCTAGTTTCATTCCACATCTTCATAAATGATTTAGATAATGGCATATAGAGTACACTTACAAAGTTTGCAGATGATACTAAATTGGAACGGATTGCATGCACTTTGGAGAATAAGATTAGAATTAAAAATTATCTTTACAAACTGAAAAAATGGTCTGAAAAAATTAGGATGAAATGCAATAAGGACAGGTGCAATGTGCTACTCTTAGGAAGGAATAATCAGTTTCAGAAATACAAAATGGGAAATGACTGCTGAGGAAGGAGTACCACAGAAAAGGGTCTGAGAATTATAGTAGACCACAAATTAAATATAGGTTAACAATAAAATATTGTTCGGACAAAACCCACCAAACATTCTGGGATGTATTAGCCGGAGTGCTATAAGCAAGACACCAAAATTGATTCTTATATTCTGCTCAGCATTGGTAAGGCCTGAACTGAAGTTTTGTGTCCAGTTCTGGGCCCCACACTTTGGAAAAGATGTGAACAAATTAGAGGGAGATCAGAGGAGAGCAACATAAATGATTAAAGGTCTGAAAACATGACTTATAAATCTGTATTTAAAAAATGGGTTTGTTTAGTCTGGAGAAAAGAAGACTTGGGGGAAATATGATAATAGTCTTCAAGAATGTAATATATTGTGATACACTGGGTGATAATTTGTTCTTAACAGCTGAGGACAAGACAAGAAGCAATGGGCTTAAACTATAGCAAGGGAGATTTAAATTAGACATAAGGAAAAAATCTTAACTGTAGGGTTGTTAAAAACTGGAACAAATTGCCTTGGGGGGGGGGGGAGGGTTGGAATCTCTGTCATTGGCGATTAATAATAAATTAGACAAACACCCATCAGGGATGGTCTAGATAATACTTAGTTTTACGTTGGTGCAAAACACTTGAGTAAGGTGACCTACTGAATTCCTTTTCAGTCCTATGTTTGTATGTTTCAATGAATAATTTCATATTAATACTTTCTGTGGCCAAGCAAAGGGAACTGAAACTCTATGACCAAGGGCGGAGTTTTGGGAGAGTGGGGGGCAGCAGCCATGCTTACCAGGAGATTGCTTGATTTTCTTCCCAGTCCCCTGATAATAAGGGAGTGAGGGGAAAGTAGTTTGGTTCTGTGAATTACTCCTCTGTCTTCTCTCCTCACCAACCAGGAGTGAGGGGCATACATGTAATCCAAATACTTTCTCCCTACTCCCTTACCATCAGAGGAATGGGAAGAAAAGCAAGTTGCATCTAGGTTTGAATGGCTGTTCCCCCCCCCCCCCACACACACACGGACATTCTCCTGAAATGCCATCCTTGTCTATGACATGTTCTGATGGAATAATAGCTGTAGCAATCAAGAAAGGTGGAACTTCTAAATAGACACTGAGGTACTTTTTCACTTATTAGGTGATAATGAAATTAAAAATTGTCTTGCATTGCATGAGTACAAGGGGGAAGAGTTAATGTTGCATGCCTCTGGCATTTCTTGTCTTCTGAGCACTTAACCATGCACTTTCATTGTTCTCATAGCATAGTGTTCTCATTCTATGTCACCTTTAGTGGCATTGACATAAATTAGCATAGAACAGATTTGTGTGTTTAACAGAGTAATTCAGATAAACAGTCCTGGTAATCATAAATTTATCATTAGATCCAAGGGGGGAGGGGGAGTTGGCTGTGCCAGGATTTATCCCTTTTTCGGTTATTTCATTTCAGAGGATTTCAGAATAAATAGATGCTCTTCAAAGACAGCAGCCAAGTAATTATTTTCCTTTAACAAGCTTATTAGTTTATTGATTTATGTTGAAGTAGGCTTCACTGTCATTACATTTCATTTGCAGTATATTCTTGTTTGAAGAATGAAATATGATTATGAAGGACCGCCACTGTCTTATTAGAGTGTCACCAATTACAATTCTATAGCAAAGTGTCTGCCCATTTTTACATTTCAAATCCCTTTGCTTCAGTGTGTATTTTAATTTGGCTATTAAAATTATTCTGCCTGTAGGGCTCATGATTTTTTTCACCCTCTAATAGAAAGTTACGTCAACCAATTTGAGTTTGAGCACATCATATTTTCATAGATTTGTGTGTGAGACCAAATACTATGATGAAGTTGCCTCTTCAGTCTAATGGGTAAATGCTAATATATATCTACTAAGGGGCTGTGCCCTCTGCTCACTATTTTCACCATCCCCCTTCTTGGGGTTGGGGGGGAGGGCTGGGGTGGGCCACCCAGCCCAGGCTCTTCCCTTCTTTTTCTCCCCCCTTACCTCTGGGGAGGGTATGAGGCAGCCCCAACCCCGGATCTTCCCACCTGCCTCTGGTTGCTGGGGAGGGCTCCACTCAAAGGCAACCCCAGCCCAGAGGCCACCCCAGCCCTGAGGCCGCCCCAGCTGGCCCTGGCTCTTTGTCCTCCACAACTGCTGGGAGGTGCTGAGCCAAGGCTGCACTGAGCCTGGTTTTTCCCCTGGCCACTGGGAGGGGCCAGGCTAAAGCCATGCTGGACTACCTTCCCAGCCACTGGGAGGGGCAGAGCCAAGGATATCTCCTCTCCCCCCCTGCCACTGGGGAGGATCTGTATGCAAGGGAGGGCCTGGCCCCAAGGCCGCCCTGGCTCTTGGGTTACCCCCTCAGCACATTGACTCTCCTGGCCCTGGATCTTTTCATTCCCCCTTTCCCTGACCACCAGGTAGGGGTGGGCCAAAGCTGTGCTGGGCTGGGACCTCCCCCCCAGTTGTTGAGTGGGGCCAGGCTGAAGCCAGACTGGTGTCAGCTTTCCCCCAGGACCTGGGAGAGGCTGGGCCCATCTTTCCCCCCTGGCTACTGGGAAGGGAAGGAGAGGGATAGGCCAAAGGCAGCTCCAGCCCTCCATGTGAGTCCTGGGAAGGGCTAGGTTGGGCGTGAGTGAGACTTGTTTCTAAGATGTTGCCATTGACTGACTATGCTAAGTGAATGTTTCTTAGTACAGTAATTCCTTGCTTAACACGTGCCCGCTTAACACATTTTCATGATAGCACAATTTTTTGGGGGGAACATTTTTTGAACAACACGACCCATCCCTGCATTAACACGATTTCTCCTAGGGCTGGCCGGTGGCCGGCACCTGTGTGAGGATTTCCCTGCAAAGCGGCAGAGGTTCTCCACTCACCATGCCATTCCCTGGTGACCCCCTGTGGCTGGATGCTTCTCTCCCTCTCCTCCGCCCCCCGCTTGCATTTGGTGGCTGGGTTTTCCCAGCTCGCTGGTCACCGGCAGCTGCGCGGTGTTTTGTCTGCCTCCTTACAAAGCGGCGGAGGTTCTCCACTCATCGTGCAGTTCCCCAGTGACCCCCTCTGGCCAGATCTGAAAACCCAGCTTCCAGCTGCAAGCACTGGGCAGAGGGGAGGGAGCAAGGCATCTGGCCAGAGGGGTTCGCCGGGGAATGGCACAGTGAGCAGTGAACCTCCGGAGGCAGTGTAAGCCTCTCGCAGCTGCCGGTGACTGGCTAGCTGGAGAAAACCAGCCATCGGCTGCAAGCCCCCTCCTCTGTCCTTCTCTTTCCTTCCCTTCCCCAGAGCCAAGCACCTCCCCTCCATGCTATAACCCAGTCTCCTTTCTCCCCCAACGTTATGTCCCGGTCCCAGCTGCTAACAAATGCAGGCTGGAGCTGCAAGCACACGTGTGCTTGAAACACAACCCTTACCTTTTTCATTATTTTCAATGGGAAAATTGACCCCGCATAACACGTTTTCACTTCGCACGATCATTTTCTGAAATGTATTTACCATGTTAAATGAGGAATTACTGTATATGTATGTAAAGGATCAGATATCAATTACTAACAATTAGTGGTCTATGAGATACTATACATGATAAGGGTCATTCTATCCAGGACTCCTTTTCACATCGTGGACAACCTAGGGTTTTTGGCTTTTTAAAAAAGTGAGGAAATCTTTAGAAGATCCTCTGAGGAACGGAAATTAGTCATCAGTTCTCAGGATGCAGTATTGCCCAAGGATCTGGTTCCACAAGTGATTGAGTAATCTTTATCTCAGTGCAATCAATAGCAACCAGTTAGACCATGTCTACACTTATCGGTGGATCAGTGTTGCTGCAGTTGATGCAGTGGGTATTAATTTAGTGGGAGTAGTGAATCAATGAGAGAGTGCTCTCCAGTCAACTCCAGTAGTCCATGTCCCTGAGAAGAAGAAGGGGAGTTGGTGGAAGAATGAACATCTCCTGTTGACCCAGCACAGTGTAGGCATTGCAGTAGGTTGATCTAAGTTACATTGACCTCAGTTACATTATTCACGTAACTAGAGTAGTGCAACTTAAGTCAAATTACTGTCGTAGTAGAGACAAGGCCCTAGAAACTAAAAGGACTGAGCATTAATTAAGTAGAAGCCTGAAATAACAACTGTAGAAGATTCAGTCTCGCAATAGTGAAAACCTACAGATTTTGCAGTTAAATTTTAGCTACCAGAAAACACAATTAGAATTGCCCAGAATGCTGGTCACAACACTGAATTTATCCATCCATAATCTAGGAGTAACTAATAGCTCCAGCTCTGGCATGTATATTGCACATAAAGTGGATTCACAGTTATTCCAGACAGCTATTCATTTTGTAAACAATAACCCACTCCATGACAAAAGTTCATGTATCAATATATGCATGATTTGGATATTCTATGACAAAAGGCATATATAGTCCAGTGGCTCCACACTACTAAGCTGTGTATATTAGCTGAACATCTTTCTTTATGTTGTAGACAAGTAGGTATCATATTTCAGCAGAATTGGTGCAGTTCCCTTGTGCAGCATGTATAGCCCATCAATGGCTTCATGAGTGCATGTTTGTGTGCCCTGCTGTCTACAGAGGCTATGTTATTTGCTGCTGTGTAGACATAGCCATACTGAATGCTGAGATGTCTGGTAAAGTGTAGTTGAAGGGCACCATCATTACCAAGTCCTGTGTTTTGTATCAGTGATTTTTAAGGCTATGTCTAGACTACTCTCTTTTTTCGAAAGAAGCTTTTTTAAAAGGGAGGTTCTATTGCTTGCTCACATGACTAGAAATGCGGGAATGCAATATCCCTGAGGTGGTGGTCACGTATTGCATTCTCCATAACCTCGTGGAGAGAAAAGGGGAAGCTTTCCTCCAAGGATGGGGTACAGGTGCTGATGGTGAGCAGAGGCAATTTGAGCAGCCCCAGACAGCTGCCATCTGCCAGGCTCACCTGTCTGGTGTTTGCATCTGGGAGGCCTTGTGGGAGCAATTCTCTGAAGGAGCCCACTGATCCTTCGCAGGGCCTCCTCTATGGGGGCTTGGCCCTGAACCAATACAACCTTCCCTCCATAACCCTCACCATGACCCTCTTTCTAGAAATAATAGAGAAACACCAGGTTTTGTTTGAAAACATAAATTTCTGTTTTATTGTAATCAATATCAATAACTGAAAGCATCTAGAAATGTTGATAAAATATAAATTCTTATGTTCATTGTGAAGAGTTTTTCCTTACAGCATAGTTTGAGTCAAAAATAAACATTTTCTTAAATAAGCAAAATTATCTATAAGTGGGGTGGTGGGGTGCTGAAAACCTGGATGAGGTAGGGGGCTTAAAACCTGGAACCGGGACGGGCATCAGGTCAGATGGTGCTTCCCTGATTGCAGGCTCCTGCCGCCTCACATCCGGGGGCCACCATGGCCTCGGGGTCAGGTGGGGCGACAGCCAGTGTGCTGGACAGGAGGGTGTGTGTGCGCAATTGGGCCTGGGAGGGCTGGGGGAGAGGCGGGCCAGGGAGACAGGAGGGCTGGCGGAGATGGGGGATGCCACAGAGCCACTGCCTGCATCCTCTCTTGCAGAGTCTTGTTCAGATCCTGCAGGGCCACCACATTCTGCTTCAAAGTCTGTGTATAAACGCCAGTGCCTGCGGCTCCCATGTACCTGGGATGGAGGTGGGGCTGGTGTGCTGCGACCTTCTTGCATGGGTGGTCTGGCTGTGGAGTAAAAGAAGAGACAATCAGTCATGCATGCAAAAGCTGTCCACAAGGGCATGCCTTCGCTGTAAGGGACTGTCCTTCAGACAGGGGACTCAGGGGTTCTGAAAGTAACACCATATGTGATCTGGGCAGCAGCCTGAGCATCACAAGGGCCACAAAGTGCCAATGGGACCACTGCTCCCCCACATTGCCAGCCCGCCTGTGTGTATTCTAGAAATGGTTCCTGGCACCACGTGGCTACCGCTGCACATGTTTGCACATGCACGTCCAGCTGCACGATGTCCAGGCTGAGCATTACACATTTCCCTTGTGCATCAGCCATGGTGAACCCACCTCCCCCACCCTGTATGTGGCACAACCTCACAGCACTCACCTGATGGTTCTTCCCTGATGTCCGAAGACACCTGGGAGGCTTCTGGGGTCTGGATGACCAGCTCTTGGGTGAGGGTCACAGTGTCATCGTCCTTCTCCTCCAGCACTAGGTCTCGCTTTCCAGATTCCCCGGACTGCTTGTGCTCCTGCTCAGGTTCCTCCACGACAGGGTCTGATAACCCAGACTGCACCAGATGCAATGGAGTCCAGGCTTCCTCAACACTGAGAATGTGTGCCAGGTCCGCGTAGTACAGACAGTAGTGTGGGGCTGCCCCAGAGTGGGAGCTCTCATCTTGGGCCTTGGCATACACCTGGCACAATTCTTTAACTTTGACCTGCACTTGATTCTGGATGCGGAGTGGTGCCCTCTCCTGGCCAATCCCTTGGCCATGCGGCCATAAATTTCCGCATTCCTGGAGTGGAGGGCTTGCAAGGATTCCTCCTCAGACCAGAACTCAAGGAAAGTCTTGATCTCTGGCTCTGACCATGCCAGTGCCTGGCATTTAGAACCCCTGGGTGGGTCTTCAGATGTCTCCCTGGAAGGGCCAGGGGGTCTTGGGGCTGAGACATGGCTGGGATACTGTGGGACAGGAAGAGCTGTGTGATCTGGCTGGCTTCCTGCCACAAATGGCTGGCCGGGTGTCTATCTCTTTAAAACATGGCTGCAGACAGGAACAATAGAGGTGGAAGGCATGCAGATGGACTGTCCATCACGGCTTTTCTTGGAGGCCTTTTTTTTTCTTTTTTTCGAAAAAAACTGGCTCCCTGCATCCACACACTCCTTTTTCAACAGATCTCTGTCGAAAAAGGCATTCTTCCTTGTAAAACTAGGTTTACCACCATCGAAAAAACTGCTGCATTCTTTCAATTTAATTTTGAGAGAATGCGGCAGTAGTCTAGATGCAGGTAAAATTTTTTCAAAAAAAGGCAACTTTTTTTCGAAAAAAACCTGTAGTCTAGACACACCCCTAAGTGTGCCAAGACCACTGGGGTGTACAGAATTCTTCAAAGGGATATATCGGTTTATCTAGATATTAGTCTATTTTTGCAACAGGCTATGTAAAAAACACTAGCGCAGTCAGTACAAACTACAATTTTATACAGACAATGACTTATTTAAACTACTCTTTATTCCCCAAGTAAGGAGTAACTTATGGGTATGCAAGACAAATCAGATTCCTAAAAGGAGTACAGTAGTCTAAAAAGGTTGAGAGCTTCTGTTTTTGGATAATTTTGCTAGTTCTTTAAAAAAGCCTCATTTAATTTATCTTTCTGGTTAGGTCATCTATAATAGACACCTACCATGACATCAACCTTATTTTAGCCTCTTTTTTCTTTACCCAGGGATTTTCAGTAGGTCAGCTTCCCATTTCTGTCTTAATGTAAATCCAGGTGTGTTTGTTTTTGATACACAAGGTAACTTCTCACCCTCTTTTCCCTCTGTCTGTCCTTCCTGACCAAACCATTCCCTTCTATACCAATGTTGCAGTCATGAGAATTATCCCACAAAATTTCTGTAATCCCAATTGTCATAATTGAGATTATTCACTACTAGGTCATTTTCTTCTTGTTTATTCTCTATATTTCTTGCATAAACATACAGACATCTAAAATATTCATGAAATTTTCCCTCTGTATTCCCTCTTCTCTCTCTTTTGCTCTTATTGTAATTTCCTTTCCCTCCCCCTTATACTGACCCTTCATCCAGTTGTTCATGTTTTGAAATTAACCAGTGGGCTTTTGTCTTTTGCTGCCTCCCTCTATTAGCCAACCTGTAGCTGAAGATACTCTTCTCCTTCCTTAAGAGGTGGACCCTATCTTTGAACAGTAGTCTCTCTCAGAACAGGATTCTATAGTCAAAGAAACTGAACCTTTCTGTGTACACCATTCAGGAAGTCTTATGCGTTTATCTATGGAATGTGTCTATCTGTGCCCTGGTCCCTATGTTTGACTGGAGAGATCAGTGAGACCATCACCTTCACCCTCAGCTTCTTCACTTTCACTCCCAGGGTGTGTCAAGACTACAAGGTTTTTTCAAAGATGTAGCCTTTTTTCGAAAAAACTTCCCCTGCGTCTAAACTGCTGCTGCATTCTTTCAAAAGTAAATCAAAAGACCACGGCAGTTTTTTCTTTCAAAAGAATTTACTTTAGAAAGAACATGGCAGCTTTTTCGACCGTGGAAAACCTTGTTGAATAACGCCTTTTTTCGAAAGTGCTCTTTCGAAAAAAGGTGCTATGTAATGCAAACTGTGCTTTTTCGAAAGAGAGCATCCAGACTGCATAGGTGTTCTCTTTTGTAAAAGCAGCTTGCTTTTTTGAAAGTACTGGTTGTAGTCTAGATGCTCTTTTTTGAAAGAGGCTTTTTCAAAAATATCTTTCGAAAAAGCCTCTTTCGAAAGAGGCTTGCAGTCTAGACATAACCCTAGAGCTTTGTAGTCATTTCTAATCTGCTCAGGTTCACTAGTGCCCAGATGGATGAGCATCATGGGCTAGTAGTGAAAGTGGTGAATGATCCTCAGCAGTCATTCCACAGTCTCTTGGATGGAAACCACTGACAGGTAGCACACATTCCAGAATTGTAGGTTAGGCCAGTGGATGGATGCATCTGTCCCTGTTCAGAGGGAGTCAGTGACCACTACCATCCTTTGTTTCCTGTTGGGAATGGAGGTCAGGATGCTCTCAGCCTTGGGAGTACATGACTTAGAATCATAGAGCTGGAAGAGACCTCAGGAGGTCATTAAGTCCAGCCCCCCTACCCAAGGCAGGGCCAATCCCATCTAAATCAACCCAGCCAGGGCTTTGTCAAGCTGAGACTTAAAAACCTCTAGGGATGGATATTCCACCACCTCCCTAGGTAACCCATTCCAGTGCTTCTCCACCCTCCTAGTGAAATATTTTCCCCTAATATCCAACCTAGACCTCTCCCACTGTATCTTGAGACCATTGCTCCTTGTTCTGCTATCCATCACTACTGTGAACAGCCTTTCTCCATCCTCTTTGGAACCTCCCTATGGAAGTTAAAGGCTGCTATCAAATCCCCCCTCACTCTTCTTTTCTGCAGACTAAACAAACCCAAATCCCTCAGTCTCTGCTCATAGGTCATGCGCTCCAATCCTCTAATCGTTTTGGTTGCCCTCTGCTGGACTCTCTTCAATGCATCTACTATAGTGGGGGCCCCAGAATTGGACACAATACTCCAGATGTGGCCTCACCAGAGCCGAATAAATGAGAATAATCACTTCTCTGGATCTGCTGCTCCTCCTAATGCACCCTAATATGCCGTTAGCCTTCTTGGTGACAAGGGCACACTCTTGGCTCATATCTAGCTTCTCATTCACTGTAATCCCAGGTCCTTTTCTGCAGAACTGATACTTAGCCATTCAGTCCCCAGCCAGTAACAGTGCTTGGGATTCTTCCATCCCAAGTGCAGGACTCTACCCTTTTCCTTGTTGAACCTCATCAGATTTCTTTTGATCCAATCCTTTAATCTGTCCAGGTCACTCTGGACCCTATCCCTGCCTTCCACCATATTTACCTCTCCTTCTAGCTTAGTGTCATCTGCAAATTTTCTGAGGGTGCAATCCATCCCCTCATCCAGGTCCAAGAACAGATCCTTGGGGCACTCCGCTAGAAACTGATCGCCAACCTGACACTGACCCATTGATCACTACCAGTTGTGCCTGACAGTCTAGCCAGCTTTCTATCCATTTTACTGTCCATTTATCCAGTCCATATTCCCCTAATTTGGTGGCAAGAATATTGTGGGAGACCGTATCAAAAACTTTGCTAAAGTCAAGGCATATCACATCCACCGACTTTGCCATATCCACAGAGCCAGTTACCTCATCATAGAAGTTAATCAGATTGGTCAGGCATGACTTGCCCTTTTTGAATCCATGTTGACTATTCCTGAATATGAGCCAACAGTGTGATGCTGTTGCAAAAAAAGCAAACATGATTCTGGGACGCATTAACAGGCGTGTTGTGAGCAAGACACGAGAAGTCATTCTTCCGCTCTACTCTGTGCTGGTTAGGCCTCACTTGGAGTACTGTGTCCAGTTCTGGGCACCGCATTTCAAGAAATATGCGGAGAAATAGGAGAGGATCCAGAGAAGAGCAACAGGAATGATTAACGGTCTAGAGAACATGACCTATGAAGGAAGTCTGAAAGAATTGGGTTTGATTAGTTTGGAAAAGAGAAGATTGAGGGGGAACATGATAGCAGTTTTCAGGTGTCTAAAAGGGAGAAAGGAGGAGGGAGAAAACTTGTTCATCTTGGCCTCTGAGGATAGAACAAGAAACAATGGGCTTAAACTGCAGCGAGGGAGGTTTAGGTTGGACGTTAGGAAAAAGTTCCTAACTGTTAGGGTGGTTAAACACTGAAATAAATTGCCCAGGGAGGTTATGGAATCTCCATCTGTGAAGATATTTAAGAGTAGGTTAGATAAATGTCTATCAGGGATGGTCTAGACAGTACTTGGTCCTGCCATAAGGGCAGGGGACTAGACTCGATGACCTCTCGAGGTCTCTTCCAGTCCTAGTATTCTATTATTCTATGATCATTTTCCCCTCTTCCAAGTGCTTCAAAATGGATTCTTTGAGGATCCCCTCCATTATTTTTCCGGGGACTGAGGTAAGGCTGACTGGTCTGTAGTTCCCTCGATTGTCCTTCTTCCCTTTTTTAGGGATGGGCACTACATTTGCCTTTTTCCAGTCATCTGGGATCTTTCCCGATCTCCATGAGTTTTCAAAGATAATGGCTAAAATCTCCGCAATGACTTTTGCCAACTCCCTCAGTATCCTTGAATGCATTAAATCTGGGCCCATGGATTTGTGTATGTTTAGCTTTTCTAAATAGTTCCTAACTTCTTCTTTCCCCACCAAGGGCTGTCCACCTCCTTCCCATACTGTGTCACCTAGTGCATTTGTCTGGGAGCTGACCTTGTCTGTGAAGACAGAGGCAAAGAAAGTATCGAGTACTTCAGCTTTTCCCACATCATCATCCCTTTCTGATGACCTTCTTATTGCTAACATGCCTGTAAAAACCTTTCTTGTTATCCTTCACATCCCTTGCTAGCTGCAATTCCAATTGTGCTTTCACCTTCCTGATAATTCCTCTGCATTCTCAAGCGATATATTTATACTCCTTCCTAATCATCTGTCCAAGTTTCCATTTCTTGTAAGCTTCCTTTTTGTGTTTAAGCTCACCACAAGGATGTCCCCAGTAAGGCAATCTGGTTGCCTACCATATTTGTTTTTCTTTCTGCACATCAAGATGGTTTCTTCCTGTGCCTTTAATAAGGTTTCTTTAAAATACTGCCAGCTCTCCTGGACTCCTTTCTCCTTCATGTAAGCATCACTGGGAATCCTGCCCATCAGTTCTCTGAGGGAGTCAAAGTCTGCTCTTCTGAAGTCCAAGGTGTGTATTTTGCTACTCTCCTTTCTTCCTTTAGTCAGGATCCTGAAATCTACCATCTCATGATCATTGCTTCGCAGGTTGTCACCCACATCTACTTCCCCTACTAGTTCCTCACTGTATGTGAGCAGCAAGTCAAGCTGTGCATGGCCCCTGGTTGGTTTCTTTAGCACTTGTATCAACCAACATTCTCCAAAAACTTCCTGGATTGTGTGTCTACTGCTGTATTGGTTTCCCAACATGTATCAGGGTGATTAAAGTCACCCATGAGAACCAGGGCCTGCAATCTGGAAGTTTTTCTCAGTTGTCCAAAGAAAGCTTTGTCTAACTCATCCACCTGATCTGGTGGTCTATAGCAGACACCAACTACAACATCACCCCTGTGGCTTCCACCTATAAACTTGACCCATGGACTCTCAACAGTCTTGTCTCTCTCTAAACACTGGAACTCTGAGCAATCATACTGCTCTCTTACATACAATGCAACTCCTCCTCCTTTTCTCCCCCACTTGTTCTTCCTGAACAGTTTATATCCTTCCTTGACAGTGTTCCAGTCATGCAAGTCATCCCACCAAGTCTCTGTTATTCCAATCAAATCATAGTTCTTTGACTGGTCCAGGGCTTCTAATTCTTCCTGTTTGTTTCCCAGGCTTCTCGCATTTGTGTACAAACACCTTAGATAATCAGTCAATTGCCCTACCTTCTCCATCCGAATTAGGGGTCCTTCTTTGTTGCTCATTGCTCCTTGTGATTCTTCCCAGTGTCCGACTTCCTCACTTACCTCAGGGCTTTGCTCATTGTCCCCCAACAAACCTAGTTTAAAGCCCTCCTCATTAGGTTTGCAAGCCTGCCCATGAAGATGTTCTTTCCTCTCTTGGTTAGGTGGATCCCATCTCTTCCTAACAATCCTTGTATCCGGAACAGAGTCCCATGGTCAAAGAAACCGAAGCCCTCTCTCTGACACCACCTGCACAACCACACATATACTTCCTTAATTTGACAATCCCTACCCGGACCTTTTCCTTCAAATGGAAGGATGGATAAGAATACCACTGACATTTCAAATTCCTTGATCCTTCTTCCCAGCGCTACATAATCTGCTGTGACCTGCTCAAGTTCATTCTTGGCCATATCATTAGTTCCTACATGGAGAAGCAGGAAGAGGTAGCAATTCAAAGGTTTAATCACTTTTGGAAGACTCTTGGTCACATCCTGAATGTGAGCTTTTGGTAAGCAGCACACTTCTCAAGATTGCAGGTCTGGATGGAAGATGGATTACTCAGTCCCTCTTAGGAGGGAGTCCCCACCACCTCCACCCATCTTCTTCTTTTGTGGGTATTGGTTGTGGGACCTCCATCCCTAGGACTACGCATCCCACGCCTTCTGGTAGATGGTGTTCCCTTCTGATTTCTTCCCTGAAAGGTCCAAAGCATTCTTCACTGCAGTGCCTGTGGAGAGAGTCTGATAGCAGTTAATTACCTCTACAGGAATGCGGATACCTGAGTTGGCCTTCTTCTCCTTCTAGAGGTTACATGCTGCCAGTTTTATTCCTTGACCTGAACTGCCCTGACTGGCTTGCCAGCCTGCTGTGCCTGCAGGATTAAACGCTGCCTTCTCTCAAGGAAGTCTTCATCCTCTTTGATAGAATGTATGGTTGATACTTGGGCCTCAAGTCCTCTAATTTTTTCTTCCAAAATGGTGACCAGCTTGCAGTTAGTGCAGATGAAATCCCTTCTTTCTTCTGGGAGGAAGACAAACATGGCACATGCTGTGCAGGTAATGACAGCAGACCTATCACCATCCACACCTGCCTTCCTTCTGAGAGATTAAATGCCTCCTTGAAGGGCAGAAGTGTACAGAAAAGATTTTAAAGAATGGTGAGTGTATCTCACCCCCTTCCCAACTCCCTCTCCAAACTCCCTGTTAACAGCCCCTGTTCACAAGCTCTCTGGTCGCTGACTCACTTCTTTATAAAGCCCTGAACTGCCTGATAGCCCCTTCCCCTGATTAAGGCTCAACCAGTGAGCAGAGGCTTCTAGATTTCAAACCCTAATTAGAAGCTCCTAGCTTCCACCTGCCAGCCACAGCACACACTCCGTGAGGGGGCGAGGAAGGGGGAAGGGAAAGGAGAAAAAAAACACAACCCCCCCACCAAACAGCCAAACACAACCTCAGCACACAGACTTATTCTCCTCCACCTTTGGAGATACTATTTTTTATCTCTATGGACAGTGGGATGAAAGCAGGGGCGGAGCTCTCCCTACCGGAACAAGTACCATACAGTCAGGTTCCTTCCTGTGAAGGAGCCATTTCAGAAGATCAAATTGATTTATGAGTCTAACATACCTAATAGTCTAGAAGAAAATTTGAAGCAGGCTTGAAGGATTAACAGGAGAAATTGCTCTACCAAATCAAACTATGTTCAACTGTTGTTTAGTTGATTAACCATTGATTCAGTCTTGATAGCACTGAGTGTAAGCTTCTATTTATTTCACTGGGAGAATGACTCCTGTTGTGCTGTATTTAATATACAATACTCACCAAATTGTTACTGTGTAAGACAGAAATCACATAACATACTAGGCTAAAGTGGGGTCAATCTAGCTACCCCAAAAGCATTTAAATGTTTTTGAATTTCAAGAATCAATTATCATTCCAGACCACTGATTTTCAAATGCTTTACAGAAGAATGTATGATCTAAATTTCTCTTACCACAATCTTTTCCTTGAAAATTAGAGATGTTCTCTTTTCAAAGATCTGACACTCAAAACTACAGCATGTGCTCCAACAGGTAAAATTAACACCATGAAATCTACTCTTGCTTCTACTGCAAGCAAAGCCTCCACCCAGAATATATAAACACATGTATCCCGTGAGAACAACTGGTGTATAGCCCATAATGGGCATTTGTAGCACATTTCCATTAGGGGCCAAATTATTCTTAGATTTTGCCTTGGTTCTATGTGGACCTTCTCTGAAGCAGAGCAGCTCAGTAAAGTGTACTCACAGCAACGCGAGTAAGCACTATGCCCAGCTGTAAGTATTTTGTAGTACAGAGCCCACGGTTATGTAGAAACATGTTTTCATTTCCAACTACTCAGTCTGCCTCCCAAGTCACTAATTCTGTCCAGAGATAAATGACTATACCAAATTCATTTCAGGTATAAGAGGACATTATTCAAGTTAAATCAATAGAATTGCACCATTTATACCAGTGATGAATTTATCCTATTCTCTCTATTAAGGGGTGGTTCAGGATGTCTTAGTGTAAACAGCTTGACAACATTGATTCAAATGAGAGTATCACATTACTTTGTGACAGAGACAGCTGAGAGGACTTGGAAAATTCTCTCTGGGTGTGAGAGAGCTCATTACAAAAAAAAAAAAAAAAAAAAAAAAAAGCCAGGCATTTGCTAGAAGCACTAGTTTCCCAGCTTTCAGATGAGCTTAATTAAAGTTGAAGAAACAAAGAAAATATTGAAGCTCTCTAAAATTATTTTCACTGAGATCAAACAACAGGAATAAAACAAAATAAGAGATCCTGAATTCTGTGGATGTTTAAGCTTATTTTAAAGGATATTTTAAGTTTCATTTTATTTCTCTTTTCTCATCCATTCTCTCGGATACAGTGTAAGTGTACCAGTGTTGTACATTAAACTTGCCCAAGGAACACATTTTGTCTGAGCACCTGTGTTAAAATCCATAAATTAATGTGATCATTCACTCTTTCCTACTGCACCACTTTTTGGAAACTGATTTAAAGTACTTAAAGTATTTAAAGTACAATAAGTGGGGAATAGGATCTAACCATGACAGTCCTTATGCTTTGGTGAAACAAACCTTTTTTATCTTCTATTGAAAGAAAATTTAACCAAATTGCACTATGGGTCCTGCTGATCAGTTGGGGTTAGAGGTTATCATATTCCTACCTGGCTCTTTTTGAACAGAACAAACAGTAAAATGTTTAACAGATATATGGGACAGGTTTAAATGGCAGGCCACAACTTTATTTATTATACCTTGGAGAGGGTACTAAATGCCAATCTTCAGCTCTCATGTACCAGGATGTTAGTCATGAATCAAACAACTAGAGGTAGACCTTTTCCTTATTCATTTAAATTGTGAAACTCTTGTACTGATTTCCCTCTGTGGCAGGGCTACTCAACTTTGGAAGCCCCGAGGGCCAAAATGGTACTGACAGCACATGCCAAGGGCCACAACTTAAGTGTGATTGCATGTACATGCAAATATATGAAGATAGCTTCTTTCATACTGACGATCATGAATACAAAGATCAAGGCAAGACTACACAATATGCAGGCCCCATTTAAATCAGTTGTGCTGATATTGATAAAATGCAATATTTACCTGATTTCCACCCATATGACAACACTTTTAATGAGCAATGACAGTCCAGAATTTAACTACTAAAATGCATAGCAACAGAAGACCATTATACTGACTATTTTGTTTTGGTTCCCACCTGCGGTCTGCATGAGCCCCGTGTTGAGTAGCTCTGCTCTCTGGCAAGTGGGAAATGATAGAGATTACAAGGCAGAGTAGAGACACCGTCAGTTTGTGAAGATTTCCAGCTTTCCATTCCATGAGTGCACAAGATGGGTCTCATTTACCTCTGGGAGCTGGCCCCCCTTCGCCTATAGATGTACTATACACAAGCTGCAAGTTGTGAAGATTCCTGACTTACTCTTTTTAGCCAAGAATGATTAACAAGACTGCATGGCTTGCAGGGAGGGAGAAGGGATGGAATTTGTTTTTAATTAACACTGGTAGTCACAATGTAGTTAGATTCACTCTGAATGATGTCAACCTGTCAGCAGCAGAATTATATTTTGCTCTAAGTGAACTGCAGTCTGACTCTCCATAAAATAAGCAACTGCCCCCTGCAAGGTATCATGAATACACTTATTCCTGAAAGGCCATTGTGATAGTGTGTCAGATTGACATCAGCTAGAATGCCTACAAAGGCTAATATAGCAGTAGCGATGGACTAATATTACATGAAATTTACAAAAGCAGAAGTAGAAGTGAACAGAAACTGTTGAGTTAGACAGCAAAATGGCAATATTTGTGTTTCTCCTATTTTTCTTTTTCTGTCTTTCTTTCACAGACAAGCAGTGTGATTCCACATACACTGATACGAGGTTGACATCGGTTACACACCACGGCTCTTTAATTGTATGTACTCCTTTTTCATATACTTTAATACTAATTGCAAACTACTATGCAGCTGGTGATTTGGAAGTTTAATTGATGCAACTTCTGTGGATGGGCTGAGCATATTTTTAATACAACAAGCCAAATTCCCAATGGTAGACATAATTTGGGCTGCTTAGCAACATGAACCACCCAAGTACTATTCATGTGTAGACACCAAATATAATAGAAATTCATATTCAAGCTACATATTGGCTCCCCACCTGTGCTGTAATGCTGAGGTGGAACTGGCCAGAAAATTCACTTCTTTGGCTTTTATTTGCCTTTCCCCTCGCAAACTTCTAACCCTCAGTGAATTTAGATTAATGGAAAACTCAGCTTGCTGAAAACAGGCACAGTCTGAGATGGTAGGTTGAAAACTGACTCTTTACCTATTATAAAACATAATCTACTATAAATTTGAGATAATCTGTCTGTCTATCCATCTATCTGTCCATCTGGGAAACATCATAGATCAGAGTAAATTCAGTATCTCAACTTGACCTGGTCTTTTTCTTGTTTTTGTTTTGGAATCGCATTGTCATGAATTCTGGGCACTACATAATTTAACGAGTCTGTTGTACCTGAGCTTAAAATATGACAGCAAGCAATGGAGTACTGTTCTGTTACTTTTTTGTTTTAATATGTCATTGTGACGGGGCAGAACCGCCCCGCCACTCGCAAGCGGCAGCGGGGGCCGCGGGAGAGAGGGACGCAGACGCCTCAGCGCCGGAGGACGCAGGGAACGGGGACGGGGAGGCCGCGGCGCGTCATCACGGCGCGCCCGGGAGCGTGGCGGGTGACGTCACGAGCGCGACAACGGAGGAGGGGGGGGGGAACCCGGAAGTGGAGAGGAGCAAAAAGGGGCCGGAACGAGAGCGGCAGGGGGAAAGCCAGGAGGAGGGAAGGCGAGCCACGGGCAGAGGAGCCACGAGCGGAGCGGTCCCGGACGGGAAGGCAGGGAACGGAGCAACCCGGTAAGCGGGGCAACGGCCGGCGGAGTGGAGTAGGACCCAGGGCGGGTCGTGTATCCCGGGAGCAGGTGCGTTTGGGGTACTACCCCCCTGCTACCACCGAGAGGCACGCTCTCGGTGTCAGGGCCCTGGGTCGGGGTCCGGAGTGAGGGCGGGCCCGGACCCCCCACTCCGCCAAGGAGGTGTGCGAGCAAGCGGTGCATTGGGCACCACCTGACTGCAAACAAAACAGTGGGGGCGGCGGACTGGGGTCGCACCCCGTGACAGTCATGCTATCTGCTAAAGTACAATCCAAACAGAAAACTGAAGTGAACGAAAGCAGCTCACTATTGCTGGATTTGCACAGATGCAGAGAGGCTGTAGGCTCTAATTGTTCTCATGTCATAGTGTGAGAAGAAGATGAATATTAATGCAGAGAACAAAATAGCTACTTTGTGGGATCTGTGGAATAATCATTCTGGAGTTGATCAGACTGAGTATGAATTGGTGATCATGAAAAGTTACTTTGCTTTTTACTGAGTCTGCTGTATAGAGTGAGTGAGCAATTTCAGGTCCATAGTCTCCACTTTTTGAGACAGTATTTTTACATTGCTTTCTCTTTTATATTAATATTCATATTTAGCTTAATCTTTTCATCGCTGGTTACACGAGTTCATTGTACAGTTACCTATATACACTTCTTGCACTAACAATGCATGTGTTACAAAGTAACCCAGCAACAAAGTCTTCACTCACTCTTGCATTTTCTTTTGATAATAGTACAATTAATTTAGGCCCTTGCTGTACAATGTGTGTCTTCCTACCAACCCCCTGTTCCAGGGTCAAAACTGCAATGAGGTCAGACAATTGACATAAATAAAAGGAATTCATTGTCATTGAGATCTGTCATTATATGATGGCAGAAAAGGAATATTAATTAGCACTGTGTCAAACCTGCTGGTATAGATTTGCACAAGCTTCCAGGAATGACACAGAAGTTTGCATGGTTTCAGGACACTTGACTTTCTAATGGATACTTAAGCAATTAAGCAGGAGCTCTGTGAAATGTGCTATTATGAGACTAACAGACTTTGATTTAATTCTCCATTGACCCCAGAGCCCTTCTTTTATCTGTTGCCATCTCCTTTAGTGGGATCCCTTTTTATCACTCAATGGAATATAGACTTATAGAATACTAGCATTACCCATCCCGTTGTGACAGTAGACATACACACAGGAGGCAAAAGCAGACCTGGCCACCATCTTATCTGTGAAGGACTTGCTGCTGTCATGGCCATATCCTAGCTGCTCCACCCCCACCGCACGCTGTCTGCTCGTGCTGTGTACTCATACCCACCAGAGAGCACTGTGAAGCCACTGGAGTCCATCATCCAGGTGCTGATGGGCAGGATCCTGGCCAGCCTGCCTGGACCCACTGGCTGGACTCCCTGCACTTCTGGAGAAGTATGGCCTCCGTTCCACACTCTGCCCATGGGCTGCTAACTTATTCCCTGTTGGGAGCAGCATCTGGTTGCCACATGGGAGTGACTGTTACAATAAATAAACCCTGTTACAGACAATGGAGCTGCCGTTCAGGGGTCCCTGCTCTGTAAGCAGAGCTCTGCCTCAGTGGCATCAGCCTGGGGTGGGAGATGGAGTTGGTTTCCTGTCTCTGGTTGCTTGGCCAGGGCACTGGGCAAACCTGAGCCAGCATTGTCCCCAGCTGCAGGGGAAAATATGGCTGGGGGATCTGGGAGGTGCCCTGCTCAGAGTGCGTGTGTGTGCTGAGAGCCTGGGAGCTGCCCAGTGCTGGGGGAGTGGTGGGTGGAGGAGCTTCCCTGGCTGGAGTGGGGCAGGAAGCTGGGGGGAAGGGCAAGGGAGCCAGGCGCTGTCCTGCAGGTGAGGCACTGAAAGCAGGGAGAGCCACCCCTCCATTCCACCCCCCCCCCCCGGTTTGAGAGCCCCCTTTTTCCAGTATTTATGAGCTAGGTATATCTCCATATATTATTATATTATTATTTTGAATCTTTTCACTGAGCGATAGTGTGGTAGTTTTACAAATGTCACTGCATCGAATTAACAACATGATGAGTACAGGCAGCATTGTTGTTATAAGAAGTGTCTGATATTTCCACTGAACTGATATCAGGAAAGGAAAATGAGGAAATGGTAATTAATATTTAATAAGCTGGGTTCCTGAATTTCAGACCCTATTTGGTCACATTTTGCATCAGAACATTAATTTATATCCAAATATTTCAGACATCAAGGCCAAATTCAGAGTTGGTGTAAATGGGTGCAACTGCACTGAAATAAATAGAAAAGCCCACTTATTTTGGACCAAGATCATCAATGCCAACAGACACGAATCTGTTAGTAACTGTTAGGAAATATTATCCCCTTTAGTCATTTACTTTCTGTATATTTATTTTATATATCAAATATTCTTGAGAGTCCTCAGGATATTAATAAAAAACATACTGAATGCTAAGGCCTTAAACACTGAATAATAAACCTATTTACGAATTGTATTTGTTAAATTGCGTTTAATAATCTTGGGTGCCTCTATAACCACAGAACTCATCTGGGAAATCATTTGCTTAATAATCTATCTATCTATCTATCTATCTATCTATCTATCTATCTATCTATCTATCTATCTATCTATCTATCTATCTATCTATCGCGAGAGAGAGAGAGAGTCTTTCCATAAGCATATGTAAATCTAGGAAACTGATAAGGGAGAATCATTGTAGCAGACAGTAAAGAATAATTATGGGGAAGAAAGACCCTCTAAAATATATTATCTTGTTAGTACTCAGCTGTAAATAACTGGCTTCACACAGAGTAGATAAATTGTAAATGTATAGAAATGACAACAAAACACATATCTTTTGGCAACGAAGATTTTCTTTCTTTGAAAACCCAATGACACTAGTGTGAGAATTTAGTTGGGGAATTAAATCCACCACATCCCTCCAGATAAAGGGGGAAAAGAGACATAGAGCCAGCTCTTGTTCTGACAAGAAAGGGTAGCAATGTATCTATTCTTTCTGTATTGTGTATCATGCTATACTAATCTCTGATTGATAATCTTTGATTAAATAATTCCAATTGAGCTGGCTATTTGACAATCTTGAGTTGTAATTAACCCAGACACACAACAGATCTAAGTCTGTGTTTCCTTTGGTAATTCCAAATTTGACTAGCCTGTCTAGCTGCTAGAAGCTGGTAATGAGAATTAATTAAATCTCTTACATGACAGCCCTCTTTACTTCATATCTAGAAAAAGGGAATATATTTCCAATAACTAATGTGAGGATATTAATTTCATGTAATCAGTAATTGCAGTAGAGGCACAACCAAAGTGTTATTCCCTCTTATTTTGACCTTCAAAATACAAGACAAACAATCAGAAAATGTAGATTTCCTTCAGATGTTCTGTTTGTGTTTATCTAGGTATACCAGCTGAGCATTCAGTAAAATTGTCACATATGCCACTTATTCCTTTTATGCTAATAGTTTGTCTGAAAACTGGAAAATGATGTTTCCAAGCTAAATAAACATTGACTTCACAAAATTTCAATGCAAAAAAAAATTTTGCTTTTGTGTTTTCAAAGGGATGTCTGAGAGCAATTGAAAAAGAAAGAAATTGAGACTTTGAAATGTAAAGAATGTTTAGGAAGGAAAAAATACTGCTGCCTCTTTACTTTGGTAACATACTTTTTGGGGAACTATTACCCATATGAGAAGTTAAAATAAAGATAAAGCATTTATAGCTTCTCAACAAGGAGGGAGTGGTGCCATATGGTTATCGCACTGCACTAGAACTCAGGAGAATTGGCTTTTATTTCTACTCTGCTACTAATCTTCTGGGTGACCTTGGGTAAGTTGTTCCCCCATCTATAAAATGGGGACAATGATACTGTCATCCCCTATGACACAAATAGTTAGCCAGTTTACAGAGTCTTTATGGTTGTTTTTGTTTGGATGAGAAATCGATGATGGAATCAGGTTTTCCTTTGATGCAATTCTGTTTATTTACAAAGAATGTACTATTTCCCTGGACACGGTAGGAATCAAACAACAGGAGACCATTTCTTTGCTGATAGTTCAAAGCATCTTTCAGCCAGCTCTTTCTTCCCAAATATCTCTCTCTGCATATTTTCTTGGGCCCACACTCCCATTGCTTATTCTGACTGCTCTTGAAGCTCTGACTACCAGATCTCCAGTTGCTTCAGCCCACAGACATATGCATACCAGACACTGCCATGCAAAAACACAAATAGCTCCCTTTCTAACCCATGTTGTACAGGCAGTCCCCGGGTTACGTACAAGATAGGGACTGTAGGTTTGTACTTAAGTTGAATTTGTACTTAAGTCGGAACTGGCATCCAGATTCAGCCGCTGCTGAAACTGACCAGCAGCTGACTACAGGAAGCCCGAGGCAGAGTTTCTCTGCCCCGGGGTTCCTGGAATCAGCTGCTGATCAGTTTCAACAGCAGCTGAATCTGGACGCCTGGGATAGAGCAGCTGCGGCGCTACTGGGTAGGTCTCCGCAGCGCCGCACCTCAGCGCTGCGGGGACCAACCCAGCAGCACCCCAGGTGCTCTACCCCAGGTGTCCCCAAGTCAGGGAGACGCGGAACAGCTTTTCTCGCCCCAGAGGACAAGGGTGGCAGGACCTCGGCGCGTCTGGGCAATCCCGCCGCCCGCATCCTCCGGGGCGAGAAAAACCCGGTTTGTAAGTGCCGCGTAACTCGGGGACTGCCTTTATATAACTGTGTTTAGGAACCTAATATTCAGCTGTCTGGTTCCAGAAAGGAGCTTAACTATTTTTGTTATGCCTACTTCTATGCTATTTCACCCAGTGCCCCATGACAGAAATGTTGATCTTCTTGATAAAGCATTTTGAGATCTATATTAAATAAGAACTAAGTATTGTTAGTAAAATCTTTGCTTTTGTAAATCAGTAGTCAACTCTTTCTTTCCTTATTCATGTAATATCATTGAAGTCTCTGGAACTAAGTGCATGAAAAGAGAATTCAGGATTTCATTTAACAAAATATAATCGTCTGCTTTTGCTGATTTTTTTATCTAAATATTCTCTAATCTCTGGTGTTAGCTGATTTCAAACCAGTACTAATTCCATGAGTAATACTATTCACCTACATTTTCAACTTCATTATATACTTACTGTAGGCGCCTAAATTTAAAAAAAAGGCATTTTTTGTTACAGGATAGTGGTATCAAACCGGGCAGATTAGTTCCTCTCCTCTGTAATCATAAAAGCCTCTTATGTGTGACATCTGCACACATGATGATGGGTCGGGGTTAGGGGAGAAGAGGGAGACTGACAGTGTCAAGAGATCATAGCTGTCAGCAACATCATTCCACTTCAAACCTGACAGCATTATCTCATATAGATGCTAGATCTCCCCAAGGAAAGGTTTTTATCCAGATGTGGGTGTGGAGCCATGGATTTACAGAGCATTAAGGAGTTGTGATGTCATAGGTGTTGAGAAGCCTGGTCAGTATCATGGATGCACTAGCATCCATGTTAATATAACATCCATTTGCAAGCTGTCCCAGGATCTGTGAAAGTTCCGTGAGTATCTTGGAGCATGCAGAGGACAAGAGAGCTATGTACTGCACCTATTTCAAAGGAGGAATGGGAGTGAATCCCACCCCAAAATTAGGTGATTCTAGTGCAATTCCTTGAGTTGACACTAGATTTTCCATGGGTTCTCTTTAGGGTGGTATGAATGATAATATAAATATAATTTTCTTAATCTCTTCTCTTTCTTATTCGTATCACAAATGGGCTCGGTGAAGTAAGTTTATAGGGTTTTTTTATTTTTTTGTGCAAGATATGGTTTTTTGCAATAGATATGATCAGCATGCATTGCTGCTTATTGAAACATTTAAAATAAGACTTTCCCCCATAATCTGATGAAGAAAATCTTCCTTCAGGTGGCAGAAAATGCCATTTGTAAGTGGGTGGACAGTTTATCTGCTTTCCCACTCTTCCTTTAAAAAGGTATTTGCATTGGAGATGAAGTGACGTCCATAGATACACTGCATGCACTTATTTAGCCTATATGAGATCCTGCTGCTTCAGAGAGCAGCACTTAGTGTGCAGAGGGAAGTGCAATGGGTTGCCACTTTGAAAATATTGCATTTTAATGGGTACTTATATTGCCATATGTACTGAAGCAAACAAATATTCAGTTTTCACAGGTCAGGTATGCTCTAGGTTATTCATTCTTGAACTTAAATAGCATTTTTTTAGTTTCAAATAATAATTTCATTTTTCATGAAAAACTTAACTATGCCACATGGAATATTGTAGTATTTCACTGTGGACTTGATTCTGCCAGTTTTGCTTATTTCTGCCTGTGGAGTAAGCTATTACTCAGCATGAGTAAACATGGCAAAATCTGCCTGTGAGTATTCCCATTGGAGTTAGTAGACTACTCAGGTATGAATGAAAGTACTTCATGGCACAATGGTAGCCAAATGAAGCAACATATATCACTCACATGACCTCAGAGCCAGATTCTAAGACTATTTTTCAGTCTGATTTCTGAGCCTAGATCTACACTAGACCAGACCAGGTCATCTTAAGGTACACCATACGGCTACACAAAATATGTAGCTGGATTCAGCTTACCTTAATCCACTGCAGCATCTACACAATTGGAGACTAACGGGAGCACATGCTCCCATTGGCTTCCTTTACTCTTTACAGAATGAGGAGTCCAAGATGCCAGTGGGATATGCCCTCAGTGTTTGATTTGAGGGTCTGCACTAGACCTGCTAAATCGAACACTTGAAGATGAACTTCTGGAGGGTCAATCTTCTCCATAGTGTAGACATACCCTGAGAGACTACTCATGGTGTTATGTAAAGGAGGAATTCAGAATGCGGCTTCTTGGGTCTATATTAAATTCTACTTTCAGAATTTTATGTGTATGTAAATCCAAAGTATTTGCACTGAAGTCAATAAAACTATGATGAATTTACTGACAGGATTATCAAGGACAGAATTGAGCTGTATAAATAAAGAGAAGACGTGTGACCTTTGACTGTCTCTTTTATAATTATTAGTTTTCCAAACACAGTGCACATCAAGAAATATGTTATTAACATGATATATATTTTAATAAATAAATGACTGTTTTAAATAACTTATCACACATACTATTGTAAAGGAAAGATCTGTGGACATCTGTAGTAAGTTAAATAAAATATATGTATCTGAGACTCAGTCATGCATATGTTAGTATCAAATACTTGATAAAGTAATAACTGTGAAAATTTGCACTTCTGATTACTGAAGCCATAATAATTCAGAAAGAATCATTCTGAAATTAAATCTTACCATAAAAGCACATAAACTTGTGGTTCTTGCTGTTTATCGTGTATCTTTACACCAACAAAAGATCCAGTTTTCTTTCCCTTACAAACTTCCAAAATCTTGATTGAACAAAGCCTATTTGAATAACTTTATTTGTTAAGGTCAGGTTTAAGGATGTTTTAATTTTTGAATATACTTTGCATCAAAATGCTTATTAATATTGGTTGGCAGAATTTAACTATGTAATTTAAAATAGAGAATTTGCAATCGTATATGGTATAGCATCTGAAAGTATTAATTGAATAGTAAATAAAAACTACACTCATGGAGTATGTCTACACTACAGCACTAATTCAAACTAACAATTCGAATTAGTTAATTTGAACTAAGCGAACTCGAATTAGTGCATCTAGACCTAAAAACTAGTTCGAATTAGCGTTTTGCTAATTCAAACTAGCATGTCCACATTGAGTGGACCCTGAACCGAGGTTAAGGATGGCCGGAAGCAGTGCCGGCAGGGCATCAGATTAGGACTTAGAGTGTGGAGCTGCTGTCTCAGGCTAGCCGAGGGCTGTGCTTAAAGGGACCTGACCCCCACCCCGGACAGACAGTTCTCAGGGGTTCCCTGCTCACTTGTCTAACTTGATGAGTGACAACAAAGCAGTCCTGACTTGGAGTGCCCTGAATGCCCACACTCGGCATATCACAGGACTCGGCCATCAGCCCGGCTGCACTTGCCGCAGGCTGCCATCCGGGAGGGTTAAATCGGGGGGCTACAGGAGAGCTTCCATCCTGAGGAGCCCGCAGAGCCACCTCAGTCCTCGGCATCGGGGGCTCGTACCCCATTCCTCCCTCACCTCCTTCCACTTACCCCTCCCTAGCCCCCCTTCCTCATGTACAAAATAAAGGACATGTGTGTTCAAAAATAGAAACTCTCTTTATTGAACAAAACTACGGGAGACTGGGAAAAGGAGGTGGGAGAGGGAAAGAGAGAGAGGATGGGAGAGGGGAGGGCAACTAAAATGATCAGGGGTTTGGAACAGGTCCCATATGAAGAGAGGCTAAAGAGACTGGGACTTCTCAGCTTAGAAAAGAGAAGACCGAGGGGGAATATGATTGAGGTCTATAAAAGCATGAATGGTGTGGAGAGGGTGCATACAGAAAAGTTCTTCATTAGTTCCCATAATAGAAGGACTAGAGGACATGAAATGAAATGAATGGGTAGCAGGTTTCAAACTAATAACAGAAAGTTTTTCTTCACAAAGCAAATAGTCAACCCGTGGAACTCCTTGCTGCAGCAGGCTGTGAAGGCTAGAACTATAACAGAGTTTAAAGAGAAGTTAGATAAAGTCATGGAGGTTGGGTCCATGGAGTGCTATTAGCCAGGGGGTAGAAATGGTGTCCCTCACCTCTGTTTGTGGAAGGCTGGAGATGGATGGCACGAGACAAATGGCTTGGTCATTGTTTAGGTCCGCTAGCCTGGTCCCGGGAAGAGGCAGAGGGCTGGGTGGCAGCGGGTGGCTGGTTCATGCCGTGCCAGGTGCAGGGTCTGCTGGCTGGGTGCTGGCAGGCTTGCACCTGGCATGGGCACCGTAGCCAGACTGTGCCCCTTTAAGGGCTCCGGGGCCGGGAGGGGGGCAGACGAGTTTCCCTGGTGGTGCCCAGAGTGGCCACCAGGGAAAGCTGGGGAGGGCTATCCTCCCACTAGTTCGAATTAAGTGGCTACACAGCCCTTAATTCGAACTACTTAATTCAAACTAGGCGTTAGTCCTCGTAGAATGAGGTTTACCTAGTTCGAATTAAACGCTCCACTAGTTCACATTAAGTTCGAACTAGCGGTTTGCCTGTGTAGCACCTATCAAAGTTAATTCGAACTAACGTCTTTTAGTTCGAATTAACTTTGTAGTGTAGACATACCCATGTAGACATAACAGTTAGTACAGATAGTTAAAAGGAGAGACAGACTTTGTTCTCTCCCATGTTGCTGTAGTTGAATTAGAATCTTTAAGATCTTTGGGTCAAACTTGCAGAGAAAGCAAACCCACCAAAAAATACCATGCAATACTAAAATGTCCACTCAATTCTTACCTCCATGATTCTGCTAACCCAGACTTCCTGATGTGAGTTAGGGGCTATGTAATAAAATATGAGGAAATAATCACCATGCATAGCAGCTTTCTGACATTCTAGTGGTATGCAAGTTCCTTCCGGATAACAGAAAGAAAGCCAGCCATATATTCTCAACAGGAGATTATTACTATTTATTACTTGTATTGCAGCAGCACCTAAAGGCCCCAATCCACTTTGCACTGGGCATTGTATAATCACAAACCCTGGCAAACTCCTATCCCTACATATTCTTCCTCTTAGTTCTCCCCTGTCAGAGCCATACAAAGCTGCAGTATTCCCCATATCTGTGTCCCAACCAGGGAAGATATATTCTTAGAGATCCACACAGAAGGGCTTGTGAACATGTCATGTGCCCATTTCCATATGGCTTGCAACTCTGTGACTTAAAGCTACTGTAGGTCAGCTCTGTGCCTTCCAGATAAGATTCAACCATAATCAGGCTCTGTTGGAGTGCTGCACATCTGGTTTATACAGTCTGTGGGCTTATGGCCCATCTTACTGTTGCATATATTAGTTTGAGGATTTGGCCAGAAGAGAATAGTACACCTTTGAGTGTAGTATAAATGATTAATGATAATGATAATGGAAGGTGACTTCCTTTATTCTATGCCAAACTGGATACACACCAAGGCCCTGGAAACACTTCCCAACATAACTTTACACACGAGTAGTCCCACTGAAGCCAAGTCTTGTGAATAGAGGTAAGTATTCTGTTGGTAGGATCAGGGCCCTATCCAATGTAATTCACTACCGTGGTATCATTTTATGTTCTATCTGTCTATCTAAGAATTTATAATATACTAATCAACATTGTATCTGCATACTGAAGTTCTCCAGGCATAGTCAACCACTGTGGGGATGACTCCTGTATATCCATGTGTCAGCCTATGGTCAGTGTGTGTGTGTTACACCCGAGTCTTCAACTGCTGGGATGCAAGGTCCCATCGCAGCGGGCAGCCTAGGGAAGGCTGACAGGCACCCCAGAAAGTTTAACATCCGTGTCTTTGACCGCTAGGACTGGGGTCCCTTCGCGGCGGGCAGCCAACAGGCTGACAGACACCCCAGAGTTTGCAGGGAGAGCTTATTACACCCGTGTCTTTAGCTGCTAGGACCGAGGTCCCATCACAGAGGGCAGCCTAGGGAAGGCTGACGGATGCCCCTACGGATCTGTCCCCTGGAGGCGACACGATCCAAATGCCCAGCTCTGCCTGCGTCTGCTCCCTATGACCGGCTGGAGTTTTTTTAAATTGTGCTTGGTTCTGTTACAGCAACTGAAGGAATCATGTTAAAGCTTAAACAGTTACAGGTTTATTAAAAAGCTTATAAATCATATGGTTACAATGGCTATTGCTCTATTTCTTAACTGCTAGCAAATATAGATCTTAAAAAATGGTGACAAAGAAAATAAAGATAGAAAATAGAAATAATGGTACCAAGTGACAGCTTAATCTTTAAAGAGCTCTAAGTCTATGTGTACACTTAAGACAAAGGACACATCCAGGTACAATTTTTACCCCCTTCTGTGCCTCTTGACTCCAGCGTATCAGGCCAGGGCTGGTCCCTCAATTTCTAGGAAAGACAAATACGAGGTGGGCGTTCCCGTGGAACCTCGGGAGGCCAATCACCTAACCTGACCGGCAGATAGATGGTAGATTGATGCTCAGAGTAAGTGTGCTGCTGGACACATCGTTATACCCATAGGGGCCTGTATCCTCTTTCTTATCTAAGATGCCAAATTGTGCTGGTCCGTCTTTGTGATGCCAGTTCTTACAAGGGAGTTTCAACTTAATTTACACTTGCAAGAGAGATAACTAAATTGTAAGTACTGGACATTCTTTACTGGACTGGAGATTCCTCCCCCCATGGACGGCTGTGTGTTTGTATCAATATAGGTGCCAGACAAGGCAGTTCTCGCAGCCTCGAGGTCAACAATTGGCCATCCAGGGTCTGTTTACAGCCATCCAGGGTCACAGCAGCCAGCATATCCGGGCCTTCTGTCAAGGCTTCAAAGATTATGCTGATTTTACTGCTCTGTGTGTGCCCTGTGTGCTCCAGGCAAGCAAGATGGATGTTACAGGTGGGGGTTCCTGTCTGGCTACACCATGTTATACCAAAATTTTGTATCGTGGATGACTAAAACTCAACATCTAACTCCAGTTTTTCAACAAACAAATAGAGGTGGCCTGATTATCATGGGTTTTAAACACATCCAACTTCTGCTAAATTCGATTAAACCTGGGAGATTGAAAGCAGGATCACTGAAGTCATCCCATTTGAAATTAAATGACTAAATATGGGCTCAATTGGCTAACTTTAGGAACCAAAGTTTGACAATATTGGCTGGAGGCTTAGTCTCAAAAGTGTTAATTTTATCATAGAGCTATTTTATTCAGTGGAACTATTATTTTATGCTGAATGCGCATCCATTTCTGTGATAATGTATTGATTAAGGAAATTAAGCAGGAATTAGATAGGCACCTCAGATATCCCTGATTTATGACATAAATCCCACTTAGAATTAATTCAGTTAGTTGTGCCACTTCTTAAATCCCTTCAAAAATGGAAATTATTTCAAAAATTAAATGAAATCTCATTATAAGTAGCAGACAAATGATCTGATTATTCATTTAACCTTAGTGGACTGTATTTATTATTATTATTAGCTTCTACCATTGTCATCTGTATCTGTGGCAAGTATTTATTATAAATGAGTTCTTTGGTGTCTTGGTTAAAAAATATAAATGCATACATACTTTAAATAACTACAAGTTTTGTAAAATAAGACTGAAAGTTATTACTTCTGGGACTGTAATCTGTAATGTCAGTTTTGTTCTATAAAAGTAAGATAGTGTCTCATATCAGAGATTTAAATCACTTTCTTTTTTCTTTTGAGTAGATCCCCCATGAGATATCTATTTCTGAACAGTACAATTCCATTGTTAAAAGAATATGAGAAAGGTGTTAATAAATAAATTAGTATGTTAAATATCTTTGTCTGTATTTCTTTCCCTCTTTCACAGCTTGAGAGTGAAAGAGAGAATGAATTCTCCAAGCACATTACATGGCAAGCATCAGTTCAAGTGAAACAAGAAAAGGCTTCATTTGTTTTTCATTTCTTCCTTTTAGTTTTAACCACTCTAGGGAGTCTATTCTCCCCATGCAGGTTAGGAGTAACTCCATATGACTTCAATGAAAGATCCACCTGTCAGCTGGTAAGGTAAGAATAGGGCCCCAGGAAGTCAGATGTGAGAGAAGAAAAATATGAGGGTGAAGGTATTTGATTAATCTCTGACAATTTTATTTGACCTTCACTTCATAAAAAGTAGGGAAGGGGACAAAGAAGCCTATCCCAGGGGCTTATTTGTGTGTGTGTGTGTGTGTGTGTGTGTATTTGTGTGTATTTGTGTGCATATAGTGTGTTACAACAGAACTAAAATACAAAAAGCTCAGCTTAGTGCCCCAAAGTTCTTTGACAAGATGGAAGCTTCTAGAATAATTCCTGTGGCCCACAATCGGGTTTTCTTTTACTTAAGGGATTTGAACAAGGGGGTCTTGCAGAGAGTCAGACACCTGAAATGTCTGCATTGAATTAATCAGATAAACTGAAGGATGACAATTAGGATGCATTTCATCCTCTGGCAAGGGTTTTAATTTCACTACTATGGTCATATCTGCATTACAACAGCACAACTATGGTGCTGCACCTGTGCCACTGTAGCATAGATGCTTCCTAGATTGACAGAAAGGGGTTTTCCATCTGTGTAGTTAATCCAGCTTTTCCAGATGTGGTAGTTTAGGTCAATAGAAGAATTTGTGCATCAGCCTAGGTGCATCTACAGTGTGGGCTAGGTGGACCTAACTACATCACACCGGGTGTGAAATTTTTCGCTGCCCTAAAAAATGTACCTAGGTTGATCTAATTTTGAAGTGTATACTATGCCTATGTCAGTTTTTCTCCACTTGTTTCTGATCAGTGATTAGGCCTGTGAGAAAGTATATATGCCTCTGCTTGACTTACGATGAAAGATTGCTGAAAACTGGAAACTTTTGTTTTAAACTTTACTGACATTTGGCAGTTGGTGTACTTATTGACCCTCCAAGCCACATATATCTTATAATCTTCAGGATTTTGAGAAACTCAAGACATACACAACCTTTCCACATACATTTTTATTAAAAAACATGAACATCCTACTTGCTATATCATAGCTAATTAGAGCTAGAGGCCATATGAGTCTCCATCCTGGTCATAAGTCTTTGGAAATCCAGTTACTATTTTGTCCAGGGAATACAGAGGAGTGTGGTCAGACATTGGTTTACAGAATGTTTCAATTATAAAAACTTTGTCATAGAGTGTGATGATTCACAACAGTATATTGTGCTGAAAGTTAAAATGTTTCATCGTCTAGACTTCTTGAGTTGAGGGTATTTTGTTCATGGCACTTGCTTCAAGAACTTTATTGTAGACTGTGATTTATTCATCATCTTTAGAATTTGATCCTCCTGGTATTCCAATAATTCCATTTCTACACTAGCTGTTTCCATAGCTATTGTTTGGGGAATTGGACAACCATCCGTCACATCAGCCATGAATGGGTTTACAAGAAGGACAAAGCAGGATCTCAATTTCTGCAGGTCTTCAAACCTGGCCTGGAAAGTCATCAAGCACTCCTTGCAATATGCCTCCAAATTTACGGAGTTTCTCCCTGTTCATTTCATGCTTCATCATGGACATCTCAAAGGCAGATACTTTTTGTAAAAACAATTTCTAGGACATTTTCATAACAAATTTATCCAGGAGCACATCAGCATTGGAAAACATTTTGTTATGTGTGTCAACACCATTGGCTGTTTCTTTTAATGACATTAAGTCCAACATTTTTTGTTTCAGAATTACTTCTGCAGAAACATAACGAACAAATATCCCCAGTCATGGTTTATCCAGGGCCATACATATGGTTTCTTGTGCCCTACTTGAGGGATGGGGAGAGTGGCTGCTCTGTAGGAAGAAGGGACTGCATTCTGGGCTACAAGGGCAGGAATAGGACAAGGAGGCATAGGTGTGGGAAATGAGAGGTTCTGTAGCATCCCCTCATTTTATTCAGGTTCCCGGCTGCTGTTGGTCCCGTGTCTGTAGTCTCAGCTGCTTCCAGGGCTCTGCTGTTAGCCCCATGCTTGGGACCTTGGCTGCCACCCTAGGTTTTGCTGCCTGCCCCACACCTAAAGTCAAGGCTGCTCTTGGCCCTGTGCCCAGAGCCCTGCCATTGTTTCCATGACAAGGGTCCTGGCTGAAGCCCAGGGCTTCACTGCAAGCCGCATTTTTGGAGCCCCAGCTGCTGCCCAGTGCACCACTGTTGGCCCCATGCCAAGGGTCCTGGCTTCCACTTGGGGCTCTGCTGTTGGGCCCAAACCTGGGGTGCTGGCTGTCAGGTGGTGTTGCACCATGAGCCCTCACTCAGGGCTCCATTACTGGCCCTGTGCCTGCCCCCAGCCTCAGCTCCCAGCCCTGTCTGGGTCCCCCCATCCTAAAGACAAGGCCCTGCTCCTGGCCCCAGTGAGGCAGTGTGAGTAAGCAACAGCTAAGTGCCGCCCAAGGATCCTCAGAGGGATGGGCTGTCTTCTGGTTCAGGAGGGTATTTAGGTGAAAAGTTAGTGTGATTAATTTTGTAGTGACATTACTTCCTTTGTAGAGAGTCAGCAATGCATTGCAAATAAGGTACAAAGGTTTGTCATCTTTAACAGTGAAAACAAAATTTTCCTCCCATTCTGGTTTAAAACTTGTTTTCTTCTTCATACCTGCATTTCTTACAATTATCAACCACAAAATTAACAGAGAATTAACATTTAAATCTAAAATCATTAAAATGTGACTAGTGATAGAAATGTAGCCGTGTTAGTCTGGTGTAGCTGAAACAAAATACAGGACTATGTAGCACTTTAAAGACTAACAAGATGGTTTATTAGATGAGGAAGTGGGTCTGGACCACAAAAGCTCATCATCTAATAAACCATCTTGTTAGTCTTTAAAGTGCTACATAGTCCTGTATTTTGTTAAAATGTGATTGTAACCCTTCTACCAGGTGGAGTTACCAGCAACAAGATCCAGGTTCAATATCTAGGGGTCTATTTTAACAATACAATACAGAACCAGCTTGATGCCCCACCCACTGATCTGGTAAAATTGCATGCCACCCTCTGATTATGTCTTAGAGACAACACTTCTTGTGCAAGCACAGAGTCAGAGGATAGGTCTTCACTCTGGGGAAGATCGACACTACCATGATCAATCTTTCAGAGTTTGATTTAGCAGGTCTCATTAAGACTTGCTAAATCAAACTCAGAGGGTGCCCCCATCAGCAGTCAGTACTCCTATTCCTGAGGAGTAAGAGAAGCCATAAGGAGCATCTGCTCTCATCGGCCTCCTGCTCTGGAGATGGTGGGAAAACTCGAATCAAGTTATAGCTGGAGTTGCATATCTTGATTTGATCTTCCCCTTTAGTGTAGACCTGGCCTGACCTGTTAGCAAGCAAGCAGCATTCATAAACATAAAACTATGAGCAACCACCACCTCCTATAGTATGTTGAGCAGTGTCTTGTGCCTCAGGTTCCTCAGTCCAACAACCAAAAGTGCCTTTAATGTTCCCCTTCCTTTTTTCTTCACCACACCCCATTCACAGTTGTGTTTGGGCAGTAAAGATCTACCATTCAGAAGTGCATCTGCATGAGATTACCTCTCAGCTGTATGGTGGGAAAAAGTAAGTAGTGGACTCATTTCAGCTCTAGTGATCACTTAACAAAACAAAAGTACTCCTGATGGAGTCTTAATTACCTCTATATTTAAACCATATCTAGGACTCTTAGGCAGAGACCACACATCCCCACTCCCTCTTACTCTCACAGGGGTCTGGCATCTGAGCCCCTTGCTGAGCAAGTTTGGTTCAGTGGAAATTGACCTCTTCTGTGAGGGAAGTCTAAGTACAGTTTTGCTGCCCCTAACTCACACAAGGAGGATAACAACATTTCACTACCCCTGTATTCAGTACTATTATGATCCATAACTCAATATCAGCCAAAATTCACCATCCAAAGATAATTTTGGCAACATAGCTCTGTTCCTCGATACATAGGCATGTGTTCATGTAAATAGAGTTGGATCCTGAAGTCTTTTCTCACCCCAGTTATCTGTTAGGGAAGAGATTATGAATTTATAATTGAGGAAAATATTGTGTCTCTTGCCGTATACGAATGGACTCTAGCATGTGCTTAAATGGTTTCCTGAAAAAGGAACTCTGCATTATGCTTAGCCAAGGAGCCCAAATGCACCATGTCATTTACTGTAACCATCATGTCTAAACACTGAAATTTTGAATATCAAACACTTTGAATAAATTGCTTGAGAATAAAGTACAGATCAAGATTATTCACAAGTTTTCACTGAATAATTTTAAATAATTAATTCCTTCAATAGCATTGTGATTTAAAACTGTTAGCCAATACAGAGAAAGCACATATATTGCTTAGAATCATTCTCTCTGCTCTAGTGAAAAACTTTTTATACTAATAGTTCAGCAGATTTCAATCATTTAGTGAATTCTGTATTGCTGATGGCTGAGACTTTGTGTTTTGTTGTAATGCTGCCAAAGGTCAATCTGTTTTACGAAATCACTGTGTTTTGTAGTCTCTTTGTTTAATACTGTTGCTCACAGTGGGTGCTATGTTTAGTAGATAGCAGGGTGACTCCTCCAGGGCTCATCTTTATAGGACTTAAGACTGGAACACTTTTGGTTTGCAGCTTTCAAATCTTCCATTGGCACACTATGTGTGAAAACATTGAAGACAGAATGCCAAACACTCTTTGTTTGATGTGTCCATACTTGCCCTTCCTCAGAAGGAGCTATAGGTACTCAGCATTTCAGAAACTCAGGCTACTTTTATTTAGAAGGCTGCCTAAATATACCTAAATTTGGGAATTTTGTTTCCAAAGTAGTTGGAAAAAAATATTTTTGAAAGTGACATTCTCTGACTTAGGAATTGTTGAGGGGAAGAGGACGATGTGGCTTTTACACCTGGTTTTCATGGTAGTGTTTGAAGTATAGAGTATCACTGATATCAACCTGTACTAGGATAAGGGCCACAAACAAGATAGCTAGAAAGGAAGCAAAGATAAGGTGACAAAGAGCCAGAATGAAACCAGGGTTGAAATTAAAAAAAAAAGTTGAGAAGTTAAAGAAGAAAAACTAGATAATTCTGAGACAACTACACTGAAAATGATTGGATCTTCACTGTGCCCCAAGTCTTCTGTAACTACAAAAGACTTGTGGTTTTACTTTTTAGAATCTGTAGAAGCGACGAGGAGTCCTGTGGCACCTTATAGACTAACTGAAGTGTTGGAGCATAAGCTTTTGTGGGCAAAGACCCACTTCATCAGATGCATGTAGTGGAAATTTCCAGAGGCAGGTATAAATATGCAGGCCAGGATCAGGCTGGAGATGACGAGGTGGATCCAATCAAGGAGGATGAGGCCCACTTCTAGCAGCTGATCTGAAGGTGTGAATTCCAAGAGAGCAGAAGCTGCTTTTGTAGTTAGCGAGCCATTCACAGTCTTTGTTTAATCCAGAGTTGATTATATCAAACTTAAAGATGAACTGTAGCTCAGCAGTTTCTGAGAATGTGTAGATAATTTACATCCACATGAGGTCCGGTATTTCAGATGGTCTCCTGGAGGCCAAGGGATTCTACATGTAAGCCACTTCCATTTCTCTCTATTACCTGCTCAGGCAGCACCTGGACAGCATCTCTGTGTAGGAGCCAAGCTGTTGCCAGGTCTCTCAACTACCAGCTGTTCTGAAACCTTGGCAAAGGGGGACAGGATTCCACACTACAGGGGAAGGACAGCAATGCAAGTTACTGCTGATTTTGCCACCATACATAGTGATTTAGTTTATAGATTGGAAAGAGTAGTAAGAGACACCAGCAGATCCATCTTCTCAACCCCCTCCAAATTCACAGAGCTGGAACTTTGCCTAAGCTCCATGAAGGAACTGCAGCGGAAGGCAGCATTCCTACCATCCACATTCCCAGTGAAGATCTGAGAGCTTAGGTTCCTCTCCTGTATGGATCCGGAGAATCATCTGTTTGTCCTTGAGGCTAGGTCTATACTATAGCCTTTTTTTAAAAAAAAAAGCTACGCAAATTGCGCACTGCAATTTGTGTAGCTTTTTACGATTGCTTTTCTGGAAGAGGCTTTTCTGCCATTTAGCCCCATCTAGATGGAGCCAAATGGTGAAAAAGCCTCCTCTTTCAGAGGAGCCCTTATTCCTCGTAGAACGAGGTATACAGGGCTTCCCAAAAGAGCGCATTTGCTCTTCTCCCCAAAAAAGCGGAAGAACACATGTGGTTCCTCTGGTATCCCGGAAAACCTCCACAGTCTAGAGGTACCCAGAGAAGCAATCAATGAGAATGAAATATTAAGTAACTTCTCTCTTGCCTCATTAAGACATTGATTAGTGACCTTGAACAACTGTGCAGCTGAATGGTCATTCATAGGTAATGAAGTAACTCCTCATGAATTCTTCTGGCAAGCAACATAAAGCTAGATGATCTCTTTCAAGACCTATTAGTCTGTTTTACCAAAGACACCTCTACGGATAGAAAAGGAAAAAAAAAGAGGACATGATTACACTGATGAAGGAAGAAATTAGAATGGCAACTTATATTTACAGCCTTTAAAGCATAAAGTAATCTAACCCTTTTAGCATCTGAAAAATGTGACAGTGGAGTGAAAACAAAGACTTAGAACTACCACATTTACAGTAGAAAAACAGTTTGTATTAAGTCAGTGCCAAATGCAAGAATCTAGACCATTATTTTCTTTTAACCATAGGGCCAGACTTTTTTACATTTTCTTTTTTGTAGAATGTGCAAAAATATCACAGGGATGGGAGTCATTCTAAAAAGACAGACAGACAGACAGACAGATAGATAGATTCCAATTAACGGCTATTTATAAGCAGTGATTTGTGTTGGTGAAAGGGAGGACATGCACTGTGAGTGGCAGTGCCTTCAGAAATTAGTCCAATAAACATAATCCAGATGTGTTGTGAAGAGTGAGAGAATGATCAGTTCTGCCTACAGCTTTAAATATGTATAGATTGTATTTTCCCAGACAGGGGGACTGACAGACTTTCTGGGCCCCTAGGCAAGATGGGGAGGTGACTCTGTGCTTCTAGAAGGAGCAGGGCTGGGGGCAGCCAGCCCTCAGTGCTACTCAGAGAATGACACACTGGCCCCCCAGCCCTCAGAGCAACCTAGAACATGCTGTGCCACAGCCCCCACTAGCAGCCCTCTGTGCCGCCTGGAGCATGCTGCATGGTTCTCCAGTGGTAATTTAAGGGGTCTGGGGCTCCAGCCACAACTGCTGGAATCACCCGACCTAGAGGCAACTGCCCCTTTCATCTCCCCTACCATCTTCAAGCCTGTTCCCAGCACAACCAGTCTAGCTTTTAGAGAGCAGGGTGATGGCTCCTCTGTTCTCCATCTATATTGATGACTATGGTATCACCCTTCCAGCAGAACACAAATCCACATAGCCGGCAACTAAACTGGTTGTCCTCTGGCTGATTTCACTCATTGTGGGTGGGGTGGAAAATTCTCTCCCCCATATGGTTCTGTGTTACATGAGCAGGCATAATTTGAGGTTTTGAATTAATTTTTTACAACATTTAGGGCCCAATCCTACTCCCATTGAAGACCCCAAAATTTCAAGACTGCATTAGCTGCACTAAGAAAAATGTATCAGGACCCACAAATATTTAAGCCAATTCCATTTCAGAGCAGTAACTATGCAGTGGCATTCTATAAATACCCATTTTATGCTTTCTATTGATGTGCTTTTGTATGCAAATCTAACATCATGTCATTTAATTATACCAAGCAGGGTAATAAGAGTGAAGATAAATATTTCACAGACCTAATCAGGAATTATCCTGTTAAATCACTATTATGTGTGCGAACTATGCTCAGCAATCAATATCAAGCAAAGCCATCTAAAAGATAATTAAAATTCTGCAATCTATAGCATGCCCATTTTGGATGCAACTTTATGGCACAGATGTCCAAAAACAGCCAGCAAATATTATTGTTCACTACAGCACTATGTCTCATTTTAACCTGAATAAGAAAACAGTCTTATTTACAAAATGTATTATTTTATAAGGACTTCTAAATGTTTCTACTCTTACATAGATATAGGCAATTTATTTTTAATGCAAATAGTACTCATCATAAAGTAAAATATGTCTCGTGCCAATGACAGATGACAGTAATGGACACACCAAAACAGACTCAATCTTCCACTAAACAAGCATGCTGCACTTTCTTATTAGTGCAATAGAGTGGTCATAAAAACATCTGAAGCAGATTTTTTGCCAGATAACGTAGGCACTCACTTCTGAATAATTTAATAAATCCACACTGAAATTTATCATTAGCTGACTATAGTGTGAATTTTCTATTGTGAGAATAGGAGCAAGTGGAATCAAGTCGTGATTTAATAGTATGTACCTATAGCAGACACTTGCCTATATAAGGTTTCTTACATGGGGAATTTTAAATTTATTGCTTATTTATATGAGGCTTTACCTCTGAGGACTTTGTCTCTCTCTTGCTCTGTCATCCCCCCGCCCCATGCACACATGTCTGATTATATGTCACCTGTCATCATCACCATCTCTCCAGCTAACAAAGAAAGAATGGGACTCCCTTCAGACTCTAACAATGCCTCACTTTCATCTGCCAGAGGGGTCACTGTTGAGTGATAGAAGACACATCTTCCCTGTGGGACTGAACATTCTTTTCCTTTCTATAGCAAGTCCTGTTCTAGTTGGTCTAGAGATTGGATTGAACATTGATTTATATTTTTACATTTGGGGATTTTTATCAGGGAATAACAGTCAAGGATCCAGCAAGCTGATTTGCTGACAGGAATTCCATTTGGTACAATTTATAATATGATACATTTTCTCAGCAGTCCCTAAATGAAGTCTCTGCAGCATTTTTCTATCTATCCTGGCTTTTGCAAAAGATATGTGAGGAAGTGTAGTGTTCAGAAATGAATAAAGATACAAACAATTTTGCTTGTATGAGTGGATTTGTGATCTTATTTTGAAATAAGGAGACACATAAAAATAGACTAATACCAGATAATCCAAATTCTATATAATAATTGCAAAGAGAAATAATTTAACAAGGAAACAATTCTTAAAATGAGTATAAAACTGCTACTTTCAGTAAATAAATAAATGAGCTTAGGATCAATACATTATTATTCTTACTAATATTTTCCATTATGTGACACTCTGTCTCTTTCTAATTTCCAGGAACTTCAGGGGAAGTTTTACATCTCTGAGGAAAATGGGTTAACAGCTGGTCATACTTACTTGGAGTTAAAAGATAGCTTTGATTGCGAGCCTTCAAAGATTATCTGGAAGTTTAACTTTTACATCCATCTTTCAATTGGCATGTCTGTTTGTCTTTCAATGAGAATTGTAGGCCAGCCAAAATAATATGAAAATATTGTGGATCAAGGCAAATTAAATATGTAGTTAGTAAAAAGAAATAACTAAACTCAAAAAATTATTACATTTAGTAGTTTGGCACTGAACATTTCAATGTTCACTAATATAATGTTTACACAATGGGGATTATACATTCTGTAGCAATAATTAGATGCTTAGCAGGCTAATTATTTGGTGAATAAAATCAAACAAAATCAAGCAATTAAAGAACAGACAAAGAATATCTTAAGACTTGCACTAATAATTGTTGATATTCTCATTTTAAAATGGAGTCTATGAATATATAATGTATTATTGAATGCCAGTGGACAAGAGGATCATTTAAGACAATATAAATGAGTCTAAAGTCTTATGCCCCAACTAGGTCACATTCTAGTTTGCCTAGGATGATCTTAATGTTAGGCACATGTTTAGGAGTTCTGTTGGGTCAAAGGGCTTAGCATTTTGCAGGACTGAGTGATGAGGAACTGAAATACAATCCTCATAGATGATTATTGCTTCTCTTGCTATTATTACCCTCATTCACTCATACCACATGAACACACATGCAAACATGAACACTCATTCCACATTCACTCATACCACATGAACACACATGCAAACCAAACCAAACCAAACCAAACCAAAAAAAAAACCCTACTAATTTATTTGCTCTCAAAATTGGAGAGAAATGCAAGAAGAAACATAAAAAGAAAAAAAGAAATGAAAATTCTAACCAATCCTGTCTGATTTCTGGAGAAATAGATCATGTGTAGACTTGCTGTTATCTTTTACTCTCCACCACTTTGTGTTAGGATCCACATTCCTCCCAGACCATGGCATCTTCCCCTCTGAATACTGCCCTATGTGCCCCTCCTAGGAACCTTGCATTTTCTCCTTGTCTCAGTGACTCTACTCCCAGTCATCATCTAGCCCCTGTCTCAGGAGCAAACTGTGGTCTGAAATGGCCACTCATCATTGGCAAGGGGTGTGGACCTGCTGTTTTCTGCTGTCCTGGCTGCAGCCCTGTGGCCTTGGTACCCTCAGGCCTTGCTTCAGGCTCTGCAGCCTGGGAGTTTGCCTGGCCAGAGCAAGCCCTCCCCAGCCCTGCCTGCCTCTCCCCTGTATTGCTCTGTCTCAGGAAGCTTCTAGCTTCCCTGGCAGCTAGGTCCTTCTAACTCCACAGCTCCAGCTGGGCCCTAATTTTCTGTATCTGCTGAAGCTGCTGGTTCCACAGCCCCATCCCTCTCCTAGGGCTGAATTTAACCCTTCTTTAGTCAATATGTCAGTGTTTGTGATGTGGGTGTTTCCAAATAGCGTTATACTCGGCGCTCTGCCTAAAGATGGCATTTGTGACAAGCAAATCATGTTCCACATATTTGCTTGAAGAATGCCATTACCGTTAATTTTCCTCGGCCCTTCCTTGACACTGGCGCCTCCCTAGAGTTTGGCATGTTGCCAGTCTTGCATTGAAATCACACATGAGGATGTGAGCTGTAGGAGTAAGAACACACTGCAGTGCAAGGAGTTTGCAGGCAGAAGAGAGGAAGGACACAACAGTTAGAGAGGTAAGAGAACATCAAATGATGGAGGAATTTTATGCAGAGAACCAAATAGATCCCATCACTGGAAGTAGAGTAGCCAACTGTGATGGGTGGATTGCAATATGTTGGCATGTAACACGGTAATAACTAGTGTTATTTTCCCTGTAAAATGTGAATTAAATTATTAACTGTATGTGTGGTAGCTGCTTTATTTTTTGCTCAAATTAGCCAGTTTGGTGGCCTTAATTTAATTAAATCACAGTGCCACAAAGGCGGCTTCCTTTTCATATAGTGATCTTCCTATATGTGTCCAAACTGTCTTCTTCTTTTATCAGGAACACTATTTTAATTGCACTTCTAACAACCTCTGCGTGCGGAGAGGTTGTTATATTGCTCCTATTGATTTTGAAATAGAACCCACAAGAGAAGCAGTGATGTTCCCTGGAAAAAGAAAAGAAGCTTGTTTTTGTGTGTTTGAAAAAAGAAGAACTTTCAAATCCTTTGTTCCCTCTGTTCTGGGGTTGAATACAAAGTTGAACTGCTAATCTGTACCATTGCAAAACTGTACTTTTGCAAGACATAAATTGCTTCAGTAGCTCATTCTATTTGGGTATATTAGAGAAGGAGGAATATCTACAGGGAAATCATGGGCAACCCAGGCAACCAGCTCATTTAATCCAAACCAGTGTTTGCTTTGAGCATTATCCATAGATGATGAAATTATCCTATTGTTGCCTCCCATGGGATATCTGCCCTGCTATTAGGTCAGGGTGGAGGATTTGCATAGGTTGGCCTTACTACTGCTGGACACCCCAGGCTTTCTGAATACATTGAGGCAGAATGGAAGGCCATCGGATGAAAAGGCACAGTCAGCATGGTGTAGCTTCTGAGTCTGATTTTAAAAAGGTTTTGTGGATTATCATTATACTTGCAAAACTTTCTATTAAGCCACAAGTAAATGCTGATGTGTTTTGGAGGTGCAGAGGATTAAAACTGGCTCTTTTTTAAAACTAATAGTTGTCAACATCTAACAAATCCTTCAGATCCTTCAAGTTAATAGATGGCTTTGTTGTAAATTGAGGTCAATGCAGTTGATAACAAATTTCAGACATGGTTGGTTTACAAATAATAAAATTATTAGGATCTTTCATCATAACAATTTTTATAAAAGCCAGTGGATACTACACTTCCTTCTTCTAGGAAAGTTTCTCTGGTGGAAAAGACTCTGTAAAGGGTCTTAGGGTATGTCTACACTACCCTGCTAGTTCGAACTAGCGGGGTAATGTATGCATACCGAACTTGCTAATGAAGCCCGGGATTTGAATTTCCTGGGCTTCATTAGCATAAAGCCGCGCCGCCATTTTTAAAAGCCGGCTAGTTCAAACTATCTAGCCCGTGCCGCGCGGCTACACGCGGCACGGGGTTCGCACTAGCCGGCTTTTAAAAATGTCGGCACCGGCTTTATGTTAATGAAGCCCAGGAAATTCAAATCCCGGGCTTCATTAGCAAGTTCAGTATGCATACATTACCCCGCTAATTCAAACTAGCGGGGTAGTGTAGACATACCCTTGTAGATCATTGATACCTGAGGTGGCTTCCAGGCAGAAGATGGCACAAAAGTGGCATTTGGGGAGGAAAAATGAACACTCACACCTGGCAGAAGAGTTATAGGAGCATGCAATAAACTTAATATTTTCTGCACCTTTGGACAAATTATCTGCATTCTGCTTTCTGATCTATCTCTGCTGGGACTTTCCCTTAAACTAAAACCAAAAAGTGATGCTATCAACTTAAAGATCATGTGTCTGTCTGCACTGTTTTACCTGCCATAGACCTGCTGTGTAACCTTTACTGAATTTGTGCACCATTGTGCCTTTTTCCCTTTACCCCCTTTGTCTTGGATAAGCAGGTGAATGATTGACAGAGGCATGAAATTGGTTTAAGGAAAGGCTGCAGCTTTACAAATTATGCCTTTAGGAGGGGCCCTATATTGGATTCTTCCAGCTGTAACATACCAGGCATTTAATTGGTTCCAGTGCAGGTTATAATACTTGAACCATGAACCAAACAATAAATTGGGGTAGAGTCTTCCTGGTCTATTCCATGAACTCACCTCAGTTATGAAACCTCTTCTCCTGCTCTGGTAGCCTTCAGCATAAGAGAGTGGCATGACAGAGGCCACAAGACTGGGTGGACGGGAATCTCTGTCCTCAAAAGTTTCACGGTCTAACTGCACAATGTCAGATCCCATTTTACCTTAGGGAGCTGGCATATTTTGCTTTTACCCACATTGGATACTGGCCATAAGTTGCAATGAATCAGTAGTCGTAACAGCATTCTATGAACCCTTAATATTATTGTTTTCCACCCAATTGTGCCTCTAGGAGGCTGCAAAGAAGATGTAAAAACCCACACGGCATGCAAATTTGGCCAAATGTGAAAAATTTTCTTCCTGATCCCTAAAACAAGTATTGTTCAATCCCACCGCTTCATAAGCAGCATAGCTCCTAGCCTACTACTAAGGGGACAGCTAACTGGACAGTAGGGTATGTCTTGTACTCTAATTAATAACTTGAGGCTGGCCTGTACCACCTGATTTGGGCTCATGGAGCTCAGGGTAAAGGGCTGTTTAACTGCAGTGTACATGTCTGGTCATGGGCTGGAACCTGAGCTCTGGAACCTTTGAGAACTCCCCCCACAAACCTAAAACATCTAACACTGCAATTAAATATCCCCTAAACTGGCAAGAGCTGCCACCCATTGGTGCTAATTGCAGCATAGATATACTCTAAGAGGCTTTTGAATATCCCAGGTTTAATTTAAATACATGGCAGAGGGGCACCACAGCCAATCAGCTGGGCCTCTCCTCCTTAGTTCAGTCCGTAGCTAAACAGGGAAATGAAGTAGGGAACTCATTTTGGACTTCTATCATCCCCTTCTGTCAAGTCAAAAATACCTACCCAGTGAAGGCAGTAAGAGTGTGTCTACTCAGGAGGGCTTAACTCAAAATAAGCTATGCAAATTGAGCTATGTCAATTGCGTAGTTTATTTTGAAATAGCTTATTTTGAAATTGGGAGCATCTACACAGCACTTATTTCAAAATAGAGCACTCTTCCTCTGACTTCCTTACTCCTCGTACAATGAGGATTACAGGAGTCAAAGGAAGAAGTCCTCCAGCTTGACAGTTTTTCAACTTTATTTCAAAGTAACTACCTGCTGTGTAGACGTGGACTACGTTATTTCAAAATAAGGCTAGTTATTTCGAAATAATGTTGCTGTGTAGATGTATCCTAAGAGATTACCAGCTGTTTTGTCTATTTATAGTGTAAGCTCATCAGGGCAGGATTTGTCTGTTAGTGCTAAAATAGGGACTATTCAGCTTGGACTTCTAGGGGTTGCTGTTAGTTAAATAATATTAAATGAATAATCATCACCTTACTGTCATTATAAATAACACTCAAGAGCACTATCACTGAAAAAGATTAGATAATTCTTTATTTTTTCATTGTATTTATCTTGAGAATTTGACAGCAGTTTGTACATGAGTCATTTCAAGGAAATTGACATATTCTTAAACTCCCTGTATAGTCAGTCAGTTAGGCTGTGAATCGGCAATCAGATTTTCTAATTAAATTGCTGAAGTTTAGTAATGACCTATCACTCCTGCAGGGCTTTGGACATGTATGGGATCTTTCCATTGGACAGGATTACAGGATTGAGTCCTTGGTCCTTTTCCCTTTTCCTCTGTAGCAGAGGGAAAAAAAGAATTTATTTTAAATAGGAAATGTGATGGACAATTTCACAATAATAGGCAGCAGGTGTCTGAGAAGCAGGTATTATACCCCAAACCATCTTTCAGAAAAATAGATTTCAAGCTGTAATTCTCTCTTTAAATGCTTATTTCCAAATTTTAATATAACTAACATACATACAAAAGATGCCTATATTTGAGAGAGAAGACAAATGCAATTCTACCTCGTATTGCCTAAATGACCCTTCCAAACTTTGAGTAGCATTTAAACTTTTACCTCTGAGGACCTACAAAAATTTTAAACTATTTCTCCGTACATACACATCAGTAAAAACTGGGATTTAAAAATCTCTCTACTCTTGGGTTCAAATTAGCAATGTTTAGACCTGGAGCAAAAATATTTTAATGTAAAATACCTTTACTTTGCACTTATATAGTGCCTCCATCTAAAGATCTTAAGGAATTTTATTGAAATATCGTATTAAGTAGCTAAGTATTTTCATTTTCACCTTTAGGAAAAGGAAGCTAATGTGCAGAGAAGTGAAATGAGTTGCCTTCATTCATATAGGAAATCTGTGGTAGGAATTGCCACATAATGCCAATAATTGCCAGGAGACAGAAAATTAATATATCCTCTTCTGTCTTACATTTTCTAAAAAATAATGGACTGATGAAATTTGATGCAGATCTATTGACTGGCAAATAGATTTTCAACAGAGAATTTAGTGAAAATACTTTATGAGCTCACTTTATTTCGCCAGTGAACTGAGTTTGCTCATTAGTAGAAAAGAACAAAGGTACAGAGTATAAATAAAAGGCATTTCAGGTAAAGCCAGAGTTCATTTTAAGGAAGTAATAAAAACATGCAGCAAAAAGCCATCCAGCTCAGAATCCAAAAAGTGGCAATATGAAGATAAACTGGGATTTTTAGGTTGACTATAAACAAAAATGGTGCATCTACACTACACCGTAACATGAAATAAGATATGCAATTTGAGCTACACAAATTGTGTATCGTATTTCAATGCTCTTTCAAAACGAAGCGCTATTCTAAAATGTCCCATATTCCTTGTAGAATTAGATTTACAGAGACGTTGGTTTAGCGAGCCCAAAATAAGAGGCTTGCTGTGAAGACACGGGATAGCTATTTTGGAATACTGCAGTATCCTAAAATAGCATTTCAGTGTAGATGTAACAAAAGAATCACTGTCTATATGTTTCAAATCTATAGAAGCATATAAATTCATTGTTTAATTTAACTACAGAAGTAAATAAATCCTTGGATAAATAACATTTGTCCACCTGTTTCTAAAGGAAAGATTTAATTATAATTGCCCTTATAGTCATCTTCCTGATGATTAATTCCAAAAAGGTAAAGTATGATAGTAATTGCTATAAACAGCAATTTAAAGGCCAAAAGAAAGAAACTAGGTGATGGCTTCAAGTGCTGAATGTGTCAAAAGCCATTAATCAAAGATAAAGTGCTTTTACAGTCTCAATAATTATAATCAATCACTGTATCCGCAGGCCTCCAATTTTATCATTGATAAAATATGTTCACAACAAAATGTAAAAAAAAAAAAAAAAAGTCATATAATTGGCAGCTGAGTCAAAACTCCATAATACAATCAAAGGGCATACAATCAAAATTAATTCAAGGGCATACAATCAAAATTAATTCAGTTACAAACTATTATTCTAATGGGGAAGAGAAAGAGAAAGAGGTGAAAACAACACTATTCACATAAAATCACATTAAAAAGAAGTAATGAAATACAATATAAACTCAAAAATGAATGAAAAAAGCAACACACATCTTAAGCAAACATTAAACATGGATCAGTAAGCCATCATCAGCAAGTTCACTCAAAATACTGGTAGCACACCAAGTCAACCGAAAAGTGTGCAGGTTACAAGTCAATTTATAAGAGGTCCAATCTATCTGCAGCCATGTCAGCATCAATGCATGGAACAGCCCAAGCAAATTATGCCACTCTGCCCCAGCCATTCTGTTTTAGTGAGATTTCAAACAGGTAGTTTTGCCTGATCTAGCAAAAAGTTAGTCAGGCAGGCCAAATGGAAACACTGTATCTCACTCAAAGAACAAAGAATGGCTTGGAGAAAACCAATCCCAAACTCTCGAAACAATTAATTGCTACAATGCTCTGCAGGACCCCACACTGCAATTCACTGGAGTGCTTAGGAAAAAGAGTTTGTACAACTTCCACAAAGTCAGTGACATAGAGTCATTGAGAGACAGGGAATCAGGGAATCCTCTAGGTTGTATCAGGGAGATCAGAGTAGGTGCCATAATATCACACATTGAGAACTGCCATATCTTGACACGTGTTTCTTGCCCGAGGCTGCAAAAGGAACATTCACCAATTCCTTTCAAGCAAATATTGAAGAGATCTGAGGTGAAAGTCCATCACATTGCTCACTAGATCGGTGACCCCCTGGTCCCCTCCATCTAATCACAAGAAGAGAAAAAGAGGTGCAAGCCACTAGTCCAAAAAATGTTAACATGCCTCTGAATTTGGTGCAAGAAGCCCAAGGAAGTGTTCAGACACACTAGCCAGTACCACAACATTGAGGCCACTAAGGCTACGTCTAGACTACAAGCCTCTTTCAAAAGAGACTTTTGCGAAAGAATCTTTTGAAAAAGCCTCTTTCGAAAGAGAGTGTCTAGACTGCAAGAAGATTTTTCAAAAAAGCAAGCCCCTTTTTCAAAAGAGAGTCTCTTGAAGCACAGTTTGCATTCAATAGCGCCTTTTTTTGAAAGAGTACTTTTGAAAAAAGGCGTTATTCCTTGTAAAATGAGGTTTACAGCAATGGAAAAAACTGCCACATTCTTTTGATTTACTTTTGAAAGAACGTGGCTGCAGTCTAGACACAGGTAAAAAATTTTTGAAAAAAGGCCACTTTTTTTGAAAAATCCCTGTAGTCTAAATATACCCTAAGCGGTTGCCAATCAAAACTTATCTCCAAAAAGAGAGTCCAGGAAAGAGTCCATGCCATTTCTGTAGACAGCCTTGTACCTTCTCCCCCCAATAGTCTCTTAGCATAGATTATTGTTCAAATCTGAAAAAGACTCTCCCTCTTCCCCCCCCACACACATCTAAATCCATTGTAATTGCTAGGCAACAAAAGGGGGAAGGAATCATTACACTGCAAATAATCCAAAATGTTTGTAGTGCTCTTAGCCCAGTTAATGTGGGCAGAGGATATCAGTCACACACACATACAGAAATTTAAAGTGGCTGCGTATCACTGTTACACATGATAAAAAATTAGATACCATCAGAGAGAGCAACTTGCATGCCACAGAAAAATCAGCTAGATGGCTTCTAAGGAGGAACAGAAATGTTTCCAAACTAAAAGCACTCAGCATCACAAAGGACACCTCTAACAAATATCTGTGAATTAGGAAGAAATGACAAGACCCCCATTAATTGTAACTACAAAACCATTTTGGTCCAAGAAAGAAATGTATGAAGAAAACACAAGCCAATATTAAAAGCTAGTAATTATGGCTAACTCTCAAAAGCCTTCTCCTGGTACATTGAAATAAGCCCTGCATCCAGATTACAAAGGTTAATAACAGTAAAAACATCAACAATTAAAAACAAAAGGTCAGGACCTATAAGATGTCAGAAATACTTGTAAATTGCAGATGGCAGCCAAGCCTGGGCCATGCCTGTAGACAGCTGCAAGACTGCAATAGAGATTCCTGCAGTGATAGAAGTGTGTCCTGACACCACTGTTCCTCACAAGTCAGACTGGCTAACCCCTGGAGCAAGCTCCTCCACTGCCAACACATCAAAGGCTTCAGATACAGAATTCTATAAAAAGAAACAGCTGCTTTCCAGGTCTCATTGGGGTCAGCCAACAGATGGACATCTAGCAGCAATTGACAAAAAATCTGCAGACAGCCTGTTGTCTTCCAGCTCATCTGAAGAAGTGGGTTTTGTCCATGTAAGCTCATGATGCTAGATATAATTTTGTTAGCCTCTAAGGTGCTATAGGACTACTTATTGTTGCCTTTTTGTCAATCCCAAAAAAAGAAACTTGTGGAAGTGTCAGTTTCATGGAACTGAATCAAACCCTCTCTTCCATCAAGCATTGCAGGAGCTGGTATTTATCAGTTAAAGTTTGGTGAATCTGCATGAGGTTTCTCACAGCAATGTTGCCATGAAGGCCCAAGGTCAATGTTCCCTATGGGTGTGTCGAAACCCTGTGGTTTTTTCGAAAAAACTTCCCCTGTGTCTAGACTGCTGCTGCATTCTTTTGAAAGTAAATAGAAAGAACACGGCAGTTTTTTCGTCTGTGGAAAATGCCTTTTTTTGAAAGTGCTCTTTTGAAAAAAGGCGCTATGTAATGTAAACTGTGCTTTTTCAAAAGAGAGCATCCAGACTGCCTGGGTGCTCTCTTTCAAAAAAGCGGCTTGCTTTTTTGAAAATACTGATTGTAGTCTAGATGCTTTTTTTCAAAAAGAGGCTTTTTCGAAAGTATCTTTTGAAAGTATCTTTCGAAAAAGCCTCTTTCGAAAGGCTTGCAGTCTAGACGTACCCTATGAGTGGTGTGCTTTTGTGGCTGCTCAGGAGAGATTCAAATGCTGTCCAGCTGATTAGTAGAGCACCCACAGCTAGGTTTTTTGTTTCTCCTGGTAGTGCACATTCACACATGCAATGGTGCACATATAATTTTTTCCACACATGTATGGGGAAAAAATTGTGTGAAGATGGAAAAGATTAGTAGGAACATTGCCCAAGATGTACTGACCTAAGGCACCCATGACCTGATGAAAGTACCTTGTGGCAACCTGAGTATAGTGCTATCGGAACAGTTGGAGCTGGACCTTTTCCACAACCCACGACTGTCTCAAGGGCTCATACAGGAGTGCGTGTTGCCACCAACACTCCAAAACCACAGCAAATCTCTGGGTGAAATTTATGTCCTATAGTAATTTGGCATTAAAGAACCAGTGGAAAGCACAGGCAGGAGGAAGGAGAGACACGTTGACAGAGGCATGGTGATAATCATCATAACCTCAACATAATCATTCAGGCCTTCCCAAGATAAGAGCCACCCTGTCTAATCCCTGAGACCTGGTTGGGAGTAGCCTTCAGCCAAAAGCACTGCTTAACAGTGAGTGGGGTGAGGAGAAAATGAGAGAGATTGGATTCTGTGGTCCAGTGATTTGGTCAAATTTTTATCACAATGGTTAGACTCACCTGTGAGGTGGAAAACCCTGTAGCCAGACAGGACCCCCTCACACCCTCTCTCTCCCCTCCTCCCTCTGACATCCTTGGGAAAGAGAATCCTTGAGAGTGAAACTCTGTCTTCAAAGGCTCCAGGGCCTCCAGAGGTACTGGAATAACAATGGCCTGGAAGCTAGACAGGAACCAGATAACAGCGGCAATTGGGCCAGCAGGCGATCGGGGCCTCAAGCTGCCCTTGGCTGGTACCAGTAATTGATACGCCTACACACACCATCCCAGAAGAGGAATCTGCCGCCCCATCAGAAAAAGAATATCCGGTCCTAATGATTTAGTTACCTCCACCTCACAGGTGCAAATTAAGCTTTGGCCCCCCCTGTGGGAATGGGTGTTACAAAGATGTTCCAACATTATTGGCATTTTAATGACAAGAGAAGCGTCTACGTGACCACAGGGGTATAAAGTGGGGCTCTGTGCCCCACTCTAATTGGAGATCCACCCATATATCTGCTGGTCAGGTGGTCTTGGACCTCCGAGACTTTAGGGATGCCTTCATCTCGTATTGACTGCTTCCCATTGGGATTGAGAGAAATGCTGGCTTCACCGGAGTAAGGATCGCAGGGGTGAGAACATACTGCTAGGTGTCTGTTTGTGCGCATTCAATAAAAGCTCAGGGAACCAAAAGGGTTCCATGGTACCTTTAAGTGACTGTTATTGTATTGTCTTTGTAGTGACTGTGTTATCTGTAGCACATTAGTAACATTTAACAGCTAAGCTTGCCTTGTAACAATAAAATAGTAACTGTTTAAGCTTTAACCCGACTCCTCCTATCCACAATAAAAAAGAACCATAGCTGGTCAGGGGTAAACGTAGTAAGAGCTGAGCATTGAGACATGCCGCCTTCACGGGGCAGACTCTTGGGGCACCAGTCAGCTTCCCTGGCTGCCCACTGCGAAGGGACTTTTGTCCTAGCAGTCGAAGTCTCGGGTGTAACAAGTTCTCTCTACACCATCTTGGGGCACCTGTCAGCCACCCTGGCTGCCTGCTGCGAAGGGACTTTGTCTTAGCAGTTAAAGACTCAGGTGTATCTTTGGGGTGCCTGTCAGCCTCCCTGGCTGCCCGCTGTGAAGGGACTCTGTCCTAGTAGTCAAAGACTTGGGTGTGATAGGGCTCACAGACCTCGCACTACCCCAGCCACCGGCTAACAAACCCCATGTTCAAATCCTTTTCCCCATCTCTAGCAAAGAAGAAGTAATTGAACCTTGAACATCACAGCTCTTTGGGCTCAAAACTTTAAGATGGCTACCATCACTCTCCCCCACCAGCTATTTTGTGTGGAGTGAGGCAGTCATCTAATTCATTAAGAAACTTGCCACCTAAGTGGTCTGACTTCCAGTGTTTGGTTCTATTCATAGATTATTTAGTAGTGAGAGGTGCCAGACATAGGTGCCTAAAGGGGGTGCCATTTCAGATTTCGGTAGGTGGAGGCTGAGCTCGGCATGCTGTGATGTGGGGAAGGGAGGGAAGAGTGAAAGCACGAAGAAATGTTTCATCTGGAGATGTGGGTTGTGCCCACGAAAGCTCATGATACCATTTACATGTTTTCTTAGTCTTTAAAGTGCTACTAGTCTATTTGTTTTGGGGATCCTTGGGCTCTATCTCAGCTCTGGAAGGGGAGTAAGGTCTAGTGGGTTACAACAAGGAGGAAGATACATTTCAGCTCAATATAAGAACATCAGAATGGCCATACAGGATCAGACCAAAGGTCCTTCTAGCCCTGTATCCTGTCTTCCAACCGTGGCCAATTTCAGGTGCTTCAGAAGGAATAGACATAAGAGGCAATCACCATGATCCATTCCCTGGTGCCCATTCCCAGCTTCTGGCAAACAGAAGCTAGGGACACCATCCCTGACCATTCTGGCTAGTAGCCATAGATAGACCTATCCTCACTGAAATTATTTTGTTCTTATTGGAACCCTGTTATGGTTTGGGCTTTCCTACCATCTTCTGGCAAAGAGTTCCACAAGTTGATTGTGAAAAAATAGTTTATTTTGTTTTAATCTGCTGCCTATACATTCAATTGGATCAGCTCCTTGTATTATGTAAATGAAGGAATAAACAACATTTCCTCATTCAATTTTTCCACTTTGTTCATGCTTTTCTAGACATCTAACCTATCCTGCCACCCTTCAGTCATTTATTTTCCAAGATGAAAAGTCTCTGTCTTGTTACTGTCTCCTCATATGGTAGATGTTCTTTACTCCTAATCATTTCTGTTGCCCTTTCTGTACCTTTTCCAAATGCAATTTATCTTTCTTTAGATGTGTTGACAAGATCTGCATATAGTATTCAAGAAGTGGGCATAATACGATATTATGTACAGGAAATATGGTATTTTGTCTTATTATCTATTCCTTTCCTAATGATTCCCAATATTTTATTAACTTTTTAGTTTTTACACTGCCACTGTACATTGAACGGATGTTTTCAGGGAACTATCCACAAAATCTCTTTCTTGAGTGGAAACATATTTTGTATCTACAGTTAGGATTATATTTTTTCATGTGCATTACTTTGAAGTTATCAACACTGAATTCCATCTGCTCTTGTATTGCCTAGTCACCCCGTTTTGTGAGATCCCTTTGTATTTCTTTGCAGTTAGCTTTGAATTAGTCCCTTTTCACTCCTTTTTCATGAACATTTGTAAGTTTTAACACAGTGATCCAAATACAAATCCCAACAGCACAACACTCATGCCTACTCTTCTCCCCTCTGCCCCTTTAAGTGGAGAACCTGGAAATATTTTCAAGGTATTCTAACAATCCTTCAATTGCCTGAATGCCTTGCCTTTTGTTTTTCTTAATCACCTGCCTCCCTCTTTTTTATTACAAACTCCCTGCCCCAAAGTCAAAACTGGGAGCAGCTCAAACTCTGTGGCATTTAAGAACTGCCTCTGGAATCAGGGCATGCAGCTTTAAGCAGACCTCAAGTATGAATTCCAGATGTTTCAAACTTGGGGAGGGGGACTACTGCTCCCCCTAGCTCCCCATAAATGGTGCATTTGGTGCCTATCTCTGAGACAGGAATGGGATTTAGTACACAACCCTCTTGTGAGTCTCTCCTATTGGCTAGTTATGGCTTTGCCTTCCATGTTGGCTTTTTTGGATCTCATTCGAAGATACCTGTATCTCTCCATTAATTTTATAAAGAGCCTAGAAATCTAACTGGGCTTTTTGGAATTATTGTAATGATTTTGTAAGTATCTACAAGTTAAGAGTTGTGATGCTCGGCATTGCAATGCTCATACCCTTTCAGGAATCCCACAGCTGCTACATATACAGCATCCACCTGTCATTCCTTCTTTGTATCTGCTTAACCACATCTGTGACGGACCGCGCCGTGTCTGGGCACAGCTGAGGGTGCCTGCTCAGGGAGAATTGCTCAAATCCGGAGCTCCTTACAGCCCCCAGTCTGGTGACCTCTCCAAACAGGCCACAAACCAGTCCCACAGAGCACTTCAGCAGCCTGCCTGAAGCCTCACGAGCAAAACCCCTCCGACACCCCAGCAATATCCGTGCCCCAGATGGCCCCGGGCCTCATAAACAGGTAGGGGGTCCTAGCACCCAATCCCACCTACCCTGAACAAGTTCTGTCAGGTTCCAAGAAACCAGCCACAGATCCCTGGTCAATTTACCCTCTGGATCTTACCCACAAATCACGCTGGGCCAATCCTTTAGAATCTAAAACTAAAGGTTTATTATCACAAGAAAGAAAAGCCTGAGAGTCAGGTTGTTAAAGAATAGTATGTTACATGCACCGAATCTCCCAGTCCTCGATGCAGGCTCTAGCAGAGATGTTACAGCTGCTGGTTTAAAAGTTCTTGTTGCACATTCTATCATCAGGATGGGTTCACAGGTCTTCCAGGCTCTTCGATCCCTGCAGTGCTGCCTCTGAGATGAAGTGCTGAGCTGAGAACAAAATGGCATCGACCGCATGGCCTCTTTATACCTCCTTTCTGGCCTCTTCTAGTATGTAGCAGGTCACCTGGACAGAGGCCAATCTCTGTGTTTCCTGCTGGCTGCTCTCAGGTGACAGCCCCCATTCTTTAGGTGTGTCCATAGCCCATTGAGAGCCATTGTTCCACAGGGCCCCGGTAATTAGCATGTCCACAGGCTCGGCCCTGCCCAATGCTTAACCACATGCAGGGAAATCTTCAGTGCCCATACAAGTACATGCTAATAATTGCACACACAGACATTATACAAACACCAGAACAGCATACATAGGATTATCAGATAATAAGCTTCTATTCAATACCTCACATGGCCCCCTCCTATACCATTTTTGGGGCCAACACCCCCACCTATGGGTGCATCAGTGATCTGTCAAGATCCAGCCACGTGACAACATCCAAGCAGTCTTATTTAAGCTACTGCTCCTATGCAAAGATGAAGAAAATTGACCATGGTTGTTATATTTATTGCAGTCCAGAACGAGACAAAAGCGAAGGCTGGAAATGCTACCTTCCCTCCCCATTCTCATACCAGCTTTGCTCACAGATAAAGGTGCCTTTTTCTCTACCATAAATTGTTTCTAGTGACAGTGATGTTCCACAGCTGTTCTGAAATACTGTGTTTGATTCTCATATCACTTAATAGCTTTACACTGACTGCAGTGGCCCTATTCTGGATTTATAGTTGCATGAGTGGGTGATGAATCAGGCCCACTGTATTTCAGACTACTATAAAGATAATATTCACCTCTCAAAGAGGATTACAATTTAATAAAAATAATATTCCTACTATATTATTGTATAAGGTAGTTCAACAATCCTTAAACAATGTAGTCTTTAACACTCAAGTGCTATCAAACCCATGCCGTCCTGGTGCCAAACTCTCATTTGATCCAAAGTTACTTATGCTAATTAATTACATCTGCATCCTCCCCAAGCTCAAGATAGGAGATTTTTTTTAAAATATATTTTACTTTGTCTTAAAGACTTTTCTATGAAAAACTGAAATGAAGATGAGAAAAACTTAATTAGGAATGTGTTATGTTAAAACACAAGAGCAAAGATCAGTGAGAATTCTTGAGATGAAGCAATTGTTTGTTTTGCCTACTGAGGAATAGAAACATGGAATGTTTGAGCTCTGAAGACTGTTGATGTTTCCTAAAAATATTTTTCATATTTGGAAATCAACACTACTGCCAAAAAGAGATGAAAAAAACCTAATTACCGATAGCTGAGAAGAAAAAAAAAATATTGTTCTGTCTGAGTTTGCCAGATCAGTTTCTGTCTGAGAGACCAAAGGTTTCTTTTCTTTTAAAAATTCTGTTAATTAAGAACAAGAAAAACATGGTGATTTTCTTTGCAATTATCTTTGCAACTAAATATTGACAAATTATAGTAATACTTGTATACACATTCTAGACATCTAGAGCATGTCTACACTGCAAAGCTAAAGCCAAAATAAGCTACACAACTTGAGATACGTCAATTGCGTAGCTTAAGTTGAAATAGCTTAATTCAGCTTTTGGCGCTGTCTACACAGCAGGAAGTCCAAGGTAGAGCACTCTTCCTCCAACTTCCCTTACTTCTCGTAAAATGAGGGTTACAGGAGTTGGAGTAAGAAGTCCTCCAGCTCAACATCATTTTGATATTATGTTGAAATAAGTATTTACAGTGGAGTCGTGAACTGTGTAGATGTACCCCTAAATATTAAGATGGATGAAACTGGGTGCCAGGTATTAAATAAGGATTGTGATTTATTAGGCATCACAGAGACTTGGTAGGGCAATGGTATTACCAGGATACAAAATATATATGAATGATAGAATAGGTCAGACTAGTGAGAAAGTGGCACTATATATGAAAAACATAGAGTCAAATATAGCAAACATCTTATATGAATCAAATAGTACCATATAATCATTATGTGAAAAACCCTCTATGCTTGAATAACAAGATCATAACAGCAAGACTATAATATCAATCACCTCACCAATATGGTGATGGTCACTGTGCAATACTCAGAAAACCAGAAAACCCAATAATAATGAAAGATTCAAACTATTCCCATCTTGATTGGATTTGTGTCATGTCAGGACAGTATGCAGAGATAAAATTTCTGGGTATCATTAATGACTGCTTCTTAGAGCAGCAAGTCCCAGAAACCCAAAGGGGACAGGTGATACTTGATTTAGTCTTAAGTGGCAAACATGATCTGGTCCAAGAGGTGAATATTTCTGTACCTCTTGTTAACAGTAATCACATGTAATTAAATTTAGAATCCCTGGAGGGGGCACAGTACCAAAGAAATGCAGCTGCATTTACCTTCAAAAGGAGAACTACACAAAAATGAGGACTCTGGTTAAACAGAGATTAGAAGGAACAGTTACAAATTGAAATCCCTGAAAGCTACATGGAAATAATAATATTAAAAAGTTGCTATAGAAGCTCAAATTAATGTAAACTCTAAAACCTCCAGGACTGGTTATAGGAGGAAATCATGAAGGACAAAATTATCGCAGGGATCAAAAAAGAATTAGGTAATTTCATGGAAGACAGGTGCATCAATGGCTGTTAGTGAAGATGGCCAGAGACACCAACACATGTTCTGGGTATCCCTAAACGTCGTATTACTAGAAGCTAGTACTGGATTACAGGAGAAGAATCATTTGATATTTGCTCTATTGTGTTCATTCTCTGGGAAACAACAGGCACCAGCCACTATCAGAAGACTGGACAGACCATTTGTCCGACCATCGTGATCTTTCTTATGTTTTGATATATTACAGCCAAGATATTCAAAAGCAACTACTGATCTTGTGTTTTAATTTTGGAGATCGGAGTGCCCAATCTGAGACACTATAAAGGAGCCTGGTTTTCAGAGGGTACATGCTCTCCATGTTCTGAAAATTGCTTTTGAAAATCATAGACATTAATAGTTAGTAAATTTTCCTTTAGATTCTGTCTGTATAAACTACAGAATCTGTAACAATGCATTTTTTAGTCGACACCCCATCAAAGTTTGCTAGGGTTTCTTTTGTTTGTTTGTTTTGTTTTTTAAAGAAATGTGCTTTGTTTTTCCTTGAACAACAAAAATGTAACCAATATTAATCATCAGTATAAAGACAACAACCTCTCCAGAGGGCTTTGTTTTAAAAAAGGACATATCACTGTAATTGCTCCAAAGTATACTTATTAATCAACTCATCCATTTCTGAGCAATTAAAATGTACAGCTTCAACCATGAATAGCATAAAAACTCAGACATTGTGTTAAAACTTATGGCTGACACTTCATCATCAGCTAGTCCAATTGTACTTGTGCACAGTCTCATCTATTTCGCAGTCTTTTGAGATTAAACTATGAAACTAAACTAATTATTAGTACGGAATAGCCTTGCTTTTGTTAGTGCAAGTCAGGGCTATTGAACATTGTTTATTATTGTTCTTGATTTTTTCCATTTTCTTGGTGCCAGTCTTTCTGCTTAAGAAAGTTCTGAAAAACATTGGGCTTTGGGTACAATGATTCCAGAAACTTCTTCTGAGGCTGGTAAGGTTCTTCACTACCTGCATCAAGTTCAATCAGGTTATAAATATACTAACTAGACCATATTCTGCCCCCAGTTTTACCACTGAGGCTACGTCTATACTGCAGGCTTTTGCCAGCAGAGAGTACGCTAATGAAGTGCTCATTATCAATTGTTGTGCTGTCATTTGTATATCTCTGCTGATTCTTTTTGCGTAAAAGGTTTTTGTGCAAAAACAAGCAGTGTAGGTGGGTCCATTTTACACAAAACCCTCCTTTTGTGCAAGATCCCTTATGCCTCAAAAAAGGAGGTTTACAGGATCTTGCACAAAAGGGTTTTTTTTGTGCAAAACAGACCCATCTACACTGCTTGTTTTTGTGCAAAAACCTCTTGCACAGAAAGCACTGGCAGAGATATGCAAATGACAGCATGACAAATGCTAATAAGCACTTCATTAGCATACTCTCTGTTGGCAAAAGCCTGCAGTATAGACATAGCCTGAGACCATAGCCTAATGTTTCACTGAATTTAAATAAGGAAGAGGTGGCACTTCTGTCATGATATGTTAAGAGTTAAAAATGTTATTTGAGAGAAATCTTTCATTTCTTAAGAGTAAGAATACTGGTGAATAATCAAACATTTAAATTCATTTGGCCATTTGTTGCCTTCAAAATTAAGAGTAAAATTTTAAAAATTGAGGCCAATATTTATTATCAATTTATTCCAAACTTAAAAAAAAGCAGTGCTGAGGGCTCTGGACAGCCTCACCTAGCTTTAAAATATACAATAAGGCAGTCAACAGGTTTCCTATTGAGTGCATACATCAATATGAGTAGGGAGTAAAACACGAACATTCAAAATGATCATGAATACAACTGTTTAACATAGAATAAAAGGAATTAACCATAGTGAAGGTGAAAGTATGTCTAGAGCTTAATGATTTGTTTGAGAGACACAAACAATGAATCAGATATTAAAGACATTACAATTGAACTAAACAGGTTTTAGTTTGGTTTTTAGTTTGTACAATAAAAGGAACTCAACTCTTATATTAGTGTAGTAAAAAGTATTTATGAGGTATTCTCTGTTTGGAGAGGTCAGGTTATTTTTTATGTCTTTTCAATTCCCAATGGGGCACACTCATAAATCTCCATTTATTAAAAAGGGGAAAAAAGTTTTTAAAAATAAGAAAAAAGCATGGCTGATTTTTTGCTAATAATATAAAATTAAAAGTTTACTTAGAACACTGGGTTTCATATATTGCAGAATGATGTAGTTAGTCTACCATAAAATTTGATACAGAACAAAAAAAAAAAGAACAGATTTATACTCTTTTAGTTAGTTCATAGTTTACATTCTGGTAAGCTAATCTCTAATTATACTGTGTGTTTTTCTTATTTGTCTATCAGCCATACACTGCTGGCAAAAATACAACAAAGGTAGTCATAACTTCCTTGATACATGAGCACCTTAATTGTCGGAGAAGATTTTTTTCATATTTAATTTTCTCTAAAATAAAAATTACTGCTTTTTAAATACTCACAATCTTAACAACCATCAATATAAGTGGAATATAAAGTATAAAGATAGGTACACATCTGAATATAAGTTCTTAGCAAAGATATGTAAGAGGAGCTATGATAAAGGCATATAAATAATGAATAGGAAAGAGAAAGTAAAACAGATGCTTCCGTTCTTCCTCATAGTACAAGAGGCAAGGTAACATCAATTAAATTGAAGGATAGCATTTTTAGAAATGAAGAAAGAAAATACCCCTTATTATAATATATAATGAACCTCTGGAACTTGCTGCTGCAACATATAACTAGTCTAAGAGCCTAAAAGAATGCCTAATTGATAAAATATTTCTATGGAGAGTAACATCTGCAATAACACGAGATGTTATACAATTTTTATGGATATAATTCCTCCATGTTCATAATGAACTTTTAACTGCCTCAGATTAAAAAAAAAACTTTCCCTTAAAGTTAGGAAAAATAGAATGGTATCTAAGGTGCTGGTTAATGTCAGAGATAAGGAAGTAGCCACAATGGACCACTTGTTTAATTCTGCATGGCAATTTCTATGATCTGTGTGTCATTATTGAGGCACAGATTGTATTTAGAACAATTAATTTTATTAAAACATTACATAGGTCTCACACAGCAAAAACCAAACCTGCTGTCCAGACCCATGCTATCCAAAGTGGAGGATAATCTTTAGTCTCTGCAACCACACTCCATGTCAATACACAGCAACATCAGCTGCATGAGGCATGGCGAACACTTCTCTGTTACAAAGATATCACTTTGACATATTTCTGTGATGGGTGGCCATAACAGAAAGTGTACAAAATTGAAAGCTGAGAAATTGAAAGATTCAAATGCAGAATGGAAGGGGATACTAGACAGAGAGGAAGAGTGATGGTGAAATTACAGGAACATATCATGAAGCATGTCCACTTCCAGAGAAGTAGCTGCAATTGATAAGCTCAATACTGGGCCATACATAGTTTTCACAAAACCTGCTGAGTCATAATCTCACATTAAGTCTCAGAATATAAAATAGATTTAGAATAGGCTTCCAGAATTGGTCATATACATGTAAATTGTACAGAAGCAGCTTTCTAATATAGTGCTTGTAATGACTCATTCTGGTTTTCTTTAGTGCAGGAGAGACAGTTCCTACCTTCAACTCAGGATGAGGTTTAGGACAGCAAAGAATGACGCAAAAGGGAAGCCTGTATAAATCAAGCATTTTGCTCAATCTGGTGTGGCCAATGATGAGCTATGAGCTTGACTGGGATGCTCTGCTGAGTGGCTACCAAAAAAGTAACTGTGGAGAAGCAGGAAACCTATGGGATGTTTAACCTGTTAAAGTTAAGTGTTTCCTATTCAATGTCTGAATAGGAAGGAGAGAAAGAAGCCCAAGGGAGAACAGGGTACTTAATGGAGTCAGAGACAGTTCTGCTGTCCTGCACTGAAGAGTGAAAGTTTAGAGGTGCAGGGAAAGAAATTGAAGGAAAATGGTCTGGGACAACATGGTAGCAGTGTGGTTTTGAGGCCTCGTGTTCATGCATAGAGAGACTGAGCCTGCACGGGTGCTTCTAGAGAGTGGGAGGAAGCTCCTTTTTCCTCCCCTGAAGCTACACGGACAAGTTCAGGATGATCCCTGAAGAAGAGCACAATGGAACACTTTAGCTTTGGAAGGGCAAATGTCTTTTAGTATCAGCTAAATACGGTGTAAAGAACCATTGAGCTTTTGTATTAATGCAAAGATTTTGGCACAGGAAAAAAACACATGTCGGTTTGTCTTTGAGCTCTTTCTAACCATGAAAAAAGTGGGTTTATTTTGGCTGGTAGGTTAAGCACTAACAACCATAGCAAATTACCCTACTGAAAGAGGGTGAATCAAAACAACAACATTACTGCATGTGATGGCAGAGAGGCAAGAGCTCATGGATTGTGGTTCCACAGGAGTACGGTGTTCATACATTATTGATGACTGAATGAACCAGCTATGTGCATGGCTGACCAAAAATTGGTGAGGCAGGGTGCAGAGCAGCAGCATGGACAGACGATTTGAAGTAACTCTGGGAGAGCAAGAAGTCAATGTAAGTTTGCTCTTTGCAGTCCCTCTCCTCCAAGCGCTGCCCTATATTCCATGTCTCTGGGTATGTCTAGACTACACGCTTCTTTCGAAAGAAGCTTTTTCGAAAGAATCTTTCAAAAAAATCTTCTTTCAAAAGAAATCGTCTAGACAGCCACACCTTTTTTTGAAAAAGCGATCTGCTTTTTTGAAAGAGAATACCCAGGCAATCTGGATGCTCTCTTTCGAAAAAGCCCTGTTTGCAGTCAAGAACACCTTTTTTCGAAAGAGCTCTTTCGAAAAAAGGCATTCTTCCTCATAAAATGAGGTTTACCTCTGTAAAAAAAAGCCGTGTCCTTTCAATTTAATTTTAAAAGAACACAGTGCAGTCTAGATGCAGGTGACGTTTTTTCGAAAAAAGACCACTCTTTTCTAAGCCCCCCCTGTAATCTAGCCATAGCCTCTGTGGCTGTCTGTCAACATGCCTTGGAGAACTGCCATCCCTTTGTAGCACAGGAAAGGTATTGCATATTTACAGAATCATACTGGCTTGATGAATATAGGCTGAGGGCAGCTCCTGTGATTGCCCTGCGGCAGGGGACAAAGAATGGTGGTTGGAAACCCTTTCATGAATACAGCATAAAAAACAAGGCCAGAATTGATCCAACATAATCATTCAAAATTACTTTTTTCATTAAAATTCTTTAGAGCTGTGTTATTTTCCAAGTGCATTGTCACATTACAAAACTCATCTGTAGTTGTCTGTGTTCCAAAGTCTTCTGGGAAGCCCACAGTTGATGTGATCATTGCTATTTGTTTCCCATTCTGATACAAGAATGTTAAAAGCCGGATTTCAAAGTTAGCTTCTAAATATAATAGCTCTGAAATGACTTGCTAGAAACCTACATTTCTAGGTGATAAATCTTCACATGCTGAACTGAAACCATCAGATAGCACACCACGATGAAATGAATTTTATAATTTTCTGGCATTGCATTGTAGGAATGGGGCATAGCATGTAAACAAGATCTAAAAAGGATGAGTTAGCAGAGTAGTATACCAGTCATAACTGAATCCCAAAGAACCACCATTCTCAAAAGAATGGCATTGTCTAATGTCTGGATGCCTGTGCAATAGCTTTAACAGGTGCCACTACAGATAAGTGTTTCTCCAAAGTCTGAAAGCAGACATCTGATTTGCACCTATAATATGGTCAATAGTGCAAATATTAATTAACCTTTCACTGATACTGAGTGAGCCTGGCTAGCATGTGCAAGACTGTCAAATAGAAGCTCTGCAGGGTCTCATTCACACCTGCATTATTTATGCTAGGCAGGGATTTACAGCTCTTGAGCAGGCCCACAACAGTGCTCATGTCAGGAATGTCAGACATGTTTATCCAGCTGCAGTTTGGTACTTACAGTACTGGCCATTCAAAGTGTACATTTTTAAAGTAACAAATGGATTGTGATTTCTTTTTGGATTCCAGAGTTAACTGTCCATGGAAGATAAGAATAAAGGGCTGTCTTTCTGTAAGCAATAATACTTCATGATGTGTGTGGAGAACATGGGAGATTGGTGTTATTTTTATGAATATTGTATATCTCAGTTTATTGGGTGGTCTGACTAAAGCGAGCTAAACAAAAAAGCACTGTTAGGAAAAGTAAAAGTAAAAGTAAACATAGTGATGTTAAGAGATGAGACATTGCTGGGTAAACAACTTCAAAGGACTTAAGGAAACAGTGGCTGGGCCAGACAACCAGCAATATTACACAACCTGGTTTACCTTGCATGAGATTCCAATATCAAAAGGGCACTAAACAATTACATTTTTTCCTCCAGAAAGGAAAGGGGGAGCTGGTCTTGCCAAAGCTTTGAGAGACATGATAAGCTTCATGGGGTCAGGCAAGCAGATCTTTTGTGTTTTTGTACTTTCTCCTGTTTGCTGCGTACCCCAGAGGGACTAAACAATGTCTGTGATTGGAACATAAGAACATAAGAATGGCTGTACTGGGTAAGACCAAAGGTCCATCTAGCCCAGTATCCTGTCTGCTGACAGTGGCCAGCACCAGGTGCCCCAGAGAGGGTGGACCAAAGACAATGATCAAGCGATTTGTCTCCTGCCATCCTTCTCCAGCCTCTGACAAACAGAGGCCAGGGACACCATTTCTATCCCCTGGCTAATAGCCTTTTATCGACCTAACCTCCATGAAATTATCTTGCTTCTCTTTAAACTCTGTTATAGTCCTAGCCTTCACAGCCTCCTCTGGCAAGGAGTTCCAGAGGATGACTACGCGCTGTGTGAAGAAGAACTTTCTTTTACTAGTTTTAAACCTGCTACCCATTAATTTCATTTGGTGTCCTCTAGTTCTTCTATTATGGGAACTAATAAATAACTTTTCTTTATCAGCCCTCTCCACAGCACTCATGATTTTATATACCTTTAACATATCCCCCCTCAGTCTCCTCTTTTCTAAACTGAAAAGCCCCAGTCGCTTTAACTTCTCTTCATATGGGACCCGTTCCAAACCCTAATAATTTTAGTTGCCCTTTTCTGAACCCTCTCCAAGGCCAAAATATCTTTATTGAGGTGAGGAGACCACATCTGTACACAGTATTCAAGATGTGGGAGTACCACAGTTTTATACAGGGGCAGTAAGATATTCTGGGTCTTATTTTCTATCCCTTTCTTAATAATTCCTAGCATCCTATTTGCCTTTTTGACTGCCACTGCACACTGTGTGGAAGTTTTCAGAGAACTATCCACGATAACGTCAAGATCTCTTTCCTGATTTGTCATAGCCAAATTAGCCCCCATTATACTGTACGTATAGTTGGGGTTATTTTTCCCGATGTGCATTACTTTACACTTATCCACATTAAATTTCATTTGCCATTTTGTTGCCCAATCACTCAGTTTGGTGAGATCTTTTTGGAGTCCCTCACAGTCTGCTTCTGTCTTGACTATCCTAAACAGTTTGGTATCATCCACAAACTTTACCACCTCACTGCTTACCCCTTTCTCCAGATAATTTATGAATAAATTGAACAGGATTGGTCCCAGGACTGACTCCTGGGGGACACCACTAGTTATCCCTCTCCATTCTGAAAATTTACCATTTATTCCTACCCTTTGATTCCTGTCTTTTAACCAGTTCTCAATCCAAGAAAGGACCTTCCCTCTTATCCCATGGCAATGTAATTTACACAAGAGTCTTTGGTGAGGGATCTTGTCAAAGGCTTTCTGAAAATCTAAGTATACTATATCTACTGGATCCTTCTTGTCTGCATGGAAGGTGCTGTTTTTAGCCATTTTAATTAGCCATTGATCACAAGCTTATGGAAGGAAGTTTTCATAGGTGCCAAATGCAGTGGGTACTGTCATGTTTAACCAGTTAAAAAAGGGGGGATTGAATCTGAGAGTGGCAGAACCACAGGATTCTACCTAAAAAGAAGTGAAGATAGAACACCTGTGCCCTGAGAAGTGCACTCTGAGAAGGGATCTAGGACACAGCCCACCTTGTATCTGTCAGAATGTAACGTGTTTTAGTCTGGTGACCTAGTGGGGTGAACTGAGTTCTAATGTGAGAGAAGTGGAAGTAGAGGCCACTTGCCCTGAACCAACACAATGTTTATGTGTTTATCATCATTGAGGTTAATATAGTAGAAAAATCCTATTTTAGGGAATGTATGTGTTATGAAAAAATGTTGTGCATGTGCAAGACTGTCATAAAGAAATAGGCAGGATCTTTATGGTTTCGATTACAGCTATCTTGTTCCAACTGATAGATGCTTGACTCCTTTTAGAGTAATCAATCTGCCCTCTTTTCACATCTTGATGGGGATATATAGGAATCTCCGGTGCCTTTATATCTATGCCCAAGTCCTCCCTAGAACATCTGGTCTGGTGATGGCCTTCACACTTATCTCTTCGAACAAGTGACCAAGGAGCTTGCAAACAGAAGCCTCTGCTGATTGGCTGAGCCTTGGTGTGTGTGTGTGGGGGGGGGGCTTTCAGGCAGTCCAGAGCTTTATAAAGCAGTGAGCAAGCGACCAAGGGGCTAGCAAACAGGACAGCAGGGATGGATGGTGAAAGGTCTGCTGTTGTTACCAGCACAGCGTGTGCCATGTTTGTCTTCCTCCCAGAAGAAAGAACGGATTTCATCTGCACTAAGTGCAAGCTAGTCGCCATTTTGGAAGAAAAAATTAGAGGACTGGAGGCCCAAGTGTCGACCCTACACTGAATCAGAGAGGATGAAGACTTCCTCGATAGAAGGCAGCATTTAATCCTGCAAGTGCGGCAGGTTGAAGAGCCGGAGAGGGCAGTACGGGACCAAGAAGAGAACTGGCAGCATGTAACTTCTAGAAGGGGAAAAAGGCCAGCACAGGAATCCTCCAATGCTATAGAGGTAAGTAATCGCTTTCAGGATCTCTCCACAAGCTCTGCAGTGGTGAATCCTTTGAAAGGGACCTCACAAGGAAGAAACTGCAGGGGAACACCATCTACTGGAAGGTATGAGATGTGTAGTCCTAGGGATGGCTGTTCCACAACCACCAACCCCAAAAGACGACGACGTGTGGTGGTGGTTGGGGACTCCTTCCTAAGAGGGTCTGAGCCATCCATCTGCCATCTCAACCTGGAATCTCGAGAGGTGTGCTGCATACCAGGAGCTCGAATTCAGGATGTGACTGAGAAGCTTACCAAACTGATCAAACCTTTGGATCGCTACCCCTTCCTGCTTCTCCACGTGGGAACTAACGATATAGCCAAGAATGACTTTGAGCAGGTTATTGCAGATTATGTAGTGCTGGGAAGAAGGATCCAAGAATTCGCAGCGCAAGTGGTGTCCTCATATATCCTCCCTGTTGAAGGGAAAGGACTGGGCAGAGATCGTCGAATTGAGGAAGTAAATGCGTGGTTGCGCAGGTGGTGTTGCAGAGAAGGCTTTGGTTTCTTTGACCATGGGACTCTGTTCTGGGCACAAGGATTGTTAGAAAGAGATGGGATCCACTTAAACAAGAGAGGAAGGAGCATCTTTGCGGGCAGGCTTGCAAACCTAGTGAGGAGGGCTTTAAATTAGGTTCATTGAGGGATGGTGACCAAAATCCTGAGGGGAATGGGAAAGTCGGATACCGGGAAGAAATGCAAAGAGGAACGAGCAAGAAAGGAGGACCCTTGATACAAATGGAGAAGATAGGGCGATCAACTGGTTATCTGTCGTGTTTGTACACTAATGTGAGAAGCCTGGGCAACAAACAGGAAGAACTGGAGGCCCTGGCCCAGTCCAAGAAATATGATTTAATTGGGATACAAGAGACTTGGTGGAATGACTTGCATTACTGGAGCGCTGTCATGGAAGGGTATAGACTGTTCAGGAAGAACAGGCAGAGGAGAAAAGGAGGAGGAGTTGCACTATACATAAGAGAGTATTATGATTGCTCTGAACTCCAGTATATAGAGGGAGAAAAATCCATTGAGAGTCTATGAGCTAAGTTTAGAGGTGCAAAGAACAGCAGTGATGTTGTGGTTGGTGTCTACTACAGGCCACCAAATCAGGTGGATGAGGTAGATGAGGCTTTCTTCGGACAACTGAGAGAAGCTTCCAGATTGCAGGCCCTGGTTCTCGTGGGGGACTTTAATCACCCTGACATCTGTTGGGAAACCAATACGACAGTACACAGGCAATCTAGGAAGTTTTTGGAGAATGTTGGGGATAACTTCTTGGTACAAGAGCTTGACCTTCTGCTTGACCTTCTACTCACAAACAGGGAGGAACTAACAGGGGAAGCAGAGGTGGGTGACAACCTGGGAAGTAGAGATCATGAGACGGTAGATTTCAGGATCCTGACAAAAGGAAGAAAAGAGAGTAGTAAAATAAACACCTTGGACATCAGAAAAGCAGATTTTGACTCCGTCAGGCACCTGAGAATCCCCTGGGATGCTAACATGAAGGGAAAAGGAGTTCAGTACAGCTGGCAGTATTTTAAAGAAGACTTATTGAAGGCACCGAAAGAAACCATCCTGATGCGTAGCAAGAGTGGCAAACATGGTAGGAGACTGGATTGGCTTACAGGGGAAATCATTGGTGAACTTAAGCACAAAAAGGAAGTTTACAAAAAGTGGATACTTGGACAAATGACCAGGGAGGGGTTTAAATGTATAGCTCGAGAATGCCGGGGGGTTATCAGCAAGGCGAAAGCACAAATGGAATTGCGACTGGCAAAGGATGTGAAGGATAACAAGAAAGGTTTCTGCAGGCATGTTAGCGAGAAGAAGGTGATCAGAGAGGGTGTGGGGCCCCTACTGGATGAAGGAGGTAACCTAGTGACAGATGATGTGGGGAAAGCTGAAGTACTCAGTGCTTTCTTTGCCTCTGTATTCACGGATGAGATGGGCTCCCGGACTAATGCACTAAGTGACGCAAGATGGGATGAAGTTGGACAGCCCTTGGTGGGTAAAGAACAGGTTAGGAACTATTTCGAAAAGCTAAACGTACACAAATCCATGGGTCTGAACTTAATGCATCCGAGGGTACTGAGGGAGTTGGCAAATGTCATTGAGGAGCCTTTGGCCATTATCTTTGAAAAGTTGTGGAGATCGGGAGAGATCCCGGATGATTGGAGAAAGTCAAATGTAGTGCCCATCTTCAAAAAGGGAAAGAAGGATAATCCAGGGAACTATAGGCCAGTCAGTCTTACATAGGTTCCTGGAAAAATCATGGAAGGGATCCTTAAGGAATCTATTTTGAGGCACTTGGAAGAGGGAAACTGATTAGGAATAGTCAGCATGAATTCACAAAGGGCAAGTCGTGCCTGACCAATCTGATTAGCTTCTATGATGAGGTAACTGACTCTGTAGGCATGGGGAAGTCAGTGGATGTGATATACCTTGACTTTAGCAAGGCTTTTGGTACGGTCTCCCACAATATTCTTGCCAGCAACTTAAGGGAATGTGGATTGGATATATGGACGATAAGATGGATAGAAAGCTGGCTAGAAGGCCGGGCCCAGAGGGTAGTGATCAACGGCTCGATGTCAGGATGGCGGTCAGTTTCTAGCGGAGTGCCCAAAGGTTCAGTTCTAGGACCGGTTTTGTTCAATATCTTTATTAATGACCTGGATGAGGGGATGGATTGCACCCTCAGCAAGCTTGCGCATGACACTAAGCTAGGGGGAGAGGTAGATACACTGAAAGGCAGAGATAGGGTCCAGGGTGACTTAGACAAATTGGAGGATTGGGCCACAAGAAATCTGATGAGGTTCAACAAGGACAAGTGCAGAGTCCTGCACTTGGGATGGAAGAATCCCAAGCATTGTTACAGGCAGGGGACCAACCAGCTAAGTAGTAGTTCTGCAGAAAAGGACCTGGGGAGTTACAGTGGATGAGAAGCTGGATATGAGTCAACAGTGTGCCCTTGTAGCCAAGAAGGGTAATGGCATATTAGGTTGCATTAAGAGGAGCATTGTCAGCAGATCCAGAGATGTGATTATTCCCCTTTATTCGGCTCTGGTGAGACCACATCTGGAGTATTGTGTCCAGTTCTGAGCCCCCCACTACAAAAAGGATGTGGACGTATTGGAGAGGGTCCAACTCCCTAGCTAAATCATCAGAGTAACCTCCATGAGGACCTATCAGTGGTTCATGCTGTGTATGCATCTGAATCTGCCTTTCAGATGAGATGTGGAATCCCCTCTTTGTGCATCTAATGGATGAAAATACATTTGCTACTTTCCAGAGATACTAATTCCCCCACTTTACATATGAGAGAAGTTTTCCACTACTGGCTGAGGAAACATAGCAGTCCAATAATATATGTGTAATTTTTCAAGGAAGAGACGTTCTTCATAATTTTTATAAATAAATGACTGGAAAATTATGTTTGAACAACTCTTGATACATAAGGCCTTAGGCATGATCTGATGTATGAAGATAACAGTATTGTTTTACATAGCATATACATTAATTCAGTGACAAATATTAACTACTGAGTAATAGAGAGTCACTCGAGTATGATGGGGTGAACAGCATATTATGACTGTACTTCATATGTCCAGACTGAGGCAGGGACAAAAGATATAGTTGCATTGGATATATTGAAAGGAAACTTTCTCCCACTAATCAAGAACTCTATCTTTTCATTTAGTGCACATCAGTCAGAGAACCTGAAAGTTTCTGAATTCCTGATATAATGGTGCAGTCTACACCAAAACCACCACACTAATTTAATTCCCCTTAGCAGAGAGGTGTTTGCTCACCTTTGGTTGTACATGGCACCAAACAAGAGGGTGTTACCTCAGCCAATAGCTCTGCTCCATATGTTTCCCTCAAACATCCATGGAGATGTCCAAATGCTATGAATGACCCACTTCCACCCTAACTTGATTAGCTTAATTAACACAAGCAACTTCTTCTCTATACAGTAGACTTCCGATAATCCGGCACCTTTTGGACCTAAGTGCCGGATTATCAGATTTGCTGGAGAATCAGGAGGTCCGATATAGCTGAATGGCTTAACAGCTGGCCAGGAAACAATGTCCCTCCCTCCCTCTACCCTCCTGCTTCCTCTTCTCATCTCCTCCGTGCTGTAACCAGATCCTCCTCCCCGTCCCCTCCCCTCCCCTTTCCCCTTTGCTGAAGCAAAATGCTCTTCTCCATACTGTAACACTATCACACTCCCCCTCTCCCCCCAGCCTTATGCTCCATCTGGTTACAGCCAGCATGTGTGCTGAGTGGCAGGCTTTTTAATCAGCTGGTCAGGAGCGCTTGGCATTTTGTTGCCAGAGTATCAGGAGTGCTGAACAGTTGGATGTCGGACTATCAGAGTTTTACTGTATATACTTCTGCTTCTGTAACTTCCACTTTAATTCCTCTGATGAAGTGGGTTGTACCCACAAAAGCTTATGCCTTAATAAACCTGTTAAATATCTATGGTGCCATAGGGCTTCTCATTGTTTTTGCAGATACAGTACAGACTAACTCAGCTACCCCTCTGAGGATAAATCTATAGTTTCATGTGCAGAAGAACTAGGAATTTAGACTTATATAACTGATTCTTATTCTATGTTTCATCTTCCTCTGTTGAATTACAAACCATTTTAGTTTGATAATACAAGCAACTTTTTGCTAGATAGTAATTTTTCTGAAAATCCTTTTATATGGTGGCTCGCACACAGCGTTGCTAAGCTGACTGGTACAGAAAATGGCAATTGTTTTCAAGTTCAATGTACACATGGTTTTAAGTTGTTCCAGAACTGAGTCACAGACAGTAAATGTAACACGGGCTATTCCAACATATCTATCTGAAAAAGGGTACATGGTCAAGAGCATCAGTGTTATTGTCTATAAGTTTAAAGAATGTGATTTTTTTGACAGCCACATTTCCATTTAGCAAAGATGGGCAGCAACAATCCTAATCTCACTTGCAGGATGACACAGCATTTGGACAAAAATAAATTATATATATATATATATATATATATATATATATATATATATATATATATATATATATATACTATAGATGATTATATGAATCACAATGCTTATTGCTGGCTCTGATACTGATGGTAGAAGTGGTAGATTTAGTAATGAATTTTACATTTTTTCTTAGATTTAGTAAAATGTTTACATGAATGGAATGAAAAAACAATGAACTCCTGAATTGCAGAATAACACCTGGATTCTCAATACAGGGATTCCTTTGCTACATGTATTTTTGCAAGTGCATTAGTGTTCTTATTAGACATTCTTATTTTTTAATATTAGTGTAACTGGTTGTATTTAAATTCTGGATAGTATTGATGGATAGTCTGTCTTTAAGGTGATTGCCTTTGCACACTATGTTGCTGTTTTTACGACCTTTATTACTTGCTTAGTATATGCATTATTATCATACTAAAGTTAATTACGAAACATATAGGCCTATGGTTTTGAAAGTACTTAGCAGTTTTGGAGGCTCCTGCTGAAGGGGTGAGCTCTTCAGAGAGTTCTGAGCTGCCATTTTCTTAAAATCAGCTCCTTCCATTTTTGCATTCAAAAATGGAGGCATCAAAAATCACCACTAATAATAACTGGCTCTTATACAACACTTTTCCACAAGTGGTGTAAAAGCAGGTACATGTCATTAACCCCATTGTACAGATGGGGAAACTGCAGCACAGCAAAGGCATGTGACTCATCCAAGATCACCCAGAAGGCTAAAAGAGGAAGAGGTAAGAGAACTCTTGTTGCCCAAGTGTACGGACAGAATTCTATCCCCTAGGTCATACTACAGTAGACCCTTGTGATTCAGCACAGCTTCCGGGAGCCATAGTGAGTTCCCTGCATCTCCCTGAAGCTGCAGTGAGTTCCCTGCAGATGCCAGGAACACATTGAGTTCCCTGTAACTACTGGCAACTGTGGTGAGTTCTCCACCACTCTCTGCCCCTTCTGTGAGTTTGGGACCCATGGGAAGACCACTACAAATGGTGAGGGGTTTCCTCTACTCACTTGTGAAGATGTAAACCATGGTGTATCTATTATTTGTACTCAAGAATGTATTTACAATAGAGGTAAGAAGATTTAGCCTCACAGAACTGTGTGACAGAGGGGGATCTTATTATCCCCACTTTACAGATTGGGAAACTGGGGAGAAATCCCTGACTAAACTCAAATAATGAATTGATATCAAAGCTAGCAATATAATTCTGACCTCCTAATGTTTGTTATTTTAATCTCCATGTTTAAACACATAACCATATTCTATTTAGTTCTACTTGAGAACTGATAGAAATGAATGCACTTGGAACTTCTTAATTTGTATTCTTGAAGCTGTGGATTTAATGGCAACATGTCTCCTATTATAGCATTTCTATGCTAAAATGTTAAATGAAGCTTTATTTTAAATTAGGGCTGTTAATTAATCATAGTTAATTAATGCAATTAACTAAAAATATTAATCGAGATTAATTACTGTTTTAATTGCATTGTTGAACAATAGAATACCAATTGAAATACATTAGATACATGTCTAGAAGTTCAACATCAAGCTTTTTTGATGCAGAGGAAAAATAAGAAGATAAGAAGGAGAGCAATATAGATGCACAAGTTGCTTTTTAGCTTTCTAAAAACCAAAAGGGATACATGCAGGACACAGAAAGTGGGGTCTTCTCCACCACAAGGGACATACAGGGGAATAGTACAAACGTATAGTGACAAAATCAGGAAAGCCTGGACAAGCAGTGAGTTATAACTGGCAAGAAATGTTAGCAACAACAAAGAAGTATTCTACAAATATGTCAGACACAAAAGAAACATAAGGAATGATGTGGGTCTGCTACTAGAAGGTGAAGTGGTAATGAATGATGATAAGAAGGCAGAGCCGCTCAACACATACTTTGCTTCAGTCTTCCTAGAAAAATAATGTGCCTGGAAAACGAACACAGTTATCATAGATAATACAAGGAAGGAACGCAGATCAGGATAAATACAGAACACTTTAGGGATCTTCTGATTAATTTCAATGAATTCAAGTCAGTAAGATTTTGTTCACTGAAAGATCCTGAAGGAGTTAGGTGAAGAAATATCAGAGCCTCTGGCAATAAAATTTGCTAACTCCTGGATAACAAGAGAGGTCCCAGCAGACTGTTTTAGGGCTGACTACCCCTCAGGCTTACAGCTCTGTCATCATCGGGGTCGCTTGCCCGATATCACCTCCCACCACCCGTGCTCTTTGGTCCCAGCCCACCAGTTGTCCGGTTTTTGGATTTAAATGATCTTGTTCCGGCCGGGCAGGCCAGTGTGGCTCAATCCGCTGCGAGGTAAGAGGAGGACTCAGGCCCGCCCCCTCTCTGGGTCCTGACCCAGGATCCTAATGGCAGCAGGGTGAGGATGCTGTCTGGTTGGTGGGGATTGCCCGTAACTCACCAATCCATGGGATAGGAAGAAACTCTGTCGCTTGTCCCCATCCTGGGCTTCTTCCTCCTGCCCTCGTCTGCCTCTCCGGTCCTGTCAGCTCTGTTTCGTCAGCCCCACTAGTCGGGTTCCAACCATCTCCCCTCCTCCAAGGCGGGGCACCGTTTAAACCGCCCACCGCCCATGGCCCTGCCCCATTCCTCCTGGCATCAGCTGACGTCTCTCCTCTGCCAGCCTTTGCTCGGTGCCGGGCCCCTCCTGAGCAGCCCGGACAGGAACGCCGCGGGTCCGTGTGGACAACCTGAGGTCTCCAGTGCCCTGTGCCTCCTGTCTCCTCTATCGGGCTCTCGGCAGCCCCGTCGCCACCCAACGCGTCCACAGTTGGCCCAGGAGTGCAGGGAGCTGGGGACTCCGCGCGCCCGGAGCCCGGCGTCCCATCACACAGACAAAAGGAGGGCTAACATCTTTAAAAGGGGAAAAGAAGGAGCCAGAAAACCATGGACCATTCAGCCTGTCCTAAATAATTTGGAAATCACTAGAACAATGTCCAAAACATTTCATTTGCCAATACCCTGAAGATGAAGGAGGCCATCACTTGCAGCCGGTACAGAGTTACTAAGAACATGTCAAACAGCTTGATTTCTTCTTTGACATGGTAACTGGTTTGGGGGATAAGGAGAATGCAGGGAATATAATATACCTGGACTTTAACAAGGTTTTGGACACAGTCCCACATGAGTTTCTCATAAGGAAGCTGAAGAAATGCAGGCTTGGTAGAACTTCCATTAAGCATCCATTATTGGTTAAACAAACTCAAAGTGTAACTATGTATGGACTGATGGCAGATTAGAAGGAGATCTCAAGTGAGATTCCATAGGGACCTGTTCTGGGTCTGGTGTTATTCAACATCTATAGTAATGACTTGGGTATAAGAATAGATGACATGCTGATCAAATATGCGATAACACAGAGCTAGTGGGGGTTGCAAGACAGATTATTATCTAGGCTATTTCTGAAACCCCCAGTGAAGGAGCTTCCACAGTTTCTCTAGGCAGTTTGTTTTCCATTGTCCTACTATTTTCAGGAAAAACCTTAAAAACAAACTGGACAATCTTTACGCGAAAGAATTAATGGACACAAATCAGATATCCAAAAAGGCAACACACAAAAACCTGTTGGAGAACACTTTAATCTTCCTAGACACTCATTAATGGATCTCCAAGTCGCCGTTTTCTTTCAGACCAAATCTATAAGCCAAATACACAGAGAAGGGTTGGAACTTAACTTCATTCACAAATTTAAATCTTATGCAAATTATATGAATCGGGATATAGGATGGCTCGCACATTATCTTCCACATCTTAATGACTTAGCCAACCAACCAAACAATGAAGGTCCTAATGGTTCTTGATGTATCTGTAGAATCTGGTGCTGATCATCTTCCTTTCCAAGTGCAAACTAATGGTTCTTATCAGCCTCTTGTAACTATTTAGTCTTTAAGGCGCTACTAGACTATTACAGGCAGTCCCCGACTTACACGGATTCAACTTATGTCAGATCCGCACTTACGAACGGGGCTTTCTCGCCCCGGAGGTCGAGGTGGCGGATTGCTGCCTGCGAGCTCCGGGGCGAGAAAGCCCCATTCATAAGCTGCTCCCGGTGCCCCTGGTCTGCTGGAGACCGTCTCCAGCAGACCAGGGGCACCGGGACTGAAGCCGCAGCAGCAGCGGGTTCCCGGGCTTCTGAGGCTTTGCCAGAGCAAAGCCTCAGAGGCGCGGCACCCCGCTGCCGCTGTGGCTCTGCTCCCCATGTCCCTGGTCTGCTGGGGGGGGGGGGCGCAGCTAGTGTGCCCCCCCCCAGCAGACCAGGCTTTTGTGGACCCTGGGGCAGAGCAGCTGGGGCGCTGCCGATTGGTCCTGCAGCGCCGCTCTGGGCACTACTGGACCAACCTTGCAGCACCCCAGCTGCTCTGCCCCAGGTCCTGATTCAGCCGTTGCTGGTCAGTTTCAGCAGTGGCTGAATCAGGACGCCTGGGGCAGAGCAGCTGGGGTGCTGCTGGGTTGGTCCAGTAGCGCCAAGGAATGAGGAGCAGTGCTACTGGAGCAACCCAGCAGCACCCCAGCTGCTCTTCCCCAGGCGTCCCCAAGTCAGCCGCTGCTGAAACTGACCAGCGCTGACTACAGGAAGCCCAAGACAGAGTTGCTCTGCCCCAGGCTTCCTGGAATCAGCCGCTGATCAGTTTCAGCAGCAGCTGACTTGGGGAACTTGGGGTTCTTATGTTGAATCTGTATGTAAGTCAGAACTGGCGGTCAGTTTCAACAGCGGCTGAATCTGGACGCCAGTTCCGACTTACATACAGATTCAACTTAAGAACAAACCTACAGTCCCTATATTGTACGTAACCCGGGGACTGCCTGTAGTTGTTTTTTAAGTTTTTCCTGTTACAGACTAACTCGGCTACCCCTCTGAAGCTACTATTCTCAGTTTGTCCTTTCTTAGGAAAGCAGGCAAGCATGTCTCTGTAAATCCCAGGGAGGAGGGGGAGAGAGGACTTCTGTATATTGCCCATGCCTACGAGCTCCAATTGGCTGGTTTCTAGTCAATGGGAGATGTGAGGATGGTGCTAGGGAGAAACTCGCTTTTCTTCTCCCCCAATGGGCATGCAGAGAGATGCTTGCCCCCTGCTTGCTTGACGATGTGTGGGGCCATGGTAGGCAACCTGCTTGAGCACCCTCTGGGCCATGGGCCATTAGTGAACCGGAGATTCGTGGTGGGCCAGAGCCAAATATTTGGTGGGCTGTCTCCAACCCCGGGCCATATTTTGTACTTTGTGAAATCATTTGCACTTTTCCTAACTGAATGAAGCACTTATGGTAGTGTTCAGGGGATGGATCTAACTGTTCCATATTTTAGTGTTTTGTAACAATGACCTGCTTTCTCTGGAAGCTCAAGCAAATAAAAAAAGCATTTTAATTAATCCTTATCTAACTGTAATTAAATGGAAACTTTTTCCAGAAAAAACATATGAAATATTATGTTAACATAACCCTAAATCAAAACCATTGCTTATTTCATTACACAGTAAGTACCCATTTATACTGTTTTTAATCTTAGTGGATGCTGCATTTTCTATGGTAATTTCTTTTCCAGTGAAGAGTCTCATTTTTTATCAGGGAATCAGAGGTGACTTATTTCTTCTATTCTGTTGCCTGGCAAGAATTGTTTGGATTATGAGTATCAGCTGATGCTGACAAGTGAAAGACACTTCCAGACTTCATTGACTGATTAAAATAAAACAGGATTGACCTTGGAAGAATAGGATACAGAAATAGAAAGTTCAATATATCTTTTTACATGACAGTTAAAAATTCAATAAATCTTCCTCCTGACAGATACCTGCACATAATCTGACTAAATAAATGCTGTAAGAGTCCTTTTAAACACAGATATATGTCTTGGGATCATGGTTTGATATGACAAAGCTCATTGTTACCAAACACTGCTCTGAACAAGGAGCTTTTTCTAGGAAATTTTGAAAGCTGTATTTTACAGTCATACTTAGCGTGCTTCGCCTTATAAATATTTCTTCATTCACTCTATTTCACAAGTCAGGGAAGCTGTAGAAATCCAGGATTCCATCATCCAGTAAAATCTGTGGTGCTGCATCTGTGGCAATTCTAGGGAAAATTGGCACCAAGCTCCCATCTCTGCCTTCTCTCCACCATGAACAAGAAGCCCCACACCAATTCCTTCCCAACATTTCTAGGCCATCGTGTCCAACCAGTTCTGAAGCAGTAGCCACTGTAGTGGTTACTGCTATAGCAAACTACCCACATTCTATTGGCCAAATAGCCAAATTGTTCAAGCTAATCAGCCACACTCAACCAGCCAAATAGCCACATGTGGTTAGTGGCTAGTGTGTTGGACACCATGGTTCTAGAGCTTCCAGAGTATTGCAAATCAGTTGGTTTTCAACATTCAAGTTCATGGAGTGAGGGGAAGGAGTGGAAAGAGGAAGCACTTGCAGGAAGAGGCGTTGAAGAGGTGGGGTAGAGATGGAGACATGGAGGAAGGAGTGGAATGAGAGTAGGGCCTAGAATGGAGAGGGCTTCACCGAAGATAAGCAGTTGTGAGTAGGGCCAAGTTTTCTGTGGTCAGGCAAAGTCCCACTAGTACTGGATCTCAGAGTTCTGTGCTGTATTTAGCTGTGATTTACCCCCCAAGTATGTTTCTAAGGGTATGTCTGGATTACATTGGTTTTTTGAAAAAACTTCCCTTTTTTTCAAAAAAACTTCACCTGCATCTGCACTGCAATCATGGTCTTTTGACATTAAATCAAAAGAATGCAGGGATTTTTTCAACATTGGTAAACATCACATTATGAGGAAAAACACCTTTTTCAAAAGAGCTCGTGTGGATGCAGAACAGGGACATTTTTTGAAAGAAGAGGTAATCGAAAAAAGCACAGGTGCCCTGGTGGCCATTCTGTGAATAGCAAACAGGGCTTTCTTTCGAGAGAGCATCCATGCTCTATTGTATTCAACTTTTAGAACACCCTGAATTTTAAAGAGCTTTCTTGATCATTCAAGATAGTTTGAGAACATTATAGAACGTTCCAGAATGTTATGGAACTTTCTAGAACATTCATGAGTCAGGAATTCTGACTGTTATGGAACTTTCTGGAAGCATCACAAAAAGTATATAAAGAGACAATTACACATTTATTCCCTTTTGTGAAAGGTGTAATTGTGATTTCATCAGTATGAAAAGAAGAACTAAGCCTAAAAGTGATGCGTGGGTTTATTTCCTTCATAAAATAGTTAAAGACAAAGGGTTATATGAATGTAAGTACTGCATGGCTGAATACATCAGAAATGCGACAAGGATGAGAAAGCATATTTCCAATTGTTTGAAGACTCCTGCTTACATCAAGAAAAAGGCAACAAAATTCTCAGAGTCCAGAAGCAGATCACCTCAACCATCAACATCTATAGAACACTGTGATAGTGCTAGTGAATTTACATCACCACCTTCCACATCTAGTTCATCCAAGGTGTGTCACTCTATAAGTCGTTACTTTGATTCTATGAATGAAACTGAAAACAAAGTTTTGGATGAATTTTTTGCACGAGCTATATTCTCATCAGGATCGCCTCTTTCACTGGTTATAAACAAAGATTGGATTACTTTCATGCAAAAATTAAGACCATCTTACAAGATGCCATCCAGGTACATACTTTCTAACAAACTTTTGGAAGCTGAATATCAATGTGTTGATGCTCTCATAAAAACAAACATTGCTGAAGCCTCTTCTTTTGCACTGCAGTGTGATGCGTGGAGCAACCAAAGAAATAAATCTGTCATAAATTTTATTATATCAACACCCCAACCAGTGTTTTACAAGACAGTGGAAACAGATGTTGAATGCCATATTGCTGAGTATATGGCACTCTGTATGGAAGAAATACTGACAGAAATAGGCACTGAAAATTTGGTACCATTGTCACTAATAATGCTGCAGCAATGGTGAAATCCTTATCAATGCTTAATGAAAAATACAATCACATTGCTATGTACACTTGTGCTGCTCATACACTAAATTTGTTAATTGGTGACGTCAGTAACTTAAAATCTTTTCAAGAAACTGAAGCTACCTGTAAACTATTGTGAAGGAAATTAACAAATCGTAAGTTTTATGAGCTCATTTTACTGCATTTCAAAAAGAGAAAAATCAAACTTGTGCACTTAAATTGTCAGTTAAAACTAGGTAGGGTTTCATTTTATATTGTTTGAAAAGCTTATTGAAATAAAAAAAAGTCTTAAAATGCCTTGCTGTCCCTGAAGATTTACAGACTACACTGAGCAAACGTACCAGGAATTCAATCCTGGATGAAGATGTATTTTGGGTATGGGTCCAAAAACTGCATGCACTGATAAGTCCTGTTGTTAAATGGATTACGCTGCTTGAATCTGACCAGCAAAAAATGAGCAAAGTTCCTGAATGTTTCAGGGAATTAAGCAATCATTTTGATAGGCTACTTCCTGAAAGTCCACTTACCAAACAAGAAAAACAGAATATGATGAAAAGTTTTGAAAAAAGAAAAGATATGGCTCTAAAAGATATTCACTATGCTGCAAACAGGGGCGGCCCATGAGCCTACGCGAACTAGGCAGTTTCCTAGAGCCCTGCTGGCCTGGGTGCCCAATGATGATGTCACGGCCATTGATGGCCGTGCAAGCGGGGGGCACCGATTGTGCCTCCCGCTTGGGGCGTCATCTGCCATAGCCGGCCTCGGGTCACTCTTGGCTGTAAATATTCTAGATCCAAAATTCAATGGTGAGTGCCTTATTAGAAATGAACAAATACTAGGAAAAAATCATATGTAACATAATCAGCTGGCTCAGCAGTAACATGGTGGAAAGGTATTTGCTATGGATCAAAATTAGGGAAAGCAGCGATCAGCATATTGAATATGCCACCAACAATGGCAGCAACTGAAAGAAGTTTCAGTATTTACAGTATCATTCATAATGCAAAAAGAAACAAGTTAATACAAGAAAGGGCAGGCAAGCTGACATTCATAGCCCATAATATAAAGTTTCTTAAAAACCCAAATAATGCTCCATTGAAATCCCCAAGAGAAAAAAGGAAACAGAACCAGAGAAATGAGGAAGAAGAAACTGATGATGCTGAAGAGAAAGAAGAACAAGTTGAAGAAGAGGATATGTATGAGGAAGAAGAAGAGATAGAAATATATGGGTCATATTCAGAAAGTGCAGATTCTGATTAGACTTGTATTCAATCCAGAAAGTTAAAAATATTTGTATCCTGCAACAGAAGATTTGTAATAAAAGTTCTAGTAATTTAAACCTGTGTCTTTTTTTCTTTACTTTCCTGAATTTTCATTTTAACAATTGTAAACTTTCATGATTCTTGAAGTCAGGGGCGGATATAGGGCAGGGCGAACGGGGCGGCCGCCCTGGGCCCCACGCTTAAAAAAGCCCCGCGCATGCGCCGTGGCAAAGGGGGCCCCGCGGAGTTATGCTGCCTGGGGCCCTGCAAAACAGTCATCTGCCCCTGCTTGAAGTTTTATTAAAGAAAGACATTATTATAAATAGTAAAATTCTTTAAAAACTATTTAACAAGTATTTAAGAAAAAGTTCTAAAAAATTCTCGCATAAGAGAATATTCTCAAGAACATTCTCAAGAATATTCTCCGAAAGTTTATTCCCAAGAATTTAACATCACTAGTTGCTGCTAATTGTAAGCATGTGTCAATATCAAATGGTGGCATTGTTGCAGAAATTGGAAAAGGGCACATCAGTTCATGCCTTGTACAAGTATTACAGTGTAGGGTCATGTATAGTATATGATTTGAAGAAGCAAAATAATCAAATTCTTAAGTTTTTAGCCCAAAGTGAGAGTAAAAAATGTGTGAGTGTTCATCTGACACCAAAGGAAGGGAAAAACAGCTATTTGCAAATATTTTTCAAGTGGTGATTTTACTAGCTGTGTGACTTTAGACTAATGACTTCTTTGTACATCTGCTCTCCTTCCCACCATGTTCTTTCTGTTTACTCCTTAGATTCTAAGGTATTCTATAAAGTATTCTATAAAGTATTCTATAAAGAACTGAACTTGAGGCATGAGTATGGCTATTCACAAGGATGGCTTCAGAAATTTTAAAACAGGCATAGCATAAATCTACAGTGCATGTACAGTGAAAAAAGAAATGCAGATACAAAAGCTGCCACTATGTATGTTGATGAATGTGCACAATTATTTTAAAATGGGAAGTTATCCCCAAAGCAGGCACACAATGTACATGACACCCAAGAGTATGCAAAAGGGTGAAAACGTTGCCAGTGATATATTGTGGCAACAAAAAACTTTGGATAATGACGAATCTATGGTTTTGAGTGGTTTGAAAAATATTTTGTACCAGAGGCAAGAGCCCACTGTACCTTGGCGTGACGTAGTAGGGGTGCCGTCTGCTCTGTAACCTGGGGTTCCCCTGCTCTGTGATGTGTGGTTCCCACTGATTCACCTACATGTGTATTGGCCCAGACACCTAGTGCCAGCTTGAGCAGATAACAAGTCTCTTCCCAGAGGGAGAGACAAAGGAAGGGAGGCGGAGACGGCCACCTTGCTGAGGAGCAGGATCTGGGAGGGAGGCAGTTTGTGGCTGGGAAACATGAAAGGAAGAGACTAAGCTGAGTCCTGAGGGTTGAAGGAGTGATGGATCCCCTAACCTAAGGGGTCTGAGGCACCCTGGCCCTGACTCCTGTAATCACATCACATCTATGCTGTGCTGTATCCTGGAGAAGCAATAAATCCTCTCTATTCTACTGGTTGGCGGAGTCTGTTCTGGCTGCTATGGAGGTGCAGGATCAGGGGGAACCCCAACACGCAGTTACACTTGGTATGTATGGATCCAAAGTGCAAAATTGTGCTGATCCTCAACAAGTGTTCTACTCAACCTAAAACAGAGCTGCTGGTCAGAGATAAAGCAGTGGGACTCTATTTAACCCCAAACGGTAACTCACTGAGGGTATGTCTACACTACCCTCCTAGTTCGAACTAGGAGGGTAATGTAGGCATACCGCACTTGCAAATGAAGCCCAGGATTTGAATTTCCCGGGCTTCATTTGCATAAGTGGGGAGCCGCCATTTTTAAAACCCCACTCGTTTGAACCCCGTGCAGCGCAGCTAACCGGGCCTTAAACTAGGTAGTTCGGACTAGGCTTCCTATTCCACGAGGTGTACCGGTAGTTCGGAATAGGAAGCCAAGTCCGAACTACCTAGTTCGAGCCCCGTGTAGCCACGCTGCACGGGGTTCGAACGAGCGGGGTTTTAAAAATGGCGGCTCCCCGCTTATGCAAATGAAGCCTGGGAAATTCAAATCCCGGGCTTCATTTGCAAGTGCGGTATGCCTACATTACTCTCCTAGTTCGAACTAGGAGGATAGTGTAGACATACCCTGAGGGTATGTCTACACCACAAAGTTAATTTGAACTAACAGCCGTTAGTTCGAATTAACTTTCATAGGCGCTACACATACAAACCGCTAGTTTGAACTTAATTCGAACTAGCGGAGTGCTTAATTCGAACTAGGTAAACCTCATTCTATGAGGACTAATGCCTAATTCGAATTAAGTAGTTCGAATTAAGGACTGTGTAGCCACTTAATTCGAACTAGTGGGAGGCTAGCTCTTCCCAGCTTGCCCTGGTGGCCACTCTGGGCCAAACCAGGGAAACTCTTCTGCCCCCCTGCTGGCCCCAGAGCCCTTAAAGGGCTACGGTCTGCCTACGGTGCTTGTGCCAGGTGCAAGCCTGCCAGCACCCAGCCAGCAGACCCTGTATCTGGCACAGCATGAGCCAGCTACCCGCTGCCACCCAGCCCTCCCCCTCTTCTCGGGACCAAGCTAGCAGCTTCCAGGAGCCTGCCCGGGGCCGCAAGAAGCAGGTGCCCACCTGGTCTAGTGCGGAGATCACGGACCTCATCGAGGTTTGGGGGGAGGTCTCGAACGTCCACGACCTCTGCACTAGGCACAGGAAAGTGGCTGTCTAGGGCAGGATAGCTGCCAGCCTGGCCACCAAAGGCCACATGCAAACCCAGGACCAGGTTTGCATGAAAATCAAGGTGGTCCAGTGAGACCCCTGACCCTGAGCCCTGAACTTAGAACATAAGAACATAAGAACATAAGAACGGCCGTACTGGGTCAGACCAAAGGTCCATCTAGTCCAGTAGCCTGTCTCCCGACAGCGGCCAACACCAGCTACCCCTGAGGAGATGGACCGAAGACAATGACCAAGCCATTTGTCTCGTGCCATCCATCTCCAGCCTTCCACAAATAGAGGCCAGGGATACCGTTCCCACCCCCTGGCTAATAGCACTCCATGGACCCAACCTCCATGACTTTATCTAACTTCTCTTTAAACTCTGTTATAGTTCTAGCCTTCACAGCCTCCTGTGGCAAGGAGTTCCACAGGTTGACTATTTGCTTTGTGAAGAAGAACTTTCTGTTATTAGTTTGAAGCCAGTTACCCATTCATTTCATTTCATGTCCTCTAGTCCTTCTATTATGGGAACTAATGAAGAACTTTTCTTTATGCACCCTCTCCACACCACTCATGATTTTATAGACCTCTATCATATCCCCCCTCAGTCTCCTCTTTTCTAAGCTGAAAAGTCCCAGTCTTTTTAGCCTCTCTTCATATGGGACCTGTTTCAAACCCCTAATCATTTTAATTGCCCTTTTCTGAACCCTTTCCAAGGCCAAAATATCTCTTTTGAGGTGAGGAGACCACATCTGTACACAGTACTGAAGATATGGCGTACCATAGTTTGATACTTCTCCTCCTCCTTCTTCCCCTGGCTTTCCCCTTCCAGCTCCCACCTCACAGGTTTCTCCCTCCCCTCTCCCACCCTCTCTCTTCCCCTCTCCCACCTGCTTTTCTCAGTCTCCCCAGAGGTTAATCCCCACCCCGGAGTTTTGCTAAATAAAGAGTTTCTATTTTTGACCACACGTGTCCTTTATTTTTTACATCAGGAAGGGGGGCTAGAGAGGGATAAGTAGCAGGAGGTGAGGGAGGAATGGGGTACGAGCCCCCAGTGGGGAGGACTGGGGTGGCTCTGTGGGCTCCTTGGGGTGGAAGCTCTCCTGCAGGGTCTCCAGGATCCTAACAGCCCCCTGATTGACCCCTCCCCGGATGGCAGCCTGCCGCAAGTGCAGCCGGGCTGATGGCCAAGTGCTGTGATGTGCAGAGTGTGGGCATTCAGGGCACTCCAAGCCAGGACTGCTTTGCTGTTCCTCATCGAGTTAGACAAGCAAGCGGGGAACCCCTGAGAACTGTCTGTCCGGGGTGGCGGTTGGGTCCCTTTAAGCACAGCCCTCGGCTAGCCTGAGACAGCAGCTTCATGCTCTAAGTCCTAACCTGATGCCCTGCCGTCACCTGTTCTGGCCAGCCTTCACTTTGGTTCAGGGTCCACTCAATGTGGACATACTAGTTTGAATTAGCAAAATGCTAATTCGAATTAGTTGTTAGGTCTAGATGCACTAGTTCGAATTAGCTTAGTTTGAATTAACTAATTCGAATTAAGTTAGTTCGAATTAGTGCTGTAGTGTAGACATACCCTTATTCTGGCTTGTGATCAGGGTATTTTATGATCTCTGAAATGTTTGTACAGTTCAGAGTTTATGCACCAATTATGAGTATTGCTCAATGATGGGAAGAGTTTGACAACATGTAGGAAAGAATTTAACCTCACGGGTACAAACTGGACACTAGCCAGAGCCTAGGACATACTAACTTCATCTGCTCCAAAGAATGGATGGCACAAATAGTGGACAGCTCTAAAGTTTAAGGACAGACCTGACATCAATGATGATTTCAAGTTCACTATATTTGAAATGTCTGAAAACCAAAAAATTGCTAATGAGGTAATGGAGTATACCAGTGGTATGTCTCACCCTGAATGGCTTGAGCTGTGAAAGGATCTTGGAGAGAAAATTTGCTAGACTGGATAGAAATTGACAAAGATGCACCAATTGCTAATCAAATAATGGAAGAAGAAATTGTGCAAACAATAAAGCAGAGAAAACACAAATATATAGTGAAGAAGCCAGTGATGATGAAGAAAATGAGGAGGCTGTAGTAGAAAAAATGTCTATCAATGAATGCATTCAGTTGGCAACAAACTTAACAGAAGGACTGGAGAAATGACATTTCGTCTCAGAGCAAGAGATTATGTCTCTCTATGTGACAGTAGAATAAACTCATTAAAGAAAAAACAAACTATATTGGACAAAGCCAACCTGGAAGATTGGTTAAAAGTAGTAAAAAGAGTAGTGAGCAGCAATCTACAGTCAGAAATTGTGCCTCCATTTCATCTACTCCTACAGCAGAGACGCCAGTGTAACATGACTTATCAGTTATTGACACATCACTTAGGAAGTCTAATTCAGGCATCATTTATGTACGTGAATTATAGATTTTCCTGTACTATATTATTATCTATTTAATTTTTCATATTATTTTCTGTTTTCATGCTTTGTCTACTTATTTCCTTGTGTCAATATAATAAAACTCTGCAACAACACTAGCACTTTGCATTTCAAGGGTTGTCCAGTTTCTTTTGCCTATGCTGAGATAAAAATAACAAGAGACACACAGGCATCAGAACTAACACGTGATGTAGCTGCCCTACGCTTTGTGTCCAGGATCCCAGCTGCCAGTCCTTCTGCTGATGCCTGGGATTCCAATCACCACTGACAGGTAGTCCCAGCCACAGTTCCCCTGCAGCCAGGGTCCCAGCCACCAACCCCAGTTGCCAGCTCTCACCTGTGGTCATGGGGTTCTGCTCCTGGCCCCAGTTAGGGCTTCACAGCCACCCTGAGTCCTATTCCCAGAGTCGGGCAGGGAGGGTATGTCTACACTACAAAGTTAATTCGAACTAACAGACGTTAGTTCAAATTAACTTTGATAGGCGCTACACTAGCGCTCCGCTAGTTCGAACTTAATTCGAACTAGCGGAGCGCTTAATTCGAACTAGGTAAACCTCATTTTATGAGGACTAACGCCTAGTTCGAATTAGCTAGTTTGAATTAAAGGCTGTGTAGCCACTTAATTCGAACTAGTGGGAGGCTAGCCCTCCCCAGCTTTCCCTGGTGGCCACTCTGGGCACCACCAGGGAAACTCGTCTGCCCCCCTCCCGGCCCCGGAGCCCTTAAAGGGGCACGGGCTGGCAACGGTGCCCGTGCCAGGTGCAAGCCTGCCAGCACCCAGCCAGCATACCCTGTACCTGGCACGGCTCGAGCCAACCACCCGCTGCCACCCAGCCCTCCGCCTCTTCCCGGGACCAGGCAGGCGGCTCCCGGGAGCCTGCCCAGGTCTGCAAGAGGCGGGCACCCGCCTGGTCTAGTGCAGAGATCAGGGACCTCATCCACAACCTCCACAGTAGGCACAGGAAAGTGACCGTTTAGGGGAGGATAACTGCCAGCCTAGCCACCCGGGAGCAGGTTTGCATGAAAATCAAGGTGGTCTACTAAGACCCCCGACCATGAGCCCTGAGCTTAGAATGGCCATACTGGGTCAGACCAAAGGTCCATCTAGCCCAGTAGCCTGTCTGTCAACAGTGGCCAACACTAGGGACCCTGGAGGGGATGGACCAAAGACAATGACCAAGCCATTTGTCTCGTGCCATCCATCTCCAGCCTTCCACAAACAGAGGCCAGGGACACCATTTCTACCCCCTGGCTAATAGCACTCCATGGACCCAACCTCCATGACTTTATCTAACTTCTCTTTAAACTCTGTTATAGTTCTAGCCTTCACAGCCTCCTGTGGCAAGGAGTTCCACAGGTTGACTATTTGCTTTGTGAAGAAGAACTTTCTGTTATTAGTTTGAAGCCTGCTACCCATTCATTTCATTTGGTGTCCTCTAGTCCTTCTATTATGGGAACTAATGAAGAACTTTTCTTTATGCACCCTCTCCACACCATTCATGCTTTTATAGACCTCTATCATATCCCCCCTCAGTCTCCTCTTTTCTAAACTGAAAAGTCCCAGTCTCTTTAGCCTCTCTTCATATGGGACCTGTTCCAAACCCCTCTCTCTTCCCCTCTCCGACCTCCTTTTCCCAGTCTCCCCGAGTTTTGTTCAATAAAGAGAGTTTCTATTTTTGAACACACGTGTCCTTTATTTTGTACATCAGGAAGGGGGGCTAGAGAGGGGTAAGTGGAAGGAGGTGAGGGAGGAATGGGGTACGAGCCCCCGATGGGGAGGACTGGGCTGGCTCTGCGGGCTTCTCGGGGTTGAAGCTCTCCTGAAGCCCCTTGATTGACCTGCCCTCCGGATGGCAGCCTGCGGCAAGTGCAGCCAGGCTGATGGCCGAGTGCTGTGATGTGCCGAGTGTGGGCACTCAGGGCACTCCAAGCCAGGACTACTTTGCAAGCGGGGAACCCCTGAGAACTGTCTGTCCAGGGTGGGGGTCGGGTCCCTTTAAGCACAGCCCTCAGCTAGCCTGAGGCAGCAGCTCCACGCTCTAAGTCCTAATCTGATGCCCTGCTGGCACTGCTTCCAGCCATCCGTAACCTCAGTTCAGGGTCCACTCAGTGTGGACATGCTAGTTCTAGTTTTTAGTCTAGATGCACAAGTTCGAATTAGCTTAGTTCAAATTAACTAATTCGAACTAAGTTAGTTCGAATTAGTGCTGTAGTGTAGACATACCCTGAGAGACATTGATGGGGCAAGGGCTGAGATCTCAGGTGGCAGAAGTGGGGCCAGTGGCTGGGATCTGCAGCCAGTGGCCAGGAACCCAATTGCAAAGAAACTGAAGGCTGGGACCTGACACTAGTAGTTGGGACCCCAAGTTGCAGAAGAGGGGCCGGCAGCTGGGAGCTGGGGCTAGCTTCTAGGATCCCAGATGGCAATAGAGGGCCAGCAGCGAGGAGCTGCAGTTGACAGTTAGGACTCCAGGTGGGGACTGGCTGTGGTGACTCTGAGTGGCAGTGGGAACCCTGGTTGCTGGGACATGCTGGACAAAAAGATGGGCACCTTTTCTGCCCACACCTATGGAGCCCTACTGACACTAAGCATTGACCTCTCCTGGTCTAGAAACTTCTCTAGTCCTGCATAGGTCAGGGCCTGAGGGTGCCAAATTTAGAGAGGTTCAACCTCTACTGATGTTTTATAGTTTATACTGATGTTTGCTATGATTGAATAGTTGGGGCCATATCTGACAGGGTTGTTTTAATGGACTGTTTTTGAAAGATTAGGAAATATAATCCTAATGCTTTGGGTGACTGGGTGATAGGGGAGGAATCATGTGAGGATTACCTGTTGTGTTCCCTCCCTCTGGGGCATCTGATATCGGCCATAGTTGGCAGACCGGATACTGGGCTTGATGGACCATTGGTCTGACCCAGTATGGCCATTCTTATGTTCTTATGAAGAAGAGGGATGCAATATATGTAATGGGCTGGCGTAATGAAGGGGGAGCCAGGGTATGTGAGGGGAAAGCCAGGGTATGTGAGGGAAAGAAATTTCTGATGTACAAACAATTTTTATTTTCTTAGCCCACAGACTTAGTCATGGTCCTTTTTTCCAGCTCCACTGGGTTTTTATAGGGAAGCAAGCTGAAGCATCTGTCCAAAGCTGTCAAAGCTAAGGATGACTAACCAAAGGCAGAGCTATCTGTGGTGGTTACCATTAAAAGTCAGTGGACCACAGTCTTCATTGCTGTACACCTTTTGTACACATTTTCACAAGAAGAAAGTGAATGGAAAATGCCTGTAAGACATTGTCAGATCAGAATGGCTGCACTTTACACACACTTGGCATTGGTATAAATGACTGCATGGATGCAGGGCAATGGTCTAGAATTTCCAACCCAATAACAGATATTTTCAATTTTGACTAATTACTACCGGTATTGTCTTATAATTGTTGTAAAGTTTCACACATTCACCACTTTGAACTGGACACCCTGTAAGATGGCCAGTTAATTAATTTCTCTGTTATGTATAATGTCAAACTTAAGTTGTGTATTGACTTTTGAGATTTATTTTATTTCATTTATTTTTGTGTGACTGAGGAAAAAGCTATTTTTATTATGACTTTTCTCTTGATAATGCAGTACTCTGACACGTTTGTAATGGGAGCCAATATATTTTGGAAGACCAATTCGGCCAAAAGGCATTTAAACAAAATTGCTGAGAATGCAACATATGAATTCAGATTAAAATTTGTGCACCAATTATTGATTGTGAACACTTTGTGACAGACTGGAGTACTTAAACAATATCGTTCCAGAGATTTGTAATTATTTTTATATATATTGTTGACACATTTACAGATACTAGCATAAAAATGGTATTTTATATATAGGCAGTCCCCGGGTTATGGCTTTTCTGACTTATGTTGGATCCCTACTTACAAACGGGGCTTTTCTCGCCCCGGAGGACGCGGGTGGTGGGACCGCCCAGACGTGCCACGTCCTGCCGCCTGCATCCTCCGGGGCGAGAAATGCTGCTCCGCGTCTCCCTGGTCTGCTTGGGGGGACCCCTCAGCAGACTAGGGAGACGTGGAGCAAAGCCACGGAGGACGCGGGCGGCGGGACCGCCCAGACGCGCCATGGTCCCGCCGCCCATGTCCTCCGCAGCTTTGCTCCGCGTCTCCCTGGTCTGCTGGGGGAAGCGCAGCTAGTGGGGAGGGCACAGACCAGGCTTTTCTCGCCAACGCCTGTGGTAGAGCAGCTGCGGCACTGCCTGGTTGGTCCTGCAGCGCCGCTCCTGGGTGCTACTGGACCAACCCGGCAGCACCCCAGCTGCTCTGCCCCAGGAGTCCTGATTCAGCCGCTGCTGGTCAGTTTCAGCAGCGGCTGAATCAGGACGCCTGGGGCAGAGCAGCTGGGGTGCTGCTGGGTTGGTCCAGTAGCGCCGAGGAGCAGCGCTACTGGACCAACCCAGCAGCATCCCAGCTGCTCTGCCCCAGGCGTCCCCAAGTCAGCCGCTGCTGAAACTGACCAGCGGCTGACTACAGGAAGCCCGAGGCAGAGTTGCTCTGCCCCGGGGTTCCTGGAATCAGCCGATGATCAGTTTCAGCAGCAGCTGACTTGGGGAAACCTGGGGCAGAGCAGCTGGGGCGCTGCCGGGTTGCTACCCAGCAGCGCCCCAGCTGCTCTGTCTCAGGCGTCCAGATTCAGCCGCTGCTGAAACTGATCAGCGGCTGATTCCAGGAAGCCCAGGGCAGAGAAACTCTACCTCGGGCTTCCTGTAGTCAGCCGCTGATCAGTTTCAGCAGCGGCTGAATCTGGACGCCAGTTCCGACTTACGTACAAATTCAACTTAAGAACAAACCTACAGTCCCTATCTTGTACATAATCCGGGGACTGCCTGTATTCAGCTCCAGTCTAGTAAATGTCAATATAAGGTACCAAAGTTGCCTTTTTTTTTTTCAGTTTAACAGGATCACATGCTTAAGGATTATGTTATGTAGTAGGCTTCAGTGGAAAAAAGGTGATGTGATAGATTCACTAAAAAAATAATAGCATATCCAAGCATGGAATGTGCCACAAGATGTGCTTTGAGCAAGTCATCTTCCCATCCCACTTCCTCCATGGAAACGTAGGTGACCTGTTCAATGCTTGGATATTATGTTTTCCTGCATATTAGTAATGTCAGGCTTATTTCTGTATGAGTGTCTGAGGGTATTTTATGACAATGCAAAATGTCACATTTGTGTTATAATTTCTCCCTTATGATGTTGCTCTGCTTTGTTGCTCTGCTTTCTCCCTTATGATGTTGCACTTTTTGCGGAAAAGAGTCTGTGGCCAATCTAGACGCGCTTTTCCGCAAAAAAAGCGATCGGGGCTTTTTTGCGGAAAAGAAATCTCTGCTGTCTACACTGGCCCTTTTGCGCAAAAGTCTTTCGGAAAAAGACTTTTGCCCGAACGGGAGCAGCATAGTATTTCCGCAAAAAGCACAGATTTCATACAGTAGGAAGTCAGTGCTTTTGCGGAAATTCAAGCGGCCAGTGTAGATAGCTGGCAAGTTTTTCCAGAAAAGCTGCTGATTTTCTGGAAAAACTGGCCAGTCTAGACACAGCCCTCTTGATGAAGTGCAATCTTACACACCATCAAATGCTTGATGCTTCTTGCTGAAACTGATTGAAACAGGTCCAATTGTGGTGGATGTTTTTGTCACATGAGCATTTTTCTACTTTAGTCTGAGGCCAATGACTCATTTTACATAGGCTATCAAACCATTATCAGTGGAAAAGTCTAAATGACCATGTGTCATGGCAACAATTTCAATTAAAATAATGATTCAGAAAGGTACTGAGGCTTGATCTTGATTTCATTTAAACTAATAGCAATACTCCCACTGATTTAATGGGTGGAGGATTATATCAATTTCTTGTAAGTAGTGAACAAATGTAAGTGGACAGTCCTGTTTGCTGGCCTGACATTGTCCTTAATTATGTGTGGGCATATGGATATTGTGTGTGCTTGTGCCTGGCCAGGTGGATTTGTTAGTATTGTGGGACGAAATAAGAGATAAAGCTGAAGTGCTACAGGGAATGGTGGGAATATAATGAGTATATACTGAACAGCTGATTGACTTCTCTCTCTCAAGCCAAGGTCAAGCAACCAACTAGGAGGTGCAAACGGTATGGGGAGGTGGGGATAAGCAACCCAAAAAGCCAGAATATAGCCTGGCCTTGGCCAGAGCATAATCTCACTCCTGGAGAGATGGGGGCTGGAGGCGGGCAACTTTCTTCCCCCAGTGGAGATTTACTGTCGGGGATGTGCCAATGCCCACACATATTGTGGGAGATACGGCCTACCCCCTGCTGCCCTGGCTAATGCAGCCTTACATGGGGCAGCCGGACCACAACTGGGCCCGGTTCAATGACCACCTCAACCGGGCCCACAACCAAGTGGAGTGCACCTTTGGGCGTCTGAAAGCCCGGTTCTGTTGTTTGCTCACCGTCTGGAGATGGGTGAGCGGAATGTCTCGGAGGTAGTGGCTACATGCTGTGTTCTCCACAATCTCATGGAGCGGAGGGGGGAGGCTTTCCTCCCGGCATGGATGGCAGGCAAGGGCTAGGCCTTCGAACAGCCCCGCACTGCTGCCACCGCCAGGTGCACCACGATGGGGTGTGCATCCGGGAGGCCCTGATGGAGATGTTCTCCCAGGCCCTATAGTAGGGTCGCCTCTGTCTCCCATGACATCTCCCTCACATCCCCTACCCTTCCCTCCTCCCCTCTCCTTACCTCCCAATAAACAACCAACACAGGTTTTTTTGGAACACAACGTTTTGAACTTTATTATATTTACAATGGATGGGGGGGATGTAGGGTGGGAGGGGGAGGAGGCTCTCAACTGGGAGGGGGGAGCTACTGCTGGGAGGAGTGATCCCTGCAACTGCCTCTGTGGGGGCTGAACTGGACATGGGGGTCAGGCCGCGTTGGGGCAGGCAGCACGGGGAGGTTGGCAGGAGGGGCAGGAGGAGGAGGGGAGATGGGCATTTGGAAGGGAGGGATGGCGGGTAGATGGGGCATTGCCATGCCATAGTGTACAGCATGGCCAATGTGAGCTGTGAGGGCAGTGATTGCATCTGCCACTCGATCACAGTGGGCCTGGAAGTGGCCCCGGGCCTGGAAGTGGCCCCAGGCCTGCTGGCACCACTCAACTTTCGCCTCCATCCGCCGGGTGATGGCTGCTTCTATTCGCTCAATGGCTTGCACATGCCACCGAAGCAGGTGGTCCCGCTGCCGGACCCGCCAGCTTGGGGCCTGGGTGGTTGGGGGTGCTGCCACTGCTGCAGGGCTGGAGAGTTCCCCGGTCCTGCTTGGTCCCACTGCAGAGAACAGAAAAGGATGGGTCAGTCAGGCAGCCCAGCCACCGTCCCCGCACCCCATGCCCTCCACCCCTGAGGCCAGCTGACAACACGGTACTGTGGCTTGGGCCCACTCATCTCCCCCCCCCCCATGTTGTATGTTTGCATACAGCACTGCCCCCCGAGAAGAGTACTCCTCCATGTATTGTAACCACCGGTCTGTGTCCTGGCCCCTTGGTGGGTAGGAGGACACGTGTGTTGGGTTAAGCTGTGGAACCCTGCCGGGGGAGGTTGTGAGGCTTTGGACTAATCAATGGTGTTTGACAGGGAGCAAAATGAATCCCCACACAGTGCCCTGGAAGCACATATGGCAGACGTGGTCTGGGCTCTCAGATTCCCCATCATGTGGCTGTCTCCTGGATGGAACCAGGGGTGACTGGGGTGTACCATCCTTGCAGCGAAACTCAGGTGGCCCTAGGGCCGGCCTGAGTGTTTCCCCCCTTCCCCTCCCGCTAGCCCTCACAATACGGTAGCCCAGGGACTGTGTGGCTGCAGTGGGGACTTCCCTCATGGGGCCAGCCAAGGCACCGGGAGCAGGCGAGGGGCTCAGTGGGGGCCATGTTCACAGGGCTGTGATGCTGCGGTTTTCCCAGCAACAGCTGGCTGTGCCTCACAGCCAGGCATGGAACAGTGTGCTGTTCTGTGTGCTGCACTCTTGCGGAGCTGTGGGCTCTGGCCTGAGCCTCTGGGGCCCTGGCTGGTTCCAGCCGGCATCCACCCTTCCCCCCTGGTCTGGACGTGAGTGAGCAGCATGGTCCCAGGCATGCCCTGGAGCTGTCTGCCGCGGCCATGTGCCACTTGGTCACCAGGCTGCATGTGGCTGCATGTGCTGCATACTTCTAATGCTACACAGTGTGCAGCTCACGCTGCCTAAGTGACACTCCCTCTCCTTCCCCCCCCTCCAGCCCTCCCGGGCACCTGGCTACCCCTCGCCCTTGTGAGGACAAAGTGCAACACTCACCACTGGATCCTTCCCTGGCATCCAAGGACGCACGGGAGAAGTCGAGGCTGCCAGAGAGGACCTCCATTTGCAGGGTGACAGTGCTGCCCTCATCCTCTGACCCGCTGGCTGGCTCATCTTTCTCCCTTGCCTTGCTGGGCCTGGTGATGGGGGGGCGCCTGCTCGTGTCCACAGGGACTGACGGGCCATGCGGTGCTGCCTGGCCCAGGATCTGGTGGAGCTGCTGGTAGTGGGGGCAGCTGTCAGCTCCTACCCCCTGGCCCTCACTGGCCCAGACATAGCCCAGGTGCAGCTCTTTCACCTTAGCCTGGACCTGCTCAAGGGTCCGGGCTGGATGTCCCTGGTGCGAGAGCGCCCGGGCTATGCGGCAGAAGATCTCCGCATTGCGGCGACGGGTGCCCCGGGTGTCGTGGAGGGCCTCCTCCTCCTCCTCCAACAGGTCCAGGAGGGCCTCGAGCTCCCTTGGGGACCAGGATGGGGCTCTTCGCTTTCTGCCCCTTGGGGCCTCCTGCGCTGGGGGTGCGGGTGGCTGTTCCCCCCCTGGAGCGGCCATCCTGCTCTGGTGGCTGTTGGGGAAGGCAGCACAGCCTCGTGGCAGAGCTCAATGCAGAGGCAGCAGAAAGGCTTCTGCCTCGTGGCCTCTGCAGGCTGCGTCTGCCTTTAAGGGGGCTCGGGTTACCAGGAAGTTCGGGAGCTGCCTGCAGGTACGGAGTGTCCAAGCGGCCACTAGGGCTTTTTTCCGTTGAGAGTGCTTTTGCTCAAAATGTCTTGGCTGCCTGTCTACACTGGCCTCTTGCGCAAGAACACTTGCGCAAGAGGGCTTATTCCTGAGTGGGAGCGTCATAGTTCTTGCGCAAGAAGCACTGATTTCTCACATCAGAACGTCAGTGTTCTTGCGCAGAACTCGCGGCCAGTGTAGACAGGCGGCAAGTTTTTGTGCAAAAGCAACTGCTTTTGCGCAAAATCTTGCCAATGTAGATACAGCCTGTCAGTATATAGAGTTAAGCCTGACTGGTGTGAAGAAACTTGGAATATTCCTTGCTTTGAACTAAATCCCAATACATATTGCATTGCCTATAGTTTGGACTTCTAATCTTCTACTTTCTGTCTACATGATAAGAACCAGAGTAGAAGGTGATGGGAAAGCCCTCTAACAAATGAGTTATTGCATTTACATTTGTGTTATGATGCTCTCTATAGTTTATTTCAATTGAAAATAAAATGCTGCATTATTTAAGTGGGTGAAAACGATTTCAGATCAGTGCAGGAAAAGTAAGCTATTTTCTAATAATATTTATTACTACAGGTTGAACCTCTGTAATCCAAAACTCTCTCTGCTAGAAACATCTGTCGTCCTGAATGATTTTAGTTAGTCCGATGTCCACTTTTCATAGGTGTGGCCAAGTTTCCTGCAGTCCCACTAAGTCCTTAGTTTGAATTACCTGTTACACCTCATTCCAGGTGAAGGAAAATAGAATCCATTTAACATACATATTTTTTAAATCCAGATTATCCATATGACGGTCACAAGTGGAATATAGTTAACTAATAAATTCTGAACTAGTATTAGACAAATAGGTCAAAGAGTTTGTTGCAGTAAATTAATATAACTGTTTTGAAGTTATATTATGGAGTTACATCAGTTTATAGGACATGAGAATTTGGACTACAAATGTCTCCCTTACTTTTTACAGAGGGGTAGCGGAGTTAGGGTATGTCTACACTTGCAGCCTAATTCAAACTAGGGCTACAAATGTAGGCATTTGGAATTGCAAATCAAGCCTGGGATTTAAATATCCCGTGCTTGATTTGTATGTTCCCGGATGGGTACCATTTTTGAAATTTACAAGCTCGGACTAACTGCCCGTGTCTACACGTGGCAGGGAAACAGGTGTTTGAAATAACGCCCTATTTTGAACTACCTGTTAAACCTCATTGCAGGAGGAATAACAGGTAGTTCAAAATAGGTCTTTATTTTGAATGCCCGTTTCCTGCTGTGTGTAGACGTGGGCAGTTAGTTTGGGCTTGTAAATTTCAAAAAATGGTGTCTGGCCGGGAACATGCAAATCAAGCTTGGAATATTTAAATCCCGGGCTTGATTTGCAATTCCAAATGCCTACATAGAATCATAGAATGCTAGAATCCTAGAATCATAGGACTGGAAGGGACCTCGAGAGGTCATAGAGTCCAGCCCCCCGCCCTCAAGGCAGGACCAAGCTCCACCTACACCATCTCTGACAGATGTCTATCCAACCTGTTCTTAAATATCTCCAGAGAGAGAGATTCCACCACCTCCCTTGGCAATTTATTCTAATATTTGACCACCCTGACAGTTAGGAATTTTTTCCTAATGTCCAATCTAAACCTCCCTTGCAGCACTTTAAGCCCATTACTCCTTGTCCTGTCCTCAGAAACCAAGAGGAACAAATTTTCTCCTTCCTCCTTGTGACACCCTTTTAGATATTTGAAAACCACTATCATGTCCCCCCTTAATCTTCTTTTTTCCAAACTAAACAAGCCCAGTTCATGAAGCCTGGCTTCATAGGTCATGTTCTCTAGACCTTTAATCATTCTTGTCGCTCTTCTCTGTACCCTTTCCAATTTCTCCACATCTTTCTTGAAATGTGGTGCCCAGAACTGGACACAGTACTCCAGCTGAGGCCTAACTAGTACAGAGTAGAGCGGCAGAATGACTTCACGAGTTTTGCTTACAAAACACCTGTTGATACAACCTAGAATCATATTTGCTTTTTTTGCAACAGCATCACACTGTTGACTCATATTCAACTTGTGGTCCACTACGACCCCTAGATCCCTTTCCACTATGCTCCTTCCTAGACAGTCGCTTCCCATCTTGTATGTATGGAACTGATTGTTCCTTCCTAAGTGGAGCACTTTACATTTCTCTTTATTAAACTTCATCCTGTTTACCTCTGAACATTTCTCTAACTTGCTAAGGTCATTTTGAATTATGTCCCTATCCTCCAAAGAAGTTGCAACCCCACCCAGTTTGGTATCATCTGCAAACTTAATAAGCGTACTCTCTATCCCAATATCTACATCATTGATGAAGATATCGAACAGTACGGGTCCCAAAACAGACCCTTGCAGAATTCCACTTGTTATCCCTTTCCAGCAGGATTTAGCACCGTTAACAACTCCTCTCTGACTACTGTTATCCAGCAAATTATGCACCCACCTTATCGTGGCCCTATCTAAGTTATATTTGCCTAGTTTATCAATAAGAATATCATGCGAGACCGTATCAAATACCTTACTAAAGTCTAGGTATATGACATCCACCGCTTCTCCCTTATCCACAAGGCTCGTTATGCTATCAAAGAAAGCTATCAGATTAGTTTGCCATGTCTTGTTCTTCACAAACCCATGCTGGCTATTCCCTATCACTTTATTACCTTCCAAGTGTTTGCATATGATTTCCTTAATTACCTACTCCATTATCTTCCCTGGGACAGACGTTAAACTGACTGGTCTGTAGTTTCCTGGGTTGTTCTTATTTCCCTTTTTATAGATGGGCACAATATTTGCCCTTTTTCAGTCTTCTGGAATCTCCCCTGTCTTCCATGATTTTTCAAAGATCATAGCTAAAGGCTCAGATGCCTCCTCTATCAGCTCCTTGGGTATCCTGGGATGCATTTTATCAGGACCTGGTGACTTGCTGACATCTAACTTTCCTAAGTGATTTTTAACTTGTTCTTTGTGTATCCTATCTTCTAAACTTACCCTCTCTCTGCTTGTATTCACTACGTTAGGCACACCTCCAGACTTCTCGGTGAAGACCGAAACAAAGAAGTCATTGAGCATCTCCGCCATTTCCAAGTTTCCTGTTACTGCTTCTCCCTCCTCACTGAGCATTTTTACATTTGCAGCCCTAACTTGAATTAGGTTGCAAGTGTAGACATACCCGCAGTCTGTAACATGAAAAACTTAAGAAACAACAAATAGTCTGGTAGCACTTTAAAGAATAACAAAATATGTAACCCATGAAAGCTCATGATACCATCTACATATTTTGTTAGTCTTTAAAGTGCTATCAGACTATTTGCTGTTTTTTAAGTCCCTCACTTTTGTCATTTTCTCAGAATAATTTTGTAGGGATTGATTCACACCTTTATTAGCCATAGGTAAATTCTACACCACAGCTTCTAGCTTTTAAATAAACTGTAATAACTCCATTCTCTGCAAGAAATTCAGATAAGTTCATTCTTTTTAATGGTTTCCAGGACCTCTTCTGAAGTTGCTCTCTAGTGCTCACCTCTGCTCACCAGCTACTGGTTTGAAAGATGAAACAACTACTCAGCTGCATCTCCAAATAATGCTTACATGTGGCTTTTAAATGTCACTTTCCATTGAGAAAGCTATTTAAACAACCTAAAAGATAAAGCAAAAGTTAAGAGGTGGCACAACTGAGCATGAGAAGCTATTTAAATATGAGTCCAGCCAGCAGTTTGATTTTTAAAGTGACATTTAAAAAATGATAGTTTACAAATATAAAGTAAGGAATAAAAAAATACTGCTCTTTACATTATATTTACATTAGTTGTGTCATCTTCTAACCACTAGTCAATTCTTATATTAGCCTTGGATAATTACACTGTATTATACTTTTTTTTATAATAAAATCATGTTGCTCCAGTGAGTCACAGAAACAAAACACTCATTGAAATACACTTGAACTTTTTAAAACTTAGATTGATCAGATGATGTGCCGTATGTTGTAAAATAATCTACCATTACATCTGTTTCTGGCAATGGAGAAAATGATGAAAATGAGAAAAGTCATTGAGAAAAAAATGTAAGTCAGGTTACTAATTTCAACATATTCAGTGGTAATGGTAAATATCACTATTTCAGTAATAGAGATGTAGCCTTGTTAGGCTGGTCTTGCTTAAACAAAAGACAGGACTATGCAGCACTTTAAAGACTAACAAGATGGTTTATTAAGTGATGAGCTTTTGTGGGCCAGACCCACTTTCTCAGATCAAATTGTGGAAGAAAATTGGAATATGGTATGTATGGTCATGCCAATTTTCTGTCTGCTAAGATCAAGACCAGGAGGGGCATCAGTCTGGACTGATATGAACCTGGCTTCTACGTCGCACCTGACTTAACTGGCCAATAGGTTGGGCTGAGCAACAGACTGGTAACTATTTCATCTGCGGGGTGTGTGTGTAAATGCATGTTACTTTGTTATATTGTCAATAAATGCGGTATGTTGCCTTATCCCCCTGAAAAAGATCCCATGTGCTTCTTTTAAGCATAACAAGTGTGCTTCAGTGTGCTTTTGCTATGTAGATGCTTTCTTTCAAAAAAAGTTTTTCTAGAAAATCTCTTCCGGAAAAGTTTCTTCTGAAAGAAGCTTGCAGTCTAGACATAGCTTCAAAGTCTACCCTTTGATGGAATATAAAGATACAACTATTGTCATTCGTTTTCCTATGACAACAATGACATGTACCAATGTAAAAACCTTGATAGGTAATGATGGAAAACTATTTTCTGCTTTATTTTATAGATACTTTAGCATGCAGTAATTGGATGGAGAAGCACTTTGTGAACATGTACAAAATACTTTGGATGCATGTGGATATAGAAAGGCTATCTATAGGAAAGATCAGCAACTGGGGAAAAAAAGACCCTAAGCAACTATCTAAGAACAAAAGATTCTTTTTCAATTGGGAATATAATTTTTAATTTTCTCTATGTCCTGTAGTCTGATGCTCAGAATACTACGTTCAAATCAGCGACTGATCTGTTCTATTATAGTAAAATATGCAGTAATTCCATTGATATCCATTAGAGCATCAAGTGAGTAGTAATTACAGGATCTGTTAATTTACTAATTGAAATGAGCAATGAAAGATGTTTATCATTTACTGTGCAGGCTACAACACTAGATTTCCTGGTAGACCACAACTTTATAGCTATTTACAAAGTCATAATGATTAGAGCTGAGAAATGTTGATGAAACCATTCTGCTTCAGAATATGTGAATCTAAAAAAGTGAGTTGATAATGCTGGAATTTCACTTAAAAAAACCTGGAAAAACATGCTGTAGAATTGAAAAATCCATTTAGACACTGCTGGAATTAAACAGCTTGATTTTTTTATGTTGAAATGATTTTGTTTTGATTTTTTAATTTTGTGTTTTACTAAGTAATTTATTTAAAAATCACTTTGAGAATTTTGAAATATTGGGGTTTGTTGGAGCAAACTCTCAAAATCCAATGTGAAATGGAACTTCTGTGCACCACAGCATTTTAATAACAGTAGATATCTTTTTCTATTTGTTTATATGATGCTGAGTCTCTGTAGCCCCAATCCTATGATGTGCTAAATTCTATATGGGTCCTAACTGTGATTCAGCTTCAAAGCTAAACCTCATGTCTTAGTTGACAGTGGACTTTGAGCCAGATAAAATCACTTCTCCTTGTGCAAATATTTCTATCAATATATGTCCTCTGTATTTAGAATGACCATATTTCCCTATTCTGAATGCAGGACTCCTGGTGAAATTACTTGTATTCAGTGTGTGTGACTGACCAACCACACATTCTGTGCCCAGTGTTCTCTGCCCTCCTAGTCTGGCTGGATCTCTCAGTTGGACAAGCCCTTCTGGTTCTTTCCCCTGTATCTTCCTAAGGCAACACATGTGGGGACACACATGGTCACAAGTCGCCTCCCCTGATTTCCCTGAAGAGTCAGATCAGAATTTATTTATTTTATTTATTTAAAAATATTTTTACCCAACCTCTCTATTTAAAGTATTCAAGGTGGCTTACAAATTTTTTAAAACAGAATAGACTGTGACTAGTAGCAGCCTTTTGGCAGTGTGTGGGAGGGAAGGAATGGGACTGGAGCTGCTTGCAGCTGTGAAAGGGAGAGGGGAGCAGGGATGACCTGGTTTGTATCTTTGAAGAGCTCATCTCTTCTCCCTGCCCTCTCCTGTCCCCCTAGTACTCAGGTGGCTGGAAGCAGCTTGTCCCTTCTTGCCTGTTTTGTGGGCCACACCCGCACTATCTATCTATCTACACACTACTCATGTGGCACTGAGGATGTTACATGCTCTGCAGTTGTGTGCAGACCAGGCTGAAAGTGGTCTGTGATCTGCAGGTTGAGAACTGCTTCCGTAGAGCCACACACTTGCTCAGAATAAAGCTGGCTTTCAGCCCTTGTTGGCTTGTTCTTTGCACATGCTCACCGTAAACCTTGCCCTAACCGTAACCTTTTAATTGCAGATATTTCACATTCACAATATGTCACATCACAAATCCTCTTCAGGTTTCAGTTTCTACTTCTTGTCAGGTGGAATGGATTCACTTCTGGTCCATTGTGATGTAACTGTACTGTCTGGGCCTCAATCATGGATGGTAAATGTGGATCCTCTTGCTGAAGTAAAGCAATTTTATATTCAGTGTATAAACAGAGATTGGAACAACTTCCCCCACCTTTATTAGATTAGTTTATCATGCCAGGTTCACAGTTTACAATAGGAAGTAATTTTAAAAATGACTCCTAAGAATATACACACCTCTCTCAAAGTGGGGAGGGGATGGGTTGCAATAAGACACTCCTGTAAGAAATTTAAATTACTTTCACCTCTGGTGAATGGGGTGTAAAACCAACATGGAGCCTAGAGGGGCAGGATGTGATGCCCCCTTCTCCAAGTCCACAGCTTAGATAAGAGACATATAGGCTTCCCTGTGCCAGCACTGTGTGGGGCATTTGCACATGCAGGGTTTAGCTCCTTCTGGCCAGTATCCGGGGCTGAAGGGTCTTGGGCTTTCCCAGTGTGCCAGCTCAGCCAGAGGCTGTGAGGGAAGGAAGTATCCTGATAGACAGGGTGCTGGGAGATGAACACTCCAACCAGGGGCTGATTCTCCTCAGAACTGGGAGCAGGACACGCTCCAAATTGGGGGGGATAGGGAGAAGCAGTGGAGCTCGGGGAGGGAGGTTAAGGGACAAAGCAGGGAAAGTACAGTGAAAGGGGGAGTACATAAAGGGCTGATGGATGGGTGGTACAGATGACATATAATGGCTGCTGCCTGGTGCCTGCCCACCATGGCTTGCAGCACAGAGCCAGCACCAGACAGAAACAGGATGGGGATGGGAACCTTGATGACCAAGAGCCAGCACGTAGAAAGGGTTTTGCTGACAGATCAACAAGGGAAGTAGGCAGTCCTGTGTGCTTAAGCTTTATCCCTCCACCAGCCTTGCACACCTACCCACATTGCTTACCACTTGAACCCTCCAACTCACTTCTGGTGGGCAGGCAGTTGACAAGCAGGATTCCAGCCAGCAGAAGGGTCTGCCAGAAATTATGGAACAATTTGCCCATTTTTAAGAAAAAGTTAGGACATCTGCAGGAGATCTTAAACACAGGCCTGTCCCTTTAAAAAAGGATGCCTGGTCACCCGATCCAAATTAAGCTTGATGTATATTATAATTTTTGTTGAAAAAATGAATATAGGATCCTGCAAGCACTTTATGGCTGGAATGTATGCTTAATGTCCCATACATTAAATCCTAAGAACTACCATACTGTATCAGACCAGAACAATGACCCACCAAATCAGAAACCTCTGTCTGATAGTGGCTGTTATCAGGTTATTCAAAGGTAGGTGCAAAAAAACCTTGAGGTGGTCAGTTATGATGGAAATACTTGCCCAGGAAAATTTTTCACTAACCCACATCATGTAGAAGTTAACATGTCACATAGACTGTGAGGTTGTATTAGAAATGTCAGAAAACTACTTTTTTTCTATGAGAGACATTTTTCAGTTTGGGATTATTATTTATGAGAAGCATAATATAATATAATATAATATAATATAATATAATATAATATAATATAATATAATATAATATAATATAATCAGACCTAAGGTTATATGACTCTTAAACCCCTTCTGGTTTGTCTTTAAAAATCAAACCAAAATAAAAACAAAATCTCTATTATTGTAGCATTTTTGTGACCAAGGAAAGATAGCTCAGTGGTTTGCGCATTGGCCTGCTAAATCTAGGGTTGTGAGTTCAATCCTTATGGAGGCCATTTGGGGCAAAAATTTGTTTGCAAGGGTACTTGGTCCTACTGTGAAGGCAGGGGACTGGACTTGATAACCTTTCAAGGTCCCTTCCAGTTATAGGAGATAGGCAATCTCCATTATTTTAATTTATAATTCGGTATGGGTGAAATTGTGTTCAGTGACGTCAAAGGGAGTTTTGACATTGACTTCATTTGGGGCCAGGATTTTACCCATAATATTCAAATCTTGCTCTGGTGACTTGTGACATTGACAGAGGCTAATTGTGCGTTATGTGAAGTATTTTCTTTCTGTAATTTTTAAATTCATTGCCTTTCATTTTCAGTGAATGTCCTTTTGATGTTAAGAAAAAGGATGAACATTCCTAATTTACTTTCTCTATAGCATTCATTACTCTGTGTTTCATTGTTTTGTCTCTTCTTATTCACTGCCTCTCTCAACTAAACTGTTCCACTATTAGTTCCCTATTCTTTTTGAGATAAAGTGGGTAGAAATGAATACATTATTCAAGTTATGAGTGTAGAACTGATTTATGTAATGGCATCATAATATTTTTAGCATATTCCTTATCTATCCTATATTTTAATTTGCTTGTTCTAGTCACTGTCACAATAGAGAAAGGTTTAGATTGAGCTATATATGAAGCCCATGACATTTTCTTGTATGGTTTCAACCCAGCAATATAGGTTCTAGTCTAGACTACGGGGAAGATTCAAAAGAGGATAGGCAAATTCAGTGGGAATTTGCATATCTTCATCTGATCTCACTTTCGAAAGCGGAGCATATCTTCTTCCTCAAAAAATGAGGTTTACATGGCTTTTCAACAAAGGAAAAGGTTTGCTGAAAAAGCCGCGTCTAAACTACTTTCACTTTTGAAAGTGAGATTGGAAGAAGATATGCAAATTCTCATGTAATTTGCATATCCTCTTTCAAATCTTCCCCATAGTATACACATCGCCTATGAGAGTAATTCATTTTTCCCAATATATATAATCTTACATTTGCGAATACTGAATTTTATCTGTCATCATGTTACCCATTCAAATACCATTGTTAAGTTGCTCTGAAATTGCTGACAGTACTCCATGGTTTTTACTAATATAAATAATACTGTGCTCTGTAAATTCTGCTACTTGATTGCTCACTTCACTTTACCAGATCGGGCACTATTATTAGTTAGTGAAAAACAGAATAAATGGGTGAATATTAAGTTGTTTTTATTGTAAATTGATTTTTGAAAAACAGTGCATTATTGGTCTATATTTCCATCAATTATCCAGCATTAGCTTTTGATGAAAGCGTCATGTAAACAGATTAATGAAAAATATGTGAGTTCAGACACTGAAAAAATATTTCCCCTCTTCTGGTATAAGCTTATTGTAAGTAGACTATGTCATTTACAATATACAGATACATTTATAGACATGGTCAATTTCTATTTCTTTCCAAGAAAATTCAGCAGAAAAGTGTAATTAATCTCTGTCTGTGCAATAGATTAATACACTTAGTCTTAGTCTTAAATCTGGGAAGGCACTTGGCTCTGATGGTCTCAGAGCAGAGGTTAATAAACACCTGATTAGTCTGTCTTCCTGAAATGCTTAATGCTTCATTTTGGAAAGTCTGACCTCTGAGTCATCAAATATACTCACTTTTAGAGTACTTCTAAAAAAACAACAGCAAGGCCCCTCAGGATGCTAGGCTGTGCACTTCAGACTGCTGAATCCCTGAAGCACTATTAACTTGGAAAATGGGCTATGATCCACTACCCAACTTTATAAATTGCTCCTGGCCTGGTTCACTCTGATCAAATAGGCTTCATTTCAGGAAAGTGCTTGGTACAGATTCTCCTATAATTTAAATCTATTTGCATCTAGGAACAAACTTTGCATTTTATCTTCAGATGCCAAAGGCATTTGATGAAAATAGTGAGGATAATTAGTCAAGGCACTGGATAGATTTGAGGCGGAAATCCTCTTTTAAAAATGACTGGATATGTCATTCATTTTTGTTCCCAAGGGATCTCAGTATTTGGGGAACCTACTTTCAAAATTGGCTATTATATAGCAAATTAAAGATTTTCAATGAAATAAATCATAGGGTTTTTGACTGAAACACAAATCTTAATACTCTTGGCATGACTATATTCTCAGTTACAGTGGTTCAAATGCAGAATAACTCTGCTGAAACTAACAGAGGTACAACAATTTTAAACCAGCATGCCTGATAACAGATTTTGAACCTACTTTGTCTTCCCTAATTTCAGCTTTAATTTCCATTTTCACATTTTTTGAAGCTTCAGCAGAACCTTTATAGATAATTTTGATTTAAAAGAACATGGTTTCACCAGGGCACGAATAGGAAAATTGATTGTCTTTTGTGTACTTATGGACCTTTGAGTATTTATTTATTTACATTTTTAAAAACTATGAATCTAGGTGCTAGTCCTGTGTTATCCCACCTCATGAACTTAAATAAAAATAATTGCCAATAAATAGGCTCTAGCTGAACAGCCTTAACACAATAGAAAACATACATATACTCATTATTATTTGTTCCGTAAGTGGTAATGGTTAATTATCCATAGAATACAAAAACGAAACAAAACAAAAAAAAACCCAACACATAAGACCGCTACCAGGAAAAAAAAACAGGTCCCCCCACAAAAAGAACAGATCGTTTAATGAATTGTGTTCCCACTGAGAAACAGAAACAAACTCATGGGAAAATACAATGTTTGTGGGACTTCTCACATCCTCCGTTTGTCTTTTGTGGGAGACTGACATGTCCACTGACACCTGCGCTTTGTCAGAGCCACTCTTCTTTCAGAAAGCCTCCGTGCAATCAATATATAGAGTTTTTTAGAAAGACCAAGGGTTCAGTATTGAATTGCCCAGGAAATCTCCCATTTTATTCCACAGGATCCGTTCAATATTATCTATGCACTGTGCTCTGCAAGGTTAGAATGTACATACACTACAGTGACACAAACACTGCTGCTGTAATAACTAGATCCTGTGAACACAGGAGTATTTTATTGCACCACTATTATTCTATTTTATCCTTAAGATGAAATTTTTGACACTAATCTAATAATAAGTTAACTTCAGTTATATTCTGGATTTAGGTTTTTCTTTTGTTTTGTCTTGATAGTGCAGTGCATGGGAGGAAATTAACAATGAACACTATGAACAGTTTATTTTCTAGCCAGTACATGAACACTTCCTGACACACAATAATTCATTTTGGCTCCTTAATGGATCCCATCATTAGCTGTGATTATTCTTTCCTCCTTGAATGATCTGAGTTTAATTCTTCTCAGGAAGGCACTAGGAAGATGTGTGCAGATGGAAGCTCTTTTCTAGCAACTGTGTTAGGGAAATTTATTTACACAATTTATAGTGGAAAGGCCACTAAGGGCTTGCCAGCCAGCTTAGAAAGATGCACTAGCATGACTTTCTGAATACAAATTCTGGTACTAATATCATTTTTTAAAATGTGCCCATCACAATTCTTGTGTGCAACTGTGAAATAATTACCGTATAAACAGTCTCAGTCCCCAAATTGTAAGCAAAAATCTTGCCTATCACCACCCACTCTCAAAAGACCCTGATGAAATAAATGGCCTTTATACCATTCCCCAAAGATCAGATTTGAGCTCTGACTGAAAAATGGAGCAAGTAAATACCAGCTGTAGCTGAAGGAGAAGTGACCCTCCCCCAACCAGGCAGCTCTGTGAGTGGCAGCCCCCGAACCCCTCGGCAGAGTTCATTAAGCAGCTGCGGAGCCGTGTTACTGCTCAGCTTAGAGGGAACCTTGCTCAACCTTCCTGCATCATCAGGCACATCAAGCAGAAATCAAACAGACTTACTCTGGGCTTATTTTTTACAGGTCACATATATTCATTTCTAATATATCTGCTTCAGCCATTACTGTGCTATGGAGTATTCCCCCAGATGCAAATCCCTCCAGAGAAAATGTCACAGCCTAGTTTCCAGGCTCTCAGACCCAGAGATTGCAAGTACTGGCTTGATCCATGATGGGGTGGCTGGGCACTGTTGACCTGACCAGCAAATCATTGAGGCACATACTTAACTTTATACATCTGAGTAGTCTCAGTGATTCAAGCCTTATGGGCACATTTGATCTCTACCGTGATGGCCGCACATAGGGAGGGGGCAGTTTTGCAAAGACTCTTGCTTGCATTTATGAAACACATCAGCATAATTAACTGGAATCAATTAAAAGGAGTCTTAAGATTTGTTAGCTGAGAGCTTTCCTTAAGAAACATATACAGTAAAAAGTACCACAATAATGTTCTGAACATTAAATATAGATGGGATACCATTGTGTTTCAGATTACTAGCCTAGAAAATTATGAAGTGTTTACAAACAAACAAACAATAGAACAGATCACTGCAGGATTTGGCCAACTTTGCATTCTGCAGGGGGAACTTTGTTTTCCCTGTATGATTCATAGGCCAGGTGCCCATCCAATTTGTGCTACTTAATCTGATGTTTTCCCCCAGAATGGACAAATTAGTCCTTTCTCAGGACATATTCTTGCTCTCATTGGGTATGTCTACACTACCCTCCTAATTCGAATTAGGAGGGTAATGTAGGCATACCGCACTTGCAAATGAAGCCCGGGATTTGAATTTCCCAGGCTTCATTTGCATAAGCGGGGAGCCGCCATTTTTAAATCCCCGCTGGTTCGAACCCCATGCAGCGCGGCTACACGGGGCACGAACTAGGTAGTTCAAACTAGGCTTCCTAGTTCGAACTACCGTTACTCCTCGTGGATTTAAAAATGGTGGCTCCCCGCTTATGCAAATGAAGCCCAGGAAATTCAAATCCCGGGCTTCATTTGCAAGTGCGGTATGCCTACATTACCCCGCTAGTTCGAACTAGCAGGGTAGTGTAGACATACCCATAGTCACTCCATCCATGGCCTTGGCAAATGATTGACTTCCCTGTCTCAGTTTCCCTAACCAAGACATTAAGATAGTATTGACCGATGTCACAGGAGCATTGTCAGGATGGGTCACATTATATTCTCAGATATCATGTAACCTCCTTCTGTCATAGGTCAACTTCAACAACAAGAGACAGATTCAGTCTACCTGAAGACCTTTTATTCTAATATAAATAAAATAGTGGCTCAGGGCCCCACTCTGTACAGGTTGAACTTCCCAAATCCAGTACTCTCTGGTCTGGCAACATCCGTAGTCCAGAAGGATGGATCATGGATGTTGCTGAACAACACAGCCCCAGAGGTGAGGAGCATGGTCAGATGGGAGTCTCAGGAGTGCTGGGGTAACCACAGCAGGTAGACTGTCCCTCAAGGAGGTAGGCAAAGGAGAAGAGACTGAGGTACGACTGTACAGGGGGCCTCCTTTAAGCATGAGTCTCAGATAGCCACCAGAAAGTGACTGCTGTCTTGATGTCCTGCCTGAAGTGCTTCCAAGTGGCCTTAAATGAGATACAGTATTCAACGAGTATGGATGCTCTATTCTGAAATAGCTCAGTGCTATTTCGATGTGCATTTGCTGTGTAGACACGCTATTTGCTATTTCAGAATTTTTCTTCCAAATTAGCTTATTCCGGAATAAATATGCAGTGTAGATATGTCCTTCTTGAATGGATAATAGCTAATTTAACAATTATTTCTGTCCAATCATTCCTTATAGATGTTATCTTCCTGGAAACCTACTGAATGGAGAGTAGCTAATTTATCAATTATTGCTGTGTTAGGATTCAGTAGTGATACTGATACCATAAATTAAATATACATGGCAGAAAGATTGTTTAAATAATAAGCTTTGATGAGAATAAGAAGTCACTGACCCCAAGTGTTGAATAGTAGGAAAGGGGATTTGTCTACAGAGGTTAACATCTTGCCAATTTACCACAGTTTCTATTATACATTGAGAGCAATACCATTTGCTAATATCCTCTAATGAACTAGTTATGGCAGTTAACTCATAATATCAATAATTTCTGTAAGAATACATTTTATCTTCATACTGTATACTGTAGTTAACTAATCTTTCCTTGTGTTTCCCCAAACTAATTCCTAAAATCTAGCTTTTAGAAAAGCATTCAATCTTGTAATACCTCAGTAGAGAGGGGGAAATTGCGCCTACTTCCTTAATGCAAGGGTAGGTAAGAATAATGCCAGCACAGCTGCAAAGAAGCATAGTTGGGTATTCATACCTCAGAGTACGAACTTTTGCATGTGGACTGTAAAAAGAGCTATTATGGTATAACCCCTTATGGTTTCTCAATTCAAGTTTTTAATCTGGAATTAAAGGAAAGAAAATGAGTTGATAATTGTGAAGTTTTATGCCATACTATTAGAGAACAAAAAATAATACAAATGTATAAAATAAAGGGAAAAATTATATTAAAGAAGGTACAGAAACCAGAGATAAATTAAAAAATTATTAATGGAGATGACTATTGAATAGAACTATATAAAATAAGGAAACTATGAGATAAGAACTGATTGTCTGAAGAGACATTAACTTTTGGTCTTGACTAATTTTAGAACCTTCAGCATTTACTGGGATAGACATGGAAAACATGAGATTTTTTTTTGAGACAATATGCTCTTGAGGTCAGAAAAGAAGAGCTATACCCACAGGTTGCATTTCTAACTCTGAATGTAATGGAAAAACTGAAAATAGCTGAATCACTAAATTGCATTGTGGTCACTGAATTCACATTTAACCAGATCACTTAAAGTCAAGCATCAGTAAGTACCAAAATGAAAGTTTGATTTCACGTAGGTCAAGTTTGAAGGACTGAATTAGGAATAATGGAATGAACTATTGGAAGGCATTTTGTAAATTAGCTAACAAGAAGTGATAAGTATTCAAAATATTTTACAGTAGATGAATTTACTGAATAAGTTAATGTCATCTAAATATCAAGATAACAAGAATAAACATTCACCAAAATTAGATTCAGCTTTCAGAGCTCTCACAGTAAAAAGAAAACTGTGAATTAAAGACCTCTGAGAAGAATATATAGAAATGCTAAAAAGACAAAAAGGATATTAAAAATTCAGAAAGAGATGAAATAGATAGCTGAGAAGAATGATGAAAACTAGTATAACAGCTAAAAGGGATATTAGAATGGAAAAAGAAAATTGAAACAGATATATGTATCAAAAGATGCTAACCACATTTCCAAAAAGATTTTGGACACTGCAAAATAAAAGATCACTGAAGGATGAAGTTAAAATTTTAAAATAGAATAAGAAATGGAGTAAAAAAATAGGAAAAGAGCTAAAGCATTAAATTAACTTTTCTTCCGTGTGCTACATAGTATTTATGAGAGAACAATGAAATCATGTCATCTGATATTAGCTGGCCATCCAGAAACAAAAAGGTTTTCAAAATCAATGAAGAATGAGTCTTGTGTTTGGACAGTCTACACCAAATGACGAGGAGCAAATAGAAATTATTCTACAGATAGAAAAAGGATACCACATTTAAACATTTGTCGAACCATGAAAATTAAAGTGGTAAGCCTTCAAGATGGCACCAAAAGTTTGAGACAATGAAGCTGGATTATTAGCATTCAAAAACGTGTAACAGAGCTGAGCACAACTTCTGAGGGGCCTGACAAATGAATTGCTCACAAAGCAACAACCTGGTTTAAATTCACAGAATGTACACCCCACAACTTATTAAAAACTCTTTAAATCCAAAAGAAAGGAGTAGTTTGTAGGTCTGGGGGGTGGGGTGGGGGCGTTAAAAGTGAAATAGAGTACTGGGTAGCAAACTTAGAAATGGATCTTTCCCTTATGTCACACGTAACTGGAGAGCATAGAAGACAGAAACTGCAAAGCAAATACAGTTTGTTGTAGTTTTACCATGGCAGCTCTGGAATGCAGAAGTCAAACTAGCTGTCTGCTGCTTAATCTAAATTATATCTGTGACACTGGCAAACCCTAGCTCATATCAAAGACTCTAGTCCCCCACTGAAAACTGATGAATGCATAGCTGGAAACTAATCTGACTCACCCGTGTGTTAGTATTGTTAATTCTTCGGTTTATAAAAATGTTTCAAGTTTTAGATTTTATTAAATGCTTGTAGGATGCTGCATGTACTAAATATTTGTATCCCATGTTACATTAAGGCTGTGTCTAGACTGGCAAGTTTTTCCGCAAAAGCAAGTGCTTTTGCGGAAAAACTTGCCAGCTGTCTACACTGGCTGCTTGAATTTCCGCAAGAACACTGATGATCTCATGTAAGAAATCAGTGGTTCTTGCGGAAACACTATTGTGGGGAACTTTCCTGTCTTCTATACCATCCCAGTGAAATGGACCAGCAAAAGGATCTGAGTCCCCGCTCTCACTTCCTTTACCCCACGGCTTCCCTGATCCTGAGGGCTCCCCCTCCACTCACCTGAGTAGCAGAGTCCTCAAAACCCCAACAAGGCTGGGCCTAGGTTTCCTGGGGCTTAATCCCTGACCCACTCCGAGGTGCTCTCTTCACACTGCAGGCTTTCTTGGCCCAGTGATCATTTCATAAGGTTCAAAGCAAATACAATTTATTAAACATCAACTGATTAAAGAGAAAAGAATAAGAAAAAAATGAGAATGGTTAAATGAGAACACACAGTCCTGCTCTGTAGCACGGGGACATCAAAACAGCAGTCTGCAGAGTGTAAGAACAGTTCACAGTCTTTTCCTTATAGGCCTCTTAGAGGCCCTGGATGTGCTGCAGGGGGCTGCAGGCTGGACACGCTTGCTCTGGCAGTGACCACACAGCCTCAAGCTCTAAGTGGCCAGACCCCTCTCCCAGTCTGGCCTGCTGGGCCTCTTGGCTGGTGATATCTCCCTGCCCAGAGCCTCTCCCCACACTTTGCTGGTCCCAGCTGCTCACCACACCCAGCTGCAGGCTGAGTTGCTTTGCCAGTCTCCAGCTCCTTGCTTTGCTTCTCTGCCCCTTTTGGCTTTCTGAGCACTGCCAGTCTGCTGCTCAACACAGGGTCTGCGCTCCTTGGACTGTGTGTGCCTGGCTCTGTTGCTGCAAAACTGACCCTCAGCACAGCTTGCACTCCTTGGGCTGTATGTGCCTGGCTCTGTTGCTGCAGGACTGCTTCTCCACACAGCTTGCTCCTCTTAGCTGTCTCTCAGCTCTCTCCTTGCTCAGAGAGACCCAGAAAAATCCCAGCTCACAGGGAGGACAGGGCCTGGCCTCTCACTTTCCTCGCTGGCCTGTCCAACCTGTCAATCAGGCCGAGCTGGAGTGTTGGCTGCTTTCCATTGTCTCTGGGGTCTGTCAGTCTCAGGGCCCTGATTTCTCAGTATCTCCCTTTTGATACTGGTAGCTGGTGAATCAAAAACTCCCACAGAGTTTTAGTAAGGCGCTAACAGTCCCCTTACATGAAGCAAGGCCTTAGGGTATTGGGGGACACAGCCAGAATAGCAAAAAGCTGCAGGTCCATACCCCCCTTGCCAATGATGAGTGGTCATTTCAGACTGCAGTTTACCCCTGAGTAAAGGGGTAGATAATGACTGGCAGTGTGTCACTGAGGCAAGGTGTGTGCAGGGGGTTCCCTGAAGGGAAGGATCCCAGAGGAGGAGGCCACAGTCTGGGAGGGATGTGGGTCCTAATACACAGCAGTTGAGAATAAAAGGTAACAGCAGTTGTGACAGCAGCTAAAAGAGGGAATTCCAGGCTGAAGAACTATTTCCCAAGTGACTAGCATGAGGTGCCACAGCAATGAGTCCCACCATGTTTCATTTTTTGGTCAGTGTAAGAAACATTAAGTAATGAAAAGGCTGGCTTCCCAAACAAGGTGTTAGGTCCTGCATACTAGAACACCCATTGAAACCAAACAAACCATTGTGAAATAGCAAAAGAAAAATGCTTTTTTGATTGCTTCCTCTACATCCAAAAAGAGGAGACTTGCACAAGGACTAATCCATCAGCTTGAACCCCGGGGAAAGGGAATAAAAATCCTTGCTAAGAAGAAAGGGTTATTTCTGTGCTGCTTGAATGCTGAGGGACATCTGTATGTCCTTTAAGGCTAACCCAGACGAAGGCCTGAGAAGTTCTTGCTTATATTTAGAAATAAATATTTCTAAACATAAGCAAGAACTCCTCAGGCCTTCATCTGGGTTAGCCTTAGAAGACATATAGATCTAGCACATTACAGCAGCTTCTGTTACTTTTTTGGAACCAAGGGTTCTGTCCTGACTTATACCCTTGCTTTCAATATGACTGCACAGGATCACGGCTCTTATAAAAAAAGTTTACCACTAGGTCCTTAGAACTTTCCCAACAACCCTTTAGACTGTTATGCCTCTGCCCTAAACCCTGATAGTACATAACTCATCTTCAAACTCGTTCAGTCCAACATTCTCTGAAGTCAATGGCACAGCTCTACTTGACATTAGTGCATAGATTCTGGAACCAGCACTCCCTGGCATACAGCAGTTTTCATCATACACATGGTTTACAGTTCAGTTAAATGGCTTTCAGAACCTCTATTACATACAGACATATCTATTCCAATGATCTGAGGAAGTGGGTCTGGCCCACGAAAGCTCATCATCTAATAAACCATCTTGTTAGTCTTTAAAGTGCTACATTGTCCTGCATTTTATATCTATTCCAAAGGCATTGTACAGCATTTAGTTACCTGGGCACTTTGCAGGATTTTGCAGAGTACTTAAGACACTCAGCAGATGCTTGAAATAATAGGTTAAAACTAGCATAAGACACATACTCAAGGCCAGGCATGAAAAACAAGACAATAGCAGCATATCAAACATATATGCTGTTGGTTAAAATGTAATGAAAGAAAATTACAATTAATACTGTGAGGTATTTCTCTCATAAGGATAGAATATGGGCATTTATGGTGAATTGAATAGTTAGAACAGTTTGCTACTCTGCGATTACCTAAAGTAATCTTCTCTTTCATGGGAAGTGGATAAACCACTAGGATGCAATTCAGAAAGGTTATTCTTGCCTGCCAGTGACATGTTTTCATCAAAATAAGCACAGAGCAACCATGAATAGCACTGGGTTTTCTTCCTTAAGCCATTCTGCTCTGGTGTAACACATTATGCTTTAAATGGTTGGATTTTAATATCAGTTAAGAGTACTAAAATAGATTAATGCTACAGGGCAACTAAATAATCACAGTCAATGAAGCCAAGTGATTCCAATGGTCATTCTTATGCCAATAACAAGGATTGTTTGCATATATATAGGACATGAAGCTATTTTCTATTCATCTAAAAACAAAGCAATAGAATAATTTATTCTTTCCACATTTCTTCTGCAAATACAAGGTCAGTTTCCCCCCTCAAATGATACAACTGCAACTGAACTTAAGTCAAAAGGAACTGTGACTACTTACATAGGGGCAGAATTTAGATAATTATTTAAGAAAATCTTGTCTAAATGAAGCGCTTACAGAAACGCTTACAAATGATATAATAAAGTCAATAAAAGATCAGTGACTGGCAAGTGGTATGGCAAGACTGATAAGGCTTATTCACATAATTGAAATTGGGAAACAACACTGCAGACCAAAAAAACCCAAAACCAGGAGTGATGATAGTCTCTTGTTGAAATGCTGATCCAATTGAAGTCAAAGACATAACTCCTATTGACTTCAATGAGGTCAGGATTTCATTCTCTATTGGAGTAACCATGATGGAAATCTTTCCATGATGAAAATCCTATTGATTCTAGTTTGCTAGTTTTTTTAAAGGCACAGACTATTACAGTGTCTTCAAAAGAACATTCCTGATTCTGCTCTCTTGAAATCAAAAGACAATTCTAGTTGATTCAAGAGGGAGCAGAATCAGTCCCTACATCTCTTCACTGTACCGCCCCTGCCCATTCTAGCCTTATTTCCATGGCAAATATAAGATAATTCGCTTATTTCATTCATATGTACAATCATGATAATCCAGAAATAAATTTCCTTACATCATATTCTTCCCCAATTCCTCCCTCTTAGATGTGACTTGAGATGCCTTCCTGACTTTTCACTTCTTTTCAAATCATTAATGCATAATTCTGTTACTGACATGCTTATGACTCTTTATTTGTGTCTCTATGATTGAACTCCTCTGTTCGTTCATCATTCTATGTCTTTATGTTACCATTTCCTGCATTGCATATTATATACTGCCCTTTCTGTTGGTTTGTGTTACTTAATCTTGTAAAGCATTTGATGGTAAGGCATCCTCAGCTGGTATAAATTGACCTAGCTCCATTTGATTTCAATGAAGCTATGCCAATTTATACCAGTTGAAATTCTGGGCCATTATATTAAAGTTCCATGAGCTATCAACTTTATCTCATTTATTGCTGCAAAATAAGCTACAATTTTTATTCCCTGTTAAATTTCAGCCTGAAATGACCAGTTTTGTGCTTGCCATTATAGCCTTTGGTTTTTATTCAATTCACAGCTGTCATAGGTCTTGGTAGCAGTTCTAAATGGAATGTCATGATGCCCTAAATACATCGGGCTACAGCAGTGATGTCCTGGAAAGTACTTGGCATATCAAGATGCTTCAAAGGCTTTAAGCTTCATTCAGCCTTGCTTCTTTGCCTTTTCTTAGCATAGATCTCTTAGACAAACTGAACAATTTATACTCCTCTGATTAATAACTAAAAATTAGTAGTAGGCTAGTAACACATGGAAAATTATTATTCATATATTACTAGGGGGCTTTACCCCCTGCTCACTACGCTCACCAACCTCCATCCCACCTCCCCAGAGCACTGGAAAGGGGGGAGGCCGCGCAGCTCCCATTCTTCCCCCTAAAGCACCGGGGAAGGGGAAGGCCACGTGGCTCCACCCCCAAGCAGCACCAGAGAGTGGGGAGACCGCACTGCTCTTGAGCACCAGGGAAGGAGGAAGCCATGCAGCTCCAACACCTCAAACACTAGGGAGAGGGGAAATGAAAGGCCATGCTGCTTTGCCCGCCCCTCCTCTCCGGTTGCTGGGAAAGTCCTGACCCATGTTTTTTCTGCCCCCCAGCTCTGCCCCAGTCCCGCTGGCTCTTTCTGGCCCCTCTGACACACCATGGCCACCCAGATCTTTCTGTCCCCCCCCATCTCTGGCTCCTTCTGCCTTCCCAGCCCATTCTTGCCCCTTCTCCCCCCACAAGCCTGTTCCAGCTCTTTCTTGCCCCCCCAGCCACCACTCTCCCCCAACCTAGGAGGTGTGTGAAGGGAACTGGGGGGGCTCAGGGCTTCCACCCTGCTCTTCTGGAACACCGGGTATGGGGCAGAGGAGTGGCTTTGATGCTCCCAGGGCCATGTGGATCCCAGCTTCTGTCTTCCCTGCCCTGCCCTGAGGAGTGGCTGCATCTGCCGGGGCCACATGGCTTGTGTCTTCCACCTGCCCAGCTAGAGCACTGGGGAGGGAGGCTGGGGCAAAGTGCTGCCCTAGCCTCCCACTTACTTGGGAGGTATTCACACTCCTTCCACTCTGCATACAAGCCTGGAGGGTCTGAATATGGTTGAGCTGCAGGTGAAGAGGCTGGTCAACAGGAAAGCCAGCAGAGCTGGTAGCGTGGTAAGAGATCATTTCTGGGTCGGGGGAGACATGTTCTGGGCTTGGAGTTGGGAGAGTGGTGACGTACAGTGACGTATAACATCACTCTGTCATTCCACAGGAAAAACTTTTAAAAATATATAGAAAAGTTTATATAATGACAACACAATCTATATACTGGAAGCTGTACAGTCAAATAACCCCTGCTGTTATGAATTCACAGGGTCAAATTTTGTTACTAACTCCCATTGACTTAATTGAAGCTGGGATTTCACCTATAATCTTTCATAGACATTGTGTCACTTCAACACAGATTGTGTCCTTGAAAACCTGTAAAGAGACTAAATATTGGCCCTTAGTTACTTAGTGTTATCTGATTCCTTTATGACTTCTATCACAAGGTTAATATTAATATGTGCAAGGACTTGCTTTCTATTGCATTCTTTGATATGGCAAAAAATGGGACGATGTTATGCTTATAAGAAGCACACGGGATCTTTAAAGGCAATACACCACGTTTATTAAGAATATAATAATATAGGAGCTAGCATTTGCTTACATAAACACACACACACACACAGTCCAATCTATCGATGTTATATTTAGCAGTCCATGATCCATATCTCTCTAGTGCCCAACCAGATTGATCATGGATAGGAAGGAGTAGGGCTATATTTGTCGGTATGGATGCTCCAATCTTGGCAGGACATACCCCAAAATTATGGCAAAGTGGCTACTTTTTGTAACAGTTTTTCTTCATTCCTTCATACTGTAACAGCAGTTAAACAGGGCTGTATCATCAGTCCACAATGTTCACGGTCTTTATTGCGGTAATTTTTTACCTAATTGCTAGGAAGCTCCTAGCTGGCATTGAAATCATCAACAGAATGGAAGGAAAGGTATTTAGGCTTAGCAGGCTGAAAGCTAAGAGTAAGATTTCCACCCCATCTATCGTGGAACTTTAGTAAGCTGATGACAATGAAGTTTTTGCCCATTCTGAAAAAGATCTTCAAACTATCTTGACCATGTTTGCTGATACTTGCACATGTCTTGGTCTCATCCTCAACACCAAGAAGACCAAAGTGCTCCATCAGCCCTCTCCAAATGAGGTACAATATGCACAAATATTAAAATAAATGGAGAGGCACTGGAGAATGTCACTCATTCTCTCTACCTTGGAAGTTGACTTTCATCCAAGGCAGATATTGATGTAGAAATCCAACATTGTCTGAGCTGTGTCAGTGCAGCCTTTACTCATTTATAGCACAGGGTTTTTGAAGATCATGATATTTGAATAGACACCAAGCTTCTTGTCTATCAAGTTGTCATATTCCCAACACTATTGTATGTGTCTGAAATCTGGACAACCTACAGACATTACTTGAAAGTCCTTGTGAGGTATCACCAACACTGCATCCACAAGATCTTGAAGATCAAATGGGAAGACAGAAACACTAACATCGGTGTTCTGAAAGAGGCAAAGACCACCAGAACTGAGATGATGATAATCTGTCAGCAACTTTGCTGGACAGGTCACATTGTTTGGATTGCAGACCATTGCCTCCCAAAACGTCCTGTTTTCTCAACTGAAAAAAAATACCATAAAATGGGAAGACAACAGAAGCGTTATAAGGACTTCCTGAAGGATAACTTAAAGAAGTGTAACATTGACACTTGGGAGACGCCCACCCAGGATTACTCAAAATGGAGAAAAGTCCTACATAATGACCCCCTGAATTTTGAATTTGCCTGCCAAAGAGCTGAGGACGAGTAGAGGTGCAGGAGTAAGGGGAGACTGGCTTCTAGTCATGGTCAACAGCTTCTTTTTGTAACTGGAAACATCTGTCCTCATTGTAATAGAAATTGTGGTTCAAGGACTGGCCTTATCAGCCATCTGAGCATCCACACCTCCCTTGGAAGATGATCATACTCAGCAATGAGTGATCACCCATCATCAATTACTTGAAAGTCCTTGTGAGGTATCACCACAAGGTATCACTGTTTGATGAGTGCTTATTTTCTTAAGTTGTTTTTTTTTCGTATCACAGCTATCTTGTCCCAATTGATAGCTGCTTGCCTTATCTTTTAGAGTTGTCAATCTGCCCTTCATCCACATCTTGACTGGGATATTCAGCAATCTACTGGTGCTTTTACATCTATCCTCAGCTTCTACCTAGAGCATCTGGTTTGGTAATTGCCCTCACACTTATCTTCTAATACACATTCCTCATTCACACACACAAAGAAGAATTGATTTCTTGGTTACACAGACAACACCATGACTAGAAGCCAGTCTCCCCTTATTCCTGCACCTCTACTCATCCTCAGCTCTTTGGCAGGCAAATTCAAAATTCAGGGGGTCATATTGTAGTACTTTTCTCCATTTTGAGTTATCCTGGGTGGGCGTCTCCCAAGTGTCAATGTTACACTTCTTTAAGTTATCCTTCAGGAAGTCCTTATAACGCTTCTGTTGTCATCCCATTTTATGGTATGGGACACCAAATTACAATTGAAACAAAACATTCATCATACTCTTTTACTTACTTCACAATACTAATTTTAAAGGTTAAAACAAAAACCATGAAAATCCTGCCTTAGAATCAACTTCAGACCCAAAATTCTGGCTAATGTTTTTATTTATCAAAAGAGCTATTTACAGTGTTACTAGATGACCTCCCACCTCTGGCTAGTTAGAACCTCTACAGAAGATCTCTCATTTGCAAATGTGGTGTCTTGAGAGGGCATAGGTCAAAGTGTATAGGCCTGCTGATCTCCCTGCTGTCACAGTCTAATTTACATCTTGCTTGGGGTGATGATTTGATTTGCATTCTCCTTGTCACTATTAGCTTCTACACGTGTTATTACACATCTGCTGTTTCATGCTCAGATAAGAGACAGGCTGGATAGCGAATATATTAGCAAGCTCTCTGTTCCCTATTTATGCTCTTAATATCTCAATATCATATTAGCCTCAGCTACTTCCTTTCATCTAAGCTTCACATTCACGTGATTGTTTTTTTCATGGTTGTTTTGAGCAAACTATGTTCCTACCTAAAGCTTTCCAAGCAATTCCTTCATATTGTTTCACATAATGTGACTCAATATAATTGTGATGTCCCCCACGCTTTATGAAATAGACTCACGGATGCAAATATGATTGTGACTGGGTCCACTTTTCCTTTTACTTGCTTCTAATTTTCTCTTTGTTCAGTCCACTCCCATGCCCCAAATTCCTTAGGGTACGTCTACACTACAGCGCTAATTCGATCTAACTTAGTTCGAATTAGTTAATTCGAACTAAGCTAATTCGAACTAACGCGTCTAGAACTAAAAACTAGTTCGAATTAGCGTTTTGCTAATTCGAACTAGCATGTCCACATTAAGTGGACCCTGAACCAGGCTTAAGGATGGCCGGAAGCAGTGCTGGCAGGCATCAGAGGAGGACTTAGAGCATGGAGATGCTGTCTCAGACTAGCCGAGGGCTGCGCTTAAAGGGTCCTGACCCCCACCCTGGACAGACAGTTCTCAGGGGTGCCCCACTTGCAAAGCAGTCCTGGCTTGGAGTGCCCGGACTACCCACACTGGGCACATCACACCACTCGGCCATCAGCCTGGCTGCACTTGCCGCAGGCTGCCATCTGGGGAGAGGGCACAATTGGGGGGCTGCAGGAGAGCTTCCACCCCCAGAAGCCTGCAGAGCCAGCCCAGTCCTCCCCATCGGGGGCTCGTACCCCATTCCTCCCTCACCTCCTTCCACTTACCCTTCCCTAGCCCCTTTTCTTGATGTACAAAATAAAGGACAATTGTGTTCAAAAATGGAATCTGTCTTTATTGAACAAAACTGGGGGAGACTGGGAAAAGGAGGTGGGAGAGGGGAAGAGAGAGGCTGGGAGAGGGGAGGGCAACTACAATGATCAGGGGTTGGGAACAGGTCCCATATGAAGAAAGTCTAAAGAGACCGGGACTTTTCAGCTTAGAAAAGAGGAGACGGAGGGGGGACAGGATAGAGGTCTCTAAAAGCAGGAGTTGGGTGGAGAGGGTGCATACAGAAAAGTTCTTCATTAGTTCCCATAAAGAAGGACTAGAGGACACCAAAGGGAAGGAAAGGAATGGGTAGCAGGCTTCAAACTAGTAACAGAATGTTGTTATTCACAAAGCAAAAAGTCAGCCTGTGGAACTCCTTGCTGCAGGAGGCTGTGAAGGCTAGAACTAGAACAGAGTTTAAAGGGATGTGAGATCAAGTCATGGAGGTTGGGTCCATGGAGTGCTATTAGCCAGGGGGTAGGAGTGGTGTCCCTGCCCAAGGTTTGTGGAAGGCTGGAGAGGGATGGCACGAGACAAATGGCTTGGTCACTGTCTTCAGTCCATCCCCTCCAGGGTCCCTGGGGTTGGCCGCTGTCGGCAGACAGGCTACTGGGCTAGATGCACCTTTGGTCTGACCCAGGATGGCCATTGTAAGCTCAGGGCTCAGGGTCGGGGGTCTCAGTGGACCCCCTTGATTCTCTTGCACACCTGCTCCTGGGTGGCCAGGCTGGCAGCTCTCCTGCCCTAGCTGGCCACTTTCCTGTGCCTAGTGCGGAGATCGTGGAAGAGGGCCACGATGTCCACACTAGCCCAGGTGGGTGCCCGCCTCTAACCCTAACCCCAGCCTGGTCCCGGGAAGAGGGGGAGGGCTGGGGGGCATCGGGTGGGTGGCTCGATCCATGCCAGGTGCAGGGTCTGCTGGCTGGGTGCTGGCAGGGTTGCACCTGGCACGGGCACTGTAGGCAGCCCGTGCCCCTTTAAGGGCTCCAGGGCTGGGAGGGGGGCAGACGAGTTTCCCTGGTTTTGGCCAGAGTGGCCACCAGGGAAAGCTGGGGAGGGCTAGCCTCCCACTAGTTCGAATTAAGGGTCTACACAGCCCTTAATTCGAACTAGTAAATTCGAACTAGGTTTAATCCTCGTGGAATGAGGATTACCTAGTTCGAACTAAGCGCTCCGTTAGTTCGAATTAAGTTCGAACTAACGGAGCGCTAGTGTAGCACCTATGAAAGTTAGTTCGAACAAACGTCCGTTAGTTCGAACTAACTTTGTAGTGTAGACATACCCTTAGAGACATGGTAATCCTGCCAGAGTTTAAATCATTCTGTGTCTCTCTACTGCTGGTTTTTCTCTCCCACACAATGAAAGCAGACAAGGACTTTATACCCAATTCAAATTTCAACCCTCTATCTGATTGGTTCTCCAAGCCAACCCCTTTTCTAGCTACCTGAGTTGTATTTACTATCACTTTTATTTACTATCCAGACCAGTATAAATAATTGTTACCTGGGGGAGTAATCAGTGTGTACATCCTCCTTTCGTTGTTAGAGGGGACTTTACTAAATAATTCATTTGGGGTTCCAATTCAATTTGGTTTCTCTGAAACCTGGGTGCAGAACTGCAGTCTGTAATGACCACTTATTACTGGCAAAGGGGTGTGAACCTGCTGCCTTTGCCTACCATGGTTGCCTCTTGCAGCCCCAGTAGCTTCAGGCCTTGCAGCCTGGGGGCTTGCTTGGTCAGAGCTTCCCCAGCACTGCTCTACTTCCAGGAAGCCTCCTGGTTCCCCAGCAGCCAGGTCTCTCCTGCTCTCTAGCCAGAACAAGAATCAGTTCTCCCTCTTCCTCCCGGAGTCCTTCTTTATATAGACCCCCAGGGGCCCTCATTAGCAAGAACTGCCTCAGCTGGGGCTTCGCTCTCAGTCCTCACTCAGGGCTGGGATTTTGCCCTTAAAGGGCCAGTGCAGGGCAGTGATAGAAATGTAGCCGTGTTAGTCTGGGGTAGTTGAAGCAAAATGCAGGACAATGTAGCACTTTAAAGACTAACAAGATGGTTTATTAGATGATGAGCTTTCGTGGGCCAGACCCACTTCCTCAGATCAAATAGTGGAAGAAAGTAGTCACAACAATATATATTCCAAAGGATACAATTAAAAAAATGAACAAATATGAAAAGGACAAATCACATTGCAGAACAGAAGGGGAATGCGGGGGGGAGGGAGGGGTGGGAAGGGGGAGGAAGGAAGGTAAGTGTCTGTGAATTGCTGATATTAAAGGTAGGGAGAGTGGGATGTTTGTGAGTTAATGGTATTACAGGTGATAATTGGGGAAACTGTCTTGGTAATGGGTGAGAAAGTTCAAAGACTTGTTAAGTCCTTGTTGGCAAGTGTCGAATTTTAACATGAATGACAGTTCAGAGGATTCCCTTTCAAGTGCAGATGTAAAAGGTCTTTGTAGCAGAATGCAGGTGGCTAAGTCATTTAGAGAGTGTCCTTTCTGGTTAAAGTGGCAGGAAACTGTTTTCTCTTTGTGATCTTGTCTGATATCTGTTTTGTGGGCATTAATCCTTTGGCGAAGTGTCTGAGATGTTTGTCCAATGTACATAGCAGACGGACACTTTCGGCACATGATAGCATAGATTATATTTCTGGATGCGCAGGAATATGTGTTCTTGATCTTATAACTCACTTGGTTAGGTCCAATAATGGTATCAGCAGAATGAATATGTGGACAAAGCTGGCAACGGGGTTTGTTGCAAGGGAAGGTACCAGGGTTGGTATTAGTGTGGTATGTCCTGTGGTGGTTGGTAAGAATCATCTTGAGGTTAGGTGGTTGTCTATAGGAGACTATGGGTCTGTCTCTCAGAGCCTCTTTGAGTATGGTATCCTGTTCCAATATAGGCTGTAGTTTATTGATAATGTGTTGGACAGGTTTAAGTTGGGGGTTGTAGGTGATGACAAGTGGTGTTCTATTGTTGGTTTTCTTGGGTCTGTCTTGAAGTAGATGGTTTCTAGGTATTCGTCTGGCTCTTTCAATTTGCTTTTTTATTTCTCTGGGTGGGTAGTTGAGATTTATAAATGCTTGGTAGAGATCCTGAAGCTTCTGGTCTCTGTCAGTGGGGTTAGAGCAGATGCGGTTGTATCGAAGGGCTTGGCTATAGACGATGGATCGTGTGGTGTGTTCTGGATGGGAGCTGGATGCATGTAGGTAACTGTATGAGTCGGTGGGTTTTCTGTAGAGAGTGGTGTCTAATTTTCCATTGTTGATTTGTACGGTGGTGTCCAGGAAGTGGATCTCTCGTGTGGAATGGTCCAGGCTGAGGTTGATGGTGGGGTGTAGGTTGTTGAAATCTCTGTGGAATATCTCCAGTGTTTCTTGGCCATGTGTCCAGATCATAAAGATGTCATCGATGTACCGTAGGTAGAGGAGGGGTGAAAGGGGACGGGAGTTGAGGAAACATTGTTCTAGGTCAGCCATAAAGATGTTAGCATACTGTGGGGCCATGCGTGTACCCATGGCTGTGCCGCTGATCTGGAGGTATAAGTTGTTCTCAAACTGGAAATAATTGTGGGTGAGAACAAAGTTACATAGGTCTGCTATCAGGTTGGCAGTAGTGTCCTCTGGGATAGTGTTTCTAATTGCTTGTAATCCGTCTTCATGTGGGATGTTGGTATATAGAGCTTCCACATCCATGGTGGTGCAGGGCAAACGTCCTGTCACAAGCTGTAAATGTGACTTGACATGACTTAAACATGGCTGAATAACAGAGGACTCTGGAAGCAAGGAGCTCTCTAAGCAGAGATGAACTCAAGTAAACTTGATGAGTCAAAGTGGCAAAGATTGTGAACTGGACCATGTGTACAATCAATACTGGACCTATTGGACAATTAATATGGGCTCATGCAAAAGTAAATATCATATACAGAAATTTCCAGCCTGGAACCCTCTCAACCAGTCACCATAACCTAATAGCAGACATGTAACACAAAAGCCAGAGTGAATCATGGATATATGCATGGATGTGGGATGATTTTGGATACCACTTCTCCTAGTCACTTCCAAAAATACCAGTTAGGTAAAGATTAATAACAACACTCACTAGGAAGGTTTTTGAGACATGTGACTCCTTTGGGAAAAGGTAGTGTAAGAATGAAGAATCAAACAATTTAGCTTACTTGGTGGTGGAGATTAATTCTAGGACCTGAAGAAGCCAATGATGCTTTATTTTGTGTATTATGGAACTGTCAACCAGAGGGCTTTCAAGACACCCAGGGCTTTCACGAGGAACAGACCAAACAAGAGAGGAACAGTTGCGGAGAGGAGGAGCCATATATAGGTTAGTAACCACCTTTCCTGTTTCCTCACTGTGCGGGGCCACCACAGGAACTGTCTATGTATGTTTGTGAAGGGAACGTAGGGTTTGTAGTTATAGTTTGTAGCTTACTGCTATGTATAACATAGGAGCTATGTACTTGATACAAACTTTTTTACTGCTGGTATTATTCCTTCTCAATAACCATATAGGTAAATTTTCTGGTTTGACCTTTTTCACTGACAGCAAACAGTAACCAACACGTCTGCGAATCATTAAAGATCCAAAATGGACTACTGGGAAGGAGAGAGACAAAGAGGGATGGGGATAGGCATTCTCAAACCCTCCCCCCAACCTTGACTGTCCAACACAGAGATCTTCTTAGGCCATGTCTGCACTACAAAGTATGGTTGAATCTAATATAATTGATTTCTGGGCACCCAGTTTTGCAAAGTCAAAGATTTGTGTCCTCACTGTGGGAAAGATTCAGATATTGTCCGAAGTAGTACATCCCCATTAGGGAGCCTACAATTGATTTGGAGAGCGATGCACTGTGGATAGCTATGCATTCATGGCTATGCTCCTGGTGCTCGCTGCGACCAAAACTCTGCAGCAGGCACTGGGATATATCTCACAATGGAAACATTTTTAAGAAAGACTACAGGGCTACGTCTACACTGGCCCCTTCTTCGGAAGGGGCATGCTAATTTTGAAAGTGGGAATAGGGAAATCCGCGGGGGATTTAAATATCCCCCGTGGGATTTAAATAAACATGTCCGCCGCTTTTTTTCCGGCTTGGGGAAAAGCCGGAAAAAAGCGTCTAGACTGGCCCAATCCTCCGGAATAAAGCCCTATTCCGGAGGATCTCTTATTCCTACTTCAAAGCGGCGGACATGTTTATTTAAATCCCGTGGGGGATATTGAAATCCCCCGCAGATTTCCCTATTCCCACTTTCAAAATTAGCATGCCCCTACCAAAGAAGGGGCCAGTGTAGACATAGCCCAGTAGTAAAAAGAAATCTCATTGAATAAGTTAGAATGCTAGATGGAATTTTTACTGATAACAAAAGGCAATGCAGACTGAGCTCCATCTGGAAAGTCTTTGCTTAGAAATTGATGTCCAACAAAGGAATTGATGTTCAACAAATTGATGTCCAGAAGACGAAAAAGTTGTATTTCACTGCTGGGGCATTCTGCAGATATATTTGTTCATCATGGCCAGAATCAGGAAATACTTCCAGTTCTGCTTGAGGGAGACAAGGCCATCACTCTTTGGGAGATGCCTTTCTCCTTCACTGGACATCATCTCTGTTGCATGCATTTCCTCCAGTTCTTCAAATATGCAAGGTGTTGATAAAGCTAAGGAAACACAAGGCCAAAGCTATTATGGTGATTCTGACATAGTCAAATCCTCATCTAGTTGACTGCTTCTCAACCAATCACTGTTTTGAAGCACAGTAAGGATGATCTTACTCTTCCTTACATGACATATTGTCTGATATGATCTACATTTATTTGCCTCAAACAATGGCATACAATAAGGCTATGTATAGACTGCAGTGCTTTTCTGGGATACTGGAGGTATCCTGGAAAAGTAATGCCGCTTCCAAGGAACGCGTCTGCTTTTTCGGAAAAAAAATCAAAAAAATGGATGCGCTCTTTCGCCATTCCAGTAAACCTCATTTTATGAGGAAAAAGGGATGTATCAAAAGAGCAGTTTTCCCTGAAGTTTGGCAATATGTAGACTTGCCAAATTTTGGAAAAGCCTCTTTCGACAGTAAAGTAGAAAAAGATCATGCAATTTGTGTACCGCAAATTGTGTTTCTTTTCCTGATTTATCTTTTCAGTGTAGACCTAGGGTAACACTTGAATTTTAGCAAGATGATATGTAAAGTGATTTCATAAGTATGTCAATTCCTTTCTCAGGGAATAACAGAAAGAAATGATTTTATTCCCCAGGTTCTTTCAGGTTCCAAAAGAGAATGGAAGGAGGAGACTTATTCTAGACCTAAGCCTCATCAGCAGGTTTGTGAAGATAGAAATTCAAAATGGTAACTCTTGCAACAATGAGCTGAGGCAACTGATTCTTGGCCTTCAGAGTAGATTTGGTATTTAAAAAATTATGGAAAATGAGGTCTAATTTTTCATGAACTTATTTTTTACCAAAAGAGAATCAAATTTTCACAGAAAATGTCTAACAACTTATTTTATCTAATAAAATATACCCAATCTTTTGCATGAACAATCCAAACTAATGTTCCAATAGTTAAGTTGCAATATTCATTCTGCTTAAAAATATCTATTTCTCATATAATTAAGATAAACATTTGGCTGTCAATAGAAAGTATTGGAGTGAAAGCAAAACTGAGAGTTTAATTAATCCCTTTAAAAGCATTTGTTTGTTATCAGGTTTACATTTTAAAACAACAAAAAATCATTCCTGACAGTTTGGTAAACTTCTCCTTAACCAGGTATGCCAGATGAAAGAGAGGGGGCCTGAATGTGATTTAATGAGACTGTGACTTTATTCTTAAGTGACCGGCAGATAAAATTGTACAGTGCAGATATTTTCACGATCATTTTAATATATTCCTGGCAGAGTTTCTGTGAGCCCTCTCCCCTAATCATCTTGAATCCCAGCCAACCTGCTGCTGGGACCTCTTTCTGCCCTTTGGTCTGGGGAAGTTCTAAAGTGGTGTAGCTCTGGCTTCTTGCCATGCCAAACATAGGCACCCTCAACTCCCCTTTTCCTCTCTTTTGATGGATACCTCCTTTAAAGTCTCACCAATCCATTTTAACTGATGACTTATCATCACTGTATTCTGTCCCCACAGAGTACCCCCCCCCCGATCTGTCCCACGTTTAGATAATGAGTTTTGACCTAGCAAATCTCCCTTTCCTTGCTTGCCCTAATTAAGCCCCTCAACCCGCTGTGTGGAAGGCACAAAGCCCCCAACTTTACCTTGGAAGATCTGGCAATCAGAGAAAAATTACATTCCAACCCCTGAGAAAGCAGATCCTGACAAGCTAGTATTTCACCACTTCCTCTGCCTGGTCCAGGTAAAACAGGGCTTTTCTTGCACAACATGGACCTGTAGTGTACTCTCTCCCTTCTGGTCACCTGGCAGGAGTGGAGGTCAGCATCCCTACACTGATCTGAGCTGCCCTAAAAGTAATTCCATGCTTCTCTTAACATCTTAAAAAGTGTGCATGTTTTTCTCTAACAGGCCATTCAGTGCCCTCCTCCCCTTTTTGTTCAGCTAAATGGGCTGTTTGGTCATTTTCTAAAAATGCAGTTATACAGGGGATTAATTTGATTCTGTGTTTCTCTGATTCAGTGCTATGGACTTTCAGATTGAAAATATTTGTTCAGAAATCCTGCTCAAAACAGTTTTTAATGAAAAGGACATAGTGGAAATCAATTAGCCTCCCCAATTCTATCTGAATGCTTTCAAAGGAAATATCAGTGATTTGTGTACGTGTTTGTTGTAAGTCCTCCCAGGAAAGCAGCTGAAGTGACAGTGATATCGCAGCTGTCATCTACAGATGCAATTATATATGGTATACATTTAATGCTTCAGTGGTTAGCTCCATATAACAGTTTAATTTCCTACAGAAATGTAAAACTCTTCCTGAACTGTATATTTTTCTATCACATTAGATAATCAATCTGAGCAAAAATCCAATTTTAACTCAATCAACAATACTTTAAAGAAGGTTACATAAAATAACTTGCACAGCTTTCAGTAAGTTAAACAGTATGAGACAACCCTGTTCATATATTCTTTTTAAAAGGCAACTTTTTGTGGCATAAGATTGAAAATGTTACTAATGGACTTCACTACAAATAGTTTTCCTTAATTTAAGAACACCCTTAATTTATCTGTGTGGCATCATGTAGCCAACTATCAATTGGTTATACTGGAGAATTCAGGATCTTACTTTTAATCCCAAGAAAAAATGCACAGTTCACAATTTAAAGCAGTGATGGGCAAACCAGACTAGTGAGTGGGCACATGAGTGGCTCTGCTTCATCTCAACAAGCTGCTAGATTGTCATAACCAAGACAGTCTCCTGGGATAGAGTAGTTTTGCTAACTAGATGTTTGTCTACCTATAATTTATGGGGTGATATCAACTGAACCATTGCAGTTCTTTGATTGGATGCAGAGGGAGCCCATGTCTATCACAATCAGTGTCGTGTATAATCAGCACACACCTCACTTCATGTGTCCATGCTTTACATGGATGTCATTTTAGTAACACCACTGGGAAAAACATAAACAGAAATTAGCAAAAGCTGGCAAACCTGCACATGGGCAAAGGTGAACAAGATGTCTTGTGGGATATGTATAGAACCCAGATGGGCCTTCTGTGGCTCATAGGTTGCAGGTTGCCCTCTAATGAATTAATGAACTAAATGTGCTATATACAATCATAGAAATTACAATGGCCTATTTGGTCATCTTATCCATTTCCTTCTGCCAACAGGGGATCATTCTCTACAGAATATTCTTGTGCATTTTGTCCAGTCTAGTTTTGAATTGATTCAAATTATGGAACTTCACCATTTCTGTTCTGGGACCCGGAAGAGGAGGAGTGAGTGGGTGGTTGGAGAAAGGAGTGGAGGGGAGCAGGCATCAGGTGGAGAGGGCATCGAACATCCCCCAGGTAGAGAGAAAACTGATGCCTATGCACTGAAAGATGAGGAAATCTTCAAAGTCTGGTCCAGAAAGAGACAACTTTACACTACCTCTCATCCCTCATATGAGGAAAAGGTAAAGTGGAATATAATGCAGGATTAATTTAGAAACAGTAGGTTAGGAGCAAGCTTCTTGAGCTTGCCTTGGCAGATATTGGGAAGAGGCAGGGAATGAGGTGGAGGTGAAAAGAGTTCCTTTCAGTTCCCCTCAGTTCTAACCAGCTTATGATTAATAAAACATTTACTCTTCTGTTAACAAGGTTCCTTTGTATCTTGTCTTTTTGTTTGACTTGCCCAGGTCAAAACCCACAATAGGAAATCTTGGGGACATTTCTAGATCCCGCTCCTCCCAATCAGTAAATGATTGTCTTATGTGTCGAAGCAGAAACATCCATTACTTTTGTTAGTATATAGATCTTACACATATGCTATAGAATTCAGTATCACATATCCCAGATGGGTTATGAGAAACCTATTGACTCTTAACAATTGATTATAACCATTTATTAAAACATCTGTTAATCATTTATTAGCCATTTATAAATTATTTATGAATGTAATCTTAATACAGAGGGAAACCATTTTTAACCTATCAAATCTATCTGTGAATGTTCTCATTATCCATAATGATGTCTACTCCATGATTATATGCTGCAAAGTTCTGAACCTCAATGATGTCTTGTGCCAATGACTTTCACAAGATAATTATGTGCTGCATAAAAAGATAATTTTTTATTACCTTCACATTTATTGCCTTTGAAATCCAGTGAATATTCCCTTGTTCTTGAATGTGAGGAGATCTACAGGGGTATGCACTTCACTTTCTTTGTGTTGTTCTTTATATTGTATATCTTTGTCATGTCCCCTTTTATTCTTTACTTCAGTAGGACTATGCAGGTGAATAACTTCTCACCAGTCAGAGAAAGTCTTCACAATTTTGTCTTAGAGATCATCTGTAGTGCAATGAATGGACTCTCTATATTATATTGCTATTCAACAAGAGAACAAAGGAATCTGAGGCTTCTAGCTGACACCACTGTACCATTGCAACAGCTTAGTCAATCTAATGACAAACGGGTAAAGACTGACATCCTTTGGGATCAAGAGATTGTGTCTTCAAGGCACTTTGCATTGATATATGGTACTATAGTGGTATCTGCTAACACGGAAAGAGTCAGGCACATGGTAAATGATACAGTGTCAATGTCAAAAGACAGCTACCTGAGCTTGGGCCCATCTTTTGCTCGATTGCGGAAAGATGGTGATTTGCCCTTTTGAAGGTTAGCTATATTAAGAAGCAATGCACCCAGTTCTTTTCAATTTGATTTTACTATATCCAGGTGTAGTATGGACTCAAATCACATGCAAAATTTCTCCCATTAACTTCAGCATTGGGCAGAACTGACTGGAATGCTATCATACATACTGTACATATTTAGAAGTTTTCTTCTTTTTTTATGTCACTTTTTTATGGGACCTCCACTTTCTCAACATTTATGGTATGAAAGTACATAGAACTCTATGCAACATTATAGGTGCAGCCTCACTTGTGGTGCATAACATAGTAGAAACATCTTCCTAATGTATTATATCTATACAATAGCACCATCCCAGGATCTAACCACATAAGCCACAACATCAGGGGTTCATACAACTGTGCATCCACTAATGTAATCTATGCCATCAAGTGCCAGCAATGCCCCTCTGCCATTGGCCAAACCAAACAGTCTCTGTGACAAAGGATTAAACAGATACGAATCAGACATCAGGAATGGTAACACACGTAAACCTTAGGGGAACACTTTAACCTCTCTGAACATTCAATAATGAATATAAAGGTAGCCATTCTTCTACAAAGGAATTTTATCACTCTTTTACCCTACGTCAAGAAGCAATGGACTTAAATTGTGGCAAGGGAGGTTTAGGTTGGACATTAGGAAGAACTTCCTAACTGTCAGGGTGGTTAAATACTGGAATAAATTGCCTAGGGAGGTTGTGGAATCTCCATCACTGGAGATATTTAAGAGCAAGTTAGACAGACAACTATCAGGGATGATCTAGACAGTGTTTGGTCCGGCCATGAGGGCAGGGAACTGGACTACATGATCTCTCAAGGTCCCTTCCAGTTCTAGCATTCTATGATTCTATGATTTTATTACAGAGGGAGACTGTTGAACTGGAGTTCATTTACAAGTTTGACACTATCAATTTGGGTTTGATTGAATCCGTTTAAAGATCTTAACTGTCTAATGCACTAGAAAGTCAATTTTTCCCACCTGTGATATTCACAATTCCACATCAAATGCTATGACTGGGACACATCCAACTTGACTTACTAAGCTTAATTAGCACTGGTCCTACATTTGACAGGTAATTGCTTTCGCTGTTATATCTATCTATCTGTCTATCTGTCTGTCTCTCTATCTATCTGTCTCCTAGATTCTGTAATTTCCTCTCCATTCTAATGAAATGGGTTTTACCCATGAAAGCTCATGATCTAATATACATGTTAGCCTCTAAAGGTAAGTCTACACAGCAACATAATTTTGAAATAACTACTGTTATTTCAAAATAATTTAGTCTGCATCTACACAGCAGGAAGTTATTTCAAAATAATGTCAAAATACTGTCAAGCTGGAGGACTTCTTACTCTGACTCTGTAACCCTCATTGTATGAGAAGAAAGGGACGTCAGAGGAAGAGTGCTTCATTTTGAAATAAGTGTTGTGTAGATGATCCCAATTTCAAAATAAACTATTTTGAAATAAGCTACACAATTGATGTAGTTTAATTTACGTAGCTTATTTCATGTTAAAGTCCTGCTGTATAGATGCACCCTAAGGTGCCACAGGACTTCTAGTTGTTTTTACCTCTATGCATTGTTTGCCAAAAGCAGTTTTACCACCATATTGTATTCAGTAATATCTAACCTGTTGGCTATCACTCATTTTTAGTTTACTTGTTTTTCAAGTATCTCATTCAAAATACAAGTGGTTTGGTATACTTTTGTCTCAGATAGGTTACACTGCAGCATTTGTCCAGGATGAATTTCATTTTATCTGCTGCAATGCTTTTTCTCTTCTCTTTAGATCCCCTTGTTTATTATCTCTCTGCATATCATAGTGTTTAGTTTCATCTACTCACTTGCTAAGGTGTTGTTTACTTCATTTCAAGAATATAAATGAATCTATTTAGTAAAAGCAGGCATAGCAACAATCCCTTTGGAATCTAGGTTTGAGTACATGGGGAACTGTCCATATACAACTAAAAGCAGAGTTCCACACATCTTTACTCACGTGAGTTACCCTCACTCACACAAGTAGTCTCCTTGACATCTTGTACAAGTAAAAGATATTAGTGTGACAGTTTGGAAGCTTGGACTGAAATTTTAAATACATTACCAAAGGTTTTGTGAGGTGCTAAATCAAAGTCGATAGTGAACTCTCACTATACTACATCTACCTCATTTGCTATAGCCATTGAGGCCAAATAAGCTGTCATTTTTACTGAATTTTCAAAAATAGCTAAATCAAGAGAGGGGTTTTTTTGGTAAGCCTTCCAATACAATCATATCTTAAAGGATGTCACTCAAAATATTTAACATAGCATGCTTTTTTCATTATTATTCCAGGAATAAATTAGGATCAACGTTCAAGCAATTAATACCAATCTCTTTATGCTTTGCATGTGAATAACTTTTATATTTAACTTAAGATCATCAGTAAAGACAAAATTATATTGGCCATCAGAAGAAATGTAATACATTTAATCCATTAGATCTCTATTACATTAATTTTCTTCTGTCTGCTTCTCAGGGCTCTCTGGTGATATGTATAAGCTCTTCATTCTTTACACTTTTTTTAAAAAAAGAGAGGACTATTTTAAATTGTATATAAACGTTGTACGCCTGATTCTTCCTTGATACCAAACATTAATTAGGAATAATCCCACTCCAATATATGGAACTATTTGGCTGTCTATTTGGAGAGAAGTGGTAGACAAGGAGTTTGAGTCATTTTATACGTTATATTCAAAATAGTGGTCATTTGAAAAAAAAAATAAGATGTACAATAAAGTTTCCCTTTCTGAGCCACAAGGTTGGTTTTCCTTTCAGATGCCATCTTATAGATACACAGACTTTAAATCTGGTGATGACGGTTATGATCCCTTGGAATGATACCATCTATATGTATTGTTAGTCTTTAAGGTGCTACTAGTCTATTTGTTGTTTTTAAAGTTTTTCCTGTTACAGACAACTCGGCTACCCTTTTGTAGCCTTGGTTTGATGTCATGCATAATGCAGGCATGGACTTTAACTCAGCAAGTAAAAAGTCCTACATCTATCTTAATTGCTGTTGAATTAAAGCATATTTTTATGACCCCTAGATCCCTTTCTGCAGTACTCCCTCCTAGACAGTCACTTTCCTTTCTATATGCATGAAACCGATCATTCCTTTGCATTTGTCCTTATTAAACTTCATCCTATTTATCTCAAACCATTTATCCAGTTAGACCATTTTGAATTATGACCCTATCCTACAAAGCACTTGCAACCCCTCCCAGCTTCGTAACATCTGCAAACTTAATAAATGTACTCTCTGTGCCAGTGGTCTTCAACCTTTTTACACCCAAGATCACTTTTTAAATGACAGAACAAGCCAAGATCTATTGCCCCGCCCCTTCCTTGAATCCTCTTCCCTTCCTTGAAGCCCCACCCTCTCTATTCTCCTCTTCTCCATCACTTGCTATCCCCAACCCTTATACTTTCCCCCCAATTCTTCTGTAGGAAGAGGTTTTTCCAACATTTGGCCTGTCTAGACAGGACCAAATGTCAGAAAAACCCCTTCTTTTGGAAACCCCCTTATTCCTCATGGAAAGAGGATTATCGGAGTGACCGAAAGATCATGTTTGCTCTTCCACTAAAAGAAGCAGAAGAACAAATGCATCCCTGGATGTAGAAGAATTTTTCTGGGATATCTCCGGAATCCTGAAAAACTCCTGCATTCTAGCCGTACCCTCTCTGGGTTGAGACAGGATGTGTAGGCTCTGGGGTGGGAATGAGGAATTTGGGTGTGGGAAGAGGTGAGAGGTGCAAGCTCTGGGAGGAAATCTGGATGCAGGAGGAGGTGGATAAGGGGACGCTGTCTCGGGGAGGGAGCTCCAGGCTGGGCAATGTTGGGGTCAGATGTAGGATTAGGGTACTAAGCAAGCCACAGACTTCTGGATGTGAGGGTTCAAGAATTTGGGTTGGGGTATGTGAGGGGCTCAGGGCAGGGAGTTCCAGGCTCGGATGTAGGGTCTGAGGGCAAGGGGAGTGCAGGAGTGTTATGATGCTCTGGCCAGATGGGGGCTTGGCCCCAATTGGGGGTTTGTTGGCCAGGCTTCATTTTTAAATAAAATACTATGTCAAACACAAAAAGTTTCTGTGTTGTCTTTATTTCTGAGAAGGGCAGGAACCTGTTTTGAGTCAGGGATCACTGACCCAAGAAAAGTCAGTTGGGACCACACAAGTGAGATGCAAAAAAACCCTCCTCCAACGCCTCCCCTCCAAGCTTCACTAATGTGGCCCCAACTGTCCCCAGAGGAGGAGTGCAGCAGCGGGGGACATAGTACTGGGGAAAGGTGCTAGTGGGTGCTGGGGCAGGGGACAGAGTTCTGTGGCTGGGGGCAGGGGAGAGGGAACAGGGTGCTGGGAAGGGAGAGGACAGGGGTCAGCAGCAGGGGACAGAGTGCTAGTGGGGACAGATTTCTGCAGCTGGGGACAGGGTGCCACTGGGGATAGAGTTCTGTGGCTGGAAACAGAGGAGTGGGGACAGAGTTCTGTGGCTGGGGACGAGAGTGGGGACAGAGTTCTGTAGCTGAGGAGTGGGAAGAGGGGGCAGGGGATAGGAAACAGGGGGCAGAGAAGAGGGAACAGGGGCAGGGAGGGAAGAGGGAACAGGGGGTGCATGGAACAGGGGGCAGAGGGCTGAGGGGGTAGGGGTGTCAGTGGGAGCAGGGAGTCTCCTGCACCTGCCTCCTCCCAGTATTCCCCAGAGGGAAGCTGGCGTGCACCTCCTCCGGGGCTGAATCCCCCCTCCTGTGGTACAGGGAAACCCCTGTGCATGCCTTCCCAGGGGCCGACCCCCCATCCCATGGCACAGGAAAACCCCCATGTGCACCTCCCCTGGGGATGACTCACCCCCCTCTGCGGCACAGGAAGCTGCTGCACTCCTCCTCTGGGGACAATGCCCCGTCCTGCAGTGCACCTGTGGGAAGGGAGCAGCCAGCACACTTCTAGAACCCCCGGAAGTGGCGTGAAGCTGCAGGACTTCTGTCCACTCTGCAGGAGGCCAGCACTACCTCCATTGTCGCTGGAGGTAGGTAATGGGGCTTCTCAGGGGAGGGGGAAAATTGAAGGGGGGGGACCGAATGCCTTGTGATCGACTAGTCGAGGCCTCGCAATTGACCGGTTGGTGACCACGGCTCTATGCCAATATCTAAATTGTTGATGAAGATATTGAAAAGAACCAGTCCCAAAAAGATCCCTGAGGAATCCGGCTTGTTATGTTCCTTCAGCATTACTCTGGACAATTAATAACTATTCTCTGAGAATGGTTATCCAGCCAGTTATGCACCCACCTTACAATAGCCCCATCTATGTTATATTTCCCTAGTTTATTGATAAAAATGTATGCGAGACCATATCAAATGCTTTACTGAAGCCAAGATGATGGAGGTATTGGCAACAACTATATCCCAGCCAAGTTAATGCTCAATGTGAATTAACAGAAGTTTGTCCTATTGAATATCTCCCCTATTGTAATTGCCTGCAGGCAGACTTGAACCTCAGACCTCTGTGCAGGAGCCTCTACAGTGTGAACTATAAAGCCAGCTGACTGAGCTATTAAGAGATTCATGGAAATTACTTTCAAAAGAATTATCATCTCTCTATTGTGTCTCTAAGTGCCAGGCATTGAAGCTGTCTACAGTCAGTAGCTATGGTTCTTTTAGTCCTCCAAGCTTAGTCAGATTGATTTAATTCCTTAGTTACTGCTAGACAGCAACAGAATATGTGCCAAGCCTATAGGTTATACATAAATAACATTCACAAAATTGATATAGATAACTTTATCATTTTCTTTAAAAATTTATAGGATCAAAAGAACATAGAAACTTATTCTAGAATTGTTTGGTAAAAGACAAAAAATAAAAGAGTGGCTAGATTTTGAAGAACTGGGCAAACTCCCCTGTCATCTGACAAAAATAGGCTATTATAGAAGTAGAAAAAGTATAGTAGATATTGTTCAGAATAATACAATAAAATACTGTTTATTTAAATGCTATTACAATATCTAGAGTAGATTTGCATTTCTTTAGTAAGGAGATTCAGTCTGCTTTCTGCCAACTCTTTGCACAAATATAACATTCACACATATACATTTATATTTACGTTGAGGAGACTCTTTAATTCTGTTATCACCTCTGATGCTGATTCACAACACAATCTTTAGTGAGTCACATAAGTTTTCCATGCCTTGGTTTACTCATCCGAGAATAGGGGTAATTATACGTCAGAGGGGTTAGCAGACCTCTTTAAACAACATTGAGGCATCTGATTAAAAAGCAGTATTTAAAAAATAAAGGGCAAGATCCTCAAATGTATTTAGGCAACTAATTTCCATTGAAATAATCTGCAATCAATAGGAGCTCAGTGCTTAAATATCTTTGGAAGTACTTAGGGTGAAAGTACCAATATGATGATGATGATGATGATGATAATTGTATTTATATGGTACACGCAAATTGCTGTTAGCCTATCTTTGGACAGAAGATGAATTGTATAAATATTCTTCTGGGCATGTATTCAGTGCACAAAGCTTAGAAGTTTGAGCTCAGCACTTCTTGAGTTGTGTAAACATGAAAAGTTGATGTGACCAACTTACATTTGCAAATTTGATTTTGGCTTCCCACAGCCAGCGTTAAGTGCTATCATAGTATTTGTGTCAGTGAAACCCCTCTCTGTTCTTATAGCAGTTTCACAGCTGAAATAATATAGCAAACCATCACAAAAACAAATGTGAACCTAAGGATTTTTTCCTACTGTTCATGAACAAAACTGGAGGCAAACGTGAACAGTAGGAGGTCAGTCTATCTTTACTTCATTTAATTCTAAATTACCTACTGTAAAACCTAATGAAAACTCAATATTGTCAGCATGCTGTGGTAAACTATTCAACAACTTGGATTTATAGCAGAAGTTCCAAAGTACTGATAGTTCCTACTTACTGCTTTGGAAAGCCAACTAGCAAAACCTAATATTTCATATAATAATTAGAGGGAGGAATCTTTCTCCACAGATGTATCTTCATAGACTTGTTCCATCTCATCTTCTACAGCTTAACTTGAAGGAAATAGGAAAGAAATGACATTGTATCAAGTGTAAATAATGCTTCTTGAGGATTTCAAAGAATTGGAGGACGTGTAAATTCACAACATTTATTGTGTTACCAGTCCTCATTTTGTAGCTCTCTAGTCTACTTTGTCTTTATAGATAGCTTGTAACTTGCATTGCATCTTATTTCTAGCCAGGAAATGGGATGATTATCTGACTTTAGACCTAATCTGGTAAGGTTTCTTGAATAGTCCGTGCAATCTTGTCACATCTGGTGACAATTTGCTTAATCTCAGCAAAGATAGCTTTGTGCACTTAATCAGTGACCAAACATCTCTTCTCTTCTCTTCTCTTCTCTTCTCTTCTCTTCTCTTCTCTTCTCTTCTCTTCTCTTCTCTTCTCTTCCAGCTAATAATATTATAACACACATTGATTCTAGTGCCACACACCCTGGTCACTTAACTGTAAAATTGTTATTCAGCTCTTATTAAGTATTATCAGAGATCTACATGGTGCTTCAAGGGAATAAATAAACAATATGGTATCCTTAAATTTTCAGTGACAATTTTAGTTTAAAAAGCTATTTTTAAGCTTTTCTTCAACCTTCTTTCAAATGTGAGTCTGATCAGGCAGGTAGGAAGAAATACTATCCATCTTTCATACTGGTGTCAGAAGAAATTTCGGATCCCTTGTATTTTAAAAGCTGTTCACTTTAGTTTATGATTTCATGTTTTACTGGACCATAGCAGCAAAAAATGATATAAAACCAGAATTTTTTGAATACATCTTTAAAAGAATGTCAAAGGGAATGAGCCTATTCACTGGAGCTCTTGGGAAATCCAAAATGTAAAAGAGGTCTGTAAAAGCAATAATCAATAAGTGTTTTTACTTTCGCCGCCATTGGGGATTGTGGATGGCTTATTGCCATAGTGTGTCTGTCTGATGTCAAATTACTTGGTACCCATGTATTAAATTTGCAAATCTTCCTTTTTACAAAAGTGTAGCTCACTATAATAATACAGACTATAGACTGCAGAGATGAGAATATATCCATGTCCATAGACATAAAGTAGAATATTTAAAAAAACAACAGGCCAAATTCTGCCAATTGATACTTCTATGCAATTTAACTGACTTTAGTGGTGAACATTCTACATAATTTTAATTAAAAATCCACATTAAATAGGTTCATAACTCTTTTCTTCCAGACAATATCTGGGATCCATGAACATTGAACCATGTTCCATGTTTAGTCCATACTATAATAGTTTGCAAGGAAGGGAACAGTTTTCTGTTTTGTTGTGTCTCACATTATTTTGACCAACAGCAAACCCTATCAGCCTCATCTCCAAATTGTGCATGTTGTAGTACACACTATACCTGACAACTGACCCATTCCAAGATTGGGACAAAGCCTCAGTGATAATATTGTTTGGAGAGAAAGGAACGCAACTCTGGACAGGCAGCCACATACAATGTCGAAAGCCCTAGAACATTTATATTGGACCCCAGGACATATTTAGTCCTTAGCACCCCATATAATTATCAAGTTCGATCTCTTAGTATAATGCACAAAGACTTCTTCAGCATAATTTCCTTATGTTTACTCTCTTGATGCTGTCACTTTGGATACCCTACAATCACCTGCCTACACACCCTTTGCTGCTGGAAGTTCTGCACAGCTTAGGAAATGGCATGAGAGATGCCAAGAAGACGGAAATCAATTTCAATTACTAAAAGATAAAACCACTGGTGCAGAAAGTAACTAAACACTAGCAGTTGTTTTATGACACTGGCTTTTTGGAGGATTATAAAAGTCTTATATGGAGCCAGACAGGAACCTTTACTCTGTCAGTACTTTGAGTCACTCACTGTATGGAGAATATTCAAGCATAAAGGCAGCCAGGGAGCAGCTGCTACTAATATAATTGACTTGTATAAAAATTCACACAGAAAATATACACTGAAGTTGCATTACATCAAGCATTCAAAAGTAAGGAGATTCCAGAATCATGGCCACCCAGGAGACCTTAATTTGATACCTATGCATTAAAAATTGTGTTGTGCATTATGATATAGTTTTAAATTATGTGATCATATACTATTTTTCCCAAAGAACCTCTATCTCATTCAGAGCACAGAATGGATAGTGCTCATGGAATGAAATGATACACAACATTTATTATGCTCATTGTTCAATGTGTGGCTGTAGGCTTTAATTATTTGACAGTAATCAGACCTGGCTCTAGCAACAAAAGCCTTAATTTCCTAATGGTCTTTTGTATGGCGCTCATCGCTATAGTATCTTTGTACTTCACGAATATTAATCCATTGTCACAAAGTCTCTCAGTGGCAAGAAGTTGGTATTAATCCCTATTTAACAGATCACTGAGGCACAGAGAAATTAAGTGTGCTCCATTGTGGCTGGCCAATATGAGTGTACCTAGAACTTGATTATTCCGAGTTCTCAGTATTATGCAGGACTTTATGTCCCATTGACTTCAGATGTAGCTGTAAGTGTTCAGCTCCTAAACTCCAGAAATAACTATTTCAAAATAAGCTTATTCCTCTTCACATGCAAGAATTATTATTTCAAAAATATAGTAGCCCAATGTCTGAGACTCTGTAATGCTGAAATGCTGACTGTTCCCTCTGGGCGGCACTGTTGCCTGCAATGTTGGCTGTTCCCTCTGGGCAGCGCTGTTGCCTGAAATGCTGGCTGCTCCCTCTGGGTGGCCCATGCTGCATCGGGAGTGCGGGGCAGAAACAGCTGCTTTTGCTGCTTACTCTCCCGCGGCAGCCCGGCTGAGCAGCACAGAAGTCAGCCAAGTGCCATGGAGGAGGGAAAGGGAGGCGGGGCGGTGACGTACATGGCCAGGGGGTGGGGCCTGACTGTGTACATCAGCACCCCGCCCTCTTCGCCTCCTGCCACGGTGCTCGGCTGAATTTTGCGCCGCTCAGCTGGGCCGCCGCGGGGGAGCCCAAATGGCTGCTTGCTCCACTTGCTCCTCCGTGGTGGCCCAGCTGAGTGCCACGGCGGGAGGCGAAGGGGGGCGGGGTGGCGATGAGCGGTGTGACAGCGGCTCCAGGCCCCGCTCCCTCCCTGTGAACGTCACCACCCTGCCCCCCTAAGCCTCCCACCGTGGTGCTCAGCTGACTTCTGCACCGCTCAGCCAGGCAGCTGTGTGGGAGCAAGTGGCACAAGTGACTGTTTGGGCTCCCACACTCCCCATGCAGCCCAAACGGCCATTTGGGCTCCACGGTCCCCCGAGTGAGAGGCAGGTGGGGGAGGAGTAGAGAAAGAGAGAGACAGAGAGAGAGGCAGGAGGCAGAGGAGAGCTGAGAGAGAAAGCGGGTGAGGTAATAGGAGGAGGCGAGAGAGATAGAGATAGAGAGAGAGACGGAGTGAGAGACGGGAGGCTCAGGAGAGAAGACCAACATGGGCTTGTTTAGTTTGGAAAAAAGAAGATTAAGGGGAGACATGATAGCGGTTTTCAAATATCTAAAAGGGTGTCACAAGGAGGAAGGCGAAAATTTGTTCCTCTTGGTTTCTGAGGACAGGACAAGGAGTAATGGGCTTAAAGTGCAGCAGGGGAGGTTTAGATTGGACATTAGGAAAAAATTCCTAACTGTCAGGGTGGTCAAATATTGGAATAAATTGCCAAGGGAGGTGGTGGAAGATATTTAAGAACAGGTTAGATAGACATCTGTCAGGGATGGTGTAGACGGAGCTTGATCCTGCCTTGAGGGTGGGGGGGCTGGACTCGATGACCTCTCGAGGTCCCTTCCAGTCCTATTATTCTATGATTCTATGATTCTATGGAGGAGAGACCTGAAAATCCGGTCTTATGACGGGCTAATTGGCTAGTTTCAAAATAACAAGCCCATTACTTCAAAATAACAGACTTGTTATTTCGAAATAAAGGGAGTTATTCCGAAATAACTCCACAGTGTAGACATGCTTTGACTGAGGAACTTATCAGTCATCTATGAAAGATTTAGTTTAAAATATTTGCCTCAAATTACATGGGAACTGTAATATACAGGCAGGGATAGAATCCAAATCTACAGAGTAACATTCAGCTACTGTTTGAGATAAACTTTTCCTTTCTGTAATCCCTGTTTCATTCACTACTTTATTCACCTTACATTTGCAAGTCCATGCACACCTTCAACCTCAAAGTTAAGATATAGTATTAAAGAAATAAATATGTTAAGGAAAATACGTCTATTGTATATGTTCACAAGATCAGTGGCAGATTTCACCATTCATTGTCCCCATTTTTCTTAAATTTTAAATTCAGTATAGGCATGTTGAAAACACACACCCATAAAATCAAGCCATGGTGTATTGGTTTTTCAGTATCCCGCTGCTGTACATCTGAAAAGTGCAGTTCTTTATAATTTCCCGTTTTTCTCTCTTTTCTCTTTTATTGATAACTTGAACAAGTCTTGGAAGGTAATACATATTTAAATCACAAATAGTTTATGTATTTGTAACTTCAGTTGCAATTTAGTTAAGATTTTGTTTGAGAATTTCTTTGATTTTTCAATAGCCCTACAATGAGACTATGGACAGCAAGAAGCTTCAGGGAAAGGTACGGTTATTCAGTTATTCTCTTTCATCCCACTTGCTTCTGTAGGACTCACTTCAGGATACCCCCACAGCCTGCATAGCCCAAGCATAGTCCCTCTTGAAACAGCTTCATTTTTACTGTATTCTCTTTGCCACAGCTACTGAAATGCAGAAAGTTATTGCACTAGATATTCTTTGGTGAGATCATATCACTTAAAATCATTGTCACCTTAGCTATTTGGAAATTGGGGTGCTACCCAGAGAGAACCTTTTTGGTTTGCTTGGATTTTCTTTTCTTTTCTTTTCTTTTCTTTTCTTTTCTTTTCTTTTCTTTTCTTTTCTTTTCAAAACATTGCTGTGTAAAAGCTTGACAAATTTATTTTAAGTTTCAAATGGTTCTTTTACGTGACCAGTGTGTGATAGACAGAGAATGATAATGTAACTGAGGGTATGTCTATGCTGCAGACTTTTTTCAGAAAAACAGCCATTTTTCTGAAAATATTTCACTTACATTCACACTGCAATCATGTTCTTTCAAAACAACAACAACAAAAAACAAAGCAAAAGAACAGAGGGGTTTTTCCGATATTGGTAAACCTCTTTTTATGAGGAAGAAGCCTTTTTCCAAAAGAGCACTTTCGGAAAAAGGAATGTGTGGATGGGGAAGAGGGAGTTCTTTCAAAAGAAGAGGAAAGAGGAAAAAGCACAGGTGCCCTGGTGGCCGCTCTGTCCATAGTAATCTCAGCTGAAATGCAAGATAGTGTCCATTCAATGTGGACACTATCTTTTGAAAAAGCAGATTTCTTTTTCGATGCGCTTTCAGTGTAGACATTCTCTTTTGGAAGAAGTTTTTTTGGAAGATCTCTTCTGAAAAACCTTTTTCCAAAAGAAGCCTGCAGACTAGACATGACAGAAGAGTGAGAATTTGTTGGATATGACATCTGTGCTAAGAACATTAAGACAGGTTCCCTTATTTAGGAAAATGTATAATTCGGATCATTGTGACAATTCAGACACCCTTCCTGTTCTTATGATACAAGTTGTCTTAAGGCCATGTGGATGCTGAGGTTTTATTTTTCTGTGATGCTGTTAGTGTTCAAGAAAGGGAAATCTCTCCTCAGACGCTCGCTGTACAAAATAAAGGGGCAGAGGGAATGGCCTTTAGATTCAGAGCAGAAGATAATCTAATTATTCTGCTTGCATTCCACTGTGATAATGGAACTGACGCATCAGCATAATTCAGGTTATCTTCTATTTATCAGCAGTTCTAGCCATCATTTTGCTGGGCTGGGCCCATTAATACACATAGCATTCTTCAGGAGACAGACTCAAGGTGGTTCTCTTGTTGATTTATGTTTTTTTTCTCTGATCCACAAATGAAATTAAGGTCTTACTGATAGGAACAAAGAGCCCATGCCAGTGTCCAGTGAGAGAGCTTCATTTGGTCTCTCAGAGATTTTAAGTTTGCTATGCCGACAAACTACTCTAGAAAGCCTGTATTTCTGACTCTCTCACGCGAATGCTATACCCTCTTAAGTTTTTGCTGCTTTACACTTTGCAAAAATGGTAAAAATATAATGCTAATCAAACACTGTAACTGTCTGCAAAGCTGCACAGTCAGTAAATTGGCCAATTTATTGTCAAAGTGTTAATCCTATGTCTTGTTTTATGCACACTTCATATACCTCGCCTTGTGTGATGTCATCCTCACTATGGGCTTGAATGTGGCCAGATCTGTACAGGTACACAAGTATGAGGAAGGACATATAAAAATCATTCCCATGTAATATAATAGCACAGTGGACTGGCCCAATTCAGTGTGGGAGCACATTCTCCCTGGAATGCTTCTTTAACCATTAGCTCTTTGAAAAGGGGCGAATGGGAGGGTTCTAGAGCTTTTAGCAGGGTGATTGGCATCCTAGGCTAGTGAGTGGAATGCATATTGCCAGGCGCCGCCATTTTTAAATGTCTGCTAGTGTGGACTCTGTGCCCCACGGCTACACGCAGCACGGACCAGGTAGTTTGGATTAGGCTTCCTCTTCCGAACTACCATTACTCTTTGTTCCATGAACTACCTAGTCCATGCCGCATGTAGCTGCGGGGCACAGAGTCCGCACTAGCGGACATTTAAAAATGGCAGCTCCCGGCAATATGCAAATGAAGCCTGGGAAATTCAAATCCCGGGCTTCATTTGCAACTCCAGTTGCCTACATTACCACCCTAGTTCGAACTAGGGTGGTAGTGTAGACATACCCTGAGTGGTCTTACATGCCTCCAGCTTCCATCTAGGACACACCATACGATCCATCGTCTATAGTCAAGCCCTTAGAGCGTCTGCTCTAATCCCACTGACAGAGACCAGAAACTTCAAGATCTCTACTAAGCATTTGTAAATCTCAATTACCCACCAGGGGAAATAAAAAAAACAAATTGAAAGAGCCAGACAAATACCCAGAAACCATGTACTTCAAGATAGGCCCAAGAAAACCAACAATAGAACACCATTTGTCATCACCTATAGCCCCCGACTTAAACCCCTCCAACTCATTATCAATAACTTACAACATAAACTGGAACAGGATACTATGCTCCGAGAGGCTCTGGGGGACAGACCCATAGTCTCCTAGAGACAACCAGCTAACCTCAAGAAGATTCTTACCAACAACCACAGGACATACCACATTAATACCAACCCTGGAATTTTCCTTTGCAACAAACCCCATTGCCAACTTTATCCACATATTTACCATGGTGACACCATCACTGATTCTAACCATGAACACATATTCTGTTCATCAAGAAATATAATTTATGCCATCATGTGCTAACTGTGTCCTTCTGCCATGTATATTGGACAGACTTCTCAGATACTTTGCCAAAGAATTAATGCCCACAAATCAGACATCAGACATCTTCACAAGGAAAAACCAGTTGCTTTTCATTTCAACCTACCTGGACATAGTCTTAATGACCTTAATACATGCATCATACTTCAAAGAAACTTTAACACCAGATTACAGAGGGAAACTTCAGAACTTTCATTCATGCTTACGTTTGACACTAATATGAATGGGCCTTAACAAAGATGCTACTTACCTTACCCATTACACAGATAGCTTCCCCACTTATCACCCCTGATTAGCCACTCATTGACTCATAAATAGCTATTGCCCCCTCCCTCTTCCTCACCCCACCTTCTGTATTAAATCTGATTTGTCAGTTTAATAATATGTTCACTTTTTTCATTGTATTCCTTTGGTATATATGGTAATGCCAATTCTCTTCTAGAATATGATCTGAGGAAGTGGGTCTGGACCATGAAAGCTCATCACCTATTAAACCACCTTGTTAGTCTTTAAAGTGCTACATAGTCTTTCCTTTTGTTCCCTCATCTCAGTGGGCCTCAAGATTGTCGTAACCAAGACAATCTTCCAGAATAGAGTAATTTTGCTGACTGTGGTGTGCTGATTGTACCGGAGTAGCACTATGATTGGATACAGAGGTAGGACATGGCTCTCACAGTCAATGTTATGTGTAATCAGCATGCACCTCACTTCATGTGCCCTTGCTTTACATGTGTGGCACTTTGGTAATACTGGTAAGGGGGAAAAAACCTACACAGGTGGAAACCAGTGGATTCCTCCAACCCTGCATGTGGGTAAGAGTATACTCTTCTGCACAGGCATTACTTAAAATTTACAGTCTGATCCCTAATATATATTTTAGAAGTTTATTTCCCTTTTCTGGACCTTCACATCAATGAAGTTTTATACTATTGTACTTAATACCAATAGGCCTGTTTATGGTTGAAAATGGTATGGATTTGTTTCACTTCTTCTATATAGAGTGGGGTGGGAGGAGGTTAAAGGAGTGGATTGGGGAAGGAGTAAAAATTATACTTACTGGACATACTGTACCTAGGAGCATGGCTTTTTCCCGCACTAGACTAGAGTTGGTCAAATATTTTCAGTTGCATGTGTTCAGCTGAGAGCAGTATGTATCTTTATTTTGCCTTTGTAAGAAATTAAAATCAAAAGCTTCCATACAAAAAAGCTTCTGTTACTTAAATGTGGGTACTGTAGGAATTACAACAGATCTGCTGACATTTTCCTTGGACTGGAATCTTTCAATTAGTATAATCCTCTAGCTTTAGTAGGTGAAGAACAGCACTATCGGATTGTTGCAGCCTTTCTGGAAAACCTTCACTAGAGGGAAAGACAGAAACTCGTACTACAGAGAATTTATTCTTCAGTAATTGAATACACATTTTTCTGTGTCTTTTATCTCTGTGGAGACACATTTCTCCTGTCAGTTCATAGTGACAAGTGGTACTGTATAGAACAAAATTTCATCTTCACCTCAACAAAGCAAAATAAAGTACTATCACACACACCACTGCTACAGATCTTCACACTCACTATTCTGAAGCCACTTAGTTACAGAGGCCAACTCCGCTGCTAATGTTGTGTATGGTAGCTCATTAAGCTAGGGTGCATTAAGAACCATGTACAGACATCAGCTCACTCCCCTCCCCGGTTCACCACTCCCCCAAAGATTACTGATTCTTGGGTGACCTGTTATAGAATCATGAATGCAGAAAAATTCAGAATGCATTGGATAGGCTTTGACATTTTGGCACTATAGGCTATGGCACAAGGAGTCCCACACCTGCACACATAACGATGTAGATGAGGATGAAAGGTCCTCTGACCTCTCATAGCAATCTTGAAATCATTTTCAGTAGAACTTTTCTTTAATGTGAGCTGGTATGCCAAACAAGAACCACCACTATGCAATTTTTAACACATTATTTCTCTCTTTTGTTACTGAAGAAAACTAATTTAAGCCCAGAAAAGTCTCTCAATCTCAGAAACCAAAAGTTTTCCACCACCAGTAAAACAACAACCTTCTTCAGCAAATTCTGCTTATTCTCAGAGGAAAAAATGCTTGATGTATGAAAGGTGATGCAAGCCACTAAAAAGTGCCATAAACTCATTTCTTTCTGGGCTGGTAGTAAAAAAAACAAACGAAACCAAACCAAACCAAAACAAACAAAAAAACAAAGAAGAAAAAGTGAAAGTGGGATCCCTGTTAACAAAGATTGGTGATGCTTTCTTTGATAAGGACAGCCTTTCCTATAATATAAAACAGCTTAAAGAAACCTCACAATTTAAACAATGTCCTTGGTGTTTTTTAATTACCAGCTAATTCCTGTGTCTGAATTCCCATTCTTTCAAAACTGGAATTGTGAAGCTGATAAAGAGGTGTTTTAAGACATGCATGATCTCCTATAGATCCTTCACAGTCAGAACTTTTTGGATACGTGGCGCTATTTTGGGATACTTCTGGTATCTCAAAATAGCATTTTCCATGTCTTGACAGCATGTCTGTTATTTCAAAATGTAATAAAAATAATGGGCATGCTATTCTGATGTCCCAGTAAACCTTGTTCTGACAGGATTAAGGGACTTGTCGAAACAAACTATCTCAAAATAAGCTTGAAATAAGGTATGCAATTTGCATAGCTTATTTCGAGCTAGCGCTGCAGTGTAGACGCAAACCTTTGAGAAAGTCAAAACAAAGGCGATAAAGGAGAGCAGTCTACCAAGCTTTTAGAAAGCTCAAATAAATATCAGACTTCCTCACAAGAGATTATTAAGGCAATTCAGTAAAATAGCAACAAAATTATTTATTTTGTCAAGTCTGACAGGAATTTCAGAGGGACCTAACAAAGTAACCTGGGCAGCATTTACATGTGCCGTGCTATGTCAACAATTGTAAGGTAATGCATATTAAAAGGAATAATACGAATTGCTCTTACATGATGCTGGGCTCAAAATCAGTTGGGTGCTTTCTGGATAGCTCAATTGTTCTGCTCATTGGACCAAAGCCATAAAATTAAATAAATAAAATTAAATTAAATTAAAAAAAAACAAGGAAAGGTTGTGGGGTCTGTAAGGAAGGAGACAAAAATAATAGTGAAAATATTTTAATGCATGTATGTAAATCAATCATACACCCTGGCTGTGTCTAGACTGGCAAGTTTTTCCAGAAAATCAGCAGCTTTTCCGGAAAAACTTGTCAGCTGTCTACACTGGCCACTTGAATTTCCGGAAAAGCTCTGACGATCTCATGTAAAATCATCAGTGCTTTTCCGGAAAAACTATGCTGCTCCCGTTCGGGCAAAAGTCTTTTTCCAAAAGACTTTTGTGCAAAAGGGCCAGTGTAGACAGCATAGTACTGTTTTCCTCAAAAAAGCCCCGATTGCGAAAATGGCGATTGGGGCTTTTTTGTGAAAAAACGCGTCTAGATTGGCCACGGACGCTTTTCCGCAAAAAGTGCTTTTGCCGAAAAGTATCCTGCCAATCTAGATGCGCTTTTCTGAAAATGCTTTTAATGGAAAACTTTTCCGTTAAAAGCATTTTCGGAAATTCATGTCAGTCTAGACGTAGCCCCTGAGTTGTAATACTAATTTACTTCTAGTTTTCCTACATAATCTAGTTACTGCATATAAATATAGCAAAAGGAAAGGGTTTGGAAATGGGCAACAAAAATTAGTAGTGGGTTAGAAAACATTTACATATAAACAGAGGTAGAAAGGGCTAGAAGTGTTCTGTTTAGATAGAATAAGAATGGGGATGGCAGAAGAATACAAAATCAGTAAATGTGCATGGAAAGAAAATTGGGTTCTGTTTTTAACTTCTCATGTTAGAAAAAAAGAATATCCCATGAAATAAAGGCAACTATTGTGATGAAATACTTTTTTTAATGTTAGACTTTATTTACTTGTGGGACTTGTTGACGTAATGCCACTGAACCCAAGCTATTTTTAGGAATGAAGAAAATTTAGACATGTATATGGATAATGAGAAAATCCATGCTTATGTAGGACAGGAAGAACATGAAAGTAAAATTAATTGCTTGCGTCGCTCAATGGGTAGAAGCTGATTGTGCTCTTATTTACACCAATTTCTGCTGGTGCTATTCCACTTGCATTAGTGGAGTTACTCCTGATCTGTTAAGTGTTGGGTCAACTGGATTTTGTTTTAATACTGACTTGATGTGTTGCAAGATACTTTAATGATCCTTCAGAATGTGCCAAAAGTAAGTTTTCCTTCTTACATACACATAAGTACTGGCTCCTCTCTACTATAGGTAAAATATGCAAGAGTTATAAAATAATATGCGAAAACTATAGTAGGTTAAAGAATCAAGTACTAAGAATATTCAGTTCTTAATCAGTATAAAATAAGAAGTATGATAATATTTATCATGTTTGAAGCTGTCATTGCTCCTTAGATTAACACTCCAGGCTGGTGGAGGTAGGACTTTGTGTATTTGCAGTGCATATCCCTTCAGTATAGATTTTCATGGCTAGAAAAAGAAAAAGTAAAGCCTAAACCCCTGTAGCAGCAACATCCTTGAGTAGTCCCAATCCTTTAATGGAAAGGACAGAAACTGGTTTCCCTATACCTGCATAGCAGATCTCAAATAATGGCACAAAGAATCTGGTCCTAGGTCTAGTAACTTTTTCAGTAGCTCAGGACAACAGATTTAGGCAACTAAGGGTATGTCTACACTGCCACCCTAGTTCGAAATATCCCGGGTTTCATTTGCATCTTGCCGGGTGCTGCCATTTTTAAATCCTCCTTAGTGTGGACTCTGTGCCCGTGGCTACATGCGGCACGGAGTAGGTAGTTCGAAGTAGGCTCTCTAATTCGAACTACAGTTACTCCTCGTTCGAATGCCTACATTAGCCACCCTAGTTCGAACAAGGGTGGCAGTGTAGACATACCCTAACTGATTTGTTTTCAGCTTAAGCCCATATAACATTCCTGGAGACCCATATTTCCTAGTACAGTACCACCTGACTTTTTTTCTCTAGATAGACCCTAAATGAATTCTCAAGCTCCTGATAGAGGCTGTTGGAATCATTCAACATACCACTGGTATCTTGTGCACAGAAATTCCTTGTCATGCATCCCTGTTTTTCAATAATTTAGTGGAATAACTACCTCTCAGTGCTGGTGCTCTCAATGCAGCTACTACCTGCTTCTGGCTCCTGACTTCTTCCCCTCTATTCATGTGGCTCTGCCAGTTATATAATCAGTGTTACCAAGAACACCTAGATAACAGCCTTGTTAACCTGTCCCTTCCCTCAGCATATGCTGGCTAACAATGGTCACCTCCAGTCTGCCATCTTTGCCACTGGAATGGGACTAACAGGGTCAAAGTAATTAACAGTGGGCACTATGGCAGCATCCAATGCTGCTCTAATATCATCCATCTTTAGCCATTGGTACCAACCAGAGAGAGACTTATGCTGAGAGTCATACTATTGACACCACAATAAGCATTTGTGCACATTTCTATTACTCTATGAAAGTAAACAATCTAACCATGGGGAGCTCATGGTAACATAGGCATAGCATGACACAGCTATTTAATGAAGAATGTGAGAATGCCTAAGATTCTCTCGTGAAAATTATACCTATGCCCAATTTTTAGCTATGAAAGTAGCAGTTCTTTTCTTTGTTGCATTCATGTTGGAGGTATGACTGGTGCATTTGCATCTACTGAACTCCTGGTGATCACTGAGCCACATGTTTCCCAACTGGCCATTACCATTCTCTGTCCAGCCAGTGCTTGGGTCTCTGACACTGCTGTTTTAATTATCTCATGCATAATAAGAAAGGAAAAACTCTCGAAGGAACACCTATGAATTGCAAGCTTGTAGATGCAGGATAGATGAAGTTACATTTTTCACTGCATGCTCTTCTTTTAAAATTTGCATATCCTAATTATTTATTCTTTATTAAAGTCTACTAAATGAAGACTCTGCTCAAAGCCTTCCTACAGCCTCCTTTCTCAGTCACTCTGGACAACATTGCAATACTGGCATCGCTTAGATACGTATTCTAGACCCATTACTTAAACCCATCTCTGACTCAGAGCTCTTTCTGCCCTGGTCTATGCTAGGGAGTTATTTCGAAATAGCTCCCCTTATTTCAAAATAACAAACAGAGTGTCCACACTAGCAAACCCGTTATTTCAAAATAAGGGTCTGGTTATTTAGAAATAATAACCTCTGCTTTCCATGAGAAATAATGCTTATTTTTTAAATTGTTATTTTGAAATAGCATTAGCGTGGATGCTCCACTGATGCTATTTTGAAATAACAACTCCCCAGAGTAATTAAAGTAATTACTCCCCAGTGCTTCCTGGGGCTCTAAGCTGATGTAGCATTAAGGGAGCCTGCCTCAGACTAATTTTGAGGCTTCTCTATAGTGTGTACATGCTATTTTGAAATAGTTATTTTGGGAGTTATTATTTCAAAATAATTTCCTAATATAGACATGCCCTCTATCCTCACATCCAGGTTATGTCTAAATCCTATAACATCTATAATCTACAGCTTTTCCTATTGGTCCACACAGCTAAAACTTTGGTCCATATTTCAATTACAGCAATGATCTTCTCTGGCCTTGACAAATACAATCTTGTTCTGCTCATATCCATTCACAAAGCTGCTGCAAATTTCATATTCCTAGCTCACTGCTTTTGATCATGCTACCCATCTCTTTGCATCCCTCCATTGGCTCCTCTTTCTCTGTCACATCAACCATAAACTGCTTGTATTAATTTTGAGCCCTTCAGGGTCTAACACAACTCAACCTATCATATTTCATTCACTATCAAGATGTTGACCCCTGGTTCCAATCAGCTCACACTGTTGGTCTCTCACTCGTTAGTTTTTCACACTTTGTGCTTTCTGCCATGCTTCTCTTCACACTTGAAAAGTGCTTCCCATAAACATCTTCAAAATTGCTTCCTTATTTTCTCTCAGTTGTTTCCTCTTTTAACCATAATGCCTTCAAAACTGTTAACAGTGTTTGTGGTGGGGCTGCAGTGATTATTGACTATGTTGCTAATCAATACTGTATCATTGTTCTCCCTTTGCCCCCATTCGTCTTTGTTTTATAGTTAGAGTATATATTTTGAGGTTGAACAGTGCCTTGTCCATGATCCATATCAGAGCTCCTATAACAAAAATACCATTGTCTTTCTTTTGGGTCAGAACGTGACAGGATTAAAGGACTGACCCACTTGTAGAATAAAAGCTAAACCAGATCAGAGAATAAAATAGCCAAAAGAAGCACTCAAGGAAGAAATGAAAAAATGAATTCTTTGCATCAGTCTTCATGGCAGAAGATTGGGTTTTTTTTTTTTTTTTGCTCAACAACTTCTTTCCCTCAGCTCTTTGCACAGTATCCACCATTATTTTGGCTCTTCATCTGTAATAGGTTGGCCACCCCTGCACTAGATGATTACCTGCTCTGTTCATTCCCTCTTGGACACCTGGCATTGGCCACTGTCAGAAGACAGGATACTGGGCTCAATGGAATTTTGGTCTGACCAACTATGGCCATTCTTATGTTCTGAGGCTAGAGAGTACAATTTATCTAAAGCCAGACTTTGCCTGAAAGATTCTATGCTGCACAAGCATAGACAGCACTACTATCAATTTGGTGGGATATTCTTTCAAAGTAGATAAGCAAGAGTAGAAATATAGACTGTATGCTTTAGATATTATAGAAGAACATTTTCAAAATGGGCCAGATCATAGAATATCACCAGAGGATATGTGGTTGAAAATGAGGTAATATTACACTATTTGCTCTACTTTATCATTGTTTGTTTCCTCTGCTTCTCCTGGGTTCCTCTCTAATCTTTTTCAAATAGAATAGAATTACATGTCTATACACACACACATACTAACACAGGAAGAATAGACATATCTGACTGGTTGCTCACAGTGTCTAAAAATATGGCCCACATTTCTACTGTAAACTTATTTTAGTGTGATAAATTACATTCTGTCTTCCTTCACTATGCTTTTCTTTCAAATGTCCTAGCATGCAAAATATTAAAAAAATAATTACCTTGTGGCAGTCCATCAAACATAAACACAATATCCTCAATGGGCTTTTAACTGCTTCCCATATGACAAAAGTAGCAGCCTAAAAAGATCCACGCTCCCTTGATGTCTACAGAATTTAATAGTTTTTTTTTTAAATCATTTTTGCACTCTACCATGAAGTATATAGACATTTTTGAAATCGGACAATCTACCGAGTATGTTACTTTGGGGAGATAAATTCCCCAGTCTTATACTTTATAATTTGTAATAAGATTTGTCTTCTATTACATTAGAAATCTACCTAATTGCTTACTTAGACAATCTTTTCTAATTATATCACCTGTAATACCCCTGAGTGTGATTCTGCTTTGGGTTCAGATTTTAGTGAACTAAAATTTTACAAATTGTCAACTTTTTTCATCCCAAATTGCAGAAATGTCACAATGCCTAGTAATATCTAAACTGAAACAGAAAAAAGGTTGATTTGGGTACTTTCAATTTTGGATTGAAATACAAATCAAAACCATGGATCAGAATTGTAATCTGGGATTTTAGTTTGAACAACTCAATAGAATAGAAAGTTGCATATGACATTCTGATTTTGGTTCATTTGTACAATTAAGTTTGACTATCACTGGGACCTTAGGGCATGTCTACACTACAGGACAAAGTTGAATTAAGATAATACAACTTCAGCTATGTCAATTGGGTAGCAAATAACTTAATTTGGCTTTAGGCACTGTTTACACTACTGGAAGTCAAAGGCAGAACACTTTTCCTTTGACTTGCCTTACTCCTAGTGAAAGCAGGGTTACTGGCATCAACCAGAGAGACCCTCTCACTTTGAATTAGGCATCTTCACTAGACCGCTAATTCAAACCTTGGAAGATCGACAGCAGCATCTTCGATCTTCCTCTGCAGTATAGATGTACCCTTAGAGACACATCTCTCTCTCTTTCGCTTTTTCTCTCTTTCTTTCTCTCATATAGTAAACTTTGGTGAAGATATTTTGCATTTTTCTGTGAAAAAATTCATTTCATTTAAATTTCTAAAAAAAGTCCAACCTCTACACAGAGATGGAAGACAATGGCAACCTATGAATTCTCAGAGGCTTCTACCTAAAGAAAACAATGAATATATATCTAAATATTAACCCATAAGCAAGGAAATTATTTGATATTAGGAACACAGATTAGGCTTGTGTTTGTTCTCATTTAAATGCATGAAAATTTACCACATCTCTATTTTCTTCTCCTTTTTCATCTCTCAATGAAATTAAAAAAAACAGTTATTGCATCTCATCTGAGAAGAGTCTGCAATATTATACTCATACAGCCCATAAAGAAGTTCCAAGTCCTAAAACAGTTTGGGTTTCTTTTGGTTGTATACATGATACTATATTTCTACTCTTATTATTATTAATCTGCTAAAATGAATGCATTTCTTACATCAGAATAAGATCACCAGAGAATATCAAAAACTAATATTTCATGTAAGTTAGTGTAAAACCACATGGCTACGTCTAGATTGCATCCCTTTTTCGGAAAAGGGATGCAAATTAGACATATCGCAATTGCTAATGAAGCGGGGATTTAAATTTCCCCCACTTCATTAGCATAAAAATGGTTGCCGCTTTTTTCGGCACAGAGCTTTGCCGGAAAAAAGCGCCAGTCCATACACTGATCTGGGGAAAATAAAGCCTTTTCCGAAAGATCCCTTATCCCTTATTTTAAGAGGGATAAGGGATCTTTGGGAAAAGGCTTTATTTTCTGCAAGATCAGCGTCTAGACTGGTGCTTTTTTCCGGCAAAGCTCCATGCCAAAAAAAAGCGGCAACCATTTTTATGCTAATGAAGCGGGGGAGATTTAAATCCCCGCTTCATTATCAATTGCGATACGTCTAATTTGCATCCCTTTTCCAAAAAAGGGATGTAGTTTAGACGTAGGCCATATGTTTTATCACAAGATAGGATTAATGACACTCAGAGCACTATTGCTGAGTTCCTGAGAGCATTTTTCAGATGAGCCATGCCTGTGAGAAGTCTGCTAAAGTGATCATTACTTCTTGCTCACAAGCCTATTGTGACACTGACAAGTGAATGACTCTTACAACAATAGCATCAAGAACTAAGAATATTGAAGTCCTAAGGATGATAAATGCTCCTCATTTTTGTTCCCAAATACCCTTTAGATCAAAGGCAGATGAACCTGACGGCTTCTTGCCAGCTACATATGCAAACAGTGACTGATCAATTAATGAATGGTTCTGTTTTCTACAGCTGTGAGACTGTGATTACAAAAAGGATCGAAACATAGAATCGACTGAGGAAAGACCACCTTGCCAACTTGACAGGGTCACAAAAACACCAAGGAAGTCATTTATTATTGCTATTCATTAAAGAAAGGTTACAGTCATCTTTCTAATTACTTTTCTTACTTAGGACTGGTAACTAACTTTTCCACAGATTGCTTGTCACTTGGACTGACCTCTGTATAAAATCAATACATATTTGCATTTTTTGGTGCTCATTACAATGAAAGATGACACAGACTGGGAATAAAACATGTCTTTATATTAGCAAGGCAGGGACGTTAAAAAGTGGAGATGAGAAAGGTTTAGAGTCTATTTCTCTCATTGTCCCATCATTCTACTCATATAAGCTCACAAAAATTGTGATTGATTATGCTTACTATGATGGTGACTTGCTGGGCCAACACATACCAGTCCAGCTCAATGATGCAAAGATATTGCTTCATTATTTTCTTAATTTAAAATGTTGGATAATAAAATAATAAAGACATTTCACAACCTCTCTCTCTTGCTCTTCTTTTCTTTTGGTTCTCTGGCTGGTTATGATTCTTAACACTGAGTTATTTTCTGCATTTTAGAAATGATCTTAAATCACAGAATTTGGATACTAATCCATATTTACATGCTCCAAATTTCAAGCATGTTCAAGTTCAGTCTTGGCTGTGCCTGTTATTAATATTGGTTTTTTACCTAATATAGATGCAGGTTCAGAGTTGAATATCACGCATGATACAAACTTATTTTTCTCATAGTATAGGTAACCCTATATTTTCCGGCATTCATAATTCCCAGTCTACAGAGCTGAGAGGCATCAAGATTTTTGCCCTAGCAGCACTTGAGACACACAGAGGCTTTTGTGTCAGGGTTTTTTATGCTCCACTGGGGTGTTTCTTGGTGGCTTATATGGGAATTATCTCATGACCAATCTTATGCTATCTTCTTTGAATACTTGCCCTGTAGTCTCTCTCTCTCTTTTTGGCCTCAATTACTTCCTTTTTTGGTGTAGTCCTTGAGTCAGGTCACTATGGTTCCCCCGTTCTAGCATATGTAAATCCCACTGGACAAACTTCTTATCCACTGCCCAATCTCTGCCATTCTCCCAGGGACTGGAGGGAAACTATTTTGTGTTCCAGCATAGGGACTCTATGCCCAACAATCAAGGTCCAATATAAGACCTTATTGCTGTTTGTCTGAGCTCTTTCCCACTTTTCTTTTCTGTCATCTGGTCCATCCCTAGGTTACCACTAGAGCTATCTCTACTCCTTCTGGCTACTTCTCTGTCTCCTTGTACCTAGCCACTTCCCATGCACTCCAGGGATTCCAAAGCTCCTCTCTGAAGCCCACTTTTACCACCAGTTTTCCCCATGCCATTAAGCAACATAAGTCTTGACAGTCCTCCAAGTGCAGCCTGTCACAGGTCCTTTTACTTAATCAGACTTGGGGTAGAGTTGATGGCACATCAGATTTATTTTCTCCTAAAATATTGGCTGAAATCTTCTCCCACCACAGAAACTATTAGTATTTTAGATAAAACAGCACCCTGAATTCCGATCTATACACACCAAGGAGAGGGAAAAAGTTAAACATTGAGATGTTCAAGCTGATCTATAGACTACTGTCTATCCTTCTCAAGCATCTAGCATATAAACAATGAATTAAAACAATGTACTTATAAAGTCTCTTTACTGCATCTTTGCCTTTCTTATTTTTATATGTGCAGCTTCAGTGACCTTTTTTAAATCTGTCTGATTTTAGGTTCAATACACTTTGCTTATGAAAATGTTAATCCCAACAGGTATTTTGCACAGAAATATGTGATAAAAATGGTTTGGAAGGAATAACAAGCAGACGGCTTTATTTTGGGATCAGAACTGAGAGACATACGTGAACATAGGTTTTAGGAAACTAGTCCTGCGATGTTTGTAATAGTTTGAAAACTGTATGCCTGGGTCTGAAATATTTGCATACATTATAAGAGCTGCTTTGATTCTTGTAATGTTGGCATTACTTTTGGGCCCAGTAGCCCAAGCCATAAGGATGAACAGCTCTTACAAATGTTTTAAATAGATTTTAAAAAAACCAACTAGTTTAGTAACTGCATGTCATATAAATGACATGCACCTTTTGGGGGGTGTTGTCAAAAAAAAGATGCATTGCATAGGAATTCCCATAATCCTGGAAATATATGGTACAGAGAGGGTTATGTTTTAATATAAACCCTTCAACACAATATGGGGATTTCATTTGAAACTCTAGTTTGCACTTTCCCTTTCCCTTATTTATGACTTTGAACCAATTAGTGCCATAGGGTCAGACTCTACTCTCAGTTGCACAGACGTTAATCTGGAGTAACTCCACTGACTTTAATATTCAGAGTGAAATAAGGCAGACATATTTCTTGATAGACTTGGAAGCTAATGAGATTTGTAAGTATTGTCCCTAAGAGCAGAATCCGGCCACTGGACTGTATAACCACATTATCCTAAAGTTTAGTTAGTAAGTGATAAGTAAAAAGAAAGTCAAGAGAACTTTGCCCTCCCATTAATTGTAAATCATCATATAGGTTTGAGCCCCAACATCAAGATCTTTCTCAAGGTACTTTCCTGTGGGACAAAGAGAATAACAGCAAAGTGATCTGAGTTAAATTTTATTTTAAAAAACATTGACATATTTTTAATAATTTGCATTCATAATAGAATCTGAAGCAACCACTGGCGACAATCCATCATATTTCTAATTTTGCAGAGGCACAGATGGCTGTCCACTCTAGTGGTCCCAACTTTAGTGAATTTAACATGGAATGGAATGATTGATTAAAAATTGTAATCACAAATTACTGCTTCTAATTGTGATTAATATGAGTTTGCTATTTCTGACAATAATTACATTTCTTCCCCCTTTTCAGAGAGAGCAGGAATGCAAGTAAGTGGATTATAGGCTTAAAAATTCAAGAAGACTTTAGGGCTAAATGAGCAATTTAATATTAATTGTAAAATGAGAAAACTGCAGTTAGAACTGTTCATTTTATGATGGTTTCAGGGGTTACCATTATCCCTCTGATGACAGGGTGTCTGTTTTTTTCCTCATTAACAATCATTTCTTGTGGGAAAGTGACAGCTAATAATTTGCTTGTATATTATCCTTTGTACTATTAAAATTATTTTCCATGCTTATACATTTTAGTGGTGCTTAGGAACAGAACTTTCACTGTGAAGAGCCACTTACGTGTTTTTGAGATTAAAGAATTGGCATTCCCTGAGGAAGTGAAGAATGGTCTGATTTCTGGATATTTTTATCATTCATCACAAACATTATTTGGGGTTCACTAGGCTTTGGATCAAGATCATAATTCTTGTTGACACAATCTTCAGGTTACATTAAAATTTGATGTATTTGCAATATAGTCCATGGCATTTCTTTTGTTGGCTGAGCCACAGAGGCCCTACATGCAGCTTGATGGCATTTTTCTGTTTGGATGTAATATGATAACTTCTGAATGCTGCATTTGATCAAACTCCTAGACCCTGGTGGACAGAACCCTATTAATTTGGGGTAAAGCCAGAAAACCAGAAGGGGGGAAATGAAGAACATATGGAGCCCCCTTCATATGTTTAGCATAGTCACAGATTGAAGCACTGCTGAAATTGTCCACAGATCAAACAGGGAGCCCCCCTGGCATAAGGGGCAGGGGACTGTAATGAATCCTTGAAATCCTTCTTATATAGACTCTGGGCTAGAAACTGATGTAGCATGTTGTGCAGGGTTCTCCTGCCAGACACTACTATAGTGGAACAGAGCCACTGAGCTATGACTGAACCCTGTCCAGAGAAGGCATTTGGACAATGGCCCTGCAAGACTTCATAATATATGGGATGGACTAAACAGAGATCTGTCCAGAGAGCCAAGTTATCAGAAGAGAAACAGTTGCAGAGGAAGCAGAAGGGGGCATATGATGCTTCAAGAGCTCCTTTCTCAGATCTAGATCTGAGCAGGTGCACTAGCTGTGAGCCCCATTAAAAACAAAACCCATCAATATGTTGGATCATTCTGTGATATGTGAAAATGGATGACATTCCTTATCCCTGGGAATGACTGCAGCCTCCCACCCCTACAGCCTCCTTTCAGCTTTCTGACTTTAAAGTACTGTCCCAGGCCTATGCCATCGGGGCTTCACTCCTCAGTTAAGTTGGACCACCATCATAATGTTCTACTTTATTTAGCTGAAACACTTTCCCTATTTTTCTTCCTTCTCCTGATATATATTATGGGCTTCTCACAGGCTGTAGCGCCAGGTGGTGGAAAGGCCTCAAAAGTGGGGAAGGCCTCAAAACCCAGAAAGAGGGTGGGGACAGGGCACACAAGTTGCTGGTTGATTCAGTATGTCTCTTGGGCAACTTCTGGAAGTGGAATTCACGTATAGCCTTAATTCCCTCAGAAGAGACTCCCTGCTATTCCTCCTATGAGGGTGAATTAGTCATGTGAAGTTCCTTAATTGAGTATATGGGAGTTTAAATTTTCTCTTCACTCCTAGGGAACCTGCATAATTTTGCTTCATTTTCTCTATTTCAATTCACATCTGTCTTCTTCTGAGACCACCATTTAAATTCTCCTCCACTCTACCAGTTTCCTTTCCTTCTCATTCATGTTCCTCCCTTTCTTCCCTGCTTCAACTCTTTCCCCTAAAAATGCTGCTAGCCAATCCCTTCCAGTTTCTTTCCCTTCTCATTCATGTTCCTTCCTTTCTCCCCTGCTTCTACTCTTTCCCCTAAGCATGCTGCTAGCCAGCTGCATCAAAAAATTTACACCAACCCCTCTATCTCACCATAAAAGGAATAAATCATGTCATAGATCAAAGAAAGATGAAAGAATGATGCCATGCTACATGTTCAGCTCTCTAAAGGAGGTTGCATCTCATGGGGTGATCTGAAGTGACTGCAAAGCTTGACATAGGGTGGAGAGGATCTTCATCATTAGAGTTTCTCAAAGAAATTACCCCCTAAAAATTTGATTAAAGAAGGGTGGCTTTTTGGGGTGGTGTTAAGAAGCAAGCCATGATGTTATTTTTCCTGTTAATAAAATTAAGCAGTGCATAAAGCAGGTCACATGGAGAAACTCATTGACAACATGATACCCTGGGGCTGCAGAATCCCACATGATGAATTTGCTGGAAGAAGGGAACGGTTGGTCACAACTGTGATAGAAGAATGGTTCCCAACCTTTCCAGTCTACTGTACCCCTTTTAGGAATCTGATTTTTATTTAGTATCCCCAGGTTTCACTTCAACATAAAACTACTTGCTAACATAAGCAGACATAAAAATTAGGTCTGTCAAGAGACTTAAAAATGAACCAAGAATGAATCTTGCAATTAAAAACATAATCGTGATTAATTGCACTGTAAAACAAAATGTAAAACTATAATGCAATATCGTGTATTTAAATATTTTTAATGTGGTATACAATTTCAAATGTATTGATTTCAATTAGAATACATAGTGCATAGTGCTCAATTTATATTTATTTTTATGACAAATATTTGCCTTGTAAAAACAAAAGAAAAGTATTTTTCAATTCTCCCACTACAAGTACTGTAGTACAATGTCTTTATCATGAATGTTGATCTTTCCAATTTAGAATTATGCACTAATATAACAGCATTAACAATAAAATAATCTAAAACTTTAGAGCCTACAAGTCCACCCAGTCCTACTTCTTATTTAGCCAATTGCTCGGACAAACAAGTTTGGTTACATATGCAGAAAATAATATTGCCTGCTCCTTGTTTACAATGTAACCTGAAAGTAAGAACTGACATTTGCAAAGCATTATTTTTGAACATTACATGCCAGATGCACTAAAGCAGGTGTGAGAAACCTTTTTTGGGTTGGGGGCTGCTAACCCACAAAAAAATCAGTTGGGGGCCTGCACCCAAATGAGAAGCAAAGAAAAATTTAAAAAATAAAATAAAAAATAAAAAACCCTCACTGACTGAGAAGGAAAAAGACACTCCCCACATTCCCCTTGCACACTAGAATTTAGGGGGGCCCAGGCTAGGAGATCTTGTATGCTCTAGCCCCATATGGGGATGGCAGGGGAGCTGCAGCACCAGCGTGGGCTCCTCAATGCTAGGGGGAGCCCTGAAGCTGGGGGCCGGAACCACACAAGCTAGGGGCTGTGTATGGCCCCCAGGTCTGAGATTCCCCACCCTTGCACAAATGGCATTCCAGAGGACATGCATCCATGATGATGGTAGGTTCTGCTAGATAATGATCCAAAGCGGTGCAGACTGACACATGTTCATTTTCATCATCTGAATCAGATGTCACAGCAGAAAGTTGATTTTCTTGTTTTGGTGGTTTGGGTTCTTTAGTTTCTGCATCAGACTGTTGTTCTGAAAGCACACTCTACACCTCTTCCTTCTCAGATTTTGGAAGGCACTTCAGATTCTTGAGTTAAGTGCTATAGGTATTTTTAGAAATGTTACACTGGTTCCTCCTTTATGTTTTGTCAAATCTGCAGTGTAAGTGTTCGTAAAACAAACAACATATTCTGGGTCATCATCTGAAACTGTTATAAACTGAAATATATGGCAGAATGTGGTTAAAAGAGCAGGAAACATACAATCCTCCCTCAGGGAGTTTTAACAAGCATCATCAGCATGAAACCATGTCCTCTAGAATAATGACTGAAGTATGAAGGGGCATACAAATGTTTAGCATATCTGTCACATAAATAGCTTGCAATGCCAGCTATGACTGTGTCATTTGAGCACTTGTTCTCATTTTCAGGTGACATTGTAAACAAAAAGCAGGCAGCATTATCGTCTGCAACTGTAACTAGTTTCTCTGAGCAACTGGATGAACAAGAAGTAGGACTGAATGGATTTGTGGGGTGTAACGTTTTACATTGCTTTATTTTTTAGTACAATTATGTAACAAACCCCCCTACATTTGTAAGATCAACATTCACAATGAATAGAGTTCACAACAATACCTGTAGTGCAGGAGCTGAAAAATATTAGCTCTTTTCTTATTTTTCCAGTGTAAATATTTGTAATAAAAAACAATATAAAGTTAGTATTGTACACTGCGTATTCTGAGATATAATTGAAACAAATATATAGGTATTTGAAAGTGAGAAAAACATCCAAAAATATTTAATGTTTCAATTTGTCTTCTACCATTGTTTAACATTGTGATTAAAACTGTTATTAAGTTTTGTAATTGGAATTAATTTTGTAGTTAATTGCATGAGTTAACTGCAATTAATCAACAGTCCTAATAAAAATATAAAAGTGACATAGCACACTAGTACTGAATATTGGCTTACTTTTTCATTTTTACCATACAATTAAAAAATAAATCAAATGGAACATAAATATTGTACTTGCATTTCAGAGAATAGTATATAGAATACAAACATAAGGCACTCTGTGTGAATGCCTCACTCAAACTATCCTGAGCCCTACTTGGCAGAGCATTAAGGATCTTATGATAAACACATCTCATGTGTGTAGCCAGTCCAAATCCGATAGAGGAACCATAACAACAATCTTATTATCAATACCTCTCTACTGTCCCACTATAATTAGATGAAACAAAAAACAGGACTATGTAGCACTTTAAAGACTAACAAGATGGTTTATTAGGTGGTGAGCTTTTGTGGGCCAGACCCACTTCCTCAGATCAAATAGTGGAAGAAAATTGTCACAACCATATATACCAAAGGATACAATTAAAAAATGAACACATATGAAAAGGACAAATCAAATTTCAGAACCAATAATGGTATCCAGTACAAATCAGCAATGGAAAATTAGACACCACTCTCTACAGAAAACCCACTGACTCATATAGTAACCTACATGCTTCCAGCTTCCATCCAGAACACACCATACGATCCATCATCTATAGCCAAGCCCTTCGATACAACCTCATCTGCTCTAATCCCACTGACAGAGACCAGAAACTTCAGATCTCTACCAGGCATTTATAAACCTCAACTACCCACCCGGAGAAATAAAAAAGCAAATTGAAAGAGCCAGACGAATACCTAGAACCCATCTACTTCTAGACAGATCAAAAAAAAAACCAACAATAGAACACCACTTGTCATCACCTATAGCCCTCAACTTAAACCTGTCCAACACATTATCAATAAACTACAGCCTATACTGGAACAGGATACTAAACTCCAAGGCTATGTCTACATTGGCACTCCTTTCCGGATTTGGATGCTAATGAGACACTTGGGAATTGCAAATTCTTACTTTCAAGTAGGAATAAGGGATCTTCCGGAAAAGGGATTATTTTCCACAAGATCCCGTCTAGACTGGCGCTTTTCTCCGGCAAAACCCCGAGCTGGAAAAAAGCGGCAGCCATGTTCATGCAAATGCCGTGGGGGATATTTAAATCCCCCGCGGCATTTGCAATTCTGACTGGTCTCATTAGCATCCCTTTTCCAGAAAAGGGTGCCAATGTAGACACAGCCCAAGAGGCTCTGGGAGACAGACCCATAGTCTCCTATAGACAACCACCTAACCTCAGGATGATTCTTACCAACAACCACAGGACATACCACACCAATACCAATCCTGGTACCTTCCCTTGCAACAAACCCCGTTGCCAGCTTTGTCCACATATTCACTCTGCTGATACCATTATTGGACCTAACCAAGTGAGTTATAAGATCAAGAATACATATTCCTGTGCATCCAGAAATATAATTTATGCTATCATGTGCTGAAAGTGTCCGTCTGCTATGTACATTGGACAAACGTCTCAGACACTTCGCCAAAGGATCAATGCCCACAAAACAGATATCAGACAAGATCACAAAGAAAAACCAGTTTCTTGCCATTTTAACCAGAAAGGACACTCTCTCAATGACTTAATCACCTGCATCTATTATTGAATCAATTTATCTTCGTGAGAGAAAGAAACTTTAAAGTTTACACAGAGCTCTCTCTATGAGGGTACGTCTACACTACAACATTAATTCGAACTAACTTAGTTCGAATTAGTTAATTCGAACTAAGCTAATTCGAACTAACGCGTCTAGAACTAAAAACTAGTTTGAATTAGCGTTTTGCTAATTCGAACTAGCATGTCCACATTGAGTGGACCCTGAACAGGGCTTAAGGATGGCCGGAAGCAGTGCCAGCAGGGCATCAGAGGAGAACTTAGAGCATGGAGATGCTGTCTCAGGCTAGCTGAGGGCTGCGCTTAAAGGGTCCCGACCCCCACCCCGGACAGACAGTTCTAAGGGGTGCCCCGCTTGCAAAGCAGTCCTGGCTTGGATTGCCCGGAGTACCCACACTGGGCACATCACACCACTCGGCCATCAGCCCGGCTGCACTTGCCGCAGGCTGCCATCTGGGGAGAGGGAGCAATTGGGGGGCTGCAGGAGAGCTTCCACTCCCAGAAGCCCGCAGAGCCAGCCCAGTCCTCCCCATCGGGGGCTCGTACCCCATTCCTCCCTCACCTCCTTCCACTTACCCTTCCCTAGCCCCCCTTCTTATTGATGTACAAAATAAAGATAACGTTTCTTCCAACATTGACTCTGTCTTTATTGAACAAAACTCAGGGAGACTGGGAAAAGGAGGTGGGAGAGGGGAAGAGAAAGGCTGGGAGAGGGGAGGGCAACTAACATGATCAGGGGTTGGGAACAGGTCCCAGATGAAGAGAGGCTACAGAGACTGGGACTGTTCAGCTTAGAAAAGAGGAAATGGAGCGGGGACAGGATAGAGGTCTCTAAAAGCAGGGGTTGGGTAGAGAGGGTGCATTCAGAAAAGTTCTTCATGAGTTCCCATAAAGAAGGACTAGAGGACACCAAAGGAAAGGAATGGGTAGCAGGCTTGAAACTAGTAAGAGAAAGTTGTTCTTCTTGACAAAGCAAATAGTTAACCTGTGGAACTCCTTGCTGCAGGCGGCTGTGAAGGCTACAACTAGAACAGAGTTTAAAGGGAAGTGAGATCAAGTCATGGAGGTTGGGTCCATGGAGTAGTCTTAGCCAGGGGGTAGGAGTGGTGTCCCTGCCCAAAGTTTGTGGAAGGCTGGAGAGGGATGGGACGAGACAAATGGCTTGGTCACTGTCTTCGGTCCATCCCCTCCAGGGTCCCTAGGGTTGGCCGCTGTCGGCAGACAGGCTACTGGGCTAGATGGACCTTTGGTCTGACCCAGGACGGCCATTGTAAGCTCAGGGCTCAGGGTCGGGGGTCTCAGTGGACCCCCTTGATTTTCATGCACACGTGCTCCTGGGTGGCCAGGCTGGCAGCTCTCCTGCCCTAGCCGGCCACTTTCCTGTGCCTAGTGCGGAGATCGTGGACGAGGTCCACGATGTCCGCACTAGCCCAGGAAGGTGCCCGCCTCTTGCGGTCCAGGGCAAGCTCCCGGGAGCCGCCAGCCTTGTCCCGGGAAGAGGGGGTGGGCTGGGGGACATCGGGTGGGTGGCTCTGTGCCGTGCCAGGTGCAGGGTCTGCTGGCTGGGTGCTAGCAGGCTTGCACCTGGCACGGGCACCGTAGCCAGCCCGTGCCCCTTTAAGGGGTCCGGGGCCGGGAGGGGGGCATAGAGTTTCCCTGGTGTTGGCCAGAGTGGCCACCAGGGAAACCTGGGGAGGGCTAGCCTCCCACTAGTTCGAATTAAGGGGCTACACACCCCTTAATTCGAACTAGTAAGTTCGAACTAGGCTTAATCCTCATAAAATGAGGTTTTCCTTGTTCGAACTAAGCGCTCCGCTAGTTCGATTCAAATTCGAACTAGCGGAGCGCTAGTGTAGCGGCTATGAATGTTAGTTCGAACTAACATTGTAGTGTAGACATACCCTGTGAGTGTCACAGCTAAATAAAAAATGAAACAGTTAATCATAAGCAATTAACAGATATCTCAAGGAACCATTGAGAGGGAAGGGGCCTGTTAATACTCCTCCATTCACAGGGAGAAAAGGAAGGAGGTGGGAAGAAGTTGAGAGGTTTTTTAGTGAGTAATAGATTGTTATACAAAGCCATAAATCCAATGTCTTTATTCAGATCGTCAGTATTAGCAGCTAGTAAAATTATGCATTTATCCTCCCAAGCTTGTCTTAGAAAGTGTTGTGCAGAATTCTTTGAGGATGAGGACTGATAGGACAGCTATAATGACTGATCTATGAAAAAAATGTTCCCATGCAATGTGGTGTTTTTGTCTTTTATCATTTTCTGCTGTGAGTTCATTCAAGAATGTAGGGATGGTCTGTTTTCACTGATATAATTGCTTTTGGGACATTTAGTGCACTGGAGGTGGTATACCACATGTTGTGATAAGCATGTGTAGGACCCCTGGATCTTGAAAGTTGTATTGTTTTGTCAGGGTCTGATGCCACTTTGAGTTGGTGTGTCCCTTGTCTGTGGGAAGTTTGTGTCTGTTGTTGAACTTGGAGATATTGGAGATTGTTTGAAGTCCAGAAGAGGGGCTAAGGAATAATTTCTGAAAACAGATTTCTATGGAGTAAGGGTTGTAGGTATATGATATCTTATATGGGTCCCAGAGTGATAGCATATGTGACAGGTAGAGGTTTGTAGTTGGAGCGGATTTTATTTCTGTATTGAAGTAGTCTCAGAGGGTATGTCTACACTAGCCCCCTAGATCAAGCTAGGGAGGTTAATGAGGGTGACCAGAATTGCAAATCAAGCCCGGGATTTAAATATCCCACACTTGATTTGCATGTTCCTGGCCGGTTGCCATTTTAGAAATTGACTAGCCCTAAGTAACTGCCCACGTCTACACGCAGCAGTGAAACGGGATTCTGATTTAAAGCCCTAACTCGAATTAGCTGGTATACCTCAGTTACTTCAGGCTAGTCAATTTCTAAAATGGTGACCGGCCGGGAACATGCAAATCAAGCATGGGATATTTAAATCCCTGGCTTCATTTGCAATTCTGGTCATAGAATCATAGAATAATAGGACTGGAAGGGACCTCGAGAGGTCATCGAGTCCAGCCCCCCGCCCTCAAGGCAGGATCAAGCTCCGTCTACACCATCCCTGACAGATATCTATCTAACCTGTTCTTAAATATCTCCAGAGAGGGAGATTCCACCACCTCCCTTGGCAATTTATTCCAATATTTGACCACCCTGACAGTTAGGAATTTTTTCCTAATGTCCAATCTAAACCTCCCCTGCTGCACTTTAAGCCCATTACTCCTTGTCCTGTCCTCAGAAACCAAGAGGAACAAATTTTCGCCTTCCTCCTTGTGACACCCTTTTAGATATTTGAAAACCGCTATCATGTCCCCCCTTAATCTTCTTTTTTCCAAACTAAACAAGCCCAGTTCATGAAGCCTGGCTTCATAGGTCATGTTCTCTAGACCTTTAATCATTCTTGTCGCTCTTCTCTGTACCCTTTCCAATTTCTCCACATCTTTCTTGAAATGTGGCACCCAGAACTGGACACAGTACTCCAGCTGAGGCCTAACTAGTGCAGAATAGAGCGGCAGAATGACTTCACGAGTTTTGCTTACAACACACCTGTTGATACAACCTAGAATCATATTTGCTTTTTTTGCAACAGCATCACACTGTTGACTCATATTCAACTTGTGGTCCACTATGACCCCTAGATCCCTTTCCGCCATGCTCCTTCCTAGACAGTCGCTTCCCATCTTGTATGTATGGAACTGATTGTTCCTTCCTAAGTGGAGCACTTTGCATTTCTCTTTATTAAACCTCATCCTGTTTACCGCTGACCATTTCTCTAACTTGCTAAGGTCATTTTGAATTATGTCCCTATCCTCCAAAGAAGTCGCAACCCCACCCAGTTTGGTATCATCTGCAAACTTAATGGTCACCCTCATTAGCCTCCTTAGAGTAGTATAGACGTACCCAGAGGGATAGCCATGGTAGCCTGTAAATTTAAAAACAACGTTTAAAGATGGTGGTATAATATGTTAACCAATTCCTCTAATGTGATATATGCTATCAAGTGCCAGCAATGCTCCTCTGCCATGTATATTGACCAGACTGGACAGTCTCTCAGACAAAGGACTAATGGACAAACCTGTAGGTGAACATTTTAACCTGTGTAGGCACCCATTAATGCACTTAAAAATAGCCATTCTTCTACAAAGGAATTTCACAAGCCAGCAGCAGAGAGAGAAAGTGAGGAATTGATCTTGATATGCAAATTTGACATTGTCTCCTTTGGTTTGAACAAAGACTTGAACTGATTAACATATTATAACACCAGCTTTCCTTACATTCAACACTCTAGTGACACCAAAACCTAAGTATGGAACACTTCCAGACCACTCAGTTAGCTTCTTTAACACCAGGACTACAATTGACAGGTTTTCCCTCTCCCTTCTTATTCTGTGTGCCCCCCTTTTTTTCTCCACTCAGGAAGTACCACAGGACTACCCGTTGTTTCTAAAAGTTTTATTGTAGTAGGTTCTTTCAGGGAAATATGTGTTAACTACTTATTCTAAACTATTTGTTTCATCATATATTTTAGCTATGTTTTCCAGAAACAAAGAAGAACTCTATATATTATCAAAAACTTGCCTCTATCACCAAAAAGAAGATGGTCCAATAAAAGAGATTACCGCACCTATCTTGTACCTGTAATATCTTGGGACAGGCTTGGTAATGATGCTTCACACCACAATGTTTAGAAAATTTGTGTGTACTGAGTTAGATCTGATATAAGTTGTTGGACAAAGGAAATCATTGGCAGTGCACAAGAAGTGGTATTCAGTCCTAAAAAATCTAAAAACTACTCTGTATGATCTTGAGGACCATTGTGTTTATTAACTGTTTATCCATATAAAAATCTAGAACACACTGGTAATAAACTATACCTGACTGGACCTCAAACAATTCAGCATTGGTTTTCAGTTTCTTGTAGACTTCACAGAAAGAGTGGGTATGCAGAATATATTTGAAGGATGACAGGACAGTGGCCTAACAGTTCAAGTCCTGCTGGTGTTTCTTGCTGCCTCTTTGAGGGGCTGAAGTGAAGCTGTGAAGAGTGCACAGCTCCCTTACTTATGTTGACCCTTCACCCTCTATCTATTTCTTTCCAAGATCCACTGCCATTCTGACTTGCAACAGTATGATTGCTAATTATAATCTCATTTTGGGCCTTAGATGACCCAGTACTGACCACACTAGAAGTACTAAGAGTGATGTCACTTTCTCAAACATTTGAGTGGTTGCCTCTCTACAATAGCTATATACAACTTCCAACACTGGTGCTGAAGTCTCTCAGCTTAGTGAATGAAGTTGGGCACCAAGCAGTCCCCATATGATGTCTTGACAATGATGTTATCCCTAAGCATAAACTGAGGTCACAGATCACCTCCATGGTACAAAGGTTGTACATCTTGCACACTATTCTACCTCTTTCACCTTTCATGTCACCATCAAATGCATACATTTCTCCAAATATCTGTGTCTTGAAAGATTGTTCATCTCTTTCATTTTTCAACTCTTATTCAGAAACTCTTATTTTGTGTGATTTTAAATCTTAATTTGCTGTCAGTCTTTGCTTTCATATCTCCTAGTGAGAAAGTATCATCAGAGTTAGTAGCAGGGGATTCTTTTCCACAAACAGCTGTTATTACTATGTTTCATAAGCAAGCGAAAAACCTGATTCAGAAGAATATTTATGAAAATACTTCTGTGTGTGTCATTTATGACACATGCAATCTATTATACATTGACAAACTACTCAAAATGGTCTAGACAATTTTTCCAAAAATTACTGATGATTTCACCGTAGACATAATTGTCACTCATATTAGTTATCAACTTAAGTGAAGTATGGAATATGGCTGCATGCAATGGAAGAAGGAGATAGCATAACTACTCCTTTTTTTCCCTTTAAGCCTTCCAAGTCTTCAGCATTATTTACTTTTCCTTTATGAGATGTTAGTTGAATACCAACAAAGAAACAGCTTACAAGCTCCAAGCATGAAAAAAGTGTTTTCTTCATGGCTTACAGGCAATATATTAAGTCTGAAAACTAAAGCCTGACAAGAACTACTTCCCAAAACAGATGGAGAATTTAGTTAAGAGTATAAGTTCTGCCTCACAAATATTTTTATACCGGGAATGAAAATAGGGGTATGTCTACACTACCCCGCTAGTTCGAACTAGCGGGGTAATGTATGCATACCGCACTTGCTAATGAAGCCCGGGATTTGAATTTCCCGGGCTTCATTAGCATAAGCGGGGAGCCGCCATTTTTAAATCCCCGCTGCTTCGAACCCCGTGTAGCGCGGCTACACGGGGCTCGAACTAGGTAGTTCGGACTAGGGTGCCTATTCCGAACTACCGTTACTCCTCGTTTCGAACTACCTAGTTCGAGCCCCGTGTAGCCGCGCTACACGGGGTTCGAAGCAGCGGGGATTTAAAAATGGCGGCTCCCCGCTTATGCTAATGAAGCCCGGGAAATTCAAATCCTGGGCTTCATTAGCAAGTGCGGTATGCATACATTACCCTCCTAGTTCGAACTAGGAGGGTAGTGTAGACATACCCTGAACTATTTACAGTTGATTTAAGAAATAATCTGCAAGCTTTTCTTGTCAAAGAACAATGACTGGGGGATTTGTATGAAAATGGCATTGTGTATGGAAAACTGAGGATTGAAAATATTTTGCATTGAGCAGTATAATGTGAATTTGCAGGTAAAGTGGGGTAGAGTTTGCAACAAAGTCTTTTTTAAGTTCCCAAATAATTGTAGCACGTGTGACTTGATGAGCATAAGCAAAACACTGGAATGACAGCTGTGCTATAGGAGAATATATTGCTCTGAATGTAAAAATATAATTCACTTCTGCCATCCCAAATATAAGGGAATGGTCATGTATGCGCTCAGTGAATCCAGGCTAAGGTTATAAACAATTTTATGATGGAGAACACAGCAAATTTCCTGCTAGCCCCTGTCAGCAAAATTTGCTTTAGGCAATGAAAAAAAAAGTCTTGCTTCGGGAATTAAATAAAGGAATATATTTGATAGAGAGCTACATCATAAGACTAACATATGAAAAGAAACAAATGTTGCAAAATGAAGAATATTGGCATTCAAAAGACAAAAAGAGAACGGCATTTGCACAAGAACAAAAAATTTAAAAAGGAACATAGGCCAGGCCAGCCGGAGAATCTCTAGGTAATAAGACTTCAATCACTCTTTTGGTGAAAAAGTGTCATGTCTTTTGTTGTAGCTACCTTTACTTAATGTCATTAATCTTTGAAAAGAGGAAAATACCATACTGAGGCACAGGAGAAAGAAGTACTATGGCAAACATCAGATAAAGGATTAAAGACACCCGGACTGAGAGAAATGAGGTAGAACATGAGGCAGAATAGAGGTGGTAATTTTCTAATGAAGGTCAACCAGGGCCTATCTACACAGCAGGGCTAAAGCCGAAATAAGTTACATAATTTGAGCTACGTCAGTTGCGTAACTTAGGTCTCAATAGCTTATTTTGGATTTTGGTGCTGTCTACACAGCAGGAAGTCCGAGTTAGAGCACTCTTCCTCTGACTTCCCTTACTCCTCGTAAAATGAGGGTTACAAGAGTCGGAGTAAGAAGTCCTCCAGCTCGCCATTATTTCAACATGATGTTGAAATAACTACTTGCTATGTAGACATGGACTATATTATTTCAAAGTAAAGTCAGTTATTTCAGAATGATGCTGCTTTGTAGACATAGCCCCAGAGTGCCAAAATCATAAAAAACATGAAACTTGATGAGCCTCTTATTCTGGCAAGTTGAAGAATTAAAGCAAATGGTATTTGTGGGATACATGTTCTGGGAGTCAAACTGAAATGTTTACTGTTCATTTAGAAATCAGAAAGGATCATAAGTGCAGTGCTGGTCTTAGAAGGCAGTATTTGATTATTTTTCTGGCCTTGTTACATCAGAGGGAAAACAACATTTATTCATTTTAAATTACAAAATCACAAAAAGCCACAAACCAAACTTCCTAGTGCTCATCCCTAGCTTGACAAAACTGATGATTATGGGCATGAGCTGACACAAACCTTCAATATGTGACATACTCAATTCCAGTATAGTCAGATGATTTATTTAGTTCAGTTTTACATGACCTTCATCACAACTTACACTGTAAAATCTTGCTCTTTTGTTTTCTTTCCCACAATACCATTTTCTGGATGCATTAAAGCTGATGAACTGTTCTTTGAACAGATGAGCTGAAAGTTTCACTTCAAATCTTTAGTTCATGACAGTAAAAGACTATTTAATGTCTTTAGTAAGGTTTCAAAAATCTTTAGACATTGACAACATTTCTCCAGTAGGGAATGTATTAAAGTTGAAAAGATACCCACCCCTATCACCTAAAGGTGTGAAAATAATAAATAGTCTGTCAGGGATTTTCTGAAATATTCACATCAAGGCTACATCTAGACTGCAAGCCTCTTTCAAAAGAGGTTTTTTCAAAAAATACTTTCAATAAAGCCTCTTTCGAAAAAGAGCGTCTAGACTGCAAGCAGTACTTTCAAAAAAGCAAGCCGCTTTTTTGAAAGAGAGCACCCAGGCCGTCTGGATGCTCTCTTTCGAAAAAGCCCTGTTTGCATTCAAGAATGCCTTTTTTCGAAAGAGCACTTTCGAAAAAAGACGTTCTTCCTCGTGAAATGAGGTTTTCCGCCATTGAAAGAAAAGCCGCGTTCTTTCTATTTAATTTCGAAAGAACGCAGCTGTAGTCTAGACGCAGGTGAAGTTTTTTCGAAAAAAGGCTACTTTTTTCGAAAAAACCCTTGAGTCTGGACACAGCTCAAGTGGTTATCCTATAGGTCTTTTTTTTCTTCTCTGCTTCTTTCTTAACTCTTACATTAGATAGTCTATATCTGGTAATCCTTTTTCATTAAGCATCTCATGGTCTTACAAACACTGTAGTCTGAAACTTTCAGTGCTGTTTCTTGGATTCTACTGCTGTTACAGTTTCATCAGAATTAATTAGTTTATAAAAATACAGTTGCAGACCATATATAATGTTTAATTTCTTCCGAGGTATTATAATATAACTGATTCCTGAGCAAATCTCATATTTTTGCCACTAAATGAAAAATTAAAATGTTGTGGAGTTTACTAATATGTTATGGCTGAAGGCTTTACCAGTGGCAGCCAATTAACATTTCCCAGGCTGGACTATCTTTCTGTGCAATTCATCTTCCAGGAATGGCACCAAAATATGTTGGCTGCTAAAAGGGTGCGGGGGAGGACTTTATATCCCATGAATTCTGATGACCTCAGTTATTTTGCTATTGGTACAAATGTTTCGTTTCAGTAAAATCTGTTTGTCATGGCTCTTCCTTATGGGTATGTCTACACTGCACGCTTATTTTGAAATTAGCTATTCCGGAATAGCTTCCCTAATGTAGATGTGCTATCTTGATTTAGAGTCCCAGGAGGCACTGGGGAGGAATAATTTAGAATGGCCTTGGTGAGGGTCTATTTCAAAATCGCAGCAGTGGAACGTCTACACACACCTTATTTTGAAATAGCTATTTCGGAATAGATGTTATTCCTCATAGAATGATGTTTACAGATTTTGGAATAAGCCTTGTGTTATTTTGAAATAATGCTAGCTATCTCGAAATAATGGTGCAGTGTAGATGCACCCAAAGATAGTACAGGAAGTTCTTGTTTTCTGAAGATCATTTTGTAAACACTGGTGTCAAGGTTGTTCTCTACTCTGGCACTTAAAGTGGCATGCCCCATGGTCACAGATTCCCTGACCTTAGGTGGTATGTTGCCACCACCCAAGTGCAACACCCCCTTTTCAAACCCAGAAAGAATCACTTAAGAATTTCTTTCTGAAGGGTATTCCAAGCTCGTTTACCCTTTCTCAAAAGAGAGCTTGAAAACAAAGTGTAATTTCTAATAGCTTACCCTTCAGTCTCAGACATGTGCACACAGACCCTCCTGCCTTGTGGGACACAGGAATCAGATCATAGTGTTAAAAATGGTGATTTTATTAACAACAAAAAAAGATACATTTGATAAAGCATACCACCCAATGTCAGGGAATCTGTGACCATGGGAAGTTTTTAAGCAGAAGTCTATGGAAGCAAAGTATTTTTAAAATCTCTTGCACGCCCCCACCTTGAGTACTCTAAGTACCAGAGTGGAGAACAACCAGTGTTTACAAAATGATCTTCAGAAAACAAGAGCTTCCTGTACTATCATAAGGAAGAGCCATGACAAACAGATATTATAGAAATGAAACTCTAGTACCAATAGCAAAATAATTGAAGTAATCAGAATTCATGGGACATAAAGTCCCCCCCCCCCCCGCCCCCTGCATTTAGCAACCATCAAGTTTTCGGTGCCATTCCTGGAAGCAGAATTGCACAGAATGATAGTCCAGCCTGGGAAATGCTAATTGGCTGTCACTGGTAACATTCCAGTAACAAACGTATTTTAAGGCAGTATTTCTGGGAATTATGTCATGGTACTCTTCTCCATTGGTATTTTGCAGGTTGTTATTAGCAAGTGGTTGTCTCATTATTTGTCACTCGGTATTTTAAACATTATGTCACATGTTAGGATAAAACTTATTTTAGGAAGAAGATATCTGGAAATCAATATTATTAGGAGCTTTAAATAAAGTTCTACTGTACGATAATGAGAAAATAGCTTAGTGGAAACTGTGACATCTGACATTATAAATAAGCCTTTCACTATTCAGTGTTTTTAATTCCTGTCTTAATATATCAATACAATATCAGTGTAACATGTGTTAACTGCCTGCTTTTGTTTGGTCTTGTGTAACTTCCCATATTTTGTATTACCTTGTATTAGCACAAGCCATTGAGCCATATCACTTTATGGTGAGATGCCAGTAATGGCCATATTTTATCAGGTAACAATAATCATGCTACAGATATGTGTCCATTCCTATAGTCACTTTCTCTAGTAATGGCCTGTTCCAGTAATGGCTCACATGGACATGGTAGCTAGAAACAAGAAATTCCATTAGAAATAATTGAATATGCTTCACTGAACCACGAATTCTTTGTCTCACAAGTTCAAATATTCTATGTGAATGTAATAGCAATAAGTGGAATATTAGATTAGCTGTTGCTTGCATCCTTGTAGATAAGAATCTATCAATATTTTCATTAGATGTTGTAGCACTACTTGGGTAAGTTTCTGAGCTATAGAAATCTGTTCTGTGATGGAGCTTTCATGACAGATTTCTATATGGGAGAAAAAATAATGCACATATGCAGGCAACATATGGAAAATTGAAATCCCACTTCAGAATCCAGTCTGGTAACAATAGCAGCTCCTGCTGTCACTATGGTTTTCAAACATTCAAATAACAGAAGGAGCTGCTTATGTTACTACTCTGGACTTGCTGCTTAGGTTTTTTTAAAATAGTCATATATATATATATATATATATATATATATATATATACTACTAATTCAACTAATTTCACTATAAATAAAATAATATATAACAAATTAAATGTAGTTAATATTTAGTGCTCACTGGCAAAATAGCAGAGATTTTACACATGAACACAATCTGTCTACAACTTTCTGAGAGCGTACTTGCAGATGGATCTTCAGGTCTTAAGATCACAGGATGCAGTCTGATGCTAAAGTGAGACTAAATTGTTTGTATACTTCCATTAAGTATTATTTTCAGCAAAGATTGTTGAACAGTTATCCACATATAAATCTGTGTTTTAAATAAATAAGTCTCATTTTAAGAGTTTAGTGCTTTTTAGGTTGCTTGAAGTTTACAGTGTGGGTCTGTCACGGGAGTGTGTGTTTGGGGACTGTGAGGAGCGGGTATCAGAGGCCTACTGACCTAGTAAGGCTCTAGTAAGGTTCTTGCCTACTGTCATTGGACCATTGATCGTTCTGTGGTAAAGAGGGGGTATGGCTAACATAGGAAAAAAAGAGTTTAAATATCAGAGGCAAGTTTATCTCTACACAGCAATTAACCATTGCTGGCATGGGTCAGATGACACAGGCTCATAGGCCTCAGACTGTAGGCTGTAAAACTGCTGTGTAGATAGATGGGCTTGGATTAGACCCTGGGCCCTGGGAACCTGCACCATGCCTCCCTCAAAGACCATGCACCACCACCTGCACCTCACCTCCTGCTCAGAGTCCCCGCCCCAACCTGCTTCTGCACCCCTACCTCTTCCCCAGACCCCCCACCCTCAGCCTGATTCTGCACCCTGACTTCCCACCCAGATCCTCCACCTTCAGTCCACTCCTGCACCCAACCTCCTGGCCAGACCCTCACCCCCAGCCCACTTGTACACCCTACCTCTCGTCCAGACTCTGCACCCTCCCAGCCCCCGTTTCCATTTTGTCATCATGGGTGATTGACTGGTGGTCCACGGGAAGGTCAGCACTGAGCGAGGTGGGTTATGGGCCAAAATGTTTGAGAATCAATGGTATAGATAATGCATAGGACTGACTCAGTACATGGGACTAGAGTAGCTAATCTTCTGAGGTCCCTTCTAATCTTACTTCCTATTATTCTAAAATATTGTCTACCCTAGATTTTCAAAAATCCTGTCACGTCCCTTAAAATTATGAAATAGTTTAAAATTATAAATTGTTTTAAAATACACATTTTTAGATTTTTTTAATTTATATGATCATTTTTCAGCACTTGGGGGCACAAGTCATCTTTTCAAGCTTTTGTCTGCAGCTATGAAGGCTTTTGTCTGTTTAAAAAATAGAAGCTGAGCATCAACTGAACCAAGGAGCTGAGGTTTTAAGAGAAACACTGATATAATGAGACTTCCCATAAAATCATAACACTACACCTACTACTACTACACCTACTACACTTACTACTACTACACTTGAGGCTCATCACTGGCCCAGCAAACCACTTATCCACATAACCCCATATGGGAACCTCTCTAGTGGCCTCCACAAGAGTTTCTAATCCTCGCCCCGGACTCCAGGCATGCTGAGAAATGGGGTCAGAGGGTGCTAGTAGCTTTTATTGCTGTATTTCATACAGTAGGACACCTAGAGGTCCAGGCCATAGTTCCAGGAACTGTAAAACTCCAACTGGGGTTACATCTGTTATTTAAAGTACCTTGTTTCTGGTGTATAACATTGCAGAACTTTCTTGTGTGGCGTGGCATGTCCAGACTTTGACTTTTCATTTTTCATTTTATTTCTAAGAGTGCTTGTTGATGAACAACTAAAAAGTAGTACAAGGGACTGAAGACAAGAGTCAGTTTGTATACTGATACAGTGTATCTCTACCTCATCAGAATAAAAAAGTGCTACCTTCCATAATACGTAACAGTTATATCAGAAAGGCTTCCTGTAGAGTAAATGACATGGCCAAATTAATCCGTGATGTATCTCTGCTGTGTACTCTAAACATAGTGTTTATTCCTAGCAGAGGAGCTAAAATTACTAGCAGCTTATCCCTTCACACTTAAGGTATGTCTACACTACAGGGGAAGATCAAAGCTGCTGCTGTTGATCTTCTAGGGTTCAAATGAGCAGGTCTATTGAAGACCCATTAATTCAAGCCAAGAGGGGCCCTCTCAGTAGTGTTGATTCTGGTAGTCCTGCTTCCACGAGGAGTAAGGAAAGTCAAAGGGAGTATTCTCCCTTTGATTTCCTCCAGCATGGACAGCACCAAAAGTTGAGTTAAGATAATTGTATAGCTGAAATCGAAGTAATGTAGCTGAAGTTGCATATCTTAATTTGACCTTATCCCATAGTGTAGACATACTCTTAGGCTGTGTCTAGACTGGCAAGTTTTTCCGCAAAATCATCTGCTTTTGCGGAAAAACTTGCCAGCTGTCTACACTGGCCGCTTGAATTTCCGCAAAAGCGCTGACGATCTCATGTAAGATTGTCAGTGCCTTTGCGGAAATACTATGCTGCTCCTGTTTGGGCAAAAATCTTTTCACAAAAAACTTTTGCACGAAAGGGCCAGTGTAGAAAGCAGAGATTTGTTTTCCGCAAAAAAGCCCTGATCGCAAAGATGGCGATCGGGGCTTTTTTGCGGAAAAGCACGTCTAGATTGGCCACGGACACTTTTCTGCAAAAAGTGCTTTTGCGGAAAAGTATCCTGCCAATCTAGACGCGCTTTTCTGCAAAAAGTGCTTTTGCGGAAAAGTATCCTGCCAATCTAGACACGCTTTTCTGAAAAGGCTTTTAACGGAAAACTTTTCCGTTAAAAGCATTTCCGGAAAATCATGCCAGTGTAGACGTAGCCTTAGGGTCTAAACTACACTCCTCTGCTAACAGAGGGATGTAGATTAGGCACATCGCTATTGCAAATGAAGCGTGGGTTTAAATATCCCGCACTTCATTTGAATAGAAATGGCCGCCGTTTTTTGCTGACGCGGCACTCTGCTGGCAAAAAGTGGCAGTCTAGACAGGGATCGGTCGACAAGGAAAGCCTTTTGCGATCGATTCTGTAAGCCTCATTGCACGAGGCATAAGGGATTGGTCCGAAAAGGCTTTCCTTGTCGACTGATCCCCGTCCAGACTGCCGCTTTTTGCCGGCAAAGTGCCATGTCGGCAAAAAGCGGTGTACATTTCTATTCAAATGAAGTGAGGGATATTTAAATCTCCACTTCATTTGCAATACTGATGTGCCTAATCTACATCCCTCTGTTGGCAGAGGGGTGTGGTTTAGAGTCACCCTTAGAGTAAGCCTCTCTCACCCAAAATATTTACTCTAGTTACAAAAATTAATTCTGGGACAAAGAAAGAAAAAATATGTATATGCTGATTGATTGCATCTCTCTGGCAGACTGCCTGGTAACATTAGGGTCATCTATCTATCTATCTATCTATCTATCTATCTATCTATCTATCTATCTATCTATCCAAAGATTTTATACTGCCACTGTAGGGGTAAACTGAGACAGTCAATGGCATCTTGCTGAGAACTGAGAACTCAAATCCTAAATCATTAGGCCAGGCCTGGAAAGCATACAGACAGGCAGCTACCGTGACCCTGGTTCTCCTGGAAACCACATTCCAAAGGGGCCTCACTCTGATAAGGCCTGGCTGGTACCAGCCGGGCTGTGCAGTTTCTCTCACTGTTTCCTGTAATTTCAGACAAATCAGCTTGGATCCAAAGGACTGCGCCAACGCAAGGAAGTAGTCATCTTGCAGAAAACATATTATAATTGCAGCAAAACAAGTTCCCATCAACATGTCCATTTTGTTTATGTTGGCTTATTTAGCTTGGTAGGAATAACTACCTGTAGTTATTGGGAGTAGGAAGGCTATTCATTTTATATTATGTCACTGCATACATTCTCACTCTCCAACCCCATTATATGGGATAGGGAGGCAGAAGATAGGTAAGGACCCCAGGAATACTTCCAACGCAGGAGAACTACACTCTTAAGATTCCCCACTTCCGTGGAAGCCCCAAGATTAGGGGTCTTTCTAGAGTGTGCTGGGGATAAGTGGAGACTGAGTAGAGTCATGGTAAATGAAAAAAAATGGCAGAAGTAGAAAATGTCTAGCAGACTTGTGCTCTTGCTTTTCTGTGCCCTCTAGACCCTGCAGGAGCCAGAAATGCAATTTAGGGAACCATGAAAGTTGCTCTAACTTGCTGAGGGCCAAAATTGCACTCATAGCTGCTGCCCTGCGGTGGTGTGAGATATTTTCTCTATAACCCAGAACCTGTGTCAGCAGATGCTGGAACCTGGCTCTCCATCCAATCCCTCTCTAGAAGCTCCCACAGGTTTTGAGAGGACTCAACTTCCTTCTTCAAATACTATGACAGAAGGATTCCCAATCACCACCTGGGACACAACCTCACCTGGCCACCCTGGGAAATAGCTTTGACACCAATGCCCACTGCTATGGTTGCAAACCATCCTCTGCCTGGGTATGTCTACACATACTGGGTATGTTCCACAAGGCGTACAGCTAGTTCAGATTAGAAGCCTAATCTGAACTAGCTAGTCCGTGCCGTGTGTAGCCACGCGGCACGGGGTCCGAACTAGCCGGCATTTAAAAATGGCGCCGGCCAGCTTCATGCAAATGAAGCCCAGGAAATTCAAATCCCAGGCTTCATTTGCAACTGCGGATGACTACATTACCCCCGCTAATTCGAACTAGCGGGGTAGTGTAGACATACCCTCTCTCTGTCTGCTCCTGCCATTATTGGTCCAGGAACTGCTGCAGTTTCTTTGTGACTCAGGAATCCAGCCAGGTCAGTAAGTGACTTCCCTTTTTGAGGAAATCTTTCAAGCCTCTTCTGTCCAGAGTGTCAGGCAGTCCTCATGCCCCTTGCCCTGGCCATGTCACTCTAGCAGTGACTTTGTTTTCTGTTCAAAGCTCCTCTATGTACCACTCTTCTGGAGTTGGCAAGGCCTGCCTTCTATATGGGGTTCCAGTCAAGGGCCCTGTAGGTGACCACTTCAGATGTGCATTTCCATCCCCTTACTGTTCTCACACCTGGACTCCTTCTTACCCAAATCCTTCTCCTTAGGTAAGTAAACTATAGGCTTCTTCGCTGTGGTTTTACACTCTTGCCAGCCTCCTGGCTTTGTAGAAGCCCTGCCTCTTATCTCACAAGTGAGCATTCATCTAATTAGCTTTCTCTAGTTTCAGCCCCACTTTGCTTTTGGGACTAATTGGTTGATTGGATTCACTTGACCTAATTCAGCCTTCTCAAGGTCATTGTAGGAGTACACCTGAGTACAAATGCACTAACACCAGTTTTACTTATATACCATTTTATTGTCATAAATGTAACCTTTCAGGCTGATGTTTAAAACTCCGTCTATGAGCATGTTCATAGCTACAAGAGACTGTGGGAAAGTATCTAAACTTCAGAGGCTGGCTTGCTTATTTAGAAGAAGAAAGGAGAAGCAAACTCAGAGAACAAGAAATAAATCAAGAAAAGCCAAGAGAAGAAAAAGATGAAAGAGTTCTACAAAGCTTTGCAATAGTTTATGCACCTAGACAAAGTTCAGTTGTATAGTTTAAGGAATATTGGAAACTTTATTTTGATATAATGGACTTTATAAAGCCATCAAAAGATTATTGCACAACAGTCTTGTTGGCTAACCTTGCAATTTTATTATTACTCTAATGATAATTGGTGGATTTCCTAAGACCCCATGTTCTAGCATTATTTTATTACATGAGAATCTTAGTTTCTTTTACAAATATGAAAGTTTCTAGACTGCATTGTTAAAGGGAAGAGGAAAGTCAAAAATAAAAATGTAAATTAAAAGAACTATAATGTATTTTTTCAAATCTCATATTTTAAGTCTAAGTTTTTAGGAGTCTGACTCAATTTTTAAATAATCAAAGGTTCTAACTCTGTAACAGAGAAGACTTTTTTGAGAACACTTTTCTTTCTTTAATGTACTGTGTTAGTCTGAGACCCAGACTCTGAACTGGGAAGGGTTAGTTTGGATCCCTGCTCTGACACTAACACCTTCTCTATGTTTATGTTGGGTGTATGGAACACATATTTACATGCAGCCACATTCTATTCAAAATGCTGCTGGTGAAGAAAGTATGGGTTTCCATAAGGTGTGTGAGGTTGCTGTTCCCCTAATTGCCAAAACCAATGTAGAGCTGTGTACCTGAAAAGATTATTCTGTGTGGGAGCATCTTTCAAGCTTGAGAGAGTCCCTGCACTAAAAATAGGGGATGCTGCTCTGTCTCAACAATAGATCTCAACATGAAAGCAGGAAGAAGAGCAATGCATCATTCTTTGGAAAACTCAGAGGGCAAGACCTACTGCTTTGACAACAGGGCCCAATTCTGTACTCATTTATATCACTTAAAATTGGAATATCTCCTCTGAAGTCAATGGAGTTATTCATGATGTCAGCAGAGCACACTGAAAATAGAAGCTGCCCCTATAGATGCATTTGTAACCTTAGTTTTCCCCATCTATGATAACAGTAAAACAAAATTCAAAATAAAAAAGGCTTGTGGGGATGAATTAGCTAATGTTTTGTACAGTGTTTTGAAAGTGTGAAGTATAGTTGCTTGTCCTACATGCCCTCATAGAGGATCAAAAGAGCTGCCTGTTAGGTGAAGTGGAATTTTGAGTCTGCCCTCCAGTGCAATAGTCTTCTGTGGGATAATGCCTCTTACTTGAGACTGAATGGCAAGTTGCCATCCAGCTCTACATGCAATAGAATTGCACATACATACAGAGCTATGATAAAATACTATTATTAAGGTTCAAACTCAAGCACTTCACAGGATTTAACTATAAACCTGTTAAAATTAACTCAGAATTTTATGCAAAATATTTTAAGGCCTAAACTGATAATTTAGATGTAAATACAAAACATGTTTTGATTAAAGAAATTGAGGTATCCAAAGCATTTAAGGTGGTTTGATTTCATACAAATAAATTGTGTATGCTATTTTGTGGGTTTAGTTACATTTCAGCTATCAAGGTAATACAGCTTTACACAAGTCATGAGCAATAAGTTAAGTATCTAGTAAATAAGTAATATATTTATACAAAATGTACAATTAATAGGATCTGAAAATATTAGCTGTATAATTACACAAATAAATACAAAGTTATAGTATATCCTCCTAGAGAATGAAAAGGTTTTAATTCTAGTCTAAAGGTTCTATTTAACAGTATAAACAGCTTTCAAGTACCTAAAAGGGTGTTACAAGGAGGAGGGACAAAAATTATTCTACTTAATGTGTCATGATAGGACAAGAAACAATGGGCTTAAATTGTAACAAAGAAGGTTGATAAACTTCCTGTCAAGATGGTTAAGCACTGGAATAAATTGCCCAGGGAGGTTGTGGATCTCCATCATTGGAGACATTTAAGAGCAGGTTAGACAAACACCCATCAGGGATGATCTACATCATGCTTGGTCCTGCCATGAGTTCAGGGATCTGGACATGATGACCTCTTAATTTCCTTTCCAGTTCAATGATTTAGTTGTAAATTAAAATGCTTTAATAGTCCTAATTAGAAAATAATTGAAGTACAAATGGAAAAGTTGATTAAAATCAGTGCTTTAAATCAAGACTTTCAATTTGGTGATTTAAATCAAATTTTAAATTTTCTTCATTTAAATCAATTCACTCACGAAGCATACTCAGAGTAGATAGAATATTCAGGGAATTTCTCTCAAAATCTACAGGCAAGTCTACACTAGAAGTACTACACTACCAGAGCAGCTGTGCTGCTATAACACATTTGATGAAGACACTGTATGACAACAGGAGAGAGCTCTCTTGTCAGCATAATTACTTCACGTGAGAGAGAAGTAGAAGCTGTCAGTGAGAAAGTGTCTTTGACTGACATAGTACCAGTGTAGACAGCACATAGGTCAATCTAACTTGGATTGCTCTCAGATTGGAGAGATATCTTTTTCACATTTCTGATCAATATAAGTTAGATCAACTTAAGCAGAAGTAAAGTCCTGCCCTAAGAAGTTTTTTCTGAAGATATATGAAATATGATTTTTCAGAAATGGACAACTTGGCCAAATTTGGGTGAATTTTCATGTGGACAGCAAAAGGCAAATCTCTGACACAAAAACATACCTCAATCAAATACCAAATCTCTGCTTTAATTTGTGGGAAGGCGGCTGGAAGGCTCTAAATCTCTTAAAAGAAAATTTGCCAAAAAATGTAACATGGTCAAAACCATGTCTTTTTCTCTAGCCTTGTTTTTGAAAATGGATTAACCACTTTGGCAGGGAGCAGGGAGGCAGACACCTGCTACGGAAAATGGAAAGGGTTAAGAAAAGTTTGGCCAAATTATAAACAACAGAAAACAAGGTCTTTTAATTGGAAGTGTGGAACAAACTTAATAGTAAGTAATGCTATCAGCCCCAATTATAATAACTATTTAATAGTCCCCTGGATTCTTTATCTCTCCCCAAGTATTATGTTTTAATAACAAAAATATCAATGACAGTGAAACTGCCTGTCCTCTTGTTAAAAATATCATTAATTATAGAGAAAATGTGAATCAGATGCACACACATTATTTTCTAAATAGATTGATGTTTTGCATGCTGTTAATAAACTGAAACATATCCTGTAATTTTAGTTCAAATCACCAGCAGCTGAGGTCAAGAGCCATTACTGCAAGATTAATGTGTTTCTGTAATTCATTTTCCTTTGAAAATTTTAAACAAAATAGTTAAAATTGTTATTTTTAAATCATCTATCTTTGCACTGCTACACAATTACTGAATACAAATATGCTTCCTATTGTTTCACAGATGCAGGGTTTTTTTGTGCTTTAGATGTGAATGAGTGTTTTCTGGGTTAATGGAATTATTATTACTGGATTAGCATGTCTCACATTTAAATGATTGCATTTTAACTGGAGGTTTGTAATATGTTACTGTTGTACAGTGAATTGATTTTTAGAGAACAGTTTCATTCATTTGAAAAATGTCTAGCCTTTTAATGAATGTGAATTACAGTACAATTAGATTTAATTTTTAAATAATCTGTTTTAACTGCACTGCATTAGTGTGTCACTATTCGTTACAGAATATTTCATGAAGCAATTTTAATTATTTGGAAAAATATTTTACAAGCCTGTGAACAGATCTCACAATTAAGGGCAATATCCATATTTAAATAATGCTTTAATTGGAATGTATATAATTTAAATGTTACTAAAATAAATTACTACTTTGTCCCTTGCATCTATATAGTACACTAAATCTAAAATACTATTGTTGCATTTCTACTGAATAGATTTGGGACATTTTCTGTGATCTATCCTGCTTCCATCAAATTTTCAATGTCCCTAATACAACTCCTTACCACTAATGCATTGGTCACAGCTAGAGACAGGATAGTGGATTGCATTGCGATTGTGTATTAAAGGACTTGGGTCAAAATAGATGCATCTCTTCTCAGCTTCTCTTGTGACTTGCTGTTTTTTTCACACAGTAATTATATGAAACCAGTCCTTGGATTATTTTTTCTCCAGATGTGGAGAATCATGGACTGCTTGGAAGGGTCTGATGCCTAATGTTGCTTTCCATGCTAACTGAAGAGGATAACATTTTAATGTTCTGTTTGTTGCTCCAAGAGTAGGCAGCCTAGGGAAATCTATGGGACACTGAGACAATTGATTGTTGAACTGAGTTGAGTAATTTTCTTTTGTCTGATTAGCCCTGAATAATTTTACCAGTCATTGGTTCTTGAAATGGAATGTGAGACTTATCACTTTACCTTTTTCATAGAACAAAATATTTCTGATTATATACATAAAAGGCATAAGAAACTCAGACAAAAGAATTATCTATTTAGCTTTTAATTAGATAACCATGATATACAAAATAATATGATGTGGGAGATCTGATACTTATAAGACAGATATGGATTTATATATTAATCATAGAGAAATTGCCAGTTATGATGTCAAGATGACACAACAGAGCATGCCCACAAAGTATTCCAGGACATTTTTGATAGGCTGACTTTCCAGAGCTAATTGATGTGATGTCGGGCAACCCAGTCATAACCTTCCAATATCAATTTTTTTCTCTAGCTGTTTTCTGTATCATTTTATGAGTGCACCTTGTGTCCACCTTTGACTGGCTCTAAGGAAGGAGACCAGAGGTATGGAAATGGAAAGAAAAAAAGAAAATAGGGCAGATTGAAAGATTCAGAGTCAAATTAAAGAGAAAATCTTTAAATGGGCATGGTATTGACTACATTCGTACAGTTTATAGCACTATGGAGTACTGAACCTCCTGAATTGTAAGAATATTTTTTCCTTTACCACATCCGTGTTATAGATGCTCCAGTTCTCATGTAGTCATTTCCCTATTTAGATTGAGAGGACTCACAGATCTGGTCCACAACAATGGGATTTGCAGGATCAAGATGAATGGTTTTGCTTCTTTGACACTGTCGCACAGCAGACATCACATCTCTGCTGGAGCTCCAGTGCTAGTCTTGTTGTTACTTGGCAGTGGAGGGCCATAAAGCCTTATGCTGGACACAGCAGTAAAGATACAAATGTAATCCATGAATGTGAATCATGAGCTGGGTCAATATTATAGGCTGCTGGACAAGCCAAAACATTCATTTTTTCTATCAAGAGTTTTTTCTAACCACTTTCTATTTCTCTTTCCCCACTTGATAGTGCTTATCACTAATTCTCTATATATTGAGATATGACATTTCATTTCACATAAGATGCTGTGAACATCCAGATAATTAATGCAGTAGATATGTTAATTCAATTATCTTTTTATTGATTAATAAATAGGAAAAGCCTAGTGGGGACCGACTTTTCATAAATATGAATCTATTGGGTCCTGGGGGAAGCACTAACAGAGGGAGCCTCTAAGGTCAGAACAGTCTATTCTAATGTGTAGAGTAGACTTCTCTTTATTCCAAAGTACAGAGCAGACCTGGCAACCCTGTTATCTCTGGAGAACTGCTCTTGACTTCTTCCTTCCACACTTCAATCTGTGCTGAAGGCTGAATAAACCAACATTTGTTTTTTTAGTTGAAACTCACTTTGTGTGTGTCAAAAGTCATTTTCTGTTCTTCATGGAATCCAGACAGATGCCCTTTAATAGTAAATTTTGCCATACATTTGTAGTGAACCTCACCTGACTCCTGAAAGAGAAAGTGTTGCTTCTGCAGAAGAATTGCCGTACCTGAGTCTTTGTTAATCTTCCTAGCCCAGAATAAAGAATGCCAGAATTTTCCTCTCACCTTTTTCTTTCCCCTTCAAAAAGCCTGTTGTCAGTCTTGGGGCATTATCTTTCCCTCCACCTTCCACTCAATGCTCATTTCCCCCCATGTCTCAGGTAATTTTGGAGGGATGATAAGGTATGACTTTTAAATATAAGAAAATTATATTAAAATATAAGATGAACTCAAGAATGATTTTTAATTACGGTTGCTTTATCTGCATGGAATTTTTATGAGATAAACCTATGTAATATATCTTTTATAAATGTCTTAATAAATTAAGCAGGCAGCTTTCAAAGAAATATGAGTTTGAGCAGAACATGTCACTAATTTAACTCTTAGTTTTTCCCAACTTAATTTACAATGGTACAATGTAAAGATGTTACAATAGTAGAATTATAGTGCTATAATTAAGCAGTAAGTCACTAGTTCAGTTTATCTGACTTACCAGTTTCTACAATTAGTAATTAAATCAAATTATAATAATTCGTTTTCCCTTTCTTTGGGATTTAAGCCATTTAGCAGAGTCTGTTAAAGGTTGAAGCTGTTACTTACCTTATTTTTAAGGAAGTACAGCTCTTAAAATGATTTCCTAGTAACTTCCTCCTCTGGCAGCTTTCTCCCATTGGTCTTCACTTATATTTTGTGATGCTGATTATTGCGGTGCCTAACTTTTAGGTGACTAGACAATCTCTAGAAAAATAATGCAATTCATAAACCCTCTTTTAGGGGCCTAGGCTCCTATACAATGAACAAGAAGACACAGGTTCCTTAGACTGAAAACCAGAAAAGTAGCATGCTAGGAAGGGAGCTGCATTGGCTAGCCAATGGGAGATGTTGACAAGAAGAAGGTCATAAAGCCACCCCTTCACAGAGTTTGGCACATAAATCTGGGCTGCAGATGGTGCTTGTCTCTTCTAGAAATCCATGAATCAGAGGAAGATTTGGGTCCCTCACTTGGATGCAGGAGCCTAATCTGGTTTGCTCAAAGACCACCCTACAGGATTGTGCCCCTTATCTGTGTTCACATACCTTTAGCCTAGTGGATAGGCTACTCACCCAGGCTGTGGGTGAGCCTTAGGTCTAGTCATGTTCCCCTCTCTGAGGGGGAGAACAGGCATGTAAAAGAATCAGCCACCTTTCAAGTGATTCATCTAATGGTGTAGCTCTCAAGTAATTCTAAATTTTTCAGAATGAAGAGATCTAAATAGTGGTGCCCCCCCAAGGGTTCATACTGGGACAAATCCTGTTCAACATATTTATAAATGATCTGGAGAGAGGGGTAAACAGTGAGGTGTCAAAATTTGCAAATGTCACTAAACTTTCAAAGACCAAAGCAGACTATGAAGAGTTTCAAAAGGATCTCACAAAACTAGGTGATTGGGCAAAAAAAAAAGCAAATGAATTTTAATGTTGATAAATAAAAAGTAATGCACAGTGGAAAAAATAATCCCAACTATACATACAAAATGATGGGGACTAGTTTAGTATAACCACTCAAGAGAGAGATCTTCATGGATAGTTCTCTGAAAATGTCCACTCAATGTTCAGCAGCAGTCAAAAAAGCAAACAAAATGTTAGGAATCATTTAAAAAGGGATAAAGAATAAGACAGAGAATATTTTATTGCTTCTATATAAATCCATGATATGCCCACATCTTGGCTACGTTTACACTGGCCCCTTCTTCAGAAGGGGCATGCTAATTTTGAACTTGGGAATAGGGAAATCTGCGGGGATTTAAATATCCCCCGCAGGATTTAAATAAACATGGCCGCCGCTTTTTTCAGGCTTGGGGAAAAGCCGGAAAAAAGTGTCTAGACTGGCACGATCCTCCGGAATAAAGCCCTTTTCCAGAGGGTCTCTTATTCCTACTTCAAAGGAATGTTTATTTAAATCCGCAGGGGATATTTAAATCCCCCGCGGATTTCCCTATTCCCAAGTTCAAAATTAGCATGCCCCTTCCGAAGAAGGGGCCAGTGTAGATGTAGCCCTTGAGTATTGCATATAGATGTGTTCGCCTCATCTCAAAAAAGGTATATTGGCATTGGAAAAGGTTCAGAAAAAGTCAACAAGAATGAGTAGGAGTTTGGAATTGGTGCCATATGAAGAGAGATTAAAAAAAACGGAGATGTTTGAGCTTAGAAAACTAAGGGGGGGATATGATAGACATCTATAAAATCAACATAGGTATGGAGATAATAAATAAGGAAAAGTTATTTACTTGTTCCTATAATATAAGAACTAGGGGTTACCAAATGAAATTAATAGGTAGCAGATTTAAAACAATCAAAAGGAAGTTTTTCTTCATGCAGCGCATAGCCTGTGGAACTCCTTGCCAGAAAATGTTGTAAAGACCAGGACTTTAACAGGGTTAAAAAAATAGATGAATACATGGAGCTTAGGTCCATCAGTACCTCAGTACTTATTAGCCATGATGGGTAGGAATGACCTGGCCTCTGTTTGTCAGAGGCTGGAAATGGATAACTGCAGAGGGATCACTTGATGATTACCTGTTCTGTTCACTCCCTCTGGGGCATCTGGCATTGACTACTGTCAGAAGACAGGAAACTGGGCTAGATGGACCTTTGATCTGATCCTGTATGGCTGTTCTCATGAATATTAAAAAAACAGATTTTACCAAACTCAGGCTACGTCTAGACTGCAAGCCTCTTTCGAAAGAGGCTTTTTCGAAAGATACTTTTGAAAAAGCTTCTTTTGAAAAAGAGCATTTAGACTGCAACCTCTTCTTTCGAAAAAGTGAGCCGCTTTTTTGAAAGAGAGCACCCAGGCAGTCTGGATGCTCTCTTTCGAAAAAGCCCTGTTTGCATTCAAGAACGCCTTTTTTCGAAAGAGCACTTTTGAAAAAAGGCGTTCTTCCTCGTGAAATGAGGAGTACCGCCGTTGAAGGAAAAGCCACGTTTTTTCGATTTAATTTCGAAAGAACACGGCTGTAGTCTAGACGCAGGTGAAGTTTTTTCGAAAAAAGGCTACTTTTTTCGAAAAAACCCTGCAGTCTAGACACAGCCTCAGAGAACTGGTAGGTAAAGTCCCCTGGGAAGAAAATCTTGTGGAAAAAGGAGCTCTGAAAATCTGGTTGTTTATCAAAGAGACAATTATAAAAACTTGATAGAAAACTGCCCTGATGTGAAGGAAAGATATAAAAGACCAATATGGCTCATCTTAATTACCTGAAAACCCTAAAAAAATGGAAACATGGACAAATTAGTAAGGATGAGTACAAAAGAGTAAAATAAGCATGAGGGACAAATTGGAAAGCTCAGACACAAAATGAGCTACACCTAGGCAGGGACATAAAAGGCAATTAGAAGAGGTTTTGTAAATACATAAGGGACAAGAGAAAGAGGAAAGAATGTGTTGCCTCCTTAGTGATGAAAGGCAGCTAATAATGTATGAAAGCAAAAAGTCTGAAGTGTTTAGTGCCTGTATTGCTTTAATCTTCACTAAAAAGGTAAATTGTGACCAGCAGGCCTGCAGACTGAGGGGCAAAGGGTTCAATTGCCCAAGGGCCAGGTAATTCAAAGGGATCTGGGACTCCCAGCTGTTATTGGTTCTACTGTAGCAGCTGGAGCCCCACACTTTGTTCTCTGGAGAGTACAACTGCTTAGGAACTGTTGTGGTGCCCTCAGTGTGGAACTGTGGGCTGGCTGTCCTGGCCCTGCCCCTTTTGTCTAAGGCACCACTCCTTCCAAGAGAGCAGAGTTGCCTCCCACCCCCATCTTGCCCAGAAGCCCGCAGAGGCTGCTGGCTCCCCTGGTAACCAGCTACTTCACATATGTAATATTAACAGCAAGGCTATGTCTAGACTGCAAGCCTCTTTCAAAAGAGGCTCTTTCGAAAGTTACTTTCAAAAGAGCCTCTTTCGAAAGAGAGCGTCTAGACTGCACGCGGAACTTTCGAAAGAGCAAGCCGCTTTTTCGAAAGAAAGCACCGAGTGAGTCTGGATGCTCTCTTTCGAAGAAGCCCTATTTACATTCAAGAACGCCTTCTTTCGAAAGAAGCACTTTCGAAAGAAGGCGTTCTTCCTCGTGAAATGAGGTTTACCGCCGTCAAAAGAAAAGCCGCATTCTTTCGATTTAATTTCGAAAGAACGCGGCTGCAGTCTAGACGCAGGTGAAGTTTTTTCGGAAAAAGGCTACTTTTCCCGAAAAAAACCCTGAGTCTGGACACAGCCCAAGGGAGAAGGAACCAAGCAAAATAATGAAAGAACACATTAAAGAATATTGAGGAAATTTAGATACATTTACTTCAGCAGAGCCTGATGAAATGCCCCACAGCATACTTATGGAACTAGCAGAGACCAGCAGCATTGTAAGGAATCAGTGAAACTTCAGTCCCCCTCCACCCATCATAGTCTCTAAGGGTGTGTCTAGACTGGCATGATTTTGTGCAAAAGACACCGCTTTTGCGCAAAATCTTGCTGCCTGTCTACATTGGCCGCGAGTATTTGTGCAAGAACACTGACTTTGTACTGTACAAAATCTGTGGTTCTTGCACAAATACTCCAATGCTCCCGCTCAGGGATAAGCCCTCATGCGCAAGTATTCTTGCGCAAGAGGGCCAGTATAGACAGCCACATTAATTTCTTGCGCAAGAAAGCCTGATGGCTAAAATGGCCATCAGAGCTTTCTTGCGCAAGAGAGCGTCTACACTGGCACAGATGCTTTTGCACAAAAGCAAATCTTTTGCGCAAGGTACACTCCAGTATAGATGCTCTCTTGTGCAAATACTTATAACGGAAAAACTTTTCCGTTAAAAGTATTTGTGCAAAATCATGCCAGTCTAGACGCAGCCTATGGGTATGTCTACACGGCAAAGTTAATTCGAATTAACTTTAATAGCGTCTATACATGCAAACTTCTATTTTGAAATAGCGGAGTGCTTAATTCGAATTTGGTAAACCTCATTTTACGAGGAGTAATGCCAAATTCGAAATAGGGGGCCTTCAGCCCAGGGACCCCTGGTGGCCACTCTGGGCACAACCAGGAAAACATATTCTCCTCTCCCCCAGCCCCAGAGCCATTAAAGGGGTAGACTTTGGCCACAGTGCCTGTGGCAGCTCCAAGCCTGCCAGCCCAGAACCAGCAGTGGCCATCAGGGCCCCTGACTCAGTGGCCCCAAAACATGAGCCAGCAAGCCATTGGCAGCCACCCCTAAACCGCTCCCCAGGAGCAGTCTGCCAGCTCCGAGGAGCCTGACAGGGGCTGGAGAAGGGGCAACTTTGACTCCCACACCCCCCCAACACTCTGCCCTGAGATCCTCCATGTCCCAGCCCACTGCCTGATTCCTGCACGCACACACCCCACACACCGACCCTCTGCCATTTGTCTTCCCCATATCCTCACACCCTCCAACCCCCTGCCCCGAGCCCCCAGGCAGGCTATAGAAAAGTACCTGTAATACATTTAAGTTACTTTCACCCTTGCTCTTGTTTTTCCAGATAATTGTATTCAATAATTCCATCTCTTACATACCATTGTCACCTTTGGTTCCTGCCCCAAAGTTCCTACTATCATTGATTTTCCCCCCGCTTTGTTTTTAATTTGTTTTTAATTTCAAATTTTCCACATAACTATATTTCATATCCACAACCCTAATCCGAATCCATTTAGAGTCTAGAACAATTAGTTTCCTTATCTAGCAAGTCTTCTTATCACTCTACCTCTACAGGTATTAACAGGAGTGCTGGTACCTATTTTTACTGTATTCAGAGGGCTTGAGACTCATTAGATTCAGCTGAATAGTCTGGTGTTGCTAGCATTTCTCAGTTGGATGTTAACACAGTTTCTGTTTGTTTCATATTTTCATTTTCCCTCTCCACATCTCTTAGGATACATCTACACTTGCTCCCTAGTTCAAACTAGGGATGCAAATGTAGCCAACCGAAATTGCTAATGAAGCAGGGATTTAAATATTCCGCGCTTCATTATTATATTCTCGCCCATGCACTATTCTGCTCGCCAGGAGATTCGAACCAGAAAGTGCGCTCCAGGATGCATTAGTTCAAATCAAAGCCCTTGAGGAGTAACGTTAGTTCGAAATAAATAAAATCTACCCAAATACAGACTCAGGGACAGATGGGGCATAAATGTGTGAACAATAAAGTAAGGTGGTCACATAACTGTGTTTAGCCCACTGTGGGTATGTCTACACGGCCACCCTAGTTCGAACTAGAGTGGCTAATGTAGGCATTCGAAGTTGCAAATGAAGCCTGGGATTTAAATATCCCGGGCTTCATTTGCATCTTGCCGGGCGCCTCCATTTTTAAATCCCCCTTAGTGCGGACTCCATGCCCACGGCTATACGTGGCACTGAGTAGGTAGTACGAATTAGGCTTGCTAATTCGAACTACCGGTACACCTCGTTCCACGAGGAGTAACAGTAGTTCGAATTAGAGAGCCTAATTCCAACTACTTACTCTGTGCCGCGTGTAGCCGCGGGCATAGAGTCCGCACTAAGGGGGATTTAAAAATGGCGGTGCCTGGCAAGATGCAAATGAAGCCTGGGATATTTAAATCCCAGGCTTCATTTGCAACTTCGAATGCCTACATTAGCCACCCTAGTTCGAACTAGGGTGGCAGTGTAGACATACCCTGGGTCACCTTCAGTTCATGCAGTATGCTTTTCTGGGATGATGGGTAATCATCCTCCCCATAAAAAGACAAAAAATGGGGAATGTAGAAGAAAGAAAGAGTCTGAAACATAATATGAGTTATACTATGAGTAACACACAGGCCTTGTCAAAAGCAGATGTTTGCCTGCAAGTCAGTGTCTCTCAGTACTGCTAAAAGCACATGAAATATGTAAATACATTTCACCAGGACAGTACAAGAACACCCCAACTTAGTATATGCTAAAACTGTTTCAAACAAGAAGAGTGGAAGCATAACAATGGGTAGTGAATAGGAATGCTTTGGAGAAAAGTACAAGGGGAGGTACTAAACATGTCATTAATGCATAAAATGATATATAAAGTGTGTATCATAGATTGTTTGTCTATAAATGTTGGGCACTTCATCTTAGCTCTTTGGCCGGCCTGGGTGTCAATAGTGAAATCCATATTATTGATCGAGCCATGTCCATTGTTGTGGGTATAAATGCATAGGGGCTTGGAGACCATCTGGGTACTGATGACTATTCATGTACTTTGTTTGACAATAAACCTGACTCAGGTGCCTTCGTATCTTATCCGAGTCTATTGTATTTGGGGGCTCTTGTGAAGTCTATTATGCTAGCTACTTGCACAGAGCTGGCATGATAAACTGAGGGATCATATGAAAACAAATGCAGCTGAATGTTTATCATCACTGATGGAGCAGAAGGCCTGTTAGGATGCCACACCACTGAATCCTGCATTTACTGTATCATCCTGCATTTACTGTATCAACAGGTGTGTTGTAAGCAAAACTCGTGAAGTCATTCTGCCGCTCTACTCTGCACTAGTTAGGCCTCAGCTGGAGTACTGTCTCCAGTTCTGGGTGCCACATTTCAAGAAAGATGTGGAGAAATTGGAAAGGGTACAGAGAAGAGCGACAAGAATGATTAAAGGTTTAGAGAACATGACCTATGAAGCCAGGCTTCATGAACTGGGCTTGTTTAGTTTGGAAAAAAGAAGATTAAGGGGGGACATGATAGCGGTTTTCAAATATCTAAAAGGGTGTCACAAGGAGGAAGGAGAAAATTTGTTCCTCTTGGTTTCTGAGGACAGGACAAGGAGTAATGGGCTTAAAGTGCAGCAGGGGAGGTTTAGATTGGACATTAGGAAAAAATTCCTAACTGTCAGGGTGGTCAAATATTGGAATAAATTGCCAAGGGAGGTGGTGGAATCTCCCTCTCTGGAGATATTTAAGAACAGGTTAGATAGACATCTGTCAGGGATGGTGTAGACGGAGCTTGGTCCTGCCTTGAGGGCGGGGGGCTGGACTCGATGACCTCTTGAAGTCCCTTCCAGTTCTATGATTCTATGATTCTATGATCCTGACCTGCTACAACAGCCTTAGCATAATTAGCCATGCTAGGGGAAGATGGGGAGTGGCCATGATAATTGAGCATGATTCTGCCTGCACCATCTGTCTGCCTTCTTTCAAAATGCTGAAGTAAGCAGTTTTGGAAAGACAGAATGTCTATCTATATTTGACTTCTGGTGTGTGTGTGTGACACTATAGACTCTGCAAAAACACTTCAGCATAAGTAACAGTTTGAAGCTTCTTAACAAAGCTTGCTCCATGTTTATTGCTGATTGACAAGCTATGAGATATTTTGAGCCAAAGGGAAAGAAATCAGAGTGATTTGAACTTGACCTTCTGGACATTTCTTGGAATCCCCAGTACCAGGCAAATAGATGAACTTTCTCTTTTGACCACTCAGGACCCATCCAGATCATTGGTAACTATTGTGTGGGTGTATACTAACTCATTTGCATATTTGTGTAGTTGTGATCTAATAAAATAGTAAGTTTGGATGAAAGCCCTTTGGGTTTCTGCCAGTCTTTAATAAGATGGATGCAATTTGTGCCCCTTTGATTTGTTCTTGACAGCACCTTACAAAGAGTATTGTTACCCCAAGTTTTAGTCTGAGAGAGACAATTGAAGGTTCCTTTCCCAACAGATGTGTAGAATTTCTTTGGCGCTTTTCATCATAATTCTTGTCTGGCATTTCCTCACCCCCGTACGTTATCTATATAACATTCAACACCTTTCAGACCCAAGGGATGCAAAAAGAATTCTGGTGAACCTATAATTTCCAAAGGGTATATTGAATGTACAAAGTCCAGAACTTTTGTCATCCAGCTTTATTTTCCAAAACCCACTACTGGTATTTAAGAAGTGAAAACTCTAGCATGTATTAAGTTATTTTTGATTTCTGTAATTGTAGGAAATTGAAAATACTCCTTTTGTATTACTTTATTCATATTTCTTGGATCACACAGTATTCTTATTTCACTTCCTCCTGGTCTGTCTATAGTTACTACAGAATTTACCCATTTGCACAGAAATTAAAGATGGTACTTGAGATTTAATCTTTATGGTGTGCTTACTGGGTGAGCATTGTAAACCTTCATATATGCCCCAGCATTCTTTAAATGTATCTTAGTTACCTTTTGGTTTTTCCTATTTTGATATTGACTCTTTGCACTTGTTACAGCCTATTAACCCAATGTGTCTTGTGGTCAAATTCCACCACCTGATAGTCCAACAATGCTTTCTTTTACCAATATTTACAGTTCAAGTTGCATTTGCCACATACAGTAGTTTCCCTGCTGAATAGATAATTAGCCGGACACTTGAGCTGCAAAATGGTTTGGCCTTTAAATTGTTAGGTAACTTAACAGGGATCACATTGGTCTGTGCACCATTATCAGTTTTAAAATCATGAGCCAGTCCACATTCCTCTTGTCCTTGGGAGGCTCAGTACTCATCATACCAAGGAACAGATTTTGCAAGTGCTCATCTACTTTTGTGAGGATAAACATCTTTTTGTGCTGGGACTTCTCCTTTCCAAAGCTGCACATTGCCTTTGCCACATCTTTGGTATTCTCGCCGATATGCAGGAGATTTCCATATAGCAGGGCTACGGCTGCTTTTTAAACAACTTTTAATTGCCTCTGGCTGCTTTTTTTCATCACAAACTTTTATTGGCAGCAGGATACTCTCTAGCCAAAGACTACATGTCTGGGTGATTACTGGAGGCAGACTTACACTGTAACATGTGCACATTTTTCTGGCTCACTCAGTCCTTTCAGTTTTTTTGCAGTCATTTCAGCTGCACGACATATGTCCACAGGGTTAGATTGGTTTCCTTCAACAACCTAACTCATACTGAACCTGACACAAAATCACATACAATGTGGTCTTTATTGAGTGTTTCACACAGTTCTACAAATTCACAAGCTGGTACTGCCAATTTTGAATCGGTCATGTATTCATCTATATTTTCCTTATTTGTCTGGCTTCTGGTGGAGAGTGTATGCCTACCATAAGTGACAGTTCTTCATGCTGAACAGCACCCCTGCAACTTATTCTTTAAGACATGCATTTTTCCTTATCTGCTGCATCATCAAAATATTAAATATCTCTCTTGCCTCTTCACCTGTCACATGAAGAAACAATGTTGTTCGTAGCCATTCATCTTTTTTGTCTGAGCATCCTTGTTTCCACTGTCGCTAGTTTTCTGCTAAATTTCCTTTGAACACTCACTTTCCTTGAGGCTTTTGTTGATCTATTCTTCTTTGTTTATTTGTTTGTGTTCCAGATCTGTTGTCTCTTTTCTTACTTTTAGTTTTGTTCTGACACAGTGTAACAGCTGTTGCCAACCTGCTATTATAACAGTAGAGATGAAACTGGATAGACAAGGTGGGTGTCATTCAGGGACCTGTCATCACTCAGGCATCCCAATGGGTTCCTGACAGGTCTTCTGCTCCATCAATGATGATAAACTTTCATCTGTGTGTCTGTGTGTGTTCCAATGTCTAACGCATTAACCATGCACAATTAGTCAACACAACAGATTCCGAGAGAGCCCCAAGAGACCACAAATCAGATAAGGATAGAAAGCACCCGGCTCGGTTTATTGCCAAGCGAGGTGCAATAATAGTTGTCAGTGAGCAGATTTGCTGATGCATCACTATACATATGTACACTGTGGCAATGGATTACCACACCATCAATACTATGGATTAATCATTGCCCCCAAGGTCAGCCGACAAACAATCTTTGGGCACTTTTATACACTGATACAAACAAGTTAAACATCACACCTGACGTGTCAGGATGCCACCCTTTGTTAGTTAGGTACCACTTTTTATCTCACAAAAGGGGGATTCAATTACCATCCATCAATTTAGACCTGGTCCTGAACCTGGGTCGGTATGTATGTTATTTGTGTATGGGTGTGTCGGTACCAAGATAGTTCTTAACTAGGTGTTCTGTTACAACCCCTCTGGAATGTGCTTACATCCAGTTCCTGGTCTCTCTTAGGTATGAGTGTTTCTCTAATATCAGCCCTGTTCTTGCCAATGTCTGTGAGCAGGGCCTGCCTCTTGCTCATAGCCTAACTCTGCATTATATTAGCAAAGTCTTGACCTTTGCTGTCTAGGCCTCAGGCCTCATACCCAGCCTGTGATATGTGGGCTTATGTTTCAGGCCCTCATCTTACTACAACAGTAGAGTGTGCTACATGAACCACTGGATTGAAACATTGTGGACATTCTTATGGCTCTTATGAGGCACCGAAAATCACTAATCTCCTCTGAAAATTTAGCTCATATATACTTTTCACGACCAGGTATTAACTACAATAAGTTTTTGAGTTAACCACATGTTAAATAAGGACTACTTCCAAATCTGTTTTAGAGTCAATAGAATAATACAAGTAGAGAATTACTTCTGGGGAAATAAAGTCCGAACTTGTAGTGATACAACCAAGTCTCTGTGTTACCATTGCTCAGCAGACTCAACAGAAATAATGGTATATCTACATTGCCACCCTAGTTCGAACTAGGGTGGCTAATGTAGGCATTTGAACTTGCAAATGAAGCCCAGGATTTAAATATCCTGGGCTTTATTTGCATGTTCCCGGGCGCTGCCATTTTTAAATGACCCGTAGTTCGAACTACCTGCCCGCGGCTACAGGCGGCACGGGCTAGGTAGTTCGAATTAAAGCTCCTAATTCAAACTACCGTTACTCCTCCTGCAATGAGAGGCATTTAAAAATGTCGGCGCCCGGGAACATGCAAATAAAGCTCAGGATATTTAAATCCCGGGCTTCATTTGCAAGTTCAAATGCCTACATTAGCCACCCTAGTTCCAACTAGGGTGGCAGTGTAGACATACCCTAACAGACATGTGTGTGGTAATTTCAGGTAAAGCCAAATTAATTTTGACTATAAATCTGTTTTCTCATCTAGCAGATTCACACTTGTTTACTGATGATCTTAATCAGGAGAATATTTCACTAATGTGTTTCCTATCAAATATATTGTCTCACTAAGCTATGGAAGTTGGTGTGCACAATTTTAAGCCTGTCTAATGAGGGAAAAAACATTCTCTCTCTTCCTGTAAGTTCTTCAAGTAAACTATATTTGCTCTTCAGATAACACAAAATGGTAATCATAAGAATATGTGCAAGCATCATTTACAAATCTCTATACTTTGTTTCGTATGAGCATAATACTTAAGTACAACTTATCTTCAGCACATCATCCATTGGAATTTTTAGGTAGTAAATTGCCAGTAAATTATAAATGACAAAATTTACCTCCATAGACTAGCTTCTGAACCACATGCAAAACTTCAATGTGCATCATTAAGAAGATACCTGCAGTGATTTATATAACCATTCATTAGGTTTAGTTGGACATGACAGTGTATGTATATAAACATCTTGTGTAGTTACCTGTTCAATAATAGTACATTGAAACAAGGAGGAAGTCTATAATCATAAAATATTTTCTGAACTCAAGCTTAAAATGTATAAGTGGACAGCCTTTTCATTTTGTTTTCTAAGGGCTCATTGGGATGAAATAGTTTCTGAAAAGTAAGAGAGTATAGGGAAAGAAGGAGTTATATGAATAAACCACGCTAATATTCCCACTAGAAAATAAATAATCCCTCTGCTATTTCAATAGTGAACTTCCCTTGAGGAGAGACTGCCAGTCATGTCAAATCTAAGTCCAAAATAAGGAGGGAGTCTTTACCTAGTAAACTCAATGGGAGTTTTCCCATTAACTTCATTGGGAATAGGATATCTCCTTCTATGATGACTCAGATTAGCTCTTCCTATCCATGTTCCTTTATAGCCTAAGGGCTCATTTATGTCCTGGGCTGCATAGGAACAGAAGGGATGGTGAGAAATTCTTGTAACACCACTATGCTGGTTACCTAGAACTGGGGAGTGTGGTGAAGTAAGCAGATGATGCCCGTTCATTCTTTCCCAACAGTGGGGTGAGAGCATGTCCCAGAGTACCCGCTATTACAGTGGGGAGCATTGTAACTTATTTGCTAGTACTGGTCAGCTACAAAGTACTGCTGGAATGAGCAGGAAGGTAATTGTGGCTTCTTGAGGATTAATAGAGGGCTGGCTCTGGGAATCTGTGTAATGAGATGGCTAAAGAAGAGTTAGAACTGATAAGAAAGATTCTTACCAGTTATTGGATGGATTCAGATTTTAATAATATTTTCTTTTAAGCCTTCACATTTTTTGTTGAGATGTTTTACAATATTTTATTTTTATTGTGCCATTATTGTTAATATTTACTATTATTGTGTTTTAACTGTGTACACCCTGTGAGCATCTTAGCAGAAGGCAAAGGACTGGGAATATGCTTTAAACAGTGCTTATTTATTATTAATGTGTCATATGCTCTTGCATGAGATTTCTGCCACTAAGCTAGCTGATTTTGGAACTGCATTTCATGCAGCAGACTGTTTTCACTTGTAAACCTGGCTAAAGGCAGAAAGGGAGCGAACACAAAAAATATTCAACAAATCCACCAACAGGCAAATGAATTTTTTGTACCTCAAAAGTTCAGTTTATTTTTAAAATCTTTTTCATTTTGATTCTTTATACAGGTGTCTGAAGCATCACGTCATTTTACAGCCAGAGGGCCAGAGCCTCAAACAAGTATAAATTAACACAGCTCCACTATAATCAATTATTCTGACTAGCCAAAGATAGGTTCTGTAGTTTCAGTTAAACATATTGGTTTCTCCATAAATGTTACTTCCTTTCTTTTCCCCAATCATTTTGTTAACATTTCTTTTTTCATTCCCTTGCTTTTCAAATGAACAGATCATCTTCCTTTGCAGGTATAATTTTTCACAAGGCTGATCTCATTTGGGGCTGATCTGAAATTTCAATATAGTTACTTATGAAATAAGTTATTAATCTAAGGCCTGGTCTATATTAAAGGGGAAAGTTGACTTAAGATACTCAACGCCAGCAATGTTAATTATGTAGCTGGAGTTAAAATGTCTTAAATTCCTTTTTTACACCATCCACACAGCGGGAGGTTGATGGGAGCACATGCTCACTTTTGTCAACTTCCCTTATTCCTCGTCAGGAGCAGGAGTACCAGCACTGACAGGGAGCCCTGGGTCTTCACTAGACCTGCTCATTCGAACTGTAGAAGGGTGACTGTGGCAGTGTCAATTTTCTCTGTAGTTCAGACAAACCCTAAGTAAGAAAGTTTGGCAGTGTGTCAAAAATAATGAAACTATCAAAGGAGTCAGTTTTGTGATAGATCTTTGTTTTTTATATTTTATATTACCACTATACCTCTATCTGAAGGTGCAGGGGTTTATAATAGCAGCAAAATGATATGTGTTTCATGTTTAATAGAGGTCTTAGATATTGGGACCTGACATGGGGAGGAGGCAAGGTGAATCTACTTTCTGAAGTATTATTTATATTAGATTAGTACCCAGAGGACCCAAATAGAGAGCAGAGCCCTCTTGTGTAAAGCATTGGATAAACATTCCCTGCCCCAAAGAGCTTACACTTTTAGTTAATTACAAGACACTACAGGTGGCATAGGAAAAAAAGGGATGAAGGAATAAGGTTACATTGATATTAGCATTTGTACCCAAGAAAAGTACATTAATATTAGCATTTGTCTATGTAGACTATCTATGCATACAATGTAACTAACCACCTTGTCTTGAACGCTTTTATGCCGCAAATTCCCTCGGGGTTGTCTGTGTTCCAGTAGGTAGACTGTGTTTGGAGCTGATTTGGCTGAAAAGGAGTGTTATAGGATTGATGGATCAACCACACAGAGACACAGCAGTCCTCCCACCAGGAGTTATGGGTACTATGGTGGATACTGCAGTCCTGAATGTGCAATTCAGTCTGTGGATCAGGAGCAGTATAACACCTGGGGAACAACATTGCTTCATCCAGTCCTTACCACAACGTTTGTGTTCAGCCAGGTATACAGGATTCAGCCCACACCCATTAAATTTCAGTTACTCTGCTTTTGTTGCCTGGATCACCCAGGATTGTCTGATATCTGGGATCACTCAGAGCTGAAGAGTACATGTTCTCTTTATTGTTATTTACCTTTTCTACAGAGATGTGGACATGCCTTACCACTCCTAAGTTGAACAGATGAACTACAAAAGTAATGAGTAGAAATTTTGGAGTAGGAATCCAAGATCATCATAGTGTTTTATGGGTAGAATCATTGCTTCTCCTCTTAGCAGAAGAAGCGATTTGCTTAAACTTGGATCCAGCTAGCCACAACCATCTGTATGATTCTCAGCAGCCAGTTATGCTTTTTGTTCTGTTGTCAGTCAGGCATCTTGATAGGTTCCTGACAGATCTTCTGCTCCATCAATGATGATAAACTTTCACCTGCGTGTGTGTGCTCCCTTGTCTAATGTGTTAACCATGCACAATTAGTCAACATGACAGGTTCTGAGAGAGCCCCTAGAGATCACAAATCAAATAAGGATCAAAAGCACCTAGCCAGGTTTATTGCAAAGCGATGTACAATAATAGTTGTCAACGAACAGATTCGGCACTGTGCCACTATACATATGTACACTGTGACAATGGACTAACACTCAATCAATACCATGGATTCATCATTGCGCGCAAGGTCAGCTGATGACCAGTCTTTAGGGGACACGTTTATACAAGGGTACAAACAAGTTACACATCAATCCTGATGTATTAGGTTGACACCTTCTGTTAGCTAGTTACCACCCCTTACCTCACGAAAGTGGGGGTTCAATTACTATTCATCATGCTATCAATTTAGACCTAGTCCTGAACCTGGATTGGTATGTATGTTATTTGTGTGTGTGTGTTGGTACCAAGATATTTCTTAACAAGGTGTTTTGTTAAGACCCCTGTGGAATGTGCTCACATCTTGTGCCTAGTACCTCTTAGGTATGTATGAGTGTTTCTGTAATATCAGCCTTATTCTTGCCAATTTCTGTGAGCAAGGTCTGCCTCTTGCTCATAGATTAACCTGTGATACGTGGGCTTATGTATCATTCTCTCATTTTACTACAACTGTCTTCTGACAATGGTCAATTCCAAATGCTTTGGGGGAATGAATAGAAGAAGGAAATTATAGAGTGACTGTCTGGTACCAATTCCAACACCTGGCAATCAGAGGGATAGCCTCAATGTTTGGATACCCAAAACAGAACACCCTAAAAAGCCTGTTTCAGTCTAGGGCTGTGTCTAGACTGGCCAGTTTTTCCAGAAAATCAGCCGCTTTTCCGGAAAAACTTGCCAGCTGTCTACACTGGCTGCTTGAATTTCTGCGATTACACTGACTTCCTACTGTAAGAAATCAGTGCTTTTTGTGGAAATACTATGCTGGTCCCGTTCTGGCAAAAGTTCTTTTTGCGCAGAGACAGCTGAGATTTGTTTTCCACAAAAAAGCCCCGATCGCGAAAATGGCGATCGGGGCTTTTTTGCGGAAAAGCGCGTCTAGATTGGCCACGGACGCTTTTCCGCAAAAAGTGCTTTTGTGGAAAAGCATCTATGCCAATCTAGATGCTCTTTTCCGAAAATGCTTTTAAAGGAAAACTTTTCCATTAAAAGCATTTCCGGAAAATCATGCCAGTCTAGACGTAGCCTAGGTGTTCAGTGCTGGCTGAAAATCAAGCTTCTTTAAAGTGTTTCAAATTATTGGCCCACTTACATCAGTAAAGACTATTTTTGTGAGTAAAAGAGCTTGAAGGATAACACCATAGAACCAAGCTACAAAAGTGTTTTATTTACAACTCCCTGTTTTCACACATTTCTCAAATCAGACCTATCCAAGTTTCCAATTTTCAACTTCTGGGCTGAAATTTTCCCTTGTTTAGTTTCTGGTCAATGGAAGGATTATTACATTTGACCAAAATATCTGGATCCATTATTTATTTCTGTAAGCCTTAAAAAAAAAGTATAACTTTTTCCCCTCTCACTTTTTGTCACAGGGTTTGTGGAAAAAAGTAGCTGAATTTCAAAAGTCAGCAAGTACAGTAAATAATCCTCACTGAGTAGTATGTTCACAGCTAAATTTGAAACAATAAGATTGTCAGTAGCTTATAACTGTACTGAACAATCTAGTTCTGTTTTTGCCCAGGAGACTCTCCTAATATGTTTAAGCAAAATGCAGGACAATGTAGCACTTTAAAGACTAACAAGATGGTTTATTAGATGATGAGCTTTCGTGGGCCAGACCCACTTCCTCAGATCAAATAGTGGAAGAAAATAGTCACAACCATATATACCAAAGGATACAATTTAAAAAAATGAACACATATGAAAAGGACAAATCACATTTCAGAACAGGAGGGGAATGCGGGAGGGGGGAAAGGAAGGAAGGTAAGTGTCTGTGAATTGATGATATTAGAGGTGGGGAGAGTGGGATGTCTGTGAGCTAATGGTATTAGAGGTGATCTTGTCTGATATCTATTCCTTTGGCACAAAGAAAAAACAGTTTCTTGCCATTTTAACCAGAAAGGACACTCTCTCAATGACTTAACCACCTGCTTTCTGCTACAAAGACCTTTTACATCTGCACTTGAAAGGGAATCCTCTGAACTGTCATTCATGTTAAAATTTGACACTCTCCAAAAAGGAATGAACAAACACTCAAACTATCTTACCCATTACCAAGATAGCTTCCCCAATTATCACCTCTAATACCATTAGCTCACAGACATCCAACTCTCCCCACCTCTAATATCATCAATTCACAGACACTTACCTTCCTTCCTCCCCCCCCCCCCCCGCATCCCCTTCCTGTTCTGAAATGTGATTTGTCCTCTTCATATGTGTTCATTTTTTTTAATTGTATCCTTTGGTATATATGGTTGTGACTATTTTCTTCCACTATTTGATCTGAGGAAGTGGGTCTGGCCCACGAAAGCTCATCATCTAATAAACCATCTTGTTAGTCTTTAAAGTGCTACATTGTCCTGCATTTTGCTTCAGCTACCCCAGACTAACACGGCTACATTTCTATCACTATTCTAATATGTTTAGTAAGTCCAGAAAATTTTCCCTCTTGTAGTCATGTGATTTACCACTCATTTTCACCTGACCATGGCTTGATGTTCTCAGGTTGGTGCTGGCACAATCTGCACAAGGAGGTTTGTCTCCCTGAAACATACAAATGTAAATCACAGCTTCATTTAAATTTACATGGCCGCCGCGCTGAGCCGACAAACAGCTGATCAGCTGTTTGTCCGCTCAGCGCGCTAGTCTGGACGCTCCCCTGCCGACATCAAAGCCCTTTGTCAGCAGCCCCGGTAAACTTCATCCCACGAGGAATAACGGGGCTGCCAACAAAGGGCTTTGATGTCGGCAGGGGAGCATCCAGACTAGCGTGCTGAGCGGACAAACAGCTGATCAGCTGTTTGTTGGCTCAGCGCGGCATCCATGTAAATTTAAATGAAGCCACGATCATTTAATTCGCAGCTTCATTTGCCTTTGCCTATCTGTCTAATCTTAATGGTTCCATCGATTGAGCCTAAGGTGCTACAGGACTTCTTGTCGCTTTTGCAGATCCAGACTAACACGGCTACCCCTCTGAATCTTGACACTGTGTCTTGGAGAGGTTGAGAGAACATCAGGTAAGTACAGAGAGTTTGCATGTAAAAAACACAGTTGTGATTATTTACCAACTCTGCTCTGAAAAATTGAAAAGATACAAGCTACTGCCTTGTACTTCACATAGAGTGATTCCAATCTGGTAGCATTTTACACCCAGTATGCACTGACATAAATGAATACATAAAGTGCAAAATACGCAGAATCAGGTAGGTCAATGATAGTTTGTGGAAGGGTATCCAAGAGTTAAAAGAAACCCTTATTTTCTGAACAAGAACTTTTAAAAACCAGCATACACAGTGAAAGAATGAGGTGGCAAATGCTTCCACTGGGTTGACCAGAGGTATTATACTGTACAGTCTTACTATCTTATTTATTGGGATATAAAGTTTCCTGGAATGGCTGGTATATATTGGCCTTTCCCTAAAGGCACCTCCCCACAACTTTTTCTGGATGGGGAAGAGGGATAAAAATATAAAATATAAAATATTTTATGATTTTTAACTGAGAAAGCTCTTTATAAAAGTGCATTCAACACTGCCAAGATCCATTTGTGAGAAAAGTGAAGCTTTATTATATATCCTTTTCTTTTTAGATATTTGGTAATATGCATCCTATTGTAAGTCACTTACTCACTCTGCCTATGTTTCTGTGTATATACAATAGGAAAAATGATACTGACCTCTCATGAAGAAGAGCAGCATGGAGCTGGTTACACATTGCATATGGGCAGAGGCTCTGCTGAAGAGGAAGAGTACTTTGCCAGCAGCAGTAGGAAAGCATGAAAAGTTAACTGCAAAGTGACAGGCCTCATTTACATTTGTTTGATGTGTCATTTTGGGGTATTTTGGTTAAAATTCACTCAAGTTTTGTGTCTGGGTACAATCAAATGCAATTGAATTTTATTGGAAATGCAGGTCTCTGGTGCAGGCTACCATGTGAAATCACTCCAGCCGAGTTAGGAGGTTGAGCCCCTAGAGTAGCCCTGACTTATGATAATCCTTGGACTTCTCCAGTTTAGAACAGCTAACTGAGAGTTTGTATGGATCTGGGGAACAGGAAGTGGCTAGAGAAGGACTGAGATTAGGCTTGCTGTTAAAACACCTGGTGGCAAGGGATAGAGAGTCTTATAGAATATGTTAATTTCTGGTTTTCCCAAACTTATTCTGTTCTTCACTTCTTTTCACTCCCTAAAAAAGTTGTCTTTATTTTAACCTCTTGACTTGGGTGTTTGCCAGTGGGGAAGTAATGCCCTTCAAGGACTCACAGGATGGTAGAAAGTGCATAGATGGAGATGATGGGATTTGACATGACTGGCATTTGCCTCGAGTTAGCCTCTTACCAAACCAAGGTAGCATGCCCTTCATGGGGTCAAACAAATTGTGTATGTTTTTGGAGAGACAGCTCAACCCATCCACTCAGGATGGGTTGAGATTTAAGAGACTTATTCTAGGTCAATATGATCTACTTGGGTGGTATGAGAGTAACAGCAGATGTGAATGATGCTAAAACAAGATGATTTGGCACATCATGCAATCAGTGATTATGCAGAATTAAAAGCTTGACATATTTGATCAAAGGGAAAACATTTGGAAATTCATCAGAACAGAGATGGGCAATAATTGCTGCCACCACTGCTTCATCATTGGAGGACCAAGCTTTACATGATGACAGCAGAATCAGCCTGTACCCAAGAGGTTCTCATGATAATTTATATTTCATAAGAATAAATAATTCCTTCTTCAAAATAAAGCCCCTGGCAATCATACTGTGGCAATGCACTATTGCCAAAATGGCATTCCGGAATGATGGAGAGACAACGGTTTTTCTGAGAGGCAACAGCAGGATGGCTCACATGTGAATGGTTGTCCTGAGCTTGCCAAAACACATCTAATGCCTTCCAGCAAAATCATCTAGCACCAGAGGTTTTGTAACCTGCAGAAGCTTTAATTTAGATATTGTCCTACTTTGTGCATTAGAGAATATAATTGTGCATTGGGCCAGGCAGAAATGTAAGCTAAACACATTGACGCAAGGAAAATTATTTTGGAGAAAAGGTTTTTTGAACATCTGGAATTCAATTTTTCACAGTCAGCAATGAATTAAGTTACTGGATCTATTAATGATTTTTGATTGCAGGGACCATATATCCTATGTAATGTAACATTCAAATAAAACTTACTTCAGTGTCATATTACATGAAGGAAGACTGAATAAAAATAATTTTCCCACTCCATAAATCCCAAAGAAAATCCAATGAACATATTTAAATGTCATTCCTTCCACATATTTATATATTTCTAGGAAAGTATCATAAAGGGAATTAGCCTGTTCTCTCAGCTTTCCAAAGGAAGAGGATTTGGGCAACCTAAGAATCTTTTTATGCATGATGATTAACATAGGTTTTTCTGGTTCTTGGTGAGTCTCTAGTTTAAGAAAAGATGAAATAATGTAACATTTCAAAATAGGCATATGTGGGATTTAAATCCCAGTTGCAGCACAAGATACAAATCTCTTAATTTCTCCAATATGTAATAGCAGAATACTTACCAAGCATTGCTTGGGTCCTTCAGGACAGGAAACTTGGGATGTGGGATGTGCAAGAGTCAAGGCAGGGATCTGGGGATGAGGCTGAAGACAGGAAGATGGGGGGTGTAGGAAGTGAAGGAGTCAGGGTTGGGAGGTGAGGAGGGGCTTAGGGCAGGGGGTGAAAGTGCAGTAGTCAGAGCAGGGGGTGGGAAGTTCAGGGCAGAGGGTGGGGGATAAGATGCCAGGGCAGGGGGTTGGAAGGTGTGGAGGGTTTATGGCAGGAGGTGGAGGTGGCCAGAGACTTCTCCCCGGAAATGGCCTAGGGGAAACAGGGGCCATGTGCCACTCACTGGCTTCTCCCTGGTGCTGGCCTGGGACTGTGCAGCCCATCTTCTGACTACTTCCTGGAGCTGGCCTCAGGTGCACCCAGTTGGTGGCTGAGGCTGCAGGGATGTATTCTCTGGCTGGCAGCTACTCCCAGGGTAGGCTGGGATGGTGGGTGCCATGTTGCTGGCCAGAGGCTGCTACCTGGGGTTGGGGTGCTTGCTGCCACCTATGGTCATTCTGGGATATAACTGTCCCATGTGCTTGCTGCCTTCTATGGCCATTTGTGAGTATAATTGTCCCTGCTATCATACTCCTCTCTTTCCATTTGATGAGAAATCATCACATCCCATGCATTTTCCATTGTCCTGGCATAACCAAACCCTGACCTTGCTTTAAGTAATAATAAGAGGCAACTGCATATGAAATGTGGTGGTGTTACCCCTTACCATTTAGGAAGAGTTCTTGAACAAAAGGACTAAACAGATGGCTGGACAGACAGACACACACACACACACGCAAACTTATAATAGATAATGAACACACAGATTTATAGTATGTAATGCATTTTCATATCAACATAACTGGAAATAACAATTAAAGATAAAATGCACTAACCTAGAGCTATTGACTGTATCCATTTGTCATTCACTAGTAAGAAAAAATATCAGTTGTATGAGCTTGTTTGCTGCAAAGATATCAAGAGTAAAACCTTAAGTGTGTCTATGTAAATACGATTTGCTCCTGATTTGTTTAGATATGCTAGATATTCAGATGGAGAATATTTTGCTCATTGCAGTCAACTTAATTTGTGACCCAACACCAGCTCTGTTTGTTTTAAATGCAGAAATAGGTACAATATGGTTACCAATGTTTGTAATTTTGTGGGAATACAGAAAAATAGGACTGTGTTAAATTGTTCCAAAATAAAAGGCTCACAGTTAGGAGAAAGACTCTTGTAAATGCAAGAGGTGTACTTTCAGAGGTCTATGAGAGGGAAGTGGTGATCTGGAGGCTATATGCCTTCCCCTGCCTGGACTTGTTTGATGGGTTTTCTTCCCCCTCTTGCCTCCCATTCAAACCAGAACTGTAAGTAGGCTTCATTAGGTGCCTCTTTCTTGTGTTTTTCTACCCTGATTGCTAAGAGATGAAATCATTGGAAGCTGAAATCATTTGAGACTGATGGGCAGAAGTCACAGCCAAGAAGTAGATGACAGCAGATGGTGATGGAAAGCCACAGGTCAGCAGCGGAGAGTTGCGACAAGTGGCCAGCAGAGCACTGGCGGTGTGATGAGCAGCCAACGAAGAGTTGGCAGATAGCAGTGAGCAGGCAGATAGTGAGTAACCAAAGGATGATGCTTCTTTACTTCCCTTCCAGTCGGGATGGGAAGGGAAGCCTGCAGATGCACATCTGAACTCGGGGTCTGCCCTGACCAAGGGCAGCAACTGTAAGTGGGGTGCAATGAAGGGTTGGGCATGTGAACAGGACTTTGAGTGTGCTGGACTTAAGAACATGAAAGGAAAAGGACATTACCCAGCCTACCTGGGGAAAGAATTTTACTCGTGGATTTTGTTTATGAACTCTGTTTGTGTTTGTGGTGTAAGACATATGTAGGTTTGTGGGGGTTAAATTTGTGTTCCTCTAGGCCAGCCATGAATCTTGCTTGCAAAAACACCAGGTGTCCTTTATCAGAGAGCCTTCATCAGCTTTAACCCATGCACTTGAGTTGGGAAACTACTAAGCAGTAAACAAGTTTGGCCTCGGTCTCAGCTCATGAGAATGTTGAGAGTGGCATTGAGCCAGTGCGCGCTCACCTGGTAAACAACTGTACTATAACTACTGTAGGGAGTCCTGTGCCTGGTGAGTCTCACTAGGGACCTATTTAAATCACAGCTTCATTTTCCTATGTCTAGTAAACTCATCTATATGGCTCCATCGACGGAGCCATGTAGTCTAGACATACCCTAGGTTAGCACAAGTGGCCATGCAATTACAGATTGGACCTCCCTGGTATGGTACCCTGGGGATCTGACCAGTCCTGAGTGAGGGAATTTGCTGGACCAGGGGAGGTCCCTCCCCTCATGGCACAGGCTTAACATTGCCCCTGGCTAGGGCTGGAGCCTGGCCCTGCTACTGCTGAGGCCAAAGCTTCGTGGCCACCACCAGGGCTGGAGCCACATGCTCCCTGGCTGCTACTGGGACAGGAGCTGCTCAACTGGAGCCAGGGCTCCCTGGTCACTGCCACAGCTCCATGGCTGCTGCTGGTTCCGAGCTATTGCCCAGCCACTGGGGCCAGATCTCCCTGCTGCACTGATTCCCACCCCTGACATGGGGATCACAGCTGTGTCACACGCCCCCTCCCCCATCATGCTCCTGCCCCATAGCCAGACTGCCTATACCTGGGCTCTGTGGTCCAGGGACATCTGTGGTCCTGCTGGACCATGGATGTTGCTGAACCAGAGAGTTCCGTTTAAGGGAGGTGCAACCTGTAGTGTGGGAATGCTACACTGGAGACTGAAGCAACTTTCATAGAATGGTTACATTTTCTGTAACAGTCTGGGAGAAGAGATCTATCTTCCTTATCAAAACTGCCATATACATAACCTTTGCTTAGGTTGTGTGAAGGAACTAGTATTTCCCCCACAGAAACAATCATAAATTCATTAACTAAATTCAACCAAACTTTAGCAATTATACTAGCATGAGTATATGTGTATATATACATAAATCTCAAATAAGTTACTTTATTGTGATCACTGAAAGTTTGGTTGGTTTAAATATCCCGCGCTTGATTTGCATGTTCCCAGCTGAGTGCCATTTTTTAAATTTACAAGCCCGGACTAACTGCCCGCGTCTACACGCGGCAGGGAAACAGATGTTTGAAATAAAGCCCTATTTTGAACTACCTGTTAAACCTCATTGCAAGAGGAATGAGGCTTGATTTGCAATTCTGAATGCCTACATTTGCAGCCCTAGTTCGAATTAGTCTGCAAGTGTAGACATATCCTCAGTGTAAATATATTACTCTATACAATTCACTTTTGACATCTTTATATTTTTAACAGGTAAGGAAAACAACAGAATTTCATAAAATTGAGAATAATAGAAAGGACATTCCAAAAGGGTTTAAAGATCTGAAATGAGAGAACATTAATTGTGGGGAAACACAGAATTATAGAATCATTGGTTTGGAAGAGACCTCAGGAGGTCATCAAGTCCAACCCCCTGCTAAAAGCAAGACCAATCCCAACTACATCATCCCAGCCATGACTTTGTCAAATTAGCTGGTAAACCTCATTGCAGGAAGAATACCAGCTAATTTAAGTTAGGGCTTTAAATTGGAATCCCGTTTCACTGCCGTGTGTAGACGCGGGCACTTACTTCGGGCTAGTCAATTTCTAAAATGGCGACTGGCTGGGAACATGCAAATCAAGCATGGGATATTTAAATCCCAGGCTTGATTTGCAATTTTGGTCGCCCTCATTAGCCTCCCTAGATCGATCTAGGGGGCTAGTGTTTCCGTACCATAAGTAACCCATTCTCCATCCTCCTCATGACATTAGTTTCACCATCCTCCTCATGACATTAGTTTTCCTTATATCCAAACTAGACTTCCCACATTGTAACTTGAGACCACTACTCCTCATTCTCTCATCTGTCACCACTGACAGCAGCCCCTCTCCATCCTCTTTGGAAGCCCTCTACAGGTAGTTGAGGGCTGCTATCTGTACAGTGTTGATGCTCTGCAAGTTTTTGCGCAAGAATGGCACAAAATGCAGTGTAGACGTAGTCATGCATCTGTTTAAGCATGAATCACCTCTGAAAATGATTTGTTAATACATTTCACTGTTTTATCCTGAACTGAGTCCCAGCTGAACAAAATCATCAATCGTTCTTCACCTGGGTTCTAGAAGGAGCTTGGTAATTGCAAGTTACATTGTGGGCTGGCTCATCTAACAGCACTTATAATAATTTGCCTGATCTTTTGTGTCACAGAGCCAAATCCTGGAACATGATTGCCTTACTCTCATGAATAGTTCATTTGGTATTAGTGGGGTAATTCTCATGAATAGGGCTAGCCAGTTTTGTATCCAACTCTCTTCAAGCAATCCAAAGATTTAATTTGAGAGTTAGTGCTTGTTTCTCAAGTTGCACAGATTTTCTTTATTAGGAACCTGACATCCTTGGTGGAACAGATCTGGAGAATTTCAGATGAATAGCCCTGTGAAATTGACATGTGGCTAGGGTTAAACAAGAGGCATTTTGAGATTTTAGAATTGAAGTAACTATGAAATATGGTTACTAGTGAGCAAGATTTTCTAAAAGGATAAAAAAAAATCCTTCAGGACTGTGAGGATGGGAAAGCCTCCAGTGAAAATTTTTATTTAAAAAACAGGTTCATCTTTTTCAAATTTCTTGGTAAGTAATTAAGACTATTGCAGTATTTGTGGTATGTCCTAGGAATTGCCACATGATTATACTGTTGGTATGTTACCAGCTTGCAAAGGCAACACTGTGAAGTTCTTAATAATATCCACTGTGATCGTCTACAATATGAAAACAAACTAACATTCTTCAAATGCTGTATCTGAGGGTATTTCATTCACTCTAACACTTGTTCATGAAATTTCAGGAGCCCTGTTTTCCATATGTAGGACACACACACACATGCACACATGCTAATGGAATCAACAAGATTTCTGTCTCCCCCCATTCTGAGAAAATCCTCTGAAGGCAGTTTTTTAAATGGGAGAGAATATACTGTGACCATAACAGAACACTGAGGATCTCAATATCAAGCTGGTGTAACTGTGTCCCTGGGCATGCTCAAGGAACACAGCTGTAGGACACATGAAGAATGAAAGCTTTGATCTGTGGTTTACTGGCTCTTTTGCGTCTCTGAACAATTTCAAAAGAAGAATGGTAAAAGTAGCAGGACACAGATCAAACCTACTTCACTCTGCCAGCTAAACAATACTTGAAATTTCAAGCAAAATACAGGACAATGCAGCACTTTAAAGACTAACAAGATGGTTTATTAGATGATGAGCTTTCGTGGGCCAGACCACGAAAGCTCATCATCTAATAAACCATCCTGTTAGTCTTTAAAGTGCTACATTGTCCTGCATTTTGCTTCAGCTACCCCAGACTAACACAGCTACATTTCTATCACTATTGAAATTTCAAGTGTGACCAGAAGGCATTTCCTTTTTCTCCCTGGCCCTTTTCAGGGGAAGAGAAGAATTATCCTGCTCATGTTCTACAAATGAGAAATGCTTTAGAGGAATAATCTAGCTATGATATACAGCTATTTTATTTTATACGTCATTGTTTACAGATGGCTTGTTTAACTTAATTATGGTGAGAAAATTCTCTTTTCCATTGGCAAGCTTCTCTAGTAAACTTTTTGAGACTCAGATCAGAAAGAAAGTGGATTAGAAGAATTTTTTACATGAACATTTGGAACATCTGTGCCAATCATTTGGCACTCTAATTTAAGTCCCTTGCAGCTGACATGCCATCTTACATTACTCATAAAAATCATAATAGCTTTTCAATTAACAAATAACTAATATCTGGATTTGTGTTCTAGATGTAGATGTGATGAATTCAGCAAATTGTTAGCTTCTTCCATTTTCATTATACAGTGAACTAAAATCAGTATATAAGACATGTTGTACTCTGATGAACACATGTATTTTTAGGTTGCCATAACTGAGAAGTCATTTGCCCATTTCACGTTAAGGCAGAAAGATAAATTCATCATCATCTACTGTCGCCAGCTTTGGTTGGATGTATTCCTGTAGATTTCATTACATGACATAATCTTCAGATAGGATCTTGTCATTATGACAAGAGGCCAATGGGAAAAGAATGCATTGAAAAAGAGGAATCTAGCATTGTTTAGTGGAGTTTGAGGATTACATTTTTGCTTAGGGATTAATTAAAATCTTTAAACTCCAAGATCCAATTCTTAAATGTTCCTATTTTAAAATGTCGCTAGTTTTGAAATATGTACAAATACTTTTTGATTGTCTTTTCTTGTATTTTGTATTACTTGTTAATTGTGTTTACAAGAGCAAATTAAGCCAAGAAGCTTAATAAAATCTAATCAAATCATCATCATCATCATCATGATGCAAAGTCGTCTATAACCAAAAGAGACCAAAACAAAGAAAATTGAATTTTAAGGCCTCAAACTCTTTTCTCCGTTCATACTGTTGTGTTTATAATTGCAAAGATCTCCCAAGAGTGCATTATATTAGAGTGATCACGTGGGTTAATTACAGAATTTAGCAGGTGATAATATGATAGAATTAACACGCTGTGTAATGTACTCACTGTGTAATTCCTATAATTTTCTATGATATTTCTATGTTCTCACAGTATCATTAATGCAAAATTAAAGCTTGTTGCTGTGGTAATTAAAGGTGAGATTTTTCCAAAGGACCTAAAGAATTAACATCCAAATCCCACTCTAAACCTGCTTCCTTTAGCTCCCTGTGATATGTATTACATATTCTAATGGATATGGAGAAATTGGGGTCTCAATTCTGCAAGGTGCTGAGCACTCATTCCACCAAAACACTTAAGTCATAATCATATAGGTTGGTGACAATCTTACATACAGTCTCAGCCAGAGTGTTGCAATGTGGATCACTATTTTTATAGGGCTTATCCCTTTTACCTCCCACTTCCCTGGTCTTTCTCACATGAACAGAGAACAGCAAAACCTGAAGTCCGGAGATTCAAGCAATTCAATGTTTATTTGGGTTAGCTTCCAGCGAGCATAAATACAGTGTCCTTTCCTTTTCCCTTTTTCCCTTGTTTTTTTCCTATTCATTTCCTGTTTGTCCCCAATATATATATATATAGGAATATTTTCAGGTATACCTTAACCAATCATTCTACTGAAATTAAACCAGTCCTAGCATGTTGTAACATGATTGTCTACCAATTATACATGCCAACTTAAATGCAAAATTAATTATACTGGAGACAGACAATCAAAGAACCAGACAGAACCAGACAGGTAAACGATAGAGAGATGTGGAGTGGGTTCTTGCCAGACAGATAGCTATCAGTCTAAGTTTTAATAACTGGTTTGGAATGTATCTTTCTGACTGGTTTGGCTTTGCCTTTATATACACCTTACAGGCAGACCTGAATATCTATGTCCTAACAACTCATATTGTTTTTCAGCTCTATGAAGACCAAGTTGTGGGTATTCTATGCTGTGTGTACATATGTTTATAAGGCAATCAGTTGGAGGGGGGACCACAATTTACTAAACATGACAGGTGTTGTCACGGTTATACATGGCACTGTGACATGAATATTTGGAAATGTTTGTTTCCCAGTAATCTGGCTATTATGTATCTCTGCATCCAGTACAATAATATTCCTCCTTCCTTTTCATTTGGATCTCGTCATGTCATGGTGCATTATTGAGAAATGGTCTTTTATTTGTGGGAAATAACCACAAGATTAAATTACAGCAAAAAAGAATCAGATTAGGGGATTTTTTGCATGATGCAAATATCCCATATTTTGAATTACCAAATTGTGTATATTCTTCTGCTAAGCAATTGCATGAACTTACTGCTAAATCACTTGTCCTTTACATAGGTTATTGATGCTCACATTTCACATAACATCTAACATTAAGTTGATCTTGTGAATACTTAGTATCCGAGGGTATGTCTACACTTCCACCCTAGTTCGAACTAGGGTGGTAATGTAGGCAACCGGAGTTGCAAATGAAGCCTGGAATTTGAATTTCCCGGGCTTCATTTGCATAAAGCCGGGCGCCGCCATTTTTAAATGTCCGCTAGTGCGGACTCCGTGCCGCGCGGCTACACGCAGCACGGACTAGGTAGTTCGGACTAGGCTTCCGTGAAACGAGGAGTAACGGTAGTTCGGACTAGGAAGCCTAGTCCGAACTACCTAGTCCGTGCTGCGTGTAGCCGCGCGGCACGGAGTCCGCACTAGCGGACATTTAAAAATGGCAGTGCCCAGCTTTATGCAAATGAAGCCCAGGAAATTCAAATCCCGGGCTTCATTTGCAACTCCGGTTGCCTACATTACCACCCTAGTTCGAACTAGGGTGGTAGTGTAGACATACCCCAATGTAGTGCTTATGGGACTTATCACTGAACTGTGCTCTTTGCTTGGCAGAATTTACAGAAACTGGATTTTTGGATGGTAAGCTCTTCAAAGCTCTTTAGACGGAACTGCATCTTTTTATTTGTATTGTAAAGAACTTGGTACATTGTAAGGATTAATAAAGTAATAAGGCCAGACAAATTTGTGAATTATAATGATATCAATTTGTTCATTGTCCAGCCTACATTTTCCTTGAATTCATCATTTGCTTTGTTCAAACTCTAAATCCATAAATTAGAAATGTACACAACAAGGGTTGCCAATTTTGGTTGGACATATTCCTGGAGATTTAATCACATGATATAATCTTTAATTCCTGGAGACTCCAGGCCAATTCTAAATGCAGCTGGCAAAATTACTTTTGTCTTTGCCTGCCTTCTATTTAATAATTGAACTTCTGCAGTGTAAGAGACTTCCTCGTGCTATGTTTACATAAATCTCCTCCTTGTTGCAGCTTCATATTGTACATGTGATGTGAAAGCAGCAGATGTGAATGCTGATAAAACAAGAAGGCCTGAGAGGGACACAGCTCCCACAATTGGTTGCAAAACGCTGCACACAATCAATGATATACATGCAGAAATTATGAGTTTGACATGTTTGGTCAAGGTGAAAACATTTGCAAATTCATCTGAACAGGGAAGGCCAGGGGAGACTGCCACGAGTTTGCACCCTGGAGGGCTTGGCTGCAATTGCTAGCGGCAATGTCAGCCTCTACCCGAGAGGGCCTTGCTGTTATTTAGCAGCAACAGCCGGAGAAACAGCCAGCTTGGAGATGACCCAGTACTGACAACAGCAGATGCCTTTGTATAAAAAAGAAGCCCCTTTGTTTCCTTGAGGGTTCCATCCATTATCCTAAAACATCAGACAGGGCCTGATAAATCTTCCCTGCATATATTAAGGTACTATTCCAAGTAAGACAGGTAGCAGAATCTAGCTCTTTGAGTCCAGTGTGAAGATGGCAGACCTAATGCAGTAGTAGCTTTTTATTGTTACTTATTTCAATCAACTGCAGAAATATTTAAAATTCATACTAATTTTATGATACCTATTTCTAAGAGGGATCTCAGACTGCCTGGGAATCTAATAAAATGCAATATTCCATGTATCTGCTGCATTCACCAGTATGTTCCAAAATGCTGTGTGATGCATGTGAGTTGTTTATTGTCCATGTGTGAATCCCCACTGACTTCAGTGGCTCTAGACAAGGGGTTCCCAACATTTTTTTGGTCCCCGTACCCTCTTGGCTTTTAGTAAATCTTCCTGTACCCCCTATTCAATATGAAAGGAAATAAATTCTAGACTCTAGAATCCACAACTTTTTTCACTAACAGTACTATTTTTGGAATATTTCAATTAGGAAAATCTAGTTATTTTCCAAATATTCCCCGTACTCCCTTGACAAGCTTCTCATACCCCCTGGGGGTATGCTTACCTCAGGTTGGGAACCCCTGCTCTAGACCAAGTTACACCAGCTGAGGATCTGATGCAAAACAGTTAGGGTACGTCTACACTTGCTCCCTAGTTCGAGCTAGGGATGCAAATATAGGCGACCGAAATTGCTAATGAAGCGGGGATTTAAATATCCAAGGGGTTTGGTTCGAACTAACTCATCCCAGTGCACACTTTCACTTTCAAAACAGCTGTTGAGTGGAGTAACGTGCCGGTGAGATCATACTAATGAAGCACGGGATATTTAAATCCCTGCTTTATTAGCAATTTTAGTTGCCTACATTTGCATCCCTAACTCAAACTAGGGCACAAGTGTAGACGTACCCTTAGATAGGTATGTCAGACTATAAAAATTTTGGAGCTAACCCTCCAACTTTTACTCATATTCTTTCTTGCACATATAGCCATATTGAAGTCAATGGAACTGCTACCTTTGAAGTCAGTAGGCTGTTTATGTGACTAAGCATAGCAGATTTTGTTCTATTATAAGGCCAGTGAAGGATGTTGAAGTTGTCCCTTTCCTATATACAAATAACTATATCATTTTATGAAGTGGCTCATGGCCTAAAGCTTGAGGATGATTTTTAGGGATGCCCTCAGATTTAATTTTTTCTTCTGTTAGCCTTAAAATTTTATTCCCTTTCACTTCACCTAAAAGTCCTTCCAAATCCTTGTTCTCATTCTCTAGAATGCCTCAGTTTTGGATTATCTGGATAACTAGATCCTAGGCATGACTATCTATCTATTGTCCTGTCTACACAAAGCCACAACACCACATTAAAGTGCTCACCAACTGTCTTCTTGGACTAATTAATGTACAACATATTAATGTGCTTTAGATATTAGTCCCCTATAGAGTGCATTTACTCATTGTGTAGATCAGGGGTGGGCAAAAGGGCCTCCATGGGCTGGATCCAACATGCCAAGCGGGTGGATCCAACCTGCCAAGGGCCCATGGAGGCCCTGCTGCTCCCGCGCCCCCAGGCCAATTAGGGCCTGGGAGCAGGGGAGAGCACAAAACTTCCTCCCACCCTGCAAGGATCATGCAGAACTTCCAAGTGCTATATGCTCCTGGCAGGGCGGGAGGAGACGTCACATGCTTCCCCGCCCCCAAGCCGTGATTGGCCTGGCAATGAGGGTGCTGCGTGAAGTTTCCTCTGCCCTTCCCCCCCACCCTGTGCGGAGCGCACGCCACTTCAAAGTGGCTTTGTGTGCTCCTCCCACATCCAGGCCAATCAGGGCATGAAGGAGGGGGAGCTGTGTGAAGCATCCTGGCCCGCCTCTTCCGGTTTAGGCCTTGCCCCTTTCGGGGTGTCCCGGAGCCTCTTCAAAAAATATTGAAGTGTCTCCCTGCCAAAAATTATTGTCTACCCCTGGTGTAGTTAAAACTTATAATATTGATGTATACTGAAGATTTAAATTCCCATTGATAGATGGGGGTTTTAATTGAGTGGTTTAACTAAAAAGCATGAGAAAGAAAGGAAATGGAAGAAAAGGAAGAAGCAACACCACAAGGAGATGCAATTGCTGTCTCATGTTAGATTTGGTCCTATACATTTGGCTAAGGGTGAAGAAAGGTAATTTCATGGCTGATCCCCTCCGCCCCCCCAGAAGCAACTCTGAAAAGTATACACAGCAGATGGCAATTCCACCGCCACGAGCAGGATGCAGAAAATTTTATATTTCATTCTTGACCAGTTCTACAGCTGAGTGCTGGGAAGGAAACAGGGATGTCTCATGACTCTCCTTCATCCCTGCCTGTCTCTCTTGCCTTAAATCAATTTCAGAAAGCTATCATATACTGTAGAGTTCCCAGGAAACAAGGACTCTTTTGGTAAATGGAGTTCCAGGAACTAAAGATTAATCTTTGATTAAAAATTATGTCATGAGATGAAACCTCCAGGAATACATCCAACCAAAACTGGCAACCCTAGCTCCATTAATCAACTAGATTCTGGCTGGACTTTCCATGGGGACGTAAGACATGGGGGTATCTCCTTTTGTTCTCTCCTCACCACTTTGTGCAACTATATATATATATATGAAAACTTAGGGTCCATCTACACTGTACCCGTAACTCAAAATAAGCTATGCAATTTGAGCTATGCAAATTATATAGTTTATTTTGAGTCAATTTTGAAAAAGCTTATTTCATAATTTGGGACTGCATACACAGTTCCAAATTTTTAAATAACTCGTTATTCAAAAACATCCCTTAAGGGATGTTAAGTGGAATAAGGTTTACAGGAACTTTGAAATAGTGAACCCGCTATATTTCGAAATAATGGGCTTGCTGTTAAGACATGGGATAGCTATTTCAGGATACCTCCAGAATTCTGAAATAGTGCTGCACTGCAGACATAGCTGTAAGGTTTTCATGTACATACAGATGGGTCTTTTATTTCCCCATTTGGTGGAAACTTCAGTATAGCACAAGGACAGGGTGCCTTAATTATTTTTAGAGGGTGCTTTTCGAAAAGAATTGCTGAATAGACTAGAAAAACCTCACAGATAATGGGACATAAATATAAGGAGAGTGGCTCAAATAGCTATTTTACAGATATCATCAATCAGAAAATATCCTGCTCTGCCAGAGAGTCTATTGTTGCTTCATGGAAGTGCTTAAACAAATAGAAGTTTGGTGTTATTTCTGTAGTCTGCAGTGAAATTGTTGATGTACTGAAACCTCATTGTGCATGGTTTGTTTGGAAATTAAACAATAATCCATTTTCTTAATTTTATGTTAACATTTTCCATATAAAATTATCTTGAAAGTGTAAAATGCCTATTTTTCATAATGATTAATGATGAAACAGTATGTTATTCATTTCCATTCAGTTTTCTTTTCTCCCTCTTCTTTGCTTTGATAATTACTAAAGTGGATAGGGCCAGAGTCAGAGAGGATACGTGAAGTAAGAGATGTTCCTAATCAGTAAGTGGATGATGATAGATATGAGGGAGTTGATATTTACCCAAATCTCCTTCCATACTGCTGTAAATTATCAGTAACTCCATGAAAATCATGTATGTAAAATGAGTGAAAGTATGAGGAGAATCATACCTAATGTATAACCTAATACAGGTTGGATCTCCCTGGTCTGGCACCATTGGGACCTGACTGGTCATGGACAAGAGTGTTTGCTGAACCAGAGGAAGTAATGTCAGCCTCCCTGCTGGGCTTCTCTTCCCAGCCACCTGGGCTCCTCTCCTCAGATCCTTTCCCTAGCCTCTCAGGCCCTGTTGGTATTCCAGGTCTCACAAGCTGGAGCAGTCTTGCCACCCTCGTGGTCCTGCCTGCTGTGGACTCTGCTGTCACGCAAGCTTTGGCAGCCCCAGCAGTCCTGGCCCCGTAAGCTCCCTCCCCCCCTCCCCGACTTTCTTCCCTGACTCATCAATTGCAGACTCTGGTGCCTCGTGGGGGTCCACTGGTCCTGCTGGATGATTCCACTCCAAGCTGCCAGCAACCTCTGATGCTGGGGCTTTCTAGTCTAACAACATCCATGGTCCTACTAGACCTGGATCAAAGAGGTCCAACCTGTTTTGGTTTCAATCAAACACCAAAGAACTGGATGAAAAGTGTCACGCAAATTATAGGCTGTACAAAATTCTTTACATGTTCCTGTTAATTGTTTTCCATTCCTTTCTTTTCCCCAGAAAGTCATACCAGCTGAAATTGCTTTATATTCCCTTAGACTCAGTTAGATTTAGCATGCCAAATTAAGATGTACTCTTAGAAAGATGTAAGATATATTTTGGTAAATGGATAATATTTGAAAGGTGTTTATATTGTATATGGTGAGTGAGCAAGAAGGAAGTATATTATACATCTATAAATCTGGCCCAAATACCTGGCCTGACTTCAGGGGATTTGCATATAAATCAGGGCACTGAATCTATGCACTATTACTATGATTTGTAATCCAATTCCCATTCCCCTCTTTTTCTCCTCATATGACTGCACAGATGTTAAGTGGCCACTGCACTTTAGAATCATCAACTCATAGGATTAGAAGATGCCTCAGGAGGCAATTGAGTCCAACTGCCTGTATGATTGGTCTCTTACAATATGTATTGACTATTTATGCTAAACAACGTGTTCCACATTTTGTTTAGCTGTGATACTCTGAATACCTTTCCCAAATGTGAAGAACAACTCTGTGTAGATCAACAGCTTGTTTCTTTCACCAACAACATTTGGTCCAATAAAAGAAATGACCTCCCTCACCTTGTGTCACTTACAGTAACTGAAACATAATATGCTCCAAAACTGAAACATAATATGCTCCATAATATGCTATTATTTTTACAATCTCTAATTTTCTTGGTGTCGTTTAGAAATGGGGAATGGACTAAATTCTTACCATGATATTGTGAGATACAGGGGTATTGTATCCTTTCTGATGAAAGAGTGAAGCTACTGAAATAGTCAGTGTTTCTTCTGATCTCTATATGAGAGTGTGATTTGTATTCCTTATGAAATAAGAACTAAAGAAAGGACAGAAGAAGTTTCCATGTCATGTTCTTTGTTGCCCTCCCTGGCCCAACATATATATCAAAGAAGATATTTCACCACAGGATCACAGACTTGTCAGAGGTGAAACTAGTAGGGAGTCATAAGAGCTTGGTAAAGAACCTTTACAGATGGGAAAGACTTTAATGCCTAGGGAGAGATGGAAAAGAGCAAAGATGAAAGGGTAAAAAATGGGGGATCCTATGCATAAAATATAGCATATACAGTGGGGACCAGTGTAAAGTGGATTGCTTCTAGAGAAGAAGGACTTTTTGGAGAAACTCAGACTCCAACCACTAAAGGCATATCATCTTCCAACAAAAGAGACAATATATCAAGGCAGATTTAAAAAAACATATAGACTGAGATTTCCGAAAGAAGGCAGGAGATTTAGTCATAAAAATAATGGAAAGTGTTTGGCTAAATCCCCTGCATTGCTTTTAAACATCTTAACCCATCTCTAGATTAATAATGTCCTCCTGTTCATATTAAACGGTTAGATTTGACCATCCCTGCTACCATACAGTTAGGAACATTAACAAATAATAAATATTTAGCACAAAATACTATATGAGATAATCAATTTGTTTCTTATTTTAAGCATATGGAAACAGAGAAGTATACTTCTCTCCGTGTGCTAACCCTTGGAAAACACTGAGTTTTTGTAAGGAGAATTTGATGATGTTTCCTAAGATGGGATCATTAATATACTAATGGTGGCCAGGTAGAAAAGGTGTTGCCTATGCTATCTTCTGAAGTCATCAGACGATGTAGGAGATCATTCCACAAGGGAAGGAACTCACCTGTGGGGCTCTCAAGGCAGGTAAGCGTCACAGGAGAAAGAGCAGCTATGTCTATGCAACGTCAGTCCAAAGCTTGGAACTCTCCCCTGCCTGATAGTGGTGACTATCACAGGTGCTAGCCAACTGCATCTGATCTGACTCGAGCCTTGGTCCCAGTCCTGGTCCTAATCCCACTCTGACCTTTCTTCAATCTACTTCCCATCCCTACTCCTGCTTTCTCCCAACTCATTCTTGACTCCTGACTCTGGCTTCAACCTCTGCTTCTGCTTCTTGGCTTAGCTGCCACAGCACCAAGAGGCATAACTATCACTATTCCAACCACTAGGTCTGACCCTCCACATCATAGTGCCTGACATTAAGGCTATGGGTCTGAGTATGTGTGGAAAAAATTACAAAGTGTATAACAGGCCAAGCTTTGTGTAATCTGAATAAAACTTCAAATAAGCACCCATATTTCTGAATATGTATCTAATTTTTGGATATACCAATTCTTTGTCTATATAGTACATGACATATTTCTCAGCCATTCTACGTAGATAAGAAGATCAAATAATAGACATCACTTTGTTTGTAAAACACACTTTGCCTTTAAAAAATTGCAATGTTAATTTTCATGCCCTGTCTCTCCTCCTTCACAAATAATTTGGTTTCAGAATCTATTGTCCAAATACATATGAATTATGCATAGTGTGAATTGAAAGGAAAAAAAGAATCTCCTCCTTTTATTCTATTTCTGATAGGGCAATTGCTGCGAACCTGTAGCTGACCATCTTTTAACATTCATGTACTTATTTCAATTCCTATTTATTATTATTTATTATTTGTATTATTGTTGCTCTCAGGGAACCTAGTTATGGATCAGGACTCCAGTGTGCTAGGGACTGTACATGAAATAAAAAACAAATTCCCTCCTCCAAAGGGCTTACCCTCCAAACATAAAGGAAAGAGACACTAGAGAGAGAGACACAGAGACTGTCAGGGGATACAAGGAAACAATTTCACCATATTGGTCACAATGATATGCTGAGATCTAGGCACACCAGCAGCTCAAATGTTGCCAAGGTTTTTGTATTCATTATGTAAAAGGAGAGTTTTAATAAGGGTTTTAGAGGCAGATAATGAGGTAGCTTTGCTGATATTTACCGGGAATTCTTTGCAAGCATGAGGGACAGAATGGGAGGAAGCACAAAGGCCTTTGAAAATGTAGCAAGTGGATGATGGGGACTGGCATTGGAATTGACATTTTGATAATGATTGAAAAATTATAGGTTGCATTGGGTAAACTGTGAATAAAGTTGGAAACGAAGACAAGCAGCTGATGTTTGATACAGTAAAGAAGGTGAAACTAGTGCAGGGCTGCAAAGAAAGGAGTGTCACAAAGTGATGGGATGGGAATGTAATCTTTTCAGTATCATTGGGTATGTCTACACTACCCTCCTAGTTCGAACTAGGAGGGTAATGTAGGCATACCGCACTTGCAAATGAAACCCGGGATTTGAATTTCCTGGGCTTCATTTGCATAAGCGGGGAGCCGCCATTTTTAAAACCCCGCTGGTTCGAACCCCGTGCAGCGCGGCTACACGGGGCACGAACTAGGTAGTTCGAACTAGGCTTCCTAGTTCAAACTACCGTTACTCCTCATTCCACGAGGAGTTCGAACTAACTAGGAAGCCTAGTTCGAACTACCTAGTTCGTGCCCCGTGTAGCCGCGCTGCACGGGGTTCGAACCAGCGGGGTTTTAAAAATGGCGGCTCCCCGCTTATGCAAATGAAGCCCGGGAAATTAAAATCCCAGGCTTCATTTGCAAGTGAGGTATGCCTACATTACCCCGCTAGTTCAAACTAGCGGGGTAGTGTAGACATACCCCAAGTGAATGGATAAGAAAGGAGGCAATGGGCATTTGCCAACGTCAGAATAAAGGATATTGCAATGATCAAGATTCAAGCTGATAAGAGGTTGGATGAGAGTTCTAGCTATATGGATGGCTAGGAAAGGCATCCTCAGAACTGGGAATCAGAGCCTACTGAGGGAACTAAAAGGGAACATAAACTCTGCCACATCAAGTGCTAAACTGTAATTTGGCACGTCATATTTGGGACCTACTTTCAGAGGATGCTGTTGTATCCTCTCACAGAGAGGAAACATCTCCATTAGAGGGGAAAGGGACACCTCCAATTATTAGGAAAATACGGGTGTTAGTAATAGGGGATTCAATCAGACACATATGGTGTGTGTAGACTACAGGTTTTTTTTTTTTTTAAGTAGCCTTTTTTTCTAAAAAACTTCACCTGCGTCTAGACTGCAGCCACGTTCTTTCAAAAAGAATGGGGCAGTTTTTTCGATCGTGGTAAACTTCATTTTACAAGGAATAACACCTTTTTTTGAAAGTACTCTTTTGAAAAAAGGAGCTATTGAATGCAAACTGCATTTTCGAAAGAGAGCATCTAGACTCTCTTTCAAAAGAGAGAATAGCTTGCTTTTGGTCCCTTGATAATGTCCCTTTGAAAAACTGCCAACTCTCTTCAGTTGTTTTTCCCCTTAGTCTTGCTTCCCATGGAACCTTACCTACCAGCTCTATGAGCTTAACAAAATTTGCCTTCCTGAAATCCATTTTATCTATTTTTCTGTTCTCCCTTCTACCATTCCTTAGAACATTGGTCCCCAGACTGGGGGCATGCCCCCTTAGGGGTGCGACAAGAAATCCAAGGGGGGGGGCATGAGGCAACCCAGCCCCCTCCTTATTCCTTCCCATCCTAAGAAAGAGTCCACACTGGCACTACCTCCTGCAAAAAAGAAGGTAGCGCCAGCTTCCTGAAGCATGGGGGGAAAGTCCCACAGCTGCGCCCCAGAGCCAGCATCTCAGGAAGCACGTATGCTGCTTCCCCTCCCCCAAACAGCCAGCAGGTTTCCTGAAACACTGAGTCTGTCATGCCACCAAGGACTTCCTTCCCCCTGCTTCCTGCATGCGTGCGGGGGTGGGAGGTAGGGAGTAGGAATCCTGGGAGTAGGAATGATAAAAAGTCATCATTTAAAAAGTGGAATTTAAATCTTAGTGAGGAAAATAGAAAGGATCATTAACGCTGGCAAAGGAAGTGTAAAAATATAATTGGGAAGGCTAAAAAGGAATCTGAAGAACAGTTAGCTCAAAACTCTAAAAGTAATAGCAATATTTTAAGTACATCAGAAGTGGGAAGCTTGATAAACAACCAGTAGGGTCACTGGATGATTAAGATCCTAAAGGAGTATTCAAGGACTATAAGGTCATTGTGGAGAAACTAAATGAATTGTTTGCATCAATCTTCACTCTGGGGACATGACATGAGGGAGATTCCCAAATCTGAGCTATAATTTTTAGGTGAGAAATCCAAAGAACTATCCCAGACTGAACTGCCATTAGGCTGTGTTGGAACAAATTGATAAACTGAATAGTAATATGTCATCAAGACCAGATTGAATTCATGGAAGAGTTCTAAAAGAACTCAAATGTGAAATTGTGGAACTACTAACTGTGACTTGTAACCTCTCTTTAAATCAGTCTTCTGTACCAAATAATTGGAGTATAGCTAATGTGATGCCACTTTTTAAAAAGATCTATAGAGGTGATCCTGGCAATTATAGGATGGTAAGTCTAACTTCAGTGCTCAACACATTGGTTGAAACTATAATAAAGAACAGAATTGGTGCTGTTGCCTCCCACCATGATACTCAGCTGACTTCTCTGCCACTCAGCTGGGCCGCTGCTGGGGAGCAAGCAGTGCAAGCAGCCGTTTCGGCTCTGCGCTCCCCATGCAGGCCCCGCTCCTTGGCCGTGTATGGCACCGCCCCCCCCTCTTCACCTCCTGCCTTGGCGCTCAGATGACTTCTGTGCCGCTCAGCCGGGCCGCTGTGGGGGAGCCCAAATGGCTGCTTGCTCCGCTTGCTCTGCTTGCTCCCCCGCAGCGGCCTGGCTGAGCGGCGCAGAAGTCAGCTGAGTGCCATGGTGGGAGGTGAAGGGAGGTGGGGTGATGATGTGCGGCATGACAGTGGCTCCAGGCCCTGCTCCCTGGCTGGGGGAAGAGTAGGGGAATCAGGGGGAGGGGGAGGGGGAGGTGGAGGACAACTGGGAGGCTGCAGAATCAGTGCTGGGGTGAAGGGAAATGGTGCAGGGGGGCAGCTGGAGCTCATAGGCAGCCACTTAGTTAGGCTGCCACATGGGAGCAAGCGGTGCAAACAGCCGTTTTGGCTCTGCTACCCATGCAGGAGGAGGAGGAGAAGAGAAAGAGGGAGTGAGAGGCAGAAGGAGGAGGAGAAGAGAGAATGAGAGGAGTAGGAGAAGAGAAAGAGAGATGGAGAGAGAGGCAGGCGATGGAGAGCTAGGAGAGAGAGAGAGAGGGGGAGGCAGTAGGAGGAGGGGAGAGAGAGAGAGACGGAGCGAGAGACCGGAGGCTCAGGAGAGAAGACCGAGATAGAATGGGAATAGGATGTGGCGGAGAGACCTGAAAATCCCATTTTCTGACGGGCTAATTGGCTAGCCTACTAGAGTTCTTAGAGGGGGTCAACATGTGGACAAAGGGGATACAATGGATATAGTGTACTTAGATTTCCAGAAAGCCTTTGACAAGCTCCCTCACCAAAGGCTCTTAAGCAAAATAAGCTGTCATGGGATGACAGGGAAGCTCCTCTCATGGATTGACAACTGGTTAAAAAGAGAGGAAACATAGAATTAGGAATAAATATTACTAGTGGTTTCCCCAAGGGACCAATCCTATTCAATGTATTAATAAATGATATGGAGAATGGGGTAATCAGCGAGGTGGCGAACTGTGCATATGATACAAACCAGGTCAAGATAGTTAGGTCTAAAGCTGACTGTGAAGAGCTTCAAAGGGCTCTCACAAAAATCAGTGACTGGGCAGCAAAATGGCAGATGAATGTTTATGTTGATAAATGCAAAGTAACGCATATTGGAAAACATAATCCCTTATTACACATATAAATGATGGGGACTACATTAGTTCTTAGCACTGAAGAGAGAGATGTTGTAATAATTGCAGATAGTTCTCTGGAAACAACCATTCAATGTGCAGCTGGGAATGGAGAACAGGTGATCGATCACTTGATGATTACCTGTTTGGATTTTTTTCCTTTTGGGGCACCTGCAGGTCAGAGGGAAGAAACAGAACAGGCAATCATCAAGTGATCTATCCCTTCTTGTCCATTCCCAGTGGCATTGTTCACTGTCAGGAGACAGGACATTGGGCTAGATGGACTTTTGGTGTGACCCAGTTTGGCCGTTCTCATTTTCTTAAATTCAAAAAAGAATTTTGGAGGATAGATAATGTAATTCAATTTTTTAAAAAGTCTCCTAAGGTGATTCTTATAATTATTGGCCAGTAAGCCTAATCTCAACCAGGGGCAAATTAGCTGAAATTATAGTAAATTAAAATAAAGAACAGAATTATTAGACACATGAATTAAAATATTTTGCTGGTAAAAATGAAATGGCTTTTCCACAGGAAAATCATGCCTCAGTATTCCATTAGAATTTTCTGAGAGGGTCAAAACATGTGGACAAAGGTAACCTAGTGTAGACAGTGTACATGGGCTTTCAGAAAGCCTTTGACAAGATCCTTCACCAAAAGCTTCTAAGCAAAGTAAGCAGTCATAGGATAAGAGGGAATGTCCTTTCATGGGTCAGGAGTTGCTTAAAGAACAGGAAACAAAGGGTAGAATAAATGATCATCTTTCAGAATGGAGACAGATAAATTGCAGTGTCCCCTGGGGTCTGTTCTGGGACCAGTGATATTCAACAAATCAATGAATGATCTGGAAAAAGGAGAAATCAATGAGATGGCAAAGTTTGTGGATGACACAAATTGGCTGATATAATTATATCTAAAGCAGACTGAAGATTTACAGAGGGATATCACAAAACTGGGTGACTGCAATAAAATGGCAGATGTAATTCCATGCAAAATAATACATAGTGGAAAACACAATCGAACTATACATACAAACTGACGGAGTCTATATTAGCTGGTATCACTTAAAAGAGATCTTGGAGTCATTGCGGTAATTTTACAAAAACATTGGCTTCAGTGTACAGTAGCAATCTTAAAAGATAATACAATGTAAAATGCAGGACAATGTAGCACTTTAAAGACTAACAAGATGGTTTATTAGATGATGAGCTTTCGTGGGCCAGACCCACTTAAGGAACCATTAGGAAAGGGACAGATCATAAAAACATTATCATAATGCCAGATGCAAAATGTAGACATAGCCAACATGTGTGTAACTACAGGGAGGTACCAGTCAAAGATGACAGTGTATGGACCTGAAAAACAGGTAAGATTATGGTATTGTCCACAGTGACTGAGAAAAGAGGGTCTGGTGAGGAAATCTGTTTTAGCTATGTTGAGATTGAACTGACTGCTAGATATATACAAGGATCTATTAGAGAGACAGGCCAAGATTTTAGTTTGGACAGAAGAAGGCAGGTTTGAAGTATGGACAAAGATAACTTCAACAGCAAATTCAATACAGTAATTTAAAGAGAGGACTTTTGATTTAATTTACCATAAAAACCATCTTTAGGCATCATGAAGTATAAGCATCATTTCTATAATTCATGGGATGAAAAGCTAGATTCTACCCTATTAGGAAGATTAAATAATATTGTTGGTAACTGAAATAGACATCATAATACATTCAATAAATACTTGCTAAGTGTAAAATAAATAATCTTCATACCTTAATTTCACTAAAATTTGTTCATAATAAAAAAAATCTTTCAGGAGGTTAAGTGACTTGATTAGGGAGAATGTTTGTTAGTTAACCTTTGTAATGTCTTTCTGTTTAAAATGTTCTACCTTACAAGAAAACAGGTTTCAGAGCAGTAGCTGTGTGTGTCACCAGACTCCTTGCTGTTCTTTCAAGAAAAAAATATTGTTGGAAAAAATGCCAGTGTGTAACATTATAAATCAAAGCACCATGCAATACGCATGCAGGGTTCTTTTGTTTGTATGATTAATTTTTTGTGTTTTTTATGAAGTGAATAAGCTTTCCCACTGATTCTCTGTTCCATAAAGGTTGACAGGAAATAGATGGTTAAAATGATTACATGATTCCAATGGTTATCTTTTAATGGACATTTCTATAACTACAGTACATTGTGTAAAATAAACCCATTACTTAAATTAATTACAGCCGTGAAAGATTCTCTAATGCTAAAATTATGGAAGTTAAATGACATCATACTGTATTTTAATTAAGTTGAGGTTAAGCTCTCTTTGAACAACTTACAATATTAGAGACCTCAGAGGCCAAAGCCAATTCCCTACTTATATTCAAGCTGAAATTTCTACGATCATTTAGCCTAATAACTTAATAAGGCCAAAGGCCTTTTTCTGCTTTTGGTTCTGCCTTCTATTTATCGTATTAAATGCTATTAGGTTATCAACCATTATTTAGGATCACTAATTCACCATTTATTCAGCAAAATCTATGTGATTATTTAGTATACACAATTGGCCATACAGACAAAAGAAATGTCTTCAAAGAAAAAACTCAGTCACCATTTATTAAAGACTAGGAGAAAGTTTATAAATAATAACGGCAAGGAGTCCTGTGGCACCTTATAGACTAACTGAAGTGTAGGAGCATAAGCTTTCGTGGGCAAAGACCCACTTCGTCAGATGCATGTACGAAGTGGGTCTTTGCCCACGAAAGCTTATGCTCCTACACTTCAGTTAGTCTATAAGGTGCCACAGGACTCCTCGCCGCTTTTGCAGACTTACACGGCTACCCCTCTGATACTATAAATAATAATTTAACCCCCAAGCTAAAAGAAAACAAGTGTGAACATTTTAGCATATTAGACCATGTTAATACAATTATTTCTTTCTTATTCATGACTCCTAACAAAATTTCATCAGTCTGGGAGGCCTATAAAAAACTTGTCTAGATGGGATGTTGCTGCATGCCAACCCAGGATCTTGGTTTATAGAGCATTAGCTCCTCATGTAGTACCAATTGTTGGGGTATATGCACATCCCATCACTTGAGGTGTGGGTATCAAGGGTTGTGGATGCTTCCTGGTTGGCTGAAGAGCCTTCAATAACCGCTGTCAGTCACCCTGAGGCACCGAGGCCTATTGGCCTGGGGTCAGTAGCATAGCCCCTTTTGTTCACAGGCCAGCATAGTACCTGGGTTAGAGTCCATAACAACAGCTCTCAGTTTGGGGCAGCACAGTCTAATGGCTAAAGTCAGTTGGGGAGCATGGGCTCACCCTACTCCACCAGGCCCTGACTCTGCCACTCGTTCCGTGGGGAATCCAACCACATCGAGCTCACTTGGATGGGAGATACCACTCAAACACTCTCCCTGGGTCACTTCGTACCAGAGTTGGTATGGGGCTGCTCCATATGGTCTTTGGGCCTTCCATTTCTGCAGCACCAGTTTCCCCTTCTCTGTCACTGGCGGTTCGCTTTGATCTCCTAGGTTTCAGGCTCCTGTTGTCTGGTTCTCTGGCTGGGATGTCACTGGAGCTCCTGCAGGAGGTCCTTCTCCTCCATTGGCCAGCCCAGACTGAGCTGAGCCACTCCCTTTTATATTGCTCCAGCACTTGGAGCATGCCCAGTCTGGTTGGAGGGGCAGAACTTCCTCTACCCATAGGGTTTTAACCCCGCCTGTCTCAGCATGGGGTATGCACATTCTGTCACACCAGTACATAATAGGCTTTAGATGCTTGAAATGGCAGTGCATCGAAGCGCATGATGTAACTTTTATTGCACTCTATAAAGTCTAAAACGGATGTTATAACATGGTTTAGACTCATAGCTTGGCTTGTTGCATGTGGATGCACTGGATGCAGGCTTCAGTTCTTTTCAATTCCAGCTCTTTGGACTAGGGGAATTCCATTATGGGGGTGCTGGTAGTATGAGAGTTTATGAAAGAGGAACTCAAAACCAGTAACATCAGACTGAGGTTCTCAGATTATAAGATTGCATTACAAAAACAATTATCACTCCAAATTTAAAAATGTTGCTAAGTCAATCCATGGCCACCATCAGAAATGTGATCTTTACCTCCTTTTTATACAGGCCTATCATGGGTCTGATCCAATGCCAATTGAAATCAATTGGCATGTTTACATCTGGTCCAATAGGAGTAGAATGGATCACTCAAATCAATGTCCTGTAAAATTATGGACAAAGTAAAAGGAAATACTTCTTCATAAATTTACAACTGTCTTAAATACTGTGGAGGATTTTTACATTCTTCTGAAGCATCACATAATGGAAGTAGCTTGCAGCAGGATAGTGGACTTTGGAACTGGTCTCATCTAGAGTGGCAAAGCTCATATGCCTATTCTGATATTGTTAGGTAAATGTACAGATAAGACAATATGCAGACTCTTGAATACATCTGGCCGAAACTGCAGTTCCAGTAAACAGACATGCATCTGTCACTCCAAGGCTTGGCTTCTTCTTTTAAGAGAATTTATGTCATAGTTTTGTCTTCAGAAAGATATATAAAAGTAACTCCTTAAAACTTAGACTACCAAATTTATAAGTAAGATCACATAGCTTTTCAAGGGTGAATCATGAGGCCAATAATACATGTTGCTACCTGCTATAAACACTGGTTTTATTTTATATATATATATATATAGAAGAAGAAGAAGAAGAAGAAGAAGAAGAAGAAGAAGAAGAAGAAGAAGACGACCAAACAAGTCTCTGTAGACTCGACAAAAAATTGGAGATCTTTCAGATCTGGTGAGCTTTAAAGATTTTACCCTCAGTGCAACCTAATCCTAGTACAATCATCCTGGGACTGGCCCCTCTAAAAAATTTGTGTTTTATTTTTAGAGTTATTTATTTATTTAAGCATTTATTATTTTGATCCGCCTAGCATCTGTAAATAGAGCAAAAAAGGCACTAGCTTCTGTCAAATGTCACTTAGTGTGAAGCAACACAGACAAAGTAAATGAAATTCAGTTCCGTGGAGATCTTCTGACAAGCTGCATACATATTTCAAAGGACTCTAGTGAAATTAATGACCTTCGTGTAATTCAAGGCACAATTATCAGCTCACTGGAGTGGAACACCTGTATTCTTTTAAAGATTTTTATTAAAGAGTGTTTTTAGATACTGAGAATGCTTTTTTGTAAATATAAGAATGAGTATAAGTTGTATTTTCTTGACTTCAGACAATGTTATTTAAATATGATAACTAACCCACTTAACTCTCAGCTTGTACAAAAAAACCCTTATCATCTAGCTGGGCAGCTAAACAATTAATTTAAATGTATTAGAGTCAACTTGAGCAAGTGATATTGATACTCTTATTTTCTTCTTTTAGTTTTCTCATGCTGCATTGGAATAAATGGATTTGTGAATTTCGATAGGTTATAGCTCCTTGTATGTTGTCACTCAATAAGTCTTGGAGATAATCACAATCAGTGTTCCCTGTAAGATTTTCCATCCATGAGTGGAGTGTGTTTTGTCTTGTGCACCAATATTAAGGTCATGTGTGCTGGTTCGGACGTGTGCCACCGTGGTCACCTTAGTGACACACACACAATTTAAAATGTTATGAAAAAAGAATAATAAGACAAGGGATAATTAACAAGGTGCATGACTTCCACTGTTTATTTAATATGAAGTAAAATAAAAAGAAAATTAATACTGCAAAATTGTAAGTAGCCAACTTCCACCTCTTATGGCCCTCTACCAGATCTTCCCCCGCTGTATTAAACAAACTTCAGATTGCAGAGATTTAAATGGAAAGGTCCCGGCTGCTGGAGCAGCTCTCCCCACTTAGCCCCGGCCCTGGTTGCCCGAACAGCAAGAGCAGCGGCTCCAAAACACATGGTCCCAACCCCAACCCTGGCCACCTGAGCTGCTGCTCCCCACATAGCCCCAGCCTCAGTCCCGGCACCTGAGAGGGCAGAAAACCCACTCCCTACCCGGTTTCGGAGCCTATCCCCAGGCGGCCTCGGCCCACTTAAACAGAGCAGCCACTTGCCACGTGGCCCCAGCCTCTGGCCTGGCTGCCCCAGCCTCTGGCCTGGCTGCCCAAGCAACCACCTACAACACAGCTGCGGCCCCATCTGCCAGAGCAGCCATGCACTCACCTTCTGGGTCCAGCAGGAAGGTGAGTGCTGCTGCATGGCTCTGGGAAGTAGGTGGGTGGGTTTTGAATTTTTTGTGCACAGCCCTGAAGGTACTCACTTTAGAGGGACACTGGTCATAATCTGGAGATTAGTCACACTTATAGCACACAGGATTGAAGATGAGCTGGCCTAACAACATAACCCCAAATCATGATCTCAAAATAAAAAAGGAGTCATATAAAAAATGGAAACTAGGACAACTAACAAAGGATGAATATAGGCAAGCAACACGGGAATGCAGGGGCAAGATTAAAAAGGCAAAGGCACAAAATGAGATCAAACTAGCGACAGGAATAAAGGGAAACAAGAAGACCTTTTATAAATACATTAAAAGCAAGAGGAAGACCAAGGACAGGGTAGGCCCACTGCTTAGTGAGGAGGGAGAAGCAGTAACAGGGAACTTGGAAATGGCGGAGATGCTCAATGACTTCTTTGTTTCGGTCTTCACCGAGAAGTCTGGAGGTGTGCCTAACGTAGTGAATACAAGCAGAGAGAGGGTAAGTTTAGAAGATAGGATACACAAAGAACAAGTTAAAAATCACTTAGGCTATGTCTAGACTGCAAGCCTCTTTCGAAAGAGGCTCTTTCGAAAGATACTTTCGAAAGAGCCTCTTTCGAAAGAGAGCGTCTAGACTGCACGTTGAACTTTCGAAAAAGCAGCTTGCTTTTTCGAAAGAAAGCATCCAGTGAGTCTGGATGCTCTCTTTCAAAGAAGCCCTATTTACATTCAAGAACGCCTTCTTTCGAAAGAGGAACTTTCGAAAGAAGGCGTTCTTCCTCGTAAATTGAGGTTTACCACCATCGAAAGAAAAGCCGCGTTCTTTCAATTTAATTTCGAAAGAACGCGGCTGCAGTCTAGACGCAGGTGAGGTTTTTTCGAAAAAAGGCTACTTTTTTTGAAAAAAAACCCCTGAGTCTGGACACAGCCTTAGGAAAGTTAGATGTCAGCAAGTCACCAGGTCCTGATGAAATGCATCCCAGGATACTCAAGGAGCTGATAGAGGAGGTATCTGAGCCTTTAGCTATGATCTTTGAAAAATCATGGCAGACAGGGGAGATTCCAGAAGACTGGAAAAGGGTAAATATTGTGCCCATCTATAAAAAGGGGAATAAGAACAACCCAGGAAACTACAGACCGGTCAGTTTAACGTCTGTCCCAGGGAAGATAATGGAGCAGGTAATTAAGGAAATCATATGCAAACACTTGGAAGGTAATAAAGTGATAGGGAATAGCCAGCATGGGTTTGTGAAGAACAAGTCATGCCAAACTAATCTGATAGCTTTCTTTGATAAGATAACGAGCCTTGTGGATAAGGGAGAAGCAGTGAATGTCATATACCTAGACTTTAGTAAGGCATTTGATATGGTCTCGCATGATATTCTTATTGATAAACTAGGCAAATATAACTTAGATAGGGCCACGATAAGGTGGGTGCATAATTGGCTGGATAACCGTAGTCAGAGAGTTGTTGTTAACGGTGCTAAATCCTGCTGGAAAGGGATAACGAGTGGAGTTCCTCAAGGGTCCGTTTTGGGGCCCGTACTGTTCAATATCTTCATCAATGATGTAGATATTGGGATAGAGAGTACGCTTATTAAGTTTGCAGATGATACCAAACTGGGTGGGGTTGCAACTTCTTTGGAGGATAGGGACATAATTCAAAATGACCTTAGCAAGTTAGAGAAATGGTCAGAAATAAACAGGATGAGGTTTAATAAAGAGAAATGCAAAGTGCTCCACTTAGGAAGGAACAATCAGTTCCATATATACAAGATGGGAAGCGACTGTCTAGGAAGGAGCCTGGCGGAAAGGGATCTAGGGGTCATAGTGGACCACAAGTTGAATATGAGTCAACAGTGTGATGCTGTTGCAAAAAAAGCAAATATGATTCTAGGTTGATTCAACAGGTGTGTTGTAAGCAAAACTCGTGAAGTCATTCTGCCGCTCTATTCTGCACTAGTTAGGCCTCAGCTGGAGTACTGCGTCCAGTTCTGGGTGCCACATTTCAAGAAAGATGTGGAGAAACTGGAAAGGGTACAGAGAAGAGCGACAAGAATGATTAAAGGTCTAGAGAACATGACCTATGAAGCCAGGCTTCATGAACTGGGCTTGTTTAGTTTGGAAAAAAGAAGATTAAGGGGGGACATGATAGCGGTTTTCAAATATCTAAAAGGGTGTCACAAGGAGGAAGGAGAAAATTTGTTCCTCTTGGTTTCTGAGGACAGGACAAGGAGTAATGGGCTTAAAGTGCAGCAGGGGAGGTTTAGATTGGACATTAGGAAAAAATTCCTAACTGTCAGGGTGGTCAAATATTGGAATAAATTGCCAAGGGAGGTGGTGGAATCTCCCTCTCTGGAGATATTTAAGAACAGGTTATATAGACATCTGTCAGGGATGGTGTAGACGGAGCTTGGTCCTGCCTTGAGGGCGGGGGGCTGGACTCGATGACCTCTCGAGGTTCCTTCCAGTCCTATTATTCTATGATTCTATGATTCTATGATCAGAATATTTACCTTAACCTTCACACATAAGAAAGTTTTCTGACTGACAGATGGGCCATCAGGTTGTTATGATATTTAAGGTACTTCCAGGCTGTATTTTCAAACAGTGCATCTTCTGATTCAACTCAACATTTGTAATGTATCCAGCTACCAGACCTCTCGTCATCCACTATGGTCTTTTTTAAGGACCCCAAACAGCTCGCTTAGCTCATCACTAAGGTCAGTAAACCTGGTGTGAGAGCCAGCATACAGGCAACCGAGGGCAACCAAAAGTCCATCCATGCTGGAGTACAGTTCCCCTTACACATCCCAGAGCAAAGTACTAAAAATCACTGGCTGGCTGTGTCTACATTGGCCCCTATTCCGTAATAGGGATGCTAATGTAGCACTTTGGAATAGGCAAATCCGTGGGGGATTTCAATATCCCCCGCGGCATTTGCATTAACATGGCTGCCGCTTTTTTCCAGCTTGTAGATAAGCCGGAGAAAAGCGCCAGTCTGGACGCGATCCTCCGGATCCTCCGGAAAAGAGCTTATTTTCTGGAGGATCGCGTCCAGACTGGCACTTTTCTCCGGCTTATCTACAAGCCAGAAAAAAGCGGCAGCCATGAAAATGCAAATGCCGCGGGGGATATTGAAATCCCCCGCGGATTTGCCTATTGCAAAGTGCTACATTAGCATCCCTATTACAGAATAGGGGCCAATGTAGACACAGCCCTTGTGTATGACCACAAGTATGAGTTGGGGTAGATCCAGCAAAAATGGAGACTAAAAATCAAGAGCTCAGGAAGAAGATGAAATAAAGACAATTGGAAACCAAATTGGACTTGAAAAAGGAAATCTTTGAGTGCCCAGCTACAGAAATCTACTCGGCTCCTATACTGTTTGTCCATGCCTTCAAGGTAACTCAGCTGCCTGAAAGAGCTAGTCAAGCCTCAAGACTCTGTGTAGTGATTTACAGCCTGATTAATTGTCTAGAGACTGATTCAGGTATGTTAAGGTCAAAAATATTGTGACATAGTCCACAGACTGAGGAGCTGCACTGCACAAAGTATAAGAATAATCTATTAGTGTAGAGATTTTCACTTCTTGACTGGAAATTATATTAGAAGGCTCTTTTTGAAGATATCCGTAAAGTAGTTTTAGCACCAAATCCAACTGTTGAATAAGTGGGAACAGATCCTTTTGCAGTCAATGGGAACAGTATTATGTACACCAGGATTGAATATGGCCTTTAGCCATCAATATTTAATACTGTAATTTATCTGGTCAATCTTGTGTCGTGTGTGCTTGATAGAGTTGCTGTTTTTGAGGCATAGGAGTTGGAGAAAAAGAAAAAGAAATTACACTTTGATAAGTCATAGACACAACCATAGTAAGATGAAGTCAAATAGCAAAATGTAAAAATCGCAGCTAAGTGAAACACACAAAGCACTTGCAATACCCATATTACACTTCTATCAGCAAGAACAAGCACATTGCTCAAGGTGATAGTGAGCTGATTGATGATGTCACAATGACAGATTAATCCTTATTTTCAATTCTGTCTGCTAAGTAATTAGTAATGTCTTCAATACCATTACTAGCTCTTCAGTCAGCTTCATCAGCAAGCTGTGCTCATTGCTCATCTTTCAGCATTTTCCTTTTGCTTTTCAGTTATTGACTTGGGATTAAATATTAGGAAAAACTAGTTGCCAGATAGAAGTGATCTTTTAACTAAAGGTCAAGTAACATTTTATGGTAAGATGCCCTCAGATACTTTAACATGGTCACTAAAAAAAAAGCCTATTTTGAGATAGTCTCCAGGAAAGGTTTGTTTAGAAAGTGACTTAATTGCTCCTTAGTCCCTTGTGATACAGCAGAGACGCCATTTTTTTAACAGGCTTCTTGTTTCTGATATACTGAAAGAATCTCTTGTCATTTGTTTTCACACCTTTAGCTATGTGCTCATTGAAATCCATTTCCTTTTCATTAATCCCTATTTTAACATACACTGCAGTTTATTGGCTTCACCTAGATCAGATTTCCGACTCCTAAGGGATTTTGTTTGGCTGAAATAGCTTCTTAAAGAGCCTTTTAGCCATATTGGTTTCGTCCTTATCCTCCTGGTTCCCTTTTTTATACAACATCCTCTGAATTTTTCTTAATGGGCTCCGTGCCACCCAGAAAGATTTTTACTTACTTTACTTTTAACTTTAGGACCTTTTTGTCTAATCTAATTTTATTAGAACTCTGCCTTTCTAAAATTTAGTGACATGAGGCCACTTTTTGATGCTGTAATTGCTTCTAAGAAGATACATATTGTAGACACATATTTTAAAAGTGTCTAACTGAGTTTAGGTGCATATGTTAAATTGAAATTAATAATTCTCACAATAAACAGGTAAATCCGGTTTAATAATCAAAGATAATAGCAAGAGTTTAATGAAGGAAGTGCATAAAAAGGTACATTGTGTTTACTTTAGCTAAACAAATAATTTATCAAAAGACACAGCAAAATGATCAAGCCCATTGCTATGAAATTCGATAACAGAAGGAGAATTTGAATAATAATTTTCTTTGAAAATCTCATTTTAACTCACAAATTGCTTAAAGAGTGGTTTGTGAAAGTGGGTTTCAATGAAAACTAAAAATGTTAAATTCAAATTAAACATCAGTCTGTTTTGCTATAGTTGGTACAGAAACACAAGAAGTTATTTAACTTAAAGCTACATGAACATTTTAATATTCATTTTAAATCAGATTCAATAATAAAGCAAACCTAACATGGGGTAGTGTTTATACAAGATTTTTTTCACCAAATAAAGCATAGTGTGAAGTCCGCATCTTCTTGTAGAATAGTGCTGAGGTTAATAGATTCTTTCTGGCTGCAGGACTCATTGCTCATCCTTGGTTTGAACTGAAGGTTGTTTTTCTGTTGCTGTGAGTTTCTATAGTCATTGTGCAATGACTCTCATTTGGATTATTTTCTCTTTTTGTTCCTAACTTATATCAGCTTCAAGGAGCTTTTTAACTATTCTCTTGTTCACAGAGTTCATTCAGCATGAAGAACACATTTTATAGGAGATTGGTTGCATTCAGCTATTAATGCATGTCTCTTCTCCATTGGCTCATCTCCTTAGGGGCTGGTTTCAGTTGTTTATTCAACTAATGCATATGGAGACACATAGTAGGAGTTGTAAATCTTGTCAAAGTTATTTATATGTCCCTGTTCTGGTGGGGAAGGTTCTCAGAAACTCTTTTGAAAATTTGCTTTTAAACCTTTTTTCTTTTATTCAATCAATTTAAAAAAAAATATTTTAGTTTCACAAATATTTAAGAGTAGATGGATATATTTTGCAAAGAGTTAATCCTTTGCAAAAAAGTCTCTTGCTTTCTAGATATAGTACCAGAGCAAAACTTGGCTCTCATCTCATTCCTCTTCGCACAATCGTTGCTTTTTATATGAATTTTATATTTATTACCTTATATGAAATCTCTAGTCAAAACTAAGCTTTAGTAACTTGCTTTAAAGAACATATGTTATAAATTGACAGAACAAACAAAAGGTGGGAGGGGAAGAGAAAGAGGTGGCATGTCAGTGGCACATGAAAGAATAGAAATTAAGTTCCCTGTTCTATCCACTAGACCACTGCTGCAATTTTGAAAACAAAATATATATCTGCTTGCTCTCACCAAGCCAAACATACGGTAGTTTTGTGCTCCTTTATCATGTCTAGATATGACATTTATTGACAACAGTGTCCTTGCCTTTTGTGTTTCTCAATCAAATTTTTCAACAAGTTGCAGTGAATTATACAGCATAGAAATTGCCTTGTTATAGAGGTAAAGAAGCAAGACCCAGCTAAAGATTAACTTGTCATATTGGGGGGGAGGAGGCAGAGTAAACTCCATGGGATTAAATATGATGGAATATTTTCTTCAAAAACTGAAAAATTCTATTTGTAATAATGATTGTCAGATGTTTGGCACTGGGATCATTTTTGCATATGAGACATTCCAGAATATGGCTCTGATTCTTTCTGGGTCCCCTTCTTGCCACAGTTATAGACATATTAAATAATATTTGTAATACTATATAAAATTAATACCTGCAATAATTTTAAGATGAAAATTAATGGCCGCAGGACACCTACAATTAAATGACACCTTTCCCCAAATTTGTTGTTTAATTTCTCACGAACATCAGGATCTCATGATTACTCATAAAACCTACTCCCCTTTGGAAGCAATGACTTACAACAATATTAACACACAAGATTTCATGGCAGGAATTAAATTAGCATGTTTCACTAACAAAATGTGGTAGCTGAGAGAAGTAATTCATGTCATGGGGAAAAAAGATTTTGGATGTGCACGAGCAAACTAATGTGCTAAAACTATCCATGTTCAGTCATTTTTAAAGTTTCTTGTTATACACATAAGAGAATAAAGAAGATTGACATTCCAGGTCCCATGGCTGTTCCCAGTCCCACTGCAAATCACTAGCTGACAAACTCAATGGGTTGGAACTTGGAAGAGACAGACAGTCCAATAAAGACTAAGCCCAGTCACACGTTTTCGTTTAGACTGTTTGACAAGCAACAAAGTGAATTTTAAGGCAAATAGGTTTCAGTCAGAAACAATCTCCTCCTTGTTTTCAACACAATTGCTATCTACTAATTTCAGTCTTGTTTAAAAGTGTCTCCTTAAGCTGAGGGTTAACAGTTATTTGAGAGGTCAAGACAGAGAGAGTTTTACTCTGTTTTTTTTCGTACTCTTGACATGAGTGTTAATGCTAGCTTAATTAAAATCCACAGCCATAGTGTGAAAGGGATTAACTCTAAACACCTCCACAGGGAAATTATACCTTCCTGGAAATTTCCAGTGTGTGCTGGTCTTAGGTAGCTCAGAGGGTGATTTCCTCCCTTCTGATTTGAACATGAAGAGCCTATTAAGTATAAGGACATTTATAGAGCTATAAGTTGTAGACAAAAAGAGAGAGAGAGAGAGAGAGAGAGAAATTAACTTGTAAGGTAAAGTCTTACTTTCAAAAATACTTAACCTAGCAGCAATTGGTAGAAATAACAATATAAATCCTTAAATGACTATTAGAGCAGTAACTTATTATTAAATGGCTGTTGTATAATTCTAAAGAGGAAAAATACACTGTGGATGAAACGATTTTGGGGTTAATGTTAGTTTTTATACAAAATTATACTCATTGTATGTAACAGACTGATTTTTGTCTGTTTAAAATAAGTAATAATTCAGCAGCTTGGGGACTGTCTCTGCTTTTCTAGAGAAAAGAATTACCTATCGTTGGGAGTTTATTGATTGTAACCAGCTCTTAATGAAATCGACAATAGCAAAACTCCAATGGTTTTGAATAGAATCAAGTCCTCTATTGCAGCAGCATAAGGTGGGGCCTGCAGTGTAAGCACTGGGGAGTGGAAATTGCCTAAAGACCAGTTTTAGTTGCTGCTACTGTTTCCTCCAAAACCAATAGGAATTCTAAACTGGGGAAGTAGCTGGGGACTGAAAATGAATAAATAGTAAATTTTGTTCCGATATCAATAAGCAGAGAATCTGGTGCAGAAGCATGCCTATCCCTATATAAATGGCAAGCAGGAAGGAAGAGAGTGGGGGAGCTCATTGAAGCTCTTGTTAGGGAGATTAAGAGTTCTTAGCTGTCGAGGGAAGAAGGAAATTCTGTACAGGTGTGGAATCAGTCACTCCTTAGAATTGTGCTGTTTTGCTGGTAGGGTGCAGTGAAGAGGGGCATTGTTATTTAGCATTTCCTTATTTTTAAATGGCTTCTTTAAGGTACTATCACACTTCAACAGCCTTTTAAGGGAAGAGTACATTTACAGAATTATTGTTAATGTATTATTGTCATTACAGTGATACCTGTAAGGCCTCATCATGGTAAACACTGTTCGAACACATTGTAAAAGACAATTTGTGTCATAAAGAACCTACTTACTAAATAAACATTTTTGTCAACCAAACAGTGATAGTTACAGTTCAAACTAAAGAATATCAGTACATTAGTCTTAATCAGATAACCAGAAATTCAGAGGGTGGGGTTTTCTACAATGACTACATAATTTATATAAATTCTGTTGAATTTCAAAAGGATTTGAATTCTGAAGTCATCTAGACACTTCTGAAAATCACACTGCTAGTTACAAAACAGTAGACATTAAATTCCTGATTATCACTCTATTTCGCACTTGTGTGTGTTACTGGTGTTAGAAAACTATCTCTAGTTCTGGTGCTCACCGTTCAAGAAAGCTGTTGATAGGAAAATATTCAAAGAGCTTAATCTTTGAGAAGGTTAGGGGCTGATTTGATCACAGACTAGAAGTACACACAAAGAAAACAAAACAGTGATAATGGGCTCTTCAATCTCCCAGTAAAAGATATTACATGATCAAATGGCTGGAAGCTGAAACTAGTCAAAATCAGACTGGAAATAAGGGAGTGGGACTAATTAACCATTGGAAAAATTACCATGGATCATGTGAATTTTCCTTCAGTGGCAATTTTTAAATAAAGATTGAATATTTTTTTCTAAGGAACATGCTTAAGTTCAGACTAAATTTAATTGAGGAAAATGTTATGGCATGAAATTTGCAAGAAATCAGAGTAGATAATGTATGGTCCTCCCAGTGTTTACAGTCTATGGATGCATTTAGCCACTTTGGAGTCCAGCTATATAGGATTCAGTAAAATATTACAGTCATAGAATCCCACTCCCATTAGGACATGTGCAGTGAAACTAAGATGTCCACAGTAATGATATATTCTAGATGTACCTTAAAATATATTGGTACAAATACACACCCACATGCATACTTGTGCATGCACGCACATACGCACCAGTTATTTAAAGTACAGACTGAGGAATGGAGGAAGAAAGATGAAATGACTGACAGTTTCATATCCAAAATATGTAAATTATTTTAATCAGCAACAAGGATAAGAATATGTCAGGTATTTCTTAATGAAAGCATTAGACCCACAGGGATATTACCTTACAGAAGAGAGAGCACTGATATGCTTATAAATAGTGAGCAGAAGCAGTAAGTGCTGGTGAAACATCATCACATAGTGTATGGCACCCTGCATGCACTGTAGAAGATTCATCCTCCATTTTGATCCTCATAAATGGATCAACACGACCTCTTTGTCTAGTAGCTTTCGCTCTAGATCAGAGGTTCTCACAACAAAATGGTGGTTTCAGAGTATGATCACCAACTCTTGCTGGTTGCTGCTCTGACAATTTTTCTTAAAATAGTTAATGAACTTTAGGAAAAACAAATATATATTCATGACCAAATCCTAGTAATTTATTTATGTAGGGCTTTTTTTTTGAAGATTTAATAATAAAAAATGGATGGTTATCTTAATTCTTTATTGGACCTAAATAGTATAGAAACAAATAAGGTGCTTTGCATAGTCTTGGTTTTTGTTGTTGTTTCTTCAGCTTATTTTGGTAGTTTTTTTTTCTTTGACCTTCTTAGCTCCTTTAACCCTGGGCTCCAGCTGTGTGGAAGCCATCTATGTCCCCCAATAACAGGGTTTCTGGCTGCAGGGCCATAGGATCAGTCCCAACACACACCATTATGGCAGGTTCAGGCTGCAGGCTCACCCTGACCATCACTCCTTTCCCTCTATGCACTCAATAACTCCAGGTTTCAGCTAGACACCCTGGCCCCTTCTCTGCCCATCTATGGCTTAATTTGCCTCCTGGCTTACCAGATCTGAGTAAGTGTGTTTATTAATATCACTTTTTGCTACTTCCCAGCTAGCTACCAAGTCTGCTGCTGTGATATTAACAAACATATAAATATCACCTTCCCCAGGAGCAGTACTTTCAAGTACTTTCAAGTAGGAATAAGGGATCCTCCGGAAAAGGGCTTTATTCTGGAGGATCGCACCAGTCTAGACGCTTTTTTCCGGCTTTTCCCCAAGCTGGAAAAAAAGCAGCGGCCATGTTTATTTAAATCCGCGGGGGATATTTAAATCCCCCGCGGATTTCCCTATTCTGACTTACCTGCTTTGCATGACTTTTCCGGAATTTGGGGCCAGTGTAGACGTAGCCAACATGTTTATGACATGATTATTGATAAATTCAATGGCTACTGTTTGTCCCTTTCAGCACTGATTACAAATTGGATGTAGAAATTAATACAGGCTTTTTCTGGTGCAAATTCCAGAACTCATATTTTAAATATATAGGACCAGAGCCTGGACCCATTGGCATAGTGAGAGGAGGATGGGTGGGAAGTTACCCTCGGGTGCCACACTATGGCTATGTCTAGACTGCAAGCCTCTTTCGAAAGAGCGCGTCTAGACTACAATACGCGGATCGGAAAATCGATCCGCTTTTTCGAAATAGAGCGTCCTGACTGCTGGACGCTCTTTCGAAATTAAAAGCCACCCGGAACCGCTTCTGCCAGGGCATGGGGGCAGCATTTCCTTCCGGGTGCTGCTGCCTGCCTGCCCTTTGCAGAGACGCGGCGTGGTTACAGGGACACTCCTCAACACCCATTGCTCTGCTTCTGCAGCTGCCTTTGCTGTCCCTCTAGGAGGTAAGCAAGGCATTGCAGTGCTGGTTTGGAGTGCTCAGCTTCCTGGGACACCCCAGCAGGTTTTTTGTGTGGAAGTTTTTCTGTTTTAGACCCATTTTTTTGGCATGGAGCCAGAGCTGCCCCTGGGCAGGCGATGGCCCCACGCCATCAGACTGCAAGTGTTGCTGCATCTGCATGACACAGTCATGAGGCTACTTCCCCATCTGGACCCAGACCAGAGGTACAAAGGGATCATCCGTCAAGCAGCTGCACTGCCCTTGCCTCCAAACTTCTTTGTGGACAGGCGTGTTTGGAGGCTTGACACCAGCTCTGACTGGTGGGACCGGCTCGTGATGCAGCTCTGGGATGACCAAGAGTGGCTACGCAACTTCCGGATGCGAAAGACCACTTTCCAGCAGCTGTGTACCTGGCTCGCCCCTGCTCTGCAACGGCAAGACACCCACCTGCGGCCCGCTATCCCCCTGGAAAAGAGGGTCGCCATTGCCCTCTGGAAGCTGGCAACCCCCGACAGCTACCGCTCCGTGGGACACCAATTTGAAGTGGGCAGGTCTACTGTTGGATCCATCCTGATGGAGGTAAGTCATTGTCTGGGGACAGTCACAGTTTGGGGTGGGGGGAAGGGAGACTGTCAGGAAGGGCAAAGTGGAGTGTGAGTGGGAGGGAGCTCCTCCACTCACCCTGAATTGTTGGGGGGGGGGGTTCTGAGGAGGGGATTCCCGGGGTGTTTGAGAGGGAAGGTGGGTGGTGGGTTCTCCTCCTAAGAGATAAGGCACCCCTTCTAACATTTTGTTGTCTGTCTCGTTCTGCAGGTGGTGAGGGCCATCAATTCGGAGCTGCTCAACAGGCTCATCTGTCTACCAAATCTGGACAGCGTCATGGCCGGCTTTGCTGCCCTTGGCTTCCCAAATTGTGGAGGAGCACTCGATGGGACACACATTCCAATCCGTGCACCGCCCCATCGAGCAGCCCAATTCGTTAACAGAAAGGGCTACTTTTCTATGGTCCTCCAGGCCCTGGTCGACCATCATGGCCAGTTTTCTGACATTTGTGTTGGGTGGTCAGGGCGGGCACATGATGCCCGCATCTTCAGGAACTCGTACCTCTACCAGAGGCTTCAGGCAGGAACATATTTCCCGCATCACGACTTTGCAGTTGGGGATGTGCACATGCCGGTGTGCATAGTGGCTGATGCGGCCTACCCCCTGATGCCGTGGCTGATGAAGCCCTACACCGGCCACCTGGATGCGAGCAAGGAGCAGTTTAATGCTCACCTTAACCGGGCTCGCAACCAGGTGGAATGTGCGTTCGGACGTTTAAAAGGCAGATTCCGGTGCTTGCTCACACGCCTAGACATGGGGGAGAGCAACATCCCTGAGGTGGTGGCTGCGTGTTGCGTTCTCCATAACCTGGTGGAGAGGAAAGGGGAGGCCTTCCTACCAGGGTGGGGTAGAGGTGCTGATGGCCAGGAGAGGCACTTTGCCCAGCCCCGGACAGCTGCCATCCGCCAGGCTCACTGGTCTGCTGTTTGCATACGGGAGGCCCTACGGGAGCAATTCTCAAGTGGAGGCCACTGACTCTACTGAGGGGCTTCTGCCTGGGGACTGGGCCCTGGCCCAAAAGAAGATTCCCTCCACAACCCATCTCCTGACCCTGTTTGGAGAAATCATTAACAACAGGGTTTGTCTCAAACTAATAAGTTCTGTTTTATCTGGACCAGCTCCTCCATCAGCCGGTCACGCCACCGATTCTCTGCCTCCGCCCTCTCTCGCAGGATGGAGTTGAGCTCCTGCACGGCCTCTACATGCTGCCTCAGGATGTCCGCATACACACGCCTGTGTCTGCGGCTCCCATGTCCCCGAGATGGAGATGGAGGTGGGGCTGGGGTGCTGCGGCCCTCTTGCCCGGCTGGTCCGGCTGTGGAGGAAAAGAAGAAGACACAATCAGTCCTAAAAAACTGGACTCTGTAGCACTTAAAATACTAACAGGATGGTTTATTAGGGGATGAGCTTTCGTGGGCCAGACCCACTTCCTCAGATCAGAGTAACACGGCTACATTTCTATCACAATCAGTCATGTGTGCAACAGCTGTCCAAAAGGGCATGCCCTCTCCCTTGAGACAGGGGAATCAGACATTCTGAAGGTAACACTGTGTGTGACCTGGGCATCAGCCTGAGCATGACAGGTTTCCCTTGTACATCACCCACTGTGCACCCACCTACCTCCCCCTCCCCCCCGGGTGTTACACAACCTCACTGTACTCACCTGCTGCTTCCTCTCCTGCGCCAGATGACACCTGGGAGGCCTCTGGGGTCTGGGTGACTGGCTCCAGGGTGAGGGTCGCCGTCTCCTCACTGTCCTCCTCTGGCACCATGTCCCCGTCTCCTGAGTGCTCTGGGTCCTGCTCTGGCACGTCCACCACAGGTCTGCCAAGCCTGACTGGACGAAACGCCGTGGTGTGCGTGCTTCACCACCACCACCCAGGATCTGGTCCAGCTCACTGTAGTAAGGGCAGTAGTAGGGGGCTCTCAGCTCCAGTGGAAGGCCACTACACTTTACTGAACTACCATTTTCCAAATATACAGTATTTTCTTGCTTAAATTCAGCTGAAGGCAATGTACCCTTTTTCACATCCCAGAGTTTCTGTTAAATATGATGTATTCAATGCATAAATACTCCCTTCCAACTGTTTGATTGTATTATTCATGGCAATACACAGAATGATATGATGTTAGTCTTCATTGCCGTCAGCACAGAAGTAGTGGTATACATTTCTTCTTCATGAATAAAATTGCCTCCTGAAAATACTATATCTATGGGCTAAGCAACAGTGGGCTCAATATAAAACCTAAACAACAAACAACTCCAGCAGTACAGCAGAAAAACAAATTCCTAATGACAGAGATTGACATATGTTTGACAAATAAGTTTGACACCAACTCAAAGCAATGCCAGCTCAGCCTACATAATTTCATAAACGATCAAGCAGAATGTTATAATCAACAGTGTCAAAAGCAGCACACAGATCAAGCAAAGTTAAAATGCTTGAGCAACCCAAGTGAGACTGCATTAATAAATCATGAACTGTAACTATAGCAAGTTCTGTGCTATAACATGATTGCAAAAAAGATTGTTATTTTGGAAACAGGTTATTTCCTGCTAAATGGTAATTGTAACGCGGGAGCCCGTCCTGCTCCCCGCCGTGAATCTGTTTGCCCCCTTTTCGACGTTCCCCTCACCACTTGTGCTCCTCCGTTCCCCTCCTCCTCGTGTTGTGTGCCGCTCCTCCAGTGCCCTGTGCCTCCTTCCTCCTGTGTTCTCCTCTCCTCTCCTCCTCCGCTCTTTCTCCCGCCTCCGCTCTCTCCCCCTTGTCCGCTCCTTCCTCCTTCACTCGCTCTCCGACTCCCTCCTCTCCTCCTCGCTCCTCCGGGTTCTCTCCCCCTTCCTGCTGCCCCTTTCCCCTTTTGAATCCCCCGCCGGCGTCCGGCCCGGGCGACGCAACGCGCCGCGTCACCAGGCTCCGCCCCTGCCGTGCGTGCACGCGCCCGGCGACGTCAGCCGTCACGTCGCCGGGGCTCCGCCCCCGCCCTATGCTGCTGTCCGGGCGTAGCCCCGCCTCCGCCGCGCCGCCCGTTATCCGGGCCGCGGCCAGGGAACAGGCTCCGCAGTGCCGCCGCGCTCCCTGGGTGGCGCCCAGGAGGGACAGCGCGACCGCGGGCTGAGTGCGGGGCGGGCCGCCGGACGGGGTGTGGGGGAGGCGCGCCCCGTCACACACCTCCCCCTCCAGGTTTGCCCGCTCCTCCCCTCGTGTCTCTGGGGTCTCCTCGGGTATCCTGGAGAAAAAGTCTGCGTTCCCGTGGTCTTTCCCTGCCCGGTGGCTCACTTTGAACCGGTAGGGCTGCAGCGCCAGGTACCACCTCTGGATGCGGGGATTGGCGTCTTTCATAGCCTGGAGCCACCGGAGGGGTGCGTGGTCGGTCACCACCGTGAACGTACTGCCTAGGAGATAGTACCGTAACATGTCAACAGCCCACTTAACCGCCAAAGCCTCTTTTTCTATCGTTGAATACTGCTGCTCCCGCGGGAGTAGCTTGCGGCTAACATATACTATAGGATGTTCTTCCTCTCCTTCCCCCTGGGATAATACCGCACCGAGCCCGCGCTCGGAGGCGTCCGTCTGCAAAATGAATGGGCGGGAAAAGTCAGGCTGCGCCAGTACGGGGGCTTGAGTTAGCCTCTGCTTTAGAGTCTCAAAGGCCTGGGCGCACCCGGGGTCCCATCGCACCCTCTTAGGGGCCGCGTTCCTGGTTAGGTCCGTCAATGGGGCCGCCACGGACGCGAAGTCGGGCACAAAACGTCTGTAATAACTGGCGAGCCCCAAAAACTGCCGGACCTGGCGCTTCGTGCTCGGGGGGGGATAATTTCGCAATGCCTCCATCTTCCCGATTTGGGGCCGTATCTGTCCTCCCCCCACCGTGTACCCCAAGTACGACACCTCCCGCTGGCCAAACTGACACTTCGCGGGGTTAGCGGTGAGCCCGGCTTCCCGAAGGGAGGATAACACCGCCTCTATTTGCCGCAGGTGCTCGGTCCAAGTTGCGCTGAAGATGACTATATCGTCGATATAGGCCGCTGCGTATGCCCCGTGAGGCCGGAGCACTTGGTCCATTAGCCTCTGGAACGTGGCAGCGGCGCCATGGAGGCCGAAGGGCATTCGTTTGAATTGGTACAGGCCGAACGGCGTGGAGAATGCGGTTTTCTCGCGGGCCTCCTCCGTCAGTGGGATTTGCCAGTACCCTTTCGATAGGTCGATCGTGGACAGGTATCGGGCATTCCCCAGCCGCTCCAACAACTCATCTATCCTCGGCATTGGGTAGGCATCGAACACAGACACCGCGTTGACCTTCCTGAAATCAATGCAGAATCGGATGGTGCCATCCTTCTTAGGGACCAGTACGATGGGACTTCTCCACGCGCTGCGGGATTCTTCGATCACCTCCCACCGCAGCATCTTGTCCACTTCGTCACGTACCGTCCCCCACAATTTCCTGGGCAGTGGCCTGACCGGCTCCCTCACGGGGCGACCGGGTGTGGTCACGATGGGGTGCTGGACCAGGTCGGTCCGTCCTGGCGTCTCTGTCAGGACCTGAGAGAACCTCCCCAAGGTTTCTTGTAGTCCCCTGCTCTGCCCTGGTGTGAGGCCTAGGCCCAGGTGGGGCCGTGCGGCCACCTCGCCTTCCCTCGGTCCTGAGCCCCACCCCGCCAGGGCCTCCCGGGCCCGCCATGCTTTAAGCAGGTTGACGTGATAAATGTTGGTTGTCTTCCGTTTCCCGGGCATCCTAATCTCATAGTTCACGTCCCCGACTCTCCTGATCACCTCGAAGGGGCCCTGCCAACTAGCTAACAGTTTTGAGGATTGTTCGGGCAACAGGAGGAGAACCCTATCCCCGGGCTGAAAGGTGCGCAACCGGGCATTCTGGTTATAGTAGCGGGCCTGCTTCCCCTGCGCCTCCTCCAGGTTGCGTTTGGCGAACTCGCCTACCCTACGTAGCCTTTCTCTGAGCCTCAGGACGTACTGTACTGTCCCTTGTACTCGGGTCTCCTGCGCCTCCCAGGCCTCTCTCACTATATCCAGGATCCCCCTGGGCTGCCTACCATACAGGAGCTCGAACGGGGAGAACCCTGTGGAGGCTTGGGGTACTTCCCTTATTGCGAACAGGAGTGCCGGCAGGGCTCGGTCCCACTCTTTAGGTTCCTCTTCCACAAATTTCCGGAGCATTCCCTTGAGTGTCCGATTGAACCGCTCCACGAGCCCGTCGGTTTGCGGGTGGTAGACCGATGTCCTCAAGGTCTTTACCCTCAGCAGGCGGCACAGTTCCCTCATGAGTGCCGAGGTAAAGTTCGTCCCTTGGTCGGTGAGGATTTCTCCTGGTATGCCTACTCGTGAGAAGATCTTAATCAGTTCGTTCGCGAGCGTGGGGGCGGTAGCGTTCCGAAGGGGGACGGCCTCGGGGTAGCGGGTTGCGTAGTCCACTACCACGAGGATATACTGGTACCGGTTCTTCGTCCGCTCCAAGGGTCCTACCAGGTCCATGGCGATCCTCTGGAATGGGACATCTATCACCGGCATTGCCACGAGCGGGGCCTTGGTTACCCTCCCTGGTCCCATTCTCTGGCATTCCGGGCAAGATTCGCAAAAGTCTTTAGCCGCCCGGTATATGCCAGGCCAATAGAACCGCTGCAGTAGGCGCTGCACCGTCTTCTCATACCCTAGGTGTCCGCCCCAGGGGTTGCTGTGGGCCAGGTCCAACAGCCGCCTGTGATGTAGCTTTGGTACGACCAGCTGCGTGATCACCTCCCCGTCCTCTCGTCCCTCCGTGATCCTGTATAGGCGGTTGTCTTGGATCTCGAAGCGTGGGTAGCCCCTTTCTCCCTCTGCCCCGGTGGTTGCGTTCTCCCATGCTTGCTGCAGGAGGGGGTCCTCCCTCTGTTCCCGGACGAAGTCGGGGGACCACTCACCCTCTATGTCGGTCGGGTCCTCCCCGGCCCTAGTTCCCGGTGTTGCGTGGCCAGCTGCTGGAGGAGGGCCGTCTGCTGTTGTTGCTGCTGGTGTTGATTGTCCGTCAGCCATTTGAACACGTCGGCCGCGTCCATGGCTCCTCGTTACGCTCAGTCGCGGTTCTACTCGGCTGTGCGTCCTGTTACACCGTAACCTCCTCCACCCGTGGGTTTTTTTTTTTTTTTTTTTTTTTTTTTTTTTTTTTGGTGAGTTGTTTGGGGTTGTGCGCTTTTATCTAGAGTTCAGTGCCCACATTCTCCACCACGTGTAACGCGGGAGCCCGTCCTGCTCCCCGCCGTGAATCTGTTTGCCCCCTTTTCGACGTTCCCCTCACCACTTGTGCTCCTCCGTTCCCCTCCTCCTCGTGTTGTGTGCCGCTCCTCCAGTGCCCTGTGCCTCCTTCCTCCTGTGTTCTCCTCTCCTCTCCTCCTCCGCTCTTTCTCCCGCCTCCGCTCTCTCCCCCTTGTCCGCTCCTTCCTCCTTCACTCGCTCTCCGACTCCCTCCTCTCCTCCTCGCTCCTCCGGGTTCTCTCCCCCTTCCTGCTGCCCCTTTCCCCTTTTGAATCCCCCGCCGGCGTCCGGCCCGGGCGACGCAACGCGCCGCGTCACCAGGCTCCGCCCCTGCCGTGCGTGCGCGCGCCCGGCGACGTCAGCCGTCACGTCGCCGGGGCTCCGCCCCCGCCCTATGCTGCTGTCCGGGCGTAGCCCCGCCTCCGCCGCGCCGCCCGTTATCCGGGCCGCGGCCAGGGAACAGGCTCCGCAGTGCCGCCGCGCTCCCTGGGTGGCGCCCAGGAGGGACAGCGCGACCGCGGGCTGAGTGCGGGGCGGGCCGCCGGACGGGGTGTGGGGGAGGCGCGCCCCGTCACAGTAATATAATTGAGAAACATTTACTTATTCCAGGGATTTGTTCAAAATATGGCAAATTTTAAACAAGTTCATAACTACATAGACCATCTTAATTCCAGAGAGTGTCTTTTTTAAAGAATGGAGTTAATTCAGAGATTTTTTAAATAGGGGGAGACCACTAGACTTTGAGTGAAATATTAAGATTTTGGCTGAACACAGAGCTTCCATAAAATAGACAGAGAGATAGATAGATAGATATGAAGTGGGTTTAAGAACACATAATGATGACATCATTTTTGCTAGGTTTTATGGATGGAATTTTCTAAATATGAACATGAAGAACACTTCTGAGCAATAACAGCAGGTGGATAGTGAGAAACAATTCTAGAAAGGTTTAGAACATTGATAAATTGATCCTAATGCTCTTAACCTATTTTTGAAATATTTGAAGAATTCCTTATATTTCATAAAGAATATCAAAAAGTCATCCCAGCCCAGATAATGTATCTGTAATTTAAAAGCCTGCCACTTACACAGCAGTATTTTATGGAAAGCTTATATATGCATATGTCTGGGAGTATAGTTATGCGAAATATCTCTGTGCTTAAAACTAATAGTGTCAGTTTATCCTCAATGATTCATGAGCATGAGTACCAACCTCAGGGCACACTGCAAAGAGCTGGGACACAAACGTCAGATTGGCTATGAGTTCTATAGATTTTACCACTCAGTTATCAAGCATAAAATCACCATGTCCTATTACAGTCTTAGCATGGGGTTGCAATCAATCCTCTTGAATACTCTGATCTGACCTGCCACCCAGGCAAGTTTACCTTTGTAACAGTTGGCCCCTTACACCAAGGATTACAGAAGTAATTTCGGTAAGTCCAAGTCTTACAGGACCAGTCACTTACGCCCGGTCAATTACACTTAATATTTCAGCAAAGACAATGTTTATAGCCAATTCTAAAATAAACTACCTAAAAGTTTATTATTATGAAAAGGAAACAAGATTTTTACTTAGAATGTTAAAACAGGTAGCCATATATAGGAACAAGTGAATTTCAATCTTAAATTTAAAGAAAAGTAATAGTTGCTTCTATGATAAGGGAGGTCTATATGTCCTTTGGGCTAACCCAGGGTAAGCTGTGGGGATTTTTATTATGATTAGTAATACTTTCTCCTCAGAACTCAAGCAAAATAAAGATGGGTTTTTATACCATCTCTCCTTCTTCTTCAAGTGGCAAACTAAGATGTGGGGAGGAACCCAATTGTTCATGTTATGGTATGGGGCTAATAACCAACAGTCTTTTCTACACTCTACAGTTGTTCATCTGGTATTGATGGATCTTCTTTGTTGTGCAGGAGAGAAAACCTTCTCATGGAGACTAGTATTCCACACTAGTTAATACTTATCTCTGGTGAAGCATTGAACAAAACCAAATATTAAACACATTTATAACTCTAATACTTGTTTTACCAATACTTATTCCACCTCTGTATTTGTAAGAATTCAAGAGAAGCATGGGACCTCTGTACCTGCTTTCAGTAACACAAGTAGTATAATCGCTGATACCTGGGCAAAATTCTGGTATCTGGGAGTTGTCCTCAGTTTAATGTAGTACTTGGCATGCTTTCAGTGAAGTGAATTTAATTTAGAATCTTCTTTTCCCTTCACCTGGAGTGTGGTTGCAGTTCTGAATGTGGGAAATCCTTGATAATTTATACTTTATTTGCATTGGGTTAGCAGGAAACCAATAGCATAGGTCCTGTGATACATTTACTCTATGCTCACAAACTTTGTAGTGTCTTATTGTAGCTGTCACATATAGGTTTCATTAATATTCTGAAACCCAAATAGGCACAGAATAGTAAACTATTATACAACAATCTGGAATCAACAATTCTTAACATACAGGCACCTGTGCAGTTAAATGACATCCATTTCACACACCAAAGGTTTCCAGAATTAGAAAGGTGGTGGTTTGATCTCAGTAAATCTCACCTTCAGAGGGCTGATTTCATATTATGGAAAAATGTCACACTGTGTATTTCTTATAAAAGAAGGATACAGTAAACATAACATAGAAAATATCTTTTAAATAATATTAACAATCAGAAAGTTAAAATCTAAAACTACATACTGTCGACAAAGTTCCTTCACTGTGTTAAATAGTATATCAACAAATAAACAATATTTAAATGAGGCACAGGTGAGTCCAACACATTCCTATTATTAATTTTCATCTAGAATGGATGGTTTCTAGGATAGTAGCTTCAGTAGCTCAGCAGAGCATGCTGGGAAATGTGCTTGGAATATGAAGGAAAGAACAGAGCTGCTGTTGGTATCCTCAGGCAAAAGGCCACACAAGGTTTTGAAAGAACCTGGAAAGGAGCTCAGTGAGACAGAAAAAAGATTGGGGAGAGTAACAGGTAGTAGTGGAGCTCTTTAGCCTAGAAAGCCAGAGATTAGTGGAACCTGAAGAGATCAAGAAATGCTTGTTTGTCTTTACCAAAGCGTGTGGAAGAAGCCCAGTGGTAAAGGACTGTTTGTCATCTCTGGACCAAGGTAAGTGAGGTGAACTCCTAAACTGAGTTTTGAAGTTTCCATGCTTTCTTTTACAGTATTTTTGTTTGGATTTCAGGGAAGCATTTGGTTTGATTAATGGGAGTGTCTAGGAGATTCCAGAGGAAATGAGAGGAAAACTGAGGCAGTGGTTGCAGCTGATGTAAAGGTAGAGGTAAGTCACTGAGGGTATGTCTACACTACCCTCCTAGTTCGAACTAGGAGGGTAATGTAGGCATACCGCACTTGCAAATGAAGCCCTGGATTTGAATTTCCTGGGCTTCATTTGCATAAGCGGGGAGCTGCCATTTTTAAAACCCCGCTCGTTCGAACCCCGTGCAGCGCGAGGTGTACCGGTAGTTCGGAATAGGAATCCTAGTCCGAACTACCTAGTTCGAGCCCTGTGTAGCCGCGCTGCACGGGGTTCGAACCAGCGGGGTTTTAAAAATGGCGGCTCCCCGCTTATGCAAATGAAGCCCGGGAAATTCAAATCCCGGGCTTCATTTGCAAGTGCGGTATGCCTACATTACCCCGCTAGTTCGAACTAGTGGGGTAGTGTAGACATACCCTGATAGATTTACCAATCCTACCAACTGGAAATGGCAGGATTTGTATGCAACAAACTGGCTTTAAAAAGAAAACCAAATAGAATCTGTGACATGTGCAAAGTTAAAAGGAAGAAAAAAAAGTATAATCTGCATTTAGGTCTTCTGGAATTCACACAAATGAAAGGAAGTAGATACTGAAATTATGAAATATGAAGATATGGTGCTAAATGCAACAATAAGTGAAATACACAGAATATAAAATGATATTCTTCTAATGCTAAGAAAATATAAAATATTAAAATTATTATGTTATCTATACACTCACCACCTCTATAACAACCTAAACATCTAAAGGAAATTTAGCATCAGTACCAATTTAGATGCTTTTACACAAGGAATCTGAAATAACAATGCATGTTTAGATGCTCTTTTTGTTAATAAGTTTCACCATGCAAATACAGTATTATGCAACATCCTCCTTGTACATGCCACATAACATCTGCAGTTTAAAATTCATCTTGTGTTTGTAACCTAATATTATTGTTTTTACATGTAGAATGAAAGAAAAATGAGTCAAATTAATACATCTTGTCATATAGTTTTAAAAATAATTTTAAAATCCATTTATTCAACATACTTGGCAAGAAGAGCTTTGGGGAAAAGAAATTTTCGACAGTTGGTTTGGGACACTTCTTTCAAGGTCAGACAAAGTGTAAATGCAACCCAGTCTCCACATGATTACACAAGTGAGACAATATCCAGTTCTTCGCATTCTCAATTGAGAAACTTCTCAAGCGTGAACTATCTTATTATAGTCAATCCAAGTCCATTTTTTAAACATTCATTTTTAAAATAAATAGTAGACTAAGACTTACTCAGCCTATTTCAGTGGGAACTTTTTCAACCATTTAAAATATTAAAAAATAACAATGAAAGGTCACAACTCATATATACCAGGGTGTGTGTGTGGGGGGGGGGGGGGAGATGGTTGGGTTTTTTTTTCTGTTTATTGGGGGTTTATGCATGGTTTAAAATTGAGTTACTGTTGCATAGAGGAAAAATACATTTATTCCCATCTGGAAATTCTGTTCATAAAAATTAAATTAGATCACAAAAAGGAAAGATGGTAATGCCAATGATAAAAAAATGATTCTGAGATCTGATTGTATGTCCACATGCATCACAATTATTTAACATTGTAACAATCTTTCTTACTAATAGAATAATCACTGTAAAAGTAGTAATTCTGGGGGTTATATTTTCTCCGATGAGGTTTTACGGGACTATTCTCTGGTTTATGAGTATGCATCTACCCATTAAAGTTAATGGGATTCACACATGCAAATTACTGGGAAAATAAACCCCTTAATCAGTTAAAGGATTATCCCTAGTTAGTTGATTACTTAACTGTTATAGAGTGGTAGTATGAGAAACCAATCATATAATGAATGTTCATAATAGTTTGCATGCAGCACCATAAGAAATGAAATGTTCCCACCATTATTGGCAATATTTATTGAATATTCATGAAAGAAGTATGACTGATAGGCCTGGGAAACAAACTCTGTTTCTTCACATTACTTTAAAGTGGGCATCAGCTATTCAAGTTACAGGTATCAATTTACCTTAACCTTGGCCTGAAAGGGTCATCTCAACAAAATGAGAAAATAATCTAGTCTCCATGACCAATTCAGTCACTGATGTGTTTGCAGACCATTTTCCACTCCTTTTCTTGCCTGCCAAAAAGAGACTCAATAGGGATGAGACGGGGGTTGGGGGAGCTTTGTGAGGAAAACATCCAACAATCTGGATCTGTTTGCAATGTAGTTGTAGTCATGTTGGTTCTGTGATATGAGAGAGAGAAGACAGGTTAAGCATTATCTTTTATTGGACCAACTTCTGTTAGTTGAAGGAATATCATTTGAGCTACATTGGGTTAGGACCCCATATACATTCACCATCTATTTTCACGAGCTAAATAAAACAGGCATTAATGTTCAGCTTTTATTGCCTTGGACCACATGTCTGAAGTCCTTACTCATATTTTATGTTGGCAAATTTTCATCAAGAATAATGGGAATTTTTCTGAGGAAAATGGTGATGATCTGGTGAGGCCAGAAGGATTTCTTTGTATCTTTCTGTTGGATGTGGAATTAATTTTATTTGCATAAACAAGTATTTTTAGTTTAAATTTCATGAATTCCCAAATCTTTGGGACCTAGAAAAGGCATAATTTCCATTTGGAATTATATCAATTTAATTCTTTATTGGGGCACCCAGAATTATAGCAGAAAAGAAATTTCCAGGTGTTCAGCTGCATGGAAGTTTCCTAACATTCAGTCAGTTCACCACATAATTTCTTCCAAAACTTTTCCAGCCTTTATTTTTTCTTTATTTTGCCTGGCAGACAACACGCGATACACCCCTTTTCCTGAACCTTTTGGAAGAGCATTCCCATGGGGTATCCAGCTCCTGTCATTGGACACTCACAGATGTTAACATGTTAGCTGTCTCCAAAGAATGTACTCATCAGCTTGTTTTTCAACTTCTCAGTGTCGTCAACTGCCAGAGCCAGGATCCAACATCCAAGGATGCAAAAAAAGCACTGCGTCTTCAGTGATGGATAGCAAAGGGTTCCATTCTCTTCTTTTTATAGTTCAGAAAACTCCAATGTATATCCTTTTGAAGGATATTTTCAATTAATATCCTTCTTCCCTTCTGTTTTTGTGCACTTCTGTGTTAACACTATCCTGCTTTTTCATTCTTTTGTTAACTTTAACTCCTATTGTATTTGGCTTATCCTGCTTAATTTACATCAGCGATGTAACAAATAACTGAATCAACATTCTTCTGTTTGGGAAATAACTTCTGATCCCTGCCTGGTAGAAGTTAAACATATTTTTAGTATATAAATACAGTTTTTTGAATGATACACAAATACTTCTTGAAATGTTTAGGATGACTAAGATGATACAAACTTTCATTTGTCATCTCACGTGATCTTCTTTATATACAAAGAATATGACATCAATGTGTTTGGTGTGGTGAGTGTATCTGATAGAAGTTATTATTACACAAAAGGTTTTTTTGCCACTTAGCAATGAGAGGCTCTTTGGATCACAGTAGGCATAATTTCTTTATTTTTTGACACTTGTGAATTCAGTAAATTTTAAAAAATAGCACATCTCTTTAGGAGCAAGAATCAGGTAGCATGGACGGCAGCAATTAATACACAGTGGAAATCAAGAATAACAGCTGTTGGTTGCTAGTTCTTAACCGAATGATCTTTAAAAATATTTATATGGTCTATCAATGGCTTCACTCTTTCAATTTGCAATTTAAAAGCAATGCCAGCTAAGAACAGAAGTTCTATTGAAGAGAATTTCTAATATTGAAGAGAACTTCTTGATGGTAGGACTTGAGTCTGTCTAAACACTGACATAAAAAATATCAGGATGAGAAATCTGGCCTAAATGTACCTAATTTTGTGATAATAAAGAAGATAAATTATATATTGTCTTCAACTTCAAAGACCTTCACAGCTCTGTTTCTTACTCCTTAATATAAAAGTGCATTAGCATCCTTCTTCCCTGTGTGTTCTGCCAGTGATCATAGCATTTCCATGTTTGTTCACATCATCAAAGCTGATTTGTGCTTTTTCAAAGACATCCCTTCCACACAGAATGTTCACTCTGAACTAGTCCATATGTAGTTACTGCCTTTCTTCCTTCACATTCTCCATCTGAACCTACTTCCAGCGTGGTGCCTAGGAAAAACCATTCAACAAATAATGGGCAGAAAAGGGGCAAGTAAACTGAAATAACAACTAAACTATCAAGTGAATGCTTTCACATGCTCTGAAATGTGTTCTGAAAGATATTGGGACAGAAGCAATTAATTAAAATGCCAGCAAAGGGTGCTAAAGAATATTTAACATAATTCATGGCTTTTATTTAACTGAAAAATTCCCATTGTTCTACATAGCTCATGTGTAGCTCTTTGTATTTGCTCGCAATAGAACAGTTAAGTTGTACACAAGTATCCCACTCACCTTGAAGCATTTAACATCAGCACATACTGTATTTAAATTTATCTGCGTATCCAACAGAATTGCTGAAGGTCTTTTGAGCTCCCTACTACTGCTCATAGGAAGAGGAAAATGGTAAAGGAGAGATTAAGAAAACAATCCCCAAAACTTTGAGATATGCTTCAGGGTTGCTCATCAATCAATGTCAGAGAAGGAAGATTTCTGACAAGGGATGATCTTGCAATGTGCTCTGTGAATAATCATGCTTAAGCTCCTCTGAATCTCTGATAGGAAGGCATCTTAGAGCAAAAGACCCTTAAGGGATACTCTACATACAAGTTACTAAAATTGTTTTAGAATACCATGAAAGAATACTTAGAAAGCAAGCCTTTAGAAAATTGCTGTCTTTTTGGGCCTCTGAAATCTTGATAATCTTTAAAAAGGCAAGGTCCTAGTCAATTAAGAACTAAAGAGATAAAAAGCATGATCTGCAATTGAACTGAAAGCCAGCAGGAAAAGTAAAGTTTTGATATATTTTCTTGCTTGACTTATACTGAAGGTGGGAAGCTAATTATTATGCAGCTGGGCTTACCATGTAGCCTTCACAATTAGATCCCAAGCAAAGAAGATGACCGAAAGTCACAGTGGTAAGAAATGCTGTTTGTTTGGCTGCATCAGTGAGTCCTATAATCTCAGAGCTTTCCATGACCATGAGGAGGTGGATATTTGTTCAATGTTTTGGCTCAGAATGATGTATTCTTCCTACTAGAATCAACTTTGTTTTGCTTGCGACAGATACTCTTTAACCATAGTTATTTTTTCAGAAATTGCCTGCTGAAAAGGAGACATATAGTTGAAAGTGACTGGTTTACAATGTCTCAGAGGATAGCCGGGTTAGTCTGTAACTGAAAAAACTTAAAAAAACAACAAACGGTCTTGCAGCACCTTAGAGACTAACAAACATGTAGATAGTATCAAGAACTTTCCTGGGCACAATCTACTTCTTCAGCTGAAACTGAAGAAATGAAACTTCTTCATCTGAAGAAGTGAATTGTGCCCAAGAAAGCTCATGCTGCTATCTACATTTTTTGATAGTCTCTAAGGTGCTTGTTTTTATTTATTTATTTATTTATTTATTTATTTATTTGTTTGTTTGATTACAATGGCCACACTTGAGTCTATGGCATTTCAAGTCTCATGCAGACTTAAAATAGAGAAACAACACCGTAGGTCTGAGTATACTGCAAATAAACACCTGAGGCCGGCTCATGTCAGCTTGCTCAGGCTTGTGGGGCTTGAGCGATGAGGCTACGAAATTGCAGAGTACATATACCTGGTTGGAACCTGGACTCTGGGACCCTGACGTCTTGCAGAGTCTCAAACCCCAAGCTCCAGACCAAGCTCAAACATTTTCATTGGAATTTTATAGACCTTCAGTCTCAGCCATTTGAGTCTGAGTCAGCTGACATGTACCAGCTGAGGATGTTTTACTTCAGTGTAGACATACCAAGTTTTGTGGAACTATAGAACTGGGAACAATGGCCCAGGATGACTCTCTGAGAGCTGCCCCATCAAAAGAAGGGCAGCGTAGTCCACTCATGGTAGGTCTTGCATGCAAGTCAGTGATCAACTAAGTTGAAAGTTTCTGAAATGGAGTACCAGCATAGATGTCTATTCTCCATCATCCAGTTCATTTACATCTGAATTGATTTGTCTGTCTAGTTGGAGATACCAGACATGGAACAGAGATTGTGTCTACCCAAGTGCTTTGTATAGTGGCAAGCACTCTTTCCGTGTTTAACAAATAACTGACAATGGCATCCTCATTAGTCTGGTAGTCTCAGCAGGGGATTAGAAGTATTTTTCCCATATATATACATTGGCTGCCATGTGGTATCTCAGCATACCAATGTGGGGAAATATGCATCATGACAGTCAATGTTGTTCGTTTACTATGGCTTGCCTCCACTGCTGGAAATGTGGTGATTCTCACAACTCTGACATTTTAAAAGGAAAATAAATTGTTCTCATTCAGCTCAACTTTGTGTAATTGGAAATTGAAAAAGAGAATAATAAATTGATGGCTGGCATCTCAGATGTTTTGATGTACCAGACAGAGAGCTCTCAAAAATATTCTAGCTTTTAATAGTTTCGTTTCTTACACATGAGTTTGAATAGAGGAATCAAAAATAAATTGCAGAATTTTTTCAGTGCATAAATCTCAACAGCATAGTGAAATCTACCTATCAATTGCATTTCTACAGTCCCTATTGCTAAACTATATTGGTACTGTGCATTGAGTATAGGAAATTATGAACTGTCCAGAAGGTGAAGTTAGCTATGTAATTAATAATTTGTGGATGCTTCTGACTTATTTTGTGTTCTGGTTCCTTAGGGGGATGTTTGGGAAGACTTATCTCTCATGCCATAAAGATAGCAATGGTCAGGCTTTTCCTGAGCTCATTTGGAAGATGATTTTATGCCTCAGGCTTATTGTTATATCATTTCTAACTTCTGGCATTTCTGCATTAAATCTCCTCTCTTTTCAGTGTGATGTGCTACTTACCTTGGGTAGTTCTGGAAGGAGAGACAACCCTTGCAGTAGTGCAGTTTTATCTTATTTATTATTTTTATAGTTCAGAATTAGAATCTTTAAGTGAATCAGGAAGTAAAAAAAGGAACTAGTGCAGAATATGGAGTCCTGGCATAACAGGCGTACACTTCTTAGTTGTATTGTCCTACAATCTTTTTATCAGAAAACTCAGATAGAATGAATTGCAATATCCCTGGCTGGAGGTGGATGGAGTAGTCTTCTTGCTGACTGGAGATACAAATACGCACTTCTGATGAGTACTGGTATGTGAGTGATAGGGGTGAGTGAATACTTAAAAAAAAACCCTTGATACACATCAACTGAGAGTAAGGTGGTGAATCTCACTTTGAAATGTCTCAAAATGTTTCCCTTTTCTGAGAAGCATCACTTTCATCAGCCAACAGTCCTTAATCAAAACTCTTATTTCCATTATGGAATTGTAGGACTGGAAGGGACTTCAAGAAGTTATTTAGTCTAGTCCCCTGCACTCATGGTAGGACTAAGTACTTCATGCACAGAGAGTGCCATCCACATAAAAAGGTCATAGAGAACAATGTGCCATCAGTTTAAATGCTGGCATTGTTTATGTGACCTATGTCACTGCTGGGGGCCCGTATCCGAGATGTTACGGAGGCATTGTCGAGGATTATCTGGCCCTCTGACTACTACCCCATGCTACTCATCCATGTGGGCACTAATGATACTGTGAGGTGTGACACTGAGCAGATCAAGAGTGACTACAGGGCTATGGGGGTACGGGTGAAGGAGTTTGGAGCGCTGGTGGAATTCTTTTCGATCCTTCCTGTTGAAGGTAGGGGCCCGGGCAGAGAAAGGTGCATCCCGGAGGTGAATGCCTAGCTGCGAGGATGGTGTTGCCAGGAAGGCTTTGGCTCCCTCGACCATGGGATGCTATTCCAGAAAGGACTACTAAGCAGGGATGGTGTCCACCTTCTGAGGAGAGGGAAGACCCTATTTGGATACAGAATAGTTTACCTAGTGAGGAGGGCTTTAAACTAGGTTCGACGGGGACCGGTGAGCACAGCCCACAGGTAAGTGGCGAACATGGAGACCTGGGAGATGGGTCAGAAATGGTTGGGAGCATGGGCTACAATGGCAGAGAGAAAGGAGGGTCAGGGCAAAATGGGGAGGCAAGGTCAAATCAGGATCTCAGATGCCTACATACAAATGTGAGAAGTATGGGAAATAATCAGGAAGAACTGGAAGTGCTAATAAATAAGTACAATTATGACATAGTTGGCATCACAGAAACTTGGTGGGATAATACACACGATTGGAATGTTTGTATGGAAGGGTACAGCTTGCTCAGCAAGGATAGACAGGGGGAAAAGGGAGGAGGTATGGCCTTATACATTAAAAATGAACACACTTGGAGTGAGGTGGAGCTGGACATAGGAGATGGAAGTGTTGAGAGTCTCTGGGTTAGGCTAAAAGGGATTAAAAACAAAGGTGATGTCATGCTAGGAGTTTACTACAGGCCACCTACCCAGGTGGAAGAAGTGGATGTGGCTTTTTTCAAACAAAGTCATTCAAAGCCCAAGATTTGGTGGTGATGGGGGAATTCAACTATCCAGATATATGTTGGGAAAATAATACTGCAGGACACAGACTATCCAATAAGTTCTTGGACTGCATTGGAGACAACTTTTTATTTCAGAAGGTTGAAAAAGCTACCAGGGGGAAGCTGTTCTAGATTTGATCCTAACAAGTAGGGAGGAACTGGTTGAGAATTTGGAAGTGGAAGGCAGCTTGGGTGAAAGTAATCATGAAATCATAGAGTTCACAACTCTAAGGAAGGGTGGAAGGGAGAACAGCAAAACAGAGACAGTGGATTTCAGGAAGGTGGATCTTGGTAAGCTCAGAGAGCTGATAGGTAAGGTCCCATGGGAATTGAGACTGACGGGAAAAAAAAACTGAGGAGAGTTGGCAGTCTTTCAAAGGGACATTGTTAAGGGCCCAAAAGCAACCTATTCCAATGTGTCGGAAAGATAGAAAATATGGCAAAAGACCGCATTGGCTTAACCACGAGATCTTGCATGCTATAAAAATAAAAAGGTGTCATATAAAAAATGGAAAGTAGGGCAAATTACAAAGGATGAATATAGGCAAACAACACAGGAATGCAGGGGCAAGATTAGAAAGGCAGAGGCACAGAATGAGCTTAAACTAGCTACGGGAAAAAAGGGAAACAAGAAGACTTTTTATAAATACATTAGAAGCAAGAGGAAGACTCAGGAGAGGGTAGGCCCACTGGTCAATGAGGAGGGAGAAACAGGAACAGGAAACTTGGAAATGGCAGAGATGCTCAATGACTTCTTTGTTTCGGTCTTCATCGAGAAGTCTGTAGGAATGCCTAATATAGTGAATGCTAGTGGGAAGGGGTAGTTTTAGAAGGTAAAATAAAAAAAGAACAAGTCAAAAATCACCTAGAAAAGTTAGATGCCTGCAAGTCACCAGGGCCTGATGAAATACATCCTAGAATACTCAAGGAGCTGATAGAGGAGGTATCTGAGGCTCTAGCTATCATCTTTGGAAAATCATGGGAGACAGGAGAGATTCCAGAAGACTGGAAAAGGGGCAATTATAGTGCCCATTTGTAAAAATTGAAATAAGAACAACCCAGGAAATTACAGACCAGTTAGTTTAACTTCTGTGCCAGGGAAAATAATGGAGCAAGTAATTAAGGAAATCATCTGTAAACACTTAGAATGTGGCAAGGTGATAAGGAACAGCCAGCATGGATTTGTAAAGAACAAATCATGGCAAACCAATCTGATAGCTTTCTTTAATAGGATAACGAGTCTTGTGGATAAGGGAGAAGCGGTGGATGTGGTATACCTAGACTTTAGTAAGACGTTTGATATGGTCTCGCATGATATTCTTATCAATAAATTAGGTAAATACAACTTAGATGAGGCTGCTATAAGGTGGGTGCATAACTGGCTGGATAACCATACTCAGAGAGTAGTTATTAATGGTTCACAATCCTGCTGCAAAGGCATAACAACTGGGGTTCTGCAGGGGTCTGTTTTGGGACGAGCTTTGTTCAATATCTTCATCAACGTTTTAGATATTGGTATAGAAAGTATGCTTATTAAGTTTGCAGATGATACCAAGCTGAGAAGGGTTGCGACTAATCTGGAGGATAGGGTAATAATTCAAAATGACCTGGACAAATTGGAGAAATGGTCTGAGGTTAATAGGATGAAGTTTAATAAAGACAAATGTAAAGTGCTCCACTTAGGAAGGAACAATCAGTTTCATACATACAGAATGGGAAGCGACTGTCTGGGAAGGAGTATGGCAGAAAGGGATCTAGGGGTTATAGTGGACCACAAGTTGAATATGAGACAGAAGTGTGATGCTGTTGCAAAGAAAGCAAACATGATTCTGGGATGCATTAACAGGTGTTTTGAAAGCAAGACACGAGAAGTCATTCTTCCACTCTACTCTGCGCTGGTTAGGCCTCAGTTGGAGTATTGTGTCCAGTTCTGGGCACCGCATTTCAAGAAAGATGCGGAGAAATTGGAGAGGGTCCAGAGAAGAGCAACGAGAATGATTAAAGGTCTAGAGAACATGACCCATGAGGGAAGACTGAAGGAATTGGATTTGTTTAGTTTAGAAAAGAGAAGATTGACGGGGGACATGATAGCAGTTTTCAGATATCTAAAAGGGTGTCATAAGAAGATGGGAGAAAACTTGTTCATCTTGGCCTCTGAGGATAGAACAAGAAGCACTGGGCTTAAACTGCAGCAAGGGAGGTTTAGGTTGGACATTAGGAAAAAGTTCCTAACTGTCAGGGTAGTCAGACATTGGAATAAATTGCCCAGGGAGGTTGTGGAATCTCCATCTGTGGAGATATTTAAGAGTAGGTTAGATAAATGTCTATCAGGGGTGGTCTAGACAGTATTTGGTCCTGCCATGAGGGCAGGGGACTGGACTCAATGACCTCTCGAGGTCCCTTCCAGTCCTAGTAGTCTATGATTCTATGATATTATTCGGTCCCCAAATATTTGCTTTCATTGTTAAATAAAAATGGTGACAGGATTGATCCCTGTGGATGCCAGAGCTTTTAGGGAGACAAATCATTATTCTCTGTTGAAAGGAATGACTATTATCAGGTTAGTACAATTCCAATGGGAACAGATAGTGTTGTAGGCAGTACCTATAATTAATCTTGTCTCATGCAGCTGATAGACTGCTAAATGGCACAGTAACTGTTTTCACATGTGTCAGTCACCATTGAGAAGTCATCTGCTGGCATAGTCTCAGACATACACACTCGTGTGCTGGGAAATCGCCTTTAGAGTCTAGAAGGTCTAATAATCTATACCTAGGAGGAAACCTGGCAGCAGAATACCAATAGAGATGCCCCTTCAAGGAGACTGAAAGGAGGAGGCAGACAGAGGCACATGGCTTATATACGGATGGCACTGGTCACTTGTAAAGTTCTTATAATTTGTGATGTTTAGTTAAGAACACTGCCCAACCCGAAGGTTGGGGATGGAGGACAAATTCTGTCTCCTTTTAGAATGGTTTAGAGAAAATATAATGGAATGCTATAATGGAGTTTTCCTTCCTCTGTCGCCCTGAGACTGGTTATGCAGACAGTAGTTCATAATGGCTGTGTCTAGACTGGCATAATTTTCTGCAAATGCTTTTAACAGAAAAGTTTTCCGTTAAAAGCATTTGCGGAAAAGAGTGTCTAGATTGGTATGGACGTTTTTCCGCAAAAGCACTTTTGCGCAAAAGCATCCGTGGCCAATCTAGATGCGAAGCCCCGATCGCCATTTTCGCGATCAGGGCTTTTTTGCCCAAAACAAATCTGAGCTGTCTACACTGGCCCTTTTGCACGAAAGCTTTTGCGCAAAAGGACTTTTGCCCGAATGGGAGCAGCATAGTATTTCTGCAAGAAGCACTGATTTCTTACATGAGATCGTCAGTGTTCTTGTGGAAATTCAAGCAGCCAGTGTAGACAGCTGGCAAGTTTTTCCGCAAAAGCAATTGCTTTTGCGGAAAAACTTGCCAGTCTAGACACAGCCAACATGTTTCTCAACTGTGAGCTCTCATATGTCTTCAGCAGTGCTAAACTTCTAGCACTTTCCTCCTTGCTCCTTGATATGCAATACTGATACCAAATCTATGGATACATCCTCGTATCTGAATCTTAAATTAGCTCCTCTGTTATGCACTTTACAAGATTTTACATTTACAAGGTACATTTCTGAAGGCAATAAGCCGTTATTAATCTACTTTGAGTAGTAATAGACAAAATAGTCCTGTTGCTGATTAAAGGCTGCTCAATATTTTCTAAAAATATATGAAAAATGTTTGCTAGTTGAGAATGAGCTGGTTCTGAATTCATAGATCAATAGTAAATAGGAGATCCATCATCCAGCACATTAACAGATGTCGACTGTCTTTTTTTCAAGGAGCTTATGAGTTAAAAAACTGTGGTGCATTTACTGTTTATTCATGATGGATAAAATTAGACCACAAGCCTATAACATAAGAATTAGCTAAACAGAGTGGTTTGTTCCCTCATCCATTTAGCAATTACTAGATAACAGACTTTTTCTCTAAATGATCCAACTATCAGCTTATAAAATAAAGGTGGTTAGCATGATGGCAAGCCATTAGAAAAATTTTTGAAACACTGTAATTAAATGAAATTATTTTTAATACTAAGCAAATTTGTGCCAGTGGAATAAACACATTTTAACACTCATATTCAACTTGTGGTCCACTATGACCCCTAGATCCCTTTCCACTATGCTCCTTCCTAGACAGTCGCTTCCCATCTTGCATGTATGGAACTGATTGTTCCTTCCTAAGTGGAGCACTTTGCATTTCTCTTTATTAAACTTCATCCTGTTTACCTCTGACCATTTCTCTAACTTGCTAAGGTCATTTTGAATTATGTCCCTATCCTCCAAAGAAGTTGCAACCCCACCCAGTTTGGTATCATCTGCAAACTTAATAAGCGTACTCTCTATCCCAATATCTACATCATTGATGAAGATATTGAACAGTACGGGTCCCAAAACAGACCCTTGCGGAACTCCACTTGTTATCCCTTTCCAGCAGGATTTAGCACCGTTAACAACAACACTCTGACTACGGTTATCTAGCCAATTATGCACCCACCTTATCGTGGCCCAATCTAAGTTATATTCAGGAAGGTAGGAATAATAGATCCTCCGGAAAAGGGCTTTATTCCGGAGGATCGCACCAGTCTAGACGCTTTTTTCCGGCTTTTCCCCAAGCCGGAAAAAAGCGGCGGACATGTTTATTTAAATCCGCGGGGGATATTTAAATCCCCTGCGGATTTCCCTATGCTGACTTACCTGCTTTTCATTGCTTTTCTGTTTTTAGGGGCCAGTCTAGACGTAGCCCCTTCTGAAAGAGAGCTTCTATACACAAAAGCACATTTAAAAAGCTATCTGCTTTTTCAGAAGAGAGCGTCCACACTGAATGGATGCTATCTTACATTTAAGCTGTGATTACTATAGATGGAGTGGCCACCAAGGCACCTGTGCTTTTTCATCTTCCCTCTTCTTATAAAAGAACTCCCTTTTCCATGATCACACGTGCTTTTTTCCGAAAGAGCTCTTTCGGAAAAAGCTTTTTCCTTGTAGAAAGAGGAGTACCAACGCTGGAAAACCCCCTCTGTTCTTTCAGTTTACTTTCGGAAGAATGAGATTGCAGTGTGGATGTAACAACCATTTTTCTGACAAAACTCTGTAGGGTAGACATACACAGAGTGTCCTCACTGCTGTGGAATGTCCCTTTCACACACCACTTTTCCCCTTCCTTCTTTGCTACACCCCACTTACGGTTTGCTGTCAGTGGTTAGTAAGGTCCAGCCTATAGAGGTGCACTTGAGTAGGTCCACTCCAGCTCCAGTTCCTAGGGTATATACTGCCTGGTCCAATCCTGCACTGTCTTTCTCAGGCCATGTCTAGGAAACTATTTTGAAATTACTAAATTTGACTTAAGAACTACCAATTTAACAAATACAAGTTAGCATGTCCTTACTATGGGGAAGCATTGAAATTAGTCTGAGGCAAGCTCTGTTAATGTGGACATGCTCCCTCAGACGCAGAACCCCAGGAAGGACTCTGGGGAGCTGCAGAAGGCTCCCCAGAGGCCAATAAATTCAAATTAATGGCACTGGGGCATCCACACTATGTAATTTCAAAGTTACTATTTTGGAACTAGCATTACTCCTTGTGAAAACAAGAATACCGAAATCCGCTGCCTGTTGTTTTAAAATAACAAGCTTGGTAGTATGAACACCCTGCTTATAAATTTGAATTTGGGGAGGTGTGTTATTTTGGAATAAGGTCCTAGTGTAGACCAGGGCTCAGTGTGCCACTTGTAGCCTGCCAAGCTATGTCTTTTCCTATCCTATATCTTTCTCATATATTTTAGTAGGAATGCTGGTAATGCAAGGCCTGCAGGATTTAATTTGTCCTGTAAAAGTTGGCCTTAGCAGTAGTTGTAGTGGAAGAAGAAAGAGTTAATGTATTTTCTATAAGTTATTTGTTCCTGTGTGCTTTGTTCTGTTTGCCATTTTAATACCTTTTATAATAAAATGTGTTGTAATTTGGAACTATCCTCATTGTGAGTGTGGGTGCTGTTGTGAACCCCCAGACCTACTTCCAGGAGTATAACCATATATGACCTGGGATACTGAGGGTGAAACCAACACTCTTCTAGTCAGATTGGTGAGCCTTACTCATAAAAATTCTATTATACCTCTCTCCTAGGCTACACATTGCTACTGTGCCTGAGAAGTTCATTCCAAAGGCACCATCCCTTAACTGAGCTATTGTAATATCAGCTCTTTGGGTGATGGGTGGAATGTCACTGTTGCTGAGCTCTGCAGCTTATTGAAGAGCTATGACATCTCTCACCACAGCACCAGATCTGGCTGACAGCAATTTCAGCTCTGAGGGTTCTCGGTAAAAGTACGTGTGCACGTGTGGAGTACACTCAGTTTTGTTATTACAGTTTGCAGCTCAGCAAAGAGCCACTTGTGGAGAATGTTCAAATAATATACAGGACACTTAAGCAAAGTCCTTGCTACCAGTCCAGAAAATCAATTTATTGTGTCTGGCAAACCTCTAAGTTCTATTACTCAATGGCACATGGACTGAACTTTTGATTATAGTGAATTTTTCACTCAGGGCATGATAAATATGGTTTTGTCACCCTTTAGTAAAATAATAATGATAACAACATCATATTACCCAAAGCTCCCAAAATCTAAGTGAATTTTAACCAAAATGACCAAAATACTCACACTAGAATAGCTGGTGTCAACCATGCAAAAGTTGGATGATGCAACTACTTCGTGGGGGCAATTATCAACCAACTGGTCATGTTAAAACAAAAGTTAGCCTGAGTTCAGGTGGGGGAGAATCCACAATGCTTGGCCCTGCAGGAAGAACTGGCCAACTGCAGACATGGAAACTAAACAGAGTACTTTTGAGATCCAGACGAAGTTCTGGACTCAGCAGGGTATCATGCGGAACTGCATGGAGCTGAGGACTCAGCATGGTACACAGAGACCTAGATGGAGTCCCAGCCTGGCAGGGTACTATCTAATATCAGATGGAGTCCCCAGCCTGGCAAGACACCATGGAGTCACAAGTGAAATATCAAACTCTCTAGAATACTGTGGGGACTCCAACAGAATCTCAAATTCAACAGGGCACCATGGGGCCTTAAGTGAAGCTACCCATTAAACAAACTAGTGAGGAGACTCAGATAGGATGACTCCAGCAATTAGAGGCCCAAAAGGGAGCTAGGATTGCAAACCGGACTCCAAATGAGAGAAAGAGACAGTACAAGCCTGTTTTATAGCTCTCCTCTTAAGGGCTGATTAAATCACAAGGCATCTGGAGTCAGCAGAATGTGAATCACAGAATCTCAGACCCGAGAAAAAAATGACTTTACCACAGATCTGCTGTTCACCTGGGAGGAAAGAGTCTGTTTACTCATTATGGTTCATACACTTGAGACTGTGTGCAGAGATAGAAAAATCTAGAAATGCAGGAGCTCCAAAGTCCAAAAGATGAAGGTAAGAGAATGTATGGATAGAGCCTAATGAACCTGAGCATATAAGCCTAGCCCCACTACAGGGTGACTAAGCCAGGATTTTGTGCTTGGGGAGACTTTGTGGCAGTCTCTATGATCCAGAGAGCACTGTGACCAGGCAGAACTCATTGAATTTATAGTAGAAATGTTGGTGCTATGTTAAACCACAGAGGGGGGTATTTTGGTTAAGTTTAATAAAATAATTGGGAACTTGGGAGTTTTGTATTCAATGTTGTTGCAGACTAACAGGGCAGAAATGTTTTCCTCTCCCCCTGATCCCCAGACATGAAAGTATCTCTGGGGTCCAAATCATAAGAAGGAAAACAAAGTTTCTTTTTCCCCTCGTAAAGGTTGGGAGAATGTCACAAGGTAGCTGGTTACCAGGAATAGACCATAGCTCTCCTGGATCAAAGTGGGTGAGTCCAGTCCAGCCAGTTAAAGAGGGCTGAGCTACATCTGGGCCTCTAAAGAGCTTCTAGTGGGCAGATGGAGGAGTATTGACTGAGACCGGCTGAGCCTGGTAAGGGAAAGCCACAGTGGAATAAAGGAGAGCCAGTGTACAAGGAGGCAACCCTGAGATAAGAACTGTGTCCTCCATGCATTGCAGTAGTTTTCTCTGTGGAGAATGGGGAAGGAGAATTTTGGGGTCATCTGGAGGAATGGCAGGGGGACAATCTGTGGGTAAATACAATGTGCTGATTGCCTGCCATGCTCCCTAAAGAGGAGTTAAAATAAGCCTCAGGCACTGCTATTATCAATATGCCAATGGTGCACATCTGGTTCTCTGTCAGTGTTTGAGGGCAGGAGAAGGGCAAAACCCACACTGTCACTGAGCAGCAAAGCTCATTGTGTTTGAGGGGCCAAAATTTTCATCCTTAAAAGGCAACAGATACTGTTATGTTTCTTTTTCACTAAATTGACAAAAATGTTCATATACTGACAATGAGCTATTGAAATATTAAAACATCAGGATTTTTTAAAACTAATGTATCATAATTTTCACATATGTGCTCTGCTAAGAAGGCATTTTTATTCATCTTCTCAAGTTCAGAGCATGTTATTTTGATATATAAAATAGAAATTTTTCTATTTCTACAATCATTTATGTGCCACACATGAATAATTTTTCCCCAAATCTATTCTATTCTATTGGATTAACCAGAAGAATTTAGATCAATCTATGAAGCAGATGCTTGTAGGAGTTTATTTCTTAAAAGCACTGCAAACTTCAAAAAGGAATAGGCTTTTTCTATTTTTTTTTGAGTTCTAACATATAACTTAGCCAAAATAGCATCATTCAAAATGGAGTAAACAAATAGCTGTGGGATTGAGATGTAGAGTTGTCAAGTTTTGGTTCAAAATGAATTTTTATAGCTCACTTATTGTCAAAATTCCTTAAAACTGAAAAAGCAGAAACAAAAAAAATATTTGTTCATTTTTAGTTTGTCTAAATACTGTTTCCAGAAGACAGTGTAAATATTGCTGTATTAGCCAACACAGGAACCACAAAAGACAGCTGCTCTTCCCCACAAAAGAGTAGAAAGATTATGATCCGAATCTTCATAGAACTGTGCTCTCTCTCTTGCAGAGTATCTCATGCCCCAAGGAAAACCAAAGATCCAAGCAGCTGATGTTCAATCTATGCCCCAGTTCATAGATCTGTAGCTAAGCCACAAGGATGAATAGATGCAATTTCACATTGCTAAGAAGGTATTTTTATTCATCTTCTATAACAGCTCTCAAAACAATTACCTACCTTCCTGTAACTTTTGTTCCTTGAGATGTTCTGCACATGTCCATTCTATCTTAGGTGTGTGCTCACTTCCTATACTGTTGTTGAAGAACTTTTCCATTGGCAGCCCGCAGCAGGGCAGCCTGAGCACTTCCTGTTGCCTCTTGCCACTTTATGCCCCTCAAAAAATGAGGAGTAACTTTAGTTAGAATCAAGGGGTTTGGTTCAAACTAACATGTCCCGGTGTGCACTTCCTGGTTTGAATCAGCTGTGATTCGAACTAGCACGCTGGCGAGATCATGCTAATGAAGTGCGAGATATTTAAATTCCCACTTCATTGACTATTTTGAATGCATGCATTTGCATCCCTCGTTCGAACTAGGGTGCAAGTGTACACATACCCTGATGGAGGATATGTCTCCATGTCTTGGCCAGGGATTAGGGAAACCATGGGTCATGCACCAGTCATAGTATTGGCCTCCTCGCCTTTCTACAGAGAAATGGCCAAAAGATGAAGAATCTGAAATATGACAACATGAGGACAGAACCATTTGGGCCTGGGGTTAGTTAATTTAAGCCCAGAGATTGTGGTACTGGAGATATAATTGGAGGCTTTCCTTTCTACTGCATTTGCCTTTGCGGAGCTTGGGAGGCAACAGTACTTAGGGTTCTTAACATAGTGAGGTAAGTGCAGCAACTATTCATACTGACTATAAACCTTCTATACCCTGTTCTTGAGTACCAACAGATGAGACTGAAGAGCTGCATATATCATCCGTCTGCTCCATACTGAAACTGATGTAGCTTTCTGTATCAGACAAGTTTGACAGAGACTGAAGTGCTGTCTCTATGAGTAAACATTTGAGCCTTGCCAGTCTATCTGTGGGACTTAAAATCCCGTATCAATGTGACATTTATCACATATGTGGGATTTTCAATACTGTTTAGCGCAAGTCCAGCAGGATTTTAAACCTGGATAATGGTACATTGATCTATTACAGATGCCTGTATTGAAAGATGAAAAAGTGGTCTCATAAGTCAAACCTAAGACTAAAATCTATCCCTAAAACTAATTTAAACATAACTGACCAAATAATTTCTAACAATAATAGGTTGTATATACAAAGGAGTAAGGGAAGCACTTATGACAAGGAGTCTAAGATTGTGTTGACAACGATAACTGACAGTAAGAAGGGACTGAATTGGGTGTGGATAGCTCAGCCCTTATATGGATGCTTCAGAGAAAATGTTCTCTGATAATTGCATAAGGGTGTGCACACATCTATAGTGAAATGAACATGTGCAAAAAACCCAAAGAATAACTTCAAGTTCTATATGGCAATGAAAACCTTGTGAAGAGGTGACATCACTTAGTAAGTGCTCAATTTGTTATTCTTATTACTCATTCATGAAATTTTTTTGAATTTTTCTGTAAAAAAGAAATTAAGAAAATACTTACTTAAACCACATTATATTTGTTTTATATTATTTCTGGGTTGCTGAATTTTGCAGCCCTTCCTGTTGATTGTTTTATGTTGAAGTGCCTGCAGGCTACAGATGTGCAGATCTTTATTTAACATGACATTTTGCGTGGGCAAATGATGCAATATATAGTTCAGATATGTGGCCATATTTATCCCTGATGTAACCTCAGTGCCTGTCATGGAATACAGCAAGATTTATTTGCCCTAGGAAGTTCAGTGGAAAGAAGTGAAAAAACACCTCACCTAAGCCGTTCTGTTGTATAGTATTATCAACTCTTTTAAAACTACTACACTGTGATTTGCCAGATTTTGCATTAGTTCATAAATTCTTGGATACACAACGTACACTAAACACTACTACAGTTCTTTTCTCATCCAAGGGGACTATGATGTGGAAATTTTTCTATCAGAGGTAAAGAGAAAGTTTAATCCAACATGGTGAATGTATTTTTTATTTTACTATTTGGGCAACAGTAGTATATGTATATTGCAGCCACTATATCAATATTTCCTTTCTCTCAGATCAAGATAAAACACTTCTAGTGACAAAGGTAATTCAGCATTTGCAAAGTTTCAGTGTATTTTTAATTATATTTTTGCTTTTAGTGTTTCCAGTCACTTACCCTTTCTACTTCTCTTCCTCAACCAACTGCAATCAAATCTAACAGGGACACTATTTAAAATTAAAACTCTCTCTTTTTTTAGGAATAAGCTTAATAAAGGATTGGAGAACATGGGTAAAGATAATTGAAGAGTTTTTATGCAAAACATCAGAGAAGACCCCTGGAGAAGGGAAAACACTCAACCTCCACCTGTGGGGTAGGATAAATGTAATTAAAATGATTTTTGCCCTGCAGTTTAATTACTTATCATGAACAATTCTAATAAATATCCCCAGAGACTCTTCATTACTTCATAAATCTGGAAAGAAAAAAAATAGCTACGACAAAACTTTAAAATCCCAGATTGAAACTAAAAGAAATGATAGTCCATGTGAACAATGATAGTTTTCAATATGCTCAACCCAAAATTTATATTTAATGGAAATTAACACTGCCTCAATTAATACATGACATGACTCAGAGGAGGAATAATTGCCATAGGTCAGAAGAGAGCAAACTAATATTAAACTACTTGGAGCAAACCTGTTAAAATCACCAAGGTCTGAACTCCTCAGGTTGCTAAGCACTGCACAAGGGGTTTTGAGAGCTTTCAACCACCAAGGGGATTTCCCATGTGACACAATATTATTTGTGTAAGTAGGAGTTGCATAAGGGGCCTAATGAATCAAAGAAACATCTAGGCACATGTAAATGAGGTTCATTCATTCAGAAGAGAAGGCACAACAATATGCAATATTGGCATTAATGAATACATGAAGGAATGTAATGAGTCAAATAGTTATTGGATGTACATAAATTTATTTACAAATAACTGTTTGACTTACTAGTAGGTTTCTCCTTCCCTGAGACAAACTTTTCATTTGAGTGGTATATAATACTCAAATGGAAAGTATGTCTCAAGAAAGGAGACCACTACTAATAACTGAAAATAAGACAAAGGATTTAGAAGGCCCATACCATCAACATCAAATTAGTCTTGCAAAAGTGGACTGTTAACAGAGACTAAGTTCTAGTAAGCACCATCTCCCAAACATATTTCCTTTTTTTCTAAACTACAGTGCCAAATTGCCATGCTCCACAAAGATACACATACATCTTTTTTTTAATATCAGGCTTTCATGTTTCTAGGAGGAAACCCCCCAGAGAAGCAAGAAGAGAACATTTGTATCTCTGGTACTATTATTTTCCATCTTCTCTTAAAGTATCCATTACATTGTTAGAAGACAGTGACTGTGAGCTTCTTTAATATTGTCACATTAAATAGATAAACCAAAATAACAGTGAGTTGGATTTTCAGTAATTGGGGGAAGAATGATATGAAAGTTGGAATGTAAGTATTCTATCAAATTAATGATAATGGTGTACTTTATGGCTATATTGAATCCCTATATGAAGTTGATATGCAGGATAACAACTTATGTTGAAAATGATTGAATGAAAGAAGCCATTGCAGACATGGGGTGTATCTAAACTACATGGCTCTGTCGATGGAGCCATGTAGATTAGGCTGATCGGCAGAGGAAAATGAAGCCGCGATTTAAATAATCGTGGCTTCATTTAAATTTAAATGGCTGCCATGCTCTGCTGACCAGCTGATGATCAGCTGTTTGTCAGCAGATCGGGGCAGTCTGGACACGCCGTGGTCGATGAGGAAGCCTTTGTCGACCGGTGCAGGTAAACCTGGTTTCACGAGGCATACCTGCGTGGGTCGACAAAGGCTTCCTCGTCGACAGTGGCGCATCCAGACTGCCCTGATCTGCCGACAAACAGCTGATCATCAGCTGTTCGGCAGAGCGTGGCAGCTATTTAAATTTAAATGAAGCCAGGATTATTTAAATTGCGGCTTCATTTCCCTCTGCCAATCAGCCTAATCTACGTGGCTCCACCGACGGAGCCATGTAGTTTAGACACACCCATATTCTTGACATGGAACAGTTCAAACTAGTTTAAGAATACTGTTCTAAAAAACGACAGTAAATTATCAAAGGAGAGAGTTACCAGAACTATTTTCTCTGTATTTGGAGATTATGCAAAATTAGGATACATTCTTTATAGGAAAGTCAAATGAATTACAGTACATTTAATGGTGACAAAACCATAATTTTAAAGCACTGAAAAGTTCTTGGAATTGTCTGTTCTGGTATTGTTCCATACGTATAATCACCCCTTCCACCTCATGTTGCCATCACCACCACCAAAACAAACAAACAAACAAACAAACAAGAACAAACAAACCTAGTTAACATGATAAATTCAGTTTCAAAAAGGCTGGGTGAAGGTTCTGTGCTATTTCTGAATATTATGATTAGCAGCACGAAAAAATATGGTCTCTTGCTCTTTTATAATTATTTTTTGTGCTTTAATTTTGATACGAAAAGCATTGGCACCCAAACAAGTGCTACAGTAGTAAGAACATGGATGCTGTGTTTGTATCTCCCTTTTGTAACTGTCATCTGAGGAGGTTTTTTTTCTTTATTTTGGTGGATTAATTTGTTTTATCCCATGGAAGTGATTGCAATATCTTTTCTTGTTTTATTCTATTGGAGTAGTACAGATTGCAATTTTGGGTGGGGAAGGTAGATTATCTGCTTCTGGAGCTCTTAAACAATATGGCCTCCTGAGAATGTTTGTTTAATTTAGGTTTTGTAAATTTATTGAACTACTTTTCTGTACAAGATCTAGGAGTTCATATGAATTGTATTATTTCATGGGTAAGAAGCGCGTGGTGCCTCACGCAGCCAGGCATGCCTATGTCCTGTGAACAGCACTCCTCGGTCTGTATGGGGTCGTGAGGGTGCCCTTGTGCCCAGCCTACTTCCAGTGTTGGCTGGTAGTGGGAGGGCACCCCTCTTCCCCTGCTGCGAGAGAACATCCCCCACAGGAGTCAGATGCTGAGCCTGTAAGCAGGATCTCAGGGGTGCTCTGGGGCTGCCTCCTGAGGCCTTGTAGTACAGACTGGTGCTGCACATGCTTCCATGTGCACCAACTCTAGCATAATGTCCAGAATGAGAAGGCATCCCATCCCCTCTGTGCCTGCCTCCCCCGCCCTGTGTGTGTGGATGCCTGAGAGACATCCAGGCCCAGCGGTATGAGCTCCAGGGTCAGCATCACAGTGCTGGCCGTGTCCTCCTCCTCCTCCTTAGCGAGCTCTGGGTGGGCCACGATGGTCATTCTGAGCCCCAAGTCCACCACCATGGGTGAGAAAAGGGCTTCCTCACCCCCCAGGATCTTATGGAGGTTCTGCCCCAGAGTGAGAGCTGCACTGCCTGACCATGGCATAGCCCTGGCAAAGCTCCTTAAATTTACTCCGGACCTGTTCTAAGATCCAGGGTGGGTGTTCCTGCTCTGCCAGAGCTTTGGCCATACGTCCATAGATATCGGCGTTCCTGTGCTGGGAGTGGAGATCCTGCATAGTCTCCTTCTTCCCCCACACCTTGAGGAAGGACAGAATCTCCACTCTGGACAAGGAGGGTACCTGCCCTTTGCTATCCCTGGCAGGTTCCTGAGATCCCTCGTGCTGCTCCCTGCGAGGGCCAAGAGGGACTCGGGGGGCTTGTGACTGTGCCATGGGTATCAATGCCTGTGGCAGGGAGAGCTGCATGGTCAGGTGCTGCTCCGAGGGCCGACTTCCTGCCACAAGGCTTGTCCAGGGTCCTGTAGCTTTAAGAGCTAGCAGGAGACAGGAACTATAGGGTTGTGATTGGTTTGGACAGTGTCCACCAGGGCACCTATGTTATTTCCTGAAGGCCTCTTAAAAAAAAAGACTCTTCCAGGTGCTCTTTCTTTGTAGAAAGAGGTTTATCATTGTCAGAAAAAAACCTGTTCTTTTGACTTTCTGTCAAAAGAATGCAATAGCAGTGTGGACATAAGTGAAGTTTTTCCAGAAAAACTACTGTTTTTCTGGAAAAACCCTGCAGTATAGACATATCTTTACTGCTATCTCTTTCCCTTCTTGTCCAAATTCCTTGTCATGTTGACATTGAGTAACTATAAAGTATTGTCTATTATACTCAACTATTTAAAACCATCAGACCTTTTACTGCAGGTTGTACACTGGATTTGTCTATGAAGACAAAAACATTTTGTAATCAATTTCTTTGTGAATATCTGAAGTGTGCATTTTATAGCTATAAACCTCTTTGAAAAATTAATAACAAGAAAAATGTGATGTGTTGGTGTTGCCAGTTATTTCATTTGCTCATTTAATTGAGGATTTATAATTGTGGTTAAGTATAATCAATTAAGAAATAATGAATAGATTTAAGTGGGATAGGATTAATGAAATACAAGGTTGAGAAATATTTGTGTGATGAGTGTGTATGCGGTATATAAGTCAAGTAAAATTGTAATGCAAGGTCTACAGGCAGAGGCTTTTAAGATTTCAACTTAGCTGTATTGAGCCTTACACATTGAAGAGTTGACATTAGTAGATAACCCAAGAATAACCTGGTGCCAATAAAGCTACAAGATTACTGTAAAGAATGTTCCAGTGAGTAATGAACCTATCTAGATCTCAAGACACCTAACTGTAGCATCATGGGAAATTCTGCTGTCACCATGAAGGTTACTAAGGGGCATATATACTTAAATCCTGCTGGGATACTAATGATGATAAAGAGAACTAACAACATTTCCTATGAGAATGTGGGGCACCCCTAAGTATACAAGATGTAAAAGTGTAGATAAAGAAAAAGGGTGTTGGAATCCTCATGCATATGTATAAGGTACAGGTTGGACCTCCTTGTTTCAGCACCTTTGGGACCTGACCAGTCCCAGGTGAAGGATTTTGTTGCACCAGGGAAGTTCATTTCTGTACCCCTGCTACTGGCACCCGAGGCAGTCTACGGATGTTGCTGGACGAGAGAATCTTGGTTAAGAGAGTTTCAACCTGTAGCAGACAGGGTCATAACACAGGATAAATAGGTTTCCCTGGTATGGATAAGAAGGGAAAACAAATTTACAGACATGAAATACCCCCAAAAATACCCAGACATGAACTACTTCAAGACAGACCCAAAAGAGCAAATAACAGAACTTCTCTTGTTGTTACCTACAGTCCACAACTCAGACCCCTCCAATGCATTATACACAATCTACAACCCATCTTGGAAAATGATCCCTCACTCTCAGAGGCCTTAGGAGAAAAACCTATTCTTGCTTACAGACAACCCCCCTAACCTGAAACATATTCTTTCTAGTAACCATGCCATACAACCACATCATAAGCCTCCAGGAACCTAGCCCTGCAACTGAAAAAGATGCCAACTCTGCCCACATATCTATACTGGTGAATTCATCACTGGAGCAAACAACATAAACCATAAAATCAAAAGGTCACTTGCCTGCACATCCAGTAATTTGATCTATGCCATCAAATGCCAGCAGTGCCCCACTGCTATATATATTGGACAAACTGGACGGTCTCTGTGGGAAAGAATCAATGGACACAAATCAGATATACGTAAAGGGTACCTACAAAAACCTGTTGGTGAGCATTTCAGCCTGCCAAACCACAGTCGGACAGACCTGCAAGTAGCTGTCTTGTCACAAACCAGGGCCACAAGCCAGATCCACAGGGAGGCCCTGGAATCACAGTTCATCCACAAATTCAATTCACATACTAATGGACTCAGTCATGATATGGGTTGGTTGGGACACTGCCTACTTAATAACCACTGAAGGTGCTAACAACTCTCTGAGTGGTATCGTTCCTATCTTGGGAATCTATCTATTAACTTTGATTGTTATCTGCTTAGGTTTAAGTACCCATTCTCTAGATACTTAATGATGGTCTGCCTCCCACCCCCCTCTCTTTTTATTTCTTTCCCTCCTTCCATTCCTCTCTCCTATTTATTTCAAGTTTTCATATTGAAAGCTCATGATACCATCTACAAGTTTTGTTAGTCTATAAAGTGCTACCACACCATTTGTTGTTTTTTTCTGTAACAGATTAACTCAGCTACCCCCTGAAGCTTCAGTAGATCCCGTCATTCTGCAGTTTTAGAGAGCTGCCCGACTCAATGAAATCATTGGGGATCTGAATAGATTATCTTGGGTTTTGTATATGTATTTGTAATTGTAACATTGATTATCTGCTTAGTGAATCTTATAACATAGATAAAATTCCTTACTCATAACTATGTTTGTTCTCACTGTATTTGTTCTCTGTGAGCTCCTAGAGTTTATCACACATGGTGAGTCTGAAAAAAGTAGCAGTATAAGAGACACATTCATTTGCTAGGAACATTGTGATTTAAAACACAACTATTAACTACTATATAAATTCAACATAAATAAAGGCTGGAGTTGTTTTTTATTTTCATTCAGTCTTTTTGCTTAGTTTTCATTTAATATACGTGTGTGGGTAATGTATGCAAAAATGTCAGCTATCTGTAACCTAAAGATTATTGCCAAATGTTTTTTCTGTTGTACTTCAGTCCATTTAGCTAAGGGGGCTATATAAAAATGGAGTCTTAAATGCTGAAGACAGTTTAGAAGAAAAGGAATTATTCTCCATGTATGATGGAAATGTCCTGAGTTAACAGAATTTTCAAGATAACTAAAGTTAGAGTTCCCACATAACTTATAATGATTCTATGAAGTTACAGTCCAAAGGAAGTTAGTGCCTGGAGGAAGGATTACTGATAACATAATTACTACAAGCAGCCACATGTTATAACAGCTTGTTTTTGGAAAAGAACAGATCCCCCAGCATTAGTAGCGTGGAGAAATGAAATATGGAAAATATTTTCAACAGAAAATCAAGAACAAGTAGATTTTATAATATATGCTTATCATTTTAGAATTTGAACAAAATAAATATAAAGATAAGAGATTGTCCAAAAACAGATGGGTCTTTTAAAGGAGCAAACACAGGTTATGATTGTTAATATTTGTGTGGAAAGTTCATGTATGTTCAATTTTTTTTTTTAAATACTCACTTTTATTAATGTTGGAATGGGTACTGTTCCATACAAAAAATACATATTTTTTTAAAAATATACAGCTAGTGCTAAGTCCTTTGTCAGCTAAATTATTGTGTTAAGGGTAAGTTTTCACCAAAACTAATAAGTAATATTTTCAAAAGAACACATAATTGGCCCAATGCAGGGGTGGGCAATAAAAAGGAGGCAGTTCACCAGGATTAGCCGGGGATTGGGACACCACTTTCCACTGGTCCTATTGGTCAGGAATGATGATCCATAGCAAATGAAAACTACAGGCTCCTATACTTGCAAAAGAGAAGGTAAATATAGTTGTGGCAGCCTTCCAGGGACTAACCTTGGTGAACCAGATCAAGCCCGTGGACTGGTATTTCCCAACTGCTGGCCTAATGTTTCTCTCATTAACTTCAAATACACAAAACACTGATTTCAATGGGAGCAGCATTTGGCCAATGCTGTGTTGTTTTGGAACTCTCAGCCTGAGAGTGCAAAGCCTTCTGAAGACTTTTTCCCACTTTGAATTGCTTTTAAGCAGCAAATTACATCCTTGGTGACTGTATTTCAAATTTTAATTTTATGTACCATCTTCACAAGAGTAAAAGGTTAATGACAAAGTTTACAAGGGCAACAGTCATATCACAGTGAACACAGGAAATTAGAAACCACTAGTTGTTGGGTACTAATTCTGTACTAATTGAGAAAGCATTCTAGGTAAAAAGGTCACTTATTGCCAGCCACTTGTAAATAGATTCTGACATGTTCTAGCCTTCATTCTACTATCTGAAAAATACTGACCTGAAAAAAGCTACAGTGCAGAATAGGCCAGATTTGCTGATCCAACACAACTGTGCTTGACACAGAAGCAGGTAGAGGGAAGTAGGGACAAAGAACAATATTTAAGTCATCTCTACGCCTTGTGGATCATGAAATTAATCTATACCAGAATACCCAGAACAAGTGAGATCAGGCCTAATTTATGTGAGCTGCTCACAGCTCTCAAAGGTGGAGGGGCTGCAAGGTATTTAGGGCCTGATTTGTGTCTCCAGAGTGGCACTCTGATCACTGATGGAAGGACATGCGTCTCAGTCTCAACGAATCTGAGCCATACTATTGGGTAAATTTAAGTGCCTGGGATGCACTAATCTAGAGGTGAATTTGTAATTCATTGGAGAAAATATATGTCCTGTATTGGCACAAATGCACTTTGCTCATTTGAGTTGATATTGCCTTTACCATATAGTTGAAAAGATAATTAGTGTTTAACAATGTTTTATATTATTAAGTGAGAGAGCTTTGCAAATATTTTTCAGCAGTTTTTAAAAGAAACTTAAAGTCAAAATAATTAATTTCACAACACAATATACTTGGTTGATCAGCTATGAAAAAATCTCATGTTTCTACAGTTTTAGTGTAATTACTAGAGGGTTTTTGTTATAAGTGTAATTAAATTTCCTTTTGGAGTCATAGAAAATAATGATAATTACCTCACCAATGTACCTACATTATCATCATTCCCAGGCCATACTAAATTGTCCTGATTAGCCTTTCCCTTATACCTGATTTACTCTTCAGTAGCATTATTTCTCATTTATACAACTCTAAACATTTATAACACACAAAACCTACATTAACAGAATATTAAGGCTGAATAGTCAAGTGCTGAAAGAGTAGGAGATGCCCAAACTAAACTTGATTGTACAACCATTCCTGCAGGAAATTTCAATTTTGGTTCAATTCATGGTTCATCAAAACCAAACAAAAACATGTTGATGGAAAGTTCTAGACGAGCTCTAGTATATGTGAAAATATTTCTGTACATGCATGATGAAGGCTGCTGCCACAGGTTACAGAAAAAACATAAATCAAGGAAAAACATAAACAAAATATTGCATCATAATACTTAAAAACACACATGCTTCTGTGCAGAGCTTATTCTTGCTTCGGTTGCAGAGAACCCTCCCCCCCCCCCACACACACACTATAACTATTTAACTTACAGTCTTTTCAAGGAGTTCATGGGCCTTTAGATTCCCAGGTCATCCCTAATTCCTGGCCTATGACATGAATAGAAAACCATTTCCTATTCATTCATTTTCAGAATTCCCTCCACAGCATTTCACTGACTCCTTTTTATAGACTTCCTTTGGCTCAGGCCCTAAGGTCCATTGAAATTAAGTCTCTCTTGACTTCAGTGGCCTTTAAATTGGATGAGTACTTCAGTAATCCCTTCCCTGTCTTCCATTCTATGGGGAATCACAACTTCTTTAAAATGTGCTTACATATTCTTGTAATTTCTCCTCTAATCTTCCCCCACTACAAAATGGGCACTTCAAGTCAAAACAAAGCACACTTTGACATTTGTAGGCCAAGACATTTTGAAGATTTGATTTTGAAATAATGGGCTTGGTAGTGTGGATGATCCACTTATTACTTCGAAATAAGGGGAGTTATTTCGAAATTACTCCCTAGTGCACACCAGGACTAAATGACTAAGTCACATAGGCATTGTTGAAAATTCCACTCTTTATTTCCAGCACTACACAAGATCATAGAGTCATAGACTCATGGGGCTGGAAGAGACCTTAGGAGGTCATGGAGCCCAGCCCTCTGCCCAAAGCAGGACCAACCCCCACTGAATCATCCCAGCCAGGGCTTTGTCAAGCTGGAACGTAAAAACCTCTAGGGATAGAGATTCTACCACCTCCGTAGGTAACCCATTCCAGTGCTTCACCACCCTCCCAGTGAAATAGTTTTTCTTAATATTCAACCTACATCTCCTTCATTGCAGCTTGAGACTATTGCTCCTCATTCTGTCACTTGTCACCACTAAGAACAGTCTCTCTCTATTTTCTTTGGAATCCCCCCTTCAGGTAGTCTTCTTTGTGCTCACAGCAATTAGTACTGTAGCTGAAGACCAGAATGGTTCAGTGAAAGTCTGAGCACTTACAGTAACCCTAAGAATGTGCAATCCTGCAGTTTTCATACCATACAGTCCATACTGCATGTTTTGCAACTCAACATTGAAGGTTTATCAATAGCCAAGTAACATTTAATAAGTACTCTTGCTTAGCAACATATTCTTGCTTAGCAACATTGTGATCTTTATGCAAGAAAGTCATATTTCACTAATTAAGATGGACAATGCAAGATCAATGGCTTCTATCTGATACATCATACTGCACACCCAAAGAATGTCGTTGCCACAGATGTTTGGGTTACCATTGTCTATGCTGTCCATGTGTTATCCAATGTCATTAAATCAGCACATGTTGGATAGTAAATGTCTACAGACCCTGCAGGATTAGCTGGCATCAACAGAACTTTCCGTACTTACCTCATCTAGCTATTTATGTTGGAGACTTTAACAGCAGTAATATCGACTAGGGCTACAATGTGGCTGATGGAGATTCCACTACCTCCCTAGGAAACCCATTCCAGTACGTCACCATCCTCCTAGTGAAATAGCTTTTCCTAATATCCAACCTAGACCACGCCCACTATAACTTGAGACCATTGCTCCTTGTTCTGCCATCAGTGACTACTAAGAACAGCCTTTCTCTTTCCTCTTTGGAACCTCCCTTCAGGAAGCTGAAGGCTGTTATCAAATCTCCCCTCACTCTTCTCTTCTGCAGACTAAATTAGCCCAAATCCCTCAGCCTTTCCTCATAGGTCATGTGCTCTAGCCCCCTAATCATTCTTGTTGCCTTCCACTAGACACTGTCCAATGCATCTAGATCTTTCTATAGTCGGAAGTGCAGAACTAGACACAATATTCCAGATGTGGCCTCACCAGTGCCAAATAAAGGGGAATAATAACTTCTCTAGATCTTCAGGAAATGCTTTTTCTAATGCACCCTAATATGCCATTAGCCTTCTTGGCCACAAGGGCACATTGTTGCCTCACATCTAGCTTCTCATCCACTGTAATCCCCAGGTCCTTTTCTGCTGAACTGCTACTTAGCTAGTCTGAACCCAGTCTATAATAATGCTTGGGATTCTTCCATACCAAGTGCAGGACTCTGCACTTGTCCTTGTTGAACCTCCTCAGATTACTTTTGGCCCAATCCTCTAATTTGTCTAGGTTACTCTGGACCCTATCCCTGCCCTCCAAGGGTATGTCTACACTAGCTCGTTAATTCGAGCTAGGTAGGCAAATCAGGCAACCGGAGTTGCAAATGAAGCCCGGGATTTAAATTTCCCGGGCTTTATTTTCATGTTCCTGGCCAGCCGCCATTTTTAAATCCCCCTTAGTTCGAACAAACTGCCCGTAGCTACACATGGCAGTTTAAAGTTAATCCTCATTCCACAAGGAGTAACAGTTAATATGAACTAAGGATTTAGTTTGGATTAACTTTAAACTGCAGCATGTAGCCGCAGGCAGTTCGTTTGAACTAAGGGGGATTTAAAAACGGCGGCCGGACGGGAACATGCAAATAAAGCCCAGGATATTTAAATCCCGGGCTTCATTTGCAAATCCGGTTGCCTGATTTGCCTACCTAGCTTGAATTAACGAGCTAGTGTAGACATACCTCAACATATTTACTTCTGCCCCTAGCTTAGTGTCATTTGCAAACTTGCTGAGGGTGCAATCCATCCCCTCATTCAGATCATTAATAAAGATGTTGAACAAAACCAGCCCTAGAACCGATCCTTGGTGGCATTTTACTTGAAATCGACCACCAACCAGAAATTGAGCCATTAATCACTATCAATTGGGCCCTACGATCTAGCAGCTTTCCATCCACTTTACAGTCCATTTATTCAACTTATACTTCCTTGACTTGCAGGCAAGAATATTGTGGGAGATTGTATTAAAAGCTTTACTAAAATCATGGTATATCGCATCCACTGACTTCACCATGTCCGCAGAGCCAGTTACCTCATTATAGATGCTAATCAGATTGCTCAGGCATGACTTGCCCTTGGTGGATCCATACTGACCATTCCTAATCACTTTCTCCTCTTCCAAGTGCCTCAAAATGGATTTCTTGACGATCTCTTCCATGATTTTTTCTGGGGACAGAGGTAAGGCTGACTGGTCTGTAGTTCCCTAGATTGTCCTTCTTCCCTTTTCTTAAGATGGGCACTACGTTTGCCTTTTTCCAATCATCTGGGACCTTGCCCGATATCCAAACATTTTCAAAGAGAATGGCAAAGGCTCTGCAGTGACATTTGCCAACTCCCTCAGTACCCTCAAATGCATTAAATCTGGGCCTATGGATTTGTGTATGTCTAGTTTCTCTAAATAGTTCTTAGCCCGTACTTCCTTTACTGGGGCTTCTCTCCTCCTTCCCATACTACATTGTCTAATGCAATAGTCTGGGAGCTGACCTCGTCTGTGAAGACAGAGGCAAAAAAAGCATTGAGTACTTCAGCTTTTCCCACATCATCTCGCACTCAGTTATCTCCCTCACCTCCCTTGCTAGCAGCAATTTCAATTGTGATTTCACCTTCCTGATTACTCCCCTTCATTCTCGGGCAATATATTTATACTCCTCCCTAGTCATCTGTCCAAGTTCCGCTTCTTATAAACTTTCTTTTCGTGTTTAACTCACCAAGGATTTCCCTGGTAAGCCTATCTGGTTGCCTACCATATTTGCTTTTCTTACTGGACATTGGGATGGTTTGTTCCTGTGCTTTCAATAAGGATATTTTAAAAGTACTGCTAGCTCTCCTGGACTCCTTTTCTCCCTCATGTTAGCATGTTAGCATCCCAGGGGATCCTTTCCATCAGTTCTCTGAGGGAATCAATATTTGTTCCCGATTGTTTCCCAGGCTTCTTGCATTTGTGTATAAACACCTTAGATAACTAGTTGATTGTCCTACCTTCTCCATTTGAATCAAGGGTCCTCCTTTGTTTCTCCTTCCTCCTTGTGTTTCTTCCTAGTATTAACTGGGGACCAAATGGCTAAGGGTATATCTACATTGCAAAGTTAATTTGAAATAACAGCCGTTATTTCAAATTAACTTTAATAGCATCTACTCATAAAAACCGCTATTTCGAAAAAAATTGGAAATAGTGGAGCCCTTATTTTGAATTTGATAAACCTCATTCTACGAGGAATAACACCAAATTTGAAATAGCTAATTTGATATAAGTGCTGTGTAGACACTTATTTTGATTTAGGGGGCCTCCAGCCCTTCCCAGGGAGCCCTGGTGGCCACTCTGGGCACAACCAGAAAAAATTTTCTGCTCCCCCCGCAGCCCTGGAACCCTTAAAGGGGCAGACTCTCGCCACAATGCATGTGCCAGTTGCCAGCCTGCCAGCACACAGCCAGCAGACCGTGCACCTGGCACGAGATGAGCCAGCCACCTACTGCCACCCAGCCCTCCACCACTCCTCAGGACCAGGCTGGCGGCTCTCAGGAGCCTGCCAGGGGCCTCAAAAGTCAGGTGCCTTCCTGGTCTAGTGCGGAGATCGTAGGCCTCATTAAGGTTTGGGGGGAGGCCTCCAATGCCCACGATCTCTGCACTAGGCGCAGGAATGTGGCCTTCTACAGTTGCATGGCTGCCAGCCTGGCCACCAGAGGCCACATGCTCAGCCAGGAGCAGGTGCACAGCAAAATTAAAGAACTGCAGCAGGCCTATGCCAGGGCCTCCAAACCAGGGGCTGACCCGGATGCCTGCCTGCATTATGAGTCCCTGGACTGCAACCCAGGGGGTCAGATGGTCCGTGCCCCCCTGGTCGTCATCGACCCCAAGGTAGAGGACCCTGCCCCTGACACAGGGGACAAGGAGGAAGCGGAGGATGAGGGCAGCCAGGAGCCTGCAGGGAGCATGCCCTGCACCCAGAACCCCCGAGCCGAACCGGAGAGCCTGTCAGAAGCCTCATCCAATGTCGGGGAGGCCTCCACATATGAGTGCCATCACGGTCCCCTTATGTGGGGTGGGGGAAGGAGGAAGGGAGAGCCCAGGGACCATGCATGTCGGTCGTGACAACCTGTGCATCTGCCGTGCCATCCAGGACATGTGGCCCCAGCTGGGTGCCATGCAGGGGCCCTGGCCTGTTCCTCACATGCGTCTACGCGTGATGGCATATGACAGGCTCCTGACCCAGGGGAGAGAAACTGCACACTTCCCTCCCTCCAAACGCCCCCTCTACACAAAGACAGGGCACATCTCCCCTCTCCCCCCGCCTCCACCACACTTTTGGCAGCACAGGGACTGGAGTGCAGTCATGAGCCAGCTCACACTCCCGGGGATAGCAGGTATGGAGACCTGACGTCCTCGCCTTTCTGAGGGGGGCTGGGTTTCATCCACTGTGTCCCCAGGGAGAACTGACCACTTCTTTTGTTTCACCGCAGCCACAGCACCTGCGAGTGCAGGACGCACCACTCCGCCTGGACCATCCATCTGCACCCGGGCCAGCAGGTGCACCCACAGCCTGGAGGAGTTCCAGAGGCAGCAGCTGTGGTTGCAGGGATGGCAGGTCCACAGCCAGGAGCAGTGGGTGCAAGAGGACCTGCAGCTGCGGAGGGAGAGCTTGCAGGAGCTGCGGAAGCAGGGCCGTGCCCTCTGCAAGCACCTGCAGGCCCTGGCAGATGGATTTCTGCCTCCTGCTGCTCCAGCCCCTGCGGCTGCCCCAGCTATTGCTCCTCCTCCCACCCCTGTTCCCCCTCTTGCTTCTTCCACCCCCCCCGTCCCTCCTGCCCCACTTCCCACCGGCAATGCTGAGGCCCCCACACCCGCAGCGCTGCGAGACGGGAGGGCTGGCAAGACACCCCACCCTGAGCTTCCCCTCCCCCTTGCCTCCCCCTTCCAGCTCCCTCCTCCCAGGTTTCCCCCCTCCCATCTCCACCTCTCTCCCCACCCCAATTATGTTAAATAAAGAGACTTTTTGTGGTAACACAGGTGTTTTTATTGTATATCATGAAGGGGGGGTTAGGGAGGGGAGAGGGGAAGGAGGTGGGGGTGGAATGTAAGGCACAAGGCCCCAGTGGGGCACGCCAGGGGGACTTCAGTCCTTGTCCACCTGGAAGCTCTCCAGCCCCCTGAAAGGGCTTCCCAGCTGGCAGCCATGTGGGGCTGTGAGTACTGGCCAGCCAGGTGGTCAGCCTCTGCCATCCAGGCTGACAGGAAAGCCTCCCCCTTCCTCTCACATAAATTGTGGAGCACACAGGACGCTGGCACCACGTGTGGAATATTGTGCTGGGAGAGGTCAAGGCGGGTGAGGAGGCACCTAAATCGTGCTTTCAGTCATCTGAAGGTCCCCTCGATGACGATGAGGGCCCTGCTGAGCCTGGCATTGAAGGCCTGCCGGGAGGGGCTGAGATGTCCTGTGTAGGACTTCATCAGCCAGGGCTGTAGGGGGTAGGCTGCATCTACCAGCAGGCACAGTGGCATGTCCATGTTCCCGACCCTGATGTGACGGTCGGGGAAGAAAGTCCCGGCGTGCAGCCTCTGGCACACAGAGGAGTTGCGGTACACCCGTGCGTCGTGTTCTTTGCCAGACCAGCCCACATTGATGTCCGTGAACTGGCCCTGGTGGTCAGACACAGCCTGCAGGATCACAGAGAAGTACTTCTTCCTGTTGATGAAGAGGGAGGCCTGGTAGTCCAGGGCATGGATGGGGATGTGTGTCCTGTCGATTCCCCCCCCACCCCGCAGTTGGTGAAGCCCAGTGGGGAAGGTCTAGAAGGGTGGTGAAGTACTGAAATCGGTTACCTAAGGAGGTGGTGGAATCTGCATCCCTAGAGGTTTTTAAGTCTTGCTTGACAAAGCCCTGGCTGGGTTGATTTAGTTGGGATTGGCCCTGCTTTGGGCAGGGGACTATACTTGATGACCTCCTGAGGTCTCTTCCAGCCCTATGATTCTATGATCCCATTTCCCCAATCATCTCAGGGCTTAGATCACCGTCCCCCAACAAATGTAGTTTAAAGCCTTCAAAGATGCTCTCTCCTGTCTCAGTAAGGTGGATCCCATCTCTTCCTAGCAAACCTTGTGCCCAGAATAGAGTTCCATTACTGAAGAAACCAAAGCCCTCTCTCCAACACCACCTGCACAACCATGCATATACTTCCACGATGGAATTGGAGGATGGACACCACTTGCGCTTCAAATTCCTTGATCCTTCTTCCTAGTTCTACATAATCTCCAGTGGCCTTCTCAAGGTCATTCTTGGCCATATCATTAATTCCTACACAGAGAAGCAGAACGAGATAGCAATCCGAAGGTCTGATGAGATTTGGAAAACTCTCGGTCACATTGTGCTGGTAGGCAGCACACTTCTTGAAATTCCAAGTTTGGAGGGCAGATGGGTGACTCTGTTCCTCTTAGGAGGGAGTTCCTGACCACCACCACCACCCATCTTCTTCTCTTGGGGGTGGTGGTCATGGAACCCACATCCCTAGGACTCCCATGCCTTCCTGTTGATGGGGTCTTCTTCTCATCCCTTCCCTGAGAGGTCTCTGCCATAGCATTCTTCACTGTAGTTCCTGTGCAGACAGCCTGAAAGCGGTTACTTACCTCTACCGGAATTGAGAATACCTGAGTTGGCTTTCTTCTCCTGGAGGTTATATGCTGCCAGTTTTCTTCCTTGTTCTATACTGTCCTCACTGGTTCTTCAGCCTGCTGTGCCTGCAGTATTAAATACTACCTTCTATTTAGGAAGATCTAAATGAGAGGAAGGATGTCCTAAAGTGAGAGGGACTGGCCAGAGATGTGGGCTTAATTCCATGGTCTGCCATGAAATTCCCATGAGACCCAGGTTAAATCCCTTACTTTTGCTGTGCCTTAGTTCCCCATCTGCAAAATGAGGCATTATGAGATAAAATCCATTAAACAATTGTGAGGTGTTCAGATACTCTAGTGATAAGTAGAGAACACAGATTCTGCTAATTGGATATCAAACATAAATTGTGAATCTACATTAGGTGTTGATTTCTACTCCAAATCTATCCAAAAGGAAAAGCAAGAGTGTTCTAATTTTTTTAAAGCAAAATAGCATGTTTATTGTGGTGCTTAATTTTGTTTTGTGAAATTTATTTTTATTCAATACCTAAAACCTCTCAGAAAAAAGAAAGCAGTAAATGTTTTGTGTGTGTATTAAACTTTTAAAAACACCACAGCCTGCTATACTTTTAAAATAAAAATGCAACTCTGCTCAGTGGTAAGCAATATACCAAGGTCCATTAGTTAACAATAAAATCACTCCAGTTGCAGAGGTCATTGGTGAACCGTGCCAGACAAAATTAGTATATCTAGCTCTTCTAATTGTTATATCAAGTGTCTTGTAAACAGAGATGTTAAGGATGAAAAGAATTATTTGGTGTCATCCTCATACCAGTCCAAGACTCTAATCTAATAATGAGGCTGCCCTCATTGCTCTGAGTTAAAGTTGATGTTAACTTCCTATTTTAAGCTTAACTTTTAACACTGCCACATGTCTCCCCACACAGTGGAAGGCAAAGAAGGGATGTCCAGAAGCTATTGTTGCTTCTGAGGCCAGGAAGTGGTAATGGGATGTGCCAGGAAGGATAGAGGGAAACATGTAATAGGGGCTGAGATGAAAGTCATGGAAGAACACACAAGGTACTGAGAGCATAGAGCAGTGCATGGAAAAAAGAGGCAAGGGACAGGGAATTAGGAGTTAAAAACAACAGATAGAAGAAAATGAAAATAAGGTCTTGAAAACTGTACAGAATCCAGGGCTGGGGGGAATGGAAGGGAGTGCACATATGATGACCATTTGGGGAATGGGCAAGACTTCTGAGGAGATGTTCCTGAAGGCAGCAGAGGAGATATTGAGTAGGGAGCAGGTGTTTTGGTAGGCATAAAGCTGGATAGGGAAAAACAGGTTTTTTTTATCCAAAATGTTTAAATACTTGACATTTTCTATACATAAACCTTTAAGCTTTTAAAATTTTCCATTTGGATAAAGGTGTCCCTACATTGCCCTCCTTGATCCACTCCCCCAACCCTATATGCTCCCTGTATGGCCAACCGATTACATGCACCTTCTTTGCACTTGGTTAATTCTGAAGGAAGCAGCAATCCCTTTTGCTGGTTTCACTGGCTTTCTGAGATCATGGCATTTTTTCCTGCAGTGCTTATATACCAACCCAGAAATGTGAGCAGGGCAAGGCAGTGATGAATGTTGAAGACTTACTGAAAAGTGGAGAAAATTCCTGAATTCCTTAACTGGAAAATTTCCATAGAATTACTAACCCCAAAATGCCAGATTTCCCAATATTTGGTGCTTTAGAAGATACAATATTCTTTATGAAGAAAGGATAATTTTTCAAGCTGGTGAGCAAATTCTGTGGTCCCCACTAAAACTTAAGCTTAGTTGTTTTACAATGTATTGGGTGTATTTTTCTATGATTTTGTCTAGGCTACTTTAAATATAGTCTCTCTCCACTTCTTTTGAGAGATTGTCTACCTTCTTAATCATCTCACTATGGCCGTGTCCAGACTCAGGGGTTTTTTCGGGAAAAGTAGCCTTTTCCCGAAAAAACTTCCCCTGCGTCCAGACTCAAGCCGCGTTCTTTCGAAATTATTTCGAAAGAACGCAGCTTTTCTTTCGATGGCGGTAAACCTCGTTTCACGAGGAAGAACGCCTTCCTTCGAAAGTTCCTCTTTTGAAAGAAGGCGTTCTTCAATGTAAAGAGGCCGTCTTCGAAAGAGAGCATCCAGACTCGCTGGGTGCTCTCTTTCGAAAAAGCGGATTTCTCTTTCGAAAGATCCGCCTGCAGTCTAGACGCGATCTTTCGAAAGAGGCTCTTTCGAAAGATGCTTTCGAAAGAGCCTCTTTCGAAAGAAGCCTGCAGTCTAGACATAGCCTATAAGGTAGTTCTTTTTGCTATTCAACCCAGATGTTCCATTTCTTATTGTTTATTATTATTGCTAATTATATACTCATGTTCCAGCTAAATTATTCCTCTTCCTGCTTGGTGTTTACAGACTTCACATATTTGTAGATACGTCCTCCCTCTACCCCAGTCTATAAGTCCCTCCAGCCCTTTAATCATTCCCATTGCTCTTCTCTGAACTGTCCCCTTTTTATCAATAGTTATTTTTAGAACCTCTTCATTACTTCCTAATTGTCCAAACTGCTTTCCTTTATTTTTCTTGGGAAAGATTTATTTAAAGTTGCAATGCAATTTGAGATCCTGACTGTAGTGAAATCATCACAGAATATATATCTTCCATCATTTATTAATGGGGCAAGATTTTACATGCATTATTGTTTTCCCTAATCTCTTTGGCTAGTATTAACTTGATTTGTTAATTGCCTTTATCTGGTAATCTTAATATCGAAAAAGGATATTGAGAAGCCAACCAAAGGAGATTCTGTATTCAGAGACAGAGATTTCTTACAACATATTACTCTATGTTCCTGTGCTAGGCATCTTGTCGCTTTTAGTTCCATTCTCTCCCATCAATGCCATGACCTGCTTTTGATGACTACTAGATTTCATTCCTGTCACTGTTCTTTGCAGTAACATTGGACACACATTGTACTTTATTTCTTGCTATTTGGTGTGTTTTCTTTTTTGCAGTTCAACAATGTGTCAAACAGATTTTCAGCATCCACTCTTCAAATCTTCTTCACTCTGTAGTATTTTGAAATGCAATAGTTAAAGAGAGCAAATGGCAATTTCTGCCAAGATCTGAGCCCTCTTCACATTTCCATTAGGGCTTGATATTAAGCTGGCAAGTTCATCTCATTGAAGAAAACCTCTGGATGGCACGTCCTATCGCCACCTCCTCATGGTGAGAATTGGTAACTGGCTTGGATTGGCAGATGGAGTGAGGGGCCCTTCTTAGTTTTGGGTGAGCAACCTGGAGAAATTTCTGCTCCTCTGATAAAGGTAGGTTTTCCTGGTAAGGGATAGCTTCCCCCTGAAAAAGGTTACATGTTTTTAATTATGAAGGAAATGAACTTTTATCTTCATACCACATTGGTGTTGGACTGAGTAAACAATATCCCTGCTGTTGGTTTTGATGCCCTGGCTGACAGTGTAAAATATATTAGGGGGTTAATTGGGGTTGCTGATTATCATTTTTACCTTTTGGGTTTACCATTAGCACTTTTGGTAATTTTAGAATAGATGATTTTAATCCAAGTTTTAAGTATTTAAATATTTGAAGAACTCATATTTTAGTGAAAGGGGATATTTATCACTAACTTATCGACTGTTTTTAATAATGGGATTAATTTTACAAATTTTATGAATAACGGTTCATTTAAAGATGGGATTTTTTATTTGCAATTTTCTGTGGAATGTTTTAATTGTCTCATTCGCACACACATTTTAGTTTCAGTGGGAAAGTCAGTGAAGCATATAAATGTGGTTCATAAGACTAAGGCTAGAAGGGTGGCTTGTAAAAGATGTGAAACTGTAGGACTACTGTGTTTTGTAACCTATCTTTTACATGATCTTCTGTGCCTAATGACTGGAAGATAAGTTATCTAATGCTAATTTTTAAAAGGGGCTCTAGAGGTGATCCTGGAAATTACAGGCTGCTAAATCTAACCTGCATATATACATGGTACACTCTCTTCCTCTTTCTTCCTAATCCATAACGTTCTCCACGCTGCTGTCCAAGGACATGACTGTAGACCGGCTGCAATCAGCAACCAGAAAAGGGTAGGTTGCTATACCTGTGCGTATTGCAGCATAAATAAGAATCTTGCAAGTTAAAGATTCCCAGTGTCAATTTTAACTTATAGCACTGAGTTGTTTCCATTTGCTTTTACTCCCACTAGTAAAAAAATCACATGCAAATTGCTCATTTTTCAACTTCTGGTGGTATATGAATATAAATGCTATTTTTGTCTGAATGCTTTCAGCATTGCTCAGTTATACACCAAATAAACCATGGGATGAGTAGATATTCACTTAGCATGATTCTACAAATACTAAAACACCTGCAGCATAAAATTAAATCTCATATTCCAAATTGTGTGTTGATTTTAGTTCAATTAGATTCTAAGTTTATATGTTTCTAGCTGTATATTTCCTTAAATTATTACTTTCAATAAAGTTCAATATACCAAAGTGTCAGCTTATGGAACAAATAATGTTCTGCCTACCCTCCACTTCGATTATTCTTGAGAGAGTGTTTTCAGTCTGATGGATTTGTATTATATCCTGTTTCTTGTGGGCAAAGGGATTTGGACTCCTCTTTGCTTCCTCAAGTGCTGATCAAGCAGGTGTATGGAAAATGCCCTGAGACTCATGTGTGGCAATAAAAGATGGAAGTGTAGACTTCATTTCAGGAGAAAAGGTATGGTGGTTCTGATTGTCCCAGGGCCTGTTTAGCACATGGATCAGGAACTGATTACTTCTGGTAAACATATTGGCTGTGTCTAGACTGGCAAGTTTTTCCTCAAAAGCAATTGCTTTTGCGGTAAAACTTGCCAGCTGTCTACACTGGCTGCTTGAATTTCCGCAAGAACACTGACTTCCTGCTGTCTGAAATCAGTGCTTCTTGCGAAAATACTATGCTGCTCCCGTTTGGGCAAAAGTCCCTTTTGCGCAAAAGGGCCAGTGTAGACAGCTTAGATTTGTTTTTGCGCAAAAGCGCATCTAGATTGGCACAGACGCTTTTCCGCAAAAAGTGCTTTTGCAGAAAAGCGTCCGTGCCAATCTAGATGCTCTTTTCCACAAATGCTTTTAACGGAAAACTTTTCCATTAAAAGCATTTGCGGAAAATCATGCCAGTTTAGACGTAGCCATTGGGATGTAGCTCTATTGGAGGTTTTGTGAGTAAACACAACGGAGGAAAGATTGTGCAGGTTTCCACATTAATCAGTGTACAGACTTAATTGTAATTGCCAGGTCAGCTAAGTCCACTAGTACAAACCATTCACAGTATTCCACATCCTACTGTGTTAAAACTTAAAAGTTTATGGTTGTTAAAACTTACTAGTCTTTATAAAGAAATACTAAAACTAAACCAAATATGCTAAACCATTCATGTAAATGTAAGTTATTAGTATGAAGAAATAATTTGTGATATTGTACCTCAGTTGTGCATATAATCTACTAGGGAATCAAATAATTTATTGAGTTCATAAAAAATGTATAGATGTCACGTAAAACAAGTAAAATGGAATAAAACTTTGACACTAATCACTTTGATCTACTGAGGTCAGAGACAATACTTACATGTATTAAAATTTCATGCAGGGAACCTCTTGTCTCATTTTTGAACATGTGGGTAAAACTCAGAGGACATGATATGTCAAAAGTGTCAAAAGATTTTTTTAAAAATAAAACATAAGGGATTCAGTGGATGACATGAGTCAAGCAAAAGCCATTCAGGTTCAAATTGTTATGACAATTGTGCTAGCAACATTTTTTTCTCCAGGTACTGTCAATTTTTTTTTTGTAAAATCTTTTGAGCGACACTGTCATTTTACAGTCCATCTGTCTCATTTCTTTTGTATTAATTAATTAAATTAATTCTGTGTCTTGAAAGGCTACATTTAAAATCATTTTTAATAAATAACTTTGTCTAGGAGCTGGGAATACATATTGGAGCATTGCTGCTTTTTATATTCATTGCAGTTTTCTGTTAAAATTAAGTTAAAAATCACATACATAAATGCAAATGTCAAGTGCTGCTGTGTTAATCATGAAGAATTCTACTGTAGTAAATTAAGAAATGATGAATTTAATAAATTCATGCTTTTTTTGTTTATACCAACAGCAATTTTTGTTTAGCAGAATTAAGAAACGTGTTCAGACTATCAAGTCACACCTGTGCTTTGTTATCCAACATGTGGGAACTGGATCCCCAAACTGCTGCCTCCACGCTTTAAGGCTTGACAGCAAATGGATAGCAGCAGCATTATTTATTTATTTATTTATTTATTTATTTATGCTGGCACAGTAAACGCTTTTCACAAAAGCCCATGCTGAATACCGTTTAACCTCTGAGAGAACATCCCAGTACTTGGGAAGGCCTTTTTAGTATACAATAAATCACAATCCATCATAGTAATCTGAGACATATACAGCAGGGGAGTCTCTTGAGAGAACTTTCTGTGAAGTCAGCACCATTTGTATTTTAAAAAGTGAAAGCAAAACACAGCGGAAGCCAGGCATCTACAGCAGGTTTTCCTAATCATAATGAAAAATAACAAAGCTTTAATCTCAATTACTTCAATTACCTTAATCACAATTTGAGCACAAGGCTAGTGAGTTAGTATTTCATTTTGCATATTTTGCAGCTTTTAAAAATTCTCATGGATCATTTCTCTATATTTTCATTGGACAGTCATGCAGCATAAGGTTTTCCTCTGAGGATGAGCTTCATGAGAAAACCCACTCTCATCAATTGTCTGTTTAACTATTGATATCCACTGCTCTCAAGTGCTTTGGGAGGAAATGCAGCTGAGAATCAGCTAGAATTAATAAAAGTCATTTATACCTTCAAAGACAACCGTTTTCTGTACTGTTAATGGGAAATTAACTTTTAAAACATGATAAAGTATTTCACCTCTTTATATGAGTTTCACTTTAATATAACATTTGAAAATAAAACATTACAGTAAACATATCCAGTCACAGGCAGTAGCAGTGCTGTGGATGGATGGGCCTTTACAATGTGTTTAGCTTGGAGATCAAGTTTTCCAGGCCACTGGATCCTTGCAGGTGACATACTTCATTATTTATGGTCATAAATGATGTGGGGGGTTTTTAAAAACACCATTAAGCATTGCTTGTCATTCAAAGTTTGGGGAAAGATTAGCAAAAGCTCAAGTGACCCAGAGGGGTCTAACTCCCATTGACTTTCCAAGTAGGTGCCCAGAGGCCATTCATATCCTTGAAAATCATCAGTGGTTGCCTAACCACTTCAGACATTTTTGAAAATCATATCTTGAGTTAGGTGAGTATTCTTGTACCTGATATTCAGATGAGTATGCAGAGACAGGAATCCTGATTACCTTTGCGACGTTCTAACCACTACATAGCTGTCCTTCCTAACTGCACATTTACCACAGGAATGAGTTCTGTCAGGGCCTGAGAGAGCAGATAAAACATTCTACAATGTGTAAAGGGAAATGTTTCCTTTCATTATTAGGCACCGTGCACATTTTTCAACAGGGGGAATATATGCCATCTATTTCAAGAATATCAAAGGAACCAAGTGAAGCATAATAGTTTTTAATATAAGCAGTACATCCTAAAGCCTTGCTAATGCCAATCATTGACATATTTCTAAGGATCAGTTGCTTTGACATTGTCATCCAAAGAAGGGTGAGAAATGTTACTTTGCTGAGCAGAAGAAAATGAATACATGAAGTGCAGATTTCCAATGTCTTTCCTTTTATAGTGAAATAAAAAATGTTGAACACAGCGTGGTGAACACGACTTCGTTTTAAGCTTGGGAAAACATTTACAAATACAAAAGCATGTCTTAGGAAGTGGGTCTGGCCCACGAAAGCTCATCATCTAATAAACCATCTTGTTAGTCTTTAAAGTGCTACATTGTCCTGCATTTTGCAAAAGCATCTGTGGGATGTTTCCCAAATGTACAATGCACTGGAAATAGCAGTTACGGAAGCCATTGTTTTCAGGAAGTTCATTTTATACTATAGACCTTGATGTTAGTTGCTGAGTTTCTGTTGAGTATTTTGGCATTCCCAGTCTTTTTATAGTTATTAATCATGTTAGTTCAAAAACATCAGTATGATTTTGGATCATCAGAGAAAGCACAATGTGGAACAATGTGACACTGATGTTCTAAATTCCTCAATTACATGCTTCAGTGGGAACTGGATCATGACCTTTTTAGCTGATAATGTCACGGGACAGAGGTAGTCAAGAGACTGCTATCTCTGTACATAGGAATATTTCTGTCCAACTCAAATAAAATATAGATTTATCACTATGGCTACATCTATACTGCACCTCTCTTCCACAAAAGCTTATGCAAATGAAGAGCAGATTAGCATATTGCCACACTTCATTTGCATAATTAATTAGGGGTGGTTTTTACATAAGAGGCTTTTGCACAAAAAGGAGGTGTGTAGACAGCTCCTTTTTGTGCCAAACGCTCCTCTTGCACAGGAGGTGTTCTTCCTCATTTTTTCAGGAAGAACGGCTCTTGCACAAGAGGGGAGTTTTGCATAAAAAGGAACCATCTACACAGCTCCTTTTTGAGCAAAAGCCCCTTGCACAAATACGGCCCCTAATCAATTATGCAAATTAAGTGTGGAGATATGCTAATCCATGCTTCATTTGCATAAGATTTTGAGGAAGCGAGGTGCAGTATAGATATAACCTATGTGTTTCATATGATATTTTGCCACTTGCCGCAATAGCTGCACTTCACTCCAGTTAGTGAACTATGTACTACAAAGTCTCTTGAAATATTATTGAAACCTACTGAATCACGTTCAACATTGCTATTTACTGAATTTTTATCCAAAGAATGAAAGAGTAAAAGAAAAAACAATGTGAGGTATGGTATCTAAAGAAAGCTATTGATTTCTTTGATTTCCTCAGTTGGATCTTTCTATTTGCCAAGAGTGGTTTTCTTTCTAAGTCAGCAAAATTTTGAGCCTGAGGCTATGTCTACACTATGGGGATATCCTGGAAAAACTCCTCCACGTCCAAGGAACGCATCTGCTCTTCCGCTTTTTTGTGTGGTAGAGCAGACACGTTCTTTCGGAAGCCCTGTCTTCCTCTTCTCATCAGGAAGAAGGGCTCACCCGAAAGAGGAGGCTTTTCAGAAATTTGGCCAGTGTAGACGGAAGAACCTCTTCCGAAAAACTATCAGAAAAAGGTACGCAAATTGTGGCGCGCAATTTGCGTACCTTTTTCTGATAGATCATTGTAATAATATGACATAGCCTGATCTCAGTGATCTATTTCTGTCTTTGTTGCCTATCTCCAAGTTTAATAATCAACCTCTCTGTAAAATCTCTTCATTCCCTTTTAGTTGGTCTCAAGGTCATTTTATCTGCATTCTGTAATGTTCTCTCTTTTTCTGGGGCTATGTCTACACTGCAGGCTTCTTTTGGAAAAAGCTTTTCTGGAAGAGATCTTCTGGAAACACTTATTTCGAAAGAGAGCATCCACTCACAAAAGCTCATTAAAAAACTAACCACTTTTTCAAAAGATAGCATCCACATTGATTGGACGCTATCTTGCATTTAAATTGTGATTACTACAGATGGAATTGCCACCAGGGCACCTATGCTTTTTTATGGAGGACGCTTCTTTTGAAAAAAAAAAAACGCTTCCTGTTCCACACATGCCTTTTTCTGAAAGAACTCTTTTGGGAAAAGGCTTCTTTCTAATAGAAAGAGGTTTATTGCTGTCAGAAAACGCCTTGCATTCTTCGACTTTCTGTCAAAAGTACTCAGTTGCAGTGTGGATGTAAGTATAGTTTTTCCTGGAAAAACTCTGCAGTGTAGACATACCCTGGCTATTGTCTGGTAGCTTGTTCTTCCTGTTCCTGTAAATCTCTTGTCCCTCTTGCATAGTCATCTCATATGTCATTGGATGCCACTGCATCCTTTTAGTTTGTATTTTTGGTTGCTGGCTAATTCCTGGAGAAGGACCAGTAGATTCCAGTTGACTTGACAGACTAGTGCTTGCTTTCTCTGATTGATGACCAGCTGAGCTCAGTGGCATCTCTATCCTTTTGATTGCAAAATGTGTCCCTGTGACAGGGCGCTTGCCCTGCACTGACCCTTTAAGGGCAAACCCCAGCCCGGAGCAGGGCCAGGGAGTTTAGCCCCAACTGAGGCCACATTAACTGATTAGGGCCCAGCTGGGAACCATATAAGAGGATGGGCTGCTGCTCCTGGAGGAGGGCAGTGAGAGCCTGGCTGCTGGGGGAGTAGGAGGCTCCCTGGAACTAGGGCAGGGTTGGCAAGGTGAGGCAAGGCAAGGCAAGGCGAGGGGAGGGGAGGGGAGTGGAGCTCTGTCCAAGCAAACCCCCAGACTGCAGCGCCTGAAGCACGGCCTGCTGAAGAAACAACAACCCCCAGAAAGGGGGTTCAGAGACTGACGTGGGCACTGCCGGAGGGCAGTGTCCTGAAGAGGACACCATGGCCCGGAGGAAAGAGGGGAGACAACACCCAAGGGAAGGTACTCAGCTGGCCAGAAGGAGCTAATTCCTAGGACAGACAGCAGGGGGTGCTGTGGGGGTGAGTGAACCCCCTCACAATCCCATAATTGGCAGCAGGATTTTGCTCCTTTGTCCCACCAGTGCCTGTTTTACAGAGTTCCATGACAGCCATGCTGGGCCCCTGGATGAGGCAGGACCTTGGGCAGAAGGGGTGGGGCTGAGGACAGCTTGCCCTCGGTACTGATCAGAGCTATCCCAGCCCTTAGCACTGCCTAGAGTGCACTGCACTTCAGCAGCAATTTAAAAGGCCCAGGACTCTGGGATCCCCGGAACCTTTAGAATCTCTGGGCCTCAGGGCATTTTCCCCATTTGCCCTCCTCTCTTTTCATTGGGCAATATCTGAGCATCTTTGTGATGAGGAAGGGGTGTTTTTTTGTGCCAAAAATGCTAACAATGGGTTTGAACCAAAAGAAATTGTCTTGTGTTACAGTCTCCTAGCTTCAGAGGAGTAGCCGTGTTAGTCTGAATGCATCTGTCGAAGTGGGTCTTTGCTCACGAAAGCTTATGCTCCTACACTTCAGTTAGTCTATAAGGTGCCACAGGACTCCTTGCCACTTTTGCAGTCTCCTAGCTGTTTTTACAGCTGATTCCATCCTACCACTAATCTGTGGATCTGCTGGGAAGGATGTATTGTGGTCATACTTCCATTTCAATGCACATTCCTTGAATTCATCTGAGCCAAACTTGGTCAATTGTCTGTGAATGCAATGTCTCACAATGAGGACCTTCAATTTGCCAGTTACTGACTTGTTTCTTTTACATCCTAGAACAGTGAATAGTTATCCACTGTAATCAAGCACCGCTTTTCCTTTAACACAAATGACTCTTCTCCCTCCTTTCCCCATGATCAGGTGGGCAGTTCATGCTCTTTTCTGTAGCCTTTCTGATTTCCATCAGCTTTGCTGTTGAAACTGAGAAATATTAACATGCTGCATTGGATACAATGTCATGATCCTCTTTCCTAACTCACTAATGATAGATGATGTAGTGTCAGCTAACACCAATAATAATCCTAAACAATATCTGATCTCTATCTGAAGGTGCATATTCAGGCACAGCAATCTTTTTGGAGCACTAAGAAGGACCTTTTAGCATGATTGTTTCTAGGAGCCTGTGGACTGATTGCATTATTCCTCTGAGAGGGCTGTACAGGCATAAGTGACTACTGCAGCCAGATGTGAACAAATTTTGAACTGAGAATTTATCATTCCCACGAAGCACTGAAATCCTCTCATATGTAATGTCTCTGACTGCCTTGACATGATAGGGATTAGCTTCCCCATTACCTTTGAAAAAATTCCTATGTGTTTTTAAAAATTGTTTCCATTGTCTTCAGGACTCCCCATTTTGTGTCCCGCATTGCAGCTACATAATATGGATGCTGCACCCTGATTAGATTCCTGGTGTCTAGGCTGTGTTCCCCCTAAGGTTTCTGTGATGCTTACCATCCACCACCCAAACTTCAGTTGATATTGTCTGTTATTTTTAGGGTTGGTTACTGTGCAGTCATGTTTTTCTTAAGGCTGTTCTATGTTCCCATTGTACGTTATTGGATTGCACGTGATCTCTATAACAGGGATATTCAAGTTCAATTGACCCCAATGAATCATTACAAAGGGCCCTGGTGTCCTGCTGAAATCATGCTGGGCATTTACCCATTAACACCGTTGAATGCATGGAGGTTGCTTATTAGCTCTTGCTGCTTTCCTGTCCTGACAGCTTGAATCTGATGTGTTCTTGGTTCAAGAAGAGGGTCATTCTGTCATAACTGCTGTGTGATGTGACTCCCCCCTCTTGTACAAGTCTGACGATCTTTCTGATGCCACTCTCTTCTCTTGCGCACATTGCTAAAATGGTACAATTTGCTACATTTCTTGCAATGATGTCTTAGTATAGGACACTTCTTTATCCTCTCCTGCTGGCTCCCACAGTAAACATATCTCATTATGATTATGGAACTAAGACCACATGCTCACCTTCTGGTGTCTCACTGTATATACTTATGGCAATGTTGTGCCTCCCAGGGCTTGCATCCTTTCCCTTGAGGCTTCCACTGCATTGCCCATGTCTAAACATCTGTTTATTGTGAGTTCACCTTCCCAGAGCAGCTGCTCCCACAGCTGGTGATCCCAAGTGGTGATGACTTTTCTGTCCTGCATTAGGGAGTCTGTAAAATCCCCAGAATTGCATCTATCAGCCATTGTAATGTCAATAATACAAGGTTCTATCCCCTTCCCTTTGGCCTGGTGTCTAGCCAAAAACCTGTGTTGCTGTTTTTGCTAGGTCATCAGGAAATCTAGGACAGCTGTGCAGCTAAACACTGAGGTGAACTACAAAATACTGCAGCTCTTTTTACCTTTTATGTTAGAAAGTAAAATAATTGTTTTGCTTTCTTGTTGAATCATCCAGTTGCATGGTCAGGCCTGTGTAAAAATCTAAGTCCTCCTTCTATCAGTTCCATAACTGCACTAGATTTGTGTCCACAAACCCATGGTTCCAGGGGGCTTTAGACTGAATTGCTCATGCTACCAGCTGCCATACATCACTGAACTCAGTTTTGATGTTGCCATTTTGTTTTATTCACATAGTGACAAGTGAATAAATAGAACTTTATTACATCTTGTGCACTGTTTTGTCCAACTGGCCGAGTTGCTTCTGAGCTAACTTCCAGGTGTTCCCTGTTTCCACTGGTGGGTGTTGTGTCAATAAATGTCTTTCCAAGGAAATAGGTCTTTTGACTCCATTTTCACTGATCATGATTTAGGGCTACCAACTTTCTAAATGCACAAAATCTAACACCCTTGCCCTGCCCCTCCCCGTCTCTTCCCCAAGTCTCTACCCTGTCCCATCCTTTTTCCAAGGAACCAGCCTCTGCTCTCCCAACCCCCTGCCTCTGTTACATGCTCTTTCCCACCCCTCACTCAAATACTTACTTTCACAGGAGCAGAGGGTTGGGGTACAGGAGATAATGCAATCTTTGACTAGAGGACGGGCTCTGAGGTGGACTGGGAATTAGGGCTTTATGGTGCAGGAGGGGACTTGGAATAAGGGTTTTGGAGTGTGAGAGGGGGCTTTTGACTGGGGTAGGGAGTTGGTGGGGCAGAAGAGGCTTTGGGCTCTGGGTTGGGGGATAATGAGTTTGAGGTGGGGGAGTGGGCTCCAGACTGAAATAGGGGGTTGGAGTTTGGGAGCAGAAGAGAATTCCAGCTGAGAGTGCAGGCTATGGGGTAAGGCCAAGGATGAGTGATTTAGGGGAAAAGGAGAGGGCCCTGGGCTTGGGAATGGGGCTGAGGGGTTCAGTGTGTGGGAGGAAGCTCTGTGCTGTGGCAGGGTATTGGGGTGTGAGAAGGGATATAGGCTCCTGGCATGGGGTTTACAATTTGTGATGGGGCTGGAAATGATGGTTTTGGGGTGTAGAAGTCTCTAGGTGGGGGCATGGAGGAGGGCATGAAGGGTGTGGGATGTGGTCTCCAGGTAGTATTTACCTCAGGTAGTTGCTGGGAAGTGGCAACACATCCATCCAGGTACTAGGTGGGGCCAGCTACAGGCCCTGCTCTCTTAGGGTATGTCTACACTACCCCGCTAGTTCGAACTAGCGGGGTAATGTAGGCATACCGCACTTGCAAACGAAGCCCGGGACTTGAATTTTCCGGGCTTCATTTGCATAAGCAGGGAGCCGCCATTTTTAAAACCCCGCTGGTTCGAACCCTGTGCAGCACGGCTACACGGGGCTCGAACTAGGTTCCACGAGGTGTACCGGTAGTTCGGAATAGGAAGCCTAGTCCGAACTACCTAGTTCGAGCCCCGTGTAGCCGCGCTGCACGGGGTTCGAACCAGCAGGGTTTTAAAAATGGCGGCTCCCCGCTTATGCAAATGAAGCCCGGGAAATTCAAATCCCGGGCTTCATTTGCAAGTGCGGTATGCCTACATTACCCTCCTAGTTCAAACTAGGAGGGTAGTGTAGACATACCCATAGCTCCCATTGGTTGCTGTTCCTACAGAACCAGGACTTGAGGTGGGGGCAAGGCACAAAGCCCCCTAACTGTCCCTTTGCCTAGGAGCTGAGGGATGTGTTGCCACTTCTGGGAACCACGTGAAGCCAGGTAGGGAGCCAGCTAGCCCTGCGCCACCAGACTTTTAATGGCCTAATCAGCAGTGCAGATTGGAGATGACAGAGTCTCTTTTGACTGTGTTCTGGTTGAAAATTGGACACCTGGCACTCCTAAGCATGGTATAATTTCTCCTGTTGTTTTTTAACATTATTTTTGCTCCTTTGTGTGTGTTTATCTGTCTTCATTCAGCCCTTCCAATAATGCTCTTCTTGCACCGCAAGAAAAAACTCGCTATTCTTCCTCTGCATCTTCTATGAAATGTTCCAATAGCAGATGGGACTAGACTAATCCATTTTTCAGCTCATTGTGATGCCATTACAGAATCCCAAACATCAGAACTAAATACAATCAAACAACCCCTTAGTGGTTTGAAAAGATGTGGTTAACCTCAGAAAAAAATGCTTTATTGAATGTTCTCTGTACAGTAACAATGTAAGAAAGAAAGAAAGATGTACTTTGAGATCCAATAGTAATACTTTTTAATTGAAGGACCTAGATCTTGCCTGGCTCCCTACTAAATGTTTTGCCATCCTAGGTAAGAAGAGAAAACGCACCATGTGACATGAGAGCCTGTTGTCATGGGAAGTATGCAAAACTGGGAAAAGTGAGTTTTCTGGAGCATTGCAAGCATTCCACAAATGTCCTGCTTTCTTGTGAAATGTTTAGGAGTGCGATAGAGTGTACAAACCCCACATTGAGACAGAAGTCGTTAAGGAGCCATTCAGGGCCCATCGATCTCCACCCTGTCTCATCTGCAGAAGCTGCTCTAATAGAAGAAAGAAGTTAAAAGAGACCCAGACAGGTCACATGAGGCACAGACAGGACGGACCTATCTTGCAAGCTCCTGCAGAAGGGCACTGTAGGAGTCCTGGCTGCAGGGAACGAGTCTGCAAGCAGCAACTACCCCAAACTCTAGAGGTGGAGCTAGTCTTTCCCTAGGATTAGGAAACACTTCCTTCTAGCCTCTGGTTAATCATTTATATGGCTTGTGGCCTTGTCTGGGACTAGGTGGTGGGAGGTGGCCCAAAGCCTTTTGAAGTGCTTGCAATGGCTACCCTTTGTAGGTCCTTTGTAGGGTTCGAACATGGTGGGGAGGGAGGGCCTACATTCCTGTACAAAGATTCCTACTTTGATTCCTCCTTTGAAGTAGGAATAAGATCCTCCGGAAAAGGGCACTTTTTCTGGAGGATCGGGGCCAGTGTAGACGCTCTTTTCCGGCTTTTTTAAAAGCCGGAAAAAAGCGGCGGACATTTTTATTTAAATGCCGCGGGGGATATTTAAATCCCCCGCGCATTTCCCTACTACGACTCATGAAATTTACATGCCCCTTCCGGAAAAGGGGCCAGTGTAGACGAGCCCTTCTTCTAATTTTATGGCAACCTTGCCCCTCTCAAGTTAGCAAAAATGGAATACAGTTGGGTATTGCTAAATACACAGGGCCCCTCTCTCCTCTACCTTGCACCTTGTGCATGCCTGTGAGAAATGGGCATAATATATTACAAAGACTATCATTTCAACAAATGCAAATGACTGTACAAAATGCAAATCAGGGGAGAACCAGTCTTTTAATTTTTACTGTGAAAAATGGAGTGTTTGGGATTTGCTTCAGATATATAGATTAAAAGTTAGCTTTACCTCTCCTTGTGGAGGGAGGTGAAAACTGTGCCATGGAAGGATTCACCTCCAGGGGAAAAAATAGTGTTCCAACTGCCACCCTCCATGGGATTTGGCTAAGGTGTTATAGCTTCAGTCTCTGAAGGAAACGCCATAGCAACCAGAGAGATTTAGATTTCATGGAAGTTGTGGTGAAGTAGTGATCTATCAGGTGCTCTGAACATATTCTTCTCTGATCAGCTCCTCCTGTTTATCAGCCAGCTCCATAGTGGAGAGGAAGTTGGATGCCTCCTGCACTGCCTACTTTTTCACCACCAAAGACATTCTGTAGTTAGGATCTTTCATATCACAGGTCAGTAGAGACCAGGAATGAATCTAACCCAGTGGCTACATTTAGACTGGCATGATTTTCCGCAAATGCTTTTAATGGAAAAGTTTTCCATTAAAAGCATTTGCGGAAAAGCACGTCTAGATTGGCACGGATGCTTTTCCGCAAAAGCACTTTTTGCAGAAAAGCATCCGTGCCAATCTAGACGTGCTTTTCTGCAAAAAAGCCCCGATCGCCATTTTCGCTATCGGGGCTTTTTTGCGCAAAACAGATCTGAGCTGTCTACACTGGCCCTTTTGCGCAAAAGGACTTTTGCCCGAACGGGAGCAGCATAGTATTTCCGCAAGAAGCACTGATTTCAGACAGTAGGAAGTCAGTGTTCTTGCGGAAATTCAAGTGGCCAGTTTAGACAGCAGGCAAGTTTTTCCACAAAAGCAGCTGCTTTTGCGGAAAAACTTGCCAGTCTAGACGTTTAGATACAACATCTAAGTCATATACACTTCACCTCCATGCATTGAACATTCACTTCCATACAGACTGGGGACTTCAGGGCTGAATCCTGTGTTCACTACTCAACAAATGTCCCTATGATTTAAATGCGTGTACTGCCTGAGTAAAGACTGCAGGACTGGGTCTTCAGGGAACAGGCTGCAGATGGTGCAAGAGATATGATGCATGCATCCCAAAGCACAGACAGAACAATGTGTACAGATCAGTTGCTTTATTTTTAGTAAACATCATCCTGCAAAACTGCTGAAATGATTCTCCCAGAAATTTGAGAAATTGTGTTTATATTCTATTAAGTCTGTCTTCAAGGTTGAGGACTAAAAATTGGTGATATTCCCTTATGCTGCAGAGTTTAATTGATAATTAAAAGAAAGAAAAAAGGAGAAGGTTTGAGCAGTATAATTTAGGGTAATAGAGAGACCTATTAATCAGTTGAGACAGTTGATTAAGAATCCTGGGGATAAAAGGTCAGCAGAGGATTAAAGAAATGTAATTTATTTATTTGATTTTAAGTGAAGAATGAAGTATATAGGTGAGACTAGTAAGGAATTTAGATTATTCCGTTAGGAATCACTTTAAAAAAAATCTGATTGGAGAAAAAAAGCCACATTCCATATGATTCTAAAAGTATACAATTGTAACATCCATATTTCATGTGCTTGTAACACATTATAGCATGAGCTGTGTATTTATGTCAGAGAACTGCTAACATTACTTTTTTCTGCTGTTTACGTATGGTCTAGTGGCCATGTGAAGTCAGTGGAAAAGCTCCTGAGTAAAGAGCTGATGGAAAGGAAGATCACTCCCATCAACCACTGCCTGAAGATTCCTCCCTGAGGATATGGCTACGCTACAGAAGAGATCGAAGCTGCCACTGTCCATCTTCCAGGGTTCGAATTAGCGGGTCTAGTGAAGACAGGCTAATTTGAACTGAGAGAGTGCTCTCGCTGATGCCAGTAGTCCTGCTTCCATGAGGAGTAAGCGAAGTCAAAGGGAGAGTCTTCTTCCTTCAACTTTTTGCAGTATGGACAGTGCCAAAAGTCTAGTTAAGGTATTTCAAACTCAGCAATGCAATTAACATAATTGAAATTGTGTATCTTAATTTGACCTTATGCCGTAGTGTAGACATACCCTTATAAGAGAAGGACCTGCTTCTGAAGGCCCTAAGGGTATACATACACTAGGAAATTATTTTGAAATAACTTACTTCAAAATTTGAAAAATAACTATTTCAAAATAGAATGTCCACACTATAGGAAACCTCAAAATTGCACTTCCTCAACTTAGAGTCCCAGGAAGCACTTGGGAAGCCCTGGGGACTAATTACTTTGAATGACTCTGGGGAAGAGTTATTTTGAAATAGCAGCAGTGGAGCATCCATACTACCACTATTTCAAAATAAGCATGATTCCTCCTGAAAAGCAGGAGTTATTTTGAAATAACTAGCCCCTTATTTCAAAATAATGGGTTTGGTAGTGTGGATGCTTTACTTGTTGTTTCAAAACAACTCCCTGGTGTAGACCAGAGCTCAGAGGCAGGGATTTTCTTTCTTGGATACTAACCAGGGTTCTCTCTAAGGTGTGCGACTCCACGGGCTTGCACCAAAAATTTCAGTCCCACCTACCTCCTCAGCAGAGCTGTTCATCCACACTCAGCTGTTCCCCTGGCAGGGCCATGTAGTGGGTCACCGCTCTTCCCCAGGAGCAGCTGTGCAGCCACCATGCAGCCTGCACAGGAAGTGCAAACTATGCCCAAACTATGCCTTGGTCCCCATCACTGATCCCGCAGTCACCCTCTTCCCCTCCCATATGAGTGCACACAGGTTGCCTGATTTGGAGGGGGTAGGGGACGCGGCTGTGCCGCTCCTTCCACAACTTACCAGTTTGGACCCTCTCCACTTCTTGTCTGCTGGAGGTTGTCCGAGCAGTGGCAAGAAGGTCATGCTCCAGAAGGTGGTGGAGGGGGATGGTCACTGTGGGAGCCACCTCCCAGGTCTCCTCCTACTCTTCCTCAGCAGTTGTGCATGGCTGAGGAGTGGAGCAATCACTGTTCCATGGTGTATGGGGACTTCCTCTATGTTTGTGTGGGGGAGGGATATATGGCAAACGGAGGTGGGGATGGGGTTTGGCACTATATTGTGCCCCACAGCACTCTGGGCAAGATGGATGCCGTGATTCTCTGGGTTGCCTCCAGAGATGCCACAACTAGCTATGGGTGAATCTTCAGTTCTCATGAGAGGGTGGCCACCCCCCACACGGGTAGAGAGGAGGGGCATGTGCAGACCTCAATCATTGATTGGTGGGGTGGGATGTTCTGTTCAGGAAGGGGACAGGTATTTTAAATTTAAGAGGTGGCACGCTCATGTTTCTGGGCTCAGTTACCAATGACCATAATAGCTGCCTGCCCCCATGGAAATGTTGCCTCAGACACAGGCTTGGGGAGTCCAGGGATAGGGGAAGAGACAGGGGATTTCATTCCCAGATGCCAGTGGGGTGGCCTGAAAAACAGGCCTGGCAAAAGGGTTTGTGGGGCCCAAGGCAGGACGCTTGGAGCAGTGCCCCCGGCCCAGCTGGTGGATGGTGAATACTCAGCAGTGTGGGCCCTGAAAGTGCAGCCCAAGGCATTTGCCTTGCTCACCTTGCCTAAGGACTGGTCCTGCTGAAAAAGACCACACATGTCCTTGCTCCCTCTTCACCTTTCCCTTCTGCACCTGTGAAGAGTGGCTTACTGAACTTACCCACCTCCCTCTCTCTGGCCCCTCTCCTATTTTCCATCTGTTCAGGGAGGGATTCTGTAGAAAAAATGCTTTCATTTGCACCCACATGAAGAGCCCTGCACAAATATAACATTTCTATCCACATCTGTATCCAGAAAAATGAGCTGCAGATATCTGCATCCACAGATGCGGAAACCCATGGCTATCTGCAAATATACAGGGTTCTAAATACAACGTTTGTATTCACATCCATATCTGTGAATATGAGACATGGATATCCGCATCCATATATGTGGATACCCACAGATTTAAAGTGGATATCTGAGGATTTGCAGAGCTCTATCCATGTGCTATCCATTCAGTTGTATTTCCCAGTCTCTCTGGGAGGGAATACCATGAAGAGACTGCTCTCATACCCACCTCTCGCAAGCCACTTACTCTGTCAAAGGTACCTATGTGATTGTTCATTGAGCAAATAGTGTTCTTTGTCACCAGAACAGAGACAGTTGGCAGGTGTTCCTGAGGGTATCCCTGTGGAATCTCTGCTTGGAGGTAGGATCAGAGCATGATGCGTGATACATTTGATCTGGCTATTGGTTCCTTGACTTTGCTCTCTGTATAGTGTCTGCACATCTCAGTTATAGGAGTCTGAGTAAGCAGCTGACATTGGTCTGTTGCATGGTGCCTTTGTAAAGGAAATGAGATTCCAACACTTGAAGCACTGATCAGTCTAGCTTAAAGTCTGAGTGGTTAACTGATCGCTGGTGCTGTGGAGCAGAGAAGAGACTCTAGGGCTACGTCTAGACGACATGCCTTTTTCGAAAGAGGCTTTTTTGAAAGAACTTCAAAAAAGAACATCTAGATTGCACTAAGTGGAACAAAAAAGCGATCCACTTTTTCAAAAAAGCATCCAGATTGCCTGGAAGCTCTGTAGAAAAAAGGGCACCTGGAACCACTTCTACCAGGGCATGGGGGCAGCCTTTACTTCCGGGTCCTGCAGCATGCTCTTTTCAGAGACACGTGCTTAAAGGGACTCCCCTAAACAGCCATTCCTCTGCTCCTCTAGCTGGCTTGCCTACCACTCAAAGGGACAGCAAAGCTTCTGCGGTGCTTGCTTTGAGTGCCCTGCTTTCTGGGACACCACAGCAGTTTGTTTCCTGGTTGGTTTTTTTGCTTTTAATTATTTTTTTTTCACCAGGGAGCCGGAGCTACCCCTGGGCAGGCGATGGCCCCTCACTGTAGTGCTTCAAGTACTGCTGCATCTCCATGAGACCTTTATGATGCTTATACCAGGTTTGGATTCTGAACCCAGCCTTGAGTCCCTCGCTCAGGCTGCAGCAACACTGTTCTTGCCACCAAATTTCTTCCAGAAGAGGTGATTTTGGAGGCTGGAGACAAGTTCAGACTGGTGGGATAGGCTCATCATGGAGCAGTGGGATGTCCAGGCTTGGCTCCGAATCGTCAGAATGCATAAGGAGCTGTGTAACTGGAGCTGTGTGCCTGGCTCACCCCTGCCCTGCAACAACAGGACACCCACCTGCGCCCTGCCATCCCCCTGGAGAAGAGGGTGGCTATTGCCCTCTGGAAGCTGGCCACCCTCAACAACTACTGTTTGGTGGGACACCAGTTTGGAGTGGGGAGATCTACTGTTGGCGCCATGTTGATGGAGGTAAGAACCTCTTGGGGGACAGACCATGTAGAGTAGGGAGAATGTAACAGGAAAGGGCAGAGGGGGGCAATGGAGTGGGAGTGTGGGAGGGCTCCTGACCTCACCCTGCCCTAATGCTGGGAAGGGGCTGCCTGAGGGAGTGCTGCTGGGGTCTTTGGGAGGGACACCTCGCAAAGATTTGGGCAACCCGTCTAACTTCCTATTCTATGTATCTGTATGTCTATTTCTGCAGGTGGTGAGGGCCATCAACTCAGAGCTGTTGAACAGGAATATCCACCTTGAAGACCTGGACACCATTATGGCCGGCTTTGCTGGGCTGGGATTCCTGAACTGTGGAGGAGCACTCGATGGAACTCATATCCCGATCTACACACTGCCCCATCAAGCAGCCCAGTACATCAACAGAAAAGGCTACTTCTCCATGGAGCTGCAGGCCCTGGTTGACCACCATGGACAATTCACTGACATTTGTGTGAGGTGGTCAGGCTGGGCACATGATGCCTGGATCTTCAGAAATTCATACCTTTACCACAGACTGCAGGTTGGAATATTCTTCCCACAGTGAAATTTTGCTGTTGGAGAGGTGGAGATGGCAATCTACATTGTGGCCCCTTATGCCCTAGCTGATAATGCCGTACACTGGCCATCTGAATGCGAACAGGAAACAATTTAACAAGCACCTGACCTGGGAGCACTTGCAGGTGGAATGCGCCTTTGTCTGGCTGAAGGGAAGGTTTAGGAGCCTGCTCACTTGCCTCGACATGGGAGAACACAATATCCCTGAGGTAATGGCTGCATGTTTCATGCTCCACAACCTGGTGGAGAGCAAAGGGGAGGCCTTCCTCCCAGGGTAGGGGACACAGGCTGATGTTGAGGGGAGGCAGTTTGAGCAGCTTGGTAGGAGGCAGCTCAGGGAGGGCAGTACTAAGGCACTCTTGAATGTCAGATCTTTTTCTTGCCCTCATAGAACCCTGGGCTGGAGCCTGACTGACCATGAAAACATAGGCTTCTCTACCAAAAGAATGCTCTCTGCATGTTGAAGGCTTTAACCCCTCCCCCCATCACACACACACACACACACACACACAAACACACACAATACTAGGAAATGCTCCCCCCGAAGACCTGTCCATCACAGCTAGAAATAAAATAATCTGTGCCATTTAATGTCCTCATGCTTAATCCACCGCTAAGAGTTGGCATCTTGGAAATTCCTTCTGACTGCTTAGAAGAACAGTGGAGGTGGCGGGTAGGTGGCAGGTAGAAGCTAAGGTGCTTGTACACAAGAAGTAGTGAGATGACTGAAGTGTCACCTAGGGAGGGGGAAGGAGACACTCAACAGGCATGATAGTGTAGGATGTGTCTGATAGAATGGGAAGAGCTAAGTAGTGCACTGGCCTAGACAGGGAAAGTGTTGACTAGAGATATATTTGAGAGGTAAACTGCAAGGTCTGGGGATTGATCCAAAACCACTGACTTCCGTGTGCTTTGTATTAAGTGTGTGGTGCCACAGAAAATGTTGGGAGTCAGGTGCAGGGAGGTGATGGGGTCTGGAAAAAGATCAGAGAGAATAGCAGAACTAATCTATAATGGCTGTTGGATGAGGAGGAGTCAAGAGACAATGCTGAAGGGGAATAAATATAAATCAAAGCTGTTACTGAAGAAACATCTGAATGGGAGGACCAGGGAAGGAGCCAAAGAGGCTGTTTGATCCAGAGGAGGAACAGATTAAAGGGCGATTGTTAGGTGACTCCATGGCTATGTCTAGAGCTGTGTAAATGGCTCCTTTTTTCACAAAATCCCCCTCTTGCGCAGGAGTCATTCTTCCTCATTTTTTCAGGAAGAATCCTAACCCTTTTTGCACAAAAGCCTCTTGCTAATTAATTATGCAAATTAAGCTCAGCGATATTCTACTCTGCACTTCATTTGCATAAGCTTTTGTGGAAAAAGGCTGCAGTTTAGTAAGTGGTATGCATTAGATGTTTATGTTGCATAGTTTTTTCTGAAGGAGGGACAATCTGTCCCCATGTTGAATAGTGACAGCTTTATACCATACATGTCAATATTCAGCAACTCTTATCTTAAAACACAAGTTATGAGTTTGAGGGCGTAGAATTACATCAACTGTTGTTGCATGAGAAAGTCAGTCTAGAATATCTAGATGATCATTATAGTCCATTCTCACCTTAAATATTAAATCTATAAATCTCTTAAATGGGGCTTTCTAGAACCAACCATTGTTAGTTAATGCACACATATATACCTTGAAAGATGGTTTATTAATTATTTTTTATTATATAGTATTTGTATCCAGTGTCGAAGTTTGCATACATAACATATACAGCTCTGTTTTGTGTTTGAAGATCCACACTGTTACTATAAGGGAGAACATATGGCCCATAATTATGTTTGTAATCGTTATTATTAGCTCACATGGTGTGAGGCTTTACCCTCTTAAAGAAAATAGCACTGTCTGTCTCCCTGAGTAATATATTTGATTTACTAACAATTGTGTTATAGGATTAACATTTGTAATGGGTCTGTGTTTTCTCCTTCAATTATAACCTTACCAGGGAAATCAACAATGCCACTTAATAAAATACAAAGCTATTGGTTGGATGTGGGCATTTGCAGCAAATTACTTTTCAGTGGGTGAGCTGTGAGGCGTACAAGTTTCCTTTAAAAGGTTCCTTGTTTTCCCACTTTGCAGTGAAATATGTGATTTACTTACTACTTGTGATAAAGTAAATGACATTTATTTGACAATACTATTTTTTTATTTCCTTTTATATTTTCATTGAGCCCTTTGTTCCCTCCCTACTCTGTCCAATTATTTAAGTGCACTTTGGGTTATTCAATTACCTCAATATTATCTATTGGGCAGCATTGTTTTAAATGTATATTTTAACAGCACAATTTGCTTTGACAGAATGATTTGTAGAGCTGCAGCAAGCTGTTCACCAGAGATTTGAAATCTGGTGCACAAACTCTCTAATCTTGCAAGCTTTAATTCACAAGCTCTCTGCTGTTTGGCCATTAGGATTGTGATGAGATGCAAATCAGAAATCGTGCTGTTGAGCTCCTAAGCTGTCAAAATGTCAAACTGTTCCAAATGTGGGAGCCAGCAGAGCTGCTACAATCCTGGAGTACTGTGACATTCACAACAAGATCACTGTATCATAGTCATGATGGTTTTTTTCTGAATCAGAAACAAAGAGGGAGTGTGTGGGTGTAAGCCCAGGCCAAGTACACCAGAGAGACTGTTCAGTGAGGAAAAGAAGAGAAAGGTTAAACAGATTTAGCCACAAATTTCAGTCATATTTTTCCCTCAAACACCAGAAAGACTGAGGGAGTCAGACAAAAGACAAGGCTAGTATAAGGTGACCTCCACACACGCTTCAGGACATTTAAGCTTGATTCTGACCTCACATCAGTAATACACCAGTCCAATGACATTGATTTCACTCCAAATTTATACTGACAGCAGAATGTACTTACATTGTAAAATCTTTTGGGCAATATTTGCCTATTTGTTCTGTGCAATAGAGCCCTGATCCATTACTAGAGCTCCTCGGCTGCACAACGGTACTAAGAATAAACAATGTTTTCTTTCTGATCTTATTTCCGTCAGAGAAAATACACAGGGATGCAAGTTACTTCAGATTTACAGTCATGTGACAGTAGAATTTGGCCACTTCAATTTACATTTAGAATGATCAGCAATAGAAACTTCTTGTTACTATAGGGTAGAAAGGGAATATTAAGGAACACAAAAAACTTTGGGGAACTTTGAATTTAATGTTAAACTTATATAACACATTATAGGCCTGAATTCATCTAATTTATACATAGGCTCCTTTGTATCACTTGTACTGTATGAAGGGCCTTAAAGTGATCACAAATCACATTTACATTAATTTTAAAGATTATTTACACTACCAGTGCTCAGTGGCCTTAGTGTCAATAAGAATCAAGCGCATAATTGTTCCTGGGCATTTGTTATAGTGAGTGGTAGGCTGAACTTTAGTGTTTTCACTTTGATGCAGAGTGACAAAGGACTTGTGTACATTGAGGAGCAGTGTACAGTCCAGGAGTATGATTTATCTGGCACACTACCATATTATGTGTTAATGGGCCCATGCACACTAAAGATTCCCATGTGATTTAATGTGGTACATTTTAAGGAGCATAAGCCATAGCTCAGGAGGGAACCTTTAGTGTGCACCAGGAGGGCCAGCACAGGCCAATTATTGTAAAACACACCAGTCTGCATTTGAAATTTTACTCCTGTGGTTTTATTGCTTCACCATCAAAATAGGCCCAAAGTTTCCTAAAGTTGGTGTTTTTACTTATGAAACCATGTCACATTTCACAGTGGTGTTGAATCAAGGAAAGATGGTGACCACTGAGTTTTGAATCTACCCATGCCCCTGAATGAGGTTCATCTTCCATTTTCAATAAGACTGAGGGAAGAAAAGATTATACATCTCTCTGAACTGAAACATGTTTTTACTACTCCAGTTCTATATATTCTTACACTTATCCTTGTTACGCTCTTGCATTTATACTACTAAAGCTTCATGCATGCATATACACTTTTCTCGGCATCCACTTCATCTTTACAAACAAGCAAACAGCAATAAGACATCTAAGAACAAAGAAACCATAGCACAGCACCAAGAAGTACCAACCGGTTAGCCTAGCACTGATTATGCAATATGACAACATCAGAGAGTTCAGCATCATTGGAAAGATGGGGGTTTTAAAAGCATTGCCAAGGGATTAGATTTACATTTTTCCTGTAATTATTTTAATTGTATATTGAAATGCTATTTTAATTTAAGCTATTAACAGCTTTTCCTGTTAAACACCAGATTGCTTAAATAATGTAGTCCTGGAAAGAAGACAAACTAACCTTGAGAGAAATAGTGAGATGTTATTTGAATTTAAGATTCTTCGGATTCATTATTTTGCTTATGTCAAGACCCCTGACTGAGTGAATGGCTTATTTTAAGTAACTAGGTTAAACATTTCTTCTCGTTTCATAAAGTTTAGTTAACATCACTTATAAACTGTTTGGTTTATCATGCGTAAACTAAAGATGATTCACCAACCTTTAACAGAAAAATCTTTTCCCCATCTGTAAATTGTTTGTCTATTTATGATACATTTAGACAGAAATTACTATTGATTTTGAAGAAAAATATAAGACAAGGGCCCATTTTTAAAGTGTAATCCCATTAAAAGATATCCACAGAGACATACTGAAGATATTGTCACTGAAGCAACCTTCCATTTAAAAAATATTCATAGTTAATAATAATTATGTTTAATTGTGTGATCCCCTAAGGCAGGAGTGGGGAACTTAAGGCCCGGAGGATCCTCCCATGGGACTGGAGCACACAAAATCTAGCCTCTGGTGTGGTAGCCATCCTATCCTCTGGTGTTTGAGGAGAATGTTGGGAGTCTCTTTCTCCTTGTCAGTCGGGGGCCATGTCAGTGAGAAGTAAGGATTTGGGGGGGGGGGGTTGTGTGTGTTTTTTTGGAGGGGTTGGGGGTTTTGGGGGTGTGTGTTTGGTTTTTTTGCTTCTCACTTTTGTGCAGCCCCTGACTGTTTTTTTTTAATTTTTCTGTGGGTCAGCAGCCTCTGACCCAAAAACGGTTCCCCAGTCCTGCCCTAAAGCATGACGAGAAGAACCCCATGTCACTAGAGGGAGTTAAATTCCTGAATTGGCACAGAGAGAAAATTAAGGTGTGATTCCTACCATTTCTTATCTCTCTTAACTATCCTTTTTTTTAATGATGAAGGTGGTTAAACCTTGTAAATCACCTGGTATTATTCCACATACCTCAAATTAGTCATATGCAGCTGTCTGCAAATTGTTTAACTCTCTTACCTGCCATTTCAAGAGTATTATTCTTTCTGCAGTCTATACGTACACCTCATGGTGATATCTATTGAAAGTCTGATGCGCAGCATGAGGACAGTATGGCCCCAGAAGCGTAAATTAATCCTGATCTTGGGTTCAATAAGTTATTCTCTAAAGCCTTCTTAGATGTATAGCCAATACGGAACTAGCGAGCTCTGGGTCTTATTTTTCATACACACACCTGCTAATGTAAAGATCCTAATACAACTCACCCGCTAAAACACATATACACTGACACCTTCTAAGGGGCAGGTAAATGGGTGCCAAAGACTTTCCATACTCATTTCATATTCATGTTATACATAAATTATAAGGGAAAAACCCCCAATCCCATTGAAATCCTCAGCTATGCACATAATTAGCCTGTGATAACCCATGTTCTTACTGCTGTTTATTATAATTTTATCTTCTTTTAAGTTAGGTCCCAATCCAACTTTTTCTTTACTTTTACTGACTTGAATAAAGATATGAATGTTTGTAGAATCAAGATCTCTAGCTCTAAGTCTAGTCTGAGACTTTCCTTTTAATCTGCCTCTACCCAGCCCAGCACAATGAAAAAATGGTGCTAAAATAAAATAAAATAATTTGTATTATTAAGATTTGTAAAAAATGCCTGAGAGATTATGATCCTATAAACACAAAAGAAAAATTAACAGTTGATGTTGTTGCTTGTGACTACAAGATTCAGCTATTGAGAAGGAAATACATTATTTCAGTCATAATATTCCAAAATTTTCCAAAAAATAAACACTTTACAGCAGATACAAATACATAAAGTAAAATAATGTTGCATATATTATTATTTATATATTTATTTTTAATGTCAAGCTTTCTGATGAGCAAACTGCATGTGATTCTCTAATAGTTAATTTCACAGAGAGGTATGAAGAATATAAAAATGCAAATTTCTTATGTAAAATAAAGGGGATTAAGAATTATTTCATTCATGTCAGTGAAATGGTGGACATGGTGGCATCTGCAGTACTTCTCCTAAATGCCATTGTCTCAACCTGGGTAACTTACCTATGGCACATACCTGTTACTAGAATGCATACAAAATGTCACAAAATACTACAAACATAAATATGTCACAAGAAATATTATCTGAATTACTAGTTGCATGTATTCCAGTTGTCCTAATAATCAAAGATATATAATTACATAGTTATTGCAGCGAAGGCAAAGGCTACCTAAACTTCTCACAAGGAGGAAAAGAAATAGGTAAAAATGTCCTTATCTATACCCAGGACTCTTGGTTGTAGTTAAAGGAGAAAAAAGATATTGATGTTGTCCCTATACTTTATCTTCGTAAATCTGAGCTCAGGAGTAATCTACAAAAACAAATGGAATATTATAAACAAAAAAAGAAACAAGTATTGTAATTAGTTAATGCAGAAAGAACAAGTACTGCTGCTTTTATACTAGTCTGAATTTTCCTATGAATATTAATTCAAATGTTTTAATGAATTTGCTTCCACTTTATTTACATGCTTTTTGTATTTCATTTCCATTAACATTCTAACACCGTGGCATGGCTCAGTGGCAGAGACACGTCCTTCCTCTTGTAAGGTTAAATTGAACTAAATTTGGACTGAACTCTCACCTTTTGTGGATATAGGCTTTTTCTACTCAAGTTGAGCATGTCTTCTTGGCTAGTTGGAGACAGTGAAGAAATATGGAGTTCAATGTCAATATCTCCTGTAGTAGAATACATTAATGCTTCTGTTACAATTGTCTTTCAAAATATCATTGACAATCTTGCTAATTATTATCTAATGTTCTCTTCCTGGTTATTGTTTCTACGGGTTAGACAACACTCAGAATATCTTGTTGTATGAGAGCTTCTGGACGCATCATTCTCGATATGTAGAGAGTGCACTGGCAGTCATAGTAGAGAGATGATCTCCTGAAATGATGAGGTATCCAGGATGATAATGTCAGACTTATGAGAGACTTTCAGGAGTGTTGATTTTGAGATGTTTGTCTTGCCTGTGAACCATTGGGCTGTCATCCCATACTCCTGTCATCAACCATACTCCTGTCATCTGAAGAAGTGGATTGTGCCCACGAAAGTTCATGATACCATCAATGTGTTGTTAGTCTTTAAGGTGCTACTAGCCTATTTGTTGTTTTTTAAGTTTTTTCATTGGGAAAATGATAGAGGGAAAACATGGGGGATTAATTCTTGCAAATTGAATAGTTCCAAGAAAGCAGGTTAGGGGAACTAGGATTAAAGGATGAGAAGTTCTTACAGTTTCATTGTGTTTCTCCTTATTCCACATGTATGGGGGAAGGGGCTATTAGGGAGAAGGAAAAGGCTGGGGCAAAGAGTCTTGCAGAATCTTAGGGTATGTCTATACTGCAGAATTTTTCCAGAAAGGCGGACGTTTTTCCGGGAAAACTACACTTGCATCCACATGGCTATTGAGATCTTTCGACAAAAAGTCGAAATAATGGAGGTTTTTTTCCGACAGTGCTAAACCTCTTTCTATCAGGAAGAAGCCTTTTTCTGAAAAAAATTTTTTTGGAAAAAGGTATATGTGGACACAGAAGAGAGAGTTTTTTCGATAGAAGAGGCCTCCATGAAAAAGCACAGGTGCCCTGGTGGCCACTCTGTCTACAGTAATCACAATTGAAATGTGAGATAGTGTCCAATCAATGTGGACACTATCTTTTGAAAAAGCAGATCACTTTTGTGTTGCGCTTTTGCTGTATAGATGCTCTTTAAAAAAAAAAAGTTTTTCTGGAAGATCTCTGAGAAGCTGAGAAGCTTGCAGTCTAGACTTAGCCTTAGAGACTAATAAAACATATTGATGATATCATGAGCTTTCATGGGCAAAACCCACTTCTTGAGATGAATGGAGTTATTAAAGGTCCAGTTTCTAAATAAGTAGGGGATGGGGGAAGGGGGAAATCAATGTCTTTTTCCAAACTGACAATTCATTTGATAACAGGACACAAACAAAATATGTAATGAAATAAAAATAGCCAAAGATGTATGACTTAGGCAAAGTATAGTACATCGATATCCATCTAGATGTTTTCCCACAAGGCATTCAATGACAGCAACATGTATCTGTTTAGTAGCAACATCTGCTCCATCTGCTGAACAGTTGCTGAGTGACCCTTCACTTTGCAACTAGGCAGTTTATATATTGTGGACATTTTCCAGATGTGTCCATTGGACAAGTCCCTTTTCCTAATTACTGTGTATAACTTGCTTCTAAGATACTGGATAATTATCTTTTATGGGTATGAAGCCATTCCTCTTCATGAACCTGGTGGGTCCCAGGCCAGGACTTAATCCAGGAAAAGGAAATCAGCAGATTTCTCTCTTCTATTCAAAACTTCAGATAACACCACCACTATTGCATTACTTAACAGTCCCAGTTATTCCTGGCCACATACTGTGACAGAACTGCTTCTATAGCTATCGGTTATTATGGTTTTTAGTTCATATAGCTGTGATATCTGGCCATTAGCATTATCAAAGGGAAATAGAGAATAATACAAATCACATAAGAGTAATGCTACTCTGTAGTTATATAGTTCTTTTTGTCTAGGAGCCCCAGAGTCCTTTACATAACCTGACAAATTAAGCTTTACCACATACCTGTGAAATTGAGGAACATTATTATTACAGATGAGGAACTGAAGCCTGAGAGCTTAAGTGACTTCCCTAGATCACATAAGTAGAATAAAATCCAGATAGCCTGATTCTTAGTCCTGTGCTACTTTCAAAATGTTTCTCTATGAGCAGAGAGCAGAAAGCCAGAGGTGTTCCTAGGAGCAGGGTATATCATTATATGTTATCTCTAATTTATTTGATTTCATGTGGTTGAATTGATGGCTCTGTTTACAATTTAGTGAGTTTTTTAAACAATTTGCAAGGATACTGGATAGACACTTGTAAGCCTGTGACTCACCTTCTGACATTCCCCTGGTGGCTGGGTGTATCATAACATGGTCTCCTCCATTAGCATGCCCCACTGACAACCATTCTAATTCCACAGTGCTCTGTTTCTTCTTGAGACTTGCCCACATATAGTCCCACCCCCTCAGTATTCTAACAACCTGTAGTCCTTCAGTTAGGTCTGAGCTCATTATGGGTACATCTAGATTACATGCCTCTGCCAATAGAGACATGTAAAATAGGCTAACCCACATAGTCAATGAAGCGGGGATTTAAATATCCCCGGCTTCATTAAAATAAAAATGGCTGCCACGCTGTGCCGGCTCAGCTGATAGTCGGCATAGCGCACGAGTCAAGATGCAGCTCGGTCGACAAGGGAAGACTTTGTCGACTGCTCCCTTATGCCTCATGAAACGAGGTTTACAGGAACAGTCAACAAAGGCTTCTCGTCGACCGACCTGCGTCTTGACTTGCGTGCTGTGCCGACGATCAGCTGAGCTGGCACAGCACGGAGGCCATTTTTATTTTAATGAAGTTGGGGATATTTAAATCCCCGCTTCATTGACTATGTCGGGTAGCCTATTTTACATGCCTCTGTTGGCAGAGGCATGTAATCTAGACATACCCATAGGGTCATCTTTATTTTACTCAGGAATCTCTTGGTGCCAACAGACAGAGTACAGGTGGTACATAGCATTTTACAGGAATTCCCTGGGTAGGACTGATATATAATAACTCAGGGTATGTCTACACTACCCTCCTAGTTCGAACTAGGAGGGTAATGTATGCATACCGCACTTGCTAATGAAGCCCGGGATTTGAATTTCCCGGGCTTCATTAGCATAAGTGGGGAGCCGCCATTTTTAAATCCCCGCTGCTTCGAACCCCGTGTAGCGCGGCTACACGGGGCTCGAACTAGGTAGTTCGGACTAGGGTGCCTATTCCAAACTACCGGTACACCTCGTTTCACGAGGAGTAACGGTAGTTCGGAATAGAACCCTAGTCCGAACTACCTAGTTCGAGCCCCGTGTAGCCGCGCTACACGGGGTTCGAAGCAGCGGGGATTTAAAAATGGCGGCTCCCCGCTTATGCTAATGAAGCCCGGGAAATTCAAATCCCGGGCTTCATTAGCAAGTGCGGTATGCATACATTACCCCGCTAGTTCGAACTAGCGGGGTAGTGTAGACATACCCTCACCTAAAACTAGTGTGTGAGATCTCAACTGAGAATCAGTTGGCCACTGATATTCATAAATCTTGGAAAATGTACGTAGTGACCATGTTTAAGGAGTTTTGTGTCTATACTGCAAATTATATTTTTAAGGTAGGTAACCAGGAGTTGACATGTCTCTGACAGGTTCCTTTCAGGCAGTGGCATTTCCAGCCTTGCACTATCTTGGGTCTTTGCCTCAGTTTCTTCCCAGGCTCTCAGTATATCAGCTTTGCTCTTTCTAAACCTCTCCCACATCTCACCAAGGAGTTTTTGAGCACCTTCTTTCACTGAGCAGGTTCTGCTGAAGGAGACTTTTCTCCATTCCCTCTTCCCACCCAGGACAGTCTCTGCTCTCTATAGACCCCTCCACCAGCACATAGGGCTCTGGACAGAATTACTTCTTGCTCCTCCTTCCCAAATATCTTAGGGTATGTCTACACTAGCCCCCTAGTTCAAACTAGGGTGACTAATGTAAGCATTCGAACTTGCAAATGAAGCCCAGGATTTAAATATCCCGGGCTTCATTTGTATGTTCCCGGGCGGGAGCCATTTTTAAATCCCCTTAGTTTGAACTGACTGCCCATGGCTACACGCTGCAGTCAGAAGTTAATCCGAACTAAGTCATTGCAGGAGAAGTAACAGTTAATCCAAACTAAGGACTTAGTTCTGATTAACTTCTGACTGCAGCGTGTAGCCATGGGCAGTCAGTTCGAACTAAGGGGATTTAAAAATGGCGCCCGCCTGGGAACATGCAAATGAAGCCTGGGATATTTAAATTTAAATCATTTGCAAGTTTGAATGTCTACATTAGCCACCCTAGTTTGAACTTGGGGGCTAGTGTAGACATTTCCTTAGATGCTTTGTAGGCCTATCTTCTTTGAGAGAGACAATACCATTCCAGTTCCCAAACTCCAAGCAAGCCTCTCCCAATGAATGAGAGCCAGATGTCTACTCTTCTTCCTTGTCTGTCTGGAGTTGAGTCAGGTTCAGCCCTTTTTGCTCCCTGCCTTCAAGTTTGACACTTACTGCAGGTGTGGTGAAGTACTTTCAGAACCCCTGCAAGGTCAGTGAGAGATTGGTACACCCCATTACAACCCTCTGATTATAGTTTGCACACGTTCAGATCAGATAGCCAATCAATAAACACTGCCTGCCAATGGTAATTCTGAAATGTCCAGATATTTCCAACCAGGTGGTAATTTCATCAAACAAGGAACCTTATCACATATGGGACTCCGCTAATTGGTTAAAAACCTTCACTTTTCTATCTGTTCACAGGCTCACACAAAATTCATACCACACAGGATGTGCCATAGTATAAAGGATCTGTTTTAGCCACTCACAGGGAATTAAAAGCAAAACCAAACAAACAATAGAAATGAGGTGTGTGAGGGGGTTGTTTTTGTATTTGCATTCCTGCATCTACATGAGAATACAAGGTAACATCACAACTTACAGATCATCACAACTTAAAAGCTCCTGGTAAATCAATGGACAGACTATTCCCAAGATCTTTAAATCAGAGCAAAAGCTCTAAGCATAGTGCAATTTGAGCATACTTGTACTGGCTGAACCTAAACTTGTGCATGACTTTAATAGATTGACAGTATTATAGTACATTGTTAAAACACATTGACAGCATTGGGAGCCTAGTATCATTACAATGTCTAACACTGAGTTTTCAGCACTGCAATGATTCACAGTTAATGCTAACCACTGAGATATAATAAGCAACTTACAGTGTGCACAGTTCCTCCGTGTGTGTTACCGCTACATTTAATGACATCTAGCACACAGGAGTCCAAAAATGAAGTGTATGACTTGCCTTGACTATTGGCCCTGCAGATGCTGATAGATCTGACATAGATCACAATAAACAGGGTATCCAGTTAGCTGAAGATGAAAGATTGCAATGTAAAAAGGAATCCCTTGATATTACACTTGCCCTTTCATTTGGATTTCCCTATGTGGGAGACAACTGACTAAACGTCTTGGAATAGCAACCTCATTAAGATGTGTAATATGTAAACAAAGGAAAACTGAAACAATATGTATAATTGTTATACATATTTAGTAACTGATTTATTCAGCAAGGACATAGACATCACAAAGTGAAAAAGTACTGTCAGGAAAACTCCAATTACTCAATGTTTGGTTAATCTATTTTCACAGATCAAAGTGGTTCTAGTCTAATTGCTAAGATTTGCTGTCCACTTTTTCCATCCCATGATAAATTTATTCACTAAGAAGTCATATATACTTTAGAAAAATATCCCCATTTTAAAGTATTGTGACCAATCATACAGATTTGTCAGGGTCTTCCCTGAGAGTCAAAGGCACTAAGGCCAGATCCTCTAAGGATATTGGTGTTTCTTTACGTATCTAGGTTCACCATTTTGACACTAACAATATTTTAGCTGCCACCTAATCCCAAGGTAACCTAAGTTTCTGCCTGCTAACACTCACAAAGCAACCTAACTCTCAATGCCACTCCAGTTAATAGGTAGCCCAATATTCTTGTTCAATGAATTCCTCCCAAGATTCTGAAATGGGAATTTCAAACCAGGCAGAGTGGTGAGTATTTTTCCAGCAAGGTCTGATACTATAGATGTTATTTGAGCACTTTGAAGACCTGATATCTGTCAAAACTTGTACCAGGAGGCCTGGAGGGGGAGGGGGGATCAGCACAGCATCAACAGAAAAAGACAGCCAGGGACTTGGAAATGAGTGAGGTATCAAGCATGAGAAAGAGAGATGATTTCTCTTGGCAGGGTATGGGCTATCTAAACAGATGACATAGTAGCTCAGGTATATAACACAAGGATGGAGTTTGGAACTAAGGCTTTTTAGCAGAGTGAGATGCCTACTACTGGCCAGTAGATACATATTCCAGGTTAGCTGTTTAGGAGCTTACACCTCAATACTCTTTCCATTCTTCTCCTTAGCATTTCATTCCTGGCTAAATTAGGCAGTTTCCTGCTCAACTGCTGTCTTCTGAGGATCCCTTACTTAAGAGTCTGGGGGAGACTGGATGTCTAGCATAGGAATTGCATTAGGTAGTAGGGCAGCTATGGGTTTGGCACTATAATGCTGAATGGAGTAACACTTAAGTGCCCTTGAATTTCTGGGTATGGCTACACTGCAGAGTTTATGAGGCTGCCTACCCCGCTAGAGCAGGGCTGTGTGAGGGTGGGATGGCCCAACCCCCTGGGGATGGGGCTTCCCCCCGACTTCCAGCCCCCCCATCTCCCCAACCCCCCCTTTCTAGAGGGTCCCCCTTTTTCCAGAGTGCCTTATCTCTATGATGAGGGCTTCAACAGTGGGCTTTCCCATGCTGAACTGGTTGCCCACTGACCGGTAACTGGCAGGGGTGGCAAGCTTCCAGATGGCGATTGCGACACATTTCTCCAGGGGGATGGCGGGCCACAGGTGGGTGTCACATTGTTGGAGGGCAGGGGCAAGCCAGGCACATAGCTCCAAAAAGGTGGCCTTCTGCATGTGGAAATTTTGGAGCCACTGCTGGTCGTCCCACCACTCCACGACTAGCCAGTTCCACCAGTCAGAACTGGTGTCCAGCCTCCAGAAATGCCTCTCCACTGTGGTGTGCGGTTGCATGGGTCTTGCTCCCACCCACAGGGAGAGGTTATCAAGAATGAGTTCGGAATCGAGCTCATGCAGGGCTAGAAAGGCAGCCTGCTCAAACTGCTGCAGAAACTGCAGCATGGTCATGTGGGGCCATCACATGCCCAGTGGCAGCTCCGGTGCCATGGCAGAAAGACAAAAGCTGTGGCATCCAAAAAAGCTGGGCAACCAGTGGCAAGCAGGCACTGCAAGAGCTTTGCTGTCCCTTGAAGAGATAGACAAGCACACAGCAGAAGCAGAGAAATGGCTGTCCACGGGGGTCCCTTTAAGCATGTGTCTCAGCTAGGCTTTGGCACCAGCACTCGGAAGCAATTAGTGACCTAAAGTCCTGGCTGAATTGGTTCTGGGTGGCCTTATATATGAGATAGCATCCAATCAGTATGGACGCTATTTTTGATGCGCTTTTGTGTGTGGACGCTCTCTTTTGGAAGAAGTTTTTTCAGAAGATCTCTTCTGAAAAAGCTTCTTCCAAAAGAAGCCTGCAGTGTAGATGTAGCCTCTGAGAATTAGTAACTCTCCTATTAGAGGTCAAGGCTCTATTCCAGAGTCTGCCAGAAGTAACCTTGGGCAATCTGTAAGGGTATGTCCACATTGCAATATAAACCTGGTTTGAGTCCAGACCTTCCTTCTGTCCACACACAAATCTGTCTGATAATCCACGTGGAATTTAGTGCCACACTCTACTGATTTCCCCATGAATTTTCATCCAATCCTGCTGATAGATGTAAACTTTTTCCTATAGTGGGGATTCCAGAATGGTGGTCACATTTCAGAACAGAGCATACTTTATGGGCCATGTGCTGTGGGTCACCAACCCACCACTCTCACAGCAGATGTGAATCTCAGTCATCATAAATTTGAAAATCTTGTCAGCAGCTGGTTTGTCCCCAGACCGGCACAGCTGGTTTGTCCCCAGTAATCAGGAAAAGAATAACCCTTTGCCATTCAGGAAAGTCCAGAATTTTTATGTCCTCCACAATGTTAAATGCCCCAAAGGATTATGGACCATACTCTTCTCCCCTGACTCCTCCATGGCCATAAGACCAAAACAGTCTGCAATGTCATTAAATGAATGTTGTAAACTTCATCTTAGCACTATGTGTGAAAGCTTTACACTCTATTTAATTCTCAGTGTTGTCCAAGCATCATTTGGGAATAAAACTCTTATTGTCACAATATACTGAAGTACAATTACAGAAAGTATCAGGATTTTTTTTAACCTTGAGATCCCAAAGACACTTCTACTGGTGATGTACTGAAACTATTCTGAAGTACTGAGATAATAGTGTACAGTTTAATTTCTGTTTCCATGCCCTTCTATCTCTGGAAAACAACCACAATCCAGCTAGTCACAGCAGATTCAACTCACCTTCCCACTCATAGTATGCTATGAGAGTACTTCGTTCACGTTGATATTATTCTATAGCAATGTTTTCCAATTTTATTTGGCCACAGAACCCTTTTAAACTCGAAAGAATCTTGTGGAACACCTATAACAGTCTTATATATGGATTTACGGTGGTATATAACAAGTGATCACACCACTGACTGTGCACGCAGCGCTGAGTAGTGACATCATCATCCCCACTTTCTGGCTAAACTGACATTACACAGGATACTTATCATGGCAAACACAAATGAAAATCATTTTCAATAAAATTCATAAATGCTTAAATATTAATTTTTTTAAAAAAATCATAAAATGTTATTGTAATAGAATTTTCTCATGGAAACCTTATTTTCACTTCACAGAACCCCAGGGTTCCGTGACCACCATTTGGGAAACAGTGCTCTATAGTCTCATTCATACATATGCTATTCTCTCTCACTTCTTAGCCCATGTGTGCCTATAGTGAAAGTGCACAAATGATTCCATATTTCTGTTGCACGTGTGCATTCTGCTCTAATAAGACAGATACACTTTCTGTGTGTATCTTTGGCGTGCTCCTGGAATCATTATTGTCATGAGTCTACTCTGGATAAAAATAGTTCAACTTGTGCTTCACAAACATTGTGAAGAGCACAAAGAGCACAGTAGTCTAGATAAACCTGTAATCCAAATTGTTCTGTAAACAGTGTTAGCAAGGTTTCGAACTGCAAATGCACACTCAGCACCCTTTCTGCACCAACTGAGAGTATAATTAAACCTTTTTCAGGTTATGGTTTCATAACCCAAGGCAAAAGGTGTAGTGGGGTCCCCTAGAACAACAGTGGGTACATTTACTACATTTTTGGCAGTCATTTGGTGGGAAAATTGTCCTAGCACATCCATGATGGTAAACTCCTCATCAACTGAAAACATGGGCATCAGTCATTTTTTCCTAATACAGTCCACAAGGCACAAGCTAGTAGAGGGGGTGGAGGAAGAAAAAGAAGAAAGTTTAGGATCTATTCTTTTTGTGTGTCCCATTTGGAGATTTTCTTCTATGAAGCTACTTCAGAATAAATAAAGAAGGTCAGTTAGCCTGGGGATAATATGCAGAGGTAGATAGAATGCTCAGAATATTGGGGTGCTAGCCTCTAACAAGTTCACTGCTTATGTGCAAATGGTGATCCCCTGCATCATAAATATGGCCAATTGTGGTTGGATTTTCATTGAGATCTTCAGAAAGGCTCCTTTCTATTCTCTGCTGAATTTTAAGTCCCTGCTGCAGAGTTTCTCTTACAAAGTCAGAATAAGAAATTATATTTAATTAAGACTGGCAAAACTAAGAAATGGTGGGTGTTAATGGCAAACGTGCTGGGTAACTTGAATCGTTATCACTCTCCCCTCCTATAATATCATACTCTCAAATGATCCTGATCCATGCAACTAAGATTCTATATGTTAATACGGTACTTCTGAGAAGTCTTAAATTATACTCTCCTGCAGGAATGTTGTTTCCTCTTGGATGAAATTACCTTACATTTTCCTGAGAACATTCACAAAGGCCCATTCTCCAAGCAATGCAATAAGACATATACGCGATCTTGAACTCACTGAATAGATTTTTTGTAGCAGCCATAGCTTTAATAATATCTTTGTTAAAATTGTGCAATGTACATGAAAGCCTAAAATTTGTCCATAGATATACTTGAAGGATTCATATATGTGAAGTTAGAATTTAGTCTTTGGTGAGGTTGTCTTCAGTTCTTTAGATCATTTTTTAATTTCTATTTTTTATTTAGAATCTTCTCACTCCTAAACTATATATGATCATTTTGCACAAGATTTTGCTTTGATAAATTGTAAAGTGTTGTAAGATTAAGACAGGAAACCATCCTGGCTTAGGAATTTTAATATTTGAAGAAGTCATTAATGTCACACACTTTCTTAATTATTTTGGGTGAAATGACAAGACGGGTCTCAACCACAGGCACCTTGGGGAAATTGTGTTTTAATTGATACAGATAACATCAGCTTTAATTGCATTCCTTTCTCTCTGAAGAAAGTTCAATAAAATGTGTTTGCCGTAATCAGTAAGGGTATGTCTATACTACCACCCTAGTTCGAACGAGGGTGGTAATATAGGCAACCGGAGTTGCAAATGAAGCCTGGGATTTGAATTTCCCCGGCTTCATTTGCATAAAGTCGGGCGCCGCCATTTTTAAATGTCCGCTAGTGCGGACTCCGTGCCGTGCGGCTACACGCGGCACGGAGTCCGCACTAGCGGACATTTAAAAATGGCGGCGCCTGGCTTTATGCAAATGAAGCCGGGGAAATTCAAATCCCAGGCTTCATTTGCAACGCCGGTTGTCTACATTACCACTCTCGTTCGAACTAGGGTGGTAGTGTAGACATACCCTAAGATATTATCCTACTCTTTCTTCTCTTTTGTTATTATAGCAGCTTATAATTATTTTACAAGGATTTTTTCTTAACTACTCAAATAGATTTTTATTGTACCCTGATCTCATATAGATTCATTATAATGTAATAAAGACTTACTGCTTTAGCTCATTTGTATTCTTTGTCCTATACTCATACATTTGTGTCTTTTATACATTTGTGAGATGTAAACTCTGAGTCACAATCCTGTAATTGGTCTGGTCCTAGCACAATGCAGCTGAGAGTTCCCCTTGCTCAGAGCTTGTGGCAAAGCTACAACTGAGCATTTTAAACTATTGAGGAAAGGGATGTGTCCTCTTTATATTGCCATGAAAAGCCCAATATATTCTTGGGGGCTCAGCATGTGATTTTCCAAAGCACCTAAAATAATTAGACACCCAATTTGATGTGGCTTTGAGTAAGAAACACACATTTTAATGATTCGTCTCTTTGAAAAATCCCACTCTCAATAAAATAAATACATAAGAATGTGGAAAGCAGTCATACTTTGCTAACTGAACTGGCTTCTCTGATTTCAGTCTTAAAGAGCAAAGTGTTCTATAACTCCGGAACAATTTTCCCCTCTCTTTTACATACTATGATTGACTAGTGAACTAATGCTACTAGAGAGGGGGCCCAAAAATTAATGCTTCAAAGCACAGCCTTATTAGTGGGATGCCACACCAGCAAAGACCATGGCAGGAAGGGGGGAGAATGTGGTAACATCCAAAACTTATGTCTTCAGAAAAGAAAGACCCACATAACAGTGGGAGAAAATAGAGCAGAATACTTGATGAATCCTTAAAGAGCCATCTACATCAGCCCGGGGCAAAATACAGCCTGTAGGACAGATTTGACCCACAGACCTTGCGGGGAGCCCCAAATAGGCTCCCTGATTACTTCACTCCACCCACACGCCACTCAGAAATGCGGCTGTGGGACAGTTTTGCTTTAAAAACTGTGAGGGAATGTGGGGAGGGAAGTTTTAGGAGCTGCTCCCACTCCCAGCACAATCCCATTGGCCAGCTTCTGGCTAGAAACTGGCCAATGGGAGCTGTCCGTTTCAATAATAGACAGCTACGAAACACAAGGAGCTTGTCGTTTTTCACAGTACACATGGATGCAGCCTTTGTGGGGGCAGGGCAGGCAGGGAAGTTGATTCAGGAATGTGCTGGGCTGCTGGCTTGTAAGTCTCCTGGCCAAAGCCTGCTTCTGGCACCCCAATCCCTCCCTTCCCCTGTCCTCTGCCCCCCACTCCTGCCCCCTACTCCACATACTCAAATCCTCTACCCCCTTTTACACCCATATCTCTTTCAAATCTGGCACCCCAATTCTCTGTCCCAGATCACAGTCCCCTCCTGCCCTTGCTCACAACCCAAACCCCTGCAGCCCCTTCTGTACTCCAATTCCTTGGAAAGGTGCAGCCCTCGGCCACATTCTAAATTCTTGGAGTGCCCCCCCACAGCAAAAATTATTGCCCACCCCTGATCTGTAACTAGCTGCTGCGGTGATGGGCATGTGATGGGGTGTGGTCTCAAAATTCCCTTTGGGATTGTTTCCCAGTTTGCTGATCATGCTATTGACACATGTGCTCTTGCTTTCAGGAGCTCCATGCCACCTTGTCCTTGATCAGACAAGGGATAGAGTTGGGGTAACTGCCCCCTGCGCAGCAAAGCAGACACTGACCCAATTCAGCTCTGGATAGACTCATGTCTAGGGTTCAGCGCCCAGGAAACCAATCCCCAAATGGGACCAACCTCCCCACGTAAATCTATCTTTCTCTATGAAAAAGTTTTATACAGGGAAAAACGTATCAAGTGAGCTCCCTTTATAATGAAAGAGAGACTTGCACAGTTGTTGCTCTCCCCAGGTAACAGTTATTTACATTGCCTCTTATAGTAAACAAAAGTGTTTTTATTAAGTACAAACAGTACAATTTAAGTGATTATCAATGAAAACAGAGAAATCAAAGTTACTAAATTAAAATTAAAAGAAAATGCATAGCTAGTTCTAATTCATTAAAAAAGATATTGCATGCAGATTCTTACCCACAAGAGCTGTTGTTATTTCAGGCATAATCTTCAAGTCAGAGACAAACTCTTTTACTTAACTTGTGTCTCCATTCCTCTCTGTATCTTTTTAGGGTATGCTCGGCCATTTCCCAGGTCAGCCAAAGACAAAAGGGGATTACTTCCCATTGCTTAAATAGTCTTTCCTTGGGATGGGAACCTGCTGATTTACATCCCTCTTTCATGGAAAAAATGTCAGTTTGAAGATAGGTCACAGCACCATACAATATGGTCACATGTTTCTCCAGACCATTCACCTTCCAGACTTATAGGACAAACAAGACTATTTACAGGTCATTAAGTTGGTCATCCACTCAGCTCATGTAGACTTGCATTAGTTCTCATCCAGCTAGTCACTGAAAGCAGTATCATGCAGTGATGCAGTGAGCAGCCACACTATCTGGTTGCCCTGAGTACAAACCTTTATTGACTCCATGAGTATATTTTCAAGGGAGCTAGCCCATGCTCCCAGTTGCTGTTGTCCATGCTAAAATGGCTACACTAGCACACTAGCTTGAGGAATGATAGCATGTATATGTCTACGTGAGCATGAAGTCACACGCCTAGCTTCAAGTGTATATGCAGCCTAAATCATACATCAGCTTTGGGGTTTCTGTCTGTAAAGATTTATATTTCACTGTTTTGAATATCTACCTGTATTTACTGCATGCTGTTCAAAAAAAGATGATTTGTTTTTCTTGTTCACAAGATTTAATCTCATTGTGATCCTTTTAATTAGCTGTCATTTTATCGAGCGCAATGACGAGGCAACAAAAATGGCAATTAATTTTATGAGACAAAAATTATTTGAAAGAAGAAGTATGAAGGCAGTTGACTGGGGATTTATCACTCGACTCCATGGTGTTCTATGGCCGTTGTCCTAATAAGTTATCAGAGTTGTTGAAATATCAATTTGGCACATGGCTTCACATGGTTGCCTGCATTTCTACTCAGAGCCTATTACTTAATTCTTCTGTCATTAGGAAATTAAATCAATGATTCTAAGCTGGGACTAGAGAGAATTTATATTTGTGTTTAAATTGACTATTAATTGAAGATTCAGAAAACTATGTTGAAGCCTGGAGGACTTAAAACAGATGAAGAAGAAAGCAGAGTGAACTAAAGGAAACACTATGATCATATTTTGTTTATAGGGATTCAAAAGTAAACCTACACCACTGAGTAGATTTTAATGCTGCAATGATATTGATTTGCTTAAATAAAAATAAAACTTGTGGCTACGTAATTAACTGTAAAAAACAACTTATAGATTTTTCTCACTTCAATATTCAATGGCAGAGTCTCTAAATGGAAAAACAGTGTCTGATCTTTAAATTGTTAAATGGCTATTACCTGTATTTCTCTTAGTTGCACCATTAAGTATGAAACATGTTTCTTTTGTCAACTAACTGGATAAAATATAATTAGCTAGAAGAGAAGGATGGCATGGTGTGGAAACAGCTTCCAAAATTAAATCTGCATGGATATTTTGCAACAGATATCTGCATTCATACACAGGGATATGGATAGCTGAGAATATAAAACAGATATGGGGAAATTTGCAGGGCTCTATGCATGAGTTCTATTCTGTGGTTAGCCAGTTCTGCTTTCTGGATGTGAGTTGTCACCATTACCATTTGAGACTCCAGTAATCAGCCATTTACAAATGATGTGTATTGCATGCTGCAGATCCTAAAGATCTCTGCTTCCACTACTGCTTTCATTTTCTTTGTTATTATTTTTATAATGTTTCATTCAAGGAGAAAAAACACACAACGTAGAAGAGACAATACCCAGGAGCTGATATCTTACTTAATTTAGATGCAGTCCAGTTCAGCATAATGTACATATAATGATGTTAAAGAGTTTCATTATTCTCTTATACTCTGCAGCTGCCATTAACCATCCTTCAAATAACACTATATCTCACTCACATTGCTTTTTTACACCCACCCAACCAAATTTATTTCCTACTGGGCAAGTAATTCATTGTAATGATTTTAGAGTAGGTACATGTCACTTGATTCTGATGATTCAAATATCAGCAGACAAGTCATATTTGCAAGTTTATAGCTAACATTAAAGACACAACATATGAAGTATCATTTTTCATCCTTATTTCATCTGGGAATAAAGTGACTCTTTAAATGAGAGTACTTCAATTCAAACTACTAGCAGGACACTTCGCATCCAAGATGACTCCAAGACCACTGCCCTATATTATGGACGGAATGATATGTTACCTCCAAATTGGAGGGATAGTGCTGTGACTAAGGCACTAGCTGGGACTTGGGAGAGATCAGTTCAGTTCCATAGGCTTACAGTGTGACCCCCTGTAGGACAAAGAAAGAACATGAAGCATGGGCCTGGTGCCTGAACCAAAGTAAGCAAGAGTTATTCTATGAGTAACAAAAGACAGGTCTTGTTAAAAGCAGATGTTTGCCTGCAAGTTAGTGGTTTTTGGCACTAAAAGTGCTAGGACTGCTAAAAGTATATGAAATATGTATATACGTTTCACTGGAAAAATACAAGGACACCCCAACTTAGTACATGATATAATAGCTTAAAACAACAAGAATGAAATCATAACAATGGGTGGTGAATAGGAATGTTCTGGAAGAAAGTACAAGGGGAGGTACCAAATGTGTCATTAATGTGTAAAATGACACGCAAGGTGTGTATCATCAATTGTTTATTTTTGTCTATAAATGTTGGGGTACCTCAGTTAACTTTTTGTCCAGCCTAGCGGGAAATAGTAAAATATATACTATTAACTGAGCCAAGTCTATTATTACCGCTACAAATACATATGGGCTTGAAGGAGGCCATCTGGCTACCGATGACTATTAATGTACATTGTTCAACATTAAAACTAACACAGTTGATTTGTATCTTATCTATGTTTGTGGTTTTGGGTGCTCTTGTGAAGTCTATTAGGCTAGTTACCTGCACAGAGCTGGCATGATACACTGAGGAATGTCTCACCAGTAAATCCTAAATTTACCACATCGCTGTCCTAAAATACTGCATTGGTGACCCCGACAGCTACACCCCTTAAGTCAATGAGAGTTAGGTGCCTAAGCTGCTGAGGTGCAGTTGTAAATCCCACAATACTTAGCTAAAATATTATTCATGTAGATACCTTCATAAATTTAGCCCTTAAGATTTATGTGCCTTCTGTTTGTAAAACGGAGACAAGAATATTATGTTTACCATCCTTTGTCTCATTTAGCATATGCCTGAACAAGTGCAGTTCACAGTGAGGATACACTGACACTAGCTCTGCTCATGCTTAGCCCCCAGGAAAAGTAGTGTAGCCAAGGATAACTCATCAGGTGACTTGATCTAGCTTCTCAAGTATGTACGCAAGGGCTCCTGGAGGGCTTGTAATCAGGTGGCTAGTCTGAGCCACTGCCTATGCTATTCCTTGCTACATTGCTATTTTTAATGTACTTGCTTCAGCAGGCCTAGTTCCATTCCATCTACTTAAGCTAGGAAGTACATGCCCAGCTTCAGCATAGACATATCCTGACAGCTGTCCACATTATACGGTAATGAGTACAGTACAAAAAAATCTGTAGAATGAAATAGAATAGAACACAGTAGAAGTCTGTTGATTCAGAGATTGTCTCTTAAGGTATGTCTACATTAGCTCGTTAGTTCGAGCTAGGTAGGCACATGAAGGCAACCGGAGTTGCAAATGAAGCCCAGGATTTAAACATCCCAGGCTTCATTTGCATGTTCCCGGGCATCGCCGTTTTTAAATCCCCCTTAGTCCAAACTAACTGCCCGTGGCTAGCAGTTAGTTTGGACTAAGGGGGATTAAAAAACGGCGGCACCCGGGAACATGCAAATGAAGCCCAGGATGTTTAAATCCCGGGCTTCATTTGCAACTCCGGTTGCCCTCATTTGCCTACCTAGTTCGAACTAACGAGCTAATGTAGATATACTCTTACTTTCTATATACACATCACATAGTAAAGTAGGTCCCAGGCTTTGTTGGGAGAACAACCAAATTGTGCCAGTCTTCTCAAACTAAATGTTTTATAAATCATTCATACATTTAAAGGCATATTATCTGAAAGGATCACTAATACCATAACAGAGAAAAATAAAGCACTGCTAAATATTTGGCATACTATGCATGGCATTGGAGAAAAAATAATTTGTTCTTTTTTGAATTAGAGGATCAGTGTTCTGCTTCAATTTCATTGCTAGGAAAGTTTTTTTTTTCACTGAGGTGCTATAAGTGCACCTGTGTGCAAACAATAAAAGAGTCCATAAAGTTCTATCAATCTCCCTGAATGAATGTGCTTTTCAAGTTTCAGATGGACTGCAGTTGAATGAGTTCTCTTTGAAAATCCACAGAGACTTTTGCAACTTCGCTTCTGAATGGATATGCAAAGAGATACAAATCTGTTGAAATCCAGAACTCTAGTATCAATGAATTATTTTTAATGTGAAAGTTGTCCTTATTTCTTTAAAATTTTAACATTAAAAGAATAGGGAGTGAATTTTAGAACTTTACAAAATGAAGTTTTAAAAGTACTGACCTCATCAAGTAATAGAGTAGGATGGTGCTGTGTAAATCCTTCACATAGCACAGTATAGCCTAGATCAGAAATACTTCTATGTTATGTTAGTTCTGAATCTTTTGTACAAAATCAGAGGCAATTTTATGACATGTCCAAATAGGGAGTGGCACGAAACCACCAAATTCAGAATCTCTTGTGAATGAAGTAAATATCTTAATGGAGATGAAAAAGCTAGTGTACTAACTCACAGAAACCTCTTGTCCTTAATTCTGAAATTAAACGTTTAATTTTCTTGCAATCTGAATAAAAAGGTAAAATAGCAAGCTACAGTTTCACTTGCAGCTGCAAAGTTGCAGCCATGAAAAATGAACATGAGATACTTCACTTGTGAAAATCTGTATTTGTGTCTGTAATGTGACTGTACATGAAAGGGGCATGTAAGTGTGCAATTACCACTCTGGCCCACAGACTTCAATACCAACTGGTAGAGGGCACATGGATACATGGTGGTAAAGGAAATCTCTGTGCTCACCAAAAAGAATATCACATAAGGTCTCTAATAAAAGCCTGTGTCACATTTTCAGAATAAGCATTGTGAGAAGTATGTACATAAAATATATGAGGACATATATATATTTACTGATAATTATGTTCTCTAGGGTCACTCAGAGAATATAAAGTCAAAAGGTCACTCACTCAGAGGACAAGATTACTCAAAGGGCACATCTACACTGCAGGACAAAAATCAAATTAAGATACGTAACTTCCACCATGTCAATTGCGTAGCTGAAGTAGAAATAGCTTAATCTGTCTTTTGGTGCTGTCTACACAGCAGGAAGTCTAAGGAAGAACATTCTTCCTTTGACTTCTATTACGCTCCATGAAATAAGGCTTACAGAGTCAGAGTAAGAAGTCCTCCATCTCAAACTTATTTTGAAATAACATCAGCTATTCCAATAACGCGTAGACGTACCCAAAGATAACAAGTCTTCTCCAGAAAGGAGTGACACACATTTATCTCCCTGGTAGACCACTGGATGTGTGTGTCTGACAACAGAAGAGTATTACTATACTGAGGCTGTCTATACTATAATGTTCTTCTAGAAAAAGCTATGTAAATTGTGAACTGCAATTTGTGTAGCTTTTTCCACATCTTTTTTTTTTTGGAAGAGGCTTTTCCAACATTTGGCCCATCTACCCTGGGCCAAATGTCAGAAAAAAAACCCTTTTTCAGAATATTCTTTCTTCCTTGTAAAACGAGGTTTACAGGGATGCTGAAAAGGCATGGCTGCTCTTCCGAAAAAAATTTCAGAAGAGCAGACATGTTCCCTGGGCATGGTAGTGTAGACATAGCCTGAGTCAAATGCTAATGAAAAATCTGTGGGAACTTCATAAGGAAATTAAGAGGAAGAGGTAACCTGCAGTGGGATGGGAGAACTATGTTTTCAGATGATGTGAAGACAGGATGGCAGCAGGCTTGAGCTTTTTAAAGAGGCATCTCAGTCATCCTGGCTCCAAATACTAGGAAAAGAACTTGGGGAAAACTATCCTGTAAGAAACAGGACTATGTCTTGGAAGCTTGGGGATATAGATAGCATGTTATGATTTTGTTGTATATATAAGCATCACAATCAATAGATTAAAAAGCCCATAACTACAGCATGGATCTCAACCTCAATAATGTCAAAAAACCCACATCAGTCAATCATGAAAAAATAGCCACTCTCCCCACACCAAATGCCTTAGCATACTCTAAAAATCCATGAATTGGGGCTAATCCAGGGCAGGGAGGGAAAGAAAAGGGAAATGAAGTTAAAGTGGAGGTCCCTTATTTTTGCACAGGGCTAAAATTTTGTCCCAATATGTCTAAGGATAAATACGTGAAAAGATTGGACGCTTCTCAGATATTACTGTAATTGGAGCCATGCAACTACGTAGGAGATATAGAAGATATGAAATTTTGTCCTCAAGCAATGTTTTTCTTATTTTATCATTATTATTAAGTCTGAGGAATAGCAAATGATCTACTTCAAAGGTGCTTTGTTTTCCAGGTTAAAGTTCAGAGGATGCAGTTTGCAGTTCTCTAACTCAGTAACTTTTGAACAGAAAGTGACTCCATATCTGTATTTCATGTGTTGAAAACTGAAAATGGTGACACCATAGATGAGTCCCCAATACTAAATAAAAGAATCAAACCATAATCAGCTAGAAGAAGATTCTTACATATCTGCACACACTGATTCTCAGTTTATTCTATCTTAATGTGAATGAGGCAACCTGTGCATTAATGTGAATGAGGCAACCTGTGCTACTACTCTATAGCTATGTCTAGACTACATAGAATTTTTGAAAGAGGATATGCAAATTCCCCGGGAATTTGCATATCTTCTTCAGCTCTCACTTTTGAAAGCATAAATGAGGTTTACGTGGCTTTTCAAAAAAGAGGGGGTTTGCCAAAAAAACTGCATACCAACTACTTTCACTTTCGAAAGCTTGAAAGTGAGATCTGAGGAAGATATGCAAATTCCTGCGTAATTTGCATATTCTCTTTTGGAACTTCGGCGTAGTCTAGACAAATAAGGGGATCAGAATATGACCCAGGCTAAGTTATAAATATCGTGACATCTGTATATGTGCCATGCCCTAATTCTTATGATTACATTGGGTGTTAATATATTATGATTGTTCAATAATCATTAAGATCATAAGTATTCCAGTGTTAGCACACTGTGTTTCATCCCTGGTCTTTCACCTTTCTAAAAATGTTTTCAAAAAGGAAGATCTACCAGTGGTTATTTCTAAACACATACTCCCCCCCGCCCCACACACACACGTCCCTCCAACAATAAAGGTCCTATTTGACACATGATTTTGCTCACCTCTACTGCAGTCTAATTTTACATTTTTGACGCTCATTGCAAATCACAATGTGAAAAAAAGGAACCTGCTTTCACCCTATTTTTTCCCCTCGGGAACCTCTCACTAAAAATGCCATTTTGGATGTGTCCTTGACAGTAACTCTCTCATCAGACTGAAGGGAGATGGCCTCCTATGTTTCAATTTCTAATAGAATACTTCTGACAAGTCTATTGCAGTGTCAGCTGTTCTTACTGCAACTGTACAGGCAGTCCCCGACTTACGCGGATCCGACATGTCGGATCCGCACTTACGAACGGGGCTTTTCTCGCCCCGGAGCTCACGGGCGGTGGGTCGCCACCAGTGTCCTCCCGGGCGAGAAAAGCTTCTCCCGGTCTCCCTGGTCTTCTGGGGGGGTCCAGCAAAGCCGCTGGACCCCTCCAGCAGACCAGGGACACCCGAGCAAAGCTGCCGCCTGGGTGGCTTTGCTCGTTTTCCCGGGAGCAAAGCCGCCCAGGCAGTGGGACCCCCGCCGCCTGGGCAGCTTTACTTCTGTCCCCCTGGTCTGCTGGGGGGGGTCCAGCAAAGCCGCTGGACCCCCCCAGCAGACCAGGGACACCCGAGCAAAGCCGCTGCCTGGGCTTTGCTTGGGTCTCTCTGGTCTGCTGGGGGGGGGAGGGGCCACAGCTAGTGCGCCCCCCCCCCCAGCAGACCAGGCTTTTGTTGCGGGATGCCTCGGGTAGAGCAGCTAGGGTGCTGCTTGGTTGGTCCTGTGGGAACCTACCGGGCAGCGCCCCAGCTGTTCTGTCCCAGGCTCCAGATTCAGCAGCTGTTGAAACTGATCAGGCTGATTCCAGGAAGCTGGGGGCAGAGCAACTTTGCCTCTGGCTTCCTGTAGTCAGCCCCTGGTCAGTTTCAGTGGCAGCAGCTGAATCTGGAGCCAGTTCCGACTTACATACAAATTCAATTTAAGAACAAACCTATAGTCCCCATCTTGTACGTAACCCGGGGACTGCCTGTATTGTGAAAAAGATGGTTTCTGTTGAATGCATCATTGCTTACAAGAGCTCTAATTGTTGATATTCTTAGGATGAGTCTACACTTCAGTTAATCACCTGTGAGTCTCTTCTGCCACTTGACTTGGTCTTGAGTAGCTCAGGCTGTGGGGATGTTTAATTGCAGTGTAGAACTTTCATACTTGGACTGGAAGACAAGTGCTAGGACCCCGAGAGATGGGTGGTTATGTTGGGAAACCTTGACTCTCTGAGAATTGTTTTGATATGCTACTTTTGTGGTCCATTTTTGTCAGTGAAATATAGCACTGCAGCTCCAGCTCCTGCTAATATGTTTTAAAAATAAAATTGGTATTGAATTTTAAATACTCATACAGAACAAGGAAGCATAACTTATCAAATATGAAACTAAACTGCTTATCATATATGAGCACTAAACTGCTCAAGACAGTTAAGAGCAAAGCAGATTGTGAGGAGCTTCAAAAAGATGTCACAAAACTAAGGCTACGTCTAGACTGCAAGTTTCTTTTGGAAGAAGCTTTTCTGGAAGAGATCTTCCAAAAAAAAAAAAAAGGTCTTCCGAAAGAGAGCATCCACACTGCCAAAGCACATCGAAAAAGCAATCTACTTTTTCTAAAGATAGCGTCCACACTGACTGGACGCTATTTCACATTTAAGCTGTGATTACTAAAGACCGAGTGGCCACCAGGGCACCTGTGCTTTTTCCTCTTTCCTTTTTTTTCAAAAGAACTCCCTCTTTCCCATCCACACATGCCTTTTTCTGAAAAAGCTCTTACTATCTTTAACTATACCTACTCAGGAGAAAAATCTTAGACATTGCAGATAGTTCTCTGAAAACATCCACTCAATGAGCAGCAGCAGTTGAAAAAGCAAACAGAATATTAGGAATAATTTAAAGAGAGATAGAGAATAAGACAGAGATCTTACTGCCTCTACATAAGACCATGGTACATCCACATCTTGAATACTCCATACAGATGTGGTTGCCTCATCTGAAATATATATATATATATATATATATATATATATATATATATATATATATATATATATATATATTGGCATTGGAAAAGGTTCAGAAAAGGGCAACAAAAATGATTCGAGGTTTGGAACAGGTGCCATATGAAGAGAGGTTAAAAAGACTGGGACTTTCATCTTAGAAAAAAAGGAGACTAAGAGGGGATATGATAGAGGTCTATAAAATCATGACTGGTATGGAAAAAGTGAATACAGAAAAGTTATTTAATTGTTCACATAACATAAGAACTAGAGGTCACCAAATGGAATTAACAGGTAGAAGGTTTAAAATAAATAAAAGGAAGTTTTTCTTCATGCAGTACATTGTCAACTTGTGGAACACCTTTCCAGAGGATGTTGTGAAGACCAGGCTTTAACAGGGTTAAAAAAAGAACTAGATATATTCATGGCAGTTAGGCCCATCAGTGATTATTTGGCAGAATGGGTAGGAATGGTATCCCTAGCCTATGTTTGTCAGAGACTGGAAATGGATGACAGCAGAAGTATCATGTGATGATTACCTCTTCTGTTCACTCCCTCTGGGGCATTTGGCATTGGCCACATTTGGAAGGCAGAATACTGGGCTAGATGGACCTTTGATCTAACCCATTAAGGCCTTTCTTTTGTTCTTACATTCTTATAAAAGATTTACTTTATGTTCCCAGATGACTGAGTCAAAAGTCAAATAATAGCATGGAACATATAAGGTAACATATTTGTTATTTGATGTAACACAGTGCATATGGTCACACTACTCTTATATATGACTTATCATTGTGTTCATAATAAGATTAGCATTCCTCCAACTGCGTAAGAATATCTCCATGATCTTCCATATATTTGTGGCACAGACAGAAAATGTTACACTGCCTGAAGTGTAATTGCACAATTAATTATTAAATAAAAATATATATAAACATTAATTATCACATCTTGTATTAAGTTTACATATATAAATAATTTATAAAAAGTTAATAAATTACACATAGATGTTTACATAAATAATCAATCAATTGCTAAAAATGTTATATGGTCTAACAGACCAAAAGGCTGTTTACAGTGTGCCTTATAGCCATTTATATGTATAACAATTTGTGTTGATATGATTATACAGTAATCCTCTAGAATGTTACTCATATTTGCCACAAGTTTAAATCATCCACAAAAAATATTAGCCCATTATAAACTGTTTGTAAATGGAATATTAATATTAAATGTGATCCACTAAAAATACTGTCAAGGCTGTTCTCCATTCTGGCACTTTGAGTGCAGAAGAACCTTTCACTCAAGGGCCTGCAAGAGATCTTAAAAGTACCTTGCCTCTATAGATTTCCGTTTAAAGGTCTCCAAGGTCACAGATTCCCTGGCCTTGGAATCTGCCACAATCAAGGGTTAAAAAATCTGCCACCTGCCACCTTCAAGTGTAAAAAATCCATTCTTCTTGGACCCAGGAAGAAGCACTTGAACTTTTTCCAGAGGAGTACCTACAAGCTCTTTTTTTCACAAGAGAGCTTGGGAGGAGCAAGGAGGAGAGAGAGAAAACAGACTGCAGTCTCTGGGTATGTCTACACTACCATCCTAGTTTGAACTAGGGTGGTTAATGTAGTCAACCGAAGTTGCAAATGAATCCCGGGATTTAAATATCCCGGGCTTCATTTGCATCTTGCCGGGCACCGCCATTTTTAAAGCCCCAGTAGTTCGGACTCCGTGCCCATGGCTACAGGCGGCAAGGAGTAGGTAGTTCGAATTAGGCTTTCTAATTCAAACTACTGTTACTCCTCGTTCCACGAGGAGTAATGGTAGTTCGAATTAGAAAGCCTAATGTAGACATACCCTTTGATACTGGGACATACCCTCTGGTAGTGTAGACATACCCTCTGATACTGACATGTCAGTCTTAGGCATGCATACACAGTACTTCTGTTAACTTCTAGGACACTGGAATCAAATCATCACCTTAAAAAAGGTGATTTTATTAACAAAGCAAAATGATATACTTTGTGAAGCATACTTGGTTGCTAGGAGTTACAGAGCAAAGAAGAAAAGAACAGATTAAAACACAGAGTAATGGTATCTCTGGGCTACAGCTTAAAAATACAGTTTATGTGGGGAGGAACTTGGTCTTAGCACCGAGAAGCTTAATCAAACAACAACAAAAAAGAAAGTAACTTTGATTGTGACTAAATAGACATTTTCCTATCCAATTACAATTTGTGCTTCAAGGTCCATGCCCAGTATTCCTTGTAGGCATGGTAGTTCTGCCTGGTTTAGTTCATCTTGTTTCCCTAGCTCCTAGAAAAAACTCACACAAAGAAAAACAGCAGGCAGGTATATCTTTCCATTCAAATTTTGGCACCCTCTCCCATTGGATCTACTCACTCCCTGCCAACATCCCTAGCTACCTGAATTTAACCCTTTAGTCACCAAAGGTTGGCCAGCGCTCCTCTTATCCATCAAAAATACTAATACTTGTGAATAATTAGTAATACTTTCATGCAAGAATTACAAAATGCTTTAAGTCCTGATTCAACAAGGTACTTATATATGTACCTAATTTTAAGTGTAAGAGTTCAATTCAATAAAATGTTATTAAAATATCACAGTTAGTAAGGAATTTCTTCAAAGGAGAAGGTTACATGACAATAATTAATTAACGGCATGACAGTATAAAATATTATCCCACTTCAAAAATGCTGTATTGTTTCTAAGGCAGTCCCAGTATAGCCCACTCTTAAGTGAAACAGATGCGACAGAAGGAGAAGTTAGACAGATTGTCAGATTTCTGACCCTCTTTCATGTTTTACTTGAAATAAAACTGTAATTATTATGCATGTTGCAGATTATGCTGAGGAACTGATAGAAGAGGTTGTCAAATTATACAGCACACAATCACTCAATAACACAATGGAATAAATAGTGGAGTATGCACTTCCAAATCTGTCCACATATCACATAAGCTCCCAGACAAAATGAATGCTTTGGAAAACCATATGTCACACTTAGGGAAATTGGACGTGCATATGTTATGGACAGCAAATCACACATAAGAATTAGGATGTTTAACTGATTATGAGTCAGGCAACTGGCCCTGATAAATTATTCTGTACAATAAGGTGAGTATATTCAAAAGAGAAAATAATAGATGTTAATTCCCAGCTACTTCTAAGGGTATGGTTGAATTGAATTGAATGGAATGGAATATACTTTATTGCATACAGCTGGCTGAGGGAAAAACAAAGTTGTCCAATGCGGATGCCAGATAATTAAATCTCAAATATATATGTTAACATCATATTAATTATACCTGCCATAAGAACAGAAATAAAAATGCAACTGTATTTTTGTTTCAAGAGTCAAAAGTCATATTCGGAATATAAAAATACAAGGCAAATATTATATACCATTAAGGGACCCATCCAGGCCTTGGTCACTTCAAGATTATATTATTGCATCTTTTTAAAGATATGATCTAGTTCAAAAGTAATGATTCTAGGGAAGTTCTATAGTCACTGTTATACAGAAAGTCAGAAAGATGGTCAGCGTGGTCCCGTCTGGCCTTTGAATTATGAATTTCTGAATGCACTGTATAACTAGCTACGGCTTAACTCCATCTGGGAATTTGAGCTGTGTAGGTTTGGCAGCTCACTTGTTCAGATATGCTTCTTGGTGGCAGCTTGTTATCATGTCTCTATGATATGGCCTGGTCTCCTCTTGGCTTTTAAGTTGAAGCTCATGTACCTTTTACAACCCTCCATAATGCCCCGTTTCCTTGAAGTACTCTTTCCCCCCTCTCCCAGTATCTCAGTTGCTGAGATAGCAACATGTGGTGAATGTTCTAGGCATGCTTCAGAATCCATCCATTTGCACAAACTTTGGGGGAAGGCTGAGGAAGTGTGTAGGTGTGATTCTTGATGGGTGGGACTGTTAAAGATGCTGGGTAATCATCTTACCCAACATGTTATAGAGAGGGAGAAGTTTTATTTACTTCAGTCTCTGTGTTTGTGGTTTTACATGTATATTAAGGGTACCCAGCACTTTAGAAGGGCACTCTTTGTAATGGAGTTCCTTTTAGACTGAAATGTAAATCAGACAATCAATTGATAAACAAACAAAACCCTCACAACTGTTTAATTCAATTGGGATTTATTTATGTAAATGTCTAGTCCTTTTTCTATATACTACTAAACTCTTAGGCTACATCTACACTGGCCCCTTCTTCGGAATAGCCATGCTAATTTAGAACTTTGGAATAGGGAAATCCACGGGGGATTTAAATATCCCCCGCGGAATTTAAATAAACATGGCCGCCGCTTTTTTTCCGGCTTGGAAAAGAGCATCCAGACTGGCGTGATCCTCCGGAATAAAGCCCTATTCTGGAGGATCTCTTATTCCTACTTGAAAGAGAAATAAGAATTCCTTGAAAGTAGGAATAAGAGATCCTCCGGAATAGGGCTTTATTCCGGAGGATCGCGCCAGTCTGGATGCTCTTTTCCGGCTTTTCCCCAAGCCGGAAAAAAAGCGGCGGCCATGTTTATTTGAATCCCGCAGGGGATATTTAAATCCCCCATGGATTTCACTATTCCAAAGTTCTAAATTAGCATGGCTATTCCGAAGAAGGGGCCAGTATAGACACAGCCACAGTGTATGGCTACGTCTAGACTAGCATGATTTTCCGGAAATGCTTTTAACGGAAAAGTTTTCCGTTAAAAGCATTTTTGGAAAAGAGCATCTAGATTGGCATGGACGCTTTTCCGCAAAAGCACTTTTTGTGGAAAAGTGTCCGTGGCCAATCTAGACGCGCTTTTCTGCAAAAAAGCCCCGATCGCCATTTTCGTGATCTGGGCTTTTTTGCGGAAAACAAATCTAAGCTGTCTACACTGGCCCTTTTGCGCAAAAGTTTTATCTACTTGCCCTTTTGCGCAAAAGTTTTATGCACTGGCCCTTTTGTGGAAATTCAAGCAGCTAGTGTAGACAGCTGAAAAGTTTTTCCGGAAAAGCGGCTGATTTTCCAGAAAAACTGGCCAGTCTAGACACAGCCTATGTGTAGTTCAGATATCCCTTCCACATTGTGTTATCTGACATTGCCCCAGCTTGGTTCATCAGTCACAACTGGGCCCCATTTACCTCGCTTAGTTTAATCACTTTGAAGCTCTTCACAAACTTCTGAATAATTTTATGACTTCTGCAATTTTTCCACCTCTTTTCACTACTTTTTTTCTAAATCTTGGATTCATACCTATTAAAAAAAACCTAGTCTTAGTTCAGAGCCTTCTGGCACCCTATTAATTTATTTTCTGTCTCCTGTCCACACTTGTATCAATGGGAATACCTTACCTCTCAGTTTTTTGGCTACTTGTTTTCTTTAATGTCCTCTTCTTATGGACTTTGCCAAAGTCTTTGGAAAATCAAAATACGTTGTCTGTTAGTTCTCTTTTGTCCACTATTTTGTTGGCTTGCACAAAAAATGCTGGTTGAGTATATTCCTTTGCAGAAGCCTTGCTAGTTTGTCCTGCCATATTGTGTTCATCTATATCAGCATCATTGTATGTTTAATTATTGTTAGAAGTGAAGCTCACTGGTCATTAATTGCAAGATTTATTCCTAGTATCTTCCATAGAGATAAATATAACCTTTGCTACCTTCCAGTCCTACTGGATGGTAACTGATTTTAATAGTTGCATGTTTACATTTTCAGCCATTTCATACTAAAGTTCTTTCAGAACTCTTAAATCTACACCAACTGATACTGATAAAATTTGTCTTTAACTTATCACTCTTTGCCATCTTTGTTTTTGATTCCTTAGTCTTGTACATTTATTGCTTAAAAAGAACAATCCCGGGTAGATATCTTCCAGGGTAGATATCTTTGTTGAGGACTTATGCCAAGAAATAATTTATCTTCTCTGCATTGTCGCAGTCCTTCCTAATTGCTACCTGTATCAAGTTCAATATATCCACCAGTTCCCTTTACATGCCTTGATTCTAATATATATTTAAATAATGTATTGTTATTTATGTATATATCTTTGGTTATCTGCTCTTCAAATGTAACTGTGAATTTCTAGCTTACATTTTCTTGCCATAGTTTGTATATTTTTTTCTGTTCACTTTATTAGGAATGTAATATCCATTTCGAAGGATACTTATTTGGCTCAATAGATCAGAGCAGAATTTGTTGCACTGCCCCACTAATTGATAATGAATGGAAGAATTTAACTAACAATGATGTAATTACCTAATTTGGAATTTGGCCAGGAACCCAGGGTGAATTGTATGCTTTAATTTGCTGGATAATCAGCATCTTGCTTGTAAGTCTCCTCAAATGGCAGTTCTTCTGACAGTGAAGCTCCCTGTTGGTCTGAAGTGGGTAACTGATTCATAATGGATGCAAAGATGAAAGTGTTACATAAGCACTAACACCACCTGCAGCACCTGCATTGACTTTTGAGGTGTCATATACCCATCTACTGACAGGTAGAAATCTGCTTAGCTTAGTAGATCCCATTGGCTACCAAAAGTGACATGAACGCAGGTTGCAAATTATATTAAGTCAAGTCTCTAGCTTAAATTTTATATATCCACTAAGATAGCAACTTTAAAAATACAAAACCCTAGAAACATACAATAATAATCAGTTCTTGAAGATGAAGTTTAAATGACTCACTCCAGCAAATGTCAGATACAAAATGCACTCTGTGTCAAAGTGAAACTGAAAAGCTGTAGCATTGTCATTGACAATGGAGTATCACTGCTTATATCCTATTATAAAAATATTGGCCTGCTCTACTCTGAAGATTAAAAAATTTCAGCAGTAATCCAGCTCTTGTCTGACATGACATTTTGGAAGCAAAAGCTCAGAAACTTTTGTACTTAGCGGTAATAGGATAACATGCTACAGTAGTTACAGTAATTGCCCAGCTCTCCTATTGCTTAGCTTCAATATTTCCCCCTTTCTTCCTAAAGGAAAATGTTTGCAAAAATGCTGTCCATTTCAGAAAATCTTACATGATGCAATGGGTAGAAATCAGGAACGATCTTTACATTTGACAGTACTGCACATATCAAAAGCATTTTCATTGCTGCACTTAGGATGTAGTGAGGGCATTTCATCTTGTTTGACTTTTTATGAATCTGTAAAGAGGCTGCCACAACTGTTTGTCTCTGCAGTGTGAACCACTGAAAGCATTTCTCTTTAGGGACTATCTGTTCTTGGAGAATTTTTTGGCCTCTTAGTCAAATACAGGTTTTTTAAACCTTCCATTAAATGTACATATTATGGTTTTATTGGGTCAAATCCTGCAGTCCATAATGAATATAGACTATAGTGCCAAAGGGAATAGACATGTGCTCCTAGAAGTCAACTTTTCTTATCATCAATGGATGCCCAGAGTCTAAGATATAATAGTGCATTTTAATCTGTTATTTAATGGTGAACATTGTGCCAGTATTACATTATACCCTCCACTCTTTTGTCTATGTAGGTCCAGTGATGGTATCACCAGAGTAAATATGTGGACAAAGTTAGCAATGGGGTTTGTTGCAAGGGAAAGTTCCAGGGTTGGTATTAATGTGGTATGTCCTGTGGTTGTTGGTAAGAATCTTCCTGAGATTAGACGGTTGTCTATAGGAGACTATGGGTCTGTCCTCCAGAGCCTCTTGGAGTGTAGTATCCTGTTCCAGTATAGGTTGTATGTTATTGATAATGCCTTGGACGGGTTTAAGTTGGGGGCTATAGGTGATGACAAGTGGTGTCCTATTGTTGGTTTTCTTCAGCCTATCTTGAGGTAGATGGTTTCTGGATATTTGTCTGGCTCTTTCAATTTGTTTTTTTATGTCCTCTGGTGGGTAAATGAGATTTACAAATGCTTAGTAGAGATCTTGAAGTTTCTGGTCTCTGTCAGTGGGATTAGAGCAGATGCGGTTGTACCTAAGGGCTTGACCATAGATGATGGATCGTATGGTGTGTCCTGAATGGAAGCTGAGCTATAGGAATTATGAGTTTAAATTAAGTGGCTTCTCCTATGTAAGAGCTCAAACTGAATGATCATTTAGTTTTTTTATGGCCTCAAACACTGTGAATTTGTCCTGGCTGTATTCCATAGATTTGGAAATAATTATTCATCTATCCTGTATTTCTAAATCATTAACTTTAATTTTCTTTTAATAAAAAGTGTGATTCAAATCACACTGAGTCCTCCAATTATAGAATAAAAAATATTTGTCTTTTCTGGTATGAGAAAGGACACTGGAAGTCAAACCAAAAAAAAACAGTGCCTGTGCTGGTACTGTTCCAATCTATAGTTACCCACAGAGCATGCAGGTGCTGCTTTGAAACCTTGCTCCTATTTCAAATATGCATTTGTCCTCCAAATCCCCGCCCACATCACCACATAAAGTGATACTCTGTTTATATGGAGCTGAAGTGAATTTCATCAACTATCATTAAATGAGCTGGATATCATAAAAAGGAAAATAAATCAAATGTTCCTTAACCCATCATAAACACCTCCCTCCCTCTAATTTAAATCAAACAGGCCTAACTGCCCCAAAAGTGTTAGCACTGAACAAACCACATAAGTATCTGCTCTACTGCACTGGCTGTGCTAACCTCCTGGGGGATGTACTTCTATACCATCCTTACAGACAGTACTTGTGTCCTCTACAGAGAACCTTGCAGTTAAATGTTTTAAATGTTAAGCAGTTAAATGTTACTTTTGTCTCATTGCTAATTTTGAAATCATAATACCCATATATCATGCACAGATATTTTCAAAAATTCTCTAATGAAAAAAATAAACAGCGCCTTAGCTCCTTTTATTTTACTTGCAACTGTTCTGGTGTTGTTTTTATTTCAAGTTATTCTTAGGCACATTTTTTTTCTAGGCATTTCAAAGTGTTTGCCTGCCCCACAACAGGAAATAATCTAAATAGTGAAGTACACTATTGATTTTAAACCTCTTTTCCTAGGCACTAACCACTACAAAAAAAAAAGTGCTAAATTACTTGGTAATTGAAGAAGAAAATGAGCAGTCCATTGATGTACACTTATCTACATACATTTGCCTCTTCACATTTAAAACCAAACAGGCTCAACTATCCAAATCCATTAGTTTTAAAAACAATGCATATTCAATATGAGACTTTATCATTAGCAGACATTACACACAATGCAATGTGATCTTAAAGAAGCTAAGGGATAAGGCTTTGAATGATATAAAAATAAACATTTGTTGTTCCGATGGACATAACTCACCTCACAAGTCATTACTATATAGCTATTTAGTTATTTATTTATGTGCAGTAGTGTCATGATTATTCAGATAGCTTGGGGGATCTGGATTTTATTTGCATAATCAGGTGTCTGGATAATCAAAAGGGAAGTAACCATTCAGCAGTGTTCCTTCTGCTCATATTGCTTACTGGGAGGGGGGTGGGTCTCTGCTCTTCCCCAGACAGGACCACATGTTCCCCTCCACACCTTGTACCTGCGAGGATTGATATCATCCACATTGCAGCAGCACAGGGAGCTATCTGAAGCTCTAATTCCTTTTCATTCAGTCTTGTGAGAGAAGAGCTGCAAGTCTCCCTGCCCAGCTGCAGAAAAAAATCAGCAGTAGGGCAGCATCCCCTGTGGCCAGGGTCTCGTCCTGCTTCTCCATAGTCATGAAGGAGGGTTTAAGATCTATTATCTGCATCTCTATTGTTATCTCAGTTCTTTCCTCATCTCCCAGTACGAGAGACATGCTACAAAGGACATGATAGGACCATGCCATGACTGCTCATATTTTGCAGGTCCTTTGCTGAGGACCTTGTCATCAAAACAGAACTCTTTAGATTTCCCATTTCTTTGGAAATCTTAATAGTCCAATGACCCTTTGGAGGACACAAGACAGAGGAAAAGTAACTTTTACTCTTATTTTAGTAGATTCTCCTCTATTTAACAGCAAAATAAAGTCAGTTGGGATTTTTTGCTTATTGTGCTGCTCAGTAATACCCTCCAAATGTGAAAGGTTGTCATGAACCTGTTTTGAAGGAAAGCAGGCAACTGTAAGGAATTAGGCCTCCTGTTCATTTTCTGTTTCATTTTTTGACAATACATAGACATGTTTGCATCAAATTCTAATGTAGGTTTTTCTAATACTTGCTCTTTTTTATGACTATGAATTTGGAGAGCAGAGCAAAAAAGAGTAACCATTGCATGAATGGCTACAAAAGGCATACTGCTGGTGCCTATGTCATTTACTTTCTTGCCAGATTTTGAGTCTCTTTAGTCAGGGCTGCGGTAGCTCTGTATCCCTATACCCCTGGATGATGCCCAGTATTTTATTAGCAGTCCTCATGAACAACTGAGTCCAGCAGTAAAACACCAATAACAAATGCTACTTTCTTCTGTTTTCAGCAAGAAGTATGGGATGATTGGGACCAAGAGAAAATTCAGAATGTTTTGCAACTCCAGAGCTACGTCTAGATTGCATCCCTTTTTCGTAAAAGGGATGCAAATTAGACGTATCACAATTGCTAATGAAGCTGGGATTTAAATCTCCCGTGCTTCATTAGCATAAAAATGGCTGCCGCTTTTTTTCTGCATGGAGCTTTGCAAGGAAAAAGCGCTGGTCTAGACGGGGATCTTTCGGAAAATAAAGCTTTTTCCGAAAGATCCCTTATCCTTTATTTTAATAGGAAATAAAATAATGGATAAGGGATCTTTTGGAAAAGGCTTTATTTTCCAAAAGATCCACGTCTAGACTGGCGCTTTTTTCCGGCAAAGCTCCATGCCGAAAAAAGCGGCAGCCATTTTTTATGCTAATGAATCATGGGAGATTTAAATCCCCGCTTCATTAGCAATTGCGATGCGTCTAATTTGCATCCCTTTTACAAAAAAGGGATGCAATGTAGACGTAGCCCAGGTGTGTCTATGGTCTACACAAATAGTAGTGTCTCTGTTAATCCATAACTAGAATAAAAGAAAGAACAAATCTCACATGACACATTAGTCACATTGCTTAATGCTTTAATGGAAGATGTTCATTTAGTATGGTGATGAGGATGGTATGAGAACATGAGAATAGAATCTCTCTGCTGGTGGATTAAATTAATATAGTTACCATTTTTGAAAAAAAAATCCTTGCATAAACTATGCAATATAATATCTAACAGGCAGAAAAGATACTTATAGCATTTAGTGGAAATCTGTATTTTCTACATTTCACACGTATTTAATTACAGTTTGAATCAAGTTATTGGATGTTATTGTGACAGAGATGGAAATTTTCTGTGATGTGGTTGAAAGACCTTATTGTATTAACTTTGTGCATTATTGTTCACTGAGATTGCACATCATATCTGTAAGGTAGAAATGTGACAGCTATAAGACTTGGGAATTCAAAAGACTATATTGAAAATGTTCCAGAAAAATATGATCTTTGAGGGGAAAAAGTGTTAAGTGGATTTTCTGGGAAACCCCTGGAGAGGAGTTAATATAAATTCCCTCACTCCAGTTATGCAAAAACTTGGCTGTTTGAAGCTATGCCCTGAGGAGACCCCATTCCCCATTGATTACCTGTTACAGAAGGCCAAGATCAAAGGCCTAAGCTGTGTATAGAAATGGCTCATCTGCCCAGCCTTGAATCTGCTTCTGAATCTAAGGTAGATGAACTTGTAACCATGGGGAAAACTCTGCTATGGGTTTTGAGGGACTAAAACATAGCAGAGCCCTTGTCTGGAATTGGCAGGTAAACTTTTTAGCAGAAACAGCAATCCACAGCCAATGGGAGCTGCAAGCAGTCCTACCTGCAGATGCACAGGTAATTAAAGCATCGTCAACCAACCAGGGGCTAATTCTGGTGTATTGCACCTGGCCCATGGTCCACTTAATGCCCACCCCTGTGCTATGGCCTGGATCTTCATGAACAGTAAATTGGCATGGCTCCATTTATTCATATATTTCGATTTAGAATAAATAAAGAATTGCTCATGCATAAGGTCTGAGTGCTCAGCAAATAACTTATCATTTCTAAACCAAAACACAGTCATCTTACCACTTCAGATTGCAATGTGATCAGTTTTGATCATATCTCTTTCTCTTTATAGGCTGGTGGGGGAATAAATAGGCCCTGCAGCAGATCATGGAAGTTTACAAATCTGAAAGATTTTGGACCAGGGAGGAGGGCAAATCCAGAGTTTTAAAGGCCTATACTGAGAATTCATTGCCAGCACCCCAAATCTATTCTATTCAGCAGCTAGTAGAGTTACTCTCACCTACACTAGCTAAGAATTTGTTTGTTATTTAAATTTTAAAATGGACTCCAGCTTTCCTCTGAAGAAGGATCAAATACACTTGTCTATTTTAAAATTTAGATGAAATTAAGTGTTGCTTTTTATTTTTACTAACATGTAAAATGAGCTTTAAAAGAGTTCAAAGAAGCAAAATGGGACTCCAGAGTAACCTACTGAAAAGTTGTGTAAATATTTTCTCATTTTTATTTGCATGGTTTCTAGTTCATGGATTAAATTCTGTATTTGATTTAAACTCTCTGTGGCACTTTGTCTACACTGCAAGCTTGTGCGCAAGAAGACTTTTGTGGAAGAGTTCTTTGCAAAAACTTCTTGCGCAAAAGTGCATCCAGTCCTCTCCTTTGGGATACCGTAAGATTTCAAAGTCTCCACGTGTCCATGCTAAACAAAGTTGATACAGTGGGTTCTAAATACTCTTAAGTACCCGGTGCTTGGCTTTTTATGTTGTTAGTATGTGGAATGTACCTGGTAATCCAGTTAAGGTCTTGTATAAATTTCTGTTGCAGGTATCAAATTTGTAAATGAAATTAAATTCTGCAGATTACCTTTCAATATGGTATTTTAAATTGGCTTGTAATAATAAGGAAACTTTGAGATCCATTAATGAGTTTCTGAGTGTGACAGGGCCCTGGCCCCGCACCTGAGTCGCGGACACCTATGCAGTACAGCACGGGCCGGTCGGTGAAGTGGCCGTGCTGTGGGTGCCTGCGCGGGGCAGCAAGACCTGGCCCTCCCCCCGGTGATGCTATGCGTGCTCCCTCCAGGCGCCGGGAGCTTTAAATGCCGGCACTTTGAGAGAAGGGGCCAGCTGCAGGGCGAGAAGCAATGCCCTGCCAGGTGAAAGAGTACCACTCGATTGAGGCAGAGCGAGAGGGAATTCAGCCTCCACCCCACTGGAGGGTCTGGAGATCCGAGACTTGGACGAGCTCACACCCAGGGGAGGACCTAGGAGCTCCACACCCCTTCCCCAGAGACTACCATGGATCCGGAGGACTGACAAGGTGAGGAGGGGGCAAACAGCAGAAGGGACCGAGGGGGGATATAGCATGGGTAGGAAGTGGCCTAGGGTAGAGTGGCTCACCACCCTGGATGTTGACGGGTTTCAGGGACGTAATCCCCATCAACCAAGTGGAGGCAAGTACCCTCTCTTCAGGGCCCTAGGTCGGGATCTGGTAGTGTGGGTAGGCCTGGGTCCCCCTACCCCTGCTTGGGAGTGGAGCGCAAAACTCTCCTCTTCCCAGCGACAGTGCTGAGACAATTGAGAACTAGCCTACAGGGTTATTTAAACTGGGCTAGCATGGTGGGGCAGAACTGTGGAACCTGGGTGTTGACCTGGTGAGGTCAAGGATGAAGGGCTATTGTGCCACCCCCATGAGATGTGACCCACAGCAGGGCCATTGGTTGGGAATCCCATGGGCAAGGTGGTAATCCCGTGGGCAGGGCTAGAATAATACAGGAGTCGGCTCCAAAGGGTGGGCCTTGTCTCATGGTGGCATGACCCGAGGGGAGACCTCCTGACACTGGGCAAATTAAAATGTTCCCCAATAGGTTTTTCGGTGTTACCTTTTCTAATATCTGATTAGTGTCCATTAATCCTTCAAATTCACTTTACCTCTAACCCTGTCTTCTGCATTCATACTCTCATTAAATCCTTCCCAAAAGTCTTCCTGTTTACTTGTGTTGACAACTGCCTCTAGATCTTACTCATCTTTTCCTTCCCTGTCTGTTATTAGCTCCCATTCTCCTGTCTGTGATAACTCTGCATAAATATTTAACCTTAGGGCTGTACAATTTTTTTTTAATTCCAAGCATTCTGTGTTATAGTCTTTATCCCTCTAGCTGTGTTGAGGATATTTGGCCCACCCAGATCTTTCTTTCAGCAAAGAGCTTGTATTAAGACTGTTATTTATAGAAAATGATACTGTATTTTTTATGTGCAGTAACTTGATTCTAGAATGAGGTAGATGAATTAATTACTCTGATAATAATGTGCACACCTAAAATATTTCTATTCCAAATTAATCCTGACTCTCTTTTGGGGACTTAGGGTTTTGTGATTATAAATAAAACTCAATAGCTACCAGGAACATTAAAACTGAGCTCACAGTATTATAATTAAAGCCTAAACATTAAGTTGATGTTTATTTCCCTTCACTGCCAGAAGCATGTTTTCCTGGAATTGCACTGGAAGTCATTATCTCCAGTGGTTAGGGAATCTTCAGAGAAGGGATGTTTAACCATTAGATCAATGATGCTGTAGCTGCTTTAGTCTTTGGGGTCAGATCCAGCATAGAGGAGGCTAATGTTATTTGTACACTGAAACTAATCTGTAAACAATTCATCAATATCATGAAAATATTCCACAAGGATCTGTGCCTTAAAACTAAGTAGGAAACTAATAAAAGTCCTCAATGCTTGAGGTGCAATTTGAGCTTATATCATATTGAATCAAGCTTTTTAACCTTGCTGTCAAATTAAATACATTGTAACATGCAGCATCTCTCTGGTTATGTTGTACTCCCAACTGCCTGTTTACCAGAGTGAAAGTTCTCATTATATATTTAGCTATGAAAAAAATATAAGACCATTTAAATAATTATGCACCTATTCTCTGCATGATACGTGCAACTCCTTCTTATTAATATTAACATGGGTAAGCAACAAGTGGATAATATACCCCTCAGTATACTTATTAAAGTATGTAAACACCAATAAAAATTTTGTCCACCGTGAATGGTGAATTTGATGGATGCTGCCTTGTTTTCTCGTTCATAATTCATGTTAAATAGTTCATAACTGAGGATGAATTAATCATTAAGGTTTATTAGGAAATTATTGTGATGATATCAGAAGGGATGTTCTACAGTTCTTTGCTGGACTTTCTTTGCAGTACATGGAGGTGAGTGGAACAGTCAATTTTAAAATAAAAAGCCAAAATTCACAGTCTTCATTCAGACAGGCAAAGCTCTAGTTAAACTGAAGAGGAATTTTGTTTAACATAGGGCAGGACTACACTTCTGCTTGAGTTGATGCAATTTATCACTGAAGGATGTGAAAAAGATGCCTCACTAAGCAATGTCTGATACAGTTACCTAAGTGCAGTCCACACCAGTGTTATGTCTGTGAGAGACACTATCCCAAAGTCATAGCTTTTTCTGCTTTTCTTTCGAAAGACGCTTTTCTAAAATTCGGCACGTCTACAAGGCACCAGGTTTTGGAAAAACCTGCTCCTTCGAGCCATCCTTTCTTCCTCATAAAACAAAGTTTACAGGGATGGCAAAAGAATGTGTCTGCTTTTCCACTTTTTTTTTTTTTTTTTGGAAAAGCGGACACCTTTCTTGGATGTGGCAGTGCTTTTCCAGGATGCCTCCGGTATCCCCGAAAAGCACTGCAGTCTAGACATAGCCTTGTTCTTGCCTTAGAACATACATTTAAATGTTTTCCTACTGATATATTATTATATTAGGTTAGCTCCTGTACTGCCTCAGCCCCTCCACACCCATTGTTTCTACAGACTCCAGGTCAGAGTACTCTCTTTTTAAAATGACCTCCCTACCCACTTTCATCCTAAGCCACTGACTTCAGTGGCATTGCAAATCAGGGCACTATCTTGCTCAGTGTGTGAAATCTAGTCCATAATAAAGTCACTGGAAACTGGGCAAGGATTTCCCACAATATATTTTGAATTATCTCATTGATGAAAAAACTGGTACTGTCCTGGTACATTATAATTCCATCTCTCTTTCTGCTGATGTCTTCTCCAGACAATGAGCAAGCTACAGTGGGTAGAACATGAAACCAGGAATCAGGCAGGAGACTTGGTTTTATTCAGAGCTTTGTAACTCATTTGCTCTCTGTCCCTGGGCAAGTCTCTTTGCATCACTGTTTTCTCTGCCACTATTTGTCAGTCTTCTCTAAGGTGTTCAAGAAAGGCTCTGCATTTCCATATATCTATAAAATGTTGAGCCCAAAGATGCTCTGATTTCATTTGAGTCTCCACTTGCTACAAATGACTACACTAAAGTGTTAAGTGTGTGTGTCTGTGTGAATATGTGTTTGAGGGGGGATTTGGCCAGCTGGCCAAATGAAGGAAACAGTGCATCATGGATGGGGAGGGTGGGAGAAAGAGGGGAAAACTGGATGGGTGGAAAAAGGTTTTTAAAAGAGGCAGCCTAATGCATGAAGCCCCCTTTTACATGGGGCAAGCTATGACAGCACCCACCCTCCCTTCCTTTTAGGTGATGAAATAGCAGGTTTGGTCAAGATCTGCTGTGGGCATTGCACTAGTCCTCGCTCCTTGTACATTGCTCCTTGTTTAGGGATGCTGGAAAGAAATTTCTCCTTTACCACCATATTAGCATAGGAAAAAAAATCTAGGGATTTTTTTTGCCTCCTCCTAGTAGGTTCAGGAAGGGCTCCATTTATCCATAGTATGAAGGGCATTAGGCTATCTGTGGTGAATGTCCCATGCAGCTACTCCACAAGGAAGGCATACAGGATATGTCTAGACTGCATCCCTCTGTCAGCAGAGGGATGCAGATTAGGCAGGTTGACATTGCAAATGAAGCGGGGATTTAAATATCCCATGCTTACTTAGCAAAAAAATGGCTGCCGTTTTTACTGACTCAGCACTTTGTCTGCAAAAAGAGGCAGTCTAGTGAGGATCTGTCAAGAAAGAAAGCCTTTTTCGACAGATCCCTTATGCCTCCCTGCAAGGAGGTTTACGGGAAGAAAAGCAGCCATTTTATGCAAATTAACTGTGGGATATTTAAATACCTGCTTCATTTGCAATGGCAACCTGCCTAATCTGTATCCCTCTGCCGACAGAGTGATGCAGTCTAGACATACCCATAGTGACTGCATAAATGGATTTTGAAGAGTTTTACCCATGGAAGCTTATGATATGATAGATATAGCTCTTGTTACTCTAAGGTGCCACAGGACTACTCAATGTTTTTTTTAAAAAAGTGAGATATTCATTAGTGGAATGGGGGAGGGAAAGGGGTTGGGAACTCATATGATTGATATGGAGGGGAACCAACCTCCTTGTCACATAGCCCAACTTAACCCGTGTATGAAAGAGATTGATGGTAAGATCCTGGAAATGGATTAGCTGGGGAAACCTGGATATTAAAGGAGAGGGAGCTAATAGAAGCCTTCCCAATAATTTTGGAATACACAAGAAGTTACTGCACTCTACACTTTTTATCTGCCAGGTAGTGTCAGACATCTACTAGTAAAGATGAGGATTAATTAAATCCATATCAGATGTCTCCTGTTCTTCTTTCAGTATAGCCAGGTAATAATGATAAATAATATCACCTAGGATGGATTACACAAAGTTCTAGTAAAAGGAGACACCCCTTTCTGGCAGGCCAAGTGAAAATGGAAGGCTCCCAGTGGTGATTTAAAATATTTTTCAATATAATATTTGGCTATGGAAATTTGATTAGACACTCTCTTTTTGCCTCTGATGTTGGCCTTGTTTTGCAATGTGTGATCTGTCTCATCTGGTTAACTTTTTGTATTCTCTTTCTAATGCTAACATTCCTCTTAGCAAAAGGAAAGAGACTGCTCAATGAAGGAGAAATGAACTACTTAGAAGCTACAGTCTTCATAGTGGTGCTAAAAGTAGGGGTGCTGTGGGTGCTACACTCAATTGTTTCAGATAGTAATATCAAAAACCAAATAAATAGTTTCTATCATCTGCATCCCTTATATGAAAATTGTTCCCGTACCCCTGACTCTTATATTCCCCTTGTAACTGAGTGGAAATATCGATGGACATTTGTAAAGATGATAATCCTGCTTAATGCTAGCCCATGAAGAAGTGGGTTTGGGATGCTGGGGCAGAAGTGATAACCGGTGGCAGCCTTGCTACCAAAGATGATGGTATCATGCAGTAAACATGGATGGATACATCTGCCCTCAGATTTTCCCAGTATACACTTAGCAATGCTAATGTCAATCCTGCTTACCTTGCTCATAGGAATGGTCCCATTGACTTCATAAAGATTACTCCTGTGGGAAAGGGGAAAGGGATTTGCTTTAACATTTGATTTTAAAGTAGCTATTGTGGATGTGTGTGATGCATGTTGCAAAATTCTGTTCCTTGCTTAGTTGAAAAAAAATACAGCAGCAAAAATCCTTTGGGGGTTACAGAGGAAAGGCAAAAAGAATAAAAAATCTGTAAACTACTTTGCTTTTATTACTCATGTAATTTTAACAAGAATGAATTGGGAACACAACATTGCTTTTGAGTGTGTCAAATTCCATCATGTAGCATATTTCCGTGGTTTAGTTACAATTCCTGAAAATGGGGTTTATAATAGAACTGCTGACCTAACCCTACTTTAAAATATATATATACAGTAATATATCATTTTATGTGTAGAATTTACAGTTTTCAATGAAACCCCCTTATGAGCTATAGCTATTTCTAAAGTATCAGTATATGTATACATTTTGAATGGCATTACAACTTTAGCAAGACTGTTTGCTTCTCAAGCTTCTTGAGTGTTGCTTACTGTAGCATAAAATCACCATACAGTTCAACAGATATATTGCTTTCATTTTATACACAGCATTTAAAATGTCAAAAATATGCATTTAACTTGATAAAGTACAGTATTCTCAAATGACTTATAATGTCTTTTGCTTGTAGTTTTTCTCCTACCCCTTGAGACATAGCATAACCAAATAATCAAACAGTCAATCAGCAAAAAAGCAGCCACTTTAGGAAATTACTACTTTTTGATGTCATATTGACATTATTATGTATCAAAGGTATAACAAAAGTAGTATGAATCAACTAGAAAGAAGATGTTAATGCTATGGTTTAAAATTTCACAATAGATGTCCATATATGTATTGTAGGGCTCAATCCTGGAAAACTTACATGAGAAGTCCTTGCCCGAGTTACCCCACTAAAATCAATGGGGATGCTCACAAGATTGCAATATTTGTGCATGGGTTTGCCTGGGAGGACATGGAGTTTCTTTATTTTCATTCACATCTTCTATTTACTTACGATGCCATGGCTAAAGTTTGCTTCTGTGAATACTGTGGTTCAGAGCATTTGTCAGAACCGTTTTCTTATTCACAATTATTATAATATCACATTTATATCAATTTTCCAGCTCACTATTACATATGACACTAAGGGTACGTCTAGACTAAAGGCTTTTGTCGACAGAAGTTTTGTCGACAGATACGGTCGACAAAGCTTCTGTCAACAAAGAGCATCTAGACTACAGCCAGTTCTGCAGACAAAGCAAGCCACTTTGTCGACATGACAGTATAGACGCAAAGGACAGTGTAGACGCAATAATGCCTTCTGTCGACAGAACTCTGTTGACAAAAGGCGTTATTCCTCACAGAATAAGATTTACAGCCGTCGACCAAACTGCTGAGTTCTGACGATGTTATGTTGACAGAACTAAGCGCCAGTGTAGACAAAGGTATAGTTTTGTCGACAAAAGTCCACTTTTGACGAAAAAACCCTATAGTCTAGACACAACTTAAGTCAGAAGAGATGGTTCCAGATTACAAATATTCCAGGATTTAGGTGCTCCTCCCTCCCCCCGCTTCAGGACTTTGAGCATTGTATTAATAGCTATGAATTGCACATTTTTTGATCAGATCCATAACCCCTACATTTTCTAGATATTTGAATATGTGATTTTCAACATAATTTCTATTTATTATGTGCTTCTTTGATAAACATTGTTAATTATAAAATGCATCTATAAATACAAGCTATATTCTTTCTCATATTTACCTTTATTATACCATCTATCCATAAAGCTCAAGATACTTGATTCTGAATGATTCAGTAATGAGAGTACTGCATATTATGAGCTAGGTGAAGTAATGCAATTTTCTCCTGATAAAGAACAAGCATTCCTAAACAGCTGGCTCAAAACTGAATGCCTTCAAATTTAAGATTATCCATCCTCTTGTACTTGGTCAATATAGTAACAGTATGTTATTGATCTTGTTTCATGGGACAATACCAGAAAAACATTTTATTAGAGAGAGTTCAAAACCAGAATTTCCATTCCACAGGAAATTCCAATATTTATTCATTAGTTTTCACCCTAAATCAGGACAAAAAATTTAAATATCTATTTTTGTGATACAAAAATTCAGGAAATATTGGATTTTAAAATCACATTTTCCATTGAGAAAGCATTTACATAGAAAAACCTTGACTAGTCCTAATTTTGGAAGCATTTTTTTTTCTGATGGCATAGAGCAGGAAAGTATGAACAATTTAATGGAGTGACTGTCATTTGGAAGATACCCAAAATGAACAACCATTCCCACACAAATCCCAATCTTTTAGAAGGGGCTAGTATTTTATAACTAGATTTGTTTAATTTAAACTTTACCTGATCTGCAATTTGGAATGAATACAGTAATAGATCTGAAAACAAATGTAGAATCTATGGCAAGAAACATTTCGAGCCAGATATTGAGGTGGTGCAGAATTGATACTGATTATGTAACACACCGATTTACAGTACCTGATTGTTTAGTATGCCTCAAATTTGTTTATTCTTACTTTTAAAAAATGTGAACTGCATTGTTATCTTGGGAAGATTTGCCTGCGGAGATTACTATTTTGTGGTAAATGCAATCTCCAAACATGGTCACCTAAATTAAGATTCCATATCCTCCATCTAAGTGCTATAATCAGCCTTTAGCACCAAGTTTTGATTGTCCAGTTGTGGAATTTGTTTGCTTCATGTGAGCTACTATGTTTGGAAATGTGGCCTTAAACTACCTGGCATATGTAGCATATAGTATTGGAGCTGTAATGAGGATAATACCATTAATTATGTGAAAATTAAACAAGAATTTATTATTTTATTAGCCCTGATGAAATGTCTGTTCTTGTGGAATATATAAACTTTCAAGGGTTTGTCTCACATGATCTAGTGATTCCACAATATGTTCCACAATACGTATCTTTTTGAGCTCTGTGACATAATGAAAAAGTCTCTTTCTGTCATCAGATGGTACTACAACTAGAACCATTGCCTTCAATTACATTTCTATATATAATTACTTCAGTTTATACTCTGACTATTCTCCTATTTGCATTATATTATTTTAGTACCATTAGCAATGGCTTTTTCTCTCCTTCAAATATATGGGTATCTTTTATGATTTAATCATATGGAAACCACAGTTTTACATCTAAGTGCTATTTCAGATTGTACCTGGTTGTTCAAATATGGATTTGCTACTCTCTCTGAAGTGAACTGACATACAAACATGATATCTCTCCTACTTTATTGACGCTAGCTAGAGACAGGGTTGAAAACAAGAAAATTCTGTTGGACCTATTACTGCTGAGGTTTCCATTTCAAAGACACACTGGTAAGGTCATCCATTGGTCTCAAACTCATGAAGTGAATATATGGATCTCAACTGAGTAAGAATATGCTCCTGGACAGGAAAAAAATGGTTTATAAGGTTTCCTTTGGATTATACAGCAGAAACATCTGCTTAGTTTCATGAAAGAGATATTATCAGGAATGTCAGCAGATGACTGAATCTACTTAGTACTAGGTACTATATTTATACTGCCACAGAAAATTACTTACTAGATAGTTTCAATGGGTAGAGGAATAATTTGGGTAGTAGATTTGTAGATAAATTAGCCCATTAGTGAAAAAGATTGCACTACACAATTTCAAGATGCTATCATATTTTTCATATTTCCACTTAAATAGCTTGATATTAGTTGTACTGTGATATTTTCTACATTAAATATATAAAAGGTAATTTAAATCATGAGCATAGACTAGATAATGATCTAAGCTACTTATTTCATGAAATGGAATGCCTACATGAAAGAAATGTTTCTTGAAAATGTCAATTCAAAATTATAGCTCCTTTCAGTCAATATAGATATCATATAAAATATGTTTTTTAATGGACAGGTTAAAATAATTGTATGAAAATCAGAGAAAACAGAGCTAAGCATGAAGGAAGAACAAAGTTTGCAGGATTTCTTTGAACAGAAGTTGACACTAGGTCACAGGATTTTTTTAAACAAAGTTCACAGCCCAATAGCAAGCTTGTCTCTTGAAACCTCATACACATCAGATTCAACAAATGAAATTCCAGATTGAGTAATCCCATCCCTATTCACAACAAAGCACTGACCATGTGTTTCATTTTAAGATGCAAACTGGTATCTCCAGGATGAAAACTACATCTTACAGCATGTGCTTTGCTGAATCACGAGGCAGGTGTTTACCTGAAGTTCAGTGGATTGGAAGCTGTAGTGCAAGAAGATGAGAAAATGGTTCTAAGATGGAGACAAATTCTCACCTCCCAATATATCTCCCTAAAAGACTAGAAAATTTCTCATGATCCTCCAGCCACATGGGTACCTGAGAGGTACATTAGTTAATAAAGTTGTTCTCAACCTTCTTAGATGACTGTACCTCATGTAAGATTACGATTTGTTTTCCAGGATTATGATTTACCACCTCACTTAACAACTGCTTACTTACATAATCAGATATAAAAATACAACAGTGTCACAGCATTATATTACTGAACAATTGTGTGTTCTTTTTTAACCATATAATAATAAGATAAATCAATAGGAATAGAAATTTTGTACATACATTTCAGCATACAGTACATAGAGCAGTATAAACAGACTTCGCTAGTGCTTTTTATGTAGAGTGTTGCAAAATTAGACACATATCTAGACAAGTTGAGGTATCCCTGGATGATCTCTAAATACCCCAGGTGCACATATATCCCTGGCTGAGAACCACTGAGACTAGTAAACTATGCCTACCTACATCAGTCCAGTGGAACAAGCTTTTCTGTGCCTGTGCTCGTGATCAAAAGCACAATATAATTCCAAGCAGTTCCAGAGTTGGGATTGATCAGGGATTTTCTATGTAATTTTCACAAAATTCCTAATTCCACACACATCTAGTAGCATGACAGATTATTAAGTAAATAAAGCAATGCTTTTTATTTAGGAGCAAAAAGACAGCTAACTTTAGCTGTGCACGTCTGAAAATGTCAGTGTAAGTAACATATCCAGGGATTATACAGCAGTTGAATGGACGGGTAATACTAAATTTTTTATATTTCTGTCTTTCAGTTCTGAGTAAACTAGGAGTAACTACACTGAAATCTGGGGTGGGGAGGAGTGGGGCGGTAATAGATTTGCCAGGCCCCTGGGCAAGGTGGAATTCAGTTCCGTACATTTAGAAAGGGTCTGGCCTCAGGTGCAAGGGGTGAGGTTGGGGCAGCTAGCCCTCAGCACTGCCTGGTGCTCGCCCCCTTTTGGTAGACCTCAGAGCTACCCAGAGCATGTTGCGCAGGGCTCCAGCTGTGATTTAAAGGGCTTGGGGCTCAGGCTGTCCCTTTGACACTCCTCCCCTCATCGATGGACCTGTGGAGGTCAATAGAGCTATTCTGTATTTACACAATTGTAACTGAAGGAAGTGTTTGGTCCTCTGCAACCAGTGCAATATGCACATGCCGTATTTGCCAGTTGATAAAAAACAGGAGAAATAAATTATTGAAGAGGAGGGTAAAGAACTAAAAGATAAACAAGTCCATCATCCGGCAGATTCAGGCATGGTCTCAGAAGTCTGCATATATCTGGGCACCAGTCATTTCCTTTCCTAAACTCCCTTCCATGCTGCACATTAGAGATGGGAGACTGTCTGTGGAATGGGAGGCAGGGGGAGAGACAGGAGTAAAAAAGCACTGAGGAATCTCTTGCCATTTTTATAATATTTAACATGATTGAAATTTTAATCCTGCTATATTGTGTGCTCTCTTGGGATGTGTGAGTTGTAGACTCTTGATGTCTCAAGAAAAAAATGTGTGTCACTACTCTGAATTACACAAACTCTGATCTACACAGGATGGAAGGGAATACTCAATCTATCAGTCCAGAAATGCTGCCACTATTAGCTATTTTCTCTCCATTTTTCTTTTGTAGTCTGGTAGTTCAGAAAAAAAATTATAACTTCTTTCCCTCATTTTCTTTTACCTGAGCTGTGAAAGTTGATGAAAGGTTACAAACACAAGGATTTTTTTTTTTTTTTTTGAGGCAAATAAACTATCTGCAATCACTAAAAGTTGTTCATGGCTTAACAATGGTTACACTGTAATATGACATTAGAACTTGTTAATATTTTGTAGCCCTCCTTTATAGGGCTGATCAATGATGAACAATGAGGACAATTCTAAATTCACTCTTCTGCATAGACACCAGTACAATTAACTGTTATTTGCTTATATTTTTACTGACTGCCCTGTCATGCCAATAATGCCACTAGAAAACCTGTGGGACAGCAGCTGCATTCTCTGTTTAAAAGAAAGATGAGTGGACCTATCTAAATTGTGGTTCTGCAGCTGAAACAAAATAGGCATTGCTAATTAACATGATGCTATTTATGAGTGTTTGTTTTCATGGCTGTGCCACTGATCTGGAGGTATAAGTTGTTCTCAAACTGGAAATAATTGTGGGTGAGAACAAAGTTACATAGGTCTGCTGTCAGATTGGCAGTGGTGTCCTCTGGGATAGTATTTCTAATTGCTTGTAATCTGTCTTCATGTGGGATGTTGGTGTAGAGAGCTTCTACGTCCATGGTGGCAAGGACGGTGTTATCGGGGAGGTTATCGATGTTTTGTAGTTTTCTTAGGAAGTAGTATCTCGGAGATAGCTGGGGGTGTTGGTTGCATAGGGTTTGAGAAGAGAGTCTACAAACAGAAACACCTTTTGAACCCTGACCAGGATTGTTCTATCTGCTTCCCAAAATCCATAAACCTGGACACCCCGAATGTCCCATAATCTCAGGTATCGGCACGCACGCTACTGGTTTATCCAGCAATATAGACACTCTTCTCAAGTCCTACACAACCAACACCCCCAGCTATCTCCGAGATACTACTGACTTCCTAAGGAAACTACAGAACATCAATAACTTCTCAATAACATCATCTTGCTACCATTGACGTAGAAGGACTATACACCAACTTCAAAATAGTTTTGCTAATTCAAAATAGTATGTCCACATTGAGTGGACCCTGAAACGAAGTGAAGACTGGCTGGAACCAGTGCCAGCAGGGCATCAGGTTAGGACTTAGAGCGTGGAGCTGCAGCCCCAGGCTAGCTGAGGGCTGTGCTTAAAGGGACCCGACCTCCACCCCAAACAGACAGTTCTCAGGGTTCCCCGCTTGTTTGTCTACCTCGATGAGGGACAGCAAAGCAGTCCTGACTTGGAGTGCCCTGTGTGCCCTCACTCGGCACATCACAGCACTTGGCCATCAGCCCAAATGCACTTGCCGCAGGCTGCCATCCGGGGGGGGGGCAATCGGGGGGCTGTCAGGATCCAGGAGGCCCTGCAGGAGAGCTTCCACCCAGAGGAGCCCGCAGAGCCACCCCAGTCCTCCCCATTGGGGGCTCGTGCCTCATTCCTCCCTCACCTCCTTCCACTTACCCCTCCCTAGCCCCGCTTCCTGATATAAAAAATAAAGGACACGTGTGTTCAAAAATAGAAACTCTCTTTATTCTACAAAACTGGGGAGAGGGGGGATTAACCTCTGGGGAGACTGGGAAAAGGAGGTGGGAGAGGGGAAGAAGAGGGTGGAAGAGGAGAGGGGGTAACCTGGGAGAATGGAGCTGGAAGGGGGGAAGCCAGGGGAAGAAGGAGGAGGGGAAGTATAAAACTGTGGTACGCCATATCTTCAGTACAGATGTGGTCTCCTCACCTCAAAAAAGATATTTTGGCCTTGGAAAGGGTTCAGAAAAGGGAAACTACAATGATCAGAGGTTTGGAACAGGTCCCAAATGAAGAGAAGCTCCCATCCCCTCTTACCCCTGGGACTTTTCAGCTTAGAGAAGAGGAGACTGAGGGGGGATATGATAGAGGTCTATAAAATCTTGAGTGGTGTGGAGAGTAACTCCTACTTTCCACAAGGAATAACACTTATTTTGAAATAGTTATTCTGAAATAGTGGTAGCATGAATGCTCCACTGCTTCTATTTTTAAATAATTACTTTCTAGAGTCATTCAAAGTAATTACTCCTCAGTGTTTTCTGGGGTTCTAAGGATGTGTCTTCAGAGCACCCTAAACTTGAAATAAGATATGCAATTTGAGCTATGCAAGTTGTGTATCTTACTTCAAATCTATTTCAAAATAGCTTATTTTGAAATTTGGGGCATCTACATAGTGCCAAATTTTGAAAAAATGCACAATTTCAAGTGAAATAATGCACTATTTCAAGCCATCCCTTAGCTCTCATGGAATGAAGTTTACCAGGAGAGTGAAGTAGTGCCCCTGTTATTTCAAAAAATATTTTGAAATAACAGCCGGCTTGTGTAAATGTGGGGTAGCTATTTCAGGATACCAGAGCCTGCCTCAGACTAATTCCAAGGCTTCCCTGTAGTGTGGACAAGATGTTTCGAAATAATTATTTCTGGAGTTATTATTTCAAATACGTTATTTTGAATTAATTTCTTAGGTTGCATCTACACTGCATAGTAACTTGAAATAAGATACACAATTTGAGCTATTCAAACTATATGTCGTATTTTGATGCTATTTTCAAATAGCTTAATTCATCATTTTCAAATAGCTTAATTCATCATTCAATACACCGAGCCAAATTTCAAAATAAAGTGCTATTCCAAAACTCCCCTTCTTCCTTGTAGAATGAGGTTTACAGGGACGTCAGGATAGTGAGCCTGAAATAATGGGCTTTTAGTTAAGACATGGAATAGCTACTCTGGTATCCTGAAATAGCGTTGCAGGGTACACATACCCCTACTGTAGACATGCCCCCAGTGAAGTCAATGGGGCTGAAATGTTGAGTCTCTTTATGCTAGTGGTGAGAGCAAATTTCAGAAATCTTAAATTAACATACAGTATAAATCTAGAAACCATATTCACTTCTTGAAAGCATATAAACCCAAACTAAACAAAAGTTGCCATTGTAGCTCTTGGTCTGTGCAGATTTGCTGGACTACTCAGTCCAGCAGGTTTTCTGGACTCATCAGTCACAAGAGTTATTTCCTACTTAAGACTGAAGCAACCCCCTCTTCTGTAGTCAGCTACAGAATTCAACACTGGACATTCTTCCCAGAGAGTATAGTCAATGCTGTTACAGTATGTGGAGTATCGCAGAAGTAATCATATTCTAGTACCAGTCAGCCCAGAAGGAATATGAAAGGGAATGCAATTCTAAGATATGAAGTATCAGCTTCACTTCAGAGGACAGAATAAGTTCAGACACCTAAGAGAGCAGGAAGTAGGCATTCGTTACGTGAGACTTTCTTTCATTCATTCCCTTCAGCTCTCCAGCAGGGAGCATTATGTTGTTGTTGATTTTGCTTTTATGCAGAGCCAGTCACTGGATCTGCAGCCCTGACAGTTTCTATGACTCACAGCATCAGTAGATGTATTCTGCTGCTAATATAGCTCATCAGCTTGGATAACATTTTTTCCCATATTTTTACAAACACTGAGAAGGACTGAAAGCCCATAAATATAATAATGAGATATGAGTTATAGCTTCAGATTCTATCCTGGCAGGATTGCAATAGCACAACATACACAAATAAAGTGATTACTGAAGTGCTACTTACCCATAAGCTAACTGTAAACAAATTGGTTTAAAAAAAAAAACCTGATGCCTCCAGTTATGAGTGAGTGAATGAATAAATGAATGATTGAAAATCCAATCTAATCCAATTCATGTACTTATATAGAATCCTTCAGAAAAGGTCCCATCGGGCTGTGCAGAAAATATAAAACTACCAAACAAAAAAGCTTTTAAAAAACCTTTCTTCAGTCAATACTTAACGTCCTCAGACAACATCAGACTGCTAAATATTTTCTTCTCTGAAGTTTTAAATATCCACTACCATATCCAAGGAGGCCTTGACACCAAAGTTTTGAAATGCTTTGAAAATAAAGCAGGGGTGATGAAACTCAGGCCTGGGGATGAGATGCAACACCCCACCCTGCCTGGATCTTGCCCCCTAGGCTCAAAGCCTCCCCCCCCCCACCTCCCGTATTAGGAAGCCTGTGCTGGTGCTTTAGCCTCCCATTACCCACCATCACAGTCCTAAAGCACACAAAATCAACTAGGCTGAGCTCTAGTAGTCTTTGGTGTGCAAGGGGAATGTGGGGACCGTGTTTCTCCTTCTCACTTGGGCACCATGTCAATGAAGATTTTTAGTGTGCAGCCCTCAACTGATTTTTCTGTGGGTCAGTGGCCTCTGGCTCTGAAAAGATTCCCCATCCCTGAAACAAAGGGACACAGTCTTCCCAGTCTTCACACTGGGGAAATAAAGGTAAAAATAAAAGATCCACATATCAGCGGGAGACCAATTTGGAGATTTTTACAGACAAGAAATACAATTTTATATTTGATAAGAAGTATACACGACCTATAATCAACTCTATGCAAAAGGGGAGGTATTGCACAATGATCTGGGATAGTTCCCAGGCATAGACAAAGGGCAGAGTTTTGTTCCATTAACTAGTTTCTTTAACTAGTGGAAACAAAATACAGGACTATGTAGCACTTTAAAGACTAACAAGATGGTTTATTAGGTGATGAGCTTTCGTGGGCCAGACCCACTTGACATTGTCTCAATGACTTAATTACCTGCATCCTGCTTCAATAACCTTTTAAGACTGCACTTGAAAGAGAATCCTCTGAACTGTTATTCATGCTTAAATTCAACACTTTACACCTGAGTCTGAATAAACAATCTAATTATCTTACCCATTACAAAGATAGCTTCCCCAATTATCACCTCTAATATCATTAGCTCACAGACATTTACCTCCCCCCCCAATCCTCCTTCTGTTCTGAAATTTGATTTGTCCTTTTCATATGTGTTCATTTTTTTAATTGTATCCTTTGGTATATTTGGTTGTGACAATTTTCTTCCACTATTTGATCTAAGGAAGTGGGTCTGGCCTACGAAAGCTCATCATCTAATAAACCATCTTGTAAGTCTTTAAAGTGCTACATAGTCCTGTATTTTGTTTCAGCTACACCAGACTAACACGGCTACATTTCTATCACTTTTCTTTAGTGGCTTGTCTAGAGAAGGGAGAAAAATAACAGTTTAAATATGTATGTTTTGGGGTGGAGGAATAGGCATTTTAACAAATTCATACATCTAAATCTTGGATGAAAACTACTGACTTCAAAGATTCTGCTTTATAGTCCTCACAAAGAAAACAAAGATTGTTTCACACTTTCATTGGTATTGATTGCAACAGATAATCAAGCATCTAAATTATTATTACAATAATAATTATTGTATTTATTTGTTTGTTTGTTTATTATCTCCTGGGATGTTCATGAGGTAAAACCTTTGACAGTTTAGAGAGTTGACAAAAAACAGAACTATGTACAGTTACATCTCTATAAGCTGTATATATTATACAGAGGCCCAATCACTGACTGCTGGCAAGGGGTGTTTGGCATGGCTTGAGGCTCAGAAAAGCTGAAATGCTTTTTGGCCATCCAGTCATGTGAAGCTGGGTCATCCAGTCACTGGGTCATCTTCAAGCTGCACTAACATAAATTGGTCCCCAGTGGCCCTAAAGAGCTCATATGATAGCTGAGAATTGCTAGGACACAAGAGGTATGTCTAGACTACATGCCTCTGCCAACAGAGGCATGTAAATTAGACTACCCGACATAGTCAGTGAAGAGGGGATTTAAATAAACCCCGCTTTATTAAAATAAAAATGGCCGCCACGCTGTGCCAGCTCAGCTGATTGTCGGCACAGCATGGCAGTCAAAACACAGATCGGTAGACAAGGGCATAAGGGATCGGTTGACAAAGGCTTCCCTTTTCGACCGATCCATGTCCTAACTGCTGCACTGTGCTGACAATCAGCAGAGCCTGTACAGCGCGGTGGCCATTTTTATTTTAATGAAGCAGGGTTTATTTAAATCCCCACTTCATTGACTATGTCGGGTAGTCTAATTTACATGCCTTTGTTGGCAGATACCCAATATGTTGTCTAGAGATACCCAAAGACCGTTTGTGATTTTAGCCAGAAAGAGGGTGATCAAAACTATGGCTCCACACCACCTGAGGATCTCTTGCATTAGAGTAATATTCCTGTGGTTGATTAAATAATATTTAGTGCTCCTTTGCACCAGTGCTGCAAAAGGATTGCAACCTGAAAGAGGTAAGAGCCCTATTAGAAGAAATAGATATTCTGGACATATCCATCCTGTATGTTAAAAGTCCTGTGATGGAATAAAGTAATAACTAATCTGATTTTCTCTCTCTCATTGTCAAATGCGATGGTATTAGATCATTTTTTATCAAAATAAACTAGCAATTGTTAGAAAGGGTGCATTGATAAATTTTTATTAAAACTTTGCACAATAAATGCAACCCCCCCCCAAACCGCTGGAAAATGTATAAAGCGGTCTGTATGTCATGCTCAGATACTGCCTTAGCTATTGACCAATCAGCATGCAGGGTTATCTAACGCCATGCTACACACCAAATACATATAATAGATTAACTGCTTTTGCCCATAAAATCTCTCCCTGATCATGTCTACGTTAAAAAAAGAGGAACATAAGCTGATAAAAATTCATCTAAAAGTAAAGCACGAATACTCTGATATGTAATAAACCATCTACAATAATTCCAGAAGGGCATTGTAATATAGAAGTGTCATAATCCAATGATACAAAAGCAGCTAATAGAGCTAAAAACAAGAAAAGTGAGTCCCCTGAGAATCAGGCATCACATGCAGATCATTATTTTTCTCTTTTAAAGAAAGTTCAGTTTGAGTCATAAAGGAAAAGAGAGCTTGTGGAATTCATTAGGATAAAGTTCAGATGTTTCTGGAGGTGAATGGTCATTGCTTTTTCAAATGATTGTATGTATAGTAGCAGATAGGGTAAAGATTAGCATTTATACTCTTTAGTACAAATCTGATTTCAACTTGAAGACTAATTATGTGAATTGCAAATGGTGTAACATTGCTGTTACAATTAAAGATGGTCAAGGAACTAGACTGTATAGCATTCAGTATATTCTCTTTTAGAATTTCAAAATCAAATATAACTGTGTATTAATGGATGCATGAAGGGTTATTTCTGAAAAATCAGACAAGCTCAAGGAAAGGCATATCTCAGTAGCTTTCGTTTCTGTGAAGTATGAGAAGCTTTCAGAAGTCCTCGTTAGGTGATACAGATGGACACAGAGCCTGACTGAGAGATACAAAGAACATACTGTCTCTTTCTGAATAAAAATTGTTCCAGTAAAATGAAGAGTTTGTATAAATTAAGTTCTAACTTTGAATTAAACATTAAGACAATTTTTTAAATACATCCGAGCCTATTTGAAGTAAGGGCATCTTATTTTTTTTCAAGCTGTAGAACCTTATTCCTTGCCATATTAAAAAGTACATCCAACACCTACTTCAGTAGGACCTAGTGGGTTAATGTGTCTGCTTCTCCAACATATATGACCAAAATTGGGGATACAGAATTGATTGACGTTTGCTTGTTTGATAAACTTTTCTCTCGGTCCCTCACTGAAGCCTTTTGATCTGTGATCTATGATGTAAGATGAAATCTACATGTTGCTAAAGTTATTGTTATTCCTAATGAAAAAAAGCAGTGGAGTATGTCAATTTCTTGGAGCTCCTCTTGGATCAGTTAGTCATAATTTAAACTAACCTATTCAAAATAATAAGACTCTGCTGTATGTAAGAAAGGAAAAGTTGATCTAGAGGTGTCCATTGTTATTCTAATTCCCTCCCAGTTGTTTTCATGCTCCCAAGCTTCTAGGTAAACCAATTAGAAAAATTAGAAAAATAACTTCAAGCAGTAAGAATCCATTCATTCATATTCCAATATGAAAGTAGATATTAATAATAGAATTTTTAATGAAAACAAACTCCCTACAGGATTTGAACCCATACCTCTTCCATAACATAATCAAATACTTCAGTCACAAGGCTATGCTGAGCCATTTGTAAAACAGAATGAGGTGGTATATTATTCATTGGAGGGTCCTGATGCAGTCCCATGAACATAATAAAAATATATTGAGATGAACAAAGTAATTAAAATTTTACATGTCTACACAAAGTGCATTCCCTAGGTCATAAAAGGTCCATATGCACATGTACCCAATAAAGTTCAGACAAAATATAGTATATCTGCTTTGAGTTTTAAAAGGGAAAGAAAAGAGAGAGAACTTTACCATAGTTTGCGTTCAGTTCTCTGTATCGTGCTTGTTAGAATATTTTTTAATGTGACATTAACTTAGAAATCTCTCCCAAAATGCTAATCATATTCTAAGCAGTAAGGAACATTCCAAGGAATGTTCATTGCAGGAGTCTATAATCAAGACTACTAATTAAAACCAGACCACTACGCCTTCATTGAACAATAGGAACAGTCCTTTTCTCAAAGGGCACATCTAAGGTGTGCCTACACAGCACTCTAAACTTGAAATAAGATACACAATTTGTGCTATGCACATTGCATATCTTCTTTTGAATCTATTTCAAAATAGCTTATTTTGAAATCTGGCACATCTACACGGTGCCAGATTTTGAAATAATATGCTATTTTGAGGCATCCCTTAACTCTCATGGAATGAGGATTACTGGGATGCTGAACGGAGTGCCTGTTATTTCAAAAAATATTTTGAAATAATGGGCAGGCAGCTTGTGTAGATGCAGGGTAGCTCTTTCAGGATACCTGAAATAGCCATGCAATGTAGATGTACCCCTACATAGCAGCATTATTTCGGAATAATGGACATTATTCTGAAATAACAAAGTGAGCATCTATATAGCAAGCCCATTATTTCAAAATAATATTGAAATAATGGGCATCTTGTTCCGGAATTTGTAGCCATCATTTTACAAGGAATAATGTCTATTCCGAAATAGCTATTTTGGAACAGGGCGTGTGCATACTGGTCAGATGGAGAGATTTCAAAATAAGTGGCCTACAGGAAATCACACAGCTGCCCTGGTAGCCACTCTGTCCACACTTATCAGAACTGTAAAGTTCCCCTTCCTCTGTAGGTTTTATAGCTGCAGGCAGAAGAGAAAGGGCTTGTAGGATGAAGCAGGCCCTGATTGCACTGTGCCACACAGCAGGACCTTGCATAGCCTTCTCTGATGCCATATCTGAGCCCAACACTGCAGCCAAGCCCCCCATAGCTGCCAGCACTACCTCAAGCAGCTTCTAAGCCCTTGCCCAGGGCCAAAAGAGGAAGGCACCATGCTGGTCTGGTGTGGAGATCCTGTATGTCTTTGAGATCTGGGGTGAGGAGGAAAACCAGAGTGATCTCTGTACCAGATGCGGGAATACAGACATTTATGGCTGGATGGCTGAAAGCTTGGGCCACAAGGGCCACATGCACACACAGGAATAGTTGCACATGAAGGTTAAAGAACTGTGCCAGACCTACACAAAGGCACCCTAGACCTGCCCCTACCACTGGCACCTCCATCGCATCCTGGGAAGAAGGGAGAGCAGTCCCATCCCCATTCCTTGTCATAGTCTCAGGTCTGGAGATGCTCATCATGAGCCACCCAGAAGGCATGGCTGGGGATGAAGAGAAGTAGGTGCAGGAGAAGGAGGAGGCCAGTGTGGACATGATACCCACCAGCCAGAAGGTCATCCTGGCTCTGAAGCTGGTACCCCCATTCCAGGATGTCACCCAGGTATCTGATGGTGGTGGGGAAGGCCCATTAGGGGAATTCCATTACCTTCCCTACACACATAGGTGGACGCAGTGGGTAGTGAGGATTTGAGCATTCCTCACTTGGCCTTCTTGGCGTGGGGATCACACAGCAGTCTGTGAACGTGGGTGCACTTTGAGTTCAAGTCTACAACATACAGCCCCAGGAGCCTGCCATAAAGTTCCTTGAGCTCCTCCTCACAGGGTTTCTGGAGAGGCCTGCCTTACTCCCAAATCTGTGGTGGTACCTTCCCACCACAAGCCACCATCAAGGAGGATGCAGTCATGGATACACACAGCAGTGCCGCATACACCACATGGTTCTGCCGGCCCTCCCAAGACAGCATCTGCAAGTGTGATGAGGAGGAGGACACCAAGCCCAAGCATGGGAACCCACCAGGGGAAAGGAAAAGGGGGAGACCCAAGCAGCACTCTCCTGAGCAAGCAACTTCTACTGCTCACATACACCTCCCCAACACCCTCCCTCCATCTCCTCCACCAGGAAGGGATAGAATTCCTCTCTCTCTGGATTGCTGCCACTGCTGGACCTGGCATGTATGCAGCATGGAAGGAAACCAAGCAGCCCCATGGCTTCCCTCCCACCTGCTGGAGTTTTGGAAGATGTGTGCTCTGTGCGCCTTCCCTGACCACCCAACATAGATGTCAGTGAAGCGGCCATGGTGGTTCATCACAGAAAAGTACCCCTTCTGATGCCTGGTGATTGGGGGCCTGAATGGGGATGTGGGTGCCGTTAATGACCCCCACTCCCTGAAGTTGGGGAAGTCAATGACAGCAAAGCCGGTGACAATGGGGTGCATCTCAGCCAGGATGATGAGCCTGTGTAATAGGATGGTGTTGATAGCCCACACCACCTGTGGAAGGAGACACACAGAGAATCATAGGGTTGCCAGATCCCTCGGGAGTTACCTGGAGCCCAACCACCCTCCTGTCCACCACACACAAGGAGCAACCCCAACTTGCCTCATCCACTTAGTGAGGGTGGAACTGAAAAGCTTGCAGAGAAGGAACATCCATCACCACCCCCTTCCCTAGGGAAGCCCATTCCATCAGTTCACCATACTCCTGGGACAGTAGCATGTGAGAGTCAGACCTACACGAGCACAGTCCCACCAGTCAATCTCCCCACATCGAACTGGTTCTCAACAGATTGGTAGCTGTCTGGCATGGTGAGCTTCCAGGTGGCAATGGCTACCCACTTTTGGATTGTGGCTCTTATGTTGGTGTCCCATTGCTGGAGGGCAGGGGCGAGCCATTCACACAGCTCAAAGAAGGTGTTCTTCTGCATGCAGAAATTCTGGAGCCACTGCTGGTTGTCCCACGGCTCCATGATGATACAGTCCCATCATTTGGAACTGGTATCCAGTTGCCAGAAGTGGTGGTGAAAAGTGTGCAGGGTAGGGCAGGTGGGTTTGAACTCCATGAGCAGCTCATGGAGAGAGGAGAAGAAGTGCCCCACAGTGAGCTGGGGGTCCTCCTCCTGCCAAACCACAAGGGTACCCTGCAGAAACTGCACCATGAGGTTAGAGCCATTGACTGCTTGGAGGCAGTCCTGCTCCATGGCAGCAGCACAGAGGTGTCCACAAGAGCAATGAGAGCACACAGAGAAAATGCTTTGCTGTCCCTCAAGGAGGTAGGCAAAGGAAAAGAGCCTGAGACACAATTTCACAGTGGAGTCCCTTTAAGCATGAGCCTCAGACAGACTCATGCAGCAGCCATGGGAAGTGACTGCTGTCCTGATGCCTTGCCTGAAGTGCTTCCGGGTGGCCTTAAATGGGATTCAGTATCCAAGGAATCTGAACACTCTATTTCAAAATAGTTCAGCGCTATTTTGATGTGCATTTGCTGTGTAGATGCACTATTTCAAAATAAGCTATTTCCAAATATAAATTTCGAAATGGCTTATTTTAGAATAAGCATTCAGTGTAGACATAGTCAAAAAGGGAGTCTGGATGACATTATATGTCATTTTCATCAGTATCTTCCAGGTTACATTTCTCACAAATATTGATCCTTAATGGCAGAACATTTGAAATATCTAAAATGTTCATCTTGAGGCTGAGTTCAAATTACATCTGTTTTTGTAATTTCATAAATTTTTGTCATTTCAGTTTTGAGTTCATCTTGAGGCTGAATTCAAATAGACAAGTCCTTTTTTACAATCAGAGTACATGATTCCATTTGAAAATGCATCTTGTACTCTTTATGTAGACAAAATGTAGATTAAATATCTGGAATTTTGTTATATCTGAGGAATAAAGGCTCATGTCCAGTTCATGGAAATTAATATTTGTTTACACGCCACAGTAGAATCTAGTGCTACCGGGTTCTGTCTTGTTAGATCCTTACCGTTTATCAGTTATCCTGAAATGTGTAAAATTATTTGTACAAGTAAGAGCTGAAAGATATAATGTGTGGTCCAGATCCGGGGATAGAGGTCTATAACCTCAGAAACATAAGTAAAAATACATAATATATCCCCCAAAATATTAAATTTATTGATGTCAGTGTAACTTTTCCTATTTAATATCTGGGCAACTAAATTTAAACTCTGTCTCTATATCTCTAAATACTAGCACCTTCCACTTTTGTAATATTTAATAAATTTTAGTTCTTGCTGCTCAACTTGTATTGCGTGAAGAATACAATTCATGATACAACGCTGAAGGTCCAGACGTCTTTACAAAGACACCACAGACCTAGAAATTCCATATTCACATTACAGGTTGACATTTTCATTAAAAAATCAGTTACCAACAAATAAACGTTGTCAGTATATCCATCTCTTGCCAGAATCAAAATCAAAGCTTTTCATGCTTAACTTTGTCACTTTAAAAATAAGCAGCAAAACTGTAATATTGTGTGTTTAAACTGTTATTGATGTAGTTATTGATTTGCTAATCTTTAAAATAACATTTTTCAGGAGAGGTCTTGTCTCATCAGTTCAAGTTTCTTTTCCCACTTGAAAAAGGCAGAATCTTCTCTTTTCAACCTATCTAAGGGACCATGTTGTAAATGTTAATAATAGATATTCAGGGATTATTTTTCCTCTTGTTATGTTGCTCTGTGTTCTTGACTAATTTGATTCCTGTTATTCATTACAACAGTTCAAACCCACACATAGCCGAAAGTTTACTGAAATCAAGATTGTAAAAGAAATCTTTCAGACATTTAGGACTTTAGCCAACCCTAGGCAGAAAAGCGTATCAGCCACAGAACCAGTGATGGCAACCAAGACAAATAGACTTCCAATCCTTCCCTGTCTCAGTATGTAGGAGAGGGGATATTTTGTCTTGGGACAAAAACAGATTCCGTGGTCCCAAGAGAAAGATGATGGGAAAGAAATCCGGGTCATTCTGAGCTTTTCGACCACCCAGAATTCACACACAGATTGCAGATGGACAAGAAGTGAGGATAGATGCAGAACAATTTCTCTGTCTCTGTAGCTTGCCATTGGACTGTGAGGAGTAATAGGGAATGGAGAATTCATTGTCTTTCACTCATCCTATCCCTTCCTCTCAACCATTTATATAAAGCCATTCTGCTATAGTTGCTGCCCTGACTTTTAATATAAGTATTATTTGAATTGTGTGTCTGTGGTTACATGGGTCCAACTCATTGTTGGTTTGTAGGATAAGGAAAGCATTTTTACCTTAGGAAGATATTGACAAGGGATTGATCATTCCCTCCCTCCTTCCTTACAATATTCTTGAATATCTATTTTAGGTTAATAAGGAGTAAACCACGAAATTGAAAAGGTATATAAATAAGTGGAGTTTGTAAGTTTACTCAAGTGTTTGGCTGGTGTTCAACATCGTTGAAGTACTCAGAGGGGCTGTTGATGAGTTTGTGAGTCTCAGGCCTGTGTGCAGGCTTCTCCCTGAATCCTGGGAAGCAAGTTGTCTAAGCTTGGTTCTTTCCCTGTTCGAGGTGACTCCCAGTTGATTGGATTTTGATGGGAATGCTGAGTTAGTCCTTTTGCTCCCAAAATAAATTAGTCACCATGTGGCAAGTATGGTTCTTGTTGTTATGGTTGCCTACCTCTTGTGATTGTATCTGAGGTAGAGGTGGGGGTACTGTAATCTGCTCTTTATCCCTGCATTCCTTGATGGTGAAAGAAAATCTTGGGAAGAGAAGTCATCTGATTCCTGCCTGCTATGATTGTGAAACCCTCTGCATTTGCTTAGGTGTCTGTATTCAGATCTAAACTAGACAATCATTTGTGGAGTTGTGAGTGATCATGTTTTAATTAGATGGACAAGGAAATTGTTTGGGAGTCCCCCTTTCCCTGAAATGTGACCACAAGCCATGGGGTAAGGGTTTGGGTATTGCATTGCCTACTGTCCATTAAACCTCTGGAGGGACTTGCTATCTGATCCCATTTTGTAAGGCTTGTTGACTGAACTGAGTCTAAATCAAGGTTGCTCTTGTTACTACAGAAAATACTGTTTTCACACGTTGTCATGGGCAACTACAAAGTACGGGTACCCATGAACTCTGCTAAGTCAGGTACCTTAACTGTGATTTTGGTGTCATTAATAAATATTATCAGTGTGGGGGAGGCACTGGTGACCCTGAAAGTTGTGGTTAACACTGTTGTGTCATATTTACTTCCTCTTTTACACAATTACTCTGAGGAAAATATTTTGTTGTGTTTGAGTTATTTCTTGGGAGTCTTCAGCTATCTGGGAAGTAACTCAGGTTACTTTACGGTTAGAATTTTCCTTTCAAGTTGCCCTGGTGATCTTGCCAGGAATTAGTCACAGTATGGGGCACTGCCAAATAAATTACCTTGGAACAGAATAAGGAAGTTACACTGTGCTGAGTTGGAGGCAGTATCCAGAGTAGCCCAAGCCTGCATATTTACCCTTAAAGACATTTGCATTAAATGAGGTTCCTGGGTCGAGAGGAGGTTTTCTAGCTGGGAGATGAGCTGCTGCAGGTTTGGGACAGATCAGAGATTGTTTTTGTGAATAGCAGACTCCCTTCTTATGAGCCAATTAAATTGTTTGTGAAGTGAAGAAAAGGGAGTTGGCCATTTTTGGTATTAGAAGATGCTGCTCTCCAGCTAGGCAGGGAGATGGAGATTATTTAGCAACCCAAAGTAGGGAAGGAAAGGCCTAAATTAGTCCCAATAAGGAATCTTTCACCTGAAAGACAGGGACTATTCCAGAATTCAGGCCTTGGCTAGGCTGTGCCTAGAATGAAGAGAGGCAAGGGCAAACCAACACAATGGAGATTCCCTTAGGCTTAGGAGATTCCCATGGTAAGCTTTTAAAAGGGAAAATCCTGGAGATTTGTCAGGAACATAAATAATATTAAGTAATATTGAATACTTGCTTAGGAAATTAATAAACAGTAAATGAGTATAATACTAAAAGTAGTTTTTCAAGAGCACGCTGTGTCGTGTCACCCAAAAAGGGAATTGGTTACTCCTCTTCTTGGGTGTAAAGTGCAGCTTCACCTAAATTATACCGCCTTTGCTTCTTTCCAGCTTGTGACGCTCCATAGTTTCAGCACTGCAAAGACTGCACCTTTTTCCAGCAGCACCACTCACAAATAACAGCTCTCTCTCACCCAGGGAGCCGCACCCATTCCCCAGGCTCCCAAACTGCATTTCCTGTCAGTATCCCAGATCTCTTTCTCTGGCCATATCCTGTATTCCCCTCAACTCAAGGCTCCTTGCACACTCCCCTTCCAGGTCCCTCTTTCTCAGAAAAGCCACTTCTTATCCTCTCACAGTTTGTTTTTCCCTCCTTTTCTAACTGCCTTCCAGTTCCAAGCCCTTTCTCCAGCACAAGCGCTTCTTGGTTCCTCAGGCATTCATAACAATTGACTAGGTGGGATTAACAGCAGAAAGTTAGTCTCAAAATTGGCTATTTATAGTATGTCCTGGTGCTATTTGTTACTTTTTTCATGTGACTCCTTTCCTGGAATTTCTGTACATTCTCGCTTGTCTTCTACTTATAAGCAGGGTTGGAACCATGGGAGGTCAGTAATGTAGGCAAGGGAAGGCACAGATTCCTAAAACTGCCTACTGGCCCGACCGCCTGAGGCTGGAGCCACCACCAGGGAAGGCTGGGGCTGCAGCGCAGCAGCCTGGCTCCCTGCCCCCCCAGCCAGTGCAGAAGGCTGGGGCTGCAGCACAGGGAAGAATGGGTCCGAGGCACTGCAGCCTGGCTCGCTCAGCCACTAGGAAGGCTGGGCCAGGGCTGCAGTAGGGCAGCCTCAGCTCACCACATGGCCAAGACGGGTCAGCTTGGGGTGGGTAAGGCTTGGCTCCAGGAATGGGGCATGAAGCAGAAGGGGCGGGGCTGGTGCTTGCCTTCTCTAGTTGGGCTTTCACCTGCTGCCTATGGTCTGAACAAATAATTCCCCGGCAGCTATCTAGGAAGAAACTCAGAGTGTGTCTATTTATGCCTTGCTTAGATGCGCTAGATATTCAGCAGATAGAGTGGTGTTTTGCTCATTATAATCAACTTAATTTGTGCCCCAACCATCTATGTTGGCACTAAATATTGTTGATGTAGCGAAATATTGTTACCAATGAGTAATTACTGTGGAAATGCAGAAAAGCAGGGGAAAGGAGTAGTGGTTAGCAGAAAGCACCTTGCTAAGCCGGGGCCAAACTATCAGAGCCTTGTGGGTGTAGGAAGGGGAAGAGTGCAGATATTGTGGTCAAGAGGCTGTCACCCTTTCTCATACTGGTGTGGACTGGTTTGACCTGTTTTTTCCCACTGGTCAAAGAACAGAACTAAATTGCCTTCGTTAGGAGCCTCCTTGTTATTTTAATTGTCATAAAGCTGTGGGTTTTTTCTACCCTGCCTGTTAAGAGCTAAAATCACTGGGAGCTGAAATCACTTGCAATGGAGCAGTGTTTCTGTCCAGCCTGCTGTGTAGATAACACCAAAAGCTGAATCAAGCTCTTTTGACTTCAGCTATGCAATTGATGTAGCTGAAGTTTCATATTAATTCAACTTTTGCCCTGCTGTGTAGACATACCCAGACATGAGAAGTCATTCTTCCACTCTACTCTGCACTGATTAGGCCTCAATATTGTGTCCAGTTCTAGGCACCACATTACAAGAAAGATGTGGAGAAATTGGAGAAGGTCCAGAGAAGAGCAACAAGAATGATTAAAGGTCTAGAGACATGACCTATGAAGAAAGACTGAAAGAAATGGGCTTGTTTAGTTTGGAAAGGAGAATACTGGCGGGGTAACATGATAGCAATTTTCTGGTCTCTAAAAGGGTATCACAAGAAGAAGGGAGAAAAATTGTTCTCCTTGGCCTCTGATGATAGGACAGGAAGTAATGGGCTTAAACTGCAGCCAGGGAGGTTCAGGTTGAATATTAGGAAAAACTTCCTAACTGTCAGGGTACTTAAACACTGGAATAAATTTCCTAAGGAGGTTGTGGAATCTCCATCTCTAGAGATATTTAAGAGCAGGTTAGATAGACATCTATCGGGGATGATCTAGACCAGTGTTTCTGAAAGTGTTCTGTGAAATCACTTTCAGAAACACATTAACTGGCTGCCCCAGTTTGTTTATTTACTGGTGCTGCGGCCATGGAGCCTCATGGCTCCCATTGGCTCAGTTTTGTCCTTTGCAGCCAAGGGGAGACACGGGAAGAGGCATGAGCCAGGCCTCCCCTTGGCTGCAAAGGACAAAACAGAGCCAATGGGAGCTGCGAGGCACCGTGGCCATGGTGCCAGTAAATAAAGAAACCGAGGCAGCCAGTTAATATGTTTCTGACAGTGATTTTCTAGAAAACTTTCAGAAACACTGATCTAGACGGTACTGGGTCCTGCCATGAGGGACTGGACTTAATGACCTCTTGAGGTCCCTTCCTGTCCTAGTGTTCTATAATTCTATGATTCTAAGTGAGCTATGATTCAGATATTTCAGTGAGGCTATGTCTACACTTGCAGCTTCTTGTGCAAGAACTCTTTTGCAGAAGAGTTCTTGTGCAAAAACTCTTCCAGAAGAGAGCGTCTACATTGGCATGTGCTTTTGCGCAAGAGATGTGCTTTTGCGCAAGAGCATCCTTGCCAGTGTAGATGCTCTCTTGCACAAGAAAGCTCTGATGGCCATCTTAACCACAGGGCTTTCTTGCGCAAGAAATTTTTGTTGGCTGTCTACACTGGCCTCTTGCATAAGAACAGTTGCGCAAAAGGGCTTATTCCTGAGCGGGAGAATCAGAATTCTGGTGCAAGAAGCACTGATTTCATACATTAGAACGTCAGTTTACCTGCGCAAGAACATGCGGCTAGTGTAGACAGGCAGCAAGTTTTTGCGCAAGAGCGGCTACTTTTGTGCAAGATTGCACCAGTGTAGACAGAGCCAGAGTGTCTCTCTCTCTCTCTGCCTGAATACAACCCTTGTGTTAAACCAGGATACACAAATTGAGAAAGTTCATACTACACATTTCAGAAAGCAGGATCAGCACTTCCCTTGGGAAAGCTTACAACTACAGAGCCGTCAGATTGAATCCCAGAATCAACAGGACAAGAGATACCTTTTTTATAAAAACATTTGCCTTATGAAACTGGGAGGAGCTCCATTTCTCACAGGATCAGGCAGTTTGTGAAGATTTGTTGTTTCTAAATATGTAAAAACTTCTGTGCAACTTGTGGGCACCGATTCATGTACACTGCAGTGATACCATCTTTGTCACTGTGTTAATGTTTTTGATGGTTAAGAAAAAATCTCAAATCTGCTACACATGAAGATCATTTTTTTCTCACCCGAAATTATGATTTAATTTTGCCACAAGATTTTTGTTGTTGTTGTTGTTTAATGTTTAAGAAAGCGAAGGGGAAGAAATGTGATTTCTTCCCATTTTTTTCAACATAGTTGTACATAGCTGAACTAAAGTAAAAATATATGCATTGAATATTATGATAGCCTGTTTGGTAGCCTGAAGAATCTTTCTAATCTTTTTTTTTTCCAGAGTTTTTTTTTTTTTTTTAAAAGCATGGATTGTTTGGATATTCAGCTGGTTTAGATTTTTTTTTTTAAATGAAGCATAAATCATTTTAAAACCAGCCACAAGAAATGTTTCTTGCATCTGACAATCCAAAGAGCAAATAAGGTGGAATTTCTTGCAGCTCACATTTCACTCAGAGACTCAAGATCAGTAGCATACCATAACGGGGTCAAGGAGCAGATCCCTTGCTTCTTTCCTTGCTATTGCCTTCTTGTTTCTGCTTTATTTCCCAGCTCCTAGGGAACCATGCTTGCTGCTGCCAATTAGACTTGTTAATATTCCAGGATGGAACTTCTTCTGTCTCCTTAAACCTAATCACCCAAACCTGAGATGATTCATCCAGCTATACTACCAGCAGCTGCTGTGGTTTTCTGGCTGCCTCAGGGAGGGTTGTAAACTCTGGTTGCTGCAACATGAGGTTCATGTACTGTATCTTGTCCCATTTTGAGATATATGAAATCTTCTTACACTTTTTTGAACCAGAGTTTTTTGTTGTTGTTTTTTACGTAAGCCAAACAACTGACTAAAGTGACACAAATCTAACCAATACAATAGCAGCTTTCAAATCACAACTCATAGTCTGGCATATAATACATTTTACCAAAAAGGGACCTATAAATGCCAGAGTTCATGGAAACAGTATAAAGAAATCCTTAGGGGCAAAATATTGGGGCTTCTTAAAAATAAATATATGGTTCTGTACCTGTAAATATTTGTTTAACAAGGGGGTTTGCTTACAGTTCCCTTGAGGATTGGAAAGCATGCATTTACTGAATGGAAGTTCTAATTGAGTTTTATTCCTACATGGAAGAGATACTGATAGTTCATCATTGCAGACATGTGTTCAAGTTTTAAAATTTAAAGCACTCTCAGAAAAGGTTTGTTAAAAAAAAAATCTAACAAGTCTGTGTCCCCTAGGATATCACAGGCCAAATCCATCTGGGGCAGCTTGTAGCTTATCTTTTATTCTGTTGCTATGGAATTTTAACTGCTCTTGCAGGCTATGAGGTCATTAGTGATCTCTTTCCAGGAATCTGGAAGTGTTTTCCTCTGAGATGGCCCTGGCTTGGGATTATTGAGGGTTCAATTCCCATCCTGTTTATTAGAAAACCTCCTTCCATGTTCCTGTTCTTTTAGTTAGAGAAACAATATCTATGTCTGGTTACATTTTCTATTTTGTGCCATTTCCCTTGAGTCTGAATCTCTTCCCTCTGCCAGCAAGGCCATAGCCATTTCTGAGAGACATGTTGTGGGACATGACATGTATCCATGTTCCATAATTTTTCTCAAGCCGTGCATTGTGTTTTAATAAAATGGCTTTACAGCAGGCCCGGCTTTGTTTGCAGTGGTCCTGCTAGCTGCTTATAAATACTTTCAATTAATAGAATTGGAATTGCACTGAAAACATAGTTACAACAATTTATTGCAAAATACACCGAACCAATTTTAGTCATAAACACGCACAATAAGCAAAGATTAAATGAAGTGCATTTTAATTTTCAAGTAACTAAGATGAACGGGCTAATGAAATAGTTTCTGTAAAATAAACTCAGTGAACTGTGACGGTCTCCTAAATAGGCTTAATTGTTTTAGTCCCAAAATAGATCTTGTGTGATGCCGACTTTAGGGATGGTTGAACAACAGCCAAGCTTCCTTTACCTAATTAATAGAGTTCTATCTAGACTAGATTCTAGTAAGAAGGTCAATGAAATAGCTCACTTGGATCTTAAATGCAAGTTTTATTCCCTAATCTAAGTCCTCACCAAAGGGGCTATGCACAGCTGGTTGAAATTATCATAAATTTCAAAACCTACTACTAGTTCTATTGAGTTATGCAGCATCCCTATCTGTACTGCTATCTAGTCCTCATGCCATCCCATTTTCTACTTATTCACCCTTTGCTCTTATCATAATTCTAGATTGTAAGATGACTGTGGCAGGACATCTCTCTTGATTTACTCATTTTTACAGTACCAAGCACAATGATGCCTTATTTGGGACCCTCTATGTGCTATTACAGCAAAAATAATAAACTCATATAAAATTATCTTAGCTTCTTTTTTTGCTACTGTCTCAAAAGTTAGACCATGTCCACCAAACAATTTCTTAGAATTATGAAAACTTACGAAAGCTAATATGGGTGCTTTTTGGTTAGAATCTGGGCTAATTTTCAGTGTAGACTTGACATCATGCAAAATCACGGGCTTGATGAAAAAAGAGATTTGAATTAGGTTCACAACTGCAGAAATTAAAACCAGATAATCAAAGCAAAACTCAGGATTGGTGCTATAGAAGATATTTGCATGGACACTTGTGTTAAGCAATAGATGCATGCTGCACTGCATCTCTAGAATAGACATATCTAGTTCCCCTCTGTAGGTGGACTTTTCAAAAAGGGTCAAACTTCACAATGTGTGTTCATACATTCCAAAATAATTGGAAATCAGCCTGTTTGCTATAGGAGGGGTAAGATGGCAGAATCTGAAGCTGTTCTCAATTGTCAGAAGCAATGAGGGATGACAAGGGCAGCTGGTGATTTGTGGACATGCTGATATACAGAAGTAGTGCTGGCTAAATTAAAACTTCAGCAGTGGCTACTGCAATCCATGAGTTGTAGAAACTGGCTCCCTCTGTAGAGAAGCATCATCCTTCTTCTAGACTACAGGATATGCATTGCTATTGGGCATGACAACTGGAAGGAGTAGAACAAAGGTGGGAGAAGCAGAAGGAAGTGGCCTCAGCTGGATGTTGCACAATAATGCCTCCTTTCAAGCTTCAGCAAGGTCCCACTGTTCATCCCTTATGAAAATACAACACACTCTCCAAAGAGTCTAGTAACTCTATTGCCAATTTGTAGAAGTCCCAATGTCCCTGACTACACTTTTCTCCACATTACATTACCCTATTCTTCTGAATCTCACCACTATTCTTTCCTCTTCTCCACACAAGTCACTCCACATTTCCGGAGTCCCTACTTAACTCTTCTGCCCTCCATCCTCCTTAGCTGTCATTTTCTTCACTTCCCCTTCATTCCCTTTTCCTCCACAAAAGAAAGAAAATAGAAAAGATCTGTTCAGTACCACTAACCTTGTCATCATTTCTTAGCTGACCCCCCCTTTCTGCTGTCTCTTCCTTTTGCTTTTGCTTTCCTTTCTATGTACCTGTTCAGACAGTAATCTCTTCAAATAGGGGTGTGTCTATATGGAGCCTAGCACTCTTGGGAACACTGAGGGTACATCTAGACTACATCCCTCTTTCGACAGAGGGATAAATTAGACCCATGCTTCATTTGCATATTCACGTCATGGTGCTCTTTCAAAAAAGTGCTATTTCAAAAGTGAAACCACAGTCTAGACACGGTTCTTTCGAAAGTAGAAGCCTTTTTCGAAAGATCTTGTAACCCAGGAGACCTCCAGTCTCTAGGATCCAGGTCTTTAGGAAGAAGTGTAACTAGGAATCAGGCCCACTGATGGGGGGAAGGCAAAGGGAGCAATTGCCCCAGGGCCTGGTGATGAAAAAAAGAGCCCACAAACCTAGCCACTACCACTGCTGCAAGTAGAGGCATTGGCAGCTGCCAGAGTCCTGGGCCCTTTAAATAGCTGCTGAAGCACCAAGCAGTGCTCTGGGCTGGCAGGTGGGGGTGGAGGGATTAAGTGCATTCCAGGTGGTTCTGAGGTCTGGCTACCCCAGCCCTGCCCTCTCTGCCTGAAGCCCCTGCCCCTTCCAGGAGCATGGAGTTGCAATTCTGTCAATCCCCTGATAGGAACTAACCAGATACTTCAGCTTGTAGGAACAACTGCAGAAGCAGCAATAACAGGAACAGAACTAACATGACATCTGTGCAGATGTTTTTCTTAGAAACAAAGGAGTCTTTTTTTTAAGCTCCCATTGAAATTGATGACAGAATTCCTATTGACTTTAGCAGGAGCAGGATTATGCAAAATATTTTGGACTCACATAAAAGGTTGTTTTGTTTTTTACATGTCTATATAATACATTTCCAGCCGTGTGACTTTGTGTGCCACTTTGATGCCTAAAATGTCTGGTGAGTCAGTGAGAAGCTATGGAAGCAGATACAAGCATGGCTGAGGATTCTTTTTGTTCTGAATATCAGCAGGTTGAGTCATCATTAGATTTCATGGTCTGTGACCATTCATTTTTAAAGTTCTTAACCATTTTGACTTTTCAAATTAAAACTGTGCAGTACACAGCTATGATAAGGCATGTGATACTGAGAACTCTTTTTCTTGGAATATTACCATGTTTAATCATCACCAGGATTCACTGTCTGTTACCATACAGTTGCTATGTTTTCAGCCATTTTGGGCTTTTTTTTTTACCCCAATGAGCTTATGAATGACACCTATACATTAGCTTGTACTATTCCTAAAGCTGTGCCCTCTCTATCTCTTATGAATGTATCTTTCTCAACACTAAAGACTTCCAATTGATTTTATTTTCAACTTTTGTCATGGAGTGACTTTGTCATCTAAAGGGAAATTTTTGCAGACTTTAATTTGTTTATTTAACTCTAATTTGACTGAACTTCTTTGGGATGGAAACTTTGTCCATCATTACAATCTTTTCCTATGTAAAGCAAACAACAGGAGAAGTTGTGTTAATTTCTAATACCCAGCCAAAGGGGGAAAAAATGAGAGCACAAAGTTTCTAACAAAAAGCACTATAGAATTTAAGGAAAAAATACTAATGGCCAAATCTGGCATAAATCAGACTAGTTCTATTGAAGTCAGTAGAACTATGGCAATTTATGCCAACTAAGAATCCTGACACAAAACTATACTAAAATAGAATGCACAGTCAGCAACATTATGATGTGTAATAGGAATAAAGTAGAACATCTATTTTTAATGATAAACATATTTTAATACTATTAAGACAGCAGCAACCACTTCCACATATTTTCACAAAGCAAGTTGTGATATATTTTCATGCCTTGCTTTATAAGGAATTATAATGCAACATTTATCAACAAATGCTCATGGAAATACCACAGAAGGTGTCCTTTTTAATTGGGCCACAATATCATAGCAGGCTACCTTTCTGTCAGATGAAAGGTTGTACTTTTGTTTTCTTCTCTTCTTTTATATTGCATGTTAAGCAAACTCTCTATACCATTTTTTTTAAAGACTAAAGCACAGACAAATATGAGAGGCGGTACTTCATTTATCATGTAGAGAAAGTTCCTTGTTTGCAGTTTCTTTACTTATAGGTGCTGTTCCAGAATCTTTGAAGTGAAAGATAACAAAATGGAAAAAAATGTGATTTCACATAAGTGAAGATGAACAAGTGCAGATCTGAAATATTTTCAGCTGACAGGATGGGTCACTGAGGACTTTGATTTAAGTATGTCTAGTACAAAAAAAGTAGAAAAACATTCTAACATGAAATAATCAATAGCACAGTTGATAGTATGTATAGTATTATTATTATACTATACATAAACAAAACCAAAAAAAGCCAGATTCTAGCTCTCTTTTTCACAGCTGATTTGATTGGGTAAGTCATTTTATGAACAATTAAAATAGGGTAAAATGAAAGGGCTCTTCATAAACATTTTAAACATGTAATGAAACATTTTTCAAACACTGCATGGATGATAAGTACTGTAAACCAAATATGGTCAGCTGCAATACTGAGATAGTATGCTTATGGCCTATCAAAATACTTATTCATGTGATTAATTTTACTTGCATTCTTATTTTCAAGGCCAGAGCCTATCTCTTTTATATATCTTTTAGATTTTAAGGCAAGAAGGAACCATTATAATTATGTAGTCTGATCTTCGGTATGATATTGGCCATAGAATTCTACCTAGTGATTTCAACTTCAATCTTGCCCAACAATTGTGCTTGAACCACACAATATGTTTTAAAGAAATAATCATTCTTGATTTAAAAACTTCATCTGATATTAGGTAATCTGTTCCAGTAGGTAATTATCCATTCTGTAACAAAACTGTGTCTTATTTCCAGGTTAAACTTTGCTAACTTCAACTTTATTTTTTATAATTTCCATTCAAAACCAGAAGTTACTATGTACACATAATAGCTGAAAAGAAATAAAATAGTTTGATTGTCATGAGCAGACTGAGATTTATAGCTAAGTAATTCTATAGCCCCATCACAGGAATAGGCAAATCAGGCAACCGGAGTTGCAAATGAAGCCCGGGATTACACGCGGTAGTTTAAAGTTAATCCGAACTAAGTCCTATTACTCCTCGTAGAACTAAGGACTTAGTTCGGATTAACTTTGAACTGCCGCATGTAGATATTGGGATAGAGACTACGCTTATTAAGTTTGCAGATGATACCAAACTGGGTGGGATTGCAACTTCTTTGGAGGATAGGGACATAATTCAAAATGACCTTAGCAAGTTAGAGAAATGATCAGAGGTAAACAGGATGAAGTTTAATAAAGAGAAATGCAAAGTGCTCCACTTAGGAAGGAACAATCAGTTCCATACATACAAGATGGGAAGTGACTGTCTAGGAAGGAGCATGGCAGAAAGAGATCTAGGGGTCATAGTGAACCACAAGTTGAATATGAGTCAGCAGTGTGATGCTGTTGCAAAAAAAGCAAATATGATTCTAGGTTGTATCAACAGGTGTGTTGTAAGCAAAACTCGTGAAGTCATTCTGCCGCTCTACTCTGCACTAGTTAGGCCTCAGCTGGAGTACTGTGTCCAGTTCTGGGTGCCACATTTCAAGAAAGATGTGGAGAAATTGGAAAGGGTACAGAGAAGAGCGACAAGAATGATTAAAGGTCTAGAGAACATGACCTATGAAGCCAGGCTTCATGAACTGGGCTTGTTTAGTTTGGAAAAAAGAAGATTAAGGGGGGACATGATAGCAGTTTTCAAATATCTAAAAGGGTGTCACAAGGAGGAAGGAGAAAATTTGTTCCTCTTGGTTTCTGAGGACAGGACAAGGAGTAATGGGCTTAAAGTGCAGCAGGGGAGGTTTAAATTGGACATTAGGAAAAAATTCCTAACTGTCAGGGTGGTCAAATATTGGAATAAATTGCCAAGGGAGGTGGTGGAATCTCTCTCTATGGAGATATTTAAGAACAGGTTAGATAGACATCTGTCAGGGATGGTGTAGACGGAGCTTGGTCCTGCCTTGAGGGCGGGGGGCTGGACTCGATGACCTCTCGAGGTCCCTTCCAGTCCTACGATTCTATGATTCTATGTAGCTGCGGGCAGTTCGTTCGAACTAAAGAGGATTTAAAAATGGCATCCGGATGGGAAAATGCAAATAAAGCCCGGGATATTTAAATCCTGGGCCTCATTTGCAAGTCCAGTTGCCTGATTTGCCTACTTAGCTCGAATTAATGAGCTAGTGTAGACATACCCATAGGGTTATATTATAGAATATATTCCCCAAATCACCAAAAGGAATTTAACAGTGAATATGTTTTCATTACTATTCAATTAAGTAACAGGAATGAGTTGAGAAGGCTATCAGAAAGTTTACAGACATGTTAATAGAAATGGGCTGATTATTTTTCTAGACCTGGAAAGGCTTTTCTGATTTGTTAGCTACATTTCATTGTTATGATGTTCATTTTGTAGAGGTTTTATATTTCCAAGTGTATAATTGGATTGAATCTTTATTTATTATCTCTATTCCAGTGAATTATTACTTTAATTAAAATGAATCAGATTTCATTGAAAAGCAGATGTTCACTACAGTTAGATCCTATCTACACCATTGTGGACCATCAACCTAATTCACCCAACTTCAACTATGTGAATTAGCTAAAGTCAACATACGTAGGTCTGCTTATATTGTGATGTCTTCACCATAGTTATTTGACAGCAAACATTCTTTCATCAACTTCACTTACTCTTCTCATTCTGGTGGAGTACTGGAGTCAACACATTAGCACTTTGTGTTCAATTTGTTGCATGATAAATTGACCCTTGCTGTATTGGCTACTGCCCATCAATCTAGTCTATAGAAAAGACATGCCTTTATTAATGACCTCAGATAAGATTATGTGAAATAGGGATGCACAGGTTCATGCTTAGCTCTTCATTATGGACTTATGGCATAACTCTTTGAAGAAGAAATGAAAGACTCTGTTTGGCTTCAGCTGACTTTCAATCAAGATCTGTATGATTGCTTGTTCAACCTCAGCAATAAGGATAACTCACATGAGTAAGTTTTGTGAGATTTGATTCTTCATGGAACTACATTATTGTCTAATCAGTCTTTCTTGTTTTCTTTTTTTTAAAGAGAAAAAAATGAAAGAGATAAACAGATATAGAAATCACCTTTAAAAAGTTCAATGCTTGCTCTTTGAATTGATGCCAGCTTGCATTTTTGTTTCTCATTTATTCTTAGTCTCTCCCTTTCTATGTTATGTTGCACTCTCCTCTAAACCTTTCTTTTCCCTCAATTCTTTTGTGAGCCTGTCCCCAGTTTCGCTTGCTCTTCACTTTTATATTCTTTCTTTCCTCCCCGTACTTTTCCTTCTGCATACGTAGAATGAATGTGCTGTGACAAGACTGCCTCTGCAGTGATTTGAAAGTAGAAGGGTAAAATACTGTATCTGTCCCTGAGTAAGGCACAGGAATGTTTTCTGCTTCCAAATGCTGGGAAATGGTGTTAGGAAGAGCTATGAAAGATGTTTTATACCATACCAGCAAAATTTGATCACCGTTGCTACTTGCAAGTTTTACTGTGAAATCTGAATTTTAAAAGAGACTTGGGAAACCATGTCTTGGACCGGAGAAAACCAGTACTTAAAAAAAAAAAAAACCCTACCCTAATCTTTCCACTCAAACATTTTAGGCATAGCTAGAGGTTTGTTATGCCCATATGATAGCCTAGGCAATTCAGTTGCTGAAAGGAAGCTCTTTTTAGGGTGAGTTTAGTTTGGAGAAACAATCAAAAGTAATGGTAATGGTTTATTTACAGCATTTCAAAAATATTTCAATATAAACAATATACAAAGTGGCACGTATATGTGCAATGCCGACTCCAAATCAAATACATCTTTCTACATAACATTTTATTTTACCAAAAAGGAAGCTCAGATATTAGAGTCATGGAAAGGGTATATGTATCTATATGATGAACTAGAGTAGAATATGTACATTTTACTAGTTCCACCTTTCCTTTCCTTCAAGCAACGTTTGGTCTTCCTAGATATCACGATCTCTTGAAATTCATTTCCTTTTACTTGAGTAAGTTGAGTACTCTTTGGTTCTGTATATCAAACTTCCAGTTTTTATTGTTATATTACTATCTTAAGATCAGATTTTCAAGGTGTTTAGTTGCCTAAATCTCATTGATTCCAATGGGAATTAGAATTTGAAAATCTAGGCTTTATTGTGTAACAATTTTGCATCCTATAGACCTAGTTTTTAGGTTTCCCACTTTGCACCTGACACTGCTGTAATTGTTTGAGAGTACAATTGATGTTATTTCAAAAATGCAAATGTGGTAGGCCCTTCCCACCTGAGCCCCAAAACTCAGTTTAAGTCTGGCCCTTTAAGGCAAGGCCAAGGCCCTCCAGCCTGAGAACAAATGCAGTTTAGGGTTGTAGCGGGGACACCCCACAGGTAGGGGAAAACGGGCCCACCCTACTCCACCAGGTCCTGGCCCAGGGCCCTGTGAGTGACCGGATAGCGGGTCACTCCCTTGGCGGGGCAATCAGGCCAAAACGCGCCAAGGTTCTCAGGGCGGGAGAAGTGATTCCCGCTCCTGCCCTGGGCCACTTCCTATCTGGTTCACTGGGGTTCCTTCCCATGCACTCGTCCAGCTTGCTGCAGCCTCTGGGTCGGCGTCTCCTCGGTGGGCAGTCCCTGGCAGGTACCACCTCACCTCTGCATCCCCGCCAGCCTCCTTTGGAGTCTCTGATGCCAGCTGTGCGGGAGCTCCCCTCACAGGTCCTTCTCCTCTAGCTGTCACCCCTGACTGAGTCCCTCCCCAGGCTTTTATGGTGGAGCTACAGCCCAGGCATTCTCGGTAGGGCTGCGGTGAAGGGGCCTCTGCAGCCAGGTAACCCTGGCTAGGCTGTGCAGGCTCAGTGCGGGGCTGTCTTGCCCCGTCACAGCAAATAATACAGAAGATAATTTTTCATAAGTACTCATCTTGGTTTAATGCACTCATATCAAAATAAGTGGTGAAATTCCTGTTGACTTTGATGAGAGCAGCATTAGCCCAATGCTGAGTACCTTTGGAAACCCATTCTATCATTTGTTCTCTTAATTATTATATCCATACTTTCAGACCTTCATGCCAAGACCTTTATGTTTAAGGGACAAAAATAAAACACTCAGTAGTCTAGCTATAAAATGTTTACATTCAAAAATAGAACAAAAATAGCAAAGTTCTTAATTAGCAAGTCTCAGAATGAAAACTCAAGATCAGTACTTACAAGTTCAATACACTAATCTGTGGAATTTAAGAAACATGCTCAAAGCTGCACATTTTCAAACAGGTCGTCAGTTGGCAAAAATTTGATCAAACAGTGGTACCCGGAGGGAAATGTAGATATATATTGTGAACAGCTGTGGTTGTCGCTTTATCTTGGCTATGCTCATTTTATCAGAATTTGAAAACTAATAGAAAATAGTAAAAATCCAAAAATTTAGCCTCGTGAATACATCTCCAATGTACAATATGCAGCAACACTATTGTCTTTACTGAGTTATTTAAATCCTTGTAGTCCCACCTGTGTTCATTCTATATCTGCTTCCTTTAGTGATTGCTGGACTGCTTTCATTTCATGAGAGCACCATTTGAATCATTATCAGTTTCTGACAGTTGCTTCTGCGAGTGCTATCTTCTCTGACCAAAAGCTACAATACTCAATACAACTCCTGCATGTGTTGATAGGAAATACAAGTGATTAAAGCCCTTAAAGCTTAATTTATTGTGGATTGAATGTACATGCATATATTATGCCTCACTTTAAACAAATCCCGTCACATTCAAGAGCAGCTATTTGTCAAATGAGTCTTTTTCTGAGTGTTAACATTTTATTTTACAACAACAAATAAACCCTAAAGAAATGTCCCTGAGGATTCTACTGCAGATGAGAGATAATTAAAAAAAAACCCAACCCTCAACACTTGAAAAGTATTTCCAATTTATCATCTCACATGTTGCCAATTTACTTCGTGTAGGAATTTTTAAAAGAATTTTCCATGTGCGTTAATACTTACGTTTCTAGTCAATATGTATGTAATTAGTTCATCTGTATTTTAATTTTATTTTGAAGTAAAAAAACATTTAGTAATTTAATATGTAACTGAAAAATAACATTGAAAAATTCTTGGGGTGGCCTTCATTCTTTGAATATCCAGTCACACCATTGCAAAATTGCTTTACAACTGCCTCTCAGATCTGAAATAGAAGAGTGACCACAGTTTCTTTCACCATTTACACCTGGCTTGAGGCTCACTGCATTTACATAATTTGTGGATTCCTTAGCCCTGGCCTGCTTCCAAGTACCTCTTTTTGGAGGTTAATTAAGGAAGACTTCTCTGCTCTGAGGAGTAGTGTAATCCTGTTTCCCAAAAGGTATCTCAGGATGAAATTCAGGCTATGTGGGAGGAGTCATCAGTAATTTGGCCATGCATTGGAGGTACGCCCTCTACACCATGAAGGAAAATTCCTTCTTGGTTCTACATAGGGTTAGGAATAGCCAGGGAAGAGGTTATCATGGTAGCTGTGAGTGCATAGCACCATAACTTGCCAATGAAAGTAGTGTAGGGTTGCAATCATTTTTCTACACAACTTACTCCCAGCATAATTTCCATATTCCATTTCTCAGGATGTATTTTACAGGTTGAACAAATTTGTTCATGTGGTCCAGGTGATTGCTGAAAGCGTTATATGTTCTGTTTTAAGTTCGCACATTGTCCACACAGAGATATTTTAGCCATTTTGGGTGTTACATAATGGTGTTATGAGGCATCTTATCCATTGAACTCATATATATCATGAATTTTGGAGAAAGCTTCTGAGAACAGTCAGAGCAGACTTGATCATCCTGGCATTTTTATTCTAGTTAACTGGAACAAGCAAGGAATAATGTTCTTTTCAGGGCTGACAGTTTAAAAATACTATCTAAGGGTATGTCTAAACTACCACCTTAGTTCGAACTAGGGTGGTAATGTAGGAAACTGGAGTTGCAAATGAAGCCCGGGATTTGAATTTCCCGGGCTTCATTTGTATCTTGCCGGGTGCCGCCATTTTTAAATGTCTGCTAGTGCGGCTACACGTTTCACGAGGAGTAACAGTATTCGGACTAGGAAGCCTAGTCCGAACTACCTAGTCCGTGCCGCATGTAGCTGCGCAGCACGAAGTCCGCACTAGCGGACATTTAAAAATGGCGGCGCCCGGCAAGATGCAAATGAAGCCCGGGAAATTCAAATCCCGGGCTTCATTTGCAACTCCGGTTGCCTACATTACCACCCTACTTCGAACTAGGATGGTAGTATAGACATACCCTAAAATAGAAATGGGCAACCCAGCTCAGTGAAGGGGCCACATAAGTGGTCCTACTTCATCTCAGTGAGCCATGAGATTCTTATATCCAAGACAGTCTCCCAGGATAGGATAGTTTTGTTAATTGCACTTGCATACCTAGATCTTGCAGGGTGTGCTGACTGAACTGTAGCAACACTTTGAATGTAGGAGTGCACATCTCTGACAGTATTCCACAGGTGTTACAATAGCGCCAAATACAGACATAAAATAACCTTTGTATTGCTGCTCAAGAGTCCTCCTTCTATACCTCCAAGGACACATTAATCCGTTTAGCTATGGTGTTACCCTGGGAGCACTTGTTCAGCTGATTATCCACCATAAATTCCAAATTTCTTTCAGGGTTATTGTTTCTTGGGATAGTGTTTCTCACCCTGTCAATATGGACTAAGTTCTTTCTTCCTAGAGATCAAATTTTATATCTGGTGATGTTAAAATACATATTGTTTCTTGCACCAGTAACCCTTCTGCCAAGAGGCGTTGGCAGCAGCCGGGACTGGGTTCAATATCTAGGGGTTCCTTTTCATCACAAGAACTGGCTTGAACTCCCACCCAGTAGCCTGGTAAATTCACACACCCCTGGGAGCCTCTGACAGGTAATGATTCCCCACTCGCAAGCACAGAGTCTGAGTGTAGAAAAGAAACTTTTAATGAAAGAGAGAGAGAAGTCACATGGTATTAACTTGGGAACATACCACAACCAGAGATCATAATCAACCTGTGAGTAACCATCCCAGCTCAAATGTATTGCCCTGCTGGCTGCCTGCCTTTGCCTCTCAGGCTAAATAGTCCAACAATGTAAGGGTCCCATTCACCTACCCAAACTTTCTCCGTACCTCACTTCAAACTTCCCACTTACAGTTCTGTCCAGTCAGTGCAGACCCAGACACATCACTCTGTTGTCTCCGCTCATTGAGCCTGAGGCCATGACTCCTTTGTGCTGCTCCTGCAGTCCATTTGCTCCGCCAGCCGCCCTGCTGGCCACCCGCCAGTCGCTTCCACCAGCCACCCTGTTGGCCACCTTACGCTGCTCCTATCAGCTGCCCTGCTGGCTGCCTGCCACTGCTCCTACCAGCTGCCCATTGCTCAAAATGGGTCTGGTTCCAGGCCAAACCAGTGACTTCAGTTCTTAGGGATTTCAGCTCTTAGCCACTACCTAGTCTGGCCAAAAGATTCCAGCTTCCACTAGAATAACAAAGAGACTCCTTATGGAGTCTGCTTTAGGTCTATCCTTAGAACAGGGGGGAAAGGAGACAGGTTAAACCGGTCTTACAGCTCACACCTGACAGGCATGAAGCTAGCTAGCTCAAGACACCCCCCCTTTCCAACATGTCCAATCAAATCTGGAAGGGAGAGGTTTATTCATCTGAGACCCTGTACAATGATAGTGTCTCTCCTGCAAGCACTGGTATCATATTTTACAGTTTCTACATTCAGGGGTAGCATGGTTTGTGACCCCACAACAGCCAAATTAATTACAATATACCACACTCCATTCCAACAATTCACCCTCTATCAGCCCAAGCTGAATTTGATTTACATAACCATATCCTGGATTCCTTCTCCATCCTGGCATGAGCTGTATTTACATATCAAAAGTGGATTATCTTGCAGGGCTAAACAATTAAGAGGGCTGTCCCCATGAAAGTATATGATACCATCTAAATGTTTTGTTTGTCTTTTAAGTGCTATCAAACTATTTGCTGTTTTTTCAGTTTACCTGTACAGACTAACTCGGCTACCCCCTGAAGCTTCTAAACAATTTGAGTGAGCATACCCACCCCCAGGGATGCTCTCTCCTTTCAGCAGGCTGCATTGCAAGCAGTTGTTCAGTTCCTGCTTACACACCTAAGGGTATGTCTACACTACAGCACTAATTCGAACTAACTTAATTCGAATTAGTTAATTCGAACTAAGCTAATTCGAACTAGTGCATCTAGACCTAAAAACTAGTTCGAATTAGCAAAATGCTAATTCGAACTAGCATGTCCACATTGAGTGGACCCTGAACGGAGGTTAAGGATGGCCGGAAGCAGTGCTGGCAGGGCATCAGATTAGGACTTAGAGCGTGGAGCTGCTGCCTCAGGCTAACCGAGGGCTGTGCTTAAAGGGTCCCGACCCCCACCCCGGACAGACAGTTCTCAGGGGTGCCCCGTTTGCAAAGCAGTCCTGGCTTGGAGTGCCCTGAGTGCCCACACTCGGCACATCACAGCACTCGGCCATCAGCCCGGCTGCACTTGCCTCAGGCTGCCATTTGGGGGGGGGGGATCAATCGGGGGGCTGCAGGAGTGCTTCCACCCCGAGGAGCCCGCAGAGACACCCCAGTCCTCCCCATCGGGGGCTCGTACCCCATTCCTCCCTCACCTCCTTCCACTTACGCCTCCCTAGCCCCCCTTCCTGATGTACAAAATAAAGGACACGTGTGTTCAAAAATAGAAACTCTCTTTATTGAACAAAACTCGGGGAGACTGGGAAAAAGAGGTGGGAGAGGGTAAGAGAGAGGGTGGGAGAGGGGAGGGCAACTAAAATGATCAGGGGATTGGAACAGGTCCCATATGATGAGAGGCTAAAGAGACTGGGACTTTTCAGCTTAGAAAAGTGGAGGCTGAGGGGGGATATGATAGAGGTCTATAAAAGCACGAGTAATGTGGAGAGGGTGCATAAAGAAAAGTTCTTCATTAGTTCCCATAATAGAAGGACTAGAGGACACCAAATGAAATGAATGGGTAGCAGGCTTCAAACTAATAACAGAAAGTTCTTCTTCACAAAGCAAATAGTCAACCTGTGGAACTCATTGCTGCAGGAGGCTGTGAAGGCTAGAACTAGAACAGAGTTTAAAGAGAAGTGAGATAAATTCATTGAGGTTTGGTCCATGGAGTGGTATTAGCCAGGGGTAGAAATGGTGTCCCTGGCCTCTGTTTGTGGAAGGCTGGTGATGGATGGCACGAGACAAATGGTTTGGTCATTGTCATCGGTCCATCCCCTCTGGGGTACCTAGTGTTGGCCGCTGTCAGCAGACAGGCTACTGGGCTAGATAGACCTTTGGTCTGACCCAGTACAGCCATTCTAATCTCAGGGCTCAGGGTCGGGGGATCTCACTGGACCACCCTGATTTTCATGCAAACCTGCTCCTGGGTGGCCAGGCTGGCAGCTATCCAGCGCTAGATGGCCACTTTCCTGTGCCTAGTACGGAGGTCATGGATGAGGTCCACGATTTCCACACTAGACCAGGTGGGTGCCCGCCTCTTGCGGATCTGGGCAGGCTCCCGGGAGCTGCCAGGCTGGTCCCAGGAAGAGGCAGAGGGCTGGGTGGCAGCAGGTGGCTGGTTCGTGCCGTGCCAGGTGCAGGGTCTGCTGGCTGGGTGCTGTCAGGCTTGCACCTGGCATGGGCACCGTAGCCAGACCGTGCCCCTTTAAGGGCTCCGGGGCCGGGAGTGGGGCAGACAAGTTTCCCTGGTGGTGCCCAGAGTGGCCACCAGGGAAAGCTGGGGAGGGCTAGCCTCCCACTAGTTCGAATTAAGTGGCTACACAGCCCTTAATTCGAACTACTTAATTCGAACTAGGTGTTAATCCTCGTAGAATGAGGTTTACCTAGTTCTAATTAAGTGCTCCGCTAGTTCGAATTAAGTTCGAACTAGCGGTTTCTATGTGTAGTGCCTATCAAAGTTAATTCGAACTAATGTCTGTTAGTTCGAATTAACTTTGTAGTGTAGACATACCCTAACTTACCAAGCTCTGTGTCACTGACCTGTCCACTTCATTATTCACCCACTCCCCCAATCTTTGCGTTGCCTGCAAACATATTCAGTGGTGATTTAATGTTCTTTTACAAGTTGGTGAATAAAAATCTTAAATACACAGGCCCCAAAACTGATCATTGAGGACCCTACTAGAAATACACCTGCTCATTAATGAATCCCCATTTACAGTTACACTTTGAGACTGATCAGTTAGGCAGTTTTCAATTCATTTCATGTATGCCTTCTTCATTTTATATCTTTCTAGTTTTATAATCAAAACATCATGCAGTACTAGTGAAATGTCTTACAGTAGTCTGCATCAGCACTATTACATTTATCAAATAAACTTTCAAGCTCTTCAAAAACAGATGTTAGTTTGAGATGATCTAATTTTTCATAAACTCATGTCGATTGCCATGTTGATTGTCCACCAGACAGATCACATCAGCCACTTAAACATCTTCGTTAATTGAGTCCCATATCAGTCATTCTGTAATTTTATCACTGTGCCTTGAATCACTCTGCTACTGCATCTGCATAAATACTATATGTAATCAACACTGTGTGAATATAATTTATTAGCAAGCACAGACTGAAACAGAGAAGTATCCTAGAATACTTTCCTCTGGACACAAATACACTGTATTATATTTTATTTACTTATATAGAAAATTATGATTTATTCATGTCCAATTTATATCATCTTTAGGCACAACTCCAAATAACACCCTGTGACAGGGTGCTAGCGGTGACACCCTGGTCACTGACACTGCTGCAACACAGGGAAAAGTGAAGGCTTAACTAAAGCCACATAAACAATTTATTTGGGGGATTACTAATCTTTGGGTTGTGACTGTTGAGCTAATGGAGCAATTGGCTTATTAACTGGGGGAATATAAGTGAGAGGAACAAGAAGCAGAGGGTACTGTTCAGACAGTGAGTCTGGTCTGAAGAGTGAAAGGTGCATGGTAGCCATCAGATCATTGTTACATGGTGTGAGGAAAGAATAAATACACATGTGGCAAAAAGGTAATAACTTGGTGTTTGGCTGTGATTGAGACCACATGAATTGACCAGACATTGTGTCACAATGGGTAGCGAATGAGGTGCCCTGTGACACCCATAAAAACTTGTCTAAACTGACTAAAAACCAAAGTAAACTTAAAAGAACAACAAATAGTTTGGTAGCACTTTAAAGACTAACAAAACATGTAGATGGTATCGTGAGCTTTCGTGGGCACAGCCCACTTCTTCAGATGCTGGTCGTCTGAAGAAGTGGGCTGTGCCCATGAAAGCTCACGATACCATCTACATGTTTTGTTAGTCTTTAAAGTGCTACCAAACTATTTGTTGTTTTTATAAATTTATCCTATACAGGCTAACTTCAGTATTTAGTCCACAATACCCATGTTTGTTTGGTTCAGAATTCTGTGTTAATAGTAGGACTGTCTAAAAAGAGCTTGTTGATACTATGCACTTCTCTGAAATTTAACACCACCACCTAGTTCAAATAAATAATAGTACCCAGAGGTTTTCAGTGGTAGTTCACCTCTTGCTTTACAGATAAAGAAACAAAACTAAAGCACAGGGAGGGAGAATGAACCAAGGTCACAAAAGAAACCAGTGGCAGAGCCATGATTTGAATGCAGATCTCCAGAGTCCCAGACTATTGCTGTATACACCAAAGTATAAAAGAGCTAGCAGGTAATTACATAATATTTCAGCTCCAAAATATTAAGTCTTATTCAATTTTTTGTGCATGTCTCTTGTTAAAAGATGTATTTTCCCAAAGGCTTTAATTAGATTTTCAAGTACAGAAAACCTCAAGTTAAAAGAACAAAATCTGCCAGTATTACCAGATATTACCAGAAAAGCATTGAAGGCTGAACTAGAGAGTATACAGTATACTGTGCTTCCAAAAGTTTTAAAAGTGTGTTGAGAGATAAAAGAATAGTCAGTCCACTCTTCTTGCAAATATGTGTCCCAGCTATGCCTGATCCACATGAAGACTGGAAAGAATAACATGGCTTGAATGAGGCACACATCAATGGAAGTGCATGAATAACAAAGCCAGGTGAATAAAAGAGACTACATTGTAAGATTATTCTGTTTTCTCCTTGAGTGTATTAATAAATGAATGCAGGTTTGTGCTGTGTCTAGTCATAAGGTATTTTTTGTGGTGAGACAAATTCTGATGTTATTTTTATACCAATGTAACAGAGAATAGTCCATTATCTTTACATACAGTCCAATATATCTCCTGAGGACTTGGGAACAATAAGATGAAAGAAAATGAGGAGTCCTATGGAATTTTAGGGCGTGTCTACACTAAGAAATTATTTCAAAATAACTAAATTTGATTTAATAATTGCCAATGTTACAAAATCAAAATAGTATATCCCCGCTATGGTGAAAGCTTGAAATTAGTCTGAGGCAGCCTCTGTAAATGTGGATGCGCTACCTCAACATAGAGCCCCAGGAAGCACTGGGGAATAATTGGTTTGAATTACTCTGCGGAGTAGTTATTTCAAAGTAGCGGCACTGGAGCATCCACACTACCACTATTTCGAAATAACTATTTCAAAATTAGTGTTATTCTCTGAGGAAAGCAGGAGTACAGATTTCAAAATAAGAAACCCACTGTTTCGAAATAAAGGGCTTTGTAGTGTGGGATGCTCCACTTATGAATTTGACCTCAGGAGGGTCGTTTCGAAATAATGCCCTAGTATAAACCAGGTCTTAAAGACTAGCAGATTTATTTGGGCATAAGCTTTTATGGGTCAAAACCACTTTGTCAGATACATAGCCAAGTATCAACATATTTGGCTATGCATCTAACATATTTGGCTACGTATCTTTCTTTACCCAAGAAAGCTTATACCCAAATAAATCTGTTGCAGTGAGTCTACACGGCTGGGCTTCACTCTAAATAAGCTACACAAATAGAGCTACGTCAATTGGGGCCCATCCAAACTACGTTAGAGTGTTGAAAGACGATATGCAAATTCTGCAGGACTTTGTATATCATCTTCCAATCTTTCGAAAGTGAAAGTAGTTTTTTGGCCATGTAAAAAAAGCCATGTAAACCTCATTTTTTGAGGAAGAGCAGCTTTTCGACAAGGGGGGGCTTGCCGAAAAAGCTGTGTCTAAACTACTTTCACTTTCAAAAGCTTCTCTTTCGAAAGTGAGATCAGAAGATTATCCTCTTTCGATACTCTAGCATAGTGTAGATGAGCCCTTGCATAGCTTATTTTGAAATAGCTTATTTAGAAATTGGGAGTGTCCACACAGCACTTATTTTGAAATGGAGCACTCTTCCTCCTACTTCCCTTACTTCTCATACAATGAGGGTTACAGGAGTTGGAGTAAGAAATCCTTCAGCTTGACAGTATTTCAACATTCTTTCCAAATAACTGCCTGCTGTGTAGATGCAGAATAAGTTATTTCAAAATAACGCTAATTATTTGGAAATAATGTGATTGTGTAGACGTACCCTTAGTGTTTAAGGGTACGTTTACACAGCAGTGTTATTTCGAAACAACAAAGTGCACATCTACACAGCAAGCCATTATTTTGAATAATGTAGAGATGGAGGACTTCTTACTCTGGTTCTTGTATCTCTCATTTCATGAGGAGTAAGGGAAGTTTAAGGAACAGTGTTTTTCCTTTGACTTCCTGCTGAGTAGACAGCACCAAAAGTTGAATAAGATATTTTGACTTCAGCTACAAAATTGACATGGATGAAGTTGCATATTTTAATTCAAATTTTGCCCTGCTGTGTAGATTCACCCTATGGTGCCACAGGGTTCTTCATTGGTTTTCCAGATACAGACTAACCCAGCTATCCCTCTGAGACTTTGATGAAATAAAGATAAAATAGCTGATCTTTTCTGGACATCATCATTAATATTCTTTGCTCTGTGGGTTCTGCAGTAGATGACATCTAATGTCAGCCTTGTTTCCCTTAATTATATTGACAATCAGAGATTCAGACAGCAGAAATTGTTAGGTACTTACTATTACGGGAAAACAGCCAAGATGCAAAAGAAGTCTTCTTTACCTGAGTAGGTCAATTGCCCTAATATCCAAGGCAATTATCTCAATTTCTTGCCTAGCCTCAAGGGCTTTTTACAGGATCAAGTAAATATAGCTAGAAACTGGCTTCAGAGAAAACAACGTGGAATTTTGTATTGGGAGCTAAACATCACACTTTTCTGCGCAAGAGCTCACAAATGCTGGCCTCTCTTACAATTTGATCAGTATTATAATATATTAGATTTTATAGTCTTGAAGCACACAGAAAGAAAAACTTAGTGCTATAATTACTATATCTTGATGTTTTGCACTTTTGAGGGAAGAAAAATGATGTTTGTAGCATTCCAAAAATATGCATTAGTTTCTGTTACAATAATCAAGGAAGACAGCAAGCACACAATTTACACATTAAGGTCTTAATTCAATAAATTAATCTTTCTAACTGTCATCACATGAGTAATCCCATTGAAGTTTATTGACCAGCTCCATAAGCATAATCACAAGAATGTCTGGACCAAGGGTTCAATTTAGTGACTAGGGTTAACATTTTCAAAAGTGTGCAAATGACTAGGAGCCCAAACTCTTGTAGTTGGCATTCACAACACTGCCTAAATTCTGACACCACCTCACAGATACAGATTTGTTCAGATCCCTAATTGAAGCTAACATTCTAGAAGGTACAAAAATGGATATTCAAAGTAGACTGTTTTGCCAGTGGGGCCCCATCTTGTGTGCATGCTTTGAAAACTCACAGGACCTGATTCCTCTCAGACCTGCATCAAGAGGGTTGGGTGCAAGCCACACTAAGTTGGGCAGCAGAGCACTCACAAAAAAGAAGTATGTTCTTAAGGAAATATATATGGGTATGTCTACACTACCACCCTTGTTCAAACTAGGGTGGTTAATGTAGGCAACCGAAGTTGCAAATGAAGCCTGGGATTTAAATATCCCGGGCTTCATTTGCATCTTACCGGGCGCCGCCATTTTTAAAGCCCCAGTAGCTCGGACTCCGTGCCCGCGGCTACACGCGGCACGGAGTAGGTAGTTCGAATTAGAAAGCCTAATTCATTTGAAACTTCGGTTGCCTACATTAACCACCCTAGTTTGAACTAGGGTGGTAGTGTAGACATACCCTATGAATGTGAGAGCAGTATGGAGTGTGACTATTAGGGAGCAGAAGAGGGAAAGATAAAGTTTCAGATGCTAGGAAAATGGGTAAAAAATGACTGACCTGGCTTGGGGGACTATCTACAGGGGAGTGTTCATGGCTGAGGATTCAGAAAGGAGGGAGGTCTATATCTCTAGTCTTTCAGCCAGGCATATCATCTCAGCCACTTACACATCTAAGTCCCTGTCCTCAGCATTTCAGTCCTGGCTAGTTTAGCATGCTGGCTTTTGAGGATCCCTTTCTTAGATGACAAAGGCAGCATCATCACAAAAAAAAGCACTGTCAACAATACACAACTTTTAGTGACATAACTCTGTCACTACAGCTGTGTCATTAAAAGTTGCTTAGGCCAAGTCTACACTACACCAGAAATTTGACTTAAGATATGCAACGCCAGCTATGAGAATTGAGTAGCTGGAATTGACTTACCTTAAACCAAATTTCTGGGGCAGCTCCATTGTGGGAGGTTGACAGGAGAAACTCTCCTGTCAACTCCCCTTTCTTCTTGCATCTCCAAGAAGGATCAGCGTTAACAGGAGTGTTTGATTTAGTGAATCCTTACTAGACCTGCTAAATCGATCCCTGGAAGACAACCTTTGGAGCGTTGATCTTCCTGAAAGTATAGACAAGGTCTTAGAGTGGCCTCTGTTCACCCTTTTGCCAACAAAAATCTTCCACCCTCAGTGAGTGGTGTTAGGTTTGTCAGCCAGAGAGTGTTTCTGCCAACAAAATACTATTCACACCGGCTATTATCACCAAGACTTTTGCTTATCAGGTGTGTTTGTGTTTTTAACACCTTTGAAAGACAAAACATTTCATTCAGTTGCTACTATAAACATAACCTACCTCTTTCCACGTGTTGTACAGGGACTCTGGGCATCATGTTTGGGACTAAGGATTCCACCTGTCAGAGATCTAGCCTATGCCTGAGGCTAAATATTGCAACACGGATCAAAGGGTCTCATACATGGCTGAGCATACAAGTTCTACAATCTTCTTTGCATCCTTTCTTATCAAGTAATGTTCTGGTAAAATCATAAAGAGTAGAGGAGGAAGACTCTGGTTAGTAGGTCTTTTGTGTGTGTGAGAATAACAATGGTTTAACTGCTTTTTTGAGAATAACTGTCCTCAGGATATCACAGAGGCCATAGTATTGTATTTAAACACAAGTATATAGTTTTTGAGATTTCTACAGTGTTCAGCTGGTAATTTTTTCAGAAAATGTTAAACATGGGGCTTTTGTTATTAGCAGATATAACAGGTATTTCAGTGGGAGAAGCAGAAAAATAGAGTTTAGTATAGTATCACTATTTTTTTACTCTGGCATTCACCTGTTCATACCATACTGTTCTTCACATTTTCATATGAAGTACAGTTTCTCAGTGATACTAGAACTTGGTCATAAAAGAAACAGAGGGTCGAGTAGAAACATGCCTATGTTACTGATTGATATTTAAAAACTTTCAGAACCTTTAGGAGTGGGACTGTGTCACAATCTCAAGGACTTTCCCTTTCTTGATTTGTGCATTAAGAGTAGTTAGTGGGTTTTGAAATGGACTCAGAATCCAAACTCTCTTGTTATTTCAAGGGTTAGTTTCAAATGTATATTCAAACCAAGAATATTTCTGTATTTTTTAATGCATCAGTTATAATCCTATTTATTAGATTATAAATATTAGAGGTCAGCCCCAGATGAGTAATTATATTTAAGTGTTGTATTTATTAATTGTTTTGCATCAGAAGAATGTTCAGATTCCAATCATATGTAAATCTACTGTTAATAAATTATTTACTTTGAAAATTGTGTGGAATAGTAAAGTTTTTATGAGACACATTAGAAATGTTAAAAAAAATTAACCTCTTCTCATTGTAGGCTTCTTCTACTCTTTAATGATATGATGTGTGTCCTGCTGTGATGTACTATCTGTCTCTGGCTTTTAATGTAGATATCCTAAATACAGACAACAGTAGATTGAATTTAAATATTAAACGTCACCTCAGCCAGTAACTGTTGGATTCTTCCAATAAGAGTGGTAGATTTTTTCCTATGGATATCAAATCTTTCGTTGAATCTATTCCACTGATTTTAGTCAAAGCATGTTCAAACCAAAGAGATTAATTGAAAAACAATATCCAAATTAAGAAAACAAATTTATTGTAATGAAAAAATCATGTAACGATTTTAAATAAAATACATATGAAATTACAAAAGTTACATTTAATAATTTGATAGAATATGGTACAAATTCAAATAATCAAAATGTCAAATATAAAATTTACAAATTACATTTTACTGTTTTACTTACAGCTTTGAAACTGTAATAAAACACTAGGTGATAAGAAGTAAAGCATATAAATCCTAAGGCTTTTTAAAAGTTACTTTGAATCTGTCAAGTCTATTTTTCTCCTTGCATGAGCTATTGTACTGATAATTTTTGGCAGAACTTAGACACCATCAAAGTTTTAATTAAAATAATTTATCTAATAATTTATCACTTTCCTGATTCTGTTCCTCATATATCTGTAGAATTATCCAGTGACCACTAAACAAATTAGTCAGATATTTTCTTTGGTATGCTTTTAGATAATAAAATTAGATTTTTTCATTCTGATTATTTTGATCTACACCATATGATAAAGTTTCATGTTGGGTCTCAGAATTTTTAAAATCATGTGGATTTTTTAAAGTAAAATATTACTCCAACATTAGAAACAAGGAAAACAGAATTTTTCCATTAAAGGAACTTTTCAATTACAAATGTCTTCAAAATATACCCTAAAATTAAAAAATTATACATTTGTAACATCTTTTCAATATATCAGAAAGTTGAAAAAAATTAAAAACAAAGATTTGTGTATTTTGTTTTGGTACATAACAAAGCTGTGACTTTGTGTGCATATATCATAAATTATCTGAAATGTGCAATTTTAGACAACAACTCAGCTGTGGGTTTCAGCCAAGATCCAATGACCCATTTTTCCATCTCTGTCTTGCAGTTATGCTTCATTAACAAAAGCTGTGAATCCAGTAGCAAAAAATCTCTATGCTAACACACATTTTATTACTCCTGAACATCTGGGGAATAGGAAAATGACGTGGTATGTTCCTGGTGGCAATAATATGCATACATATGCACATCTCGTGTGTTTTTCTTTGAATTCACTTCTTTTTAGAGTATAGGGTCATGGGGGGGAGGATAGCTTTTTTCTAGGGCTACATCTACACTGCCCAGTCTTGCTCAAGAACATATGCAAATGAGGTGCAGCCATGAATATTGCCATGCCTCATTTGCATACTTAATGAGTCGCCGTTTTGCGCAAGGGGCTCTTGCGCAAGAAGGAACAGTCTACATTGCTCCTTTTTGTGCAAAACTCCCCTCTTGTGCAAGAGCCATTCTGTCCTGGTAAGCACTGGTCCAGGAGCTACCCCAACTGCAGCTCTGCAATTTAAATGTAGTAGGGTCTGGGCGTGCAAGCAACCCGGCTCCTACTACATTTAAACTGCAGAGGCACAGCAGGGGTAGGTCTTGGACCAGCATGAGCTGGGACAGAGCTGGGACCACTGTTGCTCTGCATTTTAAATATAGTAAGAGCTCTTACTACATTTAAAATGCAGAACTGTAGTGGATCCAGACTGGCATGAACCAGTCCCAGCTTGCGCAAGTCCAGCAAACCCTGTCTGCAGCCAGCTCTAGCCAGCCCCAGCCCCAGCAGACAGGGCTGATTCATGGCAGCAGCCCTTGTCCTCGGGGGAGGGGGGCCCAGTGTACAGGGGCTGCTGCCCGAGTAGTCTCTGCTCGCGGCGACCTTGGGCTCATGTGAAGGGTGGGGGCAGGTGGCACCACAGAGATATTGCTAGGGGGAATCAGCTTTATGCCAGCTCCTTACAGCACCAGCTTCTTCTCCCACTCCACTTGCTGACTCTGCTACAGAGGCAGCAAGAGGGGGAAGCGAGTAAATTGTGAGTAGTCAACTTGATAACCCGATAAGCTTAGGCTTATTGGGTAGTCTGCTACTCAACTACCTGATTACATTCCTATTAAGGATCTGATAAATGAGAGATAAATCTTCTCATATTTCTATATTATGGAAAACAATCAGAATCAAACTCCTGAAGAGTACAGCTGTAATGTTTTTTATGTGGCAATCTTAGAAAATGTCCTGTAGTATTCCACGTTTTTTGCTCAGTATAAGAAAATATCAGCACATTTTATTTGCCATTTTTCTTTCCATGGTAAAATATGACCAAACAATCAGACAATCAAGAAATCAAACTTATTTTCAAATGAACAAACACAATATTTCCTAATGATGAAATGTTTATAGCTGGAGGGACCAATCTTTGTGACGTGGTCAGTACATCCTGACAAGGACAATGCTTGTAATCCCTGCTGAAGTCAAGACATTAGCAGCAAACCAAGACTATACTTGTACCCTCTGCCCAGCTCTGCATGCAGCTAATATCTTTCCTACATCATCCCTCACCCTTCTCTAAGAACTCTCTGTAGGTCTGGGGTATATGGTACAGGGAGCAGGTGGAAACTTGGTGAGCTGATAGAGAATGCTAAATTAGAGCTGAAAAGTCTAACACATATTAATATTATTATCTGTTCTTATGCAGCATGCTTATCTTCACAGAAAGATCTTGAGAAAACTTAGGGTACCATCATCTACAACATAACATTATGATATAAAGCTACTGAGTCTTTCAACTGACTTCAGTGGGCTTTGGATCAGCATCTTACTCATCTATGCATATGCACATCTTGATAATTCATATGTAATTAGGTTTTGGTTTAAAATGTACATGCGTACTTTGTGTAGTTTATGAACAGAAGTGGATCTTTAGGAAACGACTATAACATTTTGGAGGGCCTCTTTCTGTTCTCATTCAAATATAAACTGGAAATAATTCAACTGAAGCTAATGGATTTATTGTGATATAAAATCAGTCCTAGATCAGAATCAATCCTGAGATATTCATGTTAAAATAAGCAGGTGAAAAGAGGTGCTTTCATGACTTGACCAAGACAAAGATTTCTAGTTCTCTTGTGAAATGAGAGAAAAATATGAGAAGGCTAGGAGGAAATTCCAAACAACAATAAATACAAGAACAAACAGCAAGTATGGGGCATTTCATAGTGATAGATTTAACTCCTTTCACCTTCTTATTACAACCTCAAAAAGTAGGCAGGGAAGTATGTGACAAGCACATTGATTTATCTTGATTTTTTCACATCACTTCATTTGGAAAAAGCAAGAGTTCTTTCTTAGTCATTGCATAGAAGAAAATACCCATTGGTTCAAGGACTGAATTAAGACCAATACATTCAGCCCTATCTGAGAAAGGAGAGAAATTAATAAAGAAAAATAACTATATCTCATTTTATATTTCCAGTAAGGGGAAAATATTTTTCATGTATTGTAGGTGTCTGATGTGCTAAGTAATGTCATCCAACTACAAATGACAAAACACCATCTCCGTGCTAAAATTTAAGGTAGTAAATAGCTATAATGAAGCTCGTTATGCATTTATTTGCATCTAGGAGAACAGCAATCAATTCACAAAATGGTATTCCCAGCTGAAACTAAATAGTGAACTGGCAAGATGCAATTGGTTAAGTGTCATAGTTATTCATAGTCTTATATCCAAGTGCGATTTTGTCTGCATTTTAATTACTAGATAGCACTTAAACTTTAACGCTGATAAAATATGGAAAAGTTGTACCCATGTGTCATATTTCTTATAAATGTAAGGAATGAGCATTGTTGTTTCGAACTTCAAGGGGCAGATGCCTGAATTCTCCCTTCAAGAAAAAAAAATCAGTTGCTGTACTACTCCAGTCAATGTAAGTCAGAGTTTTAATTTTCACTGTGCTACACAGTAGCAACATAATACAGATATTTTGCAACCAAATTTATAGTGTGAAATTTTGGCAACTTATATTACATTTTATAAAGAACTTAGTATATCTTTGCAAAATGTTTGTTTTTTAGTCTTTATTTTGTTCTTTGTCCAAAGCCTGTTTGTTTTGGTTTTATAAAGTGAAAACTTTTCTTTTCTTCAATAAACATTTTAAAAACATCATGGGGAAAAAGGGGCTTTATCACTTTTTTTAGACTTAGTAGAAGCCCAAAATTTAGGATTGCTTTACATGTGAAATTGCTACGTTTCATTACCATGTAGTAATTAAAGCAATTATTCTGCTGATGCTTCTGTATTGGTGCACCTGAATTGAGATCAATATTGGCACAGTAATACACCTTTGTGATTATCTTTGCCAAATTGGGGTTTAAGTTGGCAATGTGGCACATACTGAAATGATGGTCAAAATCCCCGTGATATCAGGGAGAGCTTCTAGAAAACTTCTTAATAAATTTTTCTCAATTGTGACTTAAACAAATCCTTCTTTCAATTCCAATAAAATAAAAATTTTGTAAAACACTCTCATTTACTCACCTTTTTGACCTACAAAACACATGCAATTTCGTATGATAATGCATGAACTCTATTGGCCAAATTCATCTCTGCTAATAAGACTTCAACTTCGTATATTTATAGACGTGGAGTGAGTTTGCGGAACCTGCCTTGTAAGTAACTACGAGAAAAGGTGAGCTGGTTATAAAACAGCCAAAGGCTACGATGTCAAGGTTAATTTGTTTTGTATGGTATACTCCTAAGAGAGCTTCATTAGTGATTGCTATAAATAGATTATTCTTTAGAAAGAGATACTCTGTGTGTGTGTATACAAACACACATAATAAATATATATATTTAAAGCATATATATTTAAAACACACACACACATATATATGAAACAAAATTTATACCAATATATATATATACTTTGTAACAACATTTACATTTCAAATATACATATTTGAAAAGGGTAAAATAATTCTTTCCTCTCTGTAAAGCCTTTCTAACTTAGTTGGAATTAATTTATCCAAAATAGTGTTAAATAAAAGGTGAAACAATATTTTAAATCTAATTGTGTTTAATTTTCTTTTTTTAATGAGAAACTGACCCCTGCACTCTCCTTCACTGTAGAATAATTACTATCTGCTATTACTAACACTTCCAGAAATAAATGATCTAGTCAGGATGAAAATTAACAAGTAAGGCTGATTGAGCTGCCATGAATACATTCTTTAGCTTCAGTTTCAACTGACATTGTTCACACTCTCTGCCCCATTAGGCACTGTCTTAGGGAGTTTATCCTTTATTTTATTCACTATTTAGTGTTTACTCACTGATCATTGAATGCTTTAGTTGTTTCACTAGCTTTGGAAAAAATAGTCAACTAGAACAAGGGAATGTAACTGTCGCAGTCAGTAAGAACTCAAATGATCTCTGTAATGGTGACTTAGTAAAATTCATCACACTGTACTGAACTGGAATAATGCAATTTAGCAATTAAAAAAACTAAAAGCAACATGATTTGTTAACTAGTGCATGCATGCTTTGATTTGGTTGAAAATTAATGGAGGCCATTATTTCCATTATGGTCCCAGAAAGCATGGCTTTTCATAAGCATAAAATGATGTCTTAAGACCTCAGTTTCCTGAATATTTGCTTATGTAATTTCCTACTTAAGAGTTCTTATTTTCATGAATATTTTTGCAGGTAGGTCCACCCATACAGTTCTATCCAGACAGAAATGAGGACAGACTGTGCTGGTTACTATTAAAAACAATATTGACAGAGTATGTTTGGGAAATATACCTTTATTTCTGTACTCTGATATACATTCTTCTATTATACCATCTATAATAATTTCTCTGGGGACTACAACATCATCAAAAGAGAGGAGGTTACACGGCTGCAAGATCACAAAATTGTACCACATAAGTCGATCATGCAACAATTAGTGAATCTCTTCTTTTCAAGAATATGTCTCTGTGATAGTTTTGCTCCTTATCAATGTTCAAATATTCTTTAGCAAGTGAAAATTAAATTTGCAAAGCTTTGAAAGGGGGCCATGGGGATTTTCTCTCAGACAAAATGATAGTTGCTGCTATTTTCTAGATCAATTACAGCTGGATGTGATATTTTAATATTACATGAGCTTTAAACACTTTTAATAGTTTCTGTTATGTTGGAAGTCTTCATTTGTTTCACTCAATGGCTGGATCGTCAGTATAAAGTTCCAGTATATGAAGAACCTTCAAGGTGCTCCATATTTATTTACCAAGCACAAGAAAACATTTGAAAAGGAACATGTGATGAGCAATAATGTCAGAAGCAGAAAAAAAAAGCTAAAATCAGGGGGTCTCCAGCTACCACAGAGCAGTGTGTGTTGGCCTAACTTTGCTTTCATTGACGTCATTGTGGGTAAGAGTCACAAATGAAATTATAATTTCTCCTGTGGAAATTGTTCCAATGTGGATAAAATGTTTTAAAAAGTTACTGGAGCAGAAGGATTAGATGCCATGTCCCAGGCTACAGAGTTATTCTCATTCACTAATTCTCTCATTCACCCAAAGTTCAATCTGTTTCACTATGTCTAAATAATGAAAGAATCATCATCAGGCCTGAGAGAGCAAGTTAGCATGTTCTGAACATATCAAGCCCCACAGGTAAATTGGGCAAGGAACACTTATCTCCCTGATTTACTCATTGTTCTAGGACACAGGTAGGCAAATTCTAGCCTGTGGGCCAGATCTGATTCACCAAGGGTTAGCCCCTGGAAGGCCGCGACTGCTATATTTACCTGCCACTCTGCAGTTATAAATGCTTGCAGCTCCTGTTGGCTGTGGATTGCCATTCCCAGCCAATGGGTGCTGTGGGAAGTGGTGTGATCTAGGCTGTAGCCATCTGGATGGCTTGCATTATATGGCAGTGTGTATGCTCAGAGGCACAATCCTAGGTGAGTCTACTGCAAAATTTCAGGTGCCTATGAAGTATGGGGGCTGCTAAGAGGGGGGGCTTTGTGAATCCCAGTGAGGCCTGATTTTGATATTTGAGTACCTGGATTGGCAGTTAGGCCCCTACATTCTTTTTTTGAATCTAGCCCTGGGCACTTTGCCATTTATTTCACTGGGAGTAGACTTAGGCCAATACTAAGAACCTTTGAAAATCCCGAATGGGGAGCTGACAGCCTGTGCATGCCTCAGGCAAAGTGGGGGAGGAGTTGCTTTATGCCTCTGGAAGGGGCAGGGACTCAGGAAGAAGAGGCAGAGTGGAACACCCCCTTCTCTGCCCTCAAAGATACATGGAGTGTGTCGTGCAGTGCTCTAGAACTGATTTCAAGGGTTTAGGCCTCTGACCACTATCGCTGCTGCTAAGTTATGGGGGCTGAAGACTGGGGATTTTGTGAATCCCAGTGAGGCCTGATTGTAATCCTGAATTCCACTTCAGGTTTTGAGTCCTGTGTGCTTCCTGTTTTAATCTGTTAGAACCAGCTGTTTTGCTCTCTTTCAGAGACTGCTAACATTCAGGGTACGTAAAAGGATTTTTTTATAATGAGCTATCTCCTTACCAAGGTTATTACTCAACCAAACTCTCAGAGGAATTTTCCTGAGTAAGGACTTGGCTCATAGTTTGCAAAATCTGCTGGGTTCCAGAGTCAAGACACCATGCCTAAATGTCTTTGCTAATCCAGTCCTGCAGTAGTAGTAGTAGTAGTATTGTCTATTATAATAATGATACATACCCCACAAAATCATTAGTCTATAGCATTTGTTTAGTAATGTAAGGACTGGTCAGCAGAGAGTTACTTATTTAGGAAAGTTAGATATATTTTTTTCTGCTCTTGTTACATAACATTTATGCATGTAACTTGAAGGGAAATAAAATGATATTGCATCAAGTTAGTCACCACTGAAAATATCTAAATTAGACTCTCTATCAGTAAACAACATCCTTTCATAAAGCACTGTTGCATTTAAGAGCTTTTAGCAGTGAAGAATATGACCTAGTCTATACTTGCACTAGTTCTTTATTTAGGAGCTCCACTTGTAGTCAAATGTTCTCTAACATCTCCAGACAAGTAGAGTAGAGAACATTTAAATTATTAACATACACATACCTATGACTAAGGAATTATGCTTTCTTCTGCGGATGTGATATAAGTCTTTTGAAACTGTTATGCAAAAATGAGATAATCTGGAAATGGAAACTTGAATATATGCACCATGACTTTATTGGCATATCTTATTATACATTGTTTAGATAGTATAATATACAGCATTGCATATTGATACTGACCCTTAAATTGTCACGTTATGAAAACTATCTTCTGCTTTTCCATTGGTGTTAATAACAAAACAGTCCTTCATTTACAAGGGGCAAGATTTTGCCTTAGAACAATAGAAATAGCAGCATAATGATCTTTTAAATAAAGAATAGCATATGATATATTGTGGGAGTTAATATTATGGTTTTAGTTCATGACTTTTCTGAAATTTGGGATTTTGGCAAATTTAGCACTGATTTATACTCCATGCAATCCCATTGACCTCAATGCGTGTAAACTAGTGAATATTAAAGAAAAAGGAAAAAAGTTAGTAAACTCAAGCATCGTTAAGGATGAATAAATTAAAACTGCCCAAGCTTCTGGATAGCTTAAGTGATCATAATAAGATTAGAGTCTTTCACATCCACTTCACAAATTAGAATGTGACAAGTGTCCAGATTAATATCTGGGCTTTTGGAAGTGCCAAGTCTTTGAATGGCATTTGAAAGCTTTGCTCTGCCAGGATCCTCAGCTGGCTACTGAAGTCTCCAAATGGACAGTCCATTTTAGGAAAAATGGAAAATATGACCATATCAGTTCTGATTTGGCATATCCCCAGGCAACCAACCCAGCTGTAGTCTAAAACTATATTCTCATGGTAGTTTTCCCAGAATTCCCAGGTAGAACAGTGATCAAACTCTACTTATAGCCTGGAACATTCCGTGATATTTGCACCCTCTTGCATTTTCATGGGCGAATCAAGCCTTACATTAACAATGATAGCAATGCATTTCTATCTTATGGTTGTTCAGTGGTCCAGGGTTGGTCTTGTGGATGGGTGAGCACCCAGGTTGCTGAGGTCTTAAAATGCCATTGTCAAGATAAGTGTTTCTCAAACTGGAGGTCTAAATCCCAAAGGGGGTCACAAGAATGATGGCTAATAGCAAGGTGCCCAACTGTGAAGGCAATAATGTCATCAGCAGCACAGCAGAAGCAACTGTGGTATGACATAGCATAGTATGGTATTGCCATCCTTACTTTTGCATTGCTGCTGCTGTCGGAGCTGCCTTCAGAGCTGAGTGGCTGGAGAGAGGCAGCTGCTGGCTAGAAGTCCAGCTCTGAAGGCTGACCTCAGTTCTGAAGATAGTACCATCACCATAAACAGTACAGAAGAAAGGGTGGCAAGGTCTGGTCCCAAATCATTGTGGATAGCTGTTTACATACCTAAATCAATACAAATGAGCCCTTGTTGACAGTCAGTCTCTACTGGAAGTGCACACTGAATCTGAAGTATCCTCAGTTCTTAACAAGAGAAATGTTCTTGATCTCTAGATTACCAGCATCTATTATAAGTGGACTGTATGTGGACAGAGGAATAAATATATTTTAAAATAAATGAAATTACCATCTGCACATGTTGTGGTACATCATCAGAATATTTCCCTTCATATACAGATAATCCCCATCTTTCTGAAGAAAGTGGTTCTTTCTATCAAATCAAAATCTGCTAAGTAAATATGATATCTGACCTTGTCTGGGATACTAGTTTTCTGCACTGATTTTTTGAAGGAAAAAATTGTGATAGCCTATGTGGCTGCTGACAAATGTGGTCTCCATTAAAAAGCCAATTGTTATTTCAAAATGCTAAAAAAATATTATACTTAAGTGAGATAGTGAGCTAGTACAACCTTTCCATACTTTGACCTTTTTATCCATACCAGGTTCCCCTGGGAATTACTTTGTTCCTTTAATCAGACCCTTCGTAATCAGATTTGGCATTATAGAAAGGGCATAGTGCTTATGATCTGTTTAAGACCTGCTTATGACCTTTTCCTAGGGTTGTAAATTAGCCTCCAGGTTGAGAACTAATCCCCTAATCTTGGTCTTTTCATGCTTCATTTTCAGATCTGGCAAACTGAGTACAAATCTTGGGAAAGATACAATTAGAATTGAGTTGTGTCATTGTCAACACCAGCAGATATTTGTCCATATCTTAAAAATGTGATTTTTTTTTTGTTACTTATGTAATACTCTTACCGGGGTGGTTTAAGACTAGAATACCAGTGAGGTCAATAGCAGTTTCTCCACGCCATAATCATAGTTTAGAATGCAGGTACATTGACCTTAATATTTAGGCTTGCTTACCCATCCTCTTGATTGAATTTTGTGTTGTTTTATTGATCAGAATACCATTGAAATAAAATATCCTAGTCTAGGGAATAAGTTGAAATCTATACACGAATTTCCAATTTTGATTTGATTGGGGTTGCAATGTTTTCAAGTCAACATAAAATCGGGATCATTATGTCTCTCTGGGTTTAGACTACACTTTTAGTTCATCAACATCATATCTGAGGAATGATAAAAAATAAAATGCTTTCAGAATCACCACAGAATAAATATAGCTAACGTAAGCTCTAGGCCATAGGCTTTTGTGGCATATAATTTACATCAGGGCTACTCAACACACAGCCCGTGCGTCACATGCAGCCTGCGGTCCATTTGTTTGTGGCATGCGGTGTGGCTTGGGTTTATTCAGGGCTCAACATGCTGCCCCTGGGTGGGATCCTTTGAACATAGCCTCTACTGAGAACAGGTTCCAAAACAGCGAAGTGTTTCCCAGGTGGTGGAGCACTGAAAAAAGCAAGCTCACAGGTTGCTTGGAACAGACGGGTAGAGGGTGCCAGCATTTCTAGATTCCAAGGAGAAGGTGCTGGGAGCGGGACATTGTGGGAAGTGCTTTGTATTCATGCTCGTCAGTATGAAAAAAGCTATTTGCATATATTTGCATACACATTTACATGTGTATGAAACACACTTAAGTTGTGTCCTCGTCATGTGCTGTGAGTCTCATTGTGACTCCCAAGGCTTCCAAAATTGAGTAGCCCTGATTTACATCATAATGGAATACAATAGATATTATAATTTTCTAATAATAAACTCTAATACCAGAAGCTGATCATTATAGATGTGACTGAACATTTATATTATATTTCGGAAACTTTCATTTTTTGTAGGTTAGGTTCTTTGAATATTATTAAAAATATGTTTCCACTATCAAATCAAAGGGCATGTCTACACTACAGCGCTAATTCGAACTAACTTAGTTCGAATTAGTTAATTCGAACTAAGCTAATTCGAACTAACGCATCTAGAATTAAAAACTAGTTTGAATTAGCGTTTTGCTAATTTGAACTAGCATGTCCACAGTAAGTGGACCCTGAACTGGTGTTAAGGATGGCCGGAAGCAGTGCCAGCAGGGCATCAAATGAGGACTTAGAGCGTGGAGCTGCTGTCTTAGGCTAGCTGAAGGCTGTACTTAAGGGGACCCGACCCCCACCCCGAACAGACAGTTTTCAGGGGTGCCCCGCTTGCAAAGCAGTCCTTGTTTGCAGTGCCTTGAGTGCCCACACTGGGCACATTATAGCACTCGGCCATTAGACCGGCTGCACTTGCCGCAGGCTGCCATATGGGGAGAGGGAACAATTGGGGGGCTCCAGGAGAGCTTCCACCCCCAGAAGCCCACAGAGCCAGCCCAGTGCTCCCCATCAGGGGCTCGTACCCCATTCCTCCCTCACCTCCTTCCACTTACCCTTCCCTAGCCCCCCTTCCTGATGTACAAAATAAAGATAACGTGTATTCCAAAATGGAATCTGTCTTTATTGAACAAAACTGGGGGAGACTGGGAAAAGGAGGTGGGAGAGGGGAAGAGAGAGGGTGGGAGAGGGGAGGGCAACTAAAATGATCAGAGGTTTGGAAGAGGTCCCATATGAAGAGAGGCTAAAGAGACTGGGACTTTTCAGTTTAGAAAAGAGGAGATGGAGGGGGGATAGGATAGAGGTCTATAAAAGCATGAGTGGGGTGGAGAGGGTGCATACAGAAAAGTTCTTCATTAGTTCCCATACTAGAAGGACTAGAGGACACCAAAGGAAATGAATGGGTAGCAGGCTTCAAACTAGTAACAGAAAGTTGTTCTTCACAAAGCAAAGAGTCAACCTGTGGAACTCCTTGCTGCAGGAGGCTGTGAAGGCTACAACTAGAACAGAGTTTAAAGAGAAGTGAGATAAAGTGATGGAGGTTGGGTCCATAGAGTGGTATTAGCCAGGGGGTAGGAGTGGTGTCCCTGCCCAAAGTTTGTGGAAGGCTGGAGAGGGATGGCACGAGACAAATGGCTTGGTCACTGTCTTCGGTCCATCCCCTCCAGGGTTCCTAGGGTTGGCCGCTGTCGGCAGACAGGCTACTGGGCTAGATGGACCTTTGGTCTGACCCAGTACGGCCATTGCAAGCTCAGGGCTCAGGGTCGGGGGGTCTCAGTGGACCACCTTGATTTTCATGCACACCTGCTCCTGGGTGGCCAGGCTGGCAGCTCTCCTGCCCTAGACGGCCACTTTCCTGTGCCTAGTGCGGAGGTCGTGGACGAGGTCCACGATGTCTGCACTAGCCCAGGCGGGTGCCCGCCTCTTGCAGTCCCGGGCAAGCTCCCGGGAGCCGCCAGCCTGGTCCTGGGAAGAGGGGGAGGGCTGAGGGGCATCGGGTGGCTGGCTTGAGCCGTGCCAGGTGCAGGGTCTGCTAGCTGGGTGCTGGCAGGCTTGCACCTGGCACGGGCATCGTAGCCAGCCCGTGCCCCTTTAAGGGGTCCGGGGCCGGGAGGGGGGCAATAGAGTTTCCCTGTTGTTGGCCAGAGTGGCCACCAGGGAAAGCTGGGGAGGGCTAGCCTCCCACTAGTTCGAATTAAGGGGCTACACAGCCCTTAATTCGAACTAGTAAGTTCGAACTAGGCTTAGTCCTCGTACAATGAGTTTTACCTAGTTCGAACTAAGCGCTCCGCTAGTTCGAATTAAGTTTGAACTAGCGGAGCGCTAGTGTAGCACCTATCAAAGTTAATTTGAACTAACGTCTGTTAGTTCGAATTAACTTTGTAGTGTAGACATACCCAGAGATATTAAACTAGTACTATATGAAAAATATATTGATTTCCATTGGTTTAAATAGATCTTAACGCAGAAACCATGCATTCTGATTTTCATAAATTAAACCATACAAAATAGTTTTGAATGCAGGTTACATATAACCAAACTCAAGCATCATTTTTGTACGTATTATGTGAATTTTTTTCCAGGCATTGGTACAAATGTGCAGCAAAGTCGGGGGAAATGTGACACATGTCCTGCAGTGGTTAATTAAAATTCAGAACACCTTTTAATATTAGATACTAAAAATGAATTTTCCTAAAGCATGCAACATGAGTCAAATTGTTATCAATGTTTAACACACAGCAATTTCGATCTTCAGATTCCTTTTATTTTCTTCCACATCATTTTCCTCAGCAACATTTAAAATGCCATGCAGCTGTTAATTAAGTTAATATCAGAATCAATAAAATATTGACTTTTTTGTATTTTAATCCATTTATCTAGTGCAAGATCTAATGTAGAGAAAGGTGTCAGATCATATTTTTCTTAAACTTTTGATTCTGTTGTAGGAAAGTTTGTTTGAGTATGAAAACTGTAGGGGACAGTTTTGTCTCTTCTGCATTCATAGTTTCAGTTCTAAACTTGGACTTGAATTCTGATCATTCCTGCACATCCGTTGGTGATTTTGCAGATTTATTTTCATGTCTCCTCATTTATCTTCCTTACTCTGAAGGTTGCTTCCATATGTTAACTAGGTTTTTCAGATGAAAATTAGTCTGCCAGTATTAGCATAAAACATTCAACCATATAACTGTGTAAACCTGTGAATTTTAAGATTGATTAAAGACTATATGCTTTATCCCTTTTTAACAAAACACTGTGTTCTCCAGTTCTTTAAAGAAAAAAAAAGATTAATCAAAGAAACCTGACTTAAGATCTACAAAAGATGCTATTAATGCAAAAAGAAAGATTCATTCCCTACAATGAAAAGGATGATACAAAAAGTACTCCAGAGAATAAAACGATAGAAATATGAACAGAGACTTGGTTGTTGTACTAAATGTGAAGCTATTGACTTTCAGGTAAATGCTTTTTTATCAGCTCTACCAGGCACTGCATATATAAATCTAATTATTTGCTGTATTAAACTTAAAAGTAAATTCACATACAACATTTACATTACAATGATGCCAAGAACCTGGCTTAACCCACAAATGGCAGACAATGCAAAAGGGAAGTATAAAAACTATCCTTCCTTCATCCAGTTGTGTCTAATGCTACTGTCATTGGGTAGGCAAGACTGGCCACTGCTGTGATGCCCCTGACACTGAGGCTATGTCTACATTGCAGGCTTCTTGGGCAAGAACGGCCGTTCTTGTGCACAAACTTGCAGAGATTTTGTACAGTAGAGCATCGTTGCTTTTCCAGAAATTCAAGGGCCAGTGTAGACAGCTCGCAGCTTATTCCGGAAAAGCGGCTGATTTTCCGGAATAAGTGGCCCAGTGTAGACACAGCTGTCATGTTTGAAATTGTACTACATTAAAGCACCTTAGAGAAACTTTAATACACACCAGCAGAGTCTACATGGATTAAATAATATGCAACCTGTTTATGCACTTTAGAAATCACACCCCTATAGTATGTATTGCCACCATGTACATAGGCCTCAAGTCACATAGGCCTCAAGTAACAGCCCGTAGAATATTTAGACATTATTAAGTGAGATAAACACTGCTTAATTTTTAAAGCTGAACTTTCACTTATCCTTCTACAGAATTGCAGGTCCTGTAAAGTTTTGTAACTTATGTGCATATAAACATGCATAGTCTATGTTATAATGATATAAAGGGGCAACAGGATAGTAGCAAGATGAATGTTGATTCTCTCATACATAGGCAGTAGACTAGAACCCAGAAACCTTTTAAAATGCATGTTTGGGTTTGGTGACACATTTGGGGTTGTGTCACCACCTGCTCTGTAATTTTGGGGGATCTCACAATTTTTTAATGCCATACCTCCCAAACGGGCTGCTCACAATCAGCCTAACAGCATGCAGGTCACACTAGAGCAGGGTGATAGATAGCACAGGTTCAGTGGTCTGATTCCAAGTAACCTGGTTACAGCCTCACAGCTTTGGTTACTTCTTGATGGGTGATATCAAACACACTTCCAGTGCCAAGTTTTCCCCAGCCATGTGTTCAGCAATATTTAGCTCTCTCCCACACAGATAAGAGAAATATTATAGTTCATTTGTTCCTCTTCAATATACGAGACATATAAGAGTTGATAAATGTAATTGGAGTGATACACCCTTAGCTTTTAAAACAATTCTAGTTTTGTTTATGGTAAAAATGAAAGGAAATGTATTAACTAAATATACCTATGATTAGGTGAGCTACAGTACAAGGGGTAAACACAAAACACTAAAATGCTTATAAACCCCTAAAACTTAATCCAGCAAGTTTTTGTTCAATGCTTTGTTCAAAACAGCCTTTCTCATCCTCTGTGACCCAACAAGAAAGTGACTCACTCTCTACTCAGTCAGGATCTCTCCCAGAGGCTGGAAGGTGCTGCTGCCTTTGTCTTTTTTAGATGAAAGAGAGAACTTGCTTTCTGTGTCCCCTTTTCTTTTAAAGTCCATTGAATCTTTGAAGTGGATTCTTCTGAGGATACCCGTTAAAGGTACATTTATTCAGGCTGTGAAGAAGACAGGAAGTCTGGTAGTGAAAGAAGCTCCAGGCTTTTCTTTCCACACTGCTCATCTTAATAGCTTTGTTTACTTAATATTAGTCTTGAGGGAATTTTGCATTTGTTGCATCTGGAGCCATAATAAAATTGCAGAATTCCCCCCAAAATTGTTAATATAAAAATGTACCTCGTAATTGTCATCATATATGATTATTAATGATCAGGAATTATTAGTTTTCAAATCATATCTCACAAAAATATTTTGTATAAAGATTTTATAATAACATGTAGGATGTGAATATAGTGATGCTTGCCATCTCATATATGCACCTTAGTTTACATTTGTGCTATCATTCTATCTGAATGCATAGCGATAAATCAAAATAAGTGTGAGCCAAAGTAAGCCAATCAGAAATGAAACAATGATAAAGAAAAGGTGCTATCATAAGGAACACCAAGGATTTTTGGAGAAACAATTGGAATCAATTAGGTAGGAAATAAACCAAGACTTGGAACTCACTAGACTGGTGGGCTACGTCTAGACTGGCCCCTAATTCCAGAAAAGTCATGCAAAGCAGGTAAGTCAGAATAGGGAAATCCACGGGGGATTTAAATATCCCCCGCGGGATTTAAATAAACATGTCCGCCGCTTTTTTCCGGCTTGGGGAAAAGCCGGAAAAAAGCGTCTAGACTGGCGCGATCCTCCGGAATAAAGCCCTTTTCCGGAGGATCTCTTATTCCTACTTTCAAGTAGGAATTCCTACTTTTGACTTTTCTGGAATTAGGGGCCAGTCTAGACGTAGCCGTGAAGTTTACTCTTTCCACACCACACATAGGATCATAGGACATACTAAAACCTTTAAGATCCTGGCTTAAAAAAGAAGGGGAGAGGTTGAGTGGGGTGTTGATGGCTGCCCAGGAAGTGTCAGTGAGTGCTGATTCTGGAGAAAGGACATGCTATGGAAGAAGCAGTGTGTTTCACCCAGCCTCAACTGTGAATAATGGGCCCAAAGAAAGAAAAGAGTACAGTGTTTTTGAATCACTGTAATCAGCTGCTGTCATAGACATCTGGAATAAAAGGGATAACAGATTCCAAAGACAGTTGGGACTATTGTGTCAACATAGATAGCAGGGAGAGAGAAAGGAGGGAAACTGATCTGAGATCAGAGTGGCACTATTACATGGTTCCACCCAAACAGAAATTCAGGAAGCTATGTCCTCCGTTGAAGGGTGATCTTGAAAGGGGCTAACATGCTACTTGTCTTGCAACCATATCATAAGAATCATGGGTTATGCTGTTGCTACTGAAGAATCAACTTCAAATGATACTTTATATAATGAGATGAAAGGTTTAATCCTGTTTGGTACATGAAGAGACTGAACTGGTCTTTCATACTATGTTATCAAGGATCAAGCCCGGGGTGGGCATTAAGCAACATGTGGACTAGACACAGTTTGTCCGAGTTAGCCTTGGTGGGCTGCTAGTGCTTTATTTACCTGCACATCCACAGGTCTGGCTGCTCGGAGATTCTGTTGGCCACGGAACATTGTTCATGGCCAATGGGATCTGCAAGAAACAATTGTTTAGCCCATGCTTCTCTCCACAGCTCCCATTGTCTGGAAACAGCAGTCCGCAGATGACCTGCAGATGACCAGGAATACAAAGCACTGGTGACCTGCCTCCAGCTTATTACCTACCCTAGTCTAGCCTCTTTAGAAAGACCAGTCTCAATATCTGTTCATCAGGACCTAAAGTCTCATTGATGTTCTCCTGTTTTGATGTGCTAGGAAGGAACTTATCTTTATTCCATCAATTATTAGATCATAACAATGACTAATATATGCTTGCTAGAATCTATCCATCTATCTAGCTATCTTAAAAAACAATATCTTTAAGCACAAATACTGTAACAGTGATACAGCTTAAACTGATCTATGCCATTACCCTGTTCACTTATGTTGAGAATCCTATTACACCTTCCATTTACATAAGCATTTGACATTAACAAATAAGAAATGTGTCAACATCAAAACAAACTCATATTTCTGTCTTAGTTCAAGTTAGGGAAATACCTTCAAGGTCCAGTACCTGAAATGTTAATATCCAAAGGAAAAATAGGAAAGGAACAGAATAGTGACTAGGACAAAGTGGTAGGTTGGATTTTAGTGACATGTAAAGAGATATACAACCTGTAGAACCATCATGTAAATAATATCAGCTGAAATGTATAGCCTTCTGCTTAAAGTGAATATAATATAATTGCACAAGATGGCTTCCTGGAGTCTGGCATCATATAGAACATTTTTTCCTGTATTATATTATTATTGGTTTAGGGCAATACCTGGCTGACATTGGTTATCTGACCTCTTGAATATATTGCATAATGGATCAAAGTGGGGTCATATAACTGACTATAGAAATTGTCAACAATGTGGGTGTGACTAGATTACACGGTTTTGTCGACAAAGTGGACTTGTGTCGACAAAACTATACCGGCGTCTACACTACCACCACGTTCTGTTGACAGTAAGTCGACAGAACGTGGCAGTTTTGTCGACTGCGGTAAACCTCATTTTATGAGGAATAATGCCTTAGAGATCAGTCAACAAAAGGTAAGTGTGGACGTGGGAAAGAATTTATGTTGAAGATAAAGACCTCCAAGAAGAAGCCCTGGTGGGCACTACTGCCACAGCTTTCAACATTATTGTTCCTGCCTGGAGCCATCTTTAAAAGGCACAGGCACCCAGGATTAGCATTCCTGTAGCAAGCCAGCTCCAGCCAGGACCATGATTACGCAGCTTTTCCTGGTAGCACCACTCAGAGCCATGTCCCAGGGACAACCCCCCCAAGATCCCCCTACCCCTTCCAGGGACACATCCCCACAGGAAGCCAGGGGCACCAAACACTGGGCAACCTCCTTGTCTGGGCCTGAGATAAAAGCCTTCTTGGAACTCTGGTCCGAGGAGGAGGCTCTTCAGGCACCACAGTCCAGGTAGAGGAATGGTGACATTTATGCCAGAATGGCTGATGGCTTTCCAAGGAAAGGCCATCACCCCCACATCTTAGACCAGGTCAAGCCAAGGTCAAGGAGCTGCGACAGGGGTACGTTAGGGCCAGTGAGCGCAGCTCCTGCTCTGGGAAAACGGCACACTATTGTGCCTATTGAGGGGACCTGGACTGGATTCTGGGGGCAGGGGAACCCATGACTCCCAAGAGGGTTGTGGAGTCTGGGTTGGACACCCCTGTTCAGCAGTGGCTACAAGTCCAGGGTGAGACCGCAGCAGGGTGAGACCGCATCAGCTCCAAGAGGAGGAGGAGGAGGAGGAGGAAGACACACCAGGAGCACAGTGACCCTGATGCAAACCCCAAGAGCCCCCTCTCAGGCAACCAACCCCCCCCCCCACACACACACGTATCCCTCCACACTATTGCAGGGTGAGGCCAGGCAGGCTTCTACAACTCTCACCCCATCCCCCATTCCCTGTGCCTGGTCCTGACCATTTCCCTTATCCACCCACCCCCGCCCCCATGGACAGTCCCCTGAGAGTGTAAATTGTATCCATTCAAACTTGATAGATTTACCTCTATCAATACAGCCCTGACAGTAGACCTCCCCACGCCAAAGTGATGTTCCATGGCACGGTAGATGTTGGGAGTGGCCAGCTTCCACAGAGCAATAGCGACGCGCTTCTCCAGGGGGGTGGCGGACTGCAAGTGGGTGTCCTGGCATTTCAGGGCAAGGGCAAGCCAGGCACAGAGTCCCTGGAAGGTGGACTTCTGCATCTGGAAATTTTGGAGCCACTAGTTGTCGTCCCACTGCTGTATAACAAGCCAGTCCCACCAGTCAGAACTGGTGTCCAGCCTCCTAACTCGCCACTCCAGAAATAAGTTCGGGGGTAAGGGCAGTAGGACTGCAGCCTGAATGAGGGGCTCAAAGCTGGGGTCTGAATCCAGCTCTGCCACAAACATCACGATACTCTCATGAAGATGCAGCAGAACTTCCAGCATCACAGTGTGGAGCCATTGCCTGCCCAGGGGCAGCTCAGGTTCCATGACCAAAAACACAGTGCAAAGCACAAAAACAAACCTGAAAATAAACTGCTGTGGTGTCGGAGGAAGCAGGGCAACCAAAGCAAGAACTGCAGCACCTTTACTTTCCCTCTAGGAGGTAGGCAAGCCAGAAGCAGGAGCAGAGCAACGGCTGTGCAGGTGGATCTCTTTAAGCACACGTCTCTGCAAAGAGCATGCAGCAGCACCTGGACTTTAAGGCTGCCTCTGTAACCTGCCAGAAACACTTCCAGGTGCCTTCTTTTGTCCACAGACCATCCAGCAGTCTGGATGCTCTTTTTCAACAAAGTGGATTGATTTTTCAATCCGCATAATGCAGTCTAGACGCTCTATTTCTTAACTGCTAGCAAATATAGATCTTAAAAATGGTTACAAAGAAAATAAAGATAGAAAATAGAAATAATGGTACCAAGTGACAGCTTAATCTCTAAAGAGCTCTAAGTCTATGTGTACACTTAAGACAAAGGACCACATCCAGGTACAATTTTTACCCCCTTCTGTGCCTCTCGACTCCAGTGTATCAGGCCAGGGCCTGTCTCTCAATTCCTAGGAAAGACGAATATGAGGTAGGAGTCCCCGTGGAACCTCGGGAGGTCAAACACCTAACCCAACCAGCGGATAGATGGTAGATTGACACTCAGAGTAAGTGTGCTGCTGGACCCATCTTTATACCCATAGGGGCCAGTATCCTCTTTCTATCAAAGATGCCAAATTGTGTTGGTCCGTCTTTGTGACGCCAGTTCTTACAAGGGAGTTTCAACTTAATTTACACTTGCAAGAGAGAGAACTAAATTGTGAGTACTGGACATTTTTTCACTGGGCGTGAGATTCCTCCCCCCGGACAGTGTGTGTTCGTATCAATATAAGTTTCAGTCAAGGGCACTCCTCAGCAGCCTCTTGGTTAGTGATTCATTTGACCACTCTCTTATCTCTGCTTACAGTTGTCCAGGGTCACAGCAGCCTGCATATCTGGGCCTTTTGTTCAAGGCTTTCAAAGACTATGCTGTTTTACTGCTCTGTGTGCCCTGCATGCTTCCAGGCAAGCAAAGATGGATGTTACAGGTGGGTTCCTGTCTGGCTACACTACCCACCTGACATATCTTGGGTCATATCTGCAAATGGCAACCCACATCCATAATCATAGCAAGTCTTTGACAACATTCCACACAGACAGAAAGGCATTGAAAGACTAAGGCCCACGTCCTCAAATGTATTCAGTCACCTATCGTCTATTGAAATGAATGAGAGTTGGCTTACTAAATACCTTTGAAGATCTGGCCCAATATTTGAAAGTTAGCTTTTCTGTTGATGCTCTCTACTGAGTAGGCAAGGATGAATGGGTATAAAGACCAACTGAATTACACTCACCCTGATAAGCAGATCCCTTTCATGGAGGACTATGGTTGATGTAACATAATGATTAAAACTGCAATTCTATTTCTTGCTCTATGGATAAAATATTAGTCGAATTCATCTTATGCAGTGTGGTTGTAGCCATGCCAAGTCCAGATTTTCCACTAATATCAGTCTTCTATGAAATAGGAAATTCACATACATTTTGCTTAAAAATCCCACATAGAAGTCCTTCCCTTTTTTTCTTCTGTTTTGGGGGGGGGGGGGGGGGGAATTTAATAAATGTGTGTGGCTTTCTCCCAACATTTAGACATCAATTTTCTGAAGCTGACATGAATTCAGGGATGGCTTTAATGTATCAAGCACTAACTTGTAGGAAGCTGAAGGCCACAAGGAACAAATTATAGTCATACATCATAGAAACATCCATAATTGAGGGTGTTAGAACAGGATCAGAATGGATGAGGCTTCAATTAATGGTGCAGTAATTGTTCACCATTCTGGCTGCTCAAGAAATAGAAGAAATGTTCTGTCTTTTAGGGTCCATCTATAGATGTTATGTGGATCGACTGAATAAGACCATGATAAAGGTCCAGGAGTTCAGCATCATCCTGTTGTTTTCATTTTACAAGAGGCAGCTTGTACTTAGGAAAAAGGGTGGTAGCGGCATGTTTCCAGCTCTATATCTGGAACAAGAATCATCCTATTTTGTAGAGCAAAATGACTCAATCTGTATCTTTGTAATGGGCTACTACACGATACTTGCTTGAGCTCTGAGTTTTGGTTTTAGATAATGTGCTGTAATTGGCAACATATAAATTAGCTTACCATGTAATATATAAGTAGCTTGCTACTCACTGGTCATGCCTCATGGCACATGCTTTGTTATGCTAGTCAAGTGTACTATAGCTGCTTGCACACTCTGCAGGTAAACTGTCTGGAAGTATAGTGGTCATAGATACTCAATGTGGTGCCACTCAGAGGGTCACTTATTTGAATTACAAATAACATTCCTTAAACTCAGCATTCCTATGCTTGTTTATATCAGTTGAGGATCTGGCCCTATATTTCTGAACAATGGTTCTGCAAAAGACCATACCCTGTGGTATAGAGATGTGTCATGAAAAAAACATTGTGTGACGGAGTTCCATATGTATGTATTGCCTTTGTTTTCTAGGAACGTTGGTGGTAACCCTAATTGCACCGCTGGGCAGAGTTGACATCCTCAGTGATTAGTTTGTATTCATTGATGCTTAGAGAAGTAAAATTAAATTTGCAAAGGAGAAACAGGACCAACCCTGGATTCAATTTTGTCATACTTTATTAGCATTGTGGCTATGGCAAGAGAGGCATATTACTGCACAAAGATAATAGCAAACAATTATCCATGTTTCATTGGAGAAGTAAGTAATAAGAATTTCTGATTGCTTCAAACTGAAACATGCATGAAGACTGCAAACCACTGAAATGTCCCTCATTGCTGCTGTGCGCTGCAAAATATTGCAGCAAATCCCCGCCTTGTTTCCTTAATGTATCACAGAATCTTTCAAAATAACAAGAGCTTTGCCTCAACTCTTGGCCATACACTTGCACCTGAAGCAGCAAAAATGAGACCATCATTAGGAATGCTTCTTTATGAAACAGGAACAAAAATATAGAAATCTACTATCTCAGTGAAAGATGAAAGCTATGGATTTCATTTGTATGAGATATTTTCTTAGCACCTCTCCGTAGTTTTGGTTTTAATGCTGCAAAACTAGTTTTAATAGAAAATTATTGTTATTGATAATAATAATATCTCTTAAACAGTTGAGATGAAAAGGGTTACATAAAAGAATTCCTTAAATGAATTACAATTAGAATCACAAGATAAAAACCAACCTATCTACATAATAACATTAATATATAGCTTTTCAGGATGATTGTTTACTTAGGGTAATTTGCAAAACGTTTAATCTTGAGCATACCGTATTTGAAATGTTATATTGAGAACACAGATTGTCCTTTTAGTATTGTAAGAATATTACCAAGCACATTCACATACACGAGTTAAAAATGTAAATAATTTCACATATTCTGTGGTTAGTGTGTTTTAGACTACAGGGTATTTATGAGCCACAGATATACAGATATATGGCCTTTGATCATTTGCATGATAATGCTGATATAAAAATAAGATCTCTTTTGATGCAGTAGGTTTCCCTTTCTTGGATCAAAATATTATTTTATTTTCAGTACTGTATTTATTTAAATAAGTAATAATAATATTTCCATATACTCTGGCAGTACAAGAGCTCTCTAAGGAATAGCTAGATTTAATTTTTGAATTGTTATAAGTTACTGTATTTGATTTCTGTAGGCTGTCAGTTCCATGTGTAACATTTGTGTCCTATTGCTATTAATTCATTTTAAATTGAATTTCATTATGATTACTGTTACTACAGTAAATGCCCTTTAGCATTCATTGTAATACCAAACAGTAAAAATTATGTGGATGCATCTACTGGAATGCCATTTTAATTCATTATTTTAAATAATATGTATTGACTATATTGGAATGAAAAAATAGAGAAGATCAAAAGGAATTTTTTCCACTCAGGCAACTCCAAATTGCATGCAGTTTGTATTAGCTGTGAATGGTTTATGAAAACAAATACTTCTTCTATAAATATCCAGAATAAGGAAAGCAACATAAGTATATGGAGGCATTGCTCTCTGAACCATACACAAATGTTTCTGGCCTTTCGTTAAAATTATCCCCCATGGAACCGCTTCTCAAATACTTAGAAGCTTTTGAAGTCAATATTTTCAAGGTATTAAAGCAATTCTTTTGAGGACATATGATGGGTTTCCTATTTTTATGGTAAAGCACTGATATTATATCCTACTAATGTGCAGAGCCACAGGTTACCAAAGATTAATTATACAATAGTTGATGCAGAATTGTATATAATATAAAATAACTAGAGCTCAATTTTATTCTCAGGAGCATGATTGTAGTTCAAGATATGCCAGAGAGTAGATTCTAGCCCCATATGTTATTTAGTCTTGTAAATTCAAAATTGAGATACATTGAAAGAAATGTGTATAAATCATTCCTTCGCAGTACAGGATAGTAAAGAAAACCTTAACATATATGCATATGTAACCCACACAGCAAGTCTGGTTACTTAGCAATGCAAGTGGTACCTAGACCACAACAACAGTTAAGATCAAGAGACCTCTACAGCATGGGCTGGGAGCAAGCTGGCTTTTGGCTCAGAGGGTAGAGGCTCCTATACTCAGCTCCAGGGGTTCCCATGTTTAAATTCGCCTGGTGGCGGTTACACATATGTTCCAGCTTATTTTCATTGAACGGGTAAGCCTTTTCGTCATTGACCTTACTTCAAAGTGAGAATGAGAAAGTGGAATATAAAAAATGCTATAACATTTTTTTGTACTACAAGCAGGAATTTAAAAGTGTATTAGGATAGTATAATACAAAAATTAGGTACACACGTCATAAAAACTTAGTAGAACTTCTGTTGTCTATTAGTACAGGTTGAAACTCTCTAGTCTGGCACCCTGGGGCCTGATTGGTGCCTGACCAGAGAATTTGCCAGATCATGGGAGGTCAATTTTGTCTAACAGCATTACCAACACTTCCACTGTTTACTGGGCTCTAGAAGACATTTAAGGGTAAATTAGAGCGAAATAACTCAGAACATTGAGAGCCGTAAACAAACTTTATGGTCCATGGGAGACTTGGTCACACCCATGATAAGTGGACATCCAGCTAACTAAGATCACGCCAAACCACAGATGTTAACAGACCAGAGAGTGCCAAACTAGAGAGGTTGAACTTGTATTATAGATTGAGACTTCAGTGATGGGGAATGAGACAGGAAGTGTGACAAAGAATGGATTTCCATCTGCAAACACTGAGTCTGGGTGCACAGATGAAGCAGTGGATCTTCAACAACTCTTATCAGAGGTTAACCATGTAACTCACTTCCCTTACACTTGGGTGGGACATGGACCAAGTTTCTGAGGAGACTGGTAATACTGCTATCCCAATAGGGACTCTTCCTTCTTGCTTTAGAGTCCATTCTCTTATCTGTAGTTTTCATAGTCAGTACAAAAGGTGTGTGGGCACTCTTGTGTCAGCAGCAGGGGTTGCCTGGCAGTGACCGGGGTTGCCTGGAGGGAGACTGGAGTCTGGGAGAGAGTTGGGATGAGGCAGGCAGTTGTGACTTAGGTCAGGGGACTGGAGTACAGAGGTTTGAGATGTGACCTAGGAGGAGATTGTGATCTAGGGCAGGAGATTGGGGTTCCAGATCTGGGAGGAAGTGTAAGAGGGGGACAGAGGGTTTGGATATGTTGAAGGGGGGCAGAGAGTTGGGGCAAGAAAGGGCTGCCAGAAACAGCCTGTGGTCAAGTGACTTACTTGTCAGCTGCCAAACTAGCCTGTTTGCCTGCATATCTTAAAATGTTTCCCAGCAAGCCAGCCTGCTTGCCTGGCCATGTGCTTCATGAATAACTGAGCCAAGGAGAGAGGGCATAGTTCTTCTTGGCTGCTCCCACAAGCATATTTCATTGGCTGGTTTCTGCCAGAAACTGGCCAATGGAAATGTGCTGTGGGTGGGGCATCTCCTAAAACATCTCCCTCCAGTTTTAAAACAGAAACGGAGCCCTGAAGCCGCATTTCTGCATGGCCCGCGGGGAGGCGGGGCAAGCCAAGGAGCCTGCCTGGGGATTCCTGCTGCCTCTGCAGGCCAGATCCAGTAGCTTGGCAGGCTGTATTTTGCCCAGGCCTGATTTAGGAGCTTTGTGGCTATTCTGACTCATTATAACTTTAATTTAAAAAGTTTGTCTTCTTTTGATTTCCTTAATACTGATGTGAAGTCCATAATTTATACCGTTGTACTGCATACTTACCCCATTGTTTTGGTTTATATCGTTTTTTCAGTTGGTCTATATTTTGAATTTGCTGGGTATTGTGATCCAACGCATACAAATCTACTGTTGCTCCTCTTTTATTGATATTATAGCAGAATCCTTTATAAATTAGTTAACTAAATAATGAATCACCATATATTCTAGGAGACATCAGGGAAATACATTTAACTCATGATATTTCAGCTTTGAGATTTCCACGTTAGCATTTCCTAGATGATGGACACCATGGAAATGCATTTTTAGCAAAAATCTAACATATGATTACATCTTTTTTTTTGCAAAAATGAAAATGTGTATATATATTTTTCTGTGCCAATTCCTTTCGATTGTCTATTTTATGAGATCATTATGGTCCTTGGGGATTGATCCAGTTACAGAACCATGCACTGACCATCACTCAAAAGCAGAATGGGACATAAATAAAATATGGTTATCATAGGCACCAGTTTTTATATAAAAATCAACAAAATGAAAAGAAGATAACCATACAAGAACAGCTGTCTGGAAAAATTGTTTCCCTGCACATTCTGAGATGGGCCTGTCATTGGTTTAGGGGACATGACTTCTGCAACCAGACTCCCATGCCACCCTTAGTTGAGATGAGTTTAGGGAACTCAGGGAAATTATGCCTGTGCCACACTTTGAGGATTCCACCACCTCTATCTGATGAAGACCAAAGCCTGTGCAGCCCTCATTATCAGAGTTTTAGGCATCAGAGTAACTCATACTAATCCATACTGGAAACTGGCACAAAGTACAGGGTCTCCATAAATAAACCTGTTGGAAGCTGAGAGGAAGGCAAAAGAAAACAACACCTCAATCTAAATAAAATATATAAATAAGAACAACCAAACAACAACTACAACAAACAAATTTTGTCTTGTGAGAAAATTCCTTCCCATAAGAGGACTGGACCCCTTGAACTCATGAAGAGGCAATACCATCATAACCAACCCTGAGGTAGAAAGGCACATCAGATAATGTGTTCTAAGTATCCCTCGGTAGGATAAGGAAATGCAGTAAGGTTGTTTTTCACTCTGTGACTCAGTCAGTCTGACCTAGGGCCAGATGCCTCCCTCTACACACCTAGGAATGTGCATGCACTTCACTGTCTCCCCCATGCAACAACTGGAGACAACTCCCTGTTTCAAGATACTGAGGTGGGTGGATGTTCAAAAAAAGGGAAATAGGAAAAATTATTCCTGTGTCCTGCAGGCCCCTAGTATATTCTATTCAAAACGCTAGGAGTCACTGCCACAGCATGTAATGTCTTTCCTTTGTTCCATTTTCGCTTTTTAAGTCTCTGAATAAACTAATGCTAGATTCACAATGTTTGGGCTAACTGTACAGTGCTCTTTAGCCATTTCACCGATACCTTATGTTCTTATGCACACAGGTAAAAAGGATCAGTATCTTCCTCAATTCACAATAGTTACTCCACTTGCTGGGCCTTGCTGTGTGTATGAAGCAAAGGCAAAGTGATTCACAGAGAGCTGCTAAACATATCTGTCTCTTTAGGAAAAAGACAGAAGACAACTATGTTCACATCAAGGATGGCAAGGAGAAATGAAAATTGCACAAAATTAATTCATTTTACGATACAGATTGTAATGGGAGTAGAGATTAACTGTGAAATAAAATAGTTTCTTATGTAGTTCTCCACATCTATGGGTCTAAAAATAGCTGGTTGCTTGACATGGCTTCTGCCTTAACCTTTGCATTTTTATTCCATTTAATGTGTATGTTGTTTCTTTCTAATGTAGTGCTATGCGGTAAACAAATGGACACCACAACAATTCTACAAGCAGCATTATTTCACAACCACTTTTGAGGCAGCTGTGACCTGAATATGCTTAAAATGATATAGTTTAAAGTATTATGGCTCTTTCAAGCTGTGACCATTATCATCAGTTGAATGCTATTTCAACCATCAAACCCACATTTGCATTGACTGTAAAAATTATTACCACTAATTGTACAGTATTCTGGTTTGGGCTAATATGTCTACATTTTAAAAGTATTTTGAAATACTGATGATATAAATATCTGAATAATTTATCCTAAATAAGAAAGTGAGATTCATGTTAAAGTAATTATTTTTTTTAACATCTCCATCTTTCTGGTGATAAATTGTAAAATGTGATTGGAAATCTACTTGTGACAAGCAACATAATCATTTAATCATTAGATTTTAAACATTATAAAATAATTCAGATTGTGAGTTTACTTCCTGTTTAAAATGAATTGTTATAGAAGAACAGAGCAAAATCTGAAACAAATAAATCAAAAACACAGAAACAAAGAAATAACTTAAAAAACAAATAAAAACAAAACATTCCTCTGAGTAGAATTTTAATGAGGGTGAAAAAAAGCTAGAGATTCCGAAAGGTCCATGAGAGAGTTCGCTATTATCATTGACTTTTCAGTGGAGGGTACTCATGTAGCATGGTGATGGACAGCAATAAAATCTCCCCAGTTAGATAAATTCTTATAGGTACACATAAAAAGACAGACAGCAATACAAGTCCTTTTCTCTTTTTGAAAATCCTTGATCTAAACCCCATTGAATTCAGTGCAAGATTCCCCACTGACTTTAATAGGGTTTAGATCAGGCTATATAGGTTGCTCAACTATCATTGTTTTCTCTATCAAAAGTTAAAAATAATCCTTATATATATTTCAAGCAAAATGGAGAAATCCTGTTGTTTTTGCGTAGGGATAGCTCCCACAGAATTCCAGTAGGTGTTTCTCCTATATACAACCTGAGGGGTTGAGCCATCATCTGAAGACGGTATAAATGATGGAAAGCAGCAGAGTTCTGTCTGAAAGAATTTGTTGTCTCAAGTGTAGTTTGTTTTTAATGAGATAAGGGGGACACACATGCAAGATAGTTTGGAAGGGATTATAAAAGGGGGAAAAGGCAAGTCTGAACCTGTCTTTGAACTATGTGAAGCTTTGTAGTCCATATTAAATACAAAATATAAAAGTTTTGGTTGCTTGCTGAATATTAGAAATGCCAGGTATACAGCAAGCAACAACAATTATACATTTATAATATAAGCTGGATATAAAATAGATTAACTTCTTCAGGGTCTTAGAATCAGCTTTTGAAGCAAACTGTCTTTAATCACAGAGATGCAAATTCTAATAAAAATATCTACAGATGTTTGAGTTCATGTTGTGAAGTGCCACATTATCTAGAAATGTCTCCATCCCATAAAACAGGTTATTTCTTTCCAGTGTTTCAGCTGTGTGGTTGACAGGTTATTCATTGCTATTTAAAAAAAAAACAAAATAAAACAAAACAAAATAATTTTTGAAAACAAATCTTTGTTATTGAACATGATTTTAATTCTAGATCTATATTTTTGACATTTTCATATGTAACCCAAGTGTATAACAATGTATTTGTTGTATTTTCTACTGAATTTTTGTATTATTTTTTATCTGCTCTTTACTGTGTTAGTCAGTGAATGTTAGTTACATTTATATTCTGATTTATCAAAGAGTGAGCAAACTGTATGGCAAACATTGAGAATCTGTGCAGCACTATGCCCTGTAGCAGGGTTGACAATGCATCCCAGGGAGACACAAAGGGGAGCCAGCCTACAAAGCAACAGCTGCTGGTGTAAGCAAGAAAAGGAGATCATCCATCTTACAGGACACCTCATTTCCACAGCCTCATTCTAAGAACAGTTATCAAGCCAGGACTGACTAAAGCAGCCAGTATGAACAGCAACAGACTTCACTTTACCAAGCAACAGTTAACAGTAAAAATAATAATTCAAACATCCATTTTGCAGATCACACTAGGCACAAGCTTTATAGGAGCCAGGATAATGAAAGAAAAATTAAAATTAAACCCTCAGCGGACACACTCTGAACAGTGAAATCCACCCACTGCTTGTGGTAAAGAAGAGGGAGGGCTGATTTTCACACTTCCACCACACCACATAATTTGGCTAGAGTAAGATGGGAAGGTAGAAGGGGTCCTTTCAGAACTGTCAACCTTGGCAGGGCAGTGTATTTCTGAATGGGGCTGGGCTACCTCCTCATCCATCCTAAGGCTATGCAGAAAGACTGCTGGATATATACTTCCACAGGTGTTCAATACTCAAGTCCACTCAGAGAAGTATGCTGCTCTCCCCACAAGTACTATGGGAGTTATGCCTTAAAAAAGTGCAATACCCTCAGGCACCATTGTGGAGTTTATGGCCTCCCACTCCTAAGTGCATCTTTTTCTTGCAGAAGACATAATTTACCCCTTGTAATGTAGCATATTTAGTAATAAATTCCATAACGATTTAATCTAGTCAATGACTTAGGCAGACCCAGTGTGTTGACAGTAAGCAGCACAGACTATGCTTCTTTACACAAGGAGCTGGGGAATCAGAGAGATTACCGAGAGCTGCCTATGTCCAATAGCCTCTATAAAGAATCCTATTTATATTTTGTAAAGTCATGTCCTTTCCCTTCACTACCATGAGGGATGCTTCACTGGGGACAAGGACATGAAGAAAATACAGCAAGCAGCCTAAAAAAACCCAACATCAGATATAGCCAGCCAAAAACTGCTGGAAAAAGGAAAATAAAATTGATCAGAAACTTCTAACAATAAGAAATGCACATCTGCAGAGACAACACCATGAGCCTCAAGAGAAAAAAAATTACCATAGATCAGACACCATGTGAGGCAGAAGCTATTTTTCCAACTTAGACGCTAGCATTGTGAGAGGCAGAAACTGAAACCACACAGGAAATCAGCTGTCAGCTATCCTCAGAGTGGCACAGCCATTGCAAATATGACAGAAAGCCCTGAATAACCATATAGAGTGTTTCTTGTTAAGACTTAACACCATGCTACAAGTCTTGCACTGGACATCACACAGATGATATAAAAACCTTAGATGAGAACAGGACAGTACCATCTTATCTCACTTTGTGTAGGCTGCTCTCCTTTTATGCTGAAATAAACAGTAATTGGGGTTTTTTTTAATTATGTCATTAAAATCTTTTGTATCTAGAGCCCTAAAATTCTAGTTCCAATGGTTACAATGACTGTTATTCTGTGTTAGGGGGTGGAGAAGTAGCTCTTCTCTGAAGCTTTTCTTTGAAGAGTGGGGAGTGAAGAGAGAGAGAGAGAGGAGGAGGAGGAGTTGAGGGACAATTCTGTTTTCCTCATTCTAATGAAGTTCCTTTTTCAGTGTAGAAAGAGGCTTTCGTTAATCCTTCATCATTGTCACATGGCAGCGCACCATTTCTCAATCTCATATCTGAGTCTTGTCACCCGGTGTCAGTCCAGGAAGTTCTCAAGTATCATACCCACTCTGTTATAAAAAATATTGGCATGTTTCTTTGTCCTTCTCATTAGTTGTCTTAACCAATGGTTATTTTACTCATTCAGACTGAAGATTTTCTTCCTGCACAGGACAGTGATCCTACTTTGATATCCCACCAAATTGATTTCAATACAATAGTGAATGCTTCATCAAAGTAGCTCTCTACATATATAGAACATTTTCTGCTTGAGCTCTTCTGCTGGTTATACTCTCCTTTTGGCAACCCCTTTGGCCTGAGAGTAATAAGAAGCTGTGGCAGAAATCTGTAAATAATATTTTTATTCTGAAATCCCAAAATTTGGTTATTGAAGTTGTCAGTATTCTGAGTTATTTCAGGAATGTAAATAATAAAAGTAGGCCAGGAACAATTATGACAGCTGCAAGGTATTTCTGCCCTTGGATTCACTTCAGTTGGCAACCACTCTTTCCCACAAATCCTGTGGCAATGGCAATGGTCAAGGGCCCTTTTCTCTGAGGGTATGTCTATACTACAGCATTATTTCGAAATAGCTTCTTTTGAAATAACACTTCTAGACACAAAATGCATTTCAAAATAGCGTTTTGCTATTTCGAAGTAGTGCGTCCAAACTGATAGGATGCTGAATTGCATTTAAGACTGGCCGGAACCGGTTCTGGCAGGGCATCAGGTCAGGAGTTACCTTGTGTTGCTGCTGCCTGAGGCTATCTGAGACCTATGCTTAAAGGGACTCCTCCCCCCCCCCCCCCCCCGGGCAGCCGGTTCTAAGGTTTCCCTGCTTGCTTGCCTACCTTGTTGAGGGACAGCAAAGCATTTTTTTCACTGTGTTCTCTGGTTGCCCTCACTCAGGACACCACAGGACTCTGCAGCATGGAGGCAGAGCCATCCCTGGGCACTCTAGTGCTTCTCCTGGACCTGTTGCTGCGAGCCTGGCAGCATGTTCTGTAGTCAGTAACAGTCTCCCTGGTATGCCCCACTGGGGGCTTGTGCCCTAGTCCTCCCTCATATCCTTCCACTTACCACTCTCTAGCCCCCCTTCCTGATGTACAATAAAAAACACATGTGTTCATTACATCAAAGCCTCTTTATTGAACAAAACTGGGGTGGGGGGAATGAAACTGAGGTAAGGCTGGGGAAAGAAGGTGGGAGAGGGGAGGAGGGAGGGTGGGAGAGGGGAGGGAGAAACCTGGGAGGAGGGAGCTGGCAGGGGGAGGCAAGGGGAGGAAGGGGGAGGAGAAGCTCAGGGTTGGGGGTCTCGCCAGCTCAGCTGTCTCCCAGCACCACAGGTGAGGGGGCCTTGGCATCCCTGGGGGTGTGGGAAGGGTGGGGAGGAAAAAGTGGAAGGGGGAGAAGGAGTGGGAGGAGGAGCAGTAGCTGGGGAGGCAGCAGGGGCTGGAGCAGCAGGAGGCAGCAAGCTCTGCCCCAGGGTCAATGACCACCTGGGGGGCATGGACCATGCTGCCCCCCAGGATGCAGTCCACAGCATCAAAATAGGGGCAGGGGTTTGGGTCTGCCCCTGGTTGGGAGCTGCCTCCTGTGGCCCTGGCATACGCCTGCCACAGCTCCTTTATTTTCATACGAACCTGCTCCTGGGTTTGCAGGTGACCTTTGGTGGCTAGGCTGGCAGGGGGAATGCCTCCATTTAGTGCAGAGATCATGGACATTGGAGGCATCCCCCCAAACCTGAATTAGATCCCTGATCTACACACTGGACCAGGCAGGCGCCCGCCTTTTCCAGCCCCTGGCAGGCTCCTGGGAACGGGCAGACTGGTCCTGGGGAGCAGTGGAGGGCTGGCTGGCACTGGCTGCCTGGCTCATGCTGGGGCCACTGGGTCAGGTGCAGTGACTGCTGGCTCTGGGCTGGCAGTCTTCACTGGCTCATGTTTCACCATGCCCGTGTCCTCAAAATACCCATCTAATTTAATTTTCAGTATGCAGCTCCCAAGAGTGACCTAGCAGATTTTCACTTTTGTACCAAACACCATGGAGATGTTAAATTGGTTAAACCTTCCTCATTGTATATGTTGTGAAATAAATTTTTCCTGACATTGTAGATTACCTTTTGCATTGTATCAGTTAGTTGTAACAGACTCTAATTTTATTTGCTCTGGTAGGCACTGGCATGGTTTCTGAATATTAAAGCAATGTCTGCATCTTTATTTATCTTAAAGTCTATTTTCCTGCCGTTACCGTATCATTTTACTAAAACATATGGACTACGTCTACACTGGCCCCTTTTCCGGAAGGGGCATGTAAATTTCACCAGTCGTCGTAGGGAAATTCGCGGGGGATTTAAATATCCCCCGCGGCATTTAAATAAAAATGTCCGCCGCTTTTTATTCCTGCTTTGAAGTAGGAATAAAAGCCTCCGGAAAAGGGCGCTTTTTCCGGAGGATCGGGGCCAGTGTAGACGCTCTTTTCCGGCTTTTTTAAAAGCCGGAAAAAAGCGGCGGACATTTTTATTTAAATGCCGCGGGGGATATTTAAATCCCCCGCGGATTTCCCTACGACGACTGGTGAAATTTACATGCCCCTTCCGGAAAAGGGGCCAGTGTAGACGTAGCCATGTGTCTCCACAGTAGTCAATTCCAAAAAGAAATGCTCAAATACTATTCTGTCTCGCCAGCAGCTACCTCTTTCAGCATGTTAGCATACTAGAGCACCTCAAAAGTCCCCTGTTTTCATTTTGTGTCTTGCTTTTTTTTTTTTTTTTTTGCATAGAACTCCTTCCTTTTGGTTAGTGCTTGCAAATGTTTGCCTGTCTTTTTGCTTGTTCCCTGATATTTATTACTTTTCTGGACCAAATCACATTCAATCTTTCTGTCTTACGTTAGCTAAAATTGACCAATAAGCAACTTCCTTAGTTCTATAGCTGTTCTCTAGTCTGTATTTTGCTTCCTAAAAAGGACAAAATGATAAGCCACTGGAATACCTATCTTCCAGTGCCAGCTTTAAAACCATCTATAACTTTAGTGACACTTTCTTGTCAGCAATATCAATTACAAATGCATCTTTAATTTGTTCTTCTTTATCTGCTCCAAAGTTGCTGGGCTCAGCCAGGGTCTTAACAAATGTTGCATATTATAAATGGAAGTAAATAAACAAACTAAGTAAATGCCTTTACAGATTCCCTAGTGTTCTGGTAAGGCTTCATCAATCACCTTTCTTATGCACAATATGTTGTTAAGAGTTCCTAAGTAGGGTCAACGACTAGTTATTTTCTTTTTCAAAATCTCCTGACATATATTCCCATACAGCAGATGCTTTTCATGAGCATTTTCATTTTGTCAGGAACCCAATTTTTGGTAAGCAATAAAACAGTTTCACAGATGTTTTTGGACCAATCATATTAACTACTTTCTTCTGTTTGCTTTTTGTCTACAGTTCACCTATTGCAATTTAGAATATCAGGGCACTACAAGTCCCCACTCTTAGGATATGTCTACATAGCAGCATTATTTTGGAATAAGTGATGTTATTCCAAAATAACTTAGTCTGCATCTACACAGCACGCAGTTATTTTGAAGTAATGTTGAAATACTGTTAAGCTGGGGGTCTTCTTACTTCAACTCATGTAACCCTCACTGTACAAGAAGTAAGGGAATTCAGAGAAAGAGTGCTCTATTTTGAAATAAGTGCTGTGTAGACGCTATCAATTTCAAAATAAACTATTTCAAAATTAGCTACACAATTGACATAGCTCAGTTTGTGTAGCTTATATTGAGTTAAGCCTTACTGTATAGATGTACCCTTTGTTACACAGAGATAATTCAACATTTGATAATACCAGGTGATTGAGAGGAGTAAATGGACAGAAAAGGTCACAAAAGTTCAAAACAACCCCCTTGGATCCCCAGGCCCCCCAAAAGTCGAATGCTTCTGAATTGGTAGTTAAGAAGTATACAAAGGAAGAAATGGGTAAAATGGAGACAGGAAAAAAGGACTTGAATAAACTAATATTTTCATGAAACAAAATATAAAATATTCATAATTTTTAAATTCTACTGTGATTATCCAATAGGACGTCCCTTATAGACAGAACAAGAATATTAACAATTTTAAAAAATCATACAATAACTAAGGTATTGGTATAGTAAAAGAAGTGTAGATAGTGAACAAAGTATTTTCTATTCACCAATTCCCCACAAAAATATTGTACCTTATTTAATGTGTATCAGAATTTGTGGAAGTAGAACTGCTCAGCCAGAAGGTTTGGGTTACTCCATAAAGCCTGTTCAGGAAGTTGGCATTGAGACTATTTCACACTCTGGATAGTGCTGTGTTTACCATAGTTGAGGAAGGCAAACAGTTAACAAGTAGACTGACAAAAGGTTATCAAACTCTCTATCATTAAGTCAGCTATACAAAGAACAGAGATTATAATAATTTTATGGCTGATAGTTCCTATCACACATGAGGTGAATTAATAATATGGATATGAAGAAAAACAATTTATTAATGTTAATAACTCCTCCAATAAAATTTCCAGGAGGACCTATAGTGATAAATTGAATAATTATGAATATAATTATGACTAACTAGAACCATAATTTCATGCTAATGCAATAATAATGGCACAAAAGTGTAGATCATGAATTTTAACTGCTCAGTTATTTCAAATTTCCACTAGAATAGGCCAAAAATAAAATTAAAAAATCCCCCAAACCTTTAAAATGAGATTCAGTTATGCTTTGCTGCAAAAGAGAAGCTATTCTTTGCTTAAATTGGTATTACTTTGAGTATCTTTACTGCACTGCAAACAACATCATATTTTAATTTGTAACCTTATTGCATTTTGAATGCAGAAAATAGATATTCAGTGGAGCACTCCCTGAAAATTCTATTAATCTTTTAGTTACCTTTAAGAAGAAGAAGAAATACATGGAAGAGCAGTGGCAATATTACTGTTTAAATAGAGTCGTGGGTGGTGGGTGTTTTACTGTGTTACTAAAAAAAATAGTATACCGACTGTAACAGTATCCCCAGTAAAGCTTTGCAAATGTTTTGTAGTGAGATTAGGTGCAAGATGGATGGAACCAGCAAGTATAGTAGAAGGTCAAACTAACCTTTCACCATATCATTTTTCAGACACTGGATTCCAGAGTCAGCAAAAAGGAGGGGGATTGGTGAAAAGGTTTGTCTGAATCCAATAAGTTTCATTGTAAAGTTTTTTATTTTTTACAAATGCTAATTCGCTGGTTCCAGCATGTATCAGAACTGAGACAGCAGAGTTATTTAAAGGGTACGTCTACACTGTGGACTTTACATGTATCCATGTGCATAGTTGTGCCAGTCTCCCTGTCCATTTTTCACACTAAACCCCAAAAGAGTATGTTTGGTATGAGCTAGCTAGGTTCCCTGAGGGGTTTGAGTCAGTGTATGTTATCAGCAGCATGGCCCTCTAACTACAAGTTGTACCTCCCTAAACTGGCACTCCAGAGAGCCTCTTGGTCAGCAATTGGCATATCTCTGTTTACAGCCATTCATGGTCAATGAGCCTGCATATCCAGGCAAACAGGACCATGGATGTTCCCGGACCAGACAGCCCAAGTGTAGCCAGACAGGAACCCCCCTTGTAACATCCATTTTTGCTTGCCTGGATATGAAGGCTCAGTGACCGTGAATGGCTGTAAACAGAGATATGCCAATTGCTGACCAAGAGGCTGCCGAGGAGTGCCCTTGAATAAAACCCATATTGATACAAACACACAGCCGTCCGCGGGGGGGAGGAATCTCTCGCCCAGTAAAAATATGTTTAGTACTCACAATTTAGTTATCTCTCTTGCAAGTGTAAATTAAGTTGAAACTTGCTTGTAAGAACTGGCGCCACAAAACGGACCAGTACATTTTGGCATCTTAGATAAGAAAGAGGATACGGGCCCCTAGGGGTATAAAGATGGGTCCAGCAGCGCATTTCCTCTGAGCGTCAATCTACCATCTATCTGCTGGTCGGGTTAGGTGATTGACCTCCTGAGGTTCCACGAGGACGCCCACCTCATATTTGTCTTTCCTAGGAATTGAGGGACCGGCCCTGGCTTGACTTGCTGGAGTTGAGAGGCACAGAAGGGGGTAAAAATTGTACCTGGATGTGGTCCTTTGTCTTAAGTGTACACATAGACTTAGAGCTCTTTAAAGATTAGGCTGTCACTTGGTACCATTATTTCTATTTTCTATCTTTATTTTCTTTGTAACCATTTTTAAGATCTATATTTGCTAGCAGTTAAGAAATAGAGCATTAGCCATTGTAACCATATGATTTATAAGCTTTTTTTAAAATTAACCTGTAACTGTTTAAGCTTTAACCTGACTACTTCAGTTGCTGTAACAAAACCAAGCACAATTTAAAAGAACTTCAGCCAGTCATAAGGGACAGGTATAGGAGGAGCTTGGGCATTTAGATCGTGCCACTCCCAAGTGACAGATCCGTTGGGACATCTCTCAGTCTTCCCTAGACTGCCCGCTACAAAGGGATCCTGTATCCTAGCAGCTAAAATCTGAGATGTAATAAGCTCTTCCTATAAACAGCGGCGTCTGTCAGCCTGTTGGCTGCCCTCTGCAATGGGACCCCGGTCTTGGCAGTAAAGTCACGGACGTTAAACCTTTTCTCAGCACACACACACACACACTGCCCTGACCATTGGCTGACACCAGGACAGAGAGGCCAGTGGTGGTGCAGAAACCTTGGGGCAGATGGCTCAAGAAATGCAGGGAGCAAGCACATCACCTCAGGAGGTATTGAGGGCCCCAGGGGGTGGCTGGGAGCCCTGCAGCTGAGGGCTCTGGTGGCATAAAGAGTCTTGTGGTAGGGGGCTCCACCAGCATGGGGAGCTCTGGTGGCAAGCCAGAATCCCTACGCCAGGGGCTCAGGCTGTGCAGGGAGCCCTGCTACATAGCTAGGAGCCCTACAGCAGGGGGAGGGGAAGGGTCAAGTGGTGCGGGAGCACCATGGCAAGGGAGCAGGGATGTCCAGCAGTGCAGCTAGGAGTCTTGGGTTTGAGGGGTCCAGCCAGAGCCAGCAGCGCAGCTGGCTGAAGTTAGTGCACACTAACTGGTGCCAGAAGTGGATCTGGTGGGGGCCTGGGAGGCCGGGGACAGGAAACCTCTTCTGGTCCGGCAAAGTCCCTTGTTTGGGACCTGTCGGGTCCCCGGGCTGCCATACCTTGGAGGTCCAATCCATACCATTGTCTGCAGTGTGGATGAAGGTAGGGGTACCAGGTTGTGAATCTCGACAGTCCTTCTTTTCCATTCTCCCCTAATTCTTATCCATATGCCCTGTATGCAGCTTTAGTAGTATCCCACCCATCTTAATGGGCTTTTGCTGTAGTGCACAGAGTTTACTAGAACAGATGAAAATAGTAACAGCTCCATGAGCAGCTAACTGCTCAGAAGAGTATACTAGAGTTTTGATATATACAGTTGGGAAAAGTGCTGCAGCTACATCCTTCACAATTTTGGGTACAGAAGCAGGAACATATACATGGTCAGACAAATTCCCAAGAAATGGGAGGGGTTGGACATTTATCAAACTCTTAGTCACTGCAAGGAATGAATGTACTGGACTCCAGCACTGTGCAGTCAGACACATTTCACATGCCTGTTCTATGAGTAACTCAGACACATGCTGTCCAGGATCCTGATTACTGAGTCTCTTGTGATTCACAATGTGATTCTTAACCTGTTAGTTAGCCAGATTCTCCAGTGTGACAGAGATGAAGGTGATAAAGAAGCAGGGAACATGAAGGACCTTCCTCCCCACCCCAGACCTAAAAAGCCAGGAAGAGATAATTCTGCACTTATACCTAAAGGATTAGGGTGCAGAACTGTTGAGTAGGAACCAGAAGAGGGATTAGAGCCTGGGCAGGAACCAGAACATCCAGCTGGCAAGTTATAATTACTGCCATCTCTAAAAATTCTTCCCTTGTGGTAGTGCTAAACTCACACAGAAGTAAGGGGGGATACATGTCAGCACCTTCACATACCACTGAATCAGAGTTCAACATGCTTTGAGTGTACCTGAGGAAATTATTTCAGATAGGGTGCATCTAGACTGGCCACTTGAATTTGCGCAAGAGCACTGACTTTGTAATGTACAAAATCAGTGCTTCTTGTGCATACTTTCACACTCCTGCTCGGGAAAAAGCCCTCTTGCACAAGAATACTTATGCAAGAGGGCCAGTATAGACAGGGAAGAACTGTTTTGCGCAAAAAAGCCCCGATGGCTAAAATGGCGATTGGGGCTTTCTTGTGCAAAATTGCGTCTAGACTGGCCACGGATGCTTTTGTGCAAAAGCACTTTTTGCGCAAAAGCATCTGTGCCAATCTAGACGCGCTTTTGTGGAAATACTTTTAATGGAAAAACTTTTCCGTTAAAAGTATTTCCGCAAAATCGTGCCAGTGTAGACGCAGCCATACAGTTCTGGCTCCTAGGAAACTTTTAATGGAATTGAAGCATCTCTCCCTCCTTGTCCATTTTATTTTTGGCAGGCAGACACACAGGCAGGGTTTGTGGTGATGCGCTTATGGGAGATGGAGATTCAAATTTCTTTTTGGATCAAAGATCTATGTCCTAGCTCAAGATCTGATTAATTTCTGTAATTAAGGCTCCTCTTTTTGTATTTAATTGGCAGGGCCTTCAGGCAAAGACATTGACATCCTCCCAACTAGAGAGTGAAGGTGAAACCTGAGAGAAGGGAGTGGAGGACCAGGAAAGGGAAGACCTGTTGGATGAGTTGGAGCAGCTGAATCAGGAGCTGTTTGAATTCCTGAGAACCAAGGAGAACCAGTCTCTATCATAAGAGGAGAAGCCCTTGGGATAGTACCGAACAGAAGAGAGGCAGCATAAAGACCAAGAGCATGCATTCATGGGTAGGTTCAGAGGACTGCTGTCACAAGGATTTTAGTACCACTGGCTGCTGAGGCTCCTGCACCAGCACATAAGCTGTAACCTGCTCCTTCATCTGCTGCACAGAACAACACTACACCAGTTGATTTATGCAGCTAACCCTCTAGGCAGCTAGCCCCCACCCCTTATCCCAAGCAATCAGAATGGCAGTGCTGAGCCTCCAAAAGGTATAGAAAAGGTATAGCAGCCCCTGTTAAGAGCAACCCCCAACTTGCTGTGACTCCACAAACCATATCAAACTAATGTATTCCCAGACTGTGATGGAGTAGGGCTGGGAGGGGTGCACAGGTTAGAGTGTCCATTTGTTGTTTGATATGTTTTCATTTGGCATTTAATATCTAGTATTTTCACATACTGTATTGGAAATTTTACTTTGGAAATTCGTTTGTTGTTTGTTATTTCATTTGTCACCAGGACAAATATGCTGCTAAGAGTAGGACCTAAACAGGAGAGTGTTTGTGTGCTGCTGTGATGTCCTATGCAACTTGTCATGGAATCAGAGATTGAATTTCTTGTGCTTGTTCAATTTATAGCATTGGAACAATAGGACCATGCACCTCACAGCTTCATACATATTTAAATTTGATTTCACTGTATGTCTCCTTTTTCTCCCAAGATTTTTTTTCTGTCATTGTTTTTCTGTGTATTACAACATATTTTTCCTTCTTGTTGTCATTTCAGGATGCATGCCCCTCCAGTTACAGAATTAGTACATTTGTTCTATTTCCTCTATCTTTTCCCACATACATAATAATATATGAAAATTGAATCAGTACAATAAAGTTGATGAGATAATTAATTAATGCACTCATTGACTTCACAATTCCACATTGCATGGTAAGGAAACTGGGAACCATGTGTAACATTGCCACATTCTGTTAGTCTTCAGATGAATTTTAGTGCACCATTGTGTATGGCAATGAACAACACACAATCTCTTTACATGAATTTATCACATGTATACATAACATCCCAGTGACTCCTCATGAAATAACATGAATCACAGTGCTCCAATGATTTCACAGGTAACTCCTCATTCATTCACTGATATCACTGCATATGTGAGAAGTGGAATCCAGCAACACTGCATGCACTGTTGTTCATTTCTGAATTAATTTCTGTTTTGTGCACTGCAATGCAGGGATATTTGAAACCATGATACATGACTGCATTTCAAAAATCATTCATGTAACACAACTTCCATATCTATGCAGCCAATATCAGCATTGTTTAATGGTTCCAGTAGGAGTTCTGTTGTGATGTACTTCTTTGTGTTGTCTTTCCAATGAAGAATAAAAAAATGGGAAAACTATTATGAAGTGAAAATCAGTTGTTCTATACCATTGATCCTGGGCATTCTCACTGTGTGCATTGAAAGCACCCACCCACTAAATACTGCAGATGCTATTAGATATTGTGAAAAAGCAATTTCCTTCTTCATACCGTTCAATGGTTTAGTCAATTTTGGAGAGATAACTGTGAAAATATTTTTAATGTCCCAAAAGTTCTGGAATCTCAGCAGCCTCTGGGATAAACACCAGGAATGGGAAATGTTTAGGGTATTATTTCTATACTCAAACAAATTTAATATTTTTCCACATATGTAACTTCATTGATGCAGTCAGCAAAAAGCAGATTTCTATTCTTAGTAAAGTCTTTATTGCACATATTGGGACAAACAAAGAAACAAACAGAAAACACTACACCTCTGCAGAATTTATGCCCTCAATATTTCAAGTACATCCCAACACACCTTTAAAGAGAGCCCTTTACAAGTTGTGAGTTGGGCAAACACTGGAGACAATGAACAACTGAAGAAGTAGCACAATGCTGTATTCCTCTTGTACCCTTGCAATCCTTCCCCATAATGTAACAGTTTCCATGAAACCTATCAACAAGAACGCCAAACTGATGTAAATTCTGGCAGACTCTTTAGATAATGAAAAGGAATTCAGGAATACCAGACCAACCTCCCACTATAAACACACAGAAGAAAGCCTGTCAAAAGGTTTTCTATGAAGCTGTGAATAGTGGCATTTACTAGAACACAGTCAGTCACAAAAAGATTGCCACCATCGCTGAAAAACCTGTAGAATGAACCCGTAAAGTATTGTAGAAACTATGTTAAATCAAGCTCCACATACATGTGGAAACTGGGATACTGACATGCAAAATTAATCAATGCAGTGCAACAAGCAGCAATTTACCATCAACATACCATCAACATCAAACTGAATCACATTTAACAATGTTGTAGAGATTATAGATTATAGATTCTGTAGCAATGATAACCTAACTGCCCAGGAGCAAAACAAAAGTTCTCCACTAGCCAGCTTCCTTACTGGGTCAATCATGATTTGGGGTTTTTGTGACTGTTCTAAATGTATTAATAAACTATATTGTAAATATAAAAGAGTTCTTATAGTGCGAGTGCTGAAACTGCATAGAGGTTCTCAAAAACATAATAATTAGAATAATATTGGGTCTTATCTTGGGACAAGTACATGTCACCCCTCAGAGTGATAGCTGGGGGTTGTTAAATAATCCCAATAATTAATGCATAAACTAAAGATCAAGGATACACTGTAACAAAAATGCTTAAAATATGTTATATGATTTTTAAAACGTAAGAAATAAAATGCTTGTATTGAAAACAATGATATTTACTATAATTAAAATCTCTCTAGTGTTTTGACACTTAGATGTTTTAGCATATTTAATATGTGTTAGCATATTTAATATATTGAAAAAACCCACCTGTATATTTGTACTGAGATGTATTTTTCCAGATGTTTGTTACTGAAGTGAAAAGTACTTGCCTGAATGAAAATTGGTTTTAATCTCTATTAACCCCTCATTCCATGTAAACTGTGCCAGATGTAATCAAGCCTTAAAAGACCTACCTATAAAGAACATTTAAATAATTTAGTCTTTGAGAATTCCATTTGGTATAATGGCCAGGGTGAGTATTTTTGTTTTAATGTGGGAGTAAAATATCAGTGTTTTTATCATCATGAGTGTGTGGGTGAATACTTTTTGTTCCTGTCCTGGTAAAATTTCATGACAATTTTGCAAGGTTAGATTAACTTCACTCAAATATATTAATTGTGGTTTAAGAATCTGAATGGAGAAGAGATTTTCCTAAGATCAGACCAGAATTAAAAAAAAAGATTCAAAACAGGAACTCTGAACTAAAATAAAAAGGGCCCCTAAAATATATTGATATAGAGAAAATATCTTCATCAGCACTGTAAGTACTTTCAAACTCTCCACAGATTTAATTATTAGCATAAAATATGTGTGATAAATTAAGCAGTCTCAAAATATCAAAAAGCTGGTGTGCACAAGAATCAAAGTAATCAATAAATTTGAAGAATAACAAACAGAGACATTAAAGTTAGTCCCAGGATGAGCGGCCAACATTGAAGCTAAAAGTGTAATCACAATCGAAATCACAGCAGTATATAAAGGAAAGAACTCAGACCCTGAAGAGTTTCAATTACAGTTAACCCCTATGCAACACAGCATTTACATTTCTAGAAAAATCATGTGTTTTATAATGGTCCCTGTCATGACATGAATTAGAGGGGCATTATAAAGCATGCTTTCTTTACATTCAGAACTCAATTTAAATGAAAAGCTAAGTATGGGACACTACCAGCCCACTCAATTAGCCTCATTAGCACCCACACCGCAACTAACAGGTCCTTTCCCCCACCCCCTTCTTTTTCTGTTATAAATTGTGAGGTTCCCCCTTTTTTCTTCACTCTGTTCATCTGAGGAAGTGGGTTTTGCATGAAAACTCATGATACTATATACAGTAAAACTCCGATAGATAGTCCGGCATTCAACTGTTGGGCAGTCCTGATACTCCAGCATCAAAATGCCAAGAGCTCCTGACCAGCTGTTTAAAAAGCCTGCTGCTTAGCCCAAGTGCTGGCTGTACCCAGAGGGAGCATAAGGTTGGGGGGGGGGGAGTGGGATCGTGTTACAGTATGGAGAAGAGCATTTTGCTTCAGTGAAGGGGAAAGGAGAGGGGAGGGGGAGGAGGATCAGGTTACAGCACAGAGGAGAGAGATGTGAAGGGGAAAGGGGAGGGGAGAGGGAGGGAGATTGTGTCCTGGCCAGCTGTTAAGCCCTGCAGCTGTACTGAACCTCCCGATTCCCCGGAAAATCTGATAATCCGGTACCACCTAGGTCCAAAAGATGCCATATTATCGGAAGTCTACTGTAAATATTTTTGTTGGTATCTGAGGAACTACAGGGCTACTCATTTTCTAAACTTACAGACTAATTCAGCTGCCCTTCTGAGCCATTATGTAACGGTTTACAGTACATCTACAAAGCAATGACAAGGAGTGCTTTTCCTATGTGGTATTCTAACTAAAGTACATTTGTGCTCTCATTTCAGTAGTGAAAAAGTATTTGTCTTTAAGTCATTTTTCAACAACACCTTGGTGAAGTAGGGAAGCAATGTTATTGACATACTACAGATGGGGTACTGAGACATAGAAAGACAAAGGACTTGTGAACAGTAATACAGGAAATGTGTGGCACAGTAGGGCTATGTCTAGACTGCAAGCCTCTTTCGAAAGAGGCTCTTTCGAAAGAGAGCGTCTAGACTGCACGTTGAACTTTCGAAAAAGCGGCTTGCTTTTTCGAAAGAAAGCATCCAGTGAGTCTGGATGCTCTCTTTCAAAGAAGCCCTATTTACATTGAAGAACGCCTTCTTTCGAAAGAGGAACTTTCGAAAGAAGGCGTTCTTCCTCGTGAAATGAGGTTTACCGCCATCGAAAGAAAAGAAAAGCCATCGATTTAATTTCTTGAGTCTGGACGCAGGGGAAGTTTTTTCGGAAAAAGGCTACTTTTCCTGAAAAAAACCCTGAGTCTGGACACAGCCTAGGATCTAAACCTCTAGAATCCCAGGCAAATACCAAAACTACTGGATCGCCCTTCCTCTTCCTCTCCCATACTGAGACCCTATTAGCTCCTAGCCCTGGAAATATATATGTGTGCGTGTGCGTGTGTGTGTGTGTACATATGTATATATTTTGCAAAAAAAAGTCTGGAATCTTTTGCTGTTTTTCAAATATTAAAGTCAGGATGAAATTGAATTAAAGTAATTTAAAAAATCAGGAAAAATGAGGAAATGGAGAAAAAAGACAAAAAACCCCCTATAAATATACACATTTTACTGCATTATAATTGAAACTTTTTATGAACAAAGGCATTTTTGTCCATGGAGAAAACATGTTGGCAGTAGGTGCCAATAAAATCCAGTGTCTTCTGTGTGTGTTAAATAGTGATTCCAACTTTTAAACAATGAAAATTTCCATGGTGCACAGAATCTGGTGGTCATTTTTGTTATCAGCCTCTACTGCTACAGACGACTTGAAAGACAGGAAATCTTGCATCATTGCATTTGGGACTATTTTCAAGCATGCAGACAAATTGAAGGCTTAGTTTTACACATTCTCCTCTGCACTTGTTTTGCACTTTTAATCAGATGAGCAGGACAGGTACTACGTAGCAGTTCTGGTTTCTAATTGAGTTTAATCTCCTATGCAGACTTAGCCATGTAGGAAGTAGAATCTGTGTGAGTTGGAGCCACATTTTTCCCAGTTTTCTGGTACATCTCAAACATATCAGCTATTGCTGCAACAGTGAAATGGGTGTCAGCAGAAGGGATGAATGTCACATCAGCTCAAAACAATGCAGATGTATTTGCTTTTGAAATTTGTTTTAAAAAAGGTCAGGAGGTGGATTGTCCAAAGCAGCACTCATCAAATGCCAGCCTATCTTGCACATTTCCATCAATTCATTCCATCAGTGTAGATACTATAGCATCATCATTTTCCTTCGGATCCTTATGAGTGAGTCTGTCTTCTTTAGAAAAGCTACTGGATAGTATTGTCATACAAAGTCACAAATAAATCCTTCTGCATTAACAGTAGTTGTCTGGAGAAACAGAGCACGGACAAATTCATTGACAAAATCATGTTGTGTCCTCTCTTTCATTAAAACACAGGTGAAAGTTCCTGATATTGACTGTATATCCTGAAGCTCTATTTCTTCTTTAAGTGTCTTGTGTCACTAGCTTTTGACAGGCTCCTTTATTCTGTCAGCACGATCACTGACCTCAATGCTGCAGCAATTGTAGTGCAATGAATTTCTTGAAAATTTCGAAGTCTGATTTTCTTGTTGGTATTCAGGCAGAGATTTGTGCTTCTGCATGATACCTAACTTTTTACCTTATCTTTATCTGTGGAGGACTGATTGAGCACCACACTAAATGTATGCAACGAAATAGATGGGAGGCATTGACTTTTGAGCCAATCATAATGAGATACTGACATTGTTTGACATTGCATTCATGTGTGTACATACACAGATATGCCAGGTATGTGATAGCTATCTTGTAGTCATTCTTTCTACTATACTTATTAATTTGAACTCAAAAGAAGTTTTTGCCCTGGAGACTTATTCTATTTATACTATATTTACAATATATTCTTTCTGAAATTGATAATATTTTTCTGAAAAAAGAAGTACAAATTTTAATAAGATAAGTACATAAAAACAGCCCTACTGGGTCAGACCAAAGGTCCACCTAGTCTTTTTTGCCACTGAACATTGAGTGAATGTTTGCAGAGAACTATGCACAATGACTTCAAGATCTCTTGAATGGTAATAGCTAATTTAGAATCCATCACTTTATATGTATAATTGGGATTATGTTTCCCAACACGCATTATCAACATTGCATTGCATTTATTAACATTGAATTTCTTCTTCCATTTTGTTAACCAGTCATCCAGTTTTGTGAGATTCTTTTACAGCTCTTCTCAGTGTGCTCTCATGGGCAATTTTTATCATCTGCAAATTTTGCCACTTCTATGATGACCCTTTTCCAGATCATTTATGAATATGTTGAATAGGATTGGTCCTAGTACAGACCTGTGGAAGAATCCACTAGTTACCCCTCTTCGTTTTGAGAACTGACTGTTTTTCCTACCCTTTGTTTCCTGTCTTGTATCCAGTTACCTAATCCATGAGAGGACATTCCCTCTTATCCCACTGTAGCTTATTTTACTTATGAGTCTTTGGTGAGGGATCTTGTCAAAGGCTTCCTAGAAATCTAAATACACTATATTCAAAGATTACCCTTCTCCACACGCTTGTTGGTCTCCTCAAGGAAATCTAGTAGAATGGCGAGGCATGGTTTACCAGAACAGAAACGATGTTGACTCTTCCCCAACAACTTGTATTCCTCTATGTTTCTGACACTTCTGTTCTTTAATATAGTTTCAACCAGTTTGCCTGGTACTGAAGTTAGACTTACTATTCTGTAATTACCAGAATCACCTCTATAGGTCTTTTTAAAATTTGGTGTCACATTAAGCTATGCATTTGAGTTTCTTCAGAACTCTTGAATGAATGCCATCTGGTCCTGGTAACTTATTACTGTTTAGTTCATCAATTTGTTCCCAAACATCCTCTAAAGACATCTCAATCTGAGACAGTTCCTCAGATTTCTCACCCAAAAAAATGGCTCAGGTCCAAGACTCTTCCTCATGTCCTTAACCATGAAGATTGATGCAAAGAATTAATTTAATTTCTCAGCAATGACCCTATCATTCTTGAGTGCTCCTTTATTATGCTGATCATCCATTGTCTCCAGTGGTTTATTTAGCAGGCTTCCTGCTTCTGATGTACTTATAAAAATTGCTTTTCCATTTTGAGTTTTTGGCTAGCTGCTCTTCAAATTCTTTTTTGGCCCGTCTAATTATATTTTTATACATCTTTTGCCAGTATTAGTGCTCATTTGGGATATATATTTAAATTAAACCTCTATTATGACTTTAAAAATTTCTATGCAGCATTCATGGATTTTACTTTTTGCACAGTGCCTTTTAATTTCTGTTTAACTAACTCCCTCATTTTTTGTAGTTCCCATTTCTAAAATTAAATGCTACAATGTTGGGCTGTAGTGTTTCTCCACCATAGGGATGTTAAATTTAATTATATTATGGTAACAATTACCAAGAAGTCCAACTATATTTGCTTCTTGGACCAGATCTTGTTGTCCACTTCAGAGTAAATCAAGAATTACCTTTCCTTTTGTGGGTTCTAAGACTAGCTGTTCCAAGAATCAGTCATTTAAAGTATCAAGAAACTGTATCTCTGCATCTCATACCGAAGTGATATGTACCTAGTCAATCTGGAGATAATTGAAATCCCTCATTATTATTAAGTTTTTTTTATTTCATTAGTCTCTTTAATCTCTCTGAACATTTCATGGCTACTATCATCATCTTGGTTAGGTGGTCTGTAATATATCCCTAATAATCTACTCTTATTAGAACATAGAATTATTATTCATAACTATTCACCAGCACTACCTGTTCTGTCTTTCCAATATATTGTGTACTCTGCTATTACTGTGTGTCCCATTGATTATCCTCATTCCACAAGTTTCTCTGATGCCTTTTATATCAATGCCCTCATTCACTACACAGCACTCTAGTTCATCTTATTATCTAAACTTTTAGCATGTGTATATAAACACTTTAAAAACATATTACTTTATATCTGTCTGTCATCATAAGATGTGGTAGAATGATGATCCACTCTTGCTTGTTGCAATTTGTACTGCTTTACACCCTTACACACAATAAATAGAATTTAACTCAATAAGTAGCCCCCACTGATTTCAATGGGACCACATGAGGATTAAGGTGCGATTCTATTTGAATATGAGGCTCAGTCTTTTTGTTTGTACAGACTTATCTATCCATCAAGAAATATTAATAGTGTCACCCTATCTGGGTATCCACATTTTCTTCTTAGACTCCAAAGTCCACAAAAAGCTTTTGTTAAATTATTAAATATTATTTACATTTCCCTAAATTTTTCTAGAGATTTCCCACATAGCTCATGTCCAGGTAATTTTTTTCTGATTAAAGAATGCATAAGTACTCTGAGTGCAATTCTCTGATCTTGTTCAGTATCCACTATATTTACTGCAGCTGATAATAAAGAGTCACTTCTTTACTAATTATTGAAGCCTCTTTGGCTTATAGATGGTAATAATATATTGTCATTTTTCTTGCTCAGAGATTGACATGATTTCTTGCTCATGGGTGTGAAAGCAGATGGCTACGTCTAGACTGGCATGATTTTCTGCAAATGCTTTTAACGGAAAAGAGCCTCTAGATTGGCATGGATGCTTTTGCGCAAAAGCACTTATTGCGGAAAAGCGTCTGTGTCAATCTAGATGCGGTTTTGCGCAAGAAAGCCCCGATCACCATTTTCGCCACCGGGGCTTTTTTGCGCAAAACGGTTCTCAGCTGTCTACACTGGCCCTCTTGTGCAAAAGCATTTGCGCAAGAGGGCTTTTTCCTGAATGGGAGAGTCATTGTATTTGCGGAAGAACACTGACAATCTTACATTAGTGGCCAGTGTAGACAGCTGGCAAGTTTTTCCGCAGAAGCGGCTGCTTTTGTGGAAAAACTTGCCAGTCTAGAAGCAGCCGATAAGTTTACCTGGTCAAGTCACTGCATCACATCCACATTTGCGGACCACAGCAAATATATGATCAGACTCAGGGGTCCTACCATTTTTCATGGTTTCACAAAAGCTTTCATGTGTACCAGGCACAGGAAAGTTATTATGGAGTATTTATTTCATAGAGCAAGTCATTTCCATATAAAGATGTAACTATGACTAACCAAAAAGAAAATGTTAAATATATTTTTACTCACTAAGGAGAAAGAGAAATGGATTGAATCACAGCAGTGAGTCATATAAAATGATCCAAGTGGTGAGTCATACAAATCAACCCACGAAGCTGTTAATGGGTGATTCTGATGGAAGAGCTGCTCACAGAAGTGGAGGTCAAATGTTTATAAACTCCTCTCCTTTTTCAACATACTTGTGGTGCTATGATTTTCTCATACATCAATATTTTCAGCAAAAACTCTGTCAATTATCTGAGGTCTGCGTAGATGTGTATTCACAAATTTATTGCCGGATCAAATTTATTCATGGATCAAGAAGAACTGATCCATTTAAATCTATCTCTAAATAATAAACTGATTTAAGAAGTAGTAATCTAGGTGATTTAGTTTCCACTTGCATACAGCTGTAACCATTTCATAACTTACTTGTGAGAAGACCAAGAAAAAGTTGAGTCTTTAATAGTGCTGTGAAGGTTCAGATTCTCACCAGCATTGTCCAGCCTCGCAAGGAATCATTGTGTAAAAGAAAAAACATTGAGTAGTTTCCATACAAAACCTCCCTTCTTCTGGGACAGAAAGTGTGGTTTTCTTAAAGGCCCAGCCATCTCCAGCCATTGGAACAATCAATTGTGCAACCACTTCTTGAGCTGCACTGACTAATCAACATCTGTACCTCAGAATCTAGGCTCCAGCCTCGGACTAATATCTAGTGGCACTGAGTTCCACAGTCAAGGCAATTCAATTGAAAATATTTCCCCCAAAATTCCACAGATTTGACCCAGGGCTTTGTCAGTCACCAGCTGCTGTGCATCTATAAATACAGTGGTTATGTTAAGGAGAAAATGTGACAAGGTTAATGAGATACCCAGGCTTTAATTGTTCTAGACATTTTAATATTTGGACTGAGACTAGAAATAGGGAGTGAAAGGATATTTTTTTCACAATATGACATATATGGCAAACTGTTGTTTTGTTTTTCTTTTCCTCTGAGATCCTGCAGATATGGTGGTATCGAGATTTTAAATTACAACTGTCACAACTTTAACAAGGGATTAGAAAGGGTATGATTAAGTACTCTGTTTTCCACTGAGATGCCTAGGCATTGGTCACAGCAGTCTATGTCTGCCTATTTCTTGTGTCATCTGTGGCTCTCCTCATCTCTTGCATGAAAATGGGTGTGGGTCTTAACTCTGGATTCCAGACAGGATCACTTGGTAGACTTGAGGGGCATGGGATTCAAAAGCATGTTCAGATTTACATGTTGTATTTAACCATATTATGGAACCAGTGTTTCATTGCTTTTGTGTCCACATCCTTATTTGTTTCATATAGAGAAAGTCTATTCTATCTGAATTAAATGACTGAGACATAAGACACTCTCAAATTTTCTAAACAACTTTCCTCCCTATTCAGTGTCTATTGGTCTTGAACTCAGAACTCTTAGAAGACCATTACTGCATATCTATACCATTTCACCAAGTAGGATTAATAAGAAATTCTAACTGAATCTTAGCATCTGTTGGCTAGTATCTTAAATGACTATACAGCCTCTGCTAATGCATCTTATGTACAGATACAATGTTCTGCAATAATTCTATAGGCTTACAAAATTAGTCTTTAAATAGTTAATAAACAACTTATATGCCAAATATCAAAATGTTGTAAATGTAGCGCTTCTGAGACCAGAATTTTGCCATTCACAGAGGGCCTACCTAATTCTGAACTCACAGTGATGTCTTCTGATCTCAAAATCAGCCCCATTATCCCATCCATGTTAATTTGGATCTTACCCAAAATGTCACACTGCTTCTTTCAGAATCTAGAACCAAAGGTTTATGATAAACACAAAAGAAAGTGGTTAAATAGTAAAACAATCAAATACATACAGAAAACTTCATAGTTCATATATCAAGTTCTTAGCAGTATTGGTAACTTTGATGGCCTGCAAGCTCCTCTGGAACACATCCACAACTTGAAATAGTCACCGTGTCCTTTGTTCAGAGCTTCAGTTTATGGAAAAGTTACTCCAGAGATGAATTAAAAATAGAGAAGATACAGCTGCCTTGGTATATCCTTTGCTATGTTGCTTGCACTTCCTTTATCCCAAACACAAGTTTCACAGCACAGGCATGGAAAACCCTTAGCATTCTGTCCACAGGCCTGCTTCTACATGTGCTGGCTCCTTTCAGTGGATTAATTGCACAACTGATGACCTTTAATGGGCCATCAAACAGGTGAGGCGATACTGCTGCCAACGTGTCTAGTGTTGTCATCCTGAGACATTTGGGAATACAAATATAGCCTGTATATCTTTAAGTCTTAATACAAAGGCTATACAAAAATATAAACAAGAATATCATTCTGAGCTAATCATAACTTTATCACTGAAAACTTGTACAGCATATCTTGCATACTTCATTGCAATTTTATAAAATTGGAATTAATAAGAATATAAAAGCATCTCACAATTCCATACCATATGGGTCTCACATGAAGAGAGATTAAAAAGACTTAGACTTTTCAGCTTAGAAAAGAGGAGACTAAGGGGGGATATGATAGAGGTCTATAAAATCAGGACTGGTATGGAAAGAGTGTATAAGGAAAAGTTATTTACTTATTCCCACAATATAAGAGCTAGGGGTCACTAAATGAAATTAATAGGCAGCAGGTTTAAAACAAACAAACAAAAGGAAGTTTTTTCTGCACTCAGCTCATAGTCAATCTGTGGAACTCCTTGTCAGAAGATGCGGTGAAGGCTAGAAGTCGAACAGGGTTCAAAAAAGAGCTAGATAGATTCATGAAGGTAAGGTTAATCAATGGCTATTAGCCAGGTTGGGTAGAAAAGGTATCCCTAGTCTCTATTTCTCTGGAAGTGGGTGACAGGGGAGGGATCACATGAGGATTACCAGTTGTGATCCCTCCCTCTGGGGCATCTGGTATTGGCCACTGCTGGCAGACAGAATACTGGATTAGAATGACCTTTGGTCTGATCCAGTATGATCTTCTTATGTTCTTAGGATTACCAGGTCACAGTGTCAAGGAACCTCAGTGAAGTTACACAGTTGTTCCACTGGTGTAAGTGAAATGCTTAAATATGGAGGTATAGATATATCTAACCAATCTATACTATACATCTCAACACTTTGGTTGGAATTTTGTTCTGTCAACCAATTTTGGAATTTTCAGTTCTTTTAAAGTAGGCCAGTGTCTACTTATGTCTGGAGATTTAATCGAAGGCTAGAAAATATGAAAGCATTTGCTACATTGTTTATCTTATTGGGAAATGGAAAGCCAGACCATTTCTTATCTGTTGAAGGAGACTTCAAAATACATGAAAAATATATCTGATATCAGTATTCAGTATAGTTCTGAGGCACCAAATCTGCATAATATATGTACAACACACAGCAAGAGTAATTGAGTATATTGCTAGCAAACAGTATCTTAAACCCCTTGTATTCTCTTTAAACTTTGATTGATTATATCCGTTTAATTCACATTCTTATGTATATCTCTTATGTATATCTTATGAGAACTATATTAACCCAGAATTAAATATTCTGTATTCATATTAAGCTTCTAATGCATTACAATGTTTTTAGCAGACACCATTGAGTTTTAATGAACTTGTATTATTCTTAAATTGTTATTTTAAAATCAGAGATTAGATGGTTAGAAAATGTGATTAACAATCCAAAGGACACAGGTCACAAAAGATGACATAAAAAAAATCCCGTAATTACCCCCAGGCTTTCCAGCATCTATTTATAAGTATTCCTCACAGTCAAATGTTTTAATATGCTTATTCCAGGAATGAAAGTTTAATATGGAATATTTCAAGAACAATTTTAAAATGACAAAAGGAATAAAGACATTCAAGGACATTATAAATGGCATTATAAATGGGAGAAGTCAATAGCTATACTGACTCAGAGTAATCATGATTGTTTTATCTTCTATAAAATCTGATAAAAAAGGGTACGTCTACACTACAAAGTTAGTTCGAACTAACGGACGTTAGTTCGAACTAACTTTCATAGGTGCTACACTAGCGCTCCGCTAATTTGAACTTAATTCGAACTAGCGGAGCACTTAGTTCGAACTAGGTAAACCTCATTCTATGAGGACTAAGCCTAGTTCGAACTAGCTAGTTCTAATTAAGGGGTGTGTAGCCCCTTAATTCGAACTAGTGGGAGGCTAGCCCTCCCCAGGTTTCCCTAGTGGCCACTCTGGCCAACACCAGGGAAACTCTATTGCACCCCTACCGGTCCCGGACCCCTTAAAGGGGCACGGGCTGGCTACGGTGCCCGTGCCAGGTGCAAGCCTGCCAGCACTCAGCCAGCAGACCCTGCACCTGGCACGGATCGAGCCAGCCACCCGATGCCCCCCAGCCCTCCCCCTCTTCCCGGGACCAGGCTGGCGGCTCCCGGGAGCTTGCCCAGGACCGCAAGAGGCGGGCACCCGCCTGGGCTAGTGCGGACATCATGGACCTCGTCCACGATCTCCGCATTAAGCACAAGAAAGTGGCTGGCTATGGCAGGAGAGCTGCCAGCCTGGCCACCCAGGAGCAGGTGTGCATGAAAATCAAGGGGGTCCACTGAGACCCCCCACCCTGAGCCCTGAACTTACAATGGCCGTCCTGGGTCAGACCAAAGGTCCATCTAGCCCAGTAGCCTGTCTGCCGACAGCAGCCAACCCTAGGGACCTTGGAGGGGATGGACCGAAGACAGTGACCAAGCCATTTGTCTCGTGCCATCCCTCTCCAGCCTTCCACAAACCTTGGGCAGGGATACCACTCCTACCCCCTGGCTAATACCACTCCATGGACCCAACCTCCATGACTTGATCTCACGTCCCTTTAAACTCTGTTCTAGTTATAGCCTTCACAGCCTCCTGCAGCAACGAGTTCCACAGGTTGACTCTTTGCTTTGTGAAGAACAACTTTCTGTTACTAGTTTGAAGCCTGATACCCATTCATTTCCTTTGGTGTCCTCTAGTCCTTCTTTGTGGGAACTAATGAAGAACTTTTCTGTATGCACCCTCTCCACCCAACTCCTGCTTTTAGAGACCTCTATCATGTCCCCCCTCCGTCTCTTCTTTTCTAAGCTGAAAAGTCCCAGTCTCTTTAGCCTCTCTTCATATGGGACCTGTTCCTAACCCCTGATCATTGTAGTTGCCCTCCCCTCTCCCAGCCTCTCTCTTCCCCTCTCCCACCTCCTTTTCCCAGTCTCCCCCAGTTTTGTTCAATAAAGACAGATTCCATTTTTGAACACAATTGTCCTTTATTTTGTACATCAAGAAAAGGGGATAGGGAAGGGTAAGTAGAAGGAGGTGAGGGAGAATTGGGGCACGAGCCCCCGATGGGGAGGACTGGGCTGGCTCTGCGGGCTTCTGGGGGTGGAAGCTCTCCTGCAGCCCCCCAATTGCCCCCTCTCCTCAGATGGCAGCCTGCGGCAAGTGCAGCCGGGCTGATGGTCGAGTGGTGTGATGTGCCCAGTGTGGGCACTCAGGGCACTCCAAGCCAGGACTGGTTTGCAAGCGGGGCACCCTGAGAACTGTCTGTCCGGGGTGGGGGTCGGGTCCCTTTAAGCGCAGCCCTCGGCTAGCCTGAGACAGCATCTCCACGCTCTAAGTCCTCCTCTGATGCCCTGCCAGCACTGCTTCCGGCCATCCTTAAGCCCGGTTCAGGGTCCACTTAATGTGGACATGCTAGTTCGAATTAGCAAAACGCTAATTCAAACTAGTTTTTAGTTCTAGACGCGTTAGTTCCAATTAGCTTAGTTCGAATTAACTTTGTAGTGTAGACATACCCAAACAGAGTTAGAGAAAGTTAAATGATTTTGCTAATGTTCAAAAGTCAACTTTTTGCATTACTTACAAATATCAGTGCAAAAAAGTAAGTTCAAAATAGGTCACAAGTGAAGGTCCCTTAATATATACATCTGTGAAACACTGTTCTTTACCCTGTTTTTATTGGAGGATATTGGCATGGGGCCATCTCATGGAGCCTATGCAGTTTGAGTAAATAGACTATGGAAAGAGCCATCTATGAAGATTAGATGTGTGCAATGCTTTTCCTTGACTGCTCTTCAACTTCTCTTGCACCTTTAGTACTACATTAAACATTGATCCTACTAAGACTTTTGTACATGTTCAACCTTACACTCTTTGAATAGTCATATGGACTTAACATGGTTAGCTAGGCATTTGTGAATAGTCTTTCTGGAAAGTGAATCAGCAAAACTGAAGAACCATTGGCCATGACCTCACCATTAGTTGCCATGGTCATCAAATATCCCTACCACTGTGAAACTACACATGGAATGGCTCTTTTCCAGGCAAGGGATATAGATTGTTTACATGTAGTCTGCATAATCTACTCCCTTTATATAGCAGAATCAGAAGTGGCTTAGAGATTATGGTGGAGGCCCTTAAAATTACATTTGCTCCATTTTAGGAATAAGGGGGATCACCAAGCCTCATTTGCATACCTAATGAACTGCCATTTTTGCAGAAGAGGCTCTTGAGCCAGAAGGAGCTGTCTACACTGCTCCTTCTTGTGCAAGAAAACCCCTCTTGCGCAATGCCGTTATTCCTGAAAATAATGAGCGTAGCGGCATTACACAAGAGGGTTTTTCTTGCACAAGAAGGGGCAGTGTAGATAGCACTTTCTGGTGCACCAACCTCTTCTGCTAAAATAGCGGCTCATTAGGTATGCAAATGAGGCTCGGTGATATTCCACGCTTAGTCTCATTTGCATATTTCTCATGCAAGAAGCTGCAAGTGTAGACATAGCTAAGTTGAATATGAATTAAAAATGTTACGCTGTTGCAAAAAAAACCCCTATGTTTTCTGGGAATTATTGAAAAAAGTGTTTATATGGAAGACATGTGAGGAACTTGCCATATTCTGCTTAGCGCCTGTGAGGCCTCAGCTGTAGTGCTGTATGCATATCAGGGTGCCTCACTTGAGGAAAGATATGGAGAAATTGGACAGAGTCAAGAAGACACCAATAAAAGTAGTAAAAGATTACGAAAATAGTGACATAGGTGATAAGGTTACAAATTTAGTCTTGAGTAAAAAAAAAAGACTGAGGAGGGACTTTGAACAGTCTTCAAATATGCTAAGAGTTCTTATGAAGAGAATGATGATGTTATCCATGAAGAACCATATTATCCCTAGCTTCTATTTGCCAGAAGCTGGGAATGTGCAAAGGGGATGAATTACTTGATGATTACCTGTTCTGTTCTTTCCCTCTGAAACACCTGGCATTGGCCACTGTTGGAAGCCAGAATTCTGGGCTACATGGACAATTGTTCTGACCCAGTATGTCCATTCGTATGTAAAAAATAATGGACTTAATCTGAAGTAACACAGATTTAAGCTAGGGTATGTCTACACTTGCAGCCTAATTCGAACTAGTGCTGCAAATGTAGGAATTTGGAATTGCAAATCAAGCCCGGGATTTAAATATCCTGCACTTGATTTGCATGTTCCCGGCTGGGCGCCATTTTTGAAATTTACAAGCCCGAAGTAACTGCCCATATCTACACGTGGCAATGAAATGGGCATTCGAAATAAAGCCCTAGTTTGAACTACCTGTTAAACCTCACTGCAGGAGCAATAACAGGTAGTTCAAACTAGGGCTTTATTTCAAACGCCCGTTTCACTGCTGCGTGTAGACGTGGGCAGTTACTTCAGGTTTGTAAATTTCAAAAAATGGCGCCCGGCTGGAAAGAAGCAAATCAAGTGCGGGATATTTAAATCTCGGGCTTGATTTGCAATTCCGAATGCCTACATTTGCAGCCCTAGTTTGAATTAGGCTGCAAGTGTAGACATACCCTCAGATATTAGTAGGAAAAAAATCAAACTACAAATATAGTTAAGCATGGAAATAGAATTCCAAGGGAAGTTGTGGAATCCCCATCACTGGAAGTTTTTAAACATAGATTCAAGAAATACTTCTCAGAGATTCTCTACATTTTCCTGCCTCAGTACCGGGGCTGGACTTGATGACTTCTCAAGGTCCCTTCCAGTCCTGAATTTCTATGTTTTTGTGACCAAAATATATATCCTCAGTTCAGTTAATTAGGCACTTACAATTAAAGTGTAGTTTGTATCATCTATAAAATTAACCTGTTTACATTATAACCCTGTATCTTGAAGATTCAATGTAATTCAAATCCATCTTTGAAGACATAATTAGTAAATTGTTTTGATAAATTTAATAAGTATAACTCCATTACTTCTAGAAAATATCAATTGTGGAAATCCTGTAGATTCTTTAAAATAAATAACATAGTATATATTTTATCATCAATTACTTTCTTCAAACTGTGATCAAGTGGTTAGAGATTGACTTTCTTTTTAAAATTATTCACTTCTTTTCCTAAGCTGTCATACCAGCAAATGGCATTTGCATGATGAAATAATTTTCACATTTGTGATGAACACTTATTGCTGTCAGAGCCAGGTACTTCTACTAGCCATACAATCAGCTCCTTGATAACATGGAGCAAATAAAATTGATACAATATATTCAGCTGTTTCCTTGCCTGTTTTTGAAACATGTGCAATCTTAGTTGAAACAGCAAGATGAAAGCAGAATTAGTGAATTAATCAGTTGTCCAGGTACAAGTATACATTTTGATAGGAAATATTGCCTATAATTAATGAACTTCTTGAAACTGAACCTTCCCAATTATCACTGCATTTCATTTATCAGGTACTAATTAAGGGGATTTTATTATAATTCATAGGGATAATGAACAGAGGAGCACATCTTATGAATGTTTAAAGTGCTGGTACACAACCTGTTGTACAAGGAGGGAATTGTCATTGAACAGATCAGCTCTATATTTTCATTTTATACTCATGTCTACTCAGAAAAAAGTTGTTACAACCTATTATTTTTGCTAACATTGGAGAGCTGATACAGCTCTGGGAGTATGAGCTGGGCTCTCTTTAGTCTCAAACACGATCAACAGAATGTAAACTATGCTCAAGCTGCAGCAACAAGATTCTTTATTACTGGACATGGACGAACATAATTGACTTTCAAAATCCAGACTGGTTTTGCAGAGCATGAATTGGAAGAATAATTTTTTTAAGTGAAACTCAGAAAATGTTGTTCCAGATGTCACTGTGAAACAATAAACAGTACCCACACAATGCCATTTTTTCAGATTTAAATTTCCAGGGTCAAGGAGCACTTTAAGCTCTACAGTGTGATGAATGGTGTCTAATGAGACTTTTCTATTTTGGCAGACCTCCAGGAATTGCTGCAATAAAGGGATTATGAAATTAATGTCTTCTTTTGATGCCATCCTCCAGTAGATTCCTGAAAGACTTCTCATTTGGGGAGGTGGATGGGAATTATATGTAGTACATGGTATTGATGGTTGTATATTATTTCATTCCCACACCATCTTATCCTCAAAACTCAGCCTGTGAGCCTCTGCCTACCTGGCTGCTAAATCCATTTTCACAGGCTGTTCTCTTGCCTGAATAATGTGAATTCATACCCTGTGTTTTAGACGTGTGGTAGAAAGCCAAGAGTCATTAATGTAACTAGTCATGGATTTTTGCATGATAAATCAAAACTAGTGGGAATAAGCAGAACAAAATCAGGGAGGATTATGGTATGAGGGGCCTCTATAAGTTTCTTTACACTTCTGTTTGGCACACATCTCCCAGACTGAACAGAGAGAGTTGTACTAGCAGGCTCACAATAGGAAAGTGGGCATTGTGGTTCAGGATGATTCTTGGGCTTTCAAGCCTACCCTACCTTCTTGACCTGAGAGTCTATGCTCCAGTCCAAGCCAGAGTATTGGCACTGGTGTGTTTAGTTGGATAGCTGAAAGCCCTTACCTGATTGGGAGACTTCTTTCCAACTGCGATGTACAGATAATCTATTGCTATTATTCAAACAATGGCAAGCAAGACCAGACAACAGGGAGCAGGTAACATAGAATAAGGAGTTATAAAAATTACTATAAGTTGAACCTCCCAAATCTGAGACTCACTAATCTAGCAACATCCGTGGTCCAATAGGACCACAGATGTTGCTGGACCAAGAAGCCCTGGAGACAGAAGCAACAGAAGGGCTGGGGAGCTCTGGCTGGGTCACACGGTATCTGGGGAGCCCTCCCCCCCAGCCAGAGAACTCCTGGCATTAGTGGGGCCAGGTGACCAGGGAGTCCCAGCCAGGAATCCCAGCAAACCCCCAGTGGCAGCAGGCCAGGGTGACTGGACAGCATCTACTGGGGAATGCCCCGGCTGAAGGGGGGCTGGCAGAGGTAGGAGGCCAGAATCTCCAGCAGCAGTGGGGCAGCCCTAGCAGGAGAGTGGGGCAGCTAGGCACCCCGACTAGTGAGCCCCTGGTATCAGCAGGGCTGGCAGCAGCCAGGAACCCCAGGGAACCCCCTGGAACTCCCCTGGAACAGCAGGTAGGCAGCAGGGTAGGGAGCTGTGGTAGGCCAGTGTTAGGGGGTCTAGAGGCAGGGTAGGGAGCTCCAAGAAGGGGAGCCCAGAGTGGGGCCACCAGCAGGAAAGCACTGACCTCTCCTGGTCTGGAAAATTCCCTGGTCAAGCACAGCTCAGGTCCCAAGTATGCCAGACCAGAGAGGTCCAACCTATACTTCCTGGAGAGATGTCAATATGAACCAGTGAGGTATAGTATGAAGTCCCGTCTCTTCGACTAGAATTTAAAATGTGTTTCAGGTTTGCCATGTAAGAGTCATTTTGGATCCCACATTGAGTAAGATATTCTGATTCCATGTCTAGGCTAACGTTTTAAACTAAGACCTAAATAAAGTCTACATGTTCACTATTGATTTCCAGCATAGTGCCTTATTTTTCACCTGAAATTATTGTATGAATAATCAGATTTAGTATGCATGGAACTTCACCCATTCAGTTGTCTAACTGTATCCACAAATAATGTGGTTGGGCAGCCAAATAGTTGCAATTTTGTGGGGGAAGATGTTTTTGTCACAGTGAAAGCTAGGTGGAGATGCAGTAATAATCAGATGAAATCAAGTAAAAGAGCATTTTTCCCTTTACATCTTCCTCTATGGAAAGAGAGGTAACGTACATTGATCGTTAAGAGAATGCCAGCGAAGTATAATATAGGTGAGGCAGGAATAACATAAGATAAAGCAGCAGAAAGTAATTGGAGTATAGTTTCAGTGGCAACGTATCAAAGGGGGAGTAATAAGAGTACAGTTAAGACAATAGACTGGAGGAAACAAGAAAGGACTTTGGGTAAACAGAGAAAGGAAAAAAACCAAACAAACCAACAGTGCTGGTAAAGGAATATAATTGTCCAAAGAGTGTCATGTGGGAAGTCTGGGACAGTAGGCTGTATAGATGTCAAAGTAATATTAGGGTAGTTAACCAAAACCAATTTTGAGACATCATTGAGCTCACAGAATTTAACATTGTCTTCTAAAGGGGCAAGTTATGAGAACTAGAAAAATAATCTCCTAATCTGATGGGAGAGAAATACATTTGATTAAGTCTGTTCAATATGTAATAAAAAACTCTCTTCTGTCATGGTTGCACAGCAACACATTTATAATGGTTGCACAGCAACAAATTGGCAACAGTTACTATCCCTCAATTGAAATATAGGTTAGCGTGTGACTAATAGAAGCTGCCAGTTGAACTGCAAGGGAATGACTGATTTCAAAGGACTGCTTGTATGAGCTGTTGAAATTTAGGCTGTTCTGGAAAGATTGTTCTCTCTGGGAGTTCTCAGATGGCTAGAAAGGCTTAAACCAACCAGGTAACATTTACCCACTTTCTTTGTACGTTGCCCTGAAGGAAGAAAATATACATTATATTTGATTCATATAATTAACAGAGTTATTTTAACAAACTCACAGGCACAGTAATGTGCAAAGGTGTGTGCTTATTTTTAGGCACGGGGAACATTATTTAAATGAATACAACTGATGAGAAAATTAGAGCAACAAAGAATTAAAAGGGCCAGATTCTGATGACCTTACTCAAGCACTCAGCTAATACAGTGATGAGCACAGCATAAACATCCAAACAAAACAGAACTTTCATTGAGCAGTACCTTTCTTACCAGTAGCTTCACTGATGTCAGTGGAAATACCCATGATCTCATACTGTTAAATATGAGTTCATGGTGCATCTCTCAATACATAGCTATGCAATATAATGGCTTGGGCTCAATGAATTTACTATCATCAATATTTACTGAAGAAATGCATTTTAAGCAAATATTCTAAAATAGTTGAAGAAAGAAAATTCTGAATTTCAATTCAGAATCTTCACAACATTAAATTGTTGCTAAGATTTATGCTCATTCACCGCCTTATTAAACTCACATTAATGCCAGTTGGGAACACTCTAAGTTGGATCAGACCCCTAGTAAGGTTCAGAAACATATTATAGGACTCAGAGCAGATGTTTCCACCCTTACACAAGCTCAGGGATACTTATTACTCAAATTATCTGCCTAAACTATATAAGACTAATTAAGGAATACAGTGCAATGTGAGTAAGGGTGTCAGAAATAAGGATCGTGTGTTTTCAACTCTTTCCCCTGCCAGATTGATTCATTTGGGCATAGTCTTTGCTTTGCTTCAGGCACCTGTTGCATCTCATTCTTTTCCTTTCTGTGCCTGTGGATCACAACAGTTTCACTTCCTGAGGACTAAAATGCTTTAGTTTAAGGCATGCTGCCCTGCAGTTTGGACTAAGAGGGTATGAATAGCAATGTGTGCCAAAGTGCCACACTGTAACTCTGTGTGGATGAAGCCAACATGAACATAACAGTGTCAGGTTTTCAGTAATACACTCTTCTTCAACAAGAACATTTATGTTTATCCACACAATGACCACATGGAGAAGTTACAATCAGCATCTCTCAAGTTATTTGACTGAGGATTGGGGCAACTGGGTACAAATAATGGCCGGTCATATGCAGAAGGTCAATGTATGTGATGTCATGGTAACTTCTGGTCTTAATCCTTGTGATTAAGATTTATGCTCTGGTCTTAATCCATATGAAATGCTATGAAATTAAGAAACATATGTTTTTCATATGTTCAGTTAAAGCAGGTTGATTTTCAATTAACTTATGAGATGAAATGCTTTGGAGAACCATGTTAATCACTAAATAGTATCATGTAAATTGTCTTCTCTTCATTGACGATTATTATGATCTATGCAAACAGTAAAAGAAGAGAAAGTTAACAAATAAATAATACTTAATATATTATTAATCAAATTCTAGGTAGGTTTTGTAACATGCTAGTCCTCCCAAAATTTGCTCTCATAGGCATTTAAATGACCCTATCACTAAAACAAAAAACAGGAATGTGTAGCACTTTAAAGACTAACAAGATGGTTTAATAGGTGATGAGCTTTCGTGGGCCAGACCCACTTCCTCAGATCAAAAAAAACATCTTGTTAGTCTTTAAAATGCTACACATTCCTGTTTCCTGTTTTTTGTTTCCTGTTTTTTGTTTCAGCTGCACCAGACTAACACGACTACATTTCTACCCCTATCACTAAAGACATTGGTGTTTCAAGCATGTGACTGAGGAGAGAATTTTACTGTTACCCATCCTTCATAGTAAAGAACACGTGTTGTTATTTGGTACAATGAAATGTTTGTGTTATTTTAGTCATTTGGTACAATGAAATATGTAACTGTAATGCTTTCTTTATTTAGTATCTTTCTTCTAAATATCTAAAAGTGCTCTACATAATTATATGAGCTCTGATTCCAGTGTGCTTGGAATAAAACTACTAGCTAGAGAAAAATTTACTCTGATCTCAAAAGCTTTTGCTTGAATTTGCATAGAATTTTCCCATTTTCAGTGTTACTTTGGCCTTAAAAATTTTGGTACAACATTTACAGCTGTGTGTATTTTTCTAGTGATGAATAGAAATAGGTTACTGTAGACTTATTTTACGTTTACATATTTAGGCATAGCAGGAAAGGCTTAGATCATAGCATTACACTTAATTCTATTCAAAGTGAGAGTTCCAGCATTTTGTAGTGATTAATTTTTAATCCACATGTCATGGAGGCTTAATATATAATTGTTGATGTGAAAGCATTTTTTTGATACCAATAGCAAATGAAATCACAGAGGGAAAACAATGAATTTGCTGCTGCTGTGTTTTTCATTCATATGAATGAGATCTGCACAGTTAGTTTTAAAATTGGACTAACAACGCCTGTAAACAAAAAATTAAGAAGGGATGCAATGATACAGTGGTTACATACTATAATCGAGTTGTGAATAAGAGACTAAATAGTAGATTTTGAGGAAAATGCTTCTAAACTAGATTTAAGGAACTGTATTATTTCATTATGAAAACCTTTATATAACTAGTGCTTGTTTGCAGATTGTATTCTAAAATGTGTTTAAACATAGTAGTTAAAGGGTAAGTAATGAAAGGCTGAAATAAAGAAAGAAATGTCGGTCCTTTTATTGCTATATACGTTCTCATTATCCAAAGAAATTTGAAGTAAATATAATTAAATAAAAATAACAGTGAAGTTTTTTCCTAAAAAGATCAAGAGCTAAGTTTTCCTTTCTGATTTACACTGGCTCTCTTACATGGGTGCCAAATAGTAACTCTCCCATTGATCTATGTGGAAGTTACAGCATATTAAACCTGACCTGAGAGGAGAATTTTTCCCTAAAACAGGTAGCAAATATCCTTTTATCAAAAACTGCTTGCTGTACCACGTGTTCATAGCTGGCAATAAGTATGGCTACAAAATACAAGTAAGAAGCAGAGAAGAAAGAGTTGAGAAGGGAGAGAAAACATGAGTAGCATAATTCTTTAATATCTAGTGATTTTTATGGTGTACACCTCCCAGTCAACCTTTTTTACCTCCATCAACAATGATGCTCAAATAGGTTCTCTGAGTTTTACAGGGAACTTGGAAAAAATCAGGAGCAGAGATAATAAGGGTAAGAGCAGCAATTCTTTCTAGTATTTTCTTCTTCTACCCAGGACCCACTTGGAGGATAGGCATGTGCTATCTTTGGGAGATTTGATGGCATCTGAATTCCAGCTTTCCTTAAAAATAAATATGCTTCTAACTTGGCTTTAAAGAACCCCTCTGAGCTACATCTTTGAGGGATGAGGGAACTAGAATGCCCACACTAGCTCAAGAGATGTCTCTGTGTTAGGGGTCAGGGAGCAGGGAAACCCTTCCTGCAGCTACTCCATCATAATTCCTCTCTAAGGTATCACCAGGGATTCTTTTTTGGCTGGGAACAAATTCCTCCTTCCTCCCCAGCTTCCAAACAGCAGCAGTCCATAGAAGAAGGGCAGCCCTCGCTTATTTAAAGACCTGTAATGACAAGCTCAACAGCAACTCCCAGTATAAGTGTCCCACACAACTTCCACTCTCCAAGAAGTGGGACCAGAACATGGCTGTGTAGCCATATAATAGGAGCAGAGCTTGGCAAGGTAACCATAGGGTATGTGTCAAGGATCCTGAATTGCCTTAAACCACCACTGCTTCTAGTTTCATGTGACACTTGTTTAAAGCACAAGGTTTTCATCCCAGTTCTCTTCCAGTAGCTATTTGTAGCATTTCTCTTTCTTAGATGTCTGCTCCATATATTGAATTGTCTGCTTTATAAAAATTCAGACCAACTCCTTCATCTCTCTTAAAGGGTACATTGGATTCCCTGTAACTATTTCAATATTCATTGATTTCGCAACTAGACTGTGACATGGTTGGCTCTTAATATGGTTTCTGTGAGTGCACAATGAGTTAGCATCTAATACTGTATTCCCCCCCCCCTCCAAAAAAAAACCTGAAGGCTGACCATGTGCAAAATTGTGGAGAATTAATGTTACCTGAGAAAGCATGAGCTCTTAGTGCAGAGTCTGTGTCTCCTGTCTGCAGACAGAGTCAAGGGACTGTCATGATTACTGTGAGGGAGAGAAAAGCTGCTGGGGTGTGTTGAGAAGTTCATTCACACAACTGAATTAAATCAATGAGCCTAGGAGTTGAAGAATATACAGATTCTTGATCCAGACGTCACTGCTTTTTCTGGACTAAAACTTCACTCTCTCTGCAGACTGGGGAGGAAGGGGGAATGGTGCAGTGAGGCCCAAAGATCAACATCTATCTATCTATCTATCTATCTATCTATCTATCTATCTATCTATCTATCTATCTATCTATCTATCTATCTATCTATCTATCTATCTATCTATCTATCATTGAAAAAATATTGAAAATTGATGTACTCTGAAAAATACTGATGTGTTCTTGATTAAATCTGTCTATCTGTCTGTCTGTCTCTTTCTCTCGCTCCATGATGCATCAGCACACCTCCCAAATTTTGAGCGTCTTTATCATTACAACATCACTGTGAGATAGGAAAGTGTTATTAGTATACTTTTACAGAAGATGAACTGAGATACAGAGATATTAGTGCTTATACCAAGATAACACAGGAAATCTACAGTGGAACCGGAAATTTAAACCATCACTCTGAAGTCTCAAGCTTCCACCTGAACCACTGAGATGACTTTTCTTTCTTTCCAGAATAAACACTTGCAAAATGTTGACTGAGGACAACTAATTTGCATAGCACACATTCTCAGAAAGCTGCTAAGGACAGGACTAAACATAGCAATATATGGGAGGTGCTCAGGCTCACAGGCCACAACATGCCACCTTTAGCCACGCCATTTAATTCTTGAGAAGATGAAGGTAACAGTATGGATAGATATCAATAATCCATTATCTTCTGAAAGGTGTTTCCTGCAGCTAAAAAGCTCAGATTTAAACAATCCAGCGATTCCACTTAACATTAATGAATACCACAGGATTAAATTTCAACCCTGAATTTCTGTAATCACTAAATAGCTTCTGTGAGTGCCTTTTTAAAGCAATATTTCTCCACTTTTATGCAATGAGCTTATGAATGAAAAAAAAAGAGAGAAAAGGGAACATAGAATCAACATGGAAAACACAATAACAATGCATCTTTCTGAATGATAAGTAAAACACTACCCTAAAACAATTTTGGCAGTTGTCTGTTAGCTTTGTTCCTTACCCGTCAGTTTAAATGAGGAATAGGCAAATGTCTCCTTACCACATAACTTCTTCCCTTCTCATCCAGTCACATATTCATGAGTCATTCACATTCATATTGTATTTCCAGAGTCCTGAGGTACACCGAGGTAGGCCTGCTCTCAGTCTCTTGGGAAGTATTACCTGATCATTTCTTGAGTCTCCGACACCTGAAATCACTTCTAGTGACTTCAGCTTCACTTAGGGTTTGGTTGAGGTAAGGCCCTCACACAAGCTCATTCAGTTCTGTGGCTGTCATCTGTAGCTTCAACAAAGTACCTCCACTGCACCATTTTCCATTGGGGAAGAATTCTTACAATAGGTTGGGATTCTCAGAGGAGTAGAAGCAGTAGCTTAAAATGTCCTTGGTCAGAGTCTTGACTATTAGGGATAGACTTATTTTCAGGGCAGGAATCCTTTTTCCCTTATAATCTCTTTCTGTTCAATTTCAAAAGTAAATCAAAAGAATGTGGCAGTTTTTTCAACTGCAGAAAACCTCGTTTTACGAGGAATAACTCCTTTTTTCTGAAAAAAGACTTCTATGTAATGCAAACTGGACTGCCTGAATGCTCTTTTTCAAAAAAGGAGCTTGCTTTTTCGAAAGTACTGGTTGTAGTCTAGACGCTCTTTTTGAAAGAGGCTTGCTGTCTAGACGTTGCCAGTGAGAAGTTCACCCTTACTTTTATTACTTTTTATTACTTAGAACTAGTGGGATGAATTTGGCTAGCTTTTCCAGATGTTTGTTGTTGTTGTTCAACACAGTTCTATAACAGCTTTGGCATAGGTATGACATTTTATTACCTTGACATAGGAGTTATCCCACTGCAGGGATGTATGGATTATAGGCCATCTTGTTGTCTTGTCAGATGACTGAGTTCTTAGACTTATTTTTCTGAGTGATCTTCTTATCCAACATAAAAATAACTCAGGATCACATTTACTTCATGACAAACATGGGAAGGGCCAAAGTCATTTCAGGTTCTACTCATACTCTGGCTTATTGGATTAGACTTGACTTAGAAATTTGTGAAGATAGCATTTTTTGTGATAAGAACTAGAACAGATTAAATATGATTACCTGTTTTTTATTATGATGCATCCAGTTTGAAAGTATTTGAGACACAGTTATCTGAGATATCACCTTTTACCATTTACATTACAATATATACGTTATATCAGTAGGGACACAGTACCTATCAGTCCCGGGTTAAAAAATAAATCACAACCAGCACAGGACATGCACAATGGAAGGAACATGCCTCAATAAACTAATCTACAAAACACAATTTTAAATCCCTTTGTTTAGCCATATTTTTCTATATTTATATTGGATTTCTTCTTCAAGGGGGGGAGATATTCTAAAAACAGTATTTCTTGGCAGGTTCTAGTTTTCACTGACATGTGGTGCTCTAGTGTTTGGTGACAAATGCTTATACATAAATATATAAAATCACTGGGGGCTGTTTGAAAGGGTGGTTTGTGTATATGTATGTATGTATGTGAATAAAATCTTGGAGTCAGACTGATAGACAGGTACAGTACAGGATTTCATCTCAGGCTTCCTCGAGGTTAACCTCATACTGACTATGTTTTTCTTTATGCAAGCTGTGTTTAAAGCTATTATTTCTGACTTTTCTCTTATACCCTCATAGCATGAGCCTGCCAGTGAAACAAAAATTGTCTTTTATTTTGAAAATCACAGTGATTTTGCTTTAGGGGGTTTGCCACTGCAAGAAATACATTGTCTGCATATAATGACAGAGCACTTTACATACTTTAGCTTCCTACTTTTAGGCCCTGTGTTTCATTTTCATCCGTAAACAATATTTACAATGGTTAAAAGGACAAAAAGGTATATCTTTGTTTTGTGGTTTCATTGTTGAATTATTAGTCATTTTATAATTGCGAGAATAATTACATGTATTGCCATTTCAAAGGAACTGAGATGTACCACCCAGATATAAAAAAAGGTTTATAACAATTTATACATGTACACATTGCATAGTATAGAGATTTGGGATACAGGGGAAGCAGCTTGGATATTAGGACAAACACCATTTAGTCTTCACCTTTGTGTTTTCTACTTGACATACCTCAAAAGATCCCAATTTTCAAAGGTTTTTTGGAAAATCTTTCCTTTTTAAGATATCTTAGCTTGAGCATCCATAAACATGCATTACTTTAAAAAATCCTCACTAAAAACTTTCCATCAAAGACCAACACTGATTTGCTTATTCTGGGGAAGCCATTGTGTTTGAACATTTTTCCATATGGGACAGTCTTTGCTTTTTTGCTCTCCACCACCAGGTAATGTGGGTATGCTACAAATTGCATCAGATGTGTGAAGTGATTTTCTTCTGAAGAGCCTAATCCTGTCCTTATATTGAGGCATATCTCCCAGGGTACATCTAGACTGCAAGCTGCTTTCGAAAGAAGCTTTTTAGAAAAAGCTTTTTTGAAAAAGCTTCTTTTGAAAGAGAGCATCCACTCCTCAAAACCAGATCAAAAAAGTCATCTGCTTTTTCAAAAGAGAGAATACAGACTGCATGGATGCTCTCTTGAAAGAAAGCCCTGATTGCTATTCACAGAATAGCCACCAGGGCACCTGTGCTATTTTGGATTGCCTCTTCTTTTGAAAAATGTCCCTGTTCTGCATCCACACACCTTTTTTTGAAGGAGTTCTTTCGAAAAAGGCGTTCTTCCTCATAATTTGAGGTTTATCAATATCAAAAAATCCCCTGCTTTCAAAAGAATGCAATTGCAGTGAGGACACAGGTGAAGGATTGGTTTTTTCTAGAAAAAGGGCAGTTTTTTCAAAAAAACAATGTAGTCTAGACATACCCCCATTGAATTTAATGTGAGCTTTGTCTGATCCAGAACTGAGTAAAAACTAAGGTAAGGACTTCAGAATTTGAATCCTTGTTTTTAAATCCATTGGTACAATTCAGAAAGGGTATGTCTACACTACAAAGTTAGTTCGAACTAACGTCCGTTAGTTCGAACTAACTTTCATAGGCGCTACACTAATTCGAGCGCTTAGTTCGAACTAGGTAATCCTCATTCCACAAGGATTAAGCCTCGTTTGAATTTACTAGTTCGAATTAAGGGCTGTGTAGACCCTTAATTCGAACTAGTGGGAGGCTAGCCCTCCCCAGGTTTTCCTGGTGGCCACTCTGGGCACCACCAGGGAAACTCTTCTGCCCCCCTCCCGGCCCCGGACTCCTTAAAGGGGCACGGGCTGGCTACAGTGCCCGTGCCAGGTGCAAGCACCCAGCCAGCAGACCCTGCACCTGGCACGGATCGAGCCAGCCACCCGATGCCCCCCAGCCCTTCCCCTCTTCCCGGAACCAGGCTGGAGGCTCCCGGGAGCTTGCCCTGGACCGCAAGAGGTGGGCACCCGCCTGGGCTAGTGCAGACATTGTGGACCTCGTTCACGATCTCCGCACTAGACACGGGAAAGTGGCCAGCTAGGGCAGGAGAGCTGCCAGCCTGGCCACCCAGGAGCAGGTGTGCATGAAAATCAAGGGGGTCCACTGAGACCCTCGACCCTGAGCCCTGAGCTTATAATGGCCGTCCTGGGTCAGACCAAAGGTCCATCTAGCCCAGTAGCCTGTCTGCCGACAGCGGCCAACCCTAGGGACACTGGAGGGGATGGACCGAAGACAGTGACCAAGCCATTTGTCTCGTGCCATCCCTCTCCAGCCTTCCACAAACCTTGCACAGGGACACTACTCCTACCCCCTGGCTAATACCACTCCATGGACCCAGCCTCCATGACTTGATCTCACTTCCCTTTAAACTCTGCACTAGTTAGGCCTCAGCTGGAGTACTGTGTCCAGTTCTGGGTGCCACATTTCAAGAAAGATGTGGAGAAATTGGAAAGGGTACAGAGAAGAGCGACAAGAATGATTAAAGGTTTAGAGAACATGACCTATGAAGCCAGGCTTCATGAACTGGGCTTGTTTAGTTTGGAAAAAAGAAGATTAAGGGGGGACATGATAGCGGTTTTCAAATATCTAAAAGGGTGTCACAAGGAGGAAGGCGAAAATTTGTTCCTCTTGGTTTCTGAGGACAGGACAAGGAGTAATGGGCTTAAAGTGCAGCAGGGGAGGTTTAGATTGGACATTAGGAAAAAAATTCCTAACTGTCAGGGTGGTCAAATATTGGAATAAATTGCCAAGGGAGGTGGTGGAATCTCCCTCTCTGGAGATATTTAAGAACAGGTTAGATAGACATCTGTCAGGGATGGTGTAGACGGAGCTTGATCCTGCCTTGAGGGCGCGGGGCTGGACTCGATGACCTCTTGAGGTCCCTTCCAGTCCTATTATTCTATGATTCTGTTCTAGTTCTAGCCTTCACAGCCTCCTGCAGTAAGGAGTTCCACAGGTTGACTCTTTGCTTTGTGAAGAACAACTTTCTGTTACTAGTTTGAAGCCTACTACCCATTCATTTCCTTTGGTGTCCTCTAGTCCTTCTTTACGGGAACTAATGAAGAACTTTTCTGTATGCACCGTCTCCACCCAACTCCTGCTTTTAGAGACCTCTATCCTGTCCCCACTCCGTCTCCTCTTTTCTAAGCTGAAAAGTCCCAGTCTCTTTAGCCTCTCTTCATATGGGACCTGTTCCCAACCCCGGATCATTTTAGTTGCCCTCCCCTCTCCCAGCCTCTCTCTTCCCCTCTCCCACTTCCTTTTCCCAGTATCCCCCAGTTTTGTTCAATAAAGACAGATTCCATTTTTTAACACAATTGTCCTTTATTTTGTACATCAAGAAAAGGGGCTAGGGAAGGGTAAGTGGAAGGAGGTGAGGGAGGAATGGGGCACGAGCCCCCGATGGGGAGGACTGGGCTGGCTCTGCGGGCTTCTGGGGGTGGAAGCTCTCCTGCAGCCCCCCAATTGCCCCCTCTCCCCAGATGGCAGCCTGCGGCAAGTGCAGCCGGGCTGATGGCCGAGTGGTGTGATGTGCCCAGTGTGGGTACTCCGGGCACTCCAAGCCAGGACTGCTTTGAAAGCGGGGCACCCCTGAGAATTGTCTGTCCGGGGTGGTGGTCGGGACCCTTTAAGCATAGCCCTCGGCTAGCCTGAGACAGCATCTCCATGCTCTAAGTCATCCTCTGATGCCCTGCCGGCACTGCTTCCGGCCATCTTTAAGCCCGGTTCAGGGTCCACTTAATGTGGACATGCTAGTTCAAATTAGCAAAACGCTATTTCGAACTAGTTTTTAGTTCTAGACGCGTTAGTTCGAATTAGCTTAGCTTAGTTCAAAGTAAGAATAAGAGCCTCCGGAAAAGGGCACTTTTTCCGGAGGATCGGGGCCAGTCTAGACGCTCTTTTCCGGCTTTTTTAAAAGCCGGAAAAAAGCGGCGGACATTTTTATTTAAATGCCGCGGGGGATATTTAAATCCCCCGCGCATTTCCCTACGACGACTCGTGAAATTTACATGCCCCTTCCGGAAAAGGGGCCAGTGTAGACGTAGCCGCAGGGTAGTGTAGACATACCCAGGAAGAGGAAATACTGGAAAAGTCAGGGTATGTCTACACTACAAAGTTAGTTCGAACTAACGGACGTTAGTTCGAACTAACTTTCCTAGGCGCTACACTAGCGCTCCGTTAGTTCGAACTTAATTCAAACTAACGGAGCGCTTAGTTTGAACTAGGTAAACCTCATTTTACGAGGACTAACGCCTAGTTCGAACTAGCTAGTTCGATCTAAGGGCTGTGTAGCCCTTTAGTTCGAACTAGTGGGAGGCTAAGGCTTCCCAGGTTTCCCTGGTGGCCACTCTGGCCAACACCAGGCAAACTCTATGCCACCCTCCCGGCCCCGGACCCCTTAAAGGGGCACGGGCTGGCTACGGTGCCCGTGCCAGGTGCAAGCCTGCCAGCACCCAGCTAGCAGACCCTGCACCTGACACAGCACAGAGCCACCCACCCGATGCCCCCCAGCCCACCCCCTCTTGCCGGGACCAGGCTGGCGTCTCCCGGGAGCTTGCCCTGGACCGCAAGAGGCGGGCACCTTCCTGGGCTAGTGCGGACATTGTGGACCTCGTCCACGATCTCCGCACTAGGCACAGGAAAGTGGCCGTCTAGGGCAGGAGAGCTGCCAGCCTGGCCACCCAGGAGCAGGTGTGCATGAAAATCAAGGGGTTCCACTGAGACCCCCGACCCTGAGCCCTGAGCTTACAATGGCCGTCCTGGGTCAGACCAAAGGTCCATCTAGCCCAGTAGCCTGTCTGCCGACAGCGGCCAACCCTAGGGACCCTGGAGGGGATGGACCGAAGACAGTGACCAAGCCATTTGTCTCGTGCCATCCCTCTCCAGCCTTCCACAAACTTTGGGCAGGGACACCACTCCTACCCCCTGGCTAATACCACTCCATGGACCCAACCTCCATGACTTGATCTCACTTCCCTTTAAACTCTGTTCTAGTTGTAGCCTTCACAGCCTCCTGCAGCAAGGAGTTCCGCAGGTTAACTATTTGCTTTGTGAAGAAGAACAACTTTCTCTTACTAGTTTCAAGCCTGCTACCCATTCCTTTCCTTTGGTGTCCTCTAGTCCTTCTTTATGGGAACTCAGGAAGAACTTTTCTGAATGCACCCTCTCCACCCAACCCCTGCTTTTAGAGACCTCTATCCTGTCCCCCCTCGGTCTCCTCTTTTCTAAGCTGAACAGTCCCAGTCTCTGTAGCCTTTCTTCATATGGGACCTGTTCCCAACCCCTGATCATGTTAGTTGCCCTCCCTTCTCCCAGCCTTTCTCTTCTCCTCTCCCACCTCCTTTTCCCAGTCTCCCCCAGTTTTGTTCAATAAAGACAGAGTCAATGTTGGAAGAAACATTATCTTTATTTTGTACATCAATAAGAAGGGGGGCTAGGGAAGGGTAAGTGGAAGGAGGTGAGGGAGGAATGGGGTACGAGCCCCTGATGGGGAGGACTGGGCTGGCTCTGCGGGCTTCTGTGGGTGGAAGCTCTCCTGCAGCCCCCAATTGCCCCCTCTCCCCAGATGGCAGCCTGCGGCAAGTGCAGCTGGGCTGATGGCCGAGTGGTGTGATGTGCCCAGTGTGGGTACTCCAGGCACTCCAAGCCAGAACTTCTTTGCAAGCGGGGCACCCCTTAGAACTGTCTGTCCAGGGTGGGGGTCGGGACCCTTTAAGCGCAGCCCTCGGCTAGCCTGAGACAGCATCTCCATGCTCTAAGTCCTCCTTTTATGCCCTGCCGGCACTGCTTCCGGCCATCCTTAAGCCCTGTTCAGAGTCCACTCAATGTGGACTTGCTAGTTCGAATTAGCAAAACGCTAATTCGAACTAGTTTTTAGTTCTAGATGCGTTAGTTCGAATTAGCTTAGTTCGAATTAACTAATTCGAACTAAGTTAGTTCGAACTAGCGCTGTAGTGTAGACGTACCCTCATATATTTTAGGTGGAGTCATAGAAATCCACCTAACCATAACATTCTGAAACATTTTCCCCTATTTGCAACTAAATATTCTGCTAATACTCTACATACAACATGGATTCACAATATAAAACAACAATATGAGGACATAGGATATTTATTCTGAAACCTTCTGTGACTCCATTTACTTACAAAGAGACTGTTTGGCTCTTTATTAAATAACAGTTAAACAATCAAGGAATACGGTATGTGCTGTTTGTGTTTTGGGTGCACCTGACTTTTCCAATTAGTGAGGACAAGTGGTTATCTATAAAACACAAAGGGTTCATCTACACTGCAATGCTATTTCAGGATACTGGAGTATCCCGAAATAGCTATCCCATGTCTTCACAGCAAGGCTCTTATTTTGGGCTCACTATTCCGATGTCCCTGTGAACCTCATTCTACAAGGAGTAAGGGACATTTTGGAATACCGCTTTATTTTGAAATTTGGCACTGTGTAGACAGTGCTAAATGACGAAATAAGCTATTTCAAATAGCATTGAAATAAGATACACTATTTGCGTAGCTCAAATTGCATATCTTATTTTGAGTTACAGTGTAGTGTAGATCCACTCAAAGTCTATGTCTAGACTGAAAGCCCCTTTTGAAAGAGGCTTTTTCGAAAGTTACTTTTGAAAAAGCCTCTTTCGAAAAAGAGCGTCTAGACTACAACCAGTACTTTCGAAAAAGCAAGCTGCTTTTTCAAAAGAGAGCAGCCAGGCAGTCTGGATGCTTTCTTTTGAAAAAGCACAGTTTGCAGTAGATAGCACCTTTTTTGAAAAGAGCACTTTCGAAAAAAGGCATTCTTCCTCCTAAAACGAGGTTTTCCGTGATTGAAAAAACTGCCGCGTTCTTTCGATTTACTTTTGAAAAAATGCAACAGCAGACTAGATGCAGGGGAAGTTTTTTTTTGAAAAAAGGCCACTTTTAAAAAAAAAAACCTATAGTCTAAAACACCCAAAGTGTGTTATGGTATATGTGGTAGAGCTCCAGAAGTCTGTACAGAAGTTAGGGATACCTTTCTAATGACACAAAAAAGAAAACTTACTATTAGCCCTAGTGCTATAACTGCCCAGTGTTCCAGAGCCCCATATATCACCCTGAGAGTCACTCCTTTGGGCTGCTGGAAATGTCATGAAGTTGAGTAGGGCAGGAGACATAATTTCAAATATCAGATTCTATGCCCTGTGACTGCACATTCACTGAGTTGCTGACTGTGAAACACCAGCCACATTTCAAAAAACTGGCCATTATATTTTTATTTGAGTGTTGTTTCAAATGGTATTGTATATATAGTCTGAATGTACAGCTTTCCTTCTCTCTGATACTAAGGCCATTTAGTAATAAATATCCCATAAAGAAGGATTATTCCTCTGAGAAAGTTTGTGTGTTTAAAATATTAATAAATAGAGAGTTAATATTTGTAAAAGACTAAACTATCTGTTTTAGTACCTGTCATATGTTTTTCTCTTTTTCTGATATTTCTGTGAGATATATAAAGCTCAGCAGTAGATAGCTACATAGCTGTATGCACTAGGTGACTATTTGTGAGCCTGTTAAACAATAAAACAGAAGGAAAGATTATGGAGACATTGTTTTTGTCGTCAGAATGCATGCTACCTATAGCTTGCACCTTTCTCTTCTATTCCTATATCTACTAGGTATTGCCCTTAGCTAGAGTTTATTAAATTGTCACTGTCCCTGGACTATTCTATGCTATACCTTGTCTATGGTTAATACCTGCAGCATATTACAACTGCATTATCTAATGTACCCATTGTAACATTTTTCTGTCTTCAAAGACTTAACAAGTTTTACCTAGTCAATGTTTATTTTAATAAATGAAAAATAGGCACAGATTGCTGCCCTATTTGAACTGAATGCATTTTAGAGATACTTGCATTATTAACTCATGGTGAAAGGAAATTGAATCAAGGAAGATATAACAAAAGAGTCCTTATTAAAGAATTTACTTCATCCAAAGGATTAAGGACCATGTTGCACAAGTAAAGGCTCCTTGTTACTAGTCCTGACTTTTGTGTCCAGGTGAGAATTTTAACTCCTGGAAGAGTACGTGAAGATTATATTATACTATTAGATTCAAGTTCAAAGGGGCATCAGTCATAAATTTTTGTTTTTATAATTCTTTTAAAAAACCCTGAGTCCATCTTAATATTAAACCTTCAAATATTTGTATAGTTGTCTACTCAAAAATGCCAGAAAAGAAAGCCAGGAAAGAATCTGCTAAGGTGCAAAACATCACCTCTACATTTGTGCACATTAGAAAATTCATTCTGGACATGCTCGATCTGTAGCAGGGTGGGGCTAAGCAGTTTGAAATTTGGGAGGAGCTCAGGATTAGGAGGATGAGAGTCTGGCTCATTGTTTGGGCTCTGGGGTGGGGCTAGGGATGTTCAGTATGCACATGAAGGCACCAGGCTCAGGCCAAGAGGTTTGAGGTGTGGGAGCAGGCTCAGGGCAGGAGGTAAGGGATCTGAGCAGGAGGGGGCTCAGGGTTGGAGAATGGGATCTGAGAGAGAGCTAGGGTGGTGGAGGAGGCTTAGAGCTGGGTTAGGGGTCTGGGGTGTGTGGTGCTTAACTGGGGCAGCTCGCATTTAGTGGAGAGGATGGGTGGTTCCATGCTGCCCCACACTCAACTTCAGGCACTGCCCCTGCAGTTCCCATTGGCTGCAGTTCCCAGCCAATTAGAGCTGCAGGGACAGAGCTTTCTAGTGCTCATGGTGATGCAAATCCAGCCACGTGGGAAGGAACAGCAGCACATGGATCCACCTCTACCCCCACCAGGAAGGGCTAGCCCAGAACACAAGGGCTTTGCGACCCCCTTTCTCAATACATCTCTTCTGCTGGGGCTGGAGAAGCACGCTACTGTCCTGGCCATGGCAGCTCCTCTGGCCCACCAAGGAGCTATCTTGTATGGGGGAGAGATGTGTTCCTCTGGCTCCAGCAGGTAGCAGCCACAGACCTGGAAGAAGCACACTTCTCCAGCCCCAGCAAGGGTCTGCTATAGCCAAGGGAGAAAGACCTCTCCTCCAGTCAGTGCAGCTCACTGCGAAGCAGCCAAGCCCCTGTGCAGAGCTTATTAGGCAGCTTGGAGGGAACCTGTAGTATGGGACTGCCTGCTGATATTAGTCCTCCATCTCTCTGTACCCCTGAGTCCAGCACTATTTGGGTGATACCTTCACCTTACTGTCACACAGAAGTGAAGGGAGTGGAGATAAAGGGTGTCTCCTCACTGTATCAATATTGGGATCCCTGATACCACTTTCACCATGTTTAGAAGTTGCCATCTCCTAATTTATTTCTTGTTTCATTTTATCAAGGAACTGGACCTTCTATTGTTTTATTATCTGCACTGCTAATCTGCCAAGCTGTGACAAATGATACTTGCAACCTGGTCTACGCAGCAAGTACCTGGGCTGCAGAAAGGAAGGCAGTTGTCTTACGTTTTTTCCCCTGCCCACCCATTCCCCCAATGCACAGGCCAATCTGATAGTAAGGAAAAAATCCTTCTCAGACCCAAAGTAACTAGCATGACACCAACAGCAAGGGCCGCAAAAGCAAGTCCTACCCTGATCCTGAGGAGTTTGTATGTTAAGCATTTCTTCCCAGAACAGAATGACTGCAGGTCTTGAGGAGGGATGGTCAAGATTGTGTGCAAACCTTAAGAGCCTGAGGGGTCTAGGCTGTGGGCAACACAAGGAAGATACTGGTGTTTTTTTCACTGAATTAATTTGCATTTTTTTGTTCACAAATCAATTTCCACGGCTGGTCAAAAAATGATCTGACTTGGCCAATTCTCCTGTCTCTGACAGTGACAACTATTAGATTCTTCAGAGAAATAGAGAAAAATACAGAATAACTTACTATAGGAAAGGTTTTTTCATACCTTCAGATAGTGGTTTGAATAGATACTAGGTCCCATAACTTACAGTAGCTTGCCATTTTAATATGGTATCAATACATTAACCACAAACATTCCTTTATTAATTCAGTGCAGGATGCTGTTACAATACTGTTTCAGTCAGCAAAAAGTATAACAAGTTATAAAATGTAGACACATAATATCAATAAGATGAAATACTACTTGTATTTATCAGCAAGTGATCTTCTAATATGCTTTCCAAATGTCAGACAAAATCCTTTCTAGAACATTAAATACTTTTTGGATTCAGTAAAATGTTCCATGGGACCTATTACATTTTATGACTAGAGATGAGTGAACACTTGAAAAAGGAGTTCACAGGCATTTTTTTTTACAAATTATGAGTCATAAAACTTCAATAAAGTTTCATTGATTTGCATCCCCACATGAGGATATAATCTACCATGAATTCACTTTAAAATTTGCAACCCTTTATAGTTTCTTTGTAAACATTCATATAGGTGATTTTTTTTGGTTCACCAATTTTTTGCAGAAAGTGAAAGGCTTGCGAATAATCATTAAAACAAATCCCTCCTGAACACTAACACTTTAGATACTTTATTAGCAGGTCACAGTGGTATCATTCAGTAGTCGGCAACTACAGGCATCTGTTTTCAACAGCGCCCTTAACCAATAGCCATTAAAGCAGTCACTCATGAGTTTTGCTTAGCCCTCTTACCTTGGGGGCTGTAAGCTGTATTAAAATTATAACTGGTCCAAAAAAAATAAATACAAGATTTTCCCATCCAAACAAAAATATTTTGCAGAACTAGATATCTTTCACAGTCCAACATGGAATTTCTGATCAGAGAATGTGAGGCAAGAGCCAATAATCCTGTGGCAAAGGTGATTCTGTTGGACGTTCAACCCACTTCTCCAAATCAGGTAGAGTAGGGTATGTCTACACTACCCTCCTAGTTCGAACTAGGAGGGTAATGTAGACATACCCGTACAGATTTGAAGCTGGCTCTATTCCATCCCTGGTGAAGCTGATACCTTCTGGCCTATGTTCTCTCTCTCTCTCTTGCTCTCTCTCTCATATTCTTTTTATAATTTTTGAAAGGTTTCCTTTTTATTCCATATTAGAACAAAAATGTATGGCAAAACTTCAAACTTTTCAGAAAACAGAATTATTTCTTTCTGACTAACTCTACTTAAAACTAATTATCTCCAGTCTGCTCAACAGCTCCCCCCTCAGATCTATTTATTGTGCTTCCCTCCAAATTGTTTTGAGGGTTTATGAATTCTTCCTTTGGTTTTCTGGTGTGAGGTATTAGGGATCACATGCATGCTTATCTGCCAACATGCCATATAAGTTGCAAATGGACAATCAGAGTTCAATGCTAAAATCATGTGCCCTTATGTGTTTTCCAGATGTTATATCCTAGGCTGTGTCCAGAATCAGGGGTTTTTTCGAAAAAAGTAGCCTTTTTTCGAAAAAACTTCACCTGCGTCTAGACTGCAGCCGCGTTCTTTCGAAATTAAATCGAAAGAACGTGGCTTTTCTTTCGATGGCGGTAAACCTCATTGCAAGAGGAAGAACGCCTTTTTCGACGGAGATCCGTCGAAAATAAGTGAGTGTGGACGTGGGGAGGCCATTTTTTCGAAAATAATGGCCTCCAGGAAGAAGCCCTGGTGGACAATCTGGGGCATGGCTTGCATGTCTCTGGTTCCTGTCTGCAGCCATTTCTTAAAGGGACAGGCACCCTCACAGCCACTTGTGGCAGCAAAGGAGCCAGAGCACACGGCTGGTGAAGTGCAGCATGTCCCAGCCCCAAGACCCTCCTGGCCCTTCCAGAGAGCCTTCAGGGGATCCAACCAGGGGCACCATCATGGTCTGGGCCAGAGATCAAGACCCTTCTCGAGCTCTGGGGAGAGGAGGAGGCCTTACAAGCCCTAAAAAGCAGGCAGCGAAATGCAGACATTTATGGCCGCATGGCAGAGGCCCTGGCCCAGAAGGGACACTACCCCCGCACCCAGGACCAGGTGCGCTCCAAAGTTAAGGAGCTGCGCCAAGGGTATGTAAAGGCCAGGGAGCATAGCTCCCGTTCTGGGGCAACCCTCCACTCCTGCCCTTACTATAGTGAGCTGGACCAGATCCTGGGTGGTGGTGGTGAAGCACGCACACCACGGCGTCTCGTGCAGTCAGGCTTGGCAGATCCTGTGGTGGACGCGCCAGAGCAGGATCCAGAGCAGTCAGGAGATGGGGACATGGTGCCAGAGGAGGACAGTGAGGAGACGGCAACCCTCACCCTGGAGCCAGTCACACAGACCCCTGAGGCCTCTCAGGTGTCATCTGGCGCAGGAGAGGAAGCAGCAGGTGAGTGCAGTGAGGTTGTGTAACACCCGGGGGGGGGGGGGGAGGTAGGTGGGTGCACAGTGGGTGATGCACAAGGGAAACCTGTCATGCTCAGGCTGATGCCCAGGTCACACACAGTGTTACCTTCAGAATGTCTGATTCCCCTGTCTCAAGGAGAGGGCATGCCCTTTTGGACAGCTGTTGCACACATGACTGATTGTGATAGAAATGTAGCCGTGTTACTCTGATCTGAGGAAGTGGGTCTGGCCCACGAAAGCTCACCCCCTAATAAACCATCCTGTTAGTATTTTAAGTGCTACAGAGTCCAGTTTTTTAGGACTGGTTGTGTCTTCCTCTTTTCCTCCACGGCCGAACCAGCCGTGCAAGAGGGCTGCAGCACCCCAGCCCCACCTCCATCTCGGGGACATGGGAGCCGCAGACACAGGCGTGTGTATGCGGACATCCTGAGGCAGCATGTGGAGGCTGTGCAGGAGCTCAACACCATCCTGCGAGAGAGGGCGGAGGCAGAGGATCGGTGGCATGACCGGCTGATGGAGGAGCTGGTCCAGCAGCGCACGTCCCTGACTGCCACTCTCAGGGAGGTCTGCGGCTTGCCTGCTCCTGTGCCTGGTCCTGCTCCTCCAGCACCCCATGACCCCGCCCCACCAACCGCCCCTTCCACAACAGCATCCCTTTCCCCCCTTGGACCTCCCTCTCCCCCAGCCCCCCCAGTTCCCCAGCCCCTCTCTCCCCCTGGCCCTCCTCTCCCCCAGGCCTCCCCGTCCCAAGAGCATCTACCCGCTGTTATCCAGCCAACCGACAGGTGCACCACCCGATCCCGTGGCCATGGTGGACCCCGAACACGAGGCCCAAGCAGGAGACTGATATCAGGCAAGCACCGTGCAACCTGATCCCCTTCCTCCCTCCAAGTTTCAAGTCCCCTTCCCCCCTCCAGGTTTCAAGCACCCCCATCACCCCAGTTAAATGACAAGGAAAGTGTTCAACAAAATGTTTATTGTACATAGTTTGTCATGAAACTATATTTTCTACATCAAAAATGAACAAAAGCTTTTTTATGTTTGCAACAGTTATACTATTTTCCAGTGAGTGATATTTAAAAAAATAAAACAGAACTTATTATTTTGAGACAAACCCTGGTGTTTATTATTTCTCCAAACAGGGTCAGGAGATGGGTTGTAGAGGGAAGCTTCTTTTGGGCCAGGGCCCAGTCCCCAGGCAGAAGCCCCTCAGTAGAGTCAGTGGCCTTCACTTGAGAATTGCACCAGTAGGGCCTCCCGTATGCAAACAGCAGACCGGTGAGCCTGGCGGATGGCAGCTGTCCGGGGCTGGGCAAAGTGCCTCTCCTGACCATCAGCACCTGTACCCCACCCTGGTAGGAAGGCCTCCCCTTTCCTCTCCACCAGGTTATGGAGAACGCAACACGCGGCCACCACCTCAGGGATGTTGCTCTCCCCCATGTCTAGGCATGTGAGCAAGCACCAAATCTGCCTTTTAAACGTCCGAATGCACATTCCACCTGGTTGCGAGCCCGGTTAAGGTGAGCATTAAACTGCTCCTTGCTCGCATCCAGGTGGCTGGTGTAGGGCTTCATCAGCCACGGCATCAGGGGTAGGCCGCATCAGCCACTATGCACACCGGCATGTGCACATCTCCAACCGCAAAGTTGTGATGCGGGAAAAATGTTCCTGCCTGAAGCCTCCGGTAGAGGTACGAGTTCCTGAAGATGCGGGCATCATGTGCCCGCCCTGACCACCCAACACAAATGTCAGAAGACTGGCCATGATGGTCGACCAGGGCCTGGAGGACCATAGAAAAGTAGCCCTTTCTGTTAATGAATTGGGCTGCTCGATGGGGCAGTGCACGGATTGGAATGTGTGTCCCGTCGAGCGCTCCTCCACAATTCGGGAAGCCAAGGGCAGCAAAGCCGGCCATGACGCTGTCCAGATCTGGTAGACAGACGAGCCTGTTGAGCAGCTCCGAATTGATGGCCCTCACCACCTGCAGAACGAGACAGACAACAAAATGTTAGAAGGGGTGCCTTATCTCTTAGAAGGAGAACCCACCACCCACCTTCCCTCTCAAACACCCCGGGAATCCCCTCCTCATAACTCCCCCCCCCACAATTCAGAGTGAGTGGAGGAGCTCCCTCCCACTCCCACTCCACTTTGCCCTTCCTGACAGTCTCCCTTTCCCCCACCCCAAACTGTGACTGTCCCCAGACAATGACTTACCTCCATCAGGATGTATCCAACAGTAGACCTGCCCACTCCAAATTGGTGTCCTGCGGAGCGGTAGCTGTCGGGGGTTGCCAGCTTCCAGAGGGCAATGGCGACCCTCTTTTCCACAGGGATAGTGGGCCGCAGGTGGGTGTCTTGCCGTTGTAGAGCAGGGGCGAGCCAGGTACACAGCTCCTGGAAAGTGGTCTTTCGCATCTGGAAGTTGCGTAGCCACTCTTGGTCATCCCAGAGCTCCATCACGAGCCGGTCCCACCAGTCAGAGCTGGTGTCAAGCCTCCAAAAACACCTGTCCACAAAGAAGTTTGGAGGCAAGGGCAGTGCAGCTGCTTGATGGACGATCTCTTCGTACCTCTGGTCTGGGTCCAGATGGGGAAGTAGCCTCATGACTGTGTCATGCAGATGCAGCAACACTTGCAGTATGATGGCGTGGGGCCATCGCCTGCCCAGGGGCAGCTCTGGCTCCATGCCAAAAAAATGGGTCTAAAACAGAAAAACCTCCACACAAAAAACCTGCTGGGGTGTCCCAGAAAGCTGAGCACTCCAAACCAGCACTGCAATGCTTTGCTTACCTCCTAGAGGGACAGCAAAGGCAGCTGCAAAAGCAGAGCAACGGGTGTTCAGGGGCATCCCTTTAACCACGCGTCTCTGCAAAGGGCAGGCAGCAACACCCGGAAGGAAATGCTGCCCCCATGCCCTGGCAGAAGCAGTTCCAGGTGGCTTTTAATTTCGAAAGAGCGTCCAGCAGTCAGGACGCTCTTTTTCGAAAAAGCGGATCGATTTTCCGATCCGCGTATTGTAGTCTAGACGCGCTCTTTCGAAGGAGGCTCTTTCGAAAGTATCTTTCGAAAGAGCCTCTTTCGAAAGAGGCTTGCAGTCTAGACATAGCCCTAGGTCGGCTTCTCTGTGAGGTTGTAAGCACATGGAATCCTCTGCTCTAGAGAACTGATTATATTAATTTCTTAACCTTTGCCCTGCCACTGTGTCATGTAGAAAGAAACCACAGAAAATATGATAAAGGATAGAACAAAACAAAGGAAAATGTCTGTAAGAGGGGGGTGATGCACATAATTTTGATGCTGCAACTTCTCCAAAACAGCAGCCCACTGTAAAGGGAAAGGAAAACACAATTGTGATGTCCTTGAGGACTAGAGCTGAGTGAATAACTGAGTTTTTCTGGTTTGAGGTCTCAGAAGAAAATAAATGTTTGGTTTGAACAAAATCTGATATTTTTCTCCCACAAAATTTCATTCAACCCCAAGCAACATTTTTCAATGTTTTGTTTTGGGTTGCTTTTCACGCATAGTTTTGAATTAGTTAACTGTAATGGGCATACTCATCTCTTGTGATTGCATCTTATTGGTCAGGTGTGAATCTAGATTCTTTCTCCCCATTTGTCTCCTGTAGGCTGTTAATATTATCAGGTGAACTTTTAATGGTTCTGTCCTTGTGGAACAAATGGAGCCTGTCCCTGAACCCTCATAATGTTTTAAGACATGACTGGACCCCTTCCTCAGTTCTTTCTTTAAGTCCATGTCTACCCTAGTATAAAGCATTGCCCACAGGACTTTCTCCCTGGAAACTCTTACGTCCTGCCCTTCAACTGGGCCTTTAAACAAGTCTTATTTTGCCTTAGAGCACGTCTCCAGTGGATGGTCGGAGGACTCAAGCCTACCTACTGTTCCCATCCTGAACCAGGAACACTATAAATAGCAACCATGTACTGCTTCCTGTAATAGTTGCAGCTGCTATTCCCTGGTACAATGCCCACATAGCCTCTTCATCTTCTCCTCATGGCTGAACTTCTTCCTCACATAATGTCAGTGTCACCAGAACCTCTCTTTTGTTATCCCTTCAGCTTCCTTGCTTCGCTAGTTCCTGTTGGAACTGACCTGCTCAGGTCCTGGAACTTTTTAACTGAGTCTTCTGAGGTCTGATTCATTGCTGCCCTGCAGCCTTTCTAAGCAAGCATGGAGGATCCATATTTATTGCTCTTTTCTGGGGAGGTGTATGATAAGACTGCAAGAACCCCAGGAGGGGATGCAAAAAGGCCTGGTACATCATTTCACAGTAACTTTTGAAATAAAATGTGATTTCAAAAGAAAATGTTGGAGTATTTTTAAATGGTTGAAACAAACCATTTTTTGAAAAAAAAAATCCACTTTCTTCAATTGAAATTATATAGCGCATTTGACCCAAATTTGTAAATAATGTTGATATCCCCCCGACTGAATTTTTCAACAAATATAATATTCACTGAAATAAAAAAAACACAAATTCCAATGCTGACCACACTTTGAGTAATGCGTTCATTTCAAGGGTCTACCAATTATATTTTCAGTTCAAGAATCTGCAGGTATATTTTACCAGCAATCTGACAAACAATGAAAATACTTGGACTGTGTATTAACAGACTGGAGAACTGTTGAAGTAACTAAAATTTCTTTTTCTCTTCAGACACTTTTTGTGCACAGGCAGGAAACAATGTTAGCTATTGCCAGGAAAATAAAGGCTTTGAATTGTTGATACTTGATGGTCAATTACTCAGCTTCTTTCTGTACATGTAACCTGGGTCCAGATTGTGCCAGGGCGCTCTCCCAGCATGCAAGGACAAGGCAGGTTGTGCAGATAACACATTTTCCATAGGCTTCCAGGGCATACAAGAGGTGGGAAGGCAGAAGCAAAGCTCTAAGTGGAAAATTTGCTGAAATACGTTTCAATAGGTGCTCTCACTTGATACAATATGAGTGAAATCCTGTCCCCATTCAAATCAATCAAAGTCTTGCTATTGCCATCAAGGCAGCCATGATTTCACCTTCAAGGATCTATGGAGCATGAAGGGTATACAAGAGGTTGGGTAGACTTTCCCTCACAGATTACCCTGCAATGATAACACAAGCTGTTTTTGGAAAACATTCTCAAGCCCATAGGCATTATATATGGTCATTATTATTTCTATATTTTGGTGCCCAGGTTGATTTGACATATTTCATATTTATAAGTATGATAGTATTTATAATGAGAGAGAGAGAAAGATAATCCTTTTCCTTTTCCTTTTCTTTTTCTGGACAATGTAATGGACTAATGAATAGCTAAATATGTCAATTCCTAAGGTGTTGTAATAATTTCAAGGACTGCCTATATTTTTTCCATATTCTATCTAAACAGAGGAAAATCCACAGCATTCCACAAGATAAAGTATCAGGCATTCCACTTGGTTAACTTATATGTTGTACTGAGAGATCCTAGTTGTTCTATTAATTTGCTGCCTACAGGCAACATACACTTTGAAAAAAATAAACCCATGCACCAGCCTCTTCAGTATTTCTTGTCATTATAGTGGCATGCCAATTGTTCTAATGCTTGTTTCTGTCCTCCCCACCCTTAAAAATGAGACATTATGAAGTGTTACTATAAAATTTAAAGATTGGCATGTGACACATTGCCAGAATGATTGGATGAAATAAACCCTATGCTATTCTGGGTTTCTATACAAACTAATTCAATACTAGACATTATTCCTTAAAGCAATGCAACCAATGCAAATTTGCTCTTGTCTGGTTGCAAGAACTGCTATAGTCAAAAGGCCTAAAACAACCTTACTCAAGTGAACTATGATTGCTAAGAAAGCTTTGGCCAATTTACCATGCTTTGCTTCAGGCAGTAAATATAGCAATATATTTTACAGTGCTCTCACTTCTCCTCAGCTTTCTACCCAAAAGCTTTGATGCTATTGTAATACACAGAGGAGACACAGAACTTTAATGCAGTTAGTTTGTCAGTGTGGAAAAAGGTGCATTATACACACATCAAGAAAAAGTAAAGCAATTGTTAATTCCCTTGAAACCTGCTCTGCAAGGGAGAATGAAACTGTTAAGTGCATTTAACCAGGACAATGTAATTTACTCAAACATTATTTATTTTAATTTGCCCTTCAATCTCATTTAGTGCATGTATTGCCTATGGCTGCAATCAGAGCTTCTTAAAATCCCTTGAACCAGATTAAAGATCAAAATCCTTCTTAGTGCCAACTTATCACAAAGCAAATACAAACTCAATACAATCAGCTAGCTTAAATCAAGACTCAGATGATAGTAAAGCCCAAGAGATGAAGAAAACAAGGTGACCTGGAATAAAATATCAAAGATCCTCTTGTATTAGTTGATTCTTGCTAAAGCTGTGAATTATTATTCCTATAAATCTTCTTGGAAGATTTTTTTCCTTCCTGAAATGGGATGTAAATTTTCTATCAGTTTGCTGGATCTGGTTCTTTTCCCAGTGATACTCGTTTACACTGGGCATTAAAGAAATTACTTCTGGTTTTCACCATTGTATGAGATGAATTAGATGAATTTCTTCTATATTCTTTGTGAAAAAATACTTTTGAGTATGAAATTTCAATAGAAAGAATGCAGGAATAAAAAACACATTCATGGAGCACAGTTTCTTATATTACTAGACAGAAACCTTAGTGAACTACACAAATTGAGGTTTATTGTTCAGAAGTATATTTGTCTCCTGTTGAATGCCACTTACCACCTTTTCCTTTTCTTGCTGTTTGCTGCGGCTACTGCTTTGTATAACATGTAGCTGGAGTTACTCTTTGGAATAGTGTATCTGACTTAATCCTGCATCATATTAATCTTAAAGGGTACATCTAGACTACAGAAGTTTTCCGGGATACCACAGGCATACCAAGGAATGTTTTTTGGAAAAAATGTTTGGAAAAGCAGAGCTGTTTCTTCGGCATCCCTGTGAACCTCGTTTACGAGGAAGAAGAGCTGTTCCAAAAGAGGCGTTTTTTTCTGACATTTGGCCCCGTGTAGATGGACCAGATGTTGGAAAATCCTCTTTTGGATGAAAAACAGAAAAAGATACACATATTGCAGTTCGCAATTTGCATATCTTTTTCCTACTTTTCTTTTTAGTGTACACAGCCTTACAGCAAAATCTTTGTTGATGTCAATTTAATAATTTTAGAAACAGTGATGGATTACATTCCAAACTCAGATACACTCATGAAACCCACAATTGTAAAAATATAGGAGGGAGCTGATTTTGGCCATATATATTTTTCCTTGCCTATTTTACATATGTGCCTTGGTTATCTAGATCAGTGTTTCTCAAACTGTGCTCCACAGAGCCCCAGGGTTCCACGAGACATCTCCAGGGGCTCCGTGAAGATGAGAAACTGGAAACATCGATAGGTACAACACATACAATCAGTTGACCACTGGGGCGCTGCATAAGTATAACACATACAATCACTGGACAGCTGGGGCTCCACACAAATTTTTACTCATGTAAAGGGCTCCGGAGCCCAAAAAGTTTGAGAACTGCTGATCGAGATGGACATAATTTTAAAATCTAATTTATTCTTCTTTTATTTTTTCTTTCTAGTTAGTTGCATTTCTCTCAGTTTTTACTCCCTAGTTAAACTGATGCATTGCATTTTTGTTTCTAGTCAATATCACTCAGGACTGATTGCAATGGCAAAAAACAACTCCTGTATCTACAAAAGATTATTTACTGAAATAATGAAAATGTTTTTATTTGTCTGAAATTATTAAAAAATATATATTTACAAATCCTATATCTCATTTAAAAGAATGTTTTAAAACTACATGCAAATGAGCTGAAAATGTTCAAAAGTTTATATACCTTTATTAACTCTTCCTAGTAAGTTGTAATCCTTACTATTAAGAATGGGCAGCTTGTTTTTGCCAGAGTAAGAACAACATGGAATCATTCTTTAAACCAAACCTTAATATCTTTTATTTCCCCTGAGGTACAGACTGCTCTAGTTAATTCCTCTATCATTCTATGAGAAGATGCTTGGTCCATAGCTCTCTTTTATGTTCCTTTCTTGCACATTTCCAACTCAAACTCAAATTGTTTAGGAAGCCCATGATCACCAGGTCTTCCCAGTAGTCCTGTAAAGTATAAATGTTCACAGCAGACTTAATTGAAAATAATCAAAACTTATTCTGGAGGAACAACTATATACATTTCTTCAAAGGATTCTCCTCTTGATCTGGATAATTCTAAATTTGATTTTCTACTGTGTAACCTTAGGTCTCTTTGAGTCCCCATTCTCAATCTGTAAAATGGGGATAATGCTTTTCTAAATCATAAGGAGATTGTGAGATTCATACATTCCAGATTTCAGTGTGATCAGATATTATATTAATGAAGAGACATATCAGTACTTGTATAAATTCAGTAGATTTTAAGTTTGGCATTTTCAAAGGAGTCTGGCCCCCAGTTTTCACTGCAAGTGAATGGTTCATGGGAGGTTAATCCCTTGGCCCCTGTGAATATCCCACCCTAAATTAGGTTCACTGTTCTTGACAGTGCTAGTAAATCAGATTCCTAGGTGTCTAAAGGATATAAACTACATAGACAAATAAATGTGGGTGTAGAAAAAGGAGAACTTTTTAAGACTGGCCTATAAATAAGGTTTTAATTATATAAATAATTACTATCCAAATCCATGAATACTATACATTACCTATGTTATTTGACCTCTAAAATACATTTATATATTCTCTCATTAGGGATGTTAAATTTAGATTAATTGGCTAATTGAATAGTCAATACAATCTGCATCAACTATTCGATTAGTCGATAAGGGTGCCTTTGCCTACAAAGTGTACCAACAGCCTTGGCAGTTGATACACTTCAAAGACAAAAGCATTGCGGGAAGCATGGGGCCGGTGGGGGATTCAAGCATTCCCTCCTTGGGCCCGTGTTTCCCACAGCGTTTCAAAGTGGCAGTGCTGCGTGCAACCTAGGGTCAGTGGGGGAGTCCCCAGCTAACTCCCAGCTCCATATGGCGCTCCAGCTTTGAAATGCTGCATGCAGCCCGGGCCTCCTAGGGACTCACAGCTGGCCCTGGGCTACACATTTCATTTCAAAGCAGCAGACCATGGGCTACATGAAGAACTGCAACTTTGAAGCACCCCTTCTACTTCCCTCCTGTTGCTGCCTCTTTCTGATAGAGGCAGCAAGGGGGAGGAAGCAACCAGTCAACTAGTGTGGCGACTATCCGATAAACATTTGCTTATCAGGTAGTCGATTAGTCTTTCACATCCCTATCTCTCATGCTATAAATTATATTTTGGCTAGGTGAGAAAGAAAAAATGTTTTTCCTGTATTGGAATGAGTACAATTTGCCTCTAGAACTTGAGGAAATCTGCCTAGGTGTTTTAATACACATATACACATACAAAGCACATTAGAGTTCCTGGTCTTTGGAAAACAAAAACAAAAATATTGAATGCACTGCTGTCTTGCTGATTTTCCCTGATCTGTGAACCTTGCTTATAGTCAGTGTTTTTAGATGAGGTAGAATTCTCCTCTGCATTTACTCTCTCAATCACATCCATCTTACTTGTGGTGATGGAAAGATTCCTGCTTAGGGTATGTCTACACTACAGGGTTAATTCGAGTTATCTTAATTTGAAATAGTTAATTCGAATTAAGCTAATTTGAATTAACGCATCTACACAGAAAATGCATTTTGAAATAGCATTTTGATATTTCGAAATAGTGCATCCACACTTAGTGGACTCTGAATTGGTGTTAAGGCTGGCTGGAATCAGTGCTGGCAGGGCACCAGGTCAGAACCTCCTGTGTGTGGGGCTGCTGCCTGCGGCTATCTGAGGTCCATGCTTAAAGGGACCCAACCCCCCACCCCGGACAGCCAGTCCTCAGGTGTCTCTGCTTCCTTGTCTACCTCGCTGAGGGACAGCAAAGCATTTGTGTCTCAGAGTGCTCTGATTGCCCTCACTCGGGACTCCCTATCACTCTGCAACATGGAGTCAGAGCTGCTCCTGGGCACTCTGGTGCATCTTGTGGACGCGCTGCCATCAGCCTGGCTGCACTTTCTGCAGGCTGCCATCCAGGAGGTCCATCGGGGGGCTGTCAGTATCCAAGGGGCCCTGCGGGAGAGCATCCACCCCGAGGATCACTAACAATCTCTGTGGTCTGACCCACTGGGGGCTTGTGCCTCATTCCTCCATCACGTGCTTCCACTTACCTCTCTCTAGCCCCCCTTCTTGATGTCAAATAAAATTCACGTATTTTCAAAAATAAAAACTCTGTTTATTTAACACAACTGGTGGAGGGGTGGGGGATGAATCTCTGGGGATACTGGGGAAAGGAGGTGGAAGATGGGAGAGGGAAACCTGGGAGGAGGGACCTGGAAGGGGGAAGCAAGGGGAAGAAGGGGGAGGGGAAGCTCAGGGCTCAGGGGTGGGGGTCTCGCTGGACCACATGTCTCCCAGCAGGGCAGCTGCAGGGGCCTCGGCATCCCCGGAGGGTGGGAAAGAGGGCATGGAGGTTGAGGTGGGGGGTGTAGAGATTGAGGAGGAGGGCGAGGATGTTAAAGAAGGAGAGGCAGGAGGGGAAGAAGGAGTGGGAGGAAGAGCGGGAGCTGGGGAGGCAGCAGGCGTGGGAGCGGCACAAGGCAGCATGCTCTGCACCAGGGTCTGCAGATGGGCACAGATGGCAATACCCTGGGCAAGCAGCTCCCGCCAGAATTCCCATTCTTCCTGTGCCTGCTGCTCCATGATGCGGGTCTGGTCTCACAGGGCTGCCAGGTGCTGCTCGTGGTACCCCTGCCATGTTGTGGTGGTCCTGTAGAGCCTTCGGGTGCGAGAGCATGTCCCAGGCAGGTTGGTGCACCCTGCACATGCAGCTGGTGCAGCTGTGGAGAAAGAAGAGAAGTGGTCAGTTCTCCCTGCAGACACAGTGGGTGAAGCCTAGCCCCCCCTCTTCAAGGTGAGGATGACTGTGCCCTGCACCATGTATAGTGTGGCTGAGGTGGGGAGAGATGTCCCCTGTCTTTGTGTAGAGGAGGTGTGTGAAGGGAGGGTGTCCTCCTGTGTCCCTTCCTGGGGTCAGGAGTGTGTCAGGTCTCTTCACACACACATGTGCCTATCAGGCCATAGCCCCTGGGTGTATCGCAACTGGAGCCACCTTCTCAAGGGTGGCATGGTACGTGCTTGCACGTGCACAGGTTGCTGCGTGATGTGTGGTAGGCAAGAGCTACACGCATGGTTCCTGGTCTCCCTCCCTCCTCTCCCCCCTGAGTAGGGGACGGTGATGGCACTTACCTGGTGTGGCCTCTCCGGACAACCCAGCTGACTCTGGTGCTGGGACAGCTTGGGGGTCCTGCCAGTGTGGCACCCTCGGCGATGTCCCCTCTGCCATGCCCAGGTCAGGACTCGGTGCCCCCCATGGTGGCACGCTGCTCCCCCATGGTGGCACAGGCCGTCCTGCCCCTCAGGATGTGGTTGAGGGTGGGGAAGTTGGGGCAGGTGTCAGCCCCTACTGTGGTGCCGCCTCTGGTGGCTCTGGCATACACCTGCTGCAGCTCCTTCACTTTGTGGCGCACATGCTCCTGTGTGCACCTGTGGCCCTTTCTGGCCATGGTAGCTGCTATGCGGCCGTAGAAAGCTGCATTCCTCCATGTGTGGAGATCATTGACATTGGGGGCTTCCCTCCAAACCTTAAGGAGGTCCACGCTCTCCGCACTAGTCCACGAGGGCGTGCACCATATACGGCCCCTGGCTAGCCCCTGGGTGCTGGGGGACTAGCTGGCTGCCATTGTGCGGCCACTGGGTGAGGGGCAGCATCTGCAGCAGGCCTGGCTCTGGCACATGCCCAGTGGCCAGACTCTACCCCTTTAATGGCCCTAGGGCTGGGGGAGAGGAGAGGAGTTTTCCTGGTTGTGCCCAGAGTGGCCACCAGGAGAAACTGGGAATGGCTGGAGGCCCCCTATTTTGAATTAAGTGTCTACAAGGCACTTAATTTGAATTAGCTATTTTGAATTTGGTGTTACTCCTTGTAGAATGAGGTTTACCAAATTCAAATTAAGTGCTCCAGTATTTCGAATTAAATTTGAAATCGCAGTTTGCATGTATAGACGCCATTAAAGTTAATTCGAAATAGCGGCTGTTATTTCGAATTAAATTTTTAGTGTAGACATACCTTTCGAGAAGTAACCTCCTTTTAAGACAGCCTCTGTCCCATCTCTGCCCTGGTTTTTAACTGGTTATGGGGGTGAATGAATTTCCAGAGGTACCCTACCAGACCTGTTGCTTCTATGTAGAGCTAATGGATGTCAGGGTCCTGCTGATAGAAAATGTAGTGTTCCAGTAAGAAAGAGTCATGTGACATTGACAATCCATGATGGCTCTCTCACTGTCATTCCACCGTGAGGTGTCCCACACTGAAATATCAGTACATTGTATCAATAATGTATTAACCATGTCAAGATGACACTGGTTTTCAGCAATACCCAGAGTTCTTAATCCAACATGGAGGTTACAATGTAAAGACTGCAGCAAAGTTTACATCCACACAATGACACTCACAAAACAAGACAGACTTCACAAATTGACAGACATATGACCAATTTGTCATAGTTTTTATTGTTTACAAACCATTTGTTTAGTATTTTGGTTGGTAGAAAATGAAGGATCAGCTCCCAATATATACCTGCCTCTGGAACTTCCACTACATGCATCTGATGAAGCAGGTCTTTGCCCACAAAAGCTTATGCTCCTACAAATCTGTTAGTCTATAAAGTGCCCCAGGACTCCTTGTCGCTTTTGCAGATTCAGACTAACACGGCTACCCCGTGACAATTTATTCCAGTTACTGATGTCCCTCAACAGGGTAAAGAATTTTGATTTAGAGAAGAATCCAGACTTTCAGATACTAATGTATAATTTATTATACAATAGACCTACAGAGTTGAATGGAGATAAAAAAAACAAGTGCTATAGAAATGAAATAGGAATTTATAGAGATTGTTCTAAAACCCAATAACTTTTTGAACAATCCTATAGTAATCTCACTCAGAGATATTTTGGAATATTTCAAAATATCTACAAGATAATTATGATTTTCATGATGATTTATATTATATATGGCCTTTGCTGAAAGGATATAATAGGAATAAAACCACAATAGTTCTATTATCATTTATGGTCCTTCACACTTCAATAATTTTGAACATTGGGTGAAATTCTAGCCTCCCATCAAAATAAATCAGTGGGAACCTATCAAGTTAGACATCGTCTAAGTTGATGGCAGCTTGTGATGAAGTGGAGATTGTACAGGTTGGACCTTCCTGGTCCGGCACCTTTGAGACTTGACTGGTCCAAAAGGGCAGAATTTGCCAGACTAGGCAATGTCGGCTCCTCTGTTGAAGGACTCCAGGTACTCCCAGGGTCTGTCAGCAGATTACCAGGCTCCCTTGCCTCCGGGCAACTGGGTTCTCAGCTCAGCAGACAGCCCCAGAGTGAGGGGCCCTGCTGTCCGGGGCTACTAGAGCTCTGCTGACCCAGGACACCAGGGCTCCGTGGCAAGCCGCATGGCCACCGGAGCTCAGTGGCCAACCTCAGGCCTCTGGGTTCTGCTGCCTTAGGGGTGCTGAGGGTCCAGGACTCCACAGGTCTTAGTATCAGTTGAATAAGGCTTTGAAACTGCAGAGGTGAAAATTTTGGTCCTCGTGTTGATATTAAAACAACAGAAAACTGAAAACAGGCATCAGAAAAGGATAGAATTGAAGGTTTTTTACCCCCTCCCCCCATAATAAATACTTTAATCATGGTGTAGATGTCCAAGGTTGCTAAAAATGACTGCTTTTAAATAAAAAAAAATGTTTTAAGTTTTCTTTTCATCTTTGTGACAAGTGCAAAAAAAGCATCTTCTAAAGTCATATCACTTCAAGGTACAGGGGGGGGGGGTTATCGCTCTGATTGCTAGTAGATTATGCAATCAAGAAGATGATCTTTTCCTAAAGGTATTAAAAATGGCTTACTGGGCAAAAAGCTTGTTTAGAGACCCCAGTTACAGTCCTATAAATATAAAATTTTCAGAAGCAAAGGACAAAGTTAACTAGAAACAAAGCATTGCATGAAAAAAAGTGTTTTTTCTCACCCTATTGACCTATTTTTGCAGTGAAGTGATTGGAATAACACCATAAATCTACTCTTCTTCCCCTTTCAAGCATGGGAAAGACTTTTGATTAAAGTACTTTGCTGGGAATGGTTTGGGATTAAAATATGATTGCACTTATTAAGATTCATTTTAATATTTGATTTTCACAAGTGATGCGGAGGACATTTCATGACAATGCCACTACAGCAAAAGGATTTCCAGAAAGGAGAAAGAAGTCATTATAACAGAAGCTTATCAGTCCCACAGGCTATAATAGCAGCATTGAGTTGAGACCTCAAAAGAAATAAGCCATTAATTACTAAAGGGAATGGAGGATATTCAAATCTGTGATACTAACAGGAAGGGATGTCAAAATCACATGCAGTGAAAGAGACAGTAGACGAGCCTGTGGCTGGTAATCTACAGCACTTATATTTGAGCCCTTTTTAATCACAGTCTTTTATATCAATGGATTGTTTAAATCATATATCATTATGTGAGTTATCATAATAAATAGCAAGATAGTGCTGGGTTCACAAGATACTATATTGTCATCTTCTTGGTGACCATATACTAAGCTAGAGAAGACTGTTATGTTGCAGCATAGAACATTGTACAGTTCAATTGGTTTATAACTACTGATGTAAGGATCTGTTGTATTGTACAGTGTCAACAAGACTGTTCAAAGAAACACCATGTACTAGCAATTTGTTATAATCATATAGTTAGCTTAAAATAGCAAGTTCCTAAGTGCAGAAGTCTTTAAGCTGTTCATACTCATGTGAAACTCTCATTGGCTTCATGCTCTATGCTTTGCTGGTTAGAATTAGTTTGGAAGCAACTAGAAAGTGGAATCTCTTGACATGTTGAAAAACATTTCATAGATACAGCTACACTAGTGTTAATTGAGGGTATGTCTACACTACCCCGCTAGTTCGAACTAGTGGGGTAATGTATGCATACCGAACTTGCTACTGAAGCCCGGGATTTGAATTTCCTGGGTTTCATTAGCATAAAGCCGGCGCCGCCATTTTTAAAAGCCGGCTAGTGCGAACCCCGTGCCGCGCGGCTACATGCGGCACGGGTTAGATAGTTCGAACTACGTAGCCATTCCGAACTATCTGTACTCCTCGTTCGGAATGGCTACGTAGTTCGAACTATCTAGCCCGTGCCGCGTGTAGCCGCGTGGCACGGGGTTCGCACTAGCCGGCTTTTAAAAATGGCGGCGCCGGCTTTATGCTAATGAAGCCCAGGAAATTCAAATCCCGGGCTTCATTAGCAAGTTCGGAATGCATACATTACCCCGCTAGTTCGAACTAGCGGGGTAGTGTAGACATACCCTTAGTTTTGCTCCTACTTTAAAAAAATTCCCGTAAAGGTCAGATATCTGACCAGAAGGGAACACTAGGTTATCTAGTCTATCCTTCAGGCTGTGTCTAGACTACATGCCTCTGTCGGCAGAGGTATGTAGATTAGACACATAGGCAAAGGTAAATGAAGCCGCGATTTAAATGATCGTGGCTTCATTTACATTTACATGGCTGTTTCGCTGAGCCAACAAACAGCTGATCATTCCTCATGGAATGAGGTTTACCGGGGCTGCCGACAAAGGGCTTTGATGTTGACGGGGGAACGTCCAGACTAGCGCGCGAGCCGACAAACAGCTGATCAGCTGTTTGTCGGCTCAGCGCGGCAGCCATGTAAATGTAAATGAAGCCGCGATCATTTAAATCGCGGCTTCATTTGCCTTTGCCTATGTGTCTAATCTACATGCCTCTGCCGACAGTGGCATGTAGTTTAGACGTACCCATAGTGTATTACAGATCATAGAATTCACCAATTTAACCTTGTATTGATCCCAATAAGAAGTTTTTTACCAAAGTATATCTTTCAGAAAGGCATGGAGTGACCCTCACTGTTTAAAAACAAATGCCTTACTTCTTATCTGAAATTAAGAAGAACATGAAATATAAACTTTGGATACAAATTTTAAAATCTATATAGTTGCCTATTTTTTCAGCTATGGAACTAGGAACAGATGCTATATTTCCCTAGGAATTTCCAGAGAAATATTAGTCTGTAACTAAAAAAAGTAAAAAACAACAATGATACTGTAGCACCACAGAGACTAACAAAAATATATAAACAGTATCAGACCTGAAGAAGTGGGTGGTATCCACAAAAGCTCATGATACTATATATATATCTTTCTATTAATCTCTAAGGCTATGTCTACACTGCCCAGTTATTTTGAAACAATAACTCCCAAAATAACTATTTTGAAATAAATGTATTCCTCTTCAAAGCAGGAGTTATTATTTTGAAATAACCAGCCCATTATTTCAAAATAATAGGCTTGGTGGTGTGGATGCTTACCTTGTTATTTCGAAATAAGGTGAGTATATATGCCCTAAAGTACTACAGGACCATTGTTGTTTTTATGTTTTTTCCAGAAATATTATTCACCTCCTAGGTTTATTTTTAATGTGGTCTATATTTTGTGCACTCAAGTCTTGATTATATGCATGCTGAGAATTTTGCCTGTGTGCACAAAGTTGGGATTTTAAAAGAGCAGTCATGTCATATCTCCCGTTAGTACTGTGCTACACATGTTTTGACTCTGAACAGTGGAAGACAATGCTGAGAAGAAAAACATCAGAGGCATTGGCTAAGCAAGAGAAAAAATGCAGTCTTGTTTAGTCCACTGCAGCTAATATGCCACAAAGACAGGATGTGTCGGATGACAAATACTTTCATTTAGTGTTAACAAGATGTTACCTTTTCTGCAACATTCCTTGGATTTTCTATAATGGGATTTACTAGTATAGGTGCTTTAAAAAATCCCATTAGGCATCTACCTGCAATTATAGGTACCTAAACAATTTTATAAATGTGGCCTGAAGTGACTTGATTAAGGTTCCACTGGAAGTCTCTGGTAGAGTCAAGGAATGAACACAGATTTTTTGCATCTAACCAGTCTTTTAACTATAAAACCATGTTCTGCTTCTTCAGTCTAAAGTTTTATTTTCTTCATTTCTTTGATTATTACTTTGCATATTTTTATCTCAGTTGCAGCTCCTGTTTTTTAAAGCTGTGATGCATGCATGTCCCACAGTGAGTGTGTCTAGACTACAGGGTTTTTTTAAAAAAAACTGTACCTGCGTCTAGACTACCGCCATGTTCTGTCGACAGTAAATCAAAAGAACGTGGCGGTTTTGACGATGGCAGTAAACCTTATTCTACGAGGAATAACGCCTTTTTTCGAAAGTCATCTTTTGAAAAAAGGTGCTATTGAATGAAAACAGGGCTTTTTTGAAAGAGCATCTAGACTCTCTTTTGAAAAAGTGAGCCACTTTTTCAAAAAATCTTCTTGTTGTCTAGATGCTCTTTTTCGAAAGAGGCGTGTAGTCTAGATGTAGCCAGTGATGGATGTGCTCAGAGTTACTGTAATGGGTATTTTTGCCATCTATTCATTATCTGAAGTCATGTCTCTAAATATGATGTTGCAATTGTTTTCTGTGACAATCAAATTATGATATCACACATGAGATTATAACTGCAGCTACAGAAAAAGCAGCAGGATCAGAAAAGCAAAGTAGAAGATGGAAGATGTAAAATGACATGATACGGAAGTGGAAATATTACTCATAATGAACATTTTTCTTTATTTTGTGGGGTTAATTTATTTATTTAAAAACACAAGACTATACTTTACATATAATCAATGAATGGTAGAGAGACAAAACAAAAACAAAAACAAAAACAAAAACAAAAAAAAGAATACCAGAAGAATAAAATGATCAAGATATTAGTATCCAATGAAGATAATCATATTTCCCCAAATTCATCAGGATGATCATTTAAACAGAATGATATTCTGAAGTCCTGCCCTAATAAGTTTGTCTGAAAATAGTCAATGGACATCTTACCTGCAGAAGGAAAAGACAGAATTTTATGAACATGAGCCTAATCTAGCATCCATTTACAGTCAACAGAAAACTTCCTGTTGAATTCAATGGGCTCTGAATTGGACCAATGCTGTCCTTGGAATTGAAGAGTCAGGCAGGGTAAAGTTTTACATACATTTTCATGCTGGTAAAAAGGACACTTCTATAGTGAAAGAAGATGACTGGAGGGTTTGTCTTCAGGAAGAGTCAATTTAAGGATGATGAAACAACCAAAGAAAAACCTACTTCCAGAGATTCCATTTAGCCTCTTGAATGCTGGGACAACAGGGAATTAATGCTTGCTGGTTACTCCTACAGTGCAGGAATGATCAACTGAGCTCATAGATATGTACTGCAAATCAAACCTTGGTGCTCTATAAAGCTTACAGTTTACCTTTGTAAGTACACCGGGAAGGGTTGTGGACAGAACTTCTAGCTATTTTATCATTTTCTCACAGGGAAATGGTTACGATGAAGGATAGAATAGAGATGGTAGATATTATACATTTTATTAATATTCCTTGCTCATACTACCAACATGTGTGATAAGTAATAATCTTACTAAGTATTTTCTTCAGAATGGGGGAATGTGGATGTATTTAAACATTTACCAGGGTATAGCTTTGTGATTTAGTGGGTTTCCTTAAAAAGGATTGAATTTTCACAGAATTTATGTTAGCCATCATTTTCCAAAGAGGAGTTTCCTTTCTTACTTTCTCAGCCAAAGCAAAACTATAGTATATTTCTTTAATATTTTTCAGTGTTTTGCAGCCATTTAAGCATTCTCTTTCCTGGAAAATTCCTACATAAGACCCTAGAATGTCTTCAGAAGATTTTCATTACAGTGCACTCACTGTCTCTGTTCTGAAGTATCTGCACAAATCTGGAAGACCTACAAGAGTTGTTAGCAACTGTTTAGTCATCTCAGGTCATCTCAGAGTCCCTTCCCATCTTGAAAAAATGATGAAAATTATGCACTTAGATCTTGTAGATATTTCAGACATGCTCAGATAGAAATAGATGGTTAGACGTCTAGTACCTTTGGAAAAATCAAAAGATTCTAAAATGAGTAAACTTTTTTATGGTGATTTGTCCTCCTTGGCATAAGCTCTCTCTTGCACCACTTGGTTTTAATGGAAAGCTATTCAGAAGACCAAATTGCCATCCATCCTCCTCCCACCTATTAATCCCAGGGACCATCATTTTTTCCACTTGACCTTTGCAAACGCAATAGCTGTACTTGCCTCTTAAATTGGAAGTGTGGATGAACAGCTGCTGCTAAGGTAGATTTATTGGCACAATAGCAAGGCACTCATGCAGCATGTGCCTCTGCTTCCCAGCATATTACCTTTGTGGCTAAAATTATGTCTCCTCCAGTCCACAGTCAGAAACCTGAGATGACTCCCACACCCAGTTTTCCTGTGGTGCAATATACAACTATGCCACTGAGCTGGGAAACAAAGCAACATTTATGAAAGTTTATAGTACAAACTATGTTGCTAATTGCAACCTTGGGAAAACTGGTCTTTTCATTTATTTATCAGAGAAGGATGTTGAAAGAATACAGAGCTATAAACACAAAAAGACCAATTGATTTATTATGCCTTCTGCACTAGTGACATTTGTCATGTGGTAAGAAAGAAGGAATATTTAGCTAAGTTTTATTTGTCTCCCTGGTTCCCATTACTCTAGCTAATGTTTGAAGGGAAAAAAAAGGCAAATCTTAACAATCCAACAGTGCTCTCTGGTGGTGTGAAACAAAGGCATTTTATTCTCTATAGAAAACTCATATACGTCCAGTACCTAAGTCCTTGAAGACCGATAAGTGACAGGAATTCTCAACATGTTCCATGGTGATAAGAAAAATAGAGCAATAAACAACTTTAAAACCACCAAAGCATGAAATGCGGATCCTGGCTTAGTAAAGGTAATGTAAATAAAACATCTTAAAAAATAATGTTTCTTTTCAAGCAGATGTGTTATACTCCTAATGTTCTGGGGGAACTAATTTCTTCATCATGTAATGCATAGTCAAAACTAAAATGTAGAGAATATAATATATCATGGTGCATATTGTTGGGGATCATTTTGATCTCTAAAATGTCATGGTGGTGTAGGTTTTTTTAATATGCATTATGTGTGTGTAATAAAACAGCTTTGTTCAAATAACATTATTTGGAAAGTGGGAGGGATCAATTATAAATCAGGATTGTTAAACTTCATGCTTGTGGCATGAGTTTAGTGGTTTATAGTAATGCTTTTAATATAAACAAACACATACATAAATAAAATAATGGCATAATAGAGATCCATCACTTCCTAAATGGCAAGTAGATGAGGGCACTATATATGACTGTTTAAAATTCTTGGCTTTTGAAGGGCCAGTTTTGTGTAGTCTGTGACTCAGGAGTGGTAAAATGTAATAAAGTCTCAGAACTAGCTACATTTACTATCCCCTCCCTTAAAGAAAGGCTAAGTTTATTTTCTGTTCTTCACTAATCACTGTAAAAGTAAATAAAACCTTCCATGAGATTACATGTTAGCTACTAGATTATGCCAATGATAATCTATGAATCAGGGACTTTTGTTGTAGTTAATCATATGTTGCATTTAATAGTTGCATATTTTGAAACTATTCCATGTGGACATGAAGGAAATATCACATAATGTGGAAATATCATAGGGAAAAGGGGAGAGGGACAATTTTACATATAGTCTAAATCCCAGAACAGAAAGAAACACATCTGCAGCCTGGCCAAATTTCTGATGAGTAAATTGGCTGAGAGTAAAGCCAAGACATGTAATCTTCCCCTGCTTTCACAGAATGGGAGTGATTTTGGGTAACTTGAGCCCCATATGTTTTAAACCCAATAATGACACTTTAGAAATGTTTGATTGCTGCTCTCAGAATGTTAAATGTTATGAGAAAAATACTGTATAGCTAAATGGAAAAAATATACACAGCTAATAATATCTGTTAAGGGATTCCTGCACAGTGACTGAGTTATCTTCCTCTTCCCAAATTAGGATGCAAAAGCCAAAAATGAGAGTTCATAGAGGATATAAACTGGCTTTCAAAATATATCTGAGTAACTACAGTAGACTTACGATAATCCGGAACCTATGGGACCTAGGTGGTGCCGGATTATCAAATATGCCGGACTATAAGGAGGTACTATAAACTGATTATATATATACTGTATACATTATATACTATATATAAAGTGTTCTTAACCCTTTTTATTGTACATACTGTATACAGTAAGTATACTGTAATGTTTTAGTTTTTTTAAGCCTTTTTTATCCTTTTTGCTCAGTAGGCTCTTGACATTTTGACGCCGGACTATCAGGAGTGCTGGACTATTGGATGCCGGACTATTGGAGTTTTACTGTAGTACTAAATTTATTGTTACCATAACCTCCTATCAACAGTGTTTTTAGATCAAACTTGCCCTATCTCAATTATTTTAAATTGAATTAATGAATTATATGGAATGATAAAACAAACTATGGTGTAGAGCTGCTGAAGCTGGCACTATGGAGAGGTAACTGAAATCTACATTGAGTCTTGGAATGCATCACCAAAAGGGAAGGCAAACAAGATTTTTTTTACCAGGGAGTTTCAGCTTATGCCAGCTTATGATATCTTTATGGCTGACCTAGAACAACGTTTCCTCAACTCCCGTCCCCTTTTACCCCTTCTCTACTTACGCTGCATCGATGACATCTTTATGATCTGGACACATGGCCAAGAAACACTAGAGACATTCCACAGTGATTTCAACAACCTACACCCCACCATCAACCGCAGCTGGACCATTCTACACGAGAGATCCATTTCCTGGACACGACAGTACAAATCAACAATGGAAAATTAGACACCACCCTCTACAGAAAACCCACTGCCTCATACAGTTACCTACATGCTTCCAGCTCCCATCCAGCACACACCACACGATCCATCATCTATAGCCAAGCCCTTCGATACAACCGCATCTGCTCTAATCCCACTGACAGAGACCAGAAACTTCGGGATCTCTACCAAGCATTTATAAACCTCAACTACCCACCCAGAGAAATAAAAAAGCAAACTGAAAGAGTCAGACGAATACCTAGAAACTATCTACTTCAAGACAGACCCAGGAAAACCAACAATAGAACACCATTTGTCATCACCTACAGCCCCCAACTTAAACCTGTCCAACACTTTATCAATAAACTACAGCCTATACTGGAACAGGATACTAAACTCCAAGAGGCTCTGGGAGATAGACCCATAGTCTCCTATAGACAGACACCTAACCTCAAGATGATTCTTACCAACAACCACAGGACATACCACACTAATACCAACCCTGGTACCTTCCCTTGCAACAAACCCCATTGCCAGCTTTGTCCACGTATTCACTCTGCTGATACCATTATTGGACCTAACCAAGTGAGGACAACGTCTCAGACACTTTGCCAAAGGATCAATGCCCACAAAACAGATATTAGACAGGATCACAAAGAAAAAACAGTTTCTTGCCATTTCAACCAGAAAGGACACTGTCTCAACGACTTAATTACCTGCATCCTGCTTCAGAAGCCTTTTAAATCTGCACTCGAAAGGGAATCCTCTGAACTGTCATTCATGCTAAAATTCGACACTCTACGTGGGGGTCTCAACAAAGACTCTAGCTATCTTAACCATTACAAAGATAGCATCCCCAATTATCACCTCTAATACCATTAGCTCACAGACATTTACCTTCCCCCCCCCCCCCCGCATCCTCCTTCTGTTCTGAAATTTTATTTGTCCTTTTAATATGTGTTCATTTTTTTTAATTGTATCCTTTGGTATATATGGTTCTGACTATTTTCTTCCACTATTTGATCTAAGGAAGTTGGTCTGGCCCACGAAAGCTCATCATCTAATAAACCATCTTGTTAGTCTTTAAAGTGCTACATAGTCCTGTATTTTGTTTCAGCTTATGCCAGGGAATCCATAAGATATTTTAGTAGACAAAGGTTATAATTCTGTATTATTTATATAGTTTCCAAATGTTAAATTGGCACTTGGAGACAGATGAAAAGACTGGAGCCTTGTCCTGACAGTTTACATTTGAAAAAGACAAAAAGGGAGAGAAATGGGGATACAAGGAAAATGTATTTTAAAATTCATTTGTACCTATGCCAAATTCCCATAGTTTGTTTTCTTTTGACCCCATACTAAACTCCTACTTTTATCACCACCTTTTCAGTTCCTTGACTTTTTTGTTTATTTTGTTTTTGTAATTTAGCCTTGAGTGACTTCCTCTTTTGTTTTAAAGCATTTTGTATTGAATTTCCTCCCACGTGAAAGCTCTATGGCTCCTAGGAAGGCTCCTGGAGAAGAAACGGGCTCTTTACATTGGGTCAAAAAGCTCATTGCCAAGTAGCCAGGACCCAGTACTCTTCTCAAGGATCCTAAGAGCTCTTGGCTCTCCTGTGGGGACATCTCTGCAAGAGACAAGGCAGACTAAAGACTTTGCTACAAGAAATGAGTCAGAGAAGTCTCCCGCCAAAGAAGATACAGACCGAGAATTTTACAAAGAGAGCTGTCACACAGGTCAGCATCAGTGCTTACTGGCCTCTTATGAGGCCCCACCCACCCAGCACCTAAATAGGTCTGTCGTACTGAGCTGACTTAGTGACACAGCTAGATAGGACCAGATAAACAGCTCCATCATGAATGCAGACAATCTGCAAAGAGACATTTGCCCTTCCTGAATTAGTGTCTGGCCCTGTCATCCTGGAGATGACAGCACCAGCTACTTCCTGAGCTATGCTGGTCCCCAGAGAGAAAAGACATTTTGGTAGCTGTCCTGCACTGCGACTTCTTCCTATGAAAGACATTGTGACAGTATGCACAAGGACTGAATTAAATTCCACAGGGCTCCAGTGGAACCTCTCAAGGCCTCAGACTCGCAACCATGCACACGCTTAGCCTTAAGCATGGGAGTTGACCTGCTGAAGTCAATGGAACAATTACTGTGCTAAAAGTTAAACACATTCATCCGGCCCCCAAAATAATAAACACTATACTCGATAGCAAAGATTTGCAGTACTGGGCTCTGCACTATAATGTTTTCAGTGAACGCATCATTAATATGTATTATCATAATACAAATTTATTCAAAAAGTATGGGCATCCACAGCTTATTACTTGCTATTGCATGCTAGCTATGATAAATTCTATAGCCTCCAAAGGGGCCATTACAAATTATTTTAAACTGCCTAAATTCATAGACAGATATTTTTAAAATGTTTCAGCTGCAAAACATGATAAAAAATTAATGCACTTTATAATTATGTCTGACACCGTTTTTACCTCATCTCATTGCCCTGCTGTTAAAGGAGTTAGATTAGTTTGTGATACTACAGTAGCTAGGGACTGCAGAATCAGAATTAGAGGGTGGAATTTGGAAGTGTTGTTTAATACTATCACTCAATAATTTTCACTCTTTGGGGTTAGGAAGAAAACAGCTGGCAGATGGATGCCTCTGGTGATTGATAATGGGCTATAGAGCCTTTCAAAACTAAGCCCCTGGTTCACATGTGAACCATCATGGTAAATACTGAAATTACCATTCAAAGGAGGTTTGCTAGACTATGTGAAATGGATTTTTTTATAGCTTCACCAGAAGATTTACCCAGAATTACTTAGGTCCTTAGTTCAAATGTGTTTTTCTTCATTTAAACCATTGTTCTAGGATGATGCTGGGGATGAGGGGTTCAGTATTCAGTCTGCCTGGGAAGAGAAGACAACCCCAGCCCTCTCTCACCACAGCAGCTCGGGACCAGATGAAAAGCATTTGTCCATGGCCAAAGCAGCTGCAGTGGGCACAGTTGGAGTGAGGAGTGCATGTCCCCCAGCTAAGGGACAGACATACAGATAGACACACAAACAGACTCGCTCTCAGAAATATATAGTAGATAGCTGTCCCTTTTACCACCCATGCGCCCTGTGGGACTGTCCCTGTCCCCATCTCTGATCCCTTGCTGCCCTCTCTGTGGTCATTATGCAGTATAATTCCCTCCTATCATACCCCTCTCTTTCCATTTTATGAGAAACAATTGAATTCCGGGCACATACCATTATGTTGGCACAATCAAGCCCTGACATTGTTTTAAGTTACAAGAGGAAGCTGCTTACCAAATCTGGTGATCCTAGCTCTAACTGTTTAGTACAAAATTTTGAACAAACCAATTCACAAACAGGCAGACAGACACATACTTCTAAAATATATAGTAAGAGGATTGGGGTGTCATTTTGCAGACACTAACACATAATTTGTGCCCTGAGCAGATTACAATCTTAGTCACATAAATGACAAATACAGAATAACAATAAACAATACAAGACACAAAAGGATGGTGAGGAAACAATAGAAAACAATTGGAAAATGTAAATCACTCTTTGGAGAGCATTACTATCGAAAGGAAAATGAACATTTTGTTTTGAGGCTGAATTTATTTGTTTGGCATTGTTGATAGGTGTTTATAACAAAATAACCTCTAAAGCCAACTAATCAGAGCTGGGTGCTCCATGCAAGGCAACTTCAATTTGTACTTGGGCACCTCTTTTACTATATCAGGGAGCTAAGGTACATATCTTTAAAGACAAGAAAGTATGAAAATGTTAACCCTTGTTGGCTGCTTAAGCAAGATGATTGGCTGGAATGGAGATCAAACTGTTTTGTTACTCCTTTTGTATGTTTCTCCAGTTCAGAACTTAAGCATATTGGGGATACTGTTGGGGAATTTTGCTTTACCCTGTCCATCATTTGTATAAATATGAACGTCCATGTGAACTGTTGTCCATCTGCCACTTTTCCAAACTGTAGAATCAGAGAGTAAGTATTCTCAGGAAAGCAGCAACACACACATGCATAACAGATGCTCAACCACTATGAGTTGTGGAGAAAGCTGGAAGAAAAGAAGAAGAAAGGCTTTTTCAGCCAGCGTATTGCCTGTGTGCTTTCTCTTGCACAATAGAGAACTTTTTATTGCCTCAGACCTGCTAACTCCATGCTTTTACCCAGAGTTTTCAGACTCTGTTATTCAGTTCACAGGACTAGCTTCTTCTGGTGGTCTGCACTTCCCCATTCCTCTGCTTTCTGATGAAGGGAAGCCAGTCAGAGCAGAAATTGAAACAGACAGAAACCTACCTCTCCCCACTGAATCTGAGGAAAAGTTTGAGATGGGATAGAGAAAGTGTAATGAATCAAGTTGTTTCAATATAATTGAGTTTAGTAGGTCATGATGGCTCAGCTCTGATATCTCCATAAACCATCTTATTAGTCTTTAAAGTGCTACACAGTCCTGCATTTTGCTTCAGCTACACCAGACTAACACGGCTACATTTCTATTACTATTCCAGTTAATGAATAATGTTCCTCTCTCCTCTTCTCGCCTTTCTTTCTCCTCTCCACCTCTGCAAACCTAGGTCCATGGAGTGGATGGCAGGTGTCCAGAGGCTCCTGCTGGAGTTGCCATTCCCCATCTTGAAATTGGATGGAGGAAAATGAGGAAGATTGTATAGAATTGGAGGAGTTTGTTCCGAGGCACAGACATGGAGCCAGGGTGGCAGGCACAAAACTCAAGTGCATCTGGGGCTGTGAGAAAATAATGTTAAGATGGGTGGAGGCACAGTGTTAATTTAAGTGGAACCTCAGGCCAGAGAATGAATTGATGTAGAATTGGAGGGATGCAAAATTAATAGATATGGGACCCAGGGTTGAAAGACACGTAATTCATTGATTTGGGCTGGGAAGGACATAATCAACTGTAGTAGTGTTTCCGTGGTGTTTAGAATTACTTGATGCATGGCTGGGAGACAGGGTCAGATGGGGGACTGAGAGGCACAGAATTAATGTAATCACATTTCAACGGGGGGGGGGGGGATATTACAATTTGTGTACACATTTTTTTGTCACAAGCTGTTGACACTCATGACAAATGATGAAAACTGGCAAACTGTCTGCCTCAGGATTATCCTGACATTTATTCAGGAACTGCACTGACCTCTGAAAACTTGTATTGAGTTCTGCAGAGTTGCAATTGGGATCCATTTGGTATCTTAAAGTTCTCCATGGTGTTGCAAGAAGACAAAGAAGGGAGAAAAAGAAAACCAAAGGGGCCTACTGAAGGTGCTTTTACTATGGCTATATTTAGACCACAGACTTCTTTTGGAAGAACCTTTTTTTGGAAGAGATCATCAGAAAAAACTTCATCCAAAAGAGAGCGTCCACATACAAAAGCACATCGAAAAAGTGATCTGCTTTTTCAAAAGATAGCATCCATACTGAATGGACGCTATCTTGCATTTAAGCTGTGATTACTATGAATGGAGTGGCCAACATGGCACCTGTGCTTTTAGCTCTTTCCTCTTCTTTTGAAAGAACTCCCTCTTCCCTGTCCACATACACCTTTTTCCAAAAGAACTCTTTCGGAAAAAGGCTTCTTCCTCATAGAAAGAGGATTACCAATGCTGGAAAATACCCTCTGTTCTTCCAATTTATTTTGGGAAGAACGTGATTGCAGTGTGGTCATAAATGGCTGTTTTTCCGACAAAATTCTGTAGCGTAGACACACCCTAAGAAAAGCTGGAACCAGATATCCAGCAACATAAATAGTTATGTAGAAATTTTAAAACATCATCACATTTATTATTATAAGCAGTTGTCACAAACATGAATTTTAATGAATTGATGATGATCTGAATTATCTGGCTTAATCACCTGATTATCCTATATTTAAGCATTTCTGTGACCTTTTCATATCCAATTTTCATATCCAAAAGGAATTAAGCACATCAATCATGAGATAACCTTTTATAATGAGTTCATTTGCTATGTACAACTGCTCTAGTTAATTTAGGGATCCATGAACAACTAAATTTAAATCACTGAAGGGTTGCCCTCGATGGGCCATAGGTTCTTTGGTTCAGCAGATATAAAGCTTTATCCTCAGACAAGACACATTATTCCCAGTTGCTTGGCAAGAGTTTTGCAAGGCACAAAATGCAGGGTTTTATTTCTAGCACTGCAGGTTCATTTGTTAGACTACACACTCTTTTTCCTTTCACATTAACTGCACTCCTGAGTGGATTCTGCCATTCTCACAAAATTGTCAAAGAAAATTAGTTTATGTAACTAATATATTTAAATCTATGTTATATGCATTGCACTTTTCTGAATAATGTAGAGGCCTGAGCTTGTCTTAAGAGGCATCCCCTGTGGTTTAGCTCAATAAATCTGATGTTATAAAAGTAAGTCGCTCACACTGTCCTCTTTCATAAGGACTTTATATTTGTTCTTGCTTTCTTTTTGCTATTTCCTGTAATCTGAAATGCTTAATTTTTGTTTTGGAGAAGTACAGCCACACGAGGTGGAGAACATCACTAAATCTCACCAGGGAACCTCTCTTTTTTAGTTCAAATAGCAAGTTACTTCAGCATATTTTCAACTATAATAATCTTATTAAGTAATCCCATTGATTTCAATGATTGCTGAATCAGGGCGATAGTCCTTCTGGTTGAAAAAATAATTACAATGGTTAATTTTTAAAAATCTGAGAAATAATTGCAGGTATTGTTTTTTGAATCATTTGTTTCAGAAGGAAGAATTGTGCTAATTGTGCTTTTAAAAGTAGAATAGGGAAAAAACCTCTAGATGATGGAAAGCAATCTTACTATTTTAAATAAAATAAAAAGCAGATATTTTCATCTACTTTTCTATCTTGAATATAAATATAAATAAATATAAATTCATTTTGTAACAAGTGGAAGATTGCTATGGGAGTGGAAGGTTCTATTTTGTCATAGTCCTGTGTTTACTTTAGAGTTTGGGAAGGGTGAAGGAACACTCCTGACAAAGAGCTTCTCCAACTAATCAGCTGTGTGCAGATAATTGAAAGCAAATAAAAGCCTGGTCAGGCCAGCTGAGGTTTGGGTATGAAGCAATAAAGTATAGAAAATCTATTGTATGTGAGCAGAATTAATGTGAAATTATAATTGTAGCATCGGCAAATCCACCAGTCTAGCGAAAAAATAAAGTTACATAAAAAGGCACAGATCTGATACTGGGTTAGGAGAAAAAGTTTTAGAGAGCTAACTACCATGCAGTTATCATATTCTTTGTATCTACAATCTATTTACTCACTTATACATTGCTTCTCTCTAATCACTAGAAGTATTTGTAAAATGCCATAATCAATATCTAGATTCACATGCATATCTGTTATATAGTAGAATGGTTTTGTTATTAGTTTTCAAAGTGATAACTGATTTACACCTACCAGCTGAAAAAATAAAAGGTGCAGTCTCTCAATAAAGATACCTGATATTGAGGCCCATAGAAAATGTAACATACATACATGGACTCACCCACATAAACAGAATCATTTGTAAATGGAAGTGTCTGTGGCTGCCCCTGAAGGAGAAAGAGGTGTTTTAAGTTTATAATAACTGTGCTCTGGGCTGTGTAGGTACAATTCAGGCACTTGAATTCAATCTACCTCTACTCTGTTACAAGATACAGTCCACTGGGTTCTTACACACATCAGCTCTTGGGTTTAAACTATCCACTGCTGGAGTGGAAGGACATTATCAGTCCTGAGCTCATGCCTATCTTCCCTTTCTGCCAACCCACCAAAGACTGAACCCAAAGGGCTTTGTTTAGTGTAAGGCTTAACTGGTGAAGCCTGTCTGAACAGCTGGTATACTGTAATTTTACAATTCTTTGTATTTATGAGCATAATGATACCTAGCTGCTGTATACCTCTTTTCATCTAAAGCAAACAGTCCTTTACAAAGACAAGTAAGTATCATTATCTGTTTTTTATAGATGGGGAAACTGAGGTACGGAGAGGTTAAAATGGCTTGCCTCCATTGTAAGTATCCTTAAAACATACAGAGCTCAAGTGCTTTATGCTTGATGACAATTTATAGTGCAAAATAAAGAAATACATTTTCAGTATTAGTATTTTCAAAGGGAGTCCCATGAATCTGTAAACTGAATAGAACATGCTTTATTCTTTATAGCCTGTAGTTAGGTTTCTGAGACAAATGAAAAAATACCATGATATTTTAATATCAGATACTAAAATTGGATTATCAAATGAATATAGCATGTAGGTCTTCCCTTGCGGTATGCTCCATCACATCTTCAGAGTCCTTAAGTACCAGTCTGACTTCAGGCATATGGATAGTCCATTGCCCTCAGGGGGAATAATCACATGCATAAAGTTAGGTCGAAGCTTAAATATCTTGCTGAATTTCCAAGGCTTAAGTCAATAAGGGTATGTCTACACTACAAAGTTAATTCGAACTAATGGATGTTAGTTCGAATTAACTTTGATAGGCGCTACACAATCGCTCCGCTAGTTCGAACTTAATTCAAACTAGCGGAGCGCTTAGTTTGAACTAGGTAAACCTCATTCTACAAGGACTAAACCTACTTCGAACTTACTAGTTCGAATTAAGGGGTGTGTAGCCACTTAATTCGAACTAGTGGGAGGCTAGCCCTCCCCAGCTTTCCCTGGTGGCCACTCTGGCCAACACCAGGGAAACTCGTATGCCCCCCTCCCAGCCCCGGACCCCTTAAAGGGGCACGGGCTGGCTACGGTGCCCGTGCCAGGTGCAAGCCTGCCAGCACCCAACCAGCAGACCCTGCACCTGGCACGGCTCAAGCCAGCCACCCGATGCCCCCCAGCCCTCCCCCTCTTCCCGGGACCAGGCTGGCGGCTCCCAGGAGTTTGCCCGGGACCGCAAGAGGTGGGCACCCACCTGGTCTAGTGCCGACATCGTGGACCTCGTCCACGACCTCCGCACTAGGCACAGGAAAGTGGCCATCTAGGGCAGGAGAGCTGCCAGCCTGGCCACCCAGGAGCAGGTGTGCATGAAAATCAAGGTGCTCCACTGAGACCCCCGACCCTGAGCCCTGAGCTTGCAATGGCCATCCTGGGTCAGACCAAAGGTCCATCTAGCCCAGTAGCCTGTCTGCCGACAGCAGCCAACCCTAGGGATCCTGGAGGGGATGGACCGAAGACAGTGACCAAGCCATTTGTCTCATGCCATCCCTCTCCAGCCTTCCACAAACTTTGGGCAGGGACACCACTCCTACCCCCTGGCTAATACCGCTCCATGGACCCAACCTCCATGACTTGATCTCACTTCTCTTTAAACTCTGTTCTAGTTCTAGCCTTCACAGCCTCCTGCAGCAAGGAGTTCCACAGGTTGACTCTTTGCTTTGTGAAGAACAACTTTCTGTTACTAGTTTGAAGCCTGGTACCCATTCCTCTCCTTTGGTGTCCTCTAGTCCTTCTATTATGGAACTAATGAAGAACTTTTCTTTATGCACCCTCTCCACCCCACTCGTGCTTTTATAGACCTCTATCCTATCCCCCCTCAGTCTCCTCTTTTCTAAACTGAAAAGTCCCAGTCTCTTTAGCCTCTCTTCATATGGGTCCTGTTCCAAACCTCTGATCATTGTAGTTGCCCTCCCCTCTCCCACCCTCTCTCTTCCCCTCTCCCACCTCCTTTTCCCAGTCTCCCTGAGTTTTGTTCAATAAAGAGAGATTCTATTTTTGACCACACGTTTTCTTTATTTTGTATATCAGGAAGGGGTGCTAGGGAAGGGTAAGTGGAAGGAGGGGAGGGAGGAATGGGGTACGAGCCCCCGATGGGGAGGACTGGGCTGGCTCTGTGGGCTTCTGGGGGTGGAAGCTCTCCTGCAGCCCCTCAATTGCCCGCTCTCCCCAGATGGCAGCCTGCGGCAAGTGCAGCCGGTCTGATGGCCAAGTGCTGTGATGTGCCCAGTGTGGGCACTCCGGGCAATCCAAGCCAGGACTGCTTTGCAAGCGGGGCACCCCTGAGAACTGTCTGTCCGGGGTGGGGGTCGGGTCCCTTTAAGCACAGCCCTCAGCTAGCCTGAGACAGCAGCTCCACGCTCTAAGTCCTCATCTGCTGCCCTGCCGGCACTGCTTCCGGCCATCCTTAACCCCAGTTCAGGGTCCACTTAATGTGGTCATGCTAGTTCAAATTAGCAAAATGCTAATTCGAACTAGTTTTTTAGTCTGGATGCGTTAGTTGGAATTAGCTTAGTTCGAATTAACTAATTCGAACTAAGTTAGTTCGAATTAGCACTGTAGTGTAGACATACCCTAAACAACTAATATTCTGACTTGATATTAGCAGTGCTATGATTCTAGTGGAGCCAATTTCTGAATGAGAAAAAGCTGAGTTCCAAGACAAAGGTCTTAGTTCAGGACCTGTTGGAACTTTTTTGTGTCTTAAACCCTGTGTCCTAACTAAAGTTCTTTTAAAGCAATTTAATGCTATCTAACTGTTTCCCTGCAGTTTCAACAGGATAGACTATTGTTCTTTAATTCCTATGCTGTAAAGTTTTTTTTTTTTGTAGTGATGCTATGTGGTATGCATGTAATCTAGTCATTTACACGTACACAAAGAGTCCCAGTAATCCAGTAGAATTATTCACATGAGGAAGATACACAGAATTTGGCCCAAAGTTAATTAAGAATTTATGGCTCTTTTGTGATGAAAGACATCAAATAAATACAAGATGATATTATTATATATATTATATATATAATCATGATAATTGATCTGTTATGAATAACAGTTTCTGGTTGATTAGTGTGCAAATATCTGCTTACATTTTTGGAAAGCTACAAAGCAATAATTACTCTCTTTCAATAGGTCACATCTGCATACTCTTGCTTCATACTCACATATCCAGTTGATTTTAAAGGGAAAAAAAGCATTTTCAGTTGGTGAGCTGGTGGTACTGCTGCTATGCGGCATATTTGATTTATCTGAGAATAATAACCTGAACAATAATCAAAGAGCAAAGTGCTTATTCATGTTTACATCAGAAGCTAAAGTTATGTGACCTTCACTGACTGTTTAAGAGCACAAATAGATTTGTGGGCTTTAATCTTTCAATGGCCAAAATGTATTATATTAATTTAAATTAAAAGATTTCATTGGGGCCACAAAGACACCCTGGTTTTTGATACCTGAAGATAAAACTATGATATAGAAGAGGAAATAGATATCATGACTTCTTCAGTGCATCTATGCAGTCTGCTACCATAACAACATAACGAGCTAAACAATAAATGTAACTACCAAACACTTGGAATAGGTATGACATTTGTTCAATACAGGAAAGTGGTGTTTAGACACACATGCAAATGCGCACACAGAAATGAATGCATTATGTATTTTTCATCTTGACTATATCTCTTATTTCATTTGACTGTGTTGTGCAATGAATTCTTTTTAAATCAGTGAAAAAATGAATGTGGATAATTAGATAGTAATATAGCATTTATACACTGTAATGGGCAGCATTTATAAACTATCTTCTATTCCTAGATTTTTTTAAGAAAAGCTTTCTAAAGGAGGTAAATAAAATTATTCCCATTTTGGATTCAGAAACTAAGACACTTCAAGATAAAGTTGTATTGCCCAAGGACAACCAGCAAGCTAGTGGCAGAGCTAGGAGCAGAATTTATGCCTCCTGTGTTCCAATACTTTGCTCCGCCCATAAGGATATAATGATCTCATGAAGACCTTGTAATTATAGTAATAAGCTAAAAATGTGAGTAGGAAAACAGTATTGTATTGGCGTTTATTATTTGACAGTTGCTGTTTCCCCTCACAAATAGCTGTGCTGTAGTGCATATACACTGCAGCAAGATGGACTTAAATTCTGAGCCAAAGTCTTCTGGTTTCTGTGGCACTGTGGTGGGGAGACTAGATATTCTTCAGCAGTTCCAAGTAAATTAAGAAATAGAATTGTTTAGTGCTTAAAATATGAAAATAGGTACTTCTTGAGTGGTTTTACATTAAATTAATTTATTTTATGCTACCCCCAAATGTTCAGTTGTCAGTTGGCTACAGACATTTGCCTTGACAATATAAATTGTTGAAGTTGGGGAAAGTTGAAGGGAAGTTACAAATGAGGCAAATAGTAAGTAATAGGAAATATTTGGCAGTTATTGAACCACAGAGGTGAGTAAGGTTCTTGGAAATGAAGTATTATGAATACATTCCTCTTTTATGTAAATGAATCAACATGGAGAGGAAGTTTACAAATTAGATGGAATAATGAAATATACTTGGAGTTAGATCATCCAATCAGTTACATCCAATTTTCTCAGGTGATGCAAAGTAGATGTAAATTGGCCATAAATGGCTGGCAAAGAACACCCCCTATGCAAGATAATGTTTCCTATGGAAGAAAGGCAGTGGAGGTAGAATACGTTTTCCCACCATAAGGGGAAAGAGGAGGTGCATCAGGGACATGTTAGGGATAGGTTGGGCATTGTGGAGCAGAGCTCTGCTACTCCCATAATAGCCTTGGCATAAATTAAATGCAATGAATACACACTTGGAGTAGAAGTGATCACTAGTTCAAAAGAGGGAAGTGTTTTGGAGACACTCATGCAAGTACACATGCACACATACTGCAGTTTCAGTTTGAATGGAATCTTTATTTCATGTAGTTATATGTTATAAAACTGAGGCTAATTAAATAAGAACAAAAGGTGGCTGAAGTTAGAGCTGCTCCTCAGCAATTTTGAATAACTCCAAAGAAAATCAAGACAGGATTAGGGAGCGACAAATGACACCCTCTTTCTTTCCTCTGCTGCTTTCCCCATTCCATAGCATTGATTGTGAAACAGATTTCAAATCTGTATATGATCAAGCACCCACCTGTTGGAAAGTTCTACTGAGGGTCCAGACAAGATCAATTTTGAAGTGTCATATATTCTGAGTCCAGCAAATAATACTAAGAGGGGAAAGAAATTAACAACTAAAGCTGGAGCAAAGAAAGATTATTTTATTTACAGCCAAAGACACTTGACAACAAAGACTGTCAATGGTTCTGATGCAGAGCTCACATTTATGGCAGAAGAATAGTTCAATAAAGTAAGAAACCAAGTAAGACTCCTATCTTCACATTGTCTCAAAATCGTTTGAGGTTGTTCTTCTGCATTGTACTGGGGATGGTACGAAAAACCTGGGAACATGTTTCTGAAGTGATGGATGCTGTCAATCAAGGGTATGCCTCTGATAATGAAAAAGAGAAATTGCTGTTGGGAAATGATTTGTTATTGAAGTCCTGTCCACTTCTCAACTTAATCCATAAAGCTGTTTGATCTTAGGTAAAGGGACATATTCCATGTAATATCCTGATAAGGGAAAGAAACCAGAAAATGCTGTTATGTGCTGTCATAGGAAGATCAGATGCTCTGATTCTCTTATTGGCTTTATAAATGTCTTTTTAGATTTGTTTCCCTGGATAGACTGTTTTGGAGGATGAACATTTAACTCTTAGTGCAGTCTGTCCTAGTTCATATGTTGAATTTGTGTCTCCATGTACATATCTACATGGAAGCAGAAAATGGGATAGGCTTCAATTCCACCTCCTCCTACTATTCTTGGTGCAAATGAGTATATCTCTAGTGGAATATGGATGTAGAGGCAATATCTGGCTGTCCTCTTGATTTGGGAGCATGCCTAGAGTTATTCTATCTCTGTGAAGAAGAGAGCAGGGCAAAGACATAATTTGATGCACAAATCCTAATTCTGATATCATCCTTGGTATGAGATTATATATAGCTACTATGTTTCACTTATTGACTTCAGCATTCTTTGGATAAGTCTCTTTGTAGTCCCAATCAGAATATCTCAGTTTGATGTTCTTTTTCTTGTTTTTAAATCTACTTAAATAGCAGAATTAAAACAGTAAGTCACGAATATCATTTTCAGTGTAAGCACTGAGTTCAGTTTGGTATAATTAATGTAGTCAGGTTGCTTATTTTTCATTAACATTTGACAAACAGATGACATTTCTGACAACACTCTAAAGTCTGTGTATGGATCAATTTGATAGTTCTACTTTGCAGGTAAATAAACTCTAGTCTAAAAAATGGATTAAACACTTAACAAATATTACCAGATAGAGGGCATTGAATTAAAATAAATAAATAAAACAAATAGAGTATTTTGAAAATAATAGCAAGTTCTAAAAGTGTATTGGGTTTTAGCATATGTACTTTCCCAAAATTATATAATAAATTTATTAGTTGGTGTTCCTCTTTTTTCACTTCAAAGCTCTTATGCTAGCTAAGCAAGAAGAAACATTACCATGCAACTGAACTACCACACGACAAACTTAAAGGCTACGTCTACACTGGCCCCTTTTCCGGAAGGGGCATGTAAATTTCATGAGTCGTCGTAGGGAAATCCGCGGGGGATTTAAATATCCCCCGCAGCATTTAAATAAAAATGTCCGCCGCTTTTTTCCGGCTTTTAAAAAAGCCGGAAAAGAGTGTCTAGACTGGCCCCGATCCTCCGGAAAAAGTGCCTCTTCAAAGTAGGAATAAGAGCCTCCGGAAAAGGGCACTTTTTCCGGAGGATCGGGGCTAGTCTAGACGCTCTTTTCCGGCTTTTTTAAAAGCTGGAAAAAAGCGGTGGACATTTTTATTTAAATGCTGCGGGGGATATTTAAATCCCCCGCGGATTTCCCTACGACGACTCATGAAATTTACATGCCCCTTCCGGAAAAGGGGCCAGTGTAGACGTAGCCAAAGTCTATGTCTAGACTGTGAGCTTCTTTTGGAAGAAGCTTTTCTGGAAGAGATCTTCTGGAAAACCTTTTTCTGAAACAGAGCATCTACACAGCAAAAGTGCAACGAAAAAGCGATCTGCTTTTTTCAAAGATAGCGTCCAATCAATGTGGATGCTATCTCGCATTTAAGTTGTGATTACTGTGGATGGAGTAGCCACTAGGGCACCTATGCTTTTTCCTGAAGGCCTCGTCTTTTAAAACCACATTCTCTTCTGCATCCACACATGCCTTTTTCCAAAAAAGCTTTTTTAGAAAAAAGGCTTCTTCCTCATAGAAGGAGTACTAGTCTGATTTATTTTTCAATATAAATATATTGAGTACATAAGAAATATTTAAGAGCTTTCCAGGAAAAAAAGTAGATAATATAACTCCATATGTAGTTCTGGTGCCTGCTATCTTGTTATCAGTATTTGTTGGTTGAAAGCATAATATTACGAGACTCTTGAGTACATGTATCTATAGTTAATTGCACCTAGCATGTAAGTGAGCAAATGTAATGTATATTTTAACACACTGGAGATATTTTGAGGAAGGCGTCAAAGCGAAGAGAGGAGAAAGAGAAGATGGTGAGATATTTCAGATTATTTCTACCTTAGCTGATAGAATATGTGTAGACATGGGACATTGATTCTCAGTGGAATCTGGGCTGACCCCTTACAGTCCAGAAAGAGAGGGAGGTATGCAGTAATTCTGTGATTGCTTCTTTACCAATTAGAGTACAGGTTGAACCTCACAGCTTTGGCACCCTCGGGACCCGACTGGTCCCAAACAAGGGGATTTGCTGACCAGGGAAGGTCCCTCCACTCATGCTGCCTCAGCCCCTCAGGGCTTTCCCAGACCCCATTGCTACCAAGGCTGCAACGTCATTGCCACAGCTGTGCAGTTGGGGTATAGCTCTGCAGCTGCCTGGCTTTGTAGCCAGGGCAGAGCTCCACAGCCACTTGGCTCCAGAGCTGGTGCTGGAGCTCTGCAACCAGGACAGAGGGATGGGGCTGGAGCTCCATGACCCAGGCCAGAGCTCCCTAGATGCTGCTGGGATCAGAGCTTCATCAGACTGGAGTTCCCCAGCAGCTGGAGCCAGAATGCAGCTGGAGCTCTGTGGCCAGGGATGAGATCAGAGCTCCCTGGCTGCCACTATGGTCAGAGCTCCCTGGCCAGGGCTGGAGGTCCATGGCCCATTGCCAGGCTACAGCTCCCTGGCCACTGGAACCAGGGAGCCTCTGCTGGGGCCAGAACTTCCTGCCATGCCCTTCTTCTCCCCCCCCCCCCCACACACACACATACACTCTAAGCTCCCAGCTGAGTTGCTGGTGCTTCTTAAGGCACGCTTGCCCCACCACCAGACCTCCCTCTCCTGGGCTCTGTGGCTCAGGAACATCTGTGGTTCATGCCAGATTACTCCTGTATCCATAAGTATGTTCCACAGCTCAGCAACCCAATTGCCCACTTGCAATACTTACCCTGCCATTTTCATTTCACAAGGGATTGTATAATAAAATAATTAGAGAATAAAACGAATATGCTGTTTAGGGATTATTTGATCAATATGTATTAATTTGAAACAATGAGCTATTCCACGAGACTACTTAAATGAGTTGGTGAGGAGAAAACAGAAGGTAAAGTGAAGGCATGAAAGGCACATGAAATAACAAAATGGCCCCTGCTTTAAAATGTTGTGATAAATGCTGTTAATCCTATCGGTGGCCTACTGTCTATGTTCACTTTAATAAGGAATTAGCATTAGTCCTGCTGACTGCCTGCTTGCTCACATCAAATACAGAATTTCTGATATTGAGGATCACTTCTGCCTTTGTTTATCCTACTTTTGAGTCTTGTTACTCAACTGTAAGGTTCATATTGGAATGTAAGGTACTACTGAAAAGGTAATGATTTACTGAATATGATTTCTCTTGTATTCATGAATTATTGTTTATATTTGTAGTTATGAATATTGACCTCTGTATCTGTATTTCATATTTGCTACACTGAAAATGATATTTGTGACTTATGTTTTTAATTCTGTTATTTAAGTAGATTTAAAAATGTGCTGTGAAAAGCTTTGGCCTTCTTGCAGACATTCCATAATGCAACTGATTCATGGACAATGAAATCAGGTAACCTTGTCACTTAATACTAATGTGAATCTTAGTCTGCTGTGCTTTTCAATTGAAGGGGCTGCTGTACTTATCTATAGAGAATAAAATAACATTTTCCAGCCTTACGGAAACATTAAATGGGTGGGGAAAAGAATCATGGCCTTTAATTTGCTTCTCTTCTGGTTCTCTATACAAAGAGACATGTGAAAATACCTGGAAACAAAAGGATTTGACCCTGGGAGTGGACAGCTGGACTCGGGCAAAAAAAAAAAATCATATCTGGCCTGTGATGGACTACACTTGAAACAATAACTTGAGTGAGGATTATTTGTAGACCAGTTTCTTCATTGAATCTATCTTAGTTTGTGTGCTTTGTATTATGTTCTTAGTAACCTGCTTTGTTCTGTTGCTATCTCTTTGACCAATTGAAATACATTTTTGTAGTTAATAAACCCATTTTTGGTTTCTAATATAACCCAATATAAGTATCTGGAGTACTGCATCCAATTGTAGGGCCCCCATTACAGAAAGGATGTGGATCCATTGGAGAAGGTCCAGTGGAGAGCAAGAAAAAGGGGGTAGAGAACATGACATTCAAGGAGAGGCTGGGAGATTTGGGATTGTTTAGTCTGCAGAAGAGAAGAATGATGGGGGATTTGATATCAGCCTTTAACTACCTGAAGAGAGGTTCCAAAGAGGACTCGGTTGTGGCAGATGGCAGAAAAAGGAGCAATGGTCTCAAGTTACAGTGTGGGAGGTCTAGGTTGGATATTAGGAAAATCTATTTTACTAGGAGTGTGGTGAAGTACTGGAATGGATTACCTAGGGAGATGGTAGAATCTCCGTCCCTAGAGGTTTTTAAGTCCCAGCTTGACAAAGATCTAGCTAGGATGATTTAGTTATGGTTGGTCCTGCTTTGGGCAGGGGTTGGACTCAATGATGAGCTCTTTCAACTCTATGATTCTATGAGTCTATGATTCTATGTACTTTGTAACTGGGGAAGATGAGCGTGAGGTTGTGCATATCTTCATCCACATAAGGAAGGAGACAGATTTCATTGAACTTTGGGTTTATTACTGATAGGGGAAGGAGTGAACACTTGGGTACGGGGCAAGCCCCTTAAGATGAGTATTCCCAGAGCTGCTCTCAGTGTTTATATCTTCCTCAGCTGGATGTGTTTCTGCCTGACTTTAGTGACTGGAGGTATGTCTACACTAGCCACCCTAGTTCGAACTAGGGTGGCTAATGTAGTCATTCGAACTTGAAAATGAAGCCTGGGATTTAAATATCCCGGGCTTTATTTGCATGTTCCTGGGCACCGTCATTTTTAAATGTCCCGTAGTTCGAACTACGCAGCACAGGCTAGGTAGTTCGAATTAAAGCTCCTAATTCGAACTACCGTTACTCCTCATTGCAATGATATTTAAATCCCGGGCTTCATTTGCAAGTTCGAATGACTACATTAGCCATCCTAATTTGAACTAGGATGGCTAGTGTAAACAATACCCTGGAAGAGCAAGAGCAAGTAAAGGTGAACCAGGCTGGCAAAATAGGCTGACTCAGTTGTATCTCAGGTCATACAGATGTCATACATGAGTCTCAACCAAACATATACTTATCTAAGATAAATCACACAACATAATGGTCTCTCTAACATCTTTCTCATTACTTGCCTGATTCTCATTTGTGTGCTATATCCTGTAAAATGGAACATACTAAATTAGGGTATGTCTACACTACAGCATTAATTCGAGTTTACTTAATTCAAAATAGTTAATTTGAATTAAGCTAATTTGAATTAACGAATCTACACATAAAACCTACTTCGAAATAGCGCGTCCACAATGAGTGCATCCACTTACCCCTCCCTAGCCCCCCTTCCTGATGTCAAACAAAAGACACGCATGTTCAAAAATAGAAACTGGGTTTATTGAACAAAATTGGGGCGTGGGGAGAGATGAACTTCTGGGGAGACTGAGAAAAGGAGGTGGGAGAGGGGAAGAGAGAGGGTGGGAGAAGGGAGGAGGAAATCTGGGAGGAGGGATCTGGAAGGGGGAAGCAAGGGGAAGAAGGGGAAGGGGAATCTCAGGATCCAAGGTTGGGGGGTCTCACCAGACTAACTTGATTGTCATTCAAACCTGCTCCTGGGTTCGCATGAGGTCTTTGGTGGCCAGGCTATCAACTATCCTGCCATAGACGGCTGCATTCCTCTGTCTAGTGCAGAGATCATGGACATTGGGGGCATCTGCCCCAAACCTGAATAAGGTCCATGATCTCCACCCTGGACCAGGAAGGCACCCGCCTTCTTCAGCCCTGGTCAGGCTCCTGGGAGCTGGTAGACTGCTCCTGGGGAGCAGTGGAGGGCTGGCTGCCAGTGGCTTGCTGGCTCATGTTTTGGGGCCACTGGACTGGGTCAGAGTCCCCATTGGCCACTGCTGGCTCTGGGCTGGCAGGCTTGGAGCTGGCACAGGCACTGTGGCCAGGGTCTACCCTTGTAATGGCTCTGGGACTGGGGGAGAGGAGAGTAAGTTTTCCTGGTTGTGCCCAGACTGGCCACCAAGGCTCCCTAGGAAGGGCTGGAGCCCCCCTGTTTCGAATTAAGTGTCTATAAAGCACTTCATTCAAAATAGTTATTTCAAATTTGGCATTACTCCTCGTAGATTAAGGTTTACTAAATTTGAATTAAGCCCTCTGCTATTTCGAATTAATTTCAAAATAGCAGTTTGCATGTATAGATGCTATTAAATTTAATTCAAAATAATGGCTGTTATTTCGAATTAACTTTGCAGTGTAGACATACCCTTACTGATCTCAGTTAGAATACTTTCAGTGAAATGAAAAAGCTGGATGCCAGATTGAAAGGGATCTAGGGGAGTGTCTAAACTACATGGCTCCATCAATGGAGCCATGTAGATTAGGCTGATTGGCAAAAGGAAATGAAGCCGCGATTTAAATAATCGCGGCTTCATTTAAATTTACATGGCTGCCGCGCTGAGCTAGTCTGGACGCTCCCGCGCTGACCTGAAAGCCCTTTATCGACCTCCCCGATATGCCTCATAGAATGAGGTTTACCGGGGAGGTCGATAAAGGGCTTTCATGTCAGCAGGGGAGTGTCCAGACTAGCGCGCTGAGCCGACAAACAGCTGATGAGCTGTTTGTTGGCTCAGCGCGGCAGCCATGTAAATTTAAATGAAGCCGCGATTATTTAAATCGTGGCTTCATTTCCCTTTGCCAAACAAAAAAAATCTACATGGCTCCGTCGACGGAGCCATGTAGTTTAGACGTACCCAAAGAGTTGAAACAGAGGAATTTTAACGGGTGTGAACAGAAAGGTTTTGTATATAAACTAAAGAAAAGAAGAAGAGAGGCAGTTAGGGTCAAGATGGTACGATGAGAAATTTCACCACTCTCTAGAAATTAGTAATTTTCATGTCTTAATTTGTATCTGTATCTCATTGTATATGCAAATTGTCTGATGTTTCTATTTAAATTAAATGAGATCACTGATGAGTATGTACCATAGAAAACACATTTTATTGTGCATGTTATATTATATAAGTTGAAAGTTAATTTGCAGATTAGCTCTTGAAAAAGAAATTGGATGGACCAGTCTGAAAAAGCACAGTAAGAATCTGCATCTGTGTGCAACAACAAACATGAGCCATCATACCTAGGTAAAGGAATGGAAATAACTAAAATGTTGTAGCAAAAGTAAATTATACAAAAAATAATGAAAAAATCCTAGGGCCTTTTCTCCTTACCTTGCATGCGGGAGAGGAAACTCTGTAATACACCTCAATCAGTTTCCTCCAAAGTCTTACATCAAGGGTTAAATGTTGGCTGTATTGGCATTCTGCTACCTTTTAACCCATGGATCTCACTAAATTGCAGCATCCTGGACACAGCATCTGCTTGGCTGCTTCTTCAGCATTGTCTCATTCTTCTTTGATACTATTTTATTCATCCACAAATTCTTTCCCATTGCTTCATGGGCCCTTAAAGTTTAGTTTCCCTTTGGCTAAATATATTTATAGCCTGATCTCTCAAACAGTTTCTCAACATGATATGTAATAAATAACTTTATCCTGAAGTCCTAAGTTAGTCAAAACACCTTCTGAAGTTATTGTTATTTGTGATTAGAAGTTTTTACACTGATTTTCTGCTAAACCAATAATCTTTACTTTTCCTATACTGTTTAGTATTATTTATTCCACAGTGTACTTGGATTTCACAGTCCCTCAATTTTTCTGAAAGTTTTATAGTTTACTTCAAATTTAATTCTCTATTTTCCTTATTTTGATCACAGTTCCATTTTTTAAAATAATACTCTTTCCATATCTGTATAGTTTATAAGACAAATTACAGGGATATGTACTGTACAGGAGATAAACATTCTAATCCTGATTATTATTATTAACAGGATTTCTATGACTGTCTCCTATGTATTGCCTTGAAAATATACTTCTGTGTCTGTGTCTCTCTGTCTATGGTTACACTGATAGACATTAATACCTAAAGAGGCTTTAAATATCATTGTTATGCAGACAACATACAGATTTATTGCTGCTTTATGCTGATAATTCCTTGACAAATCCTATTTCTGCACTTCAAGAGTGTTTGAAAGAGATTCAGAACTGGATATGTTCCAATAAGCTGTCTTTTAACATCTTGAAAACTGAGTTATTATCAGCACTCCATCTGCTTGAAAAAACTGTGTGGTGCCTTTACAATAACTAGGTTGTATCTGCATCAAATCTAAAAGGTAAGCATATTCAGCTTTGGGTATTAACCAGTATTCAGATATAGCCTATGAATTTTATTTTAGTATTAAATAATTGTGCTGTTTTAGCCTTGACATTTTGTTTTCATATTTTCAACTTAAAAAAAAAGACTGAAAAGTTGAGGCTTTTCAATGGATCTGATTAATTGTTTTGCTGTCTCATACAGTGATTCTGGTAATTCACATTTGACTGAACTCCCTAAATGTACTTTTCATAAGGCCTGGGTATTTCAAAGTGCTGCTATTTTCAGACAAGGAAAAAATAACTCTAAAGCTGTATTTGTTATGCTTGCTAGAGGAACTTGTTATTATTGTGGACTTGACCCTGTGATAGTCATAATTATACACTTACCAAATGAACCAGTGAACTTTTCTTTATTTGCCTATAACAGGATAAATAATACAGGAAATAACTTATACATAAATAGATCTATGCAAAACAATTTAAAGGAAAGAAGATAGCTCATTATTTTCAATATCTATTTTTTTCTACAACTGACATTTCAGCATGATATTTGAAGTGGCTTGAGAAATCATGAACAAGTGTATATGAAGAACCCTCTTCCATTACCAGTGGTTTCTGGGCAAACTCTCAGAAATTCCATTACCAATAAATAAGGAAAGGTGTTAGGAAGAATATCCGTAAATTACAGAACAACCTGCTGTATTAAATTATTGCTTTCCAAATTCACTGAAAGAATCTCACTGAAAGGGCCAATTGGCTCGATCTGAATCCAGAAGTATTTCCAGAAATTCTGATTCAATGTGCACTGAGACATGGCAGGATAGTAAATCAAATACCCCGAGTAGTTTTTGGTGCCATTTTTCGCTAATTCAAATAAAGTGCCAGTCCCTCAACTAGGATAAATCAGTGCAGCTCAAATTTGAATGGATTAACTCCAGTTGAGAATGTGGCCCATGAAACAACTTAAAAACTATCCAGACTCACAACGAATTTAAATAAAAGGAAAAAGATGTTAGAGTTATTTTTTCAGTATATTAAAACAGATTGGAAACCTACATTCTAAATTATCCTCTGGATGTAGAATCACTGGAATGTTTAAAAAGGTAGAATGTGTGTTGGCAAAATTATTTGATCTGTGTCTTAGAGGCAGGATTGACATGATTCTTTGACCTCATGTAGATACAGATTGGTGGATGAATAAGCTAAATGTCATGTTGTCTTTGTCATCCTCCTTCACAGATCTCAAGTAATGATAAAATACATTTCATGAAATGGAACATCTTCTTGGATCATTAGGAAGAACAAAGGAGGCTACAAAACATAAAAGCTGCAAGCATTAGCAGAACTAAATAAAATATCTTAGTATACCCATACCATTGCTGAACAGAGTATAATGATAGACTGGGTCCTTCTCCTTGCTTAGGAGGCAGGATATTCTGAATGGACTGTCTGCTGCTTTGTTAAATGTCTATCATGAAAATAATTTGGATCTGTATGAAGATACTTTCCTTAGGCTATACCTACACTACAGGTCTATGTCTAGATTGCATCCCTTTTTCGGAAAAGGGATGCAATCTAGACACAGCCCAGAGTTTTTACAGAAAAACAGCTGTTTTTCTGCAAAAGTTCGTGGAGTGTCCATACCTAAAGCACATTTTTGCACAAGTAAATTGAAAGATCAGAGGGGCTTTTTTGCACACTTGGGCTATGTCTAGACTGCAAGCCTCTTTCGAAAGAGGCTTTTTCGAAAGTATCTTTCAAAAAAGCCTCTTTCAAAAAAGAGTGTCTAGACTGCAAGCAGTACTTTCGAAAAAGCAAGCTGCTTTTTCGAAAGAAAGCAGCGAGTGAGTCTGGATGCTTTCTAAAAAGCCCTGTTGGCATTCACGAACACCTTTTTTCGAAAGAGCACTTTCAAAAAAAGGCATTCTTCCTCGTGAAATGAGGTTTACCGCCGTTGAAAGAAAAGCCGCGTTCTTTCGATTTAATTTCGAAAGAACGCGGCTGTAGTCTAGATGCAGGTGAAGTTTTTTCGAAAAAACCCCTGAGTCTGGACACAGCCTTGGTAATCCTCATTCTATGAGGAAGAATGCCTTTTTGTGCAAGAGCTCTTGTGCAAAAAGGCATGTGTGGACGGGAAAGAAGGGGTTTTTGAGCAAGAAGAGGGAAGAGGAAAAAGCACAGATGCCCTGGTGGCCATTCTTCCATAGCAATCATTGCTTACTTGTTAGAGAACATCCAGGCAGTCTGGATGCTCTCTTTCACAAAAGCGTATCACTTTTTCAATACGCTTTTGCAGTGTGGATGCTCTCTTGCGCAAGATGTTTTTGCAGAAGATCTCTTCCTACAAAAGCTTCTTGCACAAAAAGCCTGCAGTCTAGATGTAGTTAGAAGCAAGAATTTAATTGTGGTGTTTTGTACCCTCATTTCGCATTCTATATAGATAAATTGCATATATTACAGGAAACTCTGCACCTAAGTCCCGTGATTACAGCCTAGTTTTAATACAAAAGCACACAGGACAAAAAAAATCATGTCTGAAATTTGTCTCTTGTTTTAGTCAAATATAAGTTATTATAGTTAACCAATTATAATTATAACTTATAATTTAATTATAAGTTAACCAATTATTTATTAATACAGGTTGGACCTCCTTTGTCCAGCACCTTGGGACCTGATTGGTCCTGGATGAGGGATTTTGCTGAACCAGGGAAGTTCATTTCTGGAACCCTTCTGTTTCTAGCACCCCTAGCCATGGCCTGGGTGCCAGCTTCCCAGACGGCTTCCTCCTGCTGCTGGTCCCTCAACACAGGGATCCTGGCCCTTTCATGACAGCCCCAGAACCACATTCACAGCCCCACTGCCAGGCTCCCAGCCCTGCAGGGTAGCCCACCTGCCAGGGTCCAGCTGCACTGCTGAAGGATAGCCCCACTTCAGCTTCAGCCTCAGCCTCAGTCTGCAGCCCTACTGCCTCCTGATCTCACTGAGCAACTCCGCAGGTGGCAGTGGGGCCACTGGGCTCTCTGCTTGCACTGCCTGCCAACAGCTCTAGTCCCAAGTTCCTGGCTCCTCCACCAGGCAGCCCCATGGTCAGGCTCCTGGCCCTGTGCAGCAGCCACACTGTCACCTAGTCCTGACGGGCAGCTGAGCCACTTGGCAGTAGCAGGGCTACTGGGTTCCTGATTGTGCTGCTGGGTGGACCCGATGCCACTGGGAAGTTTCACTGCTGGGCTCCAGCCCCACTGCCTCCTGTCTCCTCACCCCCACTTCACCTCCACTATCACAGTGTCACTACTGGACAGCAGGCCTATTCCTGGGCTCCTGTTTTGCTACCAGAGGGCAGTCCTGTTGTTGTGTTCTAGCCCCCCCAACGCGGCTTTTTCCATTTCAAAGCCATGGAGCCTATGCTACATGCTGTATGGAGCCTGGGGTCAGCTGGGGACTCCCCAGCTGATCTTGGTTCTGCGTGGCATTTCAGAGGAACCTGGGATCAGCTAGGGATTCCCCAGCTGACCCCAGGCTGGCACTTTGAAATATGTGGAGCTGGTGTTTCAAGGGGCAGCTGCCACACAGCTAAACCACAGCTCAGCTGTGCGCTGTTGCCCCTTTGAAACGCCAAGGTGGCATTTCAAAGGGGCAGCTGTGGAGCCTGGGGTTAGCTGGGGACTCCCTGGATGATCCTGGGCTCCCTATGGCATTGCCCCAGAACCTGGGGTCAGTTGGGGAGCCCCCAGCTGACCCCAGGTTCTGGGGCAATGCCACATGGAACCTGGAGTCAGCTGGGGAGTCCCCAGCTGACTCCAGGCTCCACATCCTTTCCAGAATTTTAAAGGGACAGCACTGCTGCACAGCTGAGCCATGGTTTAGCTGTGCAGTGGTGGCAGTTGCCCCTTTGAAACACTGTGTTGGGGTATCAAAGTGGCAGCACCGCACAACTGATCCCTTGCTCAGCTGTGCAGCACTGCTGCTTTGAAGTACGTACCACTTCCTCCTGCTTTGCTGCCTCTATCTCATAGATCAAGGTGAGGGGGAATTGACTAGTCAATTGACTAGCAAATTCTTATCGGATAGTTGATTAGTCGACTAGTCTTTAACATCTCTAGTCCTGTGGTCCTAACATCCCTAACATCTGTGGTCCTGTCCAACAAGGAATATTGCTGGACCAGAGAGTCCAGGTTAAGAGAGGTTCCACCTGTAATTTAGAGATTCCTAACCTATATTCAGACAGCTCTGAGACCTTTTATTTAAAATATATTTCTTCTCTAGCTCATAGTACTGATAATTTTTTACAGATTTATAATGCTGTATACACAGAAAGTAATTGGTCAGTATTCAAAGTCATGAGCTGGAAGGAAAAAGACAAATCATTAATTAGAAATTTTACAAGGTTAGATTTTCAAAGTAAGGTCTATTCATATGCTTGTCTATGTGCAGTGAGAAAGTGTGGCATCTCTGACCCACAGATGCTGGGGAGGTGCCCCATGCTGTCTGCTGGGTGGAGCCACAAGGGACATTTTGCCCACCAGAAGTGTGGGGGCAGGACAGGAAGAGGAAGCATAAAAGGCCAGCCTGGCCACTCAGTTGGGGGATAGTGGCTGGAGGGAAGACACCATTGTACCACAGTTAGAAGTATGCACCAGGGAGAGTCACTGTTATCCCAGGCATCAAGCCAAGCCACTGGAGAACACTGCTGCTGCAGGGCTGCTGCCAGTGCCAATGGTGGTGTTCCCAGAGGAGCTGGAAGAAATCCTGTGGGTCCAGGTATGCCAGAAGGTGAGTGGGGGAAGTGACACAAGAGAACCAGATAGCTGATGCACCTGAGTCTGACTATGAGAGGAGAGCCTCTAATTGTAAATTGCCCTTTCCTTCTTGGAGGCCTGGAAGCCCAAACTGCTACAGAAATGGCTCAGTCTAGTTTTGAAAGCAGAGCCTCTGGTCGCTAAGTGCCATACCCTGCTTAATTATTAAACTTTGACCTCAGTCAAGACTACTAATTCCCCTTTTGTAGACCAGATCCCAGAACACTGCAATGAGGAGGCATGGCCTGCCTCAGCTGCAGACACCTAGAGGTGGCCATTAGCTTTACCATAAGCCTAACTTGTGTAAAAAATGCCAGGATAACAAGAAATATGCATGTGGTTTGGTAGGCATGTAAAAGATCAAGCACACATGCTGAAAATAGCTGATCTGTATCTTTTTGTGGTGATGTCTTGTGTACATAACATATGTGTCCAGGAGCTAAAAATGTACATGTTCAATTGCATGTTCCTGGCCTTATTGAATTTAGAATCATAGAACCAACGTATGTATATTGGACAAACTTCTCAGATACTTTGCCAAAGAATCAATGCACATAAAACAGACATCAAGCTCTCTCATAGAGAGAAAACTGTTTCTTGCCATTTTAACCAGACTGACTATTTTCCCAGTGACCTTAAAACATGCATATTGCTTCAAAGAGTTTTTAACTCCAGACTTCAAAGAGAATCTTCAGAACTGTCATTCATGCTTAAATTTGACACTTTACATATGGATCTTAACATAGATGCTAATTATCTCACCCATTACAAAGATAACTTCCCCAATTATCACTCCTAATGTCATTACCTCACAGACACTAACCTTCCCCCATTACCTCCACTCTGTTCTTAAATCTGATTCATCAATTTTATATGTGTTCACTTTTTTTTTTATTGTATCACTTTGGTATATATGGTCATGGCAATTTTCTTCCACATGTTGATCTGAGGAAGTGGGTTTGGCCTGAGTGAGTGACCTGGCTCACCACCTTCCCATCGGGTAACCTATTCACCCCAGCCAATTTGATCAATTTTGATGATCACGAGTGTAATGTCACTGCATGTTCATGTCAATATATGTCACAAAGGGTATGTCTACACTACCACCCTAGGTCGAACTAGGGTGGTTAATGTAGGCAGCCGTAGTTGTAAATGAAGCCCGGGATTTGAATTTCCCGGGCTTCATTTGCATAAAGCCGGGCGCCGCCATTTTTAAATGTCCGCTAGTGCGGACTCCATGCCGCACGGCTACACGCAGCACAGACTACATAGTTCAGACTAGGCTTACCGTTCATGAGGAGTAACGGTAGTTCGGACTAGGAAGCTTAGTCCAAACTACCTAGTCCATGCTGCGTGTAGCCGCGTGGCACGGACTCCGCACTAGCGGACATTTAAAAATGGCAGTGCCCGGCTTTATGCAAATGAAGCCTGGGAATTTCAAATTCGAACTAGGGTGGTAGAGTAGACATACCCAAACTTCCAAAGCCCTTCCCATAGAATCTCTGGAGGACCCACACGCTAGCTACCTGACACTAAAAGCATCAAAAATGCAATCAAGTATGTTGTCCTGAATAGGGGCTCCTGTTAACTATGATAAACAGTGTCAAGGATCTGAAGGAGGTCCTTGATAGTGGAAACCTTGACGGGAGGATGGGATTCCTCCCTTGGGCCACTTCTACATAACCATCCCTCCAAATACCTTCTCACTATTACACCAGCACAAGGATGTAGACAGCCATTTAGCATGCTGATAAATGTAAAGGCCAGAAGGCAATTCAAGATTGTGATGGATTCCAGTTGATGAGTTGCCACTGACAGCATGTACTGCAGCACTTGTTCCTAGGTGATGAGCTAAACTGCTGTCCTGTTCCTGACGTTATATGAAATCATTAAAACTTTTCTTATAGATCTGCCATTTATGGCACTGTATCAGTGTGTGGTACAGCTGATCTGTGGACAACACCAACATCTGACAGTGCCAAAGCTCGATACCCTCAATGGCATTTGCCTGGTTTTGCATCTGGACTTCGGCCCCCATAATCCTTGGAATCCTGACCTCAGCATCTACCATTGCTACAGGAATCTCCTGAGTGAGCTATCCTGGATCTGGACAACCTGTTCCCTTTTTTACAGTGTGTAGTGCTGTGGAAACAACCTCACACACAGTAGTTCTGATTAAATGTATTAAAAATCCCTACTACATGGTCCACATTCTGATTCCACTAGCTCACTTGGGTGAGTTAGTTCATGAACCAGCACAATCTCCCCAAGCCTGATAAGCTGTCTGGGATAATTTAACACACCTGGTTAAGTGAGTGCTATACCTAGCACTCTCACTTCTCCACACCAGATAGGTCACTACCAATCACACTCACTGTGCTCCTATAAAGGATTTGATTGCTCCTTGGCTTCACGTGGTAATGAGGTAAACTGAGGAGATGGTGCCAATTTCCCTCCTCCCTTTATGTTTTGAACTAGAGCCAGAAAAACCTGCTATGTGATTCCCTAAATATCCCGGCACTCTGTGACTCCCTTCAAAGGGGCCTAATTCCTCTTTCTTTTCTTTTTTGTGCCTGTACTCCCTCTGTAAAACTCTCCCACTTGTGAATCCCTTGTCTTCTTCCTCCACATTACACTGGAACCAGTGCTAAAGGAGTATCAAGTCTCTCTGGGTATGTCTACACTTGCTCCCTAGTTCGGACTAGGGATTCAAATGAAGCATACCGAAATTGCTAATCAAGCGCGGGATCTAAATATCCCATGCTTAATTAGCATATTCACGGCCAGCTGCCATTTTGGATTCAGAGTATTGCAAAATAAGTTGCCCCATGTAGACGCGTTATTCTAAGAGAAAACCCTTCTCTCAGAATAACTGTTATTCCTTGTGCAATGAGGTTTAACAGTTATTCTGAGAGAAGGGTTTTCTCTCAGAATAACGTGTCTACAGGGGGCAACTTATTTCGCAATAACCCGAATCCAAAATGGTGGCCCACAATGAATATTCTAATTAAGCACGGGATATTTAAATCCCACTCTTGATTAGCAATTTCAGTATGCTCCATTTGCATCCCTAGTCTGAACTAGGAAGCAAGTGTAGACATACCCTCTCTCCTTAAAAAGCTGTTCCTTTTCCCTTTTGTGTCTCCCTGGAGCCATACTGATATTCCTTGTAAACTCCTACAACTCCCTTTCTGACTGAAACAAGGAATAGGTTTTACTCCCCTTGTCCTTCCAATCACTGGTCTTGCTAAAAGCTTTTACTTCCTTTTTTTTTTTTTTTTTTGTCTCACTCTAGGGACTCCACATGGGTCTGAGTTGTACCTCAGGTCCCTGAAATCATTAATATCCCTTGTCCCTTTATTCTTCTCAGTTGAAGTGACCTAGGAGATTTTCTCTCTTTTTTTAAACTGATCACTTTATAGACTTCTCTGCTGAGTTCTAGGTGGCAGGAGACCAGTGACTGCACCTCCTTGCTACGTGGAGTGGGGTAACCTATGCCCAAGGTGTAAAGGGCTGACAGAACTGGCTCCACATTCCCAGAAGGGGTGGGACCTTAGTTGGACAAACAGCTCTCAGCACCTCCTGGAGCACAGTGAGTTCTTCCCTCCCCTCAGCACTCCTCAGAGCTGCCCAAGCATGAAGTGCTCCAGTAGCGATTTAAAGGGCCCTTTGGATCCCTGGGCCCTGGTCAACTGTGCCTTTTGCCCTTCCTGCATTGGCCAGCCTGTCCATGCCTAGACTCAACACAAAACCTTCTTCCCTCAGCCATGAAGATGCTGAGGAACAGGTGACCCCTGTCTGTTCCCCCCTTGTCCCATGCATTATATTAAGCAAGGGACCCATGCCTTCTCTCCCCTTTGCCCAGTGAGTTCTGTGGAGCAGAGGATCCACGCCTGCTCCCCTGTCTCTGCATCCCAACTCCTGCCTGCCTCTGTGTGTACAAATGGGGAAAGCGTCCCCCTCCTACTGTCCCCTGCCACCCTCCAGACTACAGGTGGAGCTGCTGAATTGAGCTTGCACTGGTGCCAATCTTCCTTGCTCCCTGAATTAGAAGGCAGGGGCCTGGCACAGGCTGACCTTTTAAAACCCCTCATTCCTGAGTGACGAGTCAGCCACTACGCTGGCCCCTTTCCCAGCAGTTTTATGACTTTCTCTCTTCTCCTCAAGCCATCAATACTTCTTGTCTTCTTCTGGCAAGCCCAACAAACAACCCCCCAGCTTACGATGCAGAGTAATGAACCACACTAACTTTGATCTCGGGTTTCTGTGTTGCGCCTTGTAGAAGTGAAGAAGAGAATCTCACCCTATGGACTTTATCCTGCATCATTAAAGTTGCTGTGAATTTTATCAGTGTGTATTAGCTCTACTGGCACAACATGTAATTTACTTAAAAATGTAAAAAGCACTGAAACATCAAGGATTTGTCACTTCAGAAATATAGCTTTGAATTAGTTAAATGAGCAGGAAACAAATTAAATAGGACATAAAAACACAAGGGTTTCTAGACTCAGTGAAGGAGTGTCTTGGAAGTGTACAATTACTTCTGCGGTTTATTTGGACTAAATAGATATTGCATAGATTATTGTTAAAATGTTACCCTAACACTATGTAGAGTAATGGAGACTTGCTCATAATCAAAATATGCAGAGATTGAAAAGCTGGATATGTACATTAACTATACATTTTCAGCAAAGAGCGAATATATTTTAATGAAGCATAACACACCAATACATTCAGAAATGAAGTGTAGCAAAAAGTCAAGAGATTCTTGAAGATGAAATACAGTCTCCTGGAAAAATAAATTAAGCAATAAACATTGTTTTTTAAATAGAAATATGCTCTCTGAAAGAAATAAGCACATTGAAAAAAGAGATTAAAAATAGCTTTAATAAGTCCTGCAGGGCTGAGTGAATTGTTCTGACTGAAAAAAAAAATCAAAATTCACTTAGATAAGCTTGAGTACTTCACACTAAGTATGAGCATTTATAGGTCACTTTATGAATGCTTATGATATGAGTATGATTGTTATATTATGGTACCATCAAAAGTATTATTCTGGTACCATTGAATTAATGTATGGTCTTAAGTATTGTTGTGCAGTAGGTCACTAAATAATAATGTAAGTTGAATATTTTTCTATGGGGATTATGGGTATTCTGAGACATTTCATCCTGTATTTGTTTCTATTTTTGCTTGTTTGTTTGCTTGTTTTTAAAAGGAAGAAGTAGTCTGATTTGCCAATAAGCAGTAATAAAAAGTACAATTTCAAAGACTTTGCCCCACTGGAATCTTTTAAAAAGAAACAACCAAACAAAGAAAAAGGACCTTATTTATTTTGTTATGCAAATGGGATGTGGGAAAGAAATGTGTAAAATATGATGGAAGATCAATCAGCATTCCTTTTTCTTTTCCAGAAAAATCTCCCCTCTTCCCACTTCCGTGCTTATATTCAGTATCTCCCTCCTCATAGACCCAAGTATTGCATTAGGTATCTTAGTAACAGGATCACACCAGGAGTTTATCTTCAATGGTTATCTGCCATGACACCAAAATGCTTTACACAGTCCCACATCATATAAGTGTGACCTACATTCTTTGTTCGTGGATATATGAACTTGCATTTGGCTATATTAAAAGTTATGCTGTTCTTATGAGCTTACCTTGCCAAACAAAAGTAAGTTCTGTACACCTGACCTTCACACTAATAAACACTTCAATAATTGTTGTGTCCACTGCAAATGTTACTAGCAATGATTTTAGATTTTCTCATGGGGTCAGTGTTAAAGATATTGAACAACACTGGTCCAAGAATAGATCATTGCAGTGCTCCAGTAGAAACACCAATATAGGATGTCGTTTTCCCATTTAGAATACATTTTTAGATCAATCAGTTAAGCAGTTTAAAATCCATTTAATATGAACTACATTGATTTTATATTTTGTAATTTACCTTTTATCAGAATGTCATGCTTACAGAAAACAAAGTATAATCAAATGTCAAAACAATTACCTTATCAAGCAAAAGTCTGATTGCATCAAAAACTGATAACAACTTTGTCTGAAAAGACCTATTTTTCATAAAGCCATGCTGACTGATATTAATTACACCATCTTCCTTTAATTTTTACTGTTTATGTTTTCTTGTTCTATGTTTGTACAGCACCTAACACAATGGCATCTTGGTCTATGACTGGGCACTCTAGTCACTGCAGTAGTGCAAATAAATACATAGTAGAGACTTTCCTTGATATAGCCCTGGATTGAAATCAGGCTATATTTTTGCAAGTCAATCCATTTTATCCATTTAGAACAATAAAAAACATTAGCTTTTCCCCAGTCCTGTGGACTACCTCAGTATTTGAAGTTTGAAGATTTGTTAAAATGTTCAATGTTTCAAAGAGCTTTTAAAGGGCTTCGTCCTTCTTATGAGCACCCTTCAGTGGCTGAGGGGAGTCTTATAGTCTCTCTACCTGCTTGTCTGCAGGAGAGGAAGTGTCCAGTATGTAGCCTGGGACCAGGCCTCTTCTTTCTCCCTGTTTGTGGCTGCTTGAGGTTGGGGGGCACCCAGACCCGCCCACTCCTCTGGGTCCTGGCCCAGGGATCCTATATGCAGCAGTTACCTGTTGAGTCTCAAAGAGGTTGGTTGCTGTCATATCCCTGGGCCACTTTCCTGGGAAGCTGTGTCATCCAGCCCTTTCTCTTGGGCCTTGTGGTCAAGTTTTCCTTGTCCAGGGTTCTGCAAGAGTTCCTGTTAACTTCCTGGCTAGTCTTCAGTGGTGGGTCCTGCTTCTGACGTGTATGAAGTCCAGCTCCCACTTGGAGCTGTCCAGAGCATTGCTGTTTCCCCAGTCAGCCCTTAGGTCTGCCTGGGTAGAGCTCCAGGAAGGAATTGCCAAGCCCTGGTCTAGCAGCTTCTTTTATAATGGCCTGCTGCACCTTGATTGGCTGCAGTAGAGGCTGCCACTCTATTCTCCTTGGAGGACCTCTCTTCTGCTCCTGTTGCTGTGCAGGGTGCGGAAAAGACTCCAGCAGTGATATCGGGGCCTTGTCCACCCCATCACAGACAATTCTTTTAATACAGTAGGTTGTAAAATATCCAGTCCTTGAGATTTTAAGTGTTTGCTTATAATAGTTGCTTCCCTAATTGCTAATTAAACAAAACGTATTTAATTATCGGTGTAAGATATGAATACATCATCTTTCTTTCAAATATAGGACAGAAATATTTATTGAATACTGCTGCCTTTTTTACATTATTATCTAGGATTATTTTAACCAAATAAACTTTCTTTTAAGATTGTACAATTATGTTTTTGTGTGTACTGTGAAACATTATTTAACGGCTAATTATCATTCACATTTTTATATGTAAATGTTTCTTCCCATTCAGTTTTGCTCATGATTGTTTTCAGCTTTGGAAATTTGGCCCCTTTAAAACATATGGGCTACGTCTACACTGGCCCCTTTTCCGGAAGGGGCATGTAACTTTCACCAGTCGTCGTAGGGAAATCCACGGGGGATTTAAATATCCCCCGCGGCATTTAAATAAAAATGTCCGCCGCTTTTTTCCGGCTTTTAAAAAAGCCGGAAAAGAGCGTCTAGACTGGCCCCGATCCTCCGGAAAAAGTGCCCTTTTCCGGAGGGTCTTATTCCTACTTCAAAGGGCACTTTTTCCGGAGGATCGGGGCCAGTGTAGACACTCTTTTCCGGCTTTTTTAAAAGCCGGAAAAAAGCGGTGGACATTTTTATTTAAATGCCGCGGGGGATATTTAAATCCCCCGCGGATTTCCCTACGACGACTGGTGAAATTTACATGCCCCTTCCGGAAAAGGGGCCAGTGTAGACGTAGCCCTATTGTCTGTCTAATCCCATTTCAAGCAATCTTATCAGTTGTAGATTTGGTTTTATTCAGAAAAAAAGGGCTAAAAATTCTTTTTTGGAATTAAATCACTATAAAAAAAACAACTAAGATTTGGGGTTCCTATAAATATGGCCTCTAACTGAGGTACCACAACTCTCTGACATTCTCAAATTGTAAATATTGCTCTTATTAAACATTCTTATCTGTGACTGAAAATGTTTCAATCTGATTATTCTAATCATTCACAGGTTAAAAACTGTTCCATCACATTTCTCATCCCCTGCAACTTAGCTTCTTGTATAGATCTCATTCAGATCTAGAAAGGTTGTCATGTTAGATTTTTTAATTCATAAATATTTGAAATTGTCTAATGAATCTTTTAACTCATTGGAGTGCAATGGATACTTTTTGTTTCCTATTTATATTCTTTACTTCTTCTTTATCGGGTAAGAAGATAGCTTCATCAATGTTCACCTCTCTTTTCCAAAGCAAGTCATAAGCAATTAATACAGTGCATCTAGAAATAATGCATCTAGGCCCAAAAATTAATTAGAATTAGTGTTTTGCTAATTCGAAATAGCACATCCACACTGATTGGATGCTGGGTCACATTTAAGGGCAGGTGAAACCGGTTCCGGCAGGGCATCAGGTCAGTAGTTGCTTTGTGTGGCTGCTGTCTGAGGCTATCTGAGGCTCATGCTTAAAGGGACCCCCCGGACAGCCGATTCTCAGCTTTTCCTCTTGCTTGCCTACCTTGCTGAGGGACAGTAAAGCATTTTCCTCTCCACCTGCCTGTTTCGGTCGTTCTCATTGGGGACGCCACTGCAGTTGGCACCATGCAGCCAGAGCTCGCCCTGGGCATTCTGGTGCAGTTTTTGGACTTGTTGCTGCAATCCTGGCAACAATGGCTGGAGGCTGCCTGGCACCATCTGATGCCGCAGGTACTCCTCCTTGTTGTGGGTGCGCCTGCTGGCCCTGGTGCGGGTAGCTGTTCCAGGCAGTGTGGTGCGCCCTGCAGTCCTAGGTGCTGCGGCTGTGGTGAAACAAGAGCAGTGGTCAGTTCTCCCTGGGGACACAGTAGGTGAAACCCAGTCCTCCTCTGCAAGGCGAGGTTGGCATGTGGGGAACAGGCCAGGGCCCCTGCATGACACCTAGCTGCTGCTCCATGGTGGGCAAGGCCCAGGCACATGGTCCCTGGGCTCCCTCACCACCCCTCCTCCCCCATATACATAAGGGGAGCATGATGGCACTCACATGTGGAGACCTCCCTGGCCTCAGAAGACACAGCAGATGTGCTCTGTGGGATGACTCAGGGGTCCTGAGTCCTGGGCAGGCTCCCTGCAGGCTTCTGTGGCTCCTGGCTCTCGGCTTCCTCCTCTTCCTCCGTTTCAGGGACGGGGTCCTCTGCCCCGGGGTCGATCACCATCCGGGGGGCACAGACTGTGTGAGCCCCCAGGATGTGGTCCAGGGCCTCAAAGTGTGGGCAGGCCTCTGGGTTGGCCCCTGGCTGGGAGGCCCTGGAATAGGCCTGCCGCAGGTCCTTGATTTTGTAGTGGACCTGCTCCAGGGTCCGCATGTGGCTCTGGTGGCCAGGCTGGCAGCCATGCGGCTATAGACAGCTGCATCCCTGTGCCTAGTGCAGAGATCGTGGACATTGGAAGCCTCCCCCCAAACCTTGATAAGGGCCACAATCTTCGCCAAGACCAGGTGTGCATCCGTCTTTTTCAGCCCCCGGCAGGCTCCTGGGAGCTGTCAGCCTGGACCTGGGAAGAGGTGGAGGGCTCGGTGGCAGCGGGTGGCTGGCTCATCCTGTGACAGGTGCAGGGTCTGCTGGCTGGATGCTGGCAGGCTTGCAGCTGGCACAGGCACCGGGGGCAGAATGTGCCCCTTTAAGGGTTCTGGGACTGGGAGGAGGCAGAAGAGTTTTCCTGGTTTGGCCCAGAGTGGCCACCAGGGCAACCTGGGAAGGGCTAGCCTCCAGCTAGTTTGAATTAAGTGGCTACACAGCCCTTAATTCGAACTACTTAATTCGAACTTAGTGTTACTCCTTGTAGAATGAGTTTTACCAAGTTCAAATTAAGCGCTCCGCTATTTTGAATCAAATTGGAAATAGCAGTTTGCATGTATAGCCACTATTAAAGTTAATTTAATTAACTTTGTAGTGTAGACATACCCAAAGTGTTTAAAGAGCCAAATTTTCCTTTTGCTGCTAAGTAAATAAAATAAAATAATAATAACAACAACAACCCTATCTATAGCTAAATTTAGCTTGTAAACTTGCTTATTGTATGCAACAATCACTGGAAGTTTTGACTGAGTAAAGACTAATGAAAATTTTAATTTACCTGGTTTATCTTTTATTGATAATAAAAGGAGTTTAAGTAGCATAAACACTTTATAGGTTGTATCAATGACAACAAATTATAAAAGCATTAAAAAATTCATACAGAAAAGTGGCTTATTCCTCTTTATAGCCTGGTTCTAATGTATATCTACTGATTTTTTTTCTAAAGTATTCATTTTCAAACATCTATAAATTTATAGAAATTTTTATAGCCATCTTTACAGGACCCAAACAGGCCTTTCCCCTCTAATAATGTTTAGATATTATTACAACTTACAGAAAAACAATAACAGCTATTCCATCATCTAAAAAGAACAGAATCAAAGAGTTTAGATATGGAATAAGACCTACTGAGTTAGCTTCCCTGCCTTCACATAATGTAGGATTTTCCCATATATAACAGGCCTATTTTTAAATGTCTCAAGTGATAAAGATTTTACAACCACACTTTAGAGATTATTGCACAGTATAATAGGCCTCACTGTGAGAAAACTTTCTCTGATAATCTACTCACATCTTCCTTTTTTATCTCCTCATTCAGTTATATTTCCTTGTACCGCCTTAAATGATTTCTCAATTACTGATCCACTCATTGTTTAGGCTAGCTTAACTAGCTCTAATGGAATGCAACTGAGCAAGGAAAATGTAAACTACCCATGTAAAATGTTCTAATATTGAGGTATTAGTCATTATTAGACTACAAAAGAGTCCTCCACTAGAGTAGACAAATCAGTTAAAAATATATATGGAGAGAAAAATCCTGCTATGAAAGGAACATGAATTAGATGACCTAATAGGCCTTTTCCATATCTAATTTTTCTGAACTGACAATTTTATTTGTTCAAGAGGTTCAATCTTTATCACTTGCAAAAATACAGGTTATGGCACACAACTGTTTTACTTATGAATCATTTGTCAGATAAGACCTTCCTTTCTCTTTACTGTTGAAATAGAGATGACTTACTGGACAACATGAGAACTAGTATTATTGAAAACTGGTTAAAATGAAGATAAGCAGATAGATAAGTATGTAAATATGATAATTAACTTATTTAAGGCTGTGTAGTGGCAGCTCTGCCCACTGGCTAATGAGTTGAGGACTGACAGGAGACATTGCTTGTGGCAGTACTATGGCACTCCTGGAAAAATTCTGGAGCAAAGTAAGATCTTTGCCATATTCATTTTATAATAAGAATAATAATTTATACATCTATCAGATCTCATATCACTTTGTATGACTAGTACCCTTAGGCACAACAATAATACAAGTAATATATATATATTATTAGGGCAATTTAATTGCTCCTTTCACAAATCTTCACAGATAAAGTGAGATTACACCAATCTAAAGTGATATTATTCTTATTTTCAGTTTAGCTTCTTCATTCCTATTCTCTTTGGCTTTATCTTCAATTAGAAGATAAAGGGTGCTTTTAAAATGTGTTTATTTATCAACTTTCTCCTAACAAGCAATTCATCACAATGTTTCCCTTTGTATCAAACTCCCACATAGTCCAAACACCCCTATTTTTGCTTTCTCAGGATACTTCGGAATCCCTGTAACACGAGGGTTAAGGGATGCCTTGAAATAGCACATTATTTCAAAATTTGGCACTGTCTAGACATGCCAAATTTTGAAATATGCTATTTTGAAATTCAATTGAAATAAGCTACGCAATTTGCATAACACAAATTGCATATCTTATTTCAAGTTTAGGGTTCTGTGTAGACACATCCTCAGTGTTTCCCTCCCAGTCAGACTGGGCCTCTTGTTTGCTTCGTTAATATTTATATTTCCAAGTATGTGGCGCAAGGGATTGTCTTTTCTTCCCACTTAGTAATTTGCAATCAATCTGTAAATGTTACCTATGATTTATTCAATTCAAACATTCAAGACTGCAAAGAGACTAATTTACTTTTACATTTTATTTCTTTTCAGATAACTATTTTGGCTAATTTGAAAAGCTGGACCTAGAATTCTCCAAAGGTGGCTTTGGGAGAAGTCACTTTTGGCAAGGTAACTATTTCCATTGCTGTTTAACATGGGATTTTGTTGACCAACATTTAAATGATAATTTGATGACATTGGTGTTGCCTTAACACTTAACAGGGAAAGCCATGAAACTATTGTCTTTACCCAGAGGTCAATGTCAATAAAGATTGAAGGATGCCAATGTCTTGAACAAACAGTTCATCAAGGACTCATCCAAATGAATCCATAGCTTTTCATTTCAACATAAAATATGGTCCATTTTTAACTGCAGCTTCACATCATGTGGAACATATGCCTACCTTCTCCACAAAAAGGGTCTGAGACATAATCCTATCTGTGACTTCAGAAATGGATTTCAAACTGTGGAACACCTCACCCACCAAAATCTGAACCAATCATATTCTGGTGGTATCTCTACCATCCTCTGTGCACTACCTAAAGCAACCAATTGGGTGGACTGCCAGCCTACACTTAAACATCTAACATTGCTATTCCCACGCTATACAAAAGAAGGCAATTTAGAGGTTGCCCAGCCTTCATTTGCAAGTTATTATGCACAACACACTTTGAATCTATAGTTATTTTAGCACAATGGGGCTTCAATTCAGAAAAAAAAGGCTAAAGGACATGGTATCTTTGGCAATTGATTATTTTTTATCTGATTCATAAACCAGATGTTCCCTTGCCTTTTAATGTCATATTTTTTTATACCTTCTGTCTGATGATAACCTAATAATGAACTAATTCCTTCAAGGCACTCCCTTAATTATTTTATGTGAGAAGAACAAAGACACCCACAATTTCCAATCTGACTCCTCCAATTAAGAATTTGACAAGATATTGTGCAAGATATTCACAATGCAATATTTGTCAGATTGTTTGTTCTGTGAATTGCCTCTCTGTGTGCAATTACATTTGATTTGATGTAATTAAGGTTAATTGGTGATAAGTACAGCTGATACCAGTCTAAGAGGAGTGGCTGAACAGAGGTGATACAGACATTGGGTTATCTAAATTTGGAAGGAAATGGTACAGTACAGAAAAAAAAAGACTAAAAAATCTCTTTCTTGGAAGCAGCAGTAAAATTGCTTAAATTATGAAATTTTGATGTGGTTATTTCTTCTTTTTTTTCCTTTCTAGTAGCAATTGCCTCCTCCTACATTTTTCTTTTAGAGAAAATTGCTGCAATAAACCATCTCTAGAAAACTCAACTTCTTAGGATTATACCACACATAATCAGCTTTCATGTTCACTGAAAAATAATAGAAGGGAAATATGTATTTTCGCCTACAATATGGATGTTTTGGTGATGCTGACTGAAATTTTCATTGGGAATTTGCACATTTGAAAATCTTGTTTCCTGCCCAAGCTATTGTATGTTCAGATGGGGGTAGCAAGAGTGCTACCTGAATGAACTATTAGAAATATAAAATTAAACTGAAATCTGTTTTAAGTAACCACCCAGAGAAATGGCAAAATTTGATTGCCTAATACCAGGTGGGATTTAATAAAAGGTTGAATTATTTGGAGATAATTTAAGAGTGGAAACATGATGTGGGACATTCTTAGTGCAAATTTTTGTTGTGTAAATATCCCTTCTAAAACCATGATCCTGAAAACTTAAATATAGAGACTTGCTCCATTGAAAGCTGTGCACACAAATAAGACCTAGTCCTGCAAAGAAAATGAATGGTTGGGTCCCTGTGCCTGTGTAGTACTCCACTACAGCCCATGAGACTCCATGCAGGTACAGAAGTTTACTGTACCTGTAAGTTTGCAGGATCAGGAGCATACAATAAGAGAAGCATTTTTTCTTACATAGTAATGTATTCTGAGAACTACCCTGTGAAATGACTTTCTACATCTCTGGATGTCTTTTAAAATTGACAGTCCTTATTGGAGATGACACTAGTCTCCCTTAGGTTACTGTTTGAAAATCATTTCCTGGTGCAGAGCTTTCTGTTTATATTGTGAGCCCTCTGTGAGTTTATGTGAGTTTATGTGATACTAACCTGTAGACGTGGTGAGAAAGCATCTGATAAAAACTGCTCTTCGGTTCTGACAGATATTAAAATTTAATAAATCTCTGTATGATATTTGTTTAATCAAATGTCAGAGATATCTTAATCTATCAGTAAAGACCTTAATTCACCCAGGGGGCAAAATCAACAATGATCGTAAAAACCTTCAACAAGAAAAGGACCGTTAAGAGCTGTATTTGTCGTACCATCTGGTTTGAGTTAATTGTTCTCAACAGGCTACTCAGCTGCCATTTAATCCCTGTATTACGTATTAAAGGAGCAGAGAATATGTCATGGGTATTAGCAAAATCCTAATTTACTGATAACACAGTTTAGTTGGTATCTCTCTCCTCTGCTACTATGCATCTTACAAGTAAAATATCACAGTCTCTGAGAGCCAACTGCTCCAGCCTACTAATCAATATATTCAATGTATGCCTGGGCCCAGAAGGGTGGCATGTATAAAATGACCTTTAGTGATAATTTTGATATCTTACAAGAATATGAACTATATTTTTCCAAACAGTTTGGATATATAGACTCACCCATGTTGTAAGATGATGAGCTATTTCAGGCACTTAAAAATGGGGAAATAACAGCTTGTCCCTGTATATAGCAAAAAACACTGCTGTTTGGTTGAGAACAGGCATTTGGGATCTTGCTCTTTGACCAGGAGGGTGTTGCAATCTGTCTGCCCTCACAGCAGCAATTACAGCTTCTGTGAGACAGGAGATGGGAATGTACAGAAAGGAAAGTAGCCCAGAAGGCAGAGGTGAATGTAGTTTTGGGACCCTCATATCTATGTACTAAATCCATGTACTAAATATCTATGTACTAAATACCTTCCTTGGAGAGTTATTCATCACTTTGATAACAGGACAAAAACACTCTTTAAAAAAAACCAAAACAAAACAAAAACCTTCCTTTTACCTGAAGAGAATACAGATCAGTGATTAATAAAATAACAGTATGATGACACGAAGGTATTCTCATCATTTCTTATCCTTAATATGAATTTTGCCTTGAGTTTCCACATGCCTGTCTTTCTACTCTGAATAAAGTGATGAACTCTGGTGGGTATGTAACAAATTGTCACACATTCTTTACTCAGAGCACATTATTTACATAGTCCCCATCTCCACACCTCATGCTAAATTGTGGTTTACTCCTTGGCATAGTCTCATTGCTTTCAATGGGGTCACGTGAAGAAAAATCCTAATCTTGCAATCTCATCAGCATTGACAGACACTTTAAACCTCATGGAGATCCCATTGAAATAAGTGGGGGCTCTGAAAGGATGCATGTGTCTGCCCTTGCAGATCAAACTACAGTATCAAGGCTTCAGTTACTACTCAGTAGTTAGATATTAGCATTATGGTAAGAAGGACGTAAACAGCTGTGTCTACATTGGCATCCCTTTCCGGAAAAGGGATGCTAATGAGACACTTCAGAATTGCAAATCCACGGGGGATTTAAATATCCCCCGCGGCATTTGCATTTACATGGCTGCTGCTTTTTTCCGGCTCGGGGGTTTTGCCGGAGAAAAGCGCCAGTCTAGATGCGATTTTCCAGAAAATAAGCCCTTTTCTGGAGGATCCCTAATTCCTACTTTCAAGTTTCCTACTTTTCCGGAAAGGGATGCCAATGTAGACACAGCCGGATAGTCTAGATCTGCTGATTGGCATGTTGTGGAGACAGAACCAAAAATCCACCATAAGAAAGGGTAAAAGCAACTCTATGGCTAAAACAACAAAAGTCTGGTTTACCTTAAAGGCTAACAAATTGATTAGGTCATAAGCTTTCATGAGATTCACTTCAAGCATCTGAGGAAGTGAGTTGTAAGAAAGATAGTTGTAAGAAAGATGGTAGTGTAACATCAGAGATAATTAAATCAGGGTGAACGTAGCTCACCTGCAACACTGATGAGGTGAGAGTACCTGAAGGAGAAATTACTTGTTTTTATGAGAGCCATTCCATCTCTCTATTAAGATTCAGTTTAACAGTATCAAATTTGCATGTGAATTCCAGTTCAGCAGCTTCATGTTGCAATCTATTTTTTAAGGTTCCTGCCAACGGCAACTTGAAATTCAATAATTTTGTGTGCAGGGAGGTTAAAATACTCTCCAACTGGTTTTTGAATGTTACCATTTTGATTTCTGCTTTGTGTCCATTTATTCTTTTGCTTAGAGACAATCTGATTTCATCCAGTGTATATGACAGAAGGGCATTGCTGGCACATGATAGCATGTATTAGATGTGCAAGTGAACAAGCCTTTGTGACTTCATTGCAAGACCTATCCACATCAGCTATGCCATCAAAGGCTTGTTTTTCTGTGCATCTATTAACATGATACATGCCATTATGTGCCTGCAATGCCCCTCTACCATGTATATTGGATAAATCAGGCTGTCTCTATACAAAAGAAAAAATGGACACAAATCAGATATCAAGAAAGGTAACATTCATAAAATGATAAGGAAGCACTTCAACCTCACCAGATACAGAGTTACTGACATGTAAGTTGCCATTTTCAGGCAAAAAAACTAAAAAAAAACCAAAAAACAAAAAAACAGCTTGCAAGGCAAAATTGTTGAACTGGAATTCATATGCAAATTTGATACGGTCAAAATGGATCTGAATAGAGACATGGAGTGGCTCTCTCTACAATAAGTAATTTCCTTTTCACGTGCTCTTATAGTCTCATCACAGTTGGAGGTGAGCCACATCCATCCTGATTTACTTAGCACTAATGTTACATTCTTTCACTATATCCCTGTCTTTCTTTCTCTTCAAGCATTTGAGGAAGTGAGTTGAAGCTCACACAAGCGTATATCCTAATAAATTTCTTAGCCTTTAGGGGCACATCTACACAGCAGGGCAAAAATAAATTAAGCTACACAATTTGAGCTGCGTCAATTGTGTAGCTGAAGTCAAAATAACTTAATTTGGCTTTTGGCGCTGTCTACACAGCAGGAAGTCAAAGGAAGAATGTTCTTCCTTTGACTTCCCTTACTTCTCATGAAATGAGGGTTACAGGAGTCAGAATAAGAATCCTCCAACTTGACATTATTTCAAAATAATGGCTTGCTGTGTAGATGTGCATTTTGTTATTTTGAAATAATTTCAGTTATTCCGAAATAACACTGCTGTATAGACATAGCCTAAGGTGCCACTGGAGTCCTTGTAATTTTTACTGCAACAGAATAACATGGCTACCTTTCTGGAACTTCATGGCAGTTGCATTCCCCCTTCATAAACAGATTAACTATGTGGGGGTATGTCTACACTACCCCGCTAGTTCGAACTAGCGGGGTAATGTATGCATACCGCACTTGCTAATGAAGCCCGGGATTTGAATTTCCCGGGCTTCATTAGCATAAGCGGGGAGCCGCCATTTTTAAATCCCCGCTGCTTCGAACCCCGTGTAGCGCGGCTACACGGGGCTCGAACTAGGTAGTTCGGACTAGGGTCCTATTCCGAACTACCGGTACTCCTCGTTTCACGTGAAACGAGGAGTACCGGTAGTTCGGAATAGGACCCTAGTCCGAACTACCTAGTTCGAGCCCCGTGTAGCCGCGCTACACGGGGTTCGAAGCAGCGGGGATTTAAAAATGGCGGCTCCCCGCTTATGCTAATGAAGCCCGGGAAATTCAAATCCCGGGCTTCATTAGCAAGTGCGGTATGCATACATTACCCTCCTAGTTCGAACTAGGAGGGTAGTGTAGACATACCCTGGGTAGCTTACTTGATGGAGTAAGATAGCATGTTAGATGACTCACAGTTTAGTGCATAATGAATAAATGTGGCAGAATCTGTACCCTAATATTTATCTTTACCAAACTAGGCAATAAAGCCATAAGTGTGATGGCGCAGGAAAATGAAATGATAGAAAAAGCAAGAAAATTACTGTTAACATTGGCTGGGTGAGCACAAATCATATGTGATATACAAAACCAAAAAGTTCACTGGAAGTACTGAAACAAAATCTATGAGCAGAGTAAAGCCTATATATTGGAGAAGGAATGAACCACATTTTCAGCCAGGGTGTAGTTATGAAAAACCATAAATGTAAGCTACATGCCTAACAAGGAAATAGCTCTTTAAGGGCATGTCTACACTAGAAAAATATTTTGAAATAACTAAATTTAAAATAATAACTCCTGAAATAACAAAATCAAAATAGCATGTCTCCACTACGGAGAACCTTGAAAATAGTCCGAGGCAAGCTGTGTTACTGTGGATGTGCTACCTTGACTTAGAGCCCCAGGAAGCACTGGGGAGTAATTACATTGAATTACTCTGGGGAATAGTTATTTTGAAATAGCAGCAATGTAGCATCCACACTAACATTGTTATGAAATAACTATTTTGAAATAAGCATTATTCCCCAAAGAAATCGGGGTACTGATTTCAAAAGAACCTGCCCATTATTTCAAAATAAATGGATTGGTAGTGTAGACGCTGCACTTATTATTTCAAAATAAGGGGGATTATTTTGAAATAACTCCCTAGTGTAGACCATCTATATAGCAGGGTAAAAATCAAATTAAGCTATGCAACTTGAGCTACGTCAATTGCATAGCTTAAGTCAAAACAGCTTAATTCAGCTTTTGGCACTGTTTACACAGTAGGAAATGGAGGAAGAGTACTCTTCCTTCGACTTCCCTTACTCCTCGTAAAATGAGGGTTACAGGAGTCAAAGCAAGAAATCCTCCAGCTTACCATTATTTCGAAATAATTGCTATCAATGTAGACACACTTTTTGTTATTTCAGAACGTCGGTTATTCCAAAATAACGCTGCTGTGTAGACATAGCTTAAGAGATTTATGTGGAAATGGGGTGGAAGAGAATGAGTTATGTGTGGGTCATTGTTGCTAGGCAAATGCACCATTAACATTTCACATCCAGGGTGTGATAATTATGGGCTTGATCAATAGAGGTACCTGTATACTGCACAGCTATTTCAGGATACTGGGGGTATCCCGAAATAGCTACCCTGCATCTACACTAGCCTCCCATTATTTTGAAATATTTTTTGAAAGAGTAGCTGCTTTAAAAAGGGATATGTAATCTGAAGCATTTAGCAGCAGGTATTTTTCCTTTTATTTTTTAAATATACCTAATCAGAATGGTTGGTTATTTTTTAGTTGGTTAGTTGAATTCAGTAGAGGAAGAGAAAACATCCGCATAGATTCTAGTTGGAAGTTTCTGCAAGTAAGAGAAAGGAAGATATTGTTGCAGTGCTTTTGACTCAAATAATTGTAGAAATCTGGGGATCAAAGACTATAAGAATCAAGTGAACTGAACCTAAACTTTTGAGTTATTTCTCACTGTGTTTCTAGGGGCACTGAGATGTTTAGATGTATTTTCTTTTATTTATGTTTATGTATAACTGTGAAGTTAATGTATGTGGATTATAAAGTAGCCTTATTATGTTGCAGAAATTAAATGTTTATTATTAAGTTTCTTTATCTTATGAGATTTTATAAAGTTGGTATATATGATTCCTTTTGTTCTTTTTGGACTTGATTGTGGGGAGGTTGAGCCCTGTACAACCCATGCTGAAAATCCTCAATGACTGAGTCTCCAGGTGTTTTTCTTATTTGAGGTGTGTGGGGTTTTTTTAAGGCAACCAGGAGAAGAACAATGGAATAAACTTCAACCAGAGATGTCACAATCACATGAGCAAGTGAGCTATACAAATTTCTGATCTATAGAAACAAATCAAGTACCTGGTCAGAGCAATAAGTATAAGTGGATACTATATTTTTAAATGTGCCATTTCTGAAATAGTTAAAATCAAACCAGCAATGCACTACCCCAACCTCACTTTTTAATGTGATTTATTTTTCAAGTTCCCTGAAGTTTTTTTATCTGCAGAATTCCATGATTCAAAAAGTCTTCAGTGCTTCCCTAGATATTTGCCTATGGGATACCAAATTATTTTAATGCAGATACATTTAATCCTCTGGATGGAAAACATTTATGGATCCTTAGTATTATACCACAGACAACTTTAGCATGATCCTAATCCAAAAGAGTTCTTATAACTGGTAGTGAATATAGACAGCTGTGCTACCAATTGCAACTTTTTGGATCAAAGGAAAGTAGGCTACTTTAAGTAACATAAATGATGTGTTTCTGATCAATATTATAATGAAATTTAATATTTGATGTTGGATTATTAGCAGATAATGAATTTGGCCTTTTATTATTGATGCATAATCAGTATTTTAATCAGGCCCATCGATGAAATGATGTCAAGATTTTAGTATAAAAAGAAAATGAATTGCTGGATTAATAACACTATACTTTTCCTTTGAATGTAATCTTCAGTAACTGAGTTTACAGACAAGCCATTTTATAAGCACAGGAATCATTTAATAACTTTATTGTTGAAGTGAAAACTTTCTAAGATATTTGAATTCTCATAATAAAAGGCCATCATTTTGAGAGTACATTTTGTTCTAGAAATACATTTTTTTGTCAAGGAGCAAGAGAAAGAGAGAGAGAGAGGGAGATAGTCAGTGAGGAGAATGTGCCATCTAAAGTCAAGGGACACCTCTACTGAATGTCTTTGTTTTAATGAAACAGATATTCATCCAAGCAAGACCAAAGCAGAAGAATTGACATTAAAGTACAGGTAGTCTATCTTGTATTTGTTCCTAATATAATTGCAGCTTTATCTTATCAATAGTAACACATGAATTATGAGAAAAATATTTCTGTGTTATATTTGTTACTTTATCACTGTGGTTTTGAAGACGGGTCCAAGAAACAGAAAAGTGAAGGATACGTAAAATAATTAGAATCTAATCCTTAGATGTTCTGAACACTCCTCTCTCCCATTTCAGAGTCCCAGATGGTTTATCAGATCAAACATGACATTGCAGAAATATTGATGTAACCTGACCTGGCCTATCTGACAGGATGATGAATTCTATCACATGTTTACTAGCAAAGATCATCACAGACTACAGAGTACTGGGATCTGAGAAAGTGGGCTTTTTAAAGGCCCAACAGGGCAGAGGGATAAGTCTCTGAGGGTATGTCTACACTACCCCGCTAGTTCGAACTAGCGGGGTAATGTAGGCATACCGCACTTGCAAATGAAGCCCGGGATTTGAATTTCTCAGGCTTCATTTGCATAAGCCGGGCGCCGCCATTTTTAAATCCCGGCTGGTTCGAACCCCGTGCCGCGCGGCTACACGTGGCACGAACTAGGTAGTTCGAACTAGGCTTCCTAGTTCGAACTACCATTACTCCTCGTGGAATGAGGAGTAATGGTAGTTCGAACTAGGAAGCCTAGTTCGAACTACCTAGTTCGTGCCGCGTGTAGCTGCGCGGCACGGGGTTCGAACCAGCCGGGATTTAAAAATGGCGGCGCCCGGCTTATGCAAATGAAGCCCGGGAAATTCAAATTCCGGGCTTCATTTGCAAGTGCGGTATGCCTACATTACCCCGCTAGTTCGAACTAGCGGGGTAGTGTAGACATACCCTGACAGACTTGGAGTTTGAAAGTTTCAAAGGGAGGAAAAGGACATGATGTTCTCTAAGAAAGGCAATATGGCTTTTGTTTCTTTGTTTTAGACACTATAAAAATGGAATCTATTTTGGGTATCAGTTCATATCCCAGTAAATGGGAGTTTTCTTGATTCCAGCTGACACTGGATTGAGATCTGGGTTATGTGAGAGAGATACTATATACAATACACATTGCTTAAATAATTTTAAAGAACCACTTATTTCTGCTAGTTTTGTTGTTGTTTAGTTGGTCTCTATTCCTTAGTTAAGTATATACTGAAGAGTTTTAGTACACTTATTAGTTTTATTAGCAGGTATCTCTCATAAAATTCTAAGAAGAAAGTACAGAAAATGAAATGGAGGATTACATTGTAGTATTAACAAAGTTTATGAATTAAATACAAATGCAAAAATTGGTTTCTCAAGACAAGATAGCAAGTTCACTCAAATAATTCAGACATGGTGTCATGATGGCTGTATTCTTATTCTTTTTTCTGTATTTTTCATCAGTTTTCCTAGGAGGATTTTAAAGAGAGTTAATAGGAAGGTTGTCAGAGAAAAGACTCTTTTTGTTACTAGAGCTGTGTGAATAATCAATTTTTGGTTTTGCTGGCTGAACCGAAAAATTGAAAAATACATTCTTTTCGTGTCAATGCAAAATGATTTTTTTTTTGTTCTTTGGATGAAACAAACAAAATACAATTAAATTAAAATAAAATAAGTTCCATTTGAAACAACTGAACAAAAGTGGAAGAGCTTCAGCAGAAGAGAGTACCCTTTAACCCAGTGTTTCCTATCCTTTTCTATATTGTGGAAGGATGAAATTCAAGTCCCTCTCTGAATTAGAGTGAGGAATTGAATATTTTATATCTCATGGGAGTGCTAGAACCAAACAGTAACAGGATAGAAGAATAAGGGTGCTGTAATAGCATTACCTCATTCTCTGGCAGTTTTGTGAATAATGCCCAAGTCTCCTTATACATTTACTGAACTTTTTTTGTTTGAGGCAAAGCTATTTTGCAAATACATGCTGAAGTTGTAAATAGTTTTGGTTGGATTCAAAACACTATATTTTGGCAAATGAACAATTTGGCTCCCAAAAGTCACCCTAATTGTTGCCAGATAGGGCCAGGCAATGACTGTTCTGTTGACAGATTCTCATACCCAGCAACTTCAGTCTCAGGCTATGTCTACACAGCAGTGTTATCATTGTATGAGGAGTAAGGGAAGTCAGGGGAAAAGTGCTCTATCTCGAAATAACTGCTGTGTAGATAGTGCCAAAAGTTGAAATATGCTATTTCAACTTAAGCTACTCAGTTAGCATAGCTCAAATTGCTTAGCTTATTTTGAGTTGAGCCCTGCTGTGTAGCTGTGCCCTCAAAGAGACACATGTTGAATAAAACATGATGTTTTTGACATCTTTCATTGGGCAGCATAGCCCAATTCCTCTTCTTGGCAAAGATGATGTAGGCTAAGACAGGATAGTATATTCTACATGGGAAGCAGTGATTTTGAAAAGGATTTGGAATATTGTAAATAATCCAACATGGGGCCAAAAGGGCTAATGAGGACTTTGGACACATAAAGAAGTGAATCTTCTATTGGAGTAGAGAGAAATTATTTTACTTCTGTATTTGGCACTGATGCAACTGCTACTAGAATACTATGTCCAATGCCAGTGTTCACAAGTTGAGAGGATGTGATAAATTGGAGAGGTTTCAGTGAGGATGCACAAGAATGATTAAAAGGATAACAATCCTTTTGTAACAAACTTAAGGATCTCAAACAATTTAGTTTAACAAAAAGAGGGTTAAGGGGTGATTTGATCACAATCTATAAGTATCTGTTGGGATTTCCTCTAAGGTCTTTTCCACTTTATCAGAAAAGGGCAACAAAAATGATTAAGGGTTTGGAACGGGTTCTATAGAAAGACAGATTAAAAAGACTTGGACTTTTCAGCTTAGAAAAGAGGAGAGTAAGGGACGATATGAGGGTATGTCTACACTACCACCCTAGTTCGAACTAGGGTGGTTAATGTAGGCAACCGAAGTTGCAAATGAAGCCCGGGATTTGAATTTCCCGGGCTTCATTTGCATTTTGCCGGGTGCCACCATTTTTAAATGTCCGCTAGTTCGGACTCCGTGCCCGCGGCTACACGTGGCACGAACTAGGTAGTTTGGATTAGGCTTCCTATTCTGAACTACCGGTACACCTCGTTCCACTCTTCTTCAAAGTATTGATCGTTTTCTAATGTTTGCTGAGATAGGTATTTTTATGCATACAAATGGTGTCAAGATATTGTCAGGATACCTAGGAAATATTTTAAAAGGTGCTTCAATATTTCTTTTAAAATGATATAACAATTGACTGAGTCATACTTATTGTGCTCATAAAGTTCTCTAGGTAAATTTCATCCACTTTGTTTATACAAGTCTATATGTTTCTATCTCAGTTTCAGTGCAAATCTGACTGAAGACAGCCAACTGGTCTGTTTTTATTCTTTGAAAGAACCAGAGTTATTAGTTTAAAACATAGTTGCCAACTTCTAAGTTGTCCTTCACATCTGACTGGTCAGCTAACAGTAATCAACACACATTATTCACATAGGGCTCAATCCTAATTACTCTTCTCATCCTACAATATAAACAATCAGTGACGCATGATCTCACTGCTGACTCACATTCAAAGCTTTTGTTAATGTACTAGGCTAGTCTTACTTTTATAGATGTAGTCTATAGATTGATTTTTCTAATATATATATCACAGAATTAATGAAAGTGTTAGTTAGATTATATTAAAGACATGCAAGAGTCCCAGTACACATTTTTATTTAGCATTAAAAGAAAATTACCCATTTGCAGAGGCATACAGGAACTATTAGTTGAGATTTGGATTTCACTGATTTGTTTTTAATATTTATCAGTTACTATTCTTTGATCACAATTGCCAACTGGAGGCAAAAATGATATTTAATGCTAATGCCATGGGAGCTAAACTGATCTACACCCCTTTACATCAGCGCTCTTTTTGTTTTCTTGACTTGGCATTAGCACAGTGCAGCTGTGGAAAAATAAACATTACACTGGCCAAATGATCCTGTCTGCCTCCATGAGTAAGGGGATGAAATACTTGAAGATTTGGGATAGCACAGAGTACAGAAAAGAGGCCATATTATGGAAATGGCCAATACTTTTGTATATTTCCTGAGGTAATTCTCTTTTGTTACAAAGATTTTTTGAGTGCTGGTCAAAAATTTTTTTCAAACGGCATGTCTATGCTACTGAATAAGGTTGAATTAAGATACGCAACTTCATCCATGTAAATTGTGTAGCTGAAGTTGAAGTAACTCGAATTTTGGTGCTGTCCATACTGCAGGATATCGAAGGGAGAGCACTTTCCCTTCGACTTCCCTTACTCCTCATGGAAGTGGAACTACCAGCATCCACTGGAGCATCCCTCTCAGTGTGCATTAGTGTGTCTTCACTAGACACACTAATTTTAACCCTGGAAGATTGACAGTGGCAGTTTTGATCTTCTTGGTAGTATAGACATACCGAAAGAAAATTTTTCACCGCAAAAATATGGCTGAATTGAAATATAATCGTGATAAACTTCATTTAGAAAACAGTTTTTAAAATCTTTTTTTTTCAAAATGATAAAAAATTGACAATATTCCCATTTCTCATTTTGAAAATAGGGAATTGTTCACCACTTTCTTATTTCATTTTGTTCTTAACTTTTTCTGTATTTTTTCGGTTAGGAATCAATATCAATGTGTGAGAAGTACTGGCAAATGTGGAAAGTCCTCTCCCCGCTTCTCTGAGAGAAACTAGCAATGTAACAGTGTCATTTTTTCCCATCTACAGGAGTTGAGACACAGTGAGACAGTGTAGGAATTCACTATTTGTTCACTATTTTTGAATTTTATTTAAAAAAGCTGTGATTACGCCATTCACAGCTTTGGTGTTTCATACAGTAATAATGTCTGAAAGGAGATATTTCACAGCTTCATCACACTTTTTATGCTGAATGTGCATCTGCTGTCCAAACAGACAGCAAAATGTTAAGAAGTAAAAGGTATGAATGAGATTTTAAATTATTGGAATGTTAATTAAATGAATAAGAGTGGACATGTGAAAAGTATATAAAATGATTAATTAGACAGTAGGAAATGAACATTCAATGAAATGAAAAAGAAGAATTCAAAAGAAAATTAAAAGAAAATACTTGTTCCACAACAAAGTAATTAGTCTGATATATATATTAAGAACACCCAGAATTGCCATAACTTATATAAATGGAAGAGATATTAAGTCATATGCACCAGGGCTTCAGCTAATTTGTAGTTATTAGAAATTAGCATAACACCTAAGTATGTGGGGGGTGAAGGGGAAGCAGATTATCCCACATATAGGGTTCTAACATCTTCCTCTAAAGCAACTGTTGCTCATCACTGCTAGAAACAGTTCTCTTCTCTGGCCTCTCTTCAATTTCTCTACATCTTTCTTGAAATGCGGTGCCCAGAACTGGACACAATACTCCAACTGAGGCCTAACCAGCACAGAGTAGAGCAGAAGAATGACTTCTCGTGTCTTGCTCACAACACACCTGTTAATGCATCCCAGAATCATGTTTGCGTTCTTTGCAACAGCATCACACTGCTGATTCATATTCAGCTTGTGGTCCACTATAACCCTTAGATCCCTTTCTGCCATACTCCTTCCCATTCTGTATGTGTGAAACTGATTGTTCCTTCCTAAGTTGAGCACTTTACATTTGTCTTTATTAAACTTCATCCTGTTTACCTTTGACCATTTCTCCAATTTTTCCAGATCATTTTGAATTATGACCCTATCCTCCAGAGCAGTCGCAACCCCTCCCACCTTGGTATCATCTGCAAACTTAATAAGCGTACTTTCTATGCCAATATCTAAATCGTTGATGAAGATATTGAACAGAGTCGGTCCCAAAACTGACCCCTGTGGAACCCCACTTGTTATACCTTTCCAGCAGGATTGTGAACCATTAATAACTACTCTCTGAGTACGGTTATCCAGGCAGTTATGCACCCATCTTATAGTAGCCCCATCTAAGTTGTATTTCCCTAGTTTATTGATAAGAATATCATGCGAGACCGTATCATACGCCTTACTAAAGTCTACGTATACCACATCCACCGCTTCTCCCTTATCCACAAGACTCGTTATCCTATCAAATAAAGCTATCATATTGATTTGACATGATTTATTCTTTACAAATCCATGCTGGCTGTTCCCTATCACCTTGCCACCTTCCAAGTGTTTACAGATGATTTCCTTAATTTTACTTGCTCCATTATCTTCCCTGGCACAGAAGTTAAACTAACTGGTCTTTAGTTTTCTCAGTTGTTCTTATTTCCCTTTTTATAAATGAGCACTATATTTGCCCTTTTCCAGTCTTCTGGAATCTCTCCTGTCTCCCATTATCTTCCAAATATGATAGCTAGAGGCTCATATACCTCCTCTATCAGCTCCTTGAGTATTCTAGGATGCATTCTAGAAAGAAACCAAGGAAAACAGTTTAAAAAATGACCCCATGAGGAAGCACAAAGAGAGCTTTTTGTACGCACACCTTGCTATCATGGAAGAAGCTGAATTTTTTGAGGAAGGAAGGAAACTGCTTGATTTTGTTAGTTTCTACTCTGTTCAGGAAAGCAGAACTTTGTGTACACTTTCGTTAATAAACAAATTTCACCCAAGAATATATCATGTACCATTAATCTCTTCCAACAAAAGCAAGCTGACAAAGACAAAAATTAATTAATCCTTGTGTCTAGGACACAACAGATATTTTCCATTGATCTTGTTGCACTTTCATTGAACCAATAGTAGATGAAGGGAACACAGCTCATGTAATGAATGCGGGGTTTACTAAATCACGTAATTCAGGGTCAACAGGTGGGTAGCCTGGAAGGAGGATGCAATTTTCCCCTTTCAACTTGTGTGGCTCATATAAATGCCATGTAGAATTACCAGCACTCTCTACTCCTCTCAAGGTACATGATGCTGCAGAGAGAGCAGAGAAGAAGGGAGAAGGTCTCAGACATAACCTACTGGCCCTTATATGAAGACTAGCAAGTGGATTGAACACTGACTACGTGGTCAGGAACAAAGGCTTAGGACATAGGGCAATGCATTCAGTTTAGGTAAACTGTCTACTGGGAAACCATGGGCACCTGTGTTATGTCTAGTCATACATGTTCTACATGAATACAAAGAGAGGCAAAATAAATTGTTTGGTATATATTACTCATGCCCTTCTACTCATCATGATGGGAAAGTTTCAAGGCAGTTTTTAGTGACTCGTTTATGCAGAGCTAAAACAATGCACTATTTTTGAAACTATAACTACGCATTGACTCTATTTTCTGTAATGAAAAGCATAGGACAATGCACTATTTATTTACACAGCCTTATGTTAGTAGAAAGTCCTTGGTGCTGAAAGTAAGCTGGGATCCTGGCTACCAAGGAGCACTGGCCATCATTTGGAGCTGTAAGAACCTAGTGCTGCTGCCAAAATGGGTGATTCTGGTCAAAATACTGATATGGAAAAGGTGGCCAGAGGGTAGATTTTCTGCCATCAGGGCCAGATTTTGTCATTAAAGCTAACACTGGCAGAAACACTGGGGTGGGGAGTTTGCAGGCATACAGAATAGCATGATGTACTTAGATGACACACAAGGAATATTTTACACGCACCTACGCCAGCTCTGCTGAGTTTGACTCAGAATATAATAGTTTGAGAAAATAATGACATGAGTTTTATGAGACCACATTTCTTACAGTGTCAGGCATTTCATTTTCAGGGCTCTCCAAACAACTTAGAAATGTGTTGTGAGCACTTTCCAAGTCACTATCTTCATCTTCCAGGAGAAATTCTCCAATCTTGGTACAAACTGTTTGAGGACATCTTTCTTTACTTATCTTGTATCTGTCAACGTGTTCATGAACAATTTTCAATTGTTTCTAAAGCCTGTCAAATACATAATTAAATTTGAATCCAACTGCTTCAGGTATTAGTTTGGCAAACTGTTCTATACTGTTAAGGATTTGGGGGGGGTTTCTACTTCAGACAGAACAAGTGGAAATGTCCAAAGATTTTTCATGCTACAAGCAATGTATTTTCACAGTGATAATTATTATGTGGTAAGTTTCTGCAAAACACATGTAAGCAGCGCCTGGAGGATGTTAGGTACATACAACTATCGCTGCAACCTGCAGTACTGATTGACCCCATATAATTCACAATTTCCCTTTCTATTACTGCAGTGTTCAAATTAGTCTTTTTGAACAAAGATCTGATTGCTACCATTAGCTACTAGTCATTGGTCCCATGCAACATTTAGTACCAGGAATGCTGAGAACATTGCTTCCTGACAGTTGTTTCTGACTCCAGACCAGATGATCCAGCTCAGTGGAGGACAGGTCTTCAAAGAAGGAAACAGTTGCTTTTCTGGAATTTTAAAACATCGCAAGATTTAAAGCACAGGTAATGGTTCTCACCTTCCTTCAGGTTTGTATCAGTATAACTGCATTGACTTCAAACACAAGTCAGTTACAGTCCTATCAAGCTGCTACCCAGAGGATTGATACTTGCATAATGATTGTTACAACAGTCACACTTAAAAAACACTAAAAAACAACAATGAAACAAATGATATCAGAAAAGAAAGGGGTTTTTTTTTGTGAGGTCATGCTACCTTTTCTCTACCTAGTCACAAGGACCAGCCTACTTCTCTTTTATCCTGTGATGTATATTTCATATTGTTTATGGAAATATGCTTGTGAATATTAATATGCATAACTAAAAGATGCTTTATGCAAAATATTTCATGCAAGGTATTTGAAAATTTAGAAAATGCTGATTGTGTCAATTCTATTTGTAGGCATGTATCATTCCTGTATTTAAAGTTAGAAATATGAAGTATAAGCCTGTTTTCTAGACATACTAAATGAAGGTAAGAGTATTTCACAAACTTGATGGCTCATTGATAAGGTCAGTGAACTGTAAATGGGTTTTGTTTTCTTATGAACCAGTTACTAAGAGGGGTTCTGAGTCCTCAAAGGGACATGTGTTTAGGTCAACTGATGACAGGATCCATCTTGAAAGTTGTACTTTTCCACTCAAAGGGCTCGTCTACACTGGCCCCTTTTCCTGAAGGGGCATGTTAATTTCACCTATCATAGTAGGGAAATCCGCAGGGGATTTAAATATCTCCCGCGGCATTTAAATAAAAATGTCCACCGCTTTTAAAAAAGCCGGAAAAGAGCGTCTACACTGGCCCCGATCCTCCGGAAAAAGCGCCCTTTTCCGGAGGCTCTTATTCCTACTTTAAAGTAGGAATAAGAGCCTCTGGAAAAGGGCGCTTTTTCCGGAGGATCGGGGCCAGTGTAGACGCTCTTTTCCAGCTTTTTTAAAAGCCGGAAAAAAGCGGCGGACATTTTTATTTAAATGCCGCGGGGGATATTTAAATCCCCCGCAGATTTCCCTACTACGATAGGTGAAATTAACATGCCCCTTCCGGAATAGGGGCCAGTGTAGACGTAGCCAAAGTGTGAGAATGTTTAAACTGAACTCAAAGGAGTCGCACCTATATAAAAGTGGGAAGCCAAACAATAGGGACTGATGCCAGATGCCAAGACAGCCCTGCTATCCACCCAACATGGGTGCTAGAAACATCTAAGACTGAACAATATATTAGTATATTAGGATTAGCTGGGGTATTTTCTCTTATTTTGCTTAATAGCTTACTTTGCTCAGTGTGATGTTACTTTCAACCACCTAAATTCTCTGTTGTATACTTAATAAAATCACGTTTGTTTATTAATTAACAGTATAAACAATTGTAACCTGGGGAGGACCAACATCTCTTTCTTTCATTGATAAAGAGAGCAGACAATATGAGTTTGCTGTGTATAAAACTTTATAAAGAGTAAGACGGAATTATCTGGGGTTCGGGTCCCATTGAGGCTGTGCACTTGAGAGCTGTGCAAGTACCTTTAACTGAGCCTTTCCAGAGCTTAACTAATCTCAGTGTCTGTATTACTATGCTGTGACCCCATCTCTGTGCCACTGCTAGAGTGAGCCAGAAGGCCCGTCCCAGAAGGACAGTAGGTGGGCAAGTAGGTGGACTCAATTGTATTTGCAGCACATCAAATTACAGCATCAAAGGCACGTGTGTCACTGAACCTGACATATTTCCCATCAGACAAAAAGTGAGACAATGAATAGTCTGCTACACGGCTCAGTTAACTTCAGTGGGAATGTAATCCAACCCTATTTTAGTTCCTCGGGCTACGTCTACATTGCAGCCTTTTGTCAGTAGAGACAATGCAAATGAAGAGCTCATTAGCATTTGTCACACCATCATTTGCATATTCTCTGCCAATGCTTTTTGCAGAAGAGGTTTTTGCGCAAAAACAAGCAGTGTAGACGGGGTAGTTCTATGCAAAAAAAAAAAAAACCAAAACCTTTTTGCTCATGATCCTGTATACCTCCTTTTTGAGGCATAAGGGATCTTGCGCAAAAGGTTTTTTTTGTGCAAAATGTCCCCGTCTACACTGCTTGTTTTTGCGCAAATGCCTCTTCTACAAAAAGCATTTGCAGAGAATATGCAAATGATGGCGCAGCAAATGCTAATGAGCTCTTTGTTTGCATTGTCTCTGCCCACAAAAGGTTGCAATGTAGACATAGCCTCAGTGACTTGATCTGATCCTTTCTCCAATTGCATTGATATTCTAAACTAGCCAATTAGCCAGTCATAAGATGGAATTTTCAGGTCTCTCCTCCACGTTGGTCTTCTCTCCTGAACCTCTGGTCTCTCACTCTGTGTGTCTCTCTCTCTCTCCTACTCCTCCTCCTGCCTCCCCCTCTCTCTCTCTCAGCTCTCCTCTGCCTCCTGCCTCTCTCTCTGTCTCTCTCTTTCTCTTCTCCTCCCACTCATGCCTCTCACTCAGGGGACTGTGGAGCCCAAACGTGCATACCTCCTGAGTAGTGAGTTCCATAGAAGCTCCCAGTAGTACCACACAGTGTGAGTCTTGGGCATGGGGAACCTCTGCTCACTCCCATTTGAGTTCTGCTTGACCTCCCTCTTAAGTCAATGGGCTCTGGTCTACACCTATGGGCTACGTCTACACTGGCCCCTTTTCCGGAAGGGGCATGTAAATTTCACGAGTCGTCGTAGGGAAATCCGCGGGGGATTTAAATATCCCCCGCGGCATTTAAATAAAAATGTCCGCCGCTTTTTTCCGGCTTATAAAAAAGCCGGAAAAGAGCGTCTAGACTGGCCCCGATCCTCCGGAAAAAGTGCCCTTTTCCAGAGGCTCTTATTCCTACTTCAAAGCCTCCGGAAAAGGGCGCTTTTTCCGGAGGATCGGGGCCAATCTAGACGCTCTTTTCCGGCTTTTTTAAAAGCCGGAAAAAAGCGGCGGACATTTTTATTTAAATGCCGCGGGGGATATTTAAATCCCCCGCGGATTTCCCTACGACGACTCGTGAAATTTACATGCCTCTTCCGGAAAAGGGGCCAGTGTAGACGTAGCCATGGAGTTATTTTGAAATAACTCCCCTTATTTAGAAATAGTGGGCTGGTTATTATAAAAAATAATAACTTCTGCTTTCCATGAGGAATAAGGCTTATTTCAAAATATATATTTTGGAAGTTATTATTTCAAAATAAGTTATTTCAAAATAATTTCCTAGGGTATGTCCACACTAGCCCCCTAGTTTGATCTAGGGAGGCTAATGAGGGCGACCGAAATTGCAAATGAAGCATGGGATTTAAATATCCCACGCTTCATTAGCATGTTCCCAGCCGGTCGCCATTTTAGAAATTGATTAGCCCGAAGTAACTGCCCGTGTCTACACCCGGCAGTGAAACGGGATTCTGAATTAAAGCCCTAAATCGAATTAGCTGGTAAACCTCATTGCAGGAGGAATACCAGCTAATTCAATTTAGGGCTTTAATTCGGATCCTGTTTCACTGACACGTGTACACGTGGGCAGTTATTTCGGGCTAGTCAATTTCTAAAATGGCGACCGGCTGGGAACATGCTAATGAAGCGCAAGATATTTAAATTCCGCGCTTCATTTGCAATTTCAGTCGCCCTCATTAGCCTCCCTAGATAGAACTAGGGGGCTAGTGTAGACATGACCCATAGTGTAGACATGCCCTGGGAGTTTTTCCACTGAATTCACTTAAAGCTGAATCAGGTCCTTGAAGAAAGGTCACGGAGGCTGTGGATGCAAAATCTGCAAATTGATTCTGTAGCCAAATTCCTCAGGCTTGACCCTAGTTAGGTGGATTGCTCCTTAATCCTCTTAATGGAGGGTCTGTTGCAATATCTATTAGTTTTCTTATAATCTGAATCTCAGAGAAACGAGTGCCATTCAAAAAAGCCCTGTCTAGACATTTTAACTGTTTGTCCAAAGCAACCAACCAGCAATGGGAAAGTCAGGATAATGGAGACATTTCAAGATACAAGATGGCACATTTTGAAATACAGAATGCACTGAGAATCTACATTGTGCATGTGTAAATTGCATTGCTTGAGATAATAAAAGTAGGCTGTACATCAAATGGCTTTTGAACAGGACATAGGGGAAGTATTAAGCTACTGCTAGTAAAATACTTTGTATGAAATAATTATGTCTAGTATTTAGGGTTTGAATCAATTAACATAAAATTAACAAATAGAAGGATTATGGGAAATTAGGAATCTTTTTTTCCCAAATATAATGGCATTAATTAAAAATAAAATTTCTCTCTTATTTTACATAATTGAATGTTTAATTAGATGTATTTCCTCTCCATCTTCTTCCGTGGCTAGTATATTAGTACTATTTATTTTTAGTACTAATTCTAATCAGAATTAGATTCTCTTTTGTTGGTGTCCACTACTTGTGGGGAAGGCTTTCTAGATGTCCCCACTTTCTCCTAGCTTTTCTCCCTCTGTTCATCTCAAATTAGCCCAATCCATCAATTTAGCCTAAAATGAGATATGCAGCCTTTACATTCTAGAACTTGCAGTCTTCCTTTGTCTCCCTGTCAGTTTCTTAGAGGCAGGCTGGCATAGCACTGTTGCTCCTCTTCTATTCCAGGACTTTCTGTCTTCTCATCACTCTGTTCTCCTTCTTTTATAGCTGAGCTTGTTTTTCGTATTGGTCCTAACTATGGGTGCTTGACCCAATAATTGGCAGTTATGACAGCTCTTCTGAGATTTGGGTCAGCCTTATTGCCTGAAAGTGGGGAAAAGTCTTTTCTCCTATCTGCCTGTGCTCATTATGGAGTTTGCAAACCCCATAACATATATTCCAATTTATGGCTGAGGCCCAAGTATGGCTTGGCTCTTGACAGAAATTTAGCATTGAAATACAAGCTTTGTGTCGAGTGTTGTATGTGGAACCATAGGTACCATTACATCATCCTCAAGACCATCTCTTTCATTGCATTCAGTCTAGAGCAAAGGGGCACGATCAGTAACTACTCTGAATTTTTTCCTCGGGAGATGGCATGAGAGATCTTCTATCACCCACTTGGAAGGTGACCATTCCTTCTCTATCACCAAACATATCCATTCACAAGGAAATTGTTTCCAGCTGAGTTACACTCTTGGGTATTTTTCTTCATCCACAATTTGCGTACCTTTTTCCTATAAATCATTATAGTCTAGACATAGCCTTACAGAAAGGACTGTCCCAGCTCCTTAGATTCCAATATATCTGTTTGCAACACATGTTTCTTCTCAACCGAACAGTGTGATATTTGCAGAATATGTCCTTGAACTCTAGAAAGACCCTTTCACAGGTGGATAAGATCCCTTTTGGGGAGGTATCTTTAGTGTGGTTGGTGGACATTTTAGAGCAGCAAGAAGCAGTAAATCTAGGCTATAGTAGCTGACTAGCCCTGGGAAGACCCAAACTTGCCATTTGGAAAAAAGAGCTTTATATTCCTGGAAGTCAGGAATTCACCATGGGGAGGACATGCATTTCCCCCAACCATGTATGCCAGATATAAGGCTTCCTGTTTCTTGTCTCATGCTTGATGGAGTTAGCTGTCATCCTGGCTTCTCTCACCTGGAGAATGCCAGCCACTTTGCCAAGATATGAATTGCAAACCCACTATAAATGACAATGGTTTCAAGTATAAAGCTGCATATTGATTATGTTGTTGGAATAACCAGTCTATGAGATTCTGAAAAGTAGTTATTGCCCCGCTGGGTTAAAGACTATCGTCTTAAAATGAAATATTCCAAGCAGAACAGAAGAAGAAGCCATCTTCTTTAAACAGTCACACATTAAGAGGATCTGCCAGTAACACTTTGTCACACCCAGAATGGTGGTATACTGGCCTTCTCCCAAGCAGTCTCCAAGCAGTCTTAGAGTTCATTCACATACAACATGGCTGTGTCTAGACTGGCCAGTTTTTCCAGAAAATCAGCCGCTTTTCTGGAAAAACTTGCCAGCTGTTTACACTGGCCGCTTGAATTTCCGCAAAAGCACTGACTTCCTACTGTAAGAAATCAGTGCTTTTTGCGGAAATATTATGCTGCTCCCATTTGGGCAAAAGTCCCTTTTGTGCAAAACTTTTGCGCAAAAGGGCCAGTGTAGACAGCTGAGATTTGTTTTGTGCAAAAAAGCCCCGATTGCGAAAATGGCGATCGGGGCTTTTTTGCAGAAAAGCACGACTAGATTGGCCACGGACGCTTTTCCGCAAAAAGTGCTTTTGTGGAAAAGTGTCCGTGCCAATCTAGATGCTCTTTTCTGTTAAAAGCATTTCCGGAAAATCATGCCAGTCTAGATGTAGCCCATGAGTTAAGCAGGAAATTTTAATGCATTTACTCATGTAATAGTTGGTTCAATATTATACTTTAGTAATCCACAATGCACTTCTTGTAAATGGAAACATCCTTCTCATCCTATCTAAGCCATTTTGTCCAGTCTAGGTAAATATTCATAATTATATATTAAATTAGTACATTTCAGGAAAACCTGTGCATGCTTATAACAGTACTTTTGGGACCAGATGTTGATTGCCTTTACTTTGCTCTTCTCCCAGTGCAATTCAATTTTGTCCAGCAGAATTACTCCTGATTCACAGCAGCATAAGTTAGATGAGAAATAGGCCTTCTATGTGTGTCTATTTAGTAGTTGAAGTTTCCATGCATGTGAATTCATTCAGAGGTTTTTTTTTTTTCTGGTTTAGGTTCACTTGGTTTAACATCATGTGAATTTTGTTTTGCGTTTCATGTGCAAATGACTCTTAACACTAAAAGGAACACTTAGTCAAAGCTATAGAGTTTTACCTGGGAAAATTCCAGAAGACCAAAAGAAAGGTAATCGATCAATTTTTAAAAAAGGATGATCCAGATAACTAAATGCCTATTGGCTTGACATTGATCCTTGGCAAGATAATGGAGTGACTGCTACAGGATTCGATTGATAAAGATTTAAAAGAGGGTAATGTAATTAATTAAACTCAACATGGGTTCATGGAAAATAGCTCCTGTCAAACTAAATTGATTTTTTGATGAGATTAAAAGTTTTGCTGATGAAGGTAGTAGTGTTGCTGTAATATACATAGACTTTTGTAAGGAATTTGACTTTGTATTCCATGACATTTTAATATAGAATTAGAAAGATATAAAATATACATGACACACATTAATTGGATTTTTAAAATGTCTGATAGGATCAAAAATATAACATTATAGAGGGAATAGTCATGGAGCGTGTTTGTTTCCAGTGGGATCCTGCAAGTTTCAGTTCTTGGCCATAGGCTATTAAATATTTTTATCAATGACAAGGAAGAAAACACGAAATTATCATTGACAAAGTTTGCAGAGGACCCAGTTGGTAAGGCTGTAAATAATGAAGAGGATAAGTCTCTGATTCTAAGTGATCTGGATTATGTGGTAAACTATACTTAAGAAAAAAATATGTATTTCAGTATGGCTATATGTACTCATTTATGAACTAAAAATTTAAGTCATATTTAAATAATGGATTACTATATTGTGGGAATCAAAATGATTACATTAATAATCAGTATTTCACCACAGCCTCAGCTCCAGCTGACCCCTTTGTGTCATATGAGCTTACTTTGAAATAGCATGTCTACACTGCAGGAAAGTGTCAAAATTAGTTTAAGGCAGATTTCCCTAATGTAGATGTGCTATCTTGATTTAGAGCCCCAGGAGGCACTCGGAAGGAATAACTTAGAATGGCCCTGGTGAGGGGCTATTTTGAAATAGTAGAAGTGTAGTGTCTACACATGCCTTATTTCAAAATAGCTATTTCAGAAAAGGTGTTATTCCTCATAAAATGAGATTTACAGATTTTGGAATAAGCCATCCATTATTTCAAATTCATTTGGAAATAACTGAATGCCTGTGTAGATCCATGCATCATTATTTCAAAACAACACTAGTTATCTTGAAATAAAGGTGCAGTGAAGATACACCCTTGGGCTATGTCTACACTATAGTGTTATTTTGAAATATCTAATTTCAAAATAGTTATTTCAAAATATCTTATTTTGAAATAACATGTCTACACACAAAATGCATTTCAAAATAGAGTTTTGCTATTTTGAAATAGCATGTCCACACTGATTGGATGCTGAATCGCATTTAAGGCCAGCTGAAACCGGTTCTGGCAGGGCATCAGGTCAGGAGTTACTTTGTGTGGCTGCTGCCTGAGGCTATCTGAGTCCCGTGCTTAAAGGGACCCCCCTGGACAGCTGGTTCTCAGGTTTCCCTGCTTGCTTGCCTACCTCACTGAGGGACAGCAAAGCATTTTTTCTCTGTATGCTCTGATTGCCATCACTCGGGACACTGCAGCACTCTGCACCATTGAGCCAAAGCTGTCCCTAGACACTCTGGTGCTTCTTTTGCATGTGTTGCTGCAAGCCTGGCAGCACTTTCTGGAGGCTGCCTCACAGCATCTCCTGCAACCCAACACCCAGGCCATCATCCGGACCCTTCTGGGGTATGAGGTGGAGCAGCTGCAGCTCCGAGATGCCAGCGTATCCTGCCACATCTGGCGTCTGGACACCAGCAGTGACTGGTGGGACCACATCATCCTGGAGCACTGGGGAGACCAACAATGGACCCAGAACTTTAGGATGAAGGAGGACACCTTCATGGAGCTCTGCGAGTGGCTCGCCTCTGCTCTGCAGAGACGGGACACGTACATGAGGCTCGCCATTTCCCTCCAGAAGCATGTGGCCATCGCCCTCTGGAAGCTCTCCACACTGGATAGCTACTGATCCGTGGGGAACCAGTTCGGCGTGGGGAGATGCACTGTCGGAGCAGTGCTCATGCAGGTATGGCAGTCTCCAGCTACTGTGCCAGGAAGGGAGGTACAAGGAGGGGCTGGGCTGCCCTAAGGGAAAGGACGGGGAGGTGGTGCAAGTCCCCTACATGGGAGGGTTTGTTCTGTCCCCCCTGCACTAAGGACTGCCCACAGTGGCCAGGATTGAAGGTGGGGTTGCTCCTGGGGAGTGAGGACGCAGGACAGTGGCAGGGAAGGAGCACTCTCAGCCACCCTGGCACCTTAGTGACTCTTGGTTTTGTGTGTCCCTCTGCAGGCGGTCAAGGCCACCAAGAGAGTGCTGCTTTGCAGAGTCATCTGCCTTGCCAATGTTGACGTGGTCATTGAGCAGTTTGGTGCTCTGGGCTTCCCCAACTGTGTGTGTGGGGGGGATTATCAATGGGATACACATCCCTATCCGTGCCAGAACACCAGGCCTCCCTCTATACCAACCGCAAGGGATACTTTTCCATCATCCTGCAGGCTGTGTCTGACCACTGGAGCCACTTTGTGGACATCAATGTGGGCTAGTCTGGCAAAGCACACGATTCATGTGTGTACCGCAACTCCGCCATTTGCCAGAGGCTGCACGATGGGACTTTCTTCCCCGACCACCACATCAGAGTCAGGGATGTGGACATGCCTGTGTGCCTGGTGGGGGATGCGGCCTATCCCCTACAACCTTGGCTCATGAAGCCCTACATGGGACACCTCAACCCTCCCCAACAGGCATTTAATGCCATGCTTGGCAGGGCCCGCATCATGGTGGAGGGTGCCTTCGGCCAGCTGAAGGCCCGTTTTAGATGCCTCCTCACCCGCCTGGACCTCTTTGAGTGGAATATTCCGCTTGTGTTAGCAGCATGCTGTGTGCTGCACAATTTATGCGAGAGGAAGAGGGAGGCTTTCCTGCCAGTCTGGATGGCAGAGGCCAAGCACTTGGTCAGCCTGTACACGCAGCCCTGAACGGCTGCCAGCTAGGAGGCCCATTGGGGGGCTCTCTGTATCCAGGAGGCCCTGCAGGAGAGCTTCTACCTGGAGGAGGACTAAAGTCTCCCTGGTGTGCCTCATTCCACCCTCACGTCCTTCCACTTACCCTTCCCTAACCCCCCTTCCTGACGTACAATAAAGACATGTGTTGCAGAAAACAAACTCTCTTTATTGAACAAAACTGGGGTGTGTGTGTGGGGGGGAATGAAGGCAGGAGAGGGGAGGCAAGAGGGTCAAAGAGGAGAGGGGTAGACCTGGGAGGAGGGAGCTGGAAGGGGGAGGAAAAGGGAGGAAGGGGGAGGAGAAGTTCAGGGCTCAGGGTTGGGGGTCTTGCCGGCCCACCTGTCTCCCAGCACTGCGGGTGTGGGGGCCTCGGTTTCCCCATGGGGGAGTGGAGGGAGAGGAGAGAGGAAGAAGCGGGAGGGGGAGCAGGCATGGGAGGAGGAGCAGTAGCAGGGGAGGCAGCAGGGGCTGGCACAGAAGGAGGCAGCAATCTCTGCACCAGGATCTGCAGGTGGTTGCAGACGGCACGGCCCTGGGCAAGCAGCTCCCACCTGCTCTCCCACCGGAGCTGCAGGTCTTTGTGCACCCAGTAGTCCAGAGTGCAGTGTAGGCCTCGCAGTATCCCCAGGTGCTGCCACTGGTAGACCTCCTGGTTACGGGTCAGCCTGCTGAGGGCCTGGGTGCAGGAGGATGTCCTGGGCAGGGTGGTGTGCTCTGCACTCGCTGCTGGTGTGGCTGTGGAGAAACAAGAGAGGTGGTCAGTTATCCCTGGGAACACAGTGGGTGAAGCCCAGACCCCCCCCCCCCATAAGGGGAGGACAACAGGACTCCGTATCATCAGAGATGATGTGCTAGCACAGAGGCCATGTTTGGGATGTCCTGCTATCCCTGGGAGTGGGAGCTGGTCTGGGAGTGCACCCATGCCCCTGTGCTGTATGTGGTGTGGGTCTGTGTTTGTGTGTGGGGAGATGTACCCTGCCTCTGTGTAGAGGGGGCTTGTGGAGGGAGGGCATCCTGCTGTGTACCACCCCGAGGTCAGGAGCATTCCATGTGCCTTCATACATACACACATATGGGTATCAGGCCATGGCCCCTGTGTGGCAGCCTGCTGGGGCCACGTGCCCAGGAGTGGTACACGGGTTGCACAGGTTGCTGTGTGAGCAATGGCCAGCAATTCCCACGTGAGTGGTCCTTGGTCTCCCTCCCCTCCTACCCCCACATAAGGGGACAGTGATGGCATTCTCATGTTGTTGCCTCACCGGCTTCTGACGACAGTGGCAACAGGTCTGTTGGGATGGCTCAGGGGCCCTGGCTGCATGGCATGCTCCCTCTGGGATTCCTGCAGCTCCTAGCCCTCTTCCTCCCTGCCCTGGTCAGGACCCTCTGCCCCAGGGTCAATGACCACCTGGGGGGCACAGACTATTCTGCCCCCGTGGATGTGGTCCAGGGTGTCAAAACAGGGGCAGGTGTCTGGGTCTGCCCTTGTTTGGGAGCTGCCCCCTGTGGCCCTGGCATACGCCTGCCGCAGCAGCTTGGTTTTCATCTGAACTTGCTCCTGGGCCTTTGGTGGCCAGGGTGGCTGTGGTAGATGGCCATGTTCCTCCATCTAGTGCAGAGATCATGGACATTGTGGGCCTCCCCCCGAACCTCAATGAGGTCCCTGATCTCCACACTGGACCAGGCAGGTGCCTGCCTTTTCCAGCCCCTGGCAGGCTCCTGGAAGCTGGCAGACTGGTCCTGGGGAGCAGTGGAGGGCTGGCTGCCAGTGGCTTGCTGGCTCATGCTGTGGCCTGGCTCAGGGGCAGCAGCAGAGTGCCTCTGTGCTGGCATGCCTGGTGCTAGCCACAAAAGAGTGTAGCCAGACTCTACCCCTTTAAGGGCTCCAGGAGGTGGAGGGAGGAGAGGAGTTTTCCTGTTTGTGCCCAGAGTGGCCACCAGGGCACCCTGGGAAGACCTGGAGGCCCCCTATTTCGAAATAGCAATTTCAAAATAGCAATTTTGAAAATAGGCGCTATTTCGAAATAGCAATTTCAAAATAGGTGCTATTCCTCATGGAATGAGGTTTACCAATTTCTAAATAAGCCCTCTGCTATTTCAAATTAATTTCAAAATAGCGGTTGGCTTGTGTAGATGCTTGTACAGTTATTTCGAAATAACTTTGATGTGTAGACATACCCTAAGTGGCCAATTGGGGATTCTCCCTTCAGGGAGCAATCTTTGGGTAACATAAAAGTCTCTGCACAGACCACTTCTATCCTAGGAGTTATTATAGGACCTGCCAGGGGTAAGAGGAAACAGCAGGGAGAAGGCCAAAGCACACTGTGATCCATTGCTTCTGAGCTGCTAGCATGACCTACTGAACTTGTTACAGTCACTGGAATTTAGAGCAGCCTTGAGGTTTCTCTATGAAATATTTCACAGGTCTTTAAAGGTCTGGAGACCCAAAAGAGAGAGAAAGTCACTTATGTCCATCTATGCTTAGTGGAGTATCTGGTCTATTATTTTTGGACTGAGGCATGTGTGCATCTCTGTAACTTACTACAGTGTTCAATAGCTACAGCTACGTGGGCAACTTTTACAGCTCTCATGTTAGTGTTTATACAATTAGAATGCTGAGAAAGGAACTAATGCTTTAAAAGCACTAATAGGGTATGTCTACACTACCCCGCTAGTTCGAACTAGTGGGGTAATGTATGCATACCGAACGTGCAAATGAAGCCCGGGATTTGAATTTCCCGGGCTTCATTTGCATAAGCCGTCCGGCGCCATTTTTAAATGCCGGCTTGTTCGAACCCCGTGCCGTGCGGCTACACGCGGCACGGGCTAGATAGTTCGAACTAGCAAGCCATTCCATAGAACGAGGTGTACAGATAGTTCGGAATGGCTTGCTAGTTCGAACTATCTAGCCCATGCCGCGTGTAGCCGCGCGGCACGGGGTTCGAACAAGCCGGCATTTAAAAATGGCGCCGGCCAGCTTATGCAAATGAAGCCCGGGAAATTCAAATCCCGGGCTTCATTTGCACGTTCGGTATGCATACATTACCCCGCTAGTTCGAACTAGCGGGGTAGTGTAGACATACCCATATAGTTTTACTTTATTTTAAAGGACAAAAATCTGCAGAAATAACTTCCATTAAATTCACACTTGTTGTCTTTCAGGCCACTGAACAGTGATTTCCAATGCACTGAAGGCAATGGAATGTGAAGGGATGTGCACTTGTTCATCATCAAAATCACTTTTTATTTTGTGTTTTCCTCTTGGGAAAAATTGTTTATATAACTGATTTTTCCAAAGACAGGACTTCTTTAAATTGAGATTCTACTTTGCTTTAATAAAGAGCCAGTTTAGTTTACTAAGAATGGAGTCCTCTCATGTTATTGTCTAGCACATGATACTTGACACAATTCTGCATAATAGATTCAAGATAAAATTATCAAAAACATCAAATCCCATTTTAGAAAGTATGTCAGCCACTTGGGAGCCTAACTCTCACTAACTTGCAATGAGACTTAAGCTTTTAGGTTCATTTCAAATGCTATCCATAGCCTCTTTCAAAAATATACATGCAACCCACATACTTTATACTCTATCATTTATCTTTGATCCAAAGAAATGTAGAGAAACAGTGGTGGAGAAAACTATTTCAGTCAGAAACCTGTGTGATTCTACAGACATGTAAAGGACAGCAATGAGCAACTCACATAGAAGGGCCTAGAAATGTTCAGAATAACATGTGGGAGTTAGTAGACATGCTCAGTAGTTGTTTCTGGCTCTTTATGGAAAGTTCTCCTCAAGAGCAATTCATCTGGCAGATCTCACCCAGTCATTCTCTGACAGCTGAACCAATCACAGCAGAAAAGAAAGGCTATACATACATTAAAGATAGCCATGTGGAGTCCAAGACTGATCCAGGGGGGACCTTTGAATGCTGGTTCAAATTATGTGTACCACTTTCTACAGGTTTCCATGTCACAAATAACTGAGAGGACCAATCTGCTATTCCAAAAGGCTATAATGATGGTAGATGGAGGCTCCACAGAATGTTTGTTTCTTGAGAGGGTTCTGAAGTGTTTGAAGGGACTAACATGCTGTCATTCTCCTCAAGCTCTGAAGAGTCCAGATGACACACTACATATTTGAGCTATACTATAAATACTGTGAAAATACTGTCTCTGAGAGAAAAAACAAGGAAATGTTTTTATATGTGCGTGTTAAAGTATTGACGTGTAGATTGAATGTTATGTTGGAAGCTCCTTTTACAAATATGTAACACCCATAAAGGAGTAAGTCTATTATGAGAAGCACCAGACTTTTTTTTAACATTTCTTCATACAATTCCATATATTATATACAGTGTTTTATGTGATTTATAGTATTTTCCTGTGTGCATTAGATGTTTATTTTTCTAAGAAATAGTTTTGGACTCTCTCTAAAATTCTCTGGAACCATTAATATCTATTCTTCAGGGTTCTGCATACAATAGCCACCAATTTTAACTCTGTGCCATGCTTTTTTTAAAAGAGAGAACATTTGGCCTGTGCTTCTGTAGAGCTAAAGTGCAGGAAGAAGGGAAGTAAAATAGTTGCACATACTACTGCTTAGCATTCTCCTGTCCCTTTACACTTGCTTTACACCCAAGATATAATATTTTGACATCTACTGATTTTTCGGGTATCCAAAAGGGTGTCATAAGGAGGAAGGAGAAAACTTGTTCATCTTGGCCTCTGAGGATAGAACAAGAAGCAATGGGCTTAAACTGCAGCAAGGGAGGTTTAGATTGGACATTAGGAAAATGTTCCTAACTGTCACAGTAGTCAAACACTGGAATAAATTGCCCAGGGAGGTTGTGGAATCCCCATCTCTGGAGATATTTAAGAGTAGGTTAGATAAATGTCTATCAGGGATGGTCTAGACAGTATTTGGTCCTGCCATGAGGGCAGGGGACTGGACTCGATGACCTCTCGAGGTCCCTTCCAGTCCTAGTATTATATGATTCTATGAATATGAACCATTCCTTTGAAAAATGTTTCAGTTCCTATTATTTGTTTATTTTGAGTTATATTTGTCTTTAGTTTATGTTTTAATTTGTTAATTTATCAGATTTTTGAGAGGCTTTACTTGTTATTTCACTTTTAATCCCTTTCTTCTGTTCATCATTATGTTTATTTTTTTCTTCTACTCTAATTTAGACTCCTAATACTTTTAAAAGGCATAATAACTGTTGTCCATTGTGTTATCCCTAGAGCTGTGATAAAAACCCACCTGCTAAGCAAGCTGTTGTTTTGAAACCCTCAAAGCTCCTACATGTGGGGAGATCTTAATTAAAGTCAATGGAGAAATTGCCAAAAAAATAAATTAAGCACTAAAAGGCTATATGATGCTGTTGATTTAGTTAAGCATATTTCTTATAGGCACCTAGGACATAATATGTTTCCTGCAGTGAATATGTGACATACATATTGATCATGAAAGTGACCATTCAAAATCATGCTTATTTTAAAGGCCATAGGAAGTTTAAGATCTGTTAGATATATAACAAAGAAATCATATTGAAATAATGAAGAAATAATAAAGAAATAACATTACAGGAATAGCTGGGAAGATTGGATTCGTCCAAGAAGATTGGTATCTTCCAAAAGATGGAGCTGGGGAACTGAGACAGATGTGAGATCTTCAAAAGATTATTGTATGGAGCTCTACAGATGCAGTAGGCTCAGGGATTATTCATAAATTCATGTACCTATCAATGTTGGTGAGCCAAGGACTGTATGTTTGTGAGGCAGGAATTGCATTCTTGCATCATGGATGAGGGTACCACATATCCTCCAGGAACTAAAAACAGTGCAGGGGAAGGAAGGTACTTATAACAAATCCTGGAATAGGTAAACAACTCTAGTCAAGTACCACACCTGGGCTGCATTACATAACCTAGTACAGATTTTTTTTAAAGCATTTTTGTATAAAGAGTCAATCTGATTTGGCTGTGAGCCCCTCATTTTGATACTCAAACTGACATGAAATTGTGACCAAGAGGGCAAAACTGCCTGGGAAACCTGCCCAGATCTCCTAGTGGAAGATGGGTGACATCTGGAAATCTTAACATGCATATAGACTGTTAATTGTTTTATAATTGTTTGTTTATTGAGCTTTTGTTCCCAATAAATGCTCTGGGCTTTGTGAAAGCTAGCTGATCACTTTCATTGTTACTTGAAAAAGAGTGAACTGCAGGTGCTGGGTTAAGGTCAGATCTGCTGGAACAGTTACAGTGAATTTCAGTGAGGAATGTATGCCTAAATCTATTCTGGACAAACAGAATCTAGGTTCCTTTCCGCAGGTGATGGGGGGCAATAGACCTAAAGGGGCAATTAACCCCAGAATTATAAAAGGAACATACATTAAATCAAGTCAGTTTAAAATGCCCGAGGTTATGTTTTCTGAGTGAATCTTAAAGGAAGACCTACAGAAATGTAATAAGATCTTTCATTTGTTTGGTCTATAAATATTCATTGGCAGTTACTCAACATTTCAGAAAATCAGGCCTTCTCTATCCCATGGTCACTGAGATATTGCTATACCCAAAATATGTGACCACTTTGGAAAAATTTAGTTGTTTCTTAGAAATGTCTCGGGTTCTTCATCTGAACTTATAAGGGTGATGCTACTTTAGTAATTGAGTGTTCTGAGGACTAATTAGATGGTACAAATCTGTGAAGATATAAAGCAGTATATTATTAAGTGTTACAGCAATTACTGTGTCCTGGTTGGCCTGTTCAGGAGTGCCTAAATGACATAGGAGTATAAACCACTGATTTTCATTGAGATTTGTGTTTCACCTCAAATCAGTCAGGTGTTTTGGAAAATCCCCCTGATAGACTATGGGCATGTCATATTATGGGCAGCGTCATTTGAACGTTTCAGGGAGGTGTTTGTTATGGGATCCCCGAGTTTGTGTGATAAGAATACCTGATTAATCCATCGCCCCTAATATTGGCTCCTATGGTTGTGTTTCTGTTTCCTTGGTACTGTTCAACTTTATGTATCATTAAATCTCAGATATCTGTCAAGAACAATTTGGGGCATATTTATGGACAGACCATCAGACTTGACATAGTGCTCCTCCAGTGCTCTGGCAATACAAATAGGCCATAAAGCTGTCCTAACTGGCAATTTATGATTCCCGTTGTATAGAGGAATTCTGCAGGATTCCCCAGCATAGGGAGTGTGCTGAAGGAATGTCCAAGGACAGGAATATGGTCACAGCTCTGTTGTTCTCTAGAAATTTCCAGCTCCTATAGGCTTGTGTAAATGAGGATAGATGTGTGCATGTGGTCAAATTTTTCCCAAATAGCTGAGGGTGTTAAAGTAAGAAAAAGTGGTATCTGAACCTTGAATCTTATGTTAAGTATAACTCAGCCAGACCTAAGATTTCTATTTGCTGCTATTGTCAGTGGGCTTTGCTGTATCACAAAAGACAATGCATTGAGATGTGTGTAGTATTGCTGACTTAATGGAATACTGTGAAAATGTGCAGCTGCCACGATGATACATTCCCTTTGTAACTGGAAATGACGTTTCTTTACTGGAGTGACTTTACTTTCAGAGGATGAAGCATGATCACAAATACTTCCATTTTATATAAACCAATGTCTTAAAAGGAAGAGCTACATCAGCTTAACCTGATATCTGACATTACTGAAGCAGATTACTTTTAAAATAGTCGGACTAAATGACCAAATACTTGCATCCATTTGGGTACTTGTCTCAAATGTGCTGCTCCTATTTACGTTACAAACTTTGGTGCCAACTTTGGCTAAGGCAGCTGCTCTTTTCAATGTCAAACTGACTGTGGCACAACAATTTATTTTACGAGGCTATGCTCTTTCGTATGTGAACTATTTAAAGAGCACTACTCTGTTTTTCATTCCAAGGTGGTCAGAATTGAATTGCATTGCTGGTCAAAGTTCTTAAAAGAGAGTTTAATTTAAATACAAGTACAAAAGAAATCCAATCAAATGTTTTTTGTAATATAAGGCAGCAGACAGGGAGCCAGTAGCCTCACTGGATCCCAGGGCAAGGTGATGGACCCCTGCACTCCTGGAAGGGGCAGGGCATTGGATGGAATGGGTGGTGGAGGAAGCAGCCAACCTGCCCTCAGCCCCACTTGAACTGTGGTACGCTTCATCCCGAGCCCTCATTGCTTCATGGAGCTGACTGTACAGTGCTCTGGGTCTGAGGCTCCGGGTGCCACTGCTGCTGCTAGAGCAGTAGTGGTGGCTGAGAGCACTATGTCCTGGGGCAGTTGCCTCCTCCCTCTCCCCTCCATTGTCAAGAAGTGGACATTATAGCAACTTGGCTATTTTCTATGGCAAATTCTGTGAAATTCCACGGAAAGCAATGAAAATACAGGATACCCCCGACTTACGAACGCCCAACTTACATTCCCTCCACTGCATTTTCGACCTCCTTGCTCTGGCCGCCGCCTCCACTTGGCACAGCTCCCTGCTGGCTCTGGGAGCAGCTCGTGCCACACCACCTTCCGTCAGCACAGTCCCCAGCCGGCTCTGGGAGCAGCTCATGCCACAGACTTCAACTCCTAGGAGATAAAGTGGACCAGGAACAGAACCCCCATTTTTATCATTGAGCCTATGGAAAAAAGAGTTCAACTTACGATGGCTCAACATACGATGGTTATCCAGGAACCAATTAGGTCATAAGTGCGGAGGTCACCTGTAAGCAGATTTAGAACCGTTGAGAAACTGGACCAATGGTTCTCAGACACAGTACTATATGTTTATGCATTTATTTTTTCTTGAGTGCTCAGCAGAAATTCCGTTATAGGATGAATATAATGAAAAATCTGCATAATCTATATGTCTTTTACATATTTTTGTATTTTTGTAGGCTAGTGATTTTAGGTACAGTTATAAATTCAGACAGACACTTAAGGTAAAGTACAAACAGAAGGAAAATGTCACTCTACTTAAATTCAGGGCTTTTTTAAAAAAAAATATTATCACTGACATTGCTACAGATCCAAAAGATTCTGCATAAATTAATGAGGACATTCACAGCTGAAATGAGACATAAACTGTTTAATCATTTTGGCTACAAGCCAGTTTTTTATGAGGTAGGAGAACTGCACTATTATATTCCGCTATTCAACAGAGCAGTTGTGGCTGATCATATGAAATGACAACCATTTCTAGAACAATGAGAAAGTATGCCAACTGGAGAGAAGCTCACAAAGTTCCTGGAACTTGAGGCTGTTCCAGAGCCAGACTACTTCTCTAAGGCATCCTAAAAGAGTTTGACAGTACAGCAAGAAAACAACACATATATACAAATATAACACACAAGTTCTCTTATTACAAAACAAATAAAATACAAAGAGCTGGGAAAAAGAGAATTTTTTCTACAAGAAATTTTGAATTTGAAATTTATGTTCAAAATGTTTTGTTAAACATTTGATTTACTTGCAAAAACTTTTGAACAGGTTTAATCTTTATTTTAAATTGATATTTTGGAACAAAATAAAATATTTACCTTGCCTTAAAATGCATGACTATTATTTAGTTTCAAAAATACTAAACCTCATTTAAAGTGAAAACTAAATGAAAATGTTCATTGACACATACACAGAGAGAGAGAGAGAGAGAGAGAGAGAGAAAAGGTGCCATTGAAGTTCTAGTCACCGCCTGACCAAGAACTGAGAATGTGATTCTGAGGAAACTCAAGAGGTAGAGCTTGGAACTGTATGTTTGGGCACGTCTACACAGCAGGGCTACAGTCGAATTAAGATATGCAACTTGAGCTGCATCAATTGCATAGCTGAAGTTGAAAAAGCTTAATTCAGCTTTTATTGCTGTCTATTCAGCAAGAAGACGAAGGAAGAACATTCTTTCTTTGATATCCCCTACTCCTTGTGAAATGAGGGTTACCAGGAGTTGTAGTGAGAAGTCCTTCAGCCCAACATTATTTCTAAATAAAGGCTTGTAGCATAAATATGCTCTTTGTTATTTCAGAATAACATCAGTTATTCCAAAATATCACAGCTATGTAGACAGAGTCTTTGAGTCTCGTTGCGTTCATGAAAACAGGAAATCTTGCATTCTTTGTAAATAAAAAGATACAAATCAACCTCGGCAATTCAAATTTAGCTAATCACTCAGATCAAAAGAACTGCCAGTTCGATAAATATGTTTGTATTAAACTAGGGGGAAAACTTTAACTCAAAACAAACAAACAAAAAGTTTTGAAATTTTGCACAGAGAAAAAAGATTCAAACCTCAGAAATGTTTTCCTTCCAAAAAAGTTTCCATCAACTGTAAACTCTATCACATCGATCTTTTTTCCCACCATTTTTAATATTTTCTTTTGACTGTTAAGGCTTTGGCATCTGTATTTCTCAAGTTTTCCCCACTGGTTTCTCCTCTCTCTTTCATTTCCCCCTGTTTCCTTCCATTTTATATATTTTTCTTCCTTTTCTAGCACTCTCATTTTCTGACTGATTCAGAATTAATACTATTTTTGGATTAATTTTCATTGCAAAGAAGCAGTAAGGGAAATATTTAAGTCACAACATAAAATCCTTTCCATGAACCTGATTTAATACCTAGTGAATCCACTGGGATTTTAATTGATATCAACATGTATTGGATCAGGCCTCTTTTACATAGTGACTACCTATCATATGGTGAATAGTTGGTGGTATCAGTCCAAATCTTACTAAATAGACATTTATTATATTTCTTCTCCATAGAGTCCAGGTACCGAAATAAAGAAATACAAAATCAGAGCTCCGTGACACTATCGTTTCTCAATCAGGATGAAACCCATTATTTCAGTGGGGGATAATTTGTGCATGGAGTGAATTTCACCATCTATGAAATTTCACTTAGAAAGATGGGCTGAAACCCAGCACAAATGCATGAGAAATATATTAAACAACTATAATGAACTTCTATACAAAATAATAAAAAATTGAGGTTTTTTTCCCCAATACCTTCAATTAACACTGTTGTGCCACTTCCAGTGAGCAGCAAGTGTTATAGTGAAAAACTGGATGTGAGGATATAAGGTGACTCTTTCATTTACACAACAAAAATGGCTTTGAAAACTTGTAGTTCTGTTTGTTTGTTTTTTGTAGGAAAAGACTTCCATCCCTTTTTCTTATCTGTCAATTTTTTTTCATCCTTCTATCTCAACTGCACTGCACTCTTTTGCTAGGCTTTTCTCTGATCCAGATACTTACTCCAACAAGAAATACTAGGTAATGGTGACAAGTCTCAGAGAGTTAACCATGGTAGTCTGCATCTGCAAAAACAAAGAATCCTGTGGTACCTTAATGATGAACCGCTTTATTGCATGTGTTTTTACCCACAAAAGCTTATGCCCAAATAAATGTCAGTCTTTTAGGTGCCAGCTAACATTCGGTTCTTTCTACAGTTCTACAATAGTGTTCTAAGGGTACGTCTAGACTACATGCCTTTGTCGCCAGAGGCATATAGATTAGGCTACCAGACATAGTAAAATGAAGCGGAGATTTAAATAATCGCCACTTCATTTAAATTTACATGGCTGCCGCGCTGAGCCGACAAACAGCTGATCAGCTGTTTGTCGGCTCAGCGCGATAGTCTGGACGCGCGGGTGGTGACATCAAAGGTATTTGTCGACCACCCAGGTATACCTCATCCCAGGAGGCATACCTGGGTGGTCGACAAATACCTTTGATGTCAACACCCACGAGTCCAGACTATTGCGCTGAGCTGACAAACAGCTGATCAGCTGTTTGTCGGCTCAGCGTGGCAGCCATGTAAATTTAAATGAAGCGGCGATTATTTAAATCGCCGCTTCATTTTCCTATGTCTGGTAGCCTAATCTACATGCCTCTGGCAACAGAGGCATGTAGTCTAACGTAAGATCCCAATATAAAAGAACAGAAGCCACAGGTGCTATGTAGAGTAGGTCATATACAGCAGGGACTGGTAGCTATAATGATTATGGTGAAGAAACTACTCTAGATTTTAACATTGTGGAACAATTTCCAAAGTGCAGCATTAGTCTTATTTTTCTACTGGGTTTCCTAACTTGCTTGATGTTCTCAAAGGTTTTGAAGTTAGTGGGTAGCCTTTCAATATTAACTTGATACAGAATTTAGTATAACACCTTTGGAACTGATACTCAGTTTTCAAGTCACAGGTATTATTTTAGGACTTCAGATGTAGCTGTATCTCCTATGAGTTTCATCAGCAATCTGCTCACCATTTTTTGTGAGTATCAGGTGAATGCAATTCACAGGAACATCCACTTCCCCATATGATATAAGGAATGGAATGGTGTGAGGTTTGAAGCTCCTTTGGCTGTAGTGCCAGGAAGCTAAGTCCCCTTTCTCATAGCCCAACTTATCACTATCTAATAAGATCCCAGCAATGGATTTGCTGCAGGAGGATAGATAAAGAGGGAGAACTGGAAATCCCTTTCCCTTTCACAACTTGGGAGGAGAAAGGAGAAAATTGATAGCTCTGCAAATGTTCAGAAATTGTCACAAAATCACAGAGAATGATCTAATACTGCCTTGAATTTTTTCCTAGGTAAGGCACATAAATATTTGGTGACATTGAGACAAATTATATTGAATCACATTATTATGAAGTGAATATTTGAGTGGGTAAGTAACATTTTCTTCATTCACAGATGGATTCTCCCCCTCTTTGAAGACCATCATTGCCCTTCTGTACATTTGTTTAAGTTACTAGGTTTCTGTTGTTCTACATATTTTTTGAAAGCATTGGAGAATCTCAAAGAAACCGGAGGACAAAAAAATCCTCTTAAAAAATCCTTCATGAACACATGTCATTAAATGTTATAATTTGACAAATTATAACTATGTGAGCCCCCAAATATCAGTTTAAGTAGTTTATTTATTCTTCATTTGACTTCAGTTTACAGAATCATAGAAGTAAGAGATTTCATAGGACACCTAGTCCATTGCTCAGCAAGGTATCCTACGATTAAAATCTGTACAGTGCTAGACTTTTTTTTTTTCAAATAAAGAATTAATTTAGGCAGTCAACGGGTTCTCTCAGATTCATCTGGCTTTAATTAAAGAAACTATGTCAAGAAAGAACTCATATTAAAATAAAAAATCCTCATCTTTGCCTAATACCTTATATAATTAAAGTAAAAAGATGGTAAAAACTAAGTAACATTCCACTCTGCTGTTTGATTATTTTTGGCATTCCTTTCAATTCAGACAACAAAATTTTGGCACCTGTTTACTTGCTTATATGCAAGTGTCAGATTTTATTGAAGTTCATTTCTTACTAAAGCCCTCACTGGGCAGATTAAGGACCTAATCCTGCTTCCATGGAGGTCTATGGAAGCTTTATTATTGATTGTAATGGGATCAGCAATAGACCTAAAATATAGCTGGAATTGACTCACTGAGTATAACAAACTGGGTGAATTCTGAGTAGAATGGTTTCTGGATTGGGAAAGAGTAAACATTTCATACAGCTGTAGTATAAATTTCTTTGAGAGATTTGTGATGTCTTTGAATTATCAGTTTACCATGACACACAGATGTGACTGGCTTTGGAGGTGGGTAAACATACATAATCTCTTGAGGTGCTAGTAAAACTGACAGAATTCATGAGATGCTACATCCTTCTTCTCCCACTTACAGACTTTGATTAAAAACTGAAAGATACTTTCAAAGCTTATAGTTAATTCTCAGAACTAGGGTTACAGAAGAACTGTAATTGCCAAACAATCTTTTGTTTTGATGCCTGAGCTCGTTTTCCTTTTATTAATTTGTATTTTCTTTGACCAAGTGTTACTTTCAGTTCTACAATTTAGATTTCAAACATTCTGATATCAAAATCAGAACTAGTTCTCAATTCCAAATAAACTATGAACTTTGATATTATTTGAAGGCTATCCAAAAGAGTAAAGTTTTGAAGGAGGTCTTATCTTTACATTTGGGAACATCATTTCTTTTTATTTTAATAATTTGCAGGAGTTTCAGATCAGATACAGTCTGTGGGGGAAAAACAGAAATATGAAAGAGGAACAAACAAAATCCAGCCCAAATATTAAATACAAAACCAAAAGAAATCACTTAAAATAAATTATCTGGTTAATTAAAGGTTATAAGGAAAGTTCACCCCAAAGACCCATGCCTACAGAGTTAGAGTCTCAGAGATGAATAAGTCAATTAAGCCTCCAAAGAGAGGCAAGTAAAATCAAGTCCATACATAAAAGGAAAAATATAGGGAAAAGCTAGATCAGTACAGATCTTTTCTGCTTTTGACTAGAAAGCTAATGGAACTGGAATCTAATCCTCACCTCTAGCCAGAGACATGGCACTGGGAATCAGACTTTTCCTGGATTAATGAATTCACAAGATGATATTTGCATTATGATGTTATCATCAAACAGCATTAGGTCAAGTGATGAAAAGCTAAATTTCCTTGTCTGCCAAACTGAATTCATGATATTTGAGTGTAGTGAGGTGAAGTCAGCTGAGTGACCCAAACTCTTTTTGCAGTATTAGTGCTGACCTAGAATTTTAGATGAAGATATTCAGTTGCTCATTCTGAGAATTTATCAGATATCAGGAAATGCAGCCCTGAGAACTATCAGTCCTAGAACTATGTAAATCAACATAGATCAATTGAGGTTTCACTATTTACACCTGCTGAAGATCTACCCCTGTGTTTTTCTGTATGACTACCCAAAATGTAGTAGATGGATCCCTAATTACTATGCATATTTAACTAAGAAGTCATTTTCAGTTTGACCAGAAGTGCATTTCTAACATCTCTTTCATCCTTTCACCTGTGCTGTAGACAAGCACTATGTGGGGAACACTGGCGGTTGGAATTGTTGTATAAAAAATCCTCCACATGAGCCTGCTTAATTTTACACATGCATTTTCTGAAACTACACTAACTGTAAGGTCTAAGGTTTTAAACTTCAACTCATTGTAATCTTTGTCAAACCCTGCAATTTATTGTAATCTTTGTAAAACTTTGTAACTCTCAAACTTACTGTAAGCTGCAACTTTGTAACCTTTGTAACTCTCAGCCACCTTGCTAGTAACTTGCTCAAAACTGCATTCTCCCCTGAGTGAATGGAGAGACTGTACGTGTGTTTTTGGAGTAAGTAAGACTGGAGCACATGGTGATGAGTCATCACAGACTGCTGCTTTTGCTGGATAAAGGGAAGTCTGGGCATGCTCTCTGATAACAGGGTGAATGAGTCATAGGAGCCATTCAGATACTATATAAGGAGAAGGAATACATGTCAGAGCCTCTCTCTTTCAAATATATGCTAGGGTAATCTGGGTGGTCTCCAGTGAGTATATTATTGGGGTAACATTAACAAGAGCAAACGGCAGCATCTGCTGCTGCAGGGCATGTTTGCATGTGATATGGTATGCACTAACCTGTGTCAGTTTGACTATGCTGGGGGAGTATCAGCTACACCTTTATAAAGTGTGGCAGATCCGCAGCTCCCCAACGTTCAACCTCACCCCCTTGCAAACTTTTCTGGAGCTCTAGTGTCACTTGTCAACACCCAAATATGTTCTACTGTCTTGCAGGGGAATAAAATGGCCCAAGGAATATAAATGAAATGGAACTAGAAAGGTATCTAGGGAAAGCTTGTGGCTATTTTTCTTTCATCTATAATTAAAAGATACATTATAAATATTCACTCTTATCAAAATTCATTAATAAATGGAAGTATCATGAGATTACACAGTTTTAATTATTAATACCTACCAGATAGGTCTACCATTACCTGTAACCAGCATAGTTGCTCTTTTTATTTAATAGTTTTGTTATCATTAAATATATAACATTGTGATTCACAAATTAAAAGAAGAAAACCTATGTTTAACATTAGTTAAGTTTGCATCATGGCACATTAATCAACTCTCAGAGGGGTATTTGGCTAGCTGGCTGGAACAGAACAAAGTGTCGTGGCTTGGGGTAGAGGGGAGACCTAAAAACTGCTGTAAAGGTGGACAGTATGGTTGCTGACTCATTAGCTAGGAACAAGCGTTTTAAAAGAGTCAGCCCAGATCCTCCTATCTTCATACAGAATCAGAGAATACTAGAACTGGAAGGGACCTCAAGATGTCATCAAGTCCAGTCCCCTGCCCTCATGGCAGGACCAAGCACCATCTAGATCAAGGCAACTCAATTTTGGAAGTTCCAGGAGCCACAGTGATACTCACAGCATATGCCAACTTAAGTGTGGTTGCATATACATGCAAATATATATGCAAATATATGCAAGTTGCTTCGTCCACACTGATGGGCATGAATACAAAGATTAAGCCTTAAGCTGCAGCGCCAGACCCAAATGTGGCCTGTGTGAGCCAGTTAGCACCTCTCAGGTTCTGCCCACAAGGCTAAGCAGCCAGCACTTCCCACAATGCCCCGTGCTCCCGGAACCTTCTACCTGGGGGGCTAGAAATGCTGACACCCTGTACACCTCTGTTCCATCCAGCCAGTTCACTTTTGTGTTTCAGTGCTCACCCCATCTGGGAGAGGCCTCACCATTGCAGAGCATGATCTCAGTGGAGGCCATGTTTAAAGGACCCTACCCATGGGCTGTGTGTTGAGCCCTGCATAAACCCTAGGGCCAATGGCTGAGCCCCTGTTTGTGCAGATGGAAGATGAGCGGACCCCAGAACTAGTAGCTGAGCCCCTGTACTTGGGGACAGTGGCTGAGCAGCCCCAGGGTTAGAACTGGAGGCCCCGGGAGGTGAACAGCAGGGTTGGTGTCCAGAGGCCTGGATGATAGGGGTGTGGGGCCAAAACCTAACCCTTACTTCCTGCAGCTATGGTGTAGGTGTTCTTTTAGGGATTCCCTTGTTTGGGCCTTGTTTTGAAATGGATTAGCTTCATTTTTTGATTTATTGTGAAAATTCAATACTTATTTTCAGTGTGTGAAATATGGCAAATGTTTCCTGTCCTTCTTTCTGCATAGCCAGACAATCCATCCACTAACAGCTCGAAAAGAAAGAAAATGAATTGGTAAGGATGAGGACATTCCTTTCCACTTTTATATTGGACGCATTGCTGTCAATACCAGTCTCCAATTTTCTAAAAAGCTTTCATTTCCATACCGTGCTGAAAAAGCAATGTATTTGGCAGCTTCATCAAACTTGTACTCTAGTGCAAAACCTTAGCAGAGAAATCATTGTATCAAAAGGTCAGGGCACACGACTGTCCCACATTCCAAGAATTTGGGAAGGTATTCTGTCTTAACACTCTAGTGAAAATTGACCCAGAGGTATTTTTAAAACTCTTAGAATTCATTAGATAATAATCTATTTCTTATCAAACCACCATTAAAATTCATATAATCCTCCATGTATACATGTATATTGCATTTTCCATGAGTTTTTTACAAGATAAAAAGTTAATACTGTGGTTAAAAAATCGCTGTAACCCAGTCATAAGTATGGTGGGTAGCTACCACTGCTCTTTAAACCTTCACGAATTATGAAATGTGATATGTAGAAAGAACATTTTCACCAGCGCAAGGATACGTCAACATGATCATGCTTTTATTGTAAAATTTTAAGAAAAAAAAAACCTTGCAGGCTGTAAAGAAGATTACAGCCACATATGTTAAAAAAAAAGATAGCTAATTACTGATTATACATATGGTAGTGTATTCAGACGAAGAATTAGGTCATTAATTGTAACAGATAAATATACCTTCCAATGTGTTCTTCAATACATTTTAGAAATATTTGAACTAGAAAAAGACATGATTAGAGGGTCTGTAAAAGGCTGCCTTGAAATAAATATTTAGTTATTATTCATGAATTCAGGAAAAACATATTTGAGCCATTAGTAGGTTTAGAACACATTCAGTTTCAAGTCTACACTTAACTCTGTCAAGCATATAATTTGTTTCCCTTTTTAAAAATGAAAAAAAACCCATGCCTTACAAGTTTTATATTGATTACGTAGTCATTTTTGAATGTCTTACCAATGCTGGGTCCAGAGTAATTATTGTTCTAAATAGGCAGAGCATAAATGTTATACATTACTTGCATCGGTAGTTACTGAACAGTACAAATGTTCTCTTTGCTGTTGATGCAAACCCTTGTTCTTTAAAGAAATTTCATGTTGGACTGTTTTGTATTTTCCAGCTGGATGGAGGAAAGTGCAGGTAAAAGTCTCTCATTAGAAGCATGTCTGATTTAATTAATCTTTAATTATTGTGCAAAACAAATGAAAGGATAGCTTCGATCAGCAAATTCATTTGCAACATTTATCAGCTAGTTGATCTTTATCACCCTCCCAGATGACAGTAAATCAAATGCATGCCCCTTTTCAATTCATGGAGCAAATGATTAAAGTGTCCATAAAAGTCCCTAGCCTAACTAAATCTAATTGTGTGTGAATAATCACTTCAGTTGTGTGATGAATATGCCATCATGGAATCTTGGTACTTCAAAATAATAATCGAATTATTTTTCAAACTATATTAAAACATAAATACTGCACAACCTGCAACTTGTGGCTTTGGGGAATGTTTTCTGATTTTTTGGTATTGCATATCTGAAGTATACTTTTTCAAAAAAATTAAAATGACAAATAATAAAACACAATAGGGATAAATATATTAATATATTTATTCTGGTATTATTTGGTCTATCACTATAATGGATTCTGAATTAGATGTTACCACTCAAGAGAGAGATCCTTGGAGTCAGTGTATATAGTCTGCAGAAAACATTCATGAAATGTGCAGCAGTAGTCAAAAAAGTCAACAGGATGTTAGGAATCATTAAGAAAGGGCTAGATATACTATTTCTCCTCCCACATCTTGGATATTGCGTGCAAACGTGATCATCCCATCTAAGAAAAGATGTATTGGAAAAGAGCAACAAAAATCCTTAGGGGTATGGAATGGCTTCCATATGAGGTAACATTAATAAGACTAGGACTTTTCAGCTTGGAAAAGAGACAACTAAGGAGGGATAGGATTGAAGTGTACAAAATTATGACCGATGTAGAGAAAGTAGATTAGGAAGTTCTATTTACTCCTCAAAACAGAAGAGCTGGGGGGAGGGGGGGCGGTGTACCTAATGAAATGAACAGACAAGTTTAAAGCAAACAAAAGGAGATGTTTCTTCACATAACACAAAGCCAAGTAAACCCAACGACTACCTTTCCACTTCCACATGAACAGATTTTGCAGATTTTATCCATGAAAAGCCAAGGTTATGATCTGGAAAAATATGACTGCTGCCACATCTAGCCTTTCCACTCCATCAATTCATTTCCATGATCCTTCTGTTCTCTCCTGGCATCTTTTCTAGGCCTTGAGTGGCAACACCTAGTTTTGACCCAATCATTTAATGTGCATAGAGATTATGGGATTATGTTTTCAATGTACATTATTTTGCATTTATCCTTGTGCTATATCAGCAGCCCAAATCAAAATACTGTAATCTTCATTTCCCTCCTAAGATTATTTACCCCCTAACATCTGATTTTAGGAATCAGCTTTTTTACTTGACCCAATATCTTTTGTTTTGCTTTGTTTTACCTCCAGTATATTCTAGCACTGTTTGTTTATCAAACTCAGCAGTGTAACTATACTATGCATTCACAGTCACAGCATATTGAATCCCAAAGTCACTATCTTCACCACACCCTTGCTTAAATAGTAGTTAATTAATTCTCTTATCATCTAGACTTCTGTAATCTCTTCTTGCATTTTTCCCGAGCCTCATTTTTATACATTTAATTTAAAAAATGCAATGATTGCTTAAATCCAAATTGGACACCTTTAGAAATGTTTCCTTCTTTAAATGGAATCAAATAATGATAATCTAACCAGCTAACAAAGCTATTTTGAAGAATTGTCATGACCTATTTCATTAATTTGAAATTATATGTATAGAAGCCTCCTAGTACCAAATGCAATCATTTTCCCTTTGTTACCTATAAAATAATTAAAATAAATCCTGGGGAAATTGCTGAATTATTAAAAGTTGGAACAAAAAATGATGTAACAAAGTAAGCTTTAAAGAAAATTGTTTTTGTAATTAATCTTATCTAAAGATAATTAAAACTAATTAAACACATTAATTAGATATTAAAATTATAAAAAATGGTCTATGTATAAACTGATCTGAACACAGAAGTATCTAAGTAGATACAATAATTATAAATCAGAAGCAACACATCTTCACACAAATAATAGTGAGCAATGTCAGTCTTTCACCTATAGGAAAGAAAATGTCTAAGGAAAAGGATGGATTACACTCTGAAGGTCACCAAACATAGGGAAACAAATTTCAGAGATGAGATTGTTCTACCACCATTATTGAACACTTTAAGTTTTGGAAGCGAAATCTCTAGAAATGCAGAGAATTATTTTTCACTCTGAATTCTACAACATATGTTATCTGTGTGAAAAATATCTTCAGCATCATCGGTGATATTGTAGTACAAATAAAATAAAATAAAATAAGCTTTATTGATTACTACTTTTCATCCATGATATGTAACGGTATGTTTGTGTGAAATGGGTGCTCACCTAAAACAGATTCTGTAATTATCCTTGAAAATCCACATGTCAAATACAGAGAGTCTGGTTCTGAATTAACATCATTGGCACTCAACTGGTCTGTGAAGCTCTGCTATTCTACATCATGTCAGGGTCCCCACATATTTAAATTAGCTAGATATCCCATGCAGCCACTCCGTTAAAACACGGAATGTATGTGTCAAATACATCCACACAAATTGAGGGGGGAAATGGTGTGGTATCTCTGGGTATATCTTTGCAGAAGGGCTAAGAGCTGAAATTGCATAGCTTATTCTGACATGTCAACTGTGAAGCTTAAGTTAAAGCTTATTTTGGCTGTTGGAGCTGTCTACACAGCATGAAGTTGTAGAAAGAATACTCTTCTTTTGACTTCCTTTATCCTTGAGAAATAGGGGTTACCATGATTTGGAGTGAGAAGTCCTCCAGCTCCAGGTGTAGACATGCTCTTTGTTATTTTGGAATAACATCAGTTATTCTGAAATAATGCGTCTGCGCAGACATACCCTCTGGAAGCCCACTGATGGGGAGGCAAAGACTATGTATAAGGCCAGATACAAAAGCACCCCGAGCTCCAGGCTGCTGCTACTGTGGAAGTGTAACTCACACACCTAGGCTATGTCTACATTGGTGGGTTCTTATGCAAGAATATCTTACGCAAGAAGATCTCTTGCACAAGTAAACGTCCACACTGGCGGGAAGCCGTTGCGCAAGAATGTGTCTCCGGAAGAAATTCGGCCATGTCAAGAGGTCACCAGCAGTGTCTGTGGGCATGTGCCAGACCCCCCCCTGGGAAATGTACTTCAAGGGACTTCTGGATGGCCGTTTCCCTGTGGCTGCGTGCTGAGGCACCCATTTCGAGGGAGTGAAAGCCACAACAGCACCTGTCACCTCTGTTCCTGGCAAGTGGCCCTGGGCATCCTCGCTGCCACTGTCACAGCCATGGAACCGGAGGAGGACCCCAGACAGCAACGTCCCCTCATAGCCATTATAGAGGCTGTGGAGCTCCTCCACCAGGGAGCCACATTGCTCCAGCAGGAGCTGGAGTCTGGGCAGCATATGCAGGACCTCGCCACGGCTGCAGTTGGGCTCAGGCACCCGCACCTCACCACTTACAGGCGCCTCTGGAGCTACGACACCAGTGAGGACTGGTGGGAGCGCCCGGTGCTGGGACAATGGGGTGATCAGCAATGGGTGTAGAACTGCTGGATGCGCAGGGGGACATTCCATGAGCTCTGAACCTGGTTCACCCCTGCGTTCTGGAGGCAGGACACCCGCCTGCGCCCCACCATCCCCGTGGAGAAGAGGGTCACGATTGCTGTATGGAAACTGGCCACCCCAGACAGCTACCGCTTCGTGGGGAACCAGTTTGGGGTGGGCAGGTCCACCGCTGGCATGGTCGTCCGGCAGGTAAGGCCCTCTGTGGACCATGGGCTCGCCCTGGGGGAGGGAAGGGGCCAGAGCGGGTGAGGGGAGGCTGTAGGGGCAGGGGGAAGCCCTTCACCCAGGGGGTCATGCTGTCCCTCCTTCACACAGCCTGGCTGGTGGGGGGGGGGGAATCCTGGGGTTCAGAGGGCCCTGGTCTGCATGGGGGGAGGGGCCATCAAAAGGAGGGTGAGCACACCCCAGGGGCCCATGTATGCACTGTGTCTCATTCCATGCATCCCCTGTGCTCCCATGCGCCCCTCTGCAGGTCGTCCACGCCATCAATGACGTGCTGCTCCAGAGGGTGATCCGCCTCCATGTCGTGGACACCACCATTGCCAGCTTCACCAGCCTCGGGTTCCTGAACTGAAGGGGAGCCGTAGATGGGACCCACATCCCCATCCGGGCACCAGAGCACCAAGCCGCCCGGTTCATAAAGCGGAAGGGCTACTGCTCAGTGGTGCTCCAGGCACTAGTGGGCCACCAGGGCCCATTCCAGGACATTTATGTAGGGTGGTTCAGCCAGGCTCACGACACTCGCATCTTCAGGCACTCAAGCCTGTGCCACAGGCTGGAGCCGGGCACCTACTTCCCCCCAGCGGGAATTCACCATTGGGGATGTCAGGATGCCGGTCTGCATCTTGGGGAATGCAGCTTACCCCCTGATGGCCTGGCTGATGCGGCCATACACGGCCTGACTTGACCACAGCCAGACCACCTACAACACCAATCTGGATTGGGCCTGCAACCCCGTGGAGTGTACCTTTGGGCGTCTGAAGGCATGGTTCAGGTGCCTCCTGACCCGCCTGGACATGGGGGTGGGGCACAGCCTGGAGGTCATCTCGGCATGCTGCGTGCTGCATAATATTATTGAGAGGAAGTGGGAGACCTTCCTCCCGGGGTGGATGGCAGGTGAGGGCCAGGCCTACCAGCAGCCCCAAGCCGCCACCTGGCAGACCAACCGCCAAGGGGTGCAGATCTGGGAAGCCCTCTGAGTGATGCTGGACCAGGCCCCACAATAAGTCGCCCCTACACCTCTGGCCGCAGGGATGCCCCCATGCTCCCACTTCCCACTCCCCACTCCCATCACCACCCCTTCCCGCCACCCTTCTCTCACCTCCCAATAAATGAAATGTACTTTCTTGATATAAGGCACTTTTATTTACACGGGGAAGGGGTTTCACTGTGGGAAGGGGGGGGCTCTGAACTGAGAGGGCCTCATGGGTGTGAAGGGAGGCCTCTCCCACCCCCATGGATGCAGGGGTGCCTCTGCCCCTCGGCTGGGTCAGGGCAGGTTGCACCAGGAGGTGCCGAAGGTGGGGGACCTCAGGAGGGTGCATGGGCAAGGCAGGGGGGACCTCAGGAGAGGACATGGGCAAGGCAGGAGGAGAAGCAGGGGGAGATCTGGGAGTGGCAGAGGGGGGCCTGGCAGCATTGGGCTGCTGCACAGGGCCCATTTGGTCTGCAGTCATGCCCAGGATACTGCACACACAGTAGCAGCGCTCTAAGTACTGGCCCAACACGCGCTCCCGCCACTCCGCATGTACATGGATCTTCTCTGTCAGAGCACGCTCCATGCGCTCAATCGCGCAGACTTGGCGGCAGAGTAGGTGGTGGCGATCCTGGGAGCACCGCGATGGGCCCTGGATCCTTGGCACCGGTGGGATGAGGCTGGAAGATCCCTCGCTGGCAGGGGATCCCACTGCAGGAGAACAACATGATCAGTGAGCCCTGCTCATGGTGTTCCAGCGCCCCGTGTCCTCCTCCCAGCACGTCACAATGCCCGGGGACAGATGTAGCTGGCAAGGGGGAATTCCCCTTGGGCAGCGGGAGAGGGGGCATCCCAAGGTGGCCCAGGAGCCCCCAGGGGGGCCACATGTACTTGGGGGGCCTGTTGTGCTTCCCTCAGGGGAAGCTACAATGTCCCAGAGGTGGCCATGTATGCGTGCTGTGTGCAGCACCCTTTAGGCTGTGTGGGGTCAGGCCTGCAACCTTGGGGCTGGCCTACTCCTGGCCAGACCTCCCCGCCACCTGTCCCGGTCTGGTCAAGCAGAATCCCTGGGGTCCCAGGCATGTGCTGGGGCTAGCTGCTGCTTCTCTGTGCCACTTGGACTGGCTGCACGTAGGGTTGGTAGATGGTTTCAACAAAAATACCGGACACACTTGACATTACATGACAGTCTACATTACATCTTAGTTACAAAATACTGGACATTTATATTTTCTCATTTATATCCACTCAATTTGTTTCCTGAACTGAAAGCTCAAAGACTGTACTGTCCGGTTCAAAACCGGACACCTGGCAACCCTAGCTGCACAAGGTTGCACATGCTGCACACCTCTGCACAGTATGTGTCCAGGCTATACCATGTGCCACTACCTCTCTCCTACCCCGTGACCCTTCCCTCCCCCCGATCTCCAGCATACTTGTTAATGGTAGCCACTGCACTCATCAGACAATCCCTCACCAGCTTCTGAGGATGCCCAGGACACATCCTGACTGCTGCAGGGCTGGGATGGCGGGTTCTGGCTGCTGTCCTCTGCCACCTCCTCTTCCTCGTCTGTGGACCAGTCTCCCTCCTCCTCCTCCTCCAGTTCCCTGGTTCAGATGACAGGGGTGGCCACCTCTGTGTCCACCTGAGCCAGCAGGGGACTAGCCCTTTTGTCCCCAAAGATGCGTTGCAGGCAGTGGTAATAGGGACAGGCAGTGGATCCTCTGTCCCCACACTCGCTGCCCTGCACATAGGTGAGGCGAAGGTCCTTCACCTTGTCCCGGACCTGTTCCAGGGTCCAGGCTGGGTGTCCCTGTGTGGCCAGCACCTGGGCCATCTGGGAGAAGAAGCAGGCATTCCTCCTCCTGGACTCCGGTTCCTGAAGGGCCTCCTCCTTTCCCCAGAGTTCCAGGAAGGCAGTCACCTCAACAGTGCTCCAGCATGGAGTCCGCTGCTTGGTGCCCCTGTGGGCCTGCTCGGTGCTCTGGGGTGGCTCCTCGGTGCTGCCTGAGGGACATGGCTGAGGATGGGTAGCCGCCTTTGGTCCTCCTGGCTGCTACCCAGGCCGCATGTGGAAAATGGCTGTGCTGTATGCCTGTGCCTTTGGGGGGGGGGGCAACTAGAGGGAACCAACGGGTGGTGATTGCCTGTACGAAGTGTCGGAGAGGCCACCTGTGTTTTTGACTGGAGGCCAATTCTTGCGCAAGTACGCGTTTGCCAAACGTCCACACTGCCCTCTTGCACAAGAGAGCTTATATTTGATAGAAAACAGGGTAGCTCTTGTGCAAGGAGAAGTCTCTTACCATGCCATACATGAGTGGGCAGTGTAGACGCTCTGTGGATTCTTGTGCAAGAATAGCTGTTCTTGTGCAGGAAGCCGCGAGTGTAGACATAGCCCTAGTGTGGTTACTGAGCAATACAAGTGGTGCCTAGACCATAGCAACAGCTTGCAACTGCCATGAGGCAGATTTGAACCTGGAACCACTGAAGCAGAGTATAGCAGCCTCTACCCTCTGAGCTAAAACCCAACTGGCCTTTAGCACAGAGGGTAAAGGTTCTTCAGAGGTCCCAGGTTCAAATCCACCTGGTGGCAGTTACAGAAGCAGTGGTGACCAGAGGCGTGAGCCCTTTCTGTGCTGCTGGAACACTATTTAGTGCACTCTGAGTAGCACTGAGTAGCCCCCCACCCCGTGCTTTCTGGGGGTTGCAGAGCAGCCCCTCCCCTTCCTGTTGGCCCTGCTTATCTCTGGAGAGAATATGTCACAAAAGCCAAGTGTTATGGGATCCCTGAAGTAAAAGATGCTCCTGTAAGTCAAACCAGGGGCAACTGGTTCCTGCAGAAAAGAGTCGCAGGGAGGAAAATCCAGAGGGCACGGCAAGTGCATGTGGGGTACCCCATTTAGCAATTAAAATTTTGGTAGGAGCATAGAAGTGTGAACTCCCCTGCATACGACCACCAGTCACCTATGAGTCAAAGTTCAGAGAGATTTCCTATCGACTGAAAAGTTATTTGTTCATTTCATTGCAATTCAGAGTTTGCTTAATGTTCAAATATCGTTTTCTTTAACACTACAGCTTTGCAGCCTTTCATTAGTGAAGTATTAGATGGGGCAGTAGTTTTTTCAGCATCACCTAAGGTGATTTCAAAATAAATTATTAAGCAGCTTGTTTAATAATGCAAGCCTTCACATTTCTAACTGAAAAGCAGATGTCCTATATTAAAACATAATGTTTCAGGGGAGCAATAGATCATAAAAACTTCCATCTTCTTGAGACAGTAGTGCACAAGAAAGCTAGTACTGTGCTGCTTCCACTCTAAAAAAATAATCTTCCTAGGGTTTTATGATAGGAAAATGGGTCATTCACTTTAACAGTTGTTTTTAAACAAGGGGAATATTCAGAAGTTAATTTCCAGCTATTTCCAGAAGAAAAAAAAATGTGGTATGTATCCTGAAGCAAATATATGAAGGCTGATTACTAGAGACATGGGTTGAAACATTGACTTTACTAGAAATGTTGCCATCAACTTCCATTGCCTTCCCTGGGAACCATAGACACTGACTTGATGGGTGCTCTGGACTCAAGCACCCACCTACCGTAGCTGCTGTTCAGTAGCTACTGGAAAGCACTTGGAGGAAGGTGGAGATCAGCAAGCTTTAGATAGATGGGGGAGAGGCAGAGAAGAGCCAGGAAGAGGCAATTTGAGAGTGGGACCTCAGGAAAAGGGACAGAATGGGCACAAATCCTCAGGGCAGAAGGGTGGCAGAACACCCACTGGGAAAAATAGAAATCAGTACATGTACTAGGAACAAATTTATAGCATGTAAGACAAATACAATTTTCCTATGAGGATACTGACTATTAGTTTAACTCTTTAAAAAAAACTTTGACAAGAATAAAAGTTCTAAAGTAGGATTGCAGAATGGTTTTATTGTGATGTTTCAGTATATCAGAATATTCAAGATCTTAAAAAAAAAAGTTTTCCTATTCCATCACACTTTACAAAGGATAGCATTTATGCTCCAGTAGCCACAATCACAGTTATAAATCTAAGCTGCTCCAGTGATAATTATTCAGAGTCATAACCAGCAGTAATGTTTCTGTGGTCCAGAAACATGCCTGATGTCAGCAAATATAAGTCGAATGAAAATTTCTGGGAAACTAAACAAGAATAAGTCACAAAGAGCAGATGGCATTTACCCAAGAGTTATGAAGAAACTCAAATGTGACATTTCAGAACTACTAATTTCAGTCTGCAACCTATCATTTAAACAAGCTTCTGTAACAAATAACTGAAAGATAGCTAATGTGACATCAATTTTTTTTTAAAATAGCTTCAGAGGTAATCCTAGCAATTACAGACTGGTAAGTCTGACTTCAGTACCATGGAAACTGGTTGACAACAAAATAAAAAACAATATTGTCGGACATATAGATGATTTTTTTAAATTGTGGAAGAGTCAACATGGGGTTTGTTAAAGAAAAGCACGCCTCAACAATCTACTAGACTTCACAAGTGGAATCCAGTGGCTATAGTGTACTTACTTACTAGAAAGCCTTTGACAAGATCCCTCACCAAAGGCTCTTAAGCAAATTAAGATTCAATGGGAAAAGAGGGAAGGTTCTCTCATGGACTGGTAATTCGTTAAAAGATAGGAAACAAAGGGTAGTAATAAATAGTTCATTTTCAGAATGGAGAGAGGTAACTAGTGATATCCTCAGAGATCGGTTCTGGGACCTTTTCAACATATTTATAGAGGATCTTGAAAACTGGATAAATAGTAAGATCTCAAAATTTGAAGATGACAAAAAACTACTCAAGATAGTTAACCCCCAGGTAGATTGTGAAGAGCTTCAAAAGGATCTCTCAAGACTGGGGGTATGTCTAGACTACATGGCTCCATCGACGGAGCCATGTAAATTAGTTTATTCGGCATACTATAATCCCCGCTTCATTGAAATAAACATGGCTGCCGCACTCTGCTGACGATCAGCTGATCTGGCACAGCGGGACAGTCTAGACGCGGTGCGGTCAACAAGGGAAGCCTTTGTCGACTGCTCTGGTATGCCTCATGAAACATGTCTCAGTATGGCAGCAGTCATATTTATTTTAATGAAGTGGGGATTATTTAAATCCCTGTTTCTTTGACTATGCCGAATAAACTAATTTACATGGCTCCATCAACGGAGCCATGTAGTCTAGACACACCCTGAGTGACTGGCCAACAAAATAGCAGATGAAATTTAATGTTGATAAATGCAAAGTAATGCACATTGGAAAAATATAATCCCAACTTTACATATAAAATGTGGGAGTCTAAATTGGTTCTCACCACCCAATAAAGAGTTCTCAGTCATTGTGTATAGTTTTCCGAAAACATTTACTAAATGTGCAGAGGCAGTCAAAAAAGCAAACAATGTTGAAAATCACTGAAAAAGGGATACATAATAAGAGAAAACATATCATATTGCTCCTATATAAATCCATGGTACACCTATATGTTGAATACTATGTACAGGTGTGGTTATTCCATCTCAAAAAAGATATATCCGAATTGGAAAAGTTTCAGAAAAGGGCAACACAAATGATTAGAAGTATTCAACAGCTTCTGTATCAGGATAAATCTATAAAACTGGGGCTTTTCATCTTAGAAAAGAGACAACTAAAGGGGGATATGATTAAGATAAACAAAAGTATGGCTTGTTTAGATAGCAGTTCTTTATCTACTCTATTTACTCCTCAAAACAGAAGAACTTCTTGGGGGAGGGGCTACCTAATGAAATTAATAAGCAGCAAGTTCAAAACAATGCACTGTCAACCTGTTGAACTCTTTGACGGAGGATGTTGTGAAGGACAAGACTATCATAGTGTTCAAAAAAGAATTAGATAAATTCTTGAAGGATAGGTCCATCAATGGCTATTAGCCAGGATAGGCATGGATCGTATACCCAGCCAGATTTTAGGAATGAGCAACAGATAATGGAATACTTGATGATTTCCTGTTCTGTTCTTTCCCTCTGGGACATCTGGTATTGATCGCTTTAAGAAGACAGGATGCTGGTGCTGGGTTAGTTGTGCTTTCAGCATGGCCCCAGTATCATTGTTCTTATGTTCTTACATATACAGCTTATGGGCCAGAGTCATTCAGAGATTGTTCAGAGTGTCTTGTGCTGTTCTGCCTTCAGTAACTAGCTAGAGAAGATGTGTTAATGGCTGGCTTGTCTCATCGAAGTGATGCAAAGCAGCCAGAGCAAACTGGTGAATTTCTCCTATTATTTAAGTAGTTACCGTCACTGTCCATTTGATGTATGTTTATAAATGGTAATAATGTAATAGATAGTCCTACACTAAAGAGTCTTCACATATTACTATCTATAATAAAATCAGTTACACATATTTTTGTGCTATGAAAGAACAGAAGTGTATGCCACCTTCCATTAACCAGCCTTTTAAGAAGTATCCTATACAGTATGTCAGGTTTGTTGATTTATCATAACAATTCTGTCACATTAAATCAACTAAGACTATTCTTGAAGACAGGTACAGTAACCAAGTGATGCTTGCAATCTTCAAGAACCACCTTAGGAAAGAATAATCAACTATAAAAAAGTGTTCTGCTGCACTAAAGCAAATATTTTGTGATGATTACACTGTAATTCAATAGAAGTAGAAAACTCATCTATAAAAGACTTAACAATCCAATCTGTGAGTGAAACATGCCCCAGTGTGAATAGAAAGCTGGATTACTGCCTCTTCAGATTCATCAAAGCAAATACATTTTTATTCTCCTTTTAATCTCAAGGTTATTATAAGAATGACAGGCATGAGTCATGCCTATTTGGGCAAATATTTAAGCATACTGCCTCGATGTGTTTATTTAAAACTTTGTACACTGACCTCATGTAAGCGGTGTTCTCTGAACTTTTCAAGCATTATAATAAATAGAAAATCTTCCTTCCCTTTAAAATGACTGTAGAAATGGTATTATGGGTTCCATATTAGTTAACTACAAAATTCAAACTGGTTAAGTGGATTTAGACCCTTTTTCAATTGAAGTTAATAAAAGCTGTGTGTCTGAACTGCATAGGCTTCTTTCAGTCTTACTCTTAGCTTTCGTATATACTAGGACTTTATTTTGAAATGCACCCCCGAACATTGAATTTACAAGTGAAACATCAACACTACCAAGCCCATTATTTCGAAATAATCAGCCACCGAATTTGAAATCTGTACTCCTGTTTTTCATCAGGAGAAACACTAATTCCAAAATAGTTATTTCAAAATAACTGTAGTGTGGACATTACAGTGCTGCAATTTTGAAGTAATTACTGTCCAGATTAATTTGAACTAATTACTCCCCAGTGCTTTCTGGGGCTTTTAGTCTAAGGTAGTGCATCCACATTAATGGAGCCTGCCTCAGACTAATTTCAAGATTTCCTTGTAGTGTAGACACTTTATTTTGAATTCGTTAAATCAAGAGTTTATTTTAAAATTATTAAATTTGACTTCTCTCCCTAGTGTAGACATTGCCTTAATGACTTCATATTTACCTATGGCTTGTTTACACGAGAAAGCTGCACTGCTTTAGATTAAGGTGTGGTTTAGATAAACTGCTTCAAACTCCTTTTCTCTCATTTCACTTTAAACAAGCCTTATTTTGGTTTTCCTGAATTTGATTAGGGATAGATTTAAAATGAGCTGAAATAAGGCACTCAAACCAAAACAAGGAGTTTGCATTAGTTTTACTTACACCAATTAAATCAAAGTACTGTAACTTTTAGTGTAGAAAGATCCTTAATTTGCAAATCAAATGATTATGTGGGTCTCATCCACCCAATTCCCTGTGTTTCAGATGTTGCCCAAAGCCAAAGAAGAGGTCTGCATAGCTCAAAAGCTTGTCTCTTCCATCAACAGAATTTGGATCTCACAAAACTAGGTGATTGGGGAAAAAATAGCAAATGAATTTTAATGTTGATAAATGCAAAGTAATGCATATTGGAAAACATAATACCAACTATACATACAAAACATCGGGGACTAAATGAGCTATGACCACTCAAGAGAGAGATCTTGGAGTTACTGTGGATAGTTCTCTAATGATGTCCACTCTATGTGCAGCAGCAGTCAAAAAAGGAAACATGGTTAGGAATCATTAAAAAGAGATAGAGACTAAGAGAGTTTTATTGCCTCTCTATAAATCCATGGTACACCCATATCTTGAATACTGCTTACAGATGTGGTCACCTCATCTGAAAAAAGGTATCTTAGCATTGGAAAAAGTTCAGAGAAGGTCAACAAAAATTATTAGGGGTTTGGAACAACTGCCATATAAAGAGATTAACAAAGACAGAAACCTTTGCGCATGTCTGGAGGCAGAGGGATGCAGATTAGGCAGGTCGACATTGCAAATGAAGCGGGGATTTAAACATCTCACGCTTAATTTGCATAAAAATGGCCACTGTTTAAGCTGACTCAGCACTTTGTCAGCAAAAAGAGGTAGTCTAGAGGGGGGAATCTGTCAAGAAAGAAAGCCTTTTTCGACAGATTCTATAAACCTCCTCGCAGGAGGCATAAAACAAATCCTTTCAGTTTAGAAAAGAGGAGACTAAAGGGAGGATATAATAGAGGTTTATAAAATCACGGGCTGTGTCTACACTGGGCCACTTATTCCAGAAAATTAGCCGCTTTTCCGGAATAAGCTGTGAGCTGTCTACACTGGCCCTTGAATTTCCAGAAAAGCAACAACGCTCTACTGTACAAAATCAGCCGCTATTCCGGAAAAACTATTCTGCTCCCGCTCGAGCATAAGTCCTTATTACGGAACACTGTTCCAGAAAAGGGCCAGTGTAGACAGCTCAGTAGTCTTTTCCGGAAAAAAGCCCCGATCGCGAAAATGGCGATCGGGGCTCTTTTCTGGAAATGCGCGTCTACATTGGTCACAGACGCTTTTCTGGAAAAAGGGCTTTTCCGGAAAAGCAGCCTGCCAATGTAGATGCTCCTTTTCTGGAAAAACTGAAAACGGAATAGTATTCTGTTTTAAGAAGTTCCGGAAATTCATGCCAGTGTAGACACAGCCATGATGTATGGAGAAACTGAATAAGGAAACATTATTTACTTTGTTACCATAACATAAGAACTGGGGGGGGGGGGGTCACCAAATAAAATTAATAGATAGCAGTGTTAAAACAAAGAAAATAAAGTACTTATTTATGGAACACGTTGTCAACCTGTGGAACTCCTTGCCAGAGGATGTTGTGAAGCCCAAGACTTTAACAGGGTTCAAAAAAGAATTAGATATATTCATGGAGGATAGGTCCATGAATAGCTATTTACTAGGATAGGTAGGAATGATGTCCCCAGCCCCTGTTTGGGGTGGGATCACCTGATGATTCTGTTAATTCCTTCTGGGGGCATTTGACATTGATGATTTTTTGGAAGATAGGATACTAGGTTAGATGGACCTTTGGTCTGAACCAGTAAGGCTGTCCTTATGTCCTAGAATTTGGTCCACTAAACGATATCACCTCATCCACCTTGTTATTCTTCAAACTCAAACTGAGTTTTGATAGTCATATAACATTCTTTGCTCCCAAATCACACCATGATCCAAAGATGTAGATAAAAGAAGCAATTAAGAAGAGAAGGGGCAAAGGAATTCCTGTATGCAGCTGCCAGGGAAACAATAGTGCCAAGTTCACAGCTAGCCAAGAAACTCTGAGGAGTGACTGAAAACTTTAGGCAGAGAGAAAACCTGGAGTGCAGACATTATTCCTGGGAATTTTTTGAACTACTGGGACTTAATTTCTTGTATTTTAGAGAAAGAAGTTTAAACCTCAGAAGTAAACTACCCAGTGGTATTTATTCTGAACTACAGAAGGGTAAGACAGTAATATAATAATTATACAGTAAAACTCCGATAGTCCGGCATCCAACTGTTCGGCATTCCCGATACTCCAGCATCAAAATGTCAAGCACTCCTGACCAGCTGATTTAAAAGCCTGTCACTCAGCATACCTGCTGGCTGTAACCAGATGGAGCATAAGGTTGGGGGAGGGAAAGGGAGGGAGATCGTATTACAGTATGGAGAAGAGCGTTTTGCTTCAGCAAAGGGCAGGAGAGTGGAGGGGGAGGAGGATCAGGTTACAGCAGGGAGGAGTGAGACATGAAAAGGAAAAGGGAGGAGAGAGGGAGGGAAGATTGTGTCCTGGCCAGCTGTTAAACTGTGCAGTTGTACCGGACTCCCCAATTTTCCAGCAAATCTGATAATCCGGCACCACCTGGGTCCAAAAGGTGCCGGATTATCGGAAGTCTACTGTACATAGTAAATAACCATTTATGTCTCCCAGTATGTCTCTCTGCAAGGCTACTTCAAATGATCCCACTACATCTGTAGTTGAAAGGTGGCCTCCAAAGTAACAGAGGCCCTACCCCGTTAGGGGTGTGTTGTTTGACTGCAATATGGACTATTCTTGAGCGAGAGTGCTGCAAGCATGAGCCCAGTTTTATTATAAGCAATCATTAACACACATAGTGCCACCCTGTAATAGAATATTGCCCACAAAAGAGTTCAGTTCTCATCCCTGTCTCTAGCTGCAGCTACATGTTTGTCATAAGACAAGAGAATCCTTCAAGCGGTGCAAAGCTGGCTCTGCACCCCCCTACTTCCTTTTTCTCCTCAATTGCACCAAGTATAAGGTTATCAGAGGTGGAGGCTGAGCCCAAATGGCCAGATTTTTCCACAATAAAGAGAGAATTTTGAGTTTCACTTTGGTAACCTAGAGAAGAAATTGGCCCAATGTGCTAAGGCAAAACTATAATTCAATTTAAATTAAACCATGCACTTTCCCAGATATTCAGGTACTTCTCATAATATGAAGATTTTCTAGATGTATAAAAACATTTGGATGTTTTTTCCAAATGTAGGTCCTAAGCAGGTGCAAACTAGCATAGATCCATCAACTTGCAAGGATGGATTCCACAGTCTGTGGGCATGAGTTTCTACAAGCGTTTACACTGTTTTGCACCTTTTGTAGTTCCTTTGCATCTGTTCTAGGAAAAGCAAAGACTAAGTGCTAATAAGTCAGAGTGATAGTATATAGGCTCACTTTGCACATCATTCTAACAGAGCTATTCTGGATTTACACCATGTTAGATGCTGGATCAGTACATTTTCCTCACTTCAGGAATTGCTGGGAAGATATAATTCACGTAATTCCCCAAATAAATTAAAAATAAATGTTTTCCATATGGGCAGGTCAGCAAACAGCTGCCAAATATTGTAACAAGGGCTTCCCATAATTACCTAGTGTACGAATTGTGTATGTTTGTGGGCAGGAGGGCCTGGGGACTCAATTAATTTGTTTTCCTATGTTAACCAAACCATTTCCCATATACAAATGTGGCAACATCTTTTGGCAAACAAATGTTCATTAAACTTACTTTTTAACTCTGCTTGTATTTTGTTCTTGAAAAAGACACGTGGGTTTTGCTCACTTCTCATTTACTCTGGTTATACTCCACTGTCACTCCATTAACTTCAGTGGAATTACCTCTCATTATCTTGGACACTGCAGGGAGAAACAGAAGACTCCAGAGACATGTTTTAACTAAGACACAACTTTGTTAACTGACCCATCTGAGAGTTAGCTAGCAATAACTCTTTCCTCCATAATCAAGACCACCTTGTGGATGTCTGCCATAAGATCTTTTCTCTCTTCATATCATTAACCAGCTCCCATAATCATGGCCGGGACTCATGCAAGGTTTAATGGGTTTGGGAAGAGGAGATGGATCTATTTATTTGGGAGATGCCTTCTACCAATCCATTTACAGTTTGTCAGGGAGCCAGGCCCCCCGTTACACAATTAACTGCTAACACCTGTCAAATAGTAACAACTTGAATTTTAGTCTTAACCTATCCACCAGGTCCCTGAGAAAAAATTGAAAAGCTACCGGTGTAGAGAAGAGCTGGTAAACTCTCACTTGGCTATGCAGGAGTCAGTGGGCTTACCTTTCTGGACCACTAACCAGACAAGAAATCCCCCTTTCACTGCCTCAGTCCCACAAGGAGCCTATATACCCCAAAGAGTGTAGTCCTTAAAGACGATAATTATGGTGTGTTTTTTTTTTCTTGATGCCCAGACAGAACCTCCCCACCTTTGAAACTCTGTTTGGGAGTGACTGTGGAAGAGGGTGCTGGAAGGAACATTTACACTGTTTTATTAAGAAAATAGGAACATTGTCACCAATGATAAATGAGCAAAATCTAACAGTCTAGACTCTACATCACCTTGCACTTTATGTGGAAATCAAAGTACAAATCAAAGTGGTAAGTTTTCAAATCCCCTTTTCTTTCACTTTTCCCAATTGCAAATGACCACACAAGCCATGCAGTAGATAATCAGGCCCAATATTCTTACATTTGTGCAAATTGAATTGGGATAAGTATTCCAAAGGGGAAGTATTTTTATGAACCCCTACGATAAAACCAAACATTTATGGATGGATTATTTTACAATTTCCTAGAAGGGGTGCACTTGACGTGAAACATTTTCCTTTTAATGTGACAGAGAATTTAAAAGGGATTTTCCAAGACCACATTCCAGCATACAGACAGAGTTGCTATTCTTCGTAAAAAAATAATTTGGATATTTCATTAATGCATTTTGTTAACGAGCTTTGTGGTAAAAGGATTACAAATGGGTAGAATGTTAAACATGTAGTCATAATCAAAATCCATTGAAACAGTTTAAATGCATTGCAATACCTTGTTAAATGCTGCTAAAACAATTTGAAAGGATGATTTCCTCCTACTAGCATAGGTGGGCACATAAAATTAAAGAACTGAAAACATTCACAAACATACATTCTGTCTTTTCCTACCCAAATCTTTTGCTGGTTTGAGAAGCAATTTAAAGTGATTTTTTTAAAAGAAATTCTAAAGTGTTCATATAACTTGATTTTACTTATGCCTTGTTTTCTGGGCTTTTGCCAGACCTAACTGTTCTTTTTGTTGTGTTAGCATAGTCAGCATTTAATCCATAGGCATCTTAACCCATGATTAGTGATCCTACCTGTGATTGTAATTAGAGCTGTGTGGCTAATGGATTTTTGGCTTTCTACTAATTCTAACAAATCAACAAAAAATAGTTTGGGTTGACCCAAAATAAACAATTGTGAAATTCTGGATGAATTACATATGTTGTTTCAGCTGTGAATTTGGTTTGTCTGGTATTTTTTTCACATTATTTAAAGATAAAATTGAAGGACATTATGACGAAAAAAATGAAAATCTTTTGGTAAAAAATGTTGAAACAATTTTGAAAATATTTTTATATCTGACTGAGAAAAATTGGTAAAATGGACACATTCACAAAATATTCTACTCAACCCAACCCTTCATTAATTTTGGGGGAAAAAGTTTGAGGAAAAAATGTCATCTAGTTTTAATTGTAAAAAATACCATGAGGAAAGTTGTGCTCACAGTGCATTAAAGTACAATCAGAAGCAGAATGTCTGGAAATATAAGATTTCTAACAGGAAAGAGCCAGTCAAAGTCAAAATGCTAAAGTATGGAAAGGATGATTTGGCGATGGACAGAATTGATTGCAGGACCAGTCTCCACCATGATCAAATTAATAGAGAATGGGCTAGATGCCTACGTCCAACTGAGCTACACCCAAGGCACCTTTCCACTCCTCTGATTCTGGCATTGGCCAGGGACCAACTTAACCTATAGCTTAAAGGTTGCTGTATGTTATGATGTCTTGAATTATTCTTCTCAACCCCACTCCACTGAATGGGGATTTTTATTGCACACATGACTGCTCTCAAAGTTTATGGCTCAAGCATCCTCCCTGGTACTTGCTAATTGAAGTGGCTTCTTCTCCCTTCCCCTTACAGGGATGCATCCTATTGGCACTGGGTGCCATCCTGGTCCCTCTGTGTCAGGACACAAGGAATGCTGTTCTTGGGTAAAACAACAGTTCTACTCCATTTACAAAGACCATATTTGAAAACATATACAACAAAATGGATTAATGTGAGTACCAATACATGAAATGTCACATTGAGGAAGAAAAATATAATACAAGGACTTTATTGGGGACAAAAAACAAAGGCACTCAGGAACAAAAGTTTAACACACTAAACCATGAACAATACAACAAATCCGCCCTCCCTGCATTCACCACTGTCTATAAACCCCTGACCCCTCCCTAATCCTGTTCTAGGCAGATGTCCTGTGAAGGATAAGTCCTGAGAAGACAGCATTATGAATTTTGGCAAGTTTAGACAAAAAGAAAAGAGTTCTCTTAGTTTTTTGAACTCTAGTTGGGGAAGGTCATCTTCTGGCTTCCTGGTCTGGATTCCTGTGGTGATCTTGGCTGACTTTAGTTGGTTCTCTGCATCTGTAATTGCAGGTCTCCTGGGATGGGCACTTCCCAATTACATACATATACATACTCTGCATCTCACCAGAGTTCAAAGCATTCCTTTATATGCGGGAGTGGGAGGTTGAGTAGAGACTCCTAATCTGCTGCTCCTTTCCCAATTCCAAATGTAAGCGGGGGAATGGTCCCGCTATTGTGGGGAACTTTCCTGGCTTCTATACCACCCCGGTGAAATGGGCCAGCGGAAGGATCTGAGTCCCCGCTCCCACTTCCTTTACCCCACGGCTTCCTGATCCTGAGGGCTCCCCCTCCACTCTCTTGAGTAGCAGAGCCCTCGAAACCCCAACAAGGCTGGGCCCAGGTTTCCTGGGGCTTAATCCCCGACCCTGTAGTCACTAGGGGCAGGAATTAGGGTGTTCCCACTCCGAAGTGCTCTCTTTACACTGCAGGCCTTCTTGGTCCAGTGATCACTTCATAAGGTTCAAAGCAAATACAATTTATTAAACAACAAGTGATTAAAGAGAAAAGAATAAGAAAAAATGAGAACACACAGCCCTGCTCTGTAGTACAGGGACATCAAAACAGCAGTCTGCAGAGTGCAAGGACAGTTCACAGTCTCTTCCTTAGAAGCCCTGGATGTGCTGCAGGGGGCTGCAGGCTGAACACGCTTGCTCTGGCAGTGACCACACAGCCTCAAGCTCTAAGTGGCCAGACCCCTCTCCCAGTTCAGAGCCTTTCCCCACACTTTGCAGGTCCCAGTTGCTCACCACATCCAGCTGCAGGCTGTGCTGCTTGGCCATTCTTCAGCTCCTTGTGTTGCTTCTCTGTTCCTTTTGGCTCTCTGAGCACTGCCAGTCTGCTGCTCAACACAGGGTCTGCGCTCCTTGAGCTGTGTATACCTGGCTCCGCTGCTGCAAAACTGTCTCTCCACACAGCTTGCACCGCTCCTAGCTGTCTCAGCTCTCTCCTTGCTCAGAGAGACCCAGAACAATCCCATCTCACAGGGAGGGCGGGTCCTAGCCTCTTGCTTTTCTCACTGGCCTGTTCAACTTGTCAATCAGGCTGAGCTGAGGTGTTGGCTGCTTTCCATTGTCTCTGGGGTCTGTCAGTCTCATGGACCCTTCCCCTTTTGATACTGGGAGCTGGCAAACCAAAAAACTCCCACAGAGTTCTAGTAAGGGGCTAACAGTCTCCTTACACAAACTCAAAAAACTGAAAAGCGAGTCCTAAACTATTCCTTTTTTCCCAATGCGGCAGCCTGTTCCCAGGGAGCTGTGCATTCCTGGATCCTCATTACCCCAGAAAACCATCTACAAGAATTACTGCATCTTAAGCTCCCCCACAGCTATTGTAGGCAATTTCAATGTATTCCATTTCTGGCCTGGACCCCAACAGACTGGGAAATGACACTCTATAGAGTTATTGTTGCTGTTGTATAGAGGGGAGGAACTTAAGAGATGCAGTTCAATGTTCCAGAAGCTAGAGAAATCCCTGGATTTCACGATACTCTGGCCACTTTCTTGCCTACCTCAGTCATCCCCTATTTTACTCTTTATGCCTCATTTGGGTACAGGTGAAATAGACCTGGTATGCTACGGAGGGATTTTCCTGATGTAGCAAACTCCATAATTGCCCTGTAAGCTCTCCATCTTCTTTGTGCCACTAGAGTTGGGCAAAGGGTTCAAAATCAGGGGGCATAGTGAATAGAATGAGATAGCTGTTGCTATGTAGAAATAACACCTTACACATTGGTCTGGAAAGCTGTAAGTTGTTAAGAGTCCACAGACTGAGAAGGGTTCAATTGGAGTCACAATTATGCATTCAAAATAGCCTATAGCATAACACAGTTCTCATCAAAATATAAGTGTTCATCAGACAGCCATGACACTGATGCTTGCTAAAACTGCAGAGTGGCTTCAAGTAGGAACTGCAGTGAGTATGAGTTTAATTGTTGGGTATGGTTGGTAAAGGCTGAAGAGGAAAGAGGGATAGGATAGTCCATGCTTCAGGACTGACTGAAAAGTTAAAATAACTGGTCATACGAGGCTGTTTGATTTACATCTTCATTTTCCACTAGAGTGAAACATAATTATCAGGATCCGAATATTTAGAAGATTCACAATAATTTAGTCAAAATATTACACTAATGGGTCACAGTTTGGATGACTGTTACTCCTACAACACGTCTACTTTGGGGTCCATCACCAGTCGTCTGTATGTCCTTTAGACAGAAGCTTCCCACCAATTATAACTTCTTGTAAATAACCCATCTGTCCCTATTCTTTCAATTGAGCCCTCCAAGCAAGGTTGGCTCCAGTCACATTTTACCCTTCACAGCTTTCCTTAGAGGGATTTGGTTAGAGGTGGGCGTAGGGGTGGGGGAGGGGGTGCAACTTATGGTAAGTTAACCAAGGAACAGCCTGAGACTCCCATCATCTTTTTGAAATCAGCTTTATTTCAAATAAATGCCTATGCAAATAAAAGTCATAGTTTGCATAACATACTACAGCTCTATACTTTATAATTCTCAGTAGGGGGCAAACCAAGTTGCCTTACTTACAGGGAAAAGCAAAGATTATATGTCTCTAGAAATAAAGGGCCATCTTTCAACTTTTCTTCTCTCAAAGACCCCTTGACAGCAGTTCAGCTCTTTTCCTCATCTTCTAGGGTCTCCCCTTTTCTTCAAACCAGTGGTGCATATGCAGTCCTTTGATAATCTTGACAAGCTTAGCATCAAAGCAGCTGCATGGCATCCATTTCACATCTTGGTCTTCTTTTAGAAATGTGGCTTACAGTTTTTCCAAAAGTCATTCTCAATATTCTGCTAGCGTGCATCTCTTAGGAGAATAAAAGTCCTCTGCAAATCCCAGGTTTAGTTTAAATACATGGGGAATGGGCACACAGCAGCCAATCAGCCATGTCCGCTTTACCCGGCCAATGGCTTAGCAGATAATTAAAGGGGATGGGGACTAAGGCCATAATGTCTGCACTGCAGCATCATTTTGTAATAACTGATGATATTCCAAAATAACATGGTCTGCATCTACACACAAGCAGTTATTTCAACATAATGTCAAAATAATGTTGTGCTGTTTCCTGCGACTCTGGTAGCTCTCATTTTATGGGGAATAAGGTAAGTTGGGGGAAGAGTGAGCGATCTCAAAATAACTGCTGTGTACAGTGCCAAAAGTCAAAATAAGCTATTTTGACTTAAGCTACTCAATTGGCATAGCTCAAGATGCGTAGCTTAGTTCAAGTTTAGTCCTGCTGTGTAAATGGGCCCTAAAGGGAGTCAACTCCGTTCTCTGCCAATCATATGTTTAGACTTTTATGCCCCTGTAGTCTACTCAAAGATTCTCCCCCGCTTATTTATGTATCTTAAATATCATTTATGGGGAAGGAGCAGGCCCTCTGTCACAGTGACATTTATAAATACTTAAATAATGGATAATAGATTATTAAATGCCACCACATTCTTTAATAACTTTCTATCTGGCATGCTGTGAAATCCATTAAATAATTCTGAACATGTGAAAATATTAAAGCTGAGAAAGATATTATAAGATGCAGATATTTTTGAAAACAAACATGTTGCAACTTTATGTCTATAATAGGGAACACACTTAAATGTTATCTAAACTATTGAACAATGGCATTACATTTATAAATGAAATTTAACATGTGTTACAGATTATAGCAGTGGATCAGAAGTTGGAATTTGCTATCAAGACATGGGTAAGGTATCTGGAAAATTTATCCCGATAACCACAAAGGTACTAAAATTCTCTCTGGAACTATTTCTTGTTTAAAGTTTTTAATGATCTTGAGTCATTTTTGCCTATATGTAGGCTGACAGTTTGACCCCACCCAGCACTGATATTAGAGAATTTTTCAAGCAATGGGTCATTCCCTCCACAGTGTTCACAGGACTGATTAAATGGGCAATTACGCAGTGATGCCAACTATGTGTAGAAAATGGGGAAGCCTGCAAAGACATCGTCTATCTAACTGCACAGATGGAAGGAACCCTTCAGTATAAACACTGAGCAGTGTCCTTGCATGATTTTAAAGAACAGAAGAAACTAGTGTAGTCCCAGTACTAAAGGGGCCTCTGTTTTTTCTGGAAAACCCTGTGTGCTGCAATCCAGACTACAATTCCCATGAGCTCTTGAGAAAGAACAGGAAGGAAGGACTCTGGTATGGGAGAGGTCTGCTCTCTCTCCATGTGCTTGAAGAAAGGAGGCCTCGTAGTCTGGGACTCTGCCTTGGAGTTTGGAACCGAAGGGGGAGCCAGGCTGCTGCCAAGGACATTGATCCAGTGCAGGGGCTGTTGGAGTGCAGCTACAGACTGGGACTAGATGCCTATTGGAACTGGGTTTTTTAACAGGCTGCTTCCAATAGGCACAGCATGAGGCAGTAAATTTTGGGCCTTGTTGGAAAAGTGCTGCCTGGGACAGAGCTGCTATTTAGCCTGGACCAAATCTCCACAACAGCTGCAACATCAGCGCGCCAACGCAAGCGTCTGGGACTGTGAGTCTAGGGGTGTGCAAGTGTCTGGGACTGTGAGTCTTCGGGTGTGCACACTCCGGGGTGGGGTCACTGTTAGTACAAATGTTAGCTATATCAACTTCAATTAGTTATGTGTTTTGTTAATGCTGTTCATTTCTAATTCTGTTAATCCCTGTTTATTTAAGTTAAGTAAAGATTGTTTATTTTAAAGTGTTCCATTAGATGTATATGATTTGTAGTTGTTCTGGAATTAGATCCAGATTTATGTTGGAATGAGGATGTTTCTGGATGATCTCAAGGCACACCAGTGAGTGTGTACAAGGCCATCCAGATGGAGGCACCGCCATTTTATATTCATTGCCAGCAAGGGACTGCAGCAAGGGGGTGGATAGGGCTTTCCCCAACTAAACACCGTCACCACTAGGGTGCTCAGGGTCTCTTTTAAGTTAAAACATCAGGCGCCCAGGCACACCTGTGAGGGTGACCTGCTCCCCAGTAACCCAGGGAGGAAAAAGGGGGTTACACTAGCTAAGAGGGGAAAATGCTTTGCAGCATTGTCCCCCACAAACAAGCAGATTTTGTACCAGAAGATGTACCCAGTTTATTGCTTCTCCCACATGCAGTATCTAGCAGTGGAATGACTAACATGTAGTTCTGCCACAGATGTCAGGGCAGTTCCCAGGATAGATGTGCTGGCAGACACCTCTGTGACTAATGTTTGGACTGTGCTTTGGCCTAGATAAGATGAGGTTATTGACATAAGAGTATGCCTTAGTGGTGTACCGCTGAAGTGTACTGGAGATCTGTTATTGAGCTCTAGGTGCAGGATCAAGTGAGAGCTGCATTAGGTACAGATAGATTATATTGCCACAGGTTTGCCAAAATTAGGTTCTCTTTGCCATAGTACCTGCAGCAGAGCCAATACATTATAACATCAGTGCTGTAAGAGTTTCAGCACAGTGCATCTTACTGCTTACTAGCTCCACAGGGATGGTGCTTGAAGGTTTTCAGTGGACTCCTGGGCTCTCCAGAAATTCTAGGTCACATTCTCAGCCTCCTCTAGGCTTCTCATCATCCTCCAGGCCTTGCTGCCATAGGGATAACATACTGGAAATCACACACTTTTGTGTGAAGTTTTTTCCATTTACCATCATGTTGCTTTGTAAAAGGACACATTGGCTCATCATTAATGGACTCTCTCAAGTTGTAACTGATGGCTACTAGCTATTGGTTTATAGGATCTGAGTTGGAGTTTTAATCTGTGTTGTGAATAGATTATCTTACAAATAAATACAAATAAAATATACAGATAAAATAACCAAGCATCATATTTTGTGAACATGGAAAAAGCTAGATTATTGTCCTATGGCTGGTCTGAGGAAACCTTGATGAGTTATCACTCTAAATGCCTATTGAGTCAGTTTGATTAATTTGTCCCTAAAATATTAACATGGAAACATATTTAAATTAATACTTTTGTTCTTATTCAATGCTGTTATAGATATTATATTATTACTTATGCTTTAGCTACAACAGCAGATTATTCAGCCATGCAGAGCACAGACTAACCTCCAGTAATTGAGAAGTTGTCTCCAAGAATAAATCATCTTCCTTCAAAGATTCCATAGTTACTTCCGGCACTAAATCCTGAGCATAGAGTGGTTTGACTTTGCACAAAATATCCTAGTCTCACGGATATCCTAGTCTGCAATGGTGTCAGGATGGACAAACACACCCCAATCCATTATGCTTTCATACTCTGTCAGCACATGAAGGGGTGAATGTGCTTAGCCCACCTGGTGATGCTGACAGCACTGCCCTAGATATTCATGGATTCACAGGACTGGGCAGGATTTGGGATCTCCATTAGCCAATGCTTGAAACAACATCATCAGTTGTGGTCACTATGTCAAGTGGATTGGTCCTCAGAAGGTGGTTCATGTTTTATTAAGGTGCTGCTAAAAACATTCAGCATATCTTGTTAACTAGTATGAAACCCTAAATATATGAAATTAATGAATACAAATGAAAGATGCTCTTGTTGGAAATATTGATAGTGAAGAGGTCCTCTTCTTTTTTTTATTTCCCTCCCATTTTCAGATGTTCCTAAATGAAATTGTAAAGGAAAGTGAAGTTTGGAATAGGACTCATAATTCATTTTGTCAAGCTTATGAAAAATGTCCTTAGAAATGGAAAGAAACAGAAATAAATGATTACTTTTTGATTGATGGATTGCATTATGTTGTTCAGATACAGTGGGGGTATAAAATAAATCTAACTGAAATACCTTTTCTCCTGAATAATTTGATTATAAATGTCAAATTAGAAAGGTACACACTAGTAAAGCCAATATTATGTCTATTAACACTTTATATGCAGGAAAGTGTTTTTTGCCTATGTAAAATTGAACTTTGATTGAAATTCAAGATGTTCACCACTGAGCTAAATGAGTCCAGCCTATGATAAACATGTTTAGCCTTCTGTTTGCTAGGTAGGCTTTTGTCCAGCTAAGTTCTTCTTTCTATTTGAAAGCCACAATATCTGTAAATTTAATAGTCTGACCTCACGGTTTCTTCTGCATATGAGTAACTTTGTGATAAAGCAGAGGTTTGATGTCTAAACACAACTGCAATAACAATAAAAAATGGAAAGTACTGAGTTGCATGCACTCCTCTTTTTTGTACTTCTAATTTCTAAAATCCTCCTTTAGAATAAACCAAAACATCACCAGAAAGGAGGAACATTGACACAGAAGATTTCATTTAAGATAACAAGGAACCTGAATTCGAGTGATAAGCTAGTAGTGTGTATGAGTTCTCTCTCAACCCATTATCTTGATGCTCATTTTTAGAGATCTCATCTTCATGGGCATCAGTCACACCGGTGCAATGTCTTAGACATTAACTTACATTAGTATATTCAGCTTTTCTACATAGCTTAGAGTGGGGGGATCTTAATATTACAATGTTAAAGTCAGATGAGATCTCCATTTTCATAGCATCAAAAAGGGGAAAAATGAAATCCTCCCATGATGATATCTCTAGAAGAGGGTTTGAGGGACCATTTGTAAGTGGGCAGGGTTAGAGAGAATTGGGAGCACATACTCCCAGGTCTATCAAGATCTGAGGCAGTAATGCACCATTCCTGCAGTGTCCGTCCCTGTATAATTACCCTCTGATCCTTTTCCCTTTCTGTGTAACTTTGGGCCTCTCTTCCAAGAAGGGTGTAGTCAGAGAGACTGGGTTAATGCTTCTACTGTCAGAGTAGTGTGAAGAATCCTATGGAAAATGGCTTGTGAAGTCCAATTCCTTCTGGGCACCAGACAGACAAGAACTTCTGCTGCACCCATGCAAAGGGAAGGCTATGACATGAGCACACCCTAGTTCCAAATTCCAGGCTGATTCACTAGCTGATCTTTTGCCTCCTCTCCTTGAAGGATGGATCTGAAATCTGAACCAAGATTTTCTCCAAAGTTACAAAATCTGATCTTTTTAAATGAGGTCCTGATGTTCCTCCACCACCCCGATCTCCTTTTAGCTTATAAACCTCATTTAATAAATTATTTTAATAGGTCACTATTGGAGCTGAGAAAATAATTTACAGTGAATAATTTATCTATTTTTTTTCTGTTCACAGTAGGTCTGTGCACAGTTCACAATTTCCTCATATTTAGTGCTTATCTGAATGTCCTGAATATGCTTTTCAGTGAGTTTATTATCTCTGTGGATTATAAGCAATTCTGTGGGTACATAACACATCCAGCATATGAATTTCAAGCCTTACTAATGAATTGTGACTGGTCACATCACATTACTGCCTTGGAAAGAGTAGTTATTTGAGTAACAGCAAATAAGTGTGCATAGGGAATTTTAGACTGTGCACTCATGGCAGGGACTGGGCCTTATTCTCTGTTTCTAAAATGCTCAGCAGGTGTAAATATTAATAATAATGGACATTCATTTAATAAGCTTTTTCATTCTATGTTGCTTTGGCCTTCTCTTAGAAAAAGTGACAACATGTATTAATTATTGTCTTGTCACAGAAACAAAATGTAACTCTCTCATGATTTTCACAGAATAACTGATTGTAGTTGTAACTTATTTTATTTATTACATATGCAGTGATTTGGATGTGCAGGGAACCTTAAAAATGTAGATAGAGTTGCTCTCCTAAAGAGGCAGACCAAGGCCTGAATTGTGCAACTGGGTCTGTCTGATAAGAGAAGAATGAGCAATGGGGCCAACAAAACTGAGAGGGACATAAAAAAATCAGCATTGGGATATTGCAGTCACTTTGCATAATGGGGTTAGATACTAAAGTTCATGGCATTTCAAGGTATTAAAAATTCCCTTGAAGATGAAGGTCATGAGAAAGGATTTAAAAGAAGGAAGGTAGAGGTACAACAGATGTAATCAAGACAAATCCTAGCAACAGTTAGAAGAAGTAAGGACAGATGTGAAGAAAAAAAGGGGTAACCATGGAAGAGAAAAAAGCAAGAGTGGGGATTCAGAGAACATAGTGGGGGGAGATTAAAAGGACAAATGGTGCATTGAGAAGAATTTCTGCTTACCAGTGTTCTGTTGATGTAAATGATGCTGAAGACAGTGGGCTGCTACAGATCTGAAGGCTTCATTCCAAGCTGTGGTGAGCAACAGCTGAATGCTGCTTTTTACTAATAGCTTTATTTAAACCCAGCTGTTACTGTTCTGTACTCTGGTGAAGAGGGGAATGAGGGAAACCTTCATGACCATCTGCAGACTCAGGCTGTATGGAGAGATCAGTAATTGCAGCCTCTAGTTGCCTCACAGAAATCCAGCTCCTAGCAACCTGGTCCCTGAGGTAGAGTGATCTCAGGGGGCTTCCCGATACCTTGCTAACAGCCTCTATCCCAGGACTCTGGCATGGGGATTTAGGATTCCTGTTCCATGACAATATGCATCCATGGTGTTTAAAATTTGCTATTTGTGATTTTTAGAAAATGCAAGTTTAGGATTTGATGTCCGTGAGCATCCATGTAAGTAACACTCAATCATTCCCATGTTTAGAGAAAGCAATTGCAAAAGGACTGAGAGCATGACTGAAGCAAATATATTTCTAAATTCACAAATATTCACTCATCTCTTACCAATGCCTAGGAAAGGTTTCTTTTTTTTTCTCTTATGAGTGTCAATTCATCACTATAAGAGAAAACCAAGCTACAGTTACATGGGATATATTTGGTTCCTTTCTTGTGCAAAAAGAAATAAACTTAATGGAATTGTTAATAACATTTTACATTGGAAAGCTTCCTCCCCACCCATCTTTTCTTTGCTTTTTCTTACAATAATTGCTGCCCAAGCCTCAAAGGCTAAAAATCGTTTTTCATCTCATGCATGAAGAATTTTAGTCTGATTGATGACAGCTAAGGAACCTTTCCTTAGTCACTAAGCTGCACTAATTTGCAAGCTAAAACAATATTAGCAAATTGTTAATGATCCATGAAACTGCTGCAGCAGCCTTAAATGTTATGTTCAGAACTTTCTTACAACTAAAGCAGCTTACCTAAATTCCCACAATGGACACAAAATGAAATGGCATTTATGGAAAAAAAAATGAAGTGACATGCTCAGCTCATGCAGTACACCAGTGTGAATAATTTGCATTCAAGGCACGTGAACAATTAACAGTAAAACCCAGAGCTAGTTGGTAGTAGTTTGGATTTAATTTTCATGTTGAGTTAAAGCTGTCGCACACATTTCCTGTCTGCACTTAATGGCTGTAATTTTCCTTTATTTCCAGCATAGTGTGCCTGGCTTTTAAAATGAAACTATTTTTTTTTTCAAAGAGGAAGTATTGTCACTTTCAGAAGTGCACCTGTACACAACATTTTGCATACTAATATAACATTTTTTCTTAATGGAGCCAAAATACCTTATGGTAATGTATTTTGAAGTTTCTAGCAATTCCAATGGCTAGGCAATATTCAAAAAGTTTTATGTTACTGAATTTCATGTAAATCTGGTTGTCAGTCAACATGTCAGTGGAGCATGAGAAAAAATGTAAATGTGCATATTTTCAGCTAAGGGTTGACAAATAACACAAAAGAGACTGGCACAGCAATATGTGTTTGTTTACCACGTGCACTGCTTCCAGTAAATGATAGGAAGGGTTTAAGCTCAAGCACCAGTACATCACTTACAGCATGCAGCCAAGTTACTGAATTAATTTCTTCCATGTGCAGCTCAGAAATAGACTCAGGAAACAGATCACTCAAACCTACATATATGTAAAAATTATATGCACCCCATTGCATGGTCTTTCAGCAGCAATATAAAAACATTAAAAAACCAAGGTAGAATATATTAAACATTAAAAAAAGAAAATTAGATAATTTAAGAGTTAGTTTAGTGAGTATGAATGAAACATGGGAATTAAAATTCAGCAGGGAGAAGCTGGGACTTCTAGTGTATATTATGTAAAAACAATAGAATTTGTTATTTATTTTTGTGTGTATTATTTTAGCTTATTAAAGAAGGTTTAGTTATGCTTCTTAGAGCACTATATAATTAAATATTAATTGTATTACAATAGCAACTCGAGGTCCCAGTGCAATTCAGATACCCAATGTTCTAGGCACTAAAAAAGCACATAAAAAGATTCAGTCCTTATTACAAAAGCGTATACAATCCACACGGAAAAAAGATGCAAGAGGTGAGCATAGCGATCAAACAACAGAAGTGAAAGGTAACAAGCCATGTGATTACACATATTAATCTACATAACTTGGTGATTCTAAATGGCTGCAAAGGAAGTTTAACTAATAAATAAATTACCTCTGCTAACCTGCTATTTCAGAGCTGCCCAGTCATGTCAGGATGCAGCAGGAGGTTTGTTCTTCTTGTGTAGTCAAGGAAACTCTCCTCAACTTCTCCTGTAGCGTGACATCTCTTCATTTTCCCAATTCTAGGCAGTCCCCTAAAAATATATGTGTAAGTCTTATATTGATGATTGCTATTCTGACTGCTGCATCTTATCCTGTAGATATTGAAGACCTTCTCAAATAACCTCAGAATATGGAAATCAAACTTGACATTGCATTTCAAGGATCACACAAGCTAGCAATAATGCAAACAAGATGGCCTAAATATTACTCTCAGTTCTGTACATGTGCAACCCCAATGAATGGGAGTTGTGACTACAGTTTAGCATGAGGCTTCATTATTGTTCCATAGAGGAATTCTCCTCTCCTTGGGAAAAAAAAACAACATTTAGGGTGTGTCTAATGGCCGTAATTCCTAAATAACTGTGCAAGCATCTACACAGCAATTCCGTTATTTCAAAATAATGGACAACTTATTCCAACTCCTGTAAATGTCATTGGCTACGTCTAGACTGGCATGATTTTCCAGAAATACTTTTAACGGAAAAGGTTTTCCGTTAAAAGTATTTCTGCAAAAGAGCGTCTAGATTGGTCCCGGAGTTATCGTTAGAACGATGCGCTTTTGCACAAAAGTGCGTCTAGATTGGCGGCGCGCTTTTGCACAAAAGCAGAAGCCCGAAACCATTTTGAAGAGGGCAAAAGGCCACCGGACCTTTTCGGGGGCGGGGCTGGAGCTCCATTCAGACTGGTGCTCCAGGCCAGTGCCTTCATGTTTCAGGACCAGGAGGCACAGATCGCCTTCGACTTCCTCACCAGGGAGGCCATGGTATCCCTGTGGCATCAGCACCCCACCGTGGAGAGGCCAGTCTGGAGATTGGACACCAGTACGGACTGGTGGAACCGGCTGGTCCTCGGGCAATGGAATGACCAGCAATGGCTCCAGAATTTCCGCATGCAAAAGCGGACGTTCCTGGAGCTGTGCGCCTGGCTCACCCCCACGCTCCAGACAGCCACCACCCGGCTGCGTGCACCCATCCCCGTCAACAAGAGGGTTGCCATCGTGCTGTGGAAGCTGGCCATCCCAGACAGCTACCGCTCAGTGGCACAGCAATTCGGGATGGGAAGATCCACCATCGATGTGATCGTCATGGAGGTAAGTCCCAGGAGGAGTGGGGTGGGGGAAGAGTGCTGCACTCCATGCTCAGGGGCAGCCAAGACTCCAGGCTGGGTCACCCAGGGATTTGGGCCGTCCCTCCCTTGCACAGGCCTGCTGGTGGGGGGGTGGCCGTGGGGCGAGGGGGCGCTGGTGTGTGTGTGTGTGTGTGTGTGTGTGCATGCGTGAGGAAAGAGGGAATCCCGGGGGGGGGGGGGGCCAAGGGAGCGCACACTCACCCCTGCCTTATGTGATGTGTTCCCTTGTGTTTCTCTGCACCCTTCTGCAGGTCGTCCATGCCATCAATGATGTCCTGCTACCAAGAGTGATCCGCCTGTGCGATGTGGACGCTACGCTGGCTGGCTTCGCTGCCCTCGGGTTCCCCAACTGTGGGGGAGCCCTGGATGCAACCCATATCCCTGTCCGGGCCCCAGAGCATCGAGCAGCCCATTTCACGAACAGGAAGGGGTACTGCTCTATTGTTCTCCAGGCCCTTGTGGACCACCAGGGCCGCTTCTTGGATGTTTACGTGAGCTGGTCTGGCAGGGCACACGACGCCCGCATCCTCCGCAACTCCGGACTCTTTCGCAGGCTGGAGGCGGGCACCTACTTCCCCCGGTGGGAGTTGACTGTCGGGGATGTGCCTATGCCCATCTGCGTCATCGGGGACGCAGTCTATCCCCTGCTGCCCTGGCTAATGTGGCCCTACACGGGGCGGCTGGACCAGAACCGGGCCCGGTTCAACGACCGCCTCAACCGGGCCCGAAATCAGGTGGAGCTCGCCTTCGGCCGCTTCCAAGCCTGCTTCCATTGTTTGCTCGCCCGTCTTGAGATGGGTGAGTGGAATGCAATGGAGGTACTGGGCGCGTGCTGCATGGTCCAAAACATTGTGGAGCGGAGTGGGGAGGCCTTTCTCCCTGCATGGATGGCAGCTGAGGCACAGACGTTTGAACAGCCCCACACAGCTGCCATCTGCCAGGCACACCAGGATGGGGTGCGCATCCGAGAGACCCTGACGGACATGTTTGCACAAGCACCATAGTAGGGTCACCTCAGTCTCCCCATACAACTCCCTCCCATTCCCTATCCTTTCCCCTCCCCTCCCCTTACCTCCTCCCAATTGTAAAGCGTCGGTTCCAAGCACATAGGCCATCATTGTGAATGTTCGCTGGGTGTATCGGACGTAGTTATGGTTTTTCTTTTAGTTTAGGCTAGGGTTTAGGCCACCATCGCCTGTCTGAGCTGTTCAGAACAGCAAGAGGATTTGTGGTTCGTGCGGAAGGTCGAGTCAGCGTACCCGATTCCAGTCATCTTTGAGGGATCTCCTGGCTGTTCCTCTCCCGAGACCCAGAAGGACCAAAGGATTGAGGTTGCTAGCTTCGCCCTCGTCTTCCATTGAGGGATCTCCTGGCTGTTCCTCTCCTGAGGCCCGGAAGGACAAAAGGATTGAGGTTGCCAGCAACACTACAATCGTCCCCTGCATCTAGGCTATGTACATATTTCTTTTGTGTGCGTCTTTTAACCTTTCTTGCTTGTTTGTTATCTATGTAAATATAGTTGTGGTTTAAATTTTACTTAAAAGTGTCAGTATTTATGTATGTGCCACAAACCAATGACCACTTAAAGGGATGACTGGTGATAGATACAGAATTTGGTGTCTGCATTTTATAATCCTCTTAAATTTAGTTGGCTAATTGGCATCTCAAATCATTTATTACAGTTACCTCGAGTAACACAATAACCAACACAGTTTTGTTCTCAACTGAAAAATGTATGTTTTTATTTACAAGGGGGAGGGGGAAGAGGAGGAGACCTTCAGCTGGGACGGGGAAGGGGAGGAGCTACTCCTGGGAGGGGTGGCGCCTACGAGCACTCCTGCGGGGGCGGACCTGGACATGCGGGGCAGGCCGCATCGGGGCAGGCTGCACGGAGAGGTGGACAGGAGGAGGGGGCATTGCAGGGGCAAGAGGGGGCATGGGCAGTACTAGGGGAGGGATGGCGGGGGCATAGGGTAAGGGCATGCCATAGTGAATGGCATGGGCTATGTGGGCAGTGAGGGTGGCGATGGAGTCAGCCATCCTTGTGCACTAGGCCTGGAAGGCGGCCCAGGCCTCCTGGCGCCACTGCAGGTCCCCCTCAATGAGCTGGCGAATCGATGCCTCGATGCGCTCGATGGCCTGCACATGCTGGCAAAGGAGCTGGTCCCGGTGGCGGAGCCTGTGCCTGTGTGGTTGGGCAGCTGGGGGTGCCGCTGCTGCCGGACCGGAGAGTCCCCGGTTTGTGCGTGGTCCCGCTGCAGGGAAGAGAAGAAAGGATGGGTCAGTCAGACAGGCCGACCACTGTCCCCACACCTCATGCCCTCCACCCCTGAGCCCAGGTGACACCACAGTATGTGGCTTGGGCCCACTCGGTTCCCCCCCTACTCTCCGTGTTGTATGTTTGCAAGGAGGACTGCCCCTGGAGTAGGGTCCTCCTCCATGCCTTGTAACCACCGGTCTGTGTCCTGGCCCCGTGTAGGGCGGGAGGGCGCTTGTGTTGCATTAACCCGTGGAACTCCCTGCCGGTGGAGGTGGTGAGGCTTTGGGCTAATCACTGGTGTTTGACAGGGAGCGAGATGCATCCCCACACAGTGCCTGGGAGCACATCTGGCAGAGGTGGTCTGGGCTCTCAGATCCCCATTGCGTGGGATATCTCCTGGACAGAACATACGAGTGACTGGGCGGGCGTCCCATCCTTGCAGCAAAACTCAGGTGCCCTAAGGGTGGCCCGAGCGCTTCCCCCCTCCTTCTCCCTCCCACTATCCCTCACACAGGGACATGTGTGGCCCAGGGACATGTGTGGCTGCAGTGGGGACTTCCCTCGGGGAGCCAGCCAAGGCACCGGGAGCAGGCGAGGGGCTCAGTGGGGGCCATGCTCACAGAGCTGTGATGTTGCGGTTTACCCAAGAGCAGCTGGCTGTGCCTCACAGCCAGGCATGGGACAGTGTGCCGTTCTCCGTGCTGCACCCTTGCAGAGGTGCGGGCTCTGGCCTGAGTCCCTGGGGCCCTGGCTGGTTCCAGCCGGCATCCACCCTTCCTCCTGGTCCTGCTGAATGTGTGTGAGCAGCACGGTCCCAGCGTGCCCTGCAGCTGCCTGGCGCAGCCAGCTGCTGCTCGGTCACCAGGCTGCACGTGGTTGCATTTGCTGCTTGCTGCCTAATGCTACACAGTGTGCAGCTCACGTGGCCTGAGTGACATGCTCTCCCTCTCCCCCCTCCGGGCACCTGGCTCCCCCCTCCCACTTCCCGCCCTTGTGAGTGCAAAGTGAAAGACTCACCGGTGGATCCTTCCCTGGCCTCGGAGGATGCGCGGGAGATGTCAGGGCTGCTGGAGGGGGCTTGCTGGATGGCGATGCTGGCCTCATCCTCCATATCAGTGCTGTCTCCTTCCTCGGTGGTCCTGGTGACGGGAGGGTACACGCTGCTGTCCACGGGCACGTCTGGGGCTTGCAAGGCTGGCTGGCCCAGGATGGCGTGGAGCCGGTCATAATGTCTGCTGCTGCCCCCTGGCCCTCACTGGCCCACACGTAGCCCAGGCGCAGCTCCTTTACTTTAGCCCGGACTTGTTCGAGGGTCCGGGCTGCATGGCCTTGCTGGGCGAGCGCCTGGTGCGCCATGAGGGTATCTTGTGGAGGGCCTCCTCCTCCTGCCAGAGGTCGAGCAGGCTGTCCAGCTCCCTCAACCACCAGGATGGGGCCCATCGTTTGTGGCCCCTGGAGGCCTCCTGCGCTGGGGGTGCAGGTGGCTGAGCGCCTGGAGCTGCCATGCTGGCTGCGATGTCGCTGCTGGGCGTGGCAGACCAAGAGGTCTGAGGCACACTCTTGCCACGTGTGCTCAGCAGCCTGCGTGTGCTTTAAGAGCTCGGGTTACCAGGAAGTCCGGGGCTCCTACGGGGTCTCCCAGCGTCCAAACCGCTTTTTTCCGTTTAGCCTCCTTTTGCGCAAAAGTCTTAGCTAGCTGACTACACTGGCCCTTTTGCGCAACAGTTTTTTGCAAAAAGGACTTTTGCCCAAACGGGAGCATCAAAGCTTTTCCGGAAAAAGCACTGATTTCGGACAGTAGATCATCAGTGCTTTTGCGGAAAATCAAGCAGCCAGTCTAGACACAGGCATTCTGTGAAGAATAACACCAATTCCAAATTAGCTATTTTGAAATAAGGTGTGTGTAGACACTCCACTGCTGCTATTTTGAAATAGCCCATCACCAGGGCTATTCTAAGTTATTTCTCCCCAGCGCTTCCTGGGACTCTAAATCAAGATAGTACAGCAAGGCTATGGCTACACTGTAGCCCTCTCATGGAAAAGCTTATGCAAATGAAGCATGGAGTGGAACATTGCCATGCTTCATTTGCATAATTAACGAGAGAATTAATGAAAAAATGAGAAAGAACTGCTCTTGCATAAGAGGGTTTTTTTGTGCAAAACGGAACCATCTATACAGCTCCTTTTTGTGCAAAAGCCTGTTGAGCAAAAATGGCTGCTCATTAATTATGCAAATGAAGCACGGTGATATTCCATGTTGTGCTTCATTTGCATAAGCTTTTCCGCAAGAAGGCTACAGTGTACCTGTAGCCCTACATTAAGGAAGCCTGCCTCGGACTAATTTTGAGACTTCCCGCAATGTAGATGTTCTATTTTGAAATAAGCTATTTCAGCATAACTATTCCAGAATAACTTATTCCGAAATAACTGTGCAGTGCAGATGTAGCCTTAGAGAATCCACTGCCCATGGATTCTGATAAAGAAAAAGGAAACTCTTTAAGTCCTAGAAAAACTTAAAAAACAACAAATAGTCTTGCAGCACCTTAGAGATTAATAAAACATGTAAATGTCATCATAAGCTTTTGTGGGAACAACCCATTTCTATAACTGGAGATATGCCTATCTCATCAAGCTGGAAGGGACTTTGAGAGGTCATCGAGTCCAGTCCCCTGCCCCTAAATACCATCTCTGAAAGATTTGCCCCAGATCCCTAAATGGCCCCCTCAAGGATTGATCTCACAACTCTGGGTTTAGTAGGCTAATGCTCATGAAAGCTCATGATATCATTTACATGTTTTGTTAGTTGCTGAAGTGCTGCAAGACTATTTGTTGTGTTTTTAAGTTTTTCCAGTTACAGATTAACTCGGCGACTGTGAGAGCATCTACACAGCAATTCTGTTATTTCCATTATTTCAACCTAGTTAGTTACAGGTGCTTCCTTCTATTCCTCATCTCATCATATTCCTGATAGTGATGTTCAGAATGCTGCTAATGTAAAAGTGATTTTTTATCTGGGGGGGTCTAAGTCCTGGCTTTGACTCATTTTCCCTTCTCCATTTACCCTTAAGTTGACCAAGTATAGAAGAGCTAATCCCAAACGTCTCTGGACACCTTGTCCTGGCATCTTTCAGAGCATGAAATTTTCTGAACTCTAAGGTCAACACAAAGGACTGGAAGACATCTTCCATGAGTTATTGAGAAGACAATTCTTTATGTCTTTTATATTTTCCCTTTCGGAACGGAAGATTCATTCTTTAGGCTCTGAAACTCTTCTGAAACTGCCAGGGTCTCAAATCTAGGGCTCATTCCCCACTTCTGTTCTCTCATTTTCTCCCTCCTTCCTGTGGGGGAGCAATAAAATAAAACACAAGATTAAGCAGCTGGTATGTTATGACTACTGATTTCCATCCTGACAAGTTTTGTCTCATTGTCACATTGTGCTCTCCTGTCTGTTTGTTGTATCTACCTGCTGTCATTTATACACAGGATTGTAAGTTTTCTGGGTAAGAGACTGTGGCGGGGTAGCCCCGCCCCTCCATAGAACCCCGGTGTCTCCACGGGGAGCAGGGGTGCCCCAGCGTGGCCACAACACGGGGGAGCACACCGGCAGGGGCGGGAGGTCAGCTGGGATGGTGTCGGCTGTGACGTCACCAGCGCAACGCCCAGGGGCGTCGCCGGGTGATGACGCTGGGGGAAGCGTCATCCTCCCGCGTCTGGCGGGAAATTCAAAAGGGGACTACAGGCCAGAGGAAGGAGGAGAACCCTGCAGCAGAGGAACGTCACAGCCAGGACCTCCTGGACCCGACTACTGGAGACCCTGGGTGAATCTTAACCCGGGGTCCCCAGGCTAGCGGCAGCTCACTGCCGGGGAAGAAGTGACCCAGGGCGGGGGCGTGGACCCCGAGAGCGGGGGAGTTTAGGGTTTTTTTTAACCCCCTCCGCTAGGCAGGAACGTGCGTCCTGACCTTAGGGCCCTGGGTCGGGGTTCGGAGCGAGGGTGGGCCCGGACCCCCTTCCCCGGCAAGCAACGGGACAGCCGAGCGCCTCCTGCAAATTGTAAAAGCGCATAATTCAATAAACTAAAAGGCACTCCATACACAGAAAGGGGGTGATACTTGGGGGTTGGGGGAGCACGGACGCGGTCGATCTCCCACAGAGACCTTTTTCTTTTGGTGTATGTATGTATTGTTGTTAGTCCAATGCCTAACACAAAGGGACCCTTGTCCATAATAGCAGCAATGTTATTCACATTATTTATTAATAATTATAAATCCCATCTGATTATTTTCAACAAAATTTACAGCATTGTCCCAAGGGTAGTCCAAGCAATGTAGTTTGAATCAGTTATTAACTTTATTTTGAAAGTTAATGATAATTTGTCAGATTTACATAGAAGAGATATGCATGACATTAATATGTCCATTACAAATTGTATATATTCCTAATTCTTCTGTTTTGAAATGAACTATTGTCACAGTAATGATGATTTTCCACCCCAAGATCTTTTCATCTGAACTAGAACTCAAAGTGCCATTTACCATATTATGCTCAGCAAGGTCTCTTGTCACTAAAAATAGAGCTGAAAAGAAGACCCCTGGTTACACAGGAAAAAAAATTAACCCATAATGAAAATATCACACTATGATTATATTTGGTGTTTTTCATTAGACTTGGAGAAATAACTATATTTCACCTAGCTTGTTTTAATGCTAGTTAAAAGGGGAACAGATTTCACCTTTGAAAATAACTTCAAGCTTAACAAATGCCAAAACAATATACTGTGGAAGGGCAAAGATGTCATTCAGTTGGTGTTATGAAAATGCGGTGGGTTGGGATTGTTAAAGAGGGCTTTCAGAAAAAAATTAACAAATGGATGAAGAAAGAACAAACACTTTCCCACCTCTCCACACAGACATACAAAGAAAGAGTAGATGCTCAAGAAATAAAAATGAGAATACAGTATCAATGAAAGTTTCATGTAGGAAGAGAAGAAAAGCAAAAGTCAATGTACATCTCCCGAAATATTTCTAAGAAAGTTAAATATTGGTAAAATCCTGACTCCACTGAAGAAGCGATCAGGAGTTTTACTGTTAACTTCAATGAGGTCAGGATTTCCCCCCGTGAGATTTTGTACTCAAAAATGAAGGAGTGTTATTTTTCAAAATAAAGGACTGGAAAAAGGGGCAAAAGAGCATCCAGATTATGGAGAGAGGGGTCATAGAAGATATAGTGCACAGTAATCAGGAATGGCAGAATTTCAGTGGATTTTTTTGTGCTGTTAGATAACAAGAAACTGACCACAAACAGATGCCAGGACTAAAGAAGAAGTTTTCAGTAGAAGATTTGTTCTTCATTTTGAAACATCTGCTTCAAGACACCAATAGAGGCAGTATCATGCCACTGCTTTCAAGCAGAATCTCTGCCATCAGCAGGGAGTACTACATAAAAATCAATGGCCTCATATGGTCACTCAGCAATAACTATAAAAAAGTATGTGGGGATATGTGCAGAGGGCAGCTACTCAGCCCCAATGAGGGAGAATGGACTGGGTTTTGGGTGAACATCATTATGTTTGCCTGGTAACTTACTAAACGTACCACCCTCATTAACGGGAGCTATAAGGCTGGAAGGAAGTGAGAGAAAAGAGGGTGGAGACACAGTGGGGGAGGTCAGGTCAGCTCAGCTCAGCTCAGAGACTTCTAGTCGGTTGCTGACCAGACCTGTGCTAGGCCAAGCAATAGTAAAGCCAATGTAATTGGAAACTGGTGGTGGGAAAGCTGACCTTAAATAAAGAGCACAGGTGTTGCACAAGACTGAATGGCAGTGTGCAGAGCCACCTCTCCGCTCCTGACAAGAATGGTTGGCCCAGAACACAGGGTCTTTATGGACTGAAGCCCCCAAATCTCCTTTCTTAACCCAGCCCTGCTGCTTGGTCCAGAGCACCATGTCTCTCCCCCTGCAGCTCCCTGCTGCTGGGGCCTGAGGAATGTGCCTCTTCTTTGCCCACAGCATCTCCCTGCTGCCCTGTAGGGACCAAAGGAGTGTGTCTCTCCTCCAGTTGTGGCATCTCCCTGCTCCTCTGGCCTCAGAAGCAGGAAGCAGACATGGCTGAGGGAGAAGGTTCTCTTCTCTTGCCACAGCAGCTCTGTATGTGACAGCCCTGCATCCATGCACAGGGCTTAATAGGCAGCTTCACGGTTTCAAACAACCATGCAGCTTAGAGGGAACTTTGTTTGAAAATGTGAGAATTTTGAGGCAGAGATTGGGAACAACACAGCTGTGTGCAGCAATTCACCAGAGATGCTTTCCTGTTTATTTTATACAGTTTTATTTCATTCTCATTCACTAACTTGTTAATTAATGCACTCCAAGATCATTACAATGCCCTTCTTACGTAGTTCTGATCCCTTTGTAGCAGTAAGTGCCAGCCTGTTACTCTCTGCTCACTCCCCTACTGGGCTCAGGAGACTTGCCTTTATGCCTTTCCTACTACTATAGCATGTCCAGCAGGCCTGTCATGATGAGCCTGGCTAAGCCCAGAGTCCTTCCTGCACCTCACTCTGTTGAATGAGGGGTTATCCCCTTTCACAGAGGGCCAGGAAATGGAAGGTGCTTTGTCTGCACTCCCAACTCACTGGGAGTCACAACCAGTGGAAAGAAAAGGAAGAGGAAATAGCTGGTCTAGGCCAGCAGTAAATGATTAGCCTCTAGGAACCAGAAGGAAAGAGCTTTTGTTGTTTTGGAACGGGGAGGGAACAGATGTCCTATGCCTACCCAGGGTTACTTCAGAGTTCTGAAACAGGTAACTTACATTTTCCCTTCTCCAGTCTGTGCCTGAAGTCAGAATTGAGACTTATGTCTTGAAGATTGTGACATGCAATCAAAATGTAACTAGATGAATAGAAAACAATAAAAGAAAGATGATAGTGGAGCTGGTAAAAAAAATCACAGTTGATTCAGCCAGAAATTTTTGATAAATTTCACTTCAGTTCTTCTGAAACAGGATTTTTAAAAAAACCTTCAGTCTGTGGAAATTTTTGTTCTTGACATTTTTTTATTCCAATTTGGAATAAAAAAGGTTTTTTTTTTTTTAAATACAGAACACATAACCCTAGCTAAGGAACAGACTGTGCAGCTAGTATGAGAGTAATGATACCTAAAGTAATTGTTTTTAAAGATGTACTTTGAAGCCTGAATGCTATTTTAGTAATGTATAAACTTGATAACAAAATCATTGGCTTTACTATAGAATTCTACTAATACAAAATACAAACAGAAGGCCAGCAATGTTAATAGTCTCAGGTGTCCTTATAATGATCTTAACAACCCATTCTACAGGTAATAGTATGTGTTTGGGACCTAATCTGCATGGCTTTTCTTTCTTTCTTTCTTTCTTTCTTTCTTTCTTTCTTTCTTTCTTTCTTTCTTTCTTTCTTTCTTTCTTTCTTTCTTTCTTTCTTTCTTTCTTTCTTTCTTTCTTTCTTCAGTTTTCACAGAAGCTTCTCCCTCAAGTAGTACAACAAGAAAAATATTGAACGTGCTATTATATGAGGTAATGGCTTGATTCTTCCCTTTGGTAGCTTCATACAAACTTTTTAAGAATAAAAAGTATTATAATCTCTCAATGCATCTTTAAATCCTAACACAATGTATAGTGTTGGTCAGTTCTGAAGACACTTCTGGCCCTTGTAGAAAATATTCTCTTTGGGTGCCTCTACAGTGTACCCTTAGCTCAAAATAAGCTACACAATTTGAGCTACACAAATTGCATAGCTGATTTTGAGTTAATTTCAAAATAACTTATTTTGTAATTTGGCTGTGTCTACACAGTGCCAAATTTTGAAATAGACAGCTATTACAAAATGTCCCTTAATCCTCATGGAATGAGATTTATGGTCCCATCAGAATAGCAAGCCCGTTATTTCAAAATCTATTTCAGGATACTAGAAGTATCCCGAAATAGCACTGCGGTGTAGACATACCCTTTATTTCTGAGGTCTTCAATTTTATCAACCATCCCTCTTGGACATCAAACTGGTGTGAATTTTTGAATAAAGACCAAGGTTGGGAATATTTGCTATTATTCTCCCAACATTTGCTTTAAAAAAAAGGTCTGATTTAGAAAAAGAACTAGGAAAAAGCCAAAGAATAGTTGCTTTTTTTATAGGGTGCACTTGAACATTTTTAAACAGCTCCCATGAGGATGTAGTTCCCTGATGTGATGATATACTGTTTGTGACGCTATTCTTTCATTGTGACTAATCTGCTGACTATCAAATGCAACATCAGTCACTTGGTAGGGTTCCTGCATACAAACCAATTTATAATCTTGTTTAAACTAGATCTGAATTAAAGTTGGTTTTGCTTCACAGATGTTCCTTGGAACATTTTCTTTCATTTCTAATATGCAGCTACTCAAGTTTTACTTCGAGATTCAAGGTTTGGAAAAATCAGTACTGTAAAGTGAAACCCAGTCAAAAGTGATTCTTACATTGGTTTATTTGGAAACCAGACAAAAATCCAGATGCTGTTTGGTTTCAACCCTGAACCAGAAACTGTATCAGATACTTATTTCAAACTGAAGTTGTGTTAGCTCGATGTATATATGCAGCACTTAAATTAGGGGTTGCAGGCAAATGTTCTCTCCATTTATAAACTGTGCTTCTCCCTTAGGAGACAGATGTCCTTAGCTTGGCTAAACCTTGGTGTGACTTAGGAACCTCCCCTAGATTAGCTTTAAGACACTACATATCAGATTAAGATGTCCCCTGGGATTATCTTCTTGACAGGGTTCCAGGATGTTACCTAGTTAATTGCTTCTCCTGTACTTGGAAGCCTGGCTAGGTCTACACTCATATGGAATGTCAAAAAAAAGATACACAACTCCAGCTATGTTCATTATGTAACTGGAGTCAATGTATCTTGTTTTGCATTTCCCCACCATCTCCACTGTGGGAGACAAATCCTATTAGCTTCCCTTACTCCTTGCTAAGCAGGAGTTCCGGCCACTGGCAGGGACTCTATCTGAGTTTGATTTAGTGAGTCTTAACTAAATCAAACTCCAGAAGCTCAATCGTGGCAGCTGCGATCTTCCATTGAGTGTATACATAGCCTAAGCAGGTCAACAGAAAGACTCCTTCATACTAACTCCTTCATATTGCGGCTGATTAGCATGCAACAGTGGCAAGTGGATCTCCCTACATGCAGGATTGAGAAGCAGCAAGAGTGGTGAGGAGGGAGACTGCAGGTGGCATTGGCTATCATCAACAGCTCAGGGTTAGTGGCAGCCAACAGGAACTCTCAATTTCCACTCTTCAGCCAAATGAAAAAGCCCAGCTGTGTGTTTGCATATGATTCTCCCTCTTCGGCCAGTGACATGGATGACAACACAAGAGAACTGCTGACTGGGCCCAGGAGCAAAATAAAATTGGCAGCTGGCCAATAAAATAAAATAGAATTATAATTCAAACGTACAGCCTTGCTGAGCCAGTCCAGGCCAGCCCAGCTGAAGCTCAAACCTTACGATGAACTTGATCTGAGTTTTAACTTTGTACCTAAGCACTTGACTTACTGAGTTTAGTGATAAGGTTTCATTGGAAACATTTAGCATATCTGCATTACTGAACTTCCAGCACTAGTGATTGCTGGCAGCTCAAAAGATATGGTCTTTTGTTGTCTCAATAAAATAAGATCATTTTTGGAAGACACAACAAGAAATACTGCTAGTCCACTAGGCCATTCAGGACATATAAAAATGGAAAAGTAAAGCAGGAACTCAGGATGCAGATTTTTCCAATATAATCAAATTTAATTTGTTCAGATGTGAATCTGACCATTTCTTTTCTTGTGATTGTGTCTGCCCTTTATCAAGATAGTCTTATATTTCACCTTTCTGTTAGGTACATTTCTTCACTTGGGCTATGAGCCTGAGTCAACGACATATGGTACCTATTTCTATCTGTTGTAACCAGGTGTGGAATTTGCCAGGTGGCATTGTTCTCTTCCAAGAACTGCAAGGCTATGTCTACACTGGCGCAATCTTGCGCCAGAGCTATGCAAATGAGGCTAAGCGTGGAATATTGCCGAGCCTCATTTGCATATCTAATGAGCCGCCGTTTTTGCATAAGAGGCTCTCGCGCAAGAAGGAGCTGTCTACACTTCCCCTTCTTGTGCAAGAAAACCCCTCTTGCACAATGCTGTCATGCCTATTATTTCCTTCTTGCGCAAGAGCCTCTTCCGCAGAAATGGCGGCTCATTAGATATGCAAATGAAGCTCGGCGATATTCCACACTTAGCCTCATTTGCATAGCTCTGGTGCAAGATCACGCCAGCATAGACATAGCCCAAATGTTTAAGGAAACTGCAATTATTTCAAATCAAACACAACACAGTAACATATACAACACCTTCCCTCTGCCCCCACCAAATCTCCCCCCCCCCGCCATGAGCTGGCTTGCAAGAGAGCTATATGGTACTTGTTTACACATGGACTGTATGAAAAACTTCACAAAACTTTAATAACATTGCATTTGCAAACATTGCTGCTTAATAAAGCGGGATGGGGGAAGAAATTAACTTTTTGCCTAAATCAGTATTTCTCATTTAAACAAAAATTAATGTTCACTTTTTAAATTGAAAACTTTAAAGCAAAAATCTTCAAGGTATACATTTTTGGCAACAAGCAGAAAAATGTCTATTTTTTTCTAAAATTGTGATTTTTAAAAAATATTTTAAGTTTGCAATACATGATGTCTATCCCCCCCCTCCTTTTATTCCCTTTTGTATAAGATAAAAAGGGACAATGGGAGACAAAGCACAATAACAATCAAAAAATAGGAAGTGAGAAATGGCAATGAAAGAACAAATAAAATCAGAAAAAGTAAGGATTTCATAACTTTTACATTATTCCATGTATTCTCATTAAAGAAATCCTCTTCTCACAAACTGATTTTCTTATATATCAGAGATTTTAAAAAAATCTCACTCCTCTAATTTGTTTTAATGGTAGTTATGAGTGGCCTAAATGGTGCCTCAGAGGGCACATAATTTAGCATTAGGGTTTTGTATCATTTAGAAAATGTTTCAAACATTGATATCCTAGTTATAACTATTATATTTCCTATGTAAGACCATACAAAAAAGCAGAGTTTTGGAGATTCTTCAGTTATAAGAGTCTAGAGTGCTCTCACATCTACATGATTAAAAACAACTTGCTTCTCTTTGATGAGATCAGCTCTTATATACCTTTGGAAAGTTGATGTAAATTAGAAAGATCTTATGTTTCATAAAAACATGATAGAACATCATTTCTAACAAGATACATAGGACTGCTTCCAGCAAACTCCTTGAGTTTGTGTGGTCCAGTTTTTTGACAGAGCACAGGAAGTAAAGAGCATCCAGATCTCATTCTCATTAGTTGGCCACTAAAATGTTTAATTTGTTTTAAAAATATTAGTGTTAAGTCATGTGCTCCTACAGCAAAATCTCATTGGAGTGGACTACAGTTACTGTGAAAACATTTGATATTTCATTTCATAGTTTCTCCAAGATATCATAACTTAATTGGGAGATGTGTTTCCTTACTACTTGAGGAAACCCCACAGATACAGGAATATCTGCTGAAGAACACCCTTATTTAGTACTTATTTGCCTCACTCCTGTCTCCCAAAGCAGTACAGTTCACTCTCTATATATCCTGTCTTCCCACACTTCCCACACTAAAGGGTTTTCACATTGCAGAAAAGAAATCCACAGTAACTAATGCTGACTTGATCATTATTAAGTTCTGCATTTCCTGTGGTTTTAATTGAAGATGATGCCACATAATTGTGCCATGCAATGTAATTGCTGTTACCTCACCATGCTCCATCTCTCAGGTGATTTCCTCTACACCTGTGGGAACATACCAGTATTAGGAAAACAGCAAAGGCTTTCCACACAAAACAGCTCCTATGTAACAGGATAGTGTATGATGTCAGACAAATTGAGTCCTCTGTTCTTTCTCTTTGGCCTCTTCAAAGAGTTTTTAATAACTTTCCACCTCTCTTTGACTAAAGTGGAAGTGGCTCTTAAATTTTGCACACACTTTAAAGTTTTTTTGTGGTAAGATATCTCCTTGCCAACAAACCTTCTGGATACAATGAGTTGGAAAAAAGAGTCAGTCTATTTAATGATATTGATTAGCAGCATTTTACATTTGTGGACATTAATCCTTGTTAATATGGTTTAATTACATGGTTAGTAATACTTCTGAAATATAATTTTCTGTGTGGATATATTATAAAACTCTTTAAAATGTCAAGAAAAAATATCTTGGAGCCAAATAGACATAACCTTTGATCAGAGTAAATGTGAAACATAAGTAGTGAGTCAGATTATCTTCTCATACCAATGTCACTCCATTGATTTCAGCATAATGAATCCCTATATATGTCATAAAAAGAGAAAAGAGAGAATCAGGCCTGAAGAACGATTGTTTCTTTAGCTTTTATGAACAAGTTCATGACTTGTTACAGAAAATAAGAAAAAAAACCCAAATCAACAAAAGAAAAAACAACTGTGATTAAATAATGTTAAGTATCTGATATAAACTGACAAGAGCCATATATTAATATGTAATTATGTGGCTTTTTACTACGTGTACTCTATTATGTAGCTGATCAACCAAGACAGCTCCTCTAGAGCCATTCTGCTCTACAAGTTGAGTACATATTCAGTCTTCTTTTTAAAAAGAGGCATTATTTACACAATAAACTGAAATGGCTCATTCCTGAGTCAATTCAATCTACCAGGTAATTGAGTATTTAGAATGAATACTGAACATAAAAATAGTTATGGCAATTTATGGAAACATAATTACTATGCAGAGAAGTGAGCAAAGAGGCTAATATTATAGATGGGTCTGGTAGCATCACTTAATATAATGCCCAATATTTCCCACCATAAGACCTTCTTTTCAGTTATTATTATAATTTTGTCTAGCTAACAATTTGTGCTGAACTTCTATGACAGTTGTTGGCTGATCATTTCTTTTCTTTTCTTTTCTTTTCTTTTCTTTTCTTTTCTTTTCTTTTCTTTTCCATGTCTACACAGCAGTGTTATTTTAGAATAACTGACATTTTTCCAAAATAACAAAGAGTGAATCCACACAGCACACCATTATTCAAAATACTGTCAAGATGGAGGACTTCTTACTCTGATTCATGGTAACCCTCATTTCTTGAGGAGTAAGGGAAGCTGAAGGAGTGTGTTCTTCCTTCGACTTCCTGCTGTGTAGATAGTACCAAAATCTGAATTAAACTATTTTGACTTCAGCTACACCATTGACATAGCTGAAGTTGCGTAGCTTAATTCAACTTTTGCCCTGCTATGGAGATATACCCTAAGGGTATGTCTACACTTGCAGCCTATTTCGGAATAGGGCTGCAAATGTAGGCATTTGGAATTGCAAATCAAGCTTGGGATTAAAATATTACTTTTTCTATTTATTAAAGATCTGAAAGGAGATACAGATTTTTTTGAACATTAATGGGAAAAGTAGAAAATTAATGACACAGGTAGATGAATGCAAGCTCATATATCTGGGGAGGGGAAAAATAAGATCTAAACCATATACTGAATAACAAAGCTAAGCACTGGAAAGAGCAATGTTAAGCCACACCTGGGATGAAGATGTCCAGCTGCGTAAATGTGAGATTACAATATGATATCAGAATTAAACAAGTCCAGCAAATGCAAAAGTATCTGCTTCATCACTCAGTATATGGATCTGGGCCTAAATCCACCCAGAATATTGTGTTCATTTGTGAATATCATTCTTACAAAAAGATATCAACAAATTGGAAAGAATTCAGAGAGGACAAAAAAAGAGCAATCGACTGGCTGTAGATAGGGGAATTATAGATGTAGTGGGCAGGTTGAAACAGCTAAACATGTGTACCTTGAAAAAGCTGGGTGCAGACAAGATAACGGTCTAATACCTAAAAGGTGCTAATACCAAGGAGGTAGGGGAAATATTTAAAGTGATACAAAGGATTAAATATCTAAGAACAAAAGGATTTAATTAGGAAAGGAAATCATAGTGTGAATATCAGGAAATACTTCCTGACAGTGAGGTTTCTCAGGCCGTGAAATCATCTCCTACAACCAGGATATGCCAGAAACCACATACTGTATTGGACATTTTTAAAAGTAGATTGTACAAAACACTAGAAAATGGAAACAATTCTGCATTGACAGGGAGATGGAATGGCTGACCTTCTAGGCCTTTCCGTGGCTTTAATCCTTGCTTTCCTACTCTGTGAATCGAATCCTAACTGATATTGGTAAACTACTACATGTATAAAGGCTTTCTATGGTTTCAGTGAAGAGAGCAGAATTTAAAAGTCTGAGCTCATTCTTTTCTACCATGTAGCCTCTGGGAAGGTGGCTTTTCCTGCCAGTTGAACTTTTACATTACTTCTTGACAGCCAGCTATACTCACACTTTTCATTTTGGATTTATTCATTTATTTTGTGTCAAATTGCTGCAATTACACAGAAGTATTAGAAATTTTGGTCAAAAACAAATCTCAGCCTGCAGGGGGAAAAAAAGAAAAGAAAACTATTGTGTTCAGGGCAGCTAAGGATCACGACAAAGAAAAAAGTTGTTTTACTGCACATCACATAAAATGTCAATTCAAATATGATTCCATATCACCATAGTTTATTTTACAGGCAATTTATACATATATAAAAACATCAAAACCATGTTGAATTTTTAAGAAACTTAAAATATCTTTTCCATTATTTCATTAAAAGAGAGACCTGAAAATGTTATTAGGTCCATTGACACCTGTAGTAATTTATAAGAATTCTTAACACACTGAGCTAAATAGCATTGTCTTGTCGGTCAACAAAAAGGCATTTGTGCCTTTTGGCTACAATTAGGCTAGATATTTGATTTGCATTTCCTTTTAATTACTAATACATTAATCCAAGCCTACAACAGCACATATACTTAGCATTTGTTGATTGATTTGTTACCAAGAAATGACCCTGATTATGTTCTTAGCAATCAGTTTACTCCTAATTGGCTTTCCTTTATTAAAACATAAAGAGCTATACATAGAGAATGACCAAGGTGTATGAGTTTGGTAAACTGCACAATAGTACTGTTGTTGTGGTGGGCATAGTTCTCTGCTTTAAATGGAAATCAGATTAATCAGTAGAATTTGATCTCCAGATTAATTATTATGTCCTCCTGCCAGTGACCAGTAACCAAAGCACATGGGTTCCATTTAAGGTTGCCAACCATCCAGGATTGTCCTGGAGTCTCTAGGAGTTAAAGAGTTGTCTTTAATTAAAAATTATGTCATGTTACCTCCAGGAACATGTCCAACTAAAACTGGCAACCCTAGTTCCAATGACTGGAATGTTAAATTAGAAAAAAGAGTTGGTTGAACATGAAACAAATAAGATATTGTTTGTTTTTGATAGGAAACTAATGCAAAGAAAATCATTTCAATTATCAAGATATAAATATATGTATTTATAGCTTTCAGTATAGACACTTGACAATGAACACTGAAAAACAATTCAAATAGAGGGAAAATAAAATAGAAAATTTAACATTTGATGTGTCTGTCATTAATTCTCTTGTGCATCTGCTAAGCATGCAAAACACTGAGTGAGAGATAATCGCTGTAATTATCATTTACATATTTAAAAACTGATTTGTAAGTCAGATAAATTGAATCCTATTTATTACAAACATTCACCTCATGAAAGAAACTCATGACATTCCTTCTCATAAAATACTTGAAATAGTTTCTTTCACTTTCGTATTTGAAGAAAGCAGGAAGGCACAACTGTAGGAGAAAAGATTAAGTAAATATACCAATGTTTATATCATATATTAATACATGCACAGAGATTTGAAGGTGATGGATTGGAAGATCCAGATTAAAATCTGACAGAAATACTTCATGAGTTGGAATTTCCAATTTTCTTCTACATAAAGGCTGACTGAAAGGTGATCAGAGCACAGAATCCAAATTGAAGACAGTGGAGGAACTACACCTATTTGTGTTATAGCACACATAACATTATCCAAATTCAAGAAATGTGGGGTTATATTCTGTTTCATAGAATGTTCATAGTTATCTGTAATCTGTGTTAATCTTATATTTAATAGCATTTTTGTATTTAAATTGGTGGGTTTTTGTTAATTTATTGGCTTCATGGGTAGCCGAGTTAGTCCATACAAAATAAACTTAAAAAAACAACAAATAGTCTGGTGGGCTGTGCCGACGAAAGCTCATGATACCATCTACATCTTTTATTAGTCTTTAAGTGCTACCAGACTATTTGTTTATTTATTATGGCCCAAATCCTCCTTCCTGTTCAAAGTCAAAGACAACTGGCTCCATGAGAGGTGTTCCATGGAAGTTTAGAGACAATAAAATCTTCCAATCTGGACTTCTTCAAAGTCGAAACCAGAGGCTGAAATAACCTCTGTGATTCCTGGCTAACTGTCCCCTTAATTTGAGGGATTTGCCAATGGATCTATTTAGTTAAGAATCCACTGGCCATACCTGAGAACACCTCCCACCATGCATTCACAAAATCCTCCTTCATTCTGAAATAGCGGGAGCCCTTATGGGGCACAACTTCACAGTGTGCCAGGAGTCTGCATGACTATGTAGTCTCTCTTCAGCCTCAAATCAGTTCTCCCTCTTCCCACTTTTTTTCCTTTTTTTTTTGAACAGCGCTGATCTGAATCTTCTGTTTTCTCCCCTGCATGGTTGTTGTCATCTACCATCCACCTAACTCCCCCTCAGAAGCCTTATTTGATTTTAATTGCTCTCTTGCTCTTGCTCTCGCTCTCTCTTTCATTCTTTCTTCAAATCATTCCTCTTTCATGTGGCTGACTCATCCTACCCTTTCACTTCATGTTTCCTTGTCCTCACCTGTATGTGACCTCTAGTCCTGTTTCAACTCTCTTACATATCAAAAGTATTAATCACTTATGATATCTTTGCTGTTGAGTTCCTCCTCTGCAACCATCCCGTTCTCTTTGAATATTACCCATCAATATGTGAATATTACCCCATTACCCACTTATACAGTACCACTCAGCCTTTCTACGATGTATAGATCATCATCTTTGGTGACTTCTCAATTTTTCTCAGCTCTCTCCTCCCTTGCTTTCATTGACATGCCTGTTGATTTTTTTCTTTACTTCATTGTCCTCCATTTTTGACTCTTTTGCCTTTCAATTCCATTGCAAAATATATCCTGACAACTCCATTGCTGGCTTGAGACCAACATTAGCTTTCTCCTCTCCTGCTCTCATACTGGAAAATCTGACATAAATCCTGTAAATCCTCCACTACAAGTCCATCCTTTCCCCTGTAAGTTTTGTCATCTTCTTAGCTAGACAATTCTATTTCCCTAATTTAATTGAAACTTTCACCTACAATCACAGCCATGTTTTTGCCACCCTTATTTCAAGACTAAGTTTAATATTCATCTTTTCTGTGTTTCCTACAGCCAGTAACCTAATGATCAATTCATCAAAAAAAGTCATTTGCAGTTATTATCCCCTTTACCGTTTTCCCTCACACTTTATTCTCCCCCATATATTCCGATGCTTATTTTGAAAAATTTCTTTGCTGAAAACTCTGTTATGTGAGATAGTTCATGTGTGCCAGTATTGTCTGTGCACCCAAGGGACAATGTGTATCCAAACACCAAACTAGAAAACATATTCTTGCAGACACAGCACTGAGAATTTTCACCCTCATTGTGTATTAATTCTTTCCACAGATGGTTTGATTTTTGGGGTCAGTGCTTCAATAAATCTTTGGTGAAAACAAAGTCATTTTTCATTTGTTAGTAGCAAGTGGGAAATCAGATATTTAGGAGTTAAAGGTTCTTAATGTATGAGTGCTCAATATCGTTTAAAAAAAAGAAAAAATAGGAGGCATCCCAACTAGGTGTAACTAATTATATGACAACCGAGCAAAGTAATTCTAAAATTCACATTAAAACACTGTTCTATTTATAAACTTCTTATTTTCAACAGTATATGTTATGAGTTCCAACACTCTGTTCTTTGTCTTAGAACTCCATTTTAGCCGAGGTTTGGCTCTTTATTCAAGACCTTTGTTATTAAGGCCACAGTCCAGAAAAATATTTATGGAAATGCTTAATTTTAAGTTGGTGATTACAATAATTTAAGTTCTATGTTTACTAAGAACAGATCTGAATTAATAGTATGAAATGGATGCTTAGATCTAAGTTTCTCCTGCCCCTTGTTGGGGAGATAAAACGTGTGAATTTTCAGAATTTAATACAGAGAAAAAAAATCTGATCCTGATGAATTGTCAGTTCAGAATGATACAAGTCCTTCATTGACATGGATAGTTATCTGTCAAAATGCTTTTCTTCCACAATTTCTGTCTCGCTGCTGCCTCCCCTTCTTTTTGCTCTCTGGGATCCAATTCCCTTATCATCTGTAACTCTTAATATGGTGGTCTAAGGTATTACCTTCAAGATTTTTTTTCTTTCTTCCCCTCCATATATTTAAACACAAAATATGTACCATCCTTTTTTAACATTCTTTCTCCTCCATATAATAGTAACTTGTTGATATCCTTATATAATGCCAATCCCTTTTAAAAGTTCTTGGCCTCAACAACTTCCTATGGCAAGGAGATTCACTGTTTAATGAAATGTTGTGTGTTACTGCTCTTTGAATTTTCCACTGTTAATTTAATTAAATGTCCCAATGAGAAATGAGTGTCAATTAAATGAAAAGTTAGGAACTTCAAAACCATTGTCACAATTAAAGAGAACAAAAAGTCAGAAGGAGATATTAGCTCCTATCCCACAGGGCTTAAGTCAATCTATAATTGTTATCTTGACTAACTGTTCCATATTTGACTATTGTGGGGTTCTTATATCTTCCTCTGCACTCACTGGTAATGGTCACTGTCAGTGACAATGTACATAACTAAATGGATCTTGGGTTGGATCCGGTATGGGAAATCCTATGTTTCTCATGTATCCCACACACCTAGGGTACATCTACACTGCATGCTTATTTTGAAATAAGCTATTCTGGAATAGTTATTCCAAAACAGCTTATTTCAAAATAGCACGTCTACACTGCAGGGAAGCCTCAAAATTAGTCAAAGGCAGGCTTCCGTGATGTAGATATGCTATCTCGATTTAGAGCCCCAGGAGGCAATGGGGAGAAATAACTTGGAATGGCCCTGGTGGGGTGTTATTTCAAAATAGCAGCAGTGGAGTGTCTACACGTCTTATTTCGAAATAGCTATTTCAGAATAGGCATTATTCTTCGTAGAATGGGGTTTACTGATTTTAGAATAAGCCGTCTGTTATTTTGATATTATTTCAAAATAATGGCTATGTAGGCGCTCACATTGTTATTTTGAAACAACGTTATTTATCTCTAAACAATGCTGCAGTGTAGATGCACCCCTAGTGTGGTTCACTCTCCTATGTAGTGGCATTTAGACCATTTACAGCGAGAGATAAGAACAAAGGAGCTCTACATCCCAAGCTGAGAGCCAGCTGGTTTTATAGCTTAAGCTCTAGAGGATCCTACACTTAGGTCCCAGGTTCAAATCCCCTTTCTGGTGGTTACAAGTACGGGCTTGTGTAGGATTTCAACTGGGTCGCTGAAGCTCAGGATGTGCTAGGGTAAGTATGTAACCCAGACACCTAATGTGGTTCACTATCCTATGTAGTGGCACTTAGACCACTTACAGCAAGAATTAAGAACAAGAGAGCTCTACATCCCAAGCTAAGTAGAGAGGGCCCTACCCTATGTACTAGAGAGCCCAGGTTCAAATCACCTAGTGGTATTTACACTAAGTCATACATACATTAATGAATCTTGATCTTAGTACCATAACCACCAACAAATTCTGTTGCTCTCTTTGGTACTATTATAAGATATGCTCAGTAAATCTTGAGCCTTTATGTTGTCACATTGCATGGGGAATTATAATGGCAAACATGTTGGCTCATTGCCGTTTACCAGTGCTAATTGTGTAAATTTGTCTTGTAGGGGAATTTATTGTTTGTTTGTTTTTTCCTGGAGGATCATCTTTCTTTTAGAAGGATAAATAGATAGAATGAGGACCAGTCTCCAGAGTGGCTGCTTTCAGTTTCTGCATCTTGTATTTTGAAATCTTACAGTGCTAGAGCAAGGGAGAAAGAAAGCAAGACACGCACATATGTACCTCATAAATGAAGTCCCTGGTGGCAGGCTTAGCCAAAGAGGGTAAAAAGAAGAGTATGCCAGATACTTTTGCCAGTCTCTAGCTGAATCTTTAGGGTTCACTTCACTGCATTCCATGGGGTGCTTCCACAAAGAAAACAAAAGAGAGATGTTGTAAACAAGAATTTGCTAGATGATGACAAGCGTAAAGCATTCGAGAAGCAAGGCTTGTGTGAATCTTAGTCTCCTTGCTAGAAGAGGTTTTGTTTTGCTACTCTGTCAATATTGAAGGATCTTTGCATCATGCTGAAGTACTTGAGAGAAAATAGCAATATGACTAAGCCTCTCATCAAAAAATAATTGAAATATAATGCACATAATAAAACACAATGAAAGTGGAATCCTAAATCTATTTTACTTTCACGTCATCTTACAAAAATTGTAAAAGATTGTACAGAGATATATTATTAACCTTATCATGTATTCTGCCTCATCTGCTCCAGAAGAAAATGGGTTAGAGGAAGTAAGAAGGGAGGTTTTTTTTCAAGCACACACAAAAAGACCCCAATTTTGTAATCCTTACTCATGTGAATAATCCTTCTTCATGTGAGTAGTCCCATTGACTTCAGTGGTATTGCTCAGATGACCAAGTTTTTTACAGCACTTAGCTAGATTCCCATAGTTTGAATTTAATTCTCATTTAGATTGAGGCCCCTTTACATCATTCTAGCATTGTAAAATGTGCTTAATGTGAACGTAAATTCAATTTATACCCACTTTATGCCCCCTTTAAATTATTATTTGTATTAGCACAGTGTCCCCATTGTTCTAGGGAATGCTCAAATGTGAAACAAATTCAATAAAAGAGTACACACACACCCACACACACATACACCCACAACCGAGTTATGAAGTTTCATTTGGTGTATACAAAAGAATATAGAGAAAAGTAAAGTCCTATACAGGAGCCACATTGATTGACTACACCCTCAGTATGTCAGTCATCTTGGCTACGTCTACACTGGCCCCTTCTCCGGGAGAGGCATGCTAATTTACAACTTTGGAATAGGGAAAAGAGCATCTAGACTGGCGCGATCCTCAGGAATAAAGTAGGAATAAGAGATCCTCAGGAAAAGGGCTTTATTCCGGAGGATCGCGCCAGTCTAGACGCTCTTTTCCGGTTTTTCCCCAAGCCGGAAAAAAAGCGGCGACCATGTTTATTTAAATCCCCCGTGGATTTCCCTATTCCAAAGTTGTAAATTAGCATGCCTCTTCTGGAGAAGGGGCCAGTGTAGACGTAGCCCTTAAGTTTACTGATGGGTGACATTCTCCATGAGATATAAGAGTTTTCTCCCCACCTCTAATGTATGCCAGCTCCTCTTCTCACAATCAGCGCCAGCCTGGTGCACCTGAAGAAGGTTAGACTGACAAGGGATAAAAAACCTAGACCATATTGTAGACAGTTGTCTTGTTAGCATTATAAAGACAGTAGGTAAGTCTGCACTGTTTGTGGACTATAAGACTACTCAACCTTGTGTTTTTCCTTTGGCTAACCCCGAAACGGGAGAACTACCTCCCTAACACTTGTAGCTTGAGAAAAAAAAGCCTCTCTTCAGAATAAATCTACAGCAAGTCCTCCTACAAGTGGTAATTCCAGGTCAGAATAAGTGCCCATACCAACCAGATGGTGAACCCTTTTACAACCACTCTTACATTTCTGGATCACAGGTAACACTGAAAATGCCAAAATATTTTGCATAGAGCTGTAAAGTGAATATTTTCTCCAATAAAAATGCTGACTTCAGTTTGTTGTGATTTCTGAGGTCAGGATTAAATGGACAACTGCTAAGTAGGGGTATGTCTACACTACCCTCCTAGTGCGAACTAGGAGGGTAATATAGGCATACCGCACTTGCAAATGAAGCCCGGGATTTGAATTTCCTTCGACCCCTCCACTCATGAGATTTCAAAATCATGTTTAGAGATTCATTGCATATGTATCCAAATCATATCTGAGTGTTTATGTCTTGAGGGTTGTCCATTTTGCCACTATCAGCGATTAATACCAAACTCATGATAGCTACAATATACAGTATTTGCCATCATACAATTGATTTTTGAAGGTTCCAGCTTGAAGATTTGCTTCCCACAGCCCCATTACATCAGGAAAATTCCTTCAAAAACTTCATCCTTTCAACAAGATTCACTGGGATTGAAAAACATGCCAGGAAAACTTTGAGGATTACAGAAGCAGAATGGCAAAAGTAGAACATCTGCATAGATGAGAATTTACAGTGCTGAAATCTGGTTTAGAAACATTGAATATGTATTGAGAACAGTTAAAATACTAAGAACTTGGTATTAATCCATGTATTGTACTTTTTGTCATATCAGTAAAACATGCTTCCATCTTCTAAGGCAGATAGTTCAAATAGATTAGCCTTTGAAATATTTATATTTTTAAATTTACAGACAAAGCCCATTTTAATGAATTTTTTAGTTATTACCACTTGTCAAAGAAACTGAAACATACATGTTTCCATTATGGAAGAAGGAAATGGTAATCAGTGTTATTTTGTGGGTGGCAGCAGGTTAAGATAACTATAGATTGGGAAGCCCACTCACAGGAACACACAGAGACTAGAGTCTTTGGTTACAGATAATGTTTATTGTAGCAGAAACTCATCTATACTATACAGAAGCATAGTTGTACCATTCATTCCCCTCCCGCACATCCTGCAGAATGAAACTCAAGCTCCTTTTGCATTTACCCTTTATTTTAAATCATCCTAGGTGGGCAGTCTTGGTTTCAGTCTTGGCCCAATAATGGCTCTCTAATTACCCTGCTAAATACACCAACCCAGTTTATATTTACTCCTGCTGTGTGTGTCTTTTATCACCTACAAGTTGCTGGTTTTGAGCACATGGGTGGTTTTGTCAGAGAATGCCTGTAGGCTTGTGATTTTGGGGGCTTCCATGTGCACCTTTCATTGGGGGCATGTCTACACTGCACTGCAACTCGAAATAAGATACAGAATTTGAGCTACTCAAATTGCGTATCTTATTCTGATGTAATTGCAAAATAGCTTATTTTGTCATTTTGTACTGTCTACACAGCACCAAATTTTGGAATAAAGCACTATTCTGAATCGTCCCTTACTCCTTGTAGAATGAGGCTTACGGGGATGTCAGAATAGCAAGCCCAAAGTAATGGACTTGCTTTGAAGGCACAAGATAACTATTTTGGGGTACTCTGGTATCCCAAAATAGTGTTGCAGTATAGACTTAACCTGGCTGTCTTACCAAACAAACTCAATGTCAGATAGAGCCAGCTGCCCACAGTATATACTACTTTTGGGTCTAGTAATATGCTGCCCACTCCAATGCCATCCTCTTATATCATATGTCTCTTTGAGCAGAATGGCACTCATCTTGCTTTAGTAGCATGTAAAATAGACTCCCTTTGTTCATTTTATTTTATACATTCCTACTGAAGCTTCCCATCCTTGCCTTTCTCTCCCCACCAACACTTAAGCATGACCAGCTTTACCATTCCCTTGAAACTGGCGTTGTAAATTGCCATATAGATCTATTTTCCTTAATGGAGTTATAAACATTAGCACCCACTGAGGATCTGCTCCCTTAATACATGATATTGCAGAGGTTTGAGGCTTGGCAATGGCTTCAGTCCTACTCCTTTTAAAGTCAGTTAAAATATCAGTTCACTTTAATAGAGTAAGTCATCCAAGAGCACTGAGTTGGTCTCCTTGCTCAAAGCTGGAAAAGTGATCCTTGGCTTTTTTACAATTTGTCTGTGATATTAGGCGGTAGACTCATTATTTTAAAATTGTCAGCACCAAATCTGATCAACAAAGAACAATTGAATCAAGGGTTCTGAAAACTGTGCAATAAACACAAGCTTAATATGTTCATACTATCAAATGCAATTTTGTTTCGGAATCAGTATAGACAATCGCAGACAATAATCTTGCAGTTCAACACTGTTTTACTTGTATATCTCTAAAGAGATTATGGACTATCTCCTTGGATGGCTGGAACTAGCATGCTACTCTTGAGTCACTGATTAACTTTTAAAATATGATTTAAAAATGTTTGAAAGGATGCCAAGGGATTTTGATGATGTAGTCTGAAAATGATCTCTTTGACCTTAGCCATGTATTATTTTTGCAGTCATGAATGACTATTTGTTAGATACACTTCCAAGGTTCTCCGATTAGTTCACTGGAGAAAAGATAATGTATAGATGTAGAGATACTTCATCAATTTTATTGCCTCTTATTGGCACCAAAAATTCAGTGACAGAGAAAAACACAGTTCAATGCTATTTTTTGTATAGAACTTCCAATCTAAAATTGCATGAGAGTTCTGCCTTTGGGCTTTTACTATCAATGGATTTAAACAGTATTTGGCCCTTGATCAGCAAAACAATTAAGCCTGTGCTTATCTTTAAGCATGTGTTTAAGTCCCATTTATGTAATTAATGATGTCAATGAGATGTAAGCCTATGCTTAAAGTGAAGCACATCCTTAAGCTGTTTGCTATGTAAGGCAGGGGCTTTGTGGATTTAGGGCATGTATAACTATTATATTAGGATTCTTGGGAATCTGAATTTCACTGTAGTTCTGATAGCTAGTCTAAATGGATAAAAAAGTCTTTATGGTTATTGAAAATCTTTTTTTCAGTCATGTACATGACTGAAAATGGATGGTGTTTATCACAATTCTGCAGCAAAACTCAGTTCATGGAATACTGCAGTATGTAGAAGAAATTTTTCCAGTTTTTACATGCAGGCAAATTTACTTCCAAACAAGTTGTAGGAAGTGTGTTCTGCTTTTTTAGAAAGAGACCAGCCATCACTAGAATGGCTTTTCCAGTGATCCAAGCAAACTGTCAATGCTGTTAAGATGTAAAGAAAGTGGGTGGCCTTTGAAAAGCCATCACATCGCTGCTGGGGGAGGGAGGGGAAATATTCTTGATTAACTGGATTAATTCAAGTGGGTAGGGAAGCAGATTACCTTGATGAGTCCAAGTTTGTGATCGAGAAATTGACATGACTTTGGGCTATTCCAAAATTGTGTCCATGTCTACAACACATTTTTTAAAAAGTGGGCAGAATGGATGGTGAGCTTGCTGTCCTTCAGAAGAGGGCTAAAGAAACTGACATTTCAGAAGCAATGCTGTTTAATGATTAAGTTAATAGAATAGCGTTGTTAATGTGAAAATTGCAACCCACACAGGAGTAATAAAACAAACACTTGTTGGGGAAGGGGAATATGGAAGTCTTGGTATGGAAAAGGAGGGAAACTACAGGAATAGTATACTGGGAATTAGGTCTCTTGAGGTCAGTTCCAAATTTTGCCACTGGTTCTCTCTGGGTGCATCTACACAGCACTCAAAACTCAAAATAATTATTTCAAGCCTGTTTTGAAATAGGCTGTTTTGAAATTTGGCACTGTCAAAATGGTGGGCATGTTTTTAAGATGTAGGGTAGTATACTAAGGTATCCTGAAATATCTCTGCTGTATAGAAGTACTCTCTGAGATTTTGGCAAGTCACTTAACCTCTCTCTGCGTTCCATTTCTCCATCTGTATATAACACTACTTATCTGTCTCCCAAAAGAGTTATGGCAATGAATGCATATTTTAAAAGTGCTTTGAGATCATCACATAAAGAGCCTACAAACAATACATGAAAAATAGTACAATTAATTTAATGTCTAATTGTATGTCAGTTTTTTGGCAGGCTGACTATGTCATTAAAAGGGCAGTTTCTACTTTATCTTTAATTAGTTCAAAAGTAGGATAAAGATATGCAGAAAAAAAACATCTATGGGACTGTGCCAGAAAAATCACATGGATTTTGCTTTCTCCCAATCAAGTATGGGCCCTGACAGAAAGAGAAATAGATTATCTGGAAGAGATAAGAAGGAAGAAACACTAACTGGAAAGGGAAAAAATATTAAAAGTAAACTGGAGTGAAACATATGTTTAAAAAAGAAAAAAATGAGGATTTAACCTAAATTTAACCCAAGTTTTCAAAGCATGGTCCTTGCATATGTGTGAATAGTTTTGAACATGCAATGATTTGTACACATTTTTGTACTTCCATTGCTGCATATAAATGATAGAATATATCTATGCAAAACTCCTTTCCACGTACAAACTGAGTTTACCCATTGTATCATTTGCAAGAACATAAAGAAACCACATTTGAGAATGGGCTGTAAACTAATAAAGAAAATAAATCAAATAAAAATGGGAAATAAGCAAACTGTGTTTGAATAATGTATTTGTATTTTTAACTAGGTAATTAAAAATGGTCACCTAGCTAGATGAGGTGAGGCTTTGTTGGAGCTCAGTGGCAAAAATCTACTTCTAGGGCCATGGACATAGCATTCTCTCCCTCCCCTCACAATATAGTCTCCTTCTCCATCTCATGAAATGCATGGAGCTGCTTTGCTGAAGGAGTCAGCTTATGCCCCCAGTATGGCACCAGTGAATGATTTGTGACATAAGGGAAGCTTAACTGCTTTCCTTTCTGGATGGGAAGATATACAGGGACTTCCTGGGCATGAGCATTTTTAGTCTGATGTCCATTTTGTGATCACATCCTTCCCCCCTTTAGATGGATCTGAAAGATCTGAAATGCCAGGGCTCGCCAATTACCTTTTTCAATTTCTGGATGAAGTTTTTGTGATATGGCAGAATGGACAGTTTTGTGGGAGGGAGAGAAGTATCTTACTTTTAGCACCCACAAGAACTGTTTGGAGACATATTGTTTATTAGTGTAACTTATGACAGGTTCTAAAGCTGAGTATTAGATGGAATGGGGGTCAGCTGTGGAGCGATGGACTAACCTTAATTAAAGGTTAGTCAGTCATCGGTTGTGGACATTGTAAGGGGTTAGCCTGAATGTGTTGGACAGTTTAAAGATCCCTCCTATTATTATTACTACCAACCTGCTATGTGAAGAGAAGATCAATATGCTCCCATTACAAGAGACTCACTTATCAGATAATGAAAAAGCATTAAAAATATCATATTTCATGGTACAATTTAGTAGCAAGTCAACATCACTCAAAACATACCCTGGCAATGTTTATGAGACAAGAGCTCTGATGGACTGAAACTCATCAGTTTCATACTATATCACAACGAGAATCAAGAAGTTTGATTACCAACATCCAAAAGTCATCAAATGTTGCCAGGGATCAAATCGCAGCCACCTTTTATTATAGGTTTGAGTCTTCAATAGCTATCATACAACCTGGTGTTATGACAATAACAATACTATGGGTCCAAAACTTACTGAAGGGCCCATGCCTCAAATCAAGACAAGCATCTACTGTTCGATCCTGAAGAGCCAGGAGCCGTGTATTCTTCAAGATGGAGAAAAGGCTACTTGCCATACATGTGCTTCATGTCCTGTCACCAGAACACATGGTTTCTGTGGGGCAGAACTGTCACTGATATTTTGCATAGCCAACACCACCTTGTTATCAAACCCATTGATTTCCAAGTCTCGCTTATTACATCATTACCAAAGCTGCACTGGAATTTCAGAAATGTTGTTTACAAAGGCTACACAGAAACCATAGACCTCCAAATATAACTGTGCACCAGCTCCTGGCTCCCCTGGTAGCCCGGCTGAGCTGTGTGCAAATCCCAGTCCCTACCATCCACAGCCCAGCTGACCCCCCCTTTTCCAGCCCAGTTGAGCCATGTGCCTAGCTTCCTGGTTCTTGGCTCCCCTCTAGCCCCAGCTCAGCTGGGCTATGTGTCCCCCCCCACCCTTCTCATTTTGCTGAATTCTGGCCACCTTCACCCTTCTGGGACTCTCTGATCCTAGAACATCTGTTGTCTGACTTCACCACAGATGTTGCTGGACCAGAGACTTCCAGTTTATATAGGTGCAGCCCATATTCTAACCTAGCTTAATCTATTAGGGTATGTCTACACTACCCTCCTAGTTCGAACTAGGAGGGTAATGTAGGCATACCGCACTTGCAAATGAAGCCCGGGATTTGAATTTCCCTGGCTTCATTTGCATAAGCTGGGCGCCGACATTTTTAAATCCCGGCTCGTTTGAACCTCGTGCTGCGCGGCTACACGCGGCACGGACTAGGTAGTTCGGACTAGGCTTCCTAGTCCGAACTACCGTTACTCCTCGTGGAACTACCTAGTCCGTGCCGCGTGTAGCCGCGCGACACGGGATTCAAACGAGCCGGGATTTAAAAATGGCGGCATCCGGCTTATGCAAATGAAGCCCGGGAAATTCAAATCCCGGGCTTCATTTGCAAGTGCGGTATGCCTACATTACCCTCCTAGTTCGAACTAGGAGGGTAGTGTAGACATATCCTTATAGTATAGTACACATACACTATTATAGCAGACACTGTTAGGCATATAGTCATTGTTGTTATCTTGAAACTCACATAGGAACAGTTCCATCTGGTAGGAGGGACAGATTTTCAAACACAGTAATTCAATGTAGCTCCATTGCCTTCTTTAAGAAATGTGCCTTATACAGTATCTGAATTATATACCTGGTGGTTTTGTCATGGGGACCCTCCTGTCCCTCACAACTAGAACAGCACAACTTAAACTTCAGAATCCATGCAATTATACTGCCTAGACACAAGGGAGTGAGAAACATAAGCTGTATTTCTGAATTTTCTTTGTAACACTTTAATGAAGCCTCTATAAATGTTTTTGTAATTGAGTACAATAACAGAGAGGTTGAAATGGCTGATCATAAAAACAGATCATGAAGATAAATATAAAATAAATCTAAAACCAGCCCCTTTCAACCAGATCTACCAAATAGCACACTAGTTGGTATATTAACAATTATATTACAAATTGGGAAATGTATATATTTTAAATCATAAAGACATGTTGCCCCCACATTTTTCAGTTTTGTGCATTGCGTGATAACAGGTTTCTTTTATTTTTAATTTTGGCAGGAGGAAGTAGATGTACTTTATTATTATTCATAGTGCTTCCAATGATCAAGAAAGAGTCTGGTCCTTTATTTTGTGAAATGATGCTTGGCTGGAAGTAAGTGGGAATAGAACTCGTCAAATCTTTTACATATTGCACTGTAGCTTGTTTCCAGGGAAACCACTTTCTCTATGCTTGCTTAGAACAGCTCCACCATTAGGAAACTGGCTATTGTAGGAGTTTAAACACAGTAGAAAAATAGGCCTGAAGGGAAGAGCAACATTAAAATAGTTTATGAGATAGTGGAAATAATATTTATTTGTATTTACTGCAGGGGTGATTTTCAGCTACTTGAATCTAGACTTTCATCTTAGGAACTTTTTCTCTATGTTGAAGGAAGGCACACAATAATATAATAATATAAATATGAAAGCAAAATGCAGCTCAGCTGGCTGAAGTAAACACTGAGAGATCCCTGAGGCCACCATGAAAACTGGCGTAAGCATAACACAGAGAAGAAATAGATAAAATTGAGAAGGATTTTCTTTGGCAAGAATAGCTTTTGTGTCATTTTACAGCTTTTCCATTCTTTTACTTTGGATTATTATTGTTGATGTATCAATAATGAACTAGAAGAAATAGAACTAATACAAATTATTGAAAAGTTCATCTTCTCCTGGCACTTGTGAACTTACTCTATTATCAAATATAAACATAACCACCAAGTTTGTTCTTGTAAGTTGAGTTTCACAAGGTGACATTTTGAAGATCTCATTGCATAGCCACCAAATTAGTGTTTGACATTCCTGGGTCATTCTTTCAAGTGATGCTTTCACAAGTATTGCAATCAAGATTTTCAAATAAGAAGGACTGGGGTCATGGGCATACCTTCTTGTGTTAAATACAGAGAGATAAATAGAAAGAGAGAGAGAGAGAGGGAAGTGTGCTCCCTCTTTTTTTGGGAGGTCCTGCTCAATGGAGAGAGAAGTTCCTCTGCCGACCACTGTTGAAGGTAATATGAGCTCCTCCTCCTGTTTTGTTCTATGGAGGACAGCATCAAAACTGCTGACCTATGAGAAATAGTTACAAAACTGGGCATATTTAGTCTTCAAAAAAGTCCATTCCCATGCACTCAGGGCAGGACCAAGTGTAACCTGCATAACTTTTTGGGAGTGGTTCACTGTCCAGTGTAGAGGCACTTAGACCACTTACAGAAAGAAAGAATAAGTTTGCTCTGCAGCCTTAGCTGAGAGCCAGCTGGCTTTTAGCTCAGGCAATACAGGCTCATGCCCTTAGCTCCAGAGGTCCCAGATTCAGTTCCGCCTGTTGGCATTGAAAATGGGGGCTCATCCAGGGTTTCATCTGGGATGTCTGTGAAGCTCAGAACACATTTCCTCAGCTAGCAGAAGTATGTAACCCACACACTTTTTGGGTGGGATTCACTGTCCCATGTAGTGACACTTAGACCACTTACAGAGAGAATGAGTTTACTCTGCAGCCTTAACAGAGGGCCAGATGACTCTTAGCTCAAGTGGCAGTAGCTGATACACTAAATACCATAGGTTGCAGGTTAGTTTCTGGCTGTTGGCATTACACAAGTGTCATCTAGATAATCTCTAAAACACCATCAGATATTTACACTGAAACAAAAAAGCAGAGAGGCAGTGTGAGAGGAAAAATATCTAATTAACATCAGGATCCTGACTTGCCTTATCACTTCATCTGCTGGAAGCAAGTTAACATGACTGTTACTCAGTATTTGACATTGTCTCTCAGAGTGCTCTGGTCATGAAAAACAATTCTTAACTGAGTCACATCACATTAATTCTGCAACATTATGTTCAGTTCACAAAGTGAAATGAGGTATTGATATGGCTACATATGGTATTGTGTCTGAAGATGAGTGAGATAGTTGTGTTAGTTAGACAAAGGTGTATGCATGACCTCCTTTTGGCTAAAACATGAGTTTAGGGCAAGGTAAGCAGTTGAAAAACCATGGGCGTTTATTTGAATGAGCAATCATCGTTTTCTTTCTCAGTCCTAGAGCAGCAGCACCATGTCATAAAAGAAAATAACTGCAGCACTACATGCACTGCACTTGAAAATGATGAAAGGATAGAATATAGTAGATTTTGTAATCTCTGTGTATTAAAAAGTATTAAAGTTGTCAGAATTATGTGTATGAGAGCCCATGTATTACATGAATTGACTGGATTCACACTGTGCATTGGGGGCCCACAGCACCATCAAATCTGATTGGATGAGAAGCACAACAGCTGCTGTCCCAGCCTGCCTTAAAGCCAAAAGCTGTTTAGCCAAGAGCTATAAAAGTTTACTTCATGGGGGTTGACTGCCAATGTGTAGCAACTAGCAGTAGGGTGGGTTCTGGTTCACTTTTGGATATATTTGTACAATATTTGTATAGGACTGTGAATGTCAATTTGCACATAATCCTAGTGAGCATCCTTCTAAAAAAGATAAATCTACTTATACAGTAGGATACAAGCTTTTTAATTTCACTCTTTTCCCTTAGTTATGGGGAGTTTGTAATTTTGGGTGTGGGTGTAAAAGTCTTTGAGAAGATTGGCTTAGCAGGATCACCGTATAGTGTCAATAGTAAAGATGGGTCAAATATCTGCTCCTCTGAGCAATAAGAGCTGGTAATGCTACAGCCAAGCAGTGAACTCTGTTTTCATTTTGCATATCTTTTTCTGCTTTTCTTCCAAAAGAGGCTTTTCCAACAAAAAAAGACTTTTCTACATGGGGCCAATTGTTGGGGGAAAAAGCCTCTTTCAAAACATCCCTTCTTCCTCTTGGAACAAGGTTTACAGGGATGCCAAAAAAAACCCCACATCTGATTTTCTGAAATTCTTTTCAGAAAAGTTGCTGCATTCCTTGGATGTGGCAGAGCTTTTCCAGGATACCTCTGGTATCCCAGAAAAACTCTGCAGTCTAAACATACCCAGGATGTATTGAGAAATCTTGCTGGTATTATAATACAACCCCAGCATTGAAGCAATAAATGATTTGAGTTTGTTTAGTCTGCAGAAGAGTGAGGGGGGATTTGATGGCAGCCTTTAACTTCATGAAGAGAGGTTCCAAAGAGGATGGAGAAAGGCTGTTCACACTAGTGACAGATGGCAGAACAAGGAGCAATGATCTCAAGTTACAGCGGGAGAGGTCTAGGTTGGATATTAGGAAAAACTATTTCACTAGGAGGGTGGTAACGCAGTGGAATGGGTTACCTAGAGAGGTGGTGGAATCTCCATCCCTAGAGGTTTTTAAGTCTCAGCTTGACAAATCCCTGGCTGGGTTGATTTAGTTGGGATTGGTCTTGCCTTGGGCAGGGGGCTGGACTTGATGACCTTCTGAAGCTCTATAATTCTATGATTCTATGACCTAAGTAGCTCTGATGAAAAATTCCCACCAACCTGTAAATATAAACAATCTGGAAATAATATGATGTTTGCATGCCTTTAATGAAGTCACATGTTCTGAATATTCTCCCAGCACAGCTTCTGGAAGATGTGAATAATTGGGATTAAGCCAGTACTCTTGTATAGATGCTCTAAAGAGAGGAGATACACATAAATTTATTATGTAAAGAGTAACCAATTCTTGAGGTTTTGAATGAAATAATTCTCAGAACATCCCAGTGTTTTAAACCTGATGGAATGCCATGATGGTTGCTTTCTATAGTTGATCATATTCAGTATGGCTTGAGTGCTCCCTGTGATATATATTAAGCAATATTTCTAACACCTGTTCATTTGGTAGTGTGTGATTATGTTGATTCAGACACTCTTTGAGCATATAAAAGAAAATTGTGGTTAATGTTCCACCTGCCTTCCCGGGAACCAATATGATAATATAAAAGTGAATGAGCTTATACTCCAGAGTCCTTAGTAGTACTGCAGAATAGTAGCCTGCAGTAAGCAATCTGAATACCATGGAAAAACCATGTGTTATATATATATATATACCACATAGAAATTTGATGTATTATATTTTTGTTTGGAAATTTTACTGAGGATTCTTTCATGTGCTACAAAATTGTGCCACTATTTTAACTCTGAAGTCTCATTTTATTTTTCCGCATTTCACAAATAATATGAAAAATGAAAGACTAATACGTGAACTGGAATTTTATGGAATACGTAATCTCTTGCCTAGACCTCCTGCTAAGCACATCAGCAGCACAAAAGGAATTAGAATCCTGCAGTCTTTCTTACCTCAAATTTAAATTACTGTCATGGTAAGGCGGAAAGCAATGAGTCCCAAAAGACATAGTCAGTTGTAAATCACCATAAAAGAGCTGATTGAATACAAGTTAGCACACAGATTAGATATGCCACATAAATATTGAAAACTAACTGAACATTTTTGGTGATAAACAAACATACAAATATAAATATAAATAAAATAAAATAAAGTACAAGAGCTTGCTGTTTCAATTTGGATGATATACCTTAGTGAAATCAGGGCCTAATGTAGACATTGAGCTAGACTAGCGGTGGATAGTAAGTATATTGATTAATAGAGATAAACTACCCTGCATGTTTTTAGTAGACTCTGTAAAAAGGGTAACTTCTTTCTCTAGTTACTTTATAAAACAGTTCAGAATAATATCTATGTAAAAACCATGCACTATACATGGTATAATTAAATTTTCTCAACATCAGTGGCCTGATTGAGATTCCAAGTTAAATAAGATCAGCGAGCATCATTTTGAAAGAACAAATTAGACAGTGAAATCTATCTGTAGTGCATGTATCCCCTGAGGAAATCCCTGAAGCATTATTTTCCCATCTAATCTGAGCCTTGCCTGAACTGAAATTCTTCTTATTTTTAAAAGCAATCTTATTTTAAAGAGAAATTCATTGAAATCCACATCTCCTGCAGATCATTTCTGTCTTTCAACCCTCATCCCTGTCAATGATTGGAGAATGTTGTCAGGAACGGAGGTTTGTCATCATCACCAGCAGTAACTTCATGGTTAAATAAAATCATTGTTGTGTAACTGAAAACTATGAGATGTAAACCATCATATAAACATGCCCATATTAAAGTATACTTACGCACCTCAAAACTTTACAAGAAGCCTACAAACTATTTGAAAGGAAAACAAAATAATTCAGTACATGCACACATTTTCTGAATCATTTGACTTCTCAGAATGGGCGTTATGGATCACAACATAATGATAACCATCATAAGTTATCAGCAAAGGTTAAATATAGGACTTGTACTCTTGAGTTAAAAGGTTATCTCTTCTATCAATACATATAGTAGATTCTCATTCTTTTCAGACCAGCTATTGGAAAGGATACTCTTAACATAGTAGGTTACACTAAAATCACATTTCATAGAATCTATAATCTAAAAACAGTAAAATACCCAAACTCAGTAGATAGACATAGTACACAGAGAACATGGAGAAGCTATCAGAAACACCAAAACATTTCCATACCATTGAAATTAAGAAACAGCAGCCATACAACATACTTATTCACATTTATATTTTCAAATGTGGCTTTCTTTCTGTTGGAACAATTTTGGTCTTCTTTTTCCCCCCTGCAGTATTGCATTACTGGCAAATGTTATCATGTGTACAGAGGTCAGATTAGTAACATTGGTCCTCAAGATTTGTGATAAGAATAAATACGACAAGGAAAATATTGTGGTCACACAAAGAGAAGCCAGGAAGAGGCTTGGCTGAAAATCAGAGCCCTAGAGTTCACAGTCAGAACAATTTAATAAAAGTTCCCAGACTTAAATGTTTCCAAAATCAAAAATCTCAGCAACGATATGATTCTCTGTTCTTGCTTTTTTCATAGTGGTTTTTTTTTAAGTTTGGTTGATAGTATTAATCTGACAGTACAGGTTGGACCTCCTTGATCTGGCACCATTAGGATATCTCTGGTCCTGGATGAAGGATTTTGCCTGACCAGGGGAGGTAATTTTTGGCCCTCCTACTGCTGGCCCAACTCCCTGCGTTGCTGCCCCACAGGGCTTCCCAGCTACCCAAGACAGGCCGTTGGGCCATACGCCGGGCTTCCTGGCTCCCACCCTCACTCCCACTCCCAGCAACTCAGCTGAGCTACATGGCTAGAATTCACAACTCCTGGCCCACCCCATCTGTAGTCCAGCTGGGTCATATACCATGTTCCCAGGCCCTCCTCTCCAAGGCCATGCTCTTCCCTCCTGCCACACACCCGTTCCCCCTAACCCACTGTGCACCGAGACTCTCTGATCCTGGAACATCCATAGTCCTACCGGATCACAAATGTTTCTGGACCGAGAGACCCGGTTTATAGAAATGCAACCTGCATTTTTAGTAGCTTGCAAGAACAGCTGTCTTCTACAGGATGACAACTGGCAGCAGAGGGTTTTTTTTTTTATTTTGCATTTACTTTGTTTTTCTCTTCTTTTATCAAGTACCTGTATCACAAGGCCTCATCAGGACATCACTGTTGATGTCAAACTTCTGTTTTTCATTGTAGAGCATATTCTCCCAAAAGTAATTTCCTTGCCAAAACAGTGCCTTTAGAGTCTATCTGTAAAATTGCCCCAACATTAATCTACAGTAGAACCTCAGAGTAATGAACATCAGCGTTATGAACTGAGCAGTCAACCATGCATAATCAGGCAGTAGCAAAGATGGGGTGGGAGACCCATCAAATACAGCCATGTGAAACGAAAACTACTACAAATAAAAGGAAAGTTTAAAAGAAAAGATTTGACAAGGTAAGGAAATAATTCTTGTTCTTGTTTCATTAAAGTTAAGATGGTTAAAAGCATTTTTTGTCTGCATAGTAAAGTTTCAAAGGTATATTTAGTCAATGTCCAGTTGTAAACTTTTGAAAGAACAACCATAATGTTTGGTTCAGAGTTATGAATAATTCAGAGTTGTGAACAACTTAGATTCCCAAGGTGTTAATAACCCTAAGGAGGTTCTGCTGGTTTTGCTTTCCTTTCTCAAGTCTGGTCTGCACAATCATGCTGTATTGGTGTAGCTGCACCCCTGCCAGCCACAAAACTTTCCTGCTGGCATAATTATTTCACTTCAACAAGAGGTGGAAGCTATTTTAGCAGAAGACTGCCTCCTGCCAACAAAGCACGATATGGACATTGCTTTAAGTCAATATATCTTATGTTACTCAGAGGGGTGCCCTTTTCATACCCTTGAATGATGAACTTATATAGATTTAAGCCATCTCTGTATTCTTGTGCTGTGAATTTCCTCTTTTTAGCTCTACCCACACATTGATTCCAAAGTTTACTTAATCACACTGTAACCCAGTGCCCTAAGACCATATCCATTATATTCACCCACACATAATACTTCCACAATCCTACCCAATCACAAGCTCAAAGACATAGCCTGTCTGGCCAAGTTATGGCCCTAACATATTGACAGGAAGAAAGGCCTCCCATGGGCCACTGCAACAGCTGGGGATCATCAAAGTGGAGCCATGCTGGCCAGGGTCTTCTCTCCGAATGTACCACCAATGAGGTAGGGACTGAGAGGATGGTGTTCAACTGGCCAATCATGCACACTGTACCATGCAGCAATTAATGTTTAAGAGAAAGTTGAGGAGAGCTTTACATCCTCTTTGTTCTTGTGTCATCACCAAAGATATGGCCCCCTAGTTTCCAGAGTTTCCTGATATCCAGAGAATAATTGTGACCTCAGTTAGATCAATGTTCATTAAGAGTAACTACAAAAGCCAATAGAACTATGTTTGCAACACTGAAATTAAAAAAAAAATTACCCCAGAGGTCTTCCACTTTCATCTATGTTATATACATACTTAGGTGCTTCTTCCCAGCCAGATGCTGGGTCTCTCTGTAGTCCATCTAGATATTAAATCTTTCCTCCTTCTAGACAGTTTTTCCCCTTTCACATACCAATACTCAAGGCCAGTTTCAGAGGTGGAATAAATGATAGTATCAGTTATGTCAGTACATGTGCATGAATATAAATAATTGCAATTTAGTTGCTCAGGGACACTGGAGAGGAATTGCAGCAGTAGACAGTAGGAAGTGCTGTTTCTCAGTTACCACTCAAGTACATTTCATGAGAAGCAAACATATAAAGAGACCAGTTCTGGCAGGTACTCAGCGAAGAAGTTAATGGAAATTTAGGGCATTCAGTGATTTCCAAATGACTGGGCCCTTGGTGAGCATATGTGGTAGCCCTCTAGGCTATCTCAGGAAACAGCTCCTGAGCAATGTTCGGCCATCCCTGCCAAATACTTTATACACATTTATAATAAATTCCTTTGCAAATCCTGATTGATCTATGGCACACCAAGAATAGCATAATATATACATTTATCTTGTAGAATTGTTATTAAACTGAATCATCTGTCTAACTGACTCAAACATGAGCATCTTTTAGGGGCAATGTTAATTAAGTCAGACATTCAGCTGTCTTGTTATGGTCACCAAACACCAATTAGAATAAAAAACAACAAATAGTCTAGTAGCTCTTTAAGACTAACAAAACATATAGATGGTATCATGAGCTTTCATGGGCACAACCCACTTCTTCAGAGTGGGTTGTGCCCATGAAAGCTCATGATACAATTTACATGTTTTGTTAGTCTTTAAAGTGCTACTAGACTATTTGTTGTTTTTTAAGTTTTTCCTGTTACTGACTAACTTGGCTACCCCTCTGAAACTAATTAGAATGTTTTTGTAGAAACACACATACTTTTTTATACAACCAGGTTGCATAATTTTGTTGCAATCTTGGAGCCGAACTATGCACATGATTCCCATTCACACGGTACCCTTATGCCCTTGCATATGTGCTTTGAACGCATACTGAGTTGCTCATGGAGGGTGTAGAATAGAGCACAGTTTTCATTTTAAAGGAAGATGTGGCCCATTTACTTTACAACAAGGATGAAGCTTAAAGCTGAATAGCAGAGTTTTTGTTTAAGTAGTCCTCCAATGCTATTCCACAGTTCCACAGGACTGTATTTTCCATCCCTTCTGCTTATGCCACTTGCTACCTATACACTGGAGGCTAGTTTCTGAATTATAAATACTGTTAGCATTTAATCCTTCATTACACGTGGCCCGCTCTTCTTCTGTGGTACACAGCTTGTCTCACCTCAAAAATCCTAGAAGATGCCTTTTTACAATCCAAGGACTTATCTACAATTAGTTCATCTTATATTAGGTCGACCTTCAGCCACTGTAGGAGCTAAATTGTCTGTTATTGTCAGCACAGCACTCTAGCCAGTGGTGTGCATCCTTAACAGGGGCACTTGCCTCAACTGAAGTGGGGCATTCTGGGGTACTGATGTCTGTGCTTGGCTCATAGTTGGAGCCCCTGATTCTGCCTCAAGCTGTTAGCCCCGGCTATGAGCATAATAGTGGGCTCAACTTCACAGCATGGAACCTACCAGAGGTGAAGTTGACTTATCAGTTTCATGGCTGTTATTTCACATTTCCACTCCAGCTCAGCCTCATGCAGAGCTCACAGATGGAGTCCCCCAGCTCTGAGACTGAGAACTGGAGCCAGAGACCAAATGTGAAATAATAACAACTGTGAAACTGACAAGAATGACGATTTTTCTGGTGGTAGGCTCCCTACTGTGAAATTTAGCCCTTAGTTCAGCATCCCAGCCCTGCTGCCCAGGTTGAGGCAGCATATGTTACACAGTAGCTACATAGACACTGCAGCACCCTAACTATATTGACCTAAGCACTATGCCTCTTCAGAGATGGACTTCTTAGGTTGATGTAGTGGGTGACTTACATCAACCTGACTCTAGTATAGACGAGGCCTCAGACTGAGAACTCTTTGAGAAAGAGGCTGTTCTTTCAGTTACTAGTGCCTAGCACAGTGGAAGTTTTGGCCTTGCTTGTTTTCTGTAGGAAATATCACAATATGGTGAATAACAGTTACAAACAGGAAATCTCATTTTTAACAATGAACAGCGTATTTTAAAACACACACTCCCTGGTTTTCTTCCTTTTACAACTCAAACTTTATAATGTATTGGAAGAAAGAATAGAAGAAAGAAAGGTCAGTGTGTACATTTTGATTCATGTAAATTTTAGCCTCAGGCTTTATATTGCATGCTGTAGTTCTTCTGCAAGCGAAATGTCTCAGATATGCATACTCTACCCCCAAAAGTAAATTAATACACTAATTAAATTTAACCAAAAAACCCCTATTTGAAAGTGCTATGAAATGGTTAGTGAATGTATTAAACTGCTCACTATAATACAATATGAGAAATATTAATGGATAGTTTTATTTACTTTTACCTGTAGGGAGAAGCCTGTTCTTTTGGATCAAGAAGTTCTAAATTGTAATATTGCTTTCCCAAGGAAATTCCATCTGCCCATGGTTTGCAGAATAGTATGTGGAAAAAACTCCTGACTCTACAGAAATGACAGTGACAAATCTTCCATTGACATAAATGAGCTCTTGTTTTACATTTATTTAATTTTTGAACATTTACAGGCGGTCCCCAGGTTACGTACAAGATAGGGACTGTAGGTTTGTTCTTAAGTTGAATTTGTATGTAAGTCGGAACTGGTACATATTTTGGGGAGGGACGGGGAGCTGGAGTTAGGTGGAAAAGACCCTGATTCTCATACAACTTCCTTATTCTAAGAAAAACACATAGGCTGTGTCTAAATAAGAATAAGAAATCCTCCGGAAAAGGGCTTATTTTCCGGAGAATCGCGTCTAGACTGGCGCTTTTCTCCGGCTTATTCCCAAGCCGGAAAAAAGTGGCAGCCATGTAAATGCAAATCCCCCCGGGGGATATTTAAATCCCCCGCGGATTTGCAATTCCGACTGGTCTAATCTGCATCCCTTTTCCGGAAAAGGGGTGCAGTGTAGACACAGCCATCCTGTTTTGATATGAAGGTTTTTTTGGTTGATATTTTAATTAAAAATTGATCATAAGTTTCAGTGTTTCATGCTATATCAAAATCTTCCTTTTGGGGTACCTGAAAGATCCCAGTTATTCATTTAATAGTCAGAATCTTTGTTTTTTATAACAAAAAAAAGTTTATTCAATGCATATTACTGTTCCAAATAGAATTTGCTACAGATGGTTCAGTGAAATGGGTATTAAGTGTAATCAATAGTCATTGGAGAGCACAGTGAAATATTGATACAATCAAAGCTGTTGTATTCTGCTGAGCAGAAAATGGAAATCCCTTCCTGTGAAGTGTGTGTGTGAATTTATCCACAGGATTAATTTTAAAGAAAAATTCTGTGTTGGGAACACAGGTGGGTCCTCATTGTCCACTCACCCACTTTGCAACCAGACCCATCCCCTCGGGGCTTACCCTGCTCCGCTCCAGCCAGGGTGTGGGGTTAGGGCTTATCCCCTCTTCCCTTCTACCCTGCTCATCCCCATTCTTGCCCACCCACACCACTGGGTAATTTTTCAGCTTCCCGTCTGCCAGGCTGGAAGGGACTTGTTAATTTCACGTGACGCTAACAAGATACTTGCAGCTCTAGTGCTGAAGAGGGAAAGAGCTGTTGCTCCCAAGGTGGGGACTGTAACACAATGGGTCTCACTGCCTGCTGCTTCTGCTGTTCCCTAGGAAATTAATTTTTCCGCTCTGGGGTGCCCCCTTTTGGCTGATGTCTTGTTCCCCCCAGCAGACCCGCATCCTCAGCAGCGAGAAAAGCCGCTCCGCGTCTCCCTGGTCTGCTGGGGGGGAAGCACCCCCCGCGCCGCCAGAGGTGGCGACAGTGGGGGAGGCACCCCGCACTAGCTGCGCCTCCCTCCCCCCCGTTTGTAACTAGGGATCCGACGTAAGTCGGATTGATGTAACCCGGGGACTGCCTGTATATCATTTAACAAAATGATAATATTTGGGGAAGTGCTAGGATTTTTTTCAAAACATTTCTCACTTTTCAGAACTTGCCCTTTTAAAAATAAATATTAATTAAATTTGGAAGCCTTTCTCTGAATCTTCTTCTGTACCCCTCACTATAGTCTCCAGACACCTCACAAATTTATTTAATGACCATAAGAAGTTTCTGTATCTCTTTCCAACTTTCAATTTGCAGAAAATTGTTCATGTAAAATCCTTCCCCCTCTCTCCCTCTCACAAGATTTTGGCAGATTGCTGAAGACACAGGGTATGTCGACACTACAGAGTTTCGTCAGAAAAACAGCTGTTTTTCTGACAAAACCTGAGTTACGTCCACAGTGCAATCGTGTTCTTTCAAAAGTAAATCAAAAGAACAGAGGGGGTTTTCCAGCATTGGTAATCTTCTTTCTATGAGGAAGAAGCCCTTTTCCGAAAGAGCTCTTTTGGAAAAAGGCATGTATGGACAGGTAGGAGGGGCTTTTTTCGAAAGAAGAGACCTCCAGGAAATAACAGAGGTGCCCTGGTGGACACTTCATCCAAAGTAATCACAACTCTATAGTTCCTGTCTCCTGGCACCTCTTAAAGCTGCAGGCACCATGGACAAGCCTTATGGCAGGGAGACGGCCTGAGAGCAGCACCTCCCCACGTGGCTCTCCCTGCCAACCGCCTTGCCACTCATGGCCCAGCCTTAAGCCCCCCCACATTCCCAGGTGTCCCCGGACCCACCCAAGAGGACCAAGCAGCAGGCACCCTCCTGGTCCAGACTGGAGATCCTGTCCCTCCTCGAGCTGTGGGATGAGGAGGAGACATGGCAGGATCTCCACTCCAAGCACAGCAACACCAAGATATTCGAGTGCATGGTCAAGTCCCTTGGAACAGGTCTAGAGTAAGGTGAAAGAGCTCCGTCAGGGATATGTCCAGGCTGTGGCTCTCAGCTCCAGAAGGAGGAAGTGCTTCTTTGTTTCCAGCCAATAGGAGCTGAAAGATTGGCCGGGGTAAGTTCCTTTTGCCTGGTTGTTTGGGGAGATCACCTGAAGCCTCCCCCTCCAGAGCACAGAACCACACAGAGCAGCCCTGAATTTGCTGCATGCCTGAGGGTCCCGGCAGGGAGTCCAGGGGTCAGATCCAGTGGCATGGTGGGCCGGATTTGGTCTGCGAAGGAAACCTGCCCCACTCCAACCTAAAATCAAGGGTGTAGTGTAATGGATGTTGGGGAAAACTGAGCCTCCCTAAACCTACCTCATGCTGCAGAAGGAGGGTTAGTGGCAGATTTGGAACCTGAAGGAAGATATTTCACAGACAGAACACTGGGGTTGGAGAAGCTCTCAGTGCCCACCATAGCCCCGGGATCAAGGCAGGGGACATATTGACCAGAGATTGGAGCAAACAGGGATTGGAGCCTTCGGGGTAGAGGTAGAGACATAGTGTGGGGGCACAACAGGAGCAGGGCCATGGTGGTGTCACACACTGAAGGGGAGGAATGAGGGAAGGGCTGTGGGCGTGGAGCTGCATCCAGGACTGAGACCTCAAGGCTGAGAGCTCAAATTTCTTCTCCCCAGTAAAGCTCTCACTTCCATCTCCACCCTGGCCAGGGCTTTGATGCAAGTTGTGAGTGAAGCATTGCCTAATCTGGAAGAAGTGGGGCCTTGTCCAGAAGAGGCTAAGCAGTTGGGTAGGCTGCTCAAAGAGAAGCTTCACTTGCTGCCCATGGTTAAAGTATTATAAAAACTGTTATAGAAGTAGAGCTGATGAAGGTGAACACAACTATCACCAAATTAGTTTCATAAACTCCAAATTCGCTCTATGAGCAAGTGGAGGAAGATGTTATTGCTCTCTGCTCTGATCTTAAGCTTCACTTCTCTTGAAAATCAAAGCATTCTTCTTGTTTCTATTACTGTGCCTTATTACTGATTCAATGAACTGCAAAATGAGAAAACAGAATTGGAGCAATATACAAAAGGGAAAAATGCAGATTTGCACTGTATTGTGTGGTGTTCATCTAACATATATACCTGGGAGGATCTAACTGAAAAATTTCTGCCAGGAGTAGTCATAAATGTAGCTTGCATGTTTGTAACACCTTGATTCCTTATTACCACATACCACAGTAATGTAATCCATGAAACCCTGACAGATTAAATCAATTATCTAATTGCTACAGTCAGTTAAAAGTGAAATTAAATAGATTCTAAACATTAATAACAGGCTGTAATAAGACAAACTAACTCATAATGATGCACAGAACCCTGATGAAAATAAATTTCATTTTTTCAGTAGTGAATTTTATTCTAGTGGATTTAAAATGAATATTGATTGGATAGCTCCAAATTAATTATAACAATTATAATTAAAATGAGTTAATTTAGTGAACAATTTAATTATAAAATATAATATTATAAAATACTACCAAATAAAATACTATTTATTATAAACATTTGTTATGAATATATGTAGAGGCCAGGAATGTTGTCATCCTCAGACCAGAAATGAGCTTTTTAATGTTCTTGACAGAAAGTATGTTGGTGAGAAAAAGAAAGCTGAAATTCCTTCCTTCCTTCATTCCTTCCTTCCTTCTTTCCTTCCTTCATTCCTTCCTTCCAATATGAAGGCTAACTAATGAATTAACAAACATTTTCAACACGATAAAACCAGAAAAGAACATGATCATATAAAAAATATATACACAACAAAATCTTGGAATATGCTTCCTTTTGGACTTTTATCATAACTGCTAGACTAGCACCTCTTTCTTGTAAGTTCAGCAACAATTAGCTTGAAAATGCCTACTCTAGTAGCCTTACCTGGTGCAACCATAGCATGCTAGTTAGCCTAGTCCACTATTATACTATTATACTGTACACATGCTTTTGGGTGAAACACTGCTCTTCAATTGTTGGAATTCCATAGCAAGAGAAAACTAATGAAAATCTCTTGCTTCTGCTGATGAGTGGGAGAGGAAATTCCATCTAACTCATCATTTCTCATTAGTGGAAGTTTTGCTGTTTTTTGTATTTCTTTCTAACCACTTTAATTTAAAGTATAAAACCAATAGTCCTTTCATGCCTAACTGAACTGTTCTACTACAGGCACAGTAATGATGTCACAATGAACTGAAAGGGACAGTGAGTGCTGATGGTTCCATAATGTGTCTACCATTGAAGAATTCCCTTGTGTATATTATTAGGCAAGCATGTCATTGAAACAGAAAATGCTTACTTACTGACAGACTGGTTAACACCACATTTGCACTGTGTCTGATACCCCGATACTAATCCATTCAACAACCTTGAGGTTGTTGAGCATCCATATGTGTAAAATTCTTCTAACAGGAGAGTTCCTGAATTCTTTTCACTGACAGATGGTAATGTCCTCAGGTAGCTTTACGGTCTCCAGATTTATTGGCAGCCTCAATATATTTTCCTTCAGCAAGAACAGAACTCTCCCAGAAAAGTCTAAATTATTCTATTCACTCAGGCCAGCCCTAGGTCCTTTCCTTTTATTGGGACCACTGCCACATTTTAAAACTGAAGGGCAACTTTCAGGAATGGGAAAAGGATTGATGGTAGATGGGTAGCAGTGGTGGTATTTTTTACCGATTGTAAAAGAAGCTAAGAAGCTAGGTGACAACACATAAATCCATGAGAAAACTAAGTAGTAAGAGTAGGATATATATATATATATATATATATATATATATATATATATATATATATATATATATAATGTTAAACTCTAAGGCTGTGTCTACACTGGCACTTTTTTCTGGAAATGCTTAAAACGGAACAGTTTTCCGTTATAAGTATTTCCGGAAAAAGGGCGTCTACATTGGCAGGATGCTTTTCCGGAAAAGCCCTTTTTCCGGAAAAGCGTCCGTGGCCAATGTAGATGCACTTTTCCAGAAAAAAGCCCCGATCATCATTTTTGCGATCGGGGCTTTTTTCTGGAAAAGACTACTGTGCTGTCTACACTGGCCCTTTTCTGGAACAGTTTTCCAGAAAAAGGACTTTTGCCTTAGCGGGAGCAGCATAGTTTTTCCGGAAAAGCAGCTGATTTCTTACAGTAAATCGTCACTGCTTTTCCGGAAATTCAAGGGGCCAGTGTAGACAGCTCACAGCTTATTCCGGAAAAGCGGCTGCTTTTCCAGAATAAGTGGCGCAGTGTAGACACAGCCTAAGTGTAATATCAGCTAAATGTCCAATCAGCCTAAGTGTAATATCAGCTAAATGTCCAATACTGCTAAAGATTGCATCCTACACTTACAGGAAACATAATGATGGTCTAGCACTTCCAATTCTGGCTTCTATGATCTACAAATATCAAACAACCACTGAATCCTCAAATTACAAGAAATACAATCAGTTTGGATGAAACATCTCAGAGGGGTAGCTGTGTCAGTCTGTTACTTTAAAAACAATGAGTGGTCCTGTGGCACCTTAGGACATGTCCATATTAGGAAATAATTTTGAAATAAGTAAAGTTGAAATAACTCCAGAAATAACAAAATCAAAATAGCGTGGGAGCAGCAAAATTATTCGGAATTAGTTCAAAATGGCACACCCAGTCTGATTGTACCTACCTCGGATTTAGAGTCCCCAGAAGCACTCCAGGGAGAGCACCAGGAGGGTGGATATTTCCTGTGTCTGCTTGGTGAGGCAAGCAGCGACACGTGCTTACAGGGCTTCCTTTCTATGATTGTGTCTCACATGTCATTCCTACTCTGCCTCCCCCCTCGTGGGACACAAAAGGGACATAGTGTGCTCTGGTTGCCCTTGCAGATGCCACAGAACTTACAAAATGAAGCTGGAGCTGCTGGGCCCTGTGCCTCATGGTGCAGTTTGTCCAGACTGCCCAAATGCTGCTCCAGCAGAAGGACAACCAGCTCAAACCAAAGGACCTTTTCATCCAGGTCATGACACTACTCCTTCTGCAAATGCCTCTCCATCCCCTGGATGCTGTTGAATGCTGCTTCTGGCAGAGAGAGATCAGTTCGGACTGGTGGGACTGCATCATCATACAGCAGTAGGATGAAGCAGTGGCTCCAGAACTTCTGTATGCAGAAGGACACCTTCCTGGAGCTCTGTGAGTGACTTGCCTGCCCTCAGACAACAGGACTCCTGACTGCAACCCGCCATCCCAATGCAGAAGCATATCCCCATGCTGAACAGCTACCGCTCTGTTGGGAACCCATTCAACGTGGGGAAATCCATGGTCAGGGCCATGCTCCTACAGGTAGCCAAGGCCATAAACCACAAGCTGCTATGGATGGTCAACACTCTGGGCAACATGGATACTATCGTGGATGTCTTTGCCACTCTGGGCTTCCCCAATTATAGGGTATGGGCATAGACAGCATGTATAGCCCCATCCTGGCCCCAACCATTGTGCCTTGGACTTCCTAAACAGAAAGGGGTATTCTCCATGGTGCTGCAGGCCCTCTTGGACCACAAGGGACTCTTCACCAACATCAACGTCAGATGGTCGGGGAAGGCACACGATACCAGTATCTTCCTGAACTTGTACCTGTTCTGAAATATGCATGCTGGCATTTTTTCTCTGACTGCACCATCTGGGTCGGAGACATGGACATGCCCATTGGCATCCTGGGCAATGCAGCCTACCTCTTACTCACCTGGGTCATGAAGCCCTACACAGGCAGCCTGAGCCCCACCAAGGAGAACTTCAACACCAGGCTGAACAAGTGTTGCATGGTGGTGGAGTGTGCATTTGGCTTCTTAAAGGAGAAATTCCAGAGTCTCCTCACCCTCCTGAACTTCAGCAAGTGCAACATCTCCTTTCTGGTGGCAGCTTATCACGTGCTCCACAATCTCTGTGAGAGCAAGGGGGAGACTATCCTCTCAGGGTGGGGGGCAGAGGCTGAACATCTGGCCAGGACATATAAATAGCTGGATACCAGGGCCATTCAACGAGTACATCAAGTGCTCATCAGGAAGGCCTTGAGGGAGGGTTTAAGACAAGGCCACCCATGAGACTCTCCTCTTTGCCTCTCCGCAAAGGGCCCCTGCATTCCCTCTGGGTGACTTTCCTCCTCACCTCTGCCTTCCCTTGCTCTCTCTTCCCACCTTCCCCTCTCCCCTGCAGAGTAAATAAAAAGCCTTTAAAAAAAAGAAGTCTTTTTATTAGGAGGAAATAAAACGGGAGAATCTGGGTAAAGAACTTGGAATGGGGGAGGAAGAGGGGAGGAGCTCAGGGATGGAGCTAGGATTGGCACCTTCCTTGGTCAGTTCAGGAGGCTGTAGCTATCCTTGAGGTCCCATTGTCCCATGTTCAGGGGCCACGGCAGCCCCTCACAGGGCTAGGAGAAGAAGCCACGGTGGGGGGGCGGGGGGAAACAGGATTAGGAGGTGACCTGTGCCCTCCCAAGATGGCATTGAGCTGCTCATAATAGCTGCACATATGAGGTGCCACCCCAGGGTGTCTTCTCTGCTCCCTGGCCTTGTTGTAGGCCTGACAGACTTATTTGATTTTCATCCAGACCTGGTTGAGGGTCCAGATATGTCCTTTATCAGCCAGGCTGGTGGCCATCTGGCTGTAGACATCGGCATTGTGCTTTGTGGTACAGAGATCCTGAAGGTTGGTTTCCTTGCCCCAGACCTCAGTGACGTCCAGGACCTCTGCACCAGTCCAGGCCAGTGGTCTCCTGCGTCCCTGGCCAATGGCAGCCGAGGGTGTTGCAAGAGTCCTGGAAGCTGTGGGGGACTCAGAGGGAGCAGAGTCTCCACCTGCCACAAGCCCTTTTCCGACAGCCTGCTCTTTTAAGCTCCACAGGAGAAGAGGAGCAGTGTGGCTGGCAGTTGTTGCCAGAGTGGCCACAAGTGCAGCTGTGTGTAGCCCAGGGGTGAAGAAAAAGATAATTGATATGGGTACGACTCACCTATTCTGACTAAAAAGTTTTAGGTCTGTCCTCTTACCCCAGGTCACAGAGGTTGAAAGCTCTGAAGCTCTATTTCTGGATGCAGATCTGGGGACTCACAACTGCAGTCACACTTACAATGAGGATAGTACCAAATTAAAACAATTTTTATTATGACTGCTATTAGGATGTAAACAATACAAAACACACAGCAATTATCGCACAGATTGATTCAATCACCCTAGAGGGTAGCATTAACGAAGTCTGGATATATATTTGTACTTATCTAAGTCTACAGATATAATTACATAATATAGTACCATACTCACATACCCTCTTCGGCTGTGTCCAGACTCAGGGGTTTTTTCGAAAAAAGGCTACTTTTTTCGAAAAAACTTCACCTGCGTCTAGACTGCAGCCGCGTTCTTTCGAAATTAAATCGAAAAAATGCGGCTTTTCTTTCGACGGTGGTAAACCTAATTCCACGAGGAAGAACTCCTTCTTTTGAAAGTGCTCTTTCAAAAGAAGGCGTTCTTGAAAGCAAACAGGCTTTTTAGAAAGAGAGCATCCAGACTCACTGGGTGCTTTCTTTCGAAAAAGCGGCTTGCTTTTTCGAAAGTTCCGCGTGCAGTCTAGACGCGCTCTTTCGAAAGAGCCTCTTTCGAAAAGGCTTGCAGTCTAGACATAGCCTTCCAGAAATCCCAGGTGATGGACGGGCCAGCCTCCCTCTGCTGGTGGAACTTAGATCTCAGTGAAAGGTGAAGTATGGAAAACTTAGATGCAGAGAAACTTAGAAAGAATAAGTAAAGTGAAACAACGATCTTTGAAGGATGTGAAGGAGAGAAATGCTTGATGAGAAGATGATTCCCTACTCCCGTCCACTGGAATAGCATTTTGTAGGCCTCTTTTGTAGGCGTCATCAGTAACCCCACTCCTTAAGGTCAAAAACAGATTTCCACACCCTGAGATTTTGTGGGTACACATACTTGATTGGATGGTGACTAAAATAACTTGATGCCCCTCTTGGACCAGTTCCCTGAAGTGATAAAAACGGGCACCTGCGGTTGGGTACAATGTCTTCTGTTTCCTCGATCAGGATGTCAGTTTGACTGGCTCTTGCATTTGTGAATCTTACAAGTCACTGAGTCACATATTTTATCCTGTCTGGTCATTACGTGTGTTCTGACTGATCTGAAGATTTTGCCACAATACATTTCACATCTTCTAAAGAGATATTAAGGATATTTAAATTAATTTCTAAAAAGATATTAGCCCTTACTTTCACACTGCAATACTGCTAAAGCTAACTTTATATAGGATAAAATTCCTGTGGACTTTGCATTACTGCCAGAATATAGTAAAAGGGATAAGCTAGGAAAGTAAACAGATTTGCAAGCTACATGTGAGAGGCCTTTGGAGGCCAATTTTTTTGAATTAGCAGCACTGGATCATCCACACTAATGCCATTTTGAAATTACAATTTCTAAATAAGTGTTATTCCCTGAGGAAAGCCAGAGTACAGATTTTGAAATAACCAGCCCGTTTTTCAAAATAATGGGCTTGATAGCTTGGACACTCTACTTGTTATTTTGAAATAAGGAGTGTTGTTCTAAAATACCTCCCTAATGTAGATCAAGGCTAAGGGACTAAAAAAAAAAATGGTATCATGAACTTTCATGGGAAAACCCACTTCTTCAGATGAGTTGGAGAGGGAAAATGCGGGGGAGGGGACACAGAATTTGTAACTGAAAAAAAGAAAGGAAAGAGAGAGAAAAAGTACCTATCAACTGTAGAACTGGTGCTAATGAAGCTAATTGAATGGGCTGGAAGTGTCCCATACTTGGCTTTTGATGTAAATGAGGTATTAAATGCATGGGAAGCTGGTTATATAATGGGACATCCAGTTAATATCTTTGTTCAAGCCCAGGGAAACAGTGTCAAATTTGCATATGAAGGTGAATCCCGCACTCACTCTCTCTGTAATTGACTTGTGAAATTCCTTTGTGGAAAGATGGCTACTTTTAAATCCATGACTGAGTGCCCAGGGAGGTTAAAATCTTCCCTACAGGTTTATGTGTGTTACCATTTCTGATGTCTGACATGTGTCCATTTATCCTTTGCTGTACAGACTGTCCAGTTTGGCCAATATACATGGCACAGGAGAATTGCTGGCACTTGATGGCATATGTCACATTAGAGGATGTGCAGTAATATAAGCCCCTGTTGTGGTTGTTGTGGCTTATGTGGTTAAGTCTGTTGATGATGTCGCTTGTATAGATGTGTAGACAGACTTGGTAACGGGGTTTATAGCAGAGGTGGGTTCCTGTGTGAGTGTGTCTGCAGTATGATGTGTGGCTTCTGGAAAGGATTTGCTTCAGCTGAGGGGGTTGTCTGTAGGAGAGGATTGGCCAGTCTCCAAAGGCCTGTGGGAGTGAGGAATTATTTTCCAGGGTAGGGTGTAGATTCTCAGGGTATGTGTACACTGACACCCTAGTTCGAACTACGATGGCTAATGTAGGCATTCGAACTTGCAAATGAAGCACGGGATTTAAATATCCCGGGATTTATTTGAATGTTCCCGGACGCCGCCATTTTTAAATGCCCCGTAGTTCAAACTCCCTGCCCGCGGCTACACACGGCACGGACTAAGTAGTTTGAATAAAAGCTCCTAATTCGAACTACCGTTACTCCTTCTTCACTGAGGAGTAATGGTGGTTGAATTTAGGAGATTTAATTTGAATTACCTAGTCTGTGCCGCATGTAGCTGCGGGCAGGGAGTTCGAACTACGGGGCATTTAATAATGGAAGTGCCTGGGAACATGCAAATAAAGCCCAGGATATTTAAATCCCGTGCTTCATTTGCAAGTTCGAATGCCTACATTAGCCACCCTAGTTCGAACTAGGGTGGCAGTGTAGACATACCCTCACTGATGTGCTGGAGGGGCTTAAGGTGGGAGCTGTAGTTGATGACTAGTTTGGGTGACGTGTAGATTAGAGAAGTCAGGGCTGATTAAAGCCTGTAATAATATCAACACTGCCTGAGTGCCACGTAGGTGTAATCATTTCTGCAGGGAGCAGACATTCCACTGGTGAGGAATGCAACCCTGCCGACTGTACTTATGCTTATCTCCACTGATACTACTTCAGTCACAGCAACTGATGTCATCACCAAAGTATTTCCCATAGACACCAGCTTTTTCAATGGAAGTAACAGAGAACTCATTGATAAGAAAATATGAGTGTGGACCTTCTGGATGCGATTCTGTCTGAGACAAATATTGGTATAGCCAACCCCAAATGTTCAAAATTGGCTCACCAAAATAATGAGATTCTGTAAAAGTAATAGATTTGACATTAATTTTATATGTCATTTGCTTTTTGAGGCACTGGGGTCACATTTTGAAATTTTCTGCACAGCTCAGAGGGTTATAAACATACTTTTTCTTTAAGAAAAAAAGCTGAAATCATCACATAACCACCTGACTCCATGAGATGGAGCTTTAAGAGAAAAAATAATTATCATGCAAGGCATGACAAAATCATGAGACTGGCAATTCTGGCCGGGATATGTCTAGGCTTCAATTAAAAACCTGTCACTGGCCCAACTGGCTCAGATTTATGGGTCTCCAGCTAAGGGCCTGTTTAACTGTGCTGTAGATATTCAGACTTGAGCTGTAGCCTGATTTCTGGGACCCTCCCAATTTTCTGGATCCTACAGCACATAATTTAGCCAAACAGCCCCTTACACCAATCGCTGTGAGCTCAAGTTGGCTGACATAGAACAATGACAATTTTTAAACTGGAGCATAGACATACCTTATAGTAAGTTGGTAGAGGCAGAAGATACTAAAACTTCTATCAGGGAAGAGCTCATAAAGAAAGGTGCCTTTTATTGTTTGTTTGTACTGTATATATTTTCTCCATGAAGAATAAAACTCTTCAGGTAAATTTTGATCTTAGATATACTGCTGTACATCCAGGGCAGCTAATCCGGATTTAAAATGGTATAATTGATGTCTGAATCTGGTGTCATATCACTTTTATTACTGCCATAGAATGAACTAGTACTTCAATAGCATATGCATGATAGTCTCAAAGCTCTGACATGTTAAAGAAACCAAAAAATAAAACTGGTTTCTGTGGTAAAGTTCCAAGAGCTGGAGAAAGGAAGTTTGTTTTGATGAATTATGTTTCTCTTGTCAGCTCTTAGCAACTGAGTTAAACTGGGTTGCAGCTGATGCTGGCTGAGATTGTTGCTTTCTCTCTGAAGAGATAGATGTAAGGGGGAGTTTATTGAGTGATCATCTGTCACTACATTGTGCTTCATTTGTCTTTGTGAAATCATGAAATCATGTGAGATCTTGATGGGTGTGAAATTAATTAGTATCAGTGCTTTCTAAAATGACAGAAAACATTTGTAGCCCACTCTGGGTAGTTGTAAAAAGGATAGCTTGAGGCTCACTATTTTTTGAACTACAACCCCCTATCCTTCAATTATACCTATTCAGAGTTCATTTACTTAAGATAATCTCCAGACAAATGTATAGTTGTGCCCATACAGATGTGATTGCAGAAATGGGGCCTTCACCAGTGAATCTCAGTAAATCAGTGTAGATTTAGGTCACTCCAATAAGCAGATCATTTTTGGTACGTATATATAACATTTCTACCTCTTCCCCATTGAAAAGAACATTTTCAGTGGAATATGCCATTTCCTATAAATGGAAATGTTTCAGAGAGACATCTTAGTTTCCATTAAACTTTCATTAAATATCTGAAAGGAGTTTTCTGGCTCTGGGACAGAGACAGAGTCCATAGTAGTGAAAAGGAGACTGGGATGCAATGTAGAAAACCCAATCCCTTTTTGATCTACCTTGGAGGATGGAGAATCCATTTCAAGTCTTTGCTCTGCCTGATTCAAAACAAGAGTTCGGATCTCAGTTCTCTACCTTCCAAAGCAGGTCTCCTAACCATCCACCCATAAAGCATGTGACACACTCACACATTTTCATTTTTCTCAAGTACAGAACAAAGACAAATTCTGAAACCTCAAAAGTTGCCAGAAAATGAAATTGTCATCTTCCAGTCAGGTCTATTTAAGTTGCTTACCTACATTGCTTACCTACATTATGGCCAGAAGTAGGATGTGGACAGTGCAAGAAATTCCCAGGTACTTTGGACATTTTGCTTTTCTGCTCTGCTTTTAGAATCTAAATGCTGCCAAAACATGTGGTCTAATTCACAGCAAAAAATACAGGAAAAGATAAAATGTTATGAGATATTTATGTCATTAGATAAGGATAGATTTTGCTTTATTGGACCAATTAAATAAGTGATAAATATTATATTGAAAGCAGTGTCCATCTTCTTACTAACCTGAGAATAATATGTACAAAGGGGAACTCAAATTTTCTGTTATAATACTGAGACACTCATTAGTTGCCAATAATGGAGTGGGATTCCTTAGTACCTTTCCAGCAGAGACCTAGGAATTCAAATTGTTTTTCACAACCAAGGAAGATGTCTCCCCTGGCTTTGGCAGCCCCAGAGGCTGATCAAGAGCTACTCTGCTTGATTCTACTTGGTATTTTTTCTTTAAATGTGTCTTACCTATTAATTAAAGCTAATTGCTCGCTCTACTATAAAGAAAAAGATTGATGTGCACTCACTTGATATTAGGAAATCTGGAATGTTAAAAGGCATGTTTTCACCTGATCTAATCATCCAGGATACCTTTGAAATGATCAAAGTCTGTCTTTGATCATCCAATGTAATCAGACTGTGATGCCAACAGAGTTAACAGTTAGTACGTCTGAAAGTTTTACTGCTGTAAGGTGCACTGATGTAGCCCGCTAGGAATATAACATCAATATCTTTTCAGGCACATTGAAACATAATAGATTTATTTTTATTCATTTTTGCATTGGAGTATGCCCTTAGAACTCTTCAGGATCTCATCATTGTCAGTGGTGCTGACCTTTGACACTTTCCATTGTCAAAAACAGTCATTCCATTTATTATAGGTGTCACAAGCTCATCATGTGAGGTGAGATTATTGGCTGACTGCACATGAAGAGATCCAGAGGCATAGCGAGGGGGAGGGGAGAGGGAGACAGGGAGGGCAGTTGCTCCCGGGCACCATGCTAGGGGGGCACTGGGCTGGGGTGGGAGCAGAGCACACAGCCCCAAGCATCGCAGTGAGCCTGGCACTGCTGGGCCACATGCTCCCTATGCAATCAAGCCTCTGAGGCAGGGCTGGGCGGCAGAAGTGGCCTCTTCAAAAGTAGGGTTACCCGTACCTCCAGTGCCTGGCTCTGGGGGAGGGATGGGTCATTGGGTTAGAGCAGTGGGCTTGAGTGCCTGGCTCTGGGGGAGGGGACAGTGGTCTGGGGCTGCCTGGCTCTGTGGGAGGGGTGGGTGCATTGGGTTAGAGCAGGGGGAGGAGCTGAGGGTGCCTGGCTCTGGGGAAGGGATAGGACATTGGGTTAGAGCAGTGGGCTGGGGCTTCCTGGCTCTGGGGGAGGGGGCTTGGGATTGCCTGGCTCTGCGGGAGGGATGGGGCTTTGGGTTAGAGTGATGGGATGGGGCTGTCTGGCTCTGGGGGAGTGCCTGCTCTACCTCAGCTGGTGCTGGATAATCAGGGCCTCAATTCTAAAGGAGTTGGCATTGTTATTTCCCATTCATCTGTCTTCAAGTGTAGAGTAAATTGGAGCTCTACATGTGGGATTGGATCCTAAACTTGTATCCCTTTGATTCAGAAAACATTCTGGAAACTTATATTAAGAATTAAATGTTGTAAAACTTAAAATAGGTTTTGGTATTACCTATTATTAGCTTGAAACATGAATGGACACCATGGGGAAAAAGAGTCATTTGTGGCTTGCACTCCTTTCTGAATCATTTCTTAGATATTTTTACCATTTTTTAAAGCAGCATCTATGATGACAACTGAAAACTTTCCATTTGAATCCAGATAAACTCAATAGACACACCTTACTCTTAGAAACTGAGTGATGGGTAAGTTCTTGTTAAAATTATAAGCCTCATAGCCAGAAGCTAGAAGTAAAGTGTTTCTGTCAGTAGGTTTCCAATATAAATTGGCTGCAATCTACTCTCCATCCAAGTACAGAATAACAACATTCAAGAATTTCACTAGAGGGAATGGATCAATAAATAGAGAATTTCAATTCTGGATTAAATGCATTATCCCCTTGAGTATCATGTTACCTCTGTGCTTTTTGAGATGGTTCCTTTCAAAATGTACTTGGTATGGTTACAGCTACTTCATGATGGATTTGCTTCACTACTGTCTTGTACCACATATTGTCATTTACACATTGATGAAAAGTGAGTATAAATTGCTTCAAAAATCAGAATGGTGGGTCTTTCTTACTTATGTAAATAACTACCCATGTAGAGAATCCTATTAAATAATCTCTATACCAGATAATCAGTCAGTGTTAACAGACACAGTCCTACTGAAGCCACTGGCTGATTTATATCAAGGATCTGGTACTCTGTTTTATGCATACACTGGTTTATGTAATGCACAGATTTTTCAAAAGATACATGGGTTTTTTTAGATGTGTCACAAGGCATATTGACATTGGAAGCAACTCCAAACTTGGTATTAGAAGCAATGAAAACAACTCTCATCATCATCGTCATTAACAACCATGGGCTCAACTCCCGCAAACAACCCTGCTTCTCCACAACATTCCTACCAGATATAACCAGTACAGGCTTTTGTATGAAATGCAAGTCCAAATGGAAGAAAAAAAACCCTATGTGCAACCTCAAATTATGTACTGACCTCAAGTTATCTAAGTTTAGTATTAAATATATGCAACCATGATTACATTGCTGTGGATGACAACAGAATTTCACATATATCCTAAACTTTTCCTTCATTTGTTCCCATTTAAATTGTTTACATATCACCCCTTTTGTCCCATGTGGCTAGCCAAAATTCAGAATCTCATAGATTTTTCAAGCTGGGAGGAGATATTGGTGATCAATGATCTGGTATTTTTTACGCAGTTTCTTTATTTTTAAATAATGTAGTCCTGCTTCCCTGAATACTACAAGATCCAGAATAATGGAGGATAGAGTTTTGTGCTGTGAACACACACACACACACACACACGACCCTTTTGCCCAAGCCATAGGAGTTTCTGAGTTACTTTGGTTATGTCTTTGTCTTGTTTCCTCCATTTAATTTTCATGAAGGGCAGTTGTCCGTTTAAGTGGGTTGGTTTCAGTTTCTAACAGTGCACATGCTTAGGCAACTACAGAAATGTATAATTAAAAATTCCAGTTTCCATCCAAAATGGTATTACTTGAAAGTTGTTTTATGTAAGGTAAATTAACAAACATTGACTGATTTCAAACCCATTAGCTATGGATAGATATCCACCTGTCAATAGATCCACCTGTCAATAGATGCACCAGACATCACAGCAATTGAGCTACCCTCTCATTCCTAAGGGCAGAGTCGCCAGGTCACAAGGCTGTTTTGCTCAATACTGCATCATGCCTCATAACTCATGTGAAATGCTAATGCTGAGGTGTCCTCAGTCTTTAGTAGATTCCAGAAAAGTTGAGAGTTTAGCATCTGGACTCATAGAAACTGGAGTGGCAACAATCTCCTTCTCTACACCCCTTATGCCAGTAGAGTTTTGATCCACAGAGCACATTCTACTGATATCCACTTTTATTTTAACTGTAGCAAAATGAGGCGGCATCCTTTGGTTTCTTGGAATAAGGTGTTTAAAACAAACAAAGATAAGAAGACAAAATGCTTTTCCTGGGATTGATTAATAGTTTTTGGACTCAAAAGAACCAGACATGCTGAACAAAGCAAACTGAAATTACCCCAGGGTTAAAAGGCTAACAACATGCTCTATAACTAGGGCAATATACATCTAATAATGATGGGTGGATGAAAGACAAATTCTCATTTTTATAGTACATTCTATTAACAAAATAATTTAGCAGTGTCGCCTGACTTATAAGAAAAGGACTAGTCATAAATGCAGGGCTTGTTTTAAACATGAAAAGAGATTATGATTGATTGATTGATTGATTGATTGACAACCACTCTCTTCCCCCACATAATTATGTTCTAGAAGCAAGGGCTAGCTCCAAAAGAATAGGTCTGAATTAAGTGAAAAGTATATGGAAATGCTTCTGAGATTTGTCAGAGAAAATGTTCAGTGCTGGCAAAACTTGAGTAAAATCTTTTATTCTAGCCCCGAGCTATACACAAATACAAATTAATTGATAGGAAACCTGCCATTTGGGGTACCATTACATTTGGGTATAATAACACTGCAATGAAAGTCCAGGATCAGCTGCCTATGCGTTAGAGAACCCAGGGCTTCAATATCCACATTGATTGTTAAACCTAGGTTAAGCATTGTCTAGTCTGGACTCAAACCAGGGGCTCAAACAGCTACTCTGCAGCATGCAGACCTGAGCATTTTCATCTTTAAAACAAGCCCTGCAATCATGACTAATGGTTTTTCTTCTGTGTTAACTGAGCCTGTATAGACGCTGCAAAGCAATAGATTCGAACCCTGAGTCGAGTCTTGGTCCTGGCTCAGATCCTGAAGCCCTATGGAATAATGGGACCTTGGCAGAAGGGTGGTGGTTAGACTTGAGATGGAGTCTGACCCCAGGTTTATACTGCAGTGTGGCTGTATCATCTACTTTGTAAAAGAAGAAGTGGCATTTTTGGCAAAAATTCTCCTCCCCTTCTCAGTGCATTTGGGGAGATGCATGGAAGAAGGGCTTCTCTGGCTCTCATTGGCTACCCAATAGAATGAGGGAAGCCAATTGACTCTCACAATAACTACTTGTCAATTTAAAGTATTTTGGGGCATCTGAAGACCATCTTCCTGTAATTGCTGCCCCATCTTTCCCTCTCAGTGATTAAAATATATTGAGCTCAGTTTCCAGGATGCTATAAGCTGCCTGTTTGGGGGAACAGGGAGGATTTTTTTTTCCACTGGGTCAAATTGGGGTACAGATCAGGAGAGTTTTTCACCTTTGCTGAGTCATGATGGACCAGTTTGGATTAAAAAGAATAAGAAGAAAATTTTAAATTTTAGGAGGTAATAAAAATGTTGAGTTCATCAAAACTTCTGGCTTATGTCTATTGCAGATTGCCTTCTGAGGCACCTGGCATTGGCCACTATCAGAAAACAGGATAATGGGCTGGATGGAACTTTGATCTGACCTGATATGGGCATTTTTTATATTCTTACATTGATAAAGGTTGAAAAGACCAACTCTTCAAGGTAGAGTAAATCCAGGATTTTTGCTGGAGGACCTTTTGCCTATAAGGTCTTCACAGACTGAGATCCCCTTTGATACCCTTCATCCCTTTGCAGTGGGGATGGTGATAGGATTCAGAAGTGAGCTGGATCCTAGAAATACACTGAATAGTGTCAACTCCAACTTATTGTTTATATGGTAGGAGCCCTGAATCTCCATACTGGATCCAATAAAATGCCTGATACTTGGCAGAGTGTAGGCAGATACCACTTATCTCCATTGTTAATAAAGCTGTTACCTGACATATCCATTCCTGTATCTTTCATTTATCTGTGTGTCTTGATCAGAGTCAGTTTCTGGTAGCTTTTAATAACCATGCTAGGATATTTACAATTTCTGTTCACTTGGTGTATGCCACACTTCCCAGTAAACTGAGAGTCTGCACCTTCATTGAAGTAAGGTTTTGCTCACTTTTGGTCAATAGGATCTTTGCTATTGACTTCAGTGGGAGCAGGATTAGGTCCATTTTCATCTGTGAGCTCTTTGTATGTTGCAAATGATTCCTTTTAGTAGCCACCCTTCTTCTTCTCCCCTGCCACTAGTCTTCAAGCTGCTTTCTTACAGCTACTTGGTTATTTTGCAGTGCAAGGAAATCCAAACAAAAATCTACAACTCTGAACTAGTAAGTAGGAGAAAAGGATGCTTTTATTTCCCTGATTCTGTGAAAAGTTGATTGCAACCATTTTCCTCAAAAGACGTTTTTCCCCAGAGTTGATTTCCACAGGGTCATGTTTTTACTGTGAGCAATGGCTGATTTTGAAGGTAATACTTTGCTCCAAACCCAGCTTGATATTTTACCGTGTAGGCCTCCTCTATATGATGGTTTATTGTTATTACTTTAAATCATTGAAACATTTTGCTGGTTTTTTAAATCCTCAGCTACAATAAAAGCACAAGGATGTAAGCAAAAGGCTGATTAATTTTCATGCCAACCAACCTTGACAGCCCCCTCTGAGTAACAAATAGAGTAGTAAACTAACTGAAAACCATAAAACAAAGTTGGGTGAAAAGTGATTAATGTTTGTCTTTTGGAAGCAGGAATGCTGTTTGAGTATTTTGTTGACAAGAGGCCTCAAATCTTTAAGTTGCTGTGCTGGAAGCAAAGGCAAGGGACACTTCTGAAGACATCAAACCTCAGAGAACTGAAGTTATATTTCCTAAAGCTGTGTCTCAAAGCATTTCTCTTGAAATTGACAGATATTTGAACAACAAACATTCCAAAGTCTGGCAGAGTCACCATCTGCGACACAACACCCTATACAATACTGATGGGATTTTGGGTAAGGCTATTGGGAGAAATTCATGATCTCAAGAAAAGAGCATCCATGAAGAGTAGATGGAAGTGTGCTATTCCTGGTGGTATCTTCATGTTAATGCATGCTGTCTGGACCACAGTTTATCCATTCCAGAAATATGAAAGTAATGGTGATGTAACCATAGTCACATTAAACTCTCAAGGGAAGGGGTGGTTTCTCCATCTCTCTTGATGTCTTCACATCAAGATGGGAAGAGATGCTATGATCAAATCCAAGTTATTTGGCTCAGTATGGCCTATACCTGGTGAAATTCTCTGGACTATGTTACACAGAAGGTCAGAATACATGATCTAATGGTCTCTGCTGGTCTTAGAGACTCTGGTAAAAACATGTGCGGTGGGGGGTTGATACTCCCTATACCAGGAGAAAGGGCTGAGGAGGATTCAGTATCCTGAGACTGACAGTGCCCTGGCAAATTGGGAGACATCAGCACTATACGTCACCCAGATTGACACGGTGGCTGGGACAAGAGGGAGTCAAGTGCCCAGGGAAAGACTTAAGCCTACCAGACAGGCCCATGGAGAGAGCAACAGCCCAGAGCTGAGCAGGGGAGAACACAACAGCCTGAGCATCCAGAGCAGCAGTCCAGAGCCAGAGAAGCATCAATGCCATAATTTGGGGTTAATCTCCCTTTCTCACAGTAAGGCCATTTGTGCTGGTCTAGGAAGAAACAGGCCCTTTTCCACAGTTGGTCAAACAGGGAAAGGTGGCTTGGCAGGTGGCCAGAACAACTAGTTGAGAATGGACTCTGTCCCAAAAAGGGTGTGTCTAGACTACAGAGTTTTGTCAACAAAAGTGGGCTTTTGTCAACAAAACTATACCTGCATCTACACTACTGCCGCGTTCTGTTGGCAGTAAGTCGACAGAATGCGGCAGTTTTGTCGACAGCAGCAAACCTCCTTGCAGGAGGAATAACAGTAGTTTGAATTAGGAACTTTAATTCGAACTACCTAGTCCGTGCTGCGTGTAGCCATGGGCAGGTAGTTCGAACTACGGGGCATTTAAAAATGGCGGTGCCCAGGAACATGCAAATGAAGCCCGGGATATTTAAATCCCGGGCTTCATTTGCAAGTTTGAATGCCTACATTAGCCATCCTAGTTCAAACTAGGGTGGCAGTGTAGTCATACCCTTAGAAATGTATTATGAGACGAATCCAAATCTTCCTGGATCTATAAATAACAGAGTGTGGGGTCAAAATTAACCTTGACATTATATGAGCAAAATTCTTTGAGTCTTTTTGTTTCCAAGTAGAGAGGGATTTCTGTGCTTTATTTGCCAGTTGATAGCACTTAACCTTGATCGGCATGAAGAAGAACTTTATAGAAAATTGTATTTATATGGAGGATTACTGCTTTATTTCTCCTTTTGTTTTTTAATGTAGTAGCAATTCAATCAGTCCTTGCCAAGAAGAAAACAGAAAAGAAATAGAAAGGCAGATAATTAGTAACATATAAAAGAAATTATAATGAGTGTGCATAAGGTGAAAATGCAAATCTTCCACGTGTCTTTGTAGATGAAGGTGTTGGGAATCAGAGGCTAATCCATGGAGATTTCATTAATGAGCCAACAGGAGTATAACAATTCAGCAGATATTTAATAAATACCTAAAATATGTTTATACATCTGTTGCTTTCTCTTTTGTGATTTGTAATTAAAACAGCTATTGTATCTCTCTTGGGTAGAAAGGTTTTGAAGAGAACACATGCATTTGGAAAGATAGCAGAAACTGAATTGCTTGATTTAGAAGTTTTGCTCTCAGGATAGGTCCTATGCAGGGATGGTCTGCTCTGCTGTGTTTTGAGGGTTTCAAGAATTCAACAATTACTTTTTAATTATTATGTTAAGCAACCTGGTGTTACCAATTTGTAACTCATAAACATAGTTTTTTTTTCAGATCATGTACAAATAACCTTTCCTGAAGAAAAAAAATCCACTTTGATTTTAATAATCATGAAAAGATAGAATCTGTTAATGTAATAGTAATGTAAGTAAGTGAGGACTACATACAGGGGAGCGGAAATCCCAGAAGGTTCAATGTTTGGAATGTTCTTGGGATTTTTTGGGACAGAGCACTGGTTCTGATATTTATGGATTCTCAGAGGCCAGGGACATCCACAGAAGGGCAATGTTTGTAGCCTCTACAGGCTTTCCTACCAGGGGACTTCTTCAAGTGTGATTCTTTTTCTACCAGGAAAAGGTCTGAAGAGGATCCCATACTGTATTAATTTTCCTTTGTTTTGTTTTGTTTTGTTTTGTTTTGTTTTGTTTTGTTTTGTTTTGCAGGACTTTTCAGGATGGAATGATGCCCAGCTCTTTGATCACAACAACAGCTACCTACCTCCTCCTTCCTCCCAACAGATGGTTGCCATAGGGCAGAAATGGAAGGTGCTGGGGAGTTGATTGACCCTTCTCCAAACAGTTAGTATTCAGGTTTAGTTTGTAACTAAGCAAGTGAAGTTCCGGGCCACATTAATGCAAACATTATAAACACCTGAAAACTGAATATTGAACAACTGATCTCAAATCCATTATGCCAGGAAACCTCAAGCTTGGCACACTACTTTTCTCTGCACAAGTGTAGTCTGGGACCTAACAATATTTTTTATGGAGAATATTCAGTAAAGGTTTTCAAACATTCATAACCCCCTCTAGGAACAAAAAAAATCACTTCTTTACAATATGGTTCTCTAGCTCCAGGACACACAGATGTTGTGAATCTGCTGAAGGCATGGACTATTTTTTAAAAAGTCCTGAGCTTCCATATTTGCTACTTCTTCTCTCTCTATCTTGCTAATAGCCTGACTAGCATTAATACAGTTCATTGTTTCCTCCAGAAGCTTCCTATAACAAAAATTCTTGCATCATGAAAACACACTGTGCAGCTTTTCCTGTTGTGAATTCTCCCTTCACTCTCTTCCTTATATATGAATATCTCCAACACAGGGTATGTTTACAGTATGGGACAAGGTCGAATTAAGATATGCAACTTCAGCTTAACTCCACCTTTGGTGCTGTCTACACTGCAGAAAGTTGAAGCGAGAACACTCTCCCTTCAATTTCCCTTACTCCTCGTGGAAGCAGGACTACCGGCATCAACCAGAATGCCCCTCTCAGTTCGAATTAGCTGTCTTAAATAGACCTGCTAGTTTGAACCCTTGAAGTTTGACAGTGTTAGCTTCGATCATTCTCTGAACTATAGATATACCCATAGGCTGCATATAGACTGGCATGATTTTGCGGAAATACTTTTAACGGAAAATTTTTTCCGTTAAAAGTATTTCCACAAAAGAGCGTCTAGATTGGCATTGTAGGGATAACATATTAATGTATTGAAAATGATTCCTCCAAATGGAAGTGACTCCCCATAATTTGTTCCCCACAACTTAAAGTGTTTAGATTTATTAGGATTCTTCTTATTATTATTAGTATTTGTTAAGATTGTTAAATGTTTAGATTTATGATTATTATTGCCCCTTTAGAATATAATATATTAGGTCATGTAACTTAGAACTGTTAAAAATATAATCCTAACTGTTAAGAATATAATCCTATGTAGCCAGAAACAGCCCCCTCCCCCCCCCCCCCCGTGCTCCAGGGCATGCGCAAGCTTGTGCAAGGGGCTGCTTGAAATTGACATTGCAGAGATACTTTGTAACAATGCATTGTCAAGCCACTAACTCTGCTATGGGAGCCAAGCCCTGTAATTGTCTAAGGGTATTGTTAACTTTACTTAGCAGTCAGAGAATGTTTTAAGCAATGCCACCCAGAAACTTTCTGTAACTACAACTTTTATTATTATACAAAATACTGTATGAATGTATGAGAGAGTGCTTGGATCATGAATGAATGGCTCTGAGAGGTGCCAGCCTGAGAATACAGCAACAAAGGGCTGAAGAAGGCGTCAGGTGCCAGTGCAACCAAAAGGTGTAAAGTGGAGAAACTGGAGGTCCACCCGATGAGATCACTGACGAGCACCTGGCAGCCACCCTGGAGACCTCAGCATGATGCAGCAATTTCCATAGACTGGCATAGGAAGAAATTCCTATAAGAACTGGACTAAAAAACTATGGAATCAGAGTCCAAGGTTCTGCTGCCAGCCTACCAGGAGCTTCAGATGCGCATCTGATCAGGACTTCGCTCCCCACTACCATCACTTGTGTACAGACTACCTGGCCAGTATTCTGTCACAAGCAACTTCCAGGCTGGTAACTATAACAAATACACAGAATCTGAATGAATGTATGAATGAATGGTTATATATATATATTTATATATAAAAAAGTGTATAAGGGTTAAGTAGTGATAGGAATAAGTAGTTAAACAACATTGTTTGCTTCTATCTTTTCTTTATTTTTATTATTATCTTTACATAAATGTGGCTTTTTTGCCTTATCCCCCTCATAAGATCCTGCTTGCTTTTATTCGGTACAACAGCATGGATACTTTTGTGCAAAAAGTGCTTTTGCACAAAAGCATCCATGCCCAGTATAGACGTGCTTTTGTGCCATTTTAGCCATCAGGATTTCTTGCACAAAAAATTAAGGTGCCTGTCTACACTGGCCCTCTTGCGCAAGTATTCTTGCGCAAGAGGGCTTATCCCTGAGCGGGAGCATCAAAATATTTGCACAAGAAGCACTGAATTCTTACATTAGAACGTCAGTGCTCTTGCGCAAATTCAAGCAGCTAGTGTAGACAGCTGAAAAGTTTTTGTGCAAAAGCAGCCGCTTTTGCACAAAATCTTGCCAGTCTAGATGCACCCATAGAGTTTTCTGGCTTGGAGATGGGAATAGTGTTTCAGAATGCAGAAATTCTGAAGAATGACCACTGCTTTACTATACTCTAATAATTCCCTGCCTCCCAGATTTAGCTAAGCATTTCTCTCTAGTGACAGACTAGGCCAGTGGTTCTCAAGCTGTGGGATGGGACCTCAAAGTGGGTCATAATCCAGTTTTAGGAGGGTCACCAAGGCTAACATCAGACTTCATTGGAGTCAGGAATGTCAAGGGCATGAGCCCCAGGGCAGTGGGGAGCTGGCCTTGGCTTTACCTTGTGGTGCTAAGGCTTTGGATTCGGGGCCCCCCCACTCAGTGCATCAGGGCTCATACTTCAGCTGCTGCCCTCTTCCCTCCCCCGCAACCCAGGGAGCTTTGGTCCTGCCTCCTGGGTTCTTGTAGTAAGTTTTATTGTCAGAAGAGAGTCACGGTGCAATGAAGTTTCAGAATACCTAGACTATACACATGACAAGTTTGATGTTTCAAAGTTCATCTGTTTTTGACTGAGACATACCCAAAAGAAACATAGTGGTCAGAATATATATATTTCATGGCCTTATCACTTCAAAATGGCTGAGGGGATTTTTGTTCCAAAAATATTCACTTGAAGAAGGAGAAGAGGCATGAAAATTTTCAAACCAAAGAGATGCTATGCTTTACAATATGCCAAGTAGGTAAAAATAAAAAGGGGGAGGGGGGTTGCAATATGGCATGGTTAAATGTAGTTTTCACTGCTAGAGAAATATATCACATTAAGTGGGTCTGGCCCATGAAAGCTCATCACCTAATAAACCATCTTGTTAGTCTTTAAAGTGCTACATAGTTCTGTCTTTTGTTTCAGCTAGACCAGACTAACACAGCTGCATCTCTATCACTGTTCCCTTTAAATAGCAACAATTATATCTCTTTCAAAAACAAAAACAAACAAAAGAAACCCCATCCTTCTTGATTCTACATTTTTCCAACTTTACACTAAAATGTCTCTCATGCAATAAAGCTGAAGTTGAAGTTTAAACACAAATCTAGTCTAAAAAATCTGCTTATCAGATTGATAGGTATATTGACACACGATAGAATGAGTCAAGAGGAAAACTAACAAATACTCAAGAGGAACAAATTAAGGATGCTGGGTTGAAGGAAGAGAACTGAAACTAAGGATGAGGGAAGGGGGAAGAGAGAGAGAGAATGTAATTGACTTTTCTATGCATTTTTTTATACCTGTGGATTTAGAGCTTAATCCTAAAGTGAAATCTGGACTCCATTGAAGTCAAGTAGCTTAGGCCTTCATTCCTAATTTTAATTTTAATTTTTAATTTAATAATTGCAGTTTCAGATCCTCCAATAGATGAAGTAAAAAGCTATCTCTCTTGCAATTTATTACCTGGGCTTATCTATCACTGAAATTTCCCCCGCATAGGGTTGTTCCCACGCAGTCTCAAAAATAGTCACATCATGAATTGGTTGTCCTTAAAACTGTTGCTCTTCTTGATGTGATTGCATTTAATTTTATGAATTACCACTGCTTGTTTCTTGTTTTTTTCCCAATTTCTATATGAAGATATTTAAATCTATGATCCCAGAGATCACACCACATTGGACCATATGTGTATATATATGTGTGTACATGATATACATACAGAAATTGTAATAAATATATTTTTAAATCTATTCCTATGTCTGAAGTTTGCCTGGGGAAAAAGAATCCAGTGACTTAGAAGTTCTTGCGTACCAATCTTTCCAGTGGTCATGCAAAGTGTTAATATATTTTCCTTTATAATGAAAACTCTCCAATGGGTGGAGAGAAGGAGCTCAGAGAGCTTTCATGTGAATCTCTCTGGAACCACCTGTTCTCTCCCCACATGTTAAAAACAGCTGCCTAATTTGAAGTCTGGCTTTCAAACAGTTCAAACCAGGTACATTAATAAGGTGAGAAAGAAAAGGGAAAAATACCAACTTCTGTTATGCTGTGTGATCTTTTTAATGAATAATTTATGGACATATCTGACACGTCTTGACTTTTTGAGCAATATTTTTTCTCCATTTATTCCTGCTCTTTCACATTGTACTAGGGTCTGGTCTCATTTACAAAGGTTTACACTAATCTCACAAGAATAGTGAATACAAGAATCCTTATGTATACCAGCATAAATGGGAGCAAAATCAAGCTTACTATTCTTCACTCACTTTTCACTCTCTCAAGTCCACTTTTCAGTGACTATACAGCAAAGTATTTTGCTATCTCCACACACTTCCCTATAGGTTCACTTTACATGAATCTGCTGTTGGTCTGTCCCTCTTTTGTACCTGTAGGTGGAGGAACCCCCCCCCCCCCCCGCACTTCATCATACTCTTATTCTCACACTTTGTTTTCTACAAAATCCAGCTCAATAATAATGTGCAGTTTTTTGGTTTTTCATTTCACTTAAATTCAGGCTATAGCAGAGTGGAGACTAGGAGGAACATTTGGCTCATGCTTCAAGAAACAAAGGGGCCTCAAATTTTGACATTTTTCTACCAAGTCATTTCCATTTATTATATACATTGCAGTTATAACAGGGACAACAAAAAAGCTATATATATCCACAAACATTGATTTAAATCATTGTTATGATTTAAATCTCGGGCCTTTGTCAATTTTTTGATCACATACAAGTTTTCATCTGCATGACTGGAGACTGAAGTAGCTTCTGTGATTAGTGATTCTACGTTATGAAACGCTGTTTACAGTCTTTGCATAGTTTAGAAGTTTGGAAAGTCATAATTAATTCTGTTACTGTAAAGAGATTTTGCTTGGTCTGAGGGGGAATTTAACCTTTAAATTAGATATTTATCTCTGCATAGGTGATTTTCATATTCCTGTTTTTTTATTTGTCTTTATATACAATAACTATATCAGGCTCAGCTGTAAGCTACTTCTTCATCCAGATTTTAGATTCACTTTTAAAGGCTTTTTTGTGATAATAAACTTTTAATTCTAGTAGTTTAATAAACTTTATATCTAATCTGGCAATTGCACCATGTTCATATTCATAATAACACACCATTTAGAGGAATTTAATAACAGGAACATGTCAGACAAAATTTCAAGACTTTGAAATAAGGCTATAAGGGCCATTGTAAATAACACCCCAAACTGTTATTATATAATATTCATTGTGAAGTATATACAATTAAATGTTTGTATAATCAATAGCCTTTAGTGAATTAATTCATTCTGTATTACTGTGTTTTAAAAGAACCCCTTTATAAAAATGAAGCAAAGATCGGAAAGTGATGAAAGTAAGAGACAGTGAAAGCAACAAGGTGAGGCAGCAGTTATGAGTTTAAAGCCAACAACATCATTTCTCATAGAAGAGATTCCTCAGCTATTAGACAGTGACCATACTGGCAGTAACATTTCCAGTTCTGATGATGAAAACTTTGTACCCACAAATGACATTTCAATGTCACTGTCTCAATATGAGAAGGTGATTAATCAAGACACAGAAATACTAATAGTAGCAATAGATGCAGAAATTGTGTTCGATTTAGAGACTGTGCAGGCAGAAAATGAGGACCACAGAGATGCTGTGCAGAAAGAGCAAGAATTTATGACTAGCACAGGAAACAATGTAACAACAGTGGCATTAGAACCAAATATTGAACTTCTTGATAAGACAATGTTGCTGAAATGCAGTCATTTATCAAAGTTAGTTGTTTTCAGATTCCAAGTAATATACCCAAAGATGCTGAAAATCATGCTTTTCCCACTCGTCTGCTGACAACATTTTTTCCAAATTCAGAGATCTGCACAAGAGACTAGCTCTTCTGTAGCATAGAAAAGCAGGCTCTGTACTGTGTACCCTGTTTTATTTTTAACAGTAATACTTCAAATACCAGTACACTCTGATCCACCCGGTTAGAACATCAGTGGAGGTTAGAGGAAGTTGAAAGACCGAAGACCTGCACATGAAACTTCAGTATTACATAAAGATAACCACATTACATGGAAATCAGCTAGTAAAGCAGAACTAGCTGACAGTTCAATTGAAAGCTTACTCCTGAGTGAAATAAACACAGAAACTGATAACCGAAAAAAACTCCTTGAGTGCACATTGAATATAATTATTTTTCTTTCTGAAAAGGGATTGGTTTTGTTTGGTTCCAGTCAATGTATCAGTGATCCTACAAATGGAAACTTTATTGGTATACTTGAGCTTCTTAGCAAGACCCACTTTTATCAAGCCACGTTAAGCGTGTTCGTGAATCACAAGAGAGCAGACAATGCATGCAGGTCCATTATCTCTCTATCAGAAAACAAAATGAGTTTATTGAGCTATGTGGGACATTTGTGCAAGAGATATGACATGCGAAGTGCTTTTAAATTATTATTGATTCAACTCCAGACTATTCTCATAAAGAACAGATGACCTTGGTTGTTCGATATGTTAAAATTGCAGGAAGTTCAAAGGTTTCAATTGAAGAACGATTTATTTTGTTTGATAATTTCATCAAAAAATGGAAAAGAAATTGTTGCTTATGTATTAGAATTTCTGGAAGGCTTCAAATTAAATTTTCAAGTCTTCATTGGCCAAGCTTATGACAATGGATCCAATATGGCTGGGAGGTACAACAGAGTACAAGCAGTTCTTCTTGATCAAAATCCAAACTGTATTTTCTCTAGTTGTGGCAACCACACACTAAATCTTGTCAGTGTTGATTGCACTTAATCATGCAAGGAAGTAATCACATACAATGGAACAATCCAGCAATTGTACAACTTCTTCAGTAGCAGTCCTCGAAAGTGGGAAATTCTGAAGCAGCATCTGCCTGTTTCCCTTCACAGCATGTCGACAATAAGATGGTCAATATGAACTGATGGTCTTAAACCAGCTGCACAGCATTTGGACTCTGAGAAAGGCTTTAAGTGAGCATGAATCTTTTACTCTCACAGCACAAGCTCGCACTAAGCTTAAGTCAATTCAGATGTATACATCTTAAAGATATTCAAACGATTTGTGATCAATCGGATGCAATCCTTTCTAAGTCCTAATGAGTAGCTCAGACATTTCATCTGAGTTTTCCAACAATCACAGCCTAAAATCTCAATCTGATGCAAAAAGGCACTTTTGAGTCATTTTTAAAATTTTTATTATTGATACCATCATATCTGGTCTTACATGTCGATTTGAGTCACTGCAACAAATTTGTACCCTTTTTGGATTTCTTTGGGAGTTCATAGAGCTAAGCGATGAAGATCTCTATTCAGCAGCTGAATAGTTTCAAAGGTAAACAATGAAATTTCAAGAGATCTCTGTAATGAGATCCTCTTCCTGAAACATACACATTCCACCAACTTTAAATTGGACTGCAAGACAAAAGAACTGCTTCAAGAAATATTGATCTAGGTCTGTCGACTATATTTTCTAAAATGACATTTGCAATACATATTTTTGTCTGTCTTGTAGTTTCAGTGGCTTCAGGTAAATGCACATTCAATGTGTTAAAACAAGTAAAGAGCTATCATCATTCTACAATGAGACTAGAGCATTTGAATGAGCTTGCAGAGCTTGATTTTTCTTTTATTATAAATGAGTTTGCACAAAACAAAGCCAGAAAAGCATTTCTAAAATGAAGAATTTTGCTTGCAGTGGAAACTCACAATTAAAGTTACATTTGTAATATATATTCTATTGGTATAAAAATTTAATTGTTAATAAATAAACATCTCAAGATATATTCTTTTGGTTTTAGTATCACCCTGTGGATCAGAAGTTAAGTATGTCAGGAGTCTAGGCCAGGGGCCTCTAAATTCAAAGGCTATGTCTACACTGCCCTCATTTTGTGAAAAAATATGCAAATGAGGCAAAGTGTGGAATATTGTGGCACCTCATTTGCATAATTAATGAGGCTCAGTTTTTGCTCAAGATGCTTTTGTGCAAAAAGGAGCTGTCTACATGGCTCCTTTTTGTGCAAAACCCCCTCTTGCACAAGAGCCATTCTTCCGCTAATGAGAAATTGTCTCCGTTATTTTTACTAGTTTCAGAAGATATTTTTAGGACCCGGAGGTTGCTTACTGCATTATTGCATTTCATAATGCTGAGTAGGTTTTTAGGTGCCTTCCATTAACAACAGTAGAAAACTCAAATTTCAACTTGAATTGAATTGAGCCCTGTGGATGTAAATTTTATACAGATAGCTTTCTGGGTAAGAAATCATATTTGGATAAATAAGAACTGCTGAGATCCTTCCCACCATATAGTGGTTGTTGATTGTGTTTGGCTTCTGGGGTTTTATTGAGGTGTAAAACTGCTGACTCAGAGCATACTGTCTATAGACTAGAATCAGTCTTAAGTGTAGCAAAGGACAGAGGGGCGCAAAATCAGGAATCTATTCAAATACAGAATGATATCTTTTTAGTCTGTGACCCTCTAGAAAATGTTAATTTAACTTATTTAATTTATCTCTTAGTCTTTCAATATAGCTGAAAAGGAAAAACCAACCCTAGAGCATATACTATGCCGTTGGATTCTGCCTTCCTACCATCCCTTAAAATTCAATAAAGAACTTCCATACAAATGATATGTTATCCTTTCATACATTTATCCCATGACTACCATACTGCCTGAGTTGGTTATCTCTGCCTCATGTTAGCTCCAGAGCCTCTCAGGAACTGTATATACATTTTTTTCTTTTCCTCACATAAATGTCCTAGAGTGGTTGAAAATTGTTTTGTAGACACATTTTAAAAACACCAACACTAGTGATGAAAATATCATGTCCTTCCAATTTTCATAAAATATAACAAACTCCTGAGCCACATATCCAACTCCTTTTTATCATTTCAATTGCAATCAATATTTGGCCTAACAAATCTGTGACAGCACATATAGTACTAGACTTCCAAAATATCCTCAGCCTCACATATAAATGAGTGCTTGAAACAAAAATACACAACTAAATACAATCATATATCAAAAAATCAAAGAACCGCTGAGGTTCTAGGGCAAGCGCTAGTGTTTAGAAGAGAAGGCTGGGCCAGGAGCCAGGAAGATGATTTTCAACTCCCAGCCTAAGAATCAATTCTCTTCTCCAACTACAGTCTTCCAGTGTAACACTGAGAAAGTTGTTCAGTCTGTCTGTGCCTCAGTTCCTTGCCCATAAAATAGGAGATGACCATGCTTCCCTACCTTGCAGGATGGTATGAGTGTGAGCCCATGAAAGTTCACAATTCTAAATATTTTGGTTAGTTTCTAAGGTGCCACAGGATTACTCACTTGTACAACAATTGGAGCAACTCTCACCTCAGTGTACTAGAGTCTTCACTAAAGCACTACAGGAGCATAGTTTGCAAGGGTCCAGCTCTGCCACTGCTGCTCTCTATGGGTATGTCTACACATCAAAGTTAATTTGAAATAACTGCCGTTATTTTGAATGAACTTTCCTAGCTCTACACAAGAAAACCGCTATTTCAAAATAAAATTGAAATAGCGGGGCACTTATTTTGAATTTGGTAAACCTCAATCTATGGGGAATAATACCAAATTCAAAATAGCTAATGCAAAATAAGTGCTGTCTAGACACCTATTTCAAAATAGAGGGCCTCCAGCTCCTCCCAGTTTCCCCTGGTGGCCACTATGGGACAAACCAGGAAAACGCTCCTCTCTCCCAGCCCTGGAGCCCTTAAAGGGGTAGGCTCTGGCCACAGTACATGTGCCAGTTACAGGCCTGTCAGCACAGAGCCAGCAGTCACTGACCCTGACCCAGTGGCCCCAGTATGAGCCGGACAGCCAGTGCCAGCCAGCTCTCCACTGCCCAGTCCCCCAGCTCCCATGAGCCAGCCAGGGGTTGGAGACAGTGGGTGCCTTTCTAGACTAGTGCAGAGATCATGGATCTCATTGAGGTTTGGGGGGAGGCCTCCAATGTCCATGAACTATGCACTAGATGGAGGAACGCAGCCGTGTACAGCTGCATAGCTGCCACCATGGCCACCAAAGGCCACATGTGCACCCAGGAGCAGGTGTGCATGAAAATTAAAGAGTTGTGGCAGGCGTACACCAGGGCCACACTGGGCAGCTCCCCAACAGGGACAGACACCTGTCCCCATTTCGACACCCTGGACCGCATAATGGGGGGCAGGACGGTCCATGCCACCCCAGGGGGCAATGATCCTGGAGCAGAAGGCCCAGACCAGGGCGTGGAGGAGGAGCCGCAAGAGCCTCCACCAAGGGTGCCACGCCGCCAGCACCCCTGAGCTGTCCCAGCAGCTGAGTCACCAGGGTCATCTGGGAAGGCCACAACATGTGAGTGCCATCACTGTCCCCTTCCTGGGGGGGGGGGAAGGAGGGAGACCAGGGACCGCGCGCATGGGCCTTGCTTACCATGGATCATGCAGCAACCTGTGCATGTGCGAGCACATGCCATGCCACCCGTGAGCAGGTGGCTCCAGCTGCCTGCCACACAGGGGCCTTGGCCTGATAGCTACACGCGTGAGTGAAGAGACATGGCATGCTCTTGACCTCAGGACGGGACATAGCAGGACACCCTCCCTTCACAAGCCCCCTCTTCACAGAAGCAGAGGACATCTCCCAACCTCAGCCTCACGATACAGAGCACAGGGGCATGGGTACAATCTCGGGGCAGCTCCCATTCCTGGGGATAGCCGGACATTCTGACCATGGCCTCTGTGCAAGCACATCAGCTCTGATGGTACAGGGAATGGTAATCCTCACCTTGCAGAGGGGAGCTGGGCTTCACCCACTGTGTCCCCAGGGAGAACTGACTACTTCTCTTGTTTCTCCACAGCCACACCAGCTGTGCGTGCAGGGCGCACCACCCTGCCCAAGACATCATCCTGCACCCGAATGCTCCACAGGTCCACCTGAACACTGTAGGGTTACAACAGCAGCACCTGGGGGGCCCTGCGAGCCCTGCACTGCACCTTGGAGCATTGGGTGCAAGACGTTGGAGAGTTCCATCGGGAGCTGCTTGCCCATTGTCATGCCATCTGCCAACACCTGCAGACCCTGGAGAAAAGTGTGCTGCCTCATGCCGCTCCAGAACCTGCTGCCTCCCCAGCTACTGCTTATCCTCCCACCCCTTCTCACTCCCCCTGCCTCTCCCTCCACACCATCCTCAATCTTTGCACCCTCCTCCCCATCTCCCCAGGGATGCGGAGGCCCCCACATCCGCTGTGCTGGGAGACAGTTGGCCTGGTGAGACCCACACCCCTGAGCCCTGAGCCTCCCCTCCCTCTTGCTTCCCCCTTCCAGATCCCTCCTCCCAGGTTTCCCCCTCCCTCTCCCACCCACTCTTCTCCCCTTTCCCACTTCCTTTCCCCAGTCTCCCCAGAGTTTCATCCTCCCCCCCCCAGTTTTGTTAAATAAAGAGAGTTTATATTTTTGAAAATATGTTTTTTGTTTGACATTAGGAAGGGGGTTGGAGGAAGGATGGGTAAGTGGAAGGAGATGAGGGAGGAATGAAACACAAGCCACCCGTGGGGAAGACCAGGGAGGCTCTGAGTGGTCCTCAGGGTGGACACTCTCCTGCAGGGCCTCCTGGATACTGACAGCCCCCTGATGGACCTCCGAGATGGCAGCCTGAAGCAAGTGCAGACAAGCTGATAGCAATTCATACATGAGAAGCACCAGAGTGCCTAGCGGAAGCTCTGGCTCCATGCTGCAGAGTGCTATGGTGTCCCAAGTGAGGACAACCAGAGCACGCAGAGACACAAATGCTTTGTTGTCCCTCAGTGAGGTAGGCAATCAAGCAGGGAAAACCTGAGAATGGTCTGCCCGGAGGGTGGAGGGGGGTGTCCCTTTAAGCACAGGCCTCAGATAGCCTTAGACAACGCCAGACAAAGATACTCCTGACTTGATGCCCTACACTGACTTGGTTCTGGCTGGCCTTAAATCAGAATCAGTATCCACTCAGTGTGGGATTTCAAAATATAAAAAGGCTATTTTGAACTGCATTTTGTGTGTAGACGAATTATTTTAAAATATCTTACTTCGAATTAACTATTTAAAATTAAGATATTTTGAATTAATGCTGTAGTGTAGACATACCCTATGCGAGGACAAGCTGAGAGATGCTGAGTGCTCTCCAATTCCAATTTAAGTAATCAGGAATGGAAGGTTAAAGTGTTAGGCATCTAACAGAGCTAGGATGTTAATGTGGATTCACACAAACTTATTGGAAGATCCAACTGCTTAAACCCAGTTTGGTCCTAGAGGGCCTAAGGAAACCAGAAGTCTGTTCCTGATCTTGTTGCTCACCAACTTGGGCAAGTACTTTACCTGTATCATCACTCATCCTTTGTTTGTCTTGTCTTTAGACTGCAAGGTCATTGGGGCAAGGAATATGTCTTACTCTACATATTTGTAATACATAATACAACAAGATCACAACCAAAGTTTTCTAAACTGAAAAGATCAATTTCACACACCACCTTCAAGATGAGCCTTGAAGCAGGACAGCATATGCCAAAAACAGCACTCCTCCAGTATCCTCCCAAAGTACCCCAATCCAATGTTTACAGATCCTTCCACTTCTGGCAGAGAGAATTTTACCCTCCATTTGGCTTCCAGATCTCTTATTTACCACATCTATTACGTGAGCACTCTAAACGGCTATACACTACATTGCCCTCCCATCTGTCTCTGTTCCCCCATACCTGTAACTCTTAACTCTGCTACATGGAGATAAAATCTTTCCTCAATGTATCTAATGAATCTGAGTCCCAACCCTATCAAGGAAACTAATTCCATGCAAGGAGATGAGCCTCTTTGTTTTGGGCAATTGCCAAAGTCCTTATGTGAGGAGCTGTTGTATCAGACTTCTCAGTGAGAAAGAAACAGGGAAATTAGTGTGTGGCTGAATCTGAGACTAAAATTAGCTATTTTGAAAAACAAATCTCTGATAAATGCAATGAAGATTTATGGCTAAAATTACAGGCAGCACAGATGGTACTAGATGACATTTTATCTCAAGGGGAAAAATACTCCTTTTAACATTAAAACATCAACTATATAGGCTCAGGATTATCTGGCAGAATATAACACTCTTCTGTGTATGTAATCAGCACACTTCCAAACTCACTGATTGCTCCTGTCATCAATCTGGAAGATATTTCAAGCATGTATTGCATTTTCAGATTAATTTCATTTGCTTTTCTTAACATCCAAGACTAAAGGAATATTCCAGCAATGTTTAAAACTGTGAACAACTATGGTTTCCAATATCAAGTGGAAAAGTTGTTAAGTCCCACAGGTCTTCAAAGCTTTGTGAATCTGGAGTTTAGATGGGAGATAAGTTTCTGTGCACCCAGTGGGAGGCAGTAGGACTCATGTTCAGAGGCAGAATACCTAGGACATTTTTATCCTGAAAATGTAGGTACCACAGAATGAGATTAGGTACTACAGAGTTTGACAGGAGTTTTTGCAGTGAAGCCCAAAGTGCCAACTGGATTTAAGCACCTAGGTACCTTTGTGGAACTAGAGTTCACTTCTTCCATGGAGAGGGAACATTTAGAGAATGAAGCACACATATCCCTGAAAGGGAAAAAAGTAGCCATCCAAAATTTTCTATCGTCTTGATGGGTTTTCCTCAGTTAGGGAACAATTATGGTTTTAATTCTTATTAAACACCATTCCTCTTTTAGTACAGTCTCTAGACCAAATCCAACTTGATTTGATGACTAAGGATCATATAAGTTTCTTCCTCTGAAGATATTGATTAGAGCTCATTGAATCTGAAAAACAGATTTGCTAGAATAGTTGTGAACAAACTACTTGACTATGATTGGATGCTAGTTAGAGGAGGCCTTTCTATTGATCATTCATTAATCTCCAAAATAACCAGGGGTATTCATGAAATCTTTTGAAGATTCTAAAAGGTTAGTTAATTTATACCATAATGCATTTTTTATTAATTATTATTAATTATTATTATTATTATCATTATCCAAACTTTTCTATCACTCAATGTCAGGGAGCAAAAATACTACCATGTGACCAATTATACTCTATCAGTTGTGAACAATAATCAACCATTAATTGCAGTGGAGAACCCACTTATTTTCTGAAAATCATGTGCAGAGCCTGCAATTGGAGACTCCCTTAAAGTGAGGAAAGTATTTGCCTAATCACTTGGATAAACAGGACCCAGTCTTCACTCCTATTTCCCACTAATTCTTCTGCTCAGGCAAGGCAAAGTGGGTAGAAGTGGGTGAGAGAATCTTGTCCTATTTGTCCAGCAATTAGGTAAAAGCTTACAAATAAAAAATACATTCACAGAAATCAGGAATAGTTTATGAACTGTTCATGAATGAAAAAGGCCTCAATTAATCAGATATCTTATTCAGACAATACCATTCGAATACTATAATAGTAAAAAGATGCCAAGACTATCTGTTACTTTCAAATCTACTAGTTCTGACTTCAGTCAAGGATTTCCAGACTGGATTAGATACTTTATATTTTTTATAAAACATTTAATATGGATTTTTGCACAAGGAGTTAATTCCAATTTAGAGAAATATAAACTAAAGCATCTGGGGACACTTTGACAAAAATTCAGCTATGCACAGGAGCAGACTAGGAGATGTTTAAAAATTATAGAAGCTTCAAGATAAATCCAATCTTCAGTGGAATGTTAGAAGGGCTGAACAAATACCCTGAACATTCTGAGATCAGTCTAATAGTAGGAATAATTAAATTATGGATTTGTTTCTAAAGATTTTAAAGGGGTTATTTAAATATATTTGATTACTGTATTTATATGCAGTAGGGCCTAGATGTCTAGAAAGATGAAAGAAGGAATTTAAATTCTTTCTCTCTTCATTTTTTCCTCTTTGGTCTACTGAAGCTCTAACTCAGATTGTGTTTAAACATTTATTGCAAGAAACATGATGTAATTGGGTACTTTTTTTCCCGTGTTCCACTGCACAATAATAGAATATTTGCACCTAATTACAGTTTTTTTTTATCTAATTCTGTTCCATGTCACATTCCCTGGAAAAGAGTCTTGCTGTTATATGTGCTGTGCAAATACACATATTATTAATGTAACAGCTAACAACCACGGTAGAAATGTTGCAGAAAAATATTCAAATTCTACAAAAGTATTTACAAGTAACATTTTAGGATCTGCCATTTATTTAGGGCTTGATCCTGCAGGGTGCTGAGTGCTGAGTACACTAACCTGCTACAGAAAAACACTTAAGTGTGTGCTCAATTTTAAGAAAATGAATATCTCTCTTAGGTTCAGTGGGACTGCTCATTTATTTAACATTATGTGCAGTCTAGTGTGCATTTCTGGTTACAGTGCTTAGCACTTCAAAGTTTAAAAGAGTTTGAATTTTTAAATTGAATTGGAAACCAACATTCCAGTTTGAGTGAGAGAGACACTTTAAAACTGCATACCCTGGTCTCCTCCATAGTGCCACAAAGATATGTAGCCATTCACAGGAATATCAAATATTATTTCCAATCTAATTCATATAATGTTGTGAATAAAACATGTTCTCCATGTAGTACAATGTACAAAACTCTTTTAATGTCCCTTAATTCTTATGTACATATTCTTGTTACCCTCACAATTTATAAACTAGAAATTATTTTCACATAGTATCTAAATATTGAATACCAAGCATGATCTATGTCCTCTTTTTCAGCAGTTTGAGCATAGAAGATGTGGATAAGATGATATATTGTAGCTGGCAGTTAGCAAGATAAGACAACTAAAAATAACCTACAGGCTGGACCTCCCTGGTCCAGCACTTTCAGGACCAGAATGCTCCCAAATGAGGGGATTTGCTAGACCACGGGAGGTTCCCTGCTCTTGGCCTCCTAATCCACTGCCTGTCTCTGCTGGTGCCTTCTTCTGGCTGTGCCCAGATCTGCTGCCGTTGAGCTCGGGCTCTGGCCCCAGGCCTCCTGCTGCCCGCCTGGCTGGGGCTCCCTGGAGCTGCAGCTCCACAGCCATCGCCAGCCCCCACTGCAGCCAGGACCAGAGCTTCACAGCTTCCAGGGTTGGAGCCTCTCACTGTGCTGCTGGTCTCCCCTGCCATGGGGCTCCTGGCTAAGTCACTTGTTCCCACTGCCACATTCCCAGCCCTGCTGCCATACCTTCCTGTCCCTGAGCTCAGTGGTCTAGGAACATAGGACCATGGATGTTGCTGGACCAGAGAGTCCCAGTTTAGGAAGGTCCAACCTGTTCAAAATTGTCTGAAACAGGAAACAATGCTCAATAGTGAAATACTGTGCTCACATGTACTTGAGCTTTCAGTATTGTTACCCCATTCTCTCCCCTCTTCCATTTGTTTCTTTCATTCTGCTGTTCAAATAATATTATACAATTCCATTAAAACTGCACGATTAAGTTCATTTAAAGTGGGGATATACTATTATGTCTATTCAGCACCTAAGAAAATTATGTTCAAAACAGTTACAGGCCTATAGGTACTATTTTAATACAAATAAGTAAATGAACAAATTATTAATAATATTTCTTCTATGTCAGTGTGATGGAGCAGTCAAAGCTCCCCACTGGAGGCCTTTCAGCACCCTGGCCAGCAGCAGGACCAGTGGAGAGGTTCTCAGAGCAAGGTAGAGGGGCAGTCTTCACTGCAGCCAATCAAAACTGATCAGAGCTATATCCTGAAGCTAAAGGCTAGCCATGGATACCCTGCAGAACTCCAGACAAAGGGAATTCAGCAACACAGCCCTAGAGAAGGGCTGGATGAAGCAGCATCCTGGGGAAGTGGCCCAGGGATATGACCACAATTACGGACTTTGAAACTTAGCAGGTAACTGCTATGTATAGGGTCCCTGGGCTGGGACCTAGAGATGTGGGCGGGCCTACATCCCCCTAAACCTCTGCAACCCACACCCAAGCAAGGGGGCTAAAGATGAGGCCTGAATCCCAGCCACAGACTGGACATTGACTCGCCCTCAGAGAAATGAGTAAATATTGCAGACACTCCCTTCTGCCACCAAGAAGTACTCGCACAAAGGACCAAAACTGTTACAGAACCATACTGCTGTTTTATTATATATTAGGAGCGGGTGAAATGATTTGCAGACAAGATAATCCAACTTGAATCTTTTCAACAAACTTACCAAAAACTGAGTTTTTGTTATTTCTTTTAAAATTTTATTTTAATAATTGTCCCCATTGTCATTCTTTTCTTGGTTTCAGCAATGGTCATAAGCTGGAGAACTAAGACATCCATGATTCTGTACTTTTAATATTATCAGACTGGATAAACTAGGAAATGCTGGAAATCACACACAAGAATTCCCGAAATGTCCATGTCTACATGAAGAGAACTAGATATTCTTTAGATAATTCTAGGCAGTATTCTCAAATGACATTTCATACCTTTTGAAGTATACAAACTGCCCATTTAATCTGTACTATATTACAAAATAACTCTCACTTCATGGCTTATGGTTTATACAATAGAGCATAAATATTAGGATTATTCAGCATAGAGAATAGTGTCATTTTCAATAACACATAAAAGTTCTCTTTTTATTTCATACCATTAATTTTTAAGCAGAAGTCTACTATGCTAATCCTAAGTTTATGAACATTATAGGAAGATATAACATATAGCAGCTCTGATGCTGCTGTTATGCTGTGAATAATGGCACACATTCAGAAAGTAATATTAGGGTCAACACACGTGACATTTTTATACCAGCCCATGACTTCTAACCAGGCTATCGTGAAAAAAATATGGGATCATGTATAATTATGCATCCATGCAAGGGGCCTGAATTAGGGTTTCCTGTTTCCCCTAAAAACCATGGATGACTGATGAACCAGAAGGATTATGACAGGTACTAAAGAATTAAAATCTGGTTAACTGAGCAGGTGAATGATTTTTATTTAGCTTGTTTTTGTTAACATTTATTGAACACAAGGTCACCTTTACATGTTGTTGTTTGTCTTTCTCATGAGACTGGTTCTTTTCATATGGGTGGAAATGCTACTTTTAAAAATCTACATTTTGAGGGGCACCAAAATGAGAGAGCCAAGACTATAACAGGGTTCAAAAAAACTAGATAAATTCACAGAGGATAGCTCCATAAAAGTCTATGAGCCAGGATTGGCAGGGATCGTGTCCCTAGTTTCTGTTTGCCAGAAGCTGGAAATGAGGGACAGGGATGGATCAGTTGATATTACGTGTTTTGTTCATTCCCTATGAAGCATCTGACACTGGTCACTCTTGGAAGACAGGATACTGGGCTAGACAGAGCTTTGGTCTGACCTAGTATGGCCATTCTTATGAACTTTAAGAGCTTTGTAAAAAAATAAAGGGATTATTTCTCTAAATATTTTAAAAAACTAGTTTACACACTATTTACAACTTAAAGTTGAATTTTAAAACTATTGACATATATTGAAGAGAGGCAGTGTTTGAATAGAGTTAAAGGGAGAAAAGGTCATTTGCAAAGGTAATTAATTGGCTGCTCTGGGATTATAACTAATTCCTATAAGATAATAGGAAGTGAAGGAAGAACCTTAAAAAGTGGTGCTTAATATTTGGTCTGAGATGATAGACCTTGTGAATTTGGGGAGGAGGGTAGAGATGTGGACAATGAAGCAAATAGCACATCACTTGGCATGGGTATGTTTTCTCTGTGCTTGGGTAGAAAGGGAAAATAATTCTCCATTTCATACTAGAGTCTTTTTTTATTGAGCCTATCAGGAAAACATCACAAGGTGCTTTATATAATAAAACTAATCAAAGCAATGAAATACAACTGACGCTAACTTCTGACATAAAATTCAATAAGCAGTAAAAGCTACTGCTTATCAAAAGGCTGTGCTTTCACCCTGGATTTGAAAGCTAAATTAGGCTGAAATGTCTGCACAACAGACATTGTGGTGTTGCAAGGAGGTAAAACACAACCACAGGTATTTCTCATTCCTACAGATTGTAAACAATCTTTGGAATAGAGAAGAATGCATCATTCACATTTTGCTACAATGATCCTGGAATCAATATATATGCTTAACCTAAAAATGAAGAAGAAAAAATATTTCACTGACAAGGTCACAGAATAAAAAGTCTTATAATTTGAAGTGCAGGGTTTTGATCTGACTCGTAGCCTCTGTAATATACAAGGGATTGAACTCCAGGGTTTTGCTTTACTTTAATTTCTATTTATAATTTCCTATTCTTTTCACTGGTTGCCTTTTTCCATTGTTAGTTTGCTTTGTTTTTATAGACGCATAATTATAGATTTTTATCACAACAGAACTAATTTAATGTGTCTTTTGTAGCTTTTCTTTCTTTAATAGTTATTGGTCCCCTTTGCTGGAACTAATGGATCCCAGTTGGATTTTGACTTTTTGAATACTAACCAAAATCATCAAACTTAAAAACAGAGAACAGTTAGCATAAGTTTAGCCACCTTTCCAATTCCAGAGATTTCTATTATAAAATTAATTAACCCTAATATGTCTTGTTTAAATTGACATTTAAAAGATTATTTTAAACTGTGGCTGTTTTCACAGATGTACTACATGCATATGGCTGAATTGATCTCTTGGCCCTTGGCCTTGGCCCTGAAATATTAACTCCTGCTTGTCTTGAGGAATAAGGCTTATTTCAAACTTGTTATTTCAAAATAGGATTAATGTGGATGCTCAGCTGCTGTTCTTTCGAAATAATTGGCCTCCAGAAGCCTCTCACAGCTGCCCTTGTGGCAATTCCGGCCACACACCTGACAACTTCATTGCTCCCCTCTCCTGCACAGTTTAAAGATGCAGGCAGAAGGGAAAGGGCTCATGGCACCAGGTGAGCCCTGCTAGCCCCATGCCACACAGCACCCTACATTTGAGGATCCATGTCAGATCCCAGAACTCCCTCTGCACCCCCCACAGCTGCCAGCAGGCCCACAGCATCCTCTGATGCCCCTGGCCAGGGATGAAAGAGGGTGCCAACCATGTGTACAAAAGGCACACCAGGAACTTGGATTAGGTTCAAATGAAAATTTAGGAGCTCCAGCAGGCCTCCACAAAAGCCAGCAAGCAAAGTTCCCACTCGGAGGGGGAGGCGCACCGCACACCAGCTGCATCTATGATCAGCTGGATGCCATCCTGCAGGGAGGGGGGAAGGGGTGGCCACCTAACCTGTCATCGTTGACTCTGGGCCAGGACACACCCATCATCAGCCTCGATGAGGGCAAACTTGTGAAAAAGGAGGAGGAGGAGAAGGAGCAGGCTAGTCAGGATACTGTGCCTGCCAGCCAGGAGGTCATCATCAACCTGGAGTCAGTTCCCCCCTCCCAGGATGTCTCCCAGGACTTGGACAAACCTGGGGAAGGCACATGAGGTGAGTTTCATCACTTTCTCTATACAGGCAGTCCCTGGGTTACGTCAGTCCGACTTAAGTCGGACCCCTAGTTACGACCGGGGGGGGGGGGCGCAGCTAGTGCGGGATGCCTCCCCCACTGTCTCCGCCTCTGGCGGCGCGGGGGCTGCTTCCCCCCAGCAGACCAGAGAGACGCGGAGTGGCTTTTCTCGCCGCGGAGGACACGGGCGGCAGGACCGCCGAGACGCGCTGCAGTCCCACCGCCCGCATCCTCCACGGCGAAAAAAGCCACTCCGCATCTCCCTGGTCTGCTGGGGGCGGGCGCAGCTAGTGCAGCTAGTGCACCCCCCGCCCCAGCAGACCAGGCTTTTCTCACCGACGCCTGGGGTAGAGCAGCTGGGGGGCTGCCGGGTTGGTCCCACAGCGCCGAGGTGGGGCGCTACTGGACCAACCTGGCAGTGCCCCAGCTGCTCTGTCCCAGGCATCCAGATTCAGCCGCTGTTGAAACTGATCAGCGGCTAATTCCAGGAAGCCCAGGGCAGAGCAGCGCTGCCTCGGGCTTTCTGTAGTCAGCCGCTGGTCAGTTTCAGCAGCGGCTGACTTGGAACACCTGGGACAGAGCAGCTGGGGTGCTGCCGGGTTGGTCCAGTAGCACCAAGGAGCGGCGCTGTGGGACCAACCCAGCAGCACCCCAGCTGTTCTGCCCCAGGCATCCCCAAGAGCAGCTGGGGTGCTGCCGGGTTGGTCCCGCCGCGCCAAGGGTCGGCACTACCAGACCAACCCAGCAGCACTCCAGCTGCTCTGCTCCAGGCATATCCGATTCAGCCGCTGCTGGTCAGTTTCAACAGCGGCTGAATCTGGACGCCAGTTCCGACTTACATACAAATTCAACTTAAGAACAAACCTACAGTCCCTATCTTGTACGTAACCCAGGGACTGCCTGTACACATGAGGGGGCAGGCGGTGGGCTGTGAGGGGCTGCATACACCTCACTCAGCCTATTCAACCTGGGGGCCACACGAGAACCTGTGCACTTCAGTGCCCATGGAATGCCAGTCTGGAGCATTCAGTCCCATGGCACTCTTATATAGGAATCCTTTGCTCCCTCTCTTCTCCATCTCAGAAGGTTACTGGACAGGCCTGTGTCCAGGCTGTTCCTCACCTTGGCACTCTGAGAGCAGAAGATGGGGGCCCTCAAGAGACCTTAAATCTATCTTGCCTCTATCCCACCAGTCATAACTGGTCTCTCTCTGCCAGAAGTGGCGTTCCACAGTCTGCAGGGGATTATGGATTATTTGGTGCATCAGGAGTACCGGGGTCTGGGTGATGAGGTCCCCCAGACCAGGCTGCTTGACATGGTCCTGAATCACCACATGGGCAATATGGACCATGAGGCGTGGCACAAGGCCCATCCTTTGTAGCAACTCCGACTCCATGTAATCAGTGCTGTGGCATCTGCAAGGGCAACCAGAACATGGGGCATGAATTTGGTGTCCTGCAAGGGGATAAGCAGTGGAGTAGTGGCATGTGAGATGCAGCTTTAGAGTGGAGGCTCTTTAAGCATCAGTCTCAGCTGGCTTCAGCAAGCAGCTACAGGAACTGACTGTTCTCTATGTGCCCACTATGGAGTGCTTCCAGGGGCTTTAAATACAATTCAGTCTCCAATCAGTGTGGACACACTATTTTGAAATAATTCTGCACTATTTTGATGGTGCCTTGTAGTGTGGACATTCTATTTTGAAATAATTATTTCAGGAGTTATTATTTCAAAATAATTTCCTAGTGTAGACATGACCTTGTTGACCTGGATTCTTTGGAATCTGAATGTTTTGGTGAGACCTATATTACATGGGTTTCCTTGTTATGATATTTTTAATACTGTGGCCTGTATTCCTTATATATTTTCTTCTTTAATACATCTGTTGATTTGAAATACTAAAATATTCATGCTGAAATTGTCTCTACACTGCAGGTGCTAAAATACGCTATTCTATAAAATATGCTGGAAGAGTAAGAGCCCTATTCATAAAAATAGATTTAGCCAATTTTCATCCCTTTTTCCCAAATGGCTTAGGAATAAATAAATTGCTTAGGGTGTATTTTTCATATGAAATACATTTCCATGTGACATAATGGACTCAGTCCTACAAAGTGTTGAGAAATCTGGCCCTGATTCAGCAGATTTACTTTAATGAGAATACTCACGTAAAGACTCCAATACATGCTTAAGTTGGATCAGGATCAGAGGGTTTAGTATCTTGCAGGGTCTAGCCATAAAACCCATTTTTATCCATACTGTACTCTAGAGGGATCCTTCTCACTCATTTTCTTTTAGCTATTTGTCCCTGGAAACTGGGCAGCTTATTTGATAGGTTGCCGAGTTGGGGTATGTCTACACTACAGTGTTAGTTCGAACTAACTTAGTTCGAATTAGTTAATTCGAACTAAGCTAATTCGAACTAACGCGCCTAGAACTAAAAACTAGTTCGAATTAGCGTTTTGCTAATTTGAACTAGCATGTACACATTGAGTGGACCCTGAACAGGGCTTAAGGATGGCCGGAAGCAGTGCCGGCAGGGCATCAGAGGAGGACTTAGAGCGTGGAGATGCTGTCTCAGGCTAGCCGAGGGCTGCGCTTAAAGGGACCCGACCCCCACCCCGGACAGACAGTTCTCAGGGGTGCCCCGCTTGAAAACCAGTCCTGGCTTGGAGTGCCCGGAGTGCCCACACTGGGCACATCACAGCACTCGGCCATCAGACCGGCTGCACTTGCCGCAGGCTGCCATCTGGGGAGAGGGGACAATTGGGGGGCTGCAGGAGAGCTTCCACCCCCAGAAGCCCGCAGAGCCAGCCCAGTCCTCCCCATCGGGGGCTCGTGCCCCATTCCTCCCTCACCTCCTTCCACTTACCCCTCCCTAGCCCCCCTTCTTATTGATGTACAAAATAAAGATGATGTTTCTTCCAACATTGACTCTGTCTTTATTGAACAAAACTGGGGGAGACTGGGAAAAGGAGGTGCGAGAGGGGAAGAGAAAGGCTGGGAGAGGGGAGGGCAACTAACATGATCAGGGGTTGGGAACAGGTCCCAGATGAAGTGAGGCTACAGAGACTGGGACTGTTCAGCTTAGAAAAGAGGAGATGGAGCGGGGACAGGATAGAGGTCTCTAAAAGCAGGGGTTGAGTGGAGAGGGTGCATACAGAAAAGTTCTTCATGAGTTCCCATAAAGAAGGACTAGAGGACACCAAAGGAAAGGAATGGGTAGCAAGCTTCAAACTAGTAAGAGAAAGTTGTTCTTCACAAAGCAAAGAGCCAACTTGTGGAACTCCTTGCTGCAGGAGGCTGTGAAGGCTAGAACTAGAACAGAGTTTAAAGGGAAGTGAGATCAAGTCATGGAGGTTGGGTCCATGGAGTAGTCTTAGCCAGGGGGTAGGAGTGGTGTCCCTGCCCAAAGTTTGTGGAAGGCTGGAGAGGGATGGCACGAGAGAAATGGCTTGGTTACTGTCTTCGGTCCATCCCCTCCAGGGTCCCTAGGGTTGGCCGCTGTCGACAGACAGGCTACTGGGCTAGATGGACCTTTGGTCTGACCCAGGACGGCCATTGTAAGCTCAGGGCTCAGGGTCGGGGGTCTCAGTGGACTCCCTTGATTTTCATGCACACCTGCTCCTGGGTGGCCAGGCTGGCAGCTCTCCTGCCCTAGACGGCCACTTTCCTGTGCCTAGTATGGAGGTCGTGGATGAGGTCCACGATGTCTGCACTAGCCCAGGAAGGTGCCCGCCTCTTGCGGTCCCGGGCAAGCTCCCGGGAGCTGCCAGCCTGGTCCCGGGAAGAGGGGGTGGGCTGGGGGACATCGGGTGGGTGGCTCTGTGCCGTGCCAGTTGCAGGGTCTGCTGGCTGGGTGCTGGCAGGCTTGCACCTGGCACGGGCACCGTAGCCAGCCCGTGCCCCTTTAAGGGGTCCGGGGCCGGGAGGGGGGCATAGAGTTTCCCTGGTGTTGGCCAGAGTGGCCACCAGGGAAAGCTGGGGAGGGCTAGCCTCCCACTAGTTCGAATTAAGGGGCTACACACCCCTTAATTCGAACTAGTAAGTTCGAACTAGGCTTAATCCTCGTAAAATGAGGTTTTCCTAGTTCGAACTAAGCGCTCCGCTAGTTTGATTCAAATTCGAACTAGCGGAGCACTAGTGTAGCGCCTATGAATGTTAGTTCGAACTAACGTCCGTTAGTTCGAACTAACATTGTAGTGTAGACATACCCTAGGTGAGCAAAGGAAGGGGGGGAATGTTGGCTCCCTTTTCACTCTGTGCTCATGGCCAAGGAACTCCAAGCCATGCCCTGTCCTCCAAGCCACTCCTTAAGTTTGGGGCATAGCCCCAAGAGTCCAGATTCCCCTTACTTGGGGTTTTTCAGTAAGTTCCCCTACTTTATGCCCAGAAGGATAGGGGTGGAGCTTACATGCTGCCATAGCTGCTGGGTGGGCAGGCTCTGGTTTGGGCCCTCAGATCACCATACCAACCTCCTGCCTCCTCACTAGTCAGCCACAAACTGATCCAGACATTTTACTTTTCTCCCTGCTGCAAGTGTGGCTTTGATTGCAGATATGTTTAATAAGAACAAATGCAAAGTACTCCATTAAGGAAGGAACAGTTTCACTCATACAGAAGGGGCTCGTCTACACTGGCCCCTTTTCCAAAAGGGGCATGTTAATTTCACAGGTCGTAATAGGGAAATCCGCGGGGGATTTAAATATCCCCCGCGGCATTTAAATAAAAATGTCCGCCGCTTTTTTCCGGCTTTTAGAAAAGCCAGAAAAGAGCGTCTACACTGGCCCCGATCCTCCGGAAAAAGCGCCCTTTTCCGGAGGATCTTATTCCTACTTCAAAGTTCCTCCGGAATAAGATCCTCCGGAAAAGGGCTTTTTTCCGGAGGATTGGGGCCAGTGTAGATGCTCTTTTCCGGCTTTTCTAAAAGCCGGAAAAAAGCGGCGGACATTTTTATTTAAATGCCGCGGGGGATATTTAAATCCCCCGCGGATTTCCCTATTACGACCTGTGAAATTAACATGCCACTTTCGGAAAAGGGGCCAGTGTAGACATAGCCAAGGAGAAGCAACTGTCTAGGAAGGAGTACTACAGAAAGAGATCTAGAGGTCATAGTGGACCACAAGCTAACTATGAGTCAATGTCACAGTTGCAAAAAAAGCAAACATGATCTTGGGATACATTAACAAGAGTGTTATTAGAAAGACATGGGAAGTCATTCTTCCACTCTACTCTGCACTGATTAGGCCTCAGTTGAAGTATTGTATCTAGTTCTGGGCACCACATTTCAAGAAAGATGTGGAAAAATTGGAGAAGGTCCAGAGAAGAGCAACAAAAATTATTAAAGATCTAGAAACCATGAGCTCTAAGTGAAGACTGAAAGAACTGGGCTTGTTTAGTTTAGAGAAGACTGAGAGGGGACATGATAGTGGTTTTCAAATATCTAAAAGGAGGTGTTAGAAGGAGGAGGGAGAAACAATGTTCTCCTTGGCATTGGGCAAGATGCAATGGGCTTAAATTATGGCAAGAGAGGTATAGGCTGGAGATCAGGAAAAACTTCCTAACTGTCAGGGTGGTTAAATACTGGAATAAATTGCCTAGGGAGGTTGTGGAATCTCTATCACTGGAGATATTTAAGAGCAGGTAGAATGGACATCTTTCAGGAATGATGTAGACAGTACTTGGTTCTGCCATGAGGACAGTGTACTGGACTTGATGACCTCTTGAGGTCTCTTTCAGTTCTAGTCTTCTATGATTCTATAAAGTTGGGCAGGGCTAGCTGGAGCCACAATCTTTTTTTAATCTTTGCAGTGCTGTGCAGTCTTCTCTCTTCACTCCCTCATGCAATAACTTGAATAAAAAGTCAGCTAGAAAGATGACTTGAGGTGAAACATATTTATTTGAAATCATAAAAATTCCAATAAAGCTGATGGCCAAGTGAGTAATATAGCTATATACATGCAGACTTTACTATTAAGACTAAAAAAATTATATTTTTATACAAAACTGACTAATGTAGCCACTGAGTATGTATAGAATTGTTAGTGATGAGTGCGGTGTTTGTAAGGACAAACACCCAGACCATCTGGATAATTTCTTAAATCTCTAGAAAAACTAGGCTAGAAAACTTATGGAAGTAGGCTTTGTATTTGATATTTCTTGGTTCTGCCTCTCATCTCAAAAGTTATTGACAAACTTCTGAACTATTTTTTCTATACCCCACAGTGATATTTGATTACTTTATCTGCATGTTGTAGCTGCCACAAAAATTGTATCTGGTTTTTATAACACCTCACAATTCCAAACCTTACTCATGAAAAACAACATGCCAAAAATTATGGAACAAATGCTGAGCTGTCATAAGTGCCTTGACTCCAAAATGAATATTGAAGGGCACCATAGTACTGAGATGGGCACAGATTCCTACAACCTATTCACATTAAGTACTACCTTTACTATACAGGCTTGACCAAAATCAGTGAAACCAACTTGTAGCACGAGGTGCACCTCAGAATTAAAAGAATGAAGGAGGAGCTCAGACTCTGGACCACAAAGGGTGAGTGTGTGTCTATGCTGCTGGTGAGTCAGAGCCAGAATCAGAAACAAGGGATCAAGCAAAAGTCAGACCCTTCTGCTCAGAAAGCTTTATATGCCATCTTCTGGTTTAAGTAATCTACTTTGACCAAATGATGGGACTGATCATCATCTCCAGACAGGAACTTTGTAGGCATTGCCTCTTGGAGGAGTCAGGGTGCTGCTATTCCATTGCCTCCAGTAGTTCTGAGTAAGTGGCTAGAGTTTGAGGATTGCCTGGGAACCTATGGACCCATCTTTGAGACACAGCTACACTTACACTTAGCATACTAAATGCCTAAGTCACTTAGATGCTTTTAAAAATCCTCCAAGTCTTTGAAAAGAGTCAAGTATTTTCAAGCAGTGATATTGCTTGTACACCATTATCCCACCACAGCATTTAAGCATATACTTAAGTGTAGTGCACTGGGGAGTGAGGGCTTTAGGAATTACCCTGGGTGAAATGCAGAAATGGAAATCAGACTGGCTAAGAAATCCTTTACAGAGTATTTTATTAAATGCAGTGAAGGTTATTTCCAAGTAAATTGAGTAGATAATTAAGTAACAAATATCAAGGCAAGTACTTGGTGCCTGACATGCAGTGCACAAACCAAAAATGCTAGTGGGAAAAGGCTTTGTGAAAGCTGATAAAAATATTTAGATAGCTTTAAGGGTGTCTGACCAAACAGAGAAATGTGTTTGTTGCCTCAGGATGAAGGAGAAAACAGAAATATCTAATCCTTGGGAGAGCAGGCTGACCTCATGCATGTCATGGCAATTCTCTACAGTCCTTCCATTTTGTTTCTTCTTAGTGAGTATCACAATATGTTTATGTTTCCGTACATAAAGCACTTTATAAATCCAAGCTGTTGCTAATGTGATTATTATATGTATGGGCATACAAGGAGGGGTTTCTTACCCCACGTTTAAATTCTGTATACCATTGCCTCCATTTCATTTACATGCTGGTAAGTGTCTTTGTAATTCTTCAGTTCTTTTATCAGGCACATGAAAGATCTACAAAAAAAAAAAAAACCCATATGCAACTTATGTAAAACGTCTGTGGTGAGTCAAATCTGAAGGCAGAACCATCCGTGATGGTTAAGGAACAAAAAGGAAATAGAAAAATACAAATCGTACCAAATGAAAAGAAAATTTTGCACAGTTGGAGTGTGTTGTGTGATCTTTTTTCTGAACTTCAACAAGAGCAAGGGTATGTTCCTAGTCACTAGAAAGCAAAACTTGGTTGTCTGTTGGTTGATCTGTGATGCCAGTGTATTTCTGTGATACATTATGTTCTCATATTACATGAATCACATCTTGATGTCTGGTTCCTCAAAAGAATTCCTGTGCCAGTGTATTGCTCAGCTTCCTGTTGAATTACTTCCCAATCAGGATCCCAGATCTCTTTATTTCATTTTTGTTTGATGACTTTGGTTAGTCACAGCAAAACTGATCACTTTTTTCCAAATGTATAAGGCAAGAATTTATTTGGGGCCATCTCGTACTGGCACCCATACTATCAGCTAGAGTTGCTGTCTATAACACATGCTATTTTCAAATAGTCTAAAAGCTGCTAAGTATTTGCTTCATATAATTCAAAGTATAGCTTCATAAATAATAATAAAATATCTCAGTACTGGAAACCTTTCTGAAATGTGACAGAAATCTTCATTCACACTGAACTTAGTAAAATGGTTTAGGTATACATTGCCTAGCATATACAAAAATTTTAAAAAAATTAACCAGTTAAATGGATACCCACTATTTCTTCTCTGTAGATTTTGACAGCAATGCCCCTGCTTCTCCAACTTTTCACATTCTTTGCAAAATTAACTGAGATGTCCAGAAAGTACCTTAGTCAAATAATAACTATATTGTGGTCATATGAAAGATTCCCACATGCTAGTATTTATCCTAGATAGGGACATAATTATTGGTTAAAGCTTATGCAATACTTTCAATATAAAGCACTTTACACTGTAAGGCTGTGTCTACACTACATGCCTCTGTTGGCAGAGGCATGTAGATTAGGGTTGTAGGCAAAGGTAAATGAAGCTGCGATTTAAATGATCGCGGCTTCATTTACATTTACATGGCTGCCGCGCTGAGCCGACAAACAGCTGATCAGCTGTTTGTCGGCTTGCCGTTAGTCTGGACGTTCCCCCTGTCGACATCAAAGCCCTTTGTCGGCAGCCCCGTTATTCCTCGTGGAATGAGGTTTACCGGAGCTGCCAACAAAGGGCTTTGATGTCGACAGGGGGAACATCCAGACTAGCGGCGAGCCGACAAACAGCTGATCAGCTATTTGTCGGCTCAGCGCGGCAGCCATGTAAATGTAAATGAAGCCGTGATCATTTAAATCGCGGCTTCATTTACCTTTGCTGAATAAACAAATCTACATGCCTCTGCCGACAGAGGCATGTAGTGTAGCCGTACCCTAAGAGTATGGCTACACCGTAAGAGTATGGCTACTACAGCACTAATTCGAACTAACTTAATTCGAATTAGTTAATTCGAAATAAGCTAATTCGAATTAGTGCATCTAGACCTAAAAACTAATTTGAATTAGCGTTTTGCTAATTCAAAATGCCATGTCCACATTGAGTGGATCCTGAACCAAAGTTAAGGCTGGCCGGAACCAGTGCCAGCAGGGCATCAGGTTAGGAGTTAGAGTGTGGAGCTGCTGCCTCAGGCTAGCCGAGGGCTGTGCCTAAAGGGACCCGACCCCAACCCCTGATAGACAGTTCTCTGAGTTCCTCACTTGCTTGTCTACCTCCATGAGGTACAGCAAAGCAGTCCTGTCTTGAAGTGCCCTGAGTGCCCACACTTGGCACATCACAGCACTCGGCCATCAGCCCAGCTGCACTTGCCGCAGGCTGCCATCCGGGGGGGATTAATCGGGGGTCTGTCAGGATCCAGGAGGCCCTGCAGGAGAGCTTCCACCTTGAGGAGCCCGCAGAGCCACCTCAGTCCTCCCCACTGGGGGCTCGTGGCCTATTCCTCCCTCACCTCCTTCCACTTACCCCTCTCTAGCCCCCCTTCCTGACGTGTGTTCAAAAATAGAAACTCTCTTTATTTAACAAAACTGTGGGGGGATTAACCTTTGGGGAGACTGGGAAAAGGAGGTGGGAGCGGGGAAGAGAGAGCTCCTGGGAGCCACCAGCTTGGTCCTGGGAAGAGGTGGAGGGCTGAGTGGCAGCGGGTGGCAGGCTCATGCCGTGCCAGGTGCAAGGTCTGCTGGCTGGGTGCTGGCAGGCTTGCAACTGGCACAAGCACTGTAGCCAGACCGTGGCCCTTTAAGGGCTCTGGGGACGGGATGGGGGCAGAGTAGTTTCCCTGGTTTGGCCCAGAGTGGGAAGGGCTAGCCAATATACAGCCCTTAATTCAAACTACTTAATTTGAACTAGGCGTTACTCCTCATAGAATGTGGTTTGCCTATTTCGAATTAAGTTCCCCGCTAGTTCGATTTAAATTTGAACTAGCGGTTTGTATGTGTAGCCCCTATTAAAGTTAATTCGAACTAACGACTGTTAGTTCGAATTAACTTTGTAGTGTAGACATACCCTAAGTTATTGGATTGTTTGGTATTAAGAAGCCTTTCATTGTCAAAAGAGCCAAAAGCGTAGTATCCCTTCAAATACTTTGGGCCTGGTCCTCATCTGATGTAAATCAGCAAAGCTCAATTGACTTTAACAAAGCAGTGCTGATTTACACCTTCCCTTTGTCTCCTTACACTTGTCCTTTGCCTCTAACTATCACAATATAAACTCATTTATTATAGGAGTGATGTGATGTATACTGCTGCAAGAAATATTCATTGTTGTGTTCCTGTAAGTAAAGTTTATTGTGTTATAATTCGATATTTTCTTTTAAGACCACAGCAAAGTAAGACAATATGGGTGTGTCTAGACTACATGCCTCCTTCGACGGAGGCATGTAGATTAGCCAGATCGGAAGAGGGAAATGAAGCCGCGATTAAAATAATCGCGGCTTCATTTAAATTTAAATGGCTGCCCCGATCTGCCGATCAGCTGTTTGTCGGCAGATCGGGGGAGTCTGGACGCGATGCCCCGACAAAGAAGCCTTTCTTCATCGACACAGGTAAGCCTCGTGAAACCAGGTTTACCTGTGTCGATGAAGAAAGGCTTCTTTGTCGGGGCATCGCGTCCAGACTCCCCCGATCTGCCGACAAACAGCTGATCGGCAGATCGGGGCAGCCATTTAAATTTAAATGAAGCCGCGATTATTTTAATCGCGGCTTCATTTCCCTCTTCCGATCTGGCTAATCTACATGCCTCCGTCGAAGGAGGCATGTAGTCTAGACACACCCTATGGGAACGACACTATATGAGAACATTATAGTGGTGTGCCAGCCCTGTTTTGGAGATTTAGATACTCTTCATGCTTAATTGAGTTGTCTTGATGTTTGCTGTACTTCATGGAGGTGGGGTTAGGGTTTGTAATCCAAATTTTGAGTCATTTGATCAAAGAGTTCCTAAAATACAGCCCCTCAAAAAAAATAATAAAGCCCACAGATTATACCAACTTTTGGTGCACACCATGGGCTCAAACCAACCTTCAATCTGCCTTCTTTCATCAATATTCCAGTATGCCCATCATATGCTGTGATGGGATGCCCCGCCCCGCACTGAAGCCCCCAGTGGGCAAGCCCTGTTTGGGGCCCCAGGCGCGGGGCACCGGTGGTGCACTGGGTGCTCCCACACGGCTGTGCCGCTAGCGACTCCAGGGGCTGCAGCGAGCAACGGCGCAGGTGTTGTGGAGGGGGCGGCCCTTCCCTTCCCCCAGGATGTCAGAATGGGCTGGCCCTGCCCCCGGAGTGGGGCGGAAGCGGCAGAGCATTTGAAAACGCTGCCACCATAGTAGGAAAGGGCAGGGAAGGGAGCGGTGAAATTGACGCGGCTCCGAGGAGCCGGAGCCTCTGATCAGCACCCACTACGGAGGCATCCTGAGGACCCGGGGGGGGGGGGGGCGGAGGTGAGCCTCAAGGCCCCGAATAAAGGGGGAGACAAGGAGGGAAGCGAGGGCCCCCAGGAAACCTGGCCCATATGGCAGACCGGCAGTGCTGGCATGGGGAGAGGAAACAGCCCAGGGCACAACCAGGAGAGATTGGTGGGCTGGCGAGTTTCAGCTGTACGCCCCATCAGCCAGGCCGGATCATGGAGGATCCATGTCCTTAGGGTCCTGGGCTGGGGCCCGTGAGTGAGGGCAGGCCCGGGCCCCCCTCTCCCTTTCCGACGTGGAGAGCATCGGACGCTTCTGCCTGGTCTTAGAACGCATCTAGCGTAGTGCACCATACACGAGTCGCACCTGGGTGTGGGTGTGGGTGTGGGTGTGGGTGTGGGTGTGGGACCCATTGGGGCCAGAAGGGGGACTGGCCCAAGGGTCCCCCGGACACAGTCACAAATGCATACTCAGACTCTGTCTTTGTAGATATTGTAGAATGCACAGGGAACTGAGACTATGGCTATGGTGGGTCAGAATCTAATGCTTTTCTTTGCTAAAAGCATATAGTTTCTTTAGGTATAATATACTGAACAGGAACAATCTACAGCTACCCTGAACTCATACACTTAACCTACTTCACAGACCCACCATCAAAACTGTTACATTTTATAACCTTTGTTTCTCTACAATTTTTTCAGTGCAATGCACATGATGTCAGATAAAAGATACTTTCAGTTACCCATCGTTAAAGTCCCATCTGGAATACTGTGTGCAATTCTGGTCTCCTGTGTTATGAGAAAGACCAAGTCCAGTTGGAACAGGTGGAGAGAAGGGCTACTAAGATGATTAGAGGAATGAAAAACCTACCTTACGAGAAAAGACTGAAAGTGCTTGGCTTGTTTAGCCAAACCAGTAGAATACTGAGGGAAGATATGATTTCTTTAAGCTTGAAATTAGATAAAGGTCTCTAACCATCAGAGGAGTGAAGTTACCATACTGAACCTGATAGATTTATGGAGGGGATGGCATGATGAGATTGCCTGCAGGTGCTAACAGCACATATCCCTAGTGGCCTGTGATGGGACTGTAGACAAGGAGGACTCTGAATTACTACAGAGGGAAATCTTTCCCAGGTGTTTGGCTGGTGGATTTTTCCCACATGCTCAGGATCTATTTGATTGCCATATCTGAGGTCAGGAAAGAATTCCCTCCTGCCTCTGAATGGCAAAGGCCCAGCGGGTTTCCCCTTCCTTTGCAGCATGAGCTTTCAACTAATATAAATGGTGGATTTTCTGTAACTTGAATTTTTTAAATCATAACATGAGAACTTCAGTAACTCAGCCAAAGATTATGGGCCTAATATATGAATGTGTGAGAGAGGTTCTGTGTAGTCAGATTGAGTGATCATGATAGGCCCTACTGGCTTTACATCTGAGACCATTCACATGTTCCAATTTCCTGTAGACAAGCCCCTGGCAAGAAGAACCCTGTGCACTATGACTGACATAGCCCACACAACTCATTGCTGAAATGAGGCATACTGGATCTCTCAGGGTGCATATGCACCTCCTACCTCTGGTCACATATGGGGGAGGGAGCAGGGAGAGAGGCTCAACTCTGCCCCACTCCCCAGAGAACATCACCTCACATCACTATCTGCTCTAACAAATTCCACCATTCAGTGCACTCCACCTAACACAGCGAACATAACTAGAGTACATGCAGATAGTTTCCAGTGGCAGGCAGCAGAGTGAAGATTGTATTTATGTGCACCTTGATTTTATATTTCCTGATTTTCACAAGTTTAAGTTTGAAATACCTTAATCCTTTATTTCCTGGAAGAGCCAATGCTACCCACCAGCAGGGCCAGTTTTAATCCAAATAGCATCCAGTTAGAAAGAAATTTGAACATTTTACAGCATCCTGAGACCAGTGCTTCCCAAAGCCCAGTACCCCACTCAAGCTACGTCTAGACTACAGGCTTCTTGTGTAAGAAGCTGTTTTCTGAAGAGATCTTCAAAAAAAATCTTCTTGCACAAGAGAGCATCCACACTGCAAGAGTCCATCAAAAAAGAGATGTGCTTTTTCAAAACATAGAGTCCAGGCAGTCTGGATGCTATCTCACAGGTAAGCAGTGATTGCTATGGACAGAATGGCCACCATGGCACTTGTGCTTTTTCCTCTTCCCTCTTCTTCCAAAAAAACTCCCTTTTCCCCGTCCACACACACCTTTTTCTGAAAGGGCTCTTCCCGAAAAGGCTTCTTCCTCGTAGAATGAGGATTACCAATTGTGCAAAAAGCCCTCTGTTCTTTCAATTTACTGTCTAAAAAATGCACTTGCAATGTGGATGTAACTCAAGTTTTGTCGGAAAAACAAGTTTTTCTGACAAAACTCTGTAGTCTAGACATACCCACCGTTGCCTGGGTCACCTGCCCTCAAATCCAGGTCTGACCACCAGAAAATATTAACTAAAATCTTAGAATCATAGAGCTGGAAGAGACCTCAGGAGGCCATCAAGTCTAGCTTCCTGCCCAAGTCAGGACCAATCCCAACTAAATCAACCCAACCAGGGCCCAGTCAAGCTGAGACTTAAAAACCTCTAGGTATGGAGATTTCACCACCTCCTTAGGTAACCCTTTCCAGTGCTTCACCACCCTCCTTGTGAAATATTTTTTCCTACTATCCAACCTAGACCTCTCCCACTGTAATTTGAAACCATTGCTTCTTGTTCTGCCATCCGTCACTACTGAGAACAGCCTCTCTCCATCCTTTTTGGAACCTCCCTTCAGGAAATTGAAGGCTGCTATCAAATTCCCCCATCACTCTTCTCTTCTGCAGACTAAAGAAACCCAAATCCCTCAGTCCTTTTCTGCAGAACTGCTACTTAGCAATTTGGTCCCCAGCCTGTAACAATGCTTGGGATTCTTCCATCCCAAGTGCAGAACTCTGCACTTGTCCTTGTTGAACCTCATCAGATTTCTTTTGGCCCAATCCTCTAATCTGTCAAGGTAACTCTGGACCCTATCCCTGTCTTCCAGCATATCTGCCTCTCCCCCTTGCTTAGTGTCATCCGCAAACTTACTGAGGGTGCAATCCATCCCCACATCTAGGTCATTAATAAAAATGTTGAACAAAACCAGCCATAGAACCGATCCTTGGGGCACTCCACTAGAAACTGACCGCCAACCTGACATCGAGCTGATGATCACTACCTGTTGGGCCCCGACAGTCTAGCCAGCTTTCTATCCATTTTACAGTCCATTTATCCAATCCATACTCCCTTAACTTGCTGGCAAGAATATTGTGGGAGACCATATCAAAAGCTTTGCTGAAGTCAAGTTATATGACATCCTCTGATTTTCCCATATCCACAGAGATTAGTTTCATCATAGAAACTAATCAGATTGGTCAGGCATGACTTGCCCTTCGTGAATCCATGTTGACTATTCCTGATCACTTTCCCCTCTTCCAAGTTCCTCAAAATAGATTTTTTAAGGATCCCCTCGATGATTTTTCCAGGGACTGAGGTAAGGCTGACTGGTCTGTAGTTCCCTGGATTGTCCATTAACAAAATCCTTTGTCAAATATTAACTATGTTTATTCAGCAGCCTACAATTTTTGGGAGAAACCAACTATTTGCTTTTCCTTTCAGTATTTCATTTAGGCCCTAATTCAAGACCCAACGAAGTCACTAAAGGACTGATTTCTAAAAGATTTTAGTTGTCCAAAGATGCAGATAGTAATGTACTGAGATTTTAAAAGTACCCAGTGCCTAGATTCCACTGAAATAAATGATAGGAGCAACTAGATGGATTTTCAAACATTCCTATCTGCAAATTTAGGTGCCAAAGTCTCTTTAAAGACTGAGCTCTCAGAGTTTCATTGGATGTGCCTTTAAGAAAAAAGCACCAAATGAGGGCCTCATTTTATAACATGAGTATTACTTTATTCAAAGGACTGGATATCAGATGTTAAAGATACCAAAACATACTTTACAAATATAGGTCTGGCTCTCCACAAATCCTTTAAATCAAAGTTTCAGCACTTCATTGATTCATGTTGTTCCATATCAAGTACATTGCTTTGTCTGAGAATAAGGGATGAATTTTACCACTGGCTTTAACATTTGAGAGCCAGATTCTAGGATGGAGACCTGGTTCTAAATCTTTTATTTTTTAACTTTTAAAAGCAGCTTTCAGTGGCTGATGTCCAAGAATAGGTTGGTGCTTTGAATAAAAAACAAATTGATACATAACTAGTTACACAGCATCATCTGGTTAGATGCTGTATTGAACATGTTGCGTGGGATTTTTAATCTCACATTTTGCTCTACAGTTAATGATGGTTTCATGGCTAAAACCTGACTGAAACATTTCAAAAATGTTCCTGAAACTCTCTAAACAGAAATAAAGCAGTATTCACAAGCATTCCACCAATGTAAAGGCTGGCCCATTTCCAGTCGGATACTGAAACTGTTTGCATTATAATTCTTATTTATTATAATAAATGTTTTGTAGGGAGTATGTCAATAGTTAATAAGCCCTGAATATTACCATAAAAGGATTGGCTTAGAGATCTCATAAGTGATTTGGGTTAGAGCTTAAGCGCATGAAAATTGCAGACATTATTCAGAAACAAATTGAATCACTATAAAATGATGTAGCAAGGACAAGGGTAGCTATATGACAGACCCAGAGGCTACAGTAAAGCTGCCAACATAATTGTCTGAGGAGTCTGCCAAGGAGACAGATGCTGCTGATGGAAAAAAATGTTCCATTCTTTGGCATTTGGGTCTAGTGATGGCATATTAAAGACAAGCACAAGTGAGCATGTATTCCTTTGCCTTGGAGAATGCTATTGCCTAAAAACCATGTGACTGGTACTGCAGACCTTTCTCAGTCCTCACTATGAACTCCCAATGCATTTCTAAAGAAATGGCTGCAAGGTTTGACCTTATATTTGCATGATACATAAACCAATCTTTCATATGGATCCAAAATGAATAGAATACACATCGGAGTGCCTACAACCTACAGATCCTAGATCTTACAACTTTGAGATTGGGAGGTATTGGTTTTAATGGATAGCATGGCTACACAATATCAATGCTGTTCTCAGCTCTAAAATGGCAAAAGTCTGGACTGGGATACACTCATTTTTGTTCTTGTGCTCGCATCTGAGCTTCTCCTTTTGAAAAGCAATGAAAAAAAATCTTGGAAACCTGTTAGAAAGTACATATTAAAAGGATCTTGTTTAGGGAATCTGTAGAATTATATCAACTGAGTATCTAGCCTATAGAGGGGGAAAATACTACTACCATATATTAAGATTTTACCTTACACTTCCCTACTTTTTTTAATAGGATACTTGTTTTGTTTAATTATATCACCTAATTTATTTTATGGACCTTCATATGGGCATGCCAGGATAAGATATACAGTCAGGTCTCTCTCGCTCTCTCTCTCTCTCTCTCTTTGAGAAAGATCTCATTGTCTGGCTAGAAGGACGGGAGATGATGGATATAATTTAATCGTGCTATCACTTTAATAACAGCTGTCAGGGATACCTAGAAGATAAAGTATACAATGCAGGTAGCCCCAAGGTAAGAACATTAGAACTGTCATAAGGGGTCAGACCAAAGGTCCTTTTAGCCCAGGTCCATTTTCCAACAGTGGCCAATGCCAGATACCCCAGAGGGAGTGAACAGAACAGGGAATCAAGTAATCCCTCTCCTGTCATCCATTCCCAGTCTCTAATATCCCTACCCATCCTGGCTAATAGTCATTGATGGACCTAACCTCCATGAATTTATCTAGTTTTTTCTTGAACCCTGTTAAAGTCCTGGTCTTCACAACATCCTCTGGCAAGGAGTTCCACAGGTTGACTGTGTGCTGCATGAAGAAAAACTTCTTTTTGTTTGTTTTAAAACTTCTACCTATTAATTTCATTTGCTGACCCCCTAGTTCTTATGTTATGGGAACAAGTAAATAATCTGATTCACTTTTTCTCCACCAGTCATGATTGTATAGACCTCTATCAGATCCCTCCTTAGTCTCCTCTTTTCTAAGCTGAAAAGTCCAAGTCTTTTTAATCTCTCTTCACATTCCAAACCCCTAATCATTTCGTTGCCCTTTTCTGAACCTTTTCCAGTGTCAACATATCTTTTTTTGAGATGAGGCAACCACATCTGTATGCAGTAGTCAGGATGTGGGTGTACCGTGGTTTTATATAGAAGCAATAATATGTTCTCTGTCTTATTCTCTATCCCATTTTTAATTATTCTTAACATTCTGTTTGATTTTTTGACTGCTACTGCATATTGAATGGATGTTTTCAGAGAACTATCTACAATGACTCCAAGATCTCTCTCTTGAGTAGTTGTAGCCAAATTAGTCCCCTCCATATTGTATGCATAGTTAGCATTATTTTTTCCAATGTGCATTACTTTACATTTATCAACATTAAATTTCATTTGCCATTTTGTTGTTAGTTTTGTGAGATCTTTTTGAAGCTCTTCACAGCTCTTCTTTGGTCTTAACTATCTTGAGCAGTTTAGTACAATCTGCAAATGTTACCACCTCATTGTTTACCCCTTTGTCTAGATCATTTATAAAGAGGTTCAATAGGATTGGTCCCAGTACAGACCCTTGGGAGATACCACTAGTTACTTTGCTCCAGTGGTTTTTGTTTTTGTTTTGTTTTTTGTAAGAAAAAAGGTGCCGGTACTCCAGGCTCAAAACTTGTTGACCAAAAACAAAACAAAAACAAACCCATGCTGGGGGCTGAAATGTGATTGCGGTCCCTTTAAGAGCCAAAACACTGCACTGGGAGCCATTCCATCACAAAAAAAAGCACTGCTTCTCTCCTGAAAACTTACCATTTATTCTTACCCTTTGTTTCCTGTCTTTTAACTAGTTATCAATCCAGGAGATGACCTTCCCTCTTATTCCATGACAGCTAACTTTACTTAAGAGCCTTTGGTGAGGGACCTTGTCAAAGGCTTTCTGGAAATCCAAGTACACTCACAAAACTAACAACAAAATTGCTACTGGATCCCCCTGGTCCACATGTTTGTTGACCTCCTCAAAGAACTCTAGTAGATTAATAAGGCATGGTTTCCCTTTACAGAAAGGATATTTACTTTTCCTCAACAAATTATGTTCATCTATGTGTCTGACAATTTTATTCTTTACTATAGTTTCAACTAATTTGCCCAGTACTGACATTAGACTTACTGGTCTGTGACTGTCAGGATCACTTCTAGAGCCCTTTTAAAATATTGGTGTCACATTACCTATCTTCCAGTCATTAAGTACAGAAGATGATTTAAAGAACAGGTTAGAAACCACAGTTCATAGTTCCGCAATTTCACATTTGAGTTCTTTCAGAATTCTTGGGTGAATGCCATCTGGTCCCAGTGACTTGTTACTGTTAACTTTATCAGTTTGTTCCAAAACCTCCTCTAATGATACCAAAAAGTATAGGTAGCTTCCCCACAAGGTTGTTTGCTTCTCCCTTTGATAACTGTACTTAGTCCAGGGAAAAGGAAAATTTCCCCTCTGGGCTTATCTTTTATTAGTTCCCTTCTCTTCTGGCTCCTGGGGGATGAGTCAACATCACCATACTGACCTGCTTGGCCTCTGCAGCAATTTCTTTTCTTCTCATACCCTTTCTACTGAGACAAGCCAGACAATGCCCTCCCTTCCTCCAGTTAAAGTACAGTGTGCTCATTGGGGCTTAACTCACAACCAGGTGCGGCTCCATTTGTTCTGTTGTCAGGGCATGTGGAGTGATTCATGAAGACAACTGAGTTCCTGTGGAGAGGTCCAAGGTTTCCCTAGGCAGCAGACTGCAAGTGTTGACATTCAATAAGCTCATAAGGGTACTCGGGAGTCATTTTGCTCTGGATTTGAGCATCAAATCAGGGAGACAGCTGGTGATTGTTCAGGGCAGCTGTTCTCTTCCCGCTTTCCCTGCTGCCAGGTGGTCTTTAGGAATTATGTCATTTGTTAATAAATATATAATAAATTTGCACTCGCTTGGCTAGGTCTGGCAAAAAAAATCTACTACTTCTGCCCATCTTCATTAGGTCCCTGCCAGTTGAAATGTTACATTAACATAGACCAGGATTGGCAGGTACATGCCTCAGCGACTCTGAAAAACAGGTCAAATATATTGAGCCACATCTTGAGCTTAGTAAAGCATCTGTAGCTTCCATCGCCTTCAAAGAATTTGACCTAATCCCTAGCCTTCTCTGCTCCTTTCACAAACTCCACTGAAGTCCTAATTTCAAATCCGCAGTATTCAGCTAGGTTCAGAATGAGGTAAAACAAGTATATCCAACCCTAGACAATAGTTCAATTCTATCAGTCCTTCATGAACAAGTTGAAAAAAACCCAATTACAAATTGCATCTCCTCTCTATAAACATTTAATCAACTTATATTTAGATAATCAAATAAGGATCAGCATCAGCTATCCTTTTATGTACTGAAAGTGGAAAACACTGATGTGCCCACTTTGGATTTTCAAGATCCAAATGACTGTTAAATTGTTTAGCAGAGTTCATCTAATAACCTCCCTCTGATGGCTCCCTTGTACATGCCTGTGGAAGTTAATTCTAATTAGAATGGCTGTGAAACTGTTTGGCATATGTCTCATAAAATTCTTTACCCTCTGCCCTCCTCCATACTTAATATTTCCTAATTAACTCTGAAAAGAAAATGAAAAGGAAGAGACTTGCATATCAGTTTTTTACGCAGACAAACATAGTAGAGGTCACTGCAGAGCACCCTCAAGAACTGTTATCTTTGATATAATCTGAAAACAGGTCTTCAGCTTCAAAGTCAGTGTCCTGGTGCTTAAAAACAGCTCAGCTAGACTAAGCCATCTGATACTCTGTAGTTCCTAATTTTGCTTTACAATTCACATAGCTTTGTGATTAAAAAGATGAATTTGGTGCTACTGTATCACTGAGTTCATATATGCATTGTCAACTTAAGCAGGATGTAGCATGTGACCTGACATTTTAGATGAAGATATTTTTATGGATATTAAAAATAATAGAATCATAGAATACTAGGACTGGAAGGGACCTCAAGAGGTTATCGCGTCCAGTCCCCTGCCCTCATGGCAGGACCAAATACTGTCTAGACCATCTCTGATAGACAAAATGAAACAGTGAAGAAAGAATCTGCACAGAAGAGCTAAGTGAAAAACAATTAATCTTTATGCACTGAGATAAGAGAAATTTTCTGCATTTAGGTTTTAAAACAAAACTGAGTTTATCGTTAGTCACTAGCACACAATTCTGACCATCCTTGCTACATTTCTCAGCCTGCTGTTAAAAGTAGAGGACAATAGGAAATTAGTTTTATTACAAGATCTTTGGAGGCAGTGACTGTCTTTTTGCTCAGTGTTAGTACAGGACCTAGCACAACAGGGTCCTGGTTACATGACTCTGGCACTTAGGTGCTACTGTAATACAAATTAAAAAACAAAAATGATAAAATAATCCTTATAATATGAGCAAAACTACTCTCTGGTCAAAGCTGAATTAATTCTTTTTGACATTATATTGGAAGTTGAAATAAGCACCTGTATTTGAATCTGATACAAACATAAAATGGAAACAAATGGATATCTTAAAAGAATATATTTTGCAAGATGGATAGTGTTTGTGTTTTGTAGTGTGTGTAGGGTCTAGCTGTACTTTAAATACAGTGTTCTACATTGATCCACAGAAACCACAGTTACCAGATTAATTTCTCACTCTTAAATAGAGGGAAAACTGTGGTGTATCAGTTACCACTCTGGGATAACTGTGGTCAAATGCTGACATTCAGACAGCTATCACTAACTGTGTTTATATGTACTTTTACTGACATTTTCTATGGATTACTTTATCCCACAGGAAGTCATTTATGGTGCTGAAATATTGCAGGATCTGGTTCTCATGATATTTCTATCCTGGAAGGATTGAAATATTATGAAAATATCATAACTCATTTTATTTAGACCACATGCATGTTAATCTTTTCTATTGCGGTTATTATGCTATAGCAATCACTGTGGTGTTTGAGCATCTCACACAAAATTACTTAAAAAACCCATGCATACATAAAACCAGAGGTACTTAGATTTATTCCAGTTCCTGAAGAATCTGAATTCATAGCCTAAATTTTTGTACATTGTGGCAAGGTCCTTGCTCAGGCCTCTCACCTTGGGACCCCTTCTTGGGTCACAAACCAACTGGAGACCCTTTCTGGTGCAGTCACCCATGCCTTTTATCGTCAGAGCCAATTTACCATCACCTTCTGTTTACAGAACTTTGGTTTTCTAGCAGCTAACTCAGCTAGCTCCTCCCCCTGGCTTGGGAGCACACTCAGCCATACCCTGGCTCCTGGCTTCTCCCTTTCACTTACCCTCTGGCTGCTTTATCTAGCCCTCTGGCTAATGAGGCCCACAGCTGCTTCCATTAGCCCTTCAGGCCTGGGCTTGCTCGACTGGCTGTAATTGGCCTTTTCAGTCAGGCTGTAGTGGCAGAGCTCTGGCTTAGCCAACAGTCTATCACAACATCTACAACATAAATTGAAGGAGGCTAGACTTCCCTTAGGTTTCAGGTAAATGCAATTAATGTAAATTAATGTAAAGTCAAAAATATATTTCAACCTGATCACTCTCCCTTTTGTCATTCACTTCCTTGTTATCCAAAAATCTAGGGTCATACTCACAGAGTAGACATAACTGTTTTAAACCATGAACAAATCAAGACTCTGTTCTTACAATAAGGACATATAAGGAAGAGCTTTCTGAGTGCCTTTAAATATAGTTCTGAAAGGGTATGTCTACACTAGCCACCCTAGTTCAAACTAGGGTGGCTAATGTAGTCATTCAAACTTGCAAATGAAGCCCGGGATTTAACTATCCCGGGCTTTATTTGCATATTCCCGGGCGCCGCCATTTTTAAATGCCCCGTAGTTCGAACTATCTGCCCGCAGCTACATATGGCACTGGCTAGATAGTTCGAATTAAAGCTCCTAATTCGAACTACTGTTACTCCTCCTGAAATGATGAGTAATGGTAGTTAGAATTAGGAGCTTTAATTCAAACTATCTAGCCCGTGCCGCGTGTAGTCACGGGCAGGTAGTTCGAACTATGGGGCATTTAAAAATGGTGGCGCCCGGGAACATGCAAATAAACCCCGGGATATTTAAATCTCACACTTCATTTGCAAGTTCAAATGACTACATTAGCCACCCTAGTTCGAACTAGACTGGCAGTGTAGACATACCCTAAGTGTGACTGAACCTTTTAAATGGTCCAGGGTCATCAGGTGACTTCATTTGCATTTAAGTGAGAAGCTGGGAGTCAGAAGAGAGTGGTGAAAGCTGCCCAAAAACACAGGAGAAACAAAGCATACTGTAAAGGAGAAAAGAGCTGCAAGACTACAATAACTAATTGGTGCTGGTAATAGTTTCTTGGGAAAGTTCATAGGAGGATCAGCTACAGTTGAGGAAGAAGCAGTCTGGTCAGTGGGCCCACAAGCAAATGGTTGACTCTGAGGCCAAATCTACACTGTGCAGTTCACCAATGCTGCCACAGTAGATCTTCCATGGTTTTCAATCAGTGGATCTAGTGAAGACCTGCTAATTTGAATTTAGAGGGCTCCCTCATTGACGCTGGTACTCCTGCTCCACACGAGGTGTAAGGGAAGCTGATGGGAGTGTTTGCTCCTATCGACCTCCTGCTGTATAGACAGCATGAAAACCCAATTTAAGTGTAGACCAGGCCTGAATGAGGTCCCCAAAAGCAGGAGTAAGACTCATAGGTGAACAGGCCTTGGGGCTGCAGAGACCTCTCTCATTAAAGACCTGACTTGAAGCTACAGGAGATTTTTGGGAAAGAAGTGGGTCTTAAAACTCTCAGGGAGGAATACTGTAGCTCCTGGAACTGAGATAAAGGAGTTGGGATAGGGTAGTTTAATCACAGGCTGCCCAATCAAGAATTAATAGTGACCTTTGAATGGGACTGAAGGGCTGCTGCATTGTAACCTTTTTTTACTTTGCATTTTTAAGAGAAACTGTTTTTATTGGGATCAATTTGAAAACAGTGTCACTATATGAATCAAAAGAGTTTGATTCTGCTGCTATAAGAAATAAGGTCCCTTTTCATGGTCCATATTAAAGGGATACTCAGCAGGCACACTGACACCACATATTGGCAGTGAAAAGCACTCGAGGACGAGTCACTGCATCACAAACTTCTTATGTGCACAGAGTTCTGGCCATCCACATCCCATAGTAAGTTCCTGGATAATTAAAAAAAGTATTTAGAAAGTACACTAGACCCCTTTTGGGGGTTGCTCCTCAACATAGTTTTAAAATAATACCTATCTATATAGTCTCAGTAACTATGTCTGACAACAGCTCCTACGATCATATTTGATAAAACTTTCAGTCCTGGTTAAGGGAAGAAGATCTCTGAAGCTCTTGAATGAACTCAGGCTCCTTGCTACCCACGTTTCCCCAATGTATTAACAGAATTATTCCCATATTCATTAAAAGAACATACATGTTTTGTTAGTCTTTAAGGTGCTACTAGATTATTTGTTGTTTTTTAAGTTTTTCCTGTTACAGACTAACTCAACTACCGCTCTGAAATGGATATCCATTGATATTTTTAAAACACACAATTTAAAGTATTATTTTTGACAGTGGAACCTTTAAGTAATCTGCTCTGAATTAATCTTTTTGAATTCAACTAGTACATGGCAGTTTTTTCTGTTCTCCTGATGTTTATAAGCATCTTTAACAAGACAAAAAATGACTTTCTATGTATTCTGAGATTCTGCCAAATGTTTTGTGTGCATGTATTATTTTATATGTAATGTTAAGGTTTCTTTGAAATATTTACTTAGGCAGAACTTATCTCTAGTTTTCTAATTATGTGATCACGTCCACTTTTGTTAGAAATCACAACCAGTGTAAAAGATTCATCTGTAGGAAACCTCTTCATAAATTTGAAAATATTTTTAAGTCAATGTCTTAAACTTAATCTTATAGATTATCTAGAAGTATTCATATCAGCAGTGAGTCTGATCCAAAATCAGAACAAACAAAGAAATAAGAAAAATTAGCTACCAACATAGAAAGATGAAGTCAGGCTAGATTTCTTTTGCAGATGCAAAGGGATCTTTAGAGGAGTTACAGCTACTTTAAACAGCATTAGGTTCTTACTTTGGTTTCTGCTCAACTATTCTCATGCTAAGAAAGGGAGTTTTCTTTTAGGATGCCTGTCATGCTTATAATAAACACAGTTTTTTTAGGGAAAAAGGCAATACTCTGGCTATGTCTACACTATAGCCTCTGGTGCAAAAACATTTTCAAATGAGGCAAAGCGTGGAATATCGCTGCCCCTCATTTGCATAATTAATTAGGATCCATTTTTGCACAGCAGGCTTTTGGACAAAAAGGAGCCGTCTACATGGGTCCTTTTTGTTCAAAACCCCCCTTTTGTGCAAGAGCCGTTCTTCGTCATTTTTTCAGGAAAAACGGCTCTTGCACAAGAGGAGGATTTTGTGCAAAAAGGAGCCATGTAGATGGCTCCTTTTTGTGCAAAAACCCCTTGTGCAAAAAAGGAGCCTAATTAATTATGTAAATGAGGCATGGTGGTATTCCATACTTCACCAAATTTGCATATTTCTTGCGCCAAATGGGCGCAGTGTAGACATAGCCTCTGTGTTTATTGAGAATACAAAGTAAAAAGAATATGCATTCATTCTCACACACACACATCAGTCCTGCCAATCTTGTTATAGTTACCAGTCTGTTGCTCACGTGGACATAGTGGCCAGTTAGGCAAAGTGTGAGAGAGGAACTCAACAGATACTCCAGATCTTGGCAGGACAGAACCCAAAGAACCATGCAAGACACCCCATATTTTATAAGAATCCCTTCTCAAAAAATCTATGAATTTTGCTGCATCATGTTGCAATCAGTCATTTTGCAATATAGGTTTATTTGGAGATTGTTTTAAATGTTTAATATCAGGCAGCTACTAACTTTTCTGGGTGTTGCCCACCGTGATTTCAATAGAATTTGTTATTTTCACACATTGGAAGGACTTGCTTCTAACGTCAAACTTGCCATTCTGTCCCTCATCTGTCACTGAATACGATGGGCACTTTCAATAGTTCTTTTGCATGCCCACATCTGTGGCCCTTCTGACCATCTGGATTCTGTGCTGGCCTTCAGACTGATTTCTTTTCAAATACTCACACAAACAAAAATTACATAGTTACTTTCCTGTAAACAGAGCTACAGGTTGAACCTCCGAAATCTGGGATTCTCTGGTCTGTCAACATCCTATGTCCAGCAGGACCATGAACGTTGCTGGATCAGAGAGCCCTGGTGCCTGGGTGCGTGAACCCTGTCTCTGGGGAGCACCAGTTGGGCAGGGGAGAAGCAGGCCATGTGGCTGGGGAGCTCCATCCCTGCAGAAGCATGGCCTGGTGGGGCAATCCCTGCAAAGGCATGGCCAGGTGGGGTAACAGCAACACTGGCAAGCCCTGTCCCCATGGATCTCCAGTCAGGCGGGAGAGAAAAATGGGCCATGGAGGCTGGGAAGGTCCATCCCTGGGGAGCTCGGCTGGGCAGGGCAAAAGCAGGTCCAGCAAGCCCCATCCCGGTGGGGATCCCCAGTGGGGCGGGGAAGAAGTGGAGCTGCAGAGGCTGGGGAGCTCCATTCTAGTGAGCCCCAAGAGGCCGCAGCCCATGTCCAAGCCCTGCAGGCTGGAGCCCAGTTGCTGTGGGGCCAGAGTGGAGCCAAATGCAGGGATGAGGAGCATCCTGGGAAGCCAATGGCACAGGACTTCCCCATATCCAGCAGATTCCCTCATTTGGGACAGGCCAGGTCCTGAGACTCCAGACAAGGGAGGTCCAACCTGTAGTACAAAACATTCTAAATTTAAAGTAATTACTATTGCAAACTCTTTCAAAATAATAAAAACAATTCTTACATTCTTAAATTAAAAAGAAAACAATTGTATGGGTACCAGGGTGACTATCGTGATTTGTATAGACCCTTCTGTTCTCTTCCTGCCTTAACATGAATAATAAACAGCACTAGGCTATTACATTGCACAAAGGTACATTTTAGCTACATGACTTTACCTCTCTTTACCTCTCCAAGCCCTCTACTGCCCTTCTACCATTGCTATATATATCTATAGGTTTCTAAAAAATCATAAGGAGAGGGGATTTGATGCCTCGATATCTACCCCGCCCCCCCAATTGTTGTACCCTGTCAAGAAGTTTCCACCCTCCTCATGTTCTCTCCACAGAGTATAAAATGTTCCTCTGTGGAGTTTCCGTGCTAGCATATTTCCACTGCACAGATTCTGCATGACAAGACACAATGATAGCTAGGAAAGAGGGAGTATAACCAATCACTCGTTTTATCAGACACAGAAAGTCTGATTCACACTTAAAGTATATAGCCAATTCCTCACTTTCCTGTAATAAATGATCGTAGTATATCACCTCAACCAATTTTTACTTCCCACCCAATATTTGAAGGATTTGGTGCCAGGTCCTCACTTATTTCTGATGGATTCTGTGTTAGCTGGATGTGAAGAGAGGAATTCTATGTTATACTGGAACACAGCTCAACTAACTTCACAAATGATTGACTTTGGTTTTCTTACCTTATGGCCTTAGAATGGGAAATTAGTTTTAAACTTGACTACAGGGAGTAAATGGCCCAGGTTTTCCACAAGTGTCAATAGGCATAGCTTCTCTGAATTCCATGTAACTACACCAATTTATCCAGAAGAAAATTGTTCTCATTTACACAAAAACATATGTGTCTGTATATGCATGACTGTTTATATGTGTATTTCCAAAAACTTGTTATAAACCACTCCTTCTGTTCTGATCTCTCTGAACAAGGATAAAACCTTTTACTCTGTACTGAAAAATGGTTGCCTGAAGTATCACTAATAAAGTCACCAGTCACTAATAACAAATCAATAAAGTCATACTGCAGAGTTGATGTATTGCACTAATACATCATCAAGGTAATGTCTTTCCAAAATATATTGGTGCTATTAATCAAGAATTTGTGCTAGTGCTCCTACACTGTGCTAGATTTTTTTTCTGAAAGCAAAAACAAAAAAGAATGATATATTTTACATTTTGGAGGTGTGTGGGAGGAGAGATATGTGCAAAACCAAAACAATAAGAAATTATGACAATGACCAATTGACTTGCATTTATGCAGCTCTTGTGGTCCAAACAGAAACCAAATTGCTTTACAAACTTTAAAAATATTTTCTGTTTTAAGATTATTCTTATTTACTGAATCAATACAAACTCATTGGAAAAAGAGGACATATAGGTCCCAGACTCTTCTGTTGTACTGTGAATAACCAAAATAACATGAAGGAAACGCATACAATGATTAAAATATATGCAGTATATTCCACTCTCTAAACTCTCTAGTTGTAGGAGCATCTGGTTATCAAGGGCTGCTTAGTCAGAGGATGTGTACACGTAGGAAATAGTGTCTGCAAAAATGGAGTTACTACTTTCTCTATGAACCCCTTTTTCTAACACACCCCTTTTTTATCACTTCCCATAACCTTCCCTCCCACCAAGTCCCACTTTTCTCCCCAGACCTCCATATCTATCCCACCTTTCACTCAACTCTCCATTACTGACTAATTTCAGTTCCCAAGCATATAATATTTCAGGCTTCTCCATTTCATTCGTCCCCACCTCCCCTGTTCATGCATGGTCAATACATCCCCCAACTTCTCTCACTCTTATACTGTATAATGGAGATTTCCCACAACAGGCTTCCAAACCTGCTCAGATCAGCAATGTGTTAACACAGAAGTCTAAGACTGGAGACATACTTTAGTCAAACACAAGTTTTTGGCCTTAATACTAGTTAACTCGATGGAAGTTCTATGTCCTGTGTTATAGAAGACAGAGTAGAGATGAACTAATGCATTGGAACTCAGCAGGAGCACATTTCAGGAGATTCATCAAAATCAACTGGGCTCTGGCACCGGATAACCAGGTTCAAAGGGGGAGCATCAGCTTCACCTCCTGGCTCACCTCAGCCAGCCACCCACCCTGTCTAGCTTGGAAGGGAATACCTAAAATTGTAGTATCATTGCTGAAGAGAAATCTCCCACTGGCATCAGAAGGGGTTGTCTTACAGTCATTAAGTCCACGAGCAGGCAGCAGATGACTAAGAACCCTCCACTATTCTGTCCTACCACCTCAGAACTTCAGGGAGCTCGGCAAAATGAAAAATAGGAATCTTGGGTGGCATGTGATCTCCTTACTTTCCCTCTCGCTGGCAGTCTGCAGGTTTGCCTATTTAAGTTTAGGAGATATCATCATTGCCCTTCATGCCCACTGGCATATAGGACAGCAACAAAGGTCCTCCACTTCTGTCTGTCTCTGGCCTGACTCTCAATAGTGTCCCAAGTGTGATTCATGCTCTTCATTTCTACTTCAACCGTCTAGCACCATGTTGTCTTGGGTCATCTTCATTTCCACTTCCCTTCACAGGTCCAACAATCTTTGTGATGGAGCTTTCATCTTTCCTGAGCACATGCCCAATCCATCTTCAGTTTAGGAGTGTCATGGTATAAAAAAGTTGAGACTCACTGACCTAACAGTCTCTTCTGGCCTTAAAATACTTGAATCTGTGGGTATGTCTACTCTATGAGGGTATGTCTACAGTAGAACATTAATTCGAGCGAGGTAGGCAAATGAGGCGACCAGAGTTGCAAATGAAGCCCGGGATTTAAATATCCCCGGCTTTATTTGCATGTTCTCATCCAGTTGCCATTTTGAAATTTCACTAGCCCGAACTCACTGTCTCATGTAGCCGCGCAGCAGTGAGTTCAGGCTAGTGAAATTTCAAAATGGTGACCGGACAGGAACGTGCAAATAAAGCCAAGAATATTTAAATCCTGGGCTTCATTTGCAACTCCGGTCGCCACATTTACCTTCCTAGCTCGAATTAACGAGCTAGTGTAGACATACCTTGAGATAGGAGCATTATTCCCAGCTTTTGTATGTATACTTGATCTAGATCGTTGAGAGCTAACATGAAAAGACAGAAGAGACTCAGGATAAGAGAGAAGAATTACAATAAGCCTGAAAGACACTAAAGCATAGTATATAAAATTAGCTCCTACTACAAATGCCTACCATGAAATATAATTTTATCTACATTCATGTAGTGCACAAAAGGCTATCCCAAGCCTGGGCTCCACTTAAGTCACACGAGAGTCTTATTTTGAACACCTAAGTGGTGAGTACTACACTAGCGCTTTGTAGAGGGGTGAGTTACACCCTCAGCTCTTTTCACGCATAATGACACAAATATCATTGGAAACAGTTAAACGAATACATAAGAGTTGATTCACTAGAGCCTGTGGTATCATAAAATCCATCTAGGGGTTGATTGGTTCAGTCAATAAGTGAGATGGTGCTGTTAATCAGAAAAGGGTTATAGTGCATTTTCCATAAGATTTGACCATCAGCAGTGTTTCTGTGGAACCAAAACTTCAAATTAAAACTCTGATCCAAAAATAGAATCCCCAAAGATGGTGCAAACACAGCCTGCCCTCTCCAAGGAGAAGTCATGGGGCACAGCCTTCATTGTCAGTGCAAGAAGGGGCAAATTACAAGTGAGTAGGAACCAAGCCTTTTAACTATACCTTTGATGGTGGTTGTGGTGACAAAATATTCTTTTGATCTTTTCCTATATATTCATTATTCACTTCAAAATCAGCTCCAAGCTAAGATTAAATTTAAACTAAACCTTGAACTAGAATCCAATTTAGATGTTCTGCTAATTCAGTAAAGCTAATTAACTCGGTTCTGCTTTTTGAATCAGTTTGCTTGAATTTAATGCTTATGTTTGGTAAGCAGATAGATAAAGAGATAAATGGGTCACTGTATTTATGACTTCTCATTATTTCCTTTAATATCCATGCTGAATAGTGTAAGTTCTGATTACAATTAAAATGCTTTTATTCCATTTTAGCAGTAATTGACTGAAACAAGCAATTTGTACTTTGATTCTGTCTTGCAAGTAATTGACGATCACATACCATTTCTTGATAACACATTAAATCATTCAGTTGTTTTTGGATTGTTCAGAAATAGCTTCCTATAGCCTTGTTTGGTGTAATGAGAGTTCCTATAGGATATTTAATGAATCTGCCTTTCCTGGTTCTCTTCTTCCTCTCTAATTTTTCCTCCAGGTTTTCCTCTGATTAAAAATGGGAGGTGGGATACTTTACAGAGCTTTGTCTTTAGTCCTCTTTACTTCTCCTTCTGCACTTTATCTCTGAATAATATCATTCTCAAACACAAATTCAGCAGCCATATCTCATACCTGTAACAGGTTTCCTTTTGTCCAGACAGGTCTCTTTCTGTCCAGAAAAAAATCTCAGGCTCTGTCAGTCTGACATCTTTTCTTGGATGTTTTGACATCAGTTCAAGTTTGGTGTGGCTAAAACAGAGCTCATACTTTCCACTCTCTGCTACCCCTTACTGCTTCTCCACATGGGAACTAATAATATGGCCAAGAATGACCTCGAGCGGGTTACTGCAGATTATGTAGTGCTGGGAAGAAGGATCCAAGAATTCAGAGTGCAAGTGGTGTTCTTGTCCAACCTCCCTGTTGAAGGGAAAGGACTGGGCAGGGATCGTCAAATTAAAGAAGTAAATGCATGGTTGTGCAGGTGGTGTTACAGAGAGGGCTTTGGTTTCTTCGACCATGGGACTGTGTTCCAGGTACAAGGATTGGTGGGAAGAGATGGGATCCACCTAACAAAGAGAGGAAGGAGCATCTTCGCGGGCAGGCTTGCAAACCTGGTGAGGAGGGCTTTAAACTAGGTTTAAACTAGGGACAGTGATCAAAACCTTAAGGGGAGTGGGAAAGTCAGATACTGGAAACAAAATGCAGGACAATGTAGCACTTTAAAGACTAACAAGATGGTTTATTAGATGATGAGCTTTCGTGGGCCAGACCCACTTCCTCAGATCAAATAATGGAAGAAAACAGTCACAACCATATATACCAAAGGATACAATTTTAAAAAAATGAACACACATGAAAAGGACAAATCACATTACAGAACAGAAGGGGGATGTGGGGGGGGGGGGGGAAGGAAGGTGAATGCCAGTGAGTTAATGATATTAGAGGTGGGGAAGGGGAAATGTCTGTGAGTTAATAGTATTAGAGGTGATAATTGGGGAAGCTATCTTTGTAATGTGTAAGATAGTTGGGGTCTTTATTAAGTCCGGTGCGGAGGGTGTCGAATTTTAGCATGAATGCCAGTTCAGAGGATTCCCTTTCAAGTGCAGATTTGAATGTCTTCTGAAGTAGGATGCAGGTTAGCAGGTCATTAAGACTGTGTCCTTTCTGGTTGAAATGACAAGAAACTGTTTTCTCTTTGTGATCTTGTCTGATATCTGTTTTGTGGGCATTAATCCTTTGGAGAAGTGTCTGAGATGTTTGTCCAATGTACATAGCAGACGGACACTTTCGGCACATGATAGCGTAGATTATATTTCTGGATGCGCAGGAATATGTGTTCTTGATCTTATAACTCACTTGGTTAGGTCCAATAATGGTATCAGCAGAATGAATATGTGGACAAAGCTGGCAACGGGGTTTGTTGCAAGGGAAGGTACCAGGGTTGGTATTAGTGTGGTATGTCCTGTGGTGGTTGGTAAGAATCATCTTGAGGTTAGGTGGTTGTCTATAGGAGACTATGGGTCTGTCTCCCAGAGCCTCTTTGAGTATGGTATCCTGTTCCAATATAGGCTGTAGTTTATTGATAATGTGTTGGACAGGTTTAAGTTGGGGGTTGTAGGTGATGACAAGTGGTGTTCTATTGTTGGTTTTCTTGGGTCTTTCTTGAAGTTGATGGTTTCTAGGTATTCGTCTGGCTCTTTCAATTTGCTTTTTTATTTCTCTGGGTGGGTAGTTGAGGTTTATAAATGCTTGGTAGAGATCCTGAAGCTTATGGTCTCTGTCAGTGGGATTAGAGCAGATGCGGTTGTATCGAAGGGCTTGGCTATAGACGATGGATCGTTTGGTGTGTTCTGGATGGGAGCTGGAAGCATGTAGGTAACTGTATGAGTCGGTGGGTTTTCTGTAGAGAGTGGTGTCTAATTTTCCATTGTTGATTTGTATGGTGGTGTCCAGGAAGTGGATCTCTCGTGTAGAATGGTCCAGGCTGAGGTTGATGGTGGGGTGTAGGTTGTTGAAATCTTTGTGGAATATCTCCAGTGTTTCTTGGCCATGCGTCCAGATCATAAAGATGTCATCGATGTACCGTAGGTAGAGGAGGGGTGAAAGGGGACGGGAGTTGAGGAAACGTTGTTCTAGGTCAGCCATAAAGATGTTAGCATACTGTGGGGCCATGCGTGTACCCATGGCTGTGCCGCTGATCTGGAGGTATAAGTTGTTCTCAAACTGGAAATAATTGTGGGTGAGAACAAAGTTACATAGGTCTGCTATCAGGTTGGCAGTAGTGTCCTCTGGGATAGTGTTTCTAATTGCTTGTAATCCGTCTTCATGTGGGATGTAGGTATATAGAGCTTCTACATCCATGGTGGCAAGGATGGTATTATTGGGGAGGTTATTGATGTTTTGTAGTTTCCTTAGGAAGTCCGTAGTGTCTCGGAGATAGCTGGGGGTATTCGTTATGAAGGGTTTGAGAAGAGTGTCTACATAGCTGGATAGACCAGTAGTGAGCGTGCCAATACCAGAGATGATGGGACGTCCGGGGTGCCCAGGTTTATGGATCTTGGGAAGTAGATAGAACAATCCTGGTCGGGGGTCAGAAGGTGATTCTGTGTGGATTTGTTCCCGAGTAGCTGTGGGGAGGCTTTTAAGGAGACAGTGTAGTTTCTTTTGGTATTCCAAGGTGGGATCAGAGGAGAGAGGTTTGTAAAATGTGGTGTTTGAGAGTTGTCTGGTTGCCTCCTGGTTATAGTCGGCCTTATTCATAATGACCACAGCACCCCCCTTGTCAGCTGGTTTGATTACAATATCCAGGTTGTTTTTGAGACTCTGGATGGCATGGTGTTCAGCGCGGCTAAGATTGTGTGTCGCTTGTTGTCGTTTGCGAATAATGTCAGTCTGTGCGTTGTTGCGGAAGCTGTGTATATAGAAATCCAGATACTGGAAAGAAATGCAAAGAGGAACGAGCAAGAAAGGAGGACCCCTGATTCGAATGGAGAAGATAGGGCGATCAACTGGTTATCTGAGGTGTTTGTACACTAATGCGAGAAGGCTGGGCAACAAACAGGAAGAACTGGAGGCCCTGGCCCAGTCCAATAAATATGATTTAATTAGGATAACAGAGACTTGGTGGGATGACTCGCATGACTGGAGTGCTGTCATGGAATGGTATAGACTGTTCAGGAAGAACAGGCAGGGGAGAGAAGGAGAAGTTGCACTATACGTAAAAGAGCACTATGATTGCTCTGAACGCCAGTATATAGAGGGAGAAAAACCTGTTGAGAGTCTATGGATTAAGTTTAGAGGTAAATACAACAGCAGTGATGTTGTGGTTGGTGTCTACTACAGGCCACCGAATCAGATGGATGAGGTAGATGAGGCTTTCTTCGGACAACTGAGAGATGCTTCCAGATTGCAGGCCCTGGTTCTCGTGGGGGACTTTAATCACCCTGACATCTGTTGAGAGACCAATATGGACGTACACAGGCAATCCAGGAAGTTTTTGGAGAATGTTGGGGATAACTTCTTGGTACAAGTGCTGAAGGATCCAACCAGGGGCCGTACGCTGCTTGAACTTTTGCTCACAAACAGGGAAGAACTAATAGGGGAAGCAGAGGTGGGTGATAACCTGGGAAGCAGTGATCATGAGATGGTAGATTTCAGGATCCTGACCAAAGGAAGAAAAGAGAGTAGTAACATACACACATTGGACTTCAGAAAAGCAGATTTTGACTCCCTAAGAGTCTGATGGGCAGAATCCTCTGGGATGCTAACATGAAGGGGAAAGGAGTCCAGGACAGCTGGTACTATTTTAAAGAAGCCTTATTGAAGGCACAGAAAGAAACTATCCTCATGCGTAGCAAGAGAGGCAAACATGGTAGGAGACCGGATTGTCTTACAGGGGAAATCGCTGGAGAACTTAAGCCCAAAAAGGAAGCTTACAAAAAGTGGAAACTTGGACAAATGACCAGAGAGAGGTTTAAATGTATAGCTCAAGAATACTGGGGGGTTATCAGGAAGGCAAAAGCGCAATTGGAATTGCGACTGGAAAAGGATGTGAAGGATAACAAGAAAGGTTTCTTCAGGCATGTTAACAAGAAGGTGATCAGAGAGGGTGTGGGGACCCTACTGGATAAAGGAGGTAACCTAGGCTATGTCTACACTACCCTCCTAGTTCGAACTAGCAGGGTAATGTAGGCATACCACACTTGCAAATGAAGCACGGGATTTGAATTTCCCGGGCTTCATTTGCATAAGCGGGGAGCCGCCATTTTTAAAACCCCGCTGGTTCAAACCCCGTGCAGCGCGGCTACACAGGGCATGAACTAGGTAGTTTGAACTAGGCTTCCTAGTTCGAACTACCTAGTTTGTGCCGCGTGTAGCCGCGCTGCATGGGGTTCGAACCAGCGGGGTTTTAAAAATGGCGGCTCCCCGCTTATGCAAATGAAGCCCGGGAAATTCAAATCCCGGGCTTCATTTGCAAGTGCGGTATGCCTACATTACCCCGCTAGTTCGAACTAGCGGGGTAGTGTAGACATACCCCTAGTGATAGATGATGTGGGGAAAGCTGAAGCACTCAATGCTTTCTTTGCCTCTGTATTCACAGACAAGGTTGGCTCCTGGACTAATACGCTAAGTGACACAAGATGGGATGAAGATGGACAGCCTTGGTGGATAAAGAACAGGTTAGGAACTATTTAGAAAAGCTAAACGTACACAAATCCATGGGTCGAGATTTAATGAATCCGAGGGTACTGAGGGAGTTGGCAAATGTAATTGAGGAGCCCTTGGCCATTATCTTTGAAAAGTCGTGGAGATCGGGAGAGATCCTGGATGATTGGAAAGAGGTAAATGTTGTGCCCATCTTCAAAAAAGGGAAGAAGGATGATCCAGGGAACTATAGGCTGGTCAGTCTTACCTCGGTTCCTGGAAAAATCATGGAAGGGATCGTCCAGGAATCCATTTTGAGGCACTTGGAAGAGAGGAAAGTGATAAGGAATATTCAGCATGGATTCACAGAGGGCACCCAATCTGATTAGCTTCTATGATGAGGTAATTGGCTCTGTGGACATGGGAAAGTCAGTGGATGTGATATACCTTGACTTTAGTAAAGGCTTTTGATGCGGTCTCCCACAATATTCTTGGCAGCAAGTTAAGGGAATGTGGATTGGATAAATGGACAGTAAGAGGGATAGAAAGCTGGCTTGAAGGCTGGGACCAGCGGGTAGTGATCAATGGCTCGATGACAGGATGGCGGTCGGTTTCTAACAGAGTGCCTCAATGTTCATTTCTAGGACTGGTTTTGTTCAATATCTTTATTAATGACCTGGATGAGAGGATGGATTGCACCCTCAGCAAGTTTGCAGATGACACTAAGCTAAGGGGACAGGTAGATACACCTGAGGGCAGAGGTAGGGTCCAGAGTGACTTAGACAAATTGGAGGATTGGGCCACAAGAAATTTGATGAGGTTCAACAAGGATAAGTGCAGAGTCCTGCACTTGGGACGGAAGAATCCCAAGCATTCTTGCAAGCTGTGAACCAACCAGCTAAGTAGTAGTTCTGCAGAAAAGAACCTGGTGGTTACAGTGGATGAGAAGCTGGATATGAGTCAACAGTGTGCCTTGTAGCCAAGAAGACTAATGGCATATTAGGGTGCATTAGGTGGAGCATTGCCAGCAGATCCAGAGAAGTGATTATTCTCCTTTAGTCGGCTCTTGTGAGGCCACATCTGGAGTATTGTATCCAATTCTGGACCCCCCACTACAAAAAGGATGTGGACGCATTGGAGAGGGTCCAGTGGAGGGCAATCAAAATGATTAGGGGGCTGGAGCATATGACCTTTGAGGAGAGACTGAGAGAGTTGGGTTGGTTTAGTTTGCAGAAGCAAAGAGTGAGGGGGGATTTGATAGTAGCCTTCATCTTTCTGAAGGGAGGTTCCAAAGAGGCTGGAGAAAGGCTGTTCATAGTAGTGACAGATGGCAGAACAAGGAGCAATGGTCTCAAGTTGTGGTGGGAGAGGTCCAGGTTGGATATTAGGAAAAACTATTTCACTAGGAAGGTGGTGAAGCACTGGAATGGATTACCTAGAGAAGTAGTGGAGTCTCCATCCTGAGAGTGTTTAAGTCTCCGATTGACAAAGCCCTGGCTGGGTTGATTTAGTGGGATTGGTCCTGCCTAGGGCAGTGGGCTGGACTTGATGACCTTCTGAGGTCTCTGCCAGCTCTATGATTCTATGATCTCCTTTTTTTGATTGCTGAGTCCAAGACCACCTTACTGCCTGCCACTTACTCCAGTAATCTGGGTGTCAGCTTTGACTCAAACCTCTCTCTAGGTCAGGAGTGAGTGCAAAATACAGCCTGTGAGGCAGTTTCGGTCTGTCACTTTCCCATAGCCCAGCGGGAGCCTTTCCCCTGCATGGCACTCAAAGCAGCTAATAAGCCTTAATACATTTAAAGGAATATTCAGAAAATAGTTTAAATATAAGAAAGTTAGTTAAAAACTTTAAAGATATTCTGAGAGTATTCAAGAGCTGAAAATACCACTAGGATTAAAATGAAGTCTAAATCCAATGAAAAGGGTCAGCCAACAATATTCAACTGCCAATTAAATTACGAAAGGAAAAGCATTTAAATCTCCAAGTAATTCAAGTAGCACACTTCACCTGTGCTGTCTCACACTAAGGTACCCCTCAATCCATGAACTGTAGCCTCCTCTTCATGTCTTAGCCCTCCAACAAGATCACCATGCACATTCCCTTTCTTGAGTGATGTAACAAAGTTTTTCCTGCATAAACTGTCCCGCGCAGTTTTCTATCCTCTGCCTGGCCTGTGCCAATTTCTCAAGGTCTGGTAGGGGATTGCAAGCCCACCCTCTGCTCTGAGACCCCCCAGCTCAGGGACCCTCCAGTCAGAAGCCAAGACCTGCACTCTGCCACCTTGTTGCTTTCCTCTGGGCCTTCTCTAATTTTCCTGGATTCACCAGCCTCCTAATTCCTTTCTTTCAGGGACTGACTGCAGCCAACTTCTCAGTAGCTGTAGACACCCTTCTTTTCAGGGAGTGACTGAAATGCCTTCCTGTAAACCCTTTTCTGTTGCCAACTTCTTGGCTTATATAGGATCCAGCTCACCCTGCCAGCCGGTTTTCTTCTAATTAAATCCCTATTCTCGGTTCTCCTTCTCCAGATGCAGCTTGGATAGTTAATTGGCCAACTTAATCCCTCTACCAGTTGTGTGGGTTGGACACATGCTCTCCCCATTAAACTTATCACCCTCATGAGTGAGGATGTTTCCTGCTCTCCATTTGTTGTAACTGAACACATGAATTATCTCTCTCTTCTTCAACTTCACCACCAGAAGACATATATTTCCCTGATATTTCATAGCACACCTGAACCTTTCGCTTTAGAACTCCAGATCTCCTTCTGCTATACAGAGGGCCTTCTCAGCAACTACCAGTTTCTTCTGAAACTCTTTTTCTTGCCACCAAGAGCCCCTGTCTCCTTTTTCCAAAGGGGCTGGGTTCTTACCATGGTCTGATTCACTTAAGAGTTCATACCTTAGCCTGCCCAGATGTTCTCTGTTGCAGTCATTTTATCTGCTAGTTCTTCCATAGCCACTAGTATATGTGTGGCTTGACCAGATGCCAGGTCCATGGTCAGCACTGACATGCCTATGCTGACAATCAATAGCATACTCCAGTATTCTGACACTTTCTGCTTTTTTATTCTCTCTCTGCAGTCCATATTTTCCCTTTCACTCTTCCATAACTCTTTAAGAGGATGGTATCCTTTTACATGGCCAACCTAATGGCACCTAAAACAAACTTTTGTCCCTGACTTTTCAGCAAGTCATGCTTTTCCTCCTCCAGTCTAGCCACACCTCCACGGTCAGCCTTCAACTTGCAGCTCATATATGGGCAACTCCTTCCTAAGTGCCCCTGCTGACCAAACCCCAGCCTCTCCTATTCTTGTAAGAGGAGGGGCTTTTGGGGGCTTTTTCCTTTTTCAGGTAAGACTTCTCTCCTCCATTCCAGTAGGCTCACTCCTTTTTCAGGTATCCTCAATACCCACAAGTATATCACTGTTTTGACCTGACCTATGGCCCCTCGTCCCTGGTACCTCCTTTCTTTTCTTATTCCCTGAAGTCTCTATTAAGTTCTTCCTGTAGGGGTGTGACGGGCTGGCTATGCGCCGCTTTGACAGTGCGAGCTCGCCCCACACTCAGACTGCTCCAATCCCGGTGTTACACAGGGAGCCTGGCACACAGCCCTCTGCCTGCACCGCTTGTTCTCATGCAGTGGCCCAGCTGAGCTGTGGCATCACTGAGGAGCGGGGAGGTGAGAGGGTGTCCCAATACAATGGTTGGGGAGGACGCGTAGGCACAGTGGGGGTGTGGGTGGGGCTTAAGGGTGACGAGGGAGAGGAAGGATCTCAGAAGGAGGGGCAGGGACCATGAGCACTATAAAAGAGGGAAAGGAGAGTGTCAGAGGGGAAGGCAGCGAGGAAGGAGGCATGCAGGCCGGGGAACAAGCCAAGAACGCCTGAGCAAGACCTGTGGAGGTAGGAAGTAGCACACAGGCTGGTGCTTTTCGGCAGGAGACCCACCAGCCAGACCAGACTGTGATGGTACCGGTCCTTAGGGTCCTAGGCTGGGACCCGTGAAAAAGGGCGGGTCCTGGTCTCCCTACCCCCCTGAAGAACCTTCGAAGGAGGAGAATAAAGGGTAACAACTATTTGGACCAAAGTGTACCCAACAGTGACTGTGTCAGGAGAACTAGACAAACTGAATATGAATGGATGGTTGATTGACCACCAGAATCTGGTGAGCCCGTAAAGAAAGGAGGAACAACCGAGGAACCCTCTTACAAGGGGCTTAAATAAATACAGGTGCTCTTTCAGTATATGTGGCAAATAGTTTTTCAGGTACACCATGGCCTCTCATGGTCTCTGCTGGTTCCCACCACATGCTTCAGCAAGAGTTGTATTTGCCCTGCTGTTTGTCACCTCTCTTCTGCAGGGACAGCAACTCTGGAGTCCAGCATGGGAGGGAATAAGTGCCCCTTCTGGAAAAGTGTTCTCATACTGAGGCTCCATTGTCTCTTTCCCTTTTTTTCTGTTATGGCTTTTTCCTTGTATCGGGATGATTACCTTATATAGTGTTTTACAGTCCATCACTGTCTCTTATACTCCCCTTATAACAGGGAACCAGTGTGCCCACATTCTCCACAAATTGCCATGAGTTTCACTCAGTTCAGATGGCACCTCCTTCTGGCCATTCTGGGAATTAGCTTTTCCAGGTATTGCACTGTCCTCTGACAGTGTCTTTACCCATCCTGTCTCACCCTGTGGACTCACTCTACGAAAAGCAGCTTTCTCTTTGTGATTTGACCTGCCCATCCAGGTAACCACCCATTTCCTTCTGGCAAGAAAGCCTTTCCCAGATAAACTGCCTCAGGAAGTTTGTTGTCTTCTGCCACTTCCTCAGTGGGTGGTCAGGGAATGCAAACCCATCCTCTGCTCTGCATTCCAGCTCAGGGGCCCTCTAATCAGCAGCCAAAGCCTTGATTCTCCTACCTTGCTGCTTTCCCCTGAGCCTCCTCTACCTTCTTGGCTACCTTCCAAGTTCCCAGCCTTCCAACTCTCTCTTTTCAGAGAGTGACTACATTCTACTTCCTACAAGCCCAGAAACCCCTTCCTTGTCCTATGGAATAACAGATGAGCCCTACCCTCCAACCTCTTCTGTTGCCATCATCATGGCCTATATAGACTCCACCCCTTTCTGTCCAGCTGAACCTCTTCTAATTAATCTCAGAGGAGTGGCCATCTATGTTAGTTTAAAAACAACAAGTGGTTGGTCCAGGGTAACGGTATCAAATCTGTAGATAGATTCCCATTCTGCAGGCTCCCTCTGAAATTGGTTAGTGAAATTCCTTTGTAGAAGAATGGCTACTTTTAAATCCATGATTGAGTCCTCAGGCAGGTTAAAATGTTTCCCTACAGTTTTATGTATGTTACCATTTCTAATGACTGATTTGTGACCATTTATCCTTTGTCATAGAGTCTGTCAATTTGGCCAATATACATGGCAGAGGGTCATTGCTGGCACTTGATGGCATATATCACATTAGAGGATATGCAGTTGTATGAGCCCCTGAACTGCATAGGTACTTCTGCTCTTTGTGAAGTGGTTTTTGCCCACAAAAGCTCATGATTCTACATATATTTATTAGCCTTTAAGGTGTCACTCATTCTCTTCCAATTAAATCTCTACTCTTTGGCTCATTCTCCAGCTGCATCCTCAGTAGTTAATTAGCCATCTTAACTCTTGCAAGCCTTGTGTATGGATGACACCCCATCACAACATCTATACAGTGATTTAGTGATCTCTGATACCACAAAAAAGGACTCATTACTAATTTTGAAACACTAAATTTGTTTTGTCTTTTCAAAAGAAAAGCAATTCAGCAAAGGAGCCCCCACTATTAAAGTTACAATGTTTGTTAAAATTTCTCCAAAGAGAAACATACGCAAGAGGTTATAAATAAAGTTAAACATTTATTTGTATTTAAGTTTTATTTTTTTCTTTGTTTCTTTTCTTCAATAGTGAAGAGTTATAGTAAATAATTGTGTTCATTTTGCTTAATTTTTTTACTCAAGGATTTCCTTAAGATACAGTAAAATAACCAAGTGAGTAAAATAGTCATGTCTCTAAATGAAAGGCAATTATTAAGATTAGGTCCCTCCCTTTATGTTTTATTTCTCTAGACCGTAACTGTTAATTTTTTGGAATAAAATTACGTGGCAGTCATCAACTTGAAATAGCCCTTTTTTATCATACACCTGTTAATTGAATCTTTTTGGGGAACTTTTGGATAGTATGTAAAATTAGTTGACATAATTTAACTAGTTACAAATATAACAAACCTCGATTCTCTCTGTATTGTTACTTGTCAAAGCTTGTGTTTCAACGCTTGCACAGAATAAGGGAATACAGTTAGAATGTTGCTATTTTAATGAACCTTAGGAATTACAAGATAGAAGTGACATGGATATTTTATTGAGCATGCCTTGGTACTATGGCACTAATAAAATTTCCCTCTTCCTTCCCTTTCACATCGTTATAGCCTATCCAGCATTTATATTTAACTCAACTAAAAATAATATTTCACCTTTTATTTTATCAATGTTTCTTTTGAAATTAGAGAAACAGCATAAAGAGAATCTAAATTTGACTAATTCATTCTGCAGTGAGGCAATAATGGTCCATAAAGTCCCCATTAACCTAAATGGTAGGAACATTTGCTTAAGCCTTGATGAGTAGATTGTTAACTGAGTTCATCAGCAGGGAAGACTACAGTTAATCAGGTCTGACTTCACCAGTAGATACCCAGGAGTTAATAAAGTGGCATACAATTTAACCACTGGCTAGATAGATGAGGTATCACCAATATGAAGTTTTGGTGTCAATGTAGCCACTGTGTACTATTGAAAATGGCACACACATGCCTCTGTATAAACAGAATAATGTCCTGACTTAAATACATTAAGAGGATCACAGAATACTAAAATGGCTATCTGTATAGAGGAAATCTACTTTCTATTTGAAAGAGCTTCTCTGTGCTTCTGTGTATGTCTCTCTGTTCAAGAACTCTTTCCAAATATAAAAACTAGGAGCACCAAATGTGGCATGCAGCTTTCTCTTAAAGCAAGGGACGGATTTGGTAGTGCCAGAAAAATGGAATGTGCCTGGAATGGGATTGCTTACTCAGAAAACCACACAGAAAAGAGACATTAATCACCAACCAGGTGAAAGGGTCTGGGGCTGCCCCAACCCCAAGCTTCCCACTGAGCAGATGCTCTTTAGGGAGCAAAGTGGGGGATGAAGCCCTCCTCTCCTCACCCCTCAATTCATACAGGAATAGTGCTGGATGTTTCCCTTTATCAGAGAACAAGTGAAAATTTCACAATTTGCTGCATTCCTCACTCTGACTGGGGAGCACAGGGGGGAGATGAACTTGGACCTGCCCCAAGGGGGGGGGGGGAGGGAGAGCATGCCCCACCCCAGTAACAAGCCCAGTGCTAGCTGGAGCTGGGCTTTCGGAAGGTGCTTCTAACCTGGCTCCAAGCTCCTACGGTGAGAGAGGGTTGGGAATGTCCTCTTTCCCCTGAACCCTGTTCTCTTCATGCCCAGCACCATCTGAGAGTGATGACTTAATGAAAAAAAAACACCCCAAATTAATTCAATTAAGGATCCAAGCAACATTGGGTAAATCTCCTCATAATTTATAAAATGTCATAAGCTCTTACCATCAGTGTCTGCTTAAAAAAATCAGCTCCTGATATCTGAGTCAATGATTTCTTAAGTACTACTTTATACTTTCAGGGAAATTGACTTAAATCATCCATAGTCATTACACAAATTCACATTTTATCATGTAAGTGCTGATTAGAAATATTTTAAGTGATTATTCAGGTCACATACCAAATTTTGCTGATAAGGCTGAATCTAACACAAAAATAACAGTAATGTAAAATCCCCACCGATAATATACCTCATTATCAATCATAAAATAGAGATAAGCATACACTGAGATCTCAACAAAACTTTTTCAAAGTCATATTAACTTTGAACATTATAAATCGGTTCAATCCTAAGGCACGGTATAGACACCAAATTAAGCTCAAGCCCATTTACACATCAGTTTTCCCTCTGTTTCCCTTTTTGTTATTGTTGCTACATTCTGAAAATGCACATGCCAGAATCAGATTTTTTTCCAGAGTCTAGCAGTGGGGGGCCTATGAGCTAATCAGCTTTGCCTCACCACTAGCTGTGACTATAGCCTGTGTGAATTAAATGGAAGCATTTAAAAGACTTTTGCTAGCTAAGGAGGCATAACACAAATTGTACAAAGGGCAATTTAGAACTTGAGAATGGATGAAGACATGAAGATGTCAGTGAAACATTCAGAAGCTAAATCTTCATTTTCCACTTGTTTGAACTCAACACTGATTAGCTTTTCCTCTCCTCCATCTGTTTGATAGGGCACATCATTAATTGACAAGTTAGTTGTTTTATTTTTTTCCTAAATGAGTTACAATTGTCAAATAGGAACAACAGAGGTATGATGACTCTATTTTTAAGACATTCAGGCAGATACAGCATTATCTTTTCTTCACCATGCAAATCTTCCAGTGGCTTCACCACTGTACAGTATACAAGGAATGTTAGGTCCATCAGGTAATAATTATATATCACTCACAAGCGGACTTACCTTCAAGGGCACAATTTTGGGTGCATGGGGTCATCAGCCGAGCGCTCTGGGATGCTGCTACCTTTTCATCCTGTTCCCGGGAGGCTAATGGAGTGATGGGAAAGTGCTTGCATTCCATTCCTCTCACACCTGGCTGGGAAGGGAAGTCACCAGCCAGGTGTGAGAGGAATGCATGGAATGCAAGCACTTTCCCCTCACTCTCTTGGAGTCTGGGGAATGGGATGAAAAGCAAGCTTCATCCTGGAGTGCACAGCTGCTCCTCCCCTCCCCGCTCCCGCCAAGTACCTGAAATGGTGCTTTTGCTTGCCTTCACCTTCCCCCTGCACTTCTCTGTAAAATCACACAAGACATTCATATTTTAATAACCTATTTAGGAGAATTGGGAATTAGATATTCCTTAGGATTTCTTTCCCTTACCTTACCAACTTCCCTCAAAGCAGGTCAGGACAACAAAAGGAATCTGCACAGCTGAATGAAACAGTTGTAGGACCTGTACTGTTCAACATATAAATGATCGGGGAAAATAGGCTAAACAGTGAAGTGGGAAAATTTGTAGATGATACAAAACTACTCAGGATAGTTAAGTCCAAAGCAGACTGTGAAAAGTTACAAAGGAATCTCACAAAACCTGGTGATTGGGCAATAAAATGACAGATGAAACCCAATATTGAGGAATACAGAATAATGCAAATTAGAAAATATAATCCCAACTATTCATATAAAATGATAAGGTCTAAATTAGCTGTTACTCCTCAAAGAAGGGATCTTGGAGTTACTGTGGATAGTTCTCTGAAACAGTCAAATAAGCAAACAGAATGTTGGCAATCATCAGGAAAGGGAAATCAAAACAGAAAAGAGAATATTGCCTGCATAAAAATCCATGGTACTCCCACATTTTGAAAAATGCAGACAGATCTGGTTACTCCATCTCAAATATATATATATATATATATATATATATATATATATATATATATATATATTGGAATTGGAGAAGTTTCAGGAGAAGACAACAAAAATAATGAGGATTATGGAATAGCTTCCATATGGGGAGAAATTACTAAAACCAGACTTTTTAGCTTTGAAAAGATGCAACTAAGAGAAGATACGATAGAGATACATAAAAGCATGGATAGTCAGAAAAAGTAAATATTTACTTTTACTCATAACACAAGAACTATGAGATCACCAAATAGAATCAATAGGTATCAGATTTATAAGAAAAAAATGAAATATTTCTTCATACAACGCGTAGTCAATCTGTGGAACTCTTTGCCAGAGGATGTTGTGAAGGCCAAGACTCACTGGGCGAGTGCAACTCACTTCTCTGGGAGGAGTGGGAGGAGAATGCAACCAGTGCCACAGTGTGGCACCAGGCTGCCCTGTTGATCCCCCAAAGCCATGTTCTTGGGGGTAAGGTGCCATAGAGGGAAGGGCAGAGGAATAGTGGAAAGCTGTTGGGTCCCTCTGGCCCGCCAGGAGTCCTGTGCCGAATTGTGCAAGCACTCCAGACAGGGATGGCCTGAGGGCTGGGAGCTTGTGCCTCCTGGCCAAGACTATAGTAAGATTCAAAAAACCCCAACAACAGCAACAAAGTAAATACAATGACTATTAGCCAGAATGGGTAGTGCTGGACAGCAGGGAGGGATATCTCAGTGGTTTGAGCATTTGCCTCTTAAACCCAGGGCTCTGAGTTCAATCCTTGTGGAGGCCATTTGGGGCAAAAGTTTGGGTCCTGCCGTGAAGGCCAGGGGACTGGACTCAATGACTTTCAAGCTCCATTCTAGGAGATAGGCAATCTCCATTAATTTTAATTGTATCCCAGGCTGTTTACCAGAATCTGGGAATGGGTAACAATGATCATTTGATCATTACCTGTTCTGTTCATTCCCTCTGAAGCACCTGGCATTGACCACTGTTAGAAGACAGGATACTGGACTAGATGGACCATTGATCTAACACTGTATATCCGTTTTTATGTTGCTATATAGTAGGAGCTCCTTCTATAGGAGCACATGGAGAGAAAAATAAGTCATCTCACTGCCAAGCCACTGCATTAATTGTGATGTAAGCAAGCATCTCACACATAAAATAATCAGCAGGAAGGAGAGAGTAGAATGTTTATACCCACCCTATAGCTTGGCAAACGAGTAGATAAAGGGTGAGGACAAGAACTTCTCATCTTCCTCATAAAATGGGAAAGGAAGCTATGAAAAACAGCACAGGACAGCAAAATTTATCAGCCTATGTTTGTTTGGATAGTTGCTATTTAAATCAATTCTTTTATCCTTCCCTTTCCAGCAGTACAAACAGGCAGGAAAAAGTAACTTTAACTGGTCATGTTGAAACTTTCCAAATGGAGAAATCTCTACTGGGGTTAGAGCTGGATTGAAGCCTGGCCTCTAGCCAGGAATTACTGGCTCACATTGCTATCACTGCTTTTGAAGTGCTGGGGTACCATTTAAGACAAATATCAAGGCTCTAAAACTAAGATACGTCTTAGAATGGACTTTGAATGAAAAAGGGAGGAAGTGTGTGTGTGGAGGAAAGAACATGTTTGAAAATAAAAAATATTGACAGTAAAGAATTATCACGTTTTCCATACCACTCCTTTGTAATCATTAATACATGTAAAGCATGATTTGCAATTATGTATTGTTAATAAGTACAGATGAGGTAACAAGGGCTAGGTGGTATAAGTATGGTTTTGTCATTTTTCTTTAACAGATTTGCTAATCTGTTTAAAGTAGCAGTATTGACAGAACATAAGTAACATGTTGTATTGGAAGATGTAAGTAAAAATATGCACAAACATGTAACACCAGCCCTCTTTTTCTGGGAAGAACACAGAAACAAATGACCCAGAAACAGAAAACCAAGCAGGAAAAATACAGAAGTTGGGTAATCAAAGCTTGCATATACATAAAATATTGGATAAAGTTTAAGTAATCTATAAGGTAGAAATTCGTAAAAGATCTAAGTGAACATGGGCCCAAACTTAATAAACACTGGACCAGGAACTAAAGAATGGGATGGAAGTCTCAGACCAAGGGATCAGAGATGATCAGTATAATAGAAGGCTAAAGAACTTCCTGGGTGGCACAGAATATGTTAACTTGGATCCATTTACAAATTCTGTCTTCTATCTTATTATTTGTATGGCATCAATATATAGATAGAGTGACAATGTTTCTCTTTGAATTTTCATAAAGGCAAAAATTGATTAAGCCTAAATTGGTTGGAATTGTAACCAATGTTCCCCGTAATCTTTTCTATCCACATATGATTTTTCCCAGCCATAAGCTGAATTATTTTTGTATGTGCACTGAGTCATGTGTGAACGTTCACCAGGAGGAGACACACAAGCATACTTGTAGGCTCTCTGCTAATCAGCTGAGCTCCAATTGAATCTCTCCTGAGCAGCCACACAATTGTACAACATTGAGATCAGGAGCTTGAGATCAGGAAAACACTCTAGATTGTCTAGATAGCTTTCTGTCAAAGAGCATGAAATTTCACCTAGTTATTTTTAACTGAAGTCTAATAACATAGGTTATAGTAAAACATTTCAGTCCTCAGGAGACTAAATTGTTGTGAGCCACAGCCAGAGAACAAAGGAGACCAAAGTGCCACCAGTGTCTGAGGTCCCTGCAAAAGCAGGGAATTGATTAGGTGAGATATGTCCAGATGATGGTAGTAGACCACCCCATATTCTATGTTATAGAGGAAGGCATGAAACTCTTAAACTCATTTGCAATATGATCTGGGGAGAAATTCCTTCCTGGTCCTAAATGTGATCATTTTAACCCTCTAGCATTTGAGAAAGATCTACCAGGCATATAGAAAAAAGATTCTCTATAGCACATTAGAACATTGAGATGCTCAGTCTGGTCCCCCATATATAACTGTAACAGTGCGTCTGCCCCACACTAGCTCTTTAAGGGTTTAAACCCAGACGTGGCAGAGGGCTGGAGTGGTGGAGCTGTGGAGCCAGCAGGAATTAACCAAATAGGACCCAGCTGAGAGCAATATAAAGAAAGGCTCCTGGAGGGGTGGCTACAGACTCATTCTTGTCTCAGCAGTGGAGCAGGAGGGACCTAGCTGACAGGGAAGCTAGAGGTTTCCTGACTTAGAGCAGGGCTAGGGAAGCACTGGCCAGGAAAGCTCCCAGGCTGCAGGACCTGAAGCAAGGCCTCAGTGTACTAGGGCTGTGAGGAGACAGCCAGGGCAGGCAAAGGGAGCAGGTCCACATCCCATTGCCAATGATGAGTGGCCATTTCAGATTGCAGTTTGCCCTCGAGGCAGGGGCTAGATGAATACGGGCAGTATGCCTACTTGAAAGTAGGAATAAGGGATCTCTGGAAAAGGCTTTATTTTCCGCAAGATCCCGTTGAGACTGGCGCTTTTCTGTGGCAAAACCCCGAGCCGGAAAAAAGCGGCAGCCATGTTCATGCAAATGCTGCAGGGGATATTTAAATCCCCCGCGGCATTTGCAATTCCGAAGTGTCTCATTAGCATCCCTTTTCCAGAAAAGGGTGCCAATGTAGACACAGCCGATTAGTTTAAACATAAAAGCTCTTTCTATTATTACATCTTTTACAGTAAAATGTGCCTAAAATAAGCAAAAGCAATAAAATCTTTAATATCCCCATTATAATTCTATAATGGGGCTATTTCATAATCTTAAAAACATAACACGATATATCATAACTAGTGCACAAGATAGATGTTCTACAGACTGTATGGAAAGCTTGTTTCTTAATTTGATATGTATTTTGGAGTACATGAATTTGACCTTGTAATTCAGAGATTTTCTGGACCTCTGGTAGGAGTGAAAGCAGATTTTGGAATTGATCGGGTACTAAGGTAATCTAATTAAAGGGTATTTGGAACCTAAGAGCTAATTACATAGAAAAGCCAATTAGGGAAGGCAGTACATGCTGATGGTACCTGTCCATAAGCACAGAGGCCAGACCCTGGAAGAAACCCAAACCACCACTCATACCACATTCCCAAGATTGGACCCCACAAGTCTTTCCTTGTCAATATACAATACTCTGCCTCTTCCACCAGGGCCAGTTCTTTAATGTCTTTTGTAGTCAGAAATCTCTGCACTTTGTTGGGGATCAGCAGAGCGGACATTCTTTCTTCTTTCCTGGAGCAGTCGTGGTTCAGCATCATGCAGGGGAGAGGTTACTAGCACATCACCCTGTGATATTTGGTTCTTCTAGCAGATACCGAATGTATGATAATGCTGCTAGGGGGCAAGCGAGAGGTTACTAGCACTTCACCTTGTCTTCATCCCCTGCTGTCCAGAAGGAGGAAAAGCAGGACCAGAAGGAAAAAGAGACTTATCAGCAGTCGGAGTAGGATCATTTCGAGATGGAGGGGTCTTTTTGCAGTGAGAATCCTGGGTCCAGGCAGTCAGCCCTTGGCACTTCAGAGCGTTGTCGGTGGTTAGCAGAACTTGGTAAGGGCCCTTCCAGCGAGGGGCTAAAGCGGTCTTTTGCTGATGGATATAAGAGCCTCTACCCTCTGAGCTAAAAGCCAGCTGGCTTCTTTGGGTCCAAGCTTATTTTCTGTGAATAAAGAAAATAAAGTGTTACCAGCCACTCTGATAAGTCCCTCTTGGAATGTGGTTGCCAGGGAAACCAGGGTCTAGTTAGCTGCTTGTGCTGTATTCCCAGTCCTATCTCAAATTTAGGATTTGAGTTGAAAGTTCTCAGTTCTCAGCAAGATACCATGGACTGCCTCAGTTTACCCCTACAGTTTCTTCCTCTTGACGTTAGAAGTGCCGGTATAGCACCAGCACTATTATAAATATTATAATCGAAACGCCCCACATATTTTTGCAAAACACCACCCAAATCCTTCCCCAAAGTATTTCGTCACCAATAAAGGCGCGGCCCATGATTATAGATTTCACCTCTACTGCCCGGTTAAGTGCCGCATAGTGGTGTATTTTGTCATGGTCTATGGTTCTCCCTATCTGTGTGTACCTCAGACGTCCCAATCTGATATGCCTTTGGGCATCGGCCATCAACTCCTCGATCTTTGCCTGCAGGGCCAGTAGACCCTCCTCTAGGTACTTACTTCCACTATGCCACTCAGGATCCCATGGTAGGTTACCCATCATTGCCAAAGTGTGGTAGAGCCACGTCCCGTCAACGGTCAGGATCGCCTTGCGAGGGATCATTATGCACATGGATAGATATTGTAGAGGGTCAGGACCTTCCATTTAGTTCAATGGAGTGGTCTGTCTGCATAGTCAAACACCAGTAGGTACCGTTCATTTGGACCAGCTTAGTGTGCATTTGTTTCTCTGTGACGACCACTTCAAACCTAGACAGATTTGTCATGATGTTTTTTGACCAGGTACATAATATTTCCTTATCAGAGTGGGTGCAACAGTCCCTGGGGTACAGGGAGGCCCCCACACCTTCAGAATAAGCGATGCCCTCGACTCTAACTATATGCCCCTGCTTTGGTACAGGCAGGGAGGTTACCATTCTGGCTCACTGTGAGTGGGGAATCCCCAGAGGGGCCAAGAAGCAAAAGGTTATACTATGGCCTGTTCAGGTGGGCCTCTGGGTCCTTATAGATTCTCTACTTCCCCACTCCAATGGATGGATACGGGGGAGATGGGGACTCACCACTTCCATAAGGGCTGGATGAACTCAGCCATCCAATAGATCGGTTACAATTCCCTGGGTAGTAGTGGCTAAAGCTTGCCCTATTCTCCAACACTGGTCTTTTAATTCCTTTAATTTAGTCTCATTAATTAACAGTCCAATTCATCTCTGGTTCAAATATCTGGTTATGTCTAGTGAAGTGGACACGGAGCTGGACAAATCCTTCAAACTATTTAGATTTAATCTGTTGGCCTGGCTGGTGTCTAGGCTTCCACGGGCATTGGATATTACTGTATCTGCCAGCTTGGATTCTATACCGTCTCTTTCCTCTGCCTGCTGGGCTAAGACATAAGTGTTGCTGACAGAGTTTCCAGCTCAAACCAGCCTGCAATGGTATCTGCTAAGCCCCATCATTGCCGAATCAGGTGCTTGCCAATTTGATTAGCCAATATGGCACACTGCTGGTCTATACACTGTAGGGCAATATGGACCTCGACTGTAAGCGTGGAACATCACCGCAGCGAGGACTGGCAACCTATAGTGGTGAAGACAGCAGTGTTATAATAACAATCACCAATTACTCATACTTCAGAAGAAGGCAACTCACTCTGCCCTCCCACCTGCCCATCACTGCTACCAAAATATCCCTGGCCAAATGTGCATCAATGAAAAAAATCTTTCATTAGCTCTGCAACCAATTCTCTGAAACCCTCAAGCATGTGATCTGATTATAGCCAGTGTCTTAATGCAGAGCTACAACAGTTACGAGCATGCTGAGGGCAATGCATAGCTTCCATGGCCTATGAAGTGAGGTAATTAAAAGGAGCATTCAGAGACTCCAAGCCCAGAAGGGACCACTATGACAATCAGCTCAATACTCTGTATACACAGCCCATAGAATTTCTTCAAAAAATTGGATTAAAAGACCTCTACTTTCATGTTAGGAAGACTCTGAGGGTGTGTCTAGACTACATGCCTCCGTCGACGGAGGCATGTAGATTAGACAGATCGGCAGAGGGAAATGAAGCCGTGATTAAAATAATCGCGGCTTCATTTAAATTTAAATGGCTGCCCCGCTCTGCCGATCAGCTGTTTGTCGGCAGATCGGGGCAGTCTGGACGCGCCACGTCGACAAAGAAGCCTTTCTTGATCGGCACAGGTAAACCTGGTTTCACGAGGCATACCTGTGCCGATCAAGAAAGGCTTCTTTGTTGACGCGACGCGTCCAGACTGCCCCGATCTGCCGACAAACAGCTGAGAGGTGACAAACAGCAGGGCAAATACAACTCTTGCTGAAGCATGTGGTGGGAACCAGCAGAGACCATGAGAGGCCATGGTGTACCTGAAAAACTATTTGCCACATATACTGAAAGAGCACCTGTATTTATTTAAGCCCCTTGTAAGAGGGTTCCTCGGTTGTTCCTCCTTTCTTTACGGGCTCACCAGATTCTGGTGGTCAATCAACCATCCATTCATATTCAGTTTGTCTAGTTCTCCTGACACAGTCACTGTTGGGTACACTTTGGTCCAAATAGTTGTTACCCTTTATTCTCCTCCTTCGAAGGTTCTTCAGGGGGGTAGGGAGACCAGGACCCGCCCTTTTTCACGGGTCCCAGCCTAGGACCCTAAGGACCGGTACCATCACAGTCTGGTCTGGCTGGTGGGTCTCCTGCCGAAAAGCACCAGCCTGTGTGCTACCTGGTTTCACGAGGCATACCTGTGCCGATCAAGAAAGGCTTCTTTGTCGACGCGACGCGTCCAGACTGCCCCGATCTGCCGACAAACAGCTGATCGGCAGAGTGGGGCAGCCATTTAAATTTAAATGAAGCCACGATTATTTTAATCACGGCTTCATTTCCCTCTGCCGATCTGTCTAATCTACATGCCTCCGTCGACGGAGGCATGTAGTCTAGACACACCCTGAGTGATAGTGAGTCCATCACCTTCCTTGGTAAACTGTCCTGAATGTTTAATTACTCTAACAGTTAGGAATCCACATCTTATCTTATAGATGACAGCAACAACAGAAAAAGTTGCCTCTTCTCACCAACTGGGATTTCATCTTTGTAGTGGTGAAAATGTGTAATATGATAACCATATCTATTATATAATTTTAGAAGATTATGAATAATTCAAATATAGCTTCAAGATCATTTAATATAGACTTCTCATCATCACATATTTCCACTTCCAATTTTGACTTTCCTGTATCTCATACCAGCAGATTAGATGTCATCCCCTTATTTTAGATTCTGTTTTGCACATTAGTTTGAGGATACACATTACCTTAAAATTGTCATAATGAAATTGTTTGGTGAGGTTATTCTAAAAAAAATAATGATAGTTTCCTGCAATCAGCTTATGGTTTTGCAGTTGACAGTCTTACTGTGCATATCAAATATGGAGACAAATCAAATTATGGTTTTATGCTTATGTTGTGCTTTTATACACTTTAAATATTAAAAATCACCATTAATTATTACTTGTTCAATAGGTAGACATGGCATGTATGCAATATACCATTCCTTTTTGGGGATATCTGTACATAAATTTAAGAAAAGATTTTTAAAAGTATTCAGCTATTGATTTCCCCCTATCCATGTTGAGGCCAAATAAGGCTATCTCCTTATGAATTATGTCTAAGAATCCTAACGAGGACAATGTTAGGGATCTGATTTTCAGAAGACATTGCCACATTCTGAAAATCAGGCCCTTTTAAAGTCTCTCACGTTGATGTCCTCAAACTGAGGCATCCAAAATCATCAAAATCTTGAAAGTTTTGGCCTTCGTGAGATTCTTAGATTTAATAATGGCAGTGGATAATATGTAGTAATTTTTTCAGAATGATTAATTTTAATGTCCACCTTTCAGGATTATAGCCAACATATGCCACTTGTGGCCAATATTACTACCTAGGAATTCACTTTTTGAAAATATTTTTCTTCCTCTCTCCTCCCCTGTATTTCTGGCTGCAAATAATCAAAATATACCACCTCATGCTTCTCAAGACAGAATTAATGGAAATGTATGAAATGCACTAATGTCTGGAAAAAATACAATACTTGCTGTCTTGAAACATCACGGGTGACCAAACATCTACAAGGCTGTTGAAACTCAAATGATACAATGGAGAAATGTGCAACACATCACAATTAAAGGAATGGGACACATTAGGTCAAATTGCCTTCACAAAAACTTAGAGATAACCTGCCTTGTGTGGCCATTAAAGGGAATTGCAATATTTTGGCTTAGCTGGGACATCTGGTCAGTTTTGTCAAGTTCTTTACAATATCAATCCAATACTGAGCATCGTGCTTTTAATTTCACCATTCCTGATTTTCTAAAGTTCTGCATCATTCCCCCTAATTAGTAATGATAATAGGTTAGGTTAAGATAAACCACACTAATTATTGTAACTCTGACTATTATATGCCCCAGGAAGTGCCCAAGAGTCTATTTTGTGCCATTATGAGCTTATTTCATAGCAGTCTTATTGGCACTGCATCAGATCTGCACATATGGACAAAAAGGAGTTTACAATCACTTTCAAAAATGTAAATTAGTAGTGAACTAATCTAAAATTAAGACTTACAATCAGCTGTTTCAGTAAATAAAAATTGCACTAATACCATAGCAGCTTTGCTTCGTGCATTTAAAATATATATGCAGGTGTCTTGTGTGATAATTTAAAAGGTATTTATATTTTTTCAGAAGAAATATGAACAGAAAGAATTATTAGCTATATGAAAAGATGAAATTTCTGATCCTTTATCGCAGGAAAATAACCTTCCAACTTAATCTGAATGTATACCTAAACTAAGAATTCTCCAAAAAATGTAATGAAAAGTGAAATCAGTCTGAATTACTGAGATGAACTGCTAATTTTAAAAAGTTAAAAATATAAATGTAACTACACTTTCTAAATAAGATTTTGTTAACCCATTATACAATGGGTAAAATTCTGTACTCAGCTGCATCAGTAAGGCCAACTAATTCTGTCAACCTGGGTAGAGTTACTGTGCATTTACATCAATGTAACCACATTTGTTTCTGAAACTCCAGTTAATCCATATTAATCCCCTTTTTGCCAAAATATACATGGACTTATGGTGCAAAGTTTAGGTCTGATTTGCCAACAAGACAAAATTTGGAAATACATATATCCTGAATTTTATTACATTGAAAGTTTGGAATTGGATTATATTTGGAATATGACAATATCATAATGGAATTAGATTATATGATAGTGGAAATTTGGAATTGGATTCAGATTTGGAAAATCACTTTGGCATGGTGTATACTACTATGGAAGGTCAAATTACGATACGCAAGTCCAGCAAGTCAAATGCTCCCGTCAGCTTCTCTTTCTTTTCACAAAAGGAGGAGTTCTGGACACCAGCTGGAGCAGCCCTCAGTGTTCAATTTACAGGTCTATATTAGACCTGCAAAATCAAAAGTCAGAAGATCGACCTTTGGCTCATCCATTTTATGCATATTGTAGACATGACCTTACAGTCTGAAGTGGTATAGGCAAGAGTTTTGTTTCAGGTCCCTTAAAACTTAAAAAAAAAAATTATAGAAAATTTTGGATATTGTGAGCCTCTGCAGATAGTCTTATATTTAATACAGGAATCTGGCCAGAAATTAATAGAGCTCAGTGATGCATTAACTATATGTGGAACTTTTATTTGACTTTAATCCTCAGCCACAGGAGGCTCCAGCCAACAGCAGCAGGATTTCACTATAAGGAACAAAAGATGCTTCTTCTAAATCCTTAATCACAGAATTGCTGTCTGATCACTTTTAGAACAGGCTGCAAGACCAACCTTTCTGATAAAGCTTTTCCACCATAACAGGAAGATATTATATATTTTTAAAAGTAACAACTACATACACCATAGGCAGAGACCACAAGAACTTAAGGAGGATGGAAAGCAGAATATATCATGAAAGATAGATATTATAGGAAAAAACAGATGGATATTTATAATACTTGGGTTGATTATATAATCAAATAGGGTATGTCTACATAGCAAAGTTATTTTGAAATAACAGCTGTTATTTCAAAATAATTTTCCTAGCGTCTACGTAGCCAAACTGCTATTTCGAAATAAATTCGAATTAAAATTAACATAAAGGATGGAAGAGAAGCAGGGCCAAATCTGGTGGGCTGGTGAATGGAGCCATAGCACCCCTCAAGTTTGGCATCTACAGGCTAATGTGTGGGGACACACTTGCCAGCCCCAACTAGGGCTAATCCCACCATCACCACCATTGCTGGCATCGTTGCTTTGGGCCTGAAGCAACCTGCCAATCAGAAAGCCTAGAAGTAGGAGTGATGATTGCAACATGGAGATACTGTTCCCACTAACAGTGGAGCTAGAACTCAGGAATAGGTGGGACCAAGAATGGTCCCTGTCTTCACACAAGACAGACACCTCCATCTTTTGGGAGAGGGCCATTAGTGTACAGGCCTGGGTCCTCTTTGACTCCCCTTCCTTCTCTTTCCCGCTTCTTAATCTATTCCATGGCAATTATTTCAAAAGCCTGTTGGGCTTTAGTTTCAGATTTTGTCCCAATCCACCAAAAACCTCATACCTTACTCTGTTATGTAACCTAAAAGTCCTCCCCTCCCCATCTGGATTAATGAAACAGTAATGGAACCTCATATAAAAATTATATATCCTTAGACACAAGCTTTGTAGTACCAATGGGCAGATGTGGTTGGCTATATAGAGGATCATGAAAACAATGGTTTTATGGAAAATCCCATGACAAGCTTTCATCCTGTGAAGCTCTGAAAAGATTCAGAGAAGGACAACAAAAATGAGTAGGGGTTTGAAACAGGTACCATATGAAACAAGATTAAAAAGACTTGGACTTTTCATCATAGAAATTAGGAGACTAAGGGGGGATATGATAGAGGTCTATAAAATCGTAACGGGTGTGGAAAAAAAGTAAATAAGGAAAAGTTGTTTTCTTGTTCCCATAGTACAAGAACTAGGGGTCACTAATTGAAATTAATAGGTAGCAGGTTTAAAACAGACAAAAAGAAGACTTTCTTCATACAATGCACAGTCAACCTGTGGAACTCCTTGCCAGAGGATGTTGTGAAGACTAGGACTTTAGCAGGGGTTCAAAAAAGAGCTAGATATATTCATGGAGGTTAGATCCATCAATGACTATTAGCCAGGATGGGTAGGAATGGTGTCCTAAGCCTCTGCTTGTCTGGAAAAGGAGGATAAGAGAGGGTAATCACATGATGATTACCCGATATGTTCACTCTGTCTGGGGCATCTGGCATTGGCCACAGTTGGAGGACTGGATACTGGGCTGGATGGACCTTTGGTCTGACCCAGTATGGCCATTCTTATGTTCTTATGTGATAATTACCAGCTACTGGCTGGTAATTTGAAAGTTGTCTTTGTTGTAAAACAGAGTGGAAAATTAATATTTTTAAATATGGCAACTGACATTACCATGAGTATGCCCAAATTAGAGGATTGGCAAATGCAGGAGTTTTGAGCCTCAATATCTCTACTCATCCCTTGTTCAAGTATTTAGCAACTTGATCCAATGTCCACTGGTATGAAAGGGAATTTTTTTCACTGGTTTGAATGGGCTTTGAATCAAGCAATGGAGAAAGAATACAAGTGTGGAGGAACACACTTTGTTACAAATGGGCTCTTTCTCCCCCTTTCATCTGGGAGGCCTAAATTTACCCATTCATTGTGCAGTAAGCCCCTGAATTGGCAAGTCATCATGTGTTTATCCATAGAAATTGGTGTGGTTTTAAAGGGAGCCATTTAAAGCAGTGAGTTCTTTCTTAGACAATTAGCCCCACTGAAATCAGTCCGATTCCCCGAATGAGCAAGTTTTCAACTTCCTGCTATAGTGAGCAGGAGTTTCACAATCGGTTTTTCAAGGTCTCTCTAAAAATGTAGGAACAAATTTCTGTTCCTTTTCTAAACACTTTCTGTACCTCAACACAAACTTCACAGCTAACCTATTGGGAATTTCCTGCCATGGGGGCAGAGGACTGGACTCGATGACCTCTCGAGGTCCCTTCCAGTCCTAGCATTCTATGATTCTATGAATATTTGATTAGATGGAGCAGTGCCCTAAAAGATAATCTACTCCCAAATCCTCTTGTTCCCCCCTCTATAACCTTGTTATTCTGTCTATAGGGGAACTAAAACATTAATAATTAATCATTTTCAATAAGAATTAATGGCTATGTGTCAAGCTATGATCCGATATAATGTATCTTATCTGACTGGGAAAGTAAAGTGATATTTCACTTTAATAAGAAAGTTAGCTATCAGCATCACTTGGCATGGGATTGATGACGTAAGCTGTGGTAGATTGCCCCTTAAAAACACAATTGAAAAAAATGAGTATAAATATATTAAAAAATAGTAAAACAAAATGTCTATCACATTGCATTATGTTTTGGCCCAGATCAGCTCTGGTCCTATGTAGGTCAGACAACAAGCCTATACCTCTTGCACTTCTGTGCAGTAAAGGAGTCCTGGTGTCTCTAAAGGGTCAGGATGGGTGCTACACCATGATCCTGCTCCTACTGCTTAGTATCACTGGTAGCTGAAACTGGCAAAACAGCTGCAGAAGCAGTTTGACCAGGTATTGTTGCACTGGGAAGGGGAGTGGAAAAGATGGGCCCAGCCAAGGGCTATGCCTCCCACCCAGAAGTCCTGAACTCTATTTTTTCCACTCCTTGCTTGTGTGTGATCCCTGACTGATTGCTCTGTGGGTCAGTGCCCTCCTCCACCCCCCATGCTTTAGGCTTTTGAAAATGCTTTGTAGTGTAGGCCAGATTCTGCCACCCTTACTCACATTGGCTAGTATCTGAGGGTATGTCTACACTACCCCCCTAGTTCGTACTGGGGGGGGGGGGTAATGTAGTCATACGGAGTTGCAAATGAAGCCCGGGATTTGAATTTCCCGGGCTTCATTTGCATGAAGCCGGCCGGCGCCATTTTTAAATGCCGGCTAGTTCGGACTGCGTGCCGCACGGCTACACGTGGCATGAACTAGCTAGTTCGGATTAGGCTTCCTAATCCATGGAACGAGGTGTACAGCTAGTTTGGATTAGGAAGCCTAATCCGAACTAGCTAGTTCATGCCACGTGTAGCCGTGCGGCACGCAGTCCGAACTAGCCGGCATTTAAAAATGATGCCGGCCAGCTTCATGCAAATGAAGCCCGGGAAATTCAAATCCCAGGTTTCATTTGCAACTCTGTATGACTACATTACCCCCCCTAGTTCGAACTAGGGGGGTAGTGTAGACATACCCTTACTCTTTGATTTCAATGGGGCTACTTAAGGAATATGATTTTATTCATTGTGAGTAAGGGAAGCAGCAAAATCCAGCACTAAACTAAGAATCCTGTATAATAAAACCTATTTTTCACATTTAATGATATTTGAGCTTTGTCAGGAAAAACGCTGAGTTTGGTCCATTCTCATTGGAACAAATCCTGTAAGCTACTTTGCACCTTAGGATCTGGGCCAATGTGATTTGAGGTCTCCAAGGACTGCACCTGATATTGTCCATTCTTTTTAAACAATCTATACTGATGCATTAGAAAATAAGTGTCCATTTACATAAAGAGGATATCAATTTCTGATCTTGTATAAGGGAAAATGTTTAACAGACAGGGTAATTAACCATTAGATCAATTTATTAAACAATGTAGTGGATTCTCCATCACTTGTAATCTTTACATCTAGATTGCATGTCTTTCTGAAATGCTAGTTCAATCAGAAGGTATTGATCTTGATACAGGAATTACAGGGCACAATGATATAGCCTGCACAAGGTGAGAGTAGATGTCCACAATGGTGCCTTCTATTTAGGGCTCTTTCTTGGTATTTACATAGCAATATGACAGACTGACACCTCTACAAAGCTGAAATATTGTGACCAGATTTCTGTTTTTTAAAACAAGTATCAAGCTATTGTTGTTGTAAACCTCAGAACAGTGAACATCCTGTTACATAGCTCTGGAATGATTACTCTCAGCAATGGGAACTGCTGCCTACATCTCAACGAAGGGAAGTTCAGATGCCCATGGTGTATCAAATTAACATGTCAACATCATTAACTCATTGTTTGTGAAATCATGTAAAAAAAGGATGGCAGGGATGACAGATCTGCACAAATTAATGTGAATGAGGCCCAGTGGTGTTTAGAAAGCTGCACAGCTATAGTTAGAACATCTGCCTTGGCACATTTGATTCAATTTGATGACTCATATGGGAGGAGCTTATTATGTGGGTGCAGTTTAGAAGAGTAAAATCATCTTTATTTCTCCCCTCCCTCCTCTGAGTTTGACCTCTTTTTCAAGCTTCAGAAAAAGCTGTGGCTACTAGAATAGCTTATTGTTTTACACCAGTGTAAATGAAATAAGAATCTAGTCCAGGACTATACTGTGGCATGCAAATCTGTAACTGAAACAAAAATTCTACATTTTATGCCAAATGAATGGAATGGGAGTTTTGCCATTTACTTTAGAGGAGCAGTATGATGAGATTTCAGTACTGTAGATACAAAATCAGAAAAACATTGAACATGGATAAAAAACCCTAATATACACAGAATCATTTTCATATTAATCATCCTTAAAATACATTGTATACATGGAGACATTTCAAATGTAATATAATTAATTATTATAATATTTTCCAGAAATAACAAAGCTTATATAAAAACAACAAATAATGTATTAGTTCTTATATTTCCTGAGGATTAGTGTTCACTAATCTCCTTGTTATTTGGGCAGGATTGATAAAGGGTTGTTATCCTTGTTGTATGAATCCAGACCAGCAGAAGTGTATCTGGAATACCCCAATGGAGGGACTCACCCTGAAATAAATTGCACTCTGCAGGCAGGGGACATGGGTTCCAAACCCCAGTGAGTAAAGAGATGATGGGAATGGTTGTTTGTATCTGGATCTGTGGGCCATGTTTGAGAGTCCTAGGGTCAGGTGTACACTGACAGAGAAAATCAATGTACAATATACAATTCCACTTACAACGTCCGCTCCCAACACGGTGACTGTCGACATACCTTACATCGATGGTGGTCCCACAATAGGATGATAACATGGAGCAAGGGAAGTTGATGGGAGCATTTCTTCCATCAACGTCCCACTGTGGGGCTGCCCTAGCAAATCAATGTAAGGTACATCAACAATTAGCATGTTGGGAGTGGATATCTGCTGAGCCAGTGGCATACCACTCTGCTGCTGTTAGGGCTCTGGTCTGGGACTCAGTGGAGTTGGCTAGGCCTGTGTTCTCCCTGCCATCCTATCCATGGCAGAACTCCCCATCCTTAGATCAGGAGGCCGGGCATGAGTATGTGATATATGGATGAGCTTACATGTGGCCCAGTGCACATGTAGCTATTGTTATGCTTTGAAACTCAGTATAAGAAGGGTACAAAAGTGGCTTAAAATTGCTTTATTTGCTTCTTCCAAGACTATGAGTTCTATACTGTACCTCTTAACATCACAACACAGAATCTCATCCAATAAATGTTGGAATCTTTTTTTTAATTTGTCTTCTGGATTTGAATCTAGAGTTCACCTTTTCAAGTTTCTCTCCCAGACATAAGGTATAGAAACTGATGTAATTAAAAAAAATAAAAGTTGATTTTTCAGATGTAAAAATCAGAAGCTGGGGTTTTAAGGAAACCATCAAATATCACAAGACTCATAAAATTTCAAGAGGCAGTCACGGCAGGTCCGAATTACACGTATCTACTGGATAGCAGCCCAGGAGAGGGGTGAGAAAGGGTCGTGGGTGCTCCTGCTTCACAGAAGCTCAATTATCTGGGGAAAAAAATTGCATTCCCTCAGACCCCATGGCAAATGCCTATAAATAGGCCAATTTACTCATAATTTGTGCAGGCTTTTAGTGTCTTTGAAAATATGGAACAAGGGGGCATTACACATCAGACTAATTGATGACAACAACATCACGTCATTTAATTTTTTTAAATCAAAAGAATATCATATTTCAAGTGTTAACTGACTCTTTGGTGGAGTCCCTTAGGTTAGATTGGCTGTTGGGGGAGATTTTTGTTGTTATTGTTGTTAACATCATTAACTTGTTTTAAATAGAGTTTGATAAGTTTATGGAAAGGGCTAAAATGTGGGGATTCTTGCAATAGTACTGGACTAGATTCAATGCGTCAGAAGCTCCCTTCCAGTCCCATGTTCCCATTTTTCATTTTAAAACTGAAAAAAAAAGCCAGCCCCATCCTTGAGGGATAATGGCTGACAAACAAAAATCTTTTGGATAGGAGCAGACCATTCATGGTGTCACCTAATCTAAACCACTGAAGATGGATTTAATTATTCCCAATCAATTTCCAATCTAATTATAGCCATTAAGTATCCACATGGGGGCTGTACCTGTATAAGTGAGAAGGGATTTGTTTCCTTCTGTGTTTATACTGCACTCTCTTTATGGAATTAGAGTACATGATAACTATTCGAGAGGCTCTATGAAAGATCAGTCTCCCCAGCTAAGAGGTTAAACATTGAATATTTGTATCATGGGATTAGATAGCTGGAATCATGTTTTTGGATGCTTCTGCAGCTATCTTCCCCTTGGCTATTTTATATTTGCTTTCTGCTTGCTGACCTAAGTTGTGTTTCTTTCTCTATACAGAGCATTGAGTTTCCCCAAGCCTGTGAGCTGTTATTTGCTTCAATCTTTGAAAGTGAGTGCTAACAAAATACAGAAAATGTACACTTGGGATATACCTTACCCTCCTGACATCTTGTCCTTCACATCTATAAATAATGTCTTGGCACACAGGCCTTCCCCTACACTTTCGGTGGATTCACTATGTTTATGTTATTTTTCTGCCCTTATTTTCCAACTTCAAAACTCTCCTTTGTCTTTCTTTAAACCACATTTCTTTTGAATAATATGAACTGAGAGCTCTAAAGAAAATAATAATAAATTGTCTTAGCAAATGGATTTTTATATATTCTCCATGCTATGTTATGTGTCATGCATCACACAAATAAAGGTATACTTTCCTTAGAGCTTCCTTAAGATCCTTGCTGTGCAGATAATGGGAATCAATTTTGTGGTCTCATATGCTTTTATTATTGCTCCTGGAAACATGATGTATCTCCTTTTATCTCTGTTTGAAGATTAAGAAATTATAAAGTGGACAATCCCATAAAAAAGCTTTCCTTAAAATTGAAGTCAGGAGCTAATGCTGATTAATGGCTGAGTGCTGAGATAGAGCCAATCCCTTCTTGTATACCCCAGTGAATTGTAGCTGACTCCATGTGTAGACCCATTGAAATTAATGGGACTAACCAAAGAATAAGATGCTACTCACTATAGGTGAGTCTACACTGTGGAGCTAGCTTAAAATAAGCTACGCAATTTGAGCTAAGCAAATTGTGTTGCTTATTTTAAGCTTATTTTGAGATAGTCTATTTCAAATTTTGGTACTGTCTACACAGCACCAAATTTCAAAATAGACTGCTATTCCAGCAAGTCCCTTAATCCTCATGGAACGAGGTTTACCAGGATGCTGGAATAGCTCGTCCGCTATTTTGTCTGCATTTTGAAATAGCGGGCATGCGGTGAAGATGTGGAAAATACTATTTTGGGATACCAGACATATCCCATAATAATGCCGCAGTCCAGACTTACTCTACAGGTACATCTACACAGAAGAATTATTTCAAAATAACAAAATGCATATCTACCCAGCAAGCCATTTTTTCAAAATAATGTCAAGTTAGAGGACTTCTTACTCTGGCTCCTGTAACCCTAGTTTTACAAGGAGTAAGGGAAGTCAAAGGAAGAGTGTTCTTTCTTTAGAGGAGTAGTAGAATCTGGGTTAGTGAATACATTTAATCTGGGTAGTATATGCATGAGAAGGAACAGTGGAACAAAGAGTACAATATATAACTATAAGTTTTCAATCCTGACTCTGTCCCAGGTTTGCTTTGTGAAATTCAAAAAGCTAGTCATCCTCTCTATGCCTAAGTGTACTCATCTGTAAAACAAGTTTAATAATAATTTTCAGTCTCAAAGAAGTGTTTTGAGTCTTATTTAACAAATTGTTTTATAGGGCCTTCACATGCTTAAAAGAGAAGTATATAATATATGCAAGTTAAGTGGAGGTGGATTCATTTTTCCTAATTTCAAACACTCTTCAACAAAGGAGATTCGAAATCTGGTATGTAACTAATTTCTTAAGAAGTTCATTTCATGAACAGGAAAAAAATACTGGTTTAAATAATGGACAAGAAAAAGATTACAAACTTGAGCAAGTAATATCAGATAATCTGAGTGACTGATAAAGCCTAGAACTCCACTCCCTAGAGGCAAGAGCAAAGTGTTTTCTCATTCAATAAAATGGAAGTATGCACCTGCAGAGATGCTACCATGAGCACATTTTATATGCTGGGATGTAAAGGACTAAATCTGCAAATTAGGGGAGCTATTTACTTTAACCCTGGTTTAAATGTGTGAGACTCGCTGTTTACACATGGTTTTGAAAGCTTAATAGGATTATTGAAATCATTCATATTCCATTATGGGATGGTGTGGGTTATCCATCTTTATTGGAGAAATTTATGGAAGTGGGTATGTTTGTGCACTATATTGTAGACCAGATGAATACATTTTTTGTAATATATCACAGAAATGAGAAATTACTTGGTTGAGTCAAGCCCTAAAAGGATAAAGTAATGAAACATCTTCAAATTATGTAGCAGTGAAGAATATTATATACTGTTATTGAAGTAGGAGTGTTCTTTGTTAACTACATACATTCCCTGTGCAGCCTTCCACTTCAGAATCAGACCAACTGTCTGCATGCACCTATAAGTGGGAGAAAATATTTGCAACACCAATTGACAGGCTGGGTATTCTGTAAAACAGATTTAATAATACTTTTCATCCTTAAAGTGGTTGGTCGCTGGTATTCAAGGTGAATTTTCTTAACTGGTTATGTACTGAAAAGATGTGAGCAGAAAAGGTGCATGAGGATTGGCAGGGTAGAATGCTTAGATACAATGATAAATACATACAATCTGCTTTTACACCTGCACAGAGGTCAGTTTAGGCCTATGCAAATTGGGCGTGATATTGGTGGGTGAAAGATGTTAGTGGAGGTGGTTTTCAAACAGCCCAACCTTTGACTGAGGTCAGTTTCTACAGTTCAGAAGAGGCAGCCACTGAATCAGTTGTCATGGGTGGAACTACCTACATGGCCCTGGGAAGGATGATCATGGTTTGCAGAACAGAAGACCTAGGTGCAGGCAGCAGAAAGTTAGGACAATTGCAGGTACCCAGGAATATGAAGCGGCTTCTATTCTGTAGAACAGTAGATTTAATGAAGAGACACTAGTTTAATGAGAATGACAGCTTCTCCTGATTGCCTAGCATTTGGGGGATAGACTAGGTTTAGTGACTGGGTCAAAATGTCAGCTCCTGTTTTGGGAGGGAGGAAGGTGGCAACAGAAAAAAAACAACACTGAAGAAGAGAATGTTGAATCACCGGGAATGCTGTCAGCATCAGTTGCTCAGCTATGTCCACAGAGAGTTGCCTGTTTTTTCACAGGACAGTTCTGAATTCCAATCATCTAGAAACATCATGTTCACATGAGGCCTGCTCAGAAACATGGTTTGTATTGAAATTACTGTATCATCATGATGAAAACTTATTTCTCAGCTGCATTGGAGAGGGACAGACGGTCTCTTGGTAGGTATGGGTATGCCTACATAGCAGCATTATTTCAGAATAACTTATGTTATTCTGAAATAACACAGTACATGTCTACACTATAAGCCATTATTTCAAAATAATGCTGAGCTGGAGGACTTCTTACTCTGACTCATGATAACCCTCATTCCACAAGTAATAAAGGAAGTTGAAGAAAGAGTGTTCTTCCTTTGACTTCCTGCTGTGTAGACAGTGCCAAAAGTTGAATTAATCTATTTCAAATTCAGTTACACAATTTATGTAGCTGAAGTTGCATAGCTTATTCTGACTTTAGCCCTGCTGTATAGATGTACCCTATAAGTCCCTCTTAAACATTCAGGCTGCGTCTACGCTGGCATGATTTTGTGCAAATACTTTTAACGGAAAAGTTTTTCCGTTAAAAGTATTTGCGCAAGACAGCATCTACACTGGCATGTGCTTTTGTGCAAAAGATGTGCTTTTGCGCAAAAGCATACATGCCAGTGTAGACGCTCTCTTGCGCAAGAAAGCTCCAATGGCCATTTTAGCCATCGGGCTTTCTTGCACAAGAAATTAATGTTGCTGTCTACACTGGCTTCTTGCACAAGAATACTTGCGCAAGAGGGCTTATCCCTGAGTGGGAGCATCAGAGTATTTGCGCAAGAAGCACTGATTTCATACATTAGAACATCAGTGTTCTTGCACAAATACTCGTGGCCAGTGTAGACAGGCGGCAAGATTTTGCGCAAAAGCAACTGCTTTTGCGCAAAATCATGCCAATGTAGACACAGCCTTAGAGATTTTCCCTCATATTATGAGGGAGGAAAGTTCTCCCTCAAATGTTCAGAGCACAGACAGCAGATCTAAGAGAGATTAAAAAATTTGCCAAAGGTTGCACAGGAATTTTGTGGCAGAAGCAGGAATTTAACTCAGGCCTTCAAAGACCTTCTCCAATGTTTCAATCGAAAAACGGTAGCACTTCTATATCTGGGCTAATATCTATTTGTAAAGCACATAATTTTCCTCCTTTGATTTGTTCCAAATCCAGTATATAATAATTGTGGCACATACATTATAAATATCAACCTGTATTCCTTCTGTGAATCCAACCCAATATTTCTTGCATTAGCTTTGAGACTTATACTTTTCCTCCCTATAACTCCCTGTGACGATAAAGGTTCAAATATATGAATTCTCTGACCATCAAACATAGTAAATAAATGAAAATATTGCTTTATTTTACGTGACATTACAATATTACTCATTTCTATATTTTAAGCACATACCTTATGCATAAACTATAGCATCATTAATTTAATTGATAGTTGTAGAAAATGAGCTGTGTAAGAAGAATCATTATTATTCTGAAACTGTAATAGAAGCAATTCCCTTGTTGCTGCCAAGATTTGCATTTAAGGAGTGCATTATGAGTCAATAGAGCTCAGAAATTTATCCTTTTTTTCCTACAGAATTACTACACCTGTGCACAAATCATTATGCATATTTTAATAAATACCCCCAGGATATTCCTCTTACCAAACCAGAAAGTGAGCTGATTAAATTAATGTGTTCAGAAAGGGAGATTTTTAAAGTTATCACAGATGATATCAAAATTCGGAAAATGGAACAGGAATTATCTTTCTTTATACAGGTAGGAAACAGATTTATGTGTTGGGAAGACTGTAATAACATTTGTTTGTCTTAAAAGCTAATAAACAAGCACCAATGTTAAATATATATAATTGAGAAATATATATTCTGCTTCATAAAAAACCTGGGACCATTTGAAATCTTTCATGAAAACAAGAGAGAAATTTGATGATGGCCAATAGCTGAATAATTAAGGTACTCACTTGTCGAGACCCACATTCAAGACAGCTCTATATATTTTGAAGGATGGACTTGCATTTGATTCTCTGAGCTGGTAAATAAGAAATTTTATTCTGGATCTGACAAAAGTTTATTAAAATTGGTTTGTGCCTGCAAAAAGTTTCATTTTGCAAATGGACATTTTCTGATTTAAAAATGAAAAAAAATGCTGACCAAACTCTATTTGCAACTGGCTCAAACATGGGATTTCTGGTTCATGGGAAATATTGCTGCATCAGATATATGTTTTGGTTAGAATTAATACAGAAAACAATATGCAATGAAGCAAGAACTTTCCACAAAACCAAAAATTCTAAAGAAGTGGGAACATCAACACAATGTTTCCAACATGAAATCTGCTCCCCATGACCCTGACAGCTGGGCAATAATTGCTCCCTCTGACGCCTGCTGTACACCTCCTTTAGCCAAAGAAGCAACAGAAGGAGGTGACATTAGCTTACAGCAGGGTCTGAGGAGCAAAGACATAGAATCCCAGAGCAGCTACAGCAAGCCCGAAGAACTAAGCTGGACTGCTAATTAGTGGAGAGCTCTTCAAATGCCCCTACAGAGACTAAGAAAGAACTGATAAGTAGCTGTGTATCTTGTGTCTTTTAAATATGTACCATGAAACTAGGGTAGGCAAAAAAAAAAAAAAATCTCTTGGCAGAAGTTTTACAGTGAAATAGTGGGAGACTAAATAGCTTTAGGAATAGTATTGTTGGGATTCCCTCCAAAACATCTTTCCACTTGGTTTCCCAAGAACTCAGTTTGATGTCAGACTTCGTCACTCAGGTACCTTTATTTGGCATAGCACTATCAGCTGATCAGACTCAACACAGGAATTGCAGATGGATTCAGGGTACATCGCAGCTCCAGGGTTACCTAGAAACTCCCTTTATTTATATAATAGCACATCTCAGTACATTAACTATACTCTGCATGACACCTTTTTGGATTGGTTTGATTATTTTGCAGCAATGAACCCCTGTGCAGCAGGCTGTGTCTAGTGTTCATGTATTGTCCATGCTTGGTCTATTCGTTAGCTCATCTAAACATTCCTAACTTATCTTGTTTGTGGTAAATGGTTCCCTGGGTATTCTCCTTCTTAGCTGGTTCAGAGTTCTGTCTTTTTTTAGCCTAATGAGCTGTTTACTTCCCTAACTCTATTTTTCAACAAGAGGACTCTCTTTATTCGTTAATCTCTTGAGTCATCCCTGGCATCAGCAACATTACCCTGCTTCATCCCTTCTATTTTATATTAGCATTTGCTTCATTTACGTCATATGCCTGTCTTTCTGCCCCTTTTTAAAATTGTTACCCAGCAACACATGCTTAAGTCCACAGAAGTTGCAAGTATTTGAATCACCATTAGCATTAGGTGTAAAGTATGAATTGGGGGTGCAAGCTCATGTCCTTTAGTTCAGGCCATGATGGGGTATCCACTGCCTGAACATTACTGCCTCAATTTCCTGTTGCTCAGCTATTAGTTGATCATTGGGAACCAATTTCTCTATTTTCTTTTGTACCAAATCACTGGTATTAATGGCGCAGAGACTGACTTGAGACTCACTTTTGGTGTTGTCTGTCATGGCCTCTGTCACCTTGTTCAGTCCCCAAGCCATACTACCATTGTCTCTCTCTCTCTCTCTTTGATGTCTAGCTGGGCCAATCCTCCCTCGCTTCTTGTCAGGTTAATTTGTGCTGAGCAATGACACAACCACCTATGATTGATTTGTTTAAAAATAGGCTGTGTAAATGTCATTTTCCTTTTTGTGTTGCTATCTTCACAATGGGTTAGTGCTTTTTATAGGTCATTTTCTCTATTGTACCCATTCTTTAAACTTATATCAATTCTTTAGGAACAGGAATCATAATTGGTATGGTCAGATTTTTAACTTCATGTAATGCCCAAAGTATCATTTTCTAGCCAAGTAGTAGTTATTGGGGGGAAAAAAGTGTTTACCCCTGCAGTGGAAGGGCAGTGGGGACATGTAAGTTCACTCTGCTGAAGCACCCTCCACCAAATAAACAAGTACAAATTGATGATAATACTATCTCCCCCTGTGATTCTGCTGTCACTGCCATTATTGTATATATGAAAACCCATAGCGCTGGAATTCCAGTTCCTTAGTTCACGTCAACCAACTAGATTGTATTAGCTACCTTGACACCCCAGACCCAGAACAACTTTGAGTCATAGATTTCTGGCAGTTGCAGATCATTGCCTGTCACAGAATAGTTCTGATCACATTTGTATATATTTTGGGGAGTCAGATAATAAGCCCCGTGACACCCACTCATTGCACAGCAAATTGCTTCTTGCTTCTATTACCTTAAGCATTGTACAAATAGTTTTCAATATGACCTGATGAACATTAATAACATGCAGGATTCTAACATCTGTGGCCTTCTAATTAAATAGGAGTGACCTAAATAACTGTAAAAAAATTCTCTGGTGGTATAGTACTGCACCAAATCACAAGAATGCCCGCACCATTGATAACCACTATGGCCATGTCTACACTGGTACCCTTTTCCGGAAATGCTTAAAACGGAACAGTTTTCCGTTATAAGTATTTCTGGAAAAAGCGCATCTACATTGGCAGGATGCTTTTCCGGAAAAGCACTTTTTCCGGAAAAGCGTCCGTGGCCAATGTAGATGTGCTTTTCCGCAAAAAAGTCCCAATCGTCATTTTCGTGATCGCGGCTTTTTTTGCGGAAAAGACTACTGTGTTGTCTACACTGGCCTTTTTCCAGAACAGTTTTTCTAGAAAAGGACTTTTGCCCAAACAGGAGCAGCATAGTTTTTCCGGAAAAACACTGACAATTTTAGAGTAGATTGTCATTGTTTTTCCGGAAAAGCAAGCGGCCAGGGTAGGCAGCTGGCAAGTTATTCTGGAAAAGCGGCTGCTTTTCCAGAATAAGTGGCCCAGTGTAGACACAGCCCACTTGTATCAATGCAGATCTGCCTGTATAAGCTTTGAGCTGACATGTGTGAAACCAGCACTGTTCTTTATTTCCTGGTCTAACAAGTATTTGGAGGGGACAAGTTAAATCCATATCATGTATGGACTGTATCACTTTGCCTTTGGTAGGGAGCCTGAGCCTGGATAATGCCTTTAGATCTAACTTGATACTCAGATCTCCTTCATCATCAAACCACTCTTTATTCTTCTGTTCTACTGCCACATCAGCTGCCAGCATGCTCTTTTGGACCTGAAATATTGACATCTGCAAGTCCTGGACCCTGACTTCTGACAGGACTATTGTTGCCAGATGAAGCCTGTGGTTGATTTCTTTTGACTTGGGGAAGATGGTGCACCTACAGCGACCACACAATCTTGATAAGCTGGAGATCTGTGTCCCAATGGCAGGGAAAGTTGAGGATGGCTGGAGATCTCCACCTTGCTGCAGCTTTCATTCAATTTCATAATTATTCAAATCCAAAGACCCTCTTTTGCCTGATCCACTATTGAGGACTTAGGAATTGGACCATGCTTTGTCTGGGATCACCCCTTAAACCTGTTCACCTTGGGAGATCCTACCAAGAGCATAAAGCTCCTGACAACATAGCTCTGAGGATCTGTAGAGGAAAGGTGTTTTCATGGTGTTGGCTTTGCAATTAGGAGTTTGTCAGAACTTTTACAGAATTTCCTGAGGAATCAATGACTGTCTTATAATTACAGGCAGTCCCCGGGTTACATACCAGATAGGGACTGTAGTTTTGTTCTTAAGTTGAATCTGTATGTAAGTCGGAACTGGCGTCCAGATTCAGCCGCTGCTGAAACCGACCAGCGGCTGACTACAGGAAGCCCGAGGCAGAGTTGCTCTGTCCCGGGCTTCCTGGAATCAGCCGCTGATCAGTTTCAACAGCGGCTGAATCTGGACGCCAGTTCCGACTTACATACAGATTCAATTTAAGAACCCCAGGCGTCCCCAAGTCAGCTGCTGCTGAAACTGATCAGCGGCTGATTCCAGGAAGCCCAGGGCAGAGCAAGGGTGTGTCTAGACTACATGCCTCCTTCGACGGAGGCATGTAGATTAGCCAGATCGGAAGAGGGAAATGAAGCCGCGATTAAAATAATTGCAGCTTCATTTAAATTTAAATGGCTGCCCCGATCTGTCGATCAGCTGTTTGTCGGCAGATCGGGGGAGTCTGGACGCGATGCCCCGACAAAGAAGCCTTCTTCATCGACACAGGTAAACCTGGTTTCACGAGGCTTACCTGTGTCGATGAAGAAAGGCTTCTTTGTCGGGGCATCGCGCCCAGACTCCCCCGATCTGCCGACAAACAGCTGATCGGCAGATCGGGGCAGCCATTTAAATTTAAATGAAGCCGCGATTATTTTAATCGCGGCTTCATTTCCCTCTTCCGATCTGGCTAATCTACATGCCTCCGTCGAAGGAGGCATGTAGTCTAGACACACCCCAACTCTGCCTCAGGCTTCCTGTAGTCAGCCGCTGGTCAGTTTCAGCAGTGGCTGACTTGGGAACGCCTGGGGCAGAGCAGCTGGGGTGCTGCCGGGTTGGTCCAGTAGCGCCCAGAGCGGCGCTGAGGGACCAACCGGCAGTGCCCCAGCTGCTCTACCACAGGTGTCCGGAGAAAAGCCTGGTCTGCTGGGGGGAGCCTCCCCCAGCAGACCAGGGAGAAGCGGAGCAAAGTCGCGGAGCACGCAGGCAGAGGGACAGCCTAGTCGTGCTGCAGCTGTCCCGCTGCCGGCGTCCTCCGCGGCTTTGCTCTCCGTCTCCCTGGTCTGCTGGGGGGGTAACCCCCCAGCAGACCAGGGAGACGCGGAGCAGCTTTTCTCGCCCCGAAGGACGCGGGCGGCAGGACCACGGCGCATCTGGGTGTCCCGCCACTCCCATCCTCCGGGGCGAGAAAAGCCCCGTTCGTAACTGCGGATCCGACATAAGTCGGATCCGCGTAACTCGGGGACTGCCTGTATTCATCTTAAGTTCAGCAATAACCAAGTTGCAGCTCTCATCAATAAATGTGTCCCAAAATTTTATGCTGATGAGGATATCAAGAAATAATTCTATATAGATCTTGATTAAGATCAACATTCCCAAGAAGGACAAAATCATTCTCTTTTAAGTTTTTAATACTAACATGGGTCAAATTTCTGGAATGGCACCACGGGAAAAGAAGTAGTAGGAAAGGCCAACTCTAATGGCATCCTCCTAAGCAATACGTAGAACATGGCCTCATCATCAAAAATACCCTCATTAGAGGAAAAGAGAAATATAAGCCATCCTGGAGACACCCTTGCTCCAGTCATTTACACTTTCTTAACTATGCTATTGGTCAGAACTCAAGATCCAAAGGACTTCCTCATCAACAGGACCATACATGAAAATGATGACTGTTGGACCATCACCTTGTTAGATGAGTTTCCAGATAGCATCAATGCATCATACTAAGGCAAAATCAGTACAAAAGAAATTCAACATCAAGACTAATCAAGCTATAGTGACTTGGGAGAAACTTCAACAGTGTTTCCAAGAGAGATGTGCCACTGTGCCAACAGTAGATGATGACGATAAAGAACATTTTTAGAAGGTATTATGCTGCCAGTACCTCAGCATGTGCTCTATCCATTAGCTATGTCACCTCCCATCACCAAGATTGTTTTGATGAGAATGATGCTGAAATTCAAGGCCTGCTCAACCAGAAAAGAAAAGCTCAGTGCATATGGCAAAAATGACATATTACACCTGCAGAAGAAAGAGTTATGCTAGCAGATCGACTCTCATATATTGTTGTACCATCCACACCAATTATTTTTTCTGATCTTACTCAGAAAACTCTGTATTAAATCTTGATCTGGTGCTTTCATTCCCTGGCAACAGGCTTGCTGCCAAAGTAGTGCTAGTGCCAATGTTTTGCAGCTACTTCCCTTCAGGTTTTTGTGATTGCTGCTGATCTCCAGTGACCACTGCTACTTTGGAGTTAGCTTCCAAAGCAGTCTTCCACAGCCAAGGTCATCCTTTCACCTGTGGACTTTTTTTCCTGTGTGCCCAAATTTTAGCTTGACAGTATCATCCAACATTTGTCACACACCACTGAATTTGATCTCCTCTACCAATAGCCCAATTCTTGCTTCTGAGCCTATCATGGTATTATTAACTCAGCTCCCCTGATTACCAAATCTGAATCCAGAACTACGGCCATAGTGTGAGAACCCTTGTCTTCCGTCAGCACAGTGATAACTGCCTGCAATTCTGAAAATAAATTTACCAGTACAGTTATACTGGAAAGTATTTATAATAGTGCATCCCTTGGTTTTACTGGTGTCAGACCTCCTTTCCTCTGTCCTTGTACATAATGGCTACCACCAACTTCTTTAGCCTTGCCAGTATGCAATTTTTTAAAGATTAGGCATTGGGGTATTAGTGGGACTAATCTCAGATTTATGTGGCATCCTTTCCATACAAATTTACACATTTCTGAAATTCATTTCTTTGGTTCCTTAAGCTGTACAGTCTCCATATTTTCTCCATGCAAAGCTAATGTCCATTTCTAAATTCTTCCTTAGCTCATCAGACACTTTCCCCTTTCGCAATACTCTAAGAGAAGTATGGTGACTAATAATAAACACTTTTTGACCTCCCACCACATATTTTTGATTAACATAAGCCCAGTATGCTGCCAACATAATTTTCTTATGACAGTTATATTTTAGTTCCACACTCTGGAATAATGAGAAGGCCAATGCCACTGGCCATTACTGATCTCCATATTTCTTTTTGAAGACCCTATATTGTTTGGCTTTACCACAGGGCATAGGTGCTGACTCCAGGGGTGCTACAGGGCTAGAGCACCCATGAGCAAAAATTTTGGGTGCTGAACCAGCTGCCCTCACCCTTCCAGGACCTCCCACCCACTGTAATCAGCTGTTCCATGGTGTGCACAACATTCTATGGTTGATGGGGAGAGTGTGGGTGGGGCATGCTCATGTGACATTGCAGGAAGAGGAAGGACAGAAGGGGATTTAAGGAAGAGAAGGGGTGGGGCAGGGCCTGAGATAGAGCTAAAGGAGAGGGTTATGCACTCCCCAGCAAATGAGAAAGTCAGCTACACTGCCACAAGTTACATAAAAACAGTTTACTCACATCCAGAGTAGCCAGTGCTGGATCACTTCCCAAAAGCCCTTGCAACTCTGCCACTTCTTCATGCCAGTCATGATGATATGACTGACCAAGTTATATAATGGGCTTGCTGCTGTTATTCCCAGAAAATATTGTAGTGACCATTAGTGTGTGAGGATAGGCAGTTGGAGTTAAATTATGCCCTCTTGTCATCTCTACTTCACCCTTCTTGACCTCCTGATACAGTTAAGAAGGTCATTTGTCTCCTGGCCATCTGTGCTTTTCCAATCATCACTTTTTTTCCTGAGTACTGTAGACACTACAAAGTCTCATATAAATCCTGTCTATGTTCTTCTTTCATAGGGAATTGTATCAATATGTCCTCAGTGTATTGGGTGAATCTGTCCATCTGAGGAAAGTTCAGGAAACACTGCTTCGTGTGGGCATGAAAAATGGTATGGGAATCTTTGTACTCCTAAGGCAATATTGTGCATGCACCCCCACAGAAAAAGGTACACTATAGTGACACTATGGGTCCAGAAGAGGAACCAGAACTCATTGTTTATATCTAACATTGAAAACCACTTTATTTTAGGAGAGATGTTTGCAATCATCTCTGGATAAATGGATATCTATCTGAGCAAATTCCAGATTGGACATGGCTCATACCTCCACTACTCAGGGTATCCATGCAAATGTGTCCTGTTCATATCACAAAATAACCTTTTGTGTATTTTAAATTAATCCCACTGGTGTGAGCATTAGCAAAATACCTCCTCCCTCATTCCCCAAAAGTGTCATATTAGTCACACCCACCTCTAATTTTCTTTTATAGCCCATGCAATGAGTATATATCTATGCAGTAATAACAGTTACATGGTAAGTAAAAGATTAAGTATAACTGGCAGATAGCAGAAATGCAAAAGATCTAGCGGTCTAGATGTATAATGATATCTTAAGAAGTTAGCAGAAGTATAAGTTCTTATAACCTGAGTTGTTCAACCAGTGAAAATAATTAAGTAAAGTGACAGTGACTTTATCACAAGACAGCAGAAGGCTTTGCTTGCTATTTTTTAATAATCACAAAAACTAGAATTTTCTGATAGTCAATAAGATTCTAGTTTATACTAATGTAAGATATTTTTAGGTTGGGAAATCAGTAGGTATCTGGTCATAGGAATGCCATGGCAACTAATTAGCATATATGTTAATAATCTTGAAGTAGAAGGTTTAATAATGTATAGGACAAGAGCACCTCTATATAGTGCAGGGAATTTTTTAAAAAGGATAAGGAGCTGAAATCCCTGTTGAATATGCATTAGGTATACTGGCATCAGCAAAACACATTACAAAATCTGAATCCCAGCCTGTGTGCTTTGGGAGGAAGATATGTAGCTCTTGTGAGATGCCAGGATGATGACCAATGGTGATGGAAGGTCGGGGGAGATGTGGAAGAGAAATAATACTTCAGGTTGTTTTTCAAGGTATCATGTAAGTATATGGATGCTTAGCTCATTCTGTATTACTTATAATACCTATATATAAAACATTCAAAGTGGAATCTTCTCCAATAATATAAACTGTTTACTCTTTTAAAATGATCTCAGGAACTTTCTGCTAATTGATAAAATACTTCATATTTCATTATTTTGATTTGCCTCCAATTTCTGATATTAAGTAAATTATGGTGACTCCTCAGGAGTCAGGTGAATGATCCTGTTTCATATTAAACCTGTTTTTGACATTTATAAAAAAGGATAATTAAACCTCATCACTAAGCAATATTGGATCTTCCATGCTTATTCAGAGGACTGCAGCATGAGTCACTAGTTGTTTTACTATATTCACCTTTCATTTCATGTGTTACAAATATTACAGGAGTGAGTATATTCACAAATTAAACAACAATTAAAAACTTTATTTATAAAGTCAGTTCATAAAGACATGTCTTATTTTAATGCAAACTATTATTCCAGATGATTTTTAAATAAGAAATGAACAGAAATGCTAAAGATTGACTACTAACCATGCAAGAACATCTTCAAAAACAATTTGCTGAATATTAATGAACTGAAAATGTCATTTCTGGCCCAATTACTACAAGTAATTAGTTTTTGTCTTTTTTTAATTATGGAGGAAGTGGAATTTTAATAAGGTCAATGTTACAATTACAGTTTTGAAAAAATCCTAATTGTATTGTCATCATATCTTATATAATACATGGAATTAACTTGCTAACAGCTGCTGATTTTAATGTAAATAAAGCAAAAAAATAATTTTGTTAATTTGATAGGAAGTGGAATTTTAATGAGAGCAGGTTCATGTTTAAAACTAGAAAAATATTTTATTTACTCAGCCTGGAGCTCTGAAAACCAAAGCTGAGGCATCATTATATACAATACAAAGAATAAAACAATTTTTATAAACAAAGGAACTGTAGGCAATATCATACAACCATTCTTTCTATTAACATATTTGGCTGCGTATCCGTTAAGAGTACTCATATAAGTATTTCCTAAACTGACCACAAATATATTCTTTACTAATTTGTAATCCAAGTTCACAACAGAACATGTCTTTCCTCCAAATCAACAAAATAAAATTGCATCATTTGCAGCAGTAACATTTGGAGGTGCTAAGATTTAAGAGTCCTTGTCTTCTGTTTACATTGTTATTCATAAAATATGTGTCAAAAATAATCTTCTTGTTAAGAGTTCCTCGATATACAATTAAACTTGGTTAAAATTCAAGTCAATTTTACTCTCCGTTTTTATTCAGGCTTTGGAAACACATCGGCTGCGTCTAGACTGGCATGATTTTGCGCAAACGTGGCCGCTTTTGCACAAAATCTTGCCGCCTGTCTACACTGGCCGCGAGTATTTGCGGAAGAACACTGACTTTGTAATGTACAAAATCAGTGATTCTTGCGCAAATACTCTGATGCTCCTGCTCAGGGATAAGCCCTCTTGCACAAGTATTATTGCGCAAGAGGGCCAGTGTAGACAGCAACGTTAATTTCTTGCGCAAGAAAGCCAGATGGCTAAAATGGCCATCGGGGCTTTCTTGCACAAGAGAGCATCTACACTGGCATGCATCTGATGAAGTGGGTCTTTGCCCACGAAAGCTTATGCTCCTACACTTCAGTTAGTCTATAAGGTGCTACAGGACTCCTCGCCACTCTTACACTGGCATGGATGCTTTTGCGCAAAAGCAAATCTTTTGTGCAAAGGCACTTGCCAGTATAGATGCTCTCTTGCGCAAACACTTTTAATGGAAAAACTTTTCTGTTAAAAGTATTTCTGCAAAATCATGCCAGTCTAGACGCAGCCAACATGCATTTTATGAAAAAAAAAACCCTACTACTTTAGAATTTCAAATGCTCTGTCGAAGAGTCATGTATATGTAACCCTTCTGCCAGGTAGGCCTGGCAGTAACCAGGGCTGGGCTCAATTTCCTGGGGTCCATCTCACACAGAACCGGCTCAAGCCCCCACCCAGTAATCTGGGAAATTCACACACCCCTGGGTGCCTCTGAGAAGCAATGCTTCCCCAGTCACAAGCACTGAGTCTGAGTGTAGGAAAGAAACATTTAATGAAACAGAGAGATAAGTCATATGGCATTAACTTGGGGAAAACCCCACAAGCAGAGTTCATAACCCAAACATGAGCTAAGCCCCCTTCCCCCCAAGCCAAGAATCACCTGAAATCCAAAGAGTCTGACACCCCAAAAGTCTCTGTCCCTGGTCAGTGCCACCCAGACTGCGTCTAGACTGGCATGATTTTGCGGAAATACTTTTAACAGAAAAGTTTTTCTGTTAAAAATATTTACGCAAAAGAGCATCTAGATTGGCATGGATGCTTTTGCGCCATTTTAGCCATCGGGCTTTCTTGCGTAAAAAATTAAGGTGCCTGTCTACAGTGGCTCTCTTGAGCAAGTATTCTTGTGCAAGAGGGCTTATCCCTGAGCGGGAGCGTCAAAGCATTTGCGCAAGAAGCACTGAATTCTTACATTAGAACATCAGTGCTCCTGCGCAAATTCAAGCAGCCAGTGTAGACAGCTGGCAAGTTTTTGCATTTACCCTTCCCTAGCCCCTCTTCTTGATGTACAAAATAAAGATAACGTGTCTTCCAAAATGGAATCTGTCTTTACTGAACAAAACTGGGGGAGACTGGGAAAAGGAGGTGGGAGAGGGGAAGAGAGAGGCTGGGAGAGGGGAGGACAACTAAAATGATCAGGGGTTGGGAACAGGTCCCATATGAAGAGAGGCTAAAGAGACTTCTCAGCTTAGAAAAGAGGAGACGGAGGGGGGACAGGATAGAGGTCTCTAAAAGAAGGAGTTGGGTGGAGAGGGTGCATACAGAAAAGTTCTTCATTAGTTCCCATAAAGAAGGACTAGAGGACACCAAAGGGAAGGAAAGGAATGGGTAGCAGGCTTCAAACTAGTAACAGAAAGTTATTCTTCACAAAGCAAAGAGTCAACCTGTGGAAGTCCTTGCTGCAGGAGGCTGTGAAGGCTAGAACAAGACAAGAGTTTAAAGAGAAGTGAGATAAAGTGATGGAGGTTGGGTCCATGGATTGGTATTAGCCAGGGGGTAGGAGTGGTGTCCCTGCCCGAAGTTTGTGGAAGGCTGGAGAGGGATGGCACGAGACAAATCGCTTGGTCACTGTCTTTGGTCCATCCCCTCCAGAGTCCCTAGGGTTGGCCGCTGTCGGCAGACAGGCTACTTGGCTAGATGGACCTTTGGTCTGACCCAGTACAGCCATTCTAAGCTGAGGGCTCAGGGTCGGGTGTCTCAGTGGACCACCTTGATTTTCATGCAAACCTGCTCGTGGGTGGCCAGGCTGGCAGCTCTCCTGCCCTAGACGGCCGCTTTCCTGTGCCTAGTGCGGAGGTCGTGGACGAAGTCCACGATGTCTGCAGTGGACCAGGCGGGTGCCCGCCTCTTGTGGTCCCGGGCAAGCTCCCGGGAGCCGCCAGCCTGGTCCCGGACAGTGGGGGAGGGCTGGGGGGCATCGGGTGGCTGGCTCGAGCCGTGCCTGGTGCAGGGTCTGCTGGCTGGGTGCTGGCAGGCTTGCACCTGGCACGGGCATCGTAGCCAGCCCATGCCCCTTTAAGGGGTCCGGGGCCGGGCGGGGGGGCAGACGAGTTTCCCTGGGGTTGGCCAGAGTGGCCACCAGGGAAAGCTGGGGAGGGCTAGCCTCCCACTAGTTCGAATTAAGGGGCTACACACCCCTTAATTCGAACTAGTATGTTCGAACGAGGCTTAGTCGTCGTGGAATGAGGTTTACCTAGTTCGAACTAAGTGTTCCCTAGTTTGAATTAAGTTCGAACTAGCGGAGCGCTAGTATAGCGCCTATCAAAGTTAATTCGAACTAACGTCCGTTAGTTCGAATTAACTTTGTAGTGTAGATATACCCTTATATACAGTGCAACTCCTCCTCCTTTTCTCCCTCATCTTTTCTTCCTTAACAATTTATACCCTTCCATGTCAGTGTTCCAGTCATGTGAGTCATCCCACCAACTCTCCATTATTCCAATCAAATCAAATTTCTTTCTTGTCTTAAGCCATTAACCAGTCCAGAGGGGTAGTTGAGTTAGTCTGTAGCTGAACCCCCAACCCCCCCCCCCCCCCCGCCCCAGTGAGTAGTACTAAGGTGCTGCAGGATTTATTTGCAAGCTCTTTGAAACATGCAAATGTCTACAAACCCTGAAGCCATGTGTTAATTTGTTCTGGGGCTTCTACTCTTCCTCCAGTGGAAGAAGGCTAATTCCCTACCTTTGTACAACACCTTTATAGTCACTAAGGATACCTCACAGCACCTAGTCACAGGTGTCTTAATATGTTTTATTCCACACATATGAACTGCTAAAAATATATGTGTATATGGTGTGTGTGCATGTATACATGTGTATGTTTTGTTTATATTAGTGATGTACATTGACATACTACCTCAATGTTAGTGGTGCACATAAAATTCAGCCTGCCCAAGGATAGACTATGTTAGGGTATGTCTACTCTAGCCACCCTAGTTCGAACTAGGGTGGCTAATGTAGGCATTCGAACTTGCAAATGAAGCCCGGGATTTAAGTATTCTTGGCAATATTTTCAAAAAAACAATAATTTTTAAAAATGAACCTGAATCCCATACATTTCAAGAATGGCAATTGAGTCAGAATAACAATATACGTGCATGATTTTTTGAGGGACTAACTAAAGATAGAAGACAATAGGAGATAAAAGCTAAAGGGCTTCAAAACCTTAATTCACTTTACAAGAATAAATCAATTTGTGATAATTTAATCATGGCAATCTTTTATTTAAAAATTTAAGAGGAAGAAAATATTTCTTGATGTTTAGTGTATGTGACACGTAATTTGTAATCCATTTAACTCTTCACTTCAAGGAACAGCATGAATAGAAATTTCACCTGTTGCAGAATAGTGAAAATATGGTGTTGAAGCCCACCATTGCTATATCTGAAAGGGCTAGGTCAGTGGGTTTAAAAAATAGATGATGCTTATGGATTAAAAAAACAACAACTATAAGAGAATCAGTAGAACATAATCCTATGAGTAAGTAGAACATTTGGCATGCAAAGATAACATTTCAATTAAAGATATTTAAACAGTACATTAACCAAATTCATTTTCCAGGCTTTGCCTGTGCATGTGCTGTCCTTATTTCATTTAATAGCCAACCTGAAAGTTATGACACAATGTTTTCTCCTTTGCCCTTTGATGTCTGCAACTATAGAAAATTAAGTAGCAACAGCGGCAGGGATCCGCAGCGTGCAAACTCAGTTTGAAGTCCATGCTTTAGTGATGACATAGATCAATTTAAATATATTTCAGTTACATAATTTCCTAGTACATGGGGATGATTTACATTTTGATGTTTAAACTCTATAAAGCTTTTGAACACTGTATTTCACAGATGTGATGGAAAGTCATACAAATGTGTTTTACTGTTAACTGAGTTGTGGTGTCACATGACAAGGGAGTTTAGAAAAGTACTGAAAGCCGACTGAAGAAACACTCCGTGTATTATATCCATCCGCTTTAAGGGTAATTTCATGGCTTCTATTAACTCAATGGAAGAGGAGCAGTCCCATTCTGACATGTACTTAAAATCCTGGAAGTGGACCCAAATCTGAATTCAAGTCATGTGCCTGGCCCACAAGACCATACTTCCCTGGTGCAGCTGCAATGACCTCTCTACACAGCTGTATGGTAGTAGAATCTGGTAATACATATGTTTTCTTTTTAGAAATAAATGATCTGTGAGACACCTGCGGGTGGCTTCCTGAATGCTCATGGATAGGGCAACTCAAAATGTATTGCCCAGGTTACTTCTTGCTGCCATTCTGGCCTCATTCAGATCTATTAATTGGGAATGTCTAGTTATATTTGTTACCAAAACCAATGCTAAGTTATCCAAACACCATAAAGATATTGTAACCAGATTTGGCAGAATGGTGAGGGAGCAAACTTAACTTGTCAGGGTTGGAAGGACAGCCAACAGGAGGGGGCAAACAAGGCAATAGGGTCTGGTGATACAAAAGGGCCTGTAACTTGTGGCTGGTGCTCCTGACCCTTTAAGTCACTGCTGGAGCACTGCATGGTGTGCTCTGGGTAGCACTGTGGACTGCCTGAGGAAGTCTAGCCCTAGCCTCTGCTGCTCTGACTGAGGGAGCTCACAACAGCCCCTTCTCTTTGTCTAGGGGCCCAGTGACACTGTCAGCCCTGCCAAGAGTTAATATTATTGAGGGACAAAAATGGATTTTTAGGAAACATTCTTAAAAATGAAAGGCAAATGAATGTCTGGGCTAGAATTCAAGAGACATATCAGCCAAAATGGTGAGATGAAAACAGGAGAAAAACAAATCGAAGGGGTGATTATCAAGAATGGATTACCTCAGACTACATTACAGAGTTGCTAAGACTAACTCTCTACTTATATTGCTGATAACAATCTTGCAAATGACAGGAATCTTGCCAAGATTATGAAAGCAATGTGAGATTTATACTGAATGTTGTGATCATAAGTAGTTTAACATTTCACATATCTGTAGCTTTGTTTGGGAAGTTCTTTGGTTTTTCTTTTTTCTTTTCCCCAGTCTAGTACCTCTTCTTTTATCATCATGCTTTCAATAAATAAATATAAAAATAATTATCCATGCATCATTTCATCAAGAAAACCCTAAAAGGAATGGAATTATGATTATTTCAATTCTGTTTCAACCTGAGCAAGAGTTCTGTATAGCACAAAAACTTGTCTCTGGCATCAGCTAAAGTTGGTCCAATAAAAGATATTACTTCATTTATCATACTACCTGACAATCACAATCCCACCTCTGGTTGTCTTTAATGGCTGTTTTCTCAGGGCTAGTCACTGTTCTCCTCTTTTGTGTTAAAGACCTGGTTGCCACACAAAGCAGAAATATTTTTAATAGTCACAGTCCTTCACGATGCAAGAGCAATGCATATCATGGCCACTTAGAATTTCAGGATGACAAAACAGACATCCTCCTCCTCAAAAATATATGTCTCTCCTGTTCAAGCCTAAAGAATATGTAAATGTTAGCACCAAAGTCATCTATCCCACAGAAGACAGTAGCATTCATACACACAGGCTGTGTCTACATTGGCATCCCTTTCCGGAAAAGGGATGCTAATGACACACATCGCGATTGCAAATCCACGGGGGATTTAAATATCCCTCGCGGCATTTGCATTTACATGGCTGCCGCTTTTTTCCGGCTTGGGGATAAGCCGGAGAAAAGCGCCAGTCTAGACGTGATTCTCCGGAAAATAAGCCCTTTTCCGGAGGATCTCTTATTCCTAGGATAAGACACAGCCACTAACTATTCACGACAGTTTGCAGCATCTACTTACACACAAAGGCATAGAGAAAATAAGGCCAGAATCTCAAAGGCATTTTGGGCACCTAAATCTGGGATCACAGTTCTTCTGATCCTTTCTTAGAATAAACCTGAAAACACCATAAAAACACCTAGTCTCACTTCCCCCACTTTATTCTATAAAAGCTTCATTTATAATATTTTCCATTGGCACATTTTAACGGTCTTAATTTACTTCAATCTTTCTTTTCCATCAGTCTTGAAAATACATATAGGCTATGTCTACACTGGCCCCAAATTCCGGAAAAGGGATGCAAAGCAGGTAAGTCAGAATAGGGAAATCCGCGGGGGATTTAAATATCCCCCGCGGATTTAAATAAACATGTCAGCCGCTTTTTTTCCGGCTTGGGGAAAAGCCGGAAAAGAGCGTCTAGACTGGCGCGATCCTCCGGAATGAAGCCCTTTTCCGGAGGATCTCTTATTCCTACCTGAAAGTAGGAATAAGAGATCCTCCGGAAAAGGGCTTTATTCCGGAGGATCGCGCCAGTCTAGACGCTCTTTTCCGGCTTTTCCCCAAGCCGGAAAAAAAGCGGCGGACATGTTTATTTAAATCCGCGGAGGATATTTAAATCCCCTGCGGATTTCCCTATTCTGACTTACCTGCTTTTCATCCCTTTTCCGGAATTTGGGGCCAGTGTAGACGTAGCCATAGGGTGCATCTAGACTGGCAGTTGCTTTTGCGCAAAAATTTGCCAGCTGTCTACACTGGCTGCTTGAATTTGCGCAAGAGCACTGACTTTGTAATGTACAAAATCAATGCTTCTTGTGCAAATGCTTTCATGCTCCCGCTCCGGAAAAAGCCCTCTTGTGCAAGAATATTTGTGCAAGAGGGCCAGTGTAGACAGGGAAGAACTGTTTTGTGCAAAAAAGCCCCGATGGATAAAATGGCGATCGGGGCTTTCTTCTGCAAAATTGCATCTAGACTGGCCATGGATGCTTGTGTGCAAAAGCACTTTTTACGCAAAAGCATCCGTGCCAATCTAGACGTGCTTTTGCAGAAATACTTTTAATGGAAAAACTTTAATCAAGTGAATTTATTACCCCAATAATATATTAAAGAAAAGATGTTAGTACTGAAGGCATAAACTGAATGCAGAAACACTATTTTCAAATGGGGACTGCATTAAAAATTAAACAAGTTGTCAAGAAGAATATTTTGAAATTGTATATTTAAGTGTTGGTTTAGGAAATGAGAAAAATAAGGTGAGGAAAGTAATTTCTTTTATGGGACCAATTTCTGGTGGTGGAAAGAGACAAATAGTTGTGCTTCACAGAGCTTCAAGTTTCACAGAAGGACCTGAAGAAGCGTGCTGTGAATCCTATCTCATCATCAACAGAAATGTATCCAATAAAAGACATTCTCTCTCCCATCTTGCCGCTCTCATTTCATTTTAAACATTTTTAAATAAACTTCTGACAATCATTTTGGACAATTATCTCCTGACAGTCTCACTCTGCCAAGCATCTTGTCCACATCCTCAGTCTGCAAAAGCTGAAACTGATCCAAAGGAAAATGACTAGGCAGTGCCCTCAACACATTCCATACCCTGCTTACATGACAGCCAGAGTTCAAATCAGACCAGATGTGAGTAATCATATCTGCAAAGTGCTTTGTAAACAAGACAGAGTGGATTTCACGAGGTCCTGTAAGAGGCCCTTCACCACTTGAAACAATTATGTCATATGACACTGTGCAGATACAATGCAGGTAGAGAAGTAACTCTTCTTCGTTGTCAGCACCACCACAGAATAGGCTCACAATTCAGCTCTAATCCACAATTGATCAGATTCAGCTCGAGTTCTCCTCCAGCGGTGCTCTAGCCGTTGCACAGACTGTTTCACCACCTGCAACTCCCCAGAAAACCTAGGATCAAACTAGGTTGGACTAGCATGAAAAGGGTACTTAGCCTGCGTGGTAGATATGATTTCTCCTATCTCGATGTTCCATATATTGACCAGGGCATATAGACACAATGGTCGAACAGTCCCTCAGAGATCTCAGGAAACCTTCAGTATCCATCAGATTCCAAGGGCAGACCATCTTCATCAGTCTCCCACTTCTGTGGTGGGGAAGATCAGCAAATAGTCTAAACTTGACCAGGTAGTGATTGGTCCATGACAAAGAGAATGTAAATACATCTCTTATTCAAAAAGTCTCTATCACCCTTAGACCAAAAGACAATAGTGAGCATATGAGCTGCCACATGTGTGGGGGCAGTTATTTCTTGGGATAGCTCTAAGATCATTATGGTGGCCATAGTCTCAAGCTGGACCAAACGAGACAGCTTCAGCTTGAACATTAAAGTCCTCCATGACCAAAAGCCTTGGGGTCCTCAATACCAAGTCTGAGACAATATTGGCCAGTTAGAGCAAAGCATCTGCCATGTAGCATAGAAGCAGAACACTCAACCCATGGTGGCCACCCAACACCAGTAGAGACACCCAAATCTAACACTTTGTTAGACTGGGGCCCTGGCCAGTGAGATGGTGTCCCAATAAACAACCACCACCCTCCTCCCCATCCATCAAGTTGAGGCTAGTGCTGAACTGAGAACCCAGCTAAGCACAACTTGGAGGTCCAATGCCTCCCTCCACTCCCAACCAGGTCTCAGTAATATAGCATAGGTTGGCCCTTTCATCTTGTAGGATACTGACCTGGCATTCAACAACAGCACCATCAGGCCTGATGGACGGCTGTTAAGAGTTCTGAGGTCATTGAAGTGGGGAATAGAACCGGAACAAGGAATAAACCTCATTCCCCTCAGATGGCCTGTCCTGATCTTAACACTGTGTTTCCCCCTGCCCATCACAACTATCACTATGCCATCTGAACCCATCCTCTTAGCCACCCTGCCTGTGCTGCAACACGTAACAGGGGTGGGCGGTGTCTACAACACACACAGCCCATCCTTGACCTTTGGTATCGGCGGGGTTCCTCCTGGTGTGTGGGGAGGAAGAAGAGGGCTGGGCTCTGGCAACCCTGTGGATCTCTGTTTGTTTCCTTCTACAGGAGGTGAGGGCCATCAACAACATCCTGCTGCACAGAGTCTTCAGTCCAGGCAACATGGACCCCATCATCACCAGCTTTGCTGCCATGGGCTTCCCCAACTGTGGAGGGGCTATTGATGGAACCCATATCCCCAATCATCAGGCATCGGAATACATTATTTTTTGATGGTCCCACAGGCCCTAATTGACAACCGCAGCCAGTTCATGGACATCAACGTTGGCTTGTCGGGGAAGGAGCACAAAGCATGTGTCTTTCAAAACCCCAGCCGCATCCAGAAGCTGCACACTGGCATCTATTTCCCCAATGGCACCATCATAGTCGGGGACATGGACATGCCAATCTGCATTTTAGGGGACACAGCCTACCCTCTGCTCCCCTGGCTCATGGAGCCCTACACCAGACACCTTGACCCCACGAGGATTGTTTTAATGCCAGGCTCAACAGGGTCCACACTGTTGTGGAGGGTGCCTTCAGGCATCTCAAGGGAAGATTCTGTTGTCTCCTCACCTGGCTGGACCTCAGCAAGCAGAATGTCTCCCACGTGATGGTGGTGTGTTTTGTCCTTCACAATATTTGTGAAAGCAAGGGGGAGATATTCCTGCCAGGATGGGGGGCAGAAGCTGACCGGATTATCAGGGCCTTTGAGCAGCAATATGCGACTGCTATCCAGCAAGCCCATCAAGGGGCTGTGCATATCTATGAGGCCCTGAGGGAGAGTTTCACACAAGGACCCCAGTGACACTCTCCCCTGCATCTCCCTACAAGGGACCTGTACATTGCCCCTCATTCCTCCCACACCTCTCACTTCCCCTGCCCTCTCTTCCCCCCTCCCCTTCTCCTTCTCCTTCCCCTTCCCCTTTCATTTCCCCTTCCCCTTCCCCTTCCCCTTCCCCTTCCCCTTCCCCTTCCCCTTCCGCACAGAGATAATAAACTACACTTTTGTGTTGGAACAATAAACTCTATTTTTTAATTGAGGTGAATGTAACTGAGGAGAGACTGGGGAAAGAACCTGGGAGGGTGGAGTTTATGTTCTTTGCAATATACTTCAGAATTTGATCTCTCATTCCCTAAATTGATATATGCTCAAAATTTTCAAAATGGGTATGAAATTCTCAGCCAGATTACATTAACATTTTTCTGCCTCTGGAGATGACAGAAAAGGTTAAAATGCCAATAGCTAAGAAGACAATATATAGGTTGGGGAAATGTAAACTGATAGAAGCAAAATGCAGGACAATGTAGCACTTTAAAGACTAACAAGATGGTTTATTAGATGATGAGCTTTCGTGGGCCAGACCCACTTCCTCAGATCAAATAGTGGAAGAAAGTAGTCACAACCATATATACCAAAGGATACAATTAAAAAAATGAACAAATATGAAAAGGACAAATCACATTGCAGAACAGAAGGGGGATGCAGGGGGGGGGGGAAGGAAGGAAGGTAAGTGTCTGTGAATTGATGATATTAGAGGTAGGGAGAGTGGGATGTTTGTGAGTTAATGGTATTAGAGGTGATAATTGGGGAAACTATCTTGGTAATGGGTGAGATAGTTCAAGTGTTTGTTGAGTCCTTTTTGGAAAGTGTCAAATTTTAACATGAATGACAGTTCAGAGGATTCCCTTTCAAGTGCAGATGTAAAAGGTCTTTGTAGCAGAATGCAGGTGGTTAAGTCATTGAGAGAGTGTCATTTCTGGTTAAAATGGCAAGAAACTGTTTTTTCTTTGTGATCTTGTCTGATATCTGTTTTGTGGGCATTAATCCTTTGGCGAAGTGTCTGAGATGTTTGTCCAATGTACATAGCAGACGGACACTTTCGGCACATGATAGCGTAGATTATATTTCTGGATGCGCAGGAATATGTGTTCTTGATCTTATAACTCACTTGGTTAGGTCCAATAATGGTATCAGCAGAATGAATATGTGGACAAAGCTGGCAATGGGGTTTGTTGCAAGGGAAGGTACCGGGGTTGGTATTAGTGTGGTATGTCCTGTGGTGGTTGGTAAGAATCATCTTGAGGTTAGGTGGTTGTCTATAGGAGACTATGTATCTGTCTACCAGAGCCTCTTTGAGTATGGTATCCTGTTCCAGTATAGGCTGTAGTTTATTGATAATGTGTTGGACAGGTTTAAGTTGGGGGTTGTAGGTGATGACAAGTGGTATTCTATTGTTGGTTTTCTTGGGTCTGTCTTGAAGTAGATGGTTTCTAGGTATTCGTCTGGCTCTTTCAAATTGCTTTTTTATTTCTCTGGGTGGGTAGTTGAGGTTTATAAATGCTTGGTAGAGATCCTGAAGCTTCTGGTCTCTGTCAGTGGGATTAAAGCAGATGCGGTTGTATCGAAGGGCTTGGCTATAGACGATGGATCGTGTGGTGTGTTCTGGATGGGAGCTGGAAGCATGTAGGTAACTGTATGAGTCGGTGGGTTTTCTGTAGAGAGTGGTGTCTAATTTTCCATTGTTGATTTGTACGGTGGTGTCCAGGAAGTGGATCTCTCGTGTAGAATGGTCCAGGCTGAGGTTGATGGTGAGGTGTAGGTTGTTGAAATCTTTGTGGAATATCTCCAGTGTTTCTTGGCCATGCGTCCAGATCATAAAGATGTCATCGATGTACCATAGGTAGAGGAGGGGTGAAAGGGGATGGGAGTTGAGGAAACGTTGTTCTAGGTCAGCCATAAAGATGTTAGCATACTGTGGGGCCATGCGTGTACCCATGGCTGTGCCGCTGATCTGGAGGTATAAGTTGTTCTCAAACTGGAAATAATTGTGGGTGAGAACAAAGTTACATAGGTCTGCTATCAGGTTGGCAGTAGTGTCCTCTGGGATAGTGTTTCTAATTGCTTGTAATCCGTCTTCATGTGGGATATTGGTATATAGAGCTTCTACATCCATGGTGGCAAGGATGGTATTATTGGGGAGGTTATCGATGTCTTGTAGTTTCCTTTTTTTTTAACACGGCTACATTTCTATCAGTAAACTGATAGAGGCTTTGATGTGGGCTATGTTGCTTGATCTTAGATGCTAATTAATTTCCAGTTACCATAGTTAAGGGTTGACAAGTCCTTTTCCACAGGATCAGGCCCAGTATTCAAGTAGTCTATGATTAGAAACCCTAATGTGTACAGCTGTAAAATTCAAACTATGGTAAATCTTGTATATCTACAAAAATAGTTTATTAATATATTTATCTCACCAATTTCATAAGCTAGATAGAGAATGTACATTATATTTCCATTCTATATATACACACATCATTCCTTTTAGAACAACCCATGGTGTTAGCCATAATTTTCCTCAATCCCTTCGCCTTCCCCATCATCATCAATGGCCGTCATTCTGGCACCTCCCAAGGACTACATGTTCTTCTCCTAGCTCCCGCCCCCAAGTTGGGATGCCACTTTTATAATATGTTATGCTGACGTTGCTATGTTTGGGTATGTCTAGCTAATGTAGGCATTCAAAGTTGCAAATCAAGCCCGGGATTTAAATACCCCACGCTTGATTTGCATCTTCCCAGCTGGTCGCCATTTTTTAAATTTACAAGTCTGGACTAACTTCCCGCGTCTACACGTGGCAGGAACCCGGAAGTTTGAATTAAAGCCCTACTTCGAACTACCTGTTATTCCTCCTGAAATGAGGTTTAACAGGTAGTTCAAACTAGGGCTTTAATTCAAACTAAATTTAATGTGTGAAACTAGGGCTTTAATTCAAACTCCTGGAATGAGGTTTAACAGGTAGTTTGAACTAGGGCTTTAATTCAAACTACCGGGTCCCTGTCATGTGTAGACACGGGCAATTAGTCCGGATTTGTAAATTTCAAAAATGGCGACCGGCCGGGAAGACGCAAATCAAGTGCAGGTTATTTAAATCCCGGGCTTGATTTGCAACTTTGAATGCCTACATCAGCCTCCCTACTTCGAACTAGGGGGCTAGTGTAAACATACCCTTTTACACATATTCAGCAGGGGTACATCTACACTGCTTGGATATTGCAGGATATCAGAGGTATCTTGAAATAGCTACCCTCGTCTACACAAGCTGCCTGTTATTTAGAAATATTTTTTGAAATAATGGGCAAGCTATTTCGCCATCTCGGTAAACCTCATAACATGAGGGATAAAAGATGGCTTGAAATAGCACGTTATTTCAAAATTTGGCACTGTGAAGATGTGCCAAATTTAAAAATAAGCTATTTCAAAATAGATTCAAATTAAATATGCAATTTGTATGGCGCAAAGTGCATATCTTATTTCGAGGTTAGGGTACTGTGTAGATGCACTGTAGAGGATGTTTCTTTTTATTCGTATTCCCTTATCTTGCTAATGATGAAGTGTCTTTTTCTGACAGGTCAGTTTATCATTGATCTCAACTTAGTACCATGTATGTCAATTTGTTAATATGGGCCTTTTGTAGTTATCTATCACATTTTATTTCTGCCCTGACTGATTATTCAGTCTGATCTTAAATGTTCAGATGCTGCAGGGGATAGCCGAGTTAAGTCTGTAGAAGATACACTTAAAAAACAAAAACAGGTCTCATAGCACTTTATCAATATGCTTTGTTAGTCTATAAAGTACTACCAGACCCATTTTTGTTTTTTAAGTTGATCTGAAATGGTTATTTAAGGCTTTTTCCAAGTAATGATGGGTATTCTTGGAAGCCCCTATGCCATTGAACATTACTTTATTGAGGTTGGGGTAGGCAATAATTTTTACATGGGGAGCCAGTTAAGTAATGTTGGGTGGTCATGAGACAGCTCAGTCCCATGGAAGGGGCAGGGCCTGAAGCAGAAGAGGCAGAGCTGGGATCTAGCCTCCCCCAGAATTGTCTGGGGCCAGAGGTTTTGAATTAAAAATACAGCAAAGTGCTTGCGGCTCCTGACCCTGCCACTACTGCGTTGCCTGGCAGCCGCCCGGGGTTGTATGGCTATTTAAAAGGCTTGTGGCTCTGGCCCCTGCTGGGGTAGCACTGAGACTGTGAGCCATTTAAATAGGATCCAGCTGCTTGAAAATTTGGTGGTATAGACAGAAAGATATAAACTGAAAGTGGCCAGATGCAGTCAATGGGATGGATCAAACTGTTACTGTATGTCTACACTTGTCCCTAATTTGAGCTAGGGATGCAAATGTAGCTGACCGAAATTGCTAAATTTCCCGCACTTCATTAGCATAATCTAGCCCACACATTATTCTGCTCAACAGCTGATTCGAACCAGGAAGTGCTCTCCGAGACGCGTTAGTTCAAATCAAACCCCTTGGTTTGAACTAACGTTATTCCTCCAAAAATGAGGAGTAATGTTAATTCGAACCAAGGGGTTTGATTCTAACTAATGCATCCCGGAGTGCACTTCCTGGTTCGAATCAGCTGTTGAGCAGAACAACACGTGGGCAAGATTATGCTAATGAAGCACGGGATCCCCGCTTCATTAGCAAATTCGGTCGGCTACATTTGCATCCCTAGCTCAAACTAGGGAGCAAGTGCAGATGTATCCTCAGGTGGGTCACATCTTGCCCAGCCCTAATCTAGATAAATGGTCTTGAATATATGAGCCATTGACTTTGCTATCTGGGTAAAAGGTCCCAGGCATGTTCATGCTATCTTATGTTATGGAGATTGAGTTTTAAATAACCTTCACATACTTTAAAACGATTTTCTAACCCTGAACTCTCAACTTTCTGAAGTTCTAGGTTTTTATCCTCATCAGTGTTCGTTTTTGTGGTTTTGACAGTGAGTTTTTGTATACTATGATTATTTTTTCCCATTATTAAGGTTACTTAAAGGTGGTTTGTTTTTTAAGACTGCAGCTTCATGATTTATTCATAATCTGGGACTATATAAAACATGTATAGGAAAAGATACCTGCTGTGGTAAAATGTAATATTTAATGGGTTATAATGCATTCAATATGATTCATAACATTGACATATATTTCAAAGTTACAGAAAATATTTCCATCTGTTTAAGGGTGCAGAAAATAAATCCAAATAGGAACGATGCATCAGCCATTTTTAATAGAAAAATGAAAAAAGGTATAACTTGTCAAAATAAATTATTGATAATTCAATAAATGTGTTAAACAGTCCCTACATAAATATGCATGTAAACAGAATGAATTTAGTTATAGAGTAATCAAGAGGCTGGTATTTTGCAAATATAATATGGAACACATATTTTCTGGATGATGAAAATGGAATATATTTTGTCAAATATTGTCTAATTCATTATATTTACTAAAGTATTGTAACCTATATACATTTAATATTTAAAATGATTAGCCTAGCTGGCAAACTGACTAAAGCATAATGACAAAGGTTTTCAGAAACACATTAGTGCCAATTACCTCTTGTAGTTTGGCTGCTTTATATTTTATTAACATCATCTGTCCATGAAACTGGTTAGGGCCTGATCCAAAGATCATTGATGTCAATAGGGAACTTTAACAGCCCACAGAATATCACCCCGGTGTAATAGTAACCTTTAATAACAAAGAGATAATATAATTCCTATGCCACAAATTATCTTTATTTCACTTTTATGGACTAATATGATCAGGATGCCTTGTGCTATGTCATTTGTGGGTTTGGTAAACTATGACTGTTACAGATTGACATAAGCTCTGGGGTAATTCTTCTTTAATGGGTAATATTATCCTGGGTAGTATATAGAGTTTTGTTTTGTGAAGGATTATGAACTTTGGATTTTTTTGTTTAAATCACAGAAGAACCCCCACATCTCGAAGTTCTTTGTGAAGAAAAAAATCAATTTGCATCATAAACGCATTTTTCTCTACAAAATAATAAAAAATGTTGTATGTCTTAGGGTACATCTAGACTACAGGCTTTTGTCGACAGAAGTTTTGTCGACTGATACTGTCGACAAAGCTTCTGTCGACAAAGAGCATCTAGACTACATTCAGTTCTGTCGACAAAGCAAGCTGCTTTGTCGACAAAACCCTGTAGTCTAGACACAACCCTGTAGTCTAGACACAACCCTAGATGCAATAACATCTTCTGTCGACAGAACTCTGTCAACAAAAGGCGTTATGCCTAGTAAAATGAGGTTTACCAGCGTCGACAAAATTGCTGAGTTCTGTCGATGTTATGTCGACAGAACTCAGTGGTAGTGTAGACGCAGGTATAGTTTTGTCGACAAAAGTCCACTTTTGTCGACAAAACTCTGTAGTCTACACACACCCATAGAGTCATAGAACCATAGAGCTGGAAGAGACCTCAGAAGGTCATCAAGTCCAGCCCACTGCCCTAGGCAGGACCAATCTCAACTAAATCAACCCAGCCAGGGCTTTGTCAAGCCTAGACTTAAAAATCTCTAGGGATGGAGACTCTACTATTTCCCAAGGTAACCCATTCCAGTGCTTCACCACCTTCCTAGTGAAATAGTTTTTCCTAATATCCAACCTGGACCTCTCCCACCACAACTTGAGACCATTGTTCTTTGTTCTGCCATCCGTCACTGCTATGAACAGCCTTTCTCCAGCTTCTTTGGATCCTTCCTTCAGGAAGATGAAGATTGCTATCAAATCCCCCCTCACTCTTCACTTCTGCAGACTAAACAGACCCAACTCCTGCAGCCTCTTCTCGTAGGTCATATGTTCCAGTCCCCTAATCATTTTCGTTGCCCTTCACTGGACCCTCTCCAATGTGTCCACATCCTTTTTGTAGTGGGGGGCCCAGAACTGGACACAATACTCCAGATGTGGCCTCACAAGAGCCAAATAAAGGGGAATAATCACATCTCTGGATCTGCTGGCAATGCTCCTTTTAATGCAACCTAGTATGCCATTAGTCTTCTTGGCTACAAGGCACACTGTTGACTCATATCCAGCTTCTCATCCACTGTAATCCCCAAGTCCTTTTCTGCAGAACTATTACTTAGCTGGTTGGTTCCCAGCCTGTAATAATGCTTGGGATTCTTCCGTCCCAAGTGCAGGACTCTGCTCTTATCCTTGTTGAACCTCATCAGATTTCTTGTGGCCCATTCCTCAAATTTGTCTAAGTCATTCTGGACCCTATCTCTGCCTTTGAGTGTATCTACCTCTCTCCCTAGCTTAGTGTCATCTGCAAACTTGCTGAGGGTGCAATCCATCCCCTTATCCAGGTCATTAATAAAGATATTGAACAAAACTGATTCTGGGACCCAACCTTGGGGCACTCTGCTAGAAACAGACTGCCATCCTGACATCGAGCTGTTGATCACTACCTGCTGGGCCCGACCTTCTAGCCAGCTTTCTATCCATCTTACCATCCATTTATCCAATCCACATTCTCTTAACTTGCCAGAGAACATTGTGGGAGACCGTATCAAAAACCTTGCTAAAGTCAAGGTATATCACATCCACTAACATTCCCATGTCTACAGAGCCAGTTACCTCATCATAGAAGCTAATCATATTGGTCAGGCATGACTTGCCCTTTGTGAATCCATGCTGACAATTCTTGATCACTTTCCCCTCTTCCAAGTTCCTCAAAATGGATTCCTTGAGGATCCCCTCCATGATTTTTCCAGGGACCGAGGTAAGACTTACCGGCGTATAGTTCCCTGGATCGTCCTTCTTCCCTTTTTTGAAGATGGGCACTACATTTGCCTTTTTCCAGTCATCCAGGATCTCTCTTGATCTCCACGACTTTTCAAAGATAATGGCCAATGGACATTTTCAAAGATAATGCCCCCAAAAAACCGAAACCCCTCACAAACACAGAAGGAAAAAAAACCTCACTCACAAACGCAGGCTGAGCACACAGCAAGAAACCCCCAAACACAACACATACTGCAGACAGCCACTGCCCTCAAGAGTCCTGAATCTGCTTCTTCTTTACCTGGAGAACTCACTCGCTAAACTCCCTGGTAGCACTCACCTGTTCGCAAGCTCCTTGGTTGCTTGCTCACTACTTTATAAAGGCCTGGACTGCATGAAAGTCCCTCCCCCTGCAAAGGCTCAGCCAATCAGCAGAGGCTTCTAGAATTCAAACTTTAATTAGAAGCCAATAGCTTTCAGCTGCCAGTCATAGCACACACTCCAAGAAGGTGAGGGGGTGGAGGAGGGGGAATATGTAACATAACACAAAATTTAAAAAAAGCAAAATGAAAAATAATTTCAAAAGAAATTATGGAAACAGTTCTATTTGAAAAGTGTGGCACTGAGAATCCCCCTTTTTTAGAATTTTGCTCCTGCTCTCATGTTTATTCTAAAGACCCTACTTTGCAAGCCATTTTAATTTTGACAAATCTGCCTATTTTGATGGAAGATGGTTCCATACAAGTTTCTCCAACTAAGTTTAATAATAAGTACTATACCTACCTGTAAGAGTTGATAAGAACATTCTGGAAACTGAAACATGGGCTGACAGAGAACCCTAACTGAATTAACTGTAATTCCTGAGGGTATGTCTACACTACCCTCCTAGTTCGAACTAGGAGGGTAATGTATGCATACCGCACTTGCTAATGAAGCCTGGGATTTGAATTTCCCGGGCTTCATTAGCATAAGAGGGGAGCCGCCATTTTTAAATCCCCGCTGCTTCGAATCCCGTGCAGCGCGGCTACACGGGTCTCGAACTAGGTAGTTTGGACTAGGTTCCTATTCCGAACTACCGTTACTCCTCGTGAAATGAGGTGTACCGGTAGTTCGGAATAGGCACCCTAGTCCGAACTACCTAGTTCGAGCCCCGTGTAGCCGCGCTGCACGGGATTCGAAGCAGCGGGGATTTAAAAATGGCGGCTCCCCTCTTATGCTAATGAAGCCCGGGAAATTCAAATCCCAGGCTTCATTAGCAAGTGCGGTATGCATACATTACCCCGCTAGTTCGAACTAGCGGGGTAGTGTAGACATACCCTGAGTGTGGATAACCATGAAAAATAACTGGCATATTTGGGTCCATATGATGCAAAATGACCTCAATAACAAATAACTAATATTCCAGGTTGTCCTCCTTTAGCCAAACAATCCCTCCCTCCCTGATTCAGCCCATCTCACTTCCCCCTGAAGTGTTGGCTAGTGGTGGAGGGAATGAGGATATATAGAATGAGTACCTAAGGGTATGTCTACACTGCAAAGTTAATTCGAAATAACAGCCGTTATTACGAATTAACTTTCATAGCGTCTATACATGCAAACCGCTATTTCGAAATTAATTCAGAATAGCGGGGCATTTAATTTGAATTTGGTAAACCTCATTCTATGAGGAGTAACGCCAAATTCGAAATAGCTATTTCGAATTAAGTGCTGCGTAGACACTTAATTTGAAATAGGGGGCCTCCAGCCATTCCTAGCTTCCCCTGGTGGCCACTCTGGACCAAACCAGGAAAACTCCTCTCCTCTCCTCCAGCCCCAGAGCCCTTAAAGGGGTAGACTCTAGCCAGACTGCACGGGCCAGATCCAGGCCTGCCAGCAGTCTCTGCCTCTGACCCAGTGGCCCCACCATGAGCCGGGCAGCCAGTGCCAGCCAGCTGTCCCCCACCCAGTCCCCCAGCATCCAAGAGCCAGCCAGGGGTCATAGATGCCGCACTCCCTCCTGGACTAGTGAGGAGATCATGGACCTCATTGAGGTTTCGGGGCAGGCAGTAGATGGAGGAATGCGGCTGTCGATGGCCACATAGCTGCCACCATGGCCCAGAAAGGCTGCAGGCGCACTCAGGAGCAGGTGCACATGAAAATTAAAGAGTTGCGTCAAGGGTACGACAGGGCCACTCAGGGCAGCTCCTCAGCAGGGGCAGACATCTGCCCGAACTTCGAGGCACTGGACTGCATCCTGGGGGGCAGGACTGTCCGTGTCACCCCGGGGGGCAGCGAGCTGGGACCAGAGGGCCCTGACCAGGGCACAGAACAGGAGCCGCCAGACCACCAGGACCCCTGAGCAGTCCCACCTGCAGGGTCAGCAGGGTTGTCTGGGGAGGTAATACCATGTAAGTGCAGTCACTGTCCCCTACTCAAGGGGGTGGGGAGGGAGACCAGGGACCATGCGCATGGGCCTTGCTTACCATGGCTCACACAGCAACCTGTACACGTGCGAGCACATACCATGCCACCCATCTGCTCCATCTGCATGCCACACAGGGGCCTTGGCCTGATAGCCACATGTGCATGTGAAGAGACCTGACATGCTCCTGACCCTGGGGCGGGACACAGCAGGACACCCTCCCTTCACAAGCTCCCTCTAACATCTTCCCCCTGCTTCACCCACACTATACACAGGGGCATGGGTGTGGTCTCGGGGCACCTCCCACTCCCAAGGATAGCTGGACATTCCCACCATGACCTCTGTGCAAGCACAGCAGCTCTGACGGTGCAGGGAACGGTCATCCTCACCTTGCAGAGGGGGACTGGGCTTCACCCACTGTGTCCCCAGGGCAAACTGACCACTTCTCTTCTTTCTCCTCAGCCGCACCAGCTGCGCGTGCAGGGCACACCACTCTGCCCGGGATATCCTCCCGCACCTGAGGGCTCCACAGGATGACCTCAACATGTCAGGGGTACCGAGAGCAACACCTGGGGGCTCTGCGAGCCCTGACCCACATCATGGAGCAGTGGGCACAGGAAGAACGGGAGTTCTGGAGGGAGCAGCTTGCCCAGGGTCGTGCCATCTGTACCTATCTGCAGACCCTGGTGCAGAGTGTGCTTCCTCATGCCACTCCAGCACCTGCTGCCCCCCCAGCTACTGTTCCTCCTCCCATTTCTTCTCCCCATCCCGCCTCTCCCTCCTCAACCTCCTCACCCTCCTCCCCAATCTCCACACCCCCCACCTCAACCTCTACACCTCCCTCCCCATCCCCACAGAGACGCTGAGGCCCCCCGCATCTGCCAATCCAAGAGACATGTGGCCTGACGAGACCCCCACCCCTGAGCGCTGAGCTTCCTCTCCCCCTTCCTCCCCTTGCTTCCCCCTTCCAGCTCCCTCCTCCCAGTTTTCCCCTCCCCTCTGCCACCCTCTCTCCTCTCATCTCTTACCTCCTTTCCCCAGTCTCCCCAGAGGTTCATCCGCCCCCTCACCATTTTGATAAACAGAGTTTCTATTTTTGAAAAAAGTGTATTTTATTTGACATCAGGAAGGGGGGCTAGGGAGGGGTAAGTGGAAGGACGTGAGGGAGGAATGGGGCACAAGCCCCCAGTGGAGCAGACCAGGGAGACTCTTAGTGCTCCTCCTTGGGGTGGAAGCTCTCCCACAGGGCCCTCTGGATACTGACAGCCTCCCATTGGACCTCCCAGATGGCAGCCTGGAGTGCAGCCAGGCTGATGGCAATGCATCCACAAGACGCACCAGAGTGCCATGGGGCAGCTCTGGCTCCCTGTGGCAGAGTGCTGTGGTGTCCCAGGTGAGGGCAAGCAGAGCACGCAGAGACACAAATGCTTTTCTATCCCTCATTGAAGTAGACAAGCAAGCAGGGAAACCTGAGAACTGTCTGTCTGGGGTGGGGGTAGGGTCCCTTTAAGCGCAGACCTCAGATAGCCTCAGGCAGCAGCCCCACACATTATATCCTGACCTGGTGCCCTGCCGGAACTGGTTCCGGCCAGCCTTAACTCCGAAACAGAGTCCACTCAGTGTGGACACACTATTTTGAAATAGCAAATTGCTTTTTCAAAATAGATTTTGTGTGTAGATGCATTAATTCGAATTAGCTTTATTCACATTAACTATTTTGAATTAAATTAACTCAAATTAATGCTGTAGTGTAGACATACCCTAAGTGTGCAAATAATGAAGAATTCCTCTTCTTCCTCTAGGCTAATTAGGTCCATCAGTTATTTCTCAGTCTTTAGCTAGCCCTGTGAGAAACTCAGCTTAACCGCAATCTGCTGCAAAAGGTGACAGTTATATATTCTACGTATAAATTTACAACTTTTAAATGCTGTGCTTAACCTTTCTGAATATAGAACTTGACCTCCAGGATGCTACAAGACTGGCACAAAGCAAACCACACCGGAGACTGCCTCAGGCTATGTCTAGACTACACTTTATTTTCTTCCAATCTCACTTTCGAAAGTGGGTCTTTCGAAAGTGAAAGTAGTTTTTTCGGAACCTCCCCCTTTTAAAAAAAACACTCTTCCTTAAATAATGAGGTTTACACAGTTTTTTGAAAAAGGGGGGGGTTCCAAAAAAAATGTATCCAGACTACTTTCACTTTTGAAAGACCAGCTTTCGAAAGTGAGATCAGAAGAAGATATGCAAATTCCCACTGAATTTGCATATCCTCTATTGAAAATAAAGCGTCGTTTTAGCGTACCCTCAGTCTTGACCTGAGAGAATATTTCCTTTCTGATTCGAGAATCTCTGATGGCTGAGACCCATTGCATCTTGGAGACACAGTTCAAACAATGCCTCCATTGTGGGATATGGAGATGAGGAAGAGAAGACTAATAGCAGCCACAGCATAGTGCATGGAACAACTCAGATTCAGGAAGTGGGAGTGGGTGTATGAGAAAAAAGGAGCCTTTCCCTCCCCCACTGCCCAGTCTGGACAATGTGAGGAGGGAGAGGCAGAGAAAACTTACCTCATCCCCAGCTCTCCTCCCAGCCCACAGTCTCTCCATGGGTAATTTGGGTGGCAGGTAGGCTCAAGAGTAACCAAACTTGACCTTCCCTAACCTCTTGCAGGGGTTGTCTTTTCAGTTGGATGGATGGGGAACAGAGGTATGTGCAGAATTAGGATGGATGATTAGCAATGTCAGAAAAGTAAATGCAGAAAGAAATGAATGAATGCTTGGTTCATTTGAAATGAAACATAAATTTTGTTTACAGCTTGTGACTAAGAAGCATTTTGAAGTTTATAGTCTTATCCAGCCCCACAGAATTTAGCCTTTCAGCTAGTGTTTGCTGCACAACACATTTTGTTCACCATGCCAGAAATGGATATGGCTTTTTTATGACTCAAGATACCTACAGGAAGATGGACTCCAAACTTCTACTGTTGGTGCATTGCTGTGTTTATACAATAAATTGATTTTACTTTATTATATGGCTAGAATCTGCAATATTTAAAGTAAATGAATATGCTAGCAAAAGTGCAGAAACAACTATCTCGTATTCTTAGTATACACAGGCAGAGACCTTGCATTGTTTGTAAATGTCAAACTGTCTTTGTTATTATGAACCAAATAATTTATAAATGCCAAAAGGACTGAAGTTATTTCTGAACCTTCCTGGAGGACTGTTCTGATGAGGGATTTCCTTGTCTTTGGGGATTTATTGCTTTTCCTTTAAATATGCAGTGTAAACTAATTAATAGTAATTAGTACAGTGAAATTCTAGTGATAACTTTCCATTATTACTTAGGGTCAAGATATGTAAATCATACATTTTAATTGTATTAATTACATTGTTTCAGGCTATGCTTGTAATTAAACTTAAAGTAGTCTAAGAATGTTTACAATGTTTAAAATAATATTTGACCTAGAATTGCAGTTTCTAAAGACTTTCAAATGAAATCTTATTTCCTAGAGATTTAATTACAATCTGTATGCATATTCATCTCCGTCTCAATATATTCATGAAAAGTAATCCACTGAGATGTACAGTAGTATCACCTTTATCAGGACACCTTTTCATATCACAAGAAAATGCAAATTCAGAAGAGAAATAATGTTGCACTATTACAAGCCTCTCTCTCTCTCTCTCTCACACACACACATACACAAACAAACATAGCATAGAAAACATAATGCTAAAATTAATCTTTAAAATGTTGAAGATATTATACTTTATATCTTTAAGTATAAATGTGAAAAAACATACTGTTTGACCTTGAGAAGGTATTTTTGTTTTACTAATCTTTTCTTTGTTCCCAGTTAAAACCCCAAGTTTATGAATGCAGTTGGCAGATTCTACCAAGTCATTACCAAGAGATGAATGAAACAGAACTGGCTACATTACCTTTGTGTATTTTCCTGTCAGTTAATAGGAAAACTCCTGATAAAAACTTAGATTAGTTTTAACCATAGAATGGTCTGCATTTCTGATTTCCAGCACTTCTTTGTACATCCTCATCAGGTTCAATCTATGCTATGGTGTAACACTGTTGCAAAATAGCTAATTTGATTCTGAGATATATCAAAGTATTTTAAATAAGACAGAAAAAGTAATTCTTCTGTTCTTCTCCATTCTGATTAGGTCTGAGATGGATGTTGTATTTCAGGAAAGATATGGACAAATTAGGAAAGACCAGAGAAGACCAACAAAAATGATTACAGAACTAGAAAATATGACATATGAGGGAAGATATAAAAAACTGAGTTTATTTATTCTGGAGAAGAGAAGACTGAGGAGGGATATAATAACCGTTTTCAAGTATATGGAAGATTGTTACAAGTAGGAGGCAGAAAATTGTTCTCTTTAACCTCTGAGGATTGGAGAAGAAGCAATGGACTTCAATTGCAGCAAGGACAGTTTGAATTGGACATTAGGAAAAAATTACATTCAGGGTGAGAAAGCACTGGAAAAAAATTGCCTAGGGAAGCTGTGGGATCTCCTTCATTGGAGATTTTTAAGAGCATGTTAGACAAACAATTATTAGGGTTGGTCTAAATTATATTTAGTCCTGCTTTGGGTGCAGGGGACTGGACTTGAAGACCTTTTGAGATCTACAATTCTATTATTCTATATTAAGTCCCAATACTGGAAACAGTGTGTAAATGTTATGTGGCTAAACTTTCCTAGAAAGCCAGACTATTTTTCCACTGCTTAGCTGATTTCTATTTTTGTATAACACCCAGGCTATGTCTAGACTGCAAGCCTCTTTCGAAAGAGCCTCTTTCGAAAGAGAGCGTCTAGACTGCACGCGGAACTTTCGAAAAAGCAAGCCGCTTTTTCGAAAGAAAGCAGCAAGTGAGTCTGGATGCTCTCTTTCTAAAAAGCCCTGTTTGCTTTCAAGAACGCCTTTTTCCAAAAGAGCACTTTTGAAAAAAGGCGTTCTTCCTCGTGGAATTAGGTTTACCGCCATCGAAAGAAAAGCCGCGTTCTTTCAATTTAATTTCGAAAGAACGCGGCTGCAGTCTAGACGCAGGTGAAGTTTTTTCGAAAAAAGTCTACTTTTTTCGAAAAAAACCCTGAGTCTGGACACAGCCCCACTGAGGTAAATCCCCCTCTCTACTTCCCCTAGATTAGCATGTTAATGGAGAAGGACATAAATTAATTAGGATGAATGAAGGCTAAATTTCTCATTATTCGTCTTACTTGCCTTCACCAAAAGCATGTTCTGTGGAGGTTAAGCACAACAAGACAGCAAAGAGCAATAGAAAACATGGCAAAAATCAAAAGAGAACACATAGGCTGTGTCGCTGTAGAACCCACATTAGGCTGTAGAACCAAAAAATATCAAGCGAATGATCAGTATTTTTGAATGTACAGTTTTTCTATATGTGTGCCTTCCAATATATAATTATTTATCTTTCTCTGCTTCTGACCTCTCTTTACCCTAAATTAGTATTTCTGATTTCTGATATAGCACTTGTAGCTAAACTATATGGATTTCCAAAAAGTTTTGTTTCTAGAAATTTCCCCATATTTACAGAATAACACACTTGCTTGGATGTAGAACTGTTTTGAATATGACAACAAAGAACACAATTTCCGTCTATGGGTATTTCTGTTTTCCCACTGGCAGAATCAGGTTTGTTTTTATTATGCATTCTGCACAGTTCCCAAGAGGTTACTGTGATGCCCTTTTGTTGTTATATCACATCTGAAAACAACTGTATGGTTTTATGGAGGTAATATATCAAAAGAATGTACTTCTACCTCTTAGCACAATTAAGACAAAGGCATATGGGTATGCCGAGAACTGTAGTTTCAAAGCATACACTCTGGCTATGTCTAGACTACGCTCTATTTTCAAAAGAGGATATGCAAATTCAGCGGGAATAAGCCTATCTTCCAATCTCACTTTCGAAAGTGGAGCTTTTGAAAGTGAAAGTAGTCTGGATGTGGTTTTTTTGGGGGGGAAAAAACCCTTTTCGAAAAAACTGCTCTTCCTTAAAAAATGAGGTTTACGCAGTTTTTTTCCCCAAAAAAGGTTTTTTTCCCCAAAAAACGTGGATCTTTCTCTTGGTTGGGGCCTTTAGCTTCTAATGTAATGTGAATAATAAATACTAATATTTTCTCAAACAATACTTTTTAAAAAGTAGCACTGTGAGACTCTTACCTCAAAGTGATCTGCTTTTAGTGAAGTTCATATCTCTGCTCAGGAGCACTTCTAGCTATGGGAGATTAAAGTGAAACCACAAGACTGACCTTGTCTCCAGCAGAGAAAGGGGCTTGTACTGTCTCAGTGAAGTGATCACAAATGTAGAACCAGTTGTCCTCAGATTTTAGGCTGAGACAGAGTTTTATAACCTTCCTTGTATGTTATGAAACATTCTTCTATATGCAGGCATTCTTCTTGCAACTAAGCAGTGCATTGGACTCTACTTAGATTCTGACCCTTCATCTAAGAGGTTATGAAAGAGTAAGGGCAGGAGAGCTATGGTCCCACTGAGGAGCCTCCTTTGTGCAAGGAATATTTGTGGCACCAGAAACTTTAAGACTGACTCTGAATACATGTACAATGTTTTGAGAGAGTTTAATGTGTAATAGAAAGAATACCATCCATAAGAGTTTTAGCACAGCACTATGCCTTTTCTCTTTCAGTATTCAGAACACCATGACTGTTCTCATTTCTGAAAGCAAATGGAATCTAAGGCATTTCAAGGGTGAGCTCATTTTGGATTTGAATCACTGAAGTCAAGGAGATGCAGGAGGCTTGTACATCAGTGCTGAGATAATGCTGTCTTTCTTGTAGATATTCATTTTCATAACAATTTATTGTAGCTGCAAAGCCCCAAATATGCTGATAAAAATAAAACAAAAATGTTCTTTTAAAAAGAAAAATTAACTAATAAAATAATTACCAAATCACAGGAAATTATAGAATGAAGGTTGATTAATTTCCCAGAAGCCCAAAATATTTTTGTAATCATGGCATTGCTATGTACAGTATCATATAGTGTACAACATCTTCTTATAAATATTTCCAAAAGTTTATTTGTTTGTTTGTCCTGAAAGATCTCTGAAATGGTAAGAGCTAGAAACACCAAATTTTGCACGGATACTACTGATTTCCTAACTTCAATAAATGGATTGGTTATATCTCCAAATTCATTCCCCGGGTTCCTCCAGTGCCTCAATTGCACCCACTGAATATCCTGAAAGATCTCCAAAACAGTAAGAGCTAGAAACACCAAATTTTGAATGGATACTACTGATTTCCAAATTTAAATATCTGGATTGGTTATATCTTGAAATTGGTTCCTGCAGTTCCCTCAGAGCCGAAATTGGGCCCACTGATAATTAGCTTTTAGTAGAGCCTGATGATAGAAACACAACATTTTGCATGGATACTCCTGATTTTCTAACTTAAGTAACTGGATTCGTTATATCTTGAAATTGGTTCCCCCAGAGCCCCAATTGGGCCCACTGAGAATTAGTTTTTAGTGGCGCCAGATCATAGGCATTTGCTGGACTCTTCTGTTAAGCGTGTCACATGAACTGCAGCTATGAGATCCTAGAGGATAAAGCATGTGGCAACCTGCAACACCATCAAGGGAAAGCCTATGGGGGAGAGGCTGCAGTGGGGCAGAGAATCAACAGTCTCCCCTGTATAAGGGCACCAGCAGGTCTCCAGGACAGACCCAAATGTGGCTGATGCTGCCTGGGGTCTTCCCGTGCTAATTGTGGCTGGGAGAAGCCTCCAGCTATCACAGACTCTCAACATCTTCATGCAGCCAGGCTCCGACTGAACCCCTTCTGGAAATTAAATTTGCTTCCCTCCCCCCACAGCCAAACAAGCCATCCCACCACTCTCCCTCCTTTGGGCTGTGTGCGTTCTCCTGGCAGGGCTGTGTGCATTATCAGCAAGTGACACAGGCATTATGCACTTTGCAGGATTCAGTTCATAGTACAAAGAGGAGGTGGGTAGGAGGACAAGGTTTTGAGCACCCATGGAGCCTGACGAGGATACGGTACACTCAGAACAGCCTATTCTCGTTAGAACAGGTACGTTCAGGTGCTGCATGTTCTGATCATCTAGATATCACTAATTGCACCTGGTCTGCAAGTGTTTTCTTTTGTCTGATCAGTGCAACTGGTCTAGTTGCCACTAGGAAGACCATTCAGGTTGCCCCATGGAGCATGCACTGAAGGCACTCGGGGAGTGGCTACTTGGGGAGCAGTGATTTGCTGCTGCTGCAGAGCCCAGGAGACATCCCCTCCATTTCTCAGGGCTTCTGGCAAGGAGGCTGCAGGCATTGGTTTGCATAGAGTCTTTAAGGGAAGATGAGCCTTCCTGATTTGTGGGGATTGAGAAAAGAGACCCTGTGGGATTTGTCGTTTTGTAAGCACATCACAAGCTATGTTAATTTCTTAAAGTAATATATAAGAGAAAAGTATTTTCAATAAAATATGCAATGTTATTGTAATTGACATAGTTCATTCATCACACCTTTTACTATATTTTTCCGGGTGACCAGGTATTTCTGCTAGTTATTAATAAAAGTATTGCTAAACATGAAGGAAAATGGCATTAGCTGAAAAAAGGAGTAAGCAAAGCAAAGAAAGCGGGATTGTAAATTTGATTTTTAATTGTTAAATATTCCATTTTTATGGAATTCAAAAGTGTTTATTGTTTACAAATACTTCCTGTCCTCATAATCCAAGTGTGCTGTTTTGTTGTACCATTTAGAAATTCAGTATACCAATTTCAATTATGTAAATCTATTAATATTTTATTACCAGTCTTTGATTTCACCTTTTAGAAATACATAGGTGAGATGTATACATTTATAATAGGGGCAGTTTTTGCTAATAAATCCATTAATACCCTGCCTACCTAGCAATATCGAGGCAATTACTTTTTAAAAACCATTAAAAATGAATAACTTTGATATAATGGGCTGATATCAATAAAAATAATGAACTGTAATTTCCTTGTGTATTGCATATGTACAGCCTGAGAAGAATATTTTTCCTTGTAAGCCACATTTTTCCTTGTAAGGAATATTTTTCCTTGTGTTGCCACAGAAAGGCTGAGTTAACAAAGAATATTAATGATTCTTTACAAAACATTAATAATTTGTATTTCAGCACTTGGATGCCAAGGAGAAAGATGCCTTCAAGACAGATGCACTTCAACTGGTCTACCTCTTGAGGAAAAAACACTAAAACTAGCTTTTCTAGGTATTTAAATTAAGTTAAAATGTACCTTGGAATTTTAAAAAGAGGATGTCCCAGTTTGATAACCTATCAATTTCTCTTGAAAGGTTATTGTTAGTGTTTTCAAATAATTTTATTTTTAATCACTTTTGAAATTTCAGGCAATATCTCAGTTTCTTTTCCTAAAAGACTGCATAATCTATAAAGGTCACCAAATAAAGAACAAACAGAGGGACATCAGAGATACTATGCAAATAAAACTTGACTGAAGTTTCAGTTAATCTCCCATGGAAGTCAGAGGAAGTAAAAAAATCTTTGTATTTAATGGAAGTTGGATCAGACCCTAAGGCTACATCTAGACTGCACTGTTCTATCAGAAAAAAATATGCAATTTGCAGTATGCAAATTATGTATCTTTCTTCGATTTACTTTAAAAAGAGGCTTTTGAAATTTGGTGTATCTACATGGTGCCAAATTGTAAAAGAAAGTGCTCTCTTGAGCCATCCCTTGTTCCTCATAGAACAAGGTTTACCCGAGATAGCAAAAAAGTGCATCCATTCTTTTGAAAAATGTTTCAAAAAAGCGGACAGATTCCGTGGACATGGCATTGCTTTCACAGGATAACTCCGGTATCCAGAAAAAGCAATGCAGTCTAGACGTAGCCTCACTGAAAAGGGAAGGGATGTTTAACTGTTGACACTAGACAGATGCCAATTTATAACATCTGAAGATTTGGCCCTTTAAAAAGGTGCTAATTTTCAAATTCATCTTCTCTTTTTTAAACAAAGCGTAGTTAAGGGCATTTCAGATTTTGAAAACATTTAATTGTTCTGCGCAATATAAAGTATTTTTCTTTTCTAATCTTTTAAAAAGTTGATATTCTCACCATGATGTCATACATAATTTGTCATTAGCTAGCTTTTGGTATCTCAAAAGCCCTTAGGGTATGTCTACAGTAGCTTGGTAGTTCGAGCTAGGTAGGCAAATGAGGGCAATTGGAGTTTCAAATGAAGCCCGGGATTTAAATAACCTGGGCTTCATTTGCATCTTCCCGTGCACCACCATTTTTAAATCTCCCTCAGTCCGAACTCTGTGCCCACAGCTACACATGGCACGGAGTAGGTAGTTTGAATTAGGATCTCTAATTCGAACTACTGTTACACCTCATTCCACACCTCAACTCCGGTTGCCCTCATTTGCCTACCTAGTTCAAACTACCGAGCTAGTGTAGACATACCCTTACATATTCTAAGGTTTGGTGACCCATGACAGTTGCAGTCCTTTTTTTTTTTAATCAGGAATGCCTAATGTTTTATCTACAGTGCCTTAAATATAGGCTCCAGGTGTCTAAAAAAGTGTCAAAAATACAATTTCATTGGGAAATAATTGATTGATTATTAATATTTGAATGTAGTCTACGCATAAAATATGTACAAAAATTACAGATACATGCTAGAAATGTGTTCTTAAGCCATGTTTGGCAAGCAATGTATAAGTATAGTATACCCTAGAAAAAAGGATTATATTTTTGTTTGTCTGTCAAACCGCATTGTCAGGGAGAAGACAGCATAGCAGCTATACCCCAGAAGAACACAGAAATTGTATCTAGGCTATAAAGACACAGGGTCTGAAACTCAAATTATAAGCAACTGAATCAACTAACTGTATGTCATATTACTCTAGTTTAAAAGTATATCAAGTAAGGTTTTTTAAAGAAAACTGTCACAGTAGAGACAAATATTGTAAAATATATAAAGAGAGTAATATCATTATAAAATACATATTGTACCCCTATGAGATAGTATGAATATTAATAATTATTATACTTCAAAGGTTGTGACTCTACACTGCTTAAACAGAGCGGTGTTGGAGATGATAAACTGACAGAAAGGGAGGAACATCATGAAGTCCTTTCAAGTCTAGGGATAAAACATTGAATTTAGGAAGATATTGGAAAATGAGAGAACTACCCTTGGCTCCCATCATTAGACAAAAACACAGGGCCAGAGCTCTTGCAAACTGGGAAAGATGGGTTTTGCACCAAACAGGTCTAAACCTTTGTGAATAGAGATACAAGGGAAACCTGTACTTCGTAGTTCTCCTGAATGTCCTGTCTGAGTGGTTATGTGAGAGAAACCATTTGAAACAAAGACTTACACCTTGCTAAAATAACATTTAGATGTTTAGTTCTGTGTTTTCACTTTGTTTTTAGTTATCCCTACCTATACTTTTTACTTGGCATCACTTAACCTATGTTTTACTTTTAATTTAAACCAACCCAGTGCTATATTTGAATGGAAGCAATTGTTAACTACAGTTAATGGATCTAGCTCTTTATCATTATTCCTGATAGGACCAAGAAAGAACTATACACTTCAGACCTTGACTTTGGGGAAATTCAGGATTGGAGTTATTTGGCAAGCAGTGGCACTAGAACAATTTTTAGGGTGGAGATGCTGAGCTACCCCCCCTTATCACATCTGTACCACTGTTGGGTGTGACTGTGGAGTCGCGGGCTATTTCTACACTACAGAGGTTTATTGAGGAAAATGGCTGTTTTTCTGAAAAACTTCACTTACGCCCACACTGCAATAGCGTTTTTCAAAAAAAATCGAAAGAACAAAAGGGTTTTTTCTGACATTGGTAAACCTCTTTCTATGAGGAAGAAGCCTTTTTCCTAAAGAGCTCTTTCGGAAAAAGGAATGTATGAACGGGGAAGAGAGAGTTCTTTTGGAAGAAAAGGAAAGAGGAAAAAGCACAGGTGCCCTGGTGGCCACTCTATGCATTGTAATCACAGCTGAAATGCAAGATAGCATCCATTCAGTGTGGACAATATCTTTCGAAAAAGCAGATGTCTTTTTCAATGTGCTGTGTAGTATGGACACTCTCTTCCGGAAGCTCTTTCAGAAGATCTCTTCTGGAAATGCTTCTTCTGAAAGAAGCCTATAGTGTAGACGTAGATGGGGCCAACAGTTGGGACCCCATAGCACACAGTATAGCCCACTAGGCTTACAGGCAGGAGTCCCAGTTGCAGCAGAGCACTCAATGCATAGCAGCAGTCAAAAAAGCAAACAGAATGCTAAGAGTCATTATAAAGGGAAAGAGAATAAAATAGAGAATATATCTTATTACTGTACCGCTCTATAAATCCATGGTATGCCCACATCTTGAATACTGTGGTCACCTCATCTCAAAAAAGACATCTTGGCATTGGAAAAGGTTCAGAAAAGGGTAACAAAAATGAGTAATGGTTTGGAACAGGTGCCATTTGAAGAGAGATTAAAAAGGCTGGGACTTTTCAGCTTAGGAAAGAGGAGACTAAGGGTACGTCTAGACTATGTGCCTCTGTCGCCAGAGGCATGTAGATTAGGCTACCCAACACAGTAAAATGCAGCAGCGATTTAAATAATCGCCGCTTCATTTAAATTTACATGGCTGCCGTGCTGAGCCGACAAACAGCTGATCAGCTGTTTGTCGGCTCAGCGCGATAGTCTGGACACTCCCCTGCCGACATCAAAGGTATTTGTCGACCACCCACGTATGCCTCCTGGGATGAAGTTTACCTGGGTGGTCGACAAATAGGGTATGTCTACACTACCCCGCTAGTTCGAACTAGCGGGGTAATGTAGGCATACCGCACTTGCAAATGAAGCCCGGGATTTGAATTTCCAGGGCTTCATTTGCGTAAGCCGGGCGCCGCCATTTTTAAATCCCGGCTGGTTCGAACCCTGTGCCACGTGGCTACACGCGGCACGAACTAGGTAGTTCGAACTACCTTTACTCCTCATTCCACAAGGAAGCTACATCAAGCAGGAAGCTACATCAGATGAGCATTTTAAAGTACTCAAGATTACAGTACGAGCAGTGAAAAAATCCTGCAGTATAGGGTTTGTCACTGCTTGTACTCTAAAATCCTGAGTAAAAGCCCCAAAATGTGATAGCTTCACAGTTGCTTATAAAGTGATTCACAGCAGACTCTGAGATTTCTGAACACTGGATCTGGATGATCATTTCTAGCTCTCTTTCAATGACACACAGTTAGTAGTGTTCAATATCTTACCTTGCCCTTTCTTTTGGTACAGGCTGCACTTCTCTGGTCTGGCACTCTGCAGACCTGACCTAAATGAGGGAGTTTACCGGACAAGGGAAAGTCAATTCCAGACCCTCTCCTAACAGACTTGGGGCTCTTCTGAGGTCCATCAGCAGATATTGCCATGCTCCTCTATGGACTCTGGGTCCTCATCCCTGCTGCGCTGCTGGCCCTGGCCAGCAGGTTCTCTGCCCTGCCAGGCTCCATGTCCCGGGGTCATTGATCCCAGCTAGGTTTTACTGATGCTCCAGCCTCAACCCCCAGGTTTCATGCCCCTCTCTGCCATTATCTGCACCCCTGACTGGGCTCAACTGCTGGTTCAGCTCCAGCTGCCAAGCTCCACACCCCCAGCTACGCTCTGCTGCCAGCACTGGCCTTGGCTGCTGAGCTCTGCTGCTGGCCCAGGTCCTAGCCATTAGGTTCCATGCCCCCCAGATGTCTGGGCTTCACTGTCGGTCTGGCACTGGCTGCTGGGCTCCCTGCCAGCCCTGAACACCAGGCTCCTGGCTCTTTTTCCAGCCACCAGAGAGTCCTGGACCACAGAAATTCAACCTTTTATGGGAGCTAGCCAACCAAAAAACCCACTGATCTTTAGTAAGGGGCCAACAGTCCCCTTACATTAGGACTAATTTTGTGCAGAAGCTGTTTTTTTTTCTTCAAGACATGGTTCATGTAGATGGTGTCATCACCAATTACTGGCTGGTAAAACTACATACCCAAAGGAAGTGATAGAATCCCTACCATATGAATGACAAACTTATTTTGAATATCTTGGGCTGGAGTATATGTTGCTCAATATCTTTATGTCATCATTTACAGCTGTCTTAAGTGGGTGGAAAGTCATTTGCTTCTGACTCAGTAGCAATTTGTAAACATCGTATTCTGATTGTGCACAGAAGTATAAATGACTTTTTCAAGAGGCAGAGAAACAGACTACTAGCCCTTATGCTTATGGAAAACAAAATGGATATGACACACCTTTTTTTCTTCTCTGATATCCACTATTAGGGTATGTCTGTACTTGCAGCCTATTTCAGAATAGGGCTGTAAATGTAGGCATTCGGAATTGCACATCAAGCCCGGGATTTAAATATCCCACACTTGATTTGCATGTTCCTGGCCGGGAGCCATTTTTGAAATTTGCAAGCCCGGAATAATTGCTTGTGTCTACACGTGGCAGTGAAACAGGCATTTGAAATAAAGCCCTATTTTGAACTACTTGTTAAATCTCACTGCAGGAGGAATAACAGGTAGTTCAAAATAGGGCTTTATTTCGAACGCCTGTTTCACTGCCGTGTGTAGATGTGGGCAGTTATTCCGGGCTTGTAAATTTCAAAAAATGGCTCCTGGCTGGGAAGATGCAAATCAAGCGTAGGATATTTAAATCCCAGGCTTGATTTGCAATTCCGAATGCCTACATTTGCAGCCCTATTCCAAAATAGGCTGCAAGTGTAGACATACCCTTAGATATGGAAAAGAGGTATCATATCATACCTAAGAACAAGCAAGGTTCCAGTGGCTAGAGTACTCTGTTAGCAAATGGGATCAGTTCTCTGCTCCACCACAGAACTGTGTTCAAGTCACAGCTTCTCTGCTCCTCATTTTCCCATCTGTTAAATGCTAATTATCATACTTCCCTACCTCACAGGGTTCTTGTGTGGAAAAAGACATAACAGATTGATTGAAAACACTCACATGACTATATGCTTTTTATTATGTCAAAGCAGGGAAAATATATTTTAATCAGATTTATAATTTATCTTATGATGGGTCCATAATTCATCCTTAGTGCTTAAATAGATTAACCCCAGATTTTCTGGGCAGACATTTGTACCAATTAGATTTACCGGAATATAATCTATGGGAGTACTCAAACATGACAGGAATACTGTTCCATTTTTCTGTGGCTTAAATGTAGCATAAACACTTCTAAAATCAGATCAGATCAGCCTGCTCGGAGATACTGCTGAACCTTCCCTTCCGTCAATATGTGCTTTAACAGTTTTAATTCCTTTTTATACTCTGCTGAAGTTGTGAACTCACAAATAAAAAGGGAATCACTGATAAATATTAAAATTTGAATAGGTCTTTGATAGAATTCTTTCTTCAGAAACAGATGATTTGGGACATATTTTGTCTCAGTTACGTAAACAGTCAATAGGGTTGAACTGAATTCATTATCCAGACAAAATCACAAAACTAACATCCATTGTCATCTTGTTTATATCATTTTTCCTCCTGACTGTCTCATATAAGGTTTTTAAGTTTCATAAGATAAACAATTCATTTACTTACACCCACTTTTGCTCCTCTTCTGAATCTGATGTCTATAGGACTGCATCTCTTTACAGAAGAACCAGAATATAGTTATAAGATGCTTTCCTATCCATACCATCTTCATCTTCCATCCATTATGTAGTGGGAGGGTCAAGAGGAAAAAGGCAAAGAGCAGGATGAGTGTTTAAAATTTATCTTTTGTCATTTACCAAGTTCAGAGTAAACTAATTCCATTTGGAAGTTTCAGAGATATCATTTGTTAGTTTAGAAGAACAACAACTAGTATATAATGTGATATGCCCTTTCTTTTGATTCACAGGTTACCATTATAATTCACATTATCAAAAACTGTAAAACCCTGCTGTATAATATGAGGCCACATTGGGAATACTGTGTCCAGTTCTAGGCCCCCCTATAGAAAGGATGTGGATGCATTGGAGAGGGTCCAGCGGAGGGTGACCAAAATGATTAGGGGGATGGAGCGCATGACCTATGAGGAGAGACTGAGGGATTTGGGTTTGTTTAGTCTGCAGAAGAGAAGAGTGAGGGAGGATTTGATAGCAGCCTTCAACTTCCTGAAGGGAGGTTCCAAAGAGGATGAAGAAAGACTGTTCACAGTAGTGATGGATGGCAGAACAAGGAGCAATGGTCTCAAGTTACAGTGGAGGAGGTCTAGGTTGAATATGAGGAAAAACTATTTCCCTAGGAGGATGGTGAAGCACTGTAATGGGTTAGCTAGGGAGGTGGTGGAATCTCCATCTCTAGAAGTTTTTAAATCTTGGCTTGACAAAGCCCTGGCTGGGTTGATTTAGTGGGGATTGGTCCTGCCTCGGGCAGGGGGCTGGACTTGATGACCTTCTGAGGTTTCTTCCAGCTCTAGGATTCTATGATTCTATGATAATACGCTCCATGTGACCCTTTTGCCAGTTGGGCTGGCGGCAACTAGGTCTAGGTTCAATTCCCAGGGGTTATTTTTCAACTATACAACACAGACCCAACTCTCTGCCCCACCCAGTAACCTGGGAAAATGACACACCACCCCTGAGGCACTGCAGAGAGGTAATATTTTCCTGGTCGTAAGCACAGAGTCTGAGGCTGTGTCTAGACTACATGCCTCTGTCAGTAGAGATTAGACAGATCAGCAAAGATTAGACAGATCAGCAAAGGCAAATGAAGCCACGATTTAAATGATCGCGGCTTCATTTACATTTACATGGCTGCCGCGCTGAGCCGACAAACAGCTAATCAGCTGTTTGTCGGCTCGCGCGCTAGTCCGGACGTTCCCCCTGTCGACATCAAAGCCCTTTGTCGGCAGCCCCGTTATTCCTCGTGGAATGAGGTTTACCGGGGCTGCCGACAAAGGGCTTTGATGTCGACAGGGGGAACGTCCAGACTAGTGCGCGAGCCGACAAACAGCTGATCGGCTGTTTGTCGGTTCAGCGCGGCAGCCATGTAAATGTAATTTAAATCGCAGCTCCATTTGCCTTTGCTGAACAAACAAATCTACATGCCTCTGCCGACAGAGGCATGTAGTTTAGACGTACCCATAGTGTAGAAAAGAAACTTTAAATAAAGAGAGAAAAGTTACACAACATTAATCAGCGAAACTGTGAGCATGATAACCACCTCACATTATATGAGCCTTCTGCTTCATGTTCTTGAGTTCTACAACCAAAATTCCTTTACTCTGCCCCCCCTGTGCTTCCTCAGCTTCCCTACTCACAGTAGTTCTCCTTGGATAATGAGGATCCAGAGTTCAGAGGAATATCTGTGTGAGTTCATCTCCCACTCAGAAAAGAAGGCATCTTGCTCGCTTGCCCTGGCTGGCCAGTCTGGCAGCCATGGTTCCTCTACACTGGCCACCCCGCCAGCCATGGCTCCTCTGGTTACCCTGCCAGCTGCTGTTTTTCACTTGCTGGCTGCCCTGGCTGCCCTGCCAGGTGCTCATTCTGCTGGCCACCCTGCCAAACATTCGTTCTGCTGGCTGTTTCACCAGCTGTTTGTTACATTCCATTCTTCCTTACCAGCTACTCCCTTGGTAGCTAGCTGCTCACGTGGGGTATGTCAACACTACAGCGCTAATTCGAACTAACTTAGTTCGAATTAGTTAATTTGAACTAAGCTAATTCGAACTAATGCATCCAGACTAAAAAACTAGTTCAAATTAGCGTTTTGCTAATTCGAACTAGCTTGTCCACACAGAGTGGACCCTGAACCGGGGTTAAGGATGGACAGAAGCAGTGCCGGCAGGGCATCAGATGAGGATTTAGAGGGTGGAGCTGCTGTCTCAGGCTATCCGAGGGCTGTGCTTAAAGGGACCCGACCCCCACCCCGGACAGACAGTTCTCAGGGGTGCCCCGCTTGCAAAGCAGTCCTGGCTTGGATTGCCCAGACTGCCCACACTGGGCACATCACACCACTCGGCCATCAGACCGGCTGCACTTGCCGCAGGCTGCCATCTGGGGAGAGGGGACAATTGAGGGGCTGCAGGAGAGCTTCCACCCCCAGAAGCCCACAGAGCCAGCCCAGTCCTCCCCATCGGGGGCTTGTATCCCATTCCTCCATCACCTCCTTCCACTTACCCCTCCCTAGCCCTCCTTCCTGATGTACAAAATAAAGGACAATTGTGTTCAAAAATAGAATCTCTCTTTATTGACCAAAACTCGGGGAGACTGGGAAAAGGAGGTGGGAGAGGGGAAGAGAGAGGGTGGGAGAGGGGAGGGCAACTACAATGATGAGGGGTTTGGAACAGGTCCCATATGAAGAGAGGTTAAAGAGACTGGGACTTTTCAGCTTAGAAGAGAGGAGATGGAGGGGGGATATGATAGAGGTCTATAAAAGCACGAGTGGGGTGGAGAGGGTGCATACGGAAAAGTTCTTCATTAGTTCCCATAATAGAAGGACTAGAGGACACCAAAGGAAAGGAATGGGTAGCAGGCTTCAAACTAGTAACAGAAAGTTCTTCTTCACAAAGCAAAGAGTCAACTTGCTGCAGAAGGCTGTGAAGGCTAGAACTAGACAAGAGTTTAAAGAGAAGTGAGATAAAGTGATGGAGGTTGGGTCCATGGAGTGGTATTAGCCCGGGGTAGGAGTGGTGTCCCTGCCCAAAGTTTGTGGAAGGCTGGAGAGGGATGGCATGAGACAAATGGCTTGGTCACTGTCTTCGGTCCATCCCCTCCAGGGTCCCTAGGGTTGGCCGCTGTCGGCAGACAGGCTGCTGGGCTAGATGGACCTTTGGTCTGACCCAGGACGGCCATTGTAAGCTCAGGGTCGGGGGTCTCAGTGGACCACCTTGATTTTCACGTGCACCTGCTCCTGGGTGGCCAGGCTGGCAGCTCTCCTGCCCTAGACGGCCACTTTCCTGTGCCTCGTGCGGAGATCGGGGACAAGGTCCACGATGTCCGCACTAGACCAGGTGGGTGCCCGCTTCTTGAGGTCCCAGGCAAGCTCCCGGGAGCCACCAGCCTGGTCCCGGGAAGAAGGGGAGGGCTGGGGGGCTTCGGGTGGGTAGCTCGAGCCGTGCCTGGTGCAGGGTCTGCTGGCTGGGTGCTGGCAGGCTTGCACCTGGCACGGGCACCGTAGCCAGCCCGTGCCCCTTTAAGGGGTCTGGGGCCGGGAGGGGGGGCAGACGATTTTCAGTGGTGTTGGCCAGAGTGGTCACCTGGGAAAGCTGGGGAGGGCTAGCCTCCCACTAGTTCGAATTAAGGGGCTACACACCCCTTAATTCGAACTAGAAAGTTCGAACTAGGCTTAGTCCTCGTAAAATGAGGTTTACCTAGTTCGAACTAAGCGCTCCTCTAGTTCGAATTAAGTTCGAACTAGTGGAGCACTTGTGTAGCGCCTATCAAAGTTAATTCGAACTAACTTCTGTTAGTTCGAATTAACTTTGTAGTGTAGACATACCCTGGCTGACTGCAGGTTAGTCTCTTTGTAATTTTCAGCTCTGCAGGCTGAGCAGAAAAATAGCCCCATCACAAGCAATTTCAGATTTCATTTGAGTTCTTTAATATAACAAAACAGGCTCCTAATAAAGACTATCTTGTTCTTTCTTTGATCTGGTTAAGGGATATTGGAGACACTTGGGTTGTGTCTAGACTGCAGAGGTTTTTTTAAAAAAAGTAGCCTTTTTTCAAAAAAACGTCACCTGCGTCTAGACTTCAGCCACGTTCTTTCGAAATTAAATTGAAAGAACGTGGCTTTTCTTTTGACGACGGTACTCCTCATTTCACGAGGAAGAATGCCTTTTTCGATGGAGATCCTTCGAAAAAAGTGTGTGTGGATGCGGGAAGCCAGTGTTTTTGAAAAAAAGGGCCTACAGGAAGAAGCCCTGTTGGACAGTCCAGGGCATGCCTTGCATCTGTCTGGTTCATGTCTGCAACCATCTTTTAAAGGGACAGTCACCCTCATAGCCAGCTGTGGCAGCAAAGCATCCAGAGCACATGGTTCTTCCAGTGCAGTCATGTCCCAGCCCCAAGACTCTCCTGGGCCTTCCAGACAGCCTTCTGAGGACCAGGGGCTCCAAATGCCGGGCACCAGCATGGTCTGGGCCAGAGCTCAAGACCCTTCTTGAGCTCTGGTCAGAGGAGGAGGCCTTACAAGCCCTGAATACAAGGCAGTGAAATGCAGACATTTTTGGCCGCATGGCAGAGGCACCACCCCCGCACCCAGTACCAGGTGTGCTCTAAAGTGAAAGAGCTGGGCCAGCAAGGAGAGCTCCCATTCTGGGGCAGCCCCCCACTACTGCCCTTATTATTCTGAGCTGTCCCAGATCCTTGGTGGTGGGGAAGCATGCACACCACTGTGTCTTGTCTAATCTGGCTTGGGGGACCCCGTGGTGGACGCGCCAGAGCATGACCTAGAGGAGTCCAGGGAGTCTGGAGATGGGGTCATGGTGCCGGAGGAGGAGAACAGTTAGGAGACCATGACCCTCACTCTGGAGCCAGTCTCCCAGACCCCAGAAGCCACCCAGGTGTCATCTGATGCCAGAGACGAAGCAGCAGGTGAGTGCAGTGAGGTCGTTTAACACACAGAGTGGGGGAGGTGGGTGCACAGTGGGTGATGCACAAGGGAAACCTGTAATACTCACCCTGGACATCATGCAGCTGGCTGTGCATGGGCCAACATGTCCAGCGGTAGAGTGTGACACATGGGGGTGCACTACGTGGTGGCATAAACCATGTCCAGAACACACCCTCCAGAACACATCCAGGTGGGTTGTCAGTGCGAGGTCCCATTGACACTTTGGGACCCCTTTGATGCTCAGGTTGATGCCCAAGTCACACATGGTGTTACCTTCAGAACATCTGAGTCCTCTGTCCGAAGGATAGGGCATGCTCTTTTGAACAGCTGTTGCACACGACTGATTGTGTCTTCCTCTTTTCCTCCACAGCTGAACCAGCCGTGCAAGAGGGCCGCAGCACCTCAGCCCCACCTCCATCCTGGGGACATGGGAACTGCAGACACAGGCGTGGCTATGCAGAAATCCTGAGGCAGCATGTGGCATCCCTGCAGGAGCTCAACACCATTCTGTGAGGATGGAGGCAGAGGCTCGGTGGAATGATGGCTGATGGAGGAGCTTGTCCAGCAGCACACGTCCCAGTGTGACACTCTCAGGGAAGTCTGTAGCTTGCCTGCTCCTGCTCCTCCAGCACACCATGACCCTGCCCCACCAAACCCCCCTTCCACAGCACTATCCCCTTCCCCCCTTGTATCTCCCTTTCCCCTGAAGCCTGAGCATGTGGGCAAGACTCACCAGCCATACACCCAGGAAAAAGTTTGCTATAGTAAATCCTATCATCCCACCATTGGCCTATTTACCACTGATAGTGAAAGGTTATTTAGTTGCCAAGATCATGTTATCCCATCAAACCATCCCCTTCATAAACCCATCTAGCTTAATCTTGAAGCCAGATAGGTCTTTTGCCCCCACTACTTCCCTTGGAAGGCTGTTCCAGAACTTCACTCCTCTAATGGTTAGAAACCTTCGTCTAATTTCGAATCTAAAGTTCCTAATAGCCAGTTTATATCCATTTATTCTTGTGTCCACAATGGCATTAAGCTTAAATAATTCCTCTCCCTCCCTAGTATTTATCCCTCTAATATATTTAAAGAGAGCAATCATGTCTCCCCTCAGCCTTCTTTCGGTTAATGCAAACAAGCCAAGCTCCTTGAGTCCCCTTTCATAAGACAGGTTTTCCATTCCTCAGATCATCTTAGTGGCCCTTCTTTGTACCTGTTCCAGCTTGAATTCATCCTTCTTAAACATGGGATACCAGAACCAAACTGGTGTCCCACGGAGCAGTAGCTGTCAGGGGTGGCCAGCTTCCAGAGGGCCATAGCGACCCTCTTTTCCAGGGGGATGGCAGGCTGCAGGTGGGTGTCCTACCATTGCAGAGCAGGGGCAAGCCAGGTATGCAGCTCCTGGAAAGTGGCCTTCCAGATCCGGAAGTTGCAGAGCCACTGCTGGTCATCTCACAGATCCATAACGAGCCGGTCCCACTAATCAGAGCTGGTGTCAAGCCTCCAAAAACGCCTCTCCACGAAGAAGTTTGGAGGCAAGGGCAGTGGGGCTGCAATGACGGGTGAACTTTTTGTACTCTGGTCTGGGTCCAGATGGGGAAGTAGCCTCATGACTGTGTCATGCAGATGAAGCAAAACTTGCAGTAAGATGGTGTGGGGCCATCGCCTGCCCAGGGGCAAGACTCTGGCTCCATGGCAAAAAAAGGGGTCTAAATCAGGAAAACCTCCAAACAAAAAAACCTGCTGTGCTGTCCCAGGAAGCTGGGCACTCAAAACAAGCACTGCAATGCCTTTCTTACCTCCTAGAGGGACAGCAAAGACAGCTGCAGGAGCAGAGCAATGGGTGTTCAGGGGGGTCTCTTTAAACACGCGTGTCTGCAAAGGGCAGGCAGCAGCACCCGGAAGGAAATGCTGCCCCCATGTCCTGGCAGAAGTGGTTCCGGGTGGCATCCAGCAGTCAGGACGCTCTTTTTTGAAAAAGTGGATCGATTTTCCGATCCGCATAATATAATGTAGATGCTCTTTCTCAAAAGTTTCTTGCAAAAAAGCGTCTTTTGAAAGAGGCATGCAGCCTAGACATACCCTTGGGGAGACTCCACACCTCCAGACCGAGACGTGTTCCCACGACTCTTAAGGCACATGTACACTCACCATGTAGATTGACATTATGGCATGTGATTTAATAGGTTTGATTTAGATCTGTAAATTGAACACTGAGTGCAGCTTCATCTGTGCCAGTACTCCTCACAATCACAAGGAGAAAGAGAACCTGACAGGAGTATTTGCTCTCATCAGTCTCCTGCTATGTGGATGCAGCCAAGATTATTTTAAGGTAAGCCAACTGCAGCTATGCAATCTACATAGGTAGAGTTGTGTACCTTAAAACCACCTTCCAGGTCTAGTGTGAACCTGACCTTACTGTTATGGTGATCTGTATTTGAGCCCCTCTCTTAGTAAGTTCCTTTTAGATAAGGGTGACCACTCAATCAGGATAAGCCCAACATAGCTCTGTTTCCCTTTAGTCATACACTGAAGATAACATTTCACTATCCCTGCATTCAATGCTAAAGTGATTTGTACCCAACACCAACCAAAGCTGATCACTCAAAATTTCACAACTCCTGTCAACTAGAGACCTACACATAGTAGGTGTGTTCATGTAAATAGAGTTTTCTCCTGAAGTTGCTTCCCATCACAAAAAAGCTGTCAGGGGAGAGTTTATTCAAACCCTTCTTTCATCTAATTTAAATATGATTCTCTTAATGGTAAGATTTCTCTCCTTCCATACTTAATTACATTTTTTCAATATTTTATGGCATTTTGAACAGGCTCTGCACACATTTTTTTCTGACCATTCCATCAGTTTATTGATGGCAACAAAAGTATGAATTAATTGGATTTGTTTTTTTCATATTAAGTGTACTGATTTTTATGTTAATGTTGTTCCACAGGCAAAACACCATTATACTGTTAAAACAAGACTATCTATTTTCTGCTAAATTAGTCCTTCTTTTTGGTTCAGTAATTCTGTAAAATTCAAATTAACACTCATTTTGCAATTATGTGAACTTATTTTTTCCATTTATTTTAAATTGTAAATCTGTACCATCCATAGACATTTCCAGACACTACCTGAATACAACAATTAGTTATAAAAATATTTGTTAACAAAAGGTATTTTACTTTAGCTGATGCTCAAGAAAGTACAGAACAATGACATCACTGAATCAAAATTGAGTATTGCTTTCTGGTCTTCATTTCTTTTCTTCTTTTCCAGGATTCCTTCATCAAATAGAGTTTGATTTTCTGTATCTTTGATTATAACACGTTTAATATAACTAAAAAAGGAATAGACATAAAAAAACCTCAGAATGGCTTGGGGAATTCATCTTTATTTAAAGGTAGACTGATAATACATTTGCATTATATAAAAAATAACATTATGGGAAATATTACATCTATTGCCAGATGGCTTTGAGTTTAGTTACCAAGTAGACTGACAGAAGTAAGATCCACAGAAAATAAAGCTTGACTCAGCACTATTTGTAGCTTCATTTTGTATGGTCCTATCACAAATCAACTGGACTCAGTGTAAAGACTTCCAATGACTTCACTGGTCATTGGATTAAGCCCTCTGAAAATAATCCAAAATTATAATATGGGAGGAAGACAACAGCCAGGTTTTCAGAGGTGCACAAGTCATTTGCATACACACATCATTTGGTATTTGCATATTCTCACGCCATGAGAGGTGCCTAATGAGTGATGGCACATGCCTACCAATGGGGGGAAGGGCACAACTGCTCTGGGGTTCAGAGATTCAAAGGAGCCTGGGGCTCCTGGCTATCTCTACTGTAGCGGCAGCAGCAGAATTCAGAACTTTCTGTGGCATGCTACAGGGCTTCAGGTTGTGCACTCTGAGTGGGGCTATAGGGGCAGCGCATTCTGGGCAGTGCTAAAGGGCATCTTCCTTGGTTCTGCCCCTTCTGGGAGCATGGAGCCAGTACCTCTTCCACCTTGCCCTGGGATGCGATGAGTCTGTCAGTTCACCTGGTCATGCTCTATTACTCGAAATGTTCAATGCCACCACAAGTCAGGTCATTTTGGGGATTAATGTCTGTGTTTTAAAATCAAATATCGAACATTGTCTGATGAAGTAAACCACAGAGGTGAATAAAATTTTGCAATGAAATTCAGAAATTTTGAAGTTTGAATTTTTTTTCACATTCCTACTTTGTCTCAGTTCAAACAAAATTTTCCTACTAAAATGGACATGTTTTAAGTGATCTCAACTTCTTGTCAAACAAAAAAAGCATGGAAAAAAGTGATAGGAAGATAAGTATATAGTAGTTCAAAAAGAAAATAATGTGTTTCCTACATTGCAGCAAAATTAAGTCTACATTTCTTAAAAAGAGCAGTTCTCTTTTTTGGAGAGGGGCTATTGTGACAATTCATGCCATTATTATAACATAAATCATTAGTTAGGTCCAATAGCTATTCCTTGATAGGAAATCACAACATACCTACTGATGAACTTGCAGACATGAGAATAGATTGGATACCATTACAAATGTGGATAATAAACACATTGAAAAGAACACAAGTATCATTTTAGCTTTAATGTAGACTACCAATTTTAAAGCAGATAGACCTTTTTACAGAATGAAATATATAAAAAAATTAATAGAATAACTGAACCAAGGCAAGCACAAGCTTAAATACAAACGGATTCACAATGATAAAGAAAAAATATGTCTGTGGATTTGGAATTTTATGTATTAATATAGTGAGGTATCAATACCACATTTAATGAGCATATTAAACTGCTTGTCATAACATATAAACTAGAAGTATAAGGAAACATTAAAATGAGATTGAACAAAGTACCTGTAGTAGATATGGAGCAATTTAATGTTTACTAAAAATCTCAGACCAAACCAGTTAGCAAACCCAGTAAAGAAAGAATTTTCCTTAACAGTGCAATGTAAATCCAGAGTATCTGGTAATAGTAGGGATGAATGGACTTTTTATCTTAAATAATAAACAGAATAAATCAACAGAACATACATGGATAGGAACTGACTTTTAAAAAGTTGACGGCATCCACCCAGGATTTTACACTGTGCACTGTGATACCTTCTTTGAAAGAGCAGAAGAAGACATATTAGAACAAAAACCTATGCTGGGAATCTGGAGCTAGCTATAGAGGTACGGGAATTCCATGTCAACAATATGGCCTTCAGCAGACTCAGATCTGTAGCATTTGGAGGCTACGTCCTTGGCTTTTCTCATAGGGTATGTCTACACTACAGGTCCCTGATCTCTGCACTGGACCAGGCAGGCGCCTGCCTTTTCTGGCAGGCTCCTGGGAGCTGGCAGACTGGTACTGGGAAGCAATGGAGGGCTGGCTGGCACTGGCAGCTAGGCCCAAGCTGGGGCCACTGGGTCAGGTGCAGCAACTGCTGGCTCTGGGCTGGTAGGCTTGGAGCTGGCACAGGCACTGTGGCCAGAGTCTACCCCTTTAAGAGCGCCAGGGAGGGGGAAGGGAGAGGAGTTTCCTTGGTTGTGCTCTGGGCACCCTGGGAAGGGCTGGAGGCCCCCTATTTTGAAATAAGCGTCTACACAATGCTTATTTCAAAATAGCAATTTCAAAATTGGGGCTATTCCTCATGGAATGAGGTTTACCAATTTTGAAATAAGTCCTCCGCTATTTCGATTTAATTTCAAAATAGAGGTTTGGCTGTGTAGATGCTGGTAAAGTTATTTCGACATAGCAGCTGTTATTTTGAAATAACTTTGTCGTGTAGACATACCCATATAGAACAAATGTCTTCCCTAAATAGAACCATGTGGAGATCTCCAGAAGAGGAGTCACAATGAGTTTCCTGCCCTTTCTACAGCCTCTCCTCCCTCACACTATTGTTCTTCTTCGGAAGAGACAACTGGTCCTGAAGTATTTTACACAGTCTCAAAGAACAACTGAAGTTTTTCTGGGTCCCACTGCTTATCATCACTGCCAATACTGTCGGAGCTGCCAAATACAGTAAGGGAAAGAATATACCAAGACGAACAGATTCATAATTAAAGATGTAACAAAGAGATGTTATTTGCATTTGCTGTTGTGGGAGTATAACACAGAGCTGGGGTTTGCATTTGATACCAAACTAGCATTTGAGATTCTGGAGCAAATTCACATGTGATAGAGTCAAATTCTCATGAACTGGTTGCAGGCATTATGGGAGTAGTTTCATGTTATGTCCTCTTTCAGAACCAAAAGGATTTCCTCATGGTTGGAGGCCTACTTAGACCTCAGACTTGAAGAAGAAGGTGACAAGGCGGTTTGTTTTAATCAGTGAAAGAAGACAGGGATGGGCTTTAGAGAGAATTTTACAGCAGCACATACAGAATCTAATAGATCTTCTTTTGATGTTAAGATAATCTAATCAAATGGAGAACTATACACCTACTATAGGATCAAAACATACAAAGTAGCCAGTGAAATAATGTTAAGCTTTGTGATACGGAATTACCAGCTATGCTCCTGATGAACAATTAAACCTGCAACAATAAGGTGGAATTCCTGCAAAATTTAGACAAAGAACCCAATATATTTCTTTGTGGTTGTCAGAGGGAGCAGAGGGCAAAGACATGTCAAGAAATTATTGTGGAAACTATTTCAAGGGGAGAAAATGTGAAGTTCGTCTTGTTTGTAGAAAGGTCACACTGAAAAATAATCAGGAATTTTAATCCAAATATGTGACTGGGATGTTATTTTATATTAGTTGGAATATAAATAATAACAAACATTAACAAGTTCTTATTGCTAGAAGGAAAGACTTTGTTTCCACCAGATTTAACTAGTTCCAGCTATGGTCCTCTACACAGAAATCAAATTCCTTTCTCTGTCTCATGTACTTCTTATGTGTCTTTGAGCAAGTCATTTAGCCTTCTGGACTAAATGCCTCTGTGGACATAACTACCACTTTAGGCACCTAAACACAATCGTATCTTCTGAAAATCACGTCCTAACGTTATAGGTACCTAAATCCCTTCAGAGCCTAAAATTCTGCTGATAAAATTGCCATGGAACCTACATTTCTGCTATTGGACATGTGAATTGCCATCTAAGTTCTGATGCTCAAGCATCCAGCTGTGCTAAGCTCCAGGGAAATCCTCAAGTTAAGTGTTGCCCTGCTCATCTTATCTGTGAGGCCCAATCTACTCAGCATTTTTAGAAAAAGGCTTCTGGATTAGGCCTTGCACAAAATATCAGTGATGGTGTTACTGCCCACCTCCCACAAAACCTTTAGTCTTTTGGCTAGAGCATTCTTAAAGGATGTGAGAGACCTGATTCACATCTCCCCTATACCTAGGGAAAGCAGGGATTTTAATTTGGCACTCCTACATTTTATGAGAGTGCTCTAACCACTGGATCATAGAGTTAGTCTCTCTGTGTCTGGCCTAAGTAATATGTATTTATTTCTACAAAGTTCATAACCTTGTAAAATTTAACATGAAATACCAAGATATGAGTTATCAGATTTTTAGAATCAATCTACTGGGAAACTATAGCACAAACTAAATAAATGATATACCTGAACTTGCAGTGTGGCAGAATATGATTAAAGGCTTTACAGTAGAGTTTTCAATTTGACTAATAAAGCTAAAATTGAATTTCATATGCAAAGCTTATATGGATATGTTTGTTATTAGTATTGTGTTCCCCAGGAACATGTATAGTAAAAAGATACACCACCTGAACACTGGTATTTGTGGGCTAAGAGAATTCTAGGTAATAATCCTCATCTTGCATTATAAATATTGTAAGGTTCAAATTCTCTGCTGACAAAACCCCACTTTCAGGTGACAAAGTTGTGTCTGCAGAGAATTTAGCACTAAATTCTGGACATATTTGTTTAGGATTTTAGGATTACTTTAAATTTAATATATTGCATCCTGTATCTTATGTTTTGATTCTTTTTCCTCCTTTTTTCCAAACAAGAGGATATATTAAGACAAATTTTTACTGGCTACTTTATGTAGTTTGTTGTTCAGAGTTGAGATGCTAGATGTTATTTAGCACCTTTAACTTCTCTTGGTAAGTGTAAGCACAGGCTCCCTCCAGACTGCATCCCTCTGTTGGGATGCAAATCAAGCACTTCAAAAGTGCAAATGAGCCCAGAATTTAAATATCCTGGGTTTCATTTGCATAATCACGTTCAGGCACTGTGCCAATCATTCACCCTTTCAAAAGTGAAAGTAAAGTCTAGGTGTGGCTCTGAGGAAAAATGAGGAGTACAGGATTTGCCGAAAAAGCTCCCCGCTGTCTTTACTTTCACTTTCGAAAGGGCGCATGATCTGTACAGCGCCTGAACGTGAGTATGCAAATGAAGGCCGGGATATTTAAATCCTGGGCTCATTTGCACTTTCGAAGTGCCTAATCTATATCCCTCTGTTGGCAGAGGGGTGTAGTTTAGACACACCAAAACTGTCTTATTACCGGTACTATTGTTTTAGTTTTTGTTGGTTTCTTTCTATCTATGATGAACAGATACTAGAACAGTTTGCAAATCTATATGAGAAGATTATTCTTTTTCATTAGGTTAAATGATGTTGTTAAGAAGCATATCCGCATTCTTTAAAAGCTTTTTAAAACAGTTAGCATCTCTCCTTGCTTAGCAAGTGCCACTGTTTTTTCACTTTGTATTGATTGTTTCTCAGTAACAAGGTAATATATTTTGTTTTATGCTATCACCACTCTTGATGGTGACATTAATGGGTGTTGACTCCAAAATCCAATACTTGGATTAAGATCTGAGCTCTTTTTGGTATGAAGACAGCTAGCCTTTTTAGTCCTTTATTTTTTTATTTTTGATTGTTTATAAATAGTTTCTTTACCACAAAGAATTCCAAGGAGGACTGATGAAGCTTCATTGACTATAAAATCATATACCTCTTAAGATGATAGGTGATAAATTTCAGAAGTGACCATTTTTGGTGCTAATTTTTAGGTCTAATTTTTAGGAAGTGTTGAACAACCTATGGGAGTTGAGTGCCTAAATACCTTTTAGTTTCTGGGCCCCAATCTTTCATAACCGGGTCCCTCTATGGTATCTTAATTTGGATACCAGTCATTTTAGAAGATCTTGACAAATATTTTCCAAACACAAGGGCTTCAAATCAATTACCCTTAAATAAGAATTTTGGAGCTTTCAGAAGCAACCAAGTCCTAGAAAATTTCACAGAAATAAACTAGAGTTAGTTTTCAGCATCTGTAGAAATCAGGCTGCTCATTTATGTGACTAAACATACGTTTAACACTTTAGGCAGCAGCATTTGAAAATGTTGGACTATTACAATACATGTTTTATGATATCACCATCAGACTAATCACAGACATCTTATAGAACATACAATATGTCATAGAAAATGTTTATCATGCAGACCTTCCAAAGAGTCACCACAGTTGTGAAGGAAATAGTTCAGCAATAGGAAAAGTGATCAGCAGATTTGGGTCTGAATCTTGTCCCTTTCGCCTAAAATTTCACACATATCTTTTCATAATAGGCACAATAGTCACTCAGTTAAACTTAGAAATTGGCTTGCATTATTTAATCATTATAAATAGTAATTTTTATTATTTTATAATTACTTTTTGTTCCATGACATATATGAAAAATATATAACGGATCTTGTAAAACATCGGTTTGGCCTACAGCAATATTTTCTAACCGCCGTAGCTCCTTTCACGATTAGATTCTTGCACATGGTAATTTACCCTGATGTCTATTAGGAAATCTTACATTAAATTTGGGACAATTAAATCTAGACTTCAATTACAAAAGCCCATAATAAGAGGAATTATTTTATTAAAATATTAATATTTTAATCAGTCTACACTTATCACCAAATTTAGACTCTGTGCAATACAAGAAAAAAGCAGATGATGATGGAAAAATTGTGAGGTGGCTACATAAAGTGTATCATAATCTCAAACAGGGCCTTCGAATGAGGTCCCTGAAATACAAGATGAATAATCCAGGTAAAACATTGCAGTGACACTTTATGGTATGTGTCCAGTACTACTGGCATCTTATGCCACATATCTCTGTTTATATCAGTAATGAAAAGTAATAGTTAATGACTGCTATGTGAAATAGATTTATTTAAATATAAGCTATAGTATATAAAATGTGCAATGAAAAGTACTTCCTTTTTGCTGAAACATCCATATTAGTTTTAGCAACAGATAGTCTATTTTAATAAACTCAAATAAATGAAATGGCTTCTCCAAGAAAATGTCTTACATTCATAACAAACAAATGAATCTTAGTTATCACCTGAATTTTTTTCCTTGACTGTTTTGTTATTTTCTTTTTTATGAAGCCCTATCTTGATGTAAGTATTCAGCACAGTGTGACAGGTTATTCATTTTATCAAATTACAATATCCTTAAGACAAGGAATCCTATATTAAATGTATTCTCATAAACCTGCGACTAAGTCTTCAGTGTATTTACTGGGAACATTCTTTTAAGTAAGGAAGATAACAACGTTTATATAAGTTATTCCATCATAAAGACTTTGACAGAGCAGTAGGTATTATATGTGGTGACAAGTTCATATACAATGTGACAATGATAACTGTTAATGTGTGCACAATGAAAGGAAAAGGTATACCATATATCTTTAGACAAGCTTTGTGAAAAAATGTTCTTCTGCCTTCTGGAAAGGACATGGGATCCTGCTAAATGTATTGCTTAAATTGTATTTGACGAGAAAATGCAGAATGTATTAGTAAAATACTTTTGGGGAAAGTAGGAAGGAAGTAAAAAAGAAAAGGAGAAGGCTTCAGTATGATTTAGAAGCCTTTCCTACAATACAGGCAGTCCCCGGGTTACGTACAAGATAGGGACTGTAGGTTTGTTCTTAAGTTGAATCTGTATGTAAGTCGGAACTGGCATCCAGATTCAGCCGCTGCTGAAACTGACCACCAGTTCTGACTTACATACAGAATCAACTTAAGAACCCCAAACGTCCCCAAGTCAGCTGCTGCTGAAACTGATCAGCAGCTGATTCCAGGAAGCCCGGGGCAGAGCAACTCTGCCTCGGGCTTCCTGTAGTCAGCGCTGGTCAGTTTCAGCAGCGGGTAAATCAGGACGCCTGGGACAGAGCAGCTGGGGTGCTGCTGGGTTGCTCCAGTAGCGCCGCTCCTCGGCACTACTGGAGCAACCCAGAAGCACCACATCTGCTCTGCCCCAGGTGTCCTGATTCAGCCACTGCTGAAACTGACCAGCAGCGGCTGAATCAGGACCAGAGCAGCTGGGGTGCTGCTGGGTTGGACCAGTAGCGCCCAGAGCGGCGCTGCGGGACCAACCGGCAGAACCCCAGCTGCTCTGCCACAGGCCTGCGGAGAAAAGCCTAGTCTGCTGGGGGGGGGGGCGTACTAGCTGCGCCCCCCCCCCCCACCCCAGCAGACCAGGAAGACACGGGCGGCGGACCGAGATGCACCGCGGTCCCGCCGCCTGGGTCCTCTGCGGCTTTGCTCCCCGTCTCCCTGGTCTGCTGGAGACGGGGAGCAAAGCCTCTGAGGACGCCGGCAGCGGAGCAGTCCAGGCGCGCCTGGGGTGCCTCTCTGCCTGAGCCCCCCCGCGGCTTTGCAAAGCGCGGGGAAGCCGGCAGCGGAGCAGTCCAGGCGCGCCTGGGGTGCCTCGCTGCCCGAGCCCCCCCGCAGACCAGGGAGACGCAGAGCAAAGCCCCAGAGGTCCCGCAGTCCGTGTACTCTGGGGCAGCCCCGTTCGTAACTGCGGATCTGACGTAAGTCAGATCCGCGTAAGTCGGGGACTGCCTGTATAGATGTTTAAATAATTCCAAGAGAGCAAATTCTGAAATCTTTAAGAGATATGATTCTAAATTGAACCCCAATCCAGATCACCTATTCCTAAGATGTAATTCCCACATCCAGGGATCACTAGCAGTACCTCTACACATCAACATTATTTTGAAATAATTAGCATTATTTCAAAATAACTTAGTCCGCATCTACACAGCAGGCAGTTATTTCGAAATAATCTTGAAATACTGTCAAACTGGAAGACTTCTTACTCTTACTCCTGTAACCATCATTGTATAAGGAGTAAGGGATGTCGGCGGAAAAGTGCTCTATTTTGAAATAAGAGCTGTGTAGATGCTCCCAATTTCAAAATAAACTATTGGCAATTAGCGTAGCTCAATTTGCATAGCTTATTTCTAATTAAGCCTGGCTGTGTAGACACACCCTAGAGAGCACCAATCACACTGGGAGGGACAGTAGAATTCTTGGCAAAGAGGGAGAAGTGAAAGACACATCTGTGCTTCTTTATTGTTAAAAAAAAATCCAGCCTGAGCATGAAAGTCTACACAGCAATGAACCAGCCTTACACCCCAAGCCGTGTGAGCTGGAACTGTCTGGCACTGGCTTGCAGATTATTCTTTTCTGTGTAGACATACCCTTAGTCTTTGTCTACACTGCGAATTTTTGTGTCAGAAAGTATGCTAATGTATGCTAATTGTATATATTTATACAATATAATGTGAATATTTAAAATCAGATTAGCATAACTCATTAGCATAAGTTGCAATATTATTAGCATATTTTCTGCCGCTTCTTTTTGCACAAGGGGTTTTTGCACAAAAAGAAGCAGTGTAGCTGGTTTAGTTTTGCACAAAACCCCCTCCAGGCATAAGGATCTTGCACAAAACAGGATTTTGCACAAAACAGAAGCAGTTACACTGCTTCTTTTTGTGCAAAAACCTCTTGCACAAAAAGTAATGGCAGAAAATATGCTAAATGTGCAAAAACGTGTAGCGTGGACATAGCCTTACAGTATTCATGTTGTGTGTGGTGGCTACAGTGCTGATTCTGCTTAACTTGTATGAGGTAGCCAAGGCAATACAGATTTAGTAATTGATTATTATATTATTACAATCATTTTTGCATAAGCTCACTTCGTTGATATTCTAGTCCTAGTTTCTCACTAATGTTTGTATTAGGTTTCATCTCATTTCCCCTTCCAGTCCTCTAAACTGAGAACTTTTTGTACTTGATTTAGGATTATCCTTATGTCCTTCCACCCACACATTGTTTCTGGTTACTGCTGATGCACAACTTTAATCTTTTAAAATGTCTTCTCTTTTTCACTGAATTGATAAGTGTCATACACTGCTTTGCAAATCAGAAACTTTCCTATTTATGATTGATGTATATAACAAATTAAAACTAAACATACAAAGCAGTGGTAGGATGGGGACACAACAGTAAATAGTGTATTTATACAATATAATGTGAATATTTAAAATCAGATTCTAGACCCTTCCTCATACAATCCTCTGGACTTAATCACGTTGAAAAGGGGAGGCTAAAATTTAAATCTGGAAATTCAGTCATGATGTTAAATTCAAAATGGATTTTTTTGTGAAACAAAAAATAATATGTGCACCTTGTAAACAGTGCATTTTGGTTTTGTTTCTACTTATGTCTAGATTTTCAGTTGTTCCACTGTCTTTTCATTCTCACCCTGAAGGGAAGAAATTAATGGAGTTTGTGATCTCAACCCAGATATCTTACATAATTTGGAACTTCTGATGAGCACACATTGCCATGTGGGTGTAGATTCACAGAATTAAATGGTAAAATGAACTCTGTTTAGTTATGGATTTATCAAAGTTAAAATTGAAAATTAAAATTTAATTTCATGATGATTAATTTTACTATCTAAAGAAGACTAGAAACATAGAACTGCATATCAAATCTTCATACCATCAGCAGCCTCATTAAAATGAAAATAAAAAAGCGGGAATCCAATATCCAGTTCTGAAGCATATCACAGTTTTTACTCTTATGACATGGTACTGATCTCATGTATTTCAATGTAAAGAATTACTTCAGTGACCCATTTATAGAACTACACTACTGTAAAATCAGTCTAAAGATATCCAAATCAGAGTCTCAGTCCTGATCTTTGTCTTTGTAAGATCTGGGTAAAAGTGTGAGAAATGAAAGGGCATATGTAGGTTAGGGTATGTCTACACTAGCCCCCTAGTTCGAACTAGGGGGCTAGTGTAGACGTACCCTTACATATTGTGATGTGCAAGGCTGATGGGTGGGATAACCGAGTGGTTAGGAAACTAAGTATCTATTCATTTTGTGTCCAGAGTCTGTCACTGACCATCATCATCCCCGTTGTGGTCTTCCTTTCCGTGGATATTGACTCAACCCTTTGGTCAATTCCCCAAATATCTCTAGCTCTCCCAGGATAAGACAGTCCCAAGGAAGATATTGAATCACAAGCCCTCACTATTCTGTGGGAAGAGAGAGGGGATCTTCAGTCCATATATTGTCTTCTGTGGGTGTTTACTCCCAGTCATAAAGTATTCACTGTTTTTACCCTCTCCCCTTGTTTTCTCAATCAGGAGTCTGCAGAAAGGGGGTCTGGTGTTCTTTGTACAAAGGATGACCGCTGCAAGGAGGAAGGCCCTTCCATTCCATCACACCTGTCCTGGGACCCTGTAAGAGGCAAGAATATCCAGAACCCATGGCTGCCTTTAGGCTGCTTCCCTGGGTCACTTCCTGCCACCCATTCTCCTGCTAAAATCTTACTGTTTGATACAATCTGTAAAGAAAAAAAGAAAGTAACTGAACCTTCACCCCTTTTGGCTCAGCTTTATCCCAGGGAAAGGCTTCCGTAGCAGCCCTCTTCTGATGCTCTCAGAACAGGTCTCTCACTGCCATTTCAGCCCCATTTGCAGTTGTGTGGGTCTCTTTTAAGTTTCACCTTCAGCTGGAGCATGCTCTACAAGTGGGCCATGGGCAAGGTTGACTGAGCCCAGAGCTGCTCCTTAACCTCTTCAGCTCCAGGGTGGGTCTTAAGTAACAACAACAGAGGTCAGGAGACCCTGGCCCCATTGTATTTCCAGGATCCCACGTAGTGGCCCACTTTTCATCTGTGGGCTACTCCTTTGAAGAAGTTCAAGAATGTGAATATTTTTTTCTGAAATTAGTCCAAATGTGTACTCAGAACACCACTACCTTCGGGTATGTCTACACTACAGCGCTAATTTGAACTAACTTAGTTCGAATTAGTTAATTCGAACTAAGCTAATTCGAACTAACGCGTCTAGAACTAAAAACTAGTTCGAATTAGCGTTTTGCTAATTCGAACTAGCGCGTCCACACTGATTGGACGCAGGGGCACATTTAAGGGCAGCTGAAACAGGTTCTGGCAGGGCATCAGGTCAGTAGTTGCTTTGTGTGGCTGCTGTCTGAGTCTATCTGAGGCTCGTGCTTAAAGGGACCCCCCCCGGACAGCCGGTTCTCAGCTTTTCCTGCTTGCTTGCCAACCTCGCCGAGGGACAGCAAAGCGTTGGTCTCTGTGCCCGTCTGTGTCGGTGCTTCCCTTCGGGGACGCCACCGCAGGTGGCAACATGGAGCCAGAGCTCGCCCTGCACCTTCTGGTGCACTTTCTGGACATGCTGCTGCAAGCCTGCCAGCAATGGCTCGAGGCTGCCTGGCACCACCTGGTGCACGTCAGCCCCCTGCCTCTCCACCTGGCTGCCCTGGGGGCCGTGGAGGAGCTGCGGCGGCGCCCCGGCACCGGCGTGCCCCGCCGCATCTGGCGTCTGGACACCAGCACCGACTGGTGGGACCGCATCGTCCTGGAGCACTGGGAAGACCGACAGTGGACCCAGAACTTCAGGATGAGGCGGGACACCTTCCTGGAGCTCTGCGAGTGGCTCGCCCCTGCTCTGTGCAGAAGGGACACTCGCATGAGGCCCTCCATCCCCCTCCAGAAGCGGGTGGTCATCGCCCTCTGGAAGCTCTCCACGCCGGACAGCTACCGATCCGTCGGGAACCAGTTCGGCGTGGGGAGATCCACCGTCAGAGCGGTGCTCATGCAGGAATGGCACTCGTTGGCCACTGCACCGGGGGGGAGGAGGGCTGCGAGGAGGGGATGGGCCGCCCCAGGGATAAAGGGGGGATGGGAGGAGGCGAAAGCGCCCTGCACCGCAGGGGTCGGTCTGTCCCGGCCGTACTACACGCCACCAGAGGGGTTGCTTCTGGGCGCGGGGCGCGAGGCACTGCCAGGGCACGAATGCTCCCAGCCACCCGGGCGCCCCACTGATTGGCGCTTTGCTGTGTCTCTCTCTGCAGGTGGTCAAGGCCATCAACCGGGTGCTGCTCCGCAGGGTGGTCCACCTCGACGACCCGGACGCCGTCATCTGGGGATTCGGCGCCCTCAGCTTCCCCAACTGCGGGGGGGCCATCGACGGGACGCACATCCCCATCCGTGCTCCGGAACACCAGGCATCCCGGTACATCAACCGCAAGGGGTACTTCTCCGTGATCCTGCAGGCCGTGTGTGACCACCGGGGACAGTTCACGGACATTAATGTGGGCTGCTCCGGCAAAGCACACGACGCCCGGGTGTACCGCAACTCCTCCGTGTGCCAGCGGCTGCAGGACGGGACCTTCTTCCCCGACCGCCACATCAGGGTCAGGGACGTGGACATGCCTGTGTGCCTGGTGGGGGATGCCGCCTACCCATTGCAGCCATGGCTGATGAAGCCCTACACGGGGCACCTCAATCCCTCCCGCCAGGCCTTCAATGCCAGGCTGACCAGGGCCTGCATCGTGGTGGAGGGGGCCTTCAGGCGACTGAAAGCCCGCTTTCGATGCCTCCTCACCCGCCTGGACCTGGCCAAGCACAACATCCCTCCCGTGGTGGCAGCATGTTGTGTGCTCCACAATTTATGTGAGAGAAAGGGGGAGGCTTTCCTGCCAGCCTGGATGGCTGAGGCTGAGCGCATGGCTGGCCACTACAGTCAGCCCTGCACCGCCGCCGTCTGGGAAGCCCAGAGGGGGGCCGTCCGGATCCAGGAAGCCCTACAGGAGAGCTTCCTGGTGGAGGAGGAGGACTGACCTCTTCCTTGCATGCCCCACTGGGGCCTTCTTCCACCCTACCCGGCTTCCTCTTTCCCCTCCCTACCTACTGTCAAATAAAGACACCTGTTTTTCAAACAAAAATGTCTTTTTATTTTACATAACTGGGGTGGGGGGAGGGAGGAACAAAGGTGGGAGAGGGGAGGAGGAAACCTGGGACGAGGGAGCAGGAAGGGGAGGGAAGGGAGGAAGGGAAAGGAAAGCTCAGGGGTGGGGGTCCAGCTGCCTCTCTCGTCTCGCAACACTGCGGGTCTGGGGGTGTTGGTGGGGAATGGTTGTGGAGGGTGGGGCAGCAGGGACGGGGGGTGTAGAGGAAGCAGGAGCGGGAGCAGGGGGACCAGGGGGAGGAGGAGGAGCAGGGGGAGCAGGGGGAGCAGGAGGGGGAGCAGGGGGAGCAGGAGCAGGAGCAGGAGCAGGAGGAATTGGGAAGCGGTCGAGCAGGCTCTGGAGGTGGCCTCGCAGGGCACGGCCCTGCTCCTCCAGTGCCTCCAAGCTCCTCCGACGCAGCCTCAGGTCCTCCTGGACCCAGTGGTTCTGTATACGGATCTGTTGCTCCATGAACCGGAGGTGCTGCCTCTGGTACTCCTCCTGGTTCCTGGCTCTCCTGCTTGTCTGGGCGTGGGCGGCTGCTGCAGGTGGGGTGGTGCGCCCTGCAGTCCCAGGTGCTGTGGCTGTGGTGCAACAAGAACAGCGGTCAATTACTCCAGGGGCCCAGGTGTGTGAAACCCAGCTCCCCTCTGCAAGGCCAGGGCCCCTGCAGGATCCCCAGCTGCTGCTCCGTGGTGGGCAAGGCCCAGGCGCACGGTCCCAGGGCTCCCTCTCGCCCCAGCCCCCCATACACATAAGGGGAGCACGATGGTACTCACATGTGGACGCCTCCCCGGCCTCGGACGACACAGGCGAGCGGCTCTGTGGGGTGCCTCGGGGGTCCCGGGTCCTGGGCAGGCTGCCGGCAGGCTCCTGGCTCTCAGAGCCCTCCTCCTCTTCCTCCTCCTCCTCCTCCGTCTCTTGGAGCGGTCCCTCTGCCCCGGGGTCTATCACGTCCCGGGGGGCAGGGACGGCATGAGCCCCGAGGAGGCGGTCCAGAGCCTGGAAGTGGGGGCACGCCTCCAGGTCGGCCCCTGGCAGGCAGGCCCGGGAGTAGGACTGCCGCAGGTCCTTGATTTTGCAGTGCACCTACTCCCGGCTGCGCTGGTGGGCCCTGGCGGCCAGGCTGGCAGCCATGCGGCCGTAGACTGCCGCGTTCCTGTGGCTAGTAAGGAGATCGTGGACATTGGAGGCTTCCCCCCAAACCTCGATGAGGTCCACGATCTCCGCACTAGACCACGTGGGCGCCCGCCTCTTGCGGCCCCGGGCAGGGTCCTGGGAGCCGCCAGGCAGGTCCCGGGAAGAGGGGGAGGGCTGGGTGGCATCGGGTGGCTGGCTCATGGGTGTCAGCTGCTGGGTGTGCTGGCACGGGTGCTGGCAGCCTTGCAACTGGCACAAACTGTGTAGCCAGCCTGTGGCCCTTTAAGGGCTCCGGGGCCGGGAGGGGGGCAGTAGAGTTTGCCTGGTGTTGGCCAGAGTGGCTACCTGGGAAAGCTGGGGAGGGCTAGCCTCCCACTAGTTCGAACTAAGGGTCTACACAGCCCTTAATTTGAACTAGTAAGTTCGAACTAGGCTTAATTCTCGTGGAATGAGGATTACCTAGTTCGAACTAAGCGCTCTGTTAGTTCGAATTAAATTCGAACTAACGGAGTGCTAGTGTAGCGCCTATGAAAGTTAATTCGAACTAACATCCGTTAGTTAGAACTAACTTTGTAGTGTAGACATACCCTTAGCTACTTTTTTTAGTCAGTACAATACAAAAATAAAAGCCAAAGTAAAACCTTATACATTGTGCTAAATCCATTTGGTCAAATTCCATCATTCTGGGGCATCAACCATAAAAACTAGAGAAGGCATAAGAATAAAGACACACACTTTCTTCAGTGTGACTTAAGAATTGGTAGATCAGCAATACTAAGTGTAGAAGCTACTATCAGGGGGTATGTCTACACTACCCCGCTAGTTCGAATTAGCGGGGTAATGTAGGCATACCGCACTTGCTAATGAAGCCCGGGATTTGAATTTCCCGGGCTTCATTAGCATAAGCGGGGAGCCGCCATTTTTAAATCCCCGCTGCTTCGAACCCCGTGCAGCGCGGCTACACGGGGCTCGAACTAGGTAGTTCAGACTAGGGTGCCTATTCCGAACTACCGGTACACCTCGTTTCATGAGGAGTAACGGTAGTTCGGAATAGGCACCTAGTCCGAACTACCTAGTTCGAGCCCCGTGTAGCGGCGCTGCACGGGGTTCGAAGCAGCGGGGATTTAAAAATGGCGGCTCCCCGCTTATGCTAATGAAGCCCGGGAAATTCAAATCCCGGGCTTCATTAGCAAGTGCGGTATGCCTACATTACCCCGCTAGTTCGAACTAGCGGGGTAGTGTAGACATACCCAGGGTATGTCTACACTAAAACGTTAATTCCAATTAACTTAGTTCGAATTAGTTAATTCGAACTAAGCTAATTTGAACTAACGGATCCAGACTAAAAAACTAGTTCAAATTAGCATTTTGCTAATTCGAACTAGAATGTCCACATTAAGTGGACCCTGAACCGGCGTTAAGGATGGCCAGAAGCAGTGCTGGCAGGGCATCAGAGGAGGACTTAGAGCACGGAGATGCTGTCTCAGGCTAGCCGAGGGCTGTCCTTAAAGGGTCCAGACACCCACCCTGGACAGACAGTTCTCAGGGGTGCCCCGCTTGCAAAGCAGTCCTGGCTTGGATTGCCCGGAATACCGACACTGGGCACATCACAGCACTCGGCCATCAGCCCGGCTGCACTTGCCGCAGGCTGCCATCTGGGGAGAGGGGACAATTGGAGGGCTGCAGGAGAGCTTCCACCCCCAGAAGCCCGCAGAGCCAGCCCAGTCCTCCCCATCGGGGGCTCGTGCCCCATTCCTCCCTCACCTCCTTCCACTTACCCTTCGCTAGCCCCTCTTCTTGATGTACAAAATAAAGATAACGTGTCTTCCAAAATGGAATCTGTCTTTATTGAACAAAACTGGGGGAGACTGGGAAAAGGAGGTGGGAGAGGGGAAGAGAGAGGCTGGGAGAGGGGAGGGCAACTAAAATGATCAAGGGTTGGGAACAGGTCCCATATGAAGAGAGGCTAAAGAGACTGGGACTTTTCAGCTTAGAAAAGAGGAGACGGAGGGGGGACAGGATAGAGGTCTCTAAAAGCAGGAGTTGGGTGGAGAGGGTGCATACAGAAAAGTTCTTCATTAGTTCCCATAAAGAAGGACTAGAGGACACCAAAGGAAAGGAATGGGTAACAGGCTTCAAACTAGTAACAGAAAGTTGTTCTTCACAAAGCAAAGAGTCAACCTGTGGAACTCCTTGCTGCAGGAGGCTGTGAAGGCTAGAACTAGAACAGAGTTTAAAGGGAAGTGAGATCAAGTCATGGAGGTTGGGTCCATGGAATGGTATTAGCCAGGGGGTAGGAGTGGTGTCCCTGCCCAAGGTTTGTGGAAGGCTGGAGAGGGATGGCATAAGACAAATGGCTTGGTCACTGTCTTTGGTCCATCCCCTCCAGGGTCCCTAGGGTTGGCCGCTGTCGGCAGACAGGCTACTGGGCTAGATGGACCTTTGGTCTGACCCAGGACGGTCATTGTAAGCTCAGTGCTCAGGCTCGGGGGTCTCAGTGGACCCCCTTGATTTTCATGCACACCTGCTCCTGGGTGGCCAGGCTGGCAGCTCTCCTGTCCTAGACGGCCACTTTCCTGTGCCTAGTGCGGAGATCATGGACAAGGTCCACGATGTCTGCACTAGCCCAGGCGGGTGCCCGCCTCTTGCGGTCCCGGGTAAGCTCCCGGGAACCGCCAGCCTGGTCCCGGGAAGAGGGGGAGGGCTGGGGGGCATCGGGTGGGTGGCTCGATCCGTGCCAGGTGCAGGGTCTGCTGGCTGGGTGCTGGCAGGCTTGCACCTGGCACGAACACCGTAGCCAGCCCGTGTCCCTTTAAGGGGTCCGGGGCCGGGAGGGGGGCAGACGAGTTTCCCTGGGGTTGTCCAGAGTGGCCACCAGGGAAACCTGGGGAGGGCTAGCCTCCCACTAGTTCGAATTAAGGGGCTACACACCCCTTAATTCAGACTAGCTAGTTCGAACTAGGCTTAATCCTCGTAAAATGAGGTTTTCCTAGTTCGAACTAAGCGCTCCGGTAGTTCGAATTAAGTTCGAACTAGTGGAGCGCTAGTGTAGCGCCTATCAAAGTTAATTCGAACTAACATCTGTTAGTTCGAATTAACTTTGTAGTGTAGACATACCCTCAGTTACTCAATGCTGAACTTGTTCTAAGCATCTGAAAAGGAGACTGCACAACTAAGAGCGGAATTTCCCCCAAAGGATGGAGCTCTAGGATTTTCTCTTTAGGTTATGGCAATATGATTCATAGTTTAAATTAAGAACTTCTAGAACCCTGCAGGGTGAAGTTACTTTCTTGGCCTTTGTGAGTCTCAGAAGTGATTTTTCTTTTGTGGAGTCTGTGCTGTAAGATATGTAGAAGGAAAAAGATGCAGTAAAGGAAAAAGTATTCAAAAGGCAAGTTAAAGAGTTCTGTGTGTAAAACTCTAGGAAATTTTTGTTAGTTCCTCTTTCTGTAACATATTAAGAAATGACTGAATCATCAGTAATTTTTCAGAGGATACTCATAATTTCCTATTGATTGCCCAATGTAGGCTAATGTGTTCTTTCATGACCTCCAGCCTGCTTATTAATTGTCCAGCCACAATAAAGTCACAATATTCAGGTGTTAGTGTTAATATACTTTGTGCTTTGAATATTGAGTTGTAACATGAATAATATGTTAGTTTCATGAGTAAAAGGAGGACAATGTATCTTTCAGTAATTTGTTTTTAGTCAAATTGAAAAGAGAAGAGTGGAAAGCAGAGCTGTGCAAATCATAAAAGTTCGTTGTTTGACCCCTAGAGTTTGATTGACAGATCTTGGAGTGAATCATCACCCAGAAGCTTACACGTGAAGAAAGAAGCTTGCACAAGATTTGAGGACATTTATAATCTCTCTCCCTTTGCTTTTGTCACTTTTTTCCTCCTGTTCTCCAAGCCTCCTTTCTCATCATCACTGTCTCCTTGCCTGGTAGCATAAATTCAATGCTTTAGGCAATCAGCATATACAGTAATGAAAAGTGCAAACACGCACACATTTGTGACATGCTTTCAAGATTACTAATTTAATTGAGCACAAATTAATTTCAGTAAATAATATCAGTATTACCAACTTTAGGTATTTAAAAATTGTGTCAGGCCTCCAAGTCTTGAGATTTTTAAGTCTCACAATTTTTAAACCAAATGTTGTTTTCTTCTTCTTTGTTTTTTGTTTGTTTGTTTTGGAGCTTTTAGGAAGGACTTAGTTCAGGATTTAAAGTTTCTTTGTGACTATGAGGATGATAAACTTTCAGCTAAAAAAAGTAATCTGAGAGTCTAACCATAATCACAGCACTCTTTAGCTATGTCTGTACTGCGCCATTTTGTGCAAAAATATGCAAATGAGGCAAAGCATAGACTATCGCTGAATCTCATTTGCATAATTAATTAGGCTCCATTTTTGCTCAAGAGGCTTTTGCTCAAAAAGGAGCTGTCTACACTGCTCCTTTTTATGCAAAAAACTCCTCTTGTGCAAGAGTTGTTCTTCCTCATTTTTTCAGGAAGAATGGCTTTTGCAGCAGAGGGGTTTTTTGCACACAAAGGTTCCATCTACACAGCTCCTTTTTGTGCAAAAGCCTCTTGCACAAAAATGGGCCCTAATTAATTATATAAATGAAGCACGGCAATATACTAATCTGTGCTTCATTTGCATAGGCTTTTGTGCAAGAGCGGTGCAGTGTAGACGTAGCCAAACTGTGCACTTTCCCTCAGGCCCTGACAAAGGGGAACAGCCAGCAATGTTTTCATATGGATCAGGGAGAACTTCAGTCCCCTCTCCCCTCCTTAAAAGATGGCTCGGGGGGGGAGGGGTAGGAAGCTCAGGGTTGGGGCAGTCCCAGGTGGGAGTAGGACCCCCAAACACACGCTTCTACCTGCATGATGATTCTGTCTTCTTTTCTGTATGTTTTTTTGAGAAGCAATCCCATTCCAGGCACATTCCATTGTCCTGGCACAACCAAACCTTTACCTTGCTTTAAGTTATAAGAAGAGGAAGCTACATCCCAAATTTGGTGTTCCTAACTCTTACCATTAAGGAAGAGTTCTTGAATAGACAGACTCACTCACAGACAACATAAACACACACAGATATATAGTAGATTGGGGTGAGCAATAATTTTTGGTGGGGGGGCTGCTCTAAGATTTTGGAAAGTGGTCAAGAGTCACACTTTTCTGAGGAGAAGGTGGGGGGAGGGTCTAGTAAGGTGCAGAAGGGCGCATGGAATAAGGGACTGGGTTGCAGGAGACAGTTTGATGTCTGAGAAAGAGTTTGGGTGAAGGAGGAAGTTGTGACCTGGGTCAGGAGACTAGGATGTATGGTCAGGGAGGGAGTGTGAGTGCAGGAGAGGATTCTGGTCTTGGGATGTAGGAGGGGATGCAGGGTCTGGGAGGGAATTGTGACCTGGAGCAGCAGGAAACAGAGGGTTTGGATAGTGACCTGGAGGAGGGTGCTGGGGTGTTGGAGGGGCAGAGGTGTCAGGGGCAGACTCTGTCTAGGAGGCACTTACCTAAATGTCTCCTGGCCCGCAGACCTGCAGCAGCCCCACAGCAGGCAGACTGGGGTCCCTGCCTGCTGCAGCCCCAGAATGCTCCCTCCATGTAGCTCTCAGCTCACCCTCTCTCCAGAGCGCAAAGCCACATGGAGCAGACCCTATATTTAAATCAGTGGCTGCTATGTGGCTGAGGCTCCCGGCAGGGTGTCCACAGGCCAGATCTGGTGGCATGGCAGGCCAGATTCAGCCTGTGAAAGGTAACTTGCCCGCCTCTGTAGGGGTATGTCTACACTGCCACCCTAGTTCGAACTAGGGTGGCTAATGTAGGCATTCGAAGTTGCAAATGAAGCCCGGGATTTAAATATCCCGGGCTTCATTTGCATCTTGCTGGGCGCCGCCATTTTTAAATCCCTGTTAGTGCGGACTTCATGCCCGTGGCTACACACGGCACGGAGTAGATAGTTCGAATTAGGCTCTCTAATCCGAACTACTGTTACTCCTCGTGGTACGAGGTGTACCGGTAGTTTGAATTAGAGAGCCTAATTCGAACTACCTACTCCATGCCGCCTGTAGCCGCGGGCACGAAGTCCACACTAACGGGGATTTAAAAATGGCGGCACCCGGCAAGTTGTAAATGAAGCCCGAGATATTTAAATCCTGTGCTTCATTTGCAACTTCGAATGCCTACATTAACCACCCTAGTTTGAACTAGGGTGGCAGTGTAGACATTCCCTAGTAGATTATCTCACTTTCTCAGTTTCTTTGTACAGGATATTTTATAAACTCCTCTCTTCTGATAAACTTACATTTCTGATAATCTACCTCCCACATACAAAGGAGCACACCTTGGAGGGCCTTACTCTCTCTCTTTCCCTAGCCTCCCTTTTTCTGACTGGCCTATGGTCACCCTATCTCTTTTCCTCTGCAACACTCCCCTCCCTCTTATTTGATGCCTTGTCCCTCTAACTGCAAGATTCACGTTTCCACTTCTACTCTTACGTAAAGTTTTCCAATCCCACCCCCAGTGAATTACATAATTTGTTACTTATTTGCTGTCTCTTTTTAACACCTGCATGTGCGCAAAGTTTTTTACAGTACAACATGGGAGACCCAAACTTCATAGCTCTGAAGTAAGTGATATTTTGAAACTCTTGCAACACAGTGGATAACATGTTATAACTGAATGAATAAGTCACAACAACAGTTATAATCCAACAGAATTAGCTCTTTTTTCTACACTGTGATTTATTCAAGTGCATTTTTTATTCAGGAGGACTCAACACTTTATTTGCAATCTCCTTTTTCATCTTATTCACTGCATGCATTAGCTATTTCACTTTAATAAAAAAAGAGAACAAAAGTACTATCTGCTTTTTGAGAAAGAGTAGTGATGTCCTGATATGTGTTGTATGACAGGTTAGAAATATATGATTGAGATCATCATTGCTAAGAGTTTTTTATCTAGAATAACCAAGTCAGCGGGTAACTCAAAGTGGTTTGCATTATCAGTATTCACCTCCCATCAAAAAAATGTTGAAATGCTTATTCAGAGATTGAAAGTTTATAAAGTTAATGAAAACTTATGATATTGCTTCACTATTAATTCTAAATCTCTTGATTTTGTGAGCGTACTATAGTGAACTCTGTGTCTTTTAATCACATATTACTCCTATATTAATTCCAAATAGATTTGCATTATAACCAATCAGCTATTTCACAAAATAGTCATTTCTGACTTCTTGAATTTTTACCAGTATGATTAATATCTTGCTCAGAATTATCTTTAGTACAGTATGCTACACTTCAATGTCTACTATGCAAAAGACAAAGGTAGGAGGAGTGAAGTTGGGTAATACTCTCTGCTTTTCCATTGAGAAAACCCAATCATCCTAGGAAGAAAATGCAGGTAGTTTGATTCACTAAGAAGAAAGAACAATTTTTGTGATAATGGACTTCACTTCCCTACATTAGGAAAGCACACAAATTAGCAAGGCACCAAGTAAACAACAATGTTGGACTTTACAATTACACATTATCATTCAGGGTAAAAATGTCACTTAGATGAGTTGAGACAGGCTGTTGACACCAGCTGTCAGAAAATGATCTCTCTTCCTAATCCATGCTTCTCTTATTTACTGGCAATTTTGAAGGTTGTAAAAGAAGGGATGGTGTTTCTCAAAGAGCATCCTAACTGCATTTAGGAATGTGCCACAAATATAATGGCATCAACTGAAAAGAAAAGAAGAAACAATACTTTTGCTTATTAAAGTTCTGAATCTACAGTCAGAAAACCAACCAACCAAACATACAAAACAAAACTCTGCCAAATGGTGAGCTACCTAGCCATGTGTATCTTCTGCAGAAGTCAAACATTATGGCAAAAGCATTCAAAAGTGACTAGTGCCTCTGGAGTAATTCAGTTCTTAAAGGTCATCTTAAAGGGGCTTACAATTCAGAAACTGCTGAGTACCCACCTTCTCAAGGGACCTGAAAAGTGTCCCAGGTTGGGCACCCAAACATTAAAGCCCCCAGAATCACTAATCACTTTTTAAAACTTAAGCCTGCAAATTCTTTGAGAACTTTCACTTTTATTTTTGTATAGCAGGTAGTACAACGTGGCCCTGATCCCTGATTAGAACCGCAAAGAACTGGTATAAAACAAATAATATATATTCAGTCTTCTATGTCTGATTTCAATGGAAAATGTTAGGACAACTTATAAAGATTTCAAATTTTCCTTGAAATAGTATAACAAATTAAAATTAAACTATTCTGAATAGTATACTATTAAACATAATTAGAATGTTATGCTTTGATATTTAGCCAGATGAATAGATATTTGGCATTTACAATTCACCAAGCTCTAATAATAATATTTATATTTAATAGCATGTGGCAGATAGAAAGCATTGTACTGTTTAGAAGGATTTTTGTAAATTACCAGATATTATTACCTCTCTTTCTAATAATTTTGTTATTTAAAATTGATATTTTTTTATATCAGATTCAGAACACGGGAACTTTACATTTCATTCATGAAATATTAACCTGCCAGCAAATCACTATTAACAAAAGCCTTTGAACTTTGTCACAACTAAATTATTAATATTTAAACAAAGACGCAAGAGAGTAGCAGCATGAGACACAGACAGCTAGCATTTTATAAGTGTATTAACTTTCTAGGAATAAACCATTTTCTTAATTCTTGTTATTCTTTCTGTTTCACATAGTTTAGTTTATGTTTAAAATATAAACTCCTGCCTAATTAGAGAGGAAAATATCTTTATTTTTCTCATTCAGAATAAGAATTCTAGGCTTTTGCTCAGACAGATAGCCTTTATCTGCATAAGATAACATTAAAATAACATTCTTCACACTTCCTACACGTGTACACTACTACAAATTGCTATAGTTGTAAACCTATCTGGAATCCAGCTGAGAAATGCTGTAATTGACTAGCTCTGCAGTGAAAATAATAAAGTAATTACTTTATGAAATCACATCACTGTGACTTTATAATTTAATAATAGGTAAATAAACCAACAGGTAACAAATGTTTGTACTCCCTTTAGCAAGGTTGTGTTGTGTGCTAATTTTGTCTTCTTACAACTGAATAGCTCCTTCTTTCAATCTATGGAGCAAATCCTAAAGTCTTTTATTTTGGCAAACTTCCTATTGAGGGATGTGCTTGAGCATGAACAGAATAAAGACTACATAATTTCATCCTATTTTTTAAAGTTATTAGTTTCCCTGAAATTCTGTAACCATTGTTTTTTAAACAAGCCATATAACTTTGCCATAGAACCATTCATTGAAAAGAGAGCATTTGCCTTTCAGATCACACTTTTACACTTATGGTCTCCATATCTATCCTCAGACAGCAAATATATGCAGATCTGCATTATAAGACCTGGTGCATTACGAACATATGAACATAAGAACAGCCATACTGGGATAGTCCATCTATCCCAGTATCCTATCTATCCTGTCTGCCAACAGTGGCCAATACCAGATGCCCTAGAGGGAGTGAACACAACAGGTAATCTTCACATGATCCCCCTTCTGTCACCCATTTCCTGACAAACAGAGGCTAGGGACACCATTTCTACCCTGGCTAATAGCCATTGATGGACCTAACCTCCATGAATCTATCTAGCACTTTTTTGAACCCTGTTAAAGTCCTAGCCTTCACCACATACTCTGGCAGTGAGTTCCACAGGTTGACTGTGCACAGAGTGAAGAAAAACTACCTTTTGTTTGTTTTAAACCTGCTGCCTATTAATTTAATTTGGTGACCCTCTCATTCTTTACGAATGGGCCTTAACAAAGACGCTAATTATCTTACCCATTACAAAGATAGCTTCCCCAATTATCACCTCTAATATCATTATCTCATAGACACTAACCTCCCCCCTCCATTCCCCCTCTGTTCTAAAATCTGATTTTTCTATTTTATATGTGTTCACTTTTTTTGATTGTATCCTTTTGGTATATATGGTCATGCCAATTTTCTTCCACAGTTTGATCTGAGGAAGTGGATCTGGCCCACGAAAGCTCAACACCTAATAAACCATCTTGTTACTCTTTAAAGTGCTGCATAGTGCTGTCTTTTGTTTCAACACTTCCTTATTCAATTTTTCCACACCATTCATAATTTTATAGACCTGTATTGTATCCCCCCTTACTCTACTCTTTTCTAAGATGAAAAAGTCCAAGTCTTTTTAATCTCCCTTCATAGGGGACCTGTTCCAAACCCTTAATCATTTTTCTTGACCATTTCTGAAACTTTTCCAATTCCAATATTTGAGATAAGATGACCACATTTATAAACAGTATTCAAGATGTGGGTGTACCATGGTTTTATATATAGGCATAAGATATTTTCTGTTTTAGGATGCATCTAGACTACAGAATTTTTTCGAAAAAAGAAGCCTTCTTTCAAAAAATCTTCACCTGCGTCTAGACTGTTATTGCGTTCTTTCAAAAGTAAATCAAAGAACACGGCAGTTTTTTAGATTTTGGTAAACCTCTTTTTACGAGGAATAAAGCCTTTTTTTGAAAGTACTCTTTCAAAAAAAGTTGCTATTGAATGGAAAGAGTGCTTTTTCGAAAGCGAGCATCCAGACTGCCTGGGTGCTCTCTTTCAAAAAAGCAGCTCGCTTTTTCGAAAGTACTGGCAGTAGTCTAGACGTTCTCTTTTGAAAGAGGCTTGTAGTCTAGATGTACCCTTCTTCTCAATTCCTTTTTTTATGATTCCTAACATTGTTTTTACTTTTTTGACTGCCACTGCACATTGAGTGGATGTTTTCAGGGAACTATCCACAATGACTCCAAGATCTCTCTTTTGAGTAGTTGAAGCCAAATTAGTTCCCATCATAATGTGTGTATAGCTGGGAATGTGTGTATAGTTGGGATTATTTTTTCCAATGTGCATTACTTTACATTTGTCAACATTAAATTTCATTTGCCATTTTGTTGCCCAATCACTTAGTTTGGTGAGATCTCCATGGGTATGTCTACACTACCCCCCTCATTCCACGAGGCATACAGATAGTTCGGATTAGAAGCCTAATCGGAACTATCTAGTCCGTGCCGCATGTAGCCGCGCGGCACGGGGTTCGCACTAGCCGGCTTTTAAAATGGCGGCGCCGGCTTTATGCTAATGAAGCCCGGGAAATTCAAATCCCGGGCTTCATTAGCAAGTTCGGTATGCATACATTACCCCACTAGTTCGAACTAGGGGGGTAGTGTAGACATACCCTTTGAGTCTCTTCACTGTCTGCTTTGGTCTTAACAGTCTTGAGCAGTTTGGTATCATCTGCAAATTTTGCCACTTCACTATTTACCTCTTTCTCTAGATCATTTATGAATAAGTTGAATAGAATTGGTTCCAGGGCAGACCCTTGAGGGACACCACTAGTTGCCTCTCTCCATTCTGAAAACTTAACATGTATTCCTACCCTTTGCTTCCTGTCTTTTAACCAGCTATCAGTCCATGAAAGGACCTTCCCTCTTATCCCATGATAACTTACTTTACTTAAGAGCCTTTGGTGACGGACCTTGTTAAAGGCTTTCTGGAAATCTAAGTATACTATATCCACTGGATCCTCATTCCATGAGGAGTAACGGTAGTTCGGACTAGGAAGCCTAGTCCGAACTACCTAGTCCGTGCCGCATGTAGCCGCGCGGCACGGGGTTCAAATGAGCAGGGATTTAAAAATGGCGGCGCCCAGTTTATGCAAATGAAGCCCGGGAAATTCAAATCCCGGGCTTCATTTGCAAGTGCGGTATGCCTACATTACCCCGCTAGTTCGAACTAGCGGGGTAGTGTAGACATACCCTGACAGAGTTATGAACTTGTAACCCTGGAGAACATAGGTGACTGATGGTAGCATTCTGCAGGAGTACCACCCCTATTTGTCCCAACCAATTATAATTCCTAAGTGGGATGCCCCAATGTATTCCCTCCATTCCCCACTGGGTGGTCCTCCATCCCCACCTCCCCCACCAAAGGCACTAGTCACACCTATTAGGGAAAACCTGGCTATGTATTTTGAATGACTAACACTCATCAGAGCATGAGGTTGGAGATGTGGTTGACTATGAGTAAGCTTTTTTAGCATATAGGTTCTTTTAGTTTTGTTACATTTCATCTATAAGGTTTCACTTTGAGAATAGATTTGCTAGTTTATAAAGAAATGTGTGATAATTTATAACTGCAGGCAATTCATGATCATAGCCTTTGGACAGAGAATAAAGCACAGATGCTGGCCTTTTAGGCAGTCTGTCACAGTGTAGGGCAACACAGCCTTAAAAGCCTGCCCAGGCAGGAGGGATTAAGTTGCAGATACCCACCCAACACAGGTCATGTTTGAAAGCCAAAAGCCTAGAGTGAGTGCCCTTGAGAGACCTCTAACAGGGAATACAGGTGCAGTTGCCCTGATACTGTGGCTCATCAACTGATTCCAGTAAAACAATAATAGCTTACCCCAACTAAGAATCTATCCCAAGATGTTTTCAGTAGAATAAAATACCAAAAGCTTTGACTTAAATCAAACAGAGCAGGGACGAGTACTGATCAAATTTTCCTATGCAGCTTTGACAATGTATGTCATCTCTGACTTGCAGTATCTTTGTTATTCTGGTTCTTTATTTTCTCTGAGTCAAGTTAAACCTTTGTGCTAGGAGTTATGGATGGGGAATTTGTGATGTGGAAAGAATTCTATTTTGAACTTAACTCTCAATATCCAAATATGAACCCTGTTTTCCCTAAGAGGTTACACATAATTCTCATTGAAATCAGTGGGACATACACATAACCTGAGATAAGGGAGAAAATGTATCCTCTACCTGCCAATACAACTCCAAAATTATACATATTTAATATCTGATGAACAATGAATTTTGACTTCCATATAAAGATAAAGCTAAATGAGATAAAGCATTATGTACTGTCGTATAGAGAAATGAACAGTGACAAGCAGGAGAATAGACTAGATGACTAATACATTTTTTCTCTTGACATTCTATAATTCACTATACGTATTTATATGCACCGAAGAAATTATTGCATATTCCACACTATGTAAATTAGAGATCTCTTATGACAACTTTAACTATTCTGTCAAAGTATTTGTTCATTATTGTTAGTTTGAGGTTCACCTTTTTGTGGAACTTCCCATTCTCCAGGTAGTCCTTCCTCTTTTTTTTTAAATAGTCTCAAGAAGATACGACACTCAGAGTCTTTCTAATTCAATATAGAAAGACTCTCCTAGATGAATAAAGGTTGATTTTAATTTAAAGGCTCCTTTGTTTGCTGATGCCTTCAGAGTTAAATTGTCAAAATCCCCTAGGAAGTAGTGGAGTATGTTTATTGAGAACAATGCACAATGCCACTGTATTATAGTCCAGTAATTGAGGGAACTAGAAGTGGTCTTATTTTGCTTTTAGAAGAAAGTTGGATTCAGATATAAGACCATGAATTCTATTTGGAGGGAAAATTCAGTATTTTTTTGAGTTTTTCCAGCATCCAGTGTGATGGGGTCCTTACCCGCCACTGAGGGGTCCCAGGTGCTAAATTACAAGTACTAACAGTAAATAATATCAGAAGGGAGGATGGATGCTGCTTGGGGTTGAGAATTGCTGTTGGTAGAATTCACGAATATTTTCTATATGTGAGACACAGGGAAAGAGTTTAAATTTGGATGCTAGCAGCTAACAAAAGCATACTCACACAAACCATTGCCTTTGTTGATAAGGAGAATAGCCTGTGATTTTCAAAAAAGAACAAGGAAGTGGGTGTCTGACTTACTTACACCCTTTTGAAAACCCCAGCCACAGAACATTGTGAAGGCTGCATCTTGGCAGTGAAAACAAATTGAGATCTTAGCTACCTACCATCAAATTAGAATCTATATGTACTATGCACATATTTCATTCTCACACAGATTTCCTGGAGGGAGCATAATGTTATTTTACCAGCAAATCTCTCATATGATTTTTGTCTAGCTCCCTGCTTCCTTTGTGTAGCCAGATAGGAACCCCCTACCACATCCATCTTGCTTGCCCCTGTAAGGGTGTGTCTAGACTACATGCCTCCGTCGACGGAGGCATGTAGATTAGCCAGATCGGCAGAGGGAAATGAAGCCGCGATTAAAATAATCGCGGCTTCATTTAAATTTAAATGGCTGCCCCGCTCTGCCGATCAGCTGTTTGTTGGCAGATCGGGGCAGTCTGGACACGACGCGCCGACAAAGAAGCCTTTCTTGATCGGCACAGGTAAACCTGGTTTCATGAGGCATACCTGTGCTGATCAAGAAAGGCTTCTTTGTCGGCGCGGCGCGTCCAGACTGCCCCGATCTGCCGACAAACAGCTGATCGGCAGAGCGGGGCAGCCATTTAAATTTAAATGAAGCCACGATTATTTTAATCACGGCTTCATTTCCCTCTGCCGATCTGGCTAATCTACATGCCTCCGTCGACGGAGGCATGTAGTCTAGACACACCCTAAGATGCCTCAGAGCACACAGGGCACAGAGAGCAATAAAATCAGTATAGTCTTTGATGCCTTGACAGAAGGCCCAGTTATGCTGGCTCATCGTGATCCTGGACAACTGTAAACATAGATAAGAGGGCCATCAAGCCAGTCGTCGACCAAGAGGCTGCAGAAATTGCCCTTGGCTAACACCAATATTGATACGATCACACAACTGTCCCAGGAGAGGAATCTCCCGCTGAGTAAAGGATGTCCAGTACTCCCAAGTTAGTTATCTCTCTTACAATTGTAAATTACATTCACAACTCCCTTGTAAGAACTGGCATCACAAAGATGAACCAGCACAATTTGGCATCTTTATACCCGTGACCCCACGGGTATAAAAATGAACCCAGCAGCACACTCACTTTGACTATCAATCCATCAGTTGCCTTCTTTTCAGGTTAGGTGATTGACTCTTGAGGTCCACATGGGGATGCCCAGCCTCATATTCGTCTTTCCGAGGAATTGAGTGACCGATCCTGGCCTGACACGCTGGAATCGAGAGATGCAGAAGGGGGTAAAAACTGTACCTGTATGTGTCCTTTTCTTTTGTCATTGTGCACGTATAGCATTAGAGCTCGATAAGGCTAAGTTGTCATTTTGGTACCATTATTTGGTGTGTTTTCTTTTCCCTCCTTTCCTTTGTAACCATTTAAGACCTGTATTTGCTAGCAGTTAAGAAGTAGAGCAATAGCCATTGTAACCGTATGATTATAAGTTTCTCTAAATAAACCTGTAACTGTTTAAGCTTTAACCTGCCTCCTTCTGTTGCTGAAACAGAACCAGATACAATTACAAGAATCATAGCCAGTCAGGGGTAAACGCAGTAAGAGCTAAGTGTCGAGTCGTGTCGCCTCCACGGGGCAGACTCTTGGGGCGCCCATCAGCCTCGCTGGCTGCCTGCTGTGAAGGGACTTTTTGTCCTAGCAGTCAAAGACTCGGGTGTAACTAGCTCTCTCTGCACCACTTTGGGGCACCCATCATCCTTCCTGGCTGCCCACTGCAAAGGGACCTTCATCCTAGCAGTCAAAGACTCGGGTGTATTAGGGCTCACAGACCACTCGCTACCCCAGCCACCGGCTGACACTTTGTCACATATGTCTTTGGATGTGGGATAGCAGGACAATGTGTTTCACTCAGGCTGATCTATCCCTCAAGCGGCCCTGGGTTAAGATCTTACTATGACCTATACCAATTTCTGAGCAATAATAGTCTAAAGTACTGCTTGGAGATCAGAAGTAGTATAGATTGAACCTCTCTAGTCCTGCACCTTCAGGGCCTGACGGTGACAAACCAGAGAATTTGCCAAAACACAGGAGGTCAATACTGTTTAGCTATGTTACCAACATGTCCTCTACTTACTGGGCTCTAAGAAGACATTTAGGGGTAAATTAGAGCTAAATAACAGCACAGAGCACTGACAGGACTATTAGATGTAAACAAACCTTATGGGACCACAGGAAACTTGGCTACACCCATGATAAGTGGCTATCCGGGTAGCTAAACTCATACCAGATCATGGATGTTGCCAGACCAAAGTGTGCTGGACTAGAGAGGTTCAACTCGTAGCAGCTTCGAGTCTCTGTTAGGTCTATAGCACATCTATTCTAGGCACGTTTATGCATGCAAAGCCTTATCAACTTGCATGTCTGCACCATTGTCATGAATGGCCAATGTGTACTGAAAACTTAACCTTAGCTAGTAAGACATGTGTATGTGAATTAGCATAGGAGGTCCAGAGACATTTACTCTGTATACTTTAGCAGTGAATTGGATTTGGGGTAGGATAATTTTGAGAAGGAAGAATAATACAGACCATTTTTAGCTCTATAAGTAGAAATAATAGGTTATTTGATTAGATTTGACTAGAATAACATTGACATTAAAGAAACATATAAGCATGACTAATAGCTTTTCTTATTGGACATCAGAAAGGCTTAAGAGCATCAGGTCTGAAGCAATGTTATGTTCATTTATTCCCGCAAAGCTATAACAGAAGGAGCCACATTAGATAGACATCTGCCCCATGAGTAACTCACCTTTTCTCAAGTTCATAGTATGGACTATTTTTTCTCTCTTTCTCTCAGCATGAGCACAGTTGAGACATATTTGACTTCTCATAAAATGTGCTGCTTCAGATTGGTTCTTTTAAAGGACTGGTGTGGTACATTGTGAAATTAAAAAAAAAAATATCTAGGACCTATAGCAAACTCCCCCATTTAAAATAAGGGTCTATAAGCAGAGCCCAGAGTGATTAATTTTTCATTTTACTGATTGATCCAAATACATTTCCATTTTGGACAGACCAAAAATCATTTAAAATGTTCTGAGCCAAACAAACAAACAAACAAAAAAGCACAAAAATGTTGTTGCAGGTTAAATTAAAAGTTTTGCTTTACCCAAAACAAAATAATACGTTTCAGTTTGGGGCATTTGAACCACTTTTTTTAAATGAAAGGCAAAGAAAGTTTAGAAATGCCAGTCACAATATTTCTAGAGGGAGTGGTACCTCCATAAGGCCCCATTATTTTAACTCCTTGCTGGTTGTGGAACATCCAGTTTCAAGTCCCCTCTCTCCTTGATTCAGTGCCAGGAATTGAATTTGAGTCTCCCACATTGCAGGGTAATGCCATGGATATAGGAATTTCTCCTCTAGAACTTGTTCTACATTGTATAAGAGTTTTTAATAATCATAGAAATAGGGATCTGAACACCATGAACTTCGGGCCTTCTAGCCCAATCACTATTTAATTATGTATACAGAGTGCAACAGCTTCAACTAGAGAGATCCCCATCCTTGAATACCCCTTAGCCCTGAGGTTAGGGCTGGGGAAGAGCCATAGTCAGATCTCTGTCATGATTCTGGAGGGTGGGAATCTCAATCCCTCCAAGCCCAGGTGAATACTCTACCATAGTACCAGGGGAGATAATAACTTCGCCAGGTCTCTGGGTAAGGTGGAGGAGAGAGCCCAACACCACCCTTTGGGAAGAGGCGGGGCTTCAGGCAGCCTGTAGAACTCCTTGCTGCAGGAGGCTGTGAAGGCTAGAACTAGAACAGAGTTTAAAGAGAAGTGAGATAAAGTGATGGAGGTTGGGTCCATGGAGTGGTATTAGCCAGGGGGTAGGAGTGGTGTCCATGCCCAAAGTTTGTGAAAGGCCGGAGAGGGATGTCATGAGACAAATGGCTTGGTCACTGTCTTCAGTCCATCCCTCCAGGGTCCCTAGGGTTGGCCGCTGTTGGCAGACAGGCTACTGGGCTAGATGGACCTTTGGTCTGACCCAGTACGGCCATTGTAAGCTCAGGGCTCAGGGTCGGGGGTCTCAGTGGAGCACCTTGATTCTCTTGCACACCTGCTCCTGGGTGGCCAGGCTGGCAGCTCTCCTGTCCTAGACGGCCACTTTCCTGTGCCTAGTGCGGAGATCGTGGACGAGGTCCACGATGTCCGCACTAGACCAGGCGGGTGCCCGCCGCTCGCGGTCCCGGGCAAGCTCCCGGGAGCCGCCAGCCTGGTCCCGGGAAGAGGGGGAGGGCTGGGGGGCATCGGGTGGCTGGCTCGAGCCATGCCAGGTGCAGGGTCTGCTAGCTGGGTGCTGGCAGGCTTGCACCTGGCACGGGCGCCATAGCCTGACCGTGCCCCTTTAAGGGGTCCGGGGCCGGGAGGGGGGCAATAGAGTTTCCCTGGTGTTGGCCAGCGTGGCCACCAGGGAAAGCTGGGGAGGGCTAGCCTCCCACTAGTTCGAATTAAGGGGCTACATACCCCTTAATTCGAACTAGTTTGTTCGAACTAGGCTTAGTCCTCGTAAAATGAGGTTTACCTAGTTAGAACTAAGCGCTCCGCTAGTTCGAATTAAGTTCGAAGTAGTGGAGCGCTAGTGTATCGCCTATCAAAGTTAATTCGAACTAACGTCCGTTAGTTCGAATTAACTATGTAGTGTAGACATACCCTAGGACACTCTGGGATGAGAGGGTTCCAAAGCATGGGCTCCAATCCTAAGTCCAGAAGTCTACAGAGCAGTGAAACAACCTTGCAGCCTGATCCTCAAGAGCCCAAGTTGGCTGACCCTAGATAGCTGTTGGTTTTTCTATGCTGTGCAGGCGTACGCTATCGGGACTGGATTAAATCCCCACTCTTTAGTTTCCTAAGAAATCTCTACATTCTTTTAAGTCTCTTTAAAAATTTAACTCCTTGCAGGCAACTTCTATAACGGAGAAAATTATGGTGTGGTCTCCCTCACCAGAGATGGAGCAAACGAAACTTTCAAAATGTGAGTGTTGATCTTTTTAGAGATCTAGCTATGATGCTTTTTCACTTTCTTTAGGAAGCCGGGACTGAAAAATGGCATCAGTCTGGTAAAGAAACAATCCACAACTCATAAAGTTTCATATAAACAAAGTGATCTACTCCCAATTTTCTCCTTGCTCTCTATTTTGGGATTAGCAGGCACAAACACTTTACCTCAAGGCCTCTTCTCCCAGCCTTCCTGTGTGTTTTGTTGGTATCCTTGGTATGTTGGATCCTTGGGTAATCACATGTCTGCCTATTGTAATTTAAGTTTTATATTACCTATTTTTGTCATATCATGATCATTATTTTCTCCCAAAAGCAAAGCACAAAATATCAAAAACACTTCTCCTCAACAACCACCAGCCAATAAAGCACATTTTGGAATTTTTAAACCAATCTGTTTCAGAGGCATGATGAGCCAAAGACAACAAAAAAAGAATTTTTTCAGAAAATAGATAAAAGGAAAAGTTAGTATAGCCCAAATTTGAAACTGTTTAAGGTTTTCTTCCTAATGTCCTAGAAAAAAAAACTTTCCTGTGGAAGTTGGAGTATATAAAGTTTCATGACGATTAGTTTTTGTTTTGTTTTGTTTTGGGGAAGAGCAGGAAGCGAGTGATTTTGAAAAGTGAATTTGCAATGAAAAGCTAATTTCATTGCAAATAAGCCTTAATTAGGGAAGGGCTTTAATGTCTCTACCACATAAAACTTTTGAACTCAAGCTGACTACTTCCCCCACATGGCAACCCATTAACTTCAGTAGAGCTCTCTGCAGCAGTTTGCTCACATGTATCAGTTTGAATAATCAGGGCCTTGAAACAGTGGTGAGAAGGAAGAAATGAACAAGTACACACAATAGTGTAGCCAGATATCCTCACTTATAAAAAAAAGAAAAAAAAAATATTCTCAGAGAGACCTGAGTTGGCACAATCCACAATACTTATTTTTTTTTCCTTCTCTCTTCTTCAGCATTGTGTATTGCTCATAAGCACATAAAAAGCAAAAACAAAAAATAGATCCTTAGGGGCTTTTTTCTTGCTCTTTTGAATATTGTTGAAATTATGCAAAACACCGGGCATTCTTAGACAGATTTCTATATTTAAAAGAGGGGAAAACACTTAAATATAAATTTGAGAACCAAAAGATGGTTTAAAAAAAGAAACAGATGGTGGCTTCCTAAGAAAGAAATTGTAATAAAATCTCTCAGAATCTTCAAACCTTTTTGTCTTTTATAGTATCTGTTCCCTTCTCTCACAGCCAATTCATATTGTTTCCTCCTGTAGCTCACCAGCATAAAAAGCATTCACAAATACAGTTCCCTATATTTTTTTCCATTCATATACAGAATAAATTGTGTTTTGTGCACTGATGCATGTGTGGATGTGCACCACCAATAGAAACACATATTGCCAGCTGTGGGCACTCTGCTAATCAGCTGGTCAGTATTTGAATTTCTTCTGCCTGGGCACTCAGCTTACAGGGAACACTGTTCACCAACCAAATAGATTGCATGCATGACAAAAACCTCATTATTGTTTGGACCACATAGAAAATTCTAGTATTCAGCTACAAAGCCCAAATGTTGCAAAGACATAGGCATTGCATAACTTTATGCACAATGGGGCTATTCATATGCACAGAGTTAATCATGTCCATACATGTTTTTAGGTTTGAGACCCACAATAGGAAGTTTAAATTATGGTTGAGAGTGAAATAGAAATAAAGAACTGAAAATCAAGGCAAACAATCCCTTTTGATGGGACAAGATGGGGCACAGCTCTGCAGACAAAGAAAGTGAGAGTTGTTTAAAGGAATTCTCAGCATTAGCACTGACTCTGTGGGTGTTCCATGGCTGAAATACCCAGGGGAAAAATTATATGACAGTGGTTCCCAGCCTGTGGTCCAGGGCACTGTAGGAGGGCCACGGAACATTTTTTAAAGTAAGGATCAGGCCTGCTGTGGTGGGCCCGATCCATACCTTTTTTTTTTCCTTGTTCTTCTCTTCGCCCCTTCCTGGAGCTCACGGAGGGTGGGTGGACATAGCCATGCTTGATGGGACTCAGTTTGCTTTTGATCACATTCTTCAGAAGCTAAGGGAGGATGGGGAAAGTGCTTGCATGCCATGCATGCCTTTCACACCTGGCTGGTGTCTGAGAGGAATTCATGAAATGCAAGCACTTTCCCCTCACTCCCTTAGAATCCGGGGAACAGGATCAAAAGCAAGCTGTGACCCGGAGTACATGGCTGCCCTCCCTGCACTCCCGACATTCCACCCTTGCCCCCTACCCTCCTGAAATTCCACCTGAAGGAACAGAAGTTTGACACTGTGTAGATTCAAGCACAAGGCTTTTATCACACACAACTAGTGGTGTGTCACTTCGCTTATTAGGCTCAGTGAGACTGACAAACAGCTGATTACAATAGATTATATAGGGTGCCGATGGGCGTAGAGAAGCAACGGGGTGGGAGTTCCCATACCCCTGGATAGGTTCTAGCAGCAAGACATAATGAGAACAATAAATCAATAGTCTAAAAGATTATCTGAGTGTTCCACCCATGGCTCAGGCTCACGTGTTTGTTAATACACAGATGTTATCCCTTTGGTTTTCTCTTGTAGAATCTAGGTTAAATCTCGATTCCAAGTCTTTAGGAATGACAGGTGGCACCTTTTGATAGGTTTGCCCACAGGTTCATTCCTACATGGTCTTGAGACAAAAAGAACAGTAAGCAATACACAGCATTGGAAACACTATACAATTATCCATGCCACTCCTTCCTCCCTCCAGTCTGAACTGAAATTGGCATCTGTGAGGGGTGGACATCATCACTCATACTGATATGTCAGACCTTTCCCTGAACCTAGGTTGGTATTCGGGAAGGATGCACTGTTATCTCTTCCTGAACTGGAAAGTGGACTTCAAGGCCCCTCTCAGTGAGTCATGGGTCTATAACTCAAGATAAGTCCCCATTATTTTTCTGCTTGTTACTAACTAGTTTCAGACTCTGTAGATACCAAGGTCTGTGAGAGGGGGCCTGCCTCCTGCTCACAGCTTAGCTCTATGTTAGCCATGTTTGTTCATTGTTAGCTAGGCCTCATGTTAAAGATTCTATACAAAGGCTGTGTTCTGAATCATGCATAGTCTTATTGAGATCTTGGCCCTTCACTGCCCTTGAGAAGTTGGCAGCTCCAGACCTCTCTTTGGCCATAAGAGCCCCCTTTCTCCATGGATAGGCATGGAGCGGAGGGGACAAGAGCTGAGGAAGCAACATGGGCAAACAGCAGCCAATGGGACCTGAGAAGCTCTGTTCCCTGCAGTCTGCAAGTCCCTCAGGCCATGCAGAAGCTGACAAGCTGTGACTGTATTCTGGAGTCAGCTTATAAATGGGTCAGTTGCCTTTTGCCATTTTTTTTCCTCTTTTTTGAATACGTCACCCGCTCTAACCATTCAAAGACTATTAGCGTGGTGGGAAGGGTTTAGTTGAGCCAGCAAAAATGGATCATTTGCAGGGTCCATGAAATTTTAATAGATTGAAAAGGGGTCCATATGCTCAAAAAGGTTAGGAACCACTGTATTAAGTGTTTAACAACCACCAACAGCCCACTCTCCCTCCAGGCCCTCCTGCCCACTGGTGGCCTCCCTGATCAACTCCTTTCTCTTCCTCTCAGTGTTGCCTGGAGGTACTGGAAGAGAGGGGAAGAAGCAGGGATGAGGTATGCTTGGGGAAGAGGTGGGGCAGAGTGCGAGTGGGAAGAGATAGGGTTGGGGCTTGAAGGGGGCAGGAAGAGGAAGGGTGGAGGGTGGAAATTTGGAGGGAAGGAATGGAGTGGGGGCAGGGCTTGGGTCTGAGTGGGGATTGAGCTCCCTGGGAAAATGTTAGACTGGTGCCTATGATTCACAGAAAGTAAGAAAAATATAGAAGAAACAAATCATCTCATATAAAAACAGTAAGTACTTTGGCATTGGTGCTCTGTAATAAATACGTCATTACAATATATTATGGAAAATTTCAAACAAAATGAAAAAAAAAAAGATTGTTTCCAAACCCTGAAAAACCAAAGCTTGGTCACAAAATATTTTCCTGATGTTTTGATCAGGTCAATCATCTTTATTGTAATAGCCCTCCAATATTGCTAACCTTTCAGTTAAATGGGTGTATCAATAAATCATACATTATTTTTATATTTCTAACCAGTGAAGAAGTATTAATACTGAAAAGAAGGCTTTTGCCCATCTATTGAAATATAAATATGAATCTATGTCTAGAGGGGATTGGGTAGCTGCTTAGAGACAAATAGTCTCCAAGGACAAATACTAAAAAGTAAACTAAAGCAAAGCACTGAAACTGAAGCTGATAAAAATTCAATAGGAAAGAAGAGAAAGGGAAGAATAGATGTCAAATCTGAGCTCAATTTACTTTACCATCAACCTGGGAGTAGAAGGAGCAAAAGGCCTGATCCAAAGACCACCAAAATTAATGAGAGTCTTTACCTCAATGCAGAGAGTCATTTTTCAAACTTAAACATTTGCTATTTCTCAACAAAAAAGTTTATTGATTTCTGAGGCGACAAAGAAAGAGAAGAAGATGGTCCATTTACATGAGGTGCTTTCAATTATAGAGAATGAAGACACAGACCATGCTCCATTCCCTCACTCTAGCACAAGCGATTGCAACGTATTTTCTATTTGGTATTATTTGAAGGTGTGCAAAGGATCAGGAGTACAATGCTATTTTTTCATTTACTACCAGAATATTTATATTCCCATTAAACTTCTGTTCTCTTTTCAGCTGTGTACTACTATGGCTTAGGAATGGAGAAAGTGTGTAAAACAACATTCTCTTGGGTGTCTCAATTTTCAGCCCAGAGCAAATTTCTTACAGCCAAGATAAAAGCTCTTTAAAATGAGTTTTATAAGTGCTGCTGCAACCTTGAACATAGGCGAACAAACAGCATGACTATAATCATGCTCCGTGAGAACTATAATATATTCTGAAGTAATAATTTTGTCATTTATTGTCATTACGTTATTAGTGTCTATTTAAATCAAACTTTTAAAATTTTATAAACAACATAGGGTTCTCTGTAGAAACAAAATAATCTACCTATCTAGTATGACTGTACTTCACAATTTGAAGGCTTCCCTTCTATCCCTTCCTCAATCACTTGGAAGTGCTATATGTAAATGGGAATTAGACTGACTACATTTTCCAAATTGGACTCTCAGTTTTCTGTGCTGCTTCTTTCAGTAAGTTCAGGTTGGAGCTGTAAGTACTCAATGTAAACTGACATATCTGCCTAAAATTGGTCAGCTAACAGTTGAATCAGTTAAATACAAGACTACTTTTTAAATTCAAATGATCTCAAATGCCTGGAGACTAACTCCATTTTTTTGGGTAGAACTGAACAAATTCTGAATGTGTACTCAGTTCTTTCTCCTAACATCCCATTATGCTCTGCCCCTGTCATGTAGTAATAGATTATCAGATTTTAAGACCAGAAGGAATCATTAGATAATCTAGTTTGACATTCTGTTTAACATAGGACATAAAATTTCATTTAGTTACTCTTGTAATAAGCCCAATAACTTGTGTTTGACTAACAATTCCAGTTGTGGTTTTGCATAAGCAAACAAAATAATATAAAATTCAAATGTTTTGCGTCGTTTGCTCTTTATGCCGAAACAGTATTGATGCTCTTTGGCTTTTGCATTAATTAATATTCAGGGCTTTGCTGGGTTGTTTCTATTGGAGGATACATTAATTATACAAGTGACATGTTTCTTTGTTGCAGTTATCTTTATTTATGAAGTCCTGTTTCCCTGAACACAGTAGAAAAACTGTAGCATGTTCTTGCTCACAGTTTCCAACTCTGCCTTTCCAGTTCAAGGTCATCTGAATAAGGGTGTGTCTAGACTACATGCCTCCTTCGACGGAGGCATGTAGATTAGCCAGCTCGGAAGAGGGAAATGAAGCCGCGATTAAAATAATCGCGGCTTCATTTAAATTTAAATGGCTGCCCCGATCTGCCGATCAGCTGTTTGTCGGCAGATCGGGGGAGTCTGGACGCGATGCCCCGACAAAGAAGCCTTTCTTCATCGACACAGGTAAACCTGGTTTCACGAGGCTTACCTGTGTCGATGAAGAAAGGCTTCTTTGTCGGGGCATCGCGTCCAGACTCTCCCGATCTGCCGACAAACAGCTGATCGGCAGATCGGGGCAGCCATTTAAATTTAAATGAAGCCGCGATTATTTTAATCGCGGCTTCATTTCCCTCTTCCGAGCTGGCTAATCTACATGCCTCCGTCGACGGAGGCATGGAGTCTGGACACAGCCTAAGTGGTTTTACCCATGAAAGCTAATGACATTTTCTCTCTATATATATATTTTTTGTTAGTCTAAGGTGCCACAGAATTACTCATTGTTTTTAAAGTTACAGACTAACATGACTAGCCCTATGAGAATTTCTTCTTATTCAACTTGATTGTATGTAGATAGACAATGGTCATTAAAAAGTCCACATAGTGTTCCCCTAATGTTATGAACCAGTGTTTTCTGAAATACCATCGTAAGACCCAGAACCAAATCCTATTGAAGTTAATGGACAGAATCCCATTGACTTCAAATGATTTTGGATTGTACCCAGATCACCTTTTCTTAAATAGTCTAGGAAAATACAATTTTCCAGATGGACAGGGGCTGAGCTCCCATTTCTCTTCAGAGACCCTGGAACATTTGAGAGTTATTATTATCACAGCAACACCAATTACCATTGTAATCATGTTGTTAACAGTATTTTGCTAATCTTAAAGTATTATTGAGGACAAATAATGCTTAACATCTGCTATTTTACATTTATATGGAGGCGCTTGTTAATTTCCCTTCTGCTTAAAGTGTATGGGAACATCTTACAAGTATAGATGAAAACCTTTTCTATGTATACAACTAGCAGTGACTGTATACATTACAATTACCCCAAAAGACATTGTGAGCTGCTAATCATAGCTAAAAGTTCGTGTGAAAAGATACAGAGATATAGCTTTCACTTTTCATAATGCTTTTAAGGAAATGGATTCCACAATAATTCAAGGCAATTTTAAAAATTACCCTAATGCAAAAGATGCCAGCATCTTTCTTATGTATTCCCAAATTCCAAAGAATATAAAATGAAGATTTAAAACTTTGGGGAAAGCTATAAGGCAATAAAGTAAAATATATGCAATTATGAATATATGTGAATTTCTGCTTTATGTCTTCTCTGATTTATTGTTGTCTGACTTGATAACTCCAACTTGGCTTTCTGACATCAAGGGAATTTCCTTCCAGATCTAGCCAGATCTGACTGTAGTAGTAGTAGTAGTAGTAGTAGTAGTAGTAGTAATAGTAATAGTAATAGTAATAGTAATAGTAATAGTAGTTATAATAGTACGAATAGGAGTAGGAGAAGGAGTAGTATCCTGCAAAGTCAGACAGGACAGAGGTTCAGGCTCCTTACAGTTTCTTTCATTCCTTCTTGGCTGGTGCAAAATCTTTCCTAGACAATCAAATTTACTTGGTCCATATTTTCAGGATTTACAATTTTAATATATTTCCCCTTCTTATTCTACATGGGGAAAATGCTAAATATTGATTTACATAAATCAGACTGTTCAAATAAATCAAATTTGCAGATGAAGTCATAACACAATTCTTTGATCAAATATATACATCTGCATGTCTTCTTTGTAAATATTCCAATGAATAAAAATGCATGCTAGTGAGTTCTATACAGAGTAAAGAAAATGTCACAAAAGATTAAGAGATTGTAAATCCAGATAGCCTGTCTGTATACTAGCAATATAACAAGTCTAATCAACTCCAAAGCCACCAACACAACTAATTTAGCCAAGGCATGATTGATGCCACTGAAATAAATGTATTTTATAACTTGGCCTTGGTTTCCTAAACCGATATGTCATAAACTAGATCAATGATCTAAGATGAACTAAAGTTGATCATTTCATCAATCTTTTACTAACCCTTCATGTTTATAAAGAGTGTTTTAACCACGCTTAACAAAAACATAAAATCCTCATGTCACACTTGAATTTGACAAAACAGTTGTCAACTTATTTTATTATTATACTTAAAAATTCTTGCATGTGTATAGATACTGAAGACAATAGTGCAGTAGACACGATGATGAGAGATACGGTAAAGAGTCCAGCCTATTGTGTAGTAAATCCATAGTCTTTTGTACATTACTTTTTCCAAATTCAGAAAGCCTGACTTCCACAGCACCTCTAAATGCAAACTGAGGATATTAATACATCAAAGATCCAGCAATATATGCATGGAAGTTTTTGTCTTTATCACTTGACATTGAGAGCCACAAAACTTTTCTTTTGTTGTCTACTAGCCTGAAGTCTGATGCTGAAGTGTCTCAGATGTTCTCAGATGACAGCTGCTAATGAGTTTAGTTGCCAATCCTATATTATAGCAAAAGTTTTTGGGTATGGGTTAAGTAGCTGAAGGTCCTTGGTATCTTATTATTCTTGAGCACTAGTATGATTATTGCCTACTTCTAAAGACTGGTTGATTGCTTTGCTAAAGGAAATATTAATTACCATGGTGAGGGGGACCTAGCTGCTCTTGGCTTGCTTTCATTTGCAAAGAAAAGCAGGTGGTTTGCACATTCCTCATAGCTTCCATGCCTACTTTTTCTGTAAAGAGGCCAAAATTAATCTCATAGGGTGTGTCTAAACTACACCCCTCTGCTGACAGAGGGATGTAAATTAGGCACATCGCTATTGCAAATCAAGTGGGGATTTAAATATCCTGTGCTTCACTTGAATAGAAATGGCCACCACTTTTTGCCCACGTGGCACTTTGCCGGCAAAAAGTGACAGTCTAGACGGGGATCGGTCGACAAGGAAAGCCTTTTCTGACAGATCCTGTAAACCTCATTGCACGAGTCATAAGGAATCAGTTGGAAAAGGCTTTCCTTGTCGACCAATCCTCATTTAGACTGCTGCTTTTTTCCTGTAAAGTGCCGCATTGGCAAAAGCGGACGCCATTTCTATTCAAATGAAGCGTGGAATATTTAAATCCCCGTTTCATTTGCAATAGCAATGTGCTTAATCTACATCCCTCTGTCAGCAGAGCGGTGTAGTTTAGACACACCCAGCAAGTAAGAAGATATAACTTTAAGTTGGTTCCTTTGTAGTTGACAAGGCTATTTTTCATTTGGTCTACCTTTTCAGTGAACTGAATGAGATGACAATTTTTGCAGTCAGAAATTGCTAGATCTGGGTTTTTGTGACATTAGCTTGTGTTGAGAATGGACAATTTGCTCTTTGGAACAATTAAAATAATTTTGATTTGGGGGATGATGCAGCAGACCAGAAGAAGTTAATTTCCTTCGTGTCTGTATTAGAGATTTATAAAAAGCCCTTATGTTGCTGTTGCTTTGGTTCAGAGCACAGTCATCTTCTGCCTTTATGCTTTGCCTAATAAAATTCATGCGAGGACGGTGGTGATCAAGAATGATGAGTAAAGAGGGGGTTTTTTTTGGTACTGAAGCATCAGTAGCTGAAGATTATTGTACCAGTTCACCAAGCTGCCCAAGCATTGCATGAGTTCTTCCCTAAGGAATTCTGGAAGCTCATTGTAGTCATGAGCCTCTAGGAGTGCACCATTGTTATCATAGTGATAGAAATGCAGCCGTGTTAGTCTGGTGTAGCTGAAGCAAAATACAGGACTATGTAGCACTTTAAAGACTAACAAGATGGTTTATTAGATGATGAGCTTTCGTGGGCCAGACCCCTTTCCTCAGATCAAATAGTGGAAGAATTGTGACTATTTTCTTCCACTATTTGATCTGAGAAAGTGGGTCTGGCCAACGAAAGCTCATAATCTAATAAGCCATCTTGTTAGTCTTTAAAGTGCTACATAGTCCTGTATTTTGCTCCATTGTTATCACTGACTCTTGTCTCAATTGAGAGGATGGAAAGTTTTGATGTCTGCTTGGCTGGACCAAGAAAAAAGGATATGTTGTGTTCTCTATGTAACATGAGTCTTAGCATCAGATTCTTAAAGATATTTAAGTGCCTAAAGGTGCAGAGAATTACATAATGGGTGTGTCCAGACTACAGGGTTGTGTCAACAAAAGTGGACTTTTGGGGTGTGTCTAGACTACAGAGTTTTGTCGACAAAAGTGGACTTTTGTCGACAAAACTATACCTGCGTCCACACTACCGCTGAGTTCTGTCGACATAACGTCGACAGAACTCAGCAGTTTTGTCGACGTATGTAAACCTCATTTTACGAGGAATAACACCTTCTGTCGACAGAGTTTCTGTCGACAGAAGGTGTTATTGAATGGAAACTGTCCTTTGCGTCCAGACTACCATGTCGACAAAAGCAGCTTGCTTTGTCGACAGAACTCAATGTAGTCTGGACGCGCTTTGTCGACAGAAGTTTTGTCGACAGTATCTGTCGACAAAACTTCTGTCGACAGAAGCCTGTAGTCTAGACGTACCCTTGTCGACACAACTATACCTGCGTCTACACTACTGCCGAGTTCTGTTGACATAACATTGATGGCAGTTTTGTTAACGGCTAAAAACCTCATTTTACGAGGAATAACGCCTTTTATCGACAGAGTTCTGTCGACAGAAGGCACTATTGCATCTACAGTGTCCTTTGCATCTACACTCTCATGTCAACAAACCGGTTTGCTTTGTCGACAGAACTGGATGTAGTCTAGATGCTCTGTCAACAGAAGCTTTGTCGACAGTATGGGTACGTCTAGACTATAGGGTTTTGTCGACAGAAGTTTTGTCGACAGTATCTGTCGACAAAACTTCTGTCGACAAAGAGCGTCTAGACACATTCAGTTCTGTCGACAAAGCAGCTTGCTTTGTCGACAAAACCCTGTAGTCTAGACACAACCCTACATGCAATAACACCTTCTGTCGACAGAGTCCTGACTCTGTCGACAGAAGGTGTTATGCCTCGTAAAATGAGGTTTACCAGCGTCGACAAAACTGCTGAGTTCTGTCGACGTTATGTCGACAGAACTCAGTGGTAGTGTAGACGCAGGTATAGTTTTGTCGACAAAAGTCCACTTTTGTCGACAAAACTCTGTAGTCTAGACACACTCTATCTGTTGACAAAACCTCTGTCAACAAAAGCCTGTAGTCTAGATGTACCCAATGTGATTTTCAAAATTGCCTACGCAACTAACTCACACTTAAATCAATCCCTTCCTGTTCCTTTTAACAAGTTATTTATAGGTCCTATACTAAGGCCTCTGTTATTCAGCTTTTTGTTCTTGCCCATCATTTATAATGTGTTGGCAATATTTTCCAGGTACAGTACCCAAATAGCAGGACCACACTGGTGGCAGAAAGTTTTATAGAGGAAAACATTATGTTGAAGATGTACTTTCGAGAGAATCAAAAGACTATTATGACTTTACTGAAACTCAGTAGGCATTGGAATTGGATGATAAAGAAAGCAAGGAGGAATTATTTCCACCCTGAGCAACAGGCACCGGGTGGCGAGAGGGGGGGAGGAGGAGGGTAATCCATCATATATGCAAATGGTTATTTGAAAAAGGACATATCATAATCCTAGCACAAAAGGGAACAAAATAAGCAAGAATGGAGAGAAGACCTTATAGAGACAGAATCTATTACTAGTAATGGGTATGCAGTGGCAAAAGAAAAGAAACAAAACAGAAGGATCTCCACAATTGTCTTTGCTTGAGTTGCAAACTGTTTGCTTGGTCTGTATAATGATGTAAGGCAGAGGAAACCCTTTATCTCTTTGCAAATTTAACTGAAATAATATCAACCAGATTTCTATGTTCACCACATATACCCCTTAAATCAATGCGAGCTGGGAAGCTAAATACCTGTGCATTCAATATAGTTCTATGTATAGTGACAAAATGTATTAAGTGACAAGTCTACACACAATATTCAGCTTTGTCAGTGTTGAATTATAATACATGGTGAAAGAACATATCATGCATTTATATAATATAAGAAATGTATGATTTACGTGCCAAATCATAAAGTTTTGATCCATTGTAGTCAACTGGAGTTTCCTGAGTAAAACTACACAGTCTGAGCAAATAGAGCAAAGGATATAAAACAGAAAATATGAAGTTCAGTCCCACATTGGCCCGTATTAGTCCATTGAAATTTCATAATATACTCTGAAGATATTTAATTCAGCAGAGGACTGAAGCTCAAGCTCGACTTAAGCTCATGGAAGTAAATGAAACCATATGATTTGACCTTTCTTATATGGAATGCTGATTGCCTGCCTTCAATAACATTGTTTAAGCACACTCATCCCTCAACCGGAACACCCTCATCTTCCAGCTATCATAATATAACTGGGGGAGATCAAATGGGTATAAAAAGGGAGAAGGAAGTTCTTCAAATATCTTGCCAGCAGCGTAGCATCACTTCCAACACAACATGTATATCAGCAAGGTAAGTCACACCGTCACGGTTTTTCTGTTTCTGCACTGAATCTGTAAATCCAAATTGCTGCAGTTCTTAATCACACCCACTTCCACAAAGAGTGACCCAAGCATTTGTGAACTCCAGGCTTGTCTACAAAAGATACATGATTTTAAAGAATTAAACCGGCAGGGTATGTCTACACTTTCCCCCTAGTTTGGACTAGGGAGGCAAATGAAACATACCGAAATTACTAGTAAAGTGCAGGCTTTAAATATCTTGTGCCTGATTAGAATATTCGTGGCTGGTTGCCATTTTAAATTGCCGGTAGCCTGAATTAACTTGCCGCGTGTAGATGCAGTAGTCCAATCCAAAACCCTTCCCTCGAATTAACTGTTACTTCTCATTGCATATTTAGATTGCATGAGGAGTAACAGTTAATTTGAGGGAAGGGTTTTGGATTGGACTACCGCGTCTACACGTGGTGAGTTAATTCGGGCTACCAGCAATTTAAAATGGCAACCGGCCACGAATATGCTAATCAAGCATGGGATATTTAAATCCCGCGCTTCATTAGCAACTTCAGTATGCTTAATTTGTCTCCCTAGTCTGAACTAGGGGGCAAGTGTAGACATACTCACAGCTATTAAATAAAACTTAATCTAGTTCAAAATATAGTTGCTGATCTATACAGAAACAATATTCTCCATAACACCAAATCATATTCAAGGACCAGACTCTAACTCCTCATGGAATAGTTCTATCTACAATGATTCTGTGTGTGCATCTACAACTGCAACTCATGTCAAGATCAATGGAACTATTAACCATAGGGGTAAGACTTGTGAAAATGGCAGACATGACTTAATTTACGTGAGAGATTGGGATGACTGTCTCACCTTTGGCACAACAATTCATAAAATGTTATTTATGTATTCATTTATTTATTTATCATTCCTACAATATAGAGCAAACAACTAATCATCATAGGTGAAAGGAAAGAGAGAACTTTGTTCAGCTGAAGTAACTATACCGGTTTCAATGCCGTCATGATGGTTTGCACCAACTAGGGTTCTGGCCTAGCATATTTAGATTTAAGTAAGTTTCCCACTTATTATGGAAATGGGCGAGGGAACTTAGGTACAGAGATAAGCAGTACCTAGACAAACTTGTTGATGAGACAGAAATGAGGAGTAAGTTATATGAACAGAAAGTTAGAAACAAGTATAATATATTATTGGTGAGAATGAGGAAAAATAGGCTTGGAAGCATTTGATTTTTATTAGGAAAATGTAGGTAAATATTTATTTACAGATAGGCAATATAAGAAAAATGCGGTTTGAAAACCCATTAGAATTTGCATTAAGGTTATTAGCTCCATGTATATATTGACTCTGAAGCTACAATTTGTTTTGTAATGTTTATAAATTTTAACTTTTGAATCTCATTGTCTATTACCATTAAGCAATTATTATCAGACCCTGCTCACATTGTTTGACAAATCTCCATTATTTCCAACGGCTATGAACAATTAAATTAATACAAATGGAAAAATGCTTAAAAACAAACAGATACTATCTATCAAAATTATATGAAAACATTAATTTTGCTAAGCCGAGGAATAGGACATACTTTGACCAGGTTGCATCTCTAGGGAGTTGGTTTTTTTATCTTATTATACAAAAGCAAAACACATTGTTGACCTCTTTCAGGACAAGACTGAAGATATTCACATTACCAGAGGCAAGGTTTATAGACATTGTTTCTAGTGCTGAATCAAACCAAGTATGTTGCCTTTTTAGTATAAGTTATTTTTAATCTGTCATTAGGAAGGCTTTTGTGATGTTTCCTTTGGACAGGATCAACCATTTAATGACTGTTTGTTTGTTTGTTTATTATACATTGGCTAGATATCATGCCCCTTCATCTGTATTCAACTAAATCTGCTGAAGTCAATTAAAAAGTAACACAAGAAAAGTCTGTTGATTTATGACGTTTTTACTCATGGACATATTTGTATGATTGAACCCTGACAAAACTATGTTTTCCTGGTTCTCAAACTGCTAAGGACCTGCAGCTCTCATGTGAAAGCTCTGGCCCTCTGTTGCTCCTAGAAGCAGCCAATACATCTGGCTACAGCTTCTGAGGTGGCAGGTGGCAGGTGGCAGGCAGCTCTGTGTGCTGTGCGTCAGCCATGGGAGCTGTGAGGATGGTGCCTGCCACCGAAGGTGGCATATGAAGCCCTATGCTCCCACTTAGGAGTTGCAGGGACATGCAAGCAGCTTCTAAGACCTTCACAGGGCCAGGAAAGGAGGAGGATGGGAGAGCCTGCCTTAGCCACACCGCACAGGTGGACTGGTAATCCTACAGGCTGGACTAAAAGCCCTGACAGACTAGATACTGCCTGTGGGCTGTAGTTTGCCCATCCCTGATTTATTCCAATTATGATAATAATTTGCCTTTCAAATGATACTTTATCTTCATCATCCTTTTACAGAGAATATTTCCAGTAAATAGTTCTGTTCTTCTACAACCTTTGTATTGCTGAATACAATTAATGTTGTATTTTGGTAAGGAAACCATGACTTGAAAAATAAATAGATATGGAGGTAAATTCACTTACATTCTCTTACAACAGCAGTGACTTTGGCACACTGTATCCAAATTCTATAAAAATGCAATTTTAATTAGTTCAGAGTCCTATTAAACAATTAAGGACTATAAGTAGGAATTTTCCGCACATCAATATGTGAATAACAATGAAACGTGGAGTTATCAAGAGTGTGTATTTCAGATTATTGCAAACACACATTAAATAAAATAAATATATTAAACCATTTAACACTATAAAAAAAGGTTGGCCTTTTTTCCCCCTTAAGCACAAATATCCTCTAATAGGAGAATAACAGTGGGAAAAGAGCTTGCAGTGTCACATGCAGAGGAAAGGTAGTGGGGCAAAGGATTAATTTAAGTACCTCTAAAGAGGCATCTGATATTCCCTTGTGGCACAGGGATCCCCTGGTGGTGTAAATGTAACTTCCCCATCTCTGTGCTCCCGGCTCCCACTGGAACATGAGAAGCTGAGCCTTGAGTGCACTATGTTTTGCTGTATGTGGGTGAGCTGACTTCTCAAGCCAGGATAAATTAGGCTGTGATCCCCAATCAGCCTCAGAATCATAGGAGAAGGAAAGATGGATACACTGAGCACATCTGAACACTCAGTCCAGGGTGCTTACACTTGAAAGTCTTTCTAAATCAGTTGATAGGCCTTAAAATTTCCTTTCTGGGTTAGGCAAGGCAAGCTCTTCCTTTTCCTTTTCCTTTTCCTTTTCCTTTTCCTCTTGATCATTTCATTGGCTCCTTTTTACATATTCACTTTGATGACCCTGTGTTAGCCACTTCTCTGTCTAACTTAGTGGAGAGAGAGAGAAATTACTTATTGGAAAAAAGCATAATCTTGACAACATTGCTACATCTAAAAGAAAGAAGAACTAATCGCCTTAGGTTTTTTCCCATTTTCCTTCTGGTGTGGAATTTTGTATTTCAACATAAAATAATTTCTCTATAGAAAATTAAACAAAACCATTGCCAATAGCAGTGTAGCTAATAAACTGCTTTTAATCAAATAGTACTTATTTTAATGGATAGATTTAAACATAAAATATATTAATTATATTGCATGGATAAGCTCATCAGTTTACTCAAATTACCATCCGATATTTTAAATGGTAACATAAATAAACTCATGATCACAAAATTAATTTAATATAAAAGAAATTAAAATGTTTACAATAATGAAGATTGCTATATAATAATTGCATTTGGCTTAATAATCTTTTTAATCTTGTAAATGTTACATTTCTTTATCAAATCTAATTATCTTTAAACTTAAACTTTACTACAGGGGATGACTTGTCCTCCATAAAGTAAGTGCACCATATTGTGTTATTTATTTCTAACTAGATAAAGGAATAAATTATTTTTACAGATTTTTACATGGGTGCACACACATGTATTCACAAAATATTTTATCAAAATAAATAATGAATAAGACATGTTGTTGATCAAATATTGGTTGTGGAACCTCAATCAATGGAAATATTTAAGAGCAGGTTAGATAGACATCTATCAGGGATGATATAGATGATGATTGGTCCTGCCATGAGGGCTGGAGACTGGGCTTGATGACCTCTCGAGGTCCCTTCCAGCTCTAATATTCTATGATTCCATGAAATAGTTAATGCAAGATTTGCACTTTAAAAATAGTCAGAAATAGAATACTACCTAGAGTTGAGTATTATATGTATTACTTTGTTGAGAGAGAGAGAGAAAGAGAGAGATTTGTAACTGAGGATATTTGAAATGATTGTTATAAATAATGTAATGTAATATTATTTCTTAGGCTATGTATGTTAAAATGACATTTGTTTAAGTTTAGAACTTTCATCAGAAAGCCAACACTAAAGGAAGTCTACCAATTTGTAGTTTATTTCAATTTTTATTCACTTCTGTACGGTATGAATAAATGTTTTCTTAATTATCCTTTACATTGAAAACATTTTTGTAAGTCTGAAATATGTATTTGGGTAAGTTATCAATTTTAACTGAAATAGTGTGTGAAACAGCCAAAGAACAAAGTATTGAAAAAAGAGCCATATACCCAGTGGATTTATTAAAAATTCCAAAAATTAATTTTCCATTACCATTCTCTATTTTGGCATCTTAAAGAGAGTGGGAACTGATTTCAGCAGACCATCCTGTGGGAAAATTAGTTCATTTTGCTAAAGTATCTTAATAATTACAGTGACATCAAGGTTAATTGCTTAATCTGTATTGCCATAGTGAAGTCCTGTAGAAATCCCCACACAATCTGTTCTATAATTAGTGCCAGAATATCCATATATAGAACAAGCTGTAACCTAAATAAAAGTACAGCACTAATATGATTAATAAATAAGACCCTCAGTACTATATGGAAGTTTGCTTTATTTATTTATTTATTTACTGAAAATAATAGATTTCTAAAACAAGTTGTAATCTATAAAATGTAATGTATTATATCCACCAAGGAGAGTGCAGACATGTGACTACAGAACAACTGCTAAGCAGTAATGGGATATGAAATCAGCACTACCAGATTTAGCTTCGTCTTCCACTTTCTTATTTTAATTCACTGGAACGGATGATGTTTTAACTAACATTTCCTGCTACTCTTTTTGGTACATTGAAGTTGTTTTTGTTTGCAAAACAGAGAAGTCAAATTATACAAAGTGTTGCTCTTCCCAGAGTTGAGCTTGAGTAAATACACACAGCTCCTCTCTAGACTTTAGAGTGATCAGTAACCAGTTCCTTGATGTTTCATTAAAATGTCAAGAACCTGATTAACGCACCATCAGTTGCAAATGTGCAGCTCCCATCAATGTCAGTGACAGCTGTGTGTACCCTGTAGATAGAATAATTGAGCCCTGGCACTTACCTATGCTCTTCATGAACAAGGATCACTAGTTCGTATTGTAAAAGGGTGGCTTGCATTTTAAGATAAACTTTAAAAACAACAAATAGTCTGGTAGCACTTTATAGACTAACAAAACATGTAGATGGTATCATGAGTTTTCGTGGTCACAGCCCACTTCTTCAGATGACCAGCTCCTGCAGCTCTCCTTGGCTGCAAAGGACGAAATGGAGTCAATGGGAGCTGCAAGGCTCCGTGGCTGCGGCGCCGGTAAATAAACAAACCGGGGAGCCAGTTAGTGTGTTTCTGAGAGTGATTCAATGGAAGACTTTCAGAAACACTGTTATTGATGACCCAGCTTCTTAAAAAAAAAAAAAAGAACTGTAATTGAGGCTTCTGTGTACAGGATGGATCTCCCTGGTCTGATACCCTCGGGACCTGACAAGTCCCGGATGAGGGATTTTGCCAGACCCGGGGAGGTAATTTCTGGACCCCCTGATGCTGGACCCCCACCTAGCCTGCTGGCCTCTTAGCTGGCTCCTCACCTCCTGTTGGCCCAGATGCCCTGCTGACCCCACTGGGCATCCATCTCTGTCCTGACTCCCGGTCTCACTGGACAGCCGCGTGCATTGCTCTGGGTATTCAGATCCCACTCTGTGCTGAGCTGGGAGTCTGAATCCCACCAGGCAGCCTTGTGTGCTGCATTGGGGATCTGATTCCCAATGGGCAGCCATGAGCACCAACCTGGGAATCTGGGACCCTCCGGGCAGTCACACATTGCGAAGCTACAGCCCCACTGGGCAGCAACAGGCATGTCTTCCAACCCTGTTGGGCTGCCCTGTTGCCACATTTTGACAGCAGACTCTCTGTGGGCAGCCCACTGCCCTGCCAGCCCCACAGAGATCCTTGCCACTGGCCCTCCTCTGGGACTCTCTGGTCCTGCAACATCTGTGCTGGACCATAGATGGTGCTGGACCAGAAAAACCCGGTTAAGAGAGTTTCAACCTGTACTGTAAAATCGAATGACCAGCCCTTTATTTTTCACACAGCTTACTGACTTATTGCTTCCAATTCAGTGTTTAATCATTTCCAAGAAAACAAGAATCAACTCTTTCACATCCTACAGTAGTTTCCACTTAAATGATGGTTTCTCAGTTGAGCACCACTTTAATTTTAAATGCTCAGACTACATGGATGGAATTTATACAGATTTATAAAGCATTTACCTCAGCAGCTGAGAGCTTGCTACAGAGAAACATTTAAGTCTTTTTTTTTCACTCCACGAAAGGCTGTTCTCCAAGCACCCTTTAAAAGAGTCAGTTGCTAACCTGATCATTTATTTTGGCAGTCAAACTGCAATTAATAACCTGCAGTGTTAACAAAGAAAAAAACTCAAGGTTAGTATAGTAGTGACTTTATACTTGCAAAATAATTGCAGCTCTCTATTTGCTTTTCATATGAGTCAAAACAATAAGAACTTGCAAAGAGCTTGTATAGCCTTAATAATGGCCTAGAAAGACACTGTGGATTTTAATGTAACACTTTGTAGATGAACAATATTTTGCAGTTTTCTTTTTCCGCTATCACCATGGAGACTGTTTGGAGAAGTTCTTCAGATCATAGGAAGTTATATCATTCCAGTAGAGATTGTATGACATCTAAAAGGAAAAATGTACCGAAGACCAAAGAAATTCTATTTGATAGTTATTTTCCTATTGTTGGCTATTCCTTTTTCTGCCTCCAAAATGTGTTCTGAGACCAGCCCTGCTTGTTTTGTGTCCTCATGCTCTTGCCACCCCTCTTCAGAGTCTTCCATCCATCCAGTCCCCTCTCCACTCCCTCCTCATTGCATACCCATACAAGAGCCAGGACCTACCCAGTTTTCCTGTCCTAGCTATGCCAACATCACAGGCCTAACTTATTTTGAAATAACAATGCGAGCGTCTACACAGCCATTCCGTTATTTCAAAATAATTTTGAAATGATGGATGGCTTATTCCGAAATCTGTAAATCTCATTCTACAAGGAATAATGCCTATTTCAAAATAGTTATATCAAAATTAGGTGTGTGTCGTTGCTCCACTGCTGCTATTTTGAAATAGCTCCTCACGAGGGCCATTCTAAGTTATTCCTCCCCAGTGCCTCCTGGGATTATAAATCAAGATAGCACGTCACATTAGGGAAGCCTGCCTTGGACTAATTTTGAGGCTTCCCTGAAGTGTAAACATGCTATTTTGAAATAAGCTATTTTGGAATAACTATTCTGGAATAGCTTATTTCGAAATTAGCATGCAGTGTAGATGTACCCTGAGTCAAGTTTCTAGACTCCCTGTATACTAAATGGGGAGAAACAGGCATTTTAGGCTACATCTACACTTTACAGTTAGGGGATGTCTACATTGCATTCCCCTTCCAAGAGAGGAATGCAAATGCAGACAAACGAAATTGCAAATGAAGCGCGGATATGAATTTCCCGCGCTTCATTTGCATAATCGCGGACCGCCGCTTTTCCGGAATACTGTCTTTTGAGACAACCTCAGAGTAAGGCTGCGTCTAGACTGGCATGATTTTGCGCAAAAGTGGCCGCTTTTGCGCAAAATCTTGCTGCCTGTCTAGACTGGCCGTGAGTATTTGTGCAAGAACACTGACTTTGTACGGTACAAAATCAGTGGTTCTTGTGCAAATACTCTGACACTCCCACTCAGGGATAAGCCCTCTTGTGCAAGTATTCTTGCGCAAGAGGGCCAGTGTAGACAGACAAGTTGATTTTTTGCACAAGAAAGCCCGATGGCTAAAATGGGCCATCAGAGCTTTCTTGCGCAAGAGAGCGTCTACACTGGCATGGATGCTTTAGCACAAAAGATGCCTTTTGTGCAAAAGCATCCATGCCAATGTAGACGCTCTTTTGCGCAAATACTTTTAACAGAAAAACTTTTCCGTTAAAAGTATTTGCGCAAAATCATGCCAGTCTAGACGCAGCCTAAGGGTTATTTTGAAAGAAGGGTTTTCTCTCAAAATAATCCCACGGCGACCGCATTTGTTGTCTCGAAAGATGCTATTCCGGAAAAGCGGTGGTCCACGATTATACAAATGAAGCGTGGGAAATTCAAATCCGCGCTTCTTTTGCAATTTCATTTGTCTGCATTTACATTCCTCTCTCGGAAGAGGAATGCAATGTAGACATACTCTTATTTCAGAATAAGCTATTCTGGAATAGTTATTCTGAAATACCATATTTTGAAATAGCATGTCTACACCACAGGGAAGCCTCAAAATTAATAACTATTTCAGAATAGGCATAATTCTTCATAGAATGAGGTTTACAGATTTTGGAATAAGCCATCTGTTATTTTGAAATTATTTCGAAATAACAGAATTGCTGTGTAGACACTCGCATAGTTATTTTGGAATAACAGCCATTATTCAGAATGCTGTGTAGATACAGAGATACACTGTGTAGATACACAGACTGCAATCCTCTGCAATCCACTGCAATCCAGAATGCTAGGCGGCAAGCCACCTAAGTTAGCCAATAGGAGATGCCAGCCAGTAGGGACTGTTCTAAGCCCTGCTACTCTCACAGAGAGTGATGCTTCTTTATAGCCAGACTTATTCCTGCCATGAGGGCAGGGGACTGGACTCGATGATCTCTCGAGGTCCCTTCAAGTCCTAGTATTCTATTCTAGTATTCTATGGTTAAATGCCTGACTCTACTTTGATCAGCAGTGCAATGACACTGCTTGGTCATGCATTGAGTCATGTTGGATATAAGCCTTAAGGTTCTGGTGAGTCTGTACTCACCTGGACTAAGCTATGCCTCACTCTCTATGCAGCTTTTTATAAGTCTACTAGCTGGGGCCATGCTGCCTATTCTATTTGCCATCATAAGGGTAGACACACCCTTCTTCTTTTCCAGCCTGTGAATCATTCTGAGGCTGAAGTGGGCGACCCTTGGGTGCTTAGAGTGGGGTGCACTATGATTGGCCAGAAAGAAAAACTTAGGGGCAAATGAGTTTAGGCACTTTCTAGTCTGGATGGCTGATGAGTGTGTTTTGTGGATTATAGTGGTGCCTAAAAACATGACTTAGGTGCCAAAATACCCTCGTGGATTGCAACCTTTATGCTTATGTAAAACATATTATTTTTACCAGTTTCTCATTTTTAAATTGAACTTTTTTGTCATTTAATTCAGAACAGAAAGAATGTGTCAGCAATATACCTTGTGGCACTTGCTCCAGGTAACCTGTCAGACGCTCGGTTTTAGAAGGTCACACATCCTTGTCTTAGTTTGCTTAATCAATATGAATGACATATCTCTGCATCAGAATAAACATCTGCCGCTGCTCCTTTTCCTTCCATCTGTACTACTGCACTATTCCTGCTCTGCTCTTGCAGCTGGGACATGTCCTTTCCCACATTCATAATCACTGCAAAAACACTTGTGTGACCAGAGTGATTGTAAGGACAAGAATACAATGGAGCAATGCTAATGCAGCTGGGAACGAATGACTGGACAAGCTCAGCAAGAATTGATCTTTCTGTCACCCCTCTGAGTCCACTAATGGCATGTTGTTCTTTCAAAGAGACTTAGCCCTTCTTGATAGACTTGGCCTCAGGTATTTCATTTAAGTCTCAGAGGAAGTCACTGAGGGATGAGGTGATAGGAGAAGGTCAGCACTCACTGAACTGAAATTAATTAAATGACCAACAGCCCTTCAAAATACTCATTATCATGCACCTATGTGTGTTTGCTTCATTAAGCCAATATTGATGATGCACATATTCAGTGTTAAGGTACTCCTTTTCTTACCTGAAGTGTGTGACTCCCAGCCCATCATTAAAGATACAACGTTGGCACACTATAGATTATAGTCTTGCCTGTGTCATATAGCTTGCACACATTTGTAAAAGAAAATGTCCTAACTCGAATTAAAATGTATCATTTGAAAAATTTCAGTCTCCTCTGTCCTAAATATAAATCAATCCTATCAACTTTGAAATTACTTCAAGGTAATTAAACATATTGGCTACATCTACACTGGCCCCTTTTCCGGAAGGGGCATGTTAATAGGGAAAGCCGTAATAGGGAAATCCGCGGGGGATTTAAATATCCCCCGTGGCGTTTAAATAAAAATGTCCGCCGCTTTTTTCCGGCTTTTAAAAAAGCCGGAAAAGAGCGTCTACACTGGCCCCGATCCTCCGGAAAAAAAGCCCTTTTCCGGAGGATCTTATTCCTACTTTGAAGCGGCGGACATTTTTATTTAAACGCCGCGGGGCATATTTAAATCCCCCGCAGATTTCCCTATTACGGCTTCTGAAATTAACATGCCCCTTCCGGAAAAGGGGCCAGTGTAGACGTAGCCCACATGTAATTGGTAAAGCAACGGTCATACCTACAATATATTTAAACAAATAGTTAGCAATAGCAAATACCGTGCAAAGCTGTATACAGGAATATACCGAAATGTTGTATCCATTAATGGTGCCTATGTTTGATGGGTTTGTTCAAAACATATGGATTAAATCTATGCTGAGGCTGTTTTATAGCAAAATCATGCAATTTCACTAAGAAACTAGATGCAATTTGACCATTTCCACTGAGTTCTGCTTGGCATTTGGTATCCTTCTTTAAATCTAATCCCTAAAGCAAAACATGGCCATATTCTGCCCTAGTTTACATCTCCAGCAATTGAGAATCTACACTATATAAGCTGAAACAGAAGAACATGTTTGCATGGTATTCAGTGACATGAAAGCACAATTCTCATGCCATTCTTTCTATAATCCCTTTATTCTATTTAAGACTCAGATCCTAGTAACTACTGTTATGAAGGGGCTAGCTTGCCATATAACAGAGCTTGTGGTTTGAGCTATAGTGGTGACACTGAGAGTAGGATAGGAGCATTTTAGGGTTGCCTAGAGATAACTAATTTCACTGGAGTTACAGCTACAGCTATACTTCCTGTTGCTGCACTACCATGATACAGAATGTGATGGAAAACGTGCATGTGTAATGCTGAAAGACACCAGGCATCAGTAGATGGGATTGAACCTGGAGCCACTGGAGCTAAATGCATGTACCAAAAGCAAGATAGCCAAACTCAATCACTTGCTAAGTGGGTCTCTGTGCTGCTAGATGAAACAGAACACATCAACCAGGAGATGAGTGGGTTATATATTTCCCTTAGCAAGGAAGTTCATCCCAAGATTCAGGGATTTCCCAGTTAATATCCTGGGTGAGCCCCACTTTTAATGCTGACAGACCCTAGTCATTGGCAGACGGGATAAAACTTGCAATCTCTTGAGCTAAATGTATGATGAGTCTCTGCTTCATGAGAAAAGCCATGAAGCTGTTAGCTAAGGCTATAGAACAGACTCACAAATCTCTTGCAAAGTGGTCTCAATGCCACTAGATGGGACAGAACACCACACCCAGGAAGTGTGTATGTTACTCTTGCTTATGCAGCCATGCAGTACTGGTAGCAATTGTGTATGTAGGGGTTTGATATATACATATGGAATAGTGGCTTGCAAAAGCTTTTTGTTAGTGCTACCTATGAAGTGCTACCCATGGTTAACATTCCTGTAGAGATATGAGAGCTGGATATTTAGGACACTTGGAGATGACTGAGAGCTTTCAAGTTTTGGTGCTTTGGAACAATATGAAAATTTGCTGAAAATTAAAGCAACACATAATGAGGTGATGGGAAGAATGAATTTTACAAGAACGCAACTGTTTGAGACCCTAGGTAAAAGAATATAGTTTTTTTTTCTGGCCACATGGCTAAATGATTGAAGAGCAATTCAATTCTAGCAGTCATAATATCTAACAGGCAAGATCACAGTCAAAACAGGAAGAGGAAGAAAGGGAACCAAGTATGTCAGGCTGTGGCTATACTGTCATTTTTTTACAGAAGAGGATATACAAATCACCCTTGCATTTGCATATCTTCTTCCAATTCTTTTTTCGGAAGAGGTTTGACAGATAAAAAGCCCCGTGGAGATGGGGCTAATTTTTGGAAAAAAACCTTCTTTTGCAAGATACTGTAAACCTTGATTTTTGAGGAACAAAGGATCCAACAAATGGCCTCATCTACACAGGGCTTTATATCGGCAAAACTTTTTCTGCAAAAAGAATTGGAAGAAGATATGCAAATATGAGCGCGATTTGCATATCCTCTTCCGCAAAAAACCATCAGTGTAGCTGTAGCCTCAGAAACATCATCAGATCAACTGGTACCAAAGGAGAACAGAAGTTTTACTAATTTCTGAGTCTGTGAATAATTGAAGGTAGTTGTTGGCAGCCGTTGGCAATGTCACTTGAAGAGATCAAGAATGATGCTTGCAAGTCTAACATTCTCTAATATTCTCAAGATTATTTCTATAGGAATGTGTTTGTTTTCAGCTGGATAAAAATAAATATGCTTTATTTTTTCCTCTACATTTTATTATAATAGAACACAAACCAGGCTGTCCTTGTTTGTGAGATGCAAGTCGACATTACATATTCAGAAAGGATATGCCTGCATTTTTAGTGAACCAAAAGCTTCCAAAAGAATAACATGTTCAGGGTTCATTTACAAGGGCATCTACCAATGTGAAAGATTTAACTGCCAAGAAAATGTCACCTACAGTATGATGGAAAAGAAATTATTGATTTTAAATATAAGCACACAATGCTGGGATAGCATTAACAAGTAATACAGCTCTCTCATTTTTGTTCTTTCAGAGTTGACTCACAACTGTAGAGCGCTGCGCAAACCTAAACATCACTTTCAGTGTCCCTTTTTTCATTTCTTCCTTTTTTTTAAAGTGTGGAGCCAATACCACACTACTAAGACTTTCTGAAGCTTCCAGAAAGAAATTCACTGGACTAAAGGGAATCTATTGTTGTTCTGAATTCTTTGATCTTCCACTGATTCACTCCTTTTCTTCAAGATGTTTTAAACCATACTTCTCCAGACTGAAGAACTATAATACTCTGTCATGATAATTTGTAATCGCTTCACCATAAAGATATATTCTCAATTCCCCCAGGCTACTTATAATTCCCACCCCTCCTGCAATCGGCTACTGCACAGTAGCTTGGCTTCTCAGACAATTAACTCATGAAGTACCATGAAGAGATGGTCCTTATTTTTTATTTACCTTCTTATCGTTAAGGCTTTAGGGTCCATGGAGGGAGGAGTGACAACACACCCTCCCACCCCCAGGCCCGTACACGATGGGGGTGGGAGTGCAAAGGATGCAAAAGCACCCTGCCATGGTCCCCTAAGTAAGCATGATCTGGTCAGCCAGGGGAAGGCAGGAGCCTCCCCTGGCCCATACTCCTGTCCGAGCCTCCCTCCCCCATACTCTGGCCGGCTGGGGGAAGGCTGGGACTGATTTTCCCATTTACTTGGGGGACCATGGGAGATGAATACACACTGCCGCAGTCCACATTTACAAAAAAAGCACCCCCCACAGAAATTCCTGTGTATGGGCCTGTCCCCACACACATGGGAGAGGTCACACACACACACACACACACACACACACACACACACACACACACGTATATGTGCGTACATACACACACACCTGCCTATACGTCTTTATTATGTGGTGGGGGGGGAGGTGACTGACTGACCCAACCATCAATGCTCAGCACTCTTTGCCCTCTATGGCTGGTTTGGTCTCCAGGATGGACCCACCTCTCCTGCTACTGGGCACTGCATCCTCTCCAGGCAACTTGTGGGAGGCATACAGTGTCACATGCCCCCACTCTCCAGATTCCTGCTAGGGTTCACACCAGAACATGGCCAGCGGCAGCCTTTTAGCACTGTGCAGCAGGGAAAGGACAAGAACAGCTTCTAGTTGCAGGAGAACAGGAGGGAGGAAGGAATGGCCTGACCCGTGTCTTTGCAGAGGTCTTCTCTTCCCCCCTTCCTGCTCTCTCCCACCCCCATTTGACTGAAAGCAGCTTCTCCCTTCCTGCCCCTATAGTGTCAAAAGGCAGATAACACCTCCAGGATGCTGCTGGCCACTGACATAATCTCTTCCTGGCTATGCTGTAGCTGTGGGACAAGAAGTGTCTGGGTTAAGCCCTAAAGATCATTGTGCACCAGAGCAAAGCCCAGAGAAGCTTATTAATGCAGGAGCTTCAGAGAACCCAGACAGAGGGGTTGTTCAGCAGAGGAAAGTGCCTAGGTAATGGAGCAGCCCTGGATGGAGAAGAGAGGATGCATGCGTGAAAAGGGTGCCAAGTCTCTGCCTTGGGAGCTGCTATGGAACCTGCAGATTTGGGGCATGAACAGGCTGGAAATCACATACTCACAAACATACAGACTACTCCAGCACTTAGCTGATAGGCTGAGAGGACCAGTGCTGGCCAGAGAGTTTGGGCCTTCCCAAGGCACCTGCCTGGCCAGAAGCAGTGGGGAAAGACTGGTGGGGAAAGACTGGTGGTGCAAGGCTGCCAGCCAGGCGGTTGGTGAGTTGAGCATTCCAATTAGTTGAGCACTCCGATTCTCTGCATAGCTCTGGAAGTGGGACAGCACACTTGGTGGGGGGGGGGGGAGGGAGAGTGGAAGGAGCAGCAGGGCTGTGAAGGGCAAAGGGACAAAAAGCAGGGAAAAAACAATGAGAAGAGGAGCATATAAAGAGCCAGTGGTGGGCAGTAGAGATGACATGTAACTTGTCACCACCTGGTGCCTACCAGCACTTGCTAGCCACTGCAGCTGATGAACTTGCAGAGGGGAACAACCAGTCCCATGCACTGCATCTTTGCACACCACCTGCTTTGCACACCCACTCTCATTGTCAGCCATGCCCCTCCCACACACACACACTCATGGTTGGCAGGCAGGCAGCTGGCAAGAAGGGATTCAGCCAGCAGCAGGACCCACTAGGATTGATGGAGAAGGGAAAGACAGAAAATACAGGACAATTTTTCCTTTTTTAAGAAAAAGTTGGAATATTTTTAGGAGGTCTTAAGTAAGGGATTGTCCATTTAAAAATGAGATAATAATAACACTACTACTACTACTACTACTACTACTACTACTACCAATCAGATCATAGTAGCAAAACAGAACAGTTCCACAGGAGTCCTGGTGCCCAGGGGGTACCTTATTTGTCCACCTTTGGTTCTGTACCTTTCCCAGAGAGTTTTTAAATTTGACCACTGTCTCTCCAGCTTCTGGTTGGCAAATCAGCATCAGAAGGCCTATAGTAGAAAATCCCATGCATCTTACTATGAAAATACACTAAAACATCTCTTTATGTTCTACTTTCTGATAGGTGATAATCTGGTTTCACTTATCCACTCTTTTTCTAATTCCTCCTTATAGTCTTATACTACATTTTCTGCAATTTCCCCTCCTCTTTCTCCCCTCCACATCTCAACAGTGTCTTTGGGGATCTGGATGGAGGAAGAATGAATAAATCAAAGCAATATCAGACAGGCATGGAAGATAAAAAAAATGAACTAACGCCTATTTCACTGCTATACTTGACAGGGGGAACAGCAACCTTGCAAGACCCCAAGGCAAGGTGTGAGAAAGGCCTGGCTCCACACCCCAAGAAGGGGCAGGGCCTTGGGCAGAAGTGATGGGTCTGGGGCAGTGAGCTTCCAGAGCCCCCCAAAGTGCATTGTGCTGTACCCTCTATCCGCTGCCAGGCCTAAGCACTGCCTAGAGAGCACCACAACGTGCTCCAGGGGATATTTAAAGGGCCTCAGGCTCTGGACGCCAATGCTGGCACTATAGCAGCCACGAGCTTTTGGCCCTTTTTTATTTCTGTCCCCTGGGTCAACTGCCCCCTTTGCCTCCCGTCCTCCCCCCGGTAGAAAGCCTGATACCCCAGCCCTACCTCTTAGCCTGATCCATTGTAAAACATCTATGAAAATAAGACCCTTTTTTGTGGTTTCACAAGTGAAACATCCTAAAATCACTAGATGTAACCCACACACCTAGGCTATGTCTAGACTGCAAGCCTCTTTCGAAAGAGAGCGTCTAGACTGCACGGAGAAATTTTGAAAAAGCGGCTTGCTTTTTCGAAAGAAAGCATCCAGTGAGTCTGGATGCTCTCTTTTGAAGAAGCCCTATTTACATTGAAGAACGCCTTCTTTCGAAAGAGGAATTTTCGAAAGAAGGCGTTCTTCCTCGTGAAATGAGGTTTACCGCCATCGAAAGAAAAGCCGCGTTCTTTCGATTTAATTTCGAAAGAACGCAGCTTGAGTCTGGACGCAGGGGAAGTTCTTTTGGAAAAAGGCTACTTTTCCCAAAAAAAACCCTGAGTCTGGACACAGCCCTAGTGTGGTTCATTGTCCCATGCAGTGGCACCTAGACCACAGTAACAGATAAGACCAAGAGACCTCTACAGCATGGGCTGAGAGCCAGTTGGCTTTTAGCTCAAAGGGTCGTGACTCCTATACTTAGCTTCAGAAGTCCAGATTCAAATCCGCCTGGTGGCAGTTACATAGGCAGTTCTTATTTCATAAGTGCCTATGTGTGAAATTTCCATCCCAATTTTGTAGATTTTTGCAGATTTGCAGCAAGAGGTTTAGAAATGTGATTTGGGTTAAAAACAATTCAGTGTCAGATAAAGATTTATACCCCTTGGCGCTGAAGTATTGGAGACTGGATTCTTTTTTTTTAACTCAATCACATTTCCAAATCTTCTTATACATGTCTCTCAATGGTTATAATTCATGGTTACAGAAGTGGGGCATGTCTTAAACAATAATAATAGAAACTCTAACATTTCCCAAGTATCACCATACAGATATTATTTAGATATTTCTCTCATTTCCTATGATAGGTAAAAGGAAATAAAGGTGTTACTATAATTCAGATAATGTGTTTGTAGCATCTCCTGGGAAAACATTGACTTTTTAATTGTGGATGCTACATAGACATGGCATAATTACAGGTTGAACCTCTGTGGTCTGGGACTTTCTGGTCTGGCAACATCCATGGCTCAGCAGGACCACAGATATTGCTATACCAGAGATCCCCAGTCATAGGCTATGTCTAGACTGCAAGCCTCTTTCGAAAGAGGCTCTTTTGAAAGATACTTTCGAAAGAGCCTCTTTCGAAAGAGAGTGTCTCGACTGCACGTGGAATTTCGAAAAAGCAAGCCGCTTTTTCGAAAGAAAGCACCCAGTGAGTCTGGATGCTCTCTTTCTAAAAAGCCTGTTTGCTTTCAAGAACGCCTTCTTTCGAAAGAGCACTTTCGAAAGAATGCGTTCTTCCTCGTGGAATTAGGTTTACCACCGTCGAAAGAAAAGCCGCATTCTTTCGATTTAATTTCGAAAGAACGTGGCTGCAGTCTAGACGCAGGTGAAGTTTTTTCGAAAAAAGGCTACTTTTTTCGAAAAAACCCCTGAGTCTAGAGATTGCCAGCAGCTGGGAGCTCAGCTGGTCTGGCATTAGGCAGACTGCAGGGGCAGTGGCCTGGGGGCTAGAAGCCCAGCCAGAAGGCCGGCAGACAGAGCAGGGCTGGGTGGGGTGTCCCGCCAGTCAGCAGTTGAGCACCACCAGCCGGGGCCTCAGAGCCACTACCAGTGGGGGGAGAAAGCCCCAATGACTTCCCCTGGTCTGGCAAACTCTCTCCATTGGGACTGCTCATGTCAGAGAAGTAACTCTTCCATACTTTGTACTTCCTTTGGATGAAAAATTGTTATATTGGTCAGCATCTTAAAAGAAATCAGAGAAGACTTATGCTTCTAAAAATGTTTGTGATAAAAGAAAAAGACTTTTTATATGGCTGTCATAAAGGATGTCATACTGACAGCAAAAGGTTGTGTGCTACGAGGAGACATATAGTTCAGAGATGATAAGACACTGCATAAGGTTTACTTGCAAGTTACTGATCTTCAAATGTAGTACTGGTAAATACATAACTTGAGTGTATAATTAACTTCTCATCAATACTGTTTGGTATCACGAAAAGAAAGCATTACTGATATCTCTAAAGGGTCATAGCAACAGTTTGAAGAAAACTGCTTTCTTCATTTGAATTAGTGTAGAAGAGAACGGTGAGGCCAACACAAAACAGAAACACTGCATAGACGATAGTAAAAGCTATTGTATTTTAGAAGTAAATTGAGTCATTTGCAACTAAGTGGATGGTTAACAAAATATATATTCCTGTTACTTACAAGTTTGGAACCCATAACAGCACATACTATTTGTACCTTCTCAACTGCCATGTTTCTAATGTTCTGTACATTCGTTGCAAGAAAAACGTTTGCAATTGAAACTAATAACAACAACAACAACAACAACAATATATAAATAATAAACTGATATAGGATCTATGAAGTAGCTGTACCGATGTCAAAATGGCAAAAAAATCCTTTATGCGCTTTTAATATATTATGGTGATGTTGCAAGCATAGAGAAAAGAAAATTGATTAAAATTCAATATCAACTTCTATTAACGATACATTACCAATGGTGTAAATACTGCATATATATATATTTATATACCAATCTTCACAATCCCAGCTACAGAACAGCTTAATAGTTTCCTTTGTAGATTGTATCTCTTTACAGGGATAACGATATTGTTTTAGTTGATATTCCTCAGGCCTTGAATTGCAATGAGTGCATCTGTGTTTCCACAGACATGCTTCTGTGTGGCAAACACAATCTCATGCTATGATATCAAAATCTGGGTGCCTCTGGAGGAAATAGGGTGTCTCATGTTTTGCTATATGAATAGAACATCAATTAAAATATTGCCGCTGCCAAAACTATTGATTAGATAAGTCCTTTCCCATTCCCTCTTCCCTTAAAATATTAGGAAAAATGATTGTTAGCTAACTTGGTAGGGAGATGGTATCCATGATCCATAAAGCATTCTAGCTCCCAGCTTGTACAAAGTTTTAGAGAAAAAAAGTTATGATTTTCTTATATATATCGCTAAGTCTATGACAGCATTAGTTTGACAAGGGTGATCTTGCCATATTTTCTTGGTGTAAAATAGAATCAGAAACCCACATACCTGTTAATATTGAACAATGACTTTCTCTTATTCTGGCTTTCAGTAGATGAAATCCCCAATTATCATATAGCAGAGGAGCTATACATCTAAATGGAAAGGAGATTCGTGAGCCGTAATCCTTCCTAGTGGATCCAATAGGTGTGCTTGCCTGCTTTTTTCATACATCCTATTTTAACCTTACCCTCTTTCAATTGTCTAAAGAATTATTTGTACAACTAGCGCTGCTACTGTTCTCTTTCTCTGCCACATCCCTATCCTGTAGCTTGGAAATTATAGAGAGATGGGCAACAGTTTTCCTATCCCTGTAGAGCTCCTTCAGTTTTGAAGATGACTTTCCCAGTCCTGGGATTCAAGGTTTCATTTACAGGCTACTTTTTTATTGTCAACGTAGTCATTCCATGCTGCATCCATCTTTTCTATTATTTCATCAAATTGTGATCATTTGGTTCTTAGAACAATCATTTTAAGAGAGTGAGAGATACTAGTTAGCAGCACTCCCTCAAAAGATACTTCATTCTGGTTTGGATTGTGCAGATGGGTATTAGACAGCACATATGCATATCACAATCTTCTTTAGAGCATACCAGGATACTGAATCGGCATTGTTATGGGCATTTATATCATCAAATGCCTTCCCTTTTAATGGGGATGGCAGGGTAACTTGTAGCACTTTCAGGGCATGTCTACACTAGGAAATTATTTTGAAATAACTTATTTTGAAATAATAATGCTCAAAATAACTATTTTGAAATAGTAGCATGTCCACACTACAGGGAAGCTTCGAAATTAGTCCAAAGAAAGCTCCCTTAATGTGGATATGCTGCCTTCACTTAGAGCCCCAGGAAGCACTGGGGAGTAATTATTTTGAATGACTCTGGGGAATAGTTATTGTGAAACAGCAGTGGAACATCCACATTACTGCTATTTCGAAATAACTATTTCAAAATAAGTGTTATTCTTCGTGCAAAGAAGCAATTACTATTTCAAAATAACCAGCCCTTTATTTTGAAATAACGGGCTTGGTAGCGTGGACACTCCGCTTGTAGACCAGGCCTAAGATCCTTGTTAGTTAACCCAAAATCTCCAGCCCATTCCTCTAACAAGAAGAAATGCTGAATTGGATCTCTGCTCATTTCAAATAAAAATCATGACTTTTTTTAGTTTTGTGTAAAGTTTCAGGGATGAGATTAGTTATAATGGTCTCTCTTTTACTTTCTTGATCTTTTTGTTTTCTTTAATTACAAGTTTATTAATGATTGGGGCTATTTTTGCAGCACTTTTTTTTACCATATATCATCTTTGTGATCATAATACAACAGCATCAGGTTCATCATCATCAAAAAGGGCAGATTTTGACAGCAGGGCAATGGTGCCTCAACAGCCCTTAGTTGATTTCTTCGACTAGTTATAATTTCTTTGCAGTCCTGATTATTCGACCCCATTTCACACTGTCTTTCCACAAACCATACAATCTGTCTAAACCATGGTTTTGAATTTTTCGGGCACAGAACCTGGTTTTCATTTACAGAAGAGGCTAACTGTTTGTTAACGTTCACTGCCTGCTGTTCAACTTTATCTAACACTGTACCTTCCACTTAGACAGTTATCATGGCACTTTTGGACTTTTCTCAGCAGTCTGTGTCTGAATTTATTTTTGCTTAATTTTCTACTCTATACGCTATTCTTTGAGTTTAGATATTCTCTCTTAAAGAACAAATGCAGGTAAATATAAACACTACATGCAGGATCCTTCCTAACTAAGGGCCCAAGATATTCAAATGTATTAATTAAAACCTTTATTTGCACCAAAAGCATACCTTGTGGTTACATTTACTGTTAAAGTAAGACATGACAGAATGAAAAAGATAGGTATCAGCTACCTTCTCCCAGGTTTCTCCTAAAATTTCCACCTATCTCTAACAATATCTGATATATTATATGCATCCAAATTGCATATTCATTAGTTCTCTTCCAATTGCCATTAAATATTATGAATATGAAGTGTTTTCTGTAACTTATGAAATGCACAAGTGTGAACTTTTGAATATGGAATAATATTCTGCTATCTTTGCTTACTTCATGTTGTTCTCTTTTCTGTTAGATTTATTACCATTGTTAGGGTATGTCAACACAGCAGAGCTATTTCGAAATAACAGCTGTTATTTCAAAATAAATTTACTAGCGTCTACACAAGCCAACTGCTATTTTGAAATTAAATCGAAATAACAGAGGTCTTATTTCGAACTTGGTAAACCTCATTCCACGAGGAATAGTGCCTATTTTGAAATTGCTACTTCAAAATAAGTGATGTAGACACGGAATAGGGGCTATTTCGAAATAGGGGGGTCTCCAGACCTTCCCAGGCTGCCCTGCTGGCCACTCTGGGCACAACCAGGAAAACTTCTCTTGTCCCCCCCTCCCCAGAGCCCTTACAGGAGTAGAACCTGGCCACAGTGCCTGTGCCAATTCCAGGCCTGCCAGCCCAGAGCCAGTACTCATTGCCCCTGACAAAGTGGCCCCAACATGAGCCAGCAAGCCACTGCCAGCCAGCCCTCCACCGCTCCCCAGGACCAGACTGCCAGCTCCCAGGAGCCTGCCAGGGGCTGGAAAAGACGGGCACCTTCCTGGTCCAGTGCGGAAATCAGAGACCTGTTTGAGGTTTGGGGGATGTCTCCAACACCCATGATCTCCGCACTAGATGGAGGAACGCGACTGTCTACAGCCGGATGGCTGCCAGCCTGGCCACCAAAGGTCACATCCAAAACTGGGAGCGGATTCAGATGAAAATTAAGGAGCTGCGGCAGGCGTATGCCAGGGCCACAGGGAGCAGCTCCCAAACAGGGGCAGACCCAGACACCTGCCCCTATTTTGGTGCCCTGGACCACATCCTGGGGGGTGGGATGGTCCGTGCCTCCCAGGTGGTCATTGACCCTGGGCAGAGGGCCCTGATCAGGGCACGGAGGAGAAGGAGGAAGAGGGCCAGGAGCCACAGGAGCCTGGAGGGAGCATGCTGCACAGCCAGGACCCCACAAACTGTCCCAGTGAGCCTGTTGCCGGTGTCATCTGAGGCCAGGGAGGCAACAACATGTGAGTGCCATCACTGTCCCCTTATGTGGGGGCAGAAGAGGGGGAGACCAGGGACTGCACATGTGGGCCTTGCTGACCACAGATCATGCAGCAACCTGTGCATGTGCTGTGCCACCCCTGGGCATGTGGCCCCAGCTGGCTGCCACACAGGGGCCTTGGCATGTTACCCACATGCTGCCACATGTGTGCATGTATGAAGGCACATGACATGCTCCTGACCCCACGGTAGGACACTGCACAATGCCCTCTCTCTACAAGCCCCCTCTACACAGAGGCAGGGGACATCTTCCCCTCTCCTCCACACTATAAACAGCACAGGGGCATAGGTGCAGTCCCGGGCCAGCTCCCACTCCCGGGGATAGCAGGACATACCGAACATGGCCTGTGTGCAAGCACATCGTCTCTGATCATGTGGAGACCTGACGTCCTCGCCTTGCAGAGTGGGCTTCACCCACTGTGTCCCCAGGGATAACTGACCACTTCTCTTGTTTGTCCAGAGCCGCACCAGCTGTGGATGCAGGGCACACCACCCCGCCCTGGACTACTGGGTGCATGAAGACCTGCAAATGTGGTGGGAGAGCTGGCAGGAGCTGCTTGCCCAGGGCCGTGCCATCTGCAACCACCTGCAGACCCTGGTGCAGAGATTGCTGCCTCCTGCCGCTCCAGCTCCTGTTGCCTCCCCTGCTACCACTCCTCTTCCCACTCCTGCTCCCTCTTCTGCTTCTTCCTCCCCACCTTCCATACCCACCCCACCCTCTTTACCCTCCCCCCGCCCACCTGGGGATGCCAAGGCCCCCACACCCACCGTGCTGGGAGACAGGTGGGCAGTCAAGACTGGAGCCCTGATTTTCTCCTCCCCTTCCTCCCCTTGCCTCCCCCTTCCAGCTCCCTCCTCCCAGGTTTACCCCTCCCTTCTCCCACTATGTCCCACCCTCTTGCCTCCCCTCTCCCACCTTCTTTCCCCAGTCACACATGAGTTTCATTCTCCCCCACCCCAGTTTTGTTCAATAAAGAGAGTTTGTTTTCTTGAATACATATGTCTTTATTGTACATCAGGAAGGGGTGTTAGGCAGGGGTAAGTGGAAAGGATGTGAGGGTGGAATGAGGCACAAGCCCCCAGTGGGGCACACCAGGCAGACTGTTAGTCCTCCTCTGGGTGGAAGCTCTCCCTCGGGGCCTCCTGGATACGGACAGCCTCTCAATAGGCCTCCCAGCTGGCAACCATGTGGAGCTGCATGTACAGGTCGGCCACATGTTCAGCCTCTGCCATCCAGCCTGGCAGGAAAGCCTCCCCCTTCTGCTCAAACAAATTTTGCAGCACACAGCACTCTGCTCCCACATGTGGAATATTCCACTTAGAGAGGTCCAGGTGGGTGAGGAGGCATCTAAAATGGGCCTTCAGCCAGCTGAAGGCACCTTCGACCACAATGCAGGCTCTGCTGAGCCTGGCATTAAATGCCCGTCGATAGGGGTTGAGGTGTCCTGTGTATGGCTTCATGAGCCAGGGTTGTAGGGGATAGGCCACATTCCCCACCAGGCACAAAGGCATGTCCACATCCCCGACCCTGATGTGGTGGTCGGGGAAGAAAGTCCCAGCATGCAGCCTCTGGCACATGGAGGAGTTGCGGTAGACCCGCGTGTCATGTGCTCTGCCAGACCAGCCCACATTGATGTCCATGAAGTGGCCCCGGTGGTCAGACACAGCCTGCAGAATGACCGAGAAGTATCCCTTCCAGTTGATGTAGAGGGAGGCCTGGTGTTCCAGGGCATGGATGGGGATGTGTGTCCCGTCGATTGCCCCCTCTGAAGTTGGGGAAGTCCAGGGCGCCAAACCCCTCGATGACCATGTCCACATTGGCAAGGCGGATGACTCTGTGTAGCAGCACTTGTTGATGGCCTGGACCACCTGCACAGGGACACACAAAAGTGAGAGTCACTGGGGTGTCAGGGTGTGCTGAGAGTGCTCCTCGCCACTGCCCTGCGCCCCCACTTCCCAGGAGCAACCCCTCCTGCCATCCTAGCCACCACGGGAAGTCCTTAGTGTGGGCAGGACAGAACAAACCCCCTTGGGACTTTCCCTCCCCTCACCCCTTTTCACTAGAGCAGTCCATTCACTCCTTGCACCCCCCTCCTGGCACAGTGGTCGGAGATTGCCATACCTGCATGAGCACTGCTCCGACAGTGGATCGCTCCACGCCGAACTGGTTTGCCACGGATCGGTAGCTCTCCAGTTTGGAAAGCTTCTATAGGGCGATGGCCACACGCTTCTGGAGGGGAATGACAGGCCTCATGTGCGTGTCCCGTCACTGCAGAGCAGGGGCGAGACGCTTGAAGAGCTTCAGGAAAGCGTCTTTCTTCATCCTGAAGTTCTGGGTCCGTTGTTGGTCTCCTCAGCACTCCAGGATGATGTGGTCCCACCAGTCGGTGCTGGTGTCCAGATGTCAGATGCGGTGGGGCACACTGGCATCCAGGAGGTGAAGCTACTCCTCCACATACCCCAGGAGGGTCCGGATGATGGCCTAGGGATTGGGCTGCAGCAGATGCTGCGAGGCAGCCTGCACAAAGTAAAGCCAGGCTTACAGCAACATGTCCATGAGTTGCACAAGAGTGCCTGGGGCGGCTCCGTCTCCATGCTGCATAGTCCTGTGCCAAGCGAGGTCAATCAAAGCACGCAGAGAAAAAAATGCTTTGCTGTTCCTCAGTGTGGTAGACAGGCAAGTAGGGAAACCTGAGAACCGGAGTCCCTTTAAGCACAAGCCTTAGATAGCCTCAGGCAGTTCCGGCCAGCCTTAAATGTGATTCAGTGTCCAATCAGTGTGGACGCGCTATTTCAAAATTCATTTTGTGTGTAGACGCATTATTTCGAAATATCTTATTTGGAATTAACTTTTTCAAAATTAGGAATTTTGAAATAACACTGTAGTGTAGACATACCGTAAGTGTGCTATTGTGCATATTTTGGCCAGGTGACTTTGACTTGTTTCTTTGCATAGGTTTTAATTTGATTTGGTTTTATTCATTTAGGGTATGTCTACACTACAGCACTAATTCGAACTAACTTAATTCGAATTAGTGCATCTAAACCTAAAAACTAATTTGAATTAGCGTTTTGCTAATTCGAAATAGCATGTCCACATTGAGTAGACCCTGAACCGAAGTTAAGGCTGGCTGGCAGGGCATCAGGTTAGGACTTAGAGTGTGAAGCTGCTGCCTCAGGCTAGCCGAGGGCTGTGCTTAAAGGGACCCGATTCTCATGCCGGACAGACACTTCTCAGGGTTCCCCACTTGCTTGTCTACCTCAAGGAGGGACGGAAAAGCAGTCCTGTCTTGGAGTGCCCTGAGTGCCCTCACTCGGCACATCACAGCACTCGGCCATCAGTCCGGCTGCACTTGCCGCAGGCTGACATCCGGGGGGGGGTCAATCGGGGGGCTGTCAGGATCCAGGAGGCCCTGCAGGAGAGCTTCCACCCCAAGGAGCCCACAGAGCCACCACAGTCCTCCCCATTGGGGGCTCGTGCCCCATTCCTCCCTCACCTCCTTCCACTTACCCCTCCCTAGCCCCCTTCCTAATGTAAAAAATAAAGGACACGTGTGTTCAAAAATAGAAACTCTCTTTATTGAACAAAACTGGGGGGGGGGGATTAACCTGTGGGGAGATTGGGAATAGGAGGTGGGAGAGGGGAAGAGAGAGGATGGGAGAGGAGAGGGGGAAACCTGGGAGGAGGGAGCTGGAAGGGAGAAGCCAGGGGAAGAAGGAGGAGGGGAAGTAAAAAACTATGGTACACCATATCTTCAGGACTGTGTACAGATGTGGTCTCCTCACCTCAAAAAAGATATTTTGGCCTTGGAAAGGGTTCAGAAAAGGGCAACTAAAATGATTAGGGGTTTGGAACAGGTCCCATATGAAGAGAGGCTAAAGAGACTGTGACTTTTCAGTTTAGAAAAGAGGAGACTAAGGGGGGATATAATAGAGGTCTATAAAAGCATGAATGGTGTGGAGGGGGTGAATAAAGAAAAGGTCTTCATTAGTTCCCATAACAGAAGGACTAGAGGACACCAAATGAAATGAATGGCCAGCAGGTTTAAAACTAATAAGCGAAAGTTCTTCTTCACACAGCACATAGTCATCCTGTGGAACTCCTTGCCACAGGAGGCTGTGAAGGCTAGAACTATAACAGAGTTTAAAGAGAAGTTAGATAATTTCATGGAGGTTGGGTCCATGGAGTGCTATTAGCCAGGGGGTAGGAACGGTGTCCCTGGCCTCTGTTTGTGGAAGGCTGGAGATGGATGGCACGAGACAAATCGCTTGGTCATTGTCTTTGGTCCATCCCCTCCGGAGTATCTGGTGCTGTCTGCTGTTGGCAGACAGCCTACTGAGCTAGATGGACCTTTGATCTGACCCAGTACGGCCATTCTTATGTTCTAAGCTCAGGGCTCAGGGTCGGGGGTCTTACTGGACCAACTTGATTTTCATGCAAACCTGCTCCTGGATTCTCATGTGGCCTTTGGTGGCTAGGCTGGCAGCTATCCTGTCCTAGACGGCCACTTTCCTGTGCCTAGTGTGGAGGTGGTGGACGTTGGAGGCCTCCCCACAAACCTCGATGAGGTCCACGATCTCCGCACTAGACCAGGCAGGCGCCCGCCTCTTGTGGCCCCAGGCAGGCTGCTGTGAGCTGCCAGCCTGGTCCTGGGAAGAGGCGGAGGGATGGCTGGTTCATGCCGTGCCAGGTGCAGGGTCTGCTGGGTGGGTGCTGGCAGGCTTGCAACTGACACGAGCACTGGAGCCAGACCGTGCCCCTTTAAGGGCTGTGGGGCCAGGAGGGGGGCAGATGAGTTTCCCTGGTTTGGCCCAGAGTGGCCACCAGGGCAAGCTGTGGAGGGCTAGCCTCCAACTAGTTCGAATTAAGTGGCTACACAGCCCTTAATTCGAACTACTTAATTCGAACTAGGCGTTAGTCCTCGTAGAATGAGGTTTACCTAGTTGGAATTAAGCGCTCCGCTAGTTCGATTTAAATTTGAACTAGCAGTTTGTTTGTATAGCTGCTATTAAAGTTAATTCGAACTAATGGCTGTTAGTTCGAATTAACTTTGTAGTGTAGACATACCCTTATTTATTTAGTATTTTTTGGGGTGGTTAGGTTTTTTGTTTGTTTGTTTGTTTGTTTTGGTGTGGACTTTCCAGTTCTTTCCCACTAGTTATTTATGCAGAACATTTAGATATGTTATTTTTCAATTTCAGTTCATCCTGTTTGAAAACATCTCCCCATTCCCTGTCCTACAAAACATTATGAACATATTTACATAATAAAAGGTTCACTTAAGCCCGTATTTTCTTCTATTACTAGACCAAAATGAGCCTTTTGCTGTCCAAATATATGCATCAGACATGACTGTTTTAGTATTCAATATCTTCTTGCCTGTAAATCCATGAGCTGATAAAAGTGGACAAATCATGAAACTGGTGCAGACGTAACACTACCGCAAAAGAGTGCCCTCAGATCCTCATGAAAGACCATCAGCCATCCTTCTAACTAATTATTTATCTTTCTGAAAGCATTGCATTTTCAGAACTCACCATAAACTAGGCATAGCAGGATTTCTGTCTACACACACATACACGGTGAATGCTGAACAATAGAGTGAGGAGCAGAATTTGCCCAACAATTTGAATTATATTCCAGATACTTTCTTCTGGGCAACAAAATGACAGGTAAAAGGTTTACCCTAATTAATATAAGAAATCTGTTTTTGCCTAGTGAACAGAAAATTATTTATGCAAAGAAACAAAAGTAGATATATTACAGAATTAAAGTCATGCTCAACCTGTTTTAACAAATATTTCAAAGAAATAAGAAATGATTGCAGTGTAAATCTTTGCAGAGGAAAAACACAATACCTGCCCCTGGGAAAATCAATGCAACAGTAAACTGTGAGAATCAGACAGCATTATTTTTCTGTTATGTTCTAAAAAAAAGATTACAGATTATCAGAAGGAACTGGTTATTTTCTGCACCTGAAATTGGCAAAACATTAATGTGATGTGATGGAAAAATAGTGATAAACTATTTGATGAATTCTAAGTGGCTTAGGAAAAAGTGGACACTCTGCAGAAATTGGATGGGAAATTAAACACCAAAATCATATTTTAAAGTGCTTCAAACCAAAGTATTAACATGAGTATATAAGAGAGAAAAGCAGGGCAGCAATGATAAAAGCTGATTCTTTGAATGATGTTGAACCCAATGTTTCAATATTGAAGCCCAATGCAATCTTGAAAGTGGCACAAGAGATAGCATCAAACAAAACAATGCAATTTCCCCCATTCACTGACCCCCATGAAAGTAGGCATTTTTGTCTCTGCAGTTTCTATCCACCAAGATAATTGAGTAGAGAGGCAAACCCTATCCACTTCTAAAACATAACTGAAAATACTAAAAGAGTGAAGGAAATTCATCTGCTGCAAAGTGATTCACTTGATTAAAAAAGAACAATCGGTGCCTGTGTAAAACAGATTTTTTTCCTTTGCCACATGGAGCAACTTTTATATGGAAAACATACATATTTAACATGAACCATATTATTTATAGACCATATGGATAGGGCTCATATGGATAGGATTGAAATCAATATGATTAGAAGTGTCTGGAAGGCAAGTAGCGGGAGGAGCCACAGAAAGGTCTGACTCTTAATGTCACACTGATTCCTATCTTGCTTCAGTGGAAGCTCAACTTTATCCCGCAAAGTAGGTTGCAAGGTTCCAAACAGCTCTCAGGCAAAACTGCCTTTGAGTTCAAAGACAACTGCCAGAGTGCTACCGTGTCCAGTTATGGGCTTTAGTATCCAAAAGTAGCTTCATTTTCCTGTAACAGTATTTTAGTTATTCTTTAAAATAGAAATTAAATTAAAGCAGCCTGTTTTGCAGGGGATTTTTTAATGCAGATGTAACTTTATTATTAATAACTATTACAATAATTGTTAAAACAACTCTTTTCAATGACACGTGAAATTCATCTCCCCGGTCACATCGGTCATCTCCTTTGCTTTTTTGAAAAGCCACATACAAACTAAGGTAATTGAAAAAACAATTTTTAATAGGTTGTGTCCTATCACATGTAGAAATAAACTGAAATGTATGCATAAACATATCTATATTTTTATTCTAAAACTGTGATAGAATGATTCTGTTTTTAGCTTTGTCTCCATAAAATGTTCACTATGTTGATCCATTGGTTGATTTTTTTTCTATTTATTTTTATCATGTTTTTTCATTCAACATTTCCCTGCACCTCTTGCTTCCCCTGTATCTATAATATCATTCACATCTTGTTATTGTTTTATTTCTTCACAGATTACACTTAACTCTTCCATTCAACCAAATCCCATTGATGGTATTGGGAAGCTCTGAATCAGGCCCTTTTTGCCTCTGCTACTCTGATTTTCTCCAGGTTTTCACCATCCTATTTTCCCAATCAACTTGATTCCACTTGACTTTATAGAATTATAGAATCATAGCACTGTGAGAGACCTCAGGAGGTCATCAAATCCAACCCCCTGCCCAAAGCAGGACCAACCTCAACTAAATCATCCCAGCTAGGGCTTTGTCAGGTCAAGACTTAAAAACCTCTAGGGATGGTGATTCCACCACCTCCCTAGGTAACCCATTCCAGTGCTTCACCACCATCCTAGTAAAATAGTTTTTCTTAATATCCAACCTAGACCTCCCCCACTACGTATTAATTTCATTTGGTGACCCTAATTCTTATGTTATGGAAAAAAGTAAGTAACTTTTCCTTATTCACTTTTTCCACGTCTGTCATGATTTTATAGACCTCTTTCATATCCCCACTTTCATATCCTCTTTTCTAGGCTGAAAATCCCAGTCTTTTAAATCTCTCTTCAAACCTGTGGGATGCAGTTCACCTACAGTGCTCTGTGTTTTAATGAGAATTTAGAAGCAACGTTGAAGGGAAGGCCCTTTCTTCCCATTCCTATGAAGATTAATCTTTAAGACTTGAGAAATGCACACAAAACTGAGACCAGATGATCTGTCTGAACCAGTCTTCCTTTCCTTTGTTTTGCAAAATTAGGACTTTAGTTCAGACTCTCAATTGTCATCATTAATTCCATGAATTTCTGTCAAAAGCGAACAGGGTTAGCCCCTTCATTCTGCCTGGTCAGATTCATATAGACAACAATAGAAATCTAATCGTCAATAATCTGAAAGTGTTCTCAATTAGTACCACCAAAACAGAATAAAAATATTAAACATAATGAAAGAAAAGGGGTTATCATCCCTGCAAGGGCATTAGTAATCTAAATTCACATGCTTGTAGATCAGAGAAAGAGATGTTTGATATTGACATTCCCTGCCAAGAGAGATCAAGCCTTACATTAGGAGAAGATGACAGGACTGAATAAATGGAACATCAAGGGACCAGTACTAAATGGCAAATAGGCACAGCTAAGAGGTCATTTGGAAAGAGATCCAGCTGGATGAAGCTCATGTGAGGGCAAAGTGACAAATCTATCCTTGGAACACCAGCAGAGAAAAGACACAGGACTGGACTGACTTCAAAGAGTACCTGTTTTAGTAAGCAGTGTAAAGAGAAGTCACTGAACTAGAAATTACTGTTATGTCAGAAACTGTTCCTTTTATTCTCTTGTTTCCCTCCTGGCCCTCAAGTAAATACTCTTTATACACTGCCATATGAAGCTTCAGGGACTGATTAGGTGACTTACTGAATCACAGCTATGGCCCTGAACAACTCCTGTGAGAATCTACTCTTCAAGTTAGTTGTGGTTGATGTCAGTCCCCACAACAAAAGGGAATTATAGTATCTCCCTCCCCAGAAGTTCTGAGAGAGAACTAGCCGCCAGCTAGATAAGGACCTTGTTGAAATTAATGTGGGACTGTGTGATTCTAAAGGGAAATGTTAACAGGTCCGGAGGTCTTCTGGATACTATGTAGCACACATTTATATTAATCATATCTACTATATATTTGAGAGAGTTTGTCTGTGAGTGAGTCTGTCCATTCATCTGTTCAAGAGCTAGGATATTCAAATTTGGGATGCAGCTTCCTCTTATCATAACTTAAAGCAAGATAAGGGTTTGGTTGTTCAGGACAATGGGATGTTCCTGGAATGTGGTTGTTTTTCATTACATGGAAAGGGAGGCAGGTGCTAGTAGATGGGGACTGGGACAGCTATATCCCCATTGAGGCAGCAAGGGGCAGAGGTGGAGGTAAGCTTCTCATCAGCCCCCGGCCAGTGTGGCCCCTGCCATAACCAGCCCTGAGGAGCTGCTATCTGACTAGCACAGATCATCCTGTGGTCCCTATTGTAGTCAGACCTGGCAAGCCATCACCCATGAAACACAGGGCTGCTGCCTAGGCAGTGCAGCATCTGCTGGCTCCTGCACCCCACAACACACAGCCCCTTCCCTGAACCCCTCCTCACCTTCCAAATCTGACTCCAATACTTCTACACACATCCAGCCCCCTGCAATGTGTTCCTCTTCACCCCCTAATCCTGACTTCAGCACCATCCCTCACACAACCCCCTGCTCTGAGACCCTCCTTACCCCCAACCCTGACTCCTTCACTCCCCCACATGCTCAGCTACATGTCCCGAGACCCCCTCATCTCTAAGCCCTGTCCTGAGTCCAGCACCCCCCACACACTTAGCCCCTTGCCGCTGAAGGACCCAAGTAATGCCGGGTAAATCATTTAGTATAAAAATAAATGAGCTATGCAAGATGCTGTATGTCTGAAGATAATGACAAATTGAGATTGCTGAGAAACAGGCTCATTCAGAATTATTTATTCAAAGATTATCTATCAGAGATTTGTACAGAGCTATACAGTAAATGTTCCAAAATGTCAGTCATTATATAGGGTTCTTAGACAAACAGACCCTTCTTTGACGAAAAAAAAAAATCTCAGAACGATATGTTCTGATATAGTATATGCACATTCTTAGCAGTAGACCCTCTAATTCAAACCCTGGAAGATCAACTACAACTGCTTTGATCTTATCTGTAGTATAGACATGGCCTCTGGGATGTATTAGCAGGAATGTTGTAAGCAAGACAGAAGAAGTAATTCTTTTGATCTGTTCTTTGTTAGTTAGGCCTCACCTGGAGCATTATGTCCAGATGTGGGTGCCACATTTCAGGAAAGATGTGGACAAACTGGAGAAAATACAAAGAATAGCAACAAAACCGATTAAATATCTAGAAAATGTGACCTATGAGGCCAGGATGAAAAAATGGGTTTGTTTAGTTCAGGGATGGGGAACTTAAGGACCGTATCTTGCCTGGATCCATCACCTGAGGGCGTCTCACTTTTGGCTCCCTCTGACATTTCTGTGGGTCAGTAGCCCCAGACCCAAAATAGGTTCCTCATCTCTGGTTTAGTCTGAAAAAGAGGGGAATGAGAGGGGATATGATAACTGTTTACAAGTACATAAAATGTTATTTCAAGAAGTGAAATTTTTTTTCTCCATCTCTGAGATTACAAAAAGAAGCAATGGGCTTAAATAATATCAAGATTTAGATTGGGCATTAGGAAAAACTTCCTATCAGGGTGATTAAGCACTGGAATAAATTGTATAGGAAGATTGTAGAATCTCCATCATTGGAGATTTTTAAGAGCAGGTTACACAAACACCTGTCAGGGATGGTCTAGATAATGCTTTCTCCTGCCACGAGTGCAGGCACTAAACTATATGACTTCTCAAGGTCTCTTTCAATTCTATAATTCTGTGTGTCTATGTTTCCTTCTTTTGTCAAACAATTGCTATTATTTCTAGAGTGTAACAAATATTTACAATGAAAACCAACATAATCTCTGAGGGTATGTCTACACTAGCTCGTTAGTTCAAGCTAGGTAGGGTAATTACGGCAAGCGGAGTTGCAAATGAAGCCTGGGATTTAAATATCCCGGGCTTCATTTGCATGTTCCTGGGCACCGCCATTTTTAAATCCCCCTGAGTCCGAACTCCGTGCCCGCGGCTACACGAGGCACGGAGTAGGTAGTTTGAATTAAAGAGTCTAATTTGAACTACTGTTACTCCCTACCTAGCTCAAACTTACGAGCTAGTGTAGACATACTCCAAACATTCTTCAATTACGCTATTTAGGACTTATAAAAGAGGAAGCAGTATTTTTTATACATGGATGGAAATAGATTTGACTCACACAACAAGCAAATGTGCTGCTTCTAATTCAGGACAGAAAATAAATGATTCATGGTATATTTGATTTACAAGGAAAATACATATACTTTACAATTTAGTGTGAAAAAGGTGGCTTGGATTTCTTGGGGTAAGAAGTAATTTGCCCATTTTGACCTGGAAACTTACAGCTAGTCACTTCTAGTTCTCTTAACTTGCAGCTTCCATTCCTAGCCATTTACAATGTAAAATTGGCCACTTTGCATAGTAAAGGATGGTGTTACCTTTGCTCGGTAACCTGGAGTTCATTTTTGATAGGTTGAAATGGAGAAACCAGTTTTATCCATATGCAAATTATGAGAAATTGTTGCCTGGGTGAATAACAATAATCGTGTTTGTCCATTTTATTTTCTATTCTTGTGGAGAGGAACTCCTGACTTTGGCTGCTCTGAGGGCATTAGACAAAGTCTCTCTCATGATGTGAATCGTGTTCTTATTGTCTTTACTTTTTAGCATGATCCTATTTTGGGGAAAACTGAAGTGAATAGCTTTATTAATTTTTGAAGGCTAGAATAGCTAAGTAGATATTTATCATCCAAGGCATATCTGTTCTATATACCCTTCATTGTGTTGACCTCCAATGGATTGTCCCTCCCTGGCACAAAATAATCACATCATTGTCCACTTGGAACCTCACTTTTCTGTTTTCAAGCCATCTTATAATGGGGGGCAGACTGAGTGCAGGAATAGAGATTGGACTGATTCTGCCTATGTCTGTGTGCATAGAGGGGTTCAAATATTTTGGACTTTCATAACGTATACATAAATGGATCGAGATAATTTACCTAGCCTTTTGTCTAGTCAAAAGGACAGCTATGTGAGGGCAAACATTACATTGCACAGCATATTTCCATGTTATGTTTGTCTTCGTATTTTGATTTAATTTTAATTGGCTCTACATTTTTCAGCTTTGCAGCCCTAGAGTCTAATGTCTTATATTTACTCCAAGAAAAAGTAAGAAACAGCACAGCACAAGTAGCTACAGGCCTCAACCCAGCAAATTTCTTTGTGAAGGTACCAAAAATACCATAGGGATTTAGGAGCACGCATCCTATTGGCTATTAAAATCCTTTCTTCTTCACCAGCAGTTCCCAGCCTTTTCCAGATGGGGACCCATTTTGACAATTCAGGAAGACTTGATGACTCAGGGCAATTAAAAAATGTGTGAATGTCTCCTTAAGAGCCACTGGGGAGACACCCAGAGACCCTTTTGAAATGTAATGGTGACCCGTATTTGGGTCCTGACCGATAGGTTGGGAAACCCTGTCCTACACTTTAAGTGTTCGAGTAAATCTACTGAAATTGGGTGCTAAAGAGCTTTCTGGATTGGGGTCCTGATATAGAAGTATCACCCACCAGCTCAAAAGAATATTCATTTTCCCTGATCCCAATACCAAGAATTGTAAAAACATTTCTAATTAATGACAGTTACAGTGGCAATTTTGTGATGAAAAAACTTCCATTGGATTCAGAAATACTACTGCATAACTAATAAAATATCATACATTCAAATCTATTGCCACATCCAATGAATTTATTAACAACAATTAAGATAGCCAAATGCATTTTCAACATATTCTATGTGATAGTTTGTTTCAGGAGAAAAAAAAAGACAAACAAAGGAATAACTACAACAACAACAAAAACAAATCTCTTTGAAAATATTTCCTTAAAAAGCCATGCATATATTTGTTATATATAATATTTCATAGAATCTTGGCTGCAGGTTTGTGACCATCTTGGGTGATACACTCTATTATTAATGGCATCTGCTATTCACCTATGGGATTTGTCTCTATTTGTGCTACCAGACATCTATTAACATGACAGGCCTGGAGGACAGCAAGTTAAACAGGTCATATAATCAACATCTGCAAAAATAGCTCATTTATCATGTCCATGACAAATTTGTCAAAAGCACAGCTTTATTGGCAGCAAGATGGCACCACATGAAAGGTTAATGGATTTAGAATGCTGTAAAAATTTTTACAAGTTAGCAGTTGCTACAAAGGACTTATTTAATATTTGCTATAATGTACTTTCTCGCTAGTATAGAATAATTGAATGATCTATGTGCCATTTACTATAGTTGCATGACATCCTATGGCACAACCATGTTCAGTGTGAATAACTGTTCTTGATAAATGCAAAATGGAAAAATACACTGCAGTGAAACCAATGAATTGAAAAACTGATTTACGACCTGATCCTACAAGGCACTAAGCAGATTATTTGAGTCACTCAGTTTCCTCAACTCTCACCTAAGTCAGTAGGAAATAAGATACTCAGCACTTCATGAGTAACACTCAACACCTTGCACTTTTGGGCATTTTAAGGATCCTGGAATAATGGCCAATAAACAATTCTCCCAGAAAAAGAAGAAACCTTTGGTATTAAAAAGTTATTAAAGCTTGATTTCTGCATCCTTTCTAAATTGTCTTTCTGTAAAACTGAGTTTGAAATGACTCTCAAAGAATGACTTATGCTGTTCTGAACTAAACTCTTATCTGTCAGAGCTTTTACTGTTTAATTTCGCTGTCAATGTGGTTAGATATTCAAGATGCTACTGTGATTTGTTGCTACTTCACTGACTGTTTTATTGTCTTAATTTTTAATTAATGATGGAAATGAAAAGTAACTGTAATATGGTAAATTACAAAGGCAGGATATTAGATGCATCAATCATGCATATTTTCTTTCTCTGGTATAACCAATTTTCTAATTTCCTAAAGTTTGATTTGCATAGAGGGGTTCAAATTTAATGAGAATAGTTGTGATGGGAAACTTCATCTTTGAAAGCTCATCTCATCAATAAATTAAGACTAAGAAACAGAGACACAGTGTGCATAAATTAAAGTATTATACTACATATATTGAAAACTAATGCACTACATTACAACCTCTTTATAAGGTATCTGGTATTTTATATAGTTTACTTAGTAATTCTTGGTTGAAATAGGAACATGTTCATTAAGGGACTATCCATTTATTAGAGGTTCATGGGAATGCATTATGAATGTTTAGATTCATCTTTATTTTGGTGGGTGAGGGGGTAAGTGGATGTATAGGTGTACCTACACAACACTTCTGCACTTCCTAGTTCTGGACAAATCCTAAATATAAGTGTTATATATTTACCAGAGGATATTCCTATATTCAGTAAGAAGCAATTTTCTCTTTTTTCTCCTCTTCAGTACTTATCCTGACATTAGATGGTCCAGTTGTTGTGACTATTTCATTTAATGGTCTTGTATTCTGCACAGGCATTTCAGTGTTTTCCCTTCATTGTTATCTTTCTGCTAGGAGGAGATGTGAGAGATTCAGAAAAGAACAGAAAGATAAAGGAAATGCATGAGAAAATACGTGAGAAAGGTGGTTGAGCTGGTCAACATTGTTGTCAGTCACAAGCTGGTGCTTTGGGATTCATATTTTTGCCATTGTTGGAATGTCTCAGCAGAGAACACAGAAGGAAGAAAGAGACAAATCTCACAAATTAGGGAGCTTGTAATGCTCATGACAAAGTGTTTTCTTGTCATGTTTGTGCTTTCTCCCAGGTATATTTTCCAGTGACTGCAAATCTAAATTAGCTAACAAAGCACCTTGTTACTTGAAGAAAAAAGAACAAGAAAATACTACTAGTACCATTACAACTACTACTATTATTACTAGTAGTAGTAATAGTAAATTGATACCATTTTTCTTGACAAGTTTGTTTTCTCAGGGATCTTCTTTCCTAGTAAATAACATCCAACCTAAAAAGACAACACAATTGAATTTAACAAAGATAGTTAAACTGAAATATAACTGAACTGAGTTATAAATGTATGCATTCAATTATATGACCATATAATTTTCTCATTAGATGCCATGGCCAGAGGATTAGCCACTGGGGCAGTGGAACAAAAACTACCATTGTGGGTGAAGGATATCCCACCACCTTGCCCCTGAAGCCCATAGTCCAGCTCAGACTGAGGTGGCAGAAGAGGCAGAAGCTTGTGTGCTGCAGTCTGCTGCAGAGGCGCCAGTAACTCTCCAAGTGTTGGGAATTGTGGACCCAGACTACAACTGCGGAGACTGATAGGGAGTCTAAGCCAGTGCCAGCTGAGGAGGTGCCTGTTAATAGGATATGTCCCAGCGAATGTATTAGAAGCTGATGCTTGGAGCCTGGATCAGAACCCAGTGGAGAGGGTTGGCATGGGTTCCCCCGACACTGATCACTAGGGGTGGCTAGTGGGGGCTCCAGCTACATACTGAATGTTTGCTCTGCTCTTCCCAGAGGATCAGAGTCCCACAAATGCTATAGCCTGTCCCATGCCCAGGAAGGAAGGTTTGGTTCCCTACACAACCCCATGTTCAGGGGACCAGCATTCAGGGCTGTGGGAGTAGGAGCAGGGTGGGGAGGCAGCAGGGGTTTGGAAGCCCCTGCCCACTTTGCTTCCCCAAGTTCCAGCCATGTCACTTGGGGGAGGGGGCTTTGGAGTTGAGGTGTGACCACTCACTGCACTCACCAGCAGTTGGAAGAGAAGTAACACGGCTGGGAGCAGGCAGAGCAGGCTGGTTCTGGTCACTCTGCTTCCCACAGTCTGTGTGGGGGTGGGTCCAACCCGTACAATCGGCACCAGGCTCCCCACTAAATCCCCAGGTCACATTGCTCAGGAGAGGGGTCTTAGAGGAAGGAGTGGAATTGGGGCAGGACAAGAGCTGAGCAGAGATGGAGCAAGGGAGCCCCAGCCTCTGCACTCCTTTAGGGATGACCCTGCTGGGCGCAGCTCCTGGGGGGCAGTCAAAGGACGGGGCTGACTGCCAGATCCAGCACCTCCCATACACCACAAAATGTGTATTCCCAACTGCCCTACATGCCTGTATATTTTGTGTATTGGTAGGGATGACCTTGGGCCCAGAGACCATACACTGTTTGCTTTCCTCTGACCATCCATGAGGCTACAGATTGACTGTTTGAGCTGGCCTACCCTGAGGGTCAGAGTCCCTTAATTTCCATTGTTTGTCCCAGCTGGGAGGCTTAGGAGAATTGGGACTGAGCATTTACCCTCCTCCACCCATCTGCTGCAGACTTTGGTTGGCTTTACACTGTCCAGAGAGACAGGACCACAGTTGCATTTGTTCCCTCAGTCAGGAGGCTTGGGAGTCATAGACAGAGAGGCAGAGCCTCCACCAGGAGTCCTGATTCCCCCTAATTGCAATTCCTTGATCCAATAGGGAGTCACAATAATTATGCAATAAGATGTTTCCACCTCTTAGTGAGCCAATGAGGCCGGCCCCGCTCAACAGGCAGGACCCTCCCATGATTGTAAATAGAAAACTCCAGGCTTTAATCCTAACTTGTACCAGGATAAATGCCCACTTCTTTAGCACAGGTAGAAGATTGTTGTGACACATGCATGTAGGTGGGTAATCGAAAGAAAAGCCTTCATTCATTTCAGCCATGCCTGTTGCGCAGTGGCAGTGAAGACAATGCCTAAATCTCATTGTAAGATTAAAAAAAGAGCTGAGAAAGTAACACTTATTTTATTTGCCAGGAGCTCCTTGAAGTAGTTACATTTTTCAACCCTAACCCAAGTCAAATTACAATGAAAATTGACAGGGGTTTGGTATGTAAAAACCAGAAAATATCGCCCATTCTGCTCATTTTGTTGTCTTGTATTCCACCACCCCCATCTGTCTGAATTAGCCACTTGTATCCAGTCATTGTGAGCTGTTACTAGCCCCCTGTTACTTGTTTGTATATTCCTGGTGGACTTGATCACTGATTAATGCTACAACTATATCCATAGGATATAATAAACTATAAATCTAGCCCACTAGGGGCTTTAAACATTACTGCAGTACAAATAAATATTACATACAATAATGCAGAATCATAAATCCCAGGGCACAGTGTTTTTATAATGCCATAAATGTTGTTATAATAAATTTAAGTTACCCATACTACTTTCAACCAAACAAGTAATAAAGAGAGGAAAGTTCTCTATAGTATTTTATACCGGTGTTCAGTAGACTAAGCCAGTCCTTTTCATACCTAGTGTCCTCACATCTCCCTAACCTAGCTGGAACATGGTAGCATTTTGATTAGCTTCCATTCTTACTGTTTTAAGCCTTTTGGGCTTTTTGTCATCTTTCCTAATATCACTATGCAATCTGAAGCTCAGAACAAGATGCCAAATACAGTGTGACAACCTTTCCAAACAAATACACTGTAAACAAAAGAAATTGGTTCCCTAGCAATAGGATCCATGTGAATTCTTTGTGAAGAGCTTCATCCTGCAGTCAGGTTTCCTTCAGTGGAATGAACTGCCAGCAAAAAAATCAAATAATAATGTGAAGAGGAGATTGAACTGATTAGGTGAAACACAGCAGGGACTTCAAGTGTTTGTGTTCGCATCACTTGAAAGTGCCTACTTCTGAACCACAACATAGTGGAAATTTCTGAATGTCCTAAAAATCCCTGAGATAGCTAAAATTTCCATTGAGAATAATTGCAAAGGCCTGAGACTTATCAATGAGAAAATAGAACTGGGCATTTTGGAGAACTTTAAGCTATACATTTTTCATAAGTTTATGGATTGCAAGGCCAGAAGAAATTACTTTGATCATCTAGTCTGCCCTTGTACATAACACAGACCATGGAACTTTCCCAAAACAATTCCCAGAGCATATCTTGTATAAAAAAATCCAAATTTGATTTAAAATTGTCAGTGATGGAAAATCCACCATGACCTTTGAAACATTCTTCTAATCATTAATTACCCTCACAGTCAAACATGTACACCTTTCTTTCCAGGCTGAATTTGTTTAGCTTCAACTCCCAGCCCTTGGATCACAAACCTTTCTCTGTTAGATTGAAGAGCCCATTATTAAATATTTGCTCCCTGTGCAGTTACTTATTGACTGTACTCAAGTCATCCCCTAACCATCTCTTTGTTAAACTAAACAAATTGAGCTCTTTGAGTACATCACTGTCAGGTGTGTTTTCTAACCCTTTGATCATTGTTATAGCTGTTCTCTGAACCCTTTCCAATTCATCAACATCCCTCTTGAATTGTGAACACCAGAATTGGACATAGTATTCCAGCAACTCTTGTACCAGTGAAAAATACAGAGAGGTGAAATAACCTCTTTCCTCCTACTTGAGAACCAAGGGAGGAGGTGACTGAGAATTCCCTTGTTTATGGAATCCAGGATGACATTAGCTCTTTTGGTCACAGCATTACACTGAGAGTTCACATTCATCTGATTATTGAACCCTACCCCCAAATCTTTTTTCCGAGTCATCACGTCCCAGGATAAAGTCCCCCATTCTGTCAGTATTTCTACATTCTTTGCTCCTTAATAAATACATTTACATTGAGCTGTATTAAAGTGCATATTTTTTGCTTGCACTAAGTTTACCAAGCAATCCAGATCGCTTTCAGTCAGTGACCTGTCCTCATCATTATTTACCACTCAACCAATTTTGTGTCACCCACAAACCTAATCAGTGATAATTTTGTCTTCTTTTTCAAGCCATTGAAAAAAATGGTTAAAAATTGTAAGGCCAAGAACTAACCCCTGCAGAATCCCAGTTGATGCAAACCCACTTGATGATGATTTCCTACTTACAATTATATTTGAGGCCTATCAGCTAGCCATTGTAATCCATTTAAGTGGAACATATTACATTTATATTGTTTTCTTTTTAAATCAAAATGCCATGCAGTACCAACTCAAATTCCTTAAAGAAGTCTAAGCATATGACATCATCACTACTACCTTTTCCAGCCAAACCATTACTTCATCATTAAAAAAAAAATACAAGCTAGCTTGGCAGGAGCTGTTTTCCATGTTGATTTGCATTACTTACATTACTCTCCTTTTTTCTTTATTAATGAGACTTGTTTCTGCTGTTCTTATATCTTGCTTGGGATTGATGTTGGGCTAACAGGTCAATTACCTGAGACATGCTATTTAAAAAAACCCAACTGGCATACTATTAGCTTTCTTTCATTTTTCTGAATTTCCCAAGTGTACACATTGAATGTTAAAACGTTCAAAGTCAGTGTTAAAAGAACTTCGGTGCTCACCAGTTCTTTTCAAACTCTTGTATGCAAGTTATGTGGTATTCCTCATTTTAAAATGTCCAACTTTAATAGTTTTTGTTTATTATCTACCAGAGATACTAAGGAAATAGAAATAATGCTTTCATCACATCATAGGTCTCCCCCGCCCCAAATCCAGAACAGATTTTTTTTTTGAAAATTTCTGCCTTTTCTGCATTATCATTGATCATTCTAAGATCTAGTAATGGACTGATACCACTGTCAGGATCCTTGAAACATACAGTTCCCCAATCCAATGTTCTATCTAATGCTTTCCATTCATGTGCAGATTTTTTTTCCATCCATGTGTAGAATAAAATTTTATGTGCACTAAGGCATATGCAACTGTGCAACACCAGTAGAAATGCTTTTTAGCTGGGCAGCATTTGAATTTCTTCTAAGTGGCTTCACGAGCACGCAGCTTGCAGCAAACACTGCCACAATACAGCTTGCATCCCAGAACCACTTATTTTTTAACTGTTCTAATGTTCAATCATTCCCTAAGGCTGTGTCCAGACTCCATGCCTCCGTCGACGGAGGCATGTAGATTAGCCAGCTCGGAAGAGGGAAATGAAGCCGCGATTAAAATAATCGCGGCTTCATTTAAATTTAAATGGCCGCCCCGATCTGCCGATCAGCTGTTTGTCGGCAGATCGGGAGAGTCTGGACGCGATGCCCCGACAAAGAAGCCTTTCTTCATCGACACAGGTAAGCCTCGTGAAACCAGGTTTACCTGTGTCGATGAAGAAAGGCTTCTTTGTCGGGGCATCGCGTCCAGACTCTCCCGATCTGCCGACAAACAGCTGATCGGCAGATCGGGGCGGCCATTTAAATTTAAATGAAGCCGCGATTATTTTAATCGCGGCTTCATTTCCCTCTTCCGAGCTGGCTAATCTACATGCCTCCGTCGACGGAGGCATGGAGTCTGGACACAGCCTAAATGTGTTAGGAAAATCCAGATAGGAATTAAAAACAGTTAGAACTGAAGTATGTTGTGTTTTGATTTATGGTCTCCCATAAAAGGAGTTAGCCAACTATTGGTAACTTGTGGTTAGGCTGACTTTGTTAGCATAACATTCTAAGTATATTGAAAGGCTGTAATAAAATATACTTCCAGACCCTTGAAGAAAACTCCCTTTCTAGGAAATGATTAAGGGACAAGAAATACAGATGATGCAGCAGAGGCAGAAGCAGTTATATAATCTGCTTTATTTTCTTTTTCAGCTGCCTCACCTTTTTTTTCCTCCCAGCACATGCTGGGATAGCAGCTAGATATAACAGTTGAGAGTACCAATTCCAAATGTTTCGTATTTTCTCCTTGCTACAGTGACATGTTGGTACTCTCCTTAATACATTTCCTCTTAGTTTCACACTCTTGTCTTCCTTTTCAAACTTACAGGCAGGTTAGAGATGCAGTGATAGAATGCAGGTGAATCTTAGCACATAATTCACTGAAGCTAATAATTTAACTCTTAAATGAAGAATGAGCTGTTACCAGGAAAGTAATTTTGGTCCAAAAGGGCGGGAAGTGGATTGAGGATAGGACAAAGGGCTGGCTGCAGCTACAAGTTTGGTCCTTTTAGCATCCCCTCTTTCTCACAGGAGGCTACCAGCATTATTGCTGCCTACATGTATGCCATTTTACAGTACTGAAAAGTACAGCATGTGTGTTGATCAAAACACTGGCATAATATATTATAATACTTGTAATAAAATAAAACTGAATCCTACACTGGCTCCCTTGCTTGGATTTTTATTCTGGTCTTTCTCTTTCACTAAGGTTTCCATCTTACCCCCCATCTTTGAGAGCCCCTTCCCAAGATATACTCTGACCCCTCCTTAGTCTACCCCATAGGATCCTACCATTCATAGGATACTTGTCCCTCCCTTTTCCCCTCACCACAACAGTATACTCCAGGGATTTCCTGCGTCCCCTATCCTACACTGTGTCCTGTATGTCAAGGATTTCCTAAGTTGCTACCCCATTCCCTTTCACATCATGGTCTCTGGTTCCCCTTCCTCTGTCTCCTCCTACACATCCCCCTTAAGGAATCCTTTTCTTGCACCAGGGTTAGGAGGGAGGTGGTTAATGTACTCATTCCCCCTCTTCCCAGTGATGCAGGCTTTGGGGCGTAACCAATGTAGAATGAAGAAAGCTCCTTCATTCTTCTCTTCCTTCTCTTTTCCCAGCTGGCTGAGCACAGAGTTGTTAAGTAGCTCTCAGTAGGGGCAAGAGGAAGTGCTGCCTGTTTGCTGCTGCACATAACAGGCAAAACTTGAGTCTTCAGCACCCTTCACCTCCCCTATTTTCTCTTCAAAACAGCCTGAAAATTGGGCAGAGGGAAGCACTAATGACTGAAAGTTATTGTGTGCAGAGACTACCCATATCTGCAGATAGCACTGTGTGTGGCTTTGGCAGTGTTACTGAGCATGCTTAGTCCAAAGGACTATGCTCAGTACAAACCAATTAGAAAATGTAGGGAGGGGCACTGCATGCCCCCCATGTGTGACCTCTAGGGGGTGTGTGAAATGTCTCCCTATTTTTTTCCAAAATTACATATTTGAGGTACCAAAAGGCCCACCACACTGTAACAGGACTGGAAGCAAAGGAGACACCTCACTTAGGGTATGTCTACACTACCACCCTAGTTTGAACTAGGGTGGTAGTGTAGACATACCCATTCTGGGGAATAAACCAAATTATCATGGTAGAACAAAGCACTGCTTAATTGGTGGAATCCACTGTATACAGTGACTGCCAGAACTAGCCTTTCCCAAGGCATGAATCCTATGAGACTAACTATATGAGGAGTCTGTCTCGAATTTATGTCTGAGTTTACTGCAGCTTCAGAATGGTTCAGTCTTTAATTCCAAGGGCCATCAGTCTACTGTGGAAGCAGATCCATGTTTCCAGGTTTTCTAGACTCTTAAGACAAAAAAAGGGTCTAGAAAGAAGAGGGAGAAGCAGGGCCTGCAATTATCTTTGACCTTTATTAAGGATGTTCAAGAGGGTATTTGGTTGTGCATACCCTTGTGCAGGGGCTGAGTACAAACTATTGTAGTAGGGTCATAGTGTAAAGGTTGCTGTGGTAAGTGCAAATCATCATTATCAACCAAGCACATTACCTAACTAGATTGCTAATGATAAATAGTGTGTTTTTCCTTTAATCAATAAGGGAAAAATACTGAAAACAAACTGAAGAAATCACTCTTTCTGGCATTAGCCTTAAGTATTCTAAATCTACTTCTCATCATGTTGTTGTTGTTATTGTTTTTTAGTTTCATTTTCTCTCTAGTGCTCAAGGTGACTAAGAAATCGACAAGAGAGATCATCATGCTAATTAATGGATTACTAAAAGATCAAGACACACAACTTTCAGGTTTCCCAAAACTGGTCCCTAATAATTCCTATTTGCAGTATGGACCATTGACCAGGCAATATCCACTGAAAGTAATGGATTTAAATAACTTGGAAGGTTTAAACTATATATAAAAAAGGAAGGTGCACCTGCACTCTCATCCAAACCCCTGTGGTCCAGCAAGGGCATCCCCTCTTGACTCCAGCATCCTAAGTCCTCAACTCCCTTAGCTAGAGACATGTGTCACTCCTGATAAGGCTATTTCTTGGTTGCATAGTCTCCTGACTATATTGTGATATGCCCCAGAAAGACAGATTGCCCGCATGACCAGTATTCACATTTGGCATCCTCTCTAGAGACTTACAAACAGTGTAATGCCTAACAGTTATAAATAACCACATAGCCTCTTTTTAAGCAGGCACTTTTATTCTTAAGGTAAAAGCATTAGAGAAATAAACATTAACAAGAATAAAATAACCTATACACATGCTAATAAGCTTACCAGAAATCAACCCCTACCTCTGAGGGCTCTGGTGGGTGATTATTCCTTCAGACCTGTGATCACTAGTTCATAACTCTTTTCCCTCTGAACCAGTTCTCCCATGAGTTAAGTGAGTCCCTCCTTTCTCCAGTTTGGTTCTTTCTGAAGACCACGAATAGGTAAACAAACAGACAATGGGTTTCTTATCAAGTCCCAGCTGCAAAAATTGTCTCAGGTGATGAGTAATTTGCATTGTCTGCTTCAAAAGTATTTCTTAGGAACCACAACCAACTAAAAGTTCAGTTTTGTCTAGTTCATTCTTTATGGCTACGTCTTCACTTTGAGTTCTTCTGGCAGAAAATATGCTAATGATGCCACAATTTATGCTAATGAGACCCTCATTAGAATATTTTCTGCCAGAAGAATTTGTAGTGAAGACGTATCCTAAGAGTCCTCTGAAACACACAGCTATTACTAATGCTTACATTAGTCCTGTCTCCCTCTTTGAAAAGAATGAGTGAGAGCCACATTGGTTGCAGATGCTTTGGTGGCAGCCTCATTACAAGTGTCAGGCAGGCAACTAAACAAATCAGGCAGAATCCTCTTCCACTGAACAAGTGGACCATTTCATGTTAATGTTACAAGTTAAAATGTGGGATACTCTTGGGATAGAAGTTGGTTATGCTGGTTGCCCGCCAATAACATTTTGTATGGGTTGGGGGACAAGAATATTGTTGACAGGACACAGGAAGCAGGACACAGGAAGAGTAGACAGGTACAGGGCCCTCCACCGCAATAAAACATGCTGTTCCCCCCACAATAGTATGACTTTGGGGGTTGCAGCTTGGCAATCAAAACGTATTGATCTTTAGCCAAGATCTGCACATGCAGGAGGCATATTGGGTATGTCTACACTACCACCCCAGTTCGAACTAGGATGGTTAATGTAGGCAACCGAAGTTGCAAATGAAGCCCAGGATTTAAATATCCTGGGCTTCATTGCATCTTGCCGGGCGCCACCATTTTTAAAGCCCTGGTAGTTCGGACTCTGTGCCCGAGGCTACATGCGGCACAGAGTAGGTAGTTCAGATTAGGCTCTCTAATCCGAACTACCAGTACACCTCGTTCCTGGGCTTCATTTGCAACTTTGGTTGCCTACATTAACCACCCTAGTTCGAAGTAGGGTGGTAGTGTAGACATACCCATTCTGAGTCAATAACAATTTTGGAAGATCCTCTAAACTGAACCCATGCTAATACCTCTGAATAACATGTATATTTTTAAACAATTTAATCCCCAAAAGGGAATGTCCAAGGCTCTAAGGCTGTGGTCAGAAATATCTAGAGTCCTAGTAACTTGTATGTCGTGAAATGTATTGCATGCTTAATATATTTATTGTGAGTAAAATATTCAGTGGAAATGTAAAAAAGCAAGGACAGAACCCTGATGCTGTTAAAGTAAATGATAGGATGATTTCAAGAGATGCACCTGCAAAAAAATGGCCGTCTTCCACAGGCATATGATCTGGTCTTAAGTCCCTGTTTGCTCTGCCTGGATTCTTCAAATCCCCAAACACCTGTCTAAAGGTAGGATTATGCCCTGGTGTACTTGACCAACATTTCCCTTTCCCATGGTATGCTGTGCACTGTGTGGGTTCCACTGTCCATTTCAGAGAGAGATGCATTTCTGAGATGTTTCAGGTTAGCAGATAACCTCCAGATACATAACAATGTTATGAATACGTAACAAATGTATTCATGAAAATTACTCTTAATAATAAAACTGGAGAAATTGGGGCAAATCAAAAAGAGATCCAATTCAAATTCCGGCATGTATTTTGATCTTTCATATTAAGGTCAAATATGCTTGAAAAAGGTAATTGTATTTTTATATAATTTACTTACAATTCTGATATACTATACCAGGCAATAATCCTTTGTCTCAGGTGCTCTGACAGTTGATGTCATTTACAATGATTGCTAGCAGTTCCTTTCAATGCTGTCAAAGTCAATTATCTACAGTGAAGATGGTTGGTGCAACTGTCATTGACCAGAAGTAACTGAATTGAACAATATGAGTATCTGACACAATAATTCAAAGCCTTGAAGCCAGTTTGCAGATTGCAAGACCTTCATGCTTAGCTGAAAGATATTGCTCTAAATAGTAATAACCCTAAAATATGTCAACTATGGAGATCACACAGGAGCTAATTGCTCTTGTCATGTGGGTTAGATTTAGGAAGTAACATTCAGATTAACCCCACATATATTACAGTAGGTACAACTTTAATCTGTATAGATGTTGTGTACTAGTGGGTCTTTGGCATTTACTGTCAGAATATTTTGGAATACATTTAAAACAAGTAAAGATACTAGGCTAAATTTAGCACAGGGAAAACAGTACTAAAGTCAACCAAATAGTACCAGGATTGTGTCTGACCCATTCTGTGTTAATACAAGTAACATTACATAAACATCCATGATTAATAAGCAAACTGGAAAAAAAGCCTTACTGAGATGGAGAGTCTTAATTAGAACAATTCTAGGATGCATTATAGATGGGAGAAACACAACATTTGGGGCTGGTTTCAGAAGTTTTGGTTTCAGAAATGCAACTGGATCACAATCCAATCATATGACTCGGGTCTGTTTTTACCTAATATGAAGCAGAAAATAAACCATGGGATTCACAGCACACACGGTGGCTTTGAAATTGAAAATCAAATTCTGTCTTGTGTTCATGCACCACATCACACCAGGGTCACAATTATTAAAGAGGATTAAAGGCACGTGCATAGTTCACATAGTAGGTAGAAAGACAGAGACAATGTGTGAACATGAGAGTATAAAATATAGTATTAAATCTAAAATCACATGAAAACCCAAAATTTAATTTCATTTCAATTAGGTTGTTATGCTTTTTTTTTTTAGGTGGAGTTAACTGGGAGAAAATGTCAGGAGCAAAGTGAAATAGATTAGGAAGTGTCACTTTGCATGGAGTTGAGACACAGGATGATATAAAATGGGACAGGAAGTCACCTAGCATCAGTCTCAGGACTTGTCTATATGATACAACAAAGTAAGTCAGAGGGGTCTGATTTGTAAAGTGCACAAACATGTTGTCCTCTCTGTTCTTTGTAGCCCATGCTGAACACTTAAAACGGTACCTAGTTTGTGACTATTATAGCACTGTTTGGAATGGCACTACAACAATGTGAACTAGATGCCTTTTAGAGAGCTCTACAAATCACACTCTTTGTTGTTCTTTCCTGGTACTCTGCAGACAAGCCTGTTGGGAAGCACATTGTTCTCACTTCTAGGGGACATATTTGGATTCAAAGAATGAATTATCTTCTTATTTGAAGAAGAAAAAAAAAGAGTGGACACAGAGTTGCTGTCTCTCCTACTTCATTGTTATTTTTTTCACACAGTCCATGTTATTACTTTGAAGGATAAAGACATTAAAAAAAGCAAAAAGGTTTAAACATAAATAACATCTCTTTAAGGATGCATTCATAGGCAGAAAGGTTTTCTTTTTGTTTGTTTTTAACTTTTACCACTGTGGCTACCTCAGATGCAGATCCACCAGAAGTAGCACGAGAGAATTTTGAAGAAAAAAATTAAGACATCTTGGGATCATCTTGGGGCTTAGGCAGACATTGTAAAGGAGACTTCAGTATCCTGATGCTTTTCTGAGGAGAAAAGTGTATCTGAGATGCTGGTGAAAATGACTATTTCTATTTCCAGTCACAGAATGGCTATCGTTCACCCTTACTGGGATTAGACTATTGGGACAAATTCATTCTTGTGCCCATTTTCAGGACAGTCCAAGGACAAAGTTAAAGAAGCTTCTGCATCTCCTATTCAGGGACAGCTCTGTGCCCATTCTCTTTGTTTGTTTGCTTGTTTGTTTACTTGTTTTTCTCTGTATTTATTACCAGGCCCCTCCATTGGATATATTTCATGCAAAATGTGTATGAAAAAGGATTTGGTCTGATCCAAAACCGAGGCAAATCAATAAAAGTCTTTCCATTGACTTCAGTGAGCATTAGATCAATGCCAAAGAGAAGAGAATAGTACTACGGTAATGACTAGAGGCCCCAACATGTATTATGGCCCAATTGTGCTAGTTTCTGTGAAAACACATGGTAAGACACAGTGTCTGTGTTATGCTTAAAAGAAGCACACGGGATCTTTTTCAGGGAGATAAGGCAACATGCCACATTTATTGATAATATTACAAAGTAGCAGATGCATTTACACACACATGGGCTACGTCTACACTGGCCCCTTTTCCGGAAGGGGCATGTAAATTTCACTAGTCGTCGTAGGGAAATCCGCGGGGGATTTAAATATCCCCCGCGGCATTTAAATAAAAATGTCCGCCGCTTTTTTCCGGCTTTTAAAAAAGCCGGAAAAGAGCGTCTAGACTGGCCCCGATCCTCCGGAAAAAGCGCCCTTTTCCGGAGGGTCTTATTCCTACTTATTCAAAGTAGGAATAAGACCCTCCGGAAAAGGGCGCTTTTTCCGGAGGATCGGGGCCAGTCTAGACGCTCTTTTCCGGCTTTTTTAAAAGCCGGAAAAAAGCGGCGGACATTTTTATTTAAATGCCGCGGGGGATATTTAAATCCCCCGCGGATTTCCCTACGACGACTAGTGAAATTTACATGCCCCTTCCGGAAAAGGGGCCAGTGTAGACGTAGCCACACAGAGAGAGAGAGAGAGAGAGAGAGCCCTGCTGATGGAATACTTACCAGTCTGTTGTTCAGCACAACCTATTGGCCAGATAGGTTGAGTACGAGGTGGGGAGCCGGGTTCTTGTCAGTCCAGACTGATGTTCCGTGATCTTAGCGGGATGGGAACTGGAAGAACCATCCAAGACACCCCATCTTTTATAGGATTTTTTTCCATGCAAGTTTATGAATTTTGCCTTGTCAGTCATTCAGCATCACAATCAGTTTTTCTGCAACATATGTTTATCTCGCAGCCATCTGATATCAGTATGCTGACGATCCCTCCTGGGTGTTGTCTTCTGGCGAAATTTGTTATTTGTTCCCTATCTAGAGGTGCTTGCCACTAACTTCAGGGTTCGTCAATCTGCCCCCGGTAGTCTGTGTCTTCAGTGTGCTTTCATTTAATTGATAATCATTTGGTGCTTCTAAGTCTCCAGCCCCTCCTCTGTCCATTTGTGCACGCAGTGGCCTTCACATTTATCTCTCCTAAAACATTCTCTCTTTCATTCACACAAACAACACATTTACACAAGTGCAGCATGGAACAAAGAGGTACTTCTAGTCACTTTAACAAATTTACAAAGTCTTTCCACATTAAACTTCTTTCCAGGGGTGGCTCGAAGCAAGCTGCTGGCAACTGAAGCCCTAGGCGGAATGTGCAATCGGCGCCCCCGCATAAAAGCTCTCAACGGTGTTGCGTTATCATTGGGCACCCTGTTTAATGCGGCACCCTAGGCGACTCCTGAGTCTTCCTATATACACGGGCTGCCCCTGTTTCTTTCTCTTTATTACAAGGCCTTGACTAATATGAACATCACTATGTATTACAATATTCCATCCTTTCACTTTAACATCAGAATATGCTAACATCAAACAGAGCTGGAGCTAAGTTAACAAAGATGCCTGGCCTGTCTGAGGCCTCCATCTTGTGTTTAAGTTTAATCCAAACCTTTTGCTGTAACATACATTAATTATAACTAAATGACTTATTAGTTACAAAATTCCAGGGATACAAAGGTCTCTCTTTTTTTTTTAATATGAAGAGACAACGTAGGGGAAAGAAAGAAAGAAAGAAAGAAAGAAAGAAAGAAAGAAAGAAAGAAAGAAAGAAAGAAAGAAAGAAAGAAAGAAAGAAAGAAAGAAAGAAAGAAAGAAAGAAAGATCCAGCTCTGGATCTGCCTCAGGACACATGGCCTTGCTGGTCCTTATCCCCCCTTGCTTGCCACGCCAGTCAGCTCAGCTGCAGTGCACCGCACAGCCTTGCTGTGGCAAGATGGGTGGCTCCGCTGGAGTGCACTGAACTCCGGACCCTGCCAATCTGCCCCTCTGGGGCACAACCAACAGCCCCACCTGCAGGGAGCAAAGCTGCTGGCTTTGCTGGAGCCCGCTGACAGCAGCCTGCAGCCTTGCCAGCCCATAGGGCTCATAGGCACCATCTTTCCACCGGGACTCTTTGATCCTGCAACATTTGTGGTCCTCCCAGACCACAAATATTGCCAGACTAGAGAGTACCAGTTTACAGATGTTCAACCTGTAGTTTGATATAAAAAATGAGAATAGAACTCACAACAACCATTCCCATTCCCTATCTCACACTGTGTATCTTATGAGTAAAGATGCCTCTCTGACAGTAAACAAATTCCAAAAGTTTAAAAGCACACTAAATATTATGAATCTTAGACATCATGAACCAGTGTGATTGCATATATGAAACCATATCACATAAAAGAGTCTGATGCCAATAATCAAGAATGAGTGATATGCCCACAGATTTTAACTTCTCACCTGTCAAAGGAACATGTAAATGACTTCCTCAAATCCAGTCCTTTAACAATAAGGATGCACACATATTCCTGAGAAAAGCCACAGAAAAAGACAATGTCCAAGTGAGCAGTGAGACAATAGGACAGCAAAAGAAGAAAAATGAGAGGTTACGTTCAGAAAACAAAGATTTGCTGAGGAGGAATTTTTCCTGCATGTTCTTTGTCCATGGTAGTTTGTCTGATAGAATAAGAAAAAACATATGTATAAGAAATATTGAAAATGGAGAAATTTCCAAGCACCTTGAAAGAATTTGTGCCTTTTATGACAATAAATAACTGGTTAAAAAGTGATGATATACAAGAAATTAAAAGAAAAAAATAATATAAAAACAAATAAGGGCAGACACTGAGGCACATGTTCAATATGAATTAAAACATTGAGCTGGTGTTTCCTGATGGAATAAGTGCAACCTCCTGGAGGAATATGCTAGACCTTAGATAATAGTATAAATTAGCAAAGCTCCTTTTGACTTAAAAGAAAGGCTATATTCGTTTCAACTAACTGAGTATGTAGGCTGATATTTTGACTTTTATTTTAATGAGGTATTGACTTAACAGAGAAGCAAATGGAAACCATGTTGTTTCTATGTTGAGGAAAATTATGATTTTGCTCTGCAAAGTGAAGAGAAAAAAAATCTCATTTGCCTTGGAGCTACAGAACTATTATCTACACGTAAATTGTTAGTTTTAATACATTTTGAGACGTCTTATGAAAAATTATATATATCAAACCCGAGAGACAAAGTGATATCTTTTATTGGCTTAACTTCTGGTGGTCAGAGAGATAAGCCTTTGAACTCATACACACCTCTTCTTCATGTGTGCGAAACTGTGGCCATCTCTACACTACAGTTAAATCACATTAAGTTACACTGACAATCCTAAACCTCTGTAATTACATTGTTTGTACCCCTTTCCGGAAAAGGGATTCTAATGAGACACTTTGGAATTGCAAATCCGCAGGGGATTTAAATATCCCCCACGGCATTTGCATTTACATGGCTGCCGCTTTTTTCTGGCTCAGGGTTTTTGCTGGAGAAAAGCACCAGTCTAGACGCGATTCTCTGGAAAATAAGCCCTTTTCCGGAAGATCGCTTATTCCCACTTGAAAGTAGGAAATACTCACGTCTACTCCTCCCGGTCTCACTAAGTCCTGTAGCGATGGGAAAGGGACGAACTCGGCAGGTGTAAGATGACACTGGCAGCTGCAGTCTCAATCCTGCATGCAGGCGGCTCAAGCGCTGGTGGTCGTCTGATGATGACCTGGAGACAACATCATCACTCGGCAGCACCCTGAGCGACCAAGCAGCCTTTTTTAGGGACAGCACTGCTTGCTCCACATGGAGAGGGGCCTAGAAAAGGTGGCCTAAACAAAGCTCGTCTCCTTCTCCCCCAGTTGGCTTACCGCGGTCAACGGGCATCTCCATATGCGGTCGAACTATATCTAAGAATCAATGGCGCATCCCACTCGCCTTAAAAGTTGGGAAAGGACTTAAACTCACATGCTGGAACATCAGAACTATGTTAGACTCAGCCAACAGCACTCGACCTGAGCGACGTTCCGCTTTAATTGCACACCAACTCATTAGGCTGGATGTTGACATCGCCGCACTCAGCGAAATCCGCTTTTCAGAGGAAGGCAGTCTAAGAGAGCATGGCGCAGGTTACACCCTCTACTGGTCAGGCAAACCAGAGACAGAGACACGCCTTTCAGGTGTCAGCTTCATGATCAGGGACTCCATCGCTATCAAGCTTGCAAGCCTGCCAATCGGCCACTCTGACTGCATCATCTCAATGCGTCTACCACTTCGTGACCAGCAACACGCCACACTGTTTAGTGTGTATGCTCCAACTCTCCAGGCAGACCCTGCTGACAAGGACAAGTTTTATTCCGACCTACGCAGCCTTCTGCAGGATGTTCCAGCTGATGACAAGATTGTCATCCTGGGCGACTTCAACGCCAGAGTGAGCAGAGATTCGGAAACCTGGAAAGGCGTACTTGGAAGCCATGGAAGCGCTCTGTGGGACTAGTTTGTGGCCTATTTGGGAAGGTCTCCAGTCTGGGGGCTAGAGAGTGCCCCAAATTTGAGCAATTCACCCTGAGCGGATGCCCTCAGCTGTGCCCAGACCCGGCCTGGTCTGACACCCCAATTCAGTTACCATTATGAGTTACGTAAGGGCAGAAGAAGCATAATGATACACATATGGACCAGTGTACAGTCCTTCTCCACCACATCATAAGGCATTCATGCTTCTTAAACATACATGCACTTTGTCTGTCTGTCTCTTTCTCTTCCTCTCGCTCCCTAAGTTTGTTTGATAATTAAATCATTCCATTCATATTTTTGAATGTACGTACCAATGCGGACTGCGCCCACCTACATTGCTTTTGTAGCATATAGGAAATTTGAAATTGGCATCAAAAGTGGGAACCCAAGACAAAAAAATGTCAGCGCTGCTGTTTCTAATCTAAATCTGTCTTAAAGGGAGGACGATAATCAAAGCTTTTCAGCCCAAATGGTTTTGGAAAAGACTGCAGGGCTGCCAGCTTCTCTCTTAGCTTTGTTCTTCTCCAACACTCATTTTGAATTTCTTATGCTCTGTTAGACATGGTGCACTTTGGAATGTACAGCTCCACAGCACCCACAGCCTGAGCTAAGCATACAGCCTTTAGAGCACAAATCCTTGAAACCTCAGCTATCTGGTTGTTTGAAAGTGCAATCCCTGGATCATACATTCAAGTGTGTAATTGAAGCACAGAATGAATTGTTTGGCTAAAATCCTTTATCATCTGACAGTTGCCCCAAACCATCTCTTGATTTTGACTCCTCACTGAGTGACAAATCGTACAGATTCCCAGCTACAGGTTGGACCTCCCTGATCCAGCATCCTAGGGGCCTCACTGGTCCTGAATGAGGGGGTTTGCCAGACCAGGGAAAGTCAATTCCACCCCTCTGCTGATGGGACTCCAGGCTCTCCCAGGGTCTGTGAGCAGACCTAGCAGTGCTCCCTTGGCCCCAGGCCACTGGCTCCCAGCTTTTGCCATCAACCTCTGCCATCATAGCTGTATTGCCCCGGGGCCATCAGGCTCTGCTCCCAGGGTACCAAGGCTGTCGTGCCTCCTATGCCCAGGGATTTACAGGACGCCTCTGTCTTAGAGACACCACAGCTCTGCACCACTAGGGCCACTGGGCTGACACGAGTCTTGGGTACCGAGACTGCCACAGCTCTGGGGGTGACAGAGGTGCTGTGGCTCTGGGGCCACTAAGATCTGCTCTCCAGGGCCACTGGGCTCTGCTGTCCTGCAGCTGGAAGGGCTGCTGTGGCTCTGCTGTTTCAGGGCTGCCACAGATCTGCTAATATAGGGACGGGGCTTGGGAGAAGGGTTGGTATGTGGGAGAGCAAGGGATAGGAAGAGATAGGGTGGGATCTTGGGGGAAAGGGTCTTGTCAATTAGAGCATCCATTTGACAATAATTGACAACTCCTTTCCCTTTTTCCCCAACCTTCCTTTTCCTCCTCTCTCCACCCCCATTCCCTCTATGTGCTATTTATCTGAAAACTGGACCCCTTAAACTCCATTCATCTGAGGCAGTGGACTGTGGCCACGAAAGCTCATGATACAATCTTTATGTTTTGTTAGTCTCTAAGGGTTAGTCATTAATTCGAGCTAGGTAGGCAAATCTGGTGACTGGAGTTGCAAATGAAGCCCGGGATTTAAATAGCCCAGGCTTTATTTGCATGTTCCCGTCCGGTCGCCATTTTGAAATTTCACTAGCACGAACTCACTGCCGCACAGCTACACGTTAATTCGATCTAAGTCCCAGGCTTCATTTGCAACTCCAGTCGCCTGATTTGCCTACCTAGCTCAAATTAACGAGCTAGTGTAGACATACCATAAGGTGCTGCTAGACTGTTGTTTTTTAAGTTTTTCCAAACTGTAGTGGTTTATGTTTAACAATACCAAACTGTAGTTTCTTTTTAGGGGATTTTTTTAATGTCTCTGCTGCTTCCTGAATGCAAAAGAGGAGTGTACTTGGCCAGTCAGTTTGTAACTCTGGTATTCTTAATTCGGAGGTTCTAGTGTGCTAGACCCCATGGAGCAGTAGCTGGGACAGTTGATGTGAAGAAAGTCTCTTGAGAGGAAAACCTCAACAGGGATAGGGCTAACAAACCTGTGTAACCTTTAATTGGGTAGAATTTAGAACACGGCTGGGGAACCTATGGCTCACGGTCTGGATCTGGACCATATCTTGCCTTGATCTGGCCCCATGAGGCTTGTGTGAATTCGTGCTGGGAGGGGGCACTGCAACTCACAGGCAGGCTCAAGGTAAACTGCAGACCTCCTCTGGCCCACTGGCTCTTCCTGGCAGGGAGAACCACAGCACAGGGAATAGCATAGGGAAGCTGTTGCAGCCTCTACCCCTGGGAATCATGGCCAATGGGAGCCCTGGAGGGAGGTGCCTGCAAGCACAGGGCCACACAGAGCCACCTGCAGACCCCTGCCCCTGGGAGCTGTGCCAGGTGAGCACCAAAAAACAAACAACCCCCCCCCCACAAACCTGCTTGCTTTGCTTCTATACCCCTCCTTCCACCCAGACCCTGTACTCACATCCCACTCCCTTCTTCACCCTTCACACCCAGATCCCACACCCCAGCTACTTCCTACATCCCCCTTTCCACCCAGACTACCACCCTAGCCCCACAGCCTGAGCCTCTTCTACCCTACCTCCTGCACCCTCCCTCCCATCCAATCTCCCCACCCTCCAACCTGCTCCTAATCTCTGTCTCCCACTCAAATACCCCCTGCACCTTTCCTTCTGCCCAGACCCCATACCACCAGACCCCTATTGCACCCACCCTCTTGCCCGGACTCTGCACCCCCACCTCTCTTACACCCTTCATCCCACCAAACACCTTCACCCCCCACTCCTCTAGTGGTGGCTCTGGAGTGGGGCCCAGACCCTGGACCTCACCCCAACCTGCTTCTTTACCCTCCTGCCCAGCCCCTGCACTCCCAGCTCACTCCTGCACCCTAGAACCCACCCAGCCCCTGCATCCCTATTCCCCTCCTGCACCTTCTCACCCAGACCCTGTATCCCCACCTCTGGCCTGCTTCTGCACCCTACCTCCTGCCCAGACCCTACATCCCCATCCCACTTCTGCACCCTACCATCCACTCAGACCCTGCACCCCCATCTTGCTAACCCTCCCCGCAGCCTGGGGGTCTCTCAAAATGTATTATCCTCAGGCTACTAGAAGAGTTAATTTGATCCTGGGAGGGGGAACCCTGAGCCTTGGCACCTCACCATGGAACTGGAATGTGAGGGGAACCCAGGTACTCTGAGTTGCATGAGTAAGGTGAGTGTCTCTGTTTTATTCTGCTTATCATTTGGAGGCCATGTCCATGAGGTGTTTTTCTTTGTTTTTTGCTTGTCACTTGCATGTAGCCCTCAACTGATTTTCTGTTGGATAGTGACTCCTGATCCAAAACTGTTCCCCACTCATGGTTTAGACTCTAAACTTTATAGAAAAGAGCAGGATATTATGAAATAAATTTAATAAAGCCTCCTCGGAAATCCTGAGTTTTTGTGAAAAACTGCCAACTCAAAAGCATGTTAATATCATATAAGCACATCTCATCACACAAAGATGCATTAGAAAATAATACAATTAGAAACAATCATTGCAAAACAGGTAGCATGTTTTCTAGAATTCAATTAAAATGAATTATATCTATACCTGAAGATTATACCAAGGAGCTCTATAAGAAGTGAGAGGGAACTATCTAATAGGAATGAAAAAAAAAACCAGAAGAAAGCAAGTTGATTAATACCAAATGTTATATTTTTCCTGTGGCTTTAAAGCAGTGAAAATAATGATACATAGTAGCATCTTGCAGTTGATGAGTTGTTTAAACACATTTCAAGATTCGGACCATATTTCAATACTGCAGTGTAACATATTGCAAGAGTTCATATTCTGGAAGTAAATACATCTTAACTTCAATTATTTTCCTAATAATGCACACAGATATCTTATAAATGGAAATTAAAACTACATGTATATTTTGATTTATTCATAGCTGCGAATAGCAAGGGGTCAGTTCAACTCTTACTTCAATTGCCCTCTTTGAAATGGGATTAAGACAAATGCATTAACGAAATCATGATGCCACTCAAAGGTTGCACATGGACAGTCAGTTTTATTTCAGAGTAGTGCATGGTAGATTCCCATGGATGTGCACACCATCAATCCAGTAATCACCCTAAACACATATAAAAATCTGTTATCAAGAACCAGATACTCAAAGGTTATGTCTACACTTCCTCCCTAGTTCGAACTAGGGATGCAAATGTAGGGGACCGAAATTGCTAATGAAGTAGGGATTTAAATATCCCGCACTTCATTAGCATGATCTCACTGTCGCGTTACTCCGCTCAACAACTGTTTCAAAAGTGAAAGTGCGTGCTGGAACGCGTTAGTTTGAGGAGTAACTTTAGTTCAAACCAAGGGGTTTGGTTCGAACTAACACGTCCCGGTGCGCACTGTCACTTTTGAAACAGCTGTTTCCCCACTTCATTAGCAATTTCGGTCGCCTACATTTGCATCCCTAGTTCGAACTAGGGGGCAAGTGTAGACGTACTCAAAGATACCACCAAATATGCTCCAAATGAGAAAGTCCAAGATATATAGCTTAACACACTTAAAACCTTAACCAAACAAGGAAACTCCACCAGAGAAGTGGATCACATGATCGTACATAGACATCAGGTGAAAGGCCAGCTAGGGCTGGCAAGCCCCAACTCTGCCCCTTCCATCTAAGACCCCGCCTCTTCTGCCTGAGGCCATGCCCACTCCCAGCCCAATTCTTCCAGGCTATATGCAGATCCAGGGCTACCATGCTGGGGGTAGCCCTATCCCTCCCTGGTGGCTGGAGAACGCCGGGCTGCCACGCAGTGGCTCAGAACAACCCAAGCAGCTGGGCTGCACAAGTGGGTTACTCAGCTAGGCTGCCTTCCCTGGCAGACAAATGGAGCTGGGCTGCCATGCGGTTGTCCCAGCCTTCCCCAGCAGCTGCCCCAGCCTTAGACAGTTGGGGTATGTCTACACTACCACCCTAGTTCGAACTAGGGTGGTAATGTAGGCAACCGGAGTTGCAAATGAAGCCTGGGATTTGAATTTCCTGGGCTTCATTTGCATAAAGCCGGGCGCCGCCATTTTTAAATGTCCGCTAGCGCGGACTCTGTACCGCGCGGCTACACGCGGCATGGACTAGGTAGTTCGGATTAGGCTTCCTAGTCCAAACTACCCTTACTCCTCGTTTCACGGGGTATGTCTACACTACAAAGTTAATTCGAACTAACAGCCGTTATTTCGAATTAACTTTGATAGGTGCTACAGATACAAACCGCTAGTTTGAACTTAATTCGAACTAGCGGAGTGCTTAATTTGAACTAGGTAAACCTCATTCTACGAGGACTAACGCCTAGTTCGAATTAAGCAGTTCGAATTAAGGGCTGTGTAGCCACTTGATTCGAACTAGTGGGAGGCTAGCCCTCCCCAGCTTTCCCTGGTGGCCACTCTGGGCACCACCAGGGAAACTCGTCTGCCCCCGTCCCGGCCCCCGGAGCCCTTAAAGGGGCGCGGTCTGGCTACGGTGCCCGTGCCAGGTTCAAGCCTCCCAGCACCCAGACAGCAGACCCTGCACCTGGCACAGCACGAACCAGCTACCCGCTGCCACCCAGCCCTCCGCCTCTTCCTGGGACCAGGCTGGCGCCCGCCTGGTCTAGTATGGAGATCGTGGACCTCATCCACGACCTCCCCACTAGGCACAGGAAAGTGTCCGTCTAGGACACGATAGCTGCCAGCCTGGCCACCCGGGAGCAGGTATGCATGAAAATCAAGGTGGTCCACTGAGACCCCCGACCCTGAGCCCTGAGCTTACAATGGCCGTACTGGGTCAGACCAAAGGTCCATCTAGCCCAGTAGCCTGTCTGCCAACAGTGGCCAACACTAGGGACCCTGGAGGGGATGGAACGAAACAATGACCAAGCCATTTGTCTCATGCCATCCATCTCCTGCCTTCCACAAACAGAGGCCAGGAACACCATTTCTACCCCCTGGCTAATACCACTCCATGTACCCAACCTCAATGACTTTATCTAACTTCTCTTTAAACTCTGTTATAGTTCTAGCCTTCACAGCCTCCAGCAGCAAGGAGTTCCACAGGCTGACTATTTGCTTTGTGAAGAAGAACTTTCTGTTATTAGTCTGAAGCCTGCTACCCATTCATTTCATTTGGTGTCCTCTAGTCCTTCTATTATGGGAACTAATGAATAACTTTTCTTTATGCATCCTCTCCACACCACTCATGCTTTTATAGACCTCTATCATATCCCCCCTCAGTCTCCTCTTTTCTAAGCTGAGAAGTCCCAGTCTCTTTAGCCTCTCTTCATATGGGACCTGTTCCAGACCCCTGATCATTTTAGTTGCCCTCCCCCTCCCACCCTTTCTCTTCCCCTCTCCCACCTCCTTTTCCCAGTTTCCCCGAGTTTTGTTCAATAAAGAGAGTTTCTATTTTTGAACACGTGTCTTTTATTTTGTACAACAGGAAGGGGGGCTAGGGAGGTGTAAGTGGAAGGAGGTGAGAGAGGAATGGGCTACGAGCCCCCAATGGGGAGGACTGGGGTGGCTCTGTGGGCTCGGGGTGGAAGCTCTCCTGAAGCCCCTTGATTGACCCCCCCTCCGGATGGCAGCCTGCGGCAAGTGCAGCCGGGGTGATGGCCGAGTGTTGTGATGTGCCGAGTGTGGGCACTCAGGGCACTCCAAGCCAGGACTGCTTTGCAAGCGGGGAACCCCTGAGAACTGTCTGTCCAGGGTGGGGTTCAGGTCCCTTTAAGCACAGCCCTCGGCTAGCCTGAGACAGCAGCTTCATGCTCTAAGTCCTAACTTGATGCCCTGCCGGCACTGCTTCCGGCCATCCTTAACCTCGGTTCAGGATCCACTCAACGTGGACATGCTAGTTTGAATTAGCAAAATGCTAATTCGAACTAGTTTTTAGGTCTAGATTCTCTAATTCGAATTAGCTTAGTTCGAATTAACTAATTCAAATTAAGTTAGTTTGAATTAGTGCTGTAGTGTAGACATACCCACGAGGAGTAACAGTAGTTCGGACTAGGAAGCCTAGTCCGAACTACCTTGTCCGTGCTGCGTGTAGCTGCGCGGCACGGAGTCTGCACTAGCGGACATTTAAAAATGGTGGCACCCGGCTTTATGCAAATGAAGCCCGGGAAATTCAAATCCCGGGCTTCAGTTGCAACTCCAGTTGCCTACATTACCACCCTAGTTCGAACTAGGGTGGCAGTGTAGACATACCCTTGAGCATGTAGCCAATTTTGGGAAGGCTGTGTATAGGCCACCTAAATACCCTGAGAGAACCTGCTTCGATATAGAATTAACCTCCCCTCAGATAACATGTTACTCACCATCCCACAGTCGGAGCTATGCAGAACAACATTTAAAACCCATAATTGAGGGAGACCACATCCTGTAAAACAGATCTTTCCTGAACTCATTTTCTGGCCTTCAAACAACACCCCTAACTCCAAGCTCATCATCAGGAGTAAACTCTCCACAGAGCAGGACACATCAACGCAAAGCACCATCAGACCCTGCCAAAACAAAGACGCAAAACCTGCAGGTATAGCTGCTTTGCTACAGTGATCAGTACAAGGGCACCATTTCAGGCATGTGGCCGGGGGGCAGCAGCCATTCACTCTGGGATGTGTCTTGCTTTCCATCCTGTTCACCAGACACTAAGGGAGTGAGGGGAAAGTGTTTGCATTCCTTTCATGCCTGTCACACCTGGCTGGTGAGCTCCCTTCACCAGGCAGGTGTGAGAGGCATGCACGGAATGCAAGCACTTTCCCTTCACTCCCTTAGCGTCCGGGAATGGGATGAAAAGCAAGACATGTCCCCAAGTGCATGACCATTCCCTCCCCCCATGAACCCAAAATGGTGCTCTTGGATCAGCAACCCAGTCCAAGACGGCTTTCAAGATCAATGGGTCCTACATATGCCTATCACAATACAAGGTGTACCTTATACAGTGCACTAAATGCTGCGATAGCAACTATGTGAGTGAAACCAGACTCTCAAATGAACTCACATAGCAAAATGATGAAAAACCACATCACATATGAGTGCACAATGTTGACAAAGCAATCAATCTATATATGACCTGTCAGTCTTCATCTTCAAAGGGTACCTGTACAACGCTTTCCACAGACAAGCTTGGGAGCTTAAATTAATGACCGTTAGACACTAAAAATCATGAACTGAACAGAGATACCAGATTTATGTCTTATTACAACCATCTGTAACCTGCTAACAATGTCAGTTCTTCCTCTCCCCCATTATTCCTTTCCTCCTTATGACTAGAGGGGTGTTACTGGGCCACTTCTCCTTGAATGGTCCCTTGAAATGTGTTAACTATTTATCCTAAAGCATCTGTTCCATCTTGTATTTAGCCCTGACACTCTTGAGTTAGGCCTTGTCTACACTACCCAGCATTGTCAACAAAAGTCAGGCCACATTGTTGGCAAAACAATGGAGGTGTACATACAATGGTTTCACCTCCAATTTAACTCTCCTGCTACACTGAGTGAATGTCTACACTACCAAGTTTTATTGACAAAACTTATGTGGGCACCCAAAAGTCAACAAAACAAATATTGTCAGAGTAGAGCACTTGCTCCCTCTGTTGACAGATCATGTGCACTTTGGGGGTGCCATCATTAACAGTATGAGCAATGTATGTATCCCACAGTGCAGTACTGTGGAAGACAGAGCTGATCACTGCACAATTCTCTCTGAGTTCTCCCACAGCCTCCTCAGCTGCTGGGAGTGAGATCAGGAGTAGCTCTGTGAGCTTTCCGAGAAGAGGAATGTCAAAGCAGAACAAAGCCTGTCCACTTGCCTCTGCAGCACCATCTACCTGTCACTGGGATCCTAGTGCAAGGCAGAATAGGAGCGTTCCAATCATTTATGCTTTGTTTGTTCCCCGGCACACTCAGCTATCACATACTTCCTGGAGGCTTGAAAGGGGAGGGGTAACAGAGATCAAAACTCTGAGCAGAGACATCTGGGCAGGCATTCTCGGATATTGGCAGAAACTAGTTCTGTCGTCTAAGTAAATAGCAGAGTCTACACTGGCTCTTTGTCAACAATAAAGGGAGGGAAAAGAAAAAACTTCTCTCATGGGGTAGAAGTTTTTTTGTTGCCAAAACGAGATGTTTTTCCCAACATTGAAGTGGAATGCTCTCACTGTTTTGATACCAAAAGAGATTCTTTGATGACAAATCTTGCTAGTGTTGAGATACCCAGACCTAATAAAACCAACCTGGTTAGAGGCCATAGAACTTTTTGTGACAAAGTTAGAACATCACGCTGTCAGTGTAGACTGTACACTTGCTTATATTGTCCTAAGAGGTTTCTGGGAGGTGTGCGACAATACCCATCACGACTGTTCTTGGTAAGCATTTTCTACTTCACTGCCCTATGGATACAGATATGCACACAGATATGCATCCCTCCTCTTTAAGATCTTGGGAATTTATTCCACATCCTATTTGCTTGGCATAGCTGGTCATCTTCCCAGCTGACCATTCTAGGTATCTTTCCCAGCTGGCCATGAAGCAAACACACTACCCACTGAAGTTCGCCAGAATTTCCAGAATTCTGTTGAGTAAAGTAGCAAGCATATAGACTGTTGAGTCTCTGGGGAGAGAGAACTGTGAAGTTGCAGCTCCAATCCAGCCATAGTAACATTGATGCCTATATCAGAGTGCTTATGGCATAACAGAAAAGGGGCATAAAAGTAACACACAGTAGTGCCATGCTAAAATCAAGGAACTGAGGCAGGCATACCAGAAGGAAAGGGAGAACAACCGTTGCTGTAGCATACTGCCAAAAACATGCTGCTTCTACAAGCAGCTGCACCTCATATTCAGCAACAACCCCAAATCCATTGTCAACAGCCCTGTGGCTACTTCAGCCATAGTCATCCCCAAGGGTGAAATGGTGGATGAGGAGATAGAGCTGGATGAGGATGTGGGACAGTCAACAGGCTCCTCCAGTGGAATGCTGACCAGGACCTCTTTTTGACTTTGAAGGGATTTCTAGCCAGTCCCAGCTGTCTGGTTCTGGTATGCCTGAGCAAGAGAGCGGAGCTTTGCTAAGTATTCATTTTGTTTTAATACTGCATTGTTACATGAGATGGAAGTGTGCTTTCTTTTGTTACATGGTACACATGGGAGAAGGCATTGAAATTAGCAACATTCCCTTGTGCCACTATGCAGTGGGGCCCTGTGGTTAATGCACACTGAGCTCTCCCAGGTATCTTCCATAGAAATCACTAGGAAACATTCTTGTAGATCAGTGATGTGCAATCTAGGCTAGTGAGTGGGCGCTGTAAGAGGCCCTCCTTTATCTCAGCGGGCTGCCAGATTGTCATAATCAAGATGATGAGATAGAAAAAGTACCTGACTGCCTTTGCATACCTAGAATTTGTGGGGTATGCAGTGTGAACCGTAGCAGCGTTTTGATTGGAAGTGGAGGGAGTCCAAAGCTCTCACAGTCAATGTTGTGTGCAAGGAGCATTCACCTCACTACACATCCCCTTGCTCTATATGCATGTCACTTTACTCAGCAGAATCTGGCAATCCTGCATGTGAGCAACAATATACAAAATGCCTCGTGGACAACACATAGAACCTCGATAGACCACAGGTTGCCCACTATGGCTGTATACACATTGCATTCTTCGGCTGAAGGTTCCTTGTCAGAGCTGCTTTCCTTTTTTCTCCTAATACTATTTCTTGTTTTCCAAGTTTTTCCTGTTACAAACTAACTTGGCTACCCCTCTGAAGTTTAGGAAACTTTTCCGCGCCAATTATCAATTACTAGGAGTCAATGCTAGCTACAACTACTTTTCTGAATTGCCTTACAACATTTCTCCTCCAAACAATTTTCCTCTTAGGAATAGCCTATAAGATCCTATGTGATACTAGTTAGTTATCAATAAAAAGAAATAAACTATCCACTCGTAGCAGAAAGGCCGCTGTGATTGTCATTTTTGCTCAAATGCTTACATGTGTACAGCACATACGGCAGTCCCTGGGTTACGTACAAGATAGGGACTGTAGGTTTGTTCTTAAGTTGAATTTCTATGTAAGTCGGAACTGGTACATATTGTAGGGGAAACTCTAGCCAAACATTTTTCCAGAGCTCAGTTTTATTCTCCCACACCTCACTTCCCTCAGTCCTTTATTCTCAAGCTGAGGTGTGTGCTGAGAAAAGCCGCTCCACGTCTCCCTGGTCTGCTGGGGGGGGGGGAGGGGGGTGCTAGCTTTGCGTCTTCCTGGTCTGCTGGGGGGAAGCAACTAGTGCGGGGTTGCCTCACCCCGTTTGTAAGTAGGGATCCGATGTAAGTCGGATCCATGTAACCCGGGGACTGCCTGTATTATCTTTTTCACATAATTTCTCTGATTTTCCTAAAGGAGAAAGCAACTGAAGAGAAGACCTGGAAGATTGCTAACATGTGGGTGAGTTTCAACCAAACCAATATTTGTCTTTGAGCATAAGATAGGAGTAGATGAACTCCCCTTCTTTTACATAGTGTCTCTGAGGCTATGTCTACACTGCTGGGGGGTTTTCAGAAAAAGGTATGCAAATTGTGAACTGCAATATGCATACCTTTTTCCGATTATTTTTTCAGAAGAGGCTTTTCCAACATTTGGCCTGTCTACATCGGGCCGAATATCAGAAAAACCTCTTTCAGAAGAGCCCTTATTCCTCATTTTATGAGGAATACAGGGTTTTTGAAAGAGAGCATCTGTTCTTCCAAAAAAATTTTTGAAAGAGCAAACCCATTATTTGGACATGGTGGAGTTTTTCCAGGATACCATAGGTATCCCAGAAAAACTCCATAGTGTAGACATAGCCTTAGGTATACCATAACTTGAAGTCAGAGGTGAACTCAGTTCTTAACAAGCAATACACTTCAGAATAAACTTCCATGTAAGTCAACTATTCTGCACCATTTTGTTAGCTGCAGCCCCTTCTTTGCAGCACACTGGGGCTACGTCTATACTGCAAGGCTTTTCCACAAGAGGAAATACAAAAGGAGCACTCATTTGCATATGTCACACTCACATTTGCATTTCCTCTTCGGATCCTTTTGTGCAAGGGTTTTTTTGCGCAAAGAAGTGCTGTAGACAGCTCCTTTTAGTGAAAAAAACCCTTTTGCGCAAGACCCGTTCTTCCTGAAAAAATGAGGAAGAATGGTTCTTGCACAAAAGGGGGGGTTTGCACCAAAAAAGAGCTGTGTAGATGGCTCTTTTTTGTACAACAACCTCTTGTGCAAAAGGGATCTGAAGAGGAAATGCAAATGAGAGCACGACATATGCAAATAAGTGCTCCATTTGCATTTCCTCTTGCAGAAAAGCCTTTCTGTATAGATGTAGCCATAGATAAAAGCTTTACCAGCTCATGTTCCTTTACATCAGTCTTACTTTTCCAAATAGATAGATAGATAGATAGATAGATAGATAGATAGATAGATAGATAGATAGATAGATAGATAGATTTATTTTACTTTTTCCACCTCTGAGGTGAGTTGTTCTGTGAGTCTCTGATAACAACTGGATTTCTTCTTAGTACAGGTGGAACAACTGCCTCAGGACAGACTGCACTGGCTGATGATGCTGCCACTTCCAATGAATACCTGAAAAGCTGCTTCCTCTACAGGTATATTCTAAGCTATTTTTGCCTCTGCTTAATCTTGTGAAATAGGGCACAGGGATCACGCTAAATCTCCACACAACCAGATGAGAAAAATCTGCTGTAGTCCCCAAAAGATAGAACTACTGATGCAGAAAAAATCATTAAACTGCCAATTTTTCTATGGCTTGAAGGGCAGTCATAGAAAAAATAAAGAAAAGTAAAGGGTCTAAGGATCTGCACTCCATGTACAGCCCAAGACAACGAGAAAAGAATTTAGGCAATCAGAAACAAACGAGAAAAATGGGATTTTCATTGGATGCTTAATAATATATTGAGGTGGTGAGGAGGAAGGGAATGGACCAAAAAAAAGGACTATTTCATAATAAAGATCCAGGTTCTGCCTAAGAAAATTAGAGCTGTCCAGTTGTTTGCCACAAAAATATCATGCCATTCAAACTGTCTAAGTGTTGTCCAAGAAGTCTTTGATCATGAAAAACTCCCACTGACTTTAAATGGAATTTCGCCTGTCAAAAGACAACCAGAGTTTCTTGCACTGTAAGTGCTAGCTATGGCAACGCAGCTTGCAGAGGGGGATTCAAATTCTTCCTCCCAGTTTACAGTTTGCAACTTCCTCAAAACCATTCTTTGGTATGGGCTCAAATTTGCCTCAGACCCACACAAATCTGATTTACTCTCATCACTGTTTTATGAAAATAAGCTGACATAAAACATTGCTTAAGGTGAAAAAAACCTGATATTTACTTCATATTAAACTTATATAGCTAGGATATTCTCATGTACCTAATTTAAAAATGTGTCTCACATTTGGGTCCTGGCAAGGTTGGAAGGTATGATGCAATTTTTAAAAAGTACGTTCAGCATATAAAATCATGTCTCAAGGATATTATGTAGTGGGATTTTTATTTGTCAGATAAAATACAGGCAGTCCCCGGGTTACGTACAAGATAGGGACTGTAGGTTTGTTCTTAAGTTGAATCTGTATGTAAGTTGGAACTGGCATCAGCCGCTGCTGAAACTGATCAGTTTCAACAGCCGCTGAATCTGGACACCAGTTCCACTTACATACAGATTCAAGATAAGAACACCAGGCGTCCCCAAGTCAGCTGCTGCTGAAACTGATCAGCAGCTGATTCCAGGAAGCCCAGGGCAGAGCAACTCTGCCTCGGGCTTCCTGTAGTCAGCCGCTGGTCAGTTTCAGCAGCGGCTGACTTTGGGACTCCTGGGGCAGAGCAGCTCGGGTGCTGCTGGCTTGGTCCAGTAGCGCGGCTGCTCCTCGGAGCTACTGGACCAACCCAGCAGCACCCCAGCTGCTCTGCCCCAGGCATCCTGAGTCAGCCACTGCTGAAACTGATCAGCAGCTGAATCAGGACGCCTGGGGCAGAGCAGCTGGGGTGCTGCTGGGTTGGTCCAGTAGCGCCAAGAAGCGGTGCTGCGGGACCAACCGGCAGTGCCCCACCTGCTCTGCCACAGGCCCCCGGCTTTGCTCCACGTCTCCCTGGTCTGCTGGGGGGGCACTAGCTGTGTCCCCCCCCCCCCCCCCCAGCAGACCAGGGAGACGTGGAGCAAAGCTGCGGAGGACCCGGGCCGAACCGTGGCGCTTCCAGATCAGCGCCGCGGTCCGGCCCGGGTCCTCCGCGGCTTTGCTCAGTGTCTCCCTGGTCTGCAGACCAGGGAGACGCTGAACAGAGCGGCGGAGCACCCGGGGCCGGACCCGCACCGCTTCCAGCTGATCTGGAAGCGGCGCGGGTCCAGCCGGGTGCTCCGCCGCTTTGTTCAGCGTCTCCCTGGTCTGCAGAGCAGGGAGACGCTGAACAAAGCGGCGGAGCACCGGGGGCTGGACCCGCGGCCGCTTCCAGATCAGCCAGCAGACCAGGGAGACGGGGAGCAGCTTTTCTCGCCCCGGAGAAGGCGAGCGGCGGGACCAGGCGTCCCGCTGCTCTAGTTCTCCGGGGTGAGAAATCCCCGTTCGTAACTACGGATCCGACATAAGTTGGATCCGCGTAACTCGGGGACTACCTGTAATATTAATACAATTTGACATACGCCCAATCTAAACACACCTCTGTTTCAACTCCAGTCCCAGTATATGCTTAGCACTGAAATATGCTGATTGATACAGTATGCATGTGGTCCCTCTTCCCCCCAAAGTGCTTCTCAATGTGCTTGTCTCTAGTGCTTGCTTCTTGAAGTGTCTTTGAACATTTCATCGCATAGATTGGGTCCTGGGTTCCTTTTTGCACCACCTGGTGGTGAAAGCAAACCTGTACATCACTGTATACCAGAGCAGCAAAAAAATGGCCTGCAAGGTTTGGTATACTGTACCAGCTATTTATAGCCATTACAGTGTATTAGAAAGACACTGCACCTACCACCCATCCTCTCTACGGAGCTGCCTCTTCTCCAGTTCCCTCTGTACAGATGAAGTCCAGCTGGAGAACAGGACTCGGGGGTAGGTCTGGGAGCGGTATGGTATCCAGAGGAGCTGCTTGCTTTCTCCTTTCCTTGCTGCCTCCCCACCCAGTGGAGAAGGAGCAGAACCCCAGCCCCACCCCTCCAGCCTTGCAGCAGGGCTGCTACCACAGAGTCAAAGGAAATGCAGCACTGTGGAAGGGTAGGGATGTAGGTTGGGGCTAATTCACCTTTCTCTGTTAGCAGGGGCAGACCAGGGGAAGCAGTAGGAGTGAGGGAAGCTCCTTCAGCTGTTGTATTGCCCCCACCTCCACTCCCCCCAGGTTATGTGGGATGAGGAGGGGAGGAAAAAAACAAGGGGGCCCTGAGCTAGGGGAGGGGGTGAGGTGCCTGGTACCTATACCCCCATGATCCAGGCACAATGGGTACTGTTCCTTGGGAATATTAATAAGGCTACCATTCTTGGCAAGGGCTATAAAACCTAGTACACAGGAACAATAAAACACATTGACACAAACTGCAGCAAAGGAATGGCACACCCACAGATAACAATATAACAAAGGGGAACTGTATTGGGAGCAGGAAAATAGGATCTGGAGAAGGAAAGGTGGGTAAAGTTCCCTCATTCCAACACTCATCACTTTTTTCAGCCCCCAGTTGTCTCCCTGGCACATTCTCAAGCAAATGGCAGGCTGGGGATGAGTCCTGAGTCTCTTTCCTGTTTCCCTGGTTTGGAGTCCTGTGCAGGCTGAGTCTGGATCTTAGTAGCTAATGCGTGGTTGGATCTCTGCCATTTGGGACACTACAGTGGCAGTAGAGTGGGGAAAGAGAGAGAGAGAACTGGATACTCCCTGACCTTATCTGCTTCTCTCAGCTCTAAACTCAAAGCACAGACTCTGAAACTAAGCCTGTATCTTTGAAAGTCAGGCTATGCCCACCCACTTCCAGGCCAAGAAGTCCAGATCCATCGTCCACATCACCCCATTCAGACACCACCGTTGTGGTCTGAGCAGACATTTCTAGTCGATTAGGTTCCCACTCCTGATTATAAGCACACTGAAAAGTGGTGTCAGTGAGTGCTGGTCACCATTATTAGTGAAGTTTAGAGGATAGCGCCCACAGGAGGCTCAGTTCAGAAATCCAGAAGCTCACAAATCCCAAGTGGGGGGTTACATGAAGAACAAAATCATTATGACATGGAATAAAGGTGGTAATGGAAGAAATGTCCAGTAAAAGAACACATGGAGAGGCAGTCCATGTCTAACATCCTATTAAAATGCATTTTAAATGCCTGATACTGATGAAAGCTGGTTGTGTGCTTTATGCCTCTGCATGGCCACATAGCCCAGACTTTGATTTCACCCTAAGAAAGCTTACTGAATAGCATATATGAAAAGAGCTACCGATAAGGGCTTTGACTTGTAGATTAGTTTGCGAGCTTTCAGCTTACTCTCTCATTGGTCACGACTGCAGTAACTAAAAATAATTCTAATAATTTTCAGCAAAATGCATGTGTGATCTCATCTCACCTCTGAACGTACTGTACTGTATAACAAGCTGAAGGTTTTTGTCCAGAGGAGCTCAGGATTGAATAAGCATGAGTGCTAAAATATCTCCCCATCTCATAGAAGATCTGCTGCTTGAGGACACATTTCCTTTCTGCATTGTACTTTGCCTGTAGTTAATTTAGCTGTAGTCTCTAGTGCTTTGAGTCATTCACTTTTCATGAAAATTCATGTAAGGGTGGTGGGGGAAACAAGCCTTGGGATTTCTGTAACAATAGCATTCCGATTTAACAAATGCATAGAAATCTCATCCTTCTTGAAAAACTGCTTTCTGTCTCTTATTGGTTACTGCTCCCTGCATGTCATTTGCTGAAAATTGAATTCAAAATCTGTAAAGTTCATAATACAAATAATCCTATTCATAAGCAAAATAAAAAAAACTTTTATAGGGTGTTGAAACGCTTTGCCATAATGTAATTAATAATTACATTCATGCTGCAAAATTCAGTTGAAGGGTCTTATTAAAAGCCATGGAAATGGAGCTACTCTGATCCATTCCAAATGCAGACCTGTCCTCCATCTTTATATATTAAATAAAGTAGGGTGTTAAGGTACTTCCAATAGAATCCCATATTATCTACTGATTGTTATTAATTATTATTATTATTAATAATAATAATAATAACAACAACAACAACAACAACAACAACAACAACATTTAACATTTATATTGAAGTACTATAGAGAAGTGTCAATAAAATACTGGCCACATTGTGCTATCGAACATTACTGCTTTGGTGGCTCATTGGAGTTGTATTTTGAGTGTCTAATATTCCCATTCTCTTCTATAGTCTGGGCTCCCTCCCCACTGCTGATACAAAGAAGAAAAAAGGACACTACCTTTTTCCGCGAACATTATAAAATTTCCCACAATGCTTCACTGTTTCCCTTCTTGCTCATGGGAGATCTAGTCTGGATGGAGAATTTGGCCATAGAGGAGACTAGGGCTCCACAGAAAAGTACCTGTTTAGTTAAAAAAATCAATTTTCCATTCAAAAATATTTGTGGAAGAACAACTTAGTCCATACTTGGGGTATTTCTGCACTGCAAGCTTCTTTTACAATAAGCTTTTCTGGAAGATATCTACTTGAAAACTTACAAAAGTTGCATCTATATACAAAAAGTGCAACAAAATAGTGAATTGCTATTTTGAGAGAGAGCATCCACACTGATTGGACACTATCTCATATTTAAGGCCACCAGGAACCAGTTCAGGTAGGGCGTTAGATAAGCAGTTGCTTCCTGGAGCTGCTGCCTACGGCTATCTGAGATGCAAGCTTAAAGGGACACTCCTTGGACAGGAGTTTCTCAGCTTCTTCTGCTTGCTTGCCTGCATCTCTGAGGGACAGCAAAGTATTTCCTCTGTGTGCTTTGGTTGCCCTGCTTTTGGACACCACAGAACTCCCTGACATGGAGCCAGAGCTCCCTCAAGGCACACGATGGCCCCACACTGCCATGCTGCAGTTTGTGCATCTGTTTGTGCAGGCTGCCTTCATGGCCCTGCATGAGCTTGACCCCGAGCTCATTGTCAAGAACCTCTGCCTGTGTGTGGGAGCAAGGCCCTTGCAACCTCAACCCACAGTAGAGCAACACTTCTGACAGTTGGACACCAATTCCGACTTGTGGGACCGGCTAGTGATGGATCGGTGGGACGACCAGCAGTGGCCCCAAAACTTCTGCATGAGAAAGGAGACATTCTGGAGCTGTGTGCCTAGCTCACCCCTGCCCTCAGATGAAGAGCCACCCAGATGTGATTCGCCACCCCCCTGGAGAAGCAGGTTGCCATTGCCATCTGGAAGTTCACCACCGCAAGACAGTTATCAGTCTGTGGGCAACCAACTCAGCATAGGAAAGTCGACTGTTGAGGTCCTCCTCATGCAGGTATGGCACTCTTGGGCTGCAGTCCCTGGAGGGGGGCAGTACTGGAAAGTGGGACCCTAGAGAAAGGGGGGGTGGTAGTGTGGGAGGTGGTCTGAGGGTGGCAGGGGGAAGACCCATCCCCAGGGGGTTCTGCAATCCTGCCCTCACACAGCTCTGTCAGGGGGTGGAGACAGGCTTCATAGGGAGTGGCTCATAGGGTGTTTGGGGGGAAAGCCGGGGAAGGGCTTGGAGACATCCCAAGGGCTTAGGCACTCCCTTTGATTCTCTTTTTTGTTTCTTTATTTGTTTCCTTCTGTAGGTGGTGGGGCCATTAACACTGTCATGCTGTGCAGGGTCACCTGCCTGGGTGACACGGACCCCATCATTGCTATATTTGCCTCCCTGGGCTTCCCCAACTGCAGGGGGACTATTGATGGAACACATATTCCCATCCAGGCCCTCAACCACTGTGCAGTGCAATACATTAACACAAAGGGGTACTTTTCTATGGTCCTGCAGGCCCTGGTCGATCAGCGCACACAGTTTACAGACATTTTCGTCAGCTGGATGGGGAAGACTCATGACACCTGTGTCTTCCGCACCTCCAGATTCTACCAGAAGTTGGAGGTTGTCACTTTCTTCCCCAAGCACAACATCAGGGTTAGGGACATTGAAATGCCACTATGCATTGTGGGGGACATACCCCCTCATGCCATGGCTGATGAACCATATACTGGACACCTGGGTCCCAGCAAGGACCACTTCAATGGCCGCCTAGGAAAGGCCTGCATGCAAGCCAAATGCACCTTCAGCTGCTTAAAGGAAAGGATCGGATGCCTCCTGACCCGCCTGGATGTGGAGAACAGAATATCCCCCAGGTGATATCTGCTTGTTCTGTGCTCCACAACATCATGGAGAGAAAAGGGGAGGCCTTCCTTCCAGGGTGGGGGCAGAGGCCAGCCAGGAGGGATGGGTCTTTGAGCAGCTGCCATCCGTCAGGCCCATCAAGTGAGGGTGCACATCCAGGACTCCCTGAGGGAGAGTTTATCTCAAGGACCCTAGTAACTCTCCCCAGGGCCTCCCCACCAGGGGCCTGTGCCTTTCCCCTCTCTGCCTTTACCACAACAACTCCTTCTTCCAACCTCCGCTCCCCGCCACCCCTCTTCCTTTCAGACAAGAAAAACAACTGTTTTATTTTGAAAAAAAGAACTTTAGTTATTTATTTGGGATAGAAGTAGCTGGGAAGGAGGGGTGCTGAGAACCTGGAAATGGGAAAGGAGGAGGGAGCTGAGAACCTTGGAGGAGGGAAGGAAGGAGCCAGAGAAATTTGGAGGGGGAGGAAAGGCTCAGAGCTGGGGCTGGGAGTGGCATGTGGCTCAGGTGCTTCCTCTGCCTCATGTGCAGGGACCTCTGTGATCTTGAGGATGTGTGTGTGGGGGGGGGGGTCCAGGGAGGTCAGGGGGAAAAGCAGGAGGGGGGACTAAAGGGGATCAGACATGGGAGGAGGAGCGGGATCAGGCATGGGAGGAGGAGCTGGGACTGGTGGCAGGTAGGTCAGGAGCTTCCAGATTGTCATGCACATGTTGCATCCCTGCTGCAGCAGCAGCTCAGTCCACATCTGGGCCCACCACCATGCATCGTTCCAGACCTTCTGAGCCAGTGTCTGCTGCATGCCCTGCAGGATGGAGATATGTTCCCTCATGAGGTCCTCCTAGACCCTCCAGTGCCTGCAGCTGGGCTTGAGTGGTGTCAATTGTCCCACAGTCACAGCTGGTTCAGATGGGGAGAATAAAGAGAGGTGGTCAGTCATCCCTGGAGACACCGTCCCTGAAGCCTTGCCCTTAGCTGTGAGCTGAGAGCAACAGTTCTCAGCTCAGAGGATGGTGATGTCCTGGAAGCAAATCCACATCTTCCAGAGGCCCAGAGGTCCCCAGGGGACCATGCTTCCCATCCCCACATCCCATGGACAGGCAGTCAAGGGAAATAGCCGGCCACACTGGGATCCAATGGCCATGAGAGAGGCCTCTAGCTGCCAGGGCTTCCATCAGTGCTGCACACACACCTGCTCCTGGCAGCGCTGTCCCTGGGAACAGGTGCTGTCACGAGTGAGTAGGCATGCCGGTGTGCTGTGTGCGTCACTCCAGAGTCTGTGTGCATGTGTGTGTCCTTGTCCCTAGCATCCTTCCAGCAGTGACTCATGGTGGTGGTGGGTAGTGTTCCCCCCACTCTGGGGTCAGAAGTGTGGACAGCCTCTCCAGAGCCTGTGAGCAGGAAGCCAGGGGTGCTCGGGTGCTGCCTCCTGGGGCTGCATGGAGCAGACTGGCGCTATCATGCATCCACATGCTCAAACTGCAGCGGGATGCCCAGGCTGAGAAGACCGAGTGACACTCGCACCCCAGCCCCTCAGTACTCGCCACCCCCACCCTGTGTGTGTGAGAAAACTAAGAGCACTCACCTGATGATCCCTCCCTGGCCTTGGAGGATGTCTGGGACACATCCAGGCTGTGGAGTACTGGCTCCAATGTGAGCGTGGTCACTATGCTCGCCGTTTCCTCCTCCTCCTCCTCCTCCTCGTCCTCCTCCTCTTCCTCTTCTTCCTGGGCTGGGACCCCTGGCAATGATGGGCATCTCCAGCCCTGAGTCCACCACCAGACGATGCAGGGTAGGTCATCAAAATAGGGACAGGAATGGGGTCCTGCCCCAGAGTAGGAGCTGCACTACCTTGCCCTGGCATAGGTTTGCCAGAGCTCTGACCTTGTTCTGGACCTGCTCCAGGGTCCTGGTGTGTCTCTTGTGGCCAGGCTCTCGACCATCTGGATGTAGATGTTGATGTTGCATCATCCAGAGTGGACATCCTAGAGGTTCTCCTCATCACCCCAGTCATCAGTTGATAAAGCCACTTGATTCCAGCGCAAACACCCCAGTGATATTTCACTACAATATCTACTTCCCTGTGACTCTGTGCTTTGTGACACTAAGCACAAGAATACAATTTTTTAAAAAGAAAACAAAAAATAATTCCATGAAAGAATCTGATTTTTTCTGACAAATTGTGGGGGTTTGAAATTGCCTCTTTTTTCTGATTTTTTTGTGATCTTCTTATCAAAATTTCTATCAAAGCTTATTTTTCCTTTCTTTCCAGAAATTTACCTTGTAAAAGCTAAAAACTGAAGAAAACAACTGTTTTAATTTTTTTAATGGGAATATATTTCCTTAAGCATTTCTCTACTCCCATTGGTACAGCCATTTGAATCTGGAAGTTTGCCCAGCCTGCATCTTTTTTAAAGCCAATACCATAGTAGCTAGCATGGGTTCATGAAGTAGTTACCATTAAAAAACCTCAGCATTTGCACAAAGTCATCATAGTGGTAACAGACATACCACAGCTTTTCCTTTGATAAAATAGAAAATAGCAGTGGTAACTGGTGGATAATAATATGGTATTTATTAGCAAATGCTGTGTTATAAATTCATTGTATTTCATCAGTCCCTTATTTGAACTGTGTAAATTATATCTGTGAAAATGGCATTGTAGGGGTTGGGAAAATTATACTTGCATGCAGGCAACTGTGTAAGGGAAGGTTTTGCCAATACCAACAGAGTCTGGCATTTTGTAGTGGTTTGCTTATGACCCATATTGTACTTTTCCTATTTATAGCTAATTTGCTCTTCAAGCATGTACACTGTAGGGGATGAAGGAATGACGGTTTTTCGATGCAGGCAGCTGGCCATGCAGAAGAGACACAGATGGATTTTCCTTTTTAAAAAATCTATTTTAAAACTGAATTTAATGCAAAAAATGTCCTTATTTATCAAAATTTTCTGCATAGCCATGACTCTTGATTCCCTTGGGCTTCTGGTAAGGGGGGAAAGTTAATTGTCTGATACACTCATTCCCTAAATGCTTGTGGTAGGAATAGTTTTCAGAGAGTATTCTGAAAACTTACGTACGCTGTTATATAACAAGAAATAATTATAAGAAAATCAGTCAAGTGATTAAAAAATAATCGTTGTTAATCACATGATTAAAACAATAACCGTGATTAATCATATTTTTAAACAATAATAGAATAGCATTTCTTTAGGTATTTGTGGAGGTTTTCTACATTTTCCAATATATTGATTTCAGTCATAAGACAGAATACAAAGTGTACAGTGTTTACTTTGTATTTTTTTTTTTTACAAATATTTGCACCATAAAAAAATACGTGTTAAATTTACCTAATACGAGTACTATAATACAATCTCTTTATCATGAAACTTGAACATACAAATGTAGAATTATGTACAAAAAACTGCATTAAAAAACAATACCCATATAAAAAAATGGAGCCAACAAGTCCACTTAGTTCTGTTTTTTTGTTCAACCAATCACTCACACAAACAAATTCGGTTACAATTTGGAGGAGATAATGCTGCCTGCTTCTTGGTTCAAATGACAGTTGACAGGATACTGGACTAGATGGGCCTTTGGTCTGACCCAGTATATCCGTTTTTATGTTCTTATGTTTGTGCATTCATGCTTATGATGGGTTTTCCTCAATAACCCTCCCAAGGAATACAGACTGACGTATATTCATTGTCATCATCTGAGTCAGATGTCACCAACAGAAAGATAATTTTCTCTTTTGTTGGTTCAGGTTCTATGGTTTCCGCATTGGTGTGTTGTTCTTTTAAAAGTACTGAAAACATCCTACATACCTCCTCCCTCTCAGGTTTTTGAAAATATTTATAGTCTTAAATCTTGGGTCAAGTGTTTTGCTTAAAAATCTCACATCGGTGTCTTCACTGAATTTTGTCAAACCTGCAGTGAAAGTGTTCTTAAAATGAAAAACATGTGCTGTGTCATCATCCAAAATTACTATACAGAAAGCAGGTAAAACAGAACAGGGGACATACAATTCTCCCTGAAGGAGTTCAGTCACTAATTTAGTTAACATATTACTAAGGGGTACGCCCCCTGCTCACTACGCTCACCAACCCCCCTCTCTCTGGGGGTAGGCAGCTCCAGCACTCCCCTTGCCACCAGGGAGGGCCTGGCCTGCTTCCTCCTTCCCCTCAGCTTCCAGTCTGAGGCCGACACAGCCCTGGTCTCTTCCCCCCCACCTCCGGGAGGCGGGGGGAAGGGGGGCAAGGTCAGACCAGCCCTGGCTCTCCATCTCCCAAATGTCGGGTAGGGCTGAGGTCAGGGGCCTTAGTATGAGGTGGCAGCAGAGATCAGCACCCCTACACACACACTCACCACAGCAGCAGGAACCAAGCCAGAGTGACTCAACAACCTGCTCTGCTCTGCTCCACTCCATCCCTCCATCCTCTCCCAGCCCACTGCACCCTGCTTCACCTAAAGTAGAGTGCAGTGGGCTAGTAGAGGACAGCAGGGCAGAGTAGAACAGAGCAAGCTGCCAGGTCACTCCTAATTAGCACCAAGTGCCGCAGTGGGAAGGGAAACCCTTGCTGCCTCCCTGCGCCATGCCTTCCAGTAATCCCCCGGGCCACCCTGGGCCCTATCCATAGAGCAGTTGAGGTGGCCCCTGTGGGCATGATGCAGAGTTTGCACTAAAGTACCAGTATGCAGTGAGCTAAAAAGTACAATTCCTTCTATCTTTTTTTTCCACAGCAAATAATTGTAATACTGTACACTTGGTAGTCTGTGCTGTAAGTGAAATAAATACATTTGAAAATGAAGAAAAAACATCCAAAATATACACATTTTGAACCTCCTAAAACTGGGATTCTCTGGTCTGGCAACTTCCGTGGTCCAGCAGGACCATGGATGTTGCTGGACCAGAGAGCTCCAATGTCTGGGAATGAGAACTGACTGGGAGCACTGGCCCCAGGGAGCTCCAGCCAGGCGGGCAGCCAGTGGCAAAAACGGGGCAGCCAGCAAGCCCCATTTTTGGGGCTCCCCGGGGGAGCACGGCAGAAGCAGGACAGCTGACAAATGCCATCCTCAGGGATTCTCAGCAGAGGGCAGCAGAAGTGGGCAGACAGCAAGCCCCATCCCAGGAAATTCGAAGTCAGATGGGGAAGAAGCAGGGCAGCGGTGGCTAGCGGGCCAAAGCCTAAGTCCAAGCCCTGCAGATTGCAGCCCAGTGGCATTGGGCTGGAATGGAGCCAGCCACAGAGAGCAGGAGCATGCTGAGAGGCCGTTGGCAGGGGACCTCCCCATATCCAGCACATTTCCTCATTCAGGACAGGTCAGGTTCCGAAGGTGCTGGACAAGGGACGTCCAACCTGTAATAAATGTCATTTGGTATTCTGGTGTTTAACTGTCTGATTAAAACTGTAATTAACCACAATTAGTTTCATAATCATGATTCATTTTTTAAACTAATCAGGTAAGTTATTTGCAATTAGTTGACAGCCTTAATTATAAGAAAAATGTGATACTGAATCACTTCTTCCTATGTTTTTGGTACTTTGCAGTTAGACAGGTTGGTAGGTAGATACTATTGTTATTTGGATTGTTTTTCTATTACTCATTTTAACTGTACAATAAGGTTATAGCTATACTTCTGCTTTATTCATATTAGAATTCAGATCAATTGCCTTTGGATAATAATTTTGAATTTTTTTCAGAAAAAAAAGGAGCAAGAAATAACGGACACCTTTACATTTCTCACAATAGTATGAGTGACTCTAGGGACTTACTTTGTGATTTCATATGTTTTTGAGGCTTTTTTCTTGTTGAAACAAAATCCAAAAAGTAGCAGATCTGATCAAAGCCACTTAAAGTTTGTTAATAGTAAAAACACTTTTGCTGGCTGCCTTCATGATGTTTTGTGGGAAGAGAATAATGTAGTTAACACATTTCAGTTTGTGTCCCAGAAGAATGTCTGTGAATGTCTACTTCACAGTTTGCAACTTATGTATTTTTTTCACGTCTCTATCTCAGATTTGAAAAACAGGAAAAATAGCATACATAAAAATGAATACATAATACAAAAGTCTCACATTATGTTGTATGCACACAACCATATGCTGAGTGACAAAAATGAATGTGATTCTTCCTTTCTCCAGTTTAACAACAGTATTGCTCTTTGTTCCCTGAAATGTTCAGTTTGCTGCTTTATTTAACCCACAGTTTTGTAGATAAAAAAGAAGGAAGAAAAGGATAAGCACATTTAGAATACGTCAACAATACAGAAAAGATTGAAGCTGCCACTGTTGAGCTTCCAGGGTTCAAATTAGTAGGTCTAGTTAAGGCGTGTTAATTTGAACTGAGAGGAGCATTCTGGTGGATGCTGGTAGTCCTACTTCCATGAGGAGTAAAGGAAGTTGAAGGCAGAGTGTTCTCCGTTCAAGTTCCTGCAATGTAGCCCGTGCTAAAAGCTAAGGTACCCAATTAACGTAGCTGAAGTTGCGTATCTTTATTTGACCTTGCCCTGTATGGTAGACGTATCCTTATAGTGCCCATGTCTTGTCTTGATCCTTGATATCAACATGATTTCAATAATCTCCAGAGCCTTTCCTACAGTACGATTGCCCTATTCAGTTATACGTTGTAGAGTTCTACATTTTATTTTGCTTCCTAGAGCACCTGTCTTTATTGGAAGATTGAAGAAAAGAACCTCAAAATGACCAAGAACAATAAAATACAGTATTCAGATAGGCTATGTCTACACTCACGGCTTCTTGCACAAGTAATATGCAAATGAGGCTAAGCATGGACTATCACTGAGCCTCATTTGCATACCTAATGAGCCACCATTTTTTTCAGAAGAGGCTCTTGTGCAAGAAGGAGCATCTACACTGCCCCTTCTTGTGCAAGAAAACCCTCTTGCACAATGCCATTACACCTGTTACTTGAGAGGAAGAACGGCATTGCGCAAGAGGGTTTTTCTTGCACAAGAAGGGGCAGTGTAGATGCTCCTTCTTGCACAAGAGCCTCTTCTGAAAAAAATGGTGGCTCATTAGGTATGCAAATGAGGCTCGGTGATATTCCACGCTTAGCCTCATTTGCATATTACTTGCGCAAGAAGCCGCGAGTGTAGACATAGCCATATTGTTTATGGTTACTGTGTTATATAATCTGTGACTTCAGGAGCGAACTAGCAATAACAAAATATGGATAGTTGGATGAGTTATATAAAGCAATCAGAGATAGGAATGGATGATCAAAGTGAGAAGGCACTGTGATGACCAAAGATGTATTTTCTTGAATAAACCCTGGCATCATTTATTGAGTATCAAGGGGAAAATAGTGGCAAATTCTTAAAATATATAATTTGCTATGATAAAACATGCATGAAACAGTGGCATACTTATTATGTCTCTAACACAGAATGGTGTAAAGAGATAAAAAATGATAAAGTAATAGCCAATTTTATAGCATGCACTGGTCAGAACAATATTTAAGGAGTTATAGTACTCTTATTGTATCCCTGGCCCTTGCATACAGCTTAAGATAAAAATGATAAATAAAAGACAACTGTTATGTATCTGACATTATAGAAAACATTCTGTGTGAAGTTTTATGGAACATCATATAACCCTGATCATGGTATATAGTCAAACCACCTAAAAATATAAATTCAGGGTCTAATTCTTTGTGAGATGATTCTGCTATCATCTCTACTAGAGTTTTGTTTAGTGTCCTCTAAAATATATTCCTTTCTTCTGAACCTCTGTTCTGGAGATGTGGCATAAAACAGAATTGCAGCTTCAAAATGTTTCCTAGAACTCACCTTTTTACGTGCTACTAAAGATTGCCAATTGACTTATATACGAGGATTTAAGAAGGGATAAAAGGACCATTTATTGGTAGTTTTATAGTAAAGAGCTTTTTTGCTGATTCCAGTCATTTGAAAATCCTATCATTTTGAAAGCCATTGTCCTATGCTGCTGACTTTTTGATGTAAACAAAATTATCTGTAACATTTAGCTTCAAAAACTTGGGCCCCAGCCCTTCAAGAGATTGATGAGATTTTCTTCTTCACCTAAGTGCTTGAGAGTTGAAAGGTTGCTGCAGTGTCCCATTATAAATGTATTGTTCCATTGCCCACCAATGCACAGGTAATACAGTAGAATAAAGTAAGAATAGTTTGTATGCCAAGCCCATGAATAATGAGCTATGGTTCACAAGCCTTCCAAAAAATTGTACATATCTGGGAGCATGTAACCTTTTTGGAGGCCATTGGCATGTTATCCCACTGTGACCTGCTTTACAAAGTAGCTAATCACAAGGTAGTATAATATGATTAGTGCAGGGCCCACCTAGTGATATTGAGACTACTTACAGAGGGTATGTCTACACTACCACCCTAGTTCGAACTAGGGTGGTTAATGTAGGCAACCGGAGTTGCAAATGAAGCCCAGGATTTGAATTTCCCGGGCTTCATTTGCATATTGCTGGGCACCGCCATTTTTAAATGTCCGCTAGTTCGGACTCCATGCCCGCGGCTACACGCGGCACAAACTAGGTAGTTCGGATTAGGCTTCCTATTCCAAACTACGGGTACACCGAGGTCGTTCACCGAGGTGTACCCGTAGTTCGGAATAGGAAGCCTAATCCGAACTAGCTAGTTCGTGCCGCGTGTAGCCACGGGCACGGAGTCCAAACTAGCGGACATTTAAAAATAGTGGCGCCCGGTAATATGCAAATGAAGCCCGGGAAATTCAAATCCTGGGCTTCATTTGCAACTCCGGTTGCCTACATTAACCACCCTAGTTCGAACTAGGGTGGTAGTGTAGACATACCCTCTGTAAGTAGTCTCAATATCACTAGGTGAGGCTTATACAGGTGTGTCTACACTGCATCGTTATTTTGAAATAACTAGCATTATTCTGAAATAACAATATGAGCATCTACACAGCAATTCTGTTATTTTGAATTACTATCAAAATAACGAGTGGCTTATTCCAACTTCTATAAACCTCATTCCACAAGGAATTACTCTTCTTCCAAAATAGCTATTTCAAAATAGCTGCAGTGTGGACGCTCCACTGCTGCTATTTCGAAATAGCTCCTCACCAGGACCATTCTAAGTAATTTCTCTCCAGTGCTTGCTGGGGATCTAAATTGAGATAATGTATCCACACTAGAGGAGACTGCCTTGGACTAATTTTGAGGCATCTCTCTAGTGTGGGTGCTTTATTTTGAAATAAGCTATTTTGGAATAACTATTTCAAAATAAGAGTGCAGTGTAGATGTACCCTAAGTTCCAAAGGTCCTAGGTTTGATGCCTCCTGCCAATGGCCAGGGTCTGTCAGTGTTACATTAGAACTGTATTTGAGCCAGATCATCAGTCAGTATTAGCTGATGTATCTCCACTAACTAACTAGACTTCAGTAAGCTTTACTGCAGAGATTCAAATTCTGTTAAGCAAACTATTTCAGGCTCTCTTGTGATCAGTCTAGTGATGAGCATTATGAAAACAATGTGGCAAGTCTTGCAGTATTTCATGAGCTGTAAAATGGAGATTAGGACTAGAGAGACCTCAGGAAATGATCTAGTTCAGATCCCTGTGATCATGCCAGGACTAAGTATTATCTAGACCATCCCTGACAGGTGGGATATGAATTTGCTCCCCCTTCTCTTATCCACTGTGAAATAGCACACATTTGTTAACCTTGTGTGTACTCTAATTATAATCACTGTGGGTATGTCTACACTTGCTCCCTAGTTCGAACTAGGGATGCAAATGTAGTCGACCGAAATTGCTAATGAAGTGGGAATTTAAATATCCATGCTTCATTAACATCTCGCCCATGCACTATTCCGCTCACCAGCTGATTCGAACCAGGAAGTGTGCTCCGGAACGCGTTAGTTCGAATCAAACCCCTTGGTTCGAACTAACGTTACTCCTCAAAAAATGAGGAGCTGGTTAATAAGAAAGACTGTTGGAAAAAATTGAATGAACTGAGAATGGAAACCATCCAGTATCACAACTTGTTACCTGTGATGAAGTGGCCCTCTACCATATGCATATTGCTTCTCTGAATAGATTGGCTTATATGTTATTAGAAACTGTGATCTTGTTGATCTTTAACAGATTGGAAGTCTGATGATTTTGTTGGTTGTTCCTGGCCATCAGACAGGGATTCCTTTATAATGGAGTGTCTCTTTAAAGTAACCATATGGTAGTAGTTGTAAGCTAAGAACCCCAGTTTATTTTTCATGTGATAATGTTAAAGAAGGTAGATAGAGTTCATCTTATTAATACTATACCAATGTGTATGTCGGGATATACTTTATATACAGGACATAACCTTGGGTAAAAACATATTCCCAACCCCTCAGTACAATGTTATGTTATTGAGGATAAATTATGGCTTCTTGCTGAACACCTATGAGAAAACCTACAGCAGCATATGAGCATGGAGTAGAAGTTTTCTACAAATATCGCTACTCTCAAAATCTATTAAGGGACTTCTCCACGGACAACAGGAACTATGGCGAGTATGGGAGGGAAGGGGGGATTCCAGATCAAATCCAGGAGGATTCAGGGGTTAAATTTCTAGTCTACATGTTTCTGTGCATGTGACCTCTGAGATTTGTAGCTATATTTCTGCCACGTATGTAGATTTTTTTCTCCATGACCATATGTGGACTCCTCTGCACAGATAGGTGTATGTAGAAGTTAAGGGAGTACTGACAATCCAGCATGCATACACAAAGTAATGTTGTTGTAATGGGCATTCTTTCCCAGTTGAGAGTCATTTCCCAAATGGTTTAATTTGGCCCTTGGTGTGAATTCATACTATTCTCCACCAGGGAAACAATTTTTCCTTGTAATTACTGGACTTAATCCTTTCTTGGAGGTTTAGGGAAGTAGGAAACCAACCAAGGCACTAAATGTGAGGACTCAGTCTGAAATGTGATGGGAGCTTTAAACTCCAGCCAGTGCTTCAAAAGAGCCTAAGCAGCAGAATTATGCCTGAATTGGTCAATTTCCCAAGAGCCCTGGCCCATCCCCAGCTGGCCATGATTATTTTGTGATCTGGTTTAATGGCACCTCCATACTAGGCTGATGTTTTCCCATCAGCATCTGCAGCCTGTGTTCTGCCAGAAGAATCTTTATTCAGATATTTGTTTTGTTTATTTAAATGTAGATGCTGTGCTTATCTTAGCTCTAAGCACATTTTATATAAAATACATTCTTTGAGCCACTGTAGGCTCTGTAAGATGCCTGCCAACAACATAAACATGGAAAAGTTATTTTCCCCTCTGCTAGAAACAATCCTTTGGGACAACCTGTGCATGGATAGAAACCATGTGCAATGAGTCCTAGTGAAGTGCTTTGCCTTATTGGGCCTGAGTCCACGTCTAAACTTTGAGGTAAGGTTGAATCCATTGTGATCGATATCTGGTCACCCAGTTTTGCAAAGTAGAAGATCCATGTCCCCACTGAGGAGAAGAATTCAATGTAGTCCAAAGTAGCATGTCCCCATTAGGGAGGCTAAATTTGGTCTAAACTCCTAGGCTGTGCCTAGACTGGCAAGTTCTTCCGGAAAATCATCTGATTTTGAGGAAAAACTTGCCAGCTGTCTATACTGGCTGCTTGAATTTCTGGAAAAGCACTGACGATTTCATGTAAGATCGTCAGTGATTTTCCGGAAAAACTATGCTGCTCCCGTTTGGGCAAAAGTCTTTTTCCGAAAGACTTTTGCCCAAAAGGGCCAGTGTAAACAGCACAGTAGTGTTTTCCGCAAAAAAGCCCCGATCGCGAAAATGGCGATCGGGGCTTTTTTGCAGAAGACTGCGTCTAGATTGGCCACGGACGCTTTTCCGCAAAAAGTGCTTTTGCAGAAAAGCATCCTGCCAATCTAGACATGCTTTTCCAAAAATGCTTCTAACGGAAAACTTTTCCATTAAAAGCATTTTCAGAAATTCATGCCAGTCTAGACGTAACCCTAGTGTAGACCAGGCCTAAGTCTGCACAGGTTTCTTCCCAGTGTCTGCATTGCACTGGTGAGTCAAAGACAATGAACATTTCCACTACTGTTGTTTTTAGCTTCAGAAAACCAAATGTTGTACAGATTTGGAAACTGTTTGTTGGCATGTACTGAGACTGCTAAGAAGCCAGGACATTGCCAGCTGCCATCATGACAATTCTCATAGAATTACCTATTAAGTTTCATAACTCTGCTGTGAAAACAGTTATTTCTTTTTTTAGTTTGCCTGATTCTTTAAGCAATCACTTTTAAAGAGTTTGTCAAACAAATAGCTTAATGGTTTCATAAAAACATAGCAAATGCACTACTGTAGTGTCACTCTGTGACAAATTCTAAGTGATCATCTGCTTTTTCTTTCTTTAGAGAGTAACTCTTAATGTTCTTTCTTAACAGTTTAAACAAGCCTTTTCCCTTTAGTTAAATGCTTTATATTATATAATTTGCAATCTCCAATTATCATCATTAACACTGTCTACACCTTCTTTAGGGATGTTTCACAGGGTAAATAGGGCTCTCTAGTTTGTATTCAGAAGTGATCTTAATTTTAGGAGCTTAGGGATTGTCATACTTGATCAGACAACTGGTAAAATGTGTCTGATCTCTTGTCAAAAACACCTAATGGATAATTACATAAATACCTTTCTCAACATCAAGAGATTAATTGGTTTCCTTACATGACACCGAAATGATAATTGATATCTCTTATACTTTTTAACTGATTGCATTGTTATTATCTAAGCAAATATCCAATTCTTGTTTGTATCCTCCTAAACGTTTTTGCATCAGTATTTTTTGTTGCAATGGGTTCCACAGGCTAATTATGTGTTGTTTGAATAAAAAATTCTTAATGCAATGGAGATCTTTATAGGAGAAGGTAAATAGGAATGCCCGAGAAAACTATTAATTAACATTCATTATTCTTTTATATTAATATTATTTTACTATATTACTTTAAAAACTAAATACTAAAGTTATTCCATTTAGATAATAATTTCCATTATCCTCATATTTTTCTTTTCTATTCCTGCTATATCTGTACAGGCAGTCCCCGACTTACGTGGATCCGACTTACGTCGGATCCCTAGATACGAACGGGGTGAGGCAACTCCCGCACATGCGCAGAGGCATCCCCGGGGCTCGCTCACCGGGGTCCTAGGATCCTCCTCCTCCTCGGGCCGGCTCCTCCGGCCCGCCGGCTTCGACTGGCCTCTGCCTGCAGCAGCAGCTGGCCGCAGGGAAAGGGGTCCCGCAGAGCTGCCAGGCGGAGGAAAAGTGCCTCCCCACGCCCGCTGCCCGCCGCGGCCTCGCAGCCTGCACGCCCCCCCCGCCAGCAACAGGTTGCCCTCCTCCCCCGAGCAACAGACTGCCGAACAGCAGACAAAAGCAGCCTCTCCGCCCCTCCTTCCCTCCTCCCCTCTATACCTGCCGGGCTCCGGGAGCACAGCAGCATCCCCAGGGCTCGCTCACCTGGGTCCTAGGATCCTCCTCCTCCTCCTCCTCGGGCCGGCTCCTCCGGCCCGCCGGCTCCGACTGGCCTCCGCCTGCAGCAGCAGCTGGCCGCAGGGAAAGGGGTCCCGCAGAGCTGCCTGGCAGAGGAAAAGGTTCTCCCCACGCCCGCTGCCCCCCGCGGCCTCACAGCCTGCACGCCCCCCCGCCAGCAACAGGCTGTCCCCCTCCCCCCAGGAACAGGCTGTCGCCCTCCCCCCAGCAACAGGCTGCTGAATCAGCGGACAAAAGCAGCCTCTCTGCCCCTATTCCCACCTTCCCCCTCCTCCCCTCTATACATGCTGGGCTCCCTGGGCATGTAGCAAAAACAAACAAACAAAGACTCCACCAAAACAAAGCGGGTGGCCTCAGTGTGTTAGCAAAAAAAGGATCCTCCTCCTAGAACCCTGGGTGGTGTGTGGAAATAAAGCTATTAGCTCAAAGCATGGTGCAGAGCTGTTTGGTATTTGATGAGTTACTCCTTTAGTCCTGAGTTTGTTGCAGGATTAGCATCTCAACTGGAATGAGAAGACAGTAAAGTTTACCATTCTCATATAGCCCCCTAGAATCTAGGGAAGAAAACCAGGACCTAGAAACTCCACAATTGAAAATATTTTCTACAAAAGAGTTAGCTGATGCTTTTCAACTTATTGAAGCAGGAATAGCAAAGTTAGAGGAGCAAGAGCCTGACACAGAGAGGTTCGAAAAAGTTTACCGCACAGTTAACGAAAGTCTGAGATGCTACAGGGCTATTTATGATGAGAGAAAAAAAAATCTCTAAACAAACCTCCCTTTATGCCTACTTCAAGAAATTGACTCCAGCAGCAGAATCTGACTCTGACTCTCTAATACCAGTCCCATCCTCTCCAACAAGTCCATCATCCTCTACCAAGATTGTTTAAGGTTGCACTGTAACTGTATTTGAAACATTTAAGCATTTATATGCACAGTTAAAAATAAAGACTATGTTAAGACAAACATCTGTCCAAGTTGCATTTAAAGTAGAACTCCATGCAATTTTTTTTTTTTTTTTTAAGTTTTGGTTAGTTTGGTGTGGGGTTAGAGCCACTTGAGGTTTTACTGCTGTCTGTAGCCTCATTAGAAAGATTTATTCTCATTTCCTGTCCTTGAGACATCAGGAAATGAGGGGAAATCTACCCCTAGGAAGGGAAATTCACTCCTGTAAGAGTTATCATGGGAAAAAGGTGTCTCCACTGAAGCTTTATCGCCTATCCTTCTTTCCAAGACAACCCAAAATATTCAAAATCCAATTGTCACAGGGACAGAAATAGATGTGAAATCTTCTGAACAGAGGAACAGACAGCAAAACAAACATTAGAGGGGAGTTAACCTTTCCCTATGCTATCCAAAACTAAAAAAAAATGTTTGGCTAGAGTTTCCGCTACAATATGTACCAGTTCCGACTTACATACAAATTCAACTTAAGAACAAACCTACAGTCCCTATCTTGTACGTAACCCAGGGACTGCCTGTATATGAGATTGGGTGATCAAAGTCAAACACAGTTTTCAAAGGGATAACATATTAATTTATAAAGGTATTAAAATATTATCAGTAGCATTGTATATCCTTTTCTAATACAGGGTGATATATTGTGCTTGTCTTGTTTTTAACTGCTGCTGTGCACTAAGCTTATGTTTCCAATCAGCAACTCACTATTATGCCTATGTTTTTTTTTTCTTTATTGGTCACAGTTTAGAACAAAGCGATAGACATATATAGTTCAAATGTTCTTCTGTGTGTAATTACCTCATGCTTGAGGTACACTGGCGTTCATTTGGCATATGCTGCCAAGTGACCTGGCTTTGTCTGATCCTTCTGAAGTGTCTTTCTATATTAACCCAAATTATATTTTGTCACCCACAAATATTGCAGATACTTAAGTATAACATATTTTCATTTAAAAATCCAACTGTATTTCCTTTATGCTCTTTAATATTCAAGGTCAAAATATAAAAAAGTTCTAATTTAAGATTTCCAGGTGAGCAACATAGAAACAATTTAGGATAGGCTGATGCTGGAACATTATTAAATTCCATCTTTTTAGAGGAATTGTAATTTATAGTTGCACAAACATGAAATATCAAAGTCATGTGTTATTAGCAAGATCAAAATTCAAATTTAATAAAAAAATTCAAACACCTTTCTTTGGTATATGAGGACATTCTTGGCTTTTTGTTGTTGTTGTTGTTTCTTCAGATATGTAAAAGTACCAGTTAAAGGTACATCTCAACATACCTTGGATATGTAAAAGTACTAGTTAAAAGTACATTTCAATATGCTTCTTTGACTTAAATTTTTCACAACAAAAAACAAAACAAAACTTAAAAACAAAGTCCAGTCCCTATTGATTGGTGGAAAGGGAAGAAATTATTATTGATTATTAATAATATTAGTAGTAGTAATAGTAGTATTAATGTGATGTTGTGAAGTATAGCTAGATACCTAGATAGGTAGATAGCTGGTTTACTAGATATGTTTTACACACTGGGTGCATCTAAACTAGCAAGATTTTGTGCAAAAGCAGCTGCTTTTGCACAAAAACTTGCCAGCTGTCTACACTGGCTGCTTAAATTTGCGCAAGAGCACTGACTTTGTAATATACAAAATCAGTGCTTCTTGTGCAAATACTTTGACACTCCTGCTCAGGGATAAGCCCTCTTGCTCAAGAATACTTGCACAAGAGGGCCAGTGTAGACAGGCACCTTAATTTTTGCGCAAGAAAGCCCGATGGCTAACATGGCCATGGGAGCTTTCTTGCGCAAAAGCGTGTCTATACTGGGCATGGATGCTTTCGCGCAAAAGCACTTTTTCATGCAAAAGCATCCATGCCAATCTAGATGCTCTTTTGCGGAAATACTTTTAATGGAAAAACTTTTCCGTTAAAAGTATTTCCGCAAAATCATGACAGTCTAGACGCAGCCACTGTGTTTACTTTTGTATAATTAGGACAAAGCTGAATAGTACTATCTAATGTAGATCTAATCTAATCTATGTAGTTAGAAATAATTATTAGCATCTTATGATACATTCTGAACTACATAGATAATTATGGACATATTGTAATTGTGTAACTATTATTAATTAGCTTTAATACGGTAAGGCTAATTAAGAATAATTTGGTCCATGGGTTAATTTTGTGTAACTAGGTAACTGTAGATGGATAAAGTCATTACAGAGTCTGGGAGATTTCACATTTTATCCTAATCATATGTCATTGTGTTTTAAATGTTTTGAATGAACTCAGAATCTGTGGACTTCTTTAACTCATTTGCAAGACCTTTTTAAGTTTGTAATGAAGATTTATGCCAGTATTTCATATAATGTATCTGAATGTAGCTATATCCTATGTGAAATCTGAACCTCCCAGCTCATGAACTCCAGGGTCTGTTAATGGAATCACAAAGAAGATAAGTAAGGGCTTCATTGGGATCTGTTTATCTGACTTCCTTCCTTTCCCTGAACTGTCTTCATTCTTACAACAGGTAAAATACATTTAAACCTAAATAAGGTAATATTGAGAATATTTAGAAATGTTGGAACTGATTATTACAACATTATATTGATAGAAATCAAGATTAACTCCTTTGAAGTTAGGACAGATAAACTGATGTAAAAGACAGAACAAGCAGTACTGCTTCCTTGGATATTAGTTTCTTTTCAAATTTGACCTAAAAATACAATTCCATTTTTAAATTTTCCCTTTGCTAAAAGCAAGACAAAATATAACTTCTGGCAGAGAAGAATGTGTTCTATGATGAAGAAAAAGTGCCATCAGACAAGTTGTATTAATATATGTCACTAGGGGTATGTCTACACTACCCTCCTAGTTCGAACTAGGAGGGTAAAGTAGGCATACCGCACTTGCAAATGAAGCTCGGGATTTGAATTTCCCGGGCTTCATTTGCATAAGCGGGGAGCCACCATTTTTAAAACCCCGCTGGTTCGAACCCCGTGCAGCTCATTTCACGAGGAGTAACGGTAGTTCGAACTAGGAAGCCTAGTTCGAACTACCTAGTTCGTGCCCCGTGTAGCCGCGCTGCACGGGGTTCGAACCAGCGGGGTTTTAAAAATGGCGGCTCCCCGCTTATGCAAATGAAGCCCGGGAAATTCAAATCCCGGGCTTCATTTGCAAGTGCGGTATGCCTACATTACCCCGCTAGTTCGAACTAGCGGGGTAGTATAGACATACCCTAGAAGATTTACCTGGCATGGCTTGAGTTTTTAACTCAAATATGTTTTTCTTTTCATTTAAATCATCTTTGCTCTGTGGTGAGGCTAGAGATGAGGAGTTCAGTACGCAGGCTGCCCCAGGTGAGAGGACAACCCCAAGCCCTCTCTCACCACCACAGCTTGGGGCCAGGAGAGAAGTGCTTGCCCATGACCACTGCAGCTGCAGTGGGCACAGCCAGGGAGGGGTGCATGTACTCTGGCTGGGGGACAGACAGACACACAAACAGACAAATTCTGAAATATATAGTAAATACCTGTCCCTTTCTCCACTCCTGCCCCCTGCTGGTCCAATGGAGTTCTGCTGTCATGGTCCCCATCTCTGCCCCTTGCTGCCCCTATCTAGTTATTCATGAGTATAACTGTCCCTCCTACCAGACCACCCTTCCCTTCCATTTCATGAGAAATGATTGAATTCCAGGCACAACCCATTGTCCTGGCACAAACAAACCATTACCTTGCTTTAAGTTATAATAAGAAGAAGCTGCATACCAAATGTGGTGGTCCTAATTCTTACTGTTTAGGACGAGTTCTTGAACAAACAGACTCACATACGGATGGATGGACACAGACAGACAGATGCATGAATTCCCTCAAATATATAGTAGATAAGGCTGGCTAACAATAGTGTATATATAAGACAATGGGAACTTCACTTGAAAGTTTTTTCATGAGAAATAGTATTGACGGTGAAGAGAGTAGGTTTATAGTATACATGCAGATGTTGTTACTTGTACCCATTATGACAGTATGTTATTAAAAAAAGACCTGTGAAATATGCTGATACAGTTCTCTATGGCACATTGGACATTTTTATCTATTGTCCAAGTTGGGAAAAATGTATGGGTATGTCTACATTGCATGCCTCCTTTGAGAGAGGAGTGCAAATTCAGACAAACAAAATTGCAAATGAAGCGGGGATTTGAATTTCCCATGCTTCATTTGCATAATACCCCATTTCGAAAAAGAAAACGCTGTGTAGATGGGGTTATTTCGAAAGGAGGAAGTGCGGGAAATTCAAATCCCCGCTTCATTTGCAATTTCGTTTGTCTTCATTTGCATTCCTCTCTCAAAAGAGGAATGCAGTGTAGACATACCCTATATGACCTGTGCACTTAGAATTACCAAGGATTTGTTTGTTCATTGTTTGTTCATTTGTGAGTATTAGTATATCCCAGAAGACCAGACCAAATTTGGAATTACCACAATGGCTTTCCAAAATTTGTCATCTGCATTCCACATAATTATTCTGAAGGTAGAGCTGAGTCAGAAAAATATCCATTTGTAGAGATAATTATGTACACATTTTTCCTTGTGTTTTCCTGAGTATGTGAATCAGAATCAATCTCAGTCTTTCTCTTTGTCTAATTGAAGCTCATACCCAGGATAAAAAAACAAACACATATTCAGCAAGTATCAGAGAGGTAGCCGTGTTAAGTCTGAATCTGCAGAAGCAGCGAGGAGTCCTGTGGTACCTTATAGACTTACTGAAGTGTTGGAGCATAGGCTTTCGTGGGCAAAGACCCACTTCTTCAGATGATGGCTTGTAGATCACTAATGATGCGTTGGAGAGGTTTTAGCTGACCTCTCCAACGCATCATTAGTGATCTATAACCCATCCTGGACAATGATCCCTTGCTTTCACAGGCCTTGGGAGGCAGGCCAGTCCTTGCCCACAGACAACCCGCCAACCTGAAGCATATTCTCACCAGCAACTACACACCGCACCATAATAACTCTAATTCAGGAACCAATCCATGCAACAAACCTCGGTGCCAACTCTGCCCACAAATATACACCAGCACAGGACCTAACCAAATCAGCCATACTGTCACTGGTTCGTTCTCCTGCACTTCTATTAACGTAATATATGCCATCATGTGCCAACAATGCCCCACTGCTATATACATTGGCCAAACTGCGCATTTCCTACGTAAAAGAATCAATGGACACAAATCAGATATTAGGAATGGCAACATACAAAAACCTGTAGGGGAACACTTCAATCTCCCTGGACACACAATTGCAGATCTAAAGGTAGCCATCCCGCAGCAAAAAAACTTCAGGACCAGACTTCAAAGAGAAACTGCTGAGCTACAGTTCATCTTCAAGTTTGACACAATCAACTCAGGATTAAAAAAAGACTGTGAATAGCTCGCTAACTACAAAAGCAGCTTCTCCTCTCTTGGAATTCACACCTCCAGATCAGCTACTAGAAGTGGGCCTCATCCTCCCTGACTGGATCCTCCTCGTCATCTCCAGCCTGATTCTGGCCTGCATATTTATACCTGCCTCTGGAAATTTCCATGACATGCATCTGACGAAGTGGGTCTTTGCCCACAAAAGGTTATGCTCCAACACTTCAGTTAGTCTATAAGGTGTCACAGGACTCCTCGCCGCATATTCAGCAAGTAATAATGAGTCTAGAACAAATGATCAAAGATACTAAAATCAAGTCATATTAGATACAGAGACTTTAGTCTTTATTTTGCCAGTTCTAATCCAACCTAATTCAATAATAACCCCAAAACAATACCATCTGATTGTTGTTTGGTGGTCTATAAGGAATGATAGCTCTCACACCAGTTGGGGCCTGGCAATGTTTGTGTCCCAAGAAACTATTACCCAAAATCATACTAATTTAAATATTTTATGGAGTCTTGGAAGACAGGCTAGGGAGGAGATATGAAGCAAAAGCCATCTAATCTGTATCCTCCCACCATGCCCTTGAGATGTTTACTCCAAGTGGAGGTTAAAATGTATTAGCAGAGTTATTCTGTGAATTAGCCTATATAGCTGCTACCTATTTTGTACTGATTCTGGGTCTTAATGGAACACTTGTATCCTTAGGTCTTTCGTCAGTACTAAAAACACTTACTTTAAAACAGTATAAAATATAGGTGCTATATAGAAAGGCCTGGAGACAGAGCCCCTGTGCTGATCAGTTTACAACATTGGAAAATAACAATATACAATGAAACTGAGCTGAAAAATGAACACACCTGCTGTTTGTTCAGTTTTTAGAAAAAAAATTGTCTTTAGGCCTATTCCAATGCCTGTTAAAATCAAATGCAAAGTTTCCCTTGAAGGGAAAAAGGCTGGCACAGTGAGTTCAAGATATATGAATTTGCCCATATGGAATAGGCTGGAGGCTATAGTGTGATAAAGACATAAAGGAGGCTCTTCAGTTTCTTGAGCAGAGTGAAGGGAATAAGGAGGAAAATGAAATAAACAATTATTAAAAAGTGACTGAACACTGAACGGCAGTCTGAAAAATCTGTCCTAAGAAAAATGAAGAAAAATGGAAGCAATAATAGAAATGTTAATAAACAGTAGCCGTGGATAAAGAACAGAGAAGGAACTCATTGAAAAATATTGAATATGTAAACTCACTGAACCACTTATTATTGAAAAGTAATTGACACACAACGGATACAGGGTTTTGCCTTAGACTGAAATCTTATAGGAGTAGATTAGAAATAGACTAGATATAAATAGAATATAATGCAAATGTCTTGCAGTGCTTAAAAAGTGCAAGCCTTATAACTTCAGATAAACCAACTTTAATTCCTAGTAAAATAATATGATAAGGATTACAGGAAAGGAACATGAATAACATTTGAAATAAGAGAAGCACATGTCATAAGTGGCCTTGTGGAAGTCAATGGGACTTTTGCAATTGGCCCAATTTTTACCCGGTAAACTTATGAAGAACAAAAGATGCAAGACAAAACTGTTACATTTTTTGACAGATTTAAAAGTGGGGATGCAATCTGTAGTATTGCATCCAATTCTGGGCCTCCATTACAGAAAATATGTGGATGCACTGGAGAGAGTCCAGTGGAGGGCAATGAAAATGATTAGGGCACTGGAGCACATGACCTATCAGGAGAAGCTGAGGGAACTGGGCTTGTTTAATCTACAGAAGAGAAGAGTATATATTTGCCCCCCCATAAATTCAGGATCTATTAATTTCTATTGTATGAATGTGCACAGCACCTCAGTTCCACCTACTATAACAAAGTATAACAAAGGAATATATAAGCCTTCAAACAAGAGGGTCTTCATATGTTCTGGAAGTACAGGTGTAGGCAATATTGCATTAAATGGCAGTTTTTGTATCTGGGGCCTTCTTGCCCAGAAGTAAGACCCCCTGCTCCTTTCATTCCATCTGGGACTCCTTCAGTGATTAGTCCCTCGGGGTATATCTACATTTGCACCCTAGTTCGAACTAGGGATGCAAATGCAGGCATTCAAAATTGCTAATGAAGCAAAATTTCTAATGATCCAAGGGGTTTGGTTCGAACTAACGTGTCCTGGCATGCACTTCCTGGTTCAAATCAGCTGTGATTCGAACTAGCACTCCGGAGAGATCATGCTAATGAAGCGCGGCATATTTAAATCCCCACTGCATTAGCAATTTCGAATGCCTGCATTTACATCCCTAGTTCGAACTAGGGTGCAAGTGTAGACATACCCTCGGTCATTACATTTGGCCCATCACTGGGTCTGGGGTTGAGTTTCAGACCGTGGAGGTACCAGGGTATACTCTGTGGTCTATTGCATCCCTCTAAGGAGTTTCTTGGCCCCTGGACTCTTTTTCATATTGGACCTGGTGGAAGAATTCAGCAAAACTGTTCTGATTTCACTATTTGCACAGTTTCCACTGGAAAAAAATCTCTGGTTCAGCCAGTGAGAACAAAAGTCCTGGAGTCACTGAGCTACAGCCCTTGGCTGGGAATCTAGAAAAATGGTTTGTGTCAGAATTGCAGATGATAGCACTTCTCATTAAGTCATAGTACGGCATCTTTGCATGTCCATAGTCCTTTGCTGCTTCAGCTCCTGTGACACCACATGCTGCCTGGGCCTCTCCTGTTAGGTAAGGTTTAAACCAGGACTACTCAACACATGGACCGTGGACTGCAAACGGCCCACAGTCTGTTTGTGGCCCACGGTGCAGCTTGGGTTTATGCAAGATTCAACCCGCAGCTCATGGGTGGGAGCCAAAACAAAAAAGGAGTCAATATAATGGTCTTCTGTTGATATGCGTTTTAGTAGTTAAATTCCTGGACTGTCAGTGCTTGTTAAAAGTGCTGTTATATGGGTGGAAATCGGGTAAATATTGCATTTTATTAATATCAGCATAACTGACTTAAATGGGGCCTGTGTGTTGTGTAGTCTTGCCTTAATCTTTGTATTTATGCCCATCAATGTGTAAGAAGCTATTTGCATATATTTGCATATATATTTGCATGTATATGCAACTACACTTAAGTTGCAGCCCTCAGAATATGCTCTGAATATCACTGTGGCCCCCAGGGCTTCCAAAGTTGAGTAACCCTGGTTTAAACTGAGTGGACTGTTTCTTCTAGGGCCACTGGTACCCCCAAAGAAAACAGGTTGTATGCTAGTCACCTGCTCAAATGTCTCTAAGGATGCCTTAGGGTTGTCTTCTGGCCTCCCTGTCTTATAGGTGATCTAAGTCCCAAACCCACCTGTATATTACATTTATCTATGGTAAATACACAAGGCATGAACTTCTGCTCTTCCTCTTGCTGGTTTTGCGGGAACTGTTGTTGAGTGGGAGCTGCTAGAATAACTGCTGATGCTGCAGTTGCAGGTGAAGCAGAATTTGGTACAGCTGTTGATGTAGATGTTGACGTGGTCTTTACCCATGAAAGCTTATGTTCCAGCACTTCTGTTTGTGTATAAGGTGCCACAGGACTCCTCGCCGCTTTTGCAGATTCAGATTAACATGGCTACCCCTCTGGTATATTTAAGACAGCTCTTGGGCTGTAAAAAACTCTCCTCCCTGGCCACAAATGGGTGATGGATAACTTTTGCTGTGACCTATGGATTACTGTGTATTAAAAAGATAATAATAGTTACTTAAGTATATGGGAACTCCTGCTTCCCCTTGGGTAGCCAGAGAAGGAACTCTTGCTTTCTATCACTGTGGTGTGCTGGATGGGGATTTCTTTCTTTTGTTCATTGGAGTTGCTTTGTCCAGGCCTTTCCCCAAAGAGCTCTTTCACAAAAAGGCGTGTGTGGATGGGAAAGAGGGAGTTCTTTTGGAAGAAGAGGAAAGAGGAAAAAGCACAGGTACCCTGGTGGCCATTCCATCCATAGCAATCACAGCTTACATGAAAGAGAGTGTCTGTTCAGTCTGAACACTCTCTTTTGAAAAAGCAGATCGCACTTTTGCAGTGTGAACTCTCTCTTTCGGAAGCAGTTTTTTCAGAAGATCTCTTCCTAAAAAGGCTTCTTTTGAAAGAAGACTGTAGTCTAGACGTTGCCCTAGAGATCAGTTAATGAAGGTTTTTTGTCCTCTCTAAAGACTAATATTCCATTAGCCACTCCAATCCCATATTAGAACACTAGCGGATTCTGGCAGACAGTACAGGAAATCCTTGACATTCATCACCATGAACTTGCTTGCATTACAAAGGAGCCCAAACAACACATGTATTTTGCTGTTAATAAATCTCTGGAGGTGAGGATATCAGTGGCAATATCACTAGTGTATCCTATTACAAATTCTACTGTACTAAAATACATTTGCTTGAAGGTCTATTCATATATCTTCTCATGTGGAGAAGATGTTTCACCACTTACATCAAGTAAATAAAGCACAACAGTTTCTTCAAGCCCAAAGTTGTAATTACATCCCCATTTAAAGCTTGCTTTGGATGCCTCTAAACTGCCAGATGTATCCCAGTTTTCATGATAGTTTATATCTGCCCTTTGACCAGATGAGAATGTTATTTTCTGGGGAGAAGTTAGAGATTCCTAGAAGTTAGGACAAGCTTTTAGGATAATTTATGCCATAGTAAATAGAGGACTGGATTGGGACTCAAGAAAACTGGATTCTATTAATTGCTCTTCCATTTGCTATTATGTTCCTGCACAAAACCACTTTCTTTTTGTGTGCCTCAGTTTCTGTGTCTGAGAAACAGATAAATAAACTGACCTACTTTGTAAAGTCCTTTGAGATTTATTGATGACAAGTGTGATTTAAGAGCTAATTCTTATTTTATTAACATTTACTATTGAACAATTTAGCAAGCATGACATTCTACCCTATTGAGGTCAATGGTAGGCTCAATGCGGTCAGACTTTTACCCCTTAGGTTTTTTACGGAGTTCATCATAACAAGTACTTAAGCATATAAAATAAGATTTGCACATCTTAATATAGTGTCTAGGGTTTTTTTTCCATCTCAGGTCTCAAAAACCTTTGTCCTAGAACCGCCATAACTGTTTCATTCAGGTTGTTTGTTCTTTGTTTGTTTGTTTGTTTGTTAAATGCTTGGCTAGATATTCACTCTGAGCTTGTTCAGATATTTTGACATGTATATTTTGGAGGGAGGGGGAGGTTTATGGAAATAGTATAATGAAAAAAATCTGCAGGATAACAGACACTGAGGTTACGTCTAGACTACGGGGGTTTTGCAGGATACCAGAGATATCCTGCAAAAACCCCGCTGTGCCCAGGAACATGTTTGCTCTTCCGCTTTTTCTTCGCAGAAGAGAAACACACTCTTTCGAGAGCCCTGTATACGTCATTTCATGAGGCATAAGGGCTCCACTGAAAGAGGAGGCTTTTCCAGAATTTGGCCCAATCTAAATGTTGGAAAAGCCACTTCTGAAAAAAAAAGCAGAAAAATCTACACAAAATGCAGAGTGCATTTTGCGTAGCTTTTTCCGCAAAAGCGCCGCCGTCTAGACCTAGCCTGAGAGATTGGTTCCAAACTTTACCAGTATTCTCAGGCAGCTCACTTAAAATGTTTAATTTGATGGTTGTCAGACATCATTCAGAGGGATTGCTCTTGTTCCCAAGTCAATCAATGGGAATTTTGCCTTTGCTTTAATAGAAGCAAGATCTAACTAAAAACTAGTCAGTTTCTTGGTTACTTGTTATGACAGTTTTTATGCTTTCACTTTGTCATTTTCATTGACTTCACCATGACCCAAGGTTATGGTCAAATCCAATTTTACCTCTTCCGTACGTCTCTGTCATCACTAGCTAATAGATTAAATTTTGAATCACTCAATTTGGTGATAACTCAGCAGATTGATTTAAAGGATGTTTTGTGGCAGTTAAATCTGACTACAATTTCAAGAAACTGTATCTACTGGCACTTTTCCCACTAATTCCCATACCAGCGAAGGCTTTCATTTGGAGCCCAAGAAAGAGTTTTTTATCTTTTAAATTTTTCTCCTCAGTAGATAAGTAATGTTACCGTATCAAAAGAATTTAAGCATTTGACAGTGACTGTCTTCTTCCCTTTCGGATAGGTGTTTTAGATTTTTGCAGAGGTATTATCTTGTGTACTATATGATATTTTCTGCAATATATTTTCAAATAAATGGGATGATGTGACATCTATTATGCCTTAAAACTGTTTTATTAACTAATAGAGAAAATTCAATCAAAATACTTATCTTTTGACTACAAATGATTTTGATTGATAGTTGCTGAAGTTCTATATGAATAAATTCATTTTTTATTTGCTTTAAGACGGCATGTAATTTTTCAATACATCTAATATATATATAAGAGACTTAACACTTACTTTAAAGCTGCATGTGCTTTTTTAGAGCAGTCCTTTAGTCTATATCAGTTATAACTGAAGGCTTGAAAATGGGGGGAAAACAACAAAAATCCATGATTTTATCAGTGCTATTATTACATTATCATAACAGTGCTACTTTTGACAGTGTCTGAACCAAACTCTTATCTCACTCAAACACAAAGGATTTCTCAGAGTATGCAAAATATGCAGGGTTTTTTTTTATCCTTCAATAACTGGAACATGTATAGTCATTCTGAAATACAGATGGATGGATACCACTTAGAAGCCTGTAGGCCAGACATAGCCGTTCTGAAGAAGCTTTGCCAGAAGAGAGCTTCCAAAAAAAATTCTTCCAAAAGAGAGCGTCCACACTGCCAAAGCACATCAAAAAAGCGATCTACTTTTTCGAAAGATAGTATCCACACTGAATGGATGCTATCTCGCATTTAAGATGTGATTACTATGGATGGAGAGGCCACCAGGGCATGTACTTTTTCCTCTTTCCTCTTCTTTTGAAAGAACTCCCTCTTCCTCGTCCACACACAGCTTTTTCCAAAAGAGATTTTTCAGAAAAAGGCTTCTTCTTCATAGGAAGAGGTTTATCAATGTCAGAAAAAGCCCCTCTTTTCTTTTGATTTTTTTTCAAAAGAATGCGATTGCAGTTTGCACATAAGTGATGTTTTTTCAGAAAAATGGACATTTTTCAAAGAAAACTCTGTAGTGTAGACATAGCCTTACAATTGTTGCTGTCCCCTATGCTAGGTTGGACTGATTATTGTCAAAGAGTTAGTAAGGAGGACCATGGTGTTTGACTTTCAAGTTACACTGGGAGTTTTGCTTGAGTAAGAACCAGAACAGGAGTAGAACATGAATGAACAGAATATATAGGTATATGTGTAGTGATTCAAGTGGTGCAACAGGTTCAACAGTATTTAGCTGAGCTGTTGAAAGGTAATAGAAATCATAAAATACCTAATTAAAATCCATTTAATTTTTCAGATTAGAGCCAGTTTACATAATTTCCCCCTGGACTTTGTATATTCCTTTATTTTTCCATGATTATTATTGTGATCAGGTTCATGTTTGACATATGTTATGACAAGCTAATGTACAATATAAATGGTAAAAACATGTTGCACATTAACCTTAATGGCACTGGGTCTAATATTCTGACTGGTGACATTAGGCAGATGCAGAGCCATGTGAACATCAGTGCAAAGACAACAGGATGACATTTTATTTTAATGGTGTTTTAATTGATGTTTAATTATGTAATGGAATTGTACATGGTATCCAATGGAAGTATAATATACCCTCTCAACACGGCTGCTCAAAGTGAGTTATTATAGGGCATGTATGAAATCTGAATTTTCAGTCTCCTGCTGCTGCTATTGGTAGGAAAGTTCTACTGTGCAGGAGGAGCACAGGTACAATGGAATGGAGTGAACATTTTTCTTTTTTGCGGGAGCTGTGAAAGACTAAAGTAAACTTGAATTCATTCCAAACCAGCCCAGATATCAGCATTCAAGTGCCTATACCAGATAAGATCTGGAATGTCTCCTAGTCAATTCACACAGCATGCTGCTTGGAAGGATGGTGTAATATTGAAGGCATCCCTATGTAAGTCCAACATTGGTAAAATCAACTTTGTATATTTTTGGCTAGGCAACCAGAGGAATACCAGGTCATCTATCTATATAAAAATAAGATGTGAATGTCTTTGTAAAGAAGTAAGAAATGGTAGGTTAGATTTTGGGGAAAGGGATATATATTTGTAAGAGGTGATTAAACATCATTTTTGGGACACATCCTACATATTTTGCATTCTTCATGAAAAACATCTACTAGCTTCAATAGAATAATAAATTTACCTCCAGATCATTGCTAAGATATTGAAGTGTAGGGCTTAATTCCAGTCCCTGAAAAACACTACTAGAAACATCTACATCCACTGATGACTCCCCATTGACAACTGGTTTGAGATCTGTAAAAACCTGTTCTTGATCCATTTATTGTCAGCTTTATTGATGTAACATAGCACTGTTTTTAATAATAATTTCATGAGGTACTACCAAGTTTATTTCCTGAGTAAGGACTGTAGGATGTAGTCCTAACCCAGTTGTACTAGGGTTACAAATTTTGCTGTACAGTACTGGCTGTTGCTAGAAATGATCTAAAATTTACTAATTAGAAAATGAAAGATGACAGGAAGAAATTGCTTTCTGTGTTTATGTAGGTTGTTTTATGAGCTAAGGTATGATTTTTCCTGAATCCTAGCTCATAAATCATTACTAATCACTCATTTTTAAAAACAAAAATGTGGGCACAAATATTACAGTGGTTCTTCATTTCTTGTTTGACGGAGGATTGGAACTCATGTTATTTTGGCATTCTCCATCACTTTTGTACTCACAGTATAAAAATATCCAAGCAAACAAACAAACTAAATCTGATAAGAAAGGTATAATATTCCTTTCTTTTATAGAATCTCAAAACATTAAGTTAGTTTCTAAATAAAAACCAGTTACTGCACTAATTCACAGAAAAAACAAATTGATATAGCACTGCTTATAATGACTGTGCTTTTTTTTGTAAGTCAACAAATCTCCTATTAATTAACCAGTGATTAAAGTCAGCTTGTGAAAATTAATCACAGCCTGGAAAGTCATTTGTCCTTGTGTGCTTCATTAGGACAGTGTTTGCCCTTCAGGCAAGAAAGCAGCAAGTAAATGCCAAAAGAATGAGCTGATTAAACTAGAGCTACATTGAGCTGTTTGCCAGACATTCAAACTCTTGCAACCCCTTCCCCTGTCTAGCTTATGAGCTTTCTGAAGTCTTTTTTTTTTGGTCATGGGATAAAAAGTAAATGAAATATTCTGGAGGATTGACTATGAATTTTCAACATTTTTGATGGCTTTGGATCTGTTCAAACCATAAAAGGCAGGTAGATTTAAAGAAGATTGCATATTCGTGATGATAAAACTGGCCAATTTGGCAATATTTCCAAGCTAAGGTGCCAAAGCAACATTGCATGTAACTGGGTCAAATATCATAATACTTACTAGCTTTTTAGGCACTAAAAAGGATGCTAAAGGATGAAAATAGGTTTCACTTATGAAAAAAATAATTAAAAGAAAAAAAGAAAAAGACATTTGCGGCCAGATCCATCCCTCTCATCTTCACCAGAGATGAAATCTACCCAGTGCAGTTGTTTGAGTAGCATAACATTTACTTGGTTGGGGTATATGGGAGCTGAGTTTCTCAGTGATCTTGTGTTACTGCTTGCTAGACAGTACGAATGCAGGAACAATTTTAAAAAGCACAAAGGTGTAATGAAAAGTAACATAAATCAATGCTGTGTATTAATTAAACAGCTCTCTGCAGTGGGTGTGATAATATTTCTTAATTTCTTATGTAATACAAATACATGAGAAAGAATAAAGAACACTTCATGTGATGTGTGGATCCAGGTGATTAATTAGATGAAAGACTTCTCCTTTAATTAAGAAGTTAAAGCCTCCATCCCCTTTTTGAAGCAAAAAGAACCTGCAAAAGGAATAGGAATATAGAACAGACAGTGCGGAAAATAACCTTTACTCCCTTTTCTTTATAAGAACCAGAATGAACAACTAGAAGGTGAGCTAGTTAGGCAAGACAGAATAGTCACAATGTACCAGAGTAGAATTGTTACAGCTTTGTCACATAGAACTTATTTGTTGCATAATGATTTATAAAGCAACTTACATGATGGAATCTAGAACCAAACCTCTGGGACTATTCTTGATAAAGGTAAGTAACTTTTGAGGTACTTAACAGTGCTCTGTCCAAACACTAAGCAAGATCCCTACAGTGTTACCGAGCAAACAAAAATATAAAGCCATCAACCCTATAATATTAGGACAGAAAGGGAGTCAATTTTGAATTTTTCTAGAAGTCCATCAGTCAGATGCATATGAGAAATTGTATAGCCATGCTGAAACTTATACTGTCTATCATATGTCTCCTATAGATTTCAAAATTCTTGCCCACAAAGAGATAACCAAGAGATTCTCAGTGATCCAGGGGCTAAAGTGTAGAAAAAAACTCAAGTCCCTACACTCTCAATTCCATGCATCATAGGTATCAAAAGTTTGCGTAGCTCTTCAAAGCTCATCAAGTATCCTTCAAAAATAGCTAATCACTAGACAATACTGCCACACTGCAAATTCTATTATGGACTTTCTAACTCCAGCATCAATGTTTCCTTCAGCTAATTATTTGCTCTTATGCATATATTCAGACTACCACAAAATGTCCTAAGAACAATCCTGGAATAAATTAGGTAGAGTATGTTTACATTACAGACCTTTCAGACACTCATCTGTACTGCTGCACCTGCACCACTACAAGTCTCCTGTGTATCCATTTCATGCTGATGAGAACTCTCCAACAGAACTTTCCTGCTTTAAAAATAACTCCTTGTTTCTTGCAGTCTCTTTTAATCATCTAGGCAAAGAAACAATCAAGTTTAAACATTTGGCTACAGACACTTAGTTAAATCTATTAAAGGAAAAATAAGGAATTCTACTGAAATTTAATTGGTTAACTGCATACAAGAATAAAATCTATACATTGTAAATTTGTAAAACCTGCACCATAAGGGTTAAATGTGTCTTCCAAGGAAACTAATTATTGTTTAAAAATCTACGCCCAGAAACTTCACTGTGTTTCTGTTCAAGGCTGAGTTGATAGCACTTTTGGCTTGCTTTCACATCCAAGGTTGTGTGTGTCTGCACACTGCATGTCTGTTCTGGAAGGGGGGGGAGCACTGTCCCCCATAAGTAAGCCTGTAACATTGTATATAATTCTTTTCAGGAAAAAAAAAACCTTTTTGCTTGCTGGAATAGTAACTAGCAAGCGCCTTGCTGTAAAAGAAAGTTTCTGTGGCAGTAAATCATTTGAAGCTTCACACGTTAAAAAAAAAAGCCTGGTCTGCAGTACAAGAGGGAAACTGAAGCATGCCACCTTCAACTTAATAATTAAACAATGAAGTAATTTACTCAAACCCTCTGAAGCTGGTGTGCAAAATAAAAGCATAATATTAGGTAACAGCAGACTGATCAAAAATAAGCAAGAACAAAAATAAGCAAGAACTTCTGTAAAGAAAAAGTATTCCAAAATATAATGCACCACCCCAATGTGGGTAGAAATGTTTTCTTTGTCTTTCAGATCATCACAAAGTGCTAATATCAGCTGAAAATTAACTAAAGGAAAAAAACCATGGTTCTGTGTCATGACATAATAAGTTTGTGTTCTGTGTTCTGTCCAGATTTGTCTTGTGTGTCTTAATTGTGATATATGTATTTCAAACATTGTTGTGTGTACAATATTGTTGTTTTAATAAAAGAATAATTTAAGTCCCTTGAATAATCTAAACTTTGTGCTTTACACAGATGGTTTTTTGCTTTTATAATTCTAGTAGAGTTTTAGTAGCAGACTATGCAGTTTGTACTGTCTGGAATGTAGTGAAATCTGCTCCTCTACCTGCTGTTTTTCCCTTCTCTCCTACCATCGCCAGCTACTTTGCCATCTCTTTCGGAACTGGCCCTCCTGCAAGACCAAGCCCCAGAATTGGAAAAGCAGGAGAGGAAACTGCGAGGGTGCAACTTGCACCCAGACCACTTGTGGTGCAGCTCTGATGGTCACATTGTTGCCCCAGTGGTCTTGCTACCGCACCCTGCCTCCGTGCTCCATGGATTGTCGCATGTTGGCAAAGGGAGGATGGTAGCAACCTTAAAACAAAATTGGGTTGCTCCCAAATTCTCCCAAGCAGCCAAAGATTACTGTCTGGCTTTCCCTGTCTGCCAAGCCCACAACGTGGATAAACCAGTAAAGACAGTTCTGGCAACCAGACCTCCGCCTTTGGGACCAGGCCTGAGTTTACAGATGGACTTTATTCAATTGCCTAAATGTCAATCTTTTGAATAATGTGCTGGTTATTGCTTGTTTGTTTGTTTGTTTGTTTGTTTGTTTTTGGGATGGGTAAAAGCTTATCCCTGCAGGAAAGCTGATGCCATCACAGTGGCAAAAAAACTTCTAAATCATTACATCCTATCACAGGGAATACCCCTTGTGATCTCCAGTGATAGAGGTACCCACTTTACTGGACAAATTATTTAAAAAACTGTACTACTCTATCAGACAAGCACTGCACTGCCCACGACACCCGGAGAGCGCAGGAGCAGTAGAGAGACGAAACGGGATTTTAAAGAACAAACTTGCTAAATATATGAGGACTCTGGCTTAACACGGGTAGAAGCACTCCCAATTGCCGTAATGAGCATGAGAGCCACTCCTAACCGGAAAACTGGACTCAGTCCACATGAAATTGCATGTGGCTGACCTATGAGATTGTTAAGCAGCCCAGAAATTGACCTGGCTGATGCCACACTTATTAAAGGAAGCATAGTCAAGTATTGTCAGGAACTTATGAGGTGTGTACAGTCTTATCATTCACAGGTTAAGGACGCCTTCCAGGAGGCCCCAAATGAGCCGTGCCATAAACTACAACCAGAAGACTGGGTTTGCGTGAAAGTTCACCAGTGGAAGACTGCCCTGGAATCCAGGTCGAAGGGTCCCTACCAGGTCTGCTGTAAAGTGCAAGGAATTGCCCACCTGGATTCACGCCTCCCACTGCAAACGAGTTCCAGCCCCCACAGAGGTTGGCCCCAACAAGGAGCACTACAGACCTGGTACCAGAGACCCAGGTCCAGAAGTAGATGGGGATCACCACAGACCTCTGGTACCAGAAACCCAGGCCCAGAAGCAGACGATCTTGAGAGACCAAGGCCAAGGTACCAGCTGCAGCCCAGAAGAATCTGCCAACGATAGGTGAAGCAAACTACAAAGTCCCGAAGAACAGCCAGCACGAGGCTGGACAAACAATTCATGCTAAACTTATGCTTAATCTTGTTTTTAATACCTAGCAGTAATAACCTAAATGGTTCAAATGTGTTTATGCTTTTAATGAACCAAGTTTCCCAAGAATTTAATTCCACAGGTTGCTGGATATGTGCTCACAGTCCTGTACATTCAGAAGGAGGTATCCCAATGACTCCAGTCCCACTAAACAACACTCAAATGAATGGCACACTGTTTAGTGAACTAAACCCAAATGATACTTGGTAGGATAAAAGGTTTACTAACCCAGGGTATATCCGCCTAGCCCTGACCCCAATTGAAAAGTACTGTTGGACATGTAATGGTTCAGGAGCCAGGGTGGGAAAAAGCCAAAACTGAATGGCCCTAAACTACGTCCTAGCTAGTAAGGGCGGGATTTGTGCCTTCGTGGGAAGAGAATTCTGTGTGTATATCACTGACACCAGCAAGAAGGTAGAGGAAGATGCCTCAGAAATTGAAAGAACTGTGGAAAGCCTAAGACAGGATTAAAACTGGACCCTCTAGGGTTCGTTGGGAGGCTGGTTTGGACATGTGGGAACTTGGATTTTGCAAGGAGTAGTTTTAGTATTGGCTATATTCTTTTGTGCTTATTGCTGTTTCTTGTTAATCAAATGGGGTATGTCTACACTACAAAGTTAGTTCGAACTAACAGACGTTAGTTCGAACTAACTTTCATAGACGCTACACTAGCGCTCCGCTCATTTTACGAGGATTAAGCCTAGTTCGAACTTACTAGTTCGAATTAAGGGGTGTGTAGCCCCTAATTCGAACTAGTGGGAGGCTAGCCCTCCCCAGCTTTCCCTGGTGGCCACTCTGCCCAACACCAGGGAAACTCCATTGCCCCCCTCCCGGCCCCGGACACCTTAAAGGGGCACGGGCTGGCTACGGTGCCCGTGCCAGGTGCAAGCCTGCCAGCACCCAGCCAGCAGACCCTGCACCTGGCACGGCACAGAGCCACCCACCCGATGTCCCCCAGCCCACCCCCTCTTCCCGGGACCAGGCTGGCGGATCCCGGGAGCTTGCCCAGGACTGCAAGAGGCGGGCACCTTCCTGGGTTAGTGCAGACGTCGTGGACCTCGTCCACGATCTCCGCACGAGGCACAGGAAAGTGGCCATCTAGGGCAGGAGAGCTGCCAGCCTGGCCACCCAGGAGCAGGTGTGCATGAAAATCAAGGGGGTCCACTGAGACCCCCGACCCTGAGCCCTGAGCTTACAATGGCCGTCCTGGGTCAGACCAAAGGTCCATCTAGCCCAGTGGCCTGTCTGCCGACAGTGGCCAACCCTAGGGACCCTGGAGGGGATGGACCGAAGACAGTGACCAAGCCATTTGTCTCGTGCCATCCCTCTCCAGTCTTCCACAAACTTTGGGCAGGGACACCACTCCTACCCCCTGGCTAATACCACTCCATGGACCCAACCTCCATCACTTTATCTCACTTCTCTTTAAACTCTGTTCTAGTTCTATCCTTCACAGCCTCCTGCAGCAAGGAGTTCCACAGGTTAACTATTTGCTTTGTGAAGAACAACAACTTTCTCTTACTAGTTTGAAGCCTGCTACCCATTCCTTTCCTTTGGTGTCCTCTAGTCCTTCTTTATGGGAACTCATGAAGAACTTTTCTGAATGCACCCTCTCCACCCAACCCCTGCTTTTAGAGACCTCTATCCTGTCCCCGCTCCATCTCCTCTTTTCTAAGCTGAACAGTCCCAGTCTCTGTAGACTCTCTTCATCTGGGACCTGTTCCCAACCCCTGATCATGTTAGTTGCCCTCCCCTCTCCCAGCCTTTCTCTTCCCCTCTCCCACCTCCTTTTCCCAGTCTCCCCCAGTTTTGTTCAATAAAGACAGAGTCAATGTTGGAAGAAACGTTATCTTTATTTTGTACATCAGGAAGGGGGGCTAGGGAAGGGTAAGTGGAAGGGGGTGAGGGAGGAATGGGGTACGAGCCCCCGATGGGGAGGACTGGGCTGGCTCTGTGGGCTTCTGGGGATGGAAGCTCTCCTGCAGCCCCCCAATTGTCCCCTCTCCCCAGATGGCAGCCTGCGGCAAGTGCAGCCGGGCTGATGGCCGAGTGGTGTGATGTGCCCAGTGTGGGCACTCTGGGCACTCCAAGCCAGGACTGGTTTTCAAGTGGGGCACCCCTGAGAACTGTCTGTCCGGGGTGGGGGTCGGGTCCCTTTAAGCGCAGCTCTCGGCTAGCCTGAGACAGCATCTCCACGCTCTAAGTCCTCCTCTGATGCCCTGCCGGCACTGCTTCCGGCCATCCTTAAGCCCTGTTCAGGGTCCACTCAATGTGGACATGCTAGTTTGAATTAGCAAAATGCTAATTCGAACTAGTTTTTAGTTCTAGACGCGTTAGTTCGAATTAGCTTAGTTCGAATTAACTAATTCGAACTAAGTTAGTTCGATCTAACTCTGTAGTGTAGACATACCCATGCTGTATTTCTTATATTCTGAAAAACACACGACAAACCCTTACCAAAGGGAATGTGGAACTCATGATGTTAAAACATGATGAGCAAGAAAGGAACAAAAGATGTACTTAAATGCTTTGATGGAAATGGTGGCATGAAATGGCTTCAAGGTTAGCCTTTAAAAGGCTAAAAGAGGGGAGTTGTAGAAACCATTTCATATTTAGCTAGAAGCCATCTTGTATAACAGAAACCATTTCAGCTTTTCTCTTTGGCACATAGACCAGAGTGAACTTTCTGTCACCCCGTGAGAAGAGACCTACAGGATGGGCTATTGGTATGTGTTAATTGGGCTGGTTGGGACAGGAGATGTTCTCCCTTGTACCTGTCCACCATATTGTTGATAAGGTTTTGTTTTTCCTAGTTTAATTGATGATTTCTGTAATTGGATGCCATGACGCCAGACTATTTGGCTAAGGGTATAAAGATACTAGGACTGATTGTATTAGCCAGCCTTACTGGGCCCGGCTCTGCTGGGATCACGTTTGGCTCACTTTGCTTTACTGATCAATATATCTGTCTGTTTAGCTGTGTAAACTGAGTGAGGCTTTTGCTTCGACAATACCAAATACAAAAACTAGAATAATAAATTCAAAGACCAGGAGGGGAAAAAAATTATAGCATCCTGGAAAATCTTGTCAATTCTTCTGTCTTGTGATGCTTAATCCTTCTGTATGGCTAATGCTCCTGCAAAGCATAAGTTGTTCCTTGGACTATTTATTTCACACAGAATGCTTGTCAAAGTCAATGGGAGTTGAGGTCATTCAGCACCTTGCAAGCAACTATGGTCTGTGACTTTAATGCTGACAAAAACAAACAAAACAGAACAAAAACCCAAGCATGAACTATATCATCTGTTAATGGACTGTCCTTGACTGAATAATAGAAACTTCACTCCACACTACTTTTTCTGAGTACACAGCATAGAAACAAAAAACAAATCAATGACTAACCTATATTTTAATTATCAATGTGTGGTTACTAATTAGTCATAAATGCCTGACAAGAAATTTATTGTGTGCAAGGTTTTCTTTTTCTTTTTTAAATTTTAGTGCTTCTTTCAACTCATAACTTCTGAGACTTTCTTTTGATTGCTTAGAGACTGTGTCAAAGCATTCTACTAAAAGACCTCAATCCTGCAGTGAGGTATGGGTCTCTGTGCCAGCAGAACCCAATCCAATCCAGAGGAGTCTGCCTGAGTGCAGGGACTGCCAGTGAAATTGGGATTCTCAGTAATTCCAAGCCTTATTGCAGCCCCCTCATAATGACAAATCCACTGAAAAAACAATTATGATACCCTCCTGTGTTACACTGTATTTCATGAAGTTTGTGACAGCAGCTTCACTCCTGGCTTGAAAAAAATAAAATAATCTTGGAGAACAGAAACAGAGGCTTACAAAATTCAGAAGAGATTGTATTCTCCTCCCTTTTCCCACTCTTCCCATGTCTTTTCTGATTGATGGATTCAATCTCTGCTGGGTGAGTAGGGTCCAGCACTGTCCTCGTATCTCTGTGTCCCATTTGTCACCCTTTACAAGTGTACTACAAACCTAATAGGTTTCTGAACCTATGGGGATGCTCCATCTTCAATAAAATGCTTTTTATTTAATAATAGATCATGGAGTATGGATAATTTAATCATGGGGATATCCCAAAGGCACAGAGAGAGCTTTCTGCAGGGCAGTTGTAAAGAGACAGATTCAAGTGGATAGATGGCTGGGGGAAATAGCCAAGAGCCCTGTAGTCTACCAGGGGATGAATAAACCACTTAGATAGGGCTTCTGGGTAGCAAAATGTCTTCTGAGAGAGCAAAGGACTTCTGAATGCTAGAGGTTTTAATCTTCATTTCCTCTGTTCATGACCTTGGGTATTTTTTCCCCTCTGAGGAGCGAGGGTATGCTCTGTGGTTGTGAAAAACAGTTTCCAGCTACATATGCTGCTTCACACCATTGTGAAGAAAACAAAAAGAAAATATTGCAAAGACAGCCATTGCTAAACTGCTGATGGTCATTAGATACCACAAGGGATATGACATACCATGATATTGGCGTGCTCACTAATTTTCCTTATAATTGTAATGAGTTATTAAATTAACTAGATCAACCCAAAAATGGATCAAGGGTCATATGATAAACCAGTCAATGAAAATCTCTGCTCAATATATAACTGTAGTGGGAAAAAAAGTGATTTTAAAATTCTTAAGGAATGGGATAGTGAATAATACAGAAAACATTATAATGCCTTTACATAAAAATATAATGCATCCTGATCTGGAATATTTTTTGCAATACTGGTAACCCCCAGAATCTCAGAACTAGAAGGGATTCAGAGAAACGTAATAAAGAAAGAAAGACTTGAAAAAGTGTATAAAATAATGAATTATCTAGACAAGATACAGTAAGAGCAAGAAACAAGGGGACATTCCTTTAAATTAAGAAATGGAAAATTCAAAACCAATGACAGGAAGTACTTTTTCCACATATCTGATTCTGCTGTGGAATTCATGGCCAAAGGAAATCTTTGAGACAAATTACTTAACAAGATTTTTAAAAAGGGTTTATCCCTATATAAATATAAAGGATATCCAGTTAACATATCTAACGGCAAAAGAAATTTTAGAAGGAATATTAAGCCTTGTTCTTAGGTCTTAAACTAATCTCTAACTACTAGAATTCAGGGTGAGGCCTATTTTGAGACAGATTATCCCATGTATGCCATGGTTCATACAGCTTTCTTTGTAGGATATGGCTCTGGCCACTTTCAGAGACAGGACCCAGGACTAGATGGACCACAGATGTCAACCAGTGTGTCAGTTCTTGTGTTCCTTGTTATCTTATCAGAGTATATCACAGTTTATTAAGAAAGATCCCATATTGTCTCAGGTGAGGTCTACACTGAAAGATAAGGGTATGAGTCTTGCCTTGCATGAACATACTCAAGCTTGCTCTTCTTTGAGCTAATGACCTGGAAAAAATGTAGCCAGTTACATGGGTAGTAGATGCAATGTGCTAGCAACCCTTAGTTCAAAACTGCCTGAACCCCATGGGTAAGCTCTAGGGCAGTGGTCTCCAATCTTTTTAAGCACCAGATCACTTTTTGTTAATTTAAGTGCAATCCAAGATCTACCTGAAACCCAAATACCCTTGCCCCACCTCCTTTGTGCCCCTTCTCCAAGGTCCCACCCCTGCTCACTCCATCCTCCATCCTCCCTCCCTCCCCCATATTTCCTCCCTTTCATCAGGCAGGGGCAGAGGGTTGGGGTGCAGGTTCTGATCTTGGGTTAAGGGATTTGGAGTGTGAGAGGGGTTCTGAGCTGAGCTTGGGGCAGGGGTTGGAGTGCAGGAGGGGGTTCAGGGTACAGGCTCTGGGAGGGCATTTGAGTCTCGTGGAGCTCAGGGGTAGGACAGGGGTTTGGGGTGCAGGAGGGGGTACATGACTGGGGTAGGGGTTCAGGATGCAGGCTCCAGCTGGACACTGCTTACCACATGTTATAGACACAGGTTAGATAGACATCTGTCAGGAATGGTGTAGACGGAGCTTGGTCCTGCCTTGAGGGTGGGGGGCTGGACTTGATGACCTCTCGAGGTCCCTTCCAGTCCTATGATTCTATGATTCTATGTGGCTCCTGGTTGGTGGTACAGTGGAACTAAGAGAGGCTCACCCCTGCCCTGGCCCTGCACCACTCTCAAAAGCAGCCATCAAACTCCATCTCAAGTCCTGTTGTGCTCCCCTCCATTCTGTGGAGACAGAATACAGGGTGGGAGGGGGCACCTTAACATCAGTGCCCCTTCTCTCCCTTCCCTGCCCAACACAGCAAGTGAGGGCAGGGGGAACGGCTCCAAGGTAAAGGGTAGGAGGGGCACAGCAGTGTGGGGAGGGGCAGCTGAAGTGCTGTGCTTGATAGCCTCTTGTCCAAACCAGTCAAGATCACCTGTTAGAGGCTCCAAGATCTGCCAGTAGATCCCCATCTTCTGATTGGCAACTACTGCTATAGGAAGAACAACGAGAAGTCCTGTGGCTCTTTATAAGCTAACAGATTTATTGGAGCATACGCTTTTATGGGCAAAGACCCACTTTGTCAGATGCATCTGATGAAGTGGGTCTTTGCCCATGAAAACTTATGCTCCAATAAATCTGTTAGTCTATAAGGTGCCACAGGACTTCTCATTGTTCTTGCAGATTCAGACTAACGCGGCTACCCCTCTGATACTTGTCACTGCTCTAGGGGCTACTAGCACATGCCACTGCTGCACATGATTCTAGAACTATGTTACTCTTTTTAGTGACAATGTGACTATATCTTTTGTGACTGGGAATCACACCTCTAGCTTACAGAGCAGATGTAGTCAAAATCCAGGTCTGCTCATAACTAATTTTTAGGTCCAAACCAAAGCAAAGTCCATGAGACCAGATGCTGAGAGTGTCAAGTCATTTTTTGACACTCAACCTTGAGTCAGTGCCACTCTCCTCCTGCCCATGGAGTGAAGGCAGCAGCATGAACCTTTGGCTGGATGCCTAGCAATTCAGGCTAATTGTTCCCCCCTGCTGCACAGTGTAGATGCAGCATGAGTGATGCTTCCATGCCTCAGCACACTCACACTGCAATGCACTACACTCACACATTGTCCAACAAAAAAGAACCAAATTAAAATATAAAATTCAAATTATCCTCCTAAAATTGAAGCAAATCAAAATCAAACAAGGGATCCAATATGAAAAAGAGTATGGAAGGATAGGTAATAATTATGAGCCCCAACAACAGCATCACGATTAAAATAAAATGGATTTTTGGTCTTTTTAAAAGGCCAGATTTGACATCTTGTCACCTATCTAAACTATGTACCAGTTTGTGCTGTGCAAAAAGATGCAGAAACCAGCCTTAAAAAGTGGGGGAGAGATGGATTTTAGTGGGAACCACATTATATAAAAAGAGAAACCAGATTGCCAAAACACAAGTGACTGTGAGCACAGATATCCATAAGGACAAGGCTCAACACATCCATGCCAGAAAATACTATTTCCTACCATCAAAAGTATTATAAACCTAAACTTTGGACATTAGTGAAACTTTGTTTTTATGTATACACAAATATTTCTTATATAGTCAAGCACTTAGATTCCTCCATAAAAAACATTTTGTGCCATTCCCATTGATATCACCATCATTATTCCCAAACTTCTGTGAACAAAGAACACTGAGATGGGAAAAGATAAATTCTTCACATTCCACTGATCTAAACAAAATGGGGACAAAACACTTGATATCAGCATAATGACTTGTTTATATATCTTCACTGGTTAGGTAATAACCAGAAAGTATACTTACTGCCCATGGTTTTTCCTAAGTCCCTTAACTCCTGCAGCCAGCCATTACCTGAACAATAAAGACTTTTCCAAATGGCTCATTAATTCTTAAATAAAAACAGAGAAATCAGGTTATTAACTAAAGGACCTAACTTCTGGTCTGGTCTAGAAGCACTGAGATAAAATTCTGACCAAACAAATGAGCTGAACAACTAAACTATAACAATAAAGCATTTTATAGCCACTTTGCACAGGTAAAAATAACTACAGAAGAAAAAGACAGTGGAAGCCCAGTTATTCCAAACATATCTGGGAGTAGTTCCCCATCTGGTAACAGTCCTAACTTCCTTCTGCTGCAGCTACAAAATGGTGGGTTTTTTCCTGCCAATTGATGAGTACAATATGAGCAGCTCTATTTTTTATATGACAAAAATCATGGGTGGTGGGTATATCCATCTCTATGGATGCATGCCAGTCTGCTGCCTTTTGGAGTACTGCTACCAAAATGGCATCTGAGCAGTAGCCTTGCCTGTACCTCATCCCCTGAAGCTCTCTTATCTGGACAGGGTGGGGGTGGATATGGGTGGGGCAATGAGAGGAGGAGGCTGAAAAGGGTGGACCTTAGGGTAAAGCAGTGGGCGGGGCTACAGCCCACGGGACTGTAGAGCTCTTATTTCTAGGAAGCTTCTAACATTCACTCCCAGCCTTCCAAAATGACTGACAACCATATCAGACATGTGAAATGGACCAGAAGCACCAACATTCTAATGTTTCAGGGGAGTATGGAATCTGACCCTGGCCAGTACAGATACTTCCCCCACTTCATTCTTTCTCCCAAGGCCTCACCTTCACCCTTCCTCTTTCTGTTCCCTCCCCTGAGTGCAAAGGGAGAGGGCCTGATTAGTGTTTGATGACATAAATTCTCCTTTATAAATACAAGCGAACTGGCTTAAAAGAAATTGAAAACAATCACTTAAAGCGCTTGCTTTTAATATTCAAAATTGTATCCCTTTTGGACTAATATGAACTACACTCTTCAAAGTGCCTTAAAGATGAATGCATGATTGGGAGCATGATAAAATGTGCTAAGAATTGAAAATGTATGATGATCAGCTAATGCAATAAGAAATCTTGGCAATTTGCACTGTTTCTTGATTAAAAAAACCTGTTGTGCCTCAAAGCCAGTCTGTGATAATTGATTGCAAGACTATGTTATGTGTGTGGTACATACCTAGAACATTGTGTCTGCACTTGAATGGTGAGATAGATTGCATATTAATGTGGTTCTGGGTAAGTTGATAAATTGAGCGTTCACTAAGAATAATAATATGTCCTGACTTGAGAATTGCTGTTGACCTGAAAAGAACCCAGCATTAAAATTAGTAAGCTAACTCTTACTTGGTTCAGAAAAAAAGGGATATTCTATTAACACTTATCCAAATGGCCAAATGGCAAATCCAGTTTGTTAGATTTCAGCTTTACAAATCTAACTACCAACAAGAAAAACTCATAAAAATTTATCTCTTTAACTCTTAAACAGCAATACATCATTTGAATTCAACTATTTTACTCACATGTTATTTGTTCCTTCCTTTTTCTGCTTATGTAGAGCTTTGGAAGTTGATCACTATTTTGAAGTGTCCCAGTGTTTGCAAAGGTGACTGCTCTAACCCTTTTTTGCAATAGGTTTCCTCTTCATACAGCCACACCCCTTCTTAAGCATTTAATTCCTCTCTGATTTTTTCTGATTTACCTTCTCATTGGTTTTCCTTTAGCAATTTCAGGGATTTCATTTTCAGGTGAGCAGCACATATAAAATTGGCAGCAGCAGAAAAATTAATTAAAACTCAAAGGTCAAGCTGATTTTTTTGTCCTTAATGAGTCTCTGAAATCTGTTTAATCATTTTAACTTGATTATTCTCTATTGCTTGGAAACAGCAAGCAATATTCACTCTCCATCTTCAGATTCAGGTAAAGAGGAAAAAATGAACTCTGCTAGCTGTGGTGACTCATACCATCCACCATCACATCCCTGGAGCCCAGCTGATGAGGTCCTTTCCCATGGGGCAACCTGTGGGACTGTGCTTCCCCAATAATTCCACATATTTTGAAGGAAGAGGTCGATGACATAAATTCGTCACCAAAACTAGAGTTGCTTGTGTACCGCAAACAAACAAACAAACCATATGCATTGGTTTAAAAAATGAGATTTTTTCCAAATAATATTTAATAAATAGTATTTGACCAACTGTACCCCAAACATTTCTATTATAAGGATGGGAAAGAATCATAAAATACTAGAACTGGAGGCACCTAGAGAGGTCATCAAGTTCATTCTCTACCTTCACAACACTCCTGTTAATGCATCCCAGAATTTGTGACAGTTTTACACTGTTAACTCATAGTTATCTTGTGGTCTACTATGACCCTCAGATTTCTTTCTGCAGTACGCCTTCTTAAACAGTCACTTCCAAGACACTATAGGTGTGAAACTGATTGTTCCTTCCTGAGTAGAGTACTTTACATTTGTCCGTTTTAAACTTCGTGCTATTTACCTCAGACCATTTCTCTAGGTTGTCCAGAACATTTTGAATTTTGATCCTATCCTCCAAAGCACTTGCAACCCCTCCCAGCTTGGTATCATCTGCATACTTAATAAGCGTACTCTCTATGCCATCATCTAAATCATTGACAAAGATATTGAACAGAACTGGTCCCAAAACTGACCCCTGTGGAATTCCACTCATTATATCTTCCAACATGACTGTGAACCATCAATAACTACTGTCTGAGATTGGTTAGCTATCCAGTCATTCACCCACTTCATAGTAGCCCCATCTAGGTTGCATTTCCCTAGTTTATTGATAAAAAGGTCATTCAAGACCATATCAAATGATGTATTAAAGTCTAGCTATACCACATCTACCACTTCACCCTTATCCAGAGAACTTGTTATCTATCAAAGAAGGCTATCAGATTGATTTGACATGATTTGTTCCTTACAAATCCATTCTCACTGTTATCTATCACCTTATTATCTTTAGAAAGGAGAACAAAGAGGACTGTTAGAATGAAAAAAACAAATCACCCTAACTTCGACAAGTGCAAAGAACTACACTGAAGAAAAAATGCACAACTATGAAATGATGAATTACTAGCTAGGCAGCAGTACCTCTAAAAAGAATCTGGGGTTTATAATGGATCACAAATTGAATATGAGTCAACAATATGCTACAGTTGCAACAAACATTGATATTCTGCAGTGCCTTAACAGGAGAGACATATGTGAGACACACGAGATAACTACCTCACTCTATTCAGTATTTCTGAGGACTCGGCTGGAGTGCTGTATTTACTTCTGGGGCACTATACTTTTCAATGTATATGGACAACTACAGAGAGCACAGCAATAAATATATTAGGTCTGACTTTCTAAACTTTTCATGAGGAAAGGTTAAAAAAACTGGACATGTTGAGAAAAAAAGACTGAGGGTGGACATGGTAATAGTCTTTAAATATGTTAAGGGCTCTTAGAAATAGGACAGTGATCAATTCTCCATATTCAGTGAAGTTAGGACAAGAAATAATTAGATTAATCTGCAGCAATGGACATGAAAGTAAGATATTAGGTAAAACTGTCTCACTAGGAGGACAGTTAAATTCTGGAATAGGTTTCCAAGGGAGATTGTGAAATAGCTGTTATTGGAAAGTCAGACAAATATTTGTCAGGGATGGTCTAGATTTACTTGGTCTTACTTTACAGCAGGATGCTGAACTTGATGACCTCTCAGTGTTCCTTCCAGGCCTACATTTCCATGACTACATGAAAAGGAGGAATGAGCTGAAGAGAGACTGTGTTGATGAATCATTCAGTCAATCAAACAGTCATTTCTGGACTGGTGCAGTGACACCGGTGGTTATAGTTGCACACTTGCATGTAGGCAGTCCTTGATACTGATTGCTTAGTATTTCAACTATAAGTAGCAGCACCATTTAATAAAATGTTGGGCATCTGTCCAAACCTAGCCAGCATTACACTGCTCAAATTCTATATGGGAGGGGCTAGCAATTGTTCCCTAAAAATTGTTGGCTTCCATGGAACCTGACCAAACCAATGAACCTGGAAGACCATGCACCTATGTGCTCAGAAAAAAAGCAAACTTTGAATTAAAATAGCTTCATTGAATGTTAATCTATGCAGCAAAGCTGTCACCAGCTGATCTCTGAGAGATGCAGCAAATGTTGCAACGAAACTGAATAGCTATAGGGTTACCATTGCCACACAGACTGAAATCAGACTCACTTATAAAGGGAAACTTACAGAGATTGGTGCAGAGTTCACCCCTCTACAGAGTTTCAAAAATTAGGTGCCGGCTTTGCCATTAGCAACTCCATTATTGCCAACCTCAAAAGTCTAATGAAAGGTATAATTGATTATCCCATATCAATATATATTGGAAATGCAAAAGATTCAGAAAAAGACAACAAAATTATTAGGGTATGAAACAGCTTCAGTATGAAGAGAGAAAAATAAGATTGGGACTTTTCAGTTTAGAAAAATAGATGACTGAAGGGTGATATGCTAGGGGCCTATACAATCAAGACTGGTGTGGATAAAGTAAATAAGGAACTGTTACTAACTCCTTGTACTACCACAAGAATTAGGGGTCATCAAATGAGGTCAACAGCAGTAGATTTAAAACAAAAAGAAGTCTGTCTTCACACAGCACACACAGTCAGTCTGTGAAACTCCTTGCCAGATGATGTTGTGAAAAAAAGAACTGGATAAATTCATGAAGGAGAGGATCATCAATGTAACCTTTGTTTCCCAGAAACTAGGAATGGGTAACAGAGGATGGATCACTTGATGATTATCTGTTCTGATCATTCTTTCTGTGGCACCTGACATTAGCCACAGTTGGAAGACAGGATATTGGGCTAGAGGGACCTTTGGTCTGACCCAATATGGCCATTCTTACGTCTCTACAGTTGTCACTGAAACACAACTGGCATGCTACCATCATCAGAGCTTATGCTCTCACTGTGACAAATGCTGATGATGAAAAAGAAAAGTTCCAGAGTAACTTAAACTCGTTGTCTTTAAAAAGGCATCAGATAAACTGATCACCAATCTTAGATGCAAGACGTAGATGCAAAATGTAGAAGTAATTCACTAATCTGGTAGCATGCTTTGGACAGCAGGGAATTGAAAAAAGAATATCATTGGAATTGTGCTACTCAGTGAATGCATTAAGCCAAAACTAGCAACCACAAATACTTTTTCTGTCTATCAGAGAAAAGAAAAATGTCATGGATATACCCAGCATCCAAACAATAACATCTTCTACATTCTTATCCAGCTGCAAGAGTTACAGGATATACAAATCATTGCAGACATGTACAGGGCAAACTGTAGGACAGATGATTGCGTGATCTGTTCTAAGCTATATCAGTAATTCACCCAGGGCATTATAAATCAGTATCTAAACCAATCAGATGTTTCAATGTAAAGTAATTACAAAGTGAAACTGTATGAGCACAGCTCGGTAAGTACATTGCAGCAGGTCTGCCTTGACTATTACTGCTATTATTACCCGTAAGTTGTCAATTTTTCACAACATTATTTATCTAATTGCTCTAGACACTTTGAATATAGAAAAACAACTACACTAAGATTGGTTTGAAAAAAAATTATCCAATAATTCAGCTGTACTCACTAAAACACATGAGATGCATCACCAAATTCTTATATCCCATGTCTCTCTAGGCACATGGTAACCTATTTGCTGATATCCAGTTTAAGCTTGGAGACATGCAGGGTCTATGGTGGGATGTCAAAGCAGGTGAAATATAGGGGTATGCCAGTTTTCATGAGACCAAAGACTTCTACATTACTTTGAAAAATGTATATGGTCCAATACAAACCACCACGACAGTGCCTTTGAAAGCACCAACACTGACCACTGAAAAAGGAGAAATCTTTCAGGGATTATGCCATCATTTCAGTGATCTTTTAAACATTTTGTCCAATATCACAAATGAGGCACTAATAATAGTGGGTTGACCAACATGTAATAACAATATAGATACAGTTCATCTCTTGATAAAGTCAACACTGCAATTAGTACCATAAAAACAGCAGGGATCCTGGATCTGATGACATTTCTGCAACAAATATTCAAGCATGGAGAGGAGATCCTGCCCAGGCTGATGCATAGATTGTTTCTTCATGTGTGAAATACTAAATATATACCGCAACACTTGAAAGATACCACCACTGTCACCATATAAAGGGAAAATGTGAAATACCTCACTGTGTCAATTATCATGGAATCTCAGGCCAGAGAGCACTTAGCTCTGTGGCTGTAGTGTGCAGGGGGTCAGACTAGATGATCATAATGGTCCCTTCTGACCTTAAAGTCTATGAGTCTATGAGATTGTTTACTATGCAGCATTGCTAATTTCATGCTATGCAATTCATGATGAGGATTCAGGCAAACACAAGGAACAGCAGACATGATATTTATAGCTCATCTGATGAAGGAGAACTGCATAGAAGAACAACAGGACCTCTCCTCTGTCTATCGATTTGGTTAAAGTATTTGACACTGTCAGTACATGTGGACTTTGGCAAGCATTTCATAAATTTGGTTGTCCAGAAAAGTCCACCAACATTCTGAGGCTATTTCTGATGGAATGCCTGGAAGAGTATGCTTAGACAATATTCCACCTGCCCCATTTCTTATCATTATTGGAATTAAGTATGTCTGCATAATTAGTCCATTTTTGTTTAACCTCTTACATGCAGCAGTGCTCAATGATGCTATAAGAATGATGGTATCAATATGTTTTCCATCATCTGGAAAATGATTCACTCTGAACAGGCTGCAATCTTCTACAATATCCTTAGGCTATTGTTCATGAGCTTCTGTATGCTGATGACTGTGCTCTAGAGGCACATGCTCAAGAAGAGATACAGCTCATTCCAGACAGATTCGCAGAGTCTGCAAAAAAGAGTGTAGCTGGCAATCTGAAAAAAAAGAGAACTCATGCATCAACCTGCAGCAAGTAAACCTAACAAAAAACCAAAAGTCACCATCAGCAACACATAGCTGAATGTTGTTACAGATTTCTGCTATCTTGGCAGCACGTTGTCAAAAGGTGCTACTATAGACAAGGAGCTGACAAGCTGTATTAACAAAGCCAGTTCATCACTTGGCAGACTATCAGGCAGATTCTGGCAGCGTCATGGTATTAAGCTTCAAACAGAGCTAAAAGTCTATAAAGCATTTCTGCTGTCCAATTTGTAGTACGGGCGTGAGACTTGAACCTGCTATGGGCATTGTATCAGACATCAAAATAAGTTCTATTTATGACATCTGTGTGCCATGCTCAGCATTAAATGGTAGGATAAAGTTACCAATCATAAGGTTCTGGAATGCAGTTCCTCCCTAGGGAATGAAATTATGTTTATTGCATCACAGCTATGCTGGACTGCTCATGTATTGAGGATGGATGGTACCAGAATGACAGAACAGTTGCTGCATGGTGAACTGAGAGCGGGTTACCACACACAAGACAATTGCAAGGAATGCTTCAAGGAGACACTGAAACATAATTTGAAGCAATGCAACATTGACACTGACCACTGGGAGTCAGCAGCAATAGATCATGCTGGCAAGTAGCAGTCAACAATTGGGCTACTCAATTTGAGTTTAATTGCCGTATGATTTTTGAATCACAATGAGTCATAAACAGTGAGGCTACGTCTACACTGGCATCCCTTCCGGAAAAGGGATGCTAATGTAGCACGTTGGAATAGGCAAATCCGCGGGGGATTTAAATATCCCCCACGGCATTTGCATTAACATGGCTGCCGCTTTTTTCCGGCTTGGGGAAAAGCCGGAGAAAAGCGCCAGTCTAGACGTTATTCTCCGGAAAATAAAGCCTTTTCTGGAGGATTTATTATTCCTACTTTCAAGCCATGTTAATGCAAATGCAACTTGAAAGTAGGAATAATAAATCCTCCGGAAAAGGCTTTATTTTCCGGAGAATAACGTCTAGACTGGCGCTTTTCTCCGGCTTTTCCCCAAGCCAGAAAAAAGCGGCAGCCATGTTAATGCAAATGCCGCGGGGGATATTTAAATCCCCCGCGGATTTGCCTATTCCAACGTGCTACATTAGCATCCCTTTTCCAGAAAGGGGTGCCAATGTAGACACAGCCTGACAGATTTAGCAGGCACAAACTACAATTCCTTCCTTGACAATGAGCTATATATGCATTCAATGTGGAAAGCATTGACACTTGTGCATCTGGTTTTTTAGCCACAAACAAATTCCTAAGATATAAAATTGTTATTAGTGTCATCTTCAGTTATGAAGAACAACAATGGGAACAACACTTTCTTACCTCCAGAGGATGCCATCTGTGTGTCAGAGGCAACTGTGTTTCCTAAAAAAGGGTGAATCTACATTGCACCATTATTTTGAGATAACTAGCATTATTTCAAAATAAGAATGAAAGCGTCTACACAGCTATTCTATTTTTTCAAAATAATTTTGAAATTATGGACAGCTTATTCCAAAATCTGTAAACCTCATTCTACGCGGAATAACACCTATTCTGAAATAGCTATTTCAACGCTCCACTGGTGCTATTTTGAAATAGCCCCTTACCAGGGCCATTTTAAATTATTCTTCCCCAGTGCCTCCTGGGGCTCTAAACTGAGATAGGGAAGCTGGCCTCAGATAATTTAGAGGCTTTCCTGCAGTGTAGATGTGCTATTTTGAAATAAGCTATTTTGGAATAACTATTCCAGAATAGCTTATTTCAAAATAAGCGTTCAGTGTAGACGTATACAAAGATACATATAAAAGATAAGTTATACCTGTGGATGCTGGTGGAAATTGTAGTAAGAACAGTACCTGAAACTTAAGTCTATTATGGGCCTGGTGTGAGATCTAAGGCCTAGGTAAAACTGTTCAACACTTTGCTGGCAGAAACAGGGCTGACATTGCAGAAGAAGACATAGCTAAGAGGTACTAGGAACATGTCATAAACACATACCAGAAAGGTGATACTAGACCACCCTGTACCACGACACTCCCATAAAGAACATGTATATACTGACCCAGGTTCAGAACAGGGTCTACGATGAATATTGATGTTTAATTGATTCTCATAGTCTCATAGGGTATATCTACACTGCCCCCCTAGTTCGAAATAGGGGGGTAATGTATGCATACCAAACTTGCTAATGAAGCCCGGGATTTGAATTTCCCGGGCTTCATTAGCATAAAGCCGGCTCCGCCATTTTTAAAAGCCGGCTTGTTCGAACCCCGTGCCGCGTGTAGCCGCGCGGCACGGGGTTCGAACAAGCCGGCTTTTAAAAATGGCGGAGCCAGCTTTATGCTAATGAAGCCCGGGAAATTCAAATCCCGGGCTTCATTAGCAAGTTCGGTATGCATACATTACCCCCCTAGTTCGAACTAGGGGGGTAGTGTAGACATACCCATAGACTTTAAGGTCAGAAGGGACCATTATGATCATCTAGTCTGACCCCCTGCACAGTGCAGGCCACAGAATCTCACCCACCCCTCTTAGAATAATCCTCTCACCTATATCTCCGATATTGAAGCCCTCAAATACTTTGAAGGTCCCAAGACGCAGAGAGTCCTCCAGCTGTGATCTGCGCCCCATGCTACAGAGGAAGGCGAAAAACCTCCAGGGTCTCTGCCAATCTACCCTGGAGGAAAATTCCTTCCCGACCCCAAATATGGCGATCAGCTATACCCTGAGCATGTGGGCAAGACCCACCAGCCAGACACCCAGAAATTCTCTATAGTAACTCCTATCATCCCTCCATTGACATATTTCCCACTGAAAATGAATGGTCAATTAGTTACCAAGATCATATTCTCTCATCAACCCATCCCCTTATCATAGAATCATAGAACTGGAAGAGATCTCAGAAGGTCATCAAGTCCAGCCCCCTGCTCTAGGCAGGACCAAGCCCATCTAAATCAACCCGGCCAGGGCTTTGTCAAGCCGAGACTTAAACACCTCTAGGGATGGAGACTCCACTACTTCCCTAGGTAACCCATTCCAGTGCTTCACCACCCTCCTAGTGAAATAGTTTTTCCTAATATCCAACCTGGACCTCCCCCACCACAACTTGAGACCATTGCTCCTTGTTCTGCCATCTGTCACTACTGAGAACAGCCTTTCTCCATCCTCTTTGGAACCTTCCTTCAAGAAGTTGAAGGCTGCTATCAAATCTCCCCTCGCTTCTGCAGACTAAACAGACCCAACTCCCTCAGCCTCTCCTCATAAGTCATAAGCTCCAGCCCCCTAATCATTTTGGTTGCCCTCCGCTGGACCCTCTCCAATGCGTCCGCATCTTTTTTGTAGTGGGGGGTCCAGAACTGGACACTATACTCCAGATGTGGCCTTACCAACGCCGAATAAAGGGGAATAATGACATCTCTTGATCTGCTGGCAATGCTCCTCTTAATGCAACCTAATATGCCATTATCCTTCTTGGCTACAAGGGCACACTGTTGACTCATATCCAGCTTCTCATCCACTGTAACCCCCAGGTCCTTTTCTGCAGAACTACTACTTAACTGGTTGGTCCCCAGCTTGTAACTATGCTTGGGATTCTTCCGTCCCAAGTACAGGGCTCTACACTTGTCCTTGTTGAACCTCATCAGATTTCTTGCGGCCCAATCCTCCAATTTGTCTAAGTCACTATGAACCCTATCTCTGCCCTCCAGCATATCTACCTCTCCCCCTAGCTTAGTGTCATCCGCAAACTTGCTGAGGGTGCACTCCATCCCGTCATCCAGGTCATTAATAAAGATATTGAACAAAACCGGTCCTAGAACCGAACCTTGGGGTACTCCGCTAGAAACTGACCGCCATCCTGACATCGAGCCGTTGATCACTACCCGCTGGGCCCGGCCTTCTAGCCATCTTTCTATCCATCTTACCGTCCATTTATCCAATCCACATTCCCTTAACTTGCTGGCAAGAATATTGTGGGAGACCATATCAAAAGCCTTGCTAAAGTCAAGGTATATAACATCCACTGACTTTCCCATGTCCACCAAGCCAGTTACCTCATTATAGAAGCTAATCAGATTGGTCAGGCACGACTTGCCCTTTGTGAATCCATGCTGACTATTCCTAATCACTTTCCTCTCTTCCAAGTGTCTCAAAATGGATTCCTTAAGGATCCCTTCCATGATTTTTCCAGTAACCGAGGTAAGACTGACTGGCCTATAGTTCCCTGGATCTTCCTTCTTCTCTTTTTTGAAGATGGGTACTACATTTGCCTTTTTCCAATCATCCGGGATTTCTCCCGATCTCCACGACTTTTCAAAAATAATAGCCAAAGGCTCCTCAATGACAGTTGCCAACTCCCTCAGCACCCTCGGATGCATTAAGTACGGACCCATGGATTTGTGTACGTTTAGCTTTTCTAAATAGTTCCTAACCTGTTCTTTACCCACCACGGGCTGTCCATCTTCATCCCATCTTGTGTCACTTAGTCAGAAGTCCAGGAGCCGACCTTGTCTGTGAATACAGAGGCAAAGAAAGCATTGAGTACTTCAGCTTTCCCTACATCATCTGTCACTAGGTTACCTCCTTTATCTATTAAGGGCTGCACACCCTCTCTGATCACCTTCTTCTTGTTAACATGCCTGTAGAAACCTTTCTTGTTATCCTTCACATCCTTAGCTCGTCGCAATTCCATTTGCGCTTTCGCCTTCCTGATAATCCCCCGGCATTCCTGAGCTGTACATTTAAACTCCTCCCTGGTTATTTGTCCAAGTTTCCACTTTTTGTATGCTTCCTTTTTGTGCTTAAGTTCACCAAGGATTTCCCCTGTAAGCCAATCCGGTCTCCTACCATGTTTGCCTCTCTTGCTCTGCGTCGGGATGGTTTCTTTCTGTGCCTTCAATAAGGCTTCTTTAAAATACTGCCAGCTGTCCTGGACTCCTTTTCCCTTCATGTTAGCATCCCAGGGGATTCTACCCATCAGATCTCTGAGGGAGTCAAAATCTGCTTTTTGGAAGTTCAAGGTGTGTATCATACTACTCTCTTTCCTTCCTTTGGTCAGGATCCTGAAATCTACCATCTCATGATCACTGCTTCCCAGGTTGTCACCCACCTCCACTTCCCCTATTAGTTCCTCCCTGTTTGTGAGCAGAAAGTCAAGCTGTGCATGGCCCCTGGTCGGATCCTTCAGCACTTGTGTCAAGAAGTTATCCCCAACATTCTCCAAAAACTTCCTGGATTGCCTGTGTACTGCCGTATTAGTTTCCTAACAGATGTCAGGGTGATTAAAGTCCCCAACGAGAACCAGGGCCTGTGATCTGGCAGCTTTGCTCAGTTGTCCAAAGAAAGTCTCATCTACCTCATCCACCTGATCCAGTGGCCTGTAGCAGACACCAACCACAACATCACTGCTGTTGTTTGCTCCTTTAAACTTAACCCATAGACTCTCAACAGGTTTTTCTCCCTCTTTATACTGGAGTTCAGAGCAATCGTAGTGCTCTCTTACATATAGTGCAACTCCTCCTCCTTTTCTCCCCTGCCTGTTCTTCCTGAACAGTCTATACCCTTCCATAACAGCGCTCCAGTCATGCGAGTCATCCCACCAAGTCTCTGTTATCCCAATTAAGTCATATTTCTTGGACTGGGCCAGGGTCTCCAGTTCTTTCTGTTTGTTGCCCAGGCTTCTTGCATTAGTGTACAAACACTTCAGGTAACCAGTTGATCGCCCTATCTTCTCCATTTGAAACAGGGATCATCCTTTCTTGCTCCCTCCTCTCTGCATTTCTTCCCAGTATCCTACTGTCCCTCTCCCCTCAGGGTTTTGATTCAAAGGAACCCAGGGCTTCCATCCACCATCATTGCTACTGTAGCAGTGGCGGTGATGTTTAGAGACCCGGGACCTTTAAATCACCATTGGAGTGCCATGCCATTGGAGGCTCTAAGGGCACATTCCAGGTGGCATGGAGGGCTGGCTACTTTGGCCCCACCCTTTTCTCCCAAGGTTCCACTCATTCTGGGAGCATGGAGCTTGGCTTCCCCACCTTTCCCAAGGGCCTGTGGAGGCTGTTGGTGCCCCTGGGAAAATTGATGCACCAGGAATGATGTGTAACTTGTTTATATCTGTGTATAAAGATGTATCAAAGAAAGGGTGTCCTTGTCCACCCTACCAGGCTGTGGAAAGTCTTGCCACTGACTGAGCAGCATCCATTGTCATCATGGGTACAAATTCTTGGTTTCCTCAGAGAGTCTACCAGGTGCTATTACTTTGCTTTGTTTACAATAAATCTGGTGTGGTGCCTTCATACCTCATCTGTTTGTGTTAACCCTGGGGGGGGGGTCTCTTCAAGTCTGCTGTACTTGTTATTTGTGCCAAGGCAGCACACAGAGAGAACACACGCACACACATGCAACTGAATGGTTATCATCATTTAAAAGTGCAAGATCCCTGTTAAGATACCACATTGGTGACTTCTGAACACAGAAATAATAAATGGGATGGGACTGATCCATATAGAACCCCACATGGAGGCTTTTGGAGACAGAAAATCATAAACTTTCTAGATTACGTTTAAGAAAATTGATCCAAACTATACACTTGTTAGATTTTATATGTGGGTTAAGGTGGTCCATTATGTAAAAGCTTCTCTCTGATCCAATAGCACGAGTAATGACGTTTGTTCTTTATCCTTAGCCATATAAAGATGTCCATCTGTGCCACCAAAGCCGTCTACAGATGTATAATATCTCTAACCAGTGAACCTCTACCAACCAAAGATATTATCTATAGATGTAACCTTCCAGCAAAAAAAATACAATAAAAGGGAATATGCTGAATAAATAATTGGTCTTTTGATATCTGCTGCTGAAGTGATCTACTTCTACAATTTGTTTTTTTTAATCACTAACTACTAGTAGTGCAAAGTTAATCGTTTGTACATTCCTTTGCTCAAACAGAGCAAATGTAAAAGTCTTTTCATGCACCAGCAAATTTTTTCTGTTTTTTTTTTTTTTTTTTTTACAGATGATGACATATTTATATTTTCTTTCCCCTCAATGGCACCATCAGCACTTTAGAGCTGCTGAAATGAGTTACCTTGTACTATGTACCAAATGCAGATCTTGCTCATGTGTCAAGACTTGGACACAAATACAACTAGTACATATGCTTTTTATTTATTTATTAAGCACCTGGCTATAAAAAAGCAGATCTGTGACTGTCCTGGGATTCCTCTGAGCAGATGCTTGACCTTTGTCAGGAAATATCCATATGGTTAACTGTCATAAATCAGTGGACTGAATCTTTTCCAGTTAGTAGCTGTGACATTTTTCCCCTTTAAAAATAATTCTACGCAGTTGGTCAAGCTAATTAAAAAAATTAACTTGGCGGGCAAGTAAGTATTAGGAAAGGATTAACCCTCAGAGGCATCAAAACCAATGTTGTCGCATTTGTGTTGTAGCATCATAATGGCTGTGTCTCAGTCACATAATATAATCATGGTACAGCAAAGATCAAAGATGTAGGTACTTGGTAAATTTGGGCACTGATTGAATAACAGGAAATAGTCTCTAATTTTTTATTTTACATATATGACATGAACTAAAAAATAGCTGTATTCTTCTCATGACATGATAAAAAAAACTATCATCATGAAATCATAACAAAAATGTTGTTTTACATTGCTAAATAGAAATGACGCAATAAAAACAAAACAAATTCCATATTGAAAAATCAAGGATCAAGGCTCTGTCTCATCTAATCTTTATTCTTAGGTATAAACTTTATGGCATCATGGTACAATAAAGATTAAGCATATGATTAGGTGCTTTTCTGGATCAGTCCTAAAGTGAATAATCCCATTAATTTTGATTGACCTGAAAGACTATATAAAAATTAATCCCATGCATAAGAGTTTTTGCACTATTGTAACAGAAGCACTACGGATCTGCTCTGATAAACTATTTTTTTTGTTTTACAACACAATTAATTAAAACTTTTAAAAGCATTAAAATACTACTGTATATTTAAAAATTATTTCTATATAATGCAGTAGACATGATAAATAAATTGGAAAAATCCTAGATTCAAAGAATGATTTCCACAGGATCAAAGTCCATGAATCAGTGCAACGCATAGCTAATATTCCAAGAGTCTGGGCAATGTTCCCTCTAATCTTTTTCCATCCAAGTGTGAATTTTTTCCATACATGTGCAGAATAAAATTTTAATGTGCACTGAGGCATGTGTGACTATGCAGCTCCGGCAGAAAGAAAGAATCTAGCTGTGGGCACTCTGCTAATCAGCTGGCGACATTTGAATCTCTCGTGAGCAGCTGCACGAGTGCACATCTTACAGGGAACATTGGTCTTGGGAATTCATGAAGCCTTTGGAAAAATAAGTGATAGTCTGACAGATTTTGAAGTCAGTATTCAAATTTCCCATCTGCCCTGCATTCTCATTTCATGGTTCTAGCCAGCTCCTTAGCTCCTAGAATACAGACTCTTTCCATCTGCATGAGGACTGTATACTAACCAACAACAATCACAGGAGAGTGCACTATCCAGATTAGAAAGGAAAGCAGTAGGGATTGTGATCCAAATATCTCACACAAATGTACAGCAGTAAAAATCTGGCTGTGAGGGGACATGATAACAGCTTTCAAGTACATAAAAGGTTATTACAAGGAGCAGAGAGAAGATTTGTTCTTCTTAAGCTCTGAGGAGAGAAGAAGAAGAAATGGGCATAAACTGGAGCAAGGGAAGTTTAGTCTGGACGTTAGGGAAAACTTCCTAATGGTTAGGGTGGTTAATCCCTGAAATAAATTGCTTGTGGAGGTTGTGGAATCTCCATCACTGAAGATTTTTAAGAGCAGGTCAGAGAAACACCTGCCGGGTATAGTCTAGACAATACCTGACATGCATCCAGGGGACTGGACCAGATGACCTGTGGAGGCCCCTTCCAGTTCTGTGGTGCTATGTCTTTTATGATATGTCAGCTCAATATAAAGCCTGAAAATTAAGAGTGGCGGGACTGGCTTTTAAATAGATCATTCAGTTGATTAATTAAAGCGTCACTAAATTAAGGATTCAGTTATAAGTATACCAGATGATTGGGAAAAGGCAAATGTTGTGCCCATCTTTAAAAAAGAGAAGAAGAACAATCCAGGAAACTACAGACTAGCCAGCCTTACCTCAGTCCCTGGAAAAATCATGGAGGGTATCCTCAAGGAATCCATTTTGAAGCACTTGGAAAAGGGAAAAGTGATCAGGAATAGTCAACATGGATTCACCAAAGTCAAGTCATGCCTGACCAATCTGATTAGCTTCTATGATGAGGTAACTGGCTCTGTGGACATGAGGAAGTCAGTGGATGTGATATACATTGACTTTAGCAAAGCTTTTGATATGGTCTCCCACAATATTCTTGCCAACAAGTTAAGGATGTATGGATTAGATAAATGGATTGCAAGGTGAATAGAAAGTTGGCTAGATTGTCAGGCCCAAAGGGGCTCAATGGCTCAATGTCTGGTGGGTGGTCAGTTTCAAGTCAAGTTCCCCAAGGATCGGTTCTAAAGCTGGTTTTGTTTAACATTTTTATTAATGACTTGGATGAGGGGATGGATTGCACCCTCAGCAAGTTTTAAGATGACACTAAGATGGGGGGGGGGAGGGTGTAGATAAATTGGAGGGCAGGGATAGTGTCCAGAGTGACTTAGACAGATTAGAGGATTGGGCCAAAAGAAATCTGATGAGGTTCAACAAGGATAAGTGCAGAGTACTGCATTAGGGACAGAAGAATCCCAGGCATTGTTGCAGACTGGGGACTGACTGGCTATGTAGGAGTTCAGCAGAAAAGGACCTGGGAATTACATTGGATGAGAAGCTTGATGTGAGTCAACAGTGTGTCATTGTAGCTTCCAAGGCTAATGACATATTAGGGTGCATTAGGAGGAGTATTTCCAGCAAATCTAGAGAAGTTATTATTCCCCTTTATTCACCACTGATGAGGTCACGTGGAGTATTGTGTCCAGTTCTGGACCTCCCACAATGGAAAGGATGTGGACACATTGGAGAGGATCCAGTAGAGGGCAATCGAAATGATTAGGGCCTGGAGCACACAACCTATGAGGAGAGGCTGAGGGATTTGGGCTTATTTAGTCTGAAGAAGAGAAGAGTGAGGGGGGATTTGATAGCAGCCTTCAGCTTCCTGAAGGGAGGTTCCAAAGAGCATGGAGAAAGACTGTTCTCAGTAGTGATATATGGCAGAACAAGGAGCAAAGGTCTGAAGTTAAAGTGGGGGAGATCTAGGTTGGATATTAGGAAAAACTATTTCACTAGGAAGGTGGTGAAATACTGGAATGGGTTACCTAGTGAGGTGATGGAATCTTCATCCCTAGAGGTTTTTAAGTCTTGGCTTGACAAAGCCCTGGCTGGGATGATTTAGTTGGGGTTGGTCCTGTTTTGGGCAGGGGGTGGGGGGGAGGGCCTGGACTTGATGACCTCCTGAGGTCTGTTCCAGCCCTAGAATTCTATGATTCTATGTATAGCAGAATATGCACAGCAGGCTACTCCTCAAGAAGATCCAGGCCAAGGATGTTACTAGGAGATTATTTTGAACGCAATAATTTTGACTTCTGGGCATACGATTTTACTTATTTGAAGTTCCACGTCCTCACTATGAGGAAGCATTGAATGTACTCCAAGGCAAGCTTTGTTAATGTGGATGTGCTACCTCAGTCTCAGAGGCCTAGGAAGCATTTTGGGGAGTTGGAGGCAGGCCTCCTAGAGGCCAATTAATTCGAATTAGTGGCACCGGTAAAACAAATACCAGGACATAAAATTCAGATCGCAGAAAGATCTAAAAATATGCCAAAGAGGTACTGTATTTTATTATATCCTTTATTCTATAGTATAAACAGAGGTCATGGCTTCATGAAGAAATTATTAGATGATGTTCTTAGGAGGAAGTCAGATAACAATCCCTTCTGCTCTTAAAGAACTATGTAAAAGCAAACATTTTCAAACTGAGGGAAATTAAATAATAAAAACAACTATCCCAACTAAAAACAGGAAACACCAACCCACTTCTAAAATGCTGACATGTCCATCTGTACGGTATCTATATTCACAGAAATGGGTATCCACTCACAGTTGAAGAGAAAAGATGTTAATTGCAGGGACTAGGAAGTAATTTGTATGATATGCAAAATTGGCTAATTGGTTTAGATAGATGAAAACAGTAGGGCTATGTCTACTCTGGCATGATTTTGCACAAATACTTTTAACTCAAGAGTTTTTGCATTAAAAGTATTTGTGCAAGAGAGCAGCTATACTGGTCCGGGACTCAACGTAAGAATGATGCACTTTTGCACAAAATCTTGCCAATATAGGCACAGCCTAGTACTGCAATATAAATAATGACATCAAACTTCTCTTTGCAAATCATGCTTTTGCTGTTGCCATTATTGCCAAAAGCAGATCCAGATCTTTCTGCCCAGAGGCAATAGGTGCTAGTATGTTAATATTATTTGAGCATCTATGAGTCTTTCTTTACCTAATTAGTCTCTTTGTTTCTTACCTAAGTCCTCTGCAGATTTTCATACTCACTATTATAAATATTTTGTTTAATATTTTAAGATACAAGTAGCTTCTAAAAAGCCACTATCAGCTATGTCCCGTCTTACACTGAAATGAATGTCTTTGTCCAGAAATAATGACAGAAAAAGCCACTGAGCATCCCACATGTGAAAACAATAACCAGATAATACAGAACAAAAGAGTCATGTGAAATTAATGAATGTGAGAAATGTATCCACTTAAACACAATCTAGACCAAAAAATATTGTAATTCAAGCAAAGGAAGATGCTAAGACCAGCTGGACAAAGGGAATGAGACAAGTACCAGTAGGTGCATGTCTCCATAGTCATTTGCTCTCAGAAACCCAAGAATGGTACCACTTCTCATAATCAGGAGACCACACCATTGAAAGGCTATCTGATCATTACAGTAATCCGGGAAGTCAATAAACGGGAACTGTACTTCATCTGTATGCTGAAAACTAATTTTTGAAACATTCCCCCTATTTTCTGCTAGTTCCTTAGGGTATGTCTACACAAGCCACCCTAGTTCGAACAAGGGTAGCTAATGTAGTCATTCTAACTTACAAATGAAGCGCAGGATTAAAATATCCCAGGCTTTATTTGCATGTTCCCGGGTGCTGCCATTTTTAAATGCCCGGTAGTTCGAACTCCGTGCCCACGGCTACACGCGGCATGAGCTAGGAAGTTCGAACTAAAGCCCCTAATTTGGGCTACTATTACTCCTCATTGCAGGAGGAGTAACGGTACTAAAGCCCCTAGTTTGGACTACCATTACTCCTCCAGCAATGAGGAGTAACGGTAGTCCAATTTAGGGGCTTTAGTTCAAACTTCTTAGCCCGTGCCGTGTGTAGCCTGTGTGCCTATCTCTAAAGATTTCCAGCTTCCTACATAAGCACCCTGAGCTTTGCTTTGACTTCATGTCATTGGGTGTCTTGAATAAGGTTTCTCTCATAGATCCCAAGGTAGATGTCTTGCTTGAGGTGCCTGCTGTTCTGGATCCTTTAAATGATATCTCTATAGATTCCTGTGACTCTAAGGTAATGGTCACCCACCAGTAGATTGGGATCTACTGGTAGATCTTGGCGCCTCTGAAAGGTTATCCTAAGTGGTATGGTCAAGAGGCTATCAAGTGCAGGCACTTTAGCTGCCACTCTCCTCACTGCTGCACATCTCCTGCCCTTTGCCTTGGAGCTGTCCCCCCATATCCCCGGGGCATCTTGCTTGCTGTGCAGATCAGGAAAGGGAGAGGAGGGTGCTGATATCAAGGTGCCCCCTCCCACTCTGCATTCTATCTCCACCAAACAGAGAGAGGGTATGACAGGACTTGGGATGGAGTTTGCTGGCTGCTTTTTGGGAGTGGTGCAGGGTCAGGGGTGATCCTGCCTTCTCCTCATTGCACTATGACCCACGAGCCACCAGAAGTAAGTGGTGTCCTGTTGTAGCCCACATCCTGAACTCCTACCCAAGGGACGAAAACCATCCTGCATCCCAAGCCCCTGCCCTAGCCCCCAGCACCCGTGCATCCAAATGCCATCCCACAGCCTTCACCTAGAACCCCCAATGATAGCCCAACTGCCTGCCCCAAGCTTATCTCCGAATCCCTCTAACACTGTAAATCCCTTAGTCCAAGACCAGAGCCTACACCCCAACCCTCTGCCCCAGCCTAGTGAAAGTAAGAGAGGGTGAAGGAGGGAGGGAGAATGGAGTGAGCAGGGGCAAGGCCTCAGTTAAGGGGCCCAAATGAAGCGGGGCAAGGGTATTTGGGTTTAAGGTAGATCTTGGATTGCACTTAAATTCAAAAAATGATCTTGCACTTAAAAAAGGTTGGAGACCACAATAACATTAGTTATTCCAAAATAATGCTCCTGTGTAGACATAGCCTAACTGAGCTTTATGGACCCCACTGGCATGCACTATGAGATCCCTAGTGTTCATTAATGTAATCCTATTTCAAATATGAGAACTTCTAGTGCACATGATTCCACACAGTCTAGTTAGGGCACAACCTGCTAGTGCACAGCAGAAATTATAACCCCAAGGGCAGACTAACATACCTAGCAAACAACACCTCAAACTGCCTTGATATAATAACTCTAGTTTGAGCTGCATATTCCAAAATCACATTTTATGCAAAACATCTGGAACACAGATTAAAAAAAGAAAAAAGAAAAGTGAACCGAGCTGCTTTCAGAAGCTTACAAACACTCCTACTTAGATAATGATTTTCAGTTTTGGACACATTGTCATGAGGGTAAAATAATTAAGATTAAAAAGACTAAAACCTGTCCCACTTAAAGTCAATGGGATTTCTATTGAATTTGCTGGTGCTGAGATGTCACCCAAAGCTCCCATATTTGCATACAATGCATGGCTGGGCTCAAGAGCACTTGAGTAGACATGTTTATTGTTAGTCCTTCACTTTACCCTGTCACCTTGGGCAAAGAATTTTAAAATCCTTGGTAGGATTTCAGTACAGGCACTGTATTGGATAACCATAAATAAGAGCTAATGTTATGAGCTGCCACAACTTAAAGCAGCCCCCAGTAGGTGTTTTTCATCCCAAGATCAGACTAATATAAGGAGAGTACAAAGGTAGTTTAAAGCTATCTTTGGCCCCCTCCCAATTCAGTGTCATGCCTCATCGAATCTCAGCCCCGCTTTATTCTTTCTTAAAGTAATTCAAAACAAAAAGAATCATTAAAATCAAAATGAAAATTGAAAGTTTTCTATTTGAAAACTTTAATTGGTTTTTGGATTGCTAGCCAATATAAATTGGCAGGATCTTACATTGCCTTACAATTTGTGTAGTTGTTTGCACCCATGCAAAGTTACTGTAAATGCATCATGGTAAGCAGCAATTAGCCAAACACTGATATACCAGTGTAAACTTGCAGTAACACTCCACTGACCTCACCATTTAACTCACTGACTGGAAAAGTATTTAATTTCTTGGCCTGAGAACAGTGAGAATGAAGGTTCTTTAAAAAGACACCCTTCAGACAACTTGAGTTCACATTCATAATCAATAAAGACTTGTTTATTAATTATTTCATTAGCTTTTAGTCTTTAATTAAATCATTCTGATTAAACTTAAGTAATTAAATTGGAGAGAAGTCAGTTCATAATGTTTGTTTTCTTTGTTAGGAAGGCTGCAAATTACTCATGCTAAATATAAAGGCATCAATTAAGCAGGACTGAGACAATGGTAATAGAAAAATTGTATTTAAATGAAAAAATAATATCAACACATGCTCTAAAAACTCAGAGTTGTTTGATTCTGAATTACAATAATGTAAAACAAAAAGTTACGCCTATTCTTTAGGCTTCAGGATGCTTGACCTGTCCAGTCTCGTTGACACGAGAGCTATTTGCATGGTATGCCTCGTGGATGACTTGTTTGAAGGAACATGCACCGAGTGCCTTGAGCTCAATCCTTTTTTTTTTGGTCAGGTAAAATTCTCATTAACAATGCTTTTTAAATCTTCTTGTTTAAAAAAATAAAACATAAAGCCTACTGCTTTTGATACAGTTTTGAGTAAGTTCATGACCTTTCTATACCATGAAAAAGACATTCTAAAATATAGGAAAATCTAAAACTTTTTTGGAGTGCACAAAAGGCATTCCGGATCTTTTATAATTTTAGGTTGCATCAGTTTCTTGACTACTTGGGAAGAGATCTCTAGCTCTGGTTCAGATGAAATGGTGCAATGTATAAAGCTTTTAATCCAGTAATGATGAAAAGACAGGTTTTATAGCAATATGAATCCAGTCTTCTTCCCATAGTGAGATGCTTTGGGTTTTTCAATCCATATCATATACAAAACCAATGAAAAGTTAAGAAATGAAAGTTGATGCAACAATAGGATCCATGCAAATGTAATGAGAGGCTTCATCTGGGCTCCTTCCTTACAGATATCCAACTTTCTGGTTTATGTGCAGGGTTCATATGTATATAAAGGGTATAGCACTGCTTTGGGAACTCCAGAAATTCAAGATTGTAATTGTGTCCAGTCTTTGTATAGGGGACAAAGAAGAAAAGATGAAGTCTTGAACCTCAGCCCACCCATCTTTACTAATGACTTAGTTTGAAGACCTGTACAGTTCTGAGAACTTCTACTGCAGTTTTTATCTCATATACAGGAGATGCAGATTGGTTTTCTCATGTTATTTCAAATACCCATGCTGTATGGAAAAGACCCTGGGGAAGAAGAGAATGGAACCATATTGGAAAGCAGTAATGTCATTTAATTAATATTCATGTTATAATTAATGTTTTCACAGCAGTAGCCTGTTCACAGATGTAGCGGCACTAAAGGGACAAATGTGGACTTGTGGCTTATACTTATTTGGAAAAAAAATCAGATGGCCAGGTTATCTAACTCTATAATGAAAATAGCAAGGGAGCATCCTCAGTATTTAAAAATGTATTGCACATTTATATATCACTGAGGAAAGTGTAGAGGAAATTATTTACAGCAAATATTTATTTAATTGATTTGCTGCTGTTTTCTCTTCACGATTTGTTCAAGAGCAGATTATTAAATTTATTCATAATTGAAAATGATTTGCAAATTTATTTAGAAAACTTATCTCCCCTCTGTGAACAGCTTGGCAACAGTGTGTTGTAAATATTTGCTATTTAAATAATTTTGAAATTCAAAGGGTACTGGTTAATTATAGATGTTGCAAGGTACAACTTTTTTGCTGTGCCTGGACCACTTAAAAATAATTGGCAAATTAGCATAAAATTCAGATTTCACATTTAATAAATATTCCAGTGTTCAAGCTAAGAAAAACCAAAGAAAAATCTGTGAAAGATTTCTCCTGGTACAGCAGAACCTTGCAGAGAGAGAACATTAGTAGGATGCACACATGGGCAACAGAAATTCTGTTTTTAATTTAAACAATATTTTTTCAATAATTGTCCTCAGGGTGTGCTGGGACATTTAGACCAACATTTCAAAAGTTGGATGCTTAAAGCCAGACATATTTATTTAGGCATCTATCATTAGCAATCCATATTTGGAATGTTGGTCTAAAAAGACTAATGCTATTTACATAAAATAATAAATGTATATTAAAACCCCACCAAAATGCAGGCCAAGCCACAATCCCATAACTGTGAATTTTGTCTTCCTTTCCCTCTAAACATTCTCCCTGTGTATATCTTAATACAGAGCTAGTGGTAGAATAAGGTACTACACTTCACAAATCTGAGGGCACCACAAAATAAAAAGAAATACAGGTTGGACCTCCTTGGTCCTCCCTGACTGGTATCAAATGAGGGAGTCCTGCTGACTGGACTCTGGGCTCTCCTGGGATCCATCAGAGGAACTAGTGGAGCTCCCTTGCCCCCAGGCCACTGGTTCCTAGCCCCTCTGGCTAGTCTCCACCTTCCCCAGGGCCATTAGGCTCCCCTCACCCCAGGGCAACTGTGGCTGCAATGCGCAGGGACTGCCAGGACTCCACTCTCCTAGGGTCACTATTGCTCCACAGCCCCAGAGCCACAGCTGTGTGGTACTTGGGCTGCTCTGACTCCAGGGCTTCCAAGGCTCCATTCCCTAGGGCCATGGGGGCTCTGCTGTCCCATGGCTGCAAGGGCTGCTGTGACTCTGCTGCTTCAGAACCATAGCAGACTGTGAAGAATTACAAAGAAATTTCACAAAATTGGGTGACTGGGCAACAAAATGGCAGATAAAATTCAATGTTGATAAATGCAAAGTAATGCACATTGCAGAACATAATCCCAAATATACATACAAAATGATGGTGTTGAAATTAATTGTCATCACTCTAGATAGAGATCTTGGAATAATTGTGGATAGTTTTCTGAAAGCATGTGCTCAATGTGCAGTAGCAATCAAAACTCTTTACTATATTTATACAATATTTATACAATAGAATCTCAGAGTTCTGAAAATCAGAATAATGAACTGAGCAGTCAAGCATACACCTCATTTGAGACCAGAAGAGACCAGAAAGTACACAATCAGGCAGCAGCAAAAATCAGGTCCCTTCCCCAAAAAAAATGATGAACGAAGAAGAAGAGCAAAGGGTAAATTTAAACAGTATTTGAAAAGGTTAGTACCCCATTTTGTGATTGTTTCATTTAAATTAAGATGCTTAAAAGCAGGGTTTTTCTTCTACATAGTAAAGATTCAAAATCCTATTAAATCATGTTTAGTTGTAAACTTTTGAAAGCACAACCATGATGTTTGTTCTTAATTATGAACATTCAGAGTTACGAATAACTTCCATTCATGAGGTATTCATAACTCTAAGGGTATATGGTAGCTAGAAAAAAAGTCTTATCTCTAACCTAATTCTGTGTTGTTGCACATTAAGCTGATTACTTTTTGTCCTATCTTCAGCTGACATGGAGAACAATTGATAACCATCCTCTTTATGTAATAATAAAAGGCTGTGGTCATGTCTCCCCTCAGTCTTCTTGTTTCTGGACTAAACATGACTAACTCTTTCAATGTTTCCTCATAGGTCTTCTTTTTTAAAATTTCATGCTTTTGTTGCTCTCTTCTGGACTCTCAATTTCTCTCAATCTTTTTTAGAATGTGACACTCAGAAGTGTACCTAGAACTCCAACTGAGGCCTCACCAGTGCTAAATAAAGTGGAACATTACCACCTGTGTCTTACATACAACACTCTTGTTAGTACATCCCCAAAATATATTTGTCTTTTTCTGCAACAGATTCTTATTGTCTCAGATTCAATTTGTGACATATTATAACCACCACATCCTTTTGTGCACTGCTGATGTCTAGCCAGCTGTCCCCCATTTTGTTTCTGCATTTGATTTTTTCTTCCTAAATCTAGTACTATGTACTTGTCCTTATTGAATCCCAGAATACTGATTTCTTGCCAATTCTCAAATTTATTCAGATCCTTTTGAATTTTGATCCCATCCCCAAGCACTTGTAACCCTTCTAGGTCTGTAACTTAGTAGTTTGATACTTGTACTCTCTCATCAATCATCCAAGTTATTAATAAAATTATGAAATAGTAGTTATGAAATAGTACAGTCTCCCCTCAGGGTGGTGCATGGAACTGGGATACCACTGAGACCACCTGACCCACCAGCCTTGATGCCCTTCATTCTGTACTGCTGAGGAAAGCCTACTAAGCCCTTTCCCAGCCATCAGACTGAACTTTACTAGCACACACACCATCCAGGCTATGTCTAGACTGCAGGCTTTTTTTGAAAGAAGTTTTTTTCAGAAGAGATCTTACAAAAAAATTCTTCCGAAAGAGATCTTTCACACAAAAAAGTGCATTGAAAAAGTGATCTGCTTTTTCCAAAGATAGCATTCACACTGAATGGATGCTATCTCACATTTAAGCTGTGATTGCTATGGATGGAGTGGCCACCAGGACACCTGTGCTTTTTCCTCTTTCCTCTTCTTTCATAAGAACTCCCTCTTCCCTGTCCACACATGCCTTTTTCTGAAAGAACGCTTTCAGAAAAAGGCTTCTTCCTCATTGAAAGAGGATTACCAGTGTTGGAAAAAACCCTCTGTTCTGTTGATTTACTTTCAGAAGAACACGATTGCAGTGTGGAGGTAACTCAGGTTTTGTTGGAAAAATGGCTGTATTTCTGAAAAAAAACATCCTCTCTGTAGTTTAGATATACCCCCAGCTGCAGAAACATACATAGATATTGACATCAACTCCACATGGAAAGCTCTTCAGAATCAAAGTTCTTAGGCACTATCTAGTTCTCATGTGAATACCCCAATAGGGATGATAAACCTCAAATTATGCCATCTTGCACTGCACAAAGGATTGTACAATGTAAGCTTATGAGATTTGCCCTCTTCTACAATGTGGAGGATGATATGCAAAGCTTTCTCCCCCATACACACCAGTTATTAATTTCACACACTGGTCTTAGACAAAAAAAAAGTGTCTTAACAATTAAACATAGAGGCTATGTCTAGACTGGCAAGTTTTTCCACAAAATCATCTGCTTTTGCGGAAAAACTTGCCAGCTGTCTACACTGGCCGCTTGAATTTCCGGAAAAGCACTGACGATCTCATGTAAGATCATCAGTGCTTTTCCAGAAATATTATGCTGCTCCCATTCGGGCAAAAGTCTTTTTCCGAAAGACTTTTGTGCAAAAGAAACAGCACAGTAGTGTTTTCCGCAAAAAAGCCCCGATCGCGAAAATGGCAATCGGGGCTTTTTTGCGGAAAACTGCGTCTAGATTGGCCACGGACGCTTTTCCACAAAAAGTGCTTTTGTGGAAAAGCATCCTGCCAATCTAGACGTGCTTTTCCGAAAAAGCTTTTAACGGAAAACTTTTCCGTTAAAAGCATTTTCGAAAAATCATGCCAGTTTAGACGTAGCCAGAGAGTTAGTAATTAAAAGGGAATAAGTAATTATAAGGGATAGCAAACAGTCCACACAAGTTACCTATCAAATAAAACAGAATGCAATCTAAGCCTAATATATGAAAGAAATTGCTTATTAGTTGCATATTCTCACCCTAATTGTTTTAGGTGGATTGCAGAGATTCTTGAAGGCAGCTTAAAACCCAGTCGGTGGAAAAAACATTATTATTATCAAGTCCAGTACCTGGTGACTTGGTCACATATCTTCGTAGGACCACGGCAGACATGAGACAAATGGTATTTGTAATAATCTCAGAAGGGTTTTTCAGGAAAGCTCTCTAGCAGTGGTATCTCTAATTTTTCCCTGAGCAGAATGAATTTTATTAAGTACACCAATATGGAGGTGATGTGTGACACATCATCTCCATATTGTGCACATCACAAAATTCATGTGGCTGGGTTGGGGCAGAGGGGTTCTGAGAGTGGGAGGAATGCTAGCTAACCTCATCATGGCTAGTTTTAGGGCCAGACTGCCTTGGCTGTGACTGGTCCAGGCAAGGGAAGAGGCAGGTTCATGCTGCTGATGACTCCAAGCTGTCACTCCCCCAGCCACAGCAGATCTAAGCTTGAGCTTGGTTGGGGCTAGGGTGAAATGGCCCTCCAGGGGCTGCAGTGGGTCCCCAGGAGGGCTCCTTGAGTACTCGTGTAGGACTAAATTGGCGTGGTCAGGCATTTTACAAGGAATTTAACTCCCTACTGAAAGATTAGCATTTTAAGGCCTATTGTTTTTCCTAATGGCAATTTGCAGCCCGTCATCTAGACTTATTTCATTCTGTCTAGTGGGAGTTCCCAGGTGTAAATGCATTTGTAATATATGCATAAACAATATTTCTAACTTCAGATACCAAAATGAAACATGCAATGTATGTATGTATGTATGATAATCCTATTCAGTAAATCATCCTTCCAATGATATCTCACATGACTCATTTTCCATAAAACACACCTTAGTTATGCTGTAAACATGTTGTAATCATATCACTGAATAATATGGAGTGTAGTGTTTCAATACTGATACAGAGAGACCCCTGATATGTCCTGCCAATTTCAAAGAAAACCATTGATAGCTACATTTTTAGGAGTTTATCGACCAGTTAGGCACCATGTTATAGTAATTTCATCCAGACAATTTTTCATTTTTTAAGCATTTCCTGACTTCTTAGCATTTAACTGTGCAACCTTAATATCTTATTAATGTTATTGTTTTGAAAGGAATATAAGAGACTTTTGTTTATCCATGCTTCCCAATCATCCCAGATATTGAATAAGCTGGTATCACCATGTCCCTTCCAGATTGTCATAATCTTATTAAGTTTTCATGTGAAACAGATTCATGAATCAGATTTATATAAAATTAGTTTTAAATAAATTGTTTCTATCTGATTTGGAACTTCCTGCATTTATACATTCTTTTTTCTTTCATACTGATATTTGATCTCATAATTTGTCTTCAAATTTTTGGCTTTAGTAAGTTCAGAGGCAAATACATAGTAGAATTCTGATTGCTCAAAATGTCAGATTTAGTTACGTGCCCTACATTCAGCTAGTGTTATGTCGCTAAAATCCTTAATGTTATTTTTTCACTTTAATTGGAATTGCTTTATTTTCTAGTCAGTGGCTTTAGTGAGTAGTCTACCCTTTCACAAAGTGTTAGCCTTGTAAACCACAATTTAATTTAAATCTTACTCCTCAGAATAATTTAGTATCACCTAACCAGATGTTATTAAGTAAGTGTTTCGAAAACTCATTCACTCTTCATCTTAAATTGTAGGCTTGGGAAAAAAGTCTGTTGGGGAAAACACAGCATTACAGGTAACTATATGATCCCCAGATAGCTTATTGATTAACTGACCCCAAAATTGTCTCCAGTTTTAACATTTTTAAATTAAGACTTACAGCGCTTAACATAGTAACCCTTGTGAACTTAAATAGGGCAAAGGCATAATGCATGCAAGCCATGGTAAATCAGGTAGTAGAGAAGATATAAAAATAAAGCTTTATAAAGGCTGTGAACCACTGTATCCCATACAAATATTGCACAGCAGTTTTGGGAGTGGGGATGAGGAGACCTCAAGACGCTATTCTATGGTTTAGTCAAATAAAACACTAGGAAATATGTTACAACTCTGTGACAGTTCTATTAATATTCAAGGTTATTTCACACATACTCTGATACAGAGTTATACTTGTCTTCAGCACACAAGTCCCACTTGAATTTCATTGCTTCCTGAAACCCAATCAACAATCCGAAAGAATATTTTTTTTCCAGTAACAGAGCTGTGGAAAAGCAAAGATTCTGTCAATTAAGGATATCAGCTGAGCTGCTGGACATACCACCATGGTTTTAGACCCAAATGGAGGGATGGGCTCTGTGGACAGTCAAAGGATCTAGACTAAGGCAGCTCACTGCTGACAGCTAGAGCTACGTCTACAGCACATCTGGGAGCAAGCTTTCCAGCCTGGATCCAAAGAGTTTTGTTATTAGAATTCATGCTAGTACACTAACAAAACTCAGGCTTTGAATCCAGTGGAATGGGGGTATTGCGAAATCTAAATAGCTATTTTTAGCATGCTACTGTGAGCCCTGCTATCACAAATCTGTGAATCTGATATGGGAGGTTCTCTCCAAGATGCAATGTAGAGGTTCCCTTGAAGAATGGGGAGATTCTAGGGCTTTTGTGGATGTGCTCTCTGGAATCATGGTCCAAGAGGATTGCAAACAGTGAAAACAGACCCACTGTTTTTGTTAAGAAAAAAGATTTAGATAGTAGGCAGGATTGAGGGTGCTAATATTTGAGTGTTTGCATCTATTCATGTAATGCTGTTGTTTGTACTTCCAGACTCGAGAGAACTGGGTCCATAAAACTGAGTTCGCAATCTCTGTACAAGTGAATTAGATTGGAAAACAAGTCTCTGATTGTCTTTGTTACCAAACTCTAGTCCGAGAACACCTGAAGATCTCTCTTCACATGAAGGATATGTCTACACTACATGCTTATTTCAAAATACGCTATTTTGAAATAATAACTTCTGAAATAACTTTTTCAATACTATGCATCTATACTACAAATTCCCATAGAAACAGTGCAGATTTATATCTAAATAGAGCATCCACACTGATTGGAGCCTGAATCACATTTAAAGTCCTATGGAAGCACTCTGGGCAGGGCATCAGGACAGCAGTCACCTCTTGTAGATGTTTCCTGAGGTTATGTGAGGCTCATGCTTAAAAGGGCTCCCCTCTATAGCCATGACTCAGACTCTTCTCCATTGCCTACCTCATTGATGGACAGCAAACACCACACCGTACACTCTGGTTGCCCTAACAGAAATCACAGCACTTCTGCCATGGAGCCAGACATGCTGCAAAGCAGTCATCAGTTCTTAGCCCTCCTTCTTCAACTTTTGGCATAGTTTATGCAGGTTAACCTCATGGCACTGCAGGCCTGTGATGACCAGCTCATTATGGTGCACCTCCTTACCTCAGCCCCGGTGCTCCTCATACCCCACAGTCCCGTCCTCCCCTGCACACCATGCACTGCCACGGCTGGCACCGGAAGACCAGTTCTAACTGGTGGGACCACATTGTCATGGAATGGTGGGATGACTGACTGTGGGTACAGAACTTCCACATGCAGAAAGACACCTTCCTGGAGCTCAGTGAGTAGCTTGCCCCTGCTCTCCGGCATCAGGACACCTGCATGCGACACACTATTCCCCTGCAGAAGCATGTTTCCATTGCACTTTGGAAGCTTGCCACACTGGACAGCTACCACTCTGAAGAACCAGTTCAGAGTGGGAAGATTAACCATTGGGACCATGCTCATACAGGATGACTCTCCTACTATTGTCCCAGGAGGGTGGTGAACTACTGGAATGGGCTGCCTAGGGAGCAGGGAAGGGGGAACCTCTTTCCCTGGAGATTTTTCAGGCCTGACTTCACAAAATCCTACCTGTGATGGTTTTGTTGGGGTTGCTCCTGACATGGGAAGGGGCTTGGTCTCAGGGACCTTTCAAGTGCTCTGGCAACATTGTGATTCTATGTTTCTATGATTCTACAGGTGTTGAAGGACATCCATGCCATTCTGCTGCACAGAGTCATCATCCTGGGTAACATGGAGCCCATCATCCCTGGCTTTGGTGCCATGGTCTTGCCCCAGTTGTTTGGGGAGGCATGTTGCTGGCATCCACATCCTCATCCTGGCCCCTGACCACCAAGCCTCAGACTTCAACAATAGAAAGAGACATGATGATCCTGCAAGCCCTCGTGGACCACGGGGGCTGTTTCATAGTTATTTACGTTGGGTGGTCAGGGAAAGAGCACGACACCCATGTGTTGAGGAACTCTAGCCTGTTACTGGGGATGCACACCAACACTTTTTCCCAAACTGCACCATCAGAATTGGGGAGGTGAACATGCCTATCTGCATCATGGGTGACACAAACTACCCTTAACTCCCCTGGATAATGAAGCCCTACATGGGAAGCCTGGAGCCCATGAAAGAATGTTTCAACACCAGGCTCAGCAAGCAATGCATCTTTGTGGAGGGTGCCTTCAGATGCCTCAAGGGGAGGTTCTGATGTGTCCTCAACCACATAGACCTCAGTGACTGGAATATCCCCCAGGTGGTGGCAGCCGCTTGTGTACTCCACAACCTCTATGAAAATAAGGCAGGGGGGACTTTCTTCTCTGTGTGTGGGGGAGAGGCTGAGCCGCTCACAAGGGCTTTTGAGCAGCCATGCACCACTGCTATCCAGCAAGTCCATCATCTGAGAGCCAATATTGAAGGTCTTGGTGCAGACGATGGTGATATATTTTGAGCAAGGCCATCTGTTACCTAGACAATGGGCACTTTTCTGCAGAGGCAAAGATGTCCCAGGGGAATATCACTCCCCCACATCCTGGGGAAAATCAGGCATGGGAAGGTACAGGCCAGGCCAGGAGTCTGCGGGCTTCCCTTTATTCCATGCATACTCTGGGTCTGACACTGGCAGTGTCCTGCAGAGAGAGAACTTCTACCTCTGACGGCTGGAGGAGAGAGGGGAGGGTGTTGAGGACAGGTGTGTGTGAGCTTACCATAAAACAGTCCTTCAAGGACTCTCTGATGAGCACTGCCCCTTGCTATGGTACAGTGCTCTCCTTATGGTACTGGTATCTGGTTGCTCAAACTCCCTGGCCAGGTGTTCTGCCTCAGCCCGCCACCTTGGCAGAAAAGTCTCCCCCTTATTCTTACACAGTTTGTGGAGCACATAATATGCCACACCACAAAAGGGAGGTCCAGGTGAGTGAGCAGATTCCTGAACCACCCCTTTAAATGCCTGAATAGACATTCCACTACCATTCTGCACCTGCTCAGCCTGTTATAGAACTGTTCCTTGGTGGGGTCCAGCTGTCCGTGTAGGGCTTTGTGAGCCAGGGCAGCAAAAGATAGACTGCACCATCCAGGATCACAATGAGCACGTCCTCTTCTGTGACTCTGATTATCCAGTGGGGGGAAAAGTGCTGGTATACATTTTTCTGAAGGTATGAATTCTGAAAGATGTATTCATTATGCACCTTTCTTGATCATCCATCATTGATGTGAAGTGTCCCTTGTGATCCACGAGTGTGTGCAACACTATGGAGAAGTACCCTTTCTGGTTGATGTACTCCAAGGCCCAGAGGGCAATGGCCACACACTTCTGCATGGGGATGGCGGGTCTCAGTCAGGTATCCTGTTACCTGACGGCAGTGTGAGCCATTCGCAGAGCTTAAGGAGAGTGGCCTTGTGCATGTGGAAGTTGTGCAGCCACTGATGATCATCCCATCTCTCCATGATGATGTGGTCCCATGAGTCTAAGCTTGTCTCCCTCTGCCAAAAGTGGTGTTCCACTTTGCCCAGCAGATTGAGGGGAGTGCACAGTAGCAGGAGCATCAGAACTTGGCTGATCAGGGCCTGCAAACCACACCAGGGTTCATGCTCATCATCCTCCTCATTTTGGTCCTGTTCCTAGTGGAGCAACATGCGAGCATTGTCGACATACTGCACCATGAGGTGCAGCATGAGAGCCATAAACATGGCACAGCTTTTCAGCAGCTCTGTCTCCATGGTTGCAGTGCTGTGGCAACTGCACAGGCTACCAGACCATGACAAGGTGCGTGCCCACTGTGTCCCTTTTCTGTCCCATGAAGTGGGAGAGAGTAGGGGAGTGCCTTGTGGTATGCGGGCAAGGAGAGGAGCCCTGGTAATCACCTGTCACATTTTTCCAGACAAAGCAGACACTGAAAATATCTGCCATCCTGGTGCACTCCCCAGAGTGCTTCCTGGGGCTCTGAGTCTGAGGCAGGCTCCGTTAATGTGGACATGCTACTTCGGATTACATTTGATTCTTCCCCATAGTGAGGATACAGAACGTTGAATTTGTAAAATCAGATGCCAAAAAGTTGAACTTAGTAAATTTGAAATAATCTCCTAGATGGCTAAGACATTATTATAATCACTTGCATTTTGGGCTTCAGAAGATTGTGGGGTTGTCAGGCCAAGGATGCAAAAAATACCACAATGCCATTTTTTCTCCTTAAGAAGAGAGGGATGTAATTAGACATGCCCATTATACAGAGGGAGGGATTGTAAACTCTTTGGAAAAGGGATTTTATTTGCTTATTTATTTATTTCAAGCACCATGCAATGTTGCAGTGCTGTAAAATAATTATTACAGTTTGAATCTCTAGTCCATCACACTTGGGATCTAACCCGTGCCAAACTAGAGAATTTTCTGGACCACAGGATGTCAACTACAACCCAGAATCTCCAATGCTGTCCCCAGCAACCTAGCTGCCACCCCCATCTCCCAGGGTTTCAACTGCTAGACACGGGTCCTGGCTGCTGGCCCCTCAGCTGCCACCTAGGCTGTGTCCAGACTCAGGGTTTTTTTCGAAAAAAGTAGCTTTTTTTCGAAAAAACTTCCCCTGCGTCCAGACTCAAGCCGCGTTCTTTCGAAATTAATTCGAAAGAACGCGGCTTTTCTTTCGATGGCGGTAAACCTCAATTTACGAGGAAGAACGCCTTCTTTCGAAAGTTCCTCTTTCGAAAGAAGGCGTTCTTCAATGTAAATAGGGCTTCTTCGAAAGAGAGCATACAAGCCGCTTTTTCGAAATTTCTCCGTGCAGTCTAGACGCTCTCTTTCGAAAGATGCTTTCGAAAGAGCCTCTTTCGAAAGAAGCCTGCAGTCTAGACATAGCCCTAGAGTCCTGGCTCCTAAACCCTCTTCTGCCCCCTTGGTTATTGGGTGCTGGCCCCTCTGCTGCCATCTGGACCCCCTGCAGCCATCCTGAGCTATGGTCCCAGCCTGGCGCATGGACAGGGAAAAGAGGTGGCCCCACCCACAATAAGTGGCAGTCCAGCTTACTATGGATGTTGCCAGACCAGGAATTCAACCTATAAGTATTTGAATTTTTGCCAAGTTTATTAATACTTGTACTGCACAGTAACTATATTTTCCAGTACAGATTGCAATCAATGCATGTGTTTTTATCCATAAAATTAAAATTATTTTTGTATTAAAAGGTTTTTTGAAGTGCTATGAAGTGTTATTCAACCACAAATGGAAACTACACTGTACTGATCACTGATAAGATTCAGATAACATAAAATTAAGACTGTGTTAGCATGCAATATTATGTAAATGACCTAAGATAGAGGTGGGCAATAATTTTTTCAGGGGGGCCTTTTGTGAATATTGGTAAGTGTCACAGGCCAGCTCCACTCCCAGAAAATCCTTTTTAAAGTCACTGTTTTCCAGGATAAAATTATCCTATCCTGGAAACATGGCCAACATAGTTTCTTCCTAAAAGTATTTATTTAACCCTGCATATTATTTGCTTGCACCCAGTTTATAAAGTGATCCAGATAACTATGAATCAGTGACCTATTGTCCTCATTATTTACCCTTACACCAATTTCAGTGCCATCTGCAAACTTTGTAAGTGACGATTTTATATTTTCTTCCATGCCATTGATTAAAATAATAGAGTACGGCCAAGATCAGATTCCTGAGGGACCTCATTAGCAATACACCCACTCAATAATGATTCTTTAGTTAAAATTATATTTAACCCTTTAGTAAGCAATCTTTTAATCTATTTAATGGTGCCATGTTAATTTCATGTTATTTTAGTTTTTAATCAAAATGTCTTGTAGTATCAACTCATATACCTTACAGAATTTAAAGCATATCATACCAATACTATTCTATTTAGCAACCAAACTTGTAATATCATAAAAAAGATACCAAGTTAGTTTGATAGGCGCCATCTTCCACAAAGCAATGTTGATTGACAATAATTATATTACCTTCCTTTAATTTTTAATCAAGTCCCATATAAACTGCTCCATTAACTTGTCCCAGGTTGATGTCAGACTGATGAGCCCATAAATAGTTGGGTCATCCTGGCTACCCTTTTTAAATAGTGTTACTATATTAGCTTTCTTCCAGACTTCTGGAACATCCCCAGTTTTTCAAAATGCATTGAAAATCAATATTAATGGTCCAGTGAGCTCCTCATCCAACTCTTTTAAAATTCAGATGCAAATTATCTGGACCTGTTCATTTAAACATGTCTAACTTTACTAGATGCTGTTTAACATCCTCCTGAGTTACTTGGGGAATACTGTAGATAGAATTTTTCATATAACAGGACTATATCTGTCTATGACTATATCTTAACATTTTTTCCCCAAATACAAAACAGAAATATATACTCAATATTTGCATTATCTGTACTTCTGCATTATTATGGATAATTCTGCCATATACATCCAATAATGGACCAATACCATTGTTAGGATTTTTGTAGTTCCTAACATACTTTAAACAAAAATACCTTTCTTATTATCCTTAACTCTGTTAGCCAAAGGTTTTACTTTTTGTCCTTTCTTTTCCCATATCAATTTCCTATAACACCGAGCTTTTCATTTATATTAATTACTATCAATTTCTCCTTTCTTCTATTTGGCATATTATTAATTAATATTATTACTATTAATAATAATATTAATATTAATAATCTTTGTTCACTTCCTCTGTAAATCAAATCAGTATTTTTTTTAATAATTTGGTCTTCCTCCTCATTTGTGCTTTTGGGGTATCTAGTAAAGTGTTTTAAACAATTTCCCATTATCATTAATATTTTTCTCATTCAATTCTGCTTCACAGATAATTTAGCTTACAATTGTTTTCATTTTTTTTAAATTGCCCACCATTAAAGCACCATACATATATAGGTGCCTAGTTTTGACTTTCTTCAGTTTGGACATTATATGTCTGATCTGGTCATTGTCATTTTTACCTAATCTACAATTTATTTTTGGCTCTGTGATCCATTCCTCTTTATCTACCAGGACATAGTCTAATATAAAATTCTCCCATGTTGGTTGTAACACTTTTTGAGCTATAAAATTGTCAGCTATAATATTTAGAAAATCCAAAGATGTTTTATTACTGGCAACATAAGGGCTTGACAGAAAACAAATATAATTAAGAGCTAAAATGTCCTCTCACCTGTTGCAAGTGGAAGAAAGAAGCTGTGATTTAGCAGATTTGTCTTGAAAAGAGGTATACAAACTAAGTAGCATAATTCCCCCTCTCTTAGAATTTACATAATTGCTTTTCCAGAACTTTTAGCGCTTTGCTTTGGGAGCATGGTTTGGAAAGGATCATCATACTCTCTGCATCGTTTTTTTCCTAGCCACCTTCAAAGGAACATTAAGGAAATATTTAAATATCTCCTTGAATCTGTGCTCATTTCTACTCAGGTCCTCCACAGCTACTGAGTGACTATTCAGAGAAATATACACATAGTTCCTGTGCAGAAATATTGGGAGTAACAGAGCAGAGTGCAAGAATATGATATGATTGTCTCTGATTCTTCAGTAGCACTTAGATCTAAAGGGTTTGAATGCCACGATTGCTAGTCATTCCCACTTCGTCAATTCCCTTCCATTCAAAGGGCTAATAATTTGGTAAATCTGTACAAATTATCTTGTGGAGTTTCCTGTCCCCATTCCTTTTTTTTTTTTTAATTCCAGAGTTTCTCATTAGAAGGGCGTAATCTATCTTAAGGTTAAGAAGGGCAAATAAGACAGAAATAAGATGCACTGTGTGGTATTGATAAGGGAATGAAATATTTCAATAAGAAACGCAATAGAAAACCCCCAGTGTAAATTAATCACCTTGTTAATCATGTCCCTAATCTACACCCATTGAAATGATGTCTCAGGTGCACATATTTTAGAAAAAGTTGATGGAGCATTAGAATTTTTGAATCTGCATTCTAGTGCAATAGACCAAACACTGAGTGACCCAGGTTACAGAGATTATGTTGCATATATTCATAAGCATTTCAATAATGTTTGTTGACCAGTGAGTATATTGCGATAATACTTTGTACTTCTTTAGTGCCTCCATCTGAGGCTCCCTAAGCACTTTACACACATTAATGAAGTTTCTCACTGCCATTACTCAACTCTCAAAATCATCTTCAGTTAGTTTGGCACATCTGTCACATATGCATTCCCATCCATCTGGCAAATAAGTACTGTGAAACACATTACAGCAAATTCAGAAGTGCTTTTACAGATACCATAGGTATGCTTGGGAATAGGAAGTTTTAAAATGTTTTTGTTCACAGCATCATCTGTACCTGATCAGAACAAATATTTTCCCCAAAATTTGTGATTAGTCAGGATAGATTTTTTTCTGTGCCAGTGTGATTTGAATTATTCTTTTAATTTTGTTCAGTGTCCTGGATGAACAGTACAGTAAAAATAGAAATCTGACTCAGTAAAGATCCTACCCAGAAGAAGCACTAAGGCTCACACTTAATTTTTAAAGGCGATGCATTTAGTCATCAGCTTAAATTTTTTGCATGTGCATATTTAATTGTTTTGCTGGATCAAGATCTAAGTCAAGAATGCCCTGTCAGTAAATAAAACATTTAGAATTTATAATAAACCCCAAACAACTTAGAAACTAAACCAACCCATCACTGTGTATCAACAAATACCATGTTAGAGTGCCGTTGGGCTGGAACTGTATAGTAATGACCCAGAGGTATACTGAACAGTCAGTTCAGGCCAAACTGCAAACAATGTAATGGGTAAGTGATTCTGTGGGATTCAAGGGAGTGTAACTGTATCCAAACAAAAACAGCATTATTTAGCCGCAGATTTCAATTGCATTGCCTGGAGAGATTTTGGTTGCCTAAATGCTCCAAGTGAATTAGATAATTAATAAATCCCGTACACTATGCTACAGCGAGGAAGAGGGGAGACATTGGGCATTACAATACTGTGACTAAGTCTTCTTTGTGGAATAGTTCTTAGTTTTTCTCCTCTTGTGGAGGCATAAAGATTTCAGCTGGGGTTTCCAGAGCTCCATGTAAAACACTGTAGTGCAAAATAACCTTAATCAGAAAGAAAAAAAATATATGTTATGTTAAATATAGTGCAAAGTACAGGCAGGAGACATTACTCCAATGTTCATTCGATTACAGTGTTCAAAGGGAAAAGAAATAACCTTAAATCAAAATCTATGAATAAATAATGTGCTCTATTTAATTAAGGGGTCTGAATTTTCATTATTATGTGTGAGTACCTGTTTTACTATCTAGTTCATTCCTCTCATCACCATAGTATTCAAGTGCCTCCATGTGTTTTAATGCAGAAAGGACAATGGCTATATCAATTGAACAATTTCTGAAATTTGCACCTCATCTAGAGGAAATAAACTCGTGTGTGGTTTTGCACAGGTTCCATAAATGGCCATTTCAACAATCCAGTCTAATGCTGTGTCTCACCTTCAACTAAACTTGAGAAAAACACAGTGCATGTTAATGTGCTGTTGGGCTAGAGCTGTGTAGTAATGAATCTTTTTTGCAGTTTCCTGTCAGGTGATTTCGTGCCCCTCAGTGTTAACCTATTTCTTGCAAGGGAATATGTTCTGACCCTCTCGACAACTTCCAAGATGAAAGTGCACTCTAAATCTCAGCAAAGATGTTACCAGCTGTTCTATTAAACCCTAAAAGTTGTAATCTTCAAGCAAATAAAATAATGTCATTCACATCTCTGCACATGTAACAAAGTAATTAATGATCTGCAGGTAAACCTGAAAACCACCCGAACTAGAAAGTGACATATCTTACAGAATCACCCATCAAATCAATATGGGCACTCGGGAGTGATCCATCTTCCACTGAAGTGAATGGGAGCATCATCAGAACCTTGAAGAAAAAGAGCTGGCTCAACTGACTGATAACACCTCTTTCTGGCTTTTCTGCTTTTCCAGGCGATGATTCCATTCTCCAGCAACCACCACTGTGTACCAATGAATGGGCGAAAGTTCATTCTCAGAATATTGCTGCAACTCAAAAACCACAGCACACTGTGTTAAATTAATAGCCACTTAAAAATCCAATCCTATGTTTAAAATCATTCATTTCAGTTGACTCTTGTTTTCACACACTAAAAGGTTTAATCAAAAGATGAACCAGTTTTAAACAGTGTGTATACTTTAGAATGGCTAAATAATTGCAATGTGAAAAATTATTACAGTATTTTTGATACTCCATCTAATTATCACTCTGGACTATTTTCATAAAAGATGATTCTCATACTTTATTAATATAACTCCTCTAATTGCATTCATACATTAGTAATTACAAATTCTAAGTTTTATTCATCACATTGGAAAGTTTGAGAGAAAAGCTGAAGATAGAAGCTGCCTCGTGGGACTTTTATAGCAACAGCTCAGGTAAAAATTGTAAAGAAAAACTACAAAAATTACTGCCATTTAATTGCCATATTTATCTTGCAAGATATTATTAACATAAAATAGCGTTGTTTCTTGTCACTATGGGAGTATGCCTTAAACCCGTGGCAGCACTAATACTGCATTTAGTGTGGCTTTTTCCAGGGTAGACATTTTTACACTTTATTGTTTCTTCCCACTCTTTATTGAAGTAAAACGTTTGAAATCCTGACCAAAAATGAAAGAATCATGAAGGCTAATAAGCTGCTATAACATCTGAAACTGAAACTGAAACAGTCACAGCCAATACCAAGGGAAAAGGAAGACGGTATATGAGAATTTGAATTCTCTGTCTTCTTCCACACATAAAGAGAAAATAAAGAAGATAATCTTTTCTATACCCTCACCTTAGCAAAGTAGCTAAGCGTGTGTGAATTTTTAAGTACACAGTCCCATTTATTTCAGTAGGACTATTCTATGGGCCAGGTTTCAGAAAAAGTGTTTATTCAGAACAGAACTTAAGCACGTTTAACTTTAGTGGGCATTAAGGATGTGCTTGAATGCTTTCCTATGTACTTAAAGTAAGTCTATGTGCTTAAAGTTAAGTACATGTTAAAATTCTTTGCTGAATTGTAATGTCAATACGGATTTTTTTTCTCATGAAAAAATTTCAATGGAGGCATTTTGCATAAACAAAACCAATATTTAATGTGCACTAAAGGTTAGAGAAATGAAACAAGAATCTAATGGGTGGAATGCTGACCCCACTGAATACAGTGATAACATTTATTACAATGGGATCAAGATTTCACCCAGCATCACTAGGCTCACTGAATTGGACAAAGCATGTATCATCAAAGGTCCAATTCTGCTAATCTCAATCTTGTTGAATGGTACTTTACAAATAGCCCCCATTAAGTCAATAGGGCCACTTTTGGAATATGGTATTCAACATGAATATGAGTGTGAGAATCTAGCTTCAAACAAATACATATCTTAGTTTCTATTCACACACATTGTTGCTAATGAAAATATAATTTTCTTCTGGCAAATACAGAAGTAGGGCAGTTGTAATGGAAAAGAGGTGAGTTTTGCAGATAAACTTTCATTATTTGTCAAAAGCCACCAAAAACTGAAGCAAACAGGATTATTTTTCCATCTTGGTAAATTGGCAGTAACATGATTTTTATATTATCAGCAATACAATTTTCTTCTTTCCACCAAAAGCTCATTGTTGCCATAGATAATGGCATGTTGGCCTTCCCAGCCTTCATGTTTTTGTGTGGACCATCCTAATGAAGATGATTTTCCTATGTATATGTCTTGTATACACCATATTAATTAAACACTAATTTTCAATAGCACATAAATTTATAGATTAATATCTATGAAATGTAATAGTACAAATTGTAAGGAACTAATAAAAATTTCTAACAAAGTAGGAGCTCATCAACTGGAAAAAGACAGAGAAGGATACACACTAGGGTATATTAATCTTCCACAAGATTACATGAGCCAGCAATATGACACAGCCATGAAACATGCAAATGATATCCTAGGGTGCATGAGACCAGCTGTTTCTGGTACAGATGGGGAAATGGTGATGCTATTGTACAAGGTACTAGGAACACCTAATCTGGAATACTGTGTATAATCCAAGTCACCACATTCAAGAAAGATTAATTCAAATTGGAACAGATGCAGAGAAGGGCTAGTAGGTTGATCAGAAAGTTATATGGTCTCCATACTTGATGAAAATTGGCTTGTGGATATAAATGTGCATAACTCAAGGATGCTTTATGTAAAACCATTCATGTAACATATCAATTTTAATGTTACAATCTGCTGAATCTGTATATCCTATTTTTGTTCATGTATCATTCTTGTATGCAAAATTAGAAATGTAAAGTGTGAATCTATTTATATTTTTATATGTGCCAATAAGGGCCGTTAGTGTTATTTCAGATACTTAATTACTCAGTATTCAAACCAATGATCTGTGAATGGTCATGCTTGCCCTATATGCCCAAACAGGTTGGTCCTAGAAAGACATGTGACCATGCCACCTGGTACTGGAATCCATCTTGAATCTGATATTTTTCCATAGGGATGGGAGGTGTGAACAAAAGCTTCCCTCCCTGAGGGAAAGTCTAATTAAGTATTGGGAAACCAACAGTCCTTTGCCTTCAGCTGGCCTTTGAATCTGTCTGGTCCACCCTAAAAGGATACCTGAGAACAAAGAAGTCTGAAAAGCTGTAGACTCGTGCCATATTAAAGATGAATTCTGGCTTGAGATAAGAAATGCTGTTTAGGGTAAAAAAGTACACATAAGTTTCTTACTGGGTTACAATTAGCTGTGGGTTTTTTTGTTTAAATTTAGTGACTTACTTTATCTGACTGTTTTCACTTGCAACCACTTACGTCCTACTTTTTATACCTAATAAAAACACTTTAGTTTATTATCAATTCCAGTGTAAATTGTTGCAGGGTGCGGGGACATATCTCTCTTTCATTGATAAAGAGGGTAGACTTTATGAGCTTTCTTTATGTAAAACTTTTACATAGGGTAAGATGTATTTGTTTGGGTTTTGGTCTCTCATGGGGATTGGTTTTCTAGGTGATAAACCCTTAGAGCTGAGCTCTCCCAGAGCTGAACTGATTTGGTGTCTTTGTTGCTCTGCAGGAGGCAGTAACCCCAACTCTGTACCTTGTCTGGGAGGGAACAGCAGAGGATCTGGTCCAGCAGGACAGAGTGGTGGGGAGCCCCAGAGGGCAGTAAGGCAGGCATCAATGGCATGATCATACCCGGGGACAACCGAAGGGATTTTAAGTAATCCAACCCATTATATGGGGAATGAAGAGCCTATTTTATGAAAGGCACAAAAAGAACTTGGCTTATTTAGTCTAGCAAATCAATGGTTGAGAGGATGTATGATTGCATCAGTAGAGTAAACATCAGGGAGAGAGAAGACCTATTTAAACTCAAGGAGAATGTTGGTACAATAAAAAATTGGTGTAAAATGGCCATGAGTAAATTCAGTTTGGAAATTAGATATTTCTCACCATCAGAGGGGTGAGATTCTGAAACAGCTCCCCAATTGGAATAGTAGGGTAATAATTTTAAGTAATTTTTAGCTCGATCTTGATAAGTTTATGAAAGGAATTACATGATCTGGTTACCTATGATGTCAGGCATCTAGACTCGATTAGTAAATCCCTTCCAGGCCTATGTTCTTATGTTATTGTATACTGTGAACCTAAAAAAGGAGTTTATTGTATTCTTACATCACCAAAATTGGATTTAAGGCAAAGAAAAGTATTCTAAATATGTTTTAAAGCACTAATCCCTTAAAAATTAGAATGCCCTATAGCTCTAGAAATAACTGATATTCAAAGAGCTCAAAATTTCATAGAGACTTCTCGCTCCACTGTGCATTGCATCGAATATATGCAATGTTCATGACAAACTATACAACTGTGCCACATCTTATAGAAGTTGACAAAAAACAACCCTGGCTAGTATTCATGTGATGATTGTTATTGCTAGTTACTAGAAAGGGAAACCTCCCCTCAAGAACAAAGCTGTTCATTGTTAAATTTTGCATTTCTGTTGCATTAAGGATCTCAAAATTGCTTGAAAACATTGGTGAATTAATGGTTCATAGCAATCGTATAGGTAAGGAAACATCATTAGACACATTTTACTAATGGAGAAGCTGAAGCAAAGAAGAATTCATTATATGGTCCAAGGTCACATTGGAAATCTTTGGCAGGGAGCAGAACTCACATCAGTCCTAGGCTTTAGTCACAATATGCTTCTTCCCTTTTGAATTAGTTGCTAGCATTGTTAATATTCTAACTGGAAACTGGACTATTTAATATATTAATTAAAACCACCAAAGTATATCCATAAACTATTCCTGTTGAACATAAATAAATGCATAAATAAATCACTGCACTTGTGATTTCAGTGTTATCACAGAGCAGACTGTAAAGTTAGTGTGCCTGGAACATACATAAAGGCATGATGAAAATACAAAGAAGGGAAATGTATCCATTCCTCTAACACCTTTAAAATTGAAACTAAATTGGAACGAGTAGGAAAGGAGTTCTTGTAATCGTGCTACATGAAAGCCTTACAAGTAGTTTTCATTCACATCATACTGGTGCTGAAGTACTCTAGCTACTGATTGTGAAAGGTGAAAGAGATTGTTTCCTTAATAAAAAAAACCTGCATGCTGTTCATTGAAGGAAGAATATTAATACAATACTTTAACATCATACAATGGAATATGTGAAAATAATACAAAGACTTCTCATGAATCTCTAAGTTTCAGGAGAAAATACAATAATTTCTAGCTGTGCCAACAAATTCTATTTCAACAAGAAGTTCTCCAGATGCATAACCCAGCATGAGTAAGAAAGATCAGGGTAGGTAACACCAAATGGCCCTCCTTTCAAGTTATTTCTCTATATAAACAAGCAAAAGGAAGATAAGGATTAACAGAAACAATTATCAGCACCCCTAATTAAAGGAGTTCAGAGTTATTACATACAGTACATATTGCCCCTCTGAGGCTCTCCCACAAACACAATTAGAAAGATGCAATGTTAAGTCCTTAATCTGTTTTGTCCCTTGCTGCTCAATGCTAATGAAAGACTCGAGCATTTTAGAAGCACTTGCCTGTGTGGGCGTAGTATAGAGAGGCAAAGCCCTTTGTGGGAGCTCCAGGAGATATTCTACCACAGAGAGAGAAACACCTGCTAGAGCTCTCTGACATGCTGGGAACTCTGACAACTGGTACTTTCCTTACAGAGAGTGTAATGAGCAGACCTCTCCAGAACTGTCAAACTTCTTCCTTATCTTTCTCCTTAGTGCTTAGCTTAGCTACTGGTGCCAGACAGGAACAGTAATTGCATTTAGTGGAACATGAAGACAACAATCCTTTTTTATGGAAAAGCCTTTTTGTACCCACATCCCCCAGCATGACTACACAGGTTCTAATTGTGTCTGGTTCCAAAATGGAGCCCTGATCCAATGAAAAAACTAATAGAACAATTAGAGGTGTAGTTGACGTCTATATTTGATGGTGACATAGATTCCATGTCTACTCAAGGCTTGCAGTTTAGGACAGGCAATGTCACTCCTATGCCCATGGAAAATTAAACCATGTTTACGTGAAAGTTTCTTTTTTGAGCAATAAGGTCCACAGATGTCTTTGAGTACTTTAGCCTGTTTGCAAGTTGAGGCAAAACCACATATTCTAGTCACCATTATGCCCCACATTCTGAAGTGTCTTCCAATTGAGATGAATTTCACAACCAGAATAATGCAAATCTACTTTTGTCAACTACAGATTGTATTCAATACATGCGGAGCAAAAAACATCTCCTGCTCCAGCATATGCTGTAATCCACCTAATGATAACAAACCCATATTCTTGGATGTCAGTTTCTATCTCAATTCTGCTGCACTCTGTGAAGGTGGACAAGAAGAGAACACAATGCTGATTTTATTTTTCATTTTTCCTCTTTGTGAGTTTCTTCCCATAACTCTGTATCAGTTGGGGCAGCAAAATTGGGCTCATATTTCTCTAAAAATATTTAAATGGTTGACGCTCCCCAGCCTTACAGAGGCTGGGCTTATTTGTCTTTCCTTGCCCATATTAGTTTCATGGGAGGCATCAGTAAGGCCATGTTATATATTGCCATTTACACAATGCCACTAGTATACAAGGGTCTTTAAACATGCAGGCCAAAAATGATCCATGTTTTGAGGGGCTTGCATTTTAATTTGAAGAGATGCAGTTCAGAGATATAGGGCAGGAATTTAAAAAATAGTATCCAGTGGCTTTTATGGGCCGATTGTCAGAAGACCTCAACACCGAATCCATTCACAGATCTTTTGAAAATTTGGCCCCAACTGTGTGTGCTAAATACTTTAAAACAGAACTGACTGTTAAAGATGTGAAAACTGAAGCTGACAGCCAGGAGAGATTAGTTTTGGAAAGCTGAAGAAAGTGGGTTTTGAAAGCGAAATATCAAAGTGGAAAGGGCAGGTGAAGTGGTAGGGATTTTTTGATAAGTCATATAATAATGGACCTTCCAATTCTGCCTTCTACACATGACTGAGCCCTTTTTCATGGTAAGTACCATATTCATATAAGTACTCAACAATGTGTGGGGGGTTTGTATATTCAGTCCTAACCTGTGAAATGACCACCACATCCAAAGTGGATTCTGAAAACTCTTATTCATGTCATTAATCATTACTAGTCTGACTGAGTTCCATTGATTTCAGTGAGACTACTTGAAAGTGTGAGGCTTTGCAAGAACTGGGTCTCGATTTTGAAAGATTTACAAAAATACCCTCTCTCAGACTAGGACTTTGTACTGCAGAGTGTCAGCCCTGAGGAAATTTTTCATCATCATGAACAAACAGAAGTTTATGGTATTATGGAAGTACTGATAGATCCTTAACAATAGTATCTCTACAGTGACACAATAATTATTGAAAATTGCTACAGTTACATGTAGAGTTGTTTGTTCATATAACACAGTAAATAGAAATAACTGTAAAAACATAGGGTATGTCTATACTGCATCCCTCTGTCGGCAGAGGGATGCAGATTAGGTAGGTCGACATTGCAAATGAGGCAGGGATTTAAATATCCTGTGCCTAATTTGCATAAAAATGGCTGTCATGTTTTTCCGACTCAGCACCTTTTCAGATCCTGTAAACTTCCTTACAGGAGGCATAAGGGATATGTCAAAAAAGGCTTTCTTTCTCGACAGATCCCCTCTAGACTGCCGCTTTTTGCCGACAAAGTGCTGAGTCAGCAAACCACAGCAGCCATGTTTATGCAAATTAGGCGTGGGATATTTAAATCCCTGCCTCATTTGCAATGTCAACCTGCATAATCTGCATCCCTCTGCTGATAGAGTGATGCAGTCTAGACATACCCCTAGAGTAGCCAAATAGTTTTCCATTTTCACTGAAGAAAAAGAAGTGTGTCTCTTTCTGTGTTTGTGGGGAGGGGGACGGGGAGAGGTGAGAGATATTGAAGGTTCTTATTATTTAGGTGATGCTCTACTTTATGGAAGATCTAGTATGACATTGCACTGAAATGTTAGTCTTTAAGCCCTGGTCTACACAAGGGAGTTATTTCAACATAACTCCCATTACTTCGAAATAACAAGTGGAGTGTCCACACTACCACACCTCTCTATTTCAAAATAAGGGGCGGGTTATTTCAAAACAATAACTCCTGCTTTCCATGAGGATTAATGCTTATTTCAAAATATTTTTTTTAAATAGTGGGAATGTGGATGCTCTACATTTGCTATTTCGAAATAACAACTGCCCAGAGTCATTCCAAGCAATTACTCCCCAATGCTTCCTGGGGCGCTAAGTCAAGGTGGCATGTACACATTAAGGGAGCCTGACCAATTTTGAGGCTTCCCGGTGGTGTAGACCTGTTATTTCGAAATAGTTATTTCAAGTGTTATTATTTTGAAATAAGTTATTTTGAAATCATCTCTTAGTGTAGACATGCCCTAAGGGACTTTTGCACTGGGTAAAGCTTTCAAATATATCATGCAGATCCATTTGATCTGCATATATATGTCATCTTTCTTTATCTTGTGTTTACTGTATGTATTCCCTTTTAAAGCAAAAATGTATTACTTCTAACTTCAGCTGACAGCCTCCCCTCCCCCACACTGGCACTTGCAACTGTACAGGTCAGGTCAAAACCTCAAAGAAGGGTTAAATGTACCAGTTCATTGATAGGTGAACTTCAAAGGAATATTAAAAGATTCTATTTTTATATCTAGATAATTCATTTCTTAGACTAGATGTTCATTTGGCTTTGTCTTTATCTACATACATTCTATTTAATGGATGTCCGTTGTTTAATTTGTTGTTGCTATATATTTTTTGTTGTTCTGCAATTCTGCAATTACTTTTACATTATATATGGTAATTCTACTAGCTATCTTAGGTCAAAAGGCCTGTATTTAAATGTTTGGATGTAAAGTTGCTTGATGTGTAAAATCTCATGAAGAATCTTTCCTGTCTATTACATTGTGTTCCCATTAACTTTAAGTGGCCCTTCAACCAGAACTGAAGCCCTAAAACTTTGAATGAGAGGGTTGTTAGCTTTAGAGCATAGGTCACTATGTGAAGGTCAATGGAAGATCTATAAACTTCCTCTGCATTTAGTCAACAAAGCAAAACCCAGTGGTGATGAAAGCATTTGCTAGACTGTTTTCAACTATAAAAAAGCTACACTGAGAGCAATTATGAATCTTTGATTTAGCTGAATGTTGTGAGGGGGCATTCCAAATACCAGACAGAGGTCACTAAAAGCCATTTTGGGAAGCCCTGAGTAACTTATGAAAAAACTCTAAAACACTGGCAGATTACTACACCTCTGTTAATATTTTGTACTTACAAAGTTTAATTCATCTGTTATATATTTTATTTACTTTAATCTTTTAATAGCTCTCATTAGCAGATGTGGTCACCCATGCTCAAAAAAGATATATTGGAATTGGAAAGGGTTCAGAAAAGGTAACACAATGATTAGTGGTGTGGAACAGCTGTCATAAGAGGATTCATAACTCCTGGACTTTTCAGCTTGGAAAAGAGATGGTTAAGAGGGAATATCATTAAGCTCCATCAAATTATGACCTGTGTAGAGAAAGAATCATAGAATCATAGAACACTAGAACTGGAAGGGACCTCAAGAGGTCATTGAGTCCAGTCCCTTGCCCTATTGGCAGGACCCAGTACCATCTGACCATCCCTGATAGATGTCTATCTAACCTGCTCTTAAATATCTCCAGAGATGGAGATTCTACAACCTCCTTAGGCAATTTATTCCAGTGTTTAACCACCCTGACAGTTAGGAAGTTTTTCCTAATGTCCAACCTAAGCCTCCCTTGCTGCAGTTTAAGCCCGTTGCTTCTTGTCCTATCATCAGAGGCCAAGGAGAACAATTTTTCTCCTTCCTCCTTGTGACACCCTTTTAGATACCTGAAAACCACTATCATGTCCCTTCTTGATCTTCTCTTTTCCAAACTAAACAAGCCCAGTTCTTTCAGTCTTACTTCATAGGTCATGTTCTCTAGACCTTTAATTATTCATGTTGCTCTTCTCTGGACCTTTCCCAATTTCTCCACATCTTTCTTGAAATGTTATGCCCAGAACTGGACACAATATTTGAACTGAGGCCTAATTAGTGCAGAGTAGAGTGGAAGAATGTCTTCTCGTGTCTTTCTCACAACACTCCTGTTAATGCATCCTAGAACCAGGTTTACTTTTTGTGCAACAGCATCACACTGTTGACTCATATTTAGCTTGTGGTCCACTGAGATCCACTAGATCCCTTTCTGCAGTACTACTTCCTAGACAGTAGCTTCTCATTCTGTATGTATGAGACTGATTGCTCCATCCTAAGTGGCATACTTTGCATTTGTCCTTATTAAACTTCATCCTATTTATCTCAGACCAATTCTCCAGTTTGTCCAGATTATTTTAAATTATGACCCTATCCTCCAAAGCAGTTGCAACCCCTCCCTGCTTCGTATTACCGTTCCACGAGGAGTAACAGTAGTTCGGATTAGAGAGCCTAATCCAAACTGTCTACTCCATGCCGCGTGTAGCCGCGGGCACGGAGTCCGAATGACCGGGGCTTTAAAAATGGCAGCGCCTGGCAAGATGCAAATGAAGCCTGGGATATTTAAATCCCGGGCTTCATTTTCAACTTCGGTTGCCTACATTAGCCACCCTAGTTCGAACTAGGGTGGTAGTGTAGACATATCCTGAGTTACTACAGGCAGTGTGTCAGAGTGACAGAGCAAAATTCACAAGCAGCAAAAACTGTTTCAACAGCCTTAAAAGAGGTAGTGAAAAAAATTGGCCCATTGTGTTCCATTTGTGATAGCACAATCTTTACCACAGGAAGAAATAATTGTCATGATTTGTTCTTTGCAGAATCTATCAAAAGGACAATTTGGTCTATGAAAATGAAAGGTCACATTTTAAAAGAATTTTTTTCCATAAAGGCACAGCAAACACAAAAAGGACCCTAGACAAAAAGAATGTTCCTTGCTGTATAAAAATGTTCTCCTTTCCTCCTCTTTTAGGGTGATCATCAGGGGCCTGATACAAAGCTCATCAAACTCAAAGTGAAGTTTTAATGCCCAGCCCTAGTATCCAAATTAGGGCTTATGGTGTTAGAAACTCTCTTTAAGAAAACATTTCAAAATAATTAACATTGAATAAACCTGTTGCCTCTACTTTAGGAGTGTCAAACATTTTAAGTCAAGTGTCTCATGCCCTTGTACAAATGATAATAGACTGGATGCTAGCAGGTTTGCAGCTTAAATTGGGAGGATAGGGTTAGATTTCTTTTTTTTAAACAAATGATATTTAACCTTTCCAGTTATTTAAGGCCCAATTCTGCTAATTTTGTCCCCGCCTTCTCTACACACAGCACCCAAAGTGGTGGTAGCGGGGGGGGAGGGAACCTTATCCGCATAGGTCGGGTGCCAGCATGCTGTCCTCCAAGGGGGAAACAGACGGGGGTGATGGGTTTTGGTGTGAGAGGAGGAGAGGGCCCTCCACAGGTCCCTTCTTTCTCTTGTGGCCTACAGCGGCCAACCACCATCCTCCCAGGACATCCTGCATGACCCAGACAGCCCTCCACAGTGCCTGCCTTTCCTCACTTTGCGGTCACCGGTAAACTGCAAATGTGTTTTTGTATGGATACAAGAACTGGCATACTAAAAAGTCTTCAAATAACAAGCTACAGGCATTCATAAACATATGCCTGAGGTACATTCTTTACATCAAATGTCAAGATTTTGTCAGAAATGAGGAGCTTTGGAACAGAGCAGGACAAGAACCACTTGACATTCAAATCAAGAGAAGAAAGTGGGGACGGCTAGGCCACACTCTCAGAAAATCATCATCCAGCATAGTCTGTCAAGCTCTCACATGGAACCCGCAAGGAAAATGCAAAAGAGGAAGACCTTGGACAATGTGGAGAAGATCTACTAAGATTGAAGGCCAACAACTGGGTACTCCTGAAATCAGCTAGAAGTTTTGTCTCAAGACAGAGTGAAGTGGAGGAGACTTGTAAATGACCTATCTTCTACTTGGAGTACAAGGGTTTAAGAAGAAGATGGCTAATTATGGCATTTGCCCCACATTGCTTGAATTTTGAGCAAGCCAGTAATACTACAGGTTTTATCAAAGTTATTTACTAGTGCAGATAACATTGACCTCCAAGTGGCACTGGTAGCAATATGATTTTTTGGACCATTGAATTTGAACGGCATATCAAGGACTAACTGTTCAATTTGTAAATAATAAAATCATTGCTGAGTAAATAAATCAGGGAAACCAGATTGGTTAAATTCCATTTGGCATAAATATCATGATCAAAAGAAAATATATGCATTTTCTTCTTCAGTCTTCTTCTCCTTGCTTCTCAGGTCGCAGGTACTGATCAATGATCTGTGTAGAGTCATAGATTTAAAAAAAATCAGTGCAGGCAATTCAGAAGAGAATTATACACAGGATGCTAAGAAATGAAGGGGAAGGGCCATATTGTCCATGCCTGCCTCTTTTGTAGTCATTTGCATCAACACAAAGGGGTTGTAAAACAATACTATTCATATTTGTCTGAATTCTACAATCTACATCCACTTTGCATACATATAAATGAAAGTTTGGATCATTAGATTCTACATATAGCAATTTCTTCCCATTCATTGAGGATTGCTAGAATTTCCTTAAAAGAACTGGGCCTGCTGAGCAAACATGCATGGTGAAGAGAAGTGAGTCACTTTGGAAATATGCGGATTTAACATACACTGCCTACCCAAGCAATTTTACACAAAATACACCTCTCCTTATTGCAAACAGCTACATTCATGGAAAGTTGTCAGTAACTATTTGTTACATTACACTATGAATTCTCATTCCCCTTCCTATACTACATCACAGCCAGATGACTGAAAATTTCCTTGTGACCTCATCCATATTCAAGGCTTTCTGGGGAACAAGGACTTCTTGTTTTTCTGGGGTAGTATAAGTATCAGAGGGAGAGCTGTGTTAGTCTGAATCTGCAAAAAGAATGAGAAGTCCTGTGGCACCTTATAGTCTAACAGATTTATTGGAGCATAAGCTTTTGTAGGCAAAGACCCACTTCATCAGATGCATCTGGACTTCTCATTGCCACAGGACTTCTCGTTGTTTTAGGGTAGTGTAGTCTAACTCGATGAGTACTAATGAAAAAAAAATGGAAGAAAAGGGAAATGCTCTCCTCCCTATTCTCAATATCAGCAATACCCCCAAGGCAGGTCTAAGAGCTGAGCAATCACCTATAGGAATGTGGAAATAACAGCATCATTCAAAACAGCAGATAACACTTCTCCTCCTAATACAGCAATTTTTGAAGCTGTGACTAATTTTCAGTTGTTGGTATGGCTAAGCTTCCAGCCCAGAGTGCTGGCAGGCAAGGAATTAGTTGTGTTGGGAAGTTCTGCGGGAGTCAAAGCATGATTTTAACAAGAATGTCTAATTCATCATGACAGAAATCACTTGATGGGGAACCTGCTTAGTCGTGGCACAGCTATATATGCTCACTCAAACCTCTCTCACCACCAAATCTACAGACACTAATCTGTGATCCCTGAAAGCTATGATGTACTCAGTGTTTTGATGCTGTTATATTTTGAGAAGATCTGATAAAAGTAACTGAAGCACTTTTTTAAAAAAAAGTGCACAAGTAAAATAACAGCTATATTTAATACTTTTATTTTACTGTTGCGACATTTTAACTTTCCTTTATTCAGTCTGGGTTGCCTGTATTGCATTCATCCCAAATGAACAAAGAAGGCTCTAAAGTTGGTAATTGTACATTCAGACTCCAGTTAATAATCTCACTGACACTTGTATAATTCCCCTGACTTTGCTGGAGTTTTTCAAAATATGGGGCCAGATTCAGCAACCCCTTTCTCTGTGCATAGCATATAGTATATAAGGCTATGTCTACACAGCAGCATTATTTTGGAATAACTGATGTCATCCGTGTTTACACACAAGCAGTTATTTCAACATAATGTCAAAAGAATGTCGAGCTAGAAGACTGCTTACTCTGACTCCTGTAACCCTCACATTGTATAAGGGGTAAGGGAAGTCGGGGGAAGAGTTCTCTATTTCAAAATAACTGCTGTGTAGACAGTGCCAAAAGTCGAAATAAGCTATTTCGAGTTAAGCTACACAATTAGTGTAGCTATAGTTGTGTTGCTTATTTCGACTTTAGCCCTAATGTGTAGATGTGCCCTAAGTTAGCAACTGCTATTCATCAGAGTAAAAATTTCTGACTCCATCCCTTATAATGACATGATAGCAGAATTGGCCTCAAATACCTATTACTCCTGAATGCGGTTTTGGAAAAAAGGAGTTCTGTTTGAGTTGCATACAGAATGCACAGGAGGCTTTCTATGTAGCATATGGCTGACCATATGATAAAGTTATTTGTTCTTTTTCCTTCATCATGAAAAATTATGTGTAATTACTGTTGGTACAAAATAAATCAGCCCATCATTGGGTGAAGTCAGCCTCCCCATATCATGAAGGCCTGTAATTCTTAAGGACAGAAGCACATTCTGGATTACATTTGTAAAAAAAACATTTTTTTTTCTGGAGCATCTTACATTTACTTTCATTTCTACATTCAAAGCTCAGCAGCATTTTGAATGCCAGTGCAGATGGATGTCATCCCTAATAGGATAAGCATTTGAAGTGGCACTTGGTGAATGATTGACATTGGGTATACAGCGAGTTCTTATTCTGTCACACTTTGGCATGTCATTAGGTGTCAGAGTTAATCCACTGCCAGCTATCTGACAGGATTGCATTTAGCGCCTGATGACGGTCTCCAAAACATTCATGATTAGAGCTGCATACAAATGCTGCTTACTCAATTGAATAAACACCAGTTATGGGCACAAAAAAGTGGAATTCCCAGATCAGCAATTTATGGGTACACAAAGACATAAATCATAGCACTGAGCACCAGTGTGCAGTACTGAGGGTGTCGGTTAGCAACTCCACTGCTTAGCTGGAAGAAGAGAAAGGCACTGTGCCTGGGTAAGGTGTAATGTGTACTAAAGAACTCTGGGAAATGTGATAGTGGTTTTCAGCTTCACATGCAAGCATATGCATAGAGAAAGTAAGACCCTAGCATCTCTTTCTAGCATTTGTAATGCTGCTGTAAAGCCAGAAGCAGAGATTGAAAATATGACCTTGGCTCTGGTCTACACTATGCATGTCCACACTACCAAGCTTGTTATTTCAAAATAATGAGCTGGTTATTTAAATATAACTCCTGCTTTTCACAAGGAATAGCTCTTACTTCAAAAGAGTTATTTTGAAAAAATGGTAGTATGGACGCTCCACTGCTGCTATTTTGAAATAATTACTCCCATTACAGTCATTGAAAGTAATTACTCTCCAGTGCTTCCTGGGGCTCTAAGTTGAGGTAGTGTGCCCACATTCAGGGACCCTGCCTCGGACTAATTTTGAGGCCAAGGGTGAAATTTCAGGTGCAGGGGGAGCGGGGCAGGAGGACAGCAACTTCCTTCACCAGCCAGGTGTGAGAGGCATGCACAGAATACAAGTACTTTCCTCTCACTCTCTTAGGGTATGTATACACTACCCCGCTAGTTCGAACTAGCGGGGGTAATGTAGTCATCCGCAGTTGCAAATGAAGCCCGGGATTTGAATTTCCCGGGCTTCATTTGCATGAAGCCGGCTGGCGCCATTTTTAAATGCCGGCTAGTTCGGACCCCGTGCCACACGGCTACACGCGGCATGGGGTCCGAACTAGCTGGCATTTAAAAATGGCGCTGGCCAGCTTCATGCAAATGAAGCCCGGGAAATTCAAATCCCGGGCTTCATTTGCAACTGCGGATGACTACATTACCCCCGCTAGTTCGAACTAGCGGGGTAGTGTAGACATACCCTTAGGGTATGTCTTCATTACAGCATTATTTCGAAATAGCTTGTCGTACCTCGGTGTTTTCGTACCTCGGTACCTTCGCTGGTCTGGACTGTCAGTGTCAGCATCATCTGGTCAGGGTTGTCCTGGCGTGCTCCTGACAGGACCTCTACTCCGTTGTTAAACTTTCGGCTGCGTGCGTAACAATTGGTACTCCCTTTATCTAGAGTGTTAGACCCCGTGCACTTGGGTCAACACAAGAGATCTCTGAGAGGCCCCGGAAACGACAGATGCAGACAAGGTTTGAAATCAGTCGAGCAGGTTTATTGTCAAATGCGAAGCTCTACCAGTTGGTAACACAGATCAGTACAATGTTACACCACTGGGCACTATGGCCCGCGTTGACAAGGTACCAACACCGGGCAGGCCTATTGCCATATAACAGATATTAACAGCAGTTAGTCAAAGTTAAGCTACTGTGCACTCTGTAAGTTTAGGCAATGACACCTGCCGTTCAGGTGCCTCGTGCGCCCCCCCCAAGGTCAGCCGGAGAGCACCCTCTGCGGTGTCCTTTTATAGACAGGTACAAACAACTTACATCATTTCTTTACGTACCAGGTTACTACCCTCTGTTGCCTAGTTACCACCCCTCACCTTACGGAAAGGGGGCTTACTTACTATCCATCATGCTGTCAATTTTGACCCAGTCCTGAACCTAGGTCAGTATGTGCATTAGTTTTTAGGTAGTTTTTGTACCAAGACATTTCTTATTAAGATGTTCCATTACTCCCCTTTGGCTCACAGTCTGTACCCAGTACCTCCCTGTGTCCTTCCATGCTCGACCTAACTTACACAATCACACAATTATCAATAGGGCCTCTTTCTTGGCTCCTGTTACTGAACCAAAGTCTTGCTCACTAGATTGCAGGCCTGTTGCTGTTTTCATGTTACAAACCTCTATTTAGGCCTGCTGACTCCATGTTACTGACCCTCAATTTACTACATAGCTTATAGACACAAAGGCTACGTCTACACTGGCATGAATTTCCGGAAATGCTTAAAACGGAACAGTTTTCCGTTATAAGTATTTCTGAAAAAAGAGCGTCTACATTGGCAGGATGCTTTTCCGGAAAAGCCCTTTTTCTGGAAAAGTGTCTGTGGCCAATGTAGACGCGCTTTTCCGGAAAAAAGCCCCGATCGTCATTTTCGCGATCAGGGCTTTTTTGCGGAAAAGACTACTGTGCTGTCTACACTGGCCCTTTTCTGGAATAGTTTTCCGGAAAAAGGACTTTTGCTCAAGTGGGAGCAGCAGTTTTTCCGAAAAAAAAGCAGCTGATTTTTTACAGTAGCTCATCAGTGCTTTTCTGGAAATTCAAGGGGCCAGTGTAGGCAGCTCGCAGCTTATTCAGGAAAAGCTGCTGCTTTTCTGGAATAAGTGGTCCAGTGTAGACACAGCCAAAATTCATTTCAAAATAGCGTTTTGCTATTTTGAAAAAAAGCGTCCACACTGATAGGATGTTGAATCGCATTTAAGGCCAGGTGGAACCAGTTCTAGCAGGGCATAAGGTCAGAAGCTACCTTGTGTAGCTGCTGCCTGAGGCTTAAAGGGACTCCCCCCCCCCCCCCAGACAGCTGGTTCTAAGGTTTCCCTGCTTGCTTTCCTACCTCGCTGAGGAACAGCAAAGCATTGTTTTCTCTGCACGTTCTGGTTGCCCTCACTCAGGACACTACAGCACTCTGCAGCATGGAGCCTGAGCCACTCGGGGCACTCTGGTGCTTCTCCTGGATGCCTTGCTGTGACCTGGCAGCATGTTCTGCAGTCAATAACAGTCTTCCTGGTGTGCCCCACTGGGGGCTTGTGCCTCATTCCTTCCTCATGTCCTTCCACTTACCCCTTCCCAACCCTCCTTCCTGCTGTACAATAAAAGACTCATGTGTTCATTACAACAAAGCCTCTTTATTGAACAAAACTGGGGTGGGGGGGAATGAAACTGAGGTGAGATGGGGGAAAGAAGGTGGGAGAGGGGAAGATGGAGAGTGTGGGGGGGAACCTGGGAAGAGGGAGCTAGCAGAAGGAGGCAAGGGGAAGAAGGGGGAGGAGAAGCTCAGGGCTAAGGGTTGGGGGGTCTCGCTGGCCGAACTATGTCCCAGCACCATGGGTGTGGGGGTCTCGGTGTCCCTGGGGGTGTGCTAAGGGTGGGTAGGAAGAAGCAGGAGGGGGCAAAGGAGTGGGAGGAGGAGCAGTACCTGGGGAGGCAGTGGTCCTGCCTCCCAGATTGTGGTCCATGGTATCAAAATAGGGGCAGGAGTCTGGGTCTGCCCCTGGTTGGGAGCTGCCCCTTGTGGCCCTGGCATAGGCCTGCCACAGCTCCTTTATTTTCATGCGAACTGTTCCTGGGTTCGCACGCAGCCTTTGGTGGCCAAGCTGGCAGTCATCCATCTTTAGACAGTTGCGTTCCTCCATTTAGTGCGCAGATCATGGATGTTGGAGGCATACCACCAAACCTCATTGAGGTCCATGATCTCCGCACTGGAGCAGGCACGTGCCCACCTTTTCTGGTCCCTGGCAGCCTCCTGGGAGCTGTCAGACTGGTCCTGGGAGCAGTGGAGGGCTGGCTGGCACTGGCTGCCTGGCTCATGCTGGGGCCACTGGGTCAGGTGCAGTGACTGCTGGCTCTGGGCTGGCAGGCTTGGAGCTGGCACAGGCACTGTGGCCAGAGTCAACCCCTTCAAGGGCTCTGGGGAGGGGGGAGGGAGAGGAGTTTTCTTGGTGAGGCCCCCTATTTCAAAATAAGCAGCTACACAGCACTTATTTCGAAATAGCAATTTCAAAATTGGCAATATTCCTCGTGGAATGAGGTTTACCAATTTCAAAATAAGCCTTCTGCTATTTTGATTTCAATTCGAAATAGCGGTTTGGCTGTGTAGATGCTGGTAAAGTTATTTCGAAATAACTTTGCTGTGTAGACATACCCTTAGGGTGTGTCTACACTGCAGGGCTTAACTCAAAATAAGCTAAGCAAATTGAGCTACATCAATTGTGTATCTTATTTCAAAATAGGGAGCGTCTTTACAGCGCTTATTTTGAAATAGAGCAGTCTTCCACCAACTTCCATTAATCCTCATACAGTGAGGGTTACAGGAGTCGGAGTAAGAAGTCCTGCAGCTTGACAGTATTTTGACACTATTTTGAAATAACTCCTGCTCTGTAGACATGGACTAAGTTATTTTGGAATAGCGCTAGTTATTTCAAACTAGTATTGCAGTGTAGACGTACTCTTAGTATCTGGGGAACAGGATGAAAAGCAAGCCAGAACCCAGAGCACACGGCTGCTGCGCCCCCCACCCTCCCAAAATCCACCCTTGTTCAAGGCTTCCCTGTAGTGTGGACATGCTATTTTGAAATAGTTATTTTGGGAGTTATTATTTTGAAATAATTCCCCAGTGTAGACATGCCCATGGGGGCTAAAGCCATGTATCTTTGTACAGAATGAACTAAAATCCAAATTGTGCTTAGCTAAGACCATATACCAAACTTCACTCTCCTTTGTCAGTGGTCCCAGTGCCACTGGATTATACTATCAAAGCTACTAGCTGGTTCTCCCATTTGCATTCAGGAAATAGAAAAAGCCCCCTATATAGATGAGCGAAAGGAGTGTGGAGGAGTAACACCCTGCCCTTCTCCCCAGAGCATGATTAGACTCAGAGCATGAGTGCTTCTACATGCTTACCACCGGCTGAAATAGAACCATAACAAAATTTAGTTTTTCCTTCTGATATGGTGGCTGTATAATCAAAAAGAGTAAGGGCATCATAAGCACAGGAGAGCTCTAAGTAAAAAGTTCGTTGAAAGATTTTTTCCTCCTTTTTTCTCCTTTTCACACCCACCCATTTTCTACTCCCCTGCTACTTTCTGTTGTGTTTTCTTATAATAGCAAAAGCAGGATTTTAGTAACTTTCATTTCACTGCAAGCCAATCCCAGAGCACTAAAAGAGAGGCACATAAAGCAGGAAATGAGAGGGACAGAAAACAATGTAACAAAGGAAGAAGAGGTAGCACACTAAGGGAAGGAACAAACAGGAGACAGCGTAAGTGAAAAGATGACACAACAGAAATTTTCCTTTCTTGACTGGTATCCATATGTGTGAACATCCCTTTCCACCTTTCTGTCTTTGTATCCTACACACATACCTCAAGTTAATGTAACGTGTTGTGCTCCAAGTCTCTAATCACCAAATTGTAACTCTGTGCTCCTCCCCTCTGTTTGCACTCAGTGGTTGTCTCTCATCCTATAATAAGAATCAGAATAATAGGAACTTGTTGGGAAATTTCTATGAACATTATTTTTTCAACTTCAAATTCTGTTTGGACAGGAAAATTTCATTTGATCAGTATTTTAAATTTTTTACAGGGAAACACACAATGTAATGTTTCATGTTTTGGGTCAGTCCAACATTAAACTTATTTGCCTGATTCTGACATACCTTTAATGACAGTTCCAGTTTCCATTCTCTCCTATGACTAGGCTCCTTCACCAGATTATATCTCCCATGTTGCAACATTCTCTCCCTGTCACAGAACGTACACCTGTGTCCACATCCTTCAAACTGTTGTTAGAGTTGCCAACTGTCCATCTGCACAAACCCAAACACCATTGCCCTGCCCCCTCTGATGACATTCCCCTTCACTCCATCCTCATTCCTTCATTGCTCACTCTCTGCCACCCTCACTCACTATCAGCAGGCTGGGGCAGAGGCTTAGGCTATGGGAAGGACTGAAGAGATGAGTGGGAATGTATAGAAGGGACTGAGGGATGCAGGCTCTGGGAGGATATTTGGATGTGGGGTGTATACTTTGGGCTCTGAGTGAGAACTAGGGTGCAGGAGCATGTGAGGGATGCAGGTTCCAGCCATGTGTTGCCTATCTCAGACAGCCTTCAAAATCAACCAGCACATCCCTCTGGCAGTAGCTTGTAGGTGGGAGCCAGGGGATTTCTGTGCTCTGCCCCATCCACAGCTCCCATTAGCCATAGTCTCTAGCCCGTGGGAGCTGTAAAGTTGGTGCTTGGGGTGAAGGCAGTGCACAGAGATCCCCCTGCGCTTTCTCCCCTAGGGACTGTATCGCTACAGGGGAGGACATGTGCCGGTCACTTCTGGGAGTGGCGTGGAGCAGACAGGGAGTCTGCCTTAGCCCTGTGGACTTTTAGCAGGTTAAAATCTTCCAGACTGGGTGCAGCAGCCTCTGGCACAATTCCAAGAGACTTCTGGTGAAACTGGGAGAGTTGTAAACTTTAACTGTTGCAATAATCCTTGTTCAAAGTATTCCTTGTAAATTATCATCCAAAAATGCATCATTTGCTGGTCAATATTCTCCTGATAAAATTGTATGTGACATTACAAGATCCCATAGTTTTTGAACTGAAGTTGGCAAACATGTCTGTCTGAAAGGAATGTATGTGCTGCTTACTTCACAGTTAAATAGTAAACAGAATCATTAGGAAGGAAGGGAAACAAAAATGAAACTCCAGTAGATAAGGAATAACAGCAATGAACATCCTTACCTATAGATTTGCGGGTTTCTGAGTCTTAGCTAGAAATGTTTACCAAGAAAGGGACACACTAAAAATTACAAACAAACATCCCTCCCCCATCTCCCTCTCTGCCAATAGTTTCACAGAACCTGAAGAGATAAAGGAAGCCATCACTGAAACAGAGAAGTATCCCGACTTTGGTCAGTAAGGCTATGTCTATGCTGCAGCACTATTTCGATATCCCAAAACAGCTATTTTACGTCTTTTGAGCATGCCCATTATTTCAAAATATAATGGGCTCACTATTCCAATGTCACTGTAAACCTCATTCCATGAGAAATAAGGAATATTTCAGAATAGTAATTTATTTCAAAATAAGTGCTCTGTAAACAGCACCAAACTTCAAAATAAGCTATTTCAAAATTGACTCAAAATAAGCTACACAATTTGCATAGCTCAAACGGCGGCTGAAAGCATGTGATGAGAAACTCTCCCTTTGAATTTAGCATAGTTTGTTAAATTAAGCACAAGTTGTATTTTCCTTTTATTTTTCTTGAAACTATTTCTGACTTCTATGACTCATTAAATGTCTTCACTTAAAATCGATTTTTCTCTTTGTTGTTAATTAACATCTTTTGTTGTTTTATCTAAGCCAGTGTGTTTGGACTAAAATGTTTGGGAAGCACCCTCTGGGATAGCAAGATGTGTGCCTACCATTTCTATTAATAAAATGATGTAGTTTAGATAAGTTTGTATAGTCCAACTGAGTGCTAGGCAGCACAGTACATGCATTTCTGGAGGGAAATCTAGGATTTGGAGTTTAATGGGGATCATTCTTCAATGTAAATATGGTAGTTAGAGCCAAGGCATAGCTGGCTGACTGCAGAACATATGCAGAAATAGATGGGAGGGGCTTGCTTACTGACAGCTGTTTGTGAGTAGTCCAGACTAGAAGCTAGAACAGCAAAATATTGTAAAGGATACCCATGGCTAGAGGCAGGGGTCACACAGTTACTCATTATTTTGTTCTCTTCTCACCCCTCCTCCACCCACAGAATAAAAAAAACTTTAGGACTTACCCAAACCTGCAAGGAAAAACCAACAAAAACAAAACAAACAAAAAAATCAAAATAGAGCTTTTTGTATAAAGTAAAAGTGTTCTGAAAACTCTTGGACTGCTGATTTTCAATGACGTTCTGGCCCCAGTGTGACACTTCTAGTATTGTAAGGACCCAGGAAAAAATGTAGGGAAAGCCTATGGGGAAAGGTTATAGGATAAAGAAAAATCCTCCATCCTGGGTAGCCCTACATCACTCCCACTCCAGAACATGGGGCAACACTGGGAGCAGGGAAGCAAAGTGTGAAAATAGGGAAGTGATACCATTAAAGCTCACTCTATTCTGTCTACTTCAAACCACTGCAGTTAGAAGGCAAATTAAAGGCAGTTTCAGAACTGATCTGACATATTCTGGAAGCCAGGTAGGTTCGCAAACATCCTGAGAAAATGGAGAGAGAACAAGGATGACATAAAGTGCTTGGGATAGGGGCACCAACCCCAAAAATGAAATAGAGAATTAGGCTTTTGATGTTTCACGAAGCTGATCAATTATTGGTCATTAATAAACATGATTGTGAGAAAAAGCACCACTTGTCTTTCCTAGAAAAAAGATTTTCAAAATGAGTGATCAAAAAGTTTAGAAGCATCAAACATAACAAATAAAGAAGAAAATAAAGTATTACAAAACATGTTTTATTTATCCCCAAAGTCAAAATTGAGGGTAGGAGAATTACGCATGGGAAAATATTCTTCAGACTGAATATTTTCTTTGAGGTACCTCTTTATAATATAAAACAAAATATGTTGCATTGAAAACTGTTTGTTAAAGATTATTTCAATCTATTGTTTAAACACCATTGTGGGATATTCATTAAGCTAAAACTTCAAAAGCTAACTGTTTACACTGTCCAGTGTGGTAAACCAAAGTTCTTGCACTATCAGTTGAAATTCACTAGAGTAAAAGATGAATTAATATAATCAGAACCTTCAATATCCTTTTTTATATGTCTTTTGAACAATGGTAATAGTTAAGTAAATTGATAAGTGAAATTTCTTTATTTGCGAACTTTTGAATGTCAGAGAGATGCTGCTAAGATCCCAGGGCCAAGCTATTTGCATGGCTAATAAGATACACTTAAATTTAATGCTATAGCATTGACAGATGTTCGTTTTCAAATATCTATCATGTATGTAAAGGTAAATGTCAAGCAGTACTTACTCAGAAATTTGCTTTACTCCCGAGAATTAGAATGAATTCCAAAAGAAGAAAAAAACAAGACTAGATACATAAAACATTAGGCATGCTGGCAATGAAAAATGACTTCTGTGCTTTTACAGACATGTGGATACTAAATACCTATTAACTGAATTTCTTACTGAACTTTTTCGGAAAGATACTTTTGCAATTGTTTGCTTTTATTGTTTATTTTTTTTTTATATATATATATATATATATATATATATATATATATATATATATATATATATATATATATGCAGAGAATCAAACAAGCCAATAGATTACATATAAATATGGCTTATAACTATCTATTATTCCTTCTCCTAATGTGATTGTAATCATCTAACTCAGAAATGCCATGTATGTTACACGCTGGTGATTTGACACTCACTGCTGGCCTATTTCACCTGACTTAGGTTCATGAGGTCTCAGTCTGTGGGACTGTTTAATCACAATATGGTCTTCTGAGATTCCGGTGAAGCCTAGGTCCTTGGACAGCACAAGATGGTATTGTCACATATCTCAGATTCCAGACCGAGTAGGAATGTTTGCACTGCTATGTTTAGTCCAAGAGACTCAGAGCTGCAGGGTTTTCTTTGCAGTGTAGGGCTTAATCGGGATCCATCTTACCAAGTAGTGTTCAAAGATGTAGGGAGAGACATTCACTACAAGAAGTGTTTTTATACACCAAAGACTCAGAATCTACTGTCCTTAGAAACCAATAGGAATCATTTCACTAACTTCAGTGGATACTAGTTTGTGTCAGATCCTACAAAGACTGATGCATGTGAGTAATTTAATTTACATCTGTAATCTTTCTTCAAAGAGACTACTTGAGTGAATAAAGTTACTTGCTGGCATAAATCTTTGCAGGATCAGGGTCTAAAAACAGTGGTTCTCAAACTTTTTGGCCCCTGGTACACCTGGTTCAATGCAAACCTTTCTGCAGACCACCAGTTGTTAATGGAAACTCGCCATTCATTACATAATTATGCCTGAGCCATTTTGCTAGTGTTGCAGCTAAGGAGAATGATGTATTTAAATTATTAAACAGATTAAGCATTTTAACTTTCTCATGTTAGTTTATCAAACTTCATTTTAAATACAGTAAAATATTAATTTATGTCCAACACAAAAGGTTTAAATGTTTTCTTTATTTATGGCAGGGATAGGGAACCATTTTTGTGTCGGAGGCCAGTGACCCACAGAAAAATCAGTTGGGGACCACACAAGTGAGAAGCAAAAAAACCCACTCCCTCAACCCCCACTAATGTGGCTCCCAATTGGGACACCTCACTTCTCTGGCAATTCAGTCCCATGGGATGAGGGAGAGGAACAGGGAGGACATAGGTTCAGGGCTTCCCATAGGCCAGGTTTACTCTTCTGGGGTTCTTGGGTTAGTAGATTTTGTGGACCCGCCTATGTTTTGGGAGGAGTTCATTGTGTGGATAGGGCTGGGGGTTGGAGTTTGGCCAGGGAGGAGGGCTCAGGAGCAGGCTCAGATTGCAGGGTCTCAGTGGGGTAGAGCGCATGAAGGGCTGGGAGTGTGGGGTCTGAGCATGAGGGGGAAGGAAGGTGCTTACTTGCTTTTGTACCCTACACAGCTCCCAAGCTACGAGTTGCTGCTCCAATTGACTGGATTCCAGGTGTCATGTGCTGGAAAGCCTCCAGGTGCCATGCGCTGCTGTTCTCCCATCTGGGTGAGGGGGAGCAGCAGCACAAGAAGCCACTTCTGGCTCCACTTCTTTCCTGTGGGCTGGATCCGGCAGGTAGGCTTGAGGCTTTCTTCCTCTCCTCCCCTCCGGTGGAAAGACAGCGCTGGCACTCAAACTTTGCAGGGGGTGGGGGGTCCCTGCAGTAGGGAGAGGCAGGAAGGAAGAGAGGAAGGAGGAAGGGGGCTGAGCTTGAGCCACAGACCACCTCAAAGGTGACCGCAGACAATTAGTGATCCATAGAATGCAGTTTGAGAACGACTGGTCTAAAGTAAAAGACATCACTGCAAATTCAGTGGCGAGAGCACCAAGGAAGAGCTACTGCTAAATATTACTTGCATTTTAACCAGTGTATTGATACAATTTTCACTGGCTTAGTATCTTAGCTGACATTGAATGAACGAAGCCAAAAAAATAAGAAGTCTCACGGGTCTATTTACACTAAGGCCACTATTCTGGGAGAATAATAAGGGGTCATACTGTTGATATATTTATAATTTTCAGGAGCGAGAGGGTGGTTCTGTAGAAATAATAGTATGTGGTCATATAATTTAGAACTGTATTGCAAGACAAACATACAAAGGAAGGTAAATTAGGTTTGCACAGACAACCTTAATTCTAGTATTTCCTAACTTTTGAGCGCTTGACTTTGTAATGCTAACGTACTTTTAACATTATGTGCATGTTTATTTATATATCTATCTAGTCATATAAAATAAGATCCTAAATATAAATGTTATCAGTTTACATGGATGGGGTCAACTTTACTTATTGTTTTCAGTGTGGTAAGAAAGGCTATGTCTAGACTGCAGGCTTCTTTCGAAAGAGGCTCTTTCGAAAGCATCTTTCGAAAGAGCCTCTTTCGAAAGATCGCGTCTAGACTGCAGGCAGATCTTTCGAAAGAGCAATCCGCTTTTTCGAAAGAGAGCACCCAGCGAGTCTGGATGCTCTCTTTTGAAGAAGCCCTATTTACATTGAAGAACGCCTTCTTTCGAAATTATTTCGAAAGAACGCGGCTTTTCTTTTGATGGCGGTAAACCTCGTTTCACGAGGAAGAACGCCTTCTTTCGAAAGTTCCTCTTTCGAAAGAAGGCGTTCTTCCTCGTGAAACGAGGTTTACCGCCATCAAAAGAAAAGCCACGTTCTTTCGAAATAATTTCGAAAGAACGCGGCTTGAGTCTGGACGCAGGGGAAGTTTTTTCGGGAAAAGTGGAAGTTTTTTCGGGAAAAGGCTACTTTTCCCGAAAAAAACCCTGAGTCTGGACACAGCCAAAGAGAAAGTAAGAGGACAAACATGTAAAATTAAAGACATATTTAGAACAGACGTCAAGGAAAACATTTCATATCTGGCATACTTCCTGCAAGGCAGACAAATCTCTGGAAGCAGATGGCATTTAATATTGGAGGGGAACATTTCCTCACAGAACTAAAAATAATATACGTAAAAGCCCTTTGTTCACTCAACTCTCCCACATTCACCACCCTATATATGCTGGAACTTGAGCAGAACACAAAACAGTATCAGATTGCTTTGACCTGATAATATTGATAAGATATTGGTAAACATGGGCACACAAGTAAATCTATTTCTCCTTAGAATATAGTGGCTGTGAGAACAAGGAGGTAAATAAAATATCAGAGCATGAATATACCCTTTTGAAAGTATAATTGTAATTACAGTAACTGTCTTCATCAACCTTTTTTTGCGTCAGTGTTTGTATTTATTATATGACTTCAAATGTGTCAGATCATACTGATTAACTGTACATTATCTAGGACACATGGTGATTGGACTTTTTGTTATTTCCCTTAGTCCAATTTTGCCTGATCGGTTATTAAAAATTCTCTCAACAATCAAACATAAACACAGGGGAATGTTACTTACAAGAAACAGAATTCTCACTAAGCGGCATATAGTTTAGAGTTTTCTCTGTTATACTGCTACATACAGCAACTTTTAGGCTGCTACAAGTTGAAGTGTAATCAGAGGCATCTTTAAGTAAACAAATAAAATAAACAGGGTTTGAACTAAAATATCTTTCTCAGGTTGAGTATTAGTACTTAAAACACACACAACACACTTTTGATACTCATATGCCCATTCCTGTTTACACTCAGGCTCTTTTATGCTGCAAAATGAAATGGCCCTGCAATGGGTGGAAATAAGAATCAGGTTCAGACTTTCAAATGCATGTGCAGTGTTACACTTCCTCATATGAAAGGTTGATTTTATCTTTATATAAATTCAGCCTTCTCTTTTATGCTACATATAGTATTTGTTTATTGTGCGTGTTAGGGAAGTGGTTATCAGTCAAACTTATGTTAGGAAAGTGATCAGTCTGTGAATTCTTGCATGTAAATTAAATGCTGTCTCTGGGGTAACTAACTTATCTTTCTATGACAGCTTCTTTTGTTTGAGACAAACTTGTTTGTTCTTTAAATCTAAGGTGAAAACTTTTGAAATTGCACTAGAAAAAAGTGATATTTTGGCTGTGTTTTCTGAATCTCAGAAATTATTAAAATTCATCATTTACAGTTTAACATTCTATGTGGTTGTTAGTGATGTCACAGTAATGATGTATTTCACCTCCTAATCTGCACTTCATGCCAATTTTACATTGATGTGGCAATAACCAGAAATCATTAACTATACAAAGAACAATAAAGATGACAAGCAAGCACACTAGCCTGTCAAAATATAGAAATATCAGAGAGAATTCTGGACTATATAGATCACTGTGTCTCATCACTAAGGCAATTCTTAATGTCCCAATCCAATGGAATTCATTACTTTTGACAGATAGAATAAAATTCACCCTTAAAATAATCAGTTCAGTATATTTTGTGGTTCTACCAACAATACATATATTTTCAGAAAATGTTTGTATGCATGTAACTTAAGTAATATTCTATATGAAATAGGTGTTTCTCTTTTTATGTATAGTAGAACACCTATTCGACAAATGAATGGAGACTGAGGAGTTCTAAAAATAAAAATTAATACTTGAGCATCTCAAAAATACAGCAGGTAGGGCGTACAAGTAACACCAGTGTTTCTTAAACTATATTCCGTGGAACTCTGGTGTTCTGTGAAAAACTCGTAGGTGTGCTGCAACCTCTTTTTTGTTTTTGTTATGTCTTTGTTTTTGTCTTTTTTTGTCTGACAACAATTTTTTTTTTAAGAAAATGTTCATAGTTGTTCCACATAAAAAAATATTATTGATTGTTGTTCCGTGGTCTCAAAAAGTTTAAGAAACACTGCAATACACTACGTCACTTTCTTCCTGTCATTCAAACATATGCAAAGCAATATCCAATGTGTTGAAAGCATTGGAATATGAAGGAATGTTGAGTTTTTCTTCATCAACAACACTTTCATTATGTGATTTTTTCCTCCATTGGGCAAAAATGCTTTGTATAATTTGTTGTTTGTCAGACTGGTGTTTTTAAAACTGTGTAGTGTGCAGTTCAAAACGTGGAGTTTATTCTTGTTTATGTCTACACGCTAATACCATGAACAGAAGCACAAGTCACACATGCATCCAGAAGACAACCGTTCCCTGTTCTGTGTAGTTTAATACCTATTAAAATATCTGTCAGTGACCAATATTGGAAATGGTTCAAAACATTATAACTAAACATGACACATATATTTAGCGATATGTGGAGATTCAGTTAGTTTATTTAAGTTTTCTACTTTTAATTATAATTAGGTGTTTTTATATTTACATAAACAAAATACATAATTTCTAAATATGCTCATACAATGTTAACAGGCAAAACAGATGGAGCTTTTAAAAATAAAGCTGAATTTAAAAACAAGAAAAATATACTACTTACATGGTCTTAAGTGATCAAAAGTCACCTGTACAGCACATTTAATATATAAGCCCACTGACAGAGTGGCATTTTGTCAGTACAGAGCAAGCTGTCATTTGCACAACATAAACAGAAACCTGCTCTGGCATTTCACCTAACTGAACTGAAATGTATTGTTGTTTGATGTATGGCATCGTTTTCTACAAATGTCATCTCATTTTCTTTCCTGGTGCCCTGTTTTAAACATAAAACGAAAACTTCTTTTGTTCCACCCATATTCTATTCCCCTGAAAAAGAACCTGTCTCTCTCTTTCTATCTCTATCTATCTCCCTCCTCCCCCATCTGACTTTTTGAAAGTCATGAGACTGGTTAAAAACAGATCACATCATCAAAAATAAAATGTACTAATAGCTCTGTTACAGATACCTGAGGGAATTTACCGTGCACCAGTGACAAAAAACTATATTGTACTCTTGAGGTCTCCCCCCTCATAAAAGCCACTATGACATTCTCTTCACCTGGGGAAAAAAATAAAAACAAGTTCTTACCTCATGCTGGCTAATAGGTGGTAATTCAAAGTAGGTCATGACTTAGGCCTGGTCTACACTAGAGCTTTATTTTGAAATAACACCCCTTAGGTCAAATTTATAAGGGGAGCATTCACACTACCAAGCTCATTATTTCAAAATTAGTGGCCACTTATTTCAAAATCTGTATTCCTGCTTTTCTCAGGAAATAACACTAATTTCAAAATAATTACTTCCCAGAATAATTCATACTAATTACTCCCCAGTGCTTTCTGGGGGCTCTAAAACAAGATAGTGTGTCCACATCGATGAAGGTTGCCTCGGACTAATTTTGAGGCTTTCCCATAGCAGGGTCACGCTATTTCAATTTTGTCAAATTGGGGGTTATAAAGTGAATTTACTTAGTTCAATATAATTTCCTATTGGCCTTAGTGAAGACAAGTAAGATGTAGATTTAACATTTCTAGGAAAAACTAGTTCCCCCCACCCACCACCAATATTTACCTGCTAATATGTGAACAGTACAAACTGCCTTGTCTTCACTAGTATTTTACCTCATGTTAGCTAACATGAGAAAAGAACACATCTTGTTTGACTACACATTAAGTTCTGGCCCCATTGGAGTAATGGCAAAACTCTCATTAACTGCATTGGATGATGTTCACCATAGCATTGAGCACTGAGGTATTAACATACAGTATTTCAACCTTTTAAACCTCCCTTATTCCCTTATCTTATACCTTTCATAAAAATAACTATTTGATGTAGATATCTTTACTGTAAATTTGTCATTAGTTATACAAAATGTTATAAAAAGTTTTATATTTGTTAATCTTTATGTTGTAGAAATCTTTAATGGATATGTATAGATTTATACAAAACTGCTCACTATTTTTTTTCTTAAAAATGCTGTAAAGCTTTTATTTTCCGTGGTGGTTGCTAAAATTACAGAAACCACATTAAAGAAATAATTACAAGAACATGCTTTAATCTAAATTAATATGTTTTATACACTTTTCTGCAATGTTATATTTGCCATCATTGAAACAAAAAATGTTTCAAATTGTATTCACCCCCAAATATATATATACTTATACAAAAATAAAAACCCCAGAGAAATTCTATTATCATCATTCACTATTGGTACTAGTTTCTTATCTCATTTCCACAGATGTAGTTTCACTAACATCAAGGGATTTGCACCCTTGAGAGTAGAATTTGGCCCTCATAAATAAATATTGCATAAAGGTCAATGATTCATTATTTTAAAAAAGATTTCTTCATTTATGATAAAACAAAACCCTTACAGGGATAATAAAACAAATACTAACTGGTTCCAAGGTTAATAGTACTAAATTTATAACCTAAAGGTATGAAATAATTCCCTAGATAGTGCATATTACTCTTAGTCTTGAGTCTTTGGAAGTTCCTCTCTTTATGGAGCAATATTTTATTCCTATTGCCCTCAGAGTCAGTATGATATAATTCTTTATCAGGAGTTCATACATAATAATTCCCAGTACCCGAAATTTCTTAACAGTTACATGAAACACCAAGTTATGAATGTAAAAGAAATAAAAATGTGAACTGGTTCTATGATCACAAATTTTTACTTCATGGAAAATGGTGTGTCATGTTATTTTATTTAAAAAAAAGATAGCAAATGTCTGGCTAGTCAGTGACATAGTGCTGAAGTGGGAGAGGAGGAAGGGATATCTCCTATTTGTAATCTATATCTCTATATCTATATACAGAGAGAGATACATAGAAATTAGAGATATGTGCATCTGTCTGAGAGTCTGTTTGTTCAAGACCTTGTCCTAAATGGTAAGGGCCACGACCACCAAATTTGATATTCAGCTTCCTCTAATCCCAAATTAAAGCAAGGTCAGGCTTTGGTTGTGCCAGGAAAATACAATTTTCCCGGAATTCCATAACATGGAAATAGAGTGGGCTAATCAGAGGGACAGTTATATTGCAGAGTGACCACTGGGGGCAGCGAGTGCAGGGGCAGGCTATATTGCAGAGTGACAACAGGGTGGTGATGGTACATGGAAGAAAATGGCCAGCTGGGGCTGGGGCTCACTCTCTTGATGGCCATCAGACTGGGTAAGTGGCTGTCATGCTCCAAAACCCTCCCCCCGGCCCTTGGCTACAGCACAGACTGGGGGGAGGGGAACCTCACTGACTCCTCTGCCACAGCCACAATCCCCAGGAGCACCACTGGGGATGGGCAACGGAGTGTGCCCCCCTTCTGCAGGAGCCACATCCCATCACCCCCAGCACTATTGGGCTGCCCAGTGCACCTGTGCAGCTCCCACTCTCTCCCATCCCCCAGGAAGACTGCATACACACACCCCTGTCCTCCTCTGGCTACCAACCTGGGCCCAGGGAGTGCCACCCCCCCCCCCCGGCCCAGTACCAGGGAGCTCCGGTGCAGCCATCCTGCATGGTTCCCCCACTCCTTTATCCCATGCTGGCACCCAGTGAGAAGCCAGTAGGCAGGGTGCACAGCCCCCTGCCCTGGGAACAAGCCAGGGGGCAGAGAGAAACCAACAGGTAGAGTGCACAGTCCATGCTGCTCTGGGCCACCCCTAGGGAGAAACCAATGTGCACCTTCATCCACCTGCCCTGATTCCTGTATTTCCACCCCTGCCTTGAACTCCTCCTCACCCTCCCCAAACCTGACTCTTGTACCCCCCACATTCCCAGCCCCCTGTCCTTACCCTTACACTCAACGTCCCACCTTGACTCCTGCACACCCCTTGGTTTTGGCCTCCTATCCTGAGCTTCTCACATTACAAGACCCTGAATCTAGCACAACCTCATACCACCAGTGCCTTGCCCTGCAGGACCTTGACAATGACGGGTAAGTCTTCTAGTATAAAAGCATATTTTTGTGTATTTCCTTACATAGTTCGGGCTTAACCCAAATTCACATTATATTTTGTAAAGGCTTGCATGTACACTATGACTCTTTATAATAGAAGTTCAAAGATTAGAACAACTGGTGAATTTTAATCTGATTTTATAAGAAAAATGTTGTAGAACAGCACCATCTGCAGGTGCACAATCCTTTTGAATATATGTAATGCAGTTGGTATATTTAGGCTTTGTTAATTTCTTCTGCCTTTATCTACTGGTATCTTGTTCTTTGTGATTGGGAAAAAATCAGTTATATATGGAGTATTTTACAGTACATTAGACACATCCCAATAAAATATTATAAATATGGAGTAAAATTATAATCTTAATTGTTACTAGACATAGATTATTTTGTTTACAAGATCATTGTGTTTACATGTATTATAAGATTAATTGTAATGTGGATGTTTACTTGTACAGTGAGAGTAATTATAATGTATATTTATGTAACTTGTACTATTTCTATATTGTTCAAAGTATGCTCCAGATAACTGTTTTGAACTCTGCTTTTTAAAATATTAAAAATGATAGATTGCTGTACTTTTATACAATTTGACTGAAGAATGCAGTATTATATATTCATTAATATGCCTTGCATCAAGTACATAAGAACACTATGTGAGACTATTAGTAATTAATGTTATTTCATTGATTTTTGCTATTAGAATTTTTTTTTCAAATTAATATCAGAAGAAGGTTGTCACATTCCAAGTAAATGCATTGTTTGCATCATAGTGGACTAAATTCACTTTTTCAAGTAAGTGTTCAAAATAGAAATACATTGTTCTTAAAATGGGGGGAAATGGGTGTGTTTAGAGCTTGCAGGCATGTGGAAGAAAAAAGGAAATGGGGAGGGTGGTATCAAGCATTTACAACCCCATTTAGGATGGTGACTCCACCCATCATTGTATAGAAATGTATTTTTTATGTAACCAAGTACATTATGAAATATAAAATGATTATTTATATTATAGCTTCCTAATGCAAACTATACAAGTGCATTGTTAATATTAATTCACTGGTCTAAGAGTTCAAAGCTTTCTAATATTATCTCAGCTTTTTCAAGTGTCCTTGCATGGCAGAATTAATGTGTTGAAATGAGGGATTAGATCCTTGGATGTAGAAGGAATTGGGCATTGTTATGAGGAAAAGTTGGCTTACACTCACGTATTTATGCCCCTGATCCTTAGCTGATCAACTGGTTTTGAGAACACCTTGCATTTTGTCTATTCATTTATACCAGTATATACAGTGGGGTTAACATTCCAGCATTGCAAGATAGTAGCAATTTGTAACCACTTTCTCACTCATTTTTTCACAAGTATAAATGACTACTCACTGGCAAAAATGTCCTAAATGAAGAATTAAAATTGTCCAGTGATATCAGATGTCCTTTCAAAATGCAAACACAGGAAAACAAGGAAATTCAGAGTTAAGGTACATGGCCATAACTGTTCTTTCTCAGAGAGAAAACACAAAACACCCATACTACCCATGCTTGTGGTTTGCCTTTTCACTGTGAACAAAAGGAGCTACGCACCCAACATGGGACTCAAGCTAACAGTAGATCAGGTTTAAAGAACTATAGTTTACTCCCAAAGCTATTCAGCTGGAGGGAAACTTCAAAAGCTAAATGTCCTGTTAATGCCTCTTTCTATGCCTGTTCATTCAGCACATGAGCCTTAGAATTGCTTGGTACATTCTTAACAGGAAAAGCAAAATTGTTTTTCAAATAAGACTTTAATCTGATTTTCCCCAAAGGGCTCATGGATGCCTTGCACTCTCTTGGGATACCTCTTGAACATCCTAGTGTGATAATCTGAACCTTGGTTTGATCTCTGTCTGTGTGCAAACAAGCATTAACAGAGTAGGTCAACTTTAATAAAAGCTATTTTTCCAGGGGAATGTACTTGGGGAATCCCTTGACCAAATACCCCTGAATTTGGGTCACCAGTCCAACAATAAATTGCCATGAGGCCAAAATATTTAAGTCAATCTAAATAACTATACAGATTTTAGAGCACTTAGACCGGCTGATCTTTAAACAGAAAGCTGGTCTTAACTGTAACTGTAGCAAAACTACTGCCCTGCTATAATACTATAATTGCTATAATGCATTAACGTCCTAAAAGCCTGACCCATGGTACCCCTTTTTAAAAAAAATCAACATATATTTACATCCATTTAACACATTTACAACAAATAATAAGTTACTGCCAATATTCATAGATAACAATGAAAGGTGGTCACTCTTCTGAACCTAACATAAACAGGTAATTCTTTACTGAATTTCTTTTAATAAATTATGCTTAATAGTTGCATAAAAGCATGTTTGGAAATTTTAAAATTATTCCCAACACATGTGCGTGTCACAAGAAGACTAACAAAACAGGTTGTTATAAACAAAAAAATCTATTAACCAAAACATAGTAAAAAATTAACAAAATATTAGCAGTATGTGCTAGTCCCAGATTCCGACAGGTTCACATAAAATTAGTCCTTAGCAGAAGACTTTTTGGAGAAATTACATTGCCATAAGTCTTCAGTTTTCCTGGTGTTTGTTTTTCTGTTGAAATAAGGGTTTGATCTGAAGATTCAAATCCAAAGCTACCGTTGTACAGTAGTTTCCATGCCCCTGACCAAAACGGAAAAACACATCTCAGCTGGTGGTGTGTTAGGAAGCAATTCTGATGAAACAAAGCTAATTTCAGAAATTCCCATAGCATAGTAACTCTGTTTTAAAAGCAGCTACTTTAAAAGGTATTTGTTTTGAAGTATGTTTTATCAACCGCCATACTGGGTTCCTATGTATATGCCAAATTTCCAAAGCAACAAGGTAAAACAGCATGTTAGGTAATGATGAAAATGATGGGGGCTGCTCTATTCACCACAAGCAGCACTTCTTTGTAGCTCATCTGGGGAATCGGTGCTGGCACCTGGTCTGACACCCTTCCTGCGGTTCGTTAGTCTGTCATTCCCTGTGGTTATTCCAATGCCTCTAGGGCTGTCAACCCTTCAGGAACCGGGTTCAATCTCCCAGAGGCTCCTTCAGTCACTACCATGACAACAGCAAAAGCCAGAGACCCAGGCAGTGCTGAAGGGCTGGCTTGTGGGGGTAGGGGAGAAACTAGCCCTGAACCCAGCCCCTTCTGGGTCTGAGGCCACCCCCCTGAATTTGCCCAGAGCCTGGAAAAAATCTGTTAGCTGTCCTGGGTATTTTTCTATAGTAATTACAATCCCACAGCTGGCCCATATCAACTGACTCAAGCTTTTAGGGCTTGGGGTTACAGGGTTGTTTAATTGTGGTTGGAACTCTGGAACCCTTCTACCTTGGAAGGTCCTAGAGCCTTGGCTCCAGACTGAACCTGAATATCTACAATGAAATTGAACAGTCCCAAGATTCTGAGCCCCCAACATTTGAAGCCTGGGTCAGCTGTGGGATTTTAATTGCACTGGAGACACACCTTAAAAGGCCTTCAACAAGATTCCACATAAGAGGCTACTAAGGTATTTAAGCCGTCACTGGGTGAGGGACAAAATATTGTCATGGACCAAAAACTGGCTTGAAGACTGAAAAGAAAGTAATATGAGTCACCCATTCTTCACTAAGATTCTTTATTAGGTAAACTGTTATTTAAAATATTTATTAATAATCTGGGAAGGGGGTTGGCTAAAGAGGGTACAAATTTTTCAGATGACACAAAGTTTAGACTAATCAGGAGCAGGGAGGACTCTAACTCCAGAGAGACCTAAACAAACTTGGTGAATTGGCAACACAATGAGAGATGAAATTCAGTGTCCATAAATGCAAAGAAAGGGAAAATATAAGTGAATGTACTCCTTACAGGATTCCGAATTAACTGTATAATTTAAAGAAATGAACCTGACTATCCTTGTAGGCAGTTCAATGAAGATGTCAACTGGATATGCAGCTGTGGTCACTGAGGCCAAGAATTTAGTAAGATTCAAAAGTGAATTGATATTTATAGGGATATTAAATATCCGGAGCTATTGTAATTAATAACAACATTTTAGGAAGTTTTATCAAACCTAGTGCTTCAGAGCTTAAACCAAACTCTAACTATTAGAGGTCAGGATGAGGCCTACTGTAGGGTCAGATTATCCAACATCTACCTAATGTGGAGTTCTTACACCTTCCTCTAAAGTATTGGTCACCATCAGAAACAAGACTGTGGGCTAAACTGGTGTTGGATCTGCTCCAGAATAGCAGTTTCTAGGCTCCAGCAATCCCTATTGTACAAGGGTTGTACATTTGCTTAGTAAAGCAATGGTCCCGCACACAAAGTGCTCAGGGTTTGTCTATAGCTATGCTGCCCATGGTTCAGAGTACAGGGGTATGAACTGCAATGCACATCAAAGTGCTGCTCTGCAACTCCTTTGTATGGATCCTCTCGGTGTGAACTGCACATTTCTAGTTCACGTTCACATAGACCTCTTCAAACAGGACTATAGTAATGTGAACTAGGAACCTTTTAGTTTGCACCCACAGAGTCCACATGGGGGAGATACAGCACAGCACTTTGGTGCTCACTGCTTTCACAACCCCATAGTCGAAACTCTGGGGCACTGCAGCCTTAGTCTAAATAAAATAAAATAAAATGTGAGAAGGGAAAAGGATATAATGTACAAATGAACTCATTAACTGGTGGCTGTCAAAAATAATTGTTTCTAAGTTTCTTTGTTTGTTTAATTTATTAGGTTAGCTGAAATGTGGCTAGACACTAGAGGAGATAAAACAACAGAATCAAAGAAAGGATTAAAAGAAAGAAAAAAGAGACACGGAGACTAGATGGCTGGTTGATGGGGAAAAGATAAGAAGGGGCCTGATCATAGTAGAACTAGAGCAAGACACTCAAGAGGACACCTACAAACTATGTACCACAATTTTCTGAAACAATTGGCATTAGAATAAAATATGGATTACAAACAATTCTTGCAGGTACTTTTACCACAGTCTGAATTCCAAGCAAATGTCTTTGTGATGACATCTTCTCTCCTGACACATGGTGACATTGTTTCAATTTTCACATGGTATCAGATTGGTGCCATCCAAGATTTGCATGGCCACTTGGATATCTTGACATCTTAACATCACCCTCCAATTTGAGATGACAGGTTTTTGAGAATTTTATGACAACAATTAAATCAAATCGATGTTGGTCTATAGCCTGACAACAAAATGTGAACAGCTGGGTCAGAATTCGGGATTTGGGGGGGGAAGGATCTATTGCTTGAAGGATGAAAAGAAATAGCTAAATATGTTGAGGCCACGTTTCAATGTATAAATTTATCCATCTATGCCTTAGCTCCAAGCTTCATCTCAAAGCCATTTTTATATTGCCAAAATATTAAACCTTATAAAACACTGCAAGCAACTGAAAGACCAATTCAGTTTTAGTACTAACAGTGTCACTGTATTGACTGTTATGGAAACTTGTGTATTAATTCCAGAACATATGTTTCTCTTCCTTTACTGTGGCTAATGTGGTATGAATTCTCTACAGTCTGGCCACCTGTGTATAGAGTGACAGAGGAATACTGTGATAGAACAATGACAAAATGATACTTGTGCATCAGCATCAAGGATACAATTAAAAACAGTCTCAGTTTAATGAGTCCTCTTGAGATTTGGACATCCAAGGTCTAGTTTCCCTGACACTCATTTACATAAGAAATCCATAAAAAAAGAGATGTGCCAAACACTGAAAAATATTGCTTCCAAACTTTTTTTTTCAGAGACCATGTTTAGTTTAAATATAACTTTTCAGCTATGTGGATGAGTAACATTATACAGAGAACAACCAGGCAAACAAGAGGTAGGGATTGACCAATTGGCTTGGAATTAAAAAGGCATGCTTTCCCACTCCAGCCCCTACACAGATATTGTCCCCATTTTAAGTACTGAAGTTGCAAAGAACCAATAGCTATGTTTTGGTAAGACTGTAGAATATTTATACTGCATTAGCCATAGTGAAAGAAGAGAAACATATGTTCCAGAATTAAAACCCAAGTTTTCATCACAGCCAATACAGTGACACTGTTAGTACTAAAACTGAATTGGCTCTTCTGTTGTTTGCAGTGTTTTATAAGGCTTAATATGTTGGCTCTGGAAATAGATTTCATTTTATCCAGTGCTCAATTTGTAAAGAAAGAAATGTCTAGGTACAGTGCATGGAGGACACCTTGACAGTAGAGTGTTGGGGCACAAAAGAGATGCCAAGCCAGAGCTCCAACGAGCCATGGCACATATTAAACTCTGCTTTTTTTATTTCATTTCACAAACATTTTGCTACTGTTACCAGAACTGGAGAAACATTAGAGAAGCTGCTATTGTTGTATCTGTTGTATACAACAGATTGTTGTATCTTCCTTTATGGGAAGTAAATGAGCTACAAATTGTACATTCTTGAAAGATATCCTACCTTTCCTGCAGATCCCAGAGCAACTGGTAAGATTTAGAGAAGACACCTCTAACTTTTGGATGCCTAACCAACTCCCAAGTACCAACTTTGAGGCTTTTTTCATGCCATAAGTACTATATACAAAGATCAGGGACACCAAGAGGGGTGAATTCCATATTCACGGAATTATATTTGCAATTCCTGTAGTAGTATTTAAAAGAACCCAGACATGCAGTCATTTACATTTAATGTAATTCAATCTTTTTTTCCATGCTTAGCTAATTGTAGTGCTTTCTTTATAAAGAACCTGACTCAAATGCTATTACATCAGTGGCAGATTGTCCATTGTCTTCAGTGAGTTTTGGAACACGAAGCTTTTAGATTCCTCCTTTTGCTTTTCATCTCTCTTTTTTTTTTGTACTAAGTGGGAGCTATCCTGTTGGGAGTGTGTCTACACAGCAAAGTTATGCTGGAACACATCCATTATTCCAAAATAACTATGCAAGCATCTACACAGCAATTCCATTATTTTGAAATAATTTTGAAATAACAGACAGCTTATTCTGACTTCTGTAAACCTCATTCTGTGAGGAATAATACCAATTCCGAAATTGCTATTTCGATATAAGGCGTGTGTAGATGCTCCACTGCTGGTATTTCAATTCTAAATTATTCCCCCTGGGGCTCTAAATCGAGATAGCACAGTCTTCCAGATAGAAGACTGGAAAAGGGCAAATATTGTGCCCATCTATAAAAAGGGGAATAAGAACAACCCAGGAAACTACAGACCGGTCAGTTTAACGTCTGTCCCAGGGAAGATAATGGAGCAGGTAATTAAGGAAATCATATGCAAACACTTGGAAGGTAATAAAGTGATAGGGAATAGCCAGCATGGGTTTGTGAAGAACAAGTCATTCCAAACTAATCTGATAGCTTTCTTTGATAGGATAACGAGCCTTGTGGATAAGGGAGAAGCGGTGGATGTCATATACCTAGACTTTAGTAAGGCATTTGATACAGTCTCGCATGATATTCTTATTGATAAACTAGGCAAATATAACTTAGATAGGGCCACGATAAGGTGGGTGCATAATTGGCTGGATAACCGTAGTCAGAGAGTTGTTGTTAACGGTGCTAAATCCTGCTGGAAAGGGATAACAAGTGGAGTTCTGCAAGGGTCTGTTTTGGGACCTGTACTGTTCAATATCTTCATCAATGATGTAGATATTGTGATAGAGAGAACGCTTATTAAGTTTGCAGATGATACCAAACTGGGTGGGGTTGCAACTTCTTTGGAGGATAGGGACATAATTCAAAATGACCTTAGCAAGTTAGAGAAATGGTCAGAGGTAAACAGGATGAGGTTTAATAAAGAGAAATGCAAAGTGCTCCACTTAGGAAGGAACAATCAGTTCCATACATACAAGATGGGAAGCGACTGTCTAGGAAGGAGCATGGCGGAAAGGGATCTAGGGGTCATAGTGGACCACAAGTTGAATATGAGTCAACAATGTGATGCTGTTGCAAAAAAAGCAAATATGATTCTAGGTTGTATCAACAGGTGTGTTGTAAGCAAAACTCGTGAAGTCATTCTGCCGCTCTACTCTGCACTAGTTAGGCCTCAGCTGGAGTACTGTGTCCAGTTCTGGGCACCACAGTTCAAGAAAGATGTGGAGAAATTGGAAAGGGTACAGAGAAGAGCAACAAGAATGATTAAAGGTTTAGAGAACATGACCTATGAAGCCAGGCTTCATGAACTGGGCTTGTTTAGTTTGGAAAAAAGAAGATTAAGGGGGGACATGATAGCGGTTTTCAAATATCTAAAAGGGTGTCACAAGGAGGAAGGAGAAAATTTGTTCCTCTTGGTTACTGAGGACAGGACAAGGAGTAATGGGCTTCAAGTGCAGCAGGGGAGGTTTAGATTGGACATTAGGAAAAAATTCCTAACTGTCAGGGTGGTCAAATATTGGAATAAATTGCTAAGGGAGGTGGTGGAATCTCCCTCTCTGGAGATATTTAAGAACAGGTTAGATAGACATCTGTCAGGGATGGTGTAGACGGAGCTTGGTCCTGCCTTGAGGGCGGGGGGCTGGACTTGATGACCTCACGAGGTCCCTTCCAGTCCTATGATTCTATGATTCTATACATTAGGGAAGCCTGCCACGGACTAACGTTGAGGCTTCCCTACAGTGTAGATGTGCTATTTCAAAATAAGCTATTTCAGAATAACTATTCCAGAATATCTTATTCCAAAATAACTGTGCAGTGCAGATGTACCCCTTGTGTGAACCCTGGGTTTGCTAGCTAAGATATATTGAGCCTTAGACCCTTTGATTTAGATTAGCTGTGTATTTTAACTGATTGGCTTTTTATTATTTTTATTTTAATATATTACATTTTGTTTGATGTATGTTTGTTAGATATCTACCTTAAGGCAAAATATACACATACAAAACATATTATACTGAGAAATTTCAGAGAGTATTATTTTTCCTTAGTTATCTTATCAGAAGAAGATAATTATTTATACAGCAACACTGTACTTATCTTACAAATATTGACTATCTAACCTTTTGAATTTCAAGTGTTTACCTCAGCTACAAAACAAATTTTTCCTTATGTTCTTATACTTCTCTATGATCAGTCTTTATTTTCCTTTTCAGACTGTCCTAAACCTTGCCTTTCCTTATTAAAGTCAATTCACTTCAATGAATGAAGACTCAACCCCTAATTCCTTAGAACAAATACATCCTATCTGAATCTCTAAGGGCACATCAATTCCGTAGCTTAAATTGAAATAGCTTATTTCAGTTTTTGGCACCGTCTACGCAGCAGGAAGTCCGAGTTAGATCACTCTTCCTACAACTTCCTTTACTCCTCGTAAAATGAGGGTTACAGGAATCAGAGTAAGAAGTCCTCCATCTTGACATTATTTTGACATGTTGAAATAACTGCTTACTGGGTAAATGTGGACAATATTATTTCGGAATAGTGACAGTTATTCTGAAAACACAGTGCTGTGTAGACACAGCTTCTGCTACTAGAACTCATGTAATTTGTGGGAATACATTTTTTGGGAAGGGAATAGTAGTGTTTCAGAGATTTGAAGTCACAACACCATCTTGTTTATACATTTCAAAGGGTATGACTAATGGCTCCTCTCTCAGCCAAGACACCAGGCACATGCAGAACGCAAGACATACACTACTACAGCTTGAGCTAAAGAGACATACTGCTACAGTAAGGTCTTTTCTATACTGCAGTTTTCCTGCCCAATGGCAGCTTTTGGCTACAAACAATGGAGGCATACTCACTGCAAAGATACTTTGAGCAACAAAACTCCTCCATTTTGGTGACAAAGTAAAACTTGTGACTCCTAGGATTTTCAGGCAAGCATTTTTGTCACCAAACTGCCAGCGTAAACACAGCAGCTCATTTTATGACTGTATTTGGCCTCCAAAAGGTGTCCCATAATGCCTATTGTGATCACTCTAGTCTGCACGTCCAATTCTGCTGCCCCACAACCAGGTAAGCCACAGCTGGTCTCTGTTCCTTTAAAACCCTGGGATTTTTTGCAATTCCACTTTCTGTTTGTGCAGCATGGAGAGATCACATAGCATCTTCCCAGCTGATCATGGTGACTTCATGTAGCAAACACTGTCCTGCTTGGACCAGTGCAGGGCTGCTGGATCTGCTTGAATATTTAAGGAGGGGAGGCTGTATAGTCTCACCTGCACTCCAGCCATAGGAATGTCAATAGTTATGGGCAGATTGCTTGAAGATTGTGTGAAAAGACCCGTGATCGGGACACACTGCAGTGCAGAGGAAAGATCAAAGAGCTGGGACACATATGCCAGAAGGCAATGGAGGCAAACCATTGCTCCTGTGCTGTGCTCCAGACCTGCTGTTTTATAAAGAGTTGGATGCTATCCTCAGTGGTAACCACACCTCCAGTAAAAGCCTGGAAACTTTGGTGAAGCCCAACGTCATCTTGCACCTTCTCAGACTATAATTGAACTGCTCTTTAAGGCTCACTAAGTTTCCTATGTAATGTTTCATGAGTCATGGCATTAAGGGGTATGCCAGGCCTCCTAGGATACTATGGACATTTCAACATTCCCTATTGTAATCTTCAGGTCTGGAAAGAAAGCATCTACTTGCAGCTTTCTGTACAAGCCAGTGTTATTAAAGATAAATGCATAATGCACCTTTCTGTACCACCCCACACTGAGGTCCGTGAAATGCCAACAGTGATCGAGAAGCAACATGGAGAACTACCCCTTCCTGCTGATGTACTCTGATGCATGGTGGTCCAGTACCAAAACTGAAATACATGTGCCATCTGTCATCCCTCTGCAGTTAGGGAAACCCATTTTTACAAAGTCATCCACTATTTAATGCACATTGCCAAGAGTCACAGTTCTTCACAGGAGGATGCAATTAATGGTCCTGCATGATTGCATTAATGCAGTCTGAATGGTCTGCTTCTGATTAGCAGTCTGGAATTGCCAGTTCCATGCTGCCGTTGCCATGCATTTCTCCTCCAAGAGGTACCTTTGGGTGTCCCTTTACCACGGGGCTGTTGAGAGCTCAGAACACAGTTCCTGGAAGGTAGCTTTGTTCACTTGAAAGTTCTGCAGCCACTGCTCATCATAACACTATTTTATAATAATGTGATCCTACCATTCAGTGCTAGTTTCCTTAGCCCAAAAGTGATAGTCCACCATATTCAACTGTTCTGTGAATTCCAAAAATGACCCTATGTTACTCTTATTGATGTCAGACAGTATATCAGGCAACTGTTAATCCCATTGAGTTTGGAAATTCACAATTAACTTCACTGCCATTCATGATGTGCTACTGTAACCTGGCAGAGCATTGGAGAGCAGTGTGGGATCCATTCTTTTAAACACAGATGGCAGACTGAGCATAAAACAAGGGAGATTGAACAATGTCATGAACTAAAAATGGAAGCACGTGGACTTCTGAGTTGTAAAGCAATGCATTATGGGACATTAAGCTCAGACTTATGATGTGCTGCAATCCACTCCACCCTCCCACAACACCTTGAGGGAGAAGGTGGAGAGCTGAACTATGGGACAACTACCTATAGTGCGTTGGTCTCACTGTCAATTCTACTGCCCCAAATGTGAAGACACTATGCCAACAAAGGAAGACAGTATGGGTATGCAACAGTTATTTTCTTTCAGTGTTTTTTAATCACTGACAAAACTTTCAGAGAAAAATCTCTGCCAGTATAGATATGACCTAAGAGAGTGTAACAACTCAATACAGATCAGCACAAAGAGAGCCGTAATCACCCACAATTAAATGGGATGCACATGTTTAGAGCCAGCACGCATACAATTACATTATTTACAAATATATCTCCTTGTATTTGAAGACAAAACATTGTTTGGATGTATGGAAGTATCTCCATCACTAGAGATATTTAAGAGCAGGTTAGACAGACACCTCTCAGGGATGATCTGACAGTGCTTGGTCCTGCTGTGAGGGCAGAAAACTGGACTCAATGACCTCTAGAGGTCCCTTCCAGATCTATCATTCTATGAAAAGCAAAATTTGTAAAATGGGTGAGAAGGCAAAAAAACAAGTACAAAAGGCTAAGGGCTAATTTAAAAATCAGTCCCTTAAAGATTACTTCACCCAAACATTACTGACTTAAATATATCCCTTAAGATAGGAGTGGGAAAATACTGACTCTCAGGCCAGATCTAGTCTGACAAGATAGCTCCTGGCAGGCTGCTACCATTGTATTTATCTTCAAGTTTTGTCAGTGATCAAAAAGCACTGAAAGAAAATCATTGTTGCATACCCATACTGTCTTCCTTTGTTGGCATAGTGTCTTCACTAACCCTGCTGAATCACTGTCATGTTATTGCCCATCCCTGCCTTAAGATAATGAAAGTAGATGCCTGCCTGTCCTTTAATTTTATAATATTGATGCACTTATAATAAGCCCCTACCAAATCCATAGCCATGCAAAACATATCATGGACTGTGAAATCTGGTTTCCTCCCATGAAATCTGGCCTTTTGTGGGTTTTAACCCAATTCTGTACAGATTTCATGAGGGAGACCAGTGTTTCTTAAATGGCAGTCCTGATCCAAAAGGGACTTGCAAGGGGGATCACAAGGTTATTTTAGGAGAGACATGATATTGCCACCCTTACTTCTGTTCTACCTTCAGAGCTGGGCAACTGAGCTATGTCGACACTGCAGTGCTATGCTGTTCCGTGTCTTTTGAGGGTGCAAGTTATTTCGAAATACAACGGGCTCACTATTCCTACATCACCATAAACCTCATTCCAAAAGGAGTAAGGGACATTTTGGAATAGCAATTTATTTAAAAATAAGTGCTGTGTAGACAGCACCAGATTTCAAAAAAAGCTATTTCGAAACTGACTTCAAATAAGTTATGCAAGTTGCATAGCTCAAATTGCATAGCTTATTTCGAGCTATAGGTGAAGTGTAGACACACCCCTAGAGACCGGTGGCTGTAATGTTGGCTGGGTGGCCCAGCTATGAAGGCAGTCTCCTGCCAGCAGCAGTGCAAAAGTAAGGGTGACAATGGCATACACATGTTACCCTTACTTCTGTATCGGGGCTTTCAGAGCTGGGCAGCCAGAGAGTGGCAGCTGTTGACTAAGTCCCAGCTTTGCAGGCAGCAGTGCAGAAATAAGAATGGCAGTAGCATAGCATCCTTATTTCTGTGCTGTTGCTGGTGGTAGCTCTGCCTTCAGAGCTGGACTCCCAGCCAGCAACCACCACCCTGCTCTGAAGGCAGTGCCACCATGAGCAGCAGTGCAAAATAAGGGTAGCAGTGTTGCACTCCACCACCTACAATAACCCTGCAACCCTCACACAGCTTCATTTTGGGTCAAGACCCCTACAATAGAACACCATGAAATTGCAGATTGAAATTTCCGAAATCATGAAATTAACCATTTTTAAAGTTCTCTTGACCACAAAATTGACCAAAATGGACAGTGAATTTGGTAGGGCTCTTCTTATTATTTATTAACTATTTCTATTGAATTACAATGATTCTATAATGAGCATGTTTTTTGAATTTCTGCATTACTGAACAAGAACAAAGAACTGTATAAAATTCATCATTACCTGTTTACATTAAAAGTTAATGTATCTACTGAAGTAGTAAATGAAATTTACTGTGTTTTTATTCACATTTTAAAAATTATTAATATTTCCACAAGGCCCCATTGTGTAAAGAGACTGTTGGAAAAGATTGCCACCTGTCCTGGTAATAAGCTCATTATTGGTTTTATATGTGTCACTTTGTACAGGTCCTGCTGACTTCAATTCAGTAAATAGCATATGAATCAGACAGTTTAATATTAGCTTTTAAGGTGAATCTGGACCAGTAAAGATTCTTTTAGCTGCTTGGTCTTTTCAGACTATTTTCTTTGGACTGAAACTCTTTTTCAAAGGTGCCTGACTTCTATGTTTCATTAATTGATTTTGCCACAGAAAGCTCTCCAGGCCTGTCATCGGTGTTCTTCTCAGTTATTGTTTTACTTCTATTTCTGTCAGTTCAGTCATGTCATCTCATTCAACCTTCCTACTTCTACCCAAACCCACCTTTTTCTGGAACTTTCCATAAATTCATCAAACATATTCAAGAAAGATCGGTAGTTCTGGTAATGCAATGCTACTGATTAATTTAAAAGTTTGGATTTGATGTTTGTTTCCCAGGAAAATTAACCATTGTATGGACTAGCAGATGCAGCAGGCTGGGAATTAGCTGAAGGGGAAAGCTGGGGTAACAAAGATGTGGGACTGAAAACTGTGAACAGGAAGAGTAGCTATAGAGCATGTGTTCCCAAACTGGGGGGGGCGTGCCTCCTGGGGGAGCATGAAGAACTTCCAGAGGGGGCATGAGGCGACTCAGCCACATACACCCCTGTCAATCCCACCCCAAGTTTTGCTGCTATTTTTGGGGGGGGGGTGAGGATTTCTCAAAAATCAAAAAGGGGACGTGATGCCAAAAAGTTTGGGAACCAATGTGTAGAGATTATAATGGTTTTTGTTCGTTCATTTGTTTTGTATTGTTGAATAGTAATTATCTCAAAAATATATTTTGGGATGCACCAAAACTATGCTGAACTCAGCAAATACTTTCACATAAAAAAAAATCAAAACTTTTTTTCTGAAAAAGTCAAAATGGTTTTTTTCAACCATTCTAAATGAAGTGTATTGACTTTTCATTTTAAAATGGCATTTCATTTCAAAATTTAGCATATTTATTTTAACATCCCCCTTCCCACTTTACCACCCCAAAAAGTTTTAAAAAACACCAGAATATGAAATTTTAAAAAACTCACAACCAACCAACTATCCAACCAACCAAACAAAAACTACATTTCAGACAAAATATTTTGCTCACCCAAAACAATTTTTTTCCAGTTTTTCGTTTCAGTGAGAAAAAAACCATCATTTTGGGTTTGAATCAAAGCAATTTCCCCCCTCATGTTTCACTACTGCCAACTGAAAAATCCATTATTTCCCCAGCTCCAATGTGGAGGTGTTCCAAGCAGACATGATTATCCTTATATTGTTCTTTCCTCAGCAAAGCTGCATTATAAACTGTTGATGTGAGATTTATTATAACTGCTAAAGAAGTTTAGCCCAGAATAACTATACTTATATATTGTGGTAGCCTTAAGAACCTCTTAGCAACTCCTCTGCTACTTCTTCAGTTTATGAGTATGAATGGGGACCCACTGGATGCATCTACACAGAAGTTAAATACAATGGCTGGCCAGGATTCACTGACTTGGGGGTCTGAGGGCTCAGGCTTCAGGGCTGTAAAATTGTTGTTTGGATATTCAGTCTCAGGCTGCAGTGAGAGCTCTGGGACCTGTCATGGGGAGAAGATCCCAGAACATTGGCTCCTGCCCAAGCCCAAATGGGCCTATTTTTTTTAAATGGGCCTGCTGTGATCATGCTACTTGTCTTGTGTTCCATTGTAGACATACATACTGAGGGTTACATACAGGAGATGCTAGTACTTGAAGCACCAATAGAATATGCTTCAGAGACTAACACAACTACCCTTCTGAAGCTTTTGAACATGCATGGCACTGCATTCAGTCATATGGAGTGGAAATCAATCAGCTACACAAAGAAACTATATGATATGGTATTAGATGTCTAGAGGAGGCTGGTATACCAGAGTGCTCTCGGACACACCCTGAAGTTGGGTGGTTGCAAAGGGGTTACTGCCTTCAGTTTCATATATTTTATCTCACAGACACGAGGCATCAGATTCAGAGAAATTCAAGAGAAGACAAGAAGGGGAGAATAGAGAAAAAAAGCTCCTTAAATATCCTTCTATTGTCTTTCTTTGTCTAATACATCTTCCCATCCAGCCTACTCTGATTCAAGCAATTAGCATATGGAATTCTGCAGAAGCCTCCATACACAGCTGTGCATAACTACTACTATAATGTGGCAGATTTTATTTGCTTTCAAACCAATCATCAGCCAAGTTTTCAGAGGGATTGCCTAAACGTGTTTCAGTGAGAGAGAGAGAGAAAAAGAAAGAGTATTACACCCTTTGGGAATAGTGGTATTCCCTGGCTAGAGGAGAGTATGCATATTTCAGGAAATACAGATTTCAGTTTTAGGTAGTGAGAAATACACATTTCAAAATTTGTTGCAATATGCGTAGAGCCTCTTTATACAAAACAATGAGCAGCAGCATTGGCAATATGCTTTAAATACATGCCTGATGGATAGCAAAGTAGGATGGAAAATTACAGGTGATTCCAGCGTTAGATTCCTCTGACTATGCAATTCCTAATTTACCTTCCTCACACCCACATTATGCTTCTCATCACAGAAATATTCTTCTATCAATATAGCTTAACTTGAGTAGCCTTATCATCTTGCCATGCATTGGCTTGATATTATACATAGATATAGACATAGATATTATCAAGCCAGTGCATAGCAAGATAGCATATATGCAGGTTGGACCTGTCTGGTCCAGCACCCTTGGGACCTGACTGGTCCCAGATGAGGGATTTTTCCAGACCAGGGGAGGTCATTTCAGGCACCTGTTGCCACCCCCTTCCACACCGAGCCAATTTCTGGGCTCCTCCCACAACCCAGCTAAGCCATGCATCAGCTCCTGGCCCCTCCCCAGCTGAGTCATACACTGGCTCCCGGCACCCTCCCTCCCACAGCCCAGCTGAGCTGTGCACTGGCTCCTGCCCCCCACTCCTGCAGCCCAACTGACACACATGCTGGCTCCATCTAGCTCACCCCTCGCAGCCCAGCTGAGCTGCATGATGGTTCTCAGGCTTCACCCACCTGCAGCATATCGAGACTCTCTGATCCTGGAACATCTGTGGTAATGCCAGAACACAGATGTTGCCATACCAGAGAATACCAGATTTTAGAGGTTCAACCTGTATAATTTATTTAAGCCTAGGCAAATGGATAGTGATCTGATTGAAGCATAGGTCATATAAACAGTTCTCTCTCCTCTTCCTCCTCCCTTACTCTCACTCCAAAATAGGTACACAATCTTTTCATGCACCATACTATCTGGGCTCATCTACATTGGCCCCTTTTCCAGAAGGGGCATGGTAATTTTTGAAATCGCAATAGGGAAATGCGCGGGGGATTTAAATATCCGCCGCGGCATTTAAATAAAAATGTCCGCCGCTTTTTTCCGGCTTTTAGAAAAGCCGGAAAAGAGCGTCTACACTGGCCCCGATCCTCCGGAAAAAGCACCCTTTTCCGGAGGATCTTATTCCTACTTTCTAAAAGCCGGAAAAAAGCGGCGGACATTTTTATTTAAATGCCGCGGGGGATATTTAAATCCCCCGCGCATTTCCCTATTGCGATTTCAAAAATTACCATGCCCCTTCCGGAAAAGGGGCCAATGTAGACGTAGCCTCTCTGTTTAATGCACTAAAGTGGAACAACTGAGACTACAACTGCCACAGTTCTGCCTAGTCAGCCTTCAAACCCAAATACAGCAGGAAGGACTAATCACTCTAATGACAACATCCAACATCTATTGATGGTTCTATTGGACTCATCAATAATCATCATCCAAGGATAATTGCTGGGCCAGCTACATTGTGGGCAAGTACATGTAGAGTCACATTGGGCTGGTTGTCTAGCTTGTACTTTGACTTCTAGGTAGGTTAACAAGTTTATATTCATATAAATGTATTTGTTGTCTAGATAGTTTAGTTCAGCACCTGAGGAAACAATATAACACACAAAAATATCTACCCCACTTTGATTTCAAAACATGCAGATTATTAAATCACATTTTAAATACTACACTTCCGCTCATTCACTGAAACAACCAATATCTAAATTGAATTCAATATTCTACAAGCTGAAAAGTGTGTCACTGCTATTTAAACGTATACATTTCAACTGTAGGGAATATTTTGTTAAAGGAACACTGAAGGTTGTGTGCTGCCTGGGACCTATGTTTGAGACATTACAGAAGCTTGTCCAAGGATCGTCCATCATTCTAACTAATACTCCACACTACTCATCTTTGCTGGCACTAATAACACTGCCAGTTATGACACTGAACAAAGCAATAGTGATACACAGCTCAGGAGTAAGACTAAAGGAATCGGGGGCATGAGTAGTGTTCTTGTTTATCCTTCTGGTTGTGGGTAAGGACCAAGGCATGGCTGTGCAGGTGGTTATGATGGGGAAGGCGTTGGCTCTCTCAACCATAGGATATTGTTCCAGGAAGAAGGAAGAGATAGGCATCACCTGACCAAGAAGAGGAAAATCATCTTCATGCACTGACTTGCTATCTAGTGATGAGGGCTTTAAAGTAGATTCAAAGGATGTAGTCTACTTGCAGGGAAGGGGCCAGGGCTGGGCTTCATGGCCTCCGCAGCCTTTACTCATAGGAGGGACTGGGGTCAGGCTGGGCTGCCTGCCCCTCAGTGGGTCCTTGGGTGGGCAGGACCAGGACTTGGCTGTCTGGGCCCCCTGGCCTCTATGCACAGGATGGGAGTGAGTCTGGTGAATGATTTCTGGTGCTGCTGGTGTCTCCTGGCAGTGGGACAGAGCTGTGTTGCTCAGCCCTGGGGGAGGTCCTGGAGGTGCCCGGTGGGTGATGGAAGATGTTTGGGGCAAGGGCGGCCACTTACCCAGTCTGATGGGCAGTAAGATGATGAATCCCAACTCCAGCTGGCCACCATCTTGCTGATTTGGCCACTCCCCCTATGATCACGCTGAAGTACAGCTGTCCTCCATGTCCCCTGTCCCAGTGGTTCTCTGCAGTATAGCTGTGCCTCCAATCAGTCCCCTCCCTTTCCATCTGATGGAAAACAATTCCATTACAGCCACATCTCATTTTCCTGACACAACCAAAGCATGACCTTGCTTATAAGTTAGGATAAGAGGAAGTTGCATAATACATTTGGTGGTCTTATCTCTTACCATTTAAAAATTCTTCAACAAGCAGACTCATGGACCAACTAACAGACAGACAGATGCAAATTTCTAAAATATATAGATAAATACATACAGTATTTTAGGTCATCAAATGTCTATGCAACTCACCATAGTAGGTGTCCTGTTCTGTTTTCTATTCTCTTTTAACTACAACTCTATCTAATTATCTGATCTACTTGCATATTACTAATTACTATTATATCTGAGCTGAGCTAATCTGAGCTCCCAAAAGAATAAGAGAAACACTAGTAAGGTAGCTTTCTAATGTACCAGAACTTTAATCTTTTTGTTTATTTAAAGTAAAAGCTCTGTTATCCAGCATTCATTTTACCAGATAGCTCAATTAACCAGCATTTCTGGTATGTCCCCAGGAAAATCATCAGTCTAGTAATCAAGACTAATACATTGCCCAGACATTATGTAATTGAATATTCTGCACTTTGCTTTTATGCAAAAAAGGCAGAAGGTAAGTAAGTAGGCTGAAATGAGGAGTTTATTTTTTTTAAAAAAAATAAGCTTACAGTGTGTATCATAGGGTCATTATGGATTCAGCCCCAATCTCCTATACCTTCTACATCTTCAGTAATAATTTATGTTGATGATGATGACTGTGAGGCACTGCAAGATCCAGAAGTGCCTTCTGAATCATCACCCCCATTTTTCCAGCATGTGAGATGATAAAGTTTTACTGTATTTTTAAACATCTACAGTATTCTGCTGTTAAATATCATTCCTGAAATGCTTAGTTCTCACTCATTTGTTAAATGGAGATGGGCACATGCAACGTAATTCAGAATAGGTTCATTCTATCCTCTGGATATCTACTACATTTGCTACTCTGACACTATGCTAGCCTGTCACAATTGAGATCAACCCTTGTGTCACTGTAATCTTGTGGCATATGTAGAACTCTTGGGGCCCAAGAGACTGGAAGTGTTCTAGTAATCACAAGGTTCTGACAGGCAGCAAGTGTGGAAAGGGCAGGAAATGATACAGATTATAGTTGGTACAGGTCTGCCAGGGGTACTATGGGACGTTTTCATTAAAATCCCTTTTTTTGCTACATCCTCTTAGATGATTTCTCCTTCTCTTCTTTTCCCCAAAGCTTAAATGGGAAGCTTTCACTAGCCCCCATTCTCTGAACCTATCACTTCTGATTTTCAGACTTCAGAATATTGCACATTAAAGATATTCCATTAAATAAGATCTCTAGTGACATTAAAAAGGAAGGGACAAATCCTAAATGCTAGTCACTTTGATAAGGATAAACCAAAAATATCAACCTTAAATCATCTAGAGAATACAATTGTTACCCAAGAGAAAGCCACTAATGGCACAGACTACTGCTTTAAGAACATGCAGGAAACTATTTGGCATACATACAAAAAGCTTCTCCAGCTGCAAGGGAAGTTAAATTCTGCACTGAGTTACAAATTCTTCTTTATTACTAAGTGGGCGGAAACAAAAAAAAAGTGGATTTTTTGGCTAAGTCATCAATACTGTCCTTTGAGGAGCCTGCTTCTTTTCAATCTCTAGTCCTTCACATAATGCATAAGTGGCCTCTGCAAGAGCTAACAGATGAGCTGGATTGCTATCACTCTGCTGTTTGTGTTGGATAGCTCAATGCAGACAGTGAATAATGGGTGACTGACATCTCTGTTTTGCAGACTAGCAAATTTCAGAACTGAACTTTGCCACTGGAGAGTGTGCTGACACAGGTCACCCAATAAACACTGTAATGGAATAGTTCTAAAACAGCTAGATCAGTTAAGCCCCCTCCTATTTTTTTATGAAGTTGGTGCATTCCAATACAATTGGAAGGTGCCGTAGCACAAATTGTCATGTGGTATATAAAACAAGAAGGCTAGGAGCTCTAAATATGAAACGTGAGAAAGATTTGAATAAGCTTTCCTCTGATATCAAGGCTAGGTCTACACTACAGCATTTTCTGATTTTTTTTGAAGAGGTTTTTCCAAAATTTGGCCCATATACACTGGCCCAAATTTCAGAAAATCCCTCTCTTTCAGAAGAGCCCTTCTTCCTCATAGAATGAGGAAGATAGGGCTTCCGAAAGAGTGCATTTGCACTTCCGCAAAAAAAGCAGAAGAGCAAACGCGTACCCTGGACACAGTGAGGTTTTTCCAGGATACTGGAGGTATCCCAGAAACCCCCCACAGTGTAGACATAGACTTAGTGACAAACTGGGGGCAGGACTTTGGAAGTAGACCATGTTTGCATGGACACACCTACTCTGGGTATGTGAAACAGACAGAGTTGGTTTGCAAATGTAATCAATTTTGGCTGCTTTAGAGGTCACAATTCTTTTTGAATTCATGGGTAATGAAATATTATCCTTGTTGAATAAATGAAGGGGAGTGTGGCTGAGAAAGACAATATAGAAACAATACTAGCCATGAGATTCCCTGTCACCCTGTGTAAACACTAAGGGTACGTCTAGACTACATGCCTCTGTCGCCAGAGGCATGTAGATTAGGCTACCAGACATAGTAAAATGAAGCGGCGATTTAAATAATCGCCGCTTCATTTAAATTTACATGGCTGCCGCGCTGAGCCGACAAACAGCTGATCAGCTGTTTGTCAGCTCAGCGTGATAGTCTGGACACGCGGGTGTCGACATCAAAGGTATTTGTCGACCACCCAGGTAAGCCTCCTGGGATGAGGTTTACCTGGGTGGTCGACAAATACCTTTGATGTCACCACCTGCGCGTCTAGACTACCGTGCTGAGCCGACAAACAGCTGATCAGCTGTTTGTCGGCTCAGCGCTGCAGCCATGTAAATTTAAATGAAGCGGCGATTATTTAAATCGCCGCTTCATTTTACTATGTCTGGTAGCCTAATCTACATTCCTCTGGCGGCAGAGGCATGTAGTCTAGATGTACCCTAAGAGCTGGGTTGGGTGCTGGAATCTCAGAATGCTGCAAGCAACAATGGCCGTACTGGGTCAGACCAAAGGTCCATCTAGCCCAGTAGCCTGTCTGCCAACAGTGGCCAACACCAGGTGCCCCAGAGAGAGTGGGCCACAGACAATAATCAAGTGATTTGTCTCCTGCCTTCCCTCTCCAGCCTCTGACAGACAGAGGCCAAGGACACCATTTTATCCCCTGGCTAATAGCCTTTTATGGACCTAACCTCCATGAAATTATCTAGCTCCTCTTTAAACTCTGTTATGGTCCTAGCCTAAACAGCCTCCTCTGGCAAGGAGTTCCACAGGTTGACTACAGGCTGACTGTGTGAAGAAGAACTTTCTTTTATTAGTTTTAAACCTGCTACCCATTAACTGTATTTAGTGTCCTCTAGTTCTTCTATTATGGGAACTAATAAATAACTTTTCTTTATTCGGCCTCTCCACACCACTCATGATTTTATATACCTCTATCATATCCCCCCTCAGTCTCCTCTTTTCTAAACTGAGAAGTTCCAATTGTTTTAACCTCTCTTCCAAACCCCTAATCATTTTAGTTGCCCTTTTCTGAACCCTTTCCAAGGCCAAAATATCTTTTTTGAGGTGAGGAGACCACAGCTGTACACAGTATTCAAGATGTGAGCGTACCACAGTTTTATACAGGAGCAGTAAGATATTCTGTCTTACTTTCTATCCCTTTCTTAATAATTCATAGACTCATAGACTTTAAGGTCAGAAGGGACCATTATGATCATCTAGTCTGACCCCCTGCACAGTGCAGGCCAGAGAATCTCGCCCACCCCTCTTAGAATAATCCTCTCACCTATGTCTCAGATATTGAAGCCTTCAAATACTTTGAAGGCCCCAACATGCAGAGAGTCCTTCAGCTGTGATCTGTGCCCAATGCTACAGAGGAAGGCGAAAAACATCCAGGGCCTCTGCCAATCTACCCTGGAGGAAAATTCCTTCCTGACCCCAAATATGGCGATCAGCTAAGCCCTGAGCATGTGGGTAAGACTCACCAGCCAGACACCCAGAAAGTTCCCTATAATGAATGGTCAATTAGTTACCAAGATCATGTTATTTCATCCAACCATCCCCTTATCATAGAATCATAGAACTGGAAGAGACCTCAGAAGGTCGTCAAGTCCAGCCCTCCGCTCTAGGCAGGACCAATCCCATCTAAATCAACCCGGCCAGGGCTTTGTCAAGCCGAGACTTAAACACCTCTAGGGATGGAGACTCCACTACTTCCCTAGGTAACCCATTCCAATGCTTCACTACCCTCCTAGTAAAATAGTTTTTCCTAATATCCAATCTGGACCTCTCCCACCACAACTTGAGACCATTGCTCCTTGTTCTGCCATCCGTCACCACCGAGAACAGCCTCTCTCCATTCTCTTTGGAACTTTCCTTCAGGAAGTTGAAGGCTGCTATCAAGTCCCCCCTCACTCTTCGCTTCTGCAGACTAAACAGAACAAATTCCTAGCATCCTATTTGACTGCCGCTGCACACTGTGTGGAAGTTTTCAGAGAACTATCCATGATAACTCCAAGATCTCTTTCCTGATTTGTCATAGCCAAATTAGCCTCCATCATGCTATATGTATAAATTAATAGAGATTGCCTATCTCCTAGGACTGGAAGGGACCTTGAAAGGTCATCAAGTCCAGTCCCCTGCTTTCACAGCAGGACCAAGTACCATCCCTGACACATTTTTGCCCCAAATGGTCTCTGCAAGGATTGAACTCACAACCCTGGGTTTAGCAGGTCAATGCTTAAACCAGTGAGCTATCCCTCCCCCGATCTGTGTTACATTACACTTATTTTTCCCGGGGGCTACATCTACACTGGCCCCTTTTCCGGAAGGGGCATGTTAATTTCAGCTATCGTAGTAGGGAAATCCGCGGGGGATTTAAATATCCCCCGCGGCATTTAAATAGAAAAGCCGGAAAAGAATGTCTACACTGGCCCCGATCCTCCGGAAAAAGCACCCTTTTCCGGAGGATCTTATTCCTACTTCAAAGTAGGAGTAAGATCCTCCGGAAAAGGGCACTTTTTCCGGAGGATCGGGGCCAGTGTAGACGCTCTTTTCCGGCTTTTCTAAAAGCCGGAAAAAAGCGGCGGACATTTTTATTTAAATGCCGCGGGGGATATTTAAATCCCCCGCGGATTTCCCTATTACGATAGCTGAAATTAACATGCCCCTTCCGGAAAAGGGGCCAGTGTAGACGTAGCCAATGTGTATTACTTTACACTTATCCACATTAAATTTCATTTACCATTTTGTTGCCCAATCACTCAGTTTGGTGAGATCTTTTTGGAGTCCATCACAGTCTGCTTCTGTCTTGACTATCCTAAGCAGTTTAGTATCATCCGCAAACTTTACCACCTCACTGCTTACCCTTTTCTCCAGATCATTTATGAATAAGTTGAAAAGGATTGGTCCCAGGACTGACCCTTGTGGGCTTGTGGTGTTTTTCCAAGTAAATCCTGGATTCCCTTTCCCTAATTAAAGCTTTGTTATGCACAGACTCAATGCTCTTATGAGGGGGCATAATGCCTCTTAGAGGTTCCTAATTTTTTTTCCAAAACTGGGGAGAGGGGGTTAACCAGGTCCTGTTTTATATTAAGAGTAACACTTAGCTTTTAAACCTGGTCCTTGCTACCAACTCCACTTAACACATGGGCTGTGTCTACACTGGCCACATAACCCGTAATAGCTATGGAAATGAGAGGTCAGAACAGGGAAATGCACGGGGGATTTAAATATCCCCCACGGAATTTAAATAAACATGGCCGCCGCTTTTTTCCAGCTTGGGGAAAAGCCGGAAAAGAGCGTCCAGACTGGCTCTTCCTTTCAAGTAGGAATAAGAGATCCTCCGGAATAGGGCTTTATTCCGGAGGATCGCGCCAGTCTGGACGCACTTTTCTGGCTTTTCCCCAAGCCGGAAAAAAGCGGCGGCCATGTTTATTTAAATCCCGCAGGGGATATTTAAATCCCCCGTGCATTTCCCTATTCTGACTTCTCTCATTTCCATAGCTATTACAGGTCATGTGGCCAGTGTAGACACAGCCATGGGTTTTATATACTTGGTAAAATTTACAACTATTCTTGTTTTGAAATGGATTTTTTGTTTGTTTACTATTTGCAGTATTTTGCTAGTAAGTCGATGGTATCATGAGCTTTCATGGGTACAACCCACTTCTTCAGCTGTCCCCATGAAAACTCATGATACCATCTACATGTTTTGTTAGTCTTTAAAGTGCTGCTAAACTATTCGTTGTTTTTTAAGTTTTTCCAGTTACAGACTAACTTGGCTATCCTCTGAATCTTTTGCTAGTAAGTGTAATTCTTTAATGCCTGTCTACAGATAGATTCTCACATAAGCAGAGTCTTGCTTTTCAAGACTACCATAATCATTGGGACCAATGGTAAAGAGGGTGCTATTCAACATAAGAAAAGCTTCTGAAACTATTCCTCAGTGCTTATTTTTCTCACATATATAAATAGGGATTGGAAAAAGTTACGTTTTTCTGTTCTGGTGCCCAACTTGCCCATACTACGATAAATGATATACAATAATCAAGGATTTTTGATTCAGTCTATCAGGGAGATTGGGTACAGCTATAAAATTCAGATCCAAGTTTGGATTCTGAATCCCCCTAGGGTTTGTAATGGTTTGATTCAAAAGTTTTGATTTTGGCTCCCAGCCTATATTAAGAAACGTGTGTGTGTAAAATTCTTCACTTCAACCATGTAGTCCCTCTCCTAGCTGTTTTGGTCTACCTGTGGATTTTGCACAACTCCAGTTGAGAAATCTATATCAAAAGTGCCAGCACTTCCAAAGTCTTGCAATAACAAGCTTTTCTTCTGGAATTCACTTTAAATACATTGTTGGTCATTGAGTTCCTTATGGTTTTGTTATTAAAAATAACAACTACAATGGCCTTATCAGGGATTTTGTCCCTAAGAATTTGGAGGAGGCAGCAGAAAGTCAATTTCTATGTACCTGAATCCATAACAAAGTTTTTGTGAATGAGTGTGTGAGAGTGAATTGATATAAGGAATACATGTAATGGCTGAAATGCTTAGATTCCTACCAGTGATCTCATCTGTAACTCAAGTTGCAAATAGTTTGAATTCTTTAGCTATAATTTGACCCATCAATGATTTTGCCCCATGCTCCACATGATGAAGATTATTTCCCTTATTGTTACTAAATCTCTTTTGAGATGTCTAACAGGTTGTTTAATGAAGAACTAATGGATAAAGAGGATGAACTAACAAGCTACCTGTTGAAGCTTCCCACACAGAATGCAAAGGAAGATTCATGGACTGCATGAGAGAAGAATTTGGATGCAGCAGCAGGGAGTCAATCTCTATGCAAATAACTGGGAACTACAGTGTTTTGATAACAAGCCACTTTAATAAAAATGGAATTCTCTCTTGCTTTTTACTCATCATTATCTGACCCACTACTGAGTGTATTCACATTCAGTAGCATAGGTGGCTTTTCATGTTAGCAACAAAGAAGGAAAACTTTTCACTGTGGTAGTACCACATGGACATTCATGGAGCTACAAGATCATGCTACAGCAAACATGCTTTAGTACTATAGGCTGTATGTATTAAGAAATTCAGAGATATCTACCCAAGTAGGACCCACAGGAATAATTTTGACCAGTATCGGGAACAGATCCTTCTATTTTCTTTTTGATTTTGTCTTTTTGTAGTGTTTTGAAGAACATGTGGATTTGTACTAATGCTGTAATGCTCAAGTAAGATCTGAAGAAAAGATCTGCATACTATTATAATTAACTACAGCATCACAAGGAGGCCTGCTTAAGTAGCAGTAAGTTCAGGATATTGTTTTCTCCTATAAAGACAAACAATGTCTGAATGGCAAGCAATCCACAAATTCCTCTCCTAAGGCTTCATCCCCGATGGCATCATTGTGAACTGGTCAAATACAGCTCCTTTCCATCAGTACTAAGAGTTTGATGCAGCTGTTGGGTGTCTCTTATGAAAGTGGATACAACACTGGTAGCTTATGGTGCATGAACATTTTCATAATATGTTACTATTTGCAGCCAACAACCATTTTAATCTTTCATTGACATATTGTCTCACTTTGGTATTTTGCAGCTATTACTGGGGTATATATAACCAGTAAAGTGCTTAGAAAGCAAATTAGAGTTCAGTCCCACCGCACCTTACCACACTATGTGCAAAATGAGATTTATCCTGAATTCCAATATTTACTCATATTATCTTAATCAGATAATTCTTAGAGGTCTCATTTAGCTTACATTTCTACTTCTGAGTCAGAGTATTTTGAAGAAGCACAAATGCAAAATACCACATATTAAATCATCAATATTTACAAAGGGGGAGAAATTAATCTCAGGCAGACTAGGCACTGTCCATTGGGTTCTAAAATCTGTCTTTACAATTATAAAGCTATAAAATCAACAATATAACATGTGTAATAGAAAAAGAGATGTAGGCCTGCCTTAAACATCTAAAGAGGTACTAAAAAACTTGCCAATAACATACCCCCCAAAACCCCATGATATCCCAAAATATAATGCATTTTTAAACCCAGATAAAATACTTGCCATATGCAAACGCCACTCGAGGAAAAACAAAAGCTTAGTATAATGATTAAACAAATGTATAAATAAGTTAACATTTCAAACAAATCTGTATGAAAGCTTTTAATTATATACTAAAATACATTACAACATCGAATTAAAAACAAATGAACAAGAAATATGCTTTTTTTCTTGGAAGATTTTTACATAAATAACTGATGAATGACAGCTCAATTCTAACAGTATTACGCATATCCACTCAAACTTGTTTATGGGGAAAAACATGAAATCTTTGCTAGTATCTAATTTAAAATGAGTTGCATTTTACACCGATTTGAATATGCTATATAACTATATTAATGAGAAATTTCACAGTATAGAGCCTAAAAAAGTTGCACATTTGAAACAGACTGTTTGATACCATTAATTGGTTTCTGGCATCTCTCCATGAAAATATATATATTGAAACAAGTTTAATTTAGCAGGGTCAAAAAGAGCATTAGACAAGAGATGTAAAAAATTCTGAAACTAGATTTTATTGACAGAGATAACTCTTGTGATTATAATGATAAAAAAATGCATATTCAGTGGAAAGTTCACAGCGTAACAGGAAACATCTCAAAGAATATGGATGAAGTCCGGGGGTGCAGCTACACTGCACAGTTATTTCGAGATAGCTAGTGTTATTTTGAAATAACAAAGAGAGCGTCTACACAGCCATTCCGTTTTTTTTAAAATAATTTTGAAATAACAGAAGGCTTATTCTGATATCTGTAAACCTCATTCTATGAGGAATAACACCTATTCTGAAATAGCTATTTCGAAATAAGGCGTGTAGATGCTCCACTGCTGCTATTTCAAAACAGCCCCTCACCAGAGCAATTCTAAGTTATTCCTCCCCTGTGCCTCTAAAGTGAGATTGCACATCTACATGAGGGAAGCCTGCCTCTGACTAATTTTGAGACTTCCCTGCAGTGTACTTGTGCTATTTTGAAATAAGCTCCTGGTTTCATGGGCCCATGGTGGGGGAGGAGGAGAGAGATATGAGGCAGAAAGAAGTGAGCAGCTGATGTGGAGGAAGAAAAAAGTAAGCAGCTGGTGGGGCCTGGAGTGCAAGATGAGTGAGGAGGTGGGGCCATGGTATGGCACTGGGGCCCTCTCTGACTGTGGGCCCACTGCTATGGAGCCATTGGCCATGTTAGTGATACCTCAGAACCCTGTTGGGCTCCATTCAAGAGCTGGGTGCAAACATTTTCTCTAAAGGTTTTTTGATGGAATAAGCAGTGTGTGCTGAAACTGAAATGTGTTTTCCCACTTTTTTATTTTGTTTTATTTTTCCCTTTTTTTTTGAATGTTTTTACAAATTCTGAAATTTTGTTTCATAATTTAAAATATTGCAATCTTTTTTAATATTTGTATTCACATTATTTCCTTGTGTCAGCAATAGGCAAAAAGACAGTTTAATTAACAGTACAAAAAGCAGAGACTGATTTAAAAAGGAAGCAAGAATAGCAGTAACATTTAATTATTTTAAAAGTGAAAAATGTAAATACTTTAATGAATAGAGTGTGCCATATTATGACATCTAAATAACACTACATATTATGAAAATAATTTTATATGACAATAGTATAAAAAAGAAAAAAGGAAATAAAAAATGAAACACAATAGCAACATTTCAATACAAAAAAATCTAAAAATAAAATTTCCATTGCACAGAACTTTTTAAGGTATGTATTTATTCTAATCTGGAATTGAAATAAATGTCAAAAATTCAAATTTTCCTGCAAAGTGGCATTTCTAATAAGTTCCTTTAAGTGTGGGGGGAGGGGGAAAGAGAAGCAGGAGAGAGAAGCTGATCATCTCTCAGTGGCCATTCTGATACAGAAATCAGAAATCATACAATAAATAGTGAAGGATTTTATAAGTTTCTCTCTCTATTCTCCTGTCTTCTTTTGCAATGAACCAGTTAACAACGTTGCCATTTTAATGCATAAACTTTAATATCCAAGGGTATGTCTACACTACAAAGTTAGTTCGAACTAACGGACGTTAGTTCGAACTAACTTTGATAGGCGCTACACTAGCGCTCCGTTAGTTCAAACTTAATTCGAACTAACGGAGCGCTTAGATCGAACTAGGTAAACCTCATTTTACGAGGATTAAGCCTAGTTCGAACTAGCTAGTTCGAATTAAGGGGTGTGTAGCCCCTTAATTCGAACTAGTGGGAGGCTAAGGCTTCCCAGGTTTCCCTGGTGGCCACTCTGGCCAACACCAGGGAAACTCTATTGCCCCCCTCCCGGCCCCGGAGTCCTTAAAGGGCCACGGACTGGCTACACAGTTTGTGCCAGTTGCAAGGCTGCCAGCACCCGTGCCAGCACCCCCCTGCACCTGCCACACTATGAGCCAGCCACCCGAGGACACCCAGACCTCCACTGCTCCCCAGGACCAGCCTGGCGGCTCCCAGGAGCCTGCCCGGGGGCGCAAAAGGTGGGCACCCGCTTGGTCAAGTGCGGAGATCGTAGACCTCATCGAGGTTTGGGGGGAAGCCTCCAATGTCCACGATCTCCGCACTAACCACAGGAACGCGGCCGTCTACGGCCGCATGGCTGCCAGCCTGGCCGCCAGGGGCCACCAGCGCAGCCGGGAGCAGGTGCGCTGCAAGGTGAAAGACCTGCGGCAGTCCTACTCCCGGGCCTGCCAGCCAGGGGCCGACCCAGAGGCCTGCCCCCACTTCCATACCCTGGACCGCCTCCTGGGGGCTCATGCCGACCCTGCCCCCCGGGACGTGATAGACCCCGGGGCAGAAGGACCGCTCCAGGAGATGGAGGAGGAGGAGGAGGAGGAGGGCTCTGAGAGCCAGGAGCCTGCCGCCAGCCTGCCCGGGACCCGGGACCCCCGAGGCACCCCACAGAGCCGCTCGCCTGTGTCGTCCGAGGCCGGGGAGGCGTCCACATGTGAGTACCATCGTATTCCCCTTATGTGTATGGGGGCTGGGCCGAGAGGGAGCCCCGGGACCGTGCGCCTGGGCCTTGCACACCAAGGAGCAGCAGCTGGGGATCCTGCAGGGGCCCTGGCCTTGCAGAGGGGAGCTGGGTTTCACACACCTGGGCCCCTGGGGTAATTGACCGCTGGTCTTGTTGCACCACAGCTGCAGCACCTGGGCCTGCAGGGCACACCACACCGCCTGCAGCAGCTGCCCGTACCCGGGCAAGCAGGAGAGCCAGGAATGAGGTGGACTACCAAAGGCGGCACCTCCGGTTCATGGATCACCAGCTCCGCACCCAGGACCACTGGGTCCAGGAGGACCTGAGGCTGCGCCGGAGGAGTCTGAAGGCCCTGGAGGAGCAGGGCCGTGCCCTGCGAGGCCACCTCCACAGCCTGCTAGACCGCTTCCCATTTCCTCCTCCTGCTGCTCCCCCTGCTCCTCCTGCTCCCCCTGCTCCCCCTCCTGCTCCTGCTCCCACTGCTCCCACTCCTGCTCCCACTCCCCCTGCTCCTCCTCCTGCTCCCGCTCCTGCTTCCGCTCCTGCTTCCTCCACACCCCCTGTCCATCCTGCCCCCCCCACAACCATTTCCCACCGACGCCCCCGGACCCGCAGTGTGGCGAGACGGGAGAGGCAGCCGGATTCCCACCCCTGAGCTTTCCTTTCCCTTCCTCCCTTCCCTCCCCTTCCAGCTCCCTCGTCCCAGGTTTCCCCCTCCCCTCTCCCACCCTCATTCCTCCCTTCCCCCACCCCAGTTATGTGAAATAAACAGACGTTTTTGTTTCAAAAACAGGTGTCTTTATTGTACAGTAGGTAGGGAGGGGAAAGGGGAAGGGGGGTAGGGTGGAAGAAGGCCACAGTGGGTCATGCAGGGAGAGGTCAGTCCTCCTCCTCCACCAGGAAGCTCTCCTTCAGGGCTTCCCGGATCCGGACGGCCCCCCGCTGGGCTTCCCGGATGGCGGCGGTGTGGGGCTGACCGTAGTGTCCAGCCATGCGGTCAGCCTCAGCCATCCAGGCTGGCAGGAAAGCCTCCCCCTTCCACTCACACAAATTGTGGAGCACACAACATGCTGCCACCACGGGAGGGATGTTGTGCTCGGCCAGGTCCAGACGGGTGAGGAGATATCGAAAGCGGGCTTTCAGTCGCCCGAAGGCCCCCTCCACCACGATGTGGGCCCTGGTCAGCCTGGCATTGAAGGCCTGGCGGGAGGGATTGAGGTGCCCCGTGTAGGGCTTCATGAGCCACGGCTGCAGTGGGTAGGTGGCATCCCCCACCAGGCACACGGGCATGTCCACGTCCCTGACCCTGATGTGGCGGTCGGGGAAGAAGGTCCCGTCCTGCAGCCGCTGGCACACGGAGGAGTTGTGGTACACCCGAGCGTCGTGTGCTTTGCCGGACCAGCCCACATTAATGTCCGTGAACTGTCCCCGGTGGTCACAAACGGCCTGCAGGATCACGGAGAAGTACCCCTTGCGGTTGATGTACCGGGACGCCTGGTGTTCCGGGACACGGATGGGGATGTGCGTCCCGTCGATGGACCCCCGCAGTTGCGGAAGCCGAGGGTGCTGAATCCCTGGATGACAGCGTCCGGGTCGGCGAGGCGGACCACCCTGTGGAGCAGGACTCGGTTGATGGCCTTGACCACCTGTGGAGAGAGACACAGCAAAGCGCCAATCAGTGGGGCGCCCGGGTGGCTGGGAGCGTTCGTGCCCTGGCAGTGCCCCGCGCCCCACTCCCGGTAGCAACCCCCCTGGCGGCGTGTAGTACGGCCGAGAAAAACCGACCCCTCCGGTGCAGGGCGCTTTCGCCTCCTCCCGCCCCCCCTTTGTCCCTGGGGCAGCCCATCCCCTCCTCGTAGGCCCCTCCCTCCCCGGCTCGGGGGCCGACGAGTACCGTACCTGCATGAGCACTGCTCCAACGGTGGATCTCCCCACGCCGAACTGGTCCAGAGGGCGATGGCCACCCACTTCTGGAGGGGGATGGCGGGCTTCATGCAAGTGTCCCTTCTGCACTCGCAGAGCTCCAGGAAGGTGTCCCTCCTCATCCTGAAGTTCTGGGTCCACTGTCGGTCCTCCCAGCGCTCCAGGACGATGCGGTCCCACCAGTCGCTGCTGGTGTCCAGACGCCAGACGCTGCGGGGCACGCCGGTGCCGGGGCACCGCCGCGGCTCCTCCACGGCCCCCAGGGCGGCCAGGCGGAGAGGCAGGGGGCTGACGTGCACCAGGTGGTGCCAGGCAGCCTCGAGCCATTGGTGGCAGGCTTGCAGCAGCAAGTCCAGAAAGTGCACCAGAAGGTGCAGGGCGAGCTGTGGCTCCATGTTGCCACCTGCGGCGGCCCCCCCCGAAGGGAAGCACCGACACAGACGGGCACAGAGACCAACACTTTGATGTCCCTCGGCGAGGTTGGCAAGGAAGCAGGAAAAGCTGAGAACCGGCTGTCCAGGGAGGGTCCCTTTAAGCTCAAGCCTCAGATAGCCTCAGACAGCAGCCACACAAAGCAACTACTGACCTGATGCCCTGCCAGAACCTGTTTCAGCTGCCCTTAAATGCCCCCCTGCGTCCAATCAGTGTGGACGCACTAGTTTGAATTAGCAAAACGCTAATTCGAACTAGTTTTTATTTCTAGATGCGCTAGTTCGAATTAGCTTAGTTCGAATTAACTAGTTTGAATTAGCGCTGTAGTGTAGACGTACCCCAATTTAGATGAACAATCAGTTTATACCGTTCCAAGTTTCTGTGTTAGGCTATCTGAATCCTGAAGCAAATATGATTGCTGCAGTCAGGTCACATTTCTAAGGCTGTTTTCAATCATAAAGGGTGGAAACTTTTTTTTTAATGGGAATTAAAGAACAGATGGTAGCAGCTCCAGAAAGAGTACCGGCTTACCAAACTGTTGAGAGCCATCCCACTTCTAGTTATGGCTGGTCAATCAGTATCTTGAAACTAAATTCTTGCAAACACATTTATGCTTCAATAATTTTGGTTGCAAATGACAAAGTGTAGCAGAAATTGGAAAATCATTTTTTGAGGAATATATTTCTGTATAAACATGTTTTAGCACCTTATTGCTAAAGGACCAGAGATACAAAACAATTCTATCACTTATCAACAGTAAATTAGGGTGAAATTCTGGCCTGTGCCCTTAGGGGCACCCAAGCTAACATACATAAGGCTTCAGTGAGACTTAGTAATAGGCCTAGGCCTTACACTACCCTCCTAAATAGTGATGATTTTCACTCAGAGTTAAAGCTGGTTGACCAGATAGCATGTGGGAAAAATCAGGGGCCTTTTTTTGAGGATGGGAATGGGGCTTAGGTGGGAGTGGGGCTCAGGTTGCCTGTAGAAGACAAAGCCCTCAATATCAGGATGTTCCAAATAATACAGGGAAACTTGGCCTGAACAGCCCACTAAAAAAAAGAAAAGAAGAATTTGAAACTTCAGTGAAAAATAATGATGTGTGCAACCTTTTCCAACTTGCTCTTCAAAAATATATTTTCTTCCCATTTTATTATTTGTTCCGGCATGAAAGTGAGCAGTCATTTGCACAAAATAAATAAATTACTGGTGCAAATATTAACACTAATAATTTCATTGACTTCAGTTGGAGTTAGGTATGCATTGATATCAGCTTACCGATCCTGCCACATGAGAATTCTAAAGGGGATCCAAACTTCCTTTCACAATACAGGGAGTGGATACTGCAATATTTTGTAACCAATAATACGCTGACAGTAGTTCTTAATATTCCAATTTGGTAGTAAAAAAAAAAAAAAGAAATTCCATCATTTTTATTACATACTCTTGCTACTAGTATATTGATTTTATTATAATCTGAGATTGATTTATTTCATATCTGCAACTATGTCTTCTCTTATAAAAGGCATTTTTTCATAATGTGGCTTTTACTAGAGCCATATCAATAAACCTCAAACAAATCAGACCAATAATACAGATTTCCAAGATATATTCAGCTTCTATATTAATCTTAGACTCCATTGCTCTTTTTTTTCTCAATGCCCCAGCTCCATACCTGTCAAACAATCTTAAATGAAAACTCAGACTATCAACCAACAAATGAACACTTTAGTCTAGCATAGCTCTGAGAAAGGGGTGAAGTACAAATGTCATCATTCTGGATATAGACCTTGGAGGCCTGGTGACTCTGACACGTATATCTGAGTCACAATTCTTCCCTGCATCCCTCTTGTTGTGTGGGTTTGGTTTGGAGTGTAGTAATTTGTTACAGTCCTATAGCAGCAGCAAGTTATGGGAGCATCTTGGCAGCTTACTTGTGAAAGCAAGAGAAATGGGGCTCTGCCAGAACTCTTCCTGTCCCGTGTCCATCTTTGCCTAGTAGTGGAATAAAGAGTTTGGGGAAGGCAGACTGGAGTGCACAACACTTTTACACACCCAACCCCAAGCTCCAGGAAATCCATGCATGGAAATGGATGGAGGAGCTCTCATATATTCTTGCTATATTGGGGGGGGGGGATTAAACAAATTCATAATTTAACCCCATTGTGTTTAAGGACAAAACAAAGATAACTTTTGACAGAATAATGGGCATTGTATATTATAAAATAGTCACAGCAGAGGAACAATTTCACACTCTACTGCACATATACTTGACCCTTGCTTTCCTTCTCCTCTGAGGGCTTGATTTGTACCATTAAAGTTTGTGGGAGGCTTGCAACTGACTTCAAGAGAAGTTCTATTTTTTCCCATGTAGGATTCTATGTGCTGTTCCATTTCAAAGAGCTACGTAAATTACACTTTGTGTCTATACAGTGTATGTTTTATTCACAAACACATGCTGGGAGTACACATTGCACAACAATGCAATCCAGTTCAAAATGAATGAAGTCTCTCTACAGTGATGTGGCTAGAATTTTTTTGCATTACATTTTTCAGCACACAATTAGGGGCAGTGATATGTAAACCCCAAAGAAGTAGAATTCATTTTAGAAGTGAAAATGAGATGCGCTGCTCGATTGCACATCTAACATTGCTTGCATACTCAGTCCTGATGCAGTTGAAAATGAGATCTAATGTCAGACCATCAATAAAAGCAGAGAGAAGCTTTTGTGCTCACATTCACACAACGATCAACACCTTCCTTTTTGTCACTTTACATATCTCCTCTCATTTGTCCTCCAATTGTCTTTAATTAAGCAACTTCAGACAGCTTTTTTTAATCATTGTAACCAAGAACATAAAAGCATATTAATGATGCAGAGACCAAACTGTTATATTACCCAAGTTTACACTTTTTCTCTTCTGAATCTCCTTGGCTGTGTCTAGACTGGCCAGTTTTTCCAGAAAATCAGCCACTTTTCCGGAAAAACTTGCCAGCTGTCTACACTGGCCGCTTGAATTTCCGCAAAAGCACTGACTTCCTACTGTAAGAAATCAGTGCTTTTTGAGGAAATACTTTGCTGCTCCCGTTCGGGCAAAAGTCCTTTTTGCGCAAAACTTTTGCGCAAAAGGGCAAGTGTAGACAGCTGAGACTTGTTTTCCGCAAAAAAGCCCCAATCGCGAAAATGGCGATTGGGGCTTTTTTGCGGAAAAGCACATCTAGATTGGCCATGGACGCTTTTCCGCAAAAAGTGCTTTTGCGGAAAAGCATTCGTGCCAATCTAGAGGCTCTGTTCCGAAAATGCTTTTAACGGAAAAGTTTTCCATTAAAAGCATTTCCGGAAAATCATGCCAGTCTAGACGTAGCCCTTCTGTTACCCAGAGGTAATAGTTGTAGATCTAATGGGATTCCAAATGCCCTAACACTAGCGGAAATGGAGGATAGTCCAGTGGATCTTTTCTGTTGTGCATAGAAAGAGGAGCGACACATTAATGACCTCATCCCCTGTCCAAGGAACAAAATGCAAGTCTCTTTCCCGGTTTAGGAGGAACGATTGCCTCAGCAAAACAGTAATGGTGCGCCTAGATTGGCATGATTTTGCACAAAAGTGGCCGCTTTTGCGCAAAATCTTGCCACCTGTCTACACTGGCCATGAGTATTTGTGCAAGAACACTGACTTTGTAATGTACAAAATCAGTGGTTCTTGCGCAAATACTCCGATGCTCCCGCTCAGGGATAAGCCCTCTTGCACAAGTATTCTTGCGGAGGAGGGCCAGTGTACACAGCCACGTTCATTTCTTGCGCAAGAAAGCCCGATGGCTAAAATGGCCATCGGAGCTTTCTTGCGCAAGAGAGCGTCTACAGTGGTATGGATGCTTTTGCGCAAAAGCAAATCTTTTGCGCAAAGGCACATGCCAGTATAGACGGTCTCTTGTGCAAATACTTTTAACGGAAAAACTTTTCCGTTAAAAGTATTTGCACAAAATCATGCCAGTCTAGATGCAGCCTAAGTGCTCCAACAGAGTTCTGCTTTAAATCACTTTTACTTATGGTTCTGAGCCTGCACCCTTTAAGGGATGGCATACTGTACAGGTACAGGGTGGCTACTACCATAGGAGAGGCCTGAGGAAACAGCATGAAGAAACAACATATCTCTGAAACTGGATGTTCCCAACATTTCCTGGAATCTATGGGGTTGGGAGTCCATAACTTTTATTTGTAACACGGGCTTCTTAATCTCTCTTCCCTTGAAAATTTATTTCCTTTGTAACACCCATGTGGATTTTGCCAGTGCCTTTGGATCCAAGGCACTTTACCCAAATGATGATGGCTTCCAGGGTTCACAGACCACATATCCCAGAATTCTTGGTGATGACAGGGATGGGGACAGAAGAACCTAAAAATCCCTTCTGGGAAAATAGGGCAGCTTCTGTAATCTTAACAAGCAGTCCATTAGGTCAATGAAAAGCCAGGAGTGCACAACCCCAGAAAGGGGCTGATTATATATAAAAAGAGCATTTAATTTGTGTTTGGAAGCTGGGAAAAAGACAGAAAATACATAGTCTACACTACAATGTATTTCCAGGATTACACGGACTCAGATCAATTTACCCTAGGTTAGATAGCCCAGGGTTTGATTGTCAACTTTATGTTGCAAATTTTTCTTACTTAGGCTTAAATTTGTCCACACTGAAGAATTAAGAACCAAATAAAAACAACTATATCCCAGATCTTTGGCCTCCTAGCCCTGTGGGAATATTTAACTGTCCACCCTGGCACACAACAGGAAATTTGAAGAAAACAGCCTGGTGATCATTCATTATGATTGGTGTACTTCCAGCAACCGGAGCCATCTACATGAAGGAGGCAACTTTTGAAGAATTTCTCTTAACTATGCTTTCACTCCTGTGTCAGAAAACACGCAGAGCTTCTGTCAGATGCTGCTGGTCATTTTGGCAGCATTTTCTGATTCACCAAAGGCAACAGAGAGCTTATAATGGAGGTGAAGAACACAGGTATGACAGACTCAAACTGGCTGATGCTGCTCATAACATGTATCACAACTGAGGATGCCCACTGATCCATAATGCTGCTGGATCAGTGCCACAACAACAAATATGTGGCACTAGATCATCATGCAAACCTGATGATTGGCTGGGGGTACCTTGCACTGAAATGGATTAGTTTTGTAAAGGGCAAACATTTTCACCTTCCCGCATTGTTTCCACTTGCCTTGTTGTACCATTCAATGATTGCAGAGCAGAGTACTTACTGGCAATGTAAAGTTATGTTAATAAAAATGAATGTCCTATTAAAAACTGTGCCTTCTCAAGTAAACATTCATTTTCAGGGAGTTTTTACTGTGTTTTCAAGTCTTCATTTTGAAGTCCATTATGGGGGTGGGAAGCCAAGAAGCAGGTAACATGACCTTTGCCATTGGCAGAGACATACTGGTAATGAGGGTGTAAAACTATGAATTAGTTCATAAAACAGAAATGTCTCCCATTTCCACATTAATGAACACTAAAATGGACTCCAAAACTCACCAGACTCAGGTGAGGTTTCTGTCCCTTTCCTTGTCTGCTGCAGGCTCCATGGCAGGCTGTTCCTCTTTAAACAGCTGCTCCCAGTAGGTCCCCAGCATGTACTGCTGCTGCTGCTGCTTCTCCAAAGCCTACTCAGAAACTGGTTTCCACAATAGAGTCACTGTCTTCACTCAGTGCCTGCTGGTAGCTCCCATCAGTCCCCACATTAGAGTCTGAGACCAGCAGGCCACCATCCTAGCTGACCAGTTCCTCATTCACCACCATCATTCACCAGGCCATCATGCTCACTGCTATCACCATGTCTAGCTCTAGGTCAAACATCTTAAAACATAAAAAACAATATATAGTCTTGCAGCCCCTTAGAGACTAACAAAACATGTAGATGGTGTCATGAGCTTTTGTGGGCACAGCCCACTTCTTCAGATGAATGGAGTTATTAAAGGTCCAGTTTCTAAAAAAATAGAGGATAGGAGGGGAGAGAAGGAAAAGGAAGGGAAAAAAAGAAGAAAAGAGGAAAGAAATAGTGAATTAGAGTGTCCATGCTACATGAAGCTTGATGGAAACTCTAATTGACTATTTCTTCCCCCTTTTTTTCTTTTTTCCCTTTGTTTTTCCTTCTCTCCCCACCCTCCACCACATCCCCTAATTATTTAGATACTGGACCTTTAATAATTCCATTCATCTGAAAAAATGGGTAGTGCCCATGAAAGCTCATGATACATTCTACATGTTTTGTTAGGGTACGTCTAGACTACATGCCTCTGTCGCCAGAGGCATGTAGATTAGGCTACCAGACATAGGAAAATGAAGCGGCAATTTAAATAATCGCCGCTTCATTTAAATTTACATGGCTGCCGCGCTGAGCTGACAAACAGCTGATCAGCTGTTTGTCGGCTCAGCGCGATAGTCTGGACGCGTGGGTGTTGACATCAAAGGTATTTGTCGACCACCCAGGTATGCCTCCTGGGATGAGGTATACCTGGGTGGTTGACAAATACCTTTGATGTTGCCCGCCGCTGCTGCGGCTTCGCTCCGGTGCCCCTGGTCTGCTGGAGACGGTCTCCAGCAGACCAGGGGCACCAGGAGCAGCTTTTCTCGCCCCGGAGGTCGAGGTGGCGGATCGCTGCCTTTGAGCTCCGGGGCGAGAAAGCCCCGTCCATAAGTGTGGATCCGACGTAAGTCAGATCCGCGTAAGTCGGGGAGTGCCTGTATTTCTTTCCCCTTTTCTTCTTTTTTCCCTTCCTTTTCCTTCTCTCCCCTCCCATCCTCTATTTATTTAGAAACTGGACCTTTAGTAACTCCATTCATCTGAAGAAGTGGGCTGTGCCCACAAAAGCTCATGACACCATCTATATTATAGCATCATTGGGATCAGAGCTGGCACTTGTTGAAGTAAATGAGGCAGTTCACACCTGAGAGCTATTGTTCCAGATGCTCCACAAATTCAGGCAGGTGTCTATTTTTGCTGTATATTTCAACTGTTTTATTCACAATCATCATGGCAAGAGATTTAAAAAATAAAGACATAAACAAGAAAAGCTGAAAGTGTGGAGAACTGTGAGATCTCTCCAGACCTGCCTTGTTTGCACATTTGGGGAAGCACTGCCCTAAGTAATTCAAAGGTTGAGAAGCCTTTTCAAACCCACCTCTTGATCTGATAGTGATCATCTAAAAGTAAGGTACAATACATTGTGGCTTGTGATTTGTCACAAGACACTAATATAGATCAAAATGTAAATATATACAATCTGCCCTTTATGATCCAAACATCATGTATTTAAAAATGCAAGAGAGCTGAGTATTTCGATTAGTAAATCTGAGGCTATCATGATCTACTTGCTCACGATGCACATGATGCAAGAATTTCCAGAGGAAATTCCAAGGCCTGTGTTATACCAGAAGTCAGGCTGGATGATCATAGTGGCCCTAACATTCCTAAATTCTATGAGTGAAAGGAAAAATTTCTCAAGTAAACTATCAGTTGTAATTTATTATTCTGCTCTAATTGAAAATTTATAACATGAAAGACCCATATCCTCTGTTATAGCGAAAGAGTGGTTAGGTAATTTAAGTGAAGAGAGGTGCAAAGGAGTAACTCTTGTATAAGTCTACCGATGGGAGGGAAGGGAGGGCAAGAGGGCAGTTGAACCAGGGCCCAGCAATTCAAATAGGACCTGGACTCCCAGCTGCTGCCACTGCTACTGCTGCAGCAGTGGCAGTCAGAGCCCTGACCCTTTAAATTGCTGTCCAGAGCACTGTACTGTGCACGCCAGGTGGCTCTGAGGGCTGGGATGGATCTGCTGTGCTCTGGCATTGTGGAGGGCTGGCTATCTTAGCCCCTCCCCTTTCTCCTGAGGCTCTGCCCTTCTGGGACTGAGGAGCTGGGCCCTCTCCGCCTTGCCCAAGGACCTGCAGAGTCTGTCTGCTCCCCTGCTCTTGTGCTACTGAGATCCTTGTGCAGCTGTTCAGTCTCCCAGTACAAATTGGAACAGTATAAAGAGATGCCATTCTTCTGTGACTTCTTTAGTAGTGTCTGTGGCAGCTTTGACCAAAGTGTAATGCAAAACCATCTTTACAGAGGAGAAGTCGGCCCAATGCTGGCAGATGAGATACAAGCTTTGTGTCATGTTGGGTCTCTGACTGCAGTGTCTCATTATTTCCAGTAAGCTGTAGAATCACATTACCAGTTATCCACTTACAGGGCAGAAATACCCAGATGTCCTTTCAAGGTCAGCAGCGTATGTGAAATGGTTTTAAAGTTTCAAGATAAACCCAGTGATACAATTCCATTGGAAAAAAAGTAATTTCCTCTAAACCTACCTCTCATTTCCTTTGCAACTGTATATTGAATATAACAACAGAAAATTAAACACTGATATTGTATTTTGCAGAAATAAAGGAGGGCACTTTCAGGTTAGTACCTCAGATTGATCACATTTGAATTTGATCAACAATTCATGAGCCAGGCTAGCTATGCTCCTTTCAGCTTCTAAAACACCAATAATCATGAAATTAGTATGTAAACCAAAATTGTACAGGAAATGAGTTACAGCTAGAAAAACTTACTCTGTTTTCATTTTATACCCACTGCAACTAAATTTAACTTTTCAGTAGTTCATTTTTGAGCTCCGGATCATGGATTTTGAAATGAAAATGATCAGGAGTATAATTAAGGACTGCTTGAAGCAAATCAAATAAAAAGTCATACACAATTTCCTTTACTAAGGGCACACTAGGGAGTATGACAGGGAGAGCTGGACAATTTGCCTGTCCCTTTGACATGCTAATGATAAAAATTTTAATACATGATACAAAGTCATTTAATTGCTTATATACTTCTGAATCTACCATAAGCTCATCAGAATCACAATTAGCTAATTAGTTAATTAGCACTTTTCCCCATCCTGCTCTCTCCATCGCCAGTGTTATTCTCTTTATCTCAGAGTGATCATTGAACAAGCAATCACATTTATTTTCATATGCCCAGCTGTACTGGCCAGAAAGTGTCTATAGAACCATGTTATATACACACAACTAGATACCAAAACAACTCAATTGATTTTATTTCACTCCTTTCTGTTATTTCTGCAAATCTGTATAGATAGTCTTATTGCTAAATAAGGAGTGTCCAATTTTGCATTATCTTAATTTGGTAAAAAGATGGAGTTGTGGTAAACGAGAATAGGACACTTAAGTCTTTTTTAAAGTATTTGTTACCACTTTCATTTGTGTCCATTGACCAGGAGATTCAAAAGAATGAGATATTGACACAGAAATGGATTTGGAAGCTGAAGGCTACAGCTTAATTACTTTTAATGAGGGAGGGGATGGAGGAGAGGGGAGGCCTCCAGGGTGGTATTAAATGGTCTCCATGCCAAAACCAATATTCTGGGTTGGTTTCTTCATTCTAACCCTCTTGTCTCCCCACAAAGAGGGATAACGAGGATAAACACATGAAGGGCACTATAGCTTGCAAAGTCTTAAGGTGCCTACATCTTACTCCATGCTAATGGGGTATTTGATGGGTTAGATCACAGAGATCCCTTTGAGACTGTCACCAGCTGTGCTGATCATAACACTAAATCTGCCCATCTGCTCTCTGGGGCATCCCACACCTTGCCCTGCTAAGCCAGATGCTCCGGTCTCCTCCAGCAAAGGCACAGAATTGTGCTAAGAGTCCCCCAGAAGAGTATCATAGACACTGATAATAATTCAGCTCTGGGAGGTCTCAGTTATAGAGACTTGACAGCATCTAGCACCGCAGCCCCAAATAGCGACACAAATTCCAAATAAATCCCTTTTACTCTGTATAAAAGTTTTACACAGAGAAAGCTCATGAAGTTTGCTCTCTTTACCAATGAAAAAGAGATATGCACAGCTGTTGTCCCCCTTCAGGTAACAATTATTTCTACAGGATTTGATATTAAACAAAGTGATTTTATAAATATAAAAAGTAGGATGTAAGTGATTACAAGTGAAAACAAACAGATCAAAGCAAGTTAGCAAGCAAAAATAAAAGAAAACATGTCAGCTAATCCTAACACAGTAAGAAAAATTACTAATCATATTTCTCAACCTAGTTCTTATATCAGATGCAATTTTTCATAAGCCACCCCTGTAGTTTCGGTTCTTTTTTCCTCCCAGCTTCTCTTGCATATTCTCTGAGGGTATGTCTACACTACAGCACTAATTGGAACTAACTAAATTCGAATTAGTTAATTTGAACTAAGCTAATTCGAACTAGTGCATCTAGACCTAAAAACTAGTTTGAATTAGCATTTTGCTCATTTGAACTAGCATGTCCACACTGAGTGGACCCTGAACTGAGGTTAAGGATGGCCGGAAGCAGTGCTGGCAGGGCATCAGATTAGGACTTAGAGTGTGGAGCTGCTGCCTCAGGCTAGCCACGGGCTGTGCTTAAAGGGACCCGACCCCCACCCCGGACAGACAGTTCTCAGGGGTTCCCCGCTTGCAAAGCAGTCCTGGCTTGGAGTGCCCAGAGTGCCCACACTCGGCACATCACAGCACTCGGCCATCAGCCCAGCTGCACTTGCCACAGGCTGCCATCCAGAGGGGGGGAGTCAATCAAGGGCCTTCAGGAGAGTTTCCACCCCGAGAAGCCCACAGAGCCAGCCCAGTCTTCCCTATCGGGGGCTCATACCCCATTCCTCTCTCACCTCCTTCCACTTACCCCTCCCTACCCCCTTCCTGATGTACAAAATAAAGGACACGTGTGTTCAAAAATAGAAACTCTCTTTATTGAACAAAACTGGGGGAAACTGGGAAAAGAAGGTGGGAGAGGGGAAGAGAGAGGGTGGGAGAGGGGAGGGCAACTAAAATGATCAGGGGTTTGGAACAGGTCCCATATGAAGAGAGGCTAAAGAGACTGGGACTTGTCAGCTTAGAAAAGAGGAGACTGAGGGGAGATATGATAGAGGTCTATAAAAGCATGAGTGGTATGGAGAGGGTGCATAAAGAAAAGTTCTTCATTAGTTCCCATAATAGAAGGACTAAAGGACACCAAATTAAATGAATGGGTAGCAGGCTTCAAACTAACAACAGAAAGTTCTTTTCACAAAGCACATAGTCAACCTGTGGAACTCCTTGCTGCAGGAGGCTGTGAAGGCTAGAACTAGAACAGAGTTTAAAGAGAAGTTAGATAAAGTCATGGAGGTTGAGTCCATGGAGTGGTATTAGCCAGGAGGTAGGAATCGTGTCCCTGGCCTCTGTTTGTGGAAGGTTGGAGATGGATGGCATGAGACAAATGGCTTGGTCATTGTCTTCGGTCCATCCCCTCCAGGGTACCTAGTGTTGGCCGCTGTCGGAAGACAGGCTACTGGGCTAGATGGACCTTTGGTCTGACCCAGTACGGCCATTCTTAGCTCAGAGCTCAGGGTCGGGGGTCTCACTGGACCACCTTGATTTTCATGCCAACCTCCTCCTGGGTGGCCAGGCTGGCAGCTATCCTGTCCTAGACGGCCACTTTCCTGTGCCTAGTGCAGAGGTCGTGGATGAGGTCCACGATGTCTACACTAGACCAGGCGGGCGCCCGTCTCTTGAGGACTTGGACAGGCTCCTGGGAGCCGCCAGCCTGGTCCCGGGAAGAGGCAGAGGGCTGGATGGCAGTGGGTGGCCGGCTCGAGCCGTGCCAGGTGCAGGGTCTGCTGTCTGGGTGCTGGCAGGCTTGCACCTGGCACGGGCACCGTAGCCAGCCCGTGCCCCTTTAAGGGCTCCGGGGCCGGGAGGGGGGCAGAAGAATTTCCCTGGTGTTGGCCAGAGTGGCCACCAGGGAAAGCTGGGGTGGGCTAGTCTCCCACTAGTTCAAATTAAGGGCCTACACAGCCCTTAATTCGAACTAGTTAATTCGAACTAGGCGTTAGTCCTCGTAGAATGAGGTTTACCTAGTTCGAATTAAGCGCTCCGCTAGTTCGAATTAAGTTCAAACTAGCGGTTTGCATGTGTAGCGCCTATCAAAGTTCATTCGATAGTTTGAATTAACTTTGTAGTGTAGACATACCCTGAGGGTGGAGTGGCCATTTCCAGCCAGCTGTAAATCCTCATTGTTTACTTTCCTTCCCTTAAATAGAATTTTTGCAGTGCAGAAAACCTTTGTTCCATTCTCCCTCCATCCCTCCCTCCCATCTGGAAGAATACAAATACAGCATGGATTCCAGTGCCATGTGACATGCTCATTTGTCTTTGTTGGATCAAGCATAGTTTGGACTTACAGGAAAAACAAAGCCATTTACAACTCATTGTCTTCAATGCTGTGCCATTAAGTTCCTTAAGTACCACTAATGGCGTTCACTAGAAGACCTAGCTTAATAAGCAGGTTTATACTTCATATTTCTAACTTCATGTACAAGAATGACATTCCAACCCTGGGCTATGGTGGGCAGCAGGGAGAAGGCAAACTCCTCCAGCTGCAGGTCCCCAGTGAGGGGCATCAAACTTCTCCAGCCCCTAGCTGTGGTGGGCAGAGTGGAACTCATCCACTCACTCCAGAGCTGAAGAAGTTGTGTCTATTCATCGGGTGGGTATTCCCTTGTTTGCCACCTCTTGCACATGGCCTTGGATAGTCTTTGGCCTAAAAGAACTATTTTAGCATCATGGATATGTTTATCTACTATCTAAAGATTTAATTAAAAATGTTCCAAACAGACAGTTAAATTATCATATCTACATACAAAGAATTACTAACCCAATTCTGACTCCGCAACTGTTTTATTGCTGACCTATGCCATTGTCAAAAGGTGGAGGGATTTGAGCTTGTTTAAACTACAGAAGAGAAGAGTAAGAGGGGATTTGATAGTAGCCTTTAACTACCAGAAGGGGGGTTGCAAAAAGGATGGAGAGAGACTGTTCTCAGTAGTGACGGATGGCAGAACAAGGAGCAATGGTCTCAAGTTGCAGTGGGGGAGGCCTAGATCGGATATTAGGAAAAACTGTTTTACTGGGAGGCTGGTGAAACACTGGAATGGGTTATCTAGGTGGTAGAATCTCCATCCTTAGAGGTATTTAAGTCTCAGCTTGACAAAGCCCTGGCTAAGATGGGATTGGTCCTGCTTTGGGCAGGTGGTTGGATTGGATGACCTCCTGAGGTCTCTTCCAACCCTATGATTCTATGATTCTAGTATCAGAATCAATCCCTACATTTTGTGTGATACAAACAAAAGCTATGAAATTCAAAATTTAGACTGAAACTGTCCTTAACTGTACCACTTTTTCTTCCATCATACACTGTAGTATGACTTTCCTTCTTTCTGTGTCTGCATCCCAACATAAAGAAACAGTCTTTGTATTTGATTTTCTTACATTGGTACAATAGATTGATATTCTGTCTAAAAGAGAAAAGTTGTCATCTGGAAATGTTAGTAAAAAAGAAAGCCGCAAGTATTACTTTTGCTGTTACATTATGGTATTTACAATTCTAATATTCCAATGAAAGATGAAAAGGGTGCCCTCTAAAAGGATGATTGTAAGTTGGAACTAATGGCAAGAGAGAGACCGTTTATTATTAATACTTTGCATTGTGATAGCAACCACATTCCCACTTTCAGGATCAGGTACCAGTTGCTCCTGCCCCAAAGAACTTTATATTAGTTTCAATATAGCGTCTTAATATTTTGCACACATCAGTGACCACCCTGCACCTATGAGCAAAAGGGGAAGGTGGCTGTCTGTCTTGGCCAAATGAAGGTAATAGGGCTGCATGGCATGATGTAGGTAGGAAAGATGAAAGCTACTGCAAAGAGGGAGCAATAGATCACTATCTCATCACCTGGGAATGCAGGGTTCAAAAAGGACATTGCTATCTCAGCTTGTGTGTGTGTGGGGGGGGCACATTGTATGATTTATACAGGTTAATTTACAGCTAGAAAACCAGACAGAAGCCCGGACTGGTTACATATATTAATATAATTGTGTGAACATGCAATACATCCAAGAGCATGCATGTAATCAAAGCTATTGCTTTGCAACATCTGTACATTCAGGCAGGCATGCAAAAAGTGTTGTTAGGTCCCACACAGCACATCCCTGCCACAATGAGAAGGTAGAAGATTGAGAATAGGACAAATGTTACCTGTATGAACAGGGCCTGGGTGATAGAATGCATGATGGTGCAAAGGGCCAGCTTCAAGCAATGGAATGGGCTAAGACCTCTGTTGGGATTATCCCAGCAAAGCTAGTGAGTCTAATTTGTGGGCTGGGTTTTTAAAGGGGTTTTCTTCTTTCATGTGAAATATTAATAATAATAAAGTAAAGGGTGTGGTTTGGCCTATTGTCCAGATGATAAGTGCACAAGAATGAATTTGGAGCACAGTGACAGGGCCATCCATTGCCTGTAGACAATTTTGGATTTTTCTCCTAAAGTTAGTTTCAAGCAGAATCAGTTTAGGGCTTCCCAAGGAATCAGCTCAGTGGGTCAAATTGGTGGCCTGGATTAATCAAAATGTTTAGGTTATAGGCATAAAATACACAAATCCACTTTCCCACTCCTAATATACAGTACTAGGATATTCTGCTGCATGATTTTATCCTCCACTCACACCAGTTTTACCTTGATGATAATAATAGAGTCATACTGTTTTTATGCCAGGATACAAATGGACAATCAGACTTATAATGATTGCTATAACGCTATGGAAAGGCTCTGAGGGTTGTTATACAAGATTTTTAATTGTGAATTTGAATTAAAAACTTTAAAACCTGTATCAAGTCTCTGATCTTTGTAAAGAATGAATCATTAAAGAGGAGCCTGAAGCAAGTCTGGAGATAATGATTTGAATTAGATTTTCAAATTTGTCTGAGAACAGGAGATGGCTCCAGACCCTTCTAAAGTACATTATTTGAATACGACCATAGAGCAGTAACTATTTCGATTAGCTATTTCAATAGAATTTAGAGTAAGCAATCTACCGCTTCAATGGAATTTAAAGACTAAGACAAAGGTTTATTAAATGAAGTCAAGTCATTGTTATTTAACTAGTAACTAATGATAAGTAGTGAGTGTTGTTTTCATTTCTTGAAACGAGATATAAATGTGACACAGTAAGAATGGGAAGGCATGTTAAAAAGCCAAACCTACAGTTCGGAAAGAGGAAGCGAAAATGAAATACAAAATAATTCAGACATACTGGCCAGAGAAAATCCTTGTTATAGCATAGCTGGTTTTACTGCTGCTTACATGTGACTTTTCTATATATCACTAGAACAAAGGGCCTGCTTAATAAGTTATTAAAGTTAATAAATTACTGTTCATTTACTTCAGTACGCTTTGGATCAGGCCCATAGACTTTGGTCATACCTGACTGTATCCTGTGCCCAGAATAACATGTGATATAGATGGTCCTGTGTTAATCACCTGTTTTATTTCTTATTTACCAAATATATCATTATTTACATGTCTTCTTCATTATTTAATTTTTGTGTCATCTGCAGACTTTATTAGTAATGATTTTGTGTTTTTCCAGGATATTAATGAAAATGTTCAAGAGCGTAGTTCCAAGAACTTATTACCTAGGAATGGCAGTTGTGTGTTAATGCTAAAGAGTTCCCAGTGGTTAATTGTATACTTACTGCCTATTCAAGATAATTACATATTAGATTGAACAGAACAATGTATTAGTCCCTTTCTGGTTTCCTTTATGCCATGTGAGATTTGAGGGCATTTTGTCATAATTTTGAAAATGTATTTTGGTTTGTTTTCTTATCCATTCCATGGTTTGTCTCAAGGGTTTTGGGTAGCTCAGTGCTAGATGGACTCGTATTCTAAGGCCTATCAATTCAGCCAGGTAAACTAATAAGCACAGATGTTGCCTTGTAAAATCTGTTTTTACCTAACTCTAGTAGATGTAATGTATTCATCAGTGCCTTTGGGTAATGTAATATTGATTTTTTTTATACTACACAGAGTATGAAGTTTAAATTCAGTTTCTTGACATTAACGTATACCATTTGTTGATCTAAGGTTTGGATAATTGCATTATATTTCTTCGCATTAAAATCATGAATATGATCACATTTAAAATACATATTTGTTGAAACTTAAAGAGCACCTTCTTTCCTCTCTATGTTAGCATTGATAGCATTTTATCATGTACCATCTGCCTCTTAAAATTACCAATATAAAATGTAAACATTTCTGAATAGTCTCTGTTGTTTCAGAACTACCTGTTAAGACCTGATAAACTGTTCCTAATGGAAACAGAAGCACTTGCCATATTTCTAGAGAAGCCTAGTTAGCAGCTTTCAGGTTTATGACCTTAGGAGAAAGTTCAATTCCCTGATCCAATGATTAAAAAGTGATTCCTATTAATAAATTGTAAAGCAAAAAAGGACTATGAAGATCATGTACTCTAACCTTCAATTTATCATAGACTATTTTACCTAGTAATTTTACCTAGTAATTCCTGCACCAAACACAAAACCTTTGCTACAACAAATCTTCCAGAAAGAAATTTTCTCCTGATTTAAAGACTGAGTGATGGAAAATCCACTTGTTACTAGATAAATTGTTTCAATGGTCAATTATCCTTGCTGTTAAAAATTTGCACCTTATTTCAAGTCTGAGTGTGTCTAGCTTCCCGTTCCAGAGACTGGATATTATTGTGCTTTTGTCATTTAAATTACTTTGCTTCTCCCTGCTAAGGTACTTATAGGCTGACCAAATCATTTCAACATTGTTGGATAAAGAAAATTGATTGAGGTTCTTTAATCTTTCACTGTAAGGCAGGTTTCCAGACCCAAAATCATATAGCACTTTTCTGGAGCCATTATAATTTATTAATATCCCTTTGTTGTTGTTGTTGTTGTTGTTATTATTATTATTATTATTATTATTATTATTATTATTATTATTAATACTAATACTAATACTAATACTAATAATACTAATAATATCTAGCTCTTTTATTAGAGACACGGAGGGTGAAATAATAGCTTCTGTTGAACCAATTTTGTTGAAAGAGAAAAGCTTCTGAACTTACACAGAACTCTTCTTCAGGTCTAGAAAATATCACGAGTGTCACAACTCAATACAAGTGGAACAGATTGTTTGGCATAAGTAGTTTACACTTACTTCAAGGTACCAGAGAAGTAGGTTGTAGTCAAATCTCCTCTGATCACACACCTCTAGTTATCACTAGCCACCTCACCTGGAGCCCATATCAACTATTACAACCTATATTTGATGGGGATCATATCCTGAAAATTTTTTCCTGAATCCTCTCTTTCAATCTTCAAATAGCCCCCTGACATCTCTATGCTAAGCATCAGAAGCAAATTCTCCACAGACCAAGAAACACCAAGTCAAAGCAGCACTAGAGCCATCAGAACAACAGAATCAAAACAGGCAGACAAAATTCATCTCCTTTCGTTATGCATACCTAGTACCACACAGCTTTCAAGATTCATAAGTCCTACTCATGCCTATCATAACATGTGTCATCGTCTCCAGTACACTAAATGTTTGTGGGCATTAATCCTTTGGCGAAGTGTCTGAGATGTTTGTCCAATGTACATAGCAGACGGACACTTTCGGCACATGATAGCATAGATTATATTTCTGGATGCGCAGGAATATGTGTTCTTGATCTTATAACTCACTTGGTTAGGTCCAATAATGGTATCAGCAGAATGAATATGTGGACAAAGCTGGCAATGGGGTTTGTTGCAAGGGAAGGTACCAGGGTTGGTATTAGTGTGGTATGTCCTGTGGTGGTTGGTCATTGAGTTGGTGGTTGGTAAGAACACTCCAAATAGCTCTTTAATCATTCTTTTCTTCAATAGATCTCAAAGCACTTCATTATCTTTTAATGTATTTAACTTTACACCTTTCCTTTGAAGTAGAGAAGTATAATTGTGCTTATTGCACAGATGGGGAGCTGCAACACAGACAGGCTAACTTTGTTGAAGGTCACATATGTAGGCTGAGGTAGAGCAGAAAATTGTATTCAGGTGTCTCAAGGTCTAGGTTAGTGTGATAACCATTAAACCACCCTTTTCCTTTGTTATGATGGAAACTAACTGCCTGCTAGTCATCTAGCAGAACAACTTCCCAACTCCCTATGATGTCTCACCTGCCATCACTTCTGCTTCAGGGAACAACTAATCCATATCTGCCCCACAGCTCTTCTTATATGGACATTCCAAGTCCTGACTGGATGCTTCTGATTATCTGGCTCTTATTGACTTCTGTCTGTACACCCTTCATATAGTGTCATTTACCCCTTTCAGGCTAGCATGGGGTAGATGCCCCATCAACACTTTCCTTTCTGTTGACATCAGAAGTGTAAACAGTGTTTTGATAATGGCCAAACTAATCCATACATAATAATCATAACAGTTGCCTAGCCTTATGTGTTAATCCTTTGCTGATACATCCAAGGGTCTCTTTATCTCAGTTGGCTACTACTTGGCACTGGGAGCTCATATTCAGTTATGTATCATGACCTGTAAGTCCTTTCGTAGAAAATTTGTTTCAATCTATTTTCTCCATAATAATTTCACTATGAGTATTAAAAACATTTTTCCAATAAATGTCACTTGAATCTAGAATTTCATTAAGATGTGTAGTTTCAAGTGTAAGAACCAGAAAAAAATAGTTTGGTGGTTAGAAATAGGTTATAAAGACCTCTTTCAAAGGGATCAATTGATATTTTTATAATAAAAAAGTTAAATTTATGTGTTGTCCTTTTGACATATTGTAGATCATGCTGGTAATACATTCTTTTCTTCATTAGAAAGTTCAGATTTTGAATTCTCTAGACAAATTAAAGAGTGGAGTATGAGAGTTGAAAAAAAATCACCAAGTGAGAAAGGTCTCCTTTTACTTTTTAATTCTTAAGTGTACAGTATTCAAAACAACCAGAGTGGGAATTCTAAAACCATGTAATATACTCAGGAGATTGTTATTTGGAATTTGAGCTATTTTCCCCTAATCTGAATTTGTTGTATTTGGCAGACTATAAAGTAAACACAGATAGAATTATATTAGAATATGGAGAACTACTGACACCATTAGAGATGGTGACTAATTGATCATGCACTCCATCTTCACACTAGGATAGGATTGTTTCCTGCTGTACATTTTCTAGTGTTTTGTCTAAACAAGATTTCAGAGTTTCAAGTAATGGAGCGTCCAACACTTCCCTGTGAAAACTGTAGTTGGAGTCACTAGGTATCAATATCAAGTGATTGTCCACAAGGAAAACTTCCTATGCAGCATCAGAAAAAGCTACTGACCATGCCTAATAATTGCCTATTCTGGTTGTTTCTGGGTTTTTCTAGCTGAGCCGCCTTGTCCTGCTATCTGCATGTGTACACAGACATTAGACATAAAATCTTCCCTCCCTTTCTTTGAACACAAAAAAATTCAAATGTTGTGGTTTAAAGTCTGTGGGTTGCACTTGTTTATTAGCCAAGTTACTTAGAACCATAGGATATTCATTGGCCATATGTTATTATCCATATCTTTTATATGTGGACATTTGATAATAATGTAATCCTATCTTCTGTTGCTGCTACTCACTAGATCCAAAATAAAAACCTCTCCTCCAGTTCTCCCAAATCTGTTGCTGTCTTCTCGGGATTCCAATCCAACTCCATCCTACAATGAGCTCTGTTCAGGTGGATTCCTGAAGCTACATGGAACCCCAAATTCTTTGATATGGTCCCTCAGGGGCAGAAGGGTGTGTCTGAATGTAACTCATTGTAGAGCCAGCATTATATTTTACAATAATTGTTCACCCTCTGATTGCTGAATTCCCACTCTCATCATGATCTCTGTTTCTACATGAACTCCCCTGGAGTACTTCTAGATTCCATTTTTCTTTCATTCTCACCCAATGCCTTGTGAGAAACATTTTTTTAATTTGTTAATTTCTATAATCTTTCTACAACTTACAAGTTTACTAGTTCCTATTTGATACAGTATTGACCATACTTTCTTTGGTGTACAGTGTTTCCATTCAAACCCACCCATATTTTGTAGGTAAACATTCAGGGCTCTGGCCAGATAACACTTTTACAAGTGCTTTAGCATAAGCAAAGCCAATATGGGTCTCTCTCCCTGAATTGGGAAGCATGTGTTCATTGAAGTATAGAAGGGAGAAACTGTGAAGACTCTGCCTGTTTGAACTGAAGCAGAGTGTGTTGAACTTCCTCCGTAGGTCTATCTATATAACAAAGAGCAGCAGCTGATCATGCAGTACTTAGAAAAGATCACTCCTTTTTAGTTCATTTTCTGAAGGTTCTCATTATACTCTATTTACAATTTTTTTAAAAAAATGCAGGAGTTGATGGCTTTGGTCATATTTATCTTAATAAACTTCTGGTGAGAATTTTTCAACACTGCAGAAACTGTTACCTCTAATTAAATTAAATATCTGAACTGGAGATCCCACCACTGAACAGGCTACTTGGTGAGAGTACTCACTTTTGGTGTGAGTGAGTGTGTTCGACTGTTTGAATTTTGTTTGTTTGTTGAGTTCTGAATCTGATTTCAGGTGACTGCAGTTTCAGTTTCAGCTGCTGTGGCAGTTGGGACTGAGTGCCTGACCTTTTGTTCCCTTGATTGCTCTCTTGATTGCATCTGGTCAGCCTTCCCCTGTGTGTGACTCATCGGGGGCAGGCCTGGCCTGGGCAAGCAGGTTTTAGAAGCCAGAGGCAGAGAGTGACCAGGGAGCCAAGTGGACAGGAGCTGCAGACAGGGGAGTTTGAGAGGGAGTTTGGCAGAGGGAGGCCTATGATGGTCAGGAAGACCCGCAACACCTGTGCCAGCACTGCTTCTGTCTCCTCTACCGGCACCTGTAGCAGACAGAGCACCTGAGCATGGATGCCTCTACCCAGATCCTGGTGTGGTTTTGCAGGGACTGTGGATTGCAATTCCTGCTTATTGATATCCAGGCTGGGGAGATCATCCAATGTGAAAGGTGCCTGCTGGTGGAATCTATCAGGCAGCAGGTGGCAGAGCTGCAGGAGGAAGTGGCTAGATTGAGGAGCACCTGCATCCATGAGAAATTCCTGGACCATGTTCATGAGGAGACAGCTGAGGTAGCTGTCCCAGTACACAGGACTGTGGACACACCGCTGGTGGAGGAGGAGACGGCTCAGAGTGGACAGTGGCAGCTGGTTACTTCTGGCAGCAGGCACTGCTCCACCCCTGCTCTGAACCCTCCTGCCGTGGTACTAGGAAACTGTTATGCTCTTCTTTATACAGGAGATCGGCAATCACCCCCTACACCAGAGGAGGAGAAGTCCCATACCCCCAAGGCTGGGAGGTCTGCTGCCACCACTGCGAATAGGAAATGTAGGGTAGTGGTGGTTGGAGACTCTCTTCTGAGGGGGACGGAGGCGCCCATCTGTCGCCCTGACATTTCATCTTGTGAGTTATGCTGTCTGCCTGGGGCCCGTATCCAAGATGTTACGGAGGCATTGTTGAGGATTATCCGGCCCTCTGACTATTACCCCATGCTATTCATCCATGTGGGCACAAATGATACTGTGAGGTGTGACACTGAGCGGATCAAGAGTGACTACAGGGCTCTGGGAGTACGGGTGAAGGAGTTTGGAGTGCAGGTGGTATTCTCTTCGATCCTTCCTGTCGTGGGTAGGGACTCAGGCAGAGACAGGTGCATCCTGGAGATGAATGCCTGGCTGCGAGGATGGTGTCTCCAGGAAGGCTTTGGCTTCCTCGACCATGGGGTGCTATTCCAGGAAGGACTGCTAAGCAGGGATGGCGTCCACATTTCGAGGAGGGGGAAGACCCTATTTGGACACAGAATGGCTAACCAAGTGAGGAGGGCTTTAAACTAGGTTCGACAGGGACAGGTGAGCAAAGCCCACAGGTAAGTGGAGAACATGGAGACTGGGAGATGGATCAGAAATGGGAGGGAGCATGGGCTACAATGGCAGAGAGAAAGGAGGGTCAGGGCAAAACTGGGAGGCAAGGTCAAATCAGGATCTTAGATGCCTATATACAAATGTGAGAAGTATGGGAAATAAGCAGAAAGAACTGGAAGTGCTAATAAATAAGTACAATTATGACATTGTTGGCATCACAGAAACTTGGTGGGATAATACACATGATTGGAATGTTTGTATAGAAGGGTACAGCTTGCTCAGGGAGGATAGACAGGGAAAAAAGGGAAGAGGTGTTTCCTTATACATTACAAATGAACACACTTGGAGTGTGGTGGAGGTGGGCATAGGAGATGGAAATGTTGAGAGTCTCTGGGTTAGGCTAAAAGGGATTAAAAACAAAGGTGATGTCATACTAGGAGTCTACTACAGGCCACCTACCCAGGTGGAAGAAGTGGATGAGGCTTTTTTTAAATAACTAACAAAATCATCCAAAGCCCAAGATTTGGTGGTGATGGGGGACTTCAACTATCCAGATATATGTTGGGAAAATAACACTGCGGGGCACAGACTATCCAATAAGTTCTTGGACTGCATTGGAGACAACTTTTTATTTCAGAAGGTTGAAAAAGCTACCAGGGAGAAAGCTGTTCTAGATTTGATCCTAACAAATAGGGAGGAACTTGTTGAGAATTTGAAAGTGGAAGGCAGGTTGGGTGAAAGTGATCATGAAATCATAGAGTTCACAATTCTAAGGAAGGGTAGAAGGGAGAACAGCAAAATAGAGATAATGGATTTCGGGAAGGCGGATTTTGGTAAACTCAGAGAGCTGATAGGTAAGGTCCCATGGGAATTGAAATTGAGGAAAAACAACTGAGAAGAGTTGGCAGTTTTTCAAAGGGACATTATTAAGGGCCCAAAAGCAAACTATTCATGTGTGTCAGAAAGATAGAAAATATGGCAAAAGACCTCCTTGGCTTAACCACAAGATATTGAATGATCTAAAAATAAAAAAGGAGTCATATAAAAAATGGAAAGTAGGACAAATTACAAAGGATGAATATAGGCAAACAGCACAGGAAGTCAAGGGCAAGGTTAGAAAGGCAAAGACACAGAATGAGCTCAAACTAGCTACGGGGATAAAGGGAAACAAAAAGGTGTTTTATAAATACATTAGAAGCAAGAGGAAGACCAAGGAGAGGGTAGGCCCACTGGTCAGTGAAGAGGGAGAAACAGTAACAGGAAACTTAGAAATGGCAGAGATGCTCAATGACTTCTTTGTTTCGGTCTTTACCGAGAAGTCTGTAGGAATGTCTAACATAGTGAATGCTAGTGGAAAAGGGGTAGGTTTAGAAGATAAAATAAAAAAACAACAAGTTAAAAATCACCTAGAAAAGTTAGATGCCTGCAAGTCACCAGGGCCTGATGAAATACCTCCTCTATCAGTTCCTAGGATGCATCTGAGGCTCTAGCTATCATCTTTGGAAAATCATGGGAGACAGGAGAGATTCCAGAGGACTGGAAAAGGGCAAATATAGTGCCCATCTATAAAAAGAGAAATAAGAACAACCCAGGAAACTACAGACCAGTTAGTTTAACTTTTGTGCCAGGGAAGATAATAGAGCAAGTAATTAAGGAAATCATCTGTAAACACTTGGAATATGGCAAGGTGATAGGGAACAACCAGCATGGATTTGTAAAGAACAAATCATGTCAAACCAATCTGATAGCTTTCTTTAATAGGATAACAAGACTTGTGAATAAGGGAGAAGCTGTGGATGTGGTTTACCTAGAATTTAGTAAGGCGTTTGATACGGTCTCGCATGATATTCTTATCAATAAACTAGGGAAATACAACTTAGATGGAGCTACTATAAGGTGGGTGCATAACTGGCTGGATAACCGTACTCAGAGTAGTTATTAATGGTTCACAATTCTGTTGGAAAGGCATAACAAGTGGGGTTCCTCAGGGGTCTGTTTTGGGACCAGCTCTGTTCAATATTTTCATCAACAATTTAGATATTGGTATAAAAAGTACGCTTGTTAAGTTGGCAGATGATACCAACCTGGAGGGATTGCGACTAATCTGGAGGATAGGGTCATAATTCAAAATGACCTGGATAAACTGGAGAAATGGTCTGAGATAAATAGGATGAAGTTTAATAAAGACAAATGCAAAGTGCTCCACTTAGGAAGGAACAATCAGTTTCACACATACAGAATGAGAAGCGACGGTTTGGGAAGGAGTACGGCAGAAAGGGATCTAGGGGTTATAGTGGACCACAAGTTAAATATGAGTCAGCAGTGTGATGCTGTTGCAAAGAAAGCAAACATGATTCTGGGATGTATTAACAGGTGTGTTGTGAGCAAGACACGAGAAGTCATTCTTCCACTCTACTCTGCGCTGGTTAGGCTTCAATTGGAGTATTGTGTCCAGTTCTGGGCACCGCATTTCAAGAAAGATGTGGAAAAATTGGAGAGGGTCCAGAGAAGAGCAATGAGAATGATTAAAGGTCTAAAGAACGTGACCTATGAGGGAAGGCTGAAGGAATTGGGTTTGTTTAGTTTAGAAAAGAGAAGATTGAGGGGGGACATGATAGCAGTTTTCAGATATCTAAAAGGGTGCCATAAGGAGGAGGGAGAAAACTTGTTCATCTTGGCCTCTGAGGATAGAACAAGAAGCAATGGGCTTAAACTGCAGCAAGGGAGGTTTAGGTTGGACATTAGGAAAAAATTCCTAACTGTCAGGGTGGCCAAACACTGGAATAAATTGCTCAGGGAGGTTGTGGAATCCCCATCTGTGGAGATATTTAAGAGTAGGTTAGATAAATGTCTATCAGGGATGGTCTAGACAGTATTTGGTCCTGCCATGAGGGCAGGGGACTGGACTCAATGACCTCTCGTGGTCCTTTCCAGTCCTAGTATTCTATGATTCTATGATTTCTAAATACACTGGATTACTTTAGGCATATTTTACTGGACATGACAATAAATATTTCGTATGGTCTATCTGATGACAGTACTTTACTGTCCTTAAATGTATTTCCTTTACTTATGACACTCTCCAGGTGGCACAGTAAATAGGCTCAAGTAGGTGTAAATAACTTTTAAGTGTTAGGTTGAGATACTATTTGTTCATCTCAAAATAAAAAATTATAATGGGATAATAACACTAAAATTTAAGCAAGATGAATATTTGAACTCAGATACAAAAAAGGGAGGAAGTGAGTGTAATTACTGGACAAACCCCCCAAAAAACAAGTCTGTGGGGGTATGTCTACACTACCACCCTAGTTCGAACTAGGGTGGTTAATGTAGGCAACCGGAGTTGCAAATGAAGCCCGGGATTTGAATTTCCCGGGCTTCATTTGCATATTGCCGGGCGCTGCCATTTTTAAATGTCCGCTAGTTTGGACTCCGTGCCCGTGGCTACACGCGGCATGAACTAGGTTGTTCGGATTAGGCTTCCTATTCTGAACTACCGGTACACCTCGTTCCACGAGGAGTAATGGTAGTTCGGAATAGGAAGCCTAATCCGAACTACCTAGTTCATGCCGCGTGTAGCCGTGGGCACGGAGTCCGAACTAGTGGACATTTAAAAATGGCGGCGCCCAGCAATATGCAAATGAAGCCCGGGAAATTCAAATCCCGGGCTTCATTTGCAACTCCGGTTGCCTACATTAGCCACCCTAGTTCAAACTAGGGTGGTAGTGTAGACATACCCTGGGAGACATAGTTAAAAAATGATATACAAACTTTATAATTAAATGAACTACAATTAAAACAAATGTTGACTTAAAATGTAAATATTGTATTTTGGAAATAAAAATCTACATAGACCAAAAATGTAATATTGTGCCCTATGGCATGGCTAAAACTGAAGATGAAAGAATAAACAGGAAAAGAACTCTCTCCAACTCAATTTCTCTAATGTTACAGGGTAATGCATAGCTTAATTGTTCCAAGTGATTTGGAAATGAACCAAGAATAAACATGATCTGTGGAACACTTACACTCATGACAGTTTGCTGCATAGATTTTTGCTGATGAACTGATAGTCAGTGGTAATCTTTATATGTCATCTGGTCACAAGTAGACATTTTAAATTAAAATATGATACTTCTTTATTGTTTTAAAAGAGAAACAAATCACTCAAGGTGATATTAGGCAAGGGAATAGATCCAGTTTTCAAGAAAAGAAACTGGAAAACATCTGCCACAGTTGTTGAAACAGATGAACATGCTTGTTCAGTCTGATTGTACAAGTATGACCTTTTAACCGAGTGGTTCTAAAGACAGACTCAAATGAAATACAGCTTTCCCCTATACACTTCCCCTCTATCCAGATACTCCTGTTCAATTACACTGCCAGGTTGTTTGATAAGGTGAATTTGGTAGCTGAATGTGGGGGATGAAGGAGGGATAATATGAAAAATAGAACAGAGCCAGGTAAGAGTCACATTAACTTAAATCAGATTATTTACGTGTAATGCATATAATTAAAAGAACTTTAGAAGGCAAGTGTACTTTCAACTTACTATCCAAATTTCTGAATAATGTCATTGCACGTCTACTATATAATAACACTACAGGTTATACCTCACGGCTGTGTCTGGACTGGCAAGTTTTTCCAGAAAATCAGCCGCTTTTCCGGAAAAACTTGCCAGCTGTCTACACTGGCCGCTTGAATTTCCAGAAAAGCACTGACGATCTCATGTAAGATCATCAGTGATTTTTCTGGAAATACTATGCTGTTCCCATTCAGGCAAAAGTCTTTTTCCGAAAGACTTTTGCGCAAAAAAGCCAGTGTAGACAGCACAGTACTGTTTTCCACAAAAAAACCCCGATCGCGAAAATGGCGATTGGGGCTTTTTTGCGGAAAAGCGCGTCTAGATTGGCCACGGATGCTTTTTCACAAAAAGTGCTTTTCTGGAAAAGCGTCCTGCCAATCTAGACGCGTTTTTCCGAAAATGCTTTTAATGGAAAACTTTTCCGTTAAAAGCATTTCCGGAAAATCATGCCAGTGTAGACGTAGCCCACTAGTCCAGCACTTCAGGACCTGACTGGTCCTGAAAGAGGGGTTTTGCCAGACCAGGGAAGGTCCCTCCACTTATGGCCATACTGCCACTGGGCTAAGGTTCCAGCCTGCCCTCACTGCTGCCTCAGCCCCCTGGGGCTCTCACTGGCCCCACTACTGCCAGAGCCAGAGTGCCACAGCCAGAGCTGCGCAACTGGGGCAGAGCTCAGCAGACTCTTGGCTCCATGACTGGGACCTGAGCTCCATGGTCTGGGTCAGAGCTCCTTGGCTGCCGCTCGGGCTGGGGCTGGAGTATCCTGGCTGCTGTAGCCACAACATGGCCAGAGCTACGTGGCTGGAGATGGGACCAGAGCTCCCTGGCTGCCTATGGGGTCAGGGCTTCCTGGCCAAGACCGGAGGTCCACAGCCTCTGCCAGGCTTCAGCTTCCTGGCCGCTGGGGCCAGAATTCCTTGCGGTGCTGTCTCTTCTCCCCTCACCCGGAACACATACACTCTGCACTCCCAGCTGAGTCACCAGTGCCCCGGGGTCCCGGTTAAGGAGGTACAACCTGTATCATGTTTTGTTGGTCTAAGCAAACCTTCAGAAAAATGTAGGCAGACTCTCATCATTATATTTTCTTTTGAAGATAGTTTCTTCCCTGAATGAAGTATTGCACAGCTTTTCAAAGCAAACCAAGAATTATACTACACATGTCTGGAAAAGAATGGAAATGTATGTTAGCACAAAATCATCAAATATCATCAAAGAATTATTGCACCATTTTCTGTGTGTGTGCGTGTGTGTATATATAAGTATTGGTAGTGAGGACTGATTTTCATTTCATGCCCTGGTGTTTGGTTAGATGCTATGACCAATTCTGTGATAGTTTGTCTTCCTTTGTTGTGACTGACCTGTAGTTGTATCATTATTATTTCTGGGTGTAGCCAAGGTTTTGTCTAGTTTATTCAATTTCTTTAAACTCCAAGGCAATTTATTTTTAATTCAGTTTTGGTTTTGAGCCTTGTGTTTATTTATTTTAACACTGGGTGTTGTATTCTATACCAGATTGTTGTCACCTGTGCTGTTTAAATCTAGCTTTAAGATCATCTGGAGTGTCCTTATTAGAGTTTGGAAATTTCTGGATTTGTTTTTTCCTCCCTCCCCCACCCCCAAAAAAGCAGAGAGGACAAAGGTGTTACCTAAAGCTGATCTCCTATGTCAGTGTTTCCCAAATGGGATTCCATGGAACTCCGGGGTTCTGCGAAGTGAAAATAAGGGTTCCCCACAAGAAAATTCCATTACAATAACATTTTATTATTTAAAAAAATATAATTAATATTATGTGATTTTTCTTTTTAAATATGTGCAATTAAACAAAATGTTGATCTCATGACCATGTTTAGCATTTGTTTATTATTATCCTTACTTATTTGTGGTCTACTTTTTCAGCTCCATATATTAGACTGTTATTAGGGGTTGTGCAAAATTATTTTGAGTTTAAAAGGGTTCCATGGCTAAATAAAATGGGGAAACACTGTTCTACGTAAGAGGAGGAGAGAGGAGTTGAAGAACAATACTGTGAGTAAACTGGCGCATTTGGCAAAGCAACAGGAGAAAAGCCATTCCGAAGAATATTTTTATGTGGTGATGAAAGACCCTGGAAGTTAAAGAAACATGAAATAGCAATTAGAGGGTACAACTGAAAATAGAGAAAAGAATGACAGAGTCTATTGGGAACTGCTAAGAGAAAAAGAACTGAGAGACTTTGCACTAAAATCCTTAGTAATAGGACCTTAAGGACTAAAGTTAATGTTCTCAAACGTTTTGACTAATGTTGAGGGAGATGGGTATTATAATTTATTTCTTTTACTTCATATTCTCAGTTTGTATTCATTATAATACCTATCATTAGTATATGCTTTTGTATGGGAAGAGGGATAGGAATAATTAATACTGCTTAGTTCAAATTATATCTTGAACATTTAATATGACCCGTGACACAACACAAGCACATACGATCACTCTGATCTTTTCTTACATTCTCTTTGTGAAGTCCTTATACCAACTTTTTAGAAGACATGACGCGGTTCCAGTGAAGTTAATAGGAGTCTTTCCACTGACTTTACTGATCAGCCCCAAAGCCCTGGTATACACTAGGGAGTTATTTCAAAATAACTCCCCTTATTTTGAAATAACAAGCTGGGTGTCCACGCTACCAAGTCCATAATTTCGAAATAACAGGTGGGTTATTTTGAAATATTAAATCCTGTTTTCCATGAGAAATAATGCTTATTTCGAAATAGTTGTTTTGCAATAGCAAAAGTGTGGACCTATACTGCTGCTATTTTTAAATAACTACTCCCCAGAGTCATTCAAAGTAATTACTCCCAAGTGCTTCCTGGGATTTTAAGTCAAGGTAGCATATCCATATTAAAGAAGTCTGCCTCAAGACTAGTTTTGAGGCTTTCCTGTAGTGTGAACATGCTATTTTGAAATAGTTATTTCAGGAGTCATTATTTTGAAATAAATTATTTTTAAATAATTTTCTAGTGTAGACATGCCCAAAGAGCATTACATTATTTAATCTCATAGGGTATGTCTACACTACAGCATTATTTCAAAATATCTTATTTCAAAATAGTTAATTCGAAATAAGTTATTTCGAAATAACGTGTCTACACACAAAATGCATTTCAAAATAGCATTTTGCTATTTTGACATAGCATGTCCACACTGAGTGGATGCTGAATCACATTTAAGGCTGGCCAGAACCAGGCGTGGCAGGGCATTAGGTCAGGAGTTACTTTGTGTGTCTGCTGCCTGAGGCTATCTGAGGCCTGTGCTTAAATGGACTCTCCCCCCCCCCACACTCCCCGACAGCCAGTTCTCAGGTTTCCCTGCTTGCTTGCCTACCTTGATGAGGGACAGCAAAGCATTTTGTCTCAGCATACTCTTGTTGCCCTCACTCGGGACACCACAGCACTCTGCAACAGGAGCCAAAGCTGCACCTGGGCACTCTGGTGCTTCTTGTGGATGCATCGCTGTGAGCCTGGCTGCACTTTCTGCAGGCTGCCATCAGGGAGGTCCATCGGGGGGCTGTCAGTATCCGGGAGGCCCTGGGGGAGAGCTTCCACCCTGAGGAGCACTAAGAGTCTCCGGGGTCTGCCCCACTGGGGGCTTGTGCCTCATTCCTCCCTCACATCCTTCCACTTACCTCTCCCTAATCCCTCTTCCTGATGTCAAATAAAATACATATATTTTCATGAACACAAACTCCCTTTGTTTAACAAAACTGTGTGTGGGGGGTGGGGTAGAGGGAATGAAACTCTGGTGATCCTGGAGAAAGGAGGTGGGAGAGGGGAAGAGAAAGGCTGGGAGAGGGGAGGGAGAAACCTAGGAGGAGGAAGCTGGAAGGGGGAAGCAAGGGGAAGAAGGGGGAGGGGAAGCTCAGTGCTTAGAGTTGGGGGAGTCTTGCCAGACCAACTTGATTTTCATGCAAACCTGCTCCTGGGTTTGCATGTGGCCTGTGGTGGTGAGGTTGGCAGCTATCCTGCCATAGACAGCCATGTTCCTCCATTTAGTGCGGAGATCATGGACAGTGGAGACATCCCCCCAAACCTGAATAAGATCCATGATCTCCACCCTGGACCAGGAAGGCACCCACCTTCTCCAGGCCCTGGCAAGCTCCTGGAAGCTGGCAGACTGCTCCTGGGGCATGGTGGAGGACGGGCTTCCAGTGGCTTGTTGGCTCATGTTTTGTGGCCACTGGGTAAGGAGCAGTGACTGCTGGCTCTGGGCTGGCAGGCTTGGAGCTGGCACAGGCACTGTGTCCAAAGTCAGCCCCTTTAAGGACTCTGTGGATGGGGGAGGGAGAGGAGTGTTCTTGGTTGAGGCTGGAGTGGCCACAAGGGCACTCTGGGAAGGCTGGAGGCCCCCTATTTCAAAATAAGTGTCTACACTGCACTTATTTCAAAATAGCTATTTTGAATTTGGCATTATTCCTTGTGGAATGAGGTTTACCAAATGTGAAATAAGTGCTCTGCTATTTCGATTTAATTTCAAAATAGCGGTTTGGCTGTGTAGACGCTAGTAAAATTATTTTGAAATAACAGCTGTTATTTCAAAATAACTTTGTTTTGTAGACATACCCATACAGAGTTATATTTTATTCCTTTTAATTGTTATGTTGCTTCCAGAAGAGACGTTTAACCTACTTTGCAGCAGAGCAATATAGGATACTTAATCAGAATTACCACTCTGAACTGAGCCCAATCCCTTTCCCACTTGAAGCAGAAATGAATTGTTTACCAGAAAACTGACCTGTGTTCGAGATGATCCCAAAATAATTTACAACCTAGAAAGAGAGAGAGGTATATCCAAACAGAGAAATAATTACTAAAAAGGATGTTTAACAGATGGGTAAGAGTACCATGTTTGAAGTTCCTGAAAATTAAGATGCCCAAAAATGATATTTGGATAATATGAAATATTAGAAGCTTTTGGAAAAAGCTCCAGAAAAGTATTATTTTTTACCACAGTCCTCTTCTCCAGATGTAGCACCTTTTTATATATTTAAAAGTTTGCATTCATTTTTGCTTTTCAACATCACACACAAACATCCCAATACAAAAGAAAACAAAAAAATTGAACATTATAAACTATCTATGGGTATGTCTACACTACCACCCTAATTCGAACTAGGGTGGTTAATGTAGGCAACCGGAGTTGCAAATGAAGCCCGGGATTTGAATTTCCCGGGCTTCATTTGCATATTGCCGGGCGCCGCCATTTTTAAATGTCCACTAGTTCGGACTCCGTGTCCACAGCTACACGCAGCATGAACTAGGTAGTTCGGATTAGGCTTCCTATTCCGAACTACTGGTACACTTCGTTCCATGAGGAGTAATGGTAGTTCGGAATAGGAAGCCTAATCCGAACTACCTAGTTCATGCCGCGTGTAGCCGCGGGCACGGAGTCCGAACTAGTGGACATTTAAAAATGGCGGTGCCCGGCAATATGCAAATGAAGCCCGGGAAATTCAAATCCCGGGCTTCATTTGCAACTCCGGTTGCCTACATTAACCACCCTAATTTGAACTAGGGTGGTAGTGTAGACATACCCTATGACATATAACAGTGTAAATATACATGTGCAAAAACCATTTTAGTAATCCTAAACTACAAAATCAGATGAATCAATCCTGTACACTGTAGGGTGGCAACATAGATAAGGAAGGGGACAAATGTAAGAAAGCAGGGGAAAAAGAAGGTTAAGGAAAAATCATGGTGAGAGGTTGAGGAAGGAGAAAGTGGTCTGGACTGGCCCTTTGGCCCTTGGGCATTCCCTAATAAAATATTTCTAAAACTGGTACCCAGATCTCTTCAGATTCATATAGCTGATCCCTGTGGTAGAAAGTGACCCTTTCTTTGGCTACTAGTTGAGAGACTTCACAATACTCACGTTTAATTCTGTACATTGATTTAACAGAATGTCCTATATATTTTTACTTCATGTAGGACATTGTCAGCCTGGCTCAAGTGATAGGTAACTGTTGTTTGTTTATTAAGATGCTAACCAAGAGTTGCTAAGAGGATCTAGGGATAGAATAAAGTCAATTAAAAAATAGACCAAAATTGAGGAGAGGGAAGATAATTTATAGCATCAAAAGTGGTTAGTTAGGAAACAGGGTATGGCTATTATGACACTGAACAGATAAACAATGCAATGAGTTGGCTTGATGAAAGCTCTGCTTGTTCTACAGGAGCAAAGCATTATCTCACAGTGAGATTAGATCACCTGACTACAGCAATGATGGCCAAATGATCCTGGGTTCATACAGGTTACCTTGGAGATCTGATTCTTGCTTGATACATTTCAAAAGGTTCCCATTGACTCATGGAGCAGCCACACTTTCCATTCCAAAGCTGCAGAACTGTCATCTTGGCCTATGCACTGGGGAATGAACTGGAGCTCGCCAGAGCTATAAGTATAAGGTTCTGCAACTTGAGCTAATGAGCTAAAGCTCAGACTTCTACACTCTGTGTGTTGCATAAAGCTTCCAGCCAAACTACTACTTGATTCACACATACGTTTTTCTTAAAGTCCTGCCAACACATGGCTTAGATTAGAGAATGACAAAACCTGCTGCTGACTGCATTGCTATGGATACTGTTTGAGGGGGGGCAGTAGTCTTGTTCTAGGTCACTTTATTACTGATGGTTTATAGGTGATTAAGATGTGTGGAAGAAAACATTGTCCTCACTCTGCATTTGTAAGCAACAAGTAGCCAGAGGCATTTTTATTACAAGCTGCAGCAAGGGAAAAACTGAAGTCCCCCTCTCCTCCAGAGTCAGATCTTCGAATACAAGTAATTATGAAGCAGTTTATATACTGTCCATTAGATATAATAACATTAAACAATTAGTCTACTTCCCATTACAAACACCAATGGCTAACAGTTATTTTAGTTCCACCCAGATGCTTCTTATCTCAAGGTCCCTGCCAGAGTCAGCATTCTATCCTTATCTCCGTATGGAGGCGAGAGGCAAAGGCAGCATCTTATTACAGCTCTCACGTTGTCAGCCCACAGACTTAGCCTGACTCTTGCTCTGCTACTGACAAGACTAAGATGGTTGCACACAAATTCCCTTATTCCCTTTTTCCTCCCTCCACAGATGGAAATTGTTCTCTGTCAGTTGCTGTGCTTTGGAAGGTACTTTGTAACCATTGAGCTTTGAAGCTTTTAATTGTTTCTTTGTAACTTTCAGCTACTTTGCCTTTTAAATTCTGAAACTTGTTGTAAGATTGTTGAGCTTTGTAACTTTCAGACACTTTCCTTGTGACTTGCTCTAAGCTACATTCTGTCCTGTGATAAGAGAGAAAGTGTGAATGGAGGCTGTGAGTGAGTCTGGGCAGGAAAACAGCAAGGTTGAAATGTGAAGCCAGGTGATGACTAATTAAAGCAATCATGGAGACACCACTGCTCTAAGCAAACAAAGGATAGTGGGAGGTTTGGGCATGCTCCTCCGTGAGGAAAGTGGAGAAAGAACCCTGTGTGTGTGACAGGAGCCACCCAGTTCCAATAAAAAGGAGAGAGCACGTGACAGAAGCTCTCTTTCCCATCAGCTCCCAAGAGGGTATCCATGGCTAGAGGCAAAACTCTGGAATCAATATGTTTTGGCTCACCCTGAATCCTTTTGTCTGTGAAAGTGTGAAAGTGCCTGAGGTCATGATAGAAATGTAGCCCTGTTAGTCTGGGGTAGTTGAAGCAAAATGCAGGACAATGTAGCACTTTAAAGACTAACAAGATGGTTTATTAGATGATGAGCTTTCGTGGGCCAGACCCACTTCCTCAGATCAAATAGTGGAAGAAAGTAGTCACAACCATATATACCAAAGGATACAATTTAAAAAAATGAACAAATATGAAAAGGACAAATCACATTGCAGAACAGAAGGGGGATGCGGGGGGGGGGGCGTGGGAAGGGGGAGGAAGGAAGGTAAGTGTCTGTGAATTGCTGATATTAAAGGTAGGGAGAGTGGGATGTTTGTGAGTTAATGGTATTACAGGTGATAATTGGGGAAACTGTCTTGGTAATGGGTGAGAAAGTTCAAAGACTTGTTAAGTCCTTGTTGGTAAGTGTCGAATTTTAACATGAATGACAGTTCAGAGGATTCCCTTTCAAGTGCAGATGTAAAAGGTCTTTGTAGCAGAATGCAGGTGGCTAAGTCATTTAGAGAGTATCCTTTCTGGTTAAAGTGGCAAGAAACTGTTTTCTCTTTGTGATCTTGTCTGATATCTGTTTTGTGGGCATTAATCCTTTGGCGAAGTGTCTGAGATGTTTGTCCAATGTACATAGCAGACGGACACTTTCGGCACATGATAGCGTAGATTATATTTCTGGATGCGCAGGAATATGTGTTCTTGATCTTATAACTCACTTGGTTAGGTCCAATAATGGTATCAGCAGAATGAATATGTGGACAAAGCTGGCAACGGGGTTTGTTGCAAGGGAAGGTACCAGGGTTGGTATTAGTGTGGTATGTCCTGTGGTGGTTGGTAAGAATCATCTTGAGGTTAGGTGGTTGTCTATAGGAGACTATGGGTCTGTCTCCCAGAGCCTCTTTGAGTATGGTATCCTGTTCCAATATAGGCTGTAGTTTATTGATAATGTGTTGGACAGGTTTAAGTTGGGGGTTGTAGGTGATGACAAGTGGTGTTCTATTGTTGGTTTTCTTGGGTCTGTCTTGAAGTAGATGGTTTCTAGGTATTCGTCTGGCTCTTTCAATTTGCTTTTTTGTTTCTCTGGGTGGGTAGTTGAGATTTATAAATGCTTGGTAGAGATCCTGAAGCTTCTGGTCTCTGTCAGTGGGGTTAGAGCAGATGTGGTTGTATCGAAGGGCTTGGCTATAGACGATGGATCGTGTGGTGTGTTCTGGATGGGAGCTGGATGCATGTAGGTAACTGTATGAGTCAGTGGGTTTTCTGTAGAGAGTGGTGTCTAATTTTCCATTGTTGATTTGTACGGTGGTGTCCAGGAAGTGGATCTCTCGTGTAGAATGGTCCAGGCTGAGGTTGATGGTGGGGTGTAGGTTGTTGAAATCTCTGTGGAATATCTCCAGTGTTTCTTGGCCATGTGTCCAGATCATAAAGATGTCATCGATGTACCGTAGGTAGAGGAGGGGTGAAAGGGGACGGGAGTTGAGGAAACGTTGTTCTAGGTCAGCCATAAAGATGTTAGCATACTGTGGGGCCATGCGTGTACCCATGGCTGTGCCGCTGATCTGGAGGTATAAGTTGTTCTCAAACCGGAAATAATTGTGGGTGAGAACAAAGTTACATAGGTCTGCTATCAGGTTGGCAGTAGTGTCCTCTGGGATAGTGTTTCTAATTGCTTGTAATCCGTCTTCATGTGGGATGTTGGTATATAGAGCTTCTACATCCATGGTGGCAAGGAGGTCATGATTGAGTGAGAGAGAGAGAGAGAGAGAGAGAGAGAGAGAGAGATCCTTCCACTTGAGTTTAACCCTAGAGTGGCATTTGATAACTCAATCCCCTTGGGTATGTCTATACTTGCACCCTAGTTCCATGATCTTGTTGGCGCGCTAGTTCGAATCACAGCTGATTTGAACCAGGAAGTGCACACCGGGACATGTTAGTTCAAACCAAAACCCTTGGATCAAACTAACGTTACTCTTGAAAAAATGAGTAGTAACAGTAGTTTGAACCAAAGGTGTTGGTTCGAACTAATGAGTCCTGGTGCACACTTCCTAGTTTGAATCAGCTGAGATTCGAACTAGCACACCAGCGAGATCATGCTAATGATGCGCGGGATATTTAAATCTACGCTTCATTGACTATTTTGAATGCCTGCATTTGCATCCCTTGTTCAAACTAGGATGCAAGTGTAGACATACCCCTTTAGTTTAACCCTGTAGTGAATTGTTAATTCTTCATTTAATAAATCCATATTTATTAAATATGGAACGAGGTGAACAGCTAGTTTCGATTAGGAAGCCTAATCTGAACTAGCTAGTCCGTGCTGCGTGTAGCCGCGCGGCATGGGGTCCGAACTAGCTGGCATTTAAAAATGGCGCCGGCCGGCTTTATGCAAATGAAGCCCAGGAAATGCTTTCGAAAATTTTACTCCATGTTTTCACTTATGCAAAATATGATTATCATGTTATGTTTTATGATGTTGACTCACTGTACCTCTATGTTGATTTCCAAATGGTATTTCTTATATTTAAACTAAAATAAGCAAGTAATTTATTATTCTTTTACTCTTTTGATATTCTTATTTTAGTTATTAATAAGGGACTCTTGCGTGCAAAAAAATAATAGCATAGACATAATGAAAAATATGTCTTTACATTTACCACATATTGCAAATCACAGTGGACATTTAGATGCCTACATTTAGCCCTAAATATTTAGCAAGCACATTTGGTGGTTCTTTTGATTAGACATACTAATTTTTTAATGACTCGTGTTGAAATCCTAACCCCACTGAAGTTAATGGGAGTTTTTCCAATGGCTTTAATTAGGTCACAATTTCACCCCAGCTTTTATGCATTATAATACATTCTACCACTCAATATTTCAGAGATCTCCTATTTTTGAGCCAAATGCTGGCATATACTCTCATGCAGAATTGTATCCTACCCACATAGTAGTTCAACTGAAGTCCTTGGATCTACTCATGAAGTAAGTTGTTAATAAACATGAAGAAAGGAATCAGACTCAGGCTCTTAATTTATTTCATGGATAAACTGTAAAGATATATATTATCATTTTATTTTACTTCTCCACATGCTGATTGCACCAGAATATTCTTGCTACTGTTTTGCATTATACAAGTTGGACCTCCCTGGTCTAGCATCATTGGGACTTGACCAGTCCTAAACAAGAGAATTTGCCAGATCGGGGGGGCCTCCTGCCACCTGCTCCCCAGCCCATCACCTGCTGCTGGCAGGATGTCCCAGTTGGCAACCCTGCCTTTCCCTCCTACCCACAACTTGGTTGGGCTGCTTGCCATTCTACTACTGGCGCCCTGGGTGGCACAGGCTCTGGGCACCTGTTGTGGGGCTCCATTCCTGTGCAACAGGAGCAACTGTGGGGTTGGGACTTGAACACCAGCCCCACGCTACCCCAGCCCTGGCCCTGCACAGCTGAGGAAAACTGTGGGGCTCCAACCCCATCCCCACACAGCCCCAGCCCAGCTCCGCACAGTCAGGGGAAGCTGGAGTCTCCAGCCCCAGCCCTGCACTCCTGGGGGCTGCTGAAGGGCTCCAGCTCTGGTCTCATGCTGTCCCCCAGCCAGACTGCTGACTCTGATGTCTCACCCAGCTGGCCCTCCTGTCCTTAGGTTCCTGGACTCTCTGCTCCGGGAGCATCCAGAGTCCCGGATTTTGGAAGTACAACTTTTATTTTATATAACAGGACACTGAGTTTGTTTGTAATTAAGAGACTTTGTAATATCCCAAAGTATATAGGAATGGCTATCAAATAAAACGTGAAAGCTATTCCAGGGGAACAGAGAATTATAATGATAAAAAAAAACACTAGGTACTACACAAAAATGCTTCCCCCTAGAAGACACTATTATATTACAGTTTTTTAAAAAATACACATTTTACAGATGATTGTGTGCTGTACTCCTGCATTTTTGTGCCATTAGGGCACTAATCTGTCTGGGGGGCATTATTAAGAGGCACCATTCTATGACGATTTCAGGAGGCATTCAATCTTCAGAGGGAAAAAAACCAAGAGATACCAGGTCTAAAAGGGGAAAAAGACCATTGCATCCTCCTTATAGAATGTACAGTGCGTGCGCCCTTTTTGCAGATGGATACCTAAATTGTCCCTTTGTGATGTGGGGGTGGAGACCTAGGCCACCCCAATGCTTTCAGGATATTTTGTGCCCCAGGAAGCGATAACTGGGAATACAATTGTTGCTTGCCCCTTCCTAGGGTGTACAGAGGAAAGAAAGGCTTCTTTCTTGGTCCTTTCCCCTTGGCACACTCCTACTGAGCCACAGAAGTAAGGCAATACAAATAATAGCATTGACCTCAGTGCATCCTATCTCCAAAATACAAATTGCTTTACTTTAAGTCAGCCGTATAATTCTTCTGCTAGTCAAGTTTGTGGACACACTTTTTTTTCCTATTTCTTTTCTAATCTCAGTTTGTTCCCTCTCTTTGGCATAATTGTTAAAATGCAGTATCCTTGAAAGCCTATCCATCTTCATTATGTGCCAATTACTCATTGTAGCATAGTGTCCTATTATTCTCAAGTCAAGTCCACAAACAGTTTGTCTCATTTTGATAGCCTGGCTGTTTCTCCTCTGTTGTCTTAGCTCCTGCCCAGGTCCCATTGTTCCGAGGTAAAGGTAACTCTACCTGTTAGTAAATTTGATTTTTCTTTCATCAGTATCCCTATGGATGCTCCATTACAGATGTATCTGCACCTTCAAGAGGTTTTTGTTTGCAGAATCTGTTTCACCCATGTATGTGTCCTACGCACCCTTGTGCCCCATACCAAGGTGTGATAGGTCAAAGTGGGCAAACTGTCTTCAGCTCCTTCTCAACCATCTTGGCCTGAAATGGAGCTCTAGCTTGTGTGCCTTGAGTATGCCTTGTCTAATAGAATTTTATTCTCTACTATAATACAGTTACAAGTTGGTTTAATTTTAACTTTTTTTCTCCCTATGGGGTGGCTTTCCTTTCTTGGAAGGACAAGCCCAGCTCTCTGGACTTCAAATGCTGCCTCACTTGCTTGGACACCACCTTGATTAGCAATGACCACACTAAGGTTACGTCTACATTAGCATCCCTTTCCGGAAAAGGGATGCTAATGTGACGAGTTGGAATTGCAAATCCGCGGGGGATTTAAATATCCCCCACGGCATTTGCATTTACATGGCTGCCGCTTTTTTCTGGCTTGGGGATAAGCCGGAGAAAAGCGCCAGTCTAGACGCGATTCTCCGGAAAATAAGCCCTTTTCATTTTCCGGAGAATCGCGTCTAGACTGGCGCTTTTCTCCAGCTTATCCCCAAGCAGGAAAAAAGCGGCAGCCATGTAAATGCAAATGCCGCGGGGGATATTTAAATCCCCTGCGGATTTGAAATTCCGAAGTGTCTAATCTGCATCCCTTTTCCGGAAAAGGGGTGCAGTGTAGACACAGCCTAAGTGTTTTTGCTGCCTGGGAGAGTCACACACTCCACAGAAATATAAATTCTGTTTTGCCCTTTGTTACCAACTCTCCTGAGGTCACCCCGAGTTCGGGTGAGCCATCGTCTCAAAAGGGGAGTATTTGCTTTGTGACTAACCGCCTGGCTGCGGTCTGAGGCCTGTAACTCCGGCACGCTCCAGACCCACTTGGATCCAAGGGGCCAGGAAGGGGGCTCGGGCCCTCCCACTCTCCGAGCCCTGACCCAGGGCCCTAGGACGGGGACGCCTGTCCCTTGTCAGTGGAGGGGGTTGAGTTCCCCAAACCCTCCACTCGCGGGGTTCGCGGCCCCGCCCTGGGTCTCTTCTTCCCGGCTCAATCCCAGTAGGTTCCCCAGCAAGGGGATAGACTCACCCTGAGTCCCTTCCTCTGGCGGGGGTCTGTGCGCAGGGGATCTCCCATGCTGCACTCTCCTGGCAGGGGGCTGGCCTTCTCCCACCTCCAGGAGCTCCCCCCTTGTTTGTGGCCCTCGCCCTTTTGAATCCCCCGCCCCTCCACCTCCTGCGCTGGCGTCCTCCCGGCGTTCGGGGCCCCGCCCTTCTTGGCATCCCGCTCGTCGCCTCCTCTCCTGATGTCATCCGGCAGCGCCGGGTAGTCCTCCCGATTGCCGGCCGCCTCTGCCTTTGCTACTGCTTCTGGGTTCCCCGTGGTCGGCCCCCCTTCCCGGGTGCCTGCTCTCTGCCCTGGTGTCCGTTTCAGTGCGGGGGAGTGCGGGCAAAGCGCCTGCCCCATCACACCCTTAAAACCAGGAGATTACACTGAGGCTTCTTATAATGGAACACTCTTGCTAATCTTTAAAGGAAGGTCAGGAGAACATCCGCCCACCACACACACACACACACACACACACGTTCCTCATCAAGCAGATCCTGTTGAGCTCAGATCAACATTCCCTGAGGAAAGGTAAGATTGCCAAAGTTCCCAGGAAGGGAAGCCCCCTTTAAGGCTCCATGGGTCTTGAACTCAGGCCTATAAAACTACCAAGCTGCTGTTAGCTCCAGGTTGTTAACCAATAGCAGCTGTAACCAACTTGCATGACTCCTGTGGACACTGACTATGGAAAGGTACACCTCGTGCATGACAGAGAGCAGTCCCATAGCTCCAACTTAGCTCCTCTCCCTCTATAAATCCTCGGGGCATTCCAGGAAATGTTCAGGCAATAGCATGGATCTTCTGTAGCTACCAAAACTATCCCTGCTCCTTGCTCTTGAATTCCTGGTTTGACCTTCGCTTGATTTGGACTTGACCTCTTAATGTAGACCCTGACAACTGACTTGGATTCCGACTCTTAGTATCAATCCTGGTCTGGACCTGAATACAAACTCCTATGCTGCTCCAAGTCTCAGTATTGTCTCTGATCTGACCCTTGGCTCTGACTGCCCCTTGTGACATCCAATTTTGTTGGGCTGATCAGGGATTCAAATCCTCCCCTGTCTTTAGCCTACTGGCTGCAGCTCTTTGCCAACCTCCTTGTCCCTACTTGGAAACTGATACATTTTCAATCAGCAGGGGAACAAATTACAACAAACAGATGGATTTTGGAGATTGTTACATTGGACTCCCCACATCTACTTTACACCCCTCCTTCCTTACCATATTCCTTCCTCTTTAAGGATCCCTCTCATGATCTTCTACTGAGACTTTTCTTCAGATAGAAATAATAGTGCCTGTCCCTGCTCAGCACAATGGGAAGCATTTCTATTTGAGATATTTCCTCATACCAAATAAAAATGGATGGTGGAGATCAATTTTAGACCTTAGGTTCCTAAACAAATTTGTAATATCTCAAAGATTCAGGATGGTGACTCTGGCAGCAAGTACTTCTTCATTGGGCCCAGGGAATTGATCTCCAGCTCTCAATCTACAAGATGCATATTTTCAAGTTGAAATATATATATTTTACAGAAGATACTTGCCTTTCTTGACAGGCCAGGATCGCTTCCAGTATTGTGTGCCTTCCTTCAGACTCCTCTCAGCTCCAAGAACATTCTGAAAAGTTCTAATTATGGCAGCCACTTCATCTTGTACCTCAATCACTGACTGCTCAAAATACTGTCTTAAGAAGTGCTTAAAAAACCAACAAATAGTCTGGTAGCACTTTAAAGACTAACTACCATCTACATGTTTTTCATGAGCTTTCGTGGGCATAGCCCACTTCTTCAGATGACCATATTGTTGGATGTTAAGGACCAAAAAGTAGTGCTGTCAGTCAACCGGAAGGCCCTTTTTTCCTATAGTTAAGCCTCCAACTCAATTTTCAGAAGTCCAATGTTTTCATCTATACAGAAAATATATTTCATAGGGGCATCCCTGTATTCATGGACTCTCGGTGCCTATCATCCCATGGACAGATATTTTAGTCAATCAAATTTAATCATAATTATTAAAGTGAGTACTCAAGCCTCAGTGAGAACTACCATCTGCTCATAGGTCCAATGGTATCTTGCAGTTTTGTCACACAAGGTTATACTTTCATATATGTCTCAGATGTCTACATCCAATTGTGGCTTATGAGTAGCTAGGGCCGAACTTTTAGTGTAAACAATGAGACACTTTCAAGAAGTGATTATCTATCTGTTGGTATTGGGCTCTTAATTAATATAACCCATCCAGCCATAAACAAAGTGCCATGGTTTTTTTTCCCCAAGTACTGTAGTTCCCTTTTTATGGAATCACAGAGTGTTGAACCGTGCAATAAGTTGAGCACTCTCATCTCCTATGGACCTCAATGGGAATAAAATATGCTCATTATGTTTTAGGACTGAGCTCAGAATCAGGTTTTTTGATGCTTGGTATTTCATGAATACTCACTTATCTGCAGTTATCTTAGGAAAGACATATCCTTACTATGGCAGTATGTCTGGGTACTATTGGAATGGTTGACCAGTAGCAAAGCACTCATTCTGCACAATTAACATAATGTTGAAAAAATCTGAAATTTTCCAAATGTGTTCATTCCATTGTCACTTTAATGTTTTGTTTGCCCAATCACCCCCCCCCCCCGAAGGTGAACAGTGTGTATATACCATTCAACCCACTCCTATATGTCATCTCTATGCAATGCAACGCAACAACAATATGTCAAGAACTGTGATTGATATAGAAGGCCAGGATGACCTTACTGGTCCTTGTGAGAAATAGAGGTTTTTTTTAACCCCCTTTTTTTTTCTTCTTCAGAAAAGAGGATTCTAAATATGAACTGTACACAAGGTCCTTCCATCTTAGATTATATTAAATGTCTATTAAAATGTCATGTTATTTCAAAAGAATTTACCTTAATTACCTTCTCCTCTTTTTAACTATATGGGCATTATACAGGAAATATATTGCTTTACTCAGCAAATTGGCATTTAGTCTTGATTTATAATACTTAGATGTTATCTTCTCAAAGGTAATTTCATTCCTGCCTAGAATGGGTGTAGTCATTCAGATCACTCTTTTCATATTTGGACTTTAGTGCCTATCAGTAGCCACAATTCTTTCAGACTACCACTTCAGTACCATCACAATGAAAACATTCCTTAGAAACCATTTCTTTCACCGTCATCAGACTAGGGGACCAACGTATTTTTAAAGCTCAATGCCAGTAATGGCAAAGAGATTGACTCAGGCTTTAATTGCAATGGAACATTGCTATTGCTCAATGTACTTTCACAAAATATGGTGCATGTCTCTACAGCTGAAAGCACCAAGTGTTTTATTAATTCTTTTTTTCCAGTGAAACTGATGAGAGTTAATTCCCAGAAGAAAATGACAACCGCAAAGCCTCAGCTGGCTGTTATGATTATTTACTAGGCACTCATCTTATTATGTGCTCTCCCTTAGGAATTAACCACATTGCTTCATGTGAGCAGGTTTGTGTCCTGGAGTTTTAGAGCTGTCACACAAGAAATAGTCATTATTGACAAAGATCAGTTAGCCATGATCCCAGTCTTCCAAGATTTATGACTATTGTCTATTTACGGCTGAAAAGAGTCCAGAAGTTCTTAATAGCAGCAGTGGCACTAAAAAGTTTGGTGGCACTTTGGTATCAGAAATAACAGAGATCCCTCCTGAAAGCTGACTTATGTAGTGGCTAGACTTAATTGGTTTAACAAATGTGATGCCAATGGTATGTTTACTGTCACTGTGCAGAGATTCAAAAGGTAAGAAATCAGTCACCTAGAAAAAAATGGAGAGTTATATGCTGACATTAGAGATAAACTCTTCAGGAATTTTATCAAGGAATAAAAATGGGCCATATGCCACTGAATTTTTAAAACATGAAGCAACTGAGAATTATTATCATTTATTTTTACATTTGTCAAATCTGTTGTAATACATAGTAAATAAGGAAAGGAAGGTGAATATAGCATCTTTTTTATATAGCTTAAAGTGCAGAATTACATTAGATTTCATTAACTAATAATGAACGATGTGAGAGTTACGTTCCAATTCGACTAAATGAACTGTTTATAAATTGGCATGTGCTCATAGTTTTATAGTCTTAAGAAAATAGGAGGGGAATCAGGATTGGCAAATCTATGAATATAGTTCTGCAAATAATTATCTGCTTCAACCATATATGGATAAATTCAATATCTAACTATAAATACTTTCTCTGGAAGAGCATTAATCCAGTATTAAAATAGCTCTCTTCAGGAACATCTAAACTGCAATGTTATTTCAGGATACCAGAGTACCCCAAAATAGCTATTTTGTGTCTTAACAGCAAGCCTGTTATTTTGGGCTTGCTATTCTGATGTCCTTATAAACCTTATTCGATGAGTAAGGGGGGACATTTCAGAATAGCTCTTTATTTCTAAATTTGGCACTGTGTAAACAGAGCCAAATGATGAAATAAGCTCTTTTGAAATAATATTGAAGTAAGATATGCAATTTATGTAGCTCAAATTTCATATCTTATTTCAAGTTACAGTGTAGTGTAGATGCACACTTCAGGTGGTTTGATGCAGTATTAAACATTTTGCCAGAATCTCCCAATAAATATTACCAATACCTCTTGAACATAATAAATATTGGAAGCAGCTCAGCCTCTTCCAGAGTAAAATCTTTGCAGAGTGAAGATTTCTCTGTCATGGAGTCAGGGTTTGCTACGCCCATGGAATGATTTCAAGGATGGCATATGGCCCACAAAAACCATGTAATACATTGAGACTGAACACCAACAACTATCCATATAGCATATTTCTGTACTAAGCCATTACTCTCAAAAGTCCCAGTTTCTTCTCCCTCTTAGGCTACACCTACACTGTAATGCTATTTTGGGATACCGGAGCATCCCAAAATAGCTATTCCACAGCTTAACAACAAGCTAATCCCCTGAGCAGCAAAGAGGAGGTGCGCTACTAGTGAGTGGTGGACACCTATATGTGCAATTGCAGGGCCTCGGGCACTGGTAGCACTTCAGTATCCCCTATTCTCTGCCTTTGGTATACAACAGGGTCATCTGAGTACTGAAAGTTTAATTTAACTCAAGTTCTTGAGTGCAAATAAATGGGTAGCTGGGTGAAATTTAATGGCCTCTGATATACAGGTCAGACTAGATGATCTAATGGACCCTGCTGGTCCTAAACTTTGTGAAATATAAGCTTCTAACCATGTTTGGGGGAGAGACCTTGAAATGTTTCATTATTCTGTAAAAAGATAGAATGTTATGGAAATTGTTACTAATGATGATGATATAGACCTACAAACACATTCAGGGCCATGAGGCACTTTAACATTAAAGGGAATACAAAGCTGACAGATCCCAGGAGATTTTCTGTTGGATGACCCTTTATGGCAGTGGATTAGGGGCAGGATTTGCCCTACAGTGATTCTGTTAGGAGATAAAGGGAATTGGAGCTTTGCATAGGAACAGCCTGGTCTGTCCTTGGTATATACTTTTCATCTCTGTTATCAGCAAAAGAAAATAGCGCCAATTATTTTGGTCTTATGGGCACCGTTTTGCTAGTAGAGCGGTAATGTGCTTTGTTGCAGTTTGGCTGGCTTGTGAAATGACAATGGCAATGTCCAGGTAGCAAAACATTAATTAGCTAGTATTCTGCTGTGTAGTCTATAAATTAATATGTTAATTCTATTTTATTTTAACACCAATCTCGCTTTATTCCTTAATGATCAAGGAAGCAGCTGCAAAAAACACAAGGGGTATGTCTACACTACAAAGTTAGTTCGAACTAACGGATGTTAGTTCGAACTAACTTTCATAGGCGCTACACTACCGCTCCGTTAGGTCGAATTTAATTCGAACTAACGGAGCGCTTAGTTCGAACTAGGTAATCCTCATTCCACGAGGATTAAGCCCAGTTCGAACTTACTAGTTCGAATTAAGGGCTGTGTAGACCCTGAATTCGAACTAGTGGGAGGCTAGCCCTCCCCAGGTTTCCCTGGTGGCCACTCTGGCCAGCACCAGGGAAACTCGTCTGCCCCCCTCCCGGCCCCGGACTCCTTAAAGGGGCACGGGCTGGCTACAGTGCCCGTGCCAGATGCAAGACTGCTAGCACCCAGCCAGCAGACCCTGCACCTGGCACGGATCGAGCCACCCACCCGATGCCCCCCAGCCCTCCCCCTCTTCCCGGGAAAAGGCTGGTGGCTCCCGGGAGCTTGCCCGGGACCGCAAGAGGCGGGCACCCGCCTGGGCTAATGCGGACATTATGGATCTCATCCACAATCTCCGCACTAGGCACAGGAAAGTGGCCGTTTAGGGCAAGAGATCTGCCAGCCTGGCCACCCAGGAGCAGGTGTGCAAGATAATCAAGGGGGTCCACTGAGACCCCTGACCCTGAGCCCTGAGCTTACAATGGCCGTACTGGGTCAGACCAAAGGTCCATCTAGCCCAGTAGCCTGTCTGCCGACAGCAGCCAATCCTAGGGACCCTGGAGGGGATGGACCGAAGACAGTGATCAAGCCATTTGTCTCGTGCAACCCTCTCCAGCCTTCCACAAACCTTGGGCAGGGACACCACTCCTACCCCCTGGCTAATAGCACTCCATGGACCCAACCTCCATGACTTGATCTCACTTCCCTTTAAACTCTGTTCTAGTTGTAGCCTTCACAGCCTCCTGCAGCAAGGAGTTCTTCAGGTTGACTCTTTGCTTTGTGAAGAACAACTTTCTGTTACTAGTTTGAAGCCTGCTACCCATTCCTTTCCTTTGGTGTCCTCTAGTCCTTCTTTATGGGAACTAATGATGAACTTTTCTGGATGCACCCTCTCCACCCAACTCCTGCTTTTAGAGACCTCTATCCTGTCCCCCCTCCGTCTCCTCTTTTCTAAGCTGAAAAGTCCCAGTCTCTTTAGTCTCTCTTCATATGGGACCTGTTCCCAAACCCTGATCATTTTAGTTGCCCTCCCCTCTCCTAGCCTCTCTTTTCCCCTCTCCCACCTACTTTTCCCAGTCTCCCCCAGTTTTGTTCAATAAAGACAGATTCCATTTTGGAAGACATGTTATCTTTATTTTGTACATCAAGAAGAGGGGCTAGGGAAGGGTAAGTGGAAGGAGGTGAGGGAGGAATGGGGCACAAGCCCTCGATGGGGAGGACTGGGCTGGCTCTGCGGGCTTCTGGGGGTGGAAGCTCTCCTGCAGCCCCCCAATTACCCCCTCTCCCCAGATAGCAGCCTGCGGCAAGTGCAGCCGGGCTGATGGCCGAGTGGTGTGATGTGCCCAGTGTGGGTACTCCGGGCACTCCAAGCCAGGACTGCTTTGCAAGCGGGGCACCCCAGAGAACTGTCTGTCTGGGGTGAAGGTCGGGACCCTTTAAGCACAGCCCTCGGCTAGCCTAAGACAGCATCTCCACGCTCTAAGTCCTCCTCTGATGCCCTGCCGGCACTGCTTCCGGCCATCCTTAACCCCGGTTCAGGATCCACTTAATGTGGACATGCTAGTTCGAATTAGCAAAACGCTAATTCGAACTAGTTTTTTAGTCTGGATCTGTTAGTTCGAATTAGCTTAGTTCGAATGAACTAATTCGAACTAAGTTAGTTCGAATTAGCACTGTAGTGTAGACATACCCAAGGTAACTAAGATTTCAAGGGTGTATCCTATAGTCATAAAACTGTGGCTATGTCTAGACTACAGTGATCTATGAGAAAAAGGTACACAAATTGCAGAGCACAATTTGCATACCTTTTTCCAATAGTTTTTTCGGAAGAGGCTTTTCTGAGATTTGGCCTGTCTACAGTGGGCCAAATTTCAGAAAAACATCCTCTTTCAGAAGTACCCTTCTTCCTTGTAGAAGGAAGAAGACGGGGCTTCCAAAAGAGTGTTTCTATTCTTCCACAATAAAAAAACCCAAAAATCCAGAAGAGCTGATGTGTTCCCGGGATGTGGTGTTCCCGGGATGTGGTGAAGTCCAGAAAAACCCTGTCGTCTAGACATAGCCTCAGTCACTGAGGTTATTAAAAAACTCTCTAGGTAGATGTTAAAATAAATAGGTCAGCTTTCTCTTGTTAACTAGCAGTTTGTTATGTATAGCACTTTAAGATTCATTTTTTGTGAACTGTGTTACTGTACATAAAATAAAGATTGAATGAATGACTAGATACTGGACTAACTTAAGTGGCGCAAAATGTATTCAATGTTTTATGTTCCTGTCAATGGACCAAGTGGAAAGAAGGGGAGATGGGTAAAGGGAAATGGGTTTTAAAAATCTAAATTCATACACACGTGGTAAATTCTGGTATAGAAAGTTAAAAAATACTGAGTGGTTTAATAGAATCAGCTTACTTCAGAAGTATAAAAAAGTAACAGTGTAGAGGGAAAACATTCAGACTTGCAAGCCATCACCACATTTTTGCCACAATAGTGCAATACATTTAAAAATGCTTCCTCCTCGGTTGGTTGTCCAACACAGACTGACCCAGGGATGGAGCTGAAGCCTGCATTTGGCAAGCAGGTTAAGGGACCTGTTGATTGCAGGGATATGGGGTGGAGTGGTTTAGGTGGTAGCTCATTCACCTGATAATCACAGGCTCATGGGTTTAAGTCTCACTCACCTTTAGGCTGTGACTAGACTACACCTCTCTGTTGACAGAGAGATGTACATTAGGCATCTTGAAAGTGCTAATGAGGCAGGGATTTAAATATCCTGTACTTCATTGGCATAAACATGGCCACTGCTTCTTTTCAAAATGGAACTTTCTAAAAAAAAAGGCAGCAGTCTAGATGCAGATCTGTCAAAAAATAAACCCTTTTTCGAAAGATCCTGTAAACCTCATTTTTTGAGGAATACAGGATCTTTCGAAAAAGGGTTTATTTTCAAAAGATCTGCATCTAGACTGCTGCTTTTTTCGAAAAAGCTCCATTTTGAGAAAAAAGCGGCAGCCATGTTTATGCTGATGAAGTACACGATATTTAAATCCCTGCCTCATTAGCAATTTCTACATGCCTAATCTACATCTCTCTGTTGACAGAGTGGTGTAGTCTAGTGGCCAGGCAAAGAACTCTCTGAAGTTGGGTTGGGTGCAGGAGTGGAGGGGATAGAGCGTTCAGTCAGACTTGAAAGCCACAATAGTGCAATACATTTAAAAAAGCTTCCTCCACCATTGGTTGTCCTTGTCAGATAAAGATTTTTCCATTCCACACTTTGTTCTGTCCCTGTTAGTTCTGGGTCCAGTGGAGAACATATTACAGGTTGAACTTCCCTGATCCAGCATCCTTGGGACCTCACTGGTACCAACCCTGGGAATTTACCAGACCAGGGGAGGTCAATGATGGCCCCTCTCCTTCCAGCCAATGGAACACCAAAGCACCTACCTATCCCATCCCTAGGGGTGCTGGGGCTCTGAGGCCAGCCCCCAGGATGTTGGGGCTCCAATGTGAACAGCCAAATGGCTTGGGCTCTTCTGTGGGTCCCCAGGGTACCAGAATTCCACTCCCAATTATCAGGCTCCAGGGCTCTGCTGCTGGCCTGTGGGACACAGGGTCTCCAGTGTCAGGCTTTGTTCTCCCTTGGCCTCCTGCCTCCAGCCCTCCTGCCTCCAGCCCACTGTTCCCCCCCCCCCCCAGTATATATATGGCAAAAGAGAGACTCAGTTTCACGGCTTTATAGTCCTGGCCTGGGAGAGTGACAATTGTGATCATTTGGTTTGATCTCCTGTATAACACAGGTCATAGAACTTTCACCCAAATAATTCTTCTTTGTATCCTTTTTTAGGGGGAAAAATGTCAGTGGTAGAGTATCCACCACAATCTTTACTGAGTTTTTCCAATGGTTAATACAGTTAAAAGTGCATGTCTTGTTTCCAGTCTTAATTTGTCTAGCTTTGGATTTTGTTATTCCTTCCACTGCTAGAGTGAACATTCATTTATTAAACACTTGTTAATTGTTTGTTATGGTCTGTAATCAAGTCACTGCTTAACCTTCTCTTTGTGAAGGCAAAAACCTTGTGTCTATCACTATAAGGCATGTTTGCTAATCTTTCAATTATCGTGGCTCTTCTCTGAACCCTCTCTAATTTACCAGCATCCTTGTTGAACTATATTCACCAGAAATGGACAGCGTGTTCTGGCAGCATTCAAACCAGTGAAATAAAATAATCTTTGAACTTCTACCCAAGATTTCTTTGTTTATGCATCTAAGTATTGCATTAGCTATTTTTGGCCACAGCATCACACTGGGGTCTTATGATCAGCTGATTATCGGCCATGCACATCTTTTTTTTCAGACTCACTGCTTCTCAGGAGAGAGTCCCCCACTGGGTGAGTGTTACCTAAATTCTTTTTTCCTAGATATGTACATTTACATATTGCTGTACTAAGTGGGGGCAGTCTTGCTTATGCTCTGTGTACCAAGCAATCTAGATCTCTTTATCAGTGATCCTTCTGATGGGGTGCAATCACAGGAGTCCCCTTGGGATTGTTCCCCAGTGTGCTGATTGTGCCACTGACACCTACCTTCTTCTTCTGTGGGATTCCCCACAACCCTGTCCTGCTGGGCCAGATCCTCTTGTCTTCCCCAGACAAGGCATAGAGTTGGGATTACTGCTCCCCTGCAGAACAACACAGACACTGAACCACTTCAGCACCAGAAGGACTCACTTCTAGGGCTCAGTACCCAAGAAACCAACTCCCAAAATGGATCTCAAAGTCCCAAATGAATCCATCTTTCTCTGTGTAAAAGTTTTACACATAAAAAGCTCGAAAGTTTCAAAAGAAAAAAAATGGCTGATTGCTTCCTATTGCTAAAATCAAGGGTGGGAAACCTTTTTTGGGTCAGGGATACCGACCCACAGAAAAATCAGTTGTGAGCTGCACACAAGTGAGTAACAAACAAAAAAACCACCCCTCACCAGCATGGACTCCCTAATGCTAGGGGGAGCCCTGAGCCTTAGGGGCCATATCCAGGCAAGCTGGGAGCTACAACTGACCCCTTAGGTTCCTCACCCCTGGCTTAAATAGACTTCCCCTCAGGGCAGAAATCCTTTATTTTGCATCTCCTGTCCCTATGGAAAATTACCAGGGTCAAATGGATTCTATTACTAGGTAGCATGATCACATATCTTTCTAGGACCAACCACAGTCTGGGCTCACAAGACAAGACCATTCATGGGTCATTGAGTTGATCACAGAATCATTAAGTTTCTAGGACACCAACAATAATGGCACTCATTAACTCATTTATAACTGTAAATATTCACATTTCATATTTCTAACTTCACATAGAAGAATGATACATGCACAAAAACAGGATATACAGATCCAGCAGATTGTAACTATAAAATTGATATGTTACATGACCTGCTCTGCATAAAGCATCTTTGAGTTATGCATATTCATGTTCATAAGCAAGTTTTCATAAGGCATGAAAGGCCTGTGACACCCTCCTTTTCATTACAAAATCCAGTTTAGGTCTTGATCTACAAAGGATCCAGTCCTGCTGCAGACAAAGAGCATGTCTACACAGTGAGCCATTATTTTGAAATAATGGTGAGCTGGAGGACTTCTCACTTCAACTCCCGTAACGCTCATTTCACAAGGGCTATGTCTAGATTGGATCCCTTTTTCTAGTCCATATTAATTCATGCACAATGTCTTAGGAAAGTTTATGCATTTTTATATAGGGTTTCCACCTATTTGCATATCTCACAACATTTTTAGTGACTACAGTGAGGTGGATCCTGCCCCAGATGAGGGAGGTGTGAAGCCCCTGAGGTGAGAGGAGGAGTTCCTGAGTGAACGTGCCCAGTGCTCACCCTGCAGTGGCAGCTCCTGTCTCATTTAACTGATTAGCTCTAAGATTCTGACTCAGGGAGGGGCTGGGAAAACCCTATAGAGGTTCAAGGTGAGGGAAGCCTCATTTGGAGAGCTGGAGCCACAAAGGAGGAGTAGATAGAAATGCTGGGAGTCAAGTTGAGCCAACACCACACAATAGAAACTGCGTCAGCTGGTCCAAGGATTTTATAGGTCAAAGTGGGGACTCTGGGAGTTCTGTATGTGGGAACATATATGGTGCTTATAACTACAGTATCTGACCAGAGCAAGGGTGGGCAATAATTTTTGACAGAGAGGGGTACTCCAAGATTTTGGAAAGTGGTTGAGGGCTGCACTCTTCCATGGTATGAATGGAGGAGATGTGGGGTCTGGGATGTGGTTGGGTATGGAAAGGAGCTTTGGGGTAAGGGATTTGGGTGCAGGAGGGAGACTGGAGTCTGGGAGGGACTTGGGATGAAGCAGGCGGTTGTGACCTAGGGCAGGGCACTGGAGTGCAGGGGTTTGGGATGTGACCTAGGATAGGAGAGTATTGTGATCTGGGGCAGGAGATTGGGGTGCCAGATCTGGGAGGGGATATGGGTGTAAGAGAGGGAGAGAGGGTTTGGGTATGTTGAGGTGGGGGGAGGGAGGACAAAGGATTGGGGTAGGAAAGGGTTGGGTGCCAGAAACAGGCTGTGGTCAAGAGACTTCTCTGCCAGCTGCCAAACTAGCCTTCTTGCTTGCCTGACCATGTGCTTCACTGAATAACTGAGACGAGGAGAGGGGCTACAGTTGTTCTTGGCTGCCTGTTATTTCAACAAGCAGCTCCCATTGGCTGGTTTCTGGCTTCTGCTGGGGGTGGGGCAGCTCCTGAAACTTCCCCCATCTCCTCCAGTTTTAAAACAAAAATGGAGCCCTGCAGCTGCATTTCTGCACAGCACGCAGGGCTGTGGGGCAAGCAGGGGAGATTGCCTGGGGTTCCCCACTGCCTCCATGGGCCAGATATGGTGTCTTGGAGGGACTGATCCAGCCCACGGGCTGTATTTTGCCCAAGCCTGGACTAGAACTTAATTGATTTTTATCTCCCACATCACATCTGTGATGTAGAGAATTATTATCCCCTGAACTGAAGCACATTTTAGATCAATTGGTTTACCCAAAGAGGACCTATAGGAAGGTTGCCTCAATTACACATTGAACTCGGGGCTTCTGAAACCATCTTGACTCTATTCACTAAATCCTAAATCCAGGATTTTTGGGGACTTTATCTGAAACTTTTATACAATGTCATTAGGAGGCCAGACCATTCCTAAGAAATAAGAATATATTAATGTGTGGGGAAAGGGAAAGTTGAAAGTCAGACAACAAAATTAACTGATTTTGTATTAAATGTAAGAAAGCAATGGTTTTTTCTTTGGAAAATCCTTTGTTCTCAATTTTAGTGTTTTCTATGAACATCAAAGCAGAACATTTCAATTTCATAGCTTACTAATAACTGTAAATAATGACAAAGAGCACTCTTATTGAAAAAATTCGGATCTCCTATTTTAAGTCATAAATTTGTGTATACTTTAAATGTATTGCTCTTAGATTCAGATTGCATAAATTGAACTATTCATTCACTTGCTGGAAAAATATAATGCAACTGAAACTGGTACCCAAAATCGAATTAGACTCATAGCAAAATACTGAATATGAGCCTTGAGCCTCCTGGGAGTTATTTTTAAGCTCAAAACAGATGAAATACTCCCTGTAATAAAAATGCAATAAAATGAAAAGATCATTAACAGTTGAAAAGTTCAGGTGGGAGATAAAGAGAAGGAAATAAACATAAACTTGATACAATATTTAATGCAGGGCCAAGATATATATTGTTACTTTTATTGCTACTGACCAAACCTCTAAAGTGAATGGGGTGAAATCCTGGTCGCATGGAAGAAAATTAAACTTTTGTAATTGACTTAAAATAGGGACACGATTTCACTCATATTGTTTTGGGAGTAATTGCTCCATTTCGTATTGGTGTGAACTTGCGAAGTGCTAAATTCCTTCTGAGAAATCCAGAAAGATCTCAAAGTATGAAGCTTAATTTAAGCTTTAAATTAATAGTTGTGAATATGGAGCAAGCTGAAAGAAGGATTCAGAAAACTCAGGAGAGAGGAGCAGCAGGATAGCAGACTGGGAAATGCCTTTCATGAAATCAAAACTCCATAGAACCAACAGGATCCACCACAAGAACTCATGTATCTTCAGAAATCCTGTGGAACTTTTGGTGTTGCCAATGGATCCAGAATCTACTTTTTCTACAAGGGTATGTCTACACTCCAAAGTTAAATCGAAATAACAGCCGTTATTTCAAATTAACTTTAATAGTGTCTACACAGGCAAACCGCTATTTTGAAATAAATTCGAAATAGTGGAGCCCTTATTTCAAATTTGGTAAACCTCATTCTACGAGGAATAAAACTAAATTTGAAATAGCTAATTCAAAATAAGTGCTGCGTAGACAGTTATTTCGAATTAGGGGGCCTCCAGCCTTTCCCAGGGAGTCCTGGTGACCACTCTGTGTGCAACCAGGAAAACTCATCTGCTCCCCCCCACACCTGAGGTCAACAACAATGGACAACTAAATATCATTTGGTAGACCTGTAATGAAATTTACTTCCTATCCCTTCAAAAATCCCCATCTCTATCTTCTTTCAGGGTCCATTCACATGAAGAATTTCTACAACAAGAAATAGAATTCCTCCTATAGTGATGAGCAATAGAATGGGTACCTCTTCAGTACTAAGGAAACATACTAGTGCCCAAGAAGAAGGGCATCTAGAGACCCAACCTTGATTTCTGCCATCTCAGCTGCTTTATTCACAAAATTCATTTTTGCATTGTCATACTGGCATCTATAATGCCATCCCTAGAAAGAAGTTTACAATTCTCAATAGGAAGTATGTATATTTTTATTAACCCCACTCATGCACTTTCTCAGATTCATAGTGAGGCCCCAACTATGTTCAATACACATATCTTCCATTCAATTTTTTTGTACCCAGGGCCTTTTCGAAGGTCTTTTCAGTTGTAGTATTCCATACTAGATGTTTTTTACTTCACTATCTTCTCATATCTTGATAATTGGCTTCTCATTGTCGGGATGCATCAAAGCTTTCCATAGACTTAATCACATTTTACCTTCTATCTTCCCTTACATGTCAGTATAAACTCAGAAGTCTCACTACTACAACACAGACTTTACAGGGCTATGAAAAAAAAAACAGTCACAGCAAGGGTTCAGGGGCAACAACAAACAGCTTCAAAGACCAGGTCATAAGCAACCTTAGATCACCAATCAAAATCTTGCTCTCCTGGTACATATGGCTTCATGCACTTATGTCCTAGTATTTTCCAGATTCCATCTTTGTTGTCTGCAACAATGGATTCAATGAGTGTACTCACCAAATGAAAAGTCTTGAAATGTGGAACAAGCTGAAACACTACAGCCGAGGAATGACTTTGAGCAAGCAAGGTGACAGTGTGAATTAGTGTTCTTTACTGATGACTGAGAGTCAGCAAAAAACTTCAAACTGTCACGCAGAAATTTTAAAATCATTATTACAGTGACTGCAGGTAAGCCTAAAGGTTCTTACTTCAGGCTCCAGATGTCTGCCTGAGGGCTTAGAAGTTAAACACAGAAAACCACTTCAAATTAAAAAAGTCAGTTTGGGGAATTCTATCACTGAACAGTGTTGCAGTACTTCAAACACTATATTAGCTTCTAGTGCTAAGGATAATATGCTGTATTATCTGTAGGATAGTTTTCTTGAATTCTAAACACAGATTAATATGAAAGGCTTTTTTGCCACTTTGAACCTGTGTAAGAAATGCAGCACCCAGGACATAGGCATGTCACAACATACATCTGCAAACAAATAGAAAAGGATAGAAAATATAATGGAGTTTGATGTACTCAAATTACCATAAAAATGATGGTGACAGTATCATAATACTTAGAGGCATGCATAAAAGTGAAGTTAGAAAAATATTTAAGGCTTTGAATAAGTGTAAGCAGGGGATGAACTACTGCTTGTTATCAGCCAGCTAAAAGGAGGGAGCTGCTCTGGGAGTGGGTGTGCTCACTCCAAGGCTACATCTACCCTGGCACATTCTCACGCAAAAACTCTTTTGTGGAAGAGTTCTTGTGCAAAAACTCTTCCAGAAGAGAGCATCTACACTGGCATGTGCTTTTGCACAAGAGATGTGCTTTTGCATAAGAGCATCCATGCCAGTGTAGATGCTTTCTTGTGCAAGAAAGCTCTGATGGCCATTTTAACTTTAGGGCTTTCTTGCTCAAGAAATTCAAGTTGCCTGTCTACACCGGCCTCTTGCGCAAGAACAGTTGCGCAAAAGGGCTTATTCCTGAGCAGGAGCATCAGAGTTCTGGTGCAAGAAGCCCTGATTTCATACATTAGAATGTCAGTTTACTTGCGCAAGAACAAACGGCCAGTGTAGACAGGCAACAAGTTTTTGTGCAAGAGCAACTGCTTTTGTGTGAGATTGCGCGAGTGTAGACACAGCCCAATTGTTTAGCTCTGAAAGATAATTAAGTGTTAACTGTTGATATGTAAATACAGCTCATGCCAGGAGGGGGAAGGAATCCGGGGTGTGGTTATATAAATTCAACTCAGCCATGGCTGATGGAAGATCAGTGTTGGAATGGAATGTGGTGTATTTAAATAATTTGGGGCTCTTGTGGGGGTCACAAATCATGCTACCCCTAAATGTGGGAACTGTAAAACTTGACACCAGTGCTTTCAGGAGAGACACCATCACTGTAAGAGATCTCCAAGGAACAAGCATCCCTGCTTCCAGAGTTGAGTCAATGGAGTTGGGGGAGGGGGAAGGGCTGAAGGGCTAAAGGGCTTGAGTCAACTTGCTTCACACCTGCCAGGTGTGAGCTGTAAGACTGGCCCAACCTGCCTCTTTCCCCTTTTTGTTTTAAGGTCAGACCTGAAGTAGACTCCACGAGGAGTCTCTTCGCTAGTCCAGCGGAGCGGCTGGCAGGAATGATCGGTGGGTGGCCGGTAGGAGCGGCGGCAGGACCCCTAGAAATTGAACCCAGCCCTGGTTGCTCCTGGGCCTACCCTGCAGAAGGATTACATAAGTAATAAATAATAACAGTTTAGAGAAGGTATAGCTATAAAATTAAAATGGCGATGACAATAATTTAACATTAAAAAATCAAAATGGAGGACTTAGATCAAATTAACCAGTGTCAGACAGGAGATTGTGGTGAAGTAAAGTTCAACAGGTTGATGTTGAACTTGGTCCAAAATACTTGAAGGGAGGGATTAGGAGTAGGATGTCAAATAGGTTCCGCTCAAATTACAGGTAAAGCTGATTTGTTGCTTTCTCAATTCCAGCCATTAGCAAGGGTCCTCCAGTGGAGGAATACCTGCGTAGCTAATCAGGAAATGACAAAAATCATATAATATGCAGACTGATGACAGGCTTGGTTGTGAGTAGGTGGTGAAGAACAATGAAGCAGTAGCACAGCTGAAATCACTAAAGCTATCTAATGGAGCAGAAGGACCCTTAGGGCACATCTACACAGCAGAGTAATTTCAAAATAACTGCTCCATGATGATGTGATCCCACAAGTTGGAAACGATGTCCAGTCACCATAAGTGGTGTTCCCTGCTATTCAGGGGAGGACATGAGGGGTTGTGCTGCATGAGCAGTGCCTGGAAAGAGAAGAGGTGCAGATCCTGTTCCTGCAGGGCCACAGGGGCAGCCTTCAGTAATTGCAGTAGGAGGTGCAGAAAGAGGTCTAAGAGCTGTTGACTGCTTGGAGGCAGGTCTGGCTCCGTGGCTGGAGTGCTGTGGTGTCTGCAAGGGCAACCAGAACAGGCAGTAAGAAGGCAACAGTGAAGAGCCTGAGGCACGACTGTACAGGGTGTCCCATTAAAGAGGAGTCTCAGACAGCCTCAGGCAGCAGCTCTAGGAAGGGGGGGTATGTCTACACTACCCCGCTAGTTCGAACTAGCGGGGTAATGTAGGCATACCGCACTTGCAAATGAAGCCCGGGATTTGAGGTGTACCGGTAGTTCGGAATAGGAAGCCTAGTCCAAACTACCTAGTTCGAGCCCCGTGTAGCCGCGCTGCACGGGGTTCGAACCAGCGGGGTTTTAAAAATGGCGGCTCCCCGCTTATGCAAATTCAAATCCCGGGCTTCATTTGCAAGTGCGGTATGCCTACATTACCCTCCTAGTTCGAACTAGGAGGGTAGTGTAGACATACCCTGAGTGCTGTCCTTATACCCTGATTGAAGTGCTTCCAGGGGGCTTTAAATGCATTTCAGGCTCTATTTCAAAATAGTTCAGTGCTATTTCAATTGGCATTTGTAGTGTGGACGTGCTATTTTGAAATAAGCTATTTTGGTATTTTTATTCTGAAATAGCTTGTTTCAAAGTAAGTGTACAGGACACATCATTTTTCAATAGGACCTGTGCAAGTCATGGAAAATAATTCTGCTTCAGAAGGAAAAATTCTCAGACTCATGAAAATAGAAGTAGACTGACATGTAACTATTATAATCGACTGTGCAGGTCAAATATTGGATGCATAAGCCATGAAAGAAGTTGCAGATCCAGGCACAACTCATAGATTGTCACTGCCACTGCTTACCACTGTCTCTCGAGACAAATGGGCCATATATACATTGTACATACCGCCTTAGAGAGCTTGTGAATAAGAGATAGTTGGTTCACCTGGGACCCAATGATTCTTTAATAATAACAAATTCATGGTTATGATTGTAAATAAAGCTATATGCGAGGCTTTGAAAGGATTTTACCCACTCATTCCATGATTGCACAATCAATTCTTATAGACAGCTATTGGTTAGTCATGTTTCTTAAATTGTAATATTGTAATGTTGCTTTGCACACCAGTGTGAGTAATATATATAATATTCTTTTGAATGTCATGTTCAACATTATATTTCTTCATCAAAGTTGGACATCCAAGCTCACCAGCCAATGAATGGTGTCTCTGGTTAGATTGTGGATATCCTCCAATGAGCCAGTGAATTTTCGTGTTGGGCATTCTGAAACAATGTGATGCATAGTTTGCAGATTTCCACAATCACAAAGTGGAGATGGCACACAAATTCCACTTATGTAGTAGATAACTGCACCCTGACCAGTCCTAAGCCAGTTTATGACACACCACTGTCTCTGGGGAAGATCGAAGCCTTTCTGCTCAGTGGCAGGATCCGACACAAGATGTTTGGGACATCTACTTGCTGCCATTCAGCTTGCCATAATTCCTTGACATTGGCCGTGACTTCCTTCGCTCGCTGCCAGGAAGGCTTTGAGATTTTTGACACGATGTTGGTGGCTGATCAAAATATTTCTGGATAAAAAGAGGTTGGCTGCTGCGGCTGATACATTGGTATAGTCTGCATTCCTACTGCCGTCGACGAATGCTTGGTGGGGCGATGTTTGCCAGTGGCAGTAACTGTTCTATGGCAGTGGGCTTTAAAGTTCCTGTTATCACTTGCATGGCGCTATTCAGTTGATTATCGACTAGCTTTGTGTGGGCGCTTTCTGACCATACAGGAGAGCAATATTCAGCAACAGAATGCGCCAGGGATATTGCTGAGGTCCTCAAGGTGCATGCTCCATCTCCCCAACTGGTTGCAGCGAGTTTTCTTAGAAGGTTGATCCTTAGCTTTAGTTTCTCCTTTGTTTGTTCCAGATGGCATCAGAAAGAGAGTGTATGGTCAAGTGTTACACCTAGTTATTTGGGATGAGGCTCATAAGCAATCTTTTTCCCACAGAAAGCAATATCAAGTTTTGCGGTGGCATTACAGTTGTCTAGATGAAAAGCTGTGACCACAGTTTTGTCTGGATTCGGTCACCATTTCTGTAGGTAGTTGGATATGGTCAATAGGACGGATGTTAGCATCTGGGTGACAGTTTTGAAAGATTGCAATTGTGCAGCCAGTGCGATATCATCTGCATTGATAAACATTGCAGAGCCAGTTTTTGGGATATCACAAAAATAGATGTTAAATAACAATGGTGCCAGTATGGAGCTCTGAGGGAGACCATTATTCAGTGTTCTGGATCTACTAATGCTATTATTGAGGTGCACATGAAACCGGAGGTCACCACGCACTGCTGTCAATAGCTGAGGTGTCAGCTGGCACTGAACCAGCCTTGATAGTTTGCATAGTAATCCCTTGCACCACACTTTGTCATATGCAGCTGACAGATTGACAAGAGCTATACCGGTCTTCTTTTTTTCCTGGTAGCCAGCTTCAATTGTGGTTGTGACAGCCACCACTTAGTAGCATGTGCTTCTGCCTGGCCTAAAATCATAGATGTAGTGATGTGTGTGTGTATATAAATACAACATTGAATCTACTATATGATTTATGTAGCATCCTGGTATATGGTTTCTAAATGTAATGAAATTTTGTTATTCTATAGGTCATGTATCATAGTGCATTCTTTCCTGAATATTAAGCTTGTTGTAGATGATTTCCTTTAAATAAATTATATTTTGTTTTTGAGCAATTACTGCTTGATTGTCAACTCTTTGTATCCATGTTCTCTCATGGGATTAGTTCAGGGGTAAGCAATAAGTGGCCCCAAGTTAACCTGCCAGATGCTTTATTTACCTATAAGTCTGCAAGGATGGCCACCCGCAGCTCCTGTTAGCTGTGGTTGGCCAATGGGCACTGTTGGAACCAGTGGCCCAGCTTCATTTAATCCCAATTATTCTAATGAATTAATAGACCTTGTGGGAATTATTCTTTTTGCTCTTTATGCAACATACACAATATAAAAGAACCAAACAGGCTTAGTGGGAGTACAATTTGCATATCTTTTTCTGAAAAAGAAGTGTAGTGCAGACATAGCCTGAATGGGTCAAGGCACTTTGGTGATTTCTGTTGTGGAGCATAACTTGCATCACCTCTAGGAAAAGTAATTTAAAACTAGATTAAGAGAACATTAAAATTTTATTCCTAAGCATTCGTAAGATAAGAAATATGAAAGTTAAGGGTGCACACATGAACTTAACTTTGCTTATTTTGCATATGTATTGCAATAAAGTCTTTAATGGAAGGATAACATGCTCTATAATAAGATACTATAACTTCAACAGACTGTTCATTGACACTCAAGATTTCATTCAGACCCACAACGCTCACTCAAATTCTTCAAAAAAACATGGAAACAACATCATTGGGGAAAAGTTTTCAGCATTCCTAATCATCTTTACATAGTCTACAGTCCTTTAACAACAGGACATTTGGTGACACATTCCAGTACCTGCATTTCCATCTCAAATATGCACAGAAAAGCAATATTCACCCCAATTTCATCAATCTTACTATCACTAAAAACCATATCAGTAATGCCTGTAATGTAGAAGCACAATAGAGTATGTGACAATGCCTTGCATTGTTCTGTTGGTGTACGAGAATAAGGTCCATCATCAAAGTTCTGATATAGACAATATATAAGCCTTAAAACAAGTGAATTGGAGAGAAGAAGAGGACAAGGAAGAAAATATCAATGGAGGAGAAAGAAAGAAAGAAAGAAAGAAAGAAAGAAAGAAAGAAAGAAAGAAAGAAAGAAAGAAAGAAAGAAAGAAAGAAAATTAAGAGCAAGAGAGAGGAACTGATAGAGGAGGAAAAAGGAAGGGGTGGAAGAAGAGAAGAAAAAAGGAATAGAATATGGAAATAGAAATAGAATAGAAGGAAAAAGGGAGGAGTGAACATGTTCACAGGTCCCATAAAATGTTTATGCCATCTAACACTTGTTTCAAACTAATATCATGTTACAGCTTATTTCTGTTTAGTAATAATGGGAAACAATAAGGTGGCACTACACACATCCCAGAATTAGATATATTTTCAAGTGTGTGTTCATTTTACACTTACTGTTTGCAATAAATCTGATCTGTGGTTACTATATCACGCTTATAATAAGCATTAGTAATTTATAGCAAAACAAACAAGATTTAGGTAACTGCAACTAGAAAGCATATTCATTATAATTTTATAGAGCATTCCTCCCATTTATGTTTTACAGTCTTTTTTCCCCTTGGGTATTTTCCCTTCTTTAGAGGGTTGTACATGCATACGTGCAAAACATTATTCATGGCACCAGAGAATGAGGCCATCTGTTCATTTTCAGCAGGGGCACAGTGCAAGCATTTTGGTTTAGCTCCGCCACTGGACTCAAAATAAAAGAACTGACTATTCCCTTGATGCATGCAGTCAGTTCCTGTAAACATTTTTTTAAGTGTTCTAATTATTACTGTCTGTTTTTCCTCTGTGGGATGTCCCAAACACCAGAGTACAAGCTTTTTTCTATCCCACCTGAATTCTGACTTCAACCCTGGCATATGTCAAGGGGCCTCTCTTCCCTGACGTAAAGACTCAGAAATCAGGAATGGTTTGAATAAATTTATTTTAATTCCCCAACACTAAAAATATTAAGTTCTCTATCTTCAAGCAAATTGTATATATTTGGATGGTGGAGGTTGAGTAACCAGAAAGACTTCTTTCAGTATGGTAAATGATCAGATCTTCAGTTACAAATGTTGTATTGTAACATAATATAAACAGAACATTTCATTACTGGGTAATAAATATGTATTATAAAACTAAATGAAAATAACAGTGCCATAAATTATCAGTATGTGTGTTATAAATATAGATGAGCTTTGAAGAAAGATTTTTGAATTGCTCATACACACAATATTCTCTAAAATAGTCTGATAATAGTGTTGTAAAATATATGAACTACAACTCAAAGTAAACTTACCAATAACAAAGAATATGTGATTCTGACAGGGTGTTTGGATTTTTTACTATCAAATAGCATAACTGGAAAACAATCATCCTGTTCTTTTTCACCATTCCATCAAAATTAGTACAGTTTTGATTCCACACCAATTGTAATTATTTGGAACCGAAATCCATCACATGTATAATTAAACAGTGAGGGCTAGAAAACCCTATGCACTAGCTGAATGGTAACATACTAGGTCTTTCCCATTTTTAACTTTGATAGGTCCAATACTGCCATGGCTCACACTGAGCAGAACATATTCATTCAGGTAAACCTCTTGGCACAAGAAAGGGAATAAGTAGTAGAATCCTTACTTATATTCAAACTACAGGTGGGACCTCCCTGGTCCAGCATTCTCAGGCCATGAGCAGTCCCAATTGACAGTTTTCTGGACCAGGGGAGGTCAATGTTCTCCTCCTGGCTATTGGCCCTGCTCCCCACCACAGGCCCGCTGCCCTCAGCCCCACTGGAGCTGCGTTTCCTGTCTGGGGCTACGCTCTACAGTGCACTGACACTGGCTGGGGCTGCAGTCTCCTCGCTGGCTTGGGCTGCACTCTTGGGCTCCAGTCCAGGTTGTGCTCTGGCCCAGGTAGAGCTATGCATCCCGATATGCCAGCCCATCTGGGACTGAGCTGCTAGCCCGCATCGGCCCTGCTGCCTCTCATCAGGTGGGACTATGCTCCCTGCTGTGCTGCCCTCGCTGTCACCAGGGCTGTGCTTTAGGGTGGGGCTGTGCTTCCTGCCACCGTGCCAGCTCTGCTACCACCAGTGCTGTGCTACCCACCATCAGCCCAACCCCTGAACCTTTGATCCAGCAATATCCATAGTCATTCCAGCCTACGTATGTTGTCAGTGAACTAGTGAGGCTAATGTAGGCATTCGAAGTTGCAAATAAAGCCCGGGATTTAAATATTACAAAAGTATTCTCTCAGGGCAAGTGTACATCATTGATAGTCTGCTTCTCATCTACGGGTATGTCTACACTAGCCCCCTAGTTCGATCTAGGGAGGCTAATGAGGGTGACTGAAATTGCAAATGAAGCGTGGGATTTAAATATCCCACGCTTCATTAGCATGTTCCCGGCCAGTCACCATTTTAGAAATTGACTAGCCCGAAGTAACTGCCCGCATCTACACGCAGCAGTGAAGTGGAATTCCGAATTAAAGTGCTAAATTGAATTAGCTGTTAAACCTCATTCCAGGAGGCCACTTGAGTTCCTGAAGCTATTCTCCATGGCCATGGAGAGCTTTGTATCTCCTCTCTCAGTCTTCTTCTCCAGCCCCAACACGGTGGCTCTGCTCCTACACTAGGCCCCCAACTCCTCCCCTTCTTTCAAGTCCCTGCCCTTCGGGAGACCCAGAACTGACTCCCCACATCTTGCCCTGGGGCCTGGATATTCTGCCAACCACCCCTCCTTAACTCTTAGTTCTTGTGCCTGTGGCCTGTACCCAGGTCTGGATCTATAGATAGGAGAGTCAGTGACTGGCTTTCAGCACCCCACTATTAAACACATTCCAGTGCCACTGGTGTTAAAACTAATTGGGGAATGGGTGGGCCAGACCATGGCCTGCTCAGGCCCACTTGTAGCTATTCCCCTGCTCTTTCAGACATATTTAATCTGCCTAAAAATCAAGGTCATCTTTTTAGCAATAATGAAGAGCTGCTATGAGTCTGACAGTCAAGAAATGAAGGCAAGGCAAAAAGACAAAGCTACTTTGTCATTTTACAAAGCTACTGTCATTTTATTTTTAAAATCTTGAAGAATTGAATAGAAGATTTCATCAGAAAGTATGGGTGAGGAAACATCTCAATTATCTGATCACTTGCCAAGTTGTGAGGATACCACGATGATGGCAAAAGCTGAACTAGGGGACTCTGCAGTAGCAAGGGAACTATAAAAATCTGGTAATTTTGTCAAAGTAAGGGAAGAAACCTACCCCGAAGAGATTGCAAGATAACCAAAAACTATTTCATTGGATAGGATAGAATATTTCTCAGTAAATAAACTGAAAAATACAGGTAATATGGAGAATTTGAGAAAACAGTGTGAGGTTTGAGGACAAAAGCAATGTAGAGGTCTTCAAGGGTATGTCTAGACTACATGCTTCTGCTGACAGAAATGAGGTTTACAGGAGCAGTCGACAAAGGCTTCCCTTGTCAACCAATCCGCGTCTTGACTCATGCACTGTGCCAATGATCAGCTGAGTTGGCACAGCATGGTGGCCATTTTTATTTTAATGAAGCCGGGGATATTTAAATCCCCGCTTCATTGACTATGTTGGGTAGCCTATTTTACATGCCGCTGTCAGCAGAGGCATGTAGTCTAGACATACCCCAAGAGTCCCATTTTCTGAGGATGAAGAAAAATGGTATCACAGAAGTGAGAAATTGGTTGATTTTCTCTGAAACCACCAAGGCAGTCTACTATCATGTTTGCAAATTATTCTCCGACCATAGTAAAGGAAAACAAACATTTGTCAACAGGCACATTAAGTGGAGAAATGTTGCAAGAGATAATGCTGATCATGAAACTTCCAAAGCTCAAATTAGTGCTATGTGTAAGATTGTTCAATGATGTAAATTCTCTGGAAGAATTGATTCTGTATTATTGACTCCACTTGAGAAGAAGTGTTCTTACTGGAGTAAAGTGTTCAGACGTGTTGTTGCCACGGTGAAACTGCTGTCTTTTTTGGGACTACCTATAACATGACATGATGAGTCATTAGTATCAAATAAGAAAGTTAATGTTTTAACCTGCCTTGAGTATTTTACTGAATTTGACAATTTTCTCAATGAACATTTGAAAAATTAATAGCATTGTGGCTCAAGGAAGACCAACTTTTTAACACACCAAACCTACAATGAATTAATTTCTATAATGGTAGAGCAGCTCAGAAACCAATTCACTGATAAGGTAAAGGATGCCAAGTACTATTCCATAGTTGATTCAACACCAGATGTAGAGACATGTTGATGAATTAACATTAATTTTAGTATATGTGACTGTCACTTTATTGAATTTTGAGGAGAGCAGCCAGGTCACTGCTGCACTCATGGGGGGGTGTTCGCCCCAAAAGTGGTACAAAGGGGGCCATGTGATGTGTCAAACAAATGCTTACTTGCTACTAATTCTGTATATGCTCTTCATCTATCTGTATAATGTCTGTGTGTGGAGTTATGAAGATGTACTCTGTATGGAGACTGGAAGTTTCTCTGTATGTGGTTGAGCAATGGGTTCAGCCTATGGACATGCTAATTAGCAAGGCTGTAGGAACAATAGGTCTCTTAAGTACCTGAGACCCACCTATGAAGGAATCTAGGTGCCTGGTCAGAGACCATGTGACTGTCTCCAGCTTGGAAGAAGCCAGGAAGGAGGTATAAATAGGCCATGTGGCTGACTCCATCTTGGTCTCCAGATCTGTTCCTGACTCCAGATGTGGCCTTGCAGGGAATCACGAGCCGGGAAGAACTATGGACCCATCCTGACAAAGGATGTGCACCAAGGACTTTTAAGCTAGCAGTTATAACATCTCTGCTGTGAGCCTGCATCAAGAACTGGGAGATTCGATGCATGTAATGTATGATACTTTGACAACCTTACTCTCATGCTTTTCTTTCTTGTAGTAATAAAACTTTAGATGTTAGATTCTAAAGGATTGGCTCAGCATGATTTGGGGGTAAGATCCGGGGGTAAATTGACCTGAGATCTGTGGCTGGTTTCTTGGAACCGGACAGAACTTGTTCGGGGAAGCTGAGATTGGGCTCTAAAACCCCTCACCTGAGTATGAGGCCCGGGACCATCTGGTGCATGGATATTGCTGGGGTGTAGGAGGGGTTTTGCTTGTGAGGCTTCAGGCAGGCAGCTGAAGCGCTCTGTGGGACTAGTTTGTGGCCTATTTGGTAAGGTCTTCAGTCTGGGGGCTGTAAGGAGCCCTGAATTTGAGCAATTCACCCTGAGTAGATGCCCTCAGCTGTGCCCAGATCCAGCCCAGTCCGTCATAGTGACCAGCAATGGTGAAGTTGTAGAGCGATTTCTTTGTTTTGTCCCACTAAAATCCCACACTTTTGAAAGTCTAGAGACAACAGTTTTGGAGACCTACAAATTTAGGTTTGGACATCAAAAATTGTTATGGGAAGAGCTTTGATAACACTGCAAATATGGCAAGAAAATATTCATATCTACAGGCAAGGCTTAACAATACAAATCTTTCTGCTTTATTTATGCCATATTCCAACCATTCCTTAAATTTAATCTGCAATGCTACAGCTATATCTTGTGAGGTAGCTACACATTTATTTTACTTCGTTCAAAACTTTTTTTTTTGTTTGTTTTTGTTTTCCACACTTTGGTGGAGAACACTACAATCAAGCTTAAAGCAGGCAAATGGTAAACATTTGACATTCAAAAGAATTTGTGACACCAGTTGGTCTGCTCATGCAGATGATGTTCTGGCTTTGAAAATGAGCTATGATGTTATAAAGAGAACTTTATCAGTCATAGCCGCATCAAATTCTGAAAAACCATGTGCAAAAACTGAAGCAAAATCCTTATCAGAAAAGTATGAAAAGTATGATATGGCTGTTTTTACTATTTTGTGGAATCATTTACTTCAAAGAATGAATGATGTCAGCAAATCACTGCAAAAAATTAATACAAATTTATTGAATGCTGCACAATTATTAGCTTTAGTTACAAGTTTTGACATAGAAGATTGAAATGACTATAGGTCTGTGGAAGCAGAGGCACTAATATTAACAGAAAATATATGTTTTTCTGATATATCTGATAAGATGTGTAAAAAAACAGGTAGTTATTTTTGATTAAACCAGAGCAATAAAATCAATTTAAAAGAGAAAGAGAAGTTCATCATTGAGACTGTCAATGTTATTTGTAGCTGAGTGCAGAAGGTGGGGCCCACAAGAGACCTTAAAATACCTTGCCTCTATAGGCTCTGTTTATAAAAACTCCGCAGAGTTACAGATTCCTGGCTCTGGGAGATAGACTGCCACCATTAAGTGAATTAAATAAAACCCTAAAAACCAGGAAGAACCACTAAAATTTCTTCCCAAAGGGTACACCAAGCTCTTTTGCCAAAAAGAACTTGAAAAAAGAGAAACAAAAAACACAGAAAACAAATTGTCTCTGATAACTGAGCTCTCAGGCTAGCCAGGCACACACACAGACCTTCTGTTACCTTTCAGGACACAAGAATTCAAAAAAAGTGATGTTATTAACAAAACCCAAAGGTCTACCTGATAAAGCATACCTGGTTGCTAGATGTTACAGAACAACTGCAGAAAGAGCAGATTAAAACACAGAGGAAAAAATTATCTCTCTGGGCATAGCTTGGGTATAGTGAATGGGGGGAGGGAAGCACATGGATTTCACACAGAGAAGTTTAATCAAACAGCAAATAAAGAAAAATAATCTGATTGCAACTAACTACACATTTTCCCTCTACTCACTATCTATACTTCAAGACCCAGTCCATTCCCATGCCAATATTTCTTGTGGGCATGGTAATCCTGTTTGATTATTTCATCTTGTTCCCCCAGCTGCTAACTTAGAAAGAGAAATAGCAAGGTATATATTTACAATTTAAATTTCAGCACAGTATCCAATTGGTTCTTCTGGATTGAACCCTTTAGTCACTGAGTCCTGGACAGTAATCCTTCTGTCCATCACACTGATGCAATAATAGTGCAATTTTAGAGTAGAGGTGATTCTCTAAAGAAAACTGTTGATTTATTTTGCATGTTTTTTGACATAAGCATGTGAAGATGCTAAAAGCCACTACACTAAGAAATTGTGTGTCCAAGAGGACACAGACACAAATATTTTGAAGATGAAGTGAAACATTTCATTTATTTTATCGAGAATGATGAGGTCTATGCTTCAGATCACCAGGTGATTTGTATAGACTTGAATATGGTGGTTTTCAAGCAATCTTTCCAAATGTAGAAACCATTCTGAAAATATTTTTAATAATACTTGTCACAAATGCTTCTGGTGAACCTTTTTTTTCTATATTGAAATGAGTTAAAAATTATTTGTGAAATATGATAAATCAGGAACATTTGACTAGTTCAGCAATATTGACAATTGAAAGTACCTCTTTACAAAACATTATTTATGATGACTTAATCAATAATTTTGTAAAGAAAAAGTATAGAAAGAAAGCTACCTACATCAATATTTTCTTCAAATTGAATAAATTTCTTCAGAGGAAGTTAGCTTTTATTTTTCCATTCATGCATCATCTATACTTTTAATTTTTACATATTTTTCATATTAGCTTAATGCAAATACAAGCTTTCATCTAGACCGGAAGTTCTCAAACTTGCTCTGGGAACGAAATTCAGATAGACTTAGGAAAGTTTATTATGTTTTTTTTTAATAAAACACTCTTATCCAAAGCACGTTAAAATAGTTAGCTAATCGTATAAACAATATTTGGAAAGGTCATTAAGTGGTCTACCAAGATCTTCAGCAATTTTGAAGCGGTCTGTGAAAAAAATGTTAGGCTACAAAAACAATCAAGGTATCTCACTCTATTTTCATGTATTTCTCATTACATATAATATAGGAGGAAGACGAAGAAAAAAGAATGAAAAATGGGAGGGCAGGAAGAGTGAATGCTCTTTTTCTTGGCTGAGTCCCCGGGGGTGGCGGGAGGGGCAAAATGAATATGAGCCCAGGGCCTCACTAACTCTAAATCTGCCACTGGACTCTTCCACAAGGTCATCCCATGGAATTTCTTTCTACCAAGCTTCTCTCAGACAGGTTCCTTTCACAGGATATCTCAGTAGAGAAAACACTACATCTTACTGAGATTTCAAAACTACTTGTTATGGGAAAGGATACTTTTATACAGAAGGCTTTGCTATCAGGCCTAAAGATCTATTGTGCTCTAAGAATTATGAATCTCAGAATATTTCAGGACAGAATCCAAGGACAGGGCGGAGCTGGACCTCTTTACCATAGGCTTTCACAAACAAGAAATTTAATCTTCAAAGCACTCCTCCCACTGACTTTAGTTGAAGTTTCCATTGCAAATGAGAACGTTCATCACTTCTGCAAACTAGACACAAGGTTTTGGGTAAGGCAATCAAGCTATGTCTACACTACAGGCTTCTTGCGCAAGAAGTTTTTTGTGGAAGAGATCTTCCACAAGAACTTCTTCCACAAGAGAGCATCCACACTGCAAAAGCGCATAGAAAAAGTGATGCGCTTTTGTGCAAGAGACCATCCACACTGCATGGATGCTCTCTCAAAAGAAAGTGCTGATAGCTATCCACAGAATGGCCACCAGGGCACCTGTGCTTTTTCCTCTTTCCTGTTTTTGCACAAAAATACCCTGTTGCCTGTCCACACACACCTTTCTGAGCAAAAACTCTGTAGTGTAGACCTAGCCTCAGAATATGAGAAACATGCAACTAGTGGCCCTCTGTGAAATGTTTGGTTTAAATGACTTGCCTGTTATTACACAATTCTCCACTGCAGCATTCAACTTCTTTAACCAGGGACTGTCCCTTCAATTCTTTCAGTCCCTTGCCTTCTTTACTACATGCCCTCCAACTTCTGCAACAACCTTAATTTATCCCTGCGGAAAATCTATCATATGATTTGTGGAAAACAGTAACTTATCGTGTAGTTAAAGATTATCATACACCAAGAAACAAACCTTAATTCTGTTATTTCCTAACTTTTAGAGTATTTGACATTGCATTCTTAATGTGTGTGCATGTGTGGCTTTCTATGTTTTCAAAAAAGCAAATGATGCCATCATGGGGCATTGAATTGACACTGGCATGGGTCATCCATAAGTCTCCAATGTTAAGGTGCACTCCACAGACCTCTAACTTGAGCTAATAAAGCATCTGGTTTCAGTAGTAAATTTTCATCCTCTGTGTGAACCGGGACTAGTAGCGGACCAGACACATTGCCCCTGAGTTGCACAGGTGTTGGTGATAGTGCATGGGGATGGAAAGATGGGGACCAGGAATCTTGGGTTCTCTTCCAGGCTCTGGAGAGAATTGTGCTGTAGTGATTGAAGTGTCTGTTAATGGTTGTCATTAACTTGTTTCTGTCAGTCCTGTCTTTCCCCCCTACCTCCATCTCCTTGTATCAGTTCCATTTTTCCCCACCGAGCCACTCTGAGGCTAACACTTTCTCTATACATCTAAAATGAAAGTATAGCTGTGGCAGCTTTAAAGTCAAAGTGTGGCCGTGAGGGGAGTCTTAAACTGAGTCTTCACTGCCACTTTACTGCGCTGCAACTTTCTCACTCGGGGTGTGAACACCCTCGCCCCAGAGCACAGCAAGTTACAGTGTTGTACAGTGCCAGTGGCAATGAGCTCTCAGCCCTGGGAGCCAACTCGCAGCACTGTCAGCTACTTGCCACATGCAGGTGGTTGACATTGCCATGGCCACACTTTCACTTTAAAGCACTGCCATGGCAGCACTGCCACTGCTGAGCTTTAATTTTAGAAGTGTAGACGAAGCCTCAGTCTCTACTCACTTGATTTCTAATCCCAGACCCACACTATTTGTACATCCAGTCCTGGGGCATGTGTACACTGGGGAGTTATTTCAAAATAGCACCCCTGATTTTGAAATAGGCGAGCAGCCACACTACCAAGCTTTGAATTTCAAAATAATGGGCTTGTTATTTTGAAATAATCATTCCTGCTTGTGTAGACGAATAAGCTTATTTCAAAATAGTTATTTTGGGATTTATTGTTTTGAAATAACCTGGTAAAGTAGACATAGCCTTAGTGCCTCCCCCCTACCAATCCTTGCCCAGCCAATGTCAGTTCCCCATCCCCTGAATTGACCCAGGATGGCCCGCAGCAGCCCAAAGCTTCAATTTCAGGAAAGTCCTGCTTGGGTTGAGGCTGGAACATTCTCAGTGAAGACAGAATCTTCAAGGAATTTAGCTGTTGAACTGTAAGAAATATCTACTGAGCATGTGCAAAACGATTTTATCAATTAGTCAACTTTGAACAGATTTTCAAGGGCATGGTAAAAGGCACATCAGCATAAAGGTTATCCCTTTCAAAAATCACATTCCTGATCCAGAGCCTGGAGAAGCTAGATCTTTTTGAGGGAAAGGTCATCAGTCTATATCCCAACATGCATATTTTTTCCAGAGCCTTGATCACTGAAAACCATTTTGTACGAAATTTTCAATTAAACCCCCTCACAAAATACTGGCCAAGACAGACATCTGGCATAGGAAATTTCAACTCAAATGTTTACTTTACCAGAGTCATAAGCAACTGAAAACAGGGCCTTATAATGGGAAATGTCTGGTGACTTTAATAATAAGAGCACTAGCAGCCCCAATTATAATTATTGCTAATATTGGAATAATTCCATAGCTTATTAATAAAGTTAGATTTGAATGAGAAGCACTGGCCTTTTTTTTGCCTCTTTGTAAAACACAGATTAATGGTTTTATATTCCGCAGTTACCTTTGAACTGAACTTATATTCTAACAGCAGCATCCTAGTTTGAGGTTACACACTTTATCATGAGAAGTTTGTTTTGTTAAATATGTCATTATCAGAATGTCACATGATCATTAACTATCCTAAAATACACCACCAATTAAAAGTTATTTGCAGCTTTAAATATCAACATTGTCTACAGATCTTGGAACTACTTTACGGAATGTTCTTTGTTCATTTTTTGGATTAAAAATAAAAGTTTACTGTCAATTTGATCAGCTGGGGCTATACTGAAACAGGGGTGTTAGTTTTGCTAAAAGTCAGTAGTCCCTTGACCACAGTCAAGGTGCAAATAGCAATCTTTTGTGTCTTCCAGCCTTCTGAGATAGTACAATGTATTGCCATATGAAGTTGCCAATATTTTTATTCAATAAAGGCTTGGCTGTAAAAACTGGCAAAGGAGGCACTTTAAATCAGTGCCACCAGTGTCTGTGAAGATAATTGTTCTTTGTTTAACACTAGAGTGTTTAATAATTCTTTAACGCCAGCATGATATTCCTGCAGGTTGCAAACACGATGATTTGCTTGTCCAGCAAGTACATGCAGTAGTGTTATGTTTCTCCCAGTTGATATTTTTATTTGAAAGACAAAAAATCAGTTTAGAAATTGGTATCCAGGCCCACAAATGCTCATTAAAATATCCCAGGGCATTTCTGTGTTGCCACAGTTCAGTTTGGGTAATTAGATTCTATCTGTTTTAAACACCCTCATACTTTTCTTTGGAAAAGTTACCCATCGTTTCCATACCAAATACTTTTTTTCCATCACTGCTGGTGTAGAACATCTGGGCTACGTCTACACTGGCCCCAAATTCCGGAAAAGGGATGCAAAGCAGGTAAGTCAGCATAGGGAAATCTGCGGGGGATTTAAATATCCCCCGCGGATTTAAATAAACATGTCCGCCGCTTTTTTTCCGGCTTGGGAAAAAGCCGGAAAAAAGCATCTAGACTGGCGCGATCCTCCGGAATAAAGCCCTTTTCCGGAGGATCTCTTATTCCTACCTTCAGGTAGATCCTCCGGAAAAGGGCTTTATTCCGGAGGATCGCGCCAGTCTAGACGCTTTTTTCCAGCTTTTCCCCAAGCCGGAAAAAAAGCGGTGGACATGTTTATTTAAATCCACGGGGGATATTTAAATCCCCCGCGGATTTCCCTATGCTGACTTACCTGCTTTGCATCCTTTGTCCGAATTTGGGGCCAGTGTAGACGTAGCCCTGCTGTGTTTTACCCCAGTGATGGGCTGCATATCCAGGCTGAGTAAAACTCTCAAACAGCAAAGCTTGATGAACAAATAATAGGAAATATAATGGAAATGTATGATGTTTGTTGGGAAACTAAAGAAAAAAAGTGTTGCATGCAGGACACCATAAATATCTCAAAAGTTCATTTACATACCCAATATTAATAGAGAGTGGAATAAGCATTCACTGGTACAACAGCCAGAGTTGATAGATAGGATGAGAGAAGGGCTGGGAGAGGGAAGCTTTGGCTGACACTAGTGTAGCAGCTTCTTGGCATTCCTAGCAAATCTTTAGAAGTCATTTATGGATGTGGTGTGTCAGCTCCAACTGAGGCAATTTTTGGCAGGCGAATGGTAGGAACTATTACTAACTCTCCTCTGTCTTCCATCCCCCTTTGGCAAATGTTTGTTATGCATATTTTTCATTTTCTCTTTTTGGAAAACAAAAACAGCCACACTGGGTTTCTGTTTTGTTTTACATAAAATAATATGTATGCTAATGGAGCCCATATCTTGCTGTTGAACTGTTGTCTGCTTATTACTTTGATGTAAGAAGTAGCATTTAGTATATGTTTGATAGTGCATGCTCTGTATTGTCCCTCACATTTTACATGGGAAATATTTCCATTTGCTCTTTTTGGGGAATTTTGTTTCTTTAATGATCATAGATCATCTGACGTACTTGGTAGAATATGATGGAATTGAATAGTTGGTTTTCCACACCGAAAGGATTTCTAATTCTCCATTTCTCTTTTAAATAGTTTGGTTCTCCATCTTTGTGTGTCCAGCAAGATTTGCTGCTCAGTAAGATTTTCCTGGCTTGGTCTATACTCCAGTATTCCAACTGATAGATGTGTTTTCTGGGGAAACTACAGCACTGAACATTCCCAAAACTAAATACTTCCCAGAGAAGAATATCTTATTGTTAAGTCAGATAACCAAAACCAAGCAGAGGCATATGGAATGATAAATTCCTCCCCTCTTCCTCAGTTGCCTTTTCTTAGTCTTTCTTCCTTGCAACAATTTGCAAGCAAAAATGAGAGACCATTTAAAAAAAAACAGGTGCCTTATATATGATCTTGCTGTGCACAACCTTGGGGTATGTCTACACATCAGTGGTAAATTCAAAGTGAGCTACGTAGCTTCAGCTATGTCAATTGCGTAGCTGAAGTCGAAATAGATTAACTTGGCTTTTGGCACTATCTACACAGCAGGAAGATGAAGGAAGAATACTCCTTCCTTTGACTTCCCTTAGTCCTCATGAAATGAGGGATACCATGAGTCGGAGTAAGAAGTCCTCCAGCTCGACATTATTTCTAAATAAAGGCTTGTAGTGCAAACATGCACTATGTTGTTTCAGAATATTGTCAGTTATTTCAAAATAATGCTGCTGTGTAGACATAGCCCTGATTATTAGGATGGAAAGACTGTTCTTTTCAATAAAGCAAGAAAAATAGTGGTGTTTCCATTATACAAGCACCACTCTATCACACTTTGCAGTGTTGAAATCTCAGAGAATAATTCAGTGTTCAAGGGAGCAACTAATTCCATTTACATTCCACCCATACAACTTTTCTGCAATCTATATACCACACTTCAAGACTATATTTAATGGCTTCATAACTAATAATATTTTCTCATGGTTTTGTGTATTAAATTTTCTGAACTGTTCTCTTCTCATTTCTCGACATGTTTACATTTATCTCAGGATGTTTAAGTCATTTTAAATAAAGATCTACAGGACATGCTGATTCCTACTGACTTTCCTGTTTAATTAGTTGGATTTCCCTCCTCTTACTATAAACAAAAACAAAATAATAAAGCACAGTTTAAAGCCTTTGATAAGAATAAGCAACTTGTGCATTATATAGTCTTTGACTCTATTAAGATGTGTCATATCATATTAAAAGCAAGCATGAAAAAATGAATACTGAAATCTCGACACTGCCAATGAGACATTACCTAGTGCCAATCATTACCCAAACAACCTGTGGATCCTAGATACATCTTTTCTCATTACAGAACAACTTAATTGGTTGTCTCATGAGATCTAGTCCTTCTCTCATTCCAGCTTCAATTCCAAATCCATAGGTACTTGCTACCCCAAGAGCTGATGATGGATTAATTCGCCTACAGTTGAAATATTTCACAAAAGACTCCCTAGGCTCATATTGAACTTTCTAGCCGGCCTACTTGCTTTTTAGGGATTCAAGGGAAAGTCCTCATCATTGTACCATTGTGATGAGATACAGTATGTTGAGAGGAAGTCTAATTAGATTTGACATTTTAATTGGGAATGATAAATGTCTTTCTCCAAACCTTCTAGAAACTGTTCACAGGTGACTGCTTACATGATAGCATTAATCCATAGCAGCCTCTAGCTACCCAGTAAGATCTTCTTAGTCACAACTTAGAGGAGCTAAAACTTTTTTGTTTTATCTGACATTATTATAATTATGGGAAGTACATTTTAATATCATTGTCATTACTGAACAGGCAATTGTTCTTATTGTTCATGCAACTGTTTAAATTAAAGATTATCAATTAATCTGCTTTTCAAAGATACACACACATTTAACTTTGCAAATAAATTCAGGGTTTTTTTCTAACGGATAATTAAAAATGTAGTAGAAAAAATAAGCCTTGTCTTCATGAAGCTCCATGTTTGTTGCTTGGTCTTAGTTAACTAATCAGCTTTGTATACATCAGCATGGCAGATTATGCCATATCTGTTCTTCAGATAACTAGAAGAGCACTTCTTTTCCTAATCTGAATGCTGTAAATCATTAAAATATCCCTACCATCATGCTTTAAGTGGATTATTGTGCAGTTCATTATGACATTGTATCAAATAAGTATAGCAACACAATCAAACTCAAAGGCCAGATCCTGAACACTGCTACAACCCCTCTGTTATCTACTGGCAACATAAAGGGGCCATAAAGATGGCTTAATCAGACAGATGACTATTCAATAACTGGGACATGAATGGTCATGCCTAATTGCTAGAGTCCAATGCCAAGACAAAGGTCAGAGCTGGAAATCAAGGTGTAAGGCATAGGAGCACGGACCTGGAGTAAGGCAGGAAAGCAGGATTGGGAACCAACAATGAGATCCAGAGGAAAGGAACCAGGAGCAGGCAGAAATGCAAGGCTCAGGAGTCAGAAAAACAGAAGGGATCCAGGGTAGCAACCACCTTGGGATTCTACTGGGTGCTCAGACTACTTCCTGTTCGACTTCTTGATTTACCCTCAGCCAAATAATGGAGTTGGATGTTTCTCTAGTCTGTCAGAATCTGCAGGGAAGCTAGCACTTCATTGGTTCTCTTCTCTGGATGTTCAGGTGAGCTGCACTGTGGCAGCTGTGGCTTGAGCACTGCCTGTAAGTCTAGGTTCAAGGCCTGAAATCTCATAGAACATCCCTGCAGTTAAATACACTTCCTGGGTGGGTTTTCCATATCCCCTTGCTGTGCCCAGTATTGGAAGTAGCCAGGTGAAGTTCTGCAGCACTTAGGATTACCAAACCTCCAGGACTGGCCTGAAGTCTCCCAGAATTAGTATCACTCTCCTAGTGCCTATTGAAAGCAATCCTGGAGATTTTATGCGCTATTACGTCATGTTGGGGGGAAAAATCTCCTGGAAGAACTTCACAGTTGGCAGCACTAACTATAGTGAAGTGATTGCTGGCTCATGGAATGGTAATATCAGTTCTAAGGCCTCTCTTAGCTGTGCTGAAGATCAAGCTGTTTCCGGTTTCAAAGAACACAAGGGTCTCTTTGTCCTCCAGTCTTACTTCTGTCAGGCAGAGCTTGATTGTAGATGTGGATTCAGCCTGAAATTGGTAAAAGCTAGTAAATTATTTTAGTCTATTACACTGCTAGGGACAATTGTAGTTTATGGTCCAGAGCAGCTTACTTTGGTAGCTTTTGTGACTACAAGCTCCCTTTATGAAATTCAGTGTGATGGAAATAAATGGAGTGCATTTGTTAAACACGATTTTATTGTCAGAAAATCTGTATGCAAGGAGACCATTTCCAGTTCTGTTAAATGGTTAAATGGTACCTTAACTGACCAAAAGAAATTTCTTTTATTGAGACTGACAATGGCAATTATCCTGTTTATCAGTGAAGTGAAGTGTGAGACATCCACATATTTTGAGGATAAAGAAGGCTTTGAGTGAGCAACAGTGTGCATACTAATGACGATGTGAAATGCAAGATACTAGGAAACAGTACAAGTTGTCAGATAAATTGTTTGTTGTAAAGCTTTTCTCAACAAATGACATTCCACTAAAATTATATATAAATTATGACTTTCATAAACCTAGATGACAAAACTAGGTACAGACAACAAAAACCTTCTTTAATAGGAATTCTTCTATCTTTAAGAAACAAAATACAATTTACATAATGTGGTAAGCATCATATTTTGGTCATGGCTTTGTGAGACATCCCCTCTTCTCCCACCCTAGAAAAATAATGCAGAGCAGTAAAGTGCTCTGAATCCTCAAAACAGTAGTAAAGAAACAAAGCATTAAGTTCCAAAAGTTTGTGAGACCATTTTTGCATCCTTCATAGCCCAGAATTGAAACTCAGTCACCCTTGGCCTCCTAAAAAACGCAATGATTTTTTAAAATCTTACCCTCGATCCTTTGGAGAATACTGGCATATAGATATAAAAATGGAGGGTGCTCTAGATAGACATAGCACTTATATGTGGAATTTTAATGCCATATTTAACATACAAGACGTGTGCCTCTCTAAGAAGAACCACTGTATCTTAGAATAAACTAACTGCTTAGTGTGAATTCAAGTCAACTAACAGGGGGTATGTCTACACTGCCACCCTAGTTCGAACTAGGGTGGCTAATGTAGGCATTCGAAGTTGCAAATGAAGTCCGGGATTTGCATCTTGCCAGTCGCCGCCATTTTTAAATCGCCCTTAGTGCGGCTACACGTGGCACGGAGTAGGTAGTTCGAATTATGTTCTCTACTTTCCACGAGGAGTACCGGTAGTTCGAATTAGAGAGCTTAATTCGAACTACCTACTCCGTGCCGCGTGTAGCCACGGGCACAGAGTCCGCACTAAGGGGGATTTAAAAATGGCGGCGCCCGGCAAGATGCAAATGAAGCCCGGGATATTTAAATCCCGGTCTTCATTTGCAACTTCGAATGCCTACATTAGCCACCCTAGTTTGAACCCTAGTGTAGACATACCCTAGGCTATTGGGATTGACTCTTTCCCTTTTATAATCTCTGAGAATGAGTACTTTCTTTCTCTCCATGTATCCATAGTTGGATCAATAACACTTACTGCTCTCACTAAAATGGAGATGAAAGGTGTCAAAATTTTAAAATGTAAATGGGACTGTAAAAATCACTTCTTCTAATCCAGAACCCCAATGCTAAACTGCTTTGTTCATAAATCATATGAATGCTTTCTATAGAGCAGAGTTAAGGTTGTTTGGGTGCTATAATTGTTAAGTGTAACTTTTGCTCTGGATGTCCTGATTTTATAATGTTTGGTTGAGACTACTAGCGACTGAACAAATCTCACAATGTCAATCAGAAAAGCCTCATGACTGTTCTGTTTCACCTCAGCCTTGTACATATATATACTAGGGAAATTCTCAGATGTTCTATTCAAGCAAACTTGCAGCTTTAGTGTGTCACTAGAATGGTACAAGGAGGATGAGGAATGCACCGGAATAGGGCCCTGAGCATCCCCATCACTCAAATGTATGTTACATGTGTTCATCAAGAACTGAAATGACACCAAATAAATATATAGGCTAATAAAAATTTCAAACTAAATATAACAAACTCCCTCTTAGAGAAAATATTCCCCATGGACAAGGTGGGGAAATCAACCTGTAAGAAGCAGCCCCCCTGTTTTGCACAGCTATATGAAAAGTAGGTAAAAATATAACTCTAAAATAATTTAACAAAATGTGAAATTCTGGAAAATCAATACCAATATAAAAATAAAGCATTGTCACAGGCGAGGTGGAAATTGAACACCTAGGAATGAGAAGAGATTCATTATCCAGAGCATGCTTTCTTCTTAAAACAATTTTCAAGGAAGATGTGCAGAGACTAATTTGACCTCAGGCTAAGGAGCTAGTTTGCTTTATTATTGCTTGGTAATTTATCTGTTTTATAATCTCTCAGTGATGATACGTATTATTTTCAAAGCCAGTGTGGTCTGGTTTGTGATTTTGCAGGAGTCCAAACCTATGTGTTTGTTCCATCTCTAATTTAAAACAAGATGTAGCAAGTGATTATAGCAAGCAGAAAATCTCAAATCACTGTTTCTCTCAGGGTATGTCTACACTACCCCGCTAGTTCGAACTAGTGGGGTAATGTATGCATACCGCACTTGCTAATGAAGCCCAGGATTTGAATTTCCTGGGCTTCATTTGCATAAGCGGGGAGCCGCCATTTTTAAATCCCCGCTGCTTCGAACCCCGTGCAGCGCGGCTACACGGGGCTCGAACTAGGTAGTTCGGACTAGGGTGCCTATTCCGAACTACCGGTACACCTCATTTCACGAGGAGTAACGGTAGTTCGGAATAGGAACGTAGTCCGAACTACCTAGTTCGAGCCCCGTGTAGCCGCGCTGCACGGGGTTCGAACCAGCGGGGATTTAAAAATGGCGGCTCCCCGCTTATGCTAATGAAGCCCGGGAAATTCAAATCCCGGGCTTCATTAGCAAGTGCGGTATGCATACATTACCCCGCTAGTTCGAACTAGCGGGGTAGTGTAGACATACCCTCAGTTTTTAGTTGACTGGACATTAAAGCTACGTTTACAATGCAGCGCTATTTCAGGATACTGGAGGTATCCTGAAATAGCTATTCCATGTCTTTTGAGCATACCTGTTCTTTCAAAATATAACGGGCTAGCTATTCCAATGTCCCTGTAAACCTCATTCCATAAGGGATAAGGGACATCTCAGAAAAGCGATTCATTTCAAAATAAGGGCTGTGTAGACAGTGACAAATTTCAAAATAAGCTATTTTTTAAAAAATTGAGTCAAAATAAGCTACATAATTTGTGTAGCTAAAATTGAATAGCTCATTTTGAGCTACGGATGCAATGTAGATGTACCCTAAGAAATACAGCAGGCTTCATATATCCACTCTGAATAACTTGGGTTTATATATCCTCTGGGTCAGTACTGTTTCCACCATATCCACTCATACCTTAAGCGTCTTGAAGCTGGTATTCTGTTCTTTATCTACCAACTCAATCTAGCTGTAAAGACCATCGACCTTTAATTCAATAACAGATGTATTAAGAGGTTATGATGTATCAATATTTATATACTAAAACACTTTTAGGAATAAAACTTAGACATCGGGGGTGAATGGAATCAGAATTTGACCCTCTGGGTGGACTTTCTGTGATTGTGAAAATCAAATTGTGAAGTAATTATTTAAATGTACTGATAAATCATTGTTATTCAGCTCACATTAGTTCCAGTCATCATGGAAAATCAGAAGGAGATGGGTCCAGTGAAATATTTTTTCTACTGTAGCAGGAAAAATATTTTTGTTTTTAATACCAATTAGTGTTGAAAGAACCCAGTAAGGGTATGTCTACACTAGCTCGTTAGTTTGAGCTAGGTAGGAAAATGAGGGCAACCGGAGTTGCAAATGAAGCCCGGGATTTAAATATCCCAGGCTTCATTTGCATGTTTCCAGGTGCCGCCATTTTTAAATCCCCTTTAGTCTGAAATCCGTGCCAGTGGCTACACGCGGCACGGAGTTGGTAGTTCGAATTAGAGATCCTAATTCGAACTACCGTTACTCCTCATTTCACGATGAGGAGTAACAGTAGTTCGAATTAGGATCTCTAATTCAAACTATCTACTCAGTGTCGCGTGTAGCCACTGGCACGGATTTCAGACTAAAGGGGATTTAAAAATGGCGGCACCCGGGAACATGCAAATGAAGCCTGCGATATTTAAATCCCGGGCTTCATTTGCAATTCCGGTTGCCCTCATTTTCCTACCTAGCTCAAACTAACGAGCTAGTGTAGACATACCCTAATATAGTTTGGGTTTTACAAACTTCAGAAGACCATTTTATGTTTTCTGGGGTGTATTATACAAGACCTCTACATCACAAAATATTTTTCTTAATTTAAAACATGTTTTTCCTCCTGTGGAATTGCTTGGTTTGGGGTTTTTTAAAAATATTATTATTTATATTAATTAAATGAAAGCCTATGTTGTACTAATATTAAGATCCTAATTCTTCAACCATTGATTATTTAGAGCGGCATTTAGTTGCAGTCAAATAATCATTCATGGTTCTATAATCAACATCTGAAAGTTTTCTTAATAAGATAGAATGTGTTCTCCAAACACAATATCTACACTTTAATATTTTTGAAACTTTAAATAATTCCATGTTGTACACACACTACTAAGCACATATGTAATCTGCAATAAAGCTAGAGTTTTCATAAATATATATTTTTATTATCTGTATTTTAAAATGCACTAGTTAAGTTGGTAGCACAACTTAAAAATTCAATGTCTATTTGATAAAGAAAGAAATCTGATCCTTAGCACAGCTTATCATAATCAATAATTGAGAAGTTAAGGAAAGACTGTATTATGTGCAGTATTGCAGAAAACAGAGTTTATCTTCAGACACCATAACATAAAATTATTCCCAGTTGATCATTCTTCAGTCCATTTGTTATCCAGATTTTGCTTGTGTATTTCTGGCAGAGAACTACCTAGAATCATAGACTCATAGAATCTTAGGGTTAGAAGAAACCTTAGGAGGTCATTGAGTCCAACCCCCTGCCCACATTGCCAGGATTCACCCTAACTAAATCATCCCAGTCATGGCTTTCTCAAACTGGGACTTAAAAACCTTTAGGGATGGAGATTCTACCACCTCTCTAGGTAACCCATTCCAGTCTTCATCACCCTCCTAGTGAAATAGTTTTCCTAATATCCAACCTAGACCTCCTCCACTGTAACTTGAGACAGTTGCTTCTCATTTTGCCATCTGTCAGTACTGAGAATGGCCTCTCTCCATCTTCTTTGGTACCCCAATTCAGGTAATTTAAGGCTGCTATCAAATCCCCTCTTACTCTTCTCTTGTATAGACTAAATACGCCCAAATCCCTAAGCCTCTCTTCGCAAGTCATGTGCTCCAGCCCACTAATCATTTTGGTTGCCCTCCACTGGACTTTCTCCAATGCATCCACATCCTTTCTGTAATGGTGGGGAGGGGGAGAGAAGAATTGGGTGCAATACTCCAGATGCAGTCTCACCAGTGATGAATAAAGGGGAATAATCACTTCTCTAGATCTGCTGGCAATGTTCCTCCTAATGTACCCTAATATGCCCTTAGCCTTCTTGGCTATAAGGGTACACTGTCGACTCATATCCAGCTTCTCATCCACTCTAATCCTCAGGTCATTTTCTGCTGAACTGCTGCTTAGCCAGTTGGTCCCCAGCCTTTAACAAAGCTTGGGATTCTTCCGTCTCAAGTGCAGGATTATGCACTTGTCCTTGTTGGAGCTCATCAGATGTCTTTTGGCCCAGTCCTCCAATTTGTCTAGGTCACTCTGTATCCTATCCCTACCATCCAACATATCTACCTCTCCCTCAGATCAAGAGCAATATTTCCATATTTTGTTTTATATGTAATTGCAAATGGTAAGGGTATTTCATTTTTATTTTTTGCTGTTTTTGTAACTTGACTATTGTGGCTTTGAGCTAGTTAAGGAGAATTAGAATATGAAATGGATTATAACTGTATGTGACTAGGTCACTGGCCACTTTAAGAGGTCCAGCACAATTGTGATTCATTCAGCTCTCCTTCTCAGGTAGGAAAAAATATCATATTCACATGGCGATAGGCCAATTGACCCCTACAAAGCTTGCTATATCAGAATATAAAATACATGATCATGTAGATATCAGTAACCATGTATGTATTTGAAGAACACTGTTTGCTTGTGGATTAGGCATCCTGCATCTAGAAGGCTATGGTTCAGTTCTGCTTTCCTTGAAGTTAACAGCAAAGCTGCTGTTGACAGTAGAAATAGGACTGGGCAGTTATGATCATGTAAAACCACCACATCTTCATATAAAAAAAAACCCTCTCAAATCACTCCCAGTGCAATTAAGAGGATATAATGTGGACCTGGGAATAGAGCCCTAGACTGGATATCAGGAGCCTTCGGTTATATGCCTGGCTCTGACATAACACTGGGCAATATGAATAATCTCACTAAGACTTAATTCCTCTATCTATAAAATTGGGATAGTGAAACATTGTCAGAGCTATGGAGGAAAAGCACTTATGTAAAATGTAGGCATTATTATTTCAAAATAAAATCTGATCCAAAGCCTGCTGAAGTGATTGGGGATCTTTCTATTGATTACAGTGGATTGGATTAGGTGCTTAATAAATATACACACATACTTACCTATTGGATCTTTGCACTCCTTATTCATGGGAAAACTCGTGAAATGAATATATATTTTTTCTGGAGCAAAATGCAGGTTTATATTGCCCCATATTTCGATAAGAGTTTCTTCCCTCCACTTCTCATCTTGGTTTTCATTAGAACAATTTGTCTGTGTATAGATACAACAGAATCTCTTTTCTAGTAAAACTGAGAAATGAGAAAATATTCTCATTCCTGTATTTAGTGCTCACTCTACAATAGATTCCATTTACATGCCTTTCTTCTTCTTTTCTTCATAGACTAATTTGTCTTTTATAAGGTAATTACAGCTCCACTTGAAAGATCTTTAGCATCAATTATGTAAACATATGTTCAGCCACTAATTAATAAGACACATATCTTCCCCTTATCCTTTCTTAACAGAAGTATTGAATCCTAATTATGTCTGACCATATTGTATTCTCTGGCAAAAGTCACTGAGGTCTGGTTTGCTCTCTGGTGTGGAAAAAATGCACAGAAGGTAGATTTGGCCCTGAAAAGCTCTTTCAGATTTCCTCACATATTTCTTCTCTTGGGATCATTTTGATAGAGAATGGGAGGGTTTTTTCTCTCCTTTCCCTGAAGATCACATGAGGCCTAACCAGACTCTGAAAATATTGTGGCATCCCCAGAAATGCAGGGCTATCTACATGGATGCCTTGTGTATTTATACTGGCTCTGTCCCCAAGTGACACCCTCAACCCCAATGGTGGGACTAGTGAACTTGACAAGTGCTGCCCAAATTATCAATACCTAATATTTCTCAAGTGCACATACCTACCAGGAGCACCACCAATGTCTGAACTCCACATCCTCAGTCCTAACAACATCTGCCAGGATCATCACATAAGGGCTGTGTCCAGACTCAGGGTTTTTTTCGGGAAAAGTAGCCTTTTTCCGAAAAAACTTCACCTGCATCTAGACTGCAGCCGCGTTCTTTCAAAATTAAATCGAAAGAACGCGGCTTTTCTTTCGACGGCGGTAAACCTCATTTTAGTGCTTCTTTCGAAAGAAGGCGTTCTTGAATGTAAATAGGGCTTCTTCGAAAGAGAGCATCCAGACTCACTGGGTGCTTTCTTTCGAAAAAGCGGCTTGCTCTTTCAAAAGTTCCGCGTGCAGTCTAGACGCTCTCTTTCGAAAGAGGCTTGCAGTCTAGACATAGCCAAGGGGAGTGGGCTTGTACCTGCTTGGGATATAGTGAGGAGAAGAGACTGATTGTCTTCTGCTTGCACTAATGAAAGGAGAAAGAGGAGTAAGTTGAATGTCTGTCCTGACATGTGTGGTCTATGCATGTAGCATAGCATCTTATGAACCAGATTTTTTGCTTCAGTAGCCAACTCAAGGAATGTATGTATCTGGTAGCCTGGTATATCATTTCTCCTAGTTCTAGTCTTTAGAAATTGCAGTCTCTTCATTCCAAAAACTAACAGAAGCGTATATCAAAGTACAACTTTTCTTCATGCTCTAAGATTTGTGATAGTTTGACAAAACTGTGAAACTGGATTCCACATACACTTCTTAATCCAAAAAGGAAGCTCAAATTCCAGGGACAAAATCAGCTTAAGCAATATTCAAAACATTTTGCTTGTTCAAAAGCTACTAATAGGGAACCCATTGGAATAGGCCTCCTGAATTTTGTACCATTATATATGTAACAATTCATAACACATTTGCATAAATGGTAGCAGAACACAGTATTACATATGAATGCCCTATGACACATCTGTGCTATGTGCTGGGCAGTAGAGGCTTATGTTTGTCATTCCTGATGATTCACATGCTGACTTTATATTCATAAATAATTACATGTAACTAAAATTATTTGCAGAATGAAATATCATACAAAATCTATCATTTGCAATTATTTAGACTTTGTATCTATATTGAAAATTCTTCTTTCTATAAATAATTCTTACTTTAGATGGTCCAGGAAGTCAGAGATAAATTTGAATATGGACTACCAATACGAGATGTTCTAAACAACATATAAATGAGAATAAGAGAGAAAGTCTATGACCTTTTGATATATATACCAGTATATATAAAAATTGTCCTGTAACTCGGATTTCTTTTCAAGATTATGCTTAACCTCTGAAGGACATTGTTTAGCTTAGCAGAATACCATTTAAAATGCAGCAATTAAAAATTACAGCTACAAATAACTTTCTATACAACTGAATAAAAATTAAAATTTCTATTCTGAGGCACCAGTACATACGTGTTGTGGTAAATCCAGTGCTTTGAATTCATTAACCTTTCATTGTGCGGCACTATCATCCACTGCTAAAGATTAGCTACTGACACATTTATCAAAGGATGATAAATGAGCTGTCCTTTTAGATGTCTGATTATTTGACCTTTATTCAGTTAAAAGCACAAGGGGCTGACAGTGTTAAGTGCTTGCCAGTTTAGAATGAAATTGAACCCAGGAAATGAATGTTTGGAATTGTCTTCAATAATGTGATGTTACTCAGTCAATTTAATTTTAAATTAAACAAAACAAAATCTAATGTAAACTGTTATTTCATTAATGTGTTTCTTATTGAAAAAACAAAGTGGCTTCTTTCTTATAAAAGAGCCTTTTATAAGGCTATGTCCTAGAACATACCCTGAATCCTCTGAAGTTTATTCCAGAGTCTACACTAAAACATGAAAAATCCTGAGCTCTAAGAATAACCTTAGGAAGAACCAGGGGACTGCATCCGCTGCTTCCTTATGATCGCCAAGCCCCCTCTCTTTGGCTGCTTTTGTGGCCAGAGATTGTGAGAGTGTGATGACATCATTCTGTCACCCAGCAGGAAAAACTTTTATATATAGAGAGAGGGAGATTAGTTTTATCATTAGCTGTATTTTTGTAGTTTTATCATTAGCTGTATGCAGTCAAACAAGCATACAGGATTGCAACACAACATTTTGTGATGTCTATCATAAGTGTTTAAACTACATGCTATCACAGATCCATTTGAGATTCAAACAGTTTATGCCATCTTGACAACAATATTCTTGGAAAGTTGGATCTCAGTTGCTGGTATGAATGAAAATGATTCTGTATATTTAGCATGTTGTGGAAAAGGCTGGCATTCAGCCAAAAATGACTTCAATGGAGGTGCAAAGTAAGGATAAGCAGAACTTTCAGATTGCATACAGGAAACAAAGCACAATAATACATTTTAAAAAATTAACAGTTTTGTGGCATCTAATAGGGTATAGAAGGATAAGCCTCCAAGTTGCAAAGACCCCAGCAGCTCCATAGAAATCAAGAGAATCTTTATTTGCAGAGACAGTTGCAAGATCGTGTCCATGGATGAGCCAAATTGCTTTATTCCAAATTTTAAAAGATGCAGCACAACTTCCTCCTAAACAGGTATTATATGAATGACACTGCCCCATAAAATATATGAAGAACCATCTTCGGCTTACAGGGTGCAAATGCTCAATTCAGACTGTATTAATAAATCTATATCAACTGTCAACACTGGTGCTCTTAAACATTACCTTTCAAGTTCTTCTTCTGGTATGATCACAAATATTTAATGTTGGGAAGACTCAGTTGCTTGTAGTGTTGGGTTGCGGAAGGTTCTGAGTAGAGTGAGTGTTTTTTCAAGAGGGAACAGAAAAGTTTGCCATCTGCCCTAATCTATCATAAAGGTCAATTATGGAGTCAGAGATTCTTCCTGGGAAACAAGTATTGGTGTCTGATGAATTTTCTGAAAGAAACAGTTGCCTCACATGCTGTTTCTGAATTCCTTTCATTCTAAGACAGGTGTTTATAGATAAACCAAGTAAATTATAGCTAGAGTATATGCTGGCTCCATATCACTGATATTTCTTCCACTATGAAGTCAATTTACAAGGCATCAAAAATCTGCTACTAATTGGTAGAATGGAGAACCTGGTGTCAGAATGGGACATTGGTGTCTGGGGAAGAAGCAACATTTATTTATTTATTTATTTATATGGCAGTAGAGCTTAGGAGTCCTAATCTATTTTTTAAAGCCTTATGCTTCATGGCTCCATGTTGCATTACAAATCTTTAGAGAAAGCCATAGAAATCTGTAGCCAGTTCAACATCCTAAAGTCCCACTCTTCTCATTAGTCAATATGAAAAAAAAGCTTTTAGCTCAGAGGTAGGTAATATTTTGTTTATGGGGGGAGCACTCCAAGAATTTGGTAAGTGGTCGAGGGCAGCACTCTTCTATGATATTAATGGAGGAGGGAAGAGATCTGGGATGGAGGTTGGATGCAGAAGGGAGCTTGGGGTAAGGGACTGGAGTGCAGGAGGGAGAGTGGAGTCCGGGAGGGAATTTGGGGAAGGAGGCGGATGTGACCTGGGACACTGAACTGGAGTGGAGTGTTTGGGTTGTGACCTAGGACAGGAAGGGATTGTGGCCTAAGGCAGGGGATTGGGGTGCAGGGGTTTGGTTTGTGACCTAGGGCAGAAGGAGATTGTGATCTGGGGCACGGGACTGAGATGCTGGATCAGGGAGGGGATACGGGTACAGGAGGGGGCAGACAGTTTGGGTATGTGGAGTAGGGAGAAGGAGTGTGAGGAGGCAGAGGGTTGGGGAAGGGAGGGACTGGGGTGCCAGAGTCAGGCTCTGGCCAGGAGACTTACCTAGGTGACTCCTGGCTAGCAGCCCAATATGTTTCTCAAGCAGCCAGCCTACCTGCCCCTCCCCTGCACAAACTGCAGTGCCATGTGTGTTGTACATAACTACAAGCCAGAGGAGAGAGAGGCGTGGCACTTCATGTGCTTTGGATCTGGCCTGCAGGCTGTGTTTTGCCCAGGCCTGGTCTAGCAAGTAGCTGTACTTACAAATCTCAGTATAACTTGATCCCAAAATTTCCAACTTTAATAAACCCAGTCAGTGAGGGTTTGGATAATGTCCTCTTGCTTAAAATTGCAAACAGAAAAGGCACAAATTGGTTAGTGCTTGTGTTGGGCATTCAACTTTTAAGGTTAAATTTAACTCTCTAGAAACCAAATTATTATTTTAGAAATTCAAGCTTTGAAACTTCACTGTCTCTTTTCAAGGCTGAGTTGATAAAACTTTTGGCTTGCTTTCAAATCCAACATTATATGTGAATACAGGCTGCCCGGCTATTTTAAAGGAAAGTGGACAGGGAAGGCTGTGGCGGTCTCAGCAGACACATCCGCTGCACCCCTGACAGCAAACATAGAGGGAACAGCTCAGCTTGCAGAGCTGGCAGCAATCAAACTAGCTTGTGAGGCAGGTGCCAGTACCATCTACACTGACTCCTGTGCTGTATGGGCTGGAGCCACCCAGTGGATAACTAACTGGAAGAATAATAACTGGGAAATAGGAGAAAAGCCAACAGGCCTGAGATCTGGTACAAGCTTGTACCCTATGTGCTGAGCTCAAGAAACATATAGCAGAAGGACAATGGTTTGACAGACTAAGAGATGGGAAAGTACTATGGGAAACCTGTCAAGTAAATTATATTGGTCCACTACCCACCAGTAAGCAAGGGTGGAAGTATGTTTTAAGTGGAGTGGAAATTGTTTCAGGAATTGGTTTTGCTTACCCAACCCGATGGGCAACAGGGTTGTTTATGATCATGGGACTAAACTGCTTAATAGCCCTTGTCCCAACACCCCAGGAAACCCAGTCTAATGGCATGGTTGAACGCTGGAATGGGCTGTTGAAAGGCCCACAGATGGTAAATGGGAAAAGAGATTAGATATTGTGGTGCAAAGATTAAACAATTGGCAGACCCCCTACAGGCAGTCCGATCAGTAAGGGATTTTTCCCTGTAGGGAGAACCTCTCCTAGCCCACTGTATCACTCAAAGATTCTAAATATGCACCTGAAGACACTGTGGTAATCAAACACCCCAGTTTGGGAATGCAAACCTGCATACTGCACTCCTACAAGGGAAAAGGAGTCTGGACCACTGCAGACGCTGGGCTGACACCAGTAACCATTCCTGAGGCTTGGATTGTATCCAAAACCGGCAAACCTTATGTTTTATTACAGGAAACTGAGGCAATGGCCCCAAACAGTGCTCCAGTGGCATGTATCCCTCCCAATGCTGGTGTGGATCCGGGAAACCACCATGAACTTTTTGTATATATACCGCTTGCTGTTATAGCTCTTGCAATCACTGTTGTTAGTTATAGACTGAACTATGGAAAAAAACCTAAGCTGAAGCAAGACATGGTACTCCAACTCGTCATGGTCTTCTTCCTCATCTCAACTGCTACTGCTGTACCAGAACACCTTACTCAACTCCTCCACCGGACTGGGAATCGAGTTCGTCCCTCTCAGCCCAAATGACTGGTGGAACAAAAGTAACATCTTCCAATGGGGACTGGTATGGTTCGATGACAGCAACCACCGCAATCCTCAAAATAACTTTGGGGAGAGGTCAAGGGGGTGGCACAGGATGTGGCAACGGATGGTATGGGACATGCTATAACTAAAAATGTAAACATTTCATGGCTAAATTGCTTAGCCCAACATCTGGGATTTTCCCTAACTCCTTTCCTACACTCCATTATAACCACTGTTCTAACCATTGTAATTGTTGTAATCATTTTCTGCATAACCCTATGTATTGTGCAATGCCTAGTTAATGCAGCTATCACTTCTGTGCACATTTGATATACAGCATTAGGAAAGGACCCTAGCCAATTCCTAGATCCTAAACCGTCTATTCCGGCCATCGGGCACTTTTAGATTCCCCCAAGGCGGACAAAAGGTGCTGGTATCATCGCCAACTTGTATCCTGGGGCGTGGTGTGTCATATCAGAGGGTGGAATGTAGCCAGACAGGAACCCCCCTGTAACATCCATCTTTGCTAGCCTGGATCATACAGGGCACATAGAGCAGTAAAAGCCTTGAACAGAAGGCCTGGATATGCAGGCTGCTGTGACCCTGAATGGCTGTCAACAGAGATACTCCAATTGCTGACCAAGAGGCTGCCGAGGAGTGCCCTTGACTGAAACCCATATTGATACAAACACACAGCCATCCGCGGGGGGAGGAATCTCTCGCCCAGTAAAAAAATGTCCAGTACTTACAATTTATCTCTCTTACAAGTGTAAATTAAGTTGAAACTTGCCTGTAAGAACTGGCGTCACAAAGACAGACCAGTATAATTTGGCATCTTAGATAAGAAAGAGGATATGGGCCCCTATATGTATAAAGATGGATCCAGCAGCACATTTACTCTGAGTGTCAATCTAAAATCTATCTGCTGGTCGGGTTAGGTGTTTGATCTCCCGAGGTTCGACAGAGACGTCCACCTCGTATTCGTCTTTCCTAGGAATTGAGGGACCGACCCTGGCCTGACATGCTGGGACCGAGAGGCACAGAAGGGGGTAAAAATTGTACCTGGATGTGGTCCTTTGTCTTAAGTGTACACATAGACTTAGAGCTCTTTAAAGATTAAGCTGTCACTTGGTACCATTATTTCTATTTTCTATCTTTATTTTCTTTGTGACCATTTTTAAGATCTATATTTGCTAGCAGTTCAGAAAGAGAGCAATAGCCATTGTAACCATATGATTTATAAGCCTTTTAATAAACCTGTAAGGGTATGTCTACACTACCACCCTAGTTCGAACTACCTACTTCATGCCGCGTGTAGCCACGGGCACGGAGTCCGAACTACCGGGGCTTTAAAAATGTCGGCGCCCGGCAAGATGCAAATGAAGCCCGGGATATTTAAATCCCAGGCTTCATTTGCAACTTCGGTTGCCTACATTAACCACCCTAGTTCGAACTAGGGTGGTAGTGTAGACATACCCTTTGGCTACGTCTACATTGGCACCCCTTTCCGGAAAAGGGATGCTAATGTAGACTTTGGAATTGCAAATTTCGTGGGGGATTTAAAAATCCCCCACGGCATTTGCATTTACATGGCTGCCGCTTTTTTCCGGTTTGGGGATAAGCCGGAGAAAAGCGCCAGTCTAGACGTGAGTCTCCGGAAAATAAGCCCTTTTCAGGAGGATTTTTTATTCCTACTTGAAAGTTTAGGGCTTATTTTCCGGAGAATCATGTCTAGACTGGCGCTTTTCTCCGGCTTATCTCCAAGCCGGAAAAAAGTGGCAGCCATATAAATGCAAATGCCGCAGGGGATATTTAAATCCCCCGCGGAATTTGCAATTCTGAAGTCTACATTAGAATCCCTTTTCCGGAAAGGGGTGCCAATGTAGACACAGCCTAACTGTTTAAGCTTTAACCTGACTCCTTCAGTTGCTGTAACAGAACCAAGCACAATTTAAAAGAACTTCAGCCGGTCATAAGGGACAGGTATAGGAAGAGCTTTGGCGTTTGGATTGTGTCACTCCCAGGTGACAGATCCGTTGGGGAATCTCTCAGTCTTCCCTAGACTTCCTGCTGCAAAGGGATCCTGTATCATAGCAGCTGAAATCTGAGATGTAATAAGCTCTTTCTATAAACTGTTGGCTGACCTCTGCGATGGGACCCCGGTACTAGCGGTAAAAGTCACGGATGTTAAGCTTTTGCTCGGGGCGCCCTCCAGCCTCCTAGGCTGCCTGCTGCAATGGGACCTTGCATCTCAGCAGTTGAAGACTTGGGTGTAACACACACACAGGCACACACTGCCCTGACCGTCAGCTGACACATCTAATTAAAAATGTGTTTAAAATTATTTCAAATTTCCAATAACTTATTTTTTCAATCTTTAATTAGAATTGATTAATTGATGATCTGTTCTGAGGGAGGAACTTAGTTCTGGCCCTAGAAGCAAATCAGAGAATGAATGGTGATTCAAGTTGCTATTTTTCCCTTACTACAGGTTGGGGGAAATTTTCTCCATTCCTTTTCTAGAAGTGCTGGTTATAGCCCTTTTGTACCCAGCCTGCTATTCACAGAAACCATTCTCTAACCCTCTCCATCCCCATTGGACTCACTTAGTCCAAATGGGGCATTGCAGACCATCGCCCTTGCTAGCCTCCTGATAGCCATGATTACAGTCAGAACAAGGCTGTGCAGGAAAATGGAGAGAATCTTATTCTCCCTGGGCTTCAGAGTATGGGCTGTAACAATCTAGCCTGAATACTTTGAATAAAGTACTTTTGGTGTCTAGATTTGATCACATTATTAATAGCCTCCTGAACAACATCCAGATCCAGGAGATATGAGAGCTTTAAAGCAATAGGAAATATATAACTTTTAAAAGTGTCACTTTATAGATACACATAATACAATTAATAATACTTTGTACTTGTAAACAACAATTCAGCTGGAAATCAGAAAGCTTTGCATGCATTACCTAGTTAAGACTCAACATCCCTTATGGTAGATCCAGTTATTTCTTAAGTAACCACACAGCAGCAGCACAAGACAGGGACTAAAGAATGACTCCATATCCAGTTGAAACTGCAGGGAAAATGGAGGTAGGCACACTATAATTGGCCAAGTTGCCAGAACGAACATAACTATTTTTTAAAATGATCGTAGTCCATCATATCCCTGATTTAATATTACATCTGAATGGTGGTATCCCCAATAGCACAGAGTTCCACAAAATTCAGGGGGGACATCGCTCTAGTATTTAATCAGAAGGAAGATTGCCATTTCCGGACATATGAACAGCAACACTGTTTGAACACAACTGTCCATAAATAAATTAATTGTTACTTTTTAATGGCATTTGTATAACATTGCCATTTTCAAGGCCTGAAACTGCTGCACAATATCCGTTAAGATATATCAGTTCCCTGCCTGAAAGGTTTAGTTAGATAAATGAGCTCTGTAAAGTTATTTTATCAAGTGTAATTTAAAATGCTATGGTGAAAACTGATAGAAACTATTGTTACTAATCCCAGAGGTTAGTTAAAGTAGAATATCTTTTAAGAGATTGGCTTTATTTGGGAGCAAAAAACAAAAACAATCAGTTTTAATTAGGAAAGATAACAAATTAGCTCCTATTTTTCTCCTTCACATTTGCATGGGACCTTTGGATGCAACTTAGCTCATTAGATTGTTGATGGCTTCTGTTGTAAATGGTCTAGTGGAGGTAATTAATGGATATTTGTTCAATAAAGTGTGACCTCAAGTTTTGTCATTTAAGATATAGACTTCTCTGGAGACACTCAAGAAATGCCTGTAAACAAGACTGCACGCATACATGCAAAATAGCAATCTGGTGCACAAAGATAGAATGCATCACCAGAGTATCTGGCAGCTTGTGCAGTGATCAATCTAGGCCTGAACATGTAGAAAGATAAGTTATTTACATTTAAACTTGAAGAAGTTAGGCAGACACACCTGATGAAGAACTTGTTTCTCTCCCCCCACTTCCGCAAAGATGAGTCTTGTCAGGTTCCCAAGACTCACAAGTACTAATTACAATCAAGGTGACATTTTAAAGTTTGGAAAAAATTGAAGGAACATAATATAGTAAACAAAATGCAACAATGATAACAAAAGACTATAGCAATCAATAACACCCCAGGAACAGCTACAGAAGGTCTGCTGACAGGTATTATTGATGAAAGGGATAAGCTGTCAAGGAGAGTAAATATCATGTACCCACCATTCAGACCTCTAACAACAAACTAAATACATATAGATCAAGTCTGAGATTGATTTATTAATATAATAACTGATATAACATAGCAGCATAAAAATATTCACCCCAAGTGTTAATTCCAACACCATGCAATATTTTTATCCTATTCCTACTGCTGCCATAGCAAAAACTATTAATCTTTCAAAACCACAAATTATCATTTGGAGGATGAACCAAACAAACTGCTATATATTATTTCGACAGTTGGCACCAAACAATATCATATTTTGCTTTATCAGTATTTGAATCTATTAAAATAACTAGGGGCACAATATCTCCAAGAAGAATTAGTGGCGTCTAGACTGGCAAGTTTTTCTGCAAAAGCAGGTGCTTTTGCCGAAAAACTTGCTAGCTGTCTACACTGGCTGCTTGAATTTCTGCAAGAACACTGACGATCTCATGTAAGATGTCAGTGTTCTTGCGGAAATGCTATGCTGCTCCCGTTCAGGCAAAAGCCCTGTTGCGCAAATGCTTTTGTGCAAGAGGGCCAGTGTAAACAACACGGTATTGTTTTGCGCAAAAAAGCCCTGATGGCGAAAATGGCGATCGGGGCTTTATTGCGCAAAACCGCGTCTAGTGCTTTTGCAGAAAAGTGTCCATGCCAATCTAGACGCTCTTTTCCACAAATGCTTTTAACGGAAAAACTTTTCTGTTAAAAGCATTTGCGGAAAATCATGCCAGTCTAGACGTAGCCAGTGGGTATAAAAAGGCAAAGACGAGGGCAAAAAGTGTTGCTTTTTTGAAGGATATTCCCAACTAGATTGTTGCAAACATTTATTTGGGGTGAAGAACTGTCAGCAAATGATAGTTCATGGATTCAAAGAGTTTGAGGCCAAAAGTGACTATTATGTCATTCAGTCTGTAGCCCAATAAACTATATTTGACTAAACCACATCTTCTAGAGAGTCTTCCTGTCTTGATCGGAAGACATCAAGGCTACGACTACACTATGAGTTTGCGCAGCAAAAAATATGTTAATTAGGGACTCATTTGAATGTCACAATCTCATTTGCATATTTTCTGCTGATACATTTTTGCGCTGGGGTTTTTGTGCAAAAACAAGCAGAGTGAACATTTTCTTTTTGCACAAAACCCCCTTTTCCACAAGATCCTTATGCCCCCAAAAAGGAGGCTTACCGATCTTGAGGGAAAAGGGTTTTTTGAGCAAAAAGAAAACGTCCACACTGCTTGTTTTTGCCAAAAAAAACCTAGCGAAAAAATGGATCAGCAGAAAATATGCAAATGAGATCATGACTCATGCAAATGAGTCCCTCATTAACATATTTTTTGCCAAGAAAACTCGTAGTGTAGATGTAGCCCCTGAGTTGGAGAATGTATCACTTTCCTTGGTAGTCTCTTCCAATGATTATTCACCTTACCTTTAAAAAATGTGTGTCCAATTTCTAATTTGAATTTGTTTGGCTATCTAGCTATTCTGTTTTGCTGTGCCTTTCTCCGCTAGGCTATGTCTACACTACAGGGATTTTTGCGCAAAAACAATTGTTTTTGCACAAAGACCCATGGAGCACCCACACCTCCAGTGCATTTTTGCTCAAGAAAATCTACAGTCAATCGACAGAACAGAGGGCTTTTTGTGGTGTAGGTATACCTCCTTCTACGAGGCATAACTCCTTTTTGCGCAAGAGTTCTTGTGCAAAAAGATGTGTGTGGATGCTCAACAGGGGCGCTTGTACTAAAACCACAGGTGCTCTGATCACAAAAACCACAGGTGCTCTGATGGCCATTCTGTGAATGGAAATCAGAACTTTCTTGCACAAAAGTGTCCATGCAGTGTGGACACTCTCTTGTACAAAGGCACAGTGCTTTTGCAATGTGCTTTGAGGTGTGGATGCGCTTTTGTGCAAGTATCTTCTGCAAAAAGCTTCTTGTGCAAAAACCCTGCAGTGTAGACAAAGTCCTAGATTAAAGAGCCCTTTAATAGCCATTATTTTCTCCCTGAGCAGATTGACATTGTATTAAAGTGTCTTCTCAATCTCCGTGTTGTTAACCTAACCTGAGATATTTAAATCTCTTAATTAAGACATTTCTCTAGCCTTCAAATAATTTTTGTGCCTTTTACTGAATCCTCCTATCCTCCAATATTTCAACATCCTTTTAAAATGGGTACATCAGAACTGTACACTGTATTCCCGTGCCATATACAGAGATAAAATCATCTCACTCAATATTCCTTTGTTTATACATTGAAGGATTTCATTATCCCTTTTTGCCAAAACAGGAGTTCACTTGTCTACTATCACCCTTAAATCCTTTTCAGAGTCAGTGTTTTCTAGGATACAGTCTCTAAGGGTACGTCTGGACTACAGAGCTTTTCCAGGATACCGGATGTATTGTGGAAAAGCTCTGCTGCATCCAAGGAACGCGTGTGCTTTTCCAAAAAAGAGGGTAGATGGTCCAAATGTTAGAAAAGCCTCTTTCGGAAGAAAAGCAGGAAAAGATACGCAAATTGTGATTTGCAATTTGCATATCTTTTTCTGACTTTTCTTTGTAGTGTAGACTTAGCCTAAGATAATCTGTTTGGCTACGTCTAGACTACATGCCTCTGTCGCCAGAGGCATGTAGATTAGGCTACCAGGCATAGGAAAATGAAGTGGCGATTTAAATAATCGCCGCTTCGTTTAAATTTACATGGCTGCCGCATTGAGCCGATCAGCTGCTTGTCGGCTCAGCGCGGTAGTCTGGACGCGCGGGTGTCGACATCAAAGGCATTTGTCGACCACCCAGGTATTCCTCCTGGAATGAGGTGCCACTGCTTCACTCCATGGGAGTTGTAGTTGCAATGCCTTCTGATCCTATTGTCCTCTCTAGGCCAGACTCCCTAGGGGCTACGTCTACACTGGCCCCTTTTCCGGAAGGGGCATGTAAATTTCACCTATCGTAGTAGGGAAATCCGCGGGGGATTTAAATATCCCCCGCGGCATTTAAATAAAAATGTCCGCCGCTTTTTTCCGGCTTTTAAAAAAGCCGGAAAAGAGCGTCTATACTGGCCCCGATCCTCCGGAAAAAGCGCCCTTTTCCGGAGGCTCTTATTCCTACTTTAAATATCCCCCGCGGATTTCCCTACTACGATAGGTGAAATTTACATGCCCCTTCCGGAAAAGGGGCCAGTGTAGACGAGCCCCCTGTGTGTTAAGCAGGGCTTAACTTGAAATAAGCTATACAAATTGAGCTACATCAATTGCAAAAATTATTTAGAAATAGCTTATTTCAAAATTGGGAGCATCTACACAGCACTTATTTTGAAATGGAGCACTCTGACTTCCCTTACTCCTCTGAATTTCCTTACTCCTCGTACAATGAGGGTTTCGGAGTTAGAGTAAGGAGTCCTCCAGCTTGTCTGTATTTTGACATTATTTTGAAATAACTGTTGATGCAAACTAAGTTATTTCAAAATAATGCTAGTTATTTTGAAATAATGTTGCTGTATAGACGTACCTCTGATTGGAATATATCTCTAGTGATGCACCAGGTATTCCTATCTTAGTGAGGGGAATCCTATGGCTGCTCCATATCAGGGGTGATTAAGTCCTTTTGGGGTCCCTGATCCATAAAGAAGAATGGAATCATGAGAAAATTGAACGACAGTCTTATAACGCCTTTTAGCAGCATTTTGAAATCAATGTATTTCTGTTTGCAGCAGAAATATTTGGCTTTGAACATTTGATGTTTTATGCAAAAATCAATTTTTTTCTACCAAAAGCAGACCCTTTCAAAACATTGTTTTGTCAAAAGACCAATTTTCCATTGAAAACCAATTAAAAATGCAGCCCGAGTTCCATAATCTCCTTGATGGCAGTGAGTTGAAGGTAGTACTTTCAGCAGTACTGAGTCCCCCAAGGGGCCCCATTATACTCTGCACCATAAAAACACAAAATAAGGGAGAGCCTTTAAGCTACAAAGCCATGTCGTCATAGACAAGAACAGAGTGATGAACAGAGAATTTTGTTTCCCCCATTTTGAAGATGGGTAGTTGTGGGATAGAATGAATCAGAGCTGACCTTAGTTAGAAGGTTACGTTGACTCAGCTATATTGCTCAGAGATGTGAAAGATTCACACCCAATGAGAGACATAGTTAAGTTAACTTAAGTCTCTGTGAAGAAAGAATTCTTCTATCAACTTAGCTACTTGCTCTCAGAGAGATGGATTTTCTACAACAGGAGTGAGGAAGTTCCGGCTACACATGCTATATTAGGTTTAGCCAATAGTGGGTCACCAGATGGTTTGATTGTCCACAATCAGGGTTGCTTGCTGCTTTCAGTAGTGGCAATTTGCCATTTCTGGCCAATAAGAACTGCTGGAAACTGTGTGGGTCAAGCTGCTGGTTCTCATAGCTCCCATTGGCCAGGTGTATCTCAGGCACTGGGAGTTGCAGGAGTCTGTGCCTGTGGACATTCAGGTAAACAAATAGTCTGGTAGCTTTTTAGGGGCTAACCCTGATGAACACCATGTGGCCCAGTGGGTGGAATTTTCCTACCTCTCTTCTGCAGTGATAGAAAAACCCCTTTCATGCTGTAGTAAGCACTTTTGTTACAATATTACAGATGCACAGTTGTAGCTCTAATATAGACATAACCTATGTTTATTGCTGAAAATCACAGAGAAAGTCTGTGGGAGAGACAAGAATTGAGCCCAAATCTGAGTTTCAGATCCTTCTGCCTCTCCTGTGAAGCATGAAGGAATGAAATATTAGCTTCACTGAATTTAGTGGCAAAATTCCCATTGAATTCCATGGGGCTGGAATTACAACACAGGAAATTAGTATTTTTCCTACAACTGCTTTATACCTCAAGCAAAAATGAGGAAAAGGTTTATCAAAAATGTTTTTCTAAGAGTAGTAAGTAGTGTTGTTCCAAGTACAAGCTGGCTATTGTTGAACTGGATTGACCCACGTTTAAGGATGTTTTAATCCATTCCTCTTTTTTCACATACTAGATCAAACCTGTGGCAAGGGTTGTCTTGCAACATACCAGGATGATGTAGTTACTCTATTACCTGCAAAACCCTTATGCTATACTTAACAGCTACAGCTATTTATGTGTGTCGCTATTTCATAATTATCACCTGAAATCTGTGTAAACACAAACCAAATTAAATTTTCTATAATTGCAATTGTTTGAAAGTTGTGAAAGAAAAGCAGAATTACCGAGAGACAAAAGAAAACCCATCTGGCCTATTAAATTTGCTCATTGGTCTTTTTGCAAGTATTATTTGAATAGATTATGATTGCTTGTCTGGGTCTGAATTATTCTCTTGCTTCTTTATGCTGTAGTTTCTGTGGCCATCAAATTTTAAAAAATCATAGATAATTATATCAATGCTGCTTTTTTACATTGTTTAAGAGCAGATGGCAATAGTATCAGTTAGTGAGAAAAATTGTCTTTTAGAATTCATTTTGAATTCTGTCAGTAATCCTGAAGTGTAACATTCACAGCCATTGATGCTTCTGCAGCACATTAAGCTTTTATGAAAGTAAAAGTTAATTACATATGATGACTAAACTCCAGGGATCATAATTAGCTGAACTGAATGACTGCAGATCAGTAATTAAATGTCATTCCTCTTCATCGTTCTGAGCCCTAAACCCAACCCTTAAAATGTCATAGGTTTTCAATTCTGCTGTATACATAGGGGTGTCACTACTGGAAACATGAATGCAAAGCACCACACAGAACTTTATTAAGTGGAAACAATAATTAGATGTTAGGTATATTGCTTTCTCATTAGACAGATCAACCTTTTTTAAAGGCTGTCTGCAGAAAAGAGGTTATGATTTAGACAGCTCTTTTATACTGAAGCTCTAATCTGCCTTTTGTTTTTTGGACTTATGCATGAATTCTCTGTTTCTTCCTTATTATTTTCTGCATGGCAGAGCAACTGAATTGCCTGCACAGTGCTCTGACCATAGCATATCCAAAAATAAACTACCACACATCAGCCTCTGGGTTGGGTTTGACTGATGGTGCATTAGAGTGAAGGTTTTGTACAGAGAAAAGATCATTTATTTTAACTTCATTACAACTATGCACACTTTTCTTCCACAAAAAGGCAGCCTGCATCTATAGTGCTGCGCAGGAACATGGGACATAGCTGGTATAATTGCTTCTGCATATACTGACCATGCTGATGCTGCAGGTGTTGCCACTTCTGATGTCTGCAAAGCTTCAGCTCCATATCCTATGCCACTAATGCCTGCCAATGGCATACTGAATAGAAGAACATCTGTAATTTCAAGTGCCAAGATGAGGCTAGTCAATCTTATTCCCCCCTTCTCTCCTCCCCTTCCCACCCCCCACTGAAAGATACACAAAATCAATTCTTGTTGGAGAATAATAAATTTTGCCAAATTCTGTCATGGAAGTCCTGAAAAGGACGTCTCTAAAACAGATATAGCTGCTTGGAAGAGTCATCATTATCATTCAATAAAACTAAGGTGAAGGATATGCAATAATTTGTCCACATGTGCAAAATCTCAGTGAGATTTTCCTTATAATTGATTTGATGAATATGTTCGACCACATTTTGTGCTGGCGTAAATCGGGGGACCGTCACCAATTTATACCAGAAGAGAATTGGGCTTTCTATGGAAATAGAGCGAATGAGCATGACTGTTACAGGACATATATCTGTACACTTGGTATGCGTACAACTCTTTATTCACTGAAAAAATACTGCTTCTTCAGTGCAGGTAATCCTGTAGTTTTTACTCAGTTAAAATTCTAATTGAATTTAGGATATAGACAGCAGATTTTAGTGGGTATAAATAATATGAATAGGGTAGAGTCAGATCACCAGGAGAACTAAGACACATTGAATAGTTTCATTCTCTTGGTGACATGCTGGGTGTATTAAAGATTTTAGCTTTACATTCCAATGCTAAACTGTATGGCTATGTCTAGACTGCAAGCCTCTTTCGAAAGATGCTTTTCTAAAGATACTTTCAAAAAAGCCTCTTTCGAAAAAGAGCATCTAGACTGCAACCAGTATTTTCGAAGGAGAGCACCCAGGCAGTCTGGATGCTCTCTTTCGAAAAAGCACAGTTTGCATTACATAGCGCCTTTTTTTGAAAGAGCACTTTTGAAAAAAGGCGTTATTACTCGTAAAATGAGGTTTTCCATGGTTGAAAAAACTGCCGCGTTCTTTCAATTTAAATTTCGAAAGAATGTGGCACCGATCTAGATGTAGGGGAAGTTTTTTCAAAAAAACCCTGTAGTCTAGACACACCCTATGGGTTTTAGTACTTGGTGCATTCTCAGGAATCACCCTCTCTCATTTTTGCTTGTACATATGCCCCCTTCCACTCCCCACACACTTAATTTGGTACATTCCACCTTTTTCCTTAGATTTCTACAGACCTAGGACCTCTGCTGCCTTTTCATATCTATACTAATGGATGACAAATATGTGGTGCTCACCTTTATATCCCAAAGGGTTGAACAGAGTGTTGGTATCTTAAGTGGTCTATTTGGGAACCTTGCAACCTCTTCAAGCTTTGTAACTTCATTGGGAATAATTGTAGACAAAACCTTCTGAACTATGCTGCAAACATTATTCTGCTGCAAGATGTCTAAAGTCTGCAGTAGTCTGGTGTGGAAATTCTGTAGCAGCCTTATTTAAATATTTAAAATAATGAATTAAATATGAACATGAACAATCCAGTCAGTACAGAAGCCCCTGTGCTATTTATTTTGTTACTGAAATCTAAATTATTTTAATTCTCCCCCATATCTTCCGTTTTTGATTTGTCAAATATTTTATATTGAGAACTCAGAGTTGCACTGTATCATTGAGAAGTGCAAAGCAGACCTGATAATGAGCAGCTGCTGGATTTGATAAAATCAGAACCCAAAGCGCTTCTCTACAAACATTTAAGAAACAACTTTTTAGGTGGTCCTTACAAATACTATGTAATAGACATGAAGCTGGAGTCCATGCTGCAAAATTCTTTGTTTTGTGGCCTATGTACATTTAACCAATTTAATCTAATTCCTTTAAAATGTATGTAAATAATGAAAATCTTTAAAATACCATTCCACATATTCACTGAATAAAAGATAAACTGTAATTGCTATTAGGTAGTACAGTTTGCTTTGCCCAGCCGGATTAAGCATCCTACTACCATATGTCAACATTTCTTCTTTTGCATTCACCACCTGAGACAATATTGACCAATGCCAGTATCACAAGAATCACAGTCCAGCACAAACAGATGGTCAAATTGTAGGAATGCCAACAGCGCAGGACTAGTTAAAAGAGGGTTTTAGTTTGCTGAAAGCACTTTGACATTCAGAAGTCCCAATAAAGTCAGTGGAAGCCTTAATCAATTCAGAAATCCTGATCAACATATGGTTATTTTTTCCAGAAACTCCTCTAAATAGAGTTGAATAATAGAATCATACAGAAAAATATACCATACCATGTCCTTGCCAGCCCTCTTACATTATACCTTTAAGTCAGTTAGAGAGTCCAAATATAAGCAGTTTTTAACTTTTCTTTCCTTGAATGCCTTGACAACTATTCTTCATGTTCATGTATGTTAACCAAATTCATAGTGTTGATAATAAATGTTGTTTTTATGACAACTATCAACTTTAAATGTCTAGCAATCCCAGAAGCACACCAGTGACCACTGATGGTGCTTTCATTTAAAAAGGAAATGAAATGGTCCAGGAGGCTAATAAAAATAAACTTTCTATTGACTCCTCTTAAACAACCTTGAATTACACATATTCAATTGCAAAGTTCTATGTCTGAGGAATAGCGAAGCTGGAATAGTGAAATGTTTTGGTGTAACACATCTTGTCCCACCTGCTTGTGTTAGAGTTAGGCCATAGCTATTGGGGCACCATTTTGGAAGATATCTTGGACTTTGGATGGCTTGATTAGATAAGCAACTTATCACTGCAAGGCATTTTCCACGGATCCTCTGTTATGCATCCATTGGCCAACTTTGCAGTTATGTGTGCTCAAGTTGCAGTTAGCTGCTGAAATATTCAGTTTAAAAGTTCATATAATTCATAAAATGTGCCTCCATATTCTCTGACACTCTTAAAACTTGTTTTAACAGTCTATTATACAGTGCAAAGTCACTTCAAGAACTATTGTTCTCTAGTAGGCCAGAACAGCTGTATAAATCTTCCATCTCTGTTTGCCTTGTTTTAACAGCAATGGTGGGACCTTGGTATTTATGACTATGCCGAGTTTGTGCATTATTAATCAAACAGTTACAATTCTGATTATTCCACTCTGTGATCAAGTGCCCTTATAAAAATGCTATTTGGTTTCAGTTCCTTTTATTTACTGCCTCTTTCAGCACAGGTGTATTTCACCAGCTTTATAGCATAAGCATGCTTGATTACAAATATTAGGCTTACTTTAGTTTGTCCCTAAGCTAAAAGAAATCAATATGAATGTAACCCCTTTGTGTCCCTAGTAGCATTGCCCATGAAGTAAAACTTGCCATTAAAGTATACAATATTTCACCGGATACTGCATCACTCAAATGACTTCCCTTTTATACATATAGCTTCATTTATATTCCTTGTTTTATACTACTGAATCTGACATTATAGAATATCATTTATATTAATTTCAGAATTAATTCATTCACAGACAGATGAAAAAAAGTTTATTTTTGGCTACATCAGTAACACATTCTCATGAAAAACTGCTCAGATTGTAAATTTCCTCAGTCAAGGTGAAGACATCTTGCTGATAGATTTTGATTTTTTTTCTTTTAGTCCTCTGTCCTAGCTGATCTATACAACCTTGATGCCTGGGCAATTCTTAAATAGTAATAACTCAAAATGTGGGGGCCTTAGTTACTACACTGCTTTCTTTATCAAGGGGCGGGTTGTCTAGAAAAATCACCAGCATAGTACTCAAATATATTGCACAGGCAAATAGATCTTAAGAATGAGGTCTATAATAAATGTCACAGAGGTATCTACCCTTTCTGGTTTCTCAGAAATTCTTCCTCCTCCCCCAATTCTTTCTTCAGCCCTTATTTTTTTTAAAGAAATGGGTGTTTTTGCTGTTGATAGCTTACATGTTGCCTCTTTCTCATCTAGTGAATGGAAAACAAAACACTGGCCACCAGTACCATAACATTCCCCTGAACTGCAAATCTGAGCCCCACGCAACTAGTACGCTAGCCCCATATGAGCTGAATTTGACTTAGGTTACATCTTTAAGGCACAAGTCTGTTGGAGACTCACCTCCCCATGGGGAGTCTGAGAAGGAATTCTGCCTCAGAGAGACCACATCCCAGCTGAGTTTTCTCTGCACAGTGGTGATAAACAGGCTGCATCCAGACTGTAGGCCAATGAGGAGAGGTGTGAGTAAAAGGCTATGTTCTCCCCTTTTCTTGATCCTTTCATCTACTTGTTCAAGGGCCAGTTCTAATTTGGTATAGAATCGCTTCCATTTCTTCTGGTTAAACTATTTAGACATCTAATCTTATTTCTGCTATTTCTGTATTGGGAATAGTGAAACCTACTAGATCCCCAACCTTAGCTAACTATTGAATAAATTGCTCAGCTATATAACCCCTAAACAACAATGGAAAGTAATATAACAGCACATAAAAGGCACTGTACATCATCCCTTTTCAGGGCTTTTTGTACACAATGGATAAGATTATTCTTCAAATGCCAGCAACTTTTCAGTAAGGTGGTTAGCTTATTATGGCAGTGTAATGGGGGCATGACTCACCACTATACTGCCTCCTGCTGGCTGTCCTGGGAAATCAGCTCTGGTTTACCAGTGAAATTTCTTACAGCAGTGGCTCATCCAGCGTCATTTCTGTTTCCACCTCTGAACTCACGTCACTCCCTGGCATGTGATGTCCTCTTTTGAGCACACCTCTCTGGCCAGGCCCCACTCCATTCTCTCCCCACTTCCAGAGGACTGACAGTCCTTGGTCTAACCACTTGCCTGTGGCAAACTGCAGCCTGGGTTCTAGCAATTCATCTCAGAGGCACATTGCAGTCCATACCCTGGCCAATCCTTTCTGTGGCAAGTGGGATCAAGCCATGAGGGGGAGGATCCAGACCTCACTGCTTTTCTGGGACCCCCAGAACCCTATAACTGGTTGCCACGATTTGCCCCTCCTCCAACTCTGCTGTCTCCTTCCCGTGGCTATTTCCCTGCACTTCCTCTGCTCTTCTATGAGAGCCTCAGTCTGGCAACTGTCAGCCTGGAGCTTCCTCATACCTCAGCATGGCTCAGTACATGGTGCTGAAACCTTCTAAGCAGGCAGTCCTCCTCCCTCAAACTTCAGGAAGTCACTGTCCTGCTCTGTTCAGCAGCATCTTTTTATATGACCCAGGCTGGCCCTGATTGGCCACCTCCAATAAACCTTTCGCTAATGGGTGGGCTCTTTAAGTCTTTTACTTATTGGCTGTCTCCTTCACAGCATCTCCGGGGTAAGTTTAACCCTTTACATGCCAGTGAGTGGAAGCTGCCCCATCATGGGGAGTCACAGTAGAAGTGGATCTTCAGGAGGAATTTATACGCTAATAAGATAGTGATCTCATGGTTCTGCTCAAGGAGTGGATATTTTTAGAAGGAGATCCTCACAGCAGATAAAAAGTGTTAAGGATGCTATTATACTAGTGGGCTACGTCTAGACTGGCCACAAATTCCGGAAAAGGGATGCAAATCAGGTAAGTCAGCATAGGGAAATCCGCGGGGGATTTAAATATCCCCCGCAGATTTAAATAAACATGTCTGCCGCTTTTTTTCCGGCTTGGGGAAAAGCCGGAAAAAAAGCGTCTAGACTGGCACGATCCTCCGGAATAAAGCCCTTTTCTGGAGAATCTCTTATTCCTACTTGAAAGTAGGATCCGGAGGATCTCTTATTCCTACATGAAACTTGAAAGTAGGAATAAGAGATCCTCCGGAAAAGGGCTTTATTCTAGAGGATCGCGCCAGTCTAGACGCTTTTTTTCCGGCTTTTCCCCAAGCCAGAAAAAAAACGGCGGACATGTTTATTTAAATCTGCGGGGGATATTTAAATCCCCCGTGGATTTCCCTATGCTGACTTACCTGATTTGCATCCCTTTTCCGGAATTTGTGGCCAGTCTAGACGTAGCCATGGAGTAGAGGATGTGGGATGGACACAAAAACAGATTCAATAGATATGAAGGAAGGAACTGGGTCATCATCTTGAGAGAAAACATTAAGTAAATTAACAGGATCAAAATTGTATTCCCTAATCTAGTCTTACATATATTATGAACCTTGCTTCCCCTTCCATACACTTTGCTTCCCCTTCCATACTACCAGATAAATCTAGGGGGCAAAGCCCACTACAACTATTCAGCATCCTGAGCCTCTGCATCCCCAGGCATTATCAATATAGTCCAGTCTTCTCAGTAACCATGTAGTTTTCATACTGTTACACAGAAGCAATAATATTTCTTTACTTGACAATGAATTCCAGAGAAAAAGTGAAACAGACTAAGGGAAAGACTTATAAAAATAAATATATTACCTCTATGTTTGAGAATGGGGAAAGAATGCATAGCCTAGATTGACTAGATTTTAACTCAAGAGTTAAGGGGTCACCAAATGAAATTAATAGCTAACAGATTTAAAACAAACAAAGGGAAGTATTTTTTCATACAATGCCCAGTCAACCTGTGGAAATCCCTGCCAGAGGACGTTGTGAAAACCAGGACTTTAACAGGATTCAGAAAATAACTAGATAAATTAATGGAGGATAGGTCCATCAATCGGGAACATTTAAAATTTAGGATTCAGTTTTGTTTTCAATAGTGACAAAACAAAGAAATAGAAAGCTAATTCATCTTAAAATGTGGTAGAGATATGGCTTATACGGTTGGTAATATGATTCAAGCCTTTGACCGCTAGATTACTTCTTTAAACCAACACCAGATCAGATGGAACAGGAAGTGGTCCTCTCTGAAAGGTGTTCAATGGTCTATGCAAAATGATTTAATGGCTGTACTCCCATTCTTAATACACAGAAATCCAGATTGAAACAGGCTTTAATTGCCATACTCCCTTGCAGTCTGAGCAGAGAGACCATTGCCTGAATTGTCCTTAAAGATTTTTTTAAAATCTCCCAATTTCAGTCATGGTTCAGGAATAGAGGCAGAGGTGTATAGTAAGAAAGTGTTCTTGGCTGATGACCATTCTGTACACAGTCTGCACTTAAATAGAAAACTGAAGCTTTTAGTGCTGAACCTTTCATAAGCACTTAAATCTACTTGAAATTGCTAACAAAATAGAAAATGAAGAAAACATGAAGTGCACAAATGATTTGATGGATTAAGAGAGATTCACAGATGTCGGAAAGAGATTGTGTCAAACACAAATGGATTGGAGAGATCACAGACAGATACTTAGGAAATCTTTGATTGGACCTGCTAAGCTAGGCTGAAAGCTTACTAACTAACAGGCTTTAGTCTGCTACCCTTTGATTCCCAACCTCTTAAGAATTTTTAACTAGGGTTGACAAAGGGTTTAAAAAGCCAGCTCCTTAATCACCAAAGTTGCTAACAAATAGGAGCAGCAAACAGGGAGTTTGTGAGGAAGTGTGACAGGCAGATACACCTAACATACATATCCTAATCTTAAGCCAATAACCATCCTCCAGAAACAAAAGAAAAGAAAACAAAGCCCCCACAAGACTAAAAATAATACATGCAGAATTTAAGCAGCAGGGTAGGGAATATTCAGGACATTGCACTGAATGTAGCATGTCAAATTGCCTGCCTTGTGGGCAGATGGCATAGGGCTGCATGCATGAAATCAGCTCTCAGTCCTCAGAAACACAATATAGACACTTGAGGCCAGAATGACTAAACTGGAGGAGCAACAGGAGATAGAGAGGTACACAAAAGTGATTTTCAGGGACACAATAAAGCTGTCCCACCTCACTCCTTACTTCCCACCCCCCTCTGACAATTTCTGTTATTTTTAGAAGGGTGAAAGTCTTGGTAAAGGAGACCATCATCTTCAGAAGATGTGAGCAATTCCATAATTAGCACCCTCCTGCCAAATGGTGTCCAGATATCTTCTAGCACTGGCAATAGCCCACCTAAATGACCCTAAACCTCTGACTGACAGATGCTGGGACTGGATGAGAAGCTTTGTATTTTTCAAAAATTGCCCTGATCTGTTCATTCCCTCTGAAGCATTTGGTATTGGCCACTTTAGGAAGAAAACAAGATTTTGAGACAAGTGGGTAATTGGTCTGACCCATTATAAAATTATTTATATTCTTATGTTATATACTGAGAAGGCTGCGTTTATGATGACAAGTGGAATCAAATGACAATTTGCTTTCTAAATTGTGTAGGGTATAGACCTTATGAGACATCATCAGACTTACATGCAGTGCTGGGGAGGATGTGGTGGTCATGGCACATATATGTACCAGTCACGTAGGGAAAAGTAAGAGATCCTGAAGACAAATTTAGGCTACTAGGTAAGAGATTAAAATCCAAGACTTCCTTGATAGTATTCTTTGAAATGCTTCCCATCCCATATTCAAAGCAAGAAAGATAGGCAGAACTGCAGGGTCTTAATGTGGGGATGAGATGATGTGTAGAGCTTTAAGTATATTAGGAACAGGGAAAACTTTCAGGAAAGGAAGAGCCTATGCAGAAAAGGCAGCCTCCATTTAACCAAAAATAGACTACTGGTATGTAAAATTAAAATTAAAGTTGCAGAGTATTTTTTTAAACTAGGTGCTGGGGAAAATCTGACAATACAGAAGAGCACATGATTCAAGCAGAGACATCCCTTAGGGATGAATGCATTAAGGAGGAATTCTAGATCTTAGCAAAGCATATTAATAATTGTGTAATCATTTACTTGACCACACTTTGGTTCATTATAAATATACTTGTGAGATTATATAACCAATGGCAGTCTTGTTAATTGCTATTACATAATAATACTATATTAAGGGGAAAAGGTTCTATATAACACTGGGAAGCCATGTCAATGTTACATCTTCCTTATGCAAAAGGTGCACTCCCAAAGTTACACACTGTACCTAGTATTATTTATATGGTCATTATACAAGAGACTCATCTCTTTATACATCAATAAAAGCCAACCCATCACACTGTTACAGTTCCCTAACTTGTTCATTTCCTTCCTTATCTTTGTTTTAGATACTATCATTTCAGGTACTGGTCCATGAAGATGCTTCTCTAGCTTATACTAAGATTTAGAATGAATGTGTCTTGATTTTGACAAGTTTCCTATCTGCTTATGCCAAAACTTACTTCAGTAAAATGCAAGATGTTATGTGATACTTAGCATAAGAAAACAGGATTATAATAAAGCTATAGTTCAATTTAGGCTATGCAACTGCCATAAAATTTGAGCTTAATGCTATCTGTGCTTAAAGCACACTTGTGTAGGTAATGTACATTATTAATGTGACATTTCTTTCTCTGTCACCATGTAGGTAAACATATATGTCTGTCAGCATATACTGGTCAACAAGATGTAGGAAAGAAGGTGGGAAAGTACCTATAGCAATTACTCAAGAAAAGTTAGAGGCCGCCATTTAAATATAATACATGAAGGCAAGCAATGAGTAGAGACAAAATGTACAGATGGTTCCACACAAATATTAGAAGTTTAATTAATAAGATAGATGAACTACATCTCCTTCATTTAAATGGGACTATTGATATAATAATAACTTGTTGGAATGAGAATAATCAATGGTACATACTAATACACAGCATACAAAATGTACAAGAATTACAGAGTAGGTTGTTCTAGTTGGGGGTAGCACTGTATGTGAAGAAAAGCATAAAGTCAACAACAACAAAAAGTAAAAATATTAAATTAATGAACTGTACCATAGGATCCCTCTGGATAGAAATTTCATGCTAGGAGAAAATACTACCAGTCCAGGCCAGAATAGTGACAGTGATTATGAAATGCTCAGTGTGATTAGAGCCCCTGCAAAGGTAGAAAACATAATAATATTAATAATGAGAGATTTCATCTTTCCTCATATTGACTGCCTTTACGTCACCGCAGGAAGTAATGCAGTGATAAAAATTTTAGATACCATAAGTCAGTTCTTCCTGGAGCAACTTATCCTGAAATGTGCAAGGGGAAGGGCAATTCCTGATTTAGTCATAAATGGAGCACAACATCTTGTCCAGGGGGTAAATATGGGTGAGCCACTTAGTAATAAAGACCATAATGCAATTAAATTTAACATTTTTGTAGGGAGAAAAATGTCAAGGAAACTCATCACAGTATCAACTCACTTCAAAAAAGAAGACTAAATAAAAATGAGGAACCTAGTTAAATAGAAATGAAAAAGAGCAGTCTCAAGAATAAAATACTTGTGTACTTCCTGGAGACATTTTAAAACTTAATAATAGAGGTGCAAGCTAATTGTATACCTCAAATAATAAGTATAACAATTTATAAATAATATAAAAGGGTAAAAGGACCAAAAATGCCACCATAGCTAAACAACAGCTTAAAGGAAGCAGTTAAAGGCAAAACAGTATCCCTTATAAAATTAGAAAACAAACCTAGTGAGAAAGAACCTTTAACTTTGGTAGGATAGCTGTAAAATTATAATGAGGCAGGACAAGAAAGAATCTGAAGAGCAACTAGCTAAGGACTCAAGGACTAATCATATTTTTTTTTTAAAAATCTATTAGAAGCAGGAAGCCTGCTACATAGTCAGTGGAACCAGTTGATGACTGAAGTATTAAAGGCTCATTCAAGGGAAGACAAGGCAGTTGAGGAGAAGCTAAATGAATTATTTGGATTGGCCCTCACTTTGTATGAATATTTGCATTGAGCAATTTTTGTAGGTGACAAATTCGAGGAACTATCCCAGATTGAAGAGGTTTGGGAACAAACTAATACATTTATCAGGCCCATGTGGTATTTTTCCAAGAGTTCTGAAGGGACTCAAGTATGAAATTGCAGAACTACTAACTGTGGTATATCAATTAAGTCAGCTTCTGTACCAGATAATTGGAGGATAGCTAATGTGATACTAGATTTTAAAGGATACAGAGAAAATCCTGGTAATTACAGGCCAGTAAACCTAATTTTAGTATCAAGCAAATTGGTTGAAACTATAGTAAAGAACAGAATTATCAGACAGATTGGCTAGGTCTACACTGAAATGTTAAATTGGAAAAAATTTGTGGCATGCAAAGTGTGTATCTTTTTCTGATTTACTTTCAGAAGAGGCTCTTTCAACACATCCCTTATTTCTCAGAGAATGAAGTTACAAGGATGGTGAACGGGCACTTCCACTTTTTAATTTTTTTTTTTTGAAAAAGTGGATGCATTCCTTGGACACGGCGTTGCTTTTTTGGGGTACTTCCAGTATCCTGAAAAAGCAATGAAGTCTAGATGTAGCCATAGATAAATATGATATACTGGGGAATAGTCAACAGTCAACGTAGCTTTTGTAAAGGGAAATCATGCCTCACCAATATTTTAGAATTCTTTGAGGTGGTCAACATTAATCTCATAGACTTTAAGGTCAGAAGGGACCATTATGATCCTCTAGTCTTACCCCCTGCACAATGCAGGCCACAGAATCTCATCCACCCCTCTTAGAATAATCCTCTCACCTATGTCTCAGATATTGAAGCCCTCAAATACTTTGAAGGCCCCAAGATGCAGAGAATCCTCCAGCTGTGATCTGTGCCCCATGCTACAGAGGACGGCAAAAAACCTCCAGGGTCTCTGCCAATCTACCCTGGAGGAAAATTCCTTCCCGACCCCAAATATGGCGATCAGCTAAACCCTGAGCATGTGGGCAAGTTACTCACCAGCCAGACACCCAGAAAGTTCTCTATAGTAACTCCTATCATCCCTCCATTGACCTATTTCCCACTGATAATGAATGGTCAATTAGTTACCAAGATCATGTTCTCAAACCATCCCCTTATCATAGAATCATAGAACTGGAAAAGACATCAGAAGGTCATAAAGTCCAGCCCCCTGCTCTAGGCAGGACCAATCCCTTCTAAATCAACCCGGCCAGGGCTTTGTCAAGCCGGAACTTAAACACCTCTAGGGATGGAGACTCCACTACTTCCCTAGGTAACCCATTCCAGTGCTTTACTACCCTCCTAGTGAAATAGTTTTTCCTAATATCCAACCTGGACCTCCCCCACCGCAACTTGAGACCATTGCTCCTTGTTCTGCCATCTGTCACTACTGAGAACAGCCTCTCTCCATCCTCTTTGGAACATCCGTTCAGGACATTGAAGGCTGCTATCATATCTCCCCTCACTCTTCGCTTCTCCAGACTAAATAGACCCAGCTCCTTCAGCCTCTCCTCATAGGTCATATGCTCCAGCCCCCTAATCATTTTGGTTGCCCTCCGCTGGATCGTCTCCAATGAGTCCACATCCTTTTTGTAGTGGAGGGCCCAGAACTGGACACAATACTCTAGATGTGGCCTCACCAATGCCGAATAAAGGGGAATAATGACATCTCTGGATCTGCTGGCAATGCTCCTCTTAATGCAACCTAATATGCCATTAGCCTTCTTGGCTACAAGGGCACACTGTTGACTCATATCCAGCTTCTCATCCACTGTAACCCCCAGGTCCTTTTCTGCAGAACTACTACTTAGCCGGTTGGTCCCCAGCTTGTCACTATGCTTGGGATTCTTCCATCCCAAGTGCAGGACTCTACACTTGTCCTTGTTGAACCTCATCAGATTTCTTGTGGCCCAATCCTTCAATTTGTCTAAGTCACTCTGGACACTATCTCTGCCCTCCAGCGTATCTACCTCTCCCCCTAGCTTAGTGTCATCTGCAAACTTGCTGAGGGTGCAATCCATCCCCTCATCCAGGTAATTAATAAAGATATTGAACAACACCGGTCCTAGAACCGAACCTTGGGGTACTCTGCTAGAATCTGAATAAGAGAGATACGTTGATATAGAGTATTTGGGTTTTCAGAAAATCTTTGACTAGTTTCCTCTTAAACAAGGCTCTTAAGCAAACTAAACAGTCAGTGGATAAGAGGAAATGTTCTCTGATAGATAACTAAACGGTTAAAAAGACAGAAAACAGAGTAAGAATTACTGGTCAGAGGTAAATAGCAAGGTCTCCCAAAGAGCTCCACTAGGACATGTGTTGTTCAATATATTCACTAATGATCTGGAAAAGGGAGCAAACTGTGAAGTGGCAAAATTGGCAGAGCACTACAAATTTGTTAAAGATAATTAAGTCCAAAGTGACTGAAAAGAATTACAAAGATTTCAATACAGTGAGTGACTGGGTGACAAAATGGAAGATAATGTTGATGAATGCAAATTAATGCACATAGTAAAAAAATCAGAAAACAGAAAATATCATAAAGTCACTATGCACATTCATGGTATAAGAAGACCAAGAAAAATATATGTTGTTCTTTTTTCAGCAAAGGAGTAGAGAAGGATAAAGATGCAGGGCTCGACAAATCAGTGTATCTACTCGCCCGGGGTGAGTAGATTTCAGCTGGTTGCCTCGTTCACCGGCGACGTGTGTATGCTCAATGTGGGTCTGGCACATGCGCAGTGTGGGGCTGGCGAGTAGATTTCATCATGGTTTGTCAAGCCCTGAAGATTAGTGTGATGGAGTAATGTCTATACCAGGAGAGATTAAATAAAACAGGGACAGTTCAGATTAGAAATGAGAGTACTACAGGGGTGGAGATGAGACAGAGGTGTAGGGAAAATGAATGAGGAAGTGCTGGTTATTACTTCACATAACACAAGTGCCAGGGATTATCTGAATAAATAAACGGGCAATAGGTTTAAAACAAACACAAAGTGATACTTCTTCACATAGTCAACCTTTGGAACTGAGGGCCACCAGGTGTGAAATGTGTAAATGTATAAATGTGTTAAAAAAATTAGATAAATTAATGGATGGTAGATCCATCAATGATTATTAACCAAGGTAATCAGGGATGCAATCCCATGCCCTCAGTGTCCATAAACTTCCAGAAGTGTCTGGTACTGATGGCTATCAAACAGGCTACTAAATTAGATGGATTGGTCTGATCAAGTGTGGCTTTTGTGGTGTTGTGGGTTTAGAGAAACAGAGGCAGTTATTTCTGTACTCTTGTTTTCAACCCTGATTTCTCAAATTTGGTTCTGACTAGCATGAGCAACCAAGTGAGCAATTAAAACTTCTCCTGACTTCTGACATTAGCCCTTTTCAAAATTTTAAGATTTTGAAATTTTTAAATAAAATTTACAAATTTCCCTACTTCTGGTTTGTCATATTACTATGCGAAAAGCTTTGAAGTGACAATTCTAGCTATGGTGGGAAGTAGAATGCCAGAAATCTAAATTTCCAACTTCCTGTTTTTACTAATTTAGAAAAGTTCCAAGTATGTATTTATTTTGGATGCTTCTGTGAACTGAGTAAAACTATGAACATTTTGAGATATAGCTATCACCAGTTAAGGCTATAAACTTAGAAATGAACCCTTGACTCAGTACTGCATAAAGGCAGGAGTTTAATTCTATATGTTGATGGATCTGGGTTTAGTGTTTTAGTTCCACTATTGTGTTTGCACTCCTTAAAACTGTTAATATTTAGCTCATGTTGTCACCTCCACTGAAGGTTAGACTATGATTTTAGACACAGCCCTGAGCAAGGAATGATTCATAAACTGCATCAAATTAAGATTAATGCTATAACCCAGAATTTAACATTCCCACGTGTACCCCAGAATTTGACAGCACTGTAGTTTGCAAATTTGTATGATGAACCTCTGCCAGCTGAAACCCAGATATCATGTAAGCAGGGTCAGGGTAAACTCTATCCTGACATCTAGTGGCGAACTGCGGCAAGTGGTACAAAGAGACTTCAGGGGCTGAGCCCAATTTGCATAGACACACCCACCCTGTCTAGTATGTACCACAGCATCCCAAATCGTCACTTTGGCCACTGTGGGAGCCCCAGTCTCTCTCTTATTGAGGCAGAGGGGATAAAAGTGTTGTTACCCTGATTATGCAAATCAAGGACAATGGAATGGTGCAACTATTTATGACAGAGGGATTCGCCATAAACTAAGTAGCACTCGCTAGACAAGGGGCATGGGTTCCAAACCCAGTCAAATTGAGAGAGGTTGGGGGCAGGTCTTGGTACCTGGTGGTGGGGCCCTGTCTGAGGGCCTAAACAACACTGATTGCACTCCCTCCACTGTGGAATATCAGAGTTAATTTAGATTCCATTAGGAGTCTAGTTGTGAGCTGTGGAGCTAACTTTGCTGTGGTCCAGTGCTATGAGAACTGAAATCACTGTTGCTGAGGGGAGCCTACAAGAGCTGAAATCACTGTTGCTGAGGGGAGCCTGGCGCTGTGCTGTGGACAAGAGCTGAAATCACTGTTGCTGAGCTGTGGACAAGAGCTGAAATCACTGTTGCTGAGGGGAGCCTGGCGCTATGCTGCTAGCAGAGCAGTTTGCAAGGGGCAACCAGTGAGCGCAGGCGGACAGTAGATGCAGCTGGCGGGGCGACCTGAGGGCAGACAGCGGAGTGGCTGACAGCGGCCTGCGGCTGGTAAGAGCGGCAGCTGGCAGAGCAGCTGGCAGCCCGGAGCGTGGACCGAGACAGTTGGCGGATTTGCGGAGCCGGACAGTGGAGGCGGCTCACCTGACGACAAGTGGAGTGTGGCGGAGTGACTCGTGTTGACGGCGGCGGCATGGAGAGGCGGAGCCACCGCCGGGCCACGTAAGGTGCATCGATCCCCCCCCCTCCAGGTTGGGATGGTGAAACCCTGCCGGGTGGACTTTTGAACCCTGGGACGGCACTGACCCAGGGCTGAGACTCTTGGGGTGTTGGACTTTTGGGAAGTTGGGGAGATTTGTGGCTGGGGGGAGGGCCTTTGCTCATTGTTTGTTTGGTAAATCCGAGTTGTGGTGTTTCCCCAATTTAATTACTGCAGGCATTCCCCAATTTAATGCAGATGTCGGTTACCTCATGTTATTAAAGGTTTGCTACTACACTGAGGCTCTGTGCTTGCGAGAGAGGGGAAGAATTGCCTCTTTTGAGGCACCCAGAGGTGTATGTAAGATTTCCCAGGTCACTGGGTGGGGGCTCGAGCTGGTGTTGTATTACCTCGTTGGGAGGAGACCCCTAGATACTGAACCCGGCCCTTGCTGCTGCTATTTACTCGGCCTGGCAGAAGGGTTACATCATATTGCTAGATATGGTTTAGGATTCTGAAAGACAAGATTATGAAGCTGCATATTTGCAGTTTTGCTAGAGGAATGAGAGGATGAGAGTTAAGGTTCCGTAAAGGTAGAAGAAATATTTGGACAGGCAACATTGGTTTTAGAAGCCACTAATATGTAAGTCTTATAGTTGGTATGATTAAATATGCTTTGCTGATATGAAGAATAATAACCTGTTATTGGTTTTTGCCAGCAAAATTGTGAACATTTTAGGGGCTAGTATGAATTATGTGCCTTGTCCACAGAAAAATTATTTTAAAAAAATAGAAGATATGGTTTAGAGCAGTCTGAGGTCATATTCTTAGAGAAAGAATTTGATACATAAATTCTCCAACAGTGACATAGAAGAAGGGCTTCTCAGAGGCTTGTCTGCTGTTTCCTCAACACCATCTCTCAACTTTAGGTAAATATAAATGTTTTGCGTTGCTCTGAACCTATTGCAACAGAGTGTGTATGTGTGTGTGTGTGTGTGTGTACACACACATATTCACTGGAGAACTACTATAGAAGTTGTTTAAGAGAACAATTACTTTGTATGTTTCAATCATTTATCAGATAGAGGAGCTATTCCCCCATTGATCTGATTCCTGACACTGCCTGAAGAGAAACAGCAAAGATACCAACTGCTTTGGGTTCTGAAAACCTTGAGTAACAATGCCACCCTTCTAAGTCATTATAGTTGTTTCCTTCTTCCTCAGCAGATAGTAATTTACTGCAGGCCTATGTCACTATTAAATTATGACTCCTTCTATTTTATCTCAGCAGCAGTGTCCTGAGTTTGGTATGCTCCAACCATTACCCAGACATTCTTTGAATTGCTTCAATGAGGAGGTAAATAGGCAAGTAACCTAATTTACATCAGTGCCTTTGGACCTAGATCAGTACAGACAGTCCCCGAGTTACGCGGATCCGACTTATGTCGAATCCGCAGTTACAAACGGGGCTTTTCTCGCTCTGGAGGACTGGAGCGGCGGGACGCCCAGATGCGCTGCAGTCCCGCCGCCCCCGTCCTCCGGGGCAAGAAAAGCTGCTCCCCGTCTCTCTGGTCTGCAGGGAGACCGGGAGCAAAGCCGCGGAGCACACCCGCAGCGGGACAGCTCGGGCGCACCTGGGCTGTCCCGCTGCGGGCGTGCTCCAAGGCTTTGCTCCCCGTCTCCCTGGTCAGCAAACCAGGGAGACGGAGCAAAGCCGTGGAGGATGTGGGCGGTCCCGCCACCCGCGTCTCCCTGGTCTGCTGGGGGGGAGGGGGTGCAGCTAGTGACCCCCCTCCCCCCTAGCAGACCAGGCTTTTCTTGCCTACGCCTGGGGTAGAGCAGCTGGGGCGCTACCGACTTGATCCGACAGCGCCGCTCCTCGGCGCTAATGTACCAACCCGGCAGCACCCCAGCTGCTCTGCCCCAGGCGTCCTGATTCAGCCGCTGCTGGTCAGTTTCAGCAGTGGCTGAATCAGGACGCCTGGGGCAGAGCAGCTGGGGTACTACTGGGTTGCTCCAGTAGCGCCGCTCCACTGCTGAAACTGACCAGGGGCTGACTACAGGAAGCCCGAGGCAGAGTTGGGTTTCTTAAGTTGAATCCGTATGTAAGTCAGAACTGGCATCCAGATTCAGCCACTGTTGAAACTGATCAGTTTCAGCAGCGGCTGACGCCAGTTCCGACTTACATACAGGTTCAACTTAAGAACAAACCTATAGTCCCTATCTTGTACGTAACCCGGGGACTGCCTGTATAGTTTATGTGGGAGTTAAAGGGGGGGTTCTTCTATTGGTGCATAGTTTGAGTCACAGTCTAGCTAGGATGAATGGGGTTCTACGTATACAAGCAGGGTAAGCTGATCCAGGTCCTCAGATTGTCTGTAAATCCCTTTGTTTCTTCTATCTGTGAGGAGTCAGCTGGGGAGCCCAGGCCTGTCCATTCCATTCCAAGTGAGGACCCTGGAACCAAGCAAGCAGAATGAAAGCTTACTAACTTCTCTTGCTGTGAGCTGAGCTCCTTCCTATTTCCCTTGATTGTCCCTTCTGTAGATGGCTTCTAAACAATTTACTGCCTGCTCACTCCCTTGGAAGCTATTTTATTCTCCTTGTTGCTGTGAGGCTGACAGTTTGTGCAGGCTGATGGTTGCTGTATTAATGGCTATGTGTACACTACAGAGGTTTAAAAAAAAAAAAAAAAGCAGTTTTCCTGAAAAAATGTCACTTATGTCCACACTGCTATTGTGTTCTTTCAAAAAAAAAATCAAAAGAACAGAGGTTTTTTTCCAACATTGGTAAACCTCTCTCTACGAGGAAGAAGTCTTTTTCCAAAAGAGCTCTTTCAGAAAAAGGTGTGTGTGGATGGGGAAGAGGTAGTTGTTACGAAAGAAGAAGAAAAAGGAAAAAGCAGAGGTGCCCTGGTGGCCACTACATCTATAGTAATCACAGTTTAAATGTGAGATAGCATCCATTCAGTATGGATGCTATCTTTCAAAAAAGCAGATCACTTTTTTGATGTGCTTTGGCAGTGTAGACACTCTGTTTAGGAAGAAGGTTTTTTTGGAAGATCTCTTCTGGAAAAGCTTCTTCCAAAAGAAGCCTGCAGTCTAGACATAGCCAATTCCTTAGCTGACAGGGAAGCGTGGGCTCTATACATGCCATGATAATGGCCCTTTGTTACACAGTATAAATAATAAACCTGTGTGGATCCTTTGGGATTCAGTATTTTATTAATAGGGTATCTCAGAAGAATGTACTTTCCTTTTCTTTATTTGTAGTGTTGTAACCAAGTTGGTCCCAGGATACTAGGAAGACAAAGGATATTACATCATCAATCTTGTCATCCTTGCCATTAAACAGGAAAGTCAAAAAATGGTGTGAATGTCAAGTTTCAGTGATAGCCTGAACTCTCTGGTAGTGCCAAATATTAGTGCTTAGGCAAGTTTTCCCATTTTAGCAGATACTAGAATTTTATCCAATTCTTTCAGTCTATCTCTTTTATTACAGAGTTTCTTTTGACTGTTTTGTTGTTGTGGTTAACTGGTTAACTCACAGCCTCTTGCATGGCCTAGCAAATGTTAGAACTAAATCAGGCACATTTGACAGATGCCATGTCTGATTAGACAGTAATGCAGTTAAACAGATTCCTTTGTGATGGCCCATTAGAAGAGTGGTTATGAAGAAATTACTGAACCATAAAGAACTCTCTGCAGCAAGCCACACTGTCTTTTTATATCTCTTGTCTTTTACTATAAAGAAATATTGTCTGGTTCTATATACAGCAAAGATATAAAATAAAGGCTTTATTAAGACATGATGTCTTTTATACCACACTGATTTATCCCATTGGAAGGAGTTAGGCGTCTTTCTGGATATTATAAAATGTTTCTGTAATAAAAATATGAATCTTCTATAGAATAGTTTTACAGATACTATTTAACATTTTAATAGAAATATAACATCAAAACACAATCAGGAACATGTTCCTTAAGCAAAAATCATCTCACTAAGTTTAGTTTTATCTCAAGAAGTCAAACAAGGTAAAAATGAAATCCAGCAAAGAACTAAATATATAAAATGAATATTCTCAAGACATAAGAACATAAAAAGGGCCAGAGTGGATCCATCTAGCTAAGAATCTCATCTTCTGGAAGAGGCCAATTCCTATTTGTATCTGTACAGCTAAAAAGTAAATGTGCTTATTTTAAGTATAAACATTTTTTTTGAAAATCACTTCTTTCAGAAAGCTCACTATAAAATATTATCTGCCCACCAGTACCAAATTCTTCCAAGACTTAATCTTTTTCTTTCATTCCCCAATGCACTGTGTTATTTTTCTATTCAGACTGCAAATTCCTTGGGGTGTCGGCTATGGCTTATTGAATAATTTTGCCCAGTATCAATATCTATTAAGGATATTTTAAACATTATATTATACTGACTTGCCAAGTTAACACTGTAGAACACTATATATGCAGATATGCACCCATATAACAACACTGGCTCCAAATATTATGGGAAAAGTTCAGAGCAAGACCTGAACTTGATAGCTTTGTCCATATCCAATTACATACTAGCTTATATAGATTGAGAAATGACATGAAGAATGAAAGAGAGAATAATGCCTCTTTACTCTTCATTGGTACAAACATACTGGTTACGTCTAGATTGCATCCCTTTTTCGTAAAGGGGATGCAAATTAGACGTATCACAATTGCTAATGAAGCGGGGATTTAAATCTCCCCCTCTTCATTAGCATAAAAATGGCTGCCGCTTTTTTTCGGCACGGAGCTTGCCAGAAAAAAGCACCAGTCTAGATGCGGATCTTTCAGAAAATAAAGCCTTTTCCAAAAGATCCCTTATCCCTCTTAAAATAAGGGATAAGGGATATTTCGGAAAAGACTTTATTTTCTTAAAATAAGGGATAAGGGATCTTTCGGAAAAGGCTTTATTTTCTGAAAGATCCGCATCTAGACTAGCACTTTTTTCCGGCAAAGCTCCGTGCCGAAAAAAGCGGCAGCCATTTTTATGCTAATGAAGTGGGGGAGATTTAAATCCCCGCTTCATTAGCAATTGCGATACATCTAATTTGCATCCCTTTTATGAAAAAGGGATGCAATCTAGACATAGCCACTTGGAATACTGTTTATACATAAAACTTAAGAGGCATATCTAAAAAGTTGTTACAAGGATGAGGGATAAAATTTGTTTTCCTTGGTCTCTGATGAAAGGACCAGAAGCAATGGACTTAAATTGCAGCAAAGAAAGTTTAGGTTGGACATTAGGAAAAACTTCCTTCCTGTCAGGATGATCCCAGAGCCAGAGCAGCAATGGTTGCCCAATGGGGTCGGCAGGACAATGGGACCAGAAGGAGGTAGGGAGCCAGTCGGGAGTCCAGCAGGCTAAGTGGGTGAGTGGCAGTGGTCCAGAAATGACCTTCGTAGTCCGGCAAAATCCCTCATATGGGACTGGTCAGGTCACACAAGTGCCAGACCAGGGAGGTCCAACCTGTAGTAATTACTGTTGCTCAAAGGAACCAATCAGTTTTAAAAGTGAATGCAGGGAAAAATAACAAACTGAATCAGTAAAAGAGATTCAAATGTCAATTGCAATTTCATCCTCAGCACAAGATATGGACTGCTAGAGATAAACACTAGTAATGTAAAATTTTAAAAGATCAATGTTTTAAAAAAATATATAAGCGTATATAGCAATACGACAGGTTTTCCTGTATTTGGTTGTACAAGGTGCTGAACTGACCTGTGAAGTGGTGAGCACCCACAATGTCCTTTGGTTTTGGTGTGAGTTCAGAGTATTCAGCACCCTGATTGATACTACAGTGTGAGGAAACCTGCAAAGGGCTTCTTTCCTCTTCGTTTTTGCTGAGCAATGGGTAGAGTTAATAATACTGAAATATACAACATATTAAGTTTTATGTTTTCAGTGGAGTAGTTAGATGCAAAATCTCACCCTAAATTCATATTAGAATCATCTACAAATGTGCATCAACAAAAAATGATACTGAAGTGTAGTCAGAGTTTTGCTTTTTCTTTATGACAATCAAAATTATGTTTTTGTTTAATTTAGTCAACATATGGCTAAATTTTTTATTTAGTTGGACCTTTGCAACTTTGACATCAAGAAGGTGTAAATAATGTGAGAATTTTATGCATTGTCTCTCCTTTGATGTTATAATACTTTGGGCGAGGTTGTTTTATAAAAAAACATATTTCTCAAAAACAATGTTTGTGCATGTTCATCTTTGGAAAAATTCCAAAAGTGTGTAGCACAAGGAATTCCTAGGCATCACCTGTGAAAATATTATCCCCCTCCCACGAAAGTATACATTCATATATTTATACATACAAAAATAGGCCAGATTGAGGGTCCCTAGAAAATCAAGCTTTATAACTATCTGTAGAAATTAACGAAAGATATTTAATGAAAAAATTATTTAAAAATAATTCAAAAGATTGAAATAAGAATAATAATGTCATGCAGATATGTCTCAATAACCTTCATAAAGTTACAAGAGACAAGTATTAAACATTGAAATTCAAATGTCATGCAGAAATACTAATTAAAACAAAGCAAAAGTCACAATTTCCATTTTTTGGGGATATTTCAATGTGTCAACATTTGACTTTGTCTCAAACCAAGGTAAACAGCTGAAATATCAAATCTTCTCATGGAATAAAAATTCAGAGAAATTTCAACATTATTTCAACAATTTCCTACCAAATGAAATATTTCAATATTCCAGAATCAAAATATTTTGATTTTTTCATCTGACATGAAACATTTAATTTGGGTCAGTGAAGCACTGTACTGAGTTTCTATTACAACATGTCAGTTGTAGTTAGGGGACTAAATTAGGGAAATAAAATTTAATGTTGAACTGCCCTGAAACAAAACTTTCTGGGTAAATTCAACTAATGGAAATATTTTCATTTAGTTCAGACTTCCCCAAAATTTTAAAAAAAATCTGTCTGGAAAATTTAGAATTAGAAGCAAAATTAAAACTTTCCCTTTGAAAAATTTGATTTTGTAGATATGCATTTTCCATAGAAAAATTATTATGATGAAAAAATCCTGACCATCTCTAATACTAATACTCATGATAGAAGAGTATATACATACTAGAAAATGTAATTAGCATTGCTCAAGTCCTTCAGGCAGAGGGTTAGGTGCGTGGGGAAGTGAAGGAGTCTGGTTGGGGTATGAGGAGGGGCTCAGAGAAGGGGGTAGAGGTGCTATAGTCAGGGCAGGGAGTGGGGGTACAATGAGTTTGGGTGATGTGAGGATACTCAGAGGAGGAGGTGTGGGGTGCAGGTGCACTGTCCAGCCAGTGGCTGCTGCCAAGGAATGGGACACTTAGTTCCTCCCCAGGGTCATTCTAGTGTATAACAGTTGCTGTATCAGAGACCTCCTTTTCCATTTTATGAAAAACAATTGGATTCCAGCCATATCTCATTTTCCTGGAACATCCAAACCCTAACCTCGCTTTAAGTTATGATAAGAGGAAGCAGCAAACCAAATGTTGTGGTCCCTGCTCTTATCATTTTAGGAGTTCTTCAACAGACAGACAGACAGACACACAAATTCTCTCAAATATAAAATAGATATTATAATAAAGTTAATTATTATTATTATTATTCATTTTAGGATTATTTTTTCATGTTGCCATACTGTGTACAGGTTGGATTTCGCTAGTCTGACATACTTGGGACCTGACTGGTCCCGAACGAGGAGATTTGCCGGACTAGGGAAGGTCCCTCCCCTTGTGGCCATGCTACCACTAGGCTAGGGCTCTAGCCTATCTCCACTGCTGCCAGGGGCTCTCCTGACCCTACTGCTGCAGGGGCCAGAGCACCACTGCCGGGGCCACAGCACCACTGTCAGGGCTGGAGAACCACTGCCAGCAGCTGGAACAGAGCTCTGCAGCTTTCTGGTTCCATGGCTTGGGCTGGAACTCTGCCCTGGAGAGGAGAGACAGGTCTGGAACGCTCCAGCCCAGGCCAGAATTTCCTGGCTGCCTCTGTGGTTGGAGCTTCCTGGCTAGGGCCAAAGGTCTATGGCCTTAATCAGTCTAGAGCTCCCGGTCACTGGAATCAGGGAGCTCTTCTGGGGCCAGGACTCTCTGCCATGCTGTCTGTCTCCTCCCCCCCCCTCCACACACACACATACTCTGGGCTCCCGGGCTGAGTCACTGGCACCCCTTACAGCACTCCTACCATGCCACCAGTCCTCCCTCTTCTTGGGATGTCTGGTCCAGGAATCTCTGTGGTCAATGCCAAACCATAGATGTTGCCGGATCAGGGAGACCCGGTTAAGGGAAGTACAACCTGTACTATGAGTTTTTGGTGCTTTATGAACAAGGCCTTAAACCTACAAAGATTTCTACCTTGACTTATCTTGAGAACATGTTTAGAAATTTTCTTCTGGAGCATTTGTCTATCATAAAAAAGTTGATTCACTAAAATAAGAATGTTCTGTGCTGATTTTGATGCAATTCCATTTTAAACCAGTTTCTGAAGGAACCGTCTGTTTGGCAAGTTTCAAACTTGCCTGTTTTTCTGCCAGTACTCCTGCCTAGCTCCTCAATAACTCATTGGACAAGCTGTGGGAGAACCTTAGCTTCCAGGCTCCTGGTTCATCAGCAGCTTGGGCTCCAGAGCTGCTTGGTACCTCAAGCTGCCCAGATTGCACTCCTTGGAAATGTTTAGGAAAGGCTCAATCAAAATGTCATCTTGACTTTTTCAAAACAAAACTTTGGAATTCACATTCTGTGGAAAAATAAAGGGCTTTTTTTTACATTTTGGAGTTTCCAGTGGGATGAGAATTCCAGTTTCCAGGAAGCTTTGTGTCACAAGCAGAGCACAAAGTTGGACAGATATCTAGGAGGTTGAAGATATTATATACATTTCTGAATGAAACCATATTTTCTGGGGATCTTTCCTTTTCCTCATTACTGACCCTGACAATGTAACCATGTTGTATATAAACAAAGCAAGCAAGAAGAGAATCAGACCCTTAAAAATAAGATTCTGTACTTAGGTAACTTGGGGTACGTCTACACTTCATTCCTCCAATGGGTTTGATTCGAACTAACGAATCCCGGAACGCACTTCCTGGTTCGAATCAGCTGTTGAGCAGAATAATTCGTGGATGAGATTATGCTAATGAAGTGCTGGATATTTAAATCCCCACTTCATTAGCAATTTCGGTCTGCTACATTTGCATCCCTAGCTCGAACTAGGGAGCAAGTATAGATATACCCTTAGATCTTAGTCCTTAGTCCATCCTGTGCACTTCATCACTTTAGATGGCCCACATTTACAAATTTATTTTTTTGACCGCCCCAAATGATTTGATTAGAATTTGTTGCTTCAGCAAACATTCCTACCAGAAAGCTTTTTTGCTACAATTACCACAGAAGCAAATTAAAAAGGAATAGGAAGTTAGTCAAAGTTAGTTGGCTTAAATATTTGAGAGACTATCACAGAAAGTTTTGGTTTGTTTATTTGTTTTTTCAGTACTTACTAAGCTCTACTGATAAAGAAATATTGCCTATTTGCATTCATTTTTCATCCACAGAAATCTATACTATGATCTTTTCATTTTGTATACAGTATTAGCTTATATGTGAAGATGGTTCATTTTTATTTAATGTACTGCAAAATTTATAAGAAAAGATATTGAATTATAAAATACCACACAATCCTAGCTGGGAAGTAAAATGGCTAAATTTTAAGAACATGTTTTTGCCTATAGTTTAATGAAAACAGCAGTTACTAATGGGATTAGACAATGCACTTTAAAGGTTCACTTCTTTTACATTTTGATTGCTAAGGAGAGGGATGCAGATTCTTGAAAGCAGATACTTCCAGTTGAGTTTTTGCACGTTTAAATATATTTAAAGCTTTATGAAATCTGCAATTTTGAATTAGGGTGAAGGAGTAAGTTTTGATCAGTCAGTTCTAGTCATATCAGAGTCCCTGGAGGTTTTTCGCCTTCCTCTGTAGCATGGGGTACAGATCACAGCTGGAGGATTCTCTGCATCTTGGGGTCTTCAAACTATTTGAAGGCTTCAATATCTGAGATATAGGTGAGAGGATTATTCTAGGAGGGAGTGGGTGAGATTCTGTGGCCTGCATTTTGCAGGGGGTCAGACTAGATGATCATGATAGTCCCTTCTGACCTTTGAGTCTATGAGTCTATGAGTCTATATCCATTACTTATCATTTGTTGAAAAGATTTTTGGATTTTCAATGGAATTTCTCCAATGGGAATTCAATATTCTGTTCATATATGTTGGTATCTTAGATAATAAAAAAGGTTCTGAAATACCTGTGCTTAATTTTCTTTGTTAATGCATTGAGAAACTCCATAAAGTGTTCAGTGGCCTTCCAAATACACCAGTTATTTGTAAGAGTGAAGGCTTGTTTTTGTTAATTAATTAATTGTCATGCTTAGGGAGCCTAACTATCCACGAGGATCCCATTGGCTAGGTCTAGACTGGCATGATTTTCCGCAAATGCTTTTAACGGAAAAGTTTTTCCGTTAAAAGCATTTGCGGAAAAGAGCATCTAGATTGGCAGGGACACTTTTCCACAAAAGCACTTTTTCAGAAAAGAGTCCATGCCAATCTAGACGCGGTTTTGCGCAAGAAAGCCCCGATCACCATTTTCGCCATCGGGACTTTTTTGCGCAAAACAGTTTTTAGCTGCCTACACTGGCCCTCTTGTGCAAAAACATTTCCGGAAAAGGGCTTTTGCCCAAACGGGAACGTCAAAGCATTTGCACAAGAAGCACTGATTTCGGACAGTAGAACATCAGTGCTTTTGCGCAAAATCAAGCAGCCAGTGTAGACAGCTGGCAAGTTTTTGCACAAAAGCAGTTACTTTTGTGGAAAAACTTGCCAGTCTAGATGCAGCCATTGTGTTAGGTGTTATACAAATAGAGAACAAAAATATAGTCCTTCTGGCAAAGAACTTCCAATCCAGTGTGAAATGATGAATTAATGACCTCTTAAGCATTTGTGGTTTATGGCTTAAAATGCATAGTGACCATCTTTCTACAGGTTGAACCTCCTTAGTCCGACAGCCCTGAGATGTGACTGGTACTAAACCAGAGAATTTACCGAACCATGGGAGGTCAATATTGTCCAGCAGCATTACCAATACTTCTGCTGCTTAGTGGGCTCTTAAAAGAAATGGAGGTGTAAATTAGCGTTAAATAACAGTATAAAACACTGAGAGCCATGACTGGGGGTCGGACTACAAGGAAACTTGGACACACCCATGAAAAGTGAGGCCTTTTGTACAGACAGTAGTTTCAAGGGGCTTTGTATGCTGCCAACATGGCATAAATGTGATTCAACACAGCTGAAAATTGAGTCCTATGTTTCCAAAAGATATTATGTTAATGATAAAAAGGTACTCAGGATCACATAGGGTACGTCTACACAACAATGTTAATTCAAACTAACTTAGTTCGAATTAGTTAATTCGAACTAAGCTAATTCGAACTAACGGATCTAGACTAAAAACTAGTTCGAATTAGCATTTTGCTAATTCGAACTAGCGCGTCCACATTAAGTGGACCCTGAACCAGGCTTGAGGATGGCCGGAAGCAGTGCCAGCAGGGCATCAGAGGAGGACTTAGAGCGTGGAGATGCTGTCTCAGGCTAGCCGAGGGCTGTGCTTAAAGGGTCCCGACCCCCACCCCAGACAGACAGTTCTCTGGGTGCCCCGCTTGCAAAGCAGTCCTGGTTTGGAGTGCCCAGAGTACCCACACTGGGCACATCACAGCACTCGGCCATCAGCCCGGCTGCACTTGCCGCAGGCTGCCATTTGGGGAGAGGGGGCAATTGGGGGGCTGCAGGAGAGCTTCCCACTAGTTCGAATTAAGGGTCTACACAGCCCTTAATTCGAACTAGTAAGTTCGAACTAGGCTTAATCCTCGTGGAATGAGGATTACCTAGTTCGAACTAAGCGCTCTGTTAGTTCGAATTAAGTTCGAACTAACGGAGCGCTAGTGTAGCGCCTATGAAAGTTAGTTCGAACTAACGTCTGTTAGTTCGAACTAACTTTGTAGTGTAGACATACCCATACAGATTTAGAGGAAAATTCCTGTGAGAGATTAAATATCTTCTGAGCTTGATTCACCCAGGGTGGCACAATGGCCAATGTTCTCAAATACTGCCAAGATATCCGACAGTATTAGGGTGTGTCTAGACTACAGGGTTTTGTGGACAAAAATGGACTTTTGTCGACAAAATTATTCCTGCGTCTACACTACCACCAAGTTCTGTCGACAGTAAGTCGACGGAACATGGCAGTTTTGTCAATGTCAGTAAACCTCATGCTACGAGGAATAATGCCTTTTATCAACAGAGTTCTGTCGACAAAGGCGCTATTGCATCCACACTGTGCTTTTTCAAAAGAGAGCATCTAGATTCTGTCAAAAAAGCGACTTCCTTTGTCGACAGAACTGGCTGTAATCTAGATGCTCTTTGTTGACAGAAGCCTGTAGTCTAGATGTACCCTTAATATCCACCCTGATCTTTATTCATCAATCCCTAGTCAGTAAAATCAGAGTAATCTCTCCATGATATGCAGGCCTAAGGCAAGTATGAAAAGAATGGCAGAGGACCCCAGATAATTCCAGCGTTGCTCTGTCAATACATGATGAGTAACTTTTTCCAAAAAAGAGAGATGGAGACAGAACAATATTTAGCAAGATTATTAACACCATAGTTTCTTCAGCAGCATCTTATGTACCATTTGTTTGATATCTCTTTCCTTTCTGAAATAGGCATTGGCTATCTCCAGTGGTACCAGACTCATACTCCATTTTCTCCAGTAACAAAAGAGATTAGACCAGTGTTTCTTAAACTTTTTAAGACCGAGGATATTTGATATAGCATAATTTCCCACCTAGTCTCATAGTTCTCAAGCATCCCCTCCACAGTCTTTCACTGTCACTAGTCATCTGTGTGCCATCTTGGCCTGTGAAGATGATATAAAAAGAGTAATCATAGGTATTAGAGAATAGCAAAAGATTAGTACACTGTTGTACAAGGTCTTTAACAGAATAGTCTGTTCTGGAACCTGTATAATTCCAATAATCTCTAAAAGCAAAAGGTAAAACAGTTCTATTGCCCTTACAGGGACAATGATAAACCTGACCGTGGCCTTTGTTAATAGTTTCTTTTCAGTTCTTGCTCCTTAGTTATTGATGAGTTCTTCCCAGGTTCTCGGTGTGTTCTTCCTTCTTTGCAGAATACCCATTTTTATTAGATTGAAAGCTTCCATAGACATTTTTCCTATCTTCTTTATTCTTCCTACCATTTATTACAGTTTTCTATTTGCTTTCTTGTCCCTTTAGAATCATATTATTCATGATCTCACTCTGCATTATTCAGTGATCCCTTCCTTTGTATTTCATCCATCTTTGTTTCCTTAATTTCCAAATATGTATCTCAGAAACCAGATTAAGTAGTAGAACCTGAGAGTTATGGACATTTTAGGAATGACGGTTGTGCACAGCTCTGTTCTTTCAAGTGTTTGCAACTGAGCATCGACTTAATATAGCTTTGAAATGCTTTTTAATTTAAATGAAACAAGCACAGAAACATTTTCCTTCTCTTGTCAAATATTTAAACTTTTCCTTTATTGTTTTAAGTAGATTTTATTTATCACACTACTGTAATGTACAGTATTTCCTTTGGGAGGGTGGAAGATGGGAGGCATCTGCAGCAGGTTCAGGTGTGTTCCTGTCTGGTCAGTTTAGAACTCTGATGTTTGTAACTGTGAGGTTCTACAGTACTTTCTACACTTTAGTTCTTTCAATAAAATGAATTTTGCACAACTTCTACACCAGATTAGCTGTGCTCCATTTATGCCAATTATTAAATCCATGGTATATTATTTAAGATAATTCCTTCAATTGTTGTAAAATGTCCAGACATTTGAGCAGTTGCATTTCAGGATTAATTTCTGGAACTCCCTCAGTACTCACCTCTTTACAACTCTTTGTCTGCAGCATACAGAATTCACTGGCTCATAAATCTGGCAATAACAAGAACCAGGTTCAATGGCTATAGGTTCCTTTTAAGCTTACAAGACAAAACTGACTCCAGCTGCCACCCAGGAACTTGTGAAAACTAAAGAGCTCCCCTGGGTGTCTCTAATAATCAATATTTCCCCCTTTGCAAGAACTAACTGTGTATAAGAAAAAGAAAACTTTTATTAAGGGAAGAGTGAACATAGCAATAATGATTCAAGAGCAAACATAAGTAAAACACCTGCCCTACCATGTTAATGAAAGTAGAGGTAGTGACACAGACCATATTGAGGGCCTGACACTGTAATTACTTTGCAATGAGAAAATGGCTTATTATCATGGGAGGTGAAAGAGCATAAAGGATCTTATTTCTTGGCCTTGTATATGCTCTATACTTTCAATTGTTCTTTCCGTCCCCTTCCCCTTCCATAATAAAGATAATCAATAATATAATCAAGAAAGGGCAAATTGTCTCTTGTCCCATACCACTGTTCTTTTCAAGAGAGAGAGGGAATGTCCAGGTACCCGTTCTGGCTTACTGACTCAGTAAATCGGCCCCAGCTTGGCCACACTAAGTTATCCCACTCGTGTAGAATCCAATTGTGGGACATGGGTGGAGTCTTCGCCAAAAACATACTGTATCCTAGGCAAGTGGAATTGGTAGAAGTGTAGAGCAAGCCCTGATATGTTAGGTGGGATTTCTCCTACTCCAGAGAGAAATTCAGAGCTTGCAATTTGCAGCAGGATTATGTGCAAAGTGGCCACAGCCATGTTTGTGAATCAACCCCTGAGAATGAGTAAAAACGTTAGAAGACTTATGTTCATTTTAGCATGGGAAAAATGTGTCAATTTTCATTTCCAAATATGTATAGAATCTGTTCCTAAGAAAAAAACAATTACCAACAAAATAGCTTTTTTCCTTAAAAGTTACTTTTTGATTTTGATAGTAATATTAAATCCTGGAGTGGCTTGGCCTGTTGCAGTGATTCAACCATTCAGCTCAGGGTCCAGAAGCTCATTGATGGAGCTTACACAAAATAAGATTAAGTGTGCTCATGCAAAGCAAGGGACAAGATTTATTCACTGATTGATTAATTTGATTGATTACCAGTCTGACAGAAGAGGCAGTTATGGATGTGTTGTGGGTACAGTAATAGAAAATTCAGAGGGCATAACTGTGCCGGGAAGGGCACAATTCTGCAGCAGCAGCTTGTGATGGCTATTTAAATAATTGTATATTTCCCTTATTCAAACTAAAGTTGTGAACCATTAGTGTAGTGTGTACACATGCCTGAGGAATAGGTGGTGATAAGAGAATAGTACTTCCATTATATCCTTATCCAATAAATTATAAATAGAGTGAATTTTACCATTAAGAATACAGTTTGTGTTTGGCTCATTTAAAGATAAAGGGAGACTTGCAAAATTCAAATCCAGATCTGAGTTTAGGTGTAAACCTAAATCCAGATCTGAGTTTAGCTATGAACTTCCCCAAATGTTAATGGTGTGTGGAAGTGAGGTTTAGGTTTTATTATCATCAGTTATTCTCACCTTTGTACTTTAGATAGCTACCAAAAAATACCCCATTTCACTGAGGCATTGAAGCTATAACAACATGTTTTGCTGCATCTTTGCTTTATTTTATTTTACTGTAAAATATATCTACTTGTGCTTTTAATATATTCAGAAAAAAGCTTTATTTTTCTGGCATATTTTACTAACTCAGAACACTGCTCAATCCTGTGCAGAATCATAAAACATAAATTCCAATAGCAATCATATGGAAAAGTCTCTCTCCCTAAAACTGTCATCAAATATTTAGATATCAATTAAGTCAATTGTACAACTCTTGATTTGGGTTATATGTTGCCCATTCATTTCATGACAAGCCATTAACAACAAATCTCTTTTACTCAGCCATATGATTCTATACTATATGTCAGTTCCGTCACTGTATTAATGGCATTGAAATGAAAGATGAGCTCAGCCCTGAAGTCTGTGCCTTATTTTTATGTCACATATTCTGAGACTATATCTCCTAGTCCACTGTGTTGTCATTATGTCAGAAGCATGATGGAGGCATGGTATGATGTAATAAGAATACAGTGTGTAAAACAAAGGGTTAACTCCTTAGCCAATTATTGGCAGCTGTGTTATGAAGAAGGGGGCATTCTAGCTACCTCTGCATTCATTCCCAGGTACATACATCTCTAACAAAATGTGTTCATCCTCTTTTCCTAGAAAAGCCACTTAGTGTGCCTTTGTCTATTTCTACCAGCTGGACTTTATAAGGGTTTATTGGCCTCTACATCTGGAGATAAAAGATACTGTTCTGAAATGAATAACAGCAGCAAGATGCAACAGGTCCCACTTCTGTTAACCCCAAGGACTAACATCTTTAATGCATTCTACACAAAGAGAGCAAAGGAGAGGAGAGGGAGGTGATCTTCTCCTTAAAAGCATCCATTAAAATGTCCCTTGCTGATCAATGCTGTCACAAGGCGATTACTACAATGGAGATCAATTACAGAGAAGTACAATGTCATTATTGTTAGACTGAAGCTTGGCTATAGGAGAAGAGAAAGTTGTGTGGCATGCATGCTAGTAACAAGACTTTCATTCCAGGACAAGCAGGTTCTAGGTACAGGTTCAAAGGGTATTGTGCAGGTTGGACCTGCCTGATCCAGCACCCTCAGTACCTGACCAGTCATGAAAGAGGGGATTTGCCTGACCAGGGGAGGTCCTCTGCCACCAGCTCCCCAGCCTGATGCAGGTTATGCTTCCAGCCCTGGATGGTCACCCTACCACTGGCCCTGGCTGCCTGCAGCTGACCCCAGCTTGCCTGCCAGCTAGGCAGCTACAGCTCCCCTACCGGGATGCCTCACAACCCCACTAGGCAGGGTTCCCAGCTTCTGGCTCTTCTGATGCCTACATTCCAGCCACTGGAGCTCCCTGGTCCAGGAACCACAGATGTTGGCAGACCAGAGAGTCCCGGTTTAGGGAGTGTAACCTGTACTATAATACTATGAAAATCACCTAAGGTATTCAGCAGCCACTTTTCATTTTGCCCCAGGAGACAAACTGAGTACATTCACCAATGGAACAAATCCTTAATCTGAACCACAAAACACTTGTTACCAGACTGTGCTTTATGTTAGTGTGATGTCTAAACTTTAGTCTTGTTTGTGTGTTCCATTTTCTCAGATCTCAGCCTCACAGAGTACATTATGAAGCACCACAGCCGGCCACAACACAAACCAAACCCACAGTGGAAGTGGAAAGTGGAACTATGGAATAAGATTTTGTCGATGGCTAGAGCAACACAGGGATAGCCACAGATAAATAGAAGGAGTTAAATACTGGCTTCACTGAAGTCAACGGCAAAACTTCCATTGTCTTTAATGGGGGTAGAATATCACCCAAGGTATTTTACTAAGAAAGCACCATTTTTTTCTCCTAAAAGCATTTTCTATGACATTATAGAACCTGATGCTTTCATAATTACTCATACTTAATGGTATGAGAAGAGCCTTTTTAACCACTGGAACAAATCACTCAAGTAAATCCTACTCAACATTAACATTCGCAGATCTGGGCCCATAGTGTTTTGCTAGCTACAGAACATCAAAATAGAAATGTAAAATATAGTACATAATTTCCTGTAAGTGGAAAAGAGTACACAGCACACAATGTTTTCCTAGATGAAACACTACCTAGGTAAAAGTCCAGTTGTAGGGCCCTATGAAATTCACAGCCATGAAAAACATGTCACAGACTGTGAAATCTAATCCCCTCCCAATAAATTATTTTGTGTGTGTGATTGCCATACAGATTTCATGGGAGAGACCAGAATTTCTCAAATTAAGGGTCTTGACTCAAAAGGGAGTTGCAGAGGGTTTTAAGATTATTTTAAGAGGATCAAGGGTGGCCTCTCTTACATCTGCACTGCCTTCAGAATTGGGTAGCCAGAGAGCAGCAGCTGCTGACTGAGATCCCAGCTCTGCAAGCAGCATAGAAGTAAGGATGACAATATCATACCATGCCATCCTTCTGCACTGCTGTTGGAAAAGGCACTGCTTTCAGTTCTGGGATTCTATCTCTCAAGCAGCCCAACTCTGAAGGCAGCACTGCCATGGGCAGCAGCGCAGAAGTAAGTGTAGCAGTACCGTATTTCCCCCCCCCCCACCACACACACACACAAAAGCCTTCTTCCCCAACCTCCACCATTCTTCTTTTTGGAGTAGGACACCTAAAATTACAAAACCAAATATTTTCAGATTTAAATACTGAAATAATGAAATGTATTATTTTTTAAATCCTATGGCCATGAAATTGACTAAAATGGACTGTGAATTTTGTAGGGCCCTATCCATATGGCATTCTTAAGACTAGAGGAATGCTGCAAACTTCCACAAAGCATTTTTAAATAAGTCTGCTTTGACTGGGCCCTTTTGTGTGCACTTATTCTAGCATTCTAAAAAAAATAAAAATAAAAAAAAGAGCTTAGTGGTAGGAATACTCATTGAACAAAAAACAAATGTAAGCACACATTGAAGAATATTAGACAGGGTATGTCTACACAGCAAAGTTATTTCGAAATAACTTTACCAGCGTCTACACAGCCAAACTGCTATTTCGAAATTAAACTGAAATAGCAGAGGGCTTATTTTGAAATTGGTAAACTTCATTTCACAAGGAATAGCACCAATTTCAAAATTGCTATTTCGAAATAAGCACAGTGTAGATGCATATTTCAAAATAGGGGGCCTCCAGCCCTTCCTAGGGTGCCCTGGCAGCCATTCTGGGCGCAACCAAGAAAACTCCTCTCCCTCCCTTCCCCGCCCCCCCCACCCAGAGCACTTAAAGGGGTAGACTCTGGCCACAGTGCCTGTACCAGCTCCAAGCCTGCCAGCCCAGAGCTAGCAGTCGCTTCACCTGACCCGGGGGCCCCAGCATGAGCCAGGCAGCCAGTGTGAGCTAGCCCTCCACTTCTCCCCAGGACCAGTCTGCCAGCTCCCAGGAGCCTGCCAGGGGCTGGAAAAGATGGTCACCTGCCTGGTCCAGTGCAGAGATCACAGACCTAATTGAGGTTTGGGAGGATGCCTCTGCTCTAAATGGAGGAATGCAACTGTCTACAGGCGGATGCCTGCCAGCCTGGCCACCAAAGGCCACATGCGAACCCAGGAGCAGGTTCGCATGAAAATCAAGGAGCTGCGGCACGGGTATGCCAGGGCCACAGGGGGCAGCTCCCAACCAGGAGCAGACCCAGATCCCTGTCCCTATTTTGATGCCATGGACCACATCCTGGGGGGAAGGATGGTCCATGACTCCTAGGTGGTCATCGACCCTGGGGCAGAGCTTGCTGCCTCTTACTGCTGCTCCAGCCCCTGCTGCTTCCCCAGCTACTGCTCCTCCTCCCACTCCTTCACCCCCTCCCACTTCTTCCTCCCCACCCTCCCCACACCCCCAGGGATGCCAAGGCCCTTGCACCCGCAGTGCTGGGAGACAGTTGGGCTGGTGAAACCCCCAACCCTGAGCCCTTGCCTCCCCCTGCCATCTCCCTCTTCCCAGGTTTCCCCCTTCTCTCTCCCACCTTCCCTCCTCCCCTCTCCTACCTTCTTTACCCAGTCTTACCTCAGTTTCATTCCCCCCCTCCACAGCTTTTTTCAATAAAAAGGCTTTGTTGTAATGAACACGTGTCTTTTATTGTACAGCAGGAAGGAGGGTTTGGAAGGGGTAAGTGGAAGGATGTGAGGGAGGAATGAGGCACAAGCCCCCAGTGGGGCACACCAGGGAGACTTACTGCCTGTAGAATGTGCTGCCAGGCTCGCAGCAACACATCCAGGAGAAGCATCAGAGTGCCCAGGGGCTCCTCCGGCTCCATTTTGCAGAGTGCTGTGGTGTCCCAGAGCATGCAGAGAAAAAAATGCTTTGCTTTCCCTCAGCGAGGTAGACAAGCAAGCAGGGAAACCTTAGAACCGGCTGTCTGGGGGTCCCTTTAAGCACAGGTCTCAGATAGCCTCAGGCAGCAGCCACACAAGGTAACTCCTGAACTGATGCCCTGCCAGAACCGGTTCCGGCTGGCCTTAAATGCAATTCAGTGTCCTATCAGTGTGGACATGCTATTTCGAAATAGCAAAACACTATTTCGAAATGCATTTTGTGTCTAGATGCATTATTTCAAAATAAGCTATATTAAAATAACTATTTTGAAATAAGATATTTCAAAATAACGCTGTAGTGTAGACATACCCACAGTGAATTCTGAATCTTAAGGTTGAGGTTTCACACTGGAAGCTTGATTCTATGTGTCATCTGTTTGGGGAACAAACATATTTCATATGACCTGTGTGTCCAATAAATAAAAACAACAACGTCTTTCAATACTGAATACTGATAAGAAACTGCTTGCAGATGAGGCATAGGGCAAGAATAATTTGCCAAAGTTATTCAGTAAATAAATTCAAATGAGGAATATATCTGAGAACATAATAATCTGTTGACAATTTGAAAATACAAACAGAGGCAAAATCTGTCAGATAAATGACACATTATGAATTATTCTCTCAAATATTGCAATGCATTTCAGTGTTTCTCAGCCCTTTTGCTACCAGGGACCAACTTGCTGTGTCAGGGAGTTTGCAGGGACCAGCACTGGTCCATGGACCAGTTCTTGAAATACAAAAACAAAATTAAACTAGGTAATCAAACATTATGCAATGCACTTTACTTGACTACAGGGACAGAAGAGTGAAAGAGAAACCTGGGCTTTCAGCAACCCATTAACTTGAGGTTCCGGAGTTCAGAAAAACAGCTGGGCCTTCTAATGATTTGCCTTTTCAATTTGTATTGTGTGATATAAATCATAGGCAACAATAAACATAAGATTTCCCCTTCCTTATTTTAACAGCATGTTTTATCACTTTCTCCCTTGTTTGTGAACTGTACTTCGTGACACATATGATTTCTGTTGAATGTGTTTCTCCATACAGAAGGAAAACTTAGCCTTTCCTCTTTAGTAGGAAGGCTCTATTCTCTGTTCTTCAAGACAAAAGCAAGTCTCAGTAATTTTTGGGCTAACATTTTGGGACAAAATTAGCGTACCATAGTGAGACATCACACCACAAGTTAAAATTATGCTTTTTGTTCACTTACTATTTCACTAAGGCTACGTCTATACTATGATCCTCTTCCGCAAGAGGAAATGCAAATGGAGTGCTCATTTGTATGTCACACGGTCATTTGCATTTTCTCCTCAGATCTCTTTTGTGGAAGAAGTGTTTGGGGGAGGGATAGCTTGGTGGTTTGAGCATTGGCTTGCTAAACCCAGGGTTGTGAGTTCAATCCTTGCAGAGGCTATTTAGGGATTTGGAGCAAATATTTGTCAGGCATGGTACTTGGTTCTGCTTGGAAGGCAGAGGATTGGACTTGATGACCCTTCAAGGTCCATTCTAGGATATAGGCAATCTCCTTTAATTTATAAAAAAAAACCTTTTGTGCAAGAGCCATTCTTCCTCGGGATTGTAGTATAGACATAGTAGCCTTATAAGAATGGTTAAAAATCAGGATCATCATCCAGCTGAAAAATCCACAAGAGCTTCAACTGATCATGGAAAAAAAAGGAGCAACCACAGACATGTGGAAGGAAAGAACACCTTATGGAAAAATATTCAGTGATGAATAGCAATATTCAGTTAAAAAAGACAGAGCCTTGTGAGAAGTCATGAACATTTCACTTCTTCCAGAGAGACAAAGACATTACTTGGATTCAACAAGGACTACCCAAGGTCTCCCTAACTGTTGTAACAAGTACTGCATGGCAAATAAAATGAGAAGGTAGGTACTAAGAAGGAGAGGCTATAAATAACCATGTAAGTGCCATAAATAACCATGAAAAAGCCTAGGAATTCAGCTTTTTGCAAACATAATAACAATATCATCCTTCATGGCATGCATATAGAAATCATTGTACAGAGCAATGCACCATACTGCAGGCTGTTTTGACAAATATGAGCATTTTAGGAAATGGAAGTGCCCGTGCAGCTGCTCTGACTTATGGCATGAAGACACAACACACACACTTCCTATCCAAGAACAGTTATATGAGAAAATGGGTTGAAGAAAAGATGCAGAATACTAAGGGAGGATGCAGTCCAAATGCATACTGCTATGATTATTTAGAAGGTGGGCATGTCCATCAGATAATCTGTAATAAAACTCAAAACGCAGTTTACCATGGTACCAAACACATACTCTGGACAAAGCTGGTAAAGAAACTTCTGTGCAACATCTGGAATCCTGCAAAGGCATTGCTATACTTTTAACTTCCTTAGCTTTGCCATATGGCACTCATAAAAAGTGCACAAAAATACACAGAATGTTGGCTGTTAAATTAGCAATTAACAGAAGTTTGCACTGTGGGGGATGACACCAATTTCTGAGTGTCTTATCTCTATACAGCTGAAACTGGGATGATTACAGTTGCCACAAGTATACCATAGACTAAATTCCAATAAAATCCTGAATTTTCCGAGTTCCCACTGAAGTCAGCAGGGACTACGAAATATCAACACATCACAGGAATGCTAACCTTGAGGCATCTAGCTCATGAGGAATCAGATTTGAGCTACTGTAGTCTGTAGTGCAGACTAAAATGTAGTCTGTAGTGCAGAAACATTACTTGCTGCTTCCTAGGATTTCTATGGATGAATACACATTACAGAGAAAAGATTATAATGAGGAAAACATAACCATAAGGAATACATTAAGATGGTGAATTTGAGATCTATTCGAACTGAGTAAAATCTGAAAAAGATAACCCTTGTGCTCTGACAGCATAAACATGACCTAAAAGATAAATATCCATTCATAAATACCCTAATAACTTGGAGCTCCTCGCCCCAGGGCGGAGTATTGCCTAGAGAGCGCTCCCTGGATCATCCATTGATGAAACCAGTGAGACTTTGTCCTCCAGCAGCTAAAAGAACTAGAAGTGGAAAAAAAGCCAGTTATGCCCACTTGGACAAATATAAAGGCTGGCTGCCTCTATCAAATGGCAATTTCTTCATAAAGCCAGTGGAGGGAAAATGGTTCTGTCCTTGACCATAACCCAAGAAGCCAGGTTTCTTCAGAACCCATTGCTGACCACGCTTTGTGTTTAAGTCACTGGGAGACCTTTTCAATTTACTTTGTGTGAAGAGGAGACCATTGAGGGCCAACCTGAGTTTAGAAATTGGTGGACTATTGAAAACTATGGAAGCTAACTTCAAAAGACACCACTTGGGTCATGAAAGGCAGTGACAGTGTTCAGTGCCTCTCTTTTGATGCTGGGCACTGCTATTATGTCTCCCTGAAGTCAATGTCTCAGAGGGGTAGCCATGTTAATATGTATCCACAAAACCAATGAGGAGTTCTGTGGCACCTTAAAGACTGACAGATTTATCTGGGCATAAGCTTTCTTGGGTAAAAACAGAATGGGTCTGATAAAGTGTTTTTTACACACAAAAGCTTATGCCCAAATAAATCTGTTAGTTTTTAAGGTGCCACAGGACTCCTCATTAGTTTTGAAGCTAATGTGACTGTCTTCTGAAAGTGCACTCAGAACACTATTGAACAAATGAAGAATGAATAAGAGAAATGTGAGAGTTAAAAAAGTGATATCTAGCTACATGAGAGCTACAGTGTTCTGAGGCCTGAGGACAGTGGATATCAGAACATATGTCCCATTATCCAGGATATGCTTGATATGAACAATTAATGGGCTTCCATTCCCTTAAGGGCAAAAGAGAAAATGCAAAAGAGTATCTCATTCAGAATAGAAAAGATCGGTCAGCATTCTGTTTGAGTGATTTTAGACAGGCATGTCAAACAATAACTACATCCTATCCCATTAACTATATTTTGAAGAAGATGAAGTCATAGGTCACGTATCAAACTGAGAGATGATGAAGGCAGTGATTGAAGAAGGTGTCAGAAGCACAAATTGTCTGAAGACAACAAGCATCTCTGCTGACACCAGAGATTTCTTTTACTCATCTGATGAATGAATTATAAAAGATTCCCACCCACAGTGCATCCACACTTAATTCATTACTGGTCACCAAGACACTGCTATTTATTCATCCTTTTCAATGTAAGCATAGTAAACCAGTCACCAAGAAAAGAATAGTCGTACTGGTTCAGACCAAAGATCCATCTAGTTCAGTACCCTGTCTGCCGACAGTGGCCAATACAATGTGCCCCAGAGGGAATGAACAGAACACATAATCATCAAGTGATCCATTCCTGGTTGCCCATTCTATTCCCAGCTTCTGACAAACAGAGAGTAGGGACACCATTCCTGCCCATCCTGGCTACTACCCAGAGGGGGACCTATCCTCCATAAATTTATCTAGCTCTTTTCTGAACTCTGCTAAAGTCCTGATCATCACATCTTTCCTACCCCTTCTCTGAAGCCACTCTTAAGCAACTTGTCTCGCTTTGTTCACACCCTTCTGCCATCCCTGGAACACACAAACCCAATCTTCCCACTTTGTCAGTGTTCTTAACTGCTCTCTTAGCAGCTTCTCACATAAATATTGCCATCACCCACATAACCCCTATGTGTGGGCCCAACCTTCCTGAGCCCATGAAGGCAATTTATCCCTTCCACCTTTAAAACCTTCAGCAGGTCTCACATCTGTCACACTTCCAACAGTCTGTTATGGGAGTGCTCTACACCAGAGATATGTCTAGAGATATACGGGTAGCTAGTTAATACAGTACCATCTACTGACAGATGAGAATATGAACTACTGTCTGTTAGTTAGCAGATGTTGCAGCTTGTGTGGAGCTAATTTACTCAACAGGCCACAGTTAAGGGGAATCCTTAATGGCTGAATCCTATGGCTGAATGAGGGAGCCCAGCTGAGGAAGAATGAGCCCGGCTGGGCTTATGAAGCCAGGAAATTGGTAGCAGAAGAGAGTTACTGGGCAGTAGGCTGCAGTATCTTTCAGGGAGAAGGGAAAAGCAGGGTTACCAACAGTCACATATTGCAAGGGATGTCCTTTATTTAAATAAAATTGGACTGTCCTGTACGAAAACAGCATGGAACATCCTTTACACTGTATTGCAACAGCAAGGGTCAATTTGTTTCCTGGTGCATCTTTTGGAAAATAGCTCAAGCATCAGGGTTGGGAGATGAGTGGAAAGATGGACCCATGAGTACTGGTCCGCTGCTGAACAGGACACCTGCTAACTCCAGGCCTTGAACTTGGCCCTGCCTATGATCTCTGAACAGTCTTTGTCTTGCAACGCGAATGTATAGAGTTGTGTGCACTGGAACTGTATGGAAGGTTCAAGGTCAGGAAAGTGCTCTCTCTGGGAAATGAATCTACATTAGGGTTGTCAACTTTCTAATCATACAAAGCTGAACAACCCTGCCCCTTCTATGAGGCCCCAACCCGACTTGCTCCATATCCCCTTCCCTCCATCTCTTGCTCTTCTCAACCCTCACTCACTTTCATGGGGCTGTGGCAGGGGAAGAAGACTTTGGTGGGGGTGCAGTGGGGTGGGGCTGGGGTTTGGGGTGCAGGAGAGATTTGGGGTGCAGGAGGGGCATCCAGGCTGGGGTAGGGGATATGGGCTCTGGGTGCAGTTGAGAGCTCTGGGCTAGGGCAGCTGACTGGGATATGGGTGGTGAAGGCTCCAGCTAGGGATATGGGCTCTCAGGGAGGACAGGCATGAGACTTTTGGGTTGCAGGAGGGGGTTCAGGGTTGAGGAGGGGGGTTACAGGTTGCAGGATCCAGGAGGGAGTTTGGGTGCAGAAGGAGACTCCAGGATGGTGATGGGTGTTAAGTGCAGGTGGGGATCCAGAGTGTTGGTGTCCTGGCAGTGCTTTCTACAGCACATAGGAAGCCACTACCAAGTCCCTGCAGGCCATAGGCACATGGGCAGACAGGGAAGCCCCAAACAGTGTATTATACCCACAGATATTGCCCTCTCATCTCCCATTGATCCTGGTTCCCAGGATAAAAAATCCCAGGATAATCTGTTTGATTATCCTGTAACCTCAGTTATGCAACACACATTATATGCTGTTGCATTGTTATTGCATTTTGTCACTACCAAGATGATTTAATTTGGGGGCACCCTAGCTGTGTATTTAAATATCTTAATGTAAGTATTATTCCTTGGTTTAAAATGTGTGGTTTTGAAATAAATGCCAACATCCCTGAAATATGTGTTTACAAAAAATTACTCATGCATGCTCTCTATTAACCCTTTTAATGCTTTAATTTAACTGATAATACTTTATTTTTGTTCAGTGGTTATGTATCTGTATTATAGTAGCACCCAGAGGACCCAGTCAGGGATTAAAGCCTCTCTATTAACATTTTTGGGGGTTTTTTGGAGGGCGGGAGAAGGCTGATGGTGTCCCAAACTTCACAAAAGGTAAACTACCCAGGCCTAAAAATAATTGCTGACTGTTATTTATTCAATGTATTCTATTAAAAATAAACTTTGTGGGTTAAACTACTTAAATGGATACATGCCTGTTTCTTAAAGCTGGCTGAATAACGCAAATTTTGCTCCATGGGCAGATTTGAAATCCTGCTCCTCTTCCTCCCCCTCCCCCAGCCCAAAAGAAAGACATTTCCCGAGAACATGTTTTTTTGTTATCAAAAGTCAAAACCAAACACCAGACAGCAAACACCAAAACACCTTTGCCTAATCTTTTCGGGTTTGGGGGCTTCAAAAAAGTAATAATTTTCATTTTCTAAATTACAATTATTACAGAAAAGTTTCACCAAATAGTGTTTTTTACCAATATGAAAATGTTTTATGAAAACTGAAGTTTGGACAAAAAGTCATTTTTCATTTAAAAACAACAACTTTTGACAAAAAATTACACAATTTACATCAGCTGAGGATCTGAACTTACATTTCTATTTTCTGACATCTACATTTTCATAGATGCTTATTCATGGTATAGTTTAAGACATACATGCTTAAGTATATCTTGGATCTAAAATGAATGAGTAAAGAATAGGAACCCTAATTAGGGCATGTCATTTATAGTAGTTTATATTTATATCACAAACAGTCATATTTGTCAACCATGCACCTGTCTGGTGAAGTTAAATACAATATGTAGAAGATTTAAACAAGAGTTGTTACGTTTTATGTATTTAAATACTAATAAATCATAAATATTAACTGTCAATCTCCCAAAGATAAAGAGATCCAACAAAGTAACCTCAAATGGACTAACGGACACACTTTGTGTTTTCTCAAACATGTTCCTTAAATGCAGGTGCCACCATGCAAAGAAGTAGCTCATGAGGTTACATTATGGGCTACTTTCATTGCTAACATAACTTCTTTCACGGAATGATGGCTACAGATAATTTGGCCCAATGATCCATAATTCAATGGGGATAACAACAACGCTTGCTTTTTTAACTTCTTACTTTTTCTTTATGAAATATTAACAAAAAGCTTCTATTTAAGCCACTAAAGTAGATTAAGATGGGAATAAATGGAAAGCTGTTTCTTTTCTGTATGCTATTGGGTTCAATTAATGTCTGATGAAACTCTAATGATTTCTGTGAAGATCCATTTAGTCTTCAATATTTATCTTTCAGACTCACTTATTTAGAAACAGGGTACCTTGATATATTGTATTTATATAAAAATAAGTTATGTGTAAAGAATTTGTCAGCCACTGCATAAATTTACAGTTTTAAATATTAAAACTTGTTTTCCAACATCTGAGTGGCTCTAAATATTAAATAAGTTGGAGTTGCTCAGTGCCTGGAAAAGCAATTTGGAAGTAGTGAGTTTTTTAAAGTAGTTCTCTTCCCTCTGCCTAACTTCACAGAAGGTTAAATATCAAACTTTTTTTTTCTAGCCATCAGGCAATTGGACAGAAAGTTCAACATAAGCAAAATCATTGGTATGCTTCCTGTCTCTAGCAAACATCTTGAAGGAGCAGTACTACCAAAAATTAAAGATGAAGTCAGGCCATGTGGACCAACAAATTTATACTTTAAGGCAACGTCTAAACTGTGCAATGTATGCAAATGAGGCACAGCGATGAATATTGCTGCACCTTATTTGCATAGCTAATGAGCCACCATTTTGTGGAAGGGGTTTTTGAGCAAGAAGGAGCTATCTACACTGCTCCGTCTTGTGCAAAAAAAACCTCTTTCTCAGGAGCCGTTCTTCCTAAAAATAAGTGGCAGAACAGCTCCTGCGCAAGAGGGGTTTTTTGCACAAGAAGGAGCAGTGTAGACAGCTCCTTCTTGAGCAAAAGCCCCTTCCACAAAAATGGTGGCTCATTAGGTATGCAAATAAGGTACAGTGATATTCATCCCGCTCCTCATTTGCATATCTTCTTGCGCAACAATGCTCAGTGTAGACATAGCCCAGGGGAAATAATTCTTCACAAGACCCAGAAAACACTTAATCTGAGAGGGGTGGGGTTAATCGAAAGAAATCAGTGACCCAATGAAATAAACAGCAAAGCACAGTATGGTAAAATGTTGTCTTCAAGTCGTCATTGTCAAGTTCAAGTTGAGTCTCAAGTCACTACAGTTCAAGTCTCAAGTCGAGTCTCAAGTCCCTAAAGTCACTTTCAAGTCAAGTCCCAAGTTGAGTCTCAAGTCTTAATTTAAAAAATGTCAAGTCACTTTTGTACAACCCATCAATATCGGCATTTTCGGACAATTTTTTCACCAAGTTGATTTAACAAAATTAGCGAGTCTCAAGTCAAGTCTCAAGTCGAGTCACCTAGGCGACTTAAGTCGGACTCAAGTTCAAGTTGTGGAACTCAAGTCAACAACTCTGCTATGGTATATTTAAACACAGACAGAAATAGTCCTGTGGCACCTCAGCAAGAAAAAATATGTAGTATCATAAGCTTTCATGAGTAAGACCCACTTCATTATCTACAAAAGCTCATGATACTATCTATTTGTGTTAGTCTCTAAGGTGACACAGAACTTTTTTTTTTTTTTTTTTTTTTTTTACAATTGCAGACTAACATAGCTTCCTCTCTGAGACTATTTCTCGCAGAGTACTAATAAAAAGTTGTCCATTCCTGGCAATTTGAGTCTGGACTTTCTATCACAAATAGCAACTTTGCCCTGCTCAGGTGTGAAAAATGGCTGAATTTTGCCCATAAATAGCTACCAGAGAATTCTGCCCATGTAATGATGGCAGAATTTAAACAATACATCTCAAAGATTAACATATTTATTTCAGCAGGACCTTTCACGGGTAAATACCACTTCATCAGATGGAAATCACAGGCTTGAAGTGTATACACCCTTTTCTACACTAGGGTGTTATTTTGAAATATGAGGTTTACTGGATCTTTCGAAAAAGCCTTCCCTTTTTGAAAGAACCATGTCTAGAGAGCGGCTTTACTTTCAAAATAGAGCTTTTTTGAAAGAGTGCTATGACGCAATTATGCAAATGAAGCATGGAAAAGTCAAATCCCGGCTTCATTTGCAATTTTGAAGTGCCTAATTTACATCCCTCTGTCGAAAGAGGGTTGTTGTCTAGACACAACGGCTGTGTCCAGACTCAGGGTTTTTTTCAGGAAAAGTAGCCTTTTTCCGAATAAACTTCACCTGCGTCTAGACTGCAGCCACGTTCTTTCGAAATTAAATCGAAAGAACGCGGCTTTTCTTTCGACGGCGGTAAACCTCATTTCACGAGGAAGAACGCCTTCTTTCGAAAGTGCTTCTTTCGAAAGAAGGCGTTCTTGAATGTAAATAGGGCTTCTTCGAAAGAGAGCATCCAGACTCACTGGGTGCTTTCTATCGAAAAAGCGGCTTGCTCTTTCGAAAGTTCCGCGTGCAGTCTAGACGCTCTCTTTCGAAAGAGGCTTGCAGTCTAGACATAGCCAACCTGAGTGTCCAGGGAGAGTTTAGTGTTGAAAAGTTTTACTAGACCACTCCACAGAAGAGATCTATTTCCTGGACATTACAATACAAATAAATGATGGTCACATAAACACCTCCCTATTCTGGAAACCTACTGACTGCTAGTCTTATCTACATGCCTCTAACTTCCATCCAGGACACATTACACAAACCATTGTAATAGCCAAGCCCTAAGACACAACCATATCTATTCCACTCCCTCAGAGAGAGAAAAAATGCATACAAGATCTTTAAAGCATTTTGGAAACCTGTGGAAGTAACGAAACAGATTGACAGAGACATATGCATATCCAGAAGTCATCTATTACCGAACAGGACCAACCAGGAAAACAGGAGGAATAACAGGTAGTTCGAATTAGGGCTTTAATTCGAACTGCCGGCTCCCTGACGCGTGTAGCCACAGGCAGTTAGTCCGTACTAGTGACATTTCAAAATGGTGACCAGATGGGAAGATGCAAATAAAGCCTGGGATCTTTAAATCCCGGGCTTCATTTGCAACTTCGAATGCCTACATTAGCCTCCCTAGTTTGAAGTAGGGGGCTAGTGTAGACATAACCAATGTTAGTAGTGTGGTGCCTACATTATCACTGTATTAATGTAAATACATTGACCGTAATGCTATACTAGTTGGGGAGGTAGTGTTAATAAGTCAGTATAGTGGGCCACTTATGTCAGCTAGGTCAACATAAATTTCCTTGCATTGACTTTTAGAGTGTATCAAAATGAATTATTCCCCACTGAATGCTAAAGTCTGCAACACAGAGTAACTCATAATATGTTTACACCTAAATTTCATATTGTGGAAGGTTTCTCGTAGTACTTCCTTAATGATTAAAAAATAACCACTTTTCAATATTTGATATTTTGGCTAAAAGTGCTGCACTTTTGCCTGAAAGTAACTGGCATTACTTGCCCTTCTAGTCCGGATCTTTCCAAAAAATTAATTATTATAAACTGCTCAATGTTGCAAACAATGGCAAATATACACCTCCAGATTCACAGGATTACAGCTTTCAGTTGGTAGGATTGTTCTTTTCAATTATGACATTCTGTGTAGCCACTTAGGCTTGAGATGGAGCATAAACTTTAATAAATGTGCAGCTGCTAAGTATGGGTAAATCCTCAAAGTCTTGGAGGTATGGTTTAGATAAATGCTCAAAACTGCAGATGCTTATCTGATTTATCTGAACTTCTTGGCTTGCGAAGATTGGACTGTAAATCATATGAAAACAGGTTTGCTAGTGGGATTTCTGGTGCTTACTTTTGGTCTGGCTGGAAATGTTATGAGAATATCCTCACTGGCAGTAGCTTTAACTTATTCTTTCTGATCCAAGCATAAGCCTGAAATTTCAGAGCTGTGTGATAATGAAAAATACTGACAAAGTTAGATCATTTAATGCAAAAGAAACAAAAACCACCAAATAAATTTTGGTTTGGGTTGGTTCTATTACTGGACTTTTTGAAGAAGTTTTTTATTCAGCAGTTTCTGAACTCACTTGTATCTCCCTAAACTTCAAAGGGCATTAGGTATAAATAGCATGGTTTTTGCCTTCTGCAGGTTTTGAACCTGAGTTAAATCATAAGTAAAAGGAAATTTGTCTCCATTTGTCTGTGTCAGGAAGTAGCCACCATATGGCTGCATATAGACTGGCAAGTTTTTCCACAAAAGCGGGCGCTTTTGCGCAAAAACTTGCCAGCTGTCTACACTGGCTTAATTTTACGCAAAAGCACTGACTTTCTACTGTCCGAAATCAGTGCTTCTTGCGCAAATGCTTTGACGTTCCCGTTCGGGTAAAAGCCCTTTTCCGGAAATGTTTTTGCGCAAGAGAGCCAGTGTAGACAGCTAAAAACTGTTTTGTGCAAAAAAGCCCCGATGGCGAAAATGGCGATCGGGGCTTTCTTGCGCAAAACCATGTCTAGATTGGCACGGACGCTCTTTTCCACAAATGCTTTTAACGGAAAAACTTTTCCGTTAAAAGCATTTGCGGAAATCATGCCAGTCTGGATGTAGCCTATTTGAAAATGTCTGAATCACTATGATTAGACAATGTAAGTTCAAGAGGAGTCACCAGTTAAATTCATCTATTTGCTTAACAGCCAGTGTACATTTTCCTAAAAATATAGTGCACATTTAACAAACTTCTTTGCATGTTGGGCTAACTCTGGCAGTTTGGCACAACTGAGCACTTGTGCTAGCCTTTCCTCAACAGAAGGCCATGTTGGGAATTGCAGAATGTGTATGCCAAGGCTGCACTACACTGACAAAAGTTATGTGCATATTTGGTACATTAAGTGCTCACCCAGTGCTCAGCATCTGACAGTGCTTCACTTTCATGATTCCAGAAAAACTAATTTATTTCTGAAGTGATAAAAACAAAGCATTAAACCAGCAGGACATGTAAATCACTCAGTCCTAAGTGCGGAAATCACTATGATGTCAGTTATTTATATTAATGGCAAGAATAAGTTACCTGTGCAAACTCTTCTTTTGGTTGTAGCAGTCTTGTGAAAGTCATTTTGCTTGCTAGAAAAATCAAAACTATGAGGTCGTTCCCAGTGTTTCCTCTGAGGTAGGTGGTGGAATCTCCATCATTAGTAGCTTTTAACATGAGGCCTGACAAAGCCCTGGCTGGAATGATTTAGTTGGAGTTGTTCCTATTTAGAGGAGGGGGTTGGACTAAGGTCTTCTGAGGTTTCTTCCAATCCTAATATTCTGTGATTTGATTTTCAATTCTTTATATACTTGCAAACTTTAAGCATTGACGTTTTAATTTGTCCATGCTGAATGTCTGCCTCAGGCTGTAATTTCTGGAACATTTCATCAAAAATATGTTAGCTATTTGACATAATTACATTAAAGAAAATAATGTTTAGCCCATATTAAAATGCTGTTTCGTAGAGAAACTCTAGCACCTCTGTTTTGGAGCAAGAACTTGAAATTTGGCAGGAAGACTGTCCCAGAATCTGTATGTGCCTTTGGCTGCCTGGTCCCATGAAAATCTGCCCAAATTTGACCAAATTAGGAGCCTGTAAAAATCTCAATTTGCACATGCTGAATAGCAACTTTTGGTTCTGCAATTTATTCTCCAAAGTGTCCATCTGACCAGGGTATACTACAGCCCTTCACCATGCCCATGTGGTGACCAGACAGATGCTCAATTCCAGACCTGCCAGGGCTGAGCAGGACTTTCCTTGCACTACATTGGCATGAGACAAAAGACAGTCTCTTTCACAAAGAGACTAACATTTTTTTAAAATGTAGAGTGGGTATTTTTCTAAATGAGAGGGCCTAGGAGTTATTCTGGTGAAATTCTGTGGCCTGTGATATAGAGAAGGTCAGACTAGATGACCACAATAGTCCCTTCTGGCTGTGGACTCTATGAATTTCCACAAACTGTCTTTCCAGTAATCTCAATGCTCTCATCAGTGACACCTAGACAACATGGAGAACACTGAGGAAGCAGCAACATGAATGTAGAGGAGTAAGAAGCTGGGCCTAGAGAGGTGATAAGGGAAGCAACTGATGCCAGGGACATGACTAAGATGAAAAGCCAATGGTGCACGGAAATTGGGATGAGGAAATAAGAGGAGATTGCAGAAGGAATGGATACTAAAGTCAGGTGGGTTGGGGAGCTAGGATAGAAAATTGGGTTAGGGTTAGGAATCTGCATGAGAATCTGAGGAGCGAATGGAGAGTGTAGGGATTGTGACTGGGATTTGGAGCCATGGATAAATGGGGGACATGGGGAAAGTCTTGCTAAGGAAGTGAGTTGTAAAGCTGATGAATGGACAGGTCCTGGGATAGAGGATTGGGTCTGAGATGTGACTCCAAGGGAAAGATTGGTTCTGAGGATAGGAAGTGGAGCCATGAGGAGATGAGAGTAGACAAGCCTCTGGACCTAAGCCTTCCTAAACATGAATTACTTCTGAGACTAAGGGACATGATGGGTCATCTCTGAGAAAGACAGTGTAATGAGTCATCAGAGGCAATCACCTGCAGATCTTGTGTTGGGCAATGAATTTGAAGGAAAAAGACATCAAGGAAATTTTATTTATACCGGCGGGTGAGTGATTCACAGCAAAATATATTTAAGCACCAGGGGCTGGAGTCAAGCCAAGGAAAGTATGTGCTAAAGTAAAGGAAAAAAGGTCTTGTGCTGTTAGCTTGAAAGCCCCAAATTCATCTTGGAGATCTGAGGATTGTAGAGATTGAAACACATGCATGTCCAATGCAGGTCCACTGTTGGAGCTGGAGGGGGAACAAAGTGGGCAATTACCAAGGGGTCCAAGCAATTTAAAAGGGCCCAGGGGCCCTAGCTGCTGCTACAGTAGTTTTGCCTGCTCTGGGAAAAGCAAAAGCATCCCTTTATTCAAAGACACTTTTAATATACCTCATGCAGGTTCCTGGTTGGGGTTAGTGGGCCCTGGAACCTGCATACGGCCTATCAAAAGCATCAAGAGACAGAGCTGCATCTTTTCCCCAGCAAACAGGTTGAGTCTGGGGAATGGAGAAAAGATAAGAAGTGGCTGCCCTGCTGTCCAAGCAGGTGGGAAATAGGGGTAGGCCAGCCCATGGATCTACTGGGGGAGGTTGCTTGGAGCTTCTTTGTGGGGGAGGGATTTGTGGCTCTGTCCAAGAGAGGGGGGCAAAGGGGCCCTTGATTTCTGCCACAGGGTCTGGAATTGCTGTACGTGGGCCTGGTCCTATACGAGGAAGCCAGTCCCAATAGGGCAAAAGGGGAACACTAGCAAAGGCACTTCAGAGAACTTTTCTTCTCCTTATGCTTGTCCCTTCACTGTCATTTTCCTGTGGAACTCATCGGGTCATGTTTAAAAACAGAAGTGATGAGTGCAAACACCAGACCAATGTGTGCATGCAACATGGGTTAGGTGTGTGATGAAAAAGAGTAGCATGAATAAGAATAGAGGTTTGTTTAGGTTTGTCACAAATGCATTTTGATGTCTGTTTGTGGAGTGTGATGTTTGTTTTTGACATATATTGTTTGTATGTTATGGATTAATGCTAGTAATTATTACAGTTTTCCTCTAATTTTCTCTCTTTCAAGTGCCTGAACTACTATTGCTTACTGCTAATAGCAGCCAAACTAGCAAGTCCAAAATAGGTCTAGACAGCAGCCTCAGCATGACCAAATCGGGAGAGGAAGGGTAGAAGAAGGGGATTTGAGTGCCACAGAGAGGCAATCCGCTTTTTCAGAAGAGAGCACCCAGCCAATCTGGACGCTCTCTTTCGAAAAAGCCCTCTTTGTGTTCAAGAATGCCTTTTTTCAAAAAGGTGTTCTTCCTGGTGAAAGTTGGTTTACCGATTTAAAAAAAAAGCCACATTCTTTTGATGTAATTTAGAAAGAACACAATGGCAGTCTAGATGCATGTGAAGTTATTTTTTGAAAAAAGGCCACTTTTTTTCGAAAAAACTCAGTAGTCTAGACACACCCTTCAGGGACTCTTTGAGGACACTTTGAGGATTCTTCAGGGACTCTGTGTGGTATCTACATCTGGACACATCTTAAGTCCCCACCAGCAGATCAAAGATTTTGATATTGGAAGTCTGTCCGGTGTCACTTGAGAACTACATTAAACTTTGGTAATTATCAGAAGAGTTCTGAGTTACATACCAATAATATACATTAAATTATTCAATTAATACTTGTGAAAACAGAATAAAAACCATAACATTTATAGATAAAAATGTACAAGTTTAAATAATTGTCCTGTACAAATTATTTGTCCAGCTCTAGTAAGATAACTAGAAAATGAACGAGAGCCACATTTCATATTGGCTTGGAAACAAAAATAAAAATACAGTAATTCCTCATTTAACACTATAGATATGTTTCAAAAAATGATCGTGTTAAGTGAAAACGTGTTATGAGGGGTCAATTTTTCCACTGAAAATAATGGAAAAGGCGGGGGTTGCGTTTCAAGCGGTGGTGTCAAAGTCAATTTTCTGTTGGTGCTGAGTCGTCAACGTCAACATTAGCTGATTTACTGTACAGTACAGTAAAACTCCCAATAGGGTATCAGCTAGAATCTGGAAGTGCTCCGGTCTGCCACTCTCTCGGTGGGGCTGCTGAGAGCCGCATGTGCGCTTGCGACTCCAGCCTGCACTTGTTAGCAGCCAGGACCGGGACATAAAGTTGGAGGAGAAAGGGGACTGGGTTACAGCAGGGAGGGGAGGTGTTTGGCTCTGGGGAAGGGAAGGGGTGGAGAGGGGAGGGGGATTGGGTTGGGAGTACAGTATGTCCCTGTGACAGGTCTGCCAGGACTCTCACTGCGTCCAGTGAGGAGGGGTCACCAGGGAATGGCGTGGCAAGCGGTGAACCCTCCACTGCTTTGCAAGGAGGCGAGGGAAACTTTGCGCAGCCACCGGCGACAGGCCCGCTGGGGAAACTGAGCCACTGGCCTGCAAGCGGGGGTGGAGGAGAGGGAGTGAAGCATCTAGTGAGGGAGGGTCACTAGGGAACGGCATGGCGAGCGGCGAACCCTCCACCAATTTGCAAGGAGGCGGGGGAAGCCCCGCGCAGCTGCTGGCGATAGGCTGGCTGGGGAAACTGTGTTATTTTGGGGATGTTATTCAAAAAATTTTCCCCCAAAAAGATCATGCTATCATGAAAACGTGTTAAGTGGGCACATGTTAAACGAGTAATTACTGTAATGCGGATTATATATCTGTTATTTGCTATGTCTGCTTTCTCATGCCTCTCTGTTGGTCATTGGTCTTCCTCTTATCTTCCATATTTGATTCATTTTTTCCCTCTATCAAGATTCTACACAATCTCACATCCCAATATATTCTGTATTCTTGTTATTATCTCATCCTTCACTCTCTTCATTCATTCATTATAGTGTGCCCCAACTCTCTCTTTATTTCTTCCTCCAAAATTCATTTTTGTCCTTTTTTTCTATGCTTTCCCATCATTCTGGGACTCTTTTCCTACTCCTTGTTGCAGAGTACTGATCTAATGTCCATTGAAGTCAGTGCTTCCATTAACTTCCATTGACTTCAACTGGTATTTGATCAATCACCGGGAATGTGCGTGACCTTCGCTGATAACTTTCCAAAAAAGTCCTTTTCTCCACAAGATCCACAAATATAACTCACTGCAATTAAAGCTGTCACAGCTCCATTAAATTAAGCAGTTTACCCCGTACTCTGCGTATCTCAGTCTATCCTTGGTTTTGTCCATTTATGCTGTAACTTCTGAAGGCATGGTTAATGTATTTTTATAAATTGTAGGGCACTTACCTCAGTGATGACACTTAACAAATAACAGCAAATAAAAACACATATCTCTCTCTCGTGGTACAAATATTACAGTAGTTGCAAGGGAGAAATCAACAGAATGACCACTTTTTTGTTGCCTATATCATGCTATTAAAAAGAAAAGTAGGATTTTTGTGTGCTCATTTGACATGTAGAAACATAAACTGTACCGTATTTTGACTGAAGCTCTCCCACACTCATTAGGTTGAACTGGTGCACTTTATACTTACTCTTGTTGTCGGCATGGGAAGAATTTAAGAAGTGTGTGTGTAGTTTTATTATCCAGAATAGCTGAAAGAATGATCAGATATACTGTTGACAGTAGGCACCTGAGTGCATAGAATCCAGATGCTTCTTCAGAAGTGGAGACTTCAGCAAGTAAATATGCAACATTTCCCCAGCTGTGGATTTGTACACCTTTCTGCTTGACACTTTATATATGTTTAGTGTTTTCATGCCTTTCTAGAGCTTAGAGTCTAGATGTGGTTAAAACAGCTTTGATATAGCCTAGGCAGTTCTAAGTGAATGTCTAAGTTTCAGGAAGGAGATTGACTTAGCTGTCTAAGGACAAGCGGTTGTACTGCTCAAAATTTCCACTGCATTGCTGTTACATCTGTATCATGACTCTAATGCTAGAGCTTTTGTGGATGGTCATTGGAAAACAACAAATGAGCACTAGAAAAGAAGATAAACATGTTCTTGTACAAACATTTTGGTCTCTCTGTGTGGCAGACCAAATTCTCAGCTTCACTTTGAAAAGAAATGCATTGCACTCTAATATACTGCCACTTTTTATTAATTGTTCCTTTATAAGTAGTCCATTGAAACAGTGACTATAATATATATTTGCTCAGCAAAATGTGTTATTACATTTGTTCTCAATTAACCAATCAAAAAGAGGGAAATAGCATGTATACTTATGAATAACCATTGCATTCATCCATCGTTAATTCACTGTTAGCATTGCCAGTCTTAAGGGGTTACTGTTTGGAATCTTTACATCAACTGTGTCGACTGTGTATAAAATACCATGAGTAAGACAAGAGCTGTACCTGTCATTTCTGTGTTGAAAAGTGTGTTGTAGTGTGGTACCTTGCTGATTGCTATGCTGGGCTGTGGGCTGTGGGTGACCTCCACTGGCTGCTGTCTGTACCACAGCCCAGCAGAGTAGCTGATGGGACAGGGAGATAACCTGTTCAACCGGTTACCTCCCAGGGAGAGAAACAAAGGAAGGAAGGGAGGCCAGCCCCTAGCGGGGGGCAGAGCTGGAAGGGACTTGTTGAGTTTTTGTCTGGTATCATAGAAGAAGAAGCCTAGGAAAGGGTCTGGGATTTAAACTCCCTCTATTCTACTGGCTGGTGGAGTCTGTTCGTGCCACCACGGGGGTGCAGGAGGTGAGGGAACTCCGACGCGCCGCCACAAAAAGTGCTGATCCTTTAAGAGAGAATTAATAGACATGGACTGGTATGACAATTTTATTCCATTAGTTTAAACACCAACCTTTTAATGACTTCTCAGATTTGTAAGAATCATCTCAGGAAACAATAAATAAATAAAACTTTCTTTTTAGCTCTACGAGCACAAATAATGTTATAGTTATAGTGGTAATACAGAGATAAAAGCATCAAAAATGGAAAGAAAAAAGAAAGAAAGAAAGAAAAAAATCATTATCTAAAAAACAATATCCAGTTTATCCCAGATTCACACCTTTCTAATTTCAACAATACTTTTTCCCCAGACCAACCTTCTATACAAATATCCAAAAATCTTTTAAATATATTTGTAGTGTTTTCATATAAAGGATTATTTGGCAACATACTCCATATATTAACTATGCTCTAAACATAATTATATACCCCGCTTTTTTATGTAACTTCCTAACTTTCACATCTTGTCCCCTGGCTTTTGAAATCACCATCAGGATGGACACTTCATCAGTTTATAAGCTATCACTACTCTTCACAAATCTGAACACACCTTTCACTATGGAGTGGAACTGCTATTACATATGGAATTATCTGAAGATCTTGCAAAGCTCACTGTGAAATAATGTTTTTGTGTAATCTAGTCATTCCATTTCACCGAATTAAAAGAATGGCATAATGAGATTTTGTATTAGATAGCTTGAGATTGGACTTCACAAATAAATATTCAACTTTTTGTACATTTCTGTCAAACATTGGTTTCGCTAACAGAAAAAAATATACATAAGAATGGCCATACTGGGTCAAACCAATCATTCATCTATTCTAGCATCCTGTCTTCCAACAGTGGCAAATGTGTGGTACTTCAAAGCAAATGAAGAGAACAGGTAATCACCAAGTGATCCATTCCCAAGTATTGACAAACAAAACCAGGGAAACTTCATAGCATGCTTTTGCGTCCCAGTCCATCCTGGCTGCATTTGTGGAGGATAGGTACATCTGTGGCTATTATCTAGTTCTTTTTTGAACCCTGTTATAGTCTTGGCCTTCACAGCATTTTCTGGCAAAGAGTTCCAAACATTGACTAAGTGTTATATGAAGTTATATCCATTTGTTAAGTCTTATCTTTTGATTGTGTACTTTTTAGGGCATGTTCAGTGTATGTGAGTAAGTATAGTGCCCACTGCACAAGTCCCTGATAACTTAGGTGCTGCTGCAATACACACAAATAATTACACCTACAATTTCAATTTCAGATTGAATACATTATGGGATTATTAGAACTTCTATATGTGGAAAACCCTGATAAACATAACTGAGTTAGAGTCTATCAGGATTACAGAAGAAAGAAAGGAAGGAAGGAAATCCTGATTTAAATTCCACCCACACTTAATGGACTAAAAAGGAAAACTTGTCACAGAAGGGCCCAGCCTTTTATTTTATCTATGTGATGTGCAATTGCTTTCCATATCCCAGATTTTGGAGAACACTCAGGAGGATTATTTTTTACCCCAGTAAATTTTTTCAACAGTCAAAGCAGTACATATTTTTCAAACAAATACTGGAGGAGAATCAGTCCTTCAGTTTTGCCATAATTATTTTTACACATCATATTAATTGTAATAGCTTTTACCAATCCACTTTCCACTATTTTTAATAATTATGCAGACACATAGGTCTTCAGTGACTTCACTGGAAGTTGGTTATAATATAATATAATTTGTGGCAGATATGGAGCTGCTTGTGACAGAGATTGCAATCCCATGCAGTATCTTTGGGGACCATTGTATTAAATTTATGAATGGTGTAAATATGATTGTGTTCCACTCCATGGGGGAGGGTTACTACAGCTCCTTTAGAAACTAAAAATAGTGTAGGGGTGGAGGCATAGAACGGAGATGCTTTGAGAGTCACCCAGAACAGTAGGGGGTTCTGTCACTACTGCCATATAACTTTAGGTGCATTGACATTATGCTGTTGTAGCTTTGAACTCTGACACCAATAGCCAGCATAAAGGTCTCATCCTGACCTCCAGCTGTGTAGTTAGTTCTTGCAGGGGGAACCTCAATCATGTTGTTGGTCCCATATCCATTCCCTGAGTTGTTAACTACCAGAATGACAGACTCTTTCCTTCTGGATTGTCACACACACACATAGACGAGTGAAACCTGCTCCAGTTATCAGTCCACTTGGGGCCACACACTCCACCTAGATTGCACAACAGAGATGGTTTATGTTAGGGTAAAAATTAATAAAGTTTATTTTAATAGAAAAAATTAGATTCAAAGATAAAATAGTAAGGAAAAGCAAACACATAGAAGTTATCTAGAAAATAACCATAAAGACACAATCTCAGGGTGTACACATCTGTATTAGCTAAACTTCCTTCTTTAATGCAAGTCACCTATTGTCTGGTAATCATTTCCCCAGTGCACCCTCTGTCCTAGAAGCAATGCCAATGTTTCCTAGACAGCCTTTCTGAACAGCCTTCCCTTCCAACCCCTTCCCTTTTAACGGGATTTGCAGGGCTTTTCTTTTAATTAGGTTACTAGAGAAACTTGGGTCCTTGCGGGGGCTCAGGGTAGGGTGTGGTGGGTGCAAGGGTCAGGTCAGTGTCTGGAGGAAGCAGCAGCCAGGGCAGAGGGTGGGGGTGCAGAAGTCAATACAGGAGGTTGAATGTGGGAAGGGGTTCAGGACAGGGTATAAGGGGGGGGGCACCACCAAGTTGTCCAGGCTGCTCCCTGGGGTTGGCTGGGGTGCTGGCTCCCCAGGGCTGGCTACACTGCTGAAAGAGATCTAGGGATCATAATGGACCACAAGCTAAATATGAGTCAACAGTTTGATGCTGTTGCAAAAAAGCAACAATTATTCTGGGATACATTAACAGGTGTGTTGTGAGCAAGACATGAGAAGTCATTCTTTCACTCTACTCTGTGCTGATTACTCCTCAGTTGAGCTACATCTACACTGCAGGCTTCTTGCACAAGAACTGTTTTGCACAAGAGTGCGTCCACACTGCCATGTGCTTTTGTGAAAGAGCCTCCATGGCAGTATGGATGCTCTCTTGCACAAGAAAGCTCTGATGGCCTTCTACGCTGCCTTCTTGTGCAAGAGCCCTTGCAGAAGAGGGCTTATTCCTCATGGGGAGAGGAATAACGCTTGCGCAAGAAGACCTCTGTTCTGATGCTTTACTGTAAATTTAGTTGTGTAAGAACACATGTGCAGTGTAGACGCTTCGCAAGTTTATGCACAAGAATGGCTGTTCTTGTGCAAGAAGCCTGCAGTGTAGACATAGCCTTGGAGTATTGTGTCCAGTTCTGGGCACCATATTTCAAGAAAGATTTGGAGAAATTGGAGAAGGTCCAGAGAGCAACAAGAATGATTAAAGGTCTAGACAAGATGACCTATGAAGAAGACTGAAAGAACTGGGCTTGTTTAGTTTGTAAAGAAGACTGAGAGGGGACATGATAGCGGTTTTCTTCAGGTTTCTAAAAGGGTGTCACAAGGAGGAGAGAGAAAAATAGTTCTCCTTAGCCTGTGAGAGTAGGACAAGAAGCAATGGGCTTAAACTGCAGCAAGGAAGGTTTAGGTTGGACATTATGAAAAACTTCTTAACTGTCAGGGTGGTTAAACACTGGAATAAGTTACCTAGGGAGGTTGTGGAATCTCTATAATTGGAGATATTGAAGAGCAGGTTAGATAGACATCTATCAGGAATGATCTAGATGGTGCTTGGTCCTGTTGTGAGGACAGGGGACTGGACTTGATAACCTCTCATGGTCCCTTCCAGGGCTATGTCTAGACTGCAGGCTTCTTTCGAAAGAGGCTCTTTCGAAAGCATCTTTTGAAAGAGCCTCTTTCGAAAGATCGCGTCTAGACTGCAGGCAGATCTTTCGAAAGAGCAATCCGCTTTTTCGAAAGAGAGCACCCAGCGAGTCTGGATGCTCTCTTTCGAGGAAGCCCTATTTACATTGAAGAACGCCTTCTTTCGAAAGAGGAACTTTCGAAAGAAGGCATTCTTCCTCGTGAAACGAGGTTTACCGCCATCGAAAGAAAAGCCGCGTTCTTTCGAAATAATTTCGAAAGAACGCGGCTTGAGTCTGGACGCAGGGGAAGTTTTTTCGGGAAAAGGCTACTTTTCCCGAAAAAAACCCTGAGTCTGGACACAGCCCAGTTCTAGTAATCTATGATTCTCACTCTTATATAAATCTTACGTTCTTCTACAAGTTTCCAGCCAAGGATCCTCATTGGTTTCTCTTGCAATATTTTATTGTGGGTGGGTGTTAGTGAGAAAGTATTTACTTGAAAATTTAGTTCCTGATAAGCTGGGGGTATGATTCTACTTCACAGTAGCCTGCAGCAGACTTAACTCTCCACATGAACACTGCTGACATGCATTAATAGCTAAGGGTATGTCTACACTACCCCGCTAGTTCGAACTAGCGGAGTAATGTAGGCATACCGCACTTGCAAATGAAGCCCGGGATTTGAATTTCCCAGGCTTCATTTGCATAAGCGGGGAGCCGCCATTTTTAAAACCCCGCTGGTTTGAACCCCGTGCAGCGTGGCTACACAGGGCACGAACTAGGTAGTTCGAACTAGGCTTCCTAGTTCGAACTACCGTTACTCCTTGTGAAATGAAGAGTAACGGTAGTTCGAACTAGGAAGCCTAGTTCGAACTACCTAGTTCGTGCCCCGTGTAGCTGCACTGCACGGGGTTCGAACCAGCGGGGTTTTAAAAATGGCGGCTCCCCGCTTATGCAAATGAAGCCCGGGAAATTCAAATCCCGGGCTTCATTTGCAAGTGCGGTATGCCTACGTTACCCTCCTAGTTCGAAATAGGAGGGTAGTGTAGACATACCCTAATGTACTTTGATTCAGTACATTTTAAACAGAACTAGAGCAAAGTATATTAACTGTTAACGCATGTCAGTAGTATTTATAGGGTCTACACAGCACCCTAAACTCAAAATAAGATATGCAATTTGCACTATGCAAACTCTGTATTTTATTTAAAATCTATTTTGAAATAGCTTATTTTGAAATTTGAAGCATCTACACAATGCTAAATTTTGAAATAACACGCTATTTTGAGCCATTCCTTATCCCTCATGCAACAAGGTTTACTGGGATGACAAAACAGCATGCCCTTTGTTTAAAAAAATGTTTCAAAATAATGGGTGGCTTGTGTAGATGTGGGGTAGTTATTTTGGGATACGTCTGGTATCCCGAAATAGCTGTAAAGTGTAGATGTACGCTTAGTCTCCTGCATGCTAGTGTTGGATCAATTCACTCTCCAGGTTGCCACAAACAAAAAATTAGGTCTCTCATATCTTCCTGAATAATTAATCTTTTTTTGTTGTTGTTGTTAATCTCAAGGAAATGTTTTATAATTTCCTTTCTTGGGGTATGCGGATTCTGTGTCAAGATTTTTAGACTCGCCAGATTGGTGGTATGAAAATCTCAAGTTTTCTAATGCTACAGATGGGAAAACAATGTGGAATGAAATAATTCCATGAAAAAGGAATGGCTCCTGTCTGAGCTCTTGAAACAGTTTTCCAGATCCATTAAACGTGAGGAATATGTTGTTTCCCTGATATTACAAAGCCATTTATAGAGTTTTCAGTAATATGAGGAACCTAAAGGCAAGCATGCAGAGAGTTCACAGAATGAGAGTTTCTCAATCTTTTCTGTTTCTTAGAGCACGCAGCTGTGTGAGACCAGCATAAGTATTCAGAGCTGAGTTCAAAGAGAACAAGAGGTAACATTGTTTGTACCACAGTTGATGCTACAGTCCCTAATCACCTGAAAAAGAAACTTCAGCAGGACTAATCAATTCTTATTAAATGAGTGCCATTTCATGGTGATAGCGGGGCGGGGGATGTCAAACTCTAAATGTCATACACAGTGCATGAGACTGAAGTTCTGGGAGTACCTGTACACTCTTCTGGGTTAATATCTGGATTGATGTACAAATGGAAGACTGTATATTTATCATAACCCTGATAACAGTCTCTCTCCTGATTATTATGCTTCCAGTGATTCCATTTAATATGTACTCTTCATATTTATTTTTACCTAATTAAAATAGTCTTTATTTGCTGATTCAGTCACTTAAAATATCAAAATCATGCTTACACTGTGTTTTTTTCCTTATTTGTTTTACTGCCAGCACCGGAATCATCAGCATACTTTGATAATTGCATATTTCCTCATTTTTAAGAAGTATAAACAAGAGAGGTTTCCAAACAATTTCCTGGGGATCTCACTAATATTTCTTACCATTAATCAAACAGAACTTAACTGACAAAAGCAAAACATTGAAATATGCAAAATGCATGTTTTTATCTCTACTCACTTTCTCCACGTCTCCATGGATTTTGCAGTGTAATGCCCATTAAAATACAGGAGAGTCATATAGCCAAATCACTACACAAAGCTCTGAAAACACACTTCTTTAATTTCAGTTCATCAGTGCTGTTAAGTAAATTGTCTGACTATACTACAAGATTTATTTCCAGAAGCTGATCTGTGTTGTTATGACCAGAGGGAAAAAACGTGGCAATGGGCAATTTTTTCTGAAGTCACTGGGTTTACTGGATTATATTGGTGTAATTATGAGCAGAAATTTGCCTACAAGTATGTGAGTTGGACAGGCCAATTCTATTTAAATAAAAGACATCCCCTGCAATATGTGATTGTTGGCAACCCTTCCTTTCCCTTCTCCGTGAAAGACACTGCGGCCTACTGCCCAGCCACTCTCTTCTGCTACCATTTTCTTGGCTTCATAAGCCTAGCCAGGCTCATTCTTCCTCAGCTGGGCTCTCTCATTCAGCCACAGGATTAACCATCTGATTCCCCTTAACTGTGGCCTGTTGGATAAATTAGCCCCACACATGCTGCAACATCTGCTAACTAACAGACAGTAGTTCATATTCTCATTTGCCAGTAGATGGTACTGTATTAACTAGCTACCCGTATATCTCTAGACATATCTCTGGCATAGAGCACTCCTATAACAGACTGTTGGAAGCATCACAGAAGTGAGACCTGCTGAATGTTTTAAAGGTGGAAGGGATAAAGTACCTTCATGGGCTCAGAGGTTGGGCCACACATAGGGGTTGTGTGGGTATATGGGGATATTTATTTGAGAAACTGCTAAGAGAGCAGTTAAGAACACTGACAAAATGGGAAGACTAGGTTTGTATGTGCCAGGGATGGCAGAAGGGGGTGAACAAAGCAAGACTTAAGAGTTGCTGCAGAGAAAGGTTAGGAAAAATGTGAAGATCAGGACTTTAACAGGGTTCAAAAAAGAGCTAGATATAGTCATGGAGGATAGATACATCAATGGCTATTAGCCAGGATGGGCAGGAACAGTGTCTCTAGCCTCTCTTTGTCAGAAGTTGAGAATGAGCGACAGGAGATGGATCACTTGATGGTTACCTGCTCTGTTCATTCCCTCTGGGGCACCTGGCATTGGCCACTGTCAGAAGACAAGACACTTGGCTAAATGGACCTTTGGTCTGACCTAGTATGGCCGTTCTTATGTTCTTAAAAAAGAAACGATTATAAGAAAAATTAAGGCAGGCATCAGTAAACATTTTATATTAAACTATATTTGAGTCAAAGCCAGGTTTTCTCAACATGTGCTTTCAATGATCTTACTGACCAAACAACTTCCCAAAAGTTACTTTCTTTGTCTCTTCAGATGCAGTGAATGCAATGAGTAGAAAGAGATAGGGGAGTGTCTTGGGTCATTTGTCCCTTCCTTTTATAGTTTCAGTCCCCTTCTCGAAAAATATTAATATTAGCAGGAGGGACCCAGATCTTAGGCCCCAAAGTCTATAGAACACTTGTTAGCTCATGTCAGGTGATCCTGAGTAGCCATGGATCTCCTGTTCCACTGTAGATGTACCTTTAATGGCTTTCTCTGCATTATGCATTGCTGTGTAGGGCTCCACATGGATGAATCAACCCCTCCTTCTGTTGTGTATCTCACAATTTTTGTTTTGGCCTGTTCCATCCTAGATGGAAACCACACTGTTCTGCTTTTTGTTTTTTTTTTCTTTTGTTAAACTGGTGAAGAATTAAAATAACATTATGTTTCTCACTAGGTATAAAACTTTTCAGATAGCCATGGAGAGAAAATTCTTTGTCATTCATTATTATATTGCTGCTCTTACAACATTTGGTATTGCAGACTCGTTCTTATCATGCTCTTTCAATTATAGTCTTTTCTAACACTTTAAAAAAATGAACATACAGCCCTAACCATAGCAATGTAGAGAATTTCCTCTGTATGTGTGCGCTACCATGATATAGACCAAGATAATATGAAAAAATAACTCACTCAGTTCTTCCTTCTGCATTATCTTCTTTTAAACACTAATTTAGTTAAGACAGGTTGTACTGATTATCTCCTCACAGGCTGCTCAGATAGTGGGAGGTAACTAGTGTTCGATTCACTTCTGACTAACCATATTGATTGCTCCATTGTTAGCTTTAGTAAGATAAATAAACCAATAAATAATGCTTGGCCTTATCTCTTCACAGCATTACACAATTCCTCCTGTTCCCCCCTTCCCCATTCCTGGCAACTATTTCTGCAGAACAAGCCACCTGCCATTTCTGGCTGACAAATGAGCTATGTCCTACTACTTAATATATTGTTCCCCTGGTTGTACATCAGAGACAACTAAATAAACCAAAGTCACTCCCTGATGAACTGCAGCTTCTGTGGGAACCATGTTCCACTGTTTTAGTCTTGCTTTAAATCAATATTTGTATTGAGCTGGTTTTTAACATCCTCATTTGCTGGTTATAGCAGCTGTTTTCCAAGACCATGCATGGCTGCACTTATTTACTCTTTTCTCAGATACAATCAGAGCTGAGCTTTATTTAGCATTACCTTATGCAACATAATGCTAATCTGTATTATACTGTTCATACAGAAGGTGGCACTGTGTAAAATAACTTTTTAAAACAAGCCTCAGCCCTACCTGGCAGAAAATTAAAGGTTATTATGTTAAACACATCTTGTGCATATAAGCATACTCTGCAGCCAATATCTGCTACAGAGGTACATGATATGGTGTCAGAAGTGCCATGAGCCCTCAGATGATGTAAAGGCAAGTGTGGATGCTTGGGCACATAAAAGCCGATGTAAGGGGGAGGGGGAAGACTCCTGTAGCTACAAAAAGCAACCTTGGCAGACTTGCAACTTCGGGAAGTTCTAAAGTGCATTGGGGCAGCTGGCTCAAGTATATAAAAGACCCTAAGGAAGTGACGAGAGACTATTTTGTGGTGTGTGGATAATTAAGCAAGTCAAATGAACTCATGATTTAAGCCAATTGCATGATAATTCCAAATGAAATAGGAAGAGAAATTTTGAATCTCATCCATGAAGGACATGAGAGTTTAACTAACTACTATGAATGAGCCAATCAGTCATTGTGGTGCCTTGGAATCACTAAGTATATAAAGAATAAAGTTTCTGAAATGTTCACATTGCAGAACTAACAAACCAAAAGCAACATTAGTTCTTCAACTCAGACTTTGAAAGAGGTTAGCATAGATTTATGCACATTCAGAAGACATTGTTACCTGGTTATCATGAACTGTTTTATTTCCCACAGTTACGTAAAAATAATGTAGTTGAAAGAAATAACATGTCACAATGTTATCTAAATATTTAAGCACACTTTTGCTCATTTTCGTATTCCAGAAAAACAACTGATGAACAATGGACCTCAATTCACTGCCACAGAATTTGTCATTCCAAAGAAACAGAATGTGAACATATTACTGGCAGTCCACATTATTCACAAGCTAACGGAGAGGTGAAAGAGTTGTATAGATCAGTGGTACTCAACCTTTTTTCATTCACGACCTCCGAAGAAAAAAAAAGCCAGGAAAATTTGTGTTGGTTCAGCCCCTTTAATTTAAAGTGCCGGTTCATTCTCCTGCCACTCTTTCCGCCCCTGGATCAAAGCTCTGAGACCCCCGGGTTGCACACCCATGGTATAGACAACCAAGAAAATCCAACAGAAGGAACATCCATTATTTATTCTCATGCGTTACACATCAACATCTTCATTAGCTATGGAATAGAATCCAGCACCACTCCACACCAGAAGACAACTCAGAACTACTGATTTCCAAACTACCTATTTCCAAAGTGGTCAGACATGAAGAGATATGCAAATTTGGATTAAAAGGCTAAAAGAGCTTATAGATATATCTACAATAGATGTCACTTAGAAAACGTCCTTGTCCAGAACCTGTTCATGTCAAAATGGATGGAGAAAAAAAAAAAGAACAATTCCAACTAAAAGGAAAATAATTCATTACTCCAATCATATGTGCTTGAGACCAACACTGAAGAGCTCAAAAGAAACTATTAACATCTACAATTCATTCCTCACAAAGGTCAATCAACAGAGCAAACTGTACAGATTGCAGATGCAGAATAAAAAGAAAAGGATTTCAAACCGACCACTCCCAGTCATTACAACAAATCAACAGCCAGATGACTAAATTGTTATGTATTTGGGTTATGTAATCTGAAAACAAAGACAATTCAGAGACAACTTTGGGTCAGTGAGAGCAAATTTTGACAAACGTTTTCACAAAAATTTTGGCTTTTGAAAAAATGGTATTTTTTAATAGAAAAAGATTTTGTCACAAATTGTACAACTTTAAATCTATTTCTGTGCCTGACATGGCCATATTACAAATTCTTCTGGCTAAAATGAAGGTAGAGCTGGGAGTATAATTTTCTCTCAGGTTCAGGATGGAATTTCTAGTACAAGTTAAAGAAAGACAGGGAGATATTCTGGAATAACCAATAGCTTTATGGTTAGGGAATTCAACTCGGATATGAAAGCTCATGATACCATCTATATGTTTTGTTAGTCTATAAAGTGCTACTAGACCAGTTTTTGTTTTTAAGTTTTTCCTAACTCGGCTACCCTCTGAAGCTTCTTAACTACCTGGCTATTTGGCTTTTCTCTCTCTCTCTCTCTCGCTCTCTCTCTCTCTCTCTCTCTCTCTATCTCTGTGGCTGTGTCTACATTGGCACCCCTTTCTGGAAAAGGGATGCTAATGAGACCAGTCAGAATTGCAAATTCTGCGGGGGATTTAAATATCCCCCGCAGCATTTGCATGAACATGGCTACCGCTTTTTTCCGGCTCGGGGTTTTGCCGAAGAAAAGTGCCAGTCTAGACGGGATCTTGCGGAAAATAAGCCCTTTTCCGGAAGATCCCTTATTCCTACTTTCAAGGTACTCGAGTTAAGTACACTTAAAATTCTCAAAATGCTTCCTGCAGCTCCCCTTGGCTGCAAAGGATGAAAAGGAGCCGATGGGAGCTTTCAAGTAGGAATAAGGGATCTTCCGGAAAAGGGCTTATTTTCCGCAAGATCCCGTCTAGACTGGCGCTTTTCTCCGGCAAAACCCCGAGACGGAAAAAAGCAGCAGCCACATTCATGCAAATGTCGTGAGGGATATTTAAATCCCCTGCGGAATTTGCAATTCCGAAGTGTCTCATTAGCATCCCTTTTACGGAAAAGGGTGCCAGTGTAGACACAGCCTATATATGTGTGTGTGTGTGTGTGTGTGTGTGTGTGTGTGTGTGTGTGTGAGTCTGTCTTGTTTTTTCACACACAAAAAATGTTACAATCTCATTTTTGTTCATCCTAAGAACCAAAACAGATTTTGAAACCTTTATTTGTTTTTTACAAAACAAAACACGTGTTTTCTGGCCAGCCTTAATTTCAAGGCGTTTAAATTCCCTATATTTCACCTTGTTGGATATAAGGAAAAAGAACAAATTAAAAAAACCAAATGTGTCTTTTAAAAATCAGTTTAATATAATCTGGGTCCAGAAATAGTATTTTGAACTAATCATAAGTGTATAGTTTTTGAAAGATGTCATTATAAGGCATAATTTGAATTATTTGCATGCTTAAATTCCCTAATTTGACTAATTTCAGTTTCTTTTAAGTGTGACCTTAAAGCTGAATCTGGTGGGCCTAGTTTGGCGTTATACAAACAACAAACAGCAATAAAGATTAGATCAAAAAGAGAAATCAGAATTAATTTGTGCAAGGCTTTAAAGCCAGAACACTGAGAGTAAATTGAAAGCATAAAGGGAGGAGGTACTCGAGTTAAATACACTTAAAATTCTCAAAATACTTCCTGCAGCTCCCTTTGGCTGCAAAGGATGAAAAGGAGCCGATGGGCGCTACGAGGCTCTGTGGCCGCGGCCCCGGTACATAAACCAACCAGGGTGGCAGTTAAAGTGTTTCTGAAACTGTTTCCAAGGTACACTTTCAGAAACACTGACGTGGATTATATTGTGGCTGCATTTTAAACAACCAAAGATTTTCATAGTGATATGGTAAGGGAAATTATGTTTTTGTGGTGAAAAATGGGGAGAGGAATAACAAGGAAAAGATGTCTCTGGAAATGTAGAGGAAGAAACAACAGGATCTATAGGTAACATCACTGGACAGACACATTTTGGTCATGCCCTTATGCCAATTTTGCAGATTCCTGATGGATGTTTGTCAATATAGGTTCTAATGACAGTTGGTACTTCATATATGTTAATATGGTCCATTGTATTTTAGGAACTAGAATCTCAGTTGGAGTATCTTTGAAAACAAACTTTTTTTCATTTTGACACAAACTCCTATTATCGTCCTGCCAGACTTTTTCTACATTACATGCATCTCTAAGCCTAACATCTTGTTACTTACTCCAAATCCTTGACAAACTGAATACTGCAGTATTTTGCACTAGAGTTCAGTATAAAATTTTCAGGATCATTTCTTCTTTACAGGAATTTTGAGATTTCCCAGACCTAAACTTCATGAGCACCACACTCCATCAGCTTCTCTAATGCAGAAATTACCCACCTGGTTTCTACAATGTTCCTGCTATAATTGTTAAATCATTGACCCATGCCCCTGCAGGATGGTAGCATGACCCCTGTTCTCATTAATGGGTCTCTGCACTCCATTTGCAGCTGATTTAACTAGCAGTTTCACCACTAATGTAAAAAATTTTTACAGAAGGTGGCAATTGTGGTATAATAACCTGTCTAACCCTTTGATGACTTCTCCTGCCTGAAACTCTGAAAGAGCTGTAATGTTTTCTAATGAGGGACTCTATCATTCAGTAGTGTGATGCTTGCTTATAGGGTGAGTTTTTCTGGGGTCGGCTCCAACTCCACTGCAAGTCAATGGTAAAAAGCCATTGACATTATGAGCAGGCTTGGGCCCTTAAGAAAAGGAGATAAAGTTATCTAAATTATTCAGGTCAAGGAAAGGTAGAGGTAAATTGCAACTGTGTTTCTCATTTGCACAGTAATAGCCAAATTGTATTCACAAACTTAGATTCCTGTTATAGAGAAGCATGTCCTCTTTTCCTATTGAATGCTGAAAACCTTTGGCGGGATCGAAAATATTATTTTCTTAACAAAAAAATTGTTCTTCCTTCCTTGATATCTATTGAATCTTCCTTTTTTTTTTTTTTTTTTTGGTCTAAAACATTCTTTTGATTGTTATGTGTTCAGTGGCATTTTTCTGGCTTTTTATGTCATCACGCTTCATATAATATTATCTGTCCTATTTTTGTGCTACAATAATTGGTAACACTGGAGCTGTGTAAAACATAATTAAAATATATGTTATAGCAAGTTCTGAGATTGATGCAGAAATCATTGGATGAGGTTTTTTGCCCTGTGTTGTGCCCACATTCAGGTGAGGTGATAATAATGCTTCCTTTTAACTTTAAAATCTAAGAAATTGGTGAAATATTATAACAGAATTTCACATATTAACTTTTGCCCCTGGTCTCCACTAGGGGATAAGTTTGAATTAAAATATGCAACTTTAGCTATGTTAATTGCATAGCTTAAGCTGAAGTATCTTAAGTCAAGTTTTGGTGCTGTCCACACTGCGGGAAGTTGAAGGAAGCACTCTCTCACATTGACTTGCCTTACTCCTCATAGAAGCAGGACTAACAGCATCAACTAGAGCACCCTCTTAGTTTGAATTACTGTGTTTTACCGCTAATTCGAACCCCAGAAGATTGACTGCAGCTGCTTCGATCTTCTTTGCAGTATAGACATTGCCTTACTGTTTAATTTTACAAGGAAAAATTATATTATCAATATCATTCTGGGTAATAGACCAGATTCTCCAGTCCTCAGTGACCACCACTATGGCCATGTTTGGGAAGGAGCTCATCTGTCACTTAGGCACCCAAACAACAGCTACATTTCAAATATGTTCAGTGCTGCACTGCTCCGACGCCTACAGATTTTTGCAAAATCTCAGCAAAAGCTATGCCTATGTCTTTTGAAAATCCAAGTTCTTATTTGGGTGCTGACATAGAACTGAACTGTTTTGAAAAGTTTGGCCTTTAATAGGTCCATCAATACTTATTAGCCAGGATGGGTAAGAATGGTGTTCCTAGCCTCTGTTTTCAGAAGCTGGAAATGAGTGACAGAGGAGGAATCACTTGATTATTACCTGTTCTGTTCACTCCCTCTTGGGCATCTGGCATTGGCTACTCTCAGAAGACAGGACACTGGGCTAGCTGGGCCTTTGGTCTCACCCAGGATGGCCATTCTTATGTTCTTACATTCTTATTTTAAAAGTTTCAGTTCTGATTGTTTTTATAGTCCAGCTTTTCCTTCATTTTTAAATTGTTCCTCATTGCTGTGGGGAAAATCCCAGAACCAAATGAGAAACTGACTAATTATCTATACATTGGAAAGAGAGGACTTGGCTGTATAAAAAATGTTGTCAAATTCACAAAATGAAAAAAAAACAAGAAAATATTAATTTATCTACATTATTTCAATTATCACAACCTTAGATGTCATTTGCAACAGGCAAAAGATTTCAGAAAGAAAAAGTGATACTTAAATTGCAGTTTTCCAATAAACTAAAAAATGCAGTTGAATTGCTGCTGTGGTTAGGGTGCTAACTTGGGATTTGGCTGAACAGATTCACTTCCCTTTGCTAACACAGGCTTTTTCTATGGCCTTGGACAGATCATAATGTCTCTTGATGTCTCAGCTTCTTATCAATGAAAATAATAGCACTTCCCTACTTTACAAAGTTGTTATGAGAATAAATACATTAAGGTTTCTGAAGGACTCAGATACCTTTTTCATGGAGACCATATAAGTACCTAGGAAAAATAAATATTCTTGATTTTTACCAATGTGATGAGACAAGAGTCAGCCCTCACCTGTCTGAGTGGCTGCTAATATGAAAAACTTTGTACATGTCAATAAAGGGGTCCATTGAGTTACACAGTCTCTAACCAGTCAACCAAGATCAGAATTAACCTATCTCTCACCACTCACCCTTCTGGATTTTTTCCACTTAAAAATAAGTTGTTTTTTAAATTGTCACTTGTAATTATATTGCTACCAAGAACAAAATATTTGGCACAGCTGAGTCCCTATTTTCCAGTAAAATTAAATCCTTTTTGTAGTGAGTTTATTTCTTTGTTATTTTTTTTCTAGAAGTTACAAGTAAAAAGTAAGATAATCACATTCACTCCTTCCTTTTTGCAGCTAATCAGCCATAACTGTTTGTGTTCCTGTAACTACCAAGCAATGGCTCCAATACATTCTTGCTTCAGCACATTCAACATGCTTCTTTGTTGTCACTCTTTCTGAGTACAAGGATAGCTACATGTCTCTCTGAAAATGTCAGCTCATGGGAGCAGCATAGTATTTCCGCAAAAAGCACTGATTTCTTACAGTAGGAAGTCAGTGCTTTTGCGGAAATTCAAGCGGCCAGTGTAGATAGCTGGCAAGTTTTTCTGGAAAAACTGGCCAGTCTATACACAGCCAGAGTGTTATCTTAAACCAGTGTAACCAGTTAGACCTCTTTACTTTCCGTCTCCTGAAGTTCTCTTTGGAGACAAAGTAAACAACCCATTTTGGCTTCTAGACATTCTTTAGTTTTCCTTTTCAGTAAGAGTGGAGTCACACAACTGTATATGGAGAATACAAAATTGTAAAGAGTAATGATGAAGGCTACAAACTAAATATCAGTGTGAAAAACTGCTAAAAACCAAAGCCCCTAAGAGAAGCTGTGATATATAATAGAAAAAAGTGTATTCTACGAACTCATCAGTGCCTTAAGGCACCAGGACTGGTAAACTGCAGAAGACCACCCTGATGCATTGCCATAGTGTTCTAATAAGGCATCAGATGAAGGCAACCAGATTTAAAATATAAAACCTTCAGGTCCAAAAGTGCAGTTTTCCTCTCAAAAAAGTTAAAGCAGCAGCAGTCAGACTTATTTAAATATATTCTAACTATATTAACTATTCTAACTCATTGCAGTGCAGAGAAGTGGCATATATACACACCAGTTCATTACACGCTGATTACTCATAGGTCATAGAAGACACTGCTAGAGGCATAAGTTGCGAAGAATAGTGAAAGTGATGGATCACAAGAGGCTTTACTGGGCAAAATAACCAAGCAGTTGACAGAACTCTAAACTTTACTCCAGTTGGAGATATCTGCTTAAGACTATGTTACATGTACAGCAAATATTATAGTTGAGACTGATTGTTTGTTTAAAAGCCCATTGTGCAATGTAATAAAAACAGAATATTTTTTACTCTAAGTTCAAACACGTTGTTGCCACTGCCACTGCTGAGACTGCCATGGCCCCAGCCAGGCTTCCCCTCCTGGGATACCATGATCCCGTTCCTCTGCCAGGCATCAGGTAGCCCTAATCGCGCTCTGCCTCTACAAAGGCTGCCTTGGCACTGCCGCTGCCCAGGCTGCTGAGGCCCTGTTGCTTCCAGAATTACGGGACTGAACCAGGTTCCCAGCTGCTGGCCCTGCTTCTCCAGGGCTCTATCCTCCAGGAACATCTGTGGTCATGCTGGGCCATGGATGTTACCAGACCAGAGAGTCCCAGATTAGGAGGTGCAACCTGCAGTGGTGGAAAAAGTACCCAAAAATGTTACTTGAGTAAAAGAACTGCTACTTTGAAAAAAAATTAATTGAGTAAAAGTCAAGGTATCCTTCTGGAAAACTACTTGAGTAAAGGTACAAGTATCACATCTTAATTGTACTTAAATATCCAGAAGTAAAAAGTAGCCATCCTATGGAAATCTATGGTTAACCTCCCAAATTATCATAGGGCACCTTTATTTGGGAGGGAGCACTGAACTACAGAAAAATCAGTTGGGGCTGCACAAGTCAGAGGAACCCCCCCCCCCCCCCCAAAACAAAAACAACAACCAACCCCCTCCCAAAACCCTCACTGATGTGGCCCCCAACTGAGATACCTCACTTTCCTGATGCTCCAGCCCCATGGCAGGGAGGGAGGGGAGAGGAGACAGGGAGGACCAAGCTTCAGGGCTTTCCACAGGCCAGATTAACTCTTTTTGTGTCCCAGAATTAATAGATTTTGTGAGCCCCCCTTCAGGCTCTGGGGTGAGGCCAAAATGAGGGTTCAGTCAGTGTGAGGGGGTTTCCATGGAGTAGGATAGGGATGAGGGTGAGGGTTGGGGTGTGGGTGGGGTGGGGTAGGGTACTGGAAGGGAGGTGCAGGATCGGGATGAGGGTGGAGTGTCTGGAAGGGTGGGGGGGTGCCGGAGTGGAACAGGGCTGAGAGAGCTGCGTGAGAGAGGAAGCGCAGGAAAGGGATGGGGAGGCAGGGGCTGACTATGGGGCAATAGGGCAAGGGTACTTACTTAGCTCCGCACTCTCTGCCGCTCCCTGCTGCACCCATTGACCAAAATCTGGCCAATGCGAGCAGTGAGGAGATCCTCCCATGGGCGGTTTTCAGCACCACATTCCCCTAGCCAGGGGGAAAGTGAGTGGCAGTGCACAGCGCCGCGCTTCTTCTCCCCAACATGTTGGATCTGGCTCACGAGGCTCGGAGTTCCCCACCGCTACATAGATACTGTTTTTGAATGAAAATGTGCTGATGCAGCTATTAAAAGGCAGAGACATTGTGCTTGTTGTGACGATTGGATGCTTTGTGCATGCAGCTGTGCTTTAGTAGATCATAATACTGGCTTGCTCAACTGTCAGTGGCGTTCTGAAAGTAATGAGTAACTAAGTGCTTCCAGAAATGGTAGTGGAGTAAAAAGCACAATATTTTCTTTAAAAAACCTGCTTAAGTTACAGTCAAAGTATCACAAAAATAAATTACTTGAAATGTAAAGTACCAATACCGAAAAAAATGTACTTGAGTAGTGTAACAAAGTATTTCTCCTTAGTTACTTTCTACCTCTGGCAACCAGTACTTAAGAATTGCCACTCTGAGGGTTGACGAGTTCTTGTCTCAAAATCAGCTCCACTATTATTGAAATGTACAAAATATACATCAGTACTGTGATATAATTACACCACCTGCTGTGGAACAACCTGAAATGTCAGCCATCATCTTTCTCATCACCAATATCTTCCCTTCATAACCAGTGGCCTTCATTCTGGCACCTTCTTATGACTGCATTTCTCTCTCCCCTACTGCCCATAAACTGGGTTGCCACTTTGCTGACATCACTGTGGCTGATGCATATTCCGTAGGGGTTTTTCTGTTCTTCCTTATTTGTATTTTCACATCTTAGCAATACTGGAGTGCTCCTCTCCTAGAGGTTTTATTGTCCATGATCTCAACTTATCATATCTGCCAATTCATTGTCATAGCCATCTTGTGTTAGGTATATACACACACAAAAAAAGAATTTATAAAAACTAAAAAATAGAATTCCAAAACTTTACAGATTTATTTGCATACCTATTGGCGACATCTAGGCTGCACTCTCTTGTGCAAGAAAATATGCAAATGAGGCAAAGCAGTGAATATTGCTGTGCCTCATTTGCATATTTTCTTGTGCAAGAGAGCACAGTCTAGACACAGCCTATGAGTTTTAAGGACTCCACCAAATTTTCAGGACCCCAGAAGGGCTCCATGGTCAAAAAAGTTTGGGGAAACTTGTCTAGTAAGTATAATAAAGTCAATCTAGCTCTATGGGCTACATGCATTAATATGTACAAGAAATTATATAGAATTGCCCCCATTTCTCTATAACATCTTCAAACATATTGTGCTTATTTTCAAGACACTTCATCATTTAGTCCTTGCCTACAACTCTGATCTAATCCTTTATTATATTGTCCTCTCCTGCTGCAAGAATAGTACTACCAGCCTTTCTTATAAGATGTTCATCACCATTACATTTTCCAAACTTCCCTGTTCAGCTTGATGGCTTCCCCAGAATGATTTAACCACACCACAAATCTTATCTTTCAAAATCCTTTTAATGACTCTTCTGTAGAGTCTATACTAATATACTAATACTAATAATGTACACAGGCTAATTGAAACTCTACCCCCATTAAACCATTTATTAGCCAAAGTCCAGGAAAAAAAGATGACTTTTGCAGCATGTCCAGAAATTAATTTTAAAAAATCCAGAGGACAAAGGCAAGGAGTGAGTCCCATATCTGATAATCCACAAATTGTTTCTGTTCAAACCACTAGAAACTTCATCTAGAACTCCTCCTATGATTATATAATTGCAGTGATATTGTATAGGCTGAGAGAGAACTCAGGTGAGTAAGTCCCAAACTATTTGGAGCTATTTAAGGGAAAATCAAAACTTGAACTCCCTAGGTTATGGATTTTGCTTAAAATATTCTAAAGCCATTACTACTCATTGTTTCTTTAGAAAAATATGGTTCCAATTACTAGATTCAGGAAATGACAATGAAGATCCGATTTTACATTGTTTTATTTTTGAATGCAGCTTTTTTGGTACATAATTCTACATTTGTAAATTCAACTTTCATGACAGAGATTGTACTACAGTATTTATATTAGTTGAATCGAAAAATACTATTTTTTACTATATTAATTCTTATAATTAAAAATAAGGTGATCACTATACACTTTGTATTCTGTTGTAATTGTAATCAATATATTGGAAAATATAGAAAAACATCAAAAATATTTAAATAAATGGTATTCTATTATTGTTTAACAGTGCAATTAATCACACTATTAAATTGTGATTAATTTTTAGATGTGTGATTAATCATGATTAATTTTTATAAACACTTGACAGCCCTAGTAAAATACCAAAACAAGGGATATAGTATTGTATAGCAATGTAATGTATTTGGAATTGAGCTGTTGAAATAATTTGTAAAGGAATTTATTTGTAAATAATGTATTCAATGTTTGACAGAAAAAAATGGTCAAATAGTTTTTTTTTCCAGGTGTCATTTGTTTGATTATTAAGCTAATGGAATAATGAACATCACATATTCAATAAAAAATGCTAATATTCATATACATTATTGGTACCAAGTAATACTACCAACTCTAATTTTGAGGTACCTGCTCCAAGCTAAACTGTGTAGATGATTTTCAGTAAATATAATTTTCTAGTTTCTATTCCTTCATCATGATGTATTGCCCAATCAAATGTTATACATAAATATATAAACCTATTGATAGCATCATAGAAATTTATTAAAACTTAATAATTTCTTATCATTACAGATGTGTAACAGTTACTTTATAGAAATTCATACTTTGCTTTCCCCACAAAGTATTATTGCATCAAGAAAGGAAACAAGGATTGTTTGAAAGGTTGTTGTTATGTTAGAGGTGACACATGCCTAACAGTAGAGAGAAAAAAAAACTTTTCTTATGCAGACTGAGGTTCTCAGTGTGCATATGTAAAACAAATTTTAAAAGCCAAAAAATGAGCAATCCCTTCAGACTGCTTTGGATAAGCAGTACATTTTTATTGCTCCGTAAATGGCTATATTCTCCCTATGAGTGTGGTAACATAGAAGCCCAGTGATTATTATTTATTACCACAGACTCCTATGCTATTATTCATTTTATAAGAGGCATTTATGAGTTACAGGATGTTTTTTGTGCAACTGTACATTCAGAGGTGAATTTCTAAAAGCTATCATGCCCAAACACTGTTTTCTTAGTCTCAAAGTGAGACTGGCATTTTGAGAAATACTCAGATGGATATCGTCTTTGGATATGTCTGCATTGCACTAAAAGATCCACAACGGACTAGGTTGCCTAATTTGCTCTTTGGTATTGCTCTGGAGCTATACAATCATAGCATAGATGTCTCAGCTCTGGCTCAAGCCTGGGCTCTGAGACCCCATGAGGGCTCTAAGACACATAATCCTGGGTGTTTTACTGAAGTGTAGTCATGAATCAGTCAGTCATTAAAAAGCATAGTGCACATTCCAATGAGCTATTTGACAGCTGCTGAGTCTGATGCGCAGATGGGGCATACCCACATGCTAGCAATGCTCTGAATCTGAGCAGCAGATTCTTCCTTCCTCTGAGCCATTCTGCCTTGCAATGCCTCACTCCGTCTGCAAGCTGACTCTCTCGCCCATTGGCTGCACTGCTTTCCCAATCATCCACAGAGATTCTAAAAGAGTACTAAATCATCTTTGCAAGCATCCTAAACTCTGCACGGCAGTCTACCTCTCTTTGTGAGCTACAGCACATAGCACACTCTTGGGATCCTGTATTTGCTTGACATCCAAACCAACTGAGTCTTTTCTTAGTGATCAACATGGCAAAACAGTATCAGAGGGGTAGCCGTGTTAGTCTGGATCTGCAAAAGCGATGAGGAGTCCTGTGGCACCTTACAGACTAAGGGTATGTCTACACTACAAAGTTAATTTGAACTAACAGCCGTTAGTTCGAATTAACTTTCATAGGCGCTACACAGGCAAACCACTAGTTCGAACTTAATTCGAACTAGCGGAGCACTTAATTCGAACTAGGTAAACCTCATTCTACGAGGACTGACACCTAGTTCGAATTAAGGGCTGTGTGGCCACTTAATTCGAACTAGCGGGAGGCTAGCCCTCCCCAGCTTGCCCTAGTGGCCACTCTGGGCACCACCAGGGAAACTCGTCTGCCCCGGCCCCAGGGCCCTTAAAGGGGCATGGTCTGGCTACGGTGCCCATGCCAGGTGCAAGCCTGCCAGCACCCAGCCAGCAGATCCTGCACCTGGCATGGCACGAGCCAGCCACCCACTGCCTCCCAGCCCTCCGCCTCTTCCCAGGACCAGGCTGGCGGCTCCCAGGAGCCTGCCCGGGGCCGCAAGAGGTGGGCGCCTGCCTGGTCTAGTGCGGACATTGTGGACCTCATCGAAGTTTGGGGGGAAGCCTCCAACGTCCACGACCTCCGCACTAGGCACAGGAAAGTGGCCGTCTAGGGCAGGATAGCTGCCAGCCTGGCCACCCAGGAGCAGGTTGGCATGAAAATCAAGGTGGTCCAGTGAGACCCTGACCCTGAGCTCTGAGCTTAGAACATAAAAACATAAGAATGACCGTACTGGGTCAGACCAATGGTCCATCTAGCCCAGTAGCCTGTCTGCCAACAGTGGCCAACAGTAGGTACCCTGGAGGGGGTGGACCGAAGACAATGACCAAGCCATTTGTCTCATGCCATCCATCTCCAGCCTTCCACAAACAGAGGCCAGGGACACAATTTCTACCACCTGGCTAATACCACTCCATGGACCCAACCTCCATGACTTTATCTCACTTCTCTTTAAACTCTGTTCTAGTTGTAGCCTTCACAGCCTCCTGCAGCAAGGAGTTCCACAGGTTGACTATTTGCTTTGTGAAGAAGAACTTTCTGTTATTAGTTTGAAGCCTGCTACCCATTCATTTCATTTGGTGTCCTCTAGTCCTTCTATTATGGGAACTAATGAAGAACTTTTCTTTATGCACCCTCTCCACACCACTCATGCTTTTATAGACCTCTATAATATCCCCCCTCAGTCTCCTCTTTTCTAAGCTGAAAAGTCCCAGTCTCTTTAGCCTCTCTTCATATAGGACCTGTTCCTAACCCCTGATTATTTTAGTTGCCCTTTTCTGAACCTTTTCCAAGGCCAAAACATCTTTTCTGGGGTGAGGAGATCACATCTGTACCCAGTACTGAAGATATGGCGTACCATAGTTTGATACTTCCCCTCCTCCTTCTTCCCCTGGCTTCCCCTTTCCAGCTTCCTCCTCCCAGGTTTCCTCCTCCCCTCTCCCACCCTCTCTCTTTCCCTGTCCCACCTCCTTTTCCCAGTCTCCCTGAGATTTGTTCAATAAAGAGAGTTTCTATTTTTGAACACACGTGTCCTTTATTTTGTACATCAGGAAGGGGGGCTAGGGAGGGGTAAGTGGAAGGATGTGAGGGAGGAATGGGGTACGAGCCCCCGATGGGGAGGACTGGGGTGGCTCTGCGGGCTCCTCAGGGTGGAAGCTCTCCTGCAGCCCCCTGATTGACCCCTCCCCCCCGGATGGCAGCCTGCGGCAAGGGCAGCCGGGCTGATGGCCGAGTGCTGTGATGTGCCGAGTATGGGCATTCAGGGCACTCCAAGCCAGGACTGCTTTGCTGTCCCTCATCGAGTTAGACAAGCAAGCGGGGAACCCCTGAGAACTGTCTGTCCGGCGTGGGGATCGGGTCCCTTTAAGCACAGCCTAAGACAGCAGCTCCATGCGCTAAGTCCTAATCTGATGCCCTGCTGGCACTGCTTCCGGCCATCCTTAACCTCGGTTCAGGGTCCACTCAATGTGGACATGCTAGTTCGAATTAGCAAAATGCTAATTCGAACTAGTTTTTAGGTCTAGATGCACTAGTTCGAATTATCTTAGTTCGAATTAACTAATTCAAATTAAGTTAGTTCGAATTAGTGCTGTAGTGTAGACATACCCTAACAGATGCATTGGAGCATAAGCTTTCGTGGGCAAAGACCCACATGCATCTGATGAAGTGGGTCTTTGCCCATGAAAGCTTATGCTCCAGTACATCTGTTAGTCTATAAGATGACATAACAGTACAATTTAACACTTCCACATTCATCAGCCTGCCTGGACAATTGGTGCCTCCCCATATTGGGGGTGAGCACAAGCTAAAGGGGAGGACATGTGACTATCCCATGTGTCTCCCCTGCCCTGTGAGCCCTCCTGCCTTATGCCCAGCTCAAGGCACCACAATATCTGCAGCGGGTCTCTCAGTCCTTCTCTCCCTGCACCTCTGGGCTCTCCCAGCACATTCTGCTACTCTCCCTAGTAGCTCAGCAGGGAGTAAAATGAAGGTATTTCTGCCTGAGAGAGTCTCCTCCCAGCCCGTCTCTCATAGAAAAGCAGCTCTGTCCTATTCTCAACCCAACTGTGAGGGAAAGCCGCCAAATGTGCTGGTATATTTGGACTAGATCAGAGTTGTAGGCAAGGACTGAATGATGAAGTGTTCTGAAGATAAGAACAAGATGTTTGAAGATATTATAGAGAAATGGTGGCAATTTTTATATAATTTTTTGGTTATTCATGTTTCTGAGCCAGAAAAGTATCCTCCTTGTTCTCACAAAGGTTATGGACACAATAGGCCAACACCACAAAAGGAATGTTGCCTTTTCAGAGGTGTAACCAGTTCAGAAGACTCCTAAACCTCCCCTTTAAATGTCCAAATGCACATTCCACCACCATTTTGCATCTGCTCAGCCTGATGTTGAATTTCTCTTTGCTGAGGTCCAGGCTGTCTGTGTAGGGCTTCATGAGTCAGGGGACCAAGGGTTAGGCTGAGTCGCCAAGGATTACAATGGGCATGTACACTTCTCCAACTCTAATGTTCCAGTCTGGAAAAAAAAATGCCTGTGTGCATCTTTTGGAAGAGGCAGGAGTTCCTAAAGATACAGACATCATGCACCTTTCCCAGCCATTACACGTTAAGCACCTGAAGCACCAGGGAGAATTACCCCTTGAGGTTGATATACTGTAGCAGAAGGGTATTTATAGCCTTGGATACTTGTATGAGCACAGCCACCACCATAGATTTTCCCATTTCCTACTGATTCCTGACTGACCAGTAGCTAGCTGGTTTTTCAAGCTTCCATAAGGCAATTGCTATGGACTTCTCCATGGTCAGAGTGGGTCTCATGTGGTATCCTGGTGCCTCGGGGAAGGGGAAAGCCATTCACAGAGTTCCAAGAACATGGCCTTGTGCTTGTAGAAGTTCTGCAGCTACTGCTGATCATCCCATCTCTGCATCAGAATGTGGTCCCATTAATCTGAGCTCATCTCCCAGCAGCAGAACAGGTGTTGCACTGTGTCCATGGGACTGACTGGAGACTGAGCTTGCACAACTGTCAAGCCTTGCCTAAACAGCACCTCCATGCCATGCTGAGCTTTGTTCTTGCCCTCTTCCTGGCAGAGTAACATGCATAAGCTCTCGAAATACAGCACCATGTGGCACATCATAACACACATGAACATCATAACATTTTCCTGCTCCATGTTCGTGGTGCTCTGGCACCCACCCAGGCAACTAGGGCACGCTGCATCCTCTTGGTGTCATGCAAGGAGGAAAGGACTGGAGGACTGCCTTATGGAACACAATTGACATGAAGCTCTTTAGCCACCTGCTGCCAAGTTTTGGACCCAACAGACACTGGAATCATCACTCCGACTGCAAACCTACCTATGGTGCATTGCTCTGAGTCAATGGCAAGCTCTCTGATGGAGATGCGCTACTTCAAGCTACATTTCATTCTTTCCTGTAGTGAGCACACAGATTTTTGACTTCTCAAATTTTGGTGCCCAGAAACTGATCATGTTATATTCGACTTTCTCATAGTATAGATGTGCCTTTGCTGAGTAACATGATTGGGTGTAAGCCCAGGAAGAACCAAGGGTGATACCATATTAGGTCACAAGTCTGGAAGAAGAATAAAAAAACATAGGATTTCTACCCCACTACTCTGTGAGAATTATTCAATTGTAAAGTGAGATAGGGAGGTGAGATATCTACATGGTACCAGAAGATTTCAGGGATTTTGGACAATGTTTGAGAACCCATAAGACCTAGCACGATAGATACCCTTCCTCCTGGGAAAGTTTAAGGACATAAGGTGTCTTTGGAGAAAGGGAAAGGAAAGAACCACCAAGCACAGGTTTGGACAAGTTTTTTCTAGACTAATGGAGTATATTAATATTTATATCAAAATCTGTCTGCTTTTCATGTCTCAAATGACTACAAATATTTGTTTCTATCATGTAGTTATATTTCACATCATCTTATCTAATATATTTCATAGAACTCAGAGCCATAGATTGTGTAAACAAAGAAAGGAAAGAATTCAGACTTTGCATACAGAGTGGAATACATTGAGATTGTAACCAGTCAAATGTTTGATATATCTAGTAGAAGATATATGCTTCAGAGATCCTCTTACATGCAGAGGGAGTGGATGAAGAAAAAGGTCAGAACCAATGGTCCATGACCAAAGAAATTAATTCTAGATGTTGGATGAGAATTAGGCTCCAAAGGGAGATGAATTTATAAATTAACTACTTTTGACAGAGCCCCAAATGCAATTTTCATTCACCCACTATTCAGGTATTCAAAGAAAGTAGACTAAGAGCTTCTCCGTGTGGATTCTGAATGAATTAAAAACTAGATATTATCCCAGAACACCAGTTTTATGCATATATAATGAATATAAATATGGTCCTATAACCCGTTCGTGTACTGTAGAGGAAAGAAAGGTCTACTAGCAGTGTTACTAACAGATAAGTATATTTGAATTTACGTGTGCATGTGCATAGAAAACTGCACCACAAAACTTTTAACTTAAATGGAATAGCAAAGATATTGAGCAGCAAGATACTTAAGCATGGACTTGTCTTTAAGCACTTGAATATTCACATGAATAATGGTAAGAATGTGTTTGTTTTGCTGGATTTGGAGTTAATAATGTAAAGTCTTTGTGCGTCCTGTTAAGCAAAGAATCCATCATTTTAATGATCTTCATGAATCCCTTATTAAAAGAAAGAGTTTGGATGTAGTGAAGCATGAGTGCACTGGAAAATGGCTTCTGGAATTTTATTCTAACTGGAATTTTCTTCCTTGTGGATTTTTATGAGAAAAAAATATAAGGGTTTTTTTTTCTCAATGATCTGAGTTACTCAAAACAACTCTCTTTTTCTCTTCAGCATCAGAGGAAATAAAACACAAACAGGGAAAAAAGGACACAGAGATGGGAATGTGCTATTAGTGGTAATTAAATCAGAATGAATGTGACTCATCTCCAACAGTGGTGAGAAGGTGAGAGTACCCAGATTGTAAATTACTTGTTGCAATGCAAGAACCCATCAGTTTGTTTCTATTCCTCTTTTCTGACCTCCTTCTCTGTTGTTCATCAGGGACCATGTCCGGGGGTCATTCTACTGCAGGAGATACAATCCCTCTAAAGTCCCCATTGAAGGAAAATGTTTTGCCATCTCAGAGGAAAGGGGTTTTATTTCCACTACTACAAAGGGGAGTCTCAGTAGTATTGTCAAAAAAGAATTAAATAAAATCTCAAATAAAAATGTGTATGATCACTGTGTCTTCCATTATCCCTTCTCTAGACCTGGATGACCAATTTGCTGTGTTTGACTTAAAATACTTGTATTTCCATGAGGCAATCTATCAGAGCCACTTTCTATTAAAGTAGATTTTATCATAGTTATTACCTCACTATGGGAGGGAGTCACAGGCTCTGATATCAGAAGCTTTCTGCAAGGTCTTCTATAAAGACAAAGTCTTTCTTTATTCACACCCAGAGTTCCTTCATAAGTTTTGTTTCTAATTTTCACATGAATCAATCAATGTACTTATCTACCACTTTCCAAAGTTGTAAACACATAGGCTATGTCTAGACTACATGGCTCCGTCGACGGAGCCATGTAAAATAGTTTATTAGGCATAGCCAAAGAAGTGGGGATTTAAATAATCCCCGCTTCATTAAAATAAAAATGGCCACCGTGCTGTGCCGACGGTCAGTTGATCCGGCACAGAGCTGCAGTCTAGACACGGCATGGTCGACAGGGGAAGTGCTTCAATAGGCCCTGCACCAGTGCCTGTGATTGTTATCTCAATTTACCTGAAAGAGAGAGCGCCAGCTAGGCAGCTGCTTAAAGAAGCAGCAGATTTGTTCCACGTTCCTCCTTGGCAATGTAGAGGCATAGGGAGGTGGAGGCAGAGGGAACAGTTGCTCCTGGCCTGCACACCAAGGGGGTGCCAGACAGGAGTGACTCCACATGACCACAACAGGGAGGGAAGCACTTCCTCTCCCCAAAGGAGAAGGCGCGCACTGCCTGAACAGCTGGGTCTGTGGCACCCAGCAACTTAGTTCCACCGCCTTTCTGCACGGTGAGGGGGGACAGGGAGGTCAGGAGAACCAGGTTTGTGTAGCTTCAACTGTGCAGGCAGAATGCTCTGCCCTGGGTTACCCCCCCCCCACCTCCCGCAGGACAGCATTGCAGAATAAGTTGCTGGGTTGCAACAGCCCCTGCTGCTCATGCAGCGTGCAAGCCAGCTGTTTTGGGAGGGGGAGTGTAGTCGCACACTTCCCGGAACCCAGAGGTGCTGCAGGATTGCCAGGTACTGGTCCCAGCTGCCCCTGTCTCCTTCCCAGATCCCCCATGAGTACTCTGTCCCCTACCCCCACCAACACTGTCCCCAGCACCATGCCATCCATCCTAGCACCCTGCACCACCCTGTCCCCAGCCTCAGCACCTTGCCACCCACCACAGCACTTAGCACCACCCTGTCCTGGCCCCAGCACCCTGCCATCCACCCTAGTACTCAGCACAACCCTGTTCCCAGTCCCAGCACTCTGTCACCTGTGCCAGCATCCTTGGGACCACACTAGTGAGGCTTGGGGGGGCGGGGGGGGGGGTTGCATCTCACTTGTGTGGCCCCAATTGACTTTTCTGTGGGTCAGTGATCCTTGACTCAAAACAGGTTCCCTGCCCCTCTCATAAATAAAGACAATGCTAAAACCTTTTGAGTTTGACATAATATTTTATTTAAAAATGAAGCCTGGCCAACATGCTCCCAATTGGGGCCAAATCCCCATGTCACTGCAGCATCATCACACTCCTGCACCACTTGACCCCAAATCTGAGCCTATCATACACTGGTACCCCCTGTCCTGAGTCTCTTAGGGTATGTCTACACTACCCTCCTAATTCAAACTAGGAGGGTAATGTAGGCATACCGCACTTGCAAATGAAGCCCGGGATTTGAATTTCCCGGGCTTCATTTGCATGAAGCCGGCCGGCGCCATTTTTAAACGCCGGCAGTTCGAACCCCGTGCCGCGCGGCTACACGCGGCACGGAGTAGCTAGTTCAGATTAGGCTTCCTAATCCGAACTAGCTGTACTCGTCATTCCACGAAATTCAAATCCCGGGCTTCATTTGCAAGTGCGGTATGCCTACATTACCCTCCTAGTTCGAATTAGGAGGGTAGTGTAGACATACCCTTACATCCCCAAACTCCTGCATCCCCACATCCTCAGTCTTCTGCCACAACACTCCTGTACCATCCACACATGGCAATTCTGTGTCAATACAATATAATTAAAATAAAAATTATCCAACTAAATTAAGTTTCTATCAAATTTACTCAATTCAGCAAAAATGTGGATTAATGTTTGTGTGGCAGAAAACAAGAAAGATTAGAAAAAAAGTTTAGGTTATTCATCATTATCAGTAAAGGGAAACAGTATATAAATATAGACAAGAAAACCATTGAATGCCCCATGAAATGTTAATGTTATTCTGTTCATCCATCCTGACAGGTGAAAATCTTTTCATTGTGTATTTTCTTACTTTGCCCCAGGTGTCTATTTCTCAAGATGTAATGAAAATAAATTAGTAGCATAGGCTGGATCTAGGAATGGTGCATCAAACTGTTGGTGGGAAGTGTATTCTGTCCTTGGTAAAACCTACATACATTGAATTTATTTGTTTATTTCAGCTATTTATTTTATTTTGCAACTTGAGATGAACATTCGCTTAATACTGTTCAACATTAATTGCATAATTCTTAATAAGGATCATCATTATTTCAGGAAATCTGGACAGCATTAGTAACAAAAATCCACAAGGTCAACTAGATATCTATCCAGTTACCTTAGGACTGCCTAGAGCTGATTAATGCAGTCAACTTAAGACTGAGATATAAAATGAAACACATTGTATACACTCTATTTTACCCAGAGGCTACCATTTTCAAAGTCATTTCTGACACCTAGCACAACACAGACATTTAAAAAGGAGGAGACAACAAATTTTCTATTTTGAAATATTTCTTTAAAGTTGAAAGATGCATATTTAATGGTTCCCTAGCAGCTACAATCTTCTATTTTATATGGTGACAGTAACTAATTTCCAGTGAGATTTTGGATTTAGGATACAAGAATGTGCCACTAGTCAGAATGAAAACTTTCACTTGGTAATGTAGCCTTACCCTAAATGGCATTCCTCTGTCTAATTAAGGTTCAGAATGATTGGATATTTTAAGAAATATTGGATATATTTTATGTGATTTGTGATTAATCGCTATAACAAATATGATCCTTGCTTTTACTACACTTGATTAAATCTAAGTCTTTATGGAAGTTTAAACATAATTTACACATTTAAAAAAATAGACTGATTAATTCAAAGCAACACTTTCCAGTAATGTATATAATGAAAATGAATCATTGTCTCTGAAACAGTAAGCTAGATTTGAGAGAGCTTCATGGGTCAGAAAGTGCTGAGGAAGGGTTTAGCACCTGGAGAAGGTTAAAGGTGTAGTCTCAATGTGCAGATTCTGAGGCCAATCTACACTTACCCTGAGATGGACACTCTAGCGATCAATCTTCCATGGTTCAATTTAGAAGGTCTACTAAAGACCCATTAAATTGACTGCTGATGGCTCTACTATTGACCCTAGTACTTCCTGGGGTTTGACAGAGTAAAGGAAGTTGACGAGGGAGTTTCTTGCATTGATCTCCTGCAATGGGAATGCTTCAGAAATTCAGCTTAAAGTATGACCACTCCAGCTATGCAATTCTTGTAGGTGGAGTTGCATATCTTAAGATGACTTTCTCCTTAAGTGTAGCCCTGGCCTGAAGTAGTATGAAGAAAGGAGGTTGTAGCACAGTAGAAAGCCTGCCCTACTAAGGAGATAGGATTCTCTCTGTTCCTGGTGGTCTGATGGGGTCCTCTGAAATTCTTTCATTGGTAATAACTTCATTTTCTGATACAAATATCTCCTCTTTAAGTGGAGTGCAGGTGTGGAGTCAATTTTTCAGTTCAATGAAAATATCTGTAAAACTCAGAAGAAAGCCGACCACCAAGTAGAATTGTTCCCAGACAGGCCCCTTGCATTCCTGGCAGATTCCACCCCATCTGACATGTGGATTTGGGGAGCAGATACTTTTGAGGACTTGAGGGAGACCATGCTGTTACATTGAGCTATTGCAGTCCCTTCAAACCTTTCTCATAGCTCACTATTGGTGCATATAGAGCCTAGTTAGAACACAGACCAATTTTCTCAATCTCTCTTGTTAACAATCTTCCACTTTGTATAAAACACTTGTATAAAATGACAAGTGGAGAAAGAGGCCTAACTCTCTTTGAGGGTAGGAGATTAGGCCCCACATCTCTCTTCAGCATATCACACCTGGAAAATTTAGAGAATTCCTTACTCAGAAAGCTGACTTCTCTGAGTCTCTTTAATAAGTGCTTAAATTTCCCTATGCATTATGTAGGGATCCTAAATGATAATTCAGGATTGTGAATGGCAGCAGGACAAAGAAAAGATAAGTGCTGCTGTGCTCAGCCTAAGTCCCCCTTTTGAGTCCCAACTCAGCTGCTTCCTACAGTCTTTCTGATCTTGATCTGTGATACTGATGAGTAAAGAAGACAGGATTGCGCAATGTAGAAATTGTAGCCCTGGATCCCCTAATCAGCTCTTTCCCTACCTGAAACAGTCAATGCACTACCAACACTTCAATAAAAAAAGAATAGAGATTAATTGATACAAGTGTTTGACCTTAGTTTTTGGATGGGAAAATGGAGTGTGTGTGTGTGGGAGGGGGGGATAATTCATTACTAGTTATTCTTAATTAGTTATTGATCTCTGAATATTATTTATGTACAGAAACTAGTAACTAATAAAATCTATATTTTAGACTAATTAAATTCTCAACAGGCAAGCAAGAGTGGGGAAGAGAAGAAAACAGATTATGACAGCAAAATATACGAAGGGGGGTGTTATGGTAATTATGTAGACATGATCAAACTGATTGGAGAAATCATTTGGGAAGAAAAAGAAGGCAACATGTTTGGTGTAAAACAGGCATTTAATAGTCTCAGAGGGGTAGCCATGCTAGTCTGTAACTGAAATGTTTGTTACACTGTACAAAATGCTATGGTTCTTTCAAGATTTTATAACTGAACATTAACTTAATACAGTTTTGAAAGTGTACTATGCAGAAGAAGAAAACTGCTTTTAATCATCTTAATTCAAATTAAACAAGCACAGAAATCGTTTCCTTACTATGTCAAATCTTTTTTTGAACTTTACCTTTCTTTAGTAGTTTACATTTAACACAGTACTATATTTGCTTTTATGTCCTGCCACTGCCTGTTTGCCTCCACCAAGTTAAAAATGAGGTATGTGACTGGTGTTCTTAACTTTGAGATTTTACTATATTTATATGGACCCCATCATGATAATATCTGAGCACCTCAAAATCTTTAATAGGTTTATCTTCATAACACAAATTTTATCATCTTCATTTTTACAGAAGGGAAATGAAGCACAGAAAGACTGAGTGACATTTACAAGATAACAAGAAATCTGCAGTAGACAAAGAATGAACCGAGGCATATTCCTAACCACCATCCATTCTTTCTCCTCATAAGACTCATGTTAGATAAAAGTAATCTAGTGGGAGGAGGAGGAGGAAGAGAAAGAGATTTCAATGATGTTATTGTCTTCTTTACTGGGAAAGGATGAGATGCACCTAGACCAAAGCCAGTGGAGATTGATGGCCCCAGGAGAACAGGCAGTACCTGTAGCAGAGACGTATCACAGTTCATCAGGATAAATTTCATTCACTGAGATAAAGCCACACAACCACTTTGCACTTGCACTGTGTGCTCTGCTCTAGCTGGGGAAGTACAGAATCTCAATTAGAGTGGACAAAAGTTTGTTTTCTTTATGTTCCCTGGATTCTGGTCTGCACACACACACCATAATCTTTTCACCATCAGCACTGCCCCTTGTATGCCCCTGGTGAAGGCTTGGGACAGGCTTCTTAAGAAGCAATCATATGGCTGTCTTCTTTCAGTTTTTGCACCTTGGGAATGACTGCCTAACCTATGTCTACATAGGCAATGTCGGCAGAGAGTATGCTAATGAAGCACTCATTAGGAACTTCTCGTGCTTCATTTGAATAATCTCTGCCCGAGGCTTTTTGTGCAAGAGGTTTTTGTGCAAAAACTATCAGTGAAGACGGATCTGTTTTATGCAAAAAAAAAAAAACCCTTTTGTGCAAGATCTGTATACCTCCCATTTTGAGACATAAGGATATTGCGCAAAAGGGGTTTTTTTTGCACAAAATGGATCTGTCTACACTGCTAGTTTTTGCGCAAAAACCTCTAATGCAAAAAGCCTGGGGCAGAGATTATGCAAATGAAGCACCAGAAGTTGCTAATCAGCGCTTCATTAGCATACTCTCTGTGGGCAAAGCTGGCAGTGTAGACATAGCCCTAGACCAGTCTAGAACTTTTACAGTAACTTTATGCCATTACAGCTATATAACTCCAAGAAAGAAAAGCCAAGAGCCTTGCTGAGAATCTCCCCCCATGTAGAAAAAGAGTCTTCAAGTGTATTTGTGGTAGGTAACCTTTGCCTCAGCAACATGGTCCCAACTCTTGGATGTTATGATGTCCACTTATCCTGCTTCACAGAAAGAAAAATCTGTGCATTTAATGCCTCTCAAACGTCTCTCTGAGCAGTAGTCATGTTAGTTTCTATCTGTAAAAATAATGAGAAGTCCTGTTGCACCTAAAGACTAAGGGAATGTCTACACTTGCAGCCTATTTCAGAATAGGGCTGCAAATGTAGGCATTCAGAATTGCAAACAAAGCCTGGGATTTAAATATCCCGCGCTTGATTTGCATCTTCCCGGCTGGGCGCCATTTTTTGAAATTTACAAGCCCGGAATAACTGCCCGCGTCTACACGCGGCAGTGAAATGGGCGTTCAAAATAAAGCCCTATTTCGAACTACCTAGTAGTCCTCCTGAAATGAGGTTATTCCGGGCTTGTAAATTTAAAAAATGGCGCCCGACCGAGAAGATGCAAATCAAGCGCGGGATATTTAACTCCCGGGCTTGATTTACAATTCTGAAATAGGCTGCAAGTGTAGACATATCCTAACAGATTTATTTGGACATAAGCTTTTATTGTAAACTACTTCATTTGATTCATGGAGACATCTGATGAAGTCTCCATGCATCTAAGGAAGTGGATTTTACCGACTGAAGCTTATACCACAGTAAATCTGTTAATGTTTAAGGTGCCACAAGTCTCCTTGTTGTTTCCTCAAACTGCTGTAATTTGGTGAAATCCCCACAAAGCAGAAGTAGGGAAGATGCGTGGCATTTCTTACTTGCATTGAAATTAATGCCTATATGACTAGGTTTTTTTTAAACTAAATTTAGTATTTCTGAAAATATTTTTAAAAGTCATTATGCCTTTATGCATGTGTTTATCAATGTGGAATTAACTGTCTGTTTTACAATGAGATTTGCAGAAAAATCAAAATTCGGAGACTATTGAAAATTAAATTTCCTTAATATTTACACCTATTATTAATGAAACTAATAGATAGATTGACAGAATACTAAAAAGGTTTTATAATTTAGTTTTGATATAATTTCTTTTTGGTGGGGAATTACACTACCAAAATAAGACAATAGCTTTCTGACAATTAAATTGTAATGACTGGAGAATTACTACACATTTCTTCTACAGAAAGAAAATGCATATCATTTTTATATTTCAAGTTTGAGGAAGAAATGTAAGCTTAGCTATTGAAAAAGAATGCATCTCTCACTTTTATTAAGGACACTGGTAAAATAAATTATGTTATATTCTCTTGATATGCATAATTACAAAATAATAATTTTGATTTATTAAAAACCTGAAGTTATACCACATATGTAATACCTTCAGGAGCTCTGTCTATTGGGAAGAGGTTGAAATAAGTCCTTGTATGCTGGATATCTATGAAAACTTACCCTCTAGCCTATTTCTATACTAAAAGCACTAAATATACTTTAAAAAGTCTGCTTGCCCCTTTGCCATCTGCAAATCGGGTATGGAATTAGATTTCTAACAAAGTCAAATTCCCAGAACTTCAGATGTCAACCAAGTGAATTGTTCTTGAGAATGCTCAACCCCTTTGCACTTTTACATATAGAAAATACAAAGTGTAAATATATGTCAAGGTTTTTCAGCATGTCAGAAGAATTCTAAGTGAATGAAAGTACCTTGGGAATCATGCCATCATATTTTTCATTTCAGTGATTTGTACTGCCAAACTGTTTTCACACAGTGAGCACTATATATATTATTGAGGAAGTGAAATTAGAGGCTGGAAATATCTGTTGGGGCATTTAGCCCACCTGCCAATGCAACATTATTCCCTATTGTTCATTTATCAGTGTTGAAATGTAGGGCCTGTCTATACAACCAGCTTACATTAACTTGTGTTAGGTCCACTTACTGGTCCCTTACCTTCCTTTGGTCAGTGGTATTTGTGCTCACCAGAAGCACTCCAACAAACTAAAGAAGCAGTGTGGAGGACTCATAGTTCTGAACATCTCCCCATTGGGACCCCAGCTGTACCCCAGGGATTCTCATCTCCCTGCTCCCAGCATAGAACAAGGAGAATGCCTGGGTGGCAGCCTGGCTTGAAGTGAAGACCCAGCAGCAGCCCAGCTGGGGAGCCAAAAGCTGGCTTTTATGTCAATCTCAGGGCTCAATGCAGCTGTGTTATTGACAAAACATCCAAGTAATGCAGCATCTACACAAACCCTAACTACACTGACATATGCCCTATATTTCTTATGCAGATGGAATTTTTATGTCGCTCTAGTACTGAGATGGGCAATAATGCAGCGGTGATTAGCCACGGTGAGCTGCCAGCACTATATTTACCTGCATGGCCACAGATATCAGCGAACACAGCTCTGGCTGGTCATGGATTGCTGTTTCCAGCCCATGAGAGTAGAAGGAAATGGCACGGACCAGGACACAACTTCCCACAGCTGCCATTGGCTGGGAATAGTGATCTGCAACTAACAGAAGCTGCTCTCACTGGGATCTGTGTCTATGCAGGTCTATGCTTTTTCCTCCCCGGGTTACTCGGGAGCAGGTCTCAGTCACAGGTGTGCCTGGGTGCCTGATGGTCTTGACGTAAAAGGAGATCCTGAGTACCCCAGTGGTGATGTTGTTTGGTTGGCGAAAACCTATCCATCCCCTTACTGCAGTCCCTTGCTCATAAAGAATGTACAATGGCGGTGCCTCCATCTGGCTGGCCCTGTACACACTGGTGGGCATTGGGAACCTCCAGGAATAAACTTATTCCAGCAATAAACTGGATCTAACTCCAGAACAACAATTACAAATCATAAATAATAAATATCTAATAGATTGGATTAGAATGAACAACCTTTACTTAACTTAAAGAAAAGGATTTAACAAATTAACAGTGAATAACATCAATTAATAAAGTACACAGAAGTAAAAGGAACTTATCTAGCTACCATTTGCACTGCCAATATTTATCCCACCCCAGAGTGTGCACACCCTTGGACTCAGAGTCCCAGACTCTTGCTTGTGTGGGCTCTTTTGAAGAACTTCAGCTGTAACTGAGATTCTCTGTAGGTAGTGTGTATGTGGGTCCAAGCTATGCTGCACTTCTGGTTCACTGGATTAGCCTCTCTGCCTCTCTTTGAACCCAGAGTTAGTCTGAATCTCTGAGGTCTGTCTCAGGCAGCATTTTCCCAAAGATGTCCAGTTACTCACAGTCTCCTTCTGTGTGCTGGATGCAGAGTAGCTTCTAGCCACAAGTACAGCCAAAGGACCTCCCCTCTAGGGCAATCAGAAGCAGTCTGCTAGATCCCAGTTCCAAAGGCTCTCTGTCCCAGTCTCCTGAACTGGATAAAAACTCCTCCACAGCAACCTGGCTCCCTCTTGTTCCAAAAAACAAAGGGAAGAGTTCAAAGGCTGCTGAGTCTTCCTCCACACATGTGGAGAGACTCAGATCTCCAAAAACAAGTCACTTCCTTCCTGTTTTCCTCCAGGGCTCATGGGAATTGTAGTTTATGGGGCTAGATTGCAGCACACAGGGTCTTCCCAGGAAATAAGCAGAGGCACCTTTAGTAAGGGGACTACACAAGTAAATATAGAAATGGTGGCCCACCAGGAGCTAACCGTGTTGGACCAGATGCAGCCCATGGGATGATATTTGACCATCCCTGTTCTAGTAGGTCACTAACATAGGTGGGAACAAGGCCATAGTGTAAATTTTGACATAATTAGATCAATAGGTGTTTTTGTAACCCACACCCCTTCTTGGTGTGGTGTCCTGTCCCATGTAGGGACAGTGAGACTACTTACAGAGGGAATAATGAGATTGCTCTATAGCCATAGCTAATAGCCATGTGGTCTTTACCTCATGCAGTAGAGGTTCATTCACTAAGCTGCAGAGGTCCCAGGTCTGATTCTGCCTGCAGATGACTGGGTTCTGCTGGCTGGAATTACAGTTTATGTCAGTCTAATTCTGTAGTATAAGATCAAGACAAAGTCTTTGGGCTAGATCCTGGTCCTCATTAGGATTGCTTTACCAATGCAAAGCTATTCCCAAACCAGATGATCTGGCTATTGGAGGATTCCCACTGGATATTAGGATCATTGAATGGTCCAGAGCCACTGTACTTTAAACCATCTCCCTCTCCTGACATCAGTATGGGGGCACAGCTGGGGCAGGGAGGGGAGGGGAGATATGCCCTCGAGTCATCCACACTGTGGTAGCAACCTCTTGGATTTGTTGGGGAGATGGAACACCTAAAAGCAACCCTCAAGGTTTTCTAACATATGCCAAAGGAATCAACCTAGCATACAATGGAATTTGGGGAAAAGCAGCACCACTTTTGCACCACACTTCTTGATGTGTTCCTTGGCTGATGTCCAGGGACAAAGCCCTTTTCTCATATTGCATTGCCCCATGTCCTGCAGCTCCTGTTTGCCTACTCCCACAGTTGTCTCAATGCTTTCTTCAATACCATCCCCACCAATGAGACCCCCTTCTTGAGTTACACCACAAGCCCACAACCCATTTCTCATTCAAATCCACTTCTGCAATGGCACCTATATAAAGCAGTCAACTAATGATATCTGGGTAGAGGGACATTTGGGAATAAATTATCTATATTAAATAAAATAAACAACATTCATATGCTTCCAGGGATATGGAGTCCTCTCTTCACCTTTCCCAAGGGGAACAGCATGGCTGTAGGCTCACTGTACCTATCTAAGGGTATGTATACACAGCAAAGTTATTTAGAAATAACAGCCGTTATTTCAAATTAACTTTCCTAGCATCTACACACGTCAACTACTATTTCAAAATTAATTCAAAATAGTGGAGGGCTTATTTCGAAATTAGTAAACCTCATTCCATGAGGAAGAGTGCCAATTTTGAAATTGCTATTTTGAAATAAGCTCTGTGTAGATGCTTATTTCGAAATAGGGGGCCTGTAGCCCTTCCCAGGGTGCCCTGCTGGCCACCCTGGCCACAAGATAACTTCTGACCTGATGTCCTAGCAGAACCAGTTCTGGCGGGCCTTAAATGTGATTCAGTGTCCAATCTGTGTGGATCCATTATTTTGAAACAGCAAAAAGCTATTTCAAAATGCATTTTGTGTGTAGACACATTATTTCAAAATAACTTATTTTGAAATAAATATTTCGAAATTAGATATTTCAAAATAATGCTCTAGTATAGACATACCCTTAGGGTATGTATCCACAGCAAAGTTATTTCGAAATAACAGCTGTTATTTAAAAATAACTTTACTAACGTCTACACAGCCAAACCACTATTTCAAAATTAATTTGAAATAGCAGGAGCGCTTATTTCGAATTTGGTGAGCCTCATTCCACGAGGAATAACACCAAATTCGAAATAGCTATTTTGAAATAAGTGTTGTGTAAACACTTATTTCAAAATAGGGTGCCTCTAGCCTTCCCAGGGTGCTCTCCAGCCTCAGCCAAGAACACTCCTCTCCCTCCCCCCTACCTGGAGTCCTTAAAGGGGTTGACTCTGGCCACAGTGCCTGTGCCAACTCCAAGCCTGCCAGCCCAGAGCCAGCAGTCACTGCCCCTGACCCAGCAGCCCCAAAACATGAGCCAGCAAGCCACCAGCAGCCAGCCCTCCAACGCTCCCCAGGAGCAGTCTGCCAGCTCCCAGAAGCCTGACAGGGCCCAGAGAAGGCGGGCGCCTTCCTGGTCCAGGGTGGAGATCATAGACCTTATTCAGGTTTGGGGGGGGGGATGCCCCAAACATCCATGATCTCCACACTAGACAGAGGAACACAGATGTCTATGGCAGGATAGCTGCCATCCTGGCCACCAAAGGCCACATGAGAACTCAGGAGCAGGTTTGCATGAAAATCAAGTTGATCCGACGAGACCCCCAACCCTGAGCCCTTAGCTTCCCATCCTCCTTCTTCCCCTTGCTTGCCCCTTCTAGCTCCCTCCTCCTAGATCCCCCCTCTTTTCTACCACCTCGTCTTCCCCCCTCCCACCTCCTTTCCCCAGTCTCACCAGAGTTTCATTCCCCCTGCCCCAGTTTTGTTAAATAGAGAGTTTGTGTTTGTGAAAATACGTGTATTTTATTTGACATCAGGAAGGGGGTTAGGGAGGGATAAGTGAAAGGACGTGAGGGAGGAATGAGGCACAAGCCCCCAGCGGGGCAGACCCAGGAGGCTCTTAGTACTCCTCAGGGTGGAAGCTCTCCTGCAGGGCCTCCTGGATACTAACAGCCCCCCGATGGACCTCCCAGATGACAGTCTGCAGCAAGTGCAGCCAGGCTCGTAGCAACGCATCCCAGAGAAGCACCAAAGTGCCCAGGAGTAGCTCTGGCTCCATGTTGCAGAGTGCTGTGGTGTCCTGAGTGAGGGCAACCGGAGCATGCAGAGACACAAATGCTTTGCTGTCCCTCATTGAGGAAGACAAGCAAGCAGGGAAACCTGAGAACTGTCTGTCCAGGGGGGTCCCCTTAAGCACAGACCTCAGATAGCCTAAGGTAGCAGCCCCACACAGTAAGTCCTGACTTGGTGCCCAGCCCAAACTGGTTCCGGCCAGCTTTAAATGTGATTCAGAGTCCACTCAGTGTGGACTCACTATTTTGAAATAGTAAAATGCTATTTCGAAATGCATTTTGTGTGTAGATGCGTTATTTTGAAATAAGATATTTCGAAATAACACTGTAGTGTAGACATACCCTTAGAGAGATAAAGAGAGTGAAATAATATTAATGTTTGAACCTCCCTTGATGGGGCAGATAATTTGCAATAACTATTTGAAACAGCAGGAAAAATGTAACTGAAACAATAGCTGACAAAGGCATCACACTGGCTTTGTCTTTATAGTACATCATCATAACTTTGTCATCAGTACAGACAGTGTGCCTCCCACATATAAGTGAGACAGTAACTTGATAGTTTTGGATAAGGTAGAAGCCTAGCAGAACTCCCTTCTTTGCAATGAATTTCCCAGGAATGGGAGTTCTCATTGCATATATCATTTCCAACTCTCCACGTAGATTAATTAAAATATGTTTTGCACACAATTAAGAGGGGACAACTATTACTCATATTTGTTTTCAAAGTGCACTAGTGTTGCTGTTTAAGCACATTAGTTTCTTATTTAATGTGCTGGTATTGCAATAAATTGTTTAAACTATTTGTACCCCAGTATATAATTGAGAAACCAATACTGAACCTCAGCACAAAACTAAAATAGAAAAACAAATGTGACTTCTCATTTTTTTACTTTATACTTTCAATTTTTCATTTAAACTTCCAAACTCTGACAAATCACTGAGGGTATGTCTACACTACCCCGCTAGTTCGAACTAGCGGGGTAATGTAGGCATACCGCACTTGCAAATGAAGCCCGGGATTTGAATTTCCCGGCTTCATTTGCATAAGCGGGGAGCCACCATTTTTAAAACCCCACTGGTTCGAACCCCGTGCAGCACGGCTACACGGGGCTCGAACTAGGTAGTTCGGACTAGGCTTCCTATTCCGAACTACCGGTACACTTCGTGGAACGAGGTGGAATGAGGTGTACCGGTAGTTCGGAATAGGAAGCCTAGTCCGAACTACCTAGTTCGAGCCCCGTGTAGCCGCGCTGCACGGGGTTCGAACCAGCGGGGTTTTAAAAATGGCGTCTCCCCGCTTATGCAAATGAAGCCCGGGAAATTCAAATCCCGGGCTTCATTTGCAAGTGCGCTATGCCTACATTACCCTCCTAGTTCGAACTAGGAGGGTAGTGTAGACATACCCTGACAGAGTGGTTAATTTGAAAGAGAAGGGGGAAATCCATGGAATATTTTCTACAAATTTTTTTCTTTATTAATACCATTTTAATTGAGGGCATATATACCACCAAAGATGTGTATGGCATCTGGTCTAGAAACATAATATAAACACAGAATCCATGATCTAAAAATTTTGCATTGTAAGAATGTTTTAAAATGAACAAATAGATAATATATACGCAAGTATTTTGGCAGTGATCATTTAAAGTGTTATATATTTTATCTTATGCAATTATGTATCCGTATGGGTGTAATCAGCTTCAATGGAGTAGCTTGTATTTCGGTTTCACACACAATATTTGAATCAAATACCATACTAATTTATGTCAGTATTATTTTGACCTTTAATTATAGATGGAAATTGTAGCCTCGCTTATTATTAAAGTCACTCAACACATCCCATTTTATCTCTTTTATGGCCCAGTTTTTTGGTTTCTTATACCTTGGTCAAACTTTAACTGTTTGGGATGAATTTTTTCATATTCTGTTTGCTTAGAAGGCCTTGTCAATTTAAGGCTAGAGAGTCAAAGACAATTTGAGGACATGAATATAGAGCTTCAGCAATCATTTCCTGTGTGCCAACCTAGCAGGTGCTTTTGCTGTTTATCCATCCTTGTTAAAAATAAACATGGAATTACATACTAGCCCCAATCCTGTCACAAGTATGCAGCCTAAACAACACAGTGATTCTGGAGACAGTTTCTGAGGAATTTGCAAATATTCCTTCCTACTCCAAGGTGATGGAGGAGAAACAGAGTTTCATAGGGCCAGAGCGAATACCCATTGTGCTGCTTGCAAGCTTCTTTGTGGTGAAGGGAGTGGCTGGGATCTCCACATGACAGCTGACTTAGAGTATGTCTACACGGCAAAGTTATTTCAAAATAACTTTCCTAGCATCTACACAAGTCAACAACTATTTCAAAATTAATTTGAAATAGTGGAGGGCTTATTTTGAAAATGGTAAATCTTATTCCATGAGGAATAGAGCCAATTTCAAAATTGCTATTTCGAAATAAGCTCTGTGTAGATGCTTATTTCGAAATAGGGGGCCCCAGCCCTTCCCAGGGTGCCCTGCTGACCGCTCTGGCCACAAGATAACTTCTGACCTGTTGCCCTGCCAGAACCAGTTCCGGACAACCTTAAATGTGATTCACCATCCAATCAGTGTGGACGCACTATTTCAAAATAGCAAAAAGCTATTTCAAAATGCATTTTGTGTGTAGACTCGTTATCTCAAAATTAGATTTTCAAAATAACGCTTTAGTGTAGACATACCCTTATTGGCTCACCTCCCCAAACCCACACCCCTTGGATCAATCGACCCTACAGAATTGGATCTTCTGGGCACACCACAAATGTCACTTCTCTCCTCTGAGTGATGGAATGTGCCAGAACTTCTTGAAAAGGACTTTCAGGTTTAATAGGAAGAGAAGGATTTGCCCATTATTATTAAGACTAGATAAGGAAATATGCTCCAAAACTACGTTCACCTTCATAGAACTATCACTCTCTGTGGAAGCTCTGGCAAAATTTGTATTTATGTGCTATTAGTACGCTAACCACTAGAGAAAGTTTAAAATGAGTTCTTCCCAGATCCCCCAGCATTTTATGCACCTTCCTCCAGGAAAGGGTTTACAGCTGAGAATCCAAACAGAGAAAGATGTAAGTCCCGAGAGGGGCAGAATTTAGGCCACTCCTTTCTCCTCAGCATTCTCTATTGATTAGACTAGCTGGCTTCCATCATTCAGTGTGCTGACTTTGGTGGATCTCATTCCTAGGTACTGTCTGCATGGATTTTATAGTCTGAGAAACTAGCTGTGGATCCCATTGGGGTAGGAAGCACCCCAAAAGTAGTCATTGCATAAGTGGATCCAGCTTTATTAGTCTCTGTGAAGCAACTAGAAGAGTTTTGTGTACTTAACAACAAAATAAAAATGAGGTACACTATCAGATTTTAAATGTCTGTAGATTTGATTCACTTTGCTTATTTTATTTTATTTTATTTTATTTTATTTTATTTTATTTTCAGTTCAAGTGTGAATTGCAATAATGCAATAATAGCTTAGTAGCAGTTGCTATTATTTCCAGGTAAGTGAAAATAATTTCTTCCCCCTCCCAACCAACTTCTTTATCTTTAAAGAAAAAAATAAATTGGAAAGAAACAATTAACAGAACAGCACAACGCTAAATATTTATGCTTTGAAAAATCTGTTCCACAATCAGAAAACTTCACCTTCATAAGTGTCAAGGACTATACAATTTGTTAAACATGGATGTAATTGTCAATAAAATAGAGAAATTAATTGACATTTCAGATCAATAGTTTTGTTAAGAATTATACACAACAATTATTAAACAGGAGTCTTGAAAAGCTATTTAAAGATTAAAATTATTCATTGAGACACAAAGAATAATGAAGCAATTTGCAAATAAATTTTATATATTAAAATTACACAAACTAATACTGAACTTTCATAGCAGTACATTTACTGCATAAAGGTATTTATGAATCTGTATTGTGATTATGTATTTTTAACCTAAAAAAAATGTCAAAGCATGGTTTTGAAGAGTAACCTCACATTAAATGCTCCCCAGTACCTGACTCAATTGACTTAAATTGGTCCATAACTATTTTTATTTTGTACTTCTCCTTAAACATCTCACAATAATATTTTAAATTCTGACAATTAAAACCACGTGTATGTTATGTAAGGGCATGTGATAAAATCCTCTATGGGAACTTCTGAAAGATTACTAGTAAATGGATTTCTTGATAAAATCAACTACAGTGGCTGAAAGGTTGGCTAATGCTGGAATGCAACTTTATGTCACCTACGTTGAAAGCTGTAGGGAGAGAGAGATTCATGACAGATGGTAGGCTTTTAATTGGATCTTGTTCAGGAAATACACATGCTAAGCATCTGTGGTCAAGTCACCAGTTACATAATTGTCAGTGAACAAGACGTCTACAATAGAAACTGGAAATTTCTTCAGACTTGAAACTGAGCTTTGATGCATTTCAGTTTTAAGTTATCATTATTTATCAAAATATACTAATCTATATCAGTTGTGATCCTTGAGGCTGCATTTTATCTTAAACCATACTTTATGTTAAAGGGCTTATATCTTCACCTTCCCACTTCCCTGGTCCTTCTTGTGGGGACAGAGAACAGAAGTACCCAAAGTCCAGAGATTCAGACAATTTGAAGTTTATTTGAGTTAGCTTCTAGCAATCATGAATCCAAGTTTCCTTTTTCCCCTTTACTCCTTGTTCCTCCTCACTTCCTGTTTGCCCCCAATTTAAATAGTACTTTTTCTGAGCTATACCTTAACCAATTATTTTAACACTCCAAATTAAACATATTGTAACATTATCTAACCATTTATATCCTACCACCTTAATTGGTTCACACCCAGCAAAATTAATTATGCAGCAGACAGAACAAATCAAAGAGCCAGAGATTATACAGATAAACAATAGAGAAGAGGGGAACATAAAGAAAAACAAAAAAGAAATGAGGATTTAACAACCACATTCATAAGTGGGTCCTTGACAGTCGGAAAGCTATCAACCTAAGTTTTTTTTAAATCTTCTAGGCTCTTCCCTATTAGATTGAATTGCCTTCCTAAGAGCCCAAAATTGCCATAATTCAATGTGACAGGTTTGGGATGTGTGAGGCTGTGACTGTATGTATCCCTACTTATGGCTGACCCTGATGATTTGACAAAGTCCTTAGCTTAAGAACAGGGCTTCAGACTATATGCAGGTAGACTATGACTTTGATACTTTGTTTTTATACCTTTGTAACTAGCTAAGTGATAAAAATACCTAAATGCTTAACATATTGGCCTTTCAGGAAGGCCTGAGTATCTGTATCCTAACAACATAAAAAACTTCTTATCAGCAAACATGAAACTTAGAACACTGTGACTCATGCTCCTCTATAATGAGATGAAAGGCTATTAGATTTGCGATATAGTTTTCTGTCCAAACAGTTCATTCAGTATAAGGGTGCCTACAATTCCTCCTCTGGGCTGCAAAATAGATTGTATGATTTTAAGTTTTCTATACACTAATAAAGTTTATTCATATTCTTATATGATAGCAACACATTCAAAATGTCACATTGAAATCCATACAGAGCATGCTAAGCTACAGAATGCACTGCAATATCCCCCTTTAAGATAGGTGATTTAATAAGTTTGACACTGATTCACTATGTAGAATGTCCTATTTCAAACACACATCATACATCTTAGAATACATATATCTGTCACAACACAGTACATATTTGCTAACCATTTAAAAGCCTCTTGTTTCTTAAACCATGTTGGTTTTCTTAATAATCAAGTCCCATAACATGCAATATAGGGCTTTTTTTTTGCCAGAACAAACACTACTGAAATATTTTTAATTTCACTTTTTGAAAATATGCATGTGAAAATAGATATTTGTGTATTGTGTATGCAAAATCAAGACATTAGATTTCAGTAAACAATTCAGGATAGAGAAAGTGTCTTCTTATGTGTTTGAATAGTGCCTAGCATAATGGGGCTTCTGTCTGAACTTGGATCTCCGGCCATTTTTGTTTTAAAATAAAAATTATAAATAATAATAAAAAATCAAGTCTAATAATAAAGTTTGAGTTGAATAATGAAGTTAACAGAACAGGGTATTTACCAAATTCTAGTCCCATTGAGAATTTAGTAATGACTTCCTGTTAGACTAGGAATTCATCTTTTGTTGCCATGTATCACAGGACATTAATAGTGAATAGATACCATCATATAATTAAGTATCTTACCCTTCTTTAGTACCATAGTGGTGTTGAGAGCTGGGGGAAGGATTGGTTTTCTGAACAAATGAAATGTCTATTAAATGCAAATATGTTATATTATTATTTAATATTTATGTATGATATACATTACAATAAAATCAATTGACAGAAATCAGAGGCATCATTCTTGCTCCAGGGAACTGAAAATTTAAAATTGACTAAGATAGCACATAATACACAAAAGTGTAGAGAATGGAGAAATGATAACATGAACTATTCACTGCTATGTATGACACTTAGGCATTTTAGTTTTTCAAATTGAGAATGATGATGTGTAAAAGGAGAAGAATAGAACACAAAAAGGCAAGTGTTGAAAATCAATGTGGACTTCATAGAAGAAGTTGGAGGTGTATGATGGGAGAGGAAACAGCAAATTATATAGTAAAGAAAGGCAAGAGAAAGAATGTTTGGAGGAGAAGTTTATGGTTGATCATATCAAAAGCTACATCATGACCGAGAAGGAGAAGTATGGGGAAGTGACCCTCAAACTGGGGAAAGAAGTGGTCTAATGATTCTCAGTAAGGTAGTTTCACTGGGATGGAGGGGATCCAGGATCAAAAAGCAAGTTGAACAACAATTCAATTCACTAGCAATAGAGCATTGGCATATATGTAGGATCAGGAAAGAAGCTCAGGCTCAAACATTTTGAGCCAAATGAGAAAGGGGGTGATGAGGAAAGGAGATGAGATAATGAATGATGAAGTTAGGAAACAAGAGGTGATGGAGCTGAGAGGACAAGTTTTGGCCATTGAGGCAGACAGAGGTTTAGAGGCACTGGTTAAAGGAGAACATATAGCAGAAGCAAAAAATAAATTCATTTACCACTTTGGATCTACTCTATGATAAAGACTTCAAAATAACTTCTATCACAGATTAAGCATCCTGAATGAGGCAACTGGGAGTCTAAAAATAGTCAAAAGTATTAACTGTTTATGATCATTGGTACTGGTGGGAAAATATCCATATTTGTCTGAAAAACAGATATGACTAGTCCTTTGGGACTTATATCCTTAAGTATAAATATGTCAGCTAAAATATGCAACAATGAAAGTGCAAGCTGGGCTACGCTTCAAATGTGCAAAGTTGCACCTTCTTTTTGGGAAAAATATTTTTTTTCTCTTCTAAGGTTAGAATAGAGCCCTCAGGGAACCAGGATTTCAGTTCCTCAGATTTAAATTGTATACTGAATTCAAATTAGAACTAATTGCTCTCCAGAGAGCTGAAAATGTCCCTTTCTTGATCTGTACAGCTATCCTATATACTCTCCAGAGCGAGCAGGAAATATTGGAAGGATTATACAGCATACAGTTTAAGTGGAGCTAACAAAATGGAAGATGCACACAATTTAGGAATGTATATATTAAATATGAATTCTCTAATAGTTGTTTTATATTGAAAGAGCAAGACAAAACATCTGGATGAAAGTGAAAGTTGGTATGTCATGTAACTAATTGCATGAGCCATGTGTTTCTAATGATAGTTGATTTTGTTTACTTTAAAATATATGAAAAAATGGAAGATAATATTATTATTTCTCAGTTGAATACAAAAACTATTTTGAGTTTTTGGCCAAAATTTTCAAAGAAACAGGTCTCTAAAGTCAGGTTCTCTCAAAGTCATTCACATTTACAGGCACAATTTTGGAGGCACAAATACATCTGAAACTAACCAGTATTTTGTACATCTAATATTTATCCATGTTCTGTAGTTTGAGCAGCTGCGGTTTTTTCCATGATAGTATGAACAGGGACATTGGCTGGCTCGCATACTGTCTTCCACATACTAATGACTTAACCAATCATCCAACCAATGGTGGTGCTAATTGTTCTTATCAGCCTCTTGTAACTTTGAACCATCTATTCACTGTCTCTCTCTTTCTCTTTCCTCCTCCTTTTTTATCTCCCCCCCCACTTATTTATTCTTGGATCTGGACTTCTAATACTCCAGTAATCTGAACAAGTGGTTGTGCTCACGAAAGCTCATGATTCCATCTACATGTGTGGTTCGTCTTTAAGGTGCTACTAGTCTATTTGTTGTTTTTTAAGTTTTTCCTGTTACAGACTAACTCAGCTACCCTGCTGAAGCTTTTGTATGATGTTACCCAGTGCACTTTAATGCAGAACTGTTTTAAATAGCACTATGTTAAACAAACTAAGGATACTTTGGTGAGCACCAACAGTGTCTACATACAATGAGTATTACACAACATGTCAGTGCACTTTACAAATGACATCCTTGTAGTCTGTGTTGCTACTTCTTGTAGACAAGCCCCTCCATGCAAGTAACTATTTCTAGTGAGTTGCAATGTTTATTGGATAAGCATAGTTAATTTATTTTGTATCAGGAATATTTTAAAAATAAAAAAACAGAAGCTCTATAAATAATCAAGTCTCTTATTTCCATTTGCTACATTTTATCATATTGACTGGTACACTAGACTGTTTATTTTTCATGTGAGAGACAAATGAATGGACAAGAAAAGCAAACATTAGTATTCTATATTTGCCATATGCTTAATGCTTAGTGCCTCTAAAAAACCCAATCTCTATGGCTTTCGTAGCTCATATAACATTTGTGAGCTCGGGAACATAAATAGCTCTTGTGCAAACCACTTGCTCTCAGGGCAAGTGTGTTGCTGAGATTGAAATAGTTATATACATTCATTTGGTTAATTAATGTATTCACATTTTGAAACCACAAAGAAACATTGACAAAGCAAAAACCATGAAGTCATAACTCATGCTTCATGAAAATAATTAAAATGTTCTCACTGCACAATATATTGTTTTATAAAGTTTGCCGAGGTCAAATGTTTCTGAAAATAGATCTTAGAGTTCGTATTTTTATGTGAAGAGATTGATTCTTTCACCTCAGGCGTCACACGTTCATTAAAAAAAGATTTGCCTGTATTCGCCAGTGCCTTTTTTCTATTGTTTTGATGTATAATATAATAGAGATGCTGCTAGAGTTTTTAGAAAAAATCATTTACCTTATGAAAATAGTAAAAAAAAATACAGACAATGAATTTTACATCATATCCTTTAACAGGAAGAAGTCCCAAAATTAAGAATTTGTAAGATATTTATGATTGTAGGTAATGTGTATATTTCAGTACATTCAACAAGTTAAGTTGTTCAAGAATATCCAGGGAACTCATTAAAGGCCATGACATTGTGTAAAGTTTATTTAGCCTGGAGGGTATTGAAATAGTGTTGTGGGCTTGTTTTGTTTTGGAGTTTATGGTATGACTGCAGAATATTAAATACTTTTTGAAAAATATTTTCTTGACACTGTATTTCTATATATAGTTCTACAGGGATTAGCTTCTTATACACCTCTTTTTTCCAAATAGTTTTTCATTCACTGAAAAAACAGAGTAAGATTATAGAAAACATAGCACAAAAAGAACTGTACAAATCTAACTGATGTCTTATATTATTTGTGAACTAAGTGCTTCCCAAATGCCCTTATAAAGTCATAAAGGAAAAATAGATGATGGGAGAGAAAGAATGAACAAGCTCAGAATTTAAGGGACAAAATCTAAGTGAGTGAATCACACAAAAAATTGTCACAATATTTAGTTGCATTAGGAGAATTAAGAATATGAATTTTTCCACCCCAAAACTGTTTCAGACAAAAAACACATGGTAAGCATAAAGGCATATCTGTATGTGTGTGTGTGTGAGAGATAGAGAGACAGACAGACTCACAGACAGAGATGGTCTGAAAATTTCTCTGTGCATTTTATGTCCCATTTATTTTCAAAGTCTGTTACAAATTATATTAATTAAAAAGCCCTTTTTCAGTTAGCAAACTTTTCATGAATTGTGTTAATCTTCTTCAAATTAGATTTAAGACTTAGGGCATTTCTACACAGCAGGGCTAAAGCCGAAATAAGCTACATAACTTCCATAGTTTAAGTCAGAATAGCTTATTTTGGCTTTTGATGCTATCTACAAAGCAGGAAGTCCAAGTTAGAGCACTCTTCCTCCCAGGAAGCCCCCTGAACCTGTTCTGTGATAGATGGATGGAGGCGAACCCCTAGATATTGGCTCTGGCTCTGGCTCTGGCTTCTGCTGGAGTTATCTGGCACAAGGGATTCATATATATGTTAGAAATATGGGGTATGGAATGATTTATGGTTGGTGGTCGGTTTCTAGCAGAGTACCACAAGGATCTGTTCTAGGACTGGTTTTGTTCAACATTTTTATTAATGACCTGGATGAGGGGATGGATTGCACCATCAGCGAGTTTGCAGATGACACCAAGGTAGAGGAAGAGGTAGATACGCTGGAGGGCAGGAATATGGTCCAGAGTGACCTTGACAGATTAGAGGATTGGGCCAAAAGAAATCTGGTGAAGTTCAACAAGGACAAGTGTAGAGTCCTGAACTTGCGACGGATCCCAAGTATTATTACAGGCTGGGGATGGAATGGCTAAGTAGTAGTTCTTCAGAAAAGGACCTGGAGATTACAGTGGATGAGAATCTGGATATGAGTCAACAGTGTGCCCTTGTAGCCAAGAAGGCTAATGGCATATTAGGGTGCATTAAGAGGAACATTGCCAGCAGATATAGAGAAGTGATTATTCCCCTTTATATGGCTCAGGTGAGGCCACACCTGGAGTATTGTGTCCAGTTCTGGGCCCCCCACTACAAAAAGGATGTGGACGCATTGGAGAGTGTCCAGTGGAGGGCAACCAAAATGATTAGGGGGCTGGAGCACATGACCTATGAGGAGAGACTGAGGGATTTGAGTTTGTTTAGTCTGCAGAAGCGAAGAGTGAGTGGGGATTTGATAGCAGCCTTCAACTTCCTGAAGGGAGGTTCCAAAGAGGATGGAGAGAGGTTGTTCACAGTAGTGACGGATGGCAGAAAAAGGAGCAATTGTCTCAGGTTACAGTGGGGAAGGTCTAGGCTATATATTAGGAAAAACTATTTCACTAGGAGGGTGGTGAAGTACTAGAAAGGGTTACCTAGGGAGGTAGTGGAATCTCCATCCCTAGAGGTGTTTAAGTCTTGGCTTGAGAAAGCCCTGGCTGGGTTTATGTAGTTGGGATTGGTCCCGCCTTGGGCAGGGGGCTGGACTTGATGACCTCCTGAGGTCTCTTACAGCTCTATGATTCTATGATTTTATAATTGGGCTTGTTTAATTTACAAAAGAGAAGATGGAGAGGGGACATGATAGCGGTTTTCTTCAGGTTTCTAAAAGGGTGTCACAAGGAGGAGAGAGAAAAATTGTTCTCCTTAGCCCGTGAGGGTAGGACAAGAAGCAATGGGCTTAAACTGCAGCAAGGATGGTTTAGGTTGGACATCAGAAAAAACTTTGTAACTGTCAGGGTGGTTAAACACTGGAATAAATTGCCTAAGGGGGGTTGTGGAATCTCCATCTGTCAAGGCTGTTCCCCAATCTGGCACGACGAATGCAGGAGTTGGGGGCCTGCAAGAGCACTCCAAAACCCTTGCCTCTGCAGGCTCTGGTACAAAAACTCCCCTACACAAAATCCTAATACCCAGATTTTGGGGGATCCACTGCCACCATCAAGTGCTTTGAACTCCAAAATAAAACACACAAACAGGAGTAGACACTTGAAACCAACCCCAGGGGTACCCCAAGCTCCTTTTCACCAAAAGAGCTTGAAAAAGAAAAGAGAAAAACAAGCTGCAGTCTCTGGTAGCTGACCCCTCATACAGGCATTCAGATACACAAAGACAGACCTTTCAGGACACAACAACCAACCAATACTGATTAATTAGAAAAAAAAACAATAGTTTATTATCAGAACAAAACTACAGTTGCAAGCATAGTAAATTGGCTAGATGGAAAGAGCCACCACTGATATAGACACTCAGGGAAAGTCCCTGGGCTGAAGGCTTAGTTACAAAAGAGAAATAAAAAACCCACTTAGCAAGCTGAGACATTATTTCCCATTCCCCAAACAAGGAAAACAATAAACCCTGATGGACTATCTAAACTTTTCCCTACTTACACATTTTAAGTCCATTCTTGGAGAGAGAAGCGTCTCTCATCTCCCTCAATAGATGGGAGAAACTGTTCTGTATCTCAAACAAAGAAGAGAGAGAAAAACCCCTCTTTTCTAGTCTGAAATTCCTACCTACATTGTTATTGGCTGACTATCTTATACCGTGGCTAGGAGTCATTAGTTAACCCTTTAGTCACTGGGTGCTGATCAGCACTCCTGATTATGACACCAGCATGGGAGATATTTAAGAGCAGGTTAGACAGACAACTCTGAGGGATGATCTAGACTGTGCATGGCCCTGCCATGAGGCCATGGGGCTGGACTCGATGACTCTTGAGGTCTCTTCCAGTTCTATGATTCTATGAAATACCATTTTTCCATATCACTATGACCCACTTCTCATAATCCAGAACTCCATCCCAGGTCTCAGAACAGCACGAGTGTCTCATGTCACTTGAGCCCCCATTTCAATCAGTGTGAGAAGAAAATTAGTGAGCCTCAGGGACAGCCTTATCCAATCCCCTGAAGCAGATGACTGGAAGGTAGAGCTAAAGTTTGGGGAAATGGGAGGAATTATAAGATTTCCAATACTAACTTAGTGTTCAGAGAGATTCAAGGCGTGTTGTCTTTTCTTGGGTGAGAGGAATGTGGACTTGAAAGAGGATAACCATCTTTCTTCTGGCCATGTTCATGTAGCAAGATAAACTGATAGGGAAAACTTCTCTACACGCGTCACGGAGTCCGCACTAAGGAGGATTTAAAAATGGCGGCACCCAGAAAGATGCAAATGAAGCCTGGGATATTTAAATCCCGGGCTTCGTTTACAATTCGAATGCCTACATTAGCCACCCTAGTTCAAACTAGGGTGGCAGTGTAGACATACGCTGAGGGAAGTTGCATACATTTGATCCTTAACTTTTTGGGTGAAGACTTTCAGAGAAGTGAATATCAACAATCAACATTTTTATGGAAAACATCATAGTCTCTAAGCAGTGCGAGAGTGCTAGTTTCCTTACACTATATAGGGAAAATGTTAATTATCTATTACACTTAAAAATCCTAGGTATCTAGTATTTTTGCATTGGGGGGGTAATGTATTTACAGTCAGTTTTACATTTTATATCTTTATTTACTGACTTCACATCTATGGACAATCATTTAATTTTTCAGATTGAAAAATTAATGGCTTGATAATATTTTTGTATAACTAGCTCATAACAGATGTTTTTATATTTTGATTCATTTTAGTGACAGATGAGTCCTAAAATTCTGCATATGATGGTGATTAGCTGTCTTTTTTTCAAAACAGAATTACGATGCTACAAGTTGAACCTCCCAAATCTGGGACTGTCTGGTCTGGCAACATTCATGGTCCGGAAGGAAGGACCATCAATGTTGCTGGAGAAGAGAGCCCTGGAGGTGAGGAGCACAAGTCAGCTGGGAGTCCCACAGATGCCGGGGAGCCCTAGCTGGGCTGGCGGGGAGTACAAACCTGCCTTAAGCCAGTGAGCATGTACTCAGCCATGCCCCACTGATGCCCATGCTACCATGGCTACTATGCTATTCATACTCCTGCTAGCTCAATGACAGGTAGCAGGAGTCTGTGTACATAAGCAGGCAAATCATACTCCTGGTTTGTAGTCTAGACACAGCATTAGTGGAATGTGGTCTCAAATAATGAATTCTCGCAGCAACTAAAAATCTGTATGCACTGCTCCATATTCCTTGTTATTTTATTAGCATGCTCAGATTGCAAAGCTTTAGCTATAAGCACATTCATACTAATCTCTCTGGTGAGATATTCTGTGCTTGTTCAAAAACAGAATAAAAAAGGAATAAAAGCACATCCTGTAATTCCAGAGTCCCCAGAAAGGAGTTAACCGTAAATTGGATGTAGGCAGGAGTCCCTGGTGGGAGAGAAAAGGATAAGGGGAGGGGCATGCACTGAAGAGTGCTCACAAGGTGAGTAAATACTGAGTCAGATTGTTTTTTCCAAAACATATCAATGACAATGGTCTTAACCAAGGGCATAGTCAATGATACATGTGACACTTCAAAGGGAATCTGAATTTTACTTATGCGACTACATAATAAATGCAACAAAAGGCTTTAAAAAACCTGGGACGGGGTTTAAATAAATGATTGTTGGAAGAAAGAACCAATGGGCTTGCATCTCTCTGGCTAGGCAAGAGCATAAGGACACTCAGTGGGAGTAGGAGGAGCCTGTTTATCCCCTTGTATCCAAAAGCTGTCCACCAGGTTGCAGAGCCAGTCAATTTTCCCCTGTGTTAAACCAGTAGGGGGCATCATCGTTTAATTAAGAAATAACTCAGTTGGGTCTTCATGAAAAATGTTCACCTTTGGACAGTGACTTAGCATGACAAATCTAAGATTCAAAGGGAGTTTTTGTGAGAGAACTATGAAGAAATGGAGACAGGAAGATAGCAGGGTGAGGGCCCAAACAATGACAGAGACACAAGTTTGAACATGTCACTCTCCCCAATGATTTGATTTAAACCAGAACACCTGGTAATAATCTGACATCAGCTGGACAATAGCTTCTAGGCATGGACTTCTTCCATTCCGGTTTAAAGGGAATAAATTCAAAAGTGCAATCTACTTTTCCTCAGAGCTGGCTGCAGTACAAGCCCTGTTTATCCCCCTTAGAAATATCTTACTTTCTGTATAAGGTTTTTTAGCCTACATAGGTTCAACCGCACTTAATTCAAGTGCTTAATTCAGCTGCCCTTAAATCCTGGCAATTTCTATGTTCTACAGCCTTTCCTCTAAGCACGGAAAGGAATTTGCTTTTCAGAGGGGCTGATAGTTCCATCCATTGCTCATGACTGACAGCTTGCTTCTCTGCATAGATTAGCTCTTAGCTTTTCTATTGCTGGATTGATTGCTTGATGCAATGTATCATCCTGGGTGGTTCTTAACCTGCAGGAAGAAGAAGCCAGTAGCAGGAGGAGTGTAGTCACATCAAGAGCACGCACTAGGCGAGGAAGGGAGATGGTGAGTCAACATTTTCAATATCCTTGCATCCTGACACAACCCTATTTCCTAGTGATGAGAAACCTTACTGCCTCCTAATTCACAGACTGTCCTTGGTCACTCAAAACCCTAAATGCTGACAGTTGCACGGTACCAGGAGTGTAGCCAGTTTTCACAAGGTGAAAATACAGTAGCAGTGAGCTCCAGTCTCAGTCTCCAGTGCCAATACGTTTCAGGGCTAATGCCCATCTTCCCATAGTTCACTGCATCTTGGTGGGTCTATATTGTGATAAGCCACATGGGCTGATGCATCAAATACAGAGCCATCAAGCTCACCAAATGTTCCCCCAGACATCTAGTGGCAGCAGTGACTTTTTAAAATGCTACTAGAAATGCCTTGGGATTGTCCCATCTTCATCAGTTGGACTGGGTGGTCCATTAGAGCAGTGGTTTTCAAACTATAGCTTGTGACCCAGTATTAGGTCATGGAATGTCAGGCACTTGGCCTCATTGCTACAGGTGCATCAGGTGCCCAGTGAAGGTGCTAAGGCAGGCTGCCTGCCAGTCCTGGCACCACAGACTTTGCTGAACCCCAGAAGTGGCTGGCAACAGACCCATCTCCTAGGTGGGGGGAAGGAGAGCACAGGGCTCTGTGCACTGCCCCTGCCCTGAACACTAGCTCTGTACTCCAATTAAGTGGGAACCTACTGCTGACTAATTCTGGCCTGCTTTCACACCCCCACTGCACCTCTGACCAGGAGCCACTTGAGGTAAGCCCTTCTTTCCCCAGCTCTGGCCCTCTCCAAAAAGCAAGAGCCTCTTCCTACACCTCAAAGTTCTCATCCTCAGCCTCACCCAGGAGCGCACATTCTAGTCAAGTTATGTTGAATTGTGGGACATGAGAAAAAACACTTGAAAACCACTCCATTAGAGGCTTCCCTGTCCCACCATCCTGCAGATCCAGTGGGGGTGCTATTTTCTGTATCAGGTGCTCTTGCTGGGTCTGATGCAAAGCCAACATCTCCCTTAGTGATTGCTGTTGCTGTTCCTACTGCTGGACCAATTACTGCTGCTGCTGGACCTCCAATTGCTGCGCTAATTGTGACTGCTGCTGCTCCTGCTGCTGGGCTGCTTATTGTTGTTGGTTCTTCAGCAGCCATTTTAGGACCTTCTCCAACTCCATTTCCTTGTGTTCCCTGGGAACAAAATAACAAAAACTATTGGGAAAGGGGTAGGAGCCCCATAGCAAGCCCAGACTGATACCCTCATTATCCATCAAGTTGTCACAGGGCTGATCTGCCCCATCTCCACTTGCAGTGGGGCGGGGATATGTGGTCCTACTTTCACATAAGGGACACTGCAGCTTAATGGCCTAAATCCATTTCTACATATCTAAATCTAGATTCTGCCAATACTCTGTCTTCAGGGAAGCATAGCAAAGCCCTCCCCAGCAGGGCATCATTGCCCAATGGCCGAAGTCAATCACAGCGGCCCTTGCCCTCAAAGCAAGCTGGTCCAATGGCTGGAGTCAGTTACAGTAGCCCTTAGTATCAGTCAGCGTGACCTATTGGCCAGAGTCAATTACCTCAGCCCTCTTCCCCCAGGCCTCACCCAAGGGCCCTAACCATGGAGGAGTGCCCCCCGGAGGGTCATCAGGGACTAATCACAACATACTGACTCACGCAGAAGGGAGGTACCACTCCCTCATGCTCTCTGGGTCACGTCCTACTCTGTGTCTTGCGGTTACCATGCTGGGCCTTTTGGGGTCATTGAGAGCCTCTATAAAGAGGATCCCCCAGGTCTTCTTGGGATCTGGGCTTTATGCAAGGCTTCTTGGCCAAGTTATTGGAGGTTCTTCTGCATGAGCCACTGCCACTGGGCCTTCCTCTCCAGCCATCTGCCCTAAATGAGCTGAGCTACTCCTCTATATATATGGTCCCCTGTTGCAGCATGCCCAGCAGTGCCATGGGGCATGACCTCCATGGCTCAAAGTGTGGGATTCAACCTCTCAGCACCAGTGCAGGGCTGCTGTATCCTCTCACAAGTCCCAGTATCTCAGGGTATGTCTACACTAATTTAATTTGAATTAAAGCCCTAAATCGAATTAGCTGGTAAATCTCATTCCAGGAGGAATAACAGCTAATTCAATTTAGGGCTTTAATTCAGAATCCCGTTTCACTGCCGCATGTAGATATGGGCAGTTACTTCGGGCTAGTCAATTTATAAAATGGCGACTGGCCGGGAACATGCTAATGAAGCGCGGGACATATAAATCCCGTGCTTCATTTGCAATTTCGGTCGCCCTCATTAGCCTCCCTAGATCGAACTAGGGAGCTAGTGTAGACATACACAAAGAGATTAGACACTCAAAAATCTCACTCCTGACATCAGAAGAGATGTAATATGCTGGTGTGTTTCCAGCTGGCTGTTCCAACAGGTGCAAGATCAGTCTCTGAGGTTTGGGGGTTTTCCCCCCACCCAGGAAGAGATGTGATATCTGCCCCAGAGGGAGACATTCTACCTATCTAACAAAAATAATCTCACTTAACTCTGAAAAATTTGGAATTTGAGGTTAGTTCATGTTTTGTATTACTGGGTAATAGAATAGGGACCTGCTATCAATTTTCATATAGCAGAATGCTGAAGCACAAACAGCAGTAAGATTATTCAGGGAACAATCACCTAGCACTCAGCCAAGCATAGACTCGTACGACAGAAAGAAAGTTTTTTTCCTTTCCCTCTCTTCCCTTTCTCCCACCCCATATCCATGCAAATTATTGCCAGAGCACAAAATCAAATGAAGGAAACATTTTATGCAAAGTGCATGTGTCCTTGGGAGAGACAGATGTTTCTGAAGGATCTTTACCCATCTGCAAATAATTTAATTTTGAATGTGGTAGAAAGAAATCAGATCACTTTACTCAAATTGTAATGCACCGACACACTGAGTGTCATTCCAGCAAATGTGGTTTGAAAAAGCTTTTTAAAAGGAAGACTATTTTAGGAAGGATATACAGACAGAATAAATTCTACCTTTGTTTCTCTTGCACGGGTTAGGAAACTTGATGTAATGGAACCAACATGATGATGCCTGCAGATGGGTAGCAGTGTTTTTTGCAGAATCTAGATTTAGGTATGAAACTACGATCTGCTTCAGAGCTCTGTTGAGATGTCTGATATCAGTAGAATGCTGGGTAGATGGATGCTGAGTGAAGAGGAGGGAGAGGCCAGAAGGTCTGTGACTAAGGGTACGTCTAGACTGCGGGGGTTTTCCAGGATACCAGAGGAGCACGGTTTGCTTTTCCACTTTTTTTGTGGAAAAGCAAACACACTCTTTCGGGGAGCCCTCTATTCCTCGTTCTACAAGGGATAAGGGCTCCGACAAAAGAGGAGGATTTTCTGCCATTTGGCCCCATTTAGACTGGGCCAAATGATGGAAAAGCCTCTTCCGGAAAAGAGATTGGAAAAAGCTACGCAAATTGCGGAGAGTAATTTGCGTAACTTTTTCTGAAAAAAACCCTATAGTGTAGACCTAGCCTAAGTGACTTAAAGGGGGGCAGGAAGGAAAAATGATTCCAGTTGTGGGAGTGAGACAATCCTAAATCTGCAGAGTTATAAGAACAGTAGGTCTCTTGACACCCTCCCTTCCCAATGTGCACATCATGGTGATTTGGCTATGCGCTGGTGTTGTAGATCGAGCTGCATATAGTACATGCTCTATGAAAATATAAACCACTGATATAACCAGTGGCCCCTTCTTTTGTGTGTGTGTGTGTGTGTGTATTGTATTTCAAAAAGAAATAATTACAAATGAACTTGTTGCATATATGGAAATAAATAGAGAGAAGTATTCTCACACAACTAGAGGACAAACATGAAATTATAAAATGATCTCTTTGAATTGAAATTGAATTCCATTCATTAGACAAATTAAAGAAATGCCATGTGCTTATGCCAAAGCATTGAATTTCTCAAGAGACACAAGGAAACCATAGGCAGAGTATGCTCCAGAAGACTGGCTTCACTTTGACAAAAACTTTAAGTAAATGCCATATTACATTCTGTGTTTTTGTTGCACTGCATTGTTATTTCACAGATGTAATTTAAACTGATTTGTATCAGCGACTGAATATAATCTGTCAATAGAGCAGTATTTGAGTTCAAACTCATGAGTGAGCAAACTAACTTGATAACACAAAAGGTGGCATATTCTCTTTTCTGAAAATATTCTACTTATAGACAGTCTGTGGTTTTCTCTGGAACTATCCACTTAGGGCTGGGCTCGGTGATTTAAACACAGCACTGGGTTAGTCAAGCTGAGTCATAACTTCTCTTTGAGGAACTCTAAGACTGATTGTATCTCAGGAAGGTCCAATGATTCCTTGAGCAGCCAATTGCAAGAATACTTTGCAGGCTGTATCCCTTCCTGCTTCTCCACGTGGGAACTAACGATACGGCCAAGAACGACCTTGAGCGGGTTACTGTGGATTATGTAGTGCTGGGAAGAAGGATCCAAGAATTTGGAGCGCAATTGGTGTTCTCGTCCATCCTCCTTGTTGAAGGGAAAGGACTTGGCAGGGACTGTCGAATTGAGGACGTAAATGTGTGGTTGCGCATGTGGTGTTGCAGAGAGGGCTTTGGTTTCTTCGACCATGGTACTCTGTTCCAGGCACAAGGATTGTTAGGAAGAGATGGGATCCACCTAACGAAGAGAGGAAGGAGCATCTTCGCGGGCAGGCTTGCAAACCTAGTGAGGAAGGCTTTAAACTAGGTTCGTCAGGGGACGGTGACCAAAACCTTGAGGGGAGTGGGAAAGTCGGATACCGGGAAGAAATTCAGAGAGGAACGAGCAAGAAAGGAGGACCCCTGATTTGAATGGAGAAGATAGGGCGATCAACTGGTTACCTGAGGTGTTTGTACACTAATGCGAGAAGCCTGGGCAACAAACAAGAAGAACAGGAGGCCCTGGCCCAGTCCAAGAAATATGATTTAATTGGGATAACAGAGACTTGGTGGGATGACTCGCATGCCTGGAGTGCTATCATGGAAGGGTATAGACTGTTCAGGAAGAACAGGAAGGGTAGAAAAGGAGGAGGAGTTGCACTATATGTAAGAGAGCACTATGATTGCTCTGAACTCCAGTATAAAGAGGGAGAAAAACCTGTTGAAAGTCTATGGGTCAGGTTTAAAGGAGCAAACAACAGCAGTGATGTTGTGGTTGGTGTCAGCTACAGGCCACCAAATCAGGTGGATGAGGTAGATGAGGCTTTCTTTGGACAACTGAGAGAAGCTTCCAGATCGCAGGCCCTGGTTTTCATGAGGGACTTTAATCACCCTGACATCTGTTGGGAAACCAATACGGCAGTACACAGGCAATCCAGGAAGTTTTAGGACAATGTTAGGGATATCTTCTTGACACAAGTGCTGAAGGATCCGACCAGGAGCTGTGCACAGCTTGACCTTCTGCTCACAAACAGGGAGCAGAAGTGGAGGTGGGTGACAACCTGGGAAGCAGTGATCATGAGATGGTAGATTTCAGGATCCTGACCAAAGGAAGAAAAGAGAGTAGTAAAATACACACCTTGGACTTCAAAACAGCAGATATTGACTCCCTCAGAGACCTGATGGGCAGAATCTCCTGGGATGCTAACATGAAGGGGAAAGGAGTCCAGGAGAGCTGGCAGTATTTTAAAGAAGCCTCATTGAAGGCACAGAAAGAAACCATCCCGATGCGTAACAAGAGAGGCAAACATGTTAGGAGACTGGGTTGGCTTACAGGGGAAATCTTTGGTGAACTTAAGCACAAAAAGGAAGTTTACAAAAAGTGGAAACTTGGACAAATGACCAGGGAGGGGTTTAAATGTATAGCTCGAGAATGCTGGGGGGTTATCAGGAAGGCGAAAGTGCAAATGGAATTGCAACTGGCTAAGGATGTGAAGGATAACAAGAAAGGTTTCTACAGACATGTTAACAAGAAGAAGGTGATCAGAGAGGGTGTGGGGCCCCTACTGGATGAAGGAGGTAACCTAGTGACAGATGATGTGGGGAAAGCTGAAGTACTCAATGCTTTCTTTGCCTCTGTATTCATGGACAAGTTGGGCTCCCAGACTAATGCGCTAAGTGATGCAAGATGGGATGAAGATAGACAGCCCTTGGTGGGTAAAGATCAGGGTAGGAAGTATTTAGAAGAGCTAAATGTACACAAATCCATGGGTCCAGACTTAATGCATCTTAGGGTACTGAGGGAGTTGGCAAATGTCATTGAGGAGCCTTTGGCCATTATCTTTGAAAAGTCATGGAGATCGGGAGAGATCCCGGATGATTGGAAAAAGGCAAATGTAGTGCCCATCTTCAATAAAGGGAAGAAGGACGATCCAGGGAACTATAGGCTTACCTTGGTTCCTGGAAAAATCATGGAAGGGATCCTTAAAAAATCCATTTTGAGGAACTTGGAAGAGAGGAAAGTGATTAGGAATAGTCAGCAGGAATTCATAAAGGGCAAGTCATGCCTGACCAATCTGATTAGCTTCTATGATGAGGTAACTGGCTCTGTGGACGTGGGAAAGTCAGTGGATGTGATATACCTTGACTTTAGCAAGGCTTTTGATACGATCTCCCACAATATTCTTGCCAGCAAGTTAAGGGAATGTGGATTGGATAAATGGACAGTAAGATGGATAGAAAGATGGTTAGAAGGCCCGGTCCAGCAGGTAGTGATCAACGGCTCGATGTCAGTATGGCAGTCGGTTTCTAGCGGAATGCCCCAAGGTTAGGTTCTAGGACCGGTTTTGTTCAATATCTTTATCAATGACCTGGATGAGGGGATGGATTGCACCCTCAGCAAGTTTGCAGATGACACTAAGCTAGGGGGAGAGGTAGATACGCTTGAGGGCAGAGATAGGGTTCAGAGTGACTTAGACAAATTGAAGAATTGGGCCACAAGAAATCTGATGAGGTTCAACAAGGACAAGTGTTAAGTCCTGCACTTGGGACGGAAGAATTCCAAGCACAGTTACAAGCTGGGGACCAACTAGTTAAGTATTAATTCTTCAGAAAAGGACCTGGGGATTGCAGTGGATGAGAAGCTGGATATGAGTCAACAGTGTGCCCTTGTAGCCGAGAAGGCTAATGGCATATTAGGTTGAATTAAGAGGAGCATTGCCAGCAGATCCAGATATGTCATTATTCCCCTTTATTCGGCTTTGGTCAGGCCACATCTGAGCTGTTTCTACACTGCACCCCTTTTCCGGAAAAGGGATGCAGCTGAGACAAGTCGGAATTGCAAATGAAGCGGGGGATTTAAATATCCCCGGCTTCATTTGTATAAACATGGCTGCTGCTTTTTCCGGCTCAGGGCTTTGCCGGAGAAAAGCGCCAGTCTAGACGGGATCTTTCAGAAAATAAAGCCTTTTCCGAAAGATCCATTATTCCTGATTTTAAGAGGAATAAGGGATCTTTCAGAAAAGGCTTTATTTTCCAAAAGATCCTGTCTAGACTGGCGCTTTTCTCCGGCAAATCCCTGAGCTGGAAAAAAGCGGCAGCCATGTTTATACAAATGAAGCGGGGGATATTTAAATCCCCCGCTTCATTTGCAATTCCGACTTGTCTCATCTGCATCCCTTTTCCGGAAAAGGGGTGCAGTGTAGAAACACAGCCCTGGAGTATAGTGTCCAGTTCTGGGCCCCCCACTACAAAAAGGATGTGGACACATTGGAGAGGGTCCAGCAGAGGGCAACCAAAATGATTAGGGGGCTGAAGCATATGACTTATGAGGAGAGGCTGAGGGAGTTGGGTCTGTTTAGTCTGCAGAAGCGAAGAGTGAGGGGGGATTTGATAGCAGCCTTCAACTTCCTGAAGGGAGGTTCCAAAGAGGATGGAGAGAGGCCGTTCTCAGTAGTGACAGATGGCAGAACAAGGAGTAATGGTCTCAAGTAGTGGTGGGAGAGGTCCAGGTTGGATATTAGGAAAAACTATTACACTAGGAGGGTAGTGAAGCACTGGAATGGGTTACCTAGGGAAGTAGTTAAGTCTCCACCCCAGAAGTGTTTAAATCTCGGCATGACAAAGCCCTGGCCGGGTTGATTTAGTTGGGATTGGTCCTGCCTAGAGCAGGGGGTTGGACTTGATGACCTTCTGAGGTCTCTTCCAGCTATATGGTTCTATGATTCTATTATTCCTTTAGGAATGAAGTGTGCTGCTTCCCCATGTTGTGGCTAGCCAATGAAGCTGTCTGATGCAGAATGAAGCCTGCCTCCCTCCATCTGTCCTTAGTACCACAATGGCAGAGGTGTACTGGCCTGGCGGGATACCGGGAATTTTCCGGTGGGCCGTCATGCGAATGGACTATAATATCCACCATAAAGCTTCTAATACCATGGTCACCAACCCATCAATCATGATCAACTGGTCTATCAAGAGGACTTGACCAGTTGATTGCAAGGCGTTTGGGGGCCTCCTCTCTGACTTCCCCCCACACCCAAGAAGCCCCACTACCTCCCTCCAGTGACAATGGAGGTAGTGGTGGCTTCCTGCGGGGTGGATGGAAGTCTGGCAGCTGTGCTCCACTTCTGGGGGTTCCAGAAGTGCAGTGGCTGCTCCCTTCCCCCAGGTCTGTGGTGTGCCGGGAACTGGCGTGGCGTGGCGTGGCATGGCGTGGCGTGGCATGGCAAGGCATGGTGTGCCGTGGGGGAGAGTCCCCAGAGGAGGCGCGTGCTGGGGTTTTTCCTCCTCTGCTGGGAGAGGGAGTCATCCGTGGAGGAGGGGTGCACCAGGGCTTCCCTCCTCTGCAGGGGGGAGGAAGGAGTCATCCCAGGAGGAGGCATGCGCTGGGCTTTCCCTCCTCTGGGGGGGAAGGGGAAAGTCATCCCTGGAGGAGGCCCATGCCAGGGCTTCACTCCTCTATGGGGAGAGGGGGAGAGAAGAGGAGTCCTGGGAGGAGGTGGGGTGTGGAGGACTCCCTGCCCCCCCAGCATCCTGTCCTTTTCCCCCACTGGCACCCTATCCCTTGCTGCCCTCTGCCCCACCTGGCATCCTGGCCCCTGCCCTCCTGCCTCCCTCCTGGCAACCTGTCCCCCACCGGCACCCTGCTCCCTACCCCCAACCCAGGTTCCCTGCCCTTCTCATAAGTAAAGACAATGCAGAAACTTTTGGTGTTTGACATAATATTTTATTTAAAAATGAAGTCTGGCCAACAAACCCCCAATTGGGGCCAAGCCTCCATCTGTCCTCAGTATCATAACACTCCTGCATCACCACCCCTCTAGACCCTAGCTCTTAAACTATCATACACTGGAACCGCCTGCCCTGAGCCTCTGACGTACTCCAACCCAAATTCCTGCACCCTCACATCCACAAACCTGTGGCTTAGTACCACAATCCTCTATCTGACCCCAACACTCCCCAGCCTGGAGCCCACTCCCTGAGCCAGCATCCCCTTCTCCACCTTCTCCTGAATCCAAATTTCCTCCCAGAGCTTACACCTCTCACCCCTTCCCACTCCCAAATCCCTCATTCCCACCCCAGAGCTCACAAGCCAGTGAGGGTATGGCTAGACTGCAGGAGTTTTTCCAGGATTCCAGAGATATCCCAGAAAAACTCTTCCACGTCCATGGATGCATTTGTTCTTCCACTTTTTTTAGTGGAAGAGCAAACATGCTCTTTCAGCAAGCCCTGTATTCCTCGTTCCATGAGGAAAAAGGGGGCTTCCGAAAGAAGGGTTCTGACATGTGGTCCGGTCCAGACAGGCCAAATGTTGAAAAAACCTCTTCCTACTGAAGAATCGGGAAAAAAAAGCGGCAATGTAGAGTGTATAAGGCCTGGGGATAGCAAGTGATGGAGAGGAGGAGAATAGAATAGAAAGGTCGAGACACTGAGGAAGGGGTGGGGTCTTGGGGGAAGGATGGGGTGGTAGATCTTGGCTTGTTTTGACATTTAAAATGTGATTTTAGGTGTTAAAAGGTTGGAGACCACTATTCTAATAACACAAAATCTATAATAACAAAATTCAAAATGTTTCCGAATAAATCCGAGGCAGCCGAGGTCACGTATGTACACATGTGTGGTCGGGCGTGGGCTGCAGCACTGGCTTGGTCTTGGTTTCTTTGGTGCCAAAGTGACTGACGTCGCATTACGGTTGAAATCAATGGAATTGACATGCGATGTGTAATGCGCGATGGTGAATGACAGCAATGCGTATTCCTGCTTTGTGCATCGGTGGAATTGGTATTGGAGTTGCTCGAGTCTTGACCGGTGAATAGAGAGTATGCATTGTTTGGATGAGTTTTGCTATCGTCTATCGTGGGTGGGTAGCTTTCCGTAACTGACAATAAATAACAATGGGTATGTCTACACTACCACCCTAGTTCGAACTAGGGTGGTAATGTAGGCATACCGCACTTGCAAATGAAGCCCGGGATTTGAATTTCCCGGGCTTCATTTGCATAAGCCGGCCGGCGCCATTTTTAAATGCCGGCTTGTTCGAACCCCGTGCTGCGCGGCTACACGAGGCGTACAGATAGTGCGGAATGGCTTGCTAGTTCAAACTATCTAGTGTAGACATACCCAAAGTGAGTACAGTATAAACCAACAAAGAGAGTGTGCATGAAAAAGTGAAAAAGTCGTCTGTTCTCAACCCATTTCCCGGGCCTATTTTGATTGCCAGTCCGCCCCTGCAGAATGGGTTGCAGCAATGACCCTATCTCTTCTCTACCATGAATATTCTAGGGTCAGGTATAACCAGGAAGCAGTCTCCTATGTGCTCATCTGACTGTAGGAATTTTAATTGTAAGGGGTGTGTGCAACATTGGAATGGGGATGGGGAGGAGAGAAGGTAACTAGGAGGAGATTATTTTCTTCCTCTCTTCCCAGATCCTTAGTTTCTTTCTCTGGATTCATCATAACCAACTCCTTAATAAGCCTTAAAGGGGTAGCCATGTTAGTTTGTATCTGCAAAAACAATGAGGAGTCCTGTGGCACCTTAGAGAGAGTCATTAGGGCATAAGCTTTTCTGGGTAAAACCTACTTCATCAAATGAATTGGAGTTAATTCCAGTTGGAGTCAACTACAGTTCATCTGATGAAGTGGATTTTACTCAGAAAAGCTTATGTCCTAATGATTCTGTTAGTCCCTAAGGTGCCACAGGACTCCTTGTTTTCCCTCAATAAGCCATACTTCCAGATCAGCAATGGCTTGAAAAGAATGAACAGGGAATTGAGGATTGACCTTTCTTTGTTTCCAATTTTTTTCTTACTTCCTACTAAAGAGAGACACTCTGAAAATGATCATCTTGAATCTAGACCTTAGTATTTTTGGACTGGTCTACAGTAGACCAGAAAGGTCGGCTTAAGATACGCAACTCCAGCTATGCAAAATGCATAGCTGGAGTCAGCTTACTTTAAGCTGCCCCATGGTGATGTCCACCCAGCAGGAGGCCGATGGAAGCATATGTTCTTGTCTGCTTCCGTTACTCCTCACAAAAGGAGGAGTACTGGACACCAGCATGAGCTGCCTCAGCATTTGATTTAGGGGTCTATATTAGACACTCTAAATCGAACACAAGAAGGTTGACCCCCAGAGCATCAGTCTTCCGGTAAGTATAGACGTGCCCTTAGAGACTTCCCTGGGCAAGGTTTATGAATTCATCTACAAAAGCAAAGATTCCATGTGATACTTAACAATTTCTGGGCTCTCTGAATAATTTTAAAAAAGGGAACAAAATTTAGACTTGAGGAATAAGTCAGTTGATAATGAATGACATAGTGCAGGCCTGGGCAAAATATGGCCCACGGACTGGATCCGGCCCACCAAGCCACTGGATCTGGCCTGCAGCTGCTGTGGGGAGCCCCAGGCAGGCTTCCCACTTGACTCACCCCTCCCATGCCCGGCTCAGAAATGCATCTGTGTTTCTTTAAAAACTCTTGAGCCCAGAGGGGAAGGGGAAGGGTTCAAGTGCTGTACCCGCCCCCAGCACCATCTCGTTGGACAGTTTCTGGCCAGTGAGAGTTTCCTGTTTGAATAACAGGCAGCCATGAAGCACCACGCTCCCTTCCCTCCAGGGCTCGTAATTATCCACAAAGCACATGGCTTCATCCTGTGCGGGGGTGGGGCAGGCTTACTGCCTTCCTGCCTACCTGAGAAACTGCTGGCTTCTGGGTGGTAAGTCTCCTGGCCAGAGCCTCCCTTCCCCAGCTTTCCACAACCAGCCCCTCCTTTCCCAAACCCTCTGCTCCCCATTCCTGCACCCCAATACCCTGCCCCATATCACAATCCCCTCCTGCCCTAGCTCAGAACCCAAACCCTTGCACCCCATCCTATATCCCAAATCCCTGCCCTAAGTGCCACTTTCATGCAGTTACTAGGGTTGTCAATAGACTTGCTGGGGCCTCAGGATGAAGCTGATGTCTGAGCCCCACTACTGGGTGGGACAAAGTCCATCCTCCATGCACTCGAGGTAGCAGGGCTCAGGCTTCACGCTTTCTGGGGCTTGAGCAAGCTCAGGTTTCTGCTCCTTCCTGGCTTTATGCAAAAAAAAATTTTGCCCAAAGAGGGTCATGATGCAGTTTTAGAACCCCTGGATGAGAATTTAACACAGGGAATGTCATGTCTTTATAGTCCTACTAATTTCTTATTGGCCCAAGTTTTCACTTCCTCTTGTACCTGGTATATTGTATTTATTTTTAAACCATATTGTACTAGTGCTACATGAAATATTCACCATGAAATTCAAAACCCATTTCATTTCAGGTTTTACATGAAATCAGAGTCTTTTAAAAATTAATTTGAACTAAAATGTGAAACTATCTAAACTTTCTCTATATATTTGTAGTGCAGCCATCTCCAGAGCACATGAGCACCAGCAGGCTCAGTTTCATTGCTATATGGTTCAACTTTTAGTAAAATTCACAAAATATTCTAAATTATATTTTTTCCATTTTTCTTTCTTTAGCTAAATCATATATTATGTCCATTCGTGCATTTTATATCAGCACACTTGGAATCAGTAGTTGTTCAGAACTAGTTAAGACTTCAGAACTAATGATTAGACACAAGCTTAGACTACTCCTATGCTTCAAGTTAATCATCAAGGGCACGTCTACACTCACCATGCTGGAGTTCTATGTTCTGGTGTTCAATTTAGTGAGTCTAGTATAGACCCATAAATCGAATGTTGAAGGAAGCTCCAGGCACCATCTTCACTCCTCACAGTTGTGTGGACACCGCCAAGCTTGACTTAACCGGCTATGTAGTCTATGTAACTAGATCTGGGTACCTTAAGCATACCTTAAGCTGACCTTCCAGGGCTAGTGTAGACCTGGCCCAAGTGTTTTTCTACATTAAACTCTAATGCAGTTGCAGAGGCTGCTAGCGTGTGGAGTGGCCTTGCAGGTGATAGTGCCTACATAGACAAAATAGCCCATGTGTTGAGCCACAGTCCCATTGTGGTACATCAAAATTCCTACTCCCAATTACTCCTACATTTTTTACTTAGTTTTTAAGTTAAAAAATGTATTATAAGGCAGGAATAATTAAAGTAGGTTTTTTTTTCAAATCCTAGTGTGATTTATTCTGCTATAAAAATAACTAAATTTATTTGTTTGTTCAGTGACTTTTTCTAACAATAAGGGTGTTGACACAAATACTTTTAAAAAGTATTTCACAAATACATTACATTATAACTAACAATACAGGCCTCACCAAAATGCTCCATTCATGTTGTTTTTCTTTTGTTTGTTTTAAATGATTGCTGTATAATCTATACTAGACAGTCTTTTAGCCAAAGACAATTTTACTGAGAATATATAATGCATAATTGTGTTCTGCAGATGAGAATGCGCCTGGAATCTTTCTCTCTCCTGAAATTACTAATATTCCCTAGGAGTCATCTTGTTGTGAATTGGCCTTTTTCATGTCATTTGTCTTCATTCATTACAGCTGTTATTATAACACAGCAAAATGTTTTTCAGATTGCATTTTTGGATGATTTCTATCTACTGTGCTGAAATACATCAAGGATTGTAATAACCTAAAGCGGATTAGACTTTAAGGTGAGAAGATGTTAAATGAATACAGCCTGCATATGTGTTCTAACATGGTTAATCATCTTTGTGAAAAAAAGATGATAGTGGCTGCAAATATATATATATATAAATATATATATCACATTTATTTGGGCAAGATATTTCTTATTCCTTTCATCTTACTTATCTGACTGTCATAATTGCCAGATGGATCTATAAACTGTCTGAGATTTTTGTGGCACTTGCTCCATATAATGATCATAAACTGACTTGCTTTGCTATGGTAACATAAAGCTAATTGGGTATAAAACACTGAACAGATATTTCCAAAATCATTGCACATCTAGTGGTTTTTCAGAGTGGTAAATGATGAGGGAAGTTATGGCGGTTATTGATACTAAAAATTAATTAACTGTTTAGGTTCAAATTCCTTGATAATCAAATTATATTGGTTCACTTGCCTGGAATATTATGTTGAACCACATTATCAGATGTATTAAAAATCAAAAAGAAATTCTACAACTTTAGTGTGGAAATTGCATTGTATCTTGCCATGTCTCCAGAGTACATTTGTTAATTTTTTTTGGGGGGGATAGAAAATGAGAGTGTATAGTGGTGTTATCAGTTAATAAAAATATAACTTTTCAGCAAGATGTTGGCCTGGAACTGTTGCTCTGTTTGCCTTGAACTGATGATCAGGACTAATTACAACATTCACAGCATGCACTTCTTTCTGTGAAATACATACATTTAATAAGTGGCTTTTATTTAATGTTTCAGTAATATGGTCCTCGTTATCTTTCACATTGTGGCTCAGTTGTACTTGTCTTCTGCTGCCAAGGACAGAAGGGGCTTAGCTGGCTTGTGGGGAATCCTTGAGTGGTGAAGACCTAGAATGATGATGGGTGCAATATGAGAATATAAATAAAATACTTATTATTTCCTTCCTTTTCCTATTAAACTCTCATTGCATGTCCATCCTTCCCACAGTCCTCTGTCTTATCCATCTCTCACAATATAAATGGAACTGGCATGACATTTGACAATTATTGCATTTTTTCAGTGTGTCTGTTGTTGATAGGTCAGGATACTGATGTTGTTGTTATTAGCCAGGATGGACAGGGATGATGTCCCTAGCCTCTGTTTGTCAGGAGCTGGGAGTGGGCACCAGGGGACAATTCACTCGATGATTACCTGATCTGTCCATTCCCTCCAGGGCAACTGACTTTGACCACTGTCAGAAGATGGACTTTTAATTTGGCTGTGACAAAAGGAAAAATGTCCTGGGTGCCACCACTGTGCAATGCTATCATAAGGTTGCCTTCTGAGAATGTCTTTATGGCCCCTGGGATAGGAGTTGTGGCAGGATGAGAAGGGGGTCAGGGTCATGCATGAAACAGGATAATTCCAGAAATGTTCCATAACTTAGGCCTGGAAAGATGTCAAAACTCTTATCTTCACTGCAAAAAAACAAACGTGTCCTTAATTTTGGTTAGCTAATCTGGGTAAAAATACCAGTGAAGTCAAGGCAATTTCTCTTTTAAATCGAGTTAACTAGCCCAAGTTAAAAACACAATGTTTTCAGTGAAGACATTCCTTAAGCACATAGATGGCTGTAAGAAGCCAAGATCAAAGGGTGATGCAAAAGAGGATGGAAAGCTCCCTTAATACTCAGACTGTAAAATCTGTAGCTTCCCTGTGACAGGTCACACTTCTTAGGAGAGTTCTGCTGCTAAGTTGAAAAGTCCCTATGTAAGTCCAGTCCCCAAAGAAAATGTATAGTATACTTATGTTCCCGCTTCAGTGTAGAGTAACACATTGACCTCAGTGGGAATCCTGATAAGTGAGTTTAAAGCACTCACCAGGGATGCAGATGTCCCAAGTTTACATCCCTACTTCCATGACAATTTAATTATTTTCTAAGACGGGAAAGAACTTCAGCAGGAGAGACTGACATTTCCCGGAATACCAACAGAATGGAGAAGATCTCTTAGAATCCAGGTGAGTGCTCTCAACAGTGGACAAAATAAATAAGGTGGGCTCTTGAAAAATGACCAGGAAGAAAACGTTTCATTGGATCTGAAACATACTTTTTTCCCCAATTTGCCACGTTTGAGAATTTTTTGGATATGATTCAACCAAAACAGATTTTTTTTCTCTTCATATTTCTAGCTCTCAACTATGTTAATTTTGCCCCTTTTATCCTGGGCTTCAAGTTCTATGCTTCATCTCTTAAAGGCTGGGCTCCTTTAATCAGAAGTGTTATCCCAAACCAATCAAAACCATCCTATCCTCCCCAAACTCAAAAAGGATCTCCCTCCCCTCTGTGGGATGGCTCAACTATCTAGGGGTATGTCTACACTACAGCGCTAGTTCGAACTAACTTAGTTCGAATTAATTAATTTGAACTAAGCTAATTCGAACTAACGCATCTAGAACTAAAAACTAGTTCGAATTAGCGTTTTGCTAATTCGAACTAGCAAGTCCACATTGAGTGGACTCTGAACAGGGCTTAAGGATGGCCGGAAGCAGTGACAGCAGGGCATCAGAGGAGGACTTAGAGTGTGGAGATGCTGTCTCAGGCTAGCCGAGGGCTGCGCTTAAAGGGTCCCGACCCCCACCCCGGACAGACAGTTCTAAGGGGTGCCCGGCTTGCAAAGAAGTTCTGGCTTGGAGTGCCCGGAGTACCCACACTGGGCACATCACACCACTCGGCCATCAGCCCGGCTGCACTTGCCGCAGGCTGCCATCTGGGGAGAGGGGGCAATCGGGGGGCTGCAGGAGAGCTTCCACCCCCAGAAGCCCGCAGAGCCAGCCCAGTCCTCCCCATCGGGGGCTCGTACCCCATTCCTCCCTCACCTCCTTCCACTTACCCTTCCCTAGCCCCCCTTCTTATTGATGTACAAAATAAAGATAACGTTTCTTCCAACATTGACTGTGTCTTTATTGAACAAAACTGGGGGAGACTGGGAAAAGGAGGTGGGAGAGGGGAAGAGAAAGGCTGGGAGAGGGGAGGGCAACTAACATGATCAGGGGTTGGGAACAGGTCCCAGATGAAGAGAGGCTACAGAGACTGGGACTGTTCAGCTTAGAAAAGAGGAGACGGAGGGGGGACAGGATAGAGTTCTCTAAAAGCAGGGGTTGGGTGGAGCGGGTGCATTCAGAAAAGTTCTTCATGAGTTCCCATAAAGAAGGACTAGATGACACCAAAGGAAAGGAATGGGTAGCAGGCTTCAAACTAGTAAGAGAAAGTTGTTGTTCACAAAGCAAATAGTTAACCTGCGGAACTCCTTGCTTCAGGAGGCTGTGAAGGCTACAACTAGAACAGAGTTTAAAGGGAAGTGAGATCAAGTCATGGAGGTTGGGTCCATGGAGTAGTCTTAGCCAGGGGGTAGGAGTGGTGTCCCTGCCCAAAGTTTGTGGAAGGCTGGAGAGGGATGGCACGAGACAAATGGCTTGGTCACTGTCTTCGGTCCATCCCCTCCAGTGTCCCTAGTGTTGGCCGCTGTCGGCAGACAGGCTACTGGGCTAGATGGACCTTTGGTCTGACCCAGGACGGCCATTGTAAGCTCAGGGCTCAGGGTCGGGGGTCTCAGTGGACCCCCTTGATTTTCATGCACACCTGCTCCTGGGTGGCCAGGCTGGCAGCTCTCGTGACCTAGACGGCCACTTTCCTGTGCCTAGTGCGGAGATCATGGACGAGGTCCACGATGTCCGCACTAGCCCAGGAAGGTGCCCGACTCTTGCGGTCCAGGGCAAGCTCCCGGGAGCCGCCAGCCTGGTCCCGGGAAGAGAGGGTGGGCTGGGGGACATCGGGTGGGTGGCTCTGTGCTGTGCCAGGTGCAGGGTCTGCCGGCTGGGTGCTGGCAGGCTTGCACCTGGCATGGGCACCGTAGCCAGCCCGTGCCCCTTTAAGGGGTCCGGGGCCGGGAGGGGGGCATAGAGTTTCCCTGGTGTTGGCCAGAGTGGCCACCAGGGAAACCTGGGGAGGGCTAGCCTCCCACTAGTTCGAATTAAGGGGCTACACACCCCTTAATTCGAACTAGTAAGTTCGAACTAGGCTTAATCCTCGTAAAATGAGGTTTTCTTAGTTCGAACTAAGCGCTTTGCTAGTTCGATTCAAATTCGAATTTGCAGAGCGCTAGTGTAGCGGCTATGAATGTTAGTTTGAACTAACATCCGTTAGTTCGAACTAACATTGTAGTGTAGACATACCCTAGTTCACTTTGTATGATCAGACAGTTGATTTTTTTTCTTTTCTGTATGTTCAAGTTAGATTGCCTGGAATGTTATAGCAAGTCCCAACTACTCCCCGAACCTGCCTTCTCTGCTACAAATCTCACTTGAAATGCTGACTTTTCTTAAGTCCCAGATTTCCTCTGTCCCTCTGAGATCTAAATGGATAATATACCTGTCATAAAATGTGCCTCCCAACACATTTCTACAGTTCCTAGCAAATTATTCTGGGACATTTTAAGCACTCGCATCATATACATAATACATCAAGAAGAGGCTGGTTAACCACGCCAATCCACCAGCCATTTAAGAAGACATCTCAAAAAGATAAGAAAAAAATTCAGTACTGCACTGCAAAGATAAGTGCAGCATGGAGTAGTCACTGGCATACTCAGAAGTCCTCTTCTCCTTTTCCAGGAGCTGAGCAACATTCACTGAAGATAGTTGGAATTATATCCTATAGAAGGAACATAGGGGTTCTAGATATTTTCTCTAGCCACTGGGCATAAGTAAGGGAGCTCTGGTAATGGGATGTTTCTGGGGAAAAATAACTTTAATCCCAGTGAAGCTGTGCATAGTACTGACTGGGAATTAAGAAGGCCTAGCATCTTCTGAATCACCAGCCACACTTCAGAGAGTTGGATGCTTTCCCCCTATCTCTACTGCAAGTTGCTAACTCCTGCTTTCCTTTTACCTCCAGCTACCTACTTTTAATGATAGGACTCAGTTACTCTACTTAACTCAGCCATGCAATACTATTTCTATCTCCTTATTTTATCTTCCTTTAACCTAGAAGAATTACAGTATTTTAATTTTTTTTCTTTTGCTGCAGGGCATAACACCTTGCAGGGCACTTTTTCTCTACTTCAGGCTGTCAAACTTCTTGACTTTCCATAGTAGCACTGTCTACAACTTAAGACAACCAGGCAAGCTTATTTCTATCCCTTTATCTCATCTCTCTTTGGCCTGCCAGCATATTTTAATATTTTCCTTTGCTGCAGGACACAATTCTATGCAGGGGAACTTTCTGTATACTTAGGGCACTGAGACTTGTTTGACTTGCCATGATAGCACCATGTGTCTGATACTCCTTCTGTTACTGTCCCTCACCTTAAATAGCCCCCTGTAGCATTCCAATCCACTTTTCCAGTATGATGGGCCTCTTTAATCCCAGCTATGGTGTTACTTTATCAGAGCAGTTTCTCTCTGTCTTGCTACAACAAAGCCTTCTCTGCAATGATATGTAATCCAACAGAGCCATGATAGCTTTCTATTCTCTATTGATATAGTCTGGGGCTTTAAAGTAGGTTCTTTTTGCTTCTCATATTTATATCTTGATGTACTTGCACAGAAATAGCAAGGCACATATCAAAATAGCCAGGGCCTATGTTGCTCCCAATTTGAAATGGTAACAACTGAATGTAACAATTCTAGTCTTCAGATCTCTAAATCTGTGAATATGTTATCTGAATGTTGTATTGTTATTTACCAGGGCTCCTATTAATACACTGTTACATGTGAGGGTATGTCTACACTACAAAGTTAATTCAAAATAACAGCTGTTATTTCGAATGAACTTCAATAGAGTCTACACATTAGATTAAGAAGTGCTTAATCTAATAAGCAGAGTGCTTATTTCAAATTTGGTAAACCTCATTCTACGAGGAGTAATGCCAAATTCGAAATAGCTAATTCGAATTAAGTGCTGTGTAGACACTTAATTCAAAATAGGGGGCCTCCAGCCCTTCCCAGTTTCCCCTGGTGGCCACTCTGGGCCAAACCAGGAAAACTCCTCTACTCTCCCCTGCCCTGGGGCCCTTAAAGGGGTAGAGTATGGCCACTGGGCACATGCCAGAGCCAGGCCTGCCAGCAGCCGCAGACCCTCACCCAGCGGCCGCACAATGGCAGACAGTGGCAGCCAGCCATCCCCCGTTCAGTCCCCCAGCACCCAGGGGCCAGCCAGGGGCTGTCGATGGCGTGCACCTGCCTGGACTGGTGTAGAGATCATGGACCTCACTGAGGTGTGGGGAGAGGCCACCAATGTCCATGATCTCCACACCAGACAGAGGAATGCCACTGTCTATGACCACATAGTGGTGACCATGGCCTGCAAGGGACACCCAGGAGCTGGTGCACCTGAAAGTTAAGGAGCTCAGGCAATGCGTATTCCAGGGCCACTAGGGGCAGCGCTGAAGCAGGGGCTGCCACCTGACCCTACTTCCCCGCCCTTGACTGAATCCTGAGGACGGGATGGTCCATGTCAGCCCTGGGGGCAGCAAGCCGGGAGCTAAGGGCCCTGACCCGGGTGCAGCAGAGGGGCCACCACCAGCTGTCCTGGCACCGGAGTTGGCAGGGTCGTCCAGGGAGGCCATACCAGGTAAGTGCCAGCACTGTCCCCTATCCGGGGGGGAGGTGGGGAGGGAGACCAGGGACCACACATGTGGGCCATGCCTCCCATGGATCACGCAGCCACCTGTGCATGTGTGGGCATGTGCCATGCCACCCTTGGGCAGGTGGCTCCAGCTGCGTGCCACACAGGGGCCGTGGCCTGATAGTCACACGTGTGTGTGAAGAGACCCAACATGCTCCCGACCTCAGGGTGGGACACAGCAGGACACCCTCCCTTCACACACACCCTCTACACAGGGGCAGAGGACATCTTCTCACCCCCCTCCCCCACCGCCTTGGCCACACTATACACAGCACAGAGGCATGGGTGCGGTCTAAGGGCAGCTCCCACTCCCGGGCAGAGCCAGACATGCTGTCCATGGCCTCTGTGCAAGCACATTGGCTCTGATAGTGCAGGGCACAGTCGCCCTCATCTCACAGGGGTGGTTGGACATCGTCCACTGTGTCTCCAGGGAGAACTGACCACTTCTCTTCTTTCGCTACAGCTGCACCAGCTGCTAGTGCAGGGTGCCCCATCCCGCCCGGGACATGCTCCCACACCCATGGCCTCAGCAGGACCAGCACCACGTGGCAGGGGTACTGAGAGCAGCACCTGCAAGCCCTGTGAGGCCGGACCCGGATCATGGAGCAGCGGGCGCAGGACGTCTGGGAGTTCCAGTGGGAGCTGCTTGCTCAGAGTCGTTCCATCTGTCACCATCTGCAGGACCTGGTGCAGAGCGTGCTGCCCCGTGCCGGTCCTGTGCCTGCTGCCCCCCCCCCCCCGCAGCTACTGTTCCTCCTCCCACTCCTGCCCCCCCGCCACCTCTTCCTCCTCAACCTCCACACCCTCCCCCTCAATCTCCACAGCCCCCACCTCAACCTCCGCACCCTCCTCCCTATCCCCCTGCGGATGTTGAGGCCCCCTCCCCTGTGGTGCTGCGAGGCAGTTGTCCCAGCGAGACTCCCACCCCTGAGCGCTGAACTTCCCCTCCCCCTTCTTCCCCTTTCTTCCCCCTTCCAGCTCCCTCCTCCAAGTTTTCCCCCTCCCCTCTCCTACCCTTTCTCCTCCCCTCTCCTGCTGCCCTTCCCAATCTCCCCAGAGTTTCATCCCCCCTCAGTTTTGTTAAATAAACAGTGTTTGTTTTTTTGAGACAAAATTGCATTTTATTTGACATCAGGAAGGGGGGACTAGGGAAGGGTAAGTGAAAGGATGAGAGGGAGGAATGGGGCACAAGTCCCCAGCGGGGCAGACCAGGGAGACTGTTAGCACTCCTCAGGGTGGAAGCTCTCTCGCAGGGCCCCCTGGATCCTGACAGCCCCTCGATGGTCCTCCAGGATGGCAGCCTGCAGACAGTGCATCCAGGCTGCTGGCAATGTGTCCACAAGACGCAGCAGAGTCCCCGGGGGCAAGTCTGGTTCCATGTTGCAGAGTGCCGTGGTCTCCCGAGTGAGGGCAAGTAGAGCACTCCAAGACATAAATGCTTTGCTGTCCCTCAGCGAGGTAGACCAGCAAGCAGAGAAACCTGAGAACTGACTGTCCGGGATGGGGGGGTAGGGTCCCTTTAAGCACAGACCATGGATAGCCTGAGGTGGCAGCCCCACACACTAAGTCTGACCCTGATGCCCTGCTCGCACTGGTTCCAGCCAGCCTTACCTTCGATTCAGGGTCCACTCAATGTGGACGTGCTATTTCGAATTAGAAAAACGCTATTTCGAATTAGTTTTTGTGTATAGATGCGTTATTTCGAATTAACTAATTTGAAATAAGTTAATTTAAAATAGCACTGTAATGTAGACATACCCTGAATTATTAATTATTGTAGGAGGTAGAGCATAAGAACCCCTTGTCATGGAGCAGGACCTGAGTCCACGAGAGTCTGTACAATACGTCACAAAAAAGTGATTCTACCCCCAAAATCTAAATACAAAATCTAAATCTTGTTAACATCTAAATACAAGAGAAGAAGAGACAACAGGTAGATGCCAGGGAGCACAAGGAAACAACTGGACAATATAGCTCTCAGATTATCTTCACTTGCTCTGTATATAATAATAGTGCACAACGGGCCACAGACTCAGCTGATGCAAATTGTGATTTCTCCATTGACCACACTGGAGCTACTATATGAAGATTTATTCCAATTGAGGAACTGGTCTATGAATGAAACAAATGAAAGAAAATTGGCATGGCCATATATGCCAAAGGGATACAATAAAAAAAAGTGAACACATATAACATTTTTTTTATTGTATCCCTTTGGTATATATGGTTGTGCCAATTTTCTTCCACAATTCGATCTGAGAAAGTGGGTCTAACCCATGAAAGCTCATCACCTAATAAACCATCTTGTTAGTCTTTAAAGTGCTGCATAGTCCTGTCTTTTGTTTCAGCATGACCAGACTAACACAGCTACCTCTCTATGGATATGTCTACACTAGGTAGGCAAATCAGGCAACCAGAGTTGCAAATGAAGCCCGGGATTTAGATATCCCGGGATTTATTTGCATTCTCCCGTCTGGTCGCCATTTTGAATTTTCACTAGCCCAAACTCACTGCCGTGCTTAGTTCAAATTAACTGTTACTCCTCGTGGATTTAGTTCGAATTAATGTTTCACTTCCGCGTGTAGCCGTGTGGCAGAGAGTTCGGGCTAGTGAAAATTCAAAATGGCGACCAGACGGGAACATGCAAATAAAGCCCAGAATATTTAAATCCCGGGCTTCATTTGCAACTCCGGTTGCCTGATTTGCCTACCTAGCTTGAATTAATGAGCTAGTGTAGACATACGCTATTATTGGTCTCTGAATGGTTTGTACAAAAGCTCCAAATAAAGTGGGGTATATGAACTCTTTTGTAAAGCATTTTCCTTATATGGAAAGTATTTAATGTGGTATATTATTATTTAATACTAACTATCATCAGAATGGAAAGCCTGGTATCAAAGCTGAAAAAAGTCTTTATTCCATCTGAATTATACAATCATTGATAAGCTTTGCATTAGTAAATTTTGCAGCTTATTATCTCCTCAGTCCACGAAGAAAACACTTTGATTTCAATGCACATGCACAGATGGGAAAACAGGAGAGTACAAATAACATCTGAGGGACTGTTTCCCTCTTTGTCTATATGGCTCCTGACAACCCTCCTAGAATCATGAAAGTAAAGTCAATATAGCAGATTATCCTATATATTTGCTTGGCAGTTTCTTGATGGATGCACCACTGTTGATTTGACCCAGACATAGCCATCCCACCACTTGACACCACCACAACTGACATGACTAGTCACTTATTTACATATTTGTATTTAGGGGTGGGAAAGGCATGGATTTAGGATTTTGTTTCTTTTAGAGGGATTCATTCTGCCGTATGAGGGCTATTTAGGCTATTTAGGGACCGTGGTATTGTTTGCTTTGTTCAGCCATATTTCTTTCTTCATGTTAATGAATGAATCTGAATTTTTCTCCAGGTCAGGTTACTCCATGACCAGGGAGTTTTTATGTGGAGCCCATCAAGCATGAGACGCTATTAGGATTAAGAAAGATTTGATTTGTGTTCTACCATGAGACATCATGGGGTTGATTCCATAGTTGATAGGTTGATGGGTATTATTATTGCTGATGAGTATTGCCTTTGTAGTCTAGAGACCTTTCTTTCGATGCTCAGCTGTGTCCCTTTCAGGATCACTTTTAGGGGCTTGATATTTAGGGTTCTTGATTTCAATGGCTGTAGAAAAAGGAAGAGAATGAAATCCAAGACATTAAGATACTACTAATGCTAATAATATTTAATTCTTATGTAGTGATTCTCATCTGTAACTCTCAGATTGATTTGTTCCTCAGGTGTGCAACTCTGAAGCCTTTTTTGATTTCTCTTTGTTTAGGATCAAACAGGAGTCAAATGGTTAGAATGTCTTTTTTTCCTACCCTAATCCTGATCAGGAGACCCTCCGTCTTTTCTTCTAGGAGTCAGAAGATACTACCATTATCCATGCCTTTATATGTTCTAGACTGGACTCCTGAAATGTACTCTAAATACCATTGTATATGAAAATGCCGTGGAAGCTAAAAGATGCCTTTGCACATGGCAGCCTGCTTGGTAAATGGTGAATCTAGTAGTTAATATGTGGTGCATTTGGAACTTAATGTCTTGGTTTTGACTTGGAAATCACAAACAGACTTGAGATTTCCTTCCTGAGAGACCATATTTCTCCCAAGTTGGTAATGCCACAGCTAAAGTCAGTGGTGGCAATCAGACTGGAGCTTTGTTGATTAAGCAGAAGGAGCTGCTGAATGTACTTCCAGGAGTGCACCTTAGCTTTAGAATTCATGCTTCTCGCTATGTCTACACCACAATGATCTATCAGTAAAAGGTACACAAATTGCTCTCCGCAATTTGAGTACCTTTTCCCAATAGCTTTTTCATAAGAGGCTTTTCCAAAATTTGGCCCATCTTCACTGAGCCTAATTTCAGAAAAGCCTTCTCTTTTGGAAGATCCCTTCTTCCTCATGGAAGGAGGAAGACAGGGCTTCCGAAAGAGTGCATCTGCTCTTTCACAAAAAAAATCAGAAGAGCAGAAGCATTCCCTGGATGTGGCAGAGTTTTTCTGGGATATCTCTGGTATCCCTGAAAACCGCCATAGTGTAGACATAGCCTCTCTCTCCTTGGTTCCAAAACTTTTAAATCTGATTATTGTCATTGTATATACCAAGTCCCTCTATTTGCTCAGGAATTAGAGAAAGGCTCAGAGGTGTAGAGGAAGCCAAAGGGGAGGAAATTAAAGAATGTTGTTTAGGTTCTTTGTGGAAAAGCTAAACTTTGTGAAATCTGCTGCTACTATTTTGTATATTTTAACTTTTATTTTCGGTTTCTTACAGCGTCTATGCCAAAGTACACCAAAGTCAATGAACCATTCCACAGACTTCAAAGGGCTTTCAATAGAGCCAATATAATACATTTTAAAAGATTATCTTAATGTGCTTAGATCCAGTGTTAAGCACCCTTTGTTCTTTTTAGATGAAAATAAACTGAATATATTTTTTAAAAAGCCAACATTCATATAAATAAGTTTTCACTGAGGTGTTTTAGCATTTCAAAGTTTTCATGAATAATGTGGCTAATTTTTATGTAAATTGTGCAGTGTTCTGCCAAAAACTGGAAGGTTATGTCTTGTATTTTTATCTTTGTTCTGCAACAGCTGTTATTTCCAACAAGCAAGAAAATAAATGAGAAGAGTCATGCCAATAGAAGCATAATCTGAAGACAGAGCTTTTTTTTTCAAATGATTCATAACAAAAAGCATTTTTAAAAATGTTTATGTAGTGGTGGTTGACGCAGAATATTTGTGTTGGAAGGCTGAAGTGGCAATCAGGAAGGATTTGTTGAAACCTTTTTGTATTGGAAAGAACCTGTGGATAAGTGATATGCGTTGTGCGTGAATGATAACACTTCAGAATAATTTTATTGAAGAAAACATCAGAGTTAAGGGATCTGTATAAAGTGTAAGAAATTTATAATTTTAAATGGCTAAAGAACTATGAGGAGTAGGTCTCTGTAGTACTGTAGGTAACCTTGTTTAATAAACGTAGTAAACGACATGTGTATTTGGTCTGTTTTAAATGGAATTAAAATGTGAAAACACATTTTGTTGATTAATTTCTAAAAAAAAATGGACACTGAGGAAGTGATGTTAAAAATTCTGACCCATAGTAAATCAGATTTAATTTTAATACTTAGCAATGTATCTTCTGGAACAACTATTTGAGATTACAAATACCTAGTTCCTTAGAGAGAATAGGGTCTTGTCTTCACTACATGGTTGGTCAATGCTGCTGTGATCAAACCACCAGCCATCAGTTTGTTGTGTCTACTTAGACGTGATAAATTAATCTCCAAGCTCTCTCCTGTTGACTTTGGTACTACTCCAGGAGTAGCTGGAGTCAATGCGGGAACAGTCCCTGCTGACCTTACTATACAAAGACACCACTATGGTAAGTATATCAACTTCAGCTACACTATTTGCACAGCTAAAGTTGTTCAGGTTAAATTGATGGGGAAGAAGGTTTAGTGTAGACAAGGCCTTAAAGAGCATAATTACCAAACTTGTATGCCCAAATTTAGCTAGCTTCACAGTTATTGACTACATAAATAAATGTAGTCTAAATTTTCAGCAATGTAGAACACCTGCAGCTCCCATTAATTTCAGTAGATACTGAGCATTGCTGACAATTAACCTCTTTTATTTATGTTTCACTATAGAAATAGGAACCATCTACATAAAGTTAATGACTTATAAACATATGTCTTTATGTCTAAGGATGTCCCCTGATGCCCAGATGCACAGTTTTAGAAAACTTTGCTTCACACTCTTCTGGTGACCACTTTCCAAGCTACAATGATCACTCTTAGCTGATCTCTACCCCAGATCCTCTTAATGGATCAAGTGAGGCTCAGTGAGTTCCATCTCCTTCTTGAGTTCATCACTAAACAAAAGACTAGGAATCAACTTCAGTTCTTCTCCTTTATTAAGTGTTGACACCCTCCAGACTTTTTCCCTAATGGGTGTCCAAATACCACTTAAATTAGCCTTCCACTACTTGTGATTTCTATTTCATTGCCTGGTTCTTGCAGACCCTAGCTCAGGGTTCCTCTTCACTCTAGGACCTTACTACAAGAGTTAACTCTGCTGCTATAGCTCTGCTTTCTGGACTACAGACAACCCCCTAACCTCAGATTAATTCTTTCCAGTAACCACACAGCAGACGTCCATCATACTCAGCCAGGAACCCACCCCTACAATCAGCTCCGGTGCCAACTCTGTCCACACATCTATAAAAGCAACATCATCATAGGACCTAACCACATAAACCACCACATGTGTGATGGTGGAATCTCCCTCTCTGGAGATATTTAAGAACAGGTTAGATAGACATCTGTCAGGGATGGTGTAGGTGGAGCTTGGTCCTGCCTTGAGGGCGGGGGGCTGGACTCGATGACCTCTCGAGGTCCCTTCCAGTCCTATGATTCTATGATTCTATGATTAGAGACTCGTACAACTGCACATCCACCAATGTGATGTATGTCATCAAGTGCCAACAATGCTCCTCTGTCATGTATATTGGCCAAAGTGGACAGTCTCTGTGACAAAGGATTAATGGACACAATTGATATTTGAAAATGTAACACACAGAAACCTGCTGGGGAATATTTTAACTTGCCCAGACACACATTACTGTATCTCAAAGTTACTGTATTATTGCAAGCCAGTTTCAAAAACCAACTTGAAAGAGAGGCTGCAGAACTTAATTTCATTTACAAATTTGATAGCTGCAACAAAAGTCTAAACAAAGACCTTGTGTGGATGGCCCGCTACATGCTACATCCTAATGACACCAAAAAAAAAAAAAAAAAAACCCAAGCACAGGGTATTTACGAGCACTTAGTATGCACTCTATAAGCTTCATTTACAATGGACACTCTGAGAATTTTTTCTCCTTTTTCTCCTTTTTCCTTTTCTTCCCATCTCACATCCCATCTCTTTCTCTGCTATTTATTTGGAAACTGGACCCCTTAACTCTATTCATATGAAGAAGTGGGTTATGTCCACAAAAGCTCATGATATCATCTACATGTTTTGTTAGTGTCTAAGGTACTACAAGACTATTCATTATTTTTTAAGCTTTTTCAGTTTCAGACTAACAGGGCTACCCCTCTGAAACTTTTTTGCCACACCAGTGTTAACTGTAAGCTATGGGTTTGTGCAATCACTCAAAAGAGATTCAAATGCCACCCAACTGATTAGCACAGCACCCACAGATAGGTTTTTTTGTTTCTACTGGGGGGTGCATATTCACACATGCCTCAGTGGACATAAAACTTATTCCATACATGGCTGGAAAAAAATGCACATGCGTGGAAGGTGAGAAGGAATATTATACCATACCACCATACCAAAGATTCAATGGTATTTATCTTTACTTATGGATCTTAGCCACCACAATGTGGAAAGGGCTGTTATATAATCATACTTTTTTTGATATATCTATCATCCATTTATTACACAGGAATAGAAATTTACCAGGTAAATATTACTGATAGAAATGGAATTCTAATTAAATATACCAACTGAATTCTGGCTGGATTTCTGTTTAATAACTTGGCATATTCTTGTCTTCTACATGGTTTGGTAGAAACATGAGAAATCTACAGAGAGTGACTCCCTTTATATAAATAGAAATCCAGCCATATTGTGGTTAAGACATCTAAGGAGAAATATCACTGTATCTCTGATATGGCGCTCTTGTACATACTGCTTTGTTGATGGCTAATACTGGAGATTTAAACGCACAGATTTTCATGATTGCGTTTTCTACAGATATAGCTATAGTTTTGAGAGTTATCAATGGGGTTAAACAATAGTTAATGGAGAATAAATGCTTTCAGTTTCAGATAATTTGACCTGGTATCTCAAATAGGTTGTATAGTAAAACTCCAATAGTCCGGCTTCCAATTGTACGGCACTCCCAATAGTCCGGCATCAAAATGGCAAGAGCCTAGTGAGTGAGTTTCGGCAAAAAATGAGTCACAAGGCAGCAGTGGCAGCAGTTGAACCGAGCAAAACCAGGCGGGACTGAATCAGTCTGCCACTGGCATTGTGTGATGCTGGACAGTGTTTGTGCTACAATAAGAAGGGTTAAAAACACTTTATATACAGTACATACTATATATATATAACCATTTTATAGTACCCCCTGATAGTCCAGCATATCCAATAATCCATCTAGGTCCCAAAGGTTCTGGATTATCGGAAGTCTACTGTAGCTGAGAACTGTTCACATTATAATTAACATTTTCAGAAAGAGACTAAGGAACTGAATGTAGTTCCCTCAGATCATGTTAAGCACAAGTTTCTATAGAAGAAGAAGACACATTGCAGTCTTCTTTCTTTGCAATTCCCTCTTCTCTGAGAGAGGGTACTAAGAATGAAATCTTCTGTATATTTATACAGACACATAAATGTATACATGCACATAATTTCTTAAAACAGAAAAAAATGGTGCAAGATTCTCTTGTGGATGAGTTTGAAGATTTTGAACTGTATCAGAACTGATTCCCTCATTTTTTTAAGGAACAGTAGAAAAGATATATTTCTTTGGTCTTTTTTTATTTAAAACAATATCTGGCATATAATATAGAACAAATAAAGTAAGAAAGACAGTCTCTGTGAATGTTATATTGATTGGCTTGACCAGTACAACCTTATTATATTTGCCTTCTTATTTACAGAGCAAAACAAAGAAAGAAATATAAACTGTACTCTTTTATAAAAATAACTATAATAAAAATTTGCTATTCTTATTACAAATGCGTTTTTCAATTTTCTTTTAGATTATTTGTACCAGCCAGACTTGATTATGGGTCATGAGAGGCATCCAGGGGCTGAGTATCTCAGACCTATTTCTATTCTAACACACTCTGAAATCAAGGGTAACTCTATTGGTGTTATATCCATGTAAAACAATGTCTAAATAAGAGATGAGGAAGGTTCACAGAGTATTAAATAAAAAGCTTCATTTCCGACAAGAAGTGTTTCTTCTGAGAATAAAGAAAATAACATGCAAGCATGGATAGTTGCCTTGTGGTTTTAGAATCAAGAAATTAAATAGCTTGATAATTTGTAGCCTATACATGTGCAAACAAATAATTATAATGAAAATTCTCCTCCTCCATTATGGGACTGTTTATCATTTTGTACGGAGTGCTGTGATGTGCCCTAGAGTCGTCAGTGAGAGTACACTTTGCTTTCCAAAACCTCCTCTGCTACCTGAATAATAACTGATATTGTGAAATAATAATGATGAAAAATGATTTGTGATGTCTTATAAGGAACTGAAAAAAGAAAAGTCAGTGTATTTTAGTATTTAATAAAGCTAAACAAAGAAAGGAACCCACAGATGCAATAGCGAAAGTGTGTTACCCATTTCAGTGGGTTTAACTCATGTGAACAGAGTTAAACATGTGGCTAAGTGACTGCAGTGCTGGGGCTTATAGAATTAACTGAAATTAAACAAATAAAAAAACAAAGTGTTTTTTAACAAATGCAGTTAGAACACAAATACGGTAAAGCACCAAACTGGTAGCAGGAAGAAGAGGGCTCTGTAACCTTGTCTGTCAAGTATCTTCGGCTTGATTCTCCAAGAGTACATCTACACAGCAACATTACTTCAAAATAATTAGCGTTATTTTGAAATAGCTTAGTCCGCATCTACACAGCAGGCAGTTATTTTGAAATAATGTTGAAATACTGGAGGACTTCTTACTCCGACCGCTGTAACCCTCATTGTACGAGGAGCAAGGGAAGCCGGAGGGAGAGTGTTATATATTGAAATAAGTGCTGTGTAGATGTGCCCAATTTCAAAATAAGCTACGCAATTGGCGTAGCTCAATTTGAGTAGCTTATTTCGAGTTAAAGCTTGCTGTATAGATGCACCCCAAATATTGACAAAAGCTTGTAAACCAGGAATAACTCCACTGAAAATAATGGAATTACACAGGTATACATGAGTAGAATCAGACACTTCAGCTCTCAAGGTATGTCTACACTAGTTCGTTAATTCGAGCTAGGCAGGCAAATCAGGGAACTGGAGTTGCAAATGAAGCCCGGGATTTAAATATCCTGGGCTTTATTTGCATGTTCCCATCTGGCCGCCATTTTTAAATCCCCCTTAGTTCGAACGAACGGCCCGCAGCTACACGTGGCAGTTTAAAATTAATCCAAACCAAGTCCTTAGTTCGGATTAACTGTTACACCTCATTCCACGAGGAGTAACGGTTAATCCGAACTATGGACTTAGTTCGGATTAACTTTAAACTGCCGTGTGTAGCTGCGGGCAGTTCATTCGAACTAAGGGGATTTAAAAATGGCAGCCAGACGGGAACATGCAAATAAAGCCCAGTATATTTAAATCCTGGGCTTCATTTGCAACTCACATTGCCTGATTTGCCTACCTAACTTGAATTAATGAGCTAGTGTAGACATAACCCCATTTTCCTTGATTTTGTACCACAGTGACTACACTGACTTTAAGGGACTTAACACATATGTAAGAGCAGAATTGGACCTTTCTACTGTATAGGCTTGAACAAAGTGACCCAACCTCCATTTGCATCAGCTGTCCCATCCGTAAAATGAGGAGGATGAGGATAATAGGCTTTAATTATTATTTTAAAGCTGGTTTGAGGTCCTGTAGGTGCTACAGATCACCAAAATATTGTTATACAATAAAATAGTATATACATCTGTGCAACTGTAGTAAAAACAACTCTTTCCACTAGTAATACAACTATATAAGTATTTCTAGTTAGCCTTCATTTTTGGAGCCATTAGCACAGCACTCATCATAGCAAACCACCAGTAAATATGTTGGAAGTATTTATTCATTATTGTGAGATTTGGGAGCGCTAAAACTCACTGGATGGGATGATTGTTTTGATTATGCCTTATAACATATATTACATAATATATAATATACTGTATTTAAATTTCTGTAGCATATTTATTGTAGTACTTTATGAAATTATGATTAAGAAACTAGAATGATAAAAAATGAATATAACATGGTAAATGGATTAAAAACTGACTTACTCATAAGTATGAAAACAGGGAATCATCAAGTACATGTTTGCCAATGGGATTCCACAGGAATTAGTTCTTGGTACTATGTTATTTTAATATTTTTATCAGTATTTCTGAGAAAGTTTACAGATAATCCAAGAGCACAGTATTGATAAATGATGGAGTGTATGAATCACTGAGACAGATCAATCTGAATCTCTTGATAAACAGGGTACAATCAAACAATATGCAGCTGGGAACAAAGAATGGAATACTTATAAGGTGAGAGGTTTTTCTTCTAGAGCAAAGTGACTTTCTAAAAACTTGAGGAACATAGCAGATAATCAGCTGAACATGAGTTCCTAGTGCTACATTGTGCCCAAAAGGGCTAATGCAAGGCTTGGATGTATGAAGGATAAAAGATGTCTTGATCATAATCTATTCTAGCTAAAAGTACCTATATGAGGGAAAGACTTTTGATCTTTGAGAGAATTCTTCATTTTGACAGACAAAAATACGCATCCAGTGGATGGAAGCTGAAGCTAGATTTTTTTTATTTACATTTTTAAATCAGCTTTTGGAACAATTAGCAAGTGATGTATTATTCATTACTGGTAATCTTTAAATCAAGGTCAGACGTTTATGCTGTATTTCAACCAGAACTGGTGAACAAGAAGCCAGAATTCATACAAAGGCATTTTATGGCCTGTGTTATGTAAGAAGTCAGACTAGAAGATTACAGAGATCCCTTCTAACCTTACTACATTTTATTTCCCTAAAATCATAATAATCAGAATATCTATGGCTGTGCCCTACACAGCACAGTTATTTCGAAATAACTCACATTATTTCGAAATAATAATGTGAGCATCTACACAGCAATTTCATTATTTTGAAATAATTTCTAAATAGCTCACGGCTTATTTTGAAACCTCATTCAACAAGGAATAACACCAATTCCAAAATAGCTATTTTGGAATAGCAGTAATATGGATGCTCCACTATTTTGAAATAGCTCCTCCCCAGGACCATTCAAAGGAATTCCTCCCCAGTGACTCTTAGGGCTCTAAATTGAGGTAGCACATCCACATTAGGGAAGTCTGTCTCAGACTAATTTTGAGGCTTCCCTGTAGTGTAGATGTGCTATTTTGAAATAAGCTATTTTGGAAAATATTCCAAAATAGCTTATTTTGAAATAAGCTTGCTGTGTAGACGTAACCTATAATAAATGTTAAATATGGAAGTAATGTCAATGATAACTAAGTGGCCCCTCTTAGGTTCTGCCCAGATTATGGCTCTTCAAATAATGGTGGACAGAAGGAGATGCACACCTGATATGTCCTCTCTTACCCAAGGGGAAATAGGTGAGAAGCAGGTCTGAGAGAGAGTGAGAGCTGTTCTAGTGATTATTGCTGTCCGAACATATGGAAGTAAGATGGGCCATTAAAAGAGGTGAAGTAATTTATTCCTTGGTCCCTCTGCAAATCAAGAGACTCAGCAACAAAGATGTCACTCTTAGGAGGCCATGTTTATATTTACATCTGCGTCAGCGCTGCTGTGATCGATGCAGAGGTGTTGATTCAGTAGGTCTGTTGAAGAGTCACTAAGTCAATGGCACAGCAGTCACCCATTAATTTCTAAACTCCAGCTTTCTGGGAAGAGTAAGGTAAATCAGCTGCAGAGTATTTGCTGTTATCACCGCATAATATAGACAACACTGTAAGGTAACTTACAGGTAAGTTACCTACATAATATAAGTAGCATAACTTAGTTCACATGTGTGGTTTAGACCAGCTCTAAGCCATAGTTCATTTTCCAAGTTGCTTCTCTAAAGGAACAGCTATGAGTGGCCTCCTGTTCAGGGCATATTGAAAAGCTGTAGTGTAGCCACATATGAACTGTTGAATTTCTTAAGCCTTTGTATATGTTTTAAAAAAATCCTTCAAGGATTGAAATTCCAACCGTCTCAATTTCTGACCAAATTCAAACCTTCCATCCCTTCACTCTAAATTCAAATGCACAGTTTAAATGTGTCAGTGCCTATTTTGGGGGGGTTTATGCATGCATGCAAACATCTGTGCTTGTAAATTTTGAAAGCATGTTTAAATTAGACTGGTGCTCCTAAATTACCATGATTCTTATGAAAATACTACCCACTGTGAAAATCTGGAGGACTACTGAAAATTTGCTCCTTAACTGGAAATCCATGCCCTTTGCTGTTTGTCTGAGAAAGACAGTAATTTGAAGTAATCCAGGTGCTAAAAAGGCATACTCACGCACAGAAGGTGTTTTATAAGAATACAATGCATACAGACACAAAATGGAAAAGGAAGTTATATAATGCTGATTTTATTTTGTTGTTAGCAAAACTTTGTTAATGCTGCATAAAGTGGGATGACATTTCTATATATCACTAAAAAATCTTCAAGAAATAATACACACTGAGCAGCAGCTGTTAAGATACCTATAATATGCCTTCTTTGTGAATTGCTCTTGTCTGGCTGAAGAAATTAGTTTGGCAGAACAATTTCTACTGCTTTATGAATATATAATGACAAATTAAGTACAGTTACCTGTATGCAAGGAAAATGATGAGAAGGCCTTTCACTGAGCAGATTACTTTTAGAAGGTTTAGTAACAGAGGGTTTAAAGTAGTTATTTTAATGGACAAACTGTAGGCATTTCAAGGCTTTGGTTCAGAAACTCAGGTTGGATAAGAACTATAAAGCTTATGTGCATAATATCTGAATCTCTTTGAGCTGAAAATCAGAGTAGATAACAAAAGAAGACAATTTTCCATGTGGTATTTCTTTATTTTGTTACGATCAGTTCTAACTGCAGACCAAACTAGGAAGTAAGATGCATCTGTAAATATTTGAGAACAAAATCTTTAAAAAAATGTGAGCCTTGGAAGGATGTAGGAGAAGGAGAATTTGGATCAAACTTTAAATAAGTTTCATTCAGCTTTTGCTGTCTCAAAAGCAATTTAATTACCCCTAATATTAATAGTCTCTTAGGGTATGTCTACACTACCCTCCTAATTCGAAATAGGAGGGTAATGTAGGCATACCGCAATTGCAAATGAAGCCCGGGATTTGAATTTCCCGGGCTTCATTTGCATAAGCGGGGCTCTGCCATTTTTAAAACCCAGCTCGTTCGAACCCTGTGCCGCGAGGCTACACGGGGCATGAACTAGGTAGTTCGAACTAGGCTTCCTAGTTCGAACTACCGTTACTCCTCGTGGAATGCCTAGTGCCTACCTACAAATGTAAAGTGATCTGGCATTCTGCAAATATCTCACAATCAGCATATGCTATAGCTTATTTTGTTAATACAGATGCCTTTTAGTAACACATTGGCACCTGCCCTGTTCTAGAAAGTCCAGCGATGAGGGACTGAAGGAATTGAACCTCTTCATTACAGGAAAAGATGGGGGGATTGTCATCAAAATGTGATGCTTTCTTGAAATGTTTTGAAGACCATGCACTCCATATGGAATGAGTACAATTCTTTTGCACTTTTTTTACTGATTGATTTTGTTTCATCAACACTCACCATGCCTGAGAACCATGAATAAACAGAGTGAGAAGCTTTCAGAATTATCTTCAGAATTCATATTTTTCACACTTGTCTGTATGGTAGAAATTTTACCTTGTGATGGATCATTGCCCATTAACTTCAGTCTTAGGATGAAAACATAGAATTCCCATCATTAGCTGACACTTGTATGCAGAGATGGGCATTGCTACTGTCAGCTCATTGCTATACTACAAAATTCCATAAAGGGACTTGCCATGGCAAAGGTGATAGACTGTTACACCTGCCTGGCCCAAACTCTCATTAAAACATAGCAGTGTCAGACAAATTGATCTCAATTTGATGGCATGGTCAACAGTAAAATTGATGTGCTTTCTTTGTGAAAAGAATAGTACTGCACATTATAGTGCTGGTTCAGAAGAATCCCCAGCTGACACAATTCATGACAAGTCAATGTGAATTATCTGTGAATAATGGACCAAGTGATCATTTAAAAATCCCTTCAATCTCAGATTTTGGAAGCTCTTCATGATGGTCATTTTGGCATTGTATAGACAAAGGCTAAATTCCAGAGTGATAGCTGGTAGCCAGGGATTTGCAAAGATATTGAGAGCAAGATGAAGTGCTGTACAACATGATAACGAATTCAGTGTGATCCTGGCTCAGTTCTTCTATCCCGGTAGCCATAGCCTAGGGCTACAGGGACACTGCAGCCTTCTTGCAGAAAAGCTTATGCAAATGAAGCGCAGTGTGGAATATCGCCACGCTTTATTTGCATAAGCTTTTCCGCAAGAAGGCTACAGCATAGCCATAGCTTTAGACTCCCTGAATGTGTATCCATGTGGAATTTGCCAGACATTTAGACAATCATATGCTTTTGATCATAGCCAGTGACCATTCAAATTGGCCTGAAGTTGTCAGAGTTTTTCATTACTAAGACCACTGAACACATTTGTACCCTGTTTAACCAGTTTGCTTTAGCATTAGAGTTGGTAAGTGAAAATGGACCTCAGCTCTGTCCTGAAGAATTTCAGAGATTCCTAGCTTTAAATAGATTCAGCACAGTTGCTCTGCTATATATCTTACTTCTACAAACAGATGAACAGAGTGCTTTGTATGAACACTTCAGCATGCCTTAAAAGCAAACAAGTCTATTTTAAGTGATTAGAACAGCCTGGACAATTTCTTGGATGTCTGCAGAAAAACATGACATACAGGTGAATTCTGCCTACTAGCAACTATTTACTTAAAATGATTTTGCAAACCTATTGCAACCAGCTCCATCCTCATTGCCTCACATGTGGCTAAATCCCTAGATATGAAACTTGGTTGATTGATTGGAGACTTATCCTCATTCTTTTCATGTAGAAGACTTAGTGTAGAATAGCAACTATGATTCTTGGCAATGAAATGAGTTCCTGGAAAACTTGTAAAATTCTTGGGACTTGTTTCATTTGTGATAAAATTACCCAACAGTATTTTATGAAATTATATATGGAGTAGCTGCAGTATTAAATCTGGGAACATTATAGTAGGGCTTTCTGTTTCTCTTTTCAAACCTCCTTTTCTTACAACTCCTAATTTTGATTACTTGTTGGGAGAAGCTTTGGTAACAGAATGAATTGATGCCTTACTACCATCTATTGGCATTCTGCAGGACACTGCTGCATCACCATTGCATTGTTTTCCCTAGAACATGCAAAAAACAACTGTGTTTCTTAGTAGGGGTATGTCTACACTACAGCCTTATTTCGAAATATCTTATTTTGAAATAATTTCGAAATAACGCGTCTACACACAAAATGCATTTCGAAATAGCATTTTGCTATTTTGAAATAGTGTGTCCACACTGAGTGGATGCTGAATCGTATTTAAGGCTGGCCGGAACGAGTTCTGGCAGGGCACCAGGTCAGGATTTACTGTGTGGGGCTGCTGCCTGAGGCTAACTGAGTTATGTGCTTAAAGGGCTCCACCCTATCCCCGGACACCCAGTTCTCAGGTTTCTCTGCTTGCTTGTCTACCTCGATGAAGGACAGCAAAGCATTTGTATCTCTGCATGATCTAGTTGCCCTCACTCAGGACACCACAGCACTCTGCAACATGGAGACAGAGCTACCCCTGGGCACTCTGGTGCTTCTCGTGGATGCGTTGCTGTGAGCCTGGCTGTGCTTTCTTCAGGCTGCCATCCAGGAGATCCATCGGGAGGCTGTCAGTATCCAGGAGTCCCTTCAGGAGAGCTTCCACCCTAAGGAGCACTAAGAGCCTCCCTGGTCTGCCCCACTGGGGGCTTGTGCCTCATTCCACCCTCACGTCCTTCCATTTACCCCTCCCTAGCCCTCCTGCCTGATGTCAAATAAAATACACGTATTTTCATGAACACAAACTCTCTTTATTTAACAAAACTGCATGGGGGGGAATGAAACTCTGGTGATACTGGGGAAAGGAGGCAGGAGAGGGGAGAAGAGAGGGTGGGAGAGGGAAACCTGGGAGAAGGGAGCTGGAAGGTAGAAGCAAGGGGACGAAGTGGGAGGGGAAGCTCTGGGATCAGGGTTGGGGAGGGGGACGGTCTCACTGGATCAACTTGATTTTCATGTGAACTTACTCCTGGGTTCACATTTGGTCTTTTGGTGGCCAGGCTGTCTATGGCTATCCTGCCATAGACGGCTGCATTCCTCCATCTGGTGTGGAGATCATGGACGTTGGGAGCATCCCCCCCCCCCCCAAACCTGAATAAGGTCCATAATCTCTGCACTGGCAGGCTCCTGGGAGCTGGCAGACTGCTTCTGGAGAATGGTGGAGGGCTGGCTACCAGTGGCTTGCTGGATCATGTTTGGGGGCTACTGGGTCAGGGGCAGTGACTGCTGGCTCTGGGCTGGCAGTCTTGGAGCTGGCACAGGCACTGTGGCCAGAGTCTACCCCTTTAAGGGCTCTGGGGAGAGGGGGCTGGGGGCCAGGGGAGGAAGTGAGAGAGAGTGGCTACAATGGCACCCTGGGAAGGCTGGAGGCCCTCTATTTTGAAATGAGTGTCCACACAGCACTTATTTTGAATTAGCTATTTCGAATTTGGAATAAGGGATCTTTCGAAAAAGGCTTTATTTTCCGAAAGATCCCCATCTAGACTGGCACTTTTTTCCGGTAAAGCTCCGAGCCGGAAAAAAGCGGAAGCCATGTTTATGCAAATGAAGCGGGGGGGATTTAAATCCCCGCTTCATTTGCAATTGTGATGTGTCTAATTTGCATCCCTTTTACAGAAAATGGATGCAGTCTAGACACAGCCTAAGTGAGTTGTTATTCCAGGGCAGAACATTGAAGTCTCTCATGTTTCAGGGGCTAGTCTACCTACAACTTGTCGTTTGGTCATACAGATTTTAATGTGAGACATGTAAACAATAATGTATACATATTAGGGGAGGTTTTTTTAATGTATGGTGGAGGATTATAATGTCCTGTCACTTATATATACACCAGGGAAGGGTTATGAAAGGATCCAACGTTTAGTTTTCCTGCAAAAGTTATAAAGCCACTGCCACAGAGGACAGCAATGTTTCCATTAGCTTCCTCTGGGAGTACGTCTATCTCTTTCTATACCAAGCCCAAATATAACTATTGCAATGCATAAAATTAATAATATAGATTTTATAATGAACTAAATGGTAAATTAATGAATTTGGGGGCTCTCTCAGGTTTTACCCCCAGAAGCATGGGAACATGTGTTTGCAGAATCCTTACAACTGAAAATTATTGATTTTCTTTAGGAGTTCATTTTTTTTGACCGTGAATAAATCAATTTTATTCAAATCAGCAATATAAATCAATAAAACACATAATCTTTTCCCCTTTTGGCCAAAAGCTATATTTAATTTTTGAAGTATTTACATTTCCTTCAAAAATTAAATACAGATAAAATACAAAAACTATTTCCCCACGTAAAACAAATAAGTGGGCTTGTTATACTGATGTTCTAATCATGATCATTCTTAGCTAGATTTGCTGAGTAACAGAACAATCCAAGATTTCCCCATAAAAGTAACTGGGAATATTCCTGTGAACTTCAGTGGATGCAGGATTTCACTCCAAAGACATGATGATAGGGCACAGGCCTTGTGAGTCAAAAGTGGTTCCATTCTTGGCTTTGCCATTTCTGTTCTCCATAGCTCTGGACAAGTCTCTTCTGTGCCTCTGTTTCCTTTTCCAACCTTTGTCTGGCTATCTATATTGTAAGCTCTTTAGGAGAAGAACTGTCTATAACAGCTTCACACTAGTGAATGTGTTACTTTCCCAGTTTTGGTAAGATATTCTTATCATGCTACAGTCTGAAATCCTCATTTTCTTTTTATTATGTATTTTCCAAATAAAATTCATATGGAAGTCACCATGCAAATATTCTGCAATCACTGACTCTGCTTCAGCTAACACAGCAGGCCATGTGTAAATTTGAGGATGATTCAGTCGATTAAGCATTTTTCCTGAACAAAAACTGAGGTTGTGTCTACATTGCAGGGCTTAACTCAACATAAGTTATTTAAATTGAGCTACGTCAATTCCGTATCTTCTTTTGAAATAGCTTATTTCAAAATAGGGAGCGTCTACACAGCACTTATTTTGAAATAGAGCACTCTTCCTCCAACTTCCCTTATTCCTTGTACAATGAGGGTTACAGGAGTTGGAGTAATAAGTCCTCCAGCTTCACAGTATTTTGACACTATTTCAAAATAACCACCTTCTGTGTAGATGGAGATTAAGTTATTTTGTAATAGTGCTAGTTATCTTGAAATAGTGTTGCAGTGTAAATGTATGCTGAGTGTTCTGGTAAGCCTTATAGGAAAAAGTCCATATTATTGCAAAAGATGCAACAGTGAGGTGGAATTGGACATCTTCCTCGCAAATTATACTCTCCCCTTTTTGCCTGGCCTGGTTGGCAACACCGTTGGCAAGCTAACCGTATACAGTCTTTGTAACTAGCTTGAAAATCAATTATAGCCCACTCCTTAGTCAGGTATGAGAAAGTAAAATTCAGAGTTCATGTGTGCACACATGATGTTGCCAATTTTGTTTCTAAGCAAGTCTTTAAAAGATGATTTCATGTATTCTTTACTGAACAATGTTCTTATATTGCTTTTAGGAAACTGAGAGGGATGTTGGGGTGTGTAATCATGTAGAACTGGAAGAAGAGTCATTGGCATCATTCCTCTTATCATTCTGAATACCTACCATTAATTTATTTTAATTTTATTTTGGTTTTCAGGGTTTTCCTGTATAGTGCCTAAAAATAGTTTAAACTATGACATTTTCTATTCTACTTCTATACCTAGTAAAAAGAGAGAGAGAGAGAGAGAGAGAGAGAGAGAGAGAGAGAGAGAGAGAGAGAACATGTGTGATAGGCTGTGTCCTGGAGATTTTGCCTTGTCTGTTATGTCATTTTTGCTCACTGTGAGTTGCCATAAAAGGGATTTTCGGAATAAATTTTCATTCTACATTAAGTGGGTTGAAAATTATTCAGTTTATTGATACAAACTATTGCATCCTTCAAGGATTGGAAGTAATTTATTGCCAGTTTAAAAATAGCCCTTTCATAGACACAAAGGAGAACTTGAGTCCCTATTCCTCTCAATCTATACTTTAGCCCATTAAACTGGATTATTGTAGCTTTTGTGGCAGCTATTGCAACCGCATGCAGTATCTTTAGGGACTGAATTTTATTAAGTGTATGACTTCTGTATCACTGTGATCCACTGATTATAAGCAATTTCAAGAGGGGAGAATTACCACAGTTCTAGGAACTGTGAGAGGTGATTACTAAAAACCAAGACTGTAAATAGCTCCAGAGAGGTACCACTTCCTGTAGTGGTTTCCACAAAGTGGTTCAGGGCAGTATCAAAGGAGAGGCAAAGACAAAGAAAAAACTCAGGATACAAAGATTGAGTTATAACAGATTTGGGGGTCTTCCTTTTGATTCACCAACTAAACAGGATCTGCTGTCATATATGGGTGTGTCTAAGCTGCACCCTTACCTCAAAATAAACTACGCAATTTGTGCTATGCAAATTGTGTAACATATTTCAAGGTAATTTTGAAATAAAGCACTATTCTGAAATGTTCCTTATCCCTCATGGAATGAGAGTTACAGGGATGCTAGAAAAGATTTTGAAATAATGGGTATGCTCAAAAGATGCAGAATAGCTATTTTGGGATACTTCCAGTATCTCGAAATAGCACCTCAGTGTAAATATAGTCATAAGATATCCCCAACATTTGTTGAAGGGTTCGAAAGATTTTGGTCTATCAAGGTCCTACAAGATTGATGAGCTATGTATTATATTTTAATATAGTATGCTTTTACCTATGAATACATGTGTTTGCTTTGGAAGAGTTGTCACTGGAAACACTTTGTTGTTGCCCTTGAAGACCAACTAAAGAGCAGGGAGCTAGAAATTAGTAAAACGTGTTTGGGATTACACAGTAAAAAAGCAAGAGGCTGTAGCCTAAAAACTCTGGTTCTGGAAAGAGAAGGTATGTGGATTCCTGTTGACAAAGGCATGAAGATTAAAGGCTTCCAAACCAAAAGGGCATTTTCAGAGCAGACCATGGAACTCAAAGATGCAGTGAGTCTGAAACTGTGTCAGCTCCTTCTTCGTTCCTGTTAACATGTTGGTAAACGTATTATTATTGGTATTATTCTCCAAAGGCCAATATGAAACATAGGGATGCATCCTCAGCTTTTTAAAATGGTCTCACTCTATTGATATAATTTGAATTAACACCAATTTACAAAAGCTGAAGACCTCTTTTACTGTATTTTTTCCAGCAAAATTCACCATGAGTTCCATTGGAACTAAGTATTACCTAGTATTTTATTGTCTCAAGTCAGACACCCAAAAACGGAGGCATCCAAATTAGAGAACCTATTTGAAAAAAATGGGCCTATTTTTTTTACCCATGTCTACAATTGAGAAATTAGTGCATGGCTAGGAATAAAACACAAATCCTGATGTACAGTCATAAGTCCCAACCACTGGGCCACTCTTTGGCTCCAGTTACTTGGTTCAGTATTATATATCCTCCAATTTTGTAGCACCAAGTCTAAGTTTATTGTGTATTCTTACGAGTCATAATGCCATCACGGTTACAGAACCTTCCTGTTTGCTAATCCAATTTTCTACTGGTGTTATTTTTTCATATATAGGTTACAATATTTTTTTATCTTGGAAACATTTAAATCTATTTTTAATCTTCTCTAGAAGTTTCACAGACTGATCCTGAATTTTCTAAGTAAATTGTAATGGATGTTATTACATACACTGCCTTATCTTTAAGTTATTCTCACTCGCGTTGGAAGAATGTTGATTTTTCTTCTTCCTCTGGATATGTTCAGTATTCTAAAGATTCCTGATAAAGGGCTTGCTTTAAGGTCACTGTGCCTTTGGCTTTTTTGTGTTTCTGTTAATCTTGCTCTTCTATTTTTTAATCAGCAGATATAGAGGTTCTACCATATAGAGTAGAAAATCAGATTAAAGAAAAAATAAACTTATTTTTTCATTTTATCTGTTGAGCTCCAAAAAGATGGAAAAAAATTAAAATATATGGTCCAGATCCTCACTGAAACCAACATATCTCTATTGAAGTCAGTGTAGATAAACGAGTTTTCACCAGCTGATCTGGCACAATCAGTCTCTATCTATTGATCTATCTTTCTTATCAAGAATTTCACTTCTGCTCTATTACAGTTGGCACACAACTAACAGATTTACACTATTCTTTAACAGTCTCTAATTTTTTAAATAAGCATAGAAAAGGGATCAAGGAATTACAATAGGAAGCTAAAAATATGAGGATGTTTGGGGGAAAGCTATTTACAGTCATTTGTAGTGGCAGCATTAAAGTCTATTAACTTCATAGTGCTAACAAAAGCTACGTAACCTATGATAGGTTATCAATTTCTTCATCTATAGAGTCCAATCAGAATTGCAGTTGTGACGTGTACACAGACACCTTCAAACATACACAACAGTAGATATTTGGTATTATGCCAGTTACTATGGGAATAAGCAGGTAAAAAACGCCAAAGCAGAAGTTTTTGAGAACATTCAGGATGAGGCAGGCACAGACCATGGAAAGACTCAGCAAATAGCAGAAGAGTGGCAAAATTATAAGAAACTGGAAACAATGTCTTATCATGGGAAATGCCCAATATCCATAACTACTTGCAAAGGCAATAATACAGGATTCTACATACTGTATACAGCTACATCTAGACTACATCCCTCTGTCAGCAAAGGGATGTAAATGAAGCACTTCGGAAGTGCAAGTGAAGCCGGGATTTAAATATCCTGCGCTTCATTTGCATAATCACGTAATGGCGCTCTTTCAAAAAAGCGCTATTTCGAAATTGAAACCGCAGTCTAGACATTTTTTGAGGTTTACAGGAACTTTTGAAAAAGTGCCTTGTTTTTGAAAGAACTGCATCTAGACTGTGGTTTCAGTTTCGAAATAGCACTTTTTCAAAAGAGCGCCATTATGTGATTGTGCAAATAAAGTGTGGGATATTTAAATCTCGGCTTCATTTGCACTTTTGAAGTGCTTCATTTACATCTCTCTGCTGACAGGGGGATATAGTCTAGATGTAGCCTAACTGTGGGTGCTCTGGAACTGGAGTACACATGGCGAAAAAATGGTGGATACTGAGCACCCACAGGCACCTCCCTATTAGTTCCTCTTTTCTCCTCCTTCCTATTGGCAGACCCAAGTGCCTACCATTCACCACAATCAGCTGTTCCATGGTGTGCAGGAGGCACTCGGGGTGGGGGGGGGGAAGAGGGAAAAAGCAGGGCATGCTTAGGACAGGGGCAAAATGAGGCAAGAAAATATGGGGTGGGGCAGGAAAAAGTAAGGAGGTGGTGAGGAGGGGGGTCTTGAGGGAAGGAGTGGAGAGGGAATGGCGCTGGGGGCAGTGCCAAAGGTCGAGCACCCCCTTGGCACATTAGAAAGTTAGTGCTTTTGCTACATACCACAATTTATTTTCCAAACTGTTCTTGTGAGTGGACTAAAATTTACTTGCAAAACACAACCTTTTTCTCCTTAATGGCCAGGGATTAGGATATTCCTGATGCATACTGGTGGTAATTGTCTAATTGGCATGTGAACACATATGCACTGAATCAGTTCTTGTTAAGTCATCCTAAAACATAACTTTTTCTCCACAATCCCATAGTTGAAAAATGAACATTGTATCCATCATACCTTGCAACTCCTCACAATATCTTGTATGCTTTGTGTGCTTGTCAGAATATGAATCTTCTCACTGTGGCGATATTTTTATACGTCTGGGCTGACACATAATCTTTAGAGGGAAAGGAGTATCTTGGGAATTGTAACTTTGCAAAAGCAACCTGGTACACTTTTGTAACTGAGAAGAAACTGTTACTGAAAATATTTTTTCTGTGCTACATTTTTCACAATGAATACCTGGTAAATATCCTAGAATTCAAGAAGGAGGAGAAAACATTAATCTCTGTGTGAGCATGGAGGGAGGAAGGAATGGGGAGACATGTTTCTTGTGCCTGAAAGATTATTTCTGTTACACCCCCCACAGAAGGCACACTTTAATTACAGTGCAGTCTTGAGAAAGCCACAGGAGGAAGCATTCGTCAGAAGTGGTACCACCACAGTGTGATAAATGTGTGAGCTCCTTGGCTCAGTACCAAATAAGACACAAGTACACAAGTACTGTAGGTGGTTTTCAAACTCCCCATTTTCTAGGTTCTTCACACATTGAGAAATGGCTCTCTCTTCCTAGCGTCAAGCATAGTACAGTAAATGAAACAGTCTAAGCACATTCTTCAAGGGTAAGGCACAGCAATAATTTTGCAGGGGGCCACTCCAAGAATTTTGGTAAGTGGCCATGGGACACACTTTTCTATAATATTAGGCTGTGTCTACATTGGCACCCCTTTCCGGAAAAGGGATGCTAATGAGACACTTCGGAATTGCAAATTCCACGGGGGACTTAAATATCCCCCCGGCATTTGCATGAACATGGCTGCCGCTTTTTTCCGGCTCGAGGTTTTGCTGGAGAAAAGTGCCAGTCTAGACAGAATCTTGCGGAAAATAAGCCCTTTTCCGGGAGATCCCTTATTCCTACTTTCAAGTAGGCGCTTTTCTCCGGCAAAACCCTGAGCCGGAAAAAAGCGGAAGCCATGTTCATGCAAATGCCGCGAGGGATATTTAAATCCCCGACGGCATTTGCAATTCCGAAGTGTCTCATTAGCATCCCTTTTCCAGAATGTGGGGTCTGGGATGGCATTCGGGTGCAGGCGGGAGTACAGGATCTAGGAGTGAATATGGATACATTCTGGAATTCTGTCCTGAGGCAGGAGTTTAGACGGGGGATCACTGTCTGGGACAGAGTTTGGGTGCAGGTGGGCACTCCATGTAGGGATTTAGATGCAGGAGGGAGTGCAAGATCTGGGAGGGAGTTTGGGTTCAAGAGAAGATTGTAACCTGTGACAGGGGTTTTCACTAGGTTAGAATTAACTACTTGAAATCTCCAGGACTACAGTACATGCATTTGCCAGGTTTTCCTTTATTGGAGGGGTAGGTGTGAAAATTCCTCCTGTTCAACCCTTGGAACAGAAAAGATTGTCAAGGAAGCTCAGAGAGATGTCTTACTGGTTTTGAGTACGTGATAGATATTAAATCAAAGGAGGGGATGTTGCCATACCCACTCAAGGTCTGAATGTTCCAGTCAGCAAATTGATCATGTTCACAATCCTTAATAATTCACATGATGAATATGTTCCCTTAATGGTCCTTTTGTGACCTTTTCAATACTGAATCAGTTACAAACTCTACTAATTACCAATATTAAACAAGTGTTATATCTTATCTTTTGTGTTAAGGCATTCCTCACTGTAACAACCTGTTTTGATTCAGAGGATTATATTGCAAAATAGGACTCACTTCCTACAGGAATAAAATGTTTCCAAATAAAATTGTAAGAGTCATATCTTGATTCCAAGCAGATGCATAGTCTGATAATATGTAGTGACTGACTAAGCTTATTGAGACCATATTTTTAAAAAGAAACAACTGCAATGCATTAATTTTGTATTGACTTCCAGCAACGCCAAATCAGCTAACCGATCTTTCAAGCTTTTCATTATTGCTAGGATTTGCTTCTTGGTATTTTTTAATGAGAATATCCTAATGTTTACTGCCCTGCTATTTGTAAGGAATTGAAGCGGTGGGGAGGGGGGGATAAAGCATAAATAAATACATAAATCTTGGATCAGTTTTTGTTATTTTCTGTAAATGAAAGATAATTCTTTGCAGAGTTTTCATTATAATTATAACCTTAGGGTGTTTAGTTATTTAAACCCCACAAACATGAATAGTTTATGTTGTAGAAATTGCTCCTTAGTGGTAAACCAAAAAAACTGAAAGAGACTAAAGACCTTCCCTACAGCAACATTCAGTTCACATTTAGAGACCTTTCCCCTTGTTGGCTAGTATATTACTGCCTGAGCAGTCTCGTGTTGAAGAGCAAGTATGGAATAATTTGGTCCTAAACGTTTTATAATCAAACTCCAATAACTAGAAACCAATACATAGTATAAAAAGGACAAAAACATTTTAGACCTTCAGAAAAAAGGGGATCTCACAAGGTGGCACTGGACATTTAAGAAGAAATAGGTCCATATATATGTGACTTGTCAGTTGCCTTCTGATTTGGTTTTAAGAGAGGGCACCTACGCCATATAAATGGGATCTCCCTGAGGGTTAGTCAGCAAAAGGGCAAGGGAGAGGTGTTTGGTGAGAGAGATCATCAAGTAATGTCTGACAGAAACCAGATGAATGTAAGAGGTCCTGAAGTGGTGAAATGAAGGTGGTTCCTGGCTGAAAGCTGAAGGCAGGAGAGCAGCAAGAGGCATTTGTTGACTGATCTCCCCAAGCCAGAGCCTGAGAGCTGAAAGCCATAAAGCAACAGCAGGAGATAGCAACTGACTTTTCAGCTGGAGAGCTGAACCTGATGATCAGAGAAAACTAAAGGGAGGAGAGCAGTGCAAGGTCTTATCCACCAATGTTCCCTGGATGGAGAGTTGGAGCCAGAAGACAGGACAAGGCTGAGGGTGTGTCTCTAGAAAGGACAAAGTCCCAGAATGGCTGCAAGCTTTCCTACAGTTGCAATGTAGCAAGAAGGTCTGGGATGACTGGTCTGGTAAAATAGCGATAGAAATGTAGCTGTGTTAGTCTGGTGTAGCTGAAACAAAAAAACAGGACTATGTAGCACTTTAAAGACTAACAAGATGGTTTATTAGGTGATGAGCTTTCATGGGCCAGACCCACTTCCTCAGATCAAATAGTGGAAGAAAATTGGCACAACCATATATACCAAAGGATACAATCGAAAAAAATGAACACATATGAAAAGGACAAATCAAATTTCAGAACAGAAGGGGGATGATGGGGAGGTAAATGTCTGTGAGCTAATGATATTAGAGGTGATAATTGGGGAAGCTATCTTTGTAATGGATAAGATAATTAATGTCTTTGTTTAGACCGAGGCTTAAAGTGTCGAATTTAAGAATGAATAACAGTTCAGAGGATTGAAAAGGTCTTTGAAGCAGGATGCAGGTAATCAAGTCGTTGAGACAATGCCCTTTCTGGTTGAAATGACAAGAAACTGTTTTTTCTTTGTGATCCTGTCTAATATCTGTTTTGTGGGCATTGATTCTTTGGCGAAATGTCTGAGATGTTTATCCAATGTACATAGCAGACAGATATTTTCGGCACATGATAGTATAAATTATATTTCTGGATGAGCAGGAATATGTGTTCTTGATCTTATAACTCAATTGGTTAGGTCCAGTAATGGTATCAGCAGAGTGAATATGTGGACAAAGCTGGCAACGGGGTTTGTTGCAAGGGAAGGTTACAGGGTTAGTAATAGGGTATGTCTACACTACAAAGTTAATTCGAACTAATGGACGTTAGTTTGAATTAACTTTGATAGGCACTACATAAGCGCTCCGCTAGTTCGAACTTAATTCGAACTAGCGGAGCGCTTAGTTCGAACTAGGTAAACCTCATTCTACGAGGACTAAGCCTAGTTTGAACTTACTCGTTCGAATTAAGGGGTGTGTAGCCCCTTAATTCGAACTAGTGGGAGGCTAGCCCTCCCCAGCTTTCCCTGGTGGCCACTCTGGCCAACACCAGGGAAACTCGTATGCTCCCCTCTCGGCCCCAGACCCATTAAAGGGGCACGGGCTGACTACGATGCCTGTGCCAGGTGCAAGCCTGCCAGCACCCAGCCAGCAGACCCTGCACCTGGCATGGCTCGAGCCAGCCACCCGATGCCCCCCAGCCCTCCTGCTCTTCCTGAGACCAGGCTGGAGGCTCCCGGGAGCTTGCCCGGGACCGCAAGAGGCGGGCACCCGCCTGGTCTAGTGCAGACATCGTGGACCTCGTCCACGACCTCCGCACTAGGAACAGGAATGTGGCCGTCTAGGGCAGGAGAGCTGCCAGCCTGCCCACCCAGGAGCAGGTGTGCATGAAAATCAAGGTGCTCCACTGAGACCCCCGACCCTGAGCCCTGAGCTTACAATGGCCGTCCTGGGTCAGACCAAAGATCCATCTAGCCCAGTAGCCTGTCTGCCAACAGTGGCCAACCCTAGGGACCCTGGAGGGGATGGACCGAAGACAGTGACCAAGCCATTTGTCTTGTGCCATCCCTCTCCAGCCTTCCACAAACTTTGGGCAGGGACTCCACTCTTACCCCCTGGCTAATACCACTCCATGGACCCAACCTCCATCACTTTATCTCATTTCTCTTTAAACTCTGTTCTAGTTCTAGCCTTCACAGCCTCCTGCAGCAAGGATTTCCACAGGTTGACTCTTTGCTTTGTGAAGAACAACTTTCTGTTACTAGTTTGAAGCCTGCTACCCATTCCTTTCCTTTGGTGTCCTCTAGTCCTTCTATTATGGTAACTAATGAAGAACTTTTCTGTATGCACCCTCTCTACCCCACTCATGCTTTTAGAGACCTCTATCATATCCCCCCTCCATCTCCTCTTTTCTAAGCTGAAAAGTCCCAGTCTCTTTAGCCTCTCTTCATATGGGACCTGTTCCAAACCCCTCATCATTGTAGTTGCCCTCCCCTCTCCCACCCTCTCTCTTCCCCTCTCCCATCTCCTTTTCCCAGTCTCCCCCAGTTTTGTTCAATAAAGAGAGATTCTATTTTTGAACACAATTGTCCTTTATTTTGTACATCAGGAAGGGGGGCTAGGGAAGTTAAGTGGAAGGAGGTGAGGGAGGAATGGGGTACGAGCCCCCGATGGGGAGGACTCGGCTGGCTCTGCGGGCTTCTGGGGGTGGAACCTCTCCTGCAGCCCCCCAATTGCTCCCTCTCCCCAGATGGCAGCCTGCGGTAAGTGTAGCCGGTCTGATGGCCGAGGGTTGTGATGTGCCCAGTGTGGGTACTCTGGGCAATCCAAGCCAGGACTGCTTTGCAAGCGGGGCACCCCTGAGAATTGTCTGTCCGGGGTGGGGGTTGGGTCCCTTTAAGCACAGGCCTTGGCTAGCCTGAGGCAGCAGCTCCACACTCTAAGTCCTCATCTGATGCCCTGCCGGCACTGCTTCTGGCCATCCTTAACCCCGGTTCAGGGTCCACTCTGTGTGGACATGCTAGTTCGAATTAGCAAAACGCTAATTCGAACTAGTTTTTTATTCTGGATGCGTTAGTTCAAATTAGCTTAGTTCGAATTAACTAATTTGAACTAAGTTAGTTCGAATTAGCGCTGTAGTGTAGACATACCCTTAGTGTGGTATGTCCTGTGGTTGTTGGTAAGAATCACCTTGAGGTTAGGTGGTTGTCTATAGGGGTACATCTACACTACAGCGCTAGTTCGAACTAACTTAGTTCGAATTAGTTAATTCGAACTAAGCTAGTTCGAACTAGCGCATCTAGAACTAAAAACTAGTTCGAACTAGCGTTTTGCTAGTTCGAACTAGCGCGTCCACACTGATTGGACGCAAGGGGGCATTTAAGGGCAGCTGAAACCGGTTCTGGCAGGGCATCAGGTCAGCAGTTGCTTTGTGTGGCTGCTGTCTGAGGCTATCTGAGGCTCGTGCTTAAAGGGACCCCCCCTGGACAGCCGGTTCTCAGCTTTTCCTGCTTGCTTGCCAACCTCGCCGAGGGACAGCAAAGCGTCGGTCTCTGTGCCCGTCTGTGTCGGTGCTTCCCTTCGGGGGGGACCGCCGCAGGTGGCAACATGGAGCCACGGCTCGCCCTGCACCTTCTGGTGCACGTTCTGGACTTGCTGCTGCAAGCCTGCCAGCAATGGCTCGAGGCTGCCTGGCACCACCTGGGGAACGTCAGCCCCCTGCCTCTCCGCCTGGCCGCCCTGGGGGCCGTGGAGGAGCCGCGGCGGCGCCCCGGCACCGGCGTGCCCCGCCGCATCTGGCGTCTGGACACCAGCAGCGACTGGTGGGACCGCATCGTCCTGGAGCGCTGGGACGACCGACAGTGGACCCAGAACTTTAGGATGAGGAGGGACACCTTCCTGGAGCTCTGCGAGTGGCTCGCCCCTGCCCTGCAAAGAAGGGACACTCGCATGAGGCCCGCCATCCCCCTCCAGAAGCGGGTGGCCATCGCCCTCTGGAAGCTCTCCACGCCGGACAGCTACCGATCCGTCGGGAACCAGTTCGGCGTGGGGAGATCCACTGTCGGAGCAGTGCTCATGCAGGTACGGCGCTCGTCGGCCACCGAGCCGGGGGGGAGGGGGGCTGCGAGGAGGGGATGGGCCGCCCCAGGGACAAAGGGGGGGGCGGGAGGAGGCGAAAGCGCCCCGCACCGGAGGGGTCGGGCTGTCCCGGCCGTACTACACGCCGCCAGGGGGGTTGCTTCCGGGAGTGGGGCGCGGGGCACTGCCAGGGCACGCACGCTCCCAGCCACCCGGGCGCCCCACTGATTGACGCTTTGCTGTGTCTCTCTCCGCAGGTGGTCAAGGCCATCAACCGGGTGCTGCTCCTCAGGGTGGTCCGCCTCGCCGACCCGGATGCCGTCATCCGGGGATTCGGCGCCCTCGGCTTCCCCAACTGCGGGGGAGCCATCGACGGGACGCACATCCCCATCCGTGCCCCGGAACACCAGGCATCCCGGTATGTGAACCGCAAGGGGTACTTCTCCGTCATCCTGCAGGCCGTGTGTGACCACCGGGGACAGTTCACGGACATAAATGTGGGCTGGTCCGGCAAAGCACACGACGCACGGGTGTACCGGAACTCCTCCGTGTGCCAGCGGCTGCAGGACGGGACCTTCTTCCCCGACCGCCACATCAGGGTCGGGGACGTGGACATGCCCGTCTGCCTGGTGGGGGATGCCGCCTACCCACTGCAGCCGTGGCTCATGAAGCCCTACACGGGGCACCTCAATCCCTCCCGCCAGGCCTTCAATAACAGGCTGAGCAGGGCCCGCATCGTGGTGGAGGGGGCCTTCGGGCGACTGAAAGCCCGCTTTCGATGCCTCCTCACCCGTCTGGACCTGGCCGAGCACAACATCCCTCCCGTGGTGGCGGCATGTTGTGTGCTCCACAATTTGTGTGAGCGGAAGGGGGAGGCTTTCCTGCCAGCCTGGATGGCTGAGGCTGACCGCATGGCTGGACACTACGGTCAGCCCCGCACCGCCGCTGTCCGGGAAGCCCAGCGGGGGACCATCCGGATCCGGGAAGCCCTGCGGGAGAGCTTCCTGGTGGAGGAGGAGGAGGACTGACCTCTCCCTGCATGCCCCACCGGGGCCTTCTTCTACCCTACCCCCCCCCCTTCCCCTTTCCCCTCCCTACCTACTGTCAAATAAAGACACCTGTTTTTCCAACAAAAACGTCTGTTTATTTCACAGAACTGGGGTGGGGGAGGGAGGAATGAAGGTGGGAGAAGGGAGGGGGAAACCTGGCACGATGGAGCTGGAAGGGGAGGGGAGGGAAGGGAGGAAGGGAAAGGAAAGCTCAGGGGTGGGAGTCCGGCTGCCTCTCCCGTCTCGCCACACTGCGGGTCCGGGGGCGTCGGTGGGGAATGGTTGTGGAGGGGGGGGCAGAGAGGACAGGGGGTGTGGAGGAAGCAGGAGCGGAAGCAGGAGGAGCAGGGGGAGCAAGAGGGGGAGAAAGAGGGGGAACAAGAGGGGGAGAAAGAGGGGGAGCAAGAGGGGGAGCAAGAGGGGGAGCAGGGGGGGGAGGAGGAAATGGAAAGCGGTCCAGCAGGCTCTGGAGGTGGCCTCGCAGGGCACGGCCCTGCTCCTCCAGGGCCTCCAGACTCCTCTGGCGCAGCCTGAGGTCCTCCTGGACCCAGTGGTCCTGGAGACGGAGCTGTCGGTCCAGGAACCGGAGATGCCGCCTCTGGTAGTCCTCCTGGTTCCTGGCTGTCCTGCTTGCCCGGGCACGGGCGGCTGCTGCAGGCGGTGTGGTGCGCCCTGCAGGCCCCGGTGCTGCAGCTGTGGTGCAAGAAGACCAGCAGTCAATTACCCCAGGGGCCCAGGTGTGTGAAACCCAGCTCCCCTCTGCAAGGCCAGGGCCCCTGCAGGATCCCCAGCTGCTGCTCCGTGGTGGGCAAGGCCCAGGCGCACGGTCCCGGGGCTCCCTCTCGCCCCAGCCCCCCGTACACATAAGGGGAACACGAGGGTACTCACAGGTGGACGCCTCCCCGGCCTCTGATGATGCAGGCGAGCGGCTCTGTGGGGTGCCTCGGGGGTCCTGGGTCCTGGGAAGGCTGGCGGCAGGCTCCTGGCTCTCAGAGCCCTCCTCCTCCTCCTCCGTCTCCAGGAGCGGTCCCTCTGCCCCGGGGTCAATCACGTCCCGGGGGGCAGGGACGGCATGAGGCCCCAGGATGCGGTCCAGGGCATGGAAGTGGGGGCAGGCCTCCGGGTCAGCCCCTGGCAGGCAGGCCCGGGAGTAGGACTGCCGCAAGTCTTTAATCTTGCAGCGCACCTGCTCCCGGCTGCGCTGGTGGCCCCTGGCGGCCAGGCTGGCAGCCATGCGTCCGTAGACGGCCGCGTTCCGGTGGCTAGTGCGGAGATCGTGGACATTTGAGGCTTCCCCCCAAACCTCGATGAGGTCCACGATCTCCGCACTTGACCAGGCGGGCGCCCGCCTTTTGCGCCCCCGGGCAGGCTCCCGGGAGCCGCCAGGCTGGTCGTGGGGAGCAGTGGAGGGCTGGGAGCCCTCGGATGGCTGGCTCATACTGTGGCAGGTGCAAGCTGTGCAGGCACGGATGCTTGCAGCCTTGCAACTGGCACAAAGTGAGTAGCCAGCCCGTGGCCCTTTAAGGGCTCCGGGGCCGGGAGGGGGGCAATAGAGTTTCCCTGGTGTTGGCCAGAGTGGCCACCAGGGAAACCTGGGAAGCCTTAGCCTCCCACTAGTTCGAACTAAAGGGCTACACAGCCCTTAGTTCGAACTAGCTAGTTCGAACTAGGCGTTAGTCCTTGTAAAATGAGGTTTACCTAGTTCGAACTAAGCGCTCCGTTAGTTCGAATTAAGTTCGAACTAACGGAGCGCTAGTGTAGCGCCTAGGAAAGTTAGTTCGAACTAACGGACGTTAGTTCGAACTAACTTTCTAGTGTAGACATACCCTAGGAGACTATGGGTCTGTCTCCCAGAGCCTCTCGGAGTTTAGTATTCTGTTCCAGTATAGGTTGTAGTTTATTGATAATGTGTTGGACAGGTTTAAGTTGGGGCCTGTAGGTGATGACAAGTGGTGTTCTATTGTTGGTTTTCTTGGGTCTGTCTTGAAGTAGATGGTTTCTAGGTATTCGTCTGGCTCTTTCAATTAGTTCTTTTATTTCTCCGGGTGAGTAGTTGAGGTTTATAAAATGCTTGGTAGAGATCCTGAAGTTTCTGGTCTCTGTCAGTGGGATTAGAGCAGATGCGGTTGTATCGAAGGGCTTGGCTATAGACGATGGTTTGTATGTTGTGTTCTGGATGGGAGCAAGAGGCATGTAGGTAACTGTCGGTGGGTTTTCTGTAGAGAGTGGTGTCTAATTTTCCATTGGTGATTTCTACTATGGTGTCCAGGAAATGGATCTCTCATGAAGAATGCTCCAGGCTGAAATTGATGGTGGGGTGTAGGTTGTTAAAATCTCTGTGGAATGTCTCAAGTGTTTCTTGGCCATGCGTCCAGATCATAAAGATGTCATCGATGTAGCATAAGTAGAGAATGGATAAAAGGGGATGGGAGCTGAGGAAACATTCTAAGTCAGCCATAAAGATGTTAGCGTACTGTAGGGCCATGTGTGTACCCATGGCTGTGCCACTGATATGGAGGTATAAGTTGCTCTCAAACTGGAAATAATGGTGGGTGAGAGCAAAGTTACATAGGTCTGCTGTTAGATTGGCAGTGGTGTCCTCTGGGATAGTGTTTCTAATTGCTTGTAATCCGTCTTCATGTGGGATGTTGTTGTATAGAGCTTCTAAATCCATGGTGGCAAAGATGGTGTTATTGGGGAGGTTATCGATGTTTTGTAGTTTTCTTAGGAAGTCAGTAGTATCTCGGAGATAACTGGGGGTGTTAGTTGCGTAGGGTTTCTTGTCTAACTCGATGAGGGACAGCAAAGCAGTCCTGTCTTGGAGTGCCCTGAGTGCCCTCACTCAGCACATCACAGCACTCGGCCATCAGCTCGGCTGCATTTACCGCAGGCTGCCATCTGGCGGGCGGGTCAATCAGGGTGCTGTCAGGATCCAGGAGGCCTTGCAGGAGAGCTTCCACCCCGAGGAGCCTGCAGAGCCACCCCAGTTCAGGGGCTCGTGTCCCATTCCTCCCTCACCTCCTTCCACTTACCCTTCTCTAGCCCCCTTCCTAATGTAAAAAATAAAAAACACGTGTGTTCAAAAATAGAAACTCTCTTTATTTAACAAAACTGGGGAGGGGGGGAGATTAACCTCTGGGGAGACTGGGAAAAGGAGGTGGGAGAGGGGAAGAGAGAAGGTGGGAGAGGGGAGATGGAAACCTGGGAGGAGGGAACTGGAAGGGGGAAGAAGGAGGAGGGGAAGTATAAAACTATGGTACGCCCATATCTTCAGTACTGTGTACAGATGTGGTCTCCTCACCTAAAAAAGATGTTTCGGCCTTGGTAAGGGTTCAGAAAAGGGCAACTAAAATGATTAGGGGTTTGGAACATGTCCCATATGAACATGTCTTTTCAGCTTAGAAAAGAGGAGACTGAGGGGAGATATGATAAAGGTCTATAAAATCATGAGTGGTGTGGAAAGGGTGAATAAAGAAAAGTTCTTCATTAGTTCCCATAATATAAGGACTAGAGGACATCAAATGAAATGAATGGACAGCAGGTTTAAAACTAATAAAAGAAAGTGCTTCTTCACACAGCACATAGTCAACCTGTGGAACTCCTTGCCACATGAGGCTGTGAAGGCTAGAACTATAACAGAGTTTAAAGAGAAGTTAGATAAATTCATGGAGGTTGTGTCCATGAAGTGCTATTAGACAGTGGGTAGGAACGGTGTCCCTGGCCTCTGTTTGTGGAAGGTTGGAGATGGATGGCATGAGACAAATCACTTGGTCATTGTCTTCAGTCCATCCCCTCCGGGGTACCTGGTATTGGCCGCTGTCAGTAGACAGGCTACTGGGCTAGAAGGACCTTTGGTCTGACCCAGTACGGCCGTTCTTATGTTCTAAGCTCATGGCTCAGGATCGGGGGTCTCACTGGACCAACTTGATTTTCATGCAAACCTGCTCCTGGGTTAGCATGTGGCCTTTGGGGGCCAGGCTGGCAGCTATCCTGTCCTAGATGGCCACATTCCTGTGCCTAGTGCGGAGGTCGTGGACATTGGAGGCCTCCCCCCAAACCTCGATGAGGTCCACGCTCTCCTCACTAGACCAGGCAGGCGCCCGCCTCTTGTGACCTCGGGCAGGCTCCTGGGAGCTGCCAGCCTGGTCCTAGAAAGAGGCAGAGGGCTGGATGGCAGCAGGTGGCTGGCTCATGCCGTGCCAGGTGCAGGGTCTGCTGGCTGGGTGCTGGCAGGCTTGCATCTGGCACAAGCAGTGTAGCCAGACCGTGCCCCTTTAAGGGCTCCGGGAATGGGAGGGGGGCAGAAAAGTTTCCCTGTGCAGAAAAGTTTACCTGGTTTGGCCCAGAGTGGCCTGCAGGGCAACCTGGTATGGGCTAGCCTCCAACTAGTTCGAATTAAGTGGCTACACAGCCCTTAATTCGAACTACTTAATTAGAACTAGTCATTACTCCTCGTAGAATGAGGTTTATCTAGTTCAAATTAAGTGCTCCGCTAGTTCGATTTAAGTTCGAACTAGCGGTTTGCATGAATAGACACTATGAAAGTTAATTCGAACTAATGGCTGTTTATTCGAATTAACTTTGTAGTGTAGACATACCCCCAAGGTTTTGTCAAGACGAGACTTAAAAGCCTCTTGGGATGGAGATTCCACCACCTTCCTCGGTAACCCTTTCTAGTACTTCACCGCCCTCCTAGTGAAATAGTTTTTCCTCATATTCAACCTAGACCTCCCTCGCTGTAACTTGAGACCATTGCTCCTTGTTCTGCTATCCATCACTACTGAGAACAGCCTGTCTCCATCCTCTTTGGAATCTCCCTTCAGGAAGTTGAAGGCTGCTATCAAATCCCCCCTCACTCTTCTCTTCTGCAGACTAAACAAACCCAAATCCTTCAGTCTCTCCTCAGAGATCATATGCTTCAGCCCCCTAATCATTTTGGTCACCCTCTGCTGGACCCTCTCCAATATGTCCACATCCTTTCTATAGTGAGGGGCCCTGAACTAGACACAGTACTCCAGATGTGGCCTCTCCAAAGCTGAATAAAGTAGAATAATCACTTCTCTAGATCTGCTGGCAATGCACCTTCTAATGCAACCTAATATGCCATTCGCCTTCTTGGCTACAAGGGCACATTGTTGACTCATATCCAGCTTCTCATCCACTGTAATCCCCAGGTATTTTTCTGCAGAACTGCTACTTAGCCAGTAAGTCCCCAGCCTGTAGCAATGCTTGGGATTCTTCCATCCCAAGAGCAGGACTCTCTGTTAAACCATTGACTCTCTGTTGTGATCTAATTGTGACCATAGCTTGTTGAACCTCATCAGATTTCTTCTGGCTCAATGCTCTAATTTGTCTAGGTGACTCTGGGCCCTATCTCTGCCCTCCAGCTTATCTACCTCTCCTTCCATCTTAGTATCATCTGCAAACTTGCTGAAGGTGCAAACCATCCCCTCATTCAGGTCATTAATAAAGATGTTGAACAAAACCAGTCCTAGAACCGATCCTTCGGGCACTCTACTAGAAACCAACTGCCAACCTGACATTGAGCCCAACATTCACTACCCATTGTGCCCAACATTTTAGCCATCTTTCTAGCCATCTTACAGTCCATTTATCCAATCCATACTCCCTTAATTTGCTGGCAAGAATATTGTGGGAGACCGTATCATGCTCAAACAATAAAAATAATTTATTAGTAAACAGATAAAAATTTTGTCAGGGTTACATTTTCATTTTTAAAGTAATATCAGTGGATAAAGTGTGGTGTTTTTGTTTTCTATCTAGCACACTATCAACATAAATCTAGAGGAGAAAATGTATTCTAGCAGAGAGAAGAAATGTTACTCTCCAAAAGGACAAACAGCCTGAGGTGAGATTTAAATCTGTCTCCCTCACCACATCTTAAGTACATAATAGCAGCAAAAACCATTATAGATGTGAAACGAGTACACAGTAGTACACAAAAAGTTGCTCCAGCAGTTTGGTATAAGATTTCCTCAGAAGTCCCTTGGTGGACCTGATAATATCACTATATATGGCAATTTATATCAAAGGCAAAATGATTCTCAACCCCACTTCCACTGCTTTTTTGTACTTTCTAGGCTTGACATAGGGGAATCACTTGACAGAACTGACTCAGCATCATTATTAGCCTCCCTGCTGATGAAAGAAGCATGTTGTGGGGAAAGACATGAAGGAAAGCTGTTATAAAAGGGTCTGGAATACATTGTGCTCAAGACAAACCCAGTTTTGCCAATATCAGTCATTCAACAATCAAGAATCAGACCATCAAAAATCCTGTGATTGTGATATGTAAGATTTGTAAAAATAATGTTTTTGTTTTCTTTCTAATACCTCAGCCCATGGTGTTCACATGTTCTAGCTTTTCTCTGCAATCATGAGGGACAAACCTAAAAGGCTGAAATTCTCATATAATTACATGAATCCAGGAGCTGGGGCATTAAGAAAAACTTCAATAATAGTGATAGAAATGTAGCCGTGTTAGTCTGGTGTAGCTGAAACAAAAAACAGGACTATGTAGCACTTTAAAGACTAACAAGATGGTTTAATAGGTGATGAGCTTTCTTGTTAGTCTTTAAAGTGCTACATAGTCCTGTTTCTTGTTTCAATAATAGTGAGATTTGTGATAAAATCTCAAGGGCAGGCGTCGCTAAAGTCCTTGCTAGCTTAATGGCAGGGAGCCTTTAGAAGTTTTTAAAATTAGAATGGATTTGTAAGCTGTTCCAAATTGTGTTCATTATGTGATGCATCCTTTGATTGAGGTTGTAGGAAGTGGAAGAATGGTTTACATCCATAGTTGCTTCCCCTGCTCAGCTGTGCTGCACCTGAGCTCATACTTATCTGAGATCCATGCAAAGAAAAATAATGGTCAACTACCAGTAACAGTCTCTTTTGTTTCTATGAGAAATTTGAAGCAAAAACAACAGCCAAATCCTATTTAGGTTTTCCACAAGGATTTAAACTTAACTCTCAACATCCATCAAGATTTGTCACACAATATCTCTGGCAAAAAAAAAAACTACAGCATCTAATTAAGAGCATTGTTTTGTGGGGCTCTGATTAGTTGTGTTCACTGCCTAATAATGTAATACCTATTTTTTTAAATATAATGGGTTTGGCTGCAATTTTCAAAAGAGCCTAAGGGGTTTAGGTCCCCAAATTCAATAGGAACTGATCACTTACATCTCTAAAATGCCTTTGAATATCCTGCCTTAGGCCCAGATCCTCAGAGATGTTATAGGCATCTAACAGTTCTTGATTTTATTAAGAGTTACATGCTTACATACCTGTCAGAATCTGTGTCCGCCTCTTAGCTTTGCATCAGATCTAAGATGCAATAAATAAAATGCAAAATCATCTCACTTATAATCAGGTTCATACAACAACTTACAACTTGGTGGCACCAATTGAAGAAGAGAGAGATTCTTAGTTAACACCTCCAAATTTCTCTTGAGACAATTCCATCATATCATCTGTCGACGATTGCACTTTATAGGTTAGCGGGCAAGTATTTTCTCCATCCCTGGTTATCAGAAATGGGCCATCACCCTCCATTAAAATAATAAGACAGCAGCTCTTGAGGATCAAAAAGAATGCAGGGAATAATGGTAGATTAATTTAGTCAGGAAATGTTTTCATTGTTTAATTTTTTTAGAAAACCCTGACATGTTTCTTGCTGTAGGTGAGCATTTGTTTTCAGTACACAGCGGATGAGGTAAGAGACAAGTGGATCTGGCTGAGGACTATACTTATAGGCTACGTCTACACTGGCATGAATTTTCGGAAAAGCGCGTCTAGATTGGCAGGATGCTTTTCCGCAAAAGCACTTTTTGCGGAAAAGTGTCCATGGCCAATCTAGACGCGGTTTTCCGCAAAAAAGCCCTGATCGCCTTTTTCGTGATCGGGGCTTTTTTGCAGAAAACAGTACTATGCTGTCTACACTGGCCCTTTTGCGCAAAAGTCTTTTGGAAAAAGACTTTTGCCCGAACCGGAGCAGCATAGTTTTTCCATAAAAGCACTGATAATTTTACATGAGATCATCAGTCCTTTTCCGGAAATTCAAGCAGCCAGTGTAGATAGCTGGCAAGTTTTTCCGCAAAAGCAGATGATTTCGCGGAAAAACTTGCCAGTCTAGACACAGCCATACTATAAAGGAAGATGTGTGGGCATTAGACTAATCCTTATGACAATCTGAATTAGCCAAGGGATTTTACTTTTGACATCTCTGATTTGTGTACAAGAAAATAGATTTTATACTTTCTGCATTACTATAATATCAATATAAAAGTGTATATATTAACAAGAAATAGCGTTCTATTATGCAAACAGTTTTTGAAGAAATATTAAACCATAGACTCTCTATTGTGATCTAATTGTGACCATTGCTAGCACATAAGAAATAAAAAATAGATAAGACATTTTGAGTGTTATTAACATTGAATCTTTTACTGTAGATCAGCACAAAGTTATTTTTGCAGCAGGTTTTCCTACTGTTATGAGGCATAGGAGACATTTGCTGTGTTTAATGGTGCCCAAGTTCCCATGCTAAATGTGTTGTGAAGATTGGTCTGTGTAGTACAGGGTAAAGCAGGGGTGTCCAAACTTTTTTCAAAGAGGGCCAGATTTGATGAAGTGAACATGCGTGAGGGCCGACCATTTTGCCTGACATTCTTTGAACCATTAAAATTAAATGCAAATGAACTATGTTATGCAAAGTTTATTGCAAACGGCATACTTTTCATTTTGTCACATGGATGACAAATCTAAACAAGTGTTAAATCACTCTGCCTTTCATATCTGAAGGCCAGATGAAAAAAAAATCCAGGAAGCTGAAATATATGTCAGGAACATTGTAAAGTACATTACATATTATCAACTTTTAAGTTAAAAAAATATGAACAGGAACATAACACCAACTATACATGTTGTGTCCAAATATATTTATAACTGATTCAGACCAACTGACATTAACTGAGATTTTACAATGTATTCATCTCAATTGAAAAAAAAAACTTGCCTATACTAATGTGAAGGGTGAAACTGAGATCTGGACTGCAGCACATAGGCTAGGTCTGGTTCAAAGGCAGTGGTTCTGATGCGCAAAATGTCACGCAGATGAGAGTCACTTAGTCTTGTCCTCACGCGGTTCTTGTTAAAGTTCATAGCAGAGAATGTCTTCTCACACATATATGTTGAGCCAAACAAGCTCAGCATTTTCTTAGCCAATGTTCGAATCTCTTGAAACCGGCTCTTATCCAGTTGGCGGTAAAAGTTCACAAGAGAGAGCTGTTGGTGACGACTGCGTAACTCGCTGTCACAATGCAGCTCAATGAGCTCGAGCTGCAGCTGATCTGGAGCATCCTCGGGGTCAACAGAGAATGGAGAGGAGAAAAGGCTGATCTCCTTTTCAATAGCTGCAAAATCCTGAAAGCGCCGTTTAAACTCCCCAGCCAGAGATGCGATGTCTGCTGCATACCTGCTCGTTTGCGCACTGATATTGTCCTGTGGAAAACTGTTCATTATTTCCTGCAACGCTGAAAAATGTATGGTATTGGGCTGTGTTTGTGACAACTGCCTTATGAAAAGTTGCAACTTTGTCCCAAAGGCTTTGAGGTGTGAATAAAGCTGGTTCACCGCTGCATCTTTCCCCTGAAGACTCGTGTTCAGTACATTCAGATGCTTTGTTATGTCAACTAGAAACCCCAAATCAGCCAGCCAAATAGGATCAGATAGTTATCGCATTGGTTGTCCCTTTGTTTCCAAGAATTCTCCGATTTCCTTTCTGAGAGAGTAGAAACGCTGCAGTGCAGACCCCCGACTGAGCCATCTTACATCATTGTGATATAAAACATCTTCGTATTCAGCCTGGATGTGCAGTAGAAACTGTTTAAACTGGCGGTGGCACAGGGCTTTAGAGCGAATAAAATTAATAGTCTTTAGCACCGGTTTCATAACATGATCATATTTGAGATGTTTAGCACAGAGAACTTGTTGATGAATGATACAATGGAGTTTAATAGCTTTGCCTCCTTCTTCGATCACCTTGTTACAGATTAGGGTTGATAATCCACTTCGTTCACCAACCATGGCAGGTGCCCCATCAGTAATAATCCCAGTAACTTTGTTCCAAGGCAGTTTCATGTCATCTATGGCGGAACTAACAGAAACAAATAAATCTTTTCCTCTTGTTTGGTCCGTAAGGCTCTGGAGGTCAAGTAGCTCTTCAGTCACATTCATTTCATCGTCCACCCCTCTCATAAAAATCAGCAACTGAGCTGTGTCAGATAGGTCCGTGCTTTCATCACAGGCTATTGAAAAGAAGTCAAAATCCACTCCTTTGGATGTCAACTGTCTCTTAATATCTGATGAAATCTCTTCAATTCTCCATGCTACAGTGTTACGAGCCAGGCAAATGTTGGCAAACTCTTGCTTCTTCTCGGGACAGATATTCTCAACCATTTTCATAACGCATTCTTTGATAAAGTCACCCTCAGCAAAAGATTTGCAATTTTTAGCAATTAACGTTGCCACCTCATAGCTCGCCCTTGTGGCATTTTTATTTGACTCACGGGCTCTTATGAAAAATTTCTGTTGTGACATTAAAACAGCTTCAAGTTGCTTCAACTTTTCACTGCGGTCGTGCCCTGTAAGCTTGTCGTATGTGCTATGTCTCGACTGGTAGTGTCTCTTGACATTAAATTCCTTATAAACAGCCACAGTCTCTTGGCATATCAGACAAACACAGTGATTCTGTATTTCAGTGAAGAAATATTCCACTTTCCACCTGTCCTGGAAGCGGCGGCCCTCACTGTCAACTTTCCTTCTCTTATTTACAGTCGCCATTTTTTTAAATTGACCAGAAGGGGAAGGGATCATGTGAGCGCAGTGCCAGAGGTTTAATACACTGCCCAAGTAATACACTGCACTAATACACTGCCCAACAAGAATTCTCTTGCCTTTGTGGCTGTTTGTGGCGAAGTGTCTAATGATGACCTCCGGCGTGTTCGCAGCTCCACGTGCCTGAGCCCGCCAGAAAGCTGACAGTGCGCAGGGCCAATCACAGATACTGAGATTGAGCAGCTGCGGAGTCCGTCCCTGATCTCAGTAGCTGTGGAGTCCGTCCCTGCACTCTCAGCCCCAAGGTAGAGGGCCTGCAGGGTCAGAGGCGGGCGGAGAGCGCAGGGCACGCTGGCCTCACGGCGGCCCGGGGGCAGGGCGAACCCGCAGCCAAGCGGGAGAGCGGGGCTGTGGACGTGCCCTACAGGGCAGACTTTAGGACCGCAGCGGCCGCCATGGACGGCGGCGGCGCGGCCGGAAGCGGCGCCAGTTCAGAGGAGCGCCGGGGAGCCAGGAGAGGGGGAGGAAGCGGGGGCTGTCCCCGCACTCTCAGCCCCAAAGCGGAGTGCAGGGGCAGGGTCTGGGACCGCGGCGGCGGCGGCGGCCTGAAGCGGCGCGCTGTGCGCGCCAGTTGAAAAAAGCACCGGGGAGCCGGGAGAAGCGGGGGGCCGTATTAAATCCGACCGCGGGCCGCATTTGGCCCGCGGGCCGGACTTTGGACATGCCTGGGGTAAAGCATGTTAGGTATTAACTGGCTCAAGACATTATATGGTTATTTGAAATCTGTTACATTTTGTGTGTCCGTATCTAACCTTTTCTAGCCAAGTATTTATACTAGCAGTCATTGCTATTCTGAATGCCTCTCGTGGACTTTTTTTTAAAAAAAATAATGAATGTCCAAAGGCCTAATTTAGACCTAAAAGTTGTGAATGTTACAGTGGTTTGGGAAATGTGGTAGCTGGAGAAAGTTAATTATCACCTTTAGAGATAAAGCCAGAGAGTTTTAAGTGTGTAGTCTCTTTCTGGACCTACATGATTTAAGGTCAGAGTAATTTGCAGTACACAACATATTTCTCGTTCCTATAATTTTGCACATATGAACAGGTCTGATCCTCCTCTTGTAAAACTGGAATCATTCCCCTGCAGTCAATGACATTAGACAGATATTAAATCTGCCTAGAGGATGGGAATCAGGTTGTGTTATTTATGTATCTTTCTGCTAGAGCTTTTCTTAATATTTTGCTTTCCTTTCCTGCCACATTCCCCTTCTTCCTTCATAAAGGTGAAAATGTTAAATCACAAAGAAAATAAAGTGTGTGTGGAGGGGGGAAGAAAATCTGTCCAGGCTTACCTCTCTTAAACAAATTGGCAACGTCTAGACTGGCATGATTTTCTGCAAATGCTTTTAACGGAAAAGTTTTTCCGTTAAAAACATTTGTGGAAAAGAGCACCTAGATTGGCATGAACACTTTTCCACAAAAGCACTTTTTGCGGAAAAGCATCCGTGCCAATCTAGATGCGGTTTTGCGCAAGAAAGCCCCGATCGCCATTTTCGCCATCGGGGCTTTTTTGCACAAAACAGTTTTTAGCTGTCTACACTGGCCCTCTTGCACAAAAACATTTCCGGAAAAGGGCTTTTGCCCGAACGGGAACGTCAAAGCATTTGCACAAGAAGCACTGATTTCGGACAGTAGAACGTCAGTGCTTTTGCGCAAAATCAAGCGGCCAGTGTAGACAGCTGGCAAGTTTTTCCGCAAAAGCTGATTTTGCAGAAAAACTTGCCAGTCTAGACACAGCCATTAAGTGTTTCTATTGGGATCCAGCCTCAGTATAAGGAACAACATTTCCTTGATTGTCTCTGCCCCTGTGTACATTACCTCATATGCACAGCTCATATAAGGTCATTCTGGTGGGGATAGAGGGTGGGCAGTTCACCCTGCAAAATGGTTTCTTCCATGCATGATACCAGACAAAATTTCATTCAGTGTAATATCAATATTGTAGAGGTTACTAACTTTACATAAACAGGACTGTCTGGCTTACAATCAGACAAATGGCCTGCCTAATTTTAAAATATACAAGCATTGGATAAACTGCATAATATTATGTATATATTCATTGATTTGTTATGGATGTATGCTGCTACAATTAGGGAACATGAATTATTTGGTAGCTCACCTTATTATACAAAATTTAATTTTTATACCATTTCCCTTTGTTATTTGTTTTTCCTCCAGCTCCATCTAACTATAAGAAGAGCTATAAAAGAAAGCTATCAATTTCATGTCAATTCAGAACTAGTTTTGAAAGCATCATGTAAAGCTCCCAGTGATATCTTTCTGACAATATCTCCTCATTTCTGAAAGTTGTTTGTAAGAGCTGTATTAAACTACCTGCCATCAGTTCTAGATCACATGATTATATGTCAAAGAAATGAATTCCCCAGAATAATTTAAATAACACTACTCATTTTGAGCATTGTTCCACTGCTTCAAACAGACACGTATCTTATAACAGAATCTTCCATTTGCAAATCTTGGTTTGTCTTCTGTTCCTATCTATGGTCTGACATCAATTACTGCAGAAGAGTAACTAATAACTGACATACTATATTCATTTCAAGGAAAAAATAGGTTTCACAGCATTCCAAGAATTTGATTCAACTTCTTGCTGAAACATTGATATTTTTAAGATAAGGTTTAGTGACTGATATTTCCTTGAGGTAAAATTTCTGGAAGGTGAGTCAGAGAAAGCATCTCAAGATACAAATGTTAGGGTCAAGGCCAACATTTTATATTATGGCTGCCTAAAGTTAGGCATGTAAATCCATAATTCCTCCCACACCTTGCAATAAAAAAAATCACCTGATCAACAAGCCTCTTTTACTTTATATGTGAATGATGGGAGCTCAGCGTTTTATGAAAAGCAAGGTACTTATATACCTGCCAAACTTACTCAGTGGTTTTACCCATAAAATTGTAAATACATGTGTGAACATAGCAGAACTTGAAAATTCAAATGTAATTGGAGAAGGATTTTCTCGGGTTCAGATGGTCATATATCCTCTGTGAAAGCTAGTCACTAGAGTGAGATAGTGGGACATATTTTCTGTTCCTTATCAGTTAAAACACGTTTCTGTTGATTAACTATTGGTGGCCTTTTTTTAGGCTTAACACCTGTCACAGTTATTCCAATCTCTAGAGCTGTGGTGTCCAACCAGTTCAAAAGCAATAGTTACTATAGTGGCTACTGCGATAGCAAACTAACCACGCTCAACTGGCCAAATAGCCACATATGGCTAGTGGCTAACGTGTTGGACACCACAGTTCTAGAATCTAAAAGAGTGGTGCAAATGCTTCTTTAGACTAGTGTAGTCTGGTCTTAAAGTAGATTTCTCATAAACCATTACTAAAACGAAATGTTCCACATTTTGTTGATTTGTTAGTGTTTGTATGTAGGGTGTAGGTATGCATACCATGTGTCTGATTGCTCTCCACTGAAAAGAATAGGTAATTACTTTCAGGATGTGATCTATGCAAAGTCACATGAGTAGGTCTACTGACTATTGTAGAAAAATATTATTATCCTTTTTTCAGAATCCTGAAATTGGGTGAGTAACATGGATGAGTTCTACAGAGTGAGGAAGTCAGTAGTACCTCAGCACATGAGAGGGTGTGCAATCCCCATCATTTGAGGCTTTTAAGATCACATTGCACAAATAGCTGTCAGAGATGGTTTAGATTTACTTTATCTTGCTTCAGGGGGCTGGAGTTTGTGGATTTTTAAGGTCCCTTTAAGCCCTACATTTCTATGATTCTAAGAAAACCCCAAAGTATTTAAAATAGGAAATTTACTTTAAATAAGATCTGAGCAAAAAGTGATTTAACTGTAAATGAAAATGCACAGAGCATTTATAGTGTTGAAGGTGTGATCACAGATGAGCAAAATTCTATTATTTCAGGGATAAAATGCTATATCAACAAAAGGAACCAGGTGTCTACACTGCCAGTTAGATTCCAAAATCCAACATTTAGCAACTTCCGAATTCGAAAATTTCTCTGCTGATCTGCCACCTAATTCAATAGGTCCCCAAAGCGCTGTCAGCAAGCATGTGTGCAGCTGCCTCAGTCTAGGTACTGAGTCATTGAGCTAGTATCTAATCCCCAGCAAGACCCTCAAATGAGGCCTTCTTCAACCTGTGCCATATGCAGGGCCTGATCAGTAGGCAACCTCTGAGCATCCCTAAGCTCTCACAGAATAAGCAGAAGATATGGTGGCACTCCCCCCCAACTTTATGACAGTCAGTTCAGTGGTTAGACTATTTACCCAGAGTATGCAAGTTCTATGACCCTCTGTCTGATGTAAGTCTTCTGCTGTTCAAATAATTAACTCTTCATTGAAGAAGGGGACGAGCAGGTGGATCTCCCATGTCCTAGGTGAGTGACCTCACGAGCAATAGTCATTCTCGCTTTTTGACTGATCCAATCTATATTTATCATATGAATTTATGACTTCTGAGAAAGCAGTCACACTAGACCACCGCTATCAAATCTACCCTCAGATCATAGCCTTGATTCTGCATCCTATATGAAATCTGGTCTCTAGTATAAACCAAGTCCATGTCTGATCATTACAAATCTATGGCACTGAACATCTTCCATATTACAAGAACATAGTGGTCATTTATTTTCTGTGAACCAATTTTTACTCATCACATTTATCAGTCAAATAATATTTTTCTAACTTATTTGTCGGGTAATCTGTTAAAGCCTCACTAGCCTTGAAATACAGTGTCCACCACATTCTCTTTTATTTATCCATGATAAGCTAGTCTATTGTAAGAAGGGCAATCTAGCCCAGAAGCATGTCTTCTAACAGTGGTCAATGTCAGATGCCCCAGAGGCAGTAAACAGAACAGGAAATCCACAAGTGGTCCCTCTCCTGTCATCCCTTTCCATTCTCTGACAAGTAGAGGCTAGGGACACCATTGCTACCCATCCTGGCTAATATGTATTGATGGACCTAAGCGCTATGAATTTATCTAGTTCTTTTTAGAACCATGTTAAAGTCCTCGTCTTCACAACATCCTCTGGCAAGGGAACACTGGAAGAGAGGGTAAACTCAGAGGCTACGTCTAGATTGCATCCCTTTTTCGTAAAAGGGATGCAATTTACAGGTATCGCAATTGCTAATGAAACGGGGATTTAAATCTCCCCCGCTTCATTAGCATAAAAATGGCTGCAGCTTTTTTTCGGCATGGAGCTTTGCCGGAAAAAAGCGCCAATCTAGACGTGGATCTTTTGGAAAATAATGCCTTTTCCGAAAGATCCTTTATCCCTTATTTTAAGAGGGATATGCCCCTCCTCACCCATCAGCAGGTCCTGATTACAGAAAAGTCTAGACTATTGATTTGTCCATGAATTTTTTCCTCTTTTGCTGTTCTGGAATCTTTTTTCTGGTCATATTCTGTCCCAAATTACCACCATGTAGCCACTTGTGGATTAACAGAGTTGTGCTAGTGTAACTAAGGGTACAACTAGACTGCAAGGCTATTTCGGGATACCTGAGGTATCTCAAAATAGCTATCCTATGTCCAAAGAATGCGTCCGCTATTTCAAAATAATTTTTGAAATAATGGACACATCATTTCAGCATCCCTGTAAACTTTGTTCTATGGGGAATAAGGGATGTCTCAACATAGTGCTTTATTTTGAAATTTGGTGCTGTGTAGATGCATCCAATTTCAAAATATTTAAATTTAAATTAAATATTAAATTAAATAGCCTATTTCGAAATAAAATTGAAATAAGATACACAATTTGCACAGCGCAAAATTGCGTATATTATTTTGATTTTAGAATGAAGTCTAGACATACCCTCAGGGATGAATTAATCCCACTAAATTTGTCTCTTGTGGCTACTATGCATTATTCACAATACATTGTTTATTATGAGCCAGATGGAGGAAATGCCTTTTTCTGTGAATAGCCTATTGAAATTGATGGAACAACAGTTACGAAGTAAAATGCTACTAACCCAGAGTCAGAATATCACAATCTGTACCTATATATTACGGTGATGGTTCTGCATATAGCAGCAAATTGTAGTTGTACATGTGCATAGGCTAAAAGGTGGAAGGAGAGGACACAGCTCACATCCACTCTGTCTTTCTCTAGTATAGCAGGAAGCCGAGCTCCTGGTAGTGGTGTCTCATTTTGCAGCATTAGAACTCAAGAAAAAGGCATAAAGGAATGGCCAAGGCGTCACTCCCTCTGCAACTTCTGGTGAGCAGAAAACAGTGTTTGGAATCTTCACAATGCACCCTGTTGAAAGAAATGAGCTTCTGAGTACTCTGAAGATGTTCTATATCTAAGACAAAAAGGCAGTCAGGATGTCTCCAAGAGATACTAATTCCTCTCTTAGCAATGTGTGTGACTGTGGCTTTAACAGCCACATGTCACTATAATATCTATTAATTAACGAAAATCCTATTATAAATGAGCACCAGCAAAAATTCTTTGTAAAGAACCAACATTTTCTCAAATGGAACACACACGTAACATAAACTGATGTGCACTGTAATTTCTTTCAATAATACTGTATTTAATAAACTATAGATTAAATTTTCAAGAATAATTATTTTATTGTAATGTTCTGAAATATGCTAACTTTAAGGCTTAAAGGCTATTGAGAGCATTTTTTAAAATTATGTTTCCAAAAATCAATACAAATATTCATATTAATAACATTGATGTATTCTATCACTAGTTGAGATCAGAATTTCCTTGTGGCTCCCAACTACACATAATGTTTCAAAATCTGATACATCTACAGTAGCTGCAACAAATATATCATAACTTATTTGAGGGTCAGGCTCAGTGCAATGATGGTAAAATGGGATTGTTAGAACATCTGCAACTATGTGCGGACTGATAAGTGGGATTTATACTTGAGAATGTAATGAGAGTTGACACCTATTTGTGACATGACTGTATCATAGATTGCCTGCAGCATGATAGCATCACTATTTCTACCAGGCAAAGATGTATTTGCTGAAGGTGAAAATGTCATTTAAACAGTTCATACCGTTCAAATAGTTTCAGCTCGATGCCATGTACAGTTCTTGCCTTTTCAGAATAAATATACTCAATGTAAAATTTTGGATAAAGAAATAATACTTTTGTGATTAAGTCAAGTCAACGTTTCCAGCAACACACATCACCAACAGGGAAGGAATCTGATGTTCAGTGTCAATGAGTCATCATCAAATATTGCTGCAAGGCTGTGAACAGTAATTTTCACATCCTTAATATTAAATTTATATAACTCAGAAGATAAAATTGTTAAAATGAAATAAAAAGCACCATGTTCTTTTAAAAAAGCTTTTCATTTGTATAGTACATCATCTAAAGCACTTGAATAATCTGAGAAATTATCAACCTGTTCCTTTATATGAAGCACAGAGGTTTTTGTTGGCAGCTGTCATCAACAGAGTAGTTTGAGCCTGGATTAAAATTAGTGTGGAAATAAATTTTGGGTGATGGTGGCGGTAGTGATAGTTAAATGAGAAATCACATTTAGGAATAGGTGAAAGTAAAGTCCTTTCTTCAATGGCATTTTTGTAGAGTCTGAAATGAGATGTTTCACCACCTGCCTTATCCAGAAATACTCTGTATTAAAATTACACTGAATAGAAAGAACTTTCGGCAAAAGTGCGTTCTGATATTAATTAATTATTTGGCCAACCTAAAAGAGGTGTTAAATCATATAACTCTCTTGCAGTTTAACAAGAGTTTTAGTTTCTCAGCAACTGTTCAGGAATTAATGAGGGATCAATAATAGGATTACTTTATTTGTTAAGCACTAACAACTGCTTGGTGCTACAAACAGCCCAGAAGACACGATTTCTTCTTTGAGGATCCTAGAGTTTAAATATAGAAAACAACAGAAAATAAAAAAAAAATCCAAAGAAAGGCGTGTCTTAGAGCATTTTGAAAATTAATTGATAGCATTTCCCGAGTTTGCAACTGGGAAAATTGAGGCAGGATTTCAGAGAAGAGAGAGGTCTGCAAGATTAGAGTAGTGAGAAAGCTCCAGGAGTTCAGGACAAATAGAAATAAGAGAAAAGATGAGAGTGAGAAAAGCAGACTATGGCAAAACTGATGTAAAACTCTCTAGTCAAGGTTGAGAAGGGATATATAAAGAATGAAAGTGCAGATGGGAATAGAATAATGTTATTCAGAATTGTGAAAGTGAGGATGAAAAGCTAGTAAGAAGTAAGGAAAGAGGAGACCTGGGTACTGATTCAAGGGGAGAAGTGATATTGCCTGATTGATGGGTTGGTCAGATTACATTAGATTTGAGAGAGAAAAGAATCAGTCCAATCACTGAATAAGTTATTTAATTAACATTTGGGAGCAGTTGGCATGCTCTTCTATTCCTTAAGCTTTATAGGGGTAGCTGTGTTACTTAGTTCCATTTGGCTGTGTCTAGACTGGCCAGTTTTTCCGCAAAATCAGCCGCTTTTCTGGAAAATCTTGCCAGCTGTCTACACTGTCCGCTTGAATTTCTGCAAAAGCACTGACTTCCTACTGTAAGAAATCAGTGCTTCTTGCGGAAATACTATTCTGCTCCCGTTCAGGCAAAAGTCCCTCTTGCGCAAAGCCTTTGGGCAAAAGGGCCAGTGTAGACAGCTCAGATTTGTTTTCCACAAAAAGCCCTGATCACGAAAATGGCAATCGGGGCTTTTTTGCGGAAAAGTGTGTCTAGATTGGCACGGACGCTTTTCCGCAAAAGTGCTTTTGCGCAAAAGCGTCCATGCCAATCTAGATGCTCTGTTCCGAAAATGCTTTTAAAGGAAAAATTTTCCGTTAAAAGCATTTCCGGAAAATCATGCCAATCTAAATGCAGCCTTCCTGTTTACCAGCTTGTATTTTCTGCTCTTCTTGGAAGGATTCCAGTGTGTGTTGAGCATATCCCCAAATCCTTCTATCCAGTGTCAGGACAAATCCCTAGCTGCTTTAAAGAAATTTTCATTCCACCATCTCAAGAATTCTGTTCTGCCTCCTTTTTTGCATTCATCTCTTCCCCTCTTCCTTCACTCAAATTCTCCTCTGCTCAGTCTCTTAATGCCACCTTATTTCCTTCTCCCCCTTCTCCCTCTATCTTCCCCTCTCATTTCCTCCCCCCCCCTTTATCTCCCAATTTATGGTCTTCCTCTCACTGGTCCCATTCACTTTGTCATCTTTTTATCCTATTCTTTTTTCTGTCCTCCTCTCTGTCATCCCAATATCCCTTTCCTACCACACACCTCATTTCGTCCATTCTTTCACTGTCATTCTCACCTCTGCTGGTCTGGCTCTCTTCCTCCTTCAAGCCCTCTCTTTCTTTCCATTCTCTTCTGATCTCTCTGTGTACCCTATTCTCACCTCACTCACCTTTCTTCTGCTACTTCTCTTCCATACGCACAGTGTCTGGGTTCCTCCACTTACAAATAATTACAACTTGTAACACTTCCTGACACCAGTCAGCCCAAAGACTAAGCCTACTAGCACAAGCAAAAAATGTCTGCACTTTCCTGCCAACAAATAGGCATGTTGATATTTTAAGCATTTCAGGCTTTGCTAAATCTCTTCCCTTCCCCGCAAAAAATTTGCATACTCCCTTTGTTTCATTATTGTGCATCCTTGTTTCCTTCAGTGAGGAAAACAAGGGGACCCCTTATCAAAGTTCCTGTGCTGTATCTATATTGGTGGTGGTCTCATTTGACCTCCTTAGGTATTTGACCTCACATTTGACCTCCACAGGTATTTCCCTGTGCCTTGTAAAGTCTTTCATTTCCCTGCAAAATTGTTTCAAGATGCTACCAAATGAGAACAGGAGCAATTAATTCCATATTGCACTGTTGTACATGATTGCACAACCTATCAGACACTGGAAAAAATCAGCCCCACTGACAGCTGCATGGGTCCAAGACTTCTGGATATAGACCCACGTATGTGCACCTTTTACAGAGAATTCTGACCACTATTAAAAATTGGGAATTTAACACTCACAGTATTATCTTTTTTTATAGCATCTCTTATTACAGGTACAGAAAGTGAGGCAAACAGCGCATTAAAGAAGAAACTACACAGCACCCAACATATTTATGGTGTACCTACAGACACAGCTGAAAAAGAGGAAATTAATGAGATTAGCACAAACCAGAGAAAAGGGAGGACTGAGACCAGGGAGACCTTTTTCCTTAGGCTCTTAATGCTTTACCTACTGATGACCAAGAAACATGGAGAAGAAAGAAAAATGCAGAAGGGTGAGGAACAGGATAAATGGGGACTGGGAAGATATGATGAGGTATGGGGGAAAAGCTTGCAGATAAGGGGTCATAGGAACCTTGGGGAGGGGGAAGGGACAGGGGTAGCATCATAAGGGACAGAAGTAAGTGGGATTATTAATGAGGAGGCAGGGATGGGCAGGAGAAAAAAGTTATTCTGTTAACCCAAAGGGCAAAGGACTGTGCTTTCGATTTGTTGATTACTTTAGATGGGTGAAGGCAGAGAGAGAGAGAGAGAGAAGGAAAATATGAGTCTATAAAGTCACTTGTTTGATTTTAAAATGTATATCCAAAAGTATATGCCAAAACATTCCAAAATAGCAGAAGTAAGGTTATCTATGCAACTTCAATTCATCATAGAGCTGAGTTACATGTTTTCAATGTTCCTTATTTTTATTTTTGTTGAAAGGTGCATTTTTCTGGACCTAATCATCTTTGATGCAAAACTATGTTTCAGTTTCAAATTTAGCCAGTTAAAACACACATATACTCAGGTGACAAATATCTAAAATATCCAAATCAACATGAAAAAATTTTGAAAAATTGTTTTTCAAGTTTTTTAATTTGACAAACTTTGATGAGAAAAGGTTCAAATCAAACCATTTTTTCAGTTCAGTGCTCAAACTGAAAAATCCATTGTTCACTCACATCTAAGTGAGCCTCCCCATGCATATGCATTATTATTGTCTTTAATTATACAACTGTATACATATATTTTCCAATATCATCCCCTTGTTCAGTCAATACACAGGATTAAGAGTGCTTTATGCAACAGAGTTGTATAGTAAATGTTCTTGGTAGAATTTGAGACATGTGGTCTGATTTATGCAAGCACTGGACTCTCACAACACCAGCTGTCAATGTGAAGGTTGCTTTAAACATATAGGCTACGTCTACACTGGCCCCTTTTCCGGAAGGGGCATGTAAATTTCATGAGTCGTAGTAGGGAAATGCGCGGGGAATTTAAATATCCCCCGCGGCATTTAAATAAAAATGTCTGCCGCTTTTTTCCAGCTTTTAAAAAAGCCGGAAAAGAGCGTCTACACTGGCCCCGATCCTCCAGAAAAAGTGCCCTTTTCCGGAGGATCTTATTCCTACTTCAAAATACATTTGCGCAAGAGGGCTTTTTCCTGAACGGGAGCATCATAGTATTTGCGGAAGAACACTGACAATCTTACATCAGATCATCAGTGTTCTTGCACAAATTCAAGCAGCCAGTGTAGACAGCTGGCAAGTTTTTCCGCAATGCTTTTGTGGAAAAACTTGCCAGTCTAGATGCAGCCTTAAAGTACTAGAAAATGCTAGTACTTTGAAAAAATCAGGTTGTAAACATCTCAGATTATGTAAATCAGCTGAGACTTTTGAGTTTAATTTTGGTTCCTCAGTTATTCATGTGTAAAATGGGGATAACAATACTATCTCAGCTCACTGGTGTATTTCAAAGATTAATTAATGTCTGTAAATAAATTAGATTCTACCATAAGAATTCCACCAAGAAAACCCATAAGAAATATAAAAATCATGTATTCAGAGTACTAATTGGATTGCGTGGAGTAAATAAAGGATATGTCCACTTATGTTATGGTGAGGATTAAACAAACTATCCATTCAGTGAGCACCATCCATCCAAGACGTTGAATCAGGCAGGGGTGCTGTGGAAGAAATAGTGTATGGACATAAAATTAAAGACTGCATTATAATGAATATAGGCACCATGGGGTGAATTAAGATTGCCTTTCCTACCTACTGAGGGCTTGACTTGACCACTTAATAATAGAGAGACAAGTTGAGTGGGGTACTATCTTTTACCCTACCAAATTCTGTTAGTGCAAGAAAGAAGTTTTCATTCAACACCAAGCTCCTCTTTATGTCTGTGTAGTTCAGAAACTTGTGACTTTCACCTACCTTGTCTCACCTATATTCTGGCAGCAACATGGTTACACAATGCACATAATTTTAATGATGTTCTTGTAATGTAATTTTATGGGTACATTATTTATTTAGGTTGTAGAAATGTGCCAGTTGCTTTCCAAAAAAGCTCCTGAACAGCATGGAGATTGGGAAGGTAAAGATATAGAGAGATGGGGATCTAACCCAATGCTTCTCTCCTCCCCCAGAGCCAGGCACTGGATGTATGGTAACCCTACCTTTGAAGTGTCTGGTCCTGCTGCCTGGCACTGCCTCAGCGACTTGTCTGCAGAGAGCAAGTGGACCACCAGCGCTGGGCTTGCTGCGTGGGGCTGTGTACTCCCACCCCAGCCTGGTGCCCCCTAGCATGGCACCCGGGGGCAACTGCCCTTCCCTCCCCATGCCACTGATGTGGGGGTGTCGTTTGGAGCAAAGCTTATTGTGCCGCTTCACCGCCTTTTAGTTCCTCTCCTCAGCACCACGGGGAAGGGGCGATGGGGATGTGTTGTACTGAGTTCCTTGTGGGGGTGGGAGTAATACACATCTCCAGGTTCAGCTGCCCTCCCCCCTGAAGCACCCCGGGGAGGCTGCCAGAGAGGAAACAAACTAGGAGAGGTGGCCGTGGAATTGATTTTTTTCTCTCTCTGCTCCCGAACTTGATACTGCCCTAGATCTCAATGGAGCCACCGCCGCAACCACACGCTTTTCCCACTAAGTGCTGGGGCACATGCACAGAGTGGCGGTTAACGTCTGGGTGCATAGCTCCAAATGTTCAATTTGACAGGCACACGCTGCCGCCTCCTCCCTGATCCCCTTTGCAAGGCAAAATCCTGGACATTTTTGGCCAAATTTCACTTGCGTTGAGGTACCCCACTAGACTTCTCTCATGTACACCTAAGGTTACATGTACCACTGGTTGAGAAACACTGATCTAGATATTCCTCTTGTTTCACAACAGGCTACATAAAAAGCACTAGCGAAGTCAGTGTAAACCAGTCTTTCATACCCACAATGACTGATTTGTACTTCTGTACACATTCTATACCAGACCTGGTCAAAATATGGCCTGCAGGCAAGATCCGGCCCACCAAGCCATCGGATCTGGCCCTGCACCTCCTTCATTAATATCATGGAAGTGTGCAGCCCTTGATCTCTTTCCAAAATCTTGGAGTGCCCCCCCGTCAAAAATTATTGCCCACTTCTACTCTACACTGAAATATAAGTTCTGTTTTAACATTCCAATCAATTCAATTTAAAATTATACAGTAAAAATGAGAAGACAGGCAATTTTTTAGTAATAGTGTGCTCTGATACTTTTGTATTTTTTATTTATTTTTGTATTTTATTTTATTTTATTTTATTTTATTGCTGAATTGAAGAGTCCATTATTATTTCTTCTCTATGTAGATATTTATAGACTGTAATCAAATGACCCCTTCACATTCTCTTTGTTAAACTAAATAAATAGAGCTCTTTGAGTCTATTGCCATAAGGCATGTTTTCTAATCCTTTAATCATTTTTATGACTCTTCTCTGAGCCAACTTCAATTTACAATGTCCTTGAATTGTGATTATCAGAACAGGATACAGTATTCCAGAAGCAGTCACTCCAGTGTCAAACACAGAGATAGAATAAACTTTCTATGACTCAAGATTCCCATGGTTATGCATCAATGATCATGTTAGCTTTTTTGGCCTCAGCATCACACTGGGAGTTCATGTGCAGTGGATTATCCACCACAATCCAAATCTGTTTCAGTCATTGTTTCTGAGGATAAAGTATTCCATCTTCTAAGTATGGCATACATTCTTTGTTCCTAAATGTATATATTTACATTTAACTAGGGCTGTCAATTTATCTGCGTTAACGCCTGCGATGAATGCAGGACAGGATTAACGTGTTAAACAAATTAACATGTTAATCGCAGGCATTAATGCTTCACTGTCCCTTTGAAGTGCCGCTCCAGCACTTCAAAGGGGCAGTGCATTAGGAGCCTTGGATCAGCTGGAGTGCCCAGCTGATCCCCGGCTCTGTGTTGTACTGCCCCTTTGAAGTGCCGCTCCAGCACTGAGGACTCCCTCTGATCCCGGGCTTCCTCAGCACTGCCGCAGTGTTTCAAAGGGGCAGCTCATACGATTAATCACAATTTATCATGATTAATGTTTTTAATCACTTGACAGCCCTCCATTTAACCATATTAAAATACATTTTATTTCCTTGCACCCAACTTACCAAATGATCCAGAACTTCTGCATCAGTAACCTATCCTCTTCATTATTAACTCCCCCTCCATTTTTTTGGTCATCTGCAAACTTTATCAGTGATTATTTCAAGTTTTCTTCCAGGTCATTGAAATAATGTTAAGTAGCTAAAAGGTCCCATCAGTTAGCCGGTTTCAATTCATGTGTGCCATTTTAATTTAAATTGTTTCAGTTTTTCATTAAAATGTTATGTGTTACTAAGTCAAATGCCTCACAGAAGTCAAGGTATTATCAACAGTATTACCATTATTCCAATATTACCATTTTCATCCAAACATGTAATTTTATAAAAAAATACTGAGTTAGTTTGATAGGATCTATTTTCCATAAACCCATGTTGATTAGCATTAACTCTGTTACCCTGCTTTATATGCCTATTATATACAGTGTTGTCATTGCATTCAACCCCAAATATAGGAAGACTGGATGGGTCTTGTGCCACCTTCCGTTGATGAGAGAAACAAATTTTCAAGCTTACATACAGCTCTTGTTTTGTTCTGGGAAATGTACCAAGGGTGCCACAGCTAAATACAGGATGGAACAGATTGACAAGAAGTGTGAGGTGATAAATTTTGTTGGATCAACTTCTGTTGTTGAGAGAGAAAAGCTTTTGAGCTTACACACTGCTCTTTTTTGAGTCTTTGGAATAAGCATAAGTCATTATTAGCACATATTTCAAGGATCATTCATGCTGAAGTGGCCAGATAATACCCTCTGGTGATGGGAAAAGGCTAGTGGGTTACTAATTATTGTAATAAACCATAAATACAATATCTGTATTCAGTCTATGATTTTTCATATCCTCATCCGCAAAAGGAAATCTGCACAATACCTTAAAAAAAAGATGAGCCTGTGAGCTAATTTCATTGCTTTGCTAGACATGAACCCTCTCCTATATCTTTGCCCCTTACTATGATTGGAAAGTGTTAACAGTCCTCCTCACATTCTCTCTCTAACATCTTGGGATCAATAATGTTACACTAGCACTGTAAATATTAGACAGATTCAAAGAAACTAATCACAGAACTAAAAAATAATGGTAAATTAGGTACACATGATCATGACTTTATATTTATAATGTACAAACCGAATAAAGTCAGACCAGAGATAGATAGACTTTGTGCTTTAATAGATCTAATTAGAAAAAATATGAATGAATAATTGGAGAATTGCTTGAAAATGCCATAGTAGATGCCCAAAAACATAGCCATGGTAGGACAGTTGGAATGGCTGAAATTATGCTTAGGGCAAGAATGGATTAAGTGTGCGAAGCAGATTTTACTATTTCATTTCCAACTCAGTTCTTATTTTCTGCTTAAAATCCTTCTCAAAGCATCCAAAGTTTTAAAGTGGAAAAAAAGTATAATAAATAGTCAGTTTGACTTTTTCCCCTAGGGAAATAAAGGAATTTGATTTCCATGAGAAGTGGGCAATTTTATTATCAACAGAGAATTCATTTTGCTAAGTAATTCACTACTTACACAGACTTCGTGTTATGAACTTGAATCTTCATCGGGTGCAGTAGGAAGAGTGTAAAACTCCAAAAGAAACTTGATTTTGAAGCTATATATAACTATTGCAGCTCCATAAGTAAACATGTAATTTTCTTTTGAAGTCGGCATGCAGACCTGTTGTTTTTTTCTCTAACCTACCTTAGAAAATAGAATGTTGATGGTACTGTATCACCCACACTACTTTTCAGCATCTGTCTAGTGCAAAAAGGCATGAAATGGAATGCTCTGGTCTATCATTGATTTTGTTGCCAGTGTAATCTGCTTTATTCAAGTCACAGTCCAACTGTTTCTCCACAACCACATTATTTCACAATTTCTCTTTCCCAAAGCTGACCATGCATTATGAACAAGTCAGATGTGTTCATTCAGCTTTGATTTTTATACCTCTTTTAAATCAATACCTCAGTGATTGATCTTCTAAAATTTAAGAATCAGTGGACTGTGTAACTGGATGGCTTAGGGGGTAGGTGGAGGGTTTTCAATCTTGATTGAAATGAACAGCAGGTGCTATATTGTGGTTTTAGTGATTCGCAGAAAAAAATTAAATAGTTTTCAGAATATTTTATCAGCATACCTTCTCTCCTTATTTAAATAATAAACCATGCCAATCTCACTTCCCAGGGAGACTGGAGACCAGCAGGCAGAAGAGGATATAAACAGATACTTAAATTGTTTGTTTACAGTACATGCTCAGTTAGAAATGCAGCAGTCTTATTTTCTGTTATGTTTTCTTCTTAAATCAATTACTTATCTGTAAATCACCATTGGCACTTAAAAATATAGGCATTGCTATAGCAGAACAAACCAATATCCCACTTGTTCCCATATGTTGCCTCTGACAGTGGCCAATCCCAGATGCTTCAAAGGAAAGCATAATTCACCCAGCTAAGCAATACTGTTATGGGACAGGAGGGTAAATTCTTAACCCCTCAAAATGATTAGATTAGTCCCTGAGCTTTAATAACACTTACAATTTTTATCCTGCAGCAGCTCATATAACTTCAAATTCGGTTCTCTTATTCCTATTGGACCTGACATTGAGCTCTTAGTTAATTGCAAAGCTCCTGGGTACTTCAGTGGTGTAGTATTAGGCCCATATATGTCAGAATTCTTTTATTCTTGTATCTCTGCAAAAAATAACTACAGGTTGAACCTCCTTGGTCTGGCACCCTCCGGACCTAACTGATCCGGATAAGGAATTTTTCCAGACCAGCAGAGGTCTTTTCAGCCCCTTACCTCCAGCTTCCTGGCTCCCCCTGCAGCCCAGATGAGCCATGAGCCAGTTCCTGCAACCCAGCTGAGCCATGTGCTGGCTGGGTCTCCACCACATGCAGCTCTAGGGCTCCACCACATGCAGATCTTGGAACATCTGTGGTTATGCTGGACCATGGATGTTGCCGGATCAGAGAATTGCAGATTTTAGAGGTGCAACCTGTAGAAATATTTGAATTGACTTTTCTGTATTCCATTCTGTATTTAATTTAATCTCTGTTATATCTACACTAATGCTTCTCTTTTCCCAAATCAATAGGAAGAGCCAATCCAACTCTTCTAAGGAAAGTTTGCCTCCTTTTATGTCCCCACAGTTCTAATAGCAATGCTTGTGTTAGAAATTTTTTGTCTTATACATTTGCTTTGAGATGAGATTTATTGTATCCACCTTGGCCGGAGGATATAAGACAGGCAACATAGGTGAAATATTCTCTTTTATTGTATCAACTTTTGTTAGTGGAAGGGACACTCTTTCAGACTTCATGGAGTTTTTCCTCAGGTCTGGAGAAGATAACTTAATTTATTAAGGAAACCCAAAGACATTTGGTCCAATAAAAGATATTGTCTCACAAACCTTGTCTCTCTTGAAATAATGAGGCAAGACTAAGCTAAGTAGTCAGAGTGAGGACATGATATTGATTTTTATATGATGACATCTCTAAAAAATAATGGTTTAGTATTCACAACCCTTTCCTTAGAGTAGCTGGAAGCCCCATCCCTCCAAACACTTAAACACTTATGAATGTGCTTAATTTTAAGCAAGTCAATAACCCCCTACATTTCAACGGAACTACTCATGCTTAAAGTTAATTTCATATATAAGTGTTTACAGGACAAGGACTTTATATATTTTTTTCACTCCCACAACTTCATTGAGCTTCATTGTAATGGCAATGCTTAGATCTTTTTTTTTCCTGAGAAATTTGGAGAGAACTCATCAGCAGCTATAAACAGTTTAATATAGTTCCTCCAGTGTACATTACCTTCAATGGTAAATTTTGTCTTTTATTTTGTTGCCCAATTACTTACTTATATTAAACCATTTAATGGTTTACCTGTAACCTTTCCAACTCTGGATTTGGCTAATTTGATTTTGAGTTAGCAGGAAATTGTGCTCTCTCTGTACACATTCTTTGTTCCAAATTATTATTTAATAAGCTGAACATTGTTCAAATGACCACTGTTAGGGTATATCTAGACTGCATCCCTCTGTCAGCAGAGAGATGCAGATTAGGCAGGTCGACATTGCAAATGAGGCAGGGATTTAAATATCCCATGCTTAATTTGCATAAAAATGGCTGCCGTGTTTTGCCGACTCAGCACTTTGTCAGCAAAAAGCTGCAGTCCAGAGGGGAATCTGTTGAGAAAGAAAGCCTTTTTCAACAGATCTCTTATGCCTCCTGTAAGGAGGTTTACAGGATCTGTTGAAAAAGGCTTTCTTTCTCGACAGATCCCCCCTAGACTGCCACTTTTTGCCGACAAAGTGCTGAGTCGGCAAAATGCAGTGGCCATTTTTATGCAAATTATTCAGAGGATATTTAAATCCCTGCCTCATTTGCAATGTCGACCTGCCTAATCTGCTTCCCTCTGCTAACAGAGAGATGCAGTCTAGATATACCCTTAGAGACTATTGCTAGTATTAACCTAAATCTGATGCCCATGGTATTGTGCCTGATATTGCTGTTCAGTATATACTGGTCCCCTCTATAGTTTGATATCATCCATATGACCTTTAAAAAGTATATGTTTAATTTATGTTACATCATTTTATTATTCTTATTTTAAAATAAAAATTATTTTTAACACAACTGAAAAAGTGTCAGATTAAAAAAACTCATTGAAGTTCATTAAGTCTTCATCTGAAACACAAATAAAATTAAAAACAAGAAAACAATTACTATTATTATAAAGGTCAATTCAAGTTAATTTCTTTATGTTCTGTGCATGAGCTGGATTTATTCCAAACTGAGCCCTCAGTGATAGAAAATATGAAAATAAAAAAGAGCTACTACCTCTTTTGTGAGAGAACTGTTTGCTGGCTGGGGATGGATTGTGGCTGGGATAAATGGGCACTACTCTAATGAGCTTTTAAGGAGGCAACTAAATCTGAAGGATCAGGAGAAGGGATTAGTGACTGACATTCAAGTGACTGCCCTCTCAGGAAGCAAAGTCTGGACTAGTGCATGGGAGCTGAAACTAGAGGTGCGGGGGTGGAGGGCTATTATGTTCCCTCCTCTCTTTGAAGTAGTTTCCATCATATTCAGGGCTGGTTTAAAGTTAGATACAATGGCTCTTAGAACCCCCACTATACAAACTGTCCAGAACCCTTGCAATGATGTGCACTTTCTGATTCCTTTAGCTCACAAGAGTGACTCTGGCTCCCAGGTCTTCACCAGGAGCACAGATGTATTGCAGGTCCCCAATAACTGAAGAATGTACCTGTGAATGAAATGTTCTGCCTACCTGTATGGATAGTAGCAGGGACAGAGTTTTGTGAGCATCTGTCAACAAGTTTGATTGACAATGAATTGCTGCCTAACACAGAGGAGTGGATTTAAGACAGGTGATGATTACAGTGCAGTCATCGTGACTTGATATGTCATTTTTGTTATTTTTGTTTCCATAGCTGAACAGGAGAGAGGATGTGGTTATGATGAACACTGATAGATTTTCATGAATGTCAATATTAAAAACCAACGAAGACTTGTCTATCCCTGCTGGGACGTGCCCCCCACTCCAAAACAGACAAACAAAAACTCTAAAATATATGTAGTATGGAAGCCAAGTTTTAAAAATAATTGACTCTGAAAGGAAAAATAACCTTTTTTGTATGTAGAGACAGACAGACTTGATTTATGTAATTTTATTTGCACAATGTGGCTCACCAAAAAATCAGTTTTAAGTGTTTGATGCAATCAAATTGCTTCTGTCAGATCCTACTCCCATTAATGTTGATGGAAAAATTGACATCACTGAGGGCATAACTGGACTCATAATGCCTGATTCTACTCTCAGACTGTTGCAAATCAGGAATTACTGTGATGAAGGCAAAAGAGATACACAAGTGTTGAATGGTGGAAAGAGATACTAGAATCAGGCCTTACATCATCACGGGGAAAAAACCCATTGTCAGTCCTTGAGTTCTGCTGAGTTATACTTTAACTTTGTGTTACCTTGATATTGAAGCGGCCACAACAGTTTTCGTCTCTGGTACAGTTTAAAGTAGCCTGGCAGTGTTTCTCTCATACATATATGGTATCTGCAGAACAATATTCCATAGGGACAATCATAGGACCATTAATCATTTTCAGGACTCCTCTGGATGTTGTGGATATCATTCATATCATCTTTGAATCCATATTTGGGACACCAACCGTTTGGATGTTCAACCAGCGTGTGTCTAGACTACACCTCTCTGTCGACAGAGAGATGTAGATTATGCACGTTGAAATTGCTGATGAAGCAGGGGTTTAAATATCCCATGCTTCATTAACATAAACATGACTGCTGGTTTTTTTTAAATGGAGCTTTTTCGAAAAAAACCTGGCAGTCTACATGCAGATCTGTTGAAAATAAACCCTTTTTCGACAGTTCCTGTAAACGTCATTTTTTTAGGAATACAGGATCTGTAGAAAAAAGGGTTTATTTTCAACAGATCCGCATATAGACTGCCAGGGTTTGTTTGTTTTTTTCCTTCCAAAAAAGCTCCATTTCCAAAAAAAATTGGTGGCCATGTTTATGCTAATGAAGCATGGGATATTTAAATCCCTGCTTCAGTAACAATTTCAACAGGCTTGATTTAAATCCCTCTGTCGACAGAGGGATGCAGTCTAAACGTAGACCCAGAGTTAGAGGAGAGTCTTTGATTTTTCACTTGTGTATCAAATAGCCATATATTCCATGGTTGATAAGATGCAGTTCAGCACGGTGCAAAACTTGCAGGACAACTTGTTAGGTCACTGATAAGGTGCTTGTTTGGAATGCTGGATGGGGTCCAGGTGCTTTTCCATTTTATGGTTATATCCAAAAATACGGGGTGGTACCATGTGGTCCATAGAGGGTTGTTGGTTTTTTTAATTTCAAGAGATGTTTTCCATAAACTCCCAGATGGGAAAATTCTGCCATGTGATTCTGTTGTAAAGAAGGAAAGCAGAGACTACTGATTTGCTTGGATTTCGTTTCAGCCACCACTTCTGGAAGTACTCCACCATGATTTTAATCACAAACGTAAGGGTCACTTCAAGACACAGATCCAAGTTGTGAGTGTTAAATCATCAGTATCAACAAATTTCTGCTCTATCATTTCAGGTATAGTAGAAACTCAGAGTTATAAATACCAGAGTTATAAACTGACCAGTCAATCACTACCCTCATTTGGAACTGGAAGGATGGAATCAGGCAGCAGCAAAGACCAAACAAAAATACAGTACAGTACTCTGTTAAACAAACTACTGAAAATAATGAAGGGAAAACAGCATTTTTCTTTTGTATAGTTAAGTTTCAAATCCGTATTTAGTCCAAGTTCTGTTTTAAACTTTTATAAGTACGATAACATTTTGTTCTGTGTTATGAACCTTTCAAGAATTACAATCAACCTCCATTCCTGAAATGTACTTTATGTTGTTCATGTAGACATTGAAGAACGTTGGAGCAAGTATGGGGCACATACAAAGTATGAAGCTTGATGGTTCGATTTCTGAGGTCTACACAGATCTCCCAGTCACTAAACATGGTGTTCAGCAGCCAGAAAATCCACACACATGGGATCAGTCTGGCCAGCCTGAATACTAATCTCTCTCTCCAGACTGTGTCACATACTAGTGACAGATTAATGAGAGTTGTAGTGGCCTTCAGTTTTCACTGGAATCTAGACCCACAATTGTGGTGGTCACCAGGACTGGGTCCCGACAACTTCTGTGTAGTCATAAACCAACTTGCGCCTTGGTAGACAGGTGTCCATAGTGAGACTGATTTGGTTTAAAACTATGCATTCCATCGCCCTGTAGATGATGTTTGGGAGAAATATTGGCCTATAACTCAAAGGGTAATCTGCACATTTTCTAGCGTTCATGAGTGCAATGACCTTGGCTTCTCTCATGTGGGGGATTTCAAGGGTTTCCAAGAGGTTGGTGAAAAGCTGTCAGTGTTTTGCATCAAAAAAGAACGACTATATCACTTACTGACACTGGGTTGTGTCATGCTGTAACCACCCTGAGTATGGGGACTATTAAAATTGTCCACAAATACAGCAAACTTATGTGGTTGATAGACCTAGTTGGGCCACTGCACACTGGGAGATTTGTGTATATTGATGATGGTAAGCTTGCATATGTTCATGGAGATAGTAGTTGTTTGCATGCTGTAGGAAATAGGGCTGCATATTCATTGATCTTATGTAGATTATCAACCTATATTTACAGTAGTCATTGTTGACTGAGATTGTAGCTGTTGATTTTGTAGCAATAGGCTTTTTGTTGATGTGCAGCATAGTATTCCTGGAGAGGGAGGATATTAATGCTGGTCAACATTTTGTTTATGTGGTTATAGCTGGACCATGAAAATCCATGAACATTCAATTGGCATATCTTTACTCCAGGTCTGATCCTCCTAGCATGTTGGCCATGAAAATGTATGGCTATTTTGTTACATTTTTGATCAAGAGGTTAACAGTAGACATTCAGCTAGGGTATGTCTACACTCCCCCGCTAGTTCGAACTAGCGGGGTAATGTAGGCATACCGCACTTGCAAATGAAGCCCGGGATTTGAATTTCCCGGGCTTCATTTGCATAAGCGGGGAGCCGCCATTTTTAAAACCCCACTGGTTCGAACCCCGTGCAGCGCGGCTACACGGGGCTCGAACTAGGTAGTTCGGACTAGGATTTCTATTCCGAACTACCGGTACACCTCGTGGAACAATACACTGGCTAGTTTAGAAATGGTTATAAGAGCTCTATTCTATACTATGTGGAACGAGGAATGAGGTGTACCGGTAGTTCAGAATAGGAAGCCTAGTCCGAACTACCTAGTTCGAACCCCGTGTAGCCGCGCTGCACGGGGTTCGAACCAGCGGGGTTTTAAAAATGGCGGCTCCCCGCTTATGCAAATGAAGCCCGGGAAATTCAAATCCCAGGCTTCATTTGCAAGTGCGGTATGCCTACATTACTCCGCTAGTTTGAACTAGCGGGGGAGTGTAGACATACCCCTACTGAATTGATGACAATAGTCATGGTTTCCTAGTTAACAGGGTGGACCACATGATGGTTATTATCTTTCCTCCCCAGCCAGAGAGTTACTTTTATGCCAATTTGAAATCCCCACAATGTAGCACACTCCAGTCATACTCCTTTCCCTTCCCCCAGTTTGTTAGTTCTATGGGGTGGTGGACAACATAGCATAGTATAGAGCTGTTATAACCATTTCTAAACTTGCCAGTGTATTGTCCTCACAAATTCAGGGAAGTATTAATGCTCCTTTGTGTTGCCCAAGCAATGCAAACAACTTGGTCACAGGTAGGATCTAGCCTAGCATGCCTGGAACTATATCCAAAAAATGACAATGGATTCATCAGTGGTGAAGGATTAGCTCCATGATAAAGTCTCGAGTGACAAAAACAGACAGACAGAATTTGTAAGAGAATGGGAAAATTCACAATGTTCAGTAGCTTTCTGCTAAGATTTCTAATTGTGCAAAGTTGTTCTTGCATGTTAATATACACATTGGGTTAGTGTTGCCGGGAAGAGTAAGTCTCAGGTCCAACACTGAGTTCTCAAAGTACAAAAACACGCTACACAGGTATCCGTCAAACACAAGCAGTTTATTTTCTGACAGCTATCGGCTGCTCCCCTTAACTAAAGAACGGCATGATAGAAAAAGCGACATCTTACATTGCTGCTGCAAGGTGGGGACCCCGTTTTAGCTGCAGATGAAGCCAGAGATCATCTAGGATTCCAAGGAGCCGGTACCAAAGCCCAGCTCTGAGGTCCAAATTGCCATACTCTTGTGTAGCTTATATATAGGTTTTTACCCTGTTTTGCAGTTTGGAAGTTTCCGGGGGTTACTCATCGCTTGTTACAGTATGGCTCAGCTCTACTGCTTGTCCTTTGACTTTGTTTACATGATCAGTACATTTGGGTAAACAGAATTATTATGTTCCTGCCCTTATCTACAATTCGTTCTTGCTACAATGGCATATGTTCCTAGAGGCTTCCTTCTGGCTCATCAGTTGTAGGGAAGGAAGGCGAGGGGAAGGGGGAGGGAATACAGGCCTCATCACTCCTATACTTCACATGCACAGAGTTCTTCCACAATTAATCTCTACAGTTAGCACACTGACGAATATAAAACAGTCTGATTAATTAAGTTACAATATTTTTTTATTTCACTCTTTATTTGTTTATATTAGTTACACCTAAATCTTTCCCCTCAATGTAAGTATTTTGCAGTGAAAAAGAGATCAAAATTATGCATATAAAGTAAACCCATCTAGCTTCCCCCCCCCCCAACATAATAAAGATTATAGTAAATTGGATTATAAAGTTGAAAATAATTTTATATTGCAATTTACCAGAGTGGACACATGCCTGTAAAATGCTAGCTGTGCTCTACATTTTTCTGTCTGTTATACAGGTAAGAGCTCTTACAGAGGAGATATTAGAAGAGTTAAGGACAGCTGTGCACCCAGTTCCTATTGCAAGTCAGTAGGGGTACATCTACACAGCATACTTATTTCACAATAAACTATTCTGCAACAGTTATTTCTAAATAGCTTAATTGAAATAGCACATCTACACTGCAGGGAAAACTCACAATTAGTCCGAGACAGACTTCTCTAATGTAGACATGCTATCCCAATTTAGAGCCCCAAGAGGCACTGGGGAGGAATAAGTTAGAATGGCGCCAATGAGTCAATTTCAATGTAGCAAAATTGGAGCCTCTACACACGCCTTATTTCAAAATAGCTATAGAATGAGGTTTACAAATTTTGAAATAAGCCATCGGTTATTTCAAAATAACGGAATGGTTGTGTAGACGCTCGCATTCTTATTTCGAAATAACGCTAGTATAGATACAGTGTTGATGCACCCTAGGAGTTGGCCCACCTAATTATGGTTTGGACCTTTAGAAATTTTGCCCTAAAATATTTACTGTTTGCCTGAAAAAAAAAATCACACTCATTTTTTATCTTCAACCTGATTTATTCAAAATATTTTTAGGCATATTCTATCCAAGAATGCCCTTGTATCTTTCATGGGCTGGGATTTTAAATCAGAGGAAATAAAATCAAACATTTTCTTCAGAAGATGACCTTGTTAACAGATATCCTCCAGTTTCTGTTTAGTTCATTTAATGGTCCTACCACAGGAATAATTTATTGATTGCTTAGTGTTGGCAAAATTTGCTACATCTGATAAATGTGGTGAATATTGTATTTTAAAAGCTTGGTACATCATTGTGTTTTTCAGTGCCATCTGGATTTGTCTTGAATCTGTGAAATCTGCTGATAAAAATCCATAGTTTTAAAACCCACTCAAATCTGCTATATTTATCTGGTGTCCTACTGAAATGCTTTGTGAAACATAGGTTGTGTATAAATCAGAAGAACCTTTTATGTCCCTGTTTTTACCTCTGTAAAACTTTACCTAGTCTCTCCAAAGTAATATTTGGCAATGCAGAGCTTTTTTTATTTTGTATAAATATGTGAGTGAAAGTTGTAATTGCACTGGCACAGCCAAGTATTATGAATATTAAGCTGTAAGTAAATACCTTACATAGCTCTGTCAATGCATATTATCCTAACCTGCAATACCACTGCAATTCCATTCATTGATTTTTGTAGAACAGAGATTTTCAGTCATATCAGACTAGGGAATAGTTCTAGGATATGAACAAATGGCCATCAGGAAACAGGATGAGAACTATTTCCATTTGTGGCATAAGCAGGAGCTGAACCTTGATAGTCAGAGGTGAAAATAAAGTGCACTGAGCCATGACTACACCTGGCTGCCAATAACAAAGACGCTTGTTCTTAAATGAAATAAAATATATTCTTTTCTTAACTAGGAAACAACACAAACATACCAGCTATGATTAACCATCCAAGTCAATCAACACACTGCAGAGCATTTACAAAGGTGGATAAATACAGCATTCCCATTTAAATGTGTTCATATTTCTTTGTACAAACATAGTCAATTTATCCAAACATTTTTTAAATACTAAAATAGCATGGTAGAATTTGAGATTCTCTGTACTCAGAATAGCTAATTACTGTGTTGTGATGATTTTGTTAATTCAAAATGCAAAAATACTCAACATTTTGCTGTGGTTAAAAACACTTTTCAATTTCCCAGCAATTTGAAGGCCTGAATCTACAATATTCCTCAAGGGAACAATCCTTATTCAATAGTATTTCTTATTTTCAGTGGGATTACTCATTTAGGTGAGGATTATACAGATTGGGATTTTAAGAGAAATATAATTTTTAGGGTAAAACTTTCAAAATTTCCTCATTCACTTATAAGCCTAAGGCCCATTGCAAGCCATTGGCACAGAGTCCTAAGTGCTTTAGGAACCTTGAAAATAGGATTTAGGCTCCTCTGTGCATTTGAAATTGTTAGCCTTAATTTTATTTTCTTTCAAGCTAAAGTACAGCAAAAGGACAGAGATTAGTGTTCCTTCTTTATTCTGTAATTACATGGTTTTACATGACTGCATCCAGGGATTAATTAGATCTCTCCTGCAGGTAGTGTCTAAATGGAAAAACAACCCTGACAGAAAAAAAATAGGTAACTAACATAAATAAAACTGTTTAGTGACAGCTAAAATTGCATCAGGACAAAAACTAGTCTGATGTTTTGGAGGTTATGGGAAAACAACTTTTTTGGTAGTCAATGAGAGTTGCAGATGCACTTCAACATGGGATATTAGGCCACTAAAATTATCTTAAACATGGGGTAGATTTTCAAAGATATTGTACTGCCTAAAAATATAGAATCAGAGCTGGAAGACACCTCAGGAGCTCAGCAAGTCCAGCCCCCTGCCCAAGGTTGAACCAATCCCAACTAAATCATCCCAGTGAGGGCTTTGTCAAGCTGAGACTTAAAAATCTCTAGGGATGGTGATTCCACCACCTCCCCAGGTAACCCATTCCAGTGCTCCACCACCCTCCTAGTAAAATAGATTTTTCTAATATCCAATCTAGACCTTCCCCACTATAACTTGAGACCACTGCTCCTTGTTCTGCCATCCGTCACTACTGTGAACAGCCTGTCTCCATCCTCTTGTGAACCTCTCTTCAGGAAATTGAAGGCTGATATCAAATCCCTCCTCACTCTTCTCTTCTGCAGACTAAACAAACCCAAATCCCTCAATCTCTCCTCATAGGTCATGCGCTCCAGCCCCCTAATCATATAGATAGGTATCTAAGGGGATTTTAAAGTGCCTAACCAGGTTATGCAGCTAACAGTTTTTGACATAATTTAAACTATTTAGAATGATATACAGTTGTTCCTCTTTAAAATCTTGCTGAAACACAATTCATATTTAATATGACTGGCTTTTTTAAGTCCTATATGTGAGGAAAAGCTGCTCCGCATCTCCCTGGTCTGCTGGGGGCGTGGGGCCCCCCAGTAGACCAGGGAGACACGGAGCAAAGTCGCATAGGATGCGGGCGGCAGGACCGCGGCGTATCTTGGCGGTCCAGCCACCCGCATCTCCCTGGTCTGCTGCCCTCCCCCCCAGCAGACCAGGCTTTTCTCGCCAACGCCTGTGGTAGAGCAGCTGGGGCGCTGCCGGGTTGGTCCCGCAGCCCCACTCCTCGGTGCTACTGGACCAACCCGGCAGCACCCCAACTACTCTGCCCCAGGTGTCCCCAAGTCAGCCACTGCTGGTCAGTTTCAGCAGTGGCTGAATCAGGACGCCTGGGGCAGAGCAGCTGGGGTGCTGCTGGGTTGGTCCAGTAGTGCTGAGGAGTGGCGCTACCAGACCAACCCAGCAGCACCCCAGCTGCTCTGCCCCAGGAGTCCCCAAGTCAGCCGCTGCTGAAACTGACCAGCGGCTGACTACAGGAAGCCCGAGGCAGAGTTGCTCTGCCCCGGGCTTCCTGGAATCAGCCGCTGATCAGTTTCAGCAGCAGCTGACTTGGGGATACCTGGGGTAGAGCAGCTAGGGTGCTGCCGGGTTGGTCCCCGCAGCGCCGAGGTGCAGTGCTGCAGGGACCTACCCGGCAGCGCCCCAGCTGCTCTGTCCCAGGCGTCCAGATTCAGCCACTGTTGAAACTGATCAGTGGCTGATTCCAGGAAGCCTGGGGCAGAGAAACTCTGCCTCGGGCTTCCTGTAGTCAGCCGTTGGTCAGTTTCAGCAGCGGCTGAATCTGGACACCAGTTCCAACTTACGTACAAATTCAACTTAAGAACAAACCTACAGTCCCTATCTTGTACGTAACTCGAGGACTGCCTATACTGCAGAAAGGGATCTAGAGAGTCATAGTGGACCCTAAGCTAAATATGAGTCAACAGTGTGACACTGTTGCAAAAAAAGCAAACATGATTTTGGGATGCATTAACAGGAATGTTGTGAGCAAGTTATGAAATATAATTCTTCTGCTCTACTGTGCACCGATTAGGCCTCCTTTGGAGTATTGTGTCCAGTTCTGGACACCACATTTCAAGAAAGATGTGGAGAAATTGGAGGATGTCCAGAGAAGAACATCTGCCTGCTAGTCATTGTGGGTATGTCTACACTACCCCCCTAGTTTGAACTGGGGGGGTAATGTAGTCATACGGAGTTGCAAATAAAGCCCAGGATTTGAATTTCCCGGGCTTCATTTGCATAAAGCCGGCCAGCGCCATTTTTAAATATCGGCTAGGTCGGACCCCGTGCCAAGCGGCTACACGCGGCACGGACTAGCTAGTTCGGATTAGGAAGCCTGTTTTTTCCTCATCTGTGTATGTGATTCTTTCAGTGTGAACAGAAATGAGGGAATATGCTGTAGTGAGAAAGAATTTACAGTATTTTTACAGATGGTTGCTGCTGCATACTATGTTCCCTAGTGCACTTTAATGTATTCCCATTTCAAAGAGGGTAGATCAAAGTACTGTATTGAATTTTTACTAAGTGGTAAGGCAGAGCAAGATGGATCAACATCCCAGCTTGTTACTCTCTAATTCTTTGTATAGACAAGCCTTTGGTTCAAAGAGTGTAGATTTAGCAATGAAGTGACACTATCAAGCAAGGAATATACAGGAAGGATGGGAAAGAAGGCAGTTCAGATTACATGCACTCACAGATCTTCACTGACTCATATTGCTAGGAATACAATGACATATGTGTGAATTTTAGAGAAACTAGATCCTATCTTTATGTGTGAATTTCAACACAATTCATTTTAACAATAATGGGGAAGAAATACAAGTCAAAATAGGGAAAGAACAGGTTAAAATATTTAAATATGTTAGATGTAAGAAAGTCAGCAGGTCCTGATACATTTTGTCTTTGGGTCCTTAAGGAACTAGTTAAAGCAATCTTGGAACTTTGGGCAATTATCTTTCAAAACCTCTTCAGGACTACAACTACTGCTCCTCTTCTCTACTCAAGAAAACATACTACTTCTCCTCTTCACAAAAGAGGGGAACAAAGAGGTCTGAAGGAATTATAAACCAGCAAGCCCAGCTTTGATTCCTGGAAAGATACATAAGCAATATTAAACAATCTGTTTGTAAATACCTCAAGGATAAGGAATAGCCAGAAGGGATTTTTCAAGGGAAAAAATATGACAAACTAACCTAATTTTCTTCTTTGACAGTATCACTGGTCTAGTAGATGGGGGGGGGGGGGGAATTAGTTGCTGTGTTATATATTGATTTTAATAAGGCTTTTGACACAATTCCTCATGACATTCTCACAAGCAAACAAGGAAACTTGATTTAAATGAAATTACTGTAAGGTGGATATACTACTGATTGAAAGACCATGCTCAAAGAGTAATTACCAATGGTTAACTTTCAAACTGGAAAGGTTATCTAATAGGACTCTGCAGGGTTTATTCCTGGGTCTGGGTAATATTCTATTGTTTTCATTAATTACTTGGATAATAGAATGGAGAATACACCAATAAAATTATCAGAAAACACAAACCTGTGAGGACAGGAAACAGGTTTAGAATTCAAAATGACCTGACAAATTGGAGAATGAGTCCGGATTCAAACAGACGAAATTCAAAAAAAGCAAGTTACATGCATTCATTTACGCTTAGACCATTGTTTGTGCAGTACAAGAAAAAGAATTTACCACAATCAGTGATACCCTTTTCACCAAGCTCAAGATAATGGCACAATTATTTCAATACTAGAGGGTTTGACTTAATGCCTTCAAAATCTTGGTAGAGCCTTTCATATAATAACAATTAAATTTCCACTTATGCAAGAAAAATCGTATATATACACACACACACACACATATATATATATATACACATATATACAAAATGGGAAACAAGTGGTTAGGTGGTAGGACTGCTAGAAAGGATCTGGGGGTTGATCACAAATAAGGGAAATGTGGTTAAGACGTGAGGAATAACTTGATGTGTATGGTAGTTAACTTCTGGAATAGGCTTCCAAAAGATGTTTTTAAATTCCCATCATTGGAGGTTTTTAAAAATAGTTTATGCAAACACTAGTCAAGTAAAAATAGTTTATGCATGGTCTTCTCTAAGGGCAAGGTGGTGGCCTGGGTGACTTCTCAAGTTCCCTTCTAGCCCTGCATGATTCTATGATGTAGGACTGGCTTGACATGAGTAATTAGATAAGACTGAAACATGATTAAAGAGGTAAATGAATTGGCAGGCTTGAAACAGAGCTAGCTAAGATAAGGGAAAAACACTCATGGGATCCATTTACAATGAACAAGATGACAATGGATAAAATAAGCCTGGAACATAAAATGAGATAAAGAGTAAGTGGAAAATAAACAATGCATGCACAGAGTGCAGTACAGGGTGACCAAGCCAACCCTGAAATAGTTTTCTTTAGTTGTTTAAAGTCCATTCTGTTTTCTTCACTTACCTGAGCATGACCTCTTCTGCTCCTGTGTCTACATGTCTCCCTCTCCATTTTGTCCCCCTCTGCTCCATCGTCCTTCTGATTTTATTTCTACTAGTTTGTCCATGTCTCCTTTTGCTATTTGACCATTAGGAAAATGCATCAAAAACTAAGGGTATGTCTACACTACCACCCTAATTCGAACTAGGGTGGTTAATGTAGGCAACCAAAGTTGCAAATGAAACCTGGGATTTAAATATCCCGGGCTTCATTTGCATCTTGCAGGGCGCTGCCATTTTTAAAGCCCCAATAGTTCAGACTCTGTGCCCGCGGCTACACATGGCACCGAGTAGATAGTTCGAACGAGGAGTAATGGTAGTTCGAATTAGAAAGCCTAATTCAAACTACCTACTCCGTGCCGCGTGTAACTACGGGCACGGAGTCGGAACTACCGGGGCTTTAAAAATGGCGGCGCCCGGCAAGATGCAAATGAAGCCCGGGATATTTAAATCCCGGGCTTCATTTGCAACTTCGGTTGCCTACATTAACCACCCGAGTTCAAACTAGGGTGGTAGTGTAGACATACCCTAAGAGTATGTGCAGCAACAAAAGCTTCTGGAACTATCCATAAAATCTTGATGCCAATGAAGTCAATAGTAAAACTCTCCATGACATCATGGCAAGGATTTCACCCTAACTCAATATTCCTGGTATGCTTCCTAGAGAATATAAATTCCTACTGACCTGTTCTGTTTAAAAGATGTATAAGAGCATGTGGATAAGTTTCATTTCTTCAAGGTTAACAAAAGATGACATATCTCTTGCTTAATAATTCTATGAGTGATTTGTATGAAAAATACAAGCTGTTGAAAAGAATACATTTTGGGGCTTGCTTGTAATTAGTGTTAAAATTAAACTCTGTTGTATTAACCAAATGTTGCAGTTTTATGAGAAAGCTGACATTTGGGAGTCATTTCAAGTATTGCACTTTGAATTTCTAGTGACTACTTGAATTTAATAATCCATTACCCATGTAGAAAGTAAAAGTAGAATTTGACCTACATTTTACGTATCGTAAAATGGAAAGCAGATTACAAGAATATGTGAAAATCCTCTTTTCTGTTAAAGCTTTAATGCAGAGTAAGTTCATGAACCCAGAGTAAGATTTTAACCATTGGTATGTTTCATATATAAGCACTATTCATGGTGCCTAGTAATGGTGGAGATTCACTTTGCACTTAAAGCAGTGATTGATTCTCTTTGATTCCATTTCATGACATTGACATAATATAAAATACAACAGCTGTTTCAGAGGGAAAGAATGGAAAGATGATCCCTTAGGAAGAGAAGCTGCATTTTTAGATACTGAAAATGGTCTTAAATTTATGCATCCTTTCAGTAAAAGTAATCTGATTAGCACTTCAAATTATTGTTAATATTTAAAGTAAGTGAAAACGGAACATAAGATTAGAGTATGATTTATCCTCTGTTGGACTTAATATTAAGAGAAATCTAGGGATGAAATTCATCATTAGGTATGGGACAGCACAAGCCCTAGACAGTACTAAACTTCCATGAAAGGCATACCCAGCAGTGAATTTCATCCTTTGCAAGTATAGCTCTTTATTACTGAATTGGTAATTACCATTATGGTATCATAATTCAATACGTTTATGGTATTTATCTTCCAAAGAGAACTGAGAAGAGCTTTGAAATAAACCCTGATATTAATGTGCCACTTTTAATACTCATTTTTCCTGAAACAAAAATAAATACATACAAAAGCCTCTTTAATGCCAATTTTTGAATTACATGCAATGATGTCATAGACATGATGGTCCCAGGATATTAGCGAGACAAATTTGGTGAGCTAATTCCTTTTATTGAACCAACTTCTGTTCATGAGAGAGATACACTTTTGAACTTTCACAAAACTCTTGTTTCTCTCAGCAGCAGCACACCCAGTACAAGATATTGCCCTATTCACTTTGTCTCTTTAGGTTTTGTTTTACATAAGGCCTCACTCTGTATGTGACATTTTTAGTAACCCAGCAGATAATTATTTCAAAGAGTAATGATGGGGTTTCCAATGCCAGGACAAGAAATACCAGTTGCAACAAATTATTTCCTATGTTCTCCAGCCATGCTACACACATTATCATGTACAAAGGTTACAGCCATCTCCTGCTGTGAGTGGTTCCATTGCTGCAGGTTAAGGCCATAGTTCTGTGGTAAATGTTTCTTCATTTAATTTTTGCATGAAAAATAAAGATCTGCTAAATGTTTGATGAATGGAAAAATGCAGTTTAACCTATTTAAATTCATAATTCTAAGCACTGAAAAGAACAGCTGCTCAGTAAAAGCAAGATGGCCCTAAGGCTTACATAAAGTGAATGACAGCTGTCATTAGCTGTAAATCAGTTATTGCTACCTGCTTTCTCTGTGTTTCATTTACACAATACTAATGTGGATTATGTGTGTATGTGATAGGTAATGTTTTAAAGGTAGAATTACCTTGATCTAATTTAAAATATAAATAATAATTCCAATCAATCCCATGATACTTTATGGATGAAATTCTAGCCCCTTAATGCAGGTGTGGTATAGTGATTGAACTCAGTAGACCAGAGCGACAAGGAGTCCTCTGTGGCACCTATAGACTAACAAATGTATTGGAGCATAAGCTTTTGTGGGCAAAAACCCACTTCGTCAGATGCATGTAGTGGAAATTTCCAGAGGCAGGTATAAATATGCAGGCCAGAATCAGGCTAGAGATAGCAAGGTTAAATCAGTCAGGGAGGGTGAGGCCCACTTCTAGCAGCTGATCTGGAGGTGTGAACACCAAGAGAGGAGAAACTGCTTTTGTAGTTGGCTAGCCATTCACAATCTTTGTTTAATCCTAATATTAACAAGGTTAAATCAGTCAGTCTGGTCTTGAAGTTTTTTTGATGCAAGATGGCTACCTTTAAATCTGTTGTTGTGTGTCCAGGAAGATTGAAGTGCTCTCCTACAGGTTTTTGTATATTGCCATTCCTAATATCTGATTTGTGTCCATTGATTCTTTTACGTAGGGACTGTCCAGTTTGGCCAATGGATATAGCAGTGGGGCATTGTTGGCACACGATGGCATATATTACATTGGTACATGTGCAAGTGAATGAACCAGTGATGGTGTGGCTGATCTGGTTAGGTCCTGTGATGGTGTCGCTGGTGTAGATATGAGGGCAGAGTTGGCACTGAGGTTTGTTGCATGGATTGATTCCTGATTTAGAGTTACTGTGGTGCAGTGTATAGTTGCTTGTGAGAATTTGCTTCAGGTTGGCGGGTTGTCTGTGAGTGAGGACTGGCCTGCCTCCCAAGCCTGTGAAAGTGAGGGATCATTGTCCAGGATGGGTTGTAGATCACTGATAATGCGTTGGAGAGGTTTTAGCTGAAGACTGTAGGTGATGGCCAGTGGTATTCTGTTGGTTTCTTTCTTGGGCTTATCTTGTAGTAGGAAGCTTCTGGGTACATGTCTGTCTCTGTTAATCTGTTCCCTCACTTCCTTGTGCAGGTATCGTAGTTTCAAGAATGCTTGGTGAAGATCTTGTAGGTGTTGGTCTCTGTCTGAGAGTTTGGAGCAAATGTGGTTGTACCTTAGTGCTTGGCTGTAGACAATGGATCGTGTGGTGTGTCCAGGATGGAAGCTGAAGGCATGAAGGTAGGCATAGCCATCGGTAGGTTTTTGGCATAGGGTGGTGTTTATATGACCATCACTTATTTGCACTGTGGTGTCCAGGAAGTGGATCTTTTGTGTAGACTGGTCCAGACTGAGGTTGATGGTGGGGTGGAAGCTGTTGAAATCGTGGTGGAATTCTTCCAGAGTCTCCTTCCCATGGGTCCAGATAATGAAGATGTCATCAATGTAGCATAGGTAGAGAAGGGGCGTATAGGTGCCACAGGACCCTTGTCACTTTTGCAGATCCATACTAACAAAGCTACACCACTGCTATTCAGTAGAACAGAGTTTCACTATATCTCTTAAAATAAAAAAGATGTTACTTTCATACACAGATTTCAGTTGTGTCAGTGGGAAAAAAGAAGGAATTTATGGGACTAGTTGGGAGAAGTAGAAAAGTCTCGACCACTATTATTAATTACACAACTTCAATGTGCCACCATTCAGGTCTATGTGGCTCTTCTTTCTGCTTCTCCACCACCCCAAACCCACCAAAATAAAACCCAGCTCTTCCATTTTGTGTGCATGCTTTCACTGAGTAGCCCCATGTATTTCTTCTTTAAATTCCTTACATGATTTTTGAAGAAGAGAATATTCATTATCTGTACCACCAGGTACTCAGTGCACTTCAACAGTAACAACATGTCCATGACCATCCAGCTTCTTGACAGATGAAAGGAGACTCAACAAAGTCAGTCCATCTATGTTATTAGGTAATGTTATGGGAAAAGACACCAATGCACAAGTGTCAAATCTTCCCACAGCAGCTACGTGTCCATTTGCCAGATGCAGGTTATAGTATAGTCAGTTCCTATGCTTGCTGCCTGGGCTTTGTAATGGCTCTCTATAGTGACTGCACCAGCCTTAACCCAGCTTCTCCAAACTGAATGATTGTGGGCAGGATTTTCCAGTTGTCAGTAAAAATGTGTCCTTGCTTGACCTTCTGGAAGTACTGGAGCTTTGGCCATCCTCTGAATCATGGGTGGTTCTTAAATTGGCCATAGAGCACAGACTTCAGTAAATGATCTTGAGGCATGTGCACCACATGTCATAACCAGTGAAACCTGTGAATGTCCAGTGTAATTAGTGTAGACTGTAGGCTAGTTCTCTCAAATATCTTATTATTGGTCCCAAGTCACTTGTTACTAGATAGTATCTTGTAATCTCACTTAAGTGCACCAAATTGCTCAAAAGCCCATTTGGAAAACAACTGATACTGGCACAAAATTATTCTTTATAATCACATGACAAAATATAGCCTTCACACATAACATTCCTTAGGTGCATAAATGGTAAATAGTGACCGACAACAATCTCCCTTTTCCTTTATTATCTCTAACTAATCTGACAGAGGGGAAAATATACTGTCATATCATCTTTGATTCAAGTCCTGTCTGCCTATATACAGTAATTGAGTTTTTATTTATGCCTTTGTCTCATTTTGAAAAAGTTGGAACCATCGAGTGTTATGTTATTTGCATAACTCTGATAATCCTATTTCCTACTACCTCCGGGGGCAAGCAGCCCTTAATGACATCATGCTTATTCTGTACTAATTTTCTCAATATGTGTTATTTGATTATATACAATAGTCAGTATCCTGAAGCTGGAATAGAGTCACAGTAATATGTTATGTAATTTATTTAAATGGAATAAAATGTGATAAGTCTACACACACATCCAGATACTATCCCTGAAGGAAATAATTTGACATTGATTGAAATTCCAAGGTTTAAAGCTACTGCGAATTGAAATTCCCTCTTGGGACCATTTCAGTGAATTCTTTGTCCCCAAACATTTTTAGAAAGTCTAATTTTTATCATGTTAGTCACCATCTATATGATTATGATCCTGTGAAGACTTATATATGCTCTTACATTTATGTACTGTGAATGGTTCCACTGAACTCATTGGAACTGCACACAGTGTGTAAAGCTAAGCACGTGCATAAATCTTGGAAGGACTGTGACTTTAATATGTGTTCTTGAATTCAGTCATCATATTGAGGAAATTTATGCCCCAAGAAGCCCTATTCAAATTGTTGTTAATGCTATGTCTTTTAGAAAAATGTAATAGTAACATTTCAGACTGTTTCCTGCAAATTTTTCTCTTAAGGTGTCAGATATTTAAGAGAAATTATTGTACCAAATGCTCATAAAAATTGAAATTTTACAAAACCTAAAAACAATAAACATCTTTATATATTCCAGTGAAATTCAAAAAATTCCGCTTCTGTGTTGCTAACCCAACCAGGACAGTAAGGGTGTGTCTAGACTACAGGCTTTTGTCAACAAAAGACCAGGGAAAGGATGAGCATGCATAACTGACAACTTTTCTCTCTTGTCCTCCACAGCCAGACCAGCTGACCAGAAGGGGGGCGCCCCACCTGCCCGACCACCCAGACGGCCGCAGGGCACGTGTAGGCACTGGCGCCAGCACATGGGAGTCTTGCAAGAGATGAAGGACTCCATGGAAAGAAAGCTGGAGGCAGAGGCCGAGTAGCGCCAGCAGTTGCTGTTCAAATTTGCCCAGCAGTGCAGGGACATCTGTGATGCCATCCGGGAGGCCATGGCCTTCCCCGGTCCTTTGCCTGCTCCTGCCCCTCCTCCTCAGCCTGCCCCCTCCTCTGCCTCTGCCCCCTCCTCTGCCCCTGCCATCCCTGCGCCAGCCCCAGCCCCAGCCCCAGCCCCACCTCCTGCCTTCTGTGGCATCCTGCACGCGCAGCCAGGTGCGACAAGGCTGCCAGAGCCAAAGCAGCAGGAGCTCAGCCTCCAGGCAGCTCCCTCAGCCCTGAGCCTCTCTCCCCCCTTCCAAGTTCACATTCCCCCTTCCCACCAATGACTTAAACTGAGGGACACATTTTTTTAAGCACTTTATTTTCTAAACCAGACATTTTTATTTTTCTCTGAATCAAAGAGTTATTTGTTTTCATTTGTTAAAAAAACAACAGTTAAATAAAGTGTACTATAGTTTTCACCATCACCTGTCTCCATTCTCAGTGAGTGGGGACTGAGCAGAATGGGTGAATGTGGGGCAGGGATGGGTTGCAGGGAGGAAGGTGTATGGGGCAATCCCAGATGTGGAAGGCCCTGGGGACAATCAGGGGCCTCCCTGTGAGAATTGCTCCCTCAGGGCTTCCCGAATGCGCAGGCCCAGCTGGTGGGCTTGCCGGGTGGCAGCTGTCCGGGGCTGCCCAAACTGCCTCCCCTCCATCTCCATCTCCATCTAAGTACTCCACGCAGGGAGGAAGGCCTCCCCTTTCCTCTCTATGAGGTTGTGCAGCACACAGCATGCTGCAACCACATCGGGGATGTTGTGTTCCCCCATGTCCAGCCATGTCAGCAGGCCCCTAAATGGCCGAAGGTGCACTCCACCTGGAAGCGAGCCCTATTGAGGCGGGAGTTGAACAGTTCCCTGCTCAAGTCCAGGTGGCTGGTGTAGGGCTTCATGAACCAGGGCATGAGGGGATAGGCCGCATCAGCCACAATGCATATAGGCACCTGCACATCCCCGACTGCCGAGTTCCTCTCTGGGAAGAATGCCCCAGTCTGCAGCCTGCGGTACAGGTATGAGTTCCTGAACACACGGGCATAATGTGCCCAGCCTGACCACCCGACACAAACATCAGTGAACTGTCCCCTGTGGTTGACCAGAGCCTGCAGCACCATAGAAAAGTAGCCCTTCCTATTGATGTACTGTGCTGCTCGATGGGGTGGGGCACAGATGGGTATGTGGGTCCCGTCCAGTGCTCCACCGCAGTTTGGGAACCCCAGCCCCGCAAATCTGGCCAGGATGGTCTGCAGGTCTCCGAGGTGAACGGTCCTGTGGAGCAGCTCCGCATTGATGGCCGTCACACCTGCAGAATGGGACAAATAGAAACACATGGAACAGGACTTTAGAGGGATTGGCTCACCTGATGAGAAGTGCTCCCTCCTTTGTCCCCCAGACAATCCCTTCTCTGACCCCGCACCATGGCAGGGTGAGGCTGAGAGGGCTTCTACCTCTGCCACCCCAACCCCAATTCCCTGTGCCTGGTCCTGACTGCCCCCCTGGACTGTCCCCCGAGAGTGACTTACCTCCATCAAGACGGCCCTGACGGTAGACTTCCCCACACCAAACTGATGCCCCACAGAGTGGTAGCTGTGGGGGTGGCCAGCTTCTAGAGCGCGATGGTGACGTGCTTCTCCAGGGGGATGGCAGGCCGCAAGTGGGTGTCCTGGTGTTGCAGAGCAGGGGCGAGCCAGGTACAGAGTTCCTGGAAGGTGGCCTTCCGCATCCAGAAGTTTCTGAGCCACTGATCGTCGTCCCACTGCTGCAGCACTAGCCGGTCCCACCAGTCCAAACTGGTGTCCAGCCTCCAAACCCGCCTCTCCAGGAAAAAGTTGGGGGGCAAGGGCAGCAGGATTGCAGCCTGAGCGAGGGGCTCAAAGCTGGGCTCAGGATCCAGCTCTGCTGCCAAGGTCATCATGCTCTCCTGAGCATGCAGCAGAGCTTCGAGCAGCACAGTGTGGGGCCATCGCCTGCCCAGGGGCAGCTCAGGCTCCATGCCCAAAAAAGCCAAAATAACACACAAACAAAAGAACAGAACAAACAAACAAACACAAGAACAAAAATACAAACAAACAAACAAAAACAAAATAGTCAAAACCCAAGCAAACAAACACAGAAGCAAACACACAAACAAACAGACAAACCAGATAATACACAGCTGTGGTGTCCGACAAAACAAGGCAACCAGAGCCAGGAAAACTGCAGTAGCTTTGCTTTCCCTGTAAAGGTTGGCAAGCTAGAAGCAGGAGCAGAGGAATGGCTATCCAGGAGTATCCCTTTAAGCACGCGTCTCTGCAGAGAGCATGCAGCAGTGCCTGGGCTTTATGGCTGCCCCTGTGACCTTTCAGAAGCACTTCTGGGTACCTTCTTCTGTTGACAGAGCATCCCGCAGTCTGGATGCTCTTATGTCGACAAAGCTGATCGCTTTGTCGACAAAGCAATGTAGTCTGGACGCTCTATGTCGACATACGTTTGGTCGACAGATTCTGTCGACCAAACGTATGTCGACATAAGCTTGTAGTCTAGACATACCCTAATTTTCTAGTGACCAAGATACAGAAAATGTGAACAACTAAACATGAAATGGTCTTGTTCACTTTCTTTGTTTATGATACGAGAAATGGAGAAGGTACATAAAAAGTAGATTAGATAGAATCTGACAGAATTTTTAAAAAAAACTTAGTAACATAGGTAAGAAATTGTAAGTATTATTTTTAACCTGGTAATGTTCCTCTAAATGCTCTGTTGGCTTCCTTTGTTGGAAACATTCTCAAACACTACACCTGATCTTAGACTAGTTAGAAGACTCCAGATGTGTATTTCCACTTGATTTCTCAAACATGTACCCAGCCAGAAAAACTCCATATGTGTATTTCCTCTTGATTTCTCAGGCTTCCACCCAGCAATAAACCAGTCATATTTTTAAAAAATTGAGCAATATTGAGCAGATGTAGAACATGTGAAGAAGGAAATCAGCCTCTCTTCCTATAAGCTAGCATTAGACAAGATATGCAGAGCTGGTGTGGGAGCCCAAATCTGTGTGCCTCAGGAACACTAGCTTGTATTAGATGATACACCCATAACAGCCCTTCCAATATCAGTTAAGAATCCGACAAAAGTTTTGAAGGAAGCTGAGAAAAGAATCTAGTAACCTGAAGACCACCTTTGGCCTATCTAATGATTTTTATGAAAGAATTTGTTTTTACTCAATCAACAAGAATTTTATTTAAGTGACTCACAAGGAGAAAGCAGACCTCAGAAAGGATGGATTTTAAGCATGTCAATACTAGTAAGAAGGAAATTGGATTTTATGAAATCTCTAGCTTCGGAACAGTGGATATATTAATAAAAAGTTAGCATGCACTTGATAATGCTTGAAGGAAAAAAGCACTTTCTATAGTTGTGATATCTTTACATAAAATGCAGGAAAAACTGTGTGTTAATTAGATTTCCAGGGCTCTAGGACATTTCTTCTTATAGGCACATCATGTGCACAGGTACACTCTGGTGGAGAAAGTGGAGCTGAGTCAAAATATCTGCATGACTATAGTGGCTGTCAGGTCATTTCATGAGCCAGAATTGTCTCCTGGAGATCTGCATTCAGAGATGGCATTCCATGCATGCATCAGCATCTAAAGAATCCTTCCTTTTCCCTGGTCTCTCATTTCAGGATGTTGCACAGATGATTTGAACTAGCCAGGCATCTTGCATCCAGATAGGTGGCCTAAAGCCAGCTTAGGCTGATATTAACCTGATATTGGGCATGGAACATTTTGGCTGGGTTGGATGACCTGACCTGTGTGACAAGCAGTTTGCTTGCAAGTTTGAACTTGTTTGATTTTACTGCATGTCTGCCAGCAAGGAACAAAAGCAAGCTAACTACTCCACTCCAAAAGTTGTGTCCCCATGGGTGATGGTCACAGATTGTTTAAACATTAAGAAAACCTGTGGAATCTTAAAGCTGAACAGATTTATTGCAGATGCATCTGACAACATGTTTTTTACCCTTGAAAATGTGTGCCCAAAAAAATCTGTTCGACTTTAAGGTGCCACAGGATGCCTCATTGTTTTTGCAGATACAGACTAACCTGGGAACTCCTCTACGGGTACGTCTACACTACAGTGTTATTTCAAAATATCTCATTTCGAAATAGTTATTTCGAAATAATACGTCTACACACAAAATGCATTTCAAAATAGCATTTTGCTATTTTGAAATAGTGCGTCCACACTGATTGGACACTGAATCGCATTTAAGGCCAGCTGAAACCAGTTCCGGAAGGGCATCAGGTCAGGAGTTACTTTGTGTGGCTACTGTCTGAAGCTATCTGAGGCTTATGCTTCAAGGGACCCCCCTGGACAGCCGGTTCTCAGGTTTCCCTGCTTGCTTGCCTACCTCGCTGAGGGACAGCAAAGCATTTTTTTCTCTGTGTGCTCTGTTTGCTCACACTCAGGACACCACAGCACTCTGCACCATGGAGCCGGAGCTGCCCCTGGGCACTCTGGTGCTTCTTTTGGATGTGTTGCTTCAAGCCTGGCAGCACTTTCTGGAGGCTGCCTCACAGCATTTGCTGCAGCCCAACCCCCAGGCAATCATCTGGACCCTCCTGGGGTATGTGGAAGAGCAACTGCAGCTCCTGGATGCCAGAGTGCCCCGCTGCATCTGGCGTCTGGACACCAGCAGTGACTGGTGGGACCACATCCTTCTGGGGCACTGGGGAGAACAACAATGGACCCAGAACTTTAGGATGAAGAAGGACACCTTCATGGAGCTCTGCGAGTGGATCACCCTCCTCTGCGGTGACAGGACATGCACATGAGGCCCACCACTCCCCTCCAGAAGCATGTGGCCATCGCCCTATGGAAGCTTTCCACACTGGATAGCTACCAATCCATGGGGAACCAGTGTGGCATGGGGAGATCCACCGTCGGAGCAGTGCTCATGCAGATATGGCAATCTCTGGCCACTGTGCCAGGAGGATAGTGCAAGGCGGGGATGGGCTGCCCCAGGGAAAAGCGGGGGAGGTGGTGCGAGTCCCCTTCCTGGGAGGGTTTGTTCTGTCCTGCCCACTCTCAGGGCTGCCCGCGGTGGCCAGGATTGCAGGGGAGGTTGCTCCTATGAAGTGGGGGCACGGGACAATCGTGGGGAAGGAGCACGCTCAGCCACCCTGGCACCTCAGTGACTCTTGGTTTTGTAAAAGTAACAAGGAGTTCTGTAGCACCTTGGTTTTGTTTGTCCCTCTGCAGGTGGTCAAGGTCATCAATAGAGCACTGCTCCACAGAGTCATCCGCCTTGCCAATATGGATGTGGTCATTGAGGGATTTGGCACCCTGGGCTTCCCCAACTGTGGGGAGGCTATTGACAGGACACACGTGCCCTGGAACACCAGGCCTCCCTCTATATCAACCGCAAGGGATACTTTTCCATCATCCTGCAGGCTGTGTCTGACCACTGGGACCACTTTGTGGACATCAGTGTGGGCTGGTCCGGCAAAGCACATGACACATATATGTACTGCAACTCCTCCGTTTGCCAGAGGCTGCACACAAGGACTTTCTTCCCCGACTGCCACATTAGTGTCGGGGACATGGACGTGCCTGTCTGCCTAGTGTGGGATGCGGCCTATCCCCTACAACTCTGGCTCATGAAGCCCTACATGGGACACCTCAACCCTCCCCGACAGGCATTTAATGCCAGGCTTGGCAGGGCCTGCATTATGGTGGAGGGTGCCTTTGGCCAGCTGAAGGCCCGTTTTAGATGCCTCCTCACCTGCCTGGACCTCTCCAAGCAGAATATTCCGCACATGTTGGCAATGTGCCGTGTGCTGCACAAGTTGTGTGAGAGGAAGGGGCAGGCTTTCCTGCCAGACTGGATGGCAGAGGCCGAGCACTTGGCTGGCCTGTACACGCAGCCCCACACAGCTCTAGCCAGGAGGGCCATCGGGGGGTTGTCTGTATCTGGGAGGCTCTGCGGGAGAGCTTCCACCCGGAGGAGAACTAAAATCTCCCGGATGTGCCCCACTGTGGGCTTGTCCCTCATTCCACCCTCATGTCCTTCCACTTACCCCTTCCTAGCCCCCCTTCCTGATGTACAATAAAGACACATGTGTTGAAGAAAACAAACTCTATTGAACAAAACTGAGGTGTGGGGGGGGAGAATGAAGGTGGGAGAAGGGAGGGATAAACCTGGGAGGAGGGAGCTGGGAGAAGGAGGCAAGAGGAGGAAGGGGGAGGAGAAACTCAGAGCTCAGGGTTGGGGATCTTCCCCCTGTGGCCCTGGCATACGCCTGCTGCAGCTCCTTGGTTTTCATCTGAACCTGCTCCTGGATTGTTATTTCAAAATAACTTTGCTGTGTAGACATACCCTAAGATGGATGTGTCACAGATGTGTTACTTACCTTATCTAGTCTACCTTCATTGTCTCCTTCAGGATTGTTATTGCTATCTTTGTTCCATTATGTTAATAGGGATTTAACTGTGGTAGAAATGTACTGTACAGACGGACATTCAAAATGGAGTTCAGGTGCATGCTGGGACTTTCAAAATGGAATCCAACAGACTAAGGACTTTTGCCGCCAAAACACCATTTTGCACATGGCACCTGTCTCTGCACCCAGCACCACACCTCTGCACACCGCACCACGCCCTGCTTTGCACACGAGACCAAGAGAAGTTCTGCCTTGATTTCTATAAAGCACCAAAGCTTGAGGAGCTCTGGTCGGCAGTTTTCCCTACCATCTGGAGAAGGAGGAGTCGAGACGCAGAGGTGACTGTGGCGAAGGCCCCATCCAACCTATCCTGTCCGGTTCCACGCATGCCTGCCATCCTCAGGGTGCTCTGGCCCACGCTGTGGTGAAAGCCCAGTTGGTGAGCCTTAGCTAACTGTGTTCCCGACCAACACTACTGGGATCACCTGAGATCACATAGAGCCGTGATCAGCTGTGGCAAAAGCCCTCCTGATCTTCTGCTAAACCACTCGTGACACCACTCAGCTGTGCAAGCAGAGGCCAATACCATCGGACGCCTCATCTTTACCGAGGACGCTTCAGTGTTCCTCCCCTGACAGCTATTGCAGCTGAAGGGGTCGCAGGTCCTGAACTTCAGCTGCCTCTGACAGACTATTTCCATATTATCTCTGTCCTTTCTTTTACATCAGAGGGTGAGGGGTTGGTTATTCTTTTAAAAGTTGTATTCTGTGTTTTATTACCTGTTGTATACAATACAGTTTAGTGATTTTTCAAACTTATCAGAGTCTATGGTTATTAACATCTGAGAGATCCACTGGTGATAGATACAGTGGGTTCCAGGCCGGATCTTCTTCTGGGACAAAGGCATTTACCATCTAGTTAGCAGGCCCCAGTCTAAATTAGTTTACTAGTGCGCCTTTGCTGGTAACAATTATTTATTTCAGATAATAAAAGCAACAAAACAAATAGTGCTCCCCACTTACAAATAAATATGCTTCACCACGTTGCATGTGTGTCTACAAATGAACAAGTTGGGCAAAAGAATTATTATTTTCATAGACAGGGAGCAGAGGCACAGAGGGAATTTAGATTGTTCCTCCTTATGAGAAAAGAAAAGAAAAGAAAAGAAAAGAAAAGAAAAGAAAAGAAAAGAAAAGAAAAGAAAAGAAAAGAAAAGAAAAGAAAAGAAAAGAAAAGAAAAGACCAGTGATCCCAACCTTAAACTGTACCTCCAGGATTCAAGCAGAGGGTTTTTGTGTGTTTGGTTGGCTGGTTGGTTGGTTGGTTGGTTTTTCTAAGATATAATAGATAAGCCATGTACCAAAAGAAATTCATTGTCTACCAGAGAAATATCACAAAGTGCTGAAGCTTGAGGTATTTCTACGGCAAATTCTTTTCTTTAGCTTTGCTTTTTTGTAATAAGAAAAGCTTCACATGGACAAGAGTGGGGTTGTTTTAAGAAACTTGAGAGAGGAGAAAGAACATCATTTTCACTGTCATCTGCACTTATTAACCTTGAAAAGCACTTAGAAAAGGGCTTTCTAAACTATGAACTTGCCATTGCATTAAAAGCTTTTTTTCTTTATCCCAGCACTGAGAGGGACATAAGAAACAGAAAAGGCATAGATGGCAGTGATAACACCAATGGGGAAACTTGAAATACAATTCTGAATGCCACTTATTGTAGACTTGATATCCATATAATCAATATGGATTATATTGAGTTTACCAACCTTGTAGATGAACTGGTGGAGTTGCTGAGAAAAAAAATCATATAGTTTTCAAAAGAAAATACAATTGCTTTCCATATTATCTGGTTGTTTTAAATTTCTACTAATTGTGCAGTAAAGCAATACATTAATGTTTTGTAAAAGTGGCTTGTTCCCTTAAAATGTTGTGCTTATAAGAAGTACACAAGATATTTTTCAGGGGGAAATGAAATGCATAGTGTTTATTAAAAATACAATATGGAAAGCAGAATTTGCATTAAACAAACATACAGAGATCCTGCAGATGACTTTATAGTTACCAGTCTGTAGTGGCTCAAGTCAATCTATTGGCCAGTTTGAACATGAGTGAGGAGTCAGGAACCATTGATAACAATTTGAGGCTTCTCTGGGGCTCCTCTGTAGGCTTCTTATGGAAGACGCTTTTCCAGAAGTGATCTCATAGAAAAACTTAAAGCTGAATAGGAAAACTTCATAGAAAAACTTAGAACATAAGAACATAAGAACGGCCGTACTGGGTCAGACCAAAGGTCCATCTAGCCCAGTATCCTGTCTACCGATAGTGGCCAGCACCAGGTGCCCCAGAGAGGGTGGACCGAAGACAATAAGGGGGGGCAGCACTACACAATGATCAAGCGATTTGTCTCCTGCCATCCCTCTCCTGCCTCTGACAGACAGAGGCCAAGGACACCATTTTATCCCCTGGCTAATAGCCTTTTATGGACCTAACCTCCATGAAATTATCTAGTTTCTCTTTAAACTCTAGTATAGTCCTAGCCTTCACAGCCTCCTCTGGCAAGGAGTTCCACAGGTTGACTACACGCTGTGTGAAGAAGAACTTTCTTTTATTAGTTTTAAACCTGCTTCCCATTAATTTCATTTGGTGTCCTCTAGTTCTTCTATTTAGGGAACTAATAAATAACTTTTCTTTATCGGCCCTCTCCACACCACTCATGATTTTATATACCTCTATCATATCCCCCCTCAGTCTCCTCTTTTCTAAACTGAAAAGTCCCAGTCCTCATATGGGACCCGTTCCAAACCCCTAATCATTTTAGTTGCCCTTTTCTGAACCCTTTCCAAGGCCAAAATATCTTTTTTGAGGTGAAGAGAGCACATTTGTACACAGTATTCAAGATGTGGGCGTACCATAGTTTTATACAGGGGCAGTAAGATATTATGGGTCTTATTTTCTATCCCTTTCCTAATAATTCCTAGCATCCTATTTGCCTTTTTGACCGCCGCTGCACACTGCATGGAAGTTTTCAGAGAACTGTCCACGATAACTCCAAGATCTCTTTCCTGATTTGTCGTAGCCAAATTAGCCCCCATCATACTGTACGTATAGTTGGGGTTATTTCTCCTGATGTGCATTACTTTACACTTATCCACATTACATTTAATTTGCCATTTTGTTGCCCAATCACTCAGTTTGGTGAGATCTTCTTGGAGTCCCTCACAGTCTGCTTCTGTCTTGACTATCCTAAACAGTTTTGTATCATCTGCATACTTTACTACCTCACTGCTTACCCCTTTCTCCAGATCATTTATGAATACGTTGAAAAGAATTGGTCCCAGGACTGACCCTTGGGGGACACCACTAGTTACCCCTCTCCAATCTGAAAATTTACCATTTATTCCTACCCTTTGTTTCCTGTCTTTTAACCAGTTCTCAATCCAAGAAAGGACCTTTCTCTTATCCCATGGCCATGTAATTTACACAAGAGCCTTTGGTGAGGGACCTTGTCAAAGGCTTTCTGAAAATCCAAGTATACTATATCTACTGGATCCCCCTTGTCCGCATGTTTGTTAACCCCTTCAAAGAACTCTAACAGATTAGTAAGACAGGATTTCCCTTTACAGAAGCCATGTTGACTTTTGTCCAACAAATTATGTTCTTCTACATGCTTCACAATTTTATTCTTTACTATTGTTTCGACTAATTTGCCCGGTACTGAAGTTAGACTTACCGGTCTGTAATTGCCAGGATCGCCTCTAGAGCCGTTTTTAAATATTGGTGTCAAAACTTCTTTTCAAAGAGAGCGTCCACACAGCAAAAGCTCATCACAAAAGAGATTTGCTTTTTCGAAAGATAGCGTCCACATTGATTGGATGCTGTCTCGCATTTAAGTTGTAATTAGTCTGGATGGAGTGGCCACCAGGGCACCTGTGCTTTTTCCTGAAGACCTCTTCTTTTTAAAAAAAAACCTATTCCCTGTCCACACATGCCTTTTTCTGAAAGAGCTCTTTCAGAAAAAGACTTCTTCCTTGTAAAAAGAGGTTTACTGCTGAGTTCTTTCTACTTTCTGTGTAAAGAATGCAATTGCAGTGTGGATGTAAGTGAAGTTTTTCCAGAAAAACAGCCATTTTTCCAGAAAAACTCTGCAGTGTGGACATACCCTGAGTCTTGGCTTGTAGGACTAAACCCAGAGTCTCATGGCAAGAGCACCATACTAGTAAGAACCCTTGTAAGTATATGGGTTTTGCAATGTCATGCTGCAATCTTTAATGTGTTAATCTTTTTTTCCCCACAGTTACCCTTTAAGGTCAATCTTCTTTATCTCTTGTCTGTGATCTTACCTGCCTGAGTGTCTGCCTGTTTCCAGGGCTCATATATTCTGCTAATTCATTTAGCCTGGGGCACAATGGATATTCTCCTATCTTCTCCAAGTCTCTCAAGTCTTCTTGATCTTCTGGGCATTCCTCATGGCTTTCACACACATTATTCACTCACACTAAATAATTTACAGAGAATTTCCGACAAAGAATTATATGGTTACTAAAAGACACAATTTAGTTTGTAATGCTAACAAGAAGTAAGACATTACACCAAACATTGTCTAGTTATGGAAGGCAGAGTAAAATAGACGCATACAAAACTTGTAAGCAAATCATTATATGGGACTTATGAAAATCCTTATAAGTATATTCTTATACAACACTAAAATACTACATTTTGGCACCTCTTAGTAGTGTGTCATGGTGAGCATGAACATGTGTACGAGTGAGAGAAAGAGAGTGAGATGGGTGTGAGTTTGTAATGAAAATATGAAATTGTAGCCACAAAAAAAGCAAGGAAATAAAATGGAGAAAAGGAAGTGGGAAAGGAAAAATTAGATTGGGGATAAAAAGAAAAAAAGAACTACAGGTACCGCATTTTTCCATTTCCCTGAACTTTCTGTTGTCATTTGTACTAGTGCAAAATGAATGTAAAATGCAGCCATGATGACTAACAAACATTTTATATCCATTCTGTATTCACTTTGCACTGGCTTAAATGATTTCACAATATACAAGGGAATGGAGAATAATGCCACAAGACTGTTGTTAAAAGTAAATAGGGACAAAAGATAAATGCAGGAAAACTGCAGCTTGCCTTTATCTTTGCTTCATTTTATCTCTTTTATGGATTCCACTCCCTCTCTTCGTGTCATTTTAAGAGACATTTTCTTAGACAATGTTTTACAGCAGCTTAATTCCTGTCTCATCTACACCGCAGTAAATGAGGAGTAACTCCATTTAAACACTCTGTTACCCTCCTTTGAGGGAGATCAGAATCAGGCCCTAATATCATCTAACCCTTGAAAGCTAAGTTGTCAGTAACTATGACAACTGTTCCCTTTTCCTCAACCCGTCATATTCAGTGATACTGTTATGCCATGGTGATCCTATTTTGTAGGTCCACTTATCTCAATAAGCCAGAGAAGAAAGTTAGAAAAGCTGTGGTCTGAAGTAGTTCTCCTTATTTCAGATCTAGATCAAAGCTATCTTCCAGGAAGGTTAAAAAATTACTTTGCTATAATTACAGACATTATGGGTACATCTACACAGCAAAGATAAAGTCAAATTAAGCTATGCAACTTCACCTATGTCAACTGCGCAGCTTAAGTCGAAATAGCTTAACTCGGCTTTAGGCTCAGTCAACACCACAGGAAGTCGAAGGAAGAACACTCTTCCTTTGACTTCCTTTACCCCTCATTATGGGAGTCGGTGTAAGAAGTCCTCCAGCTCAACACTATTTTGAAATAAAGGTTTGTAGTGTAGACACATTCTCTGATATTTCAGAATTATGTCAGTTATTCCAAAATAACACTGCTGTGTAGACATCCCCTCAGTGACCTATTTTTATCTCATTCCCAATAGGGACAGAGGTTGTCAAAGAAAGGGATTTTTTTCAAAATGTAGAGCACTAGGCACTGTCACATCCTGTGTGGTCCCATAAGAGGAAATATAGAGATGAACAGGATCCAGTAGAATAAAAGAAGGTAGGACTACTTCATGAACTCCTCTGTTGTTGAATAACTCCTTATAGTATATATGTTAAAAACAGTAAATTGTACATATTAAAAAAAATGACTGTTGCAAGTGATGTTGACCTTTATGCCTTGCAGCTTAAGCGTGCCTCTACATACTGGCATTAGAAGGAAATTTTCCCTGGAAGGAGTTAACCCATCATTGTCTACCACAGTATTTCTTGCACTTCCTTTCTGGCATATGTTACTGACTACTGTCAGAAACAGAATACTGAAGAAGTTCCCCTGCTTTGACATAGTATGGGCATATGTCTATATTAGCTACTGTGTGACTTACTGTAGAATCATTCATTACATCTCCAGCTTTATGGGCAGACTGGTGACAAGAAATTAGGGCATGAACAATGAAGCAAACTTATTTATACCCATATGTACTATTAAAATGTGAGAACACTTTGCAAGAAAAAGCATGAAACAGTTTCAAACTTGCCTCATTTATATAGGAACGTAGAAGTCATTAAAAATCTTAGCAATTCTGATTAGTTTTATGCAGATTTTAAATTACAGTTGATTAAATTTAATCTCCCATTTATTTTGAATCGAAAAGCTGCATCAAGCTTGCTTGAGTAATGAAAGTTGCAATCATTAAGTCAGTGTTCAATAAAATGTAAAGATTGGTGGGATAAGTGGAAAAAATACTGAACTTTCACAGTTAAGTCAGGTATAGGTAAACACAGGCTGATTCCAAACTGCAGGAAGAGTTGATACTCTGGGTTCCTATTCAGCTTTAAATGTTGCTTTCAAAGAATAAATAAAGGTGAAGAGCCGTTTTGACTGTTCAGGATGTAGTATATTTTCTCTTACTAAATTCTATGTTTATATACTCCCAAGAGTAAAATAAGAAACACATATATCCATCTAATTGTTTTATTCATAGGCATCCACCAAAATCCTGGTTCATAGCAAGAGGGATAAAGGGTGGGAAAAGGCTTATGAGTTGAAGCAGTGAAGAAGCAGTGGGGATGTGGTTGACATGGCTATGGCCATGTCAGGCTGAATCAGGAAAGAGGATGAGCTTCTGCAAGTCTCAGGTCTCACTGAAGTAAATGAGAGTGGATGGCTCTGAACACCACATCCCATCAGTGGTTCCCTGCTGCTTTTTGTTCCTGCTCTAGGAAGAATAATCTGCACAGGGATTTCTGGGAGGAGCTACAACAAAAAACAGAATTTGGAATTAAATTAGCTCCTCCTACTGGATGGTATTATTAAAATACATTTGAACAGTAGTTGCCATTAGAAGTCAGCAGTTGTCAGACGTGATTCCCCTGCACATGAAAACCTATTTGTACTAGATCTCCTAAATAGCAGTTTAACCACTATAGCAGAGGTAATGAAAGAGAGGGCAGGGCTTAGCTGTAGCACATAGATACCCACAAGCTTCAAGCAGGCTTGTCATAACTCAGCTGTACCTTTGCTGCTGCTCCCTGTGCTGTATGGTTACATTTCTGTTTATACTGGAGCTAGCTCGAAGAGACCCAGTGTGAGTATGTGTAAATAAATAGCAGAATCACACCCCTAGCTCACATTGTAGACAAAGCCTTAAACATTGCTACTGTATATAGTCTCCCTCAATGCTTCCTTCCCACTGTTAGCATGTATGAAAGGAAGGGGCTGGCCACATCCCCAAAACTGACTAATGACTCCACTTTTGCCATGTTAAAGATTGCCAGTCGTACTGTCTTTTTTCCCCCTGATGTTTCATAGGTCAGATGCCAACCTGGTATTGAAAAGAATAACTGCATTGATTTCAAAAGAGCTATTTACAGCAGTTGAAGATCTGGCCCAAGGGATAGAAACACTTACACTGTAAATGGTACTTAGACTGTAAGCACTTTGGGTCAGGGACAGTCTTTCAGTTCTGTTCTGTCCAGTGCATGGAATAATGGAATCCTAGGTGCTGCAAGAATACAAATAAATAATACCAAAGAAAATGAACCACACTATGACTACCCTCTACCCAGGTGTGCTAGCTATTTGGTGTGTTTGGGCACCCTAGTGCCCTCCTACCAACTTTCTCATAGGGGCAGGTACCATCTGAGTTTGCATATTTTTATGCCATAGCAGTTTGCAGGTCACATGTACTGAAATTGCCTGCATAAATTCTAAGTGAACTGGATGGTTTCCTTTTTTATTACCACTCAGAGACAAAAGAAGAAGAAATCACTTCTATTCACTCATATGCTGGTTAACAGCAAAACGACACAACTATGGCAAGGGAATAATAGGCAGATGTGTCCATCAGAGGGATAAATTCTGATAACTATGGCAGAAACTATTTGTTGGATTTTACAATAGAACTTTCAATGGAACTGAGCATTAATCATAAACCTTTTACTTGATCTTACTAGATTCCCTGGGGAATTTCACATGAGCCATGATAATATTTTGGACTTATATTTTCATAGTGATCCTTGTAATCTTTTTCCTGTTGGTAGCAATGAGGGAATAAGTGAAGTGACCTCTGAAAGGAGGATATACCTTGGTAATCATTTAAAGAGTCACCTCATTATTATCAAGCATTTGATAATTCATGGTGCCTTCATATCAATAAAAAGCCTGATATTCTCAGAAACTGTCTCCTTAATGGGTATATAATGCTTACATATGCTTATATAAACTTGGGAAACTAAAGGGATGATTGTTATGGCAGATATTTCCTGTTGGGGAATAAATAGGAAAGAATGATTAAGGGCTAAGGACACTCTGCCCTGGTCTACATTAGAGAGTTATTTTGAAATAGGCAGAGCATCCATACTACCAAGCCCATTATTTCTAAATAATAAGCTTGTTATTTTGAAATAACTCCTGCTTGTGAAGAGGAATAATGCTAATTTCAAAATTGTTGTTTCAAAATAGCATTAAGTGTGGAAACTCAGCTGCTGTTATTTAGAAATAATTGGCCTCCAAAGGCCTCGCACTTGGCCACAGACCTAACAACACCACTGCTCCCATACTTTAAAGCTGTAGACAGAAGGGAAAGGCCTAGTGGCAACACACTTGCCAGCCCTGTGCCACACAGCACCCTTCAGGGCCGGCATGGCAGACCCCAGAACTTCCTCTGAGTTCGCCATGGCTGCAAGCACACCTGCAGCAACCTCTGCAGTTCCTGGACATGGGCAAAAGAGGGTATCAGGCTGGACTGGTGCGGAGATCCTGGATCCCATCGATGTCTGGGGAAAGGAGACCAACATCTCCGCACTAAGACTCGTAATGCCGAGGTCTATGGCTGGATAGCTGCCAGCCTCACCCAGAAGGACTATGGTCTGAGTCATCTGTTGATCATCATAATCATAATTAGGAGAGATTGAATAGGTTTCCAGCTTTGCTGTAGATTTATGTTATGTTGGGCAATCTGCTGAATCTATCTGAGTCTCAGTTTTTCATCTGAAGGCTGGGGATAATAATAATTCCTGTGTTTCACTCTGTGTAAGAGGCTCTTTGAGGTAGGAATACTCTCTTACCTGTGTGCATGTACAACACTTAGGACAATTGGGTCTCATCAGTTAACATGGTACTGTAATATAACTAATAATACTAATAGATTTCTGACAATAAAACCAAAGTACCACCCCTATTATTGTTCCGCAGATGGAGCTTGCATTGTTTTCAGTCTCCATTTTGTCCATTAGGGGCTTACAGGCTCATACCCGAGACTGCAAAAGGATTTATTTCACAAGAGTAAAATGGGAGAAAAAAGCAGTGAGTAGCATCATACTTTTTACACATTTGGTCTGTGTGTGTGCAAATCTAAATCTTCTTTTCTCTTCTGAGATGAGAGTAAATCTGGGGTTGACCTAGGACCTCTCTGAAAATTGAGCTGACCTAAAATCATGGATAGGTAAAGTACAATAATAATAGAAGTTGAAAATCAATAGAGTGTACTTTACAGGGTCATGCTAAAGTCATTTTGGTTTCACTGACAAAATGATATTTGGATTTTGTAAAGTTTTTTTTAAACTACCAATTAACTTCCTAGCATCTTTGTATTACAGCTGGAAATATTCTCAGGATTGAATTTGTTATATGACAGGTTTAAGAATGTAGCGCAACCTAATACTTATCAAACAATGTTTTATACCAGAGTATTATGCTTAATATAATATTTGTTTAGTGTCTCTGTTGTATGAGTTCTGCACTATAAACAGAACATAAAGTTAAGGGGGTAAAATAAAGATGTAGGGAAATAATGTAGAATGCTGTAAAATGCAATATATAGTATTTGTATTTTAAATTGTATAGGAATTGTGTTCCCTTTCTGTATATGAACTGAATCTCATAGAAAAGCTTGCTGAAGAGAAAATTAGAAAGTGATATACATTCATACCATGTTTAGTACTGCATGTGTTTAACTAAAATTCAGTTATTTGAAAATGCCTCCCGAAATTAAGGTTGAAATCCTCATACTCTGTTTAGAGCCAGGATAAACAAGTTTTGTGCAGTAATCTAGGTGAAGGTTGAGGCAATATTGTTCTCTCAAACTCAGCCTACTGAACTGGCTTTCAACCGCTCTGAAACCCCTCTGCTGTTCTACAGCATGGTATACTCCATTTTTCTAGGTTGCATGGCAAGGGATCTACACAACTCCCTGATCCAGTGAATAATGCCACTCAACCCTTCCATACTGTCCCAGAGAGGAAAGGCCAGGGTCAGTACTCCATGGCACAGAAAGGATATACAATATCCTTGTGTGTTTTCTCTGTGGTCAGTAGAGAGGCTGGAGTTAATGGGAGTCTTATCATTGACTTCACTAAGTTAGGGCAATGCTAATCACTCTTGAAAAACCCATCTTCATATGCCTACCTTTTTTTTTCAGTAAATAATCTAGTGTAGCTAGAACTTAGTTTGCATTTTAAGAATGAAAGACTTCATATTCCCTCCATTTTGTTTTATTTGTAGTTTACAGCAACTATTTGACATACCAAATGCTTTAAGAAGCAGGCATATGTAATCCCATAAATCATTAATCTTTTGAGTAAATCTAACATAACCTGAAAATATTCCTCCCCTCCCAATCCTGTGCTGGGAGAGAAAATAAGAACAATCAAACTCTATAGTACACACGTGGTGCTGAAGCTGTGTAAAGAAGCAACACCATGTAGCAGTTAAAGAAATATAGTGGTTCACAATCAATAAAACATGGGATCTGGATTTTATTCTGGGATCCACCACTTTGGTGCCTTATTCAATGCCCTTTACACATCCCAAAAGACATCAGTTGACCTTAGTGCATAATTTGACTTGGGAATTTTTATTGAAAACAACATGCGAGGAGAAAAGATGGATTTTCAGACCCCAGGCCAAATTTACATAGCAGACAATCTGGGAGAGGGGGTGGGAGAAATATCATGTTGTTCCTTGTAAATTTAATAACTGGATGTACAAATAACAGAGATACAGTAGCTATCAACCATTATTACCGCTTTTAGGCTACATCTAGACTGCACTCCTTTTTTGACAGAGGCTTTGTCGACAGATACTGTTGATGAAGCCTCTGTCAAAAAAGAGTGTCTAGACTATGATCAGTATTGTAGACAAAGCAAGCCGCTTTTTTGAAAGAGAGTCTAGACTCTCTCTTTCGAAAAAGCACAGTTTGCATGCAATAGTGCCTTTTTTTGAAAGAGTACTTTCAAAAAAGGCATTACTGTATTCCTCATAAAATGAGATTTACCACTGTTGACAAAACTGCCGCGTTCTGTCGACTTATGGTCAACAGAATGTGGAGGTAATGTAGACGCAGATATAGTTTTGTCAACAAAAGCCAATTTTTGTCAATAAAGCCCTATAAAGAGTAAACCCTGCAAATTAAGGAAATTCTCCTCAGCTCACGTCTCATATTTTTTCTCTGTCTAATGAGAATGAGCTTAGTGCAAAACTGTAAAAGAATCTGTTTCTGGTCCTAAATCAGTGCTAGTGACAGAAAAGGAGTCCGAATGTTATCACTTTTATGAACAACTCTAAATAATTATTCAGATGTAAATGAAGTAGACAGAGTGGAAGCAGAAAGTCTAGGACAGCTTTGTTGTTCAGCTGCTTCTTTCATATAGATGTAGTACTAAAACTTTCAAAATACTAAACATTACAATGTCAACTGCTTTATAAAAGGAAATAAAAACACATTGAAATAACCTTGCTTGTTTTATAACTCTGTTATCTTCACTTTGTTCCACTGGTTCCACTTGAATCCAGATGATTTTGAAATAAAAAAGTAGGGGAGAGATTGAAAGGAATATAACTCATAATAATCCAAATGTAAAGCATAATGACAACTGAACAATGGTACATCCAACATTGGTAGAAGATGGTCACCTTACCTACTCCAAAAGGATTGTGATCTATCACACTAACTACACAGTTCTGTTTCCTACTGCCCTTGCCATGCCAACAAACAAAATCAATAAAATGTGACAAGTGTAGCTAGTGAGTGTTTTGTCCATGAAAATACAAGACTCTTGCTGAGAGGTTTAACCCATCATATGAAATCTGTTTAAATAAAAACAGAACTAGATGGCATCTGTAATGAATTATTATGTATTTACTTTTTGCAGCAGATAAGAAGGTCACGTCCATTTGTCTTTTGTAGGCCAAGATGATGATTCACATTTATAGCTAGTGCTAGGCTAGTTGAGCATTCATATAAAATACTAAAATAATCAGGCAACTCACTATTGCTCTTCAGCAAAGACATTCCATCACATATATGAACAAAAAATTGCCATATGTACGATGCCATAAGAATTTCAGGTACAATTACAAAACCATATATACTAGCCAATTAGCCTGTTATAAGACAGGATTTTCAGGTCTCTCCTCCACGTCGGTCTTCTCTCCTGAGCCTCCGGTCTCTCGCTCCGTCTCTCTCTCTCTCTCTCTCCCCTCTGCCTCCAGTCTCTCGCGCCGTCTCTCTCTCTCTCTCTCCCCTCTGCCTCCTGACTCTCTCTCTGTCTCTCTCTTTCTCTTCTCCTCCCCCTCCTGCCTCTCACTTGGGAACCGCAGAGCCCAAATGGCCGTTTAGGCTCCGCACTCCCCATGCTGCATGGGGAGCGCGGAGCCCAAATGGTCACTTGCGCCACTTGCTCCCATGCAGCAGCCCAGCTGAGTGGCACAGAAGTCAGCTGAGAGCCACATCGGGAGGTGAAGGGGGGCAGGGCAGTGAGGTTTACAGCTAGGGGGCAAGGCCTTGAGCTGCTGTCACACCACATACACCTCACCCCCCTCCCCCACCCCGCTACCCTTCACCTCCCGCTGTGGTGCTCGTCTGACTTCTATGCCACTCAGCTGGGCTGCCACAGGGGAGCAAGCAGTGTAAGTGGCCATTTGGGGCCTGCGCTCCCCATGCAGCACGGGCCGCTCAGAGGGAACAGCCAGCATTTCAGCAACAGCGCTGCCCAGAGGGAACAGCCAGCATTTCAGGCAACAGAACCGCCCTGAGGGAATAGCCAGCATTTCAGCATTACAGAGTGAGAGACATTGGGCTACTATATATATGTTATATATATAAAGAATGCCCAAAGTTGTTTATGATTGTTTATATGTGTAGAGGTGGAGGGTTTTCTTTATCTGAGATAAAGACGTAATGATATTCTTTCTTCTATAGGACATAATAGGATTTTCCCTTTAGGTCTTCTCTGTTTTTTCTGAAAGATTTGAGGGTGGTCTCAGAGGATATAATTGTAGTTATAACATAATTGTAGTTATCCCGTTTTAAAGCGGTGAGAACAGGATTTTGGCTAAAGGTATTTTTTATTCAAGTATTGATCAGTGAAATCAAAGAGATGCCAGTGAAACTGGAAAAGAAATAAAAAGTAAACAATTTGGAAATTGAGCAACTAAGAGGGAAACAGATTTGTAACATTTGCTGTAGGGCTTGGATGTCACCGTTTCACTAAGTCTACGTCTACACTACAAGGTTTTGCACAAAAACCTGCAGAGCGTCTACACCTCAAATGAGCCCTTTCACAATTAAATGGGCAGTTAAATGGCAGAACAGAGGGCTTTTTCCGCCATAGGTAAACCTCCTTTTCTGAGGCATAACTGCTTTTAGGGCTACAGCTATTGCATAAGAAACCCCAAGGGGAAAAATCACACGTGCTCACAGAATGGCCATCAGAGCTTTCTTGTGCAAGAGCGTCCATGCAGTGTAGACGCCCTCTTGCGCAAAAGCATATGGCTTTTGCGATGTGCTTTGAGGTGTGGATGTGCTCTTGTTCAAGAAGTTTTTGTGCAATAACCCTTGCACAAAAGGCTTCTTGCACAAGAAGCCTGTAGTGTAGACGTAGCCTAATTGTTTAGTTATCACTAAAACTTCCAGGCGAGACAACACCTGATTACCTAATGTTAAAAAAAAGGTCTAGCTCTTGAATTCATATCTCAGTCCTTCACTCTAAACTACAGTTTGACTCTTCTCTGGAGGGTCCAGTTGTGGAATCGAAGTCTAGACCCAGGTCGGGATGCCATCTACCTCTGTAAGGGGCATTAATCTGCCTCCATTATTGGCATCTCATTCTTTACTTTTGTTATCCTCCCACTGCCCTTGTGGGGTAGAGAAGTATTGTAATCTCCATTTTACCAGCAGAGAATGGAGATCACACAGGAAGTTTATGATTGAGCAGCTGAAGAGAAAATGAAGTGCTTGGACAAAAGAGACAAGGCCTTCTCCATGTTGCTTCCTTGGGATTTGCAACCTGCTAAATTCAGTGAGGACATTGTCTGCAGCTTCATTTCCTGGCAGCAGCTGGGAAAAGCAGGAAGTCCTAGGCCAGCCAGGCAGGAGGTATGAGTCTGGTAGTTATCAAAGGTGTAACAACACACGCACACATTCCACTCCATAATTAGACTTTAGCATCCAAGGGAAAAAATAAACACATTGAAGATGTAGCTCTTTTAATAACCTTTTTTTAGGTGTTTCTTTTCCATTCACTTAAATATGTGACTAGATGTATGACCATGTATTTTATATAATATAAATTACATCTTAATTGCATGTTTCCTTTGATTTAACTGCACATCTATGATAATGCAAGAGTATGTGTTTTAAATGTCAGTATGCAGTGTTAAAATAGCTATTTTCAAAACATTAAATATCCATCTTTTTTAGTTTAGTGAATGCTTATTGCAGAGACTAAATGTTACTAGCCTCCTTTAAGAATTAATATTTGAAGTTAGAGCACTAGGGTCCTAAATATAATGGTGTATTATCTCCTGTTCTATTAAAACAGACAAGTCATAAACATGGCCCAGTGAAAAGAAAGGCTAATTGCACTGTGCTTCTCAGAGGCCACTAATGTTATTCCCAGCAAAAGGACAACATCCTCGTTTCTGTCTTAGCAGTTACTCAGTTATAAAACAAAAATGTCAAATTCCCATCTCTTCACCTCTCTCTCCTTCAGATGCCTTTCCTGTTATTGTTCCGTGTTCTTTTAACTTGAAGGGCATCAAATACAGACAAGATTTTCATCAAATACAGACAAGATTATAGTTAGGCTCTTAAATGTACATTTAAGCATCTAAGTATGGGTGTGTCAAAACAGCACCCTGAACTTGAAATAAGATATGCAATTTGCACTATGCAAATTGCGTTATCTTATTCTGAAAGCATTTTGAAATAGCTTGTCTTCAAATGTGGCACATCTACACAGCGCCAGATTTCAAAATAACATGCTATTTCAAGCCATCCCTTATCTCTCGTGCAACAAGGTTTACCGGATGGCAAAATAGCAAGCCTGTTATTTTGAAAAATATTTCAAAATAATAGGCAGCTTGTGTAGATGCAGGGTAGCTATTTAGGGATACTTCTAGTATTCCAAAATATCAGTGCTGTGTAGGCATACCCTAAGTGGTCTGATTTTCAGAAATGTGGCACACGCAGAGGTTCCCACTATAGTTGATGTGTTTACTACACTTCTGAAAATCAGAATTCTTTTATAGGTATCTAAATATGGACTCAGTTGTGATTTTGGACACAGGAGTCACAAGAAACAACTGGGTTTTTACAATTCAGGTCATCTATTCAAGCCTCTATATATGAAGACTCTAACTTTAGACATCCCCTTCTTTGACAATCTTGGCCTATCTGTGCTTGGAGTGTCTTCCCATAAGGGCCAGGCTACTATATTCTGAGGCCCTAAGCTATGTCAAGTATAATAGGACCTATATCACACACACACACACACAAAGGAATTATTATTTTTACAGAAAGGACATTGAATATATAAACAAAAAAATATGTTCTCATAAGGAACCAAGAGAAGATATATGATTTTTAAAAATTATGAATAAGGAAAATTATACTATTTTTATATGAGTGGATGAAAAAAATGATTAAAATTTGTCAGGGAAATACAAAGTTTATTCAGACTATATATAAAATGTATTTACAAATATATATTCCAATTTAATTTTCACTGTGAAACAATGACTTATTGGAATTTTTCTTTTGCCATATTACAAAAGGACAGCAAAGGTTCCTGAAACTGATGGTGAGAAGTCTACACAGAATTATCCTCCTCAAGATCCACTCAACTTAAGTCTAAAAGATGATCACCTCATGTGACGCATGGATAATGGTGGAGGCACAAAGTAGCATGAACACTAAAATACACAATTATACATATGAACAGATCAGAATAAGGAAGAACACACTACTAAAGAATAATGGGGAAAAAAGCAGCAAAGACCTTATACAACTAACCATGCTGGACCATAAACAAAGGATGGCAGCCTTACAGTTCTTACCAGCCAATGTAAATGTTATACATGACATCACCTAAGCACTATATGAATATGAGATTGGCAGAATTGCTTCATAAAACTGTTTCTGATCTCACATTTTTTCCAATTTTATCAGCAGTGAGACTATTTATGTATTTAAATAAATTATGAATGACGTCAGATTATTACCAGTTGCAGCTGGCCAGCAAAATACTGCCTTAGGAGACTGATGGCAGACTTTCTCATAGAAATACTAATTTTATAAGTACAATTATTATTTTTTTCCTTAACCCTGACCTCCTGCCTGTCAACAATTAGTGAAGGGTAATGGATGGGTGAGAGTATTTGTGTAGCCAGTTGTGTAGATTTTTATCATGAGATTAAATGGGAAAGGTATTTAGGGGTCATAGTGGACCATAAGCTAAATAGGAGTCAACAGTGTGACACTGCTGCAAAAAAAGTAAACATGATTCTGGGATGAATTAACAGGAGTTTTCTGAGCAAGACATGAGAAGTCATTCTTCTGCTCTACTCTGTGCTGATTAGGCCTCAGTTGGAGTATTGCGTCCAGTTCTGGGCACCACATTTCAAGAAAGATGTGGAGAAACTGGAGAAGGTCCAGAGAAGAGCAACAAAGAAGAATAAAGTTCTAGAAAACATGACCTATTAGGGAAGACTGAAAGAATTGGCCTTGTTTCATTTAGAAAAGAGAAGACTGAGAAGGGACATGATAGCTGTTTAAAAGTACCTAAAATGGTGTTATAAAGAGGAAGGAGAAAAATTGTTCTTCTTGTTCTACATGATGGTTATAATATTTAAACGATTTGATCAAGAACAATAGATACTGACACATACCCTGCTACAATGAGTTTAACAGGATCAAAATAAAAAGGGACACAGAGGAGGAGGGGGGAAGAACTGAGAAAACTGTGGATCATCCTGACTAACTATAGTGGAAATACATATTTAAATGGACAAACCAAAGGACCGTCAAAAAAAAGAAACATGCTTTATTTGGCAAATAACCTACCATCAGAAAACCTCCATAAATAAATTCTTATTGCTTGTTTGCAAATTCCAGCACCTAAATTAACACAACCAGCTCTACCAGTTTAGAAAATTTGACTGTTTATTCTCTAAATAAATTCTAGCCTTTTAAAACAATTTTTTTCTTATCTACCTTCTCAGGAAACAGATGTTGTTTTCTTTATTCCCATGAAAATTTCTTATCTGTATTCCCCTAATATTTCTTATTTCAGCTTTATATTAATTTTTTTGCACTCATCCTATTACAAATTCCATAGTACCTGTGATTTTTGGCTTTGAAACATAGGATTCTTCTTCTTCTTCAAGTTCAAATATATTTGAGTTCTGTAAGCTCAAGAATGTGTGATCTTCTGAAACTAAGCCTTTTGATCAAATATATATTTTAATGTTGTTTGGGTTTTGATTTTAAAATGTAGCAAAATGAAGTTCAATTGCATATGACAGCTCCATAAACCTTACCTGCTCCCAGCCTCAAATAATGCATTAAAGAATATTTAAGAATTAGATTATTATCCAGTAAAGGCAAAGAAAAGTGGGATTGAACAGAGGACAACCTGTGTTGTGATCTTAAGTCATTTCTGTAGTAAAATTACTTTAGGCACTGAAGAAAAATTCAGTGTGGGTGAAAATGGAGCAACAGTAGTTTCTGTGAAGCATTTTTCTTGGGATCTTAAGGTCATTTCTATAATGAAAAATGACTTTGGAACTGACACAGCGACACCAGAGTATTTACCTTATGTATCTAAGGATTTTCATTCTGAATCCCAGCTTTCTTTATAATGGGGGGATCAAAATTACAAGTCTGATAAGGCCAGTTCCCTAGTCCCAATTTTGCCATGCATGAGTATAATTTTTACGAAGCATGGGGACTGAATGGTATTCCCAGTGAAGAAGGTGAAAATGGATCCAAAGCCTTAGCAGCCATTAGGTCACTGACATCAGTAAGTTGTATAAGCTTTTTTTTTTTTTTTTTTAAACTTAGCAGGTTCAAAACTGTAACTACTTTGAAGTTTGAAAAGACTTATTTTCCACAGTAATGAATGTGGAATCTTAAAATGGCTGTCAGGTAATTACTTTCTCATGCTATAAAAGCATAAAGGCATTATAAGTTGATTCCCAAATATACTTAACACATAGACTGGCCAGTTTTTCCAGAAAATCAGCTGCTTTTCCGGAAAAACTTGCCAGCTGTCTACACTGGCCGCTTGAATTTCCGCAAAAGCGCTGACTTCCTACTGTAAGAAATCAGTGCTTTTTGCGGAAATACTATGCTGCTCCCCTTCAGGCAAAAGTCCCTTTTGCGCAAAACTTTTGCGCAAAAGGGCCAGTGTAGACAGCTGAGATTTGTTTTGTGCAAAAGCGCGTCTAGATTGGCCATGGACGCTTTTCCACAAAAAGTGCTTTTGCGGAAAAGCGTCCATGCCAATCTAGACGCTCTTTTCCAAAAATGCTTTCAACGGAAAACTTTTCCGTTAAAAGCATTTCTGGAAAATCATGCCAGTCTAGACGTAGCCATAAGGTATAGTCTCTTTCTCCTTTAAGAATTCTGTCTAGTTAATTAAAAGAACATCATTGTGAAATCCTTTTAAAAGGAACTTTGGCAAAAATGTGTTGCAAAGTCAAGTGCTAATTGAAAAATGTTATATCCAGACTGGAGATTTCCCAGTAACTTTGGTGTTTTTAGTGATCTCATCAGAGTTATTTCATTTCAAAGGTGTGGAATAAATCTGAAGAGTCAGAGACTGTCCTCCTGTGAAGAGACTCAGCATGAGCTATTCTCTGAAAAACGTTCAATGACTGCAAGGGAGGCTCTTCTTATAGCCAGAATGAATGCTTTTTATTAGGTACCATGCAACTTTATAAGGGCCAAACTTTCAAAGAGTAGTAGAGATTAATACTGTATTAAAACCTGCTCGCTGACAATTCAGACCAGTAGACATTGCATTTTGAACTTCAGGTCTAGTCATGTCAAGTTACAGATTATTTGCATGCCCATAAGTGTCCATGGAAAGTAGTGCTGAATTAAGGCATAAACAAACTAAGATATATTTTAGGGACTCACAATATGAGATATATTTTAGGGACTCACAATCTAGACTTCAAGCCTCTTTTGAAAGAGGCTTTTTCGAAAGATACTTTCGAAAAAGCCTCTTTTGAAAAAGAGCGTCTAGACTGCAATCAGTACTTTCAAAAAAGCAAGCCACTTTTTCGAAAGAGAGCACCCAGGCAGTCTGGATGCTCTCTTTCTAAAAAGCACAGTTTGCATTATATAGCGCCTTTTTTTGAAAGAGCACTTTCATTAAATGAGGAGTACTGCCGTCGAAAGAAAAGCCACATTCTTTCAATTTAATTTCGAAAGAACGCAGCTGTAGTCTAGATGCAGGTGAAGTTTTTTCGAAAAAAGGCTTCTTAATTCGAAAAAACCCTGCAGTCTGGACACAGCCATAGATTTAGGCTTACTTGATTTTGATTTTGAAACCATCACTTTAGCAGGCTTATGATTAAGATCTGGGAAGACTCTGACCACAGAGTAAAGTATGACTCTTACTGGAAAATAAGAATAAACACTCCGAGTAGACCTGTATTTGTACAAGAGCAAAGAGAGAGGGAGATGTGGAACAGAGTTGAATTTGAGTTTAATAAATACAGCTGCTCTTGTAAAAGTGTTCATCTTCAAAACAGATTACAAGCAAGTACTGCCACCTGTTATAAACTACTCCATCTCAAGTGCTACTAGCATTTAGATATTGAGTGTGCACTTGTTCTTGGTTGTATGTGTACCTATTGTCTCTTTTTAAGTATTTCAGGTCATATTTTTATCAAACTATGATAGCCATTGTCCATTACTGTGAATCACCCCATATTAGCACAACCAGAATTCAGTTAAAGATGAGTTGCAATGGCACTATCTGGATTTACAACAAACTCTCAAATTCCATCTGAATAGCTTCTTACTGATAAATACCCCCAAGGTGGGAATTTAGGAAACCAGTCAAGGTACTTCTCTCTCTCTCTATTCCCATTGTACCAATATGAAACAATGTAATGAGGGATAATTAAAATTTATGATGCCAAAACATAGCAGTACCAGTACACACTGTGAGACACAGTCTGTGGCCATTTAGGCTGCACTTCGTGTTCATAAAATAATCTATTTTAGGATAGGGATCTGATTTATGCTTCTCTAAGACTTAGGCAGAGTGAGTAAACTGACTTGTTGTTTGAGTTCTCCCCCATGCAGTCTGACTTATTAGGCATCCTGGACCAGAAGACACTGGAGCTGTTGGGGGACGGGGGTGTAGAAAAAGTGAAGAGGTAGGACAAAAGTTGCTGCTTAGAAGTCTCATATGAAAACTCTGACTACTACATCAAGAAGAAGTGACGCTCAAAGAGGGAAAACCCATGTTTGTAGTGTTATGCTCATACAAAGCACACGAGATCATTTATAGGGGAGAAGGCAGCACGCCGCATTTATTGAGAATACAACAGTTAGCCTGTTAGCTAACTGTTAGCTTTTCAGTCACCCACACATACACACACCATGCACACAGTCCTGCCAATCGATGTTGTAGTTACCAGTCCAGAGTATGGATCAATCTAGTGGCCAGCCAGACTGATCGCAGAGGGGAGCCAGGCTTTGTCAGTCGTGATCCGATGCTCCTGGAGTTAGTGGCAAGACGAACCCAAAGTCCCTTGGCAAAACACCCTGTTCTTATAGTCCTTTTTTCTCTGTTGACTTCTATGGATTTTGCTGTGTCAGTTTGTGACTGGTTACTACTTAATTGTTATCTTTTGATGTTAACATTTGAAAACACATCCAAGAGTGTCATCCTGTCCTGGATTGAGTTAATCAATTGTCTTCAGGGGTGCCAGCCTCCACTTTAGGGTCATCAATCTGCCCTTCCTTAATCATGGATGCACGTTGATGGTTCTCTGGCGTCGATAAGTCTAGTTAAATTTCTTTACCTCTCCTCTCTTGACCATCTGGTTTTTACAATGGCCTTCACACCTTATCTTTTTCTGATGCATACATTCCTTATTCACACAAACAGTCTTTTACAAAGACTTTCAAAGGTATACAAACAGTAATGGTTTATACTGAGCAATAAAAAAGCATTGTAAATTAAACCTTACTAAATCTTGTAATCAAAACAGTTCACATTGTGGCCCGGGCCTTCAACATTCCTCTAATTTTATTAACATAGACATAATACAAGATCCTGTCTCTTACTTATTAAACCTTAAAACAAAGAAATGTATATATAACTAAAAGGCCTAATGGTCTGTCCCCGCCTTAACATCAGTAAAGACACAGGCAGTCTGTCAGATGCATTTCTACCAATGCACAAAAAAGGATGGTTGGCAGGATGAAATTAAGTCATACATTACTATATTATTAAACCTGAAATATAAATATAAAATCCCACTCCTACAGTAGGGGACATGAGAGAAATTCTTTTCTCCTAGTAACCAAGGAAAGAGGCGACTAGAGCTTAGATTCTTGTGTGATCATGTAATCAATTTTGCGTCAATACACCAAGGTGCTCAGTTACAAAAAGATGTAAACATGCAACATTAGAACACAATTAGAAGCTCTCTGTAACAGTGTAGTCCAGGTTCCAAGTTCCATATCTTGCACAGATAAAGAGCACAAATATTAAATTGCTTCCATATCATTCAACCTATGCATACTGAATCTTACTTACCATTCTATTTGGCAGGATGCTATCCAAGCCCTGGTCTATACTAGAGAGTTATTTCAAAATAACCCATCTTATTTTGAAATAATAAGCAGAGCATTCACACACCAAGACCGCTATTTTGAAATAATGGGCAAGCTATTTCAAAATCTGTACTCTTGCTTTCTTCAGGGAATAACACTTATTCCTATTAATGTGTTGGGGTTTGGATGTTTTCTTTCGTATTTCATTAGGATCATTCTCAGTATTAGGGGAGAAGGAATAATTAGAACTAAGGGAGCATAGTAATATTCAAGCTAACCTCTGAACATTCCATCTTTCAAGTTAACAAAGTACACTGAACAAGATGTGGAACCTCTATATGTATGCTCTCTTCAGAATGTATTCATAGCAAAAACTGAATGGTCATTAGTTTATCCAAACTCACAGTTGATCTAACTTGACCAGGCTGTGATAGGATACAGTACAATTTCAGTTTGGTAACAGAGAAGTTAACTATTGCCAGTACTAGAAATTATGCAGGTGAATCCTTTGGTGCCATGTTAAAAAATCCATCCTTATATATCAGGAGAAGTTTGCAAGTAGAAATATAGTTGAGGGGAAATAACTTTGCAATGATGTTCAGGTATCAATAAAGGCAAACAGGGAAACTCATCAAACTTATTGTTTGAATACATCCTATTCCATACTTTTAAAATCCATAAAAGCTAATTTTAGAGAAAATTGTCAGCAAAGAGAGAAGTGAATGCCAGAGATAGCATTTTCAGCAATAAGATGCCTACCAATAAATAACACTTCCCTCTTTGCTCCATCCTGAAAGTATAGCCTACATTCTTTCTTCTTAGATGTATACAATTACATTTTTCTTTATTAAAACACATAGGCTGTGTCTACATTGGCACCCTTTTCCATAAAAGGGATGCTAATGAGACACTTCGGAATTGCAAATGCCACGGGGGATTTAAATATTCACCGCGGCATTTGCATGAACATGGCTGCCGCTTTTTTCCGGCTCGGGGTTTTGCTGGAGAAAAGCGCCAGTCTAGACAGGATCTTGAGGAAAATAAACCCTTTTCCGGAAGATCCCTTATTCCTACTTTCAAGCAAAACCCCGAGCCAGAAAAAAAGCGGCAGCCATGTTCATGCAAATGCCGCGGGGGATATTTAAATCCCCCGCGGCATTTGCAATTCCGAAGTGTCTCATTAGCATCCCTTTTACGGAAAAGGGTGCCAATGTAGACACAGCCATATTGTTTGCTTGCACCCACTTTAATAAGGGATCCAGACTATTCTGAACTGATGACCTGCCCTCTTCATTATTTGCCACTCCCCCAATTTTTGTGACAACCTCATATTTCTGTGTATGGGTAAGGATGGCCCTGGCCTCAGGGGAACAGGCAAAAGGCACAGAAGGTGGTGAGCAGAGCAAGTTTTGTCCAGAGGACTTTGGAGGAACAGTGGATGGTCGCACAGCCAGCAGCGGAAGAAAAGGTGCATTTTGCAGGGGAAACTGCCACTACTCTCTAGTTGATGGCTGCATGGCCACTCTTTGCTCCTCCAGACTTACAAATGAACTTTCAGAACACAACCCATTTGTATGTCAGGGACTTCCTGTATTAAGAAATTTGCCTTTCCCCAGCACTACTCTGTATCTCACTAGCAGGCTGGTAGGTGCCCCTAGTGTGTTTCCCCTCTTCAGGAGTCCTTCTTATAAAAGCCTACCTGGGCCCTGATTGGCTGTCACTAGCCTCATTCTGATTGGCTCCCAGGAAAGCTCTCTCTGAAGACTGTTTTTCACCCCATATCAGGAAAAAAAGGGTTAGCACCTCATTACTATATATCTCCACTTAATTTTTAAAGCAGGTCACTGCACTTTCAAATTTATTATTTTAATGAATGACATTAAATCCCTTTAATTTGGGGGGCAAAATGTTTCAATATTGGCTCAAACCTAGGAGCTTTTGGTGACATTGGAGTACTTCCTAAAGAACAAAAAATGGTACTTTTCCCATCATGTACTATTGATGTGAGAGGTGGACGGCTATCTATTAAGATTCACTAAGGTCTATTTCTAGAGTAATTTATGAACTAGCATAATTCAATAGATGATATGGTGATATTTATTAAAACTACAGTGAAACTAGACATCCTTTCAATGCATTTATCATAGAAAATGCTGTTTTTCTTGAAAGGTAGATACAATAATAGTGAGCAAAGGAAGTTAATCTAGCTCCATGGGATTTTATTCAATAGAAAGTCAGTGCAGATCCCATAGGCTGTTGCCAACTCTAGTTTAAAAGAGCATAGCACCAGGTAATATGGGATTATACGATCTACCATGGTGTAAATTTCAAATATATGGTAGTATATCTGGCTTTTTCATGACACAGACAAATTGCTTACTTTATTGCCCTGTCCTGTAATTTTGTTAGCACAGTGAAAAATTCATGTAAGTGGACAGATCATAGATTAGAGATGCTAGATGGTTGCCTCTTTTGGAAATTTTCTTAATGTTTTATCTATCACGTAAATGATTTGCTCTCTCCAAGCAGGAGCATCTGTTCATTGACTGATTCTGCCATCCTTTTGGCAACACTTCTGGGCAGGATATTACTAAGATACTTTTGTTCCATGTCCAAACTTTAAATACTTCAGGCTTCATTTAAAATAAAAGTAGTATTGTCTGAATCATCAACAAGAAAGTTGTATAGCATCACAGTCTGTTCTGATTATTTTGCCACTGTGGAATCTACTTTAAAATAATAATCAGTGTTGAACTTCACTGAGAATAAACACTATGTGATCAGGTGCATCAATTTTAATTTAATTTATAGTGAGCTGTCAAAAAAGTTACATTCCATAAGGTGCTTTGTAAGCAGACCTTTCATCTAAAAGTATACTTGGGTTATTTCTTCAGGATGTTCATTATTACACAGCAATGAAGAAAAGTTGCAAACAGTAAAGAGTCCAGCTATAGAAATCCAAATGTGATTGAAAGTCTGGAAAACTTTCCCTGGGGATCCATCAAATGCTTCAGTACAATATAGCAGGCACTTGCCTAGGAACTCAGCCTGAAAGTTACATATAATAAAAGCTAGACTGTAAAAAGATAAATGAAAGATGTAAACTGCTTGGGAAAATCTAACAAAGAAGCTTTCTTGTTAAATTAAGCATTCAATAATAATAAAAGAGGAGTTTGGAAGGATAGTTTGCTACCTGAAGGTCTTAACATAGAATATCATGTACTCCAAATTCCATTCAAATATTCCTACATTTACTAAACATTACAAAGATGAATATGTGCACTTGGTTAAAATAATACACTGCAACAAATCAAGTTTAAATTTCTATCCAGTAGGAGGCATGCTATTTCTTCTATATATTTGAGAGAGTTTGTGAATCTGTCTGTGTCCATTCAGCTGTGAGCTGTCAGTTTGTTCAAGAACTCCTCCTAAACGGTAAGCACTAAGGATGCTGCTTCCTATTATCATAACTTAAAGAAAGGTCAGGGTTTGGTTGGGCCAGGCCAATGGAATGTGCTTGGAATGTGATTGTTTCTCATCAAACAGAAAGGTATGGCTGTGATTGCAGAAACAGTTATACTCCGGAATGACCATGGGAGAGCCACAAGCATAGGGGGACAGTTACATATCCCAGAATGACCACAGGGAGGCAGCAAGTGCACAAGCATCAGGGAGCAGCTACCAGCTGGGCAGAGCAGCCCCTGTCACTCTGGCCAGTCCTGGGAAGAAGTTGGCAGGCAAGCTCCATGCCCCCCTCACCTCTGGCCAGTCCCAGGGAGCAGTCATCAGCCACTCCCATCTCCTTCCCTGAGTCCTCCTCCTCTGAAACTCCTCAAACACCTCACGCCCTCCAGCCCTGATTCCTTCACCCTCAGCCCCCAGCCCCTTGTGCTGAGGAACCCAAGCAATATTGGGTAAATATTCTTATAATAAATATAATAAAGAAAAGATCCATAAGTTTGATACAATTGCCTTAATTCATTACTGTATTCCAATTCTATGCTGGTGTCACTCAGTTGAAATCAGTGCAGTGACTCCATCATAAAATTAGAGTAACACAATGGGAAATAAGTGTTCCTTTCATAAGGCCCAATTCTGCGCATTTTTCTACGTAGGACTCCCACCAATTTTAATGACAAGTCTTGACTGTGGGGGTGAACTTGGCTGTGAAGAGAAAGAAAACAAAGCCTATGTGCACCTTAACTTAAAATAAGAACATTATAGTAATATCCTTATTAATCATCTTGAAAACATTAAAAGACTGATTTTCACAGGCTTTGGGTACTTACATCTCTCACAGAGCTGTGGGTACTCATCACTTCTCTAAGGCCATTGAAGGGTATGTGTTCATTTTAAACAAAATGTAATTTAAAAAGTGGGAATGCATAAAAAAGCGGGTATGCATAAAAAAGCATGCTGTGGCTCACCACCTTAGCAACAGCCTAGAAAAGGCCAAGGGGAGGGGGGTGAACCCAGCATGTGGAGTGAAGAAGTACAAGCATGTAACAAACAAAGCCATATATGGAAAGTAAAACTATGCTGCCTGCAATACACTGCAAAAGCAACAAAAAATCCCCCAGACTTAAGATAAACAACCTTAAAAAAATGTTTCTAGAAGATAGTAAACTTGGATCATCTTGCTGAGCTGAGCGATGGCAAAAATGAATCTTGCCAAAATTCCTGTTCAGTGTATAGTCAGTGAAATAGAAGAAAATTTCTGATTTCTATTTCAACTTCACTCCTTTTTGGTCATGTTATACATTTAAATCATATCCTACATACTATGAAGAGTATTTCTGAAAACAAATGTTTTTAATACAAAAATGCAGCCATCAATGCCCCCACCAGCTTAGCTATTTAGTAGCTTTTAAACTCAATGGTTCAAATTCAGTGTCCACTGCTACACTCTATTTACTCTGACCCAAGAGGTATTTGTGGGAATGGAATATAATCTGAGAAAACTATTTCAGGCTAACCACTAATTTTGTAAATCTGTGCAGAATAACCCTTTGACTCTGAAAATATTTGCTAGAGGTGGAATCCTGCAGTTTCTGTTGAAACTCAAGTGTTCATTTGTGTGGGGGGGGGGGGAGGAGAGAGGGAGTTTAGACTGCAGGATTAGTCTCTGGATTTACTTGTTCACAGCAAAGTATTCAGATAGGCACATGTGCATAATTTGTAGAAGCACTTAACATAATACAGTAACTGAGCACAAAAATAGACAACTAGATGTGTAACTGAACTTTTGTTCTGTATTCAAGTGACCAGACAAATTATGTGCATGTAAAACTCTGAAACTCTTGCTCTAAATTCCTACATATTTGAAATTTAAATCTCACTTAGTACTTTGCCAAATGTACAGTGAATGGGAGGACACATTACGTCATTGTCCACCCTAACCATTGCCAACAAAATGGAATAGAAAGATTTTATCCCATGTATTTTAGGGTTCACCTTTCCCTGTGCCCCTTAAAGCACATCACATCAAGAAGGGGACATGGAGGAGACAAGGACATGTTTCTTCATCCAAAAGGAGCAGAACAGGAGACTGCAGGAGCTGCAACACTCTAAGATGTGTAGTACTAAGCACCATGTCTCATGGAGCTTTACCACTGTCAGTGGTATTTTGAAACCCTTGGAAAGCACACTCTATCCCTTAATCAGCTGGTTAAATCTTTCATTTTTGATGTAGTATGTTTCCTCAGTGACTGCCAGAGATTTCATCTCAATTTTATTATATGGCCATCCCATATTTCAAAGCAGCGACTCCATATTTGCGGTCAGCTTTATGCATATACCAAAAACAGAATGATGCTGTGTAAATTTACTGCAGTAAAATTGGTTAATAATGTGCATATGACAGAAGATGTTGAAAATCAGAATGCTTGTTTTCCAAAATGCAACAGATTTTGAAAATCCAGTTCAGTCACGTTTTGGTTCTTTCTTTCTCTCTTTCTCTCTTTCTCTCTTTCTTTCCACCAAACATTTATACCTGCAATTATCCCCTAAATTCTAAAATATGAATTCTGTTGCTGTGATATTTCTTTAGAGCTGTTTTTGTTGTAGGGGCTATTCTGTGGGTCAGGTTGGAGGTAGACAAGTGTGTATGTAGCACGGCTACCAAGCACATACCTTCAGAGATTCCTGGCAGTGCTGCAGTCCATAAGACCAACAATCAAGGACTGTCAAAGTTACATGGTGGGGGGAATCTCTCCAGGCAGTGACATTACTTAGGGCGGCACAAAAAAATGGCTTAAAGCTAACTTAACCCACCCTCCCTCTGTGTTGTGATTCTTGGAGGCACAGCACAGAATATCATCCTGAGACTTCATTCTGGTATCCACCAACTTTTTTCATTAACTGTTTGCGAACAATTGTATTTTTTGTTTTGTTTACAATTTTTGTTTTTGGAATACAAAATCTTACAAAGAATCATGTGAAGGTATTCATGTGTAGGTTCATGTTAAAAATTACTTTGATTTTCTTCTTTATAACAGGTATAGTCATCTAAGCAGGTAGTCATCACATCCCACAAACAGTGAGTGGTGAACAGTCCTAGGTATAATCAAAGCAAACAGTTCAGGAGTAATAATTAGTAAACCAAATAAATGTCGAGATTTGTTAAATAAACTATTCACTATTAATTATTCATCTAGCTCCTCACACAGGCACTGCTTAGATCAGTGGTCACTAACCAGTAGACCGGGATCTACTGGTTAGTCTTGAAGCCTCTGGCAGGTGATCATGACTGGTTTGCCCAGGAGACTATCAAGTGCCAGCACCTCAGCTGCCCCTCCCCCCAGCACTTCAGTTGCCCCACCCCCCACTTCCATGCTGCTCCTGCCCTCTCCCTTGGAGCTGCTCCCTGAGAGCCTCCTGCAGTTGTGCAGGGTGGGGGAGACAGAGGAAAGGGATACTGATGTTACAGTGTCCACCTCCTCTCACCCCTGTATCCCATCTTCACAGACAGGGGGGTTATGAAAGTGCTGGGGATGGAGGGAGCTGCTCCTCCTATGTCTGAATGTCTGCAGCACACTGAAAGGGGTGATGCAAATCTCTGTCACTCTCACATTGTGTGTGTCTTTGTCACTCACACAAACTTTTACACTCCCTCTCCTGACCCAACACATACTTGTGTTGTTGTTGTCATCATCATTGTTGTTACTTCTTTTATTTCTTTCAAAGTGTGTTATTTTAGGTGTTTGCCTGGTTTGTGCATTTCATAATTTTATTTCTCTCTTATGCTTAACTGTAATTCTTTGAGCAGTGAGTTCTAAAATGCTTAAGTTGTCAGGGCTGGAGTAATTATCCCTGTGGTAATTTTTTTTTAATATATATATTATACCTAGGAATTTGGTTTCAACTGGTGGTGCAGAGCTACACATTACCTCAAGATTGGTGGACGTAACAAAATGTATTCCCTCTAATTGTTGTCTATCCATATGCAGAACACTGGTTGGGAAGCTCCTGGATTCAGGCTTGATCTCCTGGAGGTGCCTGCAGCCAAATTATGAGATCAGTCTCTAACAGTCTGGCAGTGCACTAGGGTTAAAGCAGACTCACCCCCTGCCCTTGCTCCAACATCTCTGTGTCCCCTGAAGAAGGTGGGGTAGGGAGTCTCAACACATTGCCCCTTGCCTGCAGACACTGCCATCACCCAGATTCCATAGGCTGGGAAGGAGCAACCATTGTCAATGGGTGGTGTGGGATAGGTGCCAGAAGACTGGAGGCAACATGCAGAGCCACCTGCCCCTCCCCCACAGGAGATGCTGCTGGACATGACGGCCACTTCTGGGAATGGTGCAAGGCTGGGGCAGGGGTAAATGTGCCTTAGTTACAATACACCACTGCCTGGGAGCCACCAAAGGTAAGGAGTGCCCAGTTGTAGTGAGCATCCTGAGCCGCTATCTAAGACCTGACCCCCATCTGCACCAAAACTTCCTTCCTGAGCCTGCATTCTGAACCCCCTCCTGCACACGAATCTCCTGCCCCTCACTCGACCAAGAACCACCCCCACACTCCATATCCCCTTGGCCAAAGACAAGAGACTGCATTACAACCCCCTGTTCCAGCCTGCTGAATCTATGTTGGCACTTTATAGTGCTGTAACTTTCTGGCTTAGGGGTGTGAAAAAATATCACACCCTCCTTGTTGTCCTCCCTCCCACCCGAGTGCATGAATTTACAGAACTGTAAAGTGCCAGTGTGAACCAGGTTACAACGCTCTGATCCATGCTCCCAGCACTGTTAGCTACTCCCCTTGTGGAGGTGCTTTACATAGAGCGCTGGGAGATCTCTCCCCTAGCACTCATGCCATGGCCAGACTTTCTGTGTAAAGCACTGCTGTAGCTACGCTTTCAACTCCTAAGTGTAGACAAAGCTTGAGTTAGGATGGGAAAGTGAGATGGATTGAGTGAGCAGGGTGGGGCCTCAAAGAAGGGGCAGGGAAAGAGGTGGGATAAGGGTATTTCGGTCTGAGGTGGATCCTTCATTGCATTTAAATTCAAAAACCAAGGTTGGAAACCACTGGCTCAGATCCTACCATGGTAGGGGCTTATTGTATTTCATAATATGTTTGCTTAACTTCTGGATATTCTATAAAGTTACTTCAGTAGAATTGTGGACTGGCAACATACTGTTATGTCATTCCCCAACAGGCTATCCCACAGAGTGGTACTTGCATAAAGCACACCACAAAATTACATGTAGCATGCACTGTTATGGCCACTTAAATAATATTGCATGTGCAAGTGTGAAGAAGACCTCAGTTGGCTATAAGAATCTGTCCCCTCTTGGTAGAAAATGACCTATCCTGAGCTTATCATACTTTGATCGTCTCCTGGCCAGATTATAGCCGTGCAATATACCTGAAGAGATGATGCGTGAGAGAGCGCATGAACCATGGGTGACAGATATTATTGTTCCACTTAATGCTCTATTGGAAGGAGCTAAGACACAATACTGACAAAGTTGGCATAAAAACCTATATATATATATATAAAGGTGAATAGTAGGTACTTGGACATCTCTATTTGGTCTTATCTGATCTCATTCCTCATACCTCTGCAGAATTTCTCTCTCTCTCTCTTTCACAAACACACACACACACACACACACACACACACACACACACACACACGCTTTCTCGTTTTTTCTATTGGGATTCTTAGCCTGAAAAGAGATTGTGGGAGCAGTTGAATTTATGAGTGGGGAGAAACCATAAATAGAACTATGCAAATCTGCACAGTGTGTTAGGCATTTACAAACAAAAAGCTTATTCTGCACCAGGAAGGATCATTACTTCCAGTAATTAAGAGATGTTTCCTCCAGGACAGTTCTTGTTTTTACTAATTAGAATTCTGTTAAGGGAGTACTAGGCTCCAATTCATCACAGATATTCTTCTTGTTTTCTTATAACTTGAGCCCAAACAAACAGCTTTTTTTAAAAAAAACCTTGGTTCTAATTATCCTTTTTCTTCATGTAAATTCCTTTTTTTTTTTTTTGTGAGCAAGGTTTCTCCAATTACTGTTGAGAATTATACACCCTAGGTCTGTTGTTTCCACTGGGGTTTACACCACTTAAGGAAAATCTGTTTCTAATCTAGTTCTTCATTCGCACACCACAGGATGCCAACACTTATGCATGGTGGTGTTTGTTTGGTTTTTTGGGTTTTTTTAGTCCAGAAGGAAAACTACTTCTTAGGCCTAGTAATTTCCTTGTTTTTGTTATAACTTTGTTTAGTAGAAAAAAGGAAGGAAAAGAGTATGACCCAGTGCTAGAGCACAATTTAAGCATCATGGCTCCAAGATTTGTCTTAGTCACTTTGGGTGTGTCTAGACTACAGGGTTTTGTCTACAAAATGGACTTTTGTCGACAAAACTATACCTGCATCTACACTGGCGCTGAGTTCTGTCGACATAACGTCGACAGAACTCAGCAGTTTTGTCGACAGCTGTAAACATCATTCTACGAGGAATAACGCCTTTTGTTGACAGAGTTCTGTCGACAGAAGGTGTTATTGCATCTACATTGTCCTTTGCATCTACACTGCCATGTTGACAAAATGGCTTGTTTTGTCAACAGAACTGGATGTACTCTAGATGCTCTTTGTTGACAGAAGCTTTGTCGACAGTATCTGTCGACAAAACTTCTGTCAACATAAGAACATAAGAACGGCCGTACTGAGTCAGACCAAAGGTACTTCTAGCCCAGTATCCTGTCTACCGACAGTGGCCAGCACCAGGTGCCCCAGAGAGGGTGTACCGAAGACAATGATCAAGCGATTTGTCTCCTACCATCTCTCTCCAGCCTCTGACAAACAAAGGCCAAGGACACCATTTTATCCCCTGGCTTTAGGCCTTTTATGGACCTAACCTCCATGAAATTATCTAGCTTCTCTTTAAACTCTATTATAGTCCTAGCCTTCACAGCCTCCTCTGGCAAGGAGTTCCACAGGTTGACTACACGCTGTGTGAAGAAGAACTTTCTTTTATTAGTTTTAAAACTGCTACCCATTAATTTCATTTGGTGTCCTCTAGTTCTTCTATTTAGGGAACTAATAAATAACTTTTCTTTATCGGCCCTCTCCACACCACTCATGATTTTATAGACCTCTATCATATCCCCCCTCTGTCTCTTTTTTTCTAAACTGAAAAGTCCCAGTTGCTTTAACCTCTCCTCATATGGGACCCGTTCCAAACTCCTAATCATTTTAGTTGCTCTTTTCTGAACCCTTTCTAAGGCCAAAATATATTTTTTGAGGTGAGGAGCCCACCTCTGTACACAGTATTCAAGATGTGGGCGTACCATAATTTTATACAGGGGCAGTAAGATATTCTGGGTCTTATTTTCTATCCCTTTCCTAATAATTCCTAGCATCCTATTTGCCTTTTTGACCGCCGCTGCACACTGCATGGAAGTTTTCAGAGAATTGTCCACGATAACTCCAAGATCCCTTTCCTGATTTGTCATAGCCAAATTAGCCCCCATCATACTGTACGTATAGTTGGGGTTATTTTTCCCAATGTGCATTACTTTACTCTTATCCACATTAAATTTCATTTGCCATTTTGCTGCCCAATCACTGAGTTTAGTGATATCATTTTGGAGTCCCTCACAGTCTGCTTCTGTCTTGACTATCCTAAACAGTTTGGTATCATCTTCAAACTTTACTACCTCACTGCTTACCCCTTTCTCCAGATCATTTATGAATAAGTTGAAAAGTATTGGTCCCAGGACTGACCCTTGGGGGACACCACTAGTTACCCCTCTCCAATCTGAAAATTTACCATTTATTCCTACCCTTTGTTTCCTGTCTTTTAACCAGTTCTCAATCCAAGAAAGGACCTTTCTCTTATCCCATGGCCATGTAATTTACACAAGAGCCTTTGGTGAGGGACCTTGTCAAAGGCTTTCTGAAAATCCAAGTATACTATATCTACTGGATCCCCCTTGTCCACATGCTTGTTAACCCCTTCAAAGAACTCTAATAGATTAGTAAGACAGGATTTCCCTTTACAGAAACCATATTGACTTTTGTCCAACAAATTATGTTCTTCTACATATGTCGCGAGAATCACAGGTCCGATAATGAATACCCAAGGGGGGAAGGACAGAACCAGGTGGACAGTTTTATCAAATAAAAAAATATTTATTTATGACAGTGGTGAATTTATAGTATTATTCTAAGATTTTAATAGACCGTGGTCATAATTAATTTACAGTATTTATTATATTTATTCTATGGTTTCTAGTAAAACGTGTCAGAGATATAGGGATGGGAATGGCAAGGGGAATAGTCTCTAATCTTAAAATACCCAGCTACAGTAATAAAATAACAGTGATAACTACAAACTCTTCTGTACTACCCACAAACAACTACAACACTAAGGTTATACAACAAGAAAAAAAATCAAATCATACATACCAACTTACACAGCACATGGAACATTTCACAGATATTGGTTCGGTTGTGAAGGCCTTGGTTACGCCCGAGGGTTGGGGGAGGTGGCTGGTCGGTTGATCAGGCCGGCAGCGCTTTGAAGTATACGGGAAGGCACACGCACGGTGGTACGTGTGTTGCGAAGACTTCCTAGAGCGAACTGTGCCATGGGTATTTATCACCAAATCTGCACATCGCTTTCCCGCACTTGCATATTACCATATATGGCCCAATGGTCACCAAGTAGGGGGTCTGTGTCCCAGGGGTTGGGCCGAAACTGTGCAGGTTTCATGCGACCAGGTAAGCCCCGCAGTTCTCACGCCAAGGTGATGAGTGGGAGAGTCTGAGGCTATTTTCCCCTTTTCACACCTTTCCTTTTTCTAAAGGCAATGGTATGCAGGAAGGGTGCGGCTGGTTTCTCTCAAGGAGTTCTGCAGAACAAGTGCGGCCTGGCCAAACTTTTTTACTGGGGGGGGGAGGGCAGTTTCTTTTCTCTAACAACATGCTTCACAATTTTATTCTTTACTATTGTTTCGACTAATTTACCCGGTACTGAAGTTAGACTTACCTGTCTGTAATTGCCAGGATCGCCTCTAGAGCCCTTTTTAAATATCGGTGTCACGTTGGCTACCTTCCAGTCATTAGGTACGGAAGCCGATTTAAAGGATAGGTTACAAACTACAGATAATAGCTCAGCAATTTCCCATTTGAGTTCTTTTAGAACCCTTGGATGAATGCCATCCGGTCCCGGAGATTTGTTATCATTAAGTTTTTTTATTTGTTCCAAAACCTCCTCTAATGACACTTCAATCCGGGACAATTCCTAAGATTCACCATCCACAAAGGACGGTGCAGATTCGGGAATCTCCGCAATGTCCTCAGCCGTGAAGACTGAAGCAAAGAAATCATTTAGTTTCCCTGCAATGGCTTTATCGTCTTTGATTGCTCCTTTTATAGCTCGATCATCTAGGGGACCCACAGGTTTTTTAGCAGGCTTCCTGCTTCTAATGTACTTAAAAAACATTTTGTTATTTCTTTTTGAGTTTTTGGCTAGCTGTTTCTCAAAATCTTTCTTTGCTTTTCTTATTACATTTTTACACTTGATTTGACAGTGTTTATGTTCCTTTCTATTTATCTCACTAAGATTGGACATCCACTTCTGAAAAGATGCCTTTTTGTCCCTCACTGCTTCTTTTACATGGTGGTTAAGCCACAGTGACACTGTTTTAGGTCTCTTGCTATGTTTTTTAATTTGGGGTATATATTTAAGTTGGGACTCTATTATGGTGTCTTTAAAAAGTTTCCATGCAGCTTTCAGGGATTTGGCTCTAGTCACTGTGCCTTTTAATTTCTGTTTAACTAACCTCCTCATTTTTGTGTAATTCCCCTTTTTGAAATTAAATGCCAGGGTGCTGGACAGCTGTGGTGTTCTTCCCACCACAGGCATGTTGAATGTTATTATATTATGGTCACTATTCCCAAGCGGTCCTGTAACGGTTATTTCCTGGACCTGATCCTGCACTCCACTCAGGACTAAATCGAGAATTGCCTCTCCCCTTGTGGGTTCCTGCACCAGCTGCTCCAAGAAGCAGTCATTTAAGCCATTGAGAAATTTTATCTCCGCTTCTCTTCCTGAGGTGACATGTATCCAGTCAATATGGGGGTAATTAAAATCCCCCATTATTATAGAGTTCTCTATTTTGGTAGCCTCTCTAATCTCCCTCAGCATTTCAATGTCAGTATCGCTGTCCTGGTCAGGTGGTCGGTAATATATCCCTACTGCTAATTTCTTATTATTGGAGCATGGAATTTCTATCCATAGCGATTCTGTGGAACATGTTGATTAATTTAATATTTTTATTTCATTTGATTCTACATTATCTTTCACATACAGTGCCACTCCGCCACCCACCCGGCCTGCTCTATCCTTTAAATATATTTTATATCCCGGTATGATTGTGTCCCACAGATTTTCCTCATTCCACCAGGTTTCAGTGATGCCTATTATGTCAATCTCCTCATTTAATACGAGGTACTCCAGTTCACCCATCTTATTAGTCAGACTCCTAGCATTTGTGTAGAAGCACTTTAAAAATTTGCCACTGCTTATTTGTCTGCCTTTCCCTGATGCATTGGATTCCTTTGAATGCGGTTGTTTGTCTGCTCTGGCCCATGGTTTGTCCTCTCCCCTCCTCTCTTTCTGACTACAGCTTAGAGAGTCTCTATCAATGGATTCTCCTCTAAGAGAAGTCTCCCTCCGATTTACGTGCATCTCCACACCGATCGGCTTTCCTCCATCTCAGTTTAAAAACTGCTCTACGGCCTTTTTAATGTTTAGTGCCAGCAGTCTGGTTCCACCCTGGTTTAGGTGGAGCCCATTCTTCCTGTATAGGCTCCCCCTCTCCCAGAAGTGTCCCCAGTTCCTAATAAATCTAAACCTCTCTTCCCTACACCATCGTCTCATCCACGCATGGAGACTCTGAAGCTCTGCCTGCCTACCTGGCCCTGCGCGTGGAACTGGAAGCATTTCCGAGAATGCCACAATAGAGGTCCTGGATTTCAGTCTCCTTCCTAGCAGTCTAAATTTGGCCTCCAGGACATCTCTCCTATCCTTCCCTATGTCATTGGTACCGACATGTACCATGACCACCGGCTCCTCCCCATCACTACACATAAGTCTATCTAGATGCCTCAAGAGATCTGCAACCTTCGCACCAGGCAGGCAAGTGACCATACGGTTCTCCCGGTCATCACAAACCCAACTATCTATGTTTCTAACAATCAAATCACCCACTACTAACACCTGCCTCTTCCTAACTGGCATTCCCTTCCCCTCAGAGGTATCCTCAGTGCGAGAGGATACTGCAACATCCTCTGGGAGGAGGGTCCCAACTACAGGATGGTTTCCCTCTGCTCCCATTGAATGCCCTGTTCCCTTGAGACTTTCATCCTCCTTAAGAGCACTGGGGCTCTCAGACTGGAGGTGGGACAGTACTAAAGTGTCCCGGAAAGACTCATCAACATAGCTCTCTACCTCCCTTAGCAACTCCAGTTCAGCCACCCTGGCCTCCAAAGCCCGAACTCGGTCTCTGAGGGTCAGGAGCTCCTTGCAACGAGTGCACACATACGCCACCCGCCCACAGGGCAGGTAATCATACATGTTACACTCGACGCAATAAACAGGATAGCCCCCACGCTGCTGCTGGGCTTCTGTCTCCATTTTTCTAATGAATAAGTTTAGGTGTAAATGGGATTCTTTTTAAACCTCTGGAGTATAGATTATTCTAAGAGTTATGTTTTAAAGAAGGTCCGAAGTCACTAGTGCCCTCTAACCTCCCTCTCCAAACTCTCCTGTTAGCTGTTCCTGTTCGCAAGCTCCATGATCGCTGAGTCACCGGCTTATATAGCTCTGGTAGCCCCTCCCCCTGACTGAGGCTCAGCCAATTAACAGAGGCTTCTAGGTTTCAAACCTTTTAGAAGCTCCTTCAAACAAACAAACAAACAAACAAACCACCAAACAGACAAACACAAGCTCAGCACACAGCAAATAACTCCCCCAAACACAAACACACACTTCTGACAGCCACTTACCACAAGGGTCCCGTTTTTACTCCCTCTTTTACCTGGAGAACTCCCTCCAGGTAAAAGCCTATAGTCTAGACGTTCCCTTAATTACTTGTCAAGAGCTCCATGCCTATGGACAAGACACTTAGGTCTAGTCCACAATAGACCTGGCAGGCTGGCTTAAGGGAAAATGAGTAGCTGGGTTCAGTTTACTTTAAGCTGAACTTCTACATGGAGGGAGGCTGATGAGAGCACATGTTTCCATCGGCTTCCCTTGGGGTATGTCTACACTACCACCCTAGTTCGAACTAGGGTGGTAATGTAGGCAACCAGAGTTGCAAATGAATCCCGGGATTTGAATTTCCCGGGCTTCATTTGCATAAAGCCGGGCACTGCCATTTTTAAATGTCCGCTAGTGCGGACACCGTGCCGCGTGGCTACACGTGGCACGGACTAGGTAGCTCGGACTAGGCTTCCTAGTCTGAACTACCGTTACTCCTCATTTCACGTTTCACGAGGAGTAACGGTAGTTCAGACTAGGAAGCCTAGTCCGAGCTACCTAGTCTGTGCCACGTGTAGCCGCGCGGCACGGAGTCCGCACTAGCGGACATTTAAAAATGGCGGCGCCCGGCTTTATGCAAATGAAGCCCAGGAAATTCAAATCCCGGGCTTCATTTGCAACTCTGGTTGCCTACAGTACCACCCTAGTTCGAACTAGGGTGGTAGTGTAGACATACCCTTACTCATTGCAGAATAAAGAGTACAGGACAGCAGTGGGGTACCCCTCACCATTCGATTTAGGGGTCTACACTGGACCCACTAAATTGAACACTAGAAGATCAACCTCCAGAGGGTCTGTCTTCTCTGTACTGTAGACATAACCTTAGGGACAGATTTTCAGTTGCCTAAAGATGCTGATAGGTGCCTAGTGGGATTTTCAAATGTGCTTAAGCATGTTAGGTGTTTAGTTCCCATTTTTACTTACTTAGGCACTTTGGGTACATCTACACTTGCTCCCTAGTTTGAACTAGGGATGCAAATGTAGGCGACCAAAATTGCTAAGGAAGTGGGGATTTAAATATCCCGTGCTTTATTAGCATGATCTCACCAGCGCATTACTCTGCTCAATAGCTGTTTCAAAAGCGAAAGTGTGCACCAGGACGCGTTAGTTTGAACCAAACCCCTTGGTTCGAACTAACGTTACTCTCATTTTTTGGAGTCATCACTTTCTTAGCAATTTCGATCGCCTACATTTGCATCCCTAGTTTGAACTAGGGAGAAAGTGTAGACATACCCTTGTATGTAATAAAGGCCAGATTTCAACGATATTTAGATGCCTAGGGATGAGATACATGGTTTTTGAAAATCTTACTAGGTACTTAATTCTCCTTTCAAGAACATAAGAATGGCCATATTGTGTGAGATCAATGGTCCATTCACTATACTATCCCATCCTCCAGCAGTGGCCAATGCTACATTCTTCAAATAAACAAAACAGGGCAATTTGCAAATAATTCATTCCCTGTTGTCCAGCCCTACCATATGGAATGTAGATGCCTAGGTGCTTTTGAAATTCGAACTAAGAGTCTATCTGCATCTTTCAGCATCTAAATATCTTTGACAATATGTTCCTTTTGGTGTAGCTTTCAGAAGCTCATAAGTACTTCATTTAGGCTCTGATCTTACAACCACTCTTGTGCATAACATTACGATCACAGGTAACCCCGCTGAAATCAATGTAGTCATTCTCTGTCTTAAAGCCAAGCACATTTGTAAATATTTATAGAATCAGGGCCTTACACTATTTGGAAAATGTTGATTTAAAATCTTCCTTGTCTTTGTTTACAAACCTGTAAAATTCCAGAGAGGTGCTATGAAGCTTAATTAATTGTTTGTAAAGCTCTTTGAAATCTCCCAGAGAAAGCATTATATATGTTCAAGGCATTATTATAAAGTATTTTAATAAATCACCATTGGCAGAATGAAAAGGTATTTACCTGCTCTGAAAGCTAGTGACCAACTGATTATCATTTTTAAGAGGATAGCTGCGGCAATCCTCCATTCAAATAAAAGTGGCAGCCATGTTTATGCTAATGAAGCGTGGGATATTTAAATACCTGCTTCATTAGCAATTTTGACGTGCCTAATCTACATCTCTCTGTCAACAGAGAGGTGTAGTCAGACATACCCTGTGAGAAAAGCAGTGTCCATAATAATCTTTTGGCTACACTAAAGTAGTATCAAGATAATAAAGGTCTCTCTCTCGCTCTCTCTCTCTCTCACACACACACACACACACACACACACACACACACACAAAGTTGAGTAGAGTAAAGTAAAATAAAATATCCAGAACACCTCATATTTGTATGTCTGGCTAATATTTACTAGTTTACTTTAAAAATGGATATAACCTACTGGTAGAAGTACTACTTTTAAAATGCTTAAAATATACAAAGAGCAAAAATTAAATCCAGATAAAGAGAGGAATTCCATAGAAAAATCACCCACGCTACTTCATATTTATGCAAAAATAATAAAAAAACAAGCCTTCCACAACATATACATCTAAATTCTTGTGTCAATGAACAAAAACTTAGTAAAAGAGTTAAGATTTGAAAAATAACCCTAACATACAAAGCATAATTCAAGTTTCTTGGCTACTGAATGATTGCAGCTGAGAAATGCAATAAGAACATTCCATTTAACCAGAACTACCAGACTTCATTCTCCTCCATTTTCTCCATTACTAAAAATTACTTTGTTCCTGGAAAATGCTCCCTCAGTCTCACAGACCTTGGGTAACTGGCCAGTCCTCATCTACTCACACCCTCCCCATCTGAAGCAAATACTTACCAACAGCCACACAATGCAACAGAGAAACACGTATCCAGGAACCTACACATGCAACAAACCCCATTGCCAACTCTGTCCACATGTCTATCTGAGTGAAATCATCAATGGACCTAACCACAGAAGCCACAACATCAGCAGTTCATCCACCTGCACATCCACTAACGTGAAGCATGCCATCAAGTGCCAGAAATACCTCTATGCCATGTTTATTGGCCAAACCAGTCTCTATGCCAAAATATAAATGGACACAAATCAGATATCAGGAATGGTTAGACAAGTAATCCTGTAAAGGGAACACTGAACCTGCCTAAACATTCAGTAATAGATTTGAAAGTAGCCACCCTTCTACAAAATAATTTCAAAACCTGGTTACAAAAGGAGACAACTGAACTAGAATTCACATGCAAATTCATCACTATCAACGTAGTATTGAATAAGGATCTCAACTAGGTAATACCTTACAAAAATAATTTCTCCTCTCTGGATATTCACATCTGTACACCAAATGCTGTGAAAGACCTACCTCCACCCTAATTTGATTACCTTCATTAACACAAGCAACTTCTTCCTTCTCAGCTTCTGTAACATCCACACCAATTCCTCTGATAAAGTGGGTTTTACCCATGAAAGCTTATGCCCTAATAAATCTGTCAGGGTATGTCTACGCTACAGTACTATTTCGAATTAACTTAATTTGAAATAGTTAATTCAAATTAAGCTAATTCGAAATAACGCATCTATACACAAAAACTATTTCAAAATAGCGTGTCCACACTGAGTGGACCTGAACCGAAGTTAAGTCTGGCCAGAACCAGTGCCAGCAGGGCATCAGGTTAGGATTTAGTGTGTGGGGCTGCTGCCTGAGGCTAACTGAGCTCTGTGCTTAAAGGGACCCTACCCACACCCCAGGAAGACAGTTCTCAGGGTTCCCCACTTGCTTGGCTACCTTGATGAGGGACAGCGAAGCAGTCCTGTCTTGGAGTGCCCTGAGTGCCCGCACTCGGGACACCATAGCACTCAGCCACATGAAGCCAGAGCTGCCCCTGGGCGTGCCGGTGTGTCATGTGGGGTCGTTGCCATCAGCCCAGCTGCACTTGCTGCAGGCTGCCATCCGGGGGGTCCATCTTGGGGCTGTCAGGATCCAGGAGGCCCAGAGGGAGAGAGTCCACCCGAGGAGCCCTCAGAGCATCCCCAGTTCTCCCCACTGGGGGCTCGTGCCCCATTCCTCCCTCATGTCCATCCACTTACCCTTCCCTAGCCCCACTTCCTGATGTCAAATAAAAGACACGTATGTTCAAAAATAGAAACTGGGTTTATTGAATAAAACTGGGGAGGGAGGATGAACCTCTGGGGAGACTGGGAAAATGAGGTGGGAGAGGGGAAGAGAGAGGGTGGGGGAGGGGAGGGAAAAACCTGGGAGGAGGGAGCTGGAAGGGGGAAGCAAGGGGAAGAAGGGGGAGGGGAAGCTCAGGGCTCATGGTTGGGGGTCTCGCCGGACCAACTTGACTTTCATGCTAACCTGCTCCTGGGTTTGCATGTGACCTTTGGTGGCCTGGCTGGCAGCTATCCTGCCATAGACAGCCGCATTCCTCCGTCTAGTGCGGAGATCATGGATGTTGGAAGCATCCCCCCCAAACCTGAATAAGGTCCATGATATCCTCCCTGGATCAGGAAGGTGCCTGCCTTCTCCAGCCCCTGTCAGGCTCCTAGGACTGCTCCCGGGGAACAGTGGAGGGCTGGCTGCCAGTGGCTTGCTGGCTCATGTTTTGGGGCCACTGGGTCAGGGGCTGCAGTGGCCACTGCTGGCTCTGGACTGGCAGGCTTTGAGCTGGCACAGGCTCTGTGGCCAGGGTCTACCCCTTTAATGTCTCCGTGGCTGGGGGAGAGGAGAGAAAGTTTACCTGGTTGTGCCCAGAGTGGCCACCAGGGCTCCCTGGGAAGGGCTGGAGGCCCCCTATTTCTAATTAAGTGTCTACACAGCACTTAATTCAAAATAGCTATTTCGAATTTGGCGTTACTCCTCGTAGAATGAGGTTTACCAAATTCAAAATAAGGGCTCCACTATTTCAAATTTATTTCGAAATAGCGGTTTGCCTGTGTAGACTCTATTAAAGTTAATTTGAAATAACTGCTGTTATTTCAAATTAACTTTGTAGTGTAGACATACCCTCAGTCTCTAATGCATGTGCCAAAGGACTCCTCGTTGTTTTTGAAAAACAATCCCTGGCACAATAAATCCATTTTAAGATTTTCTATTGACCCTGTGAGTCTCTTGCATGCACAGATTGTCAATGCCCTCATGTTATTCCCAGCACCTTTCATGCCCCACAGGTCTCTCAACCATTACGAATGTCAGCAGTACTCATCAAACCTTGCTGTTAACAGGATCAAGATGGAGTGCAAGTTGATTGAGACAATAGAGAGAAAGCTGACTATCATTTTCCATAGTACTGTCCAGTTCAAAATAACTACTCTTAAACTACTCACTATAGGGTATGTCTACACAACAAAGTTATTTTGAAATAACAGCCGTTATTCTGAAATAACTTTACCAACATCTACACGGCCAAACCACTATTTTGAAATTAAATCGAAATAACAGGGCTTATTTTGAAATGGAACCTCATTCCACAAGGAATAGTGCCAATTTCGAAATTGCTATTTCAAAATAAGCGCTCTGTAGATGCTTATTTTGAAATAGGGGGCCTCCAGCCCTGCCCAGGGTGCCCTGCTGGCCATTCTGGCCCAAACCAGAAAAACTCCTCTCCTCTCCCCCTACCCTGCACCGGAGCCCTTAAAGGGGTAGACTCTGCCCACAGTGCCTGTTCCAGCTCCAAGCCTGCCAGCCCAGAGCCAGCAGTCGCTGCACCTGACCCACTGGCCCCAGGATGAGCCAGGCAGCCACTGCCAGCCAGCCCTCCACCACTCCCCAGGAGCAGTCTGCCAGCTCCCAGGAGCTGCCAGGAGCTGGAAGAGACGGGCACCTGCCTGGTCCAGTGTGAAGATCAGAGACCTAATTCACGTTTGGGGGGGATGCCTCCAACATCCATGATCTCCGCACTAAACAGAGGAACGCAACCATCTACAGGTGGATGGCTGCCAGACTGGCACCAAAGGCCACAAGCGAATCCAGGAGCAGGTTTGCATGAAAATAAAGGAGCTGCGGCGGACCTAGGCCAGGGCCACAGGGGGAGCTCCTAACCAGGGGCATAGCCAGATCCCTGTCACTATTTTGATGCCCTGGACTGCATCCTGGGGGGCAGGATGGTCTGTGCCCTCCAGGTGGTCATCAACCACAGAGGAGGAGGAAAAGGAGGGCCAGGAGCCTCAGGAGCCTGGAGGGAGCGTGCCGCACACCCAGGACCTGAGCCATCCCAGCGGGCCTGTCTCCGGTGTCATCCAAAGCTGGGGAGGCAACGACATGTGAGTGCCATCACTGTCCTCTTATGCAAGGGGAGGGGTAGGCGGGGAGGGAGACCAGAGACCATGTGCGTGGCCCTTGCTGACCATGGATCACGCAGCAATCTTTGTATGTGCTGTGCCACCCCTGGACACGTAGCCCAGCTGGCTGCCACACAGGGGCCTTGGCCTGTTACCCACATGCATGTATGTATAAAGGCACATGACATGCTCCTGACCCCAGGGTGGGACACTGAACAATTCCCTCCCTTCAGAAGCCCCCTCTACATAGAGGCAGGGCACATCTCTCACCCCTCCCCTCCCACCCCCACACTATATTCAGCACAAGGGCATGGATGCAGTCCCGGGCCAGCTCCCACTCCCGGGGATAGCAGGACATGCTGAACATGGCCTGTGTGCAAGTACATTGGTTCCAATGGTGCAAAGACCTGCCGTCCTCGCCTTGCAGAGGGGGGCTGGGCTTCACCCACTGTGTCCCCAGAGATAACTGACCACTTCTCTTGTTTCTCCACAGCCGCAGCAGCTGTGAGTGCAGGACGCACCACCCCACCCAGGACATCCTCCCACAGGCTGACCTGTAACCAGGAGGAGTACCAGTGGCAGCATCTGGGGTTACTGCGAGGCCGGCACTGCACCCTGGACTACTGAATGCATGAAGACCTGTAGGTCCAGCAGGAGAGCTGACAGGAGTTGCTTGCCCAGGGCTGTGCCATGTCCGACCACCTGTAGACCCTGGTGCTGCTCCAATCCCTGCTGTCTCCCCAGATTCCACTCCTCAAAGAATACTACATACAACTTCCCTACCAGTTATATGGGGAACTAAGGCTGCTTTCATAAGGCTACTAATAATAGCCCCAGTTTTCAGTCACACACTGCCATCCATATGTTTTTTGTAAAGTGCGTGAAAAGCTGAAAATATGTATGTTCTTATATGTTCTTCCAGGCTGAGACTATCTTTGTTCCTTGATATGTCCTGCAGTGCTCAGGCTGTAGTACCTTATATTTTCTGGCGAAAGAAGAAATTGTGTTTCTGCTTTTCTCTGATTCTATTTTTTTCTTTTTGCAGATGGGCATTGGACCTGAGGGTCCTGATACAAAGCTCTTTAAAATCAAGGAAATTATTCCTAGTGACTTCAAAGGGCTTTGAGTTAGGCCCATGATGAATAGGATAACCCGTGGGAAAAAAACTTGCAAGATGTTTTCAGAGCTGAGCAGGTTTTCACTGTATTGCCCCAGTTCTTTTAAATGCGAGTTGAATCACTGAAACACTGCACAAATATATGAAAATGTAAGGGAAAGTCTATTACAATAACAGTCAACGTGTCAGTAAAAGCTCTCCAAACATACAACATCCAATAGACTAAATAGCATGCCAAACTTGTAGGATGGCCCTCTTGTTACCACCATAAGAGCAAACTGAAGAGATTTTGCTGAAACCATAGACTGAAGAGAATTATTACAAATAGTTGTATTGTATTTGCAAATCATCTGAAAGGAAGTTTTCAGTTCCTATGCAATTATTCTCTGGCATGCTATGATATGACCCTCTTATATATTTCCATGTGTTCATTTCAAATGTCCAGCTCCTTCTTATTCCTGAAATCAAATGTATTATACATAGGGCAGAAGACATGACTCTTTAAAATTACATAATAGGAGACTGTGACGGTCCGTGTCAGAGCCCCATGACAGAGACCATCAAATGCTTTTTGAAAGTAAAATTCTAAAATTAGAAGAAAATGTCACAATACCCCTGAATTTTCAGTTGTCTTTGAATTCAAAGATCCCCTGCTGGTGAATATATATTTTTAAACATTTCTTTTTTAAAATACACACTGCATTTAGCAATGATACTTCTCTTTTCCCCTGTCCTTCTAATACCACTCCCTCCTTTTAAGAACAGCTCTTAGCACTTATCTAAGTAGAACATGAATGGACAACACTTCGTGGAAGCTGTGTTAAAATCACTTTTCCATTCGTATGTCTGGGATTTTTTTTTTTTACCATATTATCATTAACTTTTTATTAGTTTTTTAAAAGCTTTGGTTTTATCACTTCCTGGAGCAAATTCACTTCCATAACCTTTATCCACCTGAGGAAAAATAGAGCACCATAGTGCTCGCTGAACATGTCTCAAACTAAGCGAGTGATTACACAGGCCTGTAAACTAAAGCACAGAAATGTATAAAAAATGTTGTTCAATAGCTATACAAGTCACTTGCAGCATAGAAGACCAAAAAAGAACTATGATAAAAGCCAGAGAGTAACAGAGTAAATCATGGCTGCTTTATATAGGAAAGGGAAATTCCAACCCACTTTGCTGCAGCCATAGAGGAATATATTTTAGGAGAGACTATGTGCAAAAGGTTCAGAGTCTCATTCTTCACGAGCTGTCTATGCAGCATCAGGCAGATGTCAGGCATGGGGGAATTCCCCCCCGCACCATACCAGGTAGTAAAGATTATTACTTTCACTGCAAGTCTGAAGAAGGCATTGGGGCAAACCCTGAGGAAGGGGCTTAACTCCTGATCATCTGCTCAAAACCCAGCCTTGCTGCAAGGACAGGTGCTAAGATCTGATTTGGTCTCATAGAATATAAACCATGGAGAGATGGAAAGGATGAAGCACATCCCAAGAGTAGCTACAGGAACTGGTTCATTGAGTGGCAAGGAATATGTGTATGGACGAGGGTGAACAAGCAAGTTTTGAAAGTAGTTGGTTTTAATAGCCTGAACTCACTAAATCAACTGGGCACACCTTGTTCAGCTTTAGTTCTTTAGTTTCATAAAAGTAAACAACTGATAAGGCTTAGCCATAGCATTTGAGAGTCATCTGTGCAGCCACAGTCAGAAGTGAGCCAGACAGAAGTCACTTTTTGGGTGCAAGTGAACCTTTAAGGCCAAACTAATTGCATTCAATTTGGCCCAATGAGTTTAATTATAATCAAGCAGGAGGAAAGGCAACTAAGAGGAGAGTATAAGAAAGTGGCAGAGTGGTTCTGTGGCCCTGCCCTGTTAGCAAGGATATGCTGAGCAGTTTCTGCTGAGTTATTGCAGCAGTTTACTATAGTTCCTTTACTCCACCCTGGAGGTGCATGGGAGTTGCTCTTTGGTCAGAGACAGTGGATAGCTAGGACAGACGAATTGCTGCATGGAAGCACAACGGTACAAAGTCTTATGCAGAAATGTACCTTTTTATGGGAATTATCAATAAAGTCAAACACTAGGACAACCTTGGGCTGGACCTGAGGCTCTTCTGTATTCATTTTATGTGATCATTTACATGTGTGTGAAGTGATTGTGACATGGATATAGAAATGCTGTCACTAGTATAAATGAATAATTTCATGTAATAGCAATTTTCACTTGCTTTACAGAGGTGTAACTAACTGTATAAAGCTGGGTAATTACCCCCAGAAGGTCTAGATTCTGGTTAGAGCAGAATGAGAACTCCACTTGATTTATATAAACTTTAGAGTCCTGACCCACTTTGGCTTGCAACCCTCAGTGTGAGAGTTATACAAACTTAGACTTCTTTGTGCTCAGTTAGAGACTCTCACTAATATGCACTTTTCATGTTGTCACAGAATTTGACCTCAGGAATTCACCCTCTGATCTACCCACAAAGTATAAATAAAATTACAACAAGAAGAGAGGAAACCGGTGGAGATATATATGAGGAGGGCAAGACTCTACAGGAAAAATCTGTCCCCAAATGTTGATTCTCCAGCAATGTCTTCAGATAATCAAAAAAAATACACCCAATTCGATTCATAGAGATTGGCAAAGGTGAGAGATCACTGCCATGAATGTCACAGCATTGTCATTGTAGTCCTCTCTCCCCACATAAGTGTGTACATCAGTCATCAGAATAATAGCACTCTGATATGTGAAATGTAATAGAAGAGCTGGATTAACAGTGGTTCTAGTCTTGTGCTTGTCTTCTTCCCCCCACACCCAAAAAGAAAGAGGGTTTCCAGCTCTGCGGATCTCCTTAAATCTACAAATATTCCAGAGGATGAATTGGAGGCTATTATTATTTGCCTAGGTGAGGTCGTAATAGCAGTTTCCTCTGTGGACTTCTTTCTTTGAAACTCCCCTTAAGTCAGTGATTCAATGGAATCCAGAACTGACATTGAGTGTCAGGGAAGTGTCTTACACCTCTTCACTGTCTGGGATCCCCTTAATGCACAGTTCTCAAAGGAAAACATTCTGCTCTCATTGAAAATGGGGGATGGAACCAAAAGCCAACTCTGATCTACTGGAAAGAATAGCTGCTTCAAATTAAATTTACAGATTTACCTATACATTGGCATTATGCCCAACACCAGTGTATCTGAGCTGGAAGCTGACCTGAACCTACACCTCAAAACTTGCTCAAAATCTAGATTTGAGATTTGAGTCCATAATTAGTTAAGATGAGACACAGCAGAAGATGAATTTAACAGTGTTTGGCCCTTTCAGGATTTTGAAAGAGAAGAACTAAAGACAGCTTTAAAAACAAGGTAGAGTGAAGCTTACATTTGAGGTTGCTCTGAGATTTGAAGGAAAGTGATTACAAAACTGAGGTTCCACCACAGCTCTTCCAGTGCACTAACTGCCCTAATACCCACTATAAAGGCTATGTCTACACTTGTGGCTTCTTGCACGAGAAATATGCAAATGCAGCTAAGCGTGGAATATCGCCAAGCCTCATTTGAATACCTAATAAGCCGCCATTTTTGCAGAAGAGGCTCTTGCACCATGCGGCTATTCCTGAAAATAATCGGTGTAGCGGCATTGTGCAAGAAGGCTTTTCTTGCGCAAGAAGGGGCAGTGTAGACAGCTCCTTCTGGCACAAGAGCCTCTTCTGCAAAAATGGTGGCATATTGGGTATGCAAATGAGGCTCAGAGATATTCCACACTTAGTCTCATTTGCATATTTCTCATGCAAGAAGCTGCGAGTGTAGACATAGCCTATGTGGGTGAAACAAGATAACCACTTTGTTGTCAAATTAACTCACATTAAAAGTAAGAGACAACAACAGCATATCACCCGTAAGTGAACACTCTTCACAGATAATCACTCAATATCTGACATCTCAGTTCTTGTCCTCACAACACCTTCAAGAGCCAAGCCTGAAAGTTTAAATTAATAAATTTGCTAGAAACTAAAATGAACTAAATAGAGACAATGGACTATTGGCCTATTACCACAATCTATAACCCACAAACCCACCCCCATCTTTTTTTCCTCCCCCGTGGCTCCATAACTGGAAAGGTATTAATGGAGCACTTCATTTTGAATGGTCCTTTAAAATATGTGTCAACTACACATACTAAACAATCTGTTCCACCTTGTATTTAACTGTGGCATGGCCTATGCTATAGACCTATATTCGCATAACTATGTTGCTTTGGGGTGCAGATTTTTCACAATCTGAGGAATATATTTATAACTACCCACCCTTCTGTGTAGACAGCACTATGTTAGCAGGAGAGCTTCTCCTGTGACCTACCTACAAACTCTTAAGGAGGTGAATCAACTAAGTAAATGGGAGAGCTATCTCCCATCATCTTAGGGGATATCTATACTTGCAGTGCCGCAATGGTGCAGCAGAAAGAGAACTGCTACAATTGCACCACTGCAGTGTTTGTGGTGAGAAAGTTCTATGACAATGGAAGAGAGATCTCTCACTGGCATAAAAATCAAGTCCTGAAAGCAGCAGAAGCGACTCCCGCTAGCACAGCATTGGCCACACTAATGCTTACTTAAGTTATGTCACTCAGTGGTGTGGAATATTCACACCTCTGAGGGATATACGTTTTGCCAATGCAAGTGATAGTGCAGACATAGCCTGAAAGCATCTTCATTAAAGCATTAGAGTGGTGAAGCAGCAACAGAGCTGCTGAAGTGTTTTAAGTGTAGATGTGCCCTTTGACATTATGAATGTATTTTCTAGATTAAAAGAAAAGCATGTTGAAAGCTCAAAAGCTTGTGTCTTCCAGCAACAAAAGTTGGTCCAATAAAAGAAATTATCTCATCCACCTTGTGTGTCTAATATCCTGGGAAAAACACAACTACAATGCTGTATGGAAGAAAATAGTTTCAGACACCAGGAAACTTCATACTTGGGGACAAACCTAAGAAACTCTTAAGCAATATTGTAACTGGCACTCATAGAGGAGGTGGGGAACTTTCTTAAACCCAGTCTCTCTGAGGGTATGTCTACACTAGAAAGTTAATTTGAAATAACAGCTGTTATTTCAAATTAACTTTAATAATGTCTACACATACAAACCACTATTTCAAAATTAATTTGAAATAGCGGAGCCCTTATTTCAAATTTGGCAAACCTCATTGTACAAGGATTAACACCAAATTCAAAATAGCTAATTCAAAATAAGTGCTGTGTAGACACTTATTTCGAATTAGGGGGCCTCCAGCCCTTCCCAGTTTCCCTTGGTGGCCACTCTGGGCCAAACCAGGAAAACTCATCTCCTCTTCCCAAGCCCCAGGGCCCTTAAAGGGGCAGGCTCTGGTCACTGGGAACATGCAAGAGCCAGGCCTGCCAGCAGCTGCAAACCCTCAGCCAGTGGCCACAGGATGGCAGTCAGTGTCAGCCAGCTCTCCCCCACCCAGTCCCCCAGCACCCAGGGGCCAACCAGGGGCCGTAAATGGCGCACGCCCTCATGGACTAGTGCGGAGATCATGGACCTCATTGAGGTTTGGGGGGAGGCCCCCAACTTCAATGATCTCCGCACTAGGCAGAGGAACATGGCCATCTATGGCTGCATAGTGGCCACCATGGCCAGAAAGGGCCACAGGCGCACCCAAGACCAGGTGCGCCTGAAGGTGAAAGAGCTGCAGCAGGCGTATGCCAGGGCCACCAGGGGCAGCACCGTAGCAGGGGCTGACACCTTTCCCTACTTCCCCACCCTTGACTGACTCCTGGGGGGTGGGGCGGTCCAGTTCATGCCAGCCCGGGAGGCAGTGAGCCAGGACCGGAGGGTCCTGACCCAGACACACCAGAGGGGCCACCGCCAGATGTCCCAGAACCAGAGTCGGCAGGGTCATCCAGGGAGGCCATACCGGGTAAGTGCCAGCACTGTCCCCTACCTGGGGGGGAGGCAGAGAGGGAGACCAGGGACTGCGCGCATGGCCCATGCCTCCCATGGATCACGCAGCCACCTGTGCATGTGCAAGCACGTGTGCCGTGCCACCCTTGGGCAGGTGGCTTCAGCTGCGTGACACCCAGGGACCGTGGCCCAATAGGCACATGCGTGTGTGAAGAGACCTGACATGCTCCCGACCCTGGGGCGGGACCTAGCAAGATGCTCTCCCTTCATATGCCCCCTCTACATAGAGGCAGGGGACATCTCCCCCCCTGCCCCGGCCACACTATACATTGCACAGAGGCATGGGTGTGGTCTTGGGGCAGCTCCCAGTCCTGGGGAGAGCCAGACATCCTGACCATGGCCTCTGTGCAAGCACATTGGCTCTGACGGTGCAGGGCACGGTTGCCCTCACATCACGGGGGGCGGAGGGGCTGGGCATCATCCACTGTATCCACTGGGAGAACTGACCACTTCTCTTCTTTCTTTACAGCTGCACCAGCTGCTCATGCAGGGTGCACCATCCCACCAGGGACATGCTCCTGCACCTGCAGCCTGCTCCAAACCACCAGCACGTGGCAGGAGTACCGGGACCAGCACCTGGGGGCCCTGCAAGCCCTGCACCACACCATCCAGGCCTGGATGCTTGAGGACCTGCAGCTCCACCAGGAGCAGCTTGCTCAGGACTGAGCAATGAACTGTAACCTGCAGGCCCTGCTGCAGAGCATGCTGCCCCGTGCCGATCCTGCGCCTGCTGCCCCCGCAAATACTGTTCCTCCTGCCACTTCGGCCCCCCCTCCCACCTCTTCCTCTTCAACCTCCACACCCTCCTCCTCAATGTCCGCACCCCCCACCTCAACCTCTGCACCCTCCTCTCCATCCCCCCAGGGATGCTGAGGCCCCCTCCCCCACTGTGCTGGGAGGTGGTTGGCCCAGAGAGACCCCCAGTCCTGAGTGCTGAGCTTCCCCTTTGCCTTCTTCCCCTTGCTTCCCCCTCCAGCTCCCTCCTCCCAGTTTTCCCCATCCCTTATCCCACTCTCTCTCCTGACCTCTCCTGCCTCCTTTCCCCTGTCTCCCTAGAGTTTCATTCCCCCTCCCCAGTTGTGTTAAATAAAGACAGGTTATATTTTTGAAAATACTTGTCTTTTATTTGACATCAGGAAGGGGGAGGAGGGCTAGGCAAGGGTAAGTGGAAGGACAAGAGGGAGGAATGGGGCACAAGCCCCCAGTGGGGCAAACCGGGGAGACTGTTAGCGCTCCTCAGGGTGGAAACTCTCCCTCAGGGCCCCCTGGATTCTGACAGCCCCTCAATGGTCCTCCCAGATGGCAGCCTGCAGACAGTGTAGCCAGGCTGCTGGCAACATGTCCACAAGATGCAGCAGAGTCCCCGGGGGCAGGTCTGGTTCCATGTTGCAGAGTGCCGTGGTGTCCCGAGTGCGGGCAAGCAGAGCACTCCGAGACACAAATGCTCTGCTGTCCCTCAGCGAGGTAGACCAGCAAGCAGAGAAACCTGAGAACTGTCTGTCCGGGATGGGGGGTCGGGTCCCTTTAAGCACTGACCTCAGCTAGCCTGAGGCAGCAGCCCCACACACTATGTCCGACCCTGATGCCCTTTTGGCACTGATTCCAGCCTGCCTTACCTTCGATTCAGGGTCCACTCAATGTGGACGCACTATTTCGAATTAGAAAAATGCTATTTCGAATTAGTTTTTGTGTCTAGATGTGTTATTTCGATTTAGCTTATTTTGAATTAACTAATTTGAAATAAGTTAATTCGAAATAGCGCTGTAGTGTAGACATACCCTGAGAGAGGGAGAGAATGATATTGAGAATCCCAAAGGCACAGGAGGTCCAAGGCTGTGAAGTAGAATGTAGGTTGGTTCTGTTCTCTTACTGCAATTTAAGAGAAAAACTAATTTAGCATATTCTAAAGCATATGATTAAAGGAAATTAAATATCTGTGTAGGCTGCTTGTTTTTTTTTTTTTAATCTTTTTCTTTCTTTGTTGCTTTGTTCCAGCTACTAAAAATACTTTGTTCCATGAAGGATGTTGGTTACATTATCACTGGAAGGGAATTCAGGTGGCCCAGTTGGAACTTTAGGATGATAGTAGCTAGTATGCACAGGGAAGGTAGCTGGGTCCTGGTCTGAACAGACAAGTCATGAGATGCTCTCCGAACACGTAAGGGCAAGAGTTGGGTGTATTCTGAGACCACAATGCAAGCACAGGTGCAGCTAGCCTTGTAACCATGACAACAATTTTCTACACTTAGGGTATGTCTACGCTACACGGCTATTTCAAAATAAGCTATTCCAGAAACCGCAGTCTAGATGCGGTTCTTTCAAAAACAGAGCGCTTTTTCAAAAGATCCTGTTATCGAAAGAACCGCGTCTAGACTGCAATGTCAATTTTGAAATATCGCTTTTTCGAAAGAGTACCATTACGTATTATGCAAATGAAGTGTGGGATATTTAAATCCTGGCTTCATTTGCACTTTCATTTGCTTCTTTACATCCTTCTAGCCTACATCTCTCTTTCAGCAGACACACCTTAAAAGTGAACCAGATGCTTGTCAGCAGTATCACATCAGCTGATGTCACTTGCCATAGCACCACATGACCATACAGATGGTTTTAGGGAAAACAGTATCCTCCCCTATCCAGTTTAAAGTTTAAATTGCACATGGAGATGAACTAGAAACCATAGGTGGAGTGTGCTTTGGGCCAAAAACAAGCCTGAGCAAGAGGCAGATACATAGTGCAATAGCTTAAAGCAGCCCATAAAAAGAACACTGAAGTAATCTAATAATGAAAAGCGCCAGCAGGAAGTTATGGAAAAGTATGGGCAATCACAACAGTTATACATGGAAATACATGAGACTCCAGTCCTTCAAACTCCATGTGTAGCATACAGCTAGGCATGTATTTAAATTTAAACATATGTATAAGTCTTTGCAGGATTGACGCAGAAGTCTGTAAATTTACATACACCGTTCTGAAAGTCCGTGGCCCAGTCATGCTTCTGTGTTTAAGTCAATAGCAGTTTTCTACTTATTTCCATGGGATCAGGATTGGGCTCTTGGCCTTGAATATGATGAGAATGTGTTCAGTCTGAGGGTATGTCTACCCTACAACCCTAGTTCGAACTAGGATGGTTAATGTAGTCATACGAACTTGCAAATGAAGCCCGGGATTTGAATTTCCCGGGCTTCATTTGCATGTTGCTGGGCGCCACCATTTTTAAATGTCCGCTAGTGCGAACTCCGTGCCCGCGGCTACACGTGGCACTAACTAGATAGTTCTGACTATCGTTCCTATTCATTCCACGAGGCGTACAGATAGTTAGGAATAGGAAGCCTAGTCCAAACTATCTAGTTCATGCCACGTGTAGCCGCGGGCACGGAGTCCGCACTAGCGGACATTTAAAAATGGCGGCGCCCGGGCTTCATTTGCAAGTTCGTATGACTACATTAACCACCCTAGTTTGAACTAGGGTGGTAGTGTAGACATATTTATTAGTCACTCAGGGTATGTCTACACTACCACCCTAGTTCAAACTAGGGTGGTTAATGTAGTCATACGAACTTGCAAATGAAGCCCGGGATTTGAATTTCCCGGGCTTCAGTTGCATGTTGCTGGGCGCCACCATTTTTAAATGTCCGCTAGTGCGGACTCCGTGCCCGCGGCTACACGTGGCACTAACTAGATAGTTCGGACTATCGTTCCAATTCATTCCACGAGGCGTACAGATAGTTAGGAATAGGAAGCCTAGTCCAAACTATCTAGTTCATGCCACGTGTAGCCGCGGGCACGGAGTCCGCACTAGCGGACATTTAAAAATGGCGGCGCCCGGGCTTCATTTGCAAGTTCGTATGACTACATTAACCACCCTCGTTTGAACTAGGGTGGTAGTGTAGACATACCCTGAGTGACTAATAAATGAGTAATATGTTATCAAACGTACACAATATTTTTCATGAAAGGGGCCTAGATACTTTGTAATTTATTTATTTGGTTTTGTTACTTTATCAATTATTTCACAACTATACATGGCCCAGGTCCTCAACTGGTATAAACATGTGTAACGCCATTGAAGGCAATTGAGCTATACCAAATTAGTCCAGCTGAGGATTTGTCCAATTATACTCTACCTCAGATAAAAGATAAAAATCAGAAAATAAAAAAACCCTAAAAAGCACAATGTATTGGCTTCAGCAAACCCCCAAAATAAATCATTCCCCCAAACATGCATTAAGAATTTCCAAAGTGAGATTCTCAAATTAATGTAACCAGGAACTGTTATTCATAAGTACTGAATATTAAAGGCTGAAATCAGAGAGCAGAACTCCAGGAAACAGTGAAATTCTAGAAAGGCCATGTATCTTAAGATACATGGATACTATAGCTAAGCAATCAGGGTATTTCTCAGAGTAGTGCAGTCTAACACAATAAAATCAGTTTTATCCTTAGATTTTACACCTGGAATGCAAACAAACACTTTATTACAATCGTGTCATTCTCACTGACTAAGCTCCATATCAGGCTTCCTTTCCAGCAGAACCATGTGTATTGTATATCGTTCCAAAGCTGGCTTTGGCAAGTAAAGTACACAAACTAAAATATCAAAATGCTACATATTTCTTCATTAATGATCTAATTAAAACTTTTCTATCAACATAAATTAAGGTCAAAATTTCGAAACATGGGTACTCATATTCCGGCACCTAAATCTCTATTTCAGCACCTAATTAACTGGCCTGATTTTCAGAAGTGCTAAAGTCCCACAGCTCCCACTGAGCTAATTACTTAGCTGTTTAATATTAAATTTGAAAATTTTGACCTAGAATCTTCAGAAAGAAAGATAAGTATTGGCATTCAGATTCTCCATTACCTTGCATCTTGTTTAGTTATTTGTACCTGTGCAAAGGTTCCATTCTGACTAGTCCAGGTGCAAAGGCCTCATCCCACACAGCACTCACATGGTTACATAATTTTAAGTATTTGCTTGAGTGTAATTGACTTCAATGGGATTTAAAGTTAATTACTTGGTTAAATGCTGTTTTGGATGGAGATATCAGAGCCTAATCCCAAACCCAAATGAATCAATTAGTATCTTTCCACAGGATTCAGAGAGTTTTAGCTCAGGCCCAAACTAACTATGCAAGACAAAGGCCCTATAATGCAGATGTACATTTGATTAAGGCCTGGACTATGCTATAAAGTTAGGTTGATGAACGCAGCCTTGTCCTTTGGGGGGCTAGAGACAGTGACCTAGGCCTTGTCTATACTACAAAGTTAAGATATCATAAGGCATCTTCTGTTGACCTGGCTCTGGAGTTGTGCACATAATGCACAACTGGTGACATAGTTAGAGTGATGCAGTGTTTGTGTAAGTACCATGTTGCTTATATCAACCTACGGGCATGTCTACACTAGGAAACTATTTTGAAATTAGTGGGGGGAGGTGGCTTGCCCTCTTCCCAGAATGGCACCCAGCTGCTCGACGTAGTGGCATGTGTTAGGTGCTGCCCCAGAGCAAGAACTTTGTCCCCTGGCCTTCATGTAGGACTCCTAGAGTTCTTTGATCTTCATCCAGTCCTGGTCCTGGTTCCAACGGTGCCCCTTCTGCGCCAGGCTGGCAGCCATCTGGCTATAGACTTTGGTATTATGCCTCTTGGTACAGAGATCCTGGATGTTGGTCTCCTCCCCACAGACCTCAATGAGACCCATGGTCTCCACAGCAGTGCAGAAGGGTGCCTCCTCTTTTGCTGCCAGCATGCTAGCAGCCCAGGGGAGCTCGGTGGGAGAACTGGGGTCAGTCATGGCATCAGGGAAGGCAGTGCAGGGTTCTGCAGTGTGGCGCAGGGCTGGCAGGTCCGGTGTGGTGCCACAAGTCCTTTCCCTCTGGCTGCATCTTTAAAGGTTGCAGGGGAAGAGAAACTATAGAGTTTTGATGGGTGTGGACAGAGTGGCCACCAGGGCACCTGTGAGAAGCCCTGGGAGCCAATTATTTTGACATAAACACAGTTGTTCCATCCTCACTTGCTCTATTTCAAAATAGGTGATATTCCTTGAAGAATGAGGGTTTATTATTTGAAAATAACAAGCCTGTTATTTCAAAATAATTTCAAACTAACTGGCTTGCTGTGTGGGCACTCACCTTGTTATTTCGAAATAAGGCTGTAGTATAGACGTGCCCTAGGATACAACCATATTTGCTCCAATCCTTCTAACAGCAACAAACACCTACAAGATCTTTATCAAGCATTCTTAAAACTAAAATAGCTACCTGGGGAAGGGAAGAAACAGACCGACAGAGCCAGATGGATACCTAGAAATCACCTGCTTCAGAACAGGCCCAACAAGGAAAATAACAAAACACCACTGATTACCACCTACAGCCCCCAGCTTAACTCCCACCAGCACATCACTGGCAATCTGCAGCCTGGCCTAGAAAACAATCCCTCACTCTCACAGAGCTTGGGAGACAGGCCAGCCCTCCAACCTGGAGCAAATACTCACCAGCAACTACACACCACACACAGAAACACTTACCCAGGATCTATCCTTGCAACAAACCCCATTGCCAGCTCTGTCCACACATCTGCCCTAGTGACACCATTAAAGGACTTAATCACATAAGCCACATCAGGGGCTCATCTACCTGCACACCTACTAATGTGATATATGCCATCAAGTGCTAGAAATAACCCTCTGCCATGTATATTGGCTAAAATGCACGGTCTCTGTGCTACAGGCTAAATGGACACAAATCAGACATCACAAAAGGCAACATACATAAATCAGTAGGAGAAAACTTTAACCTCCCTAGGTATTTGGTAATGAATTTAAAAGTAGCCGTCCTTTAAAAAAAAGAAACAAACAAAAATCTTTCAAAACTAGATTACAAACAGAAACATCAAAACTGCAATTCATTTAAACACTTAATACAATCAAATTAGGGCTGAATAAGAATTTAGATTGTTTATCTCACTACAGTTTCCTCCTTCTTGGTATTCACACCTCCCCATCAGCTGCTGTGAGTACACCCTGATTGAACTGACCTCTTCAACACTGGTCCTACGCTTGAGAAGTAATTCCTCCTTCCACTTGCCATTGTATTGCACAATCACTCCATTTTTTGAGATCCTTTTGTAGCTCTTTGCATTTAGGTTTGGACTTAAATATTTTGAGTAATTTTGAAAGATCTGCAAATTTGCCACCTCACTGCTTACCCACTTTCCAAGCAGGAGCTGCCTGTGACTATAGGCCAACTCAGCGGTTGCCTAGGGCGCCACCTTTAATGGGGCGCCCAGGGCTCTTGATGATGATGTCACAGGGAACCTGGGGCACCCGATGATGACATCATCCCATTGACAGCCATGCAGGCAGGGACACTGATCGCGCATTCTGCCTGGGGCGCCAGCTGCCACAGCCCGCCTCGGGCCAATCCTGTTTCCAAGACCACTTATGAAAAAGTTGAAAAGCAGTGGTCCATGCAGACCTGTAGAGAACACTGCTGTTATTCCTACACTCTTTTCCTTTTAAGAGGAGAAGCTAGCATTGTTTTCATGATCACTTAAGGATCCTTCAATCACTGGAATGACAAGCCTTTTGTTATCTTAATCACCCTGTCTCCCTCTGTTTATAAACAAACTCTCTGCCCCAAAAACAAAGCTGGGAGCAGAACAAACTCCACTGCAGCACTTTAAGCAGACCTCAAATATGCAGTCCAGGGGGGTTCAAACTTTAGGGGGAGCTACAGACCATAGCCCCCTTAAATGGTGCTCTTGCAGAAAAGACTGAACAAATCCCTTTCAGATCATCATACCATGAAAGGGTGCTCCACAATGCAAAGAAGGCAGACATTTCCTGCCAAGTCTATTTGGCATGCCCAGGGAGAAGCTGAGAAGTTTGGAGCACTGGACAAATTAGATTTTCAGCTCAAATCTGAGCCTAAGCCTATTTAAAGCTTTGGGAAGATTGCACATCTTTAATAAAAAGCAATCTTTCTAATACAGCTGTCAAGCTATACCTGGTATAGCTTTACCATCCTCTGCTTACACTCAATCCTAGGTTTAAAAGTCTTAACAATTACCACCTCAAGCTACTAAGAGCACACTGTGTTAATCTTGCTAACTTATTCACTTACCAAAAATATTATTTGACACTTTGTACTATTATTTTAGAATCATTATTTTCATTTTACATAACAACACTCCCCCTTTTTTAAACTTCTAATTTTATGCTTTTCTGTTTGAGTTTTTATAATGTCTTATTAGGAAATTGAATTAACTGAAGATTTTAGATGGGAACAATTCTGTCAGGACAGAGCTGGCCTTTCTGACTTACGTGTAATTCTTGCACTGGGCCTGTTCATTAGGCTGTAATCCTTTCAAACACCTGCAGTGTTTTGTTTTTTATTTTAGCTGAAAAGCCTGAACAAAATGTAGTGGCATCTTGACTTTCAAAATTAGTATCTTGTTTTCATTTTTATGGGGAGTTGTTTTCCATCAGATTGTGTTGCATGACAGTACATAGGGTCCAATACCCTTGATCTTACACTTTGTGAAGTCATTTAAACTTAGGCAAAATAGATGCAAAGTTCTATTAATTCAGAATTCTGCCATCACTCAAATCAGCAATGTCATCTACAGTCACTTAGCTGTCATTTGCACAGGTGTAAATAACACAAAGGTGCAAGGCAGTGAAGAATCAGACAGAGTGCAGCAGAGGGTAGCAGCAGGATCAGAGCCAAGGGGCATGCTAGATCCTTTCCCTCCTTCTGCCTTTGGCCTAAAAAAGAGCATAAAATGGATCAGTATATCACCAACCTACAAAAGGAACAGCAGTGGAAGCACTATTCCCCCCCTCCCCCATGCATACACACACCCCACTGCACCCTCTCCCCATTTGGGCATATCTACACAGCATGGCTAAAGCCGAAATAAGCTGCACAACTTGAGCCACGTCAATTGCGTAGCTGAAGTCAAAAGAGCTTTTTTCGGCTTTTGGTGCTGTCTAAACAGCAGGAAGTCCAAGGAGGAGCACTCTTCCTGGGTATGTCTACACTACAACGTTAATTCGAACTAACTTAGTTCGAATTAGTTAATTCGAACTAAGCTAATTCGAACTAACGGATCCAAACTAAAAAACTAGTTCGAATTAGTGTTTTGCTAATTCGAACTAGCATGTCCACATTAAGTGGACCCTGAACCGGGCTTAAGGATGGCCAGAAGCAGTGCCGGCAGGGCATCAGAGAAGAACTCAGAGCGTGGAGATGCTTTCTCAGGCTAGCCGAGGGCTGTGCTTAAAGGGTCCCGACCCCCACCCCAGACAGACAGTTCTCAGTGGTGCCCCGCTTGCAAAGCAGTTCTGGCTTGGATTGCCCGGACTACCCACACTGGGCACATCACACCACTCAGCCATCAGCTCGGCTGCACTTGCCGCAGGCTGCCATCTGGGGAGAGGGGGCAATTGGGAGGCTGCAGGAGAGCTTCCACCCCCAGAAGCCCGCAGAGCCAGCCCAGTCCTCCCCATCGGGGGCTCATGCCCCATTCCTCCCTCACCTCCTTCCACTTACCCTTCCCTAGCCCCTCTTCTTGATGTACAAAATAAAGATAACGTGTCTTCCAAAATGGAATCTGTCTTTATTGAACAAAACTGGGGGAGACTGGGAAAAGGAGGTGGGAGAGGGGAAGAGAGAGGCTGGGAGAGGGGAGGGCAACTAAAATGATCAGGGGTTGGGAACAGGTTCAATATGAAGAGAGGCTAAAGAGACTGGGACTTTTCAGCACAGAAAAGAGGAGACAAAGCGGGGACAGGATAGAGGTCTCTAACAGAAAAGTTGTTCATTAGTTCCCATAAAGAAGGACTAGAGGACACCAAAGGAAAGGAATGGGTAGCAGGCTTCAAACTAGTAACAGAAAGTTGTTCTTGACAAAGCAAAGAGTCAACCTGTGGAACTCCTCGCTGCAGGAGGATGTGAAGGCTAGAACTAGAACAGAGTTTAAAGGGAAGTGAGATCAAGTCATGGAGGCTGGGTCCATGGAGTGGTATTAGCCAGGGGGTAGAAGTGGTGTCCCTGCCCAAAGTTTGTGGAAGGCTGGAGAGGGATGGCATGAGACAAATGGCTTGGTCACTGTCTTCGGTCCATCCCCTCCAGGTTCCCTAGGGTTGGCCGCTGTCAGCAGACAGGCTACTGGGCTAGATGGACCGTTGGTCTGACCCAGGACGGCCATTGTAAGCTCAGGGCTCAGGGTCGGGGGTCTCACTGGACCCCCTTGATTCTCTTGCACACCTGCTCCTGGGTGGCCAGGCTGGCAGCTCTCCTGCCCTAGATGGCCACTTTCCTGTGCCTAGTGCGGAGATCGTGGACGAGGTCCACGATGTCTGCACTAGCCCAGGCGGGTGCCTGCCTCTTGCGGTCCCGGGCAAGCTCCAGAGAGCCTCCAGCCTGGTCCCGGGAAGAGGGAGAGGGCTGGGGGGCATCGGGTGGGTGGCTCGATCCGTGCCAGGTGCAGGGTCTGCTGGCTGGGTGCTGGCAGGCTTGCACCTGGCACGGGCACCGTAGCCAGCCCATGCCCCTTTAAGGGGTCCGGGGCCGGGAGGGGGGCAGACGAGTTTCCCTGGTGTTGGCCAGAGTGTCCTCCAGGGAAACCTGGGGAGGGCTAGCCTCCTACTAGTTCGAATTAAGGGACTACACACCCCTTAATTCGAACTAGCTAGTTCGAACTAGGCTTAATCCTCGTAAAATGAGGTTTTCTTAGTTCGAACTAAGCGCTCCGTTAGTTCGAATTAAATTCGAACTAATGGAGCGCTAGTGTAGCGCCTATGAAAGTTAGTTCGAACTAACATCCGTTAGTTCGAACTAACTTTGTAGTGTAGACATACCCCCTCTGACTTCCCTCACTCCTGGTAAAATGAAGGTTATAGGAGTTGGAGTAAAAAGTCCTCTGGCTTGACATTATTTTCAACCAACAACCCCACAAATGCTTTCTTAAGAAGGACATAAAAGGCTCATGCACCTCAAAAGAAAGAGAGATTCCAACAGGGAGGATTTTCTTTCCTGGCAGAGCACGGACGGCATCCTCCCCAAAATTCTTTCATTCTTCTTGATTTTACTTATATGTGCCATCATATGTACATAGAACTCACTGTATACTGTGTATGTGGGGTCGGGACAGAGTAAGTGGGGTTGTCTTCCATTAATTCTATGTGGCTTGATGGCCGTAGGGCAACAGTTACAATATTAGAGTCCCTTTGAATATTAGGTGTAGATTTTCCATTTCTTCTTTGCTGCACTGGATGGGTTGTCCAGGATAATATTAGATCTACCAGCTGACTTTCATGCTGTAAATCATGAGATGTAGTTAACTTATTTACAGTGACATGCAGGAATAGACAAAGCTATTCTTGAGTGGATCTACTACAGAATCCTACAGAATGCATAGGAAATTTCTCATGGTTTCTGAGCTCCTCTATATGCAGAGTGCCTTGAACTTTTTTCCTTTTACATCACTGTATTCAGTGTGATAGGGGGTTAGTGACAAAATATAAACTGTATGGTTTCCAGTACTCTCATATATACCTCCACCATGCCTATTCTAGCAGTGGCAACTGAATTTTCTACTCAATATCTGAAGGAGATTCCAGCATTCATAAGAGCAAGATGGGCAAAATTCAGGTCACACTGATATGCTATTGGTAGTTTGGGCAAAAGAACTGAAAGCTATGGCAGAATGTTTACCACCACTTTGAATGAATGTGTTGTATGCTTGAGTTATTAAGGCTTGTCTTCACTACTGGGGTAAGCTGACTTGTTACATTACTCCATCTAAGTGGGGAACATTGCTGGAATTGATGTAGTTTGGGTCAATTTACTGTAGTGTCTTTACCTCATTGCGTAAACAGGAGATGCTCTCCCATTGACTTAGCTTACTCTTCTTGGAAAGATGGAGCAGTGGAGTTGACTGGAGAGTGCTCTTCCATCAATTTAGTGAGTCTCTGCTAGACTTGCTAAATTCAAACCTGCAGCATTGACTGTGGCAGCATTGATCTTCCTGATAGTGAACAAAAGCCCTGAAGTTGAGGATCTGGTTAGAGATTTTAGATGATCCAGTAGCTATGGTGACTGGTAGGGATATGCATGTGTGTGTGTATGTATGTGTGTGTGTGTATATATATTTAAATATATATATTTCACTAATGTACCTCAGGCCTTTTTCTCTAATTAGAAGATTAGGCTAATGCTTTTCATGGAACTATACCCTAAGTTTATTGAGAAGATGAAACAGGTGTACAATTCTGCTTCCCACTCATTGAGCCATGTATCTCCACAGCAGGATATGACATTGTCACTGCGTGATCTACACTGGTAGGCTTTCAGATAGAATTTAAAGTGATGCCATTGATCACCAAAGCCCTAAGTGGCCTTGAAAGACAATCTCTCTTCTCATGGTTAATGCACAGTCTAGCACTTTCTGAACTCTAAAATGTCACAGCAATCTGCAAGGTTGTTCAAAATAGCTGTTTTCAATAGTGCAGAGGATTCTCAGGACTTTAACAGCAGCAAACAACTTTGTCCTTTGTGGTTGCATCTTGAAAACCCAAGGCATATGCAAACCAGCAAAATGAATGCATGTTTGATGGGTAGTATTTGTCATGACAGCTGCCTGTGGAAGTGGGAAAGTCAAGGAAGTTAAGTCTGGCTCAATCAGAGTGTTTGGCTCTGACTCAGCCTTATGCCCATTTATGTGAGTGAAGGGACTCACCTTCTCATGAGCACCCTTTTGTGGCTGTGGGCATGTCTACCGCTCCTCTGTCCCTGTTGTTTTTGGGGTGAAGGTGTCCCCAACTACTTTCCAGTCTGTTGCCTGGGACCAGGCTTCTTTTTATCCTCTTGCTGCTTATGAAGGGAATTGGGGGGGTGACCTAGGCCCACCCACTCCTCTGGGTCCCAGCCCAGGGACCCCGTACGTAGCAGTTGCCTGAGAAGTATCTCCGCTGTCTGCTGCTACCTTGCTCCCTGGGCCACCTCCCCACGATGCTGCCTTGTCCAGCCGAGTCTTTCAGGGCTTTGAGGCCCTGAGCCCAATGCACCTTGTCTAGGGTTTTGTAGAGTTTTGTAGTGGTTAGTCTTCCACAGCTGGACCTGGGTCTCAACGCTACATCTAAACTACACCCCTCTGTCGGCATGGGGATGTAAATTAGATGTATCAAAAGTGCAAATGAAGTGGGGATTTAAATATCCTGCTCTTCATTTGCATAATGGTGGCTGCCACTTTTTTACGAAATGGGGCTTTTCGAAAAAACCCAGCAGTTTAGATGGGGCATTTTCGACAGAAATGCCCCATTTCGAAAGATCCTGTACTCCTCAGGATCCTGTACTCCTCAGGAGGAGTACAGGATCTTTTGAAATGGGGCATTTCTGTTGAAAATGCCCCGTCTAAACTGCCAGTTTTTTTCGAAAGGCCCTGTTTCAAAAAAAAGCGGCAGCCACCATTATGCAAATGAAGCACGGGGTAATTAAATCCCTGCTTCATTTGCACTTTTGAAATGTCTAATTTACATCCCTCTGCTGACAGAGGGGTATAGTTTAGACACGGTCAACCAGGCCTGTGGTTCAGTCTGCACTCAGAGCTGTGTGAGGTGCTGCTGTTCTTCCATTCAGCCCCTAGTTCTGACTGGGTCAAGTGCCAGTGAAGAACAAACTGATCCTGGCCCAGCAGCTTCTTTTATATCACCTTACTGTGCCCTGATTGGCTGCAGTGGAAGCATCCACTCTAGTATGCCTAGAGGACTTCTTTTCTGCTCTTCTCCCTGGGCCAGGGTATGGCAAGGGCTCCAGCCTGTCTTCAGGCCTAGTCCACCCTGTCACAATGTGAATGAGCCAAGAAAGAGCCAACCCATAAAGGACATTCTGGCATTACTTCCTGGTTGTTACAGTAACTATTTACATTACTTCATACATTCTCCCATTTGTATTCATATAATCAGCTCCAATGGATAGACTGATGTTTTGGCATGGCTCTGACTTCAGATTTTCTGGCTTGTTTATGTCTATTGCATCCAGCATGTTGGTGAAACTAATTAACATTTATTTAAGAACAACTAATATCCAGTCTATGTTTTGATAAATTGTCCAGAGGATAGGGCCAGTAAACTAAATAAATTAATTAATTATATGTTAAAATAATATTAGCTACCATCTTTAGTACACCAAAGTCAGGTAATGTAAAACTGAAATTTAACTTTTAAGTCTATTACCTACATCTACCATATTTTCCAGCGTATAAGACGACTTTTTATACTAAAAAACATCCCCCAAAAATTGGGGGTCGTCTTATATGCTGGGTATAAACATACTGTAGCTTCGGCTACATACAGAACGTCCCTGTGCTGATACTGTATGTACCGCGCTGAGCCAATCCCGGCAAGAGGTGTATTCTATTAATGCATACAAAGCCTGCTCGGATTGGCTGAGTCAGAGAGGCGGGCTATTACAACCTTTGCCAACCTTTGCAGGCTTTGTATGCATTAATAGAATACACCGCTTGCCGGGATTGGCTCAGCACGGTACATACAGTATCAGCACAGGGACGTTCTGTATGTAGCCGAAGCTACAGTACTGTATTACCGCACATCTAGCGGCCTAAAAGATTAGGGACGTTCTGTAAGTGGGTGGTAGAAAAGACCCCATCATGGCTCCAGCAAGAAGAAGGAAATTTGAAGCCAGTTTCAAGCTGAAAGTTGTAAACTTTGCCAAGGAACATAATAACTGTGCCGCTGCAAGTCAATATGGAGTAACAGAAAAGGTGGTCCGAGACTGGAAAGCAAATGAAGACACATTAAAGAGTATGCCAAGTAGTAAGTGTGCATTAAGAAGAGGCACCCCACATTGGTCAGAACTTGAAAAGCACGTAGCAGACATGGTGCATGAGCATCGTCAAAATGGTTATGTAGTGACACGAAACAAAATACGTATGTTTGCACTTCAGTGGGCCAAATCTAACCCAGATCACAGCAAAGGATTTAAGGCCACTGTATCCTGGTGTACTAGGTTCTTGGAAAGGCATAATCTGGTAATGAGGCAAAAGACCAAAATTGCACAAAAATTACCTGCAGATCTCGACAGCAAAGTAAGTCTTTTCCATCGATATGTAATACAACAGTGCAAGAAACATGGCTATGCGTTAAGTCAGATCGGAAATATGGATGAAACTCCTATGAATTTTGATATGGTTGGAAATAAAACTGTTAATCCAAAAGGTGCAAAAACAGTGTTAATTAAAACAGCAGGACATTAGAAGTCCAGTTTTACAGTGGTACTAGCATGTACAGCTGATGGCGCCAAACTAAGACCAATGATTATTTTTAAAAGAAAAACAATGCCGAAAATCAAGTTCCCTGTTGGAGTTTTTGTACATGTGAATGAAAAAGGCTGGATGAATGAAGAAGGGGTAAAGCTATGGCTTGATAATGTATGGAGTAGGCGACCAGGTGGACTTTGTCAAGAACGTAGCCTACTGGTGTGGGATATGTTCAGGGCTCATTTAACTACCAGCACAAAGAAAAGGCTGGCAAGAATAAACACAGATGCGGCAGTTATTCCTGAAGGATTGACATCATTGGTACAGCCACTGGATGTGTGCCTAAATAAGTCATTTAAAGATCGCATTCGAGAACAGTGGAATGAGTGGATGGTTAGCGGCGAAAAGTCATTCACAAAAGGAGGAAACATGTGTGCGCCACAATTGGATGTTTTGTGTAACTTTGTCATAAAAGCCTGGAATGATATTGATGCAGAAACAGTAATCAAGTCTTTCAAGAAGTGTGGCATATCAAATTCTTTGGATGGTATGGAGGACGACTTCTTGTGGCAAGATGAAGGGGAAGCCAAAGCTGAAGCCACACCATCTGATTTGGAATTAGATCCATATGATGACTGTCTTACAAATGTACCACAAGATGTCATTGATGAACTTATGATGTCAGAGGATGAACATGATGAGGATTTTGAAGGATTTTAAGTACCGGTAAGTCAAAACCATTTTAATTAAAATTATTTAAATCAAATCTGATGTTATTAAATGGTGTTGCCTCGGAAGGGGGGGTAGTCTTATACGGCAAGTATAGGCCAAAACCTATGTTTTAACTGGAAAATTAGGGGGTAGTCTTATACGCCCAGTCGCCTTATACGCCGGAAAATACGGTATATATTGGGTATCTCTGCATGAGAAGTGGGTGAATGTTTATGTGTATGTAGAATGCATACCTGTATATTCTTTATTTTATTTATTGAAAAAGTATCTAAGAATGAAACAACATTCTCATAATATACTGTTTGCAAATGCAACAGACTGTAGCAGCTTTTGTTTGATGTCCTGGCACAGTTCTTTACTATGAGTGTTATTGACACAAATGGGTTCTAATATTGCCTACAAAACCATTACAGGCTATTATATTAGGGCACTTTTGAATACATGATAATTTATGTATCACTGACATAAACAGCCTATTGTATCAATACCTCTCAAGGTGTATGTAAATTAAACCCTTGAACCAAACATAACTTATGAATTTCAATGCCTTGCACATACAACAGCAACTATGCTTTATTAAATGAAAGAGCTTGACACATTTTAATTTTCAATTACTGACAACAAAATGATTATAATCATTATTCACCGAGCATGCCAGAATTCAGTATATTTGTCATAAAACACAGTTTTCCAGAAAAGCATAAAAAGCCAGGTCCTGCATCACTGCAGTCAATGGGAGCTTTGCTGACGTCAATAGGCACAGGTTGTAGACCATAATCTTGAGCTGACATGCACAAAAAAGGAAGAGAATACAGAAAGTGGGGCTGGTGACAGTAAGATTGTGGCTAAATGGGTACATCAAGGTCACAACTTAGTGTTTACTGTCATTGTGGTCTCACTTAAAGGCCATAGTTGGGGATCAGGTCCCATTGTTCTAGGTACTATACTCACGTACAACAAAAATGACAGCCGCTGTGCAAAAGCACTTACTATCAAGCTAACAATGATGTTTCAGTTTCTTTTCAAAATCAATTGTTCATTTGCTAAAACTACATTCTACTTTATAGGCTCATTTGAACAATCAATCTGTGTTTTAATAATGAAGATCCATAAATATCCTCAGCTAATAAATAATGTATTTGTCTTTTTTTAAGTTTTATGTTGATGTCCCAAGAAAATATCATCTCAATTTATCTAAGAGAATATTTATTCAACATGAAGATTCCTTGCAAAGCACTGCAATGTGCCTCAGACTGGGCCTGGACAGAATGCCTCTTGGAGCGGTTGAGAGTCCATGTCCACTCAGCCTTTGTTCTCTTTACTCATTGTTAATAGGAAAGGACTGAGTTAACTTATTTATTTCATTAATGACAAAGAGCCATTTGATAGTGATGTCTTTACTCTGTCCTGAGCAGTATTGAAACTAAAAATCTGATGATGGAAGAGAAAAAATAAAAAATTGTTTCCTTTTTCACTCTTTGAACCTAAAAGTAGTCAGAAATATCAAAAACATAGTTTTAAAAATATACATTTTGAATGTTTTTAAACTTTTTAACTTGTTTGGCTCATTGGCTGTATCTTACATTAATACTGAGTACATTTGTATATAGTACCAAAGAGCCCTATGAAGTAGTAGATTTTACTGCACTTTTTTGCAAAGTATATTCTCCCTTTGAGACTTATGTGTATATTTCACTTGGGCTAATGGGAGTTATATGCACTGAGAGAAATTAATAATCTATTCATTCTGTACACTGGGCAGCAATTTTTCATTTCATGCATTGTATACAACTTGCTATACAAGGTCAGTAAGTATTCTTAACATACGGGAAAAAAAGATTGAGACAGCTTTATTGTTTTGAAAACTAGATACATTGAGCTCATAATTCATTTCTATAGCAGAGGAACATCATAAGCTGCATTGATAGCCAGTCATAATATCCTTAACACAAAAACGGGGAAACCTGAAAGGTGCCAAGCCCCAGCTCTTTCACAGAAGTCAATCTGGCTCAATTAAATGACATAGGAACAAACCCCAAACTGCTTTACAAAAGAATCTGCAAAATGAATTGATTTAGGTTATTAACAACACAGTGAAGAGATGCCAATTCCATTCACGTAGACTAAAACCTCAGCAGTCCAAAGTACAATAGAAATTCTGAGCACTGAAATGATACGGTGAAAGTGTTAAAGGAAATGCAAAATAGTCAGTAAAGAATATTTAAGGCAGATGCTTGTTAAAGGGCTTGTCTACATGGGGAAATTGACTGTAGAGCTATAGTGGTTTAATATAGTTGCAATCCTGCCAGAATAACTCTCCTTTTGGACACAGTTTTTCAAAATAAAAATGACCTTATTCCAATATCATTACTCCATTTCCAAAGATTCCGTCCCAGGCACTTTTAGGAGTACATGAATTCTAAGGACACTCCAAGTGGAAAATTTATTGGTTTGGGGGACAATTCAGATATAGACCCTCTCTAATTGTGTAATCTTGGTCAAGATCGATGAACTTATCTGAGTATGCCCATATATTTCCTCAGGACAATCTTTATCTTTGCCATGGCTTTGTGAATCACCTCATACAGTAAACATAGCTGAAAGCTGTTTCTTGAATGAAATGAAGTTCATTTTCATTTACATTTCAAAGGCTATTTTAATGTCTACAAATCTAATTCCCAGAGAAAAATCCTTTTCTTAACATCGAATTTGCACTAAGCCCTCATTGTTTTTGGCTAAAATTCAAATAAAGACTCAATCTGGGAATTAAATTCTGATGGTGTTTCCAGTGCATACTTGATTAGCTGGATTATGTATCATAACACTGCTGTTTAATCCACTAAGAATTTCACAACAGAATATACAATGACCTAGAAAAGTGCCCTGCCAGGGACAATTTTGCTTTGGCAGTTGTGGAACTAAGTGTTCTTGTATAGCCTTACCATCTTTAATATCTGTTGTTCTATTGTTTTAGCAGGTAGCTTGATGTTTGGTGCAAGTAGGATAGAAACCAATATTTGTGCTAAGACTCTGTGGTTAGAATTGTGATAGAGATGCAGCCGTGTTAGTCTGGTCTAGCTGAAACAAAAGACAAGACTATGTAGCACTTTAAAGACTAACAAGATGGTTTATTACTAGTCTTTAAAGTGCTGCATAGTCCTGTCTTTTGTTTTAGTTAGAATTGGTTTCCTTTCCTGTAATTCAATGTTTTCCAACCAGAAGACTGGTTGGGTGATGGGCATAGTGAGAAGAGAAGCTGTGGGTTCAAGGCAAAAAAGAGAAGAGCTGTGCAAAGGTTAAAAGTGCATGACTATAGTTAGTCTCAATGCAAATCCATTGCTGTGGGTGACACAGTGAGCAGGTTCTTGATCTCCATCCCTGCAAAATCCTTTACAAGCAGGCACAAACAGCTCAACCATACAGCGCCCCAAATGTGTTATAAGATGTGTGTGACATCTTATAACACACAACTCAGCAGTCAAAGCACATTTGCATGGTAGAATTTGATTTCTGATAGTAAGCATCTAATCATGCCAAATTTCCTCCTTGTTCCATTTTCTGTACATGCTCGAGGACTTTAAGGTGCAGAAACTTTTTTCTTTTGTAGATAGAATATCTGTTCAAAAAAACCACCCTTCTTTTCAATCCCTTCCACCTCTCCCAAACTCTAAACATTCGTTTAATTGTGATGTAATTTTTTTGTCCTTTTTCTATGTTCTAAATGCAAAGATCCACAGTCAATTACATTGAAGGGAAGTCTGAAGTAAAAGTAAAATGACAACCAGATTAACAATTTTATTTTCAGTTTTTAACTTGTTTTCTTATTTCTGTCATGTGTGTGTATGCCCTCTCTCACGGAAGAACTTCTCACTTTCCTAGGCTTTGGGCATGTCTACACTAGCAAATTATTTCAAAATAACTAAATTTAAAATAATAACACTCAAATAACAAAATAGAAATAGTGTGTCCCCTACTATGGTGAAGCCTTGAAATTAGTCCAAGGCAGGCTCCATTACTGTGGATATTGTGGAAGCACTACCTCCACTTAGAGCAGGGGTAGCCAATAATTTTTTGCCAGAGGTCACTTCAAAAATTTTTGAAGTGACCCCGAGCCACACTGGATGGAGTGGGGCCTCAAAAGGAAGGGGCAGGGCCAAGATGCTTCAGGCTTCCCCACCCACAGACCATGATTGGTTTGGGGGGAAGCCCATTTGCCCCCCCTTCCCACTAAGCACCCATGCCCCTGGCGGTGGGAAGAGACTTCCTGTGCTCCCCAATCAGGGCCTGGTCGTGGGGGAGCATGCAAAGCGCCATGCGCTCCTGGAAGGGTGATGGAAACTTTGTGCACCTGCAGAGGCCTTTTTGCCCACCCCTGACTTAGAGACTCAGAAAGCACAGGGGAGTAATTACTTCAAATTACTCTGTGGTATATCAGAGGGGTAGCCATGTTAGTCTGAATCTGCATAAACAATGAGAAATCCTATGTCACCTTATAGACTAACAGATTAATTGGAGAATAAGCTTTTGTGGGAAAAGACCTTGTTAGGGCATCATTATCTCTGGCCTTCCTTTTCTTTGGTACTCCCTACTTTTCATGTGCCTGTATATTTATACCTGACTCTGGAATTTCCACTACATGCATCTGATGAAGTGGGTCTTAGATTTATTGGAGCGTAAGCTTTCATGGGCAAAGACCCACTTCATCAGATCTGCATGTAGTGGAAATTTCAGAGGAAGGTATAAATATACAGGAATATGAAAAGAAAGGAGTACCAATCAAGAGGAAGGCCAGAGATAACGAAGACCTAACAAGATCTTTGCCCATGAAAGTTTATGCTTCAATAAATCTGTTAGTCTATAAGGTGCCACAGGACTTCTCATTCTTTCTGGGGAGTAGTCATTTGAAAATAGCAGCATCAGAGTGTCCACACTACCATTATTTTGAAATAAGTGTTATTCCCCAAGGAAAGCAGAAGTACAGATTTTGAAATAAATGGCTCATGAATGGGCTTGGTAGTGTGGATGCTCCAATTACAAATTCAACCGAAGGGGGGGGGTTCTTTTAAATAACTCCTTAATGTAGATAGACAAGGGCTTACAGATCAAACCTTTGGGAAACAAGGAAACAAAGTTAAAATAAAACAAATAATAATTTTGGAATAGTAATCATTGGTTCTTTCTCGTGGGACAAATTCATTTAGACAGGTTTACTATCTCATGCTGCTGCTGTTTCAGCTCCTGGCATAATAATTAAATGTCATGAAATGGAGTACTGAGAAAGCAATGTCAACATAACATATGGACTATCTTTGTAACAGAAAATCTTCTATACCATTTACATATGCCATAGAAGTGCCAAGAAGAGAAGAGGTATTTAGAAATGTGGTCACACTTTTTAGCATATTCAAAGGAGGATTTCCCAACCAGCAAGTCAGAATCTTTTGCCAAATTATCTGAATACGTATTAACACGAACCTGAATAAGTAACGTATAATGTACATTAATATAATTTTATTGCATCATGCCTCAATAGAAAAAGGATTTTGTAAAATAATAATAACCCACCGCAAGTAGCTGTCTCTTCTTACATTACCAACCTGACTGTTAAAGGAACTGTTATAGAACTTGTGGGAGAATACAAAAATTATCCCCACCCATGAAGAAAAATGTGGATCAAATGATAGTCATTTAGAGGTATTGAAGAGTATCAGCAGAAAATTATTTTTCATAGTGTGCCAAAATATATATTCAGGTAGCACTATATTCTTTGTTCATTGCAAAAATACATTGGACATTTATAACATTATTAGAATAGTGTGATGCTAGAACAAGTTAATATGATTGAGGCATAGTACTTATCCAACTTGCACTAAAGTCAATGAGAAGACTACTTTTAATTTCAGTAAGATTGGATCAGTTACCTAGATAATTAGAGTAAGTCCACGTTATAATTTTATTGCAAATTGGCTAAATTAAGGACTGAATTTCATAACTTTTTTGTTTCAAGATGTGATAAAATGAGTAGACTTTGTACTTACTATCTCATATCTTATTGAAAGCATTTGTGTGTTTCAGTGAGATATGAATTGCATATGAAACCCTTTTCATATTAAAAGGTTCTTATTTTTAGATGACTTTCCCCAACCCTAGATCAAACCAGCAATGCTTTATCATCATCTGGGACCACATTCATCTATGACACAATTCCACTGAGATAAATTAATCTACACTGATGATACATTGGTTAATTTAGTAAATATTTTATTCACTTTGATTATATATACACATTTTAAATATATGTTTTATCTTGTAATATAATGATTCATCTAGTCACAACCTAGAAAAGTGAATGTTTCTTATGGGAAATGTAAGCATTTTAGACCCTGACAAATTGAATTTAATCTTTGGAAATATTTTGATTTGACAGATGATATTGTTTACTTTTGTCTGGATTTGTTTTGAGACTCTATTTTGTGGTTGAAGGACTGCACATATACAAAGCCTGTACATCAGCTATGCAATTCAGCTGCTATTACGAAGCGTGTATGGTTTCTGCAGTCTTAAACATGCATTACCTATCTTGCAAATTTCCTAATTAGTTCAACCAATTTTCTTTCTGTCTCCAGGTAATATGAACCAATGATCTGAATCTGATGTTGTTAACAGAATGGAGTGCTGAACAAATGTTTTAGGTCACAGTCTGTTTACAGCACTACAAAGAGTGCCTTATTTGTCTCCTAATTTATACATTTAGATTTCTTTATTAATTTACCAGAAAACTAAACCATTTTTGATTCTCAAACCCTTGCCTATTATTCAAGTCTATTCCAAAGCAATTATTGATCCAAGCTGCAACTCGTAAGATAGTACCACTTTTAAAGGAAGATGCCAGTGTTGAAAGACAATCACATCATTTCTTTATTAAAAATGTATGACTATACCTGCTTTCAAACACACCATACAACTCTTTCAATCTTCAGTTTCCCTTCAGCTATGTCGTCTTTTTATCTATTTTAATATGAGTGACACATGCAATCAAACAAGTGTTGGCAAACTAAATGCAACTATGATTAAAAATAATACATTATTCCATATTCACCTGTTGGAATATTATAGATTTGTTTATTTGCATAGTAACTCTTATACACTACATTGGTGCTTTCTTCCACTAGAATGATTTTACCCTGCTATTCACACAATTTATCTGGAGGCAAATCAGGCTGTAGCAGTACATGCAACGATCATTTTAATTCAATAATGAAAAGGGGCTGCACTAAATTGATCTACCAAACTCAATGTGTTTAATGCAACATAAAAACATGGAAACAATTGAAATGAAATGAAAACTGTTTCCAGTCAAAATATTCACTTAATCAGACATTCAGATGCGATAAAGATGGGATCTTCATAAGCTTCTAAACAGATATGTTAGTTAAAGAATATTACAAAAAATAAAGAGAAAAGGACAACTGAAGACTATGGAGCAAATCCTTTCAGCAGTAACATTGTGCAAGCTACAAAATGTGCTATAATTGGTTTATCCTCTGTGAAAAATCAGTGGATACACATCACATGTGAGAACTTCAACACACATCTGCATGCTGTAGAATGTAAGTTCATAGCATTCATCATGGACAGAGGGATACAGGTATGAAGGTGCCTGGACAGTGGGACCATGTGTCATGAGCCTACAAGCCACAATCCCATGGAGGAGAACAGTCAAAATAATCTTTTATATACTCAGTAGTTGCAGTAGATGTAGTCCAGTCATAGCACACCCTGGCCCTTGTTTGATTTGTGGCTGAATGTTCAGTTCTTCAAAAGTCTCATATTAGAAATAGAAACTATTCTTCAGCTAATTTTGTACTTCATTGTTTTAAAACCACATTTCCTGTGAAATTTTAAATGATTTTTATTGTGTGCAGATTGCCTTGTGAAATCCATTTCCATCTCAAAATGTCAAGATTTCTCACTTTCCAGGTGTTATTTAAATACAGGTAACAGATAACTGTGAATAGCATATTCTAAATTTATATTGTGAAGTGATAAGTCCCTAACACTGCAGAGCAGGAAGATGCTGCTGATACAACTAAATCAGAAAGTCAGAAACTCTTCGCCATTGCAATAGCTCTGAGATATTAAACAAAGAAAACTCATAAACTATCTTACAGACTTAATTTGCATACTATTGTACATTTGATGATTGTAATGAATCTATAACTTTTTTTATAAAAAATTGCCATTTTGCACTAATGAGAATGGAGCATATAAGTCAGCGTTGGGGAATAGGTTGGACAATGGCTCACCAGGGTTAGCTCTTAGTGGGCATCTGGCATTTTATTTTCCTGCACATCCACAGGTACAGCCACTTGGCTCTCCCACTGTCTATGGAATGCTGATTCATGGCTAACAGGAGTTGCAAGAAGCTGTACCTGTGGATGCACAGGTAAATAAAGCTCTAGCAGCTTACTAGGAGCTAACCGTGGGAAACTGCATCAGGCCTGAGGCCACTTAGGCTAGGCTTAGACTGTGATGATTTTGGGGAAAAAGCTACACAAAATGCACTCCTCGTTTTGCGTAGCTTTTTCACTTTTTCTTTGGAAGAGGCTTTTCTAGATGGGGCCAAATGGCAGAAAAGCCCCCTTTTTCAGTGGAGCCTTATGCCTTGTGAAATGAGGTATACAGTGCTCCCTGAAAGAGAACATTTGCTCTTATGCGAAAAAAAGCGGAAGAGCAAACGCGTTCCTTGGATGCAGCGGGGTTTTTGGGGGATACCAGAAGTATCCCGCAAAACCCCCATAGTCTAGACATACCCTTATTGCCCATCCCAATGTAGAGTGTAGGAATTGGGTTGTATCTCTTGAAGCATTATGAGCCCCCTAGTGCACCTCACTATCTTGTATTTTCAGAAGCCCATCAGAACCCCACCGGAGCAGCAGTGTGTATGTGTAGTTTGGCCTTGCATGTTGCATGCAGTTGCTAAACAAAGTCATTTGGACACTACTGTGTCTTCACAATGCTTTTCTGTGGCCAGAAGGGTTGAAGCTCAGGGCGGGCAGGTTGCTGCCGGAGGTGGGGTGGGATTGAAGCCATGGGTGGGTGGGTGGATTGCTGCCACTGGGGATTGGAGAGGCAGGTGGGTGGGAGGGTTGGAAACAGGGACAGGCCCATGGCCACATTGGGAGGTGGCTGCTCTGGATGCCATAGGTTGCCAAACCCTGACTCAGAGGCTTGTGTGCTACTTAATCATAAAATCATAGGACTGGAAGGGACCTCAAGAGGTCATCGAGTCCAGCCCCCTTGTATCAAATTACAAGGCCAAGAACAAAGAACTCAGCAAGGCAAAGTTGGGCCAATGATCACACTAAATGGTAAGATCTGCATCTTAATTTATTTATTAATAAAGCTGCTGTAAGTAGGACTATCATTGACTTTACAAAGTATCACCGGCACGCTGGCCTGTAAATAGAAGTGAATACGTTAAATCTCAGCACACTGCTTCTGAAAGGTTGCTGACCCTGTAATAGATTATTTTCACAGAAACACTGAATGAGCAGAAATAGAATGCTCAGACATGTGCTTTGGTTCCACTTTTACAAGCTGCACAGGAACCTTTATCTGAAACAAGAAACCCTACACACTCTCAGATCCCCATGTCACTTACCTGGAGTGAACCCAGATTCATACTTGGTTAACAGACTTTAAATTGGATAAATGATTGGGTAAACTGGAGATCTGAAAAGGCCCAAAGGACTGTTGTGTGCCTAATTCCCATTGATTTTATTTTCAATGAACACTTCGTGCCTTTGAAAAACTCCCCTTAGGATTTTTTTTCTTTAAAATATATCTAGCTAAGCTTATAGCCATGCAATAATTACAATGATAGAATGGTATATAGCTTGTGATCAGCTCTCACCCCCAGATTCCTTTTCTGCATTCTCCTTCCTACCTCTGAGGCAGTCATTTTCCAGTTTGTATGCGTGCAACTGCTTATTCCTTTTTAAGCTGAACACTTTGCATATCTCCTTGCTGAATTTCATCCTATTTACTTTAGATCATTTCTCCAGTTCGTCCAGATCACTTGGAATTTTAATTCCATCCTCTGAAGTTCTTGCAACCCCTCCATCTTGGTATCATTTGTAAACTTTATGAGCATACTCTCTCTGTCATTGCATAAATGTACCTTCCTTTATGAACCAAAGGCTAATTAGGACTCAGGTTTTTCTGTTGATTGTCTGATATCCATATAAGTTTCTTAGAGGTGCTGGTCCTGTATAGCTCATGAAACAAATATGACTCAGTATCAGCTTTATACATTTTATTAGCATAGTTAACATAAAATCAAGAAAACATATAACCAAAGCTAAGCTGCTGGTAATAATACAAAACAAACCTAAGAATAAACCAGTACAACTATCAAATCAAAGTTAAATAAAAAAATCAGTATGTTAGGCTCAATACTGGATTGCAATTAAAGCATGAAATGCATGAAATGTGTGTGTATGGGGTCTTTCCTCATTATGACAGCATGGCACTGTTTTTAAGGCCTTTGGCTAAGCAGGAGGCACAGCCATAACCTAGGAAATGTACAGTCACATCCTCACACATCCCAAACCAGTCATATTGAAGTATAGCAATTTTGGACTATTAGAAAGGCAATCCAAACTATCACCTACAGATAAAGGGAAGAGACAAGAAGATTTAAAGAAAACTTAAGTTGATAGCTGTCTGACTAGCAAGGAACCACTTAAGAGTTCTGGTTGAGAAATCTTCCTTTTTTCATTGTTTTGTCATTATGCTCCCCACTTCTCTATTGTTTATCTGTATGGTCTCTGTCTGGATCTTTGATTATTTTTGCCTGCTATATGATTAATTTTGCTGAGTGTTAAATAATTAAGGTTGTGGGATATAGTTGGTTAGGTAATCATGTTGGCATTGATTAGTTAAATTTCAGTAAAATGATTAGTTAACAGAGCAGACAGATTACTAAATAAATGGGAGGGGGAAACTGCAAGTGAGGGGGAAACAAGGGGAAAAAAGAAAAAGGAAACTGGATTTATGCTTGTTTGACATTTTAGAAGGGCAGTCTTCACTCAGCAGCTCATTAACTCCATAGGTTTCTTGGTCTTGATTTCTGCAGTTTGTAAATTTTGCTTACTCTGCCTTACAGTGCCTCCCTCCAGGACCTCCAGACACATCCAGATACATAGGACAACTTTTGAGGAAACTGGTATAGTATTATTCACATGAATGCTGGGTTCATGAGATGACACTTGTGTAAACTTGTGAGAAAACTTCCTATATTGACATCAGATTGGCTGGTTTCTTTTTCAACAACCAGTTACTCAGCATTCATACATCACCAAAATTAAAAATAAAATTGGAACAGCTCATTAACAATATCATCATTCTTTTCAAAAAAATAAAACAATTTATAGTAACCTATTTTGGTATTCAACTATAAGTTAAATAGCTTATCTTCTTTAATCGTCATCTAGACAGAGAAAACTTACTTTAAAACCTAGCATGAAAAAACTCATTAAAATAATTTTAAAAAATTATAGATTGTCTTTATTCCCACATTTGCTATTTCTTTCACAAACCATATGGTGCCATGATATTGTGTGCATTGTATGCTTTTAATCACTTATTGCTTAGTTATTAATCTCATGAAGTCAGAAATTGCAAAGGACAAGGCTTATAGTGAGAGCACTTAAAGGCAATTTAAAGCAATTGTACTTGTGCCACTGTTAGTAAACTAACTGGATAGGAACTAACATTAAGGTTAAAACTGAGGAAAAAGGAGATTCCATGCCTAGAAAGCCATGTTTTGTCTCCAGCATTCCACAATTTTCGAATTATGTTTAGATTTACAGAGTATTCTTTGTGTTGATATTGGTATTTAGAATAGATTGTATAAGACTCACTATAATACAGTGCTAGAAATACAGTGCATTTGAGATGATCCACACTTTGCGAAATACTGAACAGGGTCATGCATTACATAATCATCCCGATCTTTGAAACCAGTATGAAATCTCTGAAACTGACCTGACTTCACCTCTAACATTTTTTAAAGGGATAAAAGAAATGCCATCTAAATTAAAGAAATGAGGGATTGCTGAAGGAATATTGGAGGCTTCTGAATTGTAGCTTCAAATCATTCTCAACAGGATTATGAGGCTCTGGTAGAAGTTCCAGATGATGAAGAGAGGAGAGTAAAAGTACAGTGATAAAGGACTTAGTTTTGCAATGTGCTGAATAAAACTAGCTGAAATTTTCTGAATAAAAAGATTTTGTTCATTTAAGATGTGGTTAATAGATAGCTAATGGAGAAAAACTGAAAAGTAAGTGTATTTGACATAAAAATGCATGAAAAACTGTTTAAGGAAAAAAGTCCATTTTGAACCCTGCAAGTGAAAATATCTTTGACATGTTAACATTTTTTTCTGAATAATTGTTTTTCTGTTTTTGACCAGCTCTAGAACTGAATGTCCTTGTCTTCCATTAATGAAAATGGATAAGGAACATGCTCTGCATTTCACAGGAACTGTGAACTGCAAGGGTGCCATGGCATCAGCTGTGTGCCAGGGACACAGCTTGCTTTTCATCCTGTTCCCCAGATGCTAAGGGAGTGAGGGGAAGGTGCTTGCATTCTGTGTATTCCTCTCACACCTGGCGGATGAAGGGAGCTCACCAGCAGGTGTGAGAGGCATGCAAGGAATTCAAGCACTTTCCCCTCGCTCCCTTAGTGTCCAGGGAATGGGATTAAAAGCAAGACACGTCTGTCTCAGAGCATACAGCTGTTGCTCCCCCTAAGTGCCTGAAATGGCACCCTTGCTGTGAAGCTTTGCTAGGATTAAGTTTTGCAAAGCTTTCTAGTGATTTCATGTTAAATTCCTGATGAAATCCATCCAGTGATCATGGTTTCAAGTGGAAACTATGTTTTGAGCCATCAGGAACATCTGGTGGCATCACAGCTATCAGAGATGGATATGGTTGGCAGTACCATGGATATTTTATACTACTTCTGGATTCCAGCTTTATAGCACAGAATCCTCAATATTAAAAATCAATATTACCACTCTTCCTCAAAGAACTAACCATCTAAACAAACAATTGACACTGAAGTCTGAGGTCTAGAAAACATTCCTACTCCAGAAAGACAATGAAACTTGTCTTACTGAAATCCATAGGTCTTCAACATATGCTTAAAGCAAAAATATGTGCTTAAATGCTTTCCTGAATATGACTAAATTCATAAATGACATTCATAAATGTATTTCTGTTTGCAGGACAAAGTATGAGAGGATGCAGGTGTTATTTTCAGTATAAAATTGAAATCTAAAGTACAAGGGCAGTTCCTCTCCCCCCCTCCTTTTTTGGCACTATTTCAATTTGCTGTGACCTCAGCTATAGAACAGTTAGTTCATACATTTTTAATGTTATTTTCTAGGAGGCTCTGAGTTAATCGTTTTATTCACACAGTATGGAAACTCTTTGATGTCCTGCTGAAGAAAGTTCATTTTGGAATTGACATATATCATACTGGTCATCAAATGTGAGAATGCTACTTCATACAGCAGGATAGTTTCAATGCTAAATAGGAGATTAAAAAAATGTTTTATTAATCAAAGAAGTTAAATGATAGGTCCATCCATCCTTCTCCCAAATCATAGCTTTCCTTCGATTTACTATTTGTGTAATTGACAGAATACAACATTATGAATGAATTCTGCAGACACATCAAAGAAAAGCCTGAATCTATTCACTGGTTTCTGCTTAATTAATGTATTATAAAGTATGTATAGACTTTTTTAACTGTATGGTCTTGGGAGATCATAGATAATATAGAAGGATGGCAATAAATGTGGATACTTCCCTATATTTTACTGAACTGAGAGCTGCTCACTAGTGACTGCAAGTTTCTGAACTCCTTGGCTGACTATCTCAGTTGGGATTATGAGGTGTGAATGAGCAAACATAATTAGCTACTACACACTTCAAAATGGTCCCTTTGAATCAGGCACATAGGCATGCTCTATGTGACTAGCAGACAGAATTGCAGGTTCCACTGCTGATAATCTCATATCTTTTTGGGAGGGTGGACAATTTTAGGGGATTGATAATGGGATTTCAGAGCCTTTCATCTATGCATTAATAGTTCAAACCCAGCCCTGGCTAACCACGACTGAAAATAATAGCTATCTAATGGATGCTTTGGGTTCATGTGAAATTTATTTCCTAGGGTAGACACATCCCTATCACAAAAAAATCACCATTGCAATTTGCAGTAATTGGCATCTTTGCTGAAAACAGTCAGTAGAAAGGACAATGTTTGAACAGTCAGGGATACTGAAATACAGTCTCATTTTTAGTCTCAAAACAGATCTGAACAGCATGGATTAATTCTATGTGAGGTCTTTGGTCTGGGTGGGCTTGACTATTGAAATTTCATCCCTCCATGACTTCCAGCGGAGTTTCTCTTTTGTTTACAGCTTGTTCAGAAAGCAGCAGCACATTTGCTCACTGGCTTGAGTGGAGGCTGGATGTTACTATGCATTCCCTGTGCTCTCTACACTGCTTGCCTATGAAGTGGCCCTGAGCGTATTTAACAGGGTGGAAGGGAGCTTTGGCGCTCTGACTTCCTGCCTACCACCCACCTCAGGGAACCAAAAGGATATTGCCTTTTCCTCAGTGCTGGAAGAGAGGCAGAGTAACCCAGTCTGCTGCTTATTTCCTGGAGGCAGGGAGGTAAAATGTTCTGGTGCTCTGTCCCTGGTGCCACTGTGGGGGAAGGAACTGAAGACCACCCAAGCATTGTACATCCCTATTCCTGGAGACTGGGGGAGGGGGTGAGGAAATCTGCCTGCGGTTCGGTGACAGTTTAGCTGATCTGCAACAGATTCAGTGAAACATTTAGCTCAGCTGAATTGGCTTTTTCTAACAAAACTTTAAATTGCACCAGACGATTTATGAACAGCTCTAGTCCTGATCAGTATTTCTCTGCCGTGTATCTTCTTTCATATCTTAATGTGTGGAATTATCTCTCTCTCCTTAGACATCTATCTCAGTTCTGCCCCCTCCCCCTTATTTTGGTTTTCAAAGGTGCAGTTCATTATGTAGTCCTATTTATTTCCCAGGCCACTGTTCTGTTTTGCATTAACTGCTCTTCAGAGTTTGATTTTATAACCATCTGAGAGTACTTTCTTATGGTTTTTACTATACTTGGTATTTTATTGGACCACTGTGTCTGCCTCCAGTTATAGAGGCTGTGGGACTGGACCTGCAAAAGTGCTGATCTCCCAAGAGGCATTGCATCTTCACAGCAATTCTGACCCCATTCATTGGCACTATGGCTCCATTGAAACTTCACTTCCAGCTGTGCCCTACTGCACCACAGCTTATATAATCCCTTGTAAAGGGGAGTCCCTCTTATCATGGAAAGCATGGACATGTGTTATAAGAGTCCCACAGCCCCATTATTCTCTATTTCCCAGCACATTCTAATTCTCCCTTGTCTGCATTACCTAAATATCCCTGATCCCGCCTTTCCAAGGTAGCTTTTGCATTGAAACACTCATGAAGTGAATGTTGTAGGGTTTTACAGCAGTGCTTCTTCTCCCAGAGGCTTTTCTGTGAAAAGAGAACACTGGCAGAACCTAGGTCATAAGAAAGGTATTTATAGGCATTACCAGTAAAATACAAACATGGCACACACAAATTTTCCCTATTAAAAATATGTTTAATTATCCTAAAGTGGAACATCTGTTACATTTAATCTGATAATAGATATAAGGGGACCAAAAAAAGCTTAATTAATCAGAGTAATTGGACACATAGTTGAAAGCTGTATCTATTAGGTATGAAAGAAGGATGACAATATCCTAAGTGCTATATGCATTATTAATTGTTATATCAGATTCTATTAGCACAACTGGACTGAAAGATCTGTCAAAGTTGTCTTCATAAACAGCTATTTTCAGTAATCATAAATCAGTTGCTAATACTGGCTCTAGGCAAAACCTTGATATACTAAATCTCATCTCTAAAATCATTTTTTTAGTCAATTCCTAGGAACCAATTTAGCTTTTAAAAAAATATGTAAGTACTAAAACAACACAGGAATTCACTAACTTTGGATGACTCTTTTGCACTTGTGCTCAGAAAAAAAAAAGAAAGAACAGACCATACCGTGCTTTTTATTTTTAGTATGATGTTGTGCAGTTAGTTTTTAAAGTGGGCATTTGGTATTTAAGTATAGTAAATATCAAGAAATAACCTCTGAAAATTGACTATGGTGCATACACTAAAACTTTACAAATGTGTGTCTTTGGACAACTTCTAAATGCAGACTATATAAATATTTGAGCATTTATATAGCTTTATACTTGTCAGAGCACTATGTGGACAGCAATTAAGCTCTGGGACATCATTGTGATAGAGACAGAAAGGGATTTTACCCCCATTTTATATATAGGGAAACAGAGGTGAACTGGTTTGCTCAAACTCACACAAGAGGTCACCAGCTAAGCCAGAGCTAGGATTACGAAGCAGGCCTACCTGACCTTCAAAATATTCCTTTCTACAGATACTATTGTCTTTAGCATGCCTTTTACAGTTACCTTGTGAATGGACAGAATCCTGCGGTCTGTCTGTGTGTGGAACATCCAGTAACATCAATGGAAGCACTATGGCTTAGACCATTTTTTGCACTATGGTGCTACCATAAAAGCAAAAACAAAAAACAAAACAAAACAAAACAAAACCCCCAAAAAGGTTTGTTGCACTTAAAAAGTCCCTTCCATTTTGAAAGTCTTCTGGCTTGGAGGAATGCCACTGGAACCAGTAATCTCTCTCAAAATGTAAGAATGTATTTGATTGTGACCACAGCATGTTAAAGTATTACTTAGGGTATGTTTAAGCTCTTGTACAAAAGAAAGTGTATTAAATGTTGTGAGGAAAATTCTCAAAACTGGCTGCCTACCATGAATCAAGTAAAATCTACATTTGGTTTTTCGATTGTCAAACAAATGGGGCAATGGATTGGGACTAAGGAGACCTGGTTTTGATTCCAGATTATCTCCATCCTTCCCATGCGACTTTGGATAGAGCACTGAAATCTATCCAAATCCCCTTTTATAAAACGGGGCTAATACTTCTCTACTTCATAGGGGCAGTATAAGGATAAAAATCCGTTAATGGTTGTGAGGCAGTTCTCTCAGGAAAATTCTTTCCTTGGATGAGACTCTCTTTATCTTATGGGAGACATATATCGGAGGTCATATTCAGGGCTTTTGTCATTAAGTCACCATATTGACATTGTGAGTTTATGGTATAACAGCTTGCAGAACAGTACGTAAAATTACCTTCTATGAGCCTGAGAAATGCCAAAAGAGGGCCCCAAATGAGCTACAATACCCAAACATAATAGGATAATTTAAGGTACACATAATTTCCTGAGTTATAGCACTTATTCTGAGTGTGTTTGCTTTAGTGAGTTTAAATCAGTACCTTAAAAAACTGTATTAAATTACCTTCCTAAATTAATTCATAATATTCTTGTTAACAACTTAAGTTACAGTACTATAACATTTTATTCCCATGCCAGCTATAAATTTATTTACCGCTATCCATAGCATAATTTAACACTTGTATGGCATTTTCTGGTAGGCATTTTAATAATTAAATATTTTAATATGCTTCATACTAAGCTATTGGGAAGTTTAACTGTAGCTAGTAATCATTTCATTGATATAAATAAAGCACTGACTTCATAGAATACACCTTAATTTAGAGGGTGATTGAAGAGATGCAATCAATGAGTAATTCACTGAATAAGCACACTCAATTCTTTTAAATGTTTAGGACTTGAACTGCTTGGAAACTACAATGAAATGCAGATCCAGAGCTTCAGATTTATATCTTGTATTGTGAAATAACTGATGCACAATTCTAATTTCTGTACTGCAATGTGTTCTGTAATTGTCTTATGTTTTACACAGTTTATTCTGTAACACAAAGCTGCTTATTTTAGCACAAAAGAGGCCAGTTCCATATTTTCATGACATTATTTTTGCACTCCCAGCCTATCTCTCTAGGTAACTGCTGTTGCTTGCCTGTGGCTAGAAATAGTGGCTTCAAATTAATGATCACTTATTTTTTCACACCATTAAATATTGTGAAAATTGGGGCCAGATCCTTGGTTGCTGGGAATTGATGGAACTCCACTGCAGTCAATGAGTTATGCTGATTAGCACTCACCAGGGACCTGGCCCAGACAGTGACTATTTCTAGCTCCATAGTAGTATGTGAGGCTATGTCTAAACTACAGTGGGTTTTTTTTTAAAGAGGATATGCAAATTGCACGGGAATTTGTATATCTTCTTCCGATCTCACTTTGATCTCACTTTGTAAAGTGAAAGTAGTCTGGATGCAGTTTTTCTGGGGAAAAAAAAAACCCTTTTTAAAAAAACAACAAAAAAAACCCCAACGCTGTTCCTTAAAAAAGGGAGGTTTACACGGGGGTTTTTTTTTTTCAAAAAAGGGTTTTTTTTTTCCCAAAAAACTGCATCCAAACTACTTTTACTTTTGAAAAATCCTCTTTCGAAAGTGAGATCGGAAGAAGATATGCAAATTCCTACAGGAATTTGCATACCCTCTTTCAAAAAAAACGTAGTTTGGACATGCCTTACATGTGTGTCCTGCAGAGAGCAATCTGCATCTAAAAAAACATAATCAGAGCAGCACTCCCTTCAGCTATGTGGGTCGAGAGGATCCAAAGCCACTGCCGAAGGAAGGAAGATAGACAAGCCAAATCCAAGGCACAGTTCTTGATTTCCCTTTTACTCCTCTCAACAGGATCAGGTTGTAGAGGTCCTGAGGAGTTGGCTGGAACCAGTCCCAGTGGCATGCCACTTTCTGCCAATCATAGAGGGATTCCCAGGGGCAGAATGAGCCTTAGAATGCACCAGTTCCACTGCCAGCCAGAGCAGCTGCATGTGAGCATATACCCCACCACACACACACATCTACACAGAAGATATAAAAGCTGGAAACAGGAAGGGAGCTCTTAGCACCTGCTCCAAAGAGGGAAAGATGTTGGGGCTTGGCACAGACTGGATAAAGACTGACAAAGGTGTCTCATTGTCCTAAAACAACAACATTAGTGATTACAGTAAAGAGCGTGATATAAATCTGATTTTTCTCATTGCTTTCTGATAACCAGACATGAGCAAATAATTAGCTTTGTCTTTTCATTTCTAATGCCTGCGTGACATGCTCACATTGCTTAGATTTACAACAGTGATCTATAAGTCACAAACGTCCACCTTAATATTACATAATTAACAGTGGACTCATTTGTGGCATAAAGGCCCAGCCTACAGTAGGGTTTGATAGATAGGCACACTGCCCTAACAAATGCTCCTGAACAAATTGGGTACCACTGCCCTGGAGATGGGGGTGTAATTTCCAGCCTGGGTCAACTCTCTCCACACACTTGTTTTAGAATGCTCAGCATTCTAAAAATAGCAGTGGCACAGGTAGGTGTGATGGGCTACTCTATACCTTCTGAAACCTTAAGTAAGTACCCGGCATTTAGCCTGTGATACCTCTCATACTGCCACAGCAGCAGCATGATTTTTAGTGTGCTAGTTTGATTGCAGCTAGCACGTGTCCATCTATACTCTCTGCACTAGTGTGGACATACCTATTATGTGTTAGGTAAGGATGCCATGGCAGGTGTGCTTGCACTTCATCCAGAGGTATAATTGCAGCACAGTAGCACTAGCTTTGATTTAGCGAGCACATTGAGCAAGAGTAGTGAAGAAGTGGTGGCCTGGTTTGCAATGCAGGCTAGGCAAGCACACTGGAGACTATAGGTGCTGTCTTGCACTAAAGCCACTTCAGTCTTCTTCATTGCCACTTTGAGCTCTGCTAGCTAAGTTAAAGTCAATGCAGGCAGGCCTACCTGAGCTAAAATCATGCTCCTTGCTGTGTGCACAGGGCTGGTGAGGAGGGACAGAGAGCAGTACCATAACCCTACTCCTACATGAAACTCTAAGGAGGCTGGCTAGCGCCCTGGGCGGAGCACCTGTGGTCACAGGCATTCCAGAATTATCCACATGATGTTCCCCAGCTGGCTGTGTGAATGGGAGATGAGAAGGCTCTTCCCACCTCCGCAGGACAAACATCGCTGCACTTTGTGAAATATGAAGTTAGTTCACAAACTCCGGTTTATAGATTTTCATAGTTTTATTTTCCCTGAACAGCGCAACCTCTTCTGCTTTTTATGAATGTCTTTAGACGTTCCCAGACTGATCAGTGATATTAATTTAAAAACCAAGTGTCCAATACATTACTGTTAAGCCTGAAGCATCCATAAAGTAAATTAAACAGTAAAATGAAACCAGTCTTCAAGAAATACAGAGCAGATTTAGAAGCTATGATTTATTAGCCCTTTTTTTGCAGTATCACTTCCACTGTACCATCAGACCTTTCTGGTTTATAAAAGTTATGCCACTATACCAATAACTTTTGTTCCTTCTAAAAGCTCCAAAGCCTCCATTAGATTAAACACAGAATTAAGATTTAAAAGTTTTTTTTCTGGTTTTATACTGTTCTACAAAACTTTTTATATATAAAAATAAATTCCAATCTGATTGGAAAGTAGCCGCAGCCACTTTCCCCCTCCTTTTCTGAGTCAGAGTGCACTACTGCCATCTTATGGCAAATAAGAAGTATTGGACCAGCACTGAAAGTTGATGTCATAAGTGCCCACTAGTTAAATGCACCTATTAAACTTATTATGTAACTTATCAAATGTCATTTTGGTCCTTATGTTACTGTGGAATCTGTGCACAAATTATTATGGCGAGGAGCACATTTAGTACTTTTGGTGTTACTGGGCTGCCTGGATAATCCTCAAAATGACAAATCACTGTCTGTGCGATTAATTTTCTTTCTGTCAAGTCTAGAAAGATGAGAGATTTGGGGGACATCGTACAACATGTCAAGGAAATGCCAGCTGTCTCAATTACATCTCACAGCTAACAACGAAGCAAGATTGATGATTCGTACACAGCACTGTTTTTCATAACTTTAACAAATCTGAATTCCTCTGCAGATAAAGTAATGGGATCTGTCAGTCAGTGTGATACTCAGAACAGAGCAGCAACAGATATTTAAATAATCAATATTGTAACACTTGAAGGTGGTTGCAGTAAACCAAGGGAACCTAACTTTTCGTACAATAAAAGAGATATTACTTTTTGTCATCGCTCATGATTACCGTACTGAAGACTCTTACTGGCAAAGGCAAACGGTTAAAGAAATTATGATATATGACACAAAGGAAAGTTGAGAGACCAGGTAGGTAGGGTAATATCTTTTGTTGCATCAACTTCTGTTGGCGAAAGACAACCTTGCAAGCTACCAGAGCTTTTCTTTTCTGTGTAGTTTGAAAGCTTGTCTTTTTCATAGAAGTTGGTCCAATAAAAGATACTACCTCATCCACAGGTGACTCGTGGTAGCACTTGGGAAGTGCACTACCTACCTGAGCCTCCCCCCTCAAAATTTTAATTGCTAAATGGGGTGACCTTCTCATGTCCCTAGGCCTTCCCTGCACTCTCTCCCCCCTTAGGCACCAGCTGCCTATGTCTTCACCCACCTTGTCACTCTAGTATTCTGGGACCTACATGACTACAACAATACTACACAGAAAGGAAACAGATTTTTTTTCATATAGGACACTCTAATGTACTGTCAAATATTCAAATGAATGAAAAAGTCTCATCATATTTACCAATATTGTTCTATTAGGTCTCTTTGAACTGGTAATTGATATTTATTAGCTTATACAGGGATACTGCTTCATCTCATCTCACACTAAGTTCAAAGTCTGTGCATGTGCATATGTGAGGTATTTTTACAATTCTGTATTAGCTGTGTTTCTAGATCTGTAAAAAGTCTTCAATTCCTGAAACAACATCTTATGAAAACATCTCACTGTGCCATTCAGTACAAATGTTAACAAAAAGCCAATGAATACCATCAAAAGGCATGGCTGCACATGGCAATTGTACTGGGGGGCAGGAAAAAATGGGGTGAGGGCAGCAGGTCTACAGCATGTGCTCAGTTCCTGTGAGCCAGTGAAGCTCAAGTATCCCAAAGAGCTACAGGGTAGAGGAGACCAGGATGGATTGGATAAGACCTACAGGAAAAGGTTCCACAGGACAGCACCTCTTGAAATTCCTGAGCTCAAGGGATCTTTTTTTCCTCTAGAATATGCAGACCCCACTATCACATGCCTGGGTCATCTCATAATTCATTTATGTTTGTTGACTTTGAGCTATATATGACGGCTACGTCTAGACTGGCATGATTTTCCACGAATGCTTTTAATGGAAAAGTTTTTCCGTTAAAAGCATTTGTGGAAAAGAGCATCTAGATTGGCACGGACGCTTTTCCTCAAAAGTACATTTTGCGGAAAAGCGTCTGTGCCAATCTAGACATGGTTTTGTGCAAGAAAGCCCCGATCACCACTTTCGGGACTGGGGCTTTTTTGCGCAAAACAATACCGCGTTGTCTACACTGGCCCTCTTGCGCAAAAGTATTTGTGCAAGAGGGCTTTTGCCTGAACGGGAGCAGCATAGCATTTCTGCAAGAACACTGACAATCTTACATGAGATCGTCAGTGTTCTTGCAGAAATTCAAGCGGCCAGTGTAGACAGCTGGCAAGTTTTTCGCCAAAAGCAGCTGCTTTTGCGGAAAAACTTACCAGTCTAGACGCAGCCGACAAGTACCATTGCTTAGACCTCCACATGCAATCCTAGGCACTAGTGACACAATGATTGCTAACATTCTTACCCAATTACAATTTACAGTAGGCTTTTGCCATCTACCAGCTTGCTGAGAATGCTCCAGGGGATGTGTCAGGTCAGAAGTTCATTTGTAGGCTAATTTGAAGGTAATTGTCGACCACCCAGGTAAACCTCATCCCAGGAGGCTTACCTGGGTGGTCAACAAATACCTTTGATATCGACACCCACGCATCCAGACTATCGCGCTGGGCCGACAAACAGCTGATCAGCTGTTTGTCAGCTCAGCGCGGCAGCCATGTAAATTTAAATGAAGCGGAGATTATTTAAATCGCCGCTTCATTTTACTATGTCTGGTAGCCTAATCTACATGCCTCTGGCGACAGAGGCATGTAGTCTAGACGTACCCTAACTTAGCCTTTGAGATCTGACAAGATCAAAGTGTGTCATGGTACTGCTGCAGGCGATTGGTGTTGTTCTTGCTGAACTTGTGAAGACTTTGGGAATGAAATAACAGCAAACAAACCTATGTTTCCCACATAATACTGTGGCACACTAACACTGCACTAACAGGCAAGACACAACATACACTCACAATAAAAAACAGCAGTAGTGTAAATTAAAGGTGACAATTTAATTGCACACATCAGGAAATGGAGTGTTGCTAGCTAAATACTCAACTGCTGTATATTGCTGTAGCTACACTTAAGTCAGTGAACCCATGTTAATGTACACCAGCCAAGAAGCTGGCCCAGCATTCTCAACTTGAAACTTTCACTCTGTCCATAGCTGATATTCAGTATAGTAGGGTATTTCAATATCTAATCTCAGGAAATAGTATATGACCCAGGCTCCCAAACTGTGATCTAGTGAAGTGTTTCTCAACCAGTGGTACCAGTACCCTTAGGGGTACTTGAGAGAAGTCTGGGGGATACATCAACACAACTGAAATGTAGAGAAAATGGAATTTTTAAGTTTTACAGCGCTTTATTATTTTTTTACTTTATACACCCAAAAAATTCATCGCCTGCCCAGCTATGATTAAGCTGTTTAAACAAATGTGTTGCAACGGTAGAAAAAAATTGTGTGTGTCTGAAAACTGTACGTACTGGGGGTACTTACAACTTTTTTTTTAAAGAAGGGGTACTTTATTAAAAAAAGTTGAGAAACACTGATGTAGTGGTTCCTGGTGGTCTACTCTGCACACGCTGGTAATCTGTGAAGAGCTGGCTTGTCTTATAATGCAGGCCCCTCCTTGTTTACAGCTTCTAGATTGCACTGACACCTAACAAACCCCTGATTACTTTTCCACTTAGATAATGGATTTAGAGATCACATGAAAGTTGGCTGAACATAAACAGGATGGGTAAGATGAGCTGTGGACTCAAGAATGAGAGGGGGAATCATCCAATCTTTCTTTTAGGATATACACCACACAATGGAAAAGTTTGAGTATCCCTGGTATATGCAGATATATAAAATACCAGGGATACGCATCTCAAATTGAGAGATTAAGGTGTTGAGTACAATATTCATCAGTAGTATTGGAAGTACCAGCAGAACTGAGCTTCTTTCCATTATGCTATCCTGCATCATTTGTTAAAAAGTATCTCCTGTTGCTCAATGTAATTGTATAATTACACAGTACATTTTGTTCTGATGAATATCGCAAAGGGGCACAGTTAAAGTTACTAGTTGGGAAGTAAGACTGAATTTCCTAACTTTAGTACTACTCACATCTCAGCCTTAGTATCTCAACAATACAATTCCTTGCCTGAGGTTGCTTGTGCTTGAGCCACAGCTGTGTGGAAAAAAAGTGCTCAGGGTATACAATATAAGACATGCCGTGACCATTTCCTTGTTCCTCCAAGAAAGTGCCCTTTGCCTTCTGCAAAGAAATGTTAAGCCCATGAGCTCCAGTAGGCCAGTATACAAGCAAAGAGAATATAGACTTGAAATCCTGATAATTTTATTTCCTTGCATGCATATTAGCTGTCTCTTTGAATCAGCCTGGCCTGGGATAACACATACACAGGACTGTATACACTGGAGAGCTTCAGAGTGAGTCTTGTATCTACACAGAAAACCACGTAGGCAGGAGACTATGGCTGATTTGTCCATTTTGAGAGAATTCTCCTGATCAGTTACAGAATCAAGGAGGCTGTATTTTGAATGTAATAGTATATTTCTTAATCTAATGTGCCCAAAGCACTAGGGCCAGATTAAGTCTTCTAGGGGCTCTTTTAGAAACTACTAGATTTAGTGAGTCCCCCTTGGCTCTGGGATTTGGTAAAAAATCAGGGAAGCAGTGTGCAGGAGAGGGTTGCAGGTTGAGGCAGGAGTGTGAGTGCGGGAGGGAGGGAAGGACGGATGGTTCCGACTGGGAGTGCAGGATTGGGGGTGGGGATAAGGTGTTTAGAATGCAGGGGGCTCCAGGTTGTGGTCAAGTGATTTGGAGGATAGGAGACTGGGGTGGGTATGCGAGATCTGGGCAGAGATTAGGTATGGGCTGGGGCTCGGGCTTGAGAGTGTAGGATCTGGGGTCTGGGAAGGCATTAGGAATTTAGGGATTAGGAATTAGGAATGCAGGAAGAGTCTGTGGGGACAAAGTCTGGGAGTTAAGGTACAAGAAAGGACTGAGACAGGGTTTGGGATGTGGGTGCTTACATGGAGCGTGAACAGATGGCTCTGCATGACCTTCACTTACTTGCAAATACCACCCCCGCAGCTCCTATTGGCCAGGAATCAGGGCCAATGGGAGCTGTGGGGGAGTGGAACCTGCACACATGTACAGCACCAGAACATAACTTCCCTGTGCACTGCTCATCATGGTGATGTGGCTTCAGGGTGCGGAGCAGACAGGGAATGGCAGCATGCATAATCATCTTTTCTCTCTTTCCCCCACAAGGCAGAGCTGTCCTGGAACACATCACACAAGGGTTTTAGGTCTCTGGTCTGCAGCCCCGAAAGTCCATCTAACTGAAAATCCAGGGAGGGAGCTCTTGGGGAGTTAATCTGCATGATGACTGCTTTGTTGATTTACTTCATTTCTGTCACCCATTTGAGAAGGACCAAATTCTCCCTCCTTGGATAAGTCAATACTGAAAGATCCAGGGGACTCCATAAGGGGCAATGGATGGAAGCCCTGTGTTTGTATATCAACCCTGCATCCCAGTGTCAACTGCCTTCCCATAGCTAGCTGAGAGAATGGCTCCCTCTGAGCCTCAAGACTCCCTCCTAACTGCTAGTTTTACTGGCATCCCTTTGGGAAGGATGGGCTCCCCAGGACATATAATAAACCCCAGACATATATTATTTTGTCCATGTGGATAGAGTGGGGAGGATGGACTTATATTCAGCCTGCCAACTTCTCCATCAGCCCATCCAGACTTGATTTCCAGCCTCAGGGTTGACTCCAGACTAGGTGCCAGGTGGCAAGTTTTCAACCAGAAATTCTGGTCAATAATGGGACCTCGCCATAGCGGGACAAAAGTCCTGTTACTGCTGGTGGTGGAGGTAGGGAAATGTGTGATCATCAACTCCCAGCAGCCAGGGCCACCTCCTACCCACAGGCAGGAAGGCTCCAATTCAGGCTGGGGCTACCGTGTTGGCCCTGCAAAAAAAGAAACCCACCTGGAGAAGGGGAGACAATCCAGCAACAAGGAAGGAGAAGGGAAGAGAGCAACATGCAGGGAGAAGATTGATTGCGTGAGGAGCTTTAGAAGAAGAGGTGGAGAAGGCATGGCCTTGGAGGAAGAAGCAGGACAGTGAGTGGGGATTTACAGGTCCAGTTTCCAGCCGTTACAAAATTGGCAACCCTACAAAACCACAGAGAGAGCTCTGAAAGGCAGTGAGTCACCTCTGTTTGCAAATCTATGGGCAGTAATAATAATCATCATAAAGAATTTATATTTACTATTGGTATTGTGGGGGAGCCAAAGAGCCCATGCATGGACTAGCACCTTATTTTCTTAACTGCTACAAAAACTCAGAACAAAATGATGGTCCCTTTCCTCAGGAGTTTACAATTGCTATTCCCAAGAGTTTCTTTTACTCCAAGATCATAGAATGAATAGCAATGACTGGATTCATCTTTTATTACAGCAACTGATAATATCATGTGGCACAATGAAGTGTAGACACCTCATATGGGGTCCAGTACAACAAACACTTAAACAAGTAAGTAAATGAAGTCAAAGACACGGTCCTTTTAAACTCATAAAGTACTCAAATGAGTAAACTTACTTTATATTCATAGTATGTTTTTTCAGGACTGGGCCTTATGTCAGTCCTCAAAGAGTAGAATTGCATGAGGTATGTGATTTGTGTGTTATACACAGGATTTACCAAACCCAGTCACATGGGTGAATAAGGATAATAAAGGTAAATACCCCAGTCAAGTGAGAGGACCCAAATAAACACTGATTCCATTGGCTAGTGTTGCACATTTTCCTTTTGTATTGAAATCAAATGAAATTAAATACAAGCTTCAGAACATCTAATTTTACCATCTGGGCACATTCAGCTCATACCGCTATGTCTCAGATCTAATGAGACTTTAAGTGGTGCTTCAATTTTTGGGGTCACACTGGGATCCATCTAAATGAATCAGAGTCCATTAAATACCTCATCAAATTCCTAAGACTATCTTTAGTATCCTGTTCTGTAGTCATTGTACATTCATTTGATCATCTGCATTTGTTGATTGCTCTTCAACCCAAGCACACATGGGACTTCCTGTTCCACTCTTTTAAACTCTACAGGGTGGCACCTGTGTTTATGCAGACATGACAGTATAACTTTGCCACACAGGCTTATGTTGCAAATGTTATGTAAAATCAGTTTAGTTTTTAATTTAACACTGGGTAGATTACTCCAACTCTTTAGTCAACTGGAATGATTTGTAGGTATCCAATAACTGTGGCCTTATCACGGTGGCATATTTCACCATCCCCAGTTCCCTCTGAAATGCCATTTATTTCATTCTTGGCCATAAACTTCCCTTAAGTATGTATCCAACTAAAATCATGGTGCTAAATTCTGCCATCCTTTTTGCGGCAGGGAGCCTCAAAAAGTTATGAGTTTGTAGAGCACCTACCACACTGACTTTGTAGACTATGGCTATTACTCTTAAGGGCTATGGATGCAAACATTTACTACTAAAATGTCACTGATGTTGGTGACATCCAGAAATAACATTCAACCATGTGGGAATTCTGATTACCTACAGCTCTGAGGAAAGACTGCTAAAAGAGTACATTGTGAGACTATTTTATTTATGAGAAAGTTTTCAAATCATTTCATTGTGTTCCCAAAGAGTCTGGAGCACACCCAGAGTCCACACTAATTTCTACATCCCTTTCTGTCCACTGACCCAAAATACCCACAAAACCCACAGTGGGTGTCTTTGAATTTTATCAGTTTGACTGTCCTCAGGATGTTTGAAGTGGTGTTGAAGCTGTGTTGGTCCAAGGATATCAGAGATGTAAAGTGGTTGAAGTAACATTATTTACTGGACCAACTGCTGCTGGTGAAAGACACAAGTTTTCAAGCTACACAGAACTCTCTTTTAGGATGGTAAAACATGCAAAGTCACAATGAGGACTTTTACACATTCATTGTGTGTTTTCATAATGCAATGTGACACACCTGGCTTTTTGTCAGCATTTAAATTAAGAGGTGGCATCCAGTAAACATTGCCCTGAGTAGAAGTGGGCCTGCAGGTAGTCCAGTCTTAATGTCATGCAAAACAGGGTGGCATAGCAATTGGACTGCCAAGCTAGTGCAAAAGGGTAGTATGTGGACCTGAACGTTTCCTCACTAATTCAGTACTCCAATGAACTTAGTACACTCTCAAAGCAGACTATAAAATACATATTAGCTGGTCAGTTAGCATGCTATAAACGTTTGCATTGTGTGGACACAGGTCATTTGAGTTCACATTAAACCCAATGTAGATAAGCCCTATGATTCTCTGGGGGCTACAGGTTCAGACCCAAAATTCAGAGTCACAATCTGGGAGAGTCACAATCCCTAGACTCCCATCTCCCAGTTTCCCTGCAGCTACCCACCAAGGAAGTGAAAGAATGCTTTCACCCCTTTATGCTTCTGTTTGCATTAAAACACTCAAATCCTCAATCTGTTTTATTCAGGACATTTTAATGAACAGCATAAAATCTGGGGCCTAACTCTAGGGATGCTAATTAGTTACATCCCCATGTGGGTCAATATTCCCAGATCAAGCTCTTTATTTATATATTATGTCTAAATCTCCCAAATGTAAAACTTTCCTCACAGCTGTCTTTCATTCCAGTTTACTTACTTCTACTTACTTCTGATCCTTTGTCCTATATTTTAAGTGCTTCCTTGACTTCCATATCTGAAAACTGAAAGATATATTTCAAGGACAAAAAGCAGAGTCTTTCTGTAACAAACAGCTTCTATTTCTGATCAGATAGAAGGAAGTGCTCTTTTGAATGCTTGCAGCAGTTAAGCAAGTGGGTAGTTCTAGAACACATATTTCCATTTAGGGCAAAATCAACATATTTTAGGCCAGATCCTGATAACCGATGCAACCTATTCTGCCCCTCCCACCCCGCCCACTTCCACATAAGTAGTTATATACCATTCCATCCTCCTGCACCAAGAGGGCATTTTAGGGGCATGCTGTGGAAAGAACTGAGTGGAATGCTGATGTGCATCTTGACTCCTTGGCTTCCACTGCAGCTGGTAAAACTTAGAAGAGTTCTCATTGGCTTAAGGATCAGAAAGTCACAATGATGGTCTGCAGCCATCTTGCAGATCCCTCACCACCATACTCCTGTATCTGTGTCAGATGCCAAAGCTTGCAGTCCATTAATTCATCACTTCCTATTCCCAATATACAGCTATCTTATAGCTTCGTAGCTTAATTACACAGAATTATAAGGTACCACTTAAGTGATTCTAAGTCTGCTAAAAATTATTATTTCTGTTCAGTTCTACTTTCTGCTAGCTTTTTTCAGCAATTACAAGGTGCCATTAGCTGAGTTTCCGCCTCATCCCTGCATATCAATATTTTACAGCATCAATAAAATACAAAGCTATTGCCTATTTCCCGTTATCCACATAGAAGTAGCCTCTGGATGAACTTCAATTTATATATCCTTAGGATTCTGCTTTAGTCTGTCATAAAACACTCATCCTCATAATGGGCTTGATTCTGATGTCACTGAACCCAGTGCACGTCAGGAGTAATCCCACCGGAATCATTGGCGATGTAGCAATGTGAAGGCACTAAGAAATCAGAATCCAGAATGAATCTTGTGGCTGCCTTTAAATTAGTAACACTATACTCTTCAATGCATTGTGACCAAAGCATAGTTTACAAGGAATAACTCATAATAACGTAGTGATTCAGATCAATGGTCCATCTAGTCCAAAACCCTGTGTTTCAGAGGACATGAAAAGAATAGGTACTAACCAAGTGATAGGTTCCCTGATGCCCATTCACAGCTTCTGGCAAATAGAGGCTAGAGACACCATCCCGGTCCATCCTAGATAATGGTAATTGATCCTTCAAGAATTTATTTCTCTCTTTTATGAATCCTATCATAGTTGTGGCCTATACAACATCCTCTGGCAAAGACTTCCACAGATTGACTGTGTGTTGTGTGAAGAAACACTTCCTTTGGTTTGTTTTAAACCTGCTGCTTATTAATTTCATTTGGCAACTCCTATTGCTTGTGTTATGAGAAGGACTAAATAACACTTCCTTATTTACTCTCTGCACACCATAGTTATTATATCCCTCTCTTTTCAAAACTCTTTTCCTGCCTTGAGGGCGGGGGGCTGGACTCGATGACCTCTTGAGGTCCCTTCCAGTCCTATTATTCTATGATTCTATGATTCTATGAAAAGTCCCAGTCTTATTAATCTTTCTTTGTATGGAAACTGTTCCATTCCACTAATATTGTGTTGCCCTTTTCTAAACTATTTCCAGTTCCAATATATCTTTTGAGATAGGAGGACCATATCTGAAAGCAGTATTCAAGGTATGAGTGTACCATGGGTTTATATACATGCAATATGATATTTTTTGTCTTTTTTTCAGATTTGGATGGGAAGTACACAGAAACACTATGGTCCTACCCCACAGAAGTTAATGGCAACATTTCCCACTGAGGCCAGGATTTCACCCTAAAAGTATTATGCTATTTCAAAGGAAAACAGGTTTCAATTACAGTACTAAGGCATTTGTGCTGAATGTCTCTTTATTTAATCATATCAGTTAACAGTTTTAATTGGGTTAAATCCTATCTGGTTAGAATGTATTAAGATAATGAATATGACAATGTTGGCAGTGCCTTAAAAGTGGCTAGAAAGAGCTAAAGGATTAGAAGAACATAGCTTTCCAACTAGTGATCTTTCTCCTTTTCCAGGAATGTCTAGCCACCATGTATAAAATCACTGTCTGCTTTTCTTCCACTAGGATTTTCCCTCAGAAATTTCTGAGATATTTCTCAGGAGTTGAAACAGGGTAAAAACTGGTAGCCTTTATTCAAGTGCAGCAGGGTAAGATAAAAAGTATGTACAACAGGTCAAATTAAAAAATGGAATAAAACTCTGGATGCCAACTATTGCAAAAGACAACTCCATTTCAACATGCAGCTTTTTTATCTCACTTTCCTCCTCCCAATTTGTTTAAGAAAAGAAGGATTTACAGGATAAAAATATTTAAAACAAGGTCTGTACTGCATTACTACCTGAGACAAATAAAAATTTCTGCATAATAAACTTTGCCCAGTTATACTTCTTGTATACTTCTTAGTTCTATGTTTGATTCTTCAGATGCAGTGATCTGGAGTCTTAATAAATGACACTAGCTGTGGCAAGCAACAAAGAACAATCCTAAAATCTCATACCATATCATGGGGAAAAGCAGATGTGAATCTGAAATTCGCTGGGTGATGACATGAGCAAGATTTGTAACAAGGGTGGACCACAGTGTGAAATCAAGACCATGCCATACAGTGATATTAGTAGCATATTGGTTCCAAATCAATCAGATTGACATACAATCTGTGATGGTTGGTCACCATGGTTTTTTAGAAAATAAAAATTGTTTCTGCTGAGTGTCACTATCAAGAATCAGGCCCCAAGAAATCCACTAGGGTATGTCTACACTACCCCGCTAGTTCGAACTAGCGGAGTAATGTAGGCATACCGCACTTGCAAATGAAGCCCGGGATTTGAATTTCCCGGGCTTCATTTGCATAAGCGGGGAGCCGCCATTTTTAAAACCCCGCTGGTTCGAACCCCGTGGAATGAGGAGTAACGGTAGTTCGGACTAGGAAGCCTAGTCCGAACTACCTAGTTCGTGCCGCGTGTAGCCGCGCGGCACGGGGTTCGAACGAGCAGGGATTTAAAAATGGCGGCGCCCAGTTTATGCAAATGAAGCCCGGGAAATTCAAATCCCGGGCTTCATTTGCAAGTGCGGTATGCCTACATTACCCTCCTAGTTTGAACTAGGAGGGTAGTGTAGACATACCCCTAGAGAACAGGTGTAAAGAGCACAATATGTGTTTATATTTAGACATGAGCATCAAGGTCTGAATTCTGTTAAACCACATGGCTGTAACTGAGTAACAATCTGGTCCCAAATGTGCTTATGTAAGGGAGCTGTTGCCTGAGAGAGAGTCCTTCCCAGGCATGGACAAAATCATGCTTGGAACCTAAATTCATTTTGAATTCAGCATGTAAAATGTTCTCAGGAGGGAAATATGCTATTGAAAGAGATGTTATGTTTAATTCCATACAGATCCAAGGAAGTTTGTCAGAACCTAGAGACAGAGTCTAGTTCAGTAAAAATCCTGAGTCATAAATGGGATGTTATAACAGCCTTATTGTGAGAGCAATTCATCTAATCCGCTTGGTTCCAATTTGAAGTAGGCCCTAATTCATTCATATCAGTGATGTCAGAAATATAAGATGATACTACATTTCAAGCCAGATAACTAGTATCAATTGGAAAAGAAGGAGGTAGCTAATCAGAAATTCAGTGAGGAATGGCCATAAGGCAGATATTCATAGTTCATTGACTACCTGAATGAAATGCAGGTGTGTGGACTCATTTGTGAGAGATTCAAGAGGAAACTAGCTTGGAGATGCAACAAAGATTAACTTTTTTGTTGTTACATATCTGGGGTAAAATGAAAGTGCACACTCTTAAATCCACAACCAAACATTGGCATTTTGCTTTAATCACATAGCTAATAAACACATTGGTATTATAAGCTAATTGGTGTTTATATGGGGATTCTGGTATATTTTAATAGAGATGATCAAACTTTTTTGGAGAAAAAAAGCCAATTTGCCCAAGACAGAGTAGTAATGAAACAGGTCCTAGTTTGATGCATATCACAATGAAAAAGTAGAAACATTTTAAATTGATAAAACAAAATATTGACATTTTCTGAGTAAAAAATTCCTGTATTTATTTAAAATTATTCTTTGTTTTGAAATGTAAGTTTTAGACTAAAAATATTTTAAAAGGTTGAAATCAATATTAAATGTTTCAAATTATTGAAATGAAATGTTCTTGTTTTTATTGAGTTTTGGTTGATGAATATTTGAGATTTTGAATTTCTATCTGCATTTGAGAAATAAACTCTCAATATTATTTTAGGGATGGAAAAAAACATTTTCCACTCAGGTCTAATTTTCATCCCTGGCATATGCAACAAATGCAGTCATACATGGACTGAAAAGTTTTTCTTGAAATGTAGCCAGTTCAGTTAGAAACATAGAAATAACAGACACAATGCAACGTTCCAGATATAATAACAGGAGCTGAAAGTCAACTTCAGCTTCAGAGCTTACATTCAATATGCTGAAAGAACATTCATTTCTTATACACAGCTCTGTCCTTATCTAGTACTCATGCTGTCTCCCAGTAATGTCAAGCACTAGGGAGTCCTAAGCCAATTCCCAATGAAATCAATAGCACCATTTTCCTCTAAAAAAGGGTATGATGCAAAGGCTATGCAAAAGAAGAGTCTAATCTAATTCTCATTGAAATCAATGGAGAAATTTTCTCACCTGACTTCATTCCATGCACATATGCTTACTTTAAATGTACTGTTCAGGTCAGGCAGCAGTAAAATGCAGTTTCTGACCCCGAAATTCCCCAGATTTCCAATAATAAAGTTCTCAGTACTTAGATTTCTGTCACTGGGCATGCATAAAGCCTATTAAATCCTTACACTACTAAGCAGGTGAGTGCCTAGTTCACCCATAAGCCCTGGGGGAATCATAAGCTAGGTAGATAAATTCATGGAGGAAGGTCCATCAATGGATATTAATCAGGGAGGGCAAGGATGGCCTGTTTGTCAGAAACTGGGAATGAGTGCTGGAGGTGGATCACTTGATGGTTACCTGTTCTGTTCATTCTGTCTGGAACTGGCCACGGTTAGAAGACAGGATACAGGGCTAGACAGACCTTTGACCAATATGAGAGTTCTCATGTGTTCCTCCATTTATCTGACCTATAGGGCCCAGATATGCTGAGATTGTCAGAGTTCCTCTTGATCCCAAAGCTCTCCATGACATTACTCCTTGGGAGTTGATATCATAGAGCGATGCAATATCTCTGTCTTGTATAGGGTTGGCACAAACTAATCAAAACCACATGCTTTTACTTAAAGCCAGTGCTTTATAAATGCCCTGCACTCGAAACAGAGGGCTTCTATTTTGTTACTCTTTTTGGTCATCTCAGGCATATACTCCAAACTGCAAAATACCTCTCAGGTTTGCCCCTCAGTAGTTTGGAGAGGTCTTCAGGCAATTCAGCTGCAGAGTTCCAGTGGCCAGCTTTCCTTTTGTGGCTGGAGATCTTCACAGTGTGATCTGCTTGAACCAGACCCACAAATCCCCTTATACTCCAGAGTAACAAAGACATGTCAATCACAAGTATCACATAGCTGATCAAATGGAATCAATTGCTGAACAACTGCAACCGTTATGAAGACTACCAAAGCAAGATGAGGTTTTGTGGTTTCAATGTGTTAATCTTGGCAGGTGTAAATATTTCCAGACTGACTGTTTTTCACAGGCATTTACCCCCACACATCAGGAAAAGTAAAGATAGTCCAATTCACCCCTCCTGTCTTCTGGCTTTGCCTTAACTAAGCTTAGTTGCTAAAAAGATCTCATAAATAACTCTTCTTACTGATAAGCGAAATAATTGATAGTCCATTCTAATAGCTGGCAGTGGCTTCAGCACCTTGTTAAAATACTCTTCCAAAAGAAGGCACCTAAATTGCGCAAGAGACCATGAGTATAGCTCCTGGGCTGTGTCTACACTGCACCCCTTTTCCGGAAAAGGGATATAGATTAGACACATCGTTATTGCAAATGAAGCGGGGATTTAAATATCCCCCGCTTCATTTTTATAAACATGGCTGCTGCTTTTTTCCGGCTCGGGGCTTTGCAGGAAAAAAGCGCAAGTCAATAAAGCCTTTTCCGAAAGATCCCTTATTCCTCTTAAAATCAGGAATTTAAATCCCCACTTCATTTGCAATAACGATGTGTTTAATCTGCATCCCTTTTCCGGAAAAGGGGTGCAGTGTAGACACAGCCCTGATGATTAGTGGTTAGTGTAGGTTCCTGTAATGTAGTGGTCCAATTTCAAATCCATTCTTTGGATGAGTGGAAGCAAGAACTTATATGCATATCTCCTTCTTCCCAGGAAAGTGCCTATCCCACTAGGTTATAGAATCACATCCACCCTCCTCATTCAAGTATATGAATAAATATATTTAATTTCTTGTATAAAACATTTAATTAGTTGATACAAAGATGTACAGCTTCACCAGGAGAGATTTCCACTCCAGAGGTTTTACAGGCTTTACAGTCCGGGCACGCACAAAGAAGGAAAAATCAGCTCTCAACATGCTCTTCCAGATCAAGCAAGGTGTAGCTTTCAACCACAATATCCTTCCTTCCAAGCAGGGGCTTTTAGGGTATAGCACTATTCCTTTGTGGCCTTTGAATGTTTGTTTGAGAGAGAGTGGTTATGGCTTGAATACTTAACCCCAGGAGAGTATCCCTGGCTCTTAACTCTGAGTAGAGAGAGGTGCCTTCCTATACTTTGAGGCAGACACCTAACTTCATTTGAGAGATGAGCCATAGTTGACACCTCTGCATTTCCTGCTGACTATCATAGGGGAAAGGAGAAGGAGGTGGGGGTGGAATGTAAGGCACAAGGCCCTACTGGGGCATGCCAGGGGGACTTCAGTCCTCGTCCACCTGGAAGCTCTCCCACAGGGATTCCCAGATGCGGACAGCCCCCTGAAGGGCCTCCTGGCTGGCAGCCGTGTGGGGCTGTGTGTACTGGCCAGCCAGGCGGTCATACTCTGCCATCCAGGCTGGCAGGAAAGCCTCCCCCTTCCTCTCACATAAATTGTGGAGCACACAGCACACTGCCACCATGTGCGGAATATTGTGCTGGGAGAGGTTGAGGCGCGTGAGGAGGCACCTAAATCATGCTTTCAGTCGGCCGAAAGCCCCCTTAACCACAATGCGGGCCCTGCTGAGCCTGGCATTGAAGGCCTGCCGGGAGGGGCTGAGGTGTCCTGTGTAGGGCTTCATCAGCCAGGGCTGTAGGGGGTAGGCCACATCTCCCAACAGGCACACTGGCATGTCCACATCCCCAACCCTGATGTGGTTGTTGGTGAAGAAAGTCCCGGCATGCAGCCTCTGGCATATGGAGACATTGCAGTACACTCGCGCATCATGTGACTTGCTGGACCAGCCCACATTGATGTCCGTGAACTGGCCCCAGTGGTCAGACATGGCGTTCAGGATCACAGAGAAGTACCCCTTCCTGTTGATGTAGAGGGAGGCCTGGTGTTCCGGGACACGGATGGGGATGTGCGTCCTGTTGATTGCCCTCCCACGGTTGGGGAAGCCCAGGGCACTGAATCCCTGGATGACCGCGTCCAGGTCAGTAAGGTAGATGACTCTGCAGAGCAGCACCCTGTTGATGGCCTTGACCACCTGCAGAGAGATACAGAAAACCAAGGGTCACTGGGGTGCCCGGGTGGCTGGTAGTGTTCGTTCCCTGCCACTGCCCCGCGCCCCACTCCCAGGAGCAACTCCTGCTGCAATCCTGGCTGCCGCAGGTGGTCTGTAGCACAGCTGGGACAGACCAAACCCTCCTAGGGAGGGCACTTACACTACCTCCCCCTCCCCGTTTTCCCTGGGACAGCCCATGTCTTCCTTGCAGCCCCCCGTCCTGGCCCAGTGGCCGGTGAGTGCTGTACCTGCATGAGCACCGCTCCGACGGTGGATCTCCCCACGCTGAACTGGTTCCCCACGGATCGATAGCTATCCGGCGTGGAGAGCTTCCAGAGAGTGATGGCCACCCACTTGTGGAGGGGAATGGCGGGCCTCATGCATGTGTCCCATTGCTGCAGAGCAGGGGCGAGCCACTCACAGACCTCCAGGAAGGTGTCCTTCTTCATCCTGAAGTTCTGGGTCCACTGTTGGTCTCCCCAGTGCTCCAGGACGATGTGGTCCCACCAGTCACTGCTAGTGTCTAGATGCCAGATGCGGCGGGGCACGCTGGCATCCGGGCACAGCTCCTCCAGGGTCTCCAGGGCAGGTAGAGGGAGGGCCAGGGGACTGGCCTGCAGCAGAACGTGCCGGGCAGCCTTCAGCAATTGCTGCCAGGCTTGCAGCAAGACGTTCAGCATGAACACCAGAGTGCTCAGGGGCAGCTCTGGCTCAATGGTGCCGAGTGCTGTGGTCTCCCAAATGAGAGTGGCTGAAGCAGGCGGAGAAGAAAACGCTTTGCTGTCCCTCAGTGAGATAGGCAAGCAAGCGGGGAAGCTGAGAACCGGCTGTCCGGGGGGGTCCCTTTAAGCACGAGCCTCAGATAGCCTCAGACAGCAACCACACAAAGCAGCTACTGACCTGATGCCCTTCTGGAACTGGTTTCAGCTGCCCTTAAATGCGATCCAGTGTCCAATCAGTGTGGATGCGTTATTTTGAATTAGCAAAACGCTATTTCGAATTAGTTTTTGTGTCTAGACGTGTTATTTCGAATTAGCTTATTTCGAATTAACTAATTTTTTTTTCCTTTTTCCCTTTTTATAGGATATGAGGGCACTTGGCCTTTCTGAAAATGAGGCCCAAATACTTTAATGCTATGCTGTACTCTGATGTTGATTAAAAGTAATTTAACTGGTGGTTCCACCTGGACCTCAAAACACCACAATTATTTAGTTTAAATGTATACTATTGATTAATTAGGTTGAGTTTACATTACTGATTAACTAAACCCAAATTTGCTAGCTACAAATTGACTCAGATAGAGGAACTGTCCAAATTCTACATTTTCAGGTCAGGAAACTTATTGAAGATTGATTTAAAAAATCTGAGTAGATAATGCCTGTGTAATCCAAAACAGATTTCAGAATAATATGCTAATGTCTTCTACAGCTTGTTGTCAAGATGTGAGAAAGAATGTCAATTTAGATCACACATGAAGTGATCAGATAACACACATTGTCACATCAAATTAAACTTTGTAATCTAATAAAATGTGTCACATCAGAAGGGGTATGAAAAGCACCAGTCAATTTCTTTTTAAACAACACTGACAGAAATATAAGTAACATACATGTATAGCAGGTAAATTCTTTGAGATTGTTTGGTACTCCTTCTTCTTCAACGCTTTCTAATTTCCCAATCTTCTTTGTACTATGCAAGCAGATTCCTGCATCCAAAAGAATCATCTGGAAAAGGTAGGTCCTAAAGTTACACTAGATAAATAAATTATCCCTGGACTTATTATATATATATATATATATATATATATATATATATATATATATATATATATATAGGTAACGTGCACATACTTATAGGCAAATAGATTTCTTTAATTAGCTAAAAAAAACCTGGTAAAATTCCAAGGTAAATCCCTAAGGGTATGTCTACACTACCCTCCTAGTTCGAACTAGGAGGGTAATGTATGCATACCGCACTTGCTAATGAAGCCTGGGATTTGAATTTCCCGGGCTTCATTAGCATAAGCGGGGAGCCGCCATTTTTAAATCCCCGCTGCTTCGAACCCCGTGCAGTGCGGCTACATGGGGCTCGAACTAGGTAGTTCAGACTAGGGTGCCTATTCCGAACTACCGGTACACCTCGTTTCACGAGGAGTAACGGTAGTTCGGAATAGGAACTTAGTCCGAACTACCTAGTTCGAGCCCCGTGTAGCCGCGCTGCACGGGGTTCGAAGCAGCGGGGATTTAAAAATGGCGGCTCCCCGCTTATGCTAATGAAGCCCGGGAAATTCAAATCCCAGGCTTCATTAGCAAGTGCGGTATGCATACATTACCCCGCTAGTTCAAACTAGCGGGGTAGTGTAGACATACCCTAAGAGTAGTTATTATTTTTTTCTGGTTATTGAGCGCACTCTTGATGCTCAATAATATGAGTCATATACAATAATCACAAAAGCTTCTGAGGTCAAAGTGGCAAAATTATGAACTAATTAATAAAATATATAAATAAATAAGACCATAGCTGCACTAGGAGATTATTTCAAATTTCCTAAGTTTGACATCTGGGCACCCGATTATACAAATTCAAAGTTGCATATCCTCATTACAGGGAAGAATCAAATGTAGTCCAAGATAGCACATTCACATTAACAGAGCCTGCCTCAGATTCAAAGCCCCAGGGAGCACTCTGGGGAGCTGCAGGAGGCCTCCCGGAGGCCAATTACTTTGAATTAGTGGCATCAGAGCACCTACACTAACGTTATTTCAGATTTACAAGTTCAGGATTAGCATTACTCCTTGTGAAAAGCAAGACTATAGAGTTTGAATTAATGTGGACGCATTGCTTAGAAAATTCACCTGGGAGAGGCTAATTTGGGACTAAGGCCCCAGTGTAGACCAGGCCTAAAATACCTAACTTAGAAAGGAACCTCTCCTCTAGGGGTATGTCTAGACTACATACGTCTGGAGACAGAGGCATGTAGATTAGACTACCCGGCACAGGAAAATGAAGCGGCAATTTAAATAATGTAAATAATCAGCTGTTTGTAGGCTCAGCGCGGCAGCCATTTAAATTTAAATGAAGCGGCGATTATTTAAATCGCCGCTTCATTTTCCTATGCCGGGTAGTCTAATCTACATGCCTCTGTCGCCAGAGGCATATAGTCTAGACGTACCCTAGGAGGTTAAAAGTCACAAAGACTCTTGCACTGCACTATGAAGCTGGGTTAACAGTCCAGTATATAAAAGTACCTAGATGGGGAATTCAGATACTCCATGTTGTAACACAAATTGATAGGGAATCCACAGTATTTACTCTTCCAGATTTTCTCTTGACTGACATTGGTATAAAGCTCAAGTCACTTCATTGTGGCCAAGTGTCAATAAAAGTAGAAGCTGGACCTCTTTTCTTTAAGAGCAGAAACTCTGCTGAACTACAAAATGTTCCTGTTAGTCTTTCAGGTTTATTGGTGTTTTGCTCATTCTGATTTGATGCTAAATCACTTAGGATATGTCTAGACTGCAAGCCTCTTTCGAAAGAGGCTTTTTCAAAAGATACTTTTGAAAAAGCCTCTTTCGAAAAAGAGCATCTAGACTGGAAGCAGAACTTTCGAAAAAGCAAGCCGCTTTTTCGAAAGGCAGTCTGGATGCTCTCTTTTGAAAAACCCCTGTTTGCATTCAAGAACGCCTTTTTTCAAAAGAGCACTTTCGAAAAAAAGCCTTCTTCCTCGTAAAATGAGGTTTACCACCGTCGAAAGAAAAGCCGCGTTCTTTCGATTTAATTTCGAAAGAACGCGGCTGCAGTCTAGACACAGGTGAAGTTTTTTTGGAAAAAGGCTACTTTTTCGGAAAAAACCCCTGAGTCTGGACACTGCCCGAGTCAGAGAGGATTTTGAGTGATGGGGAGGATTTCAAGTCACAAGCAGGCTTGTGTGAATATTTCGTAGTGAGTATTGTATTAGAGTACAGGCAGTCCCCGGGTTACATGGATCCGACTTACATCGGATCCCTACTTACAAACGGGGTGAGGCAACCCCGCACTAGCTGCTTCCCCCCAGCAGACCAGTGAGACGTGACGCTAGCGCCCTCCCCCTCCCCCCCCCCCAGCAGACCAGGGAGACACGGAGCGGCTTTTCTCAGCAGACACCTCAGCTTGAGAATAAAGGACTGAGGGAAGTGAGGTGTGGGAGAATAAAACTGAGCTCTGGAGAAATGTTTGGCTAGAGTTTCCCCTACAATATGTACCAACTCCGACTTACATACAAATTCAACTTAAGAACAAACCTACAGTCCCTATCTTGTATGTAACCCGGGGACTGCCTGTATTGTAATTAATCTAATAATCTTAGGGCTAGATTCACAAATGGATATAAGTACCTAATGGCCATTTTAGGCACCTACATGCCAGGATTGGACTACCTTAGAAATGCTAACTTTTGTGAATCTCATTCTCAAGTACGTATCTCCTTCCATGCATTGTTTAGGAAGCCTAAGTACTTAACTCAGACTTTCTGAGTCCTAATGATTTCCTACATGCCTAAATTCCTTTGTGAATGTAGCCTTAACTGCTTAAAGTTTTCAAAAGCACCTAAGTGACTCAGGATCCTAAATCCCATTTTCAAAAGAAACAATCACTTAGAAAATCAGGGTTCAATGACTTTCAGGTCTCCTCAGTGCTTTTGAAAACAGGAAATTGGCTACTAAGTACCCAAGACACTAATGAAAATTGTATTTAATATTATTCTTTTTTTTGTAATATTTATATTTCTGTGGAATAATCACTAAGAGTTATCTGTAAGTATCTGATAGCACTATTCAGACACTTGGTTAGTGTTATTGATGAGATAAGTTACATGATATTGCTTTTGTTCGCTGATTGGATCATTGTGCAAGTAGTACTCAATCTCTTGACTATTCATGGAAAATGAACATTAAAATTGTATTCAAGTTATGAATTTCTCTAGCAAAGGTGCACATACAGGAACGTTGGACCCATGGTGATTCTTACATTATATCTAATCATTATGTTTAATTTTGAATGAATAGTTAAAGATAATTCTTTAAAAATAATAATATCTCGGTTATCCCATTTCTTGTGGACACTGCAACAGAACTGAGTCTTGAGGAAGGATTTGAATAAGAACAGAATACTGGCCTATGATTATCTTTTACCTATATTTAAGATGCAGTGAAAGTTTATGCAAATATGTCATTGTCCTGCCTAGATTATTACATGTACAAAGTTCAGCATTTTATATGTCTAATATATAAAGGAGAATGTTTGTATGTTTGTGCTCTAATAACTGGGACACTGTAAGACCTACTGCAACCAAACTTTCCATGGGATAACCTTTCCTCCAGAAGAAGGTTTTAAGGTACTGTGGGAGGAAAGAATTGAGAGACCAACTCCTCTCCCTGGGGCTGCATGGAGCTTGGCAGTGCGGGGAGATGCAGCTTCCCCGCCATTGCTGGAAACATATGGAGGCCCCTCTTCAACACTGCGATTGGATCGGGGCACGGCGTCTGACCAATGGGCAGGTGGGTTGCTGCCGGGGCTCACTCTAGACAGAGGGGGTGGGGCTGGTGTTACCACTAAGCTGCCACTTTGAAAAAATGTCCGGAAGGAGGTGCATGCAGGACCCAGAGGTGAGAGCGGGGGGGGGGGGGGCGGGAATGAATGGGGGGGCTGGTCCAGGGGGCTGGACCATTGGGGGAGAGTGGAGGGTAGGGCAGGATTGGGGGGACTGGATCATTGGGGGGTGGGCTGGTCTGGGGGGGCTGGACCGTTGGGAGTGAGTGGGGAGTGTTACCTGGGGAACTGAGGTAAGCAATTGTTGTGGGAGCTAAAGCTAATGGCAATGACTAAGCCCATGGCCTAAAGCCGGGTGTCCCCCTCCCAGAAGCCAGATTTGGCCTGGTGTTACGTATCTGATCACCGTTGGATTGGGTAACCACAAATCAGGCTAGACCAATGTTTAGGGCCAAACCATATATTTTGAACAGTAGAACATACACCAACAACAACAGTGTAAACCCACCCTATCCCCGAAGAAAAGAAGATCGATAAGTCCCGGATACAACAAAGGGGAATATACTTTACAAATCAGAGGCAGATGGCGATTGATGCCTGCGACCTTCCACCCTGTGGCTAGTGTAAAGCCTTAGGGGAGGACAGCAGGGAGTCCCTCGCTGACAGGGAAAGGTAGTCCAGTCGAACAGCCCTCTTGCAGGTGGATCTCTGCCTCCAGTGAGTCGGGTAGATTCCCTCTGGGATCGGTGCTTGGTAGCCCTTCGACTTCCAGTCCAATCCAGCGGGTAAGGATGATGGTAAATGAGTTCAAGTCCATGTGACAGAAGCCAGTAATCCGTAAGTGGGGCGTTCCCACACTCGCGAGGCTCTCTCTCCCACACTCGAACAAATCCTTATACCAGAACCCACAAACTAAAATGGATCACCACGGGAGACGAACAGACACTGACAGGACTTGGGACAGCAGACAGTGACTGACAGGCTACGATACAGACGGACAATGGCGAACCCGAACCCTTCCTTGGTCAGGGCTTATAAGCCCTTCAAGGCGGGAAAAGGGTGGTAAGGATGGTGTGCAGCAAATGGTGCTGTGTGCAGCTCATTTTAGTGCCTAGTGCACAGTTTTGGGCTGAGTGCAAACGATAGTGCGGGGTGCACCGAGCAGGTGACTGTGTGCACTTAGGTTTTGGCGGGAAAAGGGTAACACAGGGAGAAGAAGGGAAACAAGATGGAATCTAAAAAGGCTCCATTTTGAACATAATAGCTTTAAATGACTTTTCCCTGGCAACAGGAGAGGGCAGGATTGTAGGGGGATGAAGGAAGTGGGGCTGGACAATCCTGCAGGGAGTGAGCGAGAAATGAAGCCCATGGCGGGGGGGGGTCTCCTTTGAGGGGTACTGGCCCAAGGGGCAGCCCTGGATGATGCTGGGTGGGTGAGAAATTTATCCAAGGAGGGAGAATCCCCCAAATTTGGGCACTGGTCCTGGGTTTGATACTGGATGATCCTGGGGTGGGGGGTGAGAGATGCAGTCCATGGAAGGGGCAGCTGGTCAAGGGGGTGGTGCTGGAGGAGGGACTATAGCGGTGCCAGCAGGCTCAGGTAGCTGACTCATAGTTTCATCAAAAAAGATGGGAGAAGAGTTTGAGGTGTCACCTTGAAATCTCTCAGATTCAGTAGGGCCAGCCCCATTGACTGAGGCATCCCTATACCTCAATGAGAATTTGGATGAGAATTTGCAGACCCACCATGCCTATCCCCTACTTCCCTACCAAAAAAACATTAGCTTCTACAAGCTAAATACCATCAGCAAAAATACCATCTGATAGGAAGCAAAATATTGCACTATTGAAGAGGTTTCTCCATATGCTTCCAGCAATGGTGGGGAAACAAGCCATGGTGATTTGGGGGCTCTCCCTTCCACTGTGCTTTTAATTGCTCCAAGACTCGTAACTTGGGAAGAAAACAGAGACAGTTTCTATTGTGACTTTTGTATCTAAGTTTGCCAAGTCAAATAGCTCTGTTTCTCAACATTGCAATGCCTCTTTTTTGAGTCAGAGATTTTGCTTTATGCAGCAGTAGAAAAGCATGAGGGTCTGCCATAATGGTCAGATGTCAGGACCAGCTTCTGTTTTTCTAAATTTTGTTCCTCCGGTTTCCTGGGCAACCCTGGGTAAGTCCAGCTAGTATTATATATAAGGCTAAGCTTGAATATTGTTTCTTGGAAGTATTCAATGGAAATCGAGAAATATTTTACCTCATGCTAAGCAATCTCAGATAACCCTTCAGCTGTTGTATCATTATATTTATTAATAGACTTTAAAACTTTTGCCTGCTGGTTTATCAGCATATGACCTAAAGAAAGACCTCTGTATAGGATTGAAGCTTGTCTATCACCAATAGAAGCTGGTCCAATAACTACCTCCCTCACCTTGTGTCAGCTATTATAATTCCTGTTGACTGGAAAACTAATTAATCATATTCGCTAACACTGTTGATTTTAGCATGTAGGCTGATGGATCAGTTCTCTATCACAATAACATATAAATAGTTAAGACAGACTAGAAATCATAAATTAGGCCTTAACTTCACTTTTAACCATTTATCATATTAGGTGAGAATGATTTTCTGAGAGGATTGAAAACCATATGACCAAATTTTCTAATGGTTGGTGAGTACATACAATCAAATTTTCTTGTAACAATGTGTAAATCCAGATTAACTCTATTGAAAACTCAGTGTGAGAACAGAATTTGTCTATATTTCTAAATGTATTGCAAGAGACAAATGATTATAATTCATATATTAGATGTGCCAACACTAACCTCTAGCATTGATATGAAGGTACAGAATATTTTAATGTAATGAATCTATTCTATTCCATGTATATTGTGTTATCCTCATCACTGCAATATATGCGAGCTTTCCAATAGTGCATTAAGTAATATGACCATATCTGTCACGTTTGTTCTCCCATCCTCTCTTCAGGGAAGAGGCATTTGCCGTGGAGTGTCTTGTTTTCAAAGGGGTGGGAATTAAAGATGTAGGGGATGCTGCAGCACCCGCATGTTCTCAGCCTAGTGCCTGGAATCCCTGAAAAGCAGTCAATAGCTTCCGCAGGGCTCTGGGTAAGAAGTGTAGGGTGATGGCTCCATGCCCAGGAAAGGGCAGGGTCTCTGGTGGAAGGGTCAGGGCCAAGGCAGCCAGCCCTTAGTGTTGCTTGGAACATGGTGCTGCCCCCGCTCCACCCTCATTGCTTTCCAGAGTATACCACATGGCACTCCGGCACAATTTAAAAGGCACTGTTCTGAGGCCCTTTGAATCACTGGGTCTCAATGCAATTGCCTACTTTGCCCTTTCTGTTGGCAGGCCTGGCTCCCTGCTGCCATCCTGCACACCAAGGTTTTGGCTACCAACCCCATTTGTCAAGTTCTCAGCTACCATTGCTGTATGCTGGGGTCCCAGTTAAACCCCCCCATGCACCAGGGGGCAGCAGAGCCTCTGGAACATAGAACAGCAGCCAAGAGCCCAGCACCTGGGATCCTGGCTGCTGGCCCCACGTATTGGAGCTTTGCTCTTTACCTCAGCTGGCAGTGGAGCTGGATGAAGTAAGGGGACTCAGCAACCCCCTCTTTAAAAATGTCCCCACGCTTTTGCTTGTTTTGGCAATAGAGTTCACACATACATGTAATACATGCTAATGTTAGAGAAGGTAAAGTCAAAGAAATGCACTTTGCACTTGAACTGCAAAGTAAATTTCTGGAGCAATTCATTCCACTCTTAGAAAGGCCTCTGAGAAAGTTCTGTGTTCCACACACATGAGATTTATTCTTGTGGCTCAGTTTGCCCTTGTGGCAAAGGACCGAATTTGTCAACCACAGTCTTTAGACAGCCTTTTGGAAATCCTGGGCTCAGCTTATGCAGAGCTTTGAGGATAAGGAATGACACCATAATTTGATTTGAAATTTATGGGGAACCAGTATAGAGAGCAGATGACAGGTGTGATGTGTTTGCGATAGACTTTGTGGCTGAGGAGACACGCTGAAGCATTCTGCACAAGTTGAAGTTTCCTACATGCCGAAGGCATATTCATGCCCAGCTTTATTACATTACCATAGTTCAGCTAAGAGATGACAAAAGGTATAAAAAATTGAGGCCTGGTCTTCAAACACAAGTGTCCAAGCCAACCAGAGTTAATAGAAATTGATAATTGTGTAACCCACACACCTTCTGGGTGTAATTCTCTGTCCCATCTACAGAGACAGAAAGAATTTAGTTTGCTCTACAGCAGTGGTCACCAACCCATAGATTGGGATCAGGATCTACCAGTAGTTCTTGGAGTCTCTGACAGGTGATCCTGACTGGTTTGAGCAGGAAGCTATCAAATGCTGGCACTTCAGTTGCCCCTCTACCCAGTGTCATGCTGTTCCTGCCCTCTGCCTTGGAACTGCCCCCTGGGAGCCTCGTGCTTGCTTTGCAGGGTGTGGGAGAGAGAAAGGGGTTGCTGATGTCAGGGGATGCTCCCCACCCCACTTCTGTACCCGATCTCCACACAGAGAGAAGGGGATGAAGGGAGCTTGGCAATGCAAATCTCTGTCACTCTTACACACACACTGTCCTTCATTCTCTTCTCCTGACCCAATACATACATGAGGGGTTGTTGTTACTTCTGTTACTGCTTGCAAAGGGTGGTATTTGGGGGGGGGGGTTGATTCATCTGTGCATTTCAGAATTTTCATTTCTTCCTTACACTTAAATGTAATTATTTGAGTAGTGAGTTCTAAAATACTTAAGCTGTCATGTCTGGAGTAATTATCCCTGTGATAATTGCTACTCATGGAAATGGCTGGCATATCTCTGCAGCCCCTGAAAAAAGGCAGAGCAGGGGGTCTCCACATGCTGTCCTTGCCTGCAGACACCACTCCTGCAGCTCCATGGTGAACCATGGCCCGAAGAAGCCGTGGGCTCAGTGCCTGTAGATGAGGGGCAGCACATGGCACCATGGGGCCATTACTGTAGATGCCAACTGCTATGAGGAGTGCTGAACGGCCAGGGCAGGAGTAAACCTTTCTTAACTCCACAGCTCCACCACCCGGAAGCCATCTCAGTTAAACGGTGCCCAGCCAGAGCCTGCTTCCTGAACCCCTGTCCCAGCCCTGAACCTCCTCCTACATACAACCTCCTGTCCCAGATGTGAGTTACCCTGCAGCCAAATTCCTGCCCAGAGCTTGCACCCTGAACCCCCTCCTGGACCCCAAGCTCCCACCCTGGGCTAAGCCCAGAGCCCCTCCCACACACCAAATCCCTTGGCCCAAGACCGGAGCCTGGACCCCATACTCCTACCCCGGCCTGGTGAAAGTGAGTGAGGATGAGGGAGGAAGAAGATGGAGTGAGCAGCGTGAGGTCTCTGAGAAGTGTTGGAACAGGGGCAGGGCCTCAAAGAAGGGCAAGAAGGAAGTGGGGTAAGAGTATTTGTGTTTGAGGTAAATCTTACATTGCACTTAAATTGAAAAAGTGATCTTATGGTTAAAATGGTTGGAGACCACTGCTCTACAGCCATAGCTGAGAGCCAGCTGGCTCTAAGCTCTAGAGGTCCCAGGTTCAGTTCTGCCTGTTGGTATTACACTTGCACATGACTTTATGTGAGAATTCAAAATCAGCAAGGAATCCAAGAGCATTCTTAAACTGCTAATTCAATTGTGTGTGTGTATTTTCAACCATTTTAGAACCCATTTCAGTAAAATAGGAGCAATGACCAACTTTAAGCATGTGAGTGATTTTATAGCAGTCAATGAGACCACTCTTGGGCTTAAAGTTAGGCATGGGCTACATAAATAAATAATACCTTGCTCTTTTAGAAGCACCTTCCTGAATTTGAATCTGTGGGTATGTCTACACTGCCACCCTAGTTCGAACTAGGGTGGCTAATGTAGGCATTCGAAGTTGCAAATGAAGCCCGGGATTTAAATATCCCGGGCTTCATTTGCATCTTGCCGGGCGCCGCCATTTTTAAATCCCCGTTAGTGCGGACTCTGTGCCCGCAGCTACAAGCAGCATGGAGTAGGTAGTTCGAATTAGGCTCTACAATTACTCCACGAGGAGTAACTGTAGTTCGAATTAGAAAGCCTAATTCGAACTACCTACTCGGTGCCACGTGTAGCCGTAGGCACGGAGTCCGCACTAACGGGGATTTAAAAATGGCGGCGCCCAGCAAGATGCAAATGAAGCCCGGGATATTTAAATCCCGGGCTTCATTTGCAACATCGAATGCCTACATTAGCCACCCTTGTTCAAGCTAGGGTGGCAGCGTAGACATACCTTTAATGATTAACAGCGGCATCTTGAGTATTATAGCTCTCTCACTCAAAATAATAAAATGCTAAATCTGAACTTCTGAATTACTTCTCTCTTCTATGCTAGATGTAGTGCTACAGTAATACTGGGAGTAGTACCAAATACAGCCACTGACATTTATTTTTTCACTCATGAAAAAAGCCTGCTTATTTCTGTCTGCATCAGTATTACCTTGAAATACAAATAGCTCTTTGTTAGAAGAACGAAACAGAATAATGACAGTTAGATTTTACTTGATAATTTAATCAGAAATATACAAATAATGGGGGGAGTATTATTTTAGAAATATGTTTAGAAGAGACAGAATGGTAAAGCATGTTTTACAGCAGGAAAAAATCTGCAGTGTAACTGAAAGGTTACAAATGTGATTAACTATGGCAGTGTTCATGTGTTCTGCTCATAAATCTCATATCTGGTAATGCATTAGGAATGCCAAGTGTAAACATGATGAAAAACTGTGGTTTCATAATCCTATGTGAGATTAAGATAAGAAAATTAAATTAAGATTTAGAAACATATGGGATAAATTGTTTTATAAGATTTTTTAATCCATAAATTACCATTGAAATATTTAATCCTTTAGTTAATTTTAACCTCAATGTTATAAGCAGTTATAAACTGCCTAGGGTGAAGTTCTCAAAAACATTTGATGCCTGAAAAATGCTAGCAATATACAAAATGCATTTCTTAATGGCAGCTCGCAGATTACTGATACCCATATGCATGTAGCCTATGTGCTCTGGAAAAAAATCATTTAAAAATATTTTGCAGATGTCTCCCTGCAAGGATAACACTGTCTATCAAACACGCTAAATACTGTACCCTTTATTTCCGCAATAAAATATTATTTCCATGTAAATAATAAATAAAAAGGTTAGTTTCTGACCTGGCGTGAACATTTGTATCTTTGATATTTTGACTGAATTCCATACCCTTTACAACCAAATCTGATTTTATAGAGAATGCCTTTTAAAAAATAATTAATTTATCTGAAATAAGTCATCATCTAGGGAAACAAAGGAAGTTGTTTTGCATTGAAAAATATATGATATGAATACAAATAAAAAGAGTAAGTTATCATTTTTATATTGTCTAAACTTTGTCATTGTTCAATGACTTCTTAACTGCCTGACTTTAAAACTTTGCAGAAGTAAATTTCACATATTTCTAATGTTATCTTAAAACAAAGAATGTATTGGAAAGGTCAGTGGTTAAAAAATGTGTATCAGCAATTCCTTTAGCACCTCTATCACTCATTGGAGGAAGAAATAAGATATTCTTAAATGATGGATGATAGCAAAGATCTAATCTGACCTGCACCAGATGCCATATTTGTTAAATTTTACCATGATGGGTGTTTAAAACAACAGTTGCTCTGGTTCTAGTATCTGTAAATTAACACAAGTGGGTTTTTTTAAATTTCTTTAATCTCCTTGTACCTGAATTCACAGCTGGCATATTATAGAGATTATATAGATTATTCATAGTACATAACAAAAGTGCATGCACTGAACTGAAACATGTCCTTGTATTAAATGTAACCTAAACATTACCCCTCACATCTACTTTTTCATCTTTAGTTGTAGGCCAGACATTGCTTTTCTACCAACAAAAGGACCTAAGCTCTTGATTTGGTTTTCCCTCAGACAGTGTAAACTCTAAGTGTTATTTGTCAAAAGACAGTTCATAGTTTTCTTTCTTGACTCATTTAATGACACGATAGCAGATATTTTAATTTAAATAGCAAATTTTTAAAAGCATTATAGAAATTCTTTCAAGAAGCCGACTGTGAGGTTGTTGTATTTTAAAATAGAGTGTATCCTTTGATATTTAAATGAGCTTTATTACAATTGTTTATTTTCTCACAGTTAAGCCTCTACTCTAGTACTTATGAAATTTAATACAGCAATGGAATTTATTTTAGAATATGTTATTTTATTCATATTTACAAGTGCTTGCCCATTAATGGATGCAGCCACTATTTTTTTCTTTCCCCTCATTTTCACTCTATTTCACCAAACTAACACAGAACAAAACACTGCTATTTTTGCATTATTTTAAATGTTACCAATATTAATGTCATATAAAGGGCCAAGTTCTTGGTTATGGCTAAGAAGGACATAAGCAAATGAATGGAGAATGTATGCCAAGAGGGCTTAAAGATGAATTTGCATTCCCTTGAGCCTGAGGTTTGCTGTCTGCATGCTGGTCCCTAGTCACTGATTTAGAGCAACTTTAGATTGCTCTGAGCTATAGGCTGGCATTGAACTTAGAGGGTGAAAACTCCCAGCAGGGATCAGCACAGTGTAGAGCGGTTCCAGCCAGCCTCCCTTTTCCTCTGAGTATACCATCTTCATCTTCCCCATGCTGAAAAGCAGCTTATCGAGCTGCATTAAATAGCAGAGTACCACCTGAAATAAGCACATTGTGCTAGTTGCTTGAGGAATCCTTTCTCATGGTCTGAAATCCTCAGAATTCAGTAGCAAAATGTTTGGATATGTACATGGGCAAGAACAGAGAAAACAAAGCAGGTGCTGAATATTTACAGGCCCTGTCATTCTTTTGAAGAAATCTAATTGCCAGAACAGATTTCTTTCTGAATCAATGCAAGGTGGTGTCGACGGGCTGGTTGCCCCTCAGCTTTGGGGGCCACCCGTCCAGGTTCCCTGATTGGCTAATAAAGCATGCACGGCCCTCGTGGCCTAGTCATAAAGTTCAGGCCCCTCTCTTGGGTATATACGGCCCTTGAGGCTTAGTCACCAGAAAAGCCTCCTTCTCCACGGGGTCCCAGCCCAGGGCCCTTTAGGCAGAGACTATTGCTCCTGCCTGCTTGGCGGGGAATCCAGCCGATACGCACCAAGCTGCTCCAGCAGTCCTCTGCCCTGTGCTGCTTCCTGCCACACCCTGGTACTGCTGTAGTCTGCTGGCCTCCCGGACTGGTCCTTAACTGGAGCTGGCGCTGGGGATGCAGGCACTCCTGCCTCCCTTCAGGGTGGTGGCTGCTGGCTTGGCTCTGGGGTCGGCTGCGGGTGACAACTCGGGACTCAGCTGCTGCAGAACCACGGGCACGGCCTGACATACTCCTTCTCCTGACAGCCTTTCTCGCTGCAGGGCTCTTGCTGCTTTTGTACTCTGGCTCTGCTGGGAGCATGCCCGGCAGGGCCGGATGGGTGGGGCCTTCTCAGCCACCTGGGTGTGGGCTACTTCCCGCCCTTCCGTGTGGGGTCTGTCTGCCCCGTCACAGGTGGTTAGAAATCAGTGCCAAAGATGAATCTTTAATCCAGATAATAAAGCCAACCTTTGAATAGAAGTCATATAAAATAGACTTTATTCCTACACTTCTTGGACCAACTGAACATGTGGAAAATGTTTATATGGGGACCACATGAGCCTCAGTCTATGCAGTTAATAGTAGAAGAGCAACATTTCAAAAACAAAAAGCTCCTAGTCTCCTAATACTTCATTTTCCAGTGGATAGCAGTGGCTATTTACAGAGTCAGTCTGCTCTTGTACATTTGGAAAAATAATCTGATGATAAATACTTGATAGAGATCCCAGGAAACAGTACTAAATGGCTTAGCTATGAAACAACTTCAATTAAATTTATTAAAATACAAAGCTTCATATTCAGCTTGTCTATCATCATATTTCTCTCTGATAACTATCTTAGTGTTAATGGTGGAATTGCTACAGTACAGATACTTTTCATGATTGTTTTCACAGAAACAAATCTCAGAAACATCTGTGATCCTATATCTCCAGCTTTCCAGACAATTTGGAAAAATTAAACTATAATTTTTAGCACCATATGTGTCTGTACATTTCTTCTCGGCCTGATCTTCAGATAATATAAAACCATCCAACAATGGAGGCATACCCATCTGCAAGGGTATGTCTACACTGCACACTTATTTCAGAAAAATCTATTCTAAAAGAAATACTCCGAAATAACTTATTTTGAAATAGCGCATCTACACTACAAGGAAGCATCAAAATTAATCCAAGGCAGGCTCCTCTAATGTGGACGTGCTACCTCAATTTAGAGCCCCAGGAAGCACTGGGAAGTAATTACTTTGAATGGCCCTGGGGAGGAGCTATTTCAAAAGAGCAGCAGTGGAGTGTCTACACTACAGCTATTTTGAAAGAGATGTTATTCCTCATGGAATGAGGTTTACAGAAGTTGGAATAAGCTGTCCACTATTTCAAATTTATTTCAAAATAACGGAATTGCTGTGTAGACACTCTCATTGTTATTTTGAAATAACGTTAGTTATTTCTAAATAATTGTTCTGTGTAGGCGCATCCCAACAGATGACCATCTAGCCCAGAATGTTTCATTCTCAGGCTGACATTGGTGGTGTATTCAAACAATGAAAATATAAAAGGCCCACAGTCTTTTTATTTTTCAATATGCCTTCTAATGTCTGTGTCCAGCATGAAATATCCAAGGTCTGAAATTCAAAGAAGGGTATTAGCAGCTTCTGTCTGGAAAATAAATCAATGTCTAGTGTCTCACATTGAGCACTTAAGAATAGAGGCATGCAATATTACTAGCCATGTTTGAAAATGTTAGCTTATATTTACATCTATAGTGCATTACTTCCACACTTTCCATTATGTTTTTTAGATAACAGTAAAATTGGAAGATTAGTCTGCCTCCACCTCAGGGAATTGCTCTTTCCTCCACCTCACATGGCAGGAAGAGAAGAGGCTAATATGGACCTCTATGCCATAGCTGTTTTCCTGTGGCTGTCTGGTGGTTGGCTTGCCTTGTGCTATTGTAGCAGCTGTCTCAGCTGCCAGGTACTCTTGGTGCTTCTTAGAGAAGTTTGGTATTCATAAAAGATTATAGGAAAATTGCATCATTCCCTTTTGTGAAATGCTGCACCTGAGAGAGGAAGTCCATCTTCTTACCTGCAGTGAAAGAATACTATAGAAATCATCACAGAAAATAATTGCCATTTACTGCTTTTGTTATTTACCATATTTCCTATTCTACCATAAAAATAGTCAAAAACTGGCAGTCAAATATTATGGTATAGATAAGCGCCTTTGTAAAAGCTCCCTTAACTGCAACTATTGTTATTTTTAATCGTAAATGCCCCCTTTTTGACTTTGGTATCCTAATGATGTAAATAGGACAAACTAATTTCCAGCCATGCATTTTATCACATAACGTTTCCTTTATCTAATATTACGAAAAAAACACAAAAAGGAAAGATTTGTCATACCATGTTCTTTATAATCTTTTCTAAAGTTGAGCAAATAATTCTGACCTAACCAAATATATGTTTCTGATTTAAACTGATTTTTTTTTGGATGAAAACAAAAGCAAAAATAACAGTTAGTTTGAACTAAACATTTCAAATATCATTCTGAAGTGTTTTCAAAATGAAACAATTTGTTTCAAAAGGGAAATGTTGACACAAAACATTTCAAAATGAAATTGTTCATTTTAATATGAAATGTTGGAACTGTTCATTTTGAAAGTGTCAAGATAAACTGTTTCAGTATTTTTAAAAGCTCCTCATTTTATATTGAGCCAAAATATTCACCAAATTCAGTCACCCTAAACTGCATTTTCAGTAAAATTACTATTTGCCCAAAATCTTTCATTTAGCACTAGTCTGTGCTGTGTAAATGTAATCCTATCCAGTTCTTCTCTTTCTGGGTAAAATAATGTTATTTTTTTCTAATCTCTAGTTATGTAAATGCTACCTGTGATGTTGCACCTCCATAATCTTTATGGAAATATCTTTTTTTAATATGAATGTCTAACTCAAACATGCTTTATGCAAAATGTGGCATGTAACAAATTACTGAAAAACTTGTAATGGGTTGAATGCAAATATCCTGTTTGTGTGAATGTATCATTCTTGTATTTGAAGTTAGAAATATAAACAGGTTTATATATAGAGAGATGTGCTAACAAAGGCCATTAGTAGCACTTAATTGCTCAGTACTGAAGCAATGACCTAAAAAAAATTCTTACTTTTCAAATCTATACAAACACACTCCCAAATCCCCAACCAGGAGTATTTCATCTGCTACTCAAGATCCATAAATCTGGAAATCCCAGACAGCCCACCATCTCAGGCATCGGTACATTTACAGCAGGATTATCCGGTTATTTTGACTCTCTCCTCGGTACCTATGCTACCAGCACTCCTAGCTATTTTTGAGACACCATTGACTTCCTGAGGAAAATACAGAGCATCAGTAATCTTCCTGAAAACATCATTCTGGCCACCATGAGTGTCGAAGCTCTTTACACCCACATTCCACTTGCAGATAAACTATAAACTGTCAGGAACATTATCCCCTTATGATGCCACAGTGCACCTGGTAGATGAGCTATGTGACTTTGTACTCATCCTGGACTATTTCCAATTTGGGGACAATTTATAATTTCAAATCTGCAGCACTACTATGGGCACCCTCATGAACCCACAACATGCCAACATTTTTATGGCTGATCTTGAACAATATTTCCTCAGCTCTCATCCCTTAGCACGCTCTCTCTCTACTTATGTTACATTAATGACATCTTCATTATTTGGACCCACGGGAAGGAGACCCTTGAAGAATTCCAACAACTTCCACCCCACCATCAATCTTAGCCTGAACCAGTCCACATAAGAGATCCACTTTTTTGACACTACAGTACAATCAAATGATAGCCACACAACATCACACATCTACTGACCACTATTCTTACCTATACTAGCCAATTAGCCTGTCATAAAATGGGATTTTCAGGTCTCTCCTCCATGTCTGTCTTCTCTCCTGAACCTCCGGTCTCTCGCTCCATCTCTCTCTCTCTCTCTCAGCTCTCCTCTGCCTCCTGTCTCTCTCTCTGTCTCTCTCTTTCTCTTCTCCTCCCCCTCCTGCCTCTCACTCGGGGGACCGTGGAGCCCAAATGGAGCGTGCTGCATGGGGAGCATGGAGCCCAAATGGTCGCTTGTGCCACTTGCTACCACGCGGAGGCCCAGCTGAGCGGCACAGAAGTCAGCCGAGCACCACTGCAGGAGGTGAAGGGAGGCAGAGCGGTGACATTCATGGCCAGGGGGCGGGGCCTGGAGCCGCTGTGACACCGCACATCACCGCCCCACCCCCCTTCACCTCTCACTGTGGCACTCAACTGACTTCTGTGCTGCTCAGCTGGGCCACCGTGGGGGAGCCCAAAAGGCCACTTGATCTGCTTGCTCCCCCGTGGCGGCCCGGCTGACCAGCGCAGAAGTCAGCCGAGCACCACAGCGGGAGGCGAAGGGGGATGGGGCGGTGATGTGCGGTGTCACAGCGGCTCCAGGCCCTCCACCTCCCGGCCATGAACATCACCGCCCCGCCCCCCTTCACCTCCCGCCGTGGCGCTCGGCTGACTTCTGCGCCACTCAGCCAGGCCTCTGCGGGGGAGCAAGCAGAGCAAATGGCCCTTTGGGCTCCACTGTGGTGGCCCAGCTGAGCAGCGCAGAAATCAGCCAAGAGCCATGGTGGGAGGCAAAGGGGGGCAAGGCAGTGCTGTATACAGCCAGACCCTGCTCCCTGGCCATGTACGCCACTGCCCCGTCCCTCTTCCCCTCCCGACGTGTTGCTCGGCTGACTTCTGCACTGCTCAGCCGGGCTGGTGCAGGGGAGTCCAAACGGCCACTTGCTCCACTTGCTCCCCCGCGGCGGCCCGGCTGAGCGGTGCAGATGTCAGCCAAGTGCCATGGCCGGAGGCAACAGCACTACCCAGAGGGAACAGCCAGCATTTCAGCATTAGAGAGTCACAGACATTGGGCTACTATATATATGATGCCTATAGCTTCCATCTAGGACACATAACACGATCAATTGTTTATAGCCAGGCCCTAAGATACAACGAGATTTGCTCCAATCCCACAGGTAGAGAAAAAAGCCTACAGGATCTTTATCAGGCATTCTTAAAATTGAAATATAAATACTCACCTGGAAAAGTGAAAAAACAGATTGACAGAGGCAGATGAGAACCCAGGAATCTGCTTATTCAAGACAGGCCCAACAAGGAAAATAACAGAACACTGCTAGTCATCACCTACAGCTCCCAGTTTAAACCCCTCCAGCACATCATTGACAATCTACAACCTGTCCGGGAAAATGATCCCTCACTGTCACAGGCCTAGGAGACAGACCAATCCTTGTTCACAGACAATCCTATAACCTGAAGCAAATTCTTTCCAGCAGCCAAACATCACACAGACACACTCACCCAGGAACTGACCCCTGCAATAAACTCTATTGCCAACTCTGTCCACTCATCTATACAAGACACCATCACAGGACCTAACCATATAAGCCACAACATCAGAGGCTCATACAACAGCACATCCTCTCATGTGATATATGACACCAAGTGCTAGCAATGCCCCCTGCCATATATATTGGCCAAACCAGACAGTCGCTATGACAAAGCATAAATAGACACAAATAAGACATCAGAAATGGTCACACACATAAACCTGTAGGGGAACATTTTAACCTGCCTGGGTCACTCTATCCTTCTTTTAAAAGTAGCCTTCTTCTACAAAGAAATTTCACCACTCAATTACAAAGAGAGACTGCAGAACTAGAATTCATCTCCAAATTTGACACTGCTACCCTGGTCTTGAATAAAGACAGTAACTGGTTAATGCATTACAAAGCCAATTTCTCCTGCCTTTAACATCCAAATTTTTATATCAAAAGCTATGAAAGGGACAGCTCCATCCTGCTTAATCAGTCTAATTAACACAGGTCCTACAACTGACAGCTATTTCATTAGCTGTTATATATATATATCTTGGTTTCTGTTATTTCCCCTCTAGCTCATGTGATGAAGTGGGTTTTACCCATGAAATCTCATGATACTATATATTTTTGTTAGTCTCTGAGGGTATGTCTACACTAGCCGTCTAGTTCAAACTAGGGAGGCTAATGTAGGCATTCAAAGTTGCAAATGAACCCCGGGATTTAAATATCCCGGGCTTTATTTGCATCTTCCCATCCGGGCGCCATTTATAAATCCCACTAGTCCGAACTTACTGCCCACGGCTACATGTGGCAGTCAAACATTAATTTGAACTAAGTCCTTAGTTTGAATTAACTGTTACACCTCATTCCATGAGGAGTAACAGTTAATTTGAACTAAGGACACTGCATGGATGCTTTTACACAAGAAAGCTCTGATAGCCATTCACAGAATGGCCATCAGAGCACCTGAGGTTTTTCTGATAGGGGTTTCTTGTGCAAAACCCCTCCAGAGCATCCACATGCTCATGGGGAGGGGAATAACTGTACCGACAAAAGCCCTCTGTTCTGTCGACTTTCTTGCGCAAAAAAAGAGCTTGAGGTGTGGACGCTTTGCCAGTTTTTGTGCAAAAATCTTGTAGTGTAGACATAGCCTCCAAATGGAAACAGATGAACATCATACCCAATGGTCTGAAAGTGAAACATTTATTACAATCAACATATTGCACAAACGACTGTGAGAATTATGCCACTCTCAAAGAAACTGAGGAACCATCTAACCCGCATCCTATACAACAAACAGAACAAATTCAAGAAGAAGCTCTCAAAACTAGAGACTCTCAGAAAACCAAGCTTTCACACAAACTTCCATATGGCTGGACTTTACAAAAACTTTACAAGCCACTTATAATGCTCACTTCACATCCATTCCAAAGAAAAAGGACAATAAACTATCTAAACTCCTACATGCCACCAGATACTACAACCCTCAACTCACCTAACATTAATCTATCCAACCACACACTTAGCTCAGCAGAAGAGTATGTACTATCTCAGGAACTCTCTTTCTGCCCCACCACCCTCTAATTTGGTCAGGGCATGGAGGTGGGTTGCAAAATAAATAAAGCAAATTAATGTCCTTCCAAATATACATTCCATTATATTTTTGGAATTTCAAACACTAGTATGTTTGAAGCTTCAGCATATGCAAAATGAAAACACTTTTCACCTGAAGATGTCTCATCAACAACACAAAACCTTGCCTAACTGACTTAATGTGACAAGATAGTTTATGATAGTCCATAACTGTTTACATCTTACATACCTCTCTAAGGTAGCAAGGAAGTGTATTAACTGTATGTTTTACTTTGCAAGTTATGTATTCTCAGAAATAGTACATAAATCAAACCCCCAGAGATCTTTTCAGGATGTCAAAAGGGTCATAAAACCCATGGTCAGTATATATTGTGCACACTTGATCTTTACTAGGTTTTTTGTCTCATTTAGGAGTGTAAACAATTCCAGCTGGATGATATATTGGATATCTATATAATGGAGACTATTTCCCACTAGAGAATGAACAGAGACCATAACACTTATAAGTCTACTAGGTAAACTTTACTGAACTTCAGAAGTTACTTTCTAGCTATAGTAGGAATTAGGAAATCTGAAGGAGCATGGAGAGAGTGTTTTCTATAGTCATCTGAAGGAATATATCCAGAATTCTCTTCTAGATTTCATAACAAATTCTTGTTGTTTTGTAATTTTTACATTCTATTTACATGTCTTAAATATTGTTAAGCCCCATTTGATACTTTCTTTCTGGTACGTTCTTTACTGATGACTCCTTTTTACACATCCACGGACTAGACGACCTCACATTTAATTTTCCATTGGAAACTAATTTTGCCTTGTGAATTGTTTATTTTTGTCATGATATAATCTTACATCATCTTCACAGAGAAATGTATGTGGCATTATTTTTATTTATCTTTTACAATCTCAATGACATTTCTAATGCCATTAGTGCAATTGGCAAATGCCCCCACACCTACTGATAAAAAATGTAATTCCCAGGAGAAGCTTACATAGCATGCATTCATGATACGACAAGCTCCCAGTGCAGTTTTCTAAAATCTTCACAGAATAGCATTAAAGTTTATTCATCCATTTTCAAGTTTTAGTCATCTGTGCAAACAAAGCACAGACAGAAGAATCTATATGACAGGGCTCTGCTGTTTTGTGCAGTTGTGCTGTCTATTGCGTTTTATAGACTAATTTTTGTTGTTATTTATTAAAGAACAAAGTATTGTGAACCCTGTCACCCCACTAGCCATCACACAGCAAAAGGTGCAGTGAAACCAAAACATGTTTGTGGCCAAAAATTAGAGGGAATGTGTGCCATTCCTCCTCCTGAAAGGTAGCACACAGGCAGTATCCTCATCTCACAGAGATAGGAGCCGAGATCTAGTCAGGGAAATGTGCCTCAATATAAATGACAAAAACAAATTCAGCCAGTTTAAGTCATGAGCCAGGAAGTTGTGGGTATCTTCCCTGAAGAGTGCATAAGATTAGGTAGAATAAACATAAGCCTTGACCCACCTCCTTGTCCACTTAATCACTCTTGGAAAGGGGGGAAGAAGTACATGTCTGATAAACAGGGAAAAATGGAAAGATCATAACATTTGTACTACTCAACTTTAAGTGACACACATGCAAGTGAACTCCCACCTATTAGAAGCATGCTTATTAGAATCTGGCAAACCCTTGCACCATGGAGGCAAGAAAGATGAACCATGGCATGGGGATGTTTACGCACTACCAAAGATCTGTAAGGGCCCTAGAACTCCTCTACCACTTCCAGCCAATGGGGATCTTAAAAAAGAAGATATAGAATAGACAGCTGGCTCCCAACTTCCAGAAATGAAATCAATGGTACACACTGTCACGGTCTCCCTTAACAATAAGGGGAGGTTACTGGTGTTGCATGGTTATTCAAGAGCAGGTGGGAAGCAAGAAGCCTCTGGCATTATATAGAAGCCAGCACAACAGCAGTCTGTTTTCCTGACTTCAAGAGCTGTGCAAAGCTAGTGCCCCTAATGCTAGGCAACCCATTCTGAAGTCAGACAATTCAAGGGTGAACACAAGATCATAGTCACATGATTAGGATCAACATAGTAAGCAGCGTTCACAGAACACTAGCTGCCTAGGTACTGCCAAGAGTTTTGTGGGTATCATGGCAGAGGTCAATTTTAAGAAGAGAATTGAAGAGTGTTATTCTGGATAGCATCTCAAGTACCTCCCAGGTTGTCTGGGAAAAAGCACAAAATAACATCTCTTGCACAATATCTCAATATACAGCTTCATACATTCAGCATGGGACAATGCCTACAAAGAACAATGGAGATCTTAAATTTTATAGTCTCTCAGACAAGGACTTTGTCTTTTACCTGTTTTGTAAATTATTGTTCATGTTTATGGCAGTGTATACATTATAACACGTATACTTCTCTATAAAGTTCTCACAGATTCTCAGGCCAGGATGGAGAGACCTCACCTAAGATAACAACGCATGGAGTGGTGCAAATGGGTTAGTAATCGCAACATCCCTCACTAATAAGATCCAGAATATGCTAATGGTCAGTGTTCCTCTAACCTAAAAGCCTTTATCTGCAGAGTAGCACAGGGCTGCACACACCATCACTTATTTACACTGTAGTGTGCAGGAAGTGGATCTCTTGTGTAGACTGGTCCAGGATGAGGTTGATTGTGGGGTGGAAATTGTTGAAATTGTGGTGAAATTCTTCCAAAGCCTCCTTTCCGTGGGTCCAGATGATGAAGATGTCATCAATGTAGCGTAAGTAGTTGAGGGGCGTTAGTGGACGAGAGCTGAGGAAGCGTTGTTCGAGGTCAGCCATAAAAATGTTGGCATATTGTGGGGCCATGCGGGTGCCTATAGAGGTACCAATGGTTTGGCAGTATAAATTGTCCCCAAATCTGAAATAGTTGTGTGTGAGGATAAAGTCACAGAGCTCGGCCACCAGTTGTGCTGTGGCATCATCAGGGATACTGTTCCTGACAGCTTGTATTCCATCTATGTGTGGGATGTTGATGTTATGTTACACTCAACTGCACAACCACATCACTATTTTAATGTGTAGTGTCCAACAGTTTGTATGTTCACATTCTAATAGACCTTGGGGAATTTTAATAACAAATGTAGAATATTTTTAAGAGGATGTAACTGCTGCTCTGGACCTTCAGAACTGTGACCTAGTACCATTGATCTTAATGACAATCTCATCCAATTGCTGATATGAACTTCCTTGACCTTTACAATAGCACTTTTATTTTTTCCTTTGCTATAAATGTTTTATTTTACCTGATACAGTAATGAAATTGTCAAGATAATGAACAGAGAAATCATTTCACACAAATGGCTAACTTTAATTAAAATCACAGTGTTGTCTACTGGCAAATGGGGGTAACACAGACCATTGATCAGCTTACTGATCACTGATAATTGAAATATGGCCGGAGATTCAGAGGTCTGAGAACAATGTACTCAGAAATTAACCATCTTACTCAGTGATATAATGCTCGGTGTCAATATTCAGTAGCCTCAGCACATCATTAGCCAACACACATGCACTTCTTTAGTCAGCTGTTAAATCTGCAAGGACAAATATCACCTGCTCTGCCAGCTCTAGTGTAACACTTGGAATTAATCAAGCAATTCTGAAGGTGAAGAGTGTTAAAGTCCTAAGAATCAGGATTCCAAAAGCAATGAGTATGAAAGAATGTTTGTTCTTCTGGTTTAGTTTGGTACTGAAGTGTAGAATACCCTTCTCCAATATGAAGCCATTATTCTGATAGGACTACGGGCTTCTCTGCACTTAAAGGACTGCAGCAGCTACTGTAGCTTTTCAGTCAAGACTCAGGCTACGGCTATACTACAAGCATTTTCCGGAAGAGGAAATGCAAATGGAATGCTCATTGGCATATGTTGCATGCTCATTTGCATTTTCTCTTCCAATCCTTTTTGTGGAAGAGGTTTTTACACAAAAAAGGGCTGTGTAGACGGTGCCTTTTTGCACAAAAAAAGCCCTTTTGTGCAAGAGGCCTTCTTAGTCAAGCGCTCTTGTGCAAAAGGATTTTTTTGCACAAAAAGGCGCTGTCTACACAGCACTTTTTTGTGCAAAAACATCTTCCACAAAAAGGAGAAAATGCAAATGAGAGTGCAATATATGCAAATGAGTGCTCCATTTGCATTTCCTCTTCTGGAAAAAGCTTGTAGTGTAGCCTTAGTGTCAGACTTTAAGGTCAGAAGGGACCATCATGATCATCTTGTTTGACCTACTGCACATTGCAGGCCACAGAACCTCAAATCCCACTCCCCACAGCCCCCCAACACTCCTATAATAGACACTCTAACATCAGATTGGCTTGCTGAAGTCCTCAAATCATTATTTAAAGACTACAGAGACTCCATCATTTACAATAGTTTAAACCATCAAGTGACCCATGCCCCATGCTGCAAAGGCAGGCCATGTTCTCTGCCAATCTGACCTGAAGGGAAATTCCTTCCTAATCCCTAAGGGTACGTCTACACTTGCTCCCTAGTTCGGATGAAAACGTAGCTGACCGAAATTGGTAACGAATCTCTCACATGCGCTATTCTGCTCGCCAGCTGATTCAAACCAGGAAGTGTGCTCCGAGCCACATTAGTTCGAATCAAACCCCTTGGCTCAAACTAAGGTTACTGCTCAAATAATTAGGAGTAACGTTAGTTCGAACCAAGGGGTTTGATTTGAACTAACACAGCCTGGTTGGAATCAGCTGGCGAGCGGAATAGCATGCGGGCTAGATTTAGCTAATGAAACGCGGGATATTTAAATCCCCACTTCATTACCAATTTTTGTTGGCTACATTTTCATCCAAACTAAGGAGCAAGTGTAGACGTCCCCTAATACAGCAAACAGTTAGATACTATTTACCCCAATGGGAGAAATTCTCTCATTTTGGTAATCAACCTCCCTCAGAAGCAGTAGCTATGTTGATAGGAGAAGTCCTCCAATTAACATAGCACTGTCTACAGTGGGAGACATACCAACCTAATTGTGTTTCTCATGAGTGTGAATTTTCCATATCCCTGAGAGATATGGTTATATCAGTGTAAGCTGGTATTTAGACCATCCCAAAGGATACGGTTAGATTTGGGGGGTGGGGTGTTTCGCGATACTTCCGGTATCCCAAAAAAACTCCTCCGCACCCAGGAAATACATTTGCTCTTCTACTTTTTTTTGCAGAAGAGCAAATGCACTCTTTTGGAAGCCCCTGTTTTCTTCGTTCCACAAGGAAGAAGGGGGTTTTCAAAAGAGTTTTTTTCCAAAATTTGGCCTAGTCTAGATGGGCTAAATTTCAGAAAAGCCCCTTCTGACAAAAGTATCAGAAAAATATACACAAAATGCACAGCGCATTTTGCGTATGTTTTTCTAATAGATCCTCGCAGTCTAGAAATATCCTAAGAAAGCAATAGCTAGCACATGTGGACCACTGAAGACTGCACTGTATGAACAGTCTATTAAGCTTGCATATTGATTAATAATTTCATGGCTTGCAATATTTTGTTCTCATTATAATTTCTGTCTGAGGATCTAGGTTATAAATTCCTCCTATTTGTAAAAGTCTGGTTACAACAGTTATTCAAATGTTCAAGGTTCCATAACTTATGATAGCCACTAATTCTTTCTATTTTTATTGGTTTGGAAGTCTGAAAGAAAACTGCAGGGGACAAACAATCAAATCTACGGCATCTGTGACCATTGTGGAAGATGTGTGAAATGGTAATGGTTTATAATATTCAACCCTACTCCTAGTTTCTCAAGTTACATCTGCAACCAGAACCTCTTCTTTCATTCACTACTGGCAAAGTGATTCTGGCCTTTCTTCCCGTATACTATTCTTTCATTTCTGCTTTTGTTACTTCATGGTTTAGTTATTACAATGGGGTGTTTCTTAACTTTTTTCATACAACTCTATTGCAAATCCCATTTTGGAGGGTCATTATCTATAAATACACTAGCCCCCTAGTTCAAACTAGGGAGGCTAATGCGGGTGAACGAAATTGCTAATGAAGCATGGGATTTAAATATCCCGCGCTTGATTAGCATAATCCCGTCCGGTCGCCATTTTGGGAACTGACTAGCCCGAAGTAACTGCCCACGTCTACACGTGGCACAGAAGCAGGATTCTAAGATAAACCCCTTCGTTCGAATTAACTGTTAAACCTCATTCCATGAGGAATAACAGTTAATTAGAAATAAGAGGTTTATCTTGGAATCCCGCTTCTTTGCAGCGTGTACACACACACAGTTACTTTGGGCTAGTCAGTTTGCAAAATGGCAACAAGACGGGATTATGCTAATCAAGCACGGGATATTTAAATCCCGCGCTTCATTAGCAATTTTGGTCACCCTCATTAGCCTGTCTAGTTCAAACTAGGAGGCTAGTGTAGGCGTACCCTACATGTTCAGACAAGGGAGGAGATCTACTGAATCTACCTTTCAGTTGGACAACTTCTGCTCTGGAAGCTGCCCTACCCAGGGAGAATCAGTCCTTCAGTGCATCTGCCCCAATGACTCTCCTCTGTCTGTTAGAGTATGGTTACACTAGCCACCATCGTTCGAACTAGGGTGGCTAATGTAGTCATTCAAACTTGCAAATGAAGCCTGGGATTTAAATATCCCGGGCTTCATTTGCATGTTCCCGGGCACCACCATTTTTAAATGCCTGGTAGCTCGAACTACCTGCCTGCGGCTACACGCGGCACGAGCTAGGTAGTTCAAATTAACACTCTTAATTCGAACTACCATTACTCCTCATCCCCGTGTAGCCGTGGGAAGGCAGTTCGAGCTACCTGGCATTTAAAAATGACGGTGCCGGGGAACATGCAAATGAAGCCTGGGATATTTAAATCCCGGGCTTCATTTGCAAGTTCAAATGACTACATTAGCCACCCTTGTTTGAACTAGGGTGGCAGTGTAGCCATGCCCTTAGAGTTAATGTTGCCCTGTGTGAAGTCCTATTTCTTCATAGAACAAGTACAGAAACAGTACAAAAACTTTCCTACATGGCTCCATAAATATCCCTCACTATGTCTCTATGTAGAATAGTGATAGAAATGTAGCTGTGTTAGTCTGGTGTAGCTGAAACAAAATACAGGACTATGTAACACTTTAAAGACTAACAAGATGGTTTATTAGATGATGAGCTTTCGTGGGCCAGACCCACTTCCTCAGATCAAATAGTGGAAGAAAATAGTCACAGCCATATATACCAAAGGATACAATTAAAAAAAATGAACACATATGAAAAGGACAAATCACATTTCAGAACAGAAGGGGAATGCAGGGCGGGGGAAGGAAGGTGAATGCCTGTGAGTTAATGATATTAGAGGTGGGGAAGGGTAGATGTCTGTGAGTTAATAGTATTAGAGGTGATAATTGGGGAAGCTATCTTTGTAATGGGTAAGATAGCTGGGGTCTTTGTACAGCCCCCCGCAGAGAGTGTCGAATTTTAGCATGAATGCCAGTTCAGAGGATTCCCTTTCAAGTGCAGATTTGAATGTCTTCTGAAGTAGGATGCAGGTGAGTAGGTCATTGAGACAGTGTCCTTTCTGGTTGAAATGGCAAGCAACTGTTTTTTCTTTGTGATCCTGTCGAATGTCTGTTTTGTGGGCATTGATTCTTTGGCGAAGTGTCTGAGACGTTTGTCCAATGTACATAGCAGACGGACACTTTCGGCACATGATAGCATAGATTATATTTCTGGAGGCTCAGGAATATGTATTCTTGATCTTATAACTCACTTGGTTAGGCCCAATAATGGTGTCAGCAGAGTGAATATGTGGACAAAGCTGGCAACGGGGTTTGTTGCAAGGGAAAGTACCAGGGTTGGTATTAGTGTGGTATGTCCTGTGGTTGTTGGTAAGAATCATCTTGAGGTTAGGTGGTTGTCTATAGGAGACTATGGGTCTGTTTCCCAGAGCTTCTTGGAGTTTAGTGTCCTGTGAACATTCAAACCTTGGTCCGAACAAGGGTATGCCTACACTACCCCCCTAGTTTGAACTAGAGGGGGTAATGTAGTCATACGGAGTTGCAAATGAAGCACGGGAAATTCAAATCCCCGGCTTCATTTGCATAAAGCCGGCCGGCGCCATTTTTAAATGCCGGCTAGGTTGGACCCCGTGCCACGCGGCTACACACGACATGGACTAGCTAGTTCGGATTAGACTTCCTAGCCGAACTAGCTGTATGCCTCGTGGAAGCCTAATCCGAACTAGCTAGTCCGTGCCGCATGTAGCCGCGCGGCACGGGGTCCGACCTAGCCAGCATTTAAAAATGGCCCCGGCCGGCTTTATGCAAATGAAGCCTGGGAAATTCAAATCCCAGGCTTCATTTGCAACTCCGCATGACTACATTACCCCCCTAGTTTGAACTAGGGGGGTAGTGTAGACATACCCCAAGTCTTTTTGTGCCTTAAATTCCTTCATAAAAGTAAATGGAAATTACCTTTGGCTATAGCTAAGGTCAAATCCTATGCACCTTCTTGCACACTGAGTGGAAATCAGTCTTAGATCCTTGGCATTCTCTCTCCTTTACTTCCAAAAGAGTACAGGATAGAAAAGCTAAAACAGAGAAGAAGCATGTCTGAGGCACCAAATTTAAGCACCATACTTGCGAAGTCCAGGTGCTCAGCTACCTAGCCTCTCTGCTCACATAACCAGCAATGTCATAATTTTTGCAATATGAAAACTCATTGCTAAGAACTGCTATGAGAAAAATAAACTTTCTTATCAGCTCTCATATAGTAATAATTTTCAGTCTGAATCAGGATTGATTTGAACTAGCAATCTTAGAGATAATAATATGTATATCACAAGCCCATTATCAATCACTAAATTTTCTAGTCCTTCTTTAGCTTGTGTTTCTAAACATTATGGTCCCAATAAAGTAAAGAAAATGCTTAAATTCTACTGCCCTTAATGAGACTTAAGGATGTGTTTCAAATTAAGTACATGATTAAGAGCTCTACTAAATCAGGACGTATATAATTTTCAACCAAAGCAGTTTCAATAACAGCCAGTGTTTGCAGTTAAACAGTTAATAAAAACTTTGTCCAAAGCATTCTTCAGCTCTCTAATAAGATGGCCTACTGTAGTTGCAATTCAATTAACACATTGTTTAGATTCTAGAATACGGACAATATATTGAATGCACAGTAAGGGGGAGTTTTCAAAATGGTGGCAAAATTGAAAGACAGCACTTGAAATATCTCTAACAGACTTATGTGCTACTGTTGAATTTTCTCTAGGGTATTTAATATAAATAGTAAGAATAATACTTATTGCTTATGCAGTTTTTTATATCTTCAAAGGGCTATGTTTTACAAAAGGGAGTTGACTCTTTGAAACTAAAATATGACTTACACTTTGCATGTTGGCCTCATTTCAAAAAATGATGCTTTTTAAAAATATTATAAATTCAACTGATTTTTATCTAACAACGCAGGAAAAGCAAAACAATTAAGTGTGAGAGGCGGAAAAAACTCTCTATGCCTAGGGGCAAAATGGGTCACAAGTCCAGGTACTATTTCAGCCTAGGAACATAGATTGAAGAGGACATGTTCACCCCTTCATTAAAGTCAGATAATGTCTGTAAGGGTATGTCCACATTACAGAGGGTTTTTGGGTTTTTTTGAAAAACAGCCATTTTTCTGAAAAAACTTCAATGATGTCCACACTGCAATCGCCAGGGCTCGACAATCTTTGTATTCTATTTGCCCGTGGTGAGTAGATTACAACCCGGAAGATCCGGGTTCCGGTGATCTGCGCATGCACAGTACGCCGGACAGTGCGGCTGGCGCGTATGGCTCGCCGCAGCTCGGCGAGCCCTGCCAATCGCGTTCTTCTGAAAGAAAATAGAAAGAACAGAGGGGTTTTTCTGACACTGATAATCCTCATTCTACAAGGAAGAAATCTTTTTCTGAAAGAACTCTTTTGGAAAAAGGCATGTGTGGACAGGGAAGAGGGAGTTCTTTTGAAAGAAGAGAAAAGAGGAAAAAGCAGAGGTGCCCTGGTGGCCACTCCATCCATAGTAATTACAGCTGAAATGCGAGATAGCGTCCATTAAGTGTGGACCCTATCTTTAAAAAAGCAGATCGCTTTTTTGATGCACTTTTGCAGTGAAGCTTATATCTTCCGGAAAAGCAGCTTCCGAAAGGAGCCTGCCGTCTAGACATAGCCTTAGTGTTCATATGAGTGATTGAGGTCTGACTTTTTTCTTTCTGCATGGAACTGAGTGCCACTGATGGGTAAGTGCTTATGCCAGGATTCACGGTTAAAACATTATTATACATAGATAAAATTTCTTGAGCACATCTGCACTAGTCTGCCCAAATGTTTCTCTTTCCTATACAAAATGAAACACTGATCTTTAAATTAAGTGGCACCCAGTATCCATTAAATTGCCATTTTTCTATTTTGGTTGATAATGAATGTCTAGTAAGTAAAACTTTTCAGTTTCACAAAGCAGAAAACAAGTATAACATTTAGCCCTCTGCAGATTCACTCTCCCAGCAAAGCCCAAGAGGCCCTGACTATTGGAGATGATATTGGATTTCATTACCTTTTCCCTCTTCTTACATTAATATTGGATTCATTTAACTACATTGGGCAGTTATAAATGCTCCTGGATTTGGAAAAAGGAAACCTATATGAGGTCAGCAACATTTCCTGGTAAGTTTAGAATGTGAGAAGACTCAACTGACTTCTCAGACTTTGCTAGGAAGGGGATGGCGCAGACGGAGATAAAATTGGCAAAGCATGCTTCATAACCAAGTTGTTCCAATTAAATCAATGGAACTACTCTCTGCCTTCAGATTTGCTCTTGCTAACAAATACTTGCAGTGTTTTCTCATGCTGTATACATAACACTTCTAGAAATGCCAGCTTTCCAGGTAATTATGGCATTTTTTTTCTAGCCATGGTAAGTCCTGGAATATCAAAGCACAAAAATACATAATGTTGATTGACATCTTGTCTCTCCCTACACAGCAGTCTGATCCAATGTTAGCATTTCAATACTGTTAGCCTTTAAATGGCAGGCAGTGTAAATGGATGTCAAAATCATGCTTGAATAGAAGGGGGCTGGAAGCAAGGAAGCATGACAGTGAGTGGTTTCAGAATGTCTGTCATCTAATTTAGTCTAAAAGATTCTATATTTATTATGTGTATTGAATACTCACTATACAAAACATATAGTTAAAAAGAGCTTTAAAAAAAAGAACCCCAGCAGTTGTTTCCTTGTTTTTCAGTGGGTCTTCTTCTGATAGAACCACACAGGTTTTTAGGAGCAAAACTTTCATTTTCTTTTCAGATGAAAGATGTTCTGAGAGTTGTCCCCTCCCCCCAGAGCTTCTAGGTTCAGTTCCTAGTTTTGCCACAGATTAGGGTGTTCAGCAAGCATAGGACATGTTGGCTACGTCTACACTGGCCCCTTTTCCGGAAGGGGCATGTAAATTTCACTAGTCGTCGTAGGGAAATCCGCGGGGGATTTAAATATCCCCCGCGGCATTTAAATAAAAATGTCCGCCGCTTTTTTCCGGCTTTTAAAAAAGCCGGAAAAGAGCGTCTAGACTGGCCCCGATCCTCCGGAAAAAGCGCCCTTTTCCGGAGGCTCTTATTTTTACTTTGAAGTAAGAATAAGAGCCTCCGGAAAAGGGCACTTTTTCCGGAGGATCGGGGCCAGTCTAGACGCTCTTTTCCGGCTTTTTTAAAAGCCGGAAAAAAGCGGCGGACATTTTTATTTAAATGCCGCGGGGGATATTTAAATCCCCCGCGGATTTCCCTACGACGACTAGTGAAATTTACATGCCCCTTCCGGAAAAGGGGCCAGTGTAGACGTAGCCGTTATGTTTGGCAAGTCACTTAGGATACATCTACACTGAACGATTATTTCCGAATACGCTAGTCTGGAAGAAATACTCCAAAATAGCTTATTTCAAAATAGCACCTCTACACTATGTGGAAACCATTTGACAACTACAGGGAAGCCTGTAAATTAGTCCAAGGCAGGCTTCCCTAATATAGATATGCTTCCTCAGTTTAGAGCCCCAGGAAGCACTGGGGAGTAATTATTTTGACTGGCCTGGGGGAGGAGCTAATTCAAAATAGCAGCAGTGGAGTGTCCACACTACAGCTATTTTGAAATAGCTGTTTTGGAATAGGCATTATTCCTCATGGAATTAGGTTTAGAAACACCGAATTAAGCTGTCCATTATTTCAAAATTATTTCAAAATACCAGGCTAGCTGTGTAGACATTCGCATGGTTATCTCGGAATAATGAATGTCGTTCCGAAATAATGCTGCTGTGTAGACGTACCCTTAGAGCTTTGTTTCAGTTAAGTGCTTCAGTATGTGCCTAGCCCCATCTATGTCAATAGCATTCAGAGCCATCCCTAGCAGTTTTGGTGCTCTTCCTAGCCCGAGCATTTGCATCTCCCCAGGGGAGGGGCATCCCCTTCACAGGGCAGGAGCTGCAGGGTACAGGAGCAGGGAAGGGAGGCAGTAGGGGTTGGGTCCCATACAGTACTCACCAGGGACAGAGGGAAGCAGAGTGACTCGGCCCCAGTCTTCTCCACTCCCCCAGCTCCCAGCCATGTCGCTTAGGGGAGAGAGCTTGTAAAGGGATGAAATTGTCTGCTCACACCCCACAACCACTCCACCCTTTCCCCAACTCCTGCTCACCCCGCCTCTTCCCACCTCGCCCCCATTCCACTCCTTCACCCACGCCCTTGCTCTTGCTCTGGCCCACTTCTTTGCACCCCTCTTCTGCACCTGCCTTGACCCCACTCCATCCCTTTCCTTAAGCCCCCATCCCCACGTGACACAACCTGGGGGATTAGTGGGAGGGTCTGGTGCTGGGAACAAAGGTCGACAGCCTCCACATTCACTGCCAGTAACAGGAAACAGAGGGACCCATCCCCAGCCCACTCCACTCCCCTGCCTTCCAGTTGCTCTGCTTCTTGGTGCTGAGGAGTGCAGGGGAAGGAGGACACTAAATTGGAATTCTGTTCCCCAAATTTCGTGGTACCCTATTGTGTATTTTGTGTAATGGTAGTGATTGCTCTAATGGCACTGAAGTGCTTTGCTGCACAGGAGCCTTAATCTCTCTGTGCCTCAAATCCTTACCCACACAAAAGGATAATAATGTTCTCTTTGCTCCACACATGTTGGTTCTATCTAGATCATTGAGCAAAATAGACATATACAATACCAAAAAAATAGTAAGCACTACAGTAATATAAATATGACAATTTACATCCTTTGAAGCAAATGAAATTACAAACCATTTTCCAACAGACTTTGAACACCGCAGCATGCCAGTCCAGTTTGCCCCTGGCTGTGCCTGAATTCTGTTATCTATATTAGTGACCTGTTCTCCTCTTCATGGCAGTTTACCTTTACCTTTCATTAAATGCTAATGGAATTTCAGGAAGAAGTGCAAGATACATATATAGTCTGTGATGCACTGTACAACATCATTCACTTTTTGAAAATTCCTGCAGTGCTCAGGTATAACATGATGAGTTGAGGATAATCTTTCAGATAGACCTGTGAGTGTTCTTGTCTTTGGGGTTTAAACTTACCTTTCAGGATGTATTTCTGAGTAATGCAATCCTTTGAGGGATTTTTTTATGAAAATTAAATAAAAATATTTGGAGATTTAAGAGTTGTCAGGAGGAAGGACTACTATATAATGCAGAGATAAGCCCTGTCCTGCAATCAAGTCACTATGGACAGGCACTTTTGCACACTCAGGTGCACTGAAGTCTAACATTCAGCATGAGTGCATGAAGCTGCCCATACTGATCTGATTTTAGATTCAGGGCCCATATTTAGGGTGTTTAAATCTTGACTTAATATGGCAAAAATGTCTTATGAATGTCAAGCAAATCATGGTAAAAGTTAAGATGCTATGTAGTAAATGTCTATTTTGTTCCTGATTAGCATGGTGTGCTTACAGCAAGTGAATGTATGTGTGGAATGCTTAGCCTTTTTATTAAACAAGTCTTTGGAATGACTAGTGATAGAAATGTAGCCGTGTTAGTCTGGGGTAGTTGAAGCAAAACGCGTTGTTGCGGAAGCTGTGTATATAGAAATCCAGATTGTAATTCCGACCGTCAGGGGGAGTCCATATAGAATTATTTTTCCTTTGGTGTTGGTAGGGGGGATCTGGTAGGTCAGATTGATGTTCAGTGGTGGTTTGGAAATATTCTCGGAGAAGGAGGCGGCGAAAAAAAGCCTCAAGGTTACCACAAAATTGTATCCAGTTTGTGGGGGACGTGGGGCAGAAAGAGAGACCCCGGGACAAGACAGACTCTTCTGCTGGATTGAGTTTGTAGCTGGAGAGGTTAACAATATTATCCGGTGGGTTGAGGCAGTTGCTGTTGTAGCCAGTGGTATGGAGCAGGTTAGAAAATTTATTGTCTTTTCTTTGTTGTAGGGAATAGAAGTGTGTATAGTAGATTTCAGAACAACTTATACCTCCAGATCAGCGGCACAGCCATGGGTACACGCATGGCCCCACAGTATGCTAACATCTTTATGGCTGACCTAGAACAACGTTTCCTCAACTCCCGTCCCCTTTCACCCCTCCTCTACCTACGGTACATCGATGACATCTTTATGATCTGGACACATGGCCAAGAAACACTGGAGATATTCCACAGAGATTTCAACAACCTACACCCCACCATCAACCTCAGCCTGGACCATTCTACACGAGAGATCCACTTCCTGGACACCACCGTACAAATCAACAATGGAAAATTAGACACCACTCTCTACAGAAAACCCACCGACTCATACAGTTACCTACATGCATCCAGCTCCCATCCAGAACACACCACACGATCCATCGTCTATAGCCAAGCCCTTCGATACAACCGCATCTGCTCTAACCCCACTGACAGAGACCAGAAGCTTCAGGATCTCTACCAAGCATTTATAAATCTCAACTACCCACCCAGAGAAATAAAAAAGCAAATTGAAAGAGCCAGACGAATACCTAGAAACCATCTACTTCAAGACAGACCCAAGAAAACCAACAATAGAACACCACTTGTCATCACCTACAACCCCCAACTTAAAGCTGTCCAACACATTATCAATAAACTACAGCCTATATTGGAACAGGATACCATACTCAAAGAGGCTCTGGGAGACAGACCCATAGTCTCCTATAGACAACCACCTAACCTCAAGATGATTCTTACCAACCACCACAGGACATACCACACTAATACCAACCCTGGTACCTTCCCTTGCAACAAACCCCGTTGCCAGCTTTGCCCACATATTCATTCTGCTGATACCATTATTGGACCTAACCAAGTGAGTTATAAGATCAAGAACACATATTCCTGCGCATCCAGAAATATAATCTATGCTATCATGTGCCGAAAGTGTCCGTCTGCTATGTACATTGGACAAACATCTCAGACACTTCGCCAAAGGATTAATGCCCACAAAACAGATATCAGACAAGATCACAAAGAGAAAACAGTTTCTTGCCACTTTAACCAGAAAGGAAACTCTCTAAATGACTTAGCCACCTGCATTCTGCTACAAAGACCTTTTACATCTGCACTTGAAAGGGAATCCTCTGAACTGTCATTCATGTTAAAATTCAACACTTGCCAACAAGGACTTCACAAGTCTTTGAACTTTCTCACCCATTACCAAGACAGTTTCCCCAATTATCACCTGTAATACCATTAACTCACAAACATCCCACTCTCCCTACCTTTAATATCAGCAATTCACAGACACTTACCTTCCTTCCTCCCCCTTCCCACCCCCCCCCCCCCCGCATCCCCCTTCTGTTCTGCAATGTGATTTGTCCTTTTCATATTTGTTCATTTTTTTAAATTGTATCCTTTGGTATATATGGTTGTGACTACTTTCTTCCACTATTTGATCTGAGGAAGTGGGTCTGGCCCACGAAAGCTCATCATCTAATAAACCATCTTGTTAGTCTTTAAAGTGCTACATTGTCCTGCATTTGGAATGACTGTAATTCAACTAGTATGGATGTGATCCAGTAGAAAAGGAACCCTTAGCTACTAATACACAAATGACTACCTTGCATTTTTAAAAGGGGTGGGGGGAAATTATTTGGATGTCTAGCCAGGTGAAGGGAATTATGCTTTATGGGTGGGGGGAGGTGGGAATGAAAACTGCTGCAAAAGGGTCAGCCTGACTCATTCCCTGGAAATGAGGACATTAAAGTGTAGCTCTTTTCCTCAGGGCAGCAACAGCGGCAGCGTAGCTATGTAACAATGTTTTTTCCATAGCCTTTTTGGAAGGCCTGTAGCCATACTGGAAGGCCTTAAGCCTTCCTCTGCAGCCAGACTGAAGAGCACCAGCCATTAGCTGGAAAGCCTGGAGTCACATACATTCCATCCAAATTGCTTTAAAATCATGTCACACCAGGCTGTTAAGAAGGAGACCCTGTCCTAATGGCACCCACTGTCACCAAATAGAGAAAGAAATCTCAATATGGGTAAAGAAAACTTAATTTACCAGCATTTCATCTGGCAAGAAACTTTATCAATAGTTGAGGTTGTAGAATCCTCATTCTATGATTATGGCCCTCACTTTCCTATTGTTTGTCTGTGTGATTTGTCTGTTTTTTTAATTGTTTCTGTCCTCTGTATAATTAATTTTGCTAAGTGTAAATCAGCTAAGTTGGTGAGGTATGATTGGTTGGGTAATTCTGTTACAGTATGTTATGAATGTTTAGTAAAATTAAACTAAAATAATTGGTTAAAGTAGAGCAAAGCAGGACTCGGGTTTCACTATATTAACTGGGGCCCAAAAAGAAATTCTTTGGGAACCAATTCCAGGATGCAGCTTCAAGATCAGAGCTGCCAAACCTCAACCCTGTGCCAATGACTTCATGCTAAAACTGGAGTCTCCTAGATGGACCTGATCCTGACTGGCCATCAAGATGAGTTCATCTGTCTCATTGGGAGTTGTGAGCGCTGTATGCCTGCTATGTGCATCTGGTTTTGATGATTGTTAATAAATAAGGGTATGTCTACACTACCCCGCTAGTTCGAACTAGCGGGGTAATGTAGGCATACCGCACTTGCAAATGAAGCCCGGGATTTGAATTTCCCGGGCTTCATTTGCATAAGCGGGGAGCCACCATTTTTAAAACCCCGCTGGTTCGAACCCCGTGCAGCGTGGCTACACGGGGCACGAACTAGGTTCGAACTAGGCTTCCTAGTTTGAACTACCGTTATTCCTCGTGAAATGAGGAGTAATGGTAGTTCGAACTAGGAAGCCTAGTTCGAACTACCTAGTTTGTGCCCCGTGTAGCCACGCTGCACGGGGTTCGAACCAGCGTGGTTTTAAAAATGGCGGCTCCCCGCTTATGCAAATGAAGCCCAGGAAATTCAAATCCCGGGCTTCATTTGCAAGTGCGGTATGCCTACATTACCCTCCTAGTTCGAACTAGGAGGGTAGTGTAGACATACCCTAAGAGATTAAGTAGGATATTACTCTGTACGGCTCTTTCACTAGTAAAAGAACCCTCCAATTCCACAAAGTGTAATGTTACACCTTTGCCTGCAGAATGGTAAGGGTGTGCGCCTATATTGGAAAGGTTACACTTGAGCCCTAGAAACAGGTAAGAGTGGAAGCCTATAGTGAGAGGGTTATGACTGAGCCCTATGAATGGGTAAGGGTGAGTATAGTAATTCATCATTTAACACTATAGATGCGTTTCTGAAAATGTTCATGCTAAGTGAAAACGTGCTATGCGGGGTCAATTTTCCCATTAAAAATAATGGAAAAGGTGGGGGTTGCGTTTCAGGCACAGTCAATTTTTTGTTGGTGCTGGATCATCAACGTCAACATTAGATATCTAGCAACACAAATTGCTGTGGTTTGTTAAAACACAAAGCTAAACATGTGAGTGAGAGGAGGAACGCTGTGACCATGTGTATTCATCTGCTCATGCGTGTTACCACTGTTTTCACCAACTTATACTGCCACGCAAAGTAGTCCACTACTTGATTATTTTCGTGTTGTTTCGGGGACGGTTGTGTTATTCAAAAAACATTTGCTAAAAAAAAATCACTCTATTGCGAAAATGTATTAAGCGGGCATGTGTTAAACAAGTAATTACTTTATGTGAGCATTTTATGCGGGTAACAGCTAGGTATGGGAGCAGAGCAATTCAGACAATCAGTGCTAGTATTCAGATGAGTAATGAACAGGTATAAGACCTCAGATGATAAATTACCATTAAATTGTTTTAATCTTGTTACAGATGTTGGCTAACCTGCCATGCAGACAGTGGTGTGAATCGTGGACACAGAATTGTCTTTTGGGCACACAGGCACATGTCCAATTTGCCCTAGTGTTTGCAGCTGGGCTTCAATAACAAAGCAATACTCCGGGTATGTGTACACTAGCCCCCTACTTCAATCTAGGGAGGCTAATGAGGGTGACCAAAATTGCAAATGAAACATGGGATTTAAATATCCCACACTTCACTAGCATGTTCCCGGCCGGTCGCCAATTTAGAAATTGACTAGCCAGAAGTAACTGCCCATGTCTATACATGGCAGTGAAATGGGATTCTGAATTAAAGCCCTAAATCGAATTAGCTGGTAAACCTCATTCCAGGAGGAATAACAGCTAATTCAATTTAGGGCTTTAATTCGGAATCCTGTTTCACTGCCATGTGTAGATGCAAGCAGTTACTTTGGGTTAGTCAATTTCTAAAATGGCGACCGGACGGGAACATGTTAATGAAGCGCGGGATATTTAAATTCCACACTTAATTTGCAATGTAGGTCGCCCTCATTAGCCTCCCTAGATCAAGCTAGGGGGCTAGTGTAAACATACCCTCCACATGTAAAAAGGGCAATGGTGCCCCACTCTATACTGGGTCTATACCTCAGACAGACTTAACCCTTGATCAGTTAAGCAACTGGTAAACAGAAAGCAGCTCTTATTTTGTCGGTATGAATTTATGTTTAATAGTATTTCATCCCTAATGTTTTACCTGCCAGAATTTTGAAATAAAAGCAGAGGAAGAAAGAAAATCACTCACTGTTGCTAGAGTTTTGTCTGGCTTCACAAATTCATAAAGAAATGAATGGGAATATGGTAAATGCAGGTCTTGAGAGTTAATTTCCTTGATACAAATGCAATTATTTTATCAATTACATTAAACACTACATAACATCTAAAAAAATTCCCTCGGAGCCTCTCAATTCATTTTGATGTCTGCTCTGTCAGCAAATTCTGAAACCAATCAGGAAAACTTTTCTAAGTCTCCTAGACTCTGCAGTCATTTTCATAGCACATTAAAGCAACATCACCCTAGAAGAATGCAACATTTTCAGCTAAATTTTAACCTTATCATTCAAAAGCCAAAGGCAGAGATCAAAGACAAGACCATCACACTTAAAAAGTCTTTTCTTAGCTCAGCTCAACAAGGGTTCAGTTGATGCTCTTTATTTGTGCTTCTGTCACTTCCCAACACTGGCTTGTTCTGCTTTGGACCTTTTGATCTGGATTTCTAATAGATATAGAAATGCTTTCCACATTTAATACTTTATTTTTTTATTTGCATATGTAGACATTGCTTTTTCTTGAACCATCACACAGCCTTCTGAGGCTGATCCAATTTCATGTAGCATACATTTAGCACACATTTCTAGAGTTTGTGCCTATATTCTGACTTATTACAAAGTACAAACTTTGTAAACTGGAAACAAATTAGAAAACTGATTGTAATAATTTCATTATATATTTGCTAATTGCTAATTGGATTGATCAAAGGCCGAGATTTTGGAAACCTGAGAATGGTTATTTGAATACGGTGGAGCTGGCAGCTTCACTGGGCCCCTGAACATGGTGGGGGAGGGCCAACTCTCCATCCCCAGAAGGGACAGAGCCTTTGGCAGAATGGATGGAGTTGAGATTAGTCTCTCCCAGGCAGTCTCAATGCTTCCCAGAGTGCGCCATGTGGGGCTCCAGTGATTCTGTCACTCGGCTGCTACAATAGCAGAATCAGCAGCCAAGGGCCTAGGCCCTTTTGAATAACTGGGTCCTGTGGCAATTGCCCCCTTTGCCTTCAGCCTTGTCAGCACGCCCATTTGAATCCAAACTAGCACGTGTATTTGGTTTTCATTAATACTAGTACTTACACAAGAGATCTATTTTGAGATGCTGCAATAAAAATGAGGGCGAAGTCATCATCATCATCAACAGCCATGGGCTCAGCACGCATTGGTGTTCGATGCCTCCCTCACTATTTCCTTCCATCTTTCCCTGTTGAGTGCAGGGTGGCTTAGTTTCTGTAGACTAGCTCCGCACCACTCTACTATATTATCTACACATTCTCTATGGGGTCTGCCTCTCCTATTTGGACCATCCATTATGCCGAATACCAAGGTCTTAATTTTTCACTCGTCATTCGTTCTGCAGATATGCCTGAATAGCTGTAACTTCCATTGTATAACCTTCGGCAGTAGGTTCTCTTTCAGCTGTAATTTCCTATATAATTCCTCATTAGTGACCTTCTGCATCCATCCTATTCTCAGAATCTTTCTATAACAACTCCTCTCGAATGCCAATATCCTTCTCTTTGAATCTTTCATCATCGCCCATGTCTCTCATACATACAACATGCTGTTAAATACACATGTTTTCAAGATGCTCAGCTTTGTTACTAAGCTAATCGCTTTACTTTTCCAGATCTTATCCATCACCTTCAAACTCATTCTTGTGCTAGATATTAATATTATTTATAAGAACTAGGGGTCACCAGATGAAATTAATAGGTAGCAGGTTTAAAACAAACAAAAGGAAATTTTTCTGTATGTAACGCACAGTCAACCTATGGAACTTCTTGCTAGATGATGTAGTGAAGATCAGGACTTTAACAGGATTCAAAAAAGAACTAGATAAATTCATGGAGCTTAGGGGCATAAATGGCTATTAGCCAGGGTGGGTAGGAATGGTGTCCCAAGCCTCTGTCGGAGGCTGGAAATGGATGACAGGAAATGGATCATGTGATGATTACCTATGCTGTTCACTCCTTCTGGGGAGTCTAGCATTGGCTACTTTTGGAAGACAGGATACTGGGCTAGATGGATGTTAGTTCTGTCCCGGTATGGCAATTCTTATGTTCTTATTGTCAACTGTGTGAATTCCATCATATCATGGAGGCTAATAATTCCAGCCAGCTTCCACTGCTTTGACAACTGTCTTCAGTCATTAGTGAGGGGCTAAATGGTTGTCCCTTCCCCCAGAATCTCAGCTATCAGGCCTATACTGTAGGATACATATTTTGGTAGGCCCAAGTATTTTGAAACTTGTTGCTTTATTTTCTTTATTATGCATCAGTCATGTGTGATCTGTCCTGTAGACAGCATCTGTATTTTGCTGACAATCTTAAGTCATAGAACAAAATGCTAATATCTCAAAAAAAAAAAAAAAGAAAAATGCTCACCAAAGCAATGATTATCATGAAAAGATATAGATAAACATTGTCTACAAAAGACAAGACAGTGAAATATCAGTATATCCATAGGATTACTATATATGGGTATGTCTACATTACCACCCTAGCTCGAACTAGGGTGGTTAATGTAGTCATACGAACTTGCAAATGAAGACCGGGATTTGAATTTCCCGGGCTTCATTTGCATGTTGCCGTGCGTCGACATTTTTAAATGTCCGCTAGTGCGGACTCCGTGCCCGCGGCTACACGCGGCACGAACTAGATAGTTCGGACTAGGCTTCCTATTCCGAACTATCTGTACATCGAACTATCTGTACGTGGAACGAGGTGTACAGATAGTTCGGAATAGGAAGCCTAGTCTGAACTATCTAGTTCGTGCCGCATGTAGCTGCGGGCACGGAGTCCACACTAGCAGACATTTAAAAATGGCGACGCCCGGCAACATGCAAATGAAGCCCGGGAAATTCAAATCCGGGCTTCATTTGCAAATTCGTATGACTACATTAACCACCCTAGTTCGAACTAGGGTGGTAGTGTAGACATACCCTATGAGGAAGAAAAAGGACAGATTTTGACTCCCAAATATATATACAAATAGAGTCCCAGAAAAAAAATCTCAATGTGTCCACAGACATAACAGAGACACTGAAACAGAGTCGAGCTACGTGACTGTTTGAAGTCCCCTATAGATGGGATAGGAAGCATATGTAAGTCTACATAAAGATACCAAACAAAAATACCCATTTGCTCCTTCTATGATGAACCCTCTAACATGTACCTCATAGAAGAGAATGATTAACAAGTCACTCAGGTTTAAAAATTTAGTTTTCCTGGTGCCACCATTAACAATTATTGTTTCAACAGCAATCAGTATCCTCAGATGTTTCAAGGAATTGAAATTTAGACGATTACACTTTATCTGCAGTACCTTCTAGTACAGTGTATGTAGAAAAGCTCTAGTTTTATATATTCACACGTACTGAGAGCTAACACTAATACGCTAGTTATATAATTACATAGTATGTATGCACAAAAGACATCTAGCTACACGTACAAGTGGGTAATTTATGTGTCTCACACAGGAACAACAAAGAAATATTGTCATTGTTAGTGTTGCCTAAATTCCAAAATATGAGCATGTATAGCTCTGACTGTACCCAGGCCAAAGGACTGACCATCCAATACATGCTTTTGTTTCAAATTATTCTGGTGCACATCTTCCACTGTGTGAGCCACACTGACACAAAAAGGACTCTGTGAAAGCATCATAAAAATGTAAAGCAGACATGACCACAAAACATTTTAATATTCATTCATAGAGCTATACATGATAATGATCTCCATGGCAGAGAGAATCAATAACAAGTTCAGTCACAATGACTGGAAATGGGCAAGTAATAAAATAACCTTCCTCATGCTTCATGAACAGCTTTTCCCAACCTGCACCTGTATAGACTGCACACCCACAGGATACAAGGAAGAAAATGAAGGAAGAAAAGGTCATTTTGTTTCTTCATTACTGTTAGGAAATCTAGATAAGTCTATGAATGTGAAGCATGGCCCATATACTGGTATATAGGGGACTGCACTGCAGCCTTGAACAAACATAGAGGCATGCTAGTTGAAGTTAGGAGGAATGAGAGGTTATCATCTTGGCTGTGCAAGAAATCAGGATGGTCAAGAAGGAGCTCAAATTACAAAGTGGAAGGGTGGTAAGGTCAGCAATATGTGTGGAATGCAGGATGGGTGGGGAAAGGATTCAGGGAGGGAAATAGACAATAGGAACACTCAGACACCCTAAGGAAGCTATAAAATTTAAAGGAGGAAAATTTAAAGAGAATTTTTCAGTGAATACAATAAAAGTAACGCTGTTAGGGCTGCACAAGGAGAAGATTAGCTGACACATAGATCATCTTTAGAGATGTCTGGAAAATAGAACTCTCCCTTCCCCCCTGAAAATTTTTCAGCCAAAATTTTAAAACTGATATTTTTTTAACTCACAAATATTTCAATTCAAAAAAGCCACCACGGGAGTTGTAATTGCTTGCATTATCTTCTCTGTGCTAGATTCTTTGGCCAGACTAAATCTCCCATGAAAGATCATCTCCTCACACAAGGAAAAATATATCAAAATGGCAGAAATATGAAAGAAAGCTGGGGAACGTGCATTAGTAAACTATGCACTAAGAACCATAAACTGCTTTCAACTGAGGCACTTAGAGCCACCCAATTCTGTCTGGGTATGTCTACACTACCCTGCTAGTTCGAACTAGCGGGGTAATGTATGCATACCGCACTTGCTAATGAAGCCTGGGATTTGAATTTCCCAGGCTTCATTAGCATAAGCGGGGAGCCGCCATTTTTAAATCCCCGCTGCTTCGAACCCCGTGCAGCGCAGCTACACGGGGCTCGAACTAGGTAGTTCGGACTAGGGTGCCTATTCCGAACTACCGGTACACCTCATTTCACGAGTAGTAACGGTAGTTCGGAATAGGAACCTAGTCCGAACTACCTAGTTTGAGCCCCGTGTAGCCGCGCTGCACGGGGTTCGAAGCAGCGGGGATTTAAAAATGGCGGCTCCCCGCTTATGCTAATGAAGCCCGGGAAATTCAAATCCCGGGCTTCATTAGCAAGTGCGGTATGCATACATTACCCCGCTAGTTCAAACTAGCGGGGTAGTGTAGACATACCCTCACAGAGGAAAGAGTTGTGTCCGCAACAAAATTATCACTACTGATTACTTCCACATGTGTGTTGCAGCTAATCATTGGTATCCAACCTTTAAGACCTCCCAAACTTTGCAACAAATAACAACATTGCTGGGACAATGCTGCACAGGCGAGTTAAAGAAAACAAACAGAGTTTCACAGACTTAACTGAAAAAAGTACAATAGCAGTGCCTCATCTGCTGATTTTGCTACAGAAAATGGTCTGGAGGAGCTCTTTGCACAAAGTTTGAAGATTTTGTCTGGATTATGGAAGGGTTAACACTGTAATTCATAAACACCAAGTGTGAAGTGTAAGGGTAGCTCTGTTGCGTTAAAACAGGCTTGACAGAAGCGCTACAGAAAAAAAATCATTGCACATATATATAGCCTAACATTAGAGGGGTAGGTAGCAGACGAAGATGGCTAGGAAAAGAGTATTTTTGCAAGAAGAAAGGCATTAGGAGGTATCAAGCTGATACTATCAATGCTTCAAATATTTTCTTTAGAACAGTGGATAACCTCCGGCTCCTCTTCACTGAAAATGTTTTCCTTTGTGCCCTCCTTTACTCTGAATGGAAACTATCCAGGCCCACCCCTGTCAACTACAGTTGGAAGTAGGACTGGGGTTGAAACCAAGGCTGAGAACAGGTTGGGGGCTAGGAGCAGGGCGGCGGCTGGGATCTGGGCCACGGTTGGGAGTGGGGCTTTGATTGGGAGCCAGAGGCAGGACTGTAATCAGTAGATGGGGCCAGAGCTGAGGCTGGGCAAAAAGCAGAGCTGCAGCCAGGGCCAGGGGTGGGGCAGGATATGGGGCCACAGAGAGGGCCAGAGCAGCAACTGAGGCTGGGGACTGAGCCAAAGTGTAGATGACCCTGAGTGGTACTGGGTAGTGCTCCCTCTCTACCTCTCTTGGGGAGTCTCCTGGGCCCCACCTCAACATTCCCCCTTATTCCCCGGGGACACACCAGACTTTTTGAGGGCCACTGATCTAGAGCAAACAAAAATAAGCAAAATCATTCCAGGGGCAGACAAGGGAGTTGTAAATACATTTAGGACTGGGAGATGTTATGCCGAATTAGATCTTGCAAATGCTTATTTAAGCATCCCTTATTATAATGCATCAAAATCTCAAACAATTCCTGAGGTTTTTCTGGGAAGGAAAGATAACTCATTGGAAGTCATGAGGCAAAATTTTCAAAAACATTTATGCAACTTTGGAGTTAAGGGTCTAAACTGATTAGACACTTGTATAAACCCCACAAGGCACCTATCAACATAGGAACAGATTTGTATGTCACTTTAATAATATAGAACCTAGTCTCCTAAGTCAGTTAGAGCCAGATTTTAAAACTTATTTAAAGCTTAATGCGCAGATAAAAGCCTAGTGGGATTTTTGAAAAGCATCTAGGCCCTTAACTCCTAAGGGCTCGTCTACACTGGCCCCTTTTCCGGAAGGGGCATGTAAATTTCACCAGTCGTCGTAGGGAAATCCGCGGGGGATTTAAATATCCCCCGCGGCATTTAAATAAAAATGTCCGCCGCTTTTTTCCGGCTTTTAAAAAAGCCGGAAAAGAGCGTCTACACTGGCCCCGATCCTCCGGAAAAAGCACCCTTTTCCGGAGGCTCTTATTCCTACTTCCTACTTCAAAGTAGGAATAAGAGCCTCCGGAAAAGGGTGCTTTTTCCGGAGGATCGGGGCCAGTGTAGACGCTCTTTTCCGGCTTTTTTAAAAGCCGGAAAAAAGCGGCGGACATTTTTATTTAAATGCCGCGGGGGATATTTAAATCCCCCGCGCATTTCCCTACGACGACTGGTGAAATTTACATGCCCCTTCCGGAAAAGGGGCCAGTGTAGACGTAGCCCTATAGAAATGTCATTAGTAGCCTATCTACAATTTTATACATCTAGATGCCTTTATCCTGACATTTGGGTTGTTGTACATGCGGCATTCATTTTGTTCTTAGTGTGAGTGTCTCCCTTGTGAGGCTCTAGGAATAAGATCACTAATGTAGTGTGTATGGATTGTGAGCTAATTTTGGAATGGAGAGAAGATCATCTACAGTTCTTTGAGAGCAATGTCTCACTACCTAGGCAGATTAGGAGTCATACTCAATGAGGAACATATTTGTATCAATAGGGGAACCAGGTTTAGGGTGACTTTTGGTAGGTGTGGGTGAAGTTTTAACACAGCTCAGGTGTTAATGACTGCTCCGGTCAATTGAGATTTTTTCTTCAGCCCAAAATAATTTTTCATTCTTTTTACTATACAATTTTTATAATACAGTAGCACAGAGAGATGCTGCCCTGCTATTGAGGTGCCCAGGGCTATACAGACAGGAATTATAACTGTATTGCTCCCCTTAGTTTTTTTTTATTACTCAATCCATCTATTTTAGATATTCTTTGTGAATCTATCACTAATATCTACGTACCAGATACAAAATTAAAAGATGCATCAAGATTGACACTAAATGCTATTGCTGTCCTGCCTAACTTCAGCTGCTATTACCTAGAGAAATGGAATTATTGGAAGACTTCATAGTGTGACTCATGCATCAAAGCTTGCATTAAACTTCCATTCTTTCAATACATTGCTCTGGTTTCCAAGGGCAGACAAGGCTTAGAGGAGGACCCAGAAGTAAAGTTTCTATAGAATCTATGATGTCAAGGGGACAGAGTAGCAGTAGGGAAGTAAAGGCTTTCCGCTCAGAAGCTGTTTACTTCCAGGAGATTCAGGAGTCAGATGGACACAGAATTAGAGCATCTCTCATATGGGAGCAAATCCTATTCCCAGTGGAAGAATTCCAGGAAACTCCAGCAAATGAAATATATATATTTTTATGCAGTTCCCACTCACTATGAAGGCTGCATGGGCTCTACCACAGATGTTGCAGGACTTAAGAGTCCCAGTGGAGTGCTGGTTCCTATGAGCCCTGTGGGCTGGCAGGACTGCAGGCTGCTGGAAGCAAGCTGCCAGCAGGGCCAGGAGCCCAACTCCCCACAGGTGGGCTGCCAGGCTCACCCCAGCACTGTAGCAGGGTTGCCTGATGCATCCAGGAGCCTAGCAGCCCCCAGAGGGGATGAGTGGCAGGGCCTGGAGCCCAGTGGGGCTACCCAGTGTGCAGCAGAAGAGCGGCTCAGCAGTGCTGCCTGGTGGAACCAGGAGCCTCGGCTGAACCTGGAGCTTGGAGCTCCTCAGCAGGGCTGCACGGCAGGCTACAACACTGAGATCCCAAGCTGAGCTGTCTGGCATTGCAAGCAAGGGGGGATGAGGACCAGCAGGACAGTGGGGTGTGAGGTGGGTCCAGAGTTGGGGGACTGGTAGCAGGGAATGACTAGCATTGCTATTTCAAGTTGTTGACTATATTGAATAATAAAGAGGTGTGGTACTGATCTTAACCTGTCCCATATGAGGGGGATGGTCATCGTTAGCTGAAAGGACTGGGTTAAGCAAAAAGCTCAAGTTCCAGAGCCCTGTGGAAGTAAGAAGGATGGGGATAGGTGTCCCAGCCAGGATGTGTGGACTCTCCAATGAGTCCATGGTCTTGTTGAACCTGTTCCTCCCCCCTCCCCTTCTCACCCCGTTCGAAGATAAATTAAATAGATTGCATTAGGAGCCTTTGTTATAGGCTCACCTCCCTCATCCAGCACCCTTGGGACCTGACTCATCCGGATAAGGAATTATACTGACCATGGGAGGTTTTTCTGGACCCCCTGCTGCTGGACCGCCTCCCAGCCTGCTGGCCTCACAGCTGGCTCCTCACCTCCTGTTGCCCTGATGACCCTGCTGGGCAGCCATCGCTGCCATGGCTCTGTGTCCCACCAGCAGCTGCGTGCACCGTGCTGGGGCTCTGGGACCCACAGGATAGTTGCATGTGCCTCACTGGGGCACTAGGTCCCACAGGCAGCTGCTCACACCACACAAGAGCTCTGGGTTCTGCAGGCAGCTGTGAAGCTCTGGATCCCACAGGCAGCTGCATGTGCCACACTGGGGCTTTGGGACCCGCCAGGCAGCCACCCGCCACAGAACCGTGGCCCACCAAGCTACTGCATTTCTCAGCCCCACCAGGCAGCCAACCCTGCTGGGCAGACCTGCTGCCATGAGCTGAGTGGCCACCTCATCAGCCCACTGAGGGCAGCCCACTGCCCTGCCATCCCCGCAGGGATCCATGCCACTGACCCTCCACCAGGACTCTCTGGCCCTGCAACATCTGTACCAGATCATGGATGTTGCCAGACCAGAGAATCCCGGTTAAGATAGTTTCCACCTGTATTTTAAAAGATTAAATGAGAGCTGAAATCACTTCTGGTGGGTCTGCGTTTCTGCTCAGCCTTTTAAAACTGACAGTCATTAGGAGCTGAAAGCCAAATTTCTAAATAAAGTGCTAATCCGAAACGTCCCTTAATCCCCAAGGAACGAGGTTTATGGGGACATAGGAATAACGAGCCCTTGATTCCAAAAGCTATTTTAAAATAACAGGCTTGTTTAAAAGATGCAGACTAGCTATTTGGGGATACCAGAGGTATCCTGAAATAATGGTGTTGTCTAGATGCACCCTAAGAAACTGACCTGCAGAAGTCAAGGCAGGTGGCAGCAGAAGGGTGCTGAAAAGGAACTTCTGCATATAGATCTCAAAAACATGATGCAGATGACTCAGCCCCTTGCACAGTTTTATGATTATGAATTCTGCATTGTGCCATTTTCCCTGACTGATGTTAGGCAACTTCCCTCCTTTCATTAAAATTTTCTTTTCTATACTCAGACTCTGTGTTTGTGAGGTGCCCCTGGGTGGTATGTAATTTGCCTATGTTACTGGTAGGGGATCAAGCCAGTTCTGTGTTGTATTGTTGCAAGCAACCTCTAAAAGTTGAATCCAGCCCTGGTTACCTAGGGAAGGGTTACTCTTAATAAATGTCAGTTAGCTAACTACTCAAAGAAACAATCCCATTTGGAATATAATAATTGTGAACTTGGGCACACTCACAGCTGCCATCGGCTATTTCTTTTATTTAAAGTTGAATAAAGGTTTAAACAAATAATTTCCCCTGACAATTTTTTGGCATCTTCACATTGGAAAAAATGGGAAACAAAGCAACCATGAACTCAGACTTTCTTGGTGTTGTTCACAGGGGTATTGCAACTGCAAAAGACAATTCTTTTAAACGGGGTCAAATACGCCTCCAAACTCATAAAATCCTCTTCTATTTCATCATAGAAAAGTTTTATTATAACATAGCAGGGCAAATCTGTATTACATATCGAAAGCCTGATTCTCTTAGCACTTAAACACCAGTAAATCAGAAAAATTCCAGTGAACTCAATGGCACATGTCAGATTTAAATTAGCATCTGATTCTCTAATTCTCTAATTGTACATATAAAGGCTGACCCAGGGTACAATCTGGACTGTTGAACAACTGTGTCACCTCAGTTGTCCAACCGGGAGTGCCTTTTACACTGCTTTACTGTGAGAACAGCCACTCCTGGTCTGCTCACACACAGCCTTCAGCATGTCAATCACTCCCAGCTATACTCTGTGGCTGTGTCTAGACTGGCCAGTTTTTCTGGAAAATCAGCCACTTTTCCGGAAAAAACTTGCCAGCTGTCTACACTGGCCACTTGAATTTCCGCAAAAGCACTGACTTCCTACTGTAAGAAATCAGTGCTTCTTTCGGAAATACTATGCTGCTCCCATTCAGGCAAAGTCCTTTTGTGCAAAACTTTTGCACAAAAGGGCCAGTGTAGACAGCTCAGATTTGTTTTCTGCAAAAATGGCGATCGGGGCTTTTTTGCGGAAAAGCACGTCTAGATTGGCACGGATGCTTTTCCGCAAAAAGTGCTTTTGCGGAAAAGCGTCCGTGTCAGTCTAGACACTCTTTTCCGAAAATGCTTTTAACGGAAAACTTTTCCGTTAAAAGCATTTGCGGAAAATCATGCCAGTCTAGACACAGCCTGTGAGTGCTACAGTCAGACAGGAATTAAACAGCAGGGCAACACCTGCAAGTTTCGGTCCCAGACTTTCCTACAGGTACCTTAGACTGCCCATCACCCTCGTGGAAAAATACATGTTCATTTAAAGTCTATCATTTCATTACTAGAATGTGGTATGCACTGATCTTGTTATGCTAAATTGAGTTTTCCAAACACATGATTACAAATAAACTGGTTTAGATAAAACAATCAAACAAATTTATTAGCGATAGGAAGAGATTTTAAGTGATTACAAGTAATGGGGCATAAAAGACAGGATTGAATATAAAAAATAAAAGGCAAGAAAGCAACTAATATCAGAGGCTATGTCTAGACTACAGAGTTGGTATCCTGGAAAAACTCTGCCACATCCTTTTGTTTCTGAGGAACTAGTCTGTTTCTGTCTCATTAATGTTATATAATACAACATTATAATTTGGCACTCAATGTTGCCACACACATTTTACCAGGACAATAATGATCAGCAAAACACGTTTTTGAATGATGCTTCACAAGGCATGCTTTGCACAATCCTATAATCACCACCACTTTTCTATCTTTCCTCATTCTTATGACTCCTTTTTTTCCCCACAGATGGCACATTGATAACAGAGTAATACTTGTTGGTAAGGTGCAAAAGTGTTATAATTAAATCTGTTTTCACTGCTCATCTGCAAAATTATTAGCAATCACCTTGTCGCTTATGGTCCTGAGATTTAGGCCATCCCACCCTGGGAGACACCAGACTGCCAACACAGAGTACAAGTGACCACCTAAAGGTAGGGAAGTGGGTTGTGTTCCTGCATGATTTATTGGATAGGGCATTGGCCTGGGGAGCAGAGGGTGCCAACACAGCATATAAGGGATGACCTGAAGGAGGGTAGGTAAGTAGGTGGGGTGGGTTCCTGTGTGGCTTAGGGGATTAATGTATTCACCTAGGGAGCAGAGGGTAGCAGGCTCTAGTCCCACCCCTCTTTTAACATGGTTTCCAGTTCTGCCACTATAAGTTCTCTGAACTCCTGCCTCATTACTTCAGGAGTTCATGAATTCATTTACACCTGTCTCCTCCAACCAGGGTCTTCTATGTCTCAATGTGGTGTAGCATATTGCTATCCTTTTGTGTGCATATTGTAATGTGTTATCAGTCTGAACCTCACTCAGAGAAGGACAAATGCTCTCACTATGATCATTCTGGTGAGTTTACAGGCACTATGATATCACTTGAATTTTCCATCACTGTCATGCGTGTGACTGGTCCTGTGCACATCTGCCTGCTGTACCCTGAATTTTCTTTTCTTACCCACTCAGAATGGAACTGGACTTGCCAGCTCCACTCTCAAATAGTGCAAGAAAGGAGTGTTTCAGGGAATATAGAGGACATGACTGGATTAGGTAAACAGGACATAACCACCATGAACTGCAGTGGATGGTTTCATATGTTCTTCATATTTAGTAAGTGCTCTTCCTAATGTATGGAATTGTCCATAGGGCATTGGGGTGGTCCTTAATTTTGTGGGACAGAGCATGAGAGACATTTGTTACAGTGTTATGAGGGGAAGGGTGGTCTTAAAAACACTAGAAAGATGTTATATATATATATATATATATATATATATATATATATATATATATATATATATATATATATATATATATATATATAGTTTATATAGAGCCCTCATTCCCATAAGCAACTTAGTCCACCCTGGCAGCGCTCAGAGTAATATCTTCACCAGCCACTGTAACTAGCACTGAAAGAAAAAGGAAATGTATGGAATCCATGCATGGCTAAATCAGCAGCATCTGATTTAGTATTTAGGGGCCTCTGAGAACTTTGGAGAATCCCAATTAAGAATTCAAGCTCTGTAATCACACTTCGGTCACAGGAATTCTCAGTCTCCAGCAAGCTCCGGGAACTTAGGTATGACTAACAAATTCTCATTTAGCTCTGTTTGTACAACACTTAGCATCATGAACCCCCAGTCCATGAGTGGTATTTTCTATCTGCTATAATAATACCCCCAATAATTTGGACAGTGCAGCAAGCTACTGGTGCCTGGGCAGGCTTTTGAAAATAGTGTGGCTGTGTTGAGAACATAGCTCCTTAGAGTTGAAAATAGTGTGGATGTCAACACATCCACATCTTCTCTTGCAACAACTCAACTATTTATTTTCATTTTTGTGCACTGTGCGAAAGTAAAACAAGAATAATGAGACAATAGAGAAAGATGCCCATACCATGACTAATTTACTATCCTTACTATAGCAAGATCAAACCACTATTTGCCCTTGTGATAATAAATCTAGTTAGTACATACTGCCAGCTCTCAGGAGGAGAAATGGAAATATTTACAGAGATATATCATTAGCTTTGAGAAAATGACAAACATTGAAAGTGTTCAGATGGTACTAGTGGACAGAAAAAAGCAGGGAGAATTCACTTGGCATCAATTGATTGTAAATATGTAATTCTAAAACCACTCCTCTGCCATTACAGGGCAAAGGCAGATGAAAAGCTTTGCTAAGCCAAAGGAAATAGATGATCAAAACTTGAATCATTTGTTAATGCATAGGTTATTGATGCCCTGCAGCTCCTGTAAATAATGCAATCTTTAAAAGAAAAAACAAAACAAAACAAAAACTCCCTTTACAGGCTAGAGGTCAAAAATAAAAATGTCCTTCCTTGAAAGGCATCATCCTCTTGAATTTGTTCACTCACTGGGTGCATAATTAAGAAATGGCCTGCTTTGCACTGTGTAAAAAATTACTTCTACGAGTTAGCGGAAAATCATTCTTTAGATTAAAAAAATCCAATTAATCTATGTTATTATCACAAGGAACTAGGCAAAACAACTGGGCTGTGTCCTTCTCTCTCTCGCTCGCTCTCTTTCTGTGTAAATACAAACAAACCCCTGTCTCTAGTAAACAGAAAAATACATGCTTGGATTTCAGCATCTATCAGGCAATGCATGTCAGCAAGGTCGAATGTTGCATGCAAGTCTTTACAGCGCTAGACAAATTAGGATAAAGCATTCTCTACATTTCAAGTTGTTTGGCAAGAAAACAACTGATGAAGAAAAAAATTGCCCCCTTCTTCAGTACATCATTTATGTTAGGTTTAACATTACAGGAATTTTAGAAAACAATTAAATCAGACAACACTATTGTAGGGAGCTGAGGACTGCTTTTTAAAAACAGCTACCTAGTATATTGATTCCAGATTCAGCACTTGGTTTTCAGTACTATACAGTTTCAAGGGATTTTTTTTATTGTTTTTCAGCTTGGTTGATTCAGACACAAGGGGTGTGTCTAGACTACATGCCTCCTTCGACGGAGGCATGTAGATTAGCGAGATCGGAAGAGGGAAATGAAGCCGCGATTAAAATAATCGCGGCTTCATTTAAATTTAAATGGCTGCCCCGATCTGCCGATCAGCTGTTTGTCGGCAGATCGGGGGAGTCTGGACGCGATGCCCCGACAAAGAAGCCTTTCTTCATCGACACAGGTAAGCCTCGTGAAACCAGGTTTACCTGTGTCGATGAAGAAAGGCTTCTTTGTCGGGGCATCGCGTCCAGACTCCCCCGATCTGCCGACAAACAGCTGATTGGCAGATCGGGGCAGCCATTTAAATTTAAATGAAGCCGCGATTATTTTAATCGCGGCTTCATTTCCCTCTTCCGATCTGGCTAATCTACATGCCTCCGTCGAAGGAGGCATGTAGTCTAGACACACCCAAGGAGGCCAAAGCCAGGTGACTTTCCCAAGTTTGAAAAGTGAATCAGTGACTCAAATAGAATTTCAGTCCAGTATATTCCTCTTCCCCATTCCATTCTCTTGCTACTAAAACTCATACCTCTCAATTTCAAAAAGATTAACAAGCGAAGTAGTACAGAATTACTTAAACATGACCTTCACTAAATGTACATACACTATATTTAGTTTTTATTTCTTAAGGCTGCAACTGTGATAGATAATGATAAAATTGAAAACTGCAATTTGAAATGATCAGGTAGCAAAAACCATGAACGCACTAATGCAGTGACATTCTGCAAAGGGATAAAGAACAAAAGGGTGAAGATGAGGATTTTGCTTGCAGAGCTGTTTCCATATATCTTAAAAGACTAAAGGGATTTTAGAGGATTATCTTTCTCTAGATTGCTGTCACTCCTATTAGTCAGTCTTTATTGATTGTTTGGTTTTTTCAAGTTCAAGAAAATGTCTAATATACTGCCCTTGAACACATAGAAATAAATCCAGATGAAGTGCACATGGATGCAGACAAGAAAAAGGTATGATTTTTATGGTTTTTCTAGCCACCGGCCATGAAACAACATAACCAGTATATGCAAAAAAATTTCAAATACTGCTATTTGTGGATCTTAAATGCCTTCTATACCAGTTATGTGACAAGGAGTGTACTTATATTGGCATGTAGGTCAGACAAACCAAGCAAGAAATGAGGTGATTGTTCAGGAAAAAGGGGGTTTTCAAATCTGTTCTTCATATTGAAGCCTGGAGTTGTTTTGAAATATTATCAGCTGATCAAGGAAGTTAGCAAGCTATTTGCAAACCAAATCCCAAATTAGAAACTGGGTTTTATTAGAATCTTGTGAACATTTGTGTGACCAAAATTTTGTTGCTGGATATTGACTAACAGTGCTTTTGGGGGGCATAGCTGAGATTTGTTTCATAGGGTGTTTATAGACTACAGGGTTTTTTTTAAAAAAAGGAGCCTTGTTTCGAAAAAAAACTTCACCTGTGTCTAGACTGCAGCTGTGTTCTTTCGAAAGTAAATCAAAAGAATGCAGCAGTTTTTTCGATCATGGTAAACCTCATTTTACGAGGAATAACACCTTTTTTCAAAAGTACTCTTTTGAAAAAAGGCACTATTGAATGCAAACTGTGCTTTTTCAAAAGAGTGCGTCTAGAAAAGTGGCTCGCTTTTTCGAAAAATCTGTTTGTAATCTAGACGCTCTCTTTCAAAAGAGGCTTTTTCGAAAGATTCTTTCAAAAAAGCCTTTCGAAAGAGGCTTGTAGTCTAGACATACTCATAATGAAATGAAATATGTTCTGTGAATAAACCACATACATTTGACTGGAAATGGTAGCGGTTTATAATGGTTAAGTCAACAAAAGTAATATAATGTGACTTAGATCAGTGTTTCTCAACCAATGGTATGAATACCTTTAGGGTTGCGTCTAGATTGGCATGATTTTCCGGAAATGCTTTTAACAAAAAAGTTTTCCATTTAAAGCATTTTCAGAACAGAGCATCTAGATTGGCACGGATGCTTTTCCGCCAAAGCACTTTTTGCGGAAAAGCATCCGTGCCAATCTAGACGCACTTTTCCGCAAAAAAGCCCCGATCGCCATTTTCGCAATCAGGGCTTTTTTGCAGAAAACAAATCTGAGCTGTCTACACTGGCTCTTTTGCACAAAAGCTTTGCGCAAAAGGGACTTTTGCCTGAACAGGAGCAGCATAGTATTTCCGCAAAAAGCACTGATTTCTTACAGTAGGAAGTCAGTGCTTTTGCGGAAATTCAAGCGGCCAGTGTAGACAGCTGGAAAGTTTTTCCGGAAAAGCAGCTGATTTTCTGGAAAAACTGGCTAGTCTACACACAGCCTTAGGGGTATTCAAGAAAAGTCTGCCGGGTACGTCAACACAGCTGAAATTTGGAGAAAACTGAATTTTTATTTTCAGTTTTACAGTGTTTTATTATTTTTGTACTTTTTACACCCAAAAATTTCATTGCCCGCCCAACTATAATTAAGTTGTTTAAACAAATGTGTTGCAATGGTAGAAAAAAAATTGTGTGCCTGAAAACTATAAGTACTGGGGGTACTTTATAAAAAAAAGGTTGAGAAACACTGACTTCGATGACCAATCAAAAAATTTAAATGGCAAAATCCAAATACCAGGTAATTGAATGACTAAGAAACATTTTCAGAGAATCTCTAGTTAAGTTATATTAATAAAAATGATTTTCTGAATAATTTTGATCAGGAAACTAATTAGTAATTGTGATTGGAGAAAATCCACCAGCAAAGAGTCTAAATTTATAAAAAAACCAAATTCCTATTAAATTGTTGTTATAGTTTATTTGTACTGTGATTGCACCCATATCTAAGGGTTATTAGGAATAATTGACATTTTTCCTAAATAACATAGTCTGCGTCTACACTACAAGCAATTATTTCGACAATGTCAAAATAATGTCGAGTTGGAGGACTTCTTACTCTGACTCCTGTAACCCTTATTTTATGAGGAATAAAGGAAGTTGGAGCAAGAGTGCTCTTTCTCGGACTTCCTGCTGCATAGACAGCATCAAAAGCCAAAATAAGCTACAATAGAGTCCCGATTATCTGACCTAAACGGAACCGATGGGAAGTCGGATTAACGAAAATGTCGGATAGTACGGAAACGGATATGAAATCAGCTTTATTAATAATTATTCTACAGTACAACTAACATAATTGAGTACAGAACATTTAGTATGCAGTATAGCAAAACTCAAAAGTTATTGTTTTAAAAAATTAGTGATTGAAGTTTGTTTCCCAGCTTTGTTTCTCTTCCTTGTGGCGAGGTCGCACCAGTGTCTCAATAACATAACATCACCAGCAGTTGCCTCCCCTTATTGTTCAACGTAAGCCAGTGCCGCCTCAAGAGCCTTGACCCCTTCGCTATGACTCATTCTCTCAGTTTTGTCATTGTCGTTTGTATCTTCATCTTCATCATCTCAATTGTTATTGTCATCCCAATTCACCATTATGTCGTGGTCAGTCTGTTCTTGTTGCTCGTTTTTCTCCATCCATTCATGTATATCACCATCATTCATTTTCTCACAGCCTGGAATTTGTTGTAACAAAGATAGCAGGTTATCACAATTTTCTTGCACCATTTCTTGTATATTTTCGTCTTCCAAAAGTAACTTTCTCTGTGATCTTGCCAGAGTTTGCGGTTCAATCTCTTCCCATGATTGTGTGATCCAATAAATAACATCTTTTATGTTCACTGTCCTTAGCTTATCTAGCATACCACTTCCATCGTATATTGCTTCAATGAGCGTAGTTAAATGCTTACAATGATATTTTTTCTTCAACGCTTCAAGCACACCCTGGTCCATAGGCTGACACAATGAAGTGATAGTAGGAGGAAGAAAAATTACTCTAATGTCCCCACTGATCAGTTCATCCTCATGAGGATGAGATGGCGCATTATCAATGACAAGGATTGCTTTCCTTGGTAGGTTTAGCGATTTCAAAAATTGTTCTACTAAAGGAACAAATTAATTGAAAAACCAGCCTCAGAAAATTGCTGAATCCATCCATATATTCCTCTGATTCTTGTACGAAACTTGTAGAGCAGTCAAGGCTAGGTTTTTGAAAGTTCATGGTTTTTTCTCTTTTTCAATAAATGTGAGTCTTAGTTTGTGGTTACCAGTAGCGTTACTACAGGCTAGAATCATCACTCTTTCTTTACTTCATTTATATCCAGGAGCTGAAGCTTCAGCCCGGGAAGCTAGAGTTTTTGAAGGGAGCATTTTATAGTTTAAGCCTGTCTCATCGCAGTTATATATCTGCTCACCTGATAATCCTGCATTGTCGATGAGACAATGAAATTTAGCTTTAAACCCTTCCTGATTTGCCGATAATTTTTCGCTACATATTCTGAGCTGCCTTAACCCGTATCTTTTTTTCCAGCAATCAAGCCAGCCTACACTAGCCGTGAAATCAGGTTCCCATTCATTAAATTCCTTTTGGAAAATCAGAGCTTTCTCTTGCAGAATCGGGCCTGTGATAGGCTTGCCCTTATCCCTTTGCTGTGTGAACCATAAGAACAAAGCTTCACTCACTTTTTCATATTCACATTTCTTCATTGTTTTTCTGTCCTTTGGTCCTTCACTTGAGGCTCGATCAGAGCACCACTTTTCTAACTCACTTCTTTTCCTCTTCCAGTCACCAACTATAACTCACCCCACACCGAGTTCAGATGCAATTTTTAGCATGGACTCGCCTTTGTCTAGTCTCTTTAAGGCTTCAAGTTTTTGTTCAATGGAAAGAACCATTTTTTTTCTCTTTTCACTTGCCATGTTCTTCAAACAATAAAATTATATTACAGTAAGGCGAACACGCAATTGGAAAAATGAAACACAATCACAGCACAAACATAAATCACTAGCGCAGAGGAACAAATGAAGCTACGGCCATGGCAGTATGTGACGCATGGGTGCATAAATAGCACGTTGAATGGCTATGTCGGATAAAGCGGAATATCAGATAAGTGAAGGTCGGATAATCAGGACTCTTCTGTATTTTGACTTGAGGTACACAATTGACGTAGCGCAAGTTGCATAGCTTATTTTGGCTTTAGCCCTGCTGCATAGATGTACCCTTAGACGCTGCGCAATGGAAAATCACTCACTGTTGCCTTGTTGCTGTTTGCTCTGTTGATTGTTGTTGGCAGAGACTAGCAATGAGTTCAATGAGATGCATTAGAGATGCATCCCATGTTCTCCAACATCTTCCAAAAATGGTTATGTCAGACCATATCAAACATTTTTGATTAGTAAACTTATGGCCAATAAGTGTTTATACATTTTTCAGTAAGGTGATAGATGTTCACAAATTGATGACATGTGCCTCATCTATCTCTGAAACCAGCTTGTTAGGTGGTAATTCTGCTTCTATTGTTTTCTTCATGTGATCCTGGGTTATATAAGCAGAATTTGTTCATGTACAATATCAGGGAGACACAACAGTTGTTTATTACATTCTGGGGCTTTGTCTACGCTACAAGGTTTTTGCAACAGAGAATATGCTAATGACAGACTCATTAGCATGAGTCACGATGTCATTAGCATATTTTCTGCCGATGTTTTTTGCACAAGGGGTTTTTCTGCAACAGGAAGCATGCCCATAGAGGCATAAGGATCTTGCACAAATGGGGAGGTTGCACAAAACGGAAGCGGCTACACTGCTTCTTTTTGTGCAAAGGCCTCTTTACGCAAAAAGTGTCGGCAGAAAATAAGCTAATGACATTGTGACTTATGCTAACGAGTCCATCATTAGCATACTGTCTGTTGCAAAAACCTTGTAGTGTAGACATAGCCTCTGTTATGTCTCCTTACTTTACTAAGGACAGAAAGATTCCCTTTGTCCGGGCATCTGGCCAATTTCTAGTTATCAATATACTGTTGCAAATTTTCCATATTAGAGTAATACCTTGGTCACCAGTCATTGTCAATAATTCTGCTAGCACTTGTGCTTTCCCCAGCTTTATGTTTACAGTAGCACCTGACTTCCTCTTTTGGGACTGATGCATAAGGATCCATACAGTACTTTCTGTCATCATATATTGTTAAGTGGCTCTTATGAAGTATTCAGTTATCCACCAGCATTTGATATCACCACCATCACCACCACCTACAAGGTTTTGACAAAGGTTTTGATGCACCTCTTCAGACATAACACTTAGCAAGGAATATGACTACTCCTGAATGAGGAGAAAACGGGGAAAAAATAGAAATGGCTAACTAAGCCATAGCCTCCCTCATTAACGTTGGGAAAACTTGTGTTTCAATTAAAGTGTTGACTGGCAAAAAGCTTATTTTTTCCATAATGACTTACAACATCAATCCTGGAAAATGAATGGTATGGAAAAAGTGAAGACTTTCAGATATAATGCTGCCTAATACTCTTGTGTACACCTAGATGGAAAAGACAAAAGCTTATCTTAGAAACATTACTGGAGCAAAGCATACTGCTGTCAGAAATCAACAAGCTTATACTTTTTCTTCGTATCAGTGTGTGTCTAGACTACATAGCTCCGTCGATGGAGCCATGTAAATTAGTTTATTTTGCATAGTCAAAGAAGCAGGGATTTAAATAATCCCCGCTTCATTAAAATAAACATGGACGATCAGCTGATCTGACACAGCGTGGCAGTCTAGACGTGGATCTGTCAGCTGGGGAAGCCTTTGTCGACCAATCCTGTAAACCTCGTTTCACGAGGCATAAGTATGACGGAGTCTCTGGCATATATATTTATACATATATTCATATATACAGGGCTCGCCAAGCTGCGGCAAGCCCTGATTGCCAGCCAAGCAGTTCGACAGAGCCATGTAGTCTAGACACACCGCAGGAGTAGATCTAGAAATGACCTTGCAAAAGTTGACATGGAAGGAATGCTAGTGGATCAGAGTAGCAGCAGATTACTCAAAAGGAAATGGATAAATGATATGTGGAAAATTTCTGGGATGTCAGCTGCTGAATGTTGAAAGCTAGTAATAGATTGAGAAGGTTTCCAAATATTCTATCATGATGTTACCAATATTCAGACATGAATGAATGGATTTTATTTACTTAGTAATATCTCAATGCGCCATCCAAGATGAGGGATCCATTGAAATATATATATATATATACAGGGCTCAACAATTAATGTAATCTACTTGCCCGTAGCGAGTAGATTACAAGCCGGCATAGCTGCGCAGTGCGGTCAGCGCATGCACATTGCGGTCTGCGCATGTGCAGCGTGCCAAACCACGTGGCTAGCGAGAGGGGCTCACCACAGCTTGGCGAGCCCTGAATATATGTGGCTGGCGAGAGGGGCTCACCACAGCTTGGCGAGCCCTGAATATATATATATATATATATATATGTGCCAGGGTCTCCATCATATATATGCCAGAGTCTCCCTCATACCTCAAAAGAGACAGGTGTTAGGGAGGAGGTGAATCACACAAGGTACACACATATGACTACATGAAGGAGCTGCCATCTAATATCCCCAGTGGGGACATTAGAGTAGCAGATAGTCTCACCCTTTAGTGTCAAGGCAGGACATGAGAATGAGGAAGTGAAACATTTGGAGCATGAGTGCATATAGCTGTTCCCCAGGCATGATACAAAAGCAAAACATCTGAAAGGTATGCAGCTGGCTCAGGTTGTGGGAGAGAAGAGGCTGGAGGAACTCTGGGGACAGGGACTCAATGAAAAGGTCTAGAGAGCTTGGGGTGAGCACCCTCTGTCTGGACCCACTTAAGGAAAATAAGAAAGGTGGAGTATGTGAAGGGGGGGATCTGATGGGCGGAGAGCCCCATGCACTGACAGAGTGCATGAGAATCCACCTAGTCCCCCTGTCATATTTCATAAAGTTTCCAATCCTTGTGGTTTCAGGACCAACCTCCAGTTCATCAAGGGGGACTCATTCGCCTGCATACAAAACATGGGTTATGAAGCAGGGACTCTGCAAGGAGGTCTTCTTCTTTGGTGGGTACAATGGACTTAGCTGCCAAAAAAAAGCTTCCAGGTCTGGAGGAGGTCTTGAATAAGACCAACAGCTTGCAGACCTCATGTGGAAGACTCCTCTGGCAGAGAAGGAATAATATGAGCTGCCAATCATATCACAGTCCTTGAGGCAATGGAGAAAGGCATGCACCAGCATGATCTGTGCCAGACTACCTCCAGCATAAAGCACTTTATGCATAGAGGTAGGGGGGTGAGTGACAGAACATCTTTCTTTCTCCGGCTCCCCTCTCTCTTCCCTTCTCCTATTTATTTTGAGTTTCCTTATCCTTTAATCATAACTCCGGTCATCTGAAGAAGTGGTCTGTGCCCACGAAAGCTCATGAAATCATCTACATGTTTTGTTAGTCTGTAAAGTACTACCAGACCATTTGCTTGCTGTTTTTTTTTTTCTGTAACAGACTAACTCGGCTACCTCCTGAAGCTCCAGCATAAAGGAGTCTCTATGGGGCCTAGAAGCAGAAGACATGGACCTGACTGTGGATGCAAACTAACCCTGTCCTCCCTCATGTAGAGGAAGACTCAGAATCCCTGAAGATACCCAGTGCAGTCCGGCCCAGAACTCCAAAGCTGCAATGTGGAGCCAGGCAATGTTGCATGGAATTATCAGGCTCTCCCAAGCACCACTTGTCCCTCACAGCATTACATGGGCATGGAGGATTCACAAGGGCATCCATCAGAAGGATCAAGTGAAGGCACAGGGGCCTTGAGCAATCAGATTGGCTTTGTGGCCAATTAAATGCAGCATACTACTGTAGCTGTATGGCTGCCTAGTCCTGCAACTACTTTTAAAACCCCTCATAAATGGAAAGTTTAATAGTGCAAAGAGGGAACCACACAAAATGTAATACAGTTTAAGGTAGGATTAACTTTTTGATGCAGTGGCCTTGTTTCTTTCAATACTTCCTATCTTCTCCTGAACTTCTGTGTTCCTGTCTCCAGGAACTCTCACTGGATCATACATGGAAGAAAGTATGGCACCACAAAGGTAGAAAAACTTGAGTCACAGGACTCTGAACAGACCAACTTCATGCACAGGTTTTGGGGTTTTGTAGGGGATTCTTGATAAAACATAGTCCATAATATTGAAGAGCTCTACATTTATCACATTCTTCATTCAAATGGAAATCATGGTTTGCAAATCATAACTAATCACAGAATCAGTAACACTTCTTAGCTTCCCAGAACCCCTTCCTAGTATTTCTGAATTACCAGAGTAGAACAACAAGATGCACAATTAAAATGTTTGATTGGAGGTTAAGTATTGTTTTTGAGGAATTTAAATAAGTGAATGGACTAACTTTCCCATTCAAACATAATTATTTCAGCAGCCAGAGAATTGTCAGGGTTTGAGGAAAATTAAATATGAAAGGTACAATCACAGAAAGCCACATGGAGAAAATGAACAATTTCTGGTAAGAGGCAGAGTACATGAAGATTCAGTATTAAGTCCCATTTTTCCTCATGTTGATTCTTGATGCACATACAGAAAACATCCAGAGAGTAGCACTCTAGTGCACATGTTTTGCAGATAATATAATACTTGCAGAGGAGAACCAAGAGGAAATAGAAAGAAGGTTTAGAGAAATGTAGTTGCACACTTGCAAGAAATGGCATGAGCATAAGAAGAAATAAAACAGAACATATGCTCTGTATATTCAATGATACCTTGCAGGAAACAAGACAGCAAGTCTTAAGGGAGGCGGGGGCAGCCACTACCAATGGTATCATACATTCTGGTATCTAAGTTCAATAGTACAGTGTAATGTTGAACTCAACAATAAACTTACAAGCAGAAAAGTAAAAATGTGGACTAAATGGAGAGTCCTGAGCATAGAGATTGAGTCAGGTTAATGCCTATCATATTGAAAAGTGAGATATGAAATACAGTAATTAGTCCTTTAAACTTGTATGCTTCTGAATGCTGGGTACTGAGAAAGAGTAGGAGCAGATTTTGAATACAGTGGAAATTAACATGTTAAAATGCATGTCTAGAGTCACATGGACCAGGTTTCGAAAGAATTAGAGTACATCTACACAGTAGTGCATAGCTCGAAATAAACTACACAATTTGAGCTGCACAAATTGAGTAGCTTATTTCGAGAAAGCCTATTTCTAAATTTGTCACTGTCTATACAGCACTAATTTTGAAATAGATCACTATTCCAACAAGTCCCTTAATCCTCATGCAACGAGGTTTACGGGAAGTTGGAATAACAGGCTTGCTGTTACGACGCACAGAACACTATTTTGGGATAACAGATGTTATCCCGAAATAGCACCACTGTGTAGACATATCCTTAATGTGGAGAAGTATATGTCTGGTATCAATTAAAGGAAAGCTAATACAGACTAGTCTTAGACTGACCATGAAAAAAGATGATTAGAAGAATATATAGAAGTGAAGGGTAGGAGAATGGTTGGAAGACCAACAACTAGATGGATGGATGTTATACAGAAAGATTTGATTAGTCACATAGTTTCTATGAAGTGCTCAAGGCAGACTGGAGGACAAGGGCTATTAGGTAGGCCCATAGAATTAGGAATAAGGCTAGAAGAAGCTAACTGGAAACTGTTAATGAAAACAAAACTTTTTTTCCTAGCATAAAAATAAATTTAATTAAAGATATTGTGCAAGAATATTTGGTGGTCACCAATGAAAACACATAATGAAACAATTATACAGATCAATAGAAACAAGACTCCTCCCACTCACTGCCCACTTACATCAGAAGGGAAGTTGGTTGCAGAGACTGCTTCTCCTCCGCCCCACTTTGATATAGGTGTCAAACTGTATGGAGTAGCTGAAGAGTGTCAGTATTGGCCTCTAGGGCAGACTGCTAAGAAGCTGGGCATAAACCCCAAGCTGATTATAAATTCTATACTTAAATTTCACCAACCAAGTGTCAAATGTGTAAAAGTGTAGTGTAGGTACAACAAAAGGTTAACCCTGTCACAGACTGTTTGTTGGGGTCACAGACATTTTGTTGGGATACTCTAATCTATCTTGTCACCTAGGCAAACTCGAATTTATGATAATACCTCACAGCAAAATCACAATATTTGGTTACTCCAAGACCCGATGGGCCAGTCACTTCCCCAGGTCAATTACACTTGTGATCGCACACAAAACATGACATATGTAGCCAATCCTATAATTAACTAACTAAAGATTCATTAACTCAATAATAACGGTATTGTTTATAAGGTTAAAGTTTTCCACTCGCACATGAATGACTTTCATAGACCACAAAAGGTGGTAAAAGTTTCTATAATAAGCATGCTTTATAAGTCCTTTAATGCTAACCCAGGCCACACACTGGGGACTTTTGGCTTATCTTTGCCTAGTAATCCTTGCCTTAAGGAACAAGCAACATAAATATAAGGCTTCTGCTTGTCAGGGATTTTTAATCTCCTCATCCATGTCTCCTCTTTTGTAGGTGTGAAGGGGAACAATCAAGGAAGTCTTTTGTCTTCTGATTTTCCACAATGGTTTGTCTGATGTTGAGCAGATAACGCCTCCTGTGACAAACTAGTACTTTACACTTGACTAGTGGTTTTTGGTTTCAGTCCAAACACTAGTTAAAGAGCAAACACTTAAATATCACCATATAACATGGGATACAGATATTATCATGGTCTGCTCATGCCCTAACAAGTAGTTCATCAGAGAGATAAGGAAGTGTCCTTTCTCCCAATAGGTGGGCACTCAGTCTGACTTCTGGAAGATATTCCAGAACATTCTAGGATATTGATCCTAAATATGAATTTCGGGTACCATGTAAATTGCAAGTATAATAGGTAAATATTTAGTTCAAGGTTACCTTTTATTCTTAGCTACAGTATCAGGAAAACAGATATGAAAGATCAGTACTAATTAATGTTGCAACATAGGGACCATACACTTCAGTCTTATAAGATATTTAGCTTGGCCAAATTAGGATACAGAATAAATTAGACATAAAGACAAATTATCCCATGAGTTGTGTCTATGTTTGTGATATGCTGATGTTTTGAAAATAACTGCTGAGTTTGGATAACGATGTCTACAAGAAATCAGTAGACACTACAAAATGACTGTTGGCAGCCAGGATGAAATGTTAGGGACTTCCTTAAGGCTACCATCTGTTACTATGGTGATAAAAGTGACGTAAATGTTAACGAGTATCAGGGGAACTAATGAGTTTCCCTGTAATAAACAAGACATACCAGATGTAGTGGGAGTAGAAGTTCAAATAAAGGAAAGGAGTTAAAAGCTTTATAAATATGTATGAGCCCCAGTGGGTATCAGCATAACACATTACAAAAGCTGTACCCCCACCTGCATGTTTTGTAGGAGAAGATGCCACAATGAGGACCACTGGTGGTGAGGATGATGATGTTGGTGAGGAGGATGCCCAGCATGAGGACTCACACTGCATGTTTTTCTAATGCATGGTGTGAGTAATGCATGCACTTTGCCTTCTGTATTGGGTTCTCTATCCTTTACTAGATTACAGTGTGTGTAAGAAGAGTTGATTAGCTAAGAAGAGTAATTATTATAGAAAAAGCACTATTTAGTGTCTGTTGTGCACCACAGGGTTCCCCTTCTACTGATAACGTCTCTACAGTAACCGATCCTGGGAGATGAACTCTCACAGATTAAAATAGGTATAAAGCCTCACCTTAGAATGGTTAATTAGTTAAAGTAAATAATCCACAGCTATAGATAAGGCTGTGTCACTTATGTGCTGTAGCTGATGATTTGGCAAGGGGACCGATTTTAGTCACTTAAAATATGTATAATGTAACATCTGTGACAATGTGCACTGTATCTCTGCTTCCCCATATTATTTTCTCTTGTTGTTTTTAAATGTGAGCTGTGATTTGCAAATGCTCCATTTGGCACTCATCTACATTTTAAATATCGTGACTGTGTAAAGCTGATTGTGACTTACCGCCAAAAAAACCCAACACCTGACAATAACAACTTCCCAGCCAAAACTAAAAGCATCTAAAAATGTATATAATCACACCTTGTAAATTATATACTTTATATTTGGGCCATATTTTAAGAGGTATCAACCAACTTTTAATTTTTTACTCTCACAAAAATTGGGAGAAAAAATATTAGCACAATTAACTCCATGTAAAATAGAATTGTACACCCTGTCAGATAGCTCAATTACTTCATGTATTTCAGCAGTTGTGGGTGAAAACTTAGGATTTGTCTAGACTGCAGAGCTTTTTTGGAACATTTTCTGAAAAAGCGGACACGTTCTTTTCCCATCCCTGTAATCCTCATGGTATAAGGAAGAAGAGGTGTCAAAAGAGTAGATTTTTCCAAAATTTGGTCCTGTGTAGATGAGCCAAATTTCAGAAAAGCCTCTTTTGAAAGAAAAGTGGGAAAAGATATGCAAATTCCACTTCACGATTTATGTATCTTTTTCTGACTTTTCTTTGTAGTATAGACCTAGTCTTAGAGGCCGGTTTGAGAAAAGGGGCATAATTTTCCTCTTACTTACACAGTGTAAATCAGGAATAACTACACTGAAGTCAATAAAGTTATCACAGTATAAAAGATTAAGCATGAGAAGAATCGCCTTCGCCATCCCCCCACCCAACACTTTTGGGACTGAGGGAGTTCTGTTGAACAGTTAGTTGAGTATAAATTCAGGATTCTTGTTCCAGTATATGTTACTGATTTTATTTATTTATTTTGTATTTGTCTTATTGAAAAAGAACGTAATAGTAAAGATTAAAATGCCAAAAAGATTCAGAGTAACACATTTATAGGTAAATAGTCCACTGAATGTAATTAGTTATACTGTGAGTGCCAGCACCATGTTGCTAAGAACTCTGTCAGAAAATATGTCAAGAAAAGGCAAACTGTGTTAGTTTCATTTCTTCTTTCTCTGCTTCTTCATATTTGCTTCACTTCCATTTCTCTGCTCTCATATGCATGGATAAATGTTGTTACAAATTTATAGACTGTCTATTGGCGCAGAAAACTAAATTTACTTGGAGTTGGAAAAGCTGAAAAGTGACCTGATAAAATGTTTTTTCCCTTGGCAGTGATATGTAGGTAGATAGGACCTATCTATAAGGCAGAGCGGATAAAAAAAAATCATTTTTAAATCAATTTTTTTTACAAAGCAGATTTTTTTTTATTTAAATCAGATTTTTTATGCTTTTTGAGGAAAAAATTTCAAGATCGTTTTAATTAAGATACATTATAACTCAAAGATATCTCATTATGAAATAAGGATTATACACTCTAATTCTATAGTATGAGGCTATATATTCAGGTAATGTTTAAGAAAAGTTTTGAAAAAGTGAGTTCCAATAGTTAATGGGTTAGGTACCCAATCTTATTGGGTTACAGAGGGTTCTATAGATTATTTAGGACAAGTTAATCTTTCTATCTATCAAGTGGGACTCAATGCTCAGTCAAGAAGATACCATCAGAAATGCTTAGTTTTTCAGTTCTCAGACTGTGGATTTGTGTCTCCAGAGATAGCATGCTTGTTAATTGAAAAATTGTTTTTATAAATAAATAAACCATATATAGAAGTGAGAAATAACAGACGTGAATCCTATTGTTCCTCTGCAAATTTATGTATCCTCTCTCTAAAACTGCAAACTTTCAAAAAGTTCAATTAATAAAGGATTATTGGGGGTAGAATAGATGTGAACAAGGAGAAGAAGTCTGGAGATAAACATGAGAAGGGAGGGGCAGACAGTAGAAAAAAAGTGAAACTGTTTGAGCAGCAATACTCCAGAAGCCTTGTGGTCTTTCTAAGTGTAGCCTTCATTGATTTGAGATCTACTGTAGTATTCTCTCACTATAAGGGAATACCTATACTGTCAGTAGGCCATAAAAGACACCCAGTTGGGAATATGAAGTTCCTCTACCTGTGGGTAAGACAGGCATGCATGCAAAATCCAAAAGGTGCAACAAAGAAATGCAAGGCATTGTTGCCCGAATGAAAAAACATCCTGAGAAGTGTTCCTTCTCTTGAAAATGATCAAAGGAACATGTCTGAACATGCAGGACCTTCAGGTTGGTAAACTTTTTTATTTCATACTTAAGAACATAAGAACATAAGAATGGCCATACTAGGTCAGATCAAAGGTCCATCTAGCCCAGTAGCCTGTCTGCCAACAGTGGCCAGCACCAAGTGCTGTGGAGGGGAAGGACTGAAGATGATGATCAAGCGATTCGTCTCGTGCCATCCATCTTCAGACTCTGACGAACAGAGGTCAGGGATACCCTTCCTACCCCATGGCTAATAGTCTTCTTTCCTAAGGACTGCCTATCTTTCTTCTGGACTATTCTTAAATTCTCATGTTTGAGCAAAAAAATATAATTGTTATTCTATGGTACTATTAATTTTATTGCAATTGTGATAAAAATAAATAACTCAAATAGGCAGATCATTTTTTACAATTTCACCTTTAAAGTTGTATGGCATGTCGTTGAATACAATGAGTAATACTAAATAAGCAGCATGGTAATAATAATTAAATAACTGCATTGACTTATTTTGTTTAGGAGAATCTATCCTCAACATACTAGATCCATCTTCAATATCACCATCGTTTTCTACAGTTTCAGAGTTATCTGGCAATTATAGTGTTTTAGTCACATCGTGAATGTCACATAGCTACAATATATCACCTGTGGCAAAAAGAAAAAAATCTCCATAATCCAGAAACAACAATAGATAAATTTGTGATAAGAAGCAACAGATTAAAAAAGAGGTCATTGATGAAAAAAATGCCCAGTTAGTTTGTGTTACATAGTTCAGTCATTAAAATCAGGATACAGTCCACGCAACAGAGCAGGCAAATTGCTCGATAGTGCATCAAAGAGAAATTGAGCAGTGTGCAAAATGTCTAGAGAGTAAAACTGTTAACCTGAGTCTTGATGGGTGGAGCAATGTCCACAATGATCCTGTTAAATGTGTTTGTGTGACAACAGAAGGGAATGTCTTACTTACAGAAACAATTGATATATCAGGAAATGCACATATAACAGAATACTTATAAGTAGTAGCAATAAAAGCTAAAACTGTGAAAAAATTCAAATGGTTAGTATGAAACTTGCTTACAGACAATGCTGCAAAAGTATCTAAGATGAGAAGAAATATTGAAGAGAGTAAAGAAAGTCCAAGCTAATAACACGCAGTTGCAGTACTCATTTGCTGCACCTCCTAGCCAAAGACTTCAATGTTACAGAAATAAAGACTAATGCTGAAATTGCAAAATACTTCAATAATAACCACTTTGCAGCAGCTGTTCTGAAAAAAGCAGGAGGAACCAACCTTTCTCTCCCACAAGATGTGTAATGGAACTCAGCAGTGGACTATTTTGAGCACTATACCAAGAACTGGCCTAATCTGAAACTGGACTATTTGTGAACAAAGTTGTGAAAAAATAGATGGCACTGTCACAGCCAAAGTTCTCAACAGTGGGTTTAAGAGAAACATTGAACACATGCTGAGTACTCTGATGCCGGAGGGTATGTCTACACTACCCCGCTAGTTCGAACTAGCGGGGTAATGTAGGCATACCGCACTTGCAAATGAAGCCCGGGATTTGAATTTCCCGGGCTTCATTTGCATAAGCGGGGAGCCGCCATTTTTAAAACCCCGCTGGTTCGAACCCCGTGCAGCGCAGCTACACGGGGCTTGAACTAGGTAGTTCAGACTAGGATTCCTATTCCGAACTACCGGTACACCTAAACAGCAGGAAGTCAAAGGAAGAACACTCTTCTTTCAACTTCCCTTATTCCTCGTAAAATGAGGGTTACAGGAGTCAGAGTAAGAAGTCCTTCATATTGACATTATTTCAAAATAATGACTTCTTGTGTAAACACACATTTTGTCATTTTGAAATAACTTCAGTTATTCCAAAATAATACTGCTGTGTAGACATACCCAGAGAGAGGAAAAAAGAGAGTTACCCCTTATCAAAATACTGAAACATAATTGTTTCAAAAGAAAGACATGTTGCAATACCGAACCAGACTGAAACGGGACATCAAGAATGAAAACTGAAACTGGATTATTTGGGAAAAAATCATAAGGATCTGATCAAGTCATCTTCAAATAGAGCTATTAATAGAGTTTTGGATTTTGTACTTCCAAAGGATTTTCATCTTAAAAGAATCTTTTAGTGGTTCTCTAAGACAACTACTGTATGACTTTTGTAGTATTCATTTTGAGGCTTTCAAGCTATTAACCACAAATAGTGCATCCTTTTTTTAAAAAATGACAAACAACAGAAATAGGAAATCCACTTATTGTACATCTGTGTATAAGAGGCCATGAAAACAAAACAAAGTTCTTTGGCTGACTGAGTCACATCACTTTAATATTTCAGGCTGGAATTGATATTCCATACATAGGGTAAACAGAAGAAAACAAAATTACCAAAGGCAGTGGCAGGCAGTGATATTATTGGTCATGGAGAGTTTTGTTCAAAAGAAAATGCATTTTTTTCTTATTTCCTCTTGGCTGGATTATAATGGAGATCTAGCCTGAAATGATCAACAAGGTGGCTTAAGAAAAGTGGAAAAAAGATTTAAAATCCTTCCTCTTTATTTTTAGTTTTTTTTCTTTTGTTTTCTTTTGTTTTTGAATCTCCAGATTTCATTGTTACAGAGGAGACACAACATGCAGCCCGGTTGTTGGGTTGTTAAAAAAAAAAGAAAGAAGATTGATTTTTCTTTTCTTATAATAATAGGATATATGTAAAGAATTCAATAAGCTATTTTGCAAGTTCACTGAAGATAATGTTCACAATTTGTGGGGCACATATAATCAGTGTTGGGGGGGGTGGCATTTGGCTTTTATTTTTGTTTGTGTGTTTAATGTTTGATGACATTTTAGTGAGACATTTTCCATTTAATCAAAATAACATTACAGACATCTGGCTGATCTTCAGCGCTACTGACCAGCAACGCCCTTTAAGAACAATTGCGGCTGCAGAGGCTCAATACCTCTGAAAATCAAATCATCAGTATTAATTATCTCCCACATAAAAATATGAAAGCAAACCAGAAAGCAAAGTAGTGCCCCAATTACATATCTGTTAATGCTAAGTTTTTCTCCTACTGTAAATATGCACTTAAAAGATAGTATGAAACACAATGTCTCTTTCCTACTCCCACTGAAGTTAATAGAGAAAACTCCCACCAATACTAATAGGAGCATGATTAGGTCCAGTATCAGAGATTCCTGATGACTCATAGCATATTTTCACTGAGACTGGATAATTATCCAGGAACTTCGTGTATGTCCAATAATGTATCTTTACTGGAACTACTATAAACACAGTGTTGGCTGCTGTGGTAAAACTGGAGGAAGGGTTATCTAGTGATGTCTAGCAGGAGTCTGCCCTAGGTTCAGTACTTTTCAAAAGCTTGCATATGACACGGAGCTGGGAAGGGGTACTTCATTGGAAAGGATTAGAATTTAGAGTAACCTAAACAGATAAGAGAGTTAGTCTGAAATTAATATCATGAAATGTAATGACGACAAGTACAATGTTCTTCACTTAGGCTGTGTCCAGACTCAGGGTTTTTTTCGAAAAAAGTAGCCTTTTTTCGAAAAAACGTCACCTGCATCTAGACTGCAGCCGCGTTCTTTCGAAATTAAATCGAAAGAACGTGGCTTTTCTTTCGACGGCGGTAAACCTCATTTCACGAGGAAGAATGCCTTTTTTCAAAAGTGCTCTTTTGAAAAAAGGCGTTCTTGAATGCCAACAGGGCTTTTTAGAAAGAGAGCATCCAGACTCACTCGCTGCTTTCTTTCGAAAAAGCGGCTTGCTTTTTCGAAAGTACTGCTTGCAGTCTAGACGCTCTTTTTTGAAAGAGGCTTTTTCGAAAGATACTTTCGAAAAAGCCTCTTTCGAAAGAGGCTTGCAGTCTAGACATAGCCCTAGGAAGAAAAATTGTTTTGTATAACTACAAAAGGGGGGATACCTGGATAGGCAGTTAATACTACTAAAGAGATAATGGGAGTTATAGAGGATCACAAACTCGTGATAAGTAAACTATGATGACGAGGCTCTCTAAAAAGGTAATATAAGTCCTGAGTATATTAACATGAGTGTCTAATATAAAGACACAGGAGTAACTTTCTCCCTTTTCATGAATGATGAGGACTTAGGATAGGTCTATACTTAAAATGCTGCATTGGTGCAGCTGCACTGCTGTAGCACTTTAATGAAGATGCTCTCCCATTAGCATAGATCATCTGTTTCTGAGAGAGCAGTAGCTATGTTAAAAGAAGAAGCTCTCTCATAGTATTAGTGTTAGGGCAACATAACTATATCACTCGGGCATGTGGATTTTTCACACAGCTAAGCAAGATACTTATAATGATATAGGTCTGTAGTGTAGACCAGACCTAAATTGGAGTACAATTTCCAGTTCTGGGCACCACGACTTTAAACAAAAACATGGCTAAATTGGAGAGAGTATAAAGAAGAGGAACAACAAGATAAAAAATTTAGAAAAGTCGACCTATGAAGAAAGGTTAAAAAAATGGGCATCTTTACCGTTTAAAAAAAGAGACTGAAGTGGCCCTGACAAGAAAATATATTAAGGGCTGTTACTAAGAGTACAGCAATCAATTGTTCTCCAGGTACACTGAAGATAGGACAGGAAATAATGAGCTTGTTCTGCAACAAGGGAGATTTGCGTTAGATATTAGGAAAAAAAACTTTCAATTAGGATTATTAAGCACTGGAATAGGTTTCCAAGGGAGGTTGTAGAATCCACTCCTTTGGAGGGTTTCAAGATCAGATTAGACACAGACTTATTTGTGATGTACAATGAGTTCTTGGTTCTGCTTCAAAGCATGGGGTGGGTCTAGATGTCCTCTCAGGACCCTTTCCAGTCTATGATTCTATGTCATAGCAAATCTGTTTCTAGCAGGAATTAAAAATTGTCCACACACTTTAGAAGCTGCAAAATAGTGCATTATTAATCCCATACTACCACCTATAAACTTGGAGCCCATCCCCTAGGAATAGCCTTCAAGGGTAGCCAATTATAGCTAGGAATATCAGATATTTGTCTCTGTTTCTCTGCTTGAGTAAATGGGTAAAGGCTAAAGTATGATAAATATAGCTCTCATATATGACCTTAGAAATGGAAGTTCAAGAGGCCAGGAAAGACCTGAAAGACTGAGGGCAGGATTAAACTCCCCACAACAATATATGTAAAAATATGGCCAGCATGATAGCGAAAGCAAAGCTATACTTTCCAGCAATGCTATGAGTCTGTTTCTGATCTTGCTTAACTCAGTTTTACAATAGTTCAATTCTTCTGATTTCAGAGGAACTAATCTTGACTGACACCCATGTAAGAAGAGAATCAGTTCTTAAATGTCAAATTTTAGAGGGGCCAAAATTACCTTTTATTTATGATGCACTGTTTACATGCATAAGCACAAGAGAAGCAAGAATTGGCAATGGACCAGGTTATATGCATAAATTTTTCAAAAACACTGGAATTTTTATTTTTACTCCTCCGTTTGTCAGCATGTCAAGTTAATATTTCAGTAATGTAATTGAAACAATTGTAAATATATTCTCTTTTATTCCAAAGTATACATAATAATCCTGAACTCCCAGACATCAGAAAGCCATGTGGCCAGGAGACAGAAAGCATAAGTATAAATGCCACTAAAGCAAAGTTATATGCATTCTAAATCCATACATGGAGCTGCTATCTTGCCCAGTGTTTTTAACAGCATTTGTGGTTAGGTCTTTATTCTAGTAACAGATGTAACAACTGATTTAATTAACAAAATTAGTAAATGGGCTCAATTCTAGTCTGCGGTAAATGCTAGAGACTCCTGTGAACATCAGAATTGGGTCCAGTAACTGAATCTTGCTCTAACAGACCAATGTATAAATGAGCTTTCATAGCTATAATCACCCACAAAATCTTGCTAATCACTAATCCATAGTTATACTTTTAATAACATTTCTCCTTTGATCTTTACATGCAATTAAGCAAATTATGCATGTAACCTTAGTCAATAGTTATTTAATATACTAACAGCCAATTGGGACTGGGCTGACTGTGTACTTAAGTAGATTATGTAGTGAGTTTTAGGGAAGCCTATCAGGATATTATTATTATTATTCATAAAATAAGTAGCTTTTGTGTTGCCAGTATATCAAGGTACCAGCATGTTCAACTAATACACTGAGGCACTGGATTTCACAAACATTAAGTGTTTTGTAATCTGTGAAGATGAACACATTTCAGAAGTTCAAATGTGTTTGAATTGAGAAGATCAGATCCAGATCTGAACTCATCACTGTTAAGATCTTCTGAGTCAGTGTTAGAGTGTTGTCAACTTTCTACTAGCACAAAAATGAACATTTTTGCCCCACTCCTTGACCCCCACCCCTCCTCCTGCCCCTGTCCTGCCCCCATGCTTACTCCATTCTCCCCTCCCTCTATCGCTTGTTCTCCCCATCCTCACTCATTCTGATTTTCACCAGGGTGGGTCATGGAAATGGAGTGTGGGAGGGGAGCGAGCTCTGGGGTGGGACCAGAAAGGTGGAGTTCAAGGTGTGGGAGGGGGCCCTGGGCTGAGGCAGTGAGTTGGGATATGAGGGATCTGACTGGGAGTGAGTGTACTCTGTGGTGTGAGTAAGAGGTGAAGAGGGGAGGAGGGAATCAGGGCTTGAGAAGGGGTTTGGGGCATGAGGTTGAGAGGGCCTTAGTGGTGTAGGCTTCAGGTGGCGCTTATCCCAAACAGCTCCCAGAAGCAGAAGAATGTCCCCCCTCCAGCTCTTTTGTGGAGACAAGGTAGCACTGGCATGCTCTCCCATCCATAGGCACCATCCCCTGCAGCTCTGATTGGATGCCTTGCCAGCCAATGGGAGCTGCATAATCAGCACTTGGGGCAGAGGCAGCATGTGGAGCCCCTTTGCTACCCCTACACATAGGAGCAGGAGACAAAACATGCTGCTGCTTCTGGGAGCTATACAGGTAGCAGACAGGAAGCCTGCCTTACCCTGCTGCACCACCGACCAGACTCTTAATGACCTGTCAGTGATGCTGACCAGAGCCACCAGCGTCCTTTTTTAAACAGGTATTCTGGTAAAAAAACAGACACCTGGCCACCCTACTGAGTGTTACAGTTTACCATATTTTACAGAGAGACAAGACGTGCAATGCATGGACCTGGATCATGATCAAGATTCAATTTTCACTGCATTTTCTGGAGAGTAGAGTGGACAGGGTTTTGCATCCAATGTCAGGATTCTGGTCCATTTCCAGATAAGTGAAGCATTCAGTGTTAGATGTACCAGGATATTAGTGGTCCCAAGTGAAGAGTTTCAGTCTGACTTTGAGAGGTGGCTTAGATTTGAAGCCCCAATAATAGAAATTAAGTCTAGAAATCAGAATTAGAACCAGATTCAAAGTCCTTTGAGGATTTAGATCCAAAATGTGGTTTCTGGATCACCTCCGCTAGGTCTCATCTGGACACCATCTTGTATCGTCATGGAGTCAGCAGTCTACTCTCTCATTTTGGTATTGTGTCACAATAAAGAACAACACACAAGGAAAGAAGGATTGTAAAAAAAATACACAAAAGGAGGATGAAAGGTGTATGTAAACAGACATTCCTGCATCTCTGTATTTTTGCCACCTGTTTCCGTTTAATTAGCCTGAAGGTATGGGCAAAAGCTTGAGAAAGCGGAGCAGAATATTTTGACAGGAATTTGGATTCCTATAGCCTTAGACCAGGAGTAGAGATACTTTTTTGGGGTTGGGGCCTGTGATGGAGCACAGGAGGGGGTTAACTCCTTCTTCAGAGCAGAGGAGGCACCGCCTTTACCCTACTGAACATGCTCTGGCTGCACTGCTATAAAAGACAGCAACTCTACTCAGTTGGGGCTGGCAGCCGAAGGGAGAGGATGTGCTTGGCCAGCTCACTGCAAACCCCAGTGACAGTCCAAATGCCAAGAAATACCATGCAGGTTGGAGACCCTATGCAGCTAGAAAACACACAGGATTCAGAAGCAGATGGGAGTAACCAGATTCCAGAGCAAGGAGAGATGGAGATCCACCAGTGCACAGAGACATTGGAAGCAGGAAGCAGTCCAGGGAAGGCGACGTAAGTGAGTAAGTCACTGTCGGAGAGTCAGCATTTTGCAGCAGGAATTTCCCCATGACTTAGTGGCTAGAGAGAGCCACTAACAAGGCCCTGGGATGGGATCCAGTGGAGTGGGAAGGTCTGGACCCCCCTGCCGGGGATGTAAAACTTTCCCCTATTTATTACCCCTTAAAATAGACTTGGACTATTGGGTCGTATTAGAAATATGGACTTGTGCTGCTCTACTAATAGGGTGAGATATATACCTTGGCCATTGGGGCATATTGAGACTATTGAACTGTTCCACCCTGCTAATTGGAGCAATTTACAGACTTAGACCATTGCGTCATATTGGGAATACTGAACTGAACTGCCTGCCAATAAGGGTGAGATATAGATTGGGATCCAGGGGCTAGAGGACAGGAGTAATCCAACGTGGACATGCAAGATTGGAGGCACCAGCTGGGGGAGAAAGGGGCAAATACAGGCATGGCAGGGGTGAGGCAAACATCTCCACCCTGCCCTAGATGAGGTCCTCACCTCAGCCATGTGACAGGGCCACTGACCCACAAAAAAATCAGTTGGGGGTTGGGGAATGCAGGGAGGCAGCGGGAGGGCTGGAGTACCAGAGCAGGCTCCATAATGCTAGGGGAGACCCTAAGCCTTGGTGGCCAGATCCAGGCAACTTGGGAGCTGCATCCAGTTCCTGATCCTTAGGTTCCTCACCCCTGTTTTACATGCTCTACTTGCAGTTGTACAATCAAATCTGGTGGTAATAGCATATAGATTTAAGGAGAATCGGTGAAAGTTGATAGAATTTATTTTCATCCTACAAAAGAAATGCCCTTAATTCTGCTCTCTATGAATAAATCACTCCTAGATATAGTTGCCAAGTTCTTATCTGTTGCTTTGTATGGCAAGTTAAAATGAAACATATCCTGGTCCATGTTAACATATAGAATGTAGTTAAGGGCTGTCACACCAACTCCAAATATTTATGTTTGGCAGGTTTATGAGGGGGTGGGCAGCGTTCAAAAAGATGGGTGGAAAGATTCTACGCCGAAGTTTTGACTCCTAATAGATAAAGTAGCAGCCTATTAATAAAGACTTGGCCCTGCACTAGCTCTTTCTGTGGAAGGTCTGCTATGTGCAGCATTACAGACAATAGGACCGTCAACTGAGGTGGACCTAATTCATTCCTGTATAGACACGTGAGGTGTGATAGTTTGGGAAATTTGTACTTCTGAAACATGAATTCCGGTGGATTTTATTATATAGCTGTGTCACTGAATGCCTCAGGGTACCCTGAGTCAGCTATTTACTCCCAGAGCTGGTGTCATATATAACCCAGGCTCAGAACAACAGAATAGTTCACTTGAATAGCCTTCCATTCAAAGGAGAGAACTTTAGAACAATGGGACAGCTATAGAGTAGTAGATCTACCCAGATTGTCTGCAGGAAGGAGGCCTGGATTAATGGAAATTCCCTACCAGAAAGGAAGGAGGAAAGAGATTAAGGGCTGTTGTAACTGAGGTTTAATCATTAAGCTGACAAGATTGTCAGTGAAGGCTTAAATTATAAATAGATGTACCCATAAGCATACAACTCTAGATAGAATGTGTTTCGGTGATTGGTGATAGAAATGTAGCCGTGTCAGTCTAGGGTAGCTGAAACAAAATACAGGACTATGTAGCACTTTAAAGACTAACAAGATGGTTTATTAGATGATGAGCTTTCGTGGGCCAGACCCACTTCCTCAGATCAAATAGTGGACGAAAATAGTCACAACCATATATACTAAAGGATACAATTAAAAAAATGAACAAATATGAAAATGACAAATCAAATTTCAGAACAGAAGGGGGATGTGGGGGTGGGGGAAGGTAAATGTCTGTGAGCTAATGTCATTAGCTCACATGTATTTTGTTTCAGTGATTGGGGTTTCTTGGAGGATTGGGGACCAAGGCACCTAGAAGTAGCTACAGACAAAGTCTGTGCCTGCGAAGACTGCTTGCTCACACCCTGGGGGAGAGGGGTGCTTCATAGCCCACAGATCCTAAACAAAGTGTCCAGGTGAACAATCATATGAAGCTCATCCAGGACAGGAAGAGATCCATTCAGTATTTCAGAGATGACTGTGTCATTAAGATAACTTATTTAACTTTCAGCAAAATATTATTTATCAAGTAAACATAATTCTGTGGATGCCGTTCTATAGACATGTTTAGAAGCTTCAGAGAGTAGCCGAGTTAGTCTGTACAAGATAAACTTAAAAAACAACAAATGGTCTGGTAGCAATTTATAGACTAACAAAACATGTAGATGGTATCATGAGCTTTCATGGGCACAACTCCGGTCATCTGAAGAAGTGGGCTGTGCCCACAAAAGCTCATGATACCATCTACATATTTTGTTAGTCTATAAAGTGCTACCAGACCATTTGTTGTTTTTTAAGTTTATAGAGAGGTTGTATTTTTTCTCAGCTTCCACAGTTAATTTCCCTCTTCACAGGTGAGGGTATGCAAGTCAACAGGATGTGTAGCACTGTAGAGTCACCTGCAAGGTGTGTAGCAATATTAAACTTCTGAAATGGAATCATTTATAGGATCCATGGAGCTAGTCTGCATGGCACAAAACAGGAACCGGCTACTAGAGAACTAAATTGGTAACCTACATTATGGTATACCATTAAAAAAGTAGGAGAAATGAATTGGCAGCCTGTAGTCAGAACCCTGTGATCATATTTGAATATGGACAACATTATATTTGGTGATCCTATAGGAAGATTTTCCTGCTTCACTGTGTAGATGGAAGGTTATGATGCTGATAATAGAATATATTTAGAGCATCAATCATAACAATAGTGAATCTTGTTTTGTAACTTAAAATATATCATGTACATGAAAGTGACATTGAAATTTAACACATGAAAGTGAGGGGTTACATAAATTATAATTCACTTATACTGCCTCACTTGTCTTCTGCCCCATGACTTTTAATGGTCCTAAACTCTGAGTGGTCTTCCAACACATGCCGTTTTTTAAAAATATCACTGTTCAGAAAGACATAGGAGGTAGACCACTTGAGTGTCTCTGGGTAAAGATAAGAAGGATAAAAATAGGGGTGGCAGCTTAGTAGGGGTCACCTTTTTAGCATATGCACTAGATGATTCAGTTTGCACGTGGCTTGTCTTCACTAAAAGGCTTAATGGTAACCAACTATTCCACACAATAAACAAACAACAAGGAGGAAAGAATGCTAGTCAAAGTAAGGAAAGAGAGGACAATTTGATAGATCAAAATCCTGAAGAATTAGAAATGTAAGTTATCTATTTTCTGGGAAGCAAAGATTCCCAGTTTTGCAATGTTATGTGCAGTATCCTACCTCCAGCCCTGGAAGTTCCTGCAATACAAAACATAAGAGTCATGACATTTTTAGGCACTGAAAGATAGTGTTAGGTTATTTGTATAGCCCATACATGAAACATCAAGTTTCCAGGAGCACAGATTAAAATATAATCTAAATACTTTTTTTAAAAAGCCATCCTCTCTATTTGTAAAATAGTTTATTTGTAATATATACAGAATAAATGACAGTAAAATGTCTTTATCAGTCCTTGGGTAGGACGATGTGGATATTTCACTCTTGGGTTTAAGACAAGAATGTAATATAAGAATCCCAAAAATCATAATGAAAAAAGTAAACCTTTACACTCTGCTAACTGTTCACTGTAAGAGCATATATACAGTTAGCCAGCAAAATATAGGCAAGTTCCCTGACACTTTCCGTAAATTAGCGCATATAACCCATGCACGTGTATTACCTGCACCTGTGCATAACCTGCGTTTTTTCCTGATGGTGTAAAAAAAGTCTTAGATAACTCACACACATGTATAGCCCACAGGAGATGAACCGCGGGTACTCTTAATGAACGCTAATGAGGGTAATTAACTCAGGCGTCAGGGTCTGAGCCTGTTGCGCAGAAGCATTTGATCTCTAGATACAACATTGCACAACTGCCAAAGTGCAGAGTAGATGGTCACAGCCCAACAGGGCAGACTGACTGTGTCGTGGGAGGCTGCATGGGACAGGAAGGTGACTGGGCTTATTCCTCGCACCGTCTCCAACCCTCCCCAGCTGCCTTCTACCCATGCTGTGTACTCCCTGGGGGTGAGCTGTCTGCCCCAGGCAGCCAGAGCCAGGAGCTGAGCAAAGAAGCTGTGTCCTTAAACAGAGCACCTCACCACCACCACCTCATAGAGAGCCAGCCACGTTCTGACAGACGCAACAGAGGAAATAAGGTCACAGGGCAGTCCCATGGGACTTGGAGTGCTGGGCACAGGGGATGGGACTCACAGCTGATTACCTCTTCCCTGACTTCTCATCCCCCTCTGCTCAGCCTGCTTACTCCCTCCCTGTGACAGCTGCTCAGGCTATGACAGCGATTCTCATTCAGCACCTCAACTGTCACCGAAGTAAAAAAAAACTTGTATAATATGCGGACGAGTATAGCCTGCTGTCAGCCAATGGTCAGGTCAGTGTGTATGTGCTATACACCCGAGACTTTAACTGCTGAGACCGGGGTCCCTTGCAGCAGGCAACCTGGAGGAGGTTGACGGGTGCCCAATAAGTGTACAGGGAGAGCTTATTACACTTCAGATTTTAGCTGCTAGAATCTGTGATTCCTTCGCAGCGGGCAGCCTGGGGGAGGCTGAGAAGTGCCCCAATGGATCTGCCACCTGGGAGTGACACAAATCCAAACGCCCAAGCTCTCCCTATATCTGTCCCTTAAGACCGGCTGAAGTTCTTTTAAATTGTGCTTGGTTCTGTTACAGCAACTGAAGGAATCAGGTTAAAACTTAAACAGTTACAGGTTTATTAAAGAAGCTTATAAATCATATGGTTACAACGGCTATTGCTCTATTTCTTAACTACTAGCAAAATATAGGTCTTAAAAATGGTTACAAAGAAGATAAAGATAGAAAAATAGAAATAATGGTACCAAGTAACAGCTTACTCTTTCTATGTGTACACTTAAGACAGAGGACCACATCCAAGTACAATTTTTACCCCCTTCTGTACCTCTCGACTCCAGCATGTCAGGCCAGGGCCAGTCCCTCAATTCCTAGGAAAGACGAAAATATGAGGTGGGCGTCCCCATAGAACCTCGGGAGGTCAAACACCTAACCCGACCAGCAGGTAGAGGGTAGAATGACACACAAAGTGAGTGTGCTGCTGGACCTATTTTTATACCCATGGGGTCACGTATTTCTCTTTCTTGTCTGTCATGCCAAATGGTGCTGGTCTGTCTTTTGTGAGACCAGTTCTTACAAGGGAGTTGTGAACTTATTTTACACTTGTAAGAGAGATAACTAAATTGGAAGTACTGGGCATTCTTTTCTCAGTGAGAAATTCCTCTCCCAGGGACTGTGTGTGTTCGAATCAACATGGGTGCCAGCCTGGGCAGTTCTCGCAGCCTCGAGGCCAGCCTATTGCCTTAATTGCCTCTCTCCTCATATCTATGTTTTCAGCTTCTCAGGATCAGATGAGCCAGCATAGACTATGCTGATTTTACTGCTCCTTCTCTGCCCTGTATGCTTCAGGAACCTCAGAGAGGCAAATAAGATGGATGAGATGGGGGGGGGTGGTGGTCTGTCTGGCTACACCTGCAGGGAGAGGGGGGAGGGGGCAGGGTTTGTAAAACTTTGCATAACCCATGGGTTATATATGCTAAAACACGGTACCACAGAAAGGTACCTGAGTTACCACAATATTTTGCCAAGCATATAGCAAGAGATGTAGTAATATTTCAGATACTATTGTGGGTTAGTGTTAAACATAAAATATAAACCACTAAATATGGGAAATTAAAAAAAAACGGATAGATCCTGGAGTCATCCTAAACCACAAAAAAATACAGAGAAATTCACTCAAAAGGCAATCAATTTTGATAATTAAGCCTGACATGCTGAGGCAGTTTATATATTTTATTTGTTTACAAGCAGCACACACAGCCCCAGTACATATCATAAAACACTATCTTGGCAGACTCAATGTATCTCTGTATTAGGGGAAAAACATGTGGCATATTTGTGGTACTCAAAAAGTTCCATATAAACAGTAAAAGTAGTAAATTTGGGCTCTGTCATTTTTGTCACAACTAGGGCAACAAACCAACAAAACATTCTAATTTTTTACCCAAGTTGTTTTTGGCATATTCTGCTGTAAGTGACAATTCAGCGCCTTCAGTATTCCTTGGGTCATTCATTCTGCACTTTTCCTCTTAGACTATAGCTCCTCTCTTCAGAAGGCCACTTCCATCTAAGCCAACTGCAAATGTGAGTCTCACATAGCACCTCGCATCCAGATCTACCACTGCCCTCAGAATGCTTTTGCAGGAGAACAGTCATTTACTGGGACATGCCTAAGTTGAACCCAAAGTCTTGAATCAGGGTCACCTTGAAATATAGGTTTTTAATTGAATATAACCATCAACTCATTCATTTCTCAGATAATGAAGCACTGGTAGCAAATCCTAGCATCATCAGGTATAGTACCAGTGATACTGAATTGTATCTCATACAATTTTCCCCATTGCAAAAACAGTGTCAGAGATTAGATCAGAAAATGATGGCTCAAATCCAGATCTTAAGCTATAAAAACCCTTTTTCTAGCTCATCAAAAGCCATGGAGGGAAGGATAAAAGGCAGTTACTATCACTAATAAATTTTCTAAATATATTAGTCCACACTGTGCCTATCCCATAGTATTTATTCGTTTTTTTCTGCATATGGATTCCAGATCAAGTCTCTTGAAAATGTTTCAGTGGAAATGTCAATTACAAAACAGAGGGAACAGTTACAAAAGGGTTCTTTTTTTTAATTACTACTATTCTGGTGGATTCCCTATCCTTCCAGCTCAGAGGAATCTTATTTATCTAAAGGTTAAAATGACAATGAAAGCTTTTTAATTGCTCCCACACTACAGCAGAACTACAAATAGAGTAAAGAACAAAAGGAATTTCCATCCCATGGAATATTGTGATCACTCTGACCTTTGGTTTCATCACAAAACATTTCATTTTAACATTTGTAATTGGAGTGTTTCAATATCCCTAAATCAAAACATTTCATTCTGGTTTGTCAACCCAAAACAAAACATTTAATTTCAGTTGGGGTCAGCATTAGTCTTGGCAACTGTTTGAGTTGTTGCAATGCCTCATGTGAGTTACAATTTTAGATTTCTCATGATCCCCAATCCCTGAGCCACCGATATCCAATATATCTAATTACACCTGATTACAACTTTATCACAATATTATTTTTACTTCCTAAGGCCTTTCCAGTAAGGAGAGTTTGAGCTCACAATAGCATTTTAAACAAATTCTAAAAAGACAATTCATACAGAAATACATGTTTATCATTTGAAATGAAAAACAAAATTGATAGTCAAGCACTTTTATCATAATTACAAGAAGAAAAACCACTGACTGGCGTTGATTTGTTACTGCTTCAGTCCAATGTTTTACTGGTTAAAGTTCAGGTCTGGTAATTAGGAGTTAAGAATTCCACCACTAAATCAAGTGTGGCCCTGGGCAAATCAGTTAACCTCCCTGTGCTTTTAAATCTCCATCTGTAAATAGAGCTAATAATACTTACCTGCTTCAGAGGGGAGTTGAGAGGCTTAATTCATTAATGCTTGGAAAGTGCTTTTTAAGTATCTGATTCCAAGGATACACATCACATCAATGGATTAGCTCTTATTCAATACACCATATGAGTTCATGCCCCCTATGATATTTTCATTTAGCTGGAGCTAAACAAGCTGTTACTCTCAACTACAAAATGTCAAAAAAGACATTCCTTTTAATTTTCAGCCTGCAGGAGAAATGTGAACATTGAATGGATCTCTCACAGCCCAATGTTGCTCCTAACAAATAATTCATGAATCTTTCTACATGCTGATCCTCACAAACAAATAGCTCTCACATCCTCACCTTTATGAAGTTCAGCATTAGTCTTACTATGAATCATGTGAAATAGGGTAAATGAAATATATATTGCCGTGTCAACAGGTGCAGACTGGCTGCTGATACTGCTTGACAGGAAGAGATAAGGATAAGAAAACAAATTTTACTTTACAAATTTGAGGCAAAACTATAACTCAAATTAATCTTCTGTCTCCTGAAAAACGAACTATGGTATCCATTTTTTTGCAATTGTCAAAGACATAATCCTGCATCATTTGAGCTAGATATTTTAACTTTCTGGCTGTATTGCCATACCATGGTTCCATAGTACCAAGTAGATAGTGTGTACACTACCAAACATGAAAATATAGGGATATACACACATCCTTATGTGCCTGCATGAATTGTCTGGGTATTAGATGTGGGCTTGAGCCTACTTACTCCCTCATTGAACAGAGAGGCTACGTCTACACTGGCATGATTTTCCGAAAATGCTTTTAACGGAAAAGTTTTTCGTTAAAAGCATTTTCGGAAAAGCACGTCTAGATTGGCAGGATGCTTTTCCGCAAAAGCACTTTTTGCGGAAAAGCGTCCGTGGCCAATCTAGACGCGGTTTTCCACAAAAAAGCCCCGATCACCATTTTCGCAATCGGGGCTTTTTTGCGGAAAACACTACTGTGCTGTTTACACTGGCCCTTTTGCGCAAAAGTCTTTCAGAAAAGACTTTTGCCCAAACAGGAGCAGCATAGTATTTCCAGAAAAGCACTGACGATCTTACATGAGATTGTCAGTGCTTTTCCGGAAATTCAAGCGGCCAGTGTAGACAGCTGGCAAGTTTTTCCGCAAAATCATCCGATTTTGTGGAAAAACGTGCCAGTCTAGACACAGCCAGAGAGAAGGAGAGCTCTCAGCTCTGCATTCCCCTAGTGCATGAGCCAGCACAACTGAGCTTGCTGCAATTTCCTATTGGTATAAATCGTCATATTAATACTAGACTCAACTTCAGGTCCATAGAGGAATAGGGACAGATTTGCAACTCAAAGTTGCAACTCAGAGGATTATCTCTGAAGCACAACACCTTCAGGAATATCTTCTCTGATAAACTAGCCAGGTGATCAGCACTTGTGCCCAAGCATCCTGAAATTGTTTTGTAAGAGAAAATCCATTAATGAGTGTCCGGGCAAGTTAAAATGTTCCCTAACAGGTTTCTGGGTGTTACCATTTTGAATGTCTGATTTGTATCCATTAATCCAAGGATCAGCTAGAGAGTCAATCTGCAGAACTAGCCTCTTCATGCAAATTTGATACGATCTCGCACAGCCTGAAAAAAGGCATGAGCTGGGATGAGCCATTATACTCAACACCCAAATGACATAAAAAGCTAAGTATCAGACACTTAAGAACATAAGAACAGCCGTACTGGGTCAGACCAAAGGTCCATCTAGCCCAGTATCCTGTCTGCCGACAGTGGCCAGCACCAGGTGCCCCAGATAGGGTGGACCAAAGACGATGATCAAGCGATTTGTCTCCTGCCATCCCTCTCCAGCCTCTGACAAACAGAGGACAAGGATACCATTTTATCCCCTGGCTAATAGCCTTTTATGGACCTAACCTCCATGAAATTATCTAGCTTCTCTTTAAACTCTATTATAGTCCTAGCCCTCACAGCCTCCTCTGGCAAGGAGATCCACAGGTTGACTGCACGCTGTGTGAAGAAGAACTTTCTTTTATTAGTTTTAAAACTGTTACCCATTAATTTAATTTGGTGTCCTCTAGTTCTTCTATTTAGGGAACTAATAAATAACTTTTCTTTATCGGCCCTCTCCACACCACTCATGATTTTATATACCTCTATCATATCCCCCCTAAGTCTCCTCTTTTCTAAACTGAAAAGTCCCAGTCACTTTAACCTCTCCTCATATGGGACCCATTCCAAACCCCTAATCATTTTAGTTGCCCTTTTCTGAACCCTTTCCAAGGCCAAAATATCTTTTTTGAGATGAGGAGACCACATCCATACACAATATTCAAGATGTGGGCGTATCATAGTTTTATACAGGGGCAGTAAGATATTCTGGGTCTTATTTTCTATCCCTTTCTTAATAATTCCTAGCATCCTATTTGCCTTTTTGACCGCCGCTGCACATTGTGTGGAAGTTTTCAGAGAACTGTCCATGATAACTCCAAGATCTCTTTCCTGATTTGTCATAGCCAAATTAGCCCCCATCATACTGTACGTATAGTTGGGGTTATTTTTCCCAATGTGCATTACTTTACTCTTATCCACATTAAATTTCATTTGCCATTTTGTTGCCCAATCACTGAGTTTGGTGAGATCTTCTTGGAGTCCCTCACAGTCTGCTTCTGTCTTGACTATCCTAAACAGTTTGGTATCATCCACAAACTTTACCACCTCACTGCTTACCCCTTTCTCCAGATCATTTATGAATAAGTTGAAAAGGATTGGTCCCAGGACTGACCCTTGGGGGACACCACTAGTTACCCCTCTCCATTCTAAAAATTTACCATTTATTCCTTTCCTTTGTTTCCTGTCTTTTAACCAGTTCTCAATCCAAGAAAGGACCTTTCCTCTTATCCCATGGCCATGTTATTTACACACGAGCCTTTGGTGAGGGACCTTGTCAAAGGCTTTCTGAAAATCTAAGTATACTATATCTACTCGATCCCCCTTGTCCGCATGTTTGTTAACCCTTGTCCGCATGTTTGTTCCCTTTACAGAAACCATGTTGACTTTTGTCCAACAAATTATGTTCTTCTACATGCTTCATAATTTTATTCTTTACTATTGTTTCGACTAATTTGCCCAGTACTGAAGTTAGACTTACAAGTCTGTAATTGCCAGGATCGCCTCTAGAGCCCTTTTTAAATATTGGTGTCACGTTGGCTACCTTCCAGTCATTAGGTACGGAAGCTGATTTAAGGGATAGGTTACAAACCACAGATAATAGTTCAGCAATTTCCCATTTGAGTTCTTTTAGAACCCTTGCATGAATGCCATCCGGTCCCGGAGATATGTTAACATTAAGTTTTTCTATTTGTTCCAAAACCTCCTCTAATGACACTTCAATTCGGGACAGTTCCTCAGATTCATCACCCACAAAGGACGGTGCAGATTTGGGAATCTCCCCAATGTCCTCAGCCGTGAAAAAGGAAGCAAAGAAATCATTTAGTTTCTCCGCAATGGCTTTATCATCCTTGATTGCTCCTTTTATAGCTCGATCATCTAGGGGACCCACAGGTTTCATAGCAGGCTTCCTGCTTCTAATGTACTTAAAAAACATTTTGTTATTTCTTTTTGAGTTTTTGGCTAGCTGTTTCTCAAAATCTTTTTTTGCTTTTCTTATTACATTTTTTTACTTGATTTGACAGTGTTTATGTTCCTTTCTATTTATCTCACTAGGATTGGACTTCCACTTCTTAAAAGATACCTTTTTGTCCCTCACTGCTTCTTTTACATGATGATAAAGCCACGGTGACTCTTTTTTTAGGTTTCTTGCTGTGTTTTTTAATTTGGGGTATACATTTAAGTTGGGCCTCTGTTATGGTGTCTTTAAAAAGTTTCCATGCAGCTTTCAAGGATTTGGCTCTAGTCACTGTGCCTTTTAATTTCTGTTTAACTAACCTCCTCATTTTTGTGTAATTCCCCTTTTTGAAATTAATTGCCAGGGTGCTGGACTGCTGAGGTGTTCTTCCCACCACAGGAATGTTGAATGTTATTATATTATGGTCACTATTCCCAAGCGGTCCTGTAACGGTTATTTCCTGGACCTGATCCTGCGCTCCATTCAGGACTAAATTGAGAATTGCCTCTCCCCTTGTGGGTTCCTGCACCAGCTGCTCCAAGAAGCAGTCATTTAAGCCATTGAGAAATTTTATCTCCGCTTCTCTTCCTGAGGTGACATGTATCCAGTCAATATGGGGGTAATTAAAATCCCCCATTATTATAGAGTTCTTTATTTTGGTAGCCTCTATAATCTCCCTCAGCATTTCAATGTCAGTATCGCTGTCCTGGTCAGGTGGTCGGTAATATATCCCTACTGCTAATTTCTTATTATTGGAGCATGGAATTACTATCCATAGCGATTCTATTGAACATGTTGAGTCACTTAATATTTTTATTTCATTTGATTCTACATTATCTTTCACATACAGTGCCACTCCACCACCCACCCGGCCTGCTCTATCCTTTCTATATATTTTATATCCCGGTATGATTGTGTCCCACAGATTTTCCTCATTCCACCAAGTTTCAGTGATGCGTATTATGTCAATCTCCTCATTTAATACAAGGTACTCTAGTTCACCCATCTTATTAGTCAGACTCCTAGCATTTGTGTAGAAGCACTTTAAAAATTTGCCACTGCTTATTTGTCTGCCCTTCCCTGATGCATTGGATTCCTTTGTATTTGGTTGTTTGTCTGCTCTGGCTCATGGCTTGCCCTCTTCCCTCCTCTCTTTCTGACTACAGCTTAGAGAATCTCTATCAATGGATTCTCCTCTAAGAGAAGTCTCCCTCCGATTTACGTGCATCTCAGCACCAATCGGCTTTCCCCCATGTCTTAGTTTAAAAACTGCTCTATGGCCTTTTTAATGTTTAGTGCCATTTACAGCCTACTCTATTAGCCTCATTTAGCATGGACACTTTAATTGACAAGGTTTTTTTCCTTTCTTTCTCCTCCCCTCTCCCCTCTTTTTCTGCTTTATAATTCAGCCTCTGTGCCTCTTGCTCCATATTTGGAATCTGAAGAAGTTGGTTGTGCCCACAAAAGCTCATGATACTATTTATATATTTTTGTTAATTTCTAAGGGTACGTCTACACTACAGCATTATTTCAAAATATTTAATTTCGAAATAGTTAATTCGAAATAAGATATTTTGAAATAACGCAGCTACACACAAAATGCATTTCGAAATAGCTTTTGGCTATTTTGAAATAGCCATCCACATTATTGGATGCTGAATCGCATTTAAGGGCAGCTGAAACCACTTCTGGCAGGGCATCAGGTCAGGAATTACTTTGTGTGGCTGCTGCCTGAGGCTACCTGAGGCCTGTGCTTAAAGGGACCCCCCTGGACAGCCAATTCTTAGGTTTCCCTGCTATCTTGACTACCTTGGGGTATGTCTACACTGCCACCCTAGTTTGAAGTAGGGTAGCTAATGTAGGCATTCAAAGTTGCAAATGAAGCTCGGGATTTAAATATCCTGGGCTTCATTTGCATCTTGCCGGGCGCCACCATTTTTAAATCCCCCTTAGTGCGGACTCCGTGCCCGCGGCTACATGTGGCATGGAGTAGGTAGTTCGAATTAGGCTCTCTAATTCAAACTACCATTACTCCTCGTGGAGGAGTCCCTGTGCTGTAAATAGTGTGGGGGTTGGGGAGAGGAGATGTTCCCTGCCTCTGTGTAGAGGGGGCTTGTGGAGAGAGGTCATTGTGCTGTTTCCCACCCCGGGGTAAGGAGCATGTCATGTGCCTTCATACATATACATGTGTGGGTAACAGGCCAGGGCACCTGTGTGGCAGCCAGCTGGGGCCATGTGCCCAGGGGTGGCACAGCACATGCACAGGTTGCTGCATGATCCGTGGTCAGCAAGGCCAATGCGAGTGATCCCTGGTCTCCCTCTCCCCACAGCCCCCGCCCCTGCATAAGGGGACAGTGATAGCACTCACATGTCGTTGCCTCCCCAGTGACTGGCCCGCTGGGATGGTTCGGGGGTCCTGGGTGTGCGGCATGCTCACTCCAGGCTCCTGCAGCTCCTGGCCCTTCTCCTCCTCCACTGTTTCCTGGTCAGGGCCCTCTGCCCCAGGGTCAATGACCACCTGGAGGGCACAGACCATCGCACGCCCCAGGATGTGGTTCAGAGCATCAAAATAGGGGCAGAGGTCTGGGTCTGCCCCTGTTTGGGAGCTGCCCCCTTTGGCCCTGGCATAGGCCTGCCACAGCTCCTTTATTTTCATGCAAAGCTGCTCCTAGGTTTGCATGTGGCCTTTGGTGGCGAGGCTGGCAGCCATCCGCCTGTAGACGGTTAGACGGTGGAGATCATGGACGTTGGATGCACCCCCCCAAACCTGAATTAGGTCCATGATCTCCGCACTGGACCAGGCAGGTTCCTGCCTTTTCTGGCACCTGGCAGGCTCCTGGGAGCTGGCAGACTGTTCCTGGGGAGTGGTGGAGGGCTGGCTGGCACTGGCTGCCTGGCTCCTGCTGGGGCCCCTGGGTCAGGTGCAGCAACTGCTGGCTTTGATCTGGCAGGTTTGGAGCTGGCACAGGCACTGTGGCCAGAGTCTGCCCCTTTAAGGGCTCCAGGGAGATAGGGGAGCAGAGGAGTTTTCCTGATTGGGGACAGAGTGGCCAGCAGGGCACCCTGGGAAGGGCTGGAGGCCCATTTCAAAATAAGCATCTACACTGCGCTAATTTCAAAATAGCAATTTCAAAACTGGCAATATTCCTCGTGGAATGAGGTTTACCAATTTTGAAATAAGTCCTCGATTTAATTTCAAAATAGCAGTTTGGCTGTATAGACGCTGGTAAAGTTATTTTGAAATAACAGCTGTTATTTTGAAATAACTTTGCTGTGTAGACATACTCTACGGTGTTACAGGACTTTTTTTAATAACTTTTTTTCAGTTACAGACTAACATGGCTACCCCTCTGAGACTACTATAGAGGTTATTCTTAGTCTGTGGGTCTGGACAGCCCCACAGTTCAGATGACCAGAATGTGCTATCATGCTACACTCTAACTAGCTCTTGTGGATATACAGGCTGTGTCTACACTGGCATGAATTTCCAGAAATGCTTAAAATGAATACTATTCTGTTTTCAGTTTTTCCGGAAAAGGAACGTATACATTGGCCCCGGAGTTATCGTCATAATGATGCGCTTTTCCGGAAAAGCGTGTCTACATTGGCGGCATGCTTTTCCGGAAAAGCAGAAGCCCAGAGCCATTTTGAAGAGGGCAAAGGCCACCAGACCTTTCCGGGGGCGGGGCCAGAGCGCCGTTCAGACACATGCTTAAGGGGGTCTCGCCGGACAGCCGTTGGTCTCCTGCTCCCGTGCCTTGGGGCCTCTGCCAGGGACTGACACCCTTAGCAGGTTTGGTGGTTGCCCTCATTTCACGAGGAGTAATGGTAGTTCGAACTAGGAAGCCTAGTTCGAACCAGCGGGGTTTTAAAAATGGCGGCTCCCCGTTTATGTAAATGAAGCCCGGGAAATTCAAATCCAGGGCTTCATTTGCAAGTGTGGTATGCCTACATTACCCCACTAGTTCGAACTAGCGGGGTAGTGTAGACATACCCACAGAGAGAGAGGACAGAGGGAATCAAGGGGGGGCCCAAGGGAGCGCACACTCACCCCTGCTGTATATGATGTGTTCCCTTGTGTTTCTCTGCACCCTTCTGCAGGTCATCCACGCCATCAACGACATCCTGCTCCCGTGAATCATCCACCTGCGCGACGTGGATGATATCATGGCTGGCTTCGCAGCCCTCGGCTTCCCCAACTGCGGGGGAGCCCTGGACGCCACCCACATCCCCATCCGGGCCCCGGAGCATCGAGTGGGCCATTTCATGAACCGCAAGGGGTACTGCTCCATTGTTCTGCAGGCCCTCGTGAACCACCGGGGCCTCTTTGTGGACATTTACGGGGGCTGGTCCGGCCGGGCACACGACGCCCGCATCCTCCGGAACTCTGGACTGTTTCGCAGGTTGGAGGCGAGCACCTACTTCCCCCGGCGGGACTTGACTGTCGGGGATGTGCCTATGCCCATCTGCGTCGTTGGGGACGCTGCCTACCCCCTGATGCCCTGGCTAATGCGGCCCTACATGGGGCAGCCGGACCAGAACCAGGCCCGGTTCAACGACCGCCTCAACCGGGCCCGAAACCCAGTGGAGCTGGCCTTTGGACGTTTAAAAGCCCGCTTCCGTTGCTTGCTCACCCGTCTCGAGATGGGTGAGCAGAATGCAACGGAGGTCCTGGCCGCGTGCTGCGTGCTCCACAACATTGTGGAGCGCAGTGGGGAGGCCTTCCTCCCTGCATGGATGGCAGCCGAGGCACAGACCTTGGAACAGCCCGACACAGCTACCGTCCGCCAGGCGCGCCAGGATGCGGTGCACATCAGAGAAGCCCTGGTGGACATGTTTGCCCAAGCCCCGCAGTAGGGTCGCCTGGGTCTCCCCAGACTACTCCCGCCCATTCCCTACCCTTCCCCACCCCTTCCCCTTACCTCCCTCCTCAATTGTAAAGCGTCGGGTTAAAGCACATCGGCCGTCATCGAGACTGTTCGTCGGGTGCATCGGGCTTAGTTAGGGTTTTTCTTTTTAGCTTAGGCTAGGGTTTAGGCCACCATCGCCTGTCCCGAAGAACAGCCATGAGGATTCGGGGTTCGTGCAGAAGGCTGAAGTCAGCGTACCTGATTCCAGTCATCTTCCGTTGAGGGATCTCCTGGCTGTTCCTCTCCTGAGGACCGGAAAGACCAAAGGATTGAGGTGGCCAGCAACACCACCAATCATCCTCCCTGCGCCTAGACTATGTTTAATTATCTGTAGTGTGCATCTTGTAACCGTTCTTGCTTGTTAGCTATGTAAATATAGTTTGTTAGCTATGTAAATATAGTTTGTGGTTTACATTTTACTGAAAAGTCTCAGTATTTATTTATGCACCACAAACCACTGACCACTTAAGAAGGGCCAAACAGTCTCGATGACGGCCGATGTGCTTTAACCCGATGCTTTACAATTGGGGGGGGGGAGGTAAGGGGAGTACCCAATAGCAGCTGGCTGTGCCTCACAGCGAGGCATGGGACAGTGTGCTGTTCTCCGTGCTGCACCCTTGGCGGAGCTGTGGGCTCTGGGCTGAGTCCCTGGGGCCCTGGCCAGTTCCAGCCGGCATCCACCCTTTCCCCTGGTCCCGCCGAATGTGTGTGAGCAGCACGGTCCCAGGCGTGCCCTGCAGCTGCCTGCCGCGGCCACGTGCCACTCGATCACCAGGCTGCACGTGGTTGCACGTGCTGCTTGCTGCCTCATGCTATGCAGCGTGCAGCTCACGTGGCCTGAATGACATGCTCTCCCCCTCCTCCCTCCAGGCACCTGGCTCCCCCCCCCCCCCCGCCCTCCACCCCTGCCCTTTGGGAGTGCAAACTGCACAAACTCACCAGTGGGTTCCTCCCCGGCCTCAGCCTCGGAGGAGCTGCTGGAGGGGACCTGCTGGACGGTGGCTATGCTGGCCTCCTCACTGCCGGATGCGCTGGCGCTGTCCTCTCCCTCCCCTGGCTCGGTGGGACGGTTGATGGAGGGGCGCTGGCAGGTGTCCACGGGGACATCTGGGGCTTGCGGGGCTGGCTGGCCCAGAAAGGAATTCAGCCGGTCATAATAGGGGCAGGCATCGGGTCCTGCCCCCCTACCCTCAGTGGCCCGCACGTACCCCAGCCGCAGTTCTTTAACCTTCGAGCGCACCTGCTCACAGTTGCGGCCGGGGTGTCCGTGCTGTGCCAGGTTCTGTGCCAGCCACGTGTACAGGTTTGCATTCCAGCAGTGGGACTGCAGGTCGTGGAGACCCTCCTCCTCCTGCCACAGGTCCAGGAGGGTCTCCAGCTCCCTGGGGGTCCAGGATGGGGCCCGGTGTTTACGGCCCCTGGGGGCTTCCTCCCCTGTGGGTGCAGGTGGCTCACCACCCGGAGCTGCCATGCTGGGCTGAGAGGTGGCTGTTGGGCAGCACAGCGGCACGTGGCATAGCTGAAGCAGCAGGGTCTCCGGCAGGCTCCTGCCATGGGTGCTCAGCAGCCTCTGAGCTCTTTAAGAGCTCGGGTTAGCAGGAAGTCCGGGGCTCCTACGGGGTCTCGCAGCGTCCAAACCGCTTTTTTCCATTTCTTCTGCTTTTCCAGAAAAGCTGTCTACACTGGCCCTTTTCCGGAAAAGCTTTTCCGGAATAAGGACTTATGCCCGAGTGGGAGCAGCGTAGCTTTTCCGGAATAGCGGCTGATTTTGTACAGTAGAGGGTCGTTGCTTTTCCGGAAATTCAAGCGGCCAGTGTAGACAGCTCGCAGCTTATTCCGGAAAAGCGGCTGATTTTCCGGAATAAGTGGTCCAGTGTAGACACAGCCACATGGTACTAACTGTATTAAGCCTTGTTTTAAAGCATTCATAGCATGGAGTTGCAGTGTAACACAGTAGTGTGCAGTGCAATTCACACGCCCCGTAATCTGAGTTTCAGGGGAGAGTAACGGTAGTTCGAATTAGGATCTTTAATTCAAACTACCTACTCCATGCCTCATGTAGCTGCGGGCATGGAGTTTGTACTAAGGGGGATTTAAAAATGCACCCGGGAACATGCAAATGAAGCCCAGGATATTTAAATCCCTGGCTTCATTTGCAACTCTGCATGCCCTAATTATCCTACCTAGCTCGAACTAACAAGCTACTAAAATCCCTGAGAGATTTATCTGGATAAGGTTTTGTGGGTAAAAAACACTTTGTCTGATGGGTGGAGCAGAAATCACAGAGGTAGGGATATATATACTAGCATATCAAAAGTAAGGAATAACTTATCAACCGTAAGATCAATGTTAATGAGGCCAATGCAGTTAGGATGGATGTGGCTCACTCCCAGCAGTTGATAGAGAAGTTTGAATACTGAGAAAGAGGAAGGATAGTTACTTTTAAGCACTGTGGGTATCTGAATATCTTTGGGGTCCCTCTCTAGCACTCTGGCATTCCCTATATGCTATTTTTACTGTGGAAGCAATGATCTATCCTAGAGAGATCAAATTATTATTATTGTTGAATATGGTCTATCCTACCCCCAGGCAAATTGCCCCAAAAAACACTGCAAGTGGAAATGTGGAATGAAGGTGACATGAAGCTACATACATACTCCGTTTATTCCTTCTCTCCCTCCTCAAACACACCTTCTTTTTGAGTGAAGTATAGGAATATAATGATGGAGAATTAGATCCAATCAATGTCTCACAGGTAACAAGATGCAGACACCTTTAAGAAAACGCTTTTAAATTTTTCAGCAAGGAAGATCACATTTATCAAAGTACCATGTTTCTTTCAGCCTCCTGTGAAGTGAAGTTCTACAAGCATATCCAAATCAAGCCTTTTACACAAAACCAAATACCTTCAAAACAAAATACTTCATATCCCCATGAATATAGTGTTTTAGCTTCGACTTAATACCTTAGGGTATGTCTAAACTACAAAGTTAATTCGAACTAACAGACGTTAGTTCGAATTAACTTTCATAGGCGCTACACATACAAACTGCTAGTTCAAACTTAATTCGAACTAGCGGAGCGCTTAATTCGAACTAGGTAAACCTCATTCTATGAGGACTAATGCCTAGTTCAAATTAAGTAATTTGAATTAAGGGCTGTGTAGCCACTTAATTAGAACTAGTGGGAGGCTAGCCCTCCCCAGCTTGCCCTGGTGGCCACTCTGGGCAAAACCAGGGAAACTCTTCTGCCCCCCTCCCGGCCCCAGAGCCCTTAAAGGGCCACGGTCTGGCTACGGTGCTTGTGCCAGGTGTAAGCCTGCCAGCACCTAGCCAGCAGACCCTGCACCTGGCACAGCATGAGCCAGCCACCTGCTGCCACCCAGCCCTCCGCCTCTTCCCAGGACCAGACTGGTGGCTCCCAGGAACCTGCCTGGGGCCGCAAGAGGTGGGCGCCTGCCTGGTCTAGTGCGGAGATCGTGGACCTCATCGAGGTTTGGGGGGAGGCCTCCAACGTCCATGACCTCCACACTAGACACAGGAAAGTGGCTGTCTAGGACAGGATAGCTGCCAGCCTGGCCACCAAAGGCCACATGCGAACCCAGGAGCAGGTTTCCATGAAAATCAAGGTGGTCCAGTGAGACCCCCGACCCTGAGCCCTGAGCTTAGAACATAAGAACATAAGAATGGACATACTGGGTCAGACCAAAGGTCCATCTAGCCCAGTAGCCTGTTTGCCAACAGTGGCCAACACCAGCTACCCCAGAGGGGATGGACCGAAGACAATGACCAAGCCATTTGTCTTGTGCCATCTATCTCCAGCCTTCCACAAACAGAGGCCAGGGACACCATTCCTACCCCCTGGCTAATATCACTCCATGGACCCAACCTCTATGACTTTATCTAACTTCTCTTTAAACTCTGTTATAGTTCTAGCCTTCACAGCCTCCTGTGACAAGGAGTTCCACAGGTTGACTATTTGCTTTGTGAAGGAGAACTTTATTTTATTAGTTTGAAGCCTGCTACCCATTCATTTCATTTGGTGTCCTCTAGTCCTTCTATTATGGGAACTAATGAAGAACTTTTCTTTATGCACCCTCTCCACACCACTCATGCTTTTATAGACCTCTATCATATCCCCCCTCAGTCTCCTCTTTTCTAAGCTGAAAAGTCCCCGTCTCTTTAGCCTCTCTTCATATGGGACCTGTTCCAAACCCCTAATCATTTAGTTGCCCTTTTCTGAACCCTTTCCAAGGCCAAAACATCTTTTTTGAAGTAATGAGACCATGTCTGTACACTGTACTGAAGATATGGCGTATCATAGTTTTATACTTCCCCTCTTCCTTCTTCCCCTGGATTCCCCCTTCCAGCTCCCTCATCCCAGGTTTCCCCCTCCCCTCTCCCACCTTCTCACTTCCCCTCTCCCACCTCCTTTTCCCAGTCTCCCCAGAGGTTAATCCCCCCCTCCCAGTTTTGTTAAATAAAGAGAGTTTCTATTTTTGGACACACGTGTCCTTTATTTTTCACATCAGAAAGGGGGGCTAGGGAGGGGTAAGTGGAAGGAGGTGAGGGAGGAATGGGGCACAAGCCCCTGATAGGGAGGACTGGGGTGGCTCTGTGGGCTCCTCAGGGTAGAAGCTCTCCTGCAGGACCTCCTGGATCCTGACAGCCCCCCGATTGACCCCGCCCAGATGTCAGCCTGCGGCAAGTGCAGCTGGGCTGATGGCCGAGTGCTGTGATGTGCCGAGTGTGGGCACTCAGGGCACTTCAAGACAGGACTTCTTTGCTGTCCCTCATTGAGGTAGACAAGCAATGGGGAACCCTGAGAACTGTCTGTCCGGTGTGAGGGTTGAGTCCCTTTAAGCACAGCCCTCGGCTAGCCTGAGGCACCAGCTCCACACTCTAACTCCTAACCTGATGCCCTGCTGGCACTGCTTCCGGCCAGCCTTAACTTCGGTTCAGGGTCCACTCAATGTGGACATGCTAGTTTGAATTAGCAAAATGCTAATTCGAACTAGTTTTTAGGTCTAGATGCACTAGTTCGAATTAGCTTAGTTCAAATTAACTAATTTGAATTGTTAGTTCGAATTAGTACTGTAGTGTAGACATACCCTTACTCTGAATAGCATTTTCCAAGTAAGATGTCTTCTTCACATTGCCATTCACATCACCTTTTCATGAAAAATATTTCCATAATATCCCAAACAAATAACATATTGAAGCAGCAGAAAAAATAGATTTATTCTGCTTATTTTTCCTATTATTCCATGACTATGAAGATTTAAGGTATTCTGCCTCCAAATAAAAAATCTTTATCTGAGAGTACAAGCCTCTGTTTTAGGCCTTATGGCTTCTACTACTTTATTTTTGTTTTCTAACAGTTTGGGTGCGGGGGGCATTTTTCACATCACGAGGGTAAAAGCAGCACCGGCATTTGTCATGAGCTATTGACAAGACAGCAGGAATGCAGTCTTAATGTTGATAGCAGCTTTCAATTTCCATCAGACCAGCCTCTGTGCTCCTGCTGACATTATAACACTAAATCAAACATTAACTTAAAATATTGAAAACACCATATGGATGCTGTTTGTGAATACTTGTGGAGAATTCCGAAAATATGTGTTTCTCACACAGTAAATTTTTATAACTGAGAATGAATTAGCATGGACAATAAGGATAGCATCATGGAGTTGACTACATGATTAACCGATATGCCTAGGCTTATCCGTTAATCTTATCAACTACAGGCGCTACCCACCCTGCTGCCTCTGTAGCACTGAGAGTGAGGGGGGCAGGCTGGAGCCAATACCCACAGGCAGCCAGCTTTCAAGCAGGCTCCCCTCATGTGTTGGCTCCATGGACCTGCCTGCCTCCCCCCACTTGCAGTCTACTACAGAGGTAACGGGGAGAGAGGGAGGGGGACAGGTGGGAGCTGGTGCTGGGGGGAGCCAGCTTAAAAACCTGTTTCCCCCAGCACTACCTCCATGGGTGCCATTACAGAGGCATGGACTAGCTTGTACCCCCCATGGACAGGGGCTGCTGCCACAGACCAGCCTCTGTCTGCAATGGGACCAGGCTTGCCACAGACAGAGACTACTCCATGGGATGCTGAGGTAGCAGCATGGGCTGGCAAGGGGCACACTGGCTACCAGCCTTGCCCTCAGGGACTATCAAATATTCATGTAACTACTTCATGCAGCTATATGACTATTCTATTACACGATATCTAGCATCCTTAATGGAAAACAATGCTTTGTGCAAAGTTCTTTCTACTATTAAAAACTTACTGAAACCTCTGGTTAGGTGGATGCATATTAGAGTATGTGAGAAAGGGTTTAGTCACAAAAGACCTGATTCTCCACTTCTGGGCTCTGAGGGGCTATTTACACCCAGGCAAAGTAAGTGTAAAATGCTACTCTATGAAAATGCAGCATAGTACACAGAAATCACTACACAATATAGAGCGCAATGGAAAATCAAGATAAAAAATCCTTCCGGAAGAATGGCTTTATGGTTAATGATTAGATGCATACTAAAAAGAGCAGTGTTTCTTGGCTAGGCTACTGATTTCCTAAGTGAATTTGAACAATTCACTTTGGCCTGGTTTCTTCTAGGACTTTAGATAGAATTTAGCTGCATTATATCGATTTTCTAAACAATGACTCCACATCACCAACCCCATTCCACCAACTTTAAGGGCTGTTATTATCAATTTTGGTACTCCTGCTTCTCACGGGAAGTAATGCTAAATTTGACATTGCATGGTTGACTTTATGGTAGTAGAGATGAAGCAGTGTGAAAGTTGACATTCTTGGCCTCCAGGAGGTGTCCAACCATGCCCCGCTGTGATGCTCTGGCCAGGACTTTCAACTCAGCTGCTGTCCAGATGCACGGTCAAAGCTCTGAGAAAAATCTCAATTTCATTTCCTTTGTGGCCAGCATGGTGAGCAGATCTCAGAGCAGGAAGGCAGCACATCTCAGCTGAACACCTGACCATGGACACCCAGGGTCACAAACGAGCATCAGCGTGAAGTATTCAGGAGATCCTGGTCCTCATTTCTGTCTGGGGAGAGGACTCTGTTGTCACAGAACTATGAACCAGCTAAAGAAATGCAGATATCTATGCCAAGATTGCAAAGAGCATGGAAGAGAAAGAATATACCAGGGACACCCAGCAGTGCTTCATGAAAATAAAGTTGCTGAGGCAATTGTACCACAAGACAAAGGAGGTCTGGATCATTGCTTCTGCAAACATGCCACTTCTATGAGCAGCTGCATGTGATCTTGGTTGGGGGGAGAAGCTTGACCAGCTTCTCTAACCAGTCCATGGATTCTTCCCAACACACTCCTCTGGCAGTCTTGGAGAACAGTGTGGATGAGGAAGAGTTGGAGGAGGAGAATGATCAGCAGGGAAGCGGGGCAACCAATCTCACCGACACCCAGGACCTTTTCATAACTTTGAAGACAATCCATTTCTCCCAGGACATCTTGCTGCTGGGCCCTGGCATCATGGAGGACACATCTAGTGAGTTCACATTTTTTATCATGCTACAAGTGGGGTAAGGAAATTGGGTGTAATCTGTGATGGCCACTGTGCCTACACGGTGGTGGCTCCACAGAACAGACTGTTAATGTGTCTGAAGACAGAGCAGGACTCCTCCCTGCAAATCTCCATAAAGCTCCCATAGAGGAACTCTTTAATACTTCTCACAGGGTTTCTGGGGAGGCTTGCTCTATTCCATTGCAAAAGTTTTTTTGGTAGCACACCAGCCAAGCTACAGAACCTTACTGTTACTCCCAGATGGAAGTCAGATGTCAAGGTAGTTGTCACAACTGGGTGCAGGAGATAAAAATGAAGAGAAAGAGAGATTGGCCTACACTGAGGCTATGTCTAGACTGCAAGCCTCTTTTGAAAGAGGCTTTTTCGAAAGATATTTTCATAAAAGCCTCTTTCAAAAAAGAGCATCTAGACTACAGCCAGTAATTTCAAAAAAGCAAGCCGCTCTTTCAAAAGAGAACACCCAAGCAGTCTGGATGCTCTCTTTCAAAAAAGGACAGTTTGCATTACATAGCGGCTTTTTTCAAAAGAGCACTCTCGAAAAGAGGCATTATTCCTCATAAAACAAGGTTTTTCATGGTTGAAAAAACTGCCACATTCTTTCAATTTACTTTTGAAAGAACGCGGCAGCAGTCTAGACACAGGGGAAGTTTTTTCGAAAAAAGGCTACTTTTTTCGAAAAGCCTTATAGTCTAGAGACACCCTGAAACTCCAGACTCTAGCATCTCTGAACTTTAGAAGTGTTTTGGTTTGGAATGTCAAACGCATTTTCCTGTGTTTTTATCTAAAATCCTGGAATTGGTTTTAGTTTTCTTTATGAAGTTGGAAGTGGAAGTTAGGCTACAGCCCCACCTATGGGATCCTACTTCTTTTGTGTGAGTGATTGTCTTTGCACTATGGCTTAATGCAGCGGTCTACAACGTGGTGCCCGTGGGTGCAATGGCACCTGCCAGGCCATTTATGTGCGCCCGCCGAACAATCTGGGCTACCCCACCCCCGGAGGCACATGCGCGGTGGCACATGCGCGGTGCCAGCCCCGGGTGAATGGGGCATGGGGCATGGGCGGCCCCTGCCTCGGGCGTGTGGCACAAGCACAGTGCTGGCCCCTGGCGCATGGGTGGCCCCTCCCCCAGGGTCGCGGCACATGCTGGTGCCGGCCCCGGGCGCACGGCACATGCGCAGCTCCACCCCTGGGCACCCGGCAGCCACAAAAGGTTGGGGACTACTGGCTTAATGCATTGAGTCACAAAAATATTGTCTTGTGAGAGACTATATAGTCATTGCCACCTAAGTGCAAATTTCTTAGCTGTAGTTTTCTAGTTCATAAACTGCAGCTGGAAGATTTGCACTTTGCTGTCTTTGACTTTGCTAACAGGTGCATCATGAATGATGGAGATGGCATCTAAGGATGTGTCTAGACTACACCTCTCTGTCAACAGAGAGCTGTAGATTAGGCACATCGAAATTGCTAATAAAGCAGGGATTTAAATATCCCGTGTCTCATTAGCATAAACATGGCCGCTTCCTTTTTCGAAACTGAGTTTTATCGAAAAATCAGCAGTCTAGACACAGCTCTGTTGAAAATAAACCTTTTTTCAACAGATCCTGTAAACCTTATTTTTTGAGGAAAACACTATACAGTAATTCCTCACTTAACACGTGCCCGCTTAACACGTTTTCACAATAGTACAATTTTTTTTTTTAGGGAGAATTTTTCAAATAACACAACCCCGTCCCTGCAATAACATGATTGCCTCTAGGGCCGGCCGGTGGCCGGCAGCTGCACGAGGTTTCCCCTGCTTCCCTGCAAAGCAGCAGAGGTTTGCCGCTTGCAGCGCCGTTCCCCAGTGACCCGCTCTGGACAGATGCAAGGCATCTGGCCAGAGGGTGTCACCGGGGAACTGCGTGATGAGCAGCAAATCTCCTTCAATTTGTAAGGAAGCAGAGGGAGCCCCGTGCAGCTGCTGGTGACCGGACAGCTGGGGAAACCCAACCGCTGGCTGCAAGCCCCCTCCCCTGTCCTTCCCTTCCCTTCTCCAGACCAAACACCTCCCCTCCCTGCTATATCCCAGTCCCCATTCTCCCCCAACCTTATGTCCCAGTCCCAACTGCTAACAAGTGCAGGCTGGAACTGTGAGCGCATGTGCGCTTGAAACGCAACCCCACCTTTTCCATTATTTTCAATGGGAAAATTGATCCCACATAACACATTGTCACTTAGCACGATCATTTTCTGAAACATATCTACCGTGTTAAATGAGGAATTACTGTACTCAGATAATGCAGTTAATTCTGGTGCACCAAGATCAGGGGCAAAAGCAGAATCAACAAACTGCAGCACCCACAACACACCACTGCGCAAACACTGTCCGGCCATTTTTCTGATAGTTATACCTTACCTGTCTATATCCTTTTTTTTTCTTTTTTTGCATTTCCTCACTAACACTCTAATTGACATTAGCACATTTGTGTCTGGGCCTTAGTACAGAACATTCATCAGATACTGCACACTAACTCCTGGCTGCAATATGAGTTGGGATGCTGTGTGCTTCTGTGAGAGCACTGGAATAGATCTGTTGATCCCAAATGAGCACACAGAGCAGACTATTGAATCCCTAGAAATCTTTTAGCAAAGATTTTTCAATGGAGTAGCTTCTGTGTGGTTCTATGCTCATTCCAAGGTTTCAAATATGATGGCACAGTGAACAGAATTATTTCAAATAATTATATGAAAGCAGCCATACACTCTCAGACAATTTATGGAGGAATACAACCTAAAGCAAATACACACTTACCTTACCAGTGTCTGGATTTCCCCTGGTGTGAATAAGATTAACTATTTACAGTAGTGTAGAAGATAAAACACCTGCTGAAAACTGGCCACTAACCAGCTTAAATATGGTAGGATTTTTTTTTATCTCAAGCTCAGATCCCTAAAATCATGGGAAATCTATTTTCCCATGAATGCACAAAATATAGAGAAATAGATCTCTAAAACGAGAAACAAAAGTAACTCCCATTAATGACAGTGTGAAACCTAGGAAGAAAACATTCTTACCTACTTAGAAAGCTTCCTTACACAAAAGTAAGCCATTTTTGCTGCATGAGGTACAAGAGCATCTCAAACAATGGGAATGTGAAAGTCTGGCCTTCCAAATTCCAAATAATCAAACCAATATAAACACAACTTTATTTTTAAAAAACGCATTTGGGTTGACACAGATGAGCTGTGGTTGAGTGATAAACCTTGGCAAGTAGGGTTTATAATGGAAATACTGACAGATCCTTACCCTAGCAGCACTAGCATTATCTATTGCATTGCACATTAAACACACATACCAGCTGATAAATACATAGCATGTTAAATCTGATAAAACTTTTACTGAATCAAAGAGACAAGGAGTTGAACATGATATACAAGCTTCTATATCTGATTCATCAGCTTCTGAAACAGATAAGTAAACAACTTGAACATGATACAGTACATCACAGTCGTGTGATTAAGGTCACCCCTTAGGAAGTACCTTCCTCAAAGTGAAATTTGAGGTTTCAAAAACATCCAGCTGCCCTAAAGATTTTATTTAACGTTTCTATTTTTCTTCTTCCACAAGCAACATCACTAAAGGCTCTGCATGTACTGATATCTGAGACCTATGGCTACTGCTTAAATAACAATTGTCAAAAATGTGTGCATTTGACTTAAATGCTTTCTGACACAATCTTCAATCCAGTCAGTATGTTTCCATCATTTATACAGAGCTGTTCACTTGCTCTAATATACTAGTATATTACTGGTAAATTGTATGGCCCCTCTCTTATTATAAAAATAATTTCATCATTCCTTGTTTCTGAGATTACAGAAAGAGACACTTATACAGGAAGGACATCATTCTGAATTTACTTTGGGAATATTTTGTTGTGTCTTCCATTTTGGGTATTTGCTTTATACCTGGGCTTTGGCGAGGCTGAGAGATATGGGAAACAGGAAGCAGCCAGTGGAACTGCAATGTCAAGTTCCCTACTGTCCTGCACTTAATGCCTCACATGTAACTCAAAGACAAAGGACTGAGGGAACAAAGTTCTCAAAGAGCCATTCTTTCAGGGTGTTATAAACCCTTCTGCCATCATTTTAGAAAATAAATTCAAATATTATATTCATAACCGTGAGCCCATGTCTTGTTACACATTTTCAATCATCACTCTTCTCACTGTAAAAAAAACCAAACCTGCTTCACATAGGGATGTACAAAGAAAGAAGATTCCAAACTTAAAAAAAGTCAAGGACCCTTTAAAACCCAAAATAGCAAAAGAAATTTGTGGCCAGTCTGAGATTTTATATACAAAATTTTACCCCAGAGCAAAGTTTTATAGCTGAGCTATAAACCCTTGAAAAACAATGTTTGTAATGGAAATGATCATATAGCCTGAAGTATAGCAGTACCTCTGAGCATACAAATAATAAATACACCCTGACTCTGAAACAAATTTATGAGGATAGTTTTTCTCCAGCAGTTTGCTTCAAGCTCTAACAAAGTTTTGAATATCAGTTGGCAAGCCTGGCCTGTGCACCTCTTTAGTCATAAAACTGCAATTAAAAACCAAGGTCACAAGAAGAAAGCAAATTGATTGTGAATTTAGATAGTTAAGAACTGAGAGGACTGGATTCTAGAAATTCATGGTGGATAGATAAAATAAAAGCTACCACTTCTATAGAAGGTGATTTGTTTTTATTTACTATTACAGACATTGATTTACCATAAAAGTACAGATAGATTTTATTGCTTAAATTAGACTTGTGGAAATGTGACTTGAGCTATAAACAACAATGGTTGACTTAGGCTATAAACATCTTTTAATGAATACATGTATTGATGAGAAGTGTATGAAAAAATGTTTGGAAGTATAACCCATGAAATCAATTCACAATATACTGTACCAAGAATAAATCCTATACGTTTTTGATTATATGATGCAGAAAAGAAGTTCTTATTGGCCTTTTTGGAAAGGCTAATCAAATTTGGAGTGGTCCTAATCAAACCAATAAGTACCTGTTCTCTGCTTGTTACATTCAGTCTCTAGATTTTACCTGTAACTCGCAAAGAAATCTCTCTACTTAGGTTTCTGGATTGTGGAAATATACATTTGTCGAAACATTGCAAATGTCCTTTCTTGCAATAAAAACCTCACGTTTATGATAGATTTGTACATCACCCTATATACAAAAATTACAAATATTATGCAATGGAAGGAAGAGAACCAAAGAGATGGTTTGCAATGGGATAACATACTCAGGTGCTTTCTAGGTATATTTATGCTGCTGCCTAAAGCATGCCTCCCAGTGCAAGTAAATCATCATACACTAGATCTGCTCAAGCTAGAATGCTAAAAATAACAGTGTAGATATTGTGGCATGTGCAGTAGCATAGGCTAACCAGACAAAGATGGATCCAGTGGTCAGGCAGATTTGTACTCATGTTGCTAGCCTGTCTTGATGCCTTTCTGCTATAGCTGTTCTGCTGTTTTTAGCATGTTACAGTATTTCAAACAAAGTCACTACATGTATGTCTTCCTCAGCTGAGTGCCATGCTCCCTCTGGACATACCTTTAGATTTGTCAGAGACTACACATTTTAAAGCTGGAGTTTGCTGCTGATGCTAGGCAAATCAATTGTTTCCATATTTCAGTCCCGGAGGTTTAAGAACAGTAGATTGTAATAAATAATAAACTATATTTGTCAAGTGTTCCTCCTGTGGCAATTGTAATATGGACCTCTTACTGTACCTGCAGGGAGCCCCAGAAGATGATGGTTCTCTCCTCCAGTTTCATGAGCACTGGGAGCTGTCAATGTAGGCCATGTTATACCCTCTTTTGCATATGAGTGAGCAGTTTCTTTACTACTTCCAGTGTAGTAAAGAGGGACTAATTGTGCACCAGCATGAGGGATGGATTCCTAGTTTGTTCCCATGTCTGAAGTAGATAGGTGCCGCTTTATCCTTCATGGAACCCGCACCACACTTCCATTTCCTTGTGTTCCATGTGACTGGACACTTTATTTATCTCTCTCAGGCTCTCATAGCGAGCCTAACTATACTATTAGCTGGGCATCATGGAAGTAGGGCACATTGGTGCAGCACCACAGGTTTTTCAGATGAACTAAATACCCAATTTCAAACTGAAGTCAATAGGAGTGGCAAATTCTCAGCAACTCTGACCTAAACCAAGCATATAAGGTTGTGCACCCAAAAAATATAACAAATCTCAAATGAGAGGCCACTTTGGAAGATGTAGGTCAGACCCTTCTCAACTTCTGGTCTGAAGGCACGAACTGCAGGAACTCACTACTATTCTAATTAAGCTTGCCAATTTCTGGATGAAATGTGAAATCTCTTTAGCACAGCTTTCTAACAACACAATACTGCAAGAAAACCTATATTCCTGGGGAATGTATATAATTGCAATGAATTACACAGGCACCACAGCAATGAGTGTGATATAAATAGATTTGTCAGGTTTAATGCAGACTTTTAATGTTATTTTACTGTGAAGTGACTCTGGATTTTCCTTTCCTCCACATCTCCAGCCCCAATGTTGAATTAAAAAAAGAAGAAAACTCTTTCATGTAAGGCTATGAGGGATGAGATAATTTTAAAAATTCAATGAACTGTGACAACTACTTTGTTTTTCAAGTCAAGTTTTAAACTGTGTATTATTTACCACAGAACCATTACAGTCTGTCATGTCACAGGTACCGTGACACAGGCATGCTGAATCCATACACTAAAACACTTCCTAAAATGTGTTTAGCAGATGATTTCATATTGGCAATAGCTGTTCTTTTAAACACAATAGTTCATATTAACTTGTTTCTCTGCTTCCTCTAAATCTCAACAGACTAGTTTATTATGTAAAACTGATGTTAAAAAAAGCATCTGTGAATTATAGGACTGCAAAAGAAACTAGAGTCACTATTACAGTGTTTTTTGGGTCAGTGATTCTATTAATTTGTGTAGCCTCGTAATTAGGCTTCATAAAATATCATAGGGTATGTCTACACTACCACACTAGTTCGAACTAGGGTGGTTAATGTAGGAAACCAGAGTTGCAAATGAAGCCCAGGATTTGAATTTCCTGGGCTTCATTTGCATATTGCCGGCGCCGCCATTTTTAAATGTCTGCTAGTTCGGACTCCGTGCCCGCGGCTACACACGGCATGAACTAGGTAGTTCGGATTAGGCATCCTATTCCAAACTACCGGTACACCGAGGTCGTACACCGAGGTGTACCGGTAGTTCGGAATAGGAAGCCTAATCCGAACTACCTAGTTCATGTCGCGTGTAGCCGCAGGCACGGAGTCCAAACTAGCGGACATTTAAAAATGGCTGCGCCCGGCAATATGCAAGTGAAGCCCGGGAAATTCAAATCCCGGGCTTCATTTGCAACTCCGGTTGCCTACATTAACCACCCTAGTTCGAACTAGGGTGGTAGGGTAAACATACCCATATAGATCTAATTATTAAACAATTTTTCATTACCGCAAGTCCCAAATAAGTCCAAGGCCCATTGTGTTAGAATTAATATACACAAACACATTTTATAGGCTATTACTTTCAGAGTCAAGACTATTTCTCCTAAAGCAACTCTGCACATGAACATACTCTGCCCAGGCACAAATCCAGACTTTGTGTAGATGACAGAAATCCAGTTGTTTCACCTCTTCAGAATGAAACATCTAAGCTGTATCACTTCAATGGAAGTGTTAGGGTGTGTCTACACAACACAGTTATTTCAGAATAATGACTGTTATTCAGAAATAACTATACGAGCATCTACACAGCAATTCCATTATTTCTAAATAATTTCTAAATAATAGATGGCTTATTCTGACTTCTGTAAACCTCACGGTAGAAAGAATAATGACTATTCCGATAAAGCTATTTTGAAATAAGGCGTGTGTAGACCTTCCACTACTCCTGTTTCGAAATAGCCCCTCACCAGGGGCTAAGTTATTTCTCCAGAGGCTCTAAATCAAGATAGCATGTCTACATTAGGGAAGCGTGCCTCAGAATAATTTTGAAGCTTCTCTGCAGACATGCTATTTCGAAATAAGCTATTTTGGAATAACTACTACGGAATAGCTTATTCTGAAATAACTGTGCAGTGTAGATGTAGCCTTAGTGAAAGAAGGATGTAAATGAAGGGATGGATAAAGATTTTGAATATTCAAGGGGTTGAAGCAGAAAGGAGTAAAATTTTCAACAGTGCCTAAATAATGAGGAGTAAAAGGTCAATTTGTACAGGGCACTTAGGTCTAGTTTTTAAAAGACATTTAGACACTTAAATATGCCTAGTAGGATTCTGAAGCCCTAAACAGGTTAGGCACCTATTTCAATGGGAGACAAGACCCAGATCCTCAAAGGTATTGAGATGTTCCTCCACTGAGGTTATGTTTAAACTTCAGGCTTCTTTCAGAAGAAGCATTTCCGGAAGAGATCTTCTGAAAAAACTTCTTCCGAAAGAGAGTGTCCACACTGCCTAAGTGAATCAAAAAAGCGATCTGCTTTTTCGAAAGATAGCATCCACACTGAATAGATGCTATCTCGCATGTAAGCTGTGATTACTATGGGCGGAATAGTCACCAGGGCACCTGTGCTTTTTTCCTCTTTCCTCTTCTTGTGAAAGAATTCGCTCTTCCCTATCTATACACATCTTTTTCCAAAAGAGCTCTTTCGGAAAAAGGCTTCTTCCTCTTAGAAAGAGGTTTACCAATGTCAGAAAAAAACCCTCTGTTCTTTTGATTTTCTTTCAGAAGAATGCGATTGCAGTGTGTACGTAAGTGAAGTTTTTTTGGAAAAACAGCCATTTTTCCAAAAAAGCTCTGTAGTGTAGACATACCCTGAGTATTGCAACTCACCATGCCACCCAATGAACCCTCAGCCCTGGGCTCTCTTTACAATGCCTTGGAAGACTTAGGTGCCTATGAAAGGGATCCTCAGAAGCTAGCAATCTAAGAGGGGTGCACCTACTAAATTAGCCAGGAGTGACATTGTGAAAATGGGAAATGGGACAGGAAAAGAAGAGTTTGTGCCTCTAAACAGCTGCCTGGTGAATGGGCCTGAAATAGGATCCTACCTTTGCTCAGGTTCTTCAGCAGCAAATCTTGTCCTGGAGTTAGTCACCTAAGTTCTATAACATGCCTGAACAGCCAACCCCTCTTCCCACTCATAAAGGATATCATTTTCTTATTCTCAGCTGTCTTTTGTGTGAGTACCATGCTGCACCTATCAGTAGTCTGAAGTTATCCTTCCTGTTGCTTGGGCTGCTGACAGGGATCAGTTTTTAGGCATGCTTAAAGACACAGAGACCTTGCCCTGGTGGTGAAATAGTTGTCCCCGTCTACTTTGAAAATCCCAATTCAGGTCTCCCAGGGCTTCCATTTGAGATCAAGCTCCAAGGAGGTCATTAGTTGTGGGACAGCCCTAGAGCTTCAATAGCAGAAACGTAGGTGTGTAGGGGTTAGGTGACAGCTGAATGGCTGCTCTGAAAATGCTAGTGGCACCCGAATGATGGAATTAGGTACCTATAGAGGCAGAGCAACACCAAGATATCTTTGAAGAACTGGGCCCAGGTACTCAACCGATTTCTGTGCATCTATAAATACTAGTAAGTGGCTACCTGCACTGCTAGACCCTAAATATTTTTGAGAAATCTGACCTTAAGTACCTAAGTTACTTTTGACAATGGGACTTCAGTGGTTTTCAAAATTTGACCCAAACTTTTCTTGCTGAAAATGTATTTCCTGAACAGGCTAACAGAGATATAGAAGAGGTTCGACTGACACTGCACACAAAAAAAAGCCCTTAATTGCTAGTTTGTTATGTTCTCACACAAGAGCATTATAGCTAAACAGCTTCTCTTCCTGAAATTTGCAGATTTTTTGGTATATTGGTTACTTCTATTTTTCTTGTGATACTTCAAAATGAGTGGCACTTGCAGCCTATAGGTATTGCTAGATAAGACGTGGGCATAGATTAGAGCTGTAAAGCACGGAGCCTTCAGGCCTGTGAGACAATAGTTTAACTAAACAAGGCATAATGCCTCAAAGGCTTAGCATATGCAATTACTCAGGAGTAAACCTGGATCACTGGATATCACAAGACAGAATGCTGTAATATCTAGCCTTCTGACAGTTAACCCCAAGATGCTAGTTTATAACAGGTTGGGATATTTTAGGTTAAGAACATCAGCAGATATCTAACCACAAGAGTTTCATGGTAACTAATTGGCATCCATGCTAAGGAACTTCAGGTAAATGGCCTAGTAACCTATGGGAGAAGGGTGCCTAACAACTAGAAAGGTGAAGAAATACAAATAAGGAGAGGGGAATGAAACCCCTTTTCATTGAATAAGCATTAGGGATAGAAACATCAGTGTAATACATTATAAAAATTAGAAGTGTAGCCATGTTCGTCTGCATCTTCAAGAGTCTTGTGGCACATTGTAAAGCTTATGTCCACATACATCTGTCTACACTAAGAAATAATTTTGAAATAACTTATTTCAAAATAACTCTTAAAATAGTAATTTTGAAATAGCATGTCCACACTATAGGGAAACCTCAAAATTAGTCCGAGGCAGGGTCCCTTAATGTGTATGTACTACCTCGACTTAGAGCCCTAGGAAGCATTGGGGAGTAATTACTTTGAGTAACTCAATAGGAGGTTATTTCAAAATAGCAGTGGAGCATCCACACTAATGCTATTTCAAAATAACTATTTTGAAATAATCATTATTCCTCATGGAAAGCAGGATTTATTATCTCAAAATTGCTCCCCAGTGTAGACCAGGGCTAAGGTGCCTCAGAACTCCTAATTGGATTTATATCAGTCTATGCACCGTGGGAGATGTAACTCTTGGGAGATTTCAGATTGATATCACTAGTGATGATGACAATGATGACAACTATGACTGACGTTTGCAAGGGATAGTGTGAATTTATGGAAGCTCAGATTCACATTTGTATTACCTCTATCTTGCTGGATCGGAATGCATTAGCATTGCTAATTGTATTAATAAAACTATTACAAATGCAGAAAACTGTTCTTAAGTGTGAGGTTTGCAATTGTGCATTTTGAGGTTGCCAACTAAACTTTAATTTTAATGATAATGGACCTGATCTTCAGACAAGAACCTATTCAAATTGTTAATTGAGAATTTTAAGTAATTGATATAACTCATAGGCAATCAACAGACCAGGCACCACACTTCATAGAATAGTAACTCAATGACATACCTATGAAAAATGAGCTCGGGAAACAGAACTTTACAGATGAGTTATGTTAATCCTATTGCTAGCTTCATTACTTGTGCTTATCAACAAAGGTTATGTAGGGGAGAGGTTACCTAAAAAAAAACATTAGAATCAGAACTTCCCTTAATGTTCCAAAGTATGATTTGCTGTAATGATCCCTCTCTTAGATGTCTGCATAGTGCACATTTTTGACCCATTCCCATTTTCATATCTTGAAAGCTTTCTGTGATTTTCCTAAATTATGATTTCCACTTGCTTGCTAATGAACAGTGTGGTCTTTTGAAGTATTTTTCAGGAACACAAAAATTGCTAAATCACATCAGAACAGTGGTCTGTCTACTCTTGTCACCAACAGTAACTGTTGTCAGATGCTTCAAAGGAAGCCTCTAATTATATACATTGTCTGCCTACCAAAACCAAGATATTATTATGATCTTTGTCCTTTTCCCCCATCTTCTCTCTTTTTATGTTTGGTTTATAGATGCTAAAATGTTCAGAATAGGGACCATTTTTTATGCAGCAGCTCACACTTTGGAGACTCATTCTTGACCATGGCTTTGGAAGCTGTATAGAACACATGAATAAAGAGTGCAAGGAAGAATTTTAATACAAATCTGAAATATGATTATTTTGTATTTTGTTTATCAATGCAGCAGAATTGATACTCAGGCAATCAAACATAGAACCACACTTTATTCTACATATAGCATTACAGAAGTGTAGGCTGTAAAGGAAATTAAGAAGAAATTAGGTGCAGCTCACTGAGCTAAGGCAAGACCAATCGTTTTCAGTACATCCCTGACAGCAGTATATCCAACCTTTTCTGAAAAACCTCAATGATGGAGATTCCAAAATGTCCGTTAAATGCAGGTTCCAAAATTTAACTACCTTTATAGTAATATCTAATCTAATCAAATCCAATCTCCCTTGTTGCAGATTAAAACCATTACTTTTTGTCCTAACTCTAGTGGACATGAAGAACAACTGATCTGCATCCTCTTGATAACAGCCTTTAATGTATTTGAAAACTATTTTAGGTCTTCCTCAGACTTCTTTTCTCAAGTTTAAATATGCCCATTTTTAATCTTTACTCATAATCAGGTTTCCTAAACCTATTAATCTTTTTTGTTGCTCTGTCCTCGATTCATACCATTTTGTTCATATCTTTACTAAAACATTGCGCTTAGACTTGGACACAGTGCTCTAGCTGAGGCCTCACCAGTGCTGAGTTGAGTGAGATAATTATCTCCTCTGGTTTACATAGAGCACTCCTGTTCATACCCCAGTCCAAACCAATAATCCTTTTTTGCTATTGTTGATTCATATCCAATAACCCATACTTTATTTTCAGCAGTACTACCACCTACCCCATTATTCCCTATTTTATAAGGCTACATCTACACGGAGGATCTATTTTGGGATACCAAAAGTATCCCAAAATAGCTATTCTACATCTTTAAAGCAGCTTGTTATTTCTAAATAGGTTTTGAAATAACAGGCATGCTATTCCGGCAATCCTGAAACCCTCGTTCCACCAGGATGAAGGGATGTTTTGGAATTTGCACAAATTGCATAGCTTATTTCGAGGTAAGGGTGCAGTGTTGACACTCTGTAAGGTTACGTCTACACTGCAACGCTATTTCGGGATACCGGAGTATCCCAAAATAGCTATCCCATTATTTCAGGCTCGTTATTCTGACATCCCTGTAAACCTCATTCCACAAGGAGTAAGGGATGTTTCGGAATAGCAGATTATTTCAAAATTTGGTGCTGTGTAGACAGCTTGAGGCAGAGAATTAAAAAACATCCCCTTTTAATTTATTAGTGCTAAGATATTTGAAATGTTGCTGTGTTGACTTGTTATCATGCTAGTTTGCAGAATAAGCTGATTCCTTTTAAAGTAGCCTAAAGGCATGAAGTGCATGGTGTAGAGAAACTGTTTTTCATGATAATTCAGCTCCATTTTCTATGCATTATACTACAGATATGTTTTATCTGTCATCATTGTTGCAATGAGCTTTGTAATACAATTATTTATGATGTATAAAAACAAATTAATATATCACAAAAAGACAGAATAGTTATGAGATAAAATTCCATGAAACAACAAACAAAAACTTCCCAAAATGTAGAGTATACTCTCTAGTGTCACTACTAAAGGATATCCTTAATAACGGATGTTTACAGCATGGTAGTGCCTAGAAACCTTAACTGAGGTTGGGCCCCATTGTGCTAGACATTGTACAAATATGTTACTAAAAGACAGTCCCTGCCTTTGTCCTCATCTACATGTCTGCTTATTTTGAAATAACAAGCAGAGGGTGTGTCTAGACTACAGGGTTTTGTCGACAAAACTATACCTGCATCTACACTACCGCTGCGTTATGTCGGCAGTAAGTCGACAGAACGCGGCAGTTTTGTCAACAGCTGTAAACCTCCTTTTACGAGGAATAACACCTTTGTCGACATAGTTATGTCAACAAAAGGTAAGTGTGGACTCAGGCTATGTCTAGACTGCAGTATTCTTTCGAAAGAGGCTCTTACGAAAGCATCTTTCGAAAGAGCCTCTTTCGAAAGAGAGCGTCTAGACTGCACGGAGGAATTTCGAAAAAGCGGCTTGCTTTTTCGAAAGAGAGCACCCAGTGAGTCTGAATGCTCTCTTTCGAAGACGGCCTCTTTACATTGAAGAACGCCTTCTCTCGAAAGCTCCTCTTTCGAAAGAAGGCGTTCTTCCTCGTGAAATGAGGTTTACCGCCATCGAAAGAAAAGCCGCGTTCTTTCGAAATAATTTCGAAAGAACGCGGCTTGAGTCTGGACGCAGGGGAAGTTTTTTCGGGAAAAGGCTACTTTTCCCGAAAAAACCCCTGAGTGTGGACACAGCCTCAGGGAGCCAGTTCTGTTGACAAAAAAGGCCTCCAGGAAGAAGCCCTGGTGGACAGTCTAGCCTTTACAGGTACAACACATCTGTGGTTCCTGGCCGCAGCCTCTTAAAGGCACAGGCACTCAGACAAGCCTTGTTGTCCGGCAGCTAGCCAGAGCAGCTGTGCCAACTATGCCAGCCATAGCCCAGCCTCAAGGCCCCCCTGGCTCTTCTTGGGACAGAGACGAGGACCTGCCCAGGGGCACCAAAAGGCAGGCACCAGCCTGGTCTGGTCCAGAAATACAAAACCTACTGGAGCTCTGGTCCCAGGAAGAAGACCTGAAGGCCCTGCAAACATGCTGCAGGAATGTGGACATTTATGAGCACCTGGCCCAGGGACTGGCCACCAAAGGGCATCTCCCCCGCACTATGGCACAAGTCAGGGCCAAGGTTAAAGAGCTGTGTCAGGGATATGCCAGCGCCCGGGACCAGAGCTCCCACTCCAGGGCCGGCCCCCGAGACTTGCCCTTACTATGAGGAGTTGGAGCAGATACTGAGCAGTGGGGAAGCCCAGACTCCACTGCGCGTGGTGGAGTCCGGGTTACCCCACCACATCGTGGACCGACCCCTCCTGAGGGAGGAAGACCAGGAAGGAGGGGCGGGAGAGTTGCACCAGGAGGAGGAAGAGGAAGAGGAAGAGGAGGCAGTGGAGACCCAGACCCCAGAGGCCTCTCAGGTGTCCATGGACATCGGGAAGGGAACATCAGGTGAGTGCTTTGAGGGGTCACCACACACGGGGTTGGCAGTGTGGAGGGGCAGCTAGCCCCATTGCCATTGTGGGGCCCCTGGGAGGCTTGCCAACTGCTGCCCAACTCACACGTGGGGTCACGTGGAACACCCCTGAGTCTCCTGTCCAAAGGAGATCCCCTGCCATCTACGGCATGCCCTCGGGGACAGTAAGAGTGCACACAGACAGTGATTGTCTCCTCCTCTTTTCCTCCACAGCCGGACCCTCTACCCAATAGGAGAGCACCCCACCCACCCCACCAGCATCCCAGGCCCGTGGCACCCATAGGTGCTGGAGGGTCTACACAGACCTACTAAGGTCCATTGAGGCCCTGCAGTTCCTCAACAGGACCCTCCAGCAAAGGACGCGGGCAGAGGCCAAGTTGCGCACCAATCTGCTGGACGAGCTGGTCCAGCAGTGCACGGAGTTCTGTGCCACAATGAGGGAGCTTTTCGCCAGGCACTGCTCCTCCAGCTCCCCCTCCCCCACCAGCCCCTCCTGCTCCTGAGTCTTCACAGGCCCAACAGCTGCCATCCCCTGATGCCCAGGCCAGGACTAGGTCTCGCTCCACCCGATCCCAAGTCCATGGTGATGCCAGGACAGAGGATGGTGGCAGGACCCTGTGCTCAGGGAAGCAGTGGCCCTCTTGAGCCCTTCCCTCCACCCTCCCCTCCAGGTTTTCAGTCCCCCTCCCCGCTCCCTCCAGGCTTTCAGTCCCCTACAATCGCAGTTAAGGGACATTTGAGTTATGTTACAAAATCTTTATTTTTGACAGACACATTTACTCTGTGGATAAAAAGGTGAACAGTTAAAAGAGAAAGTTTTGTTCAACAGTTCACACATTTTCTTTACTGCTAGTGTTTGTAATTAAGCAATTTTCTGTGTACAAAGAAAAGTGGATCTTCTCTGTGTTCTGCATGGGAAGAGAGTGAGAGTAGTGGACGGAAAGGTAGGGGTGGGCCAGGCTAGCTCCCTCATGTGGGAGGCCCTGGGGAGAGTCAGTGGGCTCCTTCTGAGAATCTCTCCCTCAGGCCTCTCGGATTTGGACACCAGTCTGGTGAGCCTGGTGGATGGCAGCCGTCGGGGGCTGCTGAAATGGCCTCTCCTCACCATCACCTCCTGTCTCCCATCCCAGCAGGGAGGCCTCTCCTTTCTTCTCCACCAGGGATGTTGCGTTCCCCCATCTCCAGGCGTGTGAGGAGGCAACGGAACTTCCCTTTCAGGCGGCCGAAGGCACATTCCACCTGGATGCAAGCCTGGCTAAGATGCATGTTGGAAAGCTCCTTGCTCACATCCAGGGGGTAGGCCATGTTGGCCACTATGCACACCGGCATCTGCACATCCCCGAGTGCGAGGTGTCGCTGGGGAAAAAATGTTCCTCTCTGCAACCTGCGGTACAGGTAGGAGTTCCTGAATATGTGGGCATCATGTGCCCGCCCCAACCACCCATCACAAATGTCCGTTAAGTGTCCCCAGTGGCCGACGAGCACCTGCAGCACCTGGAATAGTAGCCCTTCCTGTTTATAAACTGGGCTGCTCAAGGGGCAGTACGTGGATTGCGATGTGTGTCCCATCAAGGGCTCCTCTGCAATTCGGGAATCCAAGGGTGGCAAATCCAGTGATGATGTTGTCCAGGACAGACAAAACTCTTCAGCAGCTCCGCATTGATGGCCCTCACCACCTGCAGCACGAGATGAATAGACAGACAGAAACCAGGGCATTAGACATGTTACCTAAGCACTTGGGGGGGGCCCTTCCCCCCTCTCACTCCACCCCTCCCCTTGTCAGGATGCCCCCTTCTCCCTCATCAGTGTTGGGGTGGCTGAGAAGCAGCCTCCAAGTGCCACTCCATCCCCCACTCCCTCTTGCCCTTGCCTGTCAGTCCCACATTCAGCAGGGCCTGTCCTCCGACAGTGACTTACCTCCATCAAGACAGCCCCGATGGTAGACTTCCCCATGCCAAACTGATGCCCCATGGAGTGGTAGCTGTTGGGGATGGCCAGCTTCCACAGGGCGATTGCAACCCGCTTCTGCAGGGGGATGGCGGGCCACAGGTGGGTATCGTGGTGTTCCAGAGCAGGGGCGAGCCAGGCACACAGCTCCAGGAACGTGGCCTTCCACATCTGGAAGTTGCAGAGCCAGTGTTTGTCATCCCAGAGCTGCATGACGAGCTGGTCCCACCAGTCGGAACTTGTCTCGTGTCTCCAAATCTTCCTGTTCCCCAAAAAGTTTGGGGGCAAGAGCAGAGCTCCTGCATCCCGGAGGAGGGTCTCCTTGGTACAGTCCGAGTCCATATGGGATAGGAGATACATGACAGAGTCATTCAGATGCAGCAGAAGCTGCAGAATGGCAGCGTGGGGCCATCGCCTGCTCAGGGGGAGCTCAGGCTCCGTGGCCAAATAAAAGGTGAAAAGCAGAAAAAAAACCCAGAAAATAAACTGCTGTGGTGTCCGAGGAAGCGGGACAACCAAAGCAAAAACTGCAGCAGTTTTGCTTTCCCTCTAGGAGGTAGGCAAGCCAGAAGCAGGAGCAGAGCAATGGCTGTTCAGGGGGATCCCTTTAAGCATGCGTCTCTGAAAAGAGCATGCAGTGGTGCCTCAGCATTAAGGCTGCCCCTGTGTCCTTCCAGAAGCACTTCCGGGTGCCTTCTTTTGTTTACAGAGCATCTGGCAGTCTGGACGCTCTTTGTCAACAAAGCGGATCGATTTTTCGATCCACGTAATGCAGTCTAGATGCTCTTTGTTGACAGAAGCCTTGTTAACAGATTCTGTCGACAAAACTTCGGTCGACAAAAGCCTGTAGTCTAGACGTAGCCTGAGTGTCTACACTACCAAGACTGTTATTTTGAAATAAGGGGCTGGTTATTTCAAAAGAATAACTCCTGCTTTCCATGAGGAATAACGCTTATTTCAAAATTGTTATTTTGAAATAGCGTGTGTGTGGACACTCCACTGCTGTTATTTCAAAATAACTGGCCTTCAGAGGCCTCTCACAGCTGCACTTGTAGCCGCTCTGGCCACACCTGACATTTCCACTGCAGAACCTTTAAAGCAACAGGTTGCAGTAAAAGGGCTTGTGGCTCACACAGATCTCTGCCCGCTCCCTGTCATACTGCAGCACTCCTGCAGGACCCTCATCTACCCCTGGCCAGGGATGCAGAAGAGCACAGGCCTGGACTGTTGCAGAGATCCTGGATCTCCTCAAAGTCAGGAGCAAGGAGACCAATCTCCAGGATCTCCACACCAGAAGGTGCAATGCCAAGGTCTATGACCAGATGGGCCACCAGCCTGGCCAAGAAGGGACACACACAGATCCTTGACCAGATCCTCATGAAAATTAAAGAGCTGAAGCAGCCCTACAATAAGGCCAGGGAGCAAAGAGGACACTCTGGAGCGGCACCGCACACATGCCACTACTATGAACAGCTCAATGTCATCCTTGAAGGGGAGTTGGTCATTTTCCCTTCCCCAACATTGCTGAGTTTGGTCAGGAGACTCCTGGCATCAGCCTTCATGAGGGTGGGGACGTGAAGAAGGAGGAGGAGAAGGAGGAAGAGCAAGCCAGCCAGTTGACCATGCCTGCAATCCGGGAGCAGCACCCTGGGATCTCTCCCAGGCATCAGACAAACCCAGGGAAGGCACTTCAGGTACGCTCGATAACTTTCCCTGTACATATATGGGGGGAAGGTGGCAGGCTGCAAGGGGCTAGGAGCTCCTCTCTTGGTGTATTCGGCTTGACAGTTCACATAACAGCCTGTGCATGTGGGTGCAAATGAACACCAGTCCAGAGCACTCGGCCCCATGGTTCTTTCATACAGGAACCCCTGAGTCCTTCTCACAAGGTTCCTGGAGAGACCTGACTTACTCTGGACACTGTGGCAGGACACCTTCCCATGACAAGCCATCATTAAGGAGTCTGGGGTCATGGAAACAGACGTGCCATCCACAGCAAAGGCTCATGCCCACACTCGGGGCAGCATCTGCTCCCAGTCAAGTGCAGTGATGTGGAGGAGACTGATCCCATGCATGGGAATTTGTTGAGTGAAGGAAGAGGAGGAAAGCCCAGTAGCACTCTCTCCAGCAAGCAGCCTCTGACACCCACACACACCTCCCTCAAGTTCCCCCTCCTCCAGAAGGCAGGGATAGAAGTTCTCTCTTTGAGGGATGCCACCAGTGCCAGACCTGGCATATGTAGGACACAGAAGGAGGATGAGCTGCCCTATACCCCCTCCTGTCTGCAGGTTCCTGGCCTAGTCACCTTCCCATGCCTGCTTGTCCCCGGGCCATAGCTGTAGTGATGCTCCTCTGGGATGTCCATGCTCCTGCAAGAAAATGCCCACTGTCTAGGCAATGGATGGCCTTGCTCAAAGCACATCACCATGGTCTGAACCAAGACTTTCAGTGTCGGCTCAGAGATTAAGGCTTGGCTTCATACACAGTGTTTCCCGGGATGACTGCCCTTGTAACTTTTTTTCACAGCTGGACCAGCTGCAAGCATGGCATGTCCACCACTCCCCATGTCATCCTCATAACTTTACAGGATCTGTCGGAGGAGGAGAACCCTCGAAGACCTGCTGAAGGACCAGATGGCCTTACTTCAGTCCCTTATCTGGGGGCTCGACAAGGAGTTCTAGGAGCAGGCTGTTGACTAGGAGGAGTGCTAGACTGACCAGAGCAGTAGAAGGCTGCCTGGGACCAGCTATAAAACCAGCATGAGGCCATGTGCTCCTCCCTCACCTTGGTGAAGAAGTACATGGCCTTGTGCATGAAGTGGGCCACCAGCCACCTTGCTACCCCATCCCTCCTCCACACTGGACCCCACACCCACACCTGCATCTCTGGCTTATCTTCCTAGCCCCCCAGGGAGCAACAGAGCCCCTGAACATGGGGTGGTGGGACATTCAGGGCAGTCACGGCCTCCAGAGCTGACCAAGGCAGGTACCACTTCCAGCCACAGCCCTGAGACTCTCTCCTTCACTCTCCTCCATTCCAACTTCTTCCCTAGTCTCTCCTCTGTTGTATATTCCCCAAATAAACAGACTTACTTGTTAACCAAAAAAGGCTTTTTTATTTGCTCTGCAGGGGAGGAAGGGAGGTGGAAGGGAGAGGTGGAGCAGAAAAGGCACACAGGCAATGCAGGAACCTGTTGTGGAGAGACCCGGGGGGAGTCTCACAGGTGGCCTTGGACAAAACTCTCCCTCGAGGTCTCCTAGATGAGCAAAGCCCCCTGACAGCACTAGTGTCTGGCTGATTGTAAGCCTTGGCCAGCCATTCAGCCTCTGCCCTCCACCCTGGCAGGAAAGTCTCTCCCTAGCTCTCACAAAGGTTGAGGAGCACTGAACAGGCCACCACCATGAAGGGGATGTTTCACTCACTGAGGTCCAGGTGGGTGAGGAGACTGCTGAGACACCACTTCAAGCAGCCAAACACACACTCCACAATCATGGGGCACCTGCTGAGCCTGGCATTGAAGTTCTTCTTGGTGGGATCCAGGCTGCCCTTCATCAGCCAGGAGAGCAAAAGGAAGGCTGCTTCACCGAGGATGCACATGGGCATGTCCACGTCCCCGACCCTGATGGTGTTGAACTGGTTTTTGATGCAGCAGTAACTGTGCAGCATGGCAAGCTTATACAGGGTCCTGTCAACGTGATTCTGCAGGGTGATGGCGGGTTGCAGTTGGGTGTTCTGTCACCTGAGGGCATGGGTGAGCCACTCGCAGAGCTCAAGGAAGGTGGCCTTTCACACGTGGAAGTTCAGGAGCCACTGCTGGTCGTCCCATCACTGCAGGATGATTCAGTCCCACCCATCGGAACTGGTCTCCCTCCACCAGAAACGGTGTTCGATGGTGTCCAGTGGGCTTAGGGGCATTTGCAACAGAGAAGCACCAGAAGCTTGTTGAAGAGGTCCTCTGCTTGGAACTGGTCATTGTCCTGCTGAAGCAGCATGTGGGCAGTGTGGACAAACTGCACCATGAGGAGCAGCGCAAGGCCTGTGAGCATGGCACTGCTTTGCAGCAGCTCCAGCTCCATGATGTGACTGCTGTGGTGTCCACAAGGACAACCAGAGCACACTGCATCGGTGTAGTGTGTCATGAGGGGGCACGCAGTGGAGGAATGGCGTGCAAGCTGCAGCCGTAGAGAGGAGACCCTGAAAGTACGTGTCTCGGCCTGCCTGTCCAAGCAGCCACAGGAAGTGTTTGCCCTCCTGATGTCCTCCCTGGAGTGCTTCTGGGGGCTCTAAGTCTAAGGCAGGCTCCAATCAGTGTGGACGCATTACAGCCGGTCCCCAACTTACGAATGCATCGACTAACGACCATCCACTCTTATGACCAACCTCCCATTAACCCATTAGAGCCAGTCCCCAACTTACGAACGCACCATTCGTACTTATGAACAGCGTGGCCGTATGTAAAAGCACGTATTTCCGATTTACAAACAAATTGAGTTACAACCAGGTGTTTGGAAAGTAACTCATTCGTAATCTGGGGACCGGCTGTATTTCAAAATAATTCTGAGCTGTTTCGATGCTTCCTTGTAGCGTGGATGCACTATTTTGATTTTGTTATTTCAGGAGTTATTATTTTCATGTTACTTATTTTGAAATTATTTCCTTGTGTAGACATGCACTTAGAAAGTTTACCATCTAAGGCTAGATTTTCAAAGCAGACTGAGAGAGTTGGATATATTCTCCTATTAAAATGTAATGAGAGTTGAGTGTCTAATTAGACAAGATAGACAAAGGAAGTATTATCTCCATCTTAGGGTATGTCTACACTACCCTCCTAGTTCAAACTAGGAGAGTAATGTAGGCATACCGCACTTCCTCGTGGAATGAGGAGTAACGGTAGTTCGGACTAGGAAGCCTAGTCCGAACTACCTAGTTCGTGCCGCGTGTAGCCGCGCGGCACGGGGTTCGAACGAGCAGGGATTTAAAAATGGCGACGCCCAGTTTATGCAAATGAAGCCCGGGAAATTCAAATCCCAGGCTTCATTTGCAAGTGTAGACATACCCTTACGTATTGAGAAACCGAGGCCTAGAGAATAAGGGTTAATTTTTAAAAGGCACAAATGGCAGATCTGTTATTTGTGCCTTTGAAAACTTCCCTCTAAGACTATGGCTAATTCCATGAGCTAAGCTTGCAAGTCTCCTGCTTGTGTACACATACTTATGCTATTTTGAGGTGAGCTAGCACACCTTTAAATAGCAATGTAGCCATGGTAGCAGCAGCACATCTAAGCAATGACAAGCACAAACCTGATTGAAATGAAATACCACAGCTGCATTACCCTTTATACTCTCGCTAGCTCAGGTATGTGTATGCTAACAAGGAAACACCTCTTATTCATAATGTAGAGGTGGCCCATGTGACATCCACATGGCATATAGGGACAGAACCTGGAACTGAGTGCAAAACTCCTTAGACCCAGCCTACTGCCTTCACCACGAGACTATCCTTGCTCTCACAAAAAATACATGTGAGGAGTCAAACTAATTGCCCCAGAACTTTTAAAATGTTTCAAGCCCAGTTTAATTCGGGGATAAGGAAAGATTCCACTTTCGCTTTATTTTGATCAAAACTATTGACTCATCTCTAACTCTGATGCAGATTTCCATGTTGTGTTCTAGAATATCAAGTTCTTTTCCTATCAGAATTTCAGTTTGCAATGATTTTCCACTGCCATAGTTCAAATTGTTTCCACAACTGTGCAATTTCACACAAGTGACTTGAGCATGGATTTACACTGTTAATCCTATTTTTTTTTTAAATTGAGATGCATTAAAAAAAAACTTTACATCAATTTTAGGATATATATATTTTTTCAAAGCCTGCCATTGTTCACATGCGCCCAGCATCCATCCATTTCACTACTAGTTTCAGAGGAATGTTTTGTGAGTGCATGCATCTTCCTCTGCAGCTGTGTCACAAAACTGCTCTTGCCTTGGGTTACTTCAGCTAGATGGGAAGGTTAAAGCACAGTTCTGTAACACTAGCAAATGTTTCAGTGCTTTTTATATAGAGCAGTGTGGAGATGGACATGCAATTCCGATGAATAGGTCTTCTCTATTCAGTAGTTCAAGAAACTGTTCATTTAAAACCATTTGTTGGCCTTGCATATCTGTAAAAAGGAGTGTGGGGGAACAGGGGTCAGCTGCAGTGTGGCTGGAAGTTGCCAATGGTGTATATAGGTGGTACCAGCACCGCAAGCTTCCGCTAAGAGGAATGGAGGCAGGCCATGACCCCTCCCCCACCCGAGGCACCTCGTTTCACGTTTCACGAGGAGTAACGGTAGTTCGGACTAGGAAGCCTAATCCGAACTACTTAGTCCGTGCCGCGTGTAGACTGGCATGATTTTCTGCAAATGCTTTTAACGGAAAAGTTTTCCATTAAAAGCATTTGTGGAAAAGAGCATCTAGATTGGCATGGACGCTTTTCCGCAAAGCATTTTTTGCAGAAAAGTCTCCGTGCCAATCTAGACGCGCTTTTCCGCCAAAAAGCCCCGATCGCCATTTTCGCGGTCGGGGCTTTTTTGTGCAAAACAAATCTGAGCTGTCTACACTGGCCCTTTTGCGCAAAAGGACTTTTGCCCGAACGGGAGCAGCATAGTATTTCCGCAAGAAGCACTGATTTCTTACATGAGATCATCAGTGTTCTTGCGGAAATTCAATTGGCCAGTGTAGACAGCTGGCAAGTTTTTCCGCAAAAGCAGCTGCTTTTGCGGAAAAACTTCCCAGTCTAGACACAGCCTAATTGTTTAGCCCTGCAAGATAATTAACTGTTGGTATGTAAATACAGCTCATGCCAGGATGGGGAAGGAATCAGCAGTGTGGTTATGTCAATCCAATTCAGCCAGGGCTGATGGAAGATCAATTGTTAGAATGGAATGTGGTGTATTGTAACTAATTTGGCTGTTGTGGGGGGTCACAAACCATGCTACCCCTAAATGTAGAAACTGTAAAATATGACACCAGTGCTTGCAGGAGAGACACCATTATTGTAAGGGGTCTCACATAAACAAGCCTCCCCCTTTCAGAGCTGAGTGAACTGAGTTGAGGGGAAAGGGATTGAGACAGCCTGCTTCATGCCTGACAGATGTGATCTGTAGGACTGATTCAGACTGCCTTCCCCCTCGCCCCCTGCCCTTGTTCTAAGGATAGACCTAAAACAGATTCCATCAGGAGTCTTTTTTTGCTATTCCAGTGGAAGCTGGAATCTTTTGCCAGCCTGGATGATAGCTAAAGAGTTGAAATCACTAGGAGCTGAAGTCACTGGTTGGGCCTGGAGCCAGACCCATTGCAGAAGGCAGGCGGCCAGCAGAGTGGCAGTCGGTAGGAGCAGCGGCAGGCGGCCAGCAGGGGGCTGGCAGGAGTGACCAGACAGCCGGGGCAGCACACAGGTGGCATCACATAAGGCTGTAAGAGGGAAGTCATCAGGGTGATGTGTCTGTGTCCGCACTGACTGGACAGAGCTGTAAGTGGGGTGTTTGAAGTAGGGTATAGAGAAAGTTTGAGTATGTGAATGGGACCCTTACATTGCTGGACTGGTGAGCCTGAGAGGCAAGGGACATTGCTCAATCCATTTGAGCTGGGATGGTTACTCGTGGGTTGGTTATGAACTCTGGTTATGGTATTTTCCCAAGCTAATGCCATGTGACTTCTCTCTCTCTTTCATTAAAAGTTCTTTTCTATGCTCAGACTCTGTGCTTGCAGGTGGGGAGATGCCCAGGGGTGTGTGAATTTCCCAGGCTACTGGGTGGGGGCTCAAACTGGTTGTGTGTGAGATGGAGGAAAAAGGACCCCTCAATATTGAACCTGGCTCCGGCTGCTGCCGGTGCTACCTGGCAGAACTAGCAAGTAACCTGTAGTTAATTTTAAAAAGATACAGTAAAAAACCCACTTAAAATAGCGTTCATAATAGAAATACAGTAATACAGCCACAGTTACAGGAGAATGAATGTGACATTCTGCTAGCAGGGAACTGATAATATTCCCCTTTATTCAAGATGTTTGCTTTCCTAAGTTTGTATGATATGACCTTTTGTGGAGCTCATTATCTAATAAACCATTAACCTTTAAAATGCTTGAGCTAATTTACAGAAAAGATATTTAAGTTATCTTTATAGCCCTGTGTGTTAAATTTACAATATTAAATGTCATCATCAGGAGAGCCTCTGCAACATCCTGTAAATGGGCACTTTTATAGCTGGGGTACATCAGGTACATTCTGTGGACTTTGCTTCAGCTGAAAGAATTGGGATCTACCACAATGTTGTTATACATTGGCAAAATCAGAGCTAGAGATAAATGTTCTGCAATTGAAGTTACCATTGATCTGATGATCGCAAAAAAAAAAATATCCCCCAAAAAAACAGAGAACAACCAATGAAAAACATTTTAAAATTTAAAAGGCATCTTTAAACCCTGCTAAGAACTAAACTGTACCTTAAATATTGCACCTATTCCAGAGTATGGAACTCTCTTTAACTTGGGTTACTGGAATCCTAGATGTGGGTACATAGAAATAAGAGGAAGTGTGGGCGGAACCTTTCTTCTACCCCTTTACTCATTGGCTGGCACACTTGAGTCAGCCCAGAGGAGGAGTCAGCCCAGAAGGTAGGCATATTGCAGAATCTATTTTCTGTTGGTTAAAGAGGGAAAAGCAAGGGACACATTGGAACTTAAAAGTATTTCTGAATCACAGTGACTCTCTGGCTATTCCTGGGTTAATGCAGCCTGCTTGCCACCCTGTGCACAGCCCTATGCCTGCCCAAATGTCAGAATCTAGTACACCTTCACATCCTTCAGCCCCTAACATCCACTGGCTAGTTTCCTCACTAGTTTTTCTTTCAGTTAATTATTAGACAAGCACAGATGAAGTATTAATATGCAAAAATATATTGTGCATGAAGAGATGTTAAAGCAGTGTTAAGGTTAGGTATTTAAATGCATGAAAATGAGGGAATATTAATTTGAAAATAACATTTTACTCTCAGGATTGAAGACTGGGAATTTGCTATTTTGTTCCCTTCTATCAAAGCAGACTGGTGTGGGAAGTGAATGGAATGCTACCACTTACAAAACAGCAAACAAGGGAAGAAAGGGAACATGGCTCCATCCCACAGTACTATGGATAATCCAATTAACTTTATAAAGACCACTTTATTAAATTCATAATCCAATCTACCTTGTGTCAAGAGATGGCATAAGTGTCAAGATAATTGTTTAGGAGGTGTGACCTTATACCTGTTACCATGTATTCCAGGCAGCTACCCTGCCTAGGCAAGGTACTGGTTACCTCACTAAAAATGGCTTTTACATTTTAAAATGCGATGGGCTTTTGTGTTTTCTGTTTTTTGTGGTCATGGAGCCACCACAGAATAATCTAGCACCAACAGGTTGAACTGTCTCTAAACTGCTGGCCAAACCCCATTGAACAATAACTTTTCATTGCAGTTTTCTGGGTTACAATGACTCACCTGCCGAAAAAAGATCATATAGTCAAACATGGACATTTCCCATGTGAAAACATTTTTGTCAAAAACAAAAAAACCCGCACTTTAAGTAGAAACCTAGACCCTTGTCACAAATAGAGCTGAGTCAAAAAAATGTCTTCAGTGTCACCATATATTAACCCACTTCTGCTACAAGGAATCTTAGGTTGAGTATTAGGCTATGTCTACACTATAGAGTTTTTTCGGAAGCATCCACACCTCAAGCGTGTTTTTGTGCAAAAAAATCGAAAGAACAGAAGGGTTTTTCTGGTGTGTAGGTATTCCTCATTCTATGAAGAAAAATGCCTTTTTTTGGGGAAAGAGCTCTTTTGCAAAAAGGTGTGTGTGGATGGGAAAGAGGGGTGGGGTTTTTTTGCTGGTGACCATTGCTCTGTGCATAGCAATCAGATCTTACTTTCGAGGGAGCGTCCATGCAGTCTGGATGCTCTCTTTCACAAAAGCACATCCCTAATTTGATACAGCCATTCGGGCTCTTTAATTCAGCACGCTGACAAATATTTGAATAATTAAATATTTAGTATTTGCTTTTACATATAGTGTCTGTTGCAATTTTGGCCATTTCTGCTGTATCTTTAACCTACTTATGTCTTGTTTTGCTTTCATTGATCACTGACATCTTTGTAACATCCTGGTGGTCTACAAAGGCAACTCTCACATCTCCCTTTTTTCTGTAGTTTGGGGATGCTTTGTTTAAAACTTTTTCTTGTTTCCCTTCTGGACTCTTTTGTAATGCTGTGGGTGCCTAGGATTGAACAGTCCTCATTCATTTATGGAGTTTGCCTGAGTACGTTTATTTTGGGAATTGCTCTCTTTGTCTTTATTACATGTGCTGTTCCTCCATTAATGCAAACCAATATAGCATTTGCCTTTTTGTACCTGCCCTGAAGTGTTGATTCATATGCAATTAATTATCCACTACAACTCCAAGTTTCTTTCCATAGACACTAAAATCTACTCAGTTATCCTCTATCCCATGACTAATTATTCCTTATGTGAACCACTTTCTTTACTGAATCTCATTTTATTGATTTCAGCCCATGTCTCAAGATTGTATTTTAATCCTATCCTCCAAAGTGTTGGCAATAATAGCTAGCTTTGTATCAACTGTGATTGTGACTTTAGGAAGTTCATCTTCAAAAAGGGTAAAGAGAATATTAAATAGGAAACTAAAATCTATCCTTGCACAAAAGCCTAATTCTAATGACTTTAACAGTTGTTATTCAGCCCTTGTTCAAGCAAAGTCTTATAAAAAAGTCAATAGCAGTTTGCCAGAATAAAGACTGGATAAAAACCTCAGGATTTGGCCCCAAATTAATTAATTCTCCATTATTTCAACATTACTCTGTATCTTACAACTGTCATCATAAAACTGCATTCTCACCAGACATATATTTGAACATAAACATTAAAAGATCTTTTGTTTCTTTTATTTGTGTCAGGATAGCTGTTACCAGGACACACTGCACCATAGATCAACGAATGTCAAAACAAGCAGTGTAGGTAAATTTCAAACTCTGTAACCAAGAATGTGTCTACACTGCAACTGCAGGTTTGAATCAGAACAAGTAGGCATACCTATGCTCGCTATCATCTAGTTAGCCCAATTAAAATTTTCAGAGCAGATACAGTGGCATTATGGGGACGTCTACACTGCACACTTATTTTAGAATAAGCTATTCCAGAATAGTTATTCCAAAACAGCTTATTTCAAAATAGCACGTCTACACTGCAGGGAAGCCTCAAAATTAGTCCGAGGAAGGCTTCCCTCGATTAGACATGCTATCTCAATTTAGAGCCCCATTGTGGCACAGGGGCCCTGGTGAAGGGCTATTTTGAAATAGCAGCAGTGGAGTGTCTACACAGGCATTATTTTGAAATAGCTATTTCAGAATAGGAATTATTCCTCGTGTAATGAGGTTTACATAAGTCAGCTGCCCAATAAGCTGTCCATTATTTCTAAATTATTTTGAAATAATGGAATGGCTATGTGGATGCTCACTTCGTTATTTAGAAATAACACTAGCTACCTCAAAATAATGGTGCAGTGTAGACACACTCTATTAAGGGCACAAATATGAATTATCCCAATGCATAGGAATAATGGGAAGAATGGCAAAACATCATCCTGGCTTAACCAGGAGGTCTTAAAATGACCTGAATCTCAAAAAAAAAGAGTCCAATAAAAAGTGGAAACTAGGTGAAATTACAAAGCATGAACAGGAAAAAGTATGTAGGGGCAAAATTTGCAAGACCAAGGTACAAGATGAGATCAAGCTAGCTAGAAGCATAAAGGGTTAGAAGAAAACATTCTACATATATATTAGAAGGAAGACGGACCAAGGACAGGATAGGTATGACTCCCAGTGAGGTGGGAAAAACAATCACAGAAAATGTGGAAATGGCAGAGGTGCGTAGTGACTTATGTTTCAGTTTTCACCAAGACGGTGATGGCGATTAGATGTCTAACAGAGTGAATGCCAGTGAAAATGAGGTAGGATCAGAGGCTAAATAATAATTTTTAACTTCTTTTCCTTAGACAATTTAGAGCCAGGGTGGACATATACTGGCCTGCAGACTGGATTCAGTCTGCCACAGTTAGCACGTGGAGGGCCACCACACCACCGTTTTTACCTGTGCCTCCACATTCCCAGCCAATGAGGAGCTGCAATCACCTGTACCTGCAGAGGTGCAGATAAATGTAGAGGCAGTTGTCCACCAGAGGCATTACACAGGGACATTTATTGTGGCAAACACAAATAAAAATTGTTTTCAATAAAATTCATAAATACTTAATTTTTTTTTTTAAATAATAAAATGTTACTGTAATGGAATTTTCTTTTAGAACCCTCATTTTCACATGGCAGAACCTCGGGGTTCCACAGAACACAGTTTGGGAAACACTCGTCTAGGCAGAAGGAAATATCTGTCTAGGCAGAAGTACTGCAGAAAGGGGTTGGTGGGGTTATAGAGGACTACGATCTAAAGGAGTCAACGGTGTAAAATTGTTGCCAAAAAACCCCTAATCATTCTAGGGCTATGTTTACACTACAGTGAGCTCCACAATTTACATACATATTTCTGATATTTTTTTTGGAAGAGGCAGTTCTGAAATTTGGCCCATCTACACTGGACCAAATTTTGGAAAAAAAAACCCTCTTTCGAAAGATCCCTTCTTCCTCGTGGGCGGAGGAAGACAGGGCTTCCGAAAGAGCATGTCTGCTTTTCTGCAAAAAAATAAGAAGAGCAGATGCATTCCCCTAGATGGAGCAGAGTTTTTCTGGGTACCTCTGGTAATCCAGAAAAACCCATAGTGTAGACATAGACTGGGATATATAGGCAGGAGTGTTGTAAGTAAGACACAAGTAAATCTTACACTCTACTCCACAATGATTAGGCCTCAAGTGGATTGTTATGTCTAGTTCTGAGTGTCACATTTCAAAAAAGATGTGGACAAATTGGAGAAGATCCAGAGAAGACCAACAAAAATGATTAAAGGTGTAGAAAACATGACCTATGAGGGAAGACTGAAAGAACTGGGTTTATTTAGTCTGGAAAAAAGAAGACTGAGAGGGGACATGATAACAGTTTTCAGGTACATAAAATGGTGTTAAAAGAAAGAAGAAAATTTGCTCTTCTTAACATCTGAGGATATGACAAAAAGTAATGGGCTTAAATTGCAGCAGGGAGGTTTAGGTTGGTCATTAGAAAAAACTTCCTGTCACAGTGGTAAAACACTTGAATAAATTGTCTAGGAAGGTAATAGAATCTGTGAATTGGAGATTTTTAGGAGCAGGTTATACAAACACTTGCAAGGAATTGTCTAGATAATACTTAGTCCTGGCATGGGTGCAAGGAATTGGACTAGATGAACTTTTGAGGTCCCTTCTAGTCCTATGATCCTATGAAAAGGGCTCTGAAGTGGGATTCAATAGATCACCATTGCCACTGGTTTGTGAGGTGACTTGCAAATGCTGTTTGATAGCAGGCAATGTCACTTCTGCAATGTCAAACTCCACTGCCTTTAGGTAAGAAAAAGTGCCACAAGGATTTTGTATCATTGCACGAGTGAGCAACTTAATATATTCATACATTTGAACAAGTGATAAAATAAGATTATCAAAAATAGCTTCCATGGCTACAAGCATAACAAGTTAAATAAAAGACAAATTTAGGTAGGTGAGGTTCTAGCAACAGGTATAAAAAACAATAATAATGAAAGTATATTATCAAAATCACTTGTATGCAGCAGATGCTTTGAACCACGTGGGAGCAGATGTAGACTGTAAACTGTATGCAAATATGGTCACCTAAGATTTCTTAAAATTAGAAACATTTTGAAAAGGGCAACAAAAATTATGAGGGGTATGGAAAGACTTTCATATAAGGAGAGATTAATAAGACTGAGATTTCAGTTTTCAAGAGATGACTAAGGGGGGGATATGAGAGAAATCTATAAAATCATGACAAGGAAAAGTGATAGAAATGTAGTCGTGTTAGTCTGGTGTAGCTGAAACAAAATACAGGACTATGTAGCACTTTAAAGACTAACAAGATGGTTTATTAGATGATGAGCTTTCGTGGGCCAGACCCACTTCCTCAGATCAAATAGTAGAAGAAAATAGTCACAACCAAAGGATACAATTAAAAATGAACACATATAATAGCATGTCTGACATCTACCCTTCCCCACCTCTAATATCATTAACTCACAGGCATTTACCTCCCCCTCCCCCCCCCCGCATCCGCCTTCTGTTCTGAAATGTGATTTGTCCTTTTCATATGTGTTCATTTTTTTAAATTGTATCCTTTGGTATATATGGTTGTGACTATTTTCTTCCACTATTTGATCTGAGGAAGTGGGTCTGGCCCACGAAAGCTCATTATCTAATAAACCATCTTGTTAGTCTTTACAGTGCTACATAGTCCTTTATTTTGTTTCATGACAAGGAAAAGTTATTTATTTTTACCATAACATAAGAACTAAGGGTCACCAAATGAAATTAATAGGCAGAAGGTTTAAAACAAACAAAAGTAAGTATTTCTTCACAGAATGCAGTCAACCTATGGAACTCCTTGTCAGAGGATGTTGTAAAGTCCAAGACTATAACAGGGTTCAAAAAGGAGCTAGATAAATTCATGGAGGATAGGTACATCAATGGCTATTAGCCAGGATGGGCAGGAGTGGTGTCCCTAGCCGCTGCTTGTAAGAAGTTGGGAATAAGCAATGGGAGATGGATCATTTGATAATTACCTGTGTTGTTCATTCCCTCTGGGGCACCTGGCATTGGCCATTGTCAGAATTCAGGATACTGGACTAGATGAACCTTTGATCAGTCCCATATAGCTGTTCATCTGTTATTGGGTTTATGGATGCCGTGTGTTTCTAGAGAGACCTGATAGGTCTAGCCCATGATTTTAAGACTGATAAAGTCCCTTTGATTATAGATATCTCTACTTTTTATTTACTGTGTTTTAAGGTATCAGTACTTCAAAATCCATTGAGTGTACTTTTCCAGAACATTCTGATAAATCAAAGGCACCATTCCATCTCCCACATGTATCATCGTACAAAATGGCGCCACAGTGTCAGAGAGAAGGTTCCGCACCCTAGTTATAAATGTCATCCACTGCTGAAGTAAGGAAGTTTTAACTGTTGTTATGACACAAACATACCTGCTGACAGTCAAAATGAATATTTAAATCCATTAAACTGAGATCAGCCATGTTGGCATTTCCGTTACTGGGATTAGGTGAAGTAACACTGTTTTCTTTTACCATCTTAAATTTATCTGAAAATAACAAATAATCACACGAAGTGATCAGAGATTGCACAGTTAAATTCTAAAATGTGTCATACAACAAAGTTGCTTTCAGCAATAAACACTTCCCAGAAAGATGCAAGTCTATTACACATATTTCGAATAAATTAATATACTTTTGTGCTGAAGACACCAGCATCTATCCTGGAGTCCCTATTGTGGTCAAACTCTAATTAAAGTCAACTGGGTTTTTTTCTTCTAGAGGAATGCAGAACTTGGTCCTTCTTCTACAAGGAATGAAAAGCTAAATTCATCCATCCATTGTCTAACTCCATTTGGGTGTATGTTTATGCAGGAATCAGAGGTGTGACTGCAACACATTTGGAAATACCTGAGCTAGTTTTGATCTAGCTCACACAAACAACAATAGCAGTAAAGCCACAGAAGCATGGGCCAGCTGGTCAAATTCATACCTAGAATATTGGGCAGATGGAGGGGAAGCTTCTATAGCTTGTGCTGCCACAGTTTCACTGCTATTATTATTCCAGCTAACTAGATCAAAGCTAGCTCGGCTATATCTAAACAATTGGCAGTCATGACGCTGATTGCAATGTAGACAAACCATGGGACAACGGATGTATATGGCTTCATGTGAGTATTCTGATCATTGCAGTAACTATCATTTATCTTTGAATGTGTTTTTTCCTAAATTTGATCAGATCATATGTAAAAAAAACCGATACAATTCAGATGTTATAATTACAACAACAAAAAAATAGATATGGTGTTGTATAATAAAAGACAACACTCCCCTCCCCCCCAGTGATCAATGAACTAACAGTTAGCTGTGAATAAGTTGATTGGTACATATTTACTGGATTCTAAAATGCCAACGATTTGGCCTGTTAAGTAATTGGATGATGAGTCATTCCATGTACTCCTGTAATAGTACATTTCATATATTGGATAACTGTACATTTACGACTTTTTCTGTATACTGTATGTTTTGATACAGCTCTACCTTTGCTAAATTGACCTGTTGTTTTCTATTGATAGTCTTTTTCAGTCACTCCATTGTAAGGGGGCATAGCTCAGTGGTTTGAGCATTGGCTTGCTAAACCCAGGATTGTGAGCCCAGTCCTTGAAGGGGTCATTTAGGGATCTGGGGCAAATCTGACAGGGATGGTACGTGATCCTGCTATGAGGGTAGGGGACTAGACTCAGTGACCTCTCAAGATCCCTTCTAGCTCTATGAGATAGGTGTATCTCCATATATTATTATATCTTTCAGTCTCAAGACTAATGTTTACCATCTTGAAGTCATGAAGGCAAGTAACCTTATCAGACAATAGTACGCTTACAAGACTGGGCTTTGCTGTTGATCCTGCCTTCAATCCTAATGCCAACCATCTAGGAACAAGATAGTTGGCCAGGTTCTCAAGCTTGCTTATGCTCCTGTTGCACAAAGGTGCTGTATCCCAACCACAAAGGGATAATTTCCCTGTTGAATGGGAATTGCTTGCTGATTCTGTACCACAGATAGAACCTGTTTCTTGATTTCCCATCTTTTGATGGAAGGCAGGTGTTGGATTTCCATTCCACCACAGCAATCCTCTTGTTTCATGTCAGATAATAACCTTAAACTGGGCACAAACAGCTTAAAGATGCTTGGAAGCAATTGCAAGCATCAAATCTGTACTTGCTCTGAGATTCAAAGAGCCTTATCCATAACCCAGATGCAGTTCCTGCCCTGTGCCTAGTGGAGATCTAGTGCAGGAAAGAATCTGCCTCAACAACTCTTGTGTCCCAAAATTGTCCTGAGACAGGCCAGTGTCCTCCTGAGAGAACCCCAGAAAGGATTGTTGCACAACTAAACCCTCTGTAAGTTAAATGTCATGACAAAGAGGCTGCCAGACTAGAGTTCAGTGGTTGGCACTTTGACCTCTTGCACAGGGTCACAGTTTCACTCTGGTCTGGACAAAAGGCCAGGAGGTTAAACTCATGTGGTGCTAGGCCACACAATTTGGGAGGCACCTTCCTGCCTGGTGGCCCTATACTTAAGTTGATATCCCTATCAGTTTTACAAATCGCGCATAATGTATATGGCTGCAGGCACCACTGTCCTTAACTTCGATCCTTTTTCGGTTAAGGTTTTTGTGAATTCTATTATTAATATGATGTCAGCAACCATCTTGGAAATTAACTGGGAAATAATGACTATGAGCTTCTGTCTTCACCATATTGTCACCATATTGTCATATGTAGATATCCAATGGGGACTAAATAACTTCAGCAGTCCTGGTTCTCACAAGAATTACCCTCGTTTAACAAATAAGAAAGCAGACACACAAAATAAGGCTAAAGTTCTCATGGGTCAGGTTTACAGAAAGAATGATAACTAGCAGGGGTCTGGCAGTGGTGGTTTGAGAATATAATTGTATGTCTGGACACAGGCAGTTATAGATTTTTGCTAATACAAATGATGAGGAGAAAGGGAAAGAAAGTCTCTATTTAATTATATTCATTTTGTTTGCACTCTCTCAAGCCACGATATGGTTATATTTATTTGTTTACAGCTGTACAGGAAAACAAAGGATACATCATTTCTTTCAAAGCATTGTTATTTTTTGATACCCACCTCACAGGGAAGAAAACTGGTAATGACTTCAATTCTGTATTCACATGTGAAAGAAAACATCTATTTTATAGGAATGAATAATGTACCAACAGAGGCTATAGATCACAACCTATGAAATTAATGGACACATTACATTGGCTACGCACGAAAGCATTGGAGATATAACAGGTCTAAAATGAACATTACAGATGAAGTAATTCAAAAGTGCTGCTGCTCCAGCTCTCTGCTTTGAAAACTATTTGTTCGAGAGTTATTGCACACACAAGCTCATGGCCTGATTCTGAAAATGCGCAGAATCATCTGGAGTTCAATGGGCATACTCGGGTTTTGCAAGTGTTTGCAGGATGAGTCCCTAAAAGACGAGATTGATTTTTCCCCCCGAGGCTTCTCTCAAAAACACTCATTCTGCAACAATGACATCAAGAGATTATAAACCCTGAAGATTAAGATGTATAAGTTTTTGACAAAACACCCCATTAAAGTATATAAATTATCTGTTGGCGGATGAACATGACTGAACATGATGCATTATTTTACTGCTGAAAATGTGTTTGGAGTGTTTTATAGCTGCTGATTATGGCGAGAATGTTATTAAGGAATGTAATGAAAAAAAGAAGTAGCAATTCTGCCATTTTGCTATGGTATTTAGTTATAGCATCCCACATAAATTGATAAATAATAATAATAATTTAAGTTACATCACAGTTTGCTTTAAACAGTGTGCCCACTTCTGAACTTGAATATGCCACAGCCTGTTTCATGGGTACAGAAAGGCAAGTCACTTCTTCAGACAGCTGTTTCCCATATTGGATGCTACTAACCACCTCGGGGTTCCACACTGCAAGAGATACTCCTGGGAATTTAAGGCTGTTCCTAAAATATCCACTGATGTTCCATACATTTTTGCAGGACTGTATGGAGATAAAATGTTCTCCCAGTTCTATAAAACCCTGCATCATTTATCAGCAATTTTGCAAATCCCCTGGTACTATGAAGCCTTGATTCTGCACTGGAAATGAGATAATCTAGGTCTGGAGCTTCCCTTAAATTCCCCATTATTCCTTTCTATAAGTCAAGAATAATTCTTCTGTTCCAGGTGTTATGTCATGGGGAGTTTCACAGTATAGGAAGAAATCAGTGGAAAAGCAGAGAGCTTGAGTAGTTGCAAGTGTCCATTTTATTGAACAGCACAGAACTCACTACCACAAGCCCAGACAAGCTGTGCTGACCCCATTGACCTACTCAGTTACTATAACAACAAGATCTGTATCTACTACCCAATACACAACATATTCCTCCCCCCTTAATAAAACTGTCCCCTTAAGAATACAAAAACTAACTAAGAAATGACGGTAGACCACCTCCAATTCCCAGCTAACCCTGGGGATTATTTTGCCCCAACTGTGAGTTAATCTCAATTAAAGGTCCAGCCATTGAGGAGGCCTCCTTTCTCTAGGTGGATTACGGTGGACATCTGGCAGTCTTGCACCTGAAGATGTTATGGGTGCAGGCTTCATACTGGGCTGGGAACTTGAAGTGTGACCAGGGGAGGCTATTGGATCAGCTTGCTCAGGGAGGGGGTTATTGTTCACCGCTGGTGGTGACGGAGGAGGAGAGTCAGGAGCAAGTGATTCTTGACACGGTAGCTCACCAGTAGTGGGAAGGATGGGCAACTCAACTGGAGATGTGCCTTGGGGGCAGGAATAACCTGTCAATAACTGATCTACATGCCACCGCCAGATGAGATCCTTTGCAGTCTGGACAGTATAGGAAACAATTCCTGTTAGAGCAATAATAATGGCAGGGACCCATTTAGCTCCAGGAGCATAGTTCTGAGCCAAAACTGGCTGTCCAGGACTAAAGGATCAATCTTTTGCTCTGGACGCACACCTGATGACTTGACCTTGCTGCTGATGTTGCACAATTTGTCACAGTTCTGAAGGTTTCAGCAAATCAAAGCGCAGCTGACGTCCTATCTGACGTCCCATCATTAGAAAAGCCGGGGACACTTTGGTTGTAGTGTGAGGAGTGTTTCTGTAGGATAGTAAGAAGGTGTCCAGACTCTTTTGTATGAGTGAATGTCCTCTAACCGATTTCAAAGCTTGTTTCATTGTCTGAACAAACCTTTCAGCCAATCCATTTGTGGCTGGGTGATAGGGTGCTGAAGTGATATGATGGATCCCATTTGCTTTCATAAAATTTCCAAACTCTTGAGACACAAACTGTGGACCGTTGTCACTCACAAGTTGTTCAGGCAGACCAAAATGACAAAAGATTCCCCGTAGTTTTTGGATAGTACTCTCAGCAGTAGTGGAAGGCATTATACAGACTTCTGGCCATTTGGAATGAGCATCTACCACCACCAATAATATGCTACCTTCAAATTTGCCAGCAAAATCAACATGAATACGTTGCCATGGTTTTTCAGGCCAGTCACATGGGTGTAGAGGTGCCAATTGAGGTGCATTCCTCACACATTGGCAAGAAATACAAGCTCTTGCCTTCTCTTCAATGTCACTATCCAAACCAGGCAACCAAAAATAGCTTTGTGCAATTTCTTTCATGCGCACCATTCCACAGTGACCTGAATGCAGCTGCTCTAACATCTGTTGTCTCAGTATTTTTGGAATAATGACACACATTCCCCACAACAAGCACCCTGAATGGGTTGATAACTCCGTTCTCCTGGACATGTAGGGGACAAGGTCAGGTGAGACCTGAGAGTTCCGTAGAGATGTTCCACGCATCACTACATCCATAACTTGGGACAGTACCGGGTCAACACGAGTTGCTTTCTTAACTTGTGCAGCAGTGATGGGCATGTTCTCTACCTGTTCAAAGTAAAAGATTTCCTTCTGGCCACTATCTTGATGTTTGACTGGCAAAGGCAGCCTAGAGAGACCATCTGCATTGTCATGCAAAGTGGCTTTCCAATATCTGATCTCATATGTATGTCCTGAAAGCGACTATGCCCATCGTTGCATACGACTAGCAGCCATTGGTGGAATACCTCTGTGTGGACCAAAAATTGCCATCAGAGGTCGATAGTGAGAAGCGTAAACTTCCATCCAAACAGGTACTGGTGAAATTTCTGAATCCCAAAAACTATTCCCAATGCTTCACGTTCAATTTGCGCATAGTTAGTTTCAGCCTTGCTTAAGGTGCGCGAAGCAAAAGCAATTGGTTTCTCCTCTCCTGAAGGCATAACATGTGACAAGACTGCTCCCACTCCATATAGGGAGGCTTCACAAGCCAACTGTAAAGGTAAGGATGGATCAAAATGTGTTAGGACCTCTGCATTTAGCAATGCACATTTAGCATTGTTAAATGCAACATCACAGGCGTCAGTCCACTTCCAGACCTTGTTCTGGTCAAGGAGCTCATGAAGTGGTTTTAATGGTGTGGCTAGCTGTGAAATAAACCTTCCATAATAGTTCAATAGTCCTAGAAATCAGCGAAGTTGACTAATATTTTGAGGGGGTGGAGCTTCCACAATAGCCTTAACTTTTGAAGGGGACTTATGAAGACCAGTAGCATCAATGATGTGTCCCAAATATTCAACAGGGGGCTGAAAGAATGCACACTTAACTTTATGGACTCGTAGGACAAACTCTTCCAGTCTTTGTAGGGTGGCCTCTAAGTTCTTAAGGTGATCCTACTCGTTCCCACCTGTGACCAGGATGTCGTCAAGATAGCACTGGACTCCTGGCAAACCACACAAGATCTGGTCCATAGGTCTTTGGAACAAAGCTGGGGCAGAAGTTATTCCAAAGGGTAAGCGACAGTAACAATAAAGCCCCTTATGCGTCACAATAGTCAACAGCTCTTGGGATTCCTCATCAACTTGCATCTGTAAATATGCTTGACTCAGATCAATCTTGCTAAACTTTTGTCCCCCAGCCAGGCCCGCAAAGATGTCATCGATGCGAGGAAGGGGGTATTGCTCTGCACATAACACAGGGTTAACAGTAACCTTAAAATCCCCACAAATCCAAATAGAACCGTCTTTCTTCAAGATTGGAACTATTGGAATTACCCTAAGGGTATGTCTATACTGCAGCATTTTTCTGGAATAATAACACTTGCATCCACACTGCTATTGCGTTCTTTCAGAAGGGTTTTTTCCAACGGCGGTAAACCTTTTTCTATGAGGAAGAAGGCTTTTTCCAAAAAATCTTTTTGAAAAAGGTGTATATGGATGCGGAAGAGGGAGTTCTGTCAAAAAAATATGCCTCCAGGAAATAACACAGGTGCCCTGGTGGCCACTCCATCCAAACTCATAGCTCTATAGTTCCTGTCTCCTGCCAGCTCTTAAAGCTGCAGGTACCTGGGACAAGGCTTGTGGCAGGGAGCCGGCCCCGGGAGCTGCACCTCACCACACGACTGCCACTTTCACACTGCTCTTGAGCTATGGCCCAGCCTCAAGCCCCCCAAGAGCCCACTGACCCTCACAGGGAACATGCCCAGAGCTTCCAGAACCCTGCCAGGGGCACTAAAAAGCATGCAACATCATGCTCTGGGGTGGAGATCCTGGCTCTCCTGGAGGTCTGGGGTGAGGAGGAGACGCTACAGAATCTCCACTCCAGATGTTGTAATGCCAACATCTATGGTTGGATGTCTGAGGCCCTGGCTGTGAGGGGCCACCACCCCCGGAGCCTTGAGCAGGTCTGGAGTAAAGTTAAGGAGTTGCAGCAGGGCTATAGCAGGGCCAAAGAGCACAGCTCACTCTCAGGGATAGGACCCCACTTCTGCCTCTATTTCAACTAGCTCCACTGCATCCTGGGGAGTGGTGCAGCCCCTTCCCCAACCCTGGTGGTAGACTCGGGGCTGAAAAATGCCTGTCATTGCCCGCCCAGAGCTCTCAGAACTGGAGGAGGAGGAGGAGGAGACGCCCAGCACTGTCACCCTTACCCTGGAATTAGTACTCCAGGGCCAGATTGTCTCCCAGGCATCCTCCAAGGCCGGGGAAGGATCATCAGCTGAGTTTTTCACACACACGGGGGGGGGGGAGGTGGACACTGAGGGCCTGAGGGGCTGCTCATAGGCTCTGGAAAGGCCACACACATGTCTGACCCCCAGGGAGGACCCCCTGCCATCACCAGCCACAGCTGGAAGGAGGCTGGGGACAAGGACAAATGCACACCTGCACACAGACTATGTAGTACTGCAAGGGAGGTTTAGGTTGGACATTAGGAAAAAGTTCCTAACTGTCAGGGTGGTCAAACACTGGAATAAATTGCCCAGAGAGGTTGTGGAATCTCCATTTCTGGAGATATTTAGGAGTAGGTTAGATAAATGTCTATCAGGGATGCTCTATTCAGTATTTGGTCCTGCCATGAGGGCAGGGGACTGGACTCGATGACCTCTCGAGGTCCCTTCCAGTCCTAGTATTTTATGATTCTATGATATAGCACATGGGCATGCCTGCACACTCAAGGCACCACCCGCTCCTGGGGACAGTGCTACCAGGCACAGGTGTGTGTCCAGCACCCATAAAAGGCCACGCTGCTCCAGGCCCTTCTCCCGCCCATGGGATCCCAGTGTAGCCAGACACTTCCCTTGCCTGCTTGTCCGTGGAATGGAGATGTGGGGGCAGGAAACATGGACCCCTGAGAACCTCTGGGCCCTTGTGAGGCAGGGCCCACTGTCCAGGCCACACATGGCCTTGCTCTTGGGTCATCACCATCCTCTGACCCGAGGACTGTAGCTCACAGTTCACAGAGGAGGGCAAGGGCTCAGGGACAGTGTTTGCATGGATGACTTATCACCTCTCCCTCTTTGTTCTCCACAGCCAGACCAATCGTGACTGAGGGGTGATGCTTGCCAGAGCATGAGGTACCCGATAGCCAGCCATTCGTTGTCACTGGAGCATGCAGTGCGGCACTCATGCAATGATTTAAAAGGCCCAGGGCTCCAGTTACAGTAGTGGAGGTGGCAGCTAGGGGTATGTCTAGACTATATGCCTCTGTCGGCAGAGGCATGTAAAATAGGCTACCCAACATAGTCAATGAAGCCGGGATATAAATATCCCCGGCTTCTTTAAAATAAAATGGCCGCCATGCTGTGCCGGCTCAGCTGATTGTTGGCACAGCGCAGCAGTCAAGACGCGGATCGCTCAACAGAGGAAGCCTTTGTCGACTGCTCCCTTATGCCTTGTGAAGATGGGCCAAATTTCAAAAGAGCCTCTTCCCAAAAAAAGCAGAAAAAGATACACAAATTGTGGTTCGTAATTTGCATACATTTTTCCAACTTTTCTTTGCAGTCTAGAGATAGCCAAAGCAGTTGAGCACTTGTGCAAGTAGTCAGTGGAACCACACAGATTAGTAAGTGTTCACTAACCTAATGGTTGCACATCCAGTCCTATATATTAATGATGACAATTTGCCAGTATGATATCCATGCTAACATTTAAAATGTAGCTGTCTGGCCTCTGCAGGATTGCTGTTCAGATCTGGGATTAGGGAGTTGATCCTGCTTAACTTTATAATAACTCCATATTGAATCAATCCACAATAACTCAGGACAATTATGAAGCATTATGCCAAACATCCACTATCTGATTTACCCATGCTGTGGATCTAAAAGAATTATAATATATTATGTCAATATTTTGCCTTATTAATGTTTTATGAGGCATACATTTCTATCTGTGCCACAGAGTTGCAACTAAGAGACCTCAATGCACTAAACCATTTTCAAACCGAGGTCCCTGGAAACAGAATGTAAACTAATGAAAAACAGCTTTTTGACCTTTATTTTATTTTGGGTGTCAGGAAGGAGAAGAGTCCCAAATTTCTAAATTTATGCCCTTTTTTAATTGTTTACTGCGGTTCAATATTTAAATATTATGGAGGCTTTGTACAGTGCCTAATTAACTCCATTGTAATCATTAGAAAGATTCCCATTAGATTCAATGGGTATTGGATAATGCTCTAAATAACCAAAATTAGAGAGATAAAAATAGATTAGATGAAAACGCAAGAAAGTCAAGCAATAAAATTAGTATGAATAAGAGATTGAACAAGGAAATTGAGAAATAACAGTATGCTAACAACCTACAACCTAGCATTTAATTCTGATCATACTGCCTTCTTTTACATCACCTCCTATAACATAGCAAGTATTAAATGACCTGCACAAATCTGCTCAGAACATTTGGGGCCTCACACATCCACAAGATGAATGGCACCATTCCAATGATGTCAATGATCTGATCCCCAGCATGTATACAGTATACATGTATGTAACCAGTATACAAAGACCATTGCCATGTTGTTTGTGAGATGGGGTTGCCAGCTTCCTAATTGCACAAACCTGAACAGTTATGCTCCATAACTTGCCCTACTTCTTTCCAACCCCTTTCCAGCCTCTTCTTACCCTTGGCTCACCCCTTCTGCAGGTCCATCTCCTGTTCACTCCACCCTTCTCCCTCCGTTGCATGCTCTCTCCTACCCTCACTCACTTTCACTAAGTAGGAGCAGGGGATTGGGGTGACGGAAGGAGTAAGTCTCTGTCCGGAGATGCAGACTGTAGAGCACAACCAGAAATGAGATATTCAGGTGGCAGGAGTGAGCTCCAGACTGGAGCAGAGGATTTGGGTTCAGGAGGCAGTGAGGGTTCCAGCTCAGTGAGGGTGGAGGCTCTGGTGTGGGGCTGGAGATGAAGGACAGAGGATCAGGAAAAAACTCAGGTCTGGGGCATCAGGTTAGGTATGGGAGAGGGTGCAGGTTCTGCGAGGGAGTCTGGGTGTGAGAGAGGGCTCAGGATTGGGGCACTGGGTTGGATGCCAGCTCTGGCCAGGCAGTGAAAGGGAGAGGGGCTCCTGCAGCTTGTATTGTACATGACTCTCAGCAAACAGGAGCGGTGGAGCCAGTGCATGAGGCAAGGATAGTGCCGAGCCCTCATGGCTGTCTCCATGGCTAGGAGCTATTCATGCATCCATGCCTAGGAGCTAACCCCTTTTTGGTGCTGCACAGAGCCAGGTTAGGAATGAAGCCTGCCTTAGTCCTGCTGTGCCACCAACCACACTTTTAGTGGCCTAGTCAGTAGTGCTGACTGGAGCTGCCAAAGCCCCTTCAATCAAGCATTGTGGTCAAAAACTGGACCCCTGACAACCCTAGAGTGAGGGGTAATGTAGTAGTGGCCATCCCTCCATTGCCTGGCCTTTCTCTTCCCCCTTCCCCTGCACATGTACTTTCATGGAGATTCAGAAGAATGCTTATTCCATGGGTGGAGAAAGGGTGAGGTAGTAGTAGTTACTCTTCTCCAGATTGCATACACACATACCCCCATACACACATGGATGTGCATGCACAAACACATACACTCCCATGAGACAAATGTTCATAACATTACAGTACATTAAATCTACAGTAGCTTCCCTCTGCTTGCTGTGGACATATAGCCAACACATACTCATTTAGGAGGCAGTGGTCGGGAGATCTCCTAGAAATCTAGGAAAAGTGAGGGTAGGCCTACTAAAGAGCAGCAGAAAGGTGAGTAACCAGTTGCAAATGTAGACACAAGGCGTGTGTCTTAGACTACAGGGTTTTGTCGACAAAAGTGAATTTTTGTCGACAAAACTATACCTGCGTCTACACTACCACAACAGTAAGACGACAGAACGTGGCAGTTTTGTCGACGGTGGTAAACCTCATTCTATGAGGAATAACACTTTTGTCGACAAAGTTCTGTCGACAAAAGGTAAATGTGGATGCAGAGAAGAATTTATGTCGACATAAAAGGTCTCCAGGAAGAAGCCCTGGTGGACACTCCTGCCACAGCTTTCAACTCTATTGTTCCTGCCTGCAGCCATTGGCACTGGCGCATGTTTTTGGACCTAGTGCGCCAGCACATCTTGGTCCTGCAAGGGATGCAGGTTGCAATGAACCAGAGGATGGAGGCAGAGGCAGAGTGGTGCAGGTGCATGCTGGATGAGTTTGTCCAGCAGCACACTGAGATTTGCACTGCTATCGGGGAGGCTATGGCCTTCCCCGGTCCTGGTCCTGGTCCTGCTCCTCCTGCTCAGCCTGCCCCCCACTCATTCCCTGCCCTCCTCCCTCAGGCCCTGCCATCCCAGACACAGGTACAGCCCCACCTCCTGTCCAGCCCCAGCCCTCTACTGACCCAGGCCGCATGCGCGGCCGTGTGCGAGAGGGCCTCCACAGCCAAAGTGCCAGGGGCTCTTCAACAAGGCAGCACCCTCATCTCTGAGCCTCCCTCCACCCTTCCAGGTTGACATTCCCCCTTCCCACCTGGGAGAGTCACTGAGGGAAGCACTTTACTTTGTTTACAAATACTTTATTTTTCTGAACAAAAGAGTATTTTAGTTTTTCAAAAAACCAACAGTGAAATAAACTGTAAACATTTTTTCACCAACACCTGTCTCTGTTCTCAGTGCGTGATGAATCAGTACAATGTGTGAATGTGGGGCCGGGAGTGGCTTTGGGGAGAGGCATGGGGCAGTTCCACATTTGGAAGAGCCCAGAGAAAATCATCAGCATCCTTGGGAGAATTGCTCCCTCAGGGCTTCACGAAGGCGTAAGCCCAGCTGGTGACCAGGATGGCAGCTGTCCAGAGCTGCTCAAAGTGACTCCCCTCCACATCAGCCCATGTCCCCCACGCAGGGAGGAAGGCCTCCCCTTTCCTCTCCAAGGTTGTACAGCACACAGCATGCTGCAAACATATCGGGGACGTTGTGTTCCCCTAAGTCCAGCCAAGTGAGCAGGCATCTAAATCTGCCCTTCAGATGGCCAAAGGCGCACTCCACCTGGAAGCGAGCCCGATTCAGGCAGGAGTTAAACAGTTCCCTGCTCTCATCCACGTGGCTGGCGTAGGGCTTCATGAGCCAGGGCATAAGGGGGTACACTGCGTCAGCCACAAAACACGTAGGCATCTGCACATCCCTGACTGCATAGTTCCTCTCTGGGAAAAATGCCCCAGCCTGCAGCCTACGGTACAGGTAGGAGTTCTGAAATATGCGGGCATCGTGTACTCAGCCTGACCACCCGACACAAATGTCTGTGAATTGTCCCTGGTGGTTGACCAGAGCCTGCAGCACCATGGAAAAGTATATTTCTATTAATATACTGTGCTGCTTGATGGGGTGGTGCACGGATCGGGATGTGAGTCCCGTCGAGTACTCCACTGCAGTTTGGAAAACCCAGCCCTGCAAATCCAGCCAAGATGGTATCCAGGTCTCTGAGGCGGGCAGTCCTGTGAAGCAGCTCTGAATTGATGGCCATCACCACCTGCAGAAAGGGACAAATACAAACACACATAACACGACATTAGAAGCATTGCATGAGCTAATGAGAGGTGCTCCCCTCCTCCCCCAGACCGCGAGAGTCCCCCCTCAGGCAACCCCCGCTTGCCCCCCGCACCACCACAGGGTGAGGCCAGGCAGGTTTCTACCACTCCCACCCCATCCCCCATTCCCTGTGCCTGGTCCTGACCGTCCCCCTTATCCGCCCGCCCCCGCTCCCATGGACTGTCCCCCGAGAGTGACTTACCTCCATCAAGACGGCCCTGATAGTAGACCTCCCCACACTGAACTGATGTCCCACAGAGCAGTAGCTGTCAGGGGTGGCCAGCTTTTACAGAGCAATAGCAACATGCTTCTCCAGGGGGATGGCGGCCCACAAGCGGGTGTCCTGGCGTTGCAGGACAGAGGCAAGCCAGGCTCAGAGCTCCTGGAAGGTGGAGTTCCACATCCAGAAGTTTCAGAACCACTGGTCGTCATCCCATAAGAAGCTGGTCCCACCAGTCAGAACTGGTGTCCAGCTTCCAAACTCACCTCTCCAAGATTAAGTTTGGGGGCAAGGGCAGTAGGGCTGCAGCCTGAGTGAGGGGCTCGAAGCTGGGCTCTGAATCCAGCTCTGCCGCACACGTCATGATGCTCTCATGAAGATGCAGCAGAACTTCCATCATCACAGTACGGGGCCATCCCCTGCCCAGGGGCAGCTCAGGCTCCATGGCTAAAAACACAGTGAAAAGCAAAAATACAAACCTGAAAATAAACTGCTGTCATGTCAGAGGAAGCAGGGCAACCAAAGCAAGAACTGCAGCAGTGTTGCTTTCCCTCTAGGAGGTAGGCAAGCCAGAAGCAGGAGCAGAGCAATAGCTGTCCAGGAGGATCCCTTTAAGCACGCATCTCTGTAAAGAGCATGCAGGAGCACCTGGACTTAAAGGCTGCCCCTGTGACCTGCCAGAAGCACTTCCAGGTACCTTCTTTTGTCCACAGAGTGTCCTCCAGTCTGGATGCTCTTTGTCAACAAAGCGGATCAATTTTTCGATCCACATAATGCAGTCTAGATGCTCTTTGTCGACAAAAGCCCGTAGTCTAGATGTACCCTAGCATATCCACAGGTCTGGATGCAAGGGTCTACTCCTGCCTCTTTAGCCGAAGGGAAAACATTGTGCTGTCTTCCCCCAGTAGAAGAAGTAGGAGGAAACTCAGTGATGGCTAAGGATTCCAGATTTTCCATTCCATTTCTGTAAGGAAAAATGGAGCCCTTTGCATTATTTAATGCTAGAACCCAGGCCTTCGATTTTCATAACAGTTTTAATTTTTATTCTTGAATTGATATTTTTGCCAGGATGAAAGTGATGCTGATTAATATTAATTTAACTGAAATAGGAAATCTTCTCTTTTCAGAAGAGTGTGTCCATGATTTAGTTCTCACATCAAGAAACTGAAACATCTGCTATGCACAAATTAAAACAAATTTGCCATTGCTTTAAAGGACAGGCAATTGTAATAATGAGAAGAACAGACATAATGTGCTGCAATTTACGTATAAAGAGCTATTCTTCATATTTAATATCTAATCATTAAGCCACAGGTTGGAAGTAGCAACAATTGCTGCATTAAAATGTGAATTATAAAAATGTCTTAGTGTTTTAACATTTGGAAAGCTGCCTACATAAAACTCAAAATACATTTGGCTTAACCTAAATTGTACAATAATTTCTATTTAGATCAGGTCTTTTCCATACATCTCTCAGTTCAATGTGTTATGGTACTTCCAGGCACAGGATTGTATTTCCTAACCTACTGCACCATGCCCATAGTGCTGATTTTAACTTAGGAGCTATATCCAATAGCTATAAAAAAGTGACCAGCAAGCCAATGGCTTCATAGTTATGATGCAGATTCTGAGAGCCAGTAAGGAAGTGTAGAGGGCTAACTCTGATGTCCATTACACAGGTCGATATCTACTTCTTTTCACTTATCACTATGTTTACACTGCAAAGTTAATTTGAAATAACAGCCATTATTTTGAATTAACTTTAATAATGTCTATACATGCAAACTGCTATTTCAAAATTACTTTGAAATAGCGGAGCGCTTAATTCAAATTTGGTAAACCTCGAATTATGGGCATCTACTCCCTAGCAAAGGTATAAAAATGGCTTTTTCTGGATGCCAGCAATTAAAAAAAAATTGGGGGTCAGAAAGTGTTCTGTCCAACACAAGATTAAATATTTTGGTCCAAATATCAGCCTTTTTAATGTTTAATTTTAAAAACAATTCAATTAAAAGGAAATTTTGAAACAAAAAGTCACTTTGAATGATCAAAACAAAACATTTCAATTTTGGAGAATAGCTTAATGTTTTTTCCCCCTACCAAAACTATTTGGTGAAACCAATATGAATTTGCAAAACATTTTGGTGTTTCTGCATCTGCATTTTTCACTGAAAATTTAAGTCAACAAACTTCACCTAGCTGTTCTTCCCAAAAATGAGAACCTATGTATGGTACATTAAACGCCTGCACAGCTTGTGCAAAATTTGATTATTTGACAAAGGACTAACTGTAAGGTTTGGGAATGTTAGTGGAAAACTGTATTTCTCTTTCTCAAGTTAATCATCTAACCTGTGGGGAAGATAGAAAACCAGGACAGGAGATATAAAAACATCTGTGTCACCATCTGCTCTCAGGTGGCTTTGCTGTAGCATAGGAAACCTTTTCAAGGCTCAGCATCCCAGCAGTTGAACTACTATTGGACACGAACTACTATTTTCATGTTTGGAAAAGTTAGCTTTATTGAAAGCTGTTAAGACAATTATTTTTCAGATAAATTAAAAGATTTCTTATAGGCTTTTCAAACTTTGAAATGAAGACACCACAGGTTGAAGGAATAATTTAGCAATGTGGTAGTTTAAGGTATTAGTTACAGGATATAGCAAAATTCACCTGCATCAGGTTTCAGCCCTGAGCTATGTGGAGTTTAGGGAGATCCAGGACACTGCAGTGCACATACAAGACTCATTTTATTTCCAGTTTGCACAGGTTTATTCCTTTCTTCTGTATGCTACCTATATTTTCACAACAAACACCACAATCCCCTTGTGAAAAGCTTTTATCCAAACTTTCTAATAAACACTACTACCACATAATTAAACAAACCAAAATAAAACATCTTAGGAAACACAGAGGAAATTGTCCAAGTATTAAGACTTTTGTTTGAGATGTATTCTGCTCTTTCATGACATTCAACTCCTTGTCCTCTGACTTTCTTCAGTCCATGCTCTTTGGTGATCCTCTAGGATTAATCTTTCTCTAGCTGGATACCTCCTTACAGGGTTAGGATCTTGAGAACATGCTGGCAGTTCTATGTTAGCAAGTTGAACGTTGTTCACAGGATACATCTCAGGGTAAGGTTCAGGATGAATTGGAGGTTCCCCCGGTTACTCAACAAGATGACAAACTCACTAAACTGTTTCATTCACATTAGCTAATACATATATGGCTATACACAATATTAATGGGTATTATGCACAAAAATTCTAAGTTTTGGGCAGTCACGGTAACTGACTATATTTTCCCATAATTCTCTTCACCCATGTCCAGCAGCCTACAACATTTTTGCAAAGCTGAAGTCAGCTCTCTCATTATAAAACAGGAAACTTGTCAAAGCAAAGATGCATGAATACGCGTTACTGAGTGCAGTTAGGGAGTACTTCCACGGCTCATCAACACTTGCAATGTAGTATTCAAAACAAGATATTGGTAAGTATAGAGAGGTACCAAGGACAAAGCTAGCACAAATTAATAGGTTAAACTTAAAACTTGAGTTATGTACAGGAAACTTGTACCTTGTAAACAACTATATAGAAACAGGTTTGAGGTTTATCTTTGAAGCACACCTTGTGTACAGTGAACATGCTGCAAGATCAAAATTGCTTCCCGGAAGAGTAGGTACTCTGTCTCTCTCACACATTGTACTGCTTTGTTTTTAGAAAATAAGTTTGGTCATTTGCTCTCTTGAATGTTTAATTAACCATGAATGTAGTAAAAAAAATGGGCAGAGCTTTTAATCAAGTAAAAAAAATAAAAAATCAAAAGCATTGAAACATTCCATTGTATTCATTTTGAAACTATATTAATTTTGAGTTGTACTTCAGTTGTATTTTTTAAAAGTAAAAATGTCAATTGAAACTAACATTTCATTGAACCCAAAATGTCCTTTTTAAAAAAAAGAAATTAAGTACGGCCACTAGTTTAACCTAAAAATCAGTTATTTCAAAAGAGCGTTAGTGTGGATGTGCCGGTGCCGCTATTTAAAAATAACTACTCCCCAGTGCTTCTTGGGGCAGTAAGTTGAGGTAATGCATCTACATTAATGGAGGCTGCCGCGGACTAATTTTGGGGCTTCCCTGTAGTGGCGACACTCTATTTCATAATTTTGTACAATTGTGAGTTAAGTTGAATTAGTTATTTCGAAATAATTTCTGAGTGTAGACATGACCTGTGTCTGCTTGAGACACAGCTGTGCCTTATGGCAGTTGTAGTTCTGTATGCTTTTCTTCACATTCCTCTATGGGCTGTGCTATATGGCTGGGCTCCATCTTACCTGATGTACTATGGTTTCTCTGTGTGGCTGAAATGTCATGGTGCAACATGGTGCAGGAAGATACAATTTTCATTAGTTATAGAAATTTTTGCCAAGATCTATCTTTTCCTATGGAAAAACTTGGATTTTTTTAAATTCAAAACCTAACTATCTGACAAGAATTGTTTTGTTCATTGTATTTTGAACAGCCCTAATGACTGGATAACAAAATGGTTCTGGAAATTCCCCAAGAAAAGCAAGAGTACAGATTTTGAAATAAGCAGCCCCTTATTTCGAAATAACGGGCTTGGTAGTGTGCCGGGCTCTGCTTATAAATTTTACCTAAGGGGGGTTATTTCAAAATAAAGCCCAGTATAAATCAGTGCACAGGGATTAATGTTGACCCAAATAAAATGTCAGCCACACAGAATTTTGTAACAAAAAGTTTCAATAATTTTGACTGTCCAGATTTGACAGGAAAAGGAAAATGTTACAATTTTAGCATCTAGCTGGACAAAAGAGAAGCCTTTTCATTTGGACATGAAAATAGCAACTTTCACACTGAAAACAGTCATTCTACCTGAAATGTTCATTTAGGACAAGTTCCAAATTCCACTGACGTCACTAGTGAATTCCTAATTTGGATCAGGTCATATTTCACGTAAGGTTCACTTAAGCATAAGAAAGCTGTTTAACTAAGCTTCTGAACTGAACGACCTTTGGAGGCTTACCCATCACTGCAATTGCTAGTGTGAAAATGTTTCCCTTCTGTTTTCTAAATAAAAAAATATTCTATAATTAGCTTGCCTGATCAGGTATGAAGCAGCAAGTAACTGAAAAAAATTGATGTAGAGTTCTAAGCCTGATTATACAACTCTGGGAAAGACAAAAGAATATTTATGTTAAGTCTATTAAAATTAAGAAGGATTCCAAATAAGTTTTCACATAGTTTTCAACTTTGGGTGAGTAAATGTATTTCATAGAATCATAGAATAATAGGACTGGAAGGGACCTCGAGAGGTCATCGAGTCCAGCCCCCCGCCCTCAAGGCAGGACCAAGCTCCGTCTACACCATCCCTGACAGATGTCTATCTAACCTGTTCTTAAATATCTCCAGAGAGGGAGATTCCACCACCTCCCTTGGCAATTTATTCCAATATTTGACCACCCTGACAGTTAGGAATTTTTTCCTAATGTCCAATCTATTTGATATGATTTTTTTTTGCTTGAATCAATTACACTAGGTTCATTATTATCTGTTGACTTAACCAGAAATAACTTCGGTTCAAATACAATAATCACATTCAGAGCATCTAAATAATCTTAAAATTTGTCATCTGAAATATCTTGACTGTCACAAAATGTATCCAACCGTCTCCTTGATTTTCTATTGATCTTGCAAGAATACTGGTGCTTTTATTAGTATAATTTGTGGGGATAGATAATTGAACTAATTTACTCCAACAAGATAGCCAGCTGGAATTTATATTAATATTAACACTTTTTACTAAACAGGCAGCAAGGAATAACATTATGAAAAAAATAGCTTATTCCAGGAATGAACACCTCCTTTCTATTTGTTTAGATGTTAGACTGTAATGCCGCATCAACTTCTTCAGTTTTATTAAGAGAAGCTTTTCACCATTTATCTTATCTGTTTATCACAGTCAGTGTTTAGAATTCATGCAAATATATATATATATATTTATATACGTGTGTATGTATGTATGTATAATATAATTTATAAATAACAAAGTTAGCATACTAGTATTATGTTAATCATCCCAAGATATGCATCAAATCTTTTTTTTTTCCATTTTGCATAGCCTGTATAGTATGCACCATATCCTCAGCTTAAATGGAGAAACAAAAACTGACCATCTGCACAATGAGAAAACTCATCCACTTTGATTTGTTTCAGTTAACATAACTGAGTTGCTTACCAAAGACTGTGTCTAATAAGTAACAGTAGAATCTAATTACTCTAGACTCAAATGCTTTGAGATGTGGTAAGGCCTTGCTTCAGGAAACTGCCTAGTGTGTTTAAATACATCTATTCAATGCAGCACCTCAACATATTTTAAGCCCCAGTAACTTTCATGAAATAAAAGCACTTGCTTAAGTGCTGTCTAGACAGGGGCACTGGCAGCCTTTGAAGACCCTGAGGCAAGGTGTTTGGGGGGGTCCTGCTTCCAGGAAGGGCAGGACCGTGGGTTGAAGGGGTGGGGCCAGAGCCAGGGCCAGAAGTACCTCCAGCAGTGATGTAAATGGCCTGGGGCTTAGGCCACTGCAGCAGGAGAAGCTGGGAGCCCTGGACCCATTCGAATTGCTGGGCTCCAGGACAACTGCCCTCTTTGTCCCCCACCCCCACTGCATCAGTGGGCCTATGTCCAGAAAATGGCTGTAGATCAGTATTTTAATTTTTGAGGTAACTTTTTTCCATAATAGACTGAATCAAATCTTCTGTTCCAACATACCTTGATTTTGGTGACATTTAGAATATTTTTTTAGAGCCAAACTTTGAAATTTGATTTTATCTCCTCTAATAAAATGATAGGTAAATTATGGTTTTGAGCTAATCATTTGCCACATTCATGTTGGTTACTGATTAAATAACCTTCACAAGGACCTAAAGTAATTTGAAAAATAATTCTCAATATATATTTTGAGAAAGTGCTCAAAAGATTTCAGTGTAATGGTACAATCCTTGTCTCAGGAAAAGGAAGCAGAGCATATGTTATTGGAAGCCACCTATTGTGCTGAAGTTCCCAGAGAAAATTACTTTGTGAAGTAAAGTGGGATTGAGACCCCCTAATTGATGGAAGCAAACTTTAAGCTTGGAAACTTTAAGAGGGTTTTTCCTTCTCTAGAATATGAATCAGTATCCCTGACTTAGCTCCCTAGCTTACAGGCTGACAGATGTAAGACTGCTTGAGTAAAATATGCAATTTACCTGCATACAGTATTACCCCAAGGGGAACCATAGAGATTTCTCTCTCATCTTTTCATAAAATTGAAATTCAAGCTGTTCTCTCAGAGCTGATAACCCAGAGCTACATTCCTTACTTGCTGATTAAGGACTCTGAATGAGTAAGTGCTGCAGGCTAGGGCCCTGCATTTGCTTACTAAACCTGGTTGTGTCCAACTACTTGATGTATTATGTTTTGCTCTGCATTTGTACAGCACCTGGGACAATGAGGGCCCTGGTACATGACAGGGTCTGATAGATGCTACTGGAATACAAGTTTGTAATTAATTCACTATTATCATCATCAATCCCAAGAGTGGAGCATTTATTTGAAAACGTAGAGATGAATCTTAAGAGGAGACCTCATGTATACAAATGGGTGGAAGTGAAAGTAGTATAATCAGGTATTGGGGATACTATCATCTATTAAAAACCTATTGTAATTTTGAGCCTCATTCAAACACTTGCATGAAAGTGTATGATTACTGTCCCTTTTGTGGCCTGGATTGTGCCGCCTTTGTTTGGAAAGTGCTTTGTACATTTTGGACAGTACTGCAATCTAAACAAAATAATAATATGTATATTATTTTATGTTAAAGCACACAAAATTGGAAGACCATGTCACTAATTGATGAGCTTCATGCATAGGCTTCAGCTTCAGTGTGGCTTTCATAAATGGGGAGACTTAATGTCATATCTATGACTAACATGTCATACTGGGATGGGAATAAGCCATCCCCAGAGCAACGTAAGTGTTGGCGTGGACGGCTCTGTGTTAGCAGGGAGCTCTCTCCTGTGGGCATAGAGCATCTTTCCTAGATGCTCTGCAGTGGTCAAGCTGCTTCCACAGTCGCAGTGCTACTGTAGTGCATCTAGTGTAGACTAGCCATCATATCCTGTGTCCTTCTGTTCCTATTTGGGGACAGCTGTCATTGTCTGCATACAATAAAAGCATCTGTCTGAGAAGGATTGTTGGCTTACTGATCTATTCTGCAAAGAAAAAGCAGGCTGCCCTGGAGGGATGAGACTCATACAGATGTAAAGAGTTACTTACAGAAGAACTTATAGTATTTTTCAAGACACATGAAAGGGAGCTTTATAATTGTAAAGGGAAACTAAAACTAATGGATCTACTCACAGCAAATGAGATTAAATGCATAAAGATATTACTGGAAAGATCTGAGCAGTGCTTATGTGGAAATGTGTGACCTATTCACACTTAACAGGCTTACTTTTATTTGAAAAAACTGATTTTTGTCATTGTTGTTTCAGGTGGATTTGTTAAATATCAGTTACAATCCCTTTCCGGTAAAAGAGAGCAGCAGAATTTAAAGGACTAGAATACAGCTTGAGAAGAAAAGGAAGGTAGCAGATATGCTGTAATGACCTGAAAAAAATCATTTTCACCCTTTGATGTTCTTGACCAGGACAGTGGGTAACTGCTAATTTGGAGCTTGTCAACACAGCTCCATAGTGTGGGAACGTAAATTGTAGTTTGCCTGGAAGTGTTGTGCTGTGACAACCCTGTATAGGCCATGTCAGAATGAATCAAAAGTACTTAGTTTGTCTAAACATAGCCCTATTAGAGCCCCATAAAGTCAGCACACCTGTGTAGAAAAGCCACGAATCTCACAACTGAGATGCAAATTAAATTAATATATATATATATATATATATAATTTAATTGAAAGCGGTAATTACAGACTGCAGCAGCACTTTAATATGAAATTATTTTAAAAACTGCAGTGGAAACTCAGGAAGTAGATTGTAATCACATTAAAAATGAGCAAAGTTTTTTGGACAATAATTTATTCACTGAAAATGAAATTTCTGATGACCAAAAATTTGCAAGTTTCACACGATTTTGCTAAAGCATTTCACCTCAAAATAATTTCCAAGAGAGATTCACAAGGGAATTTATGTACCATTTACAAAATGATTCAAGAAAAAGCAGACATATTCTTCTTCTCTTAGTCCAGGTATCAGAACATCTAGCTGGGATATGGAGGACCCAGGTTCAAATCCATAGTTTGGAACAAGGATTTGAACACTTAGGGTGAGTCTACACTGCACCCTTACACCAAAATAAGCAATGCCAATTGCCTAGCTTATTTCTAGGTAATTTCTAAAGAGCTCATTTAGACATTTGGAGCTGTCTACCCAGCACCAAATTTCAAAATAAAGCACTATTCTGAAACATCCCTTAGCCTTCGTGGAATGATATCATGCCTGATATTTCAAAATTTATTTCAAAATAATGTGCTACTTAAAAAATGTGGAATAGATATTTGGGGATACTTCCGGTATCCTGAAATATCTTCGCAGTGTATACATAGCCTTATAGTTTCCATAGGCCTTAGCCACCAGATTATAGCTATTCTGAGTTGGGAATCTCCCCTATAGAAGATGTAATACTTTGCATAAATGACTTGACTAGTCAATATTGATGTATTGGAGGCTCCAAGATTTCTGCACTTCCTCCAAGATGTTCCATCAGCTAGTGAGTTTTGAATAGTTTTATCTGGGAACTGGAATGAGAGTTTATTGGAGCATAGATGTTGTCTTCTAATTTATTAAAAGTTAAATATTTATGTAAAGATTAACCACAGAAATTTTAAACTATAATTTGTAGTTTGATCACTGAATGAAGAGCCTGTGAAACAAAATTCTGCAAACCTTAAGATGTCTTGTGATGACACAATAATGCCTGGAACATATAACTTCATGTCATAGAAATTTCCTGGTTCAAATGTATTATTGGCCACTGACTTTTAGACTGATATTGAAGGAATTTAAACACATCATAGAAAATATGCAGTTCACCTGAAAAAAAGGTCACAGGAAGTGAAAAACAGTGATCTTTTACCGAGTCTAGTAGAGGCAATCTCAATAGATTTTCGTAATCATTATATTCCACATTTGAGAAGCTTACTTCAAGATCATGGATAAAATACAGAAAACATAGTCCCACTTAATATTATGATTTCATTTATACATTGCGTACAAAAAAATTAACTAATGACTATTAGATGTTAGAAGCAAGCTCCCAGTGTGAGTGGTGTCAGAGCTTATATAGATGGTTATAAGATCATAAGCTAAAGATGTTTACATGATAAGCCATGATTATAAGCAACTTTTTGATTGTTTAGACTCTAACAATTTATTAAAACATCTATTAATCATGTTTAACCCTTTATAAACTATTTTAATGGAACCTCAATATAAAGTGGAACCAAAAAAAGTTATTTTCTTATAAATCTTGGGGGGGGGGGGTGGAGAAACACATACTATGTTAAAAATGAAAAAGATATTTTGCATTAATTTCCAGGGTCTTTAGCAATATAAATACATCATCAATGCAAAGATTTCTATGGATACGAGAAGAGGCTTAATTGGTTAATGGTCACACACAGACATTTTATTTTTTTAGGGCAGGGGGCTGGTCGTGAGGAGGTTAAGGGTTGGGGGTGCAGGAGGTCCAGGAATCAGGGCTGAGAGCTAAGGATGGCTGTGGTTAGTATTCCAAATTTGGGGTAATTTAACTAAAAAGACCCCCTAGATACAGCCCCTAGGGGAAAAAACAAAACAAAATCTTTTCTTAAAGTTGACCTAGTCCACCAATATATTTTTGCCCGGACCTGAGGATCAAACCATGTCTTTGATCATAATACAAAGGTGTTACTCACTTGTGTTTTGCCCTCAGAAAGTGCATGACACCCACTGTCTCTGATATAAAAAAAAATTCACTTTTTCAGTTAGTCTTGTGCCTTGGGCTCATGATGCTAAATGGATTATATCAGTGGTTTTCAGTCTTTCATTTTCAGGCCCCCTAAACCTTTGACTCATGTTTTTCCTTGATTTGGAAATCTTATGCACAGTCTGCAGTCCCACAAGGGTCTGCAGATTATAGGTTCAAAGCCACTGGATTACAGTGAGAATGTGTAAAGAAAGAGCTATAGAGGGCTGAAAGCCACCTTTACTCAATGCAAGTGTATGGCGCTCCAAAAGAGGTTCTCAACCTGCAGACCACAAACTGCTTGTGGCCCAGTCAGTACACAGTTGCAGCACATGAAACGTTCCCTCAAGGCCATACAAGTAGTGTATATATATATTCTTATAAATTGTGTATTAATTAGTATTAATTAGCATTAATGCGGCCAACATCACACACACAGAGCTGCATATGTGGCACAAAATGGTAAAGAGTTAAAAAACAACATATAGTCCTGCAGCACCTTAGAAACTAACAAAAATGTAGATGGTATCATGAGCTTTCATGGGCACAACCCACTTCTTCAGAAGAATGGAGTTAAGGGGTACAGGTTGCAAAATAAATAGCAGAGAAAGTGAGGGATGGGGGAAAGAGAAGGAAAAATATGGGAATAATTGTCAGTTAGACTGTCCATGATAAATGAATCTGATAGAGAGGGTTTTAAGTACTCTTTAGTATCTAGTGCTTGGTTTTTTATATCATTAGGATGTGGAATGTAGCAGGTAATCCAGTTAAGATCTTTGTTTAAATGTCTATTGCAGATATCAGACTGGTAAATGAAATTAAGTTCTACAGCTTCCCTTTCCAGTTGGTTTTTGAAAATGGCTTGTAATAATATGACAACTTCGAGATCTATTAATGAGTGCCCGGCCTCCTGGCTCCCATTGTCTGCAAATAGTGAACCGCAGCCAATGGGATCCATGAAGCTCCATGGATGTGGAGCCAGTAAGTAAACAAACTGGAGCAGCCTGTTAGCATCCTTCTCAGAGTGGGTCTGCAGATCATTTTGAGAAACCCTGCTCTAAGCTAGTGTGCTAAAGATAGAGCAGCAAGTGTAGCATGGGCATTGGTGAGCAGCAGTACAAACTAGCCATCTTAAATATGAACCCAATGGGTTCACTCGGTTAGCTAGCACAGCGTTGCTGCTGCTGCTGCTGCTGCTGCTGTCTGTGTGACAGCCCTTACACTATTATTTTTAGCATGCTATTTTTAGAGCTAGTATGAATATGGCTATGCAATCACACTCCAAGGGAATCGCACTCCAAGGTCATAGCATAGAAGTGGCCTTAGTTACCACCTCCCTAATAGTCGAACTTAAAAAAGGTGTGCTCTAAGTGGAAGCCATGTTTTTGTCTAAGGCTGCTCCACTTAATGACCCTCTGTTGTTAGCCTTGTATCATCCAAGCCAGTCTTAGGGGTGGGCGAGCCGGGCGATCATCTGGGGCCTCCGTTTTCAAGGGGCTGCCAACAGAGCCCAACGGAAGCCCGCTCGGGATACAGGTTTCAGTTTTATTAAAGAGGCCACTACCACATTTCGGCTCTTTTTGCCCCCCCGACAAATTTTGTCTTGTGGTTGCCCAGGGCCAATAGTTGGTTAGCACTGTCTCTGGGTGTCACATCCAAGAATTTCTCTTGTTACTTGCTATGGAGTTTAGCTCAACACAAAAACAAATGACAACAGAATAAGCAAAATCTAGTCAACACAGAGTTTGCAGCTTGACAAAAATATACTCAGAGATTTTATAGTCACAGAGATAATAAATTGCACATAGGCAGGTTTCCCCAAATCATCACAATAACATTTCAAGGATTTTTCACTGCCAGACTGTTTCCATTATTGCAAAACAACTCTAAGAAGTTCTCTTCATTGTTTGATGGTATGTTTAGTCTTAAAAAATGTTTCACAAAAGCTAATCTAAATGTTGGCTTAAATTACCAGAGTTATGTTTAATTGGAGCAAATTCCAGTGTTTGGATTGAGCTTTGTAAAACATTTGTGTCTACTCCCCAGGAGGTTCATGTTAGCTGCTGAATCAAGAGAGTGCAGAAAGTGATCTTTTTCTTTGTGTCCCAGAAGAGACCAGTAGGTGAGACTATGGCCAGTTTAACCCTAAGAAAGTGACAGTTGTCTAGAAAGGGAATAGTCCTTAACACAGACTGTATGGGGTAGAATTGCCAATTCATTCCTCACAGGGAAGGTTTTGACTGCCATTTTATAGTCACTTAATACAAATCTCCACTGATGAGTATAAGTGGCAAGAGCATGTGTGTCCTGGCTAAGTGACACTTGGATATTGTGAAGATCATTGCCCACACCAGCGGGACGGATGTCATCCACATATATGTATTTATTGGCCTTGGTTGTAGGTATGTCTAATATATATCTTTAAAACAGGAGAGGAGCTAGAGCTGGTTTTTGTGGAAGTCCTTATGGAGATGTCTAAGCTCGGCTGATTTTGTCTCCAGCTTGCAAGAAGAAGCCCTTATTCATTATTATTTCCATTATGAATGGATCCATTGGCTTACTGGGAATATTCTGCAACAGACTGGCAATCAGTCCCACAGGCCAGATAGTATCATATGCTGCTGACAGATCCATCACAATCAGTTTTATTGCCCTTCTTGGAGACATCTTTGATATCTTATGTTAGGCAAATGACGTGATCTTGGGTTCTTGCTCTGAAGCCAGCCTGAACAAAAGACAATTGTGGTTTGATAATGTAAGTAATGCATGTCAGAGTTTCTCCATAAGCTTGGAAGTGATCCAAATGAAAGAGCTGTGTAATCTAATTTTAGTTAGGCAATCAAGAAGCTGCTATGCTCAGTGGCAATAATGCTGATTATGCATTTAACACATTTGTAAGAAGGTTGCTTTTCATTGCACAGACCTGGGTTATGTGTCTGGGGAGGACAGGACATTGCCAGAACTTGTTCTCCTAAGGATGCATGGAGGTCTGCATGTGGAAGGACAAGAGAACTGAGCTAGGAGATGAATTGGTCCTGATTATCTTCGCCTAATGTGCGATAATGATGGTACAAGCACAGCACAACAAGCTGTCCTTAGATGATCCAGACATGACATAATATAGAGGAACCAGCCCAGGCTCACTTGGTTCAAACAGACCAGATCTTCTGGGTAAAAAGATGAGTTTGTGGGAAAGTAGTGTGAGCCCTGCCCACAGACAAGTCCTAAACAGCCCAGCTGGATGCCCCTTTTTGTAACAGGTACTCTTTCATTTTGAGGTGTGAAGCATTGTATATCTGCAGATACCTGTGTATCTCAAAAGGTGATTTACCTAGACCCGGAGTGTTCTTAAGTCTAGTTACAACATTCCCCTAAAATGCGTGCTTTGAAAGTACCTGCTGTTTTATTAAGTAAGACATAATGAATCTCTATGCTGGAATTGTGATTGACATCAGCATAAAATGTGCTGTTCTGTGCAAGTGGGTGATTGGATCATCAGTTCCCCCCCCCACACACACACACACATGTTGTTATTAATACTATTTCTATATTAGATGTAGGTGCTGTATTGTAAATTACTTCTCATTTTCCACCTGGAATCTAGCATAGGAACCCTGCAAAGCACGTCTTTTGCACCAGCTGAAAAAACAGAAGTCCCTTATATTCTCAAGACTGCTTATCTCAAAACTATACACAGTGTTGTTATAGCCTTTGCAAACTCGGGATATTAAAGAAACAAGGTGGATAAGGAAATAAGTTTTCAAGAACTCTTGGTCCACAAAAATGTGTCTCAACAGAAATCTTATAGCTGACTTAAATATATAATCAATTAGCCAAAACAACTCAGGTTTGCTAGCCTCTAGAAAAGCCAGCTCCCCTGGTCACATTAGCTTTTTTTCCAATGGACATCAAATATCTTTCTTGCTACAATATAATTCAAATAAACTAGAGCAAAGTAATTGTCTTTAATATACAGGTCTACTTCAATTCACTAGTGTAAAAATCACAAATCCCTTTGCTGGAGAATAAAATTGTTTACAGACAATCAGTACAGGCAGAAAATTTTGGAGTGACAAAAAAAATCTATGAGTTAATTTCTTGGCCATTTGCCATCTGCTGATGTGGTGACAGTAACAGTTTAGATAATTAAAGATCAGAGTCACTAAATGTTCAGTTATCTTAGTTATGCAAATTGACATCAACCATGCATGAGTGGCTTAACACTTGGTAAAACTAAAATTCTTTTATTATCCCTTATTTTCAGTGCTGCTACGTATGATAAAGCTCTGCCTAGTTAATTAATGTTCCATTCAACAGAGAGGTCATAGGCCTTGTGCTATTGTGTGGAAGAATTTTCCACATTTCTCCTCAGATGATATTTAGCAGTGCACTAACTTTAGCTGGCTACACTACTGAGAAATTGTCTGCTTCAGGAATTTTAGACATTAAATCTACTGAAGTGAGCCTAGTCACACCTATTTAACAGGACCTACTATCCAAAATAGATTTCATATACTTAAAGTGCACTGAACACATCAGACAGATTTTCCTAAAGCAGCTTTTTGGCTAGAGCTATCACCCTTTTCCATGGAAACAGTTGTAATTAGTTCAGAAGAAGATTATGAAATGCTGCTTTATTGTTCATCAGAGCCCCTTTGAATGTAGTTAACCAAAGCCATGCCTGATGTAAATCCTTTGACAAAGGAATTACCCCCCAGTATTATCAAAGCTCAATATAGCTAGTGTTTAGGTTTCAGTTTTATTTATTGTATGTTCATTTGTACATGGTTAAAACCACAAGACTATCTTAATCATTTTCATACTGGTCCTCATCATCAGAATTGGTAGTCCTATGTTCTACTAACATCCTACTGAAGTCACAATAGAATCATAGAAGATTAGGGTTGGAAGAGACCTCAGGAAGTCATCAAATCCACCCCCTGCTCAAAGCAGAACCAACACTAACTAAATCATCTCTGCCAGGACTTTGTCAAGCCTGGCCTTCAAAATCTCAAAGGATGGAAATTCCACCATCTTTGTAGGCAACCCATTCTAGTGCCAGGATTTATCCAGCAGCATTAGAAATGCATTTCCCCCAGTGTACTCATCACATTCAGCATCAGCACATTGGTAACAGTGGGTCTTGTGCATTACACACCACCATGAATTTACCTGCTGCTACATAGTGGGGATTGCTCAGTGTATCCATTGTAGCAGTGGGCTGTGAACTCTCTTCTACTGGAAGCCACATAGGTGGCACAGTACACTGCTCTAAGGAGCAATTTTAACTGTATGGGTGTGTCTAAACTACATGGCTCCATCTGTATGTAAGTCGGAACTGGCGTCCAGATTCAGCCGCTGCTGAAACTGACCAGCGGCTGACTACAGGAAGCCCGAGGCAGAGATGCTCTGCCCCAGGCTTCCTGGAATCAGCCACTGATCAGTTTCAACAGTGGCTGAATCTGGACGCCAGTTCTGACTTACATACAGATTCAACTTAAGAACCCCAGGCGTCCCCAAGTCAGCTGCTGCTGAAACTGATCAGCGGCTGATTCCAGGAAGCCCGGGGCAGAGCAACTCTGCCTTGGGCTTTCTGTAGTCAGCCGGTGGTCAGTTTCAGCAGCGGCTGACTTGGGGACGCCTGGGGCAGAGCAGCTGGGGTGCTGCTGGGTTGCTCCAGTAGCGCCGCTCCTCGGCGCTACTGGACCAACCCAGCAGCACCCCAGCTGCTGTGCCCTAGGCGTCCTGATTCAGCCACTGCTGAAACTGAACAGCAGCGGCTGAATCAGGACACCTGGGGCAGAGCAGCTGGGGTGCTGCCGGGTTGGTCCAGTAGCGCCGAGAGCGGAGCTGCGGGACCAACCGGCAGCGCCCCAGCTTCTCTACCACAGGCGTCCCGAGAAAAGCCTGGTCTGCTGGGGGGGGCGCACTAGCTGTGCCCCCCCCCAGCAGACCAGGGAGACACGGGCGGCAGGACCGAGACGCGCCGCGGTCCTGCCGCCCCTTTCCTCCGCGTCTCCCTGGTCTGCTGGGGGGAGTCCCCCTAGCAGACTAGGGAGTCTCGGAGCAGCGTTTCTTGCCCCGGAGGACGCAAGTGGTAGGACCGCGGCGCGTCTGGGTGGTCCTGCCGCCCGCGTCCTCCAGGGCGAGAAAAGCCCTGTTCGTAACCCGGGGACTGCCTGTATTTAAATCGCGGCTTCATTTCCCTTTACCGAACAAACAAATCTACATGGCTCCGTCGACGGAGCCATGTAGTCTAGACGTACCCTATGAGTGTCATTGATAGGCTGCTGGAAGAAGAACTCATCGATAGCCTAGTGGAATGGCTGATCTTCAAGTGAGGGCTGCATCTGTAAGTACACAGAAATAATTTACTGGGTATCTCAAAATCTTTCTGGGGAGGAGGGACGGGAATGTCCATATGATCATTACTGACAGCATAAATACAGTGGATATTGTGAATTATAGTGATTATGCAGAGCTTCACCAGACTACCAGCTCTCTTGTAATGTAGTGACATCCAGTGAGGAAAAATAAGCTAAGAATTTTTCCAGTGAGGAAAAATGAGCTAAGAAGATGCTGAAGAAGCAGCAGCAATAGCCAAGAGGGTGAGTATGGCTGCAGCAGGAGCTGGTAGGTACTCAGGACATTTAAAAATGAAGTCACTTGTTTAAGTGTGCAGATGAGGATTTAGTAGCCTAACTTTATACACCAGTTTTTGAAAATCTTTTTTCTTCCTCGCTGAAGTGCTTTAGCTCCCCAACTATAAATGGGAACAACAATCACACATACTTTCTCTGACTATTTGTCTGTTCTGTTTATACTTTGGGACACGTAATTTGTGTTTTGTGCATATAAACTGGTGGACAATGCCGTCTTGATCTTGGTAGGGCCTCTGAGTATTACTGTAGTGCACACAGAGGAAAGGAGAAAAAGAGGAAGTCAGGATGAGGATCACTGTAATAAAATTCCACTTGCACAGGCTCACCTGGAATGCACAACTTGATGTTTGGAATTATTTAAATATTTGAGCCTGACTTTCAGTATAGAGAGTCCTCAGTACAAATGAGAGAGACCCTTTGTTTAAATGAGAAACATGGCCCTTTGTCTGCCATTTAGATATTTTTAAATTTTGGATTAAAAAAACCCATACCTCTTGTGCTCCTTTAATATTGCTGTCCCACCCATCAGGTTCATTTATATTCTATTTCTTTTATTATTTATTCACTTCAGGTTTCACGGAGGTAACAAAGCAGAAATTAGCCCCCACTGTGACTTAAATGTACCTTATTATTAACATTTAACAATAAAGTTAGAGATTTACACACAATCATGTAACAGAGCAAACAAGACTGTAACAATGAATGGTCTATTCCTAAGGACTAATATGTAAATACTTTATTGCAGGTTTTTTAAAGTGTGCATTATTTAATAGACAGCCTTCAGTGGCTCCAAAAGGAATTGTCGCAGTCCAGAATGCCAAGTCCTACTTCTAGACACTTTTCTCTATAGATTTTTAAGCTGACTGAACTGCTGCACTGAATTAATCTGTCAGGTACTACATATGCATGGTAAATTTGAGTGCTCAAAATTGGGAATATTGTGCCGAATTTACTGAGCATGCAGAATGGGAATTAGTGAACCTCCAAAGAATGCAGTGTTTGAGTTATTCAAATTACTTGCAAACTATTTGAATTATCACCTAAGAATTTTTTGTTTCCATGACTGGTACATAACATACCTTTATGAGACATAAAGATGTAACAGGAGTCTTAGAAGTTAAACCCTGATATAACCAATACTTTGAGCAAGTTTACTCTAGGAACATGCGCTGAAATGGCACATTTTGGGTGAACAGTGCAGAACCTGCCCAAACAGCTAATTCCAAAATCATAATTACAGTTACTTAAACTGGATACTTGTTTATGCTCATCCACTCACAAGAACATATCAAGGTATGCTGGTGTACAGTGAAAAGAAGCCTAATTTCATATTGTGACTATATTAATGAGCACAAAGTTCTCTTCTACAAGCAGTTTTCAAACAATCTGCCGGTGGAAATATTCAACATATTCAATATGTTTCTGCCAACAGAGGTTTGAACATCAACTTTATAAACACTGATTTGTTCATACAATGTATACTGAAAAAGTCTTATTAAATATCTAAAGTATATATGCTATGTGCTGTCTATTTTAGACTTCATTTCCTTTTCCACAAAAACAAGTTAACACTGCTGTATGTGTCCCTATGACATCAGTTAGCAGAAAGAATTGTTCAATGCTATATATTGTACCACAAGCACAGAGCATGTTCCTGAAATTTTTCATTGAAAATGATGTTAACAACCTAATAGAAAAAAGTCATTGTTGTTTTGTGTCTGCTACCCAGTGTACTCTGAAGTGTTACAGAAGAAAAATACTCAGTTTGAATGGCTTGCCTGGGCTCTTAATTTTCAATATATTTCTCAAGAGAGTCATGGTGTTAAGGTAAATATTCAGAGATGCCTGTTGCTAATATATGCTACCAATTTACAACACTGATCAATGTGGTTGAAGCTAGAATGATAACTTGATGACACTTTCATTCCTGTCACATGGTTTCAGCTACTTGATGTGCCTCAGTCAGAAACACACCCAGATAGTTTCCTTTTTTACCCCCTGTTCCTCCCCCGCATCCCAGTTCTCCAATGACAGGAGCATAATTTAGCAGGAGTTTTCACACAGGTTCTGTCCTCTGTACAGCTCACACTCTAAACTCCTCTCCCATTCTGTCTCTCCTTGATCTTAACTGGTTAACACACCAGAAAGACAATTTCCCAGCCTTTGATATTGGCATCACCACACCAAATACTGTGAATGAGACAAATTCACCCTGATTTAATTAGCTTCATTAACACTGGTCTTACAATTAACAAGTAACTTTTTTTACTATTATATACTCTCTGCATTCTGTAATTTCCACCCCAACTCACCTGATGAAGTGGTTTTATCTACAAAAGCTAATAAATGTGTTAGTCTCTAGGGGTACATCTACACAGCAACATAATTTCAAAATAACTAGCATTATTTCGAAATAACTTAGTCCACATCTACACAGCAGCAGTTATTTTGAAATAATGTTGAAATACTGTCAACTTGGAGGATGTCTTACTCTGACTCCTGTAACCCTCATTGTATGAGGAGAAAGGGAAATTGGAAGAAGAGTGCTCTTTTTCAAAATAAGTGCTGTGTAGACACTTCCAATTTCAAAATAAGCTACACAACTTACTTAGCTCAATTTGCGTTGCTTCTTTCAAGCTAAGCCCTGCTGTGTAGATGCACCCTAAGGTGCCACAGGGCTGCTCATTGTTTTTAAAATTACAGACTAACACGGCTACTCTTTTGAGACTAGCTCAACTTGTTCATGATTAATAGCACATTTTTCCTGTCTGGCCACTTTGTTGTTGCTTTCTGTCGCTACATGTGCTGGAATCTGTGCTATTACTGTAGTTATATCCAATGGCACCAGCTTGGTTGTTAACAATACTATTTCATTCGGAATATAAATTCCTGCTGTCAAAATGACCATTTTAAATTCATGAAGCCCTGATCAAGAATCAGACAGGATAGTCACAGTAGCTAGCCAAGCATTTAAAGCAAAATTTAGTGCCAACATAATCCCTGCAAACTCGTCTGTAAAGACAGATACAAGTTACTCAGCTGTATGACTTCCTTGAGTCTGAGAGAGGCATGCAGATAGAGGTTCTCTCCCTTCTTATTGCTTCTACTTTGGAGCCATCTGTATATATTTGGCAATAGAGTCCTCAATTATGACAAATATATTGATTTGCTATAGCTTGTACATTTATCATTCTTCTTTATTTATTTCATTGTGTACTTCCCTGTCTAGCTCAGAGAGGAGAGAACTGGGGATAGGAGATGGCTTTCCATAGACTATGTTCTCATATCTTTTAGTTATTTTCAATTCTCTCTTTTCATTTAGATTGGGGTGGGGAACCTCAGACCCAGGGGCCAAATGCAGACCCTGGTTTGCCTGGATCTGGCTCCTGAGGTTTAGGGCTTTCCCCTCTTCCCCCCAGCATTGGGGAGCCTGTGCTGGTGCTCTAGACTCACTGCTCTCCAGCCCTGTGGTGGTTCCCCTTCCCCCCCCCCCCCCCCCCAAGACTCTTGTGTGTGAGAGGAATATGGGGAGTGTCTTTTTCCTTCTCAGTCAGGAGCCATGTCAGTGAGGGTTTGGGATTTTTTGTTTGTTTTGGATTTTGGGGTGGGCTTTGGAGGGTATTTTTGCTTCTCCCTTGTGTGTGGCCCTTGACTAATTCTTTCTGTGGGTCAACAGTCCCCAACCCAATAAAAGTTTCCGACCCCTGATTTAAATCATTGTCATATGGTTTGATTATTGAGATTCAAGGGAAACCAGGAAACACCAAAGAGACTTAACCACTTCCTTATTTATTGCAAGCCTTTAAGCAGTTAATACGGAGTCTACTCCTTAAATACAATCACTACACTTCTCAAACCTTAAATGCAGTTAATACAGATTTTAAGCCTGTTTTACTTACAGTTTACCTGTAGGGAAACCTTACAATGCCAGACAGGAGGTCATTGCCTCTTTTTTTTTTTCTCCTCACTCTCTTCAAGATGCCTGCACTGCTGCTGCCAGAATGAATGGTTCCTACCTTCAGTTACAACAAGCAGGACTTTGTGAGCTAGTCCTCCCTATCTCCCATCGATTATTTTGCAAAACCTATTTTTATAACAAAGCTGGACTTGGTCATTCACATCAATAATTGCCACATTCTTTACTGGAAAAAGTTAGCTCCCTATTCTTCAAATTTTGATTATGCTGACCTTTTTACTTACCTTATCCTAATTTGCACAGTTACGTTAAGTTGGTTTACCCCTTTGTGGTGGGCATTTCTGAGAAATGCAAGGTGTGGCTGTTATTTTGCTCAATGATCCCACAAGCTTTAGCAAGATTCCGAAAAGTTTCAGCCATGCTTCTTATTTATGGTCAAACTTAGCAGTTTCAGCATTTGCTTGTGATTTACAGTCAAGTCTTACCCCACAGCCTTAGGGCAAAAGGTTACATTTCCACAAACTTGCCTACTGTGACCTTGCCTGCATGTACATAGCATCAGGCTTTAGCAAGGCCTATGTTCATTTAGCTGCACTCAGGTGTCAAGACAAGGCTGTGTGCACTCCTCCACAATCCTTTATTCACTTCTGTACCCTACATATATTAAATATATGTAACAATGTTACTTTTGAAGTTATCATGGCTATTTTTAATATGATCCCTTTAAATGATATTGCTATCAAATATCACATGTAACAGATTGTATTTTTTTCCCCACTATGTTTGTCTGTTCATCATAGAGATGGAACTTTGCATGATTTTGGATTTTCTTTATTGTGACGATCATTCCCTTAGTTCTTTCTATGAAGAATTTGAAGCATCTTAAATGCCTCAATGAAAAGAATCTGCCAAAAGAGTCAAGGTTTCTGCTATTTGGTCCAGATGGTACAGTTGTCTGCAAATAAAAGTTCTTATACTCATCTTGTTAGGGAGGTCATTTGTCATGATGTTAAAAATGGTGGGCAAATTACAATTTTCCAGTGGAGCTCCATTTGCAGTTGTGGGGGGATAGCTCCGTGGTTTGAGCATTGGCCTGCTAAATCCAGCATTGTGACTTCAATCCTTAAAGGGGCCATTTAGGGATCTGGGCAAATCTATCAGGGATGGTACTTGGTCCTTCTGTGAAGGCAGGGGACTGGACTCAGTGACCTTTCAAGGTCCCTTCCAGCTCTATGAGAGAGAGATATCTCCATATTTACTTTGGGAAAATAACTCCCCTGTTGGAAGTCCCTTTATCTCTCTGTACATTCTTCCTGTAATAGAGGCCACCCCATGATACACAATCTACTACAGAATTTTTCTATATCAAACAAGACTATTACCATGAATTCTTTGGTTCTCATGCTTTTTTGTACTTCTTTCTCTATTCTTACAACACAGACAATCACACACTTCTGCTTCTTCTGAACACATTTTGCATTCCATCTATGAACTTGGTGTTTGTTTGTTTTTTTAGACATGCTACTACTAACTTCTCAGTTACCATTTTACATAAATCTGTATGCCTTTTGAAACATAAGGATCAGAATTCCCCCTTCTTCTTTGGAGTTTATTATTCCATGCCTTGCAAATGCAAGGCTTTGTATTGTTGGCTCTTACTCTTTATTCCATTCATTTTTCCTAGTTTGTTTATATATCTCTGCTGTATATCTTATCTGTGATCCTAAGCAAATCCCAGTGCCAATGGGAAAGAGGCTCACTGGTATCAGGTATTACATTTCAGTTGACTTGACCACTGCAGTGCATCCCAACTCATTATAGTTATTATCTAAAAAGGTGCCATGTAATATGTTGAGAAACTAATAACTAATTGACCATTAATATTCTTACAAGGTGAATGCATGTGCTATAAAGAGTTATGGATATATGCTAGGAAGATGATGACTTAAAATATGTTTAAAGAAAGTATGTCAAGGGAAGTTAGTTAACTGGCCTTCCCAATACAAGAGGTATTTATTTCTCTGACCAGTCCTATTATCATGTAAAGATAATGAAGGTTAATTAAATATTAGGCAAACAAAGCTGTCACTCTAAAGAGTGATGAAGGAGACAGCATGGCATCTATACCCACACCAGGAGAGAGACGCTTGATCTGGGTTTTACTTTTCAAAAAACACATTGCAAACATGGGGGGAGGGGTGCCGAATCTCAATTAAATCAAATGGTTGTAGTCATTATTACTGTATTATAAAAATTATGAGGTGTTTTATGAAAGTTTGACAAACTAGTGATTAATATAATAAAAATATGCATATTAACATCACAAGGAAGTATGGCTATTCATTGATATTTACAGTTTGTGTCTATAGAAGGGGAGAAACAGGCCTCTCTTGGACAGATAGTTCCAGCTTTGTCTGCTACGAGTCTTCAATATGATTTAAACATCCTGGAATCATAACATTGGAAGCCTCGTTTACATGCAAGGGATAGGAAGCCCACAGAAAGGGGAAGGAGGAAGCATGAAGTCTCCTTGTCTCTTGAAACAAGATCATAGAATTTGAAGACAGAAACAAAACCAAAGCCATCTTTTAGCATCCATCAAAACAGACACTGGAAAATGGAGCATCTGAAGCTGAAAGAGAGGTATACTTCAACCAAAGGAAGAATGAAAACTTCGGAGATTGAATACAGGTGAGATCTATTCACCTAGCAGATATTTCAGTGTGGAAAACAAGAGAAATCAGCCCCTTGTGGTCTATGGAAGGTCACAATTGGGAGAAAGTCTGGACTGGAAAGAAGAAAGATTAGCAAGAAAGCTAGGCTCCCAGGCAGCAGCCACAGCAGTACAAAAGTTAGGTCTGAAGAGCTGCCCTCTCCTCCTTCCACCCACATAATAACTTTGTGACCTCCCCACAATATCTTTTTGTGTCAGAAACCCTACAATTACACCACCATGAAATTCCAGATTTAAATAGCTGAAATCATGGTATTTCTGAAATTCTGTGACTATGAAATTGACTGAAGTAGACCATGAACATAGGCTTAGTCAAGAACATGATACTCTATCTAGTAGTTGTAGTTTTCCCTTAAATGTGATCTGCCAAGCAGTCATGGGCTTACTACCACCTCTTCTGCTGCTAATTAGTCTCTCATTATCACTTAATCCAAGTAACACTATATACAATCTCTCTTTTTCTGTGATGAATTTAGGTAATTTACAGCTTATTTTTGTTTTGGCAAGCTTTTTTCTTAAAGGGCTTCCTTGATTGTTCTTAGTTTTTGTGTTCTTCTAACAAATTTCCAGCAGTAGTTACTCTGTTCTTACTGCATGTCCAGCAGTCTTTGATCTTCTCTGCATTCTTTAGGTACTTGTTTTAGGATTTTACTAGTATGTAATTTTCTCCCATTTCCCATTCCTGCCCAATGTGCTGGTCCTTCTTCTGGTTCCCCATTTCTTTTCTTTATTTACATCCAGTCTTTCTATTTCTCATTGTCTAACTGGTTCCAGTCTTCTCTCTTCCACTGCATGCTCTCTAGCCAGCAATCTGCTGAGCCCTAATGCAACAGCCCAAATATTCTTTCACCCAACTCTCCATCTCTTCTCTCCTCACTCCCACCCTTCCTGTTCTTTCCAGTTATATCCTCCCAATGGCTGCCAATTATACCAATAGCCTAGTAATTACCATCCAGGTGCTTGTAATACTCAAATAGAAAGTGGTTAACTGCTTCCAGCTGAGCTTGCAGCCTTTTCTGTGCTGTTGCTAGTACTGGATCACAGTATTTCATTGTGGCTTTGTTTTCTAGGGGGAAAAATGAGGTATGATCCTTGGCCAAAATGCTGCACGTAAAATAAAGCTGTTTTCAGTTCTTTAAATGCCCACTACATTTGTGAAAATAAAACTTTGTATTCCTGATTACTACAATTTGATTGAAATTAATGAAATAATACTAACAATGATTCAAAGCTTGTATAAATTGGCATAGCTCTATTAAAAGTCATTGCATGTGTTTATTTTTATTAAAATTCACCTAAATTTCTAAATAAGAAATAGCTCTTTTTCTAACCCATCTCTTTCCATATGTACAGGAAAAATGTTTCCTAGGTTGTTTCCAAGACTCTCCTTTTCCATGATGGCTACAGAAACTTGATCCTGGTGTTCTGAGACCGTTGCCTATCGTGCTGACTAATACTGTCTCATTGTTTCCTCAGACTCCCCCTTTTCTTTGTCTGTATCCACCTCTTGTCTTATACTTAGACTGTAGGCTCTATTTAGGACAAGAGAACATGTTTATCTCCTCTTCATGGGCTGAGAGGAGACAGAGAACTAGAGGAAAGAAGGGGCACTGATGCAGTTCCCTGATCTCCTCTCCTCTCCTCTCCTTGCTGTCTGAGACCATCCATCACCCTATATTACCAATCAAGTCTTCTGCCTGTTGTGCCAGGGGGATGGAAGAGGTAATATGGTAGAACAAATAATGATAGTAATATTACTAGTCTATTCTAAAATAGCTCCTTGAGTTGATAATTTTTAAGTAAGGTGCTTTTTAAAAAATACAGGCTTGTAAATGTATACCAGTGTGATTTCCCTAGTCTATACTTAAGAAAAAATCAGCTTTGCTTTTATGTTATTTCTAGATTTATGGCACTCCTGTGAAATGTCTGCCAAGAAATTGTCAGTCCTACATTATTCCTTGAAATAATGCATAATATCACAGTACTCAATTTCACAATTATTAGCACCAGTAAGCCCTTTAAATTTAACAATAGATGAAAAGCCATCTGCCTGCTGTCTCTCCTTCCTTAAGTAGCCAAGTCCCAATCAAGGTGTTTCAGAAGCTAAAGATAGCTAAAATGATTAAAGCCACAGCTAACAGCAATTTTACGTTTGCTTAAAGCCATTTCACATTTTTTGTAATATTAGCATGACAAGAGCTCTGATGCATAATCTAAAGAGTGATACTGAAAAACCAGATCCTAATGGGTGTTCTGTGGGCATAGTGCTTGCAGGATTAGATCCTGGGCATATAAACGAATTAAACCGGGTGGCAAAAGCAATCAAGGTGAAAAATTGTCTGAATTTTAGACATTCATCCCTACATAAATAATTGTGAACAAAATTAATCCCACCACATTTTCCCTGGTAATTACCGCATTTTTGGTTTCCTTAATAAAAATTTATTGGAACATTTATGTTTTGGTGATATAAAAAAGTACCTAGGCATTACTCATGGGCAAAATCCTTAAATCATTGGAGAGGTCATGATTACAGGATTCAACTTTCTACTGACATCTCTGATTTTTCTTTGGGGATATTGTGCATTCATCCCCATGATAACCTTCTATAAAGACTTTATAGCAGTGGTCACCAACCAGTAGATCAAGATCTACTGGTAGATCTTGGAGCCTCTGACAAGTGATCTTAACTAGTTTGGCTAAGAGGTTATCAAGTGCCAGCATTTCAGCTGCCCCCTCCCACCACTGCTACTCATCTCCTGCTCTTTGCCTTGGAGCTGTCCCTCCCCCTGGGAGCCTCCTGCTTTCTGTTCAGGACAGGGAAGGGAGACGAGCGGTGATGTCAAGGTGCCCCCTCTTTCACGCCGTATCCTTTCTCCACAGAGCAGAGAGGGGGCACAACAGGACTTGGGATGGAGTTTGCTGGTTGCTTTAGGGAGTGGTGCAGGACCAGGGCAGGGGTGAGCCTGCCTTAGCCGCACTGCACCACCAACCAGGAGCCACCAACTGGAGCCCACATCCCAAATTCCTACCCTAGTCATGAACCCCATCCTGCACTACAAGCCTCTGCCCTAGCCCCGAGAACTCCTGCATCCAAACACCCTCCCAGAGCCTGCACCTAGAACCCCTCCTAAATCCCAAGTGCCTGCCCCAAGAGCAGCTCAGAGCCCTTCTCCCATTCCAGATCCCTTAATCCAAGACCAGAGTCTGCACCCCAACCCTCTGCCCTAGCCTGATGAAAGTGAGTGATGATGGGCAAGAGAGGGAAGATGGAGTGAGCAGGGGTGGGGCCTTGGAGAAGGGGCGGGAAGTAGGTGGCACAAGGGTATTTATATTTGAGGTAGATCTTGGATTGCACTTATATTCAAAAAGTCATTTGGTGCTCAAAAAAGTTGGATACCGCTGCTTTATAACATCCCCTACTCTTGGTGGTGAACAATAGACATGTTCTTGTATGGGGAAAGAGTTCCCCCCTCCCACCAGAGACTGGTCTTGCAAAGTGCTGAGTAGTCTCAATTCCTATTGACTTCAGCAAGAAGTAAGTGTGTGCAATGTTTTAAAGGATCGATTCAGACACTTACAGGATTGGACCCCTATAGCCTGAACTAAAGCCCATGGAAATCAAGAGTCCCATTGATTTCAACGGGCTTTGGATCAGAAACGTAGTGAAGCAGAATGGAGAGGGTATCTTGAAAATTAAATACCTATCATCACAGAGAGACTCTGTTTTCACGTATTAGTCTCTGTAGTGAAAGTTTCTTTTGCTTACCTGTTGACTTTTAAGGATTGGAATAGAATGATATAGATTTAATAAAATAAATATGAATATGACCAGCCCTGTATCCAATGTATTACTGTCTTTGTCAGCTTTGTAGTCATCATTCTTATCAACATGGAGATAGACATAAGTAAAAAAAATCATAGTAGGGTGACCTTATTCCCCTGTGCTGAATATGGGACAGCTACTAAGATTATTCATATTCAAATGAGTTCAATGGCAATCAATCAGAACTATGCAGTACAAATATCCAAATTAACAAATCAACTGTACCCCTGTTAAAAATAAATATTGTGTATTTCAATTCTTTTTATTGACTTTCGTATCTTCAAGGCTTTAGGGTTCACATTGGGAGAAGTGACATACAAACACACATAACGCCACACATACACAGGGAAACATTACAAAGAGAGAAAGAGAGAGAGTCCCATACACCCCTCTCATGCTGGGAGCTGACCAACTGATCAACTAACCTGATCCTCTCTGCCCTATCCTCTCTGCCTTCCATGCCTGACTGGGCCCCCAGGACCTTCCTCTCCTGTTACTTAGCACTGCATCTTCCTTAGGCAACATGTGGGAGGGTAGAAGAAGCCACACAGGATCACCAGCTCCCAGTTCCCTGAATTCTGCCCTGGTTCACACCAGAATGTGGCCAGCAGCCTATGTGGGAGGGAAGGGAAGAGAATTGCTTCCAGCTGCAATGGAGAGGAGAAGGAGGGAAGGGGAAGCGATGACCTGGCCCATGTCTTTGCAGAGCTCCTTTCTTATCTCTCTCCTCCCTTGTCCCTTCTTGTTGAAAGTAGCTAATGCCTACAGGCTGCTGCTGACCACCAACATAACCCTGCCACCACTGGCTACAGCACGGGCAGTAAGGAGTTAAGAATGTCTTGTGCATCAGGGCCTAGGGAACCTGACTAGGGGGGGCTCAATGTACAGAGACAGAGGGGTAGCTGTGTTAGTCTGAATCTGCAAAAGCGGTGAGGAGTCCTGTGGCACCTTATAGACTAACCAAAGTGTTGGAACATAAGCTTTCGTAGGCAAAGACCCTCCCACCAAGAGCACAAGAAGAAGAACTCCACGTGTACTCCTCCTGAGGGTCAAAATGACAGTCTGGACCTCTACATAGAATGCTTCCGCCGATGTGCACAGGCAGAAATTGTGGAAAAACAGCATCGCTTGCCTTGTAACCTCAGTCATGCAGAATGCAATGCCATCCACAGCCTCTGGAACAACTTTGACTGCCAGACAACTCTCCAATACCAAATTCTATAGGCCACTTTCCTCAGATCCCACTAAGGAATACACTCAGAAACTGCACCATCTGCTCAGGACACTCCCCACACAAACACAGAAATGACATGCATCTAACGAAGTGGGTCTTTGTCCACGAAAGCTTATGCTCCAACACTTCGGTTAGTCTATAAGGTGCCACAGGACTCCTTGCCGCAGTGACAGAGAGATGGTTCAGCAGGAGAGGCTGCCTAGGAGACAGAGCAGCTCCTTGCTCCCAGGGGGCAGAAATCAGGGGAATACAGAGCTAAACCCCTGCCCCAGAGGATGCTGTGGATCCTGCAGGCTCTGAGCATGAACAGGCTGAATATCCCCTCCTCTATTCCAGAGCTTAGCTGAGGGCAGAGAGGCTTCCCCATGCCAGTGTTGTCTAGGGCTTTGGCACATGCAGAGCTCTATACACCTTCTGGCTAGTGGGTCTTTGGGTCTTTGCTTTCCATGGGTCACTGGCCCAGCCAGAAGCAGAGCCATACTATGGGTGAGCCAAGTGCTCGAACCAGGCACTGGTTTTCTGCACAGGGCTAGGAGTGGATCATCCCCCACCAGAAGGGATGTGGACGAGCATCAGGACTGGGCAGAGTAAAGCATAGAGGGACAATGAGAGGAGAAGCATACAAAGAATCATGTGTGAGCAGCAGAGATAACACATAATGGGACACCACCTACCACCTGACCATACTCACCAGCTGCCACAGCTCACAATGTGCAGCCAGTGCCATCTGGAAACAGGACAGGGGGTGGGTCCTTGTCATGGCTGTTCTCCACTCTGGCATGACAAATGCAGAAGTGGGAGTTCGCAAGAGCTCTCCAAAACCTTGTCTCTAGAGGCTTTAGTACTAAAACTTCCCCAAAAAATCCGCTGCCACCACCCAAGTAATTCCAATGAAACCAGGGAAGAGATCACTTGGGAAACCTCTTCTCTAAGGGTATGTCTACACTACCCTCCTAGTCCGAACTAGGAGGGTAATGTAGGCATACCGCACTTGCAAATGAAGCCCGGGATTTGAATTTCCCGGGCTTCATTTGCATAAGCGGGGAGCCGCCATTTTTAAAACCCCGCTGGTTCGAACCCCGTGCAGCGCGGCTACACGGGGCACGAACTAGGTAGTTCGAACTAGGCTTCCTAGTTCGAACTACCGTTACTCCTCATTTCACGAGGAGTAACGGTAGTTCGAACTAGGAAGCCTAGTTCGAATTACCTAGTTCATGCCGCGTGTAGCCGCGCTGCACGGGGTTCGAACCAGCGGGGTTTTAAAAATGGCGGTTCCCCGCTTATGCAAATGAAGCCCGGGAAATTCAAATCCTGGGCTTCATTTGCAAGTGCGGTATGCCTACATTACCCCGCTAGTTCGAACTAGGAGGGTAGTGTAGACATACCCTAAGATAAAACTCTCCTCTGCCCCAACTTCCGTTTTACTTGAAGTTGGGAAAAGCAGAGGGGATTCAAAGACAACAATGGACTCTGCCTTTGTAACTAGGCACTGAGTCAAAGGACACAATAATCAACTAAATCCAGTTAATTAGAAAAAGGAAACAAACTTTTATTATCAAAACAAAACTACAGTTGCAAGCATAGTAAAGTGGCTAGATGGAAAGAGCCACCAAATGATTTAGATACTCAAGGAGTAAGTAAGTTATAGCACTAGACTGGTTTTATGATTCTCTGAGTCCATTAGTCTTTAAGAATTCCTAATGGGCACCAGCTTGCAAAAGACCAGATGGGTGTGAATTGTCCCCTAGGCACCACCAGCTTCTAGTAAGTCGGGTTTACAACAATAATTTTGCGCAGTTGAGTTTTTACTTAACTCAGCTTTTTGTGGATTTGGGGGCTTTGTCTACACTAGAGAGCTCACAGCAGCACAGCTGTGCCATAGTAGCATAGTTAGTGCAGACCCCCAAAACTGAAGTGAAGGAGCTCTCCCGTCCTCTTCATTACTCCAGCCCCCACAAGAAGCAGTTGTTATGCCAGTGGGAAAAACTCTCCCATCAACCTAGTGCCACCCACACCAGCACTTAGGTCTGTATAATTTCCATCACGTAGGGACCCCTGAGAGACATAAATTAAACTGCAGTAAGTGGTAGTGTGTCCCCATAATAGTATGGTTTCACAATATGAAGATGTTGCTGGCATATTTTATTCAGAGTTCGTATTAGGAGAGAAGACTTTAGAAATATGGAATTTACATTTTAAAAACTTTTTACAGATAATCTATAAAAATGAAGTAATTATAAAAGTGATTAGAGGAACATCAATTGTTGTTAGAAAAAAAATTAGAGCAGTTAAGCTTACAGGAAAAATTAAGAATGTGTGACTGATGTGATTTATGAAGCATGGACTTTGTAATCTGTTTAAAGTTTGGTGCTGCTATGTATTGCTAAATCAATTGTTTTCATGCAAACTATGACCTGAAAAAAGAAGTAATGACCTGAAAGAAAGTAATAGTTTCTAACAAGGGGTTCCAGAGAAACCAATCCTAGGTTTCTGAGTTTTAAAATAACCCTCTCAATCAGTGATGTTAAATAACAATATGGTAGACACAGTGACTAGGTAGTGCTAACTGTAGGTCGCGAGGAGCTGAACTGAGACCATAATCATTTCACCTGAAAATTCAAGTAGACGCCAAATGACTGATTTAATAATAGACAGGAAAATACTTGGGGCCAGTATTTTTATGATGTGCAGCGATTCATGAGCATAAAGTTTTGACTACTACACAGTTTTATTGACAGCTAAAAAGCGACACGAGTTTAAAGTGCTTATACATTAATGCTAGAAATCTAAATAATAAGATGGGTGAACTAGAGTTCCTCATATTAAATAAGGATATTGATATAATAGGCATCACAGAAATTTGATGGAATTAAAATAATCAAGGGGACACCATAATACCAAGGTACAAAATATATGAGATAAACGGAACAGGTTTTCTAAGGGAGGAGTGGCATTATATGTGGGGAGAAAAGCATAAAATCAAATGTGGAAAAAATCTTAAATAAACCAAACTGTGCTGTAGAATCTGTGTGGATATTAAGTCCATCCTCTAATAATAAGAATATAGCACTACAGATATATTACCAGCCACATGAACAGGATGGTAATAGTGACTGTGAAATGCTAAGAGAGATTAGAGAGTCTATTGAAATAAAAAACTCAGTAATAATGAGGGATTTCAACTATCCCCATATTGACTGGGTTCTTGTCTCCCCAGGACAGGATGCAGAGATAAAGTTTCTTGAAATCCTAAATGACTGCTTCTTGGAGCAGTTGGTCCTGGAATCCACAGTAGAAGAGGCAATTCTTGATTAGGTCCTAAGTGGAGCACGGGATCTGGTCCAAGAAGTAAATATAGCTGGACTGCTTGTTAATAGTGAACATAATATACTTAAATTTAACATCATTGTGGCAGGAAAACCTCTACTGCAGCCCAACAATGGAGCATTTAATTTCAGAAAGGGGAAAGACTAAAAAATGAAGAGGTTAGTTAAACAGAAATTAAAAGGTACAGTGCCAAAATATGTAAGCTGAATGAAAACTTTTTAAAGACAACATAGTAAAGGTGCAAATTAAGTGTATACTCCAAATTTAAAAATATATAAAAAGAAACCACAAAAAGCTAAACAACAAATTAAAGAAGCAATGAGAGGCAAAACATCGTGATTTTAAGTTAAATCCTGATGAGGAAAATAGAAAGGAGCATAAACCCTGGCAAATGAAGTGTAAAAATATCATTAGGAAGACCAAAAAAGAATTTGAAGAAGAGCTAGCCAAATACTCAAAATGTAATAGTAAAAAAGAAATGTAAGCACATCAGAAGCAGGAAGCCTGCTAAACAACCAGTGGGGCTGCTGAACTATCAAGATGCTAAAGGAGCACTCAAAGACAATGAGGCCATTGTTGAGAAACTAAATTAATTCTTTATGTTAGTTTCATGTCTGAGAATGTGAGGGAGAATCTTAAAACTGAGCCATTCTATCCTAGGTGAAAAATTGGAGGAACTGTCTCAGACTGAGGTGACATTAGAGGAGGTTTTGAAACAAATCAATAAATTAAACAGTAATAAACTTTATATATAAAATGATGGGGTTGAAATTAGCTGTTATCACCTTGGAGTGACTCTGACATTTCTCTGAAAACATCCAATGCAGCAGCAGCAGCAGTCAGAAAAAGCAAATAGTATGTTGAGAATCATTAAGAAAGGGATAGATAATAACAAAAAATATCATATTGCCTCTATATGAATGCATGGTACAACCGCATCTTCAATATCATCTGTAGATGTTATTGCCTGATCTCAAAAATGTATATTGGTATTGTAAAACATTCAGAAAAGGGCAACAAAAATTATTAAAGGTACAGAATGGCTTCTGTCTGAGCTGAGATTAATAAAACTGGGACTTTTCCACTTGTAAAACAAATGACTAAGAAGGGACATGATTGAGGTCTATAAAATCATAACTGGTGTAGAGAAAGTAGATAAGGCAGTGCTATTTATTCCTTCTCATAACACAAGAATGAGATGTCACCAAATGAAATTAATAGGCAGCAGGTTTAAAACAAACAAAAGGAAATGTTTTTTAACACAAAGCATAGTCAACAAGTGGAACTCTTTGCCAGAGGATGTTGTGAATGACATGACTATTTTCTCCAACTGACTATAGAATATGACCTATTTCGCTGAATATTTTAATCAAATCCTCTTTGCTAGCGATAACTTGATGTGCTTGTCAGGTTTCTGCAAACCTCCACTGATGGCATATATATATGTATAATCTGGGGAAAAGGACTATATGTATCTTTTAATTCTGGAGGGTGGCATAGACTCTTTTGTGTATCCTGTTGACAATACTATATTTCTTTTCCTACCAGAGTATATGTTATCATCTGCATCTTCACCTTAATGACCATTGTACTTTTCTGTTCCTCTTGTGTAGGATCTATAACAAGATCTTTAAGAATGTGCCTTTGTTGATACCAGTTCCCTTGGTAACAGCCAATATTTTTCTTTCCATTGTCTCTTCTGTTCTTTTCCAGGCACTCCTGTCTGACCTGAGATCTACTGCTTGACACTGTGGCTCTCAGGACTTGGTCCTTTCCACATTCTTGGCTAATTTGTCACAAAACATACAGACTTTTTCACACATTCAGGTGGATGATAATCCAATTCCCCATATTAATTTGGGTGATTATTGGCTATTTTTTTCACTACAGCTGAGGGGCTCTACTTGTTTTTCTAGTTTTCTAGAAAAAAATTATATAATTTTTGTTAAAATATATTATATTGCATAATGGCACTACACTTTCCAGACTTCTGCAGTTCTTAAAAGAGTATTCCATGATTCCAGATCTATTGATTTAGTTAGGAGCCTCCACATCACATACCACACACCACACACCACACTTGCTCTGTTCATGGATGCATTTTGGGATCTTTAGAATTAGATTTTGTTATTCATTCAGGAAAGCCAATTGCATCACAGTCAAATCTAACCTTAACATGGGGAAAAGATGTAAATTTTACGTCACAGTCCCTTGCTGTATACAATTATCTAAAAATTATTTTAAGTTGAAAAATGATGCCAATGCCTGTAGAACCAAAATATTTTTGCACATAAAGACTGTTAAGCTGTTAGTGACTGACATGACAATGGTTACACAAATGAGACATTTGCAAGATTTTCACTTTTAATGAAAAAGTAATTATGTAAAATTGGATAATGATATATTCATTTTTAATCAAAATATGGCCTAAACCTGTTTTTTACCCAGAACTAACCCCTTATGGTCAGTTGCCATGGAAACAGACCTAACTCCACCTGTTAGCAACCAAGCAGCAAGGTCCACCACACGTTTTTGTTATGTGTATACATGGATCTTTCAAAAAAGGAAGATGATCGTCTGGCTCATAGGAACTCCCATTTCCCCCATGGTTGGGTAGGGGTGGGAAATAGACAGAATTATAGCTCCACCCTAGCATTCCCCCACAAACGCACTAAAAAATATAGCTGAGACAATGCAGTATGAGGAGGTAACTAATTTACAGATGATAGAATGCATCACCAAATTTTTAAACCTCCAGTGCAAGAAGGAAACAGAGAAGAAATTGTAACTCAGGGTATGTCTAGACTAAAAGCCTCTTTCGAAAGAGAGCATCTAGACTGCAATCACTTCTTTTGAAAAAGCGAGACTTTTTTTGAAAGAGAGCACCCAGGCAGTCTGGATGCTCTCTTTCGAAAAAGCTCTGTTTGCATTCAATAACACCTTTTTTCGAAAGAGCACTTTAGAAAAAAGGCATTCTTCCTCGTAAAATGAGGTTTACCACGGTCAAAAAAACCGCTGAGTTCTTTCGATTTAATTTAGAAAGAATATGGCGGCAGTCTAGATGCTGGGGAAGTTTTTTTCCAAAAAAAGCCACTTTTTTCGAAAAAACCCTGTAGTCTAGATACACCCTCAGGACACAATGCAGCACAGGGCTGTTCCTGGGGTGATGAATATTATGTCCTGCTAATCACACAAGACTGAGTCAAGAGTTGCAAGCTAATTCTTGATCTGGGTAGAAGAGCTGTAATTTAAATTAAGCAGGCAAGGAGAAATCTTAACCCAAATGAAGTCAGTAGAAATTTTGCTGTTGGCTTCAGTTGGGTCAATATTCCACCTTCTAAGTATAAAAACAAAGCAGACAAAATGAGATTGATCAGTGATTCACTGTGTCTGCTTGTATCTACTGAGATATGTCTTTTTATTTTATTTAGGATTGATGGAGGGATTAGCCTAAAATCCAGTAAATAATCAGAATTATTTATGTCATTCCATTACTATTAAAATATTGCACCTTGTTTAACCCTTACGACTCTCATTTTTGAGATAGTCTCCTTAAAGTGTCCTCCCCAGTCTTTCATGACAACAATCACTTCAAAAGATATAACAAGGGAACAGGGCAGTCTGTGTATACATTTTTCTTTTCTTTTCTTTTCTTTTCTTTTCTTTTCTTTTCTTTTCTTTTCTTTTCTTTTCTTTTCTTTTCTTGTTCAGTGGATGATCCACAAATACTTTTGATGCACATCAGCTTTTCTCATGGGCAAAATCATTATATAAGATAGAACCCTTTCAAATGCAGAATTCACTGAACTCCAGATCTCATTTAATTGCAGTTGCTGTTCCAACAATGGTGCTCTGATCGGTATTAAATATTTTAATTGGGCTTATGTCTTATTACCACCATGGCCATAGAGCACTTTCCTATGCACTTCTATTAACTGTTCTGAACCTGAAAATCTTTTGTTTAGCCTCAGTATTGTTGCACAGAGTCAAAATACCATAAAGCAGTGGAAACTTTAATGAACTCTAATTTATTTGTTTCATACTGTCAGTATTTGTTCTCACCGAGCTTATATATTATTTTCAACAATTAATTTATTGCACTAGTGACCTGTGAGCTCCTAATTGCTGCTAAAGTGTTTAATCATTTTGAAAGACATCATTTACTAGCCGTTCCTTACACTGAGGGTATTGTTAACGTTTACTGTACCTTACATGCACTGCTTGTTTAATTAAAGACTAAAGGGTAAATCCTGCCCAGAGGTGAAAGTAACTCAACTATTTTACAGTTACTGTCATAGTGCTACTTCCCATTTGGAGGGTAGAGCTCAGGGCAGACAGTTGGAAGGGGGATTGTGATATGACAGTACCTGTTGTGGGATGGATGGGGGCAGGGGGCTCAGGGCAGAGATTTAGGGTGGGAATGGAGCAACTCAGGGCAGGGGGTTGGAGTCTTGCAAGGTTGTACAATCTAATGGCCAGAGTCAATACATCTGCCCTCCTTATCAAGGTTGCACAGCCCAGTGACCAGAGTCCATATAGCTGCCCTCCCACCTTAGCAAGACAGGGCGATCTAGTGGCCAGCATCAATATGGCTGTTCTCCTTAGAAGGCCTCTGCAGCCTGGTGGCCAGAGCCAATATGCTTGCCCTTAATCACAGAGCTGTACAACCTTGTGGCTAGAGTCAATATGGTTGTCCTCCTTAGTGGGGCTGTGCATTTTGATGGTGAGAGGGGCTTGGGCCATCATCCGCAAATAATTGAGTATCTGCATAGGTCTTAGCAGGCTTGGTCTCTGCCATCTTGGCTCCAGCAACTCCCATGCAGGAGCCTGCAGTGTGCCACCTCTCTTCAGAGATCCACCGTACTGAATTGGGTTGTTTCCTTTATACTGACATTCTAGTTGTATCATGCATAGCAAGGATGAGGCAGTGTGGCTTCCTCTGCCCCAAGTCATGGGTTAACCCCTCCTTGTCTGTTTCAGCCAAGTACACTTGGTCACAGTAGGATTTGCAAAAATCAGGGTTCTACTTTATATGCTTTTACACCACAAGGACTATATACGCTGAGGTTCTCCAGTTGAGAACAGGCGGGAACCAATGACAAATGGGAGAACAAGTTCCCTAAGTTAGGAATCATCCTCTGACAGAAACAGAGAAAGCTCATTACTCCTCATTCATTGAGGAGGTCACTTCAGCTACATTAGACAGGATTGAAAAATTATAGATATAAACTCTCATGCTTCATGACATAAACCAACTTCTGACTGATGGGTTTAGGAGAAAATGTCCATGTTATTCTCTAATTATCACTTGGGGGGTGTAGCACCTCCCTGTCACTAACAGAAAGAGAATACTGAAATAGATGGTCCTTGGGATGGTCTTTTGCTCCTATTTTAGTTTTGTTTAAGCTAATTAAGGATGAGTTATGATAGATTGTCTGGAGCTACCAAAAGCAGAACAGGAGACATTACATATGGTTCAAATTAGGCTGCAATATTATTATTACCTGTCTGGGACAACCCAGAATATAAAAGTGTATAGTGCGGTAACCCCACGTTCATTCAGTAACTTCCAGGGGATCTTCCACCAGCCTTTTCCATGCAGGTCCCCAAGACAGTTCCTTTTCTGGTACCTTACCATCTACTTCCCAGGAAGTTTAGGGTATGCTATAGGATTCCCCAACTCCCAACCCAATTTTGTTCCTTTTACCAACATCTCCTTTTTAAATCCTTTACCAAGCCATTTATCTGGTCACTGCATAGCTTCCCTATGGAGTACCTGCACTCTACATCCTCAACAAGGCACCCCCAGCAATTAGCTTAACTGCCATATGAAAGGGGGCTTCACCACATGAGTTGCCTCTATTATATCCTTTTGCAGCCATTTGACTCTCTCTCTCTCTCTCTCCTCCCCAGCCATAAAGTACTGTTTCCTTCATTCAGCTAGCCAGACAAATTCCTCCCCCCATCCACTGCTTAAAGGTGTGAGATGATCAAAATGTGTTGTAATAGCTTGAAGTGTTCTAGTTTAAGGCATTAAGACAGAGAGCGAGGGGGGAGCATTTTCTAATGGCCTGCGCACAGCACATAGGGCAGAAATTCATACTTTCTAATCCTTGTTTGGACAGACTCCTCCTATTGCCTTGGGCAAATCATCTAACTTCTCTCCTTCATCCTCCTTTTCTGTGCTATGGAAATAATACTATTTACCTCAGGATGCACTGTGGGGATGCAATTGCCATTTTTCGTATAACATTTTATAAATGAAAGAGGTTCTGAGTAGAATTTTTAATTTGAAAAACTGCAGCAATGGACAGGTTTTGTACCTTGTTTTTGCAATTTTTCAGCTAGCCCTTCAAGCCCTCAGTCTCTTGCTAGTGCTGAGTAAGAATACAGTGCTTGAAACTGGGGATGTTTAACAGTGTGTGATAGGTCTTTCACAGCCTCTGGACTAGAGCGTCATCATTTTACCATTCTTTTGATTGAGCAGTTACTTGCAGAGGATATTTCAGAGGTACATGACTTTCTACTAATTGTTTTAAATAGTGTCTTGAAACATAGTCAAGTAAAGAAAAATAATATTGAGAGTTCAAACCCCAAAGATATCAAAAAAATTTTCACTAAACCTTCTGAAAACTCATAAGATATTATTTAAAATTAAAATATGTTCAAGAATTACAGCAAAAATGAAATGTACTGTATAAAGGAAAAAAGAAAGGCATAATGGAGCACAAGTATTTACAATTTTCACAGTATATGTTAATCCTGGAGTCATTTTGAGGCTAAATAATCAAAAGTTACAGTTGCTCTTAAAACTGCTTTTAAATGGATTAGTTCCAGAATGCTTTTTCCTTGCCACATCTTTTAAATTACGGTCTGAGAAGAAGTTTGACTGTAATCCAGTTAGGGACTCTTTTTCTGTGATTTTCTTTCTGGATTTTGACAAGAGGTATTTAAGATGTACCATGGAGGACTTCAGTCCCTCAGGAGATAATAGATCATAGAGGGAATGGTGAGCTGGTATGCCCTGCACAATTTTATCTTGCTTAGAGGACATCTAACCAACACCAGTAGAGCACATAACATTCTGGAGATGAATTATATGAAGGAGTTTGTGCAGATTTATCAGTTATTGTATGTCCCATTTGGCAAGAATTGAGTTATTCATCAAACTGAGGTGCTATCAGGTTTTAGTTAGAGGAAGACAGAGAGATCTGTAGCAAGTTATAATCCCATCGCTCAAGAAGGAAAGAGGAGCAACCAATCCGGGCTTTGGCCTGCAGTCTGGCAAAGCTGTAGCAGTTTAGATGCCCACCCTTCAAAGAGGGAAGGCAGAAAACTGTCAGACAGAATTATAGCACCAGGCCAGTCTTGCGGCTCAGTCAAGGGGCCACCACCAAACACAGTCTATGTGACTCAGGCAAAGGGTGAACACCAAACACAGTCTGTCATCCAGGCTCTGGTGGGAGACAGACAAATGCAGCCTCTTGGCCTAGGAAGGGGAAGTATTGCCACTCCAGGGGTTATGCAGCAGGGCACACAGGCTCACGCAGCTCCACCACATCCCAGTCTAAGGCCCTAACCTCTCAGCAGGCCAGATCCAGCCCGCCTTGGGCTTTGATCCAGCCTGCAAGGCAATTATAGGCCCTGCCTCCTAATTACAGGCCCCACCAGGGGGGGGGAAAGATCAGCCCTGCTCCTCCTCCCCCCACACTGCAGCCCCAGGGCCGGCCCCATAGGGGCCACTTCCATGGCCACATGGACTGGGGCTAGCCCCAGAGGCTGGAGGCGCCACTGCCACAGCACCTCTGCCCCAGGCCCTACTGGACACAGTCACGCTGCCTCCAGTGCTGGCCACTGGCCACAGTAGCAGAGCCTCTGTGACCAGTCCCTGGCCACCTGGCCACCTGGCCTTTGTAGCGGCACCTGTGGGCCAGCCCTGGGCCACCTGGCCACAGCAACAGCACCTCCGGGACCGGCCCCTGGAGCAAAAACCCCTTGCACAAAAACGACTCAAATAGATTATGCAAATGAAGCATGACAAAAGCCTAACAGTGTTTCAGGCAGCACCACTGGCAGCACCACCAAATAGTAGTTTGGCTCCCCTGAGCTCTTTCTTACTTACCCCCTTGAGTGTTTCTGCAACCTGGGTTCATCTTTGGTCTCTCCGGGATACATTGCCAAGGATAGTGGCAGCTGCTCCTCAATGGTGAGAGTGGCAGCTCTCTGTAATCTCAAGCCAGTCCTCAGGGCAGCCAGGTTCTCTGCAGCATCCCACTCCAGCATTGGGGAAGAAATTACTATCTCCCTCAGCAGCTCCCCTCCAACTGAGCTGTTGGGCCAGCCTTTCATAATTCCTTTCCCATCGCACTCCTTTGTATCTGGCATGTGGAGCACAGCCCTTCTGTTTCCTCCCATCAGAATACTCATGATTTTCCTGTTTCAGTCTCTGAGGGAAGCCATACCTCCTTACAACAGCTATCAGCCTTTTCCTCATGCTTTTCATCAGCGTGTGAATTTGAAGGGTGTTAAACTTGGTGGGATGACTCTCATGACTGGAGTGCTGTCATGGAAGGGTGTAGACTGTTCAGGAAGAACAGGCAGGGGAGAAAAGGAGGAGGAATTGCACTATATGTAAGAGAGCACTACGATTCCTCTGAACTCCAGTATAAAGAGGGAGAAAAACCTGTTGAGAGTCTATGGGTTAAGTTTAAAGGAGCAAACAGCATTGATGTTGTGGCTAGTGTTTGCTACAGGCCACCGAATCAGGTGGATGAGGTAGATGAGGCTTTCTTCGGACAACTGAGCGAAGCTTCCAGATCACAGGCCCTGGTTTTCATGAGGGACTTTAATCACCCTGACATCTGCTGGGAAACCTATACTGCAGTACACAGGCAATCCAGGAAGTTTTTGGAGAATGTTGGGGATAACTTCTTGACAGAGGTGCTGAAGGATCCAACCAGGGGCCGTGCGCAGCTTGACCTTCTGCTCACAAACAGGGAGGAACTAATAGGGGAAGTAGAGGTGGGTGACAACCTGGGAAGCAGTGATCATGAGATGGTAGATTTCAGGATCCTGACCAAAGGAAGAAAAGAGAGTAGTAAAATACACACCTTGGACTTCAAAAAAGCAGATTTTTACTCCCTCCGAGATCCGATGGGCAGAATCCCCTGGGATGTTAACATGAAGGGGAAAGGAGTCCAGGACAGCTGGCAGTATTTTAAAGAAGCCTTATTGAAGGCACAGAAAGAAACCATCCAGACGCATAGCAAGAGAGGCAAACATGGTAGGAGACCGGACTGGCTTACAGGGGAAATCCTTGGTGAACTTAAGCACAAAAAGGAAGGTTACAAAAAGTGGAAACTTGGACAAATGACTAGGGAGGAGTTTAAATGTATAGCTCAAGAATGCTGGGGGGTTATCAGGAAGGCGAAAGCGCAAATGGAGTTGCGACTGGCTAAGGATGTGAAGGATAACAAGAAAGGTTTCTACAGGCATGTTAACAAGAAGAAGGTGATCAGAGAGGGTGTGCAGCCCTTAATGGATGAAGGAGGTAACCTAGTGACAGATGATGTAGGGAAAGCTGAAGTACTCAATGCTTTCTTTGCCTCTGTATTCACGGACAAGGTCAGCTCCTGGACTTCTGCGCTAAGTGACGCAAGATGGGATGAAATGGACAGCCCTTGGTGGGTAAAGAACAGGTTAGGAACTATTTAGAAAAGCTAAATGTACACAAATCCATGGGTTCGGACTTAATGCACCCGAGGGTACTGAGGGAGTTGGCAAATGTCATTGAGGAGCCTTTGGCTATTATCTTTGAAAAGTCGTGGAGATCAGGAGAAATCCCAGATGACTGGAAAAAGGCAAATGTAGTGCCCATCTTCAAAAAAGGGAAGAAGGAGGATCCAGGGAACTATAGGCTGGTCAGTCTTACCTCGGTTCCTGGAAAAATCATGGAAGGGATCCTTAAGGAATCCATTTTGAGGCACTTGGATGAGAGGAAAGTGATTAGGAATAGTCAGCATGGATTCACAAAGGGCAAGTTGTGCCTGACCAATCTGATTAGCTTCTATGATGAGGTAACTGGCTCGATGGACATGGGAAAGTCAGTGGATGTTATATACCTTGACTTTAGCAAGGCTTTTGATACGATCTCCCACAATATTCTTGCCAGCAAGTTAAGGGAATGTGGATTGGATAAATGGACGGTAAGATGTATAGAAAGATGGCTAGAAGGCCGGGCCCAGCGGGTTGTGATCAACAGTTCGATGTCAGGATGGCGGTCGGTTTCTAGCGGAGTGCCCCAAGGTTCGGTTCTAGGGCCAGTTTTGTTCAATATCTTTAATAATGACCTGGATGAGGGGATGGATTGCAACCTCAGCAAATTTGCGGATGACACTAAGCTGGGGGGAGAGGTAGATACACTTAAGGGCAGAGATAAGGTCCAGAGTGACTTAGACAAATTGGAGGATTGGGCCACTAGAAATCTGATGAGGTTCAACAAGGACAAGTGTAGAGTCCTGCACTTGGGACGGAAGAATCCTAAGCATAGTTACAAGCTGGGGACCAACCAGTTAAGTAGTATTTCTGCAGAAAAGGACCTGGGGGTTACAGTGGATGAGAAGCTGGATATGAGTCAACAGTGTGCCCTTGTAGCCAAGAAGGCTAATGGCATATTAGGTTGCATTAAGAGGAACATTGCCAGCAGATCCACAGATGTCATTATTCCCCTTTATTCGGCTTTGGTGAGGCCACATCTGGAGTATTGTGTCCAGTTCTAGGCCCCCACTACAAAAAGGATGCAGACGCATTGGAGAGGGTCCAGTGGAGGGCAACCAAAATGATTAGGGGGCTAGAGCATATGACTTATGAGGAGAGGCTGAGGGACTTGGGTCCCTGGAGTCTGCAGAAGCGAAGAGTGAGGGGGGATTTGATAGCAGCCTTCAACTTCCTGAAGGGAGGTTCCAAAGAGGATGGAGAGAGGCTGTTCTCAGTAGTGACTGATGGCAAAACAAGGAGCAATGGTCTCAAGTTGTGGTGGGAGAGGTCCAGGTTGGATATTAGGAAAAACTATTTCACTAGGAGGGTAGTGAAGCACTGGAATGGGTTACCTAGGGAATCTCCATCCCTAGAGGTGTTTAAGTCTCAGCTTGACAAAGCCCTGGCTGGGTTGATTTAGATGGGATTGGTCCTGCCTAGAGCAGGGGGCTGGACTTGATGACCTTCTGGTGTCTCTTCCAGTTCTATGATTCTATGATAAGGGGATGGTTTGATGAGAACATGATCTTGGTAACTAAGGGTATGTCTACACTACCCCGCTAGTTCGAACTAGCGGGGGTAATGTAGTCATCCGTAGTTGCAAATGAAGCCCGGGATTTGAATTTCCCAGGCTTCATTTGCATGAAGCCGGCTGGCGCCATTTTTAAATTAGGTTCCATGAGCCGTACAGCTAGTTCGGATTAGAAGCCTAATCCAAACTAGCTAGTCCGTGCCGTGTGTAGCCACGCAGCACGGGGTCCGAACTAGCCGGCATTTAAAAATGGCGCCGGCCGGCTTCATGCAAATGAAGCCCGGGAAATTCAAATCCCGGGCTTCATTTGCAACTGCAGATGACTACATTACCCCTGCTAGTTCGAACTAGCGGGGTAGTGTAGACATACCCTAATTGACCATTCATTATCAGTGGGAAATAGGTCAATGGAGGGATGATAGGAGTTACTATAGAGAACTTTCTGGGTGTCTGGCTGGTGAGTCTTGCCCACATGCTCAGGGTTTAGCTGATCGCCATATTTGGGGTCGGGAAGGAATTTTCCTCCAGGGTAGATTGGCAGAGGCCCTGGAGGTTTTTCGCCTTCCTCTGTAGCATGGGGCACAGATGACAGCTGGAGGATTCTCTGCATCTTGGAGCCTTCAAAGTATTTGAAGGCTTCAATATCTGAGAAATAGGTGAGAGGATTATTCTAAGAGGGGTGGGTGAGATTCTGTGGCCTGCACTGTGCAGGGGGTCAGACTAGATGATCATAATGGTCCCTTCTGACCTTAAAGTCTATGAGTCTATGAGTAAACCAGCCATCCTCAAATGACAAATTAAACCTGGGTGGTTCATATCTATAAATTACAGGTAGGGGGTTAAGAAGTAGGAGGGACAGCATGTGTGGTTTATATTATGCAAGGAAGCAAATGTCATTTTTGATCCTAAGTAGATGATGCCCTGTTACATCCTACAATAACAACAAGTACATTAGCTAAACTCTCAATGGTATGCACAGATATGGAAGGCCAACATAATTATTCCTGTTAAAGGCCCTGATTCACCAAGATATTTAAGTAGGTCTGTAGCCATAAGCATTTGAAAAGTCCATTGATTTCAATGTGAAAACTATTGTGCCAAAGATCAATGTTAAATATAGCGTTTATGGGACATATCCAATTATGAGTGAGGTGCACATTTAATCTGTGCAATGAGAGTTGTCATGGTATAATTAGAATTTCCTCTCTATGAGAAAACAAGTCAAATTTCCAACTACCTCAGTGCTGTAAATGTATTCCAAATTACTGAGGCATAGGTAACATTTATTACAACAGTTGTTTAAAACTTCAGTTTTTTCAAATTGTATCATTTGCATAGGTTTGTCAGCCTATTTTAAACACAGTCCTGTTTGAAAGAGGGACAAGAACCCATATCTCCTGTTAGACCTTATACCCAGTTTTCATCCAGGGCATACAATCTCTCCATTGTAGCAGGGTTGCTTACACCCATCCTAACTCAATGTGTTGAACTTGTCTCCTTGTCATATGATTAAGTGGGTTTTACTCACAAAAGTTCATGATCCTAAACATTTTTGTTTGTCTCTAAGCACCGGTTTGCACAAGAACTTTTTTTTCAAAATCACCTCCCTCCACTCAGGTCAAATGTATAAGCAGAGCAGCCACACTACCACGACTGTTATTTTGAAATAATGGGCCACAGAATTCAAAATCTATACTCCTGCTTTTCATCAGGAGTAATGCTAATTCCGAAATAGTTATTTTGAAATAACGGTAGTGTGGACTTTCTGGTGCCTCTATTTCAGAATAATTACTCCCCAGAGTAATTTGAACTAATTACTGCCCAATGTTTCTTGGGCTGTAAATCCGAGGTGGTGTATCAACATTAACAGAGCCTGCCTTGGATTAATTTCAAGGCTCCCCCGTAGTGTGGACATGCTAGTTCGAATTTGTTAAATCAGGAATTATTAAGTCGAATTTAGTAATTTTGAAATACTTTTCTAGTGTAGGCATTGCATAAGGTGCTACAGGGCTGCTTGTTGTTTTTAAAGTTACAGATGAACACGGCTACCACTCTGAGACACATCACCTTGTGACACTCTTCATTTCCAAAGACTCCACCTATTACAGTAAACTTCCGATAATTTGGCACCTTTAGGACCAGTGGGTGCCGGATTATCAGATATGCCGGAGTACCAGAAGGGGAGCTATAAGGAGTCTGGGGGGGGGGAGGGGGTCGGCAGGGTACTGTGCAGCGTGGGAGAGGGCGATGCTGTGGGACCAACCCAGCAGCACCCCAGCAGCTCTGCCCCCGGCTTCCCCAAGTCAACCACTGCTGAAACTGACCAGCGGCTGACTTGGGGAAGCCTGGAGCACAGCGGCTCCAATTGTCCGGCTCGCCGGAGCACTTCTGGTGCCGGGCTATCAGGAGTGCCAGACCACTGGATGCTGGACAAATGGAGTTTTACTATATATTGCCCAAATTAATGCAATATAGTCAGATGATGACACCAACTTACTTTATCTGCCCCTGTTTTCTGTGACAGTTATGTTTTATTAGTTTCATGTTTTGTTATCCATGTATAGTAACTTTAAATCAAATAGTTGGCTTCTGAGGTAATTTTTTGATGTCCACCAGGGATGGATTTGTATCAAATATATAATAATCTTAATATGTATTTTAAATATATAATACTGAATCTGTATTCATTAATTATGGGGTGGAAATGTTGTAAATTGTAACTATTCAAATTACAAATATGAATTTATAATGCCCCTCTAGATTTTTCTTGAGAGTAAGATATTTAAGTAATCAGATCCCTGAATTTAACTTTGTGAGACACATTTTCACTGCAAATACATTTGAAAAAGGAAAGTACTTATTTTGTCCCAATTATTGCAAATGTTTGTACTTAGTGTTTTCAGAACATTTTTGTTTATTCCATGGCACCAGACAGGCTACATTAACTGTCACCTGCAATAGAAAATACAAAGTAAATCACAGATGGAAATGGCTTATAACAATTACTCAAGTGTCAGATGGGGAATAAGCCATGAGTAGGCGGTGGAAAATCTGAAGAGGACATTATGCTTTGGCAGCGATGCAAAAACTGCCAAATTGAACCTTTTTAATATTCATCCTATTTTTAGGAATGAAGTAAAATAATCCAAGTGCAGAGAAAGTGTCCTGTCATTGACAATAATTGCCATCAGCTCTTGGCTGCTATGTTCCTTTTACTTTTGTTTTACTTAGTCATTTGACAGAAACTTATCCCATACTGAGAGAAATGGTGCACAGACAACTGCACCTTTCAAAGGGGAAAGCAGATTAGATCAATTTCCTTGACGATATCCAAAAATAAATATCAGGCAGCGAAGGTTCTGCGACTACTTAAAAAGTCAATTTAGTGCCATTCATAGTGATTTTACCACAATTAAATCTCATAGGCTGTGTCTACATTGGCATCCCTTTCCGGAAAAGGGATGCTAATGAGACACATCGCAATTGCAAATTCCGCGGGGGATTTAAATATCCCCCGCGGCATTTGCATTTACATGGCTGCCACTTTTTTCCAGCTTGGGGATAAGCCGGAGAAAAGCACCAGTCTAGACGTGATTCTCCAGAAAATAAGCCCTTTTCCGGAGGATCTCTTATTCCTACTTTTTGCGCAAAAGCATCCTTGCCAAACTAGACGCTCTTTTGCAGAAATACTTTTAATGGAAAAACTTTTTCGTTAAAAGTATTTCTAAAAAATCATGCCAGTCTAGACGTAGCCTAGATGTCTATAGAGCACTCATGGGTTAATTCAACATGATGCTGAGCACCGTGCATCTGATTTAGTGAAACACTTAAAACATGTTCTTAGCCTTAAACATGTGAGTAGTCCTTTTTGTTAAAGGACATCTTGAGTTTCTTGCTGTATCAGGGACAGACTGTTCAGCATGTTGCAAAGTCAAACACATTGATAATATAGAGGTAATAAATATCACTGTTTTACCACTGAAATCTATGGAACTAATCTTGATTGAAACAACTGCCAATGCCAAAAAACAGCCAGGCTGTAGTATATTTAGGTAATGACTTTATCTATTGCTATCACAGTAGTGCTTTAGCTTCATTTTCTTACTCAGAACTCCTGTGCTGTATATTGCTAGAGGTCTCTTGGACTTGGAATTATTAATCAAAGTGCAAGGTAAATCCTTACCAGGTCTGTGGGGCAAGCAGGCTGTATTCATGTGCAATGAATTAAGTGTGAATTGAAATACTGCCTTATCTGCTAAGTTAATTGATCTGCATTTGGTTTTCAAACAAAAGAAAAACATTTTAGAGGCTCTGACTCAATATCATGTACTCGTTTTTGCTTTCCCCTCTCTCCCCCTCCTCCTTTCACTGGCTTCTGTTGTGTTTTAACAAGTCTTATATTTCTAGGCATGCAACTCTGCACCAGGGACTCTGGGTGCTTAGGATAACCTCTCTGTCCATGCAACCCAATTCTGAAGATTTAGAAAAGCTAATTTTCTAAAATTGAGCTTCTTGATACCCTAGGAACCAACCTATGCCTGTTTCTTATCCTGAAGTGCCCCCTTGTGTTTTGCTAATGGAAGCAAATGTTACTAGTTTCACTGTGTGACATGCAGAGATAGGCAAATATTTATCAAAACACCTGCTGGCATCATTTGAAAACAGTGTTAAATCATAGCTCAGTGAATATAGTTACACTGTATGGTTTTTTGTATAACTGGAAGCTACATATGCTGCCATTCTCATAGTAAGAGCGTTTTTACCTTGGCATATGACGAGAGTGTTTATTCTGACATTACACTGATGCAAAGATTTTAGAGATGCCGTAAGGTTTCGGTCCACAATATGTAGGGATGAGGGTTATCATCAATTTGAACTATAGTAATAAATTTCCATCAGTACACATAAGCTTCTCTTCTGTGAATCAATAGCAGGGAATTTAGAAGATTAAGTGTGTTCAATGAATTGCACATTAGAGTTAATCTCACAGTCTCTAGTAAACCTTTTTCTAGCTGATAACATGTTCCCTCAATAAAAGTAAAATCAGTGCTAACACAGCAAAGCTGCTGCTGATGAAGGAATCTCGAAAATAGAAATGTATTACATTATTTAAAAAATTAAGCATCCCCCTGTCTTCTCAAACAGTTTTAAGAACTGAACCTAACCAAACCTTCTGAGACCCTGAAGTGCCTTAGTAGATTTGTTCCATCTCCACCATCTGGCACAGGATCTGACTTATGTGTTACAAATACTACGGTATTTGCTGCTCTTATTTCATTTCTAAACACTCAAAACTGTTTTTTTTTACAACTGCCCATTAAGCACATCCAGAAGAGACATTGGGGAGTCCTCTGGCTATCTGCTTATGCAGCAGAGAGAAGAAGTTACCAACCACTCATTTTCTAACAAAGGGGGTGTTCAAATCTATCAGCTCTTCCTCATGTTATATTGCTCTGTAAAGGGGTGGGGCATAAGAGCTGGCCATGAAAATAACAGAAACAAAAACTCCTAGGCAAAAGCGTCCGTGCCAATCTAGACATGCTTTTCCGCAGAAAAGCCCCGATCGCCATTTTCATGATCGGGGCTTTTTTGCGCAAAACAAATCTGAGCTGTCTACACTGGCCCTTTTGCACAAAAGGACTTTTGCCCGAACGGGAGCAGCATAGTATTTCTGCAAGAAGCACTGATTTCAGACAGTAGGAAGTCAGTGTTCTTGCGGAAATTCAAGCGGCCAGTGTAGTCAGCTGGCCAGTCTAGACGCAGCCCCTCAGTTTTGAGGAAGGTGGAGCATGATGCAGGTTACTTCCCACACCTGCAGAGCAAAACAGTTGTGCAAGGAAGGGTGAGCCACTAGGACTCAAGGGCTATAAGCTAGAGAGAACCGTCACACCCATTGAGACTGAGCTCCTGCAAATTACAGGCCATAGAACCTCACCCACCCACTTCTAATATCTAGCTGAGTTACTAAAGTCCTTAAAAATGATTTTAAAACTTCAGATTACAGAGAATCCACTATTTACACTAGTTTGAACTGCACATGACCCATGACCCATGTTGCAGAGGAAGGCAAAAACCGCAGGGTCTCTGCCAATCTGACCAGTGGGAAATTCTTTCCAGACTCCACAGACTACTCTTTTAAAGGGTTCTCTGGTTTGAAGGATTGGAGAAACAGCTGAAATTAGATTGTAAGCAATTTGAAACAAAAATATCCTTTTATGTGCGGGAGAGTATATACTGCCAAGTACCATGGGACCCTTGAGTCTCTAGTATAGGCACTACTGCAATATTAGAATAATAATCAATAAACTTTTCAGTTCATACCCAGATAAAACTGACTTTCTGGAACCTCGCCCATTGCCTCTTACAGTTACAGATCAACGCCAGTCAGAAATTCTCATGGGAAATTCAAAAATTGAAATATATTTTCATTTTTAACTGGACTAAAAAAATCAAAATTTCAAAAAGAATTATGGAATGGAAAATCTGACAAGTCTAAAATTCAATACATCAAAAATGTTTTCTTTCAATAATGTCATTTATTTAAAAAATGTGAAAACATTTCATTCTAATAATGTTGAAACAGTACAATGTAATATAAAGTGCAATATGAATATAAATAATAACAATTGAATAATATGAGCGAAAATGAAATTAAATAATAGAATCAGAATGAATGTTTCAACATTAGCTGGACAAAATTAGAAAGTTGAAACAACTTGTTTCCACAGTTCTCCATCCAATATTTCAAATCAACATTTCCTGCAAAATATTTTGATTTCTGACAGAAAACTCTTCTGCTGAAAAATTTCAACCAGCTAGATTACATATTATTAAAAGGCTGGGAGAATTTTTAAAAAGAAACCAATCATCTTCTTTTTACATTATATACATCAAAACCAAACATATCTCACTTTGCCTCCAAGTTTACAATGATGGGAGTATATTCAGCTTGGTTGAAGGCAAACTGTCTGAAAATTTGCCCATAAATGTATGTCATATTACTCATTGAGAACCTGATTAATATGTCCTCATATTGATATCAATGGGACTATGTGAATGAGTAAGGGCTGATCAAGGGTTCCACAATCTATCCTGGCACTTAGGCTACGTCTAGACTGGCATGAATTTCCAAAAATGCTTTTAACGGAAAAGTTTTCCTTTAAAAGCATTTTCGGAAAAGCACATCTAGATTGGCAGGATGCTTTTCCACAAAAGCACTTTTTGTGGAAAAGTGTCCGTGGCCAATCTAGACGCAGTTTTCCGCAAAAAAGCCCCGATCGCCTTTTTCACGATTGAGGCTTTTTTGCGGAAAACAGTACTATGTTGTCTACACTGGCCCTTTTGCGCAAAAGTCTTTCGGAAAAAGACTTTTGCCCAAACGGGAGCAGCATAGTTTTTCCGGAAAAGCACTGATGATTTTACATAAGATCGTCAGTGCTTTTCCGGAAATTCAAGCGGCCAGTGTAGACAGCTGGCAAGCTTTTCCGCAAAAGCAGATGATTTTGCGGAAAAACTTGCCAGTCTAGACACAGCCTTAGTGTTCAAAGCAAACAGCACGATAAGGAAACAGGACACAAGAGTACAAGTCAAGAACTTATGGTTGAATATAATAACTCCTTTACTTGATGCCTGAAAATGTGCTGTGCAAGAAAGATATGTCAGAGCATATGCTAAAGAAATGTGAGCAGCAAGCAAAGGAGTCATATCTAGCTAGCACAATAATCCTTTTGAGTGCACCAGGATCTGGGAAGATGTCAGCCTCCCTTTAAATATTTTTAGCATAGGACTGTACACCCTCCTCCCCACAAATGAACATCCATGGAAGCTCAATAGCTCATTTATGTTAAAAATAAATTCTGACAGTTCCTTAAATCGCAGCCACTTTGCTATCTGTTTGACTTTTCCGAGGAAAACAAAAAAAACCCCAAACACACTATATTTAGATGTCATTCAGTTACATGTTCGTGTTACTTCTTGATTTCATTGTGTAATGTAAATCTTCATGACATAACATGGCAAAATGAAACACAAACAAAGGTATCAATGAAATGCTAATCATCTGCAGGAAATCTTCCACTATTATTTCGTTCCCATTTTACCTAACATGTTCATAAATATAATTTGATATTGACATCAACAAGAACAAACTCAGCATGCTCATTAAGATCATTAGGGGAAATTAAGGCTAATCACCACTAATAATACCACCTTTGTCAGACACATTGTAGACACAGGGAAATGGGGCTGATATATGGCAGAATGCAGTACCACCTGCTGCCACCAGAGGATTACTGGTCTGACAATAGCTGAAGCATCAATTGGAAATTGGAATACACATCTGGCTGTTGCAGTGGTCTCATTAACTTCAGGCAGTGGAGGGAACGGGTTCTGTGGAACTGTTTTCTATTAGCCTCATAGAATCAGAAAACTGGGCTCTTCCAGCTATGGTCTTATGCAGCTGCCTCTGCCTCTCAGGGTATGTCTAGACTACGAGCCTCTTTCGAAGGAGGCTTTTTCAAAAGAGCACTTTAGAAAAAGCCTCTTTTAAAAGAGATCATCAAGACAGCCACAAGAGTTTTGAAAAAGCAAAACTGAAAGAGCAATCTGGACACTCTCTTGAAAAAGCCCTGTTTGCGTTCAAGAATGCCTTTTTTTCGAAAAAGCTCTTGCAAAAAAAGGCATTTTTTTCTAGTAAAAGTAGGTTTAACGATTTTTTAAAAATGCAATGTTCTTTCAATTTAATTTCAAAAGAACACAATGGCAGTCTAGATGCAGGTGAAGTTTTTTTAAAAAAAGGCCACTTTTTTAAAAAAAGCTCTAAAGTCTAGACACACCCTCAATGTCTAATAATACATAAACAGGGTCTGAGAAGGGTGGAGTTGTGATCTAGGAACAGGGTTGTTTCTGAGCCTGTTGATGGTAGCTGGCAAATAGGAGAGTGAAGGATTCTGACCCCAGGGACATTTTTTCTGAACTGAGAGGATTTGGGAGGGAGCTGAGTTGAGCCTGGGGAAATCAGGTGAGAGAGATTTCTGAGCCATGAAGAAATTAGATAAGCAAAGGAGAAGTTCTCAGAGTATAGTAATGTGGGAGGGGGGATGTTTCAGAGCAGGCAAGTATCAGACTGAAGAGGAAAAGGAGCCTCTGGAAATTTTAAATCAGGAAACGGATAGGTTGGAGGGGTCAGGTTTGAAGTTATGGAGAATGCAGTCAATTGGCAAATGAGGGTGTGGGCAAAGTAGTGATGTAGGATGGCAGGAAGACACATGACATAAAGGGCTTGATTGGAGAAGATGGAACTAGGAGAGAACATTGGTGTAGAGCCTTGCACGGATACATAATGTGTATCCGAATTTGTATCTGCTAAAATGAGCAGCAGATATCCGCATCGAGATCCGCAAATGTGGAAACCTATAGATATAAAACAGGTATCTGCAAATTTGCCTGGTTCTAGATACAAAATTTGTATCCAGATCAATTTTTGTACAAATGAGCTGTGAATATCTGTGGACATGCAAGGCTTTACCCTGATGGCCTCACAGAATATTAAACTCTGCCCTTCCATATAAACCCTCCTAGGTTTTAATTCTGAAAGAGGAATGACATGGTAGATGGGAGAAGGAATGCTTTTTCTTCACACATCAGCCCTCCAGCCAAATCATTAGTTGAGTCCACAGAGTCCAATAGCGTGTATATCCAAAGTTTCTACAGAAGAGACTTCATCCCACCTCCAGGCCCTTGTGTGCTGCACACCCATACCTCAGGACTTACAATGTCCCTCTCTCCCTTATATCCAGAACAGAAGGGGTGTCCCATTTGCAGAGGCAGGCTGTTTGACAGGGGAGCCCAAGCCATCTTGAAGACAGTGATAGAAAAACCCCTTATGAGTGCTTCAGGACAGCCTCTCACAGCCACTTTCTACCATTTATTTTACTGTCCAGAGTATGGTCAAAGTCCCACAAACAATTCAGCAGATGATGAAATAAAGGATTTCCTAAACCTATGGAAAGGCCTAGGATACTGAAAGTTTTGTCCTATCTTGTCTACCCTTCTCCTGAGCTGTCCTCTCTCTTTTAAGCCCAACCTGGGAGAGGTGGGTTTTTCTGGCACCAGAAATGATCCTAAATCTTTGGTGTCCCAGTGTGGAGTTCATATACCTCATCACACTTCCTTCTTCTTCTTCCAATAGCAGTCCTTGTGACCCTCGCACCATCCCCAATCACAATGTCCCCAGTTCTGCATTTTGACAAAACAATTAGCCTGTAGGAGGTACAGGCAGTCCCTGGGTTACGTACAAGATAGGGACTGTAGGTTTGTTCTTAAGTTGAATCTGTATGTAAGTCGAAACTGGTGTCAACCGCTGCTGAAACTGATCAGTTTCAACAGCGGCTGAATCTGGATGCCAGTTCTGACTTACATACGGATTCAACTTAAGAAACCCAGGCGTCCCAAGTCAGCTGCTGCTGAAACTGATCAGCGGCTGATTCCAGGAAGCCCGGGGCAGAGCAACTCTGCCTCGGGCTTCCTGTAGTCAGCCCCTGGTCAGTTTCAGCAGCGGCTGACTTGGGGACGCCTGGGGCAGAGCAGCTGGGGTGCTGCTGGGTTGCTCCACTAGCGCCGAGGAGCAGCGCTACTGGAGCAACCCAGCAGCACCCCAGCTGCTCTGCCCCAGGCGTCCTGATTCAGCCACTGCTGAAACTGACCAGCAGCGGCTGAATTAGGATGCGTGGGGCAGAGCAGCTGGGGTGCTGCCAGGTTGGTACAGTAGCTCCGAGGAGCGGCGCTGCGGGACCAACCCAGCAGCGCCCCAGCTGCTCTACCCCAGGCGTAGGCAAGAAAAGCCTGGTCTGCTGGGGGGGGGCACTAACTGCCCCCCCCCAGCAGACCAGGGAGATGCGGGTGGTGGGACCGCCCGCGTCCTCCACGGCTTTTCTCCGTCTCCCTGGTCTGTTGACCAGGGAGACGGGGAGCAAAGCCTTGGTGCACGCCCGCAGCGGGACAGCCCAGGCGCACCCAGGCTGTCCCGCTGCGGGTGTGCTCCGTGGCTTTGCTCCGCGTCTCCCTGATCTGCTGGGGGGGTTCCCCCCCCAGCAGACCAGGGAGACATGGAGCAGCTTTTCTCACCCCGGAGGACGGGGGCAGCAGGACTGCAGCGCATCTGGGTGTCCCGCCACTCCAGTCCTCCGGGGCAAGAAAAGCCCCGTTCGTAACTGCGGATCCGACATAAGTCAGATCCGCGTAACTCGGGGACTGGCTGTATATTTGTGGAGGGGTAGGGTGATGGGGCTAGAATCCACTGGTGGCTAGAGTCCATAATAAGTGGTGGCCACCGCAGGAAGCAAAGTGCATACACCCTAGAATCAGTTTACTTTGCAGGTAGTCCTTTGCTGATCTGATTCATCTTGATGGGTCTCCCAAAAAATCACTATTTCTATAATACATAAAACATGAAATGAAATGTGTAGCTTGTCAACATCTAAATTATTCTGGAACTTTCAAAGCAGATTAGGTCTCCTGAAATCTCTACACATAACAACAGCAGTTATGTGGGGGGGGGGGGCGATTTTTTTCTCATTTACACCAGTGAAGTTACTCTGGATTTACACCAGTATAAATGACAGCCAAATTTGGTCCCTACAATCCCTAATGAGATAGTCTTTGACACACTAGATGATATGAGAATACTTTGGTGGTTAAATAGGGGAAAGTGCAAAACCATATTAACAGAAAACTTGGAATAAAATTCAATGGATACCTTTATACCAAATATGAAAATGGAAAGCCAGAGAAGCAGTGCAAAGTGCTTGACTTAACTAGCATCCACCTAGTTTAAGAATGAACAGGTAAATTCACAATGAAGAAACCTCTTCCAGTAGGAATGAGTAAAGGTTATTAAAGCAGTTTTCTGAGAAGGGAAAGGTACAGAGCCAGCTAATTCAAAATAGATGGTAAAGAAGTAGACTTGAATAGTTCATATTTTGAAAAAAGGAGTCTTAATAAAATGTCTAAATTCTCTATTAAGTGGCTTAAAATGGCTTCATGAATGACCACTCTATTCCCTTAAGTTCAGGTGGAAGCTACCAGATGTGAGATTTGAATACCCTGCAACAGATCCCATTCTGAAAATTAGGCCATGTTTAGCAGTAATTTAACTGAGCAAGAAGTGTGTATGAATGTTACCCATTTTAGAGTATTCATGCAATCAGAAAACCTTTGATACAGCACATTTTGCCTCATCCTCCACCTCCACTGTTCTGCCTTCCTTCCTTTATTTTAAAAGTGGTTATTTAACAGAAAAAGAATTCTGGTTTTGTACTGTATTTCAGAAACATCAATCCTCTCATGCTTTCATAGTCATTAGCATAGACAATATTAGTGTCAGAAACTTTATTTGATCTATGTTCCAGTCTATTTTAACTGGTCTTTAATTAAGTGTGCTTTGCCATTGCTCTTATGGTCTTCTAGTAAAATATGAATGATGGTTCCCAACCTATTTGATTTTTTTAATGTATTATGAGGAGATACTACAACTGGGTCTTAGAGTGGAAGTTACTCTATATGAAAATGCTGATTACAAAAAAATAATAATAAAGGCACAAAATCAAAATGTACCAGAGAGTCTTCCAAGTCCCATTTGGTGCAATGATACTGGGGCAAGCTTCCAGTGGCACAAAGCTCCCCTTCCCCTCACCCCCCACCACCTCTCCAAGAAGAACAGGTGGATTTTGGAAGCAAAGCAGAAGGCTTACTCTGTAGGTGGTGCTGGGTGAAACTCCACTGCAATTCCAATGCACAGGGGCTGGTGCAGAGGTCGGGGAGGAACAGGAAATGATCTAGAATATCTTCCAGTTAGGTAAATCTGCTAGTTTATTGCCCTGCCAAGGGGCAGAAAGGTGCTGCAAAGGAATACTGCAGTCCCAGATGGGCTAACCTTCATGCAGTGACTATGATCACTCTATATCCTGAAGAGGGGAGAGACCTACAAACCGGCGCACAGCAAGGAGAGGCTAAGATGTCAGCCGTTGAGAACGATGCTGTTTCTTATCCATTTAAATATATTTTTTGTCTTCTCACCCTGTCCAGGAAAATTACAGCCATTTTCTCTGATTGTACCTTTCTCATATGTTTCATTTTGCTCCAAGCCATCTCTGCTCTGGTAGCTCAGCTTCACATGTCATTCATTTCTTCCAGAAAGATATCAGCCTTCCTCTTTTAGCAACAATTCCTGTGTAAGGAACCCACAGCTAGATTTTTAAGTCTCAATCATTTTCCAGCTACATTTTAATCAATGAATTGCCAGAATTTAAAAAATTAGTGCTCATTAGTAACTGAGAGCTTACAAAACGCTTATACTACTCTATAAAGAAATTTGGGAGTGGAAAAAGGAATATATTTTAGAGATTTGACTGGAAAAAACATGTCATTTCCCTAGGTTTGACATTCTGCAGAGTCTATTGAGGTATTCTACCTAGTCACACATTTGGGCCTGTTATATCTGAACACTTCACAATTCTAAAGTTACATTAAAAAAGGATCTCCAGTTGCTTTAGTATGCTGATATATTTCAAGATAATATATGGATTATATTGTCTTCTCCTGACCTTCCCCTTTATTTTGTACCTGCACTGAATTTTGAGAGCACTGAAGATGATGGAGTTCATGGTCATTCTAATCTCCTGTGTGAGAGAGCTTCATGGTCATGGGACATCTTCTCAGAAAGTTCTAGCTCCCATGCTCTTTCTTCTCATATTTGTGAGCAGCAGTTCCCTTGTTCCTGAAAAACATAGCTGCCGTGGCTATGTTTGGTTGAGCCACCTCATAGAAGGCTCTTTAACATGAGAACTGAGATGCTGAATGTGGTCTCTTATTCAATGGACAATTGGAGAATTAAGTGGAGCACCAGGATCCTGAGTTGCTAAGGAAGCAGAATGTTAAAGCATTTGGCACTTTTACACATGGCATTTTCATTTCTTGATACAAAATATTGCAATAGTCAAGATAGGCAGGTCAGACTCAGTCTATGCCTCAGAGGAAATAGAATATTCAGCAGGCCTGATGAGAATGAAACAAATCATTCCTCTCCACTGTAACAATATTTGTGTGCAGGAAAAATGAAGAGTCTAGCATAACTGCTTTGACAATTGGTAATCTTATTCCTTTAATGGATGGTAAGTTAGGGTATGGACAAGCTACTTGACGTGTTTCCCCTTTCCCATCAACATCATTTCCGGTTTTCCTGGTTTTCCTGCAGTAACATGTAATTAAGATAACATCAGGAGGTATGTACCAGCATGCTATGTACTCTCCCGTGTAAAATATTGATACAAATGCACTGCTTGGGTACTCTCACTCCACTAAAATCATATTAGAGAGATAAGGTGGATGAGGTAATCTCTTTTATTGGATCAACATCCAATAACAATTTGATCCAATACAAGATATTACTTCACCCACATTGTCTCTAATATCTTGGGATCAACTGAAGTAAATGGAGTTACAGCCATTATGATTTGGTCCAGTACGTTGGCATGAAAAGTTCATAGGTTACAAACCCTCCAATAATTCTTTTAAAAGAAAGCATTTTTACTTTTACCAAAGCAGACTACAGAATGCTTGAAAATGGTTGAAATTTTGGAATTACAATAGCATTAGCAATCAGTGCACAGAATAATTCCCATTAACAAGGTATAATAGCAAGTGGCCCTCTGAAAATAGAAAGAAACAAATTAGTTTCAACCTTAAAATTGTTATTGCCTATAGCTATGAATGCAGAAATTGACTCTAAGCCATTCTATCAAAAATGATGCGGTTTTCAAGCAAAGTGGAGGAGGGAGTAAGTTTCTATCAACAGAATAATCTGGTTCTATTGCTTCTTGAGAATGGCTTGCTGAAAGATATCAATGCTATTATTTTATACAACAAAAAGAAAGACCCAATTATCCAGGCAATACCTAGAAACCTTTTCATTGTAACTGGGAAATGATGTCATTGGTAAAGTGAGGGCAGAAATATGTCAATTTACCAGTGGGAAATGAATCTGTCTCCAAAAGCGGCACAACCCAAACATGTCAACACCAGGTGTACATGTGAGCCCACAACATGAACAACCACCTGTTTCTGCTAAGTAAATCTAAGTGAAACAAATAAATCAAAATATGTGAGCTCAGAAATGGATCTTTATTCATTTCTGATGTATAATGCTGGATTACAGCTAGTATAAGAAAATGAGGTAGTTCACAAGTGTAAACATTTAAACTTCACTACACTTTCTATGTCTCATGAGGTCAATAACAACCTCAACAGATCACAGTGACATTTAACTTTGTGTGAGTCACTTAATGGCACATATAAAGCAATGTTTGTTGTTCTTAAGGAAATGCTCTTGTGATAATTAACACGTGGGTATATTTAAAAATTCCATTGGTTCAGTACTGATATTACCTATTCCATCATGGCCAGCATACCATCACTCTCTGGGAGAATTTATCCATTGCCCAAATATAGGGAGGAAGAGAGCTTTTTTATGGTGAATAATCTGCTACTTGTTAAAGGTCATTAAATTCTGAGCAAATTTTAAGAAGGTCAATGTGATATGAAAAGGAAAGTGTTTACTATGGTAACAACATCACACTAGTTCTAGCAGTTGGAAAAAACTGGGTAACAGTGGAAACCATGGTTACAATATATGATTCTGCCAACTTTTAAACTGGCTTCCATGGTTCTTACTCATATACGTAGTCCCATGAAAGCCAATGGGACTATTCATGTCAGTAAAGTCTTCCAAGATCTAGCCCCACTCTCCATGGTTCAGGAAGATTGACCTGTACGGAATATTGGCTAGTGGAGAAAATCCTACAGAGCTGTGTGTCAAACATAATTAAAAATAAATCCCTCTAGGGAGAACTTTCAGAGCCTGAAACTTTGAAGGAGGTTCCAAATCTGACAGATAAAGATAAAGCGACTTCTATTATAAAAAATACCTTTGTGGTTAGCAGAAACAAATAAAAAATATTCACCAAAGAGAAAGCAGGAGTCTCAAGGTCTATTTCAAGTATAGAAGAGGAGCAGAGCCTCCTCTTCCCTTGCAAAAGCTATTAGCATTAGAGTTTCTCTAAGTGGTATAATGGACAGGGAACAAAGTTGTCAGGAGCATTACAGTATAGCCTAGAGGTATGTCCAGTGTTTAAACCTTACGTGGATTTGCTGTATGAAATATGTATCTTGTTACTGGTAATCTTCCCAACACTTATAAGAACTAAGGACACATTAAGAAAATTACATATATTTGATTGTGTTATAGATTCTGTGACAGTTGCAAAGTATTAGTAGATTTCGTTTAGCAGTGAAGATTTTAAACACCATCAACCATATAACATCAAGAAAATAGCTGTGGCAGTTAAACTACTGAAAAGTGGGAATCATAGCATCTAGCTAACAAATTAACAAGTGTGGATTTCTGTGATACAGTGCAATCAGGCGTAGCACACTACTGATCTTGCACATATCCCCATGACTAGATTGACCATACCCAAAATACTTGCAGCACTCCAGAAAGGCCTTTGACTAAATGTTTAGCTCACTGCCTCACACTTTTTCTTTTCACTCCCTTAAGGTCAGATATCTATTTCTTTTCTCTAAAGGCACTGGGCAGTGTGGCTCCCTGCTTGCTACCACCACAATTATACTGGAAATAAAGCCAAGTGTATTAGAAAACCCTCAGAACAAAATCAAAATAAATGATCATTAACAAACATGATTCAAATTAATACTGTTAAAAATATTGCTAGACAGACAAACAAGCATGCAGGTCCATCCCAAGAAGTTTTGGTGCCCTAAGCAGCCCCCTGTGGAGAGGTTGAGGTCAGGACTGCAGGGGCAGGAACTGTGGGAGATCAGGTCCAAAGCTGAAGAGGGTAGAATCAGGGCAGGGAGTCAGCAAGGATTGAGTCTGCCTCCATACTCACCGCTGGCAGCAGGAAGAAGAGCAACCCATCCCGGGCCCACTCCTGCTCCATCAGCTCCCAGCCACATCACTCAGGGGAAGGGACTTGGGGAAGGTGTGGAAAAGGACGTGGGATCAGCTCCTTGCGGTACAAATGAAGCCTGCTTACTTTGCAACCTTAAAACTTGCTTTTCCTCAAATCCTTTTGCAATCCATTTTATGCAATAATAATATTCCTTCTCTATTAAGCATCTGCTCTAGCTATCCACCACAAGTTTTATATACTAATTTGTGATATTATAACTTAACTAACCCACCCCACCACAAACAACCTGGCAGTTAGGAAAACATTCCTTTCCAGCCACCAAGGAAAAGGCAATTAATGTAGCGACCATACGGGGTCAAGAGGGGCCCAATCCTTTTGCCAAATTAATGTGCGGGTGAATGAGTGAAGCCAGCCTTGTGCTAGTAAAAGCGGGTATGTCTACACTACCCCGCTAGTTCGAACTAGCGGGGTAATGTATGCATACCGAACGTGCAAATGAAGCCCGGGATTTGAATTTCCACGAGGCGTACCGATAGTTCGGAATGGCTAGCTAGTTCGAGCTAGCTAGCCCGTGCCGCGTGTAGCCGCGTGGCACGGGGTTCGAACAAGCCGGCATTTAAAAATGGCGCCGGCCGGCTTATGCAAATGAAGCCCGGGAAATTCAAATCCTGGGCTTCATTTGCACGTTCGGTATGCATACATTACCCCGCTAGTTCAAACTAGCGGGGTAGTGTAGACATACCCAGAGGTCTTCTCCATGGCTTCATAAGGTATAATACCCTCCAATAAGGTATAATGTTCTTCCTGTCAGTAGAGTAACCCTCCACTGACCAGCAACAAACCGTTTCTGGTCTTTCCTGACCAATCTCATAGGCTTCCTTCCTTGGCCACCCTTCATAGGATTTCTTCCAGCTAGCTAGACAAAAGTGCTCCATATGGGAAGTTGCAATGATGACATTTTCTAAACATTTTCCACTGTAAGTGAAGGGCAAAGGAAGCCCTTCACCTGCTTAAAACTTTGACTGGATGGAACAGAACAAAGGAATTGTCATTCTTTGAAGTATATGAACCTGAAGATTTACCCAAAGGAGACTGAGTTTGGGTATGTCTACACTACCCTCCTAATTCGAACTAGGAGGGTAATGTAGGCATACCGCACTTGCAAATGAAGCCCGGGATTTGAATTTCCCGGGCTTCATTTGCATAAGCCGGGCGCCGCCATTTTTTTAAATCCTGGCTAATTCGAAGCCCGTGCCGCGCGGCAACACGTGGCACGGAGTAGCTAATTCGGATTAGGCTTCCTAATCTGAACTAGCTGTATTCCTCATGGAACAAGGAGTACAGCTAGTTTGGATTAGGAACCCTAATCCGAACTAGCTACTCCGTGCCGCATGTAGCCGCACGGCACGGGGTTCGAACTAGCAGGGATTTAAAAATGGCGGCACCCGGCTTATGCAAAGGAAGCCCAGGAAATTCAAATCCCGGGCTTCATTTGCAAGTGCGGTATGCCTACATTACTCTGCTAGTTCGCACTAGCGGGGTAGTGTAGACATACCCTTTGTTATGAAAATCGGAAGGATTTAATAGAACATATGACACTTACTCTTAATAACAAATGTTGAAAAACATCTGTTCTGAAATCAATAAGAATGGGATCTGTCAGATTAATATTTTATTTACATCTCAAATAGCAAAAAGTTTCTAAGAAATGTACTTAAAAGTTTCTAATAGTCTAAGGATCTCTGTCTTGCAAATCCACCTTCATGCTGGCAGCTTCACTTTCCCTTGCAAGAGTTTTCAGGATTCAACCCCAGGAATCCTATTATGCTTCCAAGTTTTATATTTCCAGAATAAAGTTTAATAGCACTCAAGTACTATATGCCCTCCAGGAAGGAGGTGCCCATCTACCTAACACTAAATGGGAGGAAAGATCATTATTCACATTCAAACATCTACCTATCAGTGTTCCTTAAAAATTTTCACTGGTTGAAAAGATTCTACCATTTCCGTAGAATTCCTCATTTTAAAGTAGGAATATTTCTGGCAGAGGCTTTTAAAGAAATGAAACTTCTAAAGTATGCACACTATATATAATGTTGTAGTTGCATATACTGTAATGTGTATGGGTGGAAGGACTGTGGAACTGACTAATTAAAAGCATAATTAGTGAGCAATGTACTTTTTAAACATTACTCTTTCCGGTTATAGCTGTGCCTCCTGAAGCAGAATCCTGTGAGGCATGGTTAGATCACTACCACTGATGCTTTAATAAAAGGGCCATTAGCCATCAGTGAAAGCAAAACTGAAGCATAATCTATTTACTGATGAATTACATGAAGCTTCTTATATAAAGTGTTATGCATGCATGATAAGGGATTTGCTGAGCTAGCACTGGGAAACATTTATTTCCTCAAAAATAGCTAAACTCTCAAAAGACTAACTTCCACAGTTTATGACCACAGCTTTGTATCTCCCTTCATGAACTTCACCACTATTACACCTCAGGGTCATGGAAAATTAAATTTGGACTCTTGACAATCCAAAGATCCCATCATTTCATAAAACCAGTCAGTTATGATAGCACTTACCATCAATTCAGAAAATTAAGCTTCTCTGCCATAGCTGGTTCCTACATGGGGTGAAATGAGGAAGTACCTGTCTGTCAAGGGGCTTTCACTATAAAACAGGGAAAGGGTTCTAAAACTCTCATTTTCACTCATTTTCTGTGAATTAGGAGACGTTCCAAATTGCCCAAAATCATTGTGTGACCAAAAAATCATGATTCAGACCAGTTCAGGGATGCTGAATTAAATCTTGCCCACTTCATTCTAAATAAATATCAGCTATTGTTATACAGATTCCTAGGATTTTTCAACCCCAAACAAATGTTAAACACAGTAGATTATAAAATGAGATTATATTTGGCAGTAGCATTATAAAATCAAAACAGTATAAAATATAAAATACCTCCTTTTGTGGCTATGGTACCTTAGTTACCAAAAAACAGAGCAGTTCTACTCTACTTTTGAAATACTTCTGGGTACATTTTCCATGTGTCGTGTGAGAAATGAGGCATGCATCTCCATCAATGTTAATGGCAGTTGAACAGATAGTTCTAGTATAATGAGCTAAAAAGATACCCTATGGAATAAAGACTTAACTCCCGGCTGATTTATTAGATCCTTGAATTATTAGCAGATATTTTGAATCCACAGTTAATTCAGTGGGCACATACTGTAATTCGCTTTCTGATTCACAGATGGTCAGAAAGTAAAGTGCAGGCTCATACCACTGTTGCCATATTGGCAGTTAGCAGCATTAAATTCTGACTCCAAACCACCTAAGAAATCAGACCATCTTCAGTCGCACTGTGAATACAATGAGGAATCTGGTAGCACTTTAAAGACTAACAGATTTATTTGGGCATTAGCTTGCCTGGGCAAAAACTTATTTCATCAGATGCAAAAACCCATTTCATCAGATGCCCAAAGAGCCCTGAAGGCTGGGAGCCTGAGCAGCCAGGAATCCCATGGGTGCTGGAAAGCCCCAGCTGGGCTGGTGGTGGCTGAGCTAGCAGCAAGCAGCTAGGAGCCCAGCCCCAGGTAGCCCCAGTCTGGTGGACCCCAGCGGCAGCTGCGGGAGACCCAGCCGTAGCCTGGAAGCCCCAGTGGCGGCAGGGCCGGCATTGGCCAAGGAATCCCATCCCCGGCCAGCAACCTTAAGCAGAAACAGAGCCAGCAGCAGCCACGGAATCCCTGGCCCTGGCCAGAAACCCTCAGTGGAAGTAGGGCTGACGATGGCTGGAGATCCCCGGCCCCAGCCAGGAACCTCAGGGAGCCCCAGTGGGAGTGAGACTGATGGTGCCTGGAGACCCCATGCCAGGAGTTGAATGTGGGCAGCCCCAGTGACATGGGACTAGCAGCAGGGCAGGATGCCTAGACCCCAGGGAGTCCCACAGACCAGAGAGGAGCCCAGGAGTGGGGCCAGCAGACAGCAGGGAAGCATTGACTTGTCCTGGTCCAACAAACTCTCTGGTTTGGGACCGTTCAGGCCCAGATGGTGTCAGACTAGGGAAGTCCTACCTGCAACTGTCTACCACAAGATTTCTTATATATTCTTCTTGGAGATAGGATATTAGATTAGAGGGATCACTGGACAGATTCAATAGAATACTTCCTCTATTCTGTTTATTTCAGTATATGACTCAGTTGTGATCCAAAACCTGGAGGGTTGCCTCACCTCTAGTCCGTACCCTTTAAAGAAAGAGGATATTTTATATGTTTAAAAGTTTACTGCAGCCCTTACATTTTTGCTTATTACTAATGTTTCAAGCAACTATACATTTTTTTCCAGGAAATGTGGGCATTTTGTCATTACATTGAACATAACAGAAGCAAACAGTTATTACTATTTACACAATATCTTTGTATAGTTATATTGCTCATCGATAGAATAAAAATCCTATATAATGAACAGAGCTTCTTTAATATATGTGATGGACCATGTATCAAAAACAGATCCTCTATAATGTTCTTTGCTTCTTAAAGATAGGTATTATCTGAACATAAAAGGCAATGTCTTTTTTTCACTAAGCAGATTTGCTCTTTCTTAGCTGGAGACCTTTATTCTAAATGTTTTATTCTGGTGAAATGTCCTGTAATGAATCTGGCATTTTGGTATTGTTATACATTAGATTACCCATTGTCTTAGCTATTGTCTGCAAGAAGTGTTGCTAAAAGTGCTGAATTCAAATCATTGTTCAAAGCATTTTAAAATATATGTGGCTGGTTTCCAATAAGCTGTATTTTCTTGTAATTTGCTGGATGTTTACTGCAAAGATGTTGAATGTATATCAGTATATCTTTCTTTTGTGACCAGTATGGCCTGGAAAATGAAATGCTCATCTCTGAGTGAGGTTTTCCTCGTGTAATATTTTAGATAAATAGAAAAAATCTTTAGCTGATTAAAATGTCAGTATATTTATTTTAGTGGGCTACGTCTACACTGGCACCCTTTTCGGGAAATGCTTAAAACGCAACAGTTTTCCGTTATAAGTATTTCCGGAAAAAGCGTGTCTACATTGGCAGGATGCTTTTCCGGAAAAGCACTTTTTCCGGAAAAGCGTCCATGGCCAATGTAGACGCGCTTTTCCAGAAAAAAGCCCCGATCATCATTTTCGCGATCGGGGCTTTTTTGCGGAAAAGACTACTGTGCTGTCTACACTGGCCCTTTTCCGGAACAGTTTTTCCGGAAAAGGACTTTTGCCCGAACGGGAGCAGCATAGTTTTTCCGAAAAAACACTGACAATTTTACAGTAGATTGTCATTGCTTTTCCGGAAAAGCAAGCGGCCAGTGTAGACAGCTTGCAGCTTATTCCAGAAAAGCGGAAGTAGTAGGAATAAGAGATCCTCCGGAAAAGGGCTTATTTTCCGGAGAATCACGTTTAGACTGGCGCTTTTCTCCGGCTTATCTCCAAGCCGGAAAAAAGCAGCAGCCATGTTAATGCAAATGCCGCGGGGGATATTTAAATCCCCCCGCGGATTTTGCTATTCCGATGTGCTACATTAGCATCCCTTTTCTGGAAGGGATGCCAGTGCGGACGTAGCCATAGTATTTAAAATATTGTTTAAGGGACTGACTGCCTCAGGGGATTTGTGATCACATAGGCAACCTTTCACCTGTAGGTTGCCAGATTTAGTTCAGCCAAGTCATCTGTGATCAAATGCTGAAGCGAGATGGTATTTTTAATTCAGTTCCTACTAAATACTTGTCCACATTAAAACAAAAAAATACCCCACCACAAATCATAGTTCTAAAAACTGAACTTTCCCATCAAGCCTATAGGTTGAGAAATACTACCAAAATCACATGACTTGCACCATCAATGCTGTAACCTTTTCTGTTGCAAAAAACCTTTTCTATGTACACAAGTTTAGTGGCTATAAATGTTTTTGTAACTCCATCCCTGGAGATTACGTATACACAGAACAAGCAAGGCACAAGCAGAAGCAGAAGAGAAGTATTTTCTTAACCATGTGACTCATCCTTGATTTGGTGGCATCCATTTATAGAGGTGAGAGGGTAATTCAGAATCACCCATCAGCTCAATACTGCGGTGAGACTTCTTTGCCAGGACTGAGTGCATGAATTCAAATTATTGCCAGAAGAATGAGACTGAGTATCATCATCAGACAGGAAGTGGACTGTCACTTAGATTCCAAGGTGATGAATTGAAAGACAGAGGAAAAAAGAAACACCTAGCAACATTCACAGAAGTAACAACCTGAGCCGGGTTGAACCCCTATGCTTTATTCTTTTGTCTGTTCAAATAGAGGCCTCATCACTTCAATCTGGAATTTTTTTTCTAAAGCACTTTAAAAATCACTTCAAAAACATACCAACCTTATTCTAGTCTATCATACAAATCTGATTTGTCAGCAGAATCATGTGCAGCACTTTCAGACCCATTTATTTAAAAGACAAACTTTTTTCTTCATCTGAAACTATTTTCAAAATCTGAGATTCATGCTGGAAATACAAAGTATTTGATGACATCAGAAGAGATGTTAAATTCTGCTGATGAATGAACTAAATACAAGCTACCTGAATCAAAATAATCTAGAAAACAACCTATATAATCCAGTTACTATATAAATAGTTGCTCATAAAAAATGCCCATTGTTCATAAGTGGCTGATACTCAGCAAAGGAAAAAACATGAAAGCTATGGAAGCTTTTTAAAGAGTTGCTGACCACATTTAATAATGTATTACCAAATCAATGATCTCCCATCAGCACATATTTCATACAACTTCTAACTTCACATGCCACACAGAACATATGTTCTGTACAAGCTTGCAGGAAATTTGAAAATGAGGTGTCTTGGGAATCCAGAGTGAGAATATTTTTTTCTGATCTATGTCCAGAGTAGAACTAAAGAATTTTTTACTGGAATTATGCAAAATATTCATAACAAATTAACACAGGCAATTTTTTATTTAAATACATGACCTAACCACTGTTTAGGGCAATCTGTGCATATATAGCACACTGAAGGTATGTTTACACTACAGGACTAAGTCAAGTTAAGATATGCAAATTCAGCTAAGTTAAATGCATAGCTGAAGCAGAAGTATCTTAACTCAGCTTTTGGAGCTGTCTACACTGCAGGAAGTTGAAGGAATAACACTCTTCCTTCGACGTCCCTTACTCCTCATGAAAGAAGGGTTACCAGCATCGATGGGAGTGCCCCTCTCATGTCGAATTAGCGTGTCTTAACTAGACCGCTAATTCGAACCCTGAAAGGTCAACAGCAGTAGCTGTACCCTCAGGGAAAAGATGCTACATACACATAGTAGTACAATGATTTGAAAGGGAACCATTAGGAGAGACCACAAAACAAATAGTGGACTAGATCTATCTTATCATAGAAACGTTATGTGTCCCCTATCATAGTATCTGAGCATTAAGCTAAGCAGTCATTACTGTATTTATCCTCACAACACCCATGTGATATAGAGAAGCAATTTTTTCCACTTATTTCAGATGAGTAACTTCAGTATAGGCAAAAGGACTGACATTAGGTCACACAGGCAGTCTGTGGCAGAACAAGGAATTCAATTTGAGATTCCCAAATCCCAGACTAATTCCCTAACCACTAAAACGTCTTTCCCCTTGTGATCATGAATGCACCCATTAAGCCGCATAGAGGGACTAAGAACTTTGAACTAGTCTGTTTATATCTGCATCTTCCCCATTCATTTCTTGGTTATACCAGTGCAAGCCCAGATACATACAGTATCTAAATATTTTAAATTATTATAGATTCCATATTATAAAACAGTAGACAAATAAGGCACTCTAATGCAAATATATTTTGTTGTATGCTTGAAGTTAATAATGATTCAGGAGTCTCAAATGGCAGACTCAAATGGAATTATTTAATCAAAAATTGATACTTTGAGATTAGTACAGAACTATAAGAAATACATAAATAATAGATACATTACCACTCTTGGGGTACATCTAGACAGGGGAGCTATTTAGGGATACTTCCAATATCCTGAAATAGCTATTCCATGTCTTTTGAGCAAGCCTGTTATTCCGAAATAGATTTCAAAATAACGGACTCCATGTTCCAGCATCCCTGTAGCCCTCATTCCACAAGGGTTAAGGGACTTTCTGGAATAGTGGCACACAGCACCAAATTTTGAAATAAGCTATTTCGAAATTAGATCGAAATAAGATACACAATTTGCATAGCTTAAATTGTGTATCTTATTCTGAGCTAGGTGTAGACACTCCCTTGATGTAAGGGGAAGAGTTGGCCTCTATATCTCTTCTGTAACTACTGTGATGCCAGTAGTTTGCATTCCCTGACCTAAGAACAGAAGAACACCATTCTGGGTCAGACTAATGGTCCATCTAGTCCAGGATCCTGTCTTCTGATAGTGGCCAATGCCAGAAGCCCCAGAGGGAATGCACAGAACACATAATCATTAAGTGATCCCACATCCCTGTCATACATTCCAATTTCTGGAAAACAGATTCTATGGAGTCTAGGAAGGCTAGTTGTGTTAGTCCATAATTTTAAAAATGAGTATTCCTGTGGCACTTGGGGTACATCTAAACTACATGCCTCCGTTGACGGAGGCATGTAGATTTGTGTATTCGAAAAAGGGAAATGAAGCCACGATTTAAATAATCGTGGCTTCATTTAAATTTACATGGCTGCCACGCTGAGCTGACAAACAGCTGATCAGCTGTTTGTCGGCTCCGGGCGCTAGTCTGGATGCTCCCCTGTCGAAATGAAAGCCTTTTATCGACATCCCCTGTAAACCTCATCCTACAAGGCATAAGGGGGATGTCGATAAAAGGCTTTCAGGTCGGCGCGGCGCGTCCAGACTAGCGCGCAGAGATGACAAACAGCTGATCAGCTGTTTGTTGGCTCAGCGCGGCAGCCATGTAAATTTAAAAGAAGCCGCAATTATTTAAATCGCAGCTTCATTTCCCTTTGCCTATCTGTCTAATCTACATGCCTCCATCGACGGAGGCATGTAGTCTAGACACACCCTTAGAGACTAACAAAAATATATATACTATCATGAGCTTTCGTGAGCAAAACCCACTTCTTCAGATGAGATTGAGTGCAAATGAATGTAATACACAAGGAAAAGAAAGAAAAAAGAATTACTATTTGCAATCGGGTACTGCTTTTAAAACCAAAATCTTGATGCCCATTTGCAGGTCCCTAGCATTGATGACTCATCTCAATAGCCTTCCAACGATGTGCTGGCACAGTGGATCCTGCATTCCATTTCTGGGCAAGTGCAGGCTGTTTCCAAGAGGTGGTTGACCAGGCATGGCAAATTATACATATTTTCCAAGGGTTCTCTGCTGGATTTGTGGAATACGAAGATATTGGTTTGTGTAGATGAAGGCTAGTAGAGTATTTTGATTTTCCCAATGTTTATAGAGAGAGATATAGGCTGTGATAAGCATCTGCAAAAAGATTTAGGATACTTTGCAAGCCTCTCCCCACAGACAAGGATGCAGCCCATCAGAAAGGTATCATACTATTATTTGCCTAACATTTGTACATTGGAAAGGATTGGGTGGTTTATATAGTCATTCCTCTCTAAGGGTATGTCTACACTACAGCACTAATTCGAACTAACTTAATTCGAATTAGTTAATTCGAACTAAGCTAATTCGAACTAGTGCATCTAGACCTAAGAACTAGTTTGAATTAGCGTTTTGCTAATTCGAACTAGCATGTCCACATTGAGTGGACCCTGAACCGAGGTTAAGGATGGCCGGAAGCAGTGCCAGCAGGGCATCAGGTTAGGACTTAGAGTGTGGAGCTGCTGTCTCAGGCTAGCCGAGGGCTGTGCTTAAAAGGACCCGACCCCCACCCCGGACAGACAGTTTTCAGGGGTTCCCCGCTCGCTTGTCTAACTCGATGAGGGACAGCAAAGCAGTCCTGGCTTGGAGTACTCTGAGTGCCCATACTCGGCACATCACAGCACTCGGCCATCAGCCCGGCTGCACTTCCCGCAGGCTGCTATCCGGGGAGGGGAGTCAATCGGGGGGCTGCAGGAGAGCTTCCACCCCGAGGAGCCCGCAGAGCCACCCCAGTCCTCCCCATCGGGGGCTCGTACCTCATTCCTCCCTCACCTCCTTCCACTTACCCCACCCTATCCCCCCTTCCTGATGTACAAAATAAAGGACACGTGTGTTCAAAAATAGAAATTCTCTTTATTGAACAAAACTCGGGGAGACTCGGAAAAGGAGGTGGGAGAGGAGAGGGCAACTAAAATGATCAGGGGTTTGGAACAGGTCCCATATGAAGAGAGGCTAAAGAGACTGGGACTTCTCAGCTTAGAAAAGAGGAGACTGAGGGGGGATATTGTAGAGGTCTATAAAAGCACAAGTAGTGTGAAGAGGGTGCATAAAGAAAAGTTCTTCATTAGTTCCCATAATAGAAGGACTAGAGGACACCAAATGAAATGAATGGGTAGCATGCTTCAAACTAATAACAGAAAGTTCTTCTTCACAAAGCAAATAGTCAACCTGTGGAACTCCGTGCTGCAGGAGGCTGTGAAGGCTAGAACTAGAACAGAGTTTAAAGAGAGGTTAGATAAAGTCATGGAGGTTGGGTCCATGGAGTGGTATTAGCCAGGGGGTAGAAATAGTGTCCCTGGCCTCTGTTTGTGACAGGCTGGAGATGGATGGCACGAGACAAATGACTTGGTCATTGTCTTCGGTCCATCCCCTCCAGGGTACCCAGTGTTGGCCGCTGTCGGCAGACAGGCTACTGGGCTAGATGGACCTTTGGTCTGACCCAGTATAGCCATTCTTAGCTCAGGACTCAGGGTCGGGGGTCTCACTGGACCACCTTGATTTTCATGCACACCTGCTCCTGGGTGGCCAGGCTGGCAGCTATCCTACCCTAGACGGCCACTTTCCTGTGCGGCCACTTTCCTGTGCCTAGTGTGGAGGTCGTGGATGAGGTCCACGATGTCTGCACTAGACCAGGCGGGCGCCCACCTCTTGCAGTCCCGGGCAGGCTCCCGGGAGCTGCCAGCCTGGTCCCGGGAAGAGGCTGGGTGACAGCGGGTGGCTGGCTTGATCCATGCCAGGTGCAGGGTCTGCTGGCTGGGTGCTGGCACGCTTGCACCTGGCACGGGCACCGTAGCCAGACCGTGCCCCTTTAAGGGCTCCAGGGCCAGGAGGGGGAGGCAGAAGAGTTTCCCTTGTGGTGCCAAGAGTGGCCACCAGGGCAAGCTGCGGAGGGCTAGCCTCCCACTAGTTCGAATTAAGTGGCTACACAGCCCTTAATTAATGGAGATTGCCTATCTCCTAGAACTGGAAGGGACCTTGAAAGGTCATCAAGTCCAGTCCCCTGCCTTCACAGCAGGACCAAGTACCATCCCTGACAAATTTTTGCCCCAAATCCCTAAATGGCCTCTGCAAGGATTGAACTCACAACCCTGGGTTTAGCAGGCCAATGCTCAAACCACTGAGCTAACCCTCCCCCTAGTTAATTTGAACTAGGCGTTAATCCTCGTGGAATGAGGTTTACCTAGTTCGAACTAAGCGCTCCGCTAGTTCGAATTAAGTTCGAACTAGCGGTTTGCATGTGTAGCACCTGTCAAAGTTAATTCGAACTAACGTCTGTTAGTTCGAATTAACTTTGTAGTGTAGACATACCCTAACTCAAAAGACTGAATTCAAGGAAACAATGACCCCATTCTTACAATAGAATCTGCTAGCAGGGACCCTTTTCTGTGCAGAGTCCCACAGGCATCAACAATATTCTGTGCAGCATAAGGGCCTGTGTGAGCAGATCAAGATAAAAGTCACAATTATCTCCCTGTTGTTCCATCCCAGTGTGAAATGAGTGGGTGCTCAGACTACAATTCCCGGCTGACAGGCATTTGGCTCACAACATTTACCATCATAATTGACATTAGTCTCATGCTCATACTAATGGATCTCTTTGCAGCCTTTGAAACCGGGGTCCACAAAGTACTACTAACACTCCTATCTGACATAGCAGAAATAAATGGCCCAGTATTAAAGTGGCTCTAATTGTTCCTCTCCAGCAGATTAGAGGAAGTCACAATGGTTAATTTTTACTCCTCTCCAAAGCTCCTCACCTTTTGGGTTCTTCTGGGATTCATGAAATTCCTGCTTCTCATTAACATCTACATGAGATCACTTGGAGAAATTGTGAGACACTGGGGGCTTAGCTGCCAACAGTATGTTACTTACACTCATCACATTCTCAGTTGACAGAACCATTTCCTCTACTAAATGTCACAATGCCCATAGGAAATCATCTCTTTTGTGAAAGCATCTGGCAGAAACTGAATCCAGGAAAATCTGAAGTGTTGCTGTTTGGATAATGGAACTCTCTATTTTCCATGGAAGATATATAGCCCTCATTTGTCAAAGTGGAGAAAGCATCTGGGGCCTGATGGACAAAGCTGAGATGATCGAGTAGCATCAGTTTCTAAAAATGCCTTTTTCCATCTTCAGCTTGCTAGGAAGATTTGTCCCTTCTTCTCAGACAAGGACCTGGCCACAATGATCCATGCATTTGTCAGTGGTAGGCTGGATTCCTGTAACCTACTTTATTTGAAGCTGAATGTGAAGAGAATGCACAAACTCCAGCAGGCAGCTGCCTGCCCTCTACATGGCTCAGGTTACCATTAGTACATCAGTGGTGCTCAAGACTCTCCACTGGCTCTCATTGCAAATTAAAGGCTGTGGTCTTGATTTTCAAAGCAACCATTGAATCAAAGATCAGTTATATCAAAGTCCAAATGTTGAACTTTCAAGAGTTGTTCACACCTGTCAGTGCCAATCACAAGTCAGACTGTCAGAAAATGAGGCAGATATCTCAAACTGGTTGTACATCCTAAATTAGATTTCACCAAACCATTAGCAAATGTGTGCTCCTGGATCACTATCCCAGTTTTATTGTAGTCACAGACAGTCCTCCTTAGGCTCTTCAGCCTCTACAGGCACCTAGACAAACTGGATTTAGTGATAACGGCCATATAAACCAAAAATCTCAGTTTCCCAAAACTTTTACAGGGATCCCAGATGTTTCTAGGGAGCTCCACTTTGCATTGGTATCTTCACTGTAAGAGTCCAAACATTCAGAGATAAAGGATATTTCTTTGAATCTGTATTTATATCTTCTTTGCACAGAAAACAAGATAACAGTCTTTCTAAAAAGGGAAGTTTTCCTTTGATGCTGGTGAGAGAAAATGCAGACTGCATCAAAGTATTCCCATTGTTGAATACTCTGGCCCTGACTTTTGAAGTTAGCACTCTTCTTCGTTTACCCATTCCAAGTCTTCAATCACATTTGATTGGTAATTTAATTACAATATAAAAGGTAATGTAACAGCAAACAACTACCCTTCACTAGTTTTTATGAAGTTTACATATCAAGTACATTTTCATCTTAACTCTAATGCACACTTTTGATGTAGGTTTCATTAGTTATAAGGATATATGTAATGTAATATGATAGCAATGAAGAAGTTATAGATAAGAAAAGACAACACCATTAACATTTTCTTTGAACTAAACTAACACACAATTGAATTGACAGAATTACACTACCATACCTTTTGGTCTGCCTTTGATTTCTGTTAGCATATGAGTGAATTAGCCTGCACTCCTGTCCTGACCTGGCACCGCCTAGACAGTGTCACCCTATGAACAACAATGGCTATATCTAGATTACACTGATCTATTGGGAAAAGGTACACAAATTGCACTCCGCAATTTGCATACCTTTTTCGGATAGTTTTTTTGGAAGATGCTTTTTCGAAATTTGGCTGGTTTAAACCTCCTCTTTCGGAAAAGCCCTTCTTCCTTATGGAAGGAGGAAGACAGGGCTTCTGAAAGAGAGCATCTGCTCTTCTGCAAAAAAAACCTGTAGTGTAGACATAATCTATGACAGCTGCACTACTCTGAGATCATACAGATCACAAAGCTCATAGACCCGTATGCTCTCTTTTGTCTGAGAGCAGCAGACAAAAGCATTCATTGTCATAGAGAGCTGGTGATAGAACAGTCTTCCAGAGGAAATCAGGTGAACTGGGGATCTGAACATGTTGGAAAATGCTATAAAACCATCTTCTTCCCTTCCTTCGTAAGAATGACACTCACAATACCAACACACCTCGTCTACCTTTAAATTCCTGCATATAAAAAACAAAATCTTCTCCGAAACATAGTTTTGACCCAGAAAAGAGAAAATTCTCAGATAATCCATGAAGCCCACTAGGGATTTCACTATGGCTCTTGATTTTCCATGAAAGTCAGGATAGGCAGCATTATAAAGCCCAAAGATAGATCAGTAGAATGGGATACTAGGCTGAAGACAAACATATAAAGAAGAGGAGTAGGAAACAACCAGAACAACACGTCAGAGTTGGATGGGAGTATGCATGTGTCAAGAGAAGATGAGAATAAAATAAGATGCATGTTTATGTTATTAATACAATAATTCCTCATTTAACATGTGCCTGCTTAACACGTTTTCGTGATAGCATGATTTTTTTTTTAGGGAACGTTTTTTGAATTACACGACCGTCCCTGGAATAACATGATTTCCCGAGCCAGCCTGTTTCCAGCAGCTGTGCGGGACTTCCCCCACCTCCCTGCAAAGTGGCGGAGGGTTCGCTGCTCACCGCGCAATTCCCCAGCAACCCTCCCTCATCGGATGCAGTGCAGGTCTCAGCAGACCCGTCACAGGGGCATATTCCCAATCTCCCTCTCTTCCCTTCCCCTTTCCTTCCCCAGAGCCAAACACCTCCCCTCCCTGCTGTAACCCAGTCCCCTTTCTCCCCTAACCTTATGTCCTGGTCCCAACAGACACCACCGATTGAAACGCAACCCCCATCTTTTCCATTATTTTCAATGGGAAAATTGACCCCAGAAAACACGTTTTCACTTAACACGATCATTTTCTGAAACATATCTATAGTGTTAAATGAGGAATTACTGTAGAGACTCTCTTATGTCAATGACCAGGGCTCAACAAATTAGTCAATCTACTTGCCTGGGGCAAGTAGATTTTAAGCTGGCATGGCGCCGCAGTGTGATCAATGCATGCGCAGTGCGGTCTGCGTATGCGCAGCGTGCCAAACCATGCAGCTGGCGAGCAGGGCTCACTGCTGCCGCTTGTGAAGCCCTGTCAATGACTATAAACAATGATGTCGTGAAGTCCAGGACTTTAACAGAATTCAAAAAAGAGCTAGATAAATTCATGGAGTATAGGTCCATCAATGGCTATTAGCCAGGCTGGGTAGGAATGGTGTCCCTAGCCTCTGTTTGTCAGAGGCTAAGAATGGGCAACATGGGAGTGATCACTTGATGATTCCCCTTTCTGTTCATTCCCTTTGGAGGCTCCTGGTTTTAGCCACTGTTGGAAGACAGGATATTGGGCTATATGGACCTTTGGTCTGACCCAGTATGACTGTTCTTAAGAGAACTGAGTAGAGTATTTTAGAGAGGCAGTGTTTTTAATGAGACTCCTTCTTCTCTAGTTAAAAAGCTAGACAGTTGTGTGGTTAGTCCAACACGTGACTGAGTTTAAATTTTCATTAAAAAAGTTAAAAGGCTAGAGTAAAAAATAAGGCCTTTTGCTGTAGGAAATACTTTGTGTCTGAAGTGTTTTTGTTCTTCTTTCTCATAGTCTCTCTACTAGGATTCAGTCTGTCCGGTATTTACAGTATAACATGTAAACTCATCTCTTACATTGTGCAACTTTTAGAATGAGATTTGTGGTGTTTCTTCTTGGCAGGTTAGGCTGGTTGTCTTTGAAATATGAATACAAGTTGTAGTCAGGTTACATGATTTGTTGCTGGTTTGGTTTTGTTTCTTTTTGGAATATTCCATTTGGTGTTGCTAAGTAGTAATTTGTATTTCAAATTTGTAAGTTGTCAGAATGATATAGGGTCTGTGAAAAAGTTACAGATCCTTTTCTTTCTTTACTAGGGCACCTCATAACATTTCAAAGTTTCCAGGGCTCTATATATAGGGCCAGGAAAGACTTGCATGATGTTCTCAGTGCTCATGTGTACAGATAGAGAGTTATAATATACTCAGAGCCTACAAATATTTTAAACATATAATTAAAGCATAAGTTCAGGAACATTAACACCCCTTACACCTGTCAGGGATGGTCTAGATAATATTTAGACTTGCCAGGAGTGCAGGAGACTGGACTAAATGAACTCTCACAGTCCCTTCAAGTCCTGTGATTCTATAATTTTGTTTAGATAGATGCTGTGATGGATAGTAGGAGTGCAGATCCAGCACCCGGTGACTAAGGGATTGAACTCAGGTAGCTAGCAAGGGTGTTGGCAGGGGACCAGAGGAACCAATGGAGCTACAGTGATGAAATATGAATTGTATAAGATACCTTGTCTGCTTTCTTTCTGTGAGGAAGTTAAGCCAGGAGTTGAGAGACACAGAATGATTTAAACCCAGGCAGGACTACCATGCCTCCAAGGAATTAAGAGCATGGAAGTGGACTGAACCAGGAAAGGATCATGAATAAATAAAGGGAAAATGTGTATTTAGTTGCGATCAGGGTATTTTTCTTTATTTTAGTTGCTTGGTTTAAACTTCTCTGTGTGAATTCATGCCTTCATTATCTAGCTCCTGATTCACTATCTAAGAGTTGTTCCCAGAGATTTTCTCTGTGTTTTAATTTTTTTACTTAGTTGCTCTGTAACACCTAGCAATCACGTATGCTTTATCAAGTACACCTTTTGTTTTGTTAATAAAAATCATCTTTTTTAAGGTGATGATTTGATTCTTGTGTCCTGGAAAGGAACATGGGCTCTGTGTGTGTGTGTCTGCCTGCCTAAAATGAGCAGTCAGCTACCAGAGACTGCAGCTTGTTTCCCTTTTTTCTTTTTCCAAGCTCTTTTGGGGCAAAAGAATTTGGAGTACCCCTGGAGAAGGAATTCAAGTATTCCCTCCTGTTTTTTCAGGGTTAAATCACTTGATGGTGGCAGCTTTTTGTTTATTTCTCAGAGCCAGTTTATCTGTGACTCTGGGGAGAGGGATTATTTAAGGGCTCTTGCAGGCCCCCAACTTTTTTGCTTAGAATGCCAGAGTGGGGAACAGCCCTGACAGATGCATATAAACAGTTTAATTTATAATGCTCCCACCGCTGTAGTATCTAAACACTAGATTCTCACTAGGACTGCATGCACATGTACAGAAGTAAAAGAGCTATCTAGACCATGAGTGAGTATACACTCTACCAAGCCTGTTTTTTCAAAATAATGGACTTGTTATTTTGAAATAATAATAATAAGGACTTAGTTCGAGTTAACGTTTGACTGCCACATGTAGCCACGGTTAGTTCGGACTAAGGGGATTTAAAAATGGCGCCTAGACGGGAAAATGCAAATAAAGCCCGGGATATTTAAATCCTGGGCTTCATTTGCAACTTCGAATGCCTTCATTAGCCTTCCTAGTTCAAACTAGAGGGCTAGTGTAGACATACCCTTAGAGCCCCAGGAAGCACTGGGGAGTAATTACTATGAATGACTCTGGAGAGTAGTTATTTCAAAATAGCAGCTGTGGAGCATCTACTATTTCAAAATAAGTGTTATTCCTCATGGAAAGCAGGAGTTATTACAGTAAACTGCCGATAATCCGGCACCTTTAGGACCCAGGGGGTGCCGGATTATCAGATACGCCGGACTATCAGAAGGGGGGGCTATGAGGGGTCTGGGGTGGGATGGGGGGATGCTACCCCAGACCCCCTCATAGCCCTCCCTTCTGATAGTCTGGCTCTGCCCCAGGAGTCCCCGATTCAGCCGCTGCTGATCAGTTTCAGCAGCGGCTGAATCGGGGACGCCTGCAGCAGAGCAACTGGGGTGCTGCTGGGTTGGTCCGGTAGCGCCGACCCTTGGTGCCGCGAGACCAACCCATCAGCACCCCAGCTGCTCTTGGGGACGCCTGGGGCAGAGCAGCTGTGGTGCTGACAGGTTGGTCCCGCAGCGCCGCTCCTCGGCGCTACTGGACCAACCCAGCAGCACCCCAGCTGCTCTGCCCCAGGCGTCCCCAAGTCAGCTGCTGCAGAAACTGATCCGCGGCTGACTCCAGAAAGCCAGAGTCAGAGCTGCTCTGCCCCGGGCTTCCTGGAGTCAGCCCTGGTCAGTTTCAGCAGTGGCTGAATCAGGACTCCTGGGGCAGAGCAGCTGGAAGGCTGCTGGGTTGGTCTGGTAGCGCCAAACCTTGGCGCTCCGGGGACCAACCCAGCAGCACCCCAGCTGCTCTGTCCCGGGTGTACCCAAGTCAGCTGCTGCTGAAACTGACCAGCGGCTGATTCCAGGAAGCTGGGGCAGAGCAGCTCTGCCTCTGGCTTTCTGGAGTCAGCCGCTGGTCATTTTCAGCAGCGGCTGAATCCGGGACAGCTGGGGTGCTGCTGGGTTGGTCCCGCAGCCCCGAGGGGCAGCGCTACTGGACCTACCTGGCAGCACTTCAGCTGTTCTGCTCCCTGCTTCCCGGATTCAGCGCTGGTCAGTTTTAGCAGCGGCTGAATCGGGGAAGCTGGGGGCAGAGCAGCTCCAATGGTCTGGCTGCTCGGAGCACTTCCGGGTTCCTGATGGTGCCGGACCATCAGGAGGACCGGACCGTCAGATGCCAGACCATCGGAGTTTTACTGTATTTTGAAATAACCAGCCTCTTATTTTGAAATAATTCCCTAGTGTATACCAGGGCTTTATGGACTATCCGTAAGTAGTGCTAGTTGTCTAAAATGACTGTAATATGGGAATGTGAGATATTAGGTATCCTTCTGAACCAGCTCAAAAGGACTTGTAATGAATATACATTAGGTTCAATATGTGGCAGATCAAACTGAATATAATGTATATATTTCATTTTGATTAAATATTGAGAAAGAATAGATCCTGTGCTGCTACATAATATTCTCTGGTGCATTTACTTTTGTGTATACACAAGCTGGCTTCCCTGGAAGCACAAGGATACTAAGGAGTCTGCAGAGCAAATTTAATCAAACCCAAACTATAGATTATTATTATATTTAAGGTTTTGCTTTGATGCAGCCACATGTTCTGAAGTTGGGAGATGCTAAATATCTACTCCAAAATTAGTATACTGAATCCCCATTGACTTTCACTGGAACTCAAAGTGCTTAGCACCTAATAAGACTGAGTCCTGAAAGAGCAAATTCATCACAATTAGATGCAAAAGACTGCATCAATATGATGTTAAGTTCACAACGTTAAAATCACAAATATCCATGAAATGCAGTAGTTAGTTCCTAGTAGCTATACTCAGTTGCATTGTGAAATTTTCTTGTTTTACAATATAGGCATGGCAAATAGTAACACAGTAAATTATACAGTGGTTAGCCAGGAATAGATATGTAAAGCTAAAACAGTATTTTAAGATACACATTTACTGACAGAAAGAAATAGAAACAATACTTATATGCAATGTTGCTGAGCTGACAGTAAAGTTGAAAGTTTAACTTTTGACTATTTTGAATTTTTGCAATTTCAGCTGCAGACTTAATGCTGCATTAGCATAATTTTTACATTTGTTTTCCAGGATTATAACAAATAAAAGAAAAAGGAAATAGAAATTGCCTATGCTTAACAATGTTAGCATTTAAGTTTCAATTTTGCTTTGAAGATCAAATCATCCAGATGTGAATTTGAAATAAATACTTTTATTCTAAAGAGAGTTAGACAAAACTTGGTGATTACAGTTGACAGAAATTTATGAAAAACACTGCATTAGGTTTCAGTTCCCAGGAGTTTATACCTCCTGAAATTTTGCTTTACACTTTGAGGTCTATGAGCCTGATCCAAAACTCACTGTAATCAATGGAAGTTTCTCCACTGACTTCAACAGACTTGACATGAGGGCTCAGAACCTGAAACTACAGTAAAACTCCAATTGTCTGGCATCCAATGGTCCAGCACTCCTGATAGTCTGGCACCAACTAGAAATCAGAAGTGCTCCGGCCAGCTGGGCAATTGGAGCTGCCCAGAGGCGGTGGCAGAGAGGGGACAAGAGGCAGGCAGCTGTTTAAGGCAGGCAGGTGGGCGAAACCTCCGCCATGTTCCAGGGAGGTGGTGGAAGCCCTGCGCATCCGGCTTGCAAGCGGGGAAACTCAGCCACCAGCTTGTAAGCAGCAGCAGTGGAGAGCGGGCGAGAGGCATGCAGCGTTCCCTACCGACCCACCCCCCACCTGCCCGCCCACCCGCCACAGCTGCCTGCCTCTCGCCCTCTCTCTGCCGCCGCCGCTTACAAGCCAGCGGCTGAGTTTCCCCATTTGTAAGCTGGCTGCGCAGGGCTTCCACCACCTCCCTGCAACACGGTGGAGGGTTTGCCCCTCCCCACACCATTCCCCGCCGACCCCTCCATGCAGTGCAGGTCCCGGCAGACCCGTCACAGCACTCTGCCAGGGTGATACTCCTGATACTCCGGTATATCCGATAATCTGGCACCTCCTGCGTCCCAAGGGTGCTGGATTATCGGAAGTCCACTTTAATTCAAAGCCATTTACCATCACCTGGTATCTCGTTGACTGATATTTGCAAAGAATCACTCTGTTCATTATGCTTGTGCCTTATATACATTTCCCCTCATCTTAGTATTGTCTAATAAGACTATGAACTCTATGAGGCAGGGCACTTTATCAGTTTGCTGGACAGTGCCTAGCACAATCATGGTTGACTTCTACATTCTACTGTAATAAAAATAATAAATAATAACTATAACTATCAGTTTGTGAAACTATAAACTTCAGGTAATTTTTGGCATGAAAACACAAGTTATCCCCAATTTGTTCAAAAATGGGACCGGGTTTGTATGAAATAGCCCTGAGTTTTGTCTCAAAGATTAAGAAACTTTAGCAAATTTTTCAGTCAACCTAAGCTATAGCAAAAGATTCAGAAAATTTGTCCACCTCACTGTTTACTCCTTAATCCCATGGGTGACTGGTAATGTAGGCAAGGGAAGGCATTGTCTTTCCAAAACTGCCTACACTGCTCAGGTACCTGGGATGGGCAGGGGCCGCACCCCAGAGCAGCCCAATGGCCAGAGAAAGCTGAGGCCATACCACTCAGCAGCTCAACTTCCCAGCAGCCAGTGAAAGCCAGGATCATGCCACATGGCTCCTGGGATCACTGGCAACTGGGAAAGACTGGAGCCACACTACATGGCAGCCCCAGCCCTCAACTGGGTTTGGGTGGACCTTGGCTGGGAGGGAAAGTTGTGAAGGGTCATGCTCTCAGTGAAGAGTTGTAACTTTGTGAGCAAGGGACATGACTTTGGCTGCCTTCCTCAGCTGGGCCATGACCCACTGCCCATGCAATCATTTTTAATTATCCAAATCATTGGTCCCAGTACAATCCATGGAGGACACAACTATTTACTTCTCCCCATTCCAAAGACATTGAAAATGGCTCCCCAATATCATTCCGGGTCAGAAAATATGTGATAAGAGTGTTTCACAATCTTGTCCTAAATAAATATACAGTTAAACAATGACCAGGAGTAGCTGATGGATTAGAAGAATTTGATTTAGTCATTAACAAGCAAGAAGTGTCCAATCTAGAAATCCATTTTTGCATAATTCATTCTATCTTCCCAGCAAAACTATATTAAAATACAGTTGTGTTTGGGAGTATATCTAAGCAACACAAAAGGCAGTTATTAAATCTTATTAATAGAGGGAAGAGTAAAGGATATTTGGGTTCTTTAAATGTGTGTTTCTGTACTTTAGCATGTTTATATTTCTTTGAAGTTCAAACTTAACTCTAATTTCCTGAGTTTGTAATGTTTACTTTGTCATGACCAGTGCCTGTTCTGATCATTTAGTAGGGGTCAAGTAGTAAATAAAACATTTTTTCTGCAATGCAGTTCAGATACTTTTAGAATTTTTGTAACTTAATGAATGTAATTTTCATTAAAAAATTCTAGTCAGATAGTACCATTTTTCAAATAAAAAGTTGTAAATCAACATAACAGTTCATAAAAGTCTCAAGCTCTATTAGTGATTGAGGCATTTGAAAAAAGAAGTGGAAACAGTTGTTTTCATCTATCATTACATTTTATATTAAATAAAATGCATTTTCCATAAAAATGTGTTGCCAGATTCATTTTATTACAGAAAATAAAAATAGCACTATGAATAATGCTATTATCCTTTGTTAGCTTATTAACATCTTAAATTGTTCTGCCATTAACATGTCCCTTAGTGTACATTTTCATAAAATAAAAATATAAAAATGGCTTCCTGAAATAATTCTGCTTCATAAAATATTAGTAAAAGCAGAGAAATCAGTTATGTTTCATGCTATTACTCTCTTGTAGAGTAGCTATTTTGCAAGCTAGGCTTTTTGGAAAGAAGCAGTTGGGATATACATATTTCTAGAAAGTATATGTGTGTGTTCTGTGATTTTGACTTGCAAAATGTATAATTAATACAGTGTGTTTTTATAATACAAAGACTGTATTCATTATCAGAACTATTTGTAGCTTATTTATAACAAATACTTTACACTGTAGCCTATAGGGCTAACCTGCTTGCTTACCTACAGATATATAGATGTATTATTTCCTTATGGTTTTGATTGTATGTTTATGATAATAAGTTACAGTAGGTTTATATTGGCAGTTTGGCGATAATGCAAGAGACTTAGAGGCCACATCTTGTATGTTGAGCTAAGGCAAAGCTAGCATGCACATGCTTGGGGCCTTTCATCCAGATAGCAAAGTCAATGAACATATATTCAGCTCCCTAACATCATCCTGCCTTTATCCTGTAGATAAGGCAACCTTCAACAGCATAGGGATTTCCAAGAATACCTTCAAACTTAGCAGGTACATCATTACTTGGAAAAAACCTGAAAGAACCAGTTAAGACAAGACTGAATAACCGGGCAGGACAGAAATAACAAATGTGAGAGACAATCACAAAAGGCCCATGGTTACAAATTGTCATATATGATTATAAGTTGAGATCAATCATATACTGACCAATAGGAAACAGTAAGTTGAGGAAATTCAAAGAAGAAAAGGAAGCATCCCCTACAGAATATGCATCAAACATAACAATGTCAGTAATATATTGTAAAAGTGGCATCCCAGCCTGCGGGTGGTAGGAAAAGAAGATGTAGTCATTGGGATGTGCCAGAATGATGGCCATTGGTGATGATAGGGAAGGCAAAAGTGATGAGGAAGATGGTGGCTAACACTTCTAGAAGGGGTGGTCTGAGTACAGGCAGTCCCCGACTTACGCGGATCCGACTTATGTCGGATCCGCACTTACGAACGGGGCTTTCTCGCCCCGGAGGTCGGGGCGAGAAAGCCCCGTTCGTAAGCTGCTCCGGTGCCCCTGGTCTGCTGGAGACCGTCTCCAGCAGACCAGGGGCACTGGGCGGGTTCCCGCGCTTCTGAGGCTTTGCCAGAGCAAAGCCTCAGAAGCGCGGGGAACCGCCACTGCTGCCGCTTCAGTCTGGGTGCCTGTGGTCTGCTAGGGACCGTCCCCAGCAGACCACAGGCACCCAGACTGAAGCGGCAGCAGCGGCGGTTCCCCGCGCTTCTGAGGCTTTGCTCTGGCAGTTTCAGCAGCGGCTGAATCAGGACGCCTGGGGCAGAGCAGATGGGGTGCTGCTGGGTTGGTCCAGTAGCACCGAGGAGCGGCGCTACTGGAGCAACCCAGCAGCACCCCAGCTGCTCTGCCCCAGGTGTCCCCAAGTCAGCTTCTGCTGAAACTGACCAGCGCTAACTACAGGAAGCCCCAGGCAGAGTTGCTCTGCCCCAGGCTTCCTGGAATCAGCTGCTGATCAGTTTCAGCAGCAGCTGACTTGGGGACACCTGGGGTTCTTAAGTTGATTCTGTATGTAAGTCAGAACTGGCGGTCAGTTTCAGCAGTGTCTGAATCTGGACGCCAGTTCCAACTTACATACAGATTCAACTTAAGAACAAACCTACAGTCCCTATCTTGAACGTAACCCGGGGACTGCCTGTATATGTTAGCGAATGTACATCTATATTTCCATATCTATTTTATGAAATTGTGATGGTTGTGACATATGAACAATGGAGGCCTAGTAACTCAACAGGGCACATGGAACATGTGATCCAGGGCTCCATGTCTGAGAAAGTATTTTCTATGCATATGAACTGGCAGTATAAACTGGAGACTGTGACATCACCTCCTTGCCTTTTTTCTGCTCCATGTCTCTGGACTGTGGTTTCTAATAAAAATTGATCTTTAAACCCAGGGGCTGGATGTGGCCTCCTGGACATAACCCCAAAGTTCAGCCCCGTCCCCGCTCCCCCCTGCTCCCCCCCCCCCCCCGCCCCCGCAAGCATTGAGGAGCCTGCACTGGTGCTCCAGCTTCCCGTCTGCCCCACCTCAGGGCTGGAGCACACAAAATCTACTCTAGGCTCTGGTGTGCAAAAAAAATGTGGGGAGTGTCTTTCTCTGTCAGAGGCCATGTCATTGAAGGGTTTTTTTTTTCTTGTTTTATTTTTATTTTGCTTCTCACTTGTGTGTGGCCACCAACTGATTTTTCTGTGGGGCAGTGGCCCCCAACCCAAAAAAAGGTTCCCTGAACACTCAGTTGTTTTCTCCAGTTGTTCTCAGTGCCATTGAACTGAAAACTCATGAGGAAGGGTACATCCTCCAGGATCTAATAAGAAACGAGCTCACATAGAACTCCATATAGATGAATAAATGTACTTTTTATTTATAACTCAACAGTGTCCATGAGTATCCAAATAAGGATAATTTGCCCCCTGGAGCAATAGGCGAAACTGCAGTGCCAGAATGAAGCTTCTGTGAAGTTGTACCCACTAACATCAGCACTGAATTTGGCCATTAGAAGGTTTGGTTCATGAACCTGTGTATTGTTCTATCATATCTGGAGCAAAAAACAATTTGGGGTGGGGAGGCGGATGCTTTCACAGTAGGCACTTGTGTTACAGCTCTGAGCCTGGATTTCTGGATTTCTTGTTGTTTAAAACTAAGGAACCTATTCAAGAGGAGAAACTAAATTTTGGTTAGATTCAGTAAAACTAAACTAGAACATGGCTTAAATGTGTAAATGTAAAAAAGATGTTAAAGTAAGGCTTGCAGCTTATAATATCAGTCACTGAAAGGAATTTGAAAGGGCAAAGCTACTATTAAGCCTCAGACCTGTATAACAGTTATGGATTACTTTGAAAGAAGCAGATACCTTCCAGACATTTGGATAACTGGTTCCTTTGAATAAAAACATTAGAATAATTTGATTCAAACTTCAAAATTTGTGGCTGTTTTTGTAAGAAACAAAAGGTCAATTCTGTAACCTACATCTGCATTTGACCTCTTCTGCTCATTTTATTTTCTATGACAGAATGCCCAGGCATTTGACGATATGAACCATATGAACATCTTCATTTCCATGGTTGAGAGCAAAATTATATCCTGTCTTTGTGGCAGGTCATGTGTCTTTTCTATATATTAGGCTGAGTTGAATTATTTTGTACACTATTGTTTAGCTTTATTGGCATCTTTTTGTGACAGATAAATGTGATCAGCACCTACCATTTCCGCCAAACAACATGGCTGCGTCTAGACTGGCATGATTTTGCGGAAATACTTTTAACGGAAAAGTTTTTCCGTTAAAAGTATTTCTGCAAAAGAGCCTCTAGATTGGCACGGATGATTTTGCTCAAAAAGTGCGTTTGCACAAAAGCATCCGTGGCCAGTCTAGACGCAATTTTGCACAAGAAAGCCCCGATCACCATTTTAGCCATTGGGGGTTTTTTGCGCAAAACAATTCTTCCCTGTCTACACTGGCCCTTTTGAGCAAGTATTCTTGCGCAAGAGGGCTTTTTCCTGAGCAGGAGCATGAAAGTATTTACGCAAGAAGCACTGATTTTGTACATTACAAAGTCAGTGCTCTTGCGCAAATTCAAGCAGCCAGTGTAGACAGCTGGCAAGTTTTTGCACAAAAGCAGCCACTTTTGCACAAAATCTTGCCAGTCTAGATGCACCCATTAGTACAATACCAGTCATGATTCAGAAGGACATTATCAGCAACATCCATTGATCCCAGATATTTATTTTCTAAGCTCTCTGCCTGTGATATCCTTTGTTGGGTGACCATATGTCCTGTTTTGGCCAGACCAGTCCCCTTTTTTAAGCCCGTGTAGGGAGAGACAAGAAGAAGCAAGATTGAAACTGGGGTGCAATCTGCTGCCTTTATAATCCTTTTTCCTCTCTCTGTCCCATGAGACAGCTCAATGAAGGACCACAAAATCTACTCCATACTACTGAGTGGTTAAAGAGCCACACCTCATCTTGGGAAATCAGTTCTTCCTCCTCTCTGTCAAGGACCTAGCCAGCCTGCTTGGATTAAGGATTAGCTCATTTGGAAACAGCATATGTGGTTAATTAGATACACAGTCTCTTCAAAGTGCTGAGAGAAGCAGAACTGCTCAGTGGCACTTACAAGGACACAGTATCAGGTGGCCAGTTTTGATTTCTAGACATGGTCCAACAAGCCAATCATTCAATGACCTCAAGATTTCTTGTAACTAGTGACTGAATTCATCTTAAAACAAAGGTCCCTATATGCAGGATAGTCATAATTGTGACAAGTAATAAAAAATATAAACATAGAAACAAAAAGTCTTTCATTTCTGGCTACAAAACAAAATGGTTTGACCAAACTGGAGTCCCATGTTGCCCTTGGATAAGTCACCTTATAACATTTTCACAGCCTCAGTTTTATATAGGATCCACTTTTTATACCAACTGTTTATATAATTTACTTTACACTAAACTAGCCTTTTACAAAACTTTTACTGTGATAAAACTCAGGAAAAAAACCAATTTCCTGAATCTTGTGAGTTATCACCCTAAAACACTGAAATAAAATCTTTCAGTTAGTCAATTTCTTACTGTTAAGAAGATCTACCTAGATGAGTCAGACTTTAAAAACAATCAATAATTCTTCATGATAAATTCCTTCCTAAAGGTTACATATAGGTTTCTTGGATCAATCAAGGGCATCACAAGACAAAGAACTCTGTAGATAGAGGTGAAATTATCAGAATTAATGCAAAAGTAATACTTAATATTTAAAATAACTCAAATAGCATAATTAGCAATTACATTATTATTTGTAGCATATCTTCACCTCTATTGAGTTTTATGAGATTTTTGCAATTCTGTGTAAAATTATACAGTTTTACACATTATGCTTACAGTCTCTGTTGGGTCATTTTACTTCATGAACTAGAAAACAAGGCTCAGAAGTTCATGTTAGGAATCCCTCTCCCTGCTTCCTGTCCATTAGAGAATGTTTTCATGAATATCCTTGTGAAACCCATGTGATTTTATTCAGAAGCATTTTACTTTTAAATCCAAAAAAAGGAAGAGAGGAGGAAGGTATTTGTTGCTTGTTGGAGTCACCTTATATGTCTGACTGTGGCCAGAGAAAAGGGCAAGATATGCAGAAGAGCCCAGATAAAATCCAGAAGGGGGGTTCTCAGTATCTGTATTACAAAAAGCATAGAAACTTCATTAAGGGCAAGCATTTTGTCATGTCTTTACATGGCCTCAATCTGTGCGTATGTCTCACTAAAAATAGCAGTGAAGACATGAAGGCATACCCCTGCACAGTCTAGTTACATACCTAGGACTTTGGGCAGGATTTTACAGCTAAAGCTGAAGCCTATACTACTGCCTCTTTGCTGCTATTTTTAACCACACTACCTAGATGGTGTGTGTATACCTACCCCAGTTACAATCACACTTCCAACTGCAATGTAGACAGACTCCAGTTCTCTGCTCTCAAAGGCTGGAGCTCTTTCTTTTTATGGAACTATGTATGAGCTATGAGAGGTGGCCTCATCTGAACAATCACAATGAGATGTCAGAAGATGTAGCTGTTCTCCTCACACCATTTCTTTTTTGGCTAAAAAATTCCTGCTAGACATACAAACTCAGTAGAGCAAATCAATTACTAATGGAGAATGAGGTACTTTTAGCTAGAAGGATCCACATGCCAGACTTTCTCCTTATTGAAAAGGCAGAAAGTGTTTACTTATGGACAAAGAAATTGCAGTTTCAACCTGGCTTTTGGTAAATGTATGCCATCCCTAAGGCTATGTCTAGACTACACCAAAGTTCGAAAAAATGAGGTTTATGTGGCTTTTCAAAAAAGGGGGGGATTACCAAAAAAACCCCACTTCCCAACTACTTTCACTTTCTAAAGCTCCACTTTCGAAAGTGAGATCGGAATAAGATATGCAAATTCCTGCTGAATTTGCATATCTTCTTTCGGAACTTCGGCGTAGTCCTAGACGAGCCCAAATCCACTCCAGGAAAATGCAGAGTCAAGTCCAGATTATAAACTACAAATCTTTATCTATGAAGAAACTCATCTTGTAAGGAATATATCTATGAGGGTGTGTTAAGGTATAAAACTCATGCTGAACCCCTATATTGTGATTCAGATGTTAATTTAATCCACATGCACTGTATTAGCAGTAGGAACACTTTGTGAACATCTGTATAAGAAGGATGACTGCACACAATTAAGTGAGAGAGGGGCTGTTTGGGTGGATGCCAGTGCAGGTACTCTATAGATGCCAGTTCTGGTACTCTCCATTTTTGTGCAAAAACTCACAGAGCATCCACACTACAAGTGTGTTTGTGTGCAAGAAAAAGTACAGTAGATCGTCAGAAGACAGGGCTTTTTGTGCAAGAGTTATTCCTCTTTCTATGAGAAATAAGCCTTTTTACACAAGAGCTCTTGCGTAAAAAGGCATGTGTGGATGGATAACAGGGGTTTCTTGCGCAAGAAACCCCTATCGGAAAAAGCACAGGTGCTCTGATCGCCATTCTATGAATGGCCATCGGAGCTTTCTTGCACAAGAGCGTCCTTGGCAGTGTGGGTGCTCTCTTGTGCAAAAGCGCATCTCTTGAGCAAAAGCACATGGCACAAGATCTCTTCCTCAAAAAATTCTTGCGGAAGAAGCCTGCTGTGTAGACGTAGCCCTGTTGTGTTGACAGGCCTGACAAACTCTATGAAGTACGTTAGCTATGTATAGAACAAGGTGGGAAATGTTTTTCCAGTCATGGGAAAAGTTAAGATTTTGAAAAAGTAAAAATCTCAAAAGTTTTCACAAAATGGCAATCATACCCCTCCTTCCTCACTGCCCCCCCCCCCCACAAAAAACATTGAAGTCAATTATGTGTTGATATTTTGAAGTGTGTCATTTTGATTTTGACCTATTTTATTCATTTATTTTTAAATATACTTTGCTTAAATATCCAAAGAGAAAGTTGTTTGAACAGAAAAACTGGATTTAAAAATAATTGTAAAAAAGGGTTATTTCAATTACTTCCAATTTTTTTCCATTTTTTTAACTTAAAATTCACTGAAACTGACTCTTTCCAGTTTCATTTCTAATGATTTAGTATGCTTAATGAAAAATATTTTGAATTAAAAAATGCCATCATCTCTAGGTATGATCTTTTTCATGTCTTCCGATACTCTGTTTTAGATAAGGAGTTATGCTGAAGTAGACTAACAATTAAGTGAGGTATGAGCAGTTGCGTAATTTGTATATATGTCGAGCACAATGTTCTTTAAGACTTTGGGATCTAGGGTGTAGTCTGAGCAGTCTTGAGAGAAACCTTAGGAACAGCCAAATCTGAGCAAAAGGTATGAATTAATTTTTATATTATCTTATTGTCTGGGCTTAACACAGCAAATGAGAACATCAACCATTGCTCATAAAGAGTGTTGGTGACAGGTCTCTTGGATAGTTAGCAGAAGGCTAAAACTAACGAAACTAATGGATATATAAAATACAAATGTTAAAAGAAAATACACTGCAATTCTTCTTTGCACATCTACTATATTTCTTCTGATCCGGCGAGCGAACAGACACACCAGGCCCCTGGGCAAGGTGAGAGGGGCCTGTCTCCGTACTCCTGGAAGGGACAGGGCCTCAGATGGAAGAGGCACTGATGCCCAGAGCGTGCCCCCCTCAGTGCCATCTGGAACATGCCATTTGTGCACTGTTTGGGGCTTGATGTTGATTTAAAGGGCCAGCGTTCTGGCCTCTGCCATAGTAGTAGTGGTGGCAACCAAGAGCCTGGGGCCTTTTGAATTGCTGGGCTCTAGGGCAGTTGCACCCTTTGTTCCCCCTCTCCCTGTCGGTGGGCCTGCTTCTAATTTGACTTCAAAGTAAATGTTGTACTTGACAATGTGATATAAAAATTTTAAAACGCTATACAGGAAGAAATGTGAGTCACAAAATGCCCCCAAAAGATGACAAACGATTGCTGAACATGTGAATAATTGTCAAGCCTAGTCAATTCATGCCTCTCTCGACATGTCATAATATTGAGACAGATTTTATAAGAGGGGTTGCCAAAAAGATTAGGTAAAGGAAAATTTCATGCAGTAAAACTGAAGCATTAATTGAATTAAAATGAACAGGGAGGCCAGAAAAAATGATGTCATTAGAGACATAATAAATCAAAGATATTATAAGATGCCTAAAGCATCAAACTTTATGCAGTATTACATTAAAATTAAGTTAAAGCATATCTAAAAAATCTGAAGGAACACTCTGCATTAGCACTTATGCTTCAAGTCCTCAATTTATGTTTTCTTTTGGTAGCCTGACATTAACAGATACCCAACGCACATAAAAATACTGGGCAAGCTCAGGTCATGCCCTATATCTGGGGAAGATGTTGCCAAGGGAAGGACAGTTATTCCACAAATTTAGAATTTCTACTATTTATCTTCTGCTCAAGGAGGCCTAAATCAGAGAGTAACCACTATGATAATAGAGAACCAAGCCTTTTGGCATAGGAAGGATGAATGTTGAGTCTACTCTTGTGGGGACTGAGATAGGGTCAAACTTTCATGTCATATGTCAAAATAGACATGGACTACACCAAAAACCTGCATTTGCACACAGGAATAAGCACAACTGTGTACAAATCAGGGAATTATACAAAATAAGAATCCATCTGCATTTGGAAGGCCACATTTTCAAAATGGCAGCCTCCCTTTTGTGAGAGTCATTTGTTCTTGTAATATGCAGCCCTGCATTCAACTGAATTACAGAGGCAACTCTGAATATTAGAGTCCCTACCTGAGTAGAAATCATGTAGTTAGAGATGCAAGTTTCCTGATGTCCACCAGCCCCATGGAGGCTCTGGGGCTGAAGCACCCACGGCAAAAAAATAGTCGGTGCACAGTGCACAGCAGCTACTGTTGATAAGCTACTTGGCCGCACCGTGATGAGCAAATCAGTAGCTGCCACAAAATAGGTAATGAGCAGCATGGCATAGGACAGAGAACAGCAAGTGCCTAACAGGTAGGGGAGGGGGCAAAGCAGGGGTAGGAAAACAGGGAGTGAGGGCTGGGCCAAGGAGGAAGGAACATAGTGGGATGGAAAGAAGTGGAGTGAGGATGGAGCCTCAGGGAACAGGGGTGAAGCACCCACAAGGAAAACTAGAAGTCAGCATCTATGCCACCAATCATTTTGCATTTGCAAAAATGATTGTGAATATTTTCCAGGAACAATATGAGTCCATACCAGCCTGGGCTAGGGTTCAGCCCTTATAAAAAATACCATTGAAAACATATTTGCACATACAACTGTAAGGAATCTTTCTTGTGAGCACAATAGGTCTGCACAATTTGTCCCATTTGGAATAATTAATGACTCATTATAATATGCTCTGCATGTGGGCTGTGACTGCTAATGCCATTATGCACAGGCACAGAAATTGCCTGGCATACAGTGGAAGGTGGACTGCAGAATTTTAAAACAACCAGTTTGAGAATCATTCCGATTTTTTTAAAAGTCACGGACGAAAGTGAAGTTTGGGCCACATATGTGTTGCTAACTTTAAATTTAATCTTAGCTTTCAGTTTGAATATTTTATACATCCATCAATCACTGGATGCTTTATTTAAGTCCAAGATGCACAAAAAAATCAATGTTGCTATCAGCCTCAAGATAATGAGCAATAGCAAGATAGAAATCTAGCAATTAGCTGATAAAATTAGACTATAGGAGATTTTACATACAAAGTACGAAATAAAACATGAGGTTAATGCTTCTCAAAGATATGAGGTGAGTGCAAAATGTTATTTATTTAGAAATTTCAAACTCAGATAAAAAATTTCAGACTCCTTGATTTCAATGGAAACTGTTGGAACATGGTTCCAAACAAGCCATAGTATACAGAAGAGAAGAGGAAGACGCACATGCATTCATGTGCATACATGCATTTTTGCACACCCATTTGGCAAATTTACACCTGAATGTTTGGGGTTTTTTTGCTAGAGAAACTCTCTCTCTCTCTCTCTCTCTCTCTCTCTCTCTCTCAAACAGAAGGATTTTTTTGTAATATTAGTGATAATAGTTCCAAGCAGGAATATTGCTGTTCAGTATATCATTATTCTCTCATTGTTTAGGGACTAGAGTGAGCATCATCCTCATTTATGGTAAGGAGCTGCTCCTTTCCAAGAAGAATGATACTGGGGTTTTTTACCTGATTACTGGCTATTAAAATGGCAGAGCTGCTTTTGCAGAATGTCTAATTAAGTAGTTTGCAAAGGTTTTATTATATGTTCTTTATCAAATGACAGCAGCTAGAGAGATTAATAAAGCTGTCAGCTATGGGTAAATTCATAAGTGATTATTTCAATTTTTATTCTCAAGTGATACTTATTAACATAGTTTATTGGGGGAACCTAAAGGGGAAAGATTGAGAAGAGTTCTCAGTTACATTACATAGCTTCAATTTGTGTAGAATAATATGTCCTCCCAGAGGACAGGTCCAGTAATAGGAGAATTTTAACTAGCTGGTAGACAAAATGTTATTACCAGTGTGGACTGCATATTTAGATGGCAATAAAGAACATCATAAACTGTTCTGAAAAAAAGGAGATGTTCAGTTGCAAATTTCAAGACTATCCCTGAAGTGAATATCTACTACAAAGTGCATGCTGAACCCTATTAACATATATAGCTGAAGACATGACAATTTCTAACTACTTACAAGTATATTTAAAAGCACAACACACTTCTTTTGTTCAGCATAACAAGCGGCTATTACAAATAACTATAACCTATGTCTTCAAGGAGGCTTATAAACAACAGTCTTTTAACTAAAAATAACCTATTAAATATTAAGCCAAGTGTGTTGCACACACACACACGCACACACACAACGCCAAAAAAACAACCCTGCGTGATCATAGTGGGTGAAAGACCATACAGTAGGAATATTATCTCTGATTTCAATGATGCCATTGGTTTTGAACACCTCCTTCCAATCCATGCTCTCACCCTTGTACTGATCTCTAATATAAGTACAGACCCTGCAACTGGGTGCAATGGGGTGTCTATCTACCATGTTGAAGCAAGCCTTCAAGCCCAGGTTGACAGACTCAGGGTAGCAGGGCCCCTGCTAATGCTCTAAAAACAGCTGCATATATAGCACTTTTAGGGTACATCTAGACTACAAGTCTCTTTCGAAAGAGAGTGTCTAGACAGTAACCAGTATTTTCTAAAAAGAGAGCCGCTTTTTTGAAAGACAGCACCCAGGCAGTCTGGATGCTCTCTTTCAAAAAAGCACAGTTTGCATTCAATAACATCTTTTTTCGAACGAGCACGTTTGAAAAAAGGCGTTATTCCTCGTAAAATGAGGTTTTCCGCGGTCGAAAAAACTGCCGGGTTCTTTCGATTTAATTTCGAAAGAATTCGAATGTAGTCTAGACGCAGTTGAAGTTTTTTTGAAAAAAAGACGACTTTTTTCGAAAAAACTCTGTAGTCTAGACACACCCTTAAAGTTGCAGCTTGGGCTGAGCCTTGGGCTCTGAAGACCACCAGCCCCTACCTTGGATTCAGAACCTAAGCTCAATTTTAAATGTTATACAGATATTTTTAGAGCACTGCCAGGAACCCTGACAGCCCCAGTCTATTAATTAGGCCAATTCAGTCAGAGTGGAGGTAGCCACTTCCAACAGTTGATGAGAGGTGTGAATAGCAGGATGTCCGATATCACATTACAGGTTGGAACTCCTTGGTCTGGCACCCTCAGGACCTGAGCCATCCCAGATCAGAGAGTTTTCGAGAACGGGGGAAGCTCCCCTGCCAGCTGCCCATGATCAGCTCCTCTCCCTGGGACTCCCAAGACTGGGGTTCCCTGCCCTGCAGCTGCCCTGCTAAAGCTGCCCCAGCAGAGGCTCCCTGCCCTGCTGCCCGCCAGTTGTGCTAAGGAGCTCCCAAGGGATTCCCTAGCCATGGCCACCCAGCCACTGCCAGTACCACTACCTCCAGGGGTTCCTCGGGAACTTACTGATTGTGGAATGGTGTTTCTTTGATGCTCTGCCCTGAACTAGAGCTAAGGCTTTACTAATTGTAGGACTGTGTTTGCTTTGCTGTCCCGCCCTGAACAAGGGCCAGGCTCTAACTAACTCTGGGACTGAGTTTGCTTTGCTGCCCCGCTCTGCACCAGGGCCTGGGGTCTTACTAACTGGGGGTCTGTGTTTGCATTGCTGCCTGCCCTGCCCTCAGGCCCCATAGTTTAAAAGGAGCACAGGTCAGGGGCCCAGGACTAAGCCAGCTGGCTTATAGGCTGCTACCAGCCCCCCGCAGCTGTGGCCTGGCCCCACTACCATCGGGGATTTCTTGGGGTTCCTGGGGTTCCCCAGACAGGGCTGCCAAGTTGGTCCTGCCACCAGAGGTTTCCCAGTGAAGGCTGCTCAGCCATGCCAGCCCCACTGCCAAAAGGAGTTCTCTGGCCTCCACTGGCCCCACTGCCAAGGGCTCTCTGGCTGTCTGATCGCACTGACACCAAGGGTTCCCCAGCCAGGACAGAGGCTCCCCAATGCCACCTGGCCCCACTGATGCTGGGATTCTCCTGCCTAGCCACTGTTGGCCCAGCCAGTACTCCACAGACTCCATGTTCTCCCAGCTGGCTCCTGCTGCTGGGGCTCTTTAGTCCAACAACATCTGTGGCCTTGCCAGACCATGGATCTTTCCAGACCAGAGAGTCCCACATTTGGGAGGTTCACCCTGTAGTAGATGTGCAGGTGAATGAGCCCTTGATGTGGCTGATGTGACTAGCTCCTATGATGGTGTCTCTTGAGTACATATGCAGCACAGTTGGCAACCGGGATTGTTGTTGGGATTGGTTCATGGGTTACTGTTTCTGTGGTGTGATATGTAGTTGCTGGTGAATATTTGCTTCAGGTTGAGGGGATGTCTGAAAGGGTATGTCTACACGAGGTGTAACAGTTAACTCGAACTAAGGACTTAGTTCGAGTTAACGTTTGACTGCCACGTGTAGCCGCAGGCAGTTAGTTCGGACTAGGGGGATTTAAAAATGGCGCCCGGACGGGAAGATGCAAATAAAGCCCGGGATATTTAAATCCCGGGCTTCATTTGCAACTTAGAATGCCTACATTAGCCTCCCTAGTTCGAACTAGGGGGATAGTGTAGACATACCCTTAGTGAGGCTGGCCTATCTCCCAAGGTCTATGAGAGTGCATGATCATTTTCCAGGATAGGTTGTAGATATCTGATGACGTGCTGAGGAGGTTTTAGCTATAGGTCAGTCTGGCATGTGACACAAACACACCAAATAATTTTTTAAAAGCAAATATCATCTTTGTCGAAGCAATCACAGTCTACTTTAGCAGCCTGTAGGCTGACATGACATTTTCATGGTGTACACAAAAAGTAAAACATGTTTCCAAAGTGTAACACTGAAGAATACAGCAGTGCTTAAAAGAATTCTTCAAGCCACTTTTAAAACTTCCATTTGCTTTCAGGGTGTAAGGAAGCATAGCAGCAAGTACTATGACTGAATGATAGGGGAATGGATCACTTGATAATTGCCCTGTTCTGTTAATTCCTTTTGAAGCATATGCATGGACTAACATCAGAAGATAGGATACTGACCTAGATGGACCATGGCCATTTTTATGTTCTTAGGAAATAATTTCACAGACTCAAGGTAATCTGAAATCTTCCCGGTTTACTTTAATTTTAGATTTTAACAGACAATAATAAGTTGTATAGGAGCCTACACTGGAAACCCTACAAAGTATAACATGAACTGAGCTGTTAGCCTATCGTTCTTTCCAATATTTATTTTCATTTTCTGGGGGACTCATGGGCTTTACTTTAGAAATATAATTTATATCATTTTGAATGCTATGCCAATAATGTCAAATATAATTCGTTTTAGCAGGTTGCCAACATGACCTATAAATTCTTATTAGACACAGTGACAAAGCAGCACACAAATCACTTTTTTTCCTTTTATAACAAGAAAATCTTTATTGCCATGAACAATGTTTTAGGTCAAGTGATGGAATAATAGCAGAGGACTCCATCACAATGTTTTTACAGTTTTCTTTGGAAAAGGGAAAGCTGAGCTACTCTTAGTATAAATCAGTATATGGGAGGGTCTCATCTCTCCTGGGTGACAAATTTTGACAATAGATTACATAACACTCTCCATTACTCACAAAGAGTGGACTTTACCATCTGCAAAGAACAAATGTTCCACTGAAATCCTCAAAGTGGGGTTGTAGTATTGGCTACAAGTAATACTTCCTCACTTTGGCCTTGCAACAGGGTTCACACAATGCAGATCCTATGCAGATTCCACTGTGGGATTAGCACCTTTACAACCACCAAAATATATAAAATGCACAAAAATTCACTCCAAAATTAAGACAAACATCTGTATAAACAGAAATGTAATTTTAAAATGTTCACTGTAACACAGTCTCTCCAGATAATTACATTAATCCAATAGTGACACATGGATAGAGATTCCAAGGCCAGAAAGGACAATTGTAATAATCTAATACCAACGACAGAACTTCCTCAAAATAACTCATAGAATATATATTTTTGAAAGACATCCAATCTTGATTTAAAAGTTGTCAGTGATGGAGACTCTGCCATTACCTCTGCTAAATTGTTCCAACGGGTAATTACTCCCACTAATAAAAATGTACACCTTATTTCCAGTGTGAATTTGTCTAACGTCAAGTTCTAGCTATTGGATCATGTAATACCTGTCTCTGTTAGATTGAGCAGCTCATTCTCAAATATTTGTTACCCATTTACATATTTATACAGTGTAACTAAGTCAGCCCTTAACTTTCTCTTTGTTAAGCTACATAGATTGAGATGTTTGAGTGGAGTTGTCAAGCATCTAGACTTAAATTGGTTCTAATTGGACCCTTGCGGCTCTGGCCTGTGCTGCTGATGGGCCATAAAAGGCCGATCCATAGTACAGAAGGGCTAAGGCCAGCTCTATAGGCCTGCCTTCCTTTATTACTTTAGTCATTAAATCCCATATCAGTCCCAAGTTTATCTTGCCAAGGATCAATATCTGAAAGAAAGGCCTATATTACTCAAGTCATCCTATTTGTCCTTTTAGAATTCTGGTCTTGGGATATGAATATAGAACTCAGAGCTTGGAACTATTCGTTTTTAATCCTTGTTCCAACACAGAGTTTCTTTCTGGCGCTCAGCAAACCAGGTTCACCATCTTTGCCTCCGTCACCCCATCAAGAAAATAAAGATAATACCACTTATTTACCTAAAGACCCACAGAATTTTAAAGGCAGGAGAGACTGTTATGATCCAATACACTGACTTTGTATTTAGCACAGACTATAACCTCGCTGAGTAATTTCTGCACCAAGCCCAGACCTTTTCTTTGGTCTACAGCATACATCTTAGAAAGATCTCCAGTCTATTGGTTTAAACATGCCAAGTGATAGAGAATCCATCATGTACATAACTACTTTGTGGCAGGGGTTAATTATATTTATTGTTTATCAACCATTACCCCTATCCCTTAATAAAAAAATGTGCCTTATTTCTGGTCTTGAATTTATGCAGCATCAGATTCCGACTACAGAATCATGTTATGTCCTTTTTCTGATAGATTAAAAGAATTGTCAGCTATCTAAAATCTTTGTCCCGTGTAAGTATTTGTAGATATGACAAATCACCTCATAACCTTCTCTTGGATAAACTAAATTGATCTAGGTTCTTAAGTCTATCTCTATATGGCATATTTTCTACACCTTGAATAATTTTTGCAGCCATTTTCAAACTTTCTAATTTTTCAATATCCTTTTTAAATAGAGATTCCAGAATTGGACATAGATTACAGTGACAGTCTCAATAATTGTGTATATTGAGGTAATACCAGTTCCCTATTTCTACATAATACTCCCTTGCTTATATATCCAAGGGTCACATTTGCCCTCTTAGCCACTGCATCACACTGAGAGATCCTATTCAATTGTTTATCAACCATTACCCCTAACTCTTTCATAGTCACTTCATTCCAAGACATAGCTTCTCTTTTTAAGTGTGACAACAGTCTTCAGACCTAGGCAGATCACTTTGCATTGTCTATGTTAAAATTCCTGTTGTTTGAATGAGCCTGTTAGAAAAAAAAAACTGCTCCCCCAGTAAAAAAGTTTGGCCAGGCTGCTCTTGCTATAGTGGGCTGCAGTACTCCTTGGGAGAAACTGGCCACCCTTCCTGCATACCATTGCCTTTAGAAAAAGAGAAGGTGTGAAAAGGGGAAAATAGCCTCAGACTCTCCCACCTGTCACCTTGGCGTGAGGACTGCGAGGCTTACCTGGTCGCATGAAACCTGCACAGTTTCGGCCCAACCCCTGGGACACAGACCCCCCCACTTGGTGACCATTGGGCCATATATGGTAATATGCAAGCGCGGGAAAACGATGTGCAGATTTGGGGATAAATATCCATCGCACAGTTTGCTCTAGAAGGTCTTCGCAACACACGTACCACCGTGCGTGTGCCTTCCCGTATACTTCAAAGCGCTGCCGGCCTGATCAACCGACCAGCCACCTCCCCCGACTCTCGGGCGTAACCAAGGCCTTCGCAACCAAACCGATATCTTTGAAATGTTCCGTGTGCTGTGTAAGTTGGTATGTATGATTTGATTTTCTTTGTTGTATAAGCTTAGTGTTGTAGTTGTTCTGGTTAGTACATAGAGTTTGTAGTTATCACTGTTATTTAATTAGTGTAGCTGGATATTGTTAGAATAGAGACTATTCCCCTTGCCATTCCCATCCTTATATCTCTGACACGTTTAACTAGAAATCGTAGAATAAATATAATAAATACTGTAAATTCATTATTAACACGGTCTATTAAAAATCTTAGAATACATACTATAAATTCTTCACTGTCATAAATAAATATCCTTTATTTGCTAAAACTGTCCACCTGGTTCTGTCCTTCCCCCTTGGGTATGCATCATCAGACTTGTGATTCTCGCGACAGAGCCCTCTTATCAAGTGATCTCAGTCTATACAATTTAACTGAGGGGCAAGTGTTGGCATTTTTGGTTGGTGAGGCATAAAAGTGAATTCCACCCTTGCCCAATAAATAATTTCATATCTATTAAAAAGGTATCTTATGTATAGTGACAAATAAACAGGTGGAACTGAGAGCTGGAGCTACCACTGTTGGCTTCTCACGCACATATACAGGATCTGGCCTCTTCTCCAATGGAGCAGGTAGGCACAGGACACAGTTTCCATCTGTGCAAACACTTTGCAGCCTGGGCTTAATTGTTCCAGTCCTGCTATGGCCTCACCAAGCTGTGTGTACCAGAGCAAGGCTTTATAAAGTGACTCCTGAGCATGCTAAATTACCAAGGTAACAATGCAGTTTGATGAGGCACTATTAGCTATAGCACAATTTAAACCTCTTGCAGCATTCTGCAAACTTTCTGTCATTGTTTCATTCCTAGAGAGAGAGTTGTGATATTTACATCAAATCACAATTTGTCCTTAAATGTGTATATATTTAACAACACAATAAACAGGAATACACAAACTGTGTTTTGAATATTCTTGGTTAGGATGTGCCTACAAACCTCCCCTGATTAGCCTGTCCCTATCATTGCTTACCACTCCACCATTTTTTGTGTTATCTCCAAATTTCTTTATAAATCATTTAAAAGAAAATAGAAAACCATTTCTAACGGCAGTGAATAGTAGTGGGCAAGCAAAGAACCTATAGGAGTGCATTAAAAACATTACCCTACAATAATGGTTCCACATTTACAAGTATTTTTACAATCTTGTACGGGGGTGCACCCCATGCTCGCTATGCTCACCAACCCCCCTCCCTCTGGCCACTTTTTCAGCCATGAAGACTGATGATGTCGTTCTGTCACATGACAGGAAAAATGTTTTGAGAGAAAGAGATTAGCAAATACTTTACTGAAGTCTAAGTGTATTATGCCAAATCAGTCATCTTTATAAACTGAACTTGTATTATTATCAAAAAAGATATCAAGTTTATTTAACAAGACCGATGATCCATATAATCATGTTGAATCTCACAGATATGTTGTGAAAGTTAATTGGCTTTCACCAGATTCTGATATCCTTACTCTGGGTTAGTAGCACCTTATTCCCCCAAGTACTGTAATCCCTATTGGGAGACATCCTGGCCCAGGTGAAGTCGGTGGGAATTTTGGCAGTAAAGATTTTTATGAAGTTTAATGAGTGTGAGGATGTCTGAACCCGGTTATTAATACCTTTAAAAATATTTGAAGATTATAAGTATTTTATAATGGTTAATTACTAGTTAAATGATCAAAAGTTCTATTTTAATTATGCAAGTCAAAATGAGAAATTAGACATTCATCAGTTTTTTAAAATAAACTGTCGTAACAATATATTCTGCAGAGGAGCATCATTGAGAACAATGTGAAAGATCTCATTTAATTCAAAAACAGCTGGTAAGGTCTTATATCCTTTAGATAATGCTAGGAAAATTTCTCTCTTCTGTACCTGTATGCCACAAGAATAATTAAAGGATTAGAAAACATGCCTTATACTGATTGACTCAAGGAGCTCTGTCTATTTAGCTTAACAAAGAAAAAGATAAGAGGTGACTTAATTAGACTCTATAAGTACCTACATGGGGAACAAATATTTGAGAATGAGCTCTTCAGTCTAACAGAGAAAAGTATAACATGGTACAATTGCCAGAACTGGCTGTCAGACAAAGTCACACTAGAAATAAGACAGACATTTTTAATAATTAATTATCAACCATTGGTGCAACTTACTAAAGGTTGTGGTGGATTCTCCATCACTGACAATTTTAAAATCAGGATTGGATGTTGCCCTGTAAGATGTGCTCTAGGAACTATTTTTTGGGGAGTTCTCTAATCTCTCTTATACAGGGGTCAGACTAGATCATAAAATCGTCACTTCTGGCCTTGGGAATCTATGACTTACACATAGGCTACATCTAGACTGGCATGATTTTCCAGAAATGCTTTTAATGGAAAAGTTTTCTGTTAAAAGCATTTTCAGAAAAGAACATCTAGATTGGCATGGACGCTTTTCCGCAAAAGCACTTTTTGCAGAAAAGCGTCCGTGGCCAATGTAGACGCACTTTTGCGCAAAAAAGCCCCAATCGCCATTTTCACGATCGGGGCTTTTTTGCGCAAAACAAATCTCAGCTGTTTACACTGGCCCTTTTGTGCAAAAGTTTTGCGCAAAAGGAACTTTTGCCCGAACGGGAGCAGCATAGTATTTCCGCAAAAAGCACTGATTTCTTACAGTAGGAAGTCAGTGCTTTTGAGGAAATTCAAGTGGCCAGTGTAGACAGCTGGCAAGTTTTTCCGGAAAAGCGGCTGATTTTCTGGAAAAACTGGCCAATCTAGACACAACCATAGTGATTGCAAAGAACAGTGTAGGCAAAACTTAATGATTCATCATTAGTATGAAGCACGACACTACCATTAGCCAAATAAATACAAGTACAAAAACACAATAGTTTTGTACTTCACTTAGTTGATCCAGGTGTACTGTGATGTGAGTTTGCAATGATGTGACTAGGGCTTTGTTTTGCACTGTTATCTTTACAGATAACCAATTTGTGAACCTGCAGAATTGGGCACAGATATGAACAGGCTGTCCCAGACTGCAATGGGAATTCAATGTGTGGATGGCTTTGAAGATTTGGATCCAAATCAGTAAAATTCATTGACAGAGGTGAATTTTCAAACTTTATCAAAAACACAAGTAAACAAGTTTTGTGTAAGAGGTTCTCGATGGGGATCAAGGGACTGATTCCTCTCAACGCACACTGCAGACTTGTGGATATGAATACAGTCTCCTGGCTCCAAGGAAGCTGTACCCTGTGGATCATCAAAATCACATACCCACTGTTCACCTCATTATCCATTTTCTATCCTGAACCAAATTCTTCTGAATTGTAGAAATTGTGTGCACATACTCTCGCATCTCACCCCAGCATATATTACTAGGAGCATATACTGTCTCTATATTTTTAAAATGCCTTATGTGTTTTGCTAATTTTTCCCAGAAACATAACAAGAAAATTAATATATATACAGCATTGCAGCTCTCCACCTTTAAGGATACTGGAAACTCCTTATGAACTAAAATTTTTTTATGAATTTTAAGGGATACAGATGCCTGATAGATCTGGCTCACTGAAAAGAGACGCTGAAGGGAGTGGTGTGTAGAATTATCTATTTTCAGGCATCTGTAAACTGGGATGGCAGCTTTGCAGTTTAACATGTATATGGTATCACAGGGATGAAATGTCCACTTCGAAAATCTGGATGGGGGCAGTTAAAGTTAGACAACCTTAGGCAATGTCTGCACTGCAGCGCTATTTCGGGATACCAGAAGTATCCCAAACTAGCCATTTCACATCTTTTGAGCATGCCTGTTATTTCGAAATAGATTTCAAAATAACAGGCTCTCTACTCTAATGTCCCTATAAGCCTCATTCCACCAGGAATCAGGGACATTTTGGAATAGTGATTTATTTTGAAATAAGTACTGTGTAGATAGCGCCAAATTTCAAATTGCGTAGCTTATTTAAAGCTACGGGTGCAGTGTAGATTCACTCCTATTGCGTATAGATGAAAGGTTACTATTATCACTGAGAAGCGTTTCAGGGATTCAAACCAAGTTAGAAAGACAGCTCTATCATTACCACTTCTAACCTGAAGGGATTTCAAAAGAATGACAGAATTGCCACTTCTAAACTCTGAAACTTTTTTCTTTCAGATTTTTTGCTCTCATTTTCTTTTAAAAATTGATTCTTTAAAGACAACTTGTTGTATAATCTCTACTAAGAAAAGTATGCTTGGTGGCTGCATATCTAGCTTGAACATGAAAAAAGACATGGAAATCAGACTGGATGCTCAGCAAGGTCAGCAGCTCACAGACAATGGGGAGAGAATGCCCAGTAATTCACTGTTACCCCATTCTTTATTTAACCATTCAGATTATTTCTGGTGCAGAGACAAAGGCTACGTCTACACTGCAGGGAAAAGTCAGGAAAAGATATGCAAATTGTGAACTGCAATTTCCGTATCTTTTTCCACTTTTTTTCCGAAAGAGGCTTTTCCAACATTTGGCCTGTCTACATGGGGCCAAATGTTGGGAAAAAACCCTCTTTTGAAACATCCCTTCTTCCTCGTAGAATGAGGTTTATAGGGATGCCAAAAAAATGCATGTGCTTTTCCGAAAAAAATTCTGGAAAAGTAGATGCATTCCTTGGATGAGGCAGAGCTTTTCCAGGATACCTCCAGTATCTCAGAAACCTCTGTAGTGTAGACATAGCCAAAGAGTTGGGTAGTTCCCTATGCAGCTGGCCCAGAACAGTCCCAATTTCTTTTTCTTTTTTTCTTCTGGATAAGCAGACGCTGGCCAGTCTGTTTGTCCTGCTCTCTTTTTTTCTTCACAGTCTGAAGAAGGCAGGCCCTGGCAATGCCTTCAGAGTAGAGCAGGTTTAAAAAAAGAAAAGAAAACTTTTTGAAAAAGTACAAAGCAAAGCAATTGTCCCTGTTTTTCATCCCAAATCTTTGTCAGCTTCGCTGCAGGGGTAGAATAAGGGCTGCACTTGAGGTGACCATTTTCTTCAGATTAAAGACAAGAAAAAAGACTATTTTTTCTCATTCCCCACCTTCCATGATTCTCCTGCTATTATGGGGTTTCTCTATAGCCACCCTCCAGTGTGTGTTTTTCATCATGTTCCTATTAGGCCCTCCTATGTTCTTAACTCCATCACTACCCTTAGGACCTCCAAGTCATACTCTACTTATACTTTACAGCCAAAATGCTTCTGAAATAAATGTAGTCAAATTTTACTAATTCTGGGTCACTAAGAATGAAAATGATGCTTAAAATTGTTGATTGGCTCTAGTTTTCCAGATATGCTATTGGGTCAATATATACGACCCTTGACTTGTGAATGGCGGAGGATAACTGAGTTATAAAGGGAAGGGATCTCAATTTAAACCAGAAATTATTAAAATGCATCTTTGACTGGATCTATGAATAAATCTATGACTGGGTTTGGACAGTACTTGCTTTTTAGGCAAAACAGTGAATGATGCAATCTGAAGCTGGTATTACTTCATACATGATACGAATTGCATCATGTTATTCCTAGAAGTCATGGATGATGCAATCATAACGAAGCTTACATCACTCTGCTGAACAAATTGCCCTATATCAGCTCTAGAAATCATACGGTGTCATGCTCTCTTATTTGTCAGTGTTTGATTTTGCAAAGGGACACATTTCTATTTAGCCAAAGTGAGCAGAGATGCCTCGTACTTGTGTGAACAGTGCAGATAACTTCTGCTATGTTTGTGGTGAAGTGACTTTTGCATCACAAAAGCGCAGTATAACCACTATGGTTAAGAAAGCCTATCACCTTTATTTTGGCTGCAAAATTGGAGATCAGGACAAGAGGTGGGCCCCACACATATGCTGCAACACTTGTGCAACAAATCTTCGCCAGTGGTTGAACAGGAAAAGGAAATCTATGCCTTTTGCAGTTCCAATGATTTGGAGAGAACCAACAGATCATACCAGCAATTGTTACTTCTGTATGGTGCCTCCAGTTGGGAAAGGTGTGTCAAAGAAGAAAAAGTGGACTGTGCATTATCCAAACATTCCATCAGCTATACGCCCAGTACCCCACAGAGAAAGACTTCCGGTTCCTGATGCACCAGAATCATTCTCACTTGAGTCAGACGAGGAAGAGGAAGCGGAAGAGAAAGAGGAAGAGGATGAAACTTCTGATCCTGAACCATCAATGTCACAGGACCCACATTTTCTCCCATCCTCCTCCTCTGAACCACACCTCATAACACAAGGTGAACTGAATGACCTTGTCAGGGATTTGGAACTACCAAAGAGTAAGGCAGAGCTGTTGGGCTCCAGACTACAGCAGTGGAATCTCCTGGCAGGTGATGTTAGGGTTTCCATGTTCCGTGACCATCAAAAGGATTTTGTCCCATTCTTCTTCATGGAAGGTGATCTTGTAGCCTGCAATAACATCAATGGTGTGATGGCAGCCCTCAACATCGTTCACGATCTAGATGAGTAGAGACTGTTCATTGATTCATCAAAGATGAGTCTTAAAGCTCTTTTGCTGCATAATGGCAATGTTTTGCCATCAATTCCAGTTGGTCATGCAGTCCACATGAAGGAAACCTATGACAACATGAAACAACTTTTGAGGTGCATAAACTATGACCAACATCAGTGGCAGCTTTGTGGCGATTTGAACGTTGTTGCTCTCTTGCTTGGTCTGCAGACTGGATACGCAAAGTACTGCTGTTTTCTCTGCGAATGGCATAGTCGTGCAAGAGATTCCCACTATATCAAGATAGATTGGCCACTCCAACAGTCATTGGAGCCTGGGAGGGAAAGTGTTCAGCATCCACCACTTGTTGAATCAAGGAAGATTTTGTTACCACCCTTGCACATCAAGCTGGGTCTGATGAAGAACTTTGTCAAGGCCATGGACAAAACAGAAGCAGCTTTCAAGTACCTCCGTGGAAAATTTCCAAGGTTAAGTGAAGCTAAGATAAAGGAAGGTGTCTTTGTTGGTCCTCAGATTCGTGAATTTCTTCGAGATGATGCATTTGACCATGCACTGCATGGCAAGGAAAAGACAGCATGGAAATCCTTCCAGTTAGTGGCAATAAATTTTCTCAGAAACAACAAGGCAGACAACTACAGGTTGTTGGTGGAAAACCTCCTCAAGGCATACAAAAGCCTTGGTTTCAACATGTCACTAAAGATACATTTTTTGCACTCTCATCTAAATTTTTTCCACCGAACTGCGGAGCAGTGAGCGATGAGCACGGCGAGCGATTTCACCAGGACATTGCAATAATGGAGAAACGCTATCATGGCAAATGGAGCCCATCAATGCTTGCAGACTGTTGCTGGACAGTGACAAGAGATGCTCCATTTAATGAATACAAGAGACAAGCCAAGAAGCGCTGAGTAGACACTGAATAGGACTAAACTATGTACATAATAGTTTTTTGCCTTTTGTTTCATAATAAATTTTATTTATATAACCCTTTTGCTGATTTGTAAAGTGTTACATAAACAGGACAGGTGAAATATTATCATGTAAACACATGATAAGACCTAGGTTTACAATTTATGATTAAAACTCTACTATCTACACAATATACATAGACGTAAAATGTAAAAACTTAAATATCTTGGAAACAGTAGCCAATCAGTTGTTTTAATTGTTATATTTGAATTCAGCACATCAAAATACATAATAAATAGCACATTTTATCTCTGAAGCAGATGACTTCTAAAAATTGTAGACCAGTGATTGATCCTCTCGTCCTCAATCTCTCCTCATTCTGGGTTCTCTTTCTTCTCACCTACTCACCTGTCAGCCGACGGTCAGGGCAGTGTGTGTGTGTGTGTTTCCGAGAAAAGGTTTAACGTCCGTGTCTTTACTGCTAGGACCGGGGTCCCATCGCAGAGGGTAGCCAACAGGCCAACAGACACCCCTTTATAGGAAGAGCTTATTACACCTCAGATTTTAGCTGCTAGGATGCAGAATCCCTTCACAGTGGGCAGTCTGGGAAAGACTGAGAGATGCCCCAACGGATCTGTCACCTGAGAGTGACACAAATCCAAACGCCCAAGCTCTTCCTATACCTGTCCCTTATGACCGGCTGAAGTTCTTTTAAATTGTGCTTGGTTCTGTTACATCAACTGAAGGAGTCAGGTTAAAACTTAAACAGTTACAGGTTTATTAAAAAGACTTATAAAAGCATATGGTTACAATGGCTATTGCTCTATTTCTTAACTGCTAGCAAATACAGATCTTAAAAATGGTTACAAAGAAAATAAAGATAGAAAATAGAAATAATGGTACCAAGTGACAGCTTAATCTTTAAAGAGCTCTAAGTCTATGTGTACACTTAAGACAAAGGACCACATCTAGGTACAATTTTTACCCCTTTCTGCGCCTCTCGACTCCAGCGGGTCAAGCCAGGGCCGGTCTCTCAATTCCTAGGAAAGACGAATACGAGGTGGACGTCCCCTTGGAACCTCGGGAGATCAAACACCTAACCCGACCAGCAGATAGATGGTAGATTGACGCTCAGAGTAAGTGTGCTGCTGGATCCATCTTTATACCCCTGGGGGCCCGTATCCTCTTTCTTATCTTAAGATGCCAAATTGTACTGGTCCGTTTTGTGGCGCCAGTTCTTACAAGCAAGTTTCAAGTTAATTTACACTTGCAAGAGAGAGAACTAAATTGTGAGTACTAGACATTTTTTTTGCTGGGCGAGAGATTCCTCCTGCCACGGACGGCTGTGTGTTCATATCAATATGGGTTTGAGTCAAGGGCTCTCCTTGGCAGCCTCTTGGTCAGCAATTGGCATATCTCTGTTTATAGCCATTCACGGTCACAGCAGCCTGGGCCTTCTACTCTGTGTGCCCTGTATGCTCCAGGCAAGCAAAAATGGATGTTACAGGGGGGTTTCTGTCTGGCTACATCACCCCACACTGGATTAGCTTAACTTCTTTTCTGCTCCTTACTCACTTTCTGTCTGGTTCCAGCCTAGTTCTTCCCTGGACTGAAAAGATTTTGAAAGTGTCAGCTGTTTCTTCTCCCCTTCCCACCCTCTTTTTTTGTTCTTCTGGTTCTTCTAGACCATCAAGTTTTTATTTTATATGGGTCTTTTTAGGGATCTAGCTATAATTTTGCCTTGACAAATCTATCCTTTTGTTGTTAACTCTAAAAAAAATAGGAAAAAGATTTTCCTACTTCAATACAGTTCCTTTGGATGCTATACATCAGCCTGATTCTCTTAAAAAGTTGACAGGAACACCATGTAATGTATGATGATACAAGTGTCTCTGCCCAGTTCTGCCTGCAATAAATTCCCCTAATCAGATTTCATCTGCACACTGCAAGTGCATAGAACTTTTATGATACCCAAGAATGTTCATGAGTACATAGGCCGCCAAAACACATGGTCACACACTGCCCCATTCTTCCTTATATTGACAACTACTTTACTCTGCAATTAGCCCCTTTGAAATCAATGGGATCTCCTCACCCAAGAGGTTAATTTTATCCTTTGTGACAGTCTACATATCATTTAAATCTCACATAAGGCCTTAATAAGATGTAAGTGGGAGGCAAGTGGTGCATAGGCCCTCCCAGAAGATGTACTCAAACCCAAACCAATAGAATTTATGGCCAAAGGGCAGAATCTAGCCAATGCTGAATATAGACAGGGTTTTCATGACAGTTTGTCCACATGTAGCACTTGTCATAAAGAAGGGAATGTATGTTGTTTATACTCAGGTTATTAAATTAATTACCCTTTTATGTCAATTTGTTTTTTGCCTTTTTATTCACAAAATTCTTCTGGCAGCTACTTTTAATATGTGGATTTTATCTTTATTTTTCTTTTAAACTAAAGACTCCCTGTAATGATTCCCTGGTGGCTAAGAATTCTTCCTTTTAATTAGTAGATCCTGAATTCCATCATACGAATCTGTAAGCCATATGCTCTGACAAACTATTAGATGCTTACAGAACTACAGCTGTACTTTGCCTCATATAATCATTTTCCATCTTGAACAACACATCCAAGAGGATCCATTTTTAGCTTAAAACTAGTTATTATTTGCTCCCCAAGTGTATAGCTACTAGTGTTAAGGGTGAAAAGTTAATGCTGTAACAAATCCCAAATAAATAAAACATACAGGCATACCTCTCACTTTTCCAACACAGAGCCAAGTAAATTAACAGAAGTACCTTAGAAATAGTCCCTTTAAAAAAAACCAGTAGGATTATTATTAAGTTCAATGTCTCTTGTTGTGTCTGGATGCCTTAAATCCTGGGCTTTTTTATTGCCTGCATTATCACCATCGACCCCTGCTACTTACTGGAAATCCACCTGCAACTGCCTTTTTGTCCTTCTTGCTCACCATGAAATTTATATTCCTCTGCTTTATTTCTTCCCAGAGTAATGCTGCTGGCTTGGAATTGGAGATTTGGCTCTTTGCCAAGTTAGTTCTTTTCTAGACTTTCTTGCCCAGCAGATCCCTTTGTTCCTTTTGTCTTTTCCTCCCACCCCACACACAAACAACACTCTTCCTAGAAAGTCCTGAATCCTAAATATGATACTCACTCAGGGCACACTGCTGCTCATCATGCTGTGCAATAAATTTGCAGGGCACATGGATTGTTAAGGTTATAGCACTGTACTTGCTGGTACCTCTGCCAAACACAGGTGTATCCTTCCTCTATCCCTGCTGCTGACCTCTTCCGAGGGGTAGCTCAGCTGTCTCAGAGAAGGGTGACTCAAACGTTTCTGCTAAGAGAACAGCTCTGTCTGGCAAAAGTTAAAAGGAGAATGATAGCCTAGTTCTACTCATCTAGATCTGAGTATGCAGTTCAGGGTCCCCATACTAACCCACATAATCCATATCCTACATCCTTCTTTAATGAAATGTTTTTCTCCCTCCCACAGTGAAAACTGTGTCCATGTTTCCATCATAAATAAACCTAAATAAAGAGGGAAATGAGGAGTTCTGTGGTACCTTCAACACTAACAGATTTATCTGTCCGTCTATTTGTTCAAGAACTCCTCCTAAATGGTATGAATTAGGACAACCACATTTGCTATGCAGCTTCCTCTTGTCATAACTTAAAGCAAGGTCAGGATTTGGTTGTGCCAGAACAATGGGAGGTGCATGGAGTGCGATTGTTTCTCATCAATTGCAAAGGGAGGACTGTGATAGCAGTGAGTGTTATAGTCTGAGATGACCACAGGGGGCAGCAAGCAAGTGCTCCTCTACTTCCTTAACATCCCTGGAAAGCCATGAATCAGGTGCTGACTGGGCAGTGCAGTGTCAGCCATCCTGGCCAGCCCTGGGGAAAGGTCCCCACCACCCTGATAGTCTCAGAGAGTCACAAAGTAGCTGCCATCAGGGCAGCGTGGCCCAGCCCCTGCTGCTCTAGGCTGGCCTCATGGAGAAGGCAATGGCTTGGAAGTGTGGCCCTGGCCACCATGGGCCAGCCCTGGAGAGCAGCCAGCAGGCACACAGCACAGCCACCACCCCAGGATGGCTCTGGAGAGCAGCCAGTGGCCAGGCAGTACAGCCCCTCCTGCCCCAGGACAGCACTGGGGAGCAGCTGGCAGCCTCTCCAGCCCTCCTGCACTGATCTCCCACCCCCTGCCCTGACTCCTGCACCCTCCCTCCTCTGAGCTCTCCCCACACCTCCCAACCCCCTTCCCTGACTCTTGCACTCCTAGCCCAGGCCCTGAGCCCCCACACCCTTCCCTCACTCCTGTACCCCAGCCCCTTCCTGAGCCCCTCCTCACCTCCTATTCCTGACTTCTGAACCCCACACATCCCCAACCCCCTCCTTTGAGCCCCCAAATCCCTTGCCCCTCCACCACCTCCCTTAAGCCATCCCCCCCACTTCCATTCCCCTCCCCCCACCCTGACTCCTAATTTGATCATGTTAAATATTCAAATGAATTGCAGCTCTTATATTTGTAGTCTGGTTTTGAAGATTTTTTTGGTTTTTTTTGTTTGTCTGCCTGTTTGTTTTGTAAAAGGATCATCATCATCAACAACCATGGGCTCAACGCCCATTGGTGTCCGAAGCCTCTCTCACTATTTCCTTCCATGCTTCCCTGTCCAGTGCGGAGTGGCTTAGTTTCTGTAGACTAGCTCCGCACCAATCTACTATATCATCTACCCATTCTCTGTGGGGTCTGCCTCTCCTATTCAGAACATCCATTATGCCGAATACCTGGGTCTTAACTTTTTGCTCGTTATTCATTCTGCAGATATGCCCGGATAGCTGTAACTTAAGGATGGCTACTTTTAAATCTGTTACTGAGTGTCCATGAAGAATAAAGTGTTCTCCTACTGGTTATCTATCTTGATTTCTGATTTGTGTCCATTTATCTTTTGATGCAGAGAATACAATCCATTTGAAAATTTAACATGATCAAATTAGATAACCATTCTAAGTGTTTATCCTATCTACAAAGGCAATTTCCCCTTTCTTGGTATTCCCACCTCCTTCTCAACTGATGGGAGTGAGCCACATCCACCCTAATTGTATTGGCTTCGTTATCACTGGTCTAACACTTCATAATTAACTCCCTTCTTTTTTGAAATGTGTGTGTGTGTGTGTGTGTGTGCGCGTATCCCTGTCTCTGTGATTTACATTTTGTGCATCTGATTAAGTGTTTTTTATCCACAAAAGTTTATGCCCAAATAAATCTGTTAGTCTTTAAGGTGCCACAGGATTCTTCTTTGTATTTAAAGACACAAATTAACATTGCTACTCTTCTGAGACTAAACAGGGATGGTATTCTTACATTAGATGATAGCTAACACCTCCTTTCTGAAATATTAGTTCTGCAAAAATAGCTGCTTTCATCAGTCTTCTCAGGAGAATGAAGTCTTTAAGAAAACAGAACCACAGTGGATGTGCTCTGACAGTCATGTAGATCAGTCTAGTGCACCAGAGGGAATATTTCTCTGATACACTGGAAACCTTTGCTGAAAAATGCAATTTGTGGGCTTGATTAATTAGCATTTGCTTCTAACAATAAGCTAATGAAAGATCTCAATTACCCATAGATCTTCAGTGACCTAACTGAAACTTGAGGAAATGTTATTGCTTTACAGGGATCCTAGGAATCCATTTGTCATGGAAAAATGTGAAATGTGAGCATCTTTAGTTTTTACATTTTTGTGAAAAAATATAAACATATATTAACTAAATGTTACTGGAGTACCAGTGTCACTTATTCAAAGTATGCATCTTCCTTGTTTTGTGGGGGATTTCTAAATGTGTTTTACATTTACATAGCTAAACATTCTCCAATAAACTGCTTCTGGCATACAGAAGTTACTCAAGGGAGTACAGGGGTTCACATTTTAGAGCATCTCAAATTTTCTTTCAGCCTCCAGATATGAATAATCAAAGTTATGAAAAGATGCCGAAAACTTTAAACATCAGCCCTAAAGATTATGATGCTGAGCATGGCAAGGGTAATTTTAATGTTAATAGAAATACATGGTTCCTGTATGCAGCAAGACTGTAGATTATGTTTGAAGGCAGACAACTGCAAATTCTATTAATTTCATTTTTAATTTTATTTTATTATAACAACTGTGGCACTTGTAAGTTTTGAACTTGCTCACAAATTATAAATTTATCAATAAAAATCATGTCAACTGATACCTATACATATTGTGGCTAGGGAAATTAAAGTTCCACATTTCATTTTAATTGTGGAAAAATGGGGACTTCTATGTTTTGTGAGTTTTTTTAAAAAAAACAGAATTGGGAGAGGGGCAAGTTAATAATGGAAAAGAGGATCCCTGATGATTTTACAGTTCTGGTCTACAGTGTTGATAGCATACAAATATTGCTCTGGCCTTCAGTGGTTTTGTTATTATGCCAGCATTAACATCACTAGGGGTTATACCAGACATAAATGTGACCTGTTACATCTTTATATTTTGAATATTAAAATATTTTCAGATTCTTTTCCTTATGGAAAAGAGTTAATTTACAATCTATTTTCCTCCAAATTATCTATTTGATAAGCATCAGAGGACCAAATCCTGAGTTCCTCACTCAGTTTTACTCAGGTAAGCCCCCAATGTATATTGAATAAAAGCTGAAAGCCAAAGTCTACCATCACTGCATGTGGAGCTTCCATGGATGTACCATACTACAAGTATAATTTACCAAAAAAAGCCAATGCAAAGGTCACTGATCATTCACACTCACATAGATGCTACTAAGGCACCACTATGGACACCTTTCATCCAGTCCCCACCTATTTCCCATCCAGGAAGAGGAACACGGCCAGCACTATGCTGACCTTTGGCTATGCTAAATACCACATATTAAATAACCAGGAGCTATGCTGGGATGTGGAATATCAAAACAAGATATTATATGATCATAAACTTCTCTACAGGTTCCTTGCCCTCTCCACTGCTTGGCCTCTCTACTGCTTCATTGCTTAGTTACTATGATGGCAGGGGAAAGGAGAAGGAGTACCTTTCAGGGTATATGGTTTTCTATCAGAGTGGACCCCTGACTCAAGAAGAAGCCCCTCTGATTTTGATGCATGGGTCCGCCCATATGGATCATCTTCCAGAGGTCATAATTGTTCTAATTCAGTCAGATTGCCCAGACCACATTTTATGGAACGTATCATGTATTGCCAGGCTATGATGTATAGTAGTCTCACCTGTGGAACTGAGGAGCACACAGCTGCAGTAAGTGATCAGAATGCATCAATGGAAAAGAATCAGCTCCCAAAATAACGTAGGTCCATCAGTCAATAATAGATTTTCTTATCTCATCGTGGGGATTTCACAAAGGGACAATATTTAACTCATATCACCCCTTACATACTGTGGCATTTCCCACTTCCAATGGGATTTTTTAAAACTTTCTAAATCTGAATGCTAGGGATCAGTGACAACTAAGGGTATGTCTACACTACAATGCTTTTTCGAATTAACTTAATTCGAAATAGTTAATTCAAATTAACCTAATTCGAAATAATGCATCTATGTACAAAAACTATTTCGAAATAACATTTTGCTATTTCAAAATAGCATGTCCACACTGAGTGGACCCTGAACCGAAATTAAGGCTGGACGGAACCAGTGCCGGCAGGGCATCAGGTTAGGACTTAGTGTGTGGGGCTGCTGCCTAAGGCTAACTGAACTCCATGCTTAAAGGGACCCTATCCCCACACCGGACCGGCAGTTCTCAGGGTTCCTGGCTTGCTTGTCTACCTTGATGAGGGACAGCAAAGCAGTCCTATCTTGGAGTGCCCTGAATGCCCGAACTCGGGACACCACAGCACATGGCCACATGGAGCCAGAGCTGCCCCTGGGCACGCCAGTGCGTCTCGTGGGGTCGTTGCCATCAGCCCGGCTGCACTTACTCAAAGCTGCCATCTGGGGGCTCCATCGGGGGGCTGTCAGGATCCAGCAGGCCCTGAGGGAGAACGTCCACCCAAGGAGCCCTCAGAGCCTCCCCGGTCCTCCCCACCAAGGGCTCGTGCCCCATTCCTCCCTCACGTCCTTCCATTTACCCTTCCCTAGCCCCCCTTCCTGATGTCAAATAAAAGACACGTGTGTTCAAAAATAGAAACTGGGTTTATTGAACAAAACTGGGGGGGGAAACAGACCTCTGGGGAGACTGGGAAAAGGAGGTGGGAGAGGGGAAGAGAGAGGGTGGAAGAGGAGAGGGGAAAACCTGGGTGGAGGGAGCTGGAAGGGGGAATCAAGGGGAAGAACGGGGAGGGAAAGCTCAGGGCTCAGGGTTGGGGGTCTCACTAGACCAACTTGACTTTCATGCTAACCTGCTCCTGAGTTTGCATGTGGCCTTTGGTGGCCAGGCTGGCAGCTATCCTGCCATAGACAGCCACATTCCTCCGTCTAGTGTGGAGATCATGGACATTGGGGGCATCCCCCCCAAACCTGAATAAGGTCCATGATCTCCACCCTGGACCAGGAAAGCACCCGCCTTCTCCAGCCCCTGTCAGGCTTCTGGGAGCTGGCAGACTGCTCCTGGGGAGCGATGGAGGGCTGGCTGCCAGCGGCTTGCTGGCTCATGTTTTGGGGCCACTGGGTCAGGGGCCCTGGTGGCCACTGCTGGCTCTGGGCTGGCAGGCTTGGAGCTGGCACAGGCACAGTCGCCAGGGTCTACCCCTTTAATGGCTCAGGGCTGGGGGAAAGGAGAGTAAATTTTCCTGGTTGTGCCACCAGGGCTCCCTGGGAAGGGCTGGAGGCCCCCTATTTCGAATTAAATGTCTACACAGCACTTAATTCAAAATAGCTATTTCAAATTTTGTGTTAATCCTCATAGAATGAGGTTTACGAAATTCGAAATAAGGGATCCACTATTTTGAATGTATTTCGAAATAGCGGTTTGCCTGTGTAGACTCTATTAAAGTTAATTTGAAAAAAACTGCTGTTATTTTGAATTAACTTTGTAGTGTGGACATACCCTATGAAATAACATTATATTATGTTTCCATAAAAAACAGTTCAGATTACTTTAAGCTACAAAGGTTTTTTTACATTATTTTTTGAGAAAGAAGATTCATATTTCATGCTAATTGAACATCCACAGTTCTGTTAAAAATTGTAACAATGAGAAAATGATATAATTTGTTTTGGGAAAAATAATAGTTTCCAGTCTCACAATTTGATAGTTGTAAAGGGGTTGCCCTCCCCAGGACAACTTACATTGTGAGATCTGAGCATAAAGATTGTGATATATTAATAAATTCTGCAGGACTAGACACAGCATGAGTCCAGGGCTGGCTCTAGGTTTTTTGCTGCCTTGCCCCAAGCAAAAAAAATTTTGGCTGCCCCCCCTCCCCCCCCCTTGGCCCGCTGCTACAGTTCATGCACTGAGGAAGAAAGCACCCCTTTCAATTTGCGGCTCTTTGACGTGCTTGGTTTGTTAGTGCCTAGAACCAGCCCTGCATGAGTCTGGTTAAAAATACACAGAATATTTTGTGAAACTAATTGTAATTTAAAGTGTTATGAAAATTATCATTTCTTACAGGTTTCCATTCTAATAAGAAAATCAGGGATAAATGTTTTTCATTTAATACCTAATTATTTCACATGATATCAAATGAATGCAGCAGTCCTGGTTTTAATGCATTTAAACATTTGGTACTACATTCCCATCACCATGCTGCACAAACAGACCCAAGAGGATGAATTGCTGGAGGAAAGATAACTGTATAGTCAAAATATTGACTTCAGGGTAAAAAAAAATACTTAAAGCAGCATTTGTAAATGTGATTTAAAGCTATTAAACGATCACTGAATTTTTGTAGCCAAGAAACTTAGTTTTCCCAAATTCAGTTAATTCTTTTCTTCATGAAAGGACTATTGTCAAAAAATATCTAATTTAAAACAGTCTCACCTTAACTATGTAAATTCTGAATTTCTGGACTGTATCATCAATAGAATCTAATTCCAAAGTTGATTATGAGCGCCACCTACAAAGCAGTGACAACATGACCTGTATGTTTGGCTACATCTAGATTGCAGAGTTAAATCAGAAAAACATACCCAATTTGTGTACTGCAAATTGCATATCTTTTTCCAATGCTCTTTTGAAAGAAGCTTTTCCAAAATTTGGTGCATCTACACTGCACCAAATTTCAGAAAAACCTGCTCTTTCAACACATCTTTTATGCCTTGTAGAACGAGGTTTACAAGGATGGCATAAGAGAATGTCTGCTTTTTCAACTTTTTTCTAAAAGCGGACACGTTCCTTGGACACAGCATTGCTTTTCCAGGATACCTCCAGTATCCTAGAAAAATTAGGCAGTCTAGACTTAGCCTTATTTACATTGCTAAGTGTATGTCATTAAATAAGCAATTATTCAGTAGAGAACAAAATTGGTTAAATTTCTTTCTTAAAATTTCTAGCTTAGAAACTCCATGGTGGTGCATTTAAGTACTACCAAAAGATAGGGGGTTATCCTTTATACTGCTGCCAAAGAGCTTTTAAAGCAATCTCTGAAGTATTATCCTCCCCAAAGCCAGAGTAACAGGAACATAATTTAATTTTCTCTGTTCCAATCTGGTCTTTTTCTTATACTGCAAACTGGTAAATAAATGTCAATAAAAGAAGGAGCTGCAATCTGTATTCTAGAAAGGCAGCTTATTGCCCCTAGATTTATTTTTGTTTTTACAACTCTTAGGGCATACATCCTTTGTTCATAATTTTTAGGATTGAAAAATATTTTCCAAAGGCCTCTGTTTCATAGTTTCATACTAAGACTATTCACCGTTTACTCAACAAATCCGTCTTGTTTAAAGGAAGCTGGATTTATTCTGACAAAATGTAGCAAGCATACATTTCGACTACTAATCTACAAAAAAACTATGTTCAAGCATTGTTGGAAATGTATCCCCCCCCACCACCCTAAACCATGAAATGTACATTCATCTTGCTTTTGAGAGGTCAGACCAACCCATATTAGTCATTAATGTATTGGAGTGTCTTTGATTTAATTCCCTTGTGACTATTATTTCTGTTAAGTAAACCAACCATTCATTGTGAGTAAGAATAAATACTACTGACTTTTTCAGTGTTCCTGTAGCTTGTCAGGTTGCATTTCAAAAAGATACTTCTGTGTTGCACCTGCCTAATATGCACATTGATACCAGGGACCAAATTATCTCTTAACATATACCTATTGATGTCAGTGAAGTTACACTAGCAAAAAAGTTGAACCACAAAGAGGTGGTTTCACATCAATGGGCATTTCTGAGCAGTTTCCAATTTTGGATTGAGTTTACCTTTGTGCCATTTAAGCTCCATTGGTAGAGCTGCACAAGTAGATGGCTGTAGGTAAAGAAGCTACACATAGCATAAGCTAGCATGGCAGTCTACTCTTGGAGAAAGGGAAGGTCTCTACAGTTATAATTCTACCGGCCCTAGACAATGGTGAAAGTAATTTAAAATTTCTTACAGGTACTGACCTATTGCAACCCAAGTCTTTAAATAGTTCCCTGATGCCTTTTGCCACAGCTCAGCCAGCTCTTGCAGGAGTTGTGCACCAGGGCATACCCGCTAACCCCTGCCCTAAGATTACATGCAGAGGGGCAATGGCTACTTCTCCAGCCCGTAGTCACAGGAAGACTATCCTGCTTCCAAGTTGAGACGTGAATAACATCTTTCTAGCCTCCCCATTCTTAGCATATAGCCAGATAATACTTGCTTTAAGCAAATTGAGTTTCACCTTTAAGTGCACAAAGGTGTGTCTGCACATGGAATTCCTGCTTCTTCATTCCCAAATGTATTCTGTGACACAAATTCAGACATATATTTGGAAAATTTGTTCCTATAAGTTTGCATTGTTTTGCTTGCTTGCCCATAATGAGTCTAGAAGACTATCTGATATTTTACATTTTTAGAGAACTGTATCATTCACCCCATACAAAGCAAAAGAAATGTACAAACCTAGCACTAATTATAAAGGAAAGAATTATCAAATTCATGGAGATACAATAAATTGAAAAGGGGATATAATGAAACATGGGTTTACCAAAGGTAGGTCATGCCAGACTAACCTGATTTTCTTCTTTGAAAAAAGGACAATTTTTTTTAAGATAAAGAATGTGCAGTAGATCTCATAGACTTGGAATTCAGTGAAGTATTTCCCATGATGCCACATGGGAAATTATTAGTTATATTAGCAAAGATGGGAAACTAAATGAATAAGGAACTGGCTGAAGAGAGACAGCAATAAGTTGCGCAGAAAGGTGAATTATCACACTTAAGGATATTACTAGTGGAGTTCCTCGGGGATGGGTCTTGGGACCAGTCTTATTGAATATTTTTATTAATGATCTTGACACAAAAGCATAGAAGTGTGCTAATGAAATTTGCCAATGATGCAAATTTGGGAGGATTCATCAATACAAAAGATTATCAGAATACTGTACTAGATTTTTTGGGTAATCTTAAAGATAGAACTGGGATGAAATTCAATAGTATAGAGTTGAAGTCATTTGCTTTGGGGCTAATAATTTCTGTAATAACCTGGAGGCTCATTAGTTGGAAGCAACACAGAAGGAGAGAGACTTAGGTTTGTGGGTGCATCGCAAGAAAATTAAGGATCACCAATGTGATGGTGCTGTGAAAAAGGTAAATGACATCCTAGGATGTATTAGATAAAGCATTCCCAGTAGATATAGAGAAGTATTTAGTGCATACAAGTACTGATAAGACATCACTTGGAATACTGTGTACAGTTCTGGTCTTGTGTCTTCAAGAAAAATGAATCAAAACTGGAGCAGGTTAGAGAAGACCAACTGGACTGATTGGAAAATGAAGAGCCTATCTTATGAGAGAATACTGAAAAAGCTTGTTTTGTTTAGTCTAGCAACAGAAAGACTGAAAGGGGATATGATTTCTTTCTTTAAATAAAACAGGAGAGTAAGAAAGGGTGAAGACCTATTCAAGCTAAGGGACAAAAGTTGACAGAAGGACAATCAGATATAAACTGATCATGAACAAATGCAGGTAAAAATTAGAAGGTTTCTAACTATCAGAGAGGTGAGATTCTGGAAGAGCTCACCAATAGGAGTTGTGGGTCCTCCCCTGCCTCCCACAGCCTTCCGCCTGCTGCAAACAGCTGTTTGGTGGCATTTGGGGTGTACTGGAAGGGAAATAGAGGAGCGGGGATGCAGTGTGCTCAGGAAAGGAGGTGGAGAAGAGGCAGGGTAGTGTCTTGGGGGGAATAGGTGGAGTAGGGGAATGGACTAAGCACTCCCCAGCTAGGAAGGAAGATGGTTCTTCTAGTACTGAATATTTTCACTCACAGGTGCATGGCTATCTGGTTCTTGCTTGCATGCTCCAGGTCTAACTGATCACCATATATCAGGAGTGAGGAACTTGCAATTCATCAGGGTTAAGAGCTGGTGGTCTGCCAGACATTTTGTTTATCTGAGCATCTGTAGACCTCACTGATCATAGGTCTCAGTGGCAATGGTTTGCCATTCCTAATCAATGGGAGATGTGGGGCTCTGTGCCTGTGGATGCCAGAAAAACAAACCATTCATCAGCCCTCCAGGAGCTAACCCTGACATACTGCACATGGACAGCATGCCAGAGGTTCCCTGCCCCTGCCATATGTGAAATCAGGAAGGAATTTGTCCCCAGGTCAGATTGACAGTGACCCAAGGAAATTTTATCTTCCTTTGTAGCATGCAGATGCAGATCACTTCCTATACTCAGATAATCCTACCTCACTTAATCATTTCCCTACCATGGTAGGGACCTTGGACATGGATGTATGCTTGTCCCTCCCATTTGCTGCCTGTGGCACATAGTAGTCTAATCTCCTGTGGGTTGTAATATTGTGATCACATTTCAATTAGTGGGATTAGTGTTTGGTTCCTGCATGGTGTTGGTGACCTGTTATATACAGGTCAGACCAGATGGTCTAGGGGCCCTTCTGACTCTAAACTTGATGACTATGTTATGCCGAGGAAGAATGGTTGCAGAATCTGTGCTCCCATTGTGCCCTAATGGCAGGTGATCCCTTTGGACTATGGGCATCTTCAAAAGATAGAACAACTTTGGGACTAGGGCAAGTCAGGGATCAGACAGAGACACAAGGAATAATCTGCTTCCTGAATAGCACCACTTCTGTGCTTTACCAAAACAATGCAGGCTTACACAAAGTCTTGCTGAAACTGGTGAAAAGGCAGAGAAGCTCTTCACATGTAGGTTTAGGGCCTGATTCTGATACTCTTACTCTTTTGGAGTAGCACCTTACTGCATTAGTGGACATATTTATTTCATTCTTGTGCAGTATGACACTATTTAATGTAAAGTATCAGAATCTGGCACTTAATAAGTAGAATTGTGTAATACAGTAAAATGTATTAGAAGAGGAGTTGTACTGGCTTTTTTTATTCTAAGTTGTACTCCTAAGAGTAGCTGAGACTTGAAGCCTATTTGCAAAGGACTACAGATCATGCAGCTTTATGAACTATAAAAGGGCAAATTGGAGAGAAGCAATTTAGAAGCAAGCAAGAGCTCAGAATGTGTAATGTCTCTAACAGTAGGAAAATCCCATGTCTTGATAGCCTCCTTACTGAATTATACAAAAGCTTTTAGAGACAAAGTACTCTGGGAGGAACTGCTCTAATCTGAACTGCTGCCCAGTTCTTTGAGAAAAGCTTCCTTCAGCATATTATATTAATCTGGGAAAGGTGCCCATTGCTGTAACAGCAGCACCCTCTTGCTTTAGTTACTAGTGCTGACTGCAAAATGTTAGCCAAAAATGTAGTGATGAACTAGAATCTCCTCACAGATGCATAATTCCTCCAGCCCAAACATGGTTAGCAAAAGATAATCATGTCTGCAAATACATTGGGTCATATCAACAGCTTCAGGTAAATTGCTGCTGTTACTCATGGATGAGGAGCAGAGGAAAATAAATCTGGCAGACTCAGCTATCTGCTTCAGGGCCTAATCTTTGACCCAGTGAAGTCAAATAAGGAAGTCAAAAGTTACACAACAAAGAGCTCTTTAGCTATAGCATCTGCCCCTTTCCTATGACACTATCAGCAACAAGAGTCCATATCTCTTTTTGTGAGCTAGATTACAGAGTATTTGGTGGCTGGGATTGGAAGCAAGGAGTGTAAGCTGAGTGCTTGTGCTTCAGATTCAAATGCCACCCAGCTGATTAGCAGAGCACCCACAGCTAGGTTTTGTGTTTCTGTGGGCGGTGCACATTTGCACATACCTTGTTGCACATAAAAATATTCTGCATGTGGATAGAAAAAATTAGAGGGAACATTGGTAGATAGGCAACAAGTCTACCCAGAGGCTAAAGAAGCTTGCAGCTAGTCTGTTCCCATTCAGTAGCTGGAAAGGGGGGTACTTTCCCTCTTCCCCTTGAAGGTCTCTATATAGCACAGTCTAGTGACTCAGGCTAACTGCTGGTTAAAATTGCTTTTAAAAAGTATTTGTAACCCTTTTTATTACTATATTCTAGCACAAAACAATGGATTCATATTTAGTCACAAAATAATGGTACGAGGGCATTATATCCTAGCCTGGCAGAAGGATTTCAAGGATCTAGAAGCATATGCCCAAAATAATAGTGATGGGAAACTGTATCTTCAACCCTAGAACCTTCACTTGTGGAATCCTACAAGGATAATTTCACCAGTCCCTATTCAACATTTTCATGCATCCACTAGGAGAACTGGTGAGACAACAAGGACTTAAGTACCAACACTATGCAGATGACACGCAGCTCTACCTAGAGTGACCACATTTCCCTACACTGAATATGGGACACTAGATCAAATTACTGACATTCAAGGGAATTCAACAGTAGTAATCAGAACTATGCTGTATAAATGTTCAAAGTAACACCAAGTTGACTGAGTCCTTGTTAAAAAGAAATACTGTGTAATACAGTGGTCCCCAACCATTTGGGGTTGCCGGGCGCCAGGGGGCGTGGCCGTTCGCCCGCCGGTCGCCCGGGGGGGCAGGCTCCCCCGAGCGGGGCCCCCCCCATAGCCGCATTCCCGGGGCCGGCGCTGGCACTCTCTCTCAAGCGCCGCACGCCCAGGGCCGGCGCTGGTGCTCTCTCCCCCTCCTTCCCCAAGCGCCGCGGGGGGTCAATCTGCGGCACCCCCTGGGCCGGCGCTCACCGTGCGCCACGCGCCCACCGTGTGCCACGCGCCCGGGGCCGACTCCGGCACCGCGCATGCGCCACGTGCCTGGGGCCAGGCCAGCCCTGCGCACTTGGCGGGCGCAGACAAATGCCCCCGCGGGCGCCATGGCGCCGGCGGGCACCATGTTGGGGACCACGGGTGTAATACCTTCTTATCTTAAAGGCTATGGAGTTCACATAGGGAGAGGTGACACTCATACTCCCATTCACCTCTCACTCAGGAGGGGGATGATTGACTGACAATTCCTGCACAGCGTTCTCCACCTTTCATGCCTTGCTGGGTTCTTGGGACAGACCCACTTCTCCCGGTACCTGGCACCATGTCTTCCTGGGGCAGCATGTGCAGGGAGGCATGCAGAACCCCATGCTCGCACCCCTGATTTCTGCCAGGCCTCACACCAGAATGTTGCCAACAGTAGACTTTTGACACTGCGAGAGAGGGAAGAGATAGGAGCTGCTTCCAGCTGCAGTGGGTGGGGAAGGGATGACAAGGCCTGTGTCTTTGCAGAGCTCATCTCTTTCCTTCTCCCCCCATGGCTGGCAGCAGCTTGTCCCTTCCTGCCCACACAGTGGCAAAAGGCAGCTAGCACCTCCTGGCTGCTGCTAACCACCGACATAACACAGCTATCTCCTGTCCTCTGGCCACAGTGCAGGCAGAAAGCATTAAGCCCTAAGAACCCACAGGGCCCAGGAAACCAGACTGCAGGGACTACGTGGAACCAGGCCACAGCGGTGGCTCAATGAGGAGGGTTCCTAGCAGACAGAGCAGCCCCACACTCCCTGGGGGGATGATGGGGAGGCAGGTTAAGAGGATGGGTTGCTATGAGGTCTGAAGGTTTAGGGAGGGAGCAGGCTGGAAGTTGCTTCCCCACTCCCGACCATGCCAGTGCTGTGCAAGGCTTTGGCACATGCAGGGCTTGGCTTGTCCTGGCCAGTGCCCTGGGCTGGACGGTCTTGAGGGTTTCTGGGGTTCCAGCCCAGCCATAGGCATGGGAGAAGGAAGGAGACTGCCATCCAGGCTTTTGGTGAGCTGGGTGCTCCAGCCAGGGAACCGGCACTGTGCGAGGAGAAGGATGTGCCCTACCAAGTGGGAGGATATGGAGAAGCAGCAGGGCTGGCAAGGAGCAAAGCAGGGAGAGGGCAGTGTGTGAGGGAGAGCATATAAAGAGCCAGTGTGGACAGCAGGGGTGACACATAACCTTGCCATCGCCTGGCACCTGCTCATGCTCACCAGCCACCGCAACTCCCAAGTGCTGGCTGAAAATGGGACCAGGGGGAGGAGGGGCAGGGCCCTATTGGCTAAGAGCAGGCACACAGCAGGGGCTATGCTGACAGATCAACAGGAAATGAAGATGAACCCAGGCACTGCAGCTCTGCCTCACCACCAGCCTTGTACTCCCACTTCCATCACTGAACACTGGATCCCCAAGTCACTGCTCATGGTCTGGTGGCTGCTGGCAAGCTGGGATCCAGCCAGCAGCAGGACCCACAATTACTGATGTGGGGTAGGAACGCAGAAGATAAGGAACAATTTTTCCATTTTAAAGGAAAAGTTGGGTCGTCTGCACAATGACTTAAATACCTGACTGTCCCGTTAAAAATAGGACTTCTAGGTACCCTAGCTCTACCTATCCTTATAACCATCTTGTCCTGGGGTTTGTACAAGACCAACTTAGGGATGAAGACCAGCTGGTTGCAGCTGAACCCAAGGTGGTCATATTGATGGCTGTAGAAAAGCACTTTGAGGAGTTTGTAGCCAGGGTGCAGTCTCTTTTGGATGATGGTTCACACCCACGCTAGTTCATTTCAGTCCATAGTTGTAGGAGTGCTCCTGCATTCCTTGCTGATGCTAATCTCTCAGAGTATATCTACACTTGCTCCCTAGTTCGGACTAGGGATACAAATGGAGCATACCGAAATTGCAAATGAAGCACGGGATTTCATAGAATAATAGGACTGGAAGGGACCTCGAGAGGTCATCGAGTCCAGCCCCCCGCCCTCAAGGCAGGATCAAGCTCCGTCTACACCATCCCTGACAGATGTCTATCTAACCTGTTCTTAAATATCTCCAGAGAGGGAGATTCCACCACCTCCCTTGGCAATTTATTCCAATATTTGACCACCCTGACAGTTAGGAATTTTTTCCTAATGTCCAATCTAAACCTCCCCTGCTGCACTTTAAGCCCATTACTCCTTGTCCTGTCCTCAGAAACCAAGAGGAACAAATTTTCGCCTTCCTCCTTGTGACACCCTTTTAGATATTTGAAAACCGCTATCATGTCCCCCCTTAATCTTCTTTTTTCCAAACTAAACAAGCCCAGTTCATGAAGCCTGGCTTCATAGGTCATGTTCTCTAGACCTTTAATCATTCTTGTCGCTCTTCTCTGTACCCTTTCCAATTTCTCCACATCTTTCTTGAAATGTGGCGCCCAGAACTGGACACAGTACTCCAGCTGAGGCCTAACTAGTGCAGAATAGAGCGGCAGAATGACTTCACGAGTTTTGCTTACAACACACCTGTTGATACAACCTAGAATCATATTTGCTTTTTTTGCAACAGCATCACACTGTTGACTCATATTCAACTTGTGGTCCACTATGACCCCTAGATCCCTTTCCGCCATGCTCCTTCCTAGACAGTTGCTTCCCATCTTGTATGTATGGAACTGATTGTTCCTTCCTAAGTGGAGCACTTTGCATTTCTCTTTATTAAACCTCATCCTGTTTACCTCTGACCATTTCTCTAACTTGCTAAGGTCATTTTGAATTATGTCCCTATCCTCCAAAGAAGTCGCAACCCCACCCAGTTTGGTATCATCTGCAAAACATTTAAACATCCTGCGCTTAATTAGCATATTCACAGCCGGCCGCCATTTTGGATTCAGGGTTTTGCGAAATAAGTTGCCCTGAAATAAGGGTTTTCTCTCAGAATAACGTGTCTACACGGGGCAACTTATTTCACAATACCCTGAATCCAAAATGGCAGCCAACCGTGAATATGCTAATTAAACGCAGGATGTTTAAATCCCGCGCTTCATTAGCAATTTCCGTATGCTCCGTTTGTATCCTTAGTCCAAACTAGGAAGCAAGTGTAGACATACCCTTAGGTAGCAACATCCATGAGTAATACTTCGATCATCTCTGTCTGAGTAGGAGACTGTCCCATCCTGACAGACAATGACCTTTTTCATCTCCCATCCGGTCTACAGCAATGCAATGTTCCTGGGCGTGAAGCCCTCAGCACTTAGGCAACTTCAATTAATGCAGAACTCTGAAGCACTCTCCTCAGTGCCCAATGACCATAAGAATGGCCATATTGCGTCAGACCAAAGGTCCATCTAGCCCAGTATCCTGTCTGACGACAGTGGCCAATACCAGATGCCCCAGAGGGATGGAACACAACAGGTAATCCTCATGAGATCTCTCCCCTGTCACCCACCTCCAGACAAAAAGAAGCTAGGGATACTATGCCTGCCCATCCTGGCTAATAGCCATTGATGGACCTAACTTCCATCTACCTCTTATTTGAATCCTGTTAAAGTTCTAGCCTTCACCGCATTCTCTGGCAAGGAGTTCCACCAGTTGACTGTGCTCTGAGTGAAGAAAAACTTCCTTTTGTTTGTTTGTTTTGCCTATAAATTTCATTTGGTGACCCCTGGTTCTGTGTTTTTCAACCAGTGATATGAGTACCCTTAGGGATACTCAAGAGAAGTCTGGGGGGGTACATCAACACAACTGAAATTTGGACAAAAACTGAATTTTTATTTTAAGTTTTATAGGGCTTTATTATTTTTGTACTTTTTACATCCACAAATTTCATTGCCTGCCTGGCTACGATTAAGTTGTTTAAACAAATGTGTTGCAATGGTAGAAAAAAAAATTGTGTGTCTGAAAACTGTAGGTACTGGAGGTACTCTTTTTTTTTTGTTAAGGGGTACTTTATAAAAAAAAAAAGGTTGAGAAACACTGTCCTAATTTATATATTGTCAGAATAAGTAAATAACTTTTCCTTATTCACTTTTCCATACCAATCATGATTTTATAGACCTCTATCATATCCCCCCTTAGTCTCCTCTTTTCTAAGATGAAAAGTCCAACTCTTTTTAATCTCTCTTCATATGGGACCTGTTCCAAACCCCTAATCACTTTGGTTGCCCTTTTCTGAACCTTTTCTATTGCCAATATCTTTTTAGAGATGAGGCAACCATATCTTTACACAGAATTCAAGATGTGGGCATACCATGGTTTTATACCAGTGGTCCCCAACCTTTCAAGGTTGTCGGGCGCCAGGGGGCGTGGCCGTTCGCCCGCCGGGCGCCAGGGGGCGTGGCCGTTCGCCCGCCGGGCGCCAGGGGGCGGGGACACTTGCGCCCCGGGGGCGGCCCCCCCCATAGCTGCATGCCCGGGGCCGGCGCTCCCCCTGCCAAGCGCCGCCCGCCCGGGGCCGGCGCTCCCCCCGCCAAGCGCCGCGCGCCCGGGGCCGGCGCTCCCCCCGCCAAGCGCCCGGTGCCAGGCCAGCCCCAAACACCTGGCGGGCGCATGGAAATGCCCCCGCGGGCGCCATGGCGCCCGTGGGCACCGTGTTGGGGACCACGGTTTTATACAGAGGCAATAAGATGTTCTCTGTCTTACTCTCTATCTCTTTTTTAATGACTCCTAACATTCTATTTGTTTTTTTGTCTGCCACTGCACACTGAGTGGATGTTTTCAGAAAACTATCCACCGTGACTCCAAGATCTCTCTCTTGAGTAGTTGTAGCCAAATTAGTCCCCATCATACTGTGTATATATAGTTGTTTTTTTCCAATGTGCATTACTTTACGTTTATCAACATTAGATTTTATTTGCCATTTTCTTGCCCAATTACTTAATTTGGGGAGATCTTTTTGAAGCTCTTCACAATCTGCTTTGGTCTTAACTATCTTGAGCAGTTTGGTATCATCTGCAAATTTTGCCACGTCACTGTTTATTGCTCACCTCTAATCTAGAAAAAGCAGTAATTTTGGAAGGGGGGGGCCTACATAAATTTAAGAAGTGGCCACAAGCTGACCCAGAAGGGGCAGGACCTTGGGCAGAAGGGGTGGGGCCTCGGGTAAAAGGGGTGGGTTTCATTTGCATGTTCCCGTGCGCTGACATTTTTAAATCCCCCTTAGTCCGAACTCCGTGCCCGCGGCTACACACAGCATGGAGTAGGTAGTTCAAATTAAATACCCTAATTTGAACTACCGTTACTCCTCGTGGAATGGCTGTAATAGTGGAATGAGGAGTAATGGTAGTTCGAATTAGGATCTCTAATTCGAACTACCTTCTCCGTGCCGCATGTAGCCGCGGTCACAGAGTTCGGACTAAGGGGGATTTAAAAATGGCGGTGCCTGGGAACATGCAAATGAAACCCAGGACATTTAAATCCCGGGCTTCATTTGCAACTCCGCTTGCCCTCATTACCCTACCTAGCTCGAACTAATGAGCTAGTGTAGACGTACCCTGGGGTAGGGACAAAAATGAGGAGTACAGTGCACGAGACAGGGCTGCCAGCAAGTAGGATAGGGATGGTGTTCAGAATCTGGGAGGGAGCTGGGGTGCAGAAGCAGACTGGCAGTAAGGTGTCTGGCCAGATGGAGGGAGCAGGAACAAGGGAGGGTGCAGTATGTGGCCAGGAGAGAGGGTTCAAGAACAAGGGAGGGTGTTGGAGCAAGCTGGGGATGCTGGATGTTGGGGAGGGAGGGAAGTGACTGGATTGAGGTGTGGGTGGGAAGTCTGGACATGAAGGGAGGCTTCGTGCTCCCTTGCAGCAACAGCTGCAGCCACGAGGTGCCGGTTGCCCTGGAGGGAGGCCCTGTTGCTGCAGCCATGCGGTCCTGGAGGCTGGAGACACCTCTGCCATGGCCATGCGATCCAGGGCTGGCCCCGAGGTGCCAAGGCCACAGGCCACCCCCAGAAGTGCCGCAGCCACAGGCCACCGAGGAGCTGCAGCCATGCAGCTTGGAGCTGGCCCCGGAGGCACCACAGACACATGGCCCCAGGGTGCTCCAGAAGCACCACGGCTGAAAGCCAACCCCAGAAGTATCACTACCATGGCCACGCAGCTGGCCCCAGAGGTGCTGACACCAAGGCCAGGAGGCCTGTGGCTGGCAGCACACAGGCACCGCTACCCTGGCCTGGGGCCAGCCTGGAGGTGCTGACACCGTGGCCAGGCAGCCTAGTGCCGGCTCTGGAGGCATCACTGCCGTGGCAAGGCGGCCTGGGGCCAGCCCAGAGGCACTGCTATTACAGCCTGGCAGCCATGGGCCAGCCCAGGAGGCGCTGCTTTCACATTTTTTTAAAGATTTCATAGGAAAGTTCCTTTAGCAGAAATAGCTCTAATTTAAGAATCATTAACTATATTCCATTACATATATCACAATAGATGTTTTAGGAAAGATTGGAATAATTTCAATAAAACCAAAAGCTCTTGATTCTATCCAATGCCGTACCTTTAAAGTTTCTTCTCCATATCTCCAAGAATGAGACAAAGTAATCTTTGTGATTCAAAGGGATTAACTCTTCCTACTCTCACAAGATCAACATCATCATCCATCCAAATCCTCCTTGCTGGTTAGTCTCTGATCTTTTTACTAGTCAAAAGCACATCATCCATCTGAGTCTTCTTCCTTCCCCTTTTTTTTTTTTCAAATCAGGCTCTAACTCCCAAGTTTGACTTAATAGGCATTTAATGGCATTCCAACCTTAGCTCTTCCATTACTACTGACTGTTCACTGTATTTTCTGGATTGTTTCTTTTATCATTTTTAAATTCTTCCTGTAGTAGCTTCACATTTCCTTTAAAACTGTCTCCGGCTAAACAGAATTGCACTTTATGTCCTAAATGAGTAGAAAGTATAGCCAAAAAAGCCATTAGACATTTTTCTAGCACCACTTTCTAATTAAAATAATCACAATAATTCAGTGGGGAACCACTGCAAATGGCAACATATGTTCTTCAGCAAGAGTACCCTGTTTAAAGGGGGGGAAGGCAATGCAAGTTGTATTTTGTTGTCCATTGTGCTCTACAGGTATCAGTAATAAACAGCTGAAGACCAATCCTCATTTATTGAACTTGTTATAAAAGGGGAACTGCCATGTCTTCAAGGCTTGAAATTATATCTACCAACTTCAGGTCAGTTTGTTAAAAGACCTCCTATCACCTCTCGCCTCTGCATGACTTGGTTTATTCCTGTACATCGGTAAACTATTCAGTTTAACCCACTCCCTATTCCTTCTAGCACAGAACAACAGAGAAACTAGGTGAAGCATGGAAATAGGCAGGAAGCAAATATAAGAGGAAACACAATTGAAGAAAGTTGGCACTTTTCAAAGAGACATTATAAAGGACACAAGATCAGACTATTTCACTGCACAGGAAAGATAGGAAGTATGGCAAGAGCCCCCCCCCACCCCCCCCCCCCCACCGCCGCCGCCGGCTTAACCAGGATATCTTGAATGAAAATCTTGAAAATCAAAAAAGAATCTGACCAAAAGTGGAAACTAGGTTAAATTACAAAGGACAAATATAAACAAAAACTTGAGTATGTAGGGGCAAAATTAGAAAGGCCAAGGCACAAAATGAGATCAAACTACCTAGAAACATAAACTGTAAGATGAAAACATCCTACAAATACATTTGGCGGTGCATCTAGACTGACAAGATTTTGTGCAAAAGCAATTGCTTTTGCGCAAAAACTTGCCAGCTGTCTACACTGGCCGCTTGAATTTGTGCAAGAGCACTGACTTTGTAATGTACAAAATCAATGCTTCTTGCGCAAATACTTTCATGCTCCCACTCAGGAAAAAGCCCTCTTGTGCAAGAATACTTGCTCAAGAAGGCCAGTGTAGACAGGGAAGAATTGTTTTGCGCAAAAAAGCCCCCCTAAAATGGCAATCGGGGTTTTCTTGCGCAAAATCGCGTCTAGACTGGCCACGGATGCTTTTGCACAAAAGCACTTTTTGAGCAAAAGCATCCGTGCCAATCTAAACACGCTTTTGCAGAAATACTTTTAACAGAAAAACTTTTCTGTTAAAAGTATTTCCACAAAATCATCCCAGTCTAGACGTAGCCTAGATGTATAAAATCATAGAATCGTGGGCTGGAAGAGACGCCAGGAGTTCATTGAGTCTAGCCCTCTGCCCAAAGCAGGACCAACCCCAATTAAATCATCCCAACCAGGACTTTGTCAAGATGGGACATAAAAACCTCTAGAAATGCAGATTCTACCACCCTCCCAAGATAACCCATTCCACTGCTTCACCACCTTCCTAGTAAAAACCTAGGATAGTTTTTCCTAATATCCAACCTGGACCTCTTCTATTGCGCCTCGTTCTGCCATCCGTCACTACTGTGAACAGCCTCTCTCCATCCTCTTGGGAACCTCTCTTCAGGTAATTAAAGGCTACTATCAAATCCCCCCCTCACTCTTCTCTTCTGCACACTAAATAAGCTCAAATCCTTCAGCCATAGGTCAAGTGTTCCAGCCCCCTAATCATTTTGGAGAGGGTCCAGAGAAAGGCAAACAATGTGTTCATATCCTTTCTGTAGTGGGGGAACCCAGAACTGCACACAATACCCCAGATATGGCCTCACCAGTGCTGAATAAAGGGGAATAATCACTTCCCTAAACTGCTGGAAATGCTTCTCCTAATGCACCCTAATATGCCATTAGCCGTTTTGGCCACAAGGGCACATTGTTGACTCAAATCCAGCTTCTCATCCACTGTAAACCCCAGGTCCTTTTCTGCCAAACTGCTGCTTAGCCAGTCAGTCCCCAGCCCATAACAATGCTTGGGATTCCTCTGTCCCAAGTGCAGGACTCTACACTTGTTCTTGTTTAACCTCATGAGACTTCTTTTGGCCCAGGTCATTTTGGACACTTTCCCAATCCTCCGTCCTGTCTACCTCTCCCCTTAGCTTAGCATCATCCGCAAACTTGCTGAGGGTGCAATCCATCCCCTCATCCAGGTCATTAATAAAGATGTTGAACAAAGCCGGCCTCAGACCCAATCCTTGGGGCACCCAGCTTAAAACCGACTGCCAACCAGACATCGAGCTGTTGATCACTAGTTGTTGAACCCAACAATCTAGCCAGATTTCTATCCTCCTTACAGTCCATTCATCCAGAGCATGCTTCCTTAGCTTGCTGGCAAGAATACTGTGAGAGACCATATCAAAAGCTAAACTCAAGGTATATCACATCTACTGACTTCCCTGTCCGTAGAGCCAGTTACCTCATCACAGAAGGCAATCAGGATGGTCAGGCACGACTTGCCCTTGGTGAATCCATGTTGACTGTTCCTGATCACTTTCCTCTCTTCCAAGTGCTTCAAAATGGATTCCTTGAGGATCCCCCCCATCATTTTTCCAGAGACTGAAGTGAGGCTGACCAGTCTGTAGTTCCCTGGATTGTCCATATTCCCTTTTTTAAAGATGGGCAGAACATTTGCCTTTTTCGAATTTATCCAGGGCCTCTCCTGATCTCCACGAGTTTTCAAAGCTAATGGTCAAAGGCTCTGCAATGACATCTGCCAATTCCCTCAGCACCCTTGAATAAATTAAACCTGGCCCCATGAATTTGTGTATGTCTAACTTTTCTAAATAATTCTTAACCTGTTCTTTCTCCACCGAGGGCTGCCCACCTCCTTCCCATACTGCATTGCCTAGTGCAATAGTCTGGGATCTGACCTTGTCTGTGAAGACAGAGGCAAAAAAGGCATTGAGTACTTCAGCTTTTCCCACATCATCTGTCACTGGGACTACGTCTAGACTGCCAGGTTTTTTCAGGAGACTGGAGGTGTCCCAGAAAAACTCTGCTGCATCCAGAGAACGTGTCTGCTTTTCTGCTTTTTTTTTTTTTTTTTTTTTTTTTCTTTGCAGAAGAGCAGACACGCTCTTTCGGAAGCTCTGTCTTCCTCCTTCCACAGGAAAGGAGGGCTCTTCTGAAAGAGGAGAATTTTCTGAAATTTGGTCCAGTGTAGACAGGCCAAATTTCAGAAAAGCCTCTTCCAAAAAAACTATAGGAAAAAGGTACATACATTTTTCTGATTAAGCATTGTAGTCTAGACACATCCTGGGTTACCTCTCTCATCCAGTAAGGGGCCCACAGCCTTCCTGATCAGTATTACTAACATGCCTGTAGAAACCTTTCTTGTTACCTTTCACATCCCATGCTAGCTGCAATCCCGGTTGCGCTTTGGCCTTCCTGATTACACCTCTGCATGCTCAAGCAATATATTTATAATTCTCCCTAGTTATCTGTTCAAGTTTACACTTCTTGTAAGTTTCCTTTTTGTGTTTAAACTCTCCAAGGATTTCACTGTTAAGCCAAGCTGGTTGCCTACCATAATTGCTTTTCTTACTGCGCATCTGGATGGCTTGTTCCTGTGCCTTTAATAAGGCTTCTTTTAAAAACTGCCAGATCTCCTGGACTTCTTTGTCCCTCCAGTTAGCATCCCAGGGGATCCTGACATCAGTTCCCTGAGGGAGTCAAAGTCTGCTTTTCTGAAGTCCAGGGTGTGTATTTTGCTGCTCTCCTTTCTTTCTTTGGTCAGGATCCTGAAATCGACCATCTCATGTTCACTGCTTCCCAGATTGCCATCCACATCTACTTCCCCTATTAATTCTTCCCTGTTTGTGAATGGCAGGTCAAGCTGTGCATGGACCTAGTTGGATCCTTCAGCACTTGTACCAGGAAGTAATTCCCAACATTCTCTAAAAACTTCCTGGATTGTCTAAACACCCTGTGTACTGCAGTATTGGTCTCCCAACAGATGTCAGGGTGATGAAAGTTCCTCATGAGAACCAGGGCCTGTGACATGGAGGCTTCTCTTAGTTGTCTGAAGAAAGCCTCGTCTGCCTCATCCACCTGATCTGGTGGTCTATAGCAGACATCAACCACAACATCACCTTTATTGCTCCTGCCTCTAAGCTTAACCCAAAGAAGCTACTTAATGAATTCTTTGTTTTGGTTTTCACGAAGAAGGACACCTAGCATAGTGAATTCCAATGAAAATGGTATCGGCTCAGAAGCTAAAATAGGGAAAGAATAAGTTAAAAATTACTTAGACAAGTTAGATGTCTTCAAGTCACCAGGGCCTGATGAAATATATCCTATAATACTCAGGGAGATGACTGAGAAGATATTTTAGCCATTATCTATTATTTTTGAAAAGTCATGGAATATGGGAGAGATTCCAGAAAAATGAAAAAGGGAAAATATAGTTCCCATCTGAAAAAAAAAGGGAAATAAGGACAACTCAGGAAATTAAAGATCAATCAGCTTTAACCTTTATAGTGGGAAAGATAATGGAGCATATAATTAAGGAATCCATTTGCAAACATCTAGAAGATAATAAGGTGATAAGTAAAAGTCAGCATGGATTTGTCAAGAACAAATCATGTCAAACCAAACTGATAGTTTTCTTTGAAACAGTAACAAGCCTTTTAGCTATAGGGAAAAGGTGGATGTGGTTTATCTAGACTTTAATAAGGCATTTGATATAGTTTCACATGGCCTTCTCTTTAATAAACCAGGGATATACAAGCTAGATGGAGATACTATAAAGGTGAGTCCACAACTTGTTGGATAATTGTTCCCAGAGAGTAGATATCAATGGTTTACAATCATGCTGAAAATGAATGGGGTTGCAAAAGGATCAGTTCTGTATACAGTTCTGTTCAATATCATCATCAATGATTTAGATAATGGCATCTACAGTACACTGATAAAATTTGCAAGTAAGAACAGCCACGCTGGGTCAGATGAAAGGTCCACCTAGCCCAGTATCCTGTCTTCTGACAATGGCCAATGTTAGGTGGCCCCAGAGAGAATCAACAGAACAGGCAAACATTAAGTGATCCTCCCCCTGTCACCTATTCTCAGCCTCGACAAACAGCGGCTAGCAACACTATTCCTACCTATCCTGGGTAATAGTCATTGATGGACCTAACCTCCATTACTTTAGCTAGCACTTTTTTCCCCACTGTGTTAAATTCCTGGCCTTCACAACATCCTCTATCAAGGAGTTTCACAGGTTGACTGTGTACTGCATGAAGAAAAACTTCCTTTTGTTTGTTTTAAACCTGCTACCTATTAATTTAATTTGGTAACTCCTAATTCTTATGTTATGGGAACAAGTAAATAGCTTTTCCTTATTCGCTTTGTCCACACCAGTCATGATTTTATAAACTTCTATCATATCCCTCCTTAGGCTACGTCTAGACTACAGGGTTTTTTCGAAAAAAATGGCCTTTTTCAAAAAAACTTCATCTGCGTCTAGACTGCCGCCATGTTCTTTCAAAATTAAATTGAAAGAACGTGGCATTTTTTTCAAGCCATAAACCTCATTTTATGAGGAAGAATGCTTGTTTTCAAAAGAGCTCTCCTTTTCTGAACTTTTTCCAATGCTAAGATATCTTTTCTGAGATGAATGGACCACATCTGTAAACAGTATTCAAGATATGGGTGCACCATGGATTTATACAGAGGCAATAAGATTCTCTATCCCTTTTTTAATGATTCCTAACGTTCTGTTTGCGTTTTTGACAGCTGTTCCACGTTGAGTGGATGTTTTCAGAGAACTATCCACAATGTCTCCAAGATCTCTCTCTTGAGTGTTAATAGCTAATTTAGTACCCACCATTTTGTACATATAAATGGGATGTTTTCCAATATGAATTACTTTGCATTTATCAACACTAAATTTCATTTGTCAATTTATTGCCCAGTCATCTAATTTTGTGAGATCCTTGAGAAGCTCTTCACAGTCTGCTTTGGTCTTAATTATCTTGAGCAGTTTATATCATCTCCAAATTTTGTCACCTCACTGTTTACCTCTTTCTCCAGATCATTTATGAATATGTTGAATAAGATTAGTCCCAGTCTGGACCCTTCTGGGACACCACTAGTTACCTCTCTCCAGTCTGAGAATTGACAATTTATTCTTATCCTTTATTTCCTATCTTTTAATCAGTTATAAATGACAACTTACTTAAGTCTTAAGAGTCTTTGGTAAGGGGTCTTGTCAAAAGCTTTCTGGAAATCTAAGTACACTATATCCACTGGATTCCCCTTGCCCACATGCTTGTTGACCGCCCTCAAAAAAGTCTAGTAGATTAGTAAGGCATGATTTCCCTTTACAGAACCCATGTTGAGTTTTCCCCAACAAATTATGTTCAACTATGTGTCTGAAAATTTTCTTCTTTACTATAGTTTCAACTAATTTGCCCGGTACTGATGTTAGATTTACCAGTCTGTAATTGCCAGGGTCACTTCTATATAGCCCTTTTAAATGAGTAGCATCGCATTAGTTATTTTCCAATCATTTGGTACAGAAGCTGATTTAGAGAATAGGTTACAAACCACAGTTCACATTTGAGTTCTTTCAGAATTCTTGGGTGAATGTCAGCTGGTCCGGGTGAATTGTTGCTTTTTAGTTTATCAATTTGTTCCAAAACCTCCTCTAACACCTCCATCTGGCACAATTCCTCAGATTTATCACCTAAAAAGAATGGCTCAGGGTTGGGAATCTCCCTAACATCCTTAGCTGATGCAAAGAATTAATTTAGTTTCTCCACAATAGCCTTATCATTCTTGAGTGCTCCTTTAGCATCTTGATTGTCCAATGGCCCCACTGGTTGTTTAGCAGGTTTCCTGCTTCTGATGTACTTAAATAAATGTTTACTAATACTTTTTGAGTTTTTGGCTAGCTGTTCTTTAAATTCCTTTTTTACCTTCCCAATTTTTTTTTTTTTTTTTTTACATTTAATTTGACAAAGATTATGCTCCTTTCTATTATCCTCACTAGGGTTTAACTTCCACTTTTTAAATGATGATATCACACTGGGATGGTTTGCAAGCATTTTGGAGGATAAGTTTATAATTCAAAATGATCTGGAGAAACTGGAAAAATGTCCTGAGGGAAATAGGATGAAATTTATTAAGGACAACTGCAAAGTACTCCTTTTAGGAAGAAACAATCAATTACACACCTACAAAATGGGAAATGACTACCTAGGAAGGGGTATTAAAGGAAAGAGATCTAAGTGTTATGGTCAATCAGAAGCTTAATGTTTGTCAAAAGTATAACACAGCTGCAAAAAATAACATCATTCTGGGATGTATTAGCAGGAGTGTTATAAGCAAGACAGGAGAAATCTTTTCTGCTCTGGTCTGATTAGGTCTCAACTGGAGAACCATGTTCATTTCTGGGCACCACATTTCAGGAAAGATGTGGACAAACTGGAAAAAGTCCAGAAAAGGGCAACAAAAATTATTAAAAATCTGGAAAACATGGCCTGTTAGGGAAGATTCAATGGGAATGGACAGAAATACATGGAAGCAGCGTCTCAGCTGAAATAGACCACTATAAAGGCTCTGGTGTTGATCTCTCAAAATCCTGAGATACCTTTACACCTGGTGGTGGTGATGAGTGTCATTGCATTAGCAGCTTTAGGTTTAGTTCCCCTCTTTGATTTCCCAAAGTCAAGTGGCAGTAGAGTTAGCATTTTATCTAGGACGAAGGTCACTTATACTAATTTATTCTACTAATATGCTACTAATATGCTCATACAAGATACAGACATTTAGGTTTCTTGCTATGGATAACCATAATTACTTATAATGAATACCGGATAATTAATACAGACTGTGTTTACATACTGTATACAATAACAAATTAGTATGAATCAACCCAAGAAAGTTATCTGGAATGGCAGGCAAGCAACTTAGCCTTATTAGCTACAGAAGGATTCTATTCCTGGCTTTTTTGCCTCAATATTACACCTCCTTGGGGCTAGTTTCTTTCCAACATTTTTTGAAAATGCTCCAAAACATAAATCCAAACACCTACAGTGTGTCAATATTTGAGTTGAGAGGTAGGGTTCTCAGCTCAAATATAGACATGCCCACTCTGTCTCTACGCGAGCTAACTCCTAAATATAGCAGTGCATGCACAGTAGCAAAGCTTGCGCTAGCTACCCCCATACATGCCTGCTCCAGGGTATATACACAGGCGGCTATCCTGAGCTGCCATACATGCTTCTGGGAGGACACTGGTACTTTTAGACACTAGTATGCCTATGCCAGATAGGAACACTTTACTTATAGTCCATTTATCACTCTAATACAAACAATCACTAAGGGTATGTCTACACAGCAGAGTTTTGTTGGAAAAATGTCCATTTTTCTGACAAAACCTGAGTTACATCCACACTGCAATCGCATTCTTCCAAAAGAAAATCATTTTTTCTGTCATTGGTAATCCTCTTTCTACAAGGAAGTAGCCTTTTTTCAAAAAGTGCTCTTTTGGAAAAAGGCATGTGTGGATGGGAAAGAGAGAGTTCTTTCGAAAGAAGAGGAAATAGGAAAAAGCAGAGGTGCCCTGGTGGCCCCTCCATCCATAGTAATCACCGCTTAAATGTGAAATAGTGTCCATTCAGTGTGGATGCTATCTTTTGAAAAAGCAGATTGCTTTTTTGACATGCTTTTGTGTGCGGACGCCCCCTTTTGGAAGAATTTTCTTCGGAAGGTCTCTACTGAAAAAAGGTTCTTCCGAAAAAAGCCTGCAGTCTAGACATAGCCTAAAATTCCATGCACTGATGTAACACACATCACATGCAGGCATCTTCTGCCACTCCCAGACTCTTTATTGGTCTTCCTCTGTTCCTCAATCACCCCAGTCCTCACAGTTGGAGTGCAACCATACTCCTCCAATGGGAACCCCCACCTCCTCCACAGTGGAGCATTCTTCTCTCACCTAGGACCAGCTCTCTGATGTGGAAATGTCAGAGGGAAAGTCCCTCCAGTGTTCCCCTACCATCAGTTCTCTGCAACTCTTGGCTTCAGCTCTGTAGCACAGAGATAAAATGTACACCTCTACTGCTCCTGCCTTCAGTGCTCTCCAGCCCTGGATTTCTAGCTTGAGGAGGTGAGAATTCCTCTTCTTGTTTTCCTTGCCTTCTGCTTCCCTCCAAGGAGCATCTACAGCTTCCTTTCTGGACTTTCTGCAGTCTTCCCTCCTATCTCTGCCAGCTCCAACCTGCCCTTTTTCCTGACTGAACCATTGTGTTCTGACTCACTGAGCAGCCTTTTCTCAGATACTTCCAGGCCTATTCTAATCCCCAGACTCTGCCGTGCTCTCTTAAATGGCCAAATGACAGTACCTGTTCCAGAACAGAAGCATTGGACCCTCTTCACTTACTGAGCCAGCCACCCTGTGAGGCATCTGCTTAACACTCTTCAGGATTAGCACCTAATATACTACTTGAAACAGCCTTCATAGTGTATGCACTGAATTGTTCTTTGCATCAGTGTGGCCTAGAAAGTGCTGAGAGTACAGGAAAGTATGCAACAACCAGTTAAGCAATAAGGCACTATAGGATAAGAATTATGGAATACTACTTCACACCTGGCATGTTGTTACGAGCCAGTGCCTTCAGTGTAATGAGGTATGGAGTAATGCATCATATTTCACACATGGAAATCTCTTATTGCAATTATAAATTTGTATTGTAAAATGCTATTTTAAAAATATTTGTATATGTTTTGTAACAAGGCTCATAAATTTCAAGCAGTTGTTTTTATTACCCTGTTAGATCATTCAATTTCTCCCACCTATTTTGTGTAATGAAAACAAAGCAAGCCTTTCATTCAGACAATGCCTGTGAAGCTCAAGATATTTCTGACTCCTAAGCCCTTTTCACTAAGCATTAGAAGTGTTTCTTTGCATTGCAGAAGTCATTTATTTTCCTATCTCAAAGGGTTTCATTTTTATAAATAGGACTTTCAAGATTTCTCCCTGTCTTTCTAGTTGAGAGTCAATGAAAAGTAAAGTTATGTTTTGTAATAATTAAATAATAATTACAAATAGTTGATAATATTATGCTTGCCATAATAACAGATATGTTCCTGCTAAAACTAAGAGGCAGTGCTTCCACTACTGAGGACCACTGCTGACTACAGAGAGATGCCAACCACTTTGTAGAATTGCCCTTTTACCCTGGCTTTCCACATTATGGTCTATGAAGGACACCCTTTCCCTCCTTCCTTTCTCCTGCTCCTCTGAAGTACTCAAAAATAGAGGTACTCAACTCTGACCACCAACAGCATACAGATGGAGCTGCAATTGCTCAATAATATGTGCAGTCCCTGGGTAGCAGGCATAATAAGCCAGGGGAGTCTAAGGCTCACCAAACAGGATGCAGTGTACTCCTTACGGAGTCACACTGGCCCACCACTTTTGGAGTACTGCCCCAAAAGGGCACCCGAGCCATGGCCCCATCTGTGCTCCACCCTGAGGCTCTGCTCCCTCTCATCCTCTTCCCTCCTGGTCCCACCCACAGTGACCTTCTTCCTAATCTTGTTCTGCCTTTTCCCCTAAAGTTCCACCATCCCTCTGCCTCTTCCTTCTCCCCTCACATACTGTTCATACCACTCCACCCCTGAGGGCCCTCCCACCTATCAGGGCAGAAAGGCCCAAGCCATAGGTAAGAGGGCCCTCAGGAAAGGGTGTAAAGAGGCACAGGCAGGAGAACTTGGAGAAAGGGGCAGAGAAATGAGAGCAGTGGTTGGGGGCCTTGAGGCAGGTGACCAAACAAGAGTGAGACCTGGGGCCAAGCAGGGCTGGAGTATGACAAGAGGGAACAATCCAGGCACCAGCATCCCCCTTTGGGAACTTCTAGCACTCTCACCCAGCCTCTCTAAATTCAGGAGTCACCCCATGGCTCAATCTTTCTGTAATCTTCTATTGAGGTTCATCTCTTCTAGGCCCTTCATCCCAAATCCTACCACAACCAGTACAGATCATTCTCTTGCTGAATGAGCTTTCAAGACATGGATGAATCAAGGCACAAGGCAGGACTTCTGGACAAATATCCATTGCCAAGACTGCATCTGGATCTGAGAGAGCTGAACCAGTGTGTGAAAAGAGCCAAGTGCAGGGAGTTGAGCTATGAAAACAGTCAGATCACCAGCAGCAGCCTCAATGGACGAGGACAATAAGAATGGTCATGACATTCCTCACAAAGAACACTGAACAGATAAAGTATCCAAAGTGGTAACAAGTGGAGAAAACTGGATGTGACCATGTTATATTGAGCATATACTTGCAAATAAATATACTTGCAGAAATCTAGAAGGATTTGGAAACAGAAAGACTTTGATTATTGTATTTACCAAGCAATATGGTCTAGAGTATAGCCATTTCTATAGAACAAATAGAATATCTTATCCTTCTCAGCTACCAACATCAAAAATATATAAAAACATAGATGTCTAATGTTTCTTATTGATAAAAGATAGCACTGATTTGCTAATTTGTATAGTCCCACAGAAAGATTTGATGGTAAACATAAATACCAATAAATACTTGACTATCTTTACTAAAAGTTAAGATAAGCCAAGTCCTGCAACTTCTCTTATGCTAGTTGATCTTGCTTGATTTCAGAGAAGAGTAGCTTGCTGGATTTGCGTTGGTGAAAAGGTGTTTTTCTCTGGGATATTTATTTAGTCTGAATTTATTTAACCTTAAATTGTAATAGAAGTTAGATTCAAACAGAATAAATCTTTCCATTGCTTCTGTTCCTAATATTCTTGAGCAGCTTGAGTCCTAATAGCAAGTTGAAATGAGGTCTGATACTTCCAGGAACCTACAAAGTAGCCTGAGGCTTAGGGCTTTGTGGCTGTAACTTTGCTTCATTATTGGGATTGTTTTTATTTTCTTCAATTCTTGCACTGTAGAGCTTGGAGGAAAAATTCTTGCCTGAGACTATTTCTTTGGAAATCTAGAAAGGACTCATGAGGACTGTTCAGCTGTTTCGTGACAAGAGTTACTTAAAAATGTTTCCCTATAGCTGCAAAATTATGCACAACCTTGAGCTGAAATGACAAGAGAGACCCAAGGGATACTGTTTGGAATGGATTTTAATAATATAGTTACAGCAAGTTTTGCATTTAGAACAACATAATACCAGAATGATTCCTAAGCAAGGCATTTTTCATGAACACAATACATCAAATCTCTTTTAGATTACATCACAAAAGCTAAAACTAGACAATTTATTGATCTAAGAACTTTCATAAATATTGTAATCTTGAATATGTCAAATTGCCTTCTTCAATTATTCCAGTTATATGAGTGAGGGTAGGGAGAGGCTACTTTGAAAAAATGTTTAATAGGCTATAATTGAAGCAAAGTTTACACTTATGTTACAGCTATTCTTAACGTACAGAAAATAGAAGATATTTCAACCAATATAAAATAAGATACTTCATGGCTCCTAGATAAGAATGTAAGGAACTTCTCTCCTGAAAACTAAGCAGATATTATTCAGAAGCTTTCATATGTTCTTAATCTTCAGAGGAGTATGTCTACATTAGTCACCCTAATTCGAACTAGGGTGGCTAATGTAGTCATTCGAACTTGCAAATGAAGCCTGGGATTAAAATATCCCGAGTTTTATTTGCATGTTCCCGGGCGTCGCCATTTTTAAATGCCCGGTAGTTCGGACTCCCTGCCCGCGGCTACACGCGGCTCGGGCTAGGTAGTTCGAACTAAAGCCCTTAATTCGGACTACCGTTACTCCTCCTGCAATGAGCCCGTGCCACGTTTAGCCACGGACAGGGTGTCCGAACTACAGGGCATTTAAAAATGACGGTGCTCGGGAACATGCAAATAAAGATCGGGATATTTTAATCCCGGGCTTCATTTGCAAGTTCGAATGACTACATTAGCCACCCTAGATCAAATTAGGGTGGCTAGTGTAGACATACCCTTAGAGCTTTATTCTATCCCTCTTTTGGTGCAATTTGAAAGATGAGCAAGCCAGCTCTCGTGTATATTCTCTAAGTCTTACTGCCATCTTCAACCCCATCTCAGGCCATATTCAAATTGTCCAAGGAAGGTGTGGCCATCAACAAAGGAGTGAAAGGTCAACTATACTAATGAGTGTTAATTATTCAAATCAGCATGCTACATTACTAGCTTCACTTCACATTAACTAGAGCATTTGCTAAATGTTAGGTGTTTAATATAAGAACTGTCTCCAATTAACTATGGGACCCAGTCATATAAATACAAATAAATAGAAGTATAGTATTACATATAAAAGGAACTAAACTATAACATCAACAAATATTCATTAAAATATTTCTCATGTTCAATATATAATAATTTAGGATTCCCCATTGAGGATTATCATATAAATAAGGTATTGTGGCTAAAATTGTTCTCATGAAGATTTTTCAGAATGAGCTCCAGTATACATGAAATAAGGCTTTAACCTTTTGATTATTTCCCCATCTATTTCTTCAAGAAAATATCATTTTTCACAAAGATTTTTAATGACTATAAAATTATGACATACAAAAATATACCTGTTGCAACTGCTCAGTTTCCTTTGTGTATTGATTAAATATGCAAATGTGATTAATCTAAGGAATAAAACCCAGTAATTACTGATGACAGTGTACATAATGAGGTAGTAGAAAAAAATAATCTGAGGCATATCAAATGAGCGCTTATTTTCAGACTACAAGAAAGATATCCTTACAGATGCACAAATGCTTTAATTCCAGTTAATCACTTTGCCTACGGTCCTATTCATTGTTAAATCAACATATTAAGTCTAATTTTAATAGCTAGATTTTGAATCCTGGTAACTATCCACGTAAATTAATTTCTTTGTAAACATGCCTTAATTAAGGGTGTGACTAGACTTTACACAAATCTATCAGGTATGTAATAAGTACTGATCCCCTACTGTTCTGAAATAACTCATGTGCTCATATAATCATTTGGGAGATTAGCTCTTTATTTTAGGATTAATTTTCTCAGTGCACTTGAATACAACTTCAACAGTGTTACTACCTCATTTGTAACTTTAGTTTTAAATGGAAGAATGAGCAACATTTCACTATGTGTTAAGTTCTATTCGTGTCTGTTAAAGGCACATATTGCACAGCAGGGCATGGGCGATGGGTAAAGCTTTTCTAGGGGAAGCTAGCTCCCAGTCCTACCAATTCAGTCTGCCACTTTGCTCACACTCCATCCCCATCCCAGCATGGGCCTCCCCAGGGCCCACCCCCTCCCCACTCAAGCCTCCCCACCTGCCACTCATCATATACCTCCTCACACCCACCCCACCCACTACATCTTTCCTCACTGGTCACCCTCTCCTACAAGACACCCCCCTGCGCAGTCCCTCCTTCCCCACTGCCTGCCATTTGCTATGTCACTCCTCACCTTCCTATCTATAGGGTCATGGGGTGGAGAAGAGGAGAGATGAGACATTGAGAGTGGTGGGGACCTACAGTGTGGGATGGATGGAATAGAGTAGAGGAGGAAGACAGGCAGTATCAGCAAATGGTGTGGGCCTCAAAGAAAGCCAGAGTGGAAAGGTAAGAGGCCAAAACCCAGATATCCAGCAACAAGTTAGCAGTGGCTCTGTCAAGGAGGCTCTGTGAAATGTATTGGTAGATTGCTGATAGATAAGGAAGGAAGGATAACATGTTTAAAAACAAGGGCTACGTTGGGCCTTTGCTCCTTTCTGGGGTATGTTGTGAGGTCTTGCCAACCTTGTTAAATATTTGCCACATAAGAAGGAAGAGTCTTTACAGAAAGGATATGTTCTCCAACAGCTTTTGTTTTGTTAATAACAGTCTTCATGTGACCCCCTAAAGGGAATCATTTATCACCTGACTGTCCAAAAACAAATAGATAGAAATTAAAGGATTTATTGGTACAGTACAAATAACTCCAGTACAAATAACTCAGGCAAAACTTAGCTTCCTCCTCGCCTCCCTCAAAGAAGAAAGCAATATAATTAAGACAATAATTTAGTACTAAGATACAGCACCACCTTTGCTCTCCGTACTGATCATAACAATGTGTGAAACAAAGCTGCACAGACTTTATATCTTACCTTTTTTGTCTTATATTGATCTGCTTCTTGATTGTTCTCTTAGGACTGTTTACCTTTTGACAAATAATAAAATAGCTCATGGCTTAGAAACTTTCTGGTCCTTTTTTGTAACTGTGTGGATTTAAAGCATCCAACTGGATATCATCTAAAAGAATGTACTTAAGCCAGTACTTCGGCTTCAGAGTCATTTATAACTGTCTGGCATTGTCCCCAAAGAAAGATGGAAATCAATGGAACTGAAGAGCTAAATAGACTTGTCAGTTCTCTGAACACTGTTGAGATTCATGATCTAGATGAGTGGCCAGAGATGATGAGGAAAGGAATGGAGAACAAAGGAACCAGAAAGAAGGGTCACTGAATCATTACTACTTTATTCCAGTTTTGTTTTCCTCCTTTTTTTTCTTCTGTGTTGTTTATCGCCTCTGGCCCTGGATGATTTGTTGTAATTGTGGTAAATTAAAGAGGGTTACTCTAACTGAATTATAAGGTATCATGTACGTGTGTTTGCCCTCTCCTGTAACAAATAAAAACTGCAGTTTTCAAGCTAAAACCTGCTTTGATAAAAGCATCTTAGAAGTCATTATACAATCCAAATTCTTAGCTACAAAATCACAGCTGCTGGCAGTAATCAGTAAACAGGAGAGAGGGTGTTGCAGAAGTGCTCTGAGGCTTTCTGCCTTTTCAAGACAAATTCAGGAATATTCCCTGTCCTCTAAAGAAACTTTAATCCCTTTGCAGGAATCATGTCATATAAGTCTCCTTAAACCCACTGGTGGAAATTCAATATGTGTTCCCTGTACTAACTACTAGTAGACATGAGACATTGTCCACACCCCTAATTCAATGGCCACACAGACTTAAGTCTGTGAGGTGCTATCCGACTAGTTCCACCCTCTCAGAGAGCACTGTCACCATTCTGCCTGGGACCTGAACAGTTGCACTAGAGTGAGGATTTTAGGCAAAGCTTGAGGTCTTGTGCCCTAATCCTTCATTAACAATCATAAAGCCGTGCTGTACTGTACAGTAGCTAAAGAAATTAGAATGAATCTCTGAGAGCTAGGTATGCAGATTCTCATTGTGGGTTGTTACCTGCAGGGGGAAGAATCAAAGCTAACTGGATGGTTGATGAGAGTCTGGGCCCTGCCTTATGGAGACTTCCTCAGTTTTACTCTACTTTCTGTAGCTACTGGCAGAATGGTGCAATCCAGCAACTGCTGCAAGAAGCTTGGAGGATGATGGAGAAGGATCCAAAAAAGAGGAGTTTGTGTTCAAGGTCATATTCCTCCTGCTCTGCACACCTACTAGGAGGAGACAAAGGAGAGGTTTGTGCCTTCTGCACTCCAGCCTCCTCATCTGCCATGACTGGGAAGGACCTCTTCTCTGATCCAGGAGTTGGTTCCTCAGAATTCCACACCAGTGGGAAACCTGGAAGTCAGCTCACAGTGAGTTTGGAGAAGATCAGGAAGACGAAGAGAACTATTCCAATGCCAGAGGCAGATGCGTGACAGGGTGACAGCTGAATCCAATTTACAGCAAGAAGCAGCTGGTAAGGCTATTTCAGGCACATGCTCTTTCACATCCCAGGTGTGGTCATTCTTCCTCTCTTCCAATTTGGGCAGTTAAGTTTCCTTCCATTAGGCCTTGAAAGCCAGGAATTGTGCCTGGGGAGGAAGCAGGGAATATCCCTCTAAGGAAGAAATTCCCTCTGGGGTTAGGGTGTTCCTCAGTTTGGCACCTTCAGAAGTTTTCATCTTGCATGCATCAGGGAGCAGCTGCAGTGTCCCCTTGAAGGCACTCTACCACTCTCAGAGGGGCAAAGAAAAGGAGAGGTTTGGTAGGAGAAGTTCACGGGACTCCTCACCTTGCTCAGGTTCCCAAACTCCATTTCTCTTTCAGCAAATGCAGGAGAGCTTTACCAGACCTCCAGGATAGAGCAACAAGAAAAGAAAACAGCCAAACAGGGCTGTTATTTAGCCTCAGGGCTGTACTGCTACCAGATTGCTAGAAACCCCTTTCTGATTCCAGGTCACTTGCTACAGCAGGGCTGGGCAAAATATATCCCGGGGGCCAGATCCAGACTGCCAAGCCACCAGATTGGGCCCATGGACATGGTGGGGAGCCTCAGGCAGAGTTCCTCCTTGCCTCACACACACCCTCCCCACACTGCTCAGAAAAGCGCCTGCCCCAGCCATTTCTCTCTCATCTGTGTGAGTCCAGGGAAGGGAGAGTGGTGTTTTATGGGCTGCTTTTCCTCCCAACACAATCTCATTGGCTGATTTCTGACTAATGGGAGCTGCATGTTTGAAGAACAGGCAGCGTGGAAAGCCCACTGCCCCCCTCTCCTCAGTTTCTTAGTCACCAACACACATGACCCCTGCAGCCTGTGCAGGGGGTGGGAGCAGGCAGGGAAGCCACCTGAGAACCCTGCCGGGCTGTTGGCTGGGAGTCGCCCAGGCAAGTCTCCTGGTCAGAGCCTGCCTCTGGCACTTCAGTCCCTCTCCCCCTCCCAATCCTCTCCCCCTGCCCACTCCTGCCCCCTCACCTCACATAAGCCAAACCCTTTGTTCCCCTCATGAACCCATACTCCTGCCCAGACCTTGCACCTCAGTCCCCTGCCCCAAGTCACAACCCAAACACCTGCACCTCTTCCAGTGCCACAGGTCACAACTGCCTCCTTCACCAAGCTCTCTCCCAGACCTCCACCCCCTCCTGCACACCAATCTCTTACCCTAAGCTCCTTTCTCCACCCAGCCTCCATCCCAGACCCCGCATCTCCTCCATTAATATCATAGAAGAGTGCAGCCCTCAGCCACTTTTCAAATTCTTGGAGTGGCCTCCCATCAATAATTATTGGCCACCCCTAGGCTACAGCATCTTATAGCATAATATGTCTGTTCAGGTCTCTCTAGATGAACTCCTCACAGGTAATTAGAGGAATAGATAAGTTAACAGAAAAGGGAATAAAAATGGCTGGGTAATTATGTGCACTTGTACTGTGGTCAGCTATGCCACAAGTGTCTCATTAACTGAACCCTGCCTTTGAAGCAGCTCAGCCATGTCTAATTAGTCCAGTCATCCAGTTTTCAGATCTTCTGTCCTGTTTTTCTATAGCTTGTGCCCTTCCTGATACTGAGACAAAGTGGAATATGGTTTTTATCCAGTATCGTGCACTGAGGATACCATTTTGAAGAGTGCACCACTTCACCCTTGCCAGCGAGACTTTGCACACACCATTCGTGTGAGGTCTCACCAGCAGGGACAGGGTGTCATATACTTCACAATGACATCCTTCATGAAGTGTGACCTTGCATGTATAGTGTGTGTGATGTCATGCTGCCAGAGTTGGGTTCCTGTGGACAGGGGCAGACCCACACCATTCCCTGAAGTACTGCAATGCTCAGTATTCTGCTAAGCTAATGGGACACTATTCATTGACACTATTCATGCCCCAAGCAGCCATCCATGCAGGACTGAGAGGTAGAGCAGCCAAGACACAAAGGGATTATTATTAATTTACTCTGACCACTTTTAATAAGGTGCAAGTCAAATGAACATAGGAATAGGTATATTGAATTAGACCAATAGTCCGACAGTGACCAATTCCCGGTGTTTCAGAGAGAATGAAGAAAACAGGGCAATTACCAAAAGCGATGTACTCCCTGCCCCTCCTAGAATCTTATAGTTAGAGATTTAAAACACCCAGAGTATGTGGTCGCATCCTTGATCATCTTGACTAATCTATCCTGCATGAACTTATCTAAGGCTATGTCTACACTACCACTTATGTCATTCAGGAATATGAACATTTCACTCCTCTGTCCCCCAAATGACATAAATTACATGAGCAAAAGCACTAATGTGTACAGCACTACACTGGCAAGAGACCTTTATCCCAGATCCTTGTTTTTTTCAGTGTTGTCGATGCAGTTGATGAGAGAAAAGCAGAGGTAATTTGGTGCATCTGCTCTCCCTTCTTAAAGTTATTTCTTTTCTTTGAGATTCAACTCCAGTTGAAGTTTAGGAAATGAAAAGTGTGTTAAACCAGTTGCTTCTTTAGTCAGGATGTACATTTTCACCATCATCCTCTTTCCTGCCAAAGAATGGCCACTTAACCAGGTGATGGTCCATTTGATTTTGTTGACATGTAGCTGAGGTGTTGACTTATCTTTTGTCTCTGGGAACTGGTTTGTGGCTGCTCTCCAGACTTGAGAACATGTGTTAATAATATCATACACTAGAACTGTATACCTTTGTGTTGCCACACATACTTTACCAGGAAAATATTGATGAGCAAATTATGAGTTTTCAAATACCTTACAAAGCATATTTTGTATGATGCACATCATAGTTCTGTAAAAGAGATGAACAAAGTGGTAGAGACTGCCACAGTTGTAACAGCTAATTTAGACCCTATCCTTTATTATGTGTAATTGGAATTATGTTTTACTTTTTTTAAAACGTTTAATTTAATTGGACATTAAGTTGTCCAGTCAGCCATTCTTGTAAGATCCCTCTGTAACTCTTGGCTGTCTACTTTGGACTTAACTATCCTGAGTAAATTGTGTATTGTCTCCAAAGTTTGCCACTGCATTGTTTACCCCTTTTGCCAGGGCATTTATGAATATGGTGGGGTACACTGATATTTATCACTCTCCAACAGAATATGTTGCCTAAGGAGGTTGTGGACTCTTCTTCTCTGGAGATATTTAAGAGCAGATTATACATCTATTAGGGATGGTCTAGATGGTATTGGGTCCTGCCATGAGGGCAGGGGACTGGACTCGATGACCTCTCAAGGTCCCTTCCACTTCCAGTGTTCTGATTCTATGATCCATGAGGGACCTTCTCAAAAGTTTTCTAAAAGCCCCAGTACAATGAATCCACTGGAGTGGATCATTCTTATTAACAGTTGCTGCCCCACCCATGCAAAGAATTCTTACAGAGTGATGAAGCATGATTTCCCTTTACCAAAGATATGTCAACTCTTCTCCAATAAATTATGTTCATTTAAGTGTCTGGCAATTCCTGTTTTTTACTATAGTTTGAACCAATCTATTTGGTAGGTTTTGCTCACAAAAGTTCATGATATATATATATTTATGTAGGTGCTACAGGACCTCATTTTTAGAGTTACAGACTAACCCAGCTACCCCTCTGAGACTTGGTAGGTAAGGTAGACTGCACAGATTTATAGTAAAATGTATAACGAATAATATATTCATTTTGGTGCACCTAGTCCATCTTGGAATGATGATAAACACAGAGGCCCACAAAACTTTTCTGTCAGCCAAAAGACAGTTAAAACATTAGGTCAGTGTTACATGATGGAATGCCAGAGGATGTCAGTGAGCACTCTAATGAGTGTTCTAGGGATGATCAATCCTGTACAGGGATAGCGTCCTAGGCAAGAATACATCTAAAGACTCTCCAGGGATTCCTTCTGTCCCTTTCCCACAGATTTCTGATTTTTCCATCTCAAAAAGTAGATAGTCACTTACTTTTGTTGAATTGCCTGGAATTGTGGGTAAGTCCAGAGAGATCCCAGGGAAGAATGGACATGGCAGAACCAGAGAGGTCTGCCATAGTAACAGATACAAGTCTGGAGGAATGGAAAGCATTTTCTGTGAAGTCGGTGCCTCAGGGGACATGGTCCTCAGAACAAGAGAAAAGCTAAGTTTTCTAGAGCTAAGGGCAATAAAGTACACTCTGCCACAACTGCCCCAGCATTACAGAACAGTCATATATTTATAATGATGGACAATACATTAATCATTTATGCACACCATTGGAAGGTATGAGTTCAAGGACATGCAGAAGAAAACAGCATCTTTGATACCCTAGGCAGAGGCCCATCTACCATCTATCATGGCCTTACATATCAAGGACACTAGAATACAACAGCCACTGTGCTGATCAGAAGGAAATATTGATCAGATATAATGGAATCTTCCCAAGAAATCCCTTCCACTGATCACCAGAATTTTTATTGTATATTTTTATTGAATCCAAAGCAAACCAGAAGGCTTGACCAAAATGAGAGAGAGAGAAACCCTAGACATCAATGCTCTGTTTCTCAGATGACCAAGGGGCTTATTTTATGCCTCCCCGCCCACCCCCCAGCACCTATCATCATCAAGGAAATACAGAAGATCATGAAGGAAGAAACTGAAGTGATCTTAGCAGTTTCCCATTTGCTCAGGAGACCTTGGTTTCCTAACTTGGTAAACATGTCAGTGAAGTTACCATTTTTCTTGAATGAAGGCTGGATTTGTTATCTCAAGGACCACTCTTCACTGAGATCCAAGCAAGTTAAATCTAGCAGCTTAGCATTTGAAAGGAAGTTTCTAACACAAAGAGGTTACTCTGCTAGTCTCACTGAAATTGTTGGCATTTAAGAGACAATAATAATTATTATAAATAGGTTTTACTCACAGTTTTGGTCTAAATTCAAAGCTTTATGCAGAGGGAGAGGTATTCAGCATCATGTAGCCAGTGTCTGATGCTCAGGAATTTTTACAAGATGGTTTCACCTTGTTCTGGTTCATTTCTTGACATTTTTGTACTGTCAGCAATTTTGTGTGTATCCAAAAAGTTTGCCTTGTCTCACCATAAAGACATATGCCACTTCATTAGAGCAATGAAGTTATTGTATCCTCTTAAGGGGCAAAAGATCTCCAATTTGTATGTGAATATTGTGCTCACTGCTTTAACACAGGCACCCTTTGAACCTGTAAAATCAACATTATTGTACTACCTGAAAAATCAAAACAACTTTTTTGATTTTAATCACCTCAGCAAGAAGAGTATCAAACTTGGAAGCATAATCAACTGATCTATGCTAATGCATCTTCCACATAGATAAGAGGTAATTTTGTGACTGGATCCCAATATTAGTCCAAAAGTAAGTTCAAGTTTAAATTCAGTACAATAGAACTCAACGCCTTCCTTTTGTCCACATCCTTCTTATTCAAGGAAAAAAATATGGCATTTCTTGAAAGTAAGCTAAGATTTATCTGAAAAGAACTAAGAGTTTAAGGGTAACAACAGCTTGACTGATTTTATTTCATCCAAAGAAAAGAGGTGGTAAGGCATTTAAAGCATTAATCTCATGGTGGATGTGCTGATGCATTGCTCAGGCCTGTAGAGCACAACAACTCAATCCTCCAGTTACTATAAGAGCTCACTCAGTATAGGCGATGGCACCAAGGGCTGAGAAAAGACAGACCCATTATGAGGAAATCTATAAAACTGCAACATTGTCATCATCCCTCCACATTTGTACAGGAGAGGTACTCAGTCTTCAACCAATTCATGTGAGAAACATAGAACCCTATGGCTGGAAGAGACCTCAAGAGGTTATCGAGTCCAACCCTCTGCCCAAAGCAGGACCAACCCCAACTAAATCATCCCAGCCAGGGATATTTCAAGCTGGGACTTAAAAACCTCTAGGGACAGAGATTCTACCACCTCCCTAGATAACCCATTTCCAGTGCTTCACCACCCTCTTAGTGAAATAGTTTTTCCTAATATCTAACCTAGACCTCCCACACTGTAACTTGAGACCATTGTTCCTTGTTCTGCCATCCGTCACTACTGAGAACAGCCTCTCCATCCTCTTTGGAACCTCCATTCAAGAAGTTAAAGGCTGCTATCAAATTCCCCCTCACTCTTCTCTTCTGCAGAATAAATAAGCCCAAATCCATCAGCTGCTCCTCCTAAGTCATGTGCTCCAGCCCCCTAATCATTTTGGTTGCCCTCTGCTGGACCCTTTCCAATGTGGGGAGCCTAGAACTGGACACAATACTCCAGATGTGGCCTCCTCAGTGCCAAATAAAGGGGAATAATCACTTATCTAGATCTGCTGGTAATGCTCTTCCCAATACACCCCAACAGGCCATCAGCCTTCTTGGCTACAAGAGCACACTGTTAACTCATATCCAGCTTCTCATCCACTGTAATCCCCCGGTCCTTTTCTGCTGAACAGCTACTTAACCAGTCAGTCCTCAGCCTGTAACAATGCTTGGGATTCCTCCGTCCCAAGTGCAGGACTCTATACTTGTTCTTGTTGAACCTCATCATTTCTTTTTGTCCAATCCTGTAATTTGTCTAGATCACTCTGGACCCTGTCCATTCATCCTATCCATATTTCTTTAACTTGCTGGCAAGAATACTTTCGGAGACTATATCAAAAGTTTTGCTAAAGTCCAGGTATATCATATCGATAGACTTCCCCATGTCCAGATCCAGATCATAGAGCAGCAGCACAGGAAGAATGGGAGTTCCGATGGGAGCTGCTTGCCCGGGGTCATGCCATCTGTCACCATCTGCAGGCCCTGGTGCAGAGCATGCTGCCTTGTACAGGTCCTATGCCTGCTGCCTCCTCCCCCCTCAGCTACTGTTCCTCCCCCTACTCCTGCCCCCCCACCTCTTCATCCTCAACCTCCACACCCCCCACCTCAACCTCCTCACCCTCGTCCCTATCCCCCCAGGAGCGCCGAGGCCCCCTCCCCCATGGTGCTGGGAGGCAGTTGGCCCAGCAAGACCCCCACCCTGAGTGCTGAGCTTCCCTTCCCCCTTCTTCCCCTTGCTTCCCCCTTCCAGCTCCCTCCTCCAAGTTTTCCCCCTCCTCTCTCCCACCCTTTCTCCTCCCCTCTCCCGCTGCCCCTCCCAATCTCCCCAAAGTTTCATCCCCCCCTAGTTTTGTTAAATAAACATTGTTTGTATTTTTGAGACAAAAGTGTATTTTATTTGACATCAGAAAGGGGGGGCTAGGGAATGGTAAGTGGAAGGACAACAGGAAGGAATGGGGCACAAGCCCCCAGTGGGGCAGGCTAGAGAGACTGTTAGCGCTCCTCAGGGTGGAAGCTCTCCCACAGGGCCCCCTGGATCCTGACAGCCCCTCGATGGTCCTCCCAGATGGCAGCCTGCAGACAGTGCAGCCAGGCTGCTGGCAACGTGTCCACGAGACACAGCAGACCCAGGGGCAGGTCTGGTTCCATGCTGCAGACTGTCATGGTGTCCTGAGTGAGGGCAAGCAGAGCACTCCGAGACACAAATGCTTTGCTGTCCCTCAGCGAAGTAGATCAGCAAGCAGAGAAACCTGAGAACTGTCTGTCCGGGATGGGGGTTAGGGTCCATTTAAGCACAGACCTCAGATAGCCTGAGGCAGCAGCCCCACACACTACGTCCAACACCAATGTCCTTTTGGCACTGGTTCTGGCCAGCCTTACCTTCTATTCAGGGTCCACTCAATGTGGACGTGCTATTTCAAATTATAAAAACGCTATTTCGAATTAGTTTTTGTGTATACCTGCACTAATTCAAAATAAGTTAATTCAAAATAGTGCTGTAGTGTAGACATACCCTTACAGGCTAACACAGCTACCCCTCTGAGATTTATATTAGATTTAATTGAGACTAAACTGCAGGGACATGGTGATGGAATAGATGAACTAATCAATCTTCAGCACCTTTGGAGAACCAAGTCCACTGAAGGCAACTTGTGTGGGAGAACTGGTAGATAGGCAGGAAGAAATAGTGACCTTTGCCCTCTCAAATCTTAAAAAGCAGCGGCAGCCACGGAAAGGGTAGATGAAAGAACTGGCAATGTACAGGACAGAGGAAGGTGGAACTTAGCTTCAACCCGCTGTCTAGTTCAGCAACCTTCCAAGGAGTCGAGAGGAGTAGACGTACACTACCACACTAGTTCGAACTAGGGTAGTTAATGTAGGCAACTGGAGTTGCAAATGAAGCCCGGGATTTGAATTTCCCGGGCTTCATTTGCATATTTCCGGGCGCCACCATTTTTAAATGTCCGCTAGTGCTACACGCACTATGGCTACACGCGGCACGGAGTCCGCACTAGCGGACATTTAAATATGGCGGCGCCCGGCAATATGCAAATGAAGCCCGGGAAATTCAAATCCTGGGCTTCATTTGCAACTCCGGTTGCCTACATTACCACCCTAGTTCGAACTAGGGTGGTAGTGCAGACATACCCTTAGAGAGGGAGATAGAGAAGAATGCTAGGACAGAGAAGAAGAAGAGAGAGAGAGAGTAACATGAGGGAGGAAAAGGCTGCCCTGGGAAAGCTATAGGTCGGTGCAGCTGCCCCTCCCTGACTGAAAAAGGGTTAATAACAGCCCTTGGAGTGGCTGCATAGAATCCAGCCAATCAGAGGAAGGCTACAAGCAGACAGGCAGGGCCAGGCTGGGCTCTAGAAGAGGTGCTGCAGGATGGAGAGGGGCTCAGTCTCTTCCTGGAGCTTGAGGGATAGGTGAGGGAAAGAAAGGGTTGACTTTGGGGGGGACTGCCCAAATAGATGCCGGTTACCCTTTCGCTCCTCCAACAGTCCCTTACTTCCACAAGAGGGACTAGAGGAACAAACCAGTGGCTTACGGGTCTCTCTCCAGACATGTCACAGACAACATTTGAGACACGTTGAGAATTGAAAATTCCCCTCTCCATAGAGGATTCATTTATAGCAATGCATTCCATGTATAGGGCACCTGCCTGCCAAAGTGCTTTCATTTTGAAGGAAATCTAAAATGTAATAGTTATGCTACAGGCAATGGAAAGAGAGTGGGCCTGCACCGTACCAATTATACTGTTTCTCAGAGGGATCCATTACAAGCACTTAACCTCCTTCGATTCAGCATCATAAAGGCAGTCTGTGTCAAAAGCTGAAAGCTAATAGCTGAATTCTGAGTTACAGATCTTCACTCTCAAGGATTTGGAAGAGCAGATGTACGACTGATGCCTCCCATAATGATGAGGAAACCTCTTTGAAATGTTAAAACTCACTCTGCATGTTCCATACTTATCTATTTGTACATGATTCATAGGCAGCTAATGATGAGTGCAATATACAGAGATAAACAGTTATAGTAATATTTACTTTTCAAAATCACTATTTTTTGGGGGGGAAAGGAAATGAACGTAAAAAATAATGAGATCTCTTCTATATTTTACCTTGCATTTAAACTGCTTGTTATTCCCCCACAGTTGTATTCATTAATAAGTCTGACTACCTACCAGTAATTAGATCTTCACAGTTTTTCATACATTTCTGTCACTATATTCTTGGCAAAATAATGGAAGAGGGCAGCTATGTGGATACTTGCAGACCTTGGGGAAATGGGACTAACTCTTCAAGATCATGAGAAAACAAGGACCTTCTTCTCAGCCCTTCCCCAGCGATTTCTCTGGCCTGAAGACTGCAAGAGGAGTGGTGCTGGGCCAACTATGTTCCAACGCATAACATTATAGCCATTGGATATGTGTAGTCATAGGGCTCCTATTCTTCTTCTAGGCTGATCTATTTGAGTCTGGCATGGAGTTGCCCTTTGTGAATCAGAGGATGCAAAGGCCACTCTGCAATGCCAGCTCCCTCAAAGGTTTCACACAGCTTCAAATAGTGGCTTAACTTGCCATCTTTACACCACGGATGAATTTATTCTGAGTTGGATTGTGGTTTACAGACTCACATTGCCTAAAGAACACAGACAGAGTTCACTATTGAGGATTGTGCTGAATTCCAAGCTATCATTTCATTATCCTGCTCCTGCTTGCAGGGCAGGATGCTCTATAGCAGGGGTCAGCAACATATGCCACACATGCTATAAGTGGCACACAAGATTATTTTGAGTGGCACATGGCCACCTCCCAGGTGGTCTGTGGCTGGAGCACAACCTCCCCTCCCCCACATAGCAGGAACCTGTGCTGCAGCTCAAGCCTCGTGTTTGCCACACAGCAAAGTGTAGGGACTGGACAAGCAGAGTGGGCGGCATGACCCTATGCTGGGCTCTGCATCCCTGGGAATGCCCCTGCCTGGCCTTGTCATGCAGTTCCTGAGAGCTAACAGGTAACCGCCCTTCTGCCCCACTACACGCTCTGCCTCCTGCTCCAGGAGGGGGCAGTGCTGCGGCTGCTCCGCATATCAGGATGGTGCAGCCAGTCATGCTACTGCCACCACCATGGGGTGCTGGGGCCCAGGCTAAGCCACAGCTTCTCCCTGTGTGTGGGGAGACCCTTCCCCAGTGCCCCACTGTGCCTGGCTGGGGGCTGGAGTCAGCCCTGAGCAGCAATGGGCTCTCTACCTGCCCCAGCCCTGGAGCCACAATCTGCAGGTGCAGCCCCTCCTCTCCATACCACTGCTCCCAGTGGGCTGTGAGTCCCAGCACTGCTGCCCTGCCAGTGTGTGTAGGGTTGCCAGACACTTTCACAAAAAATCCCAAACCTAGCAGGGAAAAAATTGGTTGAGCAAAAAAAACCACCAAAAAACGGGGGACCAAAGTTGTTGAGCAAAAAAAAAAAAAGGTCACTGCACCTTTAAATGCTTATGCTCCACGCTCCCCTCATCAGACACGGCAGGGAAAGAATGTCCCCACTGGCCTTCCATCCAAGAAAAACAGAAAATACCGGACATCTTACATGTCCGGTATTTTCTGTTTTTTATACTGGACAGGGGCCACAAATACCAGACTGTCCGGGTGAAAACCGGACACCTGGCAACCCTAGGTGTGTGCGCTGGAGAACTACAATGGACTTTAAAAAGTATCAAAGGCATGCAGATCTGTAAATAGAAGTGAAAAAGTTAAATCATGGCATGCCACTTCTGAAAGGCTGCTGACCCATGCTCTATAGGGAAGTATGTGAAAGGTGGGTCTCAGGAATCAGTCTGGAATGAGTCAGTCTAGAACAAGGTGCAGTGAGTTGAGCTTCTCAGTTTTAGGGAGCAGTTTGCTTTGTCTCTATTTACAGTTGTTTTGTGTTATTATTCTGAATTCTAAGTAATATCATTGCAACCTGCTAGAGAGAGTATTTTATGGTATTTTTTTAATTTAACTTCTCTGGGTTGGTGCCATGAATTTAACATCAACCATTGCACCTTCCTGGCTGTTCCTCTCTGCCCATCATTCACTACTCCAAGGCTAGTGCTTATTCTATGGAAGAGTGGCTCCTTGTACTCCTTCCTTTCTTATACATTCCAGCTTTCGACCTTAGCTTTCTTAATGTGCATGACTGCAAATTCATGTGGCCTGCCACAGCTTGAATTAACTATACCATGTGGTAAGGAAAGTGACGAGTCAAGTCTTGATACATATTTCTGGCAAGATTTTTTTAAAACCAAGTGCAGCACTTCTTTCACCAGTATAAAATTCCCTTTGTTAAAATTGTTTGATTAGGTTATAAATAAAACTATGTCTGGTAGAAGCATGTTAAAACAGGGCTATGGATGTGCAAAAAAGGGGGGGGGGGGTTTTCATAGCCATGTTGAATTCAAAAGCAACTGAAGGCATTCAATAAGACTTCCAACAACAAAGAAATAAGTGTTTTATATCAGCGATCAAGCCTGGAAAGTTTCAGCCCAAACATGAATATTCTATAGTGTCATGAGTACTTGAAAGCAGCAGGTTACACTTATAATGAAACACTTTGGAAACCTCAGGACCTGATCCTGGATACATCTTGCAAATGCTTCGGAGTACCCTCAACTGTCATTAACTTCAATGACAGCTGAGGGTAGTCAATGTCTCACAGGACTGGGCTGTTAATTATAGCAGAATTCTCTGTGCTTCCTGTAATACAGCTACCACTGTACCTTGGTATGTGACCACCTGGTACACTTAGTAGACTAGCAAAAGCAAGCATAGTCCTCAAAATAATGTTGCAGGAAAGATCTTAGTAAACAGAACCATTTATTATTTCTAACTACAACTGACAGAGGGTACCGAGAAGAGCTGGTCAAAATATGGCAATATGATAGCATGAACAACTTCAAAGTTGTTCCCATTTCACAGGTTTCAAGAGGGACCTATTTTTTATTATATTTTTACCAAAGTCATCCTTCAAAATCATTACTGAAAGATTTAATTTACAGAAAAACTATGTTTACTCACTGCCATGTAGGATTTCAGTGAACAATCTAGCTTTGACAATTCAAATAAAATGTCATATTCAATTTTAAGAAACTAAACCTTGTGCCAAAAGTCCTGGAGGAAGCACAACTCTGCTTTCAAACCTCATCCACCATTCTATAGCATCCAGCCCTAAAATGTTTTTCAGTTCAATGCCTTCCCTTTAGATCTGTTAGCACTACAGAAATAAATAGTAATAAAAATATGCCCATTAATGAGTGTTTTCCCTGAAAATACCTTTGTTGGTTCAGTTGTATTGCGACTTACTGAGACACAGAACTTTCATATGGTCTTCAAGATGCAGATGCATTTATGTGCAATAGAGCTTGGCAATTAACTAATTTATATTCTGGGACCTGGGGTCCCTCCCCTCCCAACAGAAAGCTCCAACCACCAAGCTGTAGTGTAGCCATTCTTATTACCTATCTGAATGATTGGTCAAGTAGTTTATACAAAGTGGAACCATTGTAATAAGAAAGCTAGAGAATCCCTCCTCCAAAAAAATATCTGGAGAGTAGGGCACTCACCTGAAAGAGGGGAGACCTGGATTCTAATCCCTGCTCCAAAGTGGGTATTCACATCTGGGTCTCCCATTCCCTGCATGAGGCTTCAAGATGCAGGGCTCAATGTTGTAAGGTGAGTACCAATACCACCATCTCTGCCTCTGAAAAAGGAAAAACATCTGGTCAAAACTATGTACTATATTTGTGTCAAATGCACAAATAACATAGAGTCATCCAAAACCACAATTTTTGGCGAATGCACTTTTTGGATGAAAAATTTTGCTCAGTTCTACTTGCAAATGTCTTTTAGGTCATTTTTTGCTATTTCCTTCTAGTATGTTGTCATATTACTATATGGTACTTTTTTTTCCTTCTACATAATGCCAGTGCAATTTCCTCAACTAAAATGTAAAAGGAGATGAATTGTAATGTGTTATACAAAAAGCAATTAGATAGCATCCTGCTGATATCACTGCACAGGCACAGCAGTAATTGAATGATCAAGTCCTTTCTTTGTATGTAAAATAATGGGGGGGAGCAAAGAACTAAGAGATATAAACAACTTAAGACTATATTCTTTTTTTCCTTCCCATTCCAACACCCCAATAACACCTGTGTTCAAAGATAATGAAAATGGGATATAATTTGACCAAAATGGGTCATTTTAATCTTCTGCTATGATGAGCTCTAATCACTATTTCATATTCAAGTAATGGAAGCATTAATGGTCTTTGCAATATGTGCATTATGAAAAGAAACTGTTTTCCTTTTTACAGCCCTATTTATTAGGTTAGGCCCATAGTCTGACTGGTTTCAAAACTGATATAATCATTCTCTGAGGTTTTAAATGTCCAGCCTAAAAGCATCCATTTTAATCAAGAAACAAACATAAAATGCCAGAATTATACCTGCTGTCTTCTCTATAAGCAGAGTGATTAGCACTTTCATGTAGGGGGACTTGATCTAAGAGTGAAACTCACCTCGGCTCCAACTTAGACACACCCCATGATGAACGTAATTATTTTAGCAAGACGCACAAGAAATAATGTGACTTTGTCCTAAGAACTCACTATCAAGCATTTATTAACAAACAATATTCCCAGACACTGGACCAGATTCAGTCCTAGGCTTTACAGCTCTTCTCTAAACAGAAACCTGGATCCAGGGCCACAGAAAAGGAGCTTGCAAAAGATCTGCTCACACTCCTCCCTCCCTTCCCCCCCCAGTGGTCCAGTGTGAGTGACAATGACATGTGAGAAGACCTTGCCAGAGTACCTGGAACATGTGCACATTCAGTATACCCTTAGACAGCTTCCACTGGTGAGATTTCTAAGGAAGACTACAGCTGCGTTCCCATTGTTTGCCCTAACGACACCTGAGAAGGGATGGGCTCTAATCACAGTTTCATATTCAAGTAGTGGACCCAAACTCCTGCCTAGAATCTGCACCCCATATCTACCCTCTCACCCAAACTCCCTCCCAGAGCCCGCACCCCTTTTCATACCCCTACTCCTTCCCACAGCCTACACCCCACACTGCCTTCTACATTACAATCCTCTGCCCCAGCCCAGAGCCTGCCCCCCCACACACCCTGCCCCCAAGCCCCTGCCCAGCCTAGAGCCTGCACCCCATATCCCAAACTCCATCCTGAAGCCAGACCCCCTTCCATATCCAAATTCCTTCTCAGAATTACACCCAAATTCCCTCCCAGAGTCTGATGTCACACCCGCTGCCCACACCCAAACTCCTAGAGCTTGTTACCCCTACATGCCCTCTCTCCCCAACTCCCTGCCCCAGCCTGGTGAAAGTGAGTGACAATGGAAGAGAGCCAGCGATGGAGAGAAAGGGATGGAGTTAGCGGGAGTGGAACCTCAGAGAAGGGACATCACAGTGGCATGACCTCAGGGAAGGCACAGGGCAGGGAGCAGGACAAGAATATTTGGGTTTGCACGATTAGACAGCTGGAAGCCCTCTTGGGGCATATCTGTGAAATCCCTGGCCATGCCAAATGAGTGCACAAGCAGCTCCTGAAGCACAAGCCAGCATAGGTGCAGCACTGCCCAAAGGTTAGGAGGACTGCATCTATGCAAGTGCTGCTTGTGCACACGTGTGGGCCCATTGATTGTTCTGCCCAGGGACCTGGAATTCCTGTCAGCATGCCTGTTTGGTCCTATTTAAATTCAGGATTGGTTAGGTTAGATATTTAAGCTACATTTTGAGTGAGTTCTTATTGTTTCAGCCATTCCTGTTTAATATCTGATTACAGGCAGTCCCCGAGTTACACGGATCCGACTTATGTCGGATCCGCACTTACGAACGGGGCCCTCTCCTTGGTCTCCAGCAGACCAGGGAGAGGAAGCAAAGCGGCGGAACACGCGGGCAGCGGGCAGCCCAGACGCGTCTGGACTGTCCGCTGCCTGCGTGCTCCAGGGCTTTGCTCTGCTATGCTCCCCGTCCCCCTGGTCTGCAGACCAGGAGGACGGGGAGCAAAGCGGCGGAACACGCGGGCAGCGGGCAGCCCAGACGTGTCTGGGCTGTCCCACTGCCCCCGTGCTCCGCGGCTTTGCTCCGGGCAGCTGTGGTACAGCAGCTGGGGCGCTGCCGGTTGGTCCCGTAGCGCCGCTCTGGGCGCTACGGGACCAACCCGGCAGCACCCCAGCTGCTCTGCCCCAGGCGTCCTGATTCAGCCACTGCTGAAACTGACCAGTGGCTGACTACAGGAAGCCCCTGCCCAGGGCTTCCTGGAATCAGCTGCTGATCAGTTTCAGCAGCAGCTGACTTGGGGATGCCTGGGGTTCTTAAGTTGAATCTGTATGTAAGTCAGAACTGGCGTCCAGATTCAGCCACTGTTGAAACTGATCAGTTTCAGCAGCGGCTGAATCTGGACGCCAGTTCCGACTTACATACAGATTCAACTTAAGAACAAACCTACAGTCCCTATCTTGTACGTAACCCGGGGACTGCCTGTTTATGAGTGCAATGTTTCTTGTGGTTTTGATCCAATTCAAGATTCATTCATGGCTAAGTTACAACTGAGAAGGGGGTTATTACCCTATGTAGCTGTACTGGGTAACAAAAAATGATTTATTTGCTATTGGCTTTCAAAAATTATTGCTAAAAGGCCTTTGTTCTTATTTGGAACATTAAAAAAGGATCCAAAACTGAGATTTTTATAGCATTTGCCATTCTATAGATCAAACATAGGTCTACTGAATTAATAAACTTCTCACATTTTCCAGATTTGCTGGGCAAATATTGCATATAAAATAGGAATAAGTCTGTAAACATTAATGATAAATGGCAATAAAATAAATTTTAAAAGCATCTCCATGGACTGACAGAGCTTCAGTTCGAAATGTTTTGAAATATCTGAGATTTAAATCCTAAATACCCAAGTTTATTCAAAAAAATTAGGATGGAAATGGCATAATAAAAACTGGGACTGTCAAGTGATTAATAATAATCATAATTAATCACACCATTAAAAATTAATCATGATTAATTGTGCTGTTAAACAATAATCGGATACCATTTATTTAAATATTTTTATCTTGTTCTACATTTTAAGATATATTGATTTCAATCACAGCACAGAATGCAAAGTACAGTATGCTCACTTTATATTTATTTTTATTATAAATGTTTGCAGTGTAAAAATAATAAGCAAAATAAATAGTATTTTCAGTTCACCTCATGCAAGCATTGTAGTGCAATTTCTTTATTGTGAAGACCATGCCTCATGTTTAAACTCTATTGCACATGTGTATGACTTCCACTATCTATTACTTGTGCTGAAAAGTAACAGCCTTGCGTTCCCTACTGCACTCAAGGGCTTGTGGGATCAAGGTTAAAGTGTTAAAACCTTTTCATTCCCTCAACTACAAGTTGGAACAAAAGTCAGAAGTTTTAAAAAATATCTGTGGCACTAATTTTGCTGTGTTAATCTGGAGTAACCTCACTAAGAACAATGAAGTTATTTCATATGTACACCAGTATAACAGCAGAATTTGGTCTGGTTCACTCAATATAAAATGTTACCTAGGGCTCTTGCGGTTTGGACACAGGAATGAGATTTGGGGATAGGGGACATACAACTTGTGCAAATAATATTTCAGACAGATATAATTAGAAAAAATAATGTATAATCTCTTGTAAATCACAGTTTACAACAGAACCTGATAAGACCCTTCACTGTGTGACATTGTTGGGCGCTATGTTAATACCTTAAGACAAAAACACTTATCAATATCTTTCTAGGAAGTATATAGGAGGCTAGTGGAAAATCAAGAGTGGATGATATTAGCAAGCAGGAGGATTAGCTGAGGTTCTCCTCTGAGAAAACATTGGGGGTTACTTTTATTTAACAAAAGAACTCTGATCGCGTCTCTGTAAAATATATCTAGGGAAATAAAATTAATAAATTAGAAATGGAAACCAACCTTTCTTTTTCACTCTCTTGTGAGTCTTCTGTATTAAATATATATTTCCAGGATAACAGAATAAAGTTTAAAAAAAATTAAAACTGATGTGAAACCTAACTGGATTGCTTCCCTTTGAATCTTCACTTCCTACACAGAGGCACCACACACAACAGACAGATCAATGGATACAGATCCAGACTCCTCTAAGATGCACTGGGCAATCAGTTACATCTCATACCTGATGAACCCATATGATACTCTGTGAATGAACACTTGCTGCTGAAGTGAGGAATCCAGGATCAAAGTCATTGACAGTTGAGAGTCCTTGACATTTTCAGAGGGCTAAATCCTAAAATTGTAAACTACCAGTGACCAGTCTTTGATTATATTTGTACAGCACAATTCACACCTTTAATGTTGATAAATAATAATCAGGGGTAGAATATTTATGTTGGGTTAGAGAAGTGTCCTATTATTGAGGCAAGTTTTCTATAAGAATTTGCTCTTACATTATTTTTCAGCTGTATAACAATGAAACTCAGATATTTTTCTTAATTAAGTCACTATTGTAAATTAAAACCAACTGAATTTACTGTTTTTATTGTCTTTCTTCTTTCAATATCTTTCCTCGAGTTCTTTTTCTCTCATACACAGCACCTCTGAAAATCAGGTCACTTATCCAGGAGGACGAAATTATAGATTTAGATAGCTATGTACAGCTACTCTATTTTGAAAAATATTGCCTAAGTATTTGCCTGAGGACATACAGAATCAGTGGCAGTTTCATGAATAGAAATTATGTCTCCTGCCTACCCAGTGCAGTATGGTTTAGGGTCCATAAAATATTTGCATATGAAAATGCACGTAGTTTATTGTAGATGTATAATAAAATCATAAACACACCTGTATGTAATTATCACCTACCAACCATTTCCACAAAGAGATATTTCTTTAGAATTGTGGCACAAAATTGTTTGTTTTATGACATGCATCAGGAAGGATGTTAAATTATAGGCAATTACACCAAACAGCAACACATTTGTATTACACAGTCATTTAATACAAGATATAAATTTATTTACAGTCTTTGAGTCTGGACTTCTCTATAGTAGTTGTAATATCACCAATAATAGGATTAAAATGCTAACCTTACTTCACAAATGTATTTTTTTTTAAAGATACAGACCATGATTTGTACATTATAAGAAATTATCCCTCTTTTTGAACATCCAAGATGATAGCTCAAGGAAATTTAGTTTTCTTAGAGAGAAATAATTGCTCTTTTGTGGATACAAATACTAGCTGTAATACACAATTCATTAAAAGAGCTAACGGTTATGGTTATGTCCCATAACTAGATATGGATCCAAACAGCCCCAGATATTTAGAGCATTTGAAATGTGAATTCAGATACAAAATTTATAGCTTAAAACCATTTCTAATACATATGCATGATATATTTTAATAGTCCATTTCCTTAGCTCTAAAAGCTGTCCTTTATAACTGCTGCTTAGATTAATCTGTCAACATATATGGGATATATATTTCACATATGTATACCTAGATTTACCTGGCATTGCTTCAGTCCTTCAGGGCAGAGTACTGGAGGTATGGAGAGTGCAGGAGTCAGTTTTGGGGGATGAAGAGAGGCTATTGCAGGGTGCAGCACTCAGAGTTGGGGGTTGAGGAGGGGAGCTGGGAGTGCAGGGAGGGGTGCATGAGCCTGCGAGGGCCATGCTTCCTGGATGGCATCTCCTCGGGACTAGATGCAATGGGATCTATGCTGCCTGGGGGGTGGCTTCCTAGGGCTGGCCTCAGTGGGGGCCATGGTTCCTGGGCAGCAGTTCCCCAAGGCTGGCTACAATGGAAGCTATGATACCTGGTCGGTGGGCAGGAAGCTTACCTCCACCCCTGCTGGCCAATGGGGTAATAATTGTCTGGCTCCTCGTTGCCCCCTGTGATCATTACACCATAAAACTAGCCCTGCTAGCAGCCCTATCTCTTTCCATGTTATGTAAAACAATTGCATCCTAGGCATATCCCACTGTACTGGCACAGCCACTCCCTGACCCTGCTTTAAGTTATGATAAAAAAAAAAGCTGCATAACAAATTTGGTGGTCCTAGCTCTTACCATTTAGGAGGAGTTCTTGAATAAACAGACAGGGGGAACTTGCTCGCTCACTCACAGACAAACAAACTCTCTCAAAGATATGGTAGATTTAAGGATACATGATACTGAGTTCTCGCCCTTTGGCTCTTCCTTACCATATCTAAAAGGTAGTCCAAATTGGTTCCTCTTTGCTTTATTTTTGGACAGAAGGTCACCATTTACTACTTTTTCATTTTCACCTACCCACCCAGATCTGCTACATATGCATTAACCATTGTGGAGTCTTACTTCTAGTCAGGTCTGCCAATGGGGCAGTAAAGGGGGCAACTGCCCCAGGACCCAGTGATTCAAAAGTGCCCAGAACTCCCAGCCACCAACACCACTACTGCAACAGCTGGTACTCTGAGCCCTTTAAATTGTTGCTGGAGCCCCATGTAGAGCACTTCAGGTGGCCCAAAAAGCTGACAGAGGGGGGCACATCTGGGAGTGCAGAGCCACCCACATCCTGCATCTAGCGCAGCAATTCTGTCAACCACTGCGCTTCTAGTGGTGATGATGGAATACCTACTCTAGGCCCAATGGGATGACTATTCAGCCAGTCTTCTGAACTATCCTGCAAGGTGGGCTGAAAGAGCAAAGTGGCCAATGAGATTCTCCATGTTATATCTACAGTGAAAGACAGTAAAGAAAGGCCCAGTGATATTAGTAATTTGGTTCATTATTATGCATATAGGGTAGACTTCTGGTGTAATGCTGACAGACTGCAGTCCTGGATGGGTAGGATCAAGCCTGGAGCTAGTACATGAGTCTGTACTGCATAGCCTAAAAGCCACATGCCTGTTAGCCTAGAGTCTGTAGAGCAGACTCAATAATCATCTCAGTGCTGCTAGATGAAACAGAGCACCATACCACTGGTGCTGTGTGGGTTGCACTGGCGCCACTGAATCAAAAGGAGCTCTGCTACTGACCTCAGTTCAGCCAGGATTTCAGTCACAATACACAACATGGCATGCAGTATCATTAAAATGGTCATGACAAGCACCTCAACTACTTGTTGTTTTTATCCAGTTCTGAAAACTCTGCACATGTGCTTAATTTTCTGTCCTTGAGTATCTCTGCTCATGTTCACAAGTATGTGTATAAGAGTTTACCGAATTAATATTCAGGTGCATTAACCACTTTCAAATTTAAGGTGAAAACTCCAATAATTTTTGTTTTTCTTCAAAATAGCAAGACAGCCTTGTCAACTATAAATTTATCATTTGCAATTTTTTTTTAAAATGCCTTATTTCATTAGAGAATAAAAACCATCATATCAAAATGTCAAATACTGGTAGATTGTTTTTCTGTAACTAAACTATGCCAGTTGAAAATGCTGTCCAAAAATTGTCATCTGGACTGAGCATAGATATGCCAAATTTAAGACCAATGAGAATTAAAATGAAATTTAATAATAGAAACACTGGCAGATTCTTAAATATATGAACGCTTCCAGGCACAGTTATACCACTAGCAACAGTTGTTTGCAGATGTTCTTGTCATTTTAATCATCTAGTTAACAGAAATAGCAATGAGCCACAGTTGTCTTTAGTATTCTGTTCACAAATCCTATGTTTTGAAAAGAAGAAGCCAGTCATGACAGTTTAATAGAAAAACATTCGATTTTTTTAAAAAATCATCACTTGCAGTACTTAATGTGAAGTGCTGATAAAACTATTAATTTTTTATTTTAAGAACATATTCATCTGCTTTACTGCAATTTTTATCCCAAATGAAAATTAGAATATTTACTTAACATAGCTGTTACTACAAGAAGGTATGTCTACACTACAGCACTATTTCTTCCTGCCTATCTACCAGTTCTCCCACACAAGTTGCCTTCAGTGGACTTGGTTCTCCAAAGGTGCTGAAAATTGATTAGTTCATCTATTCCATCCCCATGTCCCTGCAGTTTAGTCTCAATTAAATCTAATATAAATCTCAGAGGGGTAGCTGTGCTAGCCTGTAAGGGTATGTCTACACTACAGCACTATTTTGAATTAACTTATTTTGAATTAGTTAATTCGAAATAAGCTAATTCGAATTAGTGCAGGTATACACAAAAACTAATTCGAAATAGCGTTTTTATAATTTGAAATAGCACGTCCACATTGAGTGGACCCTGAATAGAAGGTAAGGCTGGCCGGAACCAGTGCCAAAAGGACATTGGGGTTGGACGTAGTGTGTGGGGCTGCTGCCTCAGGCTTCTGAGGTCTGTGCTTAAATGGACCCTAACCCCCATCCCGGACAGACAGTTCTCAGGTTTCTCTGCTTGCTGGTCTACTTCGCTGAGGGACAGCAAAGCATTTGTGTCTCGGAGTGCTCTGCTTGCCCTCTCTCAGGACACCATGACAGTCTGCAACATGGAACCAGACTTGCCCCCGGGGACTCTGCTGTGTCTCGTGGACACATTGCCAGCAGCCTGGCTGCACTGTCTGCAGGCTGCCATCCGGGAGGACCATCAAGGAGATGTTAGGATCCAGGGAGCCCTGTGGGAGAGCTTCCACCCTGAGGAGCGCTAACAGTCTCTCTAGCCTGCCCCACTGGGGGTTTGTGCCCCATTCCTCCCTCTCGTCCTTTCACTTACCCTTCCCTACCCCCCCTTCCTGATGTCAAATAAAAGACACGTATTTTCAAAAATATAACCTGTCTTTATTTAACACAACTGGGGAGGGGGAATGAAATTCTGGGAAAATGGGGGAAAGGAGGCGGGAGAGATCAGGAGAGAGCGTGGGAGGGGGAGGGGGAAACCTGGGAGGAGGGAGCTGGGAGGAGGGAGCAAGGGGAAGAAGGGGGAAGGGAAGCTCAGCACTCAGGGCTGGGGGTCTTGCCTGGCCAACTGCCTCCCAGCTCGGTGGGGGAGGAGGCCTCGGCGTCCCTGGGGGGGATGGGGAGGAGGGTGCGGAGGTTGAGGTGGGGGGTGTGAACATTGAGAAGGAGGGTGTGGAGGTTGAGGAGGAAGAGGTGAGGGGGGCAGGAGTGGGAGGAGGAACAGTAGTTGGGGAGGAAGCAGGCACAGGACCAGCACAGGGCAGCATGCTCTGCAGCAGGACCTGAAGGTTTGCGTTCATGGCTTGGTCCTCACCAAGCTGCTCCCAGCAGAGTTGCAGGTCCTCCAGCATCCAGGCCTGGATGGTGCAGTACAGGGCTTGCAGGGCCCCCAGGTGCTGGTCCCGGTACTCCTGAAGCATGCTGGTGGTCCGGAGCAGGCCGCGGGTGTGGGAGCATGTTCCAGGCGGGGTGGTGCGCCCTGCACGAGCAGCTGGTGCAGCTGTAGAGAAAGAAGAGAAGTGGTCAGTTCTTCCTGGGGACACAGTGGATGATGCCCCACCCCCCCACACCCCAACGACATGAGGGCGACCATGCCGTGCACTGTCAGAGCCCATGTGCTTGCACAGAGGCCATAGTCGGGATGTCTGGCTTTCCCCAGGACTGGGAGCTGCTCCAAGACCGCACCCATGCCCCTGTGCTGTGTATTGTGTGGCCGGGGAAGGGGGGAGATGTCCCCTCCAGTCCCGGCTCGCTGCCTCCCAGGCTGGCATGGACTGCCCCGCCCCCCAGGAGTCGGTCGAGGATGGGGAAATAGGGGCAGGTGTCAGCCCCTGCTGTGGTGTACGCCTACCACAGCTTTTTCACCTTCAGACACACCTGCTCTTGGGTGCACCTGTGGCCTTTCCTGGCCATGGTGGCCGCTATGCGGCCATAAATGGCCGCGTTCATCCACCTAGTATGGAGATCATAGAATCTGGGGGCCAACTCCCAAACATCAATGAGGTCCATGATTTCCACACTAGTCCATGAGGGTGCACGCTGTCTATGGCCCCTGGCTGGCCTCTGTGTGCTGGGGGACTGAGCAGGGGAGAGCTGGCTGCCACTGGCTGCCTGGCTCATCCTGGGGCCACTGGGTCAGGGGCAGAGACTGCTGGCAGGCCTGGCTCTGGCAAGTGCCGTCTGTCCAGGATCTACCCCTTTAAGAGCCCCGGTGCTGGGGGAGAGGAGAGGAGAGGAGTATTCCTGGTTTGGCCCAGAGTGGCCACCAGGGGGAACTGGGAAGGGCTGGAGGCCCCCTAATTCGAAATAAGTGTCTACACAGCACTTATTTTGAATTAGCTATTTCGAATTAGGTGTTGTTCCTCGTAGAATGAGGTTTACCTAATTTGAAATAAGGGCTCCAGTATTTTGAATTTATTTCAAAATAGCGGTTTGTATGTGTAGGCAGCTATTAAAGTTAATTTGAAATAATGTCTGTTATTTCAAATTAACTCTGTAGTATAGACATACCTAGATATACTTTCATACTTATACAGAACCATCCCCCGTAACCTGGATTATCTGTTTCCAGATTATCTCTTATATGCATTACACTTATTACATGTAGTGTCATCAGTTATATATCAAGCACATCTTAAAAAGCATATCCAGAGGCGAATGACAATTGAAAAGTCCTAAATAAATTTAGACAACAAATATGGTATAACTGTCATCTAAATGAACCTTCAAATTCTTCTTTTACCACATAGGCATAACAAATTATTTCTAACCTAGATTTTGCTTGTTAAAGAGTCTAAAATGTCTTCCTGGTATACAGTAAGTAGAAACATATATATATATATATATACACACACACACACACACAGGCTGAGCCTCCCAAATCTGGAACTCTCTGGTCCCGCAACATCTGTGGTCCGGCAGGCCCAGGGATGTTGCTGGATCAAAAAGCCCTGGAGCAACACAGGGGCTAAGGAGCCCCGGCTGGGCCAGGCAGCATCTGGGGAGCCCCTGTCCTTGCGTGGAAACCCCAGCATTAACAGGGCCAGGTGGTGGCTGGAGAGCTCCCACTCCGGCCAGAGAACTCTTGGCGTCAGCAGGGCCAGATGGCCAAGGAGTCCCGATCCCAGCCAGGGAACCCTTGGCTGCAACTGGGCTGCCTGGGAAACCCCCAGTGGTACTGGGGCTGGGATGACTGGGCAGTCTCCACCAGGAAGACCCTGGCTGAATCACGTTTGGCGGGGGCACATGGCCACAATCCCCAGGAGCAGAAGAGTGGCTGAAGCAGCGGGGCAGGGTGGCCAGGCAGCCCCGGCTGGGGAACCCTGGCAGCAGCAGGGCTGGCGGTGGGAACCCCAGAGAACACCCTGCGGCAGCGGGGCCAGTGGTCCCTGCCAGGAACCCCAGGAGACCCTGGGGCAGCAGACAGGCAGCAAGGTGGGGAGCTGCGGCAGGCCAGCTTCAATGGGACCAGTGGCAAGACAGGGAGACCCATGGAGAAGAGCCCAGGCATGGGACAGACAGTAGGGAAGCAAGGTCTCCCCTGGTCCAGAAAACTCCCTGGAGGTCCTGAGGGTGCCAGATCAGGGAGGTCCAACCTATACTAAAAAATATGGTCAAACTTGGCTACCTTAAATTAGTCACGGACATCATCTTTTAGACACCTGCTATTAACCATATTTATTACAGTAGTGCCTAAGGACCAACCAAAAATGGGGCCCACTGTGTCATGCATTGTATATGCACACAGTAGCAAACAGACTCTACACTTTAGAGCTTACAAACTAACAAACTGGTTTGGGAGATGCCAGGAATCATAAATCTGAATACCAGGTTGAGTATTCAACAGCTCTTAAAGCAGTGATAGGTAACATAGGCTAGTGAGTGAGTTGCATAGTGCTCCTCCTTCATTACAGTGTGACTTAAGATTGTCATAACCAAGCTGGTATCCAAGAATATGGTAGTTTTGCTAACTTCACTTGCATCCTAGAATTTGCAGGGTGGGCCAGCTGAGCTGTTGCAGTGCTTTCATTTGGTACAGCGAGCGCACATGGTTCTCATAGTCAACGTTGAGCGTAATCATCATGAATCTCACTTCATGTGCCCTTGTTTTATGTGCATGTCACTTTAGTAATAATGGTAGGAAAAAAACTATACAGGCAGAAACCAGCAGAATCTGGCAATCTTGCCCATGGACAAAGGTAAACAAAATGTCTCATGGACCACACATAAAACTCCAATGGGCTGAATGTTTCCCACCACTGTCTTAAAGCCAAGTGGCTTCTTGAGCTGTCCAACTTGAGATGCCAACCTTTGAATATGTTGGCCATTGCTTAGCCTGCCAACATGTAGTGATAAGACTATAATATCTCAAAAGTGCTCTTGCCAATTTTTTTGACCATGTTTTCAGCAAAATATCAGTTTTGTACCACAGTTGTAAGACTAATGCGCTCTTAATTCTGACTGCAGGATGCTCAGCACATCAAAGAGTATTGTGCATAGATCCCACTTCATTAAGATATTTAAATGCATGCTTAATTTTAAATATGTATGTAATCCCACTGACTTCAAGGGGAATACTTATGCTGGAAATAATGTATGTGCTTAAATGCCTTGCAGAACTGAAGCCCTAGTCTCTTAGAAGAATCAATTTCTTTAAGTACTAAACTTTTGAAAAATTACCTGTCTCTCTCACACAGTCTCTCTCTCTCTCTCTCCCTCTCAACTGTTTACATCATTACACACTTAATCTGCTATAGGATTTACAAAGGACCCATGTGGGCACTGAACTAGATTGGAATTAAGCATGTGCATTTAGCAAACCACATTGATGAGATGAGAGATTCTTTACAACACTTTCATGATCTGACATGATATCTAAACAGCTGAGAGACAATGAAATGTTTAGATACAAGAAGTAATCGAGGCAACCTGACTATGCTGATATTAGCTTGTTTGGCCTATTAGGAAAAATACAGCTCGTACAGTGCTTTGGTACAAAGTAGCTTTTCTTCTTTAAACTATACCAACTCAGGCAGCCTACTGAAGCACCACTTCAGAAGACAGATATATGCACTGACTTTTTTTCATTGGAGGACATACATAAATATACATAAAGTTAGAGAGGTTTAGGACTTTTAGTAGCACATCTTCAGCATAAAGTACAGGCTCTGCACCAGAAGCAGCTCCCAGAAGCCTTCTCATGCAGGGAGGCACAACCGCTGAAGGAATGTCAGAATATCAACTCCTACCTACCTCTTAAGGGTGTTCCATGTGCTCCCCACTGCACTGATAGTGGCTTCTGGCTAGTCCAGGAGTGGCTGGAGCTATGTTCCCTTTCAGGAGTCTAATGCCTCACACTAAGGCTATGTCTATAGTAGCACAGATAGTGGCCTAGGCTTTATATGCTGGATACACGCCTGCCTGAACACCATGGGTATGTGTTAAAGGTGGCCAGCCTGAGTCGATGCTCACTGCTGCCTGTGCAACCATGGTTACACTATTATTTTTAGTCCACTAGCTCACTGATAGTTAATATGAATGTCTTTCTGAAGTGAGGAAACATATACAGTATATAAATTGCTTCTCTTCTTACGATTTTGATTTTTTGTTTAATTATAATCATTTTATATGATTATATTACAATATTTTGACTATAATGCAAGAGACCTACAGGCCACCCTATGTATACTGCACAAAGGCAAAGTTGGAACACATATATTGGATGCCTTTCACCAGATAACAACATTAGCATACATATGTTTGGGACCTTTCACTAGATAGATAGTGATGAGTTAAATCAGAAGAGCCTTTAAAGGGGATGAGCTTTAACATACATAGATAAAGGCTGTGTTGAAGCAGGTTGGTGTAAGGGACTTCCTAAGTTCATACACTTAAGAGGTACATCACAAAGAAAGAGTCAAAATGACCATATAGGACAAAAACAGATGTGAGGATGATCTAATACCATCAATGTGTATGTATATGTCAATATGTACAAACATACTAGCCTATGGAGTAAGTGCACCCTAACATTTTGTGGATACAGAAGTAGGGCTCAGGTACTCAAGCTCTATAATAGTGACCCACCATGTCTAAGTTCCAAATTGGCTAAGCTTCTGAGTTCCACATACTTCTAAATTTTTCTAAGCTTCAAGTTTCAAGGCTTCTTTGTTTATTAATCTATTTGTCTGTTAGTTTTAATTATAACTTTTAAGTAAGTTAATTAAGTAAAATCAAAAGTTTTACAATAACATAATATCACCTGTGTTTCTAGAAGAATATTATTGCATTTGTAACTCTGATTATTTTGCCATTCATCTACTATTTGAGTACTGTTCCATTTATGTCAATAATAGTCTTTAAGACTGCATGTGTTTCAGGGTGTATGTCCTTGTCATACACCCATGGGTCCTTGCAAACTCTGTGTAGCCTGATTTTGGGACAAGAAATCCCAAAATCTGATTAGATTACTATATTCTGATTGGATAAATGAGTATGGCCATAACCCATATTATCAAGTTAAATAATATTAATATCCTAAAATTAGACAACACACTCCATGTATAGACACACCCTAGTGCTGCTATATAGGTCCTTCCCCATCTTCTTCCATTTTGAGTATGCAAAGAGTAGAATTGTGGCTACTCTTTGCAGACATTTTGCAGGAAAGACAAAGACTCCTTCTTCCCTGAAGTAGCAGCTTACCTATTTGTCCTCTGGTATGGTCACTGCCACACTTTCTTCTTGGAAGCATAGTTTACCCCACAGACAAAATGGGGAGGGGCTCCTTTCCTTCTAGAGTAAATGAAAGGCATTGCTTTTCTTCCTAGTCCAAGCACCATTCTTCACTCATTCAGGAGAGTGGTGTGGGGAGGAAGTTCTATTTCCTCTTGCCCTCAGATTATTCACACTCTCTGGGCCTCACAAAAACAAATTCAGACATTCCCTTCCTGGGTCTCTCTTGTGGAATCTATCTTGTAAATAGCTGCCATTTCATGTAAGCGAGAAGGTCACATAATCTAAAAGTATGAGGAAAGTGAAACATTGTTCATTCTGAAAGTTTGCCCAGTAACAAACATGCGCGGAGTGATAGTTTGTTATGCAGCTCCTACTAAAAGAGTGTGACGGCGCGTTGGGGGTCCCCCGTCTCCTGCACCCCGAAATGGCACAAACAGACTGCACCAGCCGGTGGAATAGAAGAAGTTTATTGCCTCTCCAGGATACAGCACAGCACAGATGTAATCTGGTCACAGAGCTGGGCTAGAATGCCTCAGGCCCCCTTGAGTTGGGGGGAGACTGGGCCCCTATACTCCAGCCCCTCTCCCTAGGCTGTCTCCTCCATGCTCACAGACAGCAACTAACTAACTCTCTTCCAGCCCTGCCCCCCAGCCAGGGCAGCATTCCACCTTCCTTTGTTCCTCTCCATGGGGGGTGTCTGGCCATACTGGTTTGCATAGTGACTCATCCTGTTTTGCTGGGTCGTGGTACCCACGGCAGCCAGTGGGGGTTACCCCAGAGCCAGCAGCATAGAAACCAGCCAGGTACCCCCACTACGTCACAAAGAGGAATTGTATCTGTACCTTAAGGCAGAACTCACTTTGGCGGGTTCTCGCTATGCTGCAGCATGGCTAATAAACTATTCTCTGTACCTTTTACTGAGTGTGAGGCTCACTTCGACAATTTGGAGGTTCCACCGAGATCCCAAGCGTCAGCTCCTTCCTCCGGTGATGGACTTCCGCCCTGCAACTCCCTCAGCATGCACAGACAGGTGAGAGGACACCAGCTTCGCAAATTTCCTCATAATGTAGGGTCGGTCTCCACCGCCTGGTTGGTGAGTTCCAACTACAGGATTTCTCCTAAATTTATTATCTTACAGGGAGTAGTTTATTGTTGTGTGTTATATGTGTCTATTCTATATGTTCTGAAGCCAAGTAGCGCCTCAGCCTGCCTGCTAGGAGCTATCCAGTGACCAGGCAGTGTCTGAATGCAAGGGCTTGGCGGACAGAGAGTCATCTGAATTTGTCGGTTAAATTGTCTCTGAAAAGAAGCCGGACTGCCTTTATGGCAGGCGCCTTCCATTGTCTCTGTGTTGTCTCTGAAAGGAAGATGGGCCAGGTGCCTTCCATTGTCTCTGAATTGTCTCTGAAGGAAGCCGGGCTGTCTTTATGACAAGTGCCTTCCCTGGTATAGGATCCTAATAAAGTCTGATCTGAAGTGCCAGGTGTCTTAGGGCAGCGCCACTCCACAGAGATCAGGTAACTGGAAATGCCGGGTAGTTTAAACTAGCGCCACTTCAAGAAAATTAAGTGCCAGGTGTCTTAGGGCAGTGCCTCTAAAGAGAAACCCATGGGAACTGGACAATAAAGAGAGATGCATCTAAATGTGGAAACTGTAGAAAAAAATATGGAAAAAAAAAGAGAAAAAAAATGTGTGTGTGTGTAGAAAATGATGAGTATGAATGTAATGAGTGAAGTATGAATGCTGCTGCCCAGGGCTGAGGCTTAAGTTGATTCCAGCCTCAGGCATCATGGCTCTCCCATGAGAGAGTTCTGAAAGCAACGGGGGTCAGCCCTTGCTTTCAGAACCTCAAGACCTAGCGGATATGTGAGGGAGTGACGACTCCCCTTATTTCATGAGCTGCTGATAAGGTCTGACACTCTAGACCCAGCAGACCCCTTCTTTGGAGTGTGTGGAGTTAGTTTCCTATAAGCCGCTGAACGGACAGGGAGTGAACAGAATACTCTCCTGGGTGACTAAAATAGGTGGGGGTCAGTCTAAGCATACCCCCACGCTGCTGAAAGGCACCCAGTGTACTAAATGTATGTGCATCATGATCCAAGGACCTGTATGCTTTTGACAGATTGGCAGAGAAGGATTTAATCAAGTGGGGAACTGAAAAAGGGAAGTGGAAACACCAAGAAAGTAGTAATAACAGTGTTAAAATCCTCACATTAAAAGAGAAAGAAATTAGAGCCCTGAGGGATGAGATTGAAGCTCAGAAAAGCAAAATCCTCCCTACAGTGAGAAATGTAACTTACAAGCAACAGCGCCTCTGTGTCAAAAGAATGCATTGGGAGTGAGAGGAAAGGATTTCTCAACTGGCTCACCTGTAACAACTGTGCCACCGCTCCCAAGCTTAGGGGGGAATCTGGCACAACATCACCCCTCTATCCCTCTTTATGCTCAGCCCCATACGGGCCATTGCCATACACATACACAGAGAGGGGGCACGAAAGATAACTGAAAAGGTTAGTTTTTCCCTTTGGAAACATGAGCTCTAGTAACAGATTTGCCTGGTCCAAAGTGAAACATCAAGTTTTGGAATAAGTTTAACAGCTTAAGGGAAGTGTTCCTCCAAATTTTGAGGGAAGAAATGCCCACTGACCATCAAGCCTTACTGGCTCTAGGCATTTTGGTTGGAAACATATACAGAACAGCACACAGGAACAGAAAAAAACTGTCAAGGAACCCCAGGATTCTTAAGTTCCTTGTTAGCAAATAGAAACAGCCACTGGCAACCCAAGGATTTTTCTTAATGCACGAGTGGGGGACAGCTAAGCAAAATATTAATAAACAGTCAAAACTTTCCCCTCACACGCCATTATATTTGGCTCAAGGGCATGGGAGAAGGTAAATTAAAAGCCACCCTAAGCCAGCTAGTGGCAATTGACTTTGAAGGTGTAATCACTAAAAGCTAAATCTGCCCTGACAAGGAGATACATTCTGCGGCATAGATCTCCTTATAAAGCATGGGGGGAGTGATCCACCCCAGAGCAAGCAGCATAAATCAACCCTGCGACAGCTTGACTGCTATGAAAATCCCTGTACTAAAAGGTTTAGACATTATAATTAGCTGACTGCAATAAAAACATTTGAATTTACCTAAATTAAAGGAATTAGAAGACCAATGTTGGAAATAGGGCAAGCTTAGCCACCACTACACAGGGAATTGAAACAAACCTATTGGATGGCCGAGTTGATCCAGCCCTCATGGAAGTAGAGGATCCATGAGGACTCAAAGGCCCATCTGGACAGGCCATAGTATAACCTTTTGCCTTTTAGCCCCACTGGGGATTCCTCACTCACAGTGAGCCAGAATGGTAACCTCCCTGCCTGTACCAAAGCAGGAGCATATAGTTAGAGTCAAGGACATCACTTATTCTGAAGAGCTGTGTCTAGACTGGCAAGTTTTTCCAGAAAAACTTACCAGCTGTCTACACTGGCCGCTTGAATTTCTGCAAGAGCACTGACGATCTCATGGAAGAAATCAGTGCTTCTTGCAGAAATACTATGCTGCTCCCATTTGGGCAAAAGTCCCTTTTGCGCAAAGCTTTTGCGCAAAAGGGCCAGTATAGACAGCTCAGATTTGTTTTGCGCAAAAAAGCCCCGATCGCGAAAATGGCAATCGGAGCTTTTTTGCGCAAAAGCGCGTCTAGATTGGCACAGACGCTTTTCCACAAAAGTGTTTTTGTGGAAAAGCGTCCGTGCCAATCTAGATGCTCTTTTCCGCAAATGTTTTTAACAGAAATCTTTTCCGTTAAAAGCATTTGCGGAAAATCATGCCAATCTAGACATAGCCAAGGTGGGGGGAATCTCTGTACCCCAGGGTCTGTTGAACCCACTCTGATAAGAAAACCTTATGTACCTGCCCATATAACATCATGACAAATCTGTCTAGGTTTGATATGATCATCACAGAAAAACAAATGCACACCAAGCTGGTCCAAATGAACGGTACCTACTGGTGTTTGATTATGCAGACAGACCACTCCATTGAACTAAATGGAAGATCCTACCCTCTCCATATCCATCTGTGTGCATAACGGTCCCTCGCCGGGTGATCCCGATCATTGACGGGACGTGGCTCTACCACACTTTGGGAGTGACGGGTAACCTAACATAGGATCCTGAGTGGTATGGCAGAAGCAAGTACCTAAAGGTGGGCCTACTGGCCCGGCAGGTGAACATCGAGGAGCTGGTGGCTGTTGCCCAAAGGCATATCAGGATTGGCCATCTGAGGTACACACAGATAGGGAGAACCATAGGCCATGCCAAAACACATTACTCTGCGACACTCAACCAAGCAGTAGAGGTCAAATCTATAATCATGGGCAGCTCCTTTACTGGTGACAAAATATCTTGGGGAAGGAATTGGGTAGTGTTTTGTCAAAATTATGTGGGGAGTTTCAATTATAACATTTATAATAGTGCTGGTCCTGTACCGGTGCTTCCAAAGTAAATTAAAAACCGTGAAGTTATTGTATTTAACCTGGTGGGTTAGAGAACCCTAAAGTCAAGAGAAAGGAACTGTAAGGGTAAACTGAGGCAGTCCATAGTATCTTGCTGAGAAATTTAAACTCAAATTTTAAATTTGAGGTCTGAGAAACACACAGACAGCAGCTAACTTGATCCTGGATTCCCTGGCAACCACATTCCAACAGGGCCTTATGGGTATGTCTACACTACAAAGTTAATTTGAACTAACGGACGTTAGTTCGAATTAACTTTGATAGGCGCTACACTAGCGCTCCGCTAATTCGAACTTAATTCGAACTAGCGGAGCGCTTAGTTCGAACTAAGTAAACCTCATTCTACGGGGACTAAGCCTAGTTCAAACTTACTAGTTTGAATTATGGGCAGTGTAGCCCCTTAATTCGAACTAGTGGGAGGCTAGCCCTCCCCAGCTTTCCCTGGTGGCCACTCTGGCCAACACCAGGGAAACTCTATTGCCCCCCTCCCAGCCCCGAAGCCCTTAAAGGGGCACGGGCTGGCTACGGTGCCCGTGCCAGGTGCAAGCCTGCCAGCACCCAGCCAGCAGGCCCTGCACCTGGCACGGCTCGAGCCAGCCACCCGATGCCCCCCAGCCCTCCCCCTCTTCCAGGGACCAGGCTGGCGGCTCCCGGGAGCTTGTCCAGGATCGCAAGAGGCGGGCACCCGCCTGGTCCAGTGCAGACACCGTGGACCTCGTCAATGACCTCCGCACTAGGAACAGGAAAGCGGCCATCTAGGGCAGGAGAGCTGCCAGCCTGGCCACCCAGGAGCAGGTTTGCATGAAAATCAAGGTGGTCCACTGAGACCCCCGATCCTGAACCCTGAGCTTAGAATGGCAGTACGGGGTCAGACCAAAGGTCCATCTAGCCCAGTAGCCTGTCTGCTGACAGCGGCCAACACTAGGGACCCTGGAGGGGATGGACCGAAGACAGTGACCAAGCCATTTGTCTCGTGCCATCCATCTCCAGCCTTCCACAAACTTCGGGCAGGGACACCACTCCTACCCCCTGGCTAATACCACTCCATGGACCCAACCTCCATCACTTTATCTCACTTCTCTTTAAACTCTGTTCTAGTTCTAGCCTTCACAGCCTCCTGCAGCAAGGAGTTCCACAGGTTGACTCTTTGCTTTGTGAAGAAGAACTTTCTGTTATTAGTTTGAAGCCTGCTACCCATTCCTTTCCTTTGGTGTCCTCTAGTCCTTCTATTATGGGAACTAATGAAGAACTTTTCTGTATGCACCCTCTCCACCCCACTCGTGCTTTTATAGACCTCTATCATATCCCCCCTTCATCTCCTCTTTTCTAAGCTGAAAAGTCCTAGTCTCTTTAGCCTCTCTTTATATGGGGACCTGTTCCAAACCCCTGATCATTGTAGTTGCCCTCCCCTCTCCCACCATCTCTCTTCCCCTCTCCCACCTCCTTTTCCCAGTCTCCCCCATTTTTGTTCAATAAAGAAAGATTCTATTTTTGAACACAATTGTCCTTTATTTTGTACATCAGGAAGGGGGGCTAGGGAGGGGTAAATGGAAGGAGGTGAAGGAGGAATGGGGTACGAGCCCCCGATGGGGAGGACTGGGCTGGTTCTGCGGGCTTCTGGGGGTGGAACCTCTCCTGCAGCCCCCCAATTGTCCCCTCTCCCCAGATGGCAGCCTGCGGCAAGTGCAGACGGTCTGATGGCCGAGTGCTGTGATGTGCCCAGTGTGGGTACTCCGGGCAATCCAAGCCAGGACTGCTTTGCAAGCGGGGCACCCCTGAGAACTGTCTGGGGTGGGGGTCGGGTCCCTTTCAGCACAGCCCTCGGCTAGCCTGAGACAGCAGCTCCACGCTTTAAGTCATCATCTGATGCCTTGCCGGCACTGCTTCCGGCCATCCTTAACCCCGGTTCAGGGTCCACTCTGTGTGGAAATGCTAGTTCGAATTAGCAAAACGCTAATTCAAACTAGTTTTTTAGTCTGGATGTGTTAGTGCAAAAAACTTCTGCATGGTTTGTTGTGGGACCAGCTACTCTGATAGGGTATGTCTACACTACAGCGCTAATTTGAACTTAGTTCGAATTAGTTAATTCGAACTAAGTTCAAATTAGCGCTGTAGTGTAGACATACCCTATCAGAGTAGCTGGTCCCACAACAAACCATGCAGAAGTTTTTTGCACTATCTCCTTATTCCTAGGAAATAAGCTTGGAGCCAGCCCAACAAAATCCGGCTCCAAGCAATAATTTTGCTGCCTTTCTTGCACTCCCCCCATAGCTATTTATTTTACTGTTATAGATCTTTGTTCAGCCCTTATAAGATCCTGACAGGGCACCTGATGCGACTACTGGCAGTGCTCCTGTTGACCCTTGCCTGGATGGACATTCATCTAATGGATGAAACTATGCTTAATTACTACCAGGCATTAATGAAACGTGTTAGGTTTCTTTATTCCCAGGTAAAGGAAGCGTTACTCAAGGACCCTGAGCAACCTTGTCATCCGTCAGAACCAGGAGACTGGGTCTACATAAAGGTCCATCAGCGAAAGATCACTCTAGCCTTGACCTGGAAAAGCCCTTACCAAGTTCTGCTAACCACCAACCCCGTCATGAAGTGCCTACCTGGACCCGTGCTTCTCACTGCAAAAAGACCCCTCCACCTCAAGATGATTCTACCCTGACTACTGATAAATCTCTCTCCTTCTGGTCCTGCTTTCCCTCCTGCTAGACAGCAGGGGTGCGTCTAGACTGGCAAGATTTTGCGCAAAAACTTGCCAGCTGTCTACACTGGCCACTTGAATTTGCACAAGAGCACTGACTTTGTAATGTACAAAATCAGTGCTTCTTGCACAAATACTTTCACGCTCCCACTCAGGAAAAAGCCCTCTTGTGCAAGAATACTTGCGCAAGAGGGCCAGTGTAGACAGGGAAGAACTGTTTTGCGCAAAAAAGCCCCAATGGCTAAAATGGCTATCGGGGCTTTCTTGCGCAAAATCGCGTCTAGACTGGCCACGGATGCTTTTGCGCAAGAAAAACTTCTGTTAAAAGTATTTCCGCAAAATCATGCAAGTCTAGACGCAGCCCAGGAGACTAGTACGAAGTGAAGTGTTGGTAACCCTTCCTTTGTACACTAACAGAATTACTATGCATTCGGTATCTGCCAGAAGAACCAAAGTATTACAGGGTAATGTGCTGGTAACCTCTCCCCTGCATAATGCTGAACCATGACTGTTTCAGGAAAGAAGAAGGAGTGTCTGCTCTGCTGAAGCCAAGAGAATTCTGACTACAAAAGGACATTAAGAACTGACCTTGGTGAAAGAAGCAAAGTATTGTATATTGTCAAGGAGAAACTTGTGGGAGTGGTTTGGGTTTCTTCCAAGGTTTGGACTCTGCTTACGGACAGGTACCATCAGCATGTACTGCCCTCCCTAATTGGCTCTTAGATGTAATTAGCCCTTAGATTCCAAATACCCTTTAATTGGGTTACCTTAATACCCAACCAATTCCAAAATCTGCTTTCACTCCTACCAGAGGTTCAGAAAATCTCTGAATTACAAGATCAAATTCATGTACCCCAAAAAAGTTTACCAAATTGAGGAATAGGCTTTCCATACAGTCTATAGAACATATCTCTTGTGTATTGACTATATTGTGTTATGTTACTAAAATTATAAAACAGCCCCATCATAGACTAATATTAGGGATATTAATGATTTTATTGCTTTCGCTTATTTTAGAATTGTTGTATATTGCTGTAATTTTACTAATGTATTATGCATTGTTTATGTTAGCTGAATGTTGTATTAGCTGCTGTATGAGAAAAACTGAACAGTTTGTAATGGAAAAACAAGTGTACCAAAGGCTGTTGAAGTATTAAGAGAAACAGAAGGAATACAAGGATGTTGTAAATGGTATGGTGGCAATTGAAATGGAACCATAAAATGGAAAGTAATGTTGTCCTTAAAGGACAAAAGGGGGGAATTGTGGAATCTATCTTGTAAATAGCTGCCATTTCATGTAAGCGAGAAGGTCACGTAATTTAAAAGTAAGAGGAAAGTGAAACATTGTTCATGCTGAAAATTTGCCCAGTCACAAACATGTGCATAGTGATAGTTTGTTATGCAGCTCCTACTATAAGAGGAATTGTACCTGTATCTTAAGGTAGAACTCACTTTGGTGGGTTCTCGCTATGCTGCAGCATGGCTGATAAACTATTCTACGTACCTTCTACTGAGTGTGAGGCTCACTTCGACACTCTCCTCTAGCCAAGAAGTTTTCCTCATATGTGCTGCTGTGTGCTGCCATTGCCAGAGCATTCTGAACCCTAAGCAGAAAGAAGTCATGAGATTTGCTTAAAACTCATGAGATTTTTTTTAAATAAATTTGGATTTTAGTTATTTACCTTTTAAATCTGATTCTTTAGGATAGACACTTTCAAGCTTTTCTTGAAAGGAGGGGAGGGGAAGAAGCAATAACTCCCATATAAAAATGTGCCCAATGGTAATTCTAAGTGATGGGAAACCATGGTGAAAGTCCTTCTGCCTGATGAAGAGAAGGGATTTGAAAGGTGACTGTCATGTCTCCAGTGATTACCCTTGTCTTTGAACTCTGTGACATTATGATGTAGGTCTCTCTCAATCTCTACTGAAGCTGTTCCACATTAACTAAATAATTGAGAGAATCACTGTATAGTCCAGTGGCTAAGCCACTCACTTGAGAAGTAGGAGTTCCCACCTTCTCATCAGGTTGAGGTCTCCCACATCCCAGGGAAATACTTTAACCATTAGAGTAAAGGTTATAAAGGAACACCTTCCTCTACCCACCTTCTCCAAGTGTTTTGTGTGGTGTTAGGCATCGACCTTGCTCCCTCTTACAAGAAAGAGCTAAAATGCCTGAGCTACCCGATTCCCAACAGGATTTCTGCCCTGGATCACAAGCAGAGATCAGTGTCTGCCTGCAGGCTAGACACAACAGGCACCTATCTAGGTCTAGACTATGGGGCTTTATCGGAAAAAGCTACGCAAATTGTACTCCATTTTGCGTAGCTTTTTCCAATCGCTTTTGCGGAAGAGTCTTTTCCACCCTTTGACCCCATCTAGACGGGGCCAAATGGTGGAAAAGCCTCCTCTTTCGGCAGAACTCTTATGTCTCGTGAAATTAGGTATACAGGGCTCCCCAAAAGAACACTTTTGCTCTTCTGCGAAAAAAAGTGGAAGAGCAAACACATCCCTTGGACGTGGTGGGATTTTTGCAGGATACTTCTGGTATCCCACAAAAACCCCGGAGTCTAGACATAGAGAAGGATGAACTTTGAACACATCCCTCATTGGTATCTCTCATTGGCTAACTTAAGCAACTCCCTACCCAGCATGCTGGTTTTTGTTGATCTCAGTCTTAGGCACCATTCATGATACAGCAAGTTTAGGCACCTTACTCATGGTTTGTGAATCCTGGTGCTGGTCCAGTGATTTTTTTAAGCGCTTACAGGTGAAGCATTGCAACACCTAAGTCCTCTTGGGATCCAGGCCAGATTGATTGTCAGTAAGTAGCTTGCCCAAAGCCACAAAAGAAGTTTGTGGCAGAGCCAGGAACTCACTCTAGATCTCCCTGGGCTCTGTGCAGTGCTTGAACCACAAATTCATCCTTTTTCTTTTGTCATACAAGCAATATTTAATGTTCTTTTTGAAAAATTATTTTGGCCTCTTCCGATCACCTCTATATTTATTCTATTTTCCTAGACTGAATGAAGCAGAAAATAATTTGCAGAAAATTTTTTCTTGGATATTACTAACTAATGCACTCATATACCATATTTGCATTGCACTGAAAGCCCATGCAATAAAGATTAGAGTTAATGAAACATACTTTCACCACTGGGGGGTGTCCCTCTGGGGGAAAGAGATGTAATTAGGTTGGGAATTGTTCAATAATCAGCATCTGAAGTTGAAAATTGGAATAGCCTGAGGCTTAATACCAGTGAGACATCTGAATTGACCTAGTTCTTTTGAAAGGTCATACTTTAGAAGGCGATGGCATATTCTTACTGTTTAGATATTACACAGTGAAATAATCAATCATTTCACATGAAGCAGTCAGGGGTCCAAAGACCTAGGACACACAACATCATAATAACCTAGTTATTTAAAACTCCATTTAAAATATATCCTTCTTATTTTACTTTAAATGCAAACAAAACAAAGCCCCATTTTTCATCATTAGTCAAAAATAAATAAATAAAAAGACCCATATAAAGCTTGAGATATCATTGCCTTTTAACTTCCACTAGCAATTGTGGGCTTTGAAGGTGCTCTTGGCAGCTCATAAGATCGTGTGCTAAAGTTGTTACTAAATCAGCATTTGTTTTGCCCGAGTAAATTAAAAACAGTATATCTGAAGTGAAAGAATGCACAGAAGCAGAGCAGGGAACTGAATTTGGGTCTTGCATAGCCTGGATAAATGCTCTAACCCTGAGTAAAATTTAGAATCACTTCCTCCTCAATCATTTTTTGCAAGAGTAGTAAGCTTAGAACACTCTGGGTACATCTACAGTGGGGAGCTATTTTGGGATAGTAGAAGCATCCCAAAATAGCTATTCTATGTCTACTGAAGCAGCCTGTTAAAAAACTATTTCAAAATAACAGGCAGCTTATTCTGATGTCCCACTAACCCTCATTCTACGAGGTTTAAGAAGAATTTTGGAATAGCACTTTATTTCAAAATTTGGCATTGTGTACAGCACCAAATTATGAAATAAGCTATTTCGAAATACACTCAAAATGAGCTATGCAATTTGCGTAGCTCAAATTGCATAGCTCATTTTGAGCTAAGGGTGCTGTGTAGATGCATCCTCTCAGTCCTCTGCATTGGTTTACTCAGTTTCCCTTTCCTAGGCTACGTCTAAACTACACCCCTTTGCGACAGAGGGGTGTAGTTTAGACACTCCCCTAGTGTGTTGGCCTTTGTGGATCCCATTCTTAGGTTCCTCTTTCTCCCTTTGCACTGTATAAGGATCTTAGAAGCCTAACTCATGCTTTCTGTATCCTATTGTTCCAGTCATGAAGTACCTGTAAGTTAGACATTACACTGCATCACTTGATGTTGATCCAGGCCAAACTTGTCAGAGATAGCCAGGAAGATGTGTCAAAGAAGAAAGTGAATTCATGTCTTCTGAGTCTCAGTCTAGTGTTTTTAAACACAAGATCATTGCTCCTTCAGGTATCTTAATCAGATCACCCTTCTTACTCTGGGAATGTGTGGATTCAAATTTCGCAGCTAGCCTTGAAAGCCAGAGAATGGGAAATCAAAAACCCACAGGCAAAAACCTCCCAATTTTATCTCATGTTAATTCTAAAGAAACTTTTCACTTTGAAAATGAGTCAAGCTAATTAAAGCTCCAAGTTAGCAAGGTATTAAGTATATATCTACTGGTAATTTTAAATGTGAGTATTTCCATTAAAGTCAATGGCACATGCTTAAGTAGCTTGCTGATTGGGGCTTATATCTAAATGGGAAAAGGGAGGAAAAAAAGATCCCCAAAAAACCCATAGCGCTAATCAAAGTAATTGTACTGGGGGAAAATGTGTTTAAACCAGATCATAGCTTTGTTAGATAATCCATTTGATTGGGGGTTAGTCATATTTGCTAAAAATTTGTTGGGACGTGTTCCCCCATGGACATTTACTAGCCCAAAATGCTTTACCTTTTCATACTGTCCTTTTGCCCCAACAATTTTATTCTGTGTTCACACTTCATGACTTTAGCTTGGCATTTCAGAACTAAATGAGTCAAAACCTCAGAGTTAAATTAAATTGAAGCTGCCAAGTTTGACTTGGTTTCATACTGAAACCAGGATAAATTTTGCACTTTCACTTGCTTTCAGTGAAAATCAATAAATCCACCCTGGTGAAGTACAAAGGTTCACAACTCTGTGCTGAGTTTCATATCCCTAAAAACCACCCAAACCAGAAAAGTATCACATGGTTCCAGACACTGCAACTAAAGTTTGGCATATGGCTTTATTATGGGGCCTTTATATACTGTATGTCATACATAGGAGTAGTTCTTTATCCTCAGAATGTTGTAGCAATACATTATATAAAGAGAAAATAAAACCTTCAGAAAACAATTGAAATGCATTTATGTTTATGCTGTAATGATACTGGGTTGCTTAATTTCTTTTTACCTAATTAAGTTTAAATATCTTCATAAAAGATAAGTATTTTATTTCTACCATAATGTTGCTCAACCTAAAGTATTGCCACAGTTGCCTTTAAAATGCAACTATTGGTTTTTGCAGTCAAACGAATGGCTAAATCATTTAACTATCAGGAAGACATTGTATTTCACTAGCCCCTATATGGAAAAAGATTTCTCAGAGCTGTGGCTTATATCTCTTGAAAATATAAAACATGCTTGGAACTTTGAGCCAAATCCAATCAATGGTTTATAGAAATATATCACTGTTTAACAATGAACATAGCAATAAAAAAGATAAAATAATGTGTGTCGGGTGCCTGGTGCTCATGAATTAGCAGATAAGACATCAGTGATATATGAATCCCCTTTAATCTTACAGAAAACCAAAGCTTGATAGGGAAGGATTACATGACATGAACTCATTATCAGCCATTTACTTCTGGCTTATCATAAAATGTCTGTCCCTTTTGTACAGTATGAGTTGAACCAACACATAACTAAATGTGGAAGGAGGGTATAAAAAAGCCCCTTTACTATCAGGCTCAAGACAACAAAAATTAAACTTCAATTAAATGGCCTAGTTTAGAATAATTATGGAATAGTAATCTTTCACCTTGGTACACTCTAGGGGCATGTCTTCACTCACCTCACCAGAGACTGATGTTTTGGCATTTGATTTAGTGGGTCTAGCATAGACCTGTAAATCAAACACTGAGAAAGCTCCAGCTGGTGCCTGTACTGTGAGGAGTAAAGGAAACTGATGAGAGTGTTTTCTCCCATCAGCCTCCCACTGTGTGGACTCTGCCAAACTCAGTTTAAGGTAAGCCAACTTCATCTAGGTGTTCTGCGTAGACCTGGTCTAAGATGTCTATATCAGCCGCCCACAAAATCCTTTTAACAGCTCTTGTTGGGATCCACATCAGCAATGGCTGGGATCAATTCTGTCCCGTAATTTCTGTGACAGAGCATAAGGCCACACTAGAACCATCTCTATGGAACAACATGAACCTTTGAGGAAGGGGCTGAGACAGAATCATGTGTGATTTTCTTCCCTAGTTAAAAACGCTCTTTCTTATTTCACTACAAGATATTTCATTTCACATTTGCAAATAATTTGTATTTTAAATAGTGTCACCTGCTGCTTCTAAGCCCTGCACCTTTAAAAGAAGTTCTCTTACAATATCTACAATGAAAAACTCTTGTTCCCATTGTTCTCCCACAGAAAATGAAAGTAAAGAATCTTTTACTGCAGTATATATGCTGGCCTCTTGTCTTAAACTAGCTTTTCTGGATGCAACTTTTTCAGGCTATAATCCCAGAGATAGAATAGAAAAAGAAATGCTTACAGAAGACAAGTATATTTTTTCAGGCTCAAAAATATCTAATTTGGGGACCCTTTAGGTGTATTTCTGGTAGTTTTATTTCTTACTTGTGTAAAAATCATTGTGAATGAAGAACAGGTAAAAAAGAGGCACTTGACTTCATGCTGTCCCAATGCAGTACTTATCTAGGGGAAGTATGGCTATGCATAATCTCTACTATAGTTCGGCCATATCAGGAAATTGTTCATTTATAAAGAAGTAGAGATGATCTAATGAAGTGTTGGTTGAAAAATAGCAATATTCATTGAACACTTTATTTGTCAAATCTTTGTAGAAATAATCAAGTAGATCTATACCTGGTCAAGTACTTGCTGAACATGCTTATATTTGTTGAATATTTCAAAAATTCCTTTCAGATGACTGACCAGCTATATAAAAGCATCTAGCTATAAATTGCTCCTCAAATCGTAATAATTTTTGAAAGAGTGATCCATAAAGGAAAAAAAAAAGGAAATCAGTACATCACATTCTGTTATTCCCATACCATAGAGCAGTGTTTCTGAAAGTGTTCCACGGAATCACTCTCAGAAAGACATTAACTGGCCACCCCTTGTTTGTTTAGTTACCGGTGCCATGGCCATGGAGCATGGCAGTTCCCATTGGCTCCGTTTCATCCTTTGCAGCCAAGGGGAGCCACAGGAAGCAGTGTGGGCTGGGCCACTGCTTCCCGCAGCTCCCCTTGGCTGCAAAGGATGAAACGGAGCCAATGGGAGCCGCAAGGCTCCATGGTCGTGGCGCCAGTAAATAAACAAACCGGGACGGCCAGTTAATGTGTTTCTGAGAGTGATTCCATGGAACACTTTCAGAAACTCTGCCAGAGAACATTTCAGCATTAGATCAAGAGTTTTCTCCATCTCCCATATAAATCAAAGACAAAACTCCAACTGACTTCAGTGGTCCAGGATGCAGAACAACTTCCTACAGAAATGAGCGTGGGAGGGACCTCAGGAGATGATCTAGTTTACCCACTGTGCTGAAGTAAGATTAAGTGCACCAGCCCTTCCCTGACAGGTGTTTGTCTAACTCATTCTTAAAAACCTTGAGTGATCAGGATTTCACAACCTTCCTAGGTCCCAATTCAGTAAGGTTCATAGGCATTTCCACCTAGCTTTAAAGAAAACTTGTGGAATTGGGCCCTGAAGTGCTCTAAGGTAGATGTAATTTTCTAATTTGAGTACCAAGCATTTCCCCTTGATTTTTAATGCATGTAAATGTAATGTAAAGGCCATATTGTGCCACCAGCTTTTAAGCAGACCTTCTTATTAAAATGAATATGAAATCTGCATGGCCCGGCATTGCTCTAGGAAATGAAGTTCCAAGAGTCTAGACGTGGATAGCACATTTTTCATTTAGATTATTGTTATGTCTCGTTTGATGGAGCACTGGCATTGCTAGGGAAGAAATAATTCAGAATGGAGTATTTAGCTCTGCAATGAGAATTTGGGGCTAACAGGAGCAGGTGTAGGGGTGAGCAGGAACATGGCACTCCTCCCCTCCACTCCCAAAAATCCATATGTCCCTATAGTCCACGAAAGGAAAAGGTAGCAGGGTGGCTGGTTGCTGGCTGACCTCCTCCCCACAACTGTTGCTTCTGTTTCCCCACAACTGTTGCTTCTCCTTCCTTACTGCTAGAGCTGGAGTCCCAGAAGCACTGCCTCTGTCTTCACCTCCCCCACCCCGACTCACTTCAGCAAGGGGTCAGCAGGTAGTGCTGGAATTCCAGCCACTGGGAAGGAAAAGAAGAAGCTGGGGGTGAGGGGAAGCTCAGCTGGCAGCCAGAAGTGCTACTGCTTCCTCCCTTCCCAAGCTGCAGGGACACAGAAAGTGCCAGGTCAGCCTCTGCCTCCTCACTGCTGGATATCCCTGCCAGAGGTTTCCCAAGAAATGTGAGGGTGGGAGTCACAGAAACCTTTAATTTGCACGTGTTTTAATATGCTCCTACAAAATAGGGTTGCCAGGTGTCCAGTTTTGGACCAGAATACCTGGTCAAAAAAGGATCCTGGTGGGTCTGGTCAGCACCATCAACTGGGCCATTAAAAGTCTGATTGGTAGCACAATGCGGCTGAGGCAGGCTTGCTGCCTGTTGTGGTTCTGCCCAGCTCCTGGAAACAGCAGCATGTCCTCTCTACAGCTCCTATGCACTGGGCCAGCCAGAGGTCTCAGCACACTGTTCCTGCCCCACGAGTCAAATCTGGAGCTCCCATTGGCTGGGAACAATGGTTGATGGGAGCTGTAGGGGTGACACCTGTAGACAGGGCTGCACACAGAGCCACCCGGATACATCTCCACATAGAAGCCAATGGGGAAAACATGTTCCTACTTCCAGGAGCTGCTTGAGGTAAGCAGTGCCTAGAGCCTACTTCCCTAAGCACCCCCAAGCTCCAACCTCTTCCCCCAGTCCTGATCCCCTTCCTGCCCTCAGAACTCCTAGGTCCCTGCCAAGAGCACCCCCTGCACTCCAAACCTCTCATCCTCAGCCTCACTCCTGAGTCTGCATCCCCAGTCAGAACCCTCACCAGCCCCTCCACCCCAACCCCTGCCGCAGCCCAGAGCCCTCTCCCACACCCTGAAGCTCTCATTTCTGGCCCACCCAGAACCTGCATCTCCAGCACAGAGCCAGTACCTCCTCCCACACCCAAACCCCCTGTCTCAACCTGGAGTCCCTTCCCATATTCCAAACCTCTCAGCTCCATTTCCCAGCCTGGGCCCCCTCCTGTACTCCAAACCCCTCATCCCTGGCCCTACCCCAGAGCCTTCATCCCCAACTGGAACCCTCACCTCCTCTTATATCTCAATTCTGTCCCCACCCTGGAGCCCAAAACCCTAGCCAGAGTCCTCACCTGTTTCTGCGCCCAATCCTGTGAGCCAGTCTGTTGGGTGGGTGAGTGGAGAGCAAGCAAGAGAGGGAGGGAGGATGGAATGAGCAGGGCTAGAACCTTAGGGGAGGGCAGAAAGGTGGGGTGTTCAGTTTTATGGGAGTAGAAAGTTGATAACCCTACTCTGAAAGTGGTCGCATTTAAATTTCTGAGCACACGTCTGGGTAGTAACATAAAAGTTTAGCAATAGATATTTTGTTATAACTGTATTGATACTGCAATGGAAAATGGTGTGCACCAAAAATGGGTAGCTGAATGCATGACTACATTTATACAAACAATTACTGTCACTGTGTGTGAATTAACATGGCTAGCAAAAATCATTGCACAGTCAGGTATTGTAAAGGATTCTGGTTTAATTATTTGTTGAAGCTGTATTAAGCCTCTCCAACACATCTGAAAGACAGTTACATGATCGTAGCTATAAAGGACTTTTTGCACACCCAAAACTGCCACTGCAGTTGAGTAGCATTTAGAAGATAGAAAAAAATAAAGCATTTCATTAGTGGCTTTTCTTAAAAAATATTACACATATTACATAATTGTATTGGAAGGTAAATTATTTGATGCAAACACTGAAGTAAGCACTTAGAAAATGTATGATCTTAATCAGCATTATTGTTTGTTATGCACTACATAAAATAATGCCCCTTTGAATTGAATAAGAATTTTGTTCCTGATTACATTAGGGCAGGAAAGGACTGGATGTATAGTAAATGATAACATAAATGGCTTTATATGGCTTAGTTTTTAATGCAGTTGTTTTACTAAGTATTCCAAGGACAGAAAGGCTGTTTCTAGATTGCACCCCTTTTCCGTAAAAGGGATGCAAATTAGACACAGCACAATTGCAAATGAAGCGAGGATTTAAATCTTCCCTGCTTCATTTGCATAAACATGGCTGCCGCTTTTTTCCAGCTCGGGGCTTTGCCGGCAAAAAGCGCCAGTCTAGACAGTGATCTTTCGGAAAATAAAGCCTTTTCCAAAAGATCCCTTATTCCTGATTTTAAGAGGAATAAGGGATCTTTCGGAAAAGGCTTTATTTTCCAAAAGATCCCCTGCACAAAAGCGCATTGCTTTTTCGATGTACTTTTGCAGTGTGGATGCTCTCTTGCACAATAAGTTTTTGCAGACAATCTCTTCTGACAAAAGCTTCTTGCACAAAAAACCTGCAGTCTAGACGTAGCCCGAGTCCAGCCACAGGGTACTTGCAGCCCAGACACCTGCATGTCCTAACCCCCAGGGCCCAGAGAAACAGCCTTATGCTTGTGTGAAGTTTCATGCACGCTGCCTCCTTCCTTCAGGGCATGTTGAGAAATGCAGCTGCTAGAAGCCCTCCATCTCCTCCTCTGCCCCTCCATCCTACACCCTGCAGTGTCCTCTGCTTGTGAGCTGGGTTCTTCCAGGTCCAGCAGCCCCTAGTAGTAGCAAACAGCACTTTTTGGAGGGGCGGGGGAGAAAAAGGAAATTCTTCACACAACACATTCATTTCTGTACATGCAGTGGCACAGAATAATTCCCAAGAGTAATGTGGAGTCTGTTACCCCAAATTTCACTGGAGGCCACCCCAGGGTTGCACTCATATGGATTTTTTAAATGAAGAATTAACAAAACACTACCGGGTTAAATTCAAGCTGTCAGTGAATGCCACTCTAGGGTTAAACTGAAGGGGATTGAGCTCTCTCTCTCACCCACACAAACACACATTCATTAGTCCATACACACACACACACACACACACACTTTCATTCATGCCCTCAGGCATTCACACACTTACACAGGCTGCAGAACAAGCCAAAGCATATTCACTCCAAAGGTTTGCTTCTAGCCATGGATCCAGGCCAGGGAGCTGGCCAGAAAAGAGGACTTCTGCCCCGTGCTCTCTCCTTTAATTGGAAGTGGGAGCTCCTGTTACTCATTCAGGGGTTCTTCCCCCTTGTTGGTCACCAAGGAGCATGCCCAGACCTCCCTCAGTCCAGGTCCTTTGTTTGCTTAGGGCAGCCATGTCTCTTTAATTAGTCACCACTTGGCTCCTGGCACCACACGTTTAGCCTAGCTGTTTTCCTCACCCACACATGCTCCATTCACACACACACTCTTAACACAGGGTGGAATGCAGCTTAGAGCAAGTTACAAGCAAAGTGGCTGAGAAGTACAAAGATTACAAAAAAAACCCAAATAGTCTAGAAGCACTTTAAAGACTAACAAAACAAATAGATGGTATCATGAGCTTTTGTGGGCACAGTCCACTTCTTCAGATGACTGGAGTGTTGGAAGTCCAGATCCAAGAATAAATAAGGGAAAGAAGGGGGGTAGAAGGAGAAAAGGGGGAGGAAGAAAAAAAAAGTGAGTAGATAAGCTTCCGAGGAATAGCTAAGTGAGCCTGTAACAGGAAAAACTTAAAAAACAACAAATAGTCAAGTAAAGGAGGGGCCAACCCTTCAAACAAAGAGAGCCGAAACATTGGCAGAAAAAAATGTGAAGAGCCATACCAGAATTGTTGAGAAAAAAAAAAAAAAACGATGAGCTTCCCACCAGACAGAGTTGTTGAGCCAAAACAAAAAAAGGTAGCACTCCCCACCAGCCAGAGTTGTTCAGGGAAAAAAAACCCACAGGTTAGGCTTTTTGGTCACATCAGGCTCCCACTGGCCGTATTGCCGATGCCATTTTGCCATGCCGGTTGGCTCCCCTGCACCCAGTGAGCACAGGAAGCTGGGGGCTGTTTGTAGGGGTGCATGGAGCAGCTTCACAAGCTGCGGGGGAGGCTTCATGAGCTGCACTTTCAGGGGTGAAGAGTCGCATGCGGCTCACGAGCCATGGGTTGGCCACCCCTGGTCTAGTAATATCTCAAAGGCTGTGTCTAGACTGGCAAGTTTTTCCGCAAAAGCACCTGCTTTTGCGGAAAAACTTGCCAGCTGTATACACTGGCCGCTTGAATTTCTGCAGGAACACTGACTTCCTACTGTCTGAAATCAGTGCTTCTTGTGGAAATGCTATGCTGCTCCCATTTGGGCAAAAGTCCCTTTTGCGCAAAGCTTTTACGCAAAAGAGCCAGTGTAGACAGCTCAGATTTGTTTTGAGCAAAAAAGCCCCGATTGCCATTTTCGCGATCGATCGGGGCTTTTTTGCGCAAAAGCGCATCTAGATTGGCACGGACGCTTTTCCACAAAGAGTGCTTTTGCGGAAAAGCGTCCATGCCAATCTAGACACTCTTTTCCGCAAATGCTTTTAAAGGAAAACTTTTCCGTTAAAAGCATTTGCGGAAAATCATGCCAGTCTAGACGTAGCCAAAGAGTAAATAGTTATGTAACCCTTCTGCCAGGCAAAGTTAATAGCAGCAAGGGCCAGGTTCAGTATCTAGGAGTCTCCTCCCAACAAGGTAATACAACACTGGCTCGAGCCCCCACCCAGTGACCTGGGAAATCTCACATACACCTCTGGGTGCCTGTCAGGGTGCAGGTCCCCCACCGTGCCTCAGTGCCCCCTGACTGTCCTCATCTGGCCCCTCTCAGGGCAAGTTACAGTCCATGCAGGTTGCTCATCATTGGCATTGGGATTATCTTCACGACACCGCTTACCTAAGCCGTGCTGTGATCTGCCTCCAAACCCTGGGCCTTGCCTCCGGCCCCTAACCAGGGGGTCTTAGCTGGCCTTCTCCCAGCCCTTGCTGGCTATCCCCAGCAAGTCTACCTCCTGGGAGCTCCTGCATCCTCCACAGTCAGCCCCTCACTGGCTTTTTTCCTCCCAAGCAAACTGTGATTCTCTATATATAGCTGCCAGCTGGGCTCTCACTAGCCTAACAGCTTCAGCTGGCCTCTCTGTTCCCTGCCCCGGCTCAGGGCTGAGTCTTGGTCTTAAAGGGCCAGTGCAGGGCAGGCAACCTGTCACAGTGCCTCAAAGAGGCAATTCTTCCCCTCTTGCAAGCACAGAGCCTCAGTATAGCAGCAAACCTTTAATAACATGAGGTAACCGGCATCAGCATTAGCTTGGGAAAACACCACAACTCGGATTCATAGACCAAACATGAGCAAAGACCCACCCCCCAACCACAAATCACCCAAAATCCCAAAAGTCCAACACCCCACAAGTCTCTTGAGTCCAGGAACCCAAAAATCACCCAAAGTCCAACACCCCAAAAGCCTCTGCACCAGGGTTCAAAAGTTCACCTGGCAGGGTTTTACCATCCCAACCTGGAGGGGGCGGGGATTGATACACCTTACGTGGTCCACCAATGGCTCTTCCTCTCTGTAGGGTTCTGCTGCCGCCGTCAACATGAGTCACTCCGCCACACTCCATCTGTTGTCCAGTGAGCCGCCTCAGCTGTCCCATGAACTGTCCGGCTCTGGACAGTTCACGGGAAATTCTGAGAAAATGCATAATGTCCTTGAGCTTTTTGAAAGAGAATCTCTGTAATATACACAGTGTCCTCCAAATGAAGAATTACAAGTGATTGACTTATGCTATCAAAATAGGCATACATTCATAAAATATATTATTTAACAGTGCAGAATGAACACTCTAGCCCAATGCCGTAAACCAGGGGTGGGCAATAATTTTTGACGGGGGACCACTCCAAGTTTTTGGAAAGTGGTTGAGGGCTGCACTCTTCCGTGATATTAATGGAGGAGATGGAGGTTGGGTGCAGATGGGAGCTTGGGGTAAGGGATTTGTGTGCAGGAGAGAGACTGGTATCTGGAAGGGAGTTTGGGTGAAGGAGGTACTTGTGACCTAGGGCAGGGGACAGGAGTGCAGGGGTTTGGAATATTACTAGGATAGAAGGGGGTTGTGATCTGGGGCAAGAGATTGGGGTGCCAAATCTTGCACAAGTATGGGTGCAAGAGGGTGACAGATGGTTTCAGTATGTTGAGTGGGGGGCCAGAGGGTTGGGGGAGGGAGAGGATGGGGTTCCAGAGGCAGGCTGTGGCTAGAACACTTACCAGGCAGCAGCCCAACTAGCCTGCCTGCTTGCAGAGCTTAAATTGTTTCCCAGACATGCTTCAGTGCAGATATGTGCTTCAGTGAATAACTGAGCTGAGGAGAGGGTTCTTCCTGGCAGCCTGTTATTCCAACAAGCAGCTTCCATTGGCCGGTTTCTGGACAGAAACTGGCCAATGAGATTGTGCAGGGGGTGATGTGGCTGCTGATACTTCCCCCCTCCCTTCCAGTTTTGAAACAGAAAGGAAGCCTGGCAGCCATGTTTCTGTATGGTGTGCGGGGCTGCAAGACAAGCAGGGTTGTCTGCCTGGGGCTTCCTGCTGCCTCTGCAGGCCAGATCCAGCCCGTGGGCCATATTTTGCCCGGGCCTGTTGTAAATCCTTATTTGGGTGGCGTACTGAAGGCTCAAGTAAGAAAGGGAAAAAATATGATAAACAACCCAATTCACACACACTAACAGTGCGTCTAGATTGCAAGGCTTAACACAAAATAAGCTATGCAAATTGAGTTATGTCAATTGTGTATCTTATTTTAAAATAGCTTATTTCGAAATAGGAAGCATCTGAACAGCACTTATTTCGAATTACAGCACTCTTCCTTCGACTTCCCTTATTTATCATACAACGAGGGTTACAGGAGTCAGAGTAAGAAGTCCTCCAGCTTGACAGTATTTTGACAATATTTCAAAATAACTGCCTGCTGTGTAGAAGTGGACTATGTTATTTTGGAATAGTGCTAGTTATTTCAAAATAGTGTTGCAGTGTAGACATACTCTATGGGTGCTTTTACACAGCACCCTTAGCTCGAAATCAGCTATGCAATTTGTACTATGCAAATTGCATAGCTTATTTTGATGCTTTTTCAAAATAGCTTATTTCATAATTTGGCGCTGTCTGCACAGTCAAATTTTGAAATAACTCACTATTTTGAAATGCCCTTTAACCCTTGTAGAACGAAGGTTACCGGGACATTGGAATAAACCACCAGTTATTTTGAAATCTATTTTGAAATAATGGGCTGCTTCAATAGATGCGAAATAGCTATCTGGGATACTTCAGTATCCCGAAATAGCTCCACAGTGTAGTGGGTGCAGGAATAAAGAGGGTTTCAGCACTGGATCTGGCCTACAGGGAGCTGATGGCAGGATCCAAAACCCCAGCTTGGAAGCAAGACGACCCTCAGCTGTATAGGGGGCCCCTGTGTAACAGGAAAGAGGGCAATACAAGGATTTCCTCCGGAGTAGTGTCCTCTCATAAATTAAGTCACAAAGTTCCCTAATTTGGAGCTTTACCGTAAATTAGGCCATCCAGTTACCCAATCTGCTGCCAGTAAAATAAGGCTTCAAAATGCACCATATAAGAAATCAGTAGGTAGGCTCTGGGGAAAGGTAGCCTCTCCATATTAGGAAGAGATCGGGTCCGGGAAGGGGTAATCCTCACCATATTAGGAAACAAAAGGATGATTCGGAAACAAAGGGATAGGGCGGGTACCAAGAGAAGGGTAGGGTTAAAAGATGCTGTAACCATAACTCAGGGCTCACTTCGTTGGTTGCGAGGTGAGGGGAATCGAGCGGTCTGGATGCTGTAACCAAATAAATCTCCTCTTACCATTCCACCCAGCTTCATCCATCATTCAGCCCTGCAACAGTACCCTTACAGTCAAGAAGAGCAGAAAGGAATCTGAATACATGATCAGGTATTGAATGCTGAATGAGACAGGTTACTGAAAGTAACTACTACAAAAAACTAAAAGCATCCCAGTGCTTGAACAACAGGGCAGTTTATTCATTCGAATAATTTATCTTTTTCGCATTATATTCTTATGTTTTGAACACTTTAATGTAGAGAAGCTCTTGGTGTATGAAAAGCATGTTGATTGTATTATTTAATAGGGGCCAGATTCTGACCCCTTTATTCATATGATGATAATACGCTACTCTGAGTAGTATGGTTGCCACTACTGAAATAGAGCACTACTCATGATGAGTACGGATATCAAAACCTGGCCTTCAAAATCTAATAAATGTCTGGCTGGATTTTTCGCTTTTTGTTTTAAAATGAAAAAATCTGCGCGCAGATTCCCGAATGAGTTTATACTCAAAATTAACATGTTACTAACAATAAGAAAAAAAATAATAAAAAGAGAACCCCATAAAGAAAAGCTTATCAGAGATCTAAAAACAGACTAAGAGCATTTTTCCCTCAGTGCAGTTGAGTTTAATTGAAAAAGGGCTATTTTCCATTTCTTATGCAAAAAAGGGAGAGTGCATCAGATTGCCTAGTATCATTAACTTTTTCTGTACAAGTTGTGTTAAACGAATAGGGCTATGTACTATAAAGTTATAGAAATATGTGCAGATGGTAAAAGTTCTAATTTTTCTCAGTACTGTTGCTATCATGATGGCTTTTAACAAACAGCAGGTGTTTTTTCATCGTTCAAAGAAAATCAGGCAAACCAGCAAATTGTGTTGATCATGCCGCCAGAAGTATTACCACCACATTTTCAAATTTGTGTTATTTATACCCACCAGGGATCTTTAGTGCAGTTAAATCTGCTGATAGCTTTTGCAGCCTTTTCTCGCCACCTTGACTTTGGTAACTTTCAGAAACACTGCATTCCAATATTTCAAGCATGCTCCACTTCAAGAAAACAATGGGATTTTTTGCATATTGTAACCATAATGTACAAATAGTGCCTCATGCTTTAAAATAATCTATATGCAAATTCCCCAGTCAGGTTGTAGTCTGTTTCTGCTTTAGAGCAGATTTGAAAATCGTTATGGAATCATGAATGTATCGCAAGCCAGATTGCTTGATGTTTGCCACTGGATTCCAAATTTGAATTTTTAAGTATTGAGCACCAATCCTGGAAGATTTCAGGACCCATGTAGAGCCTCTTTACTTCAGTGCAGGCTTGGCAGCATCTCACCTATGCTCCCTTAAAACCATACACTAGATTGGGATTGGCACTATGTAATATATTGAAGAAGATAAATTAAATTAAGTTAAATTAAATTAAATTAAATTAAATTAAATTAAATTAAATAGTAATTCTGCCAATTATGCTTTTTCTTTATACTGAATCACAACAAATCACACAAATGCATGAAATGTTATATCATAATTTTAATTAAGTTGTTAGACATTTTAGCCCAAGAAGAAATCTAGAATAAGGAACTTCAGAGCAAATATGGTTTCTTTTGTGGAAGCAACAGAGGGAGGGAGGTTGCAAATCTAGTTTCTAATGAACAACTAGTTTCACCCTTAAGTAAGGAGTGGTTATTACTGATATATAATGTAAATTGGAGAGAGACCAGCCATGAAAATGATTAGAGAGCTAGGTAACATGACTTATTAGGAAAGGTTGAGGGAACTGCATTTATTTAGTCTGCAGAAGAGAAAAATGAGAGGAAAATAGGCTGTTCTCAGTGGTGGCAGATGACAGGATAAGGAGCAATGGTCTCAAGGTGCAGTGGGGGGAAATCTAGGTTGGATATTAGGAAAAGCTATTTCAGTAGGAGGGTGATGAAGTGCTGGGATAGGTTAACTAGGCCGGGAAAGGAATCTCCTCTATCTTTAGAGGTTTCTAAGGCCAGGCTTGAAAAAGCCCTTGCTGGGAGGATTTAATAGGGGTTCGACCTGCTTTGAGCAGAGGGTTGGATTAGATGATGTCCTGAGGTCTCTTCCAACCCTAATCTTCTATGTTTCTATGATCACCATTTACACCAGTACTGAATCTGGCCCAGTAAGAGTTTGGAGTGAAGAACTGAATAATCAGGCCCAAAATATTTTACCTCAATGCAAAACTCAACTATAGTATAAAAGGAATGTCATGGATAGTAAAAGATATTAGGGACCAAATTCACCCCAAGTTCCTTTGACTTTAATGAGGTTAAGTCAGGGACTATGCAACTCAGTATCTGATTTAAACAGAAATCAGAGAATGTAAGAAATGGTGTGTAATCAGTTTACAATATGTATGCTTCTGTTTATCTAACACCTGTATTCCTTTAACATGTACAGCACAATACTGATTTTGAGGAGACCATTCAGACCAGACTTATATATTATGCTCAGCAACTATATTTTTCTAACATATTAACTGGGTGACCAGACATGTATGTGTTTTTCTACATATTCTGCGGATGGAAACTGAACTGGAATGGCTGTGTTCTTTGGTTGTTTTAGAGATGAAATATAGGGATAGTTAAAATAACATGGTAGTTTGGTGCTTATTTCTTAGCTAACAATCTAATTACTTTTACATGAAAAAAGGCTTTTCTCTCCTCTTGTATTTTACTAATTTTTCTCTACTCTTTTATTTTGCCAGTCTCCTTTTTTCCATGAAAACTATTATCTTTCCAATTAGTTATGAATTACTACAGCAATCAAATTACTATAAATGGTGATTGATCAATGCAATTGTACTGAAAAATCACTAGCTATTATTTACCACCTTATCTTATAAAATGACTGTATTATAGTGAGCCACTTAAATTATAATATTCCAAAACCGCCAGGAAATGAGAGAAATGTGTAGTAATAGCTTCCCTCCAAAAGCATGATTAAAGTAAGATTATGCAGAAGCATCCTATTCTATTCTCTGAAACAAATAAAATCATATAGTAACCTGGACTCCTCATTAGTGTGTAAAGAAATCTACCATAATGATCTGCAACATACTGGATGGTAAAGTTAAACTACAGCTCAACATCCCTAATGCTAATGATCAGTCACCATAACACCTCACACACCATTAACAACAAAGGCTGCATACATGTATGTGATGTACATGATCAGTGGATTTATTTCAGTTAGACCAGGGGTCTAACCGGAAGGGGTGAGGCCTCAAACAGCAGGGGCAGGGCCAGGATGCTTCAAACTTACCCATCCACAGACCATGATTGGTCTGGGGATAGGGGAGACCCTTTGCCCCACCCCCTCATCCCGCAAAGCACCCATGCCCCTGGCAGTGGAAAGAGACTTCTCGTGCTCCCTCACCCCCAGGCCAATCAGGGCTTGGGAGGGGAGCACATGAGGTCTTCCCCCACCCTGCCAGAATCACGCAGCACTTCTAAGTGCCACGTGCTTCTCGCAGGGCAGGAGTAGAGCAGAGGAAACTTCATACGCTCCCCCCATTGGCCATCAGGGTGGGGGAGCAGCAGGGCCTCCGCAGGCCAGGTCAACCCATTTGATGGGCCGGATCTGACCCATGGAGGCCCTTTTGCCCACCCCTGAGTTAAACTGAGGGGTGAGCAACTCCCCAACTGAGGGAGTTGGGTCTGTTTAGTCTGCAGAAGAGAAGAGTGAGGGGGGATTTGATAGCAGCCTTCAACTTCCTGAAGGGAGGTTCCAAAGAGGATGGAGAGAGGCTATTCTCAGTAGTGACAGATGGCAGAACAAGGAGCAATGGTCTCAAGTTGCGGCGGGAGAGGTCCAGGTTGGATATTAGGAAAAACTATTTCACTAGGAGGGTGATGAAGCACTGGAATGGGTTACCTAGAGAAGCAGTGGAGTCTCCATCCCTAGATTTTAAGTCTCAGCTAGACAAAGCCCTGGCTGGGTTGATTTAGTTAGGATTGGTCCTGCCTAGGGCAGGGGGCTGGACTTGATGACTTTCTAAGGTCTCTTCCAGCTCTATGGTTCTATGATTCTAGACAGTCACATGGTGGAACGCATATTGATTGAGTAACCAAAGGGTTATATCTTTACTCTGTGTGCCATTAAATTAAATAATGAAAAATCCATAGGTACTCCAACAAGGGGTGCTGCAGCACACCTGACTTGAGGAGGTTTTCATCATATATAGGATTTACAGCTTGGTTCAGTGGCTCACAGCGTCCCCACTATAGAAATTGTTCCAACACCCCTGTTAGCAGCCCTGAAAAACTGCTAACATTTCTGGTTAAGTGCCATGAAGGGACACTTGGAAGTGAATGAGACACTTGACTTAGTGAAATGCCAGTTTTATTGGCCGCATGTGGCTAATGACGTGGGAAAACATTGAAAAACTTGTTTTAGATGTATACAGAAGAAGACATTACCAAGAAAATCTGACCCTGTGATTAATAACACCAGTTATGGACCCTTTTGATATTGTATTCGTGAACCTTGTAATTTTGGAGAGTGATACTAAGAACATTAGAAACATATTCGTGGTAACAGATAATTTAATCTGATATGTGGGGTTTTCCCCACCAGGAAACAACAATCCATTACTGTCTCTAAAGTATTGTGGGTAAGTTCTTTTTTTTACACTATGGACTGCCTCACAGAATCCATTCACATTAAGAAGGAGACTTTGAGAGTCAGTTTATTTATGGACTATTGTAAATAGTGGTTGTGAGAAAATCCAGAATCATGCCATTCCATCCCCAAAGAGACCATCAGCTGGAAAGATTTAACAGAAGACTTTAAAACATGTTGGGCATTCTGAGTCTCAATCAAAAACCCAAATAGAGTCAGCACATCAGGTTTCTAGTGCATGTCTGTAACTGTACAAAAAATGAGTATATCGGATAGCCTCCAAATTACTTACTATTTAAAGGAGAAGCTAGACAGTGGATTTGTGCCAGCTGATGGAGCATGCCTAGATACATGGCTCCAATGTGCTAACCAACCAAAAGCAGCTAAAGGAGGCTTATAAATCAGGAATGGATGCTGAAAGAAAAAGCACATAATCTAACAAGGCCCACTATGACAACTGAATTAGAGATCAGACCCTGCAACTGGCTAGCAGGTACAAAAAAGGAATTTTGGATTTCAGAGAAAACATAAAATTGCAGATTGATAGAAAGCTGACCCCTATGACACCGAAGAAAAATAACCAAACCTACTCATTTATAAAGTTCAGTCTGTATTTTGCACTGTTCCCTGTTTTAGCATGTTCAGACACTGCTGAAGAACTGGTTGTTGAAGACACCGATAGTAAGTATAGTTTCCTATAGAACTTCCCCATAGACTTTTCTGGGGCCAGAGGCTTTGAATTAAAAATACAGCAAACGGCTCATGGTTTCCAGTCCTGCCACTACTTCATTCCATTGACTATTCGATTAGTCGATAAGGGTATCTCTGCCTTTGAACTGTAGCAGGAGCCTTATCAGGCTCCTGCTACAGTTCAAAAGCAGAAGCTCCACAGGGAGTGCAGGACCAGCAAGGGACTCCTCGTTGGCCCCGCACTCGCAGCAGCGCCTCAGCCTTTGAAATATACAAGATCCCCATCGCGGCTCTTGTACATTTCAAAAGCAGAATCACAGCAGAACCAGCATGAGTGGAGACTGCTTCAGTTCCTGCTCAGGCCATTTCCTGCTGTGCCTCTACTTCTCCTACCCCCCATGGAGACAGTGCTGGGGAGAACTGGCTTTTACGCTGGCTCCCCCTAGCACTGGATCCTACTTCCTCTCCCTTGCTACCTCTCTCTGATAGAGGCAGCAAGAGGGGGGAAGCAACTAGTCGCATCGTTAGTCAACTATCCAATAAGCTTATGCATATTGGATAGTCAACTAGTCACTTACATCCCTATCCCAAACCACCAGTCTGGTCCCGCCCACACTCCATCCCCAGAACACCTACTGTAGGCATTCTAGGGGTTTATTGACCCCAGCACCTGCCCTCCCTATGCTCCAGGGTCAGGGAGGCTAAAGCCACACACGCTCCTCTCTTCCCGTGCTCCAGGGTCACAGAGGCTGGAGCCTGACGCCCTTCTCTCCATGGTGCTCCGGGGCCAGTGAGGCTCAGGCCATGTGCTCCTGCCCTCTCCAGGGGTCTGGGGCCAGTAAGGCTTGCCCTCCCAGGTGCTTCTGGGGCCATCGAGGCTCGGGCTGCACATCTTCCTCCCCCTCCGGTGCTCTGGGGCTGGGGAGGCTCAAACCGTGCACACACACAACTGCCCTCCTCCCTGTGGTGAAGGGAATTTGTGCATGGTGGAGGGCAGGGCCTTGGCCAAAAGGGCAGGGAGGTGGGCGTATGGCCACGACTGGCAACCATGAGCCATTTAAATGGGACCCTGCTGCCTGAGCAACTGCCTGGAAATTCAGTGGCATGGGCAGCAGGATACATATAAATAGAAAGTGACCAGATGCTGCCTTAGGGCCAGATCAAAGTATTAGGTGGACCGGGTCCAGACCCGGGGCTGTATCTTGCCCAGTCGAGATATTTGGAGCGCAATAGGGAAAGGTGCTACACAGCGGGAGAGAACACTTTTACTCTCCAGTTTCCTATGCAAGAGAAAACTTTCAGTTGTTTGGGGATTTCTGAGACATTGGACAGTCATCTCATCATAGATCAGAAACCCAGCAGGTTGAGGAGAGACTCAAGATCAGGCAACCAACATCCAGCCTGAATGCACAATGGAATCCCAAACCAAAGAGTCACAAGGATGATCTTACTTGGTAAAAACACCCTCGTTTGTTTATTTTGATACTGTGTTTTAAAATGGCCTCTGATTTCAGCACTGCACTGTGCCTATTTGGATTCATGGGTGCTAGGAAGGAGAAGGGTGGTACTTGTTGTCTAAAAATTTGGGGGGGATATAGTTTATGTTTTGTAAATTTTGTCTTTATTATCTTGATTCTTTTTCCTACTAACCCCTATTTTGAGTTTTCCATTTCTAATAATGCACTGCATATGGTTTCATTATTCAGGGAATTTTGATAGCTATTTTATTTGTGTGTGTTCTAGCTGACACTCCTTTGTGTGAGATTGGGTGCTGAATATTTTCCAAGACACAGGCTTCCCTGCACAAAGATGGGTTTACTTGTGTGGAGGTACCTAGTGACTTCATAGAAGCCCAGGACCCAAATCCTGGGAGAAAAAGGAAAAAAATTGCAGCCACATTTTGTGGTTGGGCTACATAGGTACCTAGAGAATTTAAGAACATAGGTATAGGTATCCTCACCTGCAGCTTTAATGTCAGTAGCACCTATATTGTGGACTTTCCTATCCTCACCTGCAGCTTTAATGTCAGTAGCACCTATATTGTGGACTTTAGTGCCTATCTGCCTGTTTAGGTGCTTAAATCCCTTTATAAATCAGCTCCCCATGTGCCTAATAGGGAACTAACTTAATTTGAATTAGTTAATTTGAACTAAGCTAATTTGAACTAGTGCATCTAGACCTAAAAACTAATTCGAATTAGTGTTTTGCTAATTCGAAATAGCATGTCCACATTGAGTGGACCCTGAACCGAAGTTAAGGCTGGCCGGAAGCAGTGCCGGCAGGGCATCAGGTTAGGACTTAGAGCGTGGAGCTGCTGCCTCAAGCTAGCCGAGGGCTGTGCTTAAAAGGACCCGACCCCCACCCCGGACAGACAGTTCTCAGGTGTTCCCCGCTCACTTGTCTAACTCGATGAGGGACAGCAAAGCAGTCCTGGCTTGGAGTGCCCTGAGTGCCCACACTCAGCACATCACAGCACTCGGCCATCAGCCCGGCTGCACTTGCGCAGGCTGCCATCCGGGGGGGGTTAATCGGGGGGCTGTCAGGATCCAGGAGACCCTGCAGGAGAGCTTCCACCCCGAGGAGCCCGCAGAGCCACCCCAGTCCTCCCCATTGGGGGCTCATGCCCCATTCCTCCCTCACCTCCTTCCACTTACCGCTCCCTAGCCCCCCTTCCTGATGCAAAAAATAAAGGACACGTCTGTTCAAAAATAGAAACTCTTTTTATTTAACAAAACTGGGGGAAGGGGATTAACCTCTGGGGAGACTGAGAAAAGGAGGTGAGAGAGGGGAAGATAAAGGGTGGGAGAAGAGAGAGGGAAACCTGGGAGGAGGGAGCTAGAAGGGGGAAGCCAGGGGAAGAAGGAGGAGGGGAAGTATAAAACTATGGTACGCCATATCTTCAGTACTGTGTACAGATGTGGTCTCCTCACCTCAAAAGAGATGTTTTGGCCTTGGAAAGGGTTCAGAAAAGGGCAACTACAATGATTAGGGGTTTGGAATGGGTTCTATCTGAAGAGAAGCTAAAGAGACTGGGACTTTTCAGCTTAGAAAAGAGGAGACTGAGGGGGGGTATGATAGTCTATAAAATCATGAGTGGTGTGGAGAGGGTGCATAAAAAAAAGTTCTTCATTAGTTCCCATAATAGAAGGACTAGAGGACACCAAATGAAATGAATGGGCAGCAGGCATCAAACTAATAAAAGAAAGTTCTTCTTCACACAGTGCGTAGGCAACTTGTGGAACTCCTTGCCACAGGAGGCTGTGAAGGCTAGAACTATAACAGAGTTTAAGGAGAAGTTAGATAAATTCATGGAGGTTGGGTCCATGGAGTACAATTAGCCAGGGGGTAGGAACGGTGTCCCTGGCCTCTGTTTGTGGAAGGCTGGAGATGGATGGCATGAGACAAATAGCTTGGTCATTGTCTTTGGTCCATCCCCTCTGGGATACCTGGGGTTGGCTGTTGTCAGCACACAGGCTACTGGGCTAGATAGACATTGGTCTGACCCAGTACGGCCGTTCTTATGTTCTAAGCTCAGGGCTGGGGGTCTCACTGGACCACCTTGATTTTCATGCAAACCTGCTCCTGGGTTTGCATGTGGCCTTTGGTGGCCAGGCTGGCAGCTATCCTGCCATAGATGGTCACTTTCCTGTGCCTCGTGCGGAGGTTGTGGACGTTGGAGGCCTCCCCCCAAACCTGGATGAGGTCCACAATCTCCGCACTAGACCAGGCGGGTGCCCGTCTCTCGCGGCCCCGGGCAGGCTCCTGAAAGCCGCCAGCCTGGTCCTGGGAAGAGGCGGAGGGCTGGGTGGCAGAAGGTGTCATGCTCATGCTGTGCCAGGTGCAGGGTCTGCTGGCTGGGTGCTGGCAGGCTTGCACCTGGCACAAGCAGTGTAGCCAGACCGTGCCCCTGTAAGGGCTTCAGGGCCGGGAGGGGGGCAGAAGAGTTTCCCTGGTTTGGCCCAGAGTGGCCACCAGGGCAAGCTGGGAAGAACTAGCCTCCCACTAGTTCTAATTAAGTGGCTACACAGCCCTTAATTCAAACTACTTAATTCAAACTAGGCATTAGTCCTTGTAGAATGAGGTTTACCTAGTTCGAATTAAGCGCTCCACTAGTTCAAATTAAGTTCGAATTAGCAGTTTGTATGTGTAGCGCCTATGAAAGTTAATTCGAATTAACGGCTGTTGGGTTTTATTAGGTTTTATGACTCTAAGCAGAACAATATCTACAGACATTTTTTAAAAAATCTGAGCCTAGTTAGCCTGTTTCTCAGTTCCTCATCAGTAAAACTCAGATAATTAGTACGTCTCTACCTCACAAGAGTGTTGTGAAGATAAATACATTAAAGATTGTAAGGTGCTCAGATATTCTGATAATGTACCATATAAGTTTCTAAAACAGAAACGTTTAATGAAATTATAACCTCAATTATATAATTATAAATAAGTTGTACAAATTTGGTGCTGCAGTCCACTGTCCAGTACTTTTCAGAGCCAATGTCTCACTGGAACACCAGCAGATCAAAAGAGATTAACTAAGGTAAAATATCAACAATAATGCTGAATTTCTCTTTTCATATAACTTGGAAAAGATACATAAAAATGCACTAATGGAAGAGGGAAAAGAAAATTAAGTAAGGAAAACAGCAAGGGAGACATTGGTAAGAGATTTTTCTAGGAATTAATGTAAAATAATCTCATTTAAAGTGGTTACTGCTGCAAAAAATGTGTGCAGTTTTGTATGTAATATGAATGTACCTATTTCTGGTAAACTTTGATGGGTTTAAGTATACTGAATATATTTTGCATGTATTTCTGATGGAGAATGAACCAGAGCACTTGGGTTCTGTGGTTTTGGTGCATAATGTTTGTTGATCATTTAAGAGAACATAATTTGCCACTGGCAATTAATTCTACTACAGATGTCTAGTTAAATACCCTGCAGATCATTTTCTAAAATGCACCAAGTCACATCTAGCATTTTATATTACTCAAGACAAGGATCTTCTCCTACCTCTTCTTTATTTTCGCCAAAAAACAGTCCACCACAGCTTCTCTGTTTCTGACTGATTAGCTACAGGGCTCGCGTTACAGAAAACGCCACATCTATCTTTCCATACTAGTTATCAAGCTCTAATGGCCCTTTTGTCCATCGGTGAGTATAACTACAAACCCTGAAACCTAATATGCTGAGTTGGTAGTTTGTTGTTTACAGGAACAAATTGAACTCTCTCAATTTTTAATAATGCCCTTTGATCTCATCAACATCTGTTTCTGGATCCTCATCTTTCCTAGGCTGTGGCCCTTGCACATAGCTATTTCACTAAAAAGCTTTTATATTAGGTATCTCTGGAAGACCCTCAATGTGTATAAGGACCAATCAAATTATAAAATTGTGTATAATACCATGGAAATAAGAATAGTCCCTTTGCATTCAGTGCTTGTGATCCTACTGCTAAATTCTCAGTGGGATCAGAAGTTGTCTCATGATGTGTCTCTTAGGGTACATCTAGACTACATGCCTCTCTCACCAGAGGCATGTAGATTAGACTACCCCGGCATAGGAAAATGAAGCAGTGATTTAAATAATCGCTGCTTCATTTAAATTTAAATGGCTGCCGCGCTGAGCCGATCAGCTGTTTGTCAGCTCAGCGTGGTAGTCTAAACTCTCCACAGTCAACATCAAAGGCATTTGTCGACCTCCCAGGTATGCCTCATCCCAGGAGGCCTCCCAGGAGGCATACCTGGGAGATCGACAAATGCCTTTGATGTCTACCACGGAGCATCCAGACTACCGCGCTGAGCTGACAAACTGCTGATCAGCTCAGCGTGACAGCCATTTAAATTTAAATGAAGCGGCGATTATTTAAATCGCTGCTTCATTTTCCTATGCCGGGTAGTTTAATCTACATGCCTCTGTCGTCAGAGGCATGTAGTCTAGACGTACCCTTACACTTACTTTGGAACCTTATGGCTACGTCTACACTGGCATGATTTTCCAGAAATGCTTTTAACGGAAAAGTTTTCCGTTAAAAGCATTTTCGGAAAAGCGCGTCTAGATTGGCAGGACGCTTTTCCACAAAAGCACTTTTTGTGGAAAAGCATCCATGGCCAATCTAGACGCGCTTTTCCGCAAAAAAGCCCCTATCACCATTTTCGCGATCAGGGCTTTTTTGCGGAAAACAAATCTCTGCTGTCTACACTGGCCCTTTTGCGCAAAAGTTTTTCGGAAAAAGACTTTTGCCCGAACGGGAGCAGCATAGTATTTCCGCAAAAGCACTAACAATCTTACATGAGATCGTCAGTGCTTTTGCGGAAATTCAAGCGGCCAGTGTAGACAGCTGGCAAGTTTTTCCGGAAAAGCAGCTGCTTTTCCGGAAAAAGTGGCCAGTCTAGACACAGCCTATGTGTCCTCATCACAGCAATGAATTACTGCAATCCACTATCAAAATGTTGTCAGCCATTCATAGCATCAAATTTTATTTTTAAGAGTAAAAGTTTCTTGACCAAATTAATCCAAATCTGTAAAAATGTCAATACAAAAATTAGAGACAAGGTGGGTGAGGTAATATCTTTTATTAGATTAACTTCTGTTGGTGAAAGGAGACAAACTTTCAAGCTTACACAGTTTAAGCACAAAAGCATGTCTCTCTCATCAGCAGAAGTTGATCCAATAAAAGATAATATATCACCCACCTTGTCTCTGTAATATCTTGGGACCAATATGGCTACCCCAACACTGCATAATACAGAAATTAATATTTGTTTCAATAAAAAAAATATTATGCAGTTGCAGAGCAGTCGAGGACAGTTCTAAGTTGGATTTGTCATATGAAACAACTTTCCTCTGAAGTTTCTTTTGAGTCACAGGCATGAATTAGTGGATGGACCCTTCCTGTTAACTGTTTATAAGACAAAACTGTCTTCTGGCAAACTGTCTTCTGAAAAACACCACAGCCATGAACATGCTACTGAGAAGATAGTGAGAGATCCCATTGGAAGGCAATTCACACATTTAAAAAAAATTAAATGTATGGTTATTTTCCAACTTTAAACACAAATAAACTTCTAGGTGAGATTATTTTTCCTCTTCTTGCCAAATCACATCTCTTTTTTTCTTCCTATAGTTGAAACTAAAACTAGCTGAAACGACATTGCTCAAATAATTTATGGGCATGGTTGGATCATTAGGCAAAAATGCTTCCTTGATGAATTCTTACAGACACTCAAGTAGTCCCTGATTACTTCCAGGACTTGTTTTATTCTGCCTAAGTGAGCAGATTTCTTTTTAACATCTACTAACTCATTTTCTTTTGAATATTAAGCATCTGGTCACAAAAGCATTTGAGATATTAATGTATCGTAAATGGCTTGGCTGTTCACCCATGGCAGTTATAAGTTAAGCAAGCCTACTGTATATACTTATATAGGATTAAACCTATAGATGCTAAGTTCCCAATTCAGCAAAACACTTAAGCACATAACTTCAGTGCTTTGCTGAATCAGGATTACTATGAGTAGGATTGCTGAAGTCCTGTCCACATTTTTAAGGTATAAAATGGCCATAAACACAATGGCCAAGTTACCCCAGTGTAACTATAGTTACATTTGGGACAAATTTGCCCCAGTAAGAAGTAACTCTAAGATAATCTCGGTAATGCACCACACGTAGTCAGGGTCATTGCAGGAATTTCAATATAATCTCTTTTAGAAAGAAACATTCTGTGCCTCTGCCAAGGTCTAGGGCCAGAGAAACTATCAGCTCCCATTTTAGTCCTGGGACCGAAAAGAGTGCTCTCTCTCCCTTACCTTTCTCACCAAGGCGTCAGGAGCAGTCAGTTTCCATAGTAACCCCCAGGTGTGAGATGCTCTCTCTCCCTCCCTCCCACACCACAGCTCCAGGGTGGGAGGAACAGTCAACTCCTGTGTCAGCCCCAGGTGTGGGAGGAGCTCTTTCTCCCTCCCATGCTGCAGCCCCAGGCCAGAGGAGTCCTAGGCCTCTAATGATTATGGTGGGGGCTGTGCTCCTGCTAGTCCCCCTTGTGAAGGACACTGCATGTATGATCAGAAAAATAATCACCAACTAACCTATTGTTTTAGCATGCCTGTAGAAGAACCATATTTTTATGAAAAATTTGCCTCCAAAAAAGAAAGGGGTAAAATTCATTATCATAATTGTTTTCTGTTTCATTAGAGACTCAAGCAGTTCATTACAAACAGACTCCCACTGTAGCAGATGTTATTATTGGATGCTTCTATTGAATCTGAATTGCTGAATTAGCTGTACTCACTTAGCATTTTGATTGTAGAGCGGTAACCCCATATAGACATGACATTTTAAAATCTTGCAAGACCCATGAACAACATGGATGATATATTTTTGCAAAAATACTTGTATTTGCAGGGGGGGGAAGCATATTTTGGAGTTGTAATTCAGCTCAGTGCAGATAGACATCAGCCAGCTAAATTAGCTTCTTTATCTGATCTGTAACTATTAACCACTAAAATAAAAAACTGTTACTTACCTTGTAACTGTTGCTCTTTGAGATGTGTTGCTTATCTCCATTTCACCTAGGTGTGCATGCGCTGCGTACACTAAATTTAGATCCCACTGAGAAACGGGCTGTCTCACCTGGGGGTAGAGCCTCTCCAGACCTTTTAGGAAATGTTTAACTATAGGGTTGATGAAAACCTCCCCTTTCTCCTGAGTAGGAAGTTGCAATAGGTGTAGGCTTACCAAGGAGGTGGATAAACCCTGCTGTCTAAGCTCAAGAAGGTAGTCTAGGATTAGCAGGATAGGGGCCTGGAGGGGGTTCACTCCCCTTTGGGTGGCCCAGATTAAGAACCATTTCCATTTGGCCCTGTAGGTCACCCGAGTGGAGGGTTTCCTACTTTCCATTAACACCCACTTGGCCTGGTCCAAACAGAGCAACTCTCCACCCGTGTTCCCTCTAAGCTGTATGGCAGCACAGATTCACAGGTGATTAGTCATCCCCACCCAGTCAGAGGCTCAGGGCTCAGTGCACAAATATTGCCCCATTCCAGGACAGTTCCTCAGATTTGCCACCTAAAAATGTCACTTAATTGATACTGTTAATTTTAAAATGTTAATATGTATTCTTATGTTGTTACTAACTCTGTTGAGAGTCTCAGCTCTGGGAGGGGAGGGGAGTCTAGTGGGTTACAACAGGGGTAAATATATCTGGGTTCTATGTAAGAACATCAGAATAGCCATACTGGGTCAGACCAAAGACACATCTAACCTATTATCCTATCTCCTGACAGTAACAAATGTCAGAGGGAATGAGGGCAACAAGTAATCATTGAGTGATTCATTCATCACCCATTCTCAAATGTGGTATTGGATTTCTGCCCACATTGGCTAATAATCATAGGTGTGCGCGCGGGGTGTGCCGGGTGTGCCCAGGCACACCCTAATGTCTTGGGCCAGCTAGAGGCTGCTGGAGGAAGAAGATTTGTGACGCGGCACCACAGCCCCTAACTTCAAATTCCCCACGGCCATCTATGGGGCACTGTGGGGCAGAGAGAGCACATGCGCAGTGTGCTCAAATGCTGTGCAACAGGTGAGAGGGGAGACGCCCAGGTGTGGCGTGACATCACATCCCGGGAATTTTAAGACCGCGTGGCCCAGCTCCAGAAGCAGCTGTGGCCCGACTACAGACGCCGACCTGAGCCATTTTTGCACCCTGGGCCCTGCCCGGCCCAGCCCAGCAGCACCATGTTGCACCCCTTATGGACCCGGAGGCATACCTGGGAGTGCCCCCGCTCAGCCTGACAGCACCACGCGGTGCTCCTCAGGCGCCCAGGGGTACCTGCGCCCAGCCCGGCAGCACCATGCAGTACTGTGGGGGCACTCCCATCCAGCCCAACAGCACTGCACAGCGCCCCTGAGGTGCCCTGGGCTAGGGCCTAGCTGGCCTGTAGTTTGGGCTGGCTCTGATTCCAGCCACACAAACTGGAAGGCAGAAGCCGAAGGTAAGGCAAGGGAGGGGAGGAGAAGGAAAGGGGGAAAAATAAGAGGAAGGGGCTTGTCCTGAGGGAAGGGGGGCAGGTCAGGAGAAGAAAGGGGAAGGAACCAAGGGATAGGGTAGAGGAGACACAAATGCCAGAGGGCCAAGTGGAGACAATGAGGAAAAGGGCAGGAGGGAAGGTGTTAGTGGGAGGGGGGACAGGGTGATGCTGGGAGAGGAGACAGTAAGGGCATTGGGAGCTAGTGGGAGGAGGTGCTGGGAGAAGGCTTGAAAGAAGGGGTGGTCATGAGGAAGGCAGGGATGGAGCAAGTCATGTGTGAGGGCACAGGGGCATGCGGGAAATGGGGGCAGAGGGTGGTGAGGGGGTGGGCGTCAGGGAAAAAGAGGGCAAAGGAAGCAGGGGCAGTGAGGGACGGGGTGCAGGTGCCAGGGGGTGCAGGGGTAAGGGAAGGTGCAGGTGCCAGGGGATTCTGGGGGTGAAGCAGAAGGGCAGACACCTGAAGGGGAGGGACCAGCAGCAGAGGAGAGAGGCCGGACAGGTGTGTAGAGGGAGATGTTAGGAGAAGGGATGAGGAGGGGTAGCTCACATGATCAGAGTGGGGCTACTGGAGGAGTGGGCACAGGGGGGAAAGAATGGCTGGTGGAGGGGGGCAGGTCTCAGGAAGGCTGAGGGCAGTGAGAATGGCACGAGTCAGGACAGCAGAGGAGGGTGAGGGTTTGGGGGGGCAGCAGGCACCAGGGGAGCTGATGGAGCAAGGGGAGGAGACATGGCAGCAGCAGGAAAAGGTAGAGGTTTATACAATATTTATTAATAACTTGGGTGCCACAGTGGCACATCCAAACAAGCCACATGACCTCATTACTGGTGCACAACACAAAATTCATTCTGCTCATGGAAGGAACCTCTTAAAGGGAACACTTCCCCCAGCCTCTCTGTCCCCAAGTTAATGTCACACACATTGCAGGTTGGTTGCATGAGGGGGGTTTGGTGGGGGCCAAACTAATGCCTATTGGTAGGAGGATGGTGGAAAAAGTCCTTAGAGAGGGGTCACATGACACCTTTTGCTTCTGGTCATGTGTCCATCTTGCCCCAGAGTTACCTCCAGAGGCGTGGCCAATGGGGGTAAGAGGCGTGGTTAACAGGGATCACAGGTGTGTCTAATGGGGGCCAAAGTACATTTTAAAAAAATTCTTTGGGTGCACATCCTAATGAAATGTGCTGTGCATGCCTATGCTAATAGCCATGGAGTGATCTACATTCTCCATGAACATACCTAGTTCTTTGTTGAACCCTGTTTTAGTCTTCTCCTTCACAACATTCTCTGGCAAAGAGTTCTACAGGTTGACTGTGAAAAATACTTTCTTCTGTTTCTTTTAAATCTACTGCCTAGTCTTTTCATTGAGTGACTGCTAGTTATTGTGTTATTTGAAGAAATAAACACTTCCATATTCCAAACGTCCAATCATTCATGATTTTATGTACTTCTGTCATATCTCTCCCTTTATCATCTCTTTGAAAAGTCCAGTCTTTTTAATTTCTCCTCATATGGAATGTGTTCAGTACTCCTAATAATTTCTGTTGCCCTTTCCTTACCTTTTCCAAATCTAATATATCTTTTTTGAGATGGAGTGATCAAATTTGCCCACAGTATTCAACATGTGGGCGTACCATGGATTTATACAGAGAGAGGCAATATATTTTCTATGTTATTATCAATCCCTTTCCTAACGAGGCCAAAAATTCTGTTAGGTTTTTTTAATTGTCACTGGTCATGGAACAGATATTTTCAGACAAATATCCACAATGACTCCAAGATCTCTTTATTGATGGGTTCAGCTAAAGAAGACCTCCATCATTTTGTATGTATATTTGGGATTATATTTTGTTATGTGCATTACTCTACTTTTATCGACATTTAATTTCATCTGCCATTTTGTTTCCCATTCTCCCAGTTTTGTGAGATTCCTTTGTAACTCTGCAGTCTGCTTTGGAATTAACTATATTGAATAAATCTGTATCATCTGCAAATTTAGATAGCTCACTGTTTACCCTTTATTTCAGATTATTTACGAATGTGTTGAAGAACACTGGTACCAGTACAGACCCCAGGAGACATCATTGTTTATTTCTCTACATTTTCACCATTTATTCCCACCCTTTTTTTCTATCTTTTGACTAGAGTATCTGACAATACTTTGGAATCTCTCTAAGGGTACGTCTACACTAGCCCCCTAGTACAAACTAGGGAGTCTAATGAGGGCGACTGAAATTGCTAATGAAGCATGGGATTTAAATGTCCCGTGCTTGATTAACATATTCCCAGCCAGTCACCATTTTGGAAACTGACTATCCTGAAGTAACTGCCCACGTCTGCACGTGGCAGAAAAGTGGGATTCCGAGATAAACCCCTTGGTTCGAATTAACTGTCAAACCTCATTCCACGAGGAGTAACAGTTAATACGAACTAAGGGGTTTACTCGGAATCCCGCTTCTCTGCCATGTGTAGACACAGGCAGTTACTTAGGGCTAGTCAGTTTCCAAAATGGCGACCAGCCAGGAATATGCTAATCAAGCACAGGATATTTAAATTTAATTACCAGGGCTCGCCAGCTACACTGTCCAGTGTTCTGCGCATGCACAGATCGTTCTGCGCATGCGCAGATTGCCAGAACCCGGCTCTTCCGGGTTGTAATCTACTCGATTGTCGACCCCTGTTCATTAGCAATTTCGGTCACCCTCATTAGCCTCCCTAGTTCGAACTAGGGGGCTAGTGTAGACCACCCTTATAGTCAGGGATCGACAATTAATATAATCTACTCGCCCATGGTGAGTAGATTTTAGCCCGGTGCGGCCGCGCAGTGCGACCAGCGCATGCACAGCGTGCGGTTCCGCGTGGCTGGTGAGCAGGGCTCACCGCCACTTGGCAAGCCCTGCTTATAGTCCTTAGTTTAATGACAATCTTTTTGTTATCTTACTCACTCTGCCTCTCTTTATTAACAAACTCCCTTCCACAAAGAATGTGTTCCTCCCAGTTTCTGAATTCATCACATATCACACTCAGGCTGTGTTACTATTAGGAGCTCTATCTGGGGCTAGGGTGACTCAATCTCTGGTGCTAAATTTGAGGGGCTACAACTCCTCCAACCCCTCTAAAAAGAACCCCCTGAATCATCTGACTAAATTGGATGTATGCCCCAATCAGAAGCTGCCCTAACTCTAGACAAAAAAGCTGGGAACTTGTTTCACCTGATAAGGAAGAAGCTGGTCACTCTTTTAGCCATTAGATCAATGAACTCACTCTCAGTGGATCTCACTCTCAGTGCTTAAGATGCTTACAAGAGATCAGTTTTATTTTGTGTTTTCCAACAAACACAAGAGTTAACAACAAGAGTTTCATGGCACCCTACCCAGAGTCCGTCTGGGAAGCTGAGTCCCTGAAGAGACTGTCTCCAGTAGCACATTAGGCTCCAGAGTGTTTGGGGACAGGTCCTGTCCAGGTCCTGTCCACTCTGGCACAACAAATGCAGAATTGGGGGCCCGCAAGAGCACCCCAAAACCTTGTCTCTACAGGCTTTGGTACAAAAAAACCTCCCTGCCCCCTAAATCCTAATACCTGGACTTTGGGGAATATCCACTGCCACCACCCAAGTATTCCAAGAAAACCAGGGAAGAGGTCACTTGAGAAACATCCTCCCTAAAACCTTAGGGGTACCTCAAGCTCTTTTCCCCAGAGAGCTTGAAAAGAAAAGAGAACATAAGCTGCAGTCTATGGTAGCTGACTCCTAGTCAGACCGACAAACCTCTCAGGACACAAAAATGAACCAATACAGGTTAGTAAGAAAAAGAAAACAAACTTTTATTATCAAAACAAAACTATTGTTGCAAACATAGTTGAGGTGGCTAGATGATAAGAGCCACCAATTGATATACTCATAGGACACACACACTCGCCCCCGATCCCCATAGGCTCAAAACTTAGTTACAAAAGAGAAAAAAAACACTTTTAACAGCACTGACATCAGTTCCGAATCCCCAAACTAGAACACAATAAAACCTGATGGGCTACCTAAACTTTGTCCTGCTTACACATTGTGAGAAGACTTTCCTTGGAGAGAGACAATCCTTCCCATTTTCTTCTTAGTTGGAAGAAACCACTCTGACTCTGACAACGGAGGGAAAGGATAAAAATTCCTTTGTCCCAGTTTGAAATCTCTACCTGCATTACTATTGGATGACCAGATACCTGGCTAGGTTAGCCACCAGGCTGCTGGTCAGCCCTCCTGGTTATGACAGGCCCTGAAACCTGTTTCACAGCATGGCAAATCTTCCTCCTCTTCTTCCCACCCCAACAGAAAGAGGGGAAGAAGAGGAAACTTGTAGAGATAACTTCCCCAGTAGGCCCTCTCCCCAGTTTTTCCTACACAATAGGGATGATCTGGTCCTGTATTTATCAAATACCTGAAATCCAAAAAGAGTTAACCAGTAAACTCATTTTCAAGTCATTTTTTGCTGGCATTATAAGAGAGAATTCAGATGGCATTTGGTAAATTTAGAGTTATGATAATAGCACAGATTCATCGCACCTCGTTAAATCCATTAGCTCCTCCACAGCATTCCTTCAGCCCTCTAAATAGATTTAGTGATTTTAGGTAAATTTGTTATGGTAGAAAATGACACAAATTGCACAATTATCATTGATTGCAATACAGCAAAAATTGTGCAAAGTATTTAATAATGCTATATGTTTACTGCTTGCATAAAAGCTTCCACTATAGACCTAATTTGCTAAAAATGCTGAGGAAATTGGAACTAAATGACACAGCAGAGGCACAATTAATATTGTAAAGCAGATGTTCAACAAGTCTCTATCCAGCATTGAATTTTGTCTTCGCAATCAGGAATTCACTACTGGATGTAGATTTATGTATAGCAGAATCCCAGTTGTGTATAAAAATAACTCTTTAAATGTACATGTTCCTCGACAGCATAATTATGTATTGAAGTTGAGGTGCAACATTACCTTGCTGCATATTATTTAGATTAATTTATTTATTACCTCATATAGCTTGGCTGATACTGTGTTATGATTATTCTTATTCTAGCATACAGTGCAAATCTAGTCCCTGTTTCTGCACCTGTCCAAATGCACTAGCTCCAGCCATCCCTAAGCCAGTGCATGAGCAGGATAAGACACCCTTTACATGCTGCAGGTAATCAGATTCAATTTTCTGCAGGTAAAGGCAGTCTTAAAGGAGGTTGCCTGCCCACTAGTGATCTCAGGAAGATGGGAAGAATGGGGCAATATATGTGAAAAGCCCACAATAAAGAAATAGGTGAAGGAATCAAGGCTGTGTCCACCTCCAAAGGTGCCCATTCTTTGCTAAATAGCCTCTCTGCAACTATGTCTACACTACGTAGCTTTTAACGACAAGATTTTATCGACACAGCCCTGTTGCTAAAAGTGCACATGTGAATGCGGTTTGTCAGCACTTTTGACAACAAAATACTTCTAGCCCCTAGGAGCAGATTTTCCTGATGCTGACAAAGCAGCCTTCACACAAAACGTTTATCATTCGGGGGACAGGGGGGGAAAAGCACCCATGAACAACAAAAGGTTTGTTGGTCAATTACAAGTGCAGACATAGCCTGGGTTATCTGGGCTTGCTAAGGAACACAACATTCAGATCACTGCCTCTGCTGCCACTACCAGAAGTACATAGTTTAAAAAATAAATGTGTTTCTACTAGACTGTTTAAGGAAACCATTCTGCAAATAATTGGGATTAAACTTCTGAGTTTTAGGGTACCAGTAATGTAGAAGATGCACTTTAAGCATTTCCATCTTCCCAAATATGGTTCATCAACTATCCAACACTGCCATCTATCAGATTTCGTTAACATTATATTGTTCTGTAGGCCAGCAAAAATCCAAAGTTTGTTCTGGAATGATTAAACACTTATTACTTACATCACAGAACCTATGATATAGAGCAAAAAAATGCTCATTCGTACACTGACTCACGTTTGCAGGACTCTACCAACACAAAGAAATATGATGCATTTTTAATATAGTACCATGGTAAACATACTCTTGCATCTGTTCCAACAGCAAAAATTGATTATCTTTTACTTTAAAAGCAGGTGTTTCTGTTTATTGGAGCATAATATTCACAAACTTTTTGAACAACTGAATTATTATCTTGCTCTACACTGACATCCTCTCCTGTACATAAAGGACTTACCTTCCAGTAACAAAGGGGTTGGAATCAGACATGTGCAAAAACGAGATCATGGTGTTTGTGAACAAGAACAAGTTTAACATAACCAACTGCAAGAGAAAATTCCACTAGTCTCATGAACAACATAATTTTATAATATGAAATTATGAAAAAGTTACCCTTTGCAGAAAGAATTGAAATGTAGAAGTTGGGAAGACTAGGCAAGTTATGAAATACCCTTGTATAAAAACCAAAATTCAAGTATCCTGTAAAGTTCACAATAGGAAGCACACAATTAGGCTTTCTAGAAGTGTGAATTTCCTTGGGTTTTGATTGAGGATTTTGAGACTTTCCTCTTCTTACAAAGGAGAAAATTAAAATGTTGGATATTTGCTGTCATCAAAGTAAAGCAAGTATATTAGGTGCAGGAGACCAAAGAGTAGGGAATGTATCTACTTTGCTTCTCTTCATATTATGCTCAGATTAGCTGGAGAAATGTACAGGTCAGACCTCCCTTGTCCGGCACCCTCCTTGTTCCCAAACAACGGAGTTTACTGGATGAGGGTAGGTCAAGGTTCCCTACTTGGCTGTAGGCTCTGCTCTTAGCTGGGGCTGCACTCCCTGCTGCTGCCTTCAGCCCCACACCGTGCCAGCCCCACACAGTGGCCAGCCCCACTGCCTCCAGCTCTGTCAGTGGCTGGACCCTCTTTCCTTCAGCCCAGTGCTGACCTGGGCTGTGCACCTAGCTGACTCCAGTCCCAGATGGGAATGAGCTCCCCACCGCTAGCCCCTGCTGGGACTGCACTCCTGCACCGTGCCAGTCCCAACTGAGGCTATGCTACTCACCGCACCAGTCCTGGCCAGGGCTGTGCTCCTGACTGTTGACCCCATTACCTCCATCACGGCTTGGGCTGTTCTCCTTGCCACCAGTCCTGGCCAGGGCTCTGCTCTCCCCTGTGCTGGCCCTGCTGGGGCTGGGCTCTCCACTGCCAGCCTAGTCTGAGCTATGATTCTGAATCTGGCCAGCCAGGGCACTCTGGTCCAGCAATATCCATGATCTTGCTGGACCATGAATGTTGCCAGACCAGAGAGTTTCAGCTTATAATATATCAATACTTCCCTTCAAATACAAAGAATTGTCCCTTCTTAAAATCAAAGATAATCTTTTTTTCTATGTCCATGCTTCAATGAAATGTTGCTGAAGTTGGGCAGCACCACTTTCAACTATCTGAGATTTGCAGCTGCCAGCTTATACCGGCCATCATCTGAGGGTGTAGCATGAGGTTTCATAAAGGTCTCATTCCCAAATGAGTAGACGTTGTGCATGTGTCATATTGCATCCCTCAATGCTCCAATGTAGCCACCTCTCTGACAGATTGGACCCCAAAATTACACTTTTCTTGAGACTTTCTTCTGAGGATTATTCCAAGGGCTGACAGCCTTGTACGAACCTATAGCTGAAGATGGCTGAAATAATCATAGCAAAAATAATATTTGACAAATTCAATGAAATTCAATACATAAAATTATTAGTGATATTTTTCTTCATATGTGCCCAGTTTAAAAAAAAAATGATTGAATAATTACTGAATGACTAAGAGATGGATGAATAGCTCTTCTAGGCTTTGAAAATGCAAGCAATCTACTATATATTTGAGAGAGTTTATGCATCTGTTCATGTATCTGTGTGTCTGTCCATCTGTGAGTCCGTTTATTTAAGGACTCCTCCTAAACTACAAGAGCTAGGACCACCAAATTTGGCATGCAGCTTCTTCTTATAACTTAAAGTAAGGTCAGGGTTTGCTTGTGCTATCACAATGAGATGTGCATTCAATTGCTTCTCATAAAATGGAAAGAGAGACTGTTATACTCAGCTTTGAAAAGAGGAGACTAAGGGGGGAAGTCTATAAAGTCATGACAGGTATGGAGAAAGTGAATAAGGAAAAGTTATTTACTTGTTCCCATAAGAACTAGGGGTCACCAGATTAAATTAATAGGTAGCAGACCAAACAAATAGGTAGTTAGAACAAACAAAAGGAAGTTTTTCTTCATGCAGCACACAGTCAACCTATGGAACTCCGTCCCAGAGGATGTTGTGAAGACCAGTGTTTTAACAGAGTTCAAAAAAGAACTAGATAAATGCTTAGAGGTTAGGTCCATCAATACTTATTATCTCGATTTGGTAGGAATGATGTCCCGAGGCTCTGTTTGTCAGGGCTGGAAATGAATGACGGGAGAGGGATCACTTGATGATTACCTGTTCTGTTTGCTCCCTCTAAAGCATCTGGCATTGGCTGCTGCTGGAAGACAGGATACTGGGCTAGATGGACCTTTGGTCTGACTCTATATGGCCATTCTTATGATTTTATGTTCAAATTACCACAAGGGGCAGCAAGGGGCAAGAGATGGGGACCAGTCCAGAGAGTTTGTCTGTATGTCGAACAGGAACAGCTAACAGGAGAGTTTGGAGAGGGAGTTCTCCAGGTAAAAGAGGAGTAAAAACTGGACCCTTGTGGTAAGTGGCTGTCTGGAGTGTGTGTTTGTGTGTGGGAGAGTTATTTGCTGTGTGCTGAGCTTGTGTTTGTCTGTTTGGTTTGTTTGGTTGGTTGGTTGGTTTGTTTGTTTGTTTGAAGGAGCTTCTAAAAGGTTTGAAATCTAGAAGCCACTGTTAATTGGCTGAGCCTCAGTCAGGGAGAGGGGCTACCAGAGCTATATAAGCCTGTGACTCAGCGACCAGGAACAGCTAACAGAGAGTTTGGAGAGAGAGTTTAGAGGGGGAGGTTAGAGGACACTAGTGACTTCTGACCTTCTTTAAAACATAACTCTTAGAATAACCTATATTCCAGAGGTTTAAAAAGAATCCCAGTTTATACTTAAACTTATTCATTAGAAAAATGGAGACAGAAGCCCAGCAGCAGAGTGGGGGCTATCCTGTTTATTGTGTCGAGTATAACATGTATGATTACCTGCCCTGTGGGCGGGTGGCGTATGTGTACACCCGTTGCAAGGAGCTCCAGACCCTCAGAGACCGAGTTCGGGCTTTGGAGGACAGGGTGGCCTGAACTGGAGGAGCTAGCCAAAAACTCAAAAAGAAATAACAAAATGTTTTTTAAGTACATTAGAAGCAGGAAGCCTGCTAAAAAACCTGTGGGTCCCCTAGATGATCGAGCTATAAAAGGAGCAATCAAGGATGATAAAGCCATTGCAGAGAAACTAAATAATTTCTCTGCTTCAGTCTTGACGGCTGAGGACGTTGGGGAGATTCCCGAATCTGCACCGTCCTTTGTGGGTGATGAATCTGAGGAACTGTCCCGGATTGAAGTGTCATTAGAGGAGGTTTTAGAACAAATAGAAAAACTCAGTGTTAACAAATCTCCGGGACTGGATGGCATTCATCCAAGGGTTCTAAAAGAACTCAAATGGGAAATTGCTGAGCTATTATCTGTGGTTTGTAACCTATCCTTTAAATCGGCTTTCATACCTAATGACTGGAAGGTAGATAATGTGATACCAATATTTTAAAAGGGCTGTAGAGGCGATCCTGACAATTACAGACCGGTAAGTCTAACTTCAGTACCGGGCAAATTAGTCGAAACAATAGTAAAGAATAAAATTGTGAAGCATGTAGAAGAACATAATTTGTTGGACAAAAGTCAACATGATTTCTGTAAAGGGAAATCCTGTCTTACTAATCTATGAGGCTACGTCTACATTGGCATCTCTTTACATGGCTGCCACTTTTTTCCGGCTTGAAAGAAGGAATAAGAAATCCTCCAGAAAAGGGCTTATTTTCCGGAGAATCAAGTCTAGACTGGCGCTTTTCTCCGGCTTATCCCCAAGCCGGAAAAAAGCGGCAGCCATGTAAATGCAAATGCCGCGGCGGATATTTAAATCCCCCACAGATTTGCAATTCCAACTCGTCACATTAGCATCCCTTTTCCGGAAAGGGATGCCAATGTAGACGTAGCCTTAGAGTTCTTTGAAGGGGTTAACAAACATGCGGACAAGGCAGATCCAGTAGATATAGTATACTTGGATTTTCAGAAAGCCTTTGACAAGGTCTCTCACCAAAGGCTCTTGTGTAAATTACATGGCCATGGGATAAGAGGGAAGGTCCTTTCTTGGACTGAGAACTGGTTAAAAGACAGGAAACAAAGGGTAGGAATAAATGGTAAATTTTCAGAATGGAGAGAGGTAACTAGTGGTGTACCCCAAGGGTCAGTCCTGGGACCAATCCTTTTCAACTTATTCATAAATGATCTGGAGAAAGGGGTAAGCAGTGAGGTATTAAAGTTTGCAGATGATACCAAACTGTTTAGGATAGTCAAGACAGAAGCAGACTGTGAGGGACTCCAAGAAGATCTCACCAAACTGAGAGATTGAGCAACAAAATGGCAAATGAAATTTAATGTGGATAAGTGTAAAGTAATGCACATCGGGAAAAATAACCCCAACTATACGTACAGTATGATGGGGGCTAATTTGGCTACGACAAATCAGGAAAGAGATCTTGGAGTTATCGTAGACAGTTCTCTGAAAATTTCCACACAGTGTGCAGCGGCGGTCAAAAAGGCAAATACGATGCTAGGAATTATTAGGAAAGGGATAGAAAATAAGACCCAGAATATCTTACTGCCCCTGTATAAAATTATGGTACGCCCACATCTTGAATACTGTGTACAGATGTGGTCTCCTCACCTCAAAAAAGATATTTTGGCCTTGGAAAGGGTTCAGAAAAGGACAACTAAAATGATTAGGGGTTTGGAACGGGTCCCATATGAGGAGAGGTTAAAGTAACTGGGACTTTTCAGTTTAGAAAAGAGGAGACTGAGGGGGGATATTATAGTGGTATATAAAATCATGAGTGGTGTGGAGAGGGCCGATAAAGAAAAGTTATTTATTAGTTCCCTAAATAGAAGAACTAGAGGACACCAAATGAAATTAATGGGGAGCAGGTTTAAAACTAATAAAAGAAAGTTCTTCTTCACACAGCATGTAGTCAACCTGTGGAACTCCTTGCCAGAGGAGGCTGTGAAGGCTAGGACTATAATAGAGTTTAAAGAGAAGCTAGATAATTTTATGGAGGTTAGGGAAGGCTAGGACTATAATAGAGTTTAAAGAGAAGCTAGATAATTTCATGGAGGTTAGGTCCATAAAAGGCTATTAGCCAGGGGATAAAATGGTGTCCTTGGCCTCTGTCTGTCAGAGGCTGGAGAGGGATGGCAGGAGACAAATCGCTTGATCATTGTCTTCGGTCCACCCTCTCTGAGGCACCTGGTGTTGGCCACTGTCGGTAGACAGGATACTGTGCTAGATGGACCTCTGGTCTGACCCAGTACGGCCGTTCTTATGTTATGTTATGTTCTTATGTCTGTCTCTCTGTCTCCCAATTGAGGAACATGCATTCCTCCCACTGCTGTGCCTGCTGGAGCTGCAGCAAACATGGACAGATGCTTCTTACCTGGCCCCAAGCTGCTGTGGTAAGACAGGGCTCGGGTAGGCCAATCACCCCAGGGCAGCCCGCATACTGAACCCTTCATTTACCCAAGTTCCACCCCAGAACAGTGTTTTAAATGAAGAAAAACAAAACTTATTGGAGTTAAGGACCCAATCAATGTTGGGTAAATCTTCTAGTATTCATAATAAGATAGCCGTCAATAACAAAAAACTAAAGACACTAAGAAATAAGCCAATACTCAGATGCTTTAGCTGATTCCAAACAGAAATTATGTATTATTGTTCCGAATAGTGTGAAATAGTGTTATTGTGCAAACTCTCAGCAAAGGTATTTATGTTTTTACTTAATTTCTATGGGCATAGACTGAAACATAACAGTGTGAAGGGAAACAGGGAGTTATTCCACTGACAAAGTAGAAGGCAGCTTAGAGCAATGTGTTACCTTGTTTATTTCAGATTCCTGACCTAGTTTAGATCCGAACTCAAAAAACCTATACGCTGTTCATGTTACTTGCTCAGCCTGTCCCAGAAAACTACAGTGGTACCTCGTAAGCTAGAAACAGCTGAGTGTATGGTCTTTTCACTCTTCCCTTTAGTGCCCACTTTGGCACATCAGAAACATTCCATTCCCCCTAATGTGGTGTGGGTTTTTTTAGGAGGGGGTTGTTTGTTTTTTTTAATTGAAGATGTTGCCAACCTACTTCTAGTGGAACTGAAGCACAAGGAGTAGCTTACGGGCTGAGTTTCAGCTAGAAATCCAAAGGTTCTTTATATGTTTAAATCAATAATATTACACAAACAGAACTTGGTAACTCTTAAGTTGTCTGCAAGTAACTTAAAGAGCAGTAGTTCAATTAATAATATATGCAGAAATAAATCCCTCCCATGTGATGGGGTTTACCGACCCCTCACAAGACTAAGGCTTCATCTACACTACAGCCTGAATCAATGCTCTGAGAACAATCCACTGGCAGTCAATTTAACTGGTCTAGTGAAGATCTGCCAAATCAACCACAAGTTACTCTCCTGTCAACCCTGTTCCTCTACCTTAGATGAGAAGACTAAGGCTATGTCTACACTGCAGAGCTTTTCCAGGATCCTCAAACAATTGCATTTTAATACAGCAGACCCCAAAGATATTAAACTCAATACATAAGGTTCAACTGAATTTAGTAGGCTTGTCAAGGATTTTGTGATAGTTCTAACACCTAAATTTCTGCCACTGACATGAGCACACCCACCCCAATCCTAACCGTGCTAAGCACTCAGTACCTTTATCGCATCTAAGTCTGGGTGGGATTCACAAGCTAGGCATTCCCACACATGCCCCTCTTTCTGCAGGGTCCACTTCAGTAGGCATGCTCAGAGACCACCTTAGAACATGTCTGTTGGATCATGTCACACACAAAACAGAAGAAGAGGCTGCTGCTATCTCCTTATAGCAAATAACCCTGGGATCAGAGCACTCACAAGGACATGAAAGAACTAGAATCAAAGCCTGATTCTACATTATGTAAAACAGGGATTTGAACCACTGGAGTAACATGGAATGAATCTCTTCTGTTAAAGCTGTTCCGTGCCATATACAATAATTAACTAGCCATTGCAGAAGACAGAAAGGGTACGTCTACACTACAGCGCTAGTTCGAACTAACTTAGTTCGAATTAGTTAATTCGAACTAAGCTAGTTCGAACTAGCGCATCTAGAACTAAAAACTAGTTCGAACTAGCGTTTTGCTAGTTCGAACTAGCGCGTCCACACTGATTGGACGCAGGGGGGCATTTAAGGGCAGCTGAAACCGGTTCTGGCAGGGCATCAGGTCAGCAGTTGCTTTGTGTGGCTGCTGTCTGAGGCTATCTGAGGCTCGTGCTTAAAGGGACCCCCCCTGGACAGCCGGTTCTCAGCTTTTCCTGCTTGCTTGCCAACCTCGCCGAGGGACAGCAAAGCGTCGGTCTCTGTGCCCGTCTGTGTCGGTGCTTCCCTTCGGGGGGGCCGCCGCAGGTGGCAACATGGAGCCACGGCTCGCCCTGCACCTTCTGGTGCACGTTCTGGACTTGCTGCTGCAAGCCTGCCAGCAATGGCTCGAGGCTGCCTGGCACCACCTGGGGAACGTCAGCCCCCTGCCTCTCCGCCTGGCTGCCCTGGGGGCCGTGGAGGAGCCGCGGCGGCGCCCCGGCACCGGCGTGCCCCGCCGCATCTGGCGTCTGGACACCAGCAGCGACTGGTGGGACCGCATCGTCCTGGAGCGCTGGGACGACCGACAGTGGACCCAGAACTTTAGGATGAGGAGGGACACCTTCCTGGAGCTCTGCGAGTGGCTCGCCCCTGCCCTGCAAAGAAGGGACACTCGCATGAGGCCCGCCATCCCCCTCCAGAAGCGGGTGGCCATCGCCCTCTGGAAGCTCTCCACGCCGGACAGCTACCGATCCGTCGGGAACCAGTTCGGCGTGGGGAGATCCACTGTCGGAGCAGTGCTCATGCAGGTACGGCGCTCGTCGGCCACCGAGCCGGGGGGCAGGGGGGCTGCGAGGAGGGGATGGGCCGCCCCAGGGACAAGGGGGGGGCGGGAGGAGGCGAAAGCGCCCCGCACCGGAGGGGTCGGGCTGTCCCGGCCGTACTACACGCCGCCAGGGGGGTTGCTTCCGGGAGTGGGGCGCGGGGCACTGCCAGGGCACGCACGCTCCCAGCCACCCGGGCGCCCCACTGATTGACGCTTTGCTGTGTCTCTCTCCGCAGGTGGTCAAGGCCATCAACCGGGTGCTGCTCCGCAGGGTGGTCCGCCTCGCCGACCCGGATGCCGTCATCCGGGGATTCGGCGCCCTCGGCTTCCCCAACTGCGGGGGGGCCATCGACGGGACGCACATCCCCATCCGTGCCCCGGAACACCAGGCGTCCCGGTACGTGAACCGCAAGGGGTACTTCTCCGTCATCCTGCAGGCCGTATGTGACCACCGGGGACAGTTGACGGACATAAATGTGGGCTGGTCCGGCAAAGCACACGACGCCCGGGTGTACCGGAACTCCTCCGTGTGCCAGCGGCTGCAGGACGGGACCTTCTTCCCCGACCGCCACATCAGGGTCGGGGACGTGGACATGCCCGTCTGCCTGGTGGGGGATGCCGCCTACCCACTGCAGCCCTGGCTCATGAAGCCCTACACGGGACACCTCAATCCCTCCCGCCAGGCCTTCAATAACAGGCTGAGCAGGGCCCGCATCGTGGTGGAGGGGGCCTTCGGGCGACTGAAAGCCCGCTTTCGATGCCTCCTCACCCGTCTGGACCTGGCCGAGCACAACATCCCTCCCGTGGTGGCGGCATGTTGTGTGCTCCACAATTTGTGTGAGCGGAAGGGGGAGGCTTTCTTGCCAGCCTGGATGGCTGAGGCTGACCGCATGGCTGGACACTACGGTCAGCCCCGCACCGCCGCCGTCCGGGAAGCCCAGCGGGGGGCCATCCGGATCCGGGAAGCCCTGCGGGAGAGCTTCCAGGTGGAGGAGGAGGAGGACTGACCTCTCCCTGCATGCCCCACCGGGGCCTTCTTCCACCCTACCCCCCCCCTTCCCCTTTCCCCTCCCTAGCTACTGTACAATAAAGACACCTGTTTTTCAAACAAAAACGTCTGTTTATTTCAGAGAACTGGGGTGGGGGAGGGAGGAATGAAGGTGGGAGAAGGGAGGGGGAAACCTGGGACGAGGGAGCTGGGAGGGGAGGGGAGGGGAGGGAGGAAGGGAAAGGAAAGCTCAGGGGTGGGAGTCTGGGTGCCTCTCCCGTCTCGCCACACTGCGGGTCCGGGGGCGTCGGTGGGGAATGGTTGTGGAGGGGGGGGCAGAGAGGACAGGGGGTGTGGAGGAAGCAGGAGCGGAAGCAGGAGGAGCAGGAGGAGCAGGAGGAGCAAGAGGGGGAGCAGGGGGAGCAAGAGGGGGAGCAAGAGGGGGAGCAGGAGGAGCAAGAGGGGGAGCAGGGGGAGCAAGAGGGGGAGCAAGAGGGGGAGCAGGAGGAGCAAGAGGGGGAGCAAGAGGGGGAGCAGGAGGAGCAAGAGGGGGAGCAAGAGGGGGAGCAGGGGGAGCAAGAGGGGGAGCAGGGGGAGCAAGAGGGGGAGCAAGAGGGGGAGCAGGGGGAGGAGGAAATGGAAAGCGGTCTAGCAGGCTCTGGAGGTGGCCTCGCAGGGCACGGCCCTGCTCCTCCAGGGCCTCCAGACTCCTCTGGCGCAGCCTGAGGTCCTCCTGGACCCAGTGGTCCTGGAGACGGAGCTGTCGGTCCAGGAACCGGAGATGCCGCCTCTGGTAGTCCTCCTGGTTCCTGGCTGTCCTGCTTGCCCGGGTGCGGGCGGCTGCTGCAGGCGGTGTGGTGCGCCCTGCAGTCCCCGGTGCTGCAGCTGTGGTGCAAGAAGACCAGCGGTCAATTACCCCAGGGGCCCAGGTGTGTGAAACCCAGCTCCCCTCTGCAAGGCCAGGGCCCCTGCAGGATCCCCAGCTGCTGCTCCGTGGTGGGCAAGGCCCAGGCGCACGGTCCCGGGGCTCCCTCTCGCCCCAGCCCCCCGTACACATAAGGGGAACACGAGGGTACTCACAGGTGGACGCCTCCCCGGCCTCTGATGATGCAGGCGAGCGGCTCTGTGGGGTGCCTCGGGGGTCCCGGGTCCTGGGAAGGCTGGCAGCAGGCTCCTGGCTCTCAGAGCCCTCTTGCTCCTCCTCGGTGTCCAGGAGCGGTCCCTCTGCCCCGGGGTCAATCACGTCCCGGGGGGCAGGGACGGCATGAGGCCCCAGGATGCGGTCCAGGGCATGGAAGTGGGGGCAGGCCTCCGGGTCAGCCCCTGGCAGGCAGGCCCGGGAGTAGGACTGCCGCAAGTCTTTAATCTTGCAGCGCACCTGCTCCCGGCTGCGCTGGTGGCCCCTGGCGGCCAGGCTGGCAGCCATGCGTCCATAGACGGCCGCGTTCCGGTGGCTAGTGCGGAGATCGTGGACATTTGAGGCTTCCCCCCAAACCTCGATGAGGTCCACGATCTCCGCACTTGACCAGGCGGGCGCCCGCCTTGTGCGCCCCCGGGCAGGCTCCCGGGAGCCGCCAGGCTGGTCGTGGGGAGCAGTGGAGGGCTGGGAGCCCTCGGATGGCTGGCTCATGGTGTGGCAGGTGCAGGCTGTGCAGGCACGGGTGCTGGCAGCCTTGCAACTGGCACAAAGTGAGTAGCCAGCCCGTGGCCCTTTAAGGGCTCCGGGGCCGGGAGGGGGGCAATAGAATTTCCCTGGTGTTGGCCAGAGTGGCCACCAGGGAAACCTGGGAAGCCTTAGCCTCCCACTAGTTCGAACTAAAGGGCTACACAGCCCTTAGTTCGAACTAGCTAGTTCGAACTAGGCGTTAGTCCTCGTAAAATGAGGTTTACCTAGTTCGAACTAAGCGCTCCGTTAGTTCGAATTAAGTTCGAACTAACGGAGCGCTAGTGTAGCGCATAGGAAAGTTAGTTCGAACTAACGTTCTAGTGTAGACATACCCAAATAGTCTCTATAGTCCAGTAGTTGGGACTGCCTACGTGAATCCCTTTTTTAGGCTCCTAATTCTTCCTATAGGGAGCCTATGAATTCCACTCTGCATCAGGATGCCTGAAAGTTAGGTGCTGCAACGCTCAGAATAAGTCCCCCTTGTGAACCTGCCTTTAATCTAGCTCTGCCCCCATTAATGGTTACAAGTCAAGGGGAGTTTTATCACTAACATATGGGAACATAATTGGGCAAACATGGGTCACTTTAGAAAATCTCACCCACATATAAGTCCATTCTTCCAAATTCCACACTCCCACCGTATCTGTCTGAGTTGTACAAGTAAAACTAATTTGATCCTATATTTATCATTTAAGATCATTGTATTGAGCTGCAGCCTAAATACTGTAACATTTTAACCTAGTTTCTTTTACTCTCTCAAAGTTATCTTTCACTATTTGGTTTTAATTGCTATTAGATCCTGGAGCTCAAAAGTTAAATCCAGGCCATAAACCTATTTAGCACTAACCACAGATTCATGTTAACATCAGTTCATAATTCCTGTGAGCCCATATTTAGACCAGCAACCTTCCATACTCCCTCTTGCAGAACTTATTCTTGCAGCACAACTAATCTGTTAGAGACATTGGCAACCATGTGAGTGTAAGTATGTGTTAAAACCTGTGGGCTACATCTTTGAAATGCTTTCCACTGCTCTTGCAGGACTACTTGAACTCAGCTGCTTTTGGGGTACAGACTGTGCCCTCATAAATCTCTTGTTCCAGCCTCAACATTGTAGGTCTGTTCCTAAGTATGGCCCATGTCTGGAATTTGACCTCCTTGGTAATACAATTATAGAGAAGAAAATGGCATTCTGCAGTGGCATTTGATAAAAGCAAAGTCTGTTTTAAATTAGATAAAAGAAAGATTCCTCTGCACATGCAAACACAGATATGCAACAACTACAGCAGTAGCATTATGCATCAGTCCCCTGTTTATAAACAAGCACATTGACATTCAATAAACAGTGCAGCATAAAATTTCATTTTCCTGTAGGGAAAATTTATACTTACTCTATTATTCCATTGGAATATTTTAAATGAGGAAAAAATGAAGATAAAATGCAATTGACCCTAGGCATTATAAATGCCATTAAGGGTTTCGCTCTGCTAGGCCCATCTGTTGCTTTTCAGACCTGCTATTCATTAACCTTATTAGAGCCAGCCCCTCTAGCCTTGAATTGACATTTCCCTGGCTAAATTGGAAGGCCCATTTTCTAGCACATGGTTGGTTAAAGAATTTGTATGAATTGTTTAATAGATGCACTAGGAAAGAGCAACAATTGGTCTGCTAAGTCCAACTGAGAAATTCTACTGTGATTGTTTCCAGGGGACATCGGTGTTTTTACATATTAAAATGCAGCTTTCCAGAGCCACACTCCTAATCAAATCAGCAGAAAAATCAGTCTTCTTGTCATCAATAATCATCTCTGTCTGTTAAAGCAATATAAATCCTACTGGTGTACTCTCCGATTTTGTACGAGATTCACTGATGAGCCAAAAAAACAATGGCAAATTTATTCACTCAGCTGATGTACCGCATTGCTTCAAATGATGTGAATATATATACATTATTTATCCATGTTAACCCATGGTTATAATGCCACCGTTAGGTAGCCAGCCTGGCTTTTAATCTACATTCTTCTTCACATAGGGCATTCGTCCAAATTCTTCCTCATATTGGACATACTAACAGGAATTTGGGTTGTAAGCAGGTATAAAAAGGGATTTTTGTTTCTATGTCACCGTTTGTTAGATTACATATCATAGGGGATTACATATCATTTTTCTGAGCTGACTCACATGAGCAAGTCGTATATAAAGGGGACAATTTGAAAGTCTTCCGTGTAGTGAGTTTGACAGCACTGGCTGATGGTATTTCAAGCACATGTAAAAAGAAAATATGAGTTGTTTCCTGACAAAAGGTCAGTTATAATTATGGCTGAAAAGGCCAGTAGTGAAGTAGGCTGAATTAAGGGGTTAACCAGACAAGAAGCATTCAGAAGCCAGTCACATCATCCTTTTGGCATTTCTGGTTCTTCCTGTGTCTGTGACAATGAAAGTAATTATCAGACTCTTTCCCAGAAGTGAAATGTCAAGATAATTTATGAAGCACCTTATTCTCTTTGAGTGGTTCATTTATTTGGGACAGGCTAGAGTTAATATTTTCCCTTTCACAAATGTCCAGTTTAACTCCTACCCCAGCAAGTTAGCCATGTGATTAGCTAAAAATTAGACTTTCTGTAAGCCAGAGATATAGTTTCTGTAAGTGCCGTGTAAGGCATTGTCTACACTATAAACATAGGTTAACTCAAGTTACACCAGCATGCAGCTTCTGTGGTTAGTACATGGACAGTGAAAGCATACTTGGCTCCGGGTGGTGGTGGCAGTGTGTGTACTCTCCAGAAGTGCATGTTTTGATGCAGAATGAGTAGGTATGCCACTATACAGCTTGCCACCATCCATCGCACTCTCTTTTGGAAAGTTTTGGCAATGCATGATGGGGATGAGACAAATCAAGTAGGGATGACTTGCGGCATGGGATCAACTTCCAGATTTGCAACTGTCTCCATGCTATAATGGCAACAATCCCATAATTTGTGCACCTTTCTTTCCTAAAAGCCACAAATCAGTATGGCCCTCCTAAGGCTATGTCTAGACTGCAGGCTTCTTTTGGAAGAAGCTTTTTTCTGAAGAGATCTTCCAGAAAAACTTCTTCCGAAAGAGAGCGTCCATGCAGCAGAAGTGCATTGAAAAAGCGATCTACTTTTTCTAAAGAGAGCATCCAGACTGATTGGACGCTCTCTTGCATAACAGGCCACCTGGAACCACTTCAGGCAGGGCTTGAGGTCAGCAGTTGCTTCTGACTGCTGGTGCCAGAGCCTTGCAAAGACACGCACTAAAAAGGACCCCTCTGGACAGCCGTTTCTCTGCTTCTGCTGCATGCTTGCTTACCTCTTTGAGGGACAGCAAAGCTCTTACAGTGCCTGCTGTGGTTGCCCTGCTTTTTTGGATGCCACAGCTTTTCTCTTGGTGCCACGGAGCTGGAGGTGCCCCTGGGCATGTGATGGCCCCACACAGCCATGTTGCCATTTTTGCACTTTGTGCCAGCTTCCTTCCTGGTCCTGACTGAGCTTGACCCCAAGCTCATTTTGGGTGTCTGTGCTCTGCCAGGGACTCAGCCATGTGCTCATAGATGTTGGTGCTGTGCCACTTGGAGCAGAGATCCTGCAAGGTGTCCTCCTTGCCCCACAACTCAAGAAGGGACAGGCTCTCCACTTCGAACCAGGAGGGTACCTGCCTCTTGATCCCCCTGGGTGGGTCCTGGGACCCCTGGAGCTGCTCCCTGTGAGGATAAGGAGGGTCGCAGGGAGCTTGAGACTGGGCCATGAGTTGCAAGCCTGTGGCGGGGAGAGCCGCGTGGTGAGGTGCTGCTCTCAGGCTGGCTTCCTGCCACAAGGCTTGTCCATTGTGCCTGCAGCTTTAAGAGGGGCCAGGAGACAGGAACGATAGAGTCTTGATTAATTTGGACAGAGTGTCCACCAGGGCACCTGTTTTATTTCCTGGAGGCCTCTTCTTTCGAAAAAAAACCCCTCCTCCCTGTCTGCTTTCAAAAGAGCTCTTTCAGAAAAGGCGTTCTTCTTTGTAGAAAGAGGAGTACCGCTGTCGGAATGCCCCCTCTGTTCTTTCAATTTTCTTCAGAAGAACGCAATTGCAGTATGGACGCAGTAGGAACACAAATGCAGGTTTTGTCAGAAAAACAGCCGGTTTTCCAACAAAACTCTGTAGTGTAAACATACCCTCACTGTCCACCATCTCTGACAGAAGCATGGCACCTACCAAGCTCTGAACTATTGTCATCTGCATTGCACTGCTGTACACTGGATGCACAGCTCTGAAATATGTGAAGAGCTGAGAGCAGAACCAAATCAGTGGGGTACATGATAACTTCTGAAAGGACAGATTGTTGTGGGACAGAGTAAGAATCAATTCAAAATTGTTGGTGATCCAAGAAACAAGTGAGATGACATCATAATGCAGGGTTGGGATAATGAATAGTGGCTGTAGAACAAGGCCACATTCCTGGATCTGAATGCTGAGCTCACACCAGTCCTCCAGCCCGGGGACACCAAAATGAGAGCTGACTCCCATAGTTGTATTCCTCCATATTAAGCTCTTCTAAGACCCCTTTTATCTGCCTGTTCACATTCAGCAGACAGCTGCTCTACTTTTGCCCTCTACCCCAGCAAAAGCTGCCCCCACCTACCCTGCTTTGCTTTACATATATTATGTAGGACATAGAAGGAAGCTATAATCACTGAGGGTATGTCTACACTACAGCGCTAATTCGAACTAACGCATCCTGTCTAAAAAACTAGTTTGAATTAGCATTTTGCCAGGGTTAAGGATGGCCGGAAGCAGTGCCAGCAGGGCATCAGATGAGGACTTAGAGCGTGGAGCTGCTGTCTCAGGCTAGCCGAGGGCTGTGCTTAAAGGGACCCGACCCCCACCCCAGACAGACAGTTCTCAGGGGTGCCCCGCTTGCAAAGCAGTCCTGTCTTGGATTGCCCGGAGTACCCACACTGGGCACATCACAGCACTCGGCCATCAGACCGGCTGCACTTGCCGCAGGCTACCATCTGGGGAGAGGGGACAACTGGGGGGCTGCAGGAGAGATTCCACCCCCATAAGCCCACAGAGCCAGCCCAGTTCTCCCCATCGGGGGCTCATACACCATTCCTCCCTCACCTCCTTCCACTTACCCCTCCCTAGCCTTCCTGATGTACAAAATAAAGGACAATTGTGTTCAAAAACAGAATCTGTCTTTATTGAGCAAAACTGGGGGAGACTGGAAAAAGGAGGTGGAAGAGGGGAAGAGAGACGGTGGGAGAGGGGAAGGCAACTCAAATTATCAGGGGTTTGGAACAGGTCCCATATGAAGAGAGGCTAAAGAGACTAGGACTTTTCAGCTTAGAAAAGAGGAGATGAAGGGGGGATATGATAGAGGTCTATAAAAGCACGAGTGGGGTGGAGAGGGTGCATACAGAAAAGTTCTTCATTAGTTCCCATAATTGAAGGACTAGAGGACACCAAAGGAAATGAATGGGTAGCAGGCTTCAAACTAATAACAGAAAGTTCTTCTTCACAAAGCAAAGAGTCAACCTGTGGAACTCCTTGCTGCAGGAGGCTGTGAAGGCTAGAACTAGAACAGAGTTTAAAGAGAAGTGAGATCAATTGATGGAGGTTGGGTCCATGGAGTGGTATTAGCCAGGGAGTAGGAGTGGTGTCGCTGCCCGAAGTTTGTGGCAGGCTGGAGATGGATGGCACGAGACAAATGGCTTGGTCACTGTCTTTGGTCCATCCCCTCCAGGGTCCCTAGGGTTGGCCACTGTCGGCAGACAGGCTACTGGGCTAGATGGACCTTTGGTCTGACCCAGTACGGCCATTCTAAGCTCAGGGCTCAGGGTCAGGGGTCTCAGAGGACCACCTTGATTTTCATGCAGACCTGCTCCTGGGTGGCCAGGCTGGCAGCTCTCCTGCCCTAGATGGCCGCTTTCCTGTTCCTAGTGCGGAGGTCGTTGACGAGGTCCACGGTGTCTGCACTGGATCAGGCGGGTGCCCGCCTCTTGCGATCCTGGGCAAGCTCCCGGGAGCCGCCAGCCTGGTCCCGGGAAGAGAGGGAGGGCTGGGGGGCATCGGGTGGCTGGCTCGATCCGTGCCAGGTGCAGGGTCTGCTGGCTGGGTGCTGGCAGGCTTGCACCTGGCCCAGGCACCGTAGCCAGCCCGTGCCCCTTTAAGGGGTCCGGGGCCGGGAGGGGGGCAATAGAGTTTCCCTGGTGTTGGCCAGAGTGGCCACCAGGGAAAGCTGGGGAGGGCTAGCCTCCCACTAGTTCGAATTAAGGGGTTACACACTCCTTAATTCGAACTAGTAAGTTCGAACTAGGCTTAGTCCTCGTACAATGAGGTTTACCTAGTTCGAACTAAGCGCTCCGCTTAAGTTCGAACTAGCGGAGCGCTAGTGTAGCGCCTATCAAAGTTAATTCGAACTAACGTCCGTTAGTTCGAATTAACTTTGTAGTGTAGACATACCCTGAGGTATTTTTCTCCCTTGGACCCAATCTTTCACACCTGAAGCTGTTTCATGAACTATTTTGAAATATCATTTTAACAGTGAGCCATAGTAGCGTGTGTTGGTGTAGTGTGCGCTATCTGGCCCTGCACTTTTGTGGACTGGTAGAAACTGTGTGGTTATTCCTGTACTGGCAGGAATTTAATGCATAAAGTCAGTGCATGTATTTTATTTATGAATGATTGTATGAGTTGTGGGGCACTGTGCAGTAACAAATCATTGTTTTCAGAACTGTTGAGCATTTAGCAGCATATGCTGTGAACTACTAAATATGAATTATGTTCAAAATAATACAATTTTATTCTATAATAAAAATCAGTGTTAAAATAACACAGGCATTTTAAAAGCAAAAATACATGAAAAATATAAGAACACTTCCAAAATTAAGAGAACAGAATTTATGAAAGGGAAAGAATATTCATGTCCATTTTATTACACATGCCCAAACTGCAACTTTCACAGGTCAATGAATGTGATGTTGTGAATGTCCCCCAATTGGAGTGGCAAGGGTAGTGCAGTATAGGTAGGCCCCAATGTTGAGCTTTCAGTGGCTGTAGAGGGAAATCAGCCAGGGATTGCTGATCCTGCAGGTCCATCAGAATCCGAATCATCTGTGCATGATGCATCTCCCTCTCCTTTTCCAGCTGGAACTTCTGGGCCTGTCTCCTCACTGCTCTCCTCCATGCTGTGTTCATCCTCCAGAGTCCAGGCATTGTGCTCACAGCCTCATGCAGCGCTGGCTGTAAGATATTGCTGAACATGTCATCCTCAGTCCTCTTCTTTCTCCTCCTAATCTGGCTCAGGCATTCTGTGGGTGTGGAGGGGAGGCCCTAAAGGCCACAAGGGCAGCAGCTGAAGATAGCATGTACCATCAGTAGCAGCACATTCACTACAGAAAGCATAGACTTGGTGGGTACTCTGTAGCTGGAGCATCCACAGAAAAAATAGTGGATGTTCAGCACCCACTGGTAGCCAGCTCTTCGCCGTCCCCCCAGCACCTTCCACCCACTACTGCTCAGTTGTTCAGTGGCATGCAGGAGGCACTGGGGGGATGGAGAGAAGCAGAGGTGGGAAGAAGTGGAATAGGAGTGAAATGGGGCCTAGGCCAAAGCAGGAGTGGAGCCCACACCTGGAAACTCTCAGAGAGAAAGTGAAACCTAAGGTCTACTCACTCCCCTTGCTCCAATACTTCCCAGCCCAGAGTCTGTATCCTCTCCTGTCCCCCAGACTCCTCATACCCAGCCCCACCCCAGCCAGAGCCCTTGTGTAACCCATGTACCTAATAGGGAGATATCTCTTTAAGAGACCCATAGAGTGGGGGGTAGCGAATTGTGTCTGGGTCACTGTTGCTAGGCAGATTTAGCACTCCACACCCAGAAATTGCTGGAGTTGCGTGTGGTAGGGTAGGGTCTGTTCCAAAAGGTTCTGTCTCTGTGGCTTGGTGAGACTCCATGAGCAAGCAGGTAAGTCTTTGCTAAGGGCCATGTGCCCTGTGTGACCTGGGAGAGCTGAGTCAGGAGCAGAAAGCAGGGTGCTGGCCCTCACTCTGAAGCACTTTCCAATAGGGTTTTTATTAAGTCTGTTCACTATCTGGTTAATCAGTGAGCTGGCTGCCACAGCACATCAAGAGGCTGCCTGGACTGCAACTGAGGATCCTTACAAGCAAGTGGAGAGATGGTTCAGACTCAGTATACAGTATTGTGCAGATTTGATGACCAGAGACACTAACGGAGACTTAGGTGAACTAAACAAAAGCTTTTGGGACCTCTCAGGTTCTTCTTACTGTGTTTCATGTGGGCTGAATTGTTCAGATGTTACTGTTAGTTTTCTCTTTATTTATGTTTGTTGTAACTGTGAAGACGACAATGTCTGTGGGTTATAAAATAATGATGTTATGTTGTAACACTGTGCAATCCTTGCTGAAGATCCTTAGAGACTGAACTCAGGTATTCAGGTACTTTTTGATGGAAGTTGGGGCTTTTTAAGGCCCTGGAGAAGGGAAGTGGAGTCTAGCCCACCCAAGCTTAGAGTTGCACCCTAACCCTCATACCCAGTCCTGAGCCACTCCACCCTAGAGCCTTCACCCTTCTGCAGGAGCGACCCAAGGCCGGCTGCGGCAACTGGCGCCCCAGGCAGAACGCACGATCAGCGCCCCCGCTTGCAGGGCCGTCAATGGACTGACGTCATCATCGGGCGCCCTGTGACATCATCATCCGACACCCCGGGCGGCGGCTCCCTAGGCAGTGGCCGAATCTGCCTATAATCAAGGGCCGCCCCTGTCCTTCTGCTCCTCAACTCTCTGCCCCGGGCCTAAGCCCCCTCCCACACTCAGAGCCTCTTGGACCCACCTCCACCACATGTATTTTGTTAGGTGCACCAATATGAATGTGATGTGTGACACATCACCTCTAAGTCTAGGGTAGATTGAATTAAATTATAAATCACTGGGTAAATCACCAAAAAAAATCACTGATTTAAATCAAATTTCCCACTGATACTTCTTTTCCTATTTCTTAAACAATAGTGCAAAGCTAATCATAAAACATGTTAATTTTACAACTCAGTACAGCATTTTAGAATATTTAGGAGGGTATACTTGGCATAATTTTTTTAGATAAATTTATTTTTATCAATTTAGGAAATAATTTATAATACTCATTACCTGTGATAGACTGCAGATGCAGCAGCGGAGCATTAGGAATGATAAAAATTAAGTCACACATACAAACTCAATAGCATTTATTTTATTAAACTAAATCTTAAGTTACATAAATGTTTCACATTTGCTATTGCAGCTGTCTCCTGCTATTGCACAGATAGGTCTAAAGATGAAATTATTCCGTATTCCTTTCCCAGCAATTAAAAGAATAAGCAATCTATTTTTCTCCCAGCAATTCAAAAGGAACCAGTCAACCAACTATAAGTCCATTTCAGATTGATCATATTTAGAATTTTGACTGTATTGGGAAGAGTGCTATTGTGTAAATATTTTATTTGGGGGCAGGAAAAGATCATCTTCAACCCAGGGGAGTTTAATGCATATTTCTTAAATAATACAACTAACATATTAGTCAGATGCCAAAGAAGGTCTTTTCATCTGGAAAAAGGACAGGGCATGTCTCCTTCATCTTAAAGGAATTGAGGAGATGAGCTGTCAAGATTTTAAGTGTGTAGGGAGCAGGTGAGTTTGTACTGCTGATGGCAAAAAAAAGCAACACAGTAACAACTACAAAATCTTCCTTGTGAACTAAGTTATGTAAATTGAAGAATGCCCTTACTGTCAGCAGGTATATTATTTCAAAGACAGACAACTGTGTTAATCTCCCTTCTGCTTAATCCCTGTCTCTCCACAAATCATCATGTCGACAATTTAAACAGATTTAGATGTGACTAAAATCAAGAAAAGGAGAGTCTCAGGATGCTGGGGTTGATGCAGACCTCCAAGAGGTAATTTTGTTTGTGGGAGAGAAAGAGAGAAAAATCTAACAAATCTAACAAAGCAGCCCTCTGGCCCAGCCCTGAGGATCAAATCCAATTCTACCAAGATACACATTAAGCCCTGTCTATCACATCTTTGCCCTTGAAAAGACGAATAATGATGAGATTCACCCCCTTCTACTCATCTCTGGAGAGAAAAGAGAAAGGAGACGTTTAAAAAAATGTGAACTGTTGCTTAGAATGAATACTTGTATTGTCTAATTCTGGTGATGATTATTGTATGCAAAACAGAGTTACTGCCGTTCATCTTTTTAACCACCTGTCCCTTAGGGAATGTGAAATAATCACTTAAATAATAGACAATAGTAATCAATAATTAGGAAAGCCAAGGACAGTAGAACATAGCAAGTCATGAATTATACATTCTAAGCAAATTATTGCAAATGCAGTTTTTGTATTTTTTTAGGTGTAAAGGACTGAAAAGAACCAATTTCCACTAAGTGCTGATTGAAAATCATTGCTGAACATATTCTAAAGAAACCAATATGAAATCTGGAAAAAGATCATGTGCAAATTTACATATTTGCTTCAGCTATTTACTTTTCTGGTGGGGTAAAAGTTAGATTCATTCATTTCCAGGCTGTGCCTTGGGTCTGTCAAAACCAGACATTTCAACATTTTAGCACTGCTTTTAAGTGCCTATGAGTCAAGCTTATATGAAAGATGTCCTCTTTCAATAAGGATTACAAGGGTGCTGCTCTTGAAGTTTTAAAACAGAAAATCTATTGTTTAATCATTTTAGTGTTCATTCTTATCTGATAAAATTAGCATTTGTCTGGCTATTCCTAAAATAACAAAAATAGTCTTCAGAATAATCTTCATTACAAAGAGAATTATAATTATTTAGGTGGTCTGAAGGATCAATTTGCAATTTTGCATCTTGAAAGAAACCTAGAACATTAATTAGCTAATGTTTGTAATATGCTTTGAAGATGAAAAGTGTTAGGAAAGATCTAATAACAATAATAGTTCTTAGCAAACTATCAACTTCTACTCACAATTAAAACACCGACTGAAGTAATTTCAGTGAACTAAAGAAAACACAGTTGCTTCAACTCTTTGGGCCAGAAAGCCACAGCTCAGCTAGAGAGGGGATAGTGAAATGGAGTCAGTTCTAAGCATGCACAGGCATCAGTGTAAATTTGTAAAGTCTAAAGCAGAGCAAAAAGGGTTGCCAGGTGTCCGGTATTCACTTGGACAGTCCGGTATTTTCACCTCCTGTCCGGTAAAAAAAATTCCGAGAATACCGGACACCTGAGCTGTCCGGTATTTTCTGATTTTTTCCCCGGCCAGGAGGCGAAAATGCCAGGCACCTGGCAACCCTATAAACACTCAGCACCTGGCCTCCCCCCCCAAATTCCCCGCTTGCTCACAACACCCCCCGGCCTCCAACCCCAGCCCCTGTGCTTACCTGGTTCCGCAAGGCTGCCGGCACAAAATGGCTGCTGACCAAGGGGAAGCATTGGGTCTTAGCGCTCAACCGCTCCCCTGTTCCTATCCCTGCACTCATTCTTAAAGGGGACATGCTTTTTTATTTTAATTTTTGGCTTAATTTTTTTTTTCCTTAACAACTTTGGTCTCTCCCCCCCCCCCCCCTTTTTTTTTTCCTTCAACAGAATTTTTTCCAGGTGGTTTTTTTTTTGAGGGGGGGGGGGTGTTCAGTATTTTTGTTTCAACCATCTGGCAACCCTAGAGCTACTCAACACGCAGCCCATAGGCTGCATGTGGCACACTGCTCGTTTGTTTGTGGCCTACTGTGTGGTTTGGGTTTACACAGGGCTCAGAACACAGCCCACGGGTGGGATCCTTTGAACATGGCCTCCATTGGGAAAAGGGGCGGCCCTAGACTAGCTGCCAGCTACTGGCACCCTAGACAAACCATGCAATCAGCTCCCCACCCCACCCCCCCCCGCCCCGCCCCGCCCCAACCCCAAGGGCAGATATAAGCTGAGGTTTTTGGTAAACTGAGAAACATTTTGCCCTTATTTTCTATTTAATGTTTATTAAGTATATTTGTTTAAACAGGCATAATTATTCGGTTTGTCCGTCCAACCAATGTTTCTGAGATCAGATTAAAACAGAGAAATGAAATTTTCAGAATAGATTTATACACAACATTTAGACGATATTTCAGTACGATTTCAAATAAAAATGCATTACAAATGTTCATTACAATATTTATTATTACAAATCCAAAATAGTCCATTACGCTATCCTGCTTTAACTGCCATTACCACCAGATCGCCAGAGAGAGGGGGGCTGGGGATGGAGTTATGTGACTGGGGACAGGGGACTGGGGATGGAGTTCTGTGGCTGGGGACAGGGAAGTGGGGAGAGGGAACAGTGTGCCAGTGCAGGGAGAGTGTCCCCTGCACGCCCCCTCCCCCAGGGGGAAGCCAGTGCGTGCCTCTCCTGGGGTCGACCCCTTCCCTCCCGCGACAAAGAGAACCCCCACGCACCTCCTCCCCTGGGGCCGAACCTCCCTCCCATGGTTCAGGGAACCCCTGCGCATCGCCTCCCCTGGGGCCAATTCCCCACGTTCCTCCTCCGGGGCGGACTCACCCCTCCTGCAGCGCAGGGAAGCTTCCGCGCTCCTCCTCCGGGGCCTACGCCAGGCGTTACGGGAAGGGGAAGGGGCAGGGTTTGGAATTTGGCACCCCATTTAACTTGGCACCCTAGGTGGCTGCCGAGTTTGCCTATAGGCACGGGCCGCCTCTGATTGGGAACACGTTCCACAATGGTGAGGCATCTCACAAGCAGGGTGACCATTGAAAAACTGATGCGGACGGGCTGGCTAGAACAGATGGGTACAGAGTGTCATTGTTCCTAGCCCCCAGGGAGGAGGTGCCGGGAGCGCTGGGGCATTGTGGGAAGTGCTGGCTGCTTAGCCTTGTGTGGGCAGAGCCTGAGAGGTGCTGACTGGCTCACACTGGCCACGTTTGGGTCTGGCGCCGCAATTGGGCAGCCCTGCCTCCATCCCACCCGGAGCGACAGACTCCCATGTAGGGACCTCAGCCCCGCTTGGGAGTCCAGGACACGAAGCTCCTGGGCACCTGTTTTTGCCTCTTGTGTCCGGCCTGACTCGCCTAGCTCCCTGCCTGCCGCAGGTTGGAGCACTCTGGCTTGGGAACTTTTCTTTTTACACTAAAATCACTCCAAGAAATGCACAACCTGAAGCTTCAAGCTAAACACCCAAAATACTGGTATATCATTTTCTTTTTAAAAGTGCTCATTAAAAGTGCTAGTATATGGGTGGAAATCAGGTAAATATTGCATTTTATTAATATCAGCAGAACTGACTTAAACAGGGTCTGCGTGTTGTGTAGTCTTGCCTTAATCTTTATACTCATGCCCATCAGTGGGAAAGAAGCTATTTGCATATATATTTGCATGTATATGCAACCACACTTAAGTTGCGGCCCTCGGCATGTGCTGTGATTATCATTGTGGCTCCTGGGGCTTCCAACATTGAGTAGCCCTGGTCTAAAGCCTGTTCTGTGTTACACCAGCTAGGTATGGCCACCAGAGTCCATATACTAGTTGTGGAATGCAAGAGCACAATGTGGTCTGAACACACCCTATTTCCACCCCCCATTGCTGCAGGGATATAGCATATAAATTGGGTATGTCAGGTTTAGCCCATTTTGCAGTTTCATCTGCTTTGTACACCTTTCCAGTGCAAGAGCAGCAGAGCCGGGACATGGTTCTCTTTGGAAATGGTGCTACTTTTGGTCTTATCAATAGTTGCATTGAATTTTAAGCCAAATTACAGTCCTCTGAGGTAAATCAGAATTAGCCCTGTTTTAGAGATGTGGAATGTAAAATACACAGGGTACATTTAGACTGTGTTACTTCCGGTATCCCGAAAGAGCAACGCTGCTTCTTTAAAAGTGCCCACTATTTCCTGAAGTAGTAGGTGCATTATTTCGGCGTTCCTGTAACCCTCGTTCCATGAGAGTTAAGGGATTTGTCGGAATACTGCCTTATTTTGAAATTTTGCATTGTGAGGACAGCACCAAATTTCAAAATAAGCTCTTTTGATTTGGATTTGGAGTAAGCTACTCAATTTGCATAGCGCAAATTGTGTAGCTTATTCCAACAGAAGGGTGCTGTCTAGATGCGCCCAGATAAGTTAATTAACTTGCCCCAGGTCAGTAAGGAAGTCTGTAGCAAAGCTGGGAACAGACTGGATCTTTTTTCAGTTTTAGTTGTGTACTTTAACCCCCAAACCACCCTTCACATCTAGCAGCAAGAAACAATGGGAATTTAGTAGCTTTTCTTGGGGTAAGTATTTAGCTGCTTTGGTAGTTGACTCTCCAGTCTATGAAAAAGGTTCCTTTGTCAGTAGGTGCCTCTTTTCTGAATGAGCATATTGCTTTTTCCTTCCAGCTCTTTTGGTGGCCCCATTTTCCATTTGGCTGTAGGCTGCAGCAGTCACGTTCATGTTGCCTGAGCATGTGGAAGTGTGGGCTTTTGTCAGTTGCAGATTTATTTAAACTAATCTCTGTGAAGTTGATGACACCAAGGCCATTCTCTAAGGCTATGTCTATACTGCAGAGCTTTTCCGGGATACCTTTGGTATCCCGGAAAAGCTCTGCCATGTCCGCTTTTTCAGAACAGCTTCTGAAAAAGTGGACGCATTCTTTTGCCATCCCTGTAATCCTCATTGTGTGAGGAATGAGGGATGTCCTGAAAGAGGAGGTTTTTCCCAAATTTGACCCCATGTAGACAGGCCAAATTTCGGGGAAAAAAGCGGAAAAAGATACACAAATTGCGAACCACAATTTGCGTATCTTTTTCCAACTTTTCTTTGCAGTGTAGACCTAGCCTCATACAGCCAACATTCAATTTCACAGATAATTAATTTTCAGTGTTTGCAATGTGAGAAAGCTCCAGTCTACTTTGCTTCAAAGCAATCAGAGGTAAACCCCAATGTAGCCTAAAGAACAATTACTGAACTAAAACCACCCAAGAAGTTGTGAGGTTGGCACTGGCAGAAAGTTGTGACGATCTAGCAAATGTTTTGTGAACAAGGTGAAACAGACACATTTTCTCTTGGGAGCCGTCTCTGAATTCCAAGTGCACGGGTATGGATTTGCCAGCCAGCATTGAGCTGTGGAGCAAGGTGAAAAATATTGGCTGGCTGGTATTGTCCAGAGGGGTCCTGACTTTGACAGAAATAATCTCTCTAGAAGAGAGAAAAAATAGGGAGGGGATTGTTTTAACGGACTAGCAATCTGTAACAGGGTAGCACTCACCTCTCACGAGTGCCCCCCTCTGGCCGTGTGCATATACCTGCACTCTATAGGTTCCAATGGCTCTTCAGTGACTCAACCTTCCAGCCGAGTCACACATGCTCCATGTGCAGTCACACAAAATTCCTTCTGGGTACACATCTATCAAAGGCTCACCTCAGTCCCCTTTGCTAGCATCCTTCTTAGTCTGTTTTCCTTACTCAGAGTGGTGCCCCCGGAGCATCCCCTCTTGGGGTATGTCTACACTACCCTCCTAGTTCGAACTAGGAGGGTAATGTATGCATACCGCACTTGCTAATGAAGCCCGGGATTTGAATTTCCCGGGCTTCATTAGCATAAGCGGGGAGCCGCCATTTTTAAATCCCCGCTGCTTCGAACCCCGTGTAGCGCGGCTACACGGGGCTCGAACTAGGTAGTTCGGACTAGGGTGCCTATTCCGAACTACCGGTACACCTCGTTTCACCTAGTTCGAACTAGCGGGGTAGTGTAGACATACCCTCGGAGACAACATCCTCTCCCTTGCTACAGGGCTTTACACATCTAGCAGGGCCCATCATAGCCCATCTTCAATAGTTCTCCACACGGAGCTGCCCGGGGTGTCGCTACTCTCTTAACCAGCCATTACCCAGACTGCTCACTTTCAGGGCCCCAGAGACACTAAGGGTATGTCTACACTACCACCCTAGTTCGAACTAGGGTGGTAATGTAGGCAACCGGAGTTGCAAATGAAGCCCGGGATTTGAATTTCCCAAACTTCATTTGCATATAGCCGGGCGCCGCCATTTTTAAATGCCCGCTACTGCGGACTCCTTGCCGCACGGCTACACGCGGCACGGACTAGGTAGTTCAGACTAGGCTTCCTATTCCGAACTACCTTTACTCCTTGTGAAACGGCTACATGCGGCACGGAGTCCGCACTAGCGGACATTTAAAAATGGCGGCGCCCGGCTATATGCAAATGAAGCCCGGGAAATTCAAATCCCGGGCTTCGTTTGCAACTCCGGTTGCCTACATTACCACCCTAGTTCGAACTAGGGTGGTAGTGTAGACATACCCTAATTGCTGTTCTGGTCTCTAGCTCCTTTTATAGGCCTTCCTGGCCTCTGGTTGGCTGGTTCCTTCTGCAGTCAATCTAGCCTGCCTGGAGCACTTCTCTATGGTCCTTTCTGGGGCTAGATATGAGCCAGGACCACAGGGCCTCCAGCAAGGGGCCTCAGGACTGATCCACACCATCACACATAGGGAGACACATATAGAACTGCCTTTCTAGGGTCACCAGCACTACCACTACCAGTTTCACTACAGGTTGAACCTCTCTAATCTGACACCCTCAGGACCTAACTAATGCCGACCCAGAGAATTTGCCAAATCACAGGAGGTCAGTATTGCCTAGCAGAATTACCAACACTTCCACTGCTTACTGGGCTCTTAGAAGACTTTTAGGGGTAAAATAAAGCTAAGTAACAGCACAGAACACTGAGAGCCAGGAATGGAGGCTATAACCAAACTTTACTGGACCACAGGATAAGTGTTCATCCAGCTAACTAAAATTATGCCAGACTACGTATGTTGCCTAACCAGAGAGTATCAGAGTAGAGAGGGTCAACCTGTAATTGCTCCTTTGGCTTTTGTATGATTGTTGAGACACAATTTAGCTTCCCCAAAATGAAAATGACAAAAAGACTGAACTCTCATCCTTAGGAGCGCCCACCACATCAGGGAGATGTTCATCAGATGGGTGCAATGGGGAGACTGTATCCACTATTGTCACTCCAATCCTGCACTCTGATCTGCATGAATGGGCATGTACAGAGTGGGGCTCTGGGAAATAGTTGGGGTCCACCAAAGCAGATTGCAGATCAGAATCAGTCCTCTCTACCATGGAGCCATGAATTTTGGATTCTTCTGCAGGTACATTTTTGAAGCATTAAACTGACTTTAAAAAAAAAAGTGGTCTACCTGGAAGGTAGAAAATACAGCATAGAAAGACTTGCATATAGGCAGCTTGATACACGAAGTTTCTAAGATGCAATCAGATCCTAAGAAGATATGTCATTACCTTTTATTTTTGTCATCAACCATTCCAGTTCAATTTCAAGCTTGATATGGAAAGCTAAATAAAGATAGTGAAATGGATTTGTAGTTTTTAACCTTGCAGGTAAATTGCTAATATTAGCATTCTTTCACACAGACTTCTTTAGGCCAATAATTTCTTCTGTATTATCTAAGTGGAACTATGTGCTTGCTGCAAGACAATTTGCTATCCCCAGGCTTACAATGCTTAATTTCTTATGAAAATGTCAATTGCTTAGTAACCATTTGCTGCTGCTTTCGACATCATATGTTTTGTAAGGGAAAATATTTATTCTTGTGATGTGCCATATACTGGTTCTCCTTAAAGTACTTACTTGGGCTGAAAATATATACAGTTCTAAGTTTATATTCTTTCTATGTTCTTCTTGCTTGGCATGACGGAAAGTGGTCCAAATTACTGTCATGTGAATACTGCTGATAGACAAAAGAAATCCTCATAAGGTTTTTCATTTCAGACATGTTTTGGCTGAAATTTATGTTGATGCTTCTAACCTGTTTTCTTTTTCATTTCTGTTCTAGTTATAAGGCTATCTTCCCACAAGCCAGGCAGGTTTTAAGGGACAAGACTGTTCCTGAGCTACTTGTGAACTCTTTATATTTTTGTTTATTCCAATTCATTGTGTGTAAGAGAAAGGAAGATAAATGAATTCCAAACAACTAACAAACCAACCATAACATAGAGAAGGCAGTGAGTCCGTTAGGAATTACTGTGAGGAGCTCTTCTGCTTATTCATCAAAATGGCATATAAAAATACTAGACTGCTGATCTTTCTCCACTCTCATCAGAGAGCCCAGATGCTACCCTTCCGCAGTACGGTAGGTCTACACTTGCTCCCTAGTTCAAGCTAAGGATGCAAATGTAGGCGACCAAAATTGCTAATGAAGCGGGGATTTAAATATCCTGCGATTCATTAGCATGATCTCACCGGCGCGTTACTCTGCTTAACAGCTGATTTGAACCAGGAAGTGTGCGCCGGGACGTGTTAGTTCGAACCAAACCCACTTCCTACAAAAAATGAAGAGTAATGTTAGTTCGAACCAAGAGGTTTAGTTCAAACTAACACGTCCCGGCGCTCACTTCCTGCTTCAAATCAGCTGTTGAGCAGAGTAACGCACCGGTGAGATCATGCTAATGAAGCACAGGATATTTAAATCCCTGCTTCATTAGCAATTTCGGTCACCTACATTTGCATCCCTAGCTTGAACTAGGGAGCAAGTGTAGATATACCCCATGAACCCAGATTCCATTGCTGCCCAGCTAATTAGAAGAACATGCTCAGCCAAGGGCACCATTTCAGGCACATGGGGGGGCATCAGCTGTGCACTCCAGGATGTGGCTTGCTTTTCCTCCTGTTCCCCAGATGCTAAGGGAGTGAAGGGAAAGTGCTTGCATTCCGTGCATGCCTCTTACACCTGGCTGGTGAGCTCCCTTTTACAATCCCTTGGTGCGCATAGAAACATTCTGCACGTGGATGGAAAAGAAAACATTACTTGAGCCCCATTTGAATCACACACACACACGAAATACCCCTCCAGTGGAAGGGGCCTCTCTACAGATGCCAAGCTGATTCTACTAGCTTTACACTGGGTCTCTTGGCTCTGGGGCCAAGTAGAGTTGTGTCACAGGTCTGTTTGGGGTTTTCCTATGCTCCAACTATTCCCTGGAAGACACAAGGCTCACAGGGGCATAGCACCCATGGTGCAAGTAATATAGCCCTGAGGATGCACTAGTGCTGGAAATCAAACTAGCAAAGAAAAGCATCCTCAAGACAAGCAAAGCACATGCTTCCTCCACCCATTCCTTATATCAGTCCAGGGATGAATTGACCTTCTAGTCTCAAGCCTGTGAGGAATGGGAGAAGCCAAAGTCCTAAGACAAGCCCTAAAGCAAGGCCACACAACTAACACACAACCAGCCTAATTCACTTTAATGGAATTCAAGAGCTTAAGGAGAAACAATGCTGTGCATGGTGCGTGGTAGGAAAGAACTTAATTTAATAACATGAACACAGCTGCTTAGCTGCAGGCTAAGTATAAGCAGATAATGGTATAAGCTTTTCACTACTCCTGCTGATGCATAGGCCTTCTGTTCCAAACTCCCAGCTAAACAAACCAATGGGAAAAAGGAGCAAACATCTGAATAAGAAGGGTGTCCTTTGTGTCATTCTGAATAAGCTAGGGTGGCTTTAGTGAGCCTGAAAGCCAAATTATGCCTGCTGTTTACATAGGTTTGCACAAGGAAGGAAAGGCATAAACAAGCTACCAGAATGTGGCTGGCCCTTGTGTCAATTAGTTAAAGTGTAGTGCAGCTGTGGCCAACCTGTGGCTCGTGGGCCGCATGCAGCTCTTGCCCCCCGCAAAGTGTGGATGACGAAGCTGCTCCTGTGCCCCCTCAAACAGCCCCTACCCCTCCGCCGGCTCTCCTCAGCCCCCAGCTTCCCTGTGATTACCAGGTCGGAGCTGCGGGGTTTTAAAAAATGGTGCCCAAGATGGCGGCCATCTGAAAGGGGCAGCCTCCTTTTAACAAAAAAAAAAAATTTTTTTTTTTTTTTTTGCTTGACAATTCTTTTCCGGGGGGTGCTTTTTTTGTGTGTTTATTTTCCTTGACAATTCTGGTGCGTTTCTTCGCATTTTTTATGCCGCTGTTTTGGCTCTCTTTGTTGAATGGGTTGGCCTTCCCTGGTGTAGTGCAAGGACTGTTTCTTGATGCATATCATCCCAAAGGGCATAGAGCAGGCCACGTGCACCAAGGCAAGGACCAGGCTATGGAAGGACAGTGAAATCTGCCCCATTTCACCCCCAACAGTCCCTTCTCCCTGAGGCCAGCTGAGCTGCACAAAGAGTTGGCAGTAATTTGCATCTAATGTGGTAGTTATTCCAAGTTTCAATGTAAACCGAATGGCACTTATGAAAGACAAACACATTTTCTCAAGATTAACTCAGTCAACTTAATTACATAGGAAGAAATAGGGATAAAATTACAATTTTTATTAGCATATTAAATGAGTTTTTGTTTTGACACATGGAGAAAGTTTTGGCATTTAGTTGGAATAAAACTATTGCAAACTGTATAATGCTTAAACACACTCATCAAATGTTTATTAGAATTTTAATATATATGGGCTTACAGTCTTGGGAAAAAAGTTTTAAATTGCAAGCACTTGACCCAGAACATGTGCAAGTAAATAGATGAGTATTTTTGCTGTTCTTTATCTCCCTCAAGCCATGCCTCTCTCATAACTTAGATTTCTTTAAATATAGATTCACAGGGAAAAAATAAAACTTTTTCTGCTGATGCATCTTGGTTGGAAGAATGGAAACTTCCACGGTGAAAAAACAATTGTAAATAAGTTGTCAGATGAGAAGCCACAGTGCAACATGTGAGCCATTATATAAATAAAACAGATCAATTTTATTATTTATCAAGGTTTGCAACCAGCAAAGGTTTGGAGTAAGTTCTAGCCAGCTTGAATTCTCGAGAACTCAAGTGTTGTATTTACAGATGCCCTGATCCAACCACTATTTAAGTTAATAGGAATATTCCTATTGATTTTAATGGCCTTAGGGTTATGCCCCAAGCCATAATGAATAGCACAACAACAGACGAAATCAGTGGATCCTTTTGATGGAGCTGTAGACACACATTCCAGCATTAATATCACATTGTTTTATGTAAAACACAAACAAGTAATGAACAGTGTAAAATAGATGGTTTACCAGGACCACTGTAGGTCCTGTCAATTACATGTTGTCCATACTATTCTAAAACCTCTTCCCAGTGAAACCACCTGGGTTTGCTGTACTGCAGCTAAGCACTTGCACAGATTCAAGGAAGGTTATAGAATTTACTCCCTAAAGTCCTGATTTACAAAACATGATGGTGCACAAGTCACTGTGTGTTGATATTTTGTAGTAATTTCATGTCATGTATTAAGTTACATGTTAGAGAGTTGGTAAATGCATATTATTAGTGGGCAGACAAGCTACAGGAGAAGAATGGACAAAAAAGGAACTCTTCAATCCAAAAGAAGCCTGATCCTGTAAAGAATGTGTGTGCTGAGCTCCACGGGAATTTGGAATTGTAACTAGCTAGATAGGAGATGGAAACTAAGAGCATCTGGCTGTAAGTAGCCAGCCCCCCAAGGGGCCCAAGTAGTACTTGAGAATGTCCAAACCAATGGTCCATCTAGTCCAACATCCTATCTTCTGACAGGGGTAGGTACCACATGCTTCAGAGGGAATTAACTTGCTAAATTACCCTGCTTCTGGCAGTCAGAAGTTTAGAAACATGCAGAGCATGGCGTTGTGTCCATGACCATCATGTCTAATAGTCTCTGATAGGCCTATCCTCCATGAACTTAATCTAATTCATTTTTTAACTCAGATATACTTTTGGCCTTCACAACATCCCCTGGCAATGAGGTCCACAGGTTAACTGTGCGCTATGTGAAGAAACATATCCTTTTGTTTGAAACCTGCTGCTTATTAAGTTCATTGGGTGAACCCTGGGTCTTGTGTTATGTGAAGAGGTAACACTTTCTCCTCCACACATTCATGATTTTATAGATCTCTATCATAACCTCCATTGTCATCTTTTCTCTAGGATGAACAGTTCTAGCCTTTTTAATCTCTTCTCATATGGAGGCAGTTTAATACCTTTATTGATTTTTGTTGCTCTTCTTGGTACTTTCTCAATTCGAATATCCAATTTGATTTGAGATGAGGTAACCAGAACTGCAGAACATGCAGTATTCAAGATGTGGTTGTATCATGAGTTGTTATAATGGCATTATGATATTTTCTGTCTTATGCATCCCTTTCCTAATGGTTCCTAACATTCTATTACCTTAGTAGATGTTTTCACAGAACTAGCCATGACGACTTCAAGTTATTTCTTCAGTAGAGGCAGGTCATTTGAACCCCATCATTTTTTATGTACAGTTGGGGTTTTGTACATTACTTTACATTTATCCACACTGAATTTCATCTAGCATTTTGTGGTCTAGTCATGAGGTTTGGTGTACCTTTGTAACTCTCCATAGTCAGCTCTGGACTCACCTATCTTGAATAATTTTGTATCATCCACAAATTTTACCACCTCACTGTTTATACCTCTTTCCAGATCATTTATGACGATGTTGAACAGCACTGGTCCCAGATTACATCCAGCTACCTACTTCTCTCCACTGTGAAAACTGACCATTTATTTCTACCCTTTGTTTCCTATCAGTTACTCTTATCATTCAAGCATGTCATTTTTATCCTTAGAGATTCTATGGTACTGTTTGATTCATGTAAGAATTTTACTGTAGTTGATTCTATGATTTCCCTTACATAGTGTCACTCCCCCACCGGCGCAACCTACTTTGTCATTCCTATATATTGTATTGGTATTGTTGTGACCCACTGATTGTCGTTGTTGCACCGATGTTTCTATAATGTCTATCATAGCAATATCCTCATTTGACATCTGGCACACAGGTTCACCCATTTTGGTATTTAAACTTCTTGCATTTGTATACAAGCAGTTGTAAAATGTATCCCGATTTCGTGGTCTGCCTTTGTTTGCTGTAATTGAATAGGACTCTTTTAATGGTTGTTTATCTTCAGCTCTTACCTGTACATCATCAGCTTCTGTCTTCTCTTCACCACGATGTAGAATATCCCCATTGATAAATCCTCCCCTAGAGGAAGTGTTTGTCAGCTCCTAAATCCCCTTGAAGGAGAGTTCATCTGATAAAGTGGGTTTTACCCACAAAAGTTCATAATCCTATATATTTGTTCATCTCTAAGGGTATGTCTACACTACAGCACTAATTCGAACTAACTTAATTCGAATTAGTTAGTTCGAACTAAGCTAATTCGAACTAGTGCATCTAGACCTAAAAACTAGTTTGAATTAGCATTTTGCTAATTCGAACTAGCATGTCCACATTGAGTGGACCCTGAACCGAGGTTAAGGATAGCCAGAAGCAGTGCCGGCAGGGCATCAGATTAGGACTTAGAGCGTGAAGCCGCTGTCTCAGGCTAGCCGAAGGCTGTGCTTAAAGGGATCCGACCCCCACCCCAGACAGACAGTTCTCTGGTGTTCCCCACTCACTTGTCTGACTCGATGAGGGACAGCAAAGCAGTCCTGGCTTGGAGTGCCCTGAGTGCCCACACTCGGCACATCACAGCACTCGGCCATCAGCCCGGCTGCGCTTGCCGCAGGCTGCCATCCAGGGAGGGGAGTCAATCGGGGCTGCAGGAGAGCTTCCACCCCGAGGAGCCCGCAGAGCCACCCCAGTCCTCCCCATCGGGGGCTCGTACCCCATTCCTCCCTCACCTCCTTCCACTTGCCCCTCCCTAGCCCCCCTTCCTGATGTACAAAATAAAGGACACGTGTGTTCAAAAATAGAAATTCTCTTTATTGAACAAAACTCGGGGAGACTCGGAAAAGGAGGTGGGAGAGGGGAGGGCAACTAAAATGATCAGGGGTTTGGAACAGGTCCCATATGAAGAGAGGCTAAAGAGACTGAGACTTCTCAGCTTAGAAAAGAGGAGACTGAGGGGGGATATGATAGAGGTCTATAAAAGCACAAGTGGTGTGAAGAGGGTGCATAAAGAAAAGACAGGCTACTGGGCTAGATGGACCTTTGGTCTGACCCAGTACGGCTGTTCTTATGTTCTAAGCTCAGGGTCAGGGGTCTCACTGGACCACCTTGATTTTCATGCAAACCTGCTCCTGGGTGGCCAGGCTGGCAGCTATCCTGCCCTAGATGGCCACTTTCCTGTGCCTAGTGCGGAGGTCGTGGATGAGGTCCACGATCTCTGCACTAGACCAGGCGGGCGCCCGCCTCTTGTGGTCCCGGGCAGGCTCCTGGGAGCCGCCAGCCTGGTCCTGGGAAGAGGCAGAGGGCTGGGTGGCAGCGGGTGGCTGGCTCGTGCCGTGCCAGGTGCAGGGTCTGCTGGCTGGGTGCTGGCAGGCTTGCACCTGGCACGGGCACCGTAGCCAGACCGTGCCCCTTTAAGGGCTTCGGGGCCGGGAGGGGGGCAGAAGAGTTTCCCTGGTTTGGCCCAGAGTGGCCACCAGGGCAAGCTGGGAAGGGCTAGCCTCCCACTAGTTCGAATTAAGTGGCTACACAGCCCTTAATTTAAACTACTTAATACGAACTAGGCGTCAGTCCTCGTGGAATGAAGTTTACCTAGTTCGAATTAAGCGCTCCGCTAGTTCGAATTAAGTTTGAGCTAGCGGTTTGTATGTGTAGCGCCTATCAAAGTTAATTCGAACTAACGGCTGTTAGTTCGAATTAACTTTTTAGTGTAGACATACCCTAAGGCTACATCTACACTGCAGTACTATTTCAGGATAGTGGAGGTATACCAAAATAGCTATTCCACCTCTTTTGAGCATGCCTGTTACTTCAAAATATAATGAGCTCTCTATTTTGACATCCCTATAATCCTCATTCCACAAGGAATAAGGGATATTTCAGAATAGCAGTTTATTTCAAAATTAGTGCTGCATAGACAGCGCCAAATTTCGAAATAAACTATTTTGAAATTGACTCAAAATAAGCTAAGCAATTTGTCTAGCTCAAATTGTGTTCCTTATTTCAAGCTATAGATGCAGTGCAGATGCACCCAGAGGTGCCACAGTACTACTCACTGTTTAAAATTCAAAGAATAAGTTTATTCATAAAGACCAGCAATTTAAAATGATACTAAGCAAAGGCAACAGAAAATTGTTACCAAAAAAAGGGTAATCAGACTTTCCAGTGACTAAAACTTAACTCAGCAGCCTACAATCCTTGTTTAAGGCAGTTTTCTCACCAACTGTCAGTTCTTAGCATCATCAATCCATATGTCAAGAGATCCATTGTTCATAGATGCAAAGAGCACTGATCTCTTTGTTCCCTCAATGATGGACAAATGTTGTTGCTTTTTCTAATATTATCCAAAGTGTATTACCTGTGTCACAAGCATTAGGGTGATCCCTTGAGGTTTGGACTCCAGTGTCTTCCCCTACTGATTTCACACATCCTCATGTTAATTTGTTCCTACTGTTTACCTTCAGGGCAAATGAACTGATCATTATCTCTGGCATCACCGAGTTTTATTTATACTGGGGACGTGGAGACAACTGGCTTCCCTGTTGTCTGGAAGAAAACCTGTTTCTCCCTTTGTTTGATCATAGACAAGCATGCTATCAGTGAGCACTCAGAATTCCTTCTGCAATGGTAATACATACATTTCACATGGATATGAAGACCAGTGTGTCACCAGCTTCCATTTGATACCTCACATGGCATTCTGAAAAGGTAACTATCGTGACAGCAAAGCGTTAGGTGCAGTGGGTTTGTCAAGACTGAAAGGGGGGTTGTTACATCTGCCCTTTGCCAATGGGCACTGAGCTTCTCTTAGGGCCACAGGGTTATAAAAGATAAAAGCCTGCTGCTATTACCAGCTAACAGACCTACTCCTGGAAAATATATACATGTATCAGTGTGCATAGCTATAGATAGGAAATACTCACATGCAAATACATCAAAAAGCTTTATGTTTTGACATTTTAAAAAACCTGGGCTTGCATTTAATTTTCTTATTCAAATTTGCCTTCATCATAAAAAGAGCCTTTTTAGGGAGAGAGAATTTGTGTAAAAGCCTTGCAGTTAAATAAAACATTTATCTGAACTATTCAAGCATGAAGGGAAGAAGCACTCGCTAGTGGCAGAACAACAAACGAGCCTCTCCCCCTTATGAATGAACAGCTCTAATAAACCTAAGCATAAATAAACCCTAAAAAATCCATCAAAATGGTAGCAGTCAGTCAAAGAGAGCATTGCCATGCTATTAAAAATCTCATCTGCTCTGTTTTGTGAACCAGTCACAACAATGCAGATGGCAGGTTTCTTTGGGACCGGGGCAGGCATTCATGTGCATGTTTCACCTTTTTGCTGTGCACATGCAAGGTACTGAAGCTGAAGAATTCTTCTCTCAGATGAGAGTCACTATGGAGTGTCATTCCTTTCTGCCTGAGACAGAGTCAATCCACATAAGGAGATAGAGCTATCTAAAGGAATAGGAAAATATCTGCTTAACAAGAAACAAGGTAGCATCATTTTAATTTCAAACTATGCTTCTAATCACAGCCGGGGAATTCAGATTTCTGCTGCCCTGTCCAGAATTATTCGTGCATATCAAGGAATCTCATTTATTTCATTCTTTATAAGATATGCTCAGCAATTTAATAATGCAAAAAAAAAATCCCACCCCACAATAGATGACTCAGTGCTGCCAGATTCAAAGAAGACACTTCAGAACTGTGAAAAGCAAACAGCTTTAAATGAATTCTTTGATTCATTACTGAAATTCCAAAACATCTACACGGTTATCCCCTAACATCTACACGGTTATCCACATCCCACCCAAAAACCATCACCTGACACTGATATGTAGTTACTGCTTTGTCCAGATATAAGCAGCTACACTGTATGAAAGGCACCATATCTCATTAGCAGTACCTTCCACCATCCCTTGTCCCAGAGTGCACACTTGAAAACAAATCCCCTTCCATGGATTATTGTTTTTAAAAGAATAACAGTGAAAGTAAACTACCTATGCTTTAATTTACATTAGTCATTATTTAATGATCATCTCACTCCACAAGGTAAATCTTGCCAATATGTTTAATTGGTTTAGGAGCCCATGTGAAAATTTTATCCATACTTCTTTTATTAAAAGAAATTAGAGGTCAGGGAGCAACCTCATGAACACCTTGATGTATCTGCAGTGAACTAATGGGCAAAAGCCTTTAGAGTGGCTAGATTGTTCTTAACTCAGGATCAAGAGAGGGGCAAAGTTGGCTTTAAGCATTATCCGTTGGTCAGAACTGTGCCCTTTTGGACTCACTATTGAACTGCCTAACTAGTATGGGCTGCTCACAGCCCCAAAAAGGGACTGTGACGGGCCGCTGCTGGCCCGCACTCCCGGGGGTCCGGCCGCCCGGGGGCTCGCACGGTGGCAGGCAGAGCACACCAGCGCCGAACCCGTGGCCGCGGCAGTGGCGGCAGCAGCTGGAATCTGCCTCCGTGGCTGCGCCGACATGAGGCAGGCAGCCCCCACCCTGGGGTGTTAGGGGGAGGGCTGCGAGCGCCGCTCGGGATGCCGCCGACATGCCGGCAGCATCATCAGGGCGGCGAGGCCGGCAGCTGACATCAGGGCCGGCGGGACAGTTTAAAATGGCCTGCTGGCACAGGGAGAGGAGGTCTCCTCCGGGGGAGCGGGAGGTAGACCGCGTCTCAGGACGGACCGGGGACAGACCCGAGCGTGGCCGATGGCGCAACCCCGCGCTCGGGGATCCCAAGCCAGCCCCCATCGCAGACGGGCCGCTAGCCCGGGCTCCAGCAGTGACCCGGATAGTGCGCGACGCCCACGGAGGGAGCAGCCCGACCGGGCGAGAAGACGTGGCAGACGGCTGGCCCCCGGGTTTGGTACGGACCAACCCCCGACCCCTCCAACTGAGGCACGGTAAGCCAGGCGAATGGACGGATCGTTCGAGGGCGTGAGGTGAAGGGAGGAAGCAGCCCGGGGCGGAAGCCTTCTGGCGCCCGTGGGTAGACGGGTTACGGGCGGAGTGACCCCCGTCTACCGCGTCAGGGTGCGAGCAAGCCCCGACGCTTAGGGCCCCGGGCTGGGACCCGGAAAGAGGGCGGGACCGGGTCCCCCTCCCTCCACCGGAGGAGCGTCCAGCTCCGAGCAACGCCGGCATAGGCGTGTAGCAGAACCAAGTCACGCACCTCCAGGAAGTGGAGGTCGGACTAAGGGGCTCAGGCCCCACCCTGCAGGGACGGATAACAACTACTGGGTCCGCTGACCCCCCTCTTCCTTCCGGGGAGGGGGGTGATCGCACCCGATTGCCCGGGCTTCCGACTAGGAGCCCAGCCACGAGACGAACCAAAAAGAGGCGAAGGGGTCCACCGAACCCCCCTCTCGACCTGGGAGGGGGTGATCGCACCCCAAACCGCTCACAGGGACCTTCTGGCAATGGCAAGTTGCCAGAAAGTAAAGATGCTCCTGTCTAGCTTCCTACACTGTGGATTGGGAAGGGTTGGCACCAGAAGGTTACGCTGTACTACATGGGGAGTCCAGGGCACAGGAGGAATCTCCCAAGAACACAACATGAGTTTACTTTGCACAGTTGGAAGGGCACAAAACAGCCAAATCTAGGTCAAGGATCCATCCCCATGTTTCAAATAATAATTGATCATGCTACAAAGGCTTGATCTGTAGCCCACTAAGTCAGTAAGACAACTTCCATTGACTCTGTGAGCTTTCAATCACATTACAAGAGATTAAGGATCTCAGAGGTTGCTTTTCCTATCTTCCTGTCCTTCACTCTACTATTTCTTTACAACGTTGTCAAAAAAAACCCATCCCCAACCCCTCATTTCTTCATGCCCCACAAAAGGACTGAAAAATCACTGATTGTATAATTTCCAAATTGTATGTGATCCTGTAGTGTAGAGGAATAGGGTAGTACCCCTTTAAGTGAGAGGTGGGGAGCCCACAGCCTGCAGGCCAGATCCAGCCCACAGTAAACCTCAGTATTTCCCCCTTCAACAGGGCAAGCCAGTGCTTGTACTCCAGCCATGCTTCAAGGCTCTGAGCCTCGGCACCTCTCCCCTTCTGCAGGGCAGGATTACTTACCCCACTGCCAGAGAAAGCCCAAACTTGTTGGGAGCCAGGTCATTCACTTTTGTTTTGTTCTGTCTTGTTAGGAAACAATCTATGAGTTTTTGGATTTGTTTGGGGAAGGGTTTTTTTTTCTCTTCTTACTTGTGTGTGGCACTGGACTGATTTTTCTGTGGGTCAGTGACCCCCAACCAAAAAAAATCTTTCCCCAGCCCTGCTTTAAGTAGTTTGCAAGCACTGATGGTGCTCATCATTTTCTGTGCTGTGGAAACCAGCCATAGCAGCATTGTACATGTGTAACAAGGCATTTTATATTGTGTACATCTAGTAAACACAGCTATTTAAATCCCATTATTCCTGTGGTTCCTTCATATTGTGTTTTCTGTGTAAAAAGCAAAAGACAAATAGATCCTTAAATCTGTTTGCACCAAATAGTTAAAAATGCATTATAGCAGCACAGCTATTCCCAAGGGAAGAGTGAGGCATTGTAGAACTACACGTATAGATGCCCCATGTTCTCCTTATGAGGGTAAAGAAATTCTGCAGCAATTTCGGATTGAATCTTGCACCAGATAAATCTTATGTTAACAATGCAATCTCCTTTGATTTCTGAAAAGGCTTTGAGAAATGAGGTAATTTACTTACACTGTGAACTCTTTGGGGCATGGTCCACCTTTTTGGCTACATTTAAAATACACATCCCCAGCAGCAGCACATAGTTATATGATGAAGAGCCGTCTGTGTCCACACAGCGGTGTCTAGCTACACACCAATAAAAAGTTTTAGCAGAAGGAATGCAGCAAGAGAAGACTTCGTCAGCTTGCCCTTACAGGGACTTTTCACTACAGGTAGGAAAGGCCCCAACCTCTGGGAGTTGTCAGAGCCTTTTCTCACTGTCAGAGTCTTTCCCTGAGGTAAGATAAGGTAGGGAGAAAGTAATGGGAAGAGACTGAACCTCTCTCAGCTGCCTCCCTCTTGCCACAGCCTCTGCAGCCTCTGAGATCAGACGTTAGCATTATGGGTCTGGTCTCAGAGGAGGATTTCCATGTCTATGAGGTCCTACTAACCCTCAGGATGAAAATAAAGGTAATTCAGTGCAGCTACTCATCAAATTTCCTTCTGTGTGCCAGAGAACAGAATTTGCTTAGGTTTTGGGAGCCTGTTGTACAGAAAACAAGTTTCTCTTTGAAACTCACCATTGATTGTATTCTGCGACTAAAGACATAGCAGCAGATGCTCATATCAGCTCCCTGATACATATCCATATAGGCTAGAATTGTTGGCAGTTAGATATTTACATTGCAGAAAATGTGGTCTGCAGAAAAAGCATATATCGCTTGAAATGGTGGTATATGGAAGACTCTATTTCATAATGGGGTTTATATTTCTGGGCCTTAATCTTAAAATTGGTCATGTGGCCAAATGTGATACTAGCCACCTGGCCATACCACAGAAATATATGAAGCACTCCTAAAGGTGTCGTTCTCACAACAAGCTATCGCATGCTAATGCAGCACTATGTTCCTCACCCTTGTGCCACACCAGTACTGACGACTACAAAACATTTGCTGTCAATTCAAGTGTAGTGCATATATGCTCCCCAACCTGCACTACCGGGCTATGTCTAGACTGGCATGATTTTCCAGAAATGCTTTTAACGGAAAAGTTTTCCGTTAAAAGCATTTTCGGAAAAGAGCGTCTAGATTGGCACGGACGCTTTTCTGCGAAAGCACTTTTGTGGAAAAGTGTCCATGCCAATCTAGATGCGCTTTTCCGCAAAAAAGCCCCAATCGCCATTTTTGCAATCGAGGTTTTTTTGCGGAAAACAAATCTCAGCTGTCAACACTGGCCCTTTTGCACAAAAGTTTTGCGCAAAAGGGACTTTTGCCCGAACGAGAGCAGCATAGTATTTACGCAAAAAGCATTGATTTCTTACAGTAGGAAGTCGGTGCTTTTGCGGAAATTCAAGAGGCCAGTGTAGACAGCTGGCAAGTTTTTCGGGAAATGGGGCTGATTTTCCAGAAAAACTGGCCAGTCTAGACACAGCCCCAGAGTATACCCACCATGCACCCAATGAATAATATTGCAACAACTGCCCTAAGCAACATCGCTGCATGATTATATACTGTTGTGTAGTGTACTCCCTATATATGCTGACAGGAATGCAATACAAACCATATTATATCTGGCTATATTAAATACTTACATCACTCCCATTCCTGTAGTATCTGAGCACCTGACAATCTATAACATATTTATCCTTACAACATCCCTGTGAAATCAAAAAGAACTATTATCTGCATTTTACAAATGGGGAACTGAGGCACAGGAGAGACTAAATACAAGGTCACATAAAACATCTGTGTTAGATCAGGGACTAGAATCCGGATCTTTCAAGTTCTTGGCTTGCACAGCACAGAGAGAGCCCTGCACGGTTACAAAATTTATATTCACATTTGTCTCTGCACAAACGATTTCTGGATATCTTCATCTGTACCCATGGATATAAAAACAGATATCTGAAATTTTGTATCCACATCTGCATCCATAGCTCCAAAAATGAGCCTCAGATAATTCGCAGATGCGGATACCCACAGATATAAAGCAGATAGCTGCGGATTTTCAGGGCTCTGCACAGAATCAATAGCCCTTTATAGGAACCGACATTCACAGTTAACAATTCTGCACATGCTTATACAGAAGTGCTCAGGAATTACCAAGCAGAAGGGCTTCACAGCTGAACAAGCTTACAATACAAATCACTGTTCCAAACTCCACAAAGGCAAGATCACCACAGTCTGTGGATGTGAAATAGAGGCTGACAGCATCATCTTACTGGCCAGAATTGTCATGCTTGTCAGGTTTATGTGCTTTGGACTCACCATAGGTTATGACTGCAGACTTTGAGTGCAGATGGCAGTATTTATTTGGAGACCTGTATGTGTGCATCTAAGCAGAGCTTTCTAATCCTGTTTTTCTCCTTTGCTTTTGAAATATTGCTATTTTGTGTGTGCCTTTATGCAGATAGACTACTTATATTAAATATTGTATTTTACACATTTGCATTCAAATTATTTACTCATCGAGGAGTCAGACAGACCTTTCAACTCAGTCTTGGAAATGGTTTCATCACTTAAGAGCAGACGGTGTTCTTTTTTCTGAGCTGAAGATGGTGCTTCAGCAGTCGTCACTGTAGTTCCTGACCACCTTGCCTTGGCATTCTTTGTACCTAGTCTTAGGCCAAGATTTTCAAGAGTGACTAGTCACTCTGGATGCCTGCTTTTCAACACCTTTAAAGGAGCTCAGACCAATGTTCCCTCTATTTTTTTCCTTCCGTGGGCAGAATAAATTTTGTTATGTGTACCAAGACATGTGCAGCGCCAATAAGATATACATGCTGCTGCTATGAGAGGTTTGGGGCTATACTAATCAGCTGTGCGGTATTTGACTCTCTCCTGGATGACTGCCCAAGTGCTCAGTTTACAGGGAACATGGCTCAGACTTTTTAAGGGGTCTCAGGTTGGTCACCCAAAAATTGAGACACCCAAAATCACCAGTCACTTTTAAAAAATATTTTTCTATTTTTTCATGTTTCATTTAGGAACTTCTAGGGGAAGAGATCCACATGAGGATCTTCAACAACAACAACAACCGGGAACCAGATATGCCTTGATTTGTTATTTATCTTGACCTATTAGAGAGAATGTGAGCCCTCTGAAATTCTTCTCTGTTAGGTCACTGAGCAAACAGTGGTGTTTGCACAGTACTAAAGCACTTTCAGAATTTCTAACAGTGCCTGAACTCAGTCCTGCATAGACTAAACAGAGAGATATTTGTATTGGCAATGTAGGAATTATACTTTTTGCCCTTGTATAGCTTCTGTATCAAACATTTTAGTTTATACTTCCACATTCCTGACATCTTAATCACCCTGGCATATGCTGGGAGACCAATACAGCAGGACATAGACAATCCAGGAAGTTTTTGGAAAATGTTAGGGACAACTTCCTGGTACAAATGCTGACGGAACTGACCAGGGGCCATGCACAGCTTGACCTGCTGCTAACAAGCAGGGAGGAATTAGTAGGGGAAGTAAATGTGGGTGGCAACCTGGGAAGCAGTGAACATGATATGGTCGATTTCAGGATCCTGACCAAAGGAAAAAAGGAGAGCAGCAAATACACACCCTGGACTTCAGAAAAGCAGACTTTGACTCCCTGAGGGAACTGATGGGCAGGATCCCCTGGGATGTTAACATGAAGGGGAAAGGAGTCCAGGAAAACTGGCAGTATTTTAAAGAAGACTTATTGAAGGCACAGGAACATACCATCCCAATATGCAATAAGAAAAGCAAATATGGTAGGCGACCAGCTTGGCTTAACAGTGAAAGCCTTGGTGAGCGTAAACACAAAAAGGAAGCTTCTGAGAAGTGGAAACTTGGACAGGTGACTAGGGAGAAGTATAAATATATTGCTCAAGCATACAGGGGTGTAATCAGGAAGGTGAAAGCACAATTGGAATTGCAGATGGCGAATGATGTGAAGAGTAACAAGAAGGGTTTCTACAAGCATTTTAGCATAAGAGGGTGATCAGGGAGGGTGTGGAACCCTTACTGGATGAGAGAGGCTACCTAGTGATAGATGATGTGGGAAAAGCTGAAGTACTCAATGCTTCTTTTGTCACTGTTGTCACAGACAAGGTAATCTCCCTGACTTCCGCACTAGGAAACACAATATGGGAAGGACGTGGGCAGCCCCCAGTGGAGAAAGAACAGGCTTAAGAACTATTTAGAAAAGCTGGACATACACAACCATGGGGTTGGATCTAGTGCATCCGAGGGTGTTGGTTGATATCATTGCAGAGCCCTGGGCTATTATCTCTGAAAACTCATGGAGATCGGGAGAGGTCCTGGATGACTGGAAAAAGGAAAATGTAATGCCCATCTTTAAAAAAGGGAAGAAGGATGTTCGAGGGAACTACATACTGGTCGGTCTCGACTTAGTCACCGGAAAAATCATGGAGGGGAGCCTCAAAGGAATCCATTTTGAAGCACTTGGAAGAGAGGAAAGTGATCAGGAATAGTCAACATGGATTCACCAACGGCAAGTCATGACTGACCAAGCTGATTGCCTTCCATGATGAGGTGACTGGCTCTGTGGACATGGGGAAGTCGGCGGATGTGATATACCTTGAGTTTAGCAAAACTTTTGATACAGTCTCCCACAGTATTCTTGCCAACAAGTTAAGGAAGTATGGTTGGATAAATGGACTGTAAGGTGGATAGAAAGCTAGCTAGATTGTCCGGCTCAGTGGGTAGTGATCAATGGCTCGATGTCTAGCTGGTGGTCAGTATCAAGCAGAGTGCCCCAAGAGTCAGTACTGGGGCCAACATCTTTTCTTCCACATCTTTATTAATGACCTGGATGAGGGGATGGATTGCACCATCAGCAAGTTTGCAGATGATACTAAGCTAGGGCAAAAGAAAAACTATGTAGCACTTTAAAGACTAACAAGATGGTTTAATAGGTGATGAGCTTTTGTGGGCCAGATTCACTTCCTCAGATCATATTCTGGAAGAGAATTGGCATGACCATATATACCAAAGGAATACAATGAAAAAAGTGAACACATTATTAAACTGACAAATCAGATTTAGTACAGAAGGTGGGGTGAGGGAGAGGAAGGGAGGGAGGGAATAGCTATGTATGAGTCAATGAATGGCTAATCAGGGGTGATAAGTGGGGAAGCTATCTTTGTAATGGGTAAGGTAATTAGCATCTTTGTTAAGGCCCATTCGTAAAGTGTCAAATTGAAGCATAAATGAAAGTTCTGAAGTTTCCCTCTGTAATCTGCTGTTAAAATCTCTTTGAAGTAAGATGCATGTAGTAAGGTCATTAAGACTGTGTCCAGGTAGGTTGAAATGAGAGCGTGACCTATGCAAATTGGAGGATTGGTCCAATAGAAATTTGATGAGGTTCAACAAAGACAAGTGCAGAGTCTTGCACTTGAGATGGAAGAATCCCAAGCACAGTTACAGGCTGGGGACTGAGTGGCTAAGCAGCAGTTTGGCAGAAAAAGACCTGGAGATTATAGTGGTTGAGAAGCTGTAGATGAGTCACCAGTGTGCCCTTATAGCCAAGAAGGCTAACAACATATTAGTTTACATTAGGAGGAGCATTGCCAGCAGACCTAGAGAAGTGATTATCCCCTTTATTCAGCATTGGTGAGGCTACATATGAAGTATTGTGTTCAATTCTGGGATACCCATTACAGAAAAGATGTGGACACATCAGAGAAAGTCCAACAGAGGGCAACCAAAATGATTAGGGGTTCTGGAGTACATGACTTACGAGGAGAGGCTGAGGGATTTGGGGCTATTTAATCTACAGAAGAGAAGAATTAGGAGGGATTTGATAGCAGCCTTCAACCACCTGAAGACGGGGTTCCAAAGAGGATGGAGAGAGGTTGTTCTCAGTAATGACAATTGATAAAATGAGGAGTAATGGTCTCAAGTTGCAGTGAGGGAGGTCTAGACTGGATATTAGGAAAAACTATTTTATTACTAGGCGGGTGGTGGAGCACTGGAATGGGTTACCTAGGGAGGGGTGGAATCTCCATCCCTTGAGGTTTTAAGTCATGGCTTGACAAAGCCAAGGCTGGGATGATTTAATTGGGGTTGGTCCTGCTTTAGGCAGGGGGTTGGACTCGATGACCTCCTGAGGTCTCTTCCAGCCCTAGGATTCTATGATCCCAAGATTTATAAAAACTATCTAAAAACAAATAGAATTCTTTAATCGATTTTTCCACTGGTATAGCACTGTGAGTAAATCAGAATACTCAGTAAGATATAGCTCACTGCCAGAGGACTGCCAAAGGTCTTCTCTGAACACAGCAACCTTCAACTGTCTGTGCAATGTTTAAACTTCCCTTAATTTAGGAGCTGGACGGCACTAATTATCCTGAACATCAAAAGGTTTGCAGAAATATATTCATTCAACACTTTCTTTTCCTAGCAGTTTAAAATGACTCCTAGCTTCATTAGCATAAGTTTTCTCTTTAATTGGGTGCTAATGATGGTGCTTTTTCACAGGATTTTTCCTGCAGGTACCGTGGGGAAAGTAAACATATAAATAGATTTGGCAAGCTCTGGGACTAGACTCTCAGGTTAACTGAATCATTACATAAAAAAGATACACAATTACAATGCCAAGCACTGTCTTAAATCAACTACAGTGTTTTGCATTTCAAAATATATCATAATATGACTAATGCCTTTAATAAATGCCCACCCATTAAAAACAGAAACATCAGTGGTTTTCCTATAGCTCATTTGAACCAACCTCTAAACTGCCATCTTCTCAATTTCACAATGATTCATTTTTTGTAACAGCATTTAGCTTTTATTATTTTTATCTTGCATTGAATTCTGAACTAAGCAATTCCATGACTGGACAAACTTCTCTCAAGTGACCGAGGTCTAGAAACAGGTGGCCTCCCACCAAGGTTCCTAGTACATGTTTCTTTTCCCTTTATGTAAACACCCCTCTTATTAATGACTTGAGTGGTCACATAAACCTCCCTGGTCTGGCACCTGTGAGACCTAAGTGGTCTCAAACCACAAAGTTGCTGGACCAAAGGAGGTCAAGGCTCCCCCTGCAGCTGTCAGTGCTGCTCCTCAGCAGGAGCTGTGCTCCCTGCTGCCTGCTCCACCCTGCCAGACCACACCTCTTTTTGAATATCTGCACCAGCCCTGGACGGGGGTCAGCCCCAATGTCTACAGCCCTGATGGGGAGTGCAGCCCCCACCATCAGCCCTGACTGACACTGCATTCCCCACCACACCAGCCCTGGCCTGGGATATGCACCTCATCACCAGCCCCACAGCCTACAGCCCCAACTGGGGCTGTGCTCCCCACTGCGCCAGCCCAGCTCGGGGCTGCGCTTCTGAACCTAGCCACCCAGGGCTCTGTGGTCCTGCCAGACCACAGATATTGCCAGACCAGAGAGTCCCAGGTTTTAGAAGTTCAACTTGCATTTAGTTTTGTGGCAAAGGATTCCATGAAGGTGAAACCAGTTTCCTCTTCCCCATTAGGTTCCAGGAGAAGAGACTTTTCTTATCCTTTCACTCTGTGAATGGCAAATGTAGGGAGAAGTAGAGACAGTCACTGCAGATTTTCAAAAGGAGGGATCCAGTGATGGAGGCCCACAAGCTCTGGTTCAACTTCATCTTAGGTTAACAAGCCATCAAGTATCACTACAGGTAGGAAAGGCTCCCAGAGGTTGGGGCCTTTCCTACCTGTAGTGGAAAGTATCAGAGGTCATGTCTGTTTGCACATGTGGGTTCACGTCCTCTGTCTCCAGGCCCTGCAGAGGCTCCTATCTGATGCAGGTAGTCCAGCGTGGAGCATGCTTGCGTATGCTTTCCTTCGCCGCTTCCGAGGGCTCTGATATGACCGGCAGCTCCTTTATTTGAGAAGTCTTCCACAAGGCCTCTCCTAGCTGCCGGCCTTCTACCAGGACCTCCGCCAGACCTGAAAGCTGCTTTCGGTGACCAAGTCCTTGGGAGCCACCATGGAGGCAGACCTCCTCACGGAGCCCCTGCTACACAATCCCCATCTTTGTGTGCAGGTGGCTGAGTTCCCCTCGGTGCACTGGAGGTTTGTCCTGGCAGAAATCACCAGGATCGGAGACCTCCTCGACTATGACCAGGAAGACTGGGTTGATCCTCTAGCATTCGCCCAGGCATAAGGCTCTCCACCCTGTGTACTCCCCAGTGCTTACTTCAGGAGGTGAGGGATGCTTTGCTATCCACTGCTCAACAGGGTTTATCGCAACAGGGTCCTGTGAGAGGGTGCACCCCGCCCACCCCGCCCACCCCTTACCCTTATCAGCCCCTTGCCTTCCCAAGCATCCTCCCCTCATCATCTGAGCCAGCTGCATGTGTTGTAGCCAGTCCCTTTTCAAACCACACCAAAGAGTCATCTGTACATGCTCATGCTTCACACTCTTCGCTTCTCCACCCTTGTGTCACACCCAGATACCAAGTGAGGGTGGGGAGCTCTGGTGTCTCTATTCCACCTTGGTTCCATGTCCCATCAGGGACATTAGCTGAAGAATCTTCCAAGGCACTGTGAGCACGGGCGTGTACCTGTCATGTTCACTCCTGTTCCCGACACTTGCCCCTTCTGTGGCATGAGGGAGATCCTCGAATGCACTAGGTTACAGCTCCTACAGGTTAAAGGCTCAAAAAACAAGAAAGCAAACTCATGATTTTTAAGTCAATCTTATAATTTTAATGGAGCTTGACTCATGGTGATTTAACATTTTGGGATGGATATATGTTTAGCCTTAGCTTATAGATAGGGTAACTAAAGCAGATTTTAATTTAACTTGAACAAGATCTGAGAAGATCCTAATCTGAACACATGCCCAGTCCACAAGGCAATTTATCTCAGTACCAAACTGGTGAGTAGTCAGATAGATTCATCTAAGTAATAAGTAGTAATGTGTCCTTATGTGAATAATAGGAAACACTGCCAGATTATTCAACCAAATATGACACTTTTATTGTATGCAGCTTTGTTGTTGCCATGTTGTGCCTAGAGTATTAGAGAAACAAGGTGGGTAAGGTGGTATCTTTAATTGGACCAACTTTGGTGTAAGTTTGAAAGCTTGTTTCTTTCACGTATCTTGTACCACAGGATAGAATAATATTGACAATGGCTAGAAGCATTTCTGACAAGGACAGGGTTTTTTTGGTTTTGTTTTTTTCAAGAGTCTATTGGAGCCACCTTTTAAAAACTTGTCTGGGCCCCTTTAACTATAGGATAGACCCCGTGGACTACAATCTAGCCTTAGAGACTAAAAATCCCATGATGCTTTGGGGAAGGGAGGGAAACTGCTCTCTTCCAAGCAGTGCAGAGAGAGCAGGCAATGGGCTCAGTTTTGGAGAGAAGAGCCAGATTGCTGGTGTGGAGCTGCTGCTGGGAAGCCAGAGCCTGCTGAGGGCTTGGATTGAGCAGGGAGCTTCTGAGGCTGTTGATGGTTGTCCCTGATGGGGAGAGACTCTTGTTGTACCTGGAGCTGACTGAGAATGGCCTGCAGGGAAGGAACTGTGAGTACCTGGGACTATTGTTTGGGAAAGTGCTTTCAAGGGAAGGAGCACAGCAGAGAGACTGAGTCTGAGGAGAAGCCGTGATCTTCCCAGTGAACCAGGGCCCAGACCTGCATTGGGTGGGGCCAGCTTCAGTCTACAGAGGGCTAGTGCAGCTTGTGGCTGTGGCCAGACTGACCCACACATTCTGCGGTCTCCACTCTAGCTGCAGATTTTCAAGCATGCCCACGAAAGCGTCTGGGACTCTGAAATCCAAAGGAGCATATACTGTGTGGTGGGCTAAATGCGAGATACATTTCATTTATTACTGGATACTATATTTGTTCTTTTATTTTATTCAACTGCATACTGTAGATTTAAAATCAGAGTGATTTTTAATCTTAGGGTATGTCTACACTACCCCCCTAGTTCGAACTAGGGGGGTAATGTATGCATACCGAACTTGCTAATGAAGCCCGGGATTTAAATTTCCCGGGCTTCATTAGCATAAAGCCGGCGCCGCCATTTTTAAAAGCCGGCTTGTTCGAACCCCGTGCCGCGCAGCTACACGCGGCACGGGCTAGATAGTTCGAACTATGTAGTTATTCCGAACTATCTGTACGCCTCGTGGAACGAGGTGTACAGATAGATCGGAATGGCTACATAGTTCGAACTATCTAGCCCGTGCCGCGTGTAGCCGTGCGGCACGGGGTTCGAACAAGCCGGCTTTTAAAAATGGCGGCGCCGGCTTTATGCTAATGAAGCCCGGGAAATTTAAATCCCGGGCTTCATTAGCAAGTTCGGTATGCATACATTAACCCCCTAGTTCGAACTAGGGGGGTAGTGTAGACATACCCAGAGTCTGTTAAACCCTGATTTTTTAAATTGTTAAGTAAAGGTGTGTTAAGTCTAATTTAAGTACATTAGATGTACATTATTTATAAGGGGTATTTTGGATAGATCCATGCCACAAATTATTTATATAGATTGGGTTTATTCGTGGAGGCTGCCAAGGCACACCACTGAGTGTGTACAGGGGCCAACCAGGTGGAGGCACCACCAGTTATGAATTCTTTAGGAAGTAAGAGACAGCAGCAGAGAAGTGAGCAGAGGATTCCTTCCTACAACATCACCACTACGATACTCAGGAGCTCCTTTAATATCAACAAGATCAGGCACACAGGAGAGTGTTGCCTGCTGTCACGTAACCCAATGAGGAAAGGGGAGGGGGTAGATTTAAAATACACATCATGCTCACAAGAGATGTCAAGTAATGGGAATAGTCTTCCCTAGAAATCTGGTATAGCATAAGCAATGGCACTGTGAGATAGGGATGTTAAAAAGCAGGGAGGGGGTTGTAAACATGTAACCACTAAAATGGATGACAAGAGAGGGATCACATGAGGATTACCTGTTGTGATCCCTCCTTCTGGGGCATTTGGCATTGGCCACTGTCAGCAGACAGAATACTGGGCTAGATGGATCTTTGGTCTGACCCAGTATGGCCGTTCTTAGGTACTTTTGTCAGCAGTTGCATGTTTACACAGGGGAGAGGTGGCTCCTTTGGCATTACCTCCCCTCCCCCACAACCTGCTGCCTCTGACACAGAGTCAGCAATGGGAGGGTTGGGGAGGCCTTGCATGTAATCGTGCAGGTTAACCAATAAGCCCACGCTCGTCAGTTAATGATTTAAACGAATACACTAACACATCCCTCCCAACATGTGGTCCAGCCCTAGTCTGGACTGATAACCTTTTGAGCAAGGAAGTCATTCAGTTTCCAGAGTCAGTTTCATCATTGGCCTCTGCAAGCGATGTGAACAACAAAGAATAAGTAACTTGAACTATTTTTAGTAGTCTGGAATGGATTTTTCTAAAAGCTTTCAATGTTGGTATACAACTGCTCCCACTAAAATCCATAGTAAAACTCCTATTGGACTTCACGGGAAATGGGTCAATGCTGAATGCTTTAGAACAGTGGATCCCAACCTTTTTTATGCCATGGACTGGCAAACTCACTCACAAACATTTGGCAGACCGGTAGCATTTTATTTTCATGTTTGCATATTCATTATGCAAGTAATGAATATGCAAATAAACAGTTTTCAGTCCACCTAGCCCCAACCCAGCCCCTTGCTCCCCAGTGCCTAATACCCTTTCAACCCCACTCCATGCTTTTGACCCGTTAACCTCTGACCCCTACAGCCCATGCCAACACCCTCTTGCCCCATAACCCCACCATAACCTCACCCAGCAAACCTTTGCCCCCACCCCACTCACCAGAGCAAGGCTGCCCCCTGTAAGGAGCATGACCATAACGGCCATGTGGGCAAGGAGAGCAGCGCTCCTCCTTCGTGCCCCCTCCCTCCCCAAGCATATGGGGGAGTGCGATGCTCCAGCCGTCTGTCATTATAGAGTGGGGAGGAAGGAGGGAGGCACCTCCTGCTCCACCTCCCCCTGCCGCTGCCACGAGCTGTGCGCACAGAAGGAGCAGCCATTGGCAGCATGTGCATCTTCTTCCTTTTTCACACCCCCTACTTCCCCAAGCACGGAGTGGGGAGGAGGGAGGAAGGCGCCTTCTTCTGCCGCTGCCTGAGCCACCACAGCTGCTGGAGGTGAGCTTCCAGGAACAGTCGGCTTGAGCTTGGACAGCCACCGCAGCCTGGCAGCCAGTGGTTTGCAGCCCAGTAGAAAGCCACAGCCCGGCAGTTGGGAGCCGCTGCTTTAGAAGATTATAGAAATGTAAGACTGGAATTGGCCTTGATAGGTCCCTTGCACTGAGGCAGGGCCATACATTATCCTAGACCAGTGATACTCAAACATCAGTGGTTCGGGGACCAAATGAGTGATTGACATTACCCAAAAGAGCCACCATGGTATGAACTCATTTTGTTTCATTTATTATTTAATTATGAATATTTAGTGCTATAGTCTGACAGGGAAATATGTATCATATACTATTCTCACAGAAAAAATAACTGTTCAGATATTATTATTTGATCAACTACAATTGGTTACTATTGTAATAAAGGCATCTTGACTGGTTAATAATTAAATCATAGTGTTTTAGTACCACATGCTACAAAGAGCTTTAGGAGACACATTAAAGAGCCATTTGCTTCTAAGAAGGTCTTGTGAGACAATATCAAAAGTCTTATAAAATAGAGACCACATCTACAATTGCCCCCCATCCACAAGGCTTGTTACCCTGTTAAAGAAAAATATTAGGGTGTCTTAGCATGATTTTTTTTGACAAATTCATGTTAACTGTTACTTGTGTTCATGTTGACTAATTTATTCTTGCTTTATTATCTTCTAGATTATTACAACTTTATTATTTACTAGCAGAAATACCCGGTGTCACCCAGGGAAAATATAGTAAAAGGTCAATTACATTAACATTGCATATTTTATTGGAAATACTTTTCTCATATATTACTTTAAGAAATTAACATAGCTAGTGATGTGCTTACAAAACGACAAATCCCACAGGGTCTCTTTTCTCAATCCCCACAAATCAGGAAGGCCCATCTTCCCTTAAAGACTCTATGCAAACCAATGCCTGCAGCCTCCTTGCCAGAAGCCCTGAGAAATGGAGGGGATGTCTCCTGGGCTCTGCAGCAGCAGCAAATCACTGCTCCCCAAGTAGCCACTCCCCGAATGCCTTAAGTGCATGCTCCATTGGGCAACCTGAATAGACTTCCTAGTGGCAGTTTGGACTGGTTGCATTGATCAGACAAAGCAAAACACCTTCAGACCAGTTGAAATTAGTGATATCTAGATGATCAGAACATGCAGCACCTGAACATACCTGTTCTAATGAGAATAGGCTGTTCTGAGTGTACCGTGTTCTCCTCAGACTCCATGGGTGCTCAAAACCTTGTCCTCCTACCCACCTCCTCTTTGTACTGTGAGCTGAATCCTGCAAAGTACATAATGCCCGTGGCACTTGCTGATAATACACACAGCCCTGCCAGGAGAACGCACACAGCCCAAAGGAGGGAGAGTGGTGGGATGGCTCCTTTGGGTTTGGGGGGAGGGAAGCAACTTTAATTTCCAGAAGGGGTTCAGTCGGAGCCCGGCTGTGTGCAGATGTTGAGAGGCTATGGTAGCTGGAGGCTTCTCCCAGCCACAATTAGCAAGGCAAGACCCCAGGCAGCATCAGCCACATTTGAGTCTGTCCTGGAGACCTACTTGTGCCCTAGTATAGGGGAGGCTGTTGATTCTCTGCCCCACTGCAGCCTTTCCCCTATGGGCTTTCCCTTGATGGTACTGCAGGTGCCCACATGCTTTATCCTCTAGGATCTCGTAGTTGCAGTTTATGTGACACGCTTAACAGAAGAGTCCAGCAAATGCCTATGATCAGGCTCTTCTAAAAGCTAATTATTAGTGGGCCCAATTGGGGTTCTGGGGGAACCGATTTCGAGATATAACCAATTCAGTGATTTAAGCTAGGAAATCAGGAGTATCCATGCAAAATGTTGTGTTTCTATGATCAGGCGCTACTAAAAGCTTATTATCAGTGGGCCCAATTGGAACTCTGGGGGAACCAGGGGAACTGATTTCGAGAGAGAACCAATCCAGTTATTTAAGTTAGGAAATCAGTAGTATCCATTCAAAATTTGGTGTTTCTAGCTTTTACCGTTTTGGAGATCTTTCAGGACAAACAAACAAACAAACTTTCGGAAATATTAATAAGATTATATTGTCCTTTCAGACACTGAAATTAAGTTGACTGGTCTATAATTTCTTGGGTTGTACTTATTCCCCTTGGTCTAGATAGGCACAGGTTGAAACTCTCTTACCTGGGATACGCTGATCCGGCAACATGGTCTGGCACTGATACGTGATCTGGCACCAATGTTGAAGGACCAAAGAGTCCCGGTGGAGGGCCAGCAGCAAGGATTCTGGCAGGGCAGGGGGCTGCCCACAGAGAGATGATGGCTGGGCTGCCCAGCAGAGTTGGGAGCCGTGGTAGGCCAGTGGGGCAGGGATCTGCAGTATGCAGCTGCCCAGTGGGTCCCAGATCCCTGGAGGGACCCAGAGCCCCAGAAGAGATGACTGCTCAGTGGGTTGGCAGGACAGTAGGGCCAGCAGAAGGTGAGGCATAGGCCAGAAGGCCAATGGCTGGGTCTTGGGGCCAGCAGCAAGGGGTCCAGAAATGACCTCTCCTGGTCCAGCAAAATCCCTCATCTGAGACTGGTCAGGTCCCAAGAGCGCTGAACCAGGGAGGTCTAACCTGTATTATATTTGCCCTTCTCCAATTCTCTAGCATCTTTCTTGTCCTCCATGAGTTCTCAAGGTTAAACACTAATGGCTCAGAGATATCCTCAGCCAGTTCCTTAAGTATTAAGAAGTATTTTGTTAGGCCCCCCAAATTGGAAGATGTCTAAGAAATTCTCCATTTGTTCTTTCACTATTTTAACCTCCGATCCAACCTCATGTACACTGATGTTCACTATGTGAGTTATTCAATCATTGCAAACCTTTCTGGTGAAAACTGAAACAAAAAGGCATTCAATACTTCAATTAAGGCAGCATTTTCAGTTGTTGTCTTTCCCCCATGGCTGACTAATAGGTCTACTCAATGCTTTGTCCTCTTCTTGCTTCTAATCTCTCTCTATATATAAAAAAAATGTTTCTACGGGATGCAGAGTGACGTCATCAGGTCCATGTGGTCTGCTACAACTGTACCGCTGGTGAGGAATTGCTGGGACTGGGTCCACACCGTTATCTGAGCTCTGCCAGTGGGGGGGGGAGCCTGGCCTGGTGCAGTCTCAGCCCAGCCCTGCTCAGCAGCCGAGGGAGAGCCCAGGGGGCAAGGTAAGAGCTGAGGCCAGCTGGGGCAGAGGGAGGAAGGGCCGGGTAGACCCCGGGCTCTCCCCAGCCTAGAGGGTGGTTGGCAAGCATAGCAAGCACGGGGCTCAGCCCCCTAGTACATTTGTAAAGGGTAACAAGAAAATACTTTTTGTCCTTATCTAGCTTAATCGCATTTTGTTCTAATTTTATCTCTACAGGCACATGCGTGCGTGTATGTGTGTGTAATATATTCATCCTTCGTAATTTGACCTAACTCTTATATGAGTTTCAGTTCATTGAAGATCTGGTTAAATCATGGTGATCTCTTACCTTATTTCCTATCTTTCCTGTGCATTAGGATAGTTTGCTCTTGTGTCCTTTATAATGGCTCTTAAAATTGCCAATTCTCTTGGACTCTCTTTTCACATCTACTTGTTTATCACAGGATCTTATCTACCAGGTCTCTGCCAGCCTTCGCCTCTGTATCTTATTACAAGTCTGCTGAGCCCCTCAGTTCCCTTGCTGGATGCATATTTTTATTATGTGTTGTATAGCAATTTCTATTTACAAAATTACCTTGTCTCACAACCTGAGTTAAGGGCTACATCTGTAAAGGATTAGCAGGTCCCTGTATGTCACATGGCTATTCCGGGGGAAGGGAGGATGTAGAAATTAGAGGAAGGTGGGTCAAAAGGGAACTCATCTTGTCCCTTTCTCTTGGCTGATTTCATAAGGGAAAGCCTGTGGGAATTATTGATCAACATTTTTCATTTGATTTGTCTTTTGTTTTAAGAAGAAAAAGACAAGCCCTGAGGTAACAGCCTTAAAAGACTAATGCCTGAAGCTTTACTTGCCTTCCCTACCTACTGAAACCACCCACCAGCTTACATTTTACATCTAGGGAAAGTCTCAGAAGAAGTGGGTTGTGCCCACGAAAGCTCGTGATAGTATCTATATATTTTTTGTTTAGTCTGTAAGATGCTACAGGACCATTGTTTTATTTTATGGTTGTTTTTAATATACATTTAGGGAAAACAGATGGACATCACTTTTTGCCATCAGTGTAATAAGAATCTTTAACTGCATACCTGGCTGTGCGCATTCCTAAAGTAAAATATCAGCATACTAACTGATGGTACAGGATTCGGCTTGACAGGATTTGATTTAAATCAAGATGTGAGACATTGCTGATTTAATTTGGCATGTGAAAAAATATTGATCAGGAACCCGATGGCTATGTCTACACTATAGCCTCTTACACAAAAACATATGCAAATGAGGCAAAGTGTGGACTATCTCTGCACCTCATCTGCATAATTAATTAGACTCCATTTTTGCACAAGACAACCTACATCCAGCCTGCTTCTGCACCCTACCTACCACCCAGACCTTGCCCCCTTCCACCTCCATCTCCCTCCCAGATCCTGTACCTCATCCCTATTCCACTCATTGGCAGCCCTCACACACTCTGAACCCTTATTTTTGTCCCCACTTTAGAATGGAGGAGTGAGGTGTCTCAGTGGAGGCCACCTAAATGAGAGTTGGGGTTTTGGGAGGAGTGTTTTTGTTTCTCGCTTGTGTAGTTCCCATCTGATCTTTTTGTGGATCAGCGGCCCCTGATCCAAAAAAGGTTGCCTACCCCTGCCATAACTAAAGAAAACATTGAAACCTTTTGTATTGGACATAAATTATTATTTTACTTTATTTACAATGAAGTGTGATAAACTAACATGAGAAAGTTAACATTTAATCTGTTTAATAATTGAAATTAAACCGTTCTCCCCAGCTGCAGCATTAGCAAAATGGCTTGGGCATAATTATGTAATTAAAGGTGGGTTTCCATTAGCAACTGGCGGTCTGCGGAAAGGTTTACATTGAGTCATGTGGTCCACGGGCCAAAAAGCTTGAGAACCACTGGAATAGAGAAACCCCTGGCCTCTTCCCCCCCCCCCCCCCAAGAGACCACCACAGGCTCCCTGCTGCTCCACAAGAGCCCACAGAGAGATCGAGTCTGTTACAATGGTGGTAAATCACCATATTGCTCCAGTATGGATGATGGACAGACTCTTTGTGAGTCTTCCTCATCCAAACGGTTGATTTAAACAGCATGGTAAGATGCCACATGAAAACATTTGGTGCGTCTGCGGAGAGGCAGGATGTATGGTCTCTCTCCAGAGAGTTGTCATGACTTGTGTCTCGGCGTGAACAAGACCCCTTTGTGAGCTCTGTGAAGAGGTGAGATGTTTTGACTTCCAGCTTCAAGGGATTTGTTCTTCTGTCTTTGGGATGCACATTGCTTTGACCTGAATGGAGTTAGCTGTGACAACTCATTTCTGTGTTATTCTGACACACAGAGGCTGTGTCTAGACTGGCATGATTTTCCGGAGATGCTTTTAACGGAAAAGTTTTCCGTTAAAAGCATTTTCGGAAAAGAGCGTCTAGATTGGCACGGATGCTTTTCCGCAAAAGCACTTTTTACAGAAAAGCATCCCTGCCAATCTAGACGGGTTTTGTGCAAAAAAGCCCCGATCGCCATTTTCGCGATCGGGGCTTTTTTGTGGAAAACAAATCTCAGCTGTCTACACTGGCCCTTTTGCACAAAAGTTTTGCGCAAAAGGGACTTTTGCCCGAATGGGAGCAGCATAGTATTTCCTCAAAAAGCACTGATTTCTTACAGTAGGAAGTCAGTGCTTTTGCGGAAATTCAAGCGGCCAGTGTAGACAGCTGGCAAGTTTTTCTGGAAAAGCGGCTGATTTTTCCGGAAAAACTGGCCAGTCTAGACACAGCCAAAGTGAAACCTATGCTGAAGACCCCACATTCAGTGAGAGAAAGCGCTGCTGTCAGAAAAAGTAAATTCAAAGTCTCTCTAATTTTCTTCAAAGATCACCTCTACCAGGCAGTGGGGCTTTTACTGTTTGGTCCCTTATATGTTTGAAGGGTGACTAAATGTTTTCTGGATCTTTTTGGGTCATATCAACAGATTGTTTTGGGATCAATCCTAGATTAAAATTTTATTAGGCCCTTTGTAACCAAGTTGGGAAGTGGTCCCATTTGGCAATTATTAATTGGTATTATTTACATTGCCATCTTGGTATTAACATATACATTTCTCAGTACCTTTACATATAAAATAGCCCATCCCCATTGACCTCCATGGGCAATGTACCTTGTAAGAAGAGATGGGGATACAGTGAAGGGGTTTAAACAAATATGGTGCAATTGTAGAAAAAATGTTGTGTGTCTGAAAACTGTAGGTACTGGGGGTACTTATAAATTTTTTAAAAGGGATACTTTATTTAAAAAAGGTTGAGAAACACTACTCTAAACTATTCCTTTTGGCCTCCCTGTTTCCTTTCTCCTTTGACAAGTTGGGCAGGTAGCAGTTTTGGTAAAAATATATCAGACATGTGCACGCAGTGCACACTCTACCTCAGCTGGTGCTGGATAATCAGAGTCTCAATTCTAAAGGATTTGGCATTACCCGAGGTGATAGATCCCCCCACGTTTTGTTGTGAATTTTCCAAAGAAAATGCTGGTGTTTTCTATAGGTCACCCACATCTCCTAGTCATAGCAGAGACTTGGGATTAACATGGCTTTCTCAACTAAAAGTCTTATACATGTTCGGACGTCGTGATTGTGAATACCTGGAGAGGCAGTCTGCCAAAGGCAAGGCTGGCCTTGAATCTTAATATCTATGGCTTCAGTTGAATGGCTTGTGTGAAATTTAGAGCAGCTCAGAAAGACCTCTCTCCTTTACTTAAGGATAGACTCTCACAGCAGCCTGCAGGAAAAAGTCCTCGTGACAGACTGAAAGCCTCGCTTGCAGTGTATCCTCAGCCTTCGGCTACTTATTGCTTCAAAAACGCGAGGGCAATTCTTGTGTTGTGTTAGTTTTATTTAAAAGTTTTTTCTGAGTGTTATTTTAACAGGTAAGTTAATCTCTTATGTTCACTGACGTATCAAAGGAGGTGTGGGGGGGTAATTGCCCTTCTGCTCCCCCCATCATACCTCTGCTCGCTTGCTCCTCCTCCATCCACCACCACCTTTTGAAGCCTCCTCCCTGCCTCTGCACCCCCATCCTAACGTTCCTCCCTCTTCAACAGTGGGATAGTGCCCACCCCAAACTGGAGGAGGTGGAGGAATACACGGTACAAGCATCCCCGCCCCTGTCAAGCTCAGCTGTGCTTCAGGTTCGGGGCCCTGTCATGTGGTGGCGCGGGATATGGGTGGCACAAATTTTGCTTTTGCCCCCGGGCGCATAACACCCTTGCTACGCCTCTGCCTCCGTAGCTCCACTGTCATGGCCCTGCTCCTTCATTCATCAGCGAAGAGTGCAGGGTCTATACGTAAGCAAGAATTGTCCAGCAGCATCCTGCAAGGGTGACCAGATGTCCCCACTTTAAAGTGACAGTCCCAATATTCAATATTTCTTATATAGTTGCCTATTATCCCACCACCGTCCCAATTTTTCACAGTTGTATCTCGTCGCCCTACATCCTCCCACCAGAGGCTCATCCTCCTAGCTTGTCATCTCGGCACCACTGGGCCAGGACCACAGCCTCCCATATATCTTGCAGCCTAGTGTCTTAGACACCTCAGCCATGTTGGGAGCGTTCTTCAGCTTCATTGTCCATGCTGCCATAACACTGGACTCCCACCCTACCTCCCCTTAACTACCAACAATTGTAAAAATAAAAACAGTTGAAAATTAGGAGGGGGGAAAACTTTAAAAATGAAAAAAAAATCAATAGTGAACTGTTAACATAGGGGAAAAAATAAAAACTGAATTCTGCCAAGCCTGTATATGGTAGAACCCATTGTGACTATGTTAGTTTGGAAAGCCATGTTGGTTTTCCAGATCCTGCTCTAGAGTTTGTAATACAACAGAAGGTTTACTTCTGCAAAAGGTAACATGTACCAGGCTTATGTTTTCAGTACCTGTACCACTAAGCAAAATGCAGGACAATGTAGCACTTTAAAGACTAACAAGATGGTTTATTAGATGATGAGCTTTTGTGGGCCAGACCCACTTCCTCAGATCAAAACCACTAAGGATAGTCAATCTGAGCATCTTATTCTGTCACACTGATAAGGAAGCCCATGCCTGCTTCAGTAGGGTTTGTTAAAAAGAAATCTTTTCTTTCATGAGGGGTGGTCAGTTCACATGATAATCAGTCAAATATTAATGCAATGATAATACGGATAGCTACATGTATTTACTTCAGCGAACCTGCATATACACATGTAAAGCTACAGGCTTTTGGCAAGAGAAACTCACACAGTAAATGTAAATAAGAGGTAAAAAAATGAGGAATCGGAGGACAGCTCCTTCCCTTTCCCCAACACACCTACTCAGCAAAAAGAACCCGCCAAAGCTTCTTTCTTCATGTAGTCAGAAGTAAGAAGGGAGCCTGCTGAGATATTTTCAAGAGAGAATCCTGCTGGGATGATTTGAAGAACAAAAGCAATCAGCACTAATAACTGCCTCCTGTTTACATTCTTAGGGCCTGCTCCAACTCCTGTTGATGTCAAGGGAAAGAGTCCCCATTACTTAAACGGGAGTTAAATCAGACCTTTAATTTACATCAATGTTATACAAGTGTGTTGTTGTTCTGTGATGTTAAAGAAAGAACTGACAATGGGTGGGTTTTATAGGTTTTTAGATTGTATTTTGTACTCAAGTTTACGTATGAATAAGCTCTACACTAGCACTGCCATTCTGATCCGGATCTATCTGATTTTGCAAGTTGTTTTCTTCAGTTAAAAATTATATTACTTGTAAATCACAATTAGTCTAAGGCAGGGGTGAGAAACCTAGGGGCCAGATCCAGCCTGCAGCTTCAGGGCTTCCCCTCTATAGCATCAGGGAGCCTCTACTGGTGCTCCTGGAGTGCCAGCATGGGCTCCCTGCTGCCGATGGGGGGTAGCCCCGAGCCTTGCAGGATGGACTCAAGCAAGCCAGGGCAGGATCCGACCTCGTGGGGGAAGGAAATGGCTCCACACACTGCCACTCCTCCTCCCCCCTGCTCCCAGCTAAGGAAACGGAAGCACAGCAAAGCACTGTCTGAAGGCTTTTCCCTTGCTGCTGTGATTGGCCATAATCATGGCCAATCGGAGCAGCAGGGGACAGTACCGGGGGTGGGGAGTGGGGGACGACACAGAGCCATGTGCTTCCTCTTTGAGCTGCACCAGGTAAGTGCCCCCCTTCACCCAGACCTTGCACTCCCACCCTGCTCCTGCATTCCCCTACCACCAAGATCCTCCATCCCCAGTCCACTTCTGCACCCTCCCAGATCCCCCACCCCTCAGCCCTCTCCTGCACTTTTCCTCCCACCCAGAACCTCACCTTATTCCTGCAACCTACCTCCCACTCAGATTGCATAGTCCCACTTCGCTTCTTCATCTACCTCCCACCCAGGCCACACCCCAACCCACTCCTACACCATACCTCCCACCCAGAAACTCCCACCCCCATTGCCCAGCCTGCTCCTGCACCCCTTCCACCCAGACCCTGCACCCCCACTCCATTCCCGCACCCTCCCTCCTGCCCAGCCCCCTCCCACATGTGAACCCCTCATTGTTGGCTCCACCCCAGTGTCTTTCTGCTTTTGGGGGAGGGCACATTAGAAAGGTTCTTTTTTATTGTTGTTTGTTTGTTTAGAGGTGGGGGTTTGCCTCTCACTTTTGTGCAGTCCCCAACTGATTTTTCTGTAGAGCAACAGAGTTGCAGAAGTTCTCAGTATTGTCACCATTATTTCTATGCTGCCAGTTGCTCTGGGCTTCCAGAGAAAGCAGTAACTATTGGCTTGGCGCCCAGCTATAAAGGCAGCACCCTGCCAATACCATACCATGCTACCTTTACTTCTGTGCTGCTTCCTTCAGACCTGGGCATATAGAGAGTGGTGGATGCATAGCAAAGGGCCTAGACTGCAGTCAGTAGCACAGAAGTAAGAGTCACAATATCATACCATGCCATTGTTGCCTCTGTGATGCTGTTGACGGTGACTTTGTCTTCAGAGCTGGGCTCCTGGCTCATGATCACAACATCATACCATGCCATTGTTACCTCTGTGCTGCTGCTAGCAGTGACTTTGTCTTCAGAATTGGGTTCCTGGCCAGCAGCTGCTGCTGACCAGCTGTCCAACTGTGAAGGCAGTGCCGCCACCAGCAAAGCTGCAGCACAGAAGTAAACCAGCTGCAGCACAGAAGTAAACAGTAGGAGTACTCCCCTTATAATAACCTTATAAACCCCTTTCCCAAACCTTTTTAGGTCAGGATGCCTACAATTACAACACTGTGAAATGTCATATTTAAATAGCTAAATTTATTATTTTTAATGTCCTATGACTTTGAAATTGACCAAAATGGACAGTGAATTTCATAGGGTCATACATATTATAATTCAATAGTATTATAGTGTTGCAAGAACTTTTTTCAGGAACATTTTAGTATGAGTGTCCAGTATATGAATTTTTAAAAATATTTAGAATTGCAAAAAGAGTAGATAACGTGAAGAGTTTGTACAATGTCTCATTAAATCATGCTTTCAACATTAATTCTAATTTGCTTTTGGTAAAAAATACTATCATGTGGATTGAAAATTGTCCAGCTCACCATATATAAAGGTGAATGATAAGCAGCCAATTGTGGAGTTGAAGCAAAATGCAGGACTATGTAGCACTTTAAAGACTAACAAGATGGTTTATTAGATGATGAGCTTTCGTGAGCCAGACCCACTTCCTCAGATCAAATAGTGGAAGAAAATAGTCACAACCATATATACCAAAGGATACAATTTAAAAAAATGAACACATATGAAAAGGACAAATCACATTTCAGAACAGGAGGGGGATGCGGGGGGGGGGGAGGAAGGAAGGTAAGTGTCTGTGAATTGATGATATTAGAGGTGGGGAGAGTGGGATGTCTGTGAGCTAATGGTATTAGAGGTGATAATTGGGGAAGCTATCTTGGTAATGGGTAAGATAATGTGAGTGTTTGTTCATTCCTTCTCGGAGAGTGTCGAATTTTAACATGAATGACAGTTCAGAGGATTCCCTTTCAAGTGCAGATGTAAAAGGTCTTTGTAGCAGAATGCAGGTGGTTAAGTCATTGAGAGAGTGTCCTTTCTGGTTGAAATGGCAAGAAACTGTTTTTTCTTTGTGATCTTGTCTGATATCTGTTTTGTGGGCATTAATCCTTTGGCGAAGTGTCTGAGATGTTTGTCCAATTGTGGAGTTGTGAGACTATATCCAATAGATGTCACAGGAATTGGAGTTAGATCCAATCTTACTGAACCATCTCCATTTTTTATCCAGAAGTGAAAGGGAAAGACCTCCATGTTAATGGAATTTGTAAAAGATGTTGCAAATACCAGTGAGGTCAGAAAAATAACACACAGGTGCCTAAAGGCATTAGAAATAGAGATCACAAAGAGAGAGATTCGTCTGGGGAAAAAATGTAAGCTAATGTAGCTGTGTGTGACTATTGTAAATCAAAACAAATAGGAATAAACTTGGGAAGGAGTCATGCCAGAAGAGATCCAAAAAAATATGATTTTCCTAGATATGTGTAGCAGCAGCAATTCCCACTGGGATATCTGCAGCAATATCCCCAAACCCAGACAGGGAAGGTGCCACCTACAGCATCCAGCCATAAGTTCTACATCAACCCTCTAAGATCTTGTTTTCCACAGAAGAGTTTCCACAGGGACAACAAAATATTGCTGGAGAAGTAACATTCTGCTCTTTGGAGTAAACTGCATCATCTATGCCCATTCAGTTTATTTTCCTCCCTCTCTCAGGTATGGAAAATTAATCTGGGTCCATACTTTCTCTACCCAACAGTTTCTGCATTTTGGCCCATCCCATCCTTGTACCTGCCAACTTATCACTCACCTCCAGGGATGCCACTCCTTTTAGTCTCTAAGGGTATGTCTACACTACCCCGCTAGTTCGAACTAGCGGGGGTAATGTAGTCATCCGCAGTTGCAAATGAAGCCCGGGATTTGAATTTCCCAGGCTTCATTTGCATGAAGCCGGCCGGCACCATTTTTAAATGCCGGCTAGTTCGAACCCTGTGTCATGCGGCTACACGCGGCACGGAGTAGCTAGTTCGGATTAGGCTTCCTAATCCTAACTAGCTGTACTCCTCGAAGCCTAATCTGAACTAGCTACTCCGTGCCGCGTGTAGCCGCGCGGCACGGGGTTCGAACTAGCTGGCATTTAAAAATGGCGCCGGCCGGCTTCGTGCAAATGAAGCCCGGGAAATTCAAATCCCGGGCTTCATTTGCAACTGCGGATGACTACATTACCCCCCTAGTTCAAACTAGCGGGGTAGTGTAGACATACCCAAAGTTCCCGACATTCTACACACATGCAATGTCCCTTCGTTTAGTTTGCTGAAAATTGTTCAGTACATCTGCAAGCAAAAAACTCATGGACCCAAAGCACAAGAGAAGTAGTTCCACTAGCATTGTAAGCTTTCTTGCAGGTTTATTTTGGATCCCTCCTTTGGGGTTCTGGCATGCTTTGTTGCTAATATTGTGGCCTGGCCATGTGGAGAAGTACTGACTTATAGAACTGTCTCCAATGTGAGAGTTCCAATTTGTGGAAAAATTCACATTTTGAAAGTGGGTTTCATCCAAGTTGGGGAGAAAACAAAGTTTCCAAGAAACAGAAGTTCTTTAAAAATGCTGTGTCAGAAACTAGCACAAGGTTTCCCAGAAATGACATTTGTCCCCAGAGCCCTGCCCCCAGTGTATAAATTGACACCGCATATAACAGCATTGAAACTGAGGAGAAGATCCATTTCACTTAGCAGCTCCCAGGGTCAGCAGTTCCCTGAACCTGCCATCCCAGGATTTTCAGCCTTCCAGGCCAGTTGGCAGCCCAAGTAGCCAGCTAGGGGTCTTTGTGATGGGGCAGTTGGCACAGCAGAGCTGCATCAGAGCCTCAGGGTCTGTTTCTCAGGTACCAGTTCCAGGACTTCCAGGCTCTTGCAGAAAGGAGCTTGGGAGATGAGCCTGGTTAAAGCCAAGGCTTTCAAGCTCCTAGCTCCTTGCAAAGGAGCCTGGAATCCCTAGCATGGAAAGGCTGCCTCAGAGCCTGAAAAAACAGGGTCCACATTGTGGGGTAGTCCAGATAGCAAGGCTATCCCAGAGCTGTTACAGGCTCTGAAAAACCAGAACCCCCAAGCTTCAGGGCCATGGAAACAGTAAGATTGCTCTGGATCCCACCAGGCAAGATAACAGGAAACCTTGTAGGATGATGAAAGTCTGTCAGACATCACAGACTTTTGTGAAAAAGTTCAGGTTTAACAAGTAAACTTTTTCCAGTGGAATGCTGGAAAAATTCTGCCCAGCTCCACTGACTCACCTAAAGATTTCAGTGTTGCTTTCCAGTGCAACTACATTAAAAATGCATAATTGTGATCCCCCCAAGCATACTAAAACTGCTTCAACTGAGCATAATGCCACCAGATCCACGCAAGCATTAATGACCAATTATGGTTTCTTTATAAAATGGATAATTCAATGATTTCCCAGTTCTGTTCATTCCCTTTGAAGCATTTGGCATTAGTCACTGTTGGAAGATAGGATACGGGGCAAGATGGACCATTGAGGTGCATTTACACTGCATGACCTCAAAATAAGCAACACAATTTGTGCTATAGATTATTTCAAGGTAATTTTGAAATAGCTTATTTCAAAATTTAGCACTGTGTCTACATAGTGCCGAATTTCGAAATAAAGCCCTAATCCCTGTAACGAGGGTTACAGGGACACTGGAATAACGCAGCCGTTATTTCAAAATATATTTTCAAAATATATTTTGAATTAACAGGTGCATTTAAAGACATGAATAGCTATTCCAGGATAGTTCTAGTATCCCTAAATAGCACCGCTCTCTAGATGTGTAGCCTCAGTGTGACTAGTTTGGTCATTCTTAAGATTAAAGATGAATAGTAAAATGTGACTATTTTGGTGATTAAAATTCTGGGGAATGCTTATTTGCATTGATGCAGGTTTTTAATGAAACTTTAAACTTTCAAGAAAGGCCCCTGTGGCCCCTTACCTGAGCGACATTTCTTGGAGCTAGTGGAGCAGAAGAGGCTGGGGCTGGGTCACTTGTTTCCCTTTGCAGGTAAGTGTGGGGAAGCAGGCCAGGCTCCCTGCTCCTAGTGCTAGATCCCCACTAAACCCCTGGGCCACATCACTCAGAGAAAGGGTCTTGGGAGAAGGGGTGGAATAGGAGTGGGGAGAGAAGGGGCAGAGTTTAGGGCAGACCAGGGGCGAGGCTTAGGGGAAAAGGTGGAACGGGGCAGAGCAGGGATGGCAAGAGGCAGGGTAGGGCCTGGGGCAGAGTGAGTGGGGGAGGTTGTCCTGAGCCCAACACATCCCTAGGGACAGTCCCAACTCCAGTAATGGGTACATTTAAATATATCGGCTGAAACATAGATCCTCACAGTGCAGCCAATGTCCTTGTTTGCTTTAAGTATACAGGGCTGGTTTGATGTCATTCATACAATGTCAATGGGACTACTTTAAAATCTGGCCCATAGAAATCAAGCACAATGGACAATATTGGAAACAAGAGTCCAGCTGCTACAGTGAGGAGGCACACTTTCACTTGGCCCAGCCTACCATCACAAGAGCTGTGAGCAGAGCCTCTGAGCATACAGACAGCTCAGAAATAAGTTCCACAGTGGCTGCTGCAGCAGCACCCTGGAAAAAAACAAGAGAAATATTTTGGTCACTTTCAGTCCATGACTGCCATCTTGTGGACTCTAATTGTAGAAGGAATTGTTAAGATCCAGGCTCAACTCCTATGGTCTATGCTTCAGAAAGATTTCGTACCATGTGTTTATTTTCCTTTGTAAGATTAAGAGACAAAAAAAAGACTAATGAATCTGTAACAGCAGTGTAAGGATGGCAGATACTACTAAGACATTACAGAAATCATTACAATTTAAAAAAATAAAAGCTGTAATAAATATTTTATAGCTGCTATACTTCACAATTACAAGAAGCATTTTTATGTGCAAGAATGTTCAATTTCATTTAATGGTTTATAAATTCACACATAAAAATTAAAATCAATCTTTTAGGGAGAGTAGCTTGGTAAAGAAATCTATTCTTCCAATGGGCATCAACAAGTAAAGCCACTCTAATACGAGCAAACCGATCAGCTATCCAATCATAAGGGTGGCTGTGATTAGGTTGCAGGTGTTAGTAAATACATAATAATTTATTTCCTTGGTATCTGAATCTAAAATATTTTAATATCTCTATGTCCATTTTCAGAAATACTTTATCATCTGGGTATATTTCAAAAAGGCAGTCAGTGTGCAAATAGAAATGCACTTGTAGAGGGAAAAAATCACCTAATCTGAATCAAGTAGTTTGTATCCAATGTGTTAGTACTGTGCAGAATCTCATGTAGATTAAATTTAATTATATACTTGCCACAACTTTCCTAAGTACCTGTTTTGTAAGCAGACAGACTTCTAATAGCCTGATTGCTGGGCTGGAAATGTCCTCAGACAATCCAAGATTCACAATGGAAGGCTGCATCTGCAAAATTCAGATTCATTATGCAGAACTATGAGCCATTCTTCCTGCTTTGTCATCCACTATCAAGAAGACTATTTCATCCACAAGATAAAAGCTAAGCTCATTGTTTCATGTTTTCCAAGCCCCCTGAAGCATATGCAGCTCCTTCTTTCTGCTACCAATACGTATCTTGCAGCTGATTAAAGCACCCCTTGATTAATATTGACAATATATTGGGAAGAGATGTTAAAGAAAAGGTGACATACTGAGATATTTTTAAGTATCTAAAACATTTAGCACTGTATTTCAGAGCAGTACTAACAAAAAGTTGAAAAGTTTTTTAGGTTTCTATTTAGTGATGTTCAAAGGTTTGTATCAGCCTTATATACAAATCATTTAAACAGTGAGATTTGTTTCATTTAATGGAAACTTTCCTTAAGTAATTTACAGCATACTGCTGCCATTGGGAACCTTTCATTATGTTTATACCATTGACCAACAAAGTGTAACCAAATTCTGCTGGAATTTTCCATCAAGTGTTATTAACTGTCATCTAAAATCCTTCCAAGTGAACTTAATCTGCACTTTATTCACTGTTACCTCACTGGATGGACAATACATTGAAGAGATGTTTAAGTTAACAGCCATGTTTTCTAGTTCTAGTCGCGTCTCTTACAACGTGAGAGCTGTAATAAGATGCTGCCTTCGCCTCTCGCCTCCATACGGAGATAAGGATAGAATGCTGACTCTGGCAGGGACCTTGAGATAACGAGCATCTGGGTGGAACTAAAATAAGTGTTAGCCATTGTTGTTTGTAATGGGAAGGAGACTAATTGTTTAATGTTATTATATCTAATGGAAAGTATATAAACTGGTTCATAATTGCTTATATTTGAAGATCTGCCTCGGGGGGGGGAAGGGGTGGATTTCCCCTCCTCCCCCATCCAAATCAGTTTTTCCCTTGCTGCAGCTTGTAATAAAACTGTCTCTGACTACTTGCTGCTTAAAAACACAGAGTGAGGACAATGTTTTCTTCCACAACAAATACCTTAACGTAGCATAGTGGCCTTCACCGTGGAATGCATAGAATATCTACAGTCAATCGACAGAACAGAGGGATTTGGCAGTGTAGGTATACCTCCTTCTATGAGGCATAAGTACTTTTTGCGTAAGAGTTCTCGCACAAAAAGAGCCAATCACAAAAAGCACAGGGACACTGATGACCATTCTGTGAATGGCAATCAGAACTTTCTTGCGCAAGAGTGTCCATGCAGTGTGGACACTCTCTTGCGCAAAAGCACATCACTTTGGCAATGTGCTTTTGAGGTGAGGATGCGCGTTTGCTCAAGAAGTTTTTGCAGAAGATCTCTTCCACAAACTTCTTGTGCAAAAATCCTAAAGGGTAGAGAAAGCCATGTAGAGCATATGAACACATCGACTTCAGAGGGTTCATGTCTTCAATTTTAAAGCCCTGGTTGGTACCAAAACAACCTAATTGTTAGGGCAATACTAATGACGAAGATATGAGTTTTTTACAGCTCCACTGCTGTTGATGCTAAGGGAAAATGTTTCTTCCAAGATGGAACATTAAGTTAAACTAGTGAATTGGAGACAGTTATATATGCAATCCGACAATCTCTTAAATTAAAAACGCTTCCATGACCAAAAAAAATGAACTTCTGTAAATGTGTTTAATAATGTGTAACCCAAACTTCCCAATTAACTTGAAGAACACTTGCATTTTCTGTAATGCCCACTCAAGATTATGTTATTTGATTGTTGAGCAATAAAAAGAGTGTCATGACAATCTGTGGCCATTATATTTTATTAAATTTAAGCATATTTTCAGATTGTTTGCAGCATGTAGTTTCACAGAGGGTGAAAGCCTGATCCCATTGAATTAAATGGAGCCAGAATATCACCCATAGAATGTCCTCATTTTAGCAATGCAGCACAATCCATTTTCCCTTTTGATTTCAATGGAAGTTGGATTAACCCTTAAGGCATGGGAGGCAGAAAGTACATACTAGGTCAAATCAGTGTTTCATCTAGTGCAGTATCACTCAGATGCTTCAAAAAGAAAGGGTCAAACCATATGTACCAGGCTATATGTACAATAGACGATATGTGCTGGGCATTCACTGAAGTTAATAGAGTTGCCTAGGTGAAATGAGGGCAGAATTGGGATTTCTATGTCTGCAGCATAATCTGAAAGCATTGTAAAATGTAATCAACTATAAGAAGACAATTTAAGGCAAACCATTTTCTTTCCTTGAAATATCAAAGGACGCCAATTTAGTTAAATATTTTAAAGGTGAATTTTGGGCAGCTATAGTGGATACCTGAGAGAGAGTATTTTGGAAGTACCAGGTTTTAAGTCTTCACTAGTACTAAAATCCATAAAGTCAATTATAAGGGCCGCATGCGTCAGCAGTTGCAGCTTCCCAGTGCTAGCACTCTTTATTTCATGCAAATTGATACTTTTTGGGAGCAAATTACACCCTCAGTGATCCCTAAGAAATATTTCAGCCTAACACGTCAATGAGTACTTGGGGATTTCCGTAGCCACAAATTAATCACCTCCTGGCCCATGTATTCACTAAAGCCATGTACTGGTATTCAGTTTGAAATTTCCTTTACAAAAAACTTGTGAAAAAGGCATGTACATTGCCCAGAAATCTGCTTTTCTAAAAGGCTGAGCATGGTCAGATTTAAATTATTTTTCTTTTAATGTCCACCAGGACCCTAAAACATGTTCATACAAAAGGCAAGGATATAATACTCTACTGCAATGTTTTAACATTCAGGAGATTTAAAAGTGCCTGAAAACACTTTTTATATAATAATATGCTGTAGGTTTTTTTTAAAATCATTAGAAAAATTGTATCCAAATTCTGTGTCCATGGAAACCTTGACAGCATCTTTAAAAGGGCAACAAAAACCTTGAGTCCAATAGGAAAATTAGTCTCCACATGTTTCAGCAAATGTCTATGATCCAATAGTAAATACATATAAGCCTATCTACACTGGTGCTTATGGAGAGGAAATTAGTGGCTAGGACACTAGTGTAGGAACCTAAATCCCATCAACAGGGCTCCTAACTAGAGTTCCCTGCAAGATGTGTGCTTATGCGGCTACTCAGGAAAGATTAAAATGCCGCTCAGCTGCTTAGCAGAGCGCCCAAGACTAATTTTTTTGTTTCTACTGATGTTGCATATTTGTTCATGCCTTGGTGAACTTAAAAAAGTTATTCCACACATGGATGGAAAAGATTAGAGGAAACACTACTCCTAAGTTCCTAATTTTAAAAAAATAGATTTAGGCTGTTAAATCACTATTGCAACACTGAGCACAGAAACACCTAAATAGCTTTTAAAAACTGGACCTTAGACTTACTCTGCCTCAACTCCCATCTGTAAAATGAGGACAAAAACTCTTCCCCACCTCATAGGTGCGTTGCAAGGATAAATACATTGAAAACTGGGAAGTGCTGGAAGATCAGCTAATCAAAAATGCTATATAAAAGGTTGGTATTAATTATTTATTATTATTATTACCTCACTGCTACCACTCACTGATATGTGTCCTAATTTTTCTGATGTTAGCAAGGATGGGAGGCTTCTCTTGATTGCTGAAGAGTACAGTACGAAGGGGGAGAACGATATGGGAATTACTATCCACTCCCCAGAGACTGTTCCTGAAGGAAGAGGACAGTTGCAGAATTTAGAACTTCAGTAGTTTCTGGAATGATGGTAAAGACCTTGCTGTCTATCGCCAGTTCAGCTGCACCATTGCCAGATGTTTCTCCAATACAGAGATTAATTATTCTATGGTTAATACGCTCACAGAGTTTCTCGGTCCAATTTATAATGGACAGATGTCCAAATCACAAAAGTTACCAATGGTGTCCCATTGGGACACTCAAGTGATAGACCAAGGAGTGATTAATATAGAGACAACTAGCCAAGTGTTGTCCTGAACCTCTGCAGAACAGGACTGAGGCACAATGCAATGGAGATATGCTGCACCCACCAGGATAAGCAAAGGAGGTCTGCTCCCCCTCCCTCCAATGCTATGTACCCAACCACTTCATGAAAACCAAATGGTCCACCTTTAAACTGTGGTTTTGCTTACATCCAAAGAATCCACTGTTCCATTTGAAATACATGGTCAGAGATCTCTGTGATGAGCTGCCCACCTGCCTGGAGTTCAGATGAAATTCCTTCAATAATTGTTTTTGGCCAAGAGGTTGAGTTGACCACCTGTCTGTACATATGTCTCTGTGGACACTTGGGACCAAATCAGTATGACCTTGCTGTTCTTTTAGATTTAGTTTGCTGTACCAAAACCAATACAAAACAAAAATGTTCATGCAGCGTTAGCCATCAAAGAAAGTAATCACAGAATGAAGAGTTGGCTTTCTAGGGTGATGGGGAGAGGTCAGTGGTCTTTCAATTTCATCCCAATTGAGTCAATATTTTTGAGTTTCTGTTTAAGTAATATTTAGTGATGGGTATGTGTGCGTGCCTATGTACATATTAATGAGATACAGTAACAAGGGGCTGTAACAGGCTTTACTTGGGGACCAGCAAAACCAGTTTCTCTAAGTCTTGGGATAGTTCTTCTAGGAAGTGCAGATGCCTAGTGACCATGTCCCAGTTCATCACCACCACCCCCCCCAAAAGTCCTTGGGGATCTCTCCAGCAGCCAGGGGTAAAGGAAGGGGGGAGACCTGGGCCCTCCTCTCCACTAGTATCAGCCCAAGGTTGAAGAGAAGAGGGATGGGAGGCTCTTTCTTCTGGCTGCCATTCCAGATCAGCTCTTTCTCCAGGCTGTCTGTGAATGCTGGCACTCCCCTGTGGCTAAGAGGTATATTGGCAAACTGTTTAATCACAACAGGTTTTTGCATTAGAAAAGGGATTTTCTTTAATATAGAAAATAAGGCCTATGGTTTCATCTTTATGTTTATTTTCATCTAACTTACATGTGCAAACTGCGTGGCGTATGTACCAAAGTCAGCTGGTTTCATACCTTTGAGGGTGATAAACACAGGGGAAAAGTTTGTGTGTCAAATAGCTAAGGACTCACATCAGAAGGATTTGGGGACTCTCAAAGTGGCAGTTCTGCAAAAAAAGGCTAAAAGAACAATTCTCCTGTGAGCCTCCCTGAGAAGTGGTAATTAGGTCAGTTACCCACATCAACAGGAGAACTCCTACAGCTTCAGCATTTCAAGAGTGGACAAGTCTCCAGGACTAGAAGGGCTCTGGGGGTCATGCAGCAAAGAATAACTAGGCTGGTGGAAGTCATGATGGGACGTTGGTCTTGTAGGCAGGCTACCAGTGTTATATCACCAAGGCCATTTCCAGTCAGACCAAGGATTAAAGCCATAGTTTCAAGTCAGGATGCAAAGAGTTAAATCCTATCCCAACCCTTCCCTGTCCCACACACGTGCATACCTTTCCTGTTCAAAAGGATTTCATTAGAATGTGGATTGTGGTCAACCTGTACTAGTGGTGAAAGCAGACATCTATCAGATACATCAACAATGTCATAAGAAAAAAAAAGGTAGCTCTGAAGCTTGTATTGCTCCATTTATTTCAATGGATGCCAATTCATTTCAATGCGTGCTAATGATACTTCTGCTGTCAACATTAACTATTTCACTTCTCAGAGTAGGTAGGAAAGGACAGAAGGATCATATTATGAATATCACCATCAGAATTTCTCAAAATAGTACAAAGGACTGGCATGGAAGGGGCTGGGTGAGCAAAAGAAGATGTATACATTAATATGTGCAGGCCCCATAACACAGCACTGTTCAAGACAGAGAACTACTGGAATATTTTCCTGAAGCAGGTTCAAGCTTTCAAAAGTTTAATTACTAAGAATTATGATATAGTTAGAGCTGTGAGAAATATCTCATGCATGGACAATGTAATTTCACTGGGCTGGTTTGGGATTTTTAATGTAGTTTTTTTATTTTTGTTTTGTTTCTTTGTTTGGTTTTTTCAAAATGCAAAAAAGCACCTCCCCAAAACTATAGATAACTCCACATTTGTGTAGTTTTACTAGCTCCCTATAACTGATATGAAATACATGGTAGGAGTATAAGGGGTAGCTGAATATACTGTGGTCGCATTTTCATGAGCTACTGGAAATCTTACCAAAAAATAAACAAAAAAAACCCCAACCAAAACAAGAAACATTCCAAGAGTGGCTCAGCAATCTATGAAATCTTAAAAATACAAAGAGTATAACATTTATTCCTAAGAGGGGAAAAAAAGAGTGACATTTTTGTCCCTGTTTAGAGTTCAGCCAGAGTAGAAAAAGGCAGTGTTGCCAAGCTTTGTGAACTTATCACAAGTCTCACAATATTTGGGAGGTATAAGATGGTATGGCTGTCCTTTCACATGTACCTCTGTAGGAGGCCACACCTCTTTGTAGAGCTAATCTCCTTCAAGCAAAGGAAAAGAGGCAATTAGTGATTGTCAAGGACCACAGACTTCAAGCAGGGTAGGCCCTTACACAGTCCTCTAGGCGCTGACCTGCAATCAGGCAGAGTAGTAGTAGTTTATTCAGCATGGCTACGTCTAGACTGGCATGATTTTCCATAAATGCTTTTAACAGCAACCTTCTGTGCTGAACCTCCATCCTAGAACCTGTACCTCTCCACAGAAAAGTGCGGCCCTTGACCACTTTCCAACATCCTGACACGGGTCCCTGTCTCCTCCCCCCCCCCAAAAAATTATTGCCCACCCCGATCTAGACCATCCTTGACAGGTGTTTGTCTAACCTGATCTTACTCTCCAATTCTGGAGATTCCACCATCTTCCTAGACAACTTATTCCAGTGCTTTTCCACCCTGACCATTAGGAAGCTCATTCAAGTGGTTTAGTGAAAAGAATAGGAGATTCTCCAAATCATGATGTAAGATGCTTTGAGGCCTATGAAAATCTGAAAACTTTGTGTAAAGGGCTCTTAGTATAAATGAGAATCAGGTCTGGATTCTATAAACACAACATTCCTTATTATTAACAAAAACATCTTCTCCAATTATTAATCCCCCTTCTTTCCAGATTTCCCTGAACTGTGATAAACTTCTAGTCCTGGCTTGTGTATCAGTGATAAATGTAATTTAAATGCAAAAAATGATCTAGCACAGGATTAGGTTTTGTGTAAATTCTTAAGATGTCTGAAATGAATGTTTGTTTTCCACACTTTGAAATGGGAATCATTTTTGCTGTACCTCCTTGTGTAGCTCTGAGACACCAATCAGATATTTAGATACACAAAAGAAGCTATCCCTATACGAGTAATTTAAGATGAAAGTCACTGTTCAGCCTTTGAGGCTTTTCATCACTTTAAAACCTTCATTAACAATTAAAGAACAGCTCTCTCAAAATACATGCTGTAGTATCAGATCTTCATAATAATATTGTATTGGTTACACTGCAAGCCAAAATGGGACCTGAGCCAAAACTTATTGAAGTCAGTAAACTTAGAAAAATTCCCAGTCCGATGTATTTTATTTGTTGTACAAGCAGGGAAGCTTGTGGAGAAGAGAAGGTTGTGATTGTGGAATCAAGAATGGTAATGTGAGATCAGAAGTTATGGCTAAACGAGGAAGACTGTGGTTCTGGGAGTGGTTTCATAAAGACAGTTTGGAGACAATGAAAAAGCTACCAAACAATGACAACCAACTATGCTAATTCTGCAACAAAAATGGTACATGAGCAGTCCACCCCCACAAATCCATATACTGTGTATATTGAATTCACATAGGTGCATTTTTGTGGAGCAAGGAAGGAAAGTGCAAAAAGAATATTCAAAGCTTTGCCAGAATCTACACACATTTTTGACTGCTGGTTTATCTTTATCCATCAGGTTACTAATGTGTTCTGTGATAGGCTTTTCCTCTCAGCAAGTCATGCTAACTGGCCTTTCCTCAAGAGAACATTGTCTAACATTAGAGAATCTTATCCCTTAACGTTTCCAGTATCTGTTCCAAAGCTCAGGTCAGACTTACAAGTTGGTGTGTTCCTGGATCTTCCCATGGTCTCTTTACCTTGCCTCCCATCATATTTCATCTTTGCAAAGTTGTCAACATTCTCTGCCAAAAGCCAATTGTCCTTGACAATGTCTGTAAAGTTTGATCATGAGCAGCAACTTGGCATTCACTGCAAAGGAGACCTCAAACAATTTCTCTTTTTTGGACTACATGAATTAAACTGCCTTAGGCTAGAAAAGGTGATTATATAAGAGTCAAAGGCAACTGGTTACAATTTGAAACATATACCACACTTTTGATGCCGAAATTAAAATCTGAAAGGAGTTATTTACCAAGGAAAGTACAAAATAACATTGTGCCTTCTCCTTAAAAAGGAGCAAACCATTATTTTTCTAGGATACAGACATATTTATTGAATGTAATACATATTCCAAATTACTTTTCCACTAATTATGTATACTTACAGAATTTAAATCCCCAACATTGTAAAATCATTCTCAACTCAATTACACAGTGTCAGTTTTGTATTTACTTCAAACATCTCTCATTTTGGAAAAAAAATGAAGCAAGAATTCCAACGAAACTGCCCCTTTTAAATCTCTTCTTCCAATCATATTGTTATGCTGCTGTAATCTCCTTAGAATATGGGTCTAGTCCTGCTCTGAGTTGCAACCCTCTGGTTTCAGTGAGGTTGCATGAGGGAACAGAGCAGAAGATGGCCCAATGTCTTCTAAACAACCACTGTAATTTCCTCTGCTCTCACATTCTGTAATGGTAAAATTTTGTTTAGAGCCCTGTCAACACTTCCATCCGACCTATCACTTCCTCATGGGGAGTGAGTATCGAAGGCCAGAGGAGGCTAAGCCTCCCTTAACCCAGGACATTGCTCTGCTCCAAGCCCCTACCCTTGCTCCCCATCTCTCAAAGACGTAGCAGGGGCACAGCTTCAGCTGGCAGCCTGGAGCTTGGATCTGCAATCAGGAGCAACTCGTGCTGGTGCTCGAGCTGGGCTGGCTCAGGGGTCAGGCCAATCCAAGACTCCTCTGACTGCAAAGGGGCAAGGGAATCACAACTTGGGACTCCGGCTAATGTGGGGAGGGACTGTCACAGCAACAGCCTCTGGAAATATCAAACACATCCCCCCATCATCAAGATGACAAAAAGGGCAATTTTCAAACTGCATAATGGGGACCCCAGGAAGCCTCAACAGTAAAGATGTGTACAGCCATGACTACAACATATCCAACCGGGGTATAGTGGATCATAGAATGAATGAGACAAAGGATATGTCTAGGCTGCAGGCTCCTTTCAGAAGAAGCTTTTCTGGAAGAGATCTTCTGAAAAAACTTTTTCCAAAGGAGAGTGTCGCCACAGGTTAAGCACACAGAAAATGCCATCTCCTTTTTTGAAATATACCATCCATTCAGTGTGGACACTCTCTCACATGTAAGTTATGATTACTATGGACTGAGTGGCCCCCAGGGCACCTGTGCTTTTTCCTCTTTCCTCTTCTTTCAAAAGAACTCCCTCTTCCCCGTCTACACACGCCTTTTTCTGAAAGAGTTTTTTGGGGAAAAGGCTTCTTCCTCATAGAAAGAGGTTTACCAATGTCAGAAAAACACCTTTGTTCTTTCAATTTTTTTCGGAAAGAATGTGATTGCAGTGTGGATGTACGTGAAGTTTTTTTGGAAAAACAGCCATTTTTCTGAAAAAACTCTGCAGTGTAGACATACCCAAAATGAGATGCAGGGGTTTAAAAAAAAAAAAAAGGTAATACCATTCTGGGGTGTATTAGCAAGAGTGTGGTATGTCAGACATGAGTGGTAATCATCCTGCTTGACTGAGTACTGGTGAGGCCTCAGCTAGAGCAGTGTGTCCATGTCTGGCTGTCACACTTTAGGAAAGATGTGGACAAATGGGAAGGCATTTAGAAGAGGCCAACAAAAATAATAGATAGTTTAGAGCACGTGACGTATGAGGAAAGGTTAAGAAAAGACTTGGCATATTTAGTTTTCAAATAAGAAATTGAAGAGGAGCTGATAAGAGTGATCAAAATACATCAGAAGTTGTTATACAGAGGACCAAGTAGTGTGAGCTTATTCTGTATCAGTGTGGATTCAGGTCAGATATGAGCAAACCATTCTAACTGTATGGGTAATTAAGCTCTGGAATAGACTTCCAAGGGAGGTTGTGAAAGCCCCATTGTTGGAGGTTTTAAGAACAGATTGGAAAAACACCTGTCAGGGATATTCTAGGTTTAGCTGGTCTTGCCTCAGCATGAGGGGTTGGAATAGCTAACCTCTTGAGGTCCCTTCCAGAACTACATTTCTCTAACTTTATGATTTCCACAACAAGCTGAAGTTAATGAGGAAAGTTTTCCACAAGAAAACTTAGTCTATCGAAATTCTCCATAGGATTTTGCATGTTTGTATTAAATGAGCAGCTCATCCATCAGAGTGAAGTGTTCAACTCCCTTAAAGACCATTGTGCTAATTTAATTCTATCATTTGATTAATGCTCAGTGCTTCTATTTTTCAAAATCCCAGGGAAAGATAAAACATATTTTTTTCTTCTTTTACTATTTTAAACACACACTTTGGGAGCTAAATTTAACAGCATATCATTTTTTACTGCCTGCTTAGGACTCTGCACTATCAAATGAATTTATACATGCTTTATATACATCAAGTAGGAGATAAAGAAATATAAAATTTTGTTCCTCTCCTAACCTACTCAACAGTAGTCTATTTTAACAGCAACAGTAAAATCCCACCACTTTAATCCCTATACAGGCTGAATTTTAAGGCCGTGAGCTGTTGGCAGTAGCTGTGTCTTTTGGCAGTGCCCAAAGTATTGTAGAGCTCAGTAAAATCACAAAGGAAGGAATGATCCTTGCCCTGGCAAATGCAATGTAGTCTTTGTTTCATACGGTGTTTCACAGCTGCAGTGCAGGAGAATAGAGTAAATGAACCTGATTCTATGCACAGATAAGAAGCTAATATAATTAAGCACTGAGTATAGCAGTACTTACAGGAAAAATGTTTTTGTTATTAAGGCACAGCACTGAGACTCAATAAATGAGCTCAGTTCGTAGTTCTGCCACAGACTTCCTTGTGACCTTGGGCATGTACTTCATCACCAACAGCTTCATAGAAGGTGGGATCCATCGATCAACAGCACAATCCATACTTCATCTCTGCATCGGTTCGTTATTGATACAAGAGATAATGATATTTCCTTTCTCCCATCCTTTTCTGGCCCTACCTCTTTAGATAACATTTTTCCACTCAAGGGCTGTTTCTGAATGTGCATGTACAGGATCAACTGGGGCCATTAGATGCTTCACCAAATATTTCATTTGCCATCATGCTAATTTAAAAGATGCCATCATGCTAATTTAATGCTATCTGTCTCCCATTCTTCTGGTCACTCTCCAGTCAATAGCACAAGCTAGCCAAACTCCATTGCTGGTTACAATTAAAAGTGGTCAAAAAGAGTGGGGAGATAGAGGAAGTATGCTGTCAGCTTGCTTTCTATGAGACAAAGCTGTATATGGACTCAGAGAAAGATCCTTCATTTCTGGACTATTTGATCTCTTACAAGAAAGTGTACCAGATGCCAAACTGAGCTCCCCAGTGACAATCTGAGTACCCTGAAAAGACTTTAGGGAAACTGTCAATTTATTACATCACTGCCACCATTTGGAATTGCAATGTCTGAGTCCCTTGTCCTCCGCTCTCCTCTTTGTCTCATGGTCCCTCACTCTGTAGAAACTCTCCTGCTACAACGTAATACAGCTCACCTGTCCTCCGTCCGCCTCATTAAATATGAACTTTTACTGCTTTCGGCTTCACATATCACCATCAAGCGCTGTTCTCAGTTGAACCCTACCTTTGTCTGATGACAGTGAACCCCACGACTGCCTTGCAACTGTCTCTGCTGTCACCGTCCTGTGCCCCGACCTTTCTGATGTCCCTCTCTCTAACTCCGACCTTGTGTTGTTCACTGACAGTTGCTGTTTTCGAGACAACCAAGGTCGTCTCCTTGCAGGATACACTGTGGTATCACTCTCTGAAACCCTGGAAGCTGCACCTTCTTTGACACAGAGAAACAATGAGAGCATGTAATAAGGAAGACAGAGTTCCAGAGCAGCAAGAAGAAGGAACCCCAAGGAGAGAGCATACCGAAGTTGCAAAGCCAGAACAGAAATTGAGAAGGAAGCTTATCAGAAATGCATGGAGAAGCTAACAGCTGAGGAAAGTACTAATGCACTGAAGCTCAAAGTCCTGGAACAGCAAAAAGGGCAACCTCAGACTCTGATTATACACCCTCTCAACAGCAGGAAGTGGGAGAAAACCTGCCCAATTTATCAAGATCTTGACTGCGCTGAGGAGTTCCTTCTACCTCTGAGAGACTATTTGGAATCCATAAGATTCCAGAAGATAAATGGATGCCCATCTTCTCAACAAGGTTGACTGTAAAAAACAGACAATCGTGTCATGATATAGAAGTGGGGGAAGCTATAGTGTATAAGACATTTGAAGAAACTGTATTGAAGAGTTTTAAGATCACTCCTGAGGCTTATCAATTGAAATAAAGAAATCTTAAAATGTTTTTACAATGTCACTCATGTGCATAAGATGAGTAATTATATGAAAAATGGGTAGGGGCAGGGGTTGAAAATAGCTATGACAAACTGTTTGGTGGCACAAGAGCAATTATTATGGAGAGTCACTTGATGAGGTAGAAGTGGCCCTCTATGACAAAAACTTTTCCTCTGTTTTGGAGGCAACAGAAATTGCTGCTGAATATATTGAGACAAGGATTTGTGAGATGCAAAAACCGCAGCGGAAAGGGTAATTATTCTCTCCTCAGGTTCAGCGTGACAGCAGAGAAAACAGAGAAACTAAAAAGTGAAGAAGCAAAGGAAAATGAATAAGGTGGGGGAGGGGGCTTCCGGGAGCTGTGACATCCTTGGCTTCCAGGGGTCAGCAAAACTACTGTGCAGAAATCATGCAGATCTCAAGGCATCTTCCGGTCCAGTAACCAGACTCTTTGCCTGTTGAAGGTGTACATGATCTCTGCCCTTAAATGAACAATGAGAAAGCAATCGAGTCTCTTCTTATACCCTTTCTGGCCTTTTTAATTCAGAGGAAAGAAAATTACTCATTTGTTCATAGCAACTGATTGGAAAGAATCATAGAATACTAGAACTGGAAGGGACCTTGAGAAATCATCAAGTCCAGTCCCCTGCCCTCAATTTAGGACCAACTACAAGTTAGAACATCCCTGATAAATGTCTATCTAACCTGCCCTCAGATATCTCCAGTGATGGAGATTCCACACCCTCTCTAGGAAATTTATTCCAGTGTTTAACCACCCTGAGGCTACGTCTATACTGCACCCTTCTTCCACAAAAGCTTATGCAAATGAAGCATGGAGTAGAATATATCGCCACGCTTCATTTGCATAATTAATTAGGGTCTGTTTTTGCACAAGAGGCTTTTGCGTAAAAAGGAGCTGTATAGCCGGCTCCTTTTTGTGCAAAACCCCCTCTTGCACAAGAGCCATTCTTCCTTGTTTTTTCAGGAAGAATGGCTCTTGTGCAAGAGGGGGTTTTTGTGCAAAAAGAAGCCATCTACACAGCTCCTTTCTGCGCAAAAACCTCTCGCGCAAAAACAGCCCCTAATTAATTATGCAAATGTAGCACAATGATGTTCTACTCTGCACTTCATTTGCATAAGCTTTTGCGGATGAAGGGTGCAGTATAGACGTATCCTGACAGTTAGGAAGTTTTTCTTAATGTCCAACCCAAACCTCCCTTGCCACAATTTAAGCCTGTTGCTTCTTGTCCTATTCTCAAATGTCAAGGAGAACAATTTTTCTCCCTCCTCCTTCTAACACCCTTCTAAATACTTGAAAACTGCTATCCTGTCCCCTCTCAGTCTTTTCTTTTCCAGACTAAACTAGCCCAGTTCTTTCAGTCTTCCCTCATAGGTCATGTCTTTTAGACCTTTAATCATTTTTGTTGCTTTTCTCTGGACCCTCTCCAATTTTTCCACATCTTTCTTGAAATTTGGTGCCCAGAGCTAGACATAATACTCCAGTTACTTCTCATGCCTTACTCAGGACACTCCTCTTAATGCCTCTCAGAATCATGTTTGTCTCTATTGTAAGGCAGAAATGTAATATGCAAAAAATTAAATGTAAATGCAAAATGTTTGATGTAAACCCAATGTGTGTCACCCTGTACAGTATAGGACTGATGTTATTGATAGACATATATAGACCAATCCACTCATTTGTAAAGTTTGTAACCTTGAAAATATGTAAAGTTTTACAATGTCCCAAAATAGAGTCTGAAACTCCATTTTGAGTTTAGAACTTTCCTGGTAGCATCCATTTGAGTAGTGCATGCTGTCACGTCCACAGTTAGAGTTTAAAACCAGCAACTCACCTGCCTGTCAGAATTAGAATAACTTATGCATATTCATTAGCATCTTCCATCAACCAATCAATTTGAACCATGCTATGATAGCATTTCTATCGACCAATCATTTTAAAAGTAGAACAGTCATGAATATTCATGAGCCCTGAGTATAAAAGCTTCTGCTACGCAGCAGTTACCTGTTGCGTCGGGGCGTCGGGCTTAGGGATAGGTCTTAGGTGAAGAGAGAGAGAGAGAGCAAGGTTCTAGATACTCTTGTCCTAGGTCTAGTATGAGTGAGGTCCCGTAATGGGTATTTTTCGGAGAAGCTGACGAAAGGTTATGCTTCCTTCAATTCAGTAAATTTAAGTCTTAGAGTTAGGCTGACGGAAGGTCAGACCTTCTCTACATTAGGTAGCTTAGATAGTATAATATCTAGATAGGTTAGTTTTCGTCGAGTCTGTACGTCAGGTCGCGTCGGTCAACGCATGTCAGCCATCATCGAGTTTGTACGTCGGGCACGTCGGGTTTAGATAAGGTTTTTCCTTTTAGAATAAGATTAGGGTAGTTAAGGTACAGAGTCTAGCATCCATCGCCTGATCCAGCCGCACCGAAGCGCGGAGAAGGGATCGCGAGGACCAGAAGACTTCGTGGAAGACGAATCTACCGTCATCGCTCTCTACTCACACTTCAAGGGATCACCTTGGTTGTTCCTCCCTGACAGCTTTCAATCAGCCCAAAGGTTGTAGGTCGCCAAGCACCGGATCAGCCAACGAGGGACACCTGGCAGGTCCTCCCCAAAGGCTTCCAATTAGCCCTAGGGTTGTAGGTCGCCAGCACCCATCAATCGTCTCCGTCGCCATAGACTGTAGTAGGTATAGGGGCCTGGAGGGACTTCCCCTCCTGGTCCATTTAGTGTAAAAAGGGGACTGCCCCCTCATCCGTTCATTCGAGGTATTGTTTTGTTAAATTGTTCGTCTTTAATAATATAGTCTTGTGGTTGTCAGTTACAATCCACGTCTCCAGTTTTTATTTACGCGTCCTATAAATCTAAGATTGGCACTCCCGGTGATCAGATACGGATTTGAGGGTCACTACCTTATATACCATCCCTTGCGGATGAGCCGAGTTATTAGATAACTCTCGGGGAAGTTGTCCTTAAGACATCCTTCCTAATTCTGTCAAAGAGATACCGTAACACTATTCCGCACATAGGTATGCATATGTGGCAAGCGCTGAAACCTGAAAATTCTCAGGAGCAGTGTCCACAGTAGGCTTCCTCATGCTCCTCACTGAGGGAATAAGAGCGAATGCAGGTCAACTGCTCTCCGATTCCTTTTCTTACTGCAAATCTAATAGGAGCCAAAGCAGTGGGGGTGGAGGGCAGAAGTGGAATACAGGCTGGGATCACACCATTCAAAGAACTTCCAGCTACGGGTAAGTAACCTCAATTTCTTTTAAGAGTGTTGGTCCCTGTGCAAATGCCACATGTGGGTGATTGACTGTTTAGAGTGGAGGTGGGAACAAGGAAGCTAGTAACAAAGATGATTGCATCTGCCACAGAAGCATGAACTACATAGTTATGTAGTGAACACGTGGTGGAACTCCACTCGGCTGCTCTGCAAGTGTCACAACAGCATCTCCTGCAGCGATTCCATGGAGCAGTGTTGTTCAAAGTGATCCGTGGATCCACGCTGAGAAACCTGCTAACCGGCTGCTCCAGTGTGTTTACTGGCACCATGGCCACGGAGCCTCACAGCTCCCATTGGCTCCAGTTCGCTGTTTGCAGCCAAGAGGAGCTGCAAGAAGCAGCATCCTGGCCCATGCTGCTTCCCGCAGCTCCCCTTGGCTACAAACTGGAGCAAATGGGAACTGCAAAGCTCCGTAGCTGTGGAGCCAGTAAATAAACAAACCAGACCTGCCAGGTAGCAGGTTTCTCAGAGTGGACCCCAGACCACTTTGTGAAACACTGCCATGGAGGCAAGCTGTGGGCTCACAGGGTGAGCTGGGACACTTCCAGGGGCTGTATGCTAACCTGTAGCACTCTGGGATGCATCCTGAAACCTACTCACAGACCCATTTCAATTTCTGCTGAAGCCCAATGCCCTGTGGTTCAGGCGGTGCTGAAATCTGGCTGCCCCAGCCCTGACCCTTCTGCCCGAGGCACTGCCTCTTCCAGGAGCATGGAGCTGGGTCTCCCCTTACCTGGCCCAGGGGCCCAAAAAAACTGTCAGCACCCTGCCGAAACCAAGCCCCCAAATCAAACTAACTATATTAAAAACTTGAACTAGCTAACTAAGCAGAAAAATGTCTATTTACAAGAGTTCTACTGGTTCTACAAAGGAGCTCAAAGAAGAGGGGACACAGATTCCAACTCAGGCCATGCAGCAATAACAATGAACTGGAGAGGCATTGACCTGCACTGGCTCTTTGTATCTGTGGTTGGGCATATGAAGAGACCTACTGCATATGTGGGCCAATGGATGCTGCCTGTGAGAATGTATGGTCTTGGGTGCATGGCACACACGCCTACCCATGTGTGGAATACATGTAAGGACCACCACTTGAAAAAATAATCAGCATCTACAAGTGTGTACATGGTAAAGTTTATTAAATGCTAAATGTATAATGTGTTGTTTGTACAAATCTCCATATAACAGTAAGAGGATAAATAAATATTATGGAGAGCTTGGCAACAGCATATCAGAGGAGAGATTAACTTGAGCAGTGTTTTAAAGAGAGAGGTGAAATCAGAGACGTGGAAGACACTGTTCCAGAGACCAGGTGAGGCAGCAAATGATTCACCTGTGACTACCAGGGATTGGAAACTGAGCAGAAAAGAACCAAACTGAGGAGAAAGGAACAAATAATGAGCTAAGATCATAGAACTGGACCATGAAGAGACTTAGGCCCTGATCGAAGGTCCAATTAAGCTAATGGGAGTCTTTCAATTGATTTACTGAGCTGGATCAGGGTCTTAAAAAAGTGTGAATTGATCGTATTTGCTTGTGATGACTAAAATTCACCAAGTCACTAGCCTATGCAAAGTTTGTGTACGTTGCCAAGAATAAAGCTAGGCTACTCACACTCAATTTTGAGAGTTTTTCATCATTTTCTGGCATCAAGTATCTTTTCTTTAGTTGGTAACTATACACATATTGCTAACATTAAAGAAACAGTAAAATACAAAAGTTAGGATGAGCTTCAGGCTGTCCCCAAAACTAATTTTAGAAAGACAGGTAATAAAACAGACTCATCTAATTCATTAACTACACATAGCTCTCAGACTGACTAAATTCATCACTGTCAGCTTTAGTAACCTTGCCAGCAAAAGATAGTGTCGCACAAACTAAGATTAATGAAAATACTTCGATAAATTAAACACAAGGCCAGTATTTTGAATGACAATCTTTTTTATTGCTGAGGTGTTAAAAATGGCAAGAGTTTATTTTACAAAAAAAAAAAAAACTTAAATGGAGTTGGCAAGATTTGATAGACACTTTGAACAATTGCTGTAATAGGAAATCAGCATGACTAGCATTTTTTACATAGTCACATGATGCTTCCTTTAGCTGCTGCTGCTGTTGTCTTTGATGTTATATATTATCATTATGTATTTAAACCAAGAATCATCTCTCCTCATTTTACATGCAGTTCCTGAATCTTTGGCTAGAAATTACATCTTCGTTTTACTAAGGAACAATGTTGTAAGTTTGGTATTGTCCTGTTACTCAATTCAGGTTTGTATGGCTGACTTTTTGTTTTTCATTATTTTAGACTAAGAGCACACAAATAATCTCAGATGAGTAACAAGTGATTTTGTGATGTTCTTAACTCATAACAGTTTTTACTTATTATTCATTTTGAATTGAATTTCTCTCTCTGCTATTCAAAATGGTTTATTTCTAGATTTCCTGCTAACGAAGAGGAGTGGACTTAAGGTCTGATTTTTCCATCTTGATTTGATTAGAATATTTTAATAGATTAGAGTTTTCTTTGTTGAGGATATATATGTATTCTAGATGTAAATAAGGCTTGAAGAATATGTTGACTAAGCTATATTTCACAAATAAAGACCATATTAAATGGACAATATTATTAGGATAAAAGGAGGGAAATAACAAGAGAAAATTATTCATCTGTGTCTGGAACCTTTTATTTTAATTAGTTCAATGCTTGATTTAAGAAAAAGGTAAACTATACAGCAGAATTAAATACATTACATGATGGGATTATCCAGAAAATTAAAAACCCATCTTAGTCATTCAGGAAAAATCACATTGAGCTATATATTTTGCCCAGGTAAACTCCATGAGCCCAGCTGCCTGTAACCCTATTCCTTCAATGATCAAGTGTCCCATCAGTTGTTGACAGCTTTCAATTTTTCTGCCAGTATGTTTATTTTACTTCATATGTCTTTCAAACAAAATATTGCCACATACAGCAATTTGAAAGACAGTGGGATTCCAGTATACATGATTATTTTACTTGGTACACATTCTCAAATGCGTGCAAGTTTGCAGCAACAATTCTAATGCAAGAGAAATGGCTGAGGAAGAGGTCATTTTAATTGTGTTGAAGAACTATTAGGCTACGTCTAGACTGGCATGATTTTCCGCAAATGCTTTTAACGTCAAAGCATTTGCACAAGAAGCACTGATTTCAGACAGTAGAACGTCAGTGCTTTTGCGCAAAATCAAGCGGACAGTGTAGACAGCTGGCAAGTTTTTGCACAAAAGCGGCTGCAGAAAGCAGAAAGTTGTAACTCCTTCAAGGGCCTCCTGACAGCAATAAACCATATGCATTTTGGGCTTACATCAGAAGAAGTACCTAAATGTTCAGGTACTTCCAAGATATCTATCATCTTGGTACATAAGCACTGAATATTAATAATCAAAATTTCTCCACTGAACTATAAAATTTTACCTATTATAATCAGTAACTATGGGCAACATAACAAAACTGTGTGTTGAATATAACATAAAAATATATAAATCACACACACACAAAGGGAGTCAGAAGTAGAATCCTAGTTCTCCAGATCCAAAAACAATGGCCTCTGACCTAATAGCTAAGAGATCTCCTCTATAGCTTCTAGTATTAGTGGAACCCTTATCTAGAAGATCCAGCCACTAAAAGGTGACACTAAAATTCAAAAAGCTAAGACATTATAATGCATTATTCCATATTGTATCATTTGAGGGACAAAACAGAAGTTTTCAGAGTGTGAAACTCTTGGGATCAGACTTTTACAACTGCTTCTGCAAGAGCAAAATAAGCATGTCTTTGGCATGAAATTAGTATTAACTGTGTGTACAAATGACTAATTAGACATCTCACCGTCTGTTTCCATATGCATATACTCCATCACAGTAACTGCATGCAAATTTCTCATAGCCCAGTAAGTGTACACATGTTCTGTCCCTCATGAATTAGGAATGTAACCCTCTTTTCCTCCCTGGGTTACTCGGGAGCAGGTCATACTCACATGTGTGCCTGGGTGCCTGATATTTTTAACATAAAAAGAAATCCTGAGTCCCCAAGAGGTGCTGTTGTATAGTTGGGGATTCCCTATCCACCCCCTTGCTGTAGTCCCTTGCTCCTAAAAGAATATTCAATGGCAGTGCCTTCACCTGGTTGGCCCTGTACACACTTAATGATGTGCCTTGGGAGCCTCCAGGAATAAAATTATTCCAGTAATAATCTGGATCTAACTCCAAGACAATAATTGTAAATAATATATATCTAATTGATTAAATTAGAATTAACACACCTTTACTTAACAACTTAATGAAACAGGGTTTAACAGATTAAAAGTGAATAAAATCGATTAACAAAGTAGACAGAAAGAAAGGAAACTTAGCTGTCTGGCATTTACATTGCCACCATTTATCCCACCCCAGAGTGTGCACTCCTCTGGAGTCAGAGTCCCAGACGCTTCCGTGGGCGCACTTGAAGGTCTGCAGCTGAAATGGAGACATCACTGTGCAGGTTCTGTGTGTGTCAGTCCAGTCAGGCAACCAGCTGCACAATCCCTGTGCCACTGGAGCAGGCCCTTCTCAGCCACAGGCACAGCCAGAGTCTCTCCCTTCCAGGAACAATCGCCAACAGCCCATGAAACAGTCTGCTAGATCCAAACCCCAGCAGGTTTTCAGAAGCAGGCTTTTGGTTCAGCAGCAGCTCCTGGACTGGAAAAAGGCTCCACACTACCAAACTGGCTTCTATCTCCAAAAAAGGAGCTCACCAACTCTCTGCCTGCATAGCCTGGAAGAGCCACCATTCCCTCCTTTCCCCCCAAAGTATCATGGGAGTTGTAGTCTCTATGACTAGATTGCAACATAAAGGATCCTCTAATAACTTTTAGATATTTGAAAGCTGTTATCATGTCTCTTCTTAGTCTTCTCTTTTCCATACTAAACAAACACAGTTCTTTTTATCTTTCCTCATAGATCATGTTTTCTAGACTTTTAATCATTTTTGTTGCTCTTCTCTGGACCTTCTCTAATTTGTTTACATCTTTCCTGGAATGTGGTGCTAGAACATGGTGGCAAACAGATCTATGACCAGTTGACACCAAATGCAGAAAATCTGTTGCATCACTTGATATTTTAACCACCATTAGTGCATTTGAGAAGTGCCCGTACTTAGCCAATCCAACAATAAATTGCCATCTCCTGCTAAATGTTATGCATACCAATGAATGTCACACACAAATTGTCTCCGTGCACAAAAGAACTGAATAAGCACATCCCTGTCTGTTGATATAACACATAGCTAGATTATTGTCTGCCATTAACCAAACTATTCTGCATTTTGTGTGAGGAAGAAATTATCTGAGAGCCAGGCACAACTGCCCTCATTATATATATGGAATGTATTTTCTTGGAAAACCCAGAGACCCCAAAACTGTCAGAGTCCAGATGAGCTCCCCATATGCTGTTTGATACATCAGAGGTTATTGTATCTGAAGATGTGGGAGGATTGACCAAAATTGGTTTTAGAACAGTAGACCACTCTCTCCACCACCTCAAAGTGTCATGCACTCTGGTATGATCAACTTGTATAGATGGTTTACATCTGACCAGTAATCTTGAGCCAACCAATATTGCATCAGCCTCATTCTGAGATGTGCATTAAAGAATGACGTAAGTTGTCACTGCCCTGAGGCTCATAAACCCTACAACAATATCACAGTCTGGATGGCATGATGCTGAACCTTGGATATCAAGGCCCATCTTCTGGGAGAAAAGCCATTCCTATTACCAAATCCGGATCCTATCACAAGGATTCTTTGAGTCAGAAAGAGATTTGATTTTTTTTTGTTTTTTGTTTTTACATTGAAAGCTGTCCCACAGCTGAGAGAAAATAAGTTGTGACCTGAATACGATTCAGTAGCAACTTGCATAATGCTTACTTCAGTAGCCAGTGTATATGGGTAAACAAAAATACTTTGCTTTCTGAGATGCACTGCAAAAAAGACAATTTGTAAAGGCTTTGGAGCAGTAAAAAGGCCAAATGGAGGACATGTCCGCATCATACCACAAAATCAGTATTTTTGATAACTCAGTCAGATGGAAATATGCATCCTTGAAATTAAGAGTTGCACATCCATCTGTGTTTGAGAGAGAAATAATGGATGATAGAGTTAGCATTCGAAAACTTCTACATGAATTTGTTTAACTTTCTTAGATCCAAAATAGAAGAGAAACTAGCATCTTTTTATCTGCATTACGAAATATCTTGAATAAAACTCTTGACACCATAGGTCTTTTGGAAAATTTTTTGTAGCTTACATCAGAAGCAATTTCTGAACTTTCAACAGAAGAACAACTTTGTGAGAGGATTTCCTGATAGAGGAAAGTAGGCAAATGTGAAAGGATATCCTATTTGAACTGTATTGCACACCCATTTTCTATGATCTCTAGGATCCATTTGTCATAAGCCTCCAATTGCTGACAAAATGGACTAGTTGGTTTCCAAACAAAACAAAGGGTAGGAAGTAGCCATTTGTTCTAATTTAGATAGTGAAATGAGGAATAGTAACCCTCAAAATGACCCACAACTTAAAACGAGTGACAATTGTTTTAATCGATCATACTGTTTTAATTTGATACATACACACACAGAATCTATAATTAATTAGTGAAACTGAATGACTGTGTACTAAATGCATGATCTTCCCTGCCCTCTAGACTCTCTTCTCCCATTTTAGACCTATAAACCCCAGTACAAATCTGACGCCTGATCAAATTTCCCACCCATATAATCTGTCCTGGTCCCTAGTGGCTGCTGGAGAATTTTCTCAGCTGACCATTGCCTGGGAAGGTATTGGAGCAGAGGCATTACCCCATGCAGAAGAGGAGGCGGCATCTAGCATGCTGCCAGGCATAGTTTCGTCTGGGGGCTAGAGCAGGAATGTCCAAACTCAGGACTACTTTACAAACTGGGGCCAGATGCAGGATGTCCTGCACAATGAGAGACATTTGAGAGGAATGAGCACTAAGATCTATCTTAACAGTTCATGGTAATTGGAAGGAACGGAAGCCACTAGAGAACACAGTTTCCCCTCTTTATAGCCTTCCCCTTAGGCTGGACCCTGAGGGGAGGAATGGAAATGGGCATGTGAGTGCTCCAACAGGTACTACTTAAACAAGCCTCCATCATTAGGCTACATGCATTAGCATTTGCCCCATAAGTGGAAATCTGCAAAGCCATTCATAGAACAAACCATGGGAAAAAATCCCCATGCTCATTAGCCAACCAGGTTAGATCTGACAGTCTGTACAGTGAAGATGAGGTGGACATTCTGCATGTATTGTTTTCTGATGTGTTCCATGAGGGTATGTCTACACTGCCACCCTAGTGCGAACTAGGGTGGCTAATGTAGGCAATCGAAGTTGCAAATGAAGCCTTTCAAGGGCTAATTCGAACTACCTACTCCGTGCCGCGTGTAGCCGCGGGCACGGAGTCCGCACTAATGGGGATTTAAAAATGGCGGCGCCCGGCAAGATGCAAATGAAGCCCGGGATATTTAAATCCCGGGCTTCATTTGCAACTTTGATTGCCTACATTACCCACCCTAGTTCGAACTAGGGTGGCAGTGTAAACATACCCTGAGGGTATTAAATATATATTGCTTCTTTTCCTCTAATACTGCAACCACCACATTATGTGAAATCAGCTTCCAAAAGGCTACTCCTGTAAACAAGATACAGTGTCAGCATTGGTCCAGTCTGTGAAGAACCGCAGAACTCAAATAGGTCACTACCTATTGAGAGAAAGCAAAATAAACAAAAAGTAAAATAAATAAATATGTTTATAGCAGCTGAATTTCACACCTTCCCAGAGGAAAACAAAAGAAACATTTAACATTTTTTCTTTTAAGAGACTGGGCCTTATAACTTAGGTTTATTTAATTGTTTTTCTTGGTGGCAGTGAGAGAAGGGAAGGAGAGAGTTCCATCTGATTTAGGAGTTTAGAGAGAACAAAAGGTTGTGCCACAGTCTCTCTTCGGTGTCATTGAAATCTCCTTTCAAAGAGTGACATTTTCTTCAAAACTTCGGTTGTTCTTTAATGTAACTGATAACACATTCAAGTCCCATATTTGTTGCCAAAGTACACCTGCTGACAAGTACCATACCAAACACTTTCAGAAGAAATGCCATCTGTAGAACAGTGCACACAAGAATTCAGCTAATTAGATTGCCTCAGTCAAAACTTTGATGAGACTGATCTGAGAAACTGATCTTCATGCTTCATCAGTAGCCTAACTGTGCCCTGTATGTTATCCCCATAAGCACTGTCTAAAGAAAGTGTAGAGAAATAACTGTTAAATTTCACTTTCATACTAAAATATGTACATTAAGAATGATGCAGTTTCACAATTATCAACCTTGAAGTCATTGAAAAGGCATGAAATTTAGATTGCTAATTAAACTCATGTACTACTTACTTGTCTAGTGGTTTACTCTTTTCCTGTTTAAATCCTCCTATTAGATTCATTTTCCCCTAGGCACAAATAGCTAGTTTCCTGTGTCTCACTCAGGGGAAAAGCAGCTTAATCAGAAATAAAGAAAGAAGGAATGTTTTACTGAGAAAAGTCTCAATTTTAAATGGTTGCCCTTTATTTTTAAGGTCACAGCTATAGCAATTTTTTAAAACACAACTTCTTGTCTTATCACCCCACCATTTAGATGATTAATAATTACCTTTCACTAATGAAGAGAGACAGTTCCAGGTTCAATTATGTTTTTATTCAATTTCTAGCCCTTGCACTTACTTTTTGGCTTTCATGACCCAGGAAAGAGGCATCTCTGAAGACGCTTGAATGACGCCCCAACACCAGTGAGTCAGGCTGGTATCTCCCTTTTTCCATGATGACCACACACTTTACTCTAGGGCTGTGTCAAGACTGGCCAGTTTTTCCAGAAAATCAGCCACTTTTCCGGAAAAACTTGCCGTCCCTTTGCACAAAACTTTTGCGCAAAAGGGCCAGTGTAGACAGCTGAGATTTGTTTTCTGCAAAAAAGCCCCGATCGCAAAAATGGCGATCGGGGCTTTTTTGCAGAAAAGTGCGTCTAGATTGGCCATGGACGCTTTTCCGCAAAAAGTGTTTTTGTGGAAAAGTGTCCGTGCCAATCTAGACACTCTGTTCCAAAAATGCTTTTAACAGAAAACTTTTCCGTTTAAAGCATTTGCGGAAAATCATGCCAGTCTAGACGTAGCCTAGGATTGCATTGGAAGAGACAGAAGTAGGGGTATGTCTACACTACAGCACTAATTCGAACTAACTTAATTCGAATTAGTTAATCAAACTCAGCTAATTTGAATTAGTACATCCACACTGATTGGACGCTGGGTCGCATTTAAGGGCAGCTGAAACTGGTTCCGGCAGGGCATCAGGTCAGTAGTTGCTTTTTGTGGCTGCTGTCTGAGGCTATCTGAGGCTCGTGCTTAAAGCGACCCCCCTGGACAGCCGGTTCTCAGACCTCTGAGGGCACGGCTCTGCTCCTTCAGCACCTCCAAGCTCTGCTGCCGCAGCTGCAGATCCTCCCGGACCCAGTGGTCCTGGATGCGGACCTGGTACTCCAGTAGCTGCAGGTGCCACCAGTGGTAGTCCTCCAGGTTGCGGGTGCGCCTGCTGGCCCAGGTGGTGTGGTGAAACAAGAGCAGTGGTCAGTTCTCCCTGGGGACAGGGTGGGTGAAACCCAGCCCCCCTCTGCAAGGCGAGGTCGGCGTGTGGGGAACGGGCCAGGGCCCCTGCATGACACCCAGCTCCTGCTCCATGGTGGGCAAGGCACAGGCGCACGGTCCCTGGGCGCCCTCTCCATCCCCTGCCTCCCATACCGATAAGAGGAGCATGATGGCACTCACATGTGGAGCCCTTCCCGGCCTTGGACGACACAGCTGATGTGCTCTGTGGGGTGTCTCAGGGTCCTGGGTCCTGGGCAGGCTCCCTGCAGGCTCCTGGCTCTTGGCGTCCTCCTCCTCCTCCGTGTCAGGGACGGGTCCCTTTGCCCCGGGTTGATCACCAGGATGTGGTCCAGGGCCTCAAAGTGAGGGCATGCCTCCAGGTCGGCCCCTGGCTGGGAGGCCCTGGAGTAGGCCTGCTGCAGGTCCTTAATTTTGCAGCAGACCTGCTCCCGGGTTTGCATGTGTCCTCTGGTGGCCAGGCTGTCAGCCATGTGGCTGTAGACAGCACGTTCCTGTGGCTAGTGCGGAGATCGTGGACATTGGAGGCCTCCCCCCAAACCTCGATGAGGTCCACGATCTCTGCACTAGACCAGGCGGGTGCCTGCCTCTTGAGGCCCCGGGCAGGATCCTGTGAACCGCCAGCCTGGTCCTGAGAAGACGTGGAGGGCTGAGTGGCAGCAGGTGGCTGGTTCATCTTGTGCCAGGTGCAGGGTCTGCTGGGTAGGTGCTGGCAGGCTTGCAACTGGCACAAGCACCGTAGCCAGATAATGGCCCTTTAAGGGCTCCGAGGCTGGGAAGAGGGCAGAAGAGTTTCCCTGGTTTGGCCCAGAGTGGCCACCAGGGCAAGCTGGGAAGAACTAGCCTCCCACTAGTTCGAATTAAGTGGCTACACAGCCCTTAATTCGAACTACTTAATTTGAACTAGGCGTCAGTCCTCATAGAATGAGGTTTACCTAGTTCGAATTAAGCGCTCCGCTAGTTCGATTTAAATTCTAACTAGCGGTTTGTATGTATAGACGCTATTAAAGTTAATTCGAACTAATGGCTGTTAGTTCGAATTAACTTTGTAGTGTAGACATACCCTAAGATCCTAAGATGTTTTGGGGACAAGGGGAATAAAGTGAATATTGTGGAGAAATGAGAAGCATTAAGAAAGAATATATATCTCCCTGTGTACTGCACACTCCTCAGTGGCATTAGAACATATACACTACATGCCATCCCACTGCACTCCTAGCATGGGTATAAACAGTAGCACAGGCATGAGGCACTGTTTAGGCAATTAGAGTAAAGACATGTCTGTATGTAAGGCCCATATCATGAGCAGCTGAAGTCTACGCAGTTTCATACCTCGCTATTCTTTCTTTGTACTTCTTCTATTCTGCCTTCCATAGGCTGTCTTCTTCAAGGATTATGGGTATGTCTACACTACCACCTAGTTCGAACTAGGGTGGTAATGTAGGCAACCGGAGTTGCAAATGAAGCCTGGGATTTCAATTTCCCGGGCTTCATTTGCATCTCGCCGGGCGCCGCCATTTTTAAATGTCCGCTAGTGTGGACTCCGTGCCATGAGGCTACACGCGGCACGGACTAGCTAGTTCAGATTAGGCTTCCTATTCCGAACAACCGTTACGCCTCGTGAAACATTTTTAACCTTCAAGTGAAACGGGCAAGTGCAATATGCGGTGCCAGCGCGCCAGGTGGAGTCGGTGCCGATGTCGGCTCCCGTGCTGGTGCAGACGACAGTGCTGGAGATCGTTGTTCCGGTGGTGCTGACGCCTGTTTATGTGCGGCCCTTAGTGCTGACACTGAGTCCGGTGCCAATGTGGCACGCATTGTCAGTGCCAACGCGGCTGTTTTTTTCGAAATGCACAGTGTGACGGTCTCGAAGGCTACGGGGGTAGTACCAGATGTGCTTGGCTTACCTCCCTTGCTGACTCTTGTCCTAGGAGCAGCAAGTAAAGAGCATGCAGGGGAAGCTCATATTTTCTTCGGAGCTATCACCCCAGGGGATGATGCTCTTCATTTCTGCACCACAGCCGTGTCAGAGGGTGAGGGAAGAATGCTGCTTGAAGGCTGCAGGGTCTTGTTTAAGAGGATCATTTTCAGATGCATTTCTGTCCCTGCATGCCCTTGCTGTGAGATTGGAACAGTGGGCACACTTTTGAGGAATATGCGCCTCCCTGAAGCAATGAATGCACAGTGCATGGCCATCCGAGGCCAGCATAGCCTCCAGACAAAGAGAGCACTTTTTAAAACCTGGTGAGCCAGGCATGGTGGGGGCCGGGAAGGTGCCGGAGTCTGGAATGGGAACAAGGAATGAACTATAATCTCTAACTATTATTAAAATGACTTTAAAAAAAACCCCTATGAACAACAATAAGAACTGTAACCAACACGAACTAACTAACTAAACGAATTAATTTCTAACTTTTAACCGGTCAAGGTTTGCTCTGACTGAGGAGAAGAGGGGAGCTCCACCAGCAACCAAGGACGGTTGAGAGAAACTGGCGAGAGCTGGACCGCGCATAATGACGGAAAGGCCCGAACGGTGCAAGACGCTGACTGCACACGCGTGGTCCGTTTGACTGTGGCTATTGAAAACCTCCGACCAGCAGCGCCGGGACAAGCCCGGCACCTACAGTGGAGCCTCCACGGGGACCTCTCGAAGAAGAAGCAGTGCTTTTTTTGTGACGGTATGCACTGGTACAGCATACCCGCACCTTTTCTTGGGCACACTCGTACCACACCGCTTTCCCCTGCCACAGCCCCCTGCCGGCCCTGAGAGCATTCACGCCATGACTGACGACTCCTGTAGGAACAGCAAGATGAAAAATTTGCTTTTCGCTCATGCGCATGTTGACATGAGATAGAGAAAAGGGTGGGAGAGGCATTTTTCAAATTTACTTTCCTCAAGAAATGAGTACTGGCACTTTATTTATTAAAAAAAAAAGCAGCAGCACTGGAAGAGAGATTAAAAGACTTGGACTTTTCAGCTTAGAAAAGAGGAGACTAAGGGGGAATACGATAAAGGTTTATAAAATCATAACCGGTATGGAAAAAGTGAATAAGGAAATGTTATTTACTTACTCCCACAATAAAAGAACTAGGGGTCACCAAATGAAATTAATAGGTAGCAAGTTCAAAACAAACAAAAGGAAGTTTTTTTGTCACTCAGCGCACAATCAACCTGTGGAACTCCTTGCCAGAGGATTTGGTGAAGTCTAGAACTTTAACAGGGTTCAAAAAAGAGCTAGATAGATTCAGAGAGGTCAGGTCCATCAACAGCTATTAGCCAAGATGGGTAGAAATGGTATCCCCACCCTGTTTGTCTGGAGGTGGGTGACATGGGAGGCATCACGTGAGGATTACCTATTGTGATCCCTCCCTCCGGGGCATTTTGTATTGGCCACTGTCGGCAGACAGGATACTGGGCTAGATGGACCTTTGGTCTGATCCACTATGGTCATTATGTCCTGCTTTGGCCCCCACAAACCCTTTGGTTGGGCTTGAGTACTTCGGGCACCTTGCACTGTGAAATGTAGCTAACATATCTATGTGTGGGAAACCCCACTTCTGGATGAAAGATTTGTGGGTGGATCTCCGACTCATTTCTGATGAAAGTTTTGTTTTCCTAGTAGACAGAGACAAAATTGACACATGGTGGATGCACCAGTGCCATAGGGATGTGGCTTCTTTGCAAATATGGTAGAACCTGGCTTCATCTTGGCAATTTATATAAAACATGCATGCTGTGTTGTCTGAGAGTATTCTCACTGACTTGTGGAAAATCAGGGAAGGAAATATTTGCAGGCTTGATTAACCAGCCAGAACTCTAGAACATAGTTATGAACTGCTGACCCTGGTGGAGAGCACTTTCCCTGAATTTTGTGTTCCTTCAAGCGGGTACCCCAGCTTTCCAGAGAAACATCTGGGGTTATGGTGATAAAGGGGTGAGGTTGTTGGAATGGTACTCTTGTGCAAAGGTTGTCAGACTGCAACCACCACTGAAAAGATTCTTTTACCCTTTTTGGAGGGCTCGGGATTTTGTGCAGGTGGTGCTTGTCTGGTCAAAAACAGGTGTGGAGTCACTCCTGTATGCATTGCATGTGTAATCGGGCATACAGGACCACATACACTGTAGCTGACGTGATGATCGTGTGACTGTCGATGATTGATTTAAGCCAGAATGGCTAGGGCATGGGTTCCCAAACTGGGGTGTGTGCAGAAATTCCAGGGGGGCACGAGGCAACCCAACCCCCCCCCCCAAAATCCCCTCCCTCAAAGTTTTGCTATTTTTGTTTTTTGTCCCCTGGGAGGTATAAGGGTTTCTCTAAAATCAAAAAGGGGCTGTGATGCCGAAAAGTTTGGGAACCACTGAACTAGGGTCTGGAAACACTGAAGTGGTAGTCTAGCTTGTGTTCAGACGCAGTTCAGCATTGCACCTATGAATTCCAGCTCCTGGGTGGGAGTTAAATAGGACTTCCAAAAATGCAGTGCATTGAACAAGTGGATAGTTCTTGCTGTGGATTCCTGTGCTCTTGCTGTGGGAGCCATTATAAGGCAGTCATTCAGGTACAGAAAGATTTTTAAGTAAGTTTGTGCTGAATTTTGGGTACTTTGACTAGGGAGATGTCCAGTGAATCAACTAACCTTTTATAGAAGTCCTGAAAGGACTTAAGTTATCCCCCAACCATCAGGGGTGGGGCATTATGGACTCGTCAGTGTCGTCCTCCTGCATCTCCTCCAGATCTTTCATATCCTCCTAGGTGATTGGACACTGAAGGTTTTGGAATCACTGCCTGCAGTTCTCTCTGTGGAACAGCCTGAGATGTTGCTCAATTGGACTCTAAAAGGGCCCCAAGAATCCCATCCTTGCCACAACTGAAGAAAAGGTATGGGCAGGAATTTAGGCCACCCTATATATGAGGCTATCGTGGATCCTGCAAAGATTCTTTGGCAGACTCCATGTCACCAACATCCAAGAGGTCCGACAGAAAATACTATGTGCCAGCCAAAAGTGCAGAGTTTGTGTTCACCCAGCCAGCACCCATCTCCCTGGTAGCTGAAGCAGCTCACACCAAGGCCAGAGAGACCCACTTCAAGTCCACTCCGTAAGAAAAGAACCGGCAGAGACTTGATATTTTGGGCTGCAAGGCTTATTCATCTGTATCCCTACAGTTCAGAATCACAAATTATTTGGCCCTACTGTTGAAGTACACGTATCTTAGACAAAATGAATATTTTTATTGAACAACTTCCAGACTAATACAAGGCTTCACTCAAATCCAATCTGGAGGAAGGGTTATACATAGCCAAGATGACTTTCCAGGCCTCTCTGGATTCCATGCACATGGGATCACTCTCCATGGCAACCCCTTCACCATTGGTGAAAAAGAGGCAGGGGTTTGGCTGTGGACAGGATGGTCTTATTGAGGTAAAGCACCACCCTCGACAGTCTTTCAGGGGCCAGAATGTCTCTTCCAAGACCTCTTCTACTTTGAGATTAAGGCTGAGGTCAACCCTGCAGAGCAGGATGATGATGGAGGTGCCTGCCGCCACTTCCATCTGGTGAAGAGGATGAAGACGCCACTGAGGGGCTTATGATCTGGCCTTAGGTTGGTCCTAGGATTGTAATGTGCCTGTGTCTTAGGTAGCAGTGTGGCAAGAGGCACTGGCTCCAGCAGCAGCCAACTCATAGTGGCCGCTGGGACCTTGATGAAGCCATCGAGTGCCCAGTGGGCAATATGCCCTGGGACTGATGAAATGCTCACAGTCTCCAAAATTGTCACTGTGGTGGCTACTTGAGCATGGCTCAGACCCTGTAAGGAAGATGACCTGCTGGTGTAAACCTGTCAGAAACCCACCCAGGGATCCCTCAGAATATAGGCTGGCAAACCTGAGTGAGAAGGCCACGGTAGTGCTGAGCCTATCACTACTGAGGGGATGGTCAGTGCCAAGCTTTGTTGTTCTTCGTTTCGAGGACAATGATAGGATGACTGCTCGTGGGACCATGACCATATCTGGCACCCAGAGGCTACACAGTGCTAACGTATCAACCTGTGTCGGGACTGAGGTCAAGAGCGGCAAGGAGAAGGGTGCCCAGCCAGCCAGCTCCCCGTGTGTACCAGACCCCACCTGCCATTTCCCCCACCCACCGCTGCTTCATTTGTAACAGGAAACAGTGCAGAGCAACAGGTGACAAGTCCTACATACGGGGAGCTAGCCTGTAACTGTGAATATTAACCAATGAGTCATCGGTTTTCACTTGTCAAGATGCGAGAAGGAATGATTCACTCATTGCCTCTCTGATTTCAAAAGCAGGTAGCACTGCCCAACTTTGCAGACATCTCCTATATGAGATACTGTGCCTTGGAATCTTTCTGCCATTGACTGCTATGTGTTTTCCCTACACTAAGTATCTGGCCACAAATGAATAGGTGTATTGCACTATTTTTAAGATTATAAAATCAACTCAGTAGTCTGTCTAAAAAGGAACTGGCAGCTGGAAAATATTGGGAGAAATCAAGTAGCTCAGGTTTATTTATTAGATAAAACTTTGTTTGACAAGACGACAAACTTTTGTGCAACACAAAGCTTTTCTTTAGGTCTGGCAAAAATACTGAGAGTGTCACAGCTAAATCCAAGGTGAGAAAATATTGCTTAGCATAAGTAGATCACATTAAATAGTCTCTTTACAATTTGTGTTAAGTCAAGGGTGGGCAAACTCTGGCCTTCAGGCTGGATCCAGTCCACAGAGTTAATATCCCTGGCAGGCCTCCACCTCTATGTTTACCTGCTCCTCTGCAGGTATCAGACATTCACAACACTTGTTGGCCGTGAATTGCCATTTGTAGCCAATGCAAGCAGCAGGAAGCAGCGTCCCGGTCCACACCACTTCCTGCCACTCACATTGGCCACGCATGGCAATTTGCGGCCAATGCGAGCTGTGATCGTCCAATATCTACAGAAGCGCAAGTACACATAGTTGTGGCAGACCGCTAAGGACTAACTGTAGCAGGCTGCCTTTTTTTTATTGCTCACCTCTATGTTAAGTGACCTCTAATAGCTCTGAAGTCATAGGACAAAAAGAGATGGTGAGCAGTATACCCTGTAAGAAGGGGTGGTGAGTGCATCATAGATTAGTAAACCATAAACTTGCTTATTACTTCACCCAACTTGGTTCTAAGATCCTTGGATCAACACAACTGCAACACTGAAAACAGAACAATATATAAAGTAAAAGGAACATGCATGATGAAGGGAATGAAATCTTGAAAGTCAGCTCTCCATGTGACATGGAAGCGGATATGGAAAAAAGGTCCATTTGTAAGTCAGCAGAAAATTTAAAACAATTTCTCCAAAACTGATCACTTGCTGGAAAAAAAACCACCTTTTTAAAAAGCTATTTTAAAACAGACTACAAACATTTCAAGAGATGAAATAATGCAAGCACAGAAACTGAGTATGTTCATAGCAGTGAAAGTTTAAAAAGAAAATATTCAAATATATTTCTTAATCTGCTGATGACCTAAGTATATTGCTCCCTCTTGAGTAAAAACACAAAATTACAATCAACAAAAAAGAAAACTTTCATAAAACAGCTGTTAAAGTGTTATGCAATAGCAACAGTAAAGCAGACAAAAAGTGGATTTTAGCAATAAAAACAAGAGACACCGAATGGTGAATATATTGTGTGGAAGAATAAAAACTACCTACCTGTAACTGATTCTCTAAAAATGCCTAGCTGCAATAAATTACAACTCTGTAGTTATTTTGCCTCACATATTGGACAAATTTAATTCTGATTAAGTCTAGGCCATAGATCATGACAATCAAGCAGGTCCTGAGCCATTCCACTGTAAACTTTTTTTTTTAAATAGGAGAAATACCAGACTGACAAACCAAGGTCGAACTCTGCCATCCCACCATACTTGTCTATAAAAATCAAACTAAGAAGAAACAAGGAGCAAATGATATCTCTTCAGCGGTCAATTATTTTTTCTTCAGGGGAGTTATAGATTCCTATTCTATGAGTGTTCCAGTATATAGTACAAACAGTGTCTCAGTAAAACACAGTAGAGCAGATTGATTTAATTGCATGTCTGTGAATGCAATGGGCTTTGCTCCACTACCTACCTGGGTGACTAATTTGGTTACTTTTGATATATGGTCAGAGATAATTTCAGGGGGAGTAAGATATTTTTCCGAGATGGTTAGGAATTCTTTAAATGTATAAATGTCAGCCTAGAAGACAGGAGATGCAACTAACCCCGAACAAGTCCTGAATCAACAATAGGCCAAAACTGGCCTACATTACAATACCTAGTTCGGGTAATACTCTAAAATGTACAATATCTGGTTCCCATGCAAATGTTCTCGTTACAAACCTAAATTGAGCTAACAATCTTAAATTTACAACATAGATTTACATACATCGATATCTCCTTCTCTCCTAAACCTAATCTGGTGAAATGGAGAGTATACCAATTCATGAACATTTCTCAGTCTGTGATCATGTGTCTATTACCACTGTGGTCTTTCGCCAGAAGCAGAAAGTGGTTTTTGGGTGGGTGAGGGGAATAGGACAGTGATATGGAGAAGATATCGGTTAGAAGGACAGGAGAAGATATGGTCCATCAACTAAGGACCAATCTTGAGGCCCTATTGCTGTTCATTCCCTGAGGAAATGAAACCTCAAGCAACTTCTTTAAGCAAGGTCTAGTTCCACATAGTGAGGGATCCCTGAAGAGAAAGCAAGAATTTGTCCTTTTTCTGAACATAGAACATTGCTGGCATGGTGATTTTAATTCCAACATGAACAGTCTTTGGCATTCCAGAGCTCTCTGACCAAAATACATATAGGACAGTTCTTTCCAGAATGAACAATTTCACAAAGATTGTGTTGTCTTCTCTATCATAGGCCATTTGAAATCAAGATTGGATTTTTAAAGTAGTGTTCTAATTCACATAGGAATACCTTCAGGTAAGTTCTGGGCCTTGTGATATGTAGGTCAGTCTAGATGAGCACAGGATTCCTTCTGGCCTTATACCCTCTTTATAAAATAGCCAGAAAGGGATTAAGTTAATTACATGGTCACTACTCCTTAACAATCCAATTTACATCTTAGAGAATGGACACTAAATCAAGATTCCACATGGGCCAAATGCAGGACAAAATTATCAGTTGAGAAAATGTTTATTTCAAGTTTCTAAGGGGATATTACAAACCATAGAGAATAAAAACATCGGAAAGTATTTAAAAAGTAATTGACTGTCCCTTTAAAATAAAGATCCAAGCAAGTTTAATAATGCAGAATGCTATTCAATGATTTTTTTTTTAAAAAAAAAAGGCTTAAAAAGTATTGGTTTTTCTGTATTCACTAATCCATTATAAAAAAAGATGGGCATAAATACTTTGTGCATTCATATGCATTATTTGGTGTTGCATATTATATAAGTTGGTACAGTATTTAAGATATCACTGCAAAAAAGAGTTCAACGCAGTACAGTGCATTTATAAATAATGGAGTCATTATAAATCACATTGCAAACATACCTTGCCATTTTCATTGTTACAAATTCAGTATTTCAGTGAACGTAGGAATAAAGTAGCTACAACAATCAATATCTTGACTTTATTTTTAATATAAAAAATGCAGTTCTGGAAACCCCCTTTCCTTCTTTACCCTCACCCATACATAATGCTTTACTTCTTAAAAATAAAAATAAAGTACTAATTCTATATACATCACATGTACCATACAAAAATGTATCCAAAGTTTCTATTGCTACCAAAGTGTTCTAAATTAAAAGTTACATAAATCCCCTCATTGGAAACAAAAGGCATACAAATTACAAAAAATCAAATTACACACAAGCCATCAAGTCATTTTATACAATTTCCAATACATTTTTCTCCCAAAGCAAGTTGTCTTCTGACGTGCCTGTATAAAAATGCATATCAATATATTTTGTCAAATTTATTTCTCGTTATAAAGCAAATTAATACATTTTCTACAATAAATAAAACAGGGAGGCACATATATGAAAAAATAAAATCTATGGGAGATACATGGGATGGTTTTGAAAAAATGTGCTCACTGGCTTTAAGCCAAGTTTGTTTAAAACAAAATTAAAAAAAAATCTAAAAAAGTTATTTTGGGCAATAATGGAGTATTTTTTGGTGATTTGCAAGTGATGTACATAGCATTTTACTCTTGATGCCCTTCTCACAAAGTACCCTCCAAAATAATGTAATTTCCTTTCTTAAAATACACATTTGTTATTGTAAATTTACATCAACCTTAAATATGTGGTACTTTGTGCAAAGAGCAATGATTTTACACAAAATTAAACATTCACAAGTCTTTCAAAAGCTACAGATCAAAGAAAAATGATACAAGCAGCACCATATTGTATAATATATGATTTAGTCAAACATATCTTTGATGTTATTTTGATATTAGGCTATAAGATTAACTAGGCACCTTGAGCTGGAAGATGGCGCCTATGTACTTTACTTTTTTATTAATACATGTAAAAACCATGGAAATGAAAACCTACGCCCTCCCCATCAAAATTAAAAAAGGGAATTAAAGAGCTACCTCTAAAATCAGAATAAGTTAAGTGTTGAATATACATATATGTACAATTTATGAACACTATGAACAAGACATTTTAACAGATTTAGTGGAAAATCCTCCAAACCACAACACGATGATAAAATCATTAATCTACATGGCAATGGTGATCTAGAAAAACTGCTCAACTGTTTGAAGTTTGCAGAACTCAGCCACTGAATCAATGATTAAGGAGTTGTATTTTCAATACATTCTTTTAGATGAAGAGGTTATTAATAAAGTTCAAGTCTATGTGTGGTTTGTTTCTTGCCTTGGTAGCACCTTCGTTAGTCAATATCACTGAAGTCACTGACTGGCTCTCCATGGACTCTACTTAAATGAGTCATAGCACGATCAAAGGCAATTCTCACAGCTTTACGAATGCTTGAGTTTCGACCTTCCATCATTTTTAGTTTGTCAATGGTCTCATCAATCCCCAAGGGGATCATTTTGGATTTTGGAAGCCATTGCCTGTAACAAGATAAAATAAATTTTAGGTTAAATAAAGCACAGATTAACAGAATTATCTTTACATAGAAGCACTACATAAAAGTTAGTGTAGCCCTCATGAAGGGTGTCAAAACAACTTCTCTTAAAAAAATCCAATAGCAAAACTCTTACCAAAGATTGAACACCTGTGTTTCTAATGTGGAGGGTTAAAGAAATAAAGTAGCATCATTCTGTTGAACAAGCAAGTTTTACAAATCTAACATGCACCACAGGATTGTAATTAATAGAGAATAATGACTTTAATAGGTGTCATGATGATGCAAAATCATACCTAGCTATTAATACAACTCATGCTTAGATTAGGTAGTAATGGAGTCTGTCACCACTAGTTTCAGCTGTTTTACCAGGAGAATTTTTTTAAAGTTATCATTTTTCAATTTCTATTATTGGACAACGATTTTTTTCCAAAAATTGGGTTATTCCACACTCTTAAATAGTGTTAGTTCTGGTCTCCAGTGGGGAATTCCGTAGTCAGTGAAAGTATACTCAGTATAGCATTCTGCATTTACCCTACATTTTAATACAACCAATTCACTATCTAGGATAGAGAATTTGTGGCTCACTGTTCTACATTAGATAGAAATGTCTTGATCCAGGTTGTTTAAAATAAATCAATGCTATTCAAGACCTTGAAAAATAGTTTTGGTGTATGTGTGGGGAAACAGATGCATCTTTCAATAACAGCTCTAAGAGGAGGGGACTAGAGGTAACACTACCTTCCTTGTAGTCTTGCCCAATGGTTAGGGCACTGACCTGGAATGTGGGAAACCAAGGTTCTACTCTCTTTTCCTGATGGTGAGACAGAATTCAAATTTGGGCCCCCCTTGGCAGGCAAGCAACCTAAATACAAGGCTAAAATATTCTGAAATGGATGTCTCATTGTCTCCTGCTGAAGCTGAAAAAGTCAGAAGTTCATCCAGTCCTACTAGGTACAATAGTTAAGGCTATAACATTAACAGTTGCAAAAATAAAGAACTCTGAACTACAGACTTACAAATACAAGAAGGATCTCTGTTTACATAAAATAAATAAGTACTTTTAGTTCTTTAGAAAGAGGTGTTCATTTTAGTCATCCCAGTTTTCTTTGGCTTAGATACTGGGAAGATATTCTCACTAGGTAAATATGAAATTATATTGAAATTACTTTATTTCAAAACAATCTGTATGTTTTATAGTAAGGGGTGGCAGAAAGTTATGCTTCTGAAGAGTTAAACTGCTCAAACTTGTAAGATGAGGGAGCCCTTTTAAAACTGAAAATGAATCAAATTAAGTAGCATCCTTTAATGAAGAATTTTTGTTAAGTGATTATTATTCAGTATTGCTGTAGTACCTAGGAGCCCCTAGTAATAGAACAGGGCACTATTGTGCTAAGTGCTGCACAAATAGAACAGAGATGGTGCCTACCCCAGAAATCATATAATCTAAGTAGAACATGAGGAACAACAGATGAATATAGAAAGACAAACATGGGAGTACAAGGTAATGAGACAATATTAGTCAGCAAGATAGACAGCCACCTCAATATACCAGCAATCTAGCCATTGTCAAGGCTACTGTAGGCAAAGAAAATGAGAGTTCTAAAGAAGGATTTGAAGAATGAACTTTGCAGGTGTTCATGAGGAGCACTTCTCAAATGCAAGATAAAGCATGAAGATGCTTGTTTGAAATGGAGGTTGAAACCATAGGCCAAAAAGATGCAAGGGTCAACACCCTAATAATGAAAGAATGGGGACAGGCTATGAAGTACCTTGAAAATGAACAGCGTACATCTGCCTTCATAAAGAATGGGGAGTCAGTGCAGGTATGCAAAAAGAGGCAATATTGTCAAAGTGAGAGGCTAGGAAAGTAGCCTTTGCAGAAGTTTTATGAAGGGGTACCAATGGGACAAAACTGCATTTGTGAAAGCCAGAGAAAATGATGTTACAGTACTTGATATGCAAAATGATGAAAGCTCGCATTAACAGGTGTGTTGTGCGCAAGACACAAGAAGTCATTCTTCTGCTCTACTCTGCGCTGATTAGGCCTCAGTTGGAGTATTGTGTCCAATTCCATTTCAAGAAAGATGTGGAGAAATTGGAGAAGGTTCAGAGAAGAGCAACAAGAATGATTAAAGGTCTAGAAAACATGACCTATGAAGGAAGACTGAAAGAATTGGGCTTGTTTAGTTTGGAAAAGAGAAGATTGAGAGGGGACATGATAGCAGCTTTCGGGTATCTAAAAGTGTGTCACAAAAAGGAGGGAGAAAAATTGTTCTTCGTGGTCTGTGAGGATAGAACAAGAAGCAATGGGCTTAAAGTGCAGCAAGGGAGGTTTAGGTTGTACATTAAGAAAAAGTTCCTGTCAGGGTAGTTAAACACTGGAATAAATTGCCTAGGGAGGTTGTGGAATCTCCATCTCTGGAGATATTTAAGAGTAGGTTAGATAAATGTCTATCAGAGATGGTCTAAACAGTACTAGGTCCTGCCATGAGGGCAGGGGACTGGACTCGATGACCTCTCAAGGTCCCTTCCAGTCCTAGTATTCTATGATTCTAAGAGTTTTAGTTGTGAAGTGGTGCTGTATCTTAGATACATTATTCAGAAAGAAGCCACAAGATTTAGACACAAACACAAAGACCTACAGAGAGGTTTGGGTCAAAGATGATGTCCAGGTTATGGGCCTGAATTACATGCAGGATGTTGGTGATGTCCACAGTGATCAAGAGAAGAGGTAAATAAGGGAGGTTTAAGGAGGAAAGATTAAGAACTCTATTTTAGCCATGCTGAGCTTCAGTTTGTAGCTAGACATCCAAAAGGAGATTTCAGTGAGAAAGGCCAAGATTTTAATTCTGCAGGAGATGGATCTGGAGAACAGAGTTACAAAATCTGTGACCTAGAAATAGTAGCTGAATTTGTGTTTGCAATTTAGACTGCTCAAGGTATGTCTAGACTACATCCCTCTGTCACCAGAGGCATGTAAATTAGACATACTGACATTGCAAATGAAGCAGGGATTTAAATTTTCCATGCTTCATTTGAATAAAAATGGCCACTGCGTTTTGCCAAGTCAGCTGTTTGTCAGCAAAAACCGGCTGTCAAGACGGGTATCGGATGACAAAGAAAGCCGCTGTCGGCCGATCCCTTATGCCTCGTAAAATGAGGTTTACAGGATCGGCCGACAAAGACTTTCTTTGTTGCCTGATCCCTGTCTTGATAGCCACTTTTTGCCGACAAACTGCTGACTCGGAAAAATGCAGCGGCCATTTTTATTCAAATGAACCACGAGAGATTTAAATCCCCACTTCATTTGCAATATCGGCATGTCTAAGAGGGATATAGTCTAGACATACCCTCAGATATTAGGTATAGCGGTAAAAGTGAAGGGGATCAAACACAGTGTCCTCAGGCACCTGCACAGAAAATTAGGAGGAGGAGGAGAAGGTGATCATATAATCATAGGGTTGGAAGAGACCTCAGGAGGTCATCAAGGTCTCATCCACTGTAATCCCCCGGTCCTTTTCTGCAGAACTGCTACTTAGCCAGTTGGTCCCCAGCCTGTAACAATGCTTAGGATTCTTCTGCCATTGGGCTCTACAAGTTCGCCAGCTTTCTAACCACCTTACAGTCCATTTATCCAACCCATACTTCCCTCATTTGCAGGCAAGAATATTGTGGGAGACTGTATCAATAGCTTTGCTAAAGTCAAGGTATATTACATCCACCGACTTCCCCATGTCCACAGAGCCAGTTACCTCATCATAAAAGCTAATCGGATTGGTCAGAGATGATACATGGAAGTATTGCTCAAGGAAGAATTGAAAGATAGGACAAGAACAAGGGGAGGACAGTCAGAGAAGCCATGGAAGGACAAGATTTAAAAAACACACAGTTGATGGTTTTGAAGGCACCTGCCACATCATGGAGGATTAGGATAGAATAGTGGTTCTATGCTTTAGTGAGAAAGAAGTGAGAAACTTTGGCAAGAGTGGTTTCACACTGGACTGCTGAGGATGGAAAGGGTCTAGGATGGAACTGGAGGAGAGGAACTCTAGAGAATGATTAAAAATAGTGTTTTAATGAGCTCAGAAACAAAAAAGAGAATGGAAACAGGATCATAATAAAAGAGGCAAGTAGGGTCAAGTTGTTTTTTTTTTTTTTTTTAATTGGGAAAGATAAAAGCATGCTTGCATTGTTAGAGGGAAGAGCCAGAAGAGAGCGAACATTTAAGCACAAGAGAAAAGCAGAGGATAAGTGTGATATAGGGATGTTAAATTTAGATTAATTGGCTAATCGAATAGTTGATTCAATTTGCATTGACTGTTCAATTAGTCGATAAGGGCATCTCTGCCTTTGAAGTGTAGCAATAGCCCCAGAGCAGTCCACTGCTGGTCCTGTGCTCCCTGATGTGTTTCAAAGCCACAGTGCCACATGGAGCCTGGAGTGAGCAAGGGGAGTCCCCAGCTGACTCTGGGCTCCACATGGTGCTACTGCTTTGAAGCACTCCCTCCTCTTTCCCCCTCCCCCTTGCTGCCTCTGATAGAGGCAGAAGAGGGGGAAGAGGGAAGCAACTAGTCGACTAGTGTGTCGACTATCCGGTAAGCACTTGCTTATTAGATAGTCGACTAGTCGTTCACATCTCTAGTGTGATTCAGGGAGTACTGAAGAATGGAATGAAGTCAATGGGATAAGCAGAGGGGTTAGAGTAGATAAGAAACTTCTGTGTCTGACAGGGAGAAAGATGGAGGGCAGCTGAGTGGAAAAGAGGGGGCAAGGTCACTCCATATTTTTTAAAAAGATTGGCTAGACCCTGTGAGAACAGAAAGGTTGAGGCAGGAGGAGACGAGGATTTGTGGAATGACTAAAAAGTGGTGAAAAATTGGTGGAATTACTGGGTGGCTGGGTATGGGATTCAATTAAGTTGGAGAAGTAGAGTTACTTATCTACAAAGATGGAAAAACTGAAGGAAAAAAGGACAAGTTTGTAGTGAAAATGGAGGTCATTTACCTATAACTGGGGTCTGAGATGCATAGTCCCTAGCCATATTCAACTGAGGGTTATACACGTGCCTAGAGCCAGAGGTTTTCAAAATAGTAGTGCTCAGCGGTTTGCACATGTGACCTTGTATTGCCTTGTGGTTTTCCATGAAGTTCTGCAGTTTCTTCTCAATCGCAGTCCTATAGAAGATCCATAGCACAGGCGAATTGGAATAGATAGGCATGATATCTCAAAGAACCTCCTGCCACAGGTAAGTAATATCTTCTTGGAGTGATGGTACCTACTGTAACTCTACTGAGGGTGATTGACAAATACCTAGATAAAAGGAGGGTTCAAGGAAGATGGCAGAACCATAGACTGGAGGACTGCTGCACTGAATTAGATGTCCATCACAGAAACATGTATCTTACATATGTTTGCACATATGTAGCACAACATGAAGTGCGGATGTGTTTGACTGTTGCGCTCTCATAGAATAGGCCCACATTCCATCTAGTTGCGAGAGCCCTGACATGGAGCATCACTTCTCCCAGGAGTCAATGGTACTGGACTAATTATGGGATTGGAACTGGTTAAGGCACTTGTCTTGGAACCAATGAATCAGATGAAGCCAGCAAAGCTGAGGCAGGAGAGGCATGCCAATCCAATGCTAGTACCAGTGGATTTGGTAAGTCACGTGGCCTCTTATTAATCTTGTGCATTTTGGAGCACAAAGCACCTCCATGTCCAGAACTCATAGAAGGAGCAGTGTCCTTCTTGGATTTAGAGAAGGACTTATTTCCAAGTTTGTGTGTGTGTTTCTAGGGCTCATATCTGTAGCACTGGTACCAGCATATCTGGAAGGAGGCTCTGCTATACGGAAAGTGGTTTTTGATTGCTTAGGCCAGTGTAAAAGGGTGCTTCACCAGCCAGGATCCAATTCACAGACTATGGCTATCTCATGAATTGTTTCTTAAGAAGAAAAACTTGGCCTTCCTGTGTACGGGTAGAGAAGGAAAGGCAGATATTATATGTGGAAGCACTTTGAGCTTCTCTCTAACAGTAAAAATAGCACTGACGTTCATTGCTGATGGAAAAGGAGTGTGGGCAGGAAGCAGAGATTTTGCATCATGGCATCTTTGGCATAATCCAATACACAGACATTGTGGTTATGGGGGTAAATTCTCTGGCAGGAAAAAAATGCCAAAGGGGCTTTCCAAGTCCTTAATTATAAGAATGTCTAGAAATTACCAAAATACAACAAATAAAAACCAAACTATGAACAAAAACAAGGTTGTTTCTGAAAAAGCAGCACTAAGAATGAGGTCCGTAGAAGCTCCAATCTGGACCATGTAGCAGTGAGAAGGAACTGGAAATGCAGCCAGTCCACCCCGCCCTCAGGCAAACTACGAAAGATTGCAAGTGTTCATGAGTGGAATGCCGAGCAATACTACTTTGAGAAGCTCTGGGCGCATGCATGTAACCCTTAGTGGAATAGAATAGGATCCACTAAGGAAAAGAAAAGGGAGTTATACACAGGAATGTAGACTTTATCCTCCTTCAAAGCAGGTTTTGCAATTAAAGGAATAATTTTAATATGTCAATATCAAAACAATAACTGTTCTGATCCCAAACCTATACTAAGGAAGTATAGTGTCCAGTTTATTGTCATATTATTCTTCAAAACTGGCCTTAGTACCTTTTAGCAGATTCAGAAATGCTCAACATTAAATACACATTTCAGTTTATATATGGGGAGAGAATGGTGTTTCAACTTTCTTTTAAAATTAAAATACGGTTTACTGCTTTGGATTATAAATCAGCGCATTAAACTAGATGTTTCTTATATTTAATTAAATAACTATACATACCAACTTCTTTTATTGTCAAAAAACAAAACTAAGAAAAGCCTCTCATCAGATTTGGTCTGCATTTGTTCTCCAATTTTCAATACATCTAGAGGTGGCACTGGTATTGTAACACCATTGTGATGGCCGGCAACACGAGGCATCTTAGGGTCAATAATCTAAAAAATGGAAAAAAAGACATTTCCTAATTTTTTAAAAAAAAATCTGTGTTCACTAATAATTAAAGGTTTCCTTATTATTAATGTATTTAACTGGGAAAATATTGTACAAACCAAACAGCCAATGTGTATAAATTCAAGCCTTGTCTACATATAAATTTGTACTGATTTAATTAAACAACCTTAAACCTTTTTTTCGTTTAGTGTTCCTAAATAATTTAAGCTACACTGAAATTAATCTGCTTTAAAGCAAAATAAGATTGTACATTTTCTACCTGTTACAATTAAACCAGTTTAAAATCATATCATAACTTAAACTGATGCAATGCTGCATATAGAAAGGCCCGTAGAGGTCACTACTCTTAATTCAGAGCATCAAAATACAGTTGACATATTCACAAATAAAAGTTTAGAAACATGGACCAAGATTTTTAAAAACAATTTAGTGATATTTGATGCCTCAACTTTTGGTGTCCAACTGAAACACCTATATTGGGAGGCCTAATTTTCAAAATGTGGGTGATTTGACAATTTCTGAAAATTAGGCTACTTTAAAAGATCTCTCAGGTTGGGCACCCGAAAACTGATGCAAATTTGACTCAAAAATAACTAGTTGCATTTGAAAAATTTGGCCATTGATTTATGATGCCTGTTCAGCTCATCTGTTATCAAGTCTAGTACACTCTGTCTTTGGTAATGGTCAACACTTGATGCTTCAGAGGAAGGCAAAAAAACCTCACCCAAAATGCAACTAGTTAATCCTGCAATGCTGCACATGGAGGTTGAGAAAGAAATTCCTTCCTGGCTGCAGGAGATGCTCAGCAAACACAAGGCATCATGAGAGTTAGATATTATTTCCTGGCATGAACCTACTATGAACAGTCAGTCATAAAATTATCTACCCTATATTAAAAGACTAACTTTTAAAAGTATTTGAACAATTTATCACAATACTGAATGCCAGAGATTAGCTACTCACTGCAGGAAATAGTGTTTTCTCTCTGAATTATCCCTCTAACGCCATGGTTACCAACCAGTAGATCGCGATCTACCGGTAGATCTCAGGGGCGCTAAGAGTAGCTCTTGAGCCCTCTCTGAACTGCGCACCTTCGCAGTACATTTACATTAGATTTCCTCATGAAATGTAGGCGGAGCTTCAAGGAAGGGGCGGGGTAGTAGATCTTCGCCAGTTCTGAGACTTAAAAAGTGATCTTGGGTGTAAAAAGGTTGGAGACCACTGCTCTAACATTATTAATGTAATAGAATTAACTTATTCTCAAAGCTGTGTGAAATGGGACTGAAAAGTTTCCTCTATCTGCTCCATAATTTTGCATGTTTTAATTGAGCCTATACTACTCTTGGCAGATCCAAGGGTTACGTGGTGTGTTTTGTATAGGCCAAGGGAGCTACAGAAACAGCATTTCCTTACATTTGTTTTGCAACAGAAGACAGCATACAGGCTCCTATACTCATGAAAAAGTCAATCTGACATTAACTCCAATTTGCCTTCTTATAAACAATACAACATTCTCTTGTACAGAAGACACTACTGGATCTATCTTTTTTACAAGACAGATATTCTGAATCCTATTTGATGCATGTGTAGTGACTATTAGCTCAAGGGCTCACTGTCTGACACTCTACAATCTCCAAGTACTGAAGTTTCATGAAAAATATTATAAGGTAAACTGAAAATTCAACTCTTTTACTCAACTCTTCATTAGATCTTATAGGTCTGTTTATATACGGCATTTGGAAACAGTGAAATAATGAAGTTTCAGAGTAATACTGGTGGGTATGTTGTACACTCACCAGTGCTGGATAGGAAGGATATCCACTGCATTTGGCCCACACTACTTTTAGAGGCTCAAGAACAGATGTTGCAGCATCAGTTGAAATCCACATACTACTATGTCCAACTTCTAGGGAAAAAAATCATAATTAATGATTAGCAGTGTAAAGATTCAGAGCTTGGATTTTCCCTCTGCAACTCTTCACTATGGGTCATTTTACCAACTCCTATCTCACCGTAATTATTATTGTTAATACACTGCACCCACACCGCACCTTTCACCCAAAGATATTAAAGTACGCTAAAATCGTACGACTCACAAGATTTCTACAGGGTACTAATATTTTACAGACAGATTAACTAAAAGACAAAAGAATAAAGGCCAAGATTTTCAAAGCTGACTAGTAATTATAGGTGCGCCTCTGTCTTAAAGGGCCATGTTTTCAGAAGGTATGTGCCAAACACATTCTGATAATCAGACCCATTTAGTTTGTTCTGAACAGGGCACCCAAAAATCACTAGTTATTTCTCACAACCTTGGACATAGTTACTTGCCCAATGACATCCATCATGTTTATTGTTTTTGTGATCTACAACTTTGGATCTTCAAATCAACAGGGGGAGATTTAATGAGAAGAATGGTTGGCATCTGATGACTTATGACCATGGTTCTGCCGTGTACATGGAATACTAGCCTTTTGATTTACAAGACAATGAACCTGGGAGCAGAACCCTTCTGCTGTTCCTCTCCTCAGCTCTTTTCATCCTCCATTGATCCCTTGTGTTTTTCTTGCCTTTCCTTAAGGCAACTGTCAAAGCTCTCCTCTCTACCACCAAAGCCCAGTACAGGCTACAAGATAATATAAAGTTGCTGCAGTGCTTCCTTCTCCCCTGCAGGCAGCACAATACACATTTGAGGCTGACTAAAGCTACCTCCATCTGGTTCTCTCAGTTCCCCTCCATTTCCCTGGCAATCACCACTGGAAGAAAGGATAAAGACTGACTGACTGCAGGGCATAAGGCAGACACAGATCAGAGAGAAGATGGGTCTCAAAGATCTTCAGGAATGAGTGTGTGAACAGGGAGTAGGGAGCTAGTGACAAAGATTCTTCTGATGGGTTCTGAATCTTATTTTTATGTGGGAAAGTAGGTTGCGACTCAGAACCAGGAAATTAAGAAACTCAGACCTCCCGGGATGGTTCAGACTCTAATGGGTGAAAGTCTTGATAAGAGCACAAAAAAAGTTAGAGAAATCAGTCAGTCATTTTCAATTTCAGGTATTAGGGCAATACTTAGCAGGAGAATCTTTTGACATTCTAAGGAGGATCTGAAATGGCTGTTTCTCATTAAAACATGTTTAACATGCTTATCATCCAGTACAAATTAAGAAGATTGTTACAAAATTCCTAGGGACTTAGTTTATTTTCTGAGTGTAAGTATTACCCAGGAGATGCTGTAGAAAGTCAGAGGGTAATATACACTTTTAGAATAGAATAGTTCTAATAGTATTCTGATATACTTTCTTGGACAAAGTTTTCAAATGAGGGCATCTAAATCAATTTAACTTCATTTTCAGAGATGTTGGCACTCAGCACTTCCAAAAAGACGGGCTACTTATTTGGGAACTAACTTTGTAAAAGCACTCAGTACTGGCCATACTGATAACCTTGATGCCACCTACTCATCATCACATCATGATCAAGATGTCAGAAGCTTTAAAGCTCTCGGAACACAACACAATATGATTTATTGCAACATCAATGTAAGCAAAAAAAGCAGAGCCCAAGGCCAGTTTTTCAGGCAGTTTTAAAAAGTCTTGATCCAAAGCCCACTGAAGTCAATAGCAGTCTCATCATTGACTTCAACTGGCTTTGGCTCAGCCTTTGATTGCAATAAACTGATTTATTTCTGATGGCAAAATCCTGCTTTTTAATACTAAACAATTGATCCTTCAGAGAAAAGAAAAAATCTTCTCATTTATGTTCTTCATATGCAGATTTTTTTGAGAAACAGGAAAAAAATTAAGAAAATGTTATGCAATATTAACATACTTTGTCAAAGTCATACAGTATTCTTCAGTACATAAGTCACGAGAACAATAAGGATAGCCATACATCTTAGGGCTCTGATGAGAACATACGCTACTCTTTCAAGAGGTTAGTTATGGAAATAATTGTGCTAATTACTAGAGAATAATTTTGGCAAGATCTCAAATCTAACAAAATTGTCAGTCATTTCCAACATGATCAACAGATAAACTGGTTTAAGTAGATTCTCTACTGCTCTCCTCTTACTCCCATCTTGAGCTTCATTAGGATCCTAAATACTACAGATACAGGACCTAGATATATTTAAATACATACTTGTAACAAAATATATCTTTTAGACACAAAAACTGGCAATATTTTATAGCCTAACTGAAAGTTACACGAGACTAAATCTATTACGCTTATGAGAAAAACAGTACGAGGTCTTTTCTTAGAACAAGCTAACATAAGGAAAACAGTAAAGAAACTCACATTTCTCTCAACTGCAAAGTCAACGTAAAAGAAAATAAATTGATTTAAAGCTAAGAATATGTATATGCTCTTATTGCATATATGTGGAGTAATGTGGTAAGTATTCCTCTGAGAAAATTCACAGGATATAACCAACAGTAAAGTCTCATGAATACTACTTCTTATAATAGCACTTATATATACTTTGGTGACTGGGATGCTATACAAAATGCATGGACAGCAGCTGTTGTACATCGGACATCTGAAGAAGTAAGATGGTGCACTACTGTGGTTCCAGAAAAATTATGTGCCTAAGCCTGCCCATAGCTAGATACCTGCCAATATTTAGATACCTTAGCAGAAAGGAGTGATGGGGACCTGAGCTATCACTGGCTATTTTTCTTGAGGACAACAAATGATAAAACAGGGATGGAAGTGAAAGTGTCACATGGAAAAAAATCAGATAACTGGAATGGAACATTGGGCAGAGAGCCTGTGATAGCACCCACTGCTCCTCAAATGCATCTGAGGAACACTACCCAGAGGAACTCGGTTTGGAGGCATGACTGGACAAGGAAAATGAAATGAAATACATCTGTGTCAGGTTTCCTCCCCCTAATATGTACAGATTAAGGATGTTAAGTAACAGATTAAGGATGTTAGTTTATTAGTCGAGCAGTTGATGGAATTTCCATTGATTACTCGACAGGAACTTCTGCATTCCTCCTTTGAAATGTACAAGAGCCCCCACTGGAAACACTACCTTGGTGTTTGAAAGGGACAGCGCTGCACAGCTGATCTGGGTATCCACTGTGCGGCTGCCCCTTTGAAACGCTGAAGTGGCGTTCAAAGGGGAAGCGCTGCAAAGCTAATCCCAGGATCAGCTGTGTGTCACTGCCGCGCGCAGAGCCTGGGGTCTGCTGGGGACTCCCGAACTGGTTCCAGCACGGCATTTCCACAGACCCCAGGATCAGCTGGTATGTAAGGCATATAGCAAATGATACAGAGGACTGCAAAGGAGAGGAAGGATGGTTAAAGCAGATGAATACTGATGTAGAATGCGGGCATCCCAGCTTTAAAATGTACAAAAATTCCCAGCAGGGGCTCTTGTGCATTTCAAAGTGGCAGCACAGCATGCTAGGCAGAGGGGGGAAGGCAGTTGTGTGTAACCATGTGGGTTAACCGATGAGGCCAGGCTTATCAGTTAACCCTGTACACAAGTGGGAGATACTATCAAATTTGATAAAATTTCTAGAATCAGAATGCACTTTAATTGGGTCCATTACCTATTTCCATCATCAATGTGTGCATTGTGAATACACTGAAATTCATTACATTTTATTATGATTACAGATATAAATCAATATAAAAAGATATGCAGTAGAAAATTGCAACATTTCAAAATACTGTGCTAAGGTTGTTGAGGTTGTGCCTTGGGATTGTTTTATTCCATGTGTAGTAAGTACTCTTGGCAGTTCTGAAACCGTTAAAACAGCATAAGCTATTCAAAAAATATACCAAATACACTTTGCCTCTATTAAGGTTTCTGTGTGAGCCTTTACTTCTATTTTATGCATTTAAGATTAGCATTTTCACAAGTGGTACTGGATGTCCAACTTGAGATGCCTTAAAGGTGTCCCATTTTCAGAAAAAGCAGAGCACAATCACATTGAAAAAAATCAGGACCGGAAAGACACGGCAGTTTTGGCCAAAAATCTAGACAGCTCAAAATTGCTGGTCACTTTTGAAAATCTCACTCTTCAATTATGAAAGTTGTGTGTTAACTTTTTTTGTACTGAACTGTAGCATACAATAGGTAACCAAACTGTGGCCTCAGAGTTAACTTTTGTTGTGGCTCATTGGATGGAAACAGGACATTTCACTACATCTCCCTCTCTATTGCATTTCCCTAAGACACCAAAAAAACTGATCAGCAAAAGATGCTGAAATTACCTCATGTCAGAGAAAGTGCAGCAATAAATACTGTATTTCTTCTGGTTCTATTAAATGGCACTTGCCTGTGAGTTATTTCAGCACAGCTCACCAGTTCATCAGAGTAGAGACAGAAGGAGGAGCAAGCAACATACAACTCAGAGTTGGGTGTTAACAAAAGAAAGCAAATGAAAGAAACAACTCAAAATAGAAAAACAAAATGTAAAATTACTGACTAATAGCTGTTGAAATAGAAAAGCTGTGGGGTTGAGGGTGGAAGAGATGGGAAGGAAACAATAAACCATGCAATAACATGAAAAATAAGGAAACTGATCAAGAACAAAACATTCAACCATTTTTCACAACCTATTATACTTGTTAGATGTTTATGCTATGACCAGACCTATTATTTCCTCAGTCTACTGAGTTATTACTTTGTTTGGCATCAATCTGTTGAAAGTATAAATCTATATAATACTAATATGTATGAAACACCATTCATACATGTATACTTGCCCTCAAGTATAGCAAATGCCTTTAAATTTTCCAAATAAATAATTACAGTAATGGTGAATTACTTAGACCTAGTGTTTAATTCTGTACTTTCACTTCCCATATTTATATGGTTTTAACCATGACACACAAATTTATATAAAAATAAGCACAAAGAGATAGATACATACATTGATACTTTAATTATGCACTAAATATTTAATATGCCTGATGACAGAATACAATAGTAGATTGTGAACCGAACTCTGCTTGCATTACTTCAGTAGCCTTATTTACTTCAGAGATTACTTGCATGAATAAAGCAAAACCAGATTTTATCAGCTGTTGCTCTTAATTTCTTTTAAAAAAATTAAAAAACATTAAAATTTTCCAAAACAAAATTTGTAATTTATTTGGTCAGATTATTAAACCATGACTTCTCCAGTAAAATCAACAGGTTACTTGTTGAGTAAGAAACTAAATAATGCAAATAAGGATGTCAGAATTTAGCCCTAAGTATCTCGGCAAAATACATACTTATAATATGTAGAATAATATAATCTTTTAGAATGCAATTATTAGAGTTACCAGCTGCAATTCTTGCTGCTTTTGCGTAGTTTCCATTTTCAATGCATGATATCAATTCACTTCGGTCTTCCAAGGTGTGTCTTCGTATAAGTGCTGGTTTGCCTTTACCACACTTTGGCAAACTAAAACTGCAAAGGTATTAAATTAACATATTAAATGTTGCTGGGAAACTTGCATGCTCACTCTCCTTCACTCCCATCAAAATCTTTGTAATTTAAAATATAGTACTCATATGTCACTACAAAAATTACTCATTTTCACAGAATGAATGGACCCATCTTACGCAAGGAGGGCCACTGTCTGGCTTGTCAGAGGAAAGGGAATAACACTTTACGGGCAGACAGAAGGTGGGAGAGTGGCTCAGAGGCAGTTACAAAAAAGGAGTGGGCCAGCATGGAGATGCTGACTTATCCTCCAGAGACGGGAGGAGCTGGAGACTTGAAAAGGGCAAGCCCTCCACTCACCCTGGGAAGAAGACCCTTTTCCCTAGACCAGGCAGAGCAGCACCCACTGTACCTCTTGGCATCAAAGTACCAGGTTTGCTCAGGACCTGCTTTGAGCATCACACTAGCTACTCATTTATTGATGGGCTGGGAAATAATTTTTCCAAACCACCAAATTGGCTGAGGTAAAGTAGGGGTGTTATCACCTTCCTCACCTTCTGGGTTCAGGAAAGATTTTATTGTGGTTAGTAGGAACAGGAATTAGGCTATGATGCCGTAACTCATTATATAAATTTCCAGTGTACGTATCTCTTCTCTATAGAGTACAATGATCAGATAAATGGCTTGGCAAAGAATTTTAAAAGGAGGTGTTTATTAAAAGGAAGGGGGAATTTGAGGGTCCTATGACTAGCATGGAAGGAGAGCCAATTCCCTTCCCCTTCCTTACAGCCCACCTTAACTTTCTTTCTGCGGGGGGAGGGGTGGAAAGGGGGACCGGGAGGGGATAGTAAAATCCCAGTAATAGGCTGACTGGAGACACAGATGAAATGGAAGGGGCTAGCAGAAGCCTTTCAGGTACATACGGAGTGATCATGGAGTTACCAGCACTGTACACTTTTATCTCAAGGTAGTCCTCAATATCTAATAATAAAGTTGCACCCAGAGTAAAACCACATCAATTGTTTTTCTTTTGGTATAGCAAGGCAACAAGAACAAATTGATTGACTCTACTTGCATTGACATGCAAAAGAAGATCTGACTAGATAAAAGTTCCTTTTCCATCATTCTAAAAAGTGATGTTTAGAAACATCATTGAACTAGAAGAAATATATTTGAAATCACTGGAATACATTTCAGTGAAACAGTAAAAAATTGTCATATGCCTCCACTAAATATTTCGCTACATCATTGGTTAAACTGGGAAAATATCATCAGAATATGGTGTGTTTGCTTTTTTAAATGAAACATTTAAGTGAAACAAAAGAAAACATGGTAATCATTCTGAAATGCACATCTACTTTCAGGTGGTTAAAAAACATCACTTACAACTGACAGGTAAAGAAAAAAAGCCTTTTAAAAAAATCCTGTTTCTTTATATATTATTGAAAAGGTCTGAAAGTTTTCTTCTGTCAAAGGAGAAAAAGCTTATTTTCTAGATTTCTTATGCATTCAAAGTGCAGGACTTCCATTTTACAAATTTTTCCTTATATGGGAAAATATTTTCCCATGAATAAATGTTGTGCACGCCTGTATTTTCACATGAAACATTTAAGCTATTTGACCAGAAATTATTCAGAATTGCACCCACAACTTACTACTCTTGTTCAAGGAATGCAATGTGAAATTTTCCTATGCAAATCAAATCTTGAGTCAAACATATTAATGCTATCCTCTTCTGTAGTCCAATATTGATTTTGGACTTAAGAGTACACAAGAGAAAAACAGTTACTTATTAAAGCAACTCTGGTTCTTCCATTCATGGGAAATATGCATCACTACTAAGCAAATTTGGAACTTTCAAGCAAGCAGACTCAAGTGAAGACATATGTAAACCCATTCCACCCACTTCAGGACATAGACTACAGGTTGGATCTCCCTGGTCTGGCACCATCAGGATGTGACCATTCCTGAACAAGAGAATCTGTCAGACCAGGAGAGGTCTCCTGCCACCAACTTCCAAGCCCATCGCCTGCTGTTGGCAGGCTGCCCTAGCAGGCATCCTGCCTCGCCCTCTCCCATCCCCAACCTGGCTGGGCTGCTTGCCTAGCTTCTGCCAGCTTTCTGGGCAGCAGACACTCCAGCTCCAGCTCTGTGCTTCTGGGGGCAGCTGCGGGGCTCTGGCCCTGGCCCTGTGCAGCTGTGGGGCTCAAGTCCATCCTCACACTCCTTGGGGTTGCTGCAGTGCCCCAGCCACATGCTCCAGGAAGCTGCGGGGGGACTCTACTCCCATGCTGCCGCAGAGCTCTGATCACAGCCCCAAACTCCCAGGGACTGCAGTGGGGTGCTAGCCATATGCCAATCTGTGCTGCTGGGGGATTTTGGCCCATCCCCGTGCTGTTAGAGACTGCTACAGGACTCCAGCTCCAGTGTTAAACTGCCCCCACTGGGCTGCTGACCCTATTACCCCGGCCCCAGATAGCCCTTCTGCCCGTAGGCTCCTAGCTGTCTGGCCCAGGAGCATCTGTGGTCCCGCTGGACGATGCATGTCAGACCAGAGAATGTCGGTTTTTGGCGGTACAACCTGTATTAACATGGGTGCAGCCCAATTGCCTTTTCATTTCTTAACTCTAATTCAGAAAGTCTTAAAAAGAGAAAAGGAGAAAGGTTGAGAAATGAGAGTGGATTCATATGAACATATCATTTCAAGAAATACAATTAAATACTATGGTCATTGCATGAATTACTCCTTCATTTTATGGCCAGGGAAATTTACTGTGTAATTGACCTCATGCTGCAGAATTGGGCTCCAGAACTTACGTCTTCTTTAAAAGGTGGGCAGGGGGAGAGTTTCTAGCCCAAATGGTTGTGTTAACCTACAAAACATGAACTTAGTGTAAATAGAGGCAGTGCTGACGTTCCGATTTTTCAGAAAACCTGAAATGATTCCAAAAGATGTGAACTGCCCCATTTACCTCAATGTTGTGTTAATTTTGAAACCTAAAGATGACAATTTAAAAAATATTTTTAAACCAGATATGTATTTGTTATTGCACTAGTTTTAGGGCACACTTTTTAGTCTGCTGGTACGTGATCACAGTTCTTTAGTTACACTCAAAATATTCTGAAAAGGCAAAAATAGTCAATTTTTACCTTGAATTACATAAAAGGCTATTACTGGAGGATATGCTAGATTCAGATGCACAGCGGCGACGAGGTTCAATTTTTCTTCCTGGAGCATCATCTAACTCTCTCTCTTTACTTCCATCTCCAAAACCGTTTGATAGACCTGTAATGTAAAAGAGAGGTACAACATTACACAGAATTTAAAACTGATTTTTTTTAATACAAATCTATATATATGTTTATATATATATATAATTTTCATTCTGCATCACGGAAGTATCTGAGATCAGTAAAAGAAAACATGAAATTAACATAAAATGCTTCATTCTGAAAAATGAAATATCAAGTAAAGTTTCTGTATTCTATATGTTAAGAAACAGGAAGTTAATTTCAGATAACAGGAAAAAGACCATTATATTAAAATATGTGCACAATGGCACACAAAAATATTCCCCATATGCCAAACTTCCAGTAAGTACTACTACTTTGGATAGTTACTCTTGAGTGGAAGGTGAAAGGACCAAGGAACAAAAAAGTATTACAAATTTGCACTCTTAAAAGAAATCATCTATATAGAAGTTTAATGTACTTAAAAGCTGTAAACTGCAAAACAAGGAGTACAGAAAATAGCCCTTCAATGCCTAAAGTATCCAATAGTACTGTGATTATTTAAGGACCCTATCTCCAATGTCCACTGAATCAATAGGAGTCTTTACACTACAATCAGACAAAGAAGTGGAAAACATACTGAGCATTTAAGCCACCAATGTGAGAATTTTATAACCAGGTCATTATAAATCTTGCTTTAATTTGCTTATTCATACAGTCCATATTTCTTAATATTCTTCATTTGTCTATATTTTAAAAGCATTATTTAATTAAATAAACTATATCTGTACAAGATCCTGTGAGAAAAACATTTTTAAAAACTATTTTTTAAACAGATGGGACTCAAGCAGATTCAGGAAGAACATCAACAGAAATGGAGCATATTAAGCAAAGCAAAGGTCCCCATCTGAGGAAGTTCAGGGCAGCATAGCTGGGGAAGAGTTCAGACCCCATGGGGAGGTAATACTTGCTTTGCTCCTGACCCCTGCTGCTAGCTCCTCTCCCACCCCCAGCTGCTGCTCCAGCTCCCAGCTGAGGCTCCCGCAATGAATTATGGTCCTAGCACCCAGATGAAGCTCCGTCCTCATCTGTGGCTCCAATCTCAGCTCATTACTCCTCTGTGTCCCCCCTTTCATCCCTGACTCTGGGCAAGTGGAGGTGTGGTACAGGCAGGGGTAAAGAGGGAACACAAATTAAAAGTCTGGGAATGAGCGAACCAGTGTCCAACTAGCTGCTATGGGCCTTAAGACCCTTTAGGACTATCTAATTTTATTCTTAAGCAGGACTTTCAATAACACATTTTTTGACATCATGTATGTTCCATTTTTTATTTAAAAACACATGCAGTGAAGCTATGACATTTTGCACTTTTAAACTGAAAATGTAAAAATCAGCCATTCTATATGTAATAAAGATTATCAGAACCCTTACTTCCATAAGTAGACATTGCTAAAGAAGTTTCTCAAATCCTCTATCTTATTTGCACTGGGAGATTCTTGTGTATTTTGGAGAAGTGCACCACAATTGACAGGAAAATTATAAAAAGTAGGCAGTACAAAAAAAAAACCTTATTACCTAATGCATGGTAATAAAGACAGTGGCTGATCACATGTAGTTACTTGAAACTTTATCATATTCTTATGCATTTAACTACCAATTAGAAATGCCACTCCCAAAGCCAACGTCACTGCACACTATTTTATTTGATATAACCCAACCCTATCCTATGGTGTTTTCACACAAAAGCTCTTTTCAGTATAACTCTTGAAACCTCTTTGTATTATAAATTAGTTAGATGTAAACTGTTATAGTCTGCTACCTTTATAGTTAAAGAGGAGCAAATTTAAAATGACAAGATTATTTTTTCATTTTTCACTTCTCTATCATTCTTCCCATTTAGAAACTTTTGCAATTCTGCACTAAATCGGTCCAAGTCATAAAATACACATTTTGAATGTTCCTCGGTACAAAACTGCATGCTATAAGGAGGAAGAGGAAAATAAAGTAATTATTTTATCAGTGCCATGGAACCCTAATGTAAATTACATATCAACCCTTTATCATGCTCATTCTTTATGTTTATTCTCAACCAGTCAGTGCAGACAGTTCTAGGAGATTAATCTCAATGTTGCTGAAGATTCCTTCACAGCAAGAGTCGTTTAAGAGAATGCCTATCTGAACTACCCCGTTAACTGTCATGGTACTCTTTCCATAGGATATGAAATGTTTTATGCAAAGGATATGAAGCCTTACTGAAAATGACTAGTAACAGGTTATCTTTTCATTTTAGAATAGCTGTCAGTTGGTACACAGGCCTATTCTTAATAAAGTCTTGCAAATTTGCGACTTGCTATAAAGAAGCTAACATAACATATAAAGAAGCTAACCTCACCAGCATTAATCCCCAGTGCTACAGGATCTTGATGTAAATCAGAGCTGTTTACCCAACTTAGTTAATCAAACCAGGGGGGCTCAGTTCCTACCCCTTTAATGAACATAAAAGCAAGAGGTAATCCGTGTAAGCATCCCTGCAGGATAATGGCAACATAACATGAATCTGTATAATGTGGCTTAAAAAAATCTGGCTTAGGTGGGATCTGTGCCACCTGAAGTCGCAACTGTACATTTTCATTTGTAGGGCCTTCCTAGGATAAATAATTTGAGTGCATTTCATTGTTCATGACTTCCACACAAAATTTTAACATTACATCTAGCAAATTTACAACAGGGTGCAGGGCAAGTCTTTAACAACAAAAAGAAAACAAAGCCGATACACATCACAAACACTACTGTGTTAAGATCACTTTGTGATTTCACATCTTGAGGTCTTCAATTCCTTGTTGAAAGCTCCATAAAGACCAGAAGCAAATGTCTAATTAAAGTTGCATTATGAGGCAGACAGAATCCCACTTTAGGACAAGATTAAAAATCCTCTTGGAGTTTAGCGGCACTAGTCAGGAAACATTTAGCTATTTCTGTATCTTTCCATAAAAAGTTCAAATTAAACCTATTTCATCTTCAAATGCTAGTCACTGTAATCTCACTAAATGTACATGCTCTAGTGCAAGAGAACTGTTACCTTCCTAGCAAATACAGAAAATAGTATGTACTGAAGTCAAAACTTCTCAATCCAATGTATTTTCAATTTGTGCATGTGTGAAAATCAGAGATAACCAAGCTATTAATACTGGCCTGATTTCTATGCATACCAAATCCTAAATTACAAGTAATTCCACAACACCTACTTTTCAAAAGTTAAATAAAGCATTTAAAAAAAAGAGAAAGATTCATTAAGTCTTTGAAACTAAAATGGCAAAATTGTTCTGCTAGTTAGTGGCAAATCTGCATTGTGGCTTCATAATTGGATGAGAAAATTATGGGAATGAAGTTTTATAAGTACTCCAAAGCATTGCTGACTTGCAAAAAAAGAAACGAAGTAGCAATACAACATTTAAATTCTATTATCTGTAATTGGACTAGACACACATAAAGCTCCCCGTCCCATGAGCAGGGAGACATCCTGGGTATAAATATAAATAAAACACTGAGGCACGAAATATCGGAAACCAGGACATCTAAAGGATTCAGGTTGTGAGGCTAGAAACTGCAGTATAGATGACCAGTCTCAGGCTTTGACACCTTGCGAAGGAGTTGGGTCTCCGAGCATAGGCTCCAACCATAGTCTGAATGTCTACATTGCAATTTTAACCCTACAACCCAAGAGAACGTTAGTTGGCCCAGGCCAGCCACATAAATATTGAGGGTTTTTTTATTGCAGTGTAGACATACACCCCTTATCTCCTGCAAATATTAGGCAGTTACAAGTTATAACAGGACAGGGTTCCCTCCTGTGAAACATGCATGACTCCCCTCTCAATCCATTCACATCAAGTTCAGCAGAAGAGCATCCTAGAAAGTTCAACTAAAAAAAGATTTTGGAGGACTCTTTACAAGTCTGTGGAAAAACCTATTAAATTAGTAGTATGTGGTATTTACTCAGTCACTAACTTGGTCACATTAAAATTAAGATTCCAATGAAACAGTTATAAGTCACACCTCAGTGGCAGCTATTTCCACCCACTACTTCCGCTTTCAACCTTCTGTTATGTCAGCTATAGAACTATTCAAAACAGTTAATATAGTTTCTATGTATTATTACTTTCTCAAAACAGAAAACAAAAAATTCTCCCACAAAAACGTGTAGGCAGAAACTAAACTCAAACATTTTCAGTCTGACTGGTGAAATTTAAAAAAAAAAAAAAAAAAACACTTTTAAAACTAACCATGTTACGCATAAGGAGTCACTAGTGCTCCTACTGTTAATATGTAAGTGACCTTTGTAGAAACAGTACCATTTATAAGCAACATTAATTTCCGTATGGATCACAGAGTAAACATCAATTATTTAGGTACCTCAAAATATATTTTAAAGAGTCCCCACACTATAGAATAGTTTAAAGCCTGAAATACACAAATAAATTCAAGGTGAATTCACCAGTTATTTCTGGGTTGCTCCCATGCCGATCATTTAGGAAACTAAATTTTCAGCTATTATAACAACTATTAATACTGCAATTAAAAATATAACACTGCCTTCAAGCAAGGTAGAATCCTATGCACATCTAACAAATTCAGTGAAGCAAGAAGAAGTAAAATGCAGAGATGACAAAGCAGAGGCAGGGACAAAGAAAAGAAAAATACAAAAGTTTGATGGTAAATATATGTTAAGAATATACAAAGTAGTGCATCTAAGGCTGCAATCTCATTCTGAGGTTCTGTTGACACTGAAAGAACAAGCAATCAGCCAACTCATGTAACCAATTTCCTTCCAATGCAAGTCAAGCCTTATTATGCATAGCTAGATGGATATGTAAGCATTAGTACAGGATAAAGTATGTCATACTTGGGTACATCTTTATGCCTCTTACAAAGGATCACTGTTTACATAAAAATAGTTTTGTACACATATAAATGACTGGCTACTAAGTACTGATCTGTGCAGTTATATTGGATACCCAGATAGTCGGAACCCTTTGTAGCCAGATCCTTATTCTAATAATGCATATTATATAGAATTATATAAATGCATCAAAAGTAGATATGGGATTTTTGTATACATTATTTCAAATCTCAAAGGAAGACTCAATTAGTGGGAGGGGAAGGTAGTAGGGCAGATATGGAACATCTTAACCAATCAGCCCTCAGAGAGCATGTTCTCTGTGTAAGAACTCTGGGGATTGCTAAAAAAATACTGCGACCAATTTGTGTCACATATATTGTAACATGTACAACTTTATAACTTACGGAGATAGGGAAATATACTGAATGAAGAGCATAGGTTGATATATGTCAAAGACTTCCTCCAACAGTGTTCATGTTTTTTGTTTTTGTTTTAAGGATGGCTGGTGTCTCCAACATGATCCAAAATAATTACTTGAAATGTAATTGTCTTTCTGCGTTCCAAAATGATCATTTAATTGAATTCCATTCCGTGTTGAGGATAATAGAAAATAATTAGGCTCCAAAGAGATAAATACCCAGCATGATATTAGTTAATATGAGAACCTGGAAGACAGTGAAAAAGCCATTAAGTCTCGCTGAAAGGAAACAAAGCTTTTAAATAAATAAGCCATCCTTGCAGCACAGTGTCCAGAGATAGTGAAAAACTATATAAATGTTCCATGTACTAATACTTAACATAAGATTCACAAGAGATAAGACTAAAACAGAGACTTCACTTAGATTTATTTGCTCATTTTGAAAAAGAAAATTACTTACATAAGAAATTGGTAGTACAGAATACAATCTTTGTGAGTGTAATACTCATCAAGAACATGATTTTGATATTTTCTAAATTGTTCAAATGAGAGTAAGAAGACAGATGACCCTATTTTAAGAGGTTTAACACTACCTAGTCATATATCTATAAACATAAAGGAATAGTCTAACCCAGTCTACATATATCAGAATATCTCTAATTATTGAAAACAACCTTTATAACTTTCAAACTGCATCAACAGCCTGGGAAGACATCCACAAAGTTCTCATCAAATTAGCGTCAGAGTGAGTTTGAGAAAATATATTTCTACCGTTGGTAAATCTTGGAGTGTATTGCAGACTGCTAAAATACACCCTTTCAAGTTCAGAAAACACTGGTGAATCTCAGAGCATATCAGAGTCCAGAGAACCTCAAACAGAGGTGACAGACAAATCAGAGTATGTTACTGTAAATCTTGAAGAGAGTAATCAAGAGCTAGGATGAAGAGATAATGCTTAGGAAATGAATTTTCAATTTTTGCTCACAAGTGACTACACTTCAAAGAAAGTAAAGAATCTCACAAAGAGCCACTGATGTATGGATATTGGTAGCCTACGTACTGTACAAGTTTTCAAGTTTCTAAATGGGACATTTTCAAATAGTGGTAATTTAGTCAATTCGCACAGAAAACAATGAGGAGCATAAAATTTTAGGTTTTTTTTTTTTTTTTAAAGAAAGAATGCTTAAAATTCACCCTATATCCAATTATATCTACAGAATCTCTGGAATTGTAACAAAAGACCCTAACTCATCAGGATTGTTCTCTAAAAACAATTGGTTTTGAGCTGCATCCCTCTAGATGAAAACTAGTCAATTGCTCGCATCTCATCATCTACAGGACAGGACTGTACATCACTGATGTCATTGCTCAATCAACAAATAATTAAAAAAGAGCGAACACATTTAGGAGACACCACCTATGGAAAACATATAGAATGTTTTAAAAGGGTTTTACAGTAGGTTGCTCCAACAGTAAAGAAACTAATTGTGATGGCAGGAACATAAAGTATAAAACAATGAAAAGCGCACACACAACTCAGAGGAGCTTTAAAAAACTTTGTAATTTGAGTTCACAGTAAGTCAGCTGAAGTTTGCACGGCCTTTGACAAGTAACCAATAATTTCAAAGATAACGTATCAATATATATTTCTTTTACTTTGTATTTTACAATGAGATATACCTGAGATACAAGAAAAGACTCACTTAGTGAACTCTTAAAATGTAGGATAATTTATGCCAAGATTCAGTGAAAATAAACAGCACAAGAAGATTTAACACGCCTACAGAAACACGTATTTCTGTACTATAATAAGATACACATATCAAGTAAGGGTTTCTGTCAAAAACACTGGAGAAAGAATTATGTTGTACCCTGGTAATTTCCATTCTAAATTTTCCATATTTGTAACAAAATATGTAAATTGTGTATGTGTGTGCGCACGCACACCTCTCTCTTCTCTCTCTCTCTCTCTCTCCACACACACACACACACACACACACACACACACACACACACACACACACACACACACACACACACACACACACACACATCCCCCCCCCCTATACCTGTATGTTTTCCCAGACTTGAGCCAATATACCTTATTCCTTTTTGATGCACTGATGCAGAATACTCACATTTTAATGAGAGGCATTAGCTAAAAAAATATGACTTACCTTTTTAATATATTCTTCTATCAAGTGCCCAGAATTCATTCGGGTACATGAGCCCAGAAGGCTCAGAATTTTCTGACAGGACCTGCATTACCCACATTCTCAATTTACCCTTATGAATGGTTCTTCTGGAACAGTAGTTTTAATCAATTTAAAAAACATAACATTTCCAACTAGAACGCTAATATCTATTTTCCTTAATGGAAAATAGATGTTTGCCATAAAAGTCAAAAGTTTGATTGCTATACATCATATCTAGAAGAAAACTAATTAATTTGCAAGTTAAATGTTACTCCCTTATATGGACATGACCTACAATCCTCTAATACTGGTAAATGACTATGAAAATCCCAGTTTCCGGGAGGAAAAAGATGCACTATACATACAACTGTAAACATTTAAAAAAAAAAAATTTCTGAATCATTGAGGAGAACCTCACACTTGAAGGTAGTCACAAGATGACAGCAAATCAAATGTCCAGTGTATGGTAAAGGCAGGAATGATAATGCAGACGGCTGCAGTTTAGATTTCTTTCAGGTTAAAAGTCTGGAGTGGTTTAGGGTGCATCTACACAGCAATTCCATTATTTGGAAATATTTCTGAAATAACGGATGGCTTATTTCAAAATCTATAAACCTCATTCCACAAGGAATAACACCTAATCCAAAATAGCTATTGGAACTGTTGTGTAATAGTGTGGATGCTCCATGGCTACTTTTTTGAAATAGCGCCTCCTCACTGGGCCTCCTGGGGCTCTAAATTGGGGTAGCATGTCCACATTATGGAAGCGTGACTCGGACTCATTTTGAGGCTTCCATGCACTGTAGATGTGCTATTTTGAAACAAGCTATTTTGGAAAAAATTTCCAAAATAGCTCATTTCAAAATCAGCATACTGTGTAGATTTACCCTTCGTAAACTCCAGTTCTCTGAAAGAGCTGGTTGTCTCTCATGACTTGCAGATGATCCTAAAGTGTCTATGAGGATCAGTTTCTTTTTTAGGTAGCGTTCAGAGCAAAAATTAAAGAGGACTGTTCGCTGCAATTTATGAAAGTGTACTACAGTAAACTTCCGATAATCTGGCACCTTTAGGACCCAGGGGGTGCCGGATTATAAAATATGCCAGACTATCAGAAGGGGGGGCTATGAGGGGTCTGGGTGGGGTGGGGGGATGCTACCCCAGACCCCCTCATAGCCCTCCCTTCTGATAGTCCGGCTCTGCCCCAGGAGTCCCTGATTCAGCCGCTGCTGGTCAGTTTCAGCAGCGGGTGAATCGGGGACGCCTGGGGCAGAGCAGCTGGGGTGCTGACGGGTTGGTCCCGCAGCACCACTCCTTGGCGCTACTGGACCAACCCAGCAGCACCCCAGCTGCTCTGCCCCAGGTGTCCCCAAGTCAGCCGCTGCAGAAACTGATCAGCAGCTGACTCCAGAAAGCCAAAGGCAGAGCTGCTCTGCCCTGGGCTTCCTGGAGTCAGCCCTAGTCAGTTTCAGCAGCGGCTGAATCGGGACGCCTGGGACAGAGCAGCTGGGGCGCTGCTGGGTTGGTCTTGTAGCGCCAAACCTCGGCGCTGCGGGGACCAACCCAGCAGCACCCCAGCTGCTCTGCCCCAGGTGTCCCCAAGTCACCTGCTGCTGAAACTTAGCAGCAGCTGACTCCAGAAAGCCAGAGGCAGAGCTGCTCTGCCCCGGGCTTCAGGGAGTCAGCCCTAGTCAGTTTCAGCAGTGGCTGAATCCGGGACAGCTGGGGTGCTGCCGGGTTGGTCCTGCAGCCCCGAGAGGCAGCGCTACTGGACCTACCCGGCAGCACTCCAGCTGTTCTGCCCCCTGCTTCCCGGATTCAGCGCTGGTCAGTTTTAGCAGCAGCTGAATCGGGGAAGCTGGGGGCAGAGCAGCTCCAATGGTCCGGCTGCCCGGAGCACTTCCGGGTTCCTGATGATGCTGGACCATCAGGAGTGCCGGACCGTCAGACGCCAGACCATCGGAGTTTTACTGTAATTTGGAACTGTTCATCCAGCAATCTTGTTTTGGTGAAAAACACAATATAAGTTGCACCTCCCTAAACTGGTACTCTCTCATCCAACACCATCCAGACCATGGATGCTGCTGAATGAGAGAGCCCTGAGGAAGGAGGGCCGGCTGCTGAGAGCCCCACGTGGCAATGATTGTGGTAGCAGGGCCAGGGCCTCGGCAGCCTGGCAGAAGTAGCATGGTAGAGGCAGCTTGGCAACCCAGCTGGGGCGGGGGCAGCTCATGTGTCCCATTCCAACAAGAGGGTTGTGCTACAGTAGCCTGAGAGGGGCTGCGTGCTGGCCTAGCAGTGCGGATGGAGCCATGGCAGCCTTGCTGGGGCTGCAGCGGCGGTGCCAGCGCAACCTAGTTGGGGCTGAGACAAGTCAGCAGCCTGACTGGAGCCACGTGCTGTCCAACAGTAGGGCTGGTGCCGCAGCAGTGAGGCCAGTGCTGCATGCTGCTGTGCTGGCAGTGAGGCTGGAGCAGCAGCTATGGCAGTGGGGCTGTGGCAACCATATCATGGGGGTGGGGAAAGAGGGGGGGGAGGGCTAAAGGAGTCGTTGGGGGGGAGGGGTGGCAGGGAACCTTCCCTGGTCTGGCAAATTCCCTCATCCGAGACTGCTCAGGTCCCGAGGATGCCAGACTAGTGAGGTCCAACCTGTACTGTTTGTCGGTGAATAGTAACCCCAGAGCCAATATTTTGCTGTAGATGACTGCAACTTTAAAAAAAAGTCCCATGTATCAATAAGAAATACAGGTTGTAACTCCCTTAACTGGGATTCCCTGATCTGGCAACATCTATGGTTCAGCATGGACCACAGATGTTCCTGGACCGTCAAGCCCAGGAAAAGGGAGGTCTGGTGGTGGGGCAGGAGCACATTAGGGGGCACTAGCGACCCAGTGTGTTTGGGGGTGGGGGAGGAAGAGAACAGGCAGCACAATATGCACAGCAAGTGAACTAGTCTACCTATGCTTCCGTTTAGCATGCACTGTTTACCTGAGATTACATATATCTCTGCCTACTGGAATTAAGATGATGCAGATGTTTCCTGTATGTTTCCAACAGAAGATGTTGACTGCTTAATGCCAGTTTTGTAGATGATTCTGGAAAGCACGTGTGCTCCGCCTTACGTTCAAGAAAGTTTATGCTTTGTATTAGTTTCTGCAGAAATAGGAGTCCTGCCCAGTGAATTCAATTTGTTCCCATATTTAAGGCTAGCATCAACTGTGGTAATTTCCTTTGGTTAATACAAATGAAAACAACACATCATAATTCTTCATTTACCAAAGCGTACAATCTTTTATCATTCTTTGCATACTTCTAAAAGAGAGTTTTACTATACAATTGTCTTTGATGTGGCTACAATCAATCGAGTCTTTGTGCAAGGAACCACTTAAGCCTGCTGAGACTGCTGTATGCAGAAACTGTAAGGATGTGGCTTATATTTTCGAACTCAAACACTACGAGCTATTATGTGAACATGGTATAGAACAGGACTACTCAGTATGAAAGCATATCCAGAATCACTATGAAGAGAGGAATTCTCTCAGATGAGTAAGGATAACTTTTTGCTGGTTTATTGCTGGCCTATGGATTTCTCTCCAAGAAGTCTGACTCCTTATAATAGCACCCCCTGCAGTCCAGCTGTGATGAGAATGTGACACAAAATGCAGTTATACATGGAACTGCTTTGACACTGGAAGGGGAAATGGAGAACACTGTGAAGTGCACTTTCATAAACTTTAATATTTAGATCCATTCTAGATGAAAACATTAATTTGGATGCTGAACCTTCAGCTTTGCAGCTGAGCTCCAGTAACTTTTCCAGAAGCACAAAGAATCAACACTGCCACCAAAACCCAGAACTCAGGTCTCCAAATCTTATTTAGGTATTTTAAGAGTATCAACAAATGCTCTAGGAAACCAAAGAAAAAGGCCCTGAAAAGTGTCACTTCCTGTACATCCATTTGTGGGAAAATATTTAAGTCCTGCTTCAGCTATAGCTCATTCTTATTCCCCATTTTTTACCAGCTATATAAGAAATCTTGCCTGGTGTGTTTGATTGTAAAGCTGAAATTAATCCTTGTATGAGAAGCTTCTGTAGCTGCCTGGAAATTGAGGGTATGCGTTTCCTTTTCACCATGTTCTACTAAATTCTTTAATGCAGTGGTCCCCAACGCGGTGCCCGCAGGTGCCATGGCGTCCGCAGGGGCATTTATGTGCGCCCGCCGAAACATCTGAGCTGGCCCCGCCCCCAGTGTGCGGCACGTGCATTGCGCGTGGGTGGCCCTTGCCCCGGGCATGCGGCACATGCACGGTGCCGGCGCAGGGTGCATGGGCGGCCTCTGCCCCGGGTGCGCGGCACTTGTGTGGTGCCAGTCCCAGGCGTGTGGCATATGGGCAGCTCCACCTCCACCCCACGCAGTGCATGCGTGGCCACACCCCAGAAGCGCGGTGCATGAGTGGCCCCGCCCCCGAACGCCCGGCAGCCACGAAAGGTTGGGGACCACTGCTTTAATGCTTCCTACTCAGTAATAGGATGAAAATCTTCTTGGAGATGCAACTAGGTCTGTGGGGGAATGCAACAGAAGACAGGCTAGAAATGTGACAAAAATCAGTCAGATATGGATGGGTCAAAGAAAGCCCTGAAAACAACATCTCAATCTCACTCTCCACAATCATTCAAAAAAAACCGTAAGAACAGTAAAGTTCCTTCCCCTCCGCCCTCTTTTTCTAGAGACCTTAAAATAAAAGTCAAGCTTAGTCCAAAAGATGTCAGAATGGGCTCTCATCAAGCCACACTCTTGTTCTGTAGAGAAGAAGTGTGTTGAAGTTGCTATATCACCTAATAATGGCATAAAAAGGTCCATCATAATCTTAGAACTACAATCAGTGATGATGGATGTGCTGTAGCAGGAGAATGGCTGCCACTGTTCTTGCTAGAAGCAGTTCATCAGGGCAAAAAGGAAAACAAAAACATTCAAACTGTACTCCAAATAGGTATAAGCAGGGCTTGACAAATCCATGTATCTACTCGCCTGTGGCGAGTAGATTTCAGCCAGTCACCCTGTTCACCGGTAGCGCGCACATGCGCAGTGTGGGTCTGGCGCATGCGCGCTGAGGGGCTGGCGAGTGGAATTGTCGAGCCCTGGGTATAAATAATCACCACTTATCACAGAATGCTAGAACTGGAAGAAGCTTCAAGAGGTCATTAAGTCCAGTCCCCTGCACTCATGGCAGGACTTATGAAAAAGCAGTAAATAAATAAAATACTGAAAAGATGACAAATCCAAAAAAGCCCTACACGTTGTCTGATCCACAGTTCCTGATGCAGTCTGAAAGTATAAGACTGCTAGACTCTATATGGGTACGTCTAAACTACGTTCTATTTTCGAAAGAGGATAAGCAAATTCTGCTGGAATTTGCATATCTTCTTCCAATCTTACTTTTGAAAGTGCAAGTAATCTGGACGTGTAACTGCGTAAACCTCATTTTTTAATGACGAGCTTTTTTTTTCAAAAAGGGTTCCCCCCCCCCCCCCGGAAAAAGCCCCCACATCCAGACTACTTTCACTTTCAAAAGATCCACTTTCGAAAGTGAGATCAGAAGAAGATATGCACATTCCATGGGAACATCCTCTTTAGAAAACAGAACGTAGTCTAGACATAGCCTATAATAGGAACATTTTCCAAAAGCGATCATGTTAACCAACAATGGTTCAGACTCACTAGTTATTGCCAGAGACAGGTTTCCATTAGCGTTTAACCTATGCTGATCATATCTGCTCTGAGCACAGTTAAAAACTGCTAAAAATCCCAGCAGCCCTGGCAACATGTCTATGCTGGGTCTCCCAATGCTGCTATCATGTGTAGTAATAAAATGTCCCTAAAGTTCACAGAGCCTTAGTTATGGTTTTGCAAAAGATTACACATTTCAATGAATTCTAGTTATTTAAAAAAAAAGCAGATAGTCTTTAAAAATTATATAGATCTTCTCTTTCATCAGAAAAGAGAACTTTGTAAGAGGAAAAAAAACCACGTCAAGAATAGAAGAATAGAAACTTTTAAAAATATATATCCATTTTACATTTACTTCAGTTTTTACTGATACCCAACTATTGTACATCATATGAAAAATGCATATATTTTAAAGAATGTATTTCATCTCTGTGGTACAGGATAATGTCTAACACACCACTTGTGCTCCCAAAATTTAAATGAACATCTGATGCAAGCCACATACACATTATAAAAGCTCTATTTTATCAATTATGGAAATTTACTATTTCAACATATACAACTATAGCACATTTTGACTTAGCAAGTTTCAGTTATATATATTCCTTACAGTTTGTGATTAGAAAAACCCACATTTTTGGTGATGTATGAAACTGACTGTCCTTTTTGGCTGTCTTAGCTTCCCTTCTCAAAGCCAATTTAAAATATTCTTCACTTGCTCAAAAATACTTCTCTGACAAATAACCAGTGTCAAAATTATATTTTTTCTATTTTGGAATAACCCTCTATACTTATCTTTGTGTACTGCAATGTACTGGTAATAAAAAGCAACACCTATCAAAGGCTGAGTTAATATCACTCATGTAAATAAAAGTACAATGACATAAAAGATAAAGACAGAACTTTTCCCATAAAAAACCAGCCTCGTGGATAAAATGGAATCTAAACTATACTATTGTCAACTCCCACAAACACCATATTTCCCTCACTGATCTATCTTCCCAAATCCTAAAGCGAAAGGCCTTGCAGTGTACTCTCAAGATCAACTGATATGCATTATTTTGACCATAAAGTTGCAAAGTCATGGCCACCTCTTAGACAGCATTACTGTTTGCATTCCTACAAGGTTCTAATTTAAGCACTAAAGAGGACTGCAGCTATGGCAGCATGGGAAGAGTACAATACTCTATGTACTGTACCTAGTTCACTGCTTATTTATTAGACAACTAACTTTCATTCGCAGTGTGTTATAGCAAATAAAACAGATTAAAGATGACCTGGAAAGGATTTATTAAAACAAACATTTTGTTAATATTATTGTAAAGAAAGAATGACACTTTAAATATAAAATTAAAAAGGCTTTCTGCTTTGTATATTAGAAATAAGAATGGAAATTTGGTCTTCCCTCATGATGCTAGAGAACTACTTAGGGATCTCAGGAGATATATATTGTAAGATACCGCATCTAAAAGAAAGGCAATTTAGAATCCTTAATTTCATTCTCAAATTTTCATCACATATAAAATACATAATGGATTTTTTGTTTTTTGAAGAAACATACTAAAAAACCCATACTAAAAATGGTCAGCTTTCAGTTACATGTGATTTCACGTATTATCAACAAGTCCTTCAAGTTAAAAGGGCTATGAATTTCAAACATTAACCTCACCTTCCGCACCCCACTGAATCCTTCCCTCACAATCATGTTAAAAAAGACCTCTAGATATTAAAGGAATACAATTTTCTTTTAAAAAGTAAATGCTCATTTATTTACTTATTTCTCTTCAATGCTCAGTAATATGCTCAATGACATGAAGGAAAAAGAAAATGTTTCTAGTCCTGGCCCTCAGTTTTTTGGTTGGATTTGGTTGTTATAATTTTAGAAAGTTCACATTACTCCTTAAGGAAAATATTAAAAACATCCACAATAAGTGCTGAAATCTTTGTATCCTATCACCATGTATAATATGTTCTCCATATTATATAGAAGAAACAATTTAGAAATATTTTTGATATTTTGTGACAGGTAGTTAGATTGTTTTTTATATCCCTTCACTTCTAAACCAATGCCTACTTATAGGGCTGTTGATTAATCAGTTAACTCACAGACTCATAGAATACTAGGACTGGAAGGGACCTCAAGACGTCGAGTCCAGTCCCCTGCCCTCATGGCAGGACCAAGTACTGTCTAGACCATCCCTGATAGACATTTATCTAATAATTAATTCAAAAAATTAAACATAATTAAAGATTAATGATTAATCTCACTATTAAACAGAATACCAACTGAAATTTTTTAAAATATTTGTGGATGTTTTTCTATATTTTCAATACTGATTTTAATTACAACACAAAATATGAAGAGGAAAGTGCTCGCTTTTATTATTTTTCATCACAAATATACACACTGTAAAAATGCTAAAAAAGAAATTATATTTTAGTTCACCTTATGTAAGTACTGAAGTGCCATCTCTTTACCATAAAAGTGTAACTAGCAAAGAGATTTTTTTTGTTACATAAAATGCACTAAAAAAAAAAAAAAAAACCACTATGTAAAACTTCAGAGCCTACAAAACTACGCAGTCATACTTCTTCTACTAACTGCTAAGACAAACAAGTTCATAAGTAAGAAGCAGTAGACAATGTCACCAGAAAGCAAGAACAGGTGTTTGAATGGCATTTTAGTGGCTGGCGTTGCAAGCTATTTACGGCCAGATATACTACACCTTTGTATTCTATTTCATGCTTCTGCCACCATTTTGAAGGACAGATTCCATTGCTGATTATGCTCTTTAAATTATTTTATATATATATATATAAATGCATGACTATTGCCTGCATTCTGCCATATATTTCATGTTATAGCAATCTTGGATGACTCAAGCACATGCTCATTTTAAGAACACTTTCACAACAGATTTGACAAAATACAATAAGGTACCAATTTGAGATTTCTGGAGAGAGCTACAGAACTTGACCAGAGTTTAAGAATCTGAAGTGCTATCCAATATCTAAGAGGGATGTGGTGTGGAGCATGCTTTCAGAAGTCTTAAAAGAACAATGTTCTGATGTGGAAACTACAGAACCCAAACCACCAAAAAGGATAATCAACCTTGTTCTGGTGGCACCTGCTCAAATGATCAATGAACATGCATCAATTTGCATTGCATCATTATCAAACAGACCCCATCATCAGCATAGATGCATGTCCTCCAGAATGGTGGTTGAAGCAAGAAGGAACTTATGAATCTTTAGTGAATCTGGCACATGAATATCTTATAATGACAGCTTCAATAAATGTCATATGAAGAACTGTTCTCACTTTCAGGTGGCACTGTCAAGAAGCAAGCAAGCAGCATTATTTCCTGCAAATTGTAAACAAACCTGTTTGCCTGAATTACAGGCTTAACAAGAAGTAGGACTGAATGGACTTGTAAACTAAAGATTTATATTGTTTTATTTTTGAATGCAAGCTTTTTAAATATATACTTCTATATTTATAATTTCAACTTTCATGATAAAGAGATTGTACTACAGTACTTGTATGGAGGTTAATAGAAATGTTTTGTTCTTTACAGTGCAAATATCTGTGAGCATTCTACGCTTTCTATTCCATGTTGTAACTGGAATCAATATATTTAAAATATAGGAAACACCAAAAATATTTAAAATAAATGATATTCTATTATTGCTTAATAATGTGATTAATCATTATTAATTTTTAATTGCTTGACAGCCCTACTTAGTTACCATGTGACTGTATATTTATTCCTTAAGCCAGGGGTGGGGAACCACATGTCCAAGGGCCAAATGTGGCCCCCAGCTCTCCTGGATCCAGCCCCTGAGGCTCAACGCATCCCCTCCAGCATTGTGAAGGCAGTGCTGGTGCTCCAGCCCGCACTCTGCCTCACCACGGAGCTGGAGCACACAAAATCTATTAGGTTGGGCGAAGGCTCTGGTGTATGAGGGGAATGTGGGGAGTGTCTTTCTTCTTCTCAGTCAGGGGCCACGTCAATGAGTTGTTTTTGCTTTTCACTTGTGTGCGTGCCTCCGACTTATTTTTTTGTGGGTCAGCTCCCACCTCACATGACAATGGAAGTCAGCTTGCATGCCATAGGTTGCTGACCCCTGACCTAATACTTACTCCTGCTATGAGTGCAGAGAACTGGACTAGATGATCCTCGAGGTCTCTTCCAGTCCTATGATTCGATGAAATGTGTCAGCAGGCTTAACATTTAGTAATTCTACTGTTATCCAATCATTTTTTCCTTCCCAAATTTAGACAGACACATTATACATATTAAGTTATCTTGGCTTGTTAAATCAATTATTGTTCCAATTAGCTGCCCATAACTTAGTGCCTAAAAATTTAACAAAAGGGAATCAAGCTTTGACCTTAGATATGCATGTGCACCTTCATTTCTTTATCTCAGGCATAAAGAGCTTTATGCTGCATACAGAACTGTTTTGTGCTTGGAGGTGAACAAAAATGCTTGCATTTAAACCACCCCTCAGTCAAACACACACCAAGACAACCTCCCTCCACTTTCCAAACCCCCAACAATTATTACAAATATGAAAAAGTTCAGACATGAACCTGAATAAAAATTGAAGATGTCACTATACTACACAAGCTGCAGATCAAATTTCAACAATATCAACACAGAGCATTAGCTTTAAAAATTGTTTTGTATGTGCTTTTTTATGGTATGTGTAATACATTTCATCGCCCAAGACTGAAATGTTTGTTTACACCTATAAGTTATTACTCTGCCTGAGAAGCTCTCTAATTGGCAGCAATTTTTGTGAACAGGCTAATGGATACTCTTCGGTGAATTATCTGCCTATGCTATCTAACCAATAAGTGATACAATATTTTCCTGTCAACCGCATATTACTATAGAAGATACCAACTTGACTCAACCCTCAACAGATTAACATCAAGAAAATCCCTCCTTTTGAGATCCTGTTGAGATGATCCTTTCTTCTGGACTAAAGATGTAAAGAAGTAGTCGACTACCGGATAAGCAGGAGCTTATTGTGTAGCATTATCGCCTACTTGCCCATTCTGCTCCCCCTCCCCTTTTGCCTTTTTAAAGGGAAGCTGGCAGGAGAGGATGCTGGCTAAATCCTTGGTCCTGGGGCTCAGCACAAACACACACTCCCACTCACTGTCGCTCTGCATTTTTAAAGGGAAGCGGGCACGAGTGAGACCTGGGACCAGGGATTCAGTCAATGCCCTCTTCTGGCAGCTTCTGTTTAAAAATGCAAAGCTGCAGCGAGCAAGGGGGTTGTTCTGAGACCCAGGAACAGGGATTCAACCAGCATCCTCTCCCGCCAGTTTCCCTTTAAAAATGCCGAGTGGAAGCGGGAGGTTGTACTGTGACCTAGCATGAGCTGTGAGTGAGTGCTGACACTGCCTTCCTTATCAATTACTGAAATAGTAGATGGAAATTCCATCAACTACTTGATTTCCCAATTATCCGCTACTTAACATACAGCAAACATAAATGAAACAATGTTTAAGTATGGATAAATAACATTGCACCGAGTTTCTGCTTGCTACAGGGCAGACTGAGTGACATTAACAGAGAATTTCTTTAATTTCATATGTTTAAAACTAGGACTTCAGAAATTCAAAAGTGAATGGGAAAGAAAAAAGTAAGATGATATTTATTTTGCCCCCCCCCACACTTGTTTTAAAGCTTGTAGACGACCCAAAAAATTATCTGAAAAAACAGAAGTTTTTGCTGAATTTTTACATTAATAAATATCTATAAAGGAAAGACTCTGGGCTTGTTCACACTTAAAAGCCTGTAGTGGTGCAGTTGCACCAATGCTGCTACATCACTGTAGCACTTCTGTGAAGACACTATCTATCTACGACAACAGAAGGGTTTCTTCTAGTAGCACAGGTAATGTATCTCCTTAAGAGTCAGCAGCAGTGGACAGAAGAAGCTCTCCCATTGCTATCTACACCATGAGTTAGGTCAGTATAACTAAACTGCTCAGCAACGCTATTATAACAAATATAAATTGCTAGTGGAGACAAAGCCAAAAATGACTAGAAAGCTAAACGAGTTATGACCTCACAAAAGACTGAAAAGCCTCTGAGATTAAGCCTTATCAAAAAAATGATTAGGGGTTTGAAATGGGTCCCATGTAAAGAGAGATTAAAAAGACTGGACTTTTCAGCTTAGAAAAGAGGAGACTAAGGGGGGATAAGATAATGGTCTATAAAATCATGACTGGTATGGAAAAGTGAGTAAGGAAAAGTTATTTACGTATTCCTACAATATAAGAACAAGAGGTCACCAAACGAAATTAATAGGCAGCAGGTTTAAAACAAACAAAAGCAAGTTTTTTTTTCCCTACTTAGCGCACAATCAGCCTTCTCAGAAGATAATACTGTGATATTTTGTATACAGGCAGTCCCCAGGTTACGTATAAGATAGGGACTGTAGGTTTGTTCTTAAATTGAATTTGTATGTAAGTCGGAACTGGCGTCCAGATTCAGACACTGTTGAAACTGACCAGCTGCAGACTACAGGAAGCCCGAGGCAGAGCTGTTCTGCCCCGGGCTTCCTGGAATCAGCCGCTGATCAGTTTCAACAGCGGCTGAATCTGGACGCCTGGGACAGAGCAGCTGGGGCGCTGCCGGGTAGGTCCAGTAGCCCCGAGGAGCGGCGCTGCGGGACCAACCTAGCAGCACCCCAGCTGCTCTACCCCAGGCGTCGGTGAGAAAAGCCTGGTCTGCTGGGGTGGGGGGACGCACTAGCTGCGCCCCCCACCCCCAGCAGACCAGGGAGACGCGAAGCAAAGCCACGGAGGACGCGGGCAGCGGGACCGCAACGCCTCTCAGCAGTCCCGCCGCCCACGTCTCCCTGGTCTGCTGCGGAGGCCGCAGCTAGTGCACCCCCCCCCCCAGCAGACCAGGCTTTTCTCGCCACGGAGGACGCGGGCAGTCCCGCTGCCCCTGTCCTCCCCGGCGAGAAAAGCCGCTCCTCATGTCCCTGATCTGCTGAGAAAAGCCGCTCCGCGTCTCCCTGCCCCCCCCCCCCCCCCCCCCCCCCCCCCAGCTGACCAGGGAGATGTGGAGCGTCTTTTCTCGCCGAGGAGGACAGGGGCGGCGGGACTGCCCACGTCCTCCACAGCGAGAAAAGCCTGGTCTGCTGGGGGGAAGGGGGGTCACACTAGCTGCGCCCCCCCCCCGCCCCCCCCAGCAGACCAGGGAGACGCTGAGCAGCCTTTTTCGCAGCGGAGGACGCAGGTGGCGGGACTGCGGTGCGTCTGGGCGGTCCCACCGCCCGCGTTCTTGCGGCGAGAAAAGCCCTATTCGTATGTAGGGATACGACGTAAGTCAGATCCACGTAAGTTGGGGACTGCTTGTATTACTATCTACTGCCCAAAACATTACTAATTTTATATTAATTTATTTATAGTTTAATAGAAAATCATAAAACACAGAAACTGTCATACCCACCAGACCAGCAGTCCTGTCTCTTAAATGCTGGCTAGTGAGGACAATGTCCTTGCTTCTCGGAGCTTATTCTAATGACCACCCCCCACACTCCCAAATATATAGGAAGAACTAAATATTGGATAAGAGGCAAGGAAAGAGAACCAACATCTCATGGGGAAAGATAACCACTGAAAGACTTTGAAGAATAGTTAGCATGCATAGAATTAAATAAGAATAGTGGAATAGACTAAATGTTAACAAAAAAACCTGTGAACACCATTCACCCACTTAACTGTCTTTCCGGAGGCTTACAGAAGCCTTGAGTATTTGATATATAACATAAAAAATAAAAAGCTTTTCTTCAATTGCTCATTATATTCCTATAATACAAAAAGATTACATTTAAAAACTCATATGAATGAAACTAAGAAATCTTTATACTGGTTTATCTTCTAATTCCTCTGAATGTTGATATGTACTAGGAAAAACATTACAAATGTAATCATAAAAGAACTCTTTTCAACAGACTTGTCTTGATAGCATGATTTTTCAAGAGGCACATATGAATAAAGAAACCACACATGTTCTTTCCCTCTCACTTTCCTCTACAAGAATCTTACCATCTTGATCATTTTGATTATCAGTATGAAACAATAATTTAGTAAAATATCCATGAGAACAGCCATGTCATACTCTAGCATTTTCTGTATTTCTAACTTGATTTTATTTTGACTGAACACTAAATTGTTACTCTGTTGTAGTTTAATTTCCTGAACTTATATAGAAAATCCATTTCAAGTGGATCTGGATTTTGCAAAGCTGTAAGGAAGGGTCTATGCAAGTGGACCTCTGGAAAGGATCATGGTCCACAGCAGCAGCCAATTCCAACAAATTGATCACTAGGTACAGACAGGTATGAAAACTTTAATCAAGAACTTCATCAAAACTATGGCAATTTCAGAAACAAAAACTTTAGAGAACAATAGTGCAAATAATAAAATAAGCACAAATTGGAAAATAAGGAATTATTTCAACATGAGTTACAAATGAATAAGGGCTGCAGGATCAGGACTTTATTAGGATGCCAAATCCATAGAAGTTGAGTGCGCTTATTAACTGCATGCCTAAGCCCTTGAGCAAAGTTCAAATTAAGTAGAAAATTTGCCAACTTACTCAAGTTCAGACTTACATGTACCTTAACCTATACATTCTCCTAAATTAATAAAAAATAAAAAAGCATCTTAAATATTTGTACTTTGAGATTAAGAAACAAAAATATGAACAGTTTTAAAATACACAGTTCTATTAAATTGAAGTTTATTTCTAAGATAAATTCTCTTCACTTTCAGGATGTTCTTTTACCATTCAATCAGCTGTTAACATGTGATTAAGGTAATATAACTACAACTTCTGAACTCTAAGACTGACTGCATATAAAAGCTGTTATCCCCAGTCCATTTACTTAATTCCTCAAAGATATTCAAAATAAACTGTCAATCTGTCTCATTCACAAACCAATTCAAACAAATCTGTAAAAAGAACATTTTTGCAACTCAAAATATTTGGGGTGAAATCCTGTCCTCATTGAAATCAGTAACAGCTTTGCCATAATCTGTAATGGAGCCACGATGTTAATCCTTGCATCTAAGCAGAAATTGAACTTTACAATAAATTAGGATTTCAGACAATCTTTGTTTTCCAAATGTTACAAAAATGTAGTGGATGAAAATATCAAGTAAATGTAGGAATTAAACACTGATGTTTGTATTTCTTATTTTTTTTAAATAATCTATACTAGGGCTACTCAACCTGTGACCTGACATGGCCCATGGGCCGCTTGTAGCCCCTGGCCCATTTGTTTGTAGCCCATGGTGCAGTTTGGGTTTATGCGGGGCTCAACACATGGTCCTGTGGTTGGGAGCCAAAACAAAACAGTAGTCAATATAATGGTCTTCTGTTGATATACATTTTAGCAGTTAAATTGCTATAATTGCTTGACTGTCACTGCTCATTAAAAGTGCTATCATATGGGTGGAAATCGGGTAAATATTGCATTTTATGAATATCAGCAGAACTAACTTAAATGGGACCTGTGTGTTGTGTAGTCTTGCTTTAATCTTTGTATTCATGCCTGTCGGTGTGAAAGAAGCTATTTGCATGCATATGCAACCATACTTGTGTTGCAGCCCTCGGCATGTTCTGCGAGTATCACTGTGGCCCCCAGAGCTCCCAAGTTGAGAAGCCCTGATCTATATTATAGACTTTGTAAATGTAATGTAAATATCCATATTAATTTCATAAGTGAGCCTATAGATAATCTGTACATTCTGTATCTAAGATACAGCAATCCCATATTATGTACAAACGCTACATTATGCACTTGTATTAACTGGTGGAATTAAACATAGCAATAGTAGCTCTGTAGACTTTCAAAGCAAGTCAATCCATAGTTTGAATTCAAAACATCAATCTAGTCTCATATAACAAATCAGATGTTAAAAATTGCACCAAGTGTTACTTGTAAATTTTCTCACCATGTATTCCTGTAACTGGAATCAGCTGACAACAATAGACAAAATTTTAAAAAATTATGCTTTCACAGAAGGATTTTACTGTGCAGATCCCATCAGTATAAGCGGAGTCAGTATTAATATCATGTACATGTTTCATACATACATATATGACAAATGGGACAGTGTACGAAAAAGCAGGAATTGTAAAGAGCAACACAAGGAAAGTACATTTTACTAATTTCCTAGTTTATCTTCCTCGCCATATATTTGTTTTACTCAAAGTATCTTCTACAAATATAACTGAGAAAAACACCATCAAGAAAAATAATTAACTTATGCAACTGCATCTTACAGGACAAAATAAGTGCCTTATAAAATTTCTGAAGAAAAACTAGACCAGAAAAACTGACATCTAGCCACATTACTCTTACAATTAGATTCTTTAGTTCAAATATAACACCAACAGTTTTCTCATGCATGGCTTAGTTTTTCTCTTGATTTTAAAACAGGAATTTTCAAAAGAAAAGCCAACAGTACCATATGATTTTATCATTCAAGCTATAATACCCTGTATAGCTATCACTTACACATTCGAAACTTCAAGTCATATAAAAAAGGTGTTAGAGGGAAAATTAACACAAAATAGAAAGGCACTTGAAAAATACGAAGTAAGAAGTCAGATACAGTATACTGAGGGCTACTGATGGAGGGAATTCACATTTATATCATAAACAAATGTAATGTAATGTTGTTTCTCTCTCCTAGTGGATGCAAGGGAAAGATACCAGGAAGCATACTTTTTTTTTTTTGGTGACGAGAGGTCCGTACTATAGCAATAAAAATTTTAGAAGCAAAGGATTATCAAGCAGCAAACCAATAATTTTCCTAAATTATAACTGCACTTGATTCAGCTGTGAAGAAAAAGTGTTCAAGTGTTGAAATATTTTACATGATTGAAGAATTATTTAAAGTAAAATGTACATTCAAATCTGTTGGAAAATTCCTGCCCAACAATATGCAAGTTCTGTAATATTTACCTGTATCCAAGCGCTTTACAGGGGACTCATCATCAACCTCAGAATCTCCACATGCACTTCTTGATCTTTTCCTTGGCTGCAGAAGAGTCTCCAACCTTGGAAGGACTACAGACAAAAAGGTTTTGGTCCCTAGCTGTGGAGAAGTTGGCTGGGTTTCAGTGTTCTTTGCAGACTTTTGGGGGCTTATACTTTTTGATTTGCAGAAGAGAATGGAAGTACGTCTGTTTACATCAGTTGATGACTCAGCTACAGCAGAAACAGTCGACTCATTGAGATTACTGTCAAGTAAGTGTTCTGGAGTGTGTCCATTTATTTCTTTCTGAATGGAAGTGCTATATAATTCATTATCAAATTTTACTCTTTTGTAAAGCTTACTCTGCTCTGGATTGAGTTCTACTGGTTTGAGGGTTGGTGGTTCTGAATTAGTCTCCAAGTTTGAAGGAAGAGGTAATGCATCTGATGGTTCAAGTTTAGGGGGAGATTTATCTCCTGAAAAAATTATAAATAGAGTGTGATTTTTGAAAACTGGTAGTTATAAAATCTATTATAACACTCACTACAAATGTTCAGCTCATCAAATAATTGTTGTTTGGAAACAAACCACAACATTTTAAATACAGAAACGTTTGACTAGCAACCACCTAACCTAGTTAGTAGTACTGTACTTAGTTTTATACTGGGATTGTAACAAAACAGGTGTTTACATTTAATGTTGAAAATTTAAACCTGGGCAAGTACCATGCGGTGATGTTTAAAATCTTAGGTATAAGAATATTTTACAGAAAGGTAAAGGCTCATATGATTTGTAACTGGTAATGCAAGTATTTCACCACTAATGTTAAAAGGCTGAATAAAATACATTTTCCTAGTTTAAATATTTATCTTACCAGTTTAAGTTAACTGCATTTATAGCTTAAGGCAGCCATGGCCAACCCACGGCTCTTGCCCTCCAAAAGTGCAGCTCACGAAGCCACTCCTGTGCCCCTCCCAAACGGCCCCTACCAGCTCCTCCCCGACTCCCGGCTTTCCCTGTGCTTACTGGGTTGGAGCTGCAGGGTTTTAAAATATGGTGCCCATCTTAAAGGGGCAGCCTCCTTTAAAAAAAATTGTTTTTGTTTGATGCTTGACAATTCTGTACTGGGGGGAGGGAAGGGACTTTTTTTTTTTTTTGCTCAACAGTTCTGGTGCAGCTCTTTGCATTTTTTTCCCACCGTTGTTTTGGCTCTCTGTTAAATGGATTGGCAATCCCTGGCTTAACATAACAGAATTAACTATAAGAGTGGGCTATAAGCTATTAACAAATTCACAAAGTTGGTAAATTCTGCAAAGCTGCTTTACAGTTATGGTTACCAGTTCTAAATTTAAAAAGGTACAGTGACTGACAAATACTTGGCAAAAGCATCTTTGCAGACATTACAGGAGAAATCAGAAAAGCTACCCCCTTACCAATTTTTCTTTTCCCTCTATTAAACCCAACTGTCAATTCTGACTTCTGTTTTTCTTTCAATTTCATAGTGTCGAATAGCAAGACACGCATTGTGGGTATTTAGATAAAACTAGCACTACATTTGTGATTTTAACACAAATTCCATAAGAAAAAAATCGGTTCTACAGCATTCAATAAAATACGCAAAAAAACTACCCAAACCACAGTATTCAACAGGTAAGTGTAAAAATTATTTATTTGTCCTATACTTCTAAAAAAACCCATCTTGTGACACCTTCCTCCTTTTTCCAGGTATATTGCCACACTAAGGGAAAAAGCTGTATATCTTCACAGGAGAACATGTATGCAATCAAATGTAACTTGTTGCACCACAAAAATAATAGTAGGCATAGAACGCAAAAGGATCCAACACTCTTAACTTACTCATGCAGATTTAAGTTTACATATGTAAACTGCACAAAAGCCAGCTGGAAAGATTAAAATTTTATTGACTTAAATGATAATTAATCCATTTGTTATTCTTTATTTACAGCAATGCCCACTTTGTGATAATCAGTTGCATTTAAATCCTAAAAAGGCAGAATCTAGTGTTTCTCTTGTGAACTGAGAACAGGATCCCAAAATGACTATCCTGTGCAAATGGCATCTTTAAAAAACATACGTAAACTTTATTTTTAAGCATAGATTTGATAAGAATTTTTTAGACTGTTCCTCTTTACATATATCTCCAAATTATTTGTAAGAAAAATGTGATACAAGGGACACCCACAAAATATCAACCAATGGAAGCAACTAGCATAAGGGAAGATTTACCCACATATTACAAAGCTATAATTTTACTGAGGTATTCTTGAGAGTAATAATATTTTCAGAATATAGACTTTTTTTATGCAGTCAGAAATCCCAAATGGTATTATAATCCATAGCACTCAGTGATTTACAATGTAAAAATTCCTCTTCTCTGATCAATAACGTCTGTTCTGATTTTTATTTATTTTTAAAAACAACTATCAGGGCCTACTTGTTCACATCTCTTATGCCTATTTTGTAATATGTTTTTAATTCTCTAATCCACTTCTATTTCAGAGTTTAAATTTAAGATATCCTTCATTATTTTTAATTGTATTTTCAACCCACTATATCAATTCTGAATAATTATGACAACATGTTAAAAAGCATGGTGTCTGACCACTATACATTATATTTGAAATTAATATATAATCACACACATCTTTGATTTTAGATTCAAATGTAGGCATATAAACCTGATTTTTTAATATTTAAATTACCTGTCAGTAACAATGTTTAGATAGGTCTTCAGTTTTAACAAAAGGTAGGAAAATAACTTGGGGAATCAAATTTGCTTAAAATTATAAAAGTTATTCTAGGAGTAGTAAGAAATCACATAACTAGATGAGACTGTCAACACGTGTAGTTACATTTTTCTAATATTGTGCCTCCCTATTGCAACAGTTAATGTATTTTGAAAAACATTATCATCAAGCTAAATAGAGTCAAACAAGAAATTACTATGATGGCTAGGTGATGGGGCAGTTAAGAATCTCTCTTTTTTAATAGAAGCTTTTAAACAACATGCAAACCTTACACCGTATAAATGCTAGTCTATGTAAACATGATTTTATTCTGATTACCATAATCCTCCTCCTCCTCCAAGGGTTTCCAACATTCCCATTGCAGAAAAGTGACCACCCTTGCCCTGGCCTGCCTCCTGCTCAATCCATCCCTCTCCCTCTGTGGCACTCTCTCCTCCCATCCTCACTCACTTCCATCAGCCTGGGACTGGGGAAACTGGAAGGGCTAGGTTCAGGATGGGGATATGGGCTTTAGCGTGAGGCTACGGATGAGGGGTACAGGAGGCGGCTGAGGGCAGGGGCTGGGGGCTGAGGCAGGGCACTGAGGTGTGAGCTCCAGAAGCGAGTTTATTGTGAATGACAGGTCTCCAGGCTGGATCAGGAGGTTTTGATGTGGGAGGTCTGTAGGAGGAAATTAGATTGTGGGAGGAGGTTCCCACCTGTGGAAAGGTGTTAGGGTACAGGCTCTGACCCAGCAGCACTTACCTGAAGCAACTCTCAGAAGTGACTGGCTATGTCCAGCTCCTAGGTGGAGAGGGAAGGTAGTTCTGTGCACCATCTGTGCCTGCAAGCACCTCTCCATAGCTTCCACTGGCCAGGAATCATGGTCAATGGGAGCTGCGAAGCCGGTACTTGAGGAATGGGCAGTGCACAGAGCCTCCTGCACTCAGGAGCCAGACATGCCAGCTGCATAAACCAGGGCAGACAGAACACCTGCCTTATACTCACTCACCAGACTTTTAGCAGCCCAGTCAGCAGTCTCTAGGGTCCATTTTTGATAAGGTGTTTTCTGTTTGAAAAGTCTGGCTACCCCAAAGCCTTCTTTCCTATTATTTATCATATTCATATTCTGCGTTCTTGTACTTAATTTCTGACAATTTGCACCAACAATAAATTAAACAAAAACCAGCCTATAGCAGGGATCAGAAGGATGAACTAGAAAAAGATGTGTTTAGTGACCAAAATTTCAGCACTGTTTAAAGTTAGGGTCTTTAATACATGTGCAGTCACTTCAGTAGTAATAACCTGATTTTCAAATATACTGAGTTCCATAACTTTCAATATAAAGTACTAATTGTTAAGAAGTTTTAATTTTGCTAGCACTAGTTGCAAACCTTTCTTTTCTTTTTTTCTTTTTTTAAGAAATCATTTCTTGCTTGAGCAAGGACAAATTAACCAAAAAAAAAAGATGTTATTAATACTAAATATAACAGTTAATTTGCAGTATATTACATTAGATGATAATAGAATATTTTCTATTGTGGTAATCTACATGACAAATTTAGGCTAACTGAAAGTGTTCAAAACAATACAATGTAAACACCAATTAAAATCTTACCTTCTTCTTCACCATCTTGTTCTAATGCTGAAACTTCCTCTTCAAAACTTCCAATACCTGATTCTATTTGGGGAGGCTGGATGTGTTGCTGACTTAGTTTGTTGCGAATAATGCTGATTTCTTTCTTTAACAGCTTTGCTCGTTTGCTCCTTGACCCACTGGATTTCATTGCACAGGTGAGATCAAGTTTTTCTAATAACTCTCTCAGCTGTTCTTCCAACGACATATGTACTCTGTTAGCTGGATTCAGTAACCTATCCACTGAAGTCAAAACATATATAATTTAAGACATCTGATGATGAGAATTTAAAAAAAAAGCTATTAAGAAAGAAATATTTTTACGTTTTGTGTTTTGGAATTAAAAATATAAAAATAAAATCCAACTCTGGGCACAAGTTGAAGCAAATTTTATAGTCTATCACTAGTGAAAAGATGCCAGTTGAAATTCCTGCTACGCCATTTTCTGCTGCTCTCCTTAGCATTTTTTGCTTGAGACCCAGAATTGGAAAAACAGGAAAGCTATTGGCAAGGACTATGGTTTACTGATGGAAAGGATTTATAGTGACATTTGACCCAAAGGTCTACCAAATACTAGTAATCCGTCCCTCCTTTGAGGAACAAAATAATTTCTTAAACTCTTAGATTTGATTATGATCATAAAAGTGAAATTGTAATTGTCATTTCTTTTCAACTTACGGTCACTATTTTCTCCATGTATGAGGCCTTATTTATACTACCGCAAGCCATCAATCTAAATCATACAAATTATGTAGCTGAAGTTAGCATACTTAGGTCTTCACCACATTAACAGCTGATGCTCTCCCACAGATGTATCGTGGTGGATGTGATAAATCCATCCTCTCTGAACTGACTGCTTACCCATTGATCCAGCCTGTAAAGTCAGGCCCTTCATCTAGGTAAGACTTATTATGATTGCCTGTATTACAAGGTCAACCTGAATATCAAGTTTAATCCTGTTTAATTCAACACCACCACTACACAAATATACTTAAATACCTTGCAGAATCATAGGTATGTACTTATGCTTAAGCATGTGAACAATCCTACACAAGCATGCATATATATATATATATACAGAGAGAGAGAGAGAGAGAGAGAGAGAGAGAGAGAGAGAGAGAATGAATATTTCAATGGGAAGATTTACACATTAAAGTTAAGCACATGCTTAAGAATCTTGTTAAATCTGGGCCTTAAATATTCTGGACTCAGAATTCAGTTGGAAAGCTTTTTATTCTGATTATGGTTGGGGAAGAAGAGTGAATACAATTTAATCTATTGACGGTATTATGTATACAATACACAACAGAGTATGTGCTAAATATAGTATAAAAATTGTTTGTCAGCAAACTAACAGGTACAACTTATATGTAAGGACTATACAGTCTAACAGCAATAAAAAGTATTCTTAAAAATTATTTTAAAAAGTTAACTTTAAAAATGCACTGTTTATATTTCTTGAAATATTAATTGTTATAGTAATTTAAAAAGTTTCTTACCATCTTCCCAGGAGAAAGGCTGGGGTGACTCAAGTTTAGGCTGTTCAGGTAAATGCATTCCAGATTCATTATTATAACCAATCCCCTCAGCATCTCGCCTAGCCTGTCTCAGCACAACACCTCCTTGATCTCTTAATCGTAATGCAGCTCGATAGAATATTGTATCCTTTGCATTGTATTTCATACAGTTATCTATAATAAGATTAAAATCTTCTTCAAACTCATTAAGGTTTTTATAGCCTTGGGAATCTAATCGTTTCCTCATAGTAGATAAATCCATGGGATGTTTAATATGATCCAAATAATCTGGAACCTACAAATAAATATAAAACAGAAGATGTGTAAACCTGCACCTGTTATAATACCAAAATAATTGGTTTGTAATGAACTAGTCTAGATTTTTGAAATTTTATGTGTATTTGATGAAATAAAGCAGGGAATCCAGTTTTTAATCTGAGGCTCTGATCCAGTGAAGTTTTCTACACATGCTTAACTTTTCACATTTTGAGATCCCACAAAGTTATAGTTTAGCATGGATATAAACTTCTGTAGGATCAAGGATTTAGTACTCTGTCACATGTTAGTTTGAATATTGGCAGCCAGTTCAGAACAGTTAGAGGACTTCAACCTTGTGACTAACAATGAAACTTAAGAAACACTATTAATGGAGCTTAAGCACAGTTTTTATGTGGTATTGGAGGGATAAAATAGTATTTTTATTGTATGCAAGTGTGGTAGATGACTTTGGCTTTCTTTTGGAAAATTTTAAACTTCAGTGTACAAAATAATGTAAGATGTAGTTTCTAGGATCATTTGAAAAACAGAAATAAAAATGAAGACATCTTTCCAACTTCTTCACCAAGTAACAACCATGACATGTTTACATCAATGTTTAAACAAATTAAATGTTAGACTGGAAATTGAGTTTTAAATGCCTTTACATAATAAATGTCTATGTTTAAATACTAAAGTAGTATTTATTTTAAGAACAGGAAAACCAAGTTCTCATTGAATTATTATCATGTTTGCAGGCTTGTCTGACTGAGGAACAATGCCATCTTGTTGCTAAAAATAATAATTTAAGTTAATTTATTTTCAAATCTGCATATTGTAAAATAAATTTACTTCAAATATTTCTGATCTTGCAAAACCAAAATAAAAGCAACCAAATAAAACATTTACTTTCAGCTATATCAACATGCTATGAACTACGATGAAAAGATTAATTGGAAAGGCACCTCCTTAAGATTTACTGGCTGAGCAAATATTCGGGCAGAATCTTTTTCCTGAAGTTGGTCCAGAACTGATCTCAACAATACAGTGAATGGAGTCAGCTGGAGCTCCATGGCAACCTGCTCAACCTTGATCTGAAAGAAATATTAAAAACACCAAATATTAAGATATTTTTCAAGTAGAAGAAGTGACAAGTTTTTTTCTATTCTCTCTCAAAAGTGTTAAATTCAAATGAATTTGCAGCTTCACTCGCACGAATGGATTTTATTAGTTACCTGAATATATTTCCAATCTGAGAACAGTTATAAAGCTAGCGTAGATTAAATTAAGTAATATTTAAAATCGGCACAAAGCTGAATCATGATGCCACTTGCAAGCAGTATCACATTTATAGCACTGATAGCAAAGAGTAAGTATTCCAGAATTCTAAATCTAAGGCCTGTTCTACTTAAATTTCCAGAAAAAAGGAAGTTATTTGTAAGGTCAAAATCACTAATTATTTCAAATGTCTGATCCTCCTGTTTTGATTATATATTGTTTTTAATAAGTGTAAAGAAAATTTTACATAATCCTGTATAAAAAATGGCTTAAGGATATTTTAAGAACATAGTTCTATTATTCAACTTTAAAAGCAACAATTTGTTATTCATTTCAATATCAGTGATACTTTCGATATTAAAGATTTCATTTTAAAGACATCATTTGACTGCTAAGTGGATACTTATACTTTTATACAAGAAGGCATGACACTTCAGTATGTAGTCAAAGACTACTGAGATGGATGATATTAACTTGTAAAGACAGCACAAATATATTCCCAAAAATAACTTTCGAAATATGTTATCCTGACGTTTCATGTTGAATAGGGGAGTGCTTCCATAACTCTCGTACCCAATTTACAACCAAATTGTGGGTCTGTACGTGCCAGAACTACGAACTCAGTTTTGTCTCTTGAGAATCACATTGGGTTCTTTGCTTCTCAGCACCACCAGTTATAAACATTCTGCAGGCCAAGATATGCATTGCTTTATACTAGGCAAAGCCGCTGCCTTCATTATATTTATACAATTGCAACTGACTGGTCCTCAGTCCCTCTACATTCTGTGCTGGCTCCACGGGATTAACAAGAATTAAAAATACCATAGTTATTTTTGGCACACAAATGAACAAAGGCAACACACATACCCTATGTCAGATTTGATGCATAGAAAGGTCTATTTTTCTTTACTTAGTAATGGACTGCTTTTGAAACCCAAACATAATGGCCTGAAATTATTCTAAATTCCTTATACATGCATGGGTTTGTTCTAGAATACTAGAACTGGAAGGGACCTCAAGAGGTATTCGAGTCCAGTCACCTGACCTCATGGCAGGACTAAGCACTGTCTAGATCAGGGGTCGGCAACCTTTCCAAAGTGGCGTGCCAAGATTAAACCCTCCTGCCCTGGGCTATGCCACACTCCATGGACCCCCTGGGTCAATGCAAACGTTTCCACAGACAACCAGCTGCTAATAGATACTAATGTTGATTACATAATTACACCTGAGCAAGGAAGGCTGTAGGAGCAAGCTGGCTGTACAGGGTCTTGGCAGGGGACAGGAGGTGAGTGAAGGGGGACTACAGTGCAGGGGTCTGAGCATGAAGAGAGGAGCTTACCTGGCTTCGCACCCCAGTTGCTCCCAAACACAACCACTGCCACTCCCACTGGCAGTGCCTTCTTGTGCAGGCTGAGCACCAGGCTCTTGGCTAGCTCCCACAGCTCACTGGGCGGCAGGTGGGTCAGCTGGGTGGTGTCACTGTAGGCCATCAAGGCCTGGGCCAGCGAGTCTCCCCAGCACAGGCAAAGGCCTCACTCAGGCTGCCGCAGCTCAGCCAGCTGCAAGCCGTAGATCACAGCCGCCAGCTTGAAGCTGCTGCTGTGGAAGGCCTCCTCAGCCACCTGCAGCATCTCAGCGCAGGGCCCCACGTTCGACTCCATGCTACCCATTCCACTCGCCGGAAGCTCCAAGGTATGGAGGTCCGGAAACAGCTCCAACCAGTTTTACTTTGGAGCTGCCTGTCCTCCCAGCGGCAGCTGCTGTGACAAAGAACAAGTGGCCTGGAGGAAGAGAAGCGGCACAGCAGGACTGAAGGCTCCATGCACCAGAGGCAGTCCCATGGAAAGAGGGAGGGGGTTGCATGGCATACAGCGGTGGGGCAGTGGGTGGCAGAGTAGTCGGAAAATGTGCGCCACTGGAAGCTGGCCCGGCTGCCCACCTGCAAAGGTGCAATCAGATGCCTACACACTCTGCAGGAGGTTGAGTGGGGAGGCAGCTGTGTGCACAAGGAGCAATGCACAGAGCCATTTCTCCATTGCTTCTTCCCCACAAATAGAGAAATGTCTGGTGGGATGGCGCAGGGCTTTTTAGGACATATGGTTGGCGTAGATCCAGCAGGAAGGCTCACGTGACCTTGAAAATTGGCTTGCGTGCCACTTATGGTATGCGTGCCGTAGGCTGCCGATGCCTGATCTAGACAATCCCTGATAGACGTCTATCCAACCTTCTCTTGAATATCTCCCGTGATGGAGACTCCACAATCTCCCTAGACAGGTTTAGAATCAATGAGACAAGACAGTACCTTTTTTTTTTTTTTTTTTTTTTTTTTTTGGCTGAAAGAAAGAAAGAAAAAAAAAAAAACAACAGCAGCTTTTCCTTTCTTCAACTAAGTTTTACCAAGACCAAGTTATCCATTTACCTGTTCTCTTTTTAATTTTTCACGTTTACGTATAAGTTCAATCAACAATCGTGCTCTCTCAAGGTCATGGCGTAGCCTTTGCCAATACTTTAACTTCTCCTTTAGGGCTTGCATTTCTTCATCATCATCTCTCTGCAAGAAAATAAACACAGTTCCTGAACTTGGAACATAATAAGAAGTCCCAATTATTTGTTTACTTATTTTTAAAAACAGCAAAGCTTCCTCCATTTTTGGCAATACAAATATTGCATTATAATAATAGTATGAACCCTCTTCCCCCTTACGAGTTAGTATATTTTCTTATTACTTCTGAATGTCTTACACAGGAGTAAGGTTTGACTGCTTTCAGTTTCACAATATTATCAACATCAACATTTCTTTTTAGTAATGATAATGACAGTGCTCAAGTGCCAATCAAATATAGGGCCTCACTGCAAACAAAGACTAGTAGATAGTCCTTTCCCCAAAGAGCTTATAATCTAAAAAGACAAGGTTAAAGGAGTGCAAAGGGGTAGAATATACAAGCAGAGTGAATAATGCTGACAACCAATGTTTTAGTTCCATGCTTTGTTGGGAGAAAGTTGGTTAGGAAGGGATAAGCTCACCAGAAAGAAAAAGCAAGGAAAGGGGACGTGAGGAAGCCAGGGCATGGGAGCAGAAGCACTTAGGTATGGAATGGAGGTGAAGTGAAGAGACTGAAGGGGAGAGTTGAAGCAAACAGTCAACTGGCACATGACAGAGAAAGTAGGGATGCAAAGGTTTAACCGATTAATCAGTAAGCAATGCCTTACTGGCATGCTTACTGATGTAACCGGTTAACCAGTGCCTGGCCCAGCTGAGCCTTCCATGCCACACAACAAGGGGCGTTACAGGCTGCCTGGGCCCACTGTGCAACAGACTGTGCCCAGCCTGGCCCCCTGTGCCACAATATGGGGGGCACTTCAGGCAGGAAGGTAGTTTAAACAGTGAACAAAGGTTCTTGCTTTCGCTTATATCTGCCTCTACCTCCAGGAGACTTTGACTGGCTCCTCTCTGTAATTTATTCCTCTAAAGGCCAGGTGGGAAGCAAAGACCACCACACCTGAGACCTAGTGTTCTCAGTCTCTCTAGCACAGCTGTGGATCCAGGGAGTGGTGAACAAAAGAGTGGCCCCAGCTAGCCTCATGTTACTTTTAAGGCAAAACTGAATTTACCTTAAAAAACAAATGGTGGCTAGCAGGGTAATGTGACATAAAAAAGGATATGAATTGGGGTCCAAAACTCCTGTAACAGCAGGATTTAGAAGCTTATCTTATCACTCTCAACTGATCCTTTTTTTAAACTAAGGAGTAATGACTGGGCACAAGGAATGCTCTGATTCTGATGAACTGACAATAAAAAGCAGTGCTCCCACACACTCTCCAGTAGTGGACAGCAAGGAAGAGAAAAAAATAGATTTGGAAGACAGATAACGTTAGGAAGCTTTTCTGACTATTTATGCAATGTATCAGAACTGAAAGACTGTAGCAAATAATCAGTTCTAACAGATAAGAATAATTAAACCAGATTACAACAAATTGATAGGCTTTACAAATACTCAAACACAAATCTCCTTTTTCAGTGTCCCTGCAAAGACTAAATGTGTAACATATAGTGTATTTATCAAGATCTGAACATGAATATAAGAAAAATATTGATAATGCTGCATGAAGGAAACAGTAAAAAAAGAGAAGATTATTCAGGGTTTTCAAAAAGGAAAAGCAAGTCACCTAAAAACTAAAAAGCTTAAAAAAAAATCCTGAAATTAGCCCATTTCCAGGAAATAGAGTGAACTACTTACAAATGTATTCAAGGCAGAGAAATATCAAGTTTTACAAAGATACTTCGGAGCTAATCCAAAGCTTTGTGAACTTGTCTCGAATTAGCATTATTTTTAATATACTGTATATGACACACACACACACTTGGGGAAATCATGAAAATAACTCAACACAAAATATATCAAATTCACAACCTGAAATCATCTCTTATCTTTCAATTTTAGTAATATTACTACAGGGTCTTTGTAATACAGGTAGATGACTTTTTACTGTCTTTTTAAGTTTATGTCACTAAATACAAAAAGGAGGTGAGGTGGCATGAGCCAATGGGTCTGTAATTTAAAGAATAAAAAAAAATGTCTGCACAATAATTTCTTATTTTACAAAAAGTTATGGTAAAACATGACAACCATATAATTTATTCATTAAAATGCCTACAATTACTACTTCAAAACATGTAAATCTTTCCAACTCCTCTGCTAAAATTAATAATTCTCATCAACTGTTTTTTTTGTTTGTCATTAGGCCAATCTGGAGAAAAAAAAGATTTGCTCCTCTTTTCAAATTGTAAAGAAAGGCAGAACAGAATCAAAGTCAGAAACTGTTAGTGTCCTTTTTCCTGCTGCTATAACTGCAGCTACTCTTTTCCACTTCATTTGACATATTAAATCTTTAAATATAAGCAGTAAGGAAAAATTGCATCAACCAATCCTGAGCATGAAAATTTTGAGCAGCTCTCTTAAGTCCAATAGGAACTTTGATGGTTAGTTTGGAGACCAAATAATGAAAAATAATTTTTATTTCTAAGTATTAAAGAAGTTTCTCTCTCCCACTAGCAGTGTCCATACTAGCACTAGTTCTCAGTGCTCCCAAAAGGTTCATCACCTAAACCTAAAATAACTAATGAGTGTTAGTAAGAGATGGATTGAGTAACTAACTATTGTAGAGGCTCCCTTCTCTCCATGCACAGAGAAACCTCATCTTTAATACACAGTGTCCTCATGGCAGGTAGAGAGGAAGAAGCCTCTAAGATATATGAGCTTGTATACACTGGCATGCTAAAATTACTAAATTGGCACTGCTGAGATAGATGCAGTGACATTGGTTTAGTGCTGAGATAGATGTAGTGGCGATGTAGTGGGTCTGGTGAAGCCATGATAAGTCAATGGCAGAGCACTCTCCCATCATCTTCAGTAGTCTACCTCCCTGAGATGCAGAAAGAGAGCATCTTCTGCCACAATAACAGTGTCTACAGCTGCACTAAATTGATGTAAACTATGTCGCTGAGGTGAGTGGTGTTTTTTCACAACCCTAAGCTATGTAACTTACATCGACTTAAGTGGCAGCACAGACCAGGTCTTAGATATGTCTTTACTTACATCCCCAGAGAAAATTTTAAGGCAATTTGAAAAGTTCTGAAAGTCCATTTTAGAGCCTTCTAACAAAAAAGCTTTCTGATTTGTGTAATTTTTTTGTTCTGTCAACGTCTCATACAATATGGATCTCTAGAGTTCCTTCCCCCCATCCCCAATACCTTTCCTGCGTCCAAAGCCAAAAAACAAACAAAAAAAACAGAAAAATGTGTTTCCTGACATGAAATTAAAGAGAAATTTAGGGAAAAACGGACGTGATACTCCTTCAAATCATCTTATTCTGATTGAAAACAAATTATTCCATTTTCTGCAAAAATCTCTACTTCCCCAACCTGTTGGGTCAAAATCATGACCAATATAAAAAAATATTTTTAGAACAGGAAAATTCGATTAATATACTCATGGTCTTGCAAAGGCCAAAGAGTATTTTCACTAAACAGGAAGGGACAGTGGGCCCAACACTAAATGACTGAGTTTATCCTGAGGAAGTTTATCACTGGGATTTAGACCTTAATGAATCCTATGGACCTTTTACCTAGCTGTTTGGCATGATTTATTTAACACTTCTTAAGGAGAAATTAAGAGGTTTTTGTCCTTTGGCTCTCTGACTTCACACCAACATGTAAATTTTGCACTTACGTATAATCTTCTGGATACAGTAAGCAGTTGCAGCAATTTTGGAAGGAGGGGAGGAGATTCTGAGTTACATATGAAGAACCAGGGACTAATTTTGACCTTTGCTACAGTCCTTTTATGTTGCTAGAGTCACATAAATGCGTCTTAAAGCAAGGGTGGGGAACCTCAGCCCCGCCTACAATATAAACACGAAAATTAAGTGACATTACTGGTAAACAACTGCCAAATTGCATACTTGACTGTGACTCAATTGAACAACACAGTTTTCAGCATTTGCAATCTCTCTTGCGTTTTTCTAAAATGATGTTTCAATACCAAAAGCGTCCAAAAAATCCAATTCTCCTAGGATGCAAAAAATTTAAATTTCTTTACTTTTGAAACCAAGTTCTCAGTCAGATCATCATGCTATATACTTTTTTTTTAATAATGAATTCAAAAAACAGAATTTTAAATGTTTGGTGCACAAAAATAAATAATGCAGTCTGTATTCTACGTCTCATATTATATGTAATTTGAAATTAAAATCAAGCCTCCAATTTAATAGTACTTCACCATTTTATTCTGCAACCAAATTTCTAACTTGCCAAAGCAATTAGTTTTGCCAGCATATAGGTATATTGCAAAATATGCTGACTGAAAACAGGAGATTTTGGTAGCTAATTACGAGGTTGCTTGATTTTTACCATACTGGAAGGGTACGGGAAATATGTTGCGGTTAACAAGTCAAGAAATGGTTGAGTGTTGGTGCTAGGAAGGAAATGGGTCTCCTTTTCTTTTGTGGCTAAGATGGAGATGGCTTCTGGAGGTCAGAGTGTCCTAAAATATTAGTTCAACTATCTGATGACTCCAGACATCAATCTGTGGCCTAAGAAAGCCGTTTATCACCACCTACAAATCTCTACTCTGTATCTAAGGGCTATGAATAAACTCATTAATCAGTGAGATGTTTCTGCTAAAACGAAGATCGATCATTAATGGTGATTTTAAATTATCTAATTAGATTTCAAAATTAATATCACAGTGATGTGAATCACAATACTTTACACCTCTTAGTGATTTTTTTCAGGTTGTGTGCAGACAGCACAGTTTACACTTTATCTTTGCGAACATAAGCCCATAAATATGAGAAAATGTTTTAATATAAAGGAAAATTAGAGGCTAGCATTAGCAGCCTAATTCTATTACAAGAGGCAGATTCAGCAGTCAATTCCAGAGACACAATATTCGTGTATTTCTGTATTGTATTAGTAACAAAAAGTTGCCTAGAGACACTGATATAAACAGACTCAAGGACAAGCATTAGGACACATCTACACTGCAAAAACAGATGACTCTCAGAGCATGGTACAACACACTTGTATTTTTAAGTCTGCAAGGGGGGTGGAACCTAATCAAGTTGTAATTAAGTTGCATAACCAGACTAGAGTCTTTAACTCAGTGACCTAGAGGTCCCCTGGCTCATGGAAATACAGGAATTACCAGACCAGACCAGAACTCAATTATTAATCTCAGACAAAGACTATTACCATATATTGCAGAACAAAGTGAAATAAATCTGAGGTCCACTATCAAGTAAGGAAAGGTTCTTGTTAACTCACATCAAGCTTTTGCCCTAAAATATGAGCTCTTGCTTCTCCTTAACGAAAGATGCAAACATTTTTATCCCACCAAATGTAACTGTGAATGGTCTCATTACTTACATAGACATTAATGCTATTCTGAATTCTGCTCAACTTATGACCTCAGTATTTTTAGAAACAATTTTCACGAGTTAATCACGTGTAAAGAAGTATTTTTCTCTTTTTGCTAGTTTTTAAATGGCTGGCTTTGAATGTTCCCTTGTCCCTGCATTATGAGAAAGATGTCTATTTAGGAAAGAATGAAGAACTATAATGGTAGTTCCCAGCATTTCACTGACTGTGGAAGAGTAAACAGTCCCTATGAAATAGGGAACAGGAAAGCCAACTTTTTGCATATTATGTTGAGGACTGAATTTTGAACCGGAGATGATCAAATACAAGTTAGGGATAAGCAGCTTCCCCTAAAAGGCTAAATTATCAGGAAGCCATTTTAAAAAACCCCACCTTTTTTTAAGAAAGGGGGAGATGTAATTTCTGCATGCATAAAACCTCATGGTTTTAAATGATTTTGTTATGCTTGGAGTTGGTAATGCTGTATGAATGAATTTCCACAGCAAATAACTAATTAACTGAAAAAGATAGCACTCTGCCTCAAAAAGTCACCGCCACATCAAAATATGATGATGCTTCATAGATCTCCAAAGAGACTTAAGGAACCATAAATGTTCTGATTGTTGGACATGAAATAGTCTAATTAAAAAAACTAACAGAAAGGAAATGAGTGTAAGTGGTAGACCACTTCAGGTGACTCTCAAGCAGCACCCACATTAAGAATGTGGAAGGTTTGGAGAAGAGACTAATTCAGAAGAAAAAGCTGCACTACTTAGAGCAGCACCTGGTCTGTCAAAGGTACCAAAACATAATGATTAAAATAAGTCTCAACAGATGCCATGTTACTGTTCTACAGATGTGTACAACTGGCACATCCTTAAGTTAGGCTAAATTTTTAGGTATTGCTTTTGTGGAATCTACTATCAGGGAGTAGATTCATAACACATCTTAATATAACCAGACATCTATTTTGATAACCTCTGTTTCCAAATTACTGAATCTGTTTTTCTGTCCACAATGGACATAAAGTATACAAGATCTTTTAAATAGCTTGGTACTATCTAGGTACAAGGCTAATGCCCTCCTGATATCTAATGGAATATGGGTTCTTGAACAGTCCCAGTGCACTTTCAAAGGGAGGAAAAAAACAACAACCCTGGTAGCTGAATGGTTTGATTAATATAAAATTGTGAGGACACCTTAGATTAAAAAAAATCTTGGATATGCCTGCACCACCACCTTCTCTGCAGTGTCTACCCTGACTCAGGAGTGGGCACTAATTATTGATAGGGACCAGGCCTATCAGGGTCTGGGATAGAGGTTGGGTACAGATGGGAACTTGTGGTAAGGGACTGAGGTGCAGGAGAGAACGTGGGGTCTTGGAGCGAGTCTGGGTGAAGGAGGCAGATGTGACCTGGGGCAGGGACCTGGAGTGCATGGGTTTGGGCTGTGATCTGGGGCGAGGGGGTTGTGACCTATGGCAGGGGACTAGGGTGCAGCATCTGAAAGGGTCATAGGTGCAGTAGAGGGCTAGAGGGTTTGGGTTGTGACGTGGGGCAGCAGACTGGGGGCAGGATGGGGGACAAAAGGTTTGGGATATGCGAGGTGGGGAGCAGAGTGTTGGGGTGCCAGAGGCTGGCTCTGGCCAGGAGACTAATCTGCTTGACTCTCAGCCAGAAGCCTTCTCAGGCAGATTCCCTGCTTGCCTCAACCCCACACTGGTTGCAGGGACCATGTGGTCTTTGAATAGCTTCTAGCCTAAGGGGAAGGTGCTTTGCAAGCTACCTGCTGACAACAGGCTGCTCCCATTATCCAGAAACCAACCAATGGGACCGTGCTGGGGGAGTGGGCAGCATGTGAAATCTCTCCCCACTGCCCTGGGCTTGGAGCTGTTCAAACAGGTCCTTGTGGCATCTGATTTTCTCAGTGGCATATGAGGAGCAGCCAGGGAGACTGCCTGAGGCCCCCCCAAATGGCCCAATCTGGTGCTTAGGCAGGCCACATCCAGCCTGTGGGCCGTATTTCATCCAACCCTGCCCTAAATGGAAGTCTGCCTTTAAGGTCCCCCCCCCAAATTCTCCAGCCACTGGGGCAGAAGTGATTACTACTAGAAAGACTGTCTTCATTGATAAATACAATAAAGAACACATAGCTAGTGACTTAATGAGACAATTAAGAGCTAGGTTTGAGTCCCAGCTTGAAATAGAATCTATGATTTATGGGAAGATATTCAACAAATTTCTTAGGAATTGTGTAGTATTAGGTGAGTCAAGTGTGGAAAAAACCTTTATGGATATGTGAAAAAGTTGATACTGATGTTACATGAACCCTAAATAAATTCATAAAAAGATCTGATACTTTCAACTCCTGTAAATAATCAAATATCACCGGAAGTCAGCTAACAATGATGACTGTTACAAATATAATTTCCTTTTTGGAAATGTTTCTTGTAGATTTTTTTTCTACTATTTAATAAATTTCTGACAAAACAGGATCTCTCTATTAGAGAGCCTTTGAGGAACCATGCCTGAAGCTGAACAGTGAGGTGAAATACTCAGACAGCATCCTGAATCCATAGGTGAGAACTGATCAAAAGCCTCCATGAAGAGCGAGAAATTACTCTGATCATAAATGGATACCAGACCTGTTTTGGCCATGTTGGCCATGTTTGGCCATGTTGTGCAAACAGTATCACTCTGGCTTAATCTTGTTTCTTGCTGAGAACCTTTAACAACAGTAGTGTAGGAGGTGGTGCACAGATGAGCCCTTTCGTCTATGAGATGACGAACACGTCTACAGTGAATTGGGGTTTGAGGCCCTGCCCTGCTGCACTGGAGCAATAACTAAAGTAAGTTGGACTGGCTGCTATGGCAAATGGACTGACCTCCAGATAAAGATACTTTGTGGAGGAAACTGGAGTTCAGTTCCTATTTGTAATTTAGAAAGAAATGTGTGCTGAAGTCATCTGTGATGGTGTTTTGAATACTTAGGAGATAAGAAGCTGAGATGACTATGGTTGGTTATTCATCAATTTCAGTGTTTTATCGCTTCAGCCAAGAAATAGATCATGTGAGCCTCCCTGATAGTTGATACAATACATGCATGCCATGTTGTATCATTTAGTTTTGCTGACTAGATTAATTGAAAAAGGATGAGCAAACTTGTTTGTCAGCTCTCACTGCCAAAAAGATCAATATGGAGAAACTTATAGTGACCATTGTCCCTGAACCTCATGAGGTTCCAGGGGACCCTATACCAGCCCAAAAGTGAATTCTCTGATGTTATGGGAAATCTGCAAGAATGGAATACCTGTGCAATTCTGTGCCAGGTCCTCCACCAGTTGAGTACATTCACAACTCATTGCAAAACAGAGAGTAACCTGCCTAGCCTGTGTGCTTGGTTTGCAAAGTCATCTTTGTTGATGCTAGAGGTGTGATCTGGAATGCTGCACTATAAAGATGCAATCTGACATGTCTCAGCAGCTGAAGACAATGTCTTACTATTAGCTTAAGGACTGACCTGAATCTTTTAGATGAAATTTGCTAAAGTAAGACACTCGCTGGGTGGTACGTATGATATTAGGTGCCCTGATGAACCAATCCCTTAGGTACAGGAAAACTATTATACAAAAATCACACAGGTTTGCAGCTACTTCTGCCAGAATTTTTGAAAACTCTCTCAATGCTGACAGGGGGACACTGCACAACAACAGAGAACACTGCCAACTAGAAAATGAAGAAGCTTCTTGTATGAATAGTAAATAGTGACAAAATATGTATCTTATAGGTCAAAAATCATAAACCAACCTCCCTCCTTCTAGAAAAGGAATTATTGCTGCAAGGATCAGCACCCTGAATTTTGGGTGCTTTACATGTTTAAGATCTGTGGTCTAAAATTGGCCTCTACCCTTCATTCTTTTTGGGAACCAGAAAGTACAATATTCTCAATAGAATTCCATTACCTTGTGTTTCACAGAAATTGGTTTTACTGTTCCAAAATGTAGGAGACGTCACTTCTTGCTCTAGCAAGTGACCATGAGAGGGGTACTAAAGAGGGAAAGGATAGGAGATTAGGGAGGATATTTGAAATAGTGTAACCAGATGTTATGGTTTGCAAAAAATGTGATTTTTGATGTTATATGCTCCCATTCATCCTGAAAAGGGGGGGGGAGGGGACATCCAAAAGTAAGAAAAGGATAAGATGTTGCAGCTGTAAGAAACTATCAAAACTATAGCGTAGGAAACATGGATGGCTGAGAAGTTGTAGCTGAACCAGGATTCTTTTTTTAGAATCTTTGTCTCTTGACCAGGGGATTCAGATGGATACACATTTAATACAGGGTAGGGAGTGCTCTTTGTACCATCTGAGAACTACCAAATCCCCCCTCCCCTTTTTTTTACAGAAGTGTAAATCCATAGGGATTGCAATATGGCTACAGTCCTTTAAAGTGTGGTGAGATGTATCTGTCAAGTTCACAAAGAGCTTGTGACTGTCAAAAGGGGAATGTCTCTAACAGCACTCTGAACCAATCCTGGAAACCCCAACAGATGTAGTTAACATGCCATTCTCCGGACCACTGCAGTGGAGATAGAACATGCTGCCATATCCAAGGAGAGACCTGAAACAAAGTTGTAGGAGCTGATATTCTGGTATAATGGACTTAAACTGGTCCTGATGTTCTTCCAGCACATACTCAAAATATGTTATTTAAATAGTTGTATTTGGCTATGAGTGCCTAATGGTTTGCTATCGTGCACGGAAGCATAGCTGAAACATGACCAAAAAAGATCAGGTCTCTTGTTGTCATTATATGGGGTGGATCTGTCTCGTTCATCAACAGCTTGCACTGCTATGAAACTAAGTTGGGTGAGAAAACTGAAATGTTGATGCTCTACTTTTTATCTGCTCTCATGCAGGTAGATGGCGTGGTAGCAAAGACTTGCCAAACCATCTTAATGAGCTCCACAAGAGCTTAGTTGACTGTAATGCCAATCTTCATAGATTTCCAAGTGTGTAAAATATCTAGGAGTTTATGGTGGGACTCCTGAACCTTCACTAAAGATACCTGCACAGCATGCCAGTAATCCCCTTCATCAGTTCAGGAAAGTGCCTGAACTTATCTGCCAAAGAAGATGGTGGAGTTATGACAGTTTCATCGGGAGATGAGGAAAACATATTAATAAGAGGTGCAACTTCCGTACCAGCCCTTGCCTCTTGCTCCTGACAGGTCTGTTTCTTTGGGATAGGCAGTAGTAAAGTCCGTTGAGGAGAAAGAGCTTCTTGGCAATTAATAGATACAAATGAGGATTTGGGTCGCATAGCTATACTCAGAACAGCAGTACTACCAACCTCTCCACCCATCTCCAGGGACCAACATGTTGATGTCGAAGGGGCACTAGCTATACTGGGCAGTCTCTGGATCTACTGCTCCAGGATGCAAAGTAGGGATGTCAACATGTAGACAAATACACAATTAACAGATAAGCCTGGGCTTATTGGTTAATCTTATTGACTACACGCACTCTCCCCCTTGCTGCCTCTATATCAGAGAAAGCAGCGCAGGGTGACAGGCAGCTCCCTCGGAGTGGGGGCAGGAGTGCACTGGTTGCTGGCCCCTGCCCCTGGGGATTACTGAATAATGACGTATCTACTAAAATGTGATGTGGTTACACGATTATTCAGTTTCACACTAACATCCCTAATCTAAAATTGGGCTTAAAGTTTGGTCCAGCATTTGGAGTTTAATCTTATATTTAATCTTTATATTTCTGGGATCTACCCTTGCGGATAAGAGTATTACCCAGACAGTGAAGGAACTGGGATTGTCAGTCACTTACTGAAATAGCCCAACAATAAGAGACATACCTCTCGAATATCAAGGAGCCCAACATTCCAGAGCAAAATTAATGACAAGGCAACCTAACTATATAGCTATTTTTATTCATATAAACATGTCTGGTAGTTTGCTGAGTTGTTTTGCTTGGGAAGGGTGTAGAAAAAAAAGGGGGGGTAAAAATTGTTCCAACAGCTATAATACTACAGTTAAGTGACTGAGATAATGTATCTGAGAAAAAGCTAAATATTAGAGAACAAGCTCATAGCAGACTTCTTTCTTAGGTGAAAGGTAGATTAGAAGGGACTGAGGTGCAGTCCCACATCGCCTCAACACAGGGCTCAGGGATCTGTGAGGTATATGTGCAGGCCATACAGGTACTGCTACCAAAAAATCTGATCTAAAGGCCCAATCACACCTGAAGTTGAGCACCCACAGGCACACTATTTGAGAAAAGAACCTTATATTTAGGTTTCAATTATTAGTCCTCTTGTATTTTCTATCTAGGAAACCCATTTTAAACAACTGTAAAATATTTTAAATTTCTCCTCCAACCTTGAGGTGCAGAAATAAAAATTACACTATAAAAAGTATTAAAATCCTCATTTGAGAAAGTTACTATTGACTCACAAGGAATAAGAAAAATAAAACTTCAATCTTTGTATTTTCTTTCAAAATAAGTGGAGGTCCCTCACCTACCAGGTATATTTTGCAATCTGTTGGTACAGGACCGCTACCGCCCGGTGAAATGAAAAAGTGTAACCAAGTTCTTATTGTCATTTGTTGGGCATTAACTAAAATAGACCAGTGGTTCTCAAACTTTTTGGCCCATGGCACACATGGCTGAATGCAAACCTTTCCATGGACCACCAGTTGAAAATAGAACTCACCATTAATTACGCAACTGTGCCCGAGCCATTTTGCTAGTGCTACAGCTAGGGAGAACAGTTTAATTTAAACAGTAAGAAAAAAATATTAATTTAAATGATTAAACAAATTAAGTGCTTTAACTTTCTCATGTTACTTATCAAAATTCTTTTAAATAAAGAAAATATTAATTTATGTCCAACACAAAAGATTTCCATATTTTCTTTATTTATGACAAGGGTGGGGACCCTTTTGAGTTGGGGGCCACCGAGCCACAGAAAAATCAGTTGGGGATCACACAAGTGAGAAGCAAACAAACAACAAAAAAGCCCCAAACTCCCAGCCATCATTGATGTGGCTCCCAAATGAGACACCTCACTCCTCTGGCACTCCAGCTCCACAGGCGGAGAAGGAGGGATAGGGAGGACTGAAGTTCAGAGCTTCCCATAGGCCAGATTTACTCTTCTGGTGTTCCAGGATTAGTGGATTTTGTGGACCCCTCCTGGGCTCTGGGGTGGGAACAAAAATTAGGGGTTCAGTGTGCAGGACAGGACTGCCAGCGAGTGGGATGGGGCATGGGTGAAGGATCTGGGCAGGAGGTGGGGTGAAGGATCTGGGCAGGAGGTGGGGTACAGGAAGGGATGAGGGTACAAGGTAGAGTACAGGAGCAGGATAGGAGCACAGTGTCTGGCCAGGGAGAGGGGGATACAGCAAGGGAAAGTGCAGGAGCAGGATGAGGAGAAGGTGTCCAGACAGGGGACAGGGTGCAGCAGCAAGCTGAAGGGAAAGTGTCTGGCCAGCGGGAAGGGTGCAGCAGCAGGCTGGAGTTGCAAGGAACCAGCGTGAGGGTGAATGACGAGGCTGGCTCCCCGCAACCCCAGCCTGCTGCTGCACCCTTCCCGCTGGCCAGACACTCTCCCTTTAGCTTGCTACTGCACCCTGTCCCGTCTGGACATCCTCTCCTCAGCCTGCTCCTGCACCTTCCCTTGCTGTATCCCCCTCTCCCTGGCTCTAACAGAGGCAGCAGCCAGTGGGGGAACCGGCACTGCAGAGCTGGTGCTGGGGGGCCGCTGGCTTAAAAGCTCCTGCCTGTGCTTATCGGTTAATCCTGTAGATGACTACATGTTGATAACCCTATTTTTTATATATAAAATGATTATAAACAGCAATATGTACTGGCATCTAGATGCTTAAAAGGATACATACATTTTGGTATCCAGAAGATACCTGTTGACTGCACAACTTACAAATAGAAAAGCAGCTGCAGCAACTTGTGTTTAATACAGTTAGACTGCCAGACTAACAGGTCCAGTCCCTATTCAAGGGTTACAATTCAAATTTAAAATCTTATGTTTAATATATGTTGCATAAAAAGCCACCGCCTGAGCTATTACTTGATTTTACACATGCATTTTTTTTTTTTTGGAAATACACTAAACTGTAAGGTCCTGGCAACACATGACTTAGAGACTGACGAAAACCTCCTGCTGACCGCATTGTTGGGGGGGAGGGGAAGGGGGAGACAACTGTCTTCTAAGTCACTTCATTGCTGATGGTTTGTCTGCATTGCCTTTTAAACTTTTCAACTCATTGTAATCTTTGTAAAATCATTGCAACTGGCTGTAATCTTTGTAAAACCTTGCAACTTTGTAACTCTCAGCAACTTTGCTTTGTAAGTTCAGAAACTTACTAGGGTTGCCAGGTATCCAGTATTGACCCAGACAGTCCGGTATTTTCGCCTCCTGTCTGGTTAAATAAAAAAAAAAATGTCAGGTATTTTCTGATTTTTTTTCCCCAGCCAGGAGGCGAAAATACTGGACACCTGGCAACCCTATGACACACTCGACAAGTGGGCCCAGCCTCCAGCTTCCTCATCCCCAGAACCCCCTGCTTACCTGGTTTTGCAGGGAAGCTGTGTTCTGACTTGACCAAGAAAACAAAATGGCCACCGGCAATGCCTTCCCTGGGTCTTAGTGCTCAACCGCTCCCCTGTTCCTATCCCTATTCTGATTCTGCATGCACGCTGAAAGGGGTCATGCTGTTTTATTATTTATTTATGCTTAATCCCATGTGCATTTTTTCCCCCCGCTCAACAACTTTGGTCTCCCCCCCTTCCTCCCCCAATAGAATTTTTTCCCCAGTGGTTGTTGTTTTTGGGGGGGAAGGGGGGCGCGGGGTGTTCGGTATTTTTGGTTAAACCATATGGCAACCCTAAAACTTACTGTAAGCTGCAACTTCGTAACCTTTGTAACTCAGCCACTTTACTTGTAACTTGCTCTAAACTGCATTCTCCCGAGCCATTTTCTTTCCTGACCAGGTCCCCAGCCATGATCAGCAGACAGACCCCCAGTCCCACCCCGAGCCAACATGCCTTGGCTCCTTCTGCAACCCATATGCCTGTGTAAATGTGTGAGTGCCTCAGGACAGGAATGAATGTGAGTGAATGAGTGAAGATGTGTGTGTGTGTGAGAGAGAGAGAGAGAGAGAGATAGCTGGTTCCCTCTTTAGTTTATACCTTTAGTGGCAGCTCTGTCCTCTTTAGTTTAACCATATAGTACAGTGTTAATTCCTCTCAATCCATAAATCTATACTAGTATAACCCTGGGTGGTCTCCAGTAGGATTTTTTTGGGGTAACATTAACTATCTCATTTAAATCTTCCCTTTAGGCTGTAGCAATCCGTTAATTGCCCTAATAATTGAGCACATTTTAACAGCAAAAATAGTTAATTAATCCATTATGTTAAATACAATATTTTAAAAGTTTTTACTTTGTATTTTTAAACATAAGCAATCTAGATGTCAGTGCTATGTTTTTACCACCCTGTTCCAATACATAATTTTTTAAGTGGTTATGTATCCCTTCCCCCATAATTCTTAGTCGAGAATGGCTGAACCATGTTTTCACTAAGCTCAAAAGGCAAAACATAAGTCAACCAACTACAGAGTCACTTTTTAGAGAAAGGTGCAGAATCTCTTAGTTCTGTGGCATTTCAGTTTGAAAATGAAAGTTTTCACAAGCAAAAGTTTTTAGAAGTGGGTCAGAAGACAGACTTAAAACGTAAACACTTCAACAATCCAAACTACAGTTGTAGATAGCATTCAAATTCTAACATAGTGTGCTTTCATTCTGTCAGTTACAATTCCATTACATTACTTTCTATGGAAATTGTGCCAAAAAATTTAAATTCTGCACGCAATGTTCTCAAATTTTGTAAAGTTCTGCATATTTTATTTATCAATGCAATGTAATCATAGTTTCAATTATTTTGGTAATTTATTTTAAAACACCTGTCAGCAAGTATGTCTGTAACAATGTAGAAAACAAAAGATTTGCCCCAGAAGTAGAGTTAAAGAAACACTTAACTTAGTTCCTGATTTCTTGTTATGCTTTTGTTGGGCATCTCCATCTGGGTATGTCATACCTGATAGCTGGGCATATCATAGGGCAAAACTCTGCCTCTCCAGCCTCAGACACACACCACCTCTCCCTCAGAGCTTGCTGCAGCCCAGACACCGACACCTCCTATCCCTCAAGCCAAGCAACTGGGCAGCTCCTCTCCCACCCACCGTCCAGACATCCTCACTTCCTATAAATGTTTCCTGGAAGTTGTGTACTTGTGCGTCCACTCAGAAGACAGGCAATGTCACCCAGCTGATTAGCAGAGTGCCCACAACTAGATTTTGTTTCTATTGGTAGTGAACATTTGTATGCCTGAGTGGACATAACATTTACTCCTCACATAAATGGGGAAAATCCACACATGAATGCATAAGATTTACCGAGAACATTGCTCACTAACCCCAGAGCCCAGACAAGGAATACTCCCAGCACAGATACCCACACCTCCTCCTCCCCCAGAGCCAAGGGATCCAGAGAGAGAAACAGCCTGATCTTATGTGACAGGCTTGTATGGAGTTTCCTGCATTCCACCATTCTTCCTTTGGGACATGGTATGTACTGCAGCTGACTAGAACCCTACAGCTCCTCCTTTCCAGTTGTGTCCTGTATTTGCATGCTGGAGAGCCATGCTCTGATTGTCCTGCAGTCTCTAGTGATGAACAGCAGCTCTGTAGCACTATTCTACCAAGAAAAACGAAATTCTGCACAGAACATTAAATGGGCAAATTCGGCACTGTAGAGTGATTCAGAATTCTCCCAGGACTACTATGTAGTACTTGTTAATTTGTATTATCCGCCTTTAGAATATTATGACGTTTTAAAATCTTTAACTCAAGACATGTCAAAGAAGAATTATTTTGTATTTTTTTTCCATGTCCACCAACTAATAGAGCAAACTTTTTCAAAAACAGAAGCCCAAAATGCCTGAAAGTCAATTCTCAGGCACCACCCAGATTTTTAGACATGGTGGGATCCCAATAGGTCCTACTGAGGTAATGTTACTTGGGGATTTGTTAACTGAAAATATTTATGACTAACTATAAGATTATATACAAATGATTTCAGTCACATGCGATATTTTACAGTATTGAAAATAATCATATAAGTAACTGGTGGACAGGCTATGCTGTCTTTTGAGCTGGAATTTAAAATACTTACATTATAAAGTTACACCAGACTTTGATTAACTTACAGTTTGTCTGTTTTATAGTACAATGCACTATAAATTTCTGGACCAATTTATATTAGTAAGACATTATTCAAATAGCCTTCTATAGGAACTTGATCCTTCACCTATTGACTTTCATTGACTTCAGTATCTACCTGTGTAGAATATAAAAAATTCTGAATACAACATATCTAAAAAACTAATATTACATATTTTTTAAAAATCTATACAAGGAAAATGGGGAAGCAAGGAGAAAAGAGAAAAAGAGAAAGAGAAAACTGGCTGAGTTATGTCCAATGTCAATTCTAACAACCAGCTATGTCACCTCTATAAATGACAACTTGGGATGTCACAATGTAACTATGGGGTTTTCATAAAAGAAAAAGAAAAGAAACGTGGGAAGAGGAGAAAGAAACAAAGGAAGAGAGGAAACAATGAACATGATTCCCCCCAAGGACAGGCTACCAGCAAGTGATATATTAGTGCATCTATTATTTGCTGAGACATTTTCAATTTAACAGATTTTTTGGATATAATCGTAATGCAAATGACAATATAAAATCATACCAAACTTTTTATCAGGTGGGGTTTTTTTTTAACAAAAATGCATAGTTTTAGAAGTAAATACTATTTTATAACTGGTATGAGGCTCACATTTAAATAAGCACATAAACTGAAAGAAACAGTCACATATATTCTTCTGCATTTTAATCCATACATAATTAAATATGCACTGTGTGAATCCATACTGAATCAAAGTGGGGCAAGAGTCTGTTCACAAGAGTCTGTTCAGACTGCATTAGGGGGGCCCAAAAGCATTTATAGAATCTATTAATGACTTAAAATTAGACACTTTTTAAAACACATCAACTCCCAAGGTCAGGGTTATGTATTACTCCTACAAAAGACAACATCACAAACCCCCAAAACAAAGGTACATGCTGCTTCTACTACTGATTAGGACAATAAAGGGTAATAATTTTTTCTACTGTTTTTCACATACAGCATTTAGTAAATATAAATCTGTAGTGGGTTCTCTGTCCTTGGAGGAATTTCACCCTGAACAATTTGCTATCAGCAGAAGTAAGCCATATATGCCAGGGGCAGAAAAAAGCCTGTGGGATTTTAAAAACTTTCAGTTCACATTTGTAATTCTTACACACCACTTTTCATCTAGTGACCTTAAAACTCTTTACAGAGAGCAGTATCTTTATCCCCATTTTCTAATCAGGAACTGAGGTACAATGAAAGGAAGTGACTTGCCCAACATCACCCAAAAAAGCATTAGCAGAGCTGGAGAATTAATCATAATTGTCTCCCGAATGCCAGTTTGGTGCTCTAACCACTAGGCTACCCTGCCTTCCTCACTTATAAAATGTACCTCAAAAAGCTCTCCTTATTCTCTTTTCCATTTGGCAACCACTAAATTTGCTTAATGTGTTTCCAATTGATCTTAAAGTACAAATGCATTTCTGTATCCTACTGATGTACCATACATGTAAACACTCAGACCCCAGTGCAGAGTGACATAGTCAACTGAGTACTATACAGATGAGGTTAGCAGGAACAGTATTTCCCTGCTAAAACACACCCGAGATGAATACAAAAAATATTTTTTTACATCTAATGAAGCCTAAAAAAATTATTTGTCAAGTTTAAATTGTCCTCTGAATTTTAAGTTAGGATATTATTCAACAGACCATAATTTAAAGAAAATCAAGATTTATTCAAAGCTAGTTTCCTAGTCCATTTTTGTGTGTTTTCTTTTTAAAAAAAAAAAAGATATTAAAAAGACTTGAAATTTTTGTTTTGAGTAAAAAGTGTGCTACGTACCTGTTGTATGTTTCTTTGTGACTGTAAACTGGACTGCAGCCTTCGCAACAGAGGAACACCATTCCTAGACAGTCTTTTAAGTAACCAGTAACTGTGTACTCTTTCAACAAATTGCTTCTTCCGTTGAATGGCCACCTGATTCATTATTTTATTTAATCTAAAATGTGGAAAAACTGAAAGTTTAATTTTGCAGCAAAGCATCAAACATGTATTTGGTTATGGAAATTGAATATCAGAATATTAATTTATATCAAGATATTTTGTGTACTACAACAATATAGCTTTAACATGTATTATAAAATCTCTTTGGACTATATTGCTCTTGGTGCAATTTTACGTGATTGTTAAAATAAACAAAATCTTTAACAGCGCTTACTTAACATTGATATTAATATATGTAGATGTGTAAATTTTCATGAGTTACTAACCCAGTTATAAAAAATAATCTGTGATGAGATACTAAAACATCCGCAGATTTTTTGAAGTTGACAATTAATCTACATCCCTATAATTAACTATCAGGGCACTAACACAAACTTTCAAATTAATACTGTGTTTTGTGTGTTCATTACTTACTGTTTTAGGCATTTTGGTTAATGTTTAAAAAAGGACATTTTTAGCTTTTTCTATGGGTTTAAAATGTACCTTAAATATTAAAATATGTAACAAAATGCTTCTTTAGATTTACTACTTTTCTTAAGTGCCTAGAAGAGAGACTTTTCTGAAGAAAAAAGGAATCTGAAAATTAAAATATCAGAACCCTGAATGGCAAAGTTCTGCACCCACAACCTCAATAGAACATATTTAAAACATAAAAGCTGCAAGACTTGGTAATCAAAAGGCAGCTATGGAACACTTTCTAAACATTACAAAAAAACATTTTATATCCTGAAGGAAAACATGATCTATTTCAAACAGCTGAATAGTCTTCAGATAAAAAATTATTTCTCAGAGGATAACCTATGTAATGTATATACAACAAATACTAAAATGTAAAAAGGTTTACTACTCACCTTCTGCTCCACTTCAGGAGCACATGTGCCTCTCAAGCCCTTGATCAGAGACTTTCCATTAGCAGCATCTGTTACATCACACATGCTTTCTAGACAACCCTGTGCTACACTCAGAATATATGGGATTGCACGGGCAAACTGCCCTCAGTTCTTCCTTTATCCCAACATCCAACAACAGTCCAAAGCAGAGAGAAAAAAGGGTGAATACGTAGAGTACCCAAAGAACCAGTTACTGCACAAAGTGAAAAACTTTCTCTTCCTCAATGAGTAGTGTCCTTGTGGACACTCCACGTGAGCAATTTCCAAAATTGTTTGGTCCTATCCAGATAGATATACAATGGGAATCATATGAAGAAAAGTTGGGGAGAAAAACAGGTAGAGGATTTGAACAGGGTGCTCCCACCCCTAATAGAATTGCGTTCATAGTCACAATCACTGTGGAACTAGGCAGATGAAATGGACACCTGCACAGGCTTTGTAATGATCTTTCCATCAATTCCTCATCTGGAGGGGAACTGTAACCTGTTTGTCCAACTGAACTGGTTGAGGAATAGGATTTCATACACCACTCTTGCAAGCAGCCAACACAATCCTGCATGCCTGATCTGGAATTGCAGGCTTCCACATATAACCTAGGAGGTGCAAGCAGTTCCTTATTATAGTACTACGACAGTGATTACCAACCACTACCAAGATCTATCAGGGATCGACTGATAGATCTTTAAAACCTCTGACAAGTGATCCTAACTGGTTTGGCAAGAAAGCTATCAAGTGATGGCATTTCAGTCGCCCCTAACACCCACTGTCATGATGCTCCTGCCTTCTGCCTGGGAACTGCTCCCCTGGGAGCCTTCCGCTTGCTGTGCAGGGTGTGGGGAGAACAGTGGTGCTGATGTCAGGGTGTTCCTCTTCCCCCCACTTCTATACCTATCTCCACACACACACAAGGGGATGGAGGGAGCTTGGCAATGCAAATGTCTGTCACACACACACTGTGTGTGTCTGTCATTCTCACACACACACTCTGTCCTTCACTCTCATCTCCCGACCCAACCCATTTGTGAGGGATTGTTGTTACTTCTTTTACTGCTTGCAAAGTGTGTTATTTTTGGTTTTTGACTGGTCTGTGCATTTCATAATTTTCATTTCTCTCTTATGCTTAAATTTAATTCTTTGAGTAGTGAGTTCTAAATTGCCTAAACTGTTGTGGCTAGAGTAATGATACCTATGACAATTGCTGCTACTGGAAGTGCCTGGCATGTTCTTGCAGGCCCTGAGAAAGGCAGAGCTGGGGTCTCCACATGTCCTTGCTTGCTGACACCACTCCTGCAGCTTCCATTGCCAGTGGAAGCTGTAAGCTCAGTGCCTGTAGATGAGGGGCAGCACATGGCACCATGGAGGCACTGCTCTACATGCCCACTGCTTTCAGGAGTGGTGCAGGGCCAGGGCAGGAGTCAGCCTGCCTTAGCCCCACTGCTTCACCACCCGGAAGCCATCTCAATTAAATCGTGCCCGCCAAAGCCTGCTTCCTGAACCCCGGGTCCTAGTCCTGAACTCCTCCGGCACCCATCCTCCTGCCCCCCAGCAATGAGTCCCCCTACATCCAAACTCCTTCCCAGAGCTTGCACCCTGAAACCCCCCCTAGACCGCAAACCGCCACCCTGAGCTAAGCCTAGAGCCCCTCCCACACACCAAACCCCTTGGGCTGAGACAAGAGCCCGCACCCCACCCCTCCACCCCAGTCTGGTGAAAATGAGTGAGGATGGGGGAAGAAAAGGGATCAAGTAAGCACGGTGATACCTCGGAGAAGGGGTGGAGTAGGGGCAGGGCCTCAGAGAAGGGACAAGAAAGAAGTGGGGAAAATACAGCACGTGGATTTGGGTTTGAGGTAGATTAAATTGAAAAAAAAAAAGTGATCTTGTGATTAAAAAGGTTGGAGACCACTGTACTAGGACTTTCTGAATTGTCCAAACCAAATTCAATGAAATTATCAATTTGTCTGTTGGATGGAATGCCTTAGCTGCCAACAAATCCAAATATGCCCCTATGAACTGTATTCTCTATACTGGGGCTAGTTTGGACTTTACATTGTGAAGAAAGAGAGGTGCAAATTCTGTCTGGGTGCAAATTCATATAGCTTCATAAGACTGGCCCTTATATAACAAGTTGTCGTGATGCAGGAAAACTAAAATTGCTTTTTAAAAATAGTGTTCCCTGTATGCTGTGTACTAGGGTAGCCAGCCAGGAGAGATTCAAATACCGCCCAGCTGATCAGCAGACTGCTCACAGCCAACAGCATATGTTTCTGTTGATAGTACATATCCACAAATACCTCCTGCACACATTTTGCATATGAATGGAAAACAATAGAGGGAATATTGCTTACAAAGAGAAGCAGCCACTAGCACTAATCCCTTCATGAGCATACCTGGGACCAAAGAGAAGACTAGATAGGACCAAACAATTTCAGAAATCTCCGATGCTGAAAGATGTAAGGGGTACATAATTTTTACAAGGGACTGCTGAGATGGACCCCTGGGTGCATTACTGCTTGCTATGACAAAGCTGGTGTTTTGCCTCCCAAAGGATATCACAAGTACTCAGGACTGATAATTATTCCAGCCTATAGAGTAGCACAGGTATCTACTGTATGCAGGTTGTATCTCTGTATAAAAATAGGTGCCCTGCAGGTTGAAGACTGAAAACCAATTTCCCGCATCGAGAGAAAGGATTATTGCTGCTGCAATAACCATGTGGAACTTTTGAGATTTTACAAATGTCTTCAGACATCTTTGATTTAAGATTGTCTCCACTCTCCAGCCTTCTTTGGCACAAAACCTTTCCTCCGTTCTATTGCTCCTAAACATAGGTGGGAATATATGTTTTGACTTAAGATGGTGTTGTAAGAAGGGTCTCTGAAGGAGAACGAAGAAGAGAGATGGAGATGAGGGACATGAAATGGACGTTGTGGCCCAATGTCATAACATCCATGACCTGTTGCAATAAACTGCCAGGCCTATTGGAAATGGAGGGGCCATTTCCTGAAGTGAGGAAGGGGAAAAAACGTTTAAGCTTGCAAACCAGAGGCAAGGAAGAAATTGAGCACCCAACCAAGCTGTCAAAATGATTGTTTTGATCAGGTGTAACCAATGAGAAGGAGCCACAGTTTACCAACGTACTTTGCCAAAGAGCTACAGTAATTTGTCAGCAGTTCCCATCAGGTGCCTTCTCTCCCGTCTCCAGTAGCTTTTGCCCACCAGCAGCTCCACCGATCAGTGCCTCTTCTTCCTTCCCCGTGCCTCCTGTTCACTGCAATCAGCTATTTCATGGCACTCAGGAGGCTCTATGGGGGAAGGAAGGAGCGAGGGTGTAATACACTTGGAGGAGACGGTGGAGCCAAGAGTTGAGTACTGAAATGTTGGCAACTGTAGCTGCAGCCCTGGAGTCAGTGCGCCTGAGGAAGGAGCTGCATCTTAACTTCAGAAGAGCCACAGGTGGCTCCAGAGAGCCACAGGAGGCCACCTATGGTTTTGGATGACTGGGCATAAGCTAAAGGAAGGTAGAAGTGTTTTCCTTCTGGAATCTGTCTTTTTTCTAACAAGTTCAGTGGCTCTGTAACAAATCAGAGTACTGACGGGCACAACCTTTGGGCAGTTTGGGACTTACTAAATTTCCTTTTGTTTGTAACAGTATACGTACACTGAGACTTCAGTGTGACCCCCCTGGAGTCCTACAGTTTGTTCACTGATCCATCCCTGAGTACCAAGAAAAGCTTGTGATTATCAAATCAGAGGTCCTCAAAGATATTCTGAGACTGTCTTAGGAATCTCTACAACTGAAGTCACAACACTCTGCGCGTGAGTGTATTAGTAGGAGTATTGCAAGACAGATGAGAGAAGTAATTCTTCCATTCTACTCAGCACTGATAAGGCCTCAACTTGAGCACTGTGCACAGTGCTAGGCATCACACTTTAGGAAATATATCAACATACTGGAGAAGAGCAACAAAAGTGTCTGGAAAACATGACCAATGACGAAAGATTGAAAAAATGGATTTGTTTAATCAGGATGAGAGCGAGTGGGAACACAATAAAAATCTTCCAATGTGTAAAAGATTCTTATAAAGAAGAGGATAATAAATTGTTCTCAATCACCAACAACAGGACAAAAAGCAATGGCTTTAAATTGCAGCAAGGGAAACTTAGATTAGACATTAGGAAAACCTCCAAACCATAAGGGTAGCTAAGCACCAAAACATTATCTAGGCAGGTTGTGGAATCTTTGTCATTGGAGGTTTTAAAGAGCAGGCTAGACAAACACCAGTGAGAGATTATCTAGAATAGATAATACTCAGGCCTGCCTCAGGGCAGGAGATAGGACTAGATGAACTATCAAGATCCCTTCCAGTTCTACATTTCTATGATGTAATGACAACTTCTGTGGAGATGTATCTAGCAGCAGTATCCATAGCACTTGCAGAGAGGCTCTGGCAAAATGACCATTCTTGATGGTGACCTGGAACTGTTCTCTATGATCCTGTGGAAGATGTTCAATAAAGGATGCAAACTTGTTGTAATTCATACAATCGTAATTGGCTACAACTGACTGACCATTTGTGATTCAAAACTAGCAGGTCCTGGTTGAGAAGACCCCTCTGTCCATGAAATAAGTTTTTTCTGGTCCTTGGCAGGCCTAAAGTAATGCTGTCTACCTTGCCTCTTTGCGGCATCCAACACCAGGAAATTAGTTTGGTGATGGGAAAAAACACAATTATAATATATATATGCCAATTTAAAAGTTTATGGTACACTGGCAAGAGTTTGCCACACAATTTTTGCTGGATCCAGCAGCACTTCATTAATAAGCAATGAAACCCAGGTAGATGTTACTGATTGCAAAATGTCCAGGGGCTTGCTTGTGATGAAATTCTTACTTCACGTGATATTGGAATGGTGCCTGTAACCCTCTGCGAAGTCCTACAATTGATGAGGAGTAGACCTTCTGTTTGCCCTAGTCCTCTGTTCTTCAAAGCTTTCCTTGTGTTGGTGGTTTGCTAATACGGGCAAGGATCTTACCCCTCTCAAAATAGACCTTAGCCCAAGGGTGGGCAAAAGGGCATCTGCAGGCCACATTCGGCCCACCAAGTGGGCTGATCCAGCCCGTGGAGGCCCACTACTACCAGACCAAACAGGGCCTAGGGACAGGAGAGCACGCGGTGCTTAGAATCAATCCTGGCAGTTGACTCTAAGCACCGCAAACCAGAGGACAGGAAGCGAGAGACTTTGCATAGTCCCCTCAACCCTCAGGCCAATCACAGCCTGCGGGAATCATGTGAAGTCTAAGCACCACATGCTCCTTGCAGGGCAGCAGGAGACTTTGCATGCTCAGGGTTTGAGGGCAAGGGGAGTGCATGAAGTCTCCTCCTGCTCTGCCAGGAGCATGCAGCACTTAAAATTAATCACCAGCTGCTGTTCAGCTGGTGGCTGACTCTAAGCATAGCGCTCCCTTGCAGGGCGAGGGCAGGGAGCAAGATTTCACGTGATTCCCCTCCCCCAGGCCCTGACTGACCTGGGGGCAGGGAATGGAGCACATGAAGTCTCTTCCCACCGCCAGGAGCATGGGTGCTTAGAGAGAACCACCAGATATTCAGAAGAGTTGGTGGTTCTCTCAGGGTGGGGGTCAGGGGCAAAGACTCTGTGTGTGCCGCGCTGCCACACCAACAGACCCGGTCAACGGTAATGCTTTATCAGCAGAAGCTTAGTTTGGTCTCCCAATTCTTCCAGGACAGTCAAGACTACGTTACTGTTGGGAGATATGGAACTCCCACAAGCAATTGGTAAAGTTAGAGTGGCTGTTGCTGACCAGAACAGCCTTCTAACAAGAGAAACAGTATCTGAGACCTGGAAAGCAGCACCTATCCATCCAAGCCAAATAATCTCACCAGAAAAAAAAAATGTAGGCATAAGTGGGGGTAGGGAAAAGAAAACTGAAATCTCTCACCTAACTAATTCTGTACTAACATATAATTAACACTATCTAGAAACACTAAACTAACTCAACAACTACAAGACATGCTATGATATGCACAAGCTGAAACCCTGAGAGTTCTGTCTCAGTCCAAGGTAGTAGGGAAGGAACAAAGGGCAGTTCATCTATATACCCTTGGACTGAAGAATAAAGTTGGATAGAATGCATGTGTTGATCAGACGCTAACCAAAAAAAAAATCTCTAATCAAGGGCTTAAGAGGCACATATGTACCTGAACTGGAACACCCATAGGAACACTACTCAAAAAAAAAAAAAAAAGTTGTAGTTTCAACCACTGCCAGTGGTAACCAGGTTAGCAAGTGAGTAAAAATGTCAGGGTCAGACAGATCGCTATCAAGTCTAGCTCCCTTTTGACATGTTGAAAGATTAAATTATCTGTAACCACCGTCTCTGAAGCTATTCATTTTAATAAATCCCACAATTTTTAGGCCTACAATTTTTAGGATGCAAATACAGTAGAAATTCTCAAAACTCAAAAGCTGTTCATGCAAACAGGTGCTGTTTGATTGGAGTCCCTGCAATGATATCAATACAAAAGCCTTAAAAGGCTCTAACCACAGTTCCCTTCTGAGTGGGAGGTAAAATAATAAAGGGTTACAAAAACTCATCTCTGTGGGAAGGAATATAACAGTGAATGGAAACATGTTAATTTTCTCTTCAGTAAGTTGTTATTACAAATGTCCACCCATCAAGATTGAATACTCTATGGATGTTTGAACAAAAAACAAAAATATTGCAACAAGCAGTCCCAATTGCAAAAACGTGTTTCTTTGAAATTGTACATCAGTATTAAAAATAACTTTTGTCTTGAGAAGAGGTATACTTCTTCTCAATATATACTTGCATATATTTTGTTTTTGTGCCTTTCTGTTAATGTAAAGAATGAGAGACTTTTTTTTTTAAACAGTGAAAAGGAAAATGCCCAAACTAAAAACTAAAGGTACAAAGCTTAGCCATCTGGTAACAGGTACTGTATCTCAGATAAGACAAATTATTTAGAAGCTAAGGGTAAAAATTTCAAAATAATAAAGCAATTTAAGATCTTACATCCACGTGACATTTAATAAATAATTATATGCAACTTAGATACTCTTAAAATTTTACCTCACAGGTAAGCAATGGTGCTAAGGAAGCACGTAGAAATGCAGCTGACTTCACATATCTCTAGGACGAGGGGGGGAGGACACTATAGGGAAAATAGAAGCTGGATGCTCTAAGAGACTTTTCTGACATGGAGTAGTCCTTAAGACCATACTAAGCTAATAGTACTACAGTAAGAGAGATATAAATAACAGCTCTGACATGGTTCTCATGAAGACAGCAAAACCTATTCAACTGAGTAAAAAAGCTGGGTCAGAACTACAACAACTTGGAGGCATCCAAGCAACCAACCCTTGCACTTCTAATAGCCTTTTATCTGTCAGCAGGAAAAATTTAGACATGTAACTGCAGGATAAATGAATCTACAAATATTGCAGACTTTGCCTTTAAAAAATTCAGGTTTGATTTAGTTGTTCTGTTTGTTCAGAACAAGAACTCTGAACTTATCTATGTTGACAGAAGACAAAGAACATAAGCCACATTCAAATACACAATTATCAAGAATTAAATCTTTTTGGAGGATGCACTAGATATTACCTGCAAAAATACTAACATTTTTCTCCTCACAGCTTACAGAAATATCAACTATTCTCCAGTTAGGCTTTGCACTGCACATACGAAGCAAACGGAAATTAACCCCAGAAAAGAAAGGACAACATACCTAAAGTATGTCTCTATACACAATTAGCCGATTACGTCAAACTTTTTCCAGTTGGGTCTTTTAAAACTTTTATAGAAGGTTAAGATAAACCAGTTAATAATTTGGGACATGTGAGTTAAGTGTAAGATTTTCCAGTAACATAGCACCTAAGTACCTCCTTCAAGTTTATCAAAAACCGTTTTTACAGTAACAGATGCTAGTATGGAAAAACAAACGGGGGTATAATTCTTAAAATACATTAGCATTTATTAACTGTCATTTAAAAGTCTATCTATACATCCAGGTTGATTAACCTGGAAAGACAGATTAAAGTTGAATACTCTAGTAAATAAATGAATACATCTGAACTGGAGGATAAACGCCTATGGGACAATATTGTATTATTTTGATTTATAAAAAGGAAAGAGCCACTGAATTATGACAGTCATACTTGTCTCTCTGATAGTTTAGACCAAGACTACTCAACACGTGGCATGTTTGTTTACGGCCCGCGGTACAGTTTGGGTTTACGCGGGGCTCAACGTGCGGCCATGGGTGGGATCCTTTGAAAATGGCCTCCACTAGGAAAATGCTCCACAATGGCGAGGTATCTCTTAGGCAAGGTGAGCACTGAAAGATGCAAGCGGATGGGCTGGCTGGAACAGACAGGTACAGGGTGTTGCCATTTCTAGCCCCCGGGGAGGAGGTACTGGGAGCACTGGGCCATTGTGGGCAGAGCCTGAGAGGCACTGACTGTCTCACACTGGCCATATTTGGGTCCAGGGCCGTGATTGGGCAGCCTTGCATCTGTCCCGCATGGAGTGATGGACTCCCGCATGGGGACATCAGCCCTGCGGGGAATCCAGGACAGGGCGCCTGAGCACCTGTTCTTTTTTTTTGCCTCACATGTCCGACTTGACTCTCACAGCTCTCCTCCCGATGAACGTTGGAGCACTCTGGCTTGGAAACTTTTATTTTTACAGTAAAATCAGTCCAAGAAATGCACAACCTAAAGCTTCAAGCTAAACCCCCAAAACACTGGTATACCATTTTATTTTTAATAAGCATTAAAAATGGCAACAAAAAGGAGACACTTGTTGGATGAACACAGGGTTGTCAGTTCCTTTTGGGAGATGGAATTCACTTTTGCAGACATAAATGGAAATACAACAGGTCTTCTTTGTCAAAAGACTATAGCTGCATTAAAGAAAACAAACCTGCAACACCACCATGAATCTTGTCACCATGAGTTCAAAGACTTGTATCCAATTAACAGCAATTTAAGAAAAGTTAAGAAGTTTCCGTACTCAAGATATATTCCGTTTGCAAGTTAAAGACAACAATGCCGTTACAGAAGCCTCCTTCAAAATGGCTTGGCACATAGCTAAATCAAAAAGACATTTTACCAAAGGCAAATTGATGAAGCATGCTTCTTGGACTGCAGTGAATCACTTTTTGCAGAATATAAAAACAAAGAGGATATAGTTAAATATCAAAACCTCAAGTGTCTCATTCAACTGTAGTAAGATGAATTGAAAACATTTCAGGCGATCTGTTTTCTAAATTTCTAAAAGACATTGAAAGCGCTGAGTATTTCAGTCTGGCAATGGACGAATCTATGATTGTAGAAGCCAAAACAAAAAAGTAGTCAATATAGTAGTCTACTGTTGATATGCATTTTAGTAGTTAAATTCCTGAACAGTCATTGCTCATTAAAAGTGCTGTCATATGGGTGGAAATCGGGTAAATACTGCATTTTATTGCAGAACTGAATTAAATGGGGCCTGCGTGTTGTGTAATCGGGCTTTAATCTCTGTATTCAAGCCCGTCAGTGTAATAGAAGCTATCTGCGTATATATTTTCATGTAAGAACATAAGAATGGCCATACAGGGTCAGACAAAAGGTCCATACAGCCCAGTACCCGATCTGCTGACAGTGGCCAATGGTAGGCGTCCCGGATGGAGTGAACCGAACAGGTAATGATCAAGCCATCTCTCTCCTGCCATCCATCTCCACTCTCTGACAAACAGAAGCTAGGGACACCATTCCTTAGCCATGCTGGCTAATAGCCATTAATGGACCCCACCTCCATGAATATATCTAGTTCTCTTTTAAACCCTGTTATAGTCCTAGCCTTCACAACCTCCTCAGGCAAGGAGTTCCACAGACTGACTACGCACTGTGTGAAGAACTTCCTTTTATTTGTTTTAAACCTGCTGCTCATTAGTTTCATTTGGTGGCCCCCGGTTCTTTTATTATGGGAACAAGTTAATAACTTTTCCTTATTCACTTTCTCCATACCACTCATGATTTTATAGACCTCTATCATATCCCCCCTTAGTTTCCTCTTTTCCAAGCTGAAAAGTCCAAGTCTTTTTAATCTCTCCTCATATGGGACCTGTTCCCCACCCCTAATCATTTTAGTTGCCCTTCTCTGAACCATTTCTAATGCCAGTATATCTTTTTTGAGATGAGGAGACCGCAACTGTACACAGTATTCAAGATGTAGGCGTACCATGGATTTATATAAGGGCAATAAGCTATTCTCCGTCTTATTCTCTATCCCTTTTTTAATGATTCCTAACAGCCTGTTTGCTTTTTTGACTGTCGCTACACACAGCATGGACATTTTCAGAGAACTATCCACGATGACTCCAAGATCTCTTTCCTGATTAGTTGTAGTTAAATTAGCCCCCATCATATTACATGTATAGTTGGGGTTGTTTTTTCCAATGTGCATTACTTTACATTTATCCTCATTAAATTTCATTTGCTATTTTGTTGCCCAATCACTTAATTTTGAGAGATCTTTTTGAAGTTCTTCACAGTCTGCTTTGGTCTAAACTACCTTGAGCAGTTTAGAATCATCTGCAAACTTTGCCACTTCACTGTTTATCCCTTTCTCCAGATCATTTATGAATAAGTTGAATAGGATTGGTCCTAGGACTAACCCTTGGAGAACACCACTAGTTACTCCTCTCCATTCTGAAAATTTACCATTTATTCCTACCCTTTGTTTCCTGTCTTTTAACCAGTTCTCAGTTCATGAAAGGACCTTCCCTCTTATCCCATGACAACTTAATTTACATAAGAGAGCCTTAGGTGAGGGATCTTGTCAAACGCTTTCTGGAAATCTAAGTACACTATATCTACTGGATCCACATTTGTTGGTCCCTTCAGACAACTCTAATAGATTAATAAGACACGATTTCCCTTTACAGAAACCATGTTGACTTTTGCCCAACAAATTATGTTCTTCTATGTGTCTATTTTATTCTTTACTATTGTTTCAACTAATTTACCCAGTACTGACATTAGACTTACCAGTCTGTAATTGCCGGAATCACCTCTAGAGCCCATTTTAAATACTGGCGTTACATTAGCTATCTTCCAGTCATTGGGTATAGAAGCTGATTTTAAGGATAGGTTACAAACCATATGCAAACACACTTAAATTGTGACCCTCGGCATGTGCTCTGCGTATCATTGTGGCCCCCAGGGCTTCCAAAGTTGAGTAGCCCTGGTTTAGACAAATTTTGGCAAAGAAGCTTCAAATCTGTCTTCCACACCCCTGTGGTTATAAAGAGGATATCTGTGGATTTGCAGGGCTCTAATGGTGACTTACATATTCACCGGAGAGTTTATCAACTTGACTAAACTTACAAAATAATTAATCTACTTCAGTGACCAATTTCCTACTTCCTTCAAATCCTCTAAAGTTCGTTCAGTAGTTTAAGCATCCAATTATTATTTTTCATCGAGACAACACGGTTATATAGCTATTTGGTATCCATGTTAATTAGGTGAAAGTATTTTTTTTATTCTCAGGAGAGTATGAAATACAAACCTACTATTCGTTTATAAATCAAAATAAAACAATATTGTCCAGTAGCCATTTATCCTCCAATTCAGATTTATTCAGTTTATTAACATATTGAACTATTGATCTTCAGATTTTTTTAGTACAATCACCAAAAATATCATGTTGATGTTAACACTTTTCTGATACCTCCACTGTACAATACCTGTCATTAATATGCCAAAGGGTAAGCTTAAGGTTTGAATAAAAACTATTGTACGTGTATTGAGGGTGCCTGTAAAAGGCATCATTTTGAGAGGACACTTTTAAAACGCATCCTCTTCAAATAATTTTGTATTTCAGCAAGTTCCTACTCCAAGCATCTTTTGTTAAAATATTTTCTAATCTATACTTTATGACACCCCAAGTCACAAATGTGGTCAAAGTTTATTCCCACATCCATATATTCAGTCATTTCATTATTTGGATGTCAATATTTGTTCAGGAAAAGTGGTCCCCCATCATGTACTCAAGAGAACTGAGGTGACAAGCATTTGGCATACTGAAGTATATCGCTGAACAATTTTAATTTCCATTATCACCAAAAACAAAAAAAATCATTATGGAAGAAAAAATATATACGTAATATAGTGATGATATCAGCTACATATAATTAAGAATTTTGGGAGCTTTACTGTTCCTTCTCCAACAGTTGCATCCTTTACACCTATTTCTAATGAGAATTACATTAAATATCTTTTCAAGGTACAGTAAAAACACCTTTTTCTGGAATGATGGGAGAATGGGGGGGTGTTGGTAAAGTGAAAATTCTGATTCACTAAGAAAGAGGTGTTAGGACCATGGAGGGGCCTCAGAACACAGAAACGTGGAGGAGCTGCAGAGACCTGAGAGGGGGCTTGGAGAGAGAGGGTATTTTGCTAATTATGTAGTCGATACAATTTGTATCACTATTGGACAGCTGAGCCTCTGCATTTTAAATGTAGTAAGAGCCTGGCAGCTCTTACTATATTTAAAGTGCAGAGGTATAGCATTCCCGCTCCCACGCTGCTCGGTCCCAGCTCGCCCTTGGTCCAGCAGCCCCTGTTTGCGGCAGCCCGGCTGGTTACAAGCAGGGGCTGTTTAAGCAGGAAGAGGGAGGATTGTTCTTCTGCCTGTGCTTTGCACAAAGCATGTAGTTTTTGAATCTGGAGACCATGGCATGCCATGACTCTAGGAGTCAGAAAGAAATTTAGGAGAGGAGAAAGAGATACTCCCTGGGTAACTGTAACTATAAACTACAATGGGGGAAAACTATCTACAGGTAAGAATACAAGGGAATGTAAGCATGATTGTGAAATCAAGAGCTATGAGAAGTTCCAACCTACTATCACTGGCAATAAGAAGAAAGGGAGGGGTCATCCTGGAGGCACTGTTACAGGAAAATATACATGCATATGCATACACCTGATTGGAATGGACATGAAAAAGCACTTGAAGAATTAAAGTTATAAACAAATAATAATTTCAAACCAAAAAATGTTTTTCTTTAAAAAATGTACAAATGAAAAAAAGTTTAATTTTGTCTGGGTTTTGTAATTTTTTTTTAAATTTCTTTTACTGAAACAAACTATATATGTTGAAACTGACACAAACTTTTACCCTGTTATGATCTGGAATTGGAGAGGGCAGCAAAAGTTAGCCTTTGAATTTCTCTGCCTCAACCAATGGCTAGGACTGTTCCTGAGTGAATACTTCTGTAAACCATGTTACAGTCTCTCCAATGAATTTTAAATCTTTCTTCAGTGTTTTTTATCCCTTTAATATGTAAAAATATTCCTGAGCCACATTCCAGGTATCAAACTCCATGAAGCAGACAGGGAAGGAGTTTGAGAGGTAGTTTAACAGAAAGGGTCATAATATGGTTAGGAAGACCCTCAAAAACCTGTGCCAGCATTGTTTCTCTTTCCTCTACCTGTGCCTGTAGCCAGACAGACCACCTGACCATGGATGCCTCTATCCAGATCCTGGTGTGGTTTTGCAGGGACTGTGGCTTGCAATTTCCACTTACTGAAATCCAGGCTGGGGAGCATATCCAATGTGAAAGGTGCCTGCTGGTGGAATGTCTCAGGAAGCAGGTAGGAGAGCTAGAGGAGGTGGTGGCTAGGCTGCGGTGCATCTGAATCCACAAGGAATTCCTGGAGAGTATTCATGTGGCAACTGAGTAAGTTATCCCACTACAAAAGACTGCTGACTGGTGGAGGAGGAGATGGCTTGGTCTCAGGAGGGGACACTTGCAGCAGGCAGTGTTCCACTTCTGCTCCCAACCCTCCCACCATGGTACTGGAGAACCCTTACATTGTTCTGGATACAGGAGATAAGAAATCACCCTCTAAAACAGAAGAGGTGAAGCTTTGTACCCCGAAGACTGGGAGGTCTGCAGCCACCACCACGAGGAGGAAACATAGGGTAGTACTGGTTGGAGACTCCCTTCTGAGGGGAACGGAGGCATCCATCCAGTCATGTCATCTCAGGAGGTATGCTGCCTGCCACGGCCCATATCCAAGTCATTACGAAGGAACTCTAGAGGATTATCCAGCCTTCTGACTACTACCCCATGTTACTCATCCATGTGGGCACAAATTATATTGCAAGGTGTGACTACAGGGCTCTGGGAGTACCAGTGAAGGATTTTGGAGCGCAGGTATTGTTCTTGTTAGTTCTTCCTGTCAAAGGTACAGGCACAGAGAGACAGGTGAATCCTGGAGGTGAATACCTGGCTGCAAAGTTGGTGTCTCCAGGAGGGGTTTGACTTCTTTGACCACGCGACAGCAGTCCAAGAAGGACTGCTAAGCAGGGATGGGTTTCACCTTCCGAGGAAAGGGAAGAGAGTATTTGGATTCAGACTGGCTAACACAGTGAGAAGGGCTTTACACTAGTTTTGATGGGGGCAGGTGACCCAAAGCCCATGGGTAAGTGAAAGACAAGGAGACCTGGCAGATGACTCAGAAATGGAAGGGAGCACGGGCTACAAAAGCAGAGATAAAGGAGGGCCAAGGCAGAACTGGAGGAGGGGGAGGGCAAATCAAATCAGTATCTTGGACGCCTACATACAAATTCAAGTAGTATGGGGAATAAGCATGAAGAATTTGAAGTGCTAATAAACACACACAACTATGACATAGTTGGTATCACAAAAACATGGTGAGATAATATAAACTATTGGAATATTGGTATGAAGGGTACAGCTTGCTGAGGAAGGATAGGCAGGGGGAAACGAATAAGAGTAGGAATAAGAGATCCTCCGGAAAAGGCTTTATTTTCCGGAGAGTCACGTCTAGACTGGCGCTTTTCTCCGGCTTATCTCCAAGCCGGAAAAAAGCGGCAGCCATGTTAATGCAAATGCCGTGGGGGATATTTAAATCCCCCGCGGATTTGCCAATTCCAGAGTGGTACATTAGCATCCCTTTTCCAAAAGGGAGGCCAGTGTAGACATAGCCCAAGTCTTCATGGATGCAGAATAAGGCAGATGTCATATTAAAATTCCAAGGAGGCAGGGGGAGAAATCAGCATGTACCTGGTTTACCTGAAGCAATTATTCTGAGATACGAGTCTCTCCCTTATTGTTTTTGAACCTGTCACATTTGCAGTCTGGGACAAACCTGAATTTTTAGAACTATAAAAAACCATAATCTTCATAATTTAAAAAAATGAGGAAACCATATCAGAGATCAAAAACCTGGAGTGAAGCAGGCACCTCAAATTGTGCTAATTTACTTCTCAGTTCAGTTTAATTTTAAAAAACTCACAGGACATAACAGGGCAGTAATGTTAAATTTAAGATACATGGTGGCGATGCTTTTTTTTTTTTTTAAAGTATAAGAATATTACTGTATTTTTAAGGAGTTTTTTTTAATTTGATGGTTTTTTCCTTGTCAAATTCTCTGAAGATCTATGGACTTGCCGTGAATTTTTTAAGTGACTAGAGACTTTACAGGTCATTTTGGACAAAACCCAATAATGTTATTTTTATCACATCATTTTGTGAACTATATCTATATATAGATATATAAAAATAAATATATACTAAGTGGCTCTTCGCACTCTATCCACAGCTATTATGGCTCTTTGTCTCTTAACTGGTTGGCCACCCCAATCTAGATGATGGCATAGCGAGTACACTTATTAAGTTTGCAGATGATACGATGCTGAGAGGGGTTGCAAGTGTTTTGGGGGTTAGGGTTATAATTCAAAATGATCTGGACAAACTAGAGAAATGGTCTGAGGTAAATAGGATGAAGTTTAATAAGGACAAATGCAAAGTACTCCACTTAGAAAGGAATCATCAGTTTCACACATACACAATGGGAAGTGACTGTCTAGGAAGGAGTACTGCTGAATGGGATTTAGGGGTCATAGTAGATGACAAGTTAAACATGAGTCAACAATGTGAAACTGTTGCCAAAAAAAAACAAAAAAACCCGCAAACATGATTCTGGGATGCATTAACAGGAGTGTTGTCAGTGAGACACGAGAAGTCATTCTTCCACTCTACTCTGTGCTGATTAGTCTTCAATTGGAGTATTGTGTCCAGTTCTGAGCATCACATTTCAAGAGAGATGTGGAAAAACTGGAGAAGAGCCAGAGAAGAGCAACAAAAATGATTAACGGTCTAGAAAACATGAGCTAGAAGGAAAGACTGCAAGAATTGGGCTTGTTTAGTTTAGAAAAGAGAAGACTGAAGGGGACATGATAGTGGTTTTCAAGTATCTAAAATGGTGTTACAAGGAGGATGGAGAAAAATTGTTCTCCTTGGCCTCTGAGGATAGGACAAGAAGCAATGGGCTTAAACTGCAGCAAGGGAGGTTTGGGTTAGACATTAGGAAAAACTTCCTGTCAGGGTAGTTAAGCACTGGAATAAATTGTCTAGGGAGGTTGTGAAATCTCCATCACTGGAAATATTTAAGAGCAAGTTAGGCTGACACCTGATCTAGACAGCACTTGGTCCTGCCATAAGAGTAGGGATGTGGACTTGATGACCTCTCGGGGCACCTTACAGTTCTATGATTCAGTCACAGTTCTTACACAACCCCTTTTTTCCCCAAAGACAATAAATAAATGACAACTGAATCATTTTACAAAGTGAGCAAGTTTGACATACTTATTTTGGCTTACACAGATAAACCCAGTTTGTATCATGTCTACATGTGTAACAAAAAACAAAACTCAACACTGAAAGCATGTTATTTAGGTTGCCAATCAAGAACTTGAAAATTAGGAAATGACAGATTTAGTTTGCACAGACAGCCAAAATTCTGTCCCCTTCTGCATCCATGATGTGTAAAGCTGCATCTCTGTTATGAAGGTCACAGATTCTGTGATTTTCTGCAACATCCATGACTTCTGCAATGGTCAGTGCAGATCGTTCCATGGCTACCCAAGTAAATCAGGCAGTCCTAGGGCCAGCTGCAGAGGCTACTGCTAGGCAGTTTCAGTGTGGGAAGGGGCTCAGAAGTAGGGCAGAGGAATTGCAGGGACATGCTGGCCCCTTCCAGATAAGTAGCCTCCCAGCCCACCAACCTCTCACCACCAACATGGGTCCCAAGCCAGGCCCCGCCTCCCACGCTCTCCCGCATCAGCAGAATCCTGATAGGTCCCTCCAGAGCACCCATGACCTCCCAGCCCCACATTTTAGTGAGGGGTATACAAATCAGACAGGTCATGGGCCATGAATTTCTGTTTACTGCATGTGACCTGTCCACGACTTTTACTAAAAATACATGTGACTAAAATGTAGAATTAACTGTGTGCACCAAATGAGGCAGGGATCATACAATGATAGATTACTAGGACTGGAAGGGACCTCGAGAGGCCACTGAGTCCAGTCCCCTGCCCTTATGGCAGGACCAAGTACTGACTAGACCATCCCTGATAGACATTTATCTAACCTCCTCTTAAATATCTCCACAGATGGAGATTCCACAACCTCCCTGGGCAATTTATTCCAGAGTCTGACCACTCTGACAGTTAGGAAGTTTTTCCTAATGTCCAACCTAAACCTCCCTTGATGCCTCAATCTTCTCTCTTCTAACCTAAACAAATCCAATTCTTTCAGTCTTCCTTCATACATCATGTTCTCTAGACCTTTAATCATTCTTGTTGCTCTTCTCTGGACCATCTCCAATTTCTCCACATCTTTCTTGAAATGTGGTGCCCAGAACTGGACACAATACTCCAACTGAGGCCTAACCAGCGCAGAGTAGAGCGGAAGAATGACTTCTCGTGTCTTGCTCACAACACACCTGTTAATGCATCCCAGAATCATGTTTGCTTTTTTTGCAACAGCATCACACTGCTGGCTCATATTTAGCTTGTGGTCCACTATAACCCCTAGATCCCTTTCTGTCGTGCTCCTTTCTAGACAGTCGCTTCCCATTCTGTATGCGTGGAACTGATTGTTCCTTCCTAACTGGAGCACTTTGCATTTGTCTTTAATAAACTTCATTCTGTTTACCTCAGACCATTTCTCCAATTTGTCCAGATCATTTTGAATTATGACCATATCCTCCAAAGCAGTTGCAACCCCTCCGAGCTTGGTATCATCTGCAAACTTAATAAACGTACTTTCTATGCCAATATCTAAATCGTTGATGAAGATATTGAACAGAGCCGGTCCCAAAACAGACCCCTGTGGAACCCCACTTGTTATACCTTTCCAGCAGGATTGTGAACCATTAATAACTACTCTCTGAGTACGATCATCCAGCCAGTTATGCACCCACCTTATAGTAGCCCCACCTAAGTTGTACTTGCCTAGTTTATTGATAAGAATATCATGCAAGACCGTATCAAATGCCTTACTAAAGTCTAGGTATACCACATCCACAGCTTCTCCCTTATCCACAAGACTCGTTATCCTAGCAAAGAAAGCTATCATGCAGGGAAAATAAAAGATATGTGAACAAGAAATTGAACACTATGTCAATGCATACATATGAAGGGAAGAATGAAAGATGCACTATAAATCTGTCATTTCCTAACTACTGAGTACTTTACTTTGCAAATCTTTTTGCATATAATTTCCTTCAATTATTTTTTTCCAGGAAAAAGGTAAAAACAAATTCCATTATGTACAATTCCAACAACCTAGATTTCACGCATCATCAGTAGACTCTGAACCGTGAACAACAACACTGAGCTACAAACCCTACTTTAAGCTGACAGTAGAAAGCTGCTATTCCTGAGGGCAGCAAACGACTTGGCCTTTGTGCTACATGTGAGGGTCTGTTGAGAGGAACAGAGCCCACCCTCTCACCACACCCTAAATACTCTTGTCCTAACTAGTATTAACGAGGGGGCCACATGATGAGTCCTGGTAGAAGAACTTCACCACTACAGATGTCCTGGCATCTTTCAAGCGCTCTTGTTATAGCATCTTCAGCAGCAGTGTCAGCCCTGTCTCAGACCATATTTAGTTATTTTAGCATACTGCCAAAGTTTTGCTGAGGAAGCCAGGCAAGTGGTGATTTTCAGTTTATATTTCAACCAAAGCTGAATGGAGAAAGACATTGGCACTTCTATAGCTTAAGGGATTATCTTTTTCAATATCAAAAGCAAACAATGCAAGTGTGAGTTCTTCTCAAAGAAGATATCAATCTTTTATAATCAAAACTTTCAGTTAAACTAGATCCCTTATAATAAACAAATGCAAAGTTAAACGCAACATTAAAGTTACAGAATTTTATAAATACATGAAAGGAAATAATAGAATCTTGTTGTAAGGAACTAATATATATTTTTAGTGAGAGAGCAGCCTGCTAAATGAATAACTGAATACATCCAGAATATGCAGTGTGGGTGACATTATAGAAGACTGACAGGTGAGAGATCCTACCCATTCACAGTGACATCAACAGTAGAACTGGGCTTATTTTGCTTCAGTTTTCTCCAGGACTAATTTAACAGGGAAACAATGATAATTTGCACCTAGAATGATGTATTTTTCCCAAGTGGGAAAGAAAAAGGATACAACTTTTGAAAAGTGCCAAAAGAACACAGGTGCCTTAGTGACATGTGACAGCTACACTGGTATAATTTGAATAAGCTTTTAAATCAACCTAGTTAAACTGGTACACAAAGCTCTATAAATATCTGACCAACTCTCTTAAATCATTTTGGAAGCTTTAACTGGGAATTTCTCTTAGACAAATATTCTGTATATTAAACTGTGAAGTCCAAAATAATTGCACCGATATCCTGAAATGACATTGGCTGCATAGTTGACACTTACCATTTCCGTTAGTAATATGGAAGGCACATTTGAGGATGATTTTACTATGGGTATCAGGGATGTTAAAATATGTTTAATTGGATATTCACAATGCACTGACAAGTCTACCTTACAAAACTAGATGATTTACCTAGAACTGCTCAGGTCCTAAACTCAATTTTTGTTTTTGCAAAACTAGGGGGCTGGTGCCTCCTGCTTGCTATGCTCGCCAACCCCTTTCTCGGCTGGGGAAGACCTGGGGTTGAGGCCAATGCCGGGGAAGGTCCAAGGCCACCGGGGCTCTTGCCCCCTGCCTCCAGCCATCAAGGAGGGCCCAGCCCTGAGGCCAACCTGACCAGCTCCAGCTCATTCCTCCCCCCAGACGCCGGGAGGGACTAGGCTGCAGCCACGCGAGGGACTAGGCTGCAGCCACGCGAGGCCCGGCGTTCCCCCGGCTGCTGGTAGGGGTCGGGCCGAAGCTACACCAGGCTCTCTCCTCAGCCACTGGAAGGGGCCAGGCCAAGGTTCTTCCCCTTCCAGGCCACCAAGGAGGGTCCAAGGCTGCCCCAGCTCTTCCCTGGCAACCGGGGTACGAGGGAAGGCCCAGTCCCAAGGCCACCCTGGCCCTTTGCATTCCCATCCTATCCTCACCTGCTGCCAGGAGGGGTCGGGCCCAAGACAGACTGAGCTTGGCTCTCCCCACCGGCCACCGGGAAGTGGAGGAGGGGATCAGGTTGTAGGAAACCCCAGCCCTCCACATGTGCCTTGGGAAGGGCCAGGCTGGAAGTGCCTCTGATACAGAAGCAGCAGTGCGTAGTGGCAGGGGGCTCCTTGGGAGTGGAACCGGATCACTCGCTGCTGCCCTCACCCCGGGGACTACAGAATAGTCGAGTAACCTATAAGAACTCATGAGGTTTAGGAACTGTTGAACAAACCGACAGACAAACTCTCTCAAATAAATAGTAGATACATAACCAGTATTTCTAAACTGGTTTGAAATAATCAAATGGAAATATTCTACAGTACCTATATTGAGCAAAATTCTATCATGATTTTGTTCTTCATTTTATCAGCTATTACAGTTTCTAGAATTTTTTTTAATGTCTAAGAAACTATTCAGAGCAGAATACTTCAGACATGCTATTAGAAATCCTGTCCAGAAACAGAAAAGATGCTATAAAGATATACATTTTTTGTTTTGGTTGTAGCAAGGTTTGGGGAGTTTTACCTAACTTGGGCTTTTCTGAATTGAAACATCCTTAATAATTATTTAATGTAAAGCATTGCATTTTTATATACATTATATGTTAGCTTTATGTAGATTTGAAAGTAACATGCAAGTATACTTCAAAAATTAACTTTTGTTCTTAAACTCACTTAGGATAAATTATTTTAGTAAATGATCATATGTTTAGAACAACAGAAAATAAAACGAAGATGATACAAGTTGAGCCAGAGAAAGCAGCTGAAAAAGAAAGCTTTAAATGCCAATCTCTAATAGTTAGATGTGAAAGCTTTTCTCAGAAAATTATTTGGAACTATTACAATTATTGTTTTTATGATCAATTTGATATTTACTCAAAAGGTATTATTATGATTACAGGTTGACCCTCCCTTAGGACCTGACAGGTCCTGGATGAGGGATTTTTCTGGGCCTGGGCCCGGGCCCGCCTCCCCTCCCCCGCGTTGCCCTGTCCCTACTGAGATTCCTGGCTCCCCCCGCAGCCCAGCTGAGCCATGCTCCAGCTCCCGGACTGCCTTCCCCTCAGCAGCCCACCCGCACATAGTGCTGGGCTCCCTGCCCCCTCACTCCAGCATTCGCAGTGCTCTGGGACTCTCTGATCCTGAAACATTCGTGGTCCAGAGCAGAGAGCTCTGATTTACAGAGGTGGAATCTACTTTGAAAAAAGATGAAATACTAAATTTGGATATTACTAGATTGAGTCCACATTCTCAAAATACTTAAGTTAATTCAAGAGCTTAGAGGGCATAAGACAGATATATTCCTGCACAGTAAGTCTGCCTTTTGTAATTTCATTTCATAAAAATCACAAACCATGAATAATGAACAGACTATGATTAACTATCACTAATTCTGAGAGCTTAAAATATATTTGTGCCATCCAGCAAACATATTAACAGAAATCATAACAGAATGGCTACATTTTCAACAACCATTATTGTGAAGAACAATTTGACCAGCTTTAACTGTACATTATATTAAGTGACAGCTTTCAAATGGTATAATTTATTTCTATTATTAGAATAGTGCTCAAAGGCCCAATAAGGATTATGGTCCTGCTGTGGTAAACACAATGAACGCTATCTCCGTAATCCTAAAATGAGAATACTGGCAGTCTAACAATGCTGGAATTATTATGCGCCATATTTATATCCTGTTCCATATGGTTGTGTCTGAATTATTAACTAGGCAAAGTTCCAATTGTTGATGCAAGCACAAATCCTGTTAACTTCTCTTACTTCTTGGGTAGGTGAAATACACAAAGTGATTTAGCACATCTTCACCAGATCCCTCTAAATCAATGCTTGCTGCATCAAACGCAGCAGTGCAGATCTAGCAGCAAGCCTGGATATCAGGGATGTAAAATCCTGTTTAAAATGTTAACCAGTTAAACTATGTGTTTATCCATCCCAATGCATCACACCACAAGTGGGTGGCTACTCTGGTACAGCTGAGCTGGAGTGTCCTCCCACCCATGGCACCTGCTAGGCCCACATGGTGGGCCTAGCAGGGCTGGGTGCTAGTTAACCCGATAAACATGCTGGTAAAGCAATGCTTACCAGGGTAATAAGTTAACCAGTTACCCCTTTACATATCTACTAGACATATCCTCAGAGTGCTACCTTTTTGGAAGTGACCACTCCCTCGTTATTCACACCAGTTCTAAAGTAGATCACCAGCACACCAATACTCCCTATGCAAAATATTGGTAACATACACATAATTTTAACATGTGAAAATAGCTTTGATATTTGTTTTGGTTCATTTTAGTTTGTATTTACACTTCTGCACTTAAAAACGCATGCAGAAACTAGAACCAGTAGACTGTACAATTATCAGTACAGGCAGTTCCCGGGTTATGTACAAGATAGGGACTGTAGGTTTGTTCTTAAGTTGAATTTGTATGTAAGTCGAAATTGGTACATATTGTAGGGGAAACTCTAGCCAAACATTTCTCCAGAGCTCAGTTTTATTCTCCCACACCTCACTTCCCTCAGTCCTTTATTCTCAAGCTGAGGTGTCTGCTGAGAAAAGCCGCTCCGCGTCTTCCTGGTCTGCTGGGGGGGGCGCGTGCTAGCTTCGCGTCTCCCTGGTCTGCTGGGGGGAAGCAGCTAGTGCGGGTTGCCTCACCCTGTTTGTAAGGAGGGATCCAATGTAAGTCGGATCCATGTAACCCGGGGACTGCCTGTATGTCAGTGTATATTGTATACATCTATACCCACAGATATACCCACCACAAAACTGTACAAGATAAAGGTTTGAACTACAGCAGGAACTTAAAAAGTACATAAATTAAAATGAAAAAGCAAAACTAGGATCAGACAAATTGTATCCCACTTTTGTTTCATAATGGAAGCATTTTTAAAAGAACTATTCAATTTTGATATTCAAGTACAATTGTATACTTATGACACAGCAAAAAAATTCAAGTATATTAGAGCTTGCCAAATAATCAGTTGGATCACTGGAAAGATCAACGTACGTAAGAAGTACTCCATGAAGATATCAGTCTTCCGTGGAAAGGACATGAGGCAGAGTCACATCTCTTACCCATTTTTTTTTTTTTTTTTTAAGATGACAAATTTAAGAGTCCCAGATTGAGATGTCAACAGAGGTGGTTATGGGGAAAAATCATAAATTAAACAGTAAGTCATCACCAGAAGCAGGTATGAAACTGTAGAATTATTTACTGTAGTACGTGACAAAGCACTTAAATCAGCCTTAATACCAGATTACAGGCAGATAGCTAACATGATGCAAATTTTAAAAACAGACTCCAGAGGCAATCCTGGCCATTACAGGCCAGTCAGCCTACATCGAGGTCCCAGCAAGGCGGAAAGTATAACAAACAACAGAATTATCAGACACATAGATGAATACTACATGTTGCAAAAGAGTTAACACAGATTTTGTAAAGTGAAATCATGCCTCATTAATCTATTAGAATTCCTTGAGGAACTCAAGAAACTTGAACAAGGATGATCTAGTGCATAGAGTATACTCAAAGTTTCAGAAAGCGTCTGACTAGTTTGCTTAAGAGACTTTAGTGAAGAATTTAAACAGGAATGGCCTGTCACAGATCAGTAAATGGTTTCAAAGAAGAATAAATGGGCAGTTTTCAGCATGGAGAAAGTCAGAATAGCGGAGTCCCCCAAGAATCTGCAATGGAATCAATGCTATCCAACATATTAATAAACAATGTGGGGGGGGGGGGGAGATAAATAGAGAGGTGGGAAAAGTTTGCAGACAATACATTTCTCAGGATAGTTATATGTAAAGCAGACTGCAAAGAGTTACAAAGGGATCTAACAAAACTGAGTGACTGGGAAAGCAAATGGTAGATGCAATTTGCTGTTGATTAATGCAAAGTACTGCACATTGGAAAACATAACCCCAACACAATAATTGTGTTGCCACTCAAGAAAGATCTTGAAGTCATTACAGATTGTTCTCTGAAAATGTTCCCTCAATGTCCAGTGGAAGTAAAAAAGCTAACTGTATTAGGAACCATTTTGAAAGGATATATAGAAAACCAGAAAATATAATTCTACTATATAATTGCATGTTGCACCCACACCTTGAATAGTGTGTGTAGTTGTGGTAACCCTGTGTAGTTGTGGTAACCCTATCTCAAAAATAGAAACGGAAAAAGTACAGCAAAGTGGAACAAAAATGATTAAGGCTACAGAACAGCTTTCATACAAGAAAAGACTGGGATGGTTCAATTTAGAAAAGACAGCAACTGATAGCGGTCTATGAAATCATGAATGGTGTGAGAAGTGAATTAGGCACCGTTATATACTCCTTCACATAACACAAGAATTGGAAAGGCAAAGTGCAATTAATGGAATTTAATTGAAGACCAAAAGTATTACTGGGTTCAAAAAATAATTAGATAAGTTCATAGAGGACAGGTCCATCAATGCCCTAATGTCCTTAAATCTCTGTTAGAAGCTGGATCATTTGATAAATTTCCCTGTTCTGTTCACTCCTCTTAAGCAGTTGGCACCAGTCACTGTTCAAAGACTCGTTACTGAGCTAGATGAACCATTGCTCTGGCCCACTATGATGACCATTTTTATATTCTCATGTATTTGTATTAGTGTCAATGGCACAGAGCTTTTGGTCCCATGCCTAATAATTTATTTCAGATGCATTATTTAACTGTACAGCACTGCTTTAATGGCTTACTGATTAATTTCACAAAAAATCTGCAGAGCACTAAACTGTAATTTTTGCCAGCCTTGAAGAACATAGCTGCACTTTTTAATACCAAAAGAGAAGATTTAGCAACAGCCACATGAGAATCCTTTCAGCCAAAAAACTGCCTCACAGCACTTCCTGCACTACTTGGAAAACATTCTGCAGTATACTAAAATTGAGTGAGTACAGGATGGCCAAGTTGGCCAAAGTCACTAGTATCGGTGGTCCAAGATGAGATTTTAAAAGAAACTCAAATATGAATGTTTATTTAATTTACTAATTTTTAAAAAACAAGTCAATTTCTGATGAAGAATTCTTTAAACAGAACATATTAGCGTATTTTGATGAATTCCTGTATTAAAATATTTTATGTTGCCTTTGTATCCCTTTTCTAGCATGGAACATTAGTTGGTCCACACCACATGCTTATGCTGCCCCTCTTCTTTTGCACTTTCCTCTTTTCAGAGAGGGCTTAGAGAAGAACATACCTGCAAGCTCGAGTAGTGCATGATATGGTACTAAATACACAAGACAATAAGACTAACTATCAGAAGATCAATGAAATTGACTAGATACAAATGCTATTATATGCAAAAGGGATTTTCTTGATGTCCCTTTAAAAAGCCTGGCAGAGAATGGAGAGTCAGGCACATTCAGGAAAGCATTTAAGTCTGTGTTTAAAGATGTGTTTAAGTGCTCTCCTGAAATGAGATGCAGTTAAGCATGTGATATCTATACTATTCTGAATTGGGGGCTATGTGAGTAAACTAAAAGAGCATACACATAATTTACAGGGAGGAAGAAAAACAATTGCTGGATATAACAATGAAATTAGGATGGGGGGGAGGAGACGACTACTCACCAATATCTATGTGAAAATATTTTTGCATGCTTTTTAATTGCAAATGCCAAATATGCACAAGTTAGATTTTAGAGAGACTTTTTTTTTCTTTTTTTTCCTTTGTTGTGTAAGTATCTTATGCAGTTTTTCAAATGTTCATTAATTCTATATCCATAGAAACTATGACAAATGGGTCATAGGTATATTCAAAAGAATATAAGAGCAAAATTTACACAAAAATTGTTTGCTTACCTCTGAGGAGGAATATAAGGAGCAGATACTGTTGGCATAGCTGTACAGGTTTCAACCACTGATTTCTTGGCCTTTTTTGCCTTTTTTCTGACTTTTGATGTAGACCTTGCAGTTCTAACTGATCCCTCTTTTCTACAAACACCATTTTTCACATCAGCTTCTCCATAAATATTTAGGGGTCGCCGTATACAACCTGGTGGAGTATGTACATCACAATAGGCAGTCTTTTTTACAGAGAATGTTGTCCCACTGCCAGTTAATTCTTTCACAGGTTCCATTTTCATATACAAACCAGCCTTCTGAGCACAAGTCACATGGAATGCTGTGTAACAGTTTGCTTTGTGGCACTGGATGCAGGCACCAACGCCTTTTTGTTTACAGAGGTAGCATGTTAACTTCCATCTGGCCGGGGGAATGTTTCTGACACCATCAATTGGCTCAATAAAAACTGTATTGGCAAATCCAACTTCTGGAATCCACAAAGCACACACAACATGCCCCCAACGGTCATCATCAGTCTTTTTAAAGGCACCTCCCTTGTTTGGGCACAGCACACAGTCTACAGGCCGGGAATGGGACTGCAGACAGCGTCTGCAGAGCCACTGACCCTCAGGTATATATGGCACCCCATAGCACTCCTGATGCACTGCTAAATTACACATATCACAAAATAGGATTACATTGCTGTTCTGACATTCACCATCCATGCATATACAACATACTGCATCTTCATCAATTAAAGACTGATGATCACCCTGTTTTTGGTTCTCGCAGTATGACTCTTTTTCAAACCTATCCATAAGGAATTCAAACATATTTTGAGACACAACTGACACTCCATCACTTTTTCGCTTTTCATTTATTATTTCTAGCCATGCATAATCTTCTTCATCCATGTCATACTCCACTTCATTGTCAAGTTCTTCTGCTGACTTTTCAATGAATTTATAATAAATTGGAGGTCGCCGAGGGGCAGAAGGTGGACTATACTCAACAATACGTACTTTTGGTTCTGGAAGAGGACCTGTTGTAGTAGGTGTACCATGTGCACTTGGAAGAGCTTCATTTTTCTTTTTCACTTTGTTATTTTTATGCCGCTTGGTTCTGAGATAAACTGGAGGTCTCTCACTATTTTCTTTATTGCTATTGCATTCACTCATTTCTTGCGCTGTAAGATCATCTTCTAATATAATCTCTAATGGATCAAAAATACTGATCCTGTGCAAGCGACCTTCAATTTCTATTTCAACCATTCTTTGAGCTTGAGCATATGTCAAAGTTTCTCGTGTAGGCGAGTGTTTAATATTGCACGGGGAAGAAGAATGCCTTGCTGCAGATACTCGATGGCATCTTCCTTTTCTCCTCATTTGGTAATGATTACCTAAAATTATAATCAGAGTTATTATGCTGCATTTCAAATATTTACCACTCTTACTAATGTATAAAAATAATACATAAGAACCCACGAAATAAATGAAGCATTGTACTATCCATGGATGTGCAAATCTTAAATTTATGCCATGTATATACTTGAAACAAACTTAAATCTGACTTCCTTAACTTGCAAAGACACACAAGTAAGTAATACATTTAGAATTACTCCAAATACAATTATGTTGACAGAATACTGGAATGAATTTCATTTATTTCCTACACTGAAAAAGTCTCTTCAGAGACAAATTAATAAGAGTATAATGAATTTAGAAAACCTGCAGTGGTGTAAAGCTACAGGAAGCCAATCAAACTGTAGGAATTCAACACTGGCACAGAGAAATTGTTGCCAAGGCCCAACTAACAAATGATTAAACTTGTGCCATAAGATAACAGAAGTAGTCATTGTAATAAAAAATTACCACTGAATACACGGCTTAAGCTCTGGAATACAAAGTCCTGGTCTCATTGTTAAAAGCTTACTCAGCAGAAGCCTAAAGAAGAAATATTGCAGAAACACTTTTGCACAAAGACAATTATGATCAGAAAAGTAACTGTGTAAAAACTGAGTTTGCCTTAACAAATCTGACCTTTGTATTTATTCAGAACTACTTGCTTACAGACAGTATGTTTACACTTACCTAAATAGAACCTCAAATACGTATGGTTTATGTTATTTCCTTTTAGGTTAATCAGGTAACCAACCGGTCAAACATTAGGTTAGCCTAACATTTAATTGGTTAACCAACTAAAGCGAGGTCTGGGCTGCACACCACTGTAGCTCAGCTGGAGCAATTCCCAGGCCACGGGGCTCCCACTCTCAGCCCCACAGTGGGGCCGGGGCTACCGCTGGCTCCCAGCTCATGCTGGAACAGACCCTGCCCGAGAGGTGCCCAGGCTTCACGTGGACAGAGGCTGCTCTAGGTGCCCAAGCAGCCCCTGCCCTGATTTCCATTGTGCTTAGGTTATAAACAAAAACTCGATGGCATTTGTGAATTTGTATGAAACTTTTAATAGGGGTTCTTGTGAGGATAACTACATTAAAAATTGTGAAGTGCTCTGGTATCTAATGATGAAAAGCACTGTATATTTAGGTAGTGCTAGTATTATTTTGTATTGCACCAGTTTGATAACATGTGAGTTTCCAACCACAAAGCAGATGTATCCACTAATATTTGCTATAGTAGGTCCAGGTAAAGAGAATGGCAATTCAGTTTATGGGGACTAAATTTAGGGTTAATCTAAAAAAATTCAAGGACAAGGAATATAAAATGTCCCCTCTAAATGTCAATAAAATGTATATTTCTTTGTTTTCTTATAAGGTAGTAAAGCCATTTATAAATGCATTAGTGCATGAGAACCTGACACTGAAATTGACAAGTTTAGTTTCGTCTTATCGGATAATGATGATAAATAGCACAATAAATGAATAGATTTTTTTAAATCAATTGCAATAATCTATCATATAACTACTTGGTGTTAATGTTATTCTAACCTAAAGATAATTTTTATATACACCCATTTATATTTACATACCCCATCACCACACCTACAAACAACAATGACATTGATCAATGAGGTTACTGTCTATTTCCTCAAATTGGAGAAGAGGGGCAGTGGCTATTATGACTGAATATAAATTTTACCAGCTCAACCGTGCCACAACCATTTTTCTACATATTTAGTCAATGAAAAGCCAGGGAGGCTACGTCTACACTGGCTCCTTTTCCGGAAGGGGCATGTTAATTTCAGCTATCGTAATAGGGAAATCCGCGGGGGATTTAAATATCCCCCGCAGCATTTAAATAAAAATGTCCGCCGCTTTTTTCCGGCTTTTAGAAAAGCCGGAAAAGAGGGTCTACACTGGCCCCGATCCTCCGAAAAAGCGCCCTTTTCCGGAGGCTCTTATTCCTACTTTGAATAAGATCCTCCGGAAAAGGGCGCTTTTTCCGGAGGATCGGGGCCAGTGTAGATGCTCTTTTCCGGCTTTTCTAAAAGCCGGAAAAAAGCGGCGGACATTTTTATTTAAATGCCGAGGGGGGTATTTAAATCCCCCGCGGATTTCCCTATTACGATAGCTGAAATTAACATGCCCCTTCCGGAAAAGGGGCCAGTGTAGACGTAGCCGGATAGTACTAAAGGATAGCAAGCCATGCAATGGCGTGGGGCCAACCCCACAGTTGGCTTTTTGAAGCTAAGTTGCTTAGGCTTTGTCTTCAGCTTCAATTGTGGGCAGCAGGATTCGAATTCCAGCTTTCTTTCCTTGGTCCCAGCAATATAATGTTGTTCCCGCTCTATTGCTTATTTTGGCAGAATCTGCTTTCAGCCCCTAAGAGAGCCCCAGATTCCTGGTGGAGAACCCCTGCTACAGAAGACACTACCATATAACATAAGTTTTCAGGAGAAACTGTTTGCTTTTTTGCAAGCATAGTGACAACCATGGAACATGTATCTCATAACGCCAGCAGCTTTCCTCCCAGACTTAGTGCAAATGTCACAAATTCTAAATAAGGGAAGACATCTGCCACAAAGTGATGAAAAAGCACTTCCCAATAATGAGATTCGAACAGTTATCATGTACGTTCTCAAGCACCTTCTCTTACATTTAGATTAAATTTTGGCCCAATCTGGAAACAAATGACAATTTAGCATTTAACCTCTTAAAAGAAAACAAGAATGCAGGAGGGGAGAGCACGCTACATGTGGAAGTAGTTTTAACAATATCTATCCTAATTTTGTATAGTTGTAGTTTGGGTGACTAAAAATGCCTTGAGACCCTAAAGTACAATAAGGATTGCTAAATTTACCATAAAACAGAAAGAATTCATAAAGTGTTACACAGCTCAGGTTTGGGGTACTTCTTTCCTCCTGTAAAAGAAGGATAAAGGCTAAAGAAGATGGAAACAGAACTTTTTTTTTTGAATGACAATTTGCTGAGGTAGTTTTTATTGTCATGACAAAAATGTGAAGATGCAGCTATTTACGTGAAATGCAATTTATGTAGATGAAGCACTGCATGGTAAGGGGACAGGTGAGGGGAGAGCAGGTTAAACCTACAGCGCAGCACTCTAATAGACCTTTGTAAAGGCTGCCAATTCCTTCTGCAAACATGCAGTGTTGGGTCCTTTGCTACCTTGCTTTATTCGTGGCTCTCAACATGCATCATCTGTGGACCATGGCAAAGAGATGGAGAAAAAACTACCAAGGATGCTGCAAACAGTCCATTACCACCAGCCATATTCATTCGCAGAGAAGCCAGTGGCTGACCCCTGAAGAAATTATTTCATTCCATAAGTGAAAATACCCGTGATAGGCCTGGGCTGGACCAGGCAAACCCTCCTGACATCATCAACCCCAACATCTCCGGAGACAACCGGCACCATTCCCCAAACTAGCTCCTCCTCTCCCCTGAGCTCGGCCCGAACGGCTTCCTCCCCAAGCTCCCCCCACGCACAAGCAGTGGACGGTTCCTCCCCACGCCCCTTATCCCTCCCACACCCTGTTCCAGCACGAACACTTCCTGCCCACGCCCGTCACCGCGCTACCCACACGCACGCCCCTCGCGCGAATGGTTCCTGCCCGCGCCTGTCACCCCCGCGCGAATGGTTCCTGCCCAGGCCCGTCAGCTCCAACCCTTCCCGAGCCTCGCCCCACCCCCACCCCACAATACTGTCGGCCCACAAACATGGCGTCCAACAAAACAGCTTGCGCTGCGCCCTCCCCCGCCCGCTGTGCCGGGCCGCCTCCGCCCGCTCCCGCCACCAAGCCGCGCTCGCTAGGCCCGGCTCTGGCCGCGAGCCGCCGGCCCCTCTGCGCCGCCCGGCCGCACTCACGTCGTGGGAGCCGCTGGAGCGCGGCTGACAGACCCTCCTCCTCCTCCTCGTTCCGGGTCGACACGGCGGCCGGTCTAATGGCGGGGGTGGCCCCACCGATGCCGCTGCCTGGTGCCGTTCCCAGCAGCCCCGGGCGGCCCAGCGGGCGCTGGCGGTGCCGTGCTGCCTTCGGGCTGCCGGCGGCGGGTGCGGGGCTCCTGCTCGAGGCGCGCGCGGCGCATTCGGGAGGCGCGGAGCTGGTCGCAGTCCGGCTGCGGGCTCGGCTCCGTCCTAGGGCTGAGAACCGCCCCTCCCCCCTCGGCACAAACAATGCGGCTTCACCACAGCGCAGCGCCGGCGGGGGGACGGAACGTGGGAGCGCCAGTCCCAGGCACCGCCCCGCCGCCGTGGGGGAGGGGCCTTTCCGCTCTCCCTCTGCCCTGTGTTGCAGTGGGCGGCGCTGCCTGACACGGGCGGGCAGGCCATGGCCGATCTCCATGGCGCCCCAGCCGTCGGCCAGCTCCCCGAAAGTACGATGGGCTTAAAATGAAACGGAGGAGGCTAAGCACCGCGTCTGCTTTAGTTTGGCTTCTCCTCTGTGCCTGTAGGTGTGAAAAATACAAGTAGAAAAGTCACCCTTTAATACACACAAAATGCACACCTCTGCCTGGCTGCTGGGGGAGCCTCAACTTCCCCTCTGATCTCTACGTAGAGCCAAACTCCGCATTTCCTATTCCTGCCTCGACCCTGCAGCTACATTTTTCTGTCAGCAGCTGGGCTGGGACTTTTGCACCTGGACTCTAACAGCAATAATGTGACCCCCCCCATTGCCTCCTACCAGTATTCCCTCAGCTCTAAGGCCATATAGACATGGCAAAGCAGGTCTGTGGCCCTAGTTCCAAGACTGTCCCACATAACTCTGCCCACATGTCCAGCCCTGAAAGTTGAGGAATAGGCAAAGAAGCATATTTTGTATCATCAGAACAGCTCCTCTTGTACTTTTTCCTCTAGCTGCTTCAGACTCCCCCACCACTAACCTCGAGGCAGGTAAACTGCTATTCCATCCATCTCCTCCCCCCACAAAACCTGGCAGCATTACAAACCCTAAAAGTGCCTCTTGCTCCCCCTTACTCTCCACATCTGATTTACAGTGTTTTTGCTGCTCCTCACAGTTCCTATCTCCTCTCTAGCCCTCAGGTCCCTAGTAGCATAGCAGTTTTTTTTGCCTGTGGGCCTGGCTTCAGTATGACTGAAAACAGTATGAGTTGACAACCAATTTTATGAAGTCTCGGAGGGGTAGCCATGTTTGTGTGTAACAAAAAAGGAAGTGGTCCTACAGCATCTTAGGGATTCGGGTTTTTTAACTTTATGAAGAGAAGCGTCACCTCATGCAGATGGAATTGAGAGAAATAGCCCGTAATTGACAGTAATAGGGAATGGTAGCGGCAGTTTTGAATAAGAAAAATTGTGAGCTGGCTTTTTTCATCATGTTGTCATAACACAGACAAAATAAAATAGTAATCACAGAATTACTAGGGTTGTGATAAAAAATCAAGTGTGTTGGCAACACTGACACAGGCTTTGCCTGCGTTAGGGATCACTGCACAGAACTAGCAATAGCTCTCTTTAGTTCCAGAGTAAGACGGACCCATAGGCTTTTCTCAACCATAAAGTTATTCCTGGGGAAACAGAGGCATTAAGTACCTCAATATCACATTAAAAATTATGCACGTAGAAAAAAGACATTATATAAAAGAGTGGGTAAAATATACTTAGGCCTAATTTATATAAGAGCAATTAGGTAGTTTGGCTGCTGGTTGCTGTTACAACTGTAATACATGTTAAATACACACAAAAGTGCTCCCATTTTGTCTGGGACAGTCCCCTTTTTTTAAGTCCTGTCCTAGCCACCCCATCTTTTTTGGTAAAAGTGGGCATTTCCCCTGTTTTCTCTTAGGCTGCGTCTAGACTGGCATGATTTTGCGCAAATACTTTTAACGGAAAAGTTTTTCCGTTAAAATTATTTGCACAAGAGAGCATCTATACTGGCATGTGCCTTTGCACAAAAGATTTGCTTTTGCACAAAAGCATCTGTGCCAGTGTAGACGCTCTCTTGCGCAAGAAAGCTCCAATGGCCATTTTAGCCATCAGGCTTTCTTGTGCAAGAAATTAACGTTGCTGTCTACACTGGCCCTCTTGCGCAAGAGGACTTATCCGTGAGTTGAAGTGTCAGAGTACTTGCGCAAGAACCACTGATTTTGTACATTACAAAGTCAGTGTTCTTGCGCAAATACTCACGGCCAGTGTAGACAGGCAGACGCTTTTGCGCAAAATCATGCCAGTCTAGACGTAGCCTTACTGACTTGATTAGCTGGCAAGAGCAAATAAGACAAAACCAACTTTTGTCAAAAAAAAGGGGGGGGGGGGAAGCAGTATGGAGGAACAGGAGGATGGGTGAGTGGAGATGCCAGCCCCAACCAGAGGGGGAGCAGCATGAAGAGGGCCAGCAGTGTTCCAGCATCTGGGCAGTAGCCTATGCAGGATAGGTGGGGCTTGGGTGAGAGGCTGAGAATGTCCTTTTTCCCTTTGGGAAATATGGTCACACTACATTCAGCTGTCACAAGAGCATTTTGTTATCCTTTTATAGTCTCCCTGTAATAGAGAAGGACAGAATTTTACAGACAATAGTTAAATTCACCACACACTATCATGTACACTAAATGTGCTATGGTTCTGTGGACTATTAGTTGTAACAATAATTACACAATTACTTGTAATTAAATATTGAATCATATTGTTTTCAAATACTGAATTAAGCTTGCAGGGCAATCTTGGTTGTGATATTTTCTGAAATTGCTAATTGAATGTTCCTTTAATATAATGTCCGGGAAAACAGAAATTCCTTCATGTCAAATCTTATCGGCCCCTTTTTTCTGGGCAAACTTACCATCCTGGTCCAGCAACCAAGCAATTAATGCAGGTACTACCTGCCAATGCTAATTGGCAGTCCCAGAACAGCTGGGAAAATAAAAGACTTGGTAAACAGCAGGGTAAAGTGGCTACCAGTGGAGTATGGTAGATGGAGAAAGCAACTCCTGAGCAACTTACTAACAGAGACAGTACCATAAGAAGGAATAAGCAAATTAATGGTGTGAAGTCTACAGAAAACCAGGGAAGGCAGCAAGGAGGTCAGAGAGTTGCCTACCTCTGAGTCTATGTTCAGGATAGGATGGTCTGTTACTGTGGAATGTTCTTTTGTTCAATCACACATCTGAGCAGAGTATCTCCAAGTGTTATCTATTGACCCATTGGATGCTTTTAAAGAGCAGTGGGTGCTGTCAGGGGATGGGGTTCACCTTTTGAGGAAGGGGAAGAGAGTATTTGGATACAGAGTGGCTAACCTACTGTGGAGGACTTTAAACTAGGCTCAATGGGGGCAGGAGACCAAAGGCCACAGGTGAGTGAAAAACATGGAGACTTGGGAGATGAGTCAGAAATGGGAGGGAGCATGGGCTATATAATAGCAGAGATAAAGGAGGGACAAAGCAGAAATGGAGGGCAAAAACAAACCAGTACCTCAGATGCCTGTATACAAAAGCAAGAAGTATAGGAAATAAGCAGGGAGAATGTGAAGTGCTAGTAAATAAACACATCTATGAGATAGTTGGTAACAGAGACTTGGTGGGATAATATGATTGGAATATTGGTATAAAAAGGTACAGCTTGCTCAGGAAGGATAGGCAAGGAAAAAAGGGAGGCGGTGTTGCCTTATAGTTAAAAATGTATACACTTGAGGTTGAGACGGACACACATGACAGATTTGTTGAGTCTCTGGGTTAAGCTAAGAGGGGTAAAAAATAAGGATGTCGTGCTGGGGTCTACTACAGACCATCTACCTAGGCAGAAGTGGATAAGGCTTTTTTTTTAAACAACTAACAAAATCATGCAAAGCACAGGATTTGGTGGTGATGGGGGACCTGAACTGTCCAGACATCTGTTGGGGAAACTAATACAGCAGGGTATGATTATCCAACAAGTCCTTGGAATGCATTGGAGATGGTGGTTTGGTTGGTTGGTTGGTTTTTGTTTTTTTTCCAGAAGGCTGAGAAAGCTATTGGAGGGAAGCTGTTCTCGATTTGATTTGAACAAATAGGGAGGAACCAGTTGAAAATGTTAAAATGGAAGGCAGCATGGGTGAAAATGATTATGAAATCAGAGTTCATGATTCTAAGGAATAGTAGACGGAAGAACAGCAAAACAGAGACAATGGATTTCAGGAAAGCAGATTTTAGTAAGCTCAGAGAGCTAGTAGGTAAGATTCCATCAGAAGCAAGACTATGAGGAAAAACAATTGGAGAGAGTTGGCAGTTTTTTCAAGGGACATTAAGGGTCCAAAAACAAACTATTCCACTATGTAGGAAAGATAGAAAGTATGGCAAGAGACTGTCTAAGCCAGGTGATCTTACATGATCTAAAAAAAAAAGGAGTTGTATAAAAAGTGGAAACTGGGTCAAATTAAAAAAGATTAATATAAGCAAACACCACAGGTATACAGGGGCAAGATTAGAAAGGCAATAACACAAAACAAACTCAATCCTAGTAGAGATCATGAGCCTCTGGTATGCTAAACAGGGGAAGGCAGGCATGGCCCTGCCCACACTTTGCCCCCAGAATGCCTGATGTAGGTGTTCTGGGGGCTGCTGTCCCCAGTACCCTTCTTCCCACCCCCATGCTGCTCTAGGCCGGAGAAGCTGACGACATATGCTACCCGGCCTCCTCATGTTCCCGGTGCTGGGGAGGCTTGGGCCGCATGGCCTCCTCCCTCCCTGATGGTCCAGGGGCTGGGGCCGCATGGCCTCCTCCTTCTCCAGTGCTCTGGGGAGGCTTGAACACCTGTGCTCTTTCCCGCCGCATGGTGGGGGGGCACATACTCTACACGCTGCCCTGCCTCCTCTTTGCCCCGGGGGGGGGGGGGGGGAGGTGGAGTGTCAGCAGAGGGTGTGAGGCTGTAGGTGGGGGTGAGGGGCCTACCTCCCCCAAGCCCCAGCTGCACTAACTGCCCATACTAGTGACATAAAGAGAAAATGTTCCACAAATATCAGAAGCAAGAGGAAGACCAAGGACAGGGTAGGCCCACTACTCAGTGAAGAGGGAAAAACAATAACAGAAAAGTTGGAAATGGCAGAGGTGCTTAATGACTTCTTTGTTTTGGTTTCTAGCAAGAAGGTTAATGGTGACTGGATGCCTAACATAGTGAATGCTAGTGGAAATGGGGTAGGTTTAGAAGTTAAAATAGGGGGGAAAAAAGTTAAAAAATACTTAGAAAAGTTAGATATCTTCAAGTCACTAAGGCCTGACTAAATGCATCCTAGAATACTCAGGGAGCTAATAGAGGTGGTATCTGATCCATCAGCTATCATATTTGAAAAGTGTTCTGGAATTTCTCCATGATTAATTGCCCATTTATAAAAAGGAAAATAAAAACAACCCAGGAAACTAGAGATCAGTTAGTTTAAGTTCTGCGCTAGGAAAGATAATGGAGCAAATAATTAATAAATTGATCTGCAAACATCTGAAAAATAATAAGCTGATAGGTAACATTCAACACACATTTGTAAAGAACAAATGTCAAACCAATCTGACAGCTTTATTTGATTGGATAACAAGCCTTGTGGATAAAGGGGAAGCAGTGGACCTGATATATTTAGACCCGTGGTCCCCAACCTTTTGGGGCCGTGCACGCACCCGGGGGCGGGGCCACGCATGCACCGGGGGACGGGGCTATGCACACGCGCGGGGGCAGGGCCACCCATACGCTGCGTGCCCACTGCCGGTGCCACCCATGCGCTGCACTCCTGGGGCCGGCGCCACTCCTGCGCTGCATGCCCAGGGGCTGCGACGCCGATGTGCTGCGCGCCCGGGGCTGGCGCCGCCCCTGTGCTATGCGCCATGGGGCTGGCGCCGCCCATACGCTGCGTGCCCGGTTCTGGCACCTCCCTTGCGCTGCGCGCCCGGGGCTGCCCATACGCCGCGCGCCCAGAGGCTGGGGCCGCCCATACACCGCACTCCTGGGGCCAGCTCCACTCCTGTGTCGCACGCCCAGGAGCCAGCAGTGCCCATGTGCTGCACGCCTGGGGCCAGTGACGCTCCTGTGCCACGTGCCCAGGGGTAGGGATGCTCATATGCCACACGCCCGGGGCCGGCACAGCCCATACGCCGTGCACCCGGGGCCGGCACAGCCCTTGTGCCATGCACCCAGAGGTGGGGCCACCCATACGCTGCGCGCCCAGGAGCCGGGGCCGGCACCGCCCATGCACCATGTGCCCAGGGGCAGGGCTGGCCCCGATCACTCAGCAGGCGCACAGAAATGGCCCAGCGGGCGCCATGGCACCTGCAGGCACCACGTTGGGGACCACTGACTTAGACTTTAGTAAAGCACTTGATATAGTCTCACATGACCTTATCAGTAAATGAGGAAAATACAACCTAGATGGGGTTTTATTAGATGGGTGCATAACTGGCTGGATAACCACTCTCCAAGCATAGTTATTAATAGTTCACAGTCATGCTGGAAGGGCATAACAAGTGGGGTTCCTCAGGGGTCTATTTTGAGCCTCCTTCTGTTCAATATTTTCATAAACAATTTTAGATTTTGGTATAGAGTATGTTTATTAAGTTTGAAGCTGAAACCAAGGTAGAAGGGTTGGAAGTGCTTTGGAGGACAAGGACATAATTCAAAATGATCTGAACAAACTGGATAAATGCTTTGAGGTAAATAGGATGAAGTTTAATAAGGTCAAACACCAAATATTCCACTTGGGAAGAAACAATCAGTTCCACACATACAGAATGGGAAGCGACTGTCTAGGAAGGAGTACTGCAGAAAGAGATCTAGGAGTCACAGTGGATGACAAGTTAAACATGAGTCAACAGTGTGACACTGTTACAAAAAAAGCAATCATGATTCTGGGATGCATTAAGACAGGGGTGGGCAATAATTTTTGCCCGGGGTCCACTTCAAAATTTTTTGAAATAATCACGGGCCACCCTGGAAGTAGCAAGGCCTAAACAGGAAGGGGTAGGGCTACCATACCACCGACCATGATTGGTCTGGGGGTGTGGAAGCCCCTTTGCCCCCCCCGTCCACTAGGCACCCATGCCTTGGAAGAGGCTTGGCATGCTCCCCCTCCCCCAGGCCAATCAGGGTCTGGGGGCGGGGGAACGTGGGAAGCCTCCTCCCTGCCCTGTGAGCAGCATGTGGTGCACCATGGGCTCCTCACAGGGCCAGGGCAGGGTGAAGGAAGCTTTACACAGCTCCCCTGCCCCCAGGCCCTGATTGGCCTAGGGGCAGGGGAGCACGCGAAGCTTCCTCCGCTCTCCCCCCTGCCCTTTGAGCAATAAAGTGTGGTGCACGGCAAGCAAGGCGGGGGGGACACTTCCTGCACACCCCAAGGTCCATAAGGGCCTGGGGAGCGTGCTTTGAAGCGCCGTGCGCTGCTCACAGGGCGGGGGCAGAGCAGAGAAGGCTTCAGGTGCTCCTCCGCCCCTAGGGCCTAATTGACCTGGGGGCGGGGGAGCAGCAGGACCTCTGCAGGCTGGATCCACCCACTTGGCGGGCCACATCCAGCCTGCAGAGGCCCTTTTACCCACCCCTGCATTAAGAGGAGCATTGTGAGCAAGAAACGAGAATTCTTCCACTCTATTCTGTGCTGATTAGGCATCAAATGGAGTACTGTGTCCAGTTCTGGGCACCACATTTCAAGAAAGATGAGGGGAAATTGGCGAGGGTCCAGAGAAGAGCAACAAAAATGATAACGATCTAGCAAACCTGACCTATGAGGAAAGACTGAAAGAATTTGGTTTGCTTAGTTTAGAAAAGAGAAGACTGAGAGGGGCATGATAGCAGTTTTCAAATACCTAAAAGGGTCTTTACAAGAAAGAGAGAGAAAAATTGTTCTCCTTGTCCTCTGATGATGGTCATTAGGAAAAACTTCCTAATTGTCAGTGTGGTTAATTACTGGAATAAATTATCTAGGGTGGTTGTGGAATCTCCATCACTGAAAATATTTAAGAGCAGGTTAGACGGACATCTATCAGGGATGACCATTCTAGACCATACTTGGGACCGCCATAAGAGCAGGGGACTGGACTTGAAGTCCTCTTGAGGGTCCTTCCTGTTCTAGTATTCTATGATTCCATGATCCTCAGTAGTAACCATGTCTCTCACAGATCAATGTATGTGCAATTGTGATTTTCTGTACTGTTTTCTGGGGCTGAGTGGTTGGGGTAGTGCAGTTGCCCTGAACATCATGTGGAATGAGAGAGGTCATAAGAACTAGGAATGTTAGATAGTGTGTAACTGAATAGTAGTGTAACCGCATCAAATGATTAGCAGCGACACGACTATTCGATAGCCCCGGGGAAGGGGTGGGCAGCAGCCAGTGCATTCCAGCCCCACTCCTGGTGAGCCCCCTGCCACCTCTGCTGCTGCCTCTTATAGAGAGGAATCAGCTTGGGGTGGCAGGCAGGACTTGGTCTGTGAGGGGTTCCAGTTTAAAAACCAGTTTCCCCGTGAAGACCCTCCTGTCACCCTGCACTGGTACCTCTGATACAGTTGAGCTCCACGTAGACAAAGGCTGCTCCCAAGCAGCAGTCCCTGTACATGCAGATCAGCCTCTCTCCACAGGAAGCTTGGACCCCCACAGATAGAAGCTGCCTCTACAGAGCATCCTCTGTCCATGGCAAGCTTCGGCCTACAGTAGACACAGGCTGTTCCGTGGCAGCCTCCCCTGCCCTGCCCCCTATCCTGACTCTAATAGAGGCAGCAGCAAAAGGGGACAGGGCAAGTGGCTCTGGTGATCATGGGGAGCCTTAAAAGCTGGCTCCTCATGGGCTCGGCTCTTGCCCCCCCCCATTGCTGCCTCTGATACAGAGGTAGCAAGGAGGGGGGAATGTATGTAGCCAACAGGATTAACCAATAAACCAACAGAATTAACTGATGACCCAACGTTGACACCCCTAATAAGAATGGCCATACTGGGTCAGACCAAAGATTCATCTAGCAATTTGTCTTGAAACAGTAAAAAATGTTAAGTGCCCCAGACAGGTCCTATTAGAGGTGGGGCAAGAAGGGCCATTTGGCCTGGGGCCTTAGGAAATAAAGGTGCCTCAAACTTTGGCATTTTTTTCAATCAAGTCATTTTCATTTATTATACACCTTGCAGTTATAACATAGACAACAAAAGAAGCTATATATACCTGCAAAAAATTGGTTTAAATCATTGTGGGACCTCGGGTCTTCACCAATTTTTTTGTCACATCTGAGTTTTCATCTGCATGACTGGAGATTGGAGTAACTTCTGTGATGAATGATTCTACGTTATGAACGCTATGTACAGTCATTACATAGTTTAGACATTTTGAAAATTGTAATCAAATCTGTTACTGTGAAGAGATTTTTGCTTGGTGTGAGGGTGAGTTTAACCTTTAAATTAGATGTTTATCTCTGCATAGAAGACTTCTATATTCCTATTTTTTCTAACGTGTCTTCATATACAATAACAATATCAGGTTCAGCTGTAAGCTACCTCTTCACCAAGTTTTAGATTCACCCTTAAAGGCTGTTTTGTGATGATAAACTTTTCATTCTAGTTGTTTAATAAACTTTATATCTAATCTGGCAATCACCTTGTGTTCACATTCATAATAACGCACGAGTTATTACAGGAATTTAATAACGGGAACAAGTTAGCAAATGGAATTTCAAGACTTTGAAATAAGGCTATACAGGCTATAGTAAATAGAACCCCCAAATCCATAATTATATAATATTCATTGCAAAGTAAATATTATTGTGTATAACCAATAGTCCTTAGTGAATTAATTTATTGTGTTCCTGTGTTTTAAAAGAACCCTTTTATAAAAATGAAATGAAGATTTGAAAGTGGTGCAAATAAGAGACAGCAAAAGCAACAGAGTTAAGAGTTTAAAGCCAATAATATCATTTTTTGTAGAGACGGTGCCTCAGCCATTAGACAGTGATCATACTGACAGTGACACTTCTGATAATGAAAACTTTGTACCCACAAATGACATTTCAATGCCACTGCCTCAAAATGAGGAGGTCATTAATCAAGTCACAGAAATGCCAATAGTAGCGATAGATGCAGAATCTACACTCAATTTAGAGACTGTGCAGTCAGAAAATGAGGACTTTGGAGATGCTGCACAGCAAAAGCAAGAACTTGTGACTAGCACAGGACACAGTGTAACAATAGTGGCATCAGAACCTGATATTGGACGACGTGGATATTGGAAGGTTGCTCAAATGCAGTCATTTCTCAGTTAGTTGTTTTCAGATTCTAAGGTATATACTGAAAGATGCTGAAAATCATGCTTTTCCCACTCTTCTGCTGACAAAAACTCTTCCAAGTTGAGAGATTGCTGCCTCTGTTTGAACATTGAAAAGCAGGCTCTGTACTGTGTACTCTGTTAGATTTTTAACAGTAATACTTCAAATGCATCAGTACTGTCTGATCCATCTAGTTGGAACATCAGGAGAGGTTGGAGGAAGTTGAATGACCAAATACCTGCATTTGAAACTTCAGTATCACATAAAGATAACTGTTACATGAAAATCAGCTGGCAGAGCAGCACTAGCTGACAGTTCAATTGAAACTTACTCCTGAGTGAAATAAACACAAACTGATACCTGGAAAAAAACCTCCTTGAGTGCATATTGAATGTTTTTTTTTTCCTGAATGGGGATTGGCTTTGTCTGGTTCCTGGCATCGTATCAGTGACCCTAGAAATGGAAACCTTCTTGGTATACTTGAGCTTCTTAGCAAGTATGACCCACTTTTATCAGGCCATGTTAAGCGTGTTCGTGAATCACAAGAGAGCAGAAAATGCATGCAAGTCATTATCTGTCTGCCAGAATACAAAATGAGTTTATTGAGCTGTGTGTGACATTTGTACAAACAAAAATTCTTGAAGAGATACAACATGCAAAATACTTTTCAATGTATTATCGATGCCACTCCAGACTGTTCTCATAAAGAACAGGTGACTTTGGTTGTTCTGTTAAAATTGCAGGAAGTTCAAAGATTTCAACTGAATTATTCATTTTGTTCCATAATTTAAAAAAATGGAAAAGAAATTGCCACTTACGTATTAGAAATTCTGGAAAGCTTCAATTTAAATGTTCATGTCTACATCAGCCAAGCCTATAACAATGCATCTAATATGGCTGGGAAATGCAACAGACTACAAGCACTAAATCTTGTTGGCGTTGATTGTGCTGAATCATGCAAAGAAGCAATCACATACTTTGGAACAATCCAACAATGGTACAACCTATTCAGTAGGGCTTTGTCTACACTATGAGTTTGGCCAAAAGAGGCAATGCAAATGAAGCGCGGATTAATATTTTCTTGTGCTTCATTTGCATAATCTTTCGGTCTGTTTTTACGCAAAAACAAGCAGTGTGGACGTTTCCTTTTTGCGCAAAAACCCCTTGTGTAAAAATGGACCAAAAGAGATTATGCAAATGAAGCGTGAGAAAATGTTAATCTGCACTTCATTTGCATTGCCTCTTTCAGGAAAACTCATAGTGTAGCCGTAGCCTAGCAGTCCTCGAAAGTGGGAAATTCTGGCTACGTCTAGACTACATGCCTCTGGCGACAGAGGCATGTAGATGAGGCTACCAGGCATAGGAAAATGAAGTGGCGATTTAAATAATCGCCGCTTCATTTAAATTTACATGGCTGCCGCGCTGAGCCGATCAGCTGTTTGTCGGCTCAGCGCGGTAGTCTGGACGTGCGGGTGTCGACATCAAAGGCATTTGTAGACCACCCAGGTAAACCTCATTCCAGGAGGCATACCTGGGTGGTCGACAAATGCCTTTGATGTCGACACCCGCGCATCCAGACTACCGCGCTGAGCCGACAAACAGCTGATTGGCTCAGCGCGGCAGCCATGTAAATTTAAATGAAGCGGCGATTATTTAAATCGCCGCTTCATTTTCCTATGCCTGGTAGCCTCATCTACATGCCTCTGTCGCCAGAGGCATGTAGTCTAGACGTAGCCTCTGAAGCAGCATCAACCTGTTTCCCTTCATGGCATGTGGACTATGACATGGTCAGTAGAAATTGATGGTGTTAAACAAGCTGCACAATATTTGGACTCTTCAGAAGTATACATCCAAATCTGAATGCATTTTAATGTTGTCCATGTGGATGAAGCACTAAAAATGATCCACAAAACACATCTTGTAACTGAAGCATACAATGCTACATTCAGTGTCGAGAGGGATAACACTGAAAGACTTCTTAAAGATATTCAAAAGATTCATGATCAATGTGACACAATCCTTTCTGAGAACAAATCAATAGCAGAGGATATGGACATTTTATCTGAGTTTTCCACCAATCACTGTCTAACATCTCAATCTGACGCAAAAAGGAACTATCCAGTCAATGTTTTTTGTTATTATTGACTCTATCAAATCTGGTCTTACATGTCTATTTGCATCACTGCGACAAATGTGTACCCTTTTTGGATTCCTTTAGGAGTTCAGAGAACTAAATGATGAAGATCTATATTCAGCAGCTGAATAGTTTTAAAAAAAAGGTACAACAATGAAATTTCAAGAGATCTCTGTGACAAGATCATCTTCCTGAAATGTATTCATTCCATCAACTTTAAATCTGACTGCAAGCCAAAAGAACTGCTTCGAGAAGTATTCGATCTTGGCCTGTAGACTACATTTCCTAGTGTCACAACTGCATTACGTATTTTTGTCAGCGGCTTCAGGTGAATGCACATTCAACATGTTAAAATAAGTAAACTATCATCATTCTACAATGGGACGAGCATTTGAATGGGTTCACAATGCTTAACATTAAGTGATATTGCCCATAAATTAGATTTTTTTCTTTAATTATAAATGAATTTGCACACCACAGAGCCAGAAAACAAAATAAAGAGTTTTGCTTGCAGTGGAAACTCACAATTAAAGTTACATTTTTAATATACATGCTATTGGTATAATGACTTAATTGTTAATAAATAAGGCTTTGTCTACACTGGCGGCATCTTGCATAAGAACATCTTCCGCAAGTGTTCTTGTGCAAGAAGTCTTGCGCAAGAAAACATCCACACTGCCATGTGCGAGCTGTGCTTTTGCGCAAGAGCGCCCATGGCAGTGTGGATGCTATCTTGCGCAAGAAGGCTCTGATGGCCATTTTAGCCATAGGGCTTTCTTGTACAAGAAATCTCTGCCGAGCGTCCACACTGCCCTCTTGAGCAAGAGCTCCTGCACAAGAGAGCTTACGCGTTAGAAAAGAGCGTAGCTCTTGCGCAAAAAGCCCTCTCTTACCACGCCGTACTGTAAATTTACTTGCACAAGAGCGGGCAGGCAGTGTAGACGCTCTGCAGTTTCTTGCGCAAGAAGCCGCAAGTGTAGACATAGCCTAAATGTCTCAAGTGTTCATTTTCATATATCCTTTGGTTTTAGTATAACCCTGTGGATGAGAAGTTAGGTACGTCAGGGGCCTTGGGCTGGGTTGAGGCTTCGAAACTCAAAGTGGTCTGGGCCTCTGTCATTCTCTGAGAAGGCCTGGCCCCAGAGGGAATGAACAAATAATCAAATGATCCATTCCTTGTCACTGTCTTTCAGCTTCTGGCAATCAGAGGCTAGGGACACTATCCATACCCATCATGGATTTATCCAGTTTTGGGTTTTTTGTTGTTTAACCTATGTTGTGTATTTCTTCAAAACATCCTCTGGCAAAAAGTTCCACAGGTTGAGTATGTTGTGTGAAGAAATATCTCCTGTTTGTTTTAAACCTGATGCCTATTAATTAAATTGGGTCACCCCTCGTTCTAGGTAATTAGTTAGTTATAATGAATATATGTTATAGCATAACGTTTGGATTAAACTTAAACACAAGATGTAGGCCTCAGACAGGTGAGGCAGCTTTGTTAACTTAGCTCCAGCTCACTTTGATGTTATCACGTTCTGATTTTAAAGAGAAGGGATGGAATATTGTAATACATAGTGATGCTAATATTAGGTAAGGCCTTGTAATAGATAGAAAGAAGTGTAATGTTTGAAAAACTTTGTAAATTTGTTTAGTGACTAGAAGTACCCTTTGTTCTGTGCTGCAATTGTGTAAATTTATTGTTTGTGTGAATGAGAGAGAGAGAGGGTATGTCTACACTGCCCCCTCGTGCACAAAAAATGCAAATAAGGCAAAGTGCTGCACCTCATTTGCATAATTAATGGGGCTTCGTTTTTGCGCAAAAACTCCCTCTTGCACAAGAGCTGTTCTTCCCTTCCCCCCCCCCCCCCCAGGAAGAATGGCTCTTCTTCAAGAGAGGGTTTTTGCACAAAAGGAGCCGTATAGACAGCTCCTTTTTGCGCAAAAGCCTCTTTGCACAAAAACGAAGCCTAATTATGCACGAGGTGTGGCGATATTCCAAGCTTCGCCTCATTTGCATATTTTTTTGCGCAAGAGGGGACAGTGTAGACATAGCCAGGATGTTTTAGGAGAGATAAGTGTAAAGGCTACTGCATGCCCAAATGGTCAGAGGAGGGGCGGAGACTCAGCAGCACCAAATAATTGTCAACTAAGCTAAAGCACACTGAAAACGTAAACTGGATCGAGGCAGATTGACGAGCCCTGAAGTTAGTAGCAACCACTCCTTGATAAGGAACCAGTAACAAGTTTTGCCAGAAGACAACTCCCAGGACGGGTCATCAGCAAATCCTACGAAGACCATGGAGCATCAGTCTGGACAGAGAAGAACCCTGCTCCTTCCTTGCACCCGACCTATCTGGCTAATAGGCTGGGCCAAGCAACGTGTGTGTGTGTGTGCACGTGCGCACTTTTTAAAAAATATGTGGTAAATTACACACACCACTGTGTTGAGAAAACATGATTAATTTAACAACATCAGAGACTCAAAAGTTAAATAATGGCAGAATTAAGGCAGCTTGTATAACTTTAATCTGGGTCCCTTGCCCATATGCTTTATGATTTGGGCCACAGTGTTACCCACCAGCTCTGTGTTCTTGGGGAACCAGAGCATGGCCACCTGTCCGCCCTGTGCTCTGGGAAGCCAGGGAGTGACACTCATGGAAAGCCATCTCCCTCCCCCAGGCCTCTACTTAAATCACAGACAAAGCAATGAAAAGGCCATGGAAGACACCCCTTAACTCCTCCAGACAAGGATGACAGAATTAAGGAAACACCGCAGTCTCATTTCCCTTGAAGACAGAACGGAGACACATCTCAATTAGCATACAGAATGGAGACCAGCTCTGCCAAAGCAGGAACCGCACTGAACTATGGGATACCGAATGCAGAGAAGCACTGCCTGATGGGAAATCTCTGCTCCAGATGCTAATGAACCCAGGCCTGCTCACACCCAAATTAGTCCTTATCAGACCAATTCTAGTAACGGATCCTATTGACCTCCAAAATACTGAAACTGCCTAGTTTCAGTGTGAGCTCCTTCAAAGAACATCACCCATAACCAGGTGTGATCAGTTTCTAGTATCTCGCCTCTATTTACCCATAAACAAATCCTGTATTCTTTTTGAACTATTGTCCTATCCCTATAAAAACTCCTACGCTTGTTCAGATACCTGGATGTAAACTGCATCAGTTCCATTAAGACTTCATATCCTGTCTGATCACGCTAGGGCCTCTGCTCTGCTTGTCTCCTGCCCTCTGGACCCCCAGCTCCCATCATCATCTGGGAACCCCGATCAGTGCAAGCTTCACGGAGTGATGAGGTTTTGGTTTCCCCATTCACTCTGCAACAATACTTCTTGTACCCAAGCTAAAGATCCCTGTAGTGCCCAAAATCCTGTGGGGTTTGCTCATCGTGGCTTTTGCCAGCAAATGATTGTGGTGGAGATAGAGAGGTGTTGAACCTAGAGGCTTATGAGGATGGCAGCTTACAGTGCTGTTAAATCCAGCCCACTGAGTCCAAAGGCACATAAGGGTGCAGTGTGGCATTCTGTTAAAGCCAGCCTGCTGAATCCAGGGACATATGAGGGGTCAGCTTGTGAGTGCTGATTACCCAGTCCTCTCAGACTTGCTCTGTTAGTGGGTGTGAGTGTCTGTGTGTTGCTAAGGTGAGAAGAACCCCGTCCTGAGGCACCTAGTTCCTGCAAGAGAGCTCCGGTCGGAGGGGGAATTCAGCTCCATATGAGAGCACAAGTAAGCACAAGCAGCACACTGACAGAATTGTTAACCTGCCCCATAAGAATAACCCTAATAAATGAGCATATCCCAGAGTATTGGGCAAATCTCGTAACAGCAGAAACCAAGCCACAGACTGAGATGGGTCCCTGACTTTTGCTAACTTATGCCTTTGAGTGTAAGAGTTGCTCTGGCACCTTGCAGCAGCAAAGCATCAGGCAAAGTGGATCTCCACTTCACCTTGCCTGCTACCCTGCCTACTTGCTCAGGATAGAAGGAGCAGTTGTCACAGGAGACTGCAGAGCTCCATCTGCCAACAGAATGTTCCTCTGAACATATGGAATTCTCCGTTGGCCATCTTCAGACATTGAAAGTCCACAGGAGATCAGATAATCTAGCAGCTAGGCACAACATCTAGACTTCTGATATTGAGACTTTTGTTGTTAATATAGCTAACAAATCTCATGATGTGCAGGTTATGGGTATGCCATATCTAACATTAAAAATAAGGTAGACTTAGTGGGATTCTTTAATGTTTGGGGTCACTGAAAATAGACTTTCAGGATCATAGTGTCTAAGGGTGTGTCTAGACTACCTAGTTTTGTCGACAAAAGTGGACTTTTGTCGACAAAACTATACCAGCGTCTACACTACCGCTGAGTTCTGTCGACATAACGTCGACAGAACTCAGCAGTTTTGTCGACGCTGGTATACCTCATTTTACGAGGCATAACACCTTCTGTCGACAGAACTCTGTCGACAGAAGGTGTTATTGCCTGTAACGTTGCGTCCAGACTACGGAGTTCTGTCGACAAAGCAACTTGCTTTGTCGACAGAACTCAATGTGTCTGGACGCTCTTTGTCGAAGGAAGTTTTGTCGACAGTATCTGTCGACAAAACTTCCGTCGACAAAACGCGGTAGTCTAGACGTACCCTAAGTGTCTGGTTGTTTTCAGATGGTTGTAGAGAAGCAAAGTTAAAGGTGTTTAGATTTTCAGTTGTACGTTTCTGGGTTTTGTTTTAAACAAGAATAGATCAGCCTTTAACAGAGGATTTGTGCATGAAAATTTCCTTAAGGTTTTAATTGTTTAAGTCAGTGTTTTATGACACAAGCTTAGAGGAGTTGGGAGGCAGAAAGTAGGATACCCTGCAGCTCTTCTAAATTGTACAGAGAACCAAAGCAAGGCAGCAGAGACTAAGCCTGGTGCACCTGGGGAACTGTTTTTTTAAAATGGCTCCCCGTTCCCACAAAGGCAGCAGTGTGTAGGGAGGTGGGGGAGACGGGGAGGCAGGAGCACAAGTGTTTGCGGGCCCCCTGCAGGTACCAGCTTCCACCTCACCCCCACATGTAAATGTTACACATTTACAAACATACACCAATTATAACATACCTACTTGACATAAGGGCAAAGAGGGTGCTGGAGCCATATGGGGGTTAGCCCCAAAATAATGGATTGCAGTTGGCCAATAATGGATTGAAGTGGCTGAACAGCAGACTGCGGGCTCACCAGAAAGAAGAAGCACAATGTGTGGCACAGCCAGAGGACTGTATTGCTAAAGAGGATGTTGCAGTCCTTGGAAAGATGTGACTGCTACAGCAGGAATGATAGTGCTGAAGAGCAAACTACTGCATAGAACTAGTTTTCAAGACAACCTGCAGGATCTGCCAGAATCCCCATTAGTGAACCCCATTACAGGGCTACAGGCCATTTGTTAAGACTTCTCTCGCTGGCTACATTAGCAAGTACATTAAACGTTTCAAAGTACAGTCATTATCTCAGTTTCATTGTAACAAAGCATTGGGTGTGAGGGAAGCATGCAATCTGTTTGTAGATGTCCATAATTCAATGGCAAGTCTGTAAGGCCGCTTGAATTTCCGCAAGAACACTGACTTCCTACTGTCTGAAATCAGTGCTTCTTGCGGAAATACTATGCTGCTCCCGTTCGGGCAAAAGTCCTTTTGCGCAAAGCTTTTGCGCAAAAGGTCCAGTGTAGACAGTTCAGATTTGTTTTGTGCAAAAAAGCCCCGATCGCGAAAATGGCGATCGGGGTGTTTTTGCGGAAAAGCTTCCATGCCAATCTAGATGCTCTTTTCCGCAAATGCTTTTAACGGAAAACTTTTCCGTTAAAAGCATTTGCGGAAAATCATGCCAGTCTAGACGTAGCCTAACTATGTTTGCACAGCTTCTTCTCTCCACAGGCGTACCTCTTGTGTACCCCATGCAGGAGTATATCTAGGGTATAGAGCTGGCACAGGCACGTGCATTACAACAAGGGAGCACTGCCAGATGACCTTAGCTAGGTGCACACTCAGGAAAAGGAATAGCAAAAACAGATGTGTAGCTTTAAGCAAGAGGTGATTTTCAGCTTCTGTGCCTCTGAGCAGTGGAGTTCACAGGTGTGACCACAGTGGTCACTCCCCCAGGGAGTGGGACAGATGCTATGGAGAACTGTCAGGGTCGACATCGACAGTCGCACTATGTCAATCACAGTAGCTCAACCATGGTTCCACAATGTTTTGAGGAGATGATTTTACTGAGTTACTATAATAGCGTTTTTACACTAGTCAGAGACAAATTTGAGTGAAGACCCATGAACAAAAAGGTCAATTCAAAATTACTTATGTGAATTTAATTTATAGATAATTTCCGCTAATATTTGACCATTATTTTGTTTTAGCCTTCATCAGCAACTATGGATACCGGTTCAAAGCACTTGATATAAAAGAAACTCAAGCAAAGAGAACTTTGCATTTCGCCTCTCCAGATACTGCCTTTCATCTGCTGAAGCCAACAATTCAGACTTAAGCTGCTCCTTTTTATCCACAACAAATTGAAATTATCTCACACTTGGAATTAGTCATATATATCACTGAAAAGACAGCTTAAATTAACCAGACTTTCCACTTCTTGAAATAAATCTGCTTACTGAGATTTAGCACTAGGGTAGAGGCAGAAACTTTTGTCATCTACACAAATACAGTGGCAGGTTCTTTCTATTTTATTATTATTAAAAATGGGAAATAAGGGGTTTTTTTGCAACCGATGGTGATCTGAGAGAGCCCAAAGTTAAGAAAAGAAATAAGAGGAGTCCATAGCTGCCTCCTCAAAGACTGGTGGCAAGAGAGTAACATAAAAGCCTACCAAATAGTCATAGATTAGACTAACGTGGGGATATAATAAAGGCTAAGGGGGACATGAAAGAGGTCTATAAAAACATTAATTTTTTGGAAAAAGTGAATAGAATTATTTACTCCTTCTCATAACACAAGAACTAGAGGTCACCACGTAAAATTAATAGGTAAGAAGTTTAAAACTAACAAAAGTAAGTAATATATTTCTTCTCATAGTTAAGATATGGAACTCCTTGCCAGAGGATGTTGTAAAGTCCAAGACTGTCACAGGGCTCAAAAAAGAACTAGATAAATTCATGGAGGATAGGTCCAGCAATGGCTATTAGCCAGAATGGGCAGGGATGGTCCCTAGCCTCAGTTTATCAGAAGCTGGGAATGGGTGACAGTGGATTGATCATTTGATGATTACCTATTTCCAGCGCTTGACAATTAATGTAATCTACTCGCCCATGGCGAGAAGATTTTAGCCCGGCGTGGCCACGCAGCTATTGAAAGACAGGATATTGGGCTAGATGGATCTTTGGTCCAACCCATTATGGCCATTCTTGTGTGGACAGCAATTCCTTTTTAGGATCTTTTGTAAGTGGACAAATTGCATTAAAATAGGTGACCCATCAAAATATATTTACCTTAATAAGAGAGATGCACATCAAAACTGAATCGCAGAGAGCAGTAAGAATGCCACAGTTGGATATCAAACCTTTGTGAAGCCCTCTCAAAGGCAGATGCCAAATCTATTTTGGATTAGACTGCCAACATATAGGCTGTGTCTAGACTGGCCAGTTTTTCTGGAAAATCAGCCGCTTTTCCGGAAAAACTTGGCAGCTGTTTACACTGGCTGCTTGAATTTCCGCAAAAGCACTGACTTCCTACTGTCAGAAATCAGTGCTTTTCGCGGAAATACTATGCTGCTCAGCTACGTCTACACTGGCATGAATTTCCGGAAATGCTTAAAACGGAATACTATTCCGTTTTCAGCTTTTCCAGAAAAGGAGCGTCTACATTGGCCGCGGAGTTTCCGTGATAACGATGCGCTTTTCCGGAAAAGCACGTCTACATTGGCGGCGCGCTTTTCCGGAAAAGCAAAAGCCCCATTTTGAAAAGGGAAAAGGCCACCAGACCTTTCGGGGGCGGGGCCGGAGCTCCGTCCAGACGTGTGGTTAAAGGGGTCTCGCCGGGCAGCCGTTGGTCTCGTGCTCCTGTGCCTTGGGACCTCTGCCAGGGACTGGCACCCTTCACAGGGTCGGTGGTTGCCCTGTGAGTTTTGGGGACACCACCCTTTGGCCCCCAACTGCTTTTCCCAGCGTCTTCTTTTGTCTGCCCTGCTCTATCTGCCATGGAGTCGTGGGTGGCCATGTACCTCCTCGGGCCCCTGTTGGACCTGTACAGGTGCCTGGAGCTCGTGCTGCAGGCTGGTGCCCTGGCGTTCATATACCAGGAGGCAGAGATCGCCTTGGACTCCCTCACCAGGGAGGTCCTGGCAACCGCGTGGCATCAGCACCCTACCATAGACTGGACCATCTGGACTTTGGAGACGAGCACCGACTGGTGGGACCGTGTGGTCCTAGGACGATGGGACGACCACCAGTGGATCCGGAATTTTCGGATGAGGAAGCGGACCTTCATGACGCTGTGCACCTGGCTCACCCCCGCGCTGCAGAGAACCGCCACCTGGCTGCGGGCACCCATCCCCGTCAACAAGAGGGTTGCCATCACGCTGTGGAAGCTGGCCACACCGGACAGCTACCGCTAGGTGGCACACCAGTTCGGGGTGGGAAGATCCACCGTTGGAGTGATCGTCATCCAAGTAAGTCCCAGGGGGAGTGGGATGGGGGGAGGGTGCTCCACTCCAGGCCCAGGGACACCCAAGACTCTAGGCTGGGTCGCCCAGGGGTTTCGGCCGTCCCTCCCTTGCACAGGCCTGCTGCTGGGGGGGGGGGCGTGGGGGGCCCTGGTGTGTGTGTGTGTGTGTGTGTGTGTGTGTGTGTGTGTGTGTGTGGACAGAGGGAATCAAGGGGGGGGACCCAAGGGAGCGCACACTCACCCCTGGCTGTATGTAATGTGTTCCCTTGTGTTTCTCTGCACCCTTCTGCAGGTTGTCCACGCCATCAATGACATCCTGCTCCCGAGAATCATCCGCCTGCGCGACGTCGATGAGACCATGGCCGGCTTCGTTGCCCTCGGGTTCCCCAACTGCGGGGGAGCCCTGGACGCCACCTACATCGCCATCCGGGCCCCGGAGCATCGAGCAGCCCACTTTATGAACCAAAAGGGGTACTGCTCCATCGTCCTGCAGGCCCTCGTGGATCACCGGGGCCGCTGCCTGGACATCTACGGTGGCTGGTCCGGCCGGGCACACGACGCCCGCATCCTCCGGAACTCAGGACTGTTTCAGAGGTTGGAGGTGGGCACCTACTTCCCCCGGCGGGACTTGACTGTCGGGGATGTGCCAATGCCCATCTGCATCGTCGGGGACGCGGCCTACCCCCGATGCCCTGGCTCATGCGGCCCTACACGGGGCAGCCGGACCAGAACCAGGCCCGGTTCGACGACCGCCTCAACCGGGCCCGAAACCCAGTGGAGCTGGCGTTTGGACGCTTAAAAGCTCGCTTCCGTTGTTTGCTCACCCGTCTCGACATGGGTGAGCAGAATGCAACGGAGGTGCTGGCCGCGTGCTGCGTGCTCCACAATATTGTGGAGCGCAGTGGGGAGGCCTTCCTCCCTGCATGGGTGGCAGCTGAGGCACAGACCTTGGACCAGCCTGCCACAGCTGCCATCCGCCAGGCGCGCCAGGAGGCGGTGCGCATTAGAGAGGCCCTGGTGGACATGTTTGCCCAAGCCCCGTAGCAGGGTCGCTTGGGTCACACCAGAATACTCCGTCCCAGCTCCTACCCTTCCCCACCTCCTCCCCTTACCTCCCCCCTCCCAATAGTATAGTAAAGCGTCGGGTCACAGCACATCGGCTGTCATCGAGTCTGTTCGTCGGGTGCGTCAGGCGTAGTTAGGGTTTTTCTTTTAAGTTAGGCTAGGGTTTAGGCCATCATTGCCGTCCTGAAGAACAGCCAACAGGATTTGGGACTTGTGCGGAAGGCTCACATCAGTGCCATCTTCGATGGATCTCCTGGCTCTTCCTCTCCTGAGGCCCGGAAGGACCAAAGGATTGAGGTGGCCAGCAACACCACAATCGTCCTCCCTGCGCCTAGACTATGTTTTAGAATCTGTACTGTACTGCATCTTTTAACCATCTGTGCTTGTTTGTTACTATGTAAATATAGTTTGTGGTTTACATCTTTACTGAAAAGTCTCAGTATTTCTTTATGCGCCGCAAACCAATGACCACTGAAAAAGGGCCCCCCCCCCCCCCCCCCCGGTGATAGAGTCATGAATTTGTTGTCCACAGTTTGTAACCCTGTTAAATTGAAGTGGCTAATTGGCATCTCACATAATTTCTTTGCAGTTACTAGAGGAACACAATAACCACACAAGATTCAATTGAAAACAGAACTTTTTATTTACAAAGGAGAGGGGGGGACGACCTTTAACTGGGAGACGGAGGGAGGGGACCTTTAACTGGGAGACGGCGGGGGGGCAGTTACTGGGACGGGTGGCCCCTGCGAGCGCCCCTCTGGGGGCGGACCTGCCCACGCTGGGCAGGCCGCGTCGGGGCAGCCTGCACGGTGAGGTGGCCACGAGTAGGAGCACGAGTAGGAGCACGGTCAGGGTCAGGACCAGGAGCACGGTCAGGGTCAGGGTCAGGGAGAGGAGCAGGAGCTGGGAGAGGAGCAGGGATAGGAGGGGGCATGGGCTGTGCTCCGGAAGGGATGGCAGGGGCATGCGGTCCATGTATTAAATGTGCCGTCAGGGTGCCCATTGTGGCACGCATCTCGTGGCATTCCTCCAGGAACGCAGCCCATCCCTCCTGCCGCCACTTCTGGTCCCCCTGCACACGCTCCGCAATGGAGGTCTGGATCCCCTCCACCGTGGTGACGTGACACCGAAGCAGCTGGTCTCGGTGTCGGAGGCTGGACCTCCGGGCTTGGGCAGCTGGGGATGCCGCTGCTGCTGGAGTTGCGGGTCTGGTGCTGGGTCCCACTGCAGGGAAGAGAAGAAAGGACGGGTCAGTCGGGCAGGCCGTCCACTGTCCCCACACCTCCATGCCCTCCACCCCAGAGCCCAGGTGACCGCACAGTTGTGGTTTGGGCCCACTCGGTTCCCCTCCTGCTCGCGTGTTGTATGTTGGCAAGGAGGACCGCCCCTGGAGTGGGGTCCTCCCTCCAGTATTGTAAGCACCGGTCTGTATCCTGGCCCCGTGCAGGGCGGGAGGGTACTTGTGCTGTGTTCACATGTGGAACTCCCTGCCGGTGGACACTGTGAAAAGCTTAGGGCTAATCAGTGGTGTTTGACAGGGAGCGAGATGCATCCCCATGGCAGTGCCTCGACGCACACCTGTCAGTGGCGGTCTGGGCTCTCAGATCCCCTCGCGTGGGATATCTCCTGGACAGAACCAGAAGGGTGACTGGGTGGGGGGGATGTCCCATCCTTGCAGCAAAACTCAGGGGCCCTTCTCCCTCCCGCAAGCCTGGTAGCCCAGGGACAGGTGTGGCCACAGTGGGGACTTCCCTCGGGGAACCTGCCAAGGCACTGGGAGCAGGTGAGGGGCTCAGTGGGGGTCCACGGTCACAGGACTGTGACGCTGCGCTTATCCCAGGAGCAGCTGGCTGTGCCTCACAGCCAGGCATGGGACAGTGTGCCGTTCCCTGTGCTGCACCCCTTGGTGGGGCTGCGGGCTCTGGGCTGAATCCCTGGGGCCCTGGCTGGTTCCAGCTGGCATCCACCCTTCTCCCTAGTCCCGCCGAATGTGTGCGAGGAGCACGGTCCCAGGCGTGCCCTGCAGCTGCCTACCACAGCCACCTGCCGCTTGGTCACCAGGCTGCACATGGTTGCACGTGCTGCTAACTGCCTCATGCTACGCAGCGTGCAGCTCATGTGGCCTGAGTGACATGCTCTCCCCCTCCCCTCTCCGGGCACCTGGCTCTCCCTCTCCCCCGCCCTTTGGGAGTGTAACCTGCAAAGACTCACCAGTGGGTTCCTCCCCGGCCACAGAGGAGCTGCTGGAGGGGGCCTGCTGGGTGGCAACGCTGGCCTCCTCTCCCGACGCGCCACCACTGTCGTCTCCCTCCTCCGGCTCGGTGGGACGGTTGATGGGGGGGTGCTGGCAGGTGTCTACAGGGACAGCTGGTGCTTGCGGGGCTGGCTCGCCCCGAAAAGAGTGCATCCTCTCAAAATAGGGGCAGGCATCGGGTCCTGCTCCCCTCCCCTCCGTGGCCCGCACGTACCCCAGCCGCAGCTCCTTCACCTTGGAGCGCACCTGCTCGCAGTTGCGGCTTGGGTGGCCTTGCTGGGCCAGGTTCCGTGCCAGACGGGTGTACAGCTCGGCATTCCGGCGGCGGGAGTGCAGGTCATGGAGACCCTCCTCCTCCTCCCACAGGAGGGTCTCCAGCTCCCTGGGGGTCCAGGATTGGGCCCTGCATTTCCGGCCCCTGGGGGCTTCCTCCCTTGCCCCGGGTGACGGTGGCTGACGATCACCTGGAGCTGCCATGCCTGCGCTGAGGTGGCTGGGCAGCACAGTTGCCACGTGGCAGAGCTGGGAAGGGTGGTCTCCGGGGGGCTCCTGCCACGTGCAGCCAGTAGCGTGCGGGCTCTTTAAGCCCTCGGGTAACGTGGAAGTCCGCAGCTTCTACGGGGTCTCCTGCCGTCCAAACCGCTTTTTTCCGTTTCTTCTGCTTTTCTGGAAAAGCTGTCTACACTGGCCCTTTTCCGGAAAAGCTTTTCCGGAAAAAGGACTTATGCCAGAGCGGGAGCAGCGTACAGTTTCCGGAATAGCGGCTGATTTTGTACAGTACAGCGTCGATGCTTTTCCAGAAATTCAAGCGGCCAGTGTAGACAGCTCGCAGCTTATTCCGGAAAAGCGGCTGCTTTTCCGGAATAAGTGGCCCAGTGTAGACACACCCCTTCTGTTTGGGCAAAAGTCCCTTTTGCGCAAAACTTTTGCGCAAAAGGGCCAGTGTAGACAGCTGAGATTTGTTTTGCGCAAAAAAGCCCCGATCGCGAAAATGGCGATCGGGGCTTTTTTGCAGAAAAGCGCGTCTAGATTGGCCACGGATGCTTTTCTGCAAAAAGTGCTTTTGCAGAAAAGCGTCTCTGCCAATCTAGACTCTCTTTCCCAAAAATGCTTTTAACAGAAACCTTTTCTGTTAAAAGCATTTCCGGAAAATCATGCCAGTCTAGACGTAGCCATAGTGAAGACTTAGCTAGGATTGGGATGCGTATATTGAAAAAAAAAAAAAAAAAGATTTTAGTTTCAGGTGTATGTTCTAGACAGTCCCAAATATTTGGTGAAAGGAGCAAGTATACTGTGACTACAAGCCCGAATAAAGAATTTTAGCAAACTATAGCTAGATTTATTAGGGATTTCCCCCCAAAATATGGAGAGCTACCTTTTGGCACACTGGAGGCGGGGGGGGGGGAGGGGCTGGGTTGGATTCCTATCATACCCTGAATATGATTTAACAGTAGAATCATAGAATCATAGAATAATAGGACTGGAAGGGACCTCAAGAGGTCATCGAGTCCAGCCCCCCGCCCTCAAGGCAGGACCAAGCTCCACCTACACCATCCCTGACAGATGTCTATCTAACCTGTTCTTAAATATCTCCAGAGAGGGAGATTCCACCACCTCCCTTGGCAATTTATTCCAATATTTGACCACCCTGACAGTTAGGAATTTTTTCCTAATGTCCAATCTAAACCTCCCCTGCTGCACTTTAAGCCCATTACTCCTTGTCCTGTCCTCAGAAACCAAGAGGAACAAATTTTCTCCTTCCTCCTTGTGACACCCTTTTAGATATTTGAAAACCGCTATCATGACGGATGAGTAGTCTGATCATATCCCAAATGTATATTGGCTGAAATTTTCAGCCATTGCATATTTACATGTGGGGGGTAGGGTGGCTGGAGACGGAGCTCCGTGGGAGCTGTTGCATGGGGGGGGGGGTCGAGTTTTTAAGCTTCTGCTTTTTAAAAGCCAGCTCCCCTCTGCTCCAGCCCCTCAGATACAGTCTGAGCCCAGGTTTATCCGATAACTGTTTACACTGTCACATCCTTGATATTACATGTACCTAGTATGCATTCCGCGCTGGCATGGGAGAAGGTGGTACTTGGGATGGGAGCATGAAGACAAGTCTCTGGCTAGAGTAAATGGTGAACATGCTACGGATAATCCCCGCCCCCCGCACAGGGAACTCTTCTGAGCGGCTGCCGCAATAGCGACCAGACTGAAAGCCCTCGCGAGCCGGGCCTGCGAGCGCGCCTCATGGCAAGTGTCGTTTGGAGACGAGGCTCCGCGCTAAGTTCCCCGACCGCGTGTCGCCCAACACTCTCCGCGCTTGCGTGCGGCGCGAGAGGCCTCCTCTAGCAACGTGGGTCAGCAGCACCCGGCCGTGCATGGCCATGGCCCCACCCAGGATAGCTCCGCCAGGCGCCCACCGCAGCCCTGGAAACCTCGTAGAGACCGGGCCCTCCTATGGTCGGTGCCAGGCCCCGCCAGCACAGGGCCTGTTCCGCTGAGGAAGGAGGCGCGGCTACGCCACAGCCTGGCAGCCGCTCAGCCCCCCCAAAGGGCCTATTTGCGCCCGCTCAGGCGGCCATTTTGCCTCCCCGTGCCGGTTCGATGACACGTTACGCGCACTACGTGGTGCCGTTCCGCTGCGTGCGCCGCTCCCGCCCCCGCGCGTGGCGCCTGCGCGGTGTGCGCTGTGGCGGCCGAGCCGGAGGAGCCTTTCAGCGTCGCGGCGGCGGCAGCTGGAGACAAAGCGCCCGACTAATGAATGGGACGGTCCTGCCTGACCCTTCCCGTTAACTCTTTCGGGCCCGGCCGGGCGGCGATAACTGGTGGCCTCCCGCTTTCGCGGCGGGTGACCGGCGCGGTGAGTGGTCGCAGTGTGGCGCGGGGCGGGGGCTGCGCGGGGCGATCTGCCTCTCCCGGGCTCCGGCTGCCCCCGCCGCTGACTGGCTCTGCCTGAGCGGCGCCGGTTGCAGGGGCTCGATTCCTTGCTCGGGTGTGCCCGGGAACCCGGCTCCTGGGGCTCTCCGCTGCCCTGTTCCGGCCGGCAGCTCCCGCAGGGCAGCGCCTCCAGGCCGGGGAGGGGGCGTGCGGCGGCGAGGCACAGGAAGCGGGGCACTAGGCCCCTGGTGCTTGCTCGCTCTATTGTCTCTGAGGCCCGGGGAGGCGGCTCCGCCTGCGGGGTGCCCGGTACCGCTCCCTTGGGCGGGGCTCTCCCCGACCCCGGTGTTGGGGGCACAGATGTGACCTGGCCGGGGAGCTGCTGTGCGCGCTCTGCCGTGTCCGGTAGGCTCGGGGGAGGGCTCTCGGTTGGCCCTCCTTGGAGGCCCGAGGCCCGGTTTGCATTCATGGTAGCGCGCGCCCTGCATTGTCTCCGACCGTCGCTGTCTTCCCTGCACAGCGCTAGGCCAGCCCGAAATCCCCCCGGGACTGCGCCCTCCCCGCCCAGTTGCCGCGGGAGGAACTGGGCCCATCGCTTGAGAGTGGGAGGGAGAAGTGACCATGTGGCCAACGTGAACCTGATCTAAGATGGCTAAGAGTGAATAAGAATAGCCCAGGGCCCCGCTAGCCAAGCAGTGAGCGCTGCAGAGCTGTGATTGCTGTGTCCAGCTTCCTAACGCATGCTGGGGTATGGGCTTGACGAGTATGAGGCGCTCCCTGCCCAGCGTACTGCATCTAGGTGAAGCTCAGATGGAAAGTGTGTGCTCAACAAGACACACCCCTGCCCCCATTTGCGTGCACACGAGCTGAGACGGAAAGTGCGTTTTGGACTTTCATACACGAACATACAGCTACAAATGAGATTCTAGATATCAGGTCTAAATAATTGGTTTTGAGAGAGACACTGGATTTTAGAGGGAAAACAGCCATAGCTAGCATCAGCAATAATCTGGTTATCTCTATCCCTACCTCCTTTGAAATTGTGAAAACATAAAAAGTATGCCGAGTTAGAAGTACGTGTTTCTTGCTGGATTATGATTTATAAAAAGGCCTGATTTTTCTTCCCTCCCCTCTCCCCCTTTTTATACAGGTTGAACCTCTTTAGTCCGGCACTCTCTGGTCCAGGAACATCTGTGGTCCAGCATAGGGATATTAAATATTGGTTAAATGAATAGTCGAATAACCTCATGAATTCTTATCGGTTACTCAGCTATTCTGTAGACCCCGGAAGCGGGACTGGCAGCCCGTGCAATCCAGTCCATCTCCTGAGGAGCCTCCTGCCACTCCACACTGCTGTATCTGTATCAGAGCAGCAGTGCAGGGTGCGAGGCGGGAGCTGGTCTGCGAGGAGGTAGGTCCCGGACCTAGCTTCCCTCGTGGACAAACTGCCTGTCACCTATTAAATGCTGTGCCACAGCACGGGTCCTGGACCCGTTGCAAGCCAGGTCTGAGAGAGACTGTTGGCCATCCTGCTAAAAAATGTACTGGCTGGGCTGTTACTTAGATCTAATTTTCCCTCAAATGTCTTCTAAGAGCCTCGTGAGCAGAAGTAGTGTTGGTAACACTTCTAGACAATAGTAACCTCTTATGGTTCAGCAAATTCTCTGGTTCGGCACTGGTCAGATCCTGAGGGTGCTGGACTAGAGAGGTTCAACCTGTATTAGAAATAGAAGAAATGTCAAATCTGGAAGCTGGTCTTATTTTGCTAGTGGATTTCTTGGGAGCCTAAAAGGTCTTTGCCTTCACTTACTATGCCTTAATTGAAGAGGTATTTTATAGAATCTTTAAGAAAAGATATAATTTCAGCTCCCATTAAAACAAGCTTTTCAGGCTTTGCTTTGTAGCCTTTTTATAAAAAAGAAAAGGGGACACAATCTCTTAATTTTTCTTTAGCAGAAATCTATAATTTGTAGGCTGTGGTGGTGGGAAAGTCTAGGGATCTGTCAGCTTTTTCTTTCCCACCCAAAAAGTCGTACCTATGACAATGAAAATGACCATTTCTTTTGAATATTTTATGGCTAGGGGAGAGGGAAAGGGATGTTATAATGGAAACATAAAATTTAAAGGTGGATGCAAAGGAAAATAGAGTTTATATATATTTATTTTTTGCTTCCTTGTGGTGTGTGTGTGGGGGGGGGGGGGTGAGTCCTGAAAGTCCTTCCTCTTCCACATTTTAAGTTAGAGATAGTGGTCCTGTCTGGGTTGAAGACTATTCATGAGTACCCTGGAGAGAGCATGTATAATATAGTAGTAGAGAGTCTCAGAACCCTTCTAGTAGTGCTAACACCCAACTCCTAACATCTATTTCGGTAACTGCGGGTGTTTCTGTGTAAACTGAGTAATATAAACAAAACCTAAACTGAATGGGGAAAATGTGAAATTTTGGCCTGACAAGACTATAAGATGAGCAGTTCAGAGAGTAGGCATGTAAAATCCTATTTAATTGGTTAATCAATTTAAGAGGGGGGTGGCAGGTGCTTGCACCCCTTTCTCCTCTGCTGCCATGAACAAGGACTGTTTCAGCCCCTACCTGTTAATTGAAACTGGTAAGCCATTCATGTCCCTATCTGAAAGTAAAGAGTTTTTAATCGCATTGTTTAAAATTGATTGGTTTTAATGATGCCTGTTTAACTTCAGTTACTGGCACTCTGGATAAAGGAAGATTTTCTGAGATTCAACATCTTCAGTTATGTGAATGCTAAATATATTAAACATGTTTATATTGTGAACTGGGATGACTGCATACTTTGTGAAACCTACTTGCCTCAGTGCCACTTTGTTCTCCCACCCTCTCCAAATCTATTTTTTTAACCTGCCTGTTCAGTCTTGTCAAAATTGAGATTGCAAGCTATATGGGGTAGGAACTGTCATTCTTTCTTGTCTATGCAATACCTAGCAGGTTGGAGCCCTATACCATGTTCAGGTTCCGTAGATAATACAGGCAGTCCCTGACTTATGTCGGATCCGCAGTTACGAACGGGGCTTTTCTCGCCCCGGAGGACACGGGTGGCAAGACCACCCAGACGCGCCGCGGTCTCGCGGCCTGCGTCCTCTGGGGCGAGAAAAGCTGCTCCGTGTCTCCCTGGTCTGCTGGGTGGAGGGCCCCCAGCAGACCAGGAAGACGCGGAGCAAAGCCGCGGAGGACGCGGGATCGTGGCGTGTCTGGGCTGTCCCGCTGCCGGCGTCCTCCGAGGCTTTGTTCCTTTGGCGCCCCCCCCCCCCCCCCCCCCAGCAGACCTGGGAGACGTGGAGCAAATCCTCAGAGGACGCCGGCAGCGGAACAGCCCAGACGCACGGCGGTCCCACTGCCCGCGTCCTCCGTGGCTTTGCTTCGCGTCTCCCTGGTCTGCTGGGGGGCAGGAGCAAAGGAGCAAAGCCTCGGAGGACGCCGGCAGCAGGACAGCCCAGACGTGCCGCGGTCCCGCTGCCTGCGTCCTCTGCGACTTTGCTCCGCGTCTCCCTGGTCTGCTGGGGGGGGGGGGCACAGCTAGTGCGCCGCACCCCCTCCCTCCCCCCAGCAGACCAGGCTTTTCTCGCCGCCGACGCCTGGGGTAGAGCAGCTGGGGTGCTGCCGGGTTGGTCCTGCAGCAGGCTCCGCGGCGCTACTGGACCAACCCGGCAGCACCCCAGCTGCTCTGCCCCAGGTGTCCCCAAGTCAGCCGCTGCTGAAACTGACCAGCGGCTGACTACAGGAAGCCCGAGGCAGAGTTGCTCTGCCCCGGGCTTCCTGGAATCAGCCGCTGATCAGTTTCAGCAGTGGCTGACTTGGGGACACCTGGGGCAGAGCAGCTGGGGTGCTGCCGGGTTGGTCCAGTAGCGCCAAGGAGCCGCGCTGCGGGGACCTACCCGGCAGCGCCCCAGCTGCTCTGTCCCAGGCGTCTAGATTCAGCCGCTGTTGAAACTGATCAGTGGCTGATTCCAGGAAGCCCAGGGCAAAGCAACTCTGCCTCGGGCTTCCTGTAGTCAGTCGCTGGTCAGTTTCAGCAGCGGCTGAATCTGGACGCCAGTTCCGACTTACATACAAATTCGACTTAAGAACAAACCTACAGTCCCTATCTTGTACGTAACCTGGGGACTGCCCGGGGACTTCAATACAAATAGCAATGTATCTCTGATGCATACAATCCTCTAGGACAAGCAGAAAAGATCAGCGTTCACGCTGCTGGTATTTATGAAAATTAAAACAAAAAAGAAAACATCATGGTCACCTATACAGAATGAAAGAAGCTCAGAAACCCACTTTATTTAAAAAGTTCCGAAATGTGCTTGACATTGCAGTGCTGTAATGCACAGGATCTTCCAATAAGATTTTCTGAAGTAGATATTACAGAAAATGCTTAGATTGTTGGGAAATGACTGTTCCTCTTGCCACAGTCCCCCAGCAGGCATGTGTTAATTTCTGTCTTATTTTTCCATGACATAACTGAATATTACCTTTGGGAATCTGTTTCTGGATAAGGAGGGGTTGGGACTGAGGGACATGAACTCTGTGTAAATGTTCTGTCTTCTCTCTCTGAACACCTTACTGCCTTATGCCCCTCACCACAGTCAACATAAAAATACCACGGTAAGTCTGCAAAGGTCAAGGGAAGAAATCACATTTCCATTTCCCAGACCAGGTAATTTCCACATAAGAGAAAATCTGGCTTTGAGGTTTTCTTTCTTAATTAGAAATTCTCAGTATCTCAAAGGAAGCATACTTTGTGTTTGGTTGCTACGGCAGAGTACATTGAAAAGAAATAAAGTAGACTTAAACAAGTTTCAGAGGGTGGCGGGGTTAGTCTGATTTACTAAAAACAATGAGGAGTCTTTAAGGTGCCATAGGACACCTCATTGTTTTTACTTAAGCAGTTAGTTATACTCACGTAATTGAGGGGACCAAAAAGTAAAAATAGATCTTTTTAAATAGAAGGGGATCATTATGATAATTAAAGATGTGAACGACTAGTCGAGTATCCGATAAGCAGGGCTCGACAAATAGTGTAATTAACTCGCCCGAGGTGAGTAGATTACACCCTGGAAGAGCTGGCACAGAGCAATCTGCGCATGCACAGAACGATCTGCGCAGAACCGCGTGGCTGACAAGCAGGGCTCACTGCCGCTCGGTGAACCCTGCCAATAAGCATTTGTTTATCGTATAGTTTACACATTAGTTGCTTCCCCACCCTTGCTACCTCTATCAGAGAGAGGCAGGAGTGGGGAGGGGAGAAAAGGGGGAGCTTCAAAGAAGCAGCGCCACATGGAACTCAGGGCACTGCCACTTTTAAACGCTGTGTGTAGCAGGCTCCCTGTGGTGTTTCAAAGCAACTCAGAGTCCCCATCTGATCCCAAACTCTATGTGGTACTGCCACTTTGAAACACCGCATGGAGCCAGCAGAAGACTGCTTGAGTCCCTCGCTGGTCCTGTGCTTCCCTCGGTGCTTTTACCTTTGAAGTGTAGCAATAGCCATAAGGCTGTTGCTACACTTCAAAGGTAGAGGTGCCCTTATCGACTAATTGAATAGTCGATGCAAATTGCATTGACTATTTTATTAGCCGATTAATCTAAATTTAATAATCCAATCTGATGATAATGGTAATCCAATCTGATCTGCATATCACAAGCTATAGAAGTTCACCCAGTAAGTCAGATATCTTGGTGATAGGAGATAAAAACCTGAATAGATTATACAGGCTGAACCTCCAAAATATGGGACTCGCTGGTCCAGCAACATCAGTGGTTTGGAAGGGCCAGGTTCAGGGAGTGGGTGGGTGGTAGGGAGCGCAGCCCAGGCGGTAGTGTGGCCAGCATCGTATGGTGTGCAGCTGGAGGTGGGGAGCACAGCCCCACTCCCCAGGAGTGCAGCCTCAGTGGCAGCAGGGTCAGCACGGCAGGGAGCACAGTCCCATCCGGCTGGAAGCAGTGGAATTGGCAGCCAGGTATACAGCGTTGGCCAGTGGGCCTGGAAACACAGGGAATAGCCTGGGCTGTTAGTGAGAGCACAGCTCCAGCCGGGGTTAGCACACTGGGGTGCATAACTGGGGAGGGCTGGGGGCAGTGGGCTTGTGGTAGGAAGCAGGGCCAAGAGTCAGGATGGGAGCCTTGACACCCCCCCCCCCCCCGTGGTCTGGCAAACTGTCATTTGGGACCACTTCAGTCCCAGAAGTGCTGGACCAGGCATGTCCCACCTGTAATAGCACTGTGGCACTGAGAACAATAACTTTTTCTTTAAGTAGTAGTGTGTCAAGTACATTATTAGCACTGACATAGCAGTTTTTACTATGTGTGTTTAATAACTCATTTATCTTAAGAGTTTACTTTTGTAGAAGTTTGGAAATCCATTTTCCCTAAGATATGTGCCCTTATCTGTTGGGCAAAAGTGCCCTGCTTTCTGTGTCCCTGTGACTCTTTGTTCCTGCATTTGTACCAGCATAATTAGTATCAGCAGAAATGTGCACAATTGTGAAAATGGGTTAATTTCAGCTTCTGAACTAGAAGGTGGAGTACATGCTAATTTCTGATGACTCAAAAAGCTTTTTAAGTGGGTTTTAAAGTTGGTTTTATAATAAATTGGAACATAAAGGTTCCACCAGGTAAAAACTAATTGAAAGATAAACTTTTGACTTAAACTATATGATCATATCCTGGTAATACACTACTTCTGCATTAGACAATTTATTATGCTATGGGTTAGCCATGTTAAGGTGACATGAGCGGAATAGGAAAACATAATCCGGGCATTCTTCTTTTTATTTGTCCCATATTTAATTTAAAAAATCATAATTTGTCCTGAACTCTTGAAAACTTAAAAACATGGTGTTTTTTTAAAACATGTTGATCTTTCTGAGATTCATAGTGTAATAGTTTCCAGTAGAAGTTGGCACAATGAATGTTACAATATTATTAGTTTTTTTATTAAACTAGGAAACAATTCATTCTATAAAATTGTATAATTTTTTTTTCAGTAATTTAAGTAATGAAATGGGGCTGAACAAGGATTGATTATTCTGTTCAAACTTAGTTATTCATTTTTATAGCTGTGTAGAAGCTCATTGTATTTTGTCAAAAGAAATCATAGCTTTTACTAGACTGTGCAAAATTAATCTGTGCTTTCAATGCCAAGGTATACCACCTAAAATTTCATTTTTCGTGCTTGGTTAAAAAGACTGCCTAAAATGTCATCTTTCTTGCTGGGTTATAAATAAAGCTCTACCTTGGCATTGAAAACACAGATTTTGACTTACTAACACACAACCATCTTTGCATAAACAATGTCTTTTCATAGGCAACAGGTCAAGTCTGTGCTTATTGTTGCCTTTTTCACAAGAAAATGGATATGGTAAGGTTTCATCTTAGCAATGATTCTCATGTTCTCTTTTGAATCTGCAACAAAATTCAGAAAACCTCCAGTTTCAAATAGTTTTGTTCTTCATTGTGAATATTTCTCACACTAGTAACTGCCCTAGAGAGAGGGTCCCAATCAAGTTCACAGCCATGCAAAATGAATCATGGACTGTGAAATCTGGTGTCTTCCCATGAAATCTGACTTGGTGTGCTTTTTACTATACTGTACAGATTTCAAAGAGAAGACTAGAATTTCTCAAATTAGGGGTACTGACTCAAAAGGGAGTTGCAGGGACATCACAAGATTACTTCAGGAGAGTCACGGTATTGTCACCCTTACTTCTGCACCGCATTCAGGGCGAGGCAACTGGAGATCAGTGGTTGTAATATTGGCCAGATACCCAGCTCTGAAGGCAGCACCCTGCCAGCAGCAATGCAGAAGTACGACCATACCATGCAATCCTTGCTTTTGCTGTCAGTCGTTCTGCCTCTTGAGCAGTGTTTCTTAAACTTTTTAAGACCAAGGAACACCAAACAATTATTTTATGAGGAACACCAAGAATTTTTTTGTTGACCAAAAAAAAAAGTGAGTGGGTGGGAGGGAGAGTCAGGGGAACAGTTATTGAGGGGGAAAAAAAGGGTTGGGTGAAAGTTATTGAGCAAAAAAAAAAGGTCGCCTGCCCTTTTAAGGCTGGCCATTTTGAATTCTGTTCTCTGGCACACCTCTGACTGCCTCGTGGCACACCAGTGTGCCCATGGAACACAGTTTAAGAAACACTGCGCTAGAGTTTGATTCTTGGCTAGCAGCTGCTGCTCAGCTCTGCAGGCAGGGCTGTTGCCAGCAATTTCACATCTTGCGACCCCTGCCCAATTCCTTTTTGGATTAGGACCCCTACAATTACAACACACATTTAAATCTGAAATAATGAAATTTACCATTTTAAAAATCCTATGACCATGAAATTGACCAAAATGGACTGTGAATTTGAAGACATTTGCTATTTGTGCAGAGTAGTATTGATTATTGTAATACTGATGGGTTGAATTGTCCCACATGGATCTATGTGTGGAATTTCCTTTTGGCATTCACCCTCCATTCCCCTGCATACCTATGTGCACACACTGTACTAATTGTCCCATACCCCATGTGGACTGTGGAGAATGATGAAATTGAAGAGGGAAGGCAAGTACCGAACTATCTACCATCCACTGCAGAATCCAAGGATTTCTTCATGGAAATATGAATGCAAGAGATATAGTTCGTACCTCCAAAAACCAGTACTTTCTTGTCTGTCAATATCCGTCGTCTCGCAGGACAACGGATGCTCCTGGATCAGAGAACCAAGGAGCCTAAGGGCAGAAGGGCTAGCTGGCTGGGGCAACTGGGTCAGCAGTCCTGCTGGGGGCAGTGCGAGACTAGGGCCAGAGCCTCATGGCAGCTTCTAGAAGTCCATGGCAGTGTGGGGCTGGGACAGATTCCCCCTGTGGCTGCCCTCTAGTCTGAAGTCAGAGCCCTGTAGCAGTGTGGGAACAGTAGTCCGGCAGCTTCTTGGAGCATGGGCCTGGGTATGGAGCCTCACAGGAGTTCCCTGAGCTTAGGGCCAAAACAACACGGCAGCCCCCATGAGCATGATTCCGGAGACAAGCCCCGAGGCCGCCTGGCAGCCCACTGGAACACAGAGCCGAGGCTGAAGCCCTGCAGCAGGAGTCCGAGCCTCTGCTGCCCAGGGAGCCGGCAGCAGCTGGGCAAGCAGCCCAGCCAGGATGGGGGCAGAGAAGGGGCGATACAGGATGCCTGCTAGGGCAGCCTTGGGAGCTGGTGGCAGGAGACCTCCTCTGATCCAGCAAACAGTGCCAGACCAAGGAGGTCCAGCCTGTAATACAGAGTGATGTTACTGAGCAGTATTAGGGGATGTCTGTCAGAGGTATTGTGGCATCTGTTTGAGTTATGTTTTCAGATGCATGGGAAGCTACAAAGTAGGGATGTGAATGGGTTTACTCCAGGGGTTCTCAAACTTGTGATACCGCGATCCCTTTCCCCCTCAGTTGCTCGGAACTCCCTGGGGGGTTGGGACCCACAGTTTGAGAAACGCTGGGTTACTCAGTGCCTGGGAGCAGCCCTCCACCTGTGCCTGGATGGCTAGCAGACCAGGCTCCACTCAGGCTTGAGCAATCTCCTACCCAGGGCCCCAGTTAATCAGTTAACTAGTTGAATCTAACGTTTAACTGGTTAACTGATTAAATGGGATTTTACATCCCTACTGTAGAGCAGTATACAGAATAGCTCCTGTTGCCTGCTGAAAAGTGTGTGTGTGTGTGTGTGTGTGTGTGTGTGTGTGAGAGAGAGAGGTGTTGAATATTTTCTCTCCTCCTTCCCCTCACCTCACCCCCCACACATACTCTCAATCTCTTTCTCTGAGTTTTCTGTTAGGGGTAGGGTGGAGGTGGGAAATGATTTCTGGCCCACTGCAATTCTTCTCTGATTTTTACTTGTTAATTTACAATACTTGTTTTTGGTGAAACACATAGGCTACGTCTAGACTGGCATGATTTTCTGCAAATGCTTTTAATGGAAAAGTTTTCCGTTAAAAGCATTTGCGGAAAAGAGCGTCTAGATTGGCACGGACGCTTTTCCGCAAAAGCACTTTTTGCGGAAAAGCGTCCATGCCAATCTAGACGCGCTTTTGCGCAAAAAAGCCCCGATTGTCATTTTCGCGATCGGGGCTTTTTTGCACAAACCAAATCTGAGCTGTCTACAGTGGCCCTTTTGCGCAAAAGGACTTTTGCCCGAACGAGAGCAGCATAGTGTTTCCGTAAGAAGCACTGATTTCTTACATGAGATCGTCGGTGTTCTTGCGGAAATTCAAGCAGCCAGTGTAGACAGCTGGCAAGTTTTTCTGCAAAAGCAAGTGCTTTTGCGGAAAAACTTGCCAGTCTAGACACAGTCATGCAGTGTATAAGCGGCAAGGAGTCCTGTGGTACCTTATAGACTAACCGAAGTGTTAGAGCATAAGCTTTTGTGGGCAAAGACCCACTTCGTCAGATGCATGTCATTTTCTTATAGGTACAGGCAGTCCCCCGGTTACGTCAGCCCGACTTAAGTCGGACCCTCAGTTACAAACTAGGGGGGGGAGGCACAGCAAGTGTGGGGTGCTTCCCCCATTGTCGCCGCCTCTGGCGGCACGGGGGGGGGGGGGCTTCCCCCCAGCAGACCAGGAAGATGCGCTTCTCCCACTGTCGCCGCCTCTGGCGGCACGAGGGGCGCTTCCCCCCAGCAGACCAGGGAGACACGGAGCGGCTTTTCTAGCCATGGCGAACGCAGGCAGGGGACCGCCGAGACACGCCGCGGTCCTGCTGCCCGCGTCCTCTGTGGCAAGAAAAGCCGCTCTGCGTCTCCCTGATCTGCTGGGGGGGAGGCGCAGCTAGTGCCCCCCCCCCCCCCCCCCCAGCAGACCAGGCTTTTCTCACCGACACCTGGGGTAGAGCAGCTGGGGGGCTGACGGGTTGGTCCCACAGCGCCGCACTTCGGCGCTGCGGGGACCAACCCGGCAGCACCCCAGCTGCTCTGCCCCAGGCGTCCCCAAGTCAGCCGCTGCTGAAACTGATCAGCGGCTGATTCCAGGAAGCCCGGGGAAGAGCAGCTCTGCCTCAGGCTTCCTGTAGTCAGCCGCTGGTCAGTTTCAGCAGCGGCTGACTTGGGGACATCTGGGGCAGAGCAGCTGGGGTGCTGCCGGGTTGGTCCCCGCAGCGCTGAAGTGCGGCGCTGCGGGGACCTACCCGGCAGCGCCCCAGCTGCTGTGTCCCAGGCGTCCAGATTCAGCCGCTGTTGAAACTGGCCAGCAGCGGCTGAATCGGACGCCAGTTCCGACTTACATACAAATTCAACTTCAGAACAATCCTACGGTCCCTATCTTGTATGTAACCCGGGGACTGCCTGTATATGAGATACTCAGTGTATGGTGATTGTGTGCTGTATCACATGTTGATTAATATAAAATTCTGTTAGGCTAGGAGTACTGGTGAAGCAACATTCAATTTATGGAGGGAAGGAATAACTTGCTGTCAAGTAGATCTGTCTCTAATGTCATAAACTGATAGACTCTTTTGAGTGGACTCTTTCAAGTGTGATACAAGTCCCGTGTATAGAGAAGTGAATGGTATGCCTTGACCTTATTGTCAGGGAAAGATTCAGTCGTGTCAACCCAATAATTAAATAATTGCAGCAAGTTACCAAAAAAGCATGAGTTTGGATTAAAATCGTGAGTTTTCTAAAAAATTTATAATGTTGGGCATGATGTTTATCTGTACAAGGTTTATAGAGCTCATTTTTTCCAGTTTTTGTTGACAACTGAAGCTGGAAATATAGGAATTGAAAGCTGATTTCTCAGGTGGTTATAACCTCAGGAGCTGGGACTAAAAGCAAAAAAAAAAAAGTACTGAAAGATTTGTGACAACACCTAACATCTCTCTCTCAAAAAAAAATTCCTGCGGGATGAGAATGACATTGTGTCCCACAGCCCCTCCCTCCACCCTTAGCAGCATGGCCTTCCACCTCCTCCGCACTCAGTGGGAGCCACAGCCATATGGCCTTCCTCCTTCGGCCTCCCTACTTTGCTCTACCCTGTGCTGGGGAGGGGGGTGGACGCAGGAGCCATGAGCTACATGGCACGTGGCCTCCTCCCAGCGCTACAGGAGCCACGCAGCTTTCCCCTCCCTGGTGCTGAGTGGTGTGTGTCTGCAAAGAGAGCCAAGTGGCCTCCAGCCTGGCACAACCCCCGGATAGCTGGAAGAAGCAAGCCAGGCCTGGCCCAATCCCCTGGTGCTGGAGGGAGCGAGCCGAGTCCGTGATGAGGCCTAGCCCAGCGACTGGGGGAAGTGAGCCAGGCCTGGCAAGGGAGGGGACAGGGGTTGGGCCAGGCCTGGCCTGGCCTGGCCTCTCCCCTCCCCTCCCCTCTCCTCCCCTCCCCATCTCTCTGAGGTAGGTGGGGTGGGGGAGAGCTGGATCTGCTGGGGATGGGGATCAAGGTAGAGCTGAGGCTGGGGGGCAGGGTAGAGTCGGGTCTGCCCCCCTCCAGGGTGGCTTTGAGGCTGGGCTCTCCACAGGAGCAGGGGGAGAAGAGCTGGGGTGGCCTCTAACCCTCCCTATCGGTGTGGGGGGTGGCGGGGAAGAGCCGGGGCCAGGTAGCGTTGGCCCTGGGCCCTCTCCAGCCGAGAGGGAGGTTGGAGAACATAGCAAGTAGGGTGCGCTGCCCCCTAGTAAAATAAAACAAAGTTTTTTCCCTCCCTTAGGTAGACTTCTCAGCATCAATTTGGATACCATGTACTGAACCTGAAATGAAGACGGTGGAGCACACTGGACCTGATAAGTAAGTCTCTGTCAAAAAACTGTTGGACAACTCTCTTCTTTTTCCAGTTTGTGCCTCTTTTTATTTTTTTCTTAATTTAGAGCAAGTCAGCTGTTACAGAAGGACTTGAATAAATGAAAGTTATTTAACTTGTTCATCAATAATTTAGTGCGAGTGTGATAGGAATTGCATAAGTGCTTATAGAATTCAGAAACAAGTGTGTCATTTGTGCTCCTAAATCCTTTAGATACTTTTGAAATAAACACTTGCCAAAATCTCTAATGGTTTTTGGATCTTTATCCTGTGAAATGATAAGTGCTAGGCTTAAAGTTTCTCTCTGTATTTACTCTGATCAGAAAGCAAAGATCATCAGAAAAGCAGGATATGCTTTATTGCTTTTTTAAAAAAATAGAGGAAAAATGCAGTAGGTAAAAGCTGTTCATAGTACATTAAAGTAGGTGGACAAAAATGCTATTTATTCTTGTGTAGGCTTTCAGAATGTGCTATTTTCTTTAAGTCCAGTTTTAACTTAACTTTTCAAATTAATGTATTCATTGGATCGTATGGACAGTGACAACAGATGGGCAAAATATTTTAAATAGGTAAAATGTTGAGTCTGGAGACACTGATAGGTTCACTTACAAACACTACACTAGTCTCAAATATTTTCTCAAAATGTACCCAACATTTGAAGAACCAGTAACAGGAAAGTTCTTCTAGGTCAGGTCATATGTTAGGGGTAAGTCAGAGAGGTCTTGTTGCATACTATTTTTGTTTAGCACATAGTTAAGGAGAAATAAACTACCCTGACTGTTTAAGACAGAATTATTGTAGTAGGGATGGAAAGAGCAGTTTCTGTAGTGGCCGTCCTGTTCACCGCTAGTATTTTCCAAAGAGACTTCATGAAACTAGATGATACTTTTTTCTCTGGAAGATGGTAATATTAACTTTTAAATATTATTAAAATATATACCTTTTCATTTAAAATGCCTTCAACAGATGTGCACATCAAAGTGAATTTTAGTAATTTCACCACATTTCCTTATATAATGTCCAATACTGCAGCTTTTAATAGATGTATCAAAAGCAATTTTCTATTGCAGCTCTCAAAGTTAAAAGCATTAATTGAAAATATGAAAATATCTACTTTAACTCTATTATAAATGGGCATCATGTCTCAGATTTAACTCAAGTAATAATTGTTTAGGGCAACGGATCCCACATTGCCAGGCCGTGCCCTCAATTTTTATTTAGCTTCCCCCGCTGGGGTTCCCCAGGGAATTCCCTTTCCACCCACTTACCCATGCAGCAGCTGGGTGAGTGGGGCTGCTTGCAGCCAGGTGGGCTGCAGCTGGAGCCGGGACCATGGTGAGGCTGTTCCTACTGGGGCACCTTCACTGTGGCCCCGGTTCTGGCTCCAGCAACTGCTACACGAAGGGGCCAAGTGCTCTGTGGAGTGCTACTGTCCCTTCAACTCTGTTCTCCCTCCCTCCCTGATCAATAGGCACCTTCCCAAGGCTTCTAGCTGCTCCCAGCCAGCAGGTACCCACCACGTTGTTATGTATTATTAAGTGCATAGGAAAATATGAATGTGCAAAATGTGTCAGCACTGTTAATTCTGTCTCTTCGATTCTGGCATAACGGAAGCAAAGGTTTTGGACCGGAGAATACCCTTTAACAAGTATTAGCGAGTATTTTATTATTGTTAAAAAATGTGTGCATACAGCAGTTTTTCAAATTCTTGTTAACTATCATGTCCCCGTCCTTTGATTTGCCTGATATATCATGACATAAAATTACCATAATGAATATGCAATTATTTCAGTGTGGTCCGCCAACAGTATTTGAGTGAGTTTGCTGGTCTGCGGTATAAAAAAGTTTGGGAACCACTGCTTTAGGGTAATCCTAGGTAAAATAACTATTTTGGGGAATATGAAAAGTAAAGAAAATAGAATTTTATGTAAATGTTAAACCAATTAGTTTTTTAAATTTTTGGCTGTGATTTTTGGTATCAGGGTTAAATTTACTGTATCCATTTGCATTCTTTTATCAAAAGTAATTTGTGTAGGTATTAATCTGCTATATGTTTAAGAGATTCTGTCTTTCTGCTAAAGAACTCCTAAATGGTAAAAGCCGGGACAACCAAATTTGGTATACAACTTCATATCGTAACTTAAAGCAGGGGTGGGCGATAATTTTTGATGGGGGGGGGGCCCACTCCAAGATTTTGGAAAGTGGTTGAGGGCCACATAATATTAATGGAGGAGAAGCGGGGTCTGAGATGGAGGTTGGGTGCAGAAAGGAGCTTGGGGTAAGGGATTGGAGTACAGGAGGGAGACTGGAGTCTGGGAGGGAGTTGGGATGAAGCAGGCAGTTGTGACCTAGGGTAGGGGACTGCAGTGCAGAGGTTTGAGATGTGACATAGAGTAGGAGGGCATTGTGATCTGGGGCAGGAGATTGGGGTGCCAGATCTGGGAGGGGGTATGGGTGTAAGAGGGGGACAGAGGGTTTGGGTATGTTGAGTGGGGGGGGGGGGGAGATGGGGCAGGAAAGGGCTGGGGTTCCAGCAGCAGCCTGTGACCAAGAGACTTACTTGCCAGCTGCCAAAGTAGCCTGCCTGCCTGCAGAGCTTAAAATGTTTCCCTGCCTCCCCTCCCGTTTTAAAACAGAAACGGAACCCTGCAGCCGCGTTTCTGCACGGGGCTGTGGGGAAAGCTGGGGAGCCTTCCTGGGGCTCTCTGCTGCCTCTGTGGGCTGAATCCAGTGGCTTGGCGGGCCGGATTCGGCCCATGGGCTGTATTTTGCTCAGGCCTGATTTAAAGGAAGAAGAATCACCAGTCAGGTGAAAGAGGCTGGCTGGGGTTGTTTTGCTGAAGCTTCTCCCTTCCTCCCCCCCCCCCCCCCCAATTCATACAGGAACATGGTTGGCTGTTCCCCTTCATCAGGGAGTGAAGGAAATTGCCCGATTGGCTGCGCTCCCCAGCTAGAGTGAGGAATGCAGGGGGGAGATGAACTTGGACCAGCCCCAACTGGGGGACATGCACCACTCCAGTGGTGGCAATGGCGAGGCACTCCTCACCTGGCCCCAAGCTGCTGTGGTAAGAGAGGGTTGGGGTAGTCCTCTCTCCCGGGTTAGCCTGCATACTAAACTCCTCCGCTCCGCTCCACCTCAGAGCAGTGATTTAAATGAAGCATGAACTTTTTCTTTTTCTTTTCAAACCCCCCCCCCCCCAAAAAAAAACGAAAACCAAAAATTGAGTTGTCCCAAGTAATGTTGGGTAAATCTTCTAGTAAGAAACATTATATGGTATACTAAGAGTAAATATGGCAATGCTAAATTTTCTTACATATAAAATAGGGATGTGAAAGTGTAAACATGTACTACATGATTCACTGGGCTTATGGGTTAACCTCTTTGCTTTCTAAGACAGATGCAGCAATGTGGGGGGGCAGGCGGGAGCGGGTGCATGCTAAGAATGTTTAAGACTAGTCAACTAGTTCCCCCCCCCCCCCAACCCGCCCCTTTTCTGCCTCTATCTGATAGAGGCAGCAAAGGGGGGGGGGGGGGGGGAGAGGGGGTACTTCAAAGGGCAGCGCCACACAGCTGATCCCCAGCTCAGCTGTAAGGCGCTGTTTTGTTGATTCAAAGCCGCAGCGCCGCCTGGGGTTGGCTGGGGAACTCCCCAGCTGATCCTAGACTCCATGTGGCATTTCTCCCGAACCCAGGATCAGGTGGGGAGTCCCCAGCTGACCCTGGGTTTTTGGGAAATGCTGCGCAGAACCTGTCGTCAGCTGGGGAGTCCCCTGCTGATCCTGGGTTCCGCTGAAATGCTGCACGGGGCCTGGGATCCCAGCTGACCCTGGGCTCCCTGTGGCTTTTCAAATCAGCAACGCAACATGGAGCCCGGGGTCAGTGGGGGACTGAGAGTGGGCTTCAGCTTTGAAATGCGCAAGAGCCCCCAGTAGGGACTCTTGTTCATTTTGAAGCTGGCATGCCTGCATGCAGCTCAGAGTGAGTGGGACTTCCTGCTGGCCCCGAGCTGCACACGGTGTTCCTCATTCCTCCTTTGAAACTTCAAAGGAGGAATGCGAAAGTGCCCATCGAGTAGTTGATAGAAATTCTGTTGACTACTCGACTAGTCAATTAACCGCAATTTAACATTCGTAGTGTACTGTGAGCTGACTTTTAAGCCAGCTCCTCACACGTACCAGCTCCCATGGAGCTCCCTCCTCCTGCTTTTCTGCGTAGTTGGCAGGCTGCTTCCCCCGTGTATGAATGTGTAACCGCTGAAATTTTCAGTGGTTACGCATTTACCTAAATGATCACATTTTAGCATGCCTAATATAAAATGTATCCACCAAAATAGATCTCAGCTCAAAGTATATTGTTCTCTGGTCATTGCGTGCTCATGCTTGGGATTGCACGTGTGGACAAGAGCAAGCATGAGAATATTTTAGGATATGTCTGCTCTACAGTGTAAGCTCAAGGTTCAAACTCTTACTCAAACCTTGCCTTCCTTACGTCTGTCCATCCATTGTGTTCACCAGGCCCCAGATTCAAGGGCCCCCTGGAGTTGAGGAGTTCAAATCTGAGTCCACCCTGGACTCAGGATTCAGTATTGCTTTTTAGTGGATATGGAATCCCACTGGACTTGATGTCCATCAAAAGAATTCCAGGAGCCAATACTTTTTGTCTTATTGTCAGTCAAGTCTGATGGACACTGAAGTTTTCCTATGCTGCACTACGACCAAGAGTCCAGGGCAGCCGCTTTATGGAGGGGTGCTAGGAAGTCTGGGATATGGGTGGTAGGACTTGGTCATATGATGCAGTGCAGATGCTGGGCCACCAGGTTAGGACTCAGAGTTCAGCAGTTCCTAACCTTCGGTTACAAATGAGTGTAGAGCCTCAACCCCCAGTTCAACAAACCCTCAGTCTGCTAACTCAGGTTCTGTTAACCCTGCAGTTACATTGCGTTAGAGACAGCCTTTGGGCTGTGGCTGGCTTAGTTCAACTGATGGGCTATTGGGGTTAGGCTGGGGGACCCTGAGCCCAAATATTTACACACCAGTCTTGCAGCCCAAGTCAGCTGACCTGGACCATCTATGAGTGTTAAATTGCTGTGTAGACATACCTTTAAGAGTTTCTAAGGTTGTGCGCGTCACTGAGGCTTACCTCCTGTACAACTTATGTGCTATTTGGCCGGTTGCCTGGAGTATGGAGCTGCTAAGTTATGAAGGAGCAGAGATTCTGCTTCTGCTGACCTTTTAGTCCTGCTAACAGGTATTTTCACCTCTGCTTCTCAAAAGGGATTATGTCTAAAATTTAAGATCTCATAATTTTGGTTGTAAACATCTTTTATTCATTAGCCTTTAGTCTAAATAGAAGCAATTAAAACATCTAGTTAATTCACTAGATTTTATGTGTCTGCTTAGTATGAATTGAAATCTAGTTGCATGTTAGCGAGATCAATCAATATCGGACATGTGCCCTGAAATTTTAAAAATGTCACTTCTAGTTTTTAGAAAACTTCCTAAATTAGTGGCTCTCCTAATCTTGTTGGAACCTTCCTGGTGATTGATTAGAAGATTAACACACCCTGTGGTCTTTCCCATCATTCATTGACATAGCTACAGTCATCTGTTTTTTTTCTATCCACTTTTTTCTTTTGTTTTCTATCTTGATAACTTTTGTTCTCTCTCCCCCTCATTTTTCCACTCTCAGAAAAGCTCTAGAATAGACAATCCAAGGAGGGGGAAATGGTAATGTGTTAGTTGCATATGTTCCCACAGTTAAGTTGAAAGTAGAAGAAAAAGTTGGACATGTAGGCTGATACCTGTACATGCACTGAGGTAATAGGGAGAAAAAAGCAGCCATAGCTTTAGGAACATGTTTCCCTCTCTTCGCCTTCAAAAGAGCAACAAAGTGCTTTTCCTCTTTTATATCTGCTCCTCTCCTTTGTTACATTTGTCTTGTTCAGTTCCCCTTCCTTAGACTCCAAAAAACTGGATTTGTTAAAAGGATTTACTTCACGTTTTCTAGGAAATTAGAACTGTACATGACATAAAACATAAATGGCATAATGTTGCTGAGAGAAAATACTAAATTTCATACTCTATGAAGTGATTTAAACTACTTTGAATTTTTAAAAAACAAATATTAATGCAATTTTAACCACTGAGCCACAGATGACACTTGGATAACATTTATCTGTATTAAATAAGTGTTATGTAGATTGAAGTTTGTGAAGCATTTTGAATATGCCAAATATTACTCAAAATCATTTTTCATATACATTAAACTCCTATCCTATTTCAATTTCACCTTTTTGAGCAAAATATTATTTGCCCATTCCTGCATCAATAGGACAAGTCTCTTTTGTGACTGGCTCTTTGGAGAAGAGAAGAAGAGTATCTTTTGGTGTACCATGGAAGAGACCAGTATCTGTGTCAGAATTCTTCCTTGTACCAAATGCTGCAATGGTGGGAACCACCATTTTACCCTTACTTGTCCTCTCAGTGACAACTGCCTCTTCCTGTTGTACTCTTGCCTAAGCAGCAACAAAATGTGCCTGCACTAAAGACTAGGATCAGTGCCTCCTGGCATGGAGCCTAGAACAGTTGTATGCTGAAGAGCTGACTGCTGACAAATGGACAGGAAAAGCCTATGCAAAGCTATCATAGCATGGTCTTGGAGTGGGCTCAGTTGTGGAGTTAGAGATAAACTTACTGTACTAAAATGAGATATGGGTTTTATGGCACAGTGGTAGACTCGGGTGCTTGTGATGAGTGTACAGTTTATTTATGATTATATAACCACATCACTGAATTCAGTTTAAACTTGAGCACCCAAAATAGAGTGATGTGGTTTTAGTTATTCCTGTGATAGGCAAGGTAAAGTATTTCCAAAGATTTTTTTTTTTTTAAAGACTTAGAGAAATGTTCTAAGTTAGTGTTTTTGCCATGGTCCATTGTTAGTTGTACCAGAAGGGAATCTGAGAAATATGTTTAGGTGTTAGGGTGAACCCAAGAAAAGGTTAGCTCTGTTAACAGGGAAAAGAAGGTATTTGGAGATATTTTAATTCTGAGGAAAGCATAGTACAGAGATGAACTAGAGGCTTGTTTGAAGAATCATTTGTAATTTATGGTAATTTTTGGAAGTTATATAAAGCTATTCAGAACTAACCAAAGAAAAATAGTCAAATTTAACGCAAAATTAATGTGTAATATTTTTATGTAGTACTCAGTGCTTTGTACAGTACACATATTGCTATTTCAGGGACCCTCTGCTTTAATACGTGTATCTAGTTTATTAATTCACCTATATATGCATAATCAGGCTAAGTGTAAATATTGTTCCATATCTCTATATAAATTTAATATACAGTGGAACCTCAGTTATGAATATTTCATGAATGGAAGTTTGTAACTCTGAACAAGACGTTATGATCTTTCAGAAGTTTACAGCTGAACATTGACTTAATACAGCTTTACTATGAAGAAAACTGCTTCTTTTAACTATCTTAATTTAAATGAAATAAACTATTTCCTTTTGTCAGTTTTTTTTAACTGTCCCTTTTTTTAGTAGATTACTTTTAACACAATATTGAATTTTATTTGCCCTTTTTTTTTCTTATGCAGCCTAATTTGTGTGCTTCTGGTTTCAAATGAGGTGTCAACCAGTCATTTCATAACTCTAGTGTTTATAACTCCAAGGTTCTATTGTAATAAAATAATGAAAAAGCTGTAAATAAATCTTTCTAAAGACCATGTTGTTGTATTTAGCCCATCAAAGTTCAGTCCTTCAAAGTCATTGGGAATTATGAGTAAAGATCAAGGTTCTGAGTGGCTGTTGGGGATTAAAACAGACCTTCCTGGGATCTGATCATTGATAGTATCAAAAGGAAACTGACACACAGTGTAAGTGTCCTAGGAGTTTCCTAGTTGATCTTTCAACTTAACTTTTTAAAAATTGACTAACTTAGAAAAAAATCCAGTTTTAGTTAGACCATCCTTTAAATGATGTAGTCTAACTTTTTAAAACCTAGTTTAAAACCTGTATTTTTACTACTGCTCTGTTAATATTTACAAAGAGATTTTTCAGGAAGACAATCAGCAAAATTGACTAGATGCAACATTCAGATCCACCAGCTGTCCTGCCTGTCTTTTCTCCTTTACCTTATGCCTTCACCACTCCTGATTATTTGGCATTATCCTGAATCATTTGACTTGTTTTATTTCTTTGTTTCAATAAAATGATCGAGACATGTCTTTCCTCTGCATTTCTCAGCTGCACTTCAGATCATTGACACATGGTGCAGGTACAGTAGGAGCAGACTGGATGTTATGAGGTAGGGAACGAGCAGGGATCTGCAACATAGGTAATGAGTGGCTCTGTTGGGGTGTGGGCGGGGGCGTTCTAAAGCAGCGGTGAGCAACCCATGAGTCAGGGGTTGCAGCTGTCTTCCTGGGGGGGATTGCAATGGATCAGCGCTTTAAATTAAAGGGGCTGCAACAAAATGTTCCCAGCGCCTTTTTTTTCCCTTAACCAAAATGTTCCTGTTCTCTCCCCCTGCCCCTTCTCCTGCTCAACCAAAATTTTCCCAGTCCTGGGGGGGGTCGCAAATTAAAAAAGGTTGAGCACCACTTGCTCTAAAGCACAGTATTTCTGCTGAGTGACAGGACGGAGGTGGGGAGCGGGACAAACCCATGAAACTGTATTTCTCAAACTGTGGGTCCCATCGCAAGCAACCTATAGGGGGATCGCAGTATCACAAAGTTTGAGAACCCCTGCCATGAAGGATCTGTGCTCTGACTCTCCTGCTGCTTTTCTAAAAGTAGACCTAGTATTTTCAATCAACGAAAAAGCAGTTTGTATCGAGATCGATGTTTCTTTTGTCACTTTTGTTTTATCTGTATTTTCTCTTTCCTTGATGTGTCTGAGTTCTTTTTACCTTGCTCTTACTTTCATCTTTTCCTTCTCCATCATATTGTCCTATTCCAGCCTTTTTGTATCTGTTCCCCTCATCCCTTCCTCGAATACTTATATAGCACTAGATTTTAACAACAGCTTTGATGTCTACTGCTAAAAATCCTATGAACAAATAAAACCTAAATAGCAGTTTTTCTGTTGAAAAAGATACTCTAATATGACTTTTAATAGTGACATTGCCCTAGTTATATAGCCTGACATGGAAATTCACGTCTAAATAAATGATCAAAATGTCACTGGACAATTTCCCATTGAATGTGGGGGAAGCACATTTAGACCAGGCTTGAGAATTTCTGAAAATCTTATCCATAGATATTGCACACAATTCCAACAACTTGTGACTCTATAATGTCTACAAATGATAAAATTTAAATCAGAGTTAATACTTGATATTTTGAGTGTTTGTACCACCATTTGAGGTATGAAGGTATTTTAGTTCTTGAGCCACTAATTTTTTTTAAAATTTTGAAATGTTGAAATTGTAATTTTTTTTTAAATGTAGCAAAGTAACTGCAAAATACAATTGTTATATATTTAGTGGGTTTTGTATTAGGGTATTGCAAATCAGGCAACAATTAACTGTATTTCTGGGTTAGAACTTACAACATGAATCATGCCTACCCTCAAAACATGCAAAGCAAAAAACATTTTTAGATTACAATCCTTGGAAAAAGGATTGCACATATTTGAAGTCTAGCACAATACAACTGTTTTCTTGAGGTGTGTAGACGCTACAGGAATATAAATGTCTAATAATTGATCAAATCCTTACATTTAAAATAAACCCACGTTCCTTAAATGCTTTTCACTATTTTTAAATTACAAAATGTCTTTGAGTTGGGATGTGAACGTGTAACCATGTATGAGCCTGAGCTGATTCGGTCATGTGCACGATTACACAGAGCCCTACCCCCATCTCCACCACCTCTGTATCAGAAGTAGCAGTGCAGGTGGGCAAGAGGGAGCTGGTATTTGCAGGGAGCTGGCTCTCTGTGAGCATTTGGTCCCTGTCCCCTGTCCCCATGCTGCTGCCTCTGATACAGAAATTTCTCCTGCTATTAACATCTGTATTTCTATATAAAAAAATCTATTTGTGGGACACATCCAGCCCACTTAATTAGCCTCATTAACACAGATCCTACAATTGACAGGTACTACTTCTGCTGTTTTATATATCTTTTGGTTTCTTATTTCCACACATTCTGAAGTGAGCTTTGCCCATGAAAGCTCCTGATTCTATATATTTTGGTTAAGGTGCCAAGCAACTGCTTGTTTTTAAGGTGCCAAGCAACTGCTCGTTTTTAAAGTTACAGACTAATAAGCCCTCTGATATACTTAAGCTTGACAGTGTCTTTTTAACTGAAACAACCGTTATAAACAAATGTAAGTTCAGAAATATCAATAGCAACTTGAAATCAGCACTTTATTCTATTTGTAATGTAAACCAAATGGTTTCTGTTTATGTACAATAAAATTATGTTATGATTTATGTTGTGGGTACTAGTATTGCTAATTTTAACATTGTAGCATAGTTTTAAGGCTGAAGATACAGCAGCTGGAAAAGTGAACCCCTTGCATTTGTTAATTGTGACTTCATATTCGTATTTTCAAACCTGTACCCCGACCAGAATGAATTATTGACTTGGTTGCAGTCTCTGACCAGGCACCTAGAGATTTTAGTGATGCGGGGAGAAATGAATCATCTCTGGTTAGTCAGAACCCTCCACAGTCTGAGAGAGAATAGCTAGCAGCTCACATACCTTTGTAGCTGAATTCCTCAGTCCTCCCACTCTTCTCTGTCAGCCTAGGTCTCTGGGTTTCTTCTCCTGTTCCATCGCTTTCTTGCTTTACTCTAGTCTATATTGCATTCTTATTCCTGACTATTCTGGTTTCCTGCCTTTCTAGGGAGGTGACGGGGATTCGGGAACCAGCTGCTGTCACTGCACTTCAGGTGCTTGCCTTGTCTTTCCCAACAGCTTGTATCCAACTGTCACAGAATCTCCATGAACCATCTAATTCCAGCATTCTTCCCCCTATCCTAGTAGAGATGTCACACAACATTCCAGATCTGTTTCTGCTTGCTGCCACAGGTTTTATTCAGTGAAACCTCATTGACATTGCCTTCAAATTACTGAGACTCAGATGCTCTTTTTTTCCCTATTACAGTTCAGACAGCTAGCAGTGATACTTTTGTGTACCCCAATGTATAGATTAGAATTTTGCACTATCCTAGTTCCTCCTAAAATAAGATGTTCCCTTTAGGTCCCAATTCTAGAATATTTGTAAATTACCAAATGTATTTTTTATTCTAGTAAGTATTTCAATAGTACCTAGAGAACCACACCAAAACCAGGCATTGTAGAAATTTGTAGTAAGACTTTCCTTGCCCCAAAGAGGTTGCATAATCTAAGTAGACAAGAGAGTGGTGGTATTTTTGTTTTAGGTGTGAGGAACAGAGGTGCGGAGAAACTGAGATTTGCACGAGATGTGGCAGCATTGGAATGGAATCCAGATATCTGGAGTCCTAACCCTGGGCTTAATCATAAGACTTCCCTGTTGTTCCAGTTTGTCATTGTTAAAAAAGGTGAATCAAGTTTTAAAAGGAAATTTTAAGAGCATAAACACAATAAAACAGATATTTAAAATTCTTTGTGTTTACAGTAAGTGTTTTTTTCAGTATTACTAATCAGATGTCCTAAGAATAATTTTGTCCTTTTTTATTCTGCCGTATCCTTTTTGTTCTTCTTCTGGCGACTGTTCTAGATATTACTCTTACTTTGTTTTTTTTTGTGCTGGTAGTAATTTATCTCACTTGCAAATTTACATTTCTCTAAATTCTTATCCTATTAAAATGTCCTCAACTTATCTAAAATATTCAGAATATTAGCATTGTTCAGACTTTATAAGTTTAAATTAAAACTATGTACTTCATTAATCCTCCAGGAGATGAATAAAGATATTAGATATGTCTGGTCCCCAACCACTATAAGTTGTTCCCGTGGCATTATAGGGGGTGTAAATATGATGCAGTTAACTGACTGCAAGGAGAACTCCACCTAATCAAAAGACACATGGCCTGGGGAGAGGGTGCAGCATGATGCTACAAACATTTTTGGTTGTTACAGGCTAATACACAGTCGTTAAGCAGCCCCTGAACTATAACATTTCTAATGCTGCGCTCAGCTTGCCAAAAATCCATGTGACACAACTAACTTTAGGCCAAGTCTACACTGGCAAGTTACTTAGTATGCTCTAACTCCACAGTGCTGTAATTTTCAAGGTGTCCACACTGGCAAGGCACTTAGCGCACACTAGCTCTGTAGTTGCCTCACTCTAGGTAAACCTCCTGGATGGGAAGCATAGAGATTACTGTGATCTGTAAACAGCACTAGAGTGCCAGTGTGGACACCATGGTATAGTATTGTGTCATGACTGGCCTCTGGCATCCTTCCCACAATGCCTTTTCTTATCTCTGTTCATATGTTTAACTCTACTGCCCTGCTCTCAGGTGACCAACCCTCAGACCTGCTCTTTGCATCGTTTTTGAAACATGAAAATCCCCCTCCTGTTTGCTCAGTGCTGTGTTCTTAGTGCATCTTTCCATCATGCCATGCCTGCTCCTTGCCCCAGGAGATTTCATCAGTGTTTGAGGTGAGGAGGCTGTCCAGTTCCAGCTGTACCTATGGGCAGATCTCAAAGATGCTTAACTGAAAGGGGCCATGACTGGGACACCCTGCAGTGCAGGATCTAAGTCAAGGAGCTGTGAAACATCTGCCACTTGGGGCAGGAAGCAAACTGCTGCGCCAGTCCCGCACCCACAGCCTGCCAGTGCTACAAAGAACTGGATTATATTCTTGGAGGCAACCCTATCTTGGCTCTGAAGACCCCCATGGATATTTCATCCAACAATGGACCAAGCCAGGAGGAGGAAATCATGGACAAGTGTGCTGAGTGGTAGGGAGACCCAGAACAAGAGCAGGACTCATCATCCACAGATGCCTTTGATCAGGAGCTGTTTTGTACCTCTGAAGAAGTGAGCCTGTGGCAGTAGTAGGAGGCTGCAGATGAAGAGCTTAGTAAGTGGGTTGGGTCTTTGGAAGCACTCAGGCAAGTTGCTGGGAACAAAAGAATTCTAGAAAGGAGGCTTGGTTCTGTTAGATCTACCAGCACAGGGTTACTCAGATTCTGAACGGGGTGTTGATACAATCTCTTATTTCACAGTAATCTGCCTCAGATCTCATTAAATGTCTCATACAGCTGCTGGGCCAGGTGTCTGCACAGATTTGCTGGCAATGCTCCTGCGCTCTTTGTCCTCTGAAGGCTGACGTTCCCTCACCATTGTGCTGTCAGCGGTGGGAGAGTGGGGGGGGGGGGAGGATGCAGGGGTGGGACAGTGCTAAAGTCATTGATGTACAAACACAAGGGCTACGTCTACACTGGCCCCTCTTCCGTAAGGGGCATGTAAATTTCAAGAGTCGTCGTAGGGAAATCCGCGGGGGATTTAAATATCCCCCGCGGCATTTAAATAAAAATGGCCGCCGCTTTTTTCCGGCTTTTAAAAAAGCCGGAAAAGAGCGTCTAGACTGGCCCCGATCCTCCGGAAAAAGCACCCTTTTCCGGAGGGTCTTATTCTTACTTCAAAGTAAGAATAAGACCCTCCGGAAAAGGGCGCTTTTTCCGGAGGATCGGGGCCAGTCTAGACGCTCTTTTCCGGCTTTTTTAAAAGCCGGAAAAAAGCGGCGGCCATTTTTATTTAAATGCCGCGGGGGATATTTAAATCCCCCGCGGATTTCCCTACGACGACTCTTGAAATTTACATGCCCCTTACGGAAGAGGGGCCAGTGTAGACGTAGCCAAGGCGTATATGGTCCTGGATGGAACCTACAATTAAGTAAAAGACCCCTTCTTTGCTTTTCTGCTCACCCTAAGCAGAGAGATGTCTTCTGGGATGAATGCAGTGTGTGGAAATGAGTGGCCATTACTATCGGGCACCCCATGCCCCTCCCACAATGCTCTCCTCAAGTTACACTGGCCCAGAGTGCAGTACCGCCCAGCATGAAAGAGAACCTAGCTGTTCCCTGGTACAAATGAGACTCCCAGCCTCCTACACCAAGGGATTCCTTAGCCCTGGTGGTGAACTGACCATTGTGGGGTTCCTGTATCTTATGGGTACTAGGTATGTGAACAGTGCAGGTGTTTAAAAGGGGTTGGTGCAGTGTTGTATCTAGTGTTAATGTTACAATTGTGCCTTGATAGAGCTGACCTTGGCATGCCAGTCTGAAGTCATAGTGCCTGCGAAGAGGCTCAAAAAGTCTAGTGTGCGCCCCCACAGAACTCGAGAGGAGTTTTTGCATGACATCCTGAGTCACTCTGACACCAAACATAAAGAATTGGAGCAGAGGGTCAGTGAGAGGAGGGCAGGGCTTTTAAATGTTATGAAGCGGCAAGTGGACAAGATGGAGCGTATGTGCGACTGTCCACTCTCCCTCTCTGCCATAGCTGGTGTCCCAAAATTGTTTTCCATACACCCAACCTCTCTGTCAATGCCAATGCAATTTGGCCATCACCCTATTCCCAGGCATCACGCAATGCGCTCCACACCTGCCCTACCAAACCTTCACCCATACAGACTCCCACTGTGCTCAACCCTCATTTGTATGCAGTTTAGCTCTGATGAAATGCAGCCCCTCTTGCACAGCACAGATAATAGGGTTGCACTTGAAACTTGGACATATACAAATCTATAAAACTCCTGGAGCATGCCTTACTTCCTGCCTCTCCTCCTTCCCCCGTCTCCCACCCAGTGCAGATGTTTCATGGTTTGTGTGTCCTACATTTACTATGTTTAATAAATGAAATTCATGTGTTTCAAAGCAATCTTTATTCTTTTACATGGAAGCAAGCAAGCCTACCCCAGCAGAGCTATGGTCACTGTAGCCTTAAGTGCAGCACATGGACCAATGAGGATAAGCCCCTAGCAATGCAGTCACTGCACTCCTATGCATGGCAACCAGTTTTAGTGACTTTCCGCATCAAATTGCAACTTCAAGGCATCCTTAAGCCTTGTAGCCCTGGTCTCGGGCTGCTCAAACTTGGTTTTGAGGCACTGAGCCTCAACAGTCGAGCTCTGAGTTGAAGCTTTCACCCCCCGCTTTGCAAATATTATGAAGAGTGTAGCATGCAACCATAACCATAAGGATATAATCATTGGTCATGTCCAACTTCCTGTATAAACAACACCAAGGGGCTTTCAAATGGCCAAAAGCATACTCCACCATCATTCTGCACTTACTCAGTGTATTATTAAACCTCTCCTTGCTGCTGTCAAGGCTCCCTGTGTGCGGCTTCCTGAGCCACAGCATTAAGGGATAGGCAGGGTCTCCATGGGTCACAGTGGGCATTTCCGCATCCCCCACAGTGATATTCTGGTCTGTAAAAAAAAAAAAAAAAAAAAAAAATCCTTGCTTGCAATTTGATTTTTTGAAAGATGCAAGCATTATACACCTTTCCGGACCAGTCTACATTAATGTCTGTGAAATGCCCATGTTGATCCACAAGGCCCGCGGAACCATGGAGCAATGGCCCTTGTGATTACAGTACTGGGAAGCTAGGTAGTCTGGTGCCAGAATTGGAATGTACATGCAATCTGTCACCCCTCTGTAGTTTGGGAAGCACATCCATTTAAAGCAGTCCACAATTTCATGCACGTTGCCCAGAGTCACATTTTTTTTGAGCAATATGCAATTGATGGCCCTCTGCATAAGCTCAACCGTTGACTTTTCCATTCCAAAGGAACCCAAAAGCAGCATTCCACTGTGATCTGCACCTCTGTGAATGCCACAGGAAATCTTGTATGTATGGGTGCATGGACTCTTCATCATTACTTTGCAGCGTCAGGAATAATTCAGCTGCCATTCATGACATGTTAGTGATCAGAATTTTATCAACTGCTGGGGATCCAGTCCTGCACACAGAGGAGGCAGCGCAGAAGTCATTGAGAAATGGCAGCAAAGGCAGATGGAAGCACGGGGGTTGCTGGAATATCAAGTGATTCACCACAAAACATTGGTACAGGACCCAGGACCTCCCCTCCACCTTCCCGCAAACCTGTGTTGCTCTGTGGGATAGTTGCCCAGAGTGCACCGCTCCAAAAGCCACTGCAAGTATGGTTACACTACTGCACTGGTGGCTGACATGGACACCCAGTAGCGTTTTCACTGCTGCGCTCTGAGACGCACTGTAATTACCAGCCCTTTACATCTGCCAGTGTAGATGTGGCCTTAGTTACAGACCCTCATTACCTCTTCCCAACTCTTGCCCTCACAAATCATGCTGTGAGGCTCAGCACAGGGGGGGAAAAAAAGTTGGTCTTGGAACCTAAAGTACTAATCCTGCAATTTGATCCACTTTGGCTGATCTGTGCCTGTGCAGACCCCTGTTAACTTAGTAGGACTGCGAGAGTCCCGCACCTCCTTATCTCTTTTTAGCTGAGGTCCCAGTGTGAGAACCGCTGCCATACTACTTTCCTTAATTCAAAGACACATATGACTTTCAGTTGGAGTTTGAAAATGTTACGCATTTGAGAATTTTGCGTGCATATTTTACAGTATTTTAAAATTTGCATTTTAACAAATATGACAACTGTGTGTGCTGAAGTAGACATTTACATTTAGAACTATATCAAATCTTTTTTCTTAAGATACCAGATGATAAGTTCATTGGAACTGTGGTTAAATTTTCTTAATTCTGAATCAATGAGAAGCATTTCAAACTCTCTTAAAGTTAGAGGTATATAAAATCATGAGTGGTGTAGAGAGGGCCAATAAAGAAAAGTTATTTATTAGTTCCCTAAATAGAAGAACTAGAGGTCACCAAATGAAATTAACGGGGAGCAGGTTTAAAACTAATAAAAGAAAGTTCTTCTTCACACAGCGTGTAGTCAACCTGTGGAACTCCTTGCTAGAGGAGGCTGTGAAGGCTAGGACTATAATAGAGTTTAAAGAGAAGCTAGATAATTTCATGTAGGTTAGGTCCATAAAAGGCTATTAGCCAGGGGATAAAATGGTGTCCTTGGCTTCTGTCTGTCAGAGGCTGGAGAGGGATGGCAGGAGACAAATCGCTTGATCATTGTCTTCGGTCCGCCCTCTCTGGGGCACCTGGTGTTGGCCACTGTTGGTCGACAGGATGCTGGGCTGGATGGACCTTTGGTCTGACCCAGTACGGCCGTTCTTATGTTTCCAGTGTACACACTAGTTACAGTGCCACTTCCAGGAGAAAATCATGTGGATCTTTACTAGAAAGAAGTATTTTCTCACCGCAGGAGGAAAACCCCTTACAATATTTTTCTGCAAAACCAAAAAAGCATCCAATTGTACAAAAATTATTTATCAGTCTTGACACCCCCCCCCCCATATCATTATTCTATATATTTGTGGTCCTCCCCTCCTCCCAGTATACACGTCATACTTTTTGAAAGATGACCTTAAGAGAACTATTTTCAAAACTTGATGAAATGAGTGTTAAGGGCTATTAGACATATTTGTCTTTGGAAAATCCACAGTATTTATATAGTTTGCACTAAATATGTTCTACAGAATATCTGTTTTATGCATGTCTAATATTCAAGAGAAAGGTTTTTGCTTCATATCCTGTATTTCTAGAAGTAGCACTAAAGCTGAAATAGAGTTTATATGTCCAGTGTGTAGGCAAGCATGAATCCTGTACACTAGTTATAAGCAGATTTAGATTTCATTGCATGCCACTGTACATGTTTTTGGAAAAATCTGATTTTTACAGATTGAAATCCTATGTAGAGTTGAATGGGGGGAATAATCATGTTTATGGATGATAAACCATTTTAATTCTTATGATGGATGCTCCAATTTTTTGATGCTCAACTTATCATCTTGAAGGGGTCTGATGATTAGCTGAGGGTTGAATAATTCCTGTAAAGTAGGTTTCCTAAATTGGGAACTAGCCTGTAGGCCTAGAATTCTTGTGTTTATGCCTACATATGAGTATATTTAAGGCAGTGTTTCCCAATTTTATTTGGCCATGGAACCCTTTTCAGCTTTTCAGAATTTCAAGGAATCCCTAGATTTGTCAAGCAAAAAAAAAAAAAAAAAGGGAGGAACCCACGAATGCATGAGAATCACATTCCTTCACCACCCCTTTGAGGCCCCACCTTCTCTGTTCCCCTCCTCCACATCACTTGCTATTCCCAGCCATTATACACTCTCACTGGGTTGAGACAAGAGGTACGGGCCCTGGGGTGGGAATGAGGGATTTGGGTGTGGGAAGGGGTAAGAAGTGCAAGCTCTGGGAGGGAATTTGGATGCAGGAGAAGGGGATGCTGGCTCAGGGAGGGGGCTCCAGGCTGAGGAGTGCCGAGCAAGTCACAGGCTGGTGGATGTGAGGGTGCAGGAGTTTGGGCTGGATATGTGAGGGGCTTAGGGCAAGGAGGCTGTGAGTATGATGGACTCAGGACCCAGAGTTGCCATGTGTGGATGATGCAGGAATGTTGTGGCAGAAGACTGAGGATGTGGGGATGCAGGAGTTTGGGGATGTAAGAGGCTCAGGACAGGGGGTTCCAGTGTATGATAGGCTCAGATTTGGGGTCCGGTGCTGCAGGAGTATTATGATGCTGTAGTGAGATGGGGATTTGGCCCCAATTGGGGGCATGTTGGCCCGGCTTCATTTTTAAATAAAATATTATGTCAAACTCAAAAGGTTTTAGCATTGTCTTTATTTATGAGAGGGGCAAGGAACCTCTTTTGAGTCAAGGGTCATTGACCCACAGAAAAGTCAGTTGGGGCCATGCAAATGAGATGCAAAAAACCCACTCCAAGCCTCACTAATGTGGTCCCAACTATGCTGGTGTGGGCAGGGGACAGGGTGCTAGTGAGTGCTGGGGCCAGGGAGAAGTTGCTTCTGGGTGGTAGAATGCTGGCACAGGTGGCAGGGTGCTGGGCAGGATGCTGGGGTAAGGGACATGGTCCTGCTGGGCACTGGGGTGGGTGGCAGGGTGCTGGGGCCAGGTCCAGGGTGCTGCTAGGGTGGATGGCAGGGTGCTGGGGCCAGGGACAAGGTGGTGCTTGGTGCTGCGGTGGGTGGCTGGGTGCTGGTGACAGTGCTGGTGGGGGCAAGGGACAGGGTACTTGTGGGGGGGTCTGGACAGGGGCAGCTGGAAGCAGTACCTGGCAATCCTATAGCGCCTCTGGGTTATGGGAAGTGTGCGACTGCATTTCCCCTCCCCATACAGCTGGTGCATGCGCTGCCTGAACAGCAGGGGCTCTTGCACTCCAGCAACTTCTGCAGTTCTGTTCTGGGGGCAGGGGGAGGGCGCAGTGAGTCCCAGGGCACAGCGCGTTGCCTTCACAGTCGGAGCTGCGCAGACTCCAGTCTCCTGACCTCCCGCCCCTGCACCGTGCAGAAAGGTGGCGGAACTAAGTTGCTGGGTGCCACAGCCCCAGCTGTTCAGGCATTGCGCGCCAGCTCCTTTGGGGAGGGAAAGTGCTTCCCTCCCTGCTGTGTGTCACGTGGGTTCACTTCTGTCTGCCACCCCCCTAGTGTGCCGGCCAGGAGCAACTGTTCTCCTCTGCCCCCACCTCTCTACGCCTGTGTTGCTGGGGAGGCACGGGAAACAAGTGTGCTGCTTCTTTAAGAAGCTGGCTAGCCAGCTCTCTCTCTCTCTTTCAGAGGGGGCAGGGCAGTGCTGGCTCCTCACAGAACCCCTACGTTCGCTTCGCGAAACCCCAGGGTTCCGTGGAGCACTAATTGGGAAACACTGATTTAAGGGATAAGTATTAACTAATTTCTCATACACTCACCATTTTCCAAAGATTTTTTTTCTTTCCTCCCTTCTCCTACGCCTTGTTTTTTTCCCCCTTTGAGGGTTTCCTGCCCACCCCTCTATGTGTTGTTACAAACTTGTGAAAGTAGGTAGCAAATGAGTTATTTGATTCCCACTCCAGAAGCTCGTGCTCAAAGTCCCAGATGAAATCACATTACACAACCCTGTATTAAGTGCTGCCTGATATTGTTGTGGAGGATTTTCTTATCTTCTCTGCAAAAAGTGTCATTTAATTTACTTGAGTCTCTTTTGCCCCACACATAGCCCACATCTGCCCAATCTGCAGCATCAAGAGAGCTCTACTTTCTAAGCCTGGTGATCAGTATGGGTCCTCTTCTTTTCCTCCTTGAGAAGAAGAGGCAACTGTCACTTTGCACAGGAGGGAGCAGAGCTATTGAGAGTGTTGGGTTTTTTTGCTACCCGCTTTCTACATGTGAAAAGGATATAGATTGCTCCTGCTTTTCCTGGGAGGGAGTGCTACCTCTTGAAGCTGCTGGGGTAGGCTGTTCTTCCTGAAAAGATTAGGAAAATGCTGACCCTAACGAAACAAAAGGGTTTTTACTTGTAAGTCTGAAAGTCATATAAAGGCTGTGGCTGTTCATGTCCTCCCAAGATTGCCTACAACAGTGGCCAAAAATCCTGTTAACTCGGAGAACTGACAGCTCTATTACAGCTACTTGGTACCACAAACACATACCTGTTTTGCTGTATGTGCCATGTAGATTTTGTTACCTTGTCTTGTGGAGGTAGAGCTTACAGGGAAGCCATCATTCTGTTGTGTGCCTCCCCGCCCTTGGTGAACATTAGCCCCTATAAACGTAACTTACACAGACAAGTGCATTTTGTGGTGGTAAGAGTCAGGTGTTGGTCATTGGTGGTTCTCTAGCATTAAAATGCTGATCAATTTAATCAGTGAGATTTAGTAGGAGTCAGCCAGAAGCTGTGCCCTCCAGCCTTGCTGCTAACCTCTGTTCTTCCCTCATCTTAACTATGTTAGCTTGGTAATTCCAGCACCTGAGTCTCAGACTGACACAGACTCTGTCTGATGTCAGGCCAGAAGTGCTTTGATGAACCACAGGCAGTTAGGTCAGTAAGAACAGCGGCTTTTGTAGCTGAATTTCAAGCTGTGGTCCACTACAATTTCAACTTCCCCTTCTGTGAGCCTCTTGTTACTAATAAGAGCTAAGAAAAAGAAAGAAGGGATCAGGGTGATAGAACTGGAATCCAAGGCGTCAAGCTGGAAGCCTGCAGTTCTTCTAGAAGGCAGCTGCGTCCTGTTGTGTCAGAAAAGGAAGTTGCTGACAGAGCCAAGCAAATTCATTATTTTTTGTGGTATAGTTCAATTATCTGGAATAAACAGTTACTGCATTTAATTAAAAAATAATTCTAAAGCTACTTACATCCAAAATGTGTAAGGTGATGGAGTGAATTTTTGAGTTCATGAAGACTGTGGTTATTCAGCTAGAGCAGGGATGGGGAACCTTTTTTTGGGTCGGGGCAACTGACCCACAGAAAAATCAGTTGGGGGGCCACACACAAGTGAGAAGAAAAAATCCTCACTGGTGTGGCCCATGACTGAGAAGGAGAAACACTCCCCACATTCTTCTCCCACACCAGAGCCTAGAAGGGCCCAGCCTAGTAGATTTTGTGTGCTCCAGCCCCACGGAGCGCCAGTGTGTGTTCCCCAATGCTATGTGGTACCTGATCCTTGGGGGCTGGATCCAGGCATCTGGGGGCCACATCCATTCCCCGGACCTTATGTTCCCCATCCATGAGCTAGAGAAGGGATAGAGAACTTTTTTGGGGGTCGAGGACCACTGACCCCCAGAAAAGTCAGTTGGTGGGTGGGGGGGCGCACATAAGTGAGAAGAAAAAAAACCCCTCACTAATGTGGCCCCTTACTGAGAAGGAGAAAGACACTCCTCACATTCACATCTCATACCAGGGCCTTGGGGGCCCCAGCCTTGAAGATTTTGTGTGCTCCAGCCCTCAAAGGAGCAGCAGGGGGCTGGAGCACCAATACAGGTGCCCCAATGCTGGAGGAAACATGCATCCGGTCCTTTGGCTGCATCCGGTCCCTTGGGCCTGAGGTTCCCCAACCCTGAGCTAGGGGAACGTGAAGAACTGTTTCAGCAAACTGGATGCATTTTAAAGGATACATATTACCTCGTCAAAACTTTAGAAACACATATTATATGGAACATTCATTTGTCCTCTGAAGAATTATAACAAATTTGCAGATTGAATTCAATCACTGAAATGTGAAATAAGGATTTTAGTTTTAAGTGCAAAATTCAAAGCTAAAATAACTAGTTTGAACCTATGTGTATTAATGTGAATAATGTATTTATTAATGTTTAAATGCTAGGATGTTATATGCAGGATTGCATATTAAATAAGCCCACTAGTTTTATAAGTATCTTCAATTTTCATATATTGAAATCTGAACCGTTTAACTTGGGTTTCTTTTTATTTCTAGATGGTGTGAAAGGATCATAATTATCTAATCAAGATGAATATAATGGCTTCCTTGATGAGGAAAACAGAACATTCAGTTCATAGGCTTATGTCTACGACATGAAGTATTTAACCATAGTTGTCTCTGAGAAATTAATTTGTGACCTGAGATCTACTGGTCCCGGAAAGAAATTGAGATTTCACAAATTTGAGCTATAACTTTTCCAGTACATTTTTGCCTAATCATATTTACATTTGCACAAAAAAAATATTGAATACAAAAATCAAGGATTATGCTGATGCATTTTTGTTTGTGCATTGCACATGATATATAATTTAAACTAAATTATAATTCATTTTTGTATTTATTTATTTCTTAATACATGAAGATTCAGCAAGAATAATTTGTCATCCATGGAAAAAAATAAGACCTATTCCTCAAAAATGGTTAGTAACTTTGTGTTAGATGAAATCAACAATTTAAAAGTAGAGCAAGAAGAAGAAAGTATAAATAATTGTACTTTGGAAGGAATGGATATAAAAAATGAACCTGAAGATTTCAAACATACAGACAGTAGTGATGAACAAGAAGACAAAGAAAAACATTTAATCAGTAATAATCCTGTCAAATATTTATCCACAGAAAATGAAGATGATTATGGATCTCTGTTTTCTCAATACAGTAGCACTCTTTATGATGTAGCAATGGAAGCTGTGACACAAAGCCTCCTTTCTAGTAGAAACATAAGCTCCCGGAAAAAATCCCCTGCTTGGAATCATTTTTTTATATCTCCTCGAGACAGCACTAAAGCAATATGTATGTACTGTATGAAAGAATTTAGTAGGGGTAAAAATGAAAAGGACCTAAGTACAAGTTGCCTTATGAGGCATGTGAGGCGCGCTCATCCTACTGTCCTTATTCAAGAAAACGGAAGTATTCCGGGTCTATCTTCTTTTTCTTCGCCTTCATTGTTACTGTCTCCTCAATCTGCAGATGTTGGAGATTTAAGTGCTGTGTTATCACCTATAAAACTGGTCAAGAAAATTGCTTCTAAGATACCATCTCCAGATCAAGTAATTGAGGAATCTGTTTCTGTCGTCTCTTCTAAAGAAGTATCAGACCTGCCAGTTTCTGAAAAATGCAGCAAAGAAGAAGTTATGGTCAGGTCATCTCCACCCTTACCACACAATCAGTATGATGAAACTATGGAGAATGTAGTGGAAAAAACTGTTCCAATTCCAAAGAGTACATCAGGTTCTAGAAGAAGATCTGCTGTCTGGAAACATTTTTATTTGTCTCCGTCAGATAATTCTAAAGCAGTCTGCATCCACTGTATGAATGAATTCAGTAGAGGAAAGAATGGAAAAGATCTTGGAACTAGTTGCTTAATAAGGCACATGTGGCGAGCCCATCGTTCCATTGTTTTGCAGGAGAATGGTGGTGGTACAAGCATACCACCCTTGTATTCTGCTCCTCCAACTTTATTGCCTTCTTTAGTGCCCTTCGATGGTGATCTGAATTCTGGGTCGTCCTCTCCAGGAAAACTGATTAAAGAATCAATGTCTGCTTCTTCTTCTCCAGATAGAATGGCAGAGGAAATCCATTCTACTCTCCCTTCTGGAGATTCTCTGGTGGAAGACTCATCAGTATTGTCATCTGATGATATAGGTGAAGCCTCTTTAGTGTCTTCTCCTGAGAAGCAATGTGAGGGATTAAGTCCATTGATATTTGAACATAGCTCTGTGTTTCAGCAGAATAAAAGGATTATGAAAAGGCTTAAATCAGAAGTTTGGCATCATTTTTCACTGTCTCCCGTAGACAGTCTAAAAGCTGTATGTAGGTACTGCAGTTGTATGATAAGTCGTGGCAAAAAAGGAGATGTAGGGACAAGCTGCTTGATGAGACATTTATATAGACGCCACCCTGAGGTGATTGGGAACCAAAAAAGCTTTATAGATGCAAGTTTGGCAAATTCTCCTTATGCTACTTTGGCTTCTGCAGAATGTTCATCTTCAAAATTGATTGACTTACCCCCTATGGTTACAAATGGTAATCCGATTATATATCCTGTCAGTAGCAAGAAGACCTCAAAACTGTGGAATCACTTTTCAGTTTGTTCTGCAGATTCAACTAAAGTAATATGTATGCACTGTGGACATACAATAAGCAGAGGGAAAAAGCCAACAAATTTGGGTACAAGTTGCCTTCTAAGACATTTGCAGCGGTTTCATAACAATGTGCTGAAAACTGATGTTTCAGAGACAGTGTTGTCCTCTTCTGTGGATAATCACATGCCACTGAGCACAGAATTATTAGGATCTTCAACCTTTGATGAAACCAATGACAAGTTTTGTGATTCTCACCCAGTTGCCAAAAAAATTACAAGTCTTGTAGCTGAAATGATTGCACTCGACCTTCAGCCATATTCTTTTGTAGACAACATTGGCTTTAACAGGCTGCTTGAATACTTGCAACCTCAGTATTCTTTACCTTCACCATCATATTTTTCTAGGACAGCAATTCCAGAAATGTATGATAATGTGAAACAAATAATTATTTCACATCTGAAAGAAGCTGAAAGCGGACTAATACATTTTACATCAGGAATATGGATGAGCAATCAAACACGGGAATATCTAACGCTCACTGCTCACTGGGTATCATTTGAGTCCTCATTTAGACCACAGTGTGAAGATTACCATTGTTCAGCACTTTTAAATGTGTCACAGATTGATTGCGACTACAATGGCATCAGTATTCAAAAACAACTAGAATATTGGTGGGAAGCCTGGATAACTTCCATTGGCCTTCAGATTGGGATTACTGTTACAGATAATCAGAGTATAGGGAAAACATTAAATGAAAGTGATTATTCAAGTGTGCAATGTTTTGGTCACACTGTTAATCTCATAGTAAATGAGGCTATTAAAAGTCAGAGAATGGTTCAAAATTTGCTTAGTATTGCAAGAAAGATTTGTGAACGTGTTCATCGGTCTGCAAAAGCAAAGGAGAAATTAGCAGAGTTACAAAAAGAATATGAGTTGCCTCAGCATCAACTTATTCAGGATGTTCCATCCAAATGGAATACATCGTTCCATATGCTTGAACGCTTAATTGAACAGAAAAGAGCAATTGATGAAATGTCAATAGAGTGCAGCTTTAGGGAGCTGATAAGTTGCGATCAGTGGGAAGTTATGCAGTCTGTGTGTCACGCTCTGAAACCGTTTGAAGTTGCGAGTCGAGAGATGAGTACTCACATGTCCACTTTAAGCCAGGTGATTCCAGTGATTCACATACTTAACAGAAAAATAGACATGTTGTTTGAGGAAACAGTGGGCATTGACACTATGTTAAAATCCTTGAAAGAAGCTATGGTAAGTAGATTGTCCAGCACGCTTCATGATCCAAGGTACATTTTTGCTACACTTTTAGACCCTCGCTACAAAACATCCTTATTTACAGAAGAGGAGGCTGAACAGTATAAACTGGACTTAATCAGGGAACTGGAAATATTGAGTTCTACCTCAGATAATAAACCTGTTTCTAATGGGTGTGATATAGGTTCACCATCTACAAACTCCTATAGGGAGGATAATCTTTGTTCACTTATGGCTGACATGAAAAAATCAAAAGATCTAAAAGAGAAGGCAAAGTTACCAGAGGAAATGGTGCTCTCATACTTGGAGGAAGAAGTGCTTGAGCATAAGTGTGACCCACTAACTTACTGGAACTTTAAGAAGTCATCTTGGCCAGTATTGTCAAAATTGGCTGTTAGATTCTTGGGTTGTCCACCAAGTATTGTTCCTTCTGAGAGATTGTTCAATACATCCAATGAAAACAGCAGCTTTAGTCAGTCAAGGTTAATGATTGAACACTTTGAAAAACTTATCTTTTTGAAAGTGAATCTTCCCTTAATATACTTCCAGTATTGAAACTAATGAACAAATTGCCAGACTAAAACTATTGTTGCTCACTTGGATATTAAATATTTGGATTGTTAAATTGCTCCAGTAGGGGCCATGTATGACATCTAATCAGCGGCTGTAATTCCAAATTTTAGTTTCGTCAGCTTTCATTATGTCTACATGTGCCTTATTCATAGTTCTTCAGGCCAGATATTGTATATATGTTTTTTAAAAGTTCACACTAGAAATAGCCTGTCTTGTCAAATTATACAAAATTATGTAGGTTTTAATCCATAATTGTAAATGAACATTAAAAGCGCGGTCATTTGTTTTAATAGAATGGCAAAAAGATGTAAACAGTTCTATTCTGTAGTTTTTATTCAATTATGTAAAAACCATAAACCAGGTACTGTATTTTAGTTAAACATTGCTTTAATTTCAGCAAAATAGCTTTTTTCTAGCTGTCAAAGAAAGCTGTATATAAAAGGTGGAATTCAAGCCATCTTTTTACCTAGCAGTTTTTTTAATTGCAAGCCCTAAAGTACTTAAGGGGTTATGAAGAATTATTATGGAAGATGTTTGTTTACTGTGTCAGGAGATGATTGGATTAGTATTTGAAAATATAACTAAATTTAGAGGTATTATGGAACATAATACAGAAGTCTGTAATCAAACTTCCCATCTGTTGTTCTATTCAGGTTTTACATTGTAACTGAATTACAGAAATATTCTGAGTATTTATATAAGCTCTTCCTGGAAGTTTTTATTAAAGTTTGTGAATTAATGCTTATTTAATGCAGTGTGTGAAAAGGCAAGATATTTACAGTGAAAGATTTGATGGTGTTCTAATGCCTTTTTAAAACTTTTGTTCACCAAAATTCTAAGGGTTCCATGGGTTAAAATTTAAATCCTGGTTCCCAACATGATTACAACTGGGTGTAACAAATAGTCTATCTTAAAAGTTCCTAGTATAAAAATAACCACCTCTGAAGAATAAATAGCCTTATGGATATGGTACACTGCTTAGAATTTTATGTAATAGGATTGATTCATAATTGTTGGTGTCCATCTGACAAATGAGATATTGTAGAACCCTCTAAACTTCAAATATAGAGTATAAAAAGCCAGCATTTTAATTTTAAAGAATGTTTTCCTTTCAACTACTAAATATTCATCTTCCCATTTCAGTTTGATTAAATACTTCTGGGAAGCAAGTCATTTCATTTGCCTGTGACCTTTTAGAAAAATTGTAGTTTTGTTAAAATACTGTACCTATGCTAATCTAATTTTGCATTTACTATGTTTTAGTGTATTTATAAACGGTGAACTGTTTCTGAAATTAAACATTTTATTTGCAATTTCTGGTGCTATTCAATGTGCCTTTTACATCTCGGATGGAAGTAGAAAAACTGCTTACTGTGAGAATGAAACTGATACAAATACATACAGAACCATACATTTTTGCAAAGAACACTAGATGCAAGCAAGGTTAATTGGTATATTTAGTTCTCTGTTTCAGACTATATTTTGCAGCCATTATATTGAGTAGCATTTTACTACAAGTATTATCATTTCTTTCATAAGAAGGGCCATACTGGGTCAGATCAAAGGTCCATCTAAGCCCAGTATCCTGTCTTCTGACAGTGGCCATTGCCCAGCACTCCAGAGGGAGTGAACAGAACAGGGAATCATCAAGTGATCCCTCTCCTGTCATCCATTTCCAGCCTCTAACAAACGGAGGCTAGGGACACCATTCTATCCATCCTGGCTAATAGTCTCTGTACCAAACCAGTGTTCCCCTAATCTGCAAAGCAGCACAGCTTCACATGTGATTTAATCATCCCTGCTCAGTCAGAGGCTCAAGGCCTCCTGCATGGAACTGACTGGGCAGGGCTGATTAATCATCTGTGAAGCTGTGCTGCTGCACACCTTAGACCACTGGTTCCCAAACTTTTCGGCATCACGCCCCCTTTTTGATTTTTTGAGAAACCTTCATGCTCCTCCTCCCCCAAAAAGTCAGCAAGACTTGTTGAGAGAAAAAAAAACCTTTTAAGAGCAGAGCAGGCGCTGCCGTTTTAAGGTGGCGGCCATTTTGAAGTCTGCCCCAGCCAGCCCGAGCTGTGCGTGTTCTGGCGGGGGGAATTGACAGGGGTCTGGGTGGCCTCATGTGCCCCCCCCCCGAAATTTCTTCACACACCCCTGGGGGTGCATCCCCCACCAGTTTGGGAACCCATGGCTTAGACAGAACTTAGGACCTAACCTCCATGAATTTGTTCTTTTTATCTGTTCTTTGAACCTTGTTAAAGTCCTGGTCTTCACAGCATTCTCTGTCAAGGAGTTCCACAGATTGACTGTGCTACATGAAGGAAAACTTCCTTTTGTTTTAAACCTGCTGCCTGTTAATTTTATTTGGTGACTTGCAGTTCTCATATTATGGGAACAAGTAAATATTTTTCCTTATTCACTTTTTCCATACTAGTCATGATTTTATATACCCCTATTAGATCCTTCCTTAGTCTCCTCTCTTCTAAGCTGAAAAGTCCCAGTCTCTTTAATTTCTCTTCATATCGGACCTGTTCCAAACGCCTAATCATTTTTGTTGCCCTTTTCTTGAACCTTTTCCAATACCAATATACAGGGCTCACTGAACCGCGGCGAGCCCTGCTCACCAGCCGTGCTGTTGGGTGATCTGCGCATGTGCAGATCGCCGGAACCCAGCTCTTCCGGGTTACAATCTACTCGCTCTGGGCGAGTAGACCGTATAATTTGTCGAGCCCTGCCAATATATATTTTTTGAGATGAGGTGACCACATCTGTACACAGTATTTCAGTATGCTTATTTGCAGGCCTGTAGATGGGGCGAGCACAAAGGAAGAAACTGGCCTGGGGCCTGGCAATTCAAAAGGGCCCAGGGCTCCTGACTGCTGCTGCTACTACTGCAGCAGTCGTGGTGGCCAGAGCCCTGGATGGTTCTGAAGGCTGGCTGCGGTAGTAGGGGACACAACATGGTCCAGGTGGCACTGAGGGCATGCTGCCCCCAGCCCCACCCCTTCCACACAAGGTCCTGTCCCTTCCAGGAGTGCAGATTCCCCCCTCCACCTGTGCTGCTGCCCAAGGGCCTGTGCGTTGTGTTGACCCCTGTGCTCGTTCAAGTTCAGTGAAGATTGCTGAGATGTTCTTCCAGTCACTAAATATTTACTGCATGACACTTTCCAAAACATTTTGAAAATAAGCTGTTAAGGGAACAATTACAGCTAAATATTTTGAAACATATATTTATAGAGTGGATCTTTCATAACAGCATTTCTGAGGAATTTAACTTTTTGTCTCAACATTTTAAAAAATAATTGGGGGGGAGTTTAGGGCAATATATTTTTTAATAATAGACATTTTTGATCAAATGTAAAAAAATAGTTGCACATATGGAGTCCTTTTCTGCTATAAATAAAATATTGTCCTGGTATAGATAAGAATTAACAGCGCAGTTGGAAGTAGTCAATTGGGAAACATTTATATTTCTCTATTAAACTCATAACTAAATCCTTTTTTAAAACTTCTTTAAACAGACTTTTTGGTGCAGCATGGAAAGAATAGTAATTTGAATATTTTTAAAATCAGGAGTATATTCACTTAAGGCTAGATTGTACATATTAGGCATTGGCCTGTACTAGATGCATCATAGATCCACACCATCACAGTTCATGGTGTTGGACTCAGAGTTTCCTGGTGCATTGGAAGAGTACTTGCTGCTTGCACCTTCCTCTTGTCTAGCTCCAGTGTGGGCTTTGCAAAGTGAAAGATATAACTCTTTATCCCATTTCTCTACTGTTTTGCAAACACTCATAAAGACCAATTAGTATTTGTTACTTTGAAGTTTTTCAGATCCCATGACTTTGTCATTTTCAATAGTTAGCAAATAAAAATAATCCAAATTAACCCTAGTTCTCCTTTTTTGTAACAGTTTAATTTTTTTCAAATCTTCAGATTACCCAATCCAGTCTCTCTCTGATCCACTTTGCTATGAACAACTTACAGAGTTATCCCTAGGATTGGTTTTAAAAATTGGTTTTAGAATCTAGACTTCTAATTGTTTGAAAACAATTAATGATCTACATATTTAAATAAAAATGAATGAAAAAAATGAAGTTCCACGTTGTTTGCTGATAGTCTTAATCTTTCCAAACAATGGGAGCCTGCCCACTTGAATTCAGACATCCATAGTTTGTGACAGAAGTACTTCAAGCTTTTCTGTGTATGAGTGTGATTTCATAGATGTGTTAAGGTAAGAAATGTAAAAGCAAGTCAATAATACATTGATATGATCTGAGCAATATTTAAAGATATTGATTACTGCAAAGTTGTACTCTTGTACTCTGAAGGTGTGAAACAGTTGCAGATAATATAGATCCAAAACTACAGTCCCTATGAAGGCAAAAGATCAATCATCTCTGTTAAATGCTCGGTGTGCAACCCATAGCAGCAGATTAATTTCCCAGTTAGGAATTGTTCTTTCTCTAGAACACCAATTTAATGTTACGAAAACAGTGACAAGATTTTTTTAAGTTAACATTTTAAAATACTTAAATTGAAATATGTTTTCCTATTAATTTTTGATAAAAATATTAGTTATTGAAGTTCTTTTAAAGGGACTTTTGTCTTGAGTTATAGATATTACAGGATGGACCCATTAAAGGAGAATGTTGATCTTACAGGGTTGTAGGTGTTTTGGTTTTGGGTTTTTTTTTGCCACAGGTATGAACAGGAGTAAGCAAATGGCTTAGTTAGTTACTACCTGTGTAATTCTCCCGGCTAAAGGAAACATCGAAACAGTTGTGAAGTTTGTATTCTGGCACATAGACACTTCATCTATATGCACAATGACGCCACTGCAGTATATGGGAATTTTATTTGGCTACCAAAGAATAGTTTGTTCTAACTTAGTGCTTCCCAGCTGGGTTTGGTTCTTGTGCCTTTTCACATTTATATCCAGGTGGCTTCCTCCTCTGCTTTGTCTGCACCAGCACAGTAGGTCACTGCGAACATAGGAAAGACTGGGTCCCTGCTCAGTTCTAGTCTGTGACTTGACTCAGGCTGGGAACAGTAGTTATAGGAGTTGTTCTGCACAGCTGTTACTCTCCCCATGCTTTCCGGCTGAAATCTGCTCAGTCACTCTGTGGAATGATGCATGAGCAGTCTGGTCAGCACTAGAAGCTGTGAAAGGTTTGAGTATGCTTGAGTGGCCAGAATCTTAGATTTTAGTTGCTAAACTCTGACAAGACTTAGCATACCTGGATAGTAACAAGACATAAATTGGCCAAATTTGGGTGATTTTTTTTTTAAAAGTCCTGACCTTAAAGTATGGAGGAGCTAAGTTTCTCAAAGAAAAGATTGCCAGAATGACGGAACGTGTCAGGGAAGTGCTACCAGCTCCACCTTTAAGATATTTTAAATTAAAACTTACTCAGATTTGGTTATGTCTTTGTAACATCATATTAACACATGTAATGCAATTTAGCTGTTATATACTCTGACATACATTAAAAGGATCAACACCCACCACTAGAAGGCTAAAAAGCTCAGGGCAAAAATACCATATTGAGAAACAATATAGTGTAACTTTTAATGATGCTTTTATTCCTGCCATCCCTTTCAACCAGTCACAGTGGCAAACTCCATTTAAGACAAAGCTGTGACCGATTGTGTAATCCACTAACAGTGAAAGCTGTGGTCAAACAGTCTTGCTTATATTGATACCAAGCTTGGTTTGTGGTTTTGTTTCTTTATTGCAGTTTGAAGAATTAAACTAATTTGTGTAGAAGGAATCTAAGCATTCAGAATTATAATAAAAAAACATGAGGGAGGTTGGCTTCTACTGCTCTTAAGTGTGTGCTTTGAAGAGCATTCCCAAATTTGGGAGGAAAGTAGGGCAGCGGTAGCTAACAATGAGGATTCTCATGCCTGGGCCTTCTGACGTTGCAGAAAAGGCATTCTTTCCTGAGGACAGTCTGATAATTTCCATTTTTCAAAAACTTGACCAAAAAGACCTGAAGATAAGATTGCAACATATATGGACAAGATGGAGTTATTTATTTTCAAGATCTTTAGGTTAATGAAAGTTGAGATTGCAGTTACCCAAAATGCTAGACACATTCAAATTATTTTAATTCTGTTCCCAGTTAGAAACAATAGAGATGCAACCTCAAACTTGCACACCTGAATAATAATTGTTACACAAAAGACAAGCAAGAGTATGCAGAATGATTGTAAAGGAAAAACAAAATCTGTGGCCAACACATTCCCAACTATCATCTCTGACAAGATATCACTGCACTGGATTTATGTTCTCTCAATGTGAACAGAGAAAGATGTGATCTGACGTTCTTTAGAAGTTAAAATGTTTTTGAAGTAATATGTATTCATTAACAATTATATCTAAAAGTTCCGATTTTACAGACACTAACAAATTGGTAAACATTTTAAATGCAATTTTCATCATAAAAACAATTTAACCCCCCCCCCCCCCCAAACTCATAGTCATACTGGGTCAGACCAAAGATCCATCCAGCCTAGTATTCTGTCTTCTGACTGGCCAATGCCAGGTGCCCTAGAGGGGGTGATCCAGCCCCCTCACTCATTCCCAGCTTCTGACAAACAGGCTGTGGACACCATCCGTACCCATCCTGGCTAATAGCCATTGATGGGCCCTACAATCCTCTATAAATGTATTTTGTTCTTTTTTGAACCCTTTTACTCTTGGACTTCACAGCATCCTCTGTCAAGGAGGTCTGCAGGTTGACTGTGCGTTGTGTGATGTACTTCTTGTTTTAAACCTGCCACCTATTAATTTTCATTTGGTGACCCCAAATGAATGAAACATTAATTCTTGAGCTTCAGGGGGTAGCCAAGTTAGTCTGTTACAGAAAAAAACAAATGGTCTGGGAGCACTTTATGGACTAACAAAACATGTAGATGGTGGTATGAGCTTTCCTGGGCACAACCCACTTCTTCAGATAACTGGAGTTATGAGTTTGGGATGTGAACACGAAATAAGTAGGAATGGGGAAGGGGGAAGAAGAATAAGGGACGGGGGTGGGAGGTGGAAAAGAGTAAATAACTCACTTTCACCAAACCAATAATGCTTTTATAGATCTCTATCATATCCCCACTTAGGGATGTAGTCTAGACATACCCTCTATTGCCAGAAGGATGTAAATTAGACATACCGAAATTGCTAATGAAGCGGGGATTTACATCTCCCACACTTCATTAGAACAAAAATGGCCACTGCTTTTGCCGATGCCACAATTTACTGGCAAAAAGCAGTAGTCTAGATGGGGATTGGTCGGCAAGGAAAGCCTTTTCCGACCAATCCCTTATGCCTCGTGCAATGAGGTGTACAAGATCGGTAAGAAAAGGCTTTCCTTGCTGACCAATCCCCGTCTAGACTGCTGCTTTTTGCAGGCAAATTGCCGCATTGGCAAAAAGCGGCAGCCATTTTTATTTTAATGAAGCGTGGGAGATTTAAATCCCCGCTTCATTAGCAATTTCGGTATGTCTAATTTACATCCCTCTGTTGCCAGAGGGACATAGTCTAGACATACTCTTAGTCACCTTTTTTCCAAGCTGAAGAGTACTAGTCTTACTGTCTCTTCATATGTCAACCATTCCCTACTACACACTTTTTAATTACCCTTTCTTAATGATTCCCAACATTGTTTGCTTTTTAGGCTGCTGCTGCTGCAAACAAGGTGAAGAAAAGAGAGAGTTACCTGTTCTGTAACTGGTGTTCTTTGAGATGGGTTGCTCATGTCCATTCAACATAGATGTGTGTGCCTGCCATGTGCACTGGTGCCCCAAGTTTTTCCCTAAGCAGTATCCATAGAGGCTGGTGTCCCCAGTGCTCCTGGAGTGGCGCACACATGCCTCAATACATAGGGTGCCCCTGTCCCCTCCCTTCTGTTTCTTGTTGATGGAACTCTGACAGAAGGGGGAAGGGTGGGAGGTTGAATGGACATGAGCAATACATCTCGAAGAATACCAGTTACAGAACAGGTAATTGTTGTCTTTGAGTGCTTGCTCATGTCCCTTCAACATAGGTGACTTTAAGCAGTGTCTGCAGAGGTGGGTAGGAGTTGTGGGAATGCAGACTGCAGTACAGCTCTGCCAAACACAGCATCGTCCCCGGCCTGCTGCTTGATGCCATAATCAGACGTAAATGTACATACCGATAACCATGTTGCTACCCGACAAATGTCCTGGATCAGGATGTGCACAAGGTAAATGCATGAGAAAGCCCAAGCCCTGGTGGAGAGGACCCTAATCAACTCTGATGACTGGGCCCCTGTCAACTCGCAGGACATGCAGATGCAGGAAGTGATCCATTGGAACAATTGCTGTGAGGAAATGGGTTAACCCCTCCCATGTGCCTCATAGGCCAGGAATACCTATGTGGAGCAGTGAAAGGTAGCTGTCCTTTCTAGGTAAAAGGCCAGCACTCAACGTACATCCAGTAAGTGAAGGCACCTCTCGTTGTTCATATGAGGCTTGGAATAGAAGACTGGCAGAAAAATCTGGTCCACACAGAAGGTGGAGACCATCTTGGGGAGAAAGGCTAGATGAGGATGCAGCTGGACCTTATCCTTGAAGAACCAGGTACAGTACATGCCAATTCTGATGTCAGTGCTTGTAGGTCCACCACCAGTCTAGCCGAAGAGATGGCAATCAGGAAGGAAATTGCCTTGAAGGAGAGCAGCACCAACGGACATGGGGCCAAGGGCTCTAACAGGACTCATGAGTTGTGCCAAGACTAGGTTCAGGTTACACTGCGGGACAGGGGCTCTGGCCTGAGGCTAGAGGCATTCTGGGCCTCTAGGAATCAGGAGTTGATATGAGAGAATACCAAAAAGCCTGCATGGGCGGCTGAAACACAGAAATGGTCACCAGATGGACTTTAATGGTAGCCAGAGCAAGGCCTTGCTGCTTCAGATGCAAATAGTCCAAGATTTCCTGAAGGGAAGCTTTGGCTGGAGCGACATGCTGCTGCTGCACCCATACGGACAAATCCATTTTGCAGCATAGACAGACCACGTTGAGGACTTTTGACTCTCGAGGAGAACCCTCTGAATGTTGTCCAAACACACTAGCTCTTGGGGGTTCAATCACAGGTGAACATGCTGTCAGGTGGAGCAAGCACACTTGGTCCTGGGGGAGCAAGTATGATCTCAGCAGCAGCTGCCTGGGCATATGGGACACCAGATTCAGCAGTGCCCCAAACTAATGCTGGTCAGGCCTGGCCAGTACAATGAGGATCACCGTCACCTTGTCTCTTAGCCTTTTTGCAGGACTTTGTAGATGAGGGGAAAAGGAGGGAAGTTTCATAGCTTCCTTGCAGAGCGGGTCCCTTCTTGTCTGTTTACATAGTACACGGTGGCAGATGTCTGTGAGGTGAGGGAGAGACCCCTTGCATGTGTTCCTAATCACTCTTAGCTCTTTTATGTTTGAGGAGTGATCTCTCTTGAACGGACCACGTGCCCTGACTGCAAAGGTCCCCCCAAGTGGACCCCCCCCAACTGCAGTCTGAAGCATTGGCTACTAGCTCTCACAAGTGCAGTTGAGGATGGTATGGATTGCTTGACGTGACTTGGTCCAGGCTCATCCATCAGACCAGGGCTGACAGAACTTGGGGCGGGACAGTTACTACTCTTGCCAGAGAGTGTTTTACTGGTACGTATACCAAGGCCAGCCACAGCTGAAGGGGCCTCATTCTGAGTCTGGCCAAGGGCAGTATCTACGGGCAAGCAACCATATGCCCAAGGATCTGCAGACATATCTGTGCTCTCGTGGGAGTGCCTGTGAGTTATTGAATGTCTAACAGGGCCTCAAATCTCTCTTGATGGGAGCGATGCTTTGGCTGTGGTTGAGTCCTGAACAACTCCTATAAACTCTATCCTTTGAGTTGGTATGAAGAAGGACCTTTATCTGTTGATCAGCAGGTTAAGCTGGCAGCATGCGTCCAGGAGGAGATACGTGTCACACTGGACCGTCAGCCTTTATGGGCCCTTGACGAGCCAGTCATCCAGGTAAGGGTACACTGATACATCCTGATACCTCAGGTATGCTGCAACCACTGACATACATGTGGTGAAAACCCTGGGAGCTGTAGATAGGCCAAAGGGCAGTACAGTGGATTGGTAGTGATTCTTTCCCCACTATGAATCTCAGGAAGCACTTGTGGCCTTCAAAGATGGCGATATGGAAGTACGCATCCTTGAGGTCAAGAGCAGCATCCAAGACAGGAATGATAGTGGCCAGGGAAACCATATGGAACTTGAGGCAGACTAAATATTTGTTGAGGCCCTGTAAGTCCAATATAGGCCGTAGGCCCCCTTTTACCTTGGGGATCAAAAAGTAGTGGAAGTAGAAAGAAGAAGTTACTCACCCTGTGTAGTAACGATGGTTCTTCGAGATGTGTCCCCGTGGGTGCTCCACTCCAGGTGTCGGGTCCCGTCCCGGCGCCGCTGGTCGGAAAGTTTTCCATAGCCGTAGCCGGGCCGGACCGCGCATGCGCGAGCGCAGCGCGCGGCGTTCGCGCCTTTGCAACGGTCCGGCCCCCGCTTGTCAGTTCCTCTCACCGCTCGGTCCCTGGAAGACAAAACAAAGAGACCCAGAGCGGGGAGGAGGGTGGGGCGTGGAGCACCCACGGGGACACATCTCGAAGAACCATCGTTACTACACAGGGTGAGTAACTTCTTCTTCTTCGAGTGGTCCCCGTGGGTGCTCCACTCCAGGTGAGTACAAAGCAGTAACCCAGAACGCGCTCCGGGTCAATTATTTTCTACCGTGGACAGTACCGCCGAGGCTACCGCAGCGTCTGAAGCCCATCTCTTCGTTATGGCATAATGACGTGCGAAAGTTACACTAGAAGCCCAAGTAGCCGCACGGCAGATATCCGCTAGGGGAACTCCCCTTGCAAAGGCGGTGGAAGTCGCTACCGCTCGTGTGGAGTGAGCCCGAGGCAAAGAAGGAAGAGGTTTGTTTCTAATTGAGTGACATTCCGTAATGCAGAGCGTAATTAATTTTGCAATGCGCTGAGTGGAAAGTGCCTTGCCTTCCGATCTAGGTGCCAGGGATACCAATAACCTGTCAGTTCGTCACCATTGGCGTGTTCTGTCTATATAGAAAGACAGTGCGCGTCGGACGTCGAGTGTGTGGAACAGAGCGTCTCTACTGGAGGAATGAGGTTTGGGATAAAAAGTCGGGAGAACGATAGGCTCATTAATGTGGAAAGAAGAACAGACTTTGGGAATAAAGTCCGGGTGTAATCGAAGCGTTACTGTGTCTTTGGAAAAAATCGTAAAGGGAGGGCTTGCCATCAGCGCCCCCAGTTTCCCCACCCGTCTTGCCGATGTAATCGCAAGAAGGAAGACTATTTTCATCGTTAAATAATGTAGCGAAACCGATATCAAGGGTTCGAAAGGTGGGTACATAATGGTATCCAACACTAAATCGAGATTCCAAGACGGGGAGGGTGCGCTTCGTGGCGGATATAGGTTTTGGAGTCCTTTCAAAAACCTCTTTGTAATCACATGGGAGAAGAGCGCTGAACCTTCTACTGGAAGGTGAAAAGCCCTGATGGCTGCCATGTGCACTCTTAGAGATGATAGTGTAAGACCTGAGTTCCGTAAATAAAGGATGTAGTCCAAAACATTCTGTAGAGGGGATGATAGGGGGTGCATGTCGTTCTGAGTGCACCAGTCAGAAAATCTTCGCCACTTTGCCAGGTACGTATTCCGCGTAGACTCCTTCCTACTGTGAAGAAGTACTGTCTTGACCTCTTCAGAGCACAGATTTTCGTCTCCTTTCAACCACTGAGAAGCCACGCAGTCAGATGCAACGGCTGCAGTCTGGGGTGTACTAGCGCACCTCGTTCCTGCGTAAGGAGATCTTGATGGAGAGGAAGAGGGTAAGGCGGCTGAATTGACATCCTGTGTAAGAATGGATACCAGGCTTGTCTGGGCCATGCTGGCGCTAGCAAAATGACCGTCGCCGCCTCTAATCTGATTTTCTCCAGTGTCCTGGAGATAAGTGGCGTGGGAGGAAACGCGTACAGAAGTGCCTTCTTCCATCTGATCAGAAGTGCATCGCCTAGAGAGCCTTTGCCGAGCCCTGCTCTTGAGCAATATAGGCGACACTTCCTGTTGCTGTATGTTGCGAATAGATCTACCAGTGGGGTACCCCATCTTCGAAATATCGCAGATAGTATGTCTGTCCTTACTTCCCACCCGTGGTCCGTGGGGAATTGCCTGCTGAGGGAGTCTGCAATTACATTGGCGGTGCCAGATAAGTATGATGCTGTTATGGTTACGCTGTTCTGTATGCACCAGTTCCAACACCGTACTGCTTCGGCGCATAGGGAGCGTGATCGTGCTCCTCCCTGCCTGTTGATATAATACATCGCAGCTACATTGTCCGTCAATATCCTTACTGTGAGACCTTTGATCTGAGGAAGAAAATGTTTGCATGCGTAGAAAATCGCTCGAAGTTCCAACAAATTTATGTGCAGACGCCTCTCGTTGAGCGACCATTTGCCCTGGATTCGTTCGCTGTCCATGTGGGCCCCCCAGCCTATGAGCGAGGCATCCGATGTTATCTGTACCGTTGGTTGTCGTCGATGGAATGGAACTCCCAGCAGGAGGTTTTGCTCTTTTGTCCACCACTGCAGCGATCTCTGAACATGCGGAGGTAACCACACTAGTTTTTGAATGTCGTGTCTCACGGGGACATAAACCGTGGATAGCCAATGTTGGAGACTCCTCAAGTGGAGGCGCACATGAGGGACTACTGTAGTGGCTGCTGCCATATGTCCCAGGAGACGAAGGCAATTGTGTACCGACACGGTCATGTTCCTTGTGAGTATAGTAACCAGATCCTTGATTACATGGAACCTTTCTTGAGGTAGATAAGCCCTCGCCATGCGCGAATCTAGGTTTATCCCTATAAATTTTATGAATTGAGTTGGGACAAGTGTCGATTTTTGCTTGTTGAGAAGGAGGCCGAGTGATTCGAACGTTTGCTCGACTGTCGCCACCATCTGTGATACCTCTCGCTGCGTGGCAGCTTTTATCAAGCAGTCGTCCAGGTACGGGTATATTATCACCTGTAACCGACGCAGATGCGCCGCTACAACAGCCAAGGTTTTTGAAAACGCTCTGGGAGCTGACGCAAGCCCGAACGGTAGAACCCGATACTGGAAATGTTCGTGGCCTATCACAAATCGCAGAAAACGTCTGTGAGCGGGATGTATTGTGATGTGAAAATACGCATCTTGTAAATCGAGGGCAGCGAACCAATCGTTGGGATCGAGGGATGGTATTATAGAATTCAGGGTCACCATTTTGAAACGCTGTTTGCGAAGATAACGATTCAAACCTCTTAAATCGAGAATGGGTCTCCAACCCCCCGTTTTCTTTTCCGTTAGAAAGTATCTGGAATAGAACCCTCTTCCCCTGAACTGATCGGGGACCCTCTCTATTGCTCCGATATCCAGGAGGTGATGAGCTTCCTGTTGCAAGAGATTTTCGTGAGATGGGTCCCTGAAAAGGGACGGGGAGGGTGGGGTGGTGGGGGGGATGGAGACGAAGGGAATGGTAAAACCGCTGTTTATGACTTCCAGAACACATTTGTCCGATGTTATTTCGACCCATTGGTGATAATAAGGTCGTAGGCGGTGGTGGAAAATGGGTTTTGCCAGAGTGATTGGTAGTGTGCGCTTGCCCTCAACCAGGGAGTCAAACTTGCTGTTTTGAGGCAGGTGTGCCCGACATTCTAGGTGGTGGTGGTGGACGCCTTCGTTGAGGGCGCTGTCTTCATCGCGATTGATCGAAAGGGCGATTTTGCTGCCTCCGAGACTGATAATCATACCGTCTCTGGTATGGGAAATAACGCCGGCGACGGAATGGTGGTGCGTACATGCCGAGCGTACGAAGCGTTGTTCTTGAGTCTTTCCCCGTATGAAGGACCTCGTCTGTTTTATCTGCAAACAACTTTACCTTATCAAAGGGAAGGTCCTCTACCTTGGAGTGCAGCTCCTTAGGCACCGCCGCCGTGGCGAGCCAGGAAGAGCGCCTCATTGACACCGCTGTTGCTACTCCCCGCGCTGCCGTATCAGCTATGTCCATAGCTATCTGGAGGTTAGCCTTTGAACATGCATAGCCCTCCTTGAGGATAGATCGGAGCAGTTCCCTGTCCGCGTCTGATGATCTCTGGGATAGCTCAGTAAGCTTCGCTATACTATCGAAGCTGTGATTCGCCAAGAGAGCTGTATAGTTCGCTATGCGAAGGAGCAGCGTGGCCGATGTATAAACCTTCCGGCCAAAGGCATCCAGTTTCTTTGCCTCTTTATCAACCCCCGCATTTTTTAGCTGTGGGTTCTTAGCCCTTTGGAGAGCTGCGTCAACAACCAAAGAGTTTGGCTGCGGATGAGTAAACAGAAATTCTGAGTCTTTAGATGCTATAAAGTAGCGCTTCTCCGCCGGTTTCGAAGTTGGTGGAGTCGAAGCCGGAGTATGCCAAATCGCTGCTGCCGATTGGAGAATAGCCTCGTCCATGCTGTTCTGCTGCCCTGCCCGGCACCGTGGTCAGCTGCTCCTCCGGTGCGGCTGTAACAATAGGCTGATTCGCCGGTGCCGACTCAGCACAGTGGGGGGCGCTCTGCCGGCCCCGTTCACTAAACTCCCCGGTGCCGTCTGTCAGGGCTGCGTCCGGTGCCGGACCCTGTGCTGGCTTGCCCTGGCTTAATGCAGCCATTTGCGGTGCCGCTCGGGTTTGCGGCTGGGCAGACTGCCGCGGCTCCAGCCCTTGCAGCGGTGCCGCGCGCTGCGAGTCATTGGCGCTGTCAGCGGGGCGCAGAGCCGGTGCCGATGACGTGTGGCTTGATGCTGCCGCCTGCGGCTTATGCGACCTCTCCGGCTGTCTTGCGGCCCCGGAGGCCCCTTGCTCATGTCCCTGAGGAACGCGGGACATTGAAGGAGGCGGGAGGGAGCGCGTAGGGGAAGCCCTTTTCTTTTTCGTTCCCGCTGCCGGTGGAGACCTTGATCTATTACCTTGCCCTCCGGGAGCTTCTGAGAACTGCTGTTCAGAAGGCTGTAGTGCCTTATCGCAGAGAAGGAGTTTTAAACGCATATCCCTTTCTCTGCGCGCCCTGGGAGTTAATTTTGTGCAGTGAGCACATTTTTGGGGTACATGCGCCTCTCCCAGACATCTTACACAGGCTTCATGCCCGTCAGATGCGGGCATGGCTTCCTTGCAGTGTAGACACCGCTTAAAACCTGGTGACCCAGGCATAATTTTTCTTCTTCTTCTTTTATCCTTTTTTTTTTTTTTTTTTTTTTTTAAAAGGACATTCCTGTGAGGAGAGAAGCGGCGTTCTGCCAGCGACCACGGGCGGCTGAGAGGAACTGACAAGCGGGGGCCGGACCGTTGCAAAGGTGCGAACGCCGCGCGCTGCGCTCGCGCATGCGCGGTCCAGCCCGGCTACGGCTATGGAAAACTTTCCAACCAGCGGCGCCGGGACGGGACCCGACACCTGGAGTGGAGCACCCACGGGGACCACTCGAAGAAGAATGTTTGTTCTTGAACTCTGGTGGCACCTTTTCCACTGCTCCCACCTGGAGCAACTGGGATAACTCCTGTTTGAGAAGCTGCTTGTGAGAAGTGTCCCTGAAGAGAGATGGGAGTGGAGGGTGGTGTTGGAGGAGAACTGGAAGATGTAGCCATGCTGGACACTGTCTAGGACCCAATAGTCCGATGTAATATCCCTCTGTGCCGGGAAGAAGGGGTGGAGCCTGAAAGAGAAGAGGCGGGCAGGATCTTGGGAGTCTGGTATGTCATCCCGGGGGAACCTTCAAAAGGAATGCTTGCCTTGGGGTTTTGCCTGGCTGGTCTATTGTTGGCCTGATGGAGGATGATGGCCCTGTCTCCACTTGGAGGACTGTGGGTATCAGTGGGATCTCTCCTGGTGGGGATACAGGCCCTTTTGTTGGGAGGACTGGGGCTTAAACCTTTTCCACTCAGTCCCCAGGATATAGAGGCCTAGATTTTTCAAGTTCATATGGGAGTCCTTTAGCCCAGGCAACTAAGAAAGTGCAGATGAAATCCGTTCTAAGTGCAAGCTAGTCGCCATTTTAGAAGAAAAAATTAGAGGACTGGAAGCCCAAGTATCGACCCTACACTCGATCAGAGAGGATGAAGACTTCCTCGATATAAGGCAGCGTTTAATCCTGCAAGCACAGCAGGCAGAAGAGCCAGTGAGAGCAGTATGGGGCCAGGAAGAGAACTGGCAGCATGTAACTTCTAGAAGGGGAAAAGGCCAGCACAGGAATCCCCCGATGCTATAGAGGTAAGTAATCGCTTTCAGGCTCTCTCCACAGGCTCTGCGGTGGTGAATGCTTTGGAAGGGACCTCACAAGGAAGAAACTGCAAGGGAACACCGTCTACTGGAAGGCATAGGATGCGTAGTCCTAGGGTTCGGGCATCCATGACGACCCCCCCAAAAAGAAGACGACGGATGGTGGTGGTCGGGGACTCCCTCCTAAGAGGAACTGAGCCATCCATCTGCCGTCCGGACCTGGAATCTCGAGAGGTGTGCTGCTTACCGGGAGCTCGAATTCAGGATGTGACTGAGAGGCTTACCAAACTGATCAAGCCTTCGGATCACTACCCCTTCCTGCTTCTCCACATGGGAACTAACGATAGGGCCAAGAATGACCTTGAGCAGGTTACTGCGGATTATGTAGTGCTGGGAAGAAGGATCCAAGAATTCGGAGCGCAAGTGGTGTTCTTGTCCATCCTCCCTGTTGAAGGGAAAGGGACGGGGCAGGGATCATCGAATTGAGGAAGTAAATGCGTGGTTGAGCAGGTGGTGTAGCAGAAAGGGCTTTGATTTCTTCGACGATGGGACTCTGTTCTGGGCACAAAGATTGTTAGGAAGAGAAGGGATCCACCTAACCAAGAGAGGAAGGAGCATCTTCGCGGGCAGGCTTGCAAACCTAGTGAGGAGGGCTTTAGGTTCATTGGGGGACAGTGACCAAAACCCTGAGGGGAGTGGGAAAGTCGGATACCGGGAAGAAATGCAAAGAGGAACAAGCAAGAAAGGAGGACCCCTGATTCAAAGGGAGAAGATAGGGCGATCAACTGGTTAGCTGAGGTGTTTGTTCACTAATGCAAGAAGCCTGGGCAACAAACAGGAAGAACTGGAGGCCCTGGCCCAGTCCAAGAAATATGATTTAATTGGGATAACAGAGACTTGGTGGGATGGCTCACATGACTGGAATGCTGTCATGGAAGGGTATAGACTTTTCAGGAAGAACAGGCAGGGGAGAAAAGGAGGAGGAGTTGCACTATATGTAAGAGAGCACTATGATTGCTCTGAACTCCAGTATATAGCGGGAGAAAAACCTTTTGAGAGTCTATGGGTTAAGTTTAGAGGTGCAAACAACAGCAGTGATGTTGTGGTTGGTGTCTACTACAGGCCACCGAATCAGGTGGATGAAATAGATGAGGCTTTCTTTGGAAAACTGAGAGAAGCTTCCAGATCGCAGACCCTGGTTCTGATGGGGGACTTTAATCACCCTGACATCTGTTGGGAGACCAATACGGCAGTACACAGGCAATCCAGGAAGTTTTTGGAGAATGTTGGGGATAACTTCTTGGTACAAGTGCTGAAGGATCCAACCAGGGGCTGTGTGCAGCTTGACCTGCTGCTCACAAACAGGGAGGAACTAATAGGGGAAGTAGAGGTGGGTGACAATCTGGGAAGCAGTGATCATGAGATGGTAGATTTCAGGATCCTGACCAAAGGAAGGAAAGACAGTAGTGAAATACACACCTTGGACTTCAGAAAAGCAGATTTTGACTCCCTCAGAGACCTGATGGGCAGAATTCCCTGGGATGCTAACATGAAGGGGAAAGGAGTCCAGGACAGCTGGTATTATTTTAAAGAAGCCTTATTGAAGGCACAGAAATAAACCATCCCGATGCTTGGCAAGAGAGGCAAACATGGTAGGAGTCCGGATTGACTTATAGGGGAAATCCTTGGTGAACTTGAGCATAAAAAGGAAGCTTACAAAAAGTGGAAACTTGGACAAATGACCAGGGAGGGGTTTAAAGGTATAGCTGGAGAATAGCGGGTGGTTATCAGGAAGGAGAAAGCACAATTGGAATTGCAACTGGCAGAGGATGTGAATAACAACAAGAAAGGTTTCTACAGGCATGTTAGCAAGAAGAAGGTGATCAGACAGCGTGTGGGGCCCCTACTGGAAGAAGGAGGTAACCTAGTGACAGATGATGTGGGGAAAGCTAAAGTACTCAATGCTTTCTTTGCCTCTGTATTCACGGACAGGGTCAGCTCCTGGACTAATGTGCTAAGTGACGCAAGATGGGATGAAGATGGATAGCCTTTGGTGGGTAAAGAACAGGTTAGGAACTATTTAGAATAGCTAAATGTACACAAATCCATGGGGCCGGACTTAATGCATCTGAGGGTACTGAGGGAGTTCGCAAATGTCATTGAGGAGCCTTTGGCCATTATCTTTGAAAAGTCATGGAGATCGGGAGAGATTCCGGATGATTGAAAAAAGGCAAATGTGCCCATCTTCAAAAAAGAGAAGAAGGACGATCCAGGAAACTATAGGCCGGTCAGTCTTTCTTTGGTTCCTGGAGAAATCATGAAAGGGATCCTTAAGGAATCCATTTTGAGGCACTTGTAAGAGAGGAAAGTAATCAGGAATCGTCAGCATGGATTCACAAAGGGCAAGTCGTGCCTGACCAATCTGATTAGCTTCTATGATGAGGTAACTGGCTCTGTGGACATGGGAAAGTCAGTGGATGTGATATACCTTTACTTTAGCAAGGCTTTTGATATGGTCTCCCACAATATTCTTGCCAGCAAGTTAAGGGAATGTGGATTGGATAAATGGACGGTAAGATGGATAGAAAGATGGCTAGAAGGCCGGGCCCAGTGGGTAGTGATCAATGGCTCGATGTCAGGATGGTGGTCGGTTTCTAGCGGAGTGCCCCAAGATTCGGTTCTAGAACCAGTTATGTTCAATATCTTTATTAATGATCTGGGTGAGGAAATGGATTGCACCCTCAGCAAGTTTGCAGAGGATACTAAGTTGGGGGAGAGGTAGATACACTTGAGGGCAGAGATAGGGTCCAGAGTGACTTAGACAAATTGGAGGATTGGGCCACAAGAAATCTGATAAGATTCAACAAGGACAAGTGCAGAGTCCTGCACTTGGGATGGAGAATCCCAAGCAGTGTTACAGGCTGGGGATCAACCAGCTAAGTAGTAGTTCTGCAGAAAAGGACCTGGGGGGTTACAGTGGATGAGAAGCTGGATATGAGTCAACAGTGTGCCCTTATAGCCAAGAAGACTAAAGGCATATTAGGTTGCATTAAGAGGAGCATTGCCAGCAGATCCAGAGATGTGATTATTCCCCTTTATTCGGCTCTGGTGAAGCCACATCTTGAGTATTGTATCCAGTTCTGGGCCCCCCACTACAAAAAGGATGTGGACGCATTGGAGAGGGTCCAGCAGAGGGCGACTAAAATGACTAGGGGGCTGGAGCATATGACCTATGAGGAGAGGCTGAGGGAGTTGGATCTGTTTAGTCTGCAGAAGCGAAGAGTGAGGGGGGATTTGATAGCAGCCTTCAACTTCCTGAAGGGAGGTTCCAAAGAGGATGGAGAAAGACTGTTCTCAGTAGTGCCAGATGGCAGAACAAGGAGCAGTGCTCTCAAGTTGTGGTGGGAGAGGTCCAGGTTGGATATTAGGAAAAACTATTTCACTAGGAGAGTGGTGAAGCACTGGAATGGGTTACCTAGGAAAGGTAGTGGAGTCTCCATCCGTAGAGGTGTTTAGGTCTCAGTTTGACAATGCCCTGGCTGGGTTGATTTAGTAGGGATTGGTCCTGCTTAGAGCAGGGGGCTGGACTTGATGACCAGAGGTTTCTTTCAGCTCTATGGTTCTATGATTAGTGTCTGTCTGTTCTGTGAATAGGGCCCCAGTGTTAAAAGGAGGTCCTGAATAGAGTTCTGTAGCTCAGGAGTCAGGCTGCTCACTTCTTGGAGCTGCGGAATCATAGAATACTAGGACTGGAAGGGACCTCGAGAGGTCATCGAGTCCAGTCCCCTGCCCTCATGGCAGGACTAATCCCAACTAAATCAACCCAGCCAGGGCTTTGTCAAGCTGAGACTTAAACACTTCTAGGGATGGAGAGACTATGGAAGCATAGAACAAGCCACCGAGTCTGGCATCAGACTTCACCTGCTAAGCTGTCAGTGCCATTGAGGACTCCTCGATTGGGACCTCATACTCCCTGCGGAGGCTTCAGGCATGGAGATCTCAACTCTGACCAGCCGCCTGTGAGGTATTCACCTTGTACCTGGCAAACAAAGCCTGGTGCCTGATAGAGGCAACAATGGAGGGGAGGGAGGAGACACGACTAGTCACTTAGGTTTGCAGTCTAGTCATAGCCTCTTTCAAAAAAGCATCTTTTGAAAAAGAGCATCTAGATTACAACCAGTACTTTCGAAAAAGGAAGCCGCTTTTTCAAAAGAGAGCACCCAAGCAGTCTGGATGCTCTTTCGAAAAAGCAGTTTGCTTTACATAGTGCCTTTTTTTGAAAGAGCACTTTAGAAAAAAGGCATTCTTCCTCGTAAAACGAGGTTTTCCATGGTCGAAAAAACTGCTGTGTTTTCGATTTACTTTCAAAAGAACACGGCAGCAGTCTAGATGCAGGGTAAAGTTTTTTTTTTTTTTTTAAAGGCCACTTTTTCGGGGGAAAAAAACAACAACCCTGTAGTCTAGACACACCCTTACATCCCTAGTCCTGATGACTGTTTAGTTCATCAGTTTGTTCATCAGTTTGACACCTCAATCTGGGACAGTTCCTCAAATTTGTCACTTAAAAGAATGGCTCAATTTGGGAATCTCCCTCATGTCCTCAGCCATTAAGACTGGTGCAAAGAATTCATTTAGTTTTTCTGCAATTACCTTATCATCCTTGAGTGGTACTTTTAGCATTTTGATCACCCAATGGCACCACTGGTGATTTAGCAGGCTTCCTGCGTCTGATGTACTAAAAAAAAATGTTATCCAAAAAAGAATGTGAAGAACACCTAGCCAAAAACTATCATCATTATTTTTTTATACTTTATTTGCAATAGTTTGTGCTCTTCTATTTTCTTTAGTAGATTTAACTTCTGCTTTCTAAACTATGCTCATTGCTTCTTTCACTTGGTGGTTAAACTACCATGGCACACTTTTTTTTTTTTGTTCTGTTTTTTTTTGTGGGGGTATACATTTAAGTTGCTTCTCTATTATGGTGTTCTCAAACAGTTTCCATGCAGTTTGCAGGTATTTCACTTTGGTACTGTACCTTTTAATTTTTGTTTAACTGACCTCATATTCATATAATTCCCCTTTCTGAAATTAAATGCTATGCTTTTGGACTGCTGTTGTGTTTTTTCCCGCAACAGGGATGTTAAATGTATTATATTAAAAACTGGAAGCTAAATCCTAGTGAGAAAAATAGAAAGGAGCATAAAGTCTGTCAAATTAAGTGTAAAAAAATAAGACAAGCCAAAAAGCAGTTTGAAGAACAGCTAGCCAAAAACTCAAAAAGAAATGGCAAACGGTTTGTTTTTAAGTACATCAGAAGCAGGAAGCCTGCTAAACAACCAGTGGGGCCCCTGGACGATCAAGAAGCTAAAGGAGCACATAAAGATGCTAAGGTTATTGCGGAGAAACTAAATGAATTCTTTGCTTCACAATTTGCATTGGCCACTGTGACAGGATACTGGGCTAGATGGACCTTTGTTCTGACCCAGTATGGTTGTTCTTGTTCTTAATATGGTCACTATTTCCAACCGGCCCATCTATATTTACACCTCTTGGATGAGACTGTGCTCTTCTTTGGACTAAATCAAGAATTGCCTCTCCTCCTGTGGGTTCCAGAACTAGCTGCTCCAAGAAGCAGTCATTTAAGGTGTCAAGAAACGTTATCTCTGCATCCTGTCTTGAGGTGACATGTACCCAGGACATCTGTGGATAGCTGAAGTCTCCCAGTATTACTGAGTTTCATTTAATAGCTTCTCTAATCTGTCTTAGCATTACATTGTCATTATCACCATTCTGGTCACACAGTTGGTAATATATCCATACTCTATTTTTATTAGAGCATGGAATTAATATCGTACTGGGTTCATTTAAGATTTTTACTTCATTTGAGTCTTCAATTTTCTCATGGTGCCTCTCCTCTACCAGCAAGACCTGTTCTGTCCTTCCAACACATTTTGTACCTTGGTATTACTGTGTCTCAATGATTATCCTCCTCATTCCACCAAGTTTCAGTGGTGCCTATTATATCAATCTCCTTCTTTAATACGAGGCACTGTTGTTCCCCCGTCCTATCATTTAGACTTCTAGCTTTTGTATACAAGCATCATATATATTGTAGCCCAATGTCTGAGACTCTCTAACGCTGAAATGCTGGCTGTTGCCTCCTGCCGTGGCATTCAGCTGACTTCTGTGCCGCTCAGCTGGGCCACTGCGTGGAAGCAAGTGGCACAAGCAACCGTTTGGGCTCCACGGTCTCCCCAGTGAGAGGCAGAAGGGGGAGGAGAAGAGAAAGAGAGAGGCAGAGAGACAGAGGAGAACTGAGAGAGAGAGAGAGAGGGAGAGGCAGGAGGCAGTAGGAGGAGGAGGAGAGAGAGACAGAGTGAGAGACCGGAGGCTCAGGAGAGAAGACCGATGTGGAGGAGAGACCTGAAAATCCCATCTTATGACAGGCGAATTGGCTAGTTTTGAAAGATTGTCACTTAAGTCTCACATTACATTTGATTGAATGGGACCCTTCATTCAACTGTTTTGCCTCAGATCTTAGACTTAAGCCTCTCCTCCTTACTCGGACATAGGGAAAGGTCTATTAATAGAAATTGTCTAAGGGAGGACTATGAGATCCATGTACTCCTCCCCATCCTGTTGGCTTTCCCCCAGCTCTTAGTTTAAAAACTGCTCAGCATCCAAAGGAGAAGAACGTGGGGCTGCTGTTCCCAGGAGCCAACACCAACATCTCCTATCCAGGAGTGTGCTACCAGCCTAGTTGCACACCCCTCTGGGTAAGGGAGGGGTTGGCCATGCATAAGGGGCTGCCAGCACAGGGTGGCTCTTGGTAGCAATGGTCTCAGATGATGGTTCTTTCTATGCTGCGGTTCTCAAGAGAACCCTAAGGTTCCCTAGATATCAATTTGTATCTTCACAGGGCTCTCAAATCCTGAACTTTGGAGAACTACTCACTCAAAGCTTTCCTTTTTATCTTGTAAGCTTGCACTCATGATTTCTTCATACCCTTGAGTCTTCTGTGATACTCAGGATTGCTTTGGAGGGAGTTGATTTCTCTTTGGGGAAAAAAATTAAATAGATTGGCTTGCCTTGAAATAGCATTTCACCAATGGCAAATACTGGATTAACAGGTTTTGCCATATCTCCCTTACCAGAGTACTGCGTGGGAAAGCCTGAACTGCCCCAATGGGGTGAGCTCCAACCCGTATTATCAGTTTCTCCTATGCATGAGCACTGAATTTTAGGTCAGGGCTGAACAAGAAAACAAAATGCTAAAATTGTAAATATGCATTTCCATCAGGGGAAGATGAGCACCTGCTTTTTTTCCAGTGGGAAAGCCTTTTGTTCAATAAGAAATATTTTATCTCTGAATTTTCAGACAATAAGGAAGGACTGCATATTCAATTACTAGAATCCAAGTTTATACTTGCCATTGGCGCTGAATTTTCATATGCTGCTGGACCTCTCACCATGTCAACTCTAATATGTTTAAGAAAATGAGAGCTGTCACAATTTTAACTGATACACAAACCTGATGGAAATCAGCAATGAATCCACCACCTCTCCCTAGTAATTATTGTAAAATAAACCTGTGTAAACAAGTTGTAATAGCTTACAGTCTCTAACCCACAGGTCACCAACCAGTAGATTGGGACCTACTGCTAGATATTGGAGCCTGTGACAGGTGATCCTGACTAGTTGCCAGGAGACTATGAGCACAGCACTTCAGCTGTCCCTCTCCCCACTGCTGTGCACCTCCTGCCTTTTGCCTTGGAGCTGCCTCCCCCTGACCTTCTGGGAACCTCCTGCTTGCAGTTCAGAGCATAGAAGGGAGAGGAGGGGGCGCTGACATCAAGGTGCCTGCTCTTCCCCCCTATAGTCTATTTTCACAGAATGGAGGGGGGCACAAGGCTTGGGATGGAGGGAGTTTGCTGGCTGCTTTTGAGAGTGGGGCAGGAGCAAGCCTGCCTCAGGCCCTCTGCACCACCACCCAGGATCCACCTGAGGTAAGCAGTGTCCAGCTGGAGCCAGATCTGAGCTCCTGCCCCAGTCATGAACCCCCTGCTGTATTCCAAGCCCTTGTCCTAGCCCTGAGCCTATAGTCTGAACCCCCTCCCACACCTCAACTCCCTGGCCCAGGCTCAGCTCAGAACCCCTCTGAGCAGGGGCAGGACCTTCAAAAAGAGGCACAAAGGAGTTGGGTCAAGGATATTTGGGTTTGAGGTAGATCCTGGGTTGCACTTAAATTCAAAAAGTGATCTTGTGCTGAAAAAGGTTGGAGACCACTACTCTAAACTGCATAAAAGCTGAGTGAATCAGTCTCAAAGTGTGATTGCTAAACACAAGGACATATTTCAAATATGTTCTGGCTATGTCCATTTGTGACAACTTCCAGGACAACTTAATTCCTCCCCCCCCCTTTTTTTAAATAAAAGAAACATTTTCCTAAAATTTATAATGAACTTTATAGGTACAAATTTGTGTTACATGTCAAGATAGTGAAGAAAAAGGATTATTTTCCACTAAAAATATTAAATATTTTTCTCTGCAGTCTAAGTAGTCCTTTCTACATATTTTGTGTAAGAATGTGATGAACTATCCTTTAACACCCAACTCTCTCAAGGTGGTACTTGCCAAAAGAAATAAAAGAATTTTTCAAATGGATTTTTGTAACATTACTTATTGTAGCACAAAAGCTACAATAAATGTGCCCCTGCTATGATACAAAATGAGATTATAAATTCCATATGATTCAGTGGGAAAAACCATCATTTATAGAGTAGAACCATCAAGCAGTTCATGTGTAATGCCCAAGGATTACATATAAAAATACCACAGAATAGCACAAGTCTGTTCCATTCTATCTTTACACCAAGCATTTAAAAACATGTATATCAAACCAATTCTAAAGAATTTTGAAAACATTTCAAAGATGATAAATACAATGTGCAGCTCTACCATGATGTGAATTAGACCTATATAAACTTGGGATGCTTTCTGTAGTTTATGTGAAACAGAGGTGCAGGTAAATAAAATAACCAGTACAAAGATTGTATTTTCTCCATATCTGCTGAATTCCATTGTTAGCAGGGCAAGCTGCAATTGTTTTGGAGACTGAGTCATCAGTGAAGTTATGTCAAAACACTCTTTTAAAATGAATGGTCAAGAAGAGCTAGCAAGCTTTTCCAACAGTATTAATTTTGTTTTTAAGTTTAAATTCAAAGGAGGTAGTGTAGTAAAGTTCAACCCAATTCTATTGATGCCAGATATGTGTGCGAGAGGTCGATGGGTCGTCTTGTAAGGAGATATCTGAATGGGATCCATTTCCATTAGAATGTGCGTATAAGACATCATCATCTGGTCCCCTGGTTTAACATCTTCCCTTTTGTCATACCTGTAAAGAATATGCAGTGGATTTATTCACATTCTTTTTGGTGCATATTAAACTTCTGCTAGACAAATACTGCTGCCCTTCTGAGACTTTTAAACTCAATTATGTGAGCCACAGAAGTAAGTGTGCGTGCCAAGCTCCATTAGGGATGTGAAAGGTTAACTGGTTAGCATCACCCTTAACCTAAACCTAATGTTTAACTGGATAACCAATTAAACAGGATGCTCTATTTGGTCCCACGCAGCGGGAAGATAAGAAATATTTGTATGTTCACATTCTAGTCTATACTTAAGAGTTCCCATTTCTCCTGTATCTTGCAACAATGGGGCAAGAACGAGGGACTGAAGAAACCTCCTTACGTGTCAATGTGTATATCCACAAATCCTTCACATATAAGTTGTTTCTTCCCTGTTGGGATGTAAAGGTCAATCTAAAAGCTACCAGTTGTGGATTAGCAAGAGGAGGGGCTTTAACTCCCAAATGAAAGCTTCCAAAACTCTTAATATAAACTCAGCCGACCTTAATCCTTCTTTAAGTTATTTTTATGAAATAATCAGCCTCAGTTTATGAACATTGAGCTGATAAGACAAACTGGACAGGAAATACATTTGTCCTCTAGCAACTGCTTATCCCTCAGTATTCACCTCTGAGATGCATCTAACTGTGATGGAGAAGTCAAGAGGGGCAAGGATAACAAAGTTAATAGAAACAGAGTCTTCACTCCTGCAAAATCCCATTAGCAACCCTAATTTCAAAGATAGTGCCACAGCCTGAAGAACGTTCTTAAGAAGCCCAAGATTCCAGTTAACGTACTGGGTAATGGTATTATGGATGTAATAGTGTAATTGACTAACCAATTAGCAAAAGCTTATCAGTTAATGCTATAGACTACATGCACTTCTCCCTCCCACCCCGCAAGTAAATTTTTTAGCAGGCTGGCCAGCAGCCCGGCTCAGTTTCTACACTCACTGGGTCTGGAAGCTCAGTCTCCCCCACCACCCTCTGACAGGGGCTCCTACCTCTGTATCAGAGGCAGCAGTACCAGGTGACAGGCAGCCAGTCTTGAAGAGAAGCTGGTTTTAAAATTGGCTTCTCTCGTGGACCAGTTCCTGCCTGGCACCCCACGCTGCTGCCTCTGATACAGTGGCAGTAAAGCAGAGTGGCAGGAGGCTCCTCGGGGGGCGAGGCCAGATTGCACTGGCTGCCGGCCCTGCCTCTGGGGATTATAGAATAGTTGAGTAACTGATAAGAATTCATGAGGTTCCTCGACTATTCAATTAACCGATATTTAACATCCCTAAATGGTACATTAATGTATGCAAACTACAGAAGTATTGAGATGGCATGTGTGGTCAGGCTGGTGGAAAGAATATAACATATGGCCAACAGCCTTCCCAATTCCAATGCACCAGTCCTCCTGTGGCCTAGTACAGGAGCTAACATTAGGATGCAATCCTGAGTTCATGCTAATGGAGAAAATGTGAACTAGCTTATAGGATCCATCCAGTTTTAGAATCTATATAGTCTCTTTCAGTCTCTCTTTGAAGGCAGATAATGGCATTCCAGATTTTTCTTGAGGCAAATAGAGACTCTGGGCATACCAAGGAAAGCTAACTTCAAAACACTTGTAGTTATAGACCGCAGTTATCTTGATGAATAATCAGACTGTTTAGTCATTCCATCCATAACTCCAATTGTCCCTTTGTGCGTACAGTCTGTGAAAGACAGTAAATTATTTTCTATCCCTCTGAAAGGCTCGTGTTTCCCCATGCTACCCTGATTCTTTTCATTATTGTGTTGCCTGATGAGAACCGGGTGCTCATGTGAACGATGGTCAACTGCTGTTTATCCTTGACCTCATCTGTGTTGTTCTTTATGATGACTCTTTATGATGCTCAAGGCATCTTTCTGACATGGAAAGTTAACAGCAAGGGACAAAATACCCCTCTATATGAGGCAGCAAAAATGAGTGACAAAATGCTATTCCTTTTTTCCGTCACATCATGGCCTCACATTCTAATATTGAGCCATCCACAGGAAGCAAAGGCTGGTTAAAATCCATCAAAATTAGGCATCACAGTCAGAAAAGGTAAAATAGTCCAAGATATGTTCTGTAAAGAAACTAGCTGAATAAACAAGAATTGGAGAACTCTAGATACCAGATCTGCCGCATCACATGGGAGGGAACATTGCACAATGATTTCTGCCAACTCATGATTTAGACCTTCCTCCAACTCCCAACATGTGAACAGTAATCTGACATGAGGATAGGTGAACTTGCATTCATGAGGAAATTTCCCCTTTAACTTCTAAAGTATTGTTGAAAATCATGACCTACTAGAAATCCCAGACACAACTAAGTTGGGGATTATCTTAAATTCAAAACAAATTCTGCTCCCATTCTATCAATGAGAGTTTTTCTATTTCCCCGAATAGTTATAAGCAGGGCTCGCTGAACCATGGCGAGCCCTGATCGCCAGCCACACTGTCCAGCGATCTGCGCATGTCAGATCGCCGGAACCCGGCTCTTCCGGGTTGCAATCTACTCGCCACGGGCAAGTAGATTGCATTATTTGTTGAGCCCTGGTTATAAGATCAAGCCCTTGGCATACCTTTCTGTTGATAATCTTTGACAAAGCTTCTATTTTAGAATAAATGAACAGACCATGGTTGTGGAGACTACCTTGAAAATATAAAGTGCAAAGTGCACCCTTGAGAAACTGGAACAGCAGCATCCAGGGATATCAACATCTAACATTCATCTTAATAGTTGGCCCCTTCAGTGTCAAAATAGTTTACCACTTTGTTCATAGAATTATAGGACTGGAAGGGATCTTGAAAGGTCATCAAATCCAGTCTCCTGCACTTAAGGCAGAACCAATCATCATCTAGACCTGGGATGGGGAAATCCAACCCTTTTGCACAATCCAGTGAGCACTGACTCCCAGTTGCAGGAGTGGAGCAGCAGAGAGCTAGCACTAAAGCCCCTGCATGACTGGCTGCCCCGCAGTGGAGAGGAAGCAGCTCTGTGCACTACTATAGCCTGAGGGAGGTGGGACGGGGAATGTCTATACTACAAGCCTCTCACGCTCTCATTTGCATTTCCTCTTCCTTTCCCTTTTGCGCAAGAGGTTTTTGCACAAAAAAACGCTGTGTAAACGACGCCTTTTTGCGCAAAAACCTCTTTGTGCAAAAGAGAAAGAGGAAATGCAAATGAGAGCACGACCTATGCAAATAAGTGCTCCATTTGCATTTGGTCTTCCGCAAGAGGCTTGTAGTAAAGACGTAGCCTCAGAGTGCAAGGAAGCTAATGCAGGGGCCTGCAGGCTCTACCCTCATCACTCCCATTGGCTGGGAATCATGGAGAATGGAAGCAGTGGGGGGCAGTGCCTTCAAGTGCAAGGAAGAGTAGAGTGACCTATGACCCTCCTCCTCCCTGGAGCTGTGCTAGGTAAATTCCCCAAATCCCTGCCCCCTCCCACATACCCAGCTTACTCCAGCACCATACCTCCTAAACAGAACCTGCCCTCCCATCCCCAACCTCCCAACCAGACTCCACACCCCTACCTTCAGCCTGCTCCCATGCTCTAGCTACCGCACAGACTCTACACCCTCACCCCCAACAGCCCTCTCCGGCAAACTGAACCCTTCATTTTTGGCCCAACCTGATAGCCTAGATGGGCCCGATAAAATATACTGGCCCCTTTGCCCCCAGAAGAGATAATATAGCTCTTGGGGGAAGCCCAGAGCCTTGGCCTTACCCCACAGGGCTGAAGCATGGGGGGAAGAATGCTGGTGCCCCGAGCTGCAAGAATGGGGTGCCTTTTGCGCTTCTCAGCTGTGGTCACATTAGTGAGGGCATTTTTTTCTTGGGAGGAGAACTTTGCAAAGCCTGCCCCCACCCATGACCCTACGTTGGGTTGGGACTTTCATAGTTCCATCTGAAATTTCATGGCGATGGAAGTACATGAAATTGTGAAAATGACCAATTAAAAAACCATCTGGCCTTGAAACTGACCAGAATGGATTATGAATTTGGTAGGTCTCAACTCATAATTAAGACAATTATTTGAACATGCAAATACCAGAACAGCTTTTCAATTTAAGATATTTGCCACTGTCCCCCTCCCAAAAAAAAATCAGGAAAAAAAAGTTTATTACGCTCTACTGTCAACAGCTGAAAAGTGATGGATCATTACAATGTGTTTTCCCAAATCCGGTGAAGGAAAGAAGGACTTTGGGAGTTATCTAGGAAACATTTTTTTCCAGTCAAACCTAAGTTGGCTGAGTTTAATACGGATTTTTTTATTTTTCCTCATGTGTCTTAAAATTATCTCAGGTACTTAAAACAATAAATGGGCCAATAAAAACAGGAACAAAAGCTCCACATATGTTCTATGTTTGGTAGAAAATCACCACAGACTAAATTCCCTGAAGATTTGGATTGCCCTTGTTCATGACTTCACAAGCACACTGTGTAAGAACCAATGCTCATCATGTCAGCCATCATGTACATGCACAAAAGAAAAAAACAATGTTTGCTGTCTTGACAAAACCCCTTGTTAAACAACATACCTCCAATTTGAGTTGACTTCTAAAAATCGAGACACTCCAGTCTGTGCAGCAGTCACATCAATATGAACAGAGACATCTACAAGAACAATATTTAAAAATAACTGTAACTACAGGACACCTATAAGTGACTAATTAGCTAAAAACTATAAAGATACATGTAAATAATCCAAAATAAACAATATCTAATGTATTCATGAGAAACATACAGCAAAGAATCCAGAAAACTCAAGTTAGATTAATGCTATTTAACATTTGAACTAGTATACATACCTGCTGTGGAAGGTACTAACTCATGTAATTTCTGTATTGCAACTCCTCCAGGGTAATTGAAATGCGAAACATAAAGTGATATTCCTGAATAAGCAGCATTAATTAGGAGATGTGTCATAACCAACAGAGATCCTAGTTTATATAGCCAAGATTTTTTGTATTTATTCAATCTGTGAAGGTATACAAAATGAGAAATGAAAAAAAAAATAAAACCCCCAGAATTAGATCTTGCCTTTATATTCTGTAAGTGGTTACTGGGCAGCATATTTAAAAATATAACGTTTCATTGCTGGACAAAAGCAAGAGTGAGGGTGGCTTCAAGTTTTATTAACTAACAATTTATAACACTGCACTTCTTTCCCACAATTCTAAAGGAATTATTTTTGACAAACTAATAGTTGTAATTACAAATACTAAAATATTCAAAACATAACACTTTAACACTTCCATTTGTTTAACTTTTAGCTATCAAAAATAAACCTACAATTCTCCAAAACACTTTGGAATTTCACTTTATCTAAACTAAATTCAGTTCTTTAAGGTAAACATTGTAGTTAAATGTGCCTAATACATAATTAATACCAAGCAGTTTCCTAAATGAAGTAAAAAACAGTACAGCTATTCACTAGAATTTGCCTCTTTCTCTTGTGGATGATATTAACAGATTTATAATACTATGCAGGGCATACATGTTGCGGATGCGTACTTATAACTTTAATTAATTGGAGTCACGCATTCATCAAAGAAAACAAAACCCCATATTTATAGAGCTTATAAAATAAGATTTCTAATAATTTATTAATTATCGTCAGACAATAGCGATTTTACAATTTGCAACCTTAACTGATGTCCTGTTTCATAAACGATATTTTAACTATTTGGTTACAAGGCTAAATCTTGAGGTCAAATTCTGGAACAAAAACAAAATCTTTCCCAAATAGGTGTGCATGTATTGAAAAGAAAGTACTAAATCAGTGGTTCTCAACTAAGGATGGTGAGAAACAGGTAACTAACGAATCGCGTACTAGATACAATTTGCATCAATTAGTTGAGAAGGGGCCCCACTGCGGGTCTGCAGTTTAATTGTAGTAGGAGCTGGATGTGCAGGCTCTGCCTTATAAATGTAGTAAAAGTCAGGAGGTTTTTACTACATTTAAAAAGCAGAGGTGCGGAGATCTGGGACCCGGACTGCTGCACCTCTGCCTCCCTTGCCGTTCCCTCCCTGTACTGCGGAGACAGTGCTGGGGGGAACCGGCTTTTAAGTCAGCTTCCCTCAGCACTGGCTCCTGTTTCCTCTCCTTTCTGTCTCTGATACTGAGGCAGCAATGGAGGGGCAAGTAGTGACTTGACTAGTTGCCTACATCCCTATTCTCAACCTTTTTATATTTGTGGACCCTTCTACAATTTTGAATGTAGGTGCAGACTCCTTTGGATCTATTGCCTGTATTAGGGATGTAAAATCCCATTTAATTAGTTAACCGGTTAAACATTGTTAGGCCAGTTAACCAGTTAAACTGGGTGAGCAGGGGGGCTGCTCCATCCCAGGTGTAGCATCCCATCCTCCACCAATTAACCGTAACCAGTAAGCCTCACCTGAAAAGGATGAGACTTAATGGTTAAAACTAGGTTAAACCTAGTCTGTATATATAGTTGAATTCTGTTCTATCAGTTTTCAGTCCAGTTCTTTTGCAGACCCCCTTAAACAAGTCCATAGAACCCCCAAAGGTCCACAGAAAACAGTTGAGAACACTGTACTAAACTACTTTCCTTTTCTGGCTAGCAATCCAAACCTCAGCCAGCCCTCTCCCCACCCCGCAGCTTACTGCTGCCAGGTGCCCAAATAACCTTCATACATTGCTAGGCTAGAAGGAGCATGCTTGTAAAAGAGCGGTCCATGCCTCTTAATCCAATTCTAGAACAATCTATTGAGGCTCTTGCTGGGAAGGGCTTTCAGAGCTTTGTGCTGAGCTAGCATAGGGCAGCCTACTTCCAATCTATGCTGCACCACTGCTGGCAACAACAGCTCAGGTACAGAATCTGGCCCTATCCTCACCTGCGTACACACCCTCCTTTGGCTAACACACTACATTTAATGTTTTTCTCCTCTATGTGACAAAAGAACTGACCTGTATCTTGTAAGTTACTATAAAGTTTTGAACTGTAAAGAATCTTTTCAAGAAGTATTACTCTGAACTTACATTCGCGTGCAACCTTTGGCAGCCACTATGTTGAAGATGGGGAAAGTGTATATGATAAACCGCAGCTCTTTGTGTGGGAGAAAGGAATACAAAAAAATAAAACCCAGAGTTGGTAGAAGTAATACCCGAGTCCTTTTGTCTGCTGCTCCTAGAGGCACGAAAATAATACTGCATCCCAAAGCTCGAGGCAAGGCTGAATAGAAATACCACAAGAAGGGAGAAGTCTTTAAGATGAAAAAGGAGTTAAGGATATTTTTGTTATCAGCAAATATCTGGGTTAAGATATCTTTATCCTTTGAAATATTCTGCAAAAATGTTTGCAGGTTATGTAATAAGTTTATTATTGTTTCAAATTACTTATATATTGAACTTGTAAATAAAATGATTTAGTAATTTCTGCAGATGTTTTCTTCACTTAAGTCTTGCAGCCATCTACAGAAGCTGATTGAAAAATAGGGGGAAAAAATAACTAATTTTGTAGAAGTGTTCTATGTCCAAAATTTTGAGGAATTTGATTTTACCAGCTTCCCATGTAAAGAAATAAGTATGTTTCAATGATCCCTTACTATATCCTTGGACATACTATGAGCCTTCCCTCCCCTCAGGCATTCAGCTACCATGACAAGGAGCACAGTTCAAAAACCTACACCTCAGGACACATGTATATATTAATGAATCACTGAGCACAACTACACATCTAAATACAATTACAACAGAGATCCTGAATTTAAGATTTTATTTTAACGATTACAAGAAAAGTAAGAGACAAAAAGGACAGGTACTGGAAAAAACTTTCATTTGGTAACATGAAACCATCTTTTATCATCTTTTTCAAATGTTACAGGATTTTATAGCTTCTCTTCTCCCCTCCCCCTTGTGCTCAGCTGCCCTTGCAATTGCAGTCTGTGACCTACTGGTCTTTTCCCACTCTTTTCCTATTGCAAAAGCTATGCTGGGAATGTTAAACAGTTAGACAATGTGAATTAAGAAGTGGGTAGCAAGTCAAACTATTGCTGGAAAGGCAACAGGATTGCAGGGGACAGAGAGATAAAATGCACTCCCATGAAAAGAGGAACTTTAAGGTTAGAAGCAATAAAGCAAGAGAGAAAAAGTCAAGGAGTGATTTTCAAATTGGGCTCTTAACAGTAAAAACAGACAGGACAGATTGTAGACGTTTTGTGGTGACTGAGAGTTCAATATGACACCAAGACCTTGACTAAGAAAAGCTATATTATTTAAAAAAGAGTGTATATCAGAGCTGTTCTACTGGTGCTACCTACAGCAAAAGCTACAGAGCAGACAGGATTCAGATGTTTTTGAAACTGGATCATCTAACCCTATTCTTAGTCACTGCCTGTATTACAACTGCAACTGCTGTTGCCACCACTGCGCTAGTGGGAAATAATTGGTTCTGTTTTTGCCAATGTCGACGCAGCTCAAGGCCTTAGTGACAGGGACGACAGTGGAATTTACTACCAAAAGGAAGAGAGGAGGAAAGATATGGTGGAGAAGAGACTGAAGGACAGATGCAGGACTGGATCCTATGTCCATGAAAATCATGGAAAATTCTTCCTTTGACTTTAATGGGGCAGGAGCAAGCACCAAGAGAAGGACTAGAGAGAAGTATGTATTGGAATTGGGCCCCACAAAGTAAAATTTCAGCTGAATTCTGTCACCAGCGCCAAACATTTCAATCATGTCACAGCTGAGTCCCAAGAATAAATCAATGCAAATATTTAACTTAGCTGACACAGGGCCATGTCTTCATTTTCTTGTATATATTTAAAGGATACTCCCCAGTTGGAACTTTTATTTAAAACTATATTATACCAAAGCACTTTCCCCTCAGGCCATAGAAGCTGCCTCCAAAACACAGAGTCCACAGCAATTGTTAGTCCTAGAAGAAAAAAAAATCCACGACTGAGGAGCTTATTCAATCTGAACATTTATTTAAGAGTTGATCATAAACTGGGACATCCTATGAGCCTGATCTAATGCAAATCAAAACAAACAGGAGCAGGCCAGGCTGTGTCTTGGGCTGACACAGAAATGTTGTGACAGGTGGTTGCAGTTTGCATTTCATTGTAGAAATCATAGGCACAATTAGGGATTCATATTTTATTCCCCTATGTGCAGTGTGAAAAATAGTCTGGACTGTGAATCAGGAAGGATGTGAAGGAGGGAGTGGCTGCTCTCTAAAACATCCTGCACCTCAGTGCCATGAGACAATTCAGAGGAAGTGAATGCTTCTGTATCCAGAAGTATCTTACACTGCTTCACCTCTCCCTGCAGTAACAGCCTTCCTGCCCTCCATAAAAAGGCAGTGTATTGATGTGGTCACGATCTGGCAGCCTCTAAGAGCATGCTTTTTAAAAGAGACATTCTACCATGAGGAGGCTCAGTGGGACTACACAATATGTTCCAGGCCTCCACAAATGGCTTGGAACCCAAGAGATTTCATAATCTTTCTGCAGTGACCAATACCTAGTCTGTTAGGGTGTATCTAGGCAAAAATGGCTCCGTTGATGGAGCCATGTAGATATGTTTACTAGACATAGCAAAATGAAGTGGCTATTTAAATAATCGCCGCTTCATTTACATCAAAATGGCCGCCACGCTGTGCCAATCAGCTGTTTGTCGGCACAGCGCAGTAGACTAGATGGGGATCAACTGACCCCAGATCCCTTTGTCGTCAGATCCTGTAAGCCTCGTTTCACGAGGCATTATTTAAATCGCCGCTTCATTTTGCCATGTCTAGTAAACTCATCTTCAGGGCTCCGTGTACGGAGCCATGTAGTCTAGACACACCCTTAAAGCTCTAGAAATGAATAAGAAAGGGCCATGGCATGTACCAGGCAACTCAAGTCTCTTTAGAATCCAATTTTCATGAACCTTCCTCCTTCAGTCTTCCTCGATATCATCCTGTGGCACATCATATTACATCTTATTCCCAGTCTGAGCTTGCTTTGGGTGGAAATCTCAGGCCCTTTGTCGGTAATGAGATCCAAAGCCCCTGACTATTTTGAGTGGGAAAGTCCATCTCTTTATGATAATAGTGCACTCTAGGAAACATTGCAAGTTAAAACGTGCAGCATTTTCTGGTCCCTCAGCAAGCTCCTTCTCTGTAGGAGACAATATAGTCCAAAGATTTTTGCTAAATAGCATGTATTTCTCCCAGAATAAAATTTCATCAGTTTAACGAATAAATTAGTTGTCCTGTGGGAAGAAAAAATTCCCTTTATTTTTAACATTTGCTTTCTATTAAGTAAGTTTTACTACAGGCATATTTTTAAATAAAGGACCTTAGAAAAGAGGCAATATTAGATATTACATTTAATAAAAAAATAAGCACTTACCTAACCAAAAAAGGCCAGCAGCAACAGCATGAGAAAGCATCTTTAAAATGGAAATTCTTTTACTTAATAATGTCACCAGAAGCATGAGACCTAAGAATATACAGAGCTCTGATCTGAAGACAATAATTGCCAGTGATGAGAACCAAATAAATGGTGCATGCTTTTGTTGTATCCAAGATGTAAGTGCCAGGAGAACTGTAAAAAGATTTTAAAAACCCCACTATATTAACCACTGGATATCTTTAAAGTTTTTTAATTCAACTAGCTCCTTCCTTTTTTGGGGCCTGATTCTGTACTCCTACTGCAATAAAGCTTTCACAAAGCCAGGAAAAGGTATGCAGAATGGGGCCCTTTTTAAAATACTCTAGTTTGATGCATGTGCTAACTAGGAAAAGGACATATCTCAAAGGAGGGAGTCTTGAATCCCTCCCTGAGGAGAATATATAATTAGTGACACATATAACTCTACTTGTGACAGGGAACTGAAAACTTTCCTGCCTCCATAAGAAAGAGGCAGCAAGCGGGGAGGGAGGGCCGGAAGGGTGCTTCAAAGCGGCAGCACTCTGTGGAGCCTGGAACTGGCCCGGAGTCCCCAGCCGGCCCGGGCTGCATGCAGCGTTTCAAAGTAGCAGTGCTGCATAGAGCCTGGGGTCACCTGGGCTGGTGTCAGTCTGGAGTCTGGCTCCATGTTGCATTTCAAACTGGCAGTGTCTCCCCCACTGATCCCGTGCAAACTGTATCAACTATTCGATTAGCTCATTAATCTAAATTTAGCATCCCTACTAAGAACAAGGAAATGTGAATACATTCAGGTGGCTAGCTGAATGAGTCACATCTCTATATACTATGGGTTCTAAATATTTTTCATTGTGTAAAGCCACATCCTAACTAAGATCATATTGAGGACCAGTCATGATCACAAAGCATCCACGTGGAATTACAGTGATTATTTATATGACAGGGTAATACAAATTGAACCTCTCTAGTCTGGCACCCTTGATACCTGACCAGTACTAAACCAGAGAATTTGCTGAACCATGGGAGATCAATATTTTCTAGTAGCACTATCGACACTTCCACCGCTTACTGGGCTCTTAGAAAACATTTAGGATAAATTAGAGCTCAACAACAGCACAGAACACTGAGAACCGGGACTGGTGGCTGTAAACGAACTTATGGGACCATGGGAAACTAGGCCACACACAGGGAAAGAGGACATCCGGCTAAATTATGCTGAACCACTGATGTTGCTGGACTAGAGAGGTTCAACCTGTAGTAGAAAAGTATTTTAGGTGTCTCTATAACTTGTACAATGCTTCAAAAAAGTTCCTGCTGTACAGACACCTGATGATTCTGGTTTTTTATTCTGTTCAATATAGATTCTTACACTGCCCTCACGTGAGCACCTTCCAGAAATGCATGAAGTCACTTGACTAATACCTGTCACATGTGGCTGGTTGGCTGTCCCAACCTATTTCCATGGGGAGAATTGAATGTGTGGTGGAATTTTTGGTTTGGGAGGGGATTTTTATTCTTCAAATGCACTTAGATCAGGTCGAAGAAATGCATATTTGCACATAGAAAGGAAGGTGTTATGGTTTCCGGTGTTCCTTATTTTAGAAAGGAGTTCACTGAATAATCTCAGACTGGCCCCTGAGGAAGTTCTGTGCCCAGCACAGACTAGTTTTACCTCTACTACAGATTTTTAAATTGCAGAAATGTCTAGAGGTTATCCGGTGGCTGCATGCTTTATAAATCAAATAAATCTCAAAAAAACCCAATCTCTATTTAATCCAAGTCACATGGTAAACTCCCTATATGTTCAGTTTAAATACCACTTCAGTTTAACAAATCATTTTAACTCATGTTCTATAAAACATACCATCATAATTCTCCAGACTCCTTACCACACAGTCCAGCCATCAAACATATATACATTAATCTGGTCTTACCACATTTATTTATACATATGCATTCACTAGCAACAAAGTCAGAAATAATTCCAAAATATAAATGACAAACTCAAAACAAATGCTTACCAATAGGAAATGCGAACATATTGGGAAGTGTTCGGGTGCAGTAAAACATTAGATGAAACTGAGTAATAGTTATTAGACAGAAGATCGTTGATACAGTTGATCCAAACTGCTTTCTAACTTCTTTCCTTAACTTCCATAATGCATAAATCACACTAAGCCCCAGACTTCCTCGAACTTAAACAAAAAACAAAACAAAAATCACAGATTTAAAAAAAAATGTCAAGTTACTTATTGACAGAGGCAACAACAGAGAGGAATGTGAAGAAATATTAAATTACTACTGCACAAACACAAAAGTAGCTCAATATTTAAAAGACGGAGTGTTTATAAAGAACCAGGCAAATTATATTACAATATTTTAGATCAGACTTAAAATAAAAAATAATATCCAATGCAATCCATCCTTGCTTGGTTATGATTCAGTATCACAGCGGTTGAGCTCTGTGAGTGATGTTACATAGGATGGTGTAGCAGGGAAGTCTGCCCCTTTAAGGGACTGCAGAGCTAGGGAACAGCAAGCCCTGGACAAAGAAGAAGCCCAGAAGACAAGTGCAGGGCCTGCAACTGCCCTGCCACTCCCCCGCCCCCAGGCTAATCAAAACCTGGGGACCGGGAAGTGCGCAAAATCTCCTCCCCCTGACACCAGTTCTCTCTAGTTGCCATGCACCCACGATTGGCCTGAGGGCAGGAGGAGCGCGAGAGGTCTCCTCCCACCGTGGCACCTAGAGGGAAGGGTCAGCTGTTCAAAACAGCTGGTGATTCTCTCTATGTGGGGGGGAGGGCAAAGATTTCACACTCTCCCACCCCTGGACAATCAGGGTCTGTGAGTGGGGGAGCATGAGAAGTCTCCTGGCTCTGCCTCTTCCGGGATGGCTCAGAGCCACTTCAGAAATATTTGAAGTGTCCCCCCCGCCATTAAAATTATCGCCCACTCCTACACTAGGAGGTGGTGGACTCTGTAGTATAACATCTATGTCAGAGGGGTGGGGTGTAGTGTGTGCTTGTGTATGTGTGTGTGTGTGTCTGTGTGTTCATGTGTCCCCCCACAAGCAGGTAGAAAAGCCCACCAGACTTCCAGTAGATGGTGATGTGTCTAAATAAAACAAAATGTGTCACAAATAACTTTGAAGTGAATTCTAAATTCCCTTCACCCATCCCCTTAGTTTTCTGTTAGGACTGATGTGAAAGGTTTACCAGTTCTGCTTAACTGGTAGGGGCTGGAGTAGCCCCCTGCCCACTGCTCCAGACCCACAGAGTGCCCGCTCTGGACAGGGGTTGCTCTCATCCAGAGCGGCTCCGATCTGTAGCGAGTGTCCGGAACAGCCTCTGTCCACAGGGAGCCCGGCCCGCTGCAGACAGGAGCTGCTCCACACAGGGGCTGGGAGTGGAAGCTGTGGGGACTGGATGCGGAAATCCCATGGGCTGGAGGCTGCTCCAGATGGGTCCCCTGCCCATATCCTGCTTAGCTGGTTAACTGGTTAGACGTTAGGTTAACCTAATGTTTAATCAGTTAACTGATTGATTGGGATTTTACATCGCTAGTTAGAACTCTGTTACTTTAGTATAACTTTGTGTGGTTTAGCTGTTCCTAGAAGCATGGTGGAATCTTTGAGTTAGCATTAAGTTAAGTAACTCCCATCTTGAAAGTACACATATTAAATTAATATACTACTATAGTCTCCAGCATTATACCTTACAACCCTCTCACAGACAATTACTGCAGAATACAGCATTAAACGAGATCTTCTTTCGGACCTGATTTAAAGTTCATACCTATCAGTTGGGAGTAAAACTTGGACATTTGCAACCTAGACAGCATATATATAGCTGGGCTGGAAAGTGCAGCAATAAAGACTGGTCCAAGAAACGTTCTTGGGACAACTCCAGGAAATTCATGATGATCGTACTGCAAATAAAAGAGAAGACAAGCAAGCTAGAAATAATGACTAACAATAGAAAAATGTGGCCCGGGGTGGGCATTAACACAGTGGCCAGTCACCATTGTTAACCCCTGGCAGGCCATTGCTGCTATGTTTACCTGCACAGCCACAGGTACTAGCCATCACAGCTCCTGTTGGCCACACATCGCCATTCCCAGATAATGGGAGTGGCAGGAAGTGGTGTAGACCAAAACTCCAGTTCTCGCAGCTCCCATTGGTTGGGACAGTGATCCACAGCCAATGGGAGCTGAGAGTGCCAGTACCTGCAGCCATGCAGCTAAATGTAATGGTGGGGGCCTATAGAAGCTAACCCTTGCGGACCAGATCCGGCCCGCAGGCTGGTATTTGCCCATCTCTGGTGTGGAAAAACTTGATAAATAATGCTCTTATGCTTCATGTTGCATTTGTGCTGATCAGCAAAGAGAGAGCTGGTTATCTTGAACAGACCATAAATAATAACCTCCTCTTTCCTATTCACCTTCTCCAAGTCCAATCTGTGGTACACAATGTCATGGATGGCTTGCAGGTTGAAGCTCTCCTCCACTTTTGTAAATGGACAGACAGTTAAATGAGCAAAGGCCACAGCAATGATCAGCAACAGCAGAAGTGATTGTCCACCTGAGCTCCTCTTCTCAGCCATCCTGGACTTGAAATCCACATCTAGTCTATTAACAGAGATAAAGGTTAACAAGTGGGAAAAAATATCATCATGCTAGTGTCTACAAAGTGAAAGAGAGACTAATGCACTTCATTAAACTAAAAAATGAAAGTATATCCCACTGTACATATAGCCTACTGTATGACTAACAGATCAAATAATCAATCAGGTTTTCATATATATATATATATATATATTATACTCAGCCAGTGTTCCATGATTTGCACTGGCTGCCTGAAGTTTAAGGTTTTGGCTTTGATCTGTAAAGCCTTATGCGCTACCCTAAGAGACCACTTTTTTCCAAAGAGCATACTGCCAACTAGAAGCATAAAAGGAGCTAGTGGCACAGTGTATTCTGTGAGAGTTCTGTATCTTTGTAATTTGCCCCTTCCATTGGTGTGAAATAGCCTGACTCTAATGATTGTATGCAGTGTTGTTGTAGCCATATCGATCTTAGGATATTAAAGAGAAATGATAGGTGATGTCATATCTTTTATTGGACCAATTTTCTGTTGATGTCAGACACAAACTTATCTTCTGAGGGTACGTCTAGACAGTGGCACGGCCAGTATCCCAAAATAGCATTTTCCGCGTCTTAACAGCATGCCCGTTATTTCAAAATTCAATCGAAACAGCGGGCTTGCTATTCTGACATCACGGTAAACTTCATTCTATGAGGATTTGGGGACTTGTCGGAATAGCGGTCTACTTCAAAATAGACTAATCTCAAAATAATCTACAAAATTTGCATAGCTCAAATTGAATAGCTGTGTATACTCACCCTGAGGCAATTTCTAGAAATACAGTTCAGATGTTTATAAGAACGAAATCAGGACAAAATGTATTTTTCTCTTGTTTAAAATTTTTTGCAACCGTTGCTCATCCTGGAATCAGGAATGGGCCTTTTGCTGTTCCCATGAAAACATCGAGGTTCACCCATGCTCAGTAGTGGGATGTTAGAGATTGGTACTTATACTCTCTGTGGATTCCTTCTGCTGACATCATGCTCCCTTCCACCCCAAGCCCCCACACACACATCCTGGTTAGAATGCATAAGTTCCATCCCCACAGAGCAACTGAGGGACAGCGGTATAGTGGAGGCTGAGTCAGTGCAGCATGAGGGATATGGATTAGAGGATCAGGTTGGTGGGGAGACCAAGTTTAGGGTTGGGCCATCTTTTGAGGACACTTGGAATGTGAGTGCTGAACAAAACTTTTATTTGTAATTGGTCCTCCTGGCTTCCATGGGCTAGTGTGGTGCCATACTCTGGAACTATGAGCAAGGAGTCTCTTTCTTACATGCTCCGAATGCCACCTGGCAGAATAGAAAAGGGGGTAACTTAATTAGAATGAAGAAGGGTGAGAAGCAGAAAGGGGCAACCAACACACAAGCCAAGAGGAAAACTGGGCCAGGGATCAGACACAAGAGGCAGAAATAGAAGGGATCAGAGGTATAATGGTCTGTAACATCCTGAGAACCTGGAATTCAATCCAGGAGTCCTGAGTCTTGCCATTCTGCTTTCAGCAGAGGCCTGAGAACCCATGGATACAAATGTTGAAACACTTTTTTTTTATTCAGAACCCTGTAAATTTGCAGATATACACTTTATATTTGAAGATAGCCACATCCAGGGATCTGCAAACGAGTCCCCCACACATCCTTGTTCCACTTGCCCTGCCTCTTCCCCCTGACTGTGCTCCATCCCAGCTCCTCCCTATGTTTTAATGTCACAAATCAAATGATTTGCAGCACTCTAGAAGCTCTGGGAGGGTGGGAGAAGGGGGCGCAGGAGGCAGAGAGGGAATTTTTTTCCCCTATGAGTGCTCCAGTCCCAGAGAACCCACAGAGCTACCGCCAAAGCTGGACCACAGGTGTTGCTGATCAACAGAATCACAGAGGTTACGTCTAGACTGGCCCCTTCTTCGGAAGAGGCATGCTAATTTCTAACTTTGGAATAGGGAAATGCGCAGGGGATTTAAATATCCCCCGCAGGATTTAAATAAACATGGCCGCCGCTTTTTTTCCGGCTTGGGGGAAAAGCCGGAAAAGAACATCTAGACTGGCGCGATCCTCCGGAATAAATCCCTTTTCCGGAGGATCTCTTATTCCTACTTGAAAGTAGGAATAAGAGATCCTCCGGAATAGGGCTTTATTCCGGAGGATCGCGCCAGTCTGGACGCTCTTTTCCGGCTTTTCCCCCAAGCCGGAAAAAAAGCGGCGGCCATGTTTATTTAAATCCGGGGGGGGGGGGGTTATTTAAATCCCCCGCGGATTTCCCTATTCCAAAGTTCGAAATTAGCATGCCTCTTCCGAAGAAGGGGCCAGTGTAGACACAGCCAGAGAGATGTGTGTTGTAAAAATAAAGGTTCCAACACTGTTGATTATCTGTCCAGATGTCACTTTGGTTTCACACAAAGGATTTTTCCCTCATTTTCTTGCTTTGTAACTTTTCTCGCTGCCACTGTTAGTAAAAAAGCAAGTCCAAAGCCTGGATAAAAGAGGGGGGTTCTGCAGCTGGGTTTGCTACCCATTCAGATAAAACCTTATAGAGGGCGGGGGGCTGAACTAGATGACCTCTTGAGGTCCCTTCCAGTCCTATTATTCTATGAATCTATGAAACTGAAACAGTTCAGTCCAACTGAAATTTGAGAATGGTAGGTACAGATGAAAGTAAAAACACAAGTTTGACAGTTCTCAATGAGCCAAAAGAAAACTGAGAGCTCAAAGTATTTAATCCCTATTGCTAAATCTGTAACCAGAATAGACATGTGCAATGTGCATGAAATACTTTGGATAGAACAGGAAAACTGGTACAGGTTACACAAGAATTGAAAAAGTATCCTCTGAACAGGGTGTCAATGACATAAGGTGAGCAGGGAGTGACACAATGGTGACTGGGGCTACAATCTTGCACTTAGGAATATGAATGTACAAAGGAGGTATATGAATTATGCTGGCTAACATCACAGTGAAGACCCTCTGAGTTGGGAGCCAATGAACAGCAGAACAACAGCCAAACTATAAACAAAACATGTCAAATGTACAATAATCCAAGTATGCACAATTAGAGCAGCAAGCGGCAGTGAAAAGGACACACAAGCAAGTCTGTGGTGGGGTGCATAGGCTCCACACCGATGAGGAAAGGACAGAAAGATCCTATGTGCAGGACTAACCTTCCTCTCTCCCCCTCCCCACAGCCCTGTTAATTCTGTATGGTAAAGAGGAGACTTTTTAAAAGGAGGAAATTGCAGGCAGGTGTGGGGCAAGTTCATCCTCACCTGGAAACTACTGGAAGTGGGAATGTTAAAAAGTGAGTAACTGGGTAACTGCTGAAAATGTCAGAGTTATACAGTTACTTGTACCGACAACATGGAACGGCAGCCAGCTTGCTGGGACTGGGGCCAGAGTCTGCGTGTAACAATTCACCGTAACCAATTACCCTGATAAATGGTTATCCTATTACATACCTAACTGAACAACTCTTGAAGCCACAAGGGAAACTCCCATGCAGGAGATATCCATCCCCAATTCTAGGTGGAGTACCCCAAACTCCCAGGGAAAGCCTGACAGAGTGACCCTAATTTCAGTACACCAGTCCGAAGGACATGTTGAAACCAGCTAAGCAGACTGTCCTGAAATAAGAAGATATTGTCTGCCTTTTTCCCTTTGGGTTGGGTCCATGGTGAAGGTATTTCCAGGTGCACCAAGACACATTGTTTTCCTTTTGACTCCCCATCAGAAGAAATTTACAAAGGCCCACACAAGGGCAAAATCTCCCTTACAAGGATTAGGAAATGCGGACCTGTGTAAAAACCACACAGCAGAAATAACTAGACATTATTAGGGTGTCCCACCATCTGCAAACTGTACCAAGTATCTGAGGACATACCTATTCTAGACCCCTCTCTGGATATTCACATTTCCACACCAAATGCTGTGAATGAGCCACTTCCACCCTGACTTAATTAGCCTCATTAACCCAAGCAACTTCTTCCATATACATACATATTTATCCCACAAAAGCTTATGCCCTAATAAATCTGTTAGTCTCTTAAGATGCCACAAGATTCCTCCTTTTTTCAGAAACAGACTAACATGTCTACCCCTCCGAGACAACTCTGAAAGATGAGACACAAGCTAGCAAAGAACTGAACTGAGTACCTAAGGGAGGAAAGAGAAAGCAAGGAAGGCCAAGGAAAAATTAACATAAAACAGTGACAAAGGAAACACTGAATGTGCTGACATCACTTGAGAAGAAGAACCTCTAGTGCAGGGCTACTCAACTTTGGATGCCCCAGAGGCCACAATGATACTCACAGCACATGCTGAGGGCCCCAACTCAAGCATGATAGCATCTATATGCAAATATATATAATAGAGTCTTTCACGCTGACTGGCATGAATACAAAGATTAAGACAAGACGACACAACACATAGGCCCCATTTAAGTCAGTTCTGCTGATATTAATAAAATGCAATATTTACCTGATTTCCACTCATATGGGCAGGACTTTTAACAAGCAATGACAGTCCAGGAATTTAACAACTAAAACGTATATCAACAGAAGACCATTATATTGACTGGCCATTGTGCAGCGTGTTCCCAGTGGAGGCCATGTTCAAAGGATCCCACCCACGGGCTGTGTGTTGAGCCCCGTCTAAACCCAAACCACATTGCAGGCTGCAAACAAATGGGCCACGAGCCACTTGTTGAGTAGTTCTGCTCTAGTGAGTGACTTATGAATGGATGAACTGGACAGGCCGATGCCTGGATTGGAGGCACAGGAAGAGCTAAGGTAAAGTTTATTTCAAACTTAGAAAATTAACTTCCTTTTGTTGTACTTGTGTCAAAAGTTGCAAACTTAAGCACTTAAAAATTAGGAAATGCCATTATTAAGATTGCTTATTAACCCTAACTTTGACCCTCTGATGCACGTGCAGTATGATACAGCTTTTACTTACTGATCATACATTATTTTTCCCCACAGGAGCCCTGCATCAGTCAGTGCACAGGACAGACAGTACTCACTCAATGAGCAGCTAATTAATATTTTGTTTTATACTGATTATTCATTATGTGGCCCTATGTACAATAAATCTGACATTCTTCAGACCCTTCTCTGAATTCAGAACTTTCCTGTGGCCTTATCATTATAATAGCTGAATGCTTCACAAACATTAATGAATTTATCTGCATTACATCTTCTCAAGATTGCAGAGGTGGTATTTTCCATATTTTACCACTAGAGAGCTGAGGCAGAGAGAAGGAAGTCATGTGTCCATTAATTTTAAATGGCCTGAGAAAACGAAAACCTGGTTGTTCAGAGCACTTAACATTTTATAGTGATAGAAATGTAGCCGTGTTAGTCTGGTGTAGCTGAAACAAAATACAGGACTATGTAGCACTTTAAAGACTAACAAGATGGTTTATTAGATGATGAGCTTTCGTGGGCCAGACCTACTTCCTCAGATCAAATAGTGGAAGAAAATAGTCACAACCATATATACCAAAGGATACAATTAAAAAAAGTGAACACATATGAAAAGGACAAATCACATTCAGAACAGAAGAGGGATGCGGGGGGGGGAGAGGGAAGGAAGGTGAGTTAATGATATTAGAGGTGGGGAAAGGTAGATGTCTGTGAGCTAATGGTATTAGAGGTGATAATTGGTGAAGCTATCTTTGTAATGGGTAAGGTAGTTGGGGTCTTTGTTCAGCCCCCCGCGGAGAGTGTCAAATTTTAGCATGAATGCCAGTTCAGAGGATTCCCTTTCAAGTGCAGATTTGAAAGTCTTCTGTAGTAGGATGCATGTGATTAGGTCATTGAGACAGTGTCCTTTCTGGTTGAAATGGAAAGAAACTGTTTTTTCTTTGTGATCCTGTCTAATGTCTGTTTTGTGGGCATTGATCCTTTGGCGAAGTGTCTGAGACGTTTGTCCAATGTACATAGCAGACGGACACTTTCAGACTATAACATTTTATAGTATTTCAAATGTTCATAGCAGAGCTCCCAATTACCTCTATTTCAACTGTGAATACTCAGCACTTCTACAAATCAGGCCTCAGAGGTCTCAAACTGGGCACCCAAAATAATGAGGAACTTGCCTAGCATTACAGGCAGTCCCTGGGTTACGTACAAGATAGGGACTGTAGGTTTGTTCTTAAGTTGAATCTGTATGTAAGTCGGAACTGGCGTCCAGATTCAGCCGCTGCTGAAACTGACCGCCAGTTCTGACTTACATACAGAATCAACTTAAGAACCCCAAGCGTCCCCAAGTCAGCTGCTGCTGAAACTGATCAGCAGCTGATTCCAGGAAGCCCGGGGCAGAGCAACTCTGCCTCAGGCTTCCTGTAGTCAGTGCTGGTCAGTTTCAGCAGCGGCTAAATCAGGACGCCTGGGGCAGAGCAGCTGGGGTGCTGCCGGTTGGTCCCGCAGACCAGGGAGACGCAGAGAAAGCCCCAGAGTACACGGGCGGCAGGACCGCGAGGTCCCGCAGTCCGTGTACTCCGGGGCAGCCCCGTTCGTAACTGCGGATCCGACGTAAGTCAGATCCACGTAAGTCGGGGACTGCCTGTATATGGCAGAGGCAGAAACAGAATCAAATTATCTCGGGCTCCTCCCATTCAATTGTTTTAATCATAAGACCATCTTTTCTCTTCCTGCAGTTCCCTGCCTCATTCACTTCACACATTACAACTTCTATAACAAATGAATCAGCGGTCTTACAGACCTTCATTCACCAGTATACAACCTTGATTTTCACTCAAAGCACTGCCAAAATGCACTGAATTTGGAGACCCTGTAGGAAAAAACAGTAAGTGATCACGTATTTAAGAACTACATACCAAGTGAGCTGAGTTAGGATTGTTAGTACAACTTACACTTTTGAGGATTGATTTTGCAACATTACATTTTTTACATTTTTTTTTTCTTTTTCACTTAATTAAGTGCATTCAGAATTAGAATACTCCAAAGCTCTGTATCTTTGGGATGTGTCACAATTTTGTTTCTTTCCTTGAGCTGTATCAGCTGCTTTGAAGGTGGCCTTAAAAGTATATTTAAAGTCAGAAAAGCCTATCCCAGGCTCCCTCAACCACCAGGGAGGGGTTGTTTGCGCTACAAAATGAAGTGATGGAGTGCACACAGTGCAACAGTCTTTCTAGGTTTTGAGTTTGGGGCAAAGACAGAAAACTGTAATATGGGACTGCAATCCTAAGCTCAAGAGAAAACATTTTCTTCTAATACAAATAACAAAATACTGAAGGATACTTTAACAAGCATGGATATGTGAACATTTATTTTTGTCTTTAATGCATCAGATTTCTTGGAGATGCTTTTCAGGCCTCAGAGTCAATCAATAGAGCTTTCCTTTAAGGGAAGGGTTTTTGACAGAAATGGATGGTTGGGGAAGATAACGCTTACAAGTATACGGTTTATAGTCGTACTAGCAAATATTATGAGAAGTGAATATTTATGTGACTGTTGTCAAAACACAAAACTTTTGTCATTTTTTGCCCGGGTTTTTTTGCACAGCCTGGAGCTTAGATTCCGCGCACCCTCCGCGGAGACAAGTCTAGATGGGCCCCCGGCTGCACCTGCACGTTATAACCAGGCAGGGCTTAGCGACGGCGATACGGAAGCCGCTCTCTCCCACGCACTACTGAAAACATCACCCTGCCTCTCGCTGTGGGAGCCGGGCTGGCTGGGCAGCCCCGCTCCGTCCGCCGCACAGCGCTGCGGGCAGGGCTCGCACAGCTCCCCACCGCCACTGTCCGCGCGGACACGGCACGTAACATTAATTCCCAGCATCCTCACTCGGCCCCCTCGAGACTCCCCTGGAGGCGCCGCGCGTGACGGGGTCCCACGGGAGTGAAGGCTGCACACCTGCCCCTCCCCCTCCCCCGCTCCCGAGCCTTAGCAGCCACCCTGCCTCCGCAACCGCCTGAACTCACCACCTACAACCCTTCAGCCACGTGGCCTACTCGCACAAGGCTCCACGGGGAGCACGTGACGGCCAGAAGGCTCAGGTCACCTGACGGCAACGGAGGCTGCAGGCGGCCATTTTGGATTCGGGCAGAGCGCTCACAGCAGGCATACGAACCCCGTCCCTTTCCCCGCCTGAGGCCCCGCTGTACGCCGCGCTTCTAACGGAAATGGGGTCGCGGCGGGGCTCACGGCTGCCCGGACTTAAGATGACCGCTGATCGCGCAGCTGGTCCCGCCCCTCGCTTTTCCTTCTGTGGCTTCCTGACCGGCCTGGCCCTGGGCTTACACGTGGGGTTCTCATTGGCCCTGAGCGTGGCGAGCTCCGATTGGACCACGTTCCTAAGGGCTCGCTGTCTGCTCCAATGGGCGCTGGAGTGGAGCGTGTGCGTGGAGCTGACGCGGAAATCCGAATGGGGGCAGCGGCTGGAGCGCCGGTTGCTAGGGGAGCGGGGCCGGGGCTTGCGCGGCGCTGCCGGGAGCCGGCTCCTGGGCGAGAGGCCGCCGCGCCATGAACCCCTGTCCCCGGGCTGGCGCTGCGCCGGCGGGCGCTTGGCTGGTGCTGTGCGCCGCCTTGCTGCTGCCCCCTGCCCTGGGCGCCGGGCCGCGGCCCCGCCAGGCCTGCGCCACCTGCCGGGGCATAGCGGACCGCTTCAACCAGGTGGGCGGGGGAGCCGCAGGGCTGGGCGCGACAGGCGTGCGGGGCCGGGGGCCGGGGCAGAGCCTTGCGGTGAAGCGCCGGGGCTGGGCCGAGCGAGAGGCTCGCTGCGCATCTTGGCAGGGGGCTGCGAAGCGCAGGAGGTTTCCCCCACAGTTGTGACTGGGCAAGTCGCTGCGGCTCTCGCCCGCTGCGGGAGCCACTCGGCTCTCGTCGCCCTGCCGCTTCTGTTCTAGCCGCGCGGGCATGTGGGCTGCCTGCATCCCGCTAGCACCCGCGTGCGGGGGTGAAATCCCGGCCCCGCTAAACTCAAAGGCTCAACTTCCATTCGCTTCAGTCGGGGTGGGATTCCGCTCGGATTCCCGTGTGGCAGGGAGGAAGCGAATCTTAATGCAGATGTGAAATGGAAGTGACCCATCTAGGCACTAAGTGATGTTATTGCAACTTTCTTGTTGCGTTTATCTTCTCCCTCCCCCCCCCCGCCCTATCCACTGCTTGTCCCCCCCCCTTTGTCTGATATAACGTTTGATCTTAAGCTTCAGAATCTTGTTTTATGTTTCTTCAAAGCGGTTATAGTAACTGCAGGTTGTGAAAGTAATAAGATAGTTCTTGTTTGCTACACTTTAAAAGTGATTCTTTTTTTAATAGTAAAGATTTATGTGAATGATTGTTTCAATGAAACTTTGTTATCTTGTAGGGATTGGCAGATACAGCAAAGAAGAATTTTGGTGGTGGGAACACTGCTTGGGAAGAGAAAACACTATCCAAGTATGAATTCAGGTACAGTATATTTATGAAGTTTTATGAATTTAAGTACAGTATATTTATGAAGCATGACTCAGTCATGCTTTTAATCTGTAGTAATGCCACAGTAGTCTGGATAGCAGCATAACTATTGAACATAACAAAATAACAAATAAACCTATGTTTGTAATACTTTTGGATAAAATACAATCAATTTGGTACTTCCATGGGTGTTGGCAGTTTTTGTTGAAGAATACAATTCGGTGTTTTAAGTCTCTCTCTGACTTTTTTTTCACCAAGAAGTAAGATCTGTTATCTCATGTTGAAAATCTTTTGAGGCTATTTTATTTAGCCACTTATTGTGTTAACTGTGACAGAGAGAAGACTATCATAGGTTTGGTCTTTATCCCAAATTGCTTTCATATTTGTTGCATTAGCATTTGTTAAATGGAGAATTGCTCCCTGGACGTCTGTGCTATTGTAGAATGCAGTGTGGGTCCCAGAATATTAGAGGGGCAAGGTGTGTGATGTAATATCCTTTATTGGACCAACTTTGGCAAACATCAGTCGAATGGTCCAGACTTTCTTCCTTTTTCAGTGCAAGAACAATTTGTTTTACTTTCCCATTTCTTTCATATGCAGGATAAAAAGCCTGCCAGTCTGAATTGCAGTCTTCTCCTAATTTGCAAATTCAGTATTAAATTTTTGTCTGTATGTAATAAAATGCTTATATGAAACTAGATTTGAGTTGCTAGCAAAATTGTGGATTTATATTGACAGTATCTAATTTTACATTACATTAATATTAAAAATAATGAAATTGAAGATATTTTCTTTTTTTCCCTTTGCATTCCTGTATAACAGGAGTCGGCAATCCCCTGTACGTGCGCCACAAGTGATTTGATTTCCCGTGGGGTGGGAGCTCAGTCCCAGCCCTCCCCTCCCCCCCCTCCACTGGCACAGCCAGGAGCTTGTGCTGCAGCTCCAGCCTCAGTTGTGCAGCTGCAGCACTAGCTCTGTCTTACTGCCAGGAGTGGGGAGCAGGAGAAGCGCATGTGTCCCTGGGACTGCCCCTGCCCAGCCTGGGCATGCAGCTCCTGAGAGCTAAGGGGCTAACCCGCCTCCTCCAAGCTACAGACTTCTTGCTTTGGGAGGAGGCGGAACTGGAGCTGGGTGGCCTGGTCACAAGTGGAGCGCGGGCTGTGTGCAAGGGGCGGGGAACCCCTTCCCTAGCACCCCTCTGTGCCCGATCAGGCTGGAACCAACCCAGGGCAGCCCCGGGCTCTGCTTACCCCAGCCCAGGAGCTGCAGGCGAAGGGCTGATTCAGGTGGGGAAGAGACTCTGCCTTGCTTCCCTCTCCCCATCTCTCCTTGCCCCAGTGCTGCTGCCTTGCCAATCAGCACGTTGGGGGCTCAGGGATTTGGGAGCAGGAGGGGGAGTGAAGAAAGATGCAGGGGCAGGATGGGAGGGGGGAAGGTGTTGCACTGAGGGGCGTGGGTCAATGCAGGGGGAACAAGCTGAAGGGGTAGGACGGGTGAGGCCACAGGTTACACTGTGATGCAGGGGGAGCAAGGCGGGAGCAAAGGGAAGACATGAGGGGAGATATAATTTTACTTTGCAGAACTGCACTTTCCTTTACTCCCCACTTATTTGCCTCCTTCCCCAGCTAGCTAGTCTCTCTAGGGATGTTAAGTTTAGATTGATTAAGTAATCCAATATTTGGTGGGATTTCAACTCTGGGCCCTTGCTACAGTTCAAAATCGGATGCGCTGCAGGGAGTGTGGGATCAGTGAGGAACTCCCCTGCTGGCCCCATACTCCCTGCGGGGCCCAAGCCTTTGAAATGTACAAGAGCCCGCCTGGGTCTCTTGTACATTTCAAAAGCAGAATCGCATTAGAACCGGTAGGAGCAGATTGCTTCAGTCTCTGCTCACACTGTTTCTTGCTGTGCCTTTACCTCCCCACCGCCCACGAAGACAGAGCTAGGGAGAACTGGCTTTTAAGATGGCTCCCCCCAGCACCGACTCCTGCTCTCCCTCCCCACACCCTGCCTTGCACCCTCTCTCTGATAGAGGCAGCAAGGGGGGGAAGCGACTACTCTCAACACTAGTCAATTATCCAATAAGCTTATGGGATAGTCAACTAGTTGCTTACATCTCTCATTCTGACCTTTTCTGCATTACTCCCCAACCCCTTGTTACCATGCTCCCTTCCAGATCCTGTCGTCCTCACCCCATCCTGCATCCCTATCCCACTTGCTGGCAGCGCTGTCCTGCACATTGAGCCCCTCATTTTTGTTTCTGCCTCAGAGCCTAAGGGGCGCCACAAAATTATCTAAAATGAAGTTTGCTGAACTAACATACGAGTTAAATTATTTAATAGATTAAGCATTTTAAATTAAACCATTTATTCCCAGCTGTACCACTAACAAAATGGTTTGAGTGTAATTAACAATGAGTTTCCATTAGCAACTGGTAGTCCGTGGAAAGGTTTGCACTGATTCAGGTGGTCCATGGGGTGCATGGTGGAGAGAGCCTACCTCCACACCCCCACATCTCCCAGAGAGCAGCATGCCCCAGGACAGAAGGGTTAAGTCTTTGCATGCTACTTCGGAAAGATTGCTGACCCCTGCAGCATAATCTACACATAGAAATGGTAAAATTAAAAGTGGTTCTTGTGGTTTTTTTTTTTTTTTTTTTTTTTTTTTGTTCTTTGGGGCTGGCTGCTTAGTTGTTGATGCAACATTAGCTATTTCATTATGCTTCTGCAGGGTTTGTGTTTTGCTATATTGAGGAAACTGGTCCAAATCACAACTACAAAATGATAATGTAGTAAAAGTTAAAAGATTGGAGTCCAGATACTCGGTGATCACATAATATTCTTTAATTTAAAACTTGTAATTTTTTTCCTTTTAGTGAAATCCGTCTTGTAGAGATCATAGAAAACCTGTGTGACAGTAGTAACTTTGAATGCAACAACATGGTAGAAGAGCATGAAGAACACATAGAGAATTGGTGGTTCAAACTGTAGGTAACAGTTTCTAATGAGGTCTTTGTGGATAAATGTCAGGGCAATCCATCATTACCAAATCATGTGTTTGATCAATAATAATAGCTGAGCTCTCACTTTTTCTTTGCGCCATGCTGCAATAACTCAGTACTATTTTGTTTTTTCTAGGGCTGTCAATTGATAAGCATTAACATCTGCAGTTAATGCAGAGACGAATTAACACATTAATTTTTTTAACACATTAATTGCAGGCGTTAATACTGCACTGCCTGACTGGCTCTTCAAAGGGGCAGCGCATTGGGAGCCAGTGATCAGCTAGACTGAGTCTATCCCAGTATCCTGTTCTTTGGTAGTAGCCAATCCCATGGGCCCCAGAGGAAATGAACAGGATAGGAAATGAAGTGATCCATCCCATTACCCATTCCCTAGAGACAGCAGCCCTGCCAGTCCTTGCTAATAGCTATTGATTGACCTGTTCTCATTGAACTAAATGTTTTTGAACTCTGTTAAAGTCTTGGACTTCACGGTATCTTTTGTCAGGGAGTTCCAAAGATTGACTCCGCATTGCAATAGGGATATTAAATTTAGATAGATTAATTAATCAAATAGTAGATGGAATTTCTGACCGTTTGAATAGTCTATAAGCCTTTAAGCCTGCTGGGCTCTTGCTACAGGTCAAAAGCGGAAGCCTCGCAGTTAGGTAGGAAGCATGTGTACATTTCAAAGGCTGATGTGCTGCAGGGAATCCCTGCTGAACCCTGTGATGTCTGAGTCTTTGAAATGTACACGCGCTTCCAGCGGGGCTCTTATACATTTCAAAAGAAAGCCCCATGCTCCCGACAGGGCTTCTGCTTTTGAAGTGTATCAAGAGCCTGGCAGCTCCCCTCCAGCACCAACTTCTGCTCTACTCCACCTCCCCTCCTCCCATTTTTATGATAGAGGCAGCAAGGGCAGGGTGAAGCGACTAGTCGAATCGGTACTTGACTATCCAATCTGCTTATCGGATAGTCAACTAGTCGCTTACGTCCGTACTGTGTGAACAAGTACTTATGCATGATTTTAAAACTTGTTGTCTATTGTCATTTAATGATCCCTAGTTCCTGTGTTATTTTCTTCTTTCCATATTGATTTTCTCCACACCAGTGATGATTTATATAGACATCAAAATATCCCCCTCTTAGGCATTTCTTTTCCAAGATAAAAAGTCCTGGTTGTTTTAATCTCTCCTCTTAGGGCAGCTTTTCATACTCTTAATTGTTTTTGTTGCCCTTTTTGAACCTTTCCAGTATTCCCCTTTTTTTAAGGGGGGAGGGGGAGATGAGACAACCACATCTGCACACAGTATTCAAGGTGTAGGTGTAGTATGGATTTAAAAAGAGGAAAATAATATTTTTTTCTGTCTTGCTATCTATTCTTAATATCTTTTTTTTAATGGTTCCCAACGTTGTTGGTTTTTGGGGTTGTTTTTGGACTGCCAATATACACTGAGTGCATGTATAAGAAAACTATCCAGAATGATACTAAAATCTTTTTTTGAGAGGTAACAACAAATGTGTAAACAATCATTTTGTATGTATAGTTGGGATATTTTCCAGTATGCCTTATTTTGCAGTTATAAAAGATTGTTACTCAATGTACAGAAGTAGCATTTAAATCTTCAGTGCAATCCCTTGACTTGTTACTGTTCCCATCCTGATCAATGGTTGACTTCTATTGTAATATTAATAACTAAACTTAAGCATCACCCAGTAAGGGTAACTGGTTATCCAATCACATCTCTAAAAGGAATAAGATGTGGTACTCACAACTGCTACTATTTAGACCAGGATTACTCAACTCTGGAAGCCCCATGGGCCACAATGATACTCATAGCACATGCCGAGAGCCACAACTTAAGTGCGGTTATATGCATATGCAAATATATGCAAATAGCTTCTTTCACATTGACTCACTGTTATGGAGCATGTTCCCAGTGGAGGCCATGTTCAAAGGATCCCACCCGTGGGCTGTGTTTGTTGAGCCCTGTGTAAACCCAGACCACAACACGAGCCACGAACAAACAGGCCACAGGCCGCATGTGGCTCACTGGCCTCATTTTGAGTAGCTTGGGTTTAAGTTATACAATATAGTCTAAGACAAAAATAGCTGGTTGGGTTGCTGCTTCGCTCTTTATTCCCTCCCTTTTTTTAAGTCAGGGGATATGAAATAAGAACTACAAACACTATTTAAATAATGAATATAATAAACAAAAAAGGTTTAAAGCAATTTGGTTTTGGAATACCATCAAATTCTGGAATTCTTCCAGCAACTGGTCATTTAATTAAGATGGCTCTTTCCATTGTTAACAAAAAAAGTGATCCATTTTACAGTTATTTAATCTGTATATTTTTGATTATTTTTATTGTCCTTCAAAATTACAATTATTCTTAACTTTTTAAAATAAGATTATCAGTCAAGGTGAGAAGTTTGACAGTGCATTACTCTGGAGAATTGTGTTGAACGTGTATAGTTCAAAGAGTAAAAATTGTGAGTTGTGATGAGCTAGATACACGAATATTTTCCCTTTTTAAGAAATGAATGTTTTTATTATACAGAAAGAAGAAGTATCCTGACCTGCTTAAGTGGTTTTGTATAGAAACTATTGAAGTTTGTTGCCCTGCTGGAACATATGGACCAGACTGCCTTGGTATTTCTTTAAATTAAAAATATTACAGTAGTTTTAAACTCCTGGGTATGTTGACTCTGTTTTATCCAGACATCTAATGCTTGTGTATCCTGAACTGCTTTGTAAAACTAGAACCTTGTTGTAGATTCAGCTGCCATATCTAAGGACATGAGAGGGAAATGCTAACTTGATGTGGAGACTAGGCAGGAAAAAACATAACAATGAGTTAAAAAGAAGTGTTAATGCCCAGATACTGTGGTGATAGGTACAATAGTAGTACCAAAAATAGCAGGAAATTTGTATACATTTTGCAATAGCTAGTGTAACTGAAAGATGATGGCACAGCAGTTGAGAAACCAGAGACAGCGAAACATGCTGGAGACTGGTAGTGAAGACACAGGCAAATCCAGAGCTGAGGGTCAGATTGGAAAGTAAGAGAAGTGTGTGACAGACAGCTGGAGAGATTTAGGAGCAGGAATAGAGGAGGGCACAGTGGCTCTATGATTCTAGGAAAAGAGCAGAAGACATGAGTGGAAAGAAAAGTGGCTTAGATCAAAGGAACACTACATCTGTGAGTACTGTAGCCACTGCTGAATGGCAGGCCAAGGCTGCCCTCTAAAGTGGTGTCATGGTAATAGGGTTAGCTTAAAACTTGACGTCTTCTAGAAGTAACATCGTTAATACATGTATGTAGTTGAATTTGAGTCTTTGCAACCCCACTATTTTCGTTAGTTGATAAATAGATGAAGCCTGATTAAATGAATTCCAAGTTACACAAAACTCATTTGTCTTCCTCAAACCCAAATTCACTTAAGTAGAATTAAGTTAGTCAAAACTATAGTATCCAATAGGTATGTTTGAGTGTAAACAAATAACGGTTTAACTGTGTCTATTAAGCCTGTGTCAGTGGAGCCTCCTCCCCAGGAGCCAGTCAGGCAAAGGCTGCCAGCTCCGCTCCTGCGGAGGAGGCTTTGCAGTGGGCTCTGCAGTATAAAGCTGAGCTTTATATTGCAGAGTCTGCAGCACAGGTAACTGTATAACTACTGAGATGTTCAGCGCTTACAGTTACCCTAATGCACGATTTTTAATATCCCTAATAACCAGAAGGCATGACATAGCTATATCATACTGGCACTGGTTGGAGTTGAAACCTTTGGATGTATATGCACAACTGAGTGAAGGGTAGGGTCATTCCTCAGTCTAGTCCTCTGTTATCTTTTTCAGCAGATCTATTTTCTGAAATCTATTTTTCATGAAATGATATAAAAAGAAATTCAGCGCAACAGGTAAACTTCAGATAACTTCAGAATTCTTATGGAAATTAAAATAATTATTTTCAGACAAAGCTTGTCAGGTATCCCTGAGACATTGATTATTAGCATTTACTTGTATGCTGGGGTTAAGAGAACACACAACTAATGAGCACATAATGTGCTCTTTCATCATGGAAAAATAAATTCCATTTGACCTTTGATTGGCTTTTTTGGGAATGGGTGGATGATAAATAGAAAACACTCTTGTTTTATAAAGCTTTGAGGTTTTTTTCTTTCTCTGGACTGGTGAAAAATTCTAAGTTGTGTTTTTACTCTGTAGCATGTCGTGGTGGATCAGAAAGACCTTGCCATGGAAATGGTCACTGTGATGGAGATGGTACAAGAGGTGGAGATGGGTCTTGCAGTTGTAACAGGGAGTACACAGGAGAGTTTTGTCTAGACTGTGCTGATGGTTATTATAGCCTCCTGAAAAATGACACCCACTCTGTTTGTGCAGGTAACTAATATTTACTTGATCTTTGTATACCCCTTTGTTAGCAGTTAATTCTAATATTAAATAGAATATATTGGAGAATGGTGAAGGAGAGAATATGAGCTGACAAGAAATGAGGGGGAAAAATGGGGATGGTAAGATTACTGTGTACATTGTGGTGGAGCATTAGAGGATCTGGCAAATCATTCTTCTGGATGGTCTTTGTTTTTTGTTAATCTGCTCTGGCAATAATTTCTAAGTAACTTAGTTGCATAAAAATTCAGTTATTAAAATCAGTAGTTATTTAATTGCATAGATAATACATTGATTTCATAAGATATTTGCTACTTATTTTAATTTACCATATGTGCCAGGGTCAGGTCAGAGGGATTTAAAAAATAATGCTAGAAGTAAAGTATGTGAGCCCTAGATTAAGTAGGTCTCTGTTCCCTGGGTAAACTGTCAGGGGCTGGCCTAAAACTGGCAGGTACTTTCCAGAAGCTGTCTGAACAGTCAGGTCAGTTAGAACACCTAGAGCTAATTAGGAGCCTTCCAGAGCCCAGGGAGTAAGGCCAATCAAGAACCAGTTGAGACTGGTTTAAAAGGGCTCCTCTTCTGTTAGTTGAGAGGTACGTGAGGAAGAAGGAACCAAAGTGCTAAAAGTGAGAAGAGTATGGGTGAAGGCAGGAAGAGTGTGTTGGAGGAGCAGATACCAGAGGGAATGTACTGGGAGGAATCGTTTGGGTAAGTAGCCTAGGGAAGTAGTTGCCAGACAGGGAGTAGAACAAACCCCAACTGTTGCTGCTGCATTAGGGTCCCTGGGCCAGAGCCTGGAGTAGTGGGCAAGCCCGGTTTCCTCCAACCCTCCCCACACCTCTATAGAGTCTGCCCCTGGATAGGGAAACCAGGACTAATGAGGATGAAATCCCTTTAATTATGGGTTTGCCTGTGGTAAATATGGCTCAGTGGGCTGTGAACCTTGTCTCTAGTTCCAAAAAAAAAATTAAAGTGTCTGCATGGTGGGACACAGCGATCCTCTGAGGCTGAACACTATCCACTAGAAGTGCAGGACCCATGGGCGCAGCCAGAGCTTTGACACACATTTAAGGGTCTATATATAGCCTATGTAATAGGCTATTCTGGTCACCTTTAAAATATTTTTTAGCCAGAATACATTTAACTTTATTATAGTCCAGCTTCATTTATATTTCATGTAAAACATAAAAAATTTAGGTTTATGTTAGAGCATGAGAATAAAACTATCTATCCATCTATAAAAATACATAATATTAAAAATAGTTGGGTTCTTAAGTTTTACAAATCAAAAAGTAGTATTCCCATGTCTTTAATTTTGCAATTTAGTTCAGAGCAGACTTGTACAGTTGCTTTGAAAACCTGTTTATAGGATCTATCTTAAAATGTTACTTAACATTAAACATTATTAGCATTGTTGGAAATGTTAGAATGCAGTTGTGTAGCACTTTTTTAATGTGACTTGCTTCATGTTATGATCCAAACAAATTTATCCAGTAGGATTAAATTTTTAATGCTGGATGCTTAGCATTTTTTTTATAATCTGGCTTTTTGAGGCCAATACTAGATGAGGTGATTGTGTCCCAAAGCAAAATTAGGTGCAAAAAAGAAATAAGTTTTCTTTCAGTTGGCAGTACTACTTTGAGTTAGTATTAAACTAGAGCCCCAACACAGTGATAGTGAATAAAGAGGTGCAGGTGTTGCTGTGTTTCTGATAAGAGATGAAATTGGTCCTAACCACTTCCCAGTGAACTCTCTTCTCAACACAAGGGTGCCAACCTTTCAGTACGTACTAGTTTCTGATGTGGGTAACTACAGTCTGCCTACCTTATGTAGTAATTTCACTTGACTTGCCTTGACTTTTTATAACATTTATGCAAAATACAAAAAAGCAGCTTGTTTTTAATGGTACTGCTAGTTAAAATGGTTGATCTTCCACTCTGTAGGTGGTAGAATTTTGGTTGAGAGAGTAGAAGTGTGTGTGTGTGTGTGTGTGTGTGTGTGTGTGTGTGTGTGTGTGTGTGTGTGTGTGTTCAAAAATAAATTAGAATAGTATCTATTATGTTTGTAAACACTCAGATTTTTTCTAAAAAACCATATTTATGTTAATGTGAGCTGGTAGTTTCTGGTCAATTCTAGTATTTAGTTGCCTGAAGACTTTCACTTTTAAACAAATTAGATTTTCTTTCAAGCTTGAGTTAACATAGCTTTAACTTGAACCATGCCCCAAATCTCTTCCAGCTTGCCATGATGCCTGTAAAACTTGCACTGGCTCAACTAACAAAGACTGCAAGGATTGTAAAGAGGGCTGGATCAAAAATGAGGAAGACACGTGTGTGGGTAAGCAAGGTCTTGTTCACACTACACATTTAAAAATTAAGCTTGTATTACATCAGTTTGAAACCATTCCACTGTAAGAGCAATTATGCTATCCTTCTGAAAACTAGCTCAGGTATGTTCTGTGATTTATGGTAGTCTCTTGATTCCTGACTTGTAATATAAGGCAAGGCAACACAGGATGTATATCTTCCTTTTTCTTAATAAGATAACTCTCAAGAGCATAACAAATTATCAGTCTGAGAAGTACCAAGTTACTGAACTACAAACTTGCATCTGTAATCCAGTTAACCCCATGTACCAAAAGCGACGAGGAGTCCTGTGGCAGCTTATAGACTAACTGAAGTGTTGGAGCATAAGCTTTCGTGGGCAAAGACCCACTTCGTCAGATGCATGCCATGTATCAAGTGTCCCATTTGCTGATAACTATGGTTACATTTGGATACTAATGTTAGTTTACTTTTCATTCATATTGCAGAAATACCTTGATGGTGTCATACTATGTATTGTGGGTTTGCCCAAGACCGTGGTCACCAACCAGTCAATCATGAGGCAGCATTCCCAGACTCCCCATCTACCCCCAAAGAGGAGCTGGCACAGTGGTCTCCCACAAAAATAGAGCTAGCTCTGGCTTCCTGAAGCAGGGTGAGCAGGGGGGAGTCCCGTGGTTCCGCGCTAGATCCGGAGCTTGATTTGGCGCTGAGCCTAAGGACTCTTTCTCTCCCCTCCATCCCCCATAACCCCTCCCCATGCCACAGGAAGGAAGGCAGCATGGGAAAGGAAGGGAAGACCAGAAAGCTCATGTTCCTCCCCTGCCCACAACAGTGCGCGTGCTTTTTTTGTCTTCCCTTCTTTCTCTGTGCGTGGGGGGGGGGGGGGAGAGGAGGGGCATAGTTAAGATGGTGGTGCAGAATCTGGAGCGGCTGGATTTTTTTAAAGGAACTGCACATGTGCTTCTTCCAGTGCTTCCTGCAGATCCTGACCCAGAGATCCTCATCCCTAGAGACACCTAGGTGCCAGCTGAGCTGCTCCTGCCCCCTGACCAGACCCCCATCAGCACCTTGTCCCCTGGCCAGACTGCCATCCAGCACCCTAGTCCCTCCCTCCTGGCTAGACACCTATCCCCAGCTTGTTCCTGTACCCTACTTTCTACCCAGATTCTGTACCCTCATCACACTCACTGGCAGCTCTGTCCTGTACACTGTATCCCTCATTTTTGGCCCCACCTCAGAGTATAGAGGGGCCCACAAAATCCACTTACCCTGGAAACTCAGAGTTAATCTGGCCTGAAGCCTTGAACCTCAGTCCTACCTACCCTTCCCAAAGGGCTGGAGTGCCAGGGGAGTGAGGTGTCTCAGTTGGGGCCATATCAGTGAGGCTTGGGAGTTTTTGGAGGGGTTGTTTTTTTTGCATCTCGCTTGTGTGGTTCCCGACTGATTTTTTTTTTTTTTTTTCTTAAGTGGGCCAGTGGCCTCTGACCCAAAACAGGTTCCCTGCCCCTCCAATAAAATGAAGACAATGCTGAAACGTTTTGTGTTGGACATATTTTATTTAAAAATGAAGCCTGGCAAGCTAACCCCCAATTGGAGCCAAGACCGCATCTGGCTGCAGAATCATAACACTCCTGCACCTTCTACAAAACCCAACCCTGAGCCCACATACACTGGAAACCCCTGCCCTGAGCCCCTCAGATCTCCAAACTCCTGTACCCCCCACATTCCCAGTCTTGCCACAACATCTGCACCACCCACATACCACAAGCCTGTGCCCGAGCCCATCATATACTGGCAGCCCCCGACTTACGCGGATCCGACTTATGTCGGATCCGCAGTTACGAACGGGGCTTTTCTCGCCCCGGAGGACACGGACTACGGGACCTCGCGGTCCTGGCGCCCGTGTACTCCGGGGCGAGAAAAGCTGCTCCGCGTCTCCCTGGTCTGCAGACCAGGAAGACGCGGAGCAAAGCTGCGGAGGGAAGCCGGCAGCGGGGCAGCCCAGACGCGCCACGGCTGTCCCTCTGCCGGCATCCTCAGAGGCTTTGCTCCCCGTCTCCCTGGTCTGCTGGTCTCCAGCAGACCAGGGAGACTGGGAGCAAAGCCGCGGAGGATCCGGGTGGCGGGACCGCGGTGCGTCTCGGTCCGCCGCCCGCGTCTTCCTGGTCTGCTGGGGGGGGGGCGCAGCTAGTACGCCCCTCCCCCCCCAGCAAACTAAGCTCTTCTCCGGATGCCTGTGGCAGAGCAGCTGGGGCGCTGCCGGTTGGTCCCGCAGCGCTGCTCTGGGCGCTACTGGACCAACCCGGCAGCACCCCAGCTGCTCTGCCCCAGGCATCCTGATTCGGCCGCTGCTGGTCAGTTTCAGCAGCGGCTGCATCAGGACGCCTGGGGCAGAGCAACTGGGATGCTGCTGGGTTGGTCCAGTAGCGCCGAGGAGCGGCGCTACTGGAGCAACCCAGCAGCACCCCAGCTGCTCTGCCCCAGGCGTCCCCAAGTCAGCCGCTGCTGAAACTGACCAGCGGCTGACTACAGGAAGCCCGAGGCAGAGTTGCTCTGCCCCGGGCTTCCTGGAATCAGCTGCTGATCAGTTTCAGCAGCAGCTGACTTGGGGACGTTTGGGGTTCTTAAGTTGATTCTGTATGTAAGTCGGAACTGGTGGTCAGTTTCAGCAGCGACTGAATCTGGACGCCAGTTCCGACTTTCATACAGATTCAACTTAAGAACAAACCTACAGTCCCTATCTTGTACGTAACCCGGGAACTGCCTGTACCCAATACCTCTGCCCTGAGCCCCTCATACACACTAACCCAAACTCTTGCACCCCCACAACCACAAGCCTGAGGCTTGCTCCAGCACCCTCCACCTGATCCCAACATTCTCCAGCTGGAGGCCCCCCCTCTCCCACCGAGCCAGCATCCCCCTTCTCCACCTCCTCCTGCACCCAGATTTCTTCCCAGAGCTTGTACCTCTCACCCCTTCTCACACAAAAATCCCTCATTCCCACCACAGAGCCCGTGAAATGAGGCTTAAAGGATCTCCCAATGAAGGGTTCTGGGGTTGGCAGATCCCCGTTTTGACTGCTGCGCTATGCTGACAAACAGCTGATTGGCCCAGCGCGGTGGCCATTTTTATTTAAATGAAGCGGCGATTATTTAAATCGCCGCTTCATTTCCCTTTTTCGAGTAAACTAACTTACGTGGCTCTGTCGACGGAGCCGTGTAGTTTAGACGTACCCAGAGAGAGTGAGTAAGGTCTGGGGACAGCAAATGATGGAGAGGAGGGAATAGAGAGCACAGGGCCTCAGGGAAGGGGTTGGGGTATATTTTGGCTTGCCCTGACGTTTAAAAAGTGATCTTGGGTCTAAAAAGGTTGGAGGCTTAAGAGGACTGATGGAAAAGTTTTATGCAGAAAACCGTGAACGCATCTGCATGTACTAGCTAAACAATGCTAATGGGATCTAAAGCTGTCAGAACTCCGTAAAGTTGTAGTGTAGAGCAAGATTTTTCCCTAATATCCACTAGAGTTGATAGTACAGACACTGTCTAAATGCTAATCCTCTAGAAATATCTTTTATTTGACCATCTTCTGTTAGTGAGAGAGACAAGTTTTCAAGTTTCCCAGAGCTCTTCTGAGAAACTGGGAATGGTATTGACTCTGTCACAGTTATTACAAGATCAAACCTATTTGTATAAGTAGTACAGATAGGGGACCATTCAAGGTGAAGTGGCTTATGATTGTAGGGGTGTTGAAACCAAGCTGGGTTAGTGAATTATTGTAAGAAGCTATAAGTAAGTGTCTTTATTAAGACAATGATTTCTAGTGTCTAGCAAAGTTATGAATTTCCCAGACATGAAGGATATTTCTGGGTAGCTTGAAAACGTCTCTCTATCAGCAGAAATTTGTGCAATTTCATCTCTTATATCCCTGAGTCAACATGGCTATAACACTGGATACAGTCTTCAGGAATAGTATGAGGCGTTCTTTATACAGGCAGTCCCCGGGTTACGTACAAGATAGGGACTATAGGTTTGTTCTTAAGTTGAATTTGTATGTAAGTCGGAACTGGCTCCAGATTCAGCTGCTGCCACTGAAACTGACCAGGGGCTGACTACAGGAAGCCGGAGGCAGAGTTGCTCTGCCCCCAGCTTCCTGGAATCAGCCTGATCTGTTTCAACAGCTGCTGAATCTGGAGCCTGGGACAGAACAGCTGGGGCGCTGCCCAGTAGGTTCCCACAGGACCAACCCGGCAGCACCCCAGCTGCTCTACCCGAGGCGTCCCGCAACAAAAGCCTGGTCTGCTGGGGGGGGGAGGCGCACTAGCTGCACCCTCTACCCCCCAGCAGACCAGGGAGACCCGAGCAAAGCCGCCCAGGCGGTGGGACCCCTGCCGCCTGGGCGGCTTTGCTCCTGTCCCCCTGGTCTGCTGGGGGGGGTCCAGCAAAGCTGCTGGACCCCCCCCAGCAGACCAGGGACACCTGAGCAAAGCTGCCGCCTGGGTGGCTTTGCTTGTAAAGCTGCCCAGGTGGCGGCTTTGCTCCTGTCCCCCTGGTCTGCTGGGGGGGTCCAGCGGCTTTGCTGGACCCCCCCAGCAGACCAGGGAGACCGGGAGAAGCTTTTCTCGCCCTGAAGGACATGGGTGGCAACCTGCTGCCCGTGAGCTCCGGGGCGAGAAAAGCCCCGTTCATAAGTGCGGATCTGACATAAGTCGGATCCGCGTAAGTCGGGGACTGGCTGTACGTGCCATGATATGTTTGTGTTCTATACTTAACTGTTTCAGTGGCTCAACTTTTAGTATTAGGTATTACAGTTTACCACAACAACTTCCACATAAACATTCCTTAGATGAAAGGCCACTTGACAATAGTTACATTGAGAATAGAAATATAAGCATAAACGTGCCTATATGCTATCCTAGCAACAGTACAGTTGTAAGTATTTTTGCCAATACTTCTAACAGATTGGAGCTTGGAGGCACTTTTCTGTCATCGTGACACTTTGAAGCAGTAAGGAAGAGCTCTATGGAAGTAAAAACCTGGCTTTTTTAATATACTGTAAGAAACCAGTGATGTCATTGCTAGTTTTGAGATGTTAGCCAAAGCTAAATGATGCAGTTTTAGATCTGTATCCTGTCCTGGTTAAGACCAGGTTCGTGGCTAGCCGCTGTCTTTTCAAGGCTTCCTTCTATCTTGTTTGCTTATTTTCCCCTAACTACTGGACTAAACTTTTTATTTTTTTACAAAATAGTCTTGTGTAAGTGTTTTACTGCACCTGGTACCTAATTAACGATGCTTTCTTAATTTCTGCCATTCAGCCTAGACCTGGGAAATATGGGTATGTCTACACTACCCCGCTAGTTCGAACTAGGAGGGTAATGTAGGCATACCGCACTTGCAAATGAAGCAAGGAATGAGGTGTACCGGTAGTTCGGAATAGGAAGCCTAGTCCGAACTACCTAGTTCGAGCCCCGTGTAGCCGTGCTGCACGGGGTTCGAACCAGCGTGGTTTTAAAAATGGCGGCTCCCCGCTTATGCAAATGAAGCCCGGGAAATTCAAATCCCGGGCTTCATTTGCAAGTGCGGTATGCCTACATTACCCCGCTAGTTCGAACTAGCGGGGTAGTGTAGACATACCCTATCAGTGTTGTTTTACTGAAGATCACTACACATTTACCACAAACAACTCTTTCATAATTGCATTCTTTTGGTCACACATTTTCAACCTATTATGCATACTAATATTCAAACTCAGTTTAAAACCATAGTTTACTCAGGCCTAACATAGGTCTGTATTCCTATATTAAGAAAATAATTTTATCAGCTAATGTAGCATTATTTTAGGTGCTTGAGTTGGATGGTGTCAAGAAGTTCTGGGTGACCTTAATTCTCAGTTCAGGTTGGACCTTCCTAGTTTGGGACCTAAGTGGTCTTAAACAAGGGAGTTTGCCAAGCCAGGGGAGGTCAGGCATCGGGCTCTCCTGGAGCACCACGCTCCCAGCAGTTGGCCCCACTCTGTACAGCAGGGCTTTGTGCTCTGGCAGCTGGCTTGCAGGGCTACTGGCCCTGTGGGTTGCAAGCTGCCAGACCACGGATGTTGCCGGACCAGTATGCCCCGGACCAGAGAGGTTCAACCTGTACTACAAAAGTAAATTTATATTTTATCAGTACAGACATTCAGTAATAAGTGGATTGCATTGCATTACATTACCACAAGATATTGGATATAAGAGCATTTCCCCTTCTCCTGCCAATTTACATATTCTAGGGAAAATATTGTGTGGACATGGCACCTTTAGAGAAGTGACTGACATGAAAACTAGTACAGAACAGAATTACAAGCTATCTTCTATACTCATATAGATAACTAGAACACTTTAGGTAAAGCATCTACACAATTACTGGAACTATTTAAGTACAAATTACATCAAGGAAACGGGAAGAATGTTGGCAGCAGCAGGATGAAGTGAGTGATCCAAACAATCTTTCTCTAGCTGATTCTTAGTTGAGTGGATTTGCACACTTTCCTTGAATTTACAACCAAAACGAGCCTGTACATGCCTTCCTAAAGTGGCATTAATGTTCACCATGGTTTATTAATCAATTCCTTTTCCAGTCTTTTAATCTACTTTTCTGTTCAATCTTATATGTTTAACAACACCTAGAGTAGTTTGCTGGCGAGGTGACATAAGAGCAGCAAAAACAGACATGTTCTAGAAAGGTGGAAGTGAGTCAATATTTGCTAGCTGCATATAATAGAACCTCAGAATTACAAACAGAAATGGAATGGAGGTTAATAAATCTGAAATGTTTATAACTGTGAACAAGAAGCTATGGTTCTTTCAAAAGTTTACAACTGAACATTGACTTAATACAGCTTTGAAACTTCACTGTGGAGAAGAAAAATGTTCCCTTTAATCATCTTAATTTAAATGAAATAAGCACAGAAACAATTTCCTTACCTTGTCAAATCTTTTTAAATTTTCGTTTTTTAACCTGTGTCATTTCTTATGTTACAGATGTGGATGAATGTGCTGTAGAGGCTTCTCCTTGCAAAGACGATCAGTACTGTCTAAACACAAATGGATCGTTTATATGCAAAGGTTTCCTTTCAATTATCTTAACATTTAAAATAATACTTGACCAATATAAAATGGAACAGATTTTGTTTTCTTCTGCTAGACATGCATGACTAAATTAAAAATATCCATGTTACTTTAACTTTTTTCTGTCTTAACCACAAGTTAGAATAGAGAATTTGCTGTTTGTGTCCTCTTTCTTTTGAGGGATGTTCGAATAATGGACATTTTAAAACTTGTCGCTGATATTCAGAAACTGAGGATCTGGCTACACTATGAGGAAGATCGATGCTGATACAGTCGATCTTCCAGGGTTTGATTTAGTGGTTCTAGAGCAGACCCCGCTAATTTGAACTGAGGGCTCCCCTGTCAGCGCTGGTAGAAGTAAGGAAAGTCGATGGGAGAGTTTGCTCCTATTGACCTTCCGCTGTGTGAATGGTGCAAAAATGGGATTTAAAATGCGTCGACTTCAGCTACATAATTAACAGGGCTCAACAAATAATGCGAGTAACAATCTGGAAGAGCCGGGTTTGGGCGATCTGCGCATGCGCAGATTGCCGGACAGTGCGGCTGGCGAACAGGACTTGCCACGGTTTGGTCAGCTTTGGTAATTAACATAACTGGAGTTGCGTATCTTAAGTTGCCCTTTCTCTTTAGTGTAGACCTAGCCTGAATGTATTAGTGATGACACATGCTGCAATTGGTGACTCCTTTGTCTATATACTTATTGTAAATTAACTTTGTTTATAAAACACTTTAAAGCCTCTTATCATTTACTGCTGCAAATAGTATGTAGTTACACCCCCAATATCATCAATTATTTAAATTTTTTCCTTGCTCAGAGCCTTCTGAAATTCTCTATTATAAATTTTCTGTTCTTGATCTCACCTTAGAGTTTAATTATATTTATTTCTCTGTTTTACAGAGTCCTCACAAAATAAACTAATGTACTGGTGCCATGTTAAACTCTCACCACAGATAACTTTCTGGCTAAATAGTGCAAACTATTCATCTTAGCAATGGGTAACCTCCACTGCCCACTAAGGATGTTGAGGCAGATAATAGGCTAATTGTGTAGTCGATTCAAATTGTATCGACTACATGATTAGTCAATAAGGGAAGGCACTCAGTCCCAGCTCCTACTGGTTCTAGGTGCTACCCCCGCTGCAGTTTAAATGTAGTAAGAGCCAACTTAGTCCTGGCTCATGCCAGGTCTGGGACTGCTGTGGCTCTGCATTTTAAATGTAGTAAGAGTCTCTTACTACATTTAAAATGCAGATCCACAGTGGGGGTAGCTCCCAGACCTGGTGCAAGCTGGGACTGAGCCAAACTTGCTCAGTCCCAACTCCTGTTGGTCCAGCAGCCCTTATCTGCAAAGGGTCCCAGTTCCCTGCTGAGACCCCCCCCCGGCTCTTCCCCCGCGGACAAGGGCTGCTGCCACAGGATGCAGAGCAGCCTTTGCTCGCAGTGAGCTGGGGCCCACTGCAGACAGGCTGCTTAGCAGCAGCTTCCCCTTCTCCTCCCTCTGTGCTGCTGCCTCTGATAGAGGCATGGGGGTGGGGGGCTGGCGGCTCCACGGAGATAGTGCTGGGGGTTACTGACTTAAGCCAGCTCCACCAGCTCCTTTTCCCTCCCCTTGCTGCCTCTGTATCAGAGGAAATTCAAGAAGTAGACTACTCAGCTACTTGCTTACATCCCTACTACCCACAAGCAAAGTTTACATATTAATATTAACCAACATACCGTATTTTCCGGCGTATAGGGCGACTGGGTGTATAAGACGACCCCCTATCTTTTTAATTAAAAGATAGGGTTTCATCTTATACCCCAGCGCCCCTCCGCCTCCTTTGCTCCCGGTGTCCCTGGTCTGCTGGAGATGGTCCCCAGCAGACCAGAGGCACCGGGAGCAAAGCCGCCAGGAGCGCCTGGGCTGCCCCCCCCGCCGGAGCCCCTCCGCGGCTTTGAAAGCCTCGGGGGAAGCCGGCGGGGGGGCATCCCAGGCGCGCATGGGCTGCCCCCCCGCCGGAGCCCCTCCGCGGCTTTGAAAGCCTCGGGGGAAGCCGGCGGCGGGGCATCCCAGGCGCGCATGGGCTGCCCCCCCGCCGGAGCCCCTCCGCGGCTTTGAAAGCCTCGGGGGAAGCCGGCGGCGGGGCATCCCAGGCGCGCATGGGCTGCCCCCCCGCCGGAGCCCCTCCGCGGCTTTGAAAGCCTCGGGGGAAGCCGGCGGGGGGGCAGCCCATGCGCGCCTGGGATGCCCCGCCGCCGGCTTCCCCCGAGGCTTTCAAAGCCGCGGAGGGGCTCCGGCGGGGGGGCAGCCCATGCGCGCCTGGGATGCCCCCCCCCCGCTGGCTTCCCCCGAGGCTTTCAAAGCCGCGGAGGGGCTCCGGCGGGGGGGCAGCCCATGCGCGCCTGGGATGCCCCCCCGCCGGCTTCCCCCGAGGCTTTCAAAGCCGCGGAGGGGCTCCGGCGGGGGGGCAGCCCATGCGCGCCTGGGATGCCCCCCCGCCGGCTTCCCCCGAGGCTTTCAAAGCCGCGGAGGGGCTCCGGCGGCGGGGCATCCGGCGTACAAGACGACCCCCGATTTTTGGGGGATGTTTTTTAACATCAGAGGTCGTCTTGTACGCCGGAATATACGGTAGGTAGTTTCTTTCCTTATTCTTTACCTTGTTTTGAGTCACTCTCCTCCCCAAAATCCAAATTAAATACTACAATATTAAATGAATAACAGGATGCTCATAGGCTGCTCTTCTGTTCAGATGAGCACTTATTATAATAATGAAAAGATTGAGGACAGGGGCCTATAGGCACTACTGTAGTACAAATAAGGCGGTTTTGTGTTGAACATGTGAACAAGTTAGTGTTGTTTTGGGGAACTGTTTCTTTCATCTTACTCATGCAAATTTGTGAACTTAAGTTCAAGATACAGTCTATTCTGTTTACATCACATCTGCATTCCAGTATTAATTAATGGTGCTTTGTTTTAGCATGCGATGCTAGCTGTGCAGGCTGCATGGGAGAAGGTCCTGGCAAATGTAAAAACTGCTTGTCTGGATACACAATAGATGATGAAAAGTGTACAGGTTAGTTGGATTTTTGAGAGTTAATGAACTGTGAACTGTAGTACACTTGCTGGATCAAAATATGTTCCAAAAGGTTGACTACAAGATGGGTTATTACTGAGTGTCTCTTTAATGTTAATAGAGCTTCAGCTCTTGTAAGTGCTTCAAAATATTTAATAGAAAAAATCTCAGCCGTCCACTGGTTTCATGTAACAGATCCTTTCTAATATTCAGGCACTCTGCATAAACTGATCTACAGCAAGGCCTAAAAAGACTAGACCGTGCTACATAGGGATGAACAGTATTGCGCTTAATACTTAATGTCTGTTCCAGGTATATCTGTTACAGTGATAGGATAACAGGCAGGCGAGTCAAACATATGTCCCTCATGATTTTTGACCTGTATTGCTGTACATTCTCACTTTATAATAAAAGAATAGAGCATAGTCACTTTATGCAGACTCTAAGCTATAACTTTTTATTAAAAGCAAGCTTGCAAATATTAACAGTGCAGTTTGTCATGTCTGCCAGAGTTAGCGTGTAGTCTGAAACAATGCTTCCAGGTATGTAGACTGTCTCCTATAAATCTAGTTAGAATGGCAACTCAACTTCAATGTTATTTCACTGGTGACTACTTTAGCATTGGGAAAAGAGGAGGAATGAAGCTTTCATGGGGTGCAAATGGGAGTTGCTGTGGAAAAGGACATTTGGAGCAAGACACTGAAGGAGAGGGAAGATAAGTAACAAGCAAGATTCTTGGTGGCCTACGGAGGACCATTTTTGTTATGAAATGTGACGTCAAAACTATTGACAGCATTTCTGCCACCTTTATTACTAAGGAGCAGTAAGTGGATATATTAGACATCCACAGATGGAAGAAAGCAATATTTATTTTCCCTTACTAAAATTTAAATTGTTCTTAAATTTTTGCAATCCCCTTATGGAGCTGATTGTTGGGCAGTTTCATAGAACCTGATATTAGCAGTTTTCACACTAAAACTGTTTTAAAACAAGGAATTAACTTTTTCAGATATTGATGAGTGTAACCATGCTGAAAAGGTGTGTGTAAGAGAAAATGAAGACTGTGTTAATACCCCGGGCAGTTACAAATGTGTTTGTTCGGAAGGCTTTGAAGAAAAAGATGGCATTTGTGTTCAGGTTGTAAAAGCAGGTGAGTGACTTTAAAAAAGACCCTGCAAGTAAATGTTCTTTAATTCAACTTGCTTAACATATCAGGCTTGCAAGGTGTGAGTACATCGGAAGCAGACTAAACAACCAGTGGGCCCTTGGACGATCAAGATGCTAAAGAAGCACTCAGATGATAAAGTCATAGTGGAGAAGCTAAATGAATTCTTTGCTTCAGTCTTCACAGCTGAGGATATTGGGAAGATTCCCAAACCGAGCCATTCTTTTTAGGTGACAGATCTGAGGAATAGTCCTAGATTGAGGTGTCATTAGAGGTGGTTTTGGAACAAATGGATAAACTTAACAGTAACAAGTCACCGGGACTAGATGACATTCACCCAAGAGTTCTGAGAGAACTCAAATGGGAAATTGCAGAATTATTAGCTCTTTGTAACCTATCCTTTAAATCGGCTTCTGAACCTAATCACTGGAAGATAGCTAATGTGATAATATTTAAAAAGGGCTCTAGAAGTGACGCTGGTAATTACAGACCAGTAGGTCTGACATCAGTACCGGGCAAATTATTTTATTCCTTACTATAGTTTCAACTAATCAGACACATGGATGAATATAATTTGTTGGGAGACATTCAACATGGTTTCTGTAAAGGGAAATCATGCCTTACTAATCTGCTTGAGTTCTTTGAAGGGATCAACAAACATGGACAAGGAAGATCCCATGGATATAGTATACTTAGATTTCCAGAAAGCCTTTGACAAGGTCCTTCACCAAAGGTTCTTAAGTAAAGTAAGTTGTCCTAGGATAAGAGGAAAGGTCCTTTTATGGATTGGTAACTGGTTAAAAGACAGGAAACAAAGGGTAGGAATAAATGAGAAGTTTTCAGAGTGGAGAGAGATAACTAGTGAGGTCCCCCAAGAGTCTGTCTTGGGACCCATCCTATTCAACTTATTTATAAATGATAGAGAGAAAGGGGTAAACCGTGAAATGACAATTTACAAATGATACCAAACTGCTCAAGGTAGTTAAGACCAAAGCAGACTGTGAAGAGCTTCAAAAAGATATAATCAAACTAAGTGATTGGGCAACAAAATGGCAAATGAAATTTAATGTTGATAAATGTAAAGTAATGCACATTGGAAAAAATAATCCCAAGTTTATATACAATATGATGGGGACTAATTTGGCTAATACTACTAAGAGAGAGCTCGGAGTCATTATGGTTAGTTCTCTGAAAACATCCACTCAGTGCAGCGACAGTCAAAAAAAGCAAATAGAATGTTAGGAGTCATTAAAAGAGGGATGGAAAATATCTTACTGCCTCTATATAAAACCATGGTACGTCCACATCTTGAATACTGTGTACAAATGTGGTTGCCTCATTTCAAAAAAGTTATATTGGAAAAGGTTCAGAAAAGGGCAACAAAAATTATTAGGGGTTTGAAACGGGTCCCATATGAAGAGAGATTAAAAAGACTTGGACTTTTCATCTTAGAAAAGAGGAGACTAAGGGGGGATATGATAGAGGGCTATAAAATCATGTCTGGTATGGAACAAGTGAATAAGGAAAAGTTATTTACTTATTCCCATAGTAGAAGAACTAGGGGTCACCAAATTAAATGAATAGGCAGCAGGTTTAAAACAAACAAAAGGAATTTTTTCTTCGTTCAGTGCACAGTCAACTTGTGGAACTCCTTGCCAGAGGATGCGGTGAAGGTTAGAACTTTAACAGGGTTAAAAAAAGAGCTAGATAGATTCATGGAGGTTAGGTCCATCAATGGCTATTAATCAGGATGGGTAGGAATGGTATCCCTAGCCTCTGTTTCTCTAGAGGCGGATGATAGGGGAGGATTACCTATTATGATCCCTCCCTCTGGGGCATCTGGTATTCGCCACTGTCAGCAGACAGGATACTGGGCTAGGTGGACCTTTGGTCTGACCCAGTATGACTGTTCTTATGAGTACCCTATAGTGTAGTCACTGTATCTGAGAATACGCCATCACTTTCTCTTCCGTGAGTGTATGTACACATGTCCCTCAACCCCTAATCTGCTTCAGTCTCGGCCTCCTATGTTAACATCTTTAATTATAATTTATTTGTGGATAGACGAGGCATTCTCAGACAGCATCTTTATTAATTTTATTGTCCTACTGATCCATTTGCTATCTGATAGCACCCTTCCTTCTATTTTTATTATCTCCTTAAAAGGGAGTCTCTTTTGTGTTTGTTAATCTGGAAGGGTTCAGAAAAGAGCTACAAGAATTTGTGGTTTTGAGGAAACATCTTACAATGAGAGGCTTTAGGAGATCAGTCCATGATATTGAAAGAAGAGTTTCTGGTGGAACTTAAATCAGAGTCTGAAAATACCTAAAGAAGGAAGAGATATTTGATACATGCAGGCGCTTTATTTTTGAACACAGAGGCATAACTCAATCCAGTAGTTAAAAGTTTGTTAGAAAAAACACATTTGATATAGGAATGCAAATTTTTAGGTAAGGGAAATTAACCACTGGAACAGATCACAAATGTGTGTGACAGATTTTCTGTCACTTGAAACAGTGGTTCTCAGCCAGTGATATGCACAGTCTTCTGAGGGTACATCTGTTAATCTAGATATTTGCCTAGTTTTATAACAGGCTACATAAAAAGCGCTAATGAAGTCAAGACAATTATTTGTTTATACTGTTCTATACGTGCTGCATGGCAATTTAAGTACAATATGTATTTTCCAATTGTTTTGTTTTGTAATAGTGTGCTGTGGCACTATTGTACTTTTAAGTGGAGTAATCCTGGCTAGTCAGACCCCTGAAAAGGGATACAGTAATCTGGAAAGACTGAGAGCCACTCATCTGAAAGATGTTTTAATCTGCCAAAGTTACTGAGCTTGATGACAGCATTGAGTTAAAAAATAAGTCTTGTTACACAGGCAGAAGCCTGTCAGATTCACAGCTGTGAAGAAAGTGGTGTGGACCATGAAGTCTGGTCTCCACTGTGAAATATACAGGCAATCCCCGAGTTACGCGGATCCGACTTATGTCGGATCCGCAGTTACGAACGGGGCTTTTCTCGCCCCAGAGGGAGCGGCGGGACGCCCAGATGAGCCGCGGTCCCGCCGCCCGCATCCTCCAGGGCGAGAAAAGCTGCTCCCCGTCTCCCTGGTCTGCTGGTCAGACCAGGGAGACGCGGAGCAAAGCCGCAGAGGATGCCTGCAGCGGGACAGCCGCGGCGCGCCTGGGCTGTCCCGCTGCAGGCGTCCTCCGTGGCTTTGCTCCGCGTCTCCCTGGTCTGCTGGGGGGGGGGGGGGGGCGCAGCTAGTGCCCCCTCCTCCCCTCCCCCCCCCCTCCCCGCCCCCCCCCCCCCCCCAGCAGACCAGGCTTTTCTGCCCACGACGCCCTGGTCAGTTTCAGTTGCGGCTGAATCAGGACGCCTGGGGCAGAGCAGCTGGGATGCTGCTGGGTTGCTCCAGTAGCGCCGAGGAGCCACCCAGCAGCACCCCAGCTGCTCTGCCCCAGGCGTCCCCAAGTCAGCCGCTGCTGAAACTGACCAGCGGCTGACTACAGGAAGCCTGAGGCAGAGTTGCTCTGCTCCCGGCTTCCTGGAATCAGCCGCTGATCAGTTTCAGCAGCGGCTGACTTGGGGACGCCTGGGTTTCTTAAGTTGAATCTGTATGTAAGTCAGAACTGTCGTCCAGATTCAGCCGCTGTTGAAACTGATCAGTTTCAGCAGCGGCTGAATCTGGACGCCAGTTCCGACTTACATACAGATTCAACTTAAGAACAAACCTACAGTCCCTATCTTATACGTAACCCGGGGACTGCCTGTAGTTTTGTGTACTTTTACCCTATAATATACACATTTCAGTCTTTCACAGACTGATGGTCCCAACTTATTGTAGGATGCTTCTGGTATTGCCATTGTTATTCTGACCTTCAGAACTGGGGGACTGGAGAATAGCAGCTGCTAGCCAGTTGTGTAGCCCTTAAGACAGTTCTACAGTAACCATCCTACGGTAACCTTGTGAACATTCCCTGCTCTTTGAGTAAGGATCTCTACAATTAAAATTTAAATATCTGAAATAATGGAATTTATTTAAAATCTGAGACAATGAAATTGACCAAAATGAGCCATGAATTTGGGCCCTAGACACAGAAGAAGTGACAGTTACACTAGGTTGTGATAGTTTCTCTTGCCTTTTTTTAATCTGTTAATTCACATAAAGCATTATGCAGTAACTTTCTTTAATCTCCTTCACCTTTCCCAATGTCATGAAGGACTGAGTTATGCGTGCCTTCAGTATAATTTTCAATAAATACCTAAACTACTCATGCATGTGAATTTGTCCTTCGTATATGCTCTGGGTCTGACCCCAGCCTTCTAAAATCAGTAAAAGTATTCCCATTTACTTCAATAGGCTTTGGAAGACACATTTTGAGTTTAACCAAGAATAGATATATTGCATGGTCACAGAATTTATGGGCTTATAACTTGGAATAAATATCACCAACATGTTCAAAAGGCACATTTCCTTAAAGGTTATTTTCCTGTTCCATTCAGTCTCATATACAGCTGTTTGGGCGATAGGTACATCACAAATTCTTTTGTTTTAATTGGAAGAGGTATCCTTGTTAACAGAAAACCTGAATTGCTTCTGCTATGAGCCTATTTTAATTCCTTTGCAACATATCTGATATAGAAACACTTGCTCAACTAATCCTAAAATGTGTAGACCAGAACCAATTTACAGTAAAACCTGGGTTATCTGGCATGCTTGGGGATTAGGACATTCTGGTTATCTAAAAATTCCAGTTATCTGAGAGTCCCAGCTGCCTGTTCCAGCTTGGGGCATGGTGTCTGGCCAGGAGGGGTCTTGAGGTAGGGTGTCAGAGCATGCTGGGAGTATGGGGTCTTGGCGGGAGGAGGAGATACTTACCTGGCTTGGAACCCTGCTGCAGCAGGGAAAGACTCTAGGCAGCATGCTCTTGTTTCGGGGGGGGGGGGGGGGGGGGGAAGGGGGAAAGCTCAGCCTCCCCCCACACCCCACCAATGCCGTGGAGAACCCAGTGCAGCTGCAGCATCAGGTCAGTTTTATCGCTGGCAGGGCATTTGGGAGGGGGGGGGAACCCCGACCTTCCCTGCCAGACCAAACTCTTCCACTTCCCCAGCAGGCTGTGGAGGGGCGTGGGGGAGAGAGTGGCAATGCATGGGGGGGGGCCCAGCAGAGTCCAGGGGCGCCAGCAGAGCTCTAGTGTGCCCCAGGTAGGGTTGGGGGGCAGCAGAGCCTGAGCTGAGTTCCACGCAGTTGGCAGTTTAAAAATGCCGAAGTCTGAGAGCAACTACTCAGAGCCTTAGACCCGGCCACCCCTCCCCCTTCCAGCTTCAGCGGCCACTGTAAAAGCTGCCAACTGCACACGTGGAGGAGGAGGCTGCGTGGGACAGGGGCAGTCCTGCGGGATGGGGAGGCCGCGCCGTGCGCAGTGGTGGCACAGCCGGAGATGCACGCTACCAGAAGCCCACCCCTGCTGGCAAAGCTCCAGTGTGAGCTGCCTACGGGCTCTGCAAGGGGCAGGGGAGTAGAATTTTTTCACGGACCCCTTGCACCATTTGGGAAGCATTGCCCTAGGAAATTTGCCGGTATCTAAAGTTTTCTGGATGGTTAAGTGTCGGATAGTGCAGGTTTTATTGTATAAAGCTAAGACCAAGAGACAAAAGCAAGCTGGCATCTTTCTAATATGACTTGACTCATATTGATGGTTCTTGATGGATATTCTTGGATCATTTCTCAATGCAATAAGTTTCCATAACCAAAAAGTGGCAAATACAGTGGTACTCGTAAAATATAATTAGATGCTTTATTCTAACTGAGACACTTTTCACAGGAGAAGAAATAGATACGTCGGCAACTGCACCTACATCTGCTGGACATGAGGATTTATGATCTACATTCCAAAGCAAGGCATTAATAGCTGTGCTTTAAATTATTGGACTGATGTGCTATTTACCTGATCTATGGAAAGGGTGTTGAATATTCAGGTTTCCATTATGATTATGTTGGTAGAGATGAATTGCCCTCCCAGCTGCATTTCTTCATTCACTTAAATAAATGCCACTTTTATACAGGTTTTTTTTAAACTGTCAAACGATAAACCTCATTCTAGATGGATAAAATACAAAATGTGTTTGAATTGCTATATTTTGATTTAAACAGTTTATTCCTAAGGAAACTGCTATTTCTCTATTTTGGCATCTTTGGGAATGATTATCCTTTTATAAGGAGTTAAGTCTATCTCAAACTTCATAATTCAAACAAAACAGATTCACCATCTGGGGGCTTCTGACATGAATATTTTTTCTAAAAGCCACATTCTGGTATAGAAACTGTAAAAGGGAGTCTTTTGGAAAACTCTTCTCTTAAAACTGAATGCCTAATACTTCATTCAATAAAGATTTATTTTGACTGGTATGTTTCTTAAGTTATATCCTGCCTTAAATATAAATTACAGGGGAAAGTAGGTGAAAATAGATTATTGTACTTTCTAGCTTCAGTAAAAGGAGAGCCTGTCTCTCCCTATCGAAGCATGCTTACTGGCATGATTCTTCAAGAAGTCTCTGAAATCAGAGTTCAAATTTCTCCTAAATAAAGTGTGATTACAGTAAATGTTGGCATTGTACTAGGTGCTGTACACTTGTAAGCAGCTATCCCTTTGAAGTGGATAGTACATAGCAGGGGTGGGGAATTAAAGCCTAAAGGCCAGCTTTGGCACCTGAATTGCCTGGATCTGGCCCCCTGAGGTTTGGGCCCTGGTAATTGAGGCGCCTGTGCTGGTACTCCAGGCCACCTTCCATTACCCTGTTGGTCTGGAGCACACAAATTCTACTATTGTAGCGCCCCTCCTCTCCCCCCCAGGGCTCTGGTGTGCAAGGGGAACTTGAAGAATCCTCCTTCTCAGTCAGGAGTCATCTGAGAGGGTTGGGTTTTTTGCTTCTCATTTGTAAGCAGGGCCTCCCCCCATCCCACTGATTTTTGCTTCAGTGGCCCCTGAACCAAAAAAGGCTGCCCATCTCTGCTACATAGAAACAACAGTACTACTCCGTGTGTGTGTATAGTGCACCATATGTGAGGATCTTGCACTTGACAAAGCAATAGTTATAGTTGGAACTAATATTACTGTTTGTATTAGTTCTTCCTTTTGTAGTCTTAGCTTTAGTGAATTGCACCAGGTATAGTTAAAGCAAGGTTTTTGGTTGGGGGGAGCTGCTGATCCCCAGAAAAATCAGTCTAAGGCTGCACAAAAGTAAGAAGCCAACACCCCCCCCCATAAAACCCACCTCACTGACATGGCCCCGGACTGAGAGGCCTACTGGGCAGCTGGCTTGAGGGGTGGGGTCTAGGCAGGAGGGATGTTGGTGGGGTTTGGGAAAGTGCTAGGATGCAGGAGTGGACTGTGGGAGGGCTGGGCAGCGTGCAGGAGCAGTCTGTGGACTGGGGCTTGGGGAATGTCTGGGTGGGTACTTACCTGGCTCAGTATCCCCTGCCATTCCCATTCACTGTCCCCTACTGCTCGTAATGACTGCTCCTCTGGGGAAAAACCAGTAGCCTGAGTCTCAGAAAATCGACTGTCGTCTTATTGACAAAATGAAATAACTTACATTCTTAGAAGTGAACAATGGGAAAAAATTGATTGAAAAAGTGAAGGTGGTAGAGCTCACAATAAACAAGACATTTTGGGTTCACCTTACATTCACAATGTGCCTCAAAAGTTACCAATCAAGGCTTAATGCACTGGGAAAAAATTAAGAAAAAATGGTGAGAGTAATGAGCAAGGATGATAACCATAGGAGCTACAGCCTCAAGCACTCTGAGAAGTGAGATGGTGTTTATAGTAATCAAACATGAAAGAATTAGAGCAGGAGCATTCGCAGCAACAGAAGGAAAAAGTATCTGGGTCAGTGTTCCCTATAAACTTGTGTGGCCACTCAGATTTCAATGATGCCCAGTTGATTAGGAGAGTGTCCACGACTGGGTTTTGTTTCTAGTGGTGGTGCACATAAAACTGTATTCTGTACCTGGTTGGAAAATATTAGAGGGAACACTGATCTGCGGTGTTATCTACACTGCAGAATTTTATTGCTAAAAGAAGTTTTTGACAAAAAGGAGTGGAGGTGTACACACAGCAACTTGTGTTGACAAAACTACCTCATACAGAGCTATGAAGTTTTTTCTAGCAAACTTAAAGTGACAAAATGTCAGTGTAGATGCTGCTGTTCTTTATATCTCCTAACTGGCCTCCTTCTGTATCACACAGCTCCCCTGCACACATATACCCCTCCCCTTTCAAAGCTTTGAGGAGTTCTGACATTTGTGTGTGCCCCTCAGACACAAAAAAGCAAATCATTAATGTAGAATTCTGCTGTCTCCTGCACTAGGACTGCAGAGGCAGGTGTGTGGATGTGAGAGAGATTGTACAAAGCAAGGGATGTGGGGACTGGTTGCTTCTGACTGCTTTTTGAATTTGAGGACAGCATGCTGATACACTCATTTTCTCCCATGCACACTGTCTCTCATCCACTTACACAACACATGCTCATTCTGTGTGTCACCTTTCCCCACCACAAACTTCAATTGAAAAGCAGCTAGCAAACTAGTAGGATGCCCATGGAATGATGGGATTGGGAAACCTTTCTCGTTACTCTTTACTTGTCTCAGAAGGCATTGCAAACCCTTCCCAAAGCACCCGATAGCCAGTTGCACTCTGGGATAGCAGTGTGCTATTCTCCGTACAAGAGCTACGGGCTACTATGGATGTGTTTCACTGATATACTGAGCATAGTGTGGATAAACAAAAGGGCTGTGTCTAGACTGGCAAGTTTTTCCGCAAAATCATCTGCTTTTGCGGAAAAACTTACCAGCTGTCTACACTGGCCGCTTGAATTTCCCCAAAGCACTGATGATCTCATGTAAGATTGTCAGAGCTTTTGTGGAAATACTATGCTGCTCCTGTTCGGGCAAAAGTCTTTTTCCGAAAAACTTTCGCGCAAAAGGGCCAATGTAGACAGCAGAGATTTGTTTTCCGCAAAAAAGCCCCGATCGCGAAAATGGCGATTGGGGCTTTTTTGCGGAAATGCGCGTCTAGATTGGCCACGGACACTTTTCTGCAAAGAGTGCTTTTGTGGAAAAGCGTCCGTGCCAATCTAGACGTGCTTTTCCGAAAATGCTTTTAACGGAAAACTTTTCCGTTAAAAGCATTTCCGGAAAATCATGGCAGTGTAGACGTAGCCAAGCAGTTTAATTAAAGCAGCATTACTTTTGGCAACAAAATTCTGTAGTGTACACGTAGCCTCAGAAACATGAAGGAAAAAGTGGCAGTAATGAACATTGCCTGGTTTTAGGGGAAGAGAAGTAAAGATGACCCTGAAAGGGCCACCTTTCAGGCAGGAATAAAGATGAAGGGTTATCAGCAATGATAAGGTTAGAGGGTTTGGAAGGGAAAATGCCACAGCCAAATTCCACATTAAGCTCAAGGTTATGTATGATAGACTGAGATGGATTTGAATCAAGAGAGACTAATCAGCATTGGAGTAATTTGTGCAGGGATAGAAGCTGAAGTCATAGCACCAAGAAACAGTGTGAAGGTAGAGCCTTGTGGTGGGTGGGCAGGTTGCTGCTGCTGGGGGTTGGAGCCGCTGGGGGTTGGAGCCACTGCTTCATGGCAGGCGGCAGCTGCTCCGGTGGCCTCAGCCAGGGCCAGAACCGGAGCCACGTGTTGGGCGGCAACTGAGAGGCCTCTCTGAGGCTACGTCTACACTGCAGGGTTTTTAAAGAGTTCTTGCGCAAAAACTTCTTGCACAAAAGCACATCCATACCTCAAAGCTTTTGTGCAAAAGAACATCCACACTACATGGACACTCTTGCACAAGAAAGCTCTGATTGCCTTCAACAGAATGGCCATCAGAGCACCTGTGCTTTTTCGGATAGGCTCTATTGGCACAAGAAACCTCATTCCTATAATTAAAACAGAGTAGGGAAAGGTACCAAAAACATGGAATGATCAGAGTTGAGAACAGATCCTGAATGTTAAGCCCCTCTTGCTGCATATGCTAGATGAGTGAATCACTGCCCAAGAATGCACACCATAAGCAAGTCTGGAGCGAAGAGCTGTACTGTGTCTTTTACTGCAGCCTTGAAATATAGGAGGTATTGTGAGCTCGAGGAGAGAAGGTAGGACTATTGCAGTTTGCTTTGATCTGTGCCCAGCTCTGTTGACGACTTCCTGTGTGACTTCAGTCACTTTATTGACTACTCTGTGCCTCAGTTTCCCTATCTATAACAAAAGTACATTGTGCCTCAGAATCATCACAGAAGGTGGTGATTTAATGTGGGCAAAGTGGCATGACACTGCCAGAGCAAATAGGAAACAGTTATCTGCTACATTGAGTGTCTAATCTTGCCTTAGTAGATCAAGCTATAGCCTTCCTCCCCATCACCAGAGCACTAAATGTATATCCATGCCACCCCTGCCTTCAGCTTCATGCTCTCCCTCCCCCCTTTGCCCAGAGCTGCTTCTTTGGCAGGGGAATTCTCCCATGGGTGGATGCTACAGTCGCACACATCGAAATATGATCTCATTGTTAGCGCACAAGACAAAACTCACTCCGCTCATAGATGGAAAATCTTAGAGGGAACACTGCTATCAAATATGCAGTTTCAAAAACCTGTCTTTATTCATCCTTAACAGTGAACTTGCTCTCTCCAGTTTTGTGAAATGATTGCCCACTTGTGGTGAGTTACTACTCACTGCTCAGCTCTAAGTGGCTGTTCCATCAGTTACTTATACCATATTTGATCTTACTATGTTTTTGTTCTTTGTGAAAACTAGCAAATGACTTATTGAACTGAATGTTTTTTTCATTCTACAGCTGTAGTATAGACAAAGCAGCACTTATTTCTTTTAAAGCAAAGCATTTCCATTAACTAGTATTTTAGTCGCTAGCGTTTGACAGCATGTGACAAACTCTTTTTTTAGCCATAGCACAGGCAACAGTAAATTCTTTTATATTCTTCCTACCATACGATTTAAGTTAAACTTGATTTTGCGCAAATACTTGTAACACAAGAGTTTTTGCGTTAAAGTATTTGCGCAAGAGAGCATCTACACTGGCATGTGCCTTTGCGCAAGAGAGATGCTTTTGTGCAAAAGCATCCATGTCAGTGTAGATGCTCTCTTGCAAAAGAAAGCTCCGATGGCCATTTTAGCCATCGGGCTTTCTTGTGCAAGAAATTAACGTTGCTGTCTACACTGGCCTCTTGTGCAAGAACAGTTGTACAAGAGGGCTTATCCCTTAGCGGGCGCATCAGAGTATTTGCCCAAGAAGCACTGATTTCCTATATTAAAACGTCAGTGTTCTTGCGCAAGTACTCGCAGCCAGTGTAGACAGGTGGCAAGATTTTGCGCAAAAGCAGTTGCTTTTGTGCAAAATCTTGCCAATGTAGACACAGCCAAGGTTTTTTTGGACACCTTAGTTAGACTTTCCTTAGAAGACCAGCTTGCTATAAAGGGACAAGGTGGGTGTGGTAATATCTCTTATTGAACCACCTTCTCTTGGTGAGAGAGACACGCTTTTGAACATACATAAAGCACTTCTTCAAGAGGCCAGTTTTACATAGAGTTTGCTTTATTGCTCACCACCACTGATGATGTAAGGAAGTTTGTGTTACTCACTGCCACAGTTTTCATAGAAACGTCACTATTAAATCAAGCAAAAGTAATAAATACGCGCATCAGTGCTGAAAGGATGAAAATTGCTACTCAGGACGTGCTCTAATCTGCTTGAAATTGGTGGGGTTGGGAGAGGGGACATGGCAGCATATCTGACCATTAATATCAGCTGGTGTTTAAATTGGGTCTTTAATTACAAGGCATCCATTACTATGTAAAGTAATGCTTATTATTCTTTCCATTTTTCTGGTTAAACGTTGTTCAGTAATGTTGTGTAAACTCATCATCAAACTGCTGTTAGGCCTAATGGAGTACATGAAAGTTCCCAAGGCCTATGGCCCTTTGGTTTTGCTTTGGGAATGAGAAGGATGAGTACTTTGTAGGTGGTAACAGCAATTTTCCCCATCTAAATATGTACAACTGTGCTCCAAGTTGGGGGGGAGGAGGGAAGAAGCATATCATGACATTTGTTGTTGCAGGATACTGTACTGAAACAGACTCTCCCAGCTTTCATTTTAAACCAGTAGAGGGTACTCTTAAACTGCTAAACCACAGTTAAGGGTTGTGTTCCCAAGGCCAGCAAACAATGTTAACTAGAGAAAAGGTGAGAACAATTATTTTAAACTTCTAATGCCAGTGTATGAGAGAGAGAGATCTCAGTAAGATAAAACTAACATTTAGTATATTCACAAATTCCTAAGCACTCAATACTGTCTACCTTAGTCATCAAATAAGAAACAATGGTAGCAGATTCTGGGACAGCAAACATTTATGCTTCACTTTACCTATGTGAGCAGTCTCATTAAAGTCAATGTAGCACTATTCATATGCATAAAGTGAAGCATGGGCGTAAGTATTTGCAGGATTGTGGCTACAAATTACTATAAATTTAAATTTCTGCCAATTAACTAATATAGTTCTTAATATGAACCAATTTAAAGCTATGGGATTCAGTAGATAAGGCTGCATGATCTCACAGAAATGTAGGCCTAGAAGGGACCTCAAGAAGTAGTCCATCTCCATTACCCTGAGGCAGGACTAAATATACCTGGACTATCCCTAACAGATGTACTGTAATCTTCATCAGAAGAATAACTGATATCACACAATATTAGAAAGATGGGTCATAATTATTATTTACATACCTTTTTCTCATTATTTTTAAACTTAGAGCCCTACCAAATTCATGACTATGAAAAATGGGTCACTGACTGAAAACTGTCTTCTCCCCATGACATCTAAGCTACGTCTACATTGGCATGATCTTGCGCAAATACTCTTTAACACAAGAGTTCTTGTGTTAAAGTATTTGTGCAAGAGAGTGTCTGCACTGGCATGTGCCTTTGTGCAAGAGATGTGCTTTTGCGCAAGAGCATTGATGCCAGTGTAGATGCTCCCTTGCGCAAGAAAGCTCCGATGGCCATTTTAGCCATCGTGCTTTCTTGCGCAAGAAATTCATGTTGCCTGTCTATGCTGGCCTCTTGCGCAAGAACAGTTACACAAGAGGGCTTATTTCTGAGCGGGAGCATCAGAATTCTTGCGCAAGAAGCACTGATTTCACACATTAGAACGTCAGTGTTCTTGCACGAGAACTCCCCGCCAGTGTAGACAGGCAGCATGTTTTTACCCAAAAGCAGCTGCTTTTGCGCAAAATCATGCCAATGTAGACACAGCGCTAGTGTATAATGTGCTTTTACCCTATATGACATAGATTTCATAGGGGGAGACTAGCATTTCTCAAATTGGAGAGGCCTGACTTAGTAAAGAGTTGCAGGGGGTTACAAGGTTTTTTTAGGGGAGTTGTGGTATTGCCACACTTCTGTGCAGGACTGCCAACAGCAGAGAGGAAGGGGAAGGGCAAAAGGAGCAATTGCACTGGTGCCCAGTGTTTCAAAGGGGTCCAGAGCTTCCGGCCATGTCTGCTGCTGTTGAAGCAGCGATGGTGGCCGGAATCCTGGGCCCCTTTGAATAAGTGCCAGAGCACCATGCCAGTGAGCACACTGCACAACTTTGAGTGTTGTAGGGGGTGCCCAGCACCATGCTCTAGGTGGTGCTGAGGGCTGGCTGCTCCGGCCCTGCCTCTTCCTGGTGCAGCTCTGCCCCCTCTGGGGGCTCTGAGACACCCTCCCCATGCCCTTTGCCCCCAGACCTGCAGGGGCTGTTGGCCTTGCTGCTTCCATGCTGTCTTAAGAGCTGGACTACCAGAGAGTGGCAGTTGTTGGCCAGCCGACCAGTTCTGAAAGCAGTGCCCAACCAGCAGCAGTGCAGAAGTAAGGGTGGCAATAACTTATCATACCACCCTTACTTCTGCACTGCTGCCTTAACAACTGGATGGCCAGATAGTGGTGGCTGCTGACTGAGGGCCCCACTCTGTATGCAGCAGTGCAGAAGTAAGAGTGCCAATATTATACCATACCATCCTTCTTCACTGCTGCTGCTGCTGGCATTAGAGCTGGGCTCCTGGCTAGTCGCTGCTACTCTCTATCTGCCCAGTTCTGAAAGCAGTGCCACTGCCAGCAGCAGTGCAGAAATAATGCTAGCAGTATCGTAACAATAAACCTGCAACCTCATAACTATACAATTGCAACATCATGACATTTCAGATTTAAATAGCTGAAATCAGGAAATGTATTACTTCAAAAAACCCTATGACCTTGAAATTGATGAAAATGGTCTGAATTTTTTTTTTTTAAAGAGTCTTACTCATACAAGCTGAAGTCAGCACCAAAACTTCCCTTGGTAATATTTTGTCAACACAAATGTAAAGAGTACATCAGTTCTTGAAATATCACATACTTTCTCCATGCAACTAGTACTTTTACACTGCTTCTTATCTGTATAACAACAAATTATTTCATTAAGCATATGAACTATTTACTCCTCCATACAAGTCCCAGCTTTCATCAGCCAGTTGTACACAGCATCAAATCCATTCTTATTGTTCACAGATGTTTTGTCTCTACAAATTGACAGAGACGCAAAGGATGATGTAACCAGTGACACCTGGGACCAATTCATGATTCTTATTGGCACATCTGGAGCTCCCAGAATGATTAAAGAACTAAGACTAATGGAACCACTTTTATGGCCAATTTGCAACCCAACACTACCTGGGCCAGATGTCGTATAATGACCGCTGGTGGCTCATTAAGAACAGAATAACATTGTTTTCTACTGGTGCTCTTGCCTTGACATTGGAAACTATTTGTTCTCCATTTTTTCCTTCAAAACTTTCTGTAGATGGTAATGTAAAGGGACAAAAACTATGATCATTTCATTGCAAGTGGCATATTTTGTTTTAGTGCCCTGTTTTAAGGATTTCATAGTTACAAAATATCAGGGAATTAGGGGTTGGGAAACAGATAAGATAGTCAGCACTCTTGTTGCAAGGGGAAGATCAGATAATTCTTTTGTTACTTAGGAGATATTTTATTTTCTAAACATGTTCACTTAAAACATATGTATAATATGTGATATTAATTTCTTAACCTTGTCTGTGCCACTTCTGTAGATGCCCTGAAGCATTTCATAGATGTGCAAAATATCATCATAATTATTTATTGTGACAAACTCTGTTCACATGCAGGTCAGGTAAGGAAGAAATATTGTTTAAAATTTGAAATCTCTATGCTTTCTTTCTATACTGGCTTTGCTTGCCCTGTGTATTATCTAATCCGAAGGTAAAAGCATGCTTATATCCATCCCTATTCAGGTAAGTGCTTAAAGTCATGATTAACTTCAGGCATGTGATTCAATACAATTCCCCAGAAGTCAATGTGACTTAAGCACTGGCTTAAGTACTTTGCTGTATGAGCAGAGCTGCAGTAGCCAATAGTTGAGTACCAACCTATTCCTTCTGCAAACAGTAACACACATGCTTAACTTTAAGATTGTGAATAGTCCCACTGTCTCGAATGAGACTACTCCATGCTTGAAGTTAAGCATGTGTTACAAGTTCTTGTAGAGGGAGGACCTAAATTACCAGCTGTGTGCCCTTTTTTTGTAAAGTGATATTCGAGACCTTCCATTGAATTTTGATTGAAGTGGTTTGATGTAGAACAATGCCCATCCCTGGGAAAGATCCCTTATTGTTGAATTTAAATATCTCAGAGCACGTGCTCCAAAACCAGAACAAGTTGTGAACAGAAGTGATTGTTAACAGCAATGGAAAGGGCTGACAGTTTCATAGTAGTCAGTCTATAAACAAAAAATGAACTACTTTGAAGAGCTATCTTCTCTTCTGAAAATAGCATAATATTTACCAGGAAAGTCATCATCAATCATATGGCAATCTGGCTATTGGCTTAAGCTTTCTGTGATAATATTTGGACTTTACATAATGTAAAAAATAAGAACACAGTGTTTAGATGAGTAAGGAGTACAGTAGTGGAAAGATGCAATTACACAAGTTAATGTTCCTTGAATAGAACTTGAATAAACTTCCATGGGAAATTTGTTTATTTCTGAACTTAGCTAACTGGTTCCAGGAAATACTCACGCTATGAAAAACTCTGCCTATTCCCTGGGGAAGGAGAAGTATTTATCAAAGGATTGGGATACTCTATCTTTGCCAGTGGAGGAATGGAAATGCCGTTCATTATTCTTGGTCTCTGTGTTTACAAGTAGAAAGAAAGAGAGAATGCACAATATTAGAGACTGAATTAGGTTGCTGTTTCCAAGGTCCTGGGAAAGCCTCAAAAGCTGTCCAGTTTTTAGAAGCAGATTGAGTGACTCAGGGAAGTAGTAATACAGTAGTAAGAAGGGATCCACAGAGTGTGTGTGTGTGTGTGTGTGTGTGTGTAATCAAAAAAGCCCAGCTCCACAAAGGGATTGAGGCATCCCTGTGACCTGCAAAACATCTGCCAAGCTGCTGCTGAATCCTGTGGGCTTCTCAACTCACTTGGCACCCATATTTCCATTGCAGAACTCCATTGGCCCCTACATTCCTGGTTCTGGGCATACGCGTTGCTGCTTCACTCTAGGTGGCTGCAGGCTTATCTCTTACCTACACCCCAGCATAATCAATGGGAAGATAAATATTCACCCACCTGTTTTACCTTGAGTCCAATCTGATATGTGTGCTTATAAGGATACTTACCAGGTCAAGCTCCATTCAAGATCTGTGCAGGACTGCTAACCACTGTGTAGTGGCAGTGGTTGCTGCTGTCATTATAACATTTAGCTCAGTGGTTAGAGCATTCACCTAGCATGTGGGAAATGTGGGTTTAAATTTCCCCCTCAGCCTGTAGGGATTTGGACAGGGTCTCTGATACCCCCATGAACACACTAGCATCTGGCTAATGAGATATCCTAATAAGGGAATTCCCGAATCTCTGCAGTTGATCCTGTTACACTTCATATAAATACTTGATAATCACTGCATCAGAGAGTGAGAATAATTTTAAATCTGGTGGTTATGGTGCCCACCTGGGAGGTGGCAGACCCAGGGCCTATCCCCTCTTCCTGCCTCCCCCCTTCCCCGTGCCAGAGATTTTAATTATTTATCCAAACTGGAACGGCTTCTACAGAAGAGATTGAGGGAGACCTACATCAGAATGTCCTACAGTTCCATGGCTTGATCACTCACCTAACAGGAGATTTCTATTCAAATTCTTACTGTTAAACACACATGGTCGGTTGAGAACCAGCCTATGGTTGACAGTGTTGTAGCAGATGTTGTGCAGTGAAATTCACTCAGCTGGCTGAATCCATGAATCTTGCCTGGTCAGCCCTGTGTGCAGCAGCAGTTAGAGCCAAGGAATGTACCCCTTTATACGTCCATGGAGAATTTGAGAGCATTGTGTGTTGAGCTTTTTTTGGCCACAGGCTGAAGGACATGCAATACCACTTTTGATTATAAGGAGCGACTGAAGGGAGACCACCATTATGTGAGATCGTGACATTTTGCATAAGGTTTAATGTATGCTCAGTCAGGGCTTTGGTGATGAAATCGCACACAGAATGCTTCCAACCATACAGACTTTTGAGATGTGGTTGCCTCATCTCAAAAAAGATATATTGGCATTGGAAAAGGTTCAGAACAGGGCAACAAAAATGATTAGGGGTTTGGAATGAGTCCCACAAGAAGAGAGATTAAAAAGACTTAGGCTTTTCATCTTAGAAAAGAGGAGACTAAGGGGGGGATATGATAGAGGCCTATAAAATGATGACTGGTGTGGAAAAAGTGAATAAGGAAAAGTTATTTACTTATTCCCACAATATAAGAACTAGGGGTCACCAAATGAAATGAATAGGCAGCAGGTTTAAAACAAACAAAAGGAAGTTTTTCTTCACTCAGCACACGGACAACCTGTGGAACTCCTTGCCAGAGCATGTTGTAAAGATTAGGACTTTAACATGGTTCAAAAAAGAGCTAGATTAATTACTGGAGGTTAAGTCCATCAATGTCTATTAGTCAGGATGGGAAGGAATGGTGTCCCTAGCCTCTGTTTGTCTGTAATTGGGTGATAGGAGAGGGATCATGTGAGGATTACCTGTTGTGTTCTCTCTATCTGGGGCATCTGGCATTGGCCATTGTTGTGAGGGTCTTAGGAGACAACCATCTCCCCAGCACCTTCCACTGGTTGCCATTTCTTCTTCAAAGGAAGTTGCTCTCTGAATAAGCAAGAATTATGAGTTTACTCAATAAACTGGTGCAGCCTTCATACTGATTTACACCTTGGCTACATCTACACTGGCATGATTTTCTGAAAATGCTTTTAACGGAAAGGATTTCCGTTAAAAGCATTTTCAGAAAAGCGCGTCTAGATTGGCAGGATGCTTTTCCGCAAAAGCACTTTTTGCAGAAAAGCGTCCATGGCCAATCTAGATGCGGTTTTCTGCAAAAAAGCCCCGATCGCCATTTTCGCGATCGGGGCTTTTTTGCAGAAAACAGTACTGTGCTGTCTACACTGGCCCTTTTGCGCAAAAGTCTTTCGGAAAAAGCCTTTTGCCCGAATGGGAGCAGCATAGTATTTCCGGAAAAGCACTGACAATCTTACATGAGACCGTCAGTGCTTTTCCGGAAATTCAAGCGGCCAGTGTAGACATCTGGCAAGTTTTTCCGGAAAAGCGGCTTATTTTGCGGAAAAACTTGCCAGTCTAGACACAGCTCTTATGTAGACTCCTGAAGATGGTGCAACTGCGTGAGGAAGAAGATCATCTTGCAACCAAGACACAAAAGTTGAAATCAGAGATCTGGGTTCTACAAGCTTGGCCATAAGCTCCTGTATGTCTCTGGGTTAGTGACGTCCTCTCTCTGTGCTTCAGAGTCCCCGATCCAAACCCTCCAATTAGGAAAAGGCCAGTGGTGTCGCTGACCATGACAGGATCAGCTCAAGAGAGGAGTGTTTTGAGAGAGCTGGTGAAATGGCTCCTATATTTCTGTGACTGGAGTCCCAGGGCAGCCAACTGAGATCACTCAAGTAGGGTGAACTGCAAAGAATAGGGGAGCCATTCCCTAAAGCTGGTGAATATTCCAATATTTAGATTTACCAAGCCAGCACAAAACACCTTCTGTAACACCTTATGGGTTATGCAGAAGCCAACAACACAGTTCCCTTGCTTAAGGCAATCCAGCCTTAGGCTTCCACCCAGACACCCAAGTCAAATATGATCAAAGCATTTGATACGGTCTCACATTAACTTCTTATTACTAAACTAGAAAAATACAACCTAGATGGGGCTACTATAAAGTAGGTACATAACCGTTGGATAACCGTTCTCAGGGAGTAGTTATTAATGGTGTATAGTGATGCTGGAAGGGTATAACAAGTGGGGTTCTGCAACTGTCTGTTTTGGGACCGATTCTGTTCAATATCTTCATCAATGATTTAGGTGATGGCATTGAGCAGGGGTGGTCAATAATTTTTGATGGGGGGGGGGCACTCCAGAATTTGGAAAGTGGTTGAGGGCCACGCTCTTCCATAATATTAATGGAGGAGGTGCAGGCTCTGGGATGGAGCTTGTGTGTAGAAGGGAGCTTGGGGTAAGAGATCTGGGATGAAGGAGGAAGTGTGGGGTCTGGGAGGGAGTTTGAGTGAAGGAGGCAATTATGACCAGGGGCACTGGACTGAGGTGCAGGGAGTTGGGTTCTGACCTAAGCAGGGGATTGGGGTACAGGAGTTTGAGTTGCGACCTAGGGCAGGAGGCGATTGTCCTCTGGGTTTGGCGATTGAGATGCCGGGTCTGGGAAGGGATATGGTTGCAGGAGGGGGACAGAGGGTTTTGGTATGTGGAGCAGGGGGCAGGAGTATAAGGGCAGATGGTTGGCAAAGGGAGGGCCTGGGGTGCCAGAGGCAGGCCTGGCCAGGAGACTTACCTAGGTGACTCCCAACCAGCAGTCCAGCATGTTTCTCAGGCAAGCAGGCAGCCAGCCTGCCTGCCCCACCCCCGCACAGGCTACAAGACCATGTGAGTGTGTGAATAACTAGGAGCCAAAGGGAGAGAGGTGTTTGGTGTTTGTTATTCAAACAGGCAGCTCCCATTGACCAGTTTCTGGCCAGAAACCATCCAATGGGATGTCTAGGGGGCAAGAGCAGTGTCTGAAGCCTCTCCCCCCGCCTGACTCACAGTTTTGAAAGAGAAATGGTTTTGCAGCCATTTTTCTGAATGGCGTGTGGATGGGGCAAGGCAAGCAGGGAGCCCGCCTGGAGCTCCCCACTGCATCCGTGGGCCGGATCTGGTGTCTTGACAAGCTGGATTCAGCCCACAAGCCGTATTTTGTTCAAGCCCAGTATTGAGAGTACGCTTATTAAGTCTGCAGCTGATACCAAGTTAGGAGGGGTTGCAAGTGCTTTGGGGGATAGGGTCATAATTCAAAATTATCTGGACAAACTGGAGAAATGGTCTGAGGTAAATAGGAGGAAGTTTAATAAGGATAAATGCAAAGTACTCCTCTAAAGAAGGAACAATCAGTTTCACACATACAGAATGGGAAGCGTCTGTCTAGGAAGGAATACTGCAGAAAGGGATCCAGGGGTCATAGTGGACCACAACCTAAATATGAGTCAGCAGTGTGACACTATTGCCAAAAAAGCAAACATGCTTCTGGGATGCATTAACAAGAGTGTTGTGAGCAAGACACGAGAAGCCATTCTTCCACTCTACTCTGTGCTGATTAGGCCTCAATTGGAGTATTATGTCCAGTTCTGGGTACCACATGACAAGAAAGATGTGGAGAAATTGGAGAAGGGCCAGAGAAGAGCAACAAGAATGATTAAAGGTCTAGAAAAGAGATGACTGAGAGGGGACATGATAGCAGTTTTCCAGTATTTAAAAGAGTGTTAGAAGCAGGAGGAACAAAAATTGTTCTCGTTGGCCCCTGATGATAGGACAAGAAGCAATGGGCTTAAACTGCAGCAAGGGAGGTTTAGGTTGGACATTTGGGAAAACTTCTTAACTGTCAGGATGGTTAAACACTGGAATAAATTGCCTAGAGAGGCTGTGGAATCTTCATCACTGGAAATATTTAAGAACAGATTGGATAGACATCAGGGATAATCTAGATGGTGCTTGGTCCTGCTGTGAAGGCAAGGGACTGGACTTGATGAACTTTCGAGATCCCTTCTAGTTCTAATATTCTATGATTCTACCACTGAAGATCTTATTAATCCTGTAAGTAATATCTACCAAACCTAAAGAATCAGACACATTACCTCCCAGCTTAATTAATAGTTCAGATTTTACCCCCAACTATGCACTAATAGCCAATTCTTATTAACTAAACTAAAATGTATTAAAAAAAGAAGAGTGAATATTGGTTAAGAGATCAGCACACTTATAGACATGAAGACAGTGCTGAGATCAGATTCACAGTAGAGATGTTGAGCTTTATAATTGTTCTTTCAGAATTAGGTCCAATAGGTTCAGTGTCCATATTCAGGATGAATCCAAGCAAACTTGGAGATCTCAGTCTTGGATCTCAAACTTCCCTGATGACGCTTAAGCAGATCTGAGATAAAAAGGATCAGATTCCAAGGGTCTTTTATACAGTTTCCTATCATCCACTTGACTATACGGTCATGGGTAAACAGTAGGCTTTTGATGTAACCTCCTATTTTCCAAACACCACCATTACACAAATTAATATAGAGCAATCTTTCCTTTAGGCAATCTATCACAGATTTCAAAGAGACATACAGACAATGACATTATTTCACCCAAGATTCATCTAAATGTTAGTATTCCCTTTTGATCTCAGAGTCAATAGCTGTAGTGACAGACAGGAACTATTTACATGGCTAGCATCTATAAGTAAAAACCCAACACTGATATTACTTCTAACAACATAGATTTGCATTTTAAAGTTCTAGACTTCTCAGTATTTAATGGGCTTAATAACCAGTTACCTACTTTTCTAACATGTCTCTACAGATAGCTTATGGGTCTGTTAGCCTGCAGAATGCTTAACCCTTTCTGGCCACGTTTCATGCTGGGTATAAGATTTGTTGCAATTATATAACACTGGGTGCAGCAATGTTTTTTATAACTGTGGTTTGTAACCTATCCCTTAAATCGGCTTCCGTACCTAATGACTGGAAGGTAGCCAACATGACACCAATATTTAAAAAGGGCTCTAGAGGCGATCCGGGCAATTACAGACCGGTAAGTCTAACTTCAGTACCGGGCAAATTAGTCGAAACAATAGTAAAGAATAAAATTGTGAAGCATGTAGAAGAACATAATTTGTTGGACAAAAGTCAACATGGTTTCTGTAAAAGGAAATCCTGTCTTACTAATCTATTAGAGTTCTTTGAAGGGGTTAACAAACATGCAGACAAGGGGGATCCAGTAGATATAGTATACTTAGATTTTCAGAAAGCCTTTGACAAGGTACCTCACCAAAGGCTCTTGTGTAAATTACATGGCCATGGGATAAGAGGGAAGGTCCTCTCATGGATTGAGAACTGGTTAAAAGACAGGAAACAAAGGTAGGAATAAATGGTAAATTTTCAGAATGGAGAGGGGTAACTAGTGGTGTACCCCAAGGGTCAGTCCTGGGACCAATCCTGTTCAACTTATTCATAAATGATCTGGAGGAAGGGGTAAGCAGTGAGGTGGTAAAGTTTGCAGATGATACCAAACTGTTTAGGATAGTCAAGACAGAAGCAGATTGTGAGGGACTCCAAGAAGATCTCACCAAACGGAGTGATTGGGCAACAAAATGGCAAATGAAAATTAATGTGGATAAGTGTAAAGTAATGCACATTGGGGAAAAATAACCCCAACTATACGTACTGTATGATGGGGGCTGATTTGGCTATGACAAATCAGGAAAGAGATCTTGGAGTTTTCATGGACAGTTCTCTGAAAACTTCCACACAGTGTGCAGCGGCAGTCAAAAAGGCAAATAGGATGCTAGGAATTATTAAGAAAGGGATAGAAAATAAGACTCAGAATATCTTACTGTCCCTGTATAAAACTATGGTATGCCCACATCTTGAATACTGTGTACAGATGTGGTCTCCTCACCTCCAAAAAGATATTTTGGCCTTGGAAAGGGTTCAGAAAAGGGCAACTAAAATGATTAGGGGTTTGGAACGGGTCCCATATGAGGAGAGATTAAAGCGACTGGGACCTTTCAGTTTAGAAAAGAGGAGACTGGAGGGGGGGGGATATGATAGAGGTATATAAAATCATGAGTGGTGTGGAGAGGGCCGATAAAGAAAAGTTTATTTATTAGTTCCCTAAATAGAAAAACTAGAGGACACCAACTGAAATTAATGGGTAGCAGGTTTAAAACTAATAAAAGAAAGTTCTTCTTCACACAGCGTGTAGTCAACCTGTGGAACTCCTTGCCAGAGGAGGCTTTGAAGGCTAGGACTATAATAGAGTTTAAAGAGAAGCTAGATAATTTCATGGAGGTTAGCTGCATAAAAGGCTATTAGCCAGGGGATAAAATGGTGTCCTTGGCCTCTGTTTGTCAGAGGCTGGAGAAGGATGGCAGGAGACAAATCGCTTGATCATTGTCTTCGGTCCACCCTCTCTGGGGCACCTGGTGCTGGTCACTGTCTGCAGACAGGATACTGGGCTAGATGGACCTGTGGTCTGACCCAGTATGGCCGTTCTTATGTTTATGTTCTAATAAGGGATGTTAGCATGTACCCAGTTACACGATTAACTGATAAGCTTGCACTCATCAATTAATCTTAACGATTATACATACTTCCTCTCCCCTGTATCAGAGGCAGCAACAGGGGGGAAGCAGGAGCCAGTGTCTTTGGGGAGCCAGCGCCTTTGGGGAATTAGCTTTTAAGCCAGCTGCCCATGAGTGCTAGCTCCTGCAGAGCCACTTTCCCCCTCCCCTGCACTGTCTCCCACAGAGGAAGCAGAGAGAGGTGGTAGGTGGGAGCTGGAACTTGAGGGAAGCCTGCTTTCAAGCATGTAATGGGTTCCACTGAACTACCTGCCCCTTTCTCCCCCCCCCCCATGCTGTTGCCTCTGTATCAAAGCCAGCAGCACAGGGTGGGGAGCTGGTGGGAGCCGGCTCCCTGTGAGCACCGGCTCGTACCTGACCCCCTGCGTATAAATTTGTAAAAATTAAGCAGTTACACATTTACAAAACACCATGATTGTTAACATCCCTAATTTTTATAGTAATATTTTACTCAGATAATATCACAACTACCCACTTCAGGTTAGGGCATGGCCTAATAAGGAAGAGCCTTGTGCTCCAACAACCCATAATGACCAGTAGGGCACCTGACAACTGTAACTTAGAGAAGTCTTCACTGGGGTATCCATCAGCAGTACTGTAGCCCCAGAACTGGGGGGAACAAACACGTGGCTTAAAGCCACCTTTGCATCCTCCTTCTGGCACTCCTATGCCAGAAACAAGGATCCCTTGCCTGACTATATGGACAACAGATTTTCTTCTATATCACAGTAGCTTAATTCATTAATATTTGTGAGTAAGGCACAAATGCTACAGTGACAATACTATAGACATGCCTATGAATAGTGAAATAAGCACTGAATTTGGCTGACTGTATGTGTAATGCCTCCAGACCTCAGTCGTCTGTGGGTGGAATCAAGCCTGGGATCTCTGATGCTTAGTGAATGAGCCTCTATCGCATGTGCTAAAAGACAGCTGTTTGATAGCTAAGCTAGAGAGCAGAATCATCATTCTCTATTTGGGTGGTCTCAGTGCCACTAGATGGGACAGTGCACCACACCTAGAAGGTGTGTGGGTTACATATGTGCATAATGAAGGTCTGTATCTGATGTGAGTTTAATCTGAATGGAAGATTAATGTGGATTTTGTTAGAACATGTGTTTCTTTTGTTTTGTTTTGTTTTTTGGCAATAACCTGAGAAATGCAGGCATGGAGAAAAAGTTCCTTTTGATTATACAAAGACCAATCGTATGTTCATAGCTGGAGCACGCACAGGGAATCACCAATTTGCTGCATTCCCACAAGATTCATAAAATAGCTGCACAGCAGAGACAACAAGCTCTAACATGAAAAACATGCACACTCCCCTCTCCTCTTCCCTCCCAATGGAAATGTCTTCATGTTTCCTTTTCCTAAGACCCGAGCATGCTAGAAACAGGCATTAGCAGCAGAACAAAATGTCCATTCTTCTTAGCAAAAGTCTGTTTTTTCTCTTGAGAAGATGTGTAAAGAAATACCAACCTTCCCACTGTTTATTTAATCTCATGCTTTGATTAATGTTGTGATGACAAGCATTAGAACCTTCAGGGCTGCAACCTGGGATGAAAGGGTTGTGGGCTGTTGCTGCATCACTACAAGAGACTTTAGGCTGGGTTCCCATGGGAGGACCCTGTGAGGCTGGGGTCTACAGGAAGTACCATCCAGCAGGACTGGAGTGGCAGCTTCTCACAGCCCCTCATTGGCCAATACCAATAAAACAAACCCAGAAAGCACAAAGGGAAGCATTCTGGGCAACAATACAGACTACCTGCTTTTTTTCTGCTCCAAACTCTACTGGTGATAGACCCCAGATTCTGGCTTCAGACCCTGGTTTGTCTTGGGATTTGCAGTTTTATTGCTATCTGTAATGTGGTGTTCACCCCCTGATGTCCTGGTAATCTGGACTTGCCTGATGCCTCTCAGTTCATCGCTGGCCTGTAGTGGACTCTGATTACCTGGTACCTTACTTGGCTCAAATCCTTCTCTGACCAGTAGGTCTGGCTGCCCTTATTACAGTTGTGATAACAAGTGATTAATGATTTTGTTAAATACTTATTTCTACTAGCAAGGACCTGAGGAACTTTTCCAGAAAAGCTTGCTCAGATGATAGATCCTGTTAAATTAGAAGCCAGTTTTTGGAATCTTGAGGAAATCATTGAATAAAAGGGATTTTTGTTCCTCTCTGTTCACAAAGGCTGACTAAATTATTATATGAAGACTGCCCTTTGCATCTTCAAAGTGCTGAACAAATATTTAACTAATTAAGAGGAGGGGGAAACAGACTTTAAAGGATGACTTCCCAAACCAAACTGATTTTAGTATGACTTCTGTGGTTGAGTAAGAAAAATGTCTAGGAGGCTCTCTGATAAGTCCTTGCTGCAAAATTCCTTCTTCTTTTATCCACAGCCTTCTTTCCCTTCTAGCCCCTCCACACTTCCTGCATGGCCTTTCAGTCTGTGCTCTCTCCATTCCTAACTTTAGCCCTCCACTTTGCTGTCATGTCCTGAAGTGCCTGCAGGGATGCCACCAGTGGCAGCATTGCCCTATTGGCTACACCAAAAGAGGCAGAGCCTCAGGCAGAAGGGGCAGGACTGGGACATTTCCCTGCTTCCCCACCCAAAGACCATGATTAGTCTGGTGGTGGGGCAGCGAGTGAAGTCTTTGCCCCCCACAGAGGTTCCTCCTAGGCACCCATGCTTAACGTCTGTTCCCCTGGGCTTGGGGTGAGTATGCAAATTCTCCTCTCGCCCTGCCAGGAGCACACGGTGCTTCTAAGGTGCTACAATTTGTGTCGAGCACACCATTAGTTGATAAAAGGCCACTGCGACTCTGCAGTATAAATGTAGTAGGAGCCGGTCTGGACCCTCTCCGTCTCTGCTTTTTAAATGTGTTCAGAACCACTGTGCCTCTGCCTCCCCTGTCCCTCCCCACTGCACCACAGAGACAGTGCTAGGGGGAAACGGCTTTTAAGCTGGCTCTCCCCAGCACTAGCTTCTGCTTCCCTCTTCCCCTTGCTGTCTCTGATATAGAGGCAGCAAGGGGGCGGAGGGGAAATGCGAGTAGTTGACTCGACTACCTGATAAGCCTAGTTGACTAGTCTTTTACATTCTTAAGCATAGGTGCAGACTCTGTGGCAGTCTGGGGCTGGAGTACCCATGGGGATAAATAGCAGCAGCCCCCACCAGCTCTCTCTCTTTCCCTAGCACCTCTTACCTCTAGCAGGCCCCACTGATCAGTACCTCACCCTCCCTCCCCATGCCCCCCTCCTGCTGATTTCAGCTGTTTCACAGCATTAGGAAGGGTCTGAGAGGCAGAGAGGGAGGGGGGACTTGGCACACGCAGAGTAGTGGGTGGAATTGGGCAGGAAGAGCTGGGCAAGGGTGGAGCAGGGGCAGGAGTGGAGAGGGGTGGGCAGAGGCGGGGCAGGGGTGAGATCTTGCGAAAAGATGAAATAGAGCTGGGTGGGGGCAGAGTTGGGGATCAAGCACCTCCCAGGCACTTTTCAAAGTCATTACCTGTGTGATGTGGGATCCCCAGTGTCCTTGTGTTGGAGCAGAAGTCATGAGGGATTGTTATCCTTGCAGAGCTGTACTTAGCATTTCCTGACCAAGGGACTCACCCTCAACTAAATGGCACTTTCTAAGCTGGGTACAAGTGTTCCAAAGTCTAGTGAATTGAGGGAGGGTGGGAATAGGTACTTGTGCCTGGTGGAGTGGGACCCAGATACCATTAGACCCTTCCTTTCTCCACAGTGTACTAGCAGAGGCTATTTGGACTCAATTGAGAGCCTTGTTACCCGCCGAAGAGCTGAAATCATTAAGTCTAAGTATTAGACGTGCTTTTGGATAGTGTCCTGAAGACATCCAGCAGGGTGGGTGGTAGAGAGGGGTGGTGAGTGAGTGCTGGAGCAGCAGTGTGTGTTAAGTGCCTCCTTCCACCTCCACCCAAGGTGGGAGGTGAATTGTGTAGCTGCACCTCTGAACTCTGGATCTGAACTGAACTATCCAACAATGGCAACTGTGAGTGGGGTTCAGAGAGGCTGGACATGTTAAAAGGATTGTTGGGTTGCTGGACTTAAGTCCCTGAGGGGAAAAGGACACGGCTCAGTTTACTCGGGGGTGGACCTTTTGCTCATGGTTTCTATTTATGAATCCTGTTTGTAGTGCTTCTCCTAATTAATGCTGAGTTACATCCCTCCTTGTTTTTAAAGTTTTTTGCTATACTCAGACTCTGTACTTGTGAGAGGGGAAGTATTGCCTCTTAGAGGCACCAGGGGGTGGTGTGTAATTGTCCTGGGTCACTGGGTGGGACCTTCAACTGTTTTTGTGTTGAAGGGGAACCTCTGCCTACTGAACCCTGCACTTGTTGCTTCCAACTCTGGCTGGCAGAAGAGTTACACAAAAGTTACCTCATTATCCCCCTCAGGCTATGAATTCCAACATGCTGGGGTGAGTGAGCTTTCAGAGAGGAGTGAGGGATTTGCTTTCCTATTTAAACAAAAAGGCTTTGTCATAACCATAATGCAACAGAGTGATCTGTCTTGTTAAAAGTTTGTTTGGATTTTTTCCACCACAGAGATTCAATTCTCATTCTGCTTTTTTTTTTTTTTTTCTTCCTTTTTTGGGAGGGGAGTGGGACATTAGGAGTGTGAGAGAATAGGATAATAATAGAGTGGGAAAAGAGAGGATTCTTTCTTTATTTCTTTTGCCAGTTGCAACTTCCTGTCTTTTTTATTATTTTCTTTTTTCTCTAAAAAGGAGCAAACCCCTATATGAATACTCTTGAAGTATAATTTATTTCAGTTTATCTGCAATTTGTTTGGACTCTGCCACATCCAGGGAACACGTCTGCTTTTTCAAAACTGTTTCCAAAAAAGTGTGTGCGTTCTTTAGGCATCCCTGTATTCCTCATTTTATGAGGAATAAGGGATCTTCTGAAAGAGGAGGTTTTTTCCACATTTGGCCCTGTATAGACAGGTTTTTCTCTTCCGAAAAAACAAGTGGAAAAACCCCCCTGCAGTGTAGCCCTTCAGTGATTTCAGCTACATCAGAATAAACTAGGTTAGGTCTATTAAAAAGCATTTTGCATGTATTTAATTACATGGATTTTAAATTGTCCTTTTCTAAACACCAAGTAGAATCAGTTTAACTAAAAGGTGCAAACAGGGAAATAAAAAGTTTTTTGCTGGTTGCTGGGCTACCAATGAATAGAACTACCAGAAACATGAGGTCCAGGAAAAGGAAATAAATCAAAGAACTTTTGAAGAGCCTAAGTCCAGATCTATATTAGGAGGCAAAGTTGAACTAAGGTATGCAACCCCAGCTATATGAATAATGTAGCTGGAGTCAACATACCTTAGTTCGACTTATTGAGGTGTCTCCACTGTGGGGAGTCAATGGGAGCATTTCTTCCCTTCCTCCTAGGGACTCGGTGGAGTACCGAAGTCAATGAGGGTATGCTCAGCAGTCAATTTAGCATGTCATTATTAGACCGTCTAAATCAATCCATGGGAGATTGATCTCTGCAGTGCTGATCTTCTGGTAAGTGAAGACAAAGCTTAAGCAAGGAAATTTGGTGCAGATGTAACTAGTGAGCCTCATGTTATGGTGGCCTAAGACCTCTATGTTGATCATTAGAGCTAGTTTTAAATGCAGGGTAAAAATGTAGTGTAATACTGGTTTCTCTTCAGATCGTATAAATCTTTTGCCTTTTATGAAAATTCAAAAATTTTCAAAGCTCAAGAATTCAATTTAGTTGGTCATGGTGTTATTTATAAGCCTCTGATGCCAGATGCTAGATGACAGGAGATGGATCACCTGATAATTGCCTTGTTCTATCCATTCCCTTTGAAGTATCTCCCATTGGCTACTGACTGAAGACAGGTTACAGAGCTAAATGGACCATTGGTCTGACCCAGTGTGGGCATTTTTATCTTTATAGTAACCCTTGTACTGTGGTGAAAGTAAGGCAGTGAGCCCCGGTGAGCTGCTCTAGCAAGAGCTGGCTGCGCTTCACTGAGAGTTGGCTGGAACATTCCACTGAGAACCTGCTGGCGGGCAACATGGCTTGCGTTGCACTCTTCCAGTGGGGCTCCTGATGAGGCTGGTGCTGAAGATCCAGCATGCACAGCCAGGTGAGGCAGGCAGGCTAAAGGGCCCAGCTGGGAGCGAGCCTCCAACTGGTCTACTAGTCTGTCTGCACCTGTCCTGCTGCCCCTCAGTGGATTCTGGACAGTGCATGTGCCATCCATGTTCTGAGCTGGAAGAAGCCAGGGTAAGGGAGCAGCAGGCCAGAGGGTCTCTCGCTCCACTGCTGGTTTCCCGGCAACAGGGTTCCCACACAGTCAGCCCAGAGCTCCGTTGTGGCAGCGGCAGCAAATAGGAGCATCGGGGCAAGGACCCGTCCATCTGCTAGGTAAGGTAACCCGGCCTCAGGGCCCCACCCACACTCTTCCCCCACTTCCAGTCCCCTGTCCTGACTCCTGCATCCCCCGGTTCCTCTAGCCCCCTACCCTGACTACTGCAACCCACAGACCTGCCCTGACTTCTGCATCTCTCCCAGGCCCTTCCCCTGACTCCTGCACCTCCCTTAGCCCCCTGCCCTGATTCCTTCTGCTCCCACACACATCCCCAGGCTCCTGCCCTCACTCCTTCAGCTCCCACACACATCCCTTGACTCCTACACCCTCTCACGTCCCAGCTCCTCTGACTCTGCACCCCCACACTCCTCCTCCTTCCCCCACACTTAAAATTTCTTACAGGTACTATTGTATTGCTTCTTCTGCCCCAGTCAGGGGCGTCTACATGGATATTGTTCTTGGCTTCAGATGGGGGTGCAGGTGGATAGGGGCAAGGGGAAGGAACAACGGGGCTCAGCAACCACACTTTTAAAAATGTTCCCATGCCACTGGCACTAGAGGCTGGAAACAAAAGCTTTGTGGAAGCAGGAGTATTGCACTCACCCCTACCCCTGCCTGGCCTGCCATAGCTACTGCAAGGAGAACCTCTTTCACCATAACAGATGAAAACAGAAAGGTGCTTTATTTTTCCAATACACTACTCAAGAGATCCAGTCATCCATGCCTTATTTTTCTTTGCATGTATCCTTTGATAGTTGTCTCAGATATTTCTGGCTGTTGCCAGTGTATGTGAGGATTTTATTCTTTGAAATGTATGGATTTTATGATAGCTTATGGAATTTATCCTTTTTACTCTGAGACCACTCAGGACATACTAGCAATGGAGTATACTGAACTCTTCCATTCTATTGTGTATCTTTCAGATTTTCAATGCAACTGATACCCCTTTTCAGATGTCTGAGCTCCTTTTAATAGAATTTGCTGCTCTTAATGCACTCAGGGACTTCCACTATCAATGATAGATTGAAAGTTGTCTTTCATGCTGCCTATGCTTTTGCCTTTTCCTTTATATGAGTGTATCCCTGCTTTGCCAGGTGACAGGTGTTTTTAATGATCACAGAGCTTTCTGTTTTTATTATGTTCATTGTTTCCTGAACAATGCATTTAAAGCAAAATATCTTTAGTAGCTAGAGTGAAATGTCTCTGAAAACAGCATTGTCTGAATCAGTTTAATTTTTTGACCAAATTTACATCGCTTCTAAAAATGTTCCTGTGTGAAGAAAAATGTGATAGACCAATAGGGTGGTTTCTTCTTAGTAGTTTCTGTGAAATGAGGTTTCCCCTGCAGCCTGGCAAACAGCTTCTGTTTACATGAAGATGTCTGCATTTCTTTAAGATTTGACAAAGATTATTTCAGCTGCTATTTGTACATTGCACTGAAGAGGAAATGGGAAACACTTAATTTTTGTTCACCTTCTGCATGTCTGATCAAGGTATGCTTTTCTGCAAAGCCCACTGTAAACTAGTTTGCTTGAAGACATCAAGAGAGATGAAATACTTACTTTTAATACACTTTTGTCTGTTCCCCTTCTAACAAAGCAAATTTCATTTCCTTACAATAACTGTGAACCAGAACATGTCTTCCCCTCCACATAGCAAGATCCAGTTTCTCCATCCTTAGTAGGCTGCTGGTTCTACTGAAAGTAATAAAACTACTCATGCAGTAAGGCACTGCTCATGCCTGTCTGGAGGGCCAGCAGAGCCTAAGCATCTCTGAAGTTCTCAAAATAGTGCACAAGAGTGAACTCCACCAAAGTGAGTAAAGGTAGCAGAATCTAGTGCTTCATAGACGCTTGCAACTTTAAAAACTCTAGATATGGAGATCTGATTAATGCACAGGGCTTATCTCTTTCGTACTTGTGGAAATAAATCTATTTAAACTGGTTAATGACAAAAACATGGAAGTGAACCAGATCAAAGCTATAATTAATTCATATTAAGGAAAAGTTTGCTGAAACAAGTCAAAAACACGTAAGAACTTTGATGGTTTTATCTTCCCCAAGTTGCAATACTATATTTGTACATAAATATATCTAATCTCTCTCTCTCCCCCCCTTATATATATATATATATAAATAAAAGAACCAAATACACTTCATTAATAAAATATTGATCTTCTGGAATTGGAATAGAAAGAATAGCAGTTTGAAAATCATCTCTATCTAAGGTCTAATAGATATAATTAATAGTGGTAGAGTTATTAAAATATATATTATTAATGACTACATGTTTATTAGTTTGATACAGGCAACTGAAAAGCAGAAAGTCCCAGAACCACAAGGCATTATGTATCTCAGGGTGCATCTACACAGCACCCTAAACTCAAAATAGCTTATTTTGAAATTTGGCAAATGAGAATGAGTGAAGAAGTGCTTGCTGCACTCCACACAAACGGCTGGAGGAAGCAAAGGAGCCCATCCCGTAATTTAACCCAGTTGTTAGAACTCTCACCTGGGATGTTACCAGGGTTCAAAGGGAGTCTCCTGCTCCCATACGACGGTTCTAACTCCTGAGTATGGGACAACCCCTCCTGTTGAAGCTGTTCCATTTTATATACCTAAAGAGTCATTGGAGTAGGGGACTGGATCCTGAGAATCAGGTGTCCCGGATGAAGATCTAACTACAGGGTTACAGAGTTAGTCTCTTTCTCTCTGGGTCAAGGGTTCCTAAATTTGTTATGCACAGCAGAACAGCATCAACAGGAGAGACTGAGGGAGTCCCACAGCAGTATATTTCATAGTTTAGTGGCAGGAGAACTCTCCTGAGAGGTGCAAATGTTTTCTCCTCCTATACCTGAAAGGAAATTTAAACTGGAGTGTCCCACCTCCTAAAGAGTGCTCTAACCACTTAGCTAAAAGTCATAAGGTGGGCATCATTGCTAGCTCCTATCTTTTGAATAAGACTTGAGTGGCATGGTGGCTTTTAAACACACCTTCTAGATCAGGCTCCATAGATGAGACAGGCAGATGAATGCCTAATTTTCCCTGGTACATGGATCGTTGTAGGCCATAAGTGAGATAGATAGGTGTTCACACACAGGTATCTAGAGAACTTTTACTCTGAAAGCTTAGGACCTATACATTTAGGGGGCAGCTGAGTGGAGACTTTAGATTGTCACACCTAATACAGGTACTTATATAAATCCCCTTTCCTTCCCAAGGATCAGACAACTCTTTCCTGTTGCCTGGATAGAATCATAGAGCTGGAAGAGACCTCAGAAAGTCATCAAGTCCAGCCCTCTGCCCAAGGCAGGACCAATCCCAATTAAATCAACCCAGCCAGGGCTTTGTCAAGCCGAGACTTAAAAACCTCTAGGATGGAGATTCCACCACCTCCCTAGGTAACCCATTCCAGTGCTTCACCACCCTCCTAGGCCGTGTCCAGACTCAGGGGTTTTTTCGGGAAAAGTAGCCTTTTCCCGAACAAACTTCCCCTGCATCCAGACTCAAGCCGCGTTCTTTCGAAATTATTTCGAAAGAACGCGGCTTTTCTTTCGATGGCGGTAAACCTCGTTTCACGAGGAAGAACGCCTTCTTTCGAAAGTTCCTCTTTCGAAAGAAGGCGTTCTTCAATTTAAAGAGGCCGTCTTCGAAAGAGAGCATCCAGACTCGCTGGGTGCTCTCTTTCGAAAAAGCGGATTTCTCTTTCGAAAGATCCGCCTGCAGTCTAGACGCGATCTTTTGAAAGAGGCTCTTTCGAAAGAAGCCTGCAGTCTAGACATAGCCCTTGTGAAATAGTTTTCCCTAATATCCAACCTAGACCTCTCCCACTATAACTTGAGACTATTGCTCCTTGTTCTGCCATCCGTCACTATTGTGAACAGCCTCTCTCCATCCACTTTGGAACCTTCCTTCAGGAAGTTGAAGGCTGCTATCAAATGCCCCTTCACTCTTCTCTTCTGCAGACTAAATAAATCCAAATCCCTCAGTCTCTTCTCATAGGTCATGCGCTCCAGCCCCCTAGTCATTTTGGTCACCCTCTGTTGGACCCTCTCCTTTTTATAGTGGGGGGACCCGAACTGGACAAAATATTCCAGATGTGACCTCACCAGAGCTGAATAAAGGGGAATAATCCCTTCTCTGGATCTGCTGGCAGTGCTCCTTCTAATGCACCCTAATATGCCATTAGCCTTCTTGGCTACAAGGACACACTGCTGACTCATATCCAGCTTCTCATCCTCTGTAATCTCCAGGTCTTTTTCTGCAGAACTGCAGTCAGTCCCCAGCCTGTAACAATGCTTGGGATTCTTCCGTCCCAAGTGCAGGACTCTACACTTGTCCTTGTTGAACTTCATCAGTTTTCTTTTGGCCCAATCCTCTAATCTGTCCAGGTCACTCTGGACCCTCTCCCTGCCCTCCAGCGTATCTACCTCTCCCCTTAGCTTAGTGTCATCTGCAAACTTGCTGAGAGTGCAATCTCTCCCCTGATCCAGGTCATTAATAAAGATGTTGAACAAAACAGGTCCAAGAACAGATCCTTGGGGCACTCCGCTAGAAACTGACCTCCAGCCTGACATCGAGCCATTGATCACTACCTGTTGGGCCCTACAGTCTAGCCAGTTTTCTATCCATCTTACAGTCCATTTTTCCAATCCACATTCCCTTAACTTGCTGGCAAGAATATTGTGGGAGACCGTATCAAAAGCTTTGCTAAAGTCAAGGTATATCACATCCACTGACTTTCCCATATCTACAGAGCCAGTTACCTCATCATAATCAGATTGGTCAGGCATGACTTGCCCTTCATGAATCCATGTTGACTATTCCTGATCACTTTCCCCTCTTCCAAGTGCTTCAAAATGGATTCCTTGATGATCCCCTCCATGATTTTTCCGGAGACTGAGGTAAGGCTGACTAGTTTGTAGTTCCCTGGATTGTTCTTCTTCCCTTTTTTAAAGATGGCCACCACGTTTGTCTTTTTCCAATCATCCTGGAGCTCTCCCAGTCTCTACGAGTTTTCAAAGATAATGCCCACAGGCTCCGCAATGACATTTGCCAACTCCGTCAGCACCCTCAAATACATTAAATCAGGGCCCATGGATTTGTGTATGTTTAGCTTTTCTAAATAGTTTCTAACTAGTGCTTTCCTCATCAAGGGCTGTCCATCTCCTTCCCATACTGCATTGCCTAGTGCATTTGTCTGGGAGCTGAACTTGTCCGTGAATACAGAGGCAAAGAAAGCATTGAGAACTTCAGCTTTCCCCACATCATCTGTCATTAGGTTACCTCCCTCATGTCCCTCTTATTGCTAACATGCCTGTAGAAACCTTTCTTGTTACCCTTCACATCCCTTGCTACCTGCAATTCCAATTGAGCTTTCACCTTCCTGATAACTCTTAGGAAGGATAATGTCTTATGTCATTAAGGAGAAGGGACATCCTTCAGATCCCAGCTGACAGAGAATATTAAGTGGGAATCCTCTGGTCACCCCTTTGCAGCAGATCTCCCATGATTGAATATTTATAGTTATTAGTGTCTCCACCAGCCCAAGCACTGTATATATTTGGGGGTCTACCTTGATTGCCTCCAGGAAGAAAAATGTAAATAATGGTTCTTATGGAGGCATTGAATACCTAAGATAAAACCCACATAATTTTACTTACAAGTTATCCTAGCAACAAACAATAGAAAAGGCAGAAGATTAACAGAGAATTTGGTTAAAAAACAGCAAATAGACTAGTAGCACTTAAAGACTGACAAAACATGTTGTTTTTTAAGTTTTTCCTGTTACAGACTAACTGGGATACCCCTCTGAAGAGATTCGATTGTTAGACCTGTACCGCCGCAGTAGGTGGTGCTGCAACAGCTCAGCTAATGGCTGCAATTATCAACAGCAAGTTGCAACATAAAATCTTATCCATCATTCTTGGCATTGTACACTGACTCATCACTGAGTGCACACTCTCCCTTAAGGTTTTAGTCCTGGACCTTTGCTGTGTTGACACACTGGATGAGTGGGAGTTTAGGCCACCACTTTGTAAGTCCAGCAAAGGCAGTCTAGGTAACATAAGGAGCAAGGGAATTGTATATTGTATCTGCTTAAGTGGCACAGTACTAGCTGCAAGTAATGATTATATTAGAGAGCAATAGCCCAGGGGTAACTTACTATCTCCACAGTTATTTGTACATCAAATTCACATCAGCGGCACAACCAAGAGTTTCCAGTTTCCAATCTCAATGTGTCTGCTATCCTAGATGGGCCTACATCAATTTATTGTGATGATAACCAGAAATATAAGGCCAGAAGCTCAGCTGATGTAAATGGATTACACTTACTTGACTTCAGTGGAAATATCCTGATTTAATCCACTGGAAAATCAAGCCCACAATTCATCCATTTATTTTAAAAAATTACAAAAAAAACCCTCAATTGAATCAGTCAATGGCTTAGTAGACTCCTTCAATTAAACAGTTGTAAAAAGTTTAATGCACCTATAATTCTATTTATCCACATCCTTATAGTCTGACACAGAAAAAACTGTTTAGTAAACGTGTATGTGTGTAAGTGTTGCATGATAGGGGAATTTAATGGATCCAAAAGTAAAAAAGCACAATAGTTTGTCTTGCTTTACACCACTAATAAATAGTATGCTGTTTCTCATATGGTCTGTCCTTTGATGAAATGATTATTTCACATTGTAAGATGCTATTTTTATACTATATTTAACTTTGGTAAGTGTGTTAAAACAGCAAATTATAGTTACTGAATGTAAAACAGCAAATTGTACTTACTGAATGTGACTCTCCATTATCTTTAAGTGACATAGTTGGTATTAATTAATAGTTAGAAATGATTATTTGTATCTCTTTATAAATTAAATTGTTATATATTACAGTAGAACTTCAGGCATAATACACTTAAATATGTTATCAAAACCCTGTAGTTATCAAGCCAGTTCCAAAGAGTTGCATTATTACATTATATATTGCAATGTAACCAACACACTGTGTTCCTCAATGAATTATAGCCCAATCTTCAAAAGTCAACATAGAGTTTGAAAGGGCTCAGCAAAACTTGTTATGCATGTACAAATGGTGATGTAAGAAGGTTGCTTTTTAGGACCTTGCATAAAGCTCACTGTTGAGTCTACCTCTAAAGGGTTTCAGTCATTGAAATGCTACATAATTAATTGTGAAATATATACTGGTTGTGCCCCCCTAGTCCAGCATCCATGGTCTGTCATGATTTTAGTTAGCTGGACGTCGCTTTATCATGGGTGTGGCCACACTTCCTGCAGTCCCTTAAAATTTGTGTAAGCCACCAGCACGGGCTCTCAGTGTCCTGTGCTATTATTTAGCTCTAATTTATCCCTAAATGTCTTCTAAGGGTATGTTTACACTACAAAGTTAATTCAAACTAACAGCTGTTAGTTCGAATTAACTTTAATAGGGGCTACACATGCAAACCGCTATTTCAAATTTAATTCGAACTAGCGGAGCGCTTAATTCGAACTAGGAAAACCTCATTCTACAAGGAGCAACACCTAGTTCGAATTAAGGGCTGTGTAGCCACTTAATTCGAACTAGCTGGAGGCTAGCCCTTCCCAGGTTGCCCTGGTGGCCACTCTGGGCCAAACCAGGAAAACTCTTCTGCCCCCCTCCCAGCCCTGGAGACCTTAAAGGGGCACGGTCTGCTCATGGTGCCTGTGCCAGTTGCAAGCCTGCCAGCACCCAGCCAGCAGACCCTGCACCCTGGCACAGGATGAGCCAGCCACCCGCTGCCACCCAGCCCTCCGCCTCTTCCCAGGACCAGGCTGGCGGCTCTCAGGAGCCTGCCCGGGGCTGCAAAAGATGGGGTCTAGTGAGAAGATCGTGGACCTCATTGAGGTTTGGGGGGGGCCTCCAATGTCCATGATCTCTGCACTAGGCACAGGAATGTGGCTGTCTACAGCTGCATGGCTGTCAGCCTGGTCACCAGAGGCCACATGCGGACCCAGGAGTAGGTCCGCTGTAAAATAAAGGACCTGCAGCAGGCCTACTCCAGGGCCTCCCAACCAGGGGCCGATCCAGAGGCCTGCCCTCACTTTGAGGCCCTGGACCACATCCTGGGGGCTCATGCAGTCCATGCCCCCCGGGTGGTGATCAACCCCGGGGCAGAAACGGAGGAAGAGGAGGACACCGAGAGCCAGGAGCATGTAGGGAGCCTGCCTGAGACCCAGCACCCCTGAGGCATCCCACAGAACACATCTGCTGTGTCATCTGAGGCTGGGGAGGGTTCCACATGTGAGTGCCATCATGCTCCCCTTATGTGTATGGGAGGCGTGGGATGGATGGGGCACCCATGGACCATGCGCTTGGGCCTTGCCCATCATGGAGCAGCAGCTGGGTGTCGTGCAGGGGCCCTGGCCTGTTCCCCGTACGCCGACCTCACCTTGCAGAGGGGGGCTGGGTTTCACCCACTGTGTCCACTGGGAGAAGTGACCACTGCTCTTGTTTCACCATAGCAGCAGCACCTGGGACTGCAGGGTGCACCACCCTGCCTGCACCAGCCATCAGCACCTGGGCCAGCAGGCGCACCAGGAGCCTGGAGGACTGCCAGGGGCGGCACCTGCGGCTACTGGGGCAGCAGCTCCGCACCCAGGAGCACAGGGTCCGTGAGGACCTGCGTCTGTGGCAGCAGAGCTTGGAGGCGCTGGAGGGTCAGGGCCGTGCCCTCTGAGGTCACCTCCAGACCCTGGTGGACAGGTTCCTGCTTCCTCCTGTGCCAGCCCCTGCGGCTGTCCCAGCTCTCGCTCCCCCTCCCACTTCCTCCACACCCCTGTCCCTCCTGCCCCCCCTACACTCCATCCCTCCCCCCCTCCCACGCCCCCGCACCCGCAGTGCTGCGAGACGGGAGAGCCAGGAAGACCCCAAACCCTGAGCTTTCCCTTCCCTTTCTCCTCTTCCTCCCCCTTCCAGCTCCCTCCTCCCAGGTTTCCCCCTCCCCTCTACCAACCTAATTCCTCCCTCCCCCCACCCCAGTTATGTAAAATAAAGAGATTTTTTTTTTTGACAGAACAGGTGTGTTTCTTTGACAGTAAGAAAGGGGGTTAGGGAGGGGAAAGGGGAAGGAGGGGAAGGTGGAAGAAGGCCCCAGTGGGGCATGTAGGGAGCGTTTAGTCCTTCTCCATCAGGAAGCTCTCCTGCAGGGCTTCCTGGATCTGGATGGCCCCCTGCTGGGCCACCTAGATGGCGGCGGTGCGGGGCTATGTGTACTGGCCAGCCAAATTTTCTGCCTCAGCCATCCAGGCTGGCAGGAAAGCCTCCACCTTCCGCTCACATAAATTGTGCAGCACACAACATGCTGCCACCATGGGAAGGATATTGTGCTCAGCGAGGTCAAGGCGGATGAGGAGGCACCGGAATTGGGATTTCAGACATCCGAAGACCCCCTCGACCACGATGCAGGCCCTGCTGAGCTTGGCATCGAAGGCCTGCTGGGATGGGTTGAGATGTCCTGTGTAGGGCTTCATTAGCCAGGGCTGTAGGGGGTAGGCAGCATCCACCACCAGGCAGACAGGCATGTCCACATCCCCGGCCTTGATGTGGTGGTCGGGGAAGAAGGCCCCGTCGTGCAGCTTCTGGCACACGGAGGAGTTCTGGAACACCCTGGCATTTTGTGCCTTGCCGGACCAGCCCACATTAATGAACTGGCCCCGGTGGTCACACACAGCCTGTAGGATGACGGAGAAGTTCCCCTTGCGGTTGATATACTGAGAGGCCTGGTGTTCCGGGGCACAGATGGGCATGTGCGTCCCGTCGATTGCCACCCTCCTCCCCCGCAGTTGGGGAAGCCGAGGGCACCGAACCCCTAGATAACTGCATCCGGGTCGGTGAGGCAGACCACCCTGCGGAGCAGCACCCTGTTGATGGCCTTGACCACCTGCAGAAAGACACACCAAACCATGAATCACTGAGGCACCCGGGTGGCTGGGAGTGTTTGTTCCCTGGCACTGCCCCACACCCCACTCCCAGAAGCAACCCCTGCTGCGATCCTGGCCGCCATGGGCGGCGTGTCGTACGGCCGGGACAGACCGAACCCTCCAGTGCGGGGTACTTTTGCCTCCTCCCCCCCCCCCATTTTTCCTGGGGCAGCCCATCCCCTCCTTGCAGCCTCCCTTCCTCCCCGGCCCAGTGGCTGGTGAGTGCCATACCTGCATGAGCACTGCTCTGATGGTGGATTTCCCCACGGCAAAGTGGTTCCCAACGGATCAGTAGCTGTCCGGCGTGGAGAGCTTCCACAGGGCCATGGCCACACGCTTCTGGAGCGGGATGGGGGGCCTCATGCAAGTGTCCCGTCACCACAGAGCAGGGGTGAGCCACTCGCAGAGCTCCAGGAAGGTGTCCTCCTTCATCCTGAAGTTCTGGGTCCACTGTTGATCTCTCCAGTGCTCCAGGACGATGCGGTCCCACCAGTCCCGCTGGTGTCCAGACGCCGGATGCGGCGAGGCATGCTGGCGTCCGGGCACTGCTGTGCACCAGGTGGTGCCAGGCAGCCTCCACCCATAGCTACCAAGGGAAATTGTGGAATCCCCTTTCTTGGAGGATTTTAAGCACAAGTAAAACACCTGTTGGGGTTGGATTAGGTATACTTGGTCCTGCCTCAGTGCAGCGGGATGGGCTAGATGATCTCTTGAGGTCCCTTCCAGTCCTACATTCCTATGATACTATGATTTGATGGTGCATTTATCACTAGTTTTTGCATTCCAGATGTGTCAGTCGGGCTTAAGAACCAATGTGAGCCATATGAATGCATCTGAGATCAGAAATAGGCCCATGTGTTCTAGATCTGATTTATTTGTTGTTACAGTATGGAGATAGCTTAAGTAAATGAGAAACATGTGTCATGCATTAGTGACTCATAAATAATGACCAATCAGAACAGGAAATTACCTTCTGCCCTGGTTATTCTCCTGCTCTTTTTCCTGCACTTACAGCTAGGTGAAACTATGATATAAAATAGTCCACTCCATTAGAAAAGAAATTTGGGGAAAATATGCAAGGAGAGAAGCATACACATGGCATTTTTAGACTTCAAAGTAATTAACCTACACTGGAAGGTTGTTCTTAGCATTAATCTAATCCAATGCTCGCTGAGATTTCATAACAAAAAACAGCTTCCAGAAGACAATTAGGGTCTTGTGTAGTTATTTCACCAACATGTTAAATAAACTCACAAAGATAACTGAAACCACCTGCTACTGCTCCCTGCATAGCAGGCATCTTAGTGCAGAAAATGCACTTAAAAATGGTGCTCAGTTTAACACAGGCCGTACTTGCTATAAGTCCAAGATATGGTCCAAAAAACTTGGATTTATAGCAAAACAACTTAAAGCAGGGATTTTTTTTCCTGCGGCTGACTTCCATTAGCACAAATTGGGGAGGTTTTTTGCACAATTTACGAGAGGGGAATGAGAGGACTTATAACGCATCAGTTCCTACATGCATCAACGACTTTAGTGCGGAACAGATGGATAGCGGGGACACCCTATACAATCCTATTATTCATGCAAGCAATTCACTGAAGAATAAATACTCAAAACTTGCTTCACAGAAGGGTTTTGTACCCCACTTTTTCTAAGATAGGTTCAGGTGTTTGCATCCACTATGCCTTGCGTAGTTTCAGCACCCCGAACACAGAACGAGCCAACTTGACCAGCAACTTGGCCCAGGATTTTCAGCTTTGAACTTGGTCTGACAATTTAAGTTTGTCCCAAACCTTAAATTAAGTGAATTTTATGTGATTTTGAGTTTAATGACTTAAGTTTTACATATCCCTACTGAAGAACATGAAATAGTCCCAATCATCATTTCAATGAAATAGTGAAAGCTAAAATTTCAATAACTTCCACATCACTGTATCCTTTACTAGTAACTTAGGGTGTCAATTTCAGTGTTACTCATGCTAAATTCTGATACCCTAAGTTGTTAGCATTTCTCTCATCGACCTCCAACTGTGAGGATGGTGCTGAAGCTCAGCTTGACTATGTTTTCTACGTAGCTGGAATTGCATACCTTAAGACAACCTATCCCCCACAGTGTGCACCTGGCCTCAGAAGGCTAGAGACAGACAGCACTTTGAATGTAATCATTTGCCATGAAAATGTTGCTAATTGATCGTTAAACAAAGCAGTGTTTAATCATTAAGAAAACATCACCTTCATTACACATTTTCACTTTTTGATCTTCCCTTCAGATGCAGTTGTGGAATCCTGTCCTAGTTTAAATAGGTGGACAGTTCAGTTGTCAACAGTTACTTCACAGTGTGCATGGCTAAGCAGTAGTGTTACAAAACTTGGCTTTGATATCTGCTTGAAAGCCATATTATCCACACTTCTTCATTAATGCAGTGCCAGTTGAGAAATAGAAGATTCCAGACCTTGTTGTATTAGATGATTAAATGAGTTTGTTTGATTTAATTTCTGAGTGATTTCCCTTTAATCTTCCAGTAATAAAAAAGTGATCAGGAATATTATTAGCCAACAAAGCTATGCTGAGTGTATCCATCTGATAGCTCTTTAAGGATCTGTGCAACTTTTCCCCTGAGGGACAATGCAATTTAGGAAAATAATAGTGATATAACACATGTTTAAACAAGGAGTGTATTGCATCTGCAAAACTTCTATCTTCAATAGCTTGGAAGTAGATCATGTGGGAATTAGAGATAAAAGCAACAGATGTAACATATTCAGGCACCTGGATAAAGAAATGAAAAACTGAAAACCACGTATATAGCTTTTACAAAGCAACATGGTGAAACTTGACCTTGTTTATGAAGTCTCATCCCAGTCAAATAAGGTGTTATTTGTTTTTAAATGGAAATTTGGTTTGGCATGACATGAAAAAAGTGTAAAGGCACTTGAGGTCATATTACAGCTGGGTCAGATGTATTTGATGTTCTTGCTTTGAACTCCTGTGTTTTCAGTTTAGATCTTGAATACGCATCTCTTGTAAATACGAACAGTTCCCAGACCTTTTGATCTGCAAAGTGACTCATTCTCCCTCAACTCCACACCAGGCTGGCATTTAGAAACAATTCTTGTTGTGAGGGTTTTCTCTAGCACTCATCTTTATAGTACTCTGAATAAATGAGATAGTAATAGCAAAGTCACTACTAGACTCACGGTGACATGTTTTCTCTCCTTACTTATAGGAGCCTTTGAATGTAAGAACATAAGAACAGCCATACTGGGTCAGACCAAAAGTCCATCTAGCCCACTATCCTGTTGTCCCAGAGGGAGTGAACAGAACAGGTAATCATCAAGTGATCCCTCTCCTGTCATCCATTTCCAGCCTCTGACAAACAGAGGCTAGGGACACCATTCCTACCCTTCCTGGCTAATAGCCATTAATGCACCTAACCTCCATGAATTTATCTAGTTCTTTTTTGAACCCTGTTAAAGTCCTGGTCTTCACCGCATCCTCTGGCAAGTAGTTCCGCAGGTTGACTGTGCACTGCATGAAGAAAAACTTCCTTTTGTTTGTTTTAAACCTGCTAGTTATTAGTTTCATTTGGTGACCCCTAATTCTTAATTTATGGGAACAAGTAAATAACTTTTCCTTATTCATTTTTTCCACATCAGTCATGATTTTACAATCCTCTATCATATCCCCCCCTTAGTCTCCTCTTTTCTAAGCTGAATAGTCCCAGGCTTTTAAATCTTTCTTCAGATGGGACCCGTTCCAAACCCCTAATCATTTTTGTTGCCATTTTCTGAACCTTTTCCAATGCCAATATATCTTTTTTTTTTTTTTTTTTTTAAGATGAGGCGCTCGCATCTGTATGCAGTATTCAAGATGTGGGCGTACCATGGATTTATGTAGAGGTAATAAGATAGTCTCTGTCTTATTCTCTATCCCCTTTTTAATGATTCCTAACATTGTTTGTTTCTTGATGGCTGTTGCACATTGAGTGGATGTTTTCAGAGAACTATGCATAGTGACTCCAAGATCTCTCTCTTGAGTAGTTATAGCTAAATTAATCCCCATCATTTTGTATGTATAGTTGGAATTATTTTTTTCCAATGTGCATTACTTTACAGTTATCAACATTAAATTGCATTTGCCATTTTGTTGCCCAATCACTAACATTTCTGAAGCAAAATGCAGGACAATGTAGCACTTTAAAGACTAACAAGATGTTAGTCTTTAAAGTGCTACATTGTCCTGCATTTTGCTTCAACTACCCCAGACTAACACGGCTACATTTCTATCACTATTCTAACATTTCTGAGATCTTTTTGAAGCTCTTCACAGTCTCTTTGGTCTTAATTATCGAGTGGTTTAGTATCATCTGCAAATTTTGCCACCTCGCTGTGCACCCCTCTCTCCAGATAATCTACGAACAGGTTGAATAGTATTGGTCTCAGTACAGGCCCCCAAGAGACACTATTAACTACCTCTCTGCACTCTGAAAACCTATCATTAATTTCCACTCCCTGTCCTTGAACCAGTCATCAATCCCTGAGAGGACCCTCCCTCCCATCCCATGACAAATCATTCCACTGAAGAGTTTTTGGTGAGGTGACCCCACCAAAGGCTTTCTGGAAAACTAAGTATAATATATCCATTAGATTCCCCCCTCCACATGCCCATCGACTCCCTCAAAGAACTCCAGTAGACTAGCAAGGCATGACTTCTCTTCTCAGAAGCCATGTTGTGACCTTACCCCAACAAATCTTGTTCATCTATGTGTCTGACGATTTTATTCTTCACTGTTGTTTCAACTAATTTGCTAGGTACTGACGTTAGACTTACTGGTCTGTAGCTGCCAGGGTCACCTCTAGAGCCCTTCCTAAATATAGGTGTCACATTAGCCATCCTCCAGTCATTAGGCACAGAAGCTGATCCAAAGGATGGGCCACAAACCACAGTTAATAGTTCCATAATTCCACACTTGAATTCCCCCAGAACTCCCTGGTGAATGCCATCCGGTTCCGGTGACCCGCCACTGCCAAGCCTATCAATCAGTTCCAAAACCTCCTCCAATGACACCCCAATCTGAGACAATACCCCTGATCCATCACCCAGAAAGAATGCCTCGGGCTTGGGAATCTCCCCAACATTCCTAGCCATGAAGTCCAAAGCAAAGAACCCAAGAATTTACGTGGATTCTGTATAGGATGTTTGATAAAAATTCCCTCCTAAAGCCAACTTGATCTTTTAACCTCCCCACCATCAGCATTCTATTTATTCATTTTAAGAACATTGAAATATTGCATATTCCCAAGAAAGGAACTCTCTCTGTCTCTGTCTCTCTCTCTCTCTCTTTCTAAACTGATGCAGTAAAGAGCCAAACAGATTAGCTGATGTGGGACTACAGAAAAGGGGAGTTAATAGATATCACATAAAATGGGGAATTACCCCAATATCAGTTGTTCTCTACAAACAAAGAGTACGAGAACATCAGAGCCTAATTTATGTTGCAGACAAAAATGTATATAGTAACTTGTTACACATGCTTCCATTGTCACTGAAATGCAAATGATCATTTATTTCCCTAATCCTGCCCCAGAGCTGTTTGCTGTGCTTGGCAGAAAGGTATTTTATGTGACAAATTTCTTCAAATTCAGATGCTAACAGCACTGAAGTTCAGGGCTCGAATGTACTAGACCTTCCTTGTGTAAGCAGCTCTTCCAGCAGTGACAAGACCTCACAATGATGGCCTCTTAAGTGTCATTACACATTTCAAAGGATATATTCTTCCTCCAGAAGTGTTTGTGTGAGTGAGATGTATTAAGCCTTGTCGATGCCTGAGCTATGTTGTTGCACTGCTTCTGTGTAGACACTATCTATGGGAGAACCCCTCCTTCAGCATGGCTAATTTATGCCCCTGAGAGAGGTGGTAGTTAGATCAAAGGAAGAATTCTACCATTAACCTCATGCTGTCTAGGAGGGGACCTGGGCCAGCTTAAGAATGTTGTTTAGGGTGTGTGAATTTTTCACAACCCTGACCAATGGTTATACCAACTTAATAGTCTAGTGTAGAAAAGGCCATACCTGACCTTTTCCATTATATGAACCTCTTTTCATTGATTTATAACTTTGACAAATTTTAACTTTGAGCTAAAATTATCCATGCCAGGTGTCTGCCTCAGGTTTCAGTTTAATTTTAATTAAAATGGTTCAGCTGTTTCTGAAAACAGCCTAGGGATAAAAATGTGTCGTTTTGCCCACATTGCAAAATTCAGGGTATCTTTTCTTTGAAAAGCTCAAGCACACCAATGGCTTGGAGCAGAGACTTCAGATTTGGAGGTAGGGGAAGTACGTCAGAGAGGAGGGGGGTGCTAGAGGTTGACTTTTGTGTCAGAGATGTGCCTTTTGATGTTCCCATGAAAAGCATGGGCCAAACAATAAGCCATTGAGAATTCACAGTTTGCACATGCTTAGTAGAGATTTTGGCAGCTACATTCCCTAAAGATTCTGTTTTCACTGAGAAAGCTGCAGCTCACGATGGGCAGGATTTTTCTTGCAGTTGTGGCTCTGGGCCACAGAGGGCTGTGTTGGGCCCAGGTATGGGTATCTGAAATGAAAGCAAGGAGTCTCTCTTCCCTGTGCTCTCAATGATGATGCTTCCCAGCCAACATGGAGGAGGAAGCTGCCTGATTCAAAGGCAGAGGGGATAAGAGATGGGGGAGAATATTGTGAAAAGAGCCCAGAGTTTAGGAAGGGTGGGAAAGGAAGCTAGTAGGGGGAAAGGGAAACAGCTGTATGGAGAGCCTGGCACTGGTTAGGCAAGGAGTCTGCGCCTGGAAGCCAAGGATGGGAAAAAATGGAGCCTCACTGGGCAAGGAGCCTGGGACTGGATGTTAGGAAGGGAAAAGAAGGGCAAACTGGGAACCAATAGATGCGGAGGAGACTAAGATCGGTTGAGGAGCAGAGGGAAACTAAGACTGTCTGGGTGGGTGATTGGGACTGTGAACTCGGGAAGCAGGTGTGAGAGGAGATTAATGTGATCATCAGTGTTATCAATTGACATTGATGTTGAGAATCCTCAGGCACAGCCTGCCACAGATCACCCTGGCGGTGCTTCCCTACTCCCAGCCAATGGGAGCTGTGGAGAGCAATGACCAACCTGTCCCCGTGGTCTGCGCCACATCCCACAGCTTGGGAACAGCAAACTGCTGCCTAGAGATGCTCAGCATCAACAAACTGTCTTCCGGCTGGCCAGTGGAGCACCCTCATGGGCTGCGTGTGGCCTGCAGTTTGCCAACCACCCACTGAATGGTTCCAGCCCTGGTGCTGACACAAGTGGGTGTCAATATGATGCCACAGGACGGAGTTTGGTTTTTCACTTTGTATTTTTAGAAACCTAGAAAACTATAAACAAATTATGAGGGTTAGAAAGTCAAACACTCAAAAGTTAGCACCTGCCAGAACTAGGGTCTCCTGTGCAATCCGATATTGCCCCCTTTGTGCCATATGCATTATAATGGTCTCCAATTGCATACTGATGGCCAGAGGTGAAAGAAACTTAAATTTCTTACAGATACCTCATATTGCATGCCTCGCCTCCCAGGGGAGGGGCTCAGGGCAAGAGGTTGTGGTGAGTGGAGGTGTGGACAGGGCTCAGGGCAGGGGGTGGGGATGAGGAAGATTGCAGGAGTCAGGGAAGGGGCTGGTGTGTGTGTGAGGGGGAGGTGGTGTATGAGTCAGGGTTGGGGGGGTGAGGAGGGACTCAGGGCAGGGGACTGGCGGGCTCAGACTAGCAGGATGAGGAGGTGGGGGATGCAGGAGCCCTATTTAGGGAGGACGGGGGGGCTGAAGCTCCCCCCTCCCCCAAGATTCATGTCAAGATGTTTCTTGCTGTTCCTGTTCCCTTTCCTAACTGTCAGAGGTAAAAGGGAAGCTCATAACCTGGGTCACTTACTCCAGCCAGGAAGGAGAGAAATGCAGGCACACTGAGTGTTTTTTCTTTTGTTCCTTGAGGCTACATCTACACTGCACAGTTAGGGTGTGTCTAGACTACATGCCTCCTTCGACGGAGGCATGTAGATTAGCCAGATCGGAAGAGGGAAATGAAGCCGCGATTAAAATAATCGCGGCTTCATTTAAATTTAAATGTCTGCCCCGATCTGCCGATCAGCTGTTTGTCGGCAGATCGGGGGAGTCTGGACGCGATGCCCCGACAAAGAAGCCTTTCTTCATCGACACAGGTAAGCCTGGTTTCACGAGGCTTACCTGTGTCGATGAAGAAAGGCTTCTTTGTCGGGGCATCGCGTCCAGACTCCCCCGATCTGCCGACAAACAGCTGATCGGCAGATCGGGGCAGCCATTTAAATTTAAATGAAGCCGCGATTATTTTAATCGCGGCTTCATTTCCCTCTTCCGATCTGGCTAATCTACATGCCTCCGTCGAAGGAGGCATGTAGTCTAGACACACCCTTATTTCAGAATAAGCTATTCCAGAATAGTTATTCTGAAATAGCTTATTTCGAAATAGAACATCTACATTGCAGGAAAGCCTCAAAATTAGTCCAAGGCAGGCTTCCGTAATGTAGATGTGCTATCTTGATTTAGAGCCCCAGGGGGAATAACTTAGAATGACCCTGCTGAGGAGATATTTCGAAATAGCAGGCACACACGCCTTATTTCAAAATAGCTATTTTGGAATAGGCGTTATTCTTTGTAGAATGAAGTTTACAGAAATCAGAATAAGCCGTCCGTTATTTTGAAATTATTTCAAAATAATGGAATTGCTGTGGATGCTCGCGTAGTTATTTTGGAATAACTGCCTTTATTCCGAAATAACTTTGCTGTGTAGACACACCCTGAGAGTCATGGGAAGGGAAACAGCAAGCAGCATCCCAGTACAAATCTCAGGGGGAGGCAGAGAGTTGCTTTCAGCCCCTCCTACCCTGCCTACATGGTGTCCTGAGAGGGGCTTAGGACTGGGGCAGTCTTGAACCAGTGGGGAGAGGCATGCTCTTAGTCATCCCTTTTAACCTACTTAGCTGCCTGCTGCTTAGTGCAATTGCTGGCTGGAGAGCCCTGGAAGCCAGGTGAGGAGCACTCACTGCCTCCTCCTGCAACTGAGTGCCCCAGCCAGCCGAGTCCTTGGTGGAGCAGCATATTGGGGTGCACCAACTTACTTTCACCCCTGTGTTTTCCATAGGTCCCCTGTCTCATTCAATGCACAATGAATGACAGCTATTCCATATATATTTTTTCTCCTCCTTACTCAGTGTTGTGGCCCTAGGCTTTATTTACTACACGCTATTTAAATGCTTCCCTGAAGAAAGGATTATTCATTTCTTCATGGGCTTTTCTAGGGTGCACATCCCTGTAGATGCGAGTGCTTCACAAACATTAATGAATTTTCACAACGCCCATATGAGATGCAGTTGGGGAATTGATGCACAGAAAGATTAAGGTCAAAAGTATCCATTACTTTTGGGTGCCTAATATGAGATGCCTACCGCCTGATTGTTCAGAGTACTTAGAATGACAGAGGAAGTCATATCTTCAGCCACAGCTGTGAGTGCTCAGCGTTTCCACTAGTCTCACCCCAGACGATCATGAGTTGGAAAATGAGGAACACTACAATGAGTGACCACCCGTACAAAGCCTGGTGGAAGTGACTTGCCTAGTATTACGCAAGAACCCTGTGGCAGAAGCAGGGATAGAATCCAGTTCTCAGGGCAGCATTCGGCTGCTTTAATCATGAGCTCATCCTTTCTCTTCTTGTGACCTCAGCCTCATTCACTATCCACCTGCTAGCTTCTGCAACAGATGAGGCCAGGCTCCCACAGAAAACACAACCCCGATTCCTCCCCTGAGCAGGTGCACTGACAGATCCTGTGCACTGACATTATGGAGGCTGCACCAGCATGGCTATGTTGGCATAGTTATGCTAGCAAACATGGAGGGAGCAGGACTCCTCTATCTGGGGAGGCCCCAAGGCCAGCCCTTCCTCCCCCGCAGTCCCACCCATGCTCTGCCCCTGCCTCTCATGCTGCTTTGCCTCCTCCGCTGAGGCTCTTATGTGGGTGGAATAGGGACCAGATGAAGGGGAGTGAGGGCAGGGCCTCCAGGGGAAGAGGACAAGCAGGAACAGGGGTCTGGGGTGAAGCCCAGGCAGTGTCATGGCCTGCTTCTTATACCCACTCCCCATGCTGGCATTTTTTGATTGGTGTAGGAACACCAGTTCTCTGAAGTGAGCTGCATTGATGGAAGCCCCTTTCTATCAACATACCTGCATCTACAAGAGGCAGTGTGACTGGGGTATATTTTTTCACACCCCTGACTGATGTAGCTATGGAGATATAACTTCAATTGAGGTATGTCTACACTACAAAGTTAATTCAAACTAACGAATGTTAGTTCGAATTAACTTTGATAGGCGCTACACTAGCGCTCCGCTAGTTCGAACTTAATTTGAACTAGTGGAGCGCTTAGTTCGAACTAGGTAAACCTCATTCTACGAGGACAAAGCCTAGTTCGAACTTACTAGTTCGAATTAAGGGGTGTGTAGCCACTTAATTCGAACTAGTGGGAGGCTAGCCCTCCCCAGCTTTCCCTGGTGGCCACTCTGGCCAACACCAGGGAAACTCGTCTGCCCCCCTTCCGGCCCCGGAGTCCTTAAAGGGGCACGGGCTGGCTACGGTGCCCGTGCCAGGTGCAAGCCTGCCAGGACCCAGCCAGCAGACCCTGCACCTGGCACGGCTCGAGCCAGCCACCCGATGCCCCCCAGCCCTCCCCCTCTTCCCGGGACCAGGCTGGCGGCTCCCGGGACCTTGCCCGGGACCACAAGAGGTGGGCACCCGCCTGGTCTAGTGCGGACATCGTGGACCTCGTCCACGAACTCCGCACTAGGCACAGGAAAGTGGCCGTCTAGGGCAGGAGAGCTGCCAGCCTGCCCACCCAGGAGCAGGTGTGCATGAAAATCAAGGTCCATCTAGCCCAGTAGCCTGTCTGCCGACAGCGGCCAACCCTAGGGACCTTGGAGGGGATGGACAGTGACCAAGCCATTTGTCTCATGCCATCCCTCTCCAGCCTTCCACAAACTTTGGGCAGGGACACCACTCCTACCCCCTGGCTAATACCACTCCATGGACCCAACCTCCATGAATTGATCTCACTTCTCTTTAAACTCTGTTCTAGTTCTAGCCTTCACAGCCTCCTGCAGCAAGGAGTTCCACAGGTTGACTCTTTGCTTTGTGAAGAACAACTTTCTGGTACTAGTTTGAAGTCTGCTACCCATTCCTTTCCTTTGGTGTCCTCTAGTCTTTCTATTATGGGAACTAATGAAGAACTTTTCTTTATGCACCCTCTCCACCCTACTCGTGCTTTTATAGACCTCTATCATATCCCCCCTCCATCTCCTCTTTTCTAAGCTGAAAAGTCCCAGTCTCTTTAGCCTCTCTTCATATGGGACCTGTTCCAAACCCCTAATCATTGTAGTTGCCCTCCCCTCTCCCACCCTCTCTCTTCCCCTCTCCCATCTCCTTTTCCCAGTCTCCCCTAGTTTTGTTCAATAAAGAGAGATTCTATTTTTGAACACAATTGTCCTTTATTTTGTACATCAGGAAGGGGGGCTAGGGAGGGGTAAGTGGAAGGAAGTGAGGGAGGAATGGGGTACGAGCCCCCGATGGGGAGGACTGGGCTGGCTCTGCGGGCTCCTCGGGGTGGAAACTCTCCTGAAGCCCCTTGATTGACCCCCCCTCCGGATGGCAGCCTGCAGCAAGTGCAGCCGGTCTGATGGCCGAGTGCTGTGATGTGCCCAGTGTGGGTAGTCCGTGCACTCCAAGCCAGGACTGCTTTGCAAGCGGGGCACCCCTGAGAACTGTCTGTCCGGGGTGGGGGTCGGGTCCCTTTAAGCACAGCCCTCGGCTAGCCTGAGACAGCAGCTCCACGCTCTAAGTCCTCATCTGATGCCCTGCCGGCACTGCTTCCGGCCATCCTTAACCCCGGTTCAGGGTCCACTTAATGTGGACATGCTAGTTCGAATTAGCAAAACGCTAATTCGAACTAGTTTTTTAGTCTGGATGCGTTAGTTCGAACTAAGTTAGTTCGAATTAGCGCTGTAGTGTAGACGTACCCTTGTAGACTAGGCAGGAATGCATTTGAAAAAATACTAGAGGATTTTATAATTTAAAGGCTGCTATATTGTATACACACAGTTTCAGATGTCAGAAACATCCTTAATTCTAGTATTTCCTAATTTTGGGCACTTGAGTTTGTAACCTTAACAATTTTCTTTGGGGGTCGTTTTTTGTGTCTCATATATATGTTTCAAATTAACTTGTTGAGATGACAGATTGAAGTAAGCTACTATATGAAACATCTTAATGTGTTTTGTTTCCAGTTGCCTATCTTCTTGTGTAGTTTTTGTGGTTTGCTGCCAGAGAATATGAGTGTTTCACTGTACATTAGTTGTGATCTATATTTTATCCTTGTAAAATACATGAGCAATGTGGTGACATTTTAAAATTTGAGGGAGAGATCTGTATCACACATCAGATATGAAAAATACAGCTCACAAATAATGTATAACAAAACAACCTCTGTGCAGCAATATATAAAACCTCCTGAGAATGCAGGAAAATAGAAAACTGACAAGTTTCATCTAGCAGCTTGCTACAATCTGTCATCTAAAAAAGGTTAGTTTGCAACAAATCCTCAGAACAGGAGCAATTGGGCCTCTACTTCCAATTACATTAATCAATTTTTTAAAATCCTATCTCAGGGAAAAAAAGTCCCTCTCCCCTTCCCCTTCCACCTCATTTTAGCTTTAGATAGGTTTTATTTTAAAACAGTCTGAATCTGTCATCTAACATGTGGCTACAGCACGCCTTGATATGTATCACTGCCTGACTCCATCAGACTCTGCATATAGTGGGCTTATTGAGTTCAAAGAGGTTTTAAAATTCCAAGTAGAAAGATTTTTCCCTACTGGCATATATCTGTCATCATTCACAAAAACATGCTTAAAATAGACTGTATACAAGCCTCTAGCTAATCACCTTCAGTGCCATTTCCCGTATTAAAAGCCAGGTTATCTCATCATGTCACTTTTGGTAAGGGAACAGATCTGTGTTTTTGGAAATGACCGGGGAGTTTCCCTGGCACTTTCCTTTGGGATCTGTCCACATCCTGTTTTTGGAGCGGTATTCCCCTTCCGCTTGTTAAAAGAGTGATGTCCGGGAATATGATGTTTATCCTTTCCAAAATCTCTCTGGCTCGTGTCTGGCGGCAGACAACAGATGACTGAATAGAAAAGGAAGTTTTAACCAGACATGGGTGTGATAATTCCCCCCCCCCACACACACACAGAACTTTAAAGGGAACAATCTCTTTTCATAGTTACATTATTATTGTTTTATTATTATATTATGTGGTGAACAAGCTCCCTCTTCTACTCTCAAACTTTCCAAGAACATGAATTTAGGTAAAAGCCACTTTAAATCACTTGAGAAATGGTGAGAGGGTGGTGGGGAAGGGAGTTATATTTTTTATTGGACCATCTTCTGTTGGGGAGAGAGACACGCTTTTGAGCATACACAGAGCTCTTCTTCAAGTGTGGGAAATGCACTCAGACTGTCACAGTTAAATCAAGATGGAACAAATTGAAATAGTTTCAAGGGACCATTCAAGATGAAGTGGTCAGTTAACACCTCTCCAGTCACAGGTGGAAAAGGAAAGGTGACAAAAAAAATTGAGGGAGGCCAGCTTAACAACACCACCCACTTAAATTTACTTTCTTAGCTGAAAAATATTTGTGATGTTCTAGTGGCTGTTCTTACCTCTTTTTGTGATGTAAGAACAGCCACTAGAGGGAGCTAAGACTCTGTGAAAGATAAACTGGATGGTGCTTGACTAAAGTGGGAATGCCCTGAGTCTGGACTATGATATGTGTGCCTATTGCTTTGTTCCCGCGTCTTGCCTGCATCCCAGATCAGACTCACATACAGGCAGGATATGTGTGGAGTTTCTTCCTTTAATTGCTCAGAGGTTATAAGAACAAGTATCATGTTGCTAGTCTAGGAAGAATTCTGTTGGTGAGATGCCATCTGCTGCTGTTCTAACTGTTTGGGGGTGGGGATATAGGTAACCAGCTTGGAATAGATTTCTTGGCATGTGGCATGCAGAGCAGTTGGCCTATACCTGCTGCCTGAGAGTAGGTCTATACTGCAGCTGACAGGTTGCTTCCTGGCATGGGTAGACAGTGACAGATGTGCTAGAGCAAGTGAGCTAAAACCAGCATCTGTGGGAGCACAGGCAGTGGCTCAGAGTAGCTTGCATATGCATTCACCCATCTTTCTGTACTCAGGTATCTAGCTCGAGTTTGCCTGTGCTGTTAGCCAGAAAACTCTTGATCTTAAACTGAACTGGCTTCCATGTCCATCCCCAAACCCGCTTCTGTCATTGGGAGCTATTAGGCCTTCCCCAAGGACGAGGATAGACAGTTGAGGTAAACTAACCAGGTTTATTAAACAGTTCCAAACAAGGTAAGAATAACTCTGAAGCAGAATAAAACAGAACCCCGCTGCATGGAATAGAACAAAGGAAGCTTGACTGCGACTCAAGGTAAGTAGTAGGTAAGAACCCAGGTAACCCGGAGGAATGTCACAGGGACTGTATCATTTCTCACAGCTGTGGGACCCTCACGGCGGCACCTTGATTCCAGACTTGGTCTGAGATGTCTGGAACAGCAGGATCAGAACAGCTGGATCCTCCTTTGGCTAGGTTTACTTGGGGAAACCCCTTCTCCCTGCACCGTCATCAGTGTAAGTGAGTCCTGACTGGAGAGGAGTGACAGCTGGATGTTCACTTCTTGTGTAAGCAGGGGCTGATCTACTGCTTGCAATCATCCAACTAAAAGAGTAGACCAGCCCTGGTTGTGGATATGCTCACTCAAATTGTTTAGCCCTGCAAGATAATTAATTGTTGATATGTAAATACAGCTCATGCCGGGATGAGGAAGGAATCCGGGGTGTGGCTATGTACATCCAATTCAGCCAGGGCTGATAGAGGGTGAATTGTTGGAATGGAATGTGATGTATTGTAACTAATTTGGCTGTTGTGGGGTCACAAACTATGCTACCCCTAAATGTAGGAACTGTAATATATGACACCAGTGCTTGCAGGAGAGCACCGTCATTGTAAAGGGCCTCAGATAAGCAAGCCTCCCCCTTGTAGGGCTGAATGAACTGAGTTGGGAGGAAAGGGCTTGAGCCAGCCTGCTTCATGCCTGCCAGGTGTGAACTGTAAGACTGGTTCAACTTGCCTTCTCCGCCCCACCCTTGTTCTAAGAATAGATCCAAAGCAGACTCCATCAGGAATCTTTTTGCTATTCCAGTGGAAGCTGGAATCTTTTGCCAGCCTAGGGGGTGGATAAAGAGTTGAAATCACTAAGGGTATGTCTAGACTACATGCCTCTGCCGAAAGAGGCATGTAAAATAGGCTACCCGACATAGTCAAAGAAGCCGGGATTTAAATATCCCTGGCTTCATTAAAATAAACATGGCCACCGCGCTGTACCAGCTCAGCTGATCGTTGGCACAGTGCGCGAGTCAAGACATGGATTGGTCGACAGGGGAAGCCTTTGTCTCATGAGGCATAAGGGAATGGTCGACAAAGGTTTCCCCTGTCGACCGATCCGCGTCTTGACTCGCACGCTGTGCCGACGATTAGCTGAGCTGGCACAGCGTGGTGGCCATGTTTATTTTAATGAAGCTGGGGATATTTAAATCCTGGCTTCTTTGACTATGTCGGGTAGCCTATTTTACATGCCTCTGTCGGCAGAGGCATGAAGTCTAGACATACCCTAAGAGATGAAGTCACTGGTTTGTCATGGAGCCAGACCCTTTGTGGCCAGCAGAGCGGCTGGCGGGAATGACTGGCGGGTGGCCGGTAGGGGAAGCAGCAGGCGGGAATGACTGGCGGGTGGCCAGTAGGGGAAGCAGCAGCGGGCTGGCAGGAGCGACCAGCCAGTGGGGGCAGCACATCAGGCTCTATGAGGGAAGTCATCAGGGTGATGTGTCTGGATCTGCACTGACTGGATAGAGCTGTAAGTGGGGCATTTGAAGTGGGGTACAGAGAAAGTTTGGGTGTGTGAATGGGACCCTTACATTGCTGGACTGGTGAGCCTGAGAGGCAAGGGACATTGCTCAATCCATTTGAGCTGGGATGGTTACTCATGGGTTGGTTATGAACTTTGGTTATGGTATTTTCCCAAGCTAATGCCATGTGACTTCTCTCTCTCTTCCATTAAAAGTTCTTTCTTTTGCTCAGACTCTGTGCTTGCAAGTGGGGAAGCATTGCCTCTCAGAGGCACCCAGGGGTGTGTGAATTTCCCAGGCTACTGGGTGGGGGCTCGAGCCGGTTGTGTGTGAGATGAATGAAAAGGGACCCCAACATATTGAACCCGGCTCTAGCTGCTGCTGGTGCTACCTGGCAGAAGGGTTACACGTGCATGTGAGTATACTACCTCCCACAACTCTAAACCTACAATGTATGGTACTGGCGTACCCATCTGAATGACTCCTGACTCTGCTACTCAGATGGGCACTCCCGAGCAGCACCTGAGGCAGCCCTTAAATAACTTGCTGTTGCAGGGCAGATTATGATCACGTGTCTGTTGTTACTGGGCAAACTTAGGCCCCCTGACACTGGGTTTCCCGCCAAAACACAGAAAACGGCAGGGAAAAGGAGGGAGAAGAAGGGTGGCCAAAATGGAGTCCTAATTGTTGTTTTACTCACAACATGGCGCCCATGACCAAAATGGTGTCTCAGAGAATTCAACCCTACAGTGCCCTGACACAGCAAGACCAGCAGCACCTGTCAGAGCATGAGAGCTTCTGAAAATCCCAACTGAAATCCCGAGATCCTTTACGAGGCCCCTAATTCACTGTCTTGAAGTGCCCAGCTCCCAGAGTGCTCTGGGTAGTTGGGTGCCACTAACAAACTCTGCAGACAGGCTCCCAAGATTCCAACCTCATACAGAGCTCTGTCTGGGCCAAGGCAAAATTTCTGAAAAGTCCATATTATTGTGGAAAAAGACATTGAGATTTACTTGAGAGAGGGCAGATAACTGTCACTACAGGAGGAATGGCTGGAAACTCCTTTCCACAAGGACCAGAGAGGGGAGAAGATAATTTGTATTGGTGCCAATAGAATAATTACAGGCACTAGTGTTGCCAGCCACAAAGTGCAAAATCATTAGACAATAGCAACAAGGGTGCTGAGTGGAAGAAGCTACCTGGAGTTAGTCTTTTAAAGGGCAAAAACATGGGAGCAGGCCTAGGAAGTCCCACAAATGGTAGCTCAGGCAAAAGACAGGAAGGCAAGAGGTCAGCAGTAGCAGAAGGAGATTGTGTTCTGTGAATGTATGTGACACCAATGAGAATTAGGGAAGTGACTGAATGCTTTAAAACACTGGACTCTAATTATGATCTACAGGCATCACTTCTAGGGTTAGGAGAATCATGAAAGCTCCATGCCCCACATAGACACATTTTGCTTCCACTGAAGTTAATTGGAGCTTTGTCATTGTAGTTGTAGCAATGCTGGGCTATTGCTCCTAATTCTCCCTATGGAGAACATCCCACAGGCTGCCAGTTGGTGCTGGGGTGGAAGTCACATTTGTGCTCTAGACACTTGTCCATTGGAAGCTGTATTGAGAATGCCTATGGGTCACCAAAGAGCCAGCAGATAGTAAATAAGTAAATAATCATAATAATTTGCCACCTGCCAGTTTGGGTTTAAAAGGGTGATCTAGAGATGAACTGCTCTGTGTCCCAGCCCCTAAATCACCCAGTCCTACAATGCAAATTCTATACACTATTCACCAGCTATTTTTCAATTTAGTTCTTTACCTTTGTGTGTGTTATTCTTCTTGTGGTTTGTCTGCTGCTTGGTTATAGATTTATTATTTAGACTAGAGAATAATTGCTTTTTATTGGTGCTTGGCTTCTCTCTCATTTGTTTTTGTTTTTACTGTACACAATTAAAACATCAATTTGAACATAACACAGAAATGAAGGTGAAGATGACTTTTTATTCCCGGTCTTTCACAGGGCTTGACTCAGTTCTGTCAAGAATTGCCAATCAGAATGGTTTTCTTTTGCCATTACCTATCACCAATGATACACAAAGAGTGATGTTGAGTCTGTACTACATTGTTTACATGTTTCTATAATTATTCTGGGACCCTCTGTAAAAGCTATTGAGTGCCTTCTTCAAGAAATCGGGTGCCCTTAGATTCTACACTCTGCATGAGCCCTTTTGTTTAAGAATGACAGCTCTGAAGAATATTATAGTATAATACAACTCTTTTATACTGTGGCAGAAATCTATTTTATCATTCCAGCATTTTCCACAAGTATGTCCTTGGTGGTGTGTCTACTTCACACAAGTGATTAAATGGTTAGTGTGGGTGTGAGAGACCCATTAACACACCTAGATTGAGTGTGGAGGTATAGCTAGACCCAATTAAAGATTAGTCCTAGCTAGGGGAAAAACTGGGTGGTTTCTATAAAGGGAAGAAGCCCAGAGTAGAAGTGTGCTGCAGCAAGAGAAGAGAAGAACCTTAAAATCCCATTCTGGGTACTAGGGAGTGAAGGATCTTCAGGAGGGAATTCACACCTTGGCCTGATAGGAGAAGCTGGCAGGAGAGAAGGGGACAGCTGAAGTGAGAAAAGGCCATCTTAGAGGCAGAAAGACTTGCTGTGTGCAGGAGTCAAGGGCAAGAGTCTAGAGAAAGTTCTGTGTAAAAATGAAGAGGTAAGGAGGACTCAGGATGATTTAAAAGTTCAAGCACTGGGAGAGGACCAAAGATGCTTTTGTTGCGGTTTGTCTTTTGGTTTTGGAGCTCAGCTGAAAGCCCTAGGAACACTTCTCTGATCGAAGAATGGAAAGGAAGAGGATCCTAGGAAGTGTGAGGAAGACATCATATTGATGGCCAGTGCCATGTGGGACACTGATACCCACCCAACAAGGGAAGAGATATTAAAGTGACCTGGAGGTCAGATCACAAGAAGAGATAACATGGCAGTGCTGGAGCAGCTTTCAGCAGGATGTGCTAGACAACAAACATGCATCTACTACTCCAGCTACAAGGGATGTACCTGTGGTGAGCACACTCTTTTATAATGGTCCATTAAATTTGTTTATACAGGGGAATGAAATGATTATTTTATGATAATAAGAGAAAAATAAAGGCAGATAAGTAGTTGAGTAGTAGTTGAAGTATTTACTTGGATAGCTTTTACCATCACCACAGTGAACATCAAACACACACAAAATTTCTGTGCACACAAAAAATGCCAAAACATATAACAAGAACACAATAACAAATACTGTTCAAAATAATAACATATTTTGAATACTACAAATACTAGAAAAATTTAAAAAACAACGAATAGTCTAATAGTATCTTAAAGATTAACAAAACATGTAGATCAGTGGTCCCCAACCTTTCGTGGCTGCCGGGCGCCCAGGGGTGGGGCCGCTCACGTGCTGGGCATCCGGGGGCGGGGCCACTCATGCGCCGCACTTCCGGGGGTGGGGCCACGCATGCGCCGCGTGCCCAGGGGTGAGGGCCACCCACGCGCCCTAAGCCCAGGGCCGGCACCGCGCATGTGCCGCGCGCCTGGGGCAGGAGCCGCCCACGTGCCACGTGCCCAGGGCTGGCACCACGCATGTGCCACGCGATGGAGGCGGGGCCAGCCCAGATGTTTCGGTGGGCGCACATAAATGCCTCGGCGGGCGCCATGGTGCCTGCGGGCACCACATTGGGGACCACTGATGTAGATGGTATCATGAGCTTTTGTGGGCACAACCTACTTCTTCTGATACTGTTTAAGATAAATTGAAAGAATTTTAAAACCACTTTTACTTTTTTCAAATATAATCATAAATACAAATTCACATTTTTTCACTGTGGCAAGAAAAAGAGCATCTAGTTACAGAACTTTCAGAAGGAGGTTTAAATTTAAAATTTCTAAAAGAAAGAGCCCTAGAATTACTAAGCTTCCAGGTACAATACCTCCCCCAACTGTTGTCATGGGCAGCTGGGTAGGGGATGTGTTGATGGATAAAAAAGCTAGATGCCGGGCTTAATGTGAGAGTTCTATGAGTCTATGTGCTCTGTGCTCCACTAGCAGGAGAACTAATGACTTCATTAAAACTGAATAGGACAGTGAGAACTTGTGTATTGGACGCTGTTGTTTTAATTCTCTAAAGCACCAAAGATATGAGATTTGATGCTATTACATCCAAATAAATTAAATATTGAATGAAATCTTTCCCCCCTTATTTGCTTATGTAGCACTGATATTTGAGGAACTATGTGCATAAATAAGGCAAGTAGGATTTAGTTCATTGTGAATAATTCCTCATTGTAAGAAAACAAGTTAACTTGGTATGAAGCATCCGGAGATACTTGCAGTAAAGGATCAGTAGTTAATATTACATTGCAGTGGGTTTTCTAAGGCATAAGGTTGAGAGTTTCAAACTGTCCAGGGCATTTAAAGACAAGTCTTTCATAATTTTTAATGGAATACATGTATCTAAATCCCTTCGACAGCTTTGAAAATCTCAGCCAATATATCTGTACTGATAACCAAATAATATACCCATGATTTCCTGAAGACCATAATAAAGATACACCACTCATTTTTAAGTGCTAGCTTGAGGAGTGAGGTGGTTTCAAGTGCTTTGGTCCCAAATAAAGGCACCTTTGATTCATGTACTTAAACAATGAAGGAATGCAAGTTGTTTGCTGGAAAACTAGTCCTATGACTAGTAGGAAAGTAAAAAATATTGCTTTGGAAATGATGGCCAGAATGGTGCTCAACATGGTCACACACAGTAAGCTGTCATCACCCACGGTAAGCTTCCCTGGTTCTAAACTGAAAGCTGGAAATGTTGACATGGTCTGTATTAGAGTCTGTTTTATTTATTTAATGGAACAGTTCATCCAGCCATAATGCAAAGTCTCCTTGAGCTGTGAGTTTGGTGAGTAAACGTCAGTTTGTGTTTGTTGGAAAGATGAAGTTTGAAACTCCCTCCTGGGTAAGAGACCAGCTCTTCTTATCTTGGCAATGGTTAAGGAGAATGAGTAGGAGACTTGCAGGATGCATTAATTGTGATGTTGAACTTTCCAGCAGAGTGCCCACCCCACAGGGATTAGTCCACTGACAGTTTGCATGGCCGCAATGAGCAAAGTTTGCCTTAAAAAATGAAAATTGGTGTGGTCCACTATTCTCAATGCAAAGTGGTGCTGCTTTTTAGGTTTGGTGGGTGTAGGGATAAAAGAAATGATGTACTTACTGATGTCAGTTGGCATGCTTCATGAAGTCTACATAACCTGAATCATAAAGCCTGTATGGCTCAGATAAGGGCAGGCATGCTGGGGTTTTTTCAGGCAGGAAATTATACCGAACGGTAGGTGAGTGGAGCAAGACATCTACACTGGGGAGCAGAGATGGCAGAGGTGGTTTTCCAGAAGCTGGGGCTGTTGCTGTGCAGCTTGAAATCCGGTGCAAAGCTGACCTAGGTGCCTTGACCAGTTTGTCCCACTTTGCTCCACATGTGTTGTAGCGTGCCTTCACTTATATTGCCAGATTTTCAGGGCAGGCACCTTCTCTTCCTATAGTTTGAGTAGCACCTAACACTAAAGGGCTACATCTAGACTGGCATGATTTTCCGCAAATGCTTTTAACAGAAAAGTTTTCCGTTAAAAGCATTTTCGGAAAAGAGCGTCTAGATTGGCACGGACGCTTTTCTGCAAAAGCACTTTGTGTGGGAAAGTGTCCGTGCCAATCTATATGCGCTTTTGTGCAAAAAAGCCTCGATTGCCATTTTCGCGATCGGGGCTTTTTTGCGCAAAACAAATCTGAGCTGTCTACACTGGCCCTTTTGCGCAAAAGCTTTTGCGCAAAAGGACTTTTGCCCGAATGGGAGCAGCATAGTATTTCCGCAAGAAACAATAATTTCTTACATGAGATCGTCAGTGTTCTTGCGGAAATTCAAGCGGCCAGTGTAGACAGCTGGCAAGTTTTTCTGCAAAAGCAGCTGCTTTTGCGGAAAAACTTGCCAGTCTAGACACAGCCAAGGAATCTATCCTGACTGTGATCTCTCTCTACATGATCTGATCACATAGTCAAATGTAGTAGTTTTTGAAGAGGCCGTTGTGTGGATTTTCATATGCCACCTGTTCATCTTCCCCTTCAAGACTCAGGAGTGAATTGCTGGAGTGACTTGAATGGGACGAGGGGAATGGAGGAACAGACTAGTGTGGCACAAGTGGGCATTCCAAGCACAAAGGATGGCATGAGAAGACACATGACTGCCTGTTGCATAGGGAAGACCAAGCTGCTGTCATTGGTGGAGGGAAGAAGGTGCTGGCAATGAGAAAGGAGATCAGGAAAGAAGCTGTGAGACTGGATTTTTCAAGCAAGGGGAAGACATTTACATTTGACAAGCAGCACAATGGAGTATTAGTGAATTGGTTCAAAAGTGCTGGGCCAACTGGGATGTAGTTCAAGTAAGGAACAAAAATAAAAACCACGGTGGCAGTTTTTTGGGTGGCGAGGTGGTAATCCATGAATTCAAAGTGGTTTTAGATTCCAAGTGGATGGGATCTTCTTAGCATCTGTCTGTGTCATCCCTTCCCCAAGGCACCCCTAAAACAGATTAAGTCAGTATCAAAAGGACATGATGGGAAAAGACTGCAGTACCTGAGACAGAAGATGATGAACGGTGTGCACTGGAGATATTGCTTCTATGTTGTCTACATTCCTATTTGTTTTGGTGCTGTTGCGTTCTTTGCCATTGACTCCATTTAAAAAAAGGGGGGAAGGAGCTGAATTATATGATGAATATAAACTAGGTGATTTTCGTACTCTTACTTCCTCTTATTTGCCTCTTTCGTCCCTCCACCATGAGGAGGGGAAAATTCTTTTAATCTTTGATTTATAACTCTATTTAGTCCAACTTCAAAACTGCAGTAATTCAAGCCATTCTGTGCAGCTCCAGGGCTAGCATGCAACAGATTGTGAAAAACGGAGCAAAAAACGGCTAGGGGTTTTCAATGGCAGAAACATAATTCAGTGAAAATATATATATATATTTTGCAAAGCAATAGACTGCTAAGAGAACTTGAGGGAATAGGGTGCTTGCTTTTCTCTCTTTACAGCGTAGTATTGCTTGCCGGAGTGGAAAACTTTAATGAAGAATTTTGGCAGTATATGGAGCTGTAGTCAGATGCTATTTATTATCTAATATCATAACAGCATGGCAAGCATTTCAAATCCTTTCAAGGGAAGTTGGAAAGGTATTTAAACTGATCAGTGACATAGCATAAGATGAGGGCAGGGACTTTGAAGATTGGCAATTAAAAGAGAGGAAAATTGCCATTTCTGAAAAGCTTACTTCTCTAAATTGTCAGTGGCCAGTAAAACAAAAACATAAATTGCTTTCCCTCGGTGACAACCAATGCAGGAGCCAATATCATGATAGGTAACCCAGCCAGCTGGTCAAAATGGTGCTAAATAACAAAAGCAATGCAGAAGGGTTTTGAAGCATTAGCCTTATTATTAATAAACACTAATTTAATTAAAATAAACAAGCTTGTTGGTTTAAAACAGTTATGTACATTTAATGTTTTCCTCCCACCAAACTTCAGAGCTGCTACATTGCTTATATTGCGTTGTGTAACGTCCCTGGAATTCCACTTTAAATTGGAATTGATTTAAGTGGTCAAGTAGCAACAAATATAAATAGACCACTAATTGGCTATTATTTCCACCCTAAAAATACCAAGTTCAGTTCATGTTTTATTTGTGAAGTTATAGTGTTCATGATTCACAAGTGTCTGAACAACTGTTGTGCATTTGTGAAAATACCTATGAGTCCAGAAAATTTTACTATTATTATTATTATTTTAAAGACACACTAGAAGCCAGTCATTTATTTTCTATTTCAGTTTGTAGGGATAACATATTAATGTATCGAAAATGATTCCCCCAAATGGAAGTGACTCCCCATAATTTGTTCCCCACAACTTAAAGTGTTTAGATTTATTATTAATTCTTCTTCTTATTATTATTATTTGTTAAGATTGTTAAATGTTTAGATTTATTATTATTATTGCCCCTTTAGAATATAATGTATTAGGTCATGTAACTTAGAACTGTTAAGAATATAATCCTATGTAGCCAGAAACAGCTCCCCCTCTGTGCCCCAGGGCATGCTCAAGCTTGTGCAAGGGGGCTGCTTGAAATTGACATTGCAGAGATACATTGTAACAATGCATTGTCAAGCCACTAACTCTGCTATGGGAGCCAAGCCCTGTAATTGACCAAGGGCATTGTTACTTAATTGACGCCTGTTCTCTTTAAAGTATTGTAACTTTATTCAGCACTCAGAGAATGTTTTAAGCAATACCACCCAGAAACTTTTTGTAACTACAACTTTGATATATGTAAAGTTATTATTATACAAAAATATTGTATGGGAAACATTAATTAAGGAATGTATGTAAGAGAGAGAGTGCTTGGATGATGAGTGAATGGTTCGGAGAGGTGCCAGCCTGAGAATACAGCAACAAAGGGCTGAAGAAGGCGTCAGGTGCCAGTGCAGCCAAAAGGTGTCAAATGGAGAAAACCAAGTACTGGAGGTCCACCCGATGAGATCACTGACGAGCACCTGGCAGCCACCCTGGAGACATCAGCATGATGCAGCAATTTCCATAGACTGGCATAGGAAGAAATTCCTATAAGAACTGGACTAAAAAACTATGGAATCAGAGTTCAAGGTTCTGCTGCCAGCCTACCAGGAGCTTCAGATGCACATCTGATCAGGACTTCGCTCCCCACTACCATCACTTGTGTACAGAGTACCTGGCCAGTATTCTGTCACAAGCAACTTCCAGGCTGGTAACTATACACAGAACTTGAATGAATGGATGTATGAATATATATATATATATATATATATATATATATATATATATATATATATATATATATATATATATAAAAGTGTATAAGGGTTAAGTAGTGTTAGGAATAAGTAGTTAAACAACGTTGTTTGCTTCTATCTTTTCTTTATTTTTTATTATTATCTTTACAATAAATGTGGCTTTTTGCCTTATCCCCCTCATAAGATCCTGCTTGCTTTTATTTGGTACAACAAGTTCCTTTTGCTGTCATCCAGTCAGTCACAGAGACAATACCATGTGCAGTACAGGGTTTCGCACAAGCTAAGTAAACTATAGTGTAAGGCCTCAGATTATGAGGGGTTTCTAAATTTAAAAAAACTAAATTTCATTTTTTTGGTAATGATATGAGGTCTCTTAAACTTGCATAGCTTAGAGCATATCTGTCAGCCGACGGTCAGGGCAGTTAGTGGTGTGTGTGTGTGTATACTATACACTCGAGACTTTAACTGCTGAGACCGGGGTCCCTTGCAGCGGGCAACCTGGAAGAGGTTGACGAGTGCCCCAGTTCTGCCAACCAATGGTCAGGGCAGTGAGTGGTGTGTGTGTGTGTATACTATACACTCAAGACTTTAACTGCTGAGACCGGGGTCCCTTGCAGCGGGCAACCTGGAGGAGGTTGACGAGTGCCCCAATAAGTGTACAGGGAGAGCTTATTACGCTTCAGATTTCAGCTGCTAGAATTTCATAATTCCTTCGCAGCGAGCAGCCTCGGGGAGACTGAGAAGCGCCCCAACTGAATTTTGCCACCTGGGTGTGACACAAATCCAAACGCCCAAGCTCTCCCTATATCTGTCCCTTTATGACCGGCTGAAGTTCTTTTACATTGTGCTTGGTTCTATTACAGCAACTGAAGGAGTCAGGTTAAAGCTTAAACAGTTACAGGTTTATTTGAGGAAGCTTATAAATCATGTGGTTGCAATGGCTATTGTTCTATTTCTTAACTGCTGGCAAATATATAGATAGATAGATAGATAGATAGATAGATAGATAGATAGATAGATTAATAGATAGATAGATAGATAGATCTTAAAAAAAATGGTTACAAGGAAAATAAAGATAGGAAATAGAAAATAATGGTACCAAATGACAGCTTAATCTTTAAAGAGCTCTATTCTATGCATGCACTAAAACAAAAGGACACATACAGGTACAATTTTTACCCCTTTCTGCGTCACTCGGTGCCAGCGTGTCAGGCCAGGATCGGTCCCTCAATTCCTCGGAAAGACGAAAATACGAGGTGGGCGTCCCCGTGGACCTCGGGAGGTCAAACACCTAACCCGACCAGCAGGTAAATGGTAGTTTGACACTCAAAGTGAGTGTGTGCTGGGCCCAACTTATATACCCAGTGGGTCACGTATTTTCTCTTTCTTATCTGTAATGCCAATTGATGCTGGTCTGTCTGCTGTGAGACCAGTTCTTACAAGGGAGTTGTGAACTTAATTTACACTTGTAAGAGAGATTTGAGATGATTAAATTTTGAAGTACTGGACATTGTTTTCTCAGTGGGAAATTCCTCTTCCTGGGACTGTGTGTTCGAATCAACATAGGTGCCAGCCGACACTTCTTGCAGCCTCGAGCTTAGCTTATTTCCTTAATCGTTACTCAGAGTCAGAAGCTTGCATATCCTGGTCAAAGCAGATCAAAGCTTAATGGCTATGCTGATCTTCTTATTGTTCCTTCTCTGCTCTGTATACAGACAGACATCTCAGAGGGCAAGCAAGATTGTTTGAGAAAGGGGTGGGCTGCCTGGCTGCAATATCTTAATCCAGTCCTGACCATGTGATGTGAGTGAGCAACAAGACAACAGAAATGATAATGAATAACAAATAAGTGAAGCAAACTGTTTGATTTCAATGAAACAAAGATTTCGCTACTGGCTTTATTTGAACCTGACACTAAAGGATTCTTCATGGTTTCAGATTTCACCCTTGGAAGTTTGCACAGCTCCACTTGCATCCCATCTTGCGTTAGGTGTGATCTCCATCTCAAAATTAAGTGCAGCTACATTGCTCAGGGCTGTGGAAGAACTTTGCTTTCTGTGTGACCTAGGCAAATTGACTAACCCCAACTATGAATGCAGTTAGATCAACAGAAGAATTCTTCTATTAACCCTAGCTACTGCCTCGGAGAAAACCCCTTCTGTCAATGCAGGAGACAACTGCCCTATAGCAGCAGAGCTGCAGTGCCATAGCAGTGCTGTGGTAGCCTTTAAGTATAAACATGGCCTTAGAGCACTGCTGTGTCTTGCTGCCCTTTGTCCAGAGGTATCAGTCAAGTCAGCAGCACCTCATGATCATCAGCGTTCAGGCCCCTATACTGGGGTGGTGCAAAGCACCCCCCATGGTGCCCCAAGTAAGCATGCTACTGCTGGTTAAGGAAAGGCAGGAGCAGTGCGCTGCCCGAGCCTCCCTCCCCCATGCTCTGGCGGGCCGGGGAAAGGCTGAAGCTGATTTCCCCTCTTATTTGGAGGACCATGGGGGGTGCCTTCACACCTTTGTGGTCCACATTTGCAAATAAAGCACCCCCCCTTCCGAAATTCCTACATACGGGCCTGGTGTTGAAGGCCACATGTGAGTCTAACAGTCAAAGATGATACCTACCTTGCAGCCTGGCAGAGTTATAACTTTCATCTCCGGTAGATGTACATGTGCTACCTTTGAATGAGCTAGGGGGCTAAAAGCAGTAGTGACCACGACAGCATGGGCCTCCCAAGTATGAACTTAGGGTCTCAGACAGGCAGTTAGTGTGAGCGGCTGTAGCTATGCCGCTATTTTTAGTATGCTAGTTCTACCAATGCTAGCATATGTACCTTGATGTGAGCTGAAATGACACCCCCATCTCCAGTTCATGTGTGCCCTCAATATGGACATTTGAACTCCATACATGAGGTGATCTCTCAGCTGTTTCTGGCTTTGCAATCTGAGGAGAGCTCTGCAACGTTTAAAAAATGAAGTCTTTTTCAGCCGAGCTGTTTGAAAGGAATAATTTCCTTTCTTCGGGTACCTTTGAACTAACCATGGAGTTAATCACAACAACTGACAATGATGTTGTTTCAAATAAGAAAGCAACTATTTAAAGGCTGTGACCAGCTGTCAGTGTGTCCTGATGCAGGTTGGATGGCTGTTAAATGTTGCCAAATGTTATCATTTGAAAATAAAAGCAAGTTTGATCACAACAGACTGGGAGCATCTGTACTGTGAAGGCTCTATGCAAAGTATGGAAAATAACATAGCATGGAACTGTTCACCAAAGGTTCACATTTTTTATTCAGCTTTCCATTTATACTTAATATATAATTTAAACTGTATGGGAGGGGGGAGGGCGAGGGATGAGGGAGTGGTGGGAGGGAGGGCCGAAAGTGTGCAGCTATAACAGTAATATTACAGATATACACCATGCTCCAGATTGTCCTAAGGTACATTCCAATTGACTGCTTGGACTTTTGCCATGTACCACCTCCTGACGGTGTACCGGTGTGATATACTGAAACACGCAAACACACATTCCCATGCCTGTAGTTATGTTGAGTGTATGGGGCCAAAATGTTAACGAAAAGCCACCTATAGTGTGTAGAGAAGCAGCTTTAAATGAAAGAGGGAGGTGCTGAAGGAGACAACATGGCAGTTTTTAACAGCCTTCCCCACCTCCTTCAAAACTGCCAACCTGCTCTTTCAGCCATGGTATGAGGACACCATCTACATTTAGCTTCTTTCCCACTGAAGTTACAGGCTCAAGTGTGCCATTCAGTACTACAGCAAAGCGAATGCAGAATCGCCAGTGTGGCTCAGGGAAACAGAATTCCTTTCTGAGATCCCCATAATGTAGCGGTGGGCTACAACTGGCCTCTGGGCCAAAGTGGTTCATCAGGGTTAACCCCTGGTGGGCCACCAGCACTTTATTTGCCTGTGCCTCTGCAAGTACAGCTGCTTGAAGCTCCCATTGGCCCCAGATCGCTGTTCCTGGCCAAAGGGAGCTATGGGAAGTGGCACGGATGAGGATACCACTTCCTACAACTTCCATTGTCTGGGAATGCTGATCTGTGACAAACAGGAGCTGCAAGTGTTTATATCTGTGGAAGCACAAATAAATAAAGCACTAGCCGCCTGCCAGGGGCTAACTGGTAAGCCACATCTGGCTTATTGCCTGCCCTTGCCATAATGTATTGTGCCTACAACTACCCACATCATCCAGGAAAGATAATGGAGGTTCTGACATTTCTCACTGAAGGGATCCCAGGAATTTTCATGAATCTATAGAGTTTAAGGCCAGAAGGGACCATTAGGTCATCTAGTCTGACCTCCTGTAATTCACAACCCCATACATTTCACCCAGTTTCTTCTGTATTAAGCCTAGTAAATTACATCTGGATAATACAAATTTTCTATAAAGGCATCAAAAGATGAAGACTTCCTCTCTACCCTGGGAATGCTCAGTCCTCCCTCCCACCTGCTTCAGGCCCACCCCCGCTCCACCCTTTCCTCCAAGCCCCAACCCAAGAGCCTGCTCCTTCCGGAAGTGTGGCCCCGGCCCCATCCCACGTTGCCCAGGGATCTGTGGAGGTGGTCAGCTCTGCTGTTCCAGGATACAGTCTCCCATTTAAAGGTGTGGCCTACATTCCTTGTTCCTAGAAGTATACATTTTGTATTTGGCTATACTAAAACATTATGTTTGAATGGGCAAAAAGTAGTGTTAAATAGTATCTATTTGTATTACAGTTGCTCATTGGGGCTCCATTATGCCAGGCACTGTGCATACTTACAGTAAGATACAATGACAGCCCTGAAGATAGTCACTCTAAACAGATGTCAGAAAAAAAGATGTGAAAACTGACATATTAAACCACATTTTACTGTTGAGGAGCCAAGGCACAGGCATATCAACAAATTGTCTAATATCACACAGGAAGGATCAAGAACTCAACTGCAATTGTTTTTAATCTCAGTCTAGTGCCTCAATCACAAGATTTTCCCTCCTTTCACAGGTGCTGCCAGTGTCCCAAGCAAATTCCAAATCAGGTAATTTCATATTGGTTACCTTAAATTCCTCACCCCACTGCACAAATCTTCTACAGAATGCTTCTTCCTGTGTACTTTTGCTATATGATGTTAAACCTTCACCATAAAGGCTGCTGCATTTCAATACCAGGTTAAAGCAATCCCTCTGTTCACTGTACATATCATTTTAAATGTGATATTGCTATGGGATATTTTGGAAGACACCAAGGCTATGTCTACACTACAAGGTTTTTGCCCAAAAAAGGTTGTTTTTGAGCAAAAACCCGCAGTGTGCCCACACCTCAAGCACATTTTTGTGCAAGAAAATCTACAGTCAATCAACAGAACAGAGGGCTTTTTGCAGTGTAGGTATACCTCCTTCTAGGAGGCATAACTCCATTTTGCGCTATAGCTCTTGCACAAAAAGGCATGTGTGGATGTTCCACAGGGGTTTCTTGCACAAAAAAAAGCCTTTCAGAAAAAGCACACTGATGGCCATTCTGTGAAGGGCAATCAGAGTTTTCTTGCACAAGAGTGTCCATGCAGTGTGGGTGCTTTCTTGCACAAAAGCTCATCGCAAAAGTGATGCACTTTGAGGTATGGATGAGCTTTTGCGCAAGAACTCTTCCACAAAAGACTTCTTGAGCAAAAACCCTGCAGTGTAGATGTAGCCTAAATGTGAGATCATTGTGGCACCTATGAACTGTATAAATAGAACTACTGAAATTGAGCCCTCTCTAGTATGGAGTGTGGCAGATAGATGGATATGCATTGCAGATAGGATGCTGTAGCCTTCACCTGTTTTGGATCATCCACACGTTATGGGACCAGACTGGAAGAAGAATAGAACATTTAGAACATTCTAAGAGGTCATTGATTTTAACTAAGATGTTGCTATTACAACATGTCAACCAGTTTTACATGCCTTATTCGACACTATTAGCAACTAAGGTTATTTTTCATCCCACTAAGCCAATGTGTTAATAGAAGTGAGTGGGTTCAGTCATACTTTTAATTTTGTTCTCGGGAAAATAATGCACTTCAGTAGCTCTTAACTTCTTTTGAAAACCTCTCCTGGCTAAGGATTTTCTCTGGATTGTGCTATGTAGCTTCAATGTTAAGGGAAGGGGACAACAATGTGCACAATTGCAGGGAATGAATTTTCAAAGGATCTATTTCTTTGATTTTTTTTCTTTGGTTTTCAGAACACCAGATCCAATGAAGAAAAAAGTCAATAGTTAGTATTAATAATTAATGTGACAATTGGCTGAAGCCACATGTTTAAAATGCATTTGTTATCTTGCAAACCCTCCCATTTTTCAGCCTTTCTAAAAAAGGGGCAATGGAATATGTAAATAAAGCAAGATTTTTATTTCTTGTCCATTTCTCCATAAAGGAACTAGAGAGCTGTAACAATTTATATTTTAAAAAATTCCTGACTTGTTCTTTAGTTTTCTTCATTATAATCAAGCTGCATCCAAAGTTAGACTGTGTAACATGTTCCTTCCACTGGTAAGTCTGCTACTCTCCCTTTCCCTCCTATTGTTTGTTACATCCTCTTGTTGTGTCTTATCTGAACTGAGATTGTAAACACGTCGGAGAGGGATCGTGTCTTGGATCAGATGCAGTTGTGGTATGTAATGGTCAAGCATTAGCTGTCTAGCACAATGTGGTACTCATCCTGACTGGTGCCTCTGGGAGTTATGTGCAGATAGCCATAGTAATAGCTGATGGTCCACAAATTCTACAGAAAACTGCAAGATTGTCTCTATTTCCCATCTCCCCTCCTCTTTGCTTTTGAAATGTCCGAGTTCATTCCAAACCTCAGGCATAAATACTCCTCTGAATTACTGTATAAACCAGTTTTCTGAATTGAGAGAGAGTGGGGCGAGTTTAAGAAATGTATTTTCAGCAGAGTCCCCTCCCCTCTCTTAGCACTAGCGACGAGGAGTCCTGTGGCACCTTATAGACTAATATAGTCTATAAGGTGCCACAGGACTCCTCTCGCTTTTGCAGATTCAGACTAACACGGCTACCCCTCTGTCTCTTAGCACTGTATTCCATTCATACCATTTGGGTTTTTTGCAGGAATCAATTCCATACTCTTTAAATTATTTCTGAGTTAATAAAGTTATACAGGAAAAGACAAAATTCAGTACTTTCATACTACTGTGTAGTGTTCTTAGCGTAGGTCTACACTCAGACTTTGCACCAGTTTAACAATATCATTTTCTAAATAGCTTTGACCCCCTTAAATTAGCTGGAATGATATAAATATGATATACTGTAAATAGAATTAATGTTTTAAACCAATGGGAGGGAGTTCCATTGACTTTTTAAAACAAAATTGAATTAGAAATGGATTTAGTTAAGTTGGTGCATCTTTGTGGGCACGTCTATTCTTATGAGAAGATCGATGCTCTGGAGATTGATCTTCTAGCATTCAATTTCTAGGGTCTAGTATAGACCCTTAAATCGAATGCTGAGGGCAGCTCCTGCTAGCATCCGGTACTCCTATTAAGGGAAGCCGATGTGAGTGTTTGCTCCTGTTGACCTCCCACTGTGTGGCGCTACCACAGCTCAGCTTAAGGTAAGCTGATTCCAGCTACACATTTTGCGTAGCAGGAGTTGCATACCTTAAGCCAATGTCTAGTATAGACCAGGCATAAATGTAGACTAGCCCTAGGCTTGACTGATTTTATTGGAACTTTGCCTTCTCTCTTTCTTCAAATCTAGTGGAAATAAATATTCCCCTTGTGCTACCTGGCAGGCTAGATGACACCGACATCCTGCTACAAATAGGTGGGCTGTTGGGGTGAGTCAGCAGAAATAAGATATCAGCAGTAACAAGTCTGCATCAGGATACATCTAAATAAGCTGCAAACTTACTGATAAGCTTCTTGAGTTTGGGGCTCTCTCATCACTAGGCCTTCCCACAAGCATTCTCCTTTTGCTGTCTTCCCAGAGCCCTTTTTATAGCTCATCCCTCGAAGAGCTGTGCAATGGGAGAGAAGATGCAAGTTTGGTATTAATACCTGGTGAGAACTGCTTAACAGGTGCTGAGGCCTTGATTTGGAAGTAGCCAAGTGTGGTAGCTTCAGGAAGCCAGTTGTTGCTTCCTGATTTTTGACCTTCCTGGTCCTATTTTAAGTTAGAGCAGCAACCTTTCTGCTGTACCTTCTACTACTGGAGTAAGATCCCCTGTGGAGACTCAGCTACAGCAGAGCTTTTGTATCGGTCATGCTCCTAGCCTACTCCCAACATATCACCTTCTTATGTCAGGGAAAAGGGCAGCAGAACAGCCAGTTTAGGAACTTGCAATGAAGCCTTTGCCAGCTCTACAGCAGCGGAGAATTCCCCGATGTGGTGGCTGACAAGGTGCTGGCTGTGCTGCCTCCGAAGGGGGGTGCCCAGCAGCTCAGCCTCTCCCAGGAGCCCCTCCCATGCCCAGCCAGAAGAGGGTCTGGCTTCCTGGGTGGCGAATAGCATGGACAGTCTCCATTAATTCCTCAATCTTGCGAGCCTAATGCTTGGCAGAGCTGCGGCTGTGCAGCTCTTTTGGGCAAGGGAAGGAGGAGGGGTCAGGGGCAGTGGGGGCTTGCCATCAGGGGAGCAGGGAATGAGGATGGAGAGGCAAGCATGGGGAGGAATGCAAATGCTGAGTGCAGGGCAGGCGGAGAGATGGCTTGGATCCACTTGGCACTGGGGGAGACAGCGGAGTAGCTGGGGGGGGGGGACGTTGAAAAGGGGAATTAAAGGGCTCGTTCTCAACAGACCCTCAGCTCCTCCTTCTGCAGGGTAAAAAAATCCCTGGCTAGGGAGCTGTCCCGAGGGGCCTTCGTCCATCTGTCTGTCCGGCACACACTGTATGGACATGAGCTCATACATTCCCTCCTCACTGGTGAGGCAAACACAGCTCAGAGGGATCACACCACTTGTCCGAGAACTCAGAGCGAGCTTGGCTCAGGACTCTGGCCTCCTGGGCTCTGCCACCCCCAGGCCATGCTGCCCATCTCTGTCCACCAGGTGCTGAGACAGACACAGCAAGGGGGACAAAGGGGAGGGGTTTGCTAAGAGCTGGGGTCTCCCTCCAAGCTAATCAGGATGATCTAGACCATTTTGGGGTCCCCCCTTGGCTCTGGCAGGGGCAGAACATGGACCAAACCTCCTTGTCTCTCCCCCACTGCCCTCAACGGCCTTGATCCCCTCTGGAGAGCCAGCTACCTCACTGACACACACCCCTTCTCCTCCTCCACAGCGCTTGCCTGTTGACGCTAGCGGCCAGGTCCCCACAGCTGGTGTCAGTTGCTGTGGCACCAATGGACATCAGCTGAGGATCTGGTGCTATCCTAAGATGCCCCTGGGTCCCACAGGGAAGCTGGGTACTCCCAGCAGAAAGGGGAAGGGCAGCATTTGCACAGCTTGTGGGGTGAGGAGGGGAACAGTTGGCCAAGCATCCTGGGATGACTGCCTAGCCCTGGCAGAGGGAGCCGCCTCCACTGGAGGGGGCATCAGCTGTAAAAGGCCTCACTGGAAAGACTCCTGTCCCACCCCAAAAGCCCATGGCACTCAACACACAGCCCTCCCCTCCTGCAGCCCGTGCCATCTGCTTGCCTGATGGACGTTCCAAAGAGAAAATCTCTCTAGATCTTGCCCCTGCTGATGGACCAGCCAGTGGTGGTGTCCTGACCACATGGAACCTCATTCCCAAGAGTCTGGATGCTGGGATACACCCTGCCCCTGGCTGGCTTGGGGCATGACACTTGGCCTTCCTCCCAGCCATGGGGATCTGGGATTCTACTTCTGTACCATTTGGAGACACATGATTCCAGAAGCCAGCAGGGACAGGGATACCACCACAGTGCTGAACCGGACAGATGGCTAGCTATTGGGGTGTGTATGGAGATTAGATAGATAGATAGCTAAATGATGGGGTGTATGGGGATAGCTAGCAAGATCCCAACTGTCTCCAGCTTTTCCCTCCATCCCTTCTGTTTACAGTTTGCCTGAGTCCTGAGCATGAAGGGGGCAGATCCTGCCTTTCTCTCCCCCGCTCCCCTGCTCCCCCGCTTCAGCCCAGAATATTATATATATATATATATATATATATATTTGTCATTATTGGCCGCGAATGTTGGAGATAATGGGAACAGTGATTGGCATTAGAGGCCAATATTTCATGCACAATCAGATCTGGGGACAGTGCCACATGGCGGGTGGCTGCCGGAGCTGTACCAGGCATGTTTATGGCAGCACATATTTTGGCAGACTGGTAATGTTTTATTTGCTTATTTTTTATTTTTGTAAGGAATATGCAAATGTGCAAATAAAATGTTACCAGTTCGCCAAAAATTTGTGAATGGGTTTGCTGGTCTACTGATCTAAACCATTCGGTTTAGGCACTGCTGCTGATTCACAAAAATGCACACTTTAATGCATAAATTGCTAATAGAGGGATGTCTGTTGGGGTATGGATCATATCACCAAAAATGAATAACATATGGTGACAGATCTCTATTTTTATGTTTATAAGGTACAGCATGGGTCTGGAATTTTCACATACATATTTCACTGATGAGTCACTCAGATAGAAATGAGGAAACAACTAAAATAAATTATGGCGCTCTCTCTCTCTCTGTCTTGCAGTTGAAAGAAAATTGTTCAAAAGAAACATTTGGGAAGAACATAAAAGTTACCAAATACCAAAACTTAATTAAACTTTTCAATATGGAAAACTGAAACCATCTTTTGGGAAATGAGCTATTGCCAATAGCTAAATTCAGTTGATAAGGTACCAAGAAGAGACAATCCAGACAGCTGTAAGATGATGTGATATGCCGTGATAATATCTATAAAATGATAGTAATGATAACTGATTTTGGGGCAGTGATTAATGTAACTTCAAGTTGTGGGTTGTGGCTGTGTGTGTTTATATGTGCATTAGAGAATGGGATGCTAATGCAAAGATATTGTATTCCATCATGCTGATGAACTGGGGGGTAGGCAAGATAGGATTCTCTGGCTGGATCTGGCCCACCAAACCATTGGATCTTGCCTGTGGCCACCCTGCCACTCCCCAACCCCTAGGCCAATTGATACCTGAGGTTGGGGGAGCACAAAGAAGTCTCCTTCCTGGTACTTGAGGGAACTGCCAACTGTTCAAAATGGCTGGCATTCCCTCTAGGCCCTGCACACTCCTGGCAGGGCAAGGGCAGGGGGCAAAAGGCTTTGCATGTTTCCATGTCCCCAGGCCTTGATTGGCCTGGGAGCAGAGGGAGTACACAAAGTCTCCTCCCCCTATTAGGGGCATGCAGCGCCTAGCGGGAACCACCAGCTGTTCAAAGAGCTGGCAGTTCTCTCTAGGCTCCACACGCCCTTGGCAGAAAGCCTGGTATCTGTCCTGCTTGAATACTAGGTTAACCTTAGATGTTCAATATTTATTATTTAGGAAATCAATTGTTTCTTCCAATGTGAAACCAAAATAAAGTAGGATAGAGCCATTTATTGTCTCCTGCACCAGTGCTGAGAACTTCTTGATTTGTGCTGCAGAGCAAAAAGGGTCCAATTTTCTTTTAAATGTAAATGCTACATGATCTTTGATCTGAACATTTCAAAAAGTGAACAGATGAATTATAAATTCATAAAAATAGAAATCATAATGGAAAAACTTTCACGGTCTTAATTATGCTGCTGTACTTAGTCGCTGCTAAAAATAAAAACAAGAGGGAGAAAGTATTTTGCTCTGAAGTACATTCTAACACTACTTGACTTTCAAATGATCAGTATTTTAGTTAACCAGGATTTCAAAATGAAAAGGTTGCAATGCATTTTCCTGGGATATATTTCATTTTCTGAAATTTTTCATGTCTGAGTATTCAAAGGATTTCATTTACACTGATGGATTGCAATTGGAATAGTCTGAAAATTACATATATAAATACCTGATTGCATGAGAAAAAATGTTGGATGTTTATTTAGATAACCTATTAACTAGTTCTAGAAAAGTTTGCATGCATTTTTTTAATGGCAGCCTTTGTCAGCAGTTTGGATTCAAAGACTCTTTGTGATTAAATGTAATGTTTCCTATTAATCTCTTTCAAGGCTTGGCTTCCTTCTGGTTCCTCCTGGAGTTGTGTCATCTCTTAAGGCTTTAAATATATGTGGATAAAAGACTAGCTTAAATGAATTGTAAATGGTCTAATAGGGTAAATGTTTTTAGTATTTCATGTGTTGTGTGTGTGAAGCTTAGATGTAATATCGGTGACCAAATTCCAAAGGGCAAATTTCCCCCTAGATCCAGTGTGCAATGCTGACAAAATTCCTCAGCTGAACATACATACTAGCACAAAAAAAATGTATTAAATGGAAATGGCTGCTTTTCTTGCCACAACATAGTATCAAAAAGCTGAGGCTGCAACCCAGCGAATTTTGGTTTTGCTTGGAAAGTCTGATTCAGTAAATTACAGCTTCTCTCTGCAATTTAATCCTTTAATCTAAGGCTTCAGTACATAGCCAGGACTCTTGAACCCTTGACTATAGTGAAGCAGTAGCAGAATGGCAAGTTACAGAGGGCACACATAGGTGCCTCTCAGGAGGGTAGGCAGTGTAATAGCATGAGGCAGAAAGAGGGGTTTCATTTGATTGAACTGGAACCAGTTTACCATACTCATCGTGTATGTCATTCCTTAGGCTGGAACACTCTCCTGCCACAACTGCATCTGTAAGGGGCTGATGGCCACTTACTGAATCAGTGGTTTTTTTTTGGTTGTCTCTCTCCTAATACTGGTAGGTTCAACCAAGCCGGAAAGGTCAAGGGGAGAGGAGCCATACTAAACATGCACACTGGTCATCCAGGATTGGGGGTTTGGCTCAGGGCTAACAACCCTGACCTAGAAAAAGCTTTTGTTACAGAAACAGCAACAAATAATTCCTCCTCAACTGTATGTGATGGCCTTCCAGAGTCACTTACCGTGACTTGTATGACTGCCAGTGGTGAAAGCAGAAATGAAGCTATTGACATGAAGATGGAAGTCCTGAGCGCCAAGATTAAGATCAGAATTGGGTTCTGGAATGTATGTACCATGTATGAAATGGGTAAACTTGTGCAGATTACAAATGAAATGAGACCCTACAAACTGCATATTCTTGGTATCAGTGAGAGTAGATGTATTGGATCAGGAGGGGTATGTCCATGCTTGCACCCTCTTTTGAGAGAGGGATGCAAATGAAGACATTCAAAATGACAAATTAAGCTGGGATTTAAATATCCCATGCTTCATTTTCATATTCACATTATGGCGCTCTTTCAAAATAGCGCTATTTTGAAATAACAGATGCTGTTAAGACGTACTTCTCTTGAAGTAACTGGTAAACCTCATTGTATGAGGAATAAGGGTTATTTCGAGAAAAGGGTTTTCTCTCAAAATAACCACGTCTTAACAGTGTCGGTTATTTCGAAATAGCACTATTTTGAAATAGAGCCATAAAGCGAATATGCAAATGAAGCACAGGATATTTAAATCCTGGCATCATTTGCCATTTCGAATGTCTTCATTTGCATCCCTCTCTCGAAAGAGGATACAAATGTAAACATACCTAAAGAATGAAGACTAGTACTGGTGAAACAGTCCTTTTTTCCAGAAGGGATGATAACCAGCACCATGAGGGAGTAGCTATCATCCTGAAGAAAGGAATAGAGAAATGTTTGCTGGAATGGAAACCAATCCACAGCAGACTGATGAGAACCAGAATGAAAGGTAGACATATAAACATTACATGAATCCAGCCTTATGCCCCAACAAATGAAAGTGAAGAAGAAAAGAAAGATAGATTCTATGAACAGCTTCAAGCTGAAATAAGAACAGCATTACGGCATGGTCTTATAATACTCATGGGGGACTTGAACACTGATATCCAGAGTAGACTCAGTAAAGCCAGAAATGTCTTCAAGAGTCTGAATGCTGTATGGAAGTCATCACAATACAGAATCTATACCAAACTGAAGTTTTATCAGAGCTGTGTTTTATCAGCACTATTATATGGATCAGAATGCTGGCAGATGCTGACACCTCAATAAAGTGTTGACTTTTCACACTAGAACTCTTTGGAGAATCCTCCGTATTTTTTGGCCAAGAATAATTTCAAATCAGGACCTGCTTGCACAGTGTAAACAAGATGACATGGCTACCATTATTATGAAAAGATGCTGGAGATGGATTGGGCATGTGCTCAGGAAAGATGGAAGCCCTATCACAAAGATTGCTGTGCACTGGACCCCTGAAGAGAAGTGGAAACTAGGACAACCCAAGACAACATGGTGCTGGACCACTGAAGTAGAAATGAAGAGCATGAATTATACTTGGGGCACTATTAAGAGGCTGGATAGAGACAGACAGAAGTGGAGGGCCTTTGTTGCTACCCTATATGCCAGTGGGCGTGAAGGACGTCTTGTCTCCTAATACTAAGAGAAAGGGGAGAGGTCAAACAAGAAGCAGGATCCTGAAATAGACAGACCTTAGGTTCAATGGGGAGAAAATAGCACTCCAAATCAGCTGGACTGATAGGCCACTGAGGGAGCTGAACTCAGGGACCCATCCTCTTTATGAACTGGGCTACTAGGGCCAGAGTAAGATGGAGTCAGGAGAGAGTAGTGGCTGCCAGAGGTGAGATCTAAAGCATCTTAGACCAGCCTCACCGGCCGCGAGTCAGGGCTGATGTGAAATGGTAGTTGTAGGGCTAGAGCTGGACAGCAGACAGTGGCCATGTCATATAGAATAATGGAGCTGCATGTGGTGAGTGTCTGGGGAGAATGAGGTAGGACCCCAAGCAGAGAGGGGAGACATTGCCAGACAAGAAGGCCTTGAAGACCTGACTCAGAGGGGAAATGTGACCTGATGGGAGGGCCAATGCTGAGGAGAAGGGTCCTACCACCTACAGGCTGAGAGCATGTAGCTATCACCAAAGCAGGTGTTTCATCCATGGTGTTACCACAGCGGAGCCACGGCCTGGGCAGTGAGCCTGGGAAGTGTGTGGAACAGACAGAGAATTTTCTTGAGTGCCAGGGACTCATGTGATGTTCCCATGCCCACAGTGCAGGATTCCCGGGTCCTTCAACCATGTCTATTTTCCCCTTTTTTGTCTGCAGTTACTGTTTAACAAATTGTATATGGCTTAAACTTAATGTATTGATCACTGGGTCAGGGAAGTAGCCCACAAGGAGAGAGTATTTTTTGTTTATTATTAAAGCCAGTGTGAATAATTGTAACCTGTGGATAGGAGGGGTAACATCAGCAGTGCATATCTCTCTTTCATTGATAACGGGGATGAATTTAATGAGCTTGGCTGCATAAAACTGGAGGGTTTGATCCTACTGGGACTGTGCACCTGGATGCTGTGTCAAGTCCTTGTGACTGAACTTCCCCAGAGTGTTTGCATTGATTTGCTGTGAGCTGTCATCTCAACTCTGCCTTTCTAGGAAAGACCAGAGCTTCTGGCTCAGCAGAACAGGGTGGTGAGGCACCCTAGAGAGTAGATAAGCAGGCTCAGTGGTATGATCAGCCCACCACTTAACAGTCTGAAGGGGATCTCTGTGACCCAACCTGACACAGCACCATTCTTCCTAAGACCGGCACCACATCACAGTGGTATTGTGAGGATAAACATTAAAAATAACAAGATCTTAAGATACAGGCAGTCCCCGAGTTACGCGGATCTGACTTACGTGGGATCCGCAGTTACGAACAGGGATTTCTCGCCCCGGAGAACTAGAGCAGTGGGACGCCTGGTCCCGCCGCACGCCTTCTCCGGGGCGGGAAAAGCTGCTCCCTGTCTCCCTGGTCTGCTGGCGGAGCCAGCAGACCAGGGAGACGGGAGCAAAGCGGCGGAGCACCGGGGGCCGGACCCGCGGCCGCTTCCAGATCAGCTGGAAGCGGCGCGGGTCCTGCCGGGTGCTCCGCCACTTTGTTCAGCGTCTCCCTGGTCTGCAGACCAGGGAGACGCTGAACAGAGCGGCGGAGCACCCGGGGCCAGACCCGCGGACGCTTCCAGATCAGCTGGAACCAGATCTGCAGACCAGGGAGACGCTGAACAAAGCGGCGCAGCACCCAGGGCCGGACCAGCGGCCGTTTCCAGATCAGCTGGAAGCGGCGCGGGTCCGGCTGGGTGCTCCGCCGCTCTGTTCAGCGTGTCTCCCTGGTCTGCAGACCAGCGTCTCCCTGGGTGACCAGGGAGACTCTGAGCAGAGCGGCGGAGGACCCGGGTCGGACCCGCAGCGCTTTCAGCTGATCTGGAAGCCGTGGGTCCGCCCGGGTCCTCCGTGGCTTTGCTCAGCGTCTCCCTGGTCTGCAGACCAGGGAGACGCTGAGCAAAGCCGTGGAAGACCCGGGCCGGACCGCGGCGCTGATCTGGAAGCGCCACGGTTCGGCCTGGGCCCTCCGCAGCTTTGCTTCACGTCTCCCTGGTCTGCTGGGGGGGGGGACGCAGCTAGTGACCCCCCCAGCTGACCAGGGAGACGTGGAGCAAAGCTGGGGGCCTGTGGTAGAGCAGGTGGGGCACTGCCGGTTGGTCCCGCAGCACCGCTCCTTGGCGCTACTGGACCAACCCGGCAGCACCCCAGCTGCTCTGCCCCAGGCGTCCTGATTCAGCTGCTGATCAGTTTCAGCAGTGGCTGAATCAGGATGCCTGGGGCAGAGCAGCTGGGGTGCTGCTGGGTTGGTCCAGTAGCTCCGAGGAGCGGCCGCGCTACTGGACCAAGCCAGCAGCACCTGAGCTGCTCTGCCCCAGGCGTCCCAAAGTCAGCCGCTGCTGAAACTTGCTCTGCTCTGGGCTTCCTGGAATCAGCTGCTGATCAGTTTCAGCAGCAGCTGACTTGGGGACGCCTGGTGTTCTTACCTTGAATCTGTATGTAAGTGGAACTGGTGTCCAGATTCAGCGGCTGTTGAAACTGATCAGTTTCAGCAGCAGCTGATGCCAGTTCTGACTTACATACAGATTCAACTTAAGAACAAACCTACAGTCCCTATCTTGTACGTAACCCGGGGACTGCCTGTACTAGGTAATGGGGGCCATAAAGAGACTCTCAGCGCCTTGTAGGACGGGGGCTCTGAGTTAAAAGTAGCAAGCTGTTTGGGTTTTCTTTGCTTTTATACCTTCTGCAATGTCCGTATGTGCTCTGCTGTGATTTTAAGCTCTGTTAAGAGGTAATGGCCAAGATGCACCAGTTAGGCTTGTACAGACTAGGGATGTCAACATGCAGTCCACTACACAATTAACCGACAAGGCTTGCAGGATACCTGCCCTAGAATGTGTGCATCAGTGCCTTCCACTTCATGTTCTTGAGTTCTACAACCAAAAATTCCTTCTCTGTCCCCATATCATATGCCCCCACTCACAGTGGTTGTCTTTGGTCAGAGGAGACATAGGGATCAAAGGAGCATCTGTGTGAGTTCTCTGTGTAGGGAAGAAGGCACCTTGTTTACTCTGCCAGCCACTCTGCTCCTCACCTCTTGACTGTCTGGCCAGCCACTGCTCCTAGCTGCCTGCTCACTTGCCCCTCTGCAGGTCCGTCTCTTAATGATTTTTGGCTGTTAGTAAGCAGGGCAGAAACACAGTCCCACTGCAATTGATTTTAGTTCTGATTGAGCATGTAACATTACAAAAGGCTCCTAACAAAGCCTATTTAGCTTGTTCTTTGAACAGTGGGGAGGAACAGGTTAAACCAGATTTAGGGAGAGTTCACACCTCCTGTCTGGGACGCCTACTTCCACCCCACTTAGGGTATGTCTACACTACAGAGTTAGTTCGCAAGAGCGGCATTGTGCATGTGTGCGCCACAAATGAACATGGTGCCCGGCTGAAATCTACTCGCCCCGGGCGAGTAGATTCAATACTTTGTCGAGCCCTGCTGATTGTAGTCTAGATGCTCTTTTCGAAAGAAGCTTTTTCGAAAGTATCTTTCGAAAAAGCCTCTTTCGAAAGAGGCTTGCAGTCTAGGTGTAGCCCAAGTGATAAGCTTTGGCTAGTGTTGGATTACAAATCACTTTAGGACCAAATGCAGGAGTGTGAAATGCTGTTTCAATGTTGTTGTTATTATTGAATGAATACAGGGAAGTCAGACTAGCTCTAAAAAGGGGGCCACCCTCGATTGAAAAGACCTTGTTAAGCCAAGGGGCTCCAATGCCAAAGCTCTGTGAAAGTAAGGGTATGTCTACACTACAATGCTAGTTCGAACTAATGGACGTTAGTTCGAACTAACATTCATAGGCGCTACACTAGCGCTCCACTAGTTCGAATTTAAATTGAACTAGCGGAGCGCTTAGTTCGAACTAGGAAAACCTCATTTTACAAGGATTAAGCCTAGTTCGAACTTACTAGTTCGAATTAAGGGGTGTGTACCCCCTTAATTTGAACTAGTGGGAGGCTAGCCCTCCCCAGGTTTCCCTGGTGGCCACTCTGGCCAACACCAGGGAAACTCTATTGCCCCCCTCCCGGCCCCGGACCCCTTAAAGGGGCACGGGCTGGCTATGGTGCCCGTGCCAGGTGCAAGCCTGCCAGCACCCAGCCAGCAGACCCTGCACCTGGCACGGCACAGAGCCACCCACCCGATGTCCCCCAGCCCTCCCCCTCTTCCCGCGACCAGGCTGGCGGCTCCGGGGAGCTTGCCCGGGACCGCAAGAGGATGGATGGCAGAACAAGGAGCAATGGTCTCAAGTTACATTGGGGAGGTTAGGTTGAATATTAGGAAAAACTATTTCACTAGGAGGGTGGTAAAGTACTGGAAAGGGTTACCTAGGGAGGTGGTGGAATCTCTGTCCCTAGACATTTTTAAGTCTCGTCTTGACAAAGCCCTGGCTAGGTTGACTTAGTTGGGGTTGGTCTGCTTTAGGCAGGGGCCTGGACTCGATGACCTCTTGAGGTCACTTTCAGCCCTATGATTCTATGAACCTTCATGCTCACAGAACCTAATACTAGACAAGTCTAGAATCCTTCCCCCTTCTACTGACATCCAGAACCATACACCTAGGCTATGTCTAGACTACATGGCTCCGTCGATGGAGCCATGTAAAATAGTTTATTCAGCATAGGCAAAGAAGCAGGGATTTAAATAATCTCCACTTCATTAAAATAAAAATGGCCGCCACGCTGTGCTGACGATCAGCTGATCCGGCACAGTGGGGCAATCTAGACATGCCGCGGTCGACAAGGGAAGCCTGTGTCAACTGCTCCGGTAAGCCTCGTTTCATGAGGCATACCAGCACGGTTGACAAAGGCTTCCCTTTCAACCGCGGCGCATCTAGACTGCCCCGCTGTGCCGGATCAGCTGATCATCGGCTCAGTGCGGCAGCCATGTTTATTTTAATGAAGCGGGGATTATTTAAATCCCCACTTCTTTGCCTATGCTGAATAAACTATTTTACATGGCTCCGTCGACGGAGCCATGTAGTCTCGACATAGACCTAGTTATTTTTATTTCCGTTTATAGCCAATTAGCTGGAGCTCAGATACTTAGGTGTTAAAGGTTATAAGTGCATAGACAAATACTTTAATTTTGAATGGTGAATACTGAATTCTCAAAGGAATACAGTGCAGAAGGGTTGGGAATAATTCATGAACTGTAATATATTCACACAACATTTTTCAAGCAATTTCAGGTGACAGAAACTTGTAAATATCCTGACCTGTATGTGAAAAAATTGTGAAAAGAAAGAATTTGACAAATAAGCCACTTGTCCTGATTATAATGTTACCAGCTCCAGAAGTGATTGAAGTGCAACATTCAAAATTTTCACAGTATTGATGCAAGTCATATGCTAGGCTTCTCTTTACTGATTGGAGGAATATTACTCCGGGATTGAGATTTCTGGTGCAAATAGTCACAAAACCAAATTAAAAATTTACTTTTGGTGAATATTTTGCAATGTTTAAGTTTAAGTTCAAGATTATGACTAATTCCATTGAATTCAATGGCAGCAGGATTCAAGTGATTTAGGTTAAGCACCTGTTTAGTCATCTTAGACTATGTCTAGGCTGCAGGCTTCTTTCAGAAGAAGCTTTACTGGAAGAGATCTTCTGAAAAAACTTCTTCTGAAAGAGAGCATCCACATTGCAAAAGTGCATCAAAAAAGCAGATTGCATCCACACTGAATAGATGCTATCTTGCACGTAAGATGTGATTACTATGAACAGAGTGGCCACCAGGCACCTGTGCTTTTTCCTCTTTCCTTTTCTTTCGAAAGAACTCCCTCTTCCTTGACAATACACACCTTTTTCCAAAAGAGCTCTTTCAGAAAAAGGCTTCTTCCTCGCAGAATGAGGATTACCAATGTCGGAAAAACCCATCTGTTCTTTTGATTTTCTTTCAGACGAACGCACTTGCAGTGTGGAAGTAATTGAAGTTTTTCGGAAAAACAGTTGTTTTTCCGAAAATATTCTTCAGTGTAGATATATCCTTGCTGAAAAAGAGTATTTCAGTAAACATTCTGGAAGCTAAACTTGATTGTTTGACTATTCCTGGGAAGATAACACAAAAATGACAAACACACTTCAAACCAATTAATATACAAATTCAATCAATATTTGCAGGAAATCCCTTGCAATCTATGCACAGTTTTAGTTGGGATCATCAAGGAAAATGATTTAGGGCTAGGAAATAACTAGAGCTGCATTCACACCGACCAAACCAGCAGTGGTGGAAAGTGTTAAGATGTCTGGCATTTCTGAGTTCAGTAGAGCAAACAGACAGTGTGGTGGTTTTTGTATCAGCCCACAATGAGGCAGCATGTACCATTACATCAGCTTTATAAAACTAGAGTGCAATACTATGCCTTTCCAAGGTAAAAGTACACAAAAGGATCATTGTGCCCGTGGCCAAATTAAAACAGGAGAAATATTTTTAAATGGATGTTCTTGCCTCTAACATGCGGAGGATTCTTTTTGTTAACTATAAGACACGTTAAGAAAAATTTCCTAGCCTTAGACCTTTTAAGAGAGAGTCCACACTTTCACCAATGAAGGGTTTTCCAGTAAATCATTTTTGAGACAGAAAAAAAAATAAACATTAGGAGACATTATTTCATATATTTTACCCAGCATAGGGATCTAATCCTGAAATCTCTCCTCACTCAAGGCTAAATTCTGATGCCCTTACTCATGTTGAGTAATGTCTTAAACCACAAATAGCTCTGGCAATATAAATGTAGCATATTTATTTGTGGAATTAAAAGGTGCTAAAGCCTTATCTAAGCAGAAAACTTATATCACTTAATCATCTTGGTATAATTAAAGAAGTACAGACTCCATAGGGTGGTGCAAATATATTAGTAGACTGTATAAATGTGTTTATAGTTATACAGAAATTGAAATGAATTATACTTGTATAAGGCACCTTTTTTTTTTTACCAATACAGTTATACTGGTACAACCCCAATAATTATATTAGTATAATTACACTGTTAATTGTCTTTCTGGTACAAAAGCTGTGTGAATAAGGCCTTTAGGTATGGATATAATAATCTGTCCCTCAGTTCTTACTCATGCAAAATTGCCATTGAACTGAAGAAGGACTTCACAATACAATCCTCATTTATTTAAATACCTGAAATAAAATGTTCTTTTTAAACTGTTCATGCTATAACTTGGAAAAATAACATTTAGGAACACAGCCTGTTCAAGTTCAGTGTGAATCCAAGTTTATCTTCCCCCATTTGCTCTCCTTCCAGATTTCATTATGTCCAGTATAATTACAAGCAGTATTTCACTTAGTAATACTTGCAGGTTCTAGATTAGCCAGGTGGTGTCAGTCTTGTACTGACTCTCTTTAGTTACTATTGCTAAGGTGCTCAACAGAGTATAATAAAATCTACTACTAACATTTTCCACTTGTACTTGCCAAAAAAAAAAAAGTGATTTTCCAAAACTGCTGAGAGCAGGTCCTAGAGTGCCCTTGGATTGCAGTGGGCTTTGCAGACAGGAGTGTGATTTCTGCATTTTCTTAGCTCTAGAACAGGGGTGGGAAACCTAAGGTCAGGGGCCAGATACAGCCCTTGGTTTTCCTGGATCCAGCCCCCAAGGCTCAGGTCCCCCCACAACCATTGGGAGCCCACACTGGTACTCCAGCCTTCTCCTCCCTCCCCTCCCCACTACCCCTCCCTCCCCGGCTGTCTGCCTGAAGTGCTGGAGCACACAAAATCTATTAGCCTGACTCCACAAAGCTGTGGTGTGCAAGGAAGGGAATGTGGAGAATGACTTTTTCCTTCTCAATAGAGGGTCGCCTCAGTGAGGGTTGTTTTTTTTTTTATTTGGTTTTTGCTTCTTACTTGTGTGCAGCCCCCAACTGACTTTTCTACTGCTCAGTGGCCCCCCTACCAAAATAAGTTTCCCTACACCTTAGCTAGAAGTGGTGATGAGTCCTGTGGCACCTTATAGACTAACCGAAGTGTTGGAGCATCAGCTTTCGTGGGCAAAGACCCACTTCATCAGATGCACTTCGGTTAGTCTATAAGGTGCCACAAGACTCCTCGCCACTTTTGCAGATTCAGACTAACACAGCTACCTCTCTGATACTTAGCTAGAAGGACATCTCTAAAACATCACCAAGCTGTCTGGATAGAATTCATTGTCACAATGACTGATGGTGGCAGAAATGTTTGGCACAAAGTCCTGACAAAAATAAAGAGTGTAGGCAGGAAATGAAATGGATTAAAAAGTCAGAATTTGAAAACTTGGTAAACACAGACGCTTTTAAGGCATGCATTATTACAATTAAAAATAGCACACATGCAAGGATGAAACAGTATGCTGAAACATTATGGTAATCAGTAATCATCCATTAGCTAATAGAAACATTATGGGTTTTTTAGATCATCTGTAAAACCAATTTCCTGACCATTTAATTCTTCAGGAATGTCATGGCACTCAAGATGGGTATGTCTACACTACCCCGCTAGTTCGAACTAGCGGGGTAATGTAGGCATACCGCACTTGCAAATGAAGCCCGGGATTTGAATTTCCCGGGCTTCATTTGCATAAGCCGGCCGGCGCCATTTTTAAATGCCGGCTTGTTCGAACCCCGCGCCGCGCGGCTACACGCGGCACGGGCTAGATAGTTCGAACTAGCAAGCCATTCCGCACTATCTGTACACCTCATTCCATGAGGTGCGGGGTTCGAACAAGCCGGCATTTAAAAATGGCGCCGGCCGGCTTATGCAAATGAAGCCCGGGAAATTCAAATCCCGAGCTTCATTTGCAAGTGCGGTATGCCTACATTACCCTCCTAGTTCGAACTAGGGTGGTAGTGTAGACATACCCGATAAGAGTAAGAGGTGCTGGCACAAAGGCACTGTCCAAATTCCATTTGGGTGACTACATTTTGCTCACTTAACATTTCCATGTAACTTAGCTTGAAACATTACTATTTACTCCTTGTCCCATATTATAAGTGTAGTGTTGCTATGTTTTCAGAACGGATTCTTTTCTGAGCAGGGTTTCTACATTGGGTAAAGGGATTTCTGTTAGTACCGGCGTCTAGTTTGTGATAATGCTTTGGGATGTTGGAAAGAAAGTGCTCTGTAATGTCCATAGCCATTGCTCTTGAGGAATAGCGCCTGTATGGCACAGAAATGCAGGAAACTAGAGATACGTCTACGCGGCAACTCTATTTCGAAATAACTAGCGCTATTCCAAAATAACTTAGTTTGTGTCTACACAGCAGGCAGTTATTTCGAAATAATATCAAAATACTGTCAAGCTGGAGGACTTCTTACTCCGACTCCTGTAACCCTCATTGTATGAGGAATAAGGGAAGTCAGAGGAAGACTGCTCTATTTCAAAATAAGTCCTGTGTAGATGCTTCTTAATTCAAAATAAGCTATTTAAAAATAAGTTAAACATTTGACATAGCTCAGTTTGCATAGCTTATTTAGAGTTAAACCCTGCAGTGCAGACGCACCGTATGGTGTTTGTATTCTAGGCAGGGCTGGCCTGACCACACAGGCAAACTAGGTGGTTGTTTCAGACACCAGGCTTTAAGGGGCGCCAAATTAGATGGAAGTGTTTTTTTTTTCTCTATTTAAAAATATACTCATATGCCGGGCTCAAAAAAACCACTGAATCTAATCACCCATGGCTAGTAGATTTCAGCCAGTCGCCCCGTTCACCGGCAGCATGCACATGTGCAATGTGGGGCTGGCGAGTAGGTTTCACCGCTGTTTGTCAAGCCCTGCTCGTATGTTATGTCTTCTAAACAAAAGTATCAAATATTGTACTTGTCAAACAGTGCATCACTTCCATGTCAGATGTTGAGTTATACTATTTATTTCACATTGCGGAGCATGGCTGTATATGTAAATACAATTAAAATATGTACCAGCTTCAAAAGAGTTTGCAGCCTGGGGGCAGGGTTTGACAGTCCAGTCACTCTGGCTGTGTCCAGACTCCATGCCTCCGTCGACGGAGGCATGTAGATTAGCCAGATCGGAAGAGGGAAATGAAGCCGCGATTAAAATAATCGCGGCTTCATTTAAATTTAAATGGCTGCCCCGATCTGCCGATCAGCTGTTTGTCGGCAGATCGGGAGAGTCTGGACGCGATGCCCCGACAAAGAAGCCTTTCTTCATCGACACAGGTAAGCCTCGTGAAACCAGGTTTACCTGTGTCGATGAAGAAAGGCTTCTTTGTCGGGGCATCGCGTCCAGACTCTCCCGATCTGCCGACAAACAGCTGATCGGCAGATCGGGGCAGCCATTTAAATTTAAATGAAGCCGCGATTATTTTAATCGCGGCTTCATTTCCCTCTTCCGATCTGGCTAATCTACATGCCTCCGTCGACGGAGGCATGGAGTCTGGACACAGCCTCTCAGTATCCCAGTGCGGCCAGTCATACAGTTGAGTCAGTATTGCTTGCCAGGCCGGTCATAACATGCTACAGCTGTTCTGCTATGTTATGAGCAATGATCCGGATGACGTGGTGCCCATGAAAAAGGTGTATCGTGTTAAACTTTAAAAATTTTGTAAGAGGTTTTTAACAAGATAGTAAAAGTACTTGTAAGATTAAGATTATGTATACTAAAGCTCTGGATTTCAAACACCTGACTGTTAATATTAACAAATACCACTTAACATATACATTACTTTCTGTCCTAATTACAGTAATGTTCAATAATAATAGAAATTCTGGCTATTTAATTTTTATTGAATACTGAAATGATAAAATAAATTAAAATTTACCGTATTTATGTTATGATGGTGTTACATGCACAGTAACTCACGAAGGTTTCAATAGGCAGAGAGCTTCATGTTCTATTTTCCCATGACATTGCAAATTCATATTTTTTTCTGTTTCCATGCATTATTTACTCCACATTTAATCACTCCTACTAATCATTTTTTGAGTCATTTATCTTTCAGTTTAATGTAAATAGTTGCCCAATTTGCAAAAGCAAAAGCACAAAAAGCAAAGTTCTAAGTGTTTATACAAATCGATTGTTACAAGGAATAAAGATTTTCATAGCTCCCCAAAAATTCAGTTAATTTGGAAGGAAGACTGTTGAAACTTGAAATACAACTGTTTATGGTGCTGACCAGAAACACTGTGTACAATTCAAAAAAGTTAAAACTTTAAATTGTTAGCACTAGTCTGTTTACACTACACAGTCTTGTAGCCAGCTGGACACGACCCTCCCCTCCATTGCCATCTAGCTGACTGAACATATCCGTCTGCTTTCCCCCTTCCCTTGACCCTGGCTCTCTTAGCTACAATTTATGTTAGGTATCAAGCAACATGATTTATGTTAGCTTTTTGGTATGTCTTTTTGTTATGGTTACCCATGATTTATGTTAGTTTTTTTGTTGTTACGTCAAGGCCATAAGGCCAGACTTTGCTTAGACACCATATTGCTTAATATATGCTTATGAATATGCATATAGCCTAAAGAATGAGTGTGAAGTGTGAATGAGGAATGCCCAATCAAAGGCAGTTTAGGATCTCTAACCTTTTAAGGCAAACAAGGATCCTGCAAAGTATTTAAATCAACTAACGAGTGGTCAGGAAAATCTCTCTCTCTCTTGGACACAATGTAACAGCACAGCAGAAACCTGGGACCGGCCCAGAGAAAGTAAAGCCTCCTGCAGATCTGAAGGGATCTCCCAGGGAACCTCATTGCCAAGTCTCTGGGAAGCTGAGACTGGACAGCACTATAGCCAGCTGTGAAATTGGAAGTAATCTACACCGCACTTGCAGCCTGCCTCCAAACTGCCAGCATGAATGAGATGTGTGTGAGTATCACCTTACCCTTAAGAATCTGTACCAATAAACAACCCCAAAAGCAATACTGCTCCAGCCCACCCTTTGTCTGGGTTTGTTCCTCAGCAGGTCTGAGGAAGTGCAACAAGGATAATAATGTTAGTATTAATGAAAAGTAGAAAAAAATCAATAACATTATTTATTTTTACATGGTTCATTTCAAATGCCAAGTAAATAAAGGTAAAATTTCATTCTAGACATCTCATTTTTTCTATACTGAATGTGTGTGGGATATGGGGGGCACCAAAGTCAGAGTTTGCCTAAGTCACCATAACCCCTTGGGCCAGCCCTGACTCTAGGTTTACCTGATCATCTCTGGAAATTCATTCTGAAGATGGAACCTCTTGTCCCCAGCTCTCATGTTCTTCATCTAGGGATTTCTGACTGCATTGGCCTAGAGGAGGGCAGCTGTCATGGTGGTTGAGAATAAATAGAAAGGAGGAGAACATCCTCACCCTTCTTGTCTGCTTCACAATAATGTAGTAGAGGCCATGAGACTCTGCGACATGTAGCTAAGAATGTATCTAAGAGCTTGTCTAAATGAACATTTACTGCAAAACAAGCTAGGGTGTAAATTGACAGTGCTCCAGTGGGCCATGCATTAACTCTCCATGTTGTCCCTAATGCTGAGCATTAAAAAGTCACAAAAGTGCATAGACAGCAGCAACAGATAGAGATTTGTAAGGAAAAATTTAATGAGTCATCCCTCCAGGAGTTACAGACTTATTCAAATGCATGAAGCTGTTATTTTAATCATGCTGCTGTACATGACTGCTGCTGTAGCTGTAGCACCCTTCTCCCCAGACTGAGCCAGCGATGGAAATATTTTATAGGATCTAATAAGCCTGGCCATTGGAGTCAGATGTGCACATGGGGAGGAGCACATGGTGCACTCAATCCCCCCTCAGAATTGAATGATGCAATGTCCTGTACCTGTGGCTCTGCCTACCTGATGCAATAGGCCAGTATGAGCTAAATCAAAACTTTGGATCCAAACAACTCTACACATGGGATAGTTCCAACTGAGATCTGACTCCCTATTTGGACTGAGCTTAGGGTTCTCTCTACTTCCTGTACTTGTCTCAGGAGGTATACTCACAGCCAGCATTGGATCTAGATTGAACAGGTCAAGGATCTTGAAGATTTTGGAGTCCCCTTCAGACCCCATTCTCTGCCACAGCTTAAACCTCCATGGAAACACTCACACTATGGTACAAAATAGGATCCCATCATGACTGCTAAGACCTCATTGTCATGCTCAGGACTGGGATCCCATAGTGCCAGGTGTCGTGCAAACACAAAAAAGGCCCTGGCTACTGGAGTTATGAGCTCACCAGGCAAGTTACACTTTATAAAGTGCTAAAATACAATCTATGTCCAGTATGCAGAATGAAAGCTAGATGAAGGATGTGGGATTTTATATCTCCTGGGTGGGAAATGGATATGTTCTGGATATTTCTCTAAAATTACCTTTTCTGGTAAAATCATGTTAGTCCTCAAAACAAAATAAATCTTCTTAAGCCACCTGTAGCCACTCCTCCTTTGTGAGGAAATACTCTTAGTGTATGTCTAGACTATATTCCTCTGCTGACAGAGGCATGTAAATTAGACATACCGACATAGTCAATAAAGCATGGATTTAAATATCCCCCGCTTCATTAGAATAAAAATGGCCACCACGTTGTGCCGTCTCAGCTGCTTGTCAGCACAAAGGCTTTCCTTGCCGACCAATCCCAGACTTGACTGCCAGTTTGTGCTGACAATCAGCTGAGCCGGCACAACATGGTGGCCATTTTTATTCTAATGAAGTAGAGGATATTTAAATCCCCGCTTCATTGACTATGTCGGTATGTCTAATTTACATGCCTCTGTCAGCAGAGGCATGTAGTCTAGACATACCCTTAGCTTTGAAACCATGCAGAGAAGAAATGGCCAAATTCAGCTCTGATTTGTACTGGTATAAATCCAGAGTAATTCCATTATCTTTATTGGAATTAGCCTGGCTTTACACTGATATAAAATTGGGAAAGAATTTGGCCTAAAAAATGTAGCCCATACTGAGAGGTAGGTTAAACAGCTGATTTAGACATTGGTTTAGCATCTTTGGTATTAATGAGCTCATTGTATTGTCAGACCGAGCCAGCTCCCTTCCAATTTAATTTCCTTTTCATTGTCATATGTCCCATGGTGACAATGCTGGTTCAGACTACGGGTTGCTTTAGCTGGAAATACAGGCAGCATCATAGAAAACATTGGAACAGTAGGAGAGAGTTGGCTAGCACTCAGGGTATCCAAGCCATCCACATCTTGTAAGAGTATGAATCAGCTATTCCACAATGCATTAAAAATAACCACCTCAAACCCTGTGTAAATTAGAGATAAAGACCTGTCAGTATTGGCTAGAAAGGAAATGTAAATAATCTAAGCCTTTTGAGTCAACGGACCTTCCTAGAACAAACACCTTATCACATGTCATCCCTGCATTCAATCCTTGTTACATCCCATTCAGTTTTGGCCCACTCTAGTCTCCCAAAGTTGGAATAAGCTTATCTGTGGTATTTTCATGTTTACCCAAGCTCACTGTTTGATACTGACACATGGCTAATGCATGATGGCAGCCTGTGCCAAATTTGTAAACCAAATAAGAAAGCTCTCTAATCATGCAAAGCTATTCAGAGTCCTGTTGTCCACATAATTTCTGGAAAATCTATAAGCCAAAACTTCAGCTCCACTTTGATTCCTTTGTGCTGACGTGGCAGATAAAAAGTGCTAAAAAGCGGGCATAACCCTACATATCACCCTCTTCACAGACCTTTTGGTGGTTGGATTGCGTCTGTGCTCTGGCAGTGCACTGTAGCCAATTATTTTAGTTTATTGTTCATTTATGGTGTGATGTTCTGATTTATCAACGTTATACTATATATTCATTGCATGTTAGAGTTAATTTGTAGGATTATAAAACTATAAAATTGATCATTATTTAGTGGAGCCATATAGTGGAGATAAGTAAGAGAAGCTGAAATGCAAGAACCCATAGGCTGAACCTTGCAAGAGTTTAGCTTGGCTATTTTAGGCCTTGCAGATAAGAAATGATGACATAAGTAAGAGACCAGAAAATAAACCAATAACATTATAGGGAAAAAGGTACCAAGCAGTGATATTGTGCAGAATTACCCATAATATTAATAATAGATAATAAAAGTACTGTAAAGTTTCATCTGTCTCCTACAGGTGTCTTAGCAACAGGATACAGGTTGTGGTTCAATGCTAATAAGAATAAAGGGAACTTACACAACCAAGAGAAAATAGAAAAAAAAAAATCAGGGGACACAGACCAACAAGGCTGTGTCCAGACTCATGGGTTTTTTCGAAAAAAGTAGCCTTTTTTCGAAAAAACTTCACCTGCGTCTAGACTGCAGCCGCATTCTTTCGAAATTAAATCGAAAGAATGCGGCTTTTCTTTCGACGGCGGTAAACCTAATTCCACGAGGAAGAACGCCTTTTTTCGAAAGTGCTCTTTCGAAAAAAGGCGTTCTTGAAAGCAAATAGGCTTTTTAGAAAGAGAGCATCCAGACTCACTTGCTGCTTTCTTTCAAAAAAGCGGCTTGCTTTTTCGAAAGTTCCGTGTGCAGTCTAGACGCTCTCTTTCGAAAGAGGCTTTTTTGTCACTATCCTTGGGTCTTTATGTGTTCCTAGTGACTTTCAGTCTAAAGCAAGTAGTGGAGGTGACTTTCTCTCTATTGAGCTTGAAACTGTAACTGCCAGAGGCAAACCCATGATGGTGTAATACCACCTCACAAAAGTAATTTTAAATAAAAAACTACAACTTGACTATATTCCAGCCTTGGGGAATATAGCTAGCTAATGTAGTTAAAGCAACCCTGATGCTGTTCCAAACTATGCCAGGGATGGAGACAGCATAGATCAGTCCCAGAAGTAGGGAACTGGAAACAGCTTGTGTGCATCTTCCCTTTCCTCTCTCTGACTGCCCCTCCCCTCAGTTGCTTTGAGTGCTGATAGAGCTTCAAGTCTTCCATTAGCAGATTTCGAGATACCTCTCGAATGTGTGAAAGCACAGCATGCTTTTGTAGCTAATGACCTAACAAATCAGCATCTTTATATTTATGTATTCATTTTTAGAAAGGCATCCTCTTGGGATTGTTGGATTCACCGGTGTGTGTGTGTGTGTGTGTGTGTGTGTGTGTGTTCGTTTGTGTCACTGTCCCTCTTAAATGTATGTCTGGGAGCAAAGTAACCTGCATGATTCAAGAGCTGCAAACTTCCCAGATGAGCCTTGGAACCTTCTGTTAAAGTCAGCTGAATCACCACAGAGCATCTTTTATTCTGAATCTCTTGCTTTTTTAATGGTTTTAATGGCTCCATTTCTATGTGTGTACATTAATATCAAATGGTAAATTTAAGGACATGATATTCAGATAAGCTCTGGCTTTTATTTAGTGTCCCTTTTCAGTGAAGGTTGATATTGGCCTAGTTCAACAGACATTATAAGGGGGATGCATTTGATTGTTTGTGGGGAAATGACTCTATATGTTCCATGAAGGTCCCATTAAGGTACTTAGGTCTTTATTACTGAAGGCTTCAAAAATTACAACTTTTTTACAAATCAGAACTCATGGGCATACCACTTCTTCCATGGCATAGACTGAAGGGCCCCCAAGTCCCAGACACCCTCACCAGGGCCAGCTGACATATTTAGCCAAACTGTTTTAGAGGGCTGATTAGTCGCCTGTAAAGCTGTGCCACCCCACCTCTAAAAGGGAACACTGGTTACTGCCACTCTCAATCTGGCAGCTTTTCCCTGGGCCACTTTCCCAAACAATTCTTCCGAGTACCTTTCCTTTGGTACCTGCTCCCCGCACCACACCCACACCTAGCATTGCCAGGTGTCCAGTATTCAGCCGGACAGTCTATTTTTTGCACCCTCTGTCCACTAAAAAAATTCAGAAAATACCAGACAAGTGCAATGTCCAGTATTTTCTGCTTTTCTGTCTGGGCGCCTGACGGAAGCCTGGCGGGGGTGGGGGGAGTGGCTGGGGAGGCGGGGCCGCAATCAGCGCTGGGAACCCTCAGCTCAGCTGGTTGCGTGTGGAAGCCTGGCGGGGGTAGGAGGAGTGGCTGGGGAGACGGGGCTGCGATCAGTGCTGGGAGGTTCATGTAGTCAAAATATATGATGTAGACTGTTGATTGTTTATAATAAAGTTCCCATTCCGTGGGATTTTTTTTTTTTTGCTTGACAAATTTTTAGCACGTGTGTTCAGTATTTTGGGGGAAACCATCTGGCAGCTCTACCCACACCTACACAGCACTTACTATCCTTTGCTCTATTCTTGCCCCCTTCCTTGCCGGGGAAGCTCTTTTAAAGCAGCACTACAGACCTTAATTGGCTGCCGGTGTCTAAACAGCCTGTAGCTTCTTGCAAGCGCTAATTGACCACAGGTGCCTGCCTGGTTATTCTGGACTTAGGCTTGGCCTTTTTTCACTGGAGAAAGAGAAAGCTATTCATCCAAGCTACAGCATGTATTCCTTCCACCAGTGAGCGGCAGACAGCTGGTCTGGGTCTGTCACAATGCATACATGCTACATTCCCTTTTTTGTTGATTAGCCACAGAATAGAAGGAAGAGTGGAATGAGGTTTGTTATTACTAAGGTTTGGGATTGGGGGAATTGTAGGAAACAATAATTTAGTAGACTTTTAAAACCCAATTTCTGCAAGTTGCAGGGCCCACATCAACACTAATAAAACCAATGAAAGCCTGAAGAGGAGAGGGGTTTGAATTTTTCAGTTACTTCCTGGTGCTATCCTATCTCTAGTCTCTATGAGCAGTACAATGTATTTTCCAGTTTTTGTCAAATAGATGGGAGACCTATTTAAATATTTTGTAAATCTTAATAAATAAATAAGAGAAACCAGCCAGCTAGAAGGTGTGAATGATACATAGTTTTAGAAAAGAAAAGGGTTAATAATCTGAAAATAAGAATGGAGGGAAGTGGAACTAGAAAAGGATCTGCAAATCTGAATGTTGCCACATTTTGGGTGAGTTCAGAGGCAGATCCAAACTTTGTAGCTTGCTTATCCCTGTATCAAATCCAAACTTAATCAAATACAGGAAAAAATGGCCCTGCACCAAAACTGAAAAGATCAGGCTCATCTTTAACAACATTTAATATCCTTAAGGTTTGATTCACCTCTCACATTGGTGGAAATTGGGAGTAACTCAGCTGAAGTTGATGGAATTACACCAGTGTAAATTTAGTTACTGAAAAGGGAATCAGGAGATATTTTTGAGGGAACAACTAAATAAGTTATTTCCCTTTATTGCTTTTGACTTCTCTGGCCAACAAAGGCATGCACATAGCCTGAAGAAAGCTATGCTAGATAGAAAGACAATTAGAAAACAAGCTGATCTCACAAACACTTTCTGAAATAAATTACATCCTCCTCCCAAGCAAAATATAGTCCAAGAACAAGAGCAATTGGATTGCTGCTCATCTCTGGTGATGCAGAGTTAATTGAGAGACAGTCCAAGTAGCGCCTTATTAAAGTGACACTGGCGAAAACAGCCCCAGATTCTCAACTGGTATAAACTGATGTAGTTAATTTGTTTCAACAGCTATATTGATTTACACCATCTGAAGCTTTCATTGCTTGATTTTCTTGTTTTTTGTTTTGTTTTTAAAATAATTTCCCCCCTAGCCGTTATTTTATGAAAAATATACACTTCTGCATAAAACATTTGGACTAAAAAATTAAGCAATAATACTAATTGGCTACACATGCAACTGTAAAATCAACATAATTGGTTACAAGTAAATTCCATAATGAAGTTGGAGGATTTCCATGTCCCTAACTCCTAATTTCTCGATTTGAACAGGTACAGTAGTTTTACATAATAATCACAAAATCTCTAAAGCCATGTGGAAGGTTTTGGATGCCTGATTCTCATTAAAATCAATAGAATCCATGCAATTGAATTCCTGCATTCATCCTGTGAAAACATAGAAGCACTGATTACAGTTTCAAAGCGTTGCAGGGAGTTTGACAGGAAGGGGATTCAGATGAACAAACTCTTTATAAATGTGTTTCTAAACCTGCTATTCTGAATAAAGTGCCTAATTATGAAAGTTTCCTCATTTAAAAGGAATGTTAAATTATTATGCTGGTGCTAATAAGTGCTTTTACAATAAAGGGCTGTGATTGCAAGACTGTAATGTCTGATATCTGTTACGAAGAGCTTAGTCTTTGCATGCGCACATAGGTGCATGCATGTAGAGACTTTTAAATGGCTTTTTATTTTGTGGAGGGGCAAATGATTACCAGTGCCTCAGCTGAAGCGACAATAGGAAAATAATGTGCTTCCTTATCAAAATTTTAAATGGATGACGCTACTCTGCCTTTCCCAACCTACCCATGAGCTGAGTCTGCGCTGTGCCCTTTGCAGGTGGGGCTACACCACCTTCCTGACCTTGGGCTGCTGCAGGGCTGGAAAAGATCCTCTGATAATTCTTGTTTGAGGCATAGCTCTTCACTCCTCAAGCTGCTGCAAGGGTGCAACACTGTCTGGAATCGCTGCAGCCTCAATACTGACACACCTCTCCTGCACCCAGCTCCACCACCATAGAGGTGTGTCTACATAGCAAAGTTATTTCAGAATAACGGCTGTTATTCCAAAATAACTATGCAAGTGTCTACACAGCAATTCTGTTATTTTGAAATAATTTTGAAATAACGTACATCTTATTCTGACTTCTGTAAACTTCATTCTACAAAGAATTACGCCCATTCCGAAATAGCTATTTTGAAATAAAGCATGCGTAGATATTCCACTTCTGCTATTTTGAAATAGCCCCTCACTAGGTCCATTCTAAGTTATTCCTCCTGGGGCTCTAAATCAGGATAGCATGTCTACATGAAGGAAGCCTGCCTCAGATTAATTTTGAGATTTCCCTGCAGTGTAGATGTGCTATTTCGAAATAATCTATTTTGGAATAACTATTCTGGAATAGCTTATTCCAAAATAACTGTGCAGTGTAAACATCTCTTTTTGTTCCAGAATGCTAAATTAGCTAATGTCAGTATTGTCCCAATAAGCAGCCTTTAAACTGGAGTAAAGATTATTCAAGCTAGGGCTGTGACTTTGGATCGGTGTTTGGTCCTAGTAAAGGCTTATTGTCATGAGGGAGCTAATGGACTAGTGAAAACAAAGGATGGGAATAAAAGTCATTTTACCAAATTTAGAACCCAGTCATGAATGACTGGTTCTGGATTTAAAATAAAACTCAGGACTTCAGTTTGGCTCTAGGGAAACATGTTCTGGATTGATACATGTTTCTTTCTCATTTCTTTTTATTTCCATGATTAGTGGGGCTGCAGTATTTGGCCCTCACTGCTTGTTTTATAAGTAAAAAAACTCTTTCATTTACATTAAATAGTGCCAATTTTGATTACAATATAACTACTCCCACATAAATAAGGAAAATCACTATAATTAAGCTGTTGTATGAACTTAACATGAATCTGATGGTGCTAAATGATTGAAGTATACAATTAAAGACTAATTTCTAGGAATAAATATATAATTAAGCATTACGTGCATGGGAAGCTTTTTTAAAAGTCAGAGTGAACCACAAAATGCAAATATATGGTATTTACTAATTATATACTTCCCCTCTTGTAGAGTAATTAGTGACCTTTTCTGTAACCATCCTGTAATTATTATGTGTGGTGCATACAGTCCCATCACTTTTATAAATTAAAAAGTTTGTTTATTTTCAGCTTTATTTTTTCCATGTCCTCATATCGATTTTTGTGTGGTGATTATAGCAGGTATTTTATTCCATACTAAAAAACTTAATTGAAAGAAAATTACGGTTATACAGTCAAAAGTTAAGAAATGCCAGAGTGAAGATCACCTATACAATAACTCCTGCTATAATACATAATGTAAGGGCTCTATGTGGAGTCACATCTGATCTACTAAACATTCAAATGATTTATGACGTTCAGGGCGCCACATTAAGAGATGTTGACTGTGTGCTGTGTGACGAACTGCCTTTTATTAGTTTTAAACCTGCTGCCCATTAATTTCATTTGGTGGCCCCTAGTTCTTATATTATAGGAACAAGTAAGTAACTTTTCCTTATTCACTTTCTCCACACCACTCATGATTTTATAGACCTCTATCATAATCCCCTTAGTCTCCTCTTTTCCAAGCTGAAAAGTCCTAGTCTCTGTAATCTCTCCTCATATGGGACCTGTTCCCCACCCCAAATCATTTTAGTTGCCCTTCTCTGACCCTTTTCTAATGCTAGTATATCTTTTTTGAGATGAGGAGACCACATCTGTCTGCAGTATTCAAGATGTGTGCGTACCATGGATTTATATAAGGTCAATAAGATATTCTCTGTCTTATTCTCTATCCCCTTTTTAATGATTCCTAACATCCTGTTTGCTTTTTTGACTGCCGCTGCACACTGTGTGGACGTCTTCAGAGAACTATCCACGATGACTCCAAGATCTCTTTCCTGATTAGTTGTAGCTAAGTTAGCCTCCATCATAGTATATATATAGTTGGGGTTATTTTTTCCAATGTGCATTACTTTACATTTACCTACATTAAATTTAATTTCCATTTTGTTGCCCAATCACTTTGTTTTGTGAGATCTTTTTGAAGTTCTTCACAGTCTGCTTTGGTCTTAACTACCTTGAATGAAAATCAGGAGTTCATGCTGCTAGTTTTGGGACTATCCATCTGCATAGATAGATTTGTGCTAGCGGGGCTTCTGCCAAGAATTGCTGCATGGACACTGTGGCACTGGCAAGGGCTCAGGGCAGCCACATGAGCCTGAAATCCACCCAATCCCAGTGGCCTGCTTGAGCCTCATAGAGCAAAGTCACACTGTTGTGTTTTGCTTTCTAGCTTGAGTCTGTCTACCCAGCCTAGGAGACTTGCTCACAACTGCAGCATAGAGATACCCTGACAGATTGCAGTAAAAACAGATCAATTCACCATTGTATGGTGCTCCTTTATTCATTTGGATTTTTAAAATACACCTGTAGATCCCAATCCAGTGCTCTGAATGTCCACACCATATTTTTAAAATGGCACTATTAACTGAGACAAAGAACTGTCCATAAATAGATCCACACTGACCCACACCCTTCTCAGAATCCTTAACTACAAGGGAGGAAATAGAGACATCACAGCATGACTGGACAACTAATAAATCTGAGCTCTGGGGGGAGCAAGATCCAGCACTGAAATCCCCTCACAGTGAGCACCCTACCCGCAGCTTTCTCTTGTTTATATTACAAGAGCTTGAGTCCAAGTGCCTCTGCTAATCTGAACAGCAGAAGTATATCGAGAGAGAGAGAATCTCCCAGATAGCCATACATCAATTAACCGCTGTCTAGGTTAAAACCAACACCTTGAATTCCATCCAAAAGCTTACTGGAAACCAGTGCAGATCTCAGTGTACTGGCCTAACTTGCTCCCAATATACCACTCTGCTTACCACTCTACATTAGCTTAAGTTTCTGAACGGGCCCGATGTAGAGCACAGCGATCAGATTCGGAGAAGAAGAAGACATGGATAACTGTGGCAAGATCTGTGTAAGAGTGAAAAGGCTAGGTACATGCAAAAGAAACAATATAACCTCACACAGGATGTAGTCAGTCAGTGGAATTCTCTGCTGCAGGAAGTCAGACATTTAGGATAGAAAAGGAGGCTAATTTTCTGAACAATAACAAATGTTGTTAGCTGAAGCCGCTGAGATTGGGTAATCCACTCTCATGCTTCATGCTCATAAGCTCATTAGGGCAGAGATCAGGGAGAGAATGTTTCCCCTTTTTCATCATTGCACAAATAATCAAGGATACTGTTTTTCTCTTTCTTTTGAAGTACTAGCCAGAGGTCCCTAATGGAGCAAGGTTGTAGACCTGATTGATCAATGATTGACTATGGAATGCTAAATCCCACATTAGTGAGACACAGTCAAATTAGTACTATTAGGAGCAAAAAGTTAGCTATTGTCTCGTCACTTACATGGAGTGTATAATTTTGCTATGTTTTGCAACAGAAAAACAGAACAAATAATAAAATAGTAGATTGCATAATCATGACATTTTCCCACTTCCTTTTGCTTGTTTTGGCCCTTTTATAGCTACAGAGAGGCATGACTGTCAGGAAGCAGAATGATTTTCCTGTGGGACTTGATCTAGAGCACTGCCACAGCCAGCAGCTTCAGCTATTTGGGCAAAAAACTATGTTGTGTCTTCCAAAAACCGTTCCCAGGGCATCATAATATTTGATGATTAGGCCAGTCTAGTTTGTACACTGTGGGATGGAAGCTACTTTTGGGACCAATTGCTTGCTTTATTATGCACTGCATGAACCTGTTTGTGCAAGACTTTTCATATGGTGATGAAAGCAATTAAAACACACTTGCTATGGTGCAATATTTTCTAATAAACTATAATAATATAAGTTTTACTCTTTCCAGCTCTGTGTACTATTGAGTTATTGAGATACATGGATTGAAGCACAGCTGGCATGCAATGTAAGAAAAGGAGTTAATGTATAAGGTATGATGATCTTTTTCTGTTTGCCTCTTATATAGTTTTTATCCCCTTCAAGACTTTTCCATAAGGAGTTTTCCTTGTCCCCCTTCCTGCTTGACCTGTTCTATCAGCTGTCAGCCAGCCCTTCTAAGATGTAACTCTCCATGAGTAAGAGGCAGGTGTCGGGCAGAGGCAACAGCTGCATATTGTTGTTTCAACATCTATACCATGTTTTCCATTTCTAAAGTAGTTACAAAGTTTGCTTTCCTTAGCAAAATGAAAACACAGCAGAGAGCATGATCTGTTTGTGTTCTCATAAACTAGTACTCAACTATTTTTAAACCCAACCCATACTTACATTCCTCCCGCCCCCCCCCCCAGTTTACAATTGATTGGTTTAGATTAGTTTTTCATTATCCCATCATTCTCTGGGGCTGGAGACTACAGAGGTTGAGATTTATTAATGTAGGCCAGTTCTATAAAGAACATGTTCACCGCAACTAAGAGACTGATTTATAAACCAAAATGCAGTCACCTGCTATTCACACAAGGATTTCTGTTGCCCATATTATTAGTAGTAACAGCTCCTCAGCTGATGTAAACCTGTAGAACTCCATTGTCTTCAATAGAGGGTGTATACGTATATACAATAGTTTATCAATGGTTGAAAAGGGGCTTTAACTACAGATTTGTAAAACAAAATTCCAAACGAAAGGCTACATTTTGCCCTCAGTTACACATGAGAACTATCTTTGTATCCATTGAAGACTACCATGATAAACAAAGCTATTTTCACAGCTCCACTAACTAATTTTCTTTTGTTGGCAGCAGTAGAGAAGCCAAGGTTGATTTGAACTAACCTGGCAGCTCTAGATCTGGCCTCCCCATATCAGAATGGAGGTACTTTATTTAATAAAGAGAGAAAATATTTAGAAAAAATATATCAACCCCCTCCAAGAGGATTACAAATATCCCAAAGTTATGTGAAGTCTTATAGGCTGGGGATGGGCCCTGGGAAATAGTCCCAGATTCTTGCCAAGAATTGTTCAAACCTTATAAAGCAATGGCAAGAGCCATAAGAGCAGGAACACATTGAGCAATGGACACCTCATATGTTGTGTCAGTTTACAGAAGCAGCTCAGCACATTGCAAAACTGGATCATCGTAGCTGCTTCATACAATGAAATCTCTGTGACTGGTAATGGGTTGAAACCTAGGTTTGGAGAAGCAGATTCCATAGGACAGGTCCAGTCACACTGAAGAGCTATAATGAACAATGTTTATAACATCTATTTTTAAATGGAAAATGTCTTGCTGATTGTAAAGTCATTTTAAAAATATACACAGAGAACTGTTTTTCAGTTTTAGCCCCCCTCTTTTTTGCATCTGTATTCTTTGAAATCCAAACTCATTCTTCATAGACAACAGAAATCTTAAACCAACAATAGTTCTGAAAACAACTACCCAGAACTCAGGACAAGGACTTAGCAAACACATTCAATAGCACTCCATATTACCAGTGACTACAGACAAAGACTGTAGGGCTATGTCTAGACTACATGGCTCTGTTGATGGAGCCATGTAAATTAGTTTATTTGGCATAGTCAAAGAAGCAGGGATTTAAATAATCCCCGCTTCATTAAAATAAACATGGCCGCCGCACTGTGCCAACAGTCAGCTGATCCAACACAGCAGGGCAGTCTAGCCATGGTGTGGTCGACAAAGGAAGCCTTTGTCGACCGCTCCGGTAAACCTTGTTTCACTGCTATGCTGTGCCGGATCAGTTGGTCGTCCACACAGCGTGGCAGCCATGTTTATTTTAATGAAGCGGGGATTATTTAAATCCCTGCTTCTTTGACTATGCCAAATAAACTAATTTACATGGCTCCATCGATGGAGCCATGTAGTCTAGACACACCCTAGGAGAGAAAAGGATCAGAGTTACTTTTAAGGGCAGTATAACAAAATGTATAGTATAAAAGGTTTGTGTATTTATTTTCTTTTAAAGTATAGTATCTGTATTACTCAGTTTGCTAATAGTTTGGATTATGGCTATATGAGAAAACTTTATAAGCATTGCACTCTGCTTAAAGGTCTTCCCCAATGCCCAATTAGCATGGTGTTTCTAGGTACAAATCAGACAAGGGACTATGTTCTGTTAATAGTAGCATTGAACCTTGGAACAGCCCAGCAGCTAACTAAACACTAAATTTAAAAACCTTGATCTGGAGGCTGTTTCTAATTACATAAGGATAAAGTTGTTTATAGAGTAAGGTTGACTTGCCCTTTCAGTTTAAAATCCAAAGTTTCAGAATAGCAATAGACGTTGCTCTTATGTATTTATTTTTAGATTTTTACACAAGACCCAAAAACCTTTGAACTTGATGTTGCTAAAAATCAGCATTCTTTCATCGTGATTTAGCTTATGTCTAAAGGTGATGCTTTTGTGTCATGTCAATACACTATGATTGTTTTAAGTTCTTTTAGGAGGCCTGAGGAAAGGAATGCAATGAGGGGCGAGAGGCAGAGCGGGGTTCCCCCCAGAGCTGTAGGGATTCACCTGTCAGCAGCCATGTGCGGGCTGGATTGTAGAACTTCTTGGGCCACAGACGGGCTATGAGTTTGAGACCCCTGTTGTAAATAGTCAGTCATCACTGAATGGGTCTATTTCTAAGACCTGGTCTTGACATTTTTATTAGGTCTATTGATTAACTGACATGATTAACTCTAACAATTAATTGAGATTCAAAAATTAATCATAATTCATTGCAGTGAAATCATATTTTTCAATGCACCTCCTATAAATACTATAGTGCAATCTCAGTATCATGAAAGTGTAACCGACAAAAGTTATGGTTTTTGTTACATAACTGCACTCAAACCCAAAACAATGTAACACTGTAACCTTCCTATCTCAAACCTTAGAGCAGTGATGGGCAACCTTTAGGCCATCGGCCACATCCAGCCCCTCAGGGTAATCTGATTTTGGGCCATGAGACATTTTGCTGACATTGACCATCTGCACGCACCTCCCTCCTCCTCTCCCCTTCCCTCCACAGCACTCAGTGACCATGGTTCACTGTTCCTGGCCAATGGGAGCCTTATGTCCACACTCCTATTGTGTTCTTTTGACAGAAAGTCAAAGGAATTGACGGGTTTTTCTGATAGCGATAAACCTTTTTCTATGAGGAAGAAGCCTTTTCCCAAAAAAGCTTTTTCGGAAAAAGGCGTGTGTGGATGTGAAAGAGAGTGTTTTTTCGAAAGAAGAGGCCTCCAGAAAAAAGCACAGGTGCCCTGGTGGCCACTTTATCCACAGTAATCACACAACTGAAATGAGAGATAGTGTCCAATCAATGTGGGTGTTATCTTTTGAAAAAGCAGATCACGTTTTGGTTGCACTTTTGCTGTGAAGATGCTCTCTTTCGAAAGTTTTTCGGGAAGATCTCTTCCGAAAGAAGCTTGCAATCTAGATATAGCCCCAAACGGATGAGCATCAACACTTTCTAGCTGATTCAATGGCCCATCAAGGGTGATCAGCTATACAATGAATCTATTGAGAAAAGCCAAGGCTTCACCTAATAGTGAGCAAGACATGTAGGGAAATCTGGTGGACAAAGGACTTCCATGTGCTATAGAATGTGTTTGGGAGAAAGAAAATAGAAGCCACATGGCAAAGTATATAAAAAGGCAGCTGTATCTTCTCCATTTTGTCTTCAATCCTGCTTCTTACTTTGGAGAAACTTCTCTACAAACTGAAGTATTGAACAAAAGACTGACAGATCCATCCAAGCTTTGGATGTGTTCCAGAGAGGGTATAAGCCAGCAAACTCACCAGTGCTGCTAAGAACCTGATATATGGACTCTGAAGTTTTATGTATATATCTGGTTGATTTACCATTTAACAAATCTCTTCTTGTTCTTTTCTTTTATAAGCCTTTAGTTTTAGATACTAAAAGATTGGCTGGCAGCATGGCATTTTGGGTAAGTTCCAAACTAATGTTGAATTGGTAATATGGGGTTCAGAAGAACATTCTATATAATGAGCAGAGTTTTTAATTAACTCCTCTCCTTAATGGACCTCTCTGCTAATTGGGAGTCAAAGACCTGGAATGCAATAAAGGGGGAGAGGGGTTTTGTGATTTCTTTTTTCAGATTCTTGATTCCTAGTGTGGAGGATCAGAAGCACAGTTTGTGACTGATTGGTGAGTCTAATTTCAGTGTTAACCTTCAGTTTCAGGAGAATCTGCTCTCCTTTTTGCAGACTGCCCTAACAGACATTTCAGTGGGGGCTACCTGAGGCATAATGATGAATGATGTTTTTACTAACCCTCACTACACAGACTTTGCTGCCTTTGGTGAGCCAAAGGGTTTCTTAAAAGGAATTGCACTTTGTCTTCTTGGTAACCAGTGCAGTATTACAGAAGCTGTTTGGTTACTGGCTTGGTGAATTACGGGGTTCGAACCAGCGGGGTTTTAAAAATGGCGGCTCCCCGCTTATGCAAATGAAGCCTGGGAAATTCAAATCCCGGGCTTCATTTGCAAGTGCGGTATGCCTACATTACCCTCCTAGTTCGAACTAGGAGGGTAGTGTAGACATACCCTTAATTCGGTTTTTGGCACTGTCTACACAGCAGGCAGCCGACGGAAGAACACTCTTCCTTTGAATTCCCTTACTCCTCATGAAATGAGAGTTAGGGTATGTCTGCACTAGCTCATTAGTTCGAGCTAGGTAGGCAAATGAGGGCAACCGGAGCTGCAAATGAAGCCCGGGATTTAAATATCCTGGGCTTCATCTGAATGTTCCTGGGTGCCGCCATTTTTAAATCCCCCTTATTCCGAACTCCGTGTCCGCGGCTACACGCGGTACGGAGTAGGTAGTTCGAATTAGAGATCCTAATTCGAACTTCCGTTACTCCTCATTCCACGAGGAGTTCGGACTAAGGGGGATTTAAAAATGGCGGCGCCCAGGAACATGCAAATGAAACCAGTTGCCCTCATTTGCCTACCTAGCTCGAACTAACGAGCTAGTGTAGACGTACCCTTAGAGTGAGAAGTCCTCCAGCTTGACATTATTTCGAAATAAAGGCTTGTAGTGTAGACATGCACTGTTATGTCGAAATAACACTTCTGTGTAGACATACCATTAGAGAGATTAGAATCGGATCTATTATATATTGGTGAGAGGCATACTGCCACTGCTTAGTATGAAAAAGCTAGAGTTGGAAGTTATTTTGTGCTTTTCTTAGCTATTTCACAAGAAAATGTACAAATTTAATGTATATGTTGTTATCTCATTTTTTCCAAGATTAGTGACTACAGTATAAAGTGAAATAGTTTGGTTAATAATGCAGATATCTAAACTATAAAACATTTGAGATAATTAAATTAGGAAATTGTCATCTTCAGTTTCATTTATTTTTCTTCTCACTCTATTGTTTGCATATTATATTTTCCTATGTTGAGGTGCATGATAAAACAAAGTAAACTGAGCTGAAGCTCAATCACCTATAAATCCACCCGTCAGTCTGCTGATGTGGACTCAGCGGTGATAAATTCACTTCTTGAAAGTAAGTAACATCATTAAATATCATGGCATACACCATCCAGTTCTTCCACAAAATCATTTCCTTAATAGTATGTTCATAAAGGAAATCAATGTCAATCAATCAAACAAGAACATACAGTATTCTGATTAAGCATTGTGCTGATATCTTTGAAAAGAAAGTATCAGCTTGTGAGGGACTCTGGGACCGGTGTACAGGTGAGGAAGAGAAAAAGCATTCTGTCTCTGCTTGTACACCTCTGCATACAGAATATGAACAAGTGCAGAGACTATTTTTGCATGCCCCTGAAGTCACACATTGCCCCAAAGGAATTAGGGAGGGGACATGGTGGGGCCATGGAATGGTAGGCCAGGCTCACCTGGAGAGGCAGACTGTGACATATGAAAGGAAGTGGAGCATAAATTAGCAGAGTGTTCTGGAATAATTTTTACAGTGGGCGTGCAGAAAGCCATTGAATGAAATTGTAAACCCCGTTAATGGAATTCACTTCAAGCCAGAGGGTATGGCAGCACCCCCAGAATCACTAGTTCCAGCACCTAGGTCTCTCCCTGAACTCCCCTGGACAATGATGGTACATAACTCCCCTATCAGGCTGGTGCCTAGGAACTGACAATCATCTAAATTGTCAGTCTGACCTGAGTGGGTTTGTGTAGTGCGATAGTCCAAGATAGCACTTGTTCCATTGCAAACAAAGTACTATTAGGCCTGAAATAGGAGTGGGGAGTGGGAGGGGGAATATAAGAATTAGGAAGATAATAAATTGTCAATATAACAGGAGAGAAAGACATAGAAGGAGGAGCCTGCAGAATTCATATATTATTTGAAATACAATGGATTTCTTTAGTCAATAACTTTAGCTCAGCATTTTTTGTTACTTAGATCAATGTTTTAGACATTGATGAGCACTAATACGGCAACTGAATAGATTGTTTTTCCTTCAAACCAAATATGATTCCCAAGGTTCTCATGGGTGTTATAATATACATCATTTCCATCTGCACTGTTTGGGAAAACATGTGGCAAAGGAGATGGCCCTAAACCAGAAGAATTCCTTTCACCAAGTTCATCTACCTTAAGGCAGGGTGGAGGGATGTATGGGAGCTATATAAAAAGTTAGTTGTACAAAGAAGGATAATTAACTCTCAGAGCAGAACCAGTAAAAAGATAGGAAGAGGGCATACGGGATCCCCACGCTGGGAAGGAGCAGAAGCTGCATTTCACGATGCTTTCTCTCTGCTACTGTACCCCCATAGAAAATGCCTATGCTGACAGTGTTAATGGTGGGATTTGTATGCCACTCCCCAAGTCCAGTCACCACTAGACAAGCAGTCTAGGAATACATTTTGGGTGTGTCTACACAGCAAAGTTATTTCAGAATAACGGCTGTTATTCTGAAATAACAATGCGAGCGTCTACACAGCAATAGCATGATTTTGAAATAATTTCAAAATAATGGGAGGCTTATTCTGACTTCTGAAAACCTCATTCTATGAAGAGTAATGCCTATTCCAAAATAGTTATTTCAGAATAGGGGCTGTGTAGACATTGCACTGCTGCTGTTTCGAAATAGCCCCTCACCAGGGCCATTCTAAGTTGTTCCTCCTGGGGCTCTAAATCGAGATAGCACATCTACATTAGGGAAGCCTGCTTTGGACTAATTTTGATGCTTCCCTGCAGTGTAGATGTGCTATTTTGAAATAACTGTGCAGTGTAGATGCAGCCTTTGAGTTGCAAAGAATTCAACATCTTTAGCACCCCTAAATACTCTTACAGCCCAATTCTGTCTTCAGGAAACTCAGAGAAGACAATGGGGTTTCCACCAGGGAAAAACTGGGCCCTGTGTGCTATGTACCTGAGAGCACAAAGCTCTCCCTCCATACTGAAGGATTTACAAGCTACCTACTGCACAGGATCAGTTCCCTCCCCCTCTCCCCCACATGTGTTTTCTCTCTCTTTCACTTCTGCAGGCTGCAAATTGTTGAGTAACATTCTGACTTCTGTGGCAGTGATGAATATCGATCTAAGAGCATTTTGCCTGAGGCAGGACAAGTCCACAATCCCAAATATTTTCGGAACAATATTCTGACACATTCAGATGCTATGAACCCATCTAAACTGGTCAGCTATACTGTGTTAGGAAAAAGATTAGTTGGAGCCATGTTTGACCTATGTTTGTACTTAGTTGTTAAACATGCAGGTCACTCTTTTCAGTATAAACAGGGTCACTGTTATTCTGATAACTCTAGCAGAGCAGTGGGCAAATATCAATCAAGTTAAGGTAAACACACCTCTTTTATGTTTGTGGGTTGCCTTAGTGGGCAAAAGGTGAAATCTACCTTTTTATCAAAGGCCAGAACAAGACCTATGCACTATTTTAAAAAGTGCATTGACTTTATATTGGCTTTTAGCCTGGGGTGAATCTCACCAAATTGCATCACTCATGAAAACATGTCAATTTTCAGATACATGAAAAGACACCAAACTGGGACAGTCCTGTATTTTATCTGATGCCCTAATACCCTGGGAATTTCTTTCAGGACAACTGAAATGTCCCCATTTTTCATCTCATTAGTCAAAACATTCTTTTTATAATTACAAAATATTTGTTCAAGGCATTGCTGCACCAAGTTGAATTTGCTCCATGTTTACCAGCTGCAAACCAACAGGCTTGTGACTAAGTATTTAGTATGACAAATACTGTTAGAAGTGAAGACAAAAATCAAAGGCATGGGAGTATCAGCATTATGAATGCTGGTCTTTTGTACACCGAATATTAGTGACATGTGTTCAACGTTTCACAATTAATTTATTCCCATCTCTGCCACAGAGGCACATGCTTCTGTTGAGTTAAAAGCTGGCCGAAATGACAGCAGGACTTTTAAAGAATGCATTTCAGTTACTTCTTAGCCTCTAGTGCATTGCCACAAAAATAAATGGTTTTTTATTGTGAAAATATGCTTAGCATCGGGATATGCACAGGCAATGAAAATATAGTATAACTGGGCACAATGGGTGAATTTACTTTGTTCTCCTTTTCTATTGGTAGATTTGAACAGATATTCCCTATATTTATAATCAAGATAAGCCCTAGAAGTGGTAGCATCCTTGCATACTATTAAAAAGTAAACCCTTTAACTTCTCCCAGAGTCCTTTCATTTTAGTCAGGCATCAGTTTTTTCATCCCTGTTTATAAACCTAGTTTGCTAGAACAGTGGTGTGAAAAACAGTGCAAAATAAATATTCTGCAATAGTCTGTGATTTTGATTTGCTAGGTTTGATTGGAAAGTTTCCCACTCTCTCTTGGATTCTGGTTCTCCTATTCACATGGGTTCTTGTTTTCCAACTTGTAAATTAGGAGTTCAACCTATTGAAGATACAGCTGGAGTTACACTGGTCTAAACCAGTGAGAGTGACAGGCCCAAGCTGCATAAATATGCCTGACAGTGCTTTTCCATGTTTAGAACAGAGACACTCAATCTGATTTTTCTACGGGCATGATGGAATTCCTGCTTTGTTATTATGCTAAAAGGGACCCTAAAGTTAGGTGAATTTCTTTGAACAGGTTGATTCAAGTTTGAAAAACAAGAGCCAGTAAATTTCATGTGTTGTGGCTTGTTGTGTAGATTATAATGTATTAAATTTTTATAATCAGAAGGATTAAGTCTGAATTCACTTGCTCCACCATGTGTCTCATAGCTTTAGAGGCTACTGTGGGTCAGACTCTGCCACAGTGTCAGCTGTAATTATTTCCTTAATTTATTAGCATTGACTATGAAAGTTTATTGTAAAAAATCCTTCATAAGGCTCTATTTAAATTTTAAGTGTTGGATTAGAAAAAAATCCAGCAAAAATTGCTATTTCTTGAAGATAGTGCTATGACATTAAACCCTTTGGGGGAAAGGTTTGTATTGCTCATGATCATATCAAAATGCAATGTTTATGCTTATCTTTAGAAACAGATGCACCGTAGGAGAAGGACTTACAAGAGATATGCTGTAGTAAATCTACTTTTTTTTTGTCTATATGGATTTCATGAAACATGATAGCCATTGTTACACCACCAATTTCTTCAGAGTACTTGGGTGCAAGAATTTGGGTTATGCATAGCATAGTGCTGTTTCTAAATGTGTTGCTCTCAGGCAAACAAATGTTTTTTTTCTCTCTCTAATGCACAGTATGTGAACTATCAGTAACATAAGTAAGGGAATAATTTTTAATTACTCCAGGATACCTGGAGTAATTGTGGTGATTACCTCAGTCTCTCATGTAAACTTCCAGATTTGATTTCTTTCATTCTTTGCGGCCACTTCAAACATACATAAACTAATGCAAAAAATATGTTGAGGTTAGGTTGCTACTCACATAATATTTTAATCAAAGCCAGCTTGTGGCTGCTCTCCAATTGATAACAAAGGGAGATAACATCCATTTTGAAAGAGGGCAATTCTTGTGTTTCTCTGAAATTATTCACAGGCCCTTGGCCACAAATTTTCACTTAAGAATAATGTCAAAAATTCTAAATCTTTATTTTTAAAAACTTTGTCAGACCAGAGCTACTGAAGTTTTACCGCACTTCTACTACACATAGTTGTGTAAGCAGGCAATATTTTGTAAAAGATGCCTATCAAGAAAAGAAATTTGACTGCTACAGACAATTTAACAGGAACCAATTTCATATACTTATTTCTTTTCATACATTTTAATAACACAAGCTGCACAGAAAACTCAATAGTTACAAAAACTAACATGTGACTGTTCACACTTAAAAGCCACCTACACATAAAGAAACTCAGGAATTAATGCATCAGTATGAAATAATTTCACATGGTAACTTTAACAATGGAGTTCTTGCCAGCCCTTCCATTATAAAGTATTTAAAATGTACTGTGAAAAGGTTCCTATTTTAGAAGAATGAAACTATTACTCAATTACAAATTTCAAAGCATACATAAAGAAAAAGAGTAAGAATAATTTCGCTTTCAGTGAAAGATAGTAAAGTATAGAAACCTATGAAGTCCATATGTCCAGAATTGGTGATTACAAGTCAAATCAAAGTATATCAGAAATTTGGTTTGAATACTTACATATGATAACACATGTCTTAGTAAGGCTGCGTCTATACGGCAAGCTTCTTCTGCAAGAGGAAATGCAAATGGAACGCTCATTTGCATAGGTCACGCTCTCATTTACATTTCCTCTTACGATCCCTTTTGCACAAGAGGTATTTGCACAAAAAAGAGCTGTATAGACGGCTCCTTTTTGTGCAAAAAGAGCCGTTCTTCCTCAAAAAATGAGGAAGAATGGCTCTTCTGCAAAAGGGGATTTTTGCGCAAAAAGGAGCCGTCAATACAGCTCTTTTTGGTGCAAAAACCTCTTGTGCAAAAGGGATCCGAAGAGGAAATGCAAATGAGAGCATGATCTATGCAAATGAGTGCTCCATTTGCATTTCCTCTTGCGGAAGAGGCTTGCAGTATAGATCCAACCTAAGAGATGAACTGTCTCCCCTGCAAAGATAGGGTATTACATTACATTGACAGGTCAACGAGCATGTGGACAAGGGGGATCCAGTGGATAGAGTGTACTGAGATTTCTAGAAAGCTTTTGACAGGTCCCTCACCAAAGGCTCTTACGTAGAATAAGGTGTCATGGGATAAAAGGGAAGGTTCTCTCATGGACTAAAAGACAGGAAACAAAGATAACTACTGGTGTCTCTCAAAGGTCCTTACTGGGACTAGTCCTATTGAACCAATTTATAAATGATCTGCAGAAAGGGGTAAACAGGGACGTGGCAAAATTTGTGGATGATACTAAACTGCTCAAGATAGTTAAAACCAAAGCAGAATGTGAAGAGCTTCAAAAAGATCTCACAAAATTAAGTGATTGGGCAACAAAATGGTAAATTAAATTTAATATTGATAAATGAAGAGTAATGGGCATAGGAAAAAATAATCCCAACTACAGGCAGTCCCCGGGTTACGTACAAGATAGGGACTGTAGGTTTGTTCTTAAGTTGAATCTGTATGTAAGTCGGAACTGGCATCAGCTGCTGCTGAAACTGATCAGTTTCAACAGCCGCTGAATCTGGACACCAGTTCCACTTACATACAGATTCAAGATAAGAACACCAGGCGTCCCCAAGTCAGCTGCTGCTGAAACTGATCAGCAGCTGATTCCAGGAAGCCCAGGGCAGAGCAACTCTGCCTCGGGCTTCCTGTAGTCAGCCGCTGGTCAGTTTCAGCAGCGGCTGACTTTGGGACGCCTGGGGCAGAGCAGCTCGGGTGCTGCTGGCTTGGTCCAGTAGCGCGGCCGCTCTTCGGAGCTACTGGACCAACCCAGCAGCACCCCAGCTGCTCTGACCCAGGCATCCTGATTCAGCCACTGCTGAAACTGATCAGCAGCTGAATCAGGACGCCTGGGGCAGAGCAGCTGGGGTGCTGCCGGGTTGGTCCAGTAGCGCCAAGAAGCGGTGCTGCGGGACCAACCGGCAGTGCCCCACCTGCTCTACCACAGGTCCCTGGCTTTGCTCCATGTCTCCCTGGTCTGCTGGGGGGGCACTAGCTGCGTCCCCCCCCCAGCAGACCAGGGAGACGTGGAGCAAAGCCGGTGCTCCGCCGCTTTGCTCCCATCTCCCTGGTCTGCTGGCTCCGCCAGCAGACCAGGGAGACGGGGAGCAGCTTTTCTCGCCCCGGAGAAGGCGGGCGGCGGGACCAGGCGTCCCGCTGCTCTAGTTCTCCGGGGCGAGAAATCCCCGTTCGTAACTACGGATCCGACATAAGTCGGAGCCGCGTAACTCGGGGACTACCTGTATATATACAAAATGATGGGGGCTAATTTAGCTATAACTACTCAAGCAAGCGATCTTGGCATCATTGTTGATAGTTCTCTGAAAATATCCACTCAATGTGCAGTAGCAGTTTTAAACAGGTCCCATATGAAGAGAAATTAAAAAGCCTGGGACTTTTCAGCTTAGAAAAGAGGAAACTAAGAGGCGATATGATAGAGGTCTGTAAAATCATAACTGGTGTGGAAAAAGTGAATAAGGAAAAGTTATTTACTTGTTCTCATACCGTAAGAACTAGGGGCCACCAAATGAAATTAATAGGTAGCAGATTTAAAACAAACAAAAGGAAGTTTTTCTTCATTCAGCGCACAGTCAACCTGTGGAACTCCTTGCCAGAGGATGTTGTGTAGACCAGGATTTTAACAGGGTTCAAAAAGAACTAGATGAATTCATGGTCCATCAATGGCTATTAGCAGAGTGGGTAGGAATGGTGTGCCTCACCTCTGTTTGTCAGATGCTGGAAATGGATTACAGGAGAGGGATTACTTGATAATTACCTATTTCTATTCACTCCCTCTGGGGCATCTGGCTAGTGGGTGGAAGACAAGATACTAGACTTGATGGACCTTTGGTCTGACCCACTATGGCCCTTCTTATGTTCTTATGTTTTTATTTAGATTATGCTACAGTCTTTGCTGGCTCTCTGAAACTGTAATGTTTCAAGGATTAGCAAATTATTACATAAGTGAATGCAGTAGTATTTCTTTGTGATGTTTGCTTTTTTATCTTTGAATAGATCATTAAGGTATCAATGCACACATCATTGGCTACTTCTAGACTGGCATGATTTTCGGGATATGCTTTTAACAGAAAAGTTTTCCGTTAAAAGCATTTTCGGAAAAGCACGTCTAGATTGGCACGGACGCTTTTCCGCAAAAGCACTTTTTGCGGAAAAGCATCCGTGGCCAATCTAGACGCGCTTTTGCGCAAAAAAGCCCCAATCGCCATTTTCGCGATTGGGGCTTTTTTGCGGAAAACAAATCTCAGCTGTCTACACTGGCCTTTTTGCGCAAAAGTTTTGCACAAAAGAGACTTTTGCCCGAACGGGAGCAGCATAGTATTTCCGCAAAAAGCACTGATTTCTTACAGTAGGAAGTCAGTGCTTTTGCAGAAATTCAAGCGGCCAGTGTAGACAGCTGGCAAGTTTTTCCGGAAAAGTGGCTGATTTTCCGGAAAAACTGGCCAGTATAGACACACACAAAAAGATTACTAAACAGAATGGCTATCACTTGAGCTTCTCCAGATCACAGATTAATTCTCTAGTCAGTCTTGTTTAGAATTTACATAGGCCTGGATAGCAGCAAAATGGAAAACTGATATTTTAGAGAAGTGTGGACCTTTCTATAGCTCTTTGAATTTAAGTTCTGGTTCCTTCCAAAATTTTGATTTCCTCCCATCTACCAAAGCATCCTTCTTACTTTCACCTCTGTGAACTGTATCTGTAGTTGGATTGCACAACAATTTCAGCTCACACCCTCTATTTATGTATGCTCATTATTTTACTATGAATTATGTTTAATTACTTTTACATTACTATTATGGCACCTAGAAGTGTGATAGGCACTTCAAAGAAAACATGGAAAGACTTGGTCCCAAAGGTGCTGGAACAATTTTTTTAGTGGGGGTGCTGAGAGCCATTGAACTACAAACCCTGTGTGTTATGGAAATCACTCAAGGCAGGAGCATGTCACCACCTCCAGACCCCTAGTTCTGGCACCTATGCTTGGTCTCTGTGGGAAAGAATGTCACAAGCTAAATTTCAGACATGACTCAGTAAGTGAGAGTGACTATCACTGGGGTGGGCATGGAACAGCTCTGCCCCTCCTCTGATGCTGTGAGATAAGAACAAAAACGTCTTCTGCCCTATACATCACAATCTTCATAATTCCACTACACAAAGACCAGTTACTGGGGCCGCTATAGAGAATCTGCTGTAGAAAGTGAAAATTTATGTAAATTACATATAATATAGTTCATGATCCAAGTATCTTTTGTTCACTGTATTTCCCTCTGTCACACAGTGCGCTCAATTTTTAAGGGATTTAAGTTCCCCATTTCTGTCTGAACCTGGCCCGGTCTAACCACTTACATCATGTGACAGAATAGGTAACTGAATTCAGGTCTGCTGAGACGTATAAGTGCTCCCTGACAGAGCTGGTCAAAAAGCGGAGGGAAAAACTTGGCAAAAAAAATAAAATAAATAAAAACAATTAAAAACTGTGCAGCTCTTTCTAATAGAACAGTTTTCATTTAAAACATTTATGAAATATTTTTTTACTTTTCAGAATTTGAATCCGTACCCTCCATCATTTTCACTTTTCTACCTTTGTTTGTTCTTTTGCCAATGCGTGCAATAAAATGATTATTATTCATGATGTTTTCTTTTTTACTTGTTTCTTTTTCCACTAAATATCTTTTCAAAACTTTTCCAACTTTGGAAAAGTTACAGAGATGCAAAAGGACTATTAAGTACTGTAGCTTTTCCACTTTGTAGCTTTTCTAAAGTTGGAGAAGTTTTGCAATGTCACAGGATGGAAAAAATTAAAATAAATAAATAAATAAAATTACCTCCCAAAGGCCTAGTGATCATTCATTTGACTACTTTCAGTGAAGGAGTGTGAGAAGAGGGAAATGTTTCAAAATTTCCCATTGAAAAAAACTGCATAAAACATGAGGATTTTCTGATGGAAAACAATTGTTGACAAAACTCAATTTTTCAGTGGGAAAATTTCAGTCACAAATTTTCAGTCAGCTCTACTGTCTGTCCCTTACCAGGGAAAGTTCAGATAGGGCAAATACTCAGTAGGAGGCTTTCCAGAAATGGGGAAAGAACTTGGCTGAGAGTTTGCTAACGAAAGGAACCTCCTGAGAAATATATGTCAAGCCAAAATGCCTGGAGGTGAACTATAGAAGCTATCTGGTGAAACGTTTGGGTACTGGAAGAGTAAGAAGAGAAGGTCCGACCAGCAGCAGGCACCGTACGAAATGACTTTGGGAGACATTGGAGCCTGGTGGGTTTTAATTAGGGCAGACTTCTGTCTATAGTTTAGAGTTCCAGAACTGGGATGTATGGTTGAGGGAGGGAAAGGTTTGCCATATGGTGACACCTAAATAAGTAGTGTAGAGCCCCCTGCCTTGAGGAGACAAAGGATGGTGGAACCTCAGGAAGGGCTGAAGACTTGTTCTATTTCAGTTATTTTGTTGTACTCTGGAAGCTGAGGACTTTTCTTGTGTTGACCAGAGTGCCAAAGCACTAAATCATCAACGAATCCCAAATCAACTGTCCAGTCAGAGGTGAAACTGAGGTACAAATGACCTGATGCCAGACTATCAAACACTGTGGGTACGTCTAAACTACATGGCTCCGTCAACGGAACCATGTAGATTTGTTTGTTTGGCAAAGGGAAACGAAGCCGCGATTTAAATAATTGCGGCTTCATTTAAATTTAAATGGCTGCCGGGCTGAGCCGACAAACAGCTGATCAGCTGTTTGTCAGCTCAGCGCGCTAGTCTGGACACTCTCCTGCTGACATGAAAGCCTTTTATCGACCTCCCCGGTAAACCGCATCCTACGAGGCATAACGGGGAGGTTGATAAAGGGCTTTCAGGTCGGCGTGGGAGCGTCCAGACTAGCGCGCTGAGCCGACAAACAGCTGATCAGCTGTTTGTCGGCTCAGCGCGGCAGCCATTTAAATTTAAATGAAGCCGCGATTATTTAAATCACCGCTTCATTTCCCTTTGCCGATCAGCCTAATCTACATGGCTCCATTGATGGAGCCATGTAGTTTAGACACACCCTGTATGCCATCACTAAAATTTTCATTGTAACATTAATGAAAATACTAAAAACAACTCTGGGATTAATCTAGTTACAGCCTCTTTTTTCATTAATGTGGACCTGCTTCTTTAGATTCTCAGTTCTGGGGGTTCAGAAATAAGTTTTATCCCTTAATTAGATGTCACACAGTGTATATAATGGAAAATGTTATCTGTTGCTTAGGAAAACTAGCCCATCTGGTGACATGCTGTGACTGAGGCAAACACATGCATAATTCCATATTTTTAAAGGAAGTGATATAGATTTATGTTTTAATTCTGCACATCTATGGCAGACTGTGCTATAAATTTAGGAATAGTTTGTTTTGATTGCTCACTGGAAAATTAGCATCATTCCTAACAAGAAAGAGCATGTTTACAACAGAAACCTGCTGAGATAAAGTGCCTTAAGAACTAATGATCCTGGAAAGAATGTTAAATCTTATTACACAGATAAGTAATTGAAAGAATGCTAATTCTGTGTTTACTAGAAATGACTGAGACATAAACAGCTAAATATAAAGCTGTCACAGAGCTGCTGATGGCTAGCATTTTGTAGCAAAGTTGTATCAGTCCTTTTTCTTTCTTTACATGGGCATTGTTGGAGCAGCTGGTTCATGCAACTTGAGAAACAGACACTATTATTGCATAAAGTATGAATACAAAAGCTAGGTTGTGAAGCAAGGATTCATGATTTTATAAAATGTACTATTATGAGTGAAACAATGGGGCATACCCAGTGCTGGAGAACTCACTGCAATAAGGTATTAGCAAGGCTAAGAGCTCAGAGGGAACAAAAAAGCTTGAACTCTTTATGGATAACAAGAATACCCAGAGCTACAGTCATCAGAACTGTAATCCACAGTAAATAAATACAAGTGCAACAAACAAACAAGAAAACAAGACATTTTGGAAGGGATAAAACCCACATTCTTCAAGACATAAGCCATCTCTTAGTAATGAAGGGTAGGAATAAACATTCCCTATGTGCAGATTATTTCATAACTTCCTATGGCTGGCTTTTTTGTACCTTTCTCTGAATTGTTTGGAACCACCCACAGAGGGATAGGATAATAGATGGGATGGATCCACTTGCTAATTCAGTATGACAATTCCTATGGCAAATGTTCTCTGCGGAGATCTCTCAGAAATACAGAGTACGTTCTCCCTTTTATAGATTGTTTATAGCTTTCTTCTATAAATTAGGGCATTTCCCCAAAATAAGCTAGATTCTCAGCTGGTATAAACTGGCACAGCTCCACTAAAATCAGCAGAGAAGAAACACAAGAAAAATTACAGGTATAGCAACAAAACAATGAAAGCTACCACTGAATGAATGAATGAATAAATACAATAAATGCATGGAACAAGGAAAGCCAAAAGTTGGCTTGTTGAGTACACCATCTGCTAGAACTTTCTCTTGGGTGTAACTTTCTCTTGGCATCACAGAAACTTGGTGGAATGAGGACAATCAATGGGACACAGTCATACCAGGATACAAAATAGGTCGTGCTTGTGGGGGAGTGGTACTATACACTAAAGAAAATGTAGAATCAAATGAAATAAAAATCTTAAATGAACCAAAATGTTCCATAGAATCTCCATGGATAGAAATTCCATGCTCTAATAATAAGAATATAGCAGTAGGGATATATTACCGACCACCTGACAAGCATTCTGATAGTGACTGTGAAATGGTAAAAGGGTACGTCTACACTGCATCCCTAGTTCGGACTAGGGATGCAAATGGAGATGACCGAAGTAGTTTATGAAGCGGGGATTTAAATATCCCGCGCTCCATTAACATGATCTCGCCGGCGCGCTAGTTTGAATCACAGCTGATTCGAACCAGGAAGTGCGAGCCAGGACGCGTTAGTTCGGACTAAAGCCCTTAGTCCAAACTAATGTTACTCCTCAAAAAATGAGCTAGCCAAAAACTCAGAAAGAAATAGCATAATTTTTTACAGTACATCAGAAGCAGGAAGTCTGCTAAACAACTGGTGGAGCCACTGGATGATCGAGATGCTAAAGGAGCACTCAAAGATGATAAGGTCATCGCGGAGAAGCTAAATGAATGTTTTGCTTCGGTCTTCATAGTTGAGGATGTTAGGGAGATTCCCACAACTAAGCCATTCTTTTTTAGGTGACAAATCTGAGAATTGTCCCAGATTAAAGTGTCACCAGAGGATGTTTTGGAACAAATTGATAAACTTAATAGTAACAAGTCACCAGGACCAGATGGCATTCACCCAAGAGTTCTGAAAGAACTCAAATGTGAAGTTGTGGAAATATTAACTGTGGTTTGTTACCTATCCTTTAAATCAGCATCAGAACCTAATGACTGGAAGATAGCTAATGTGACACCAATATTTAAAAAGGGATCTAGAGGTGATCCTGTCAATTACAGACCAGTAAGTTTAATGTCAGTACCGGGCAAAATAGTTGAAACTATAGTAAAGAATAAAATTATCAGACACGTATATGAGTATAATTTGTTGAGGAAAAGTCAACATGGTTTCTGTAAAGGGAAATCATGCCTTACTAATCTACTAGACTTTTTTGAGGGCGGTCAACAAGCATGTGGAAAAGGGGCATCCATTGGATATAGTGTACTTAGATTTCCAGAAAGCCTTTGATGAGGTCTCTTACCAAGGCTCTTAAGTAAAGTAAATTGTCATGGGATGAGAGGGAAGGTCCTTTCATGGATTGATAACAGGTTAAAAGACAGGAATCAAAGGGTAGGAATAAATGGTGAGTTTTCAGAATGGAAAGAGGTAACTAGTAGTGTCCCCCAAAGAGCTGTACTGGAACTAGCCCTATTCAACCTATTTATAAATGATCTAGAGAAAGGGAAACAGTCAGGCTACGTCTACATTGCATCCCTCTTGCGCAAAAGCCTATGCAAATTAAGCATGGATTAGCATATTGCGATACTTCATTTGCATAATTAAGTAGGGGCCGTTTTTGCGCAATAGGCTTTTGCCTTCTACACAACTACTTTTTGTGCAAAAAACCCCTCTTGCAAAAGAGATGGTCTTCCTTGTTTTTTCAAATGTGCTACTCACACACCTATGATAGAGGTCTGTAAAATCAAAACTGGTGTAGAAAAAGTGGTGTAGAACTCCTTGCCAACTCCCCAACTCCCCCTATCCTCCAGAGGGTAGGCATAGAAGTTCTCTCTCTGTGGGACACCGCCAGTACCAGACTCAGCATGTGTGGGACATGGAAGGAAGGTGAGTGCCTCATCTCCCTCTTCCAGTCGCAGGCTTCCTATGCTTGCTTGTCCCCGGGCCATGGTGTAGCAATGCTCCCCTGGAACATCCATGCCCTGCTGAAAAATGCCCACTGTCTAGACAACCTATGGCTTTGCTTGAAGCACATCACCTTCGTCTGATCCGAGACATTCAGTGTTGGCACTAGGCTTCATTCGCAGTGTCTCACAGGATAACTGCCATTTTAACTTTTCTTTACAGGTGGGCCAGCTGCAAGCATGGCTCACTCCCTACCTCCCACACCATCTTCCTGACTCCGGGTGATCTGCAGGAGAAAACACACCCGGGTGGACCTAGTGAGGGAGCAGACAGCCTGCCTGCAGTCCCTTGTCCAGGGGTCGGAGGAGGAGTGACTGGGAGCAGCAGAAGGCTACCTGGGACCAGCTGGTGTGCCAGCACGAGGCCATGTGCTTCTCTCTTACCTTGGTGATGAAGCTCATGGTATCATGCGTGGAGCAGGCTACCAGCCACCTTCCCTCCTGGGACCCCAGAACATGTGGCAGTGGGACCTCTCAGGCAGCCAAAGCCTCCCATGCTAACTGAGGCAGGGGCCAGTCCCAGCCCCATCCCTGAGCCCCCAATCCCATCTCATCCTCCTTCCCCCCCATTCCAGGTTCTTTCCCCAGTCCCTCCCCTGTTCTATATCCCCCAAAGAAACAGTCTGACACTGATGTTGGTGAAGCATCCTTTGTAATCCATGAGGACCTGCAGTACCACGGAGAAATATCCCTCTCTGTTTATGTAGTCTGAGGCATGGTGGTTGGGGAGTAGGATGGAGAGGTGAGTGCCCACTATGGCCTCCCCACCCTGCAGATGGGGAAGCCCATGGTGGCAAAGCCATCAACAATGCTGTCCACATTCCCCAGAGTGATGACGCTCCGTAGCAGCATGTGGTTTATGGTCTTGGCTACTTGCACGAGCATGCTCCCAACTGTGGATTTCTTCATGCCGAACTGATTCCTGACGGTAGCTGTCCAGCTAGGTGAGCTTCCACAGGGCGATGGTGACACATTTCTGCACAGGGATGGTGTGTCTCATAGAATAATAGGACTGGAAGGGACCTCAAGAGGTCATCGAGTCCAGCCCCCCGCCCTCAAGTCAGGACCAAGCTCCGTCTACACCATCCCTGACAGATGTCTATCTAACCTGTTCTTAAATATCTCCAGAGAGGGAGATTCCACCACCTCCCTTGGCAATTTATTCCAATATTTGACCACCCTGACAGTTAGGAATTTTTTCCTAATGTCCAATCTAAACCTCCCCTGCTGCACTTTAAGCCCATTACTCCTTGTCCTGTCCTCAGAAACCAAGAGGAACAAATTTTCTCCTTCCTCCTTGTGACACCCTTTTAGATATTTGAAAACTGCTATCATGTCCCCCCTTAATCTTCTTTTTTCCAAACTAAACAAGCCCAGTTCATGAAGCCTGGCTTCATAGGTCATGTTCTCTAAACCTTTAATCATTCTTGTCGCTCTTCTCTGTACCCTTTCCAATTTCTCCACATCTTTCTTGAAATGTGGCGCCCAGAACTGGACACAGTACTCCAGCTGAGGCCTAACTAGTGCAGAGTAGAGCGGCAGAATGACTTCACGAGTTTTGCTTACAATACACCTGTGTGTGTCCTGTCACCCGAGGGCAGTGGTGAGACACTCGCAGAGCTAGAGGACTGTGACCTTCCACATGTGGAAGTTCTGGAGCCACTGCTGGTCATCTCATTGTTGCAGGAAGATGTGGTCCCGCCAGTCTGATCTGATCTCTCTCTGTCAGAAGTGGTGTTTCACGGTGTCCAGGTGGATTGAGGGGCATTTGCAGCAGCAGGAGCACAAGGACGTGAGTGTTGTGGGCCTCTGGTCGGGGCTGGTTGTCATCCTGCTGGAACAGCATGTGGGTAGTCTGGACGAACTGTGCCACGAGGCGCAGCACAAGGCCCTTGAGCCTGGCATTGCTTTGTAGTAGCTCCGGCTCCATGCTGTGAGTTCTGTGGGAAACCAGAGCACATGGCACATGTTTGGTGTGCCACGAGGGGGGAGGCAGTGGAGGAGTGACTTGTGAGACGTGGCCACAGAGAGGAGCCCCTGAACGTACATATCACAGCTTGCCTGACTATAAGCAGCCACAGAAAGAATCCACCCTCCAGGTGCTCTCGCTGGAGTGCTTCCGGGGGCTCTAAGTCCAAGGCAGGCTCCAGTCATTGTGGATGCGCTACTTCCAAGTAATTCCGACTAATTTTGATGCTTCCCTATAGTGGGGATGCGCTAATTCAATTTTGTTATTTCGGGAGTTATTAAGTTGATTTTACCTATTTTGAAATTATTTCCTAGTGTAGACATGCCCCTTGAGAACTACAGAACTATACTAGCCGGTGGGAGGAGAATGGTGTTATTCCAAGGGAGAAATAGGGTGCTAGGGATTTGTACTGGTTCTTGGATGTGTTCAGTGAGGGCCTGGCCTGGTGCTCTCTCTCTCTCTCTCTCTCGTTCCTTGAGGTGGTGTGGGAACTCCTTTCCCAGGTAGTGCCCCCACTGCTGGGGAGGATTGAGCTACTGGGCCAGATGCTATGTCTGAGTGGGGAGCTTGCCAGGAGAATTGCAGCCTAACTTTGTCTTCCACAGCCACTTGCCTGGGTTGAGTGTAGAGTGCACTGCTGCTGCTTTGATGGCAGTTTGGTCCAGGCTTTAGCTTAGAATGTTTATGTTCAGTTATTATTTTTGCTCGCTACCAATGTTTTTGCTGACAACACAGGAAACAGGGAGGGAACGACAATTTTCCAAACTTTGTATCTCAGCCAAACTTGAATGGAATTTCAGAAGCAAAAGAAAAGGCACTTCCGTGTGTAGGAGGAAGAGCCTGAAGCATCGACCTGGTGCAAGGCCTGCGGCCTGAACTGAAGAAAGCAAGAATTATACTGTGAATAACAGATAGACCTTGTCAAACAGACGTTTGCCTGCAAGTCAGTGTCTGGGACATAAACTCAGCACTAGCATTGCTAAAAACATGGAACGGGTAAATACATTCCACCAGGACAGTACAAGGACACTCCAACCTAGCACACAATAAAACAGTCTGACCAAAGTAATGAAAAGTGTTATTTTGTATGAAACGTCAGGAGTGGAAGCACAATAACAGGTGGTGAATAGGAATGCTCTATCTGAAATATCAGGAGGAAAGTACAAGGGGAAGTAACAAACAAGTCCTTAACGTGTAAGATGATATGTAAGGTATGTAGTCACAGAGGGTATGTCTACACTACCCCGCTAGTTCGAACTAGGAGGGTAATGTAGGCATACCGCACTTGCAAATGAAGCCTGAGATTTGAATTTCCCGGGCTTCATTTGCATAAGCGGGGAGCCGCCATTTTTAAAACCCCGCTGGTTCGAACCCCGTGCAGCGCGGCTACATGGGGCATGAACTAGGTAGTTCGAACTAGGCTTCCTAGTTCGAACTACCATTACTCCTCGTGAAATGAGGAGTAACGGTAGTTCGAACTAGGAAGCCTAGTTCGAACTACCTAGTTCGTGCCCCGTGTAGCCGCGCTGCACGGGGTTCCAACCAGTGGGGATTTAAAAATGGTGGCTCCCCGCTTATGCAAATGAAGCCCGGGAAATTCAAATCCCGGGCTTCATTTGCAAGTGCGGTATGCCTATATTACCCTCCTAGTTCGAACTAGGAGGGTAGTGTAGACATACCCAGATTGTTTGTCTCAGTCTATAAATGTTGAGGTACCTGGACTTACCTCTTTGTCCAGCCTAGGGGGCAATGGAGAAACCTGTTGTTAACTGAGCTCTGTCCATTGTCATGAGTACACATTCTTAGCCTACCTGTAGACATATGATTTGGGGATGCTATTGCTGTGTGTCAGCCTGCCGCCTGTTGGAACTCCGTGTGTTGGGGCACACCCCATCCATGGGGTCAGCACCTGTGTTACTCTGGCCCCCAACTGGGGGAGCCGCCTGGCACAGGCAACCAATGGCTCAGCCAGGTGTTGCTTCCCTGGGGCCACCCAACAAGCCTTTCCCCTTAGTCCTCCCGGGGCCAATACCTCGGGTCCCTGAGTGGCCTGTTTTCATGTCACAACCCTCTCGGAAGGCCCACACCGTAGCCTGCACCCACCTCCCTTCACCAATAATCCTTACAAGTCCTATGGTTTAGTCTTTCTGCCCGACCAGTCCCAGCTGGATTAGTCTATAATTCCACGTTGCAACTGCCGGAAAAGCATCCTGCCAATGTAGACGCGCTTTTTCCGGAAATACTTATAACGGAAAACTGTTCCGTTTTAAGCATTTCCGGAAAAGGGTGCCAGTGTAGACGTAGCCGTAAAGTCTCATTTACTTCATTGGACCTATTCATTTGCAGTCTTTCATGTGCAGGATCAAGGCTAAGTGTGTAGTCCTCCCTCCAAAGATTAAATGAAGTTTGCTAAGGGGTCGAGAGAAGAGTATAGAAAGTATTTAGGCTTTTTCATTGTATATTTCAACAGCAAGAACCTAATGAAGCCATGTGATTTGCCTCCTAGTACTAACTTTGAATCCCTGCGTTGGAAAACCTATTTTAATTTAATAAGCTGCTTGGCCTGTTTGAATTTCCTGTTGACTTTTAAAAGTGTTATGTGCACAAGCCAAGCCACCCAGTGCAAATAAATTAATTTTTTAAAAGATGTATTAGGATCATGTTTCAGTTAGCACAAGTACTAGCCTTCCAATTTAATCACATGAGCCACTGAATATTTACTACAGAGTAAACAAGAAAAGGCAGTCCATCGCTAAAGAAACAAGAAATTATAAAAAGAGCAGCTATACATCATGTCCCCATGGGGAACGAGCTGTAACTTCTTCAGATATTTCAGATAACTTAACACCTGCTGAAAGACAATGAAAGGCATGATCCAATGCTCATTGGAGTCAATGGGGTTCTTTCCATCATTGCATTAAAAAGGGGATTTGCAATAATGTGATATCTTACCTTTTGTACCTATTTCATTTTCTTAGCTGGCTTAAAAAATATTTGGTACAACCTCTAAGTTTAAAATGGTGCAATTAGGCAAAGCAACCTATAGTGTGAAAAAGCTGTCTTTTTAGAATATTTAACAGGTAAGCATGAGAGGTTTTTCCTACTTCCCTTTCAGAAAAAAAAAACCGCTTTGCACAACCAGACTGGATGCCAAAGTCTATATTTTAAAAAATGTTTGGAAAGCCATGTTTCAATGAATTTATCAAACAAGATCATGGAATGAGCAGGGTATTTCTTTCACTGGCTGGATCAGTATTGTTTCCCCTGTATAGTTTTTTGAAACAGCTATACCCTATTGATTTCCTGTAAGACAACTAGAAATCAAACCTTTACACGGTACTTTTTCAAGTCTTCTGTATTGTGTGCACATGGGCACAAACGATTATTATATAATATAACATTGGATTAAAGGAGAAAGTAAAACTTATTTACTACTTAAGTGGTGTTTGATCCCTTAAGGAATTATAGGTTTAATGAAAACAGAATGTGGTTTATTAGCTGTATGAGTTCTACTGCAATGAGGCTCTTATGATACAATGTCTGCATTTGCTGTGCAGGTATAGATGGTTGATATATGGATAATCTATGAGAACATGATAGAGTCTGTGGATAAATACTGATTGAAAATAGTTCCCTCAAAAGCAAGGGAAGTGTAATACTCTGCAGAGTGCCTCTACTGCCCCAGCCCACCCAGGTAGCTGCATTTTTCTGGGGTCTGTACAGCAGCCCCGACAGAGGACAGGGCTGGGGTTGGTACAGCCATGATGGAGAAACTGCTATTGTTCTGCTCCTCCAACATGGCTCTACCGCACCGAGCCCTGCCCCTGTCCTGTCCTCTGGCAGGGCTGCTGTGCAGACAGAGGAAGCCATGCAGGTGAACCATGTCAGAGGAGCTGCCAGCATGGGGCTGCCCAGAGGCCTGAGGTTCTGCAACCCCTGTGTCTTTCCAGTACTCCATACCAGCTATAAATATCTTGCTGGTACAGTGTAGTGGACCATACCACCCTGGTTGCACTGCTGTGAAAGATTAAGGCCATGGTTCCTACCTTTTCTTTAACCCCCTTACCAATTAACCAAAGATCAAGATGTCTACACGTATGGGTACGTCTACACTGCACACCACAGGTGGCAGCATGTAGAGTATGTGTAGCTACACAAAGCAGTGAAAAGCAAGCTCTGTCCACACTGCAGCATGTAGCTATACATGTCAATGAAATGCTTTGGCAGAGAGAGAGGCAGCGGGACACTACATTGCTGAAAATAGCAGTGTAAAAAGGGAGATGCTGCTCAGACATGTGGCCAGCCATGTATACACTAAGATTCTGGCATGTCTTTGCTTTACTCACCTAAGAAGTACCTCCCCCTCAACACCAGTGGGTATACCCATGCTAGGGGTTTGTGCAACATATGTACTCTAAATGGAATCATAAGAAGCATTCAGTGTAGAAATACCCTATCTCACATGAAACTATGTGTAATTTAACCTCCAATGGACCTCAAGCCCCTCCAAACCCCAGTCTTGAAATCTTACAGGACTGTCAATTAGAGTAAGACTGTGCATTGAATGCGGAATGGACAGCTGTGCCATGCTGGGGTGCTGGGAGGAAGTGCTGGCTAGACCCACAAAATGAGGGTAGACCGATATTAAGTTGACTATAGCAGTCACTGCAGTAGTTCATGTCCACACTCCCATCCTTCTGTTGGTGGGATGTATCCTCACCAAGAGCACTTCCACCAGCTGAAGAGGGTCAGTGCAGAGGGTCAGTCCAGAGTGTTGTTCTCTGGACTTTTGCCTTCCCATTCTCTGCCGAGAGCCACATGCAGCTACCAGGTTCTTACCTTCCTGGGCAGGGAATCAGGTATGCGACCTGGCGGGGAGTGGGGCTGGAGTCAGCTGTTCTCTAGCTGCCTGGTTTCTTATTAATTGCAGGGCTCAGCATGGAACATTGCTTGCATTGCATTACTTACCTTGCTTTCGGCTGTCTTGTCAATTTCAGGGTGCCAGCACAGAGCCCTGACATTGACAAGACAGCCAAGAGTTGATGTAAGTGATGCAATGTGTGTACAGACCAGGGGTGGACAATAATTTTTAATGAGGGGGCTACTCCAAGAATTGGGTAAGTGGTCAAGGGCCTCACTCTTCCATTATACTAATGGAGGAAGTGTGGGGGTTTGGGATGGAGGTTGGGTCAGAAGGAAGCTTGGGATAAGGGATTGGGGTGTAGGATCTGGGAGAAAGTTTGGGTGAAGGAGGGGATTGTGACCTGAAGCTATGGACTAGGGTGAGAAGGAGGTGCAGGGTCTGGGAGGGGAGTGTGATCTTAGGTAGGGGTGCAGGAGTTTATATTGTGGCTGGAGAGGGGTGCAGGGTCAGGGAGGGGTATGGGTGCAGGAGAGGATTCTGGCCCGGGGGAGGGGTGTAGGAGGAGGGAGTGCAGGGGCTGGGAGGAGGTTCTGACCTGGGGCAGGAGTGGAGGAGGGGGCTCAGGGATTTGTGTTGTGCCAGGGACAGCAGATTGGGTGCAAGGTCTGAGAGGGGGTTGTGACCTGAGGTGGGGTGTAGGAAGGGATGCAGTGTCTGGGAAGGTGTATGGGGGCTGGAGCAGGGGTGCAGAAGATTTGGGTTACATGGGGTGGGGGGGGGGCTGGGGTGCACAGACTCTGGCTGGGAGACCTTACCTGGCTCTCAGCCAGGAGCCCTGCAGGTTCCTTAGCCAGGGTCCTGCCCTCCAGCCCTGTACTGCATGAGCCATGTATGCTGCTCTGAGCTGAATGCTGTAAGGCTGGGGGATGAGGGAGCAGGGGCACTTCACATGCTGCCTGTCCTGCAAACAGGCGGCTGCTATTGGCTGGAAACCAGCTAATGGGAGCTACTGAGGGTGGGGAGAGCATGAGAAGCCTCTTTCCCCTCTCTCCATGCTCTCAGCATTCAGAAACACACACATGGCTCCGCAGCCTGGTTTCCTGAGTGCCAAGCTGGGGAGGGGAAGGGCAGGCAGGGAGATGGCTGAGGTTCTTGCTGGGTTGGCTCCAGCAGGTTGGCAGGCCAGATGTGGCCCACAGATCATGTTTTGCCCAGCCCTGACACAGACTCTGCATCACCTTTACTATACTGACATAAGCCCTATGCGCTAGTGAAGGAAGACTTTTTATATCTGTGTAATAGGAGTAGTGTGTACACTGACATAATTAGGTCAATGTAAGTCAGCTTACAACACTCTAAGGGCTCGTCTACTCTGGCCCCTTTTCCGAAAGGGGCATGTTAATTTCACAGGTCGTAATAGGGAAATCCGCGGGGGATTTAAATATCCCCCGCGGCATTTAAATAAAAATGTCCGCCGCTTTTTTCCGGCTTTTAGAAAAGCCGGAAAAGAGCGTCTACACTGGCCCCGATCCTTATTCGAAGTAGGAATAAGATCCTCTGGAAAAGGGCTTTTTTTCCGGAGGATCGGGGCCAGTGTAGACGCTCTTTTCCGGCTTTTCTAAAAGCCGGAAAAAAGTGGCGGACATTTTTATTTAAATGCCGCGGGGGATATTTAAATCCCCCATGGATTTCCCTATTACAACCTGGAAAATTAGCATGCCCCTTTTGGAAAAGGGGCCAGTGTAGACGTAGCCTAAGGGTATGTCTAAACTATGTTTTTTTTCCGAAAGAGGATGTGCAAATTCCCACGGGAATTTGCATATCTTCCAATCACTTTTTCGAAAGTGGGTCTTTTGAAAGTGAAAGTAGTCTGGACACATTTTAAAAAAACAACAACAAAAAAACCCTTTTTTCAAAAAACCCACTCTTCCTAAAAAAAAGGAGGTTTACATGGTTTTTTTGAAAAAGGGTTTTTTTCCGAAAAAAACCCACGTCCAGACTACTTTCACTTTCAAAAGACCCGCTTTCGAAAAAGCGATTGGAAGAAGATATGCAAATTCCATAGGAATTTGCATATCCTCTTTTGAAAAAAAAATGTAGTTTAGACGTACCCTAACTGTGTAGTGTAGGCAAGGCCTTAGCCTCACCATCGCAGTGCCTAGCATTTAGGTGCCTTGTCCCTTAGTGGAATCCACAGCCCCGAGATAGGAGCCTATCTGCCATTTTAGACACCTGTCCCACTGAGCGCTAACTGACCTTGTAGGCGCTTTTAAAATTCCTAGTTTTCTGCTGTTGGGCCTTGCTGAACAGTTAGGGGGGCACAGTGATTCCAGTAGCTTGTAGGCTTCACCCCGGGACTGAAAACCCATCTTTTAACAGGATCTTTAAACTAGGCATCGTCCTGACTAGTCATTTGTGGAATCCAATGCAGCAGGTGTCTGCTATTTTATTTCATATGGAAAGCACCTTGTTTAAGTTGAATGAGGTAATATCTTTGAATGGATCAACTTCTGCTGGTGAGAGAGACAAGTTTGAATTACACAGAATTCTTCTCCAGGTCTGCGAAGGATATTGAGGTCTGATCAACACTATCAACTTATATGGGTATAACTATGTCATGCAGAGGTGTGAAAAATCTCCTAATTCCCCATGTAGACAGTGGTACATTGATGAGAGAACCTTTTCTGCCAACACAGCTACTGGCTCCTGGGGAGCTGGATTAGCAATCCTGACAGGAGAATTCTCTCGGATTAGTTTAGAGCAGCTTCATTAGAAACAGATAGTTCAACATAAGTAGATAACACATAGTCTAAGGGACCATTCAAGGTCAAATGACCAGTTAACACCTCTGTAGCCATAGGATAAAAAAGTGTGTGTGGGGATTAATGAGTTATTAATTGTTGTAATAAACCACAGAGCCAGTGTATTTATTAGATGTCTCCAATTTATGAATCCAAGGCTGATCTTTTGAAAGTGTTGTGCAGGTTTCCTCTAAGGATGTGGACTAATAGGTCAGATACTGCCTGCTTGCTCTGTGAAAAGTGCTCACCCATAGTTTTTTTCTTTTTTATCATTTTCCTGTGTGAATTCAATTGAGAGCGCAGCCACAGTGATTGGTTTCATTCACACAATTGTTATTGGGCAATTTAGGGCACTGAATGAGATACAACACCCATTGGGATAGGCACGTGTAGGAACCATGGATCTTGAAAGGTGTGTTGTGGGAAGTGTTGAGTGTTGCAGCAATGAAGATATGGCTGCAGGTTTTGCGTCTGTTGTTTTGGCAGGGTCTGTTGACTCATTGATTTGTTTTGATTTGTGGGGAGCTTGATTCTGATGAGGTGGTTGAGGGGTTATTTGAAGGGCAGCAGAAATATTCCCTCACCCATCTTGTCTCTCTATTATCCTGGGACAGACATGGCTACAACCACACTTCATATTTTTATAACTCGGCAGTCCCAGCCAACAAAATACTGCACATTTTTCTTTGATGACTCAACCTCTTTTCATTAGGGTACAATATGACCTCAATAATTCTTTAAACCATTTGCTTAGAAGCAGTGAAATTGCATACCTGCTGCTTTCTTCTCCTTGGGAGGCCTCACCAAGACCTCAAAATACAATATTTTCTGAGGTCTGTGGAGGAGGGAGGGTAATTAAAAAGAGACTATTTTGTTAGCACTGAATGTCTACAATTATTTCCATTTGCAAAACGCACTCAGATATCTGAGTCATTGGAGACACACTTCAGAACAAGATGACCTGACACTTACTACACCTGCAGAACTTCTGGAGCTCACAGCCGGGTGCTATTTTTCAGAAAAAAAGTTGTGGAAAACTAGTTGAAATATGTTTTATTCGATGGTATTATGTGAATGGAAAGCTTCAAGCCAGATTCCCTAAGTTATGACTTCCTGGGGCTTGTTCACCACTTTCCAAGACTGGCCAACAACCTATTTTAGTCTAATAAAGGGTAAATATGCTCCTTGTCTCCTGAGTGACCCTGCATAACTGTGGGAAAAGCTGAGACATATTTTGCCATTATACTGCACAGGGCTTTCAGTTTCAGAACATAAAACTTTCCCTCCCTTCATTTTTTCTCTCGCACTCAGACAGAGATGGATTTAGGGTCAGGCACTTGGCTGGGGTGTTGGGCTTGCGGGTGCTGGGTTTGGGGCACTGATTTTGTTGTTAGTGACAAAAGTGGAAATAAAATGTTTGAAGCAAAATGTTCCATTTATTCCATATGTGGATTCACCTTTCACTAATCTCCTAGGGTATGTCTACACTACCCCTCTAGTTCGAACCAGCGGGGGTAATGTAGTCATCCACAGTTGCAAATGAAGCCCGGGATTTGAATTTCCCGAGCTTCATTTGCATGAAGCCGGCCGGCGCCATTTTTAAATGCCAGCTAGTTTGAACCCTGTGCCGCGCAGCTACACGCGGCACGGAGTAGCTAGTTCGGATTAGGCTTCCACTAGCTGTGGAACGAGGTGTACAGCTAGTTCGGATTAGGAAGCCTAATCCGAACTAGCTACTCCATGCCGCGTGTAGCTGCGCGGCACGGGGTTTGAACTAGCCAGCATTTAAAAATGGCGCTGGCCGGCTTCATGCAAATGAAGCCCGGGAAATTCAAATCCCGGGCTTCATTTGCAACTGTGGATGACTACATTACCCCGCTAGTTCGAACTAGCGGGGTAGTGTAGACATACCCCTAGAATGTTATGATTCATGCTCTTGTGAGCATATAAGGGGCAGGGGCAGTGAGATATAAGAATGAAGTGAAGTGAGAGCCCAGCTGCGATATTGTGAATCATGGTTTGTTGTGCAATTGTGAAAGTGTACTTGTATTTTAAGACTTGAAGAGAGTGTAAATAGCAACTAATAAAGAACATATTTAATGAGATGTGTGACGGACCGGGCCGTGTCTGGGCACAGCTGAGGGCATCTGCTCAGGGCGAATTGCTCAACTTCGGGGCTCCTTACAGTCCCCAGACTGGTGAGCTCTCCAAACAAGCCACAAACCAGTCCCACAGAGCGCTTCAGCAGCTTGCCTGAAGTCTCACGAGCAAAACCCCTCTGACAACCCAGCAATATCTGTGCCCCAGATGGCCCCGGGCCTCATACATGGGTCAGCGCTGGCTCTTCCGGGTCATAATCTACTTGCCACGGGCGAGTAGATTACATTATTTGTTGAGCCCTGCTAATAAGTATTGATGGACCTAACCTTTATGAATTTATCTAGTTCTTTTTTGAACCCTGTTCAAGTCCTGGTCTTCACAACATCCTCTGGCAAGGAATTCCATAGTTTGACCATGTGCTACATAAAAAAACCTTCCTTTTGTTTGTTTTAAACCTGCTATTTCTTAATTTCATTTGGTGACCCCTAGTTTTTATGTTATGGGAACAGGAACAAGTAAATAATTTTTCCTTATTCACTTTCTCCATACATGTCATGATTTTGTAGACCTCTGGTGTGCATGAAAAGGAGAGAAAAAATGCACCCTACAAATTAATACATATGATCCTGCTTTATGGATGGCGATCCCAAACTTTGCAAATATTGATTGTACAATTTTTTGAACAGGTTGGGCAAAAATCCATTTCCCATAAATGGGAAGAAGTGACACTTCTCAAAATCACACTGTGAAAGAGTGCTTGAGAACAGTGAGAAACTGGATTGGCTTTGCTGAGTTTACTCAAAATCAACTGACAATGCATTCAGGTTTTGTTGTAAAATATTTGACAAGAATGCCAAATTGTCTGGGTTACTGGCATAACATAGCTGATGCTCTGTAGTAGCAACATGAAGACTCACCCGGCCACTTTATAGTCTGTTCCAAATGGTTGGAGAGATTGAGGCTAGAATCAAACTAAATAAATGCAGAAAATCAGTGCATTACTAATGTAGAAACCCAGCATGAAGGAATGTGCTCAATTGTCTAACCTCAAAATATGCATATTTTGAGCATACCACGAGCCTCTGGCTGGACATGCATAAACTCTATACCTTGTGCACGTAGGCAGGAATTTATTCCTCTTATGCTGGGAATTCTTGCTCCTTGCCTCACAGGCATGATGATGATTTTTAACAATCAAGTTTCTGTTTATATTTTTTAATATTGCATGCAGTATTTTTGTAACAGTGTTGGTCCCAGGGCATGAGAGAGACAAGGTCATTGAGATAATACCTTTTATTGGAGCAATTTCTGTTGGTGAAAGAGGCAAGCTTTTGCGCTTAAAGAGCTCTTCCTCAGGTCAGAAGTTGTGTGTATACTTGTGTACGTGTTTAAAGTGTGGGAAAATATTTAGGGTTGTGTGTGTGTGTATACATGTGTGTGTAAAGTATATATCAATATCTGTGTGTGTGAGGTCCATGGTCAATGTATAAGGGTTGTGCGTATCTACTTGAACATGTGTGAAAGGATTGTATGTGTATACCAGTGTGTACGTGTCTATGTAAATACAAGCTATTTATGTGTGGGGTTGTGGGCCATGTATAAGGTGTGTGGGTAAGAAATGCATACGTGAGAGGATATATAAGAGCCGTGGATGACGAAAGTGAGGGAGTATAAGGGGTATATGCATAAGGGCTGTATGTGTGAAGGTGTACAAGGAGTGTGTGAATGAGCTGTGTGTATGAGGGGCAGAAGCGGCCTGAGGTGGGCTGTGGCAGCTGATGCCCGAGGCGGAATGCGCGATTGGCGCCCCTGCCTGCCATCAATGGGGTGACATCATCATCGGGTGCCCCGGGAGCCCCGTGACATCATCGGGCGCCATTGATGGCGATGCCCTAGGAGATGGCCAAGTTGGCCTATAGCCATGGGCTGCCCCTGATGATGGGAAGTGTGTATGAGAGGAAGTGTGGTATCCAATGGGTGTGTGTGTGAGGGTGTGTGGAGATATATAAAGGGTGTAGTAGAGATGTTAAAATGATTAACCGGTTAAATGATAGTGCTTCACTGATTAACTGTTTTAGCCTAGGTCACACTGCCAAGCCTGTTGTGTAGGCTGTGGGGTCCTGACACTGGCCCCTCCACAGACCTGGGGTTCCGATGCCCAAACTGCTGGCTTTACCTTGGCTGGGTTGCTCAAGTCCAGCATGACTGGCTAGTGCCATATTTAAATGGCAAGGGTTAGTTAAACAGTTGACCAGTAAGCCTCATGGACTGTGTGTGTGTCAGAGTATGGGATATGCCATGAATGTGTATGGGCTGTGTGTGGGAGGGGTTATTTGACTAGCTTGGACTGTTTTGATATCTGTATGCCTGTGGCTAGAGTTAAATGTCTCTTCTGTTGTAGTTGCTGTTAACTCAGTTAAGCACTGTTGTTTAACTGGTTACTCATTTTGATTTTTTATCTGCTAACCCAGTAACCAGCCTGTTTCTGATATGTTCATGTTTTGCATTCCCCAAATCAGTTTTCAGCCAGTGTAGAGTTCTTATAAAATTCAACATCTTCCCCTGGGTCTTGAATTCTTTGGTGGAAACATACTTTTTCATAAACCGCATGTATTTCTTTGAGGTATAAGGTATGCTTCAAAGATAGCAAAAACTCTTTCATAATCATTTTTAAGATTGTCTTCTGTAAAGTCAAAGAATATAAAGATAAGCTCTGCTAGTTTCCTGATAGCATAAATTAAAGACAATACCTGTATACTCAAATTTCTTTGTATAGCTTGGTAACAGTGCAAAATCTTGCAAAATACTGTTTCTAGTCTGTCCATTTTGAAAGTCTGTCAAAGCTTAAGATTTCTCAGGGTTGAAGAGTGGTATTTTTATCAGATCCTGCACTCTTGTTGCTTTGTTCCTTCTGTCTGCAACTTTTGTCGCTATTTTTATTCAGTTTCTGTTCTGTTTTCTTAGGCTATCTCTACACTGCACCTTTTTGCAGCAGAAAATATGCTAATGAAGGACTCATTAGCATGAGTTGTGATGTCATTAGCATATTTTCTGCTGATTCTTTTTGCACAAAGGGTTTTTGCACAAAAAGAAGCAGTCTAGCCTCTTCTGTTTTGAGCAAAAAACACCTTTTGCACAAGATCCTTATGCCTCTCCAAGAGGAAGGCCTCCCCCTTCCTCTCCACAATGTTGTGGAGGACACAACATGCCGTGACCACCTCAGGGATGTTGTACTCCCCTGCATTGAGGCGGGTCAGCAGGCACCTGAACTGCACCTTGAGGTGGCCAAAGGCTCATTCCACCTGGATCCGAGTCTGGTTCAGGCAGGCATTAAATTGGTCCCTTCTGGGGTCTAAGTAGCTGGTATAGGGTTTCCTAAGCCATGGCATGAGGGGGTAGGCTGCATCCCCCATGATGCACAGTGGCATCTGCACGTCCCCAATGACAAGTTTATGGTAGGGGAAGAATGTGCCCGCCTCCAGCTTGCCGTAGAGGCTCGAGTTTCTAAAGACACGGGCATCATGTGCCCTGGCTGACCACCCAACAAAAATGTCTGTGAACAGTCCACGGTGGTTGACCAGGGCCTGCAGTACCATAGAATAGTAGCCCTTCCTATTAATATACTGGGCCGCTCGATGTTCTGGTGCTCGGATTGAGATGTGGGTTCCATCTATGGCTCCAGCACAGTTTGGGAACTGCAGGGTGGCAAATCTGGCCACGATTGGGTCCAGATCTCCCAGGCGGATGATACTCTGCAGCAGGATTGAGTTGATGGCCCTCACCGCTGCAGAAGAAGACAAACACAAAAAACAGAGAATGAAAGAGGGAGTGCCTGCACCCTTGGGAGTTGGCCTCCCCCCTCTCCTCCCTTTCTCCCCCTCAAGCATTCCAGGAACCACCCCCTATGAGGCCACCCCCCCAGCAGCAGGGATCTGTGAGGGCAAAAAGGCACAACCCCCTGGGGACAGGGTTTTTCCCCACCCCCACTCCACGGTGGACTTCTCCACACCAAACTGGTTGCCCACCAACTGATAGAGTTCAGGCGTAGAGAGCTTCCAGAGGATGATTGTGACCCACTTCTCCAGGGGGATGGCAGGTCACAGATGGGTGTCACATCTCTGGAGGGTGGGGGCAAGCCAGGTGGCCTTTCACATGCGGAGGTTTTGGAGCCACTGCTAGTCAACCCATCACTCCATGACCAGCCGGTCCCACCAGTCCAAACTGGGGTTGAGCCTCCAGAAACACGTCTCCACAGTGTGTTGTGGTTGCCAGACTGTAGCTCTCACACCCAAGGGGAGGGTCCCTAGAATGAGCTCGGGGTTGATCTCAGTCAGGACCAGGAAGGCAGCTGGCACAAAGTGCTGCAGAAACTGCAGCATGGCTGTGTGGGGCCATTGTATGCCGAGGGGCAGCTCTGGCTCCGTGGCACGAAGAGAAAAGCTGTGGCATCCAAAAAAGCTGAGCAACCACAGCAGGCACTGAGAGATCTTTGCTGTCCCTTGAAGAGGTAGCAAACATGCAGTAGAAGCAGAGAAACGGTTGTCCAGGGGGGTCCCTTTAAGTGCGTGTCTGCAAGGCTCTGTCACCAGCACTCAGAAGCAACTGGTGATCTAAAGCCCCACCTGAAGTGATTCCGGGTGGCCTTTTATGCGAGAGAGTGTCCAATCAGTCTGGACGTCTCTTTTGAAACAGTGCATCGCTTTTTCGATGTGCTTTTTTGTGTGGATGCTGTCTTTTGGAAGACTTTTTTTGGAAGGTCTCTGCCAAAAAAAGGTTCTTCTGAAAGCCTGCAGTCTAGACATAACCTCTGGTAGCCAATGTTTGCATAGTGCTTTGATGTAAGAAGGACTGTTTCAAATAATAGTGAACATGTGATGCTTGATAGAATAACAGTGCATTTTTCAAACTAGATGATCATAAATGTAATTTATGAATAAAAAGAGCTGTACTAGCACTGTAATGAATCGCTAGATAAAATTAAACCTTCTAGGTAAGGGTGTACCATGCAAAGACTTTCTCAAACTAGTAATCCAACTGAAGTCAGTGGAACTTACTCACAGGTGAAATTCATCCCTGTGCAAAGATGGGACTTAAGTGGAGTTTAGGTTTGGTTCTGGCTCTATGCACCATGCTGTTTTACCTCCCCCTGAATAAATCCTGCTTGTGTAATAAGTGTCTGTGGGATCAAACCCCAATTGATTCAGCAAATCTTGAAAAAATATCTATCCAAAAATTGATGAAGTGATAGATTTCTAAAAATGAAACTAATGGACATGATTAAAGACATTATGCACCTGACACACAAAAATAAATCAACATTGTTTCATATTGCTGTGCAGAAAACTATATAAACTTCATAAAGAGAGGCCAAGATATAGACATCAAAGAAGATGCCATCCCTGTCTTGACGTGTTTATTTCTAAACTGGCAATAAACAGATTCGATAAGGGGAAAAGGAAAGTATAAGTAATAATAAGCAAAGTAATCAAGAAGGAATTATTTATGCTCCTTGTTAGGTTTTGTTTATTTAAAAAAAAAAATAACCCTCTCCCATGATAGCTAGTGTTATCAAAGTCTTTCTTATCTCTCATCCCCTACTTTCCTTGGTTGTTCATGTATGTCCAGTTTACCATTCTCAAAGGTCAAAATCAGTCTATGTCTAGACTACAGAGCTTTGGTGGAAAAACGGCTGTTTTTCTGACAAAACTTGAGTTACGTCCACACTGCAAGCACATTATTTTGACAGTAAACCGAAAGAATGGAACGCTTTTTGTGCAATTGGTAATCCTCATTCTACAAGGAAGAAGCCTTTTTGCTAAAGAGCTCTTTCACAAAAAGGCGTGTGTGGAAAGGGAAGAGGATGTTTTTTTGGAAGAAGAGGGAAGAGGAAAAAGCACAGGTACCCTGGTGGCTATTCTGCCCATAGCAATCACTGCTTACATGCAAGAGAGTGTCCAGGCAGTCTGGACGCTATCTTTCGAAAAAGTGCATCGCTTTTTCGATGCGCTTTTGCAGTGTGGACACTCTCTTGTGCAAGAAGTTTTTTTGGAAGATCTCCGAAAAAAGCTTCTTGTGCAAAAAGCCTGTAGTCTAGACATAGCCTCAGAGCCAACCAGTGAAAGCCTACAAAAATGTATCTAAGGGCTTGTACACACTACTGCTTTTGTTAGTATAATTTATGTTGCTCAGGGGGTGTGAATAAGTGACTCCCCTGAACAATGTAAAGTACACCAAGCTAGGTGGTGGTGTTGACCGAGCTATATCATCTGGAGAACTTTTCCTGCCTCTTATGGAAGTGGTTTTATTATACTGATGGGAAAGAGCTTTTGACTAGACATGTTGCATCGGTGCAGCTTGTGCCACTGTAGCACTTCTAGTCTAGCCAAGCCCTGAGTTTCTGGTTCTGATGTGGACTGGCAGTGTCTCTTCTTCTGACGGAAGGAGAGAGGGGTGTTGGTGTCTCCCCTTGTGACATTTTCTCTTTTAGCTGGTGGTATTGTCGTCCACACATTTCATTGATTCTATTAATAATGATGTAGGTTTCACTTGGGCGCATTTCTGAAATGGGACATGTATTGCTTGGCCATTTTGGGTTTTTGTGCAAGATCAATGCAAATTCTTCCCAGTCCTTCAGATTATATTCTCCCTACCTCTTTTAAATTCTTTTCAATCAAGTTTCAAAACACAGCAATATCTTTTCCTTTAAATCACGTTTTTGTGCTTTTTGTTTCTCACTTAACATACTCCTTTAAATAGAAAGTTTTGTCTGTTCTGTAATTTCTACATTTAACAAAATTTTGAAACCTTTTGATCTATGTATCCAGATTATCAGTCATCTCTCTCAGGGAATTTTCTGGGAAGTTTTCTTTCTATCCTCCTGCCTCTTGGTGGTCCTTAATGTTGTTAGTTAGAGTCTGTCTATATATCAGAAAATGTACTCTAGGTTCTGCAGATTTACATATTCAGCTACAACATAATGCGCCTTTCAATTACTTGTGTTACTTGTTTCGGTGGGATTCACTCCCATAGATTTCATAGTTAGTGATGGGTGAACATCAAAGACTGATATTCTGAAATAAATCAAATATTATCTAGATTTTTTTGACCTGGAAAATAGGCTGAAAATCTCACGTGTTCAAGGGGTTTTTTTGTTTTTGTTTTTTTTCTAGCATTTATTGGAATATTTATTAAAGGCTGATAATTCAGAAATGTGGCACTCTTTTATAAAAGTTGTAATATCCTGGCTTGTATGTTTGATGATTATACAAGTCCTCATTTACATATTTTTGTCTTTTTTAGGAATAGTTGTTTTCATTTTCTATTGCTACCAGCTCTCACCACAGTATTAGCTGCTCTGTTACAGTGGTAGGCATGCTATAAATATATAAAATATGGGACTTTTATGTGGCTCTTAAGTCCTAGTGAAATTGAAATATGAATATAAATTGAAGATAAACACTTATGTTTATGATTTTAAAGTATTTGCTGAGAATTGAAGGTGCTCTCTAGTATTAGAAACTCTAGCAGCTTCTAAAGGAAGTAGAATGACAAACCAGACAGCCTGGGGCAAAATGTGCTGTCTCAGCTAAACCAAAACCAGGGAGATCCAAGAAGAGAGCCATGTTAACTTCACTAATGATACAGACACACTCCACTGCCTTAAGTCACAATCAGGAAGAGATCCCTTGTACTTTGGGAAGACTCATGTGCTGAAAGTTGTAATGGACAAGGTTTGGCTGTTTATGGTTCAATAAGACATTTCGCAGGGTACGTCTACACTACAGCGCTAGTTCGAACTAACTTAGTTCGAATTAGTTAATTCGAACTAAGCTAGTTCGAACTAGCGCATCTAGAACTAAAAACTAGTTCGAACTAGCGTTTTGCTAGTTCGAACTAGCGCGTCCACACTGATTGGACGCAGGGGGGCATTTAAGGGCAGCTGAAACCGGTTCTGGCAGGGCATCAGGTCAGCAGTTGCTTTGTGTGGCTGCTGTCTGAGGCTATCTGAGGCTCGTGCTTAAAGGGACCCCCCCTGGACAGCCGGTTCTCAGCTTTTCCTGCTTGCTTGCCAACCTCGCCGAGGGACAGCAAAGCGTCGGTCTCTGTGCCCGTCTGTGTCGGTGCTTCCCTTCGGGGGGGCCGCCGCAGGTGGCAACATGGAGCCACGGCTCGCCCTGCACCTTCTGGTGCACGTTCTGGACTTGCTGCTGCAAGCCTGCCAGCAATGGCTCGAGGCTGCCTGGCACCACCTGGGGAACGTCAGCCCCCTGCCTCTCCGCCTGGCCGCCCTGGGGGCCGTGGAGGAGCCGCGGCGGCGCCCCGGCACCGGCGTGCCCCGCCGCATCTGGCGTCTGGACACCAGCAGCGACTGGTGGGACCGCATCGTCCTGGAGCGCTGGGACGACCGACAGTGGACCCAGAACTTTAGGATGAGGAGGGACACCTTCCTGGAGCTCTGCGAGTGGCTCGCCCCTGCCCTGCAAAGAAGGGACACTCGCATGAGGCCCGCCATCCCCCTCCAGAAGCGGGTGGCCATCGCCCTCTGGAAGCTCTCCACGCCGGACAGCTACCGATCCGTCGGGAACCAGTTCGGCGTGGGGAGATCCACTGTCGGAGCAGTGCTCATGCAGGTACGGCGCTCGTCGGCCACCGAGCCGGGGGGGAGGGGGGCTGCGAGGAGGGGATGGGCCGCCCCAGGGACAAAGGGGGGGGCGGGAGGAGGCGAAAGCGCCCCGCACCGGAGGGGTCGGGCTGTCCCGGCCGTACTACACGCCGCCAGGGGGGTTGCTTCCGGGAGTGGGGCGCGGGGCACTGCCAGGGCACGCACGCTCCCAGCCACCCGGGCGCCCCACTGATTGACGCTTTGCTGTGTCTCTCTCCGCAGGTGGTCAAGGCCATCAACCGGGTGCTGCTCCGCAGGGTGGTCCGCCTCGCCAACCCGGATGCCGTCATCCGGGGATTCGGCGCCCTCGGCTTCCCCAACTGCGGGGGGGCCATCGACGGGACGCACATCCCCATCCGTGCCCCAGAACACCAGGCGTCCCGGTACGTGAACCGCAAGGGGTACTTCTCCGTCATCCTGCAGGCCGTATGTGACCACCGGGGACAGTTGACGGACATAAATGTGGGCTGGTCCGGCAAAGCACACGACGCCCGGGTGTACCGGAACTCCTCCGTGTGCCAGCGGCTGCAGGACGGGACCTTCTTCCCCGACCGCCACATCAGGGTCGGGGACGTGGACATGCCCGTCTGCCTGGTGGGGGATGCCGCCTACCCACTGCAGCCCTGGCTCATGAAGCCCTACACGGGACACCTCAATCCCTCCCGCCAGGCCTTCAATAACAGGCTGAGCAGGGCCCGCATCGTGGTGGAGGGGGCCTTCGGGCGACTGAAAGCCCGCTTTCGATGCCTCCTCACCCGTCTGGACCTGGCCGAGCACAACATCCCTCCCGTGGTGGCGGCATGTTGTGTGCTCCACAATTTGTGTGAGCGGAAGGGGGAGGCTTTCTTGCCAGCCTGGATGGCTGAGGCTGACCGCATGGCTGGACACTACGGTCAGCCCCGCACCGCAGCCGTCCGGGAAGCCCAGCGGGGGGCCATCCGGATCCGGGAAGCCCTGCGGGAGAGCTTCCAGGTGGAGGAGGAGGAGGACTGACCTCTCCCTGCATGCCCCACCGGGGCCTTCTTCCACCCTACCCCCCCCTTCCCCTTTCCCCTCCCTACCTACTGTCAAATAAAGACACCTGTTTTTCCAACAAAAACGTCTGTTTATTTCACAGAACTGGGGTGGGGGAGGGAGGAATGAAGGTGGGAGAAGGGAGGGGGAAACCTGGGACGAGGGAGCTGGAAGGGGAGGGGAGGGAAGGGAGGAAGGGAAAGGAAAGCTCAGGGGTGGGAGTCTGGGTGCCTCTCCCGTCTCGCCACACTGCGGGTCCGGGGGCGTCGGTGGGGAATGGTTGTGGAGGGGGGGGCAGAGAGGACAGGGGGTGTGGAGGAAGCAGGAGCGGAAGCAGGAGGAGCAGGAGGAGCAGGGGGAGCAAGAGGGGGAGCAGGGGGAGCAAGAGGGGGAGCAAGAGGGGGAGCAGGAGGAGCAAGAGGGGGAGCAAGAGGGGGAGCAGGAGGAGCAAGAGGGGGAGCAAGAGGGGGAGCAAGAGGGGGAGCAAGAGGGGGAGCAGGAGGAGCAAGAGGGGGAGCAAGAGGGGGAGCAGGAGGAGCAAGAGGGGGAGCAAGAGGGGGAGCAGGGGGAGCAAGAGGGGGAGCAAGAGGGGGAGCAGGGGGAGGAGGAAACGGGAAGCGGTCTAGCAGGCTCTGGAGGTGGCCTCGCAGGGCACGGCCCTGCTCCTCCAGGGCCTCCAGACTCCTCTGGCGCAGCCTGAGGTCCTCCTGGACCCAGTGGTCCTGGAGACGGAGCTGTCGGTCCAGGAACCGGAGATGCCGCCTCTGGTAGTCCTCCTGGTTCCTGGCTGTCCTGCTTGCCCGGGCGCGGGTGGCTGCTGCAGGCGGTGTGGTGCGCCCTGCAGTCCCCGGTGCTGCAGCTGTGGTGCAAGAAGACCAGCGGTCAATTTCCCCAGGGGCCCAGGTGTGTGAAACCTAGCTCCCCTCTGCAAGGCCAGGGCCCCTGCAGGATCCCCAGCTGCTGCTCCGTGGTGGGCAAGGCCCAGGCGCACGGTCCCAGGGCTCCCTCTCGCCCCAGCCCCCCGTACACATAAGGGGAACACGAGGGTACTCACAGGTGGACGCCTCCCCGGCCTCTGATGATGCAGGCGAGCGGCTCTGTGGGGTGCCTCGGGGGTCCCGGGTCCTGGGAAGGCTGGCAGCAGGCTCCTGGCTCTCAGAGCCCTCTTGCTCCTCCTCGGTGTCCAGGAGCGGTCCCTCTGCCCCGGGGTCAATCACGTCCCGGGGGGCAGGGACGGCATGAGGCCCCAGGATGCGGTCCAGGGCATGGAAGTGGGGGCAGGCCTCCGGGTCAGCCCCTGGCAGGCAGGCCCGGGAGTAGGACTGCCGCAAGTCCTTTATTTTGCAGCGCACCTGCTCCCGGCTGCGCTGGTGGCCCCTGGCGGCCAGGCTGGCAGCCATGCGTCCATAGACGGCCGCGTTCCGGTGGCTAGTGCGGAGATCGTGGACATTTGAGGCTTCCCCCCAAACCTCGATGAGGTCCACGATCTCCGCACTTGACCAGGCGGGCGCCCGCCTTGTGCGCCCCCGGGCAGGCTCCCGGGAGCCGCCAGGCTGGTCGTGGGGAGCAGTGGAGGGCTGGGAGCCCTCGGATGGCTGGCTCATGGTGTGGCAGGTGCAGGCTGTGCAGGCACGGGTGCTGGCAGCCTTGCAACTGGCACAAAGTGAGTAGCCAGCCCGTGGCCCTTTAAGGGCTCCGGGGCCGGGAGGGGGGCAATAGAGTTTCCCTGGTGTTGGCCAGAGTGGCCACCAGGGAAACCTGGGAAGCCTTAGCCTCCCACTAGTTCGAACTAAAGGGCTACACAGCCCTTAGTTCGAACTAGCTAGTTCGAACTAGGCGTTAGTCCTCGTAAAATGAGGTTTACCTAGTTCGAACTAAGCGCTCCGTTAGTTCGAATTAAGTTCGAACTAACGGAGCGCTAGTGTAGCGCATAGGAAAGTTAGTTCGAACTAACGTCCGTTAGTTCGAACTAACTTTCTAGTGTAGACATACCCTAAGCTATTCCCATACAGTCTGCCCTATCAGTTTGTCCCTCGTAGCCTGAGGTTTGTCTACAGAAGGAGTAGCACACTGGTATAGGAACAGCAGTGTACCATACTAGCAAAGTGCTCCCAGTGTTGCACTTTGTACTGGTTCAGTAAAACTCGCCTCATTCCAAGCAAAACAAGCTCTGAGTAGGCCAATACACAGTTTTGCCCGTATAACTGTGTCTTCACTAAGGCTCTCCTGGCACTGATTTATCAATCAAAAATCACAGCCAAAACCAATGTCACTATGCTGGCTGAAGTCTGTAGAGTAGACCTGGCTTGAGAATTATGAGTGGGGAATATACTTGGAAACTCACTCAATCCTGAGCTTTAGCCTCGCTTAAAGGAGAAACTCTTTGGTGGTGGAGGATGAGGATGAGGATGTTTCCAGTGGCACTACCCAAGTCTGTGGGGACTGGAATCTCAGAGCCATTCCCAGGCCCGGCTACTCCACCCCAATCCCCATCAGCTTCCTCTTTGAAAGTCCCACCCAGTGTGGAACTCAAGCTCCCCAGTTTTCCTCAAGGCCTCCTGAGGCTAAAAGTTCCAAGCCAAGCCAAGTTAGGGGGAGGAGGACACCAAAGGCTGCCATTTTTATACTTCTAATTAATGTTGTGTTTATTGCTTGTCTTTGCTCGAAGACTCTCTCCCATAGTGAAATGTGATTTATTGCATGTCTCTTCCCCTAGTTTGCGTAGAGACCACAAACCCATCCATTCTCTAATTCAGTATTTTACCATAACAAATACAATTGAATACAGTCACAGGGTACGTCTACACTACAGCGCTAGTTCGAACTAACTTAGTTCGAATTAGTTAATTCGAACTAAGCTAATTCGAACTTACGCGTCTAGAACTAAAAACTAGTTCGAATTAGCGTTTTGCTAATTCGAACTAGCAAGTCCACATTGAGTGGACTCTGAACAGGCCTTAAGGATGTCCGGAAGCAGTGCCGGCAGGGCATCAGAGGAGGACTTAGAGCGTGGAGATGCTGTCTCAGGCTAGCCGAGGGCTGCGCTTATAGGGTCCCGACCCCCACCCCGGACAGACAGTTCTAAGGAGTGCCCCGCTTGCAAAGAAGTTCTGGCTTGGAGTGCCCGGAGTACCCACACTGGGCACATCACAGCACTCGGCCATCAGCCCGGCTGCACTTGCCGCAGGCTGACATCTGGGGAGAGGGGGTAATTGGGGGGCTGCAGGAGAGCTTCCACCCCCAGAAGCCCGCAGAGCCAGCCCAGTCCTCCCCATCGGGGGCTCGTACCCCATTCCTCCCTCACCTCCTTCCACTTACCCTTCCCTAGCCCCCCTTCTTATTGATGTACAAAATAAAGATAACGTTTCTTCCAACATTGACTCTGTCTTTATTGAAAAAAACTGGGGGAGACTGGGAAAAGGAGGTGGGAGAGGGGAAGAGAAAGGCTGGGAGAAGGGAGGGCAACTAACATGATCAGGGGTTGGGAACAGGTCCCAGATGAAGAAAGGCTACAGAGACTGGGACTGTACAGCTTAGAAAAGAGGAGACGGAGGGGGGACAGGATAGAGGTCTCTAAAAGCAGGGGTTGGGTGGAGAGGGTGCATTCAGAAAAGTTCTTCCTGAGTTCCCATAAAGAAGGACTAGAGGACACCAAAGGAAAGGAATGGGTAGCAGGCTTGAAACTAGTAAGAGAAAGTTGTTGTTCTTGACAAAGCAAATAGTTAACCTGCGGAACTCCTTGCTGCAGGAGGCTGTGAAGGCTGGAACTAGAACAGAGTTGAAAGGGAAGTGAGATCAAGTCATGGAGGTTGGGTCCATGGAGTGGTCTTAGCCAGGGGGTAGGAGTGGTGTCCCTGCCCAAAGTTTGTGGAAGGCTGGAGAGGGATGGCACGAGACAAATGGCTTGGTCACTGTCTTTGGTCCATCCCCTCCAGGGTCCCTAGGGTTGGCCGCTGTCGGCAGACAGGCTACTGGGCTAGATGGACCTTTGGTCTGACCCAGGACGGCCATTGTAAGCTCAGGGATCAGTGTCTGGGGTCTCAGTGGACCCCCTTGATTTTCATGCACACCTGCTCCTGGGTGGCCAGGCTGGCAGCTCTCCTGCCCTAGACGGCCACTTTCCTGTGCCTAGTGCGGAGATCGTGGACGAGGTCCACGATGTCCGCACTAGCCCAGGAAGGTGCCCGCCTCTTGCGGTCCACGGCAAGCTCCCGGGAGCCGCCAGCCTGGTCCCGGCAAGAGGGGGTGGGCTGGGGGGCATCGGGTGGGTGGCTCTGTGCCGTGCCAGGTGCAGGGTCTGCTAGCTGGGTGCTGGCAGGCTTGCACCTGGCACGGGCACCGTAGCCAGCCCGTGCCCCTTTAAGGGGTCCGGGGCCGGGAGGGGGGCATAGAGTTTCCCTGGTGTTGGCCAGAGTGGTCACCAGGGAAACCTGGGGAGGGCTAGCCTCCCACTAGTTCGAACTAAAGGGCTACACAGCCCTTAGTTCGAACTAGCTAGTTCGAACTAGGCGTTAGTCCTCGTAAAATGAGGTTTACCTAGTTCGAACTAAGCGCTCCGCTAGTTCGATTCAAATTCGAACTAGCGGAGCGCTAGTGTAGCACCTATTAAAGTTAGTTCGAACTAACGTCCGTTAGTTCGAACTAACTTTGTAGTGTAGACATACCCACATAGAAGTTGTCCTAAATATTTTCTTTGTGAGATTTTAAGAGTGGGGTTTTTTTTTCAAATAAGGACCTGTTGCTGTAGGTTGTTACTGGTGTCTTGCTGATTTCAGTGTGCTAATCGGGATAACTAAAGGCGATTCTTCAGTAAGAGTTGCAAGATTTTCATTCTGATCCTGATTCAGCAAAGCACTGAAGCATGGAACATACTCATAAGCTTGCACTTAAGTGCTTTGTTGAATGTGGGCCTTTATCTATTACTGAATGTGAACATTTTCTTTCCTATTCCTTAAGAAAAATTATAATCTGAGTATAGCTGAAATAGCATTTGTTATAAAACATGTTGCTGATTGTCTGCAAATGTATCCCATGGTATGTATCCGTCTCCTTTTAGGCTGAAATTTAGGCTTAAAGCCTGGATGTAGCTATTCCTGTGTTTTATGAATTAAACATCATTCAGCAATAAAATAACTCAAAGTAACAATGAGCCATTCTAAAAACATTCTTTTTTGGTGGAAATATTTATATAAATCCTATTCGGACATAAATATTTCAAAGATTGCCTAATACTTAAACAAATGCTATTATTCACAAGTTTCTCTGGTCACCTTTTTAACAGTGCTGAACAAAGACACATCAGTCTATCATGCTGGAACGCTGGCCTATAGGAGAAATCTGTCCCAAGATTTCATGAAGCTTTTAAGAGGCACCTCTGGATAAAAGTACTTCTACTATTTCAGTGAGGTATGTCTTTATTTAATTTACAATAGCATCTAGAGGCCAGAGTTCAGTTGTGCTAAACATTGTACAAATATATAATGCACAAAAGACAATCCTGCTTCAAGGAACTTACTTAAGCACTTGCCCAGCTTTAAGCATGAGTCATTTCATTATGAGACAACTCAGAGTTGGGAAGTTAGGCATATGCTTAAAATAGCTTGCTGAATCAGAGCCTAAAGGTTTGGGAGGTGTAAGTGTCTAGCAAAGGAAATTAAGTTTTTCAGGCTGCAGAGCCACAAAGGGACTCAGGGCAGATTATAGTAAAAATGGTTTGTACTAGTGATGCATATTTGCACATGCCTCAGGGCATATAAAATATTTATTCCTCACATGGATGGAAAAGATTAGAGGAAGCACTGAGTGATGATTGTGGTGTTGGAAGATTTGCAAATCTTTGTAAGGACAGAGAAATAATATAAAATAATTTACAGCAGAGAAATTACCCATGTGCAGACAGATTAAAAGCTGAGATTGAATGTGAAGAAACATGCTCAAAACACAGTATTCAATGGGAAGGAGAAGCCAGGGAAAGAGTAATGTTGACTTCAGTGGAGTAACTCCAGAATTACAGTTTCGAAAGATCAAAAATCATGAGTCAGACCCCTAAAAATCATGAAGTTGGTTCCAAAATCATGGCATTTGAGAGATTTATAACAAAATCATGAGTCAGACTTAACTTTAATTGGAAATTGAAGCTCTTGCGATTAATGCAAAAGCTGGCATGTCTGGTCTGACAATAGTAGTATACATGAGAGTGGAATCTAACTATAATGTGCTAGCGTGTTCTGTCACCAGGACTGCTAATTGAAGCACATTGTGAAAATGACAAGCTTCAGTTCACACAGAGCTCTTCTTCAGATCTGTGTAAGTTTGAAAGATTGCCTCTTTCACTAACCTTAGTCTAGTAAAATATATTAATTCACCCACATAGTTTTTTCTAGTATCCTGGGACCAACACAATTAGAACAACAGTGCAATTCTAGCACACAATTTTAGCCATCACGGGTTATGGTGTGTTACAGTAAGTGTGTCCAATTAATTCAGTGAGGAAACTGTGTGGGAAATAATAAAGATATATTATAACTTGAAATAAAATAAGATAAAGGCTAAACAATGTGTTTAGGTTGTGTTTGTGAAATTAACAAGAGTATTTGGTAAACTGCATGTTAGCAAACCATTCTTCAGAAGAGATTATTCAAGTAGAGTGTAAGGTAGAATTATTCTGCTAAATTAAGGATCCAATCCTATCACATTAAAATGAAAGGGAGTTTTCCTGTTGACTTCAATGGGACTGATTCTGGCTCTGTGTGTATTCTTGAAAAATGGATAGAACTTGAGTTGCTGACAAGAGACTGAGTTTGGATATGGAACAGGGTCTATGACTGTAAACAAGAATTTGCTTACACTGAATGTGCAAATACCTTAATCAGCTAAAGTATGTGTGGATGTTTTTACATTATTTCTACATGAGCACATCTTGAGTAGATTATTTCACATGCCAACCAGTCATTTGTAGTGTGCTTTGTCAATAAAATGTGATAATGGTTTATTTTAAATGTTGGTCTGATTCTTCGGTTAATAAACTATGTAAGTTACAAAGGTTGCATGTAATCACGTTCCAAGAAAACTTACTTTATGAAACATGGTGAACAAAAGATTTCATAGGCCAAGTCAACAGTGACACATTACAACGCTGTAACTTTCTGGCTCTGGGGTGTGAAAAAACACTCCCCTCCCCAAGTGCGGCAAATTACAGCACTGTCAAGCACCAGTGTGAACCAGGTTATAGTGCTGGGAGCCATGCTCCCACTACTGGTAGCTACTCCCCTTGCAAAGGTGGTTTACATGGAGCCCTGGGAGATCACTCAGCACTCGTGCCATGGCCACACTTTGGCTTCTTTTGCGGAAGAGTTCTTGTGCAAAAACTCTTCCAGAAGAGAGTGTCTACATTGGCATGTGCTTTTGCGCAAGAGCATCTATGCCAGTGTAAATGCTCTCTTGCGCAAGAAAGCTCTGATGGCGATTTTAACCATAGGGCTTTCTTGCCCAAGAAATTCATGTTGCCTGTCTACACTGGCCTCTTGTGCAAGAACAGTTGTGCAAGAGGGCTTATTCCTGAGCGAGAGCATTAGAGTTCTTGCGCAAGAAGCACTGATTTCATACATTAGAACGTCAGTGTACTTGCGCAAGAACTTGTGGCCAGTGTAGACAGGCAGCAAGTTTTGGCGCAAAAGCAACTGCTTTTGCACAAGATCGCACCAATGTAGACATAGCCTTTCAGTTTAAAGTGTTGCAGGGGCTGCGCTTTAAACTGTTAAGTGTAGACAAAGTCATAGAAAGCTAACCTCTGCCTACCCTGTAATATAGTTATAATTAAGTGGCTTGATGAGTATTTTCTGACAGGAATCAAAGCAACAGATTGGAGAGGGAGGGGGCGGAGAAACTCCAGTGACATCACCTGAATACCCATACACAAACTGATCAATATCAGGTTTGAGTTGTGGCCTTTTCCTTGTTACAAGTCATATGAACTTCTACCTTAAACTCTGTCTTGTTTTGAAATTAAATATGGATTCAGTACACACACACACACACACACACACACACACACACACACTCAGAAAAAGAACTAACTAGAAACAGATGTTGAGCAAAATGCCACACATGGAGCAACTCACTTTAAACAAGCACCTTATTGTAGTAATTGGAGAAGCGTTACTTAGTTGCTATAAACTTGTACATGCTCTTCAGCGCATGACACCAACACCCCTTTAACACAGGCAGTGATTGGCTACCGGATTGATAGTTTTATGATCTTGTATCCATAGTGACCTACTCCTGAAGATACAAAGTGAGTAGGCAGGACAAGGCAACCAGTTTCACATCAGGAGTTTTCCTGCCACCCTTTAATCTGAATCGGACATGGTTATAGCTTTACCTGTATACAATACAAATCAAAGTCATTACCACGTTAGGGAAAGAAAAACGGGACACTGTTGAATTTTAAAAATCACACGTTTGAATTTTGACATAATATTGATGCATGTAACACTTGAATTATTATAGGTGAAGGAGATTAGAGAAAGAAAATATTATTCTCTGTGGTTTTTTCTCCAGTTTCTAATGAGTTTACTTTGTGTATAGAAGGCTGGCTCTTTCTTTTAAGGGAGTTAGTCTCAGCTCTGTCTGTACCGAATTATCTGCTTTCCAGGTGATGCATTTGGCTGAGGCATCAAGCATCAGAGAAGAGGGAAGAAGGCCAGAGGCTAGGGAAGAACAAGGGAAATTGGGTGCAAAGGGCCTGGCAGAGAAACTTAAAGAACTGGGGATCTGATGTCTTGGTGGAAGATTAAAGATGAGAGACATCAGAATGGAGGCTCTTGAAGGTGACCCAGAGTCAAGGTAAAATGTTTTGCCTACCAGCAAACAAGAAAGGCCTGGCAGGACCCAGGAACGGCTCTAGGTTTTTTGCTGTCCCAAGCAAAAACATTTTTGGCTGCCTCGCTGCCCTTTTTCTTGGCTTTTGCACATTTGCACTTTGCAATTTTTTTTTGTTTGGTTTTGGTGACAGAGACAAGATTTCCAGCTCACACAAAGCTCTTTTTCAAGAGTTGGAAATGTACCTTAAATCTCTATTGTTCTTATAGAAATAGGCTACTTTTTAATTGTGGTTTGAATGCATGAAAAACTATTAACACAAATAGTTAAGGAAATATAAACTAAGTACCAAAAATAGAAGGGAGAACTTGTGCCACATCTAAAACTCAAGTAGTTTATGGCTGTACTTAATCAATCTTCAAACCAATTAGAATCAGCTAACAATACCACTCAGTTTTAACAAACTTGTCAACCAATTATGGTAAGTATAGCACATAAGACAGCTAAACTAAATCAATAAATATTTGTATTGTTAAACTAGATTTGTTCTGGAATGCAGTGGCTCCTTATGTGGCTCTAACACATCTACGTTATCAGATAAACTGAGATCAGTGAGTGTGCATGTGTACATTATTTTTGTGTGTCTATCTTGTTAGTAGCCATTATATATTCAAGTTTTTGAGGTGTTAGAGGTAGTGGAGAGTTGTATGTGCCCAATACAACTATAATTCAAGCTTGCCTTAGAGACATCAAACACAAAAGTTTACCCAGATCAACAAAGTTTAATTCTTTAAAGAAATATCTATGAAACAGCATGTGTGGTTCTTTGAAGAGTGTTGAACAGTTAATATTCTGTGTATGTGTGTGTGTGCGCGCGCGTGCTGGATTCTTGTTTAGTTCTACTTCTACTACAAACATGAACAAGAGAAATATACCAGGAACAGACTTCAAAAGGTCTGTGGGGCTGAGGGTGTCGGGGTCTGGGGTCTGGGGGGAAAGGCCGGGAGCTGGGCCAGCAGGCTGAGTGTTTGTAGGTTTGCCAGGTGTCCGGTATTTTCTGATTTTTTTTACCGGACAGTAGGCGAAAATACCAGACACCTGGCAACCCTAAGTGGAAAGGGGGCATCTTAACTGGGATTTCCATACGATGTAGGTGGAGGGGTGGCTGATGGCTTGGAGTGGAGAGGCTCTCGGAGGAGGTCAAACTCCAGGGCCAGGCGCACATGGTGCCAGTGCTGCCTGCGCAGCCGCAGCATCTCCCGCGGCCCTTTAAATCGGCAGGGCGGGGCAGGGCGGGACTAGGTGTTGCCAGGGGAGGGGAGGAGCAGGAGAGGAGACAGGGGTGGTCAGCAGGCTCTGGGGCGCATTGGGCCGCGGCCCTTTAAATCAGCGGGGAGGGGCTAGGCGTTGCTGGGGACGGGGAGGAGCAGGACAGAGAGGAGACGGGGCGTCCAGCAGGCTCCAGAGCGCATTGGGCCACGGCCCTTTAAATCGGCGGGGCGGGGCGGGGTGGGGCTAGGTGTTGACAGGGGAGGGGAGGAGCAGAAGAGGAGACAGGGGCAGCCAGCAGGCTCCAGGGCACATTGGTGCTGCCAGCTGGCTGAGTGCAGCCCCGGCGTTTCCCGGGCAGCAGCCCTTTAAATTAGCGGGGCGGGGCTAGGCGTTGCCAGGGGTGGCACCGGCTGCTTACCTGAAATGCTGCCCGTGGCAAAGTGCCCCCCTAAGCACCTGCCTGATTTGCTGGTGCCTAGGGCTGGCCCTGGCAGGACCCACCTGTACTGAGCAGCAGGAAAAAAAATCTATTCAGGGGAATTAAGTCACTACTAGGACCAGATGTGCTGTTGAGCCCCTGAAAGATGCAAAGAGCTGCCAAGCCCATAGAAGGTGATTATGAATTTCTAATTTGGAACGAAAATGTTTAATGTATATTAAGAATCCTTCCCCAGAAGGGGAAAGTAACAACAAAGCCCCAAATGCTGCTGCTCACTTGGATGCTGGAGAAAGGACACTATGGCTGTGTCTAGACTGGCAAGTTTTTCCGCAAAATCATCTGCTTTTGAGGAAAAACTTGCCAGCTGTCTACACTGGCCGCTTGAATTTCCGCAAAAGCACTGACGATCTCATGTAAGCTTGTCAATGCTTTTGCGGAAATACTATGCTGCTCCCGTTCGGGCAAGTCTTTTTCCGAAAAACTTTTGCGCAAAAGGGCCAGTGTAGACAGCAGAGATTTGTTTTCTGCAAAAAAGCTCCAATTGTGAAAATGGTGATCGGGACTTTTTTGCGGAAAAGCGCATCTACATTGGCCACGGACGCTTTACCACAAAAAGTGCTTTCGCGGAAAAGCGTCCTGCCAATCTAGACGCACTTTTCCGAAAATGCTTTTAACGGAAAACTTTTCTGTTAAAAGCATTTCCGGAAAATCATGCCAGTGTAGACGTAGCCTATGGGTACGGCTACACTGTGTGTGTGTGTGTGGGGGGGGGGTTTGTTGAAGAAGGTATGTAAATTGCATTCACATTTGCATGTCTTCTTCCATTTATTTTCTGGAAGAGGATTTTCTGATATTTGGCCCATCTACACGGGGCCAAATGTTAGAAAAAACCCTCTTTTGGAAGCCCCCTTATTCCTTGTAAAATGAGGTGTACAGGGGGCTTCCGAAAGAGGATTTTTTTCTGACATTTGGCCCTGTGTAGATGGGCCAAATATTGGAAAATCCTCTTCCGGAAAAAAAACTGGAAGAAGATATGCAAATGTGAGCGCAATTTGCATACCTTCTTCGAAATAGAAGCCAGGGTATGTCTACACTACCCCCCTAGTTTGAACTAGGGGGGTGATGTATGCATACCGAACTTGCTAATGAAGCCTGGGATTTGAATTTCCCGGGCTTCATTAGCATAAAGCCGGCGCCGCCATTTTTAAAAGCCGGCTTGTTCGAACCCCGTGCCGCGCGGCTACACGCGGCACGGGCTAGATAGTTCGAACTATGTAGCCATTCTGATCTATCTGTACACCTCGTTCCACGAGGCGTACAGATAGATCGGAATGGCTACATAGTTCGAACTATCTAGCCCGTGCCGCGTGTAGCCGCGCGGCACGGGGTTCGAACAAGCCGGCTTTTAAAAATGGCGGAGCCGGCTTTATGCTAATGAAGCCCGGGAAATTCAAATCCCGGGCTTCATTAGCAAGTTCGGTATGCATACATTACCCCCCTAGTTCGAACTAGGGGGGTAGTGTAGACATACCCCCACAGAGTAGCCTCACCCTGAGGCAGAAGCAGGATCTGATGCTGGATGAGGTACATTTCTTTTATAGCATGTTTTATAGGACTTTTTATAGAGCCAGCTTCACTGTTTCAGCGATGTGGTCAATTTCTCCAGGTCTTGTGAATGGGTCCATCACATAGCAAAGGTTGGAGGAGGAGGGAAGTCAAACAAATAAAAAGGAAAATGTAACTGTCTATCCACAAAGACTGACCAGAGCCCTACAAGCTGGTTTTCACACCTGGCTTACTTCTGCCTCAGTCTTTGGAGAGGATTACATGACAAACTGATGATACCCCTTTACAGTGCCACAAAAATAATTCTGATGCTGTCCCTTGTTTAAGTGGATTCTTAAAGGTCAGAAAGAACATTTTTTCAGCTCCTTACCAAAATAACTGAGGGCAGAGTGTGATTGGCTGTTGTGTAGATGGGCATGGATGGGAGAGAACCAAGAGAACAAGGCCTCTCTACTTCTCTTTACGTGATCTGTGCAACGGTCCTCCTCCCAAATAGTTAACCCTAAAGACTTCAAAGAATACCTATATGAAAACATTTTAGTTGGAGATGATTTCTGAGAAGTTTTGATGAATGTGAGTATGGGATCTTTGAAACTGTGCTTATGTGCCCACCTGGCACTATTACTTTCAAAAGCTAGTAGAACAATATGACCCTAATTTGTTATTTCATGTATTACCTGGCTTCAGACATACCTTCTCTAGTAATCATTTTCATGTTGTAGCCACAGGATCTGTGTATGTTAGGTGAGGACTGTGTTGAAGAAAGCAGCTAATGTGTTATGTGAAACCCTAAGATGACACATAACGTGGTAGTTGAACTAGACTTTCAAAGGGGACTCTCAGAGAAGATAATGAGCAAAATGCTTCCTTTATCATGCTGGAACAGAAGTTGCTCCTTAAAGCATCCTAGAGGCTGCACTCAAAAGGAGACTCAGTCTCTTGGGAAGTCTGTGACAATATTTGCACTGTTGCTATCCTGCAGGGACAGCTTCAGCTTGTCTCCATGCTCCTGAGGAGCTGTCCTGCATGGATCTTGGGAAAATGTGCTGAGTCGGTATGTTTGGCCAAGTTTTTTAGGTAAGTCCCAGCTGGGTCTAGTGGCCAGCTGGATAGCTCTAGGTGGCAAACACTCCTGACATTCTCCCTCTGGGTAGACTTTGTTCTCCTAGCTCTTGTTGGCAGAAATTCTGGAGTCAACTGAGCCCAGAATACATAAAATTCTCATTTATTTGGGCAGCCATTTTCTGTATTTTCATTATAATCACACACATTGAAAGGAAGAAATACTTGGAGATCAAATGGTAGTAGGATTTGCTTGCTCTGAGCATAAAGCTATTTTATTGCTTTCTTTCCCCATTTTCCAAATTCGGCAGTACTCACCTAGCGTCTATGCTTACTTTCTGTGCAGATCTTCTTGACTTGATTGACATTTTTCCCAGTGATAGAATTTTGAAGGCATATTAACTTACACAAGAGAGCCAATTTAAGCATCTCTTGTGTATAAATTAGCCAGAGAATCTCAGAGAAGCACTGCTTATCTGATGGCCTAACTGAAAAGTTTTAAATTATGTTCTTTCAGAACAAAGCTGTCACAAGAAAAGATGGGTGGGGAAACCTCTCTACTGGAACGTCTTCAAACTCAAAGCTGAATTTCTTTTGCATAGAAATTCGCATAGAAATAAAAGCGTAGCAATGAAGCCCATATTCTTTCCACAGAAAAGAGATGCTATTATACCCAGTGGTAATAGGGGCTGTATATTAAAATTATGGTATGTTGTCTGACTATATCAAATTTTGCTATTTTTTCCCCAATTTGTTGCAGTGTAACTTGCTCTTAACTTATGACAAAATTCATTGTTATTCTAAACTCTTTAGAGCACTATACTTAACTGCATTCTGTGGTAAAGTGCTGTGGAAGGCCTTTATTTTGAAACATCTCATGGCACACACATCCAGTATTTCCAAACAGACTATGGGATTTGTACAAGAGTACATTTTAGACAAAATAAACTGCTGACCAAAATCTCTTTCTCAAGTGATTTGAATACTTTAATGTTCTTTTGTGGCCATTATAATATTATAAAAAAGGCATGTGTTTTCTTCACACATGATGCCCTAGTTTAAAGCTGATAGTAGATTGGGTTACATGCACCATTTCAGAAGTTCATATTCTTGAACAGGTATGAAAAATGAAAGGGCAATTTGGTGACATACCTCCACTGGGGGTTGCACATAAAGGGTGGTTGTGTAGTAGGTATATGTGTGATTTGTGTGTGTCAGTGGGGGTGTCAGAGGTACAGTATGGAATTGAGGAAGTGTTATTTACTCCTTCCCACAATACAATAAACAAGGTTCACCCAATGAAATTAATAGGCAATTGGTTTAATAAAAACAGTAGGAAATACTTTTTGTTCATACAGAACACAATTAATATATGGAACTCATTACCATAGACTGTTATACTGGTCAAAAGTAAACTGGGTTTAAAAGAAGTAGTAGATAAATCATGAAGGACAAGTCATCAATGGCTATTAGTCAAGAAAATCAGGGATTCAACCCCATGTAAGGGGTGACCCTAAACCTCTGACTGCCAGAAGCTCAGAGGAGGATGCAGGGGTGGATGTCTCCAAAATTGGCCTGTTCATGCCCCTGGAAGCTTTGTTGCAGGCCTCTGTCAGAGATAGGATATTAGGTTATAAGGACAATTAGTCTGGCTGTTCTCACATGTTTTTGGTATGACTTGGAGGCTGCTGAGGTGAGGAGAAAAACAAATAAACCGGTATGGGTTATCAGCAGGGCCTCAATTCAGGATCTTCAGATTAAAAAAAAAAAGCACAGATATCTATTTGGCAGCAACAGGAAGCTCTTATCTTTGTCCAGTGAATATAAGGAGACTTGACGCCTACCTTCTCAGTGTTGGAAGCAACAAAGGAATGAGCCTAGGTGACTGCTCTCCCGGTCTACCTAGAGTTCCTGCTTTGGATAAGGTTTCTGTGATATTTTCAAGGGGTATCAGACTCATGTCATACTTGGACTGCAGCTATTTGAGGCAGGCATTGTCTCTGTTTGTTGTTTGTAGCCTGATTGCCACAATGATGCTATGATCAGCACTTTTTAGGAATTTTTTGAAGAAACCTTTTATCATTAATTATTTTACAGGGCTATCCCGGCTCCTCTGAAAGCTTTGTCAAAAGGGTCTAGCATAGCTAGTCATCTGCTCTATGTCTACACTACAGAGTTTTTCCGGGATACCAGAGGTAACCCGGAAAAACTCTGCTGTGTCCAGGGAACGTGTCTGCTCTTCCGAAAATTTTTTTGGAAGAGCAGACACGTTTTTTCATCATCCCTGTAAACCTCATTTTGCAAAGAAGAAGGAATGTTCTGAAAAAGGGGTTATTTCTGACATTTGGCCCAGTATAGATGGGCCAAATGTTGGAAAAGCCTCTTCTGAAAAAAGAAAGGGAAAAAGCCACGTAAATTTCAGTTCACAATTTGCATTGCTTTTTCCAGAAGAACACTGTATTGTAGACATAGCCTTGGTGTGTAGGGTATTCCGCTGATGTGTTAGAGATCTGAGTTCATGTCCTTGTGCTGTCTGATTTAGATGAGCCACTTAAAGCCAGATCTCCTGTGTCCTAAACCCAGAACTGTTATGGAGCAACTGGCTCTTTGTGGTGTTTCTGTTGTTTTAAAACAACAATAAAAAGCCTTTGAAAGATCCTAGTTTCATCCTAGAGCGGAACAGAGGAAAAACTTCCAAACTCAGATATGCGTGGGATGGAAAAAACACCTCTCTCTCCAACATTCTCATTCCTGATCAGAGTCCTGTAAGCACTTTCACAACATTACCGTTACAAATATATTTAGATGATTACTGTGTAGGAATGACTGGGACTACAAATTGGCTGGGAAAGTTGGTGCAGGGGCAGGTGAACATGACCTGATTTGAGATGGCTTTCTAGGTCGGTTTTTCTGGCTCTCGATTCAGAGGTTGGAAGAGTGCCCATTCTGGAAAAGGAGGATAAAGTTGAAGCTTTTACAAATGATTTGATAGTTGGCACATAGTTTAGCTTTTAACTTAATTAAAATCAACCATTTAGCCCTCTTCTTAATTATGGGTTTTGGAAACTTCAGAATTAAAAAACCCATAGTGTTAAAATTAACATCAGTCAATGCCACCCCTACACTGGAAACTGCTACAATACATTTGTATACAAGTGGAATCCATTTTTGCCCATCTTACAGCTATTATTGGAACTGTAGAAAGATTGAAATGAAAGCATAACGAGCATTCAGATGAGTTACATGTGGTGTTAGTACGATACTGCTGCATTAGAAGTACTTGTAGGGAACACCTGTATATTGGAGCACACATAAGCTATGACCACTGTGTTGTAAAACATTAATACATCCCTTTGTTTTCATGCTTGGAGATTTATAAAACTTGAGGATTGTGGATGTGTTTGCCGAGATGAGTCTCTCTGGGTATGTCTACACTACAGAGTTAGTTCGAACTAACATCCGTTAGTTCGAACTAACTTTCATAGGCGCTACACTAGCGCTCCGCTAGTTCGAACTTAATAAAAGGAGAGAGACTGAGGAAGGGGTTAGAACTATTATGGGTCTCCCTGAAGAAAGGAAGAGTAAGAGCAAATATGACCTGATCTTGACCAAACCTGGAGAGGACAGAATGATGGGTGAATCTCTATGGAGGGAGCTAGAAAGGCATATGGGAAGTGACTAAAGATGTCACAGCAAGAAATGAAGAAAATACCGTGGGAAGGGAAATGTGAAGGGTTCCCCAATTTACATCCTGGGACTGTGCAACCTCTGTGACTCCTTTAACTCACCATCCTGCATTGTTTGTCAAGCAGCAAAGCCCTCCAGGCCCAGTTATCACTCAGCACAGCATAATATGGAGCACCACGCTCAGCTGTTGGTTGCATGAATGCTCCCAGAGCCACTCATGAATCCCTCAGAGCAAGGCACACGCCAAATTCACCTTCAGCTCCCAGAACTGTATTGCAGGAGCATACTGTCTAATTTATTAATTGATCCACTATTTCATCAATGGAAAGTGGATATATGCCAGCCTTTGTAAAACCCCTGACCCAATTTACCGACCACGTCAGGCAAACTCACTGGAAGGAAAACAATAAAACAAGTTTGTTGACGACCAAAGGTAAGACTGAAAGGGACTAGAAGTGATTGGCAAAAGGTCAGAGTAGTTACTAAAATAAAATAAAATAAAATACAAAATAAGCAATCAGTCTAAACTTTCAACTTTATTAGATTGTGCAACAGCTAGATGAAGCAACTTTTCTCACCCGCCTTGAATAATGCAGTGCTCAGTATCCTCTGTTGGCATCATCAGTCTTCTTTTCAGTGTCCTTATTATTTGTAATGTAGATGGGAGCAGGACAAAGGTGAAACATGGGACCCCACGGTCCTTTTATACCCTCAGTCCTATGTGCTAGGAGTATGCAGGTCCAGGTATGTCTGTTGGCATTGCTGAGTCTATAGGCAAGGCTTGGCAATTACTGCATAAGACCACAGCAATGGGAGTTGTTGAATTGTAACTCCTTTGCTGGAAAATGGCTGTTGTTTGTTATTTTGACTCTAGCCTGGGCGCTTGTTACTTTCCTTGCTGTCATCTCTGGGGAGCTAATATTCCTCAATATATAGCACATTTTAGTGACCACCATACAACACACTAGCATAATTTCATATGCACTAAAGATACACACATTTAGATAAAACAATGATTTTTAGCTGTGTGAAAGGATTCAGCTAGCACTCATGTGCATGTCCCCTGTGGAGGAATAAACCCAAATGTCATGTTATCTTGTGCTGTACAGAGGGATTTCCACAATATAAGCTGCTGACCCTGGGGCTCCATTCCTTGCCTTACAGCTCTGTTCCTGGCCCCAGCCTGGGGCTCCGCAGCTGCCCCCAGCTGTGGCACCAGCTTGGGATGGTGAGCGGTTCAGTCTGGGGTAAGTGTGTGTGTGTGGGGGGGGGGGGTGTGCAGCTTGGCACCCCCACCAGGGCTGTCCCTATGCATACACCAAATTTTGGGGTGTCCCTACACTGCCATGTGTGTTTGTATTCTTCAGGACTGTTCTGTGTTATCTCCACTGCCTGGTTGCTCTCCAGCCCTTCCTCCAAGCTGATCTCTCCTGCGGGTGGCAGGCCTTCTCCCTTTTCCCTCTCCCTCCTGTGCTGCTAACTGAGGTATCCCTCCTGGTCTGCTGGCCCCAAGGAAACCCTAGTAGATGTTGTGCCTGGAGAGAAGGGAAGCCCCAGCCCCGCAGCAGAAGCTACATGGGGTGGGGGATGGAAGCCCCAGGTCCTCGCAGAAGTCACAAGGGGCTCTTCAAGCCTAGGTAGAAGCCACGTGGAGGGGGGGCAGTCTCAATTGCATAGGCTCCCATAAATTCACCCCCAAATTAAAAATTGTTCCAGCACTACTGAGAGAAGATGATAGCTCAGGCCCTCAAAGGAGGACTGTGGCCTAGAAAAGGTGAAGAGTAGCTGATTGGGACTATTTTTTGAAGAAGTTTGTGGTTGGTGGAGGGGGAAGGACTGGTTTTTTTCCTTTCTGAGTTTTGGTCTTTGTTATCCTGGAAGGAGTGGAGTCTTAATTCAGATGGCTAAACAAAACCAACATGTGCGAGGGAGACTGAAGTACTTGTTACATCCGACGGTGATGAGGTAAACCAGATACATATATAAGCAATCCTGAACTGTAAGGAGAAAGTTCTTAGTCATCGGCCTTTTCCCCTCCTCTCTGCCCCCATCCCTATGTTACCCTTCCCAACACCTTTCTGACAATAGGGATTTTAAATTTTGTGAATACAATATTAAATTTGCACAGCTAGTAATTAAAAATGCAGACATTTCCCACAGCTACATTGTACTTTCCCCCCTTGTTCTGATTATGAGTATCATAATAGTTTGCTCCTCTGAACAATATACTTTCTGTCTGAAGAGTGATGGGAGTCCAACTCTAACTTTGATTATATTGTTATCAGATTTTAACTAGAGATGTGCCTGCTGCATCCACAATCAGACTGTGATTTGTTTTTAAATTGTTCCTCAAAGTCTGCGTATAATTTTTACCTATGGATGGGTCACATGCTGTTCAGAATGGGGATTTGTTTATTTATTTTGAGCAAGTTCAAACTGTCAGTGGTCACCTAAAACACGAGATATTACCCCTGCTTCCTGATTATTGTTTTGGTTATTGTAATCAATTTATTTTGGTCAGAAGATGACATTTATTTCAATGGCTTCAAAATTTGGGGCAGAGGAAGGTTTTACACACCTGTAAGACCAAATAGTTACCTTGTCTGACTGGGCAAATAAAAATATGATGTAGAATTCACAAAAATATTTGAGTATTTCCAACTTATGCAGCTCTAGTAGCTGGGGGTATGTCTACACTACCCCGCTAGTTCGAACTAGCGGGGTAATGTATGCATACCGCACTTGCTAATGAAGCCCGGGATTTGAATTTCCCGGGCTTCATTAGCATAAGCCGGGAGCCGCCATTTTTAAATCCCCGCTGCTTCGAACCCCGTGCAGCGCAGCTACACGGGGCTCGAACTAGGTAGTTTGGACTAGGTTCCTATTCCGAACTACCGTTACTCCTCGTGAAACGAGGTGTACCGGTAGTTCGGAATAGGCACCCTAGTCTGAACTACCTAGTTCGAGCTCCGTGTAGCCGCGCTGCACGGGGTTCGAAGCAGCGGGGATTTAAAAATGGCGGCTCCCCGCTTATGCTAATGAAGCCCGGGAAATTCAAATCCCGGGCTTCATTAGCAAGTGCGGTATGCATACATTACCCTCCTAGTTTGAACGAGGAGGGTAGTGTAGACATACCCCCGGGTTACTCTAGTAATGAGCACAGTATAAAAATCTGAAGTCCTTTTCCCCCTCAAATAAACAAATGTTTATTCTGACAATCAAAGAAATAAAATCTTTTTTTCAGAATAGTGCCACATTTTATTTGTTACTGCTAGGATGTGCTGCTTTCTAGACTATCAGAAGGCATTTTATATGCTTGACCTTATCTAAGGGTCTCCATTAATTCAGATTGTGGTCTCTTACAAATTCATATCACTAGATGCTCACTGAAAGCTGCAGGTTTTTTACAGACTTAAAAAAAACACATAGGAATCATAGAATCATAGAGCTGGAAGAGACCTCAGGAGGTCATCAAGTCCAGCCCCCTGCAGAGCCAATCCCAACACAGCAAAAAGCAGAAGCACGCTACACCACCACTGTCTCTCATAGATCATCAGATCAACACTACTGCAGAAGTCTGGGGGAGGTGCAAATGGGAGCAGAGCAGTTCAAGGGAAAAAGGCTTTATGGAGAACATCTACCTCTAGACTGCTTCCATCTGAAATATGGGAAATCAAGATGAGAGGCCTCCAATTGTAACTGTACAGGTATGACAGCAGGGGAGAGGAGATCCACTATTTTGGAAAGTTGGGAACTCTAGGACTAGTTCTACCACTGATGCTACATCTTAACTGCAAGCTTCTTTTGGAAGAAGCTTTTCTGGAAGAGATCTTCTGGAAAAACTTCTGAAAGAGAGCATCCACACAGCAAAAGTGCATCGAAAAAGCGATCTGCTTTTTTGAAAGATAGCGTCCACATCCAGGCACGTTGATTGGACACTATCTCACATTTCAGTTGTGATTACTATAGATGGAGTGGCCACCAGCGCATCTGTGCTTTTTCCTGGAGGCCTTTTCTTTCAAGACCCAGAATATCAACAAGCCCAGACATATATGTAGATACATCCCCCTTTGGAGTGTCTTATTTTTAATAGAAAAGTCAATGCAGAACATAAACAAAATCTTCATTTTAGCTGGGTGACCAGGTAATTCTTATTCTGTCTGTCCTGCCATCTATGTCCAGGGCTGAGTTCCATTCAGACTCTTCATCATGAGTTCTCTCAGCTCAGGTCTCTATCCCTTGAGTTAGCCCTCTTGTCACTTTCAGTGTAGGATCCTTCTCTGGAGTCAGAGGTCTTTGGGAGTCCACCCACAGCAATTCTTCTCTAGGGGCAACACATGGTTCCTTTCAGGCTGGGCTTCTTGCTGGTGCTTGGGAGACCCCTGTGTTGAGATGAGGCTCTTCTGGATGCCTGCCCACTTCAGCTCTCTGTCTAAGACCACCCCTTCCAGGCTCCCCATTAGCTTTCTGACTACAGGATCATTGCTTCTAGGCTTCCTGCTCAGCCTTCCTGTGAGCTCTTTTCCACAGGTGCCTCCTATCTCCTTGCAAGTCTTTTTTTTTTTTTGTTGTTGACTGATCTTGGTAACATTTATTAAGTCTAGGTGCTCATTTGTTAACCACTATTAATCCACCAGCTCAGGCAGTCAGATACTCTCAGGTGGGCCTTCAGAAGGCAGTGATGGGCAGACTGGGTCCTCACTCTCCTTGGGGAAGACTCATTACTCTGTGACACTGCAGTAGAAGCAGCTGTACCTCAGGTCTGGGCTCAGTACTAGGACACCTACAGATGTGTAAGTACCTATTGAATCCAGGTCCTTGTTAGACTGTACAGATTGCAGATTGGTTACAAAGAGGATGTCTGTTAGGAATCTTCCTTTGAAAAGGTTGGTTTCAATATGTATTCTCGGGTCTTCAAAAACAGTCTTTGGATTGTATTAATCTATGATAAACTAAAAGTGGAGTAAGATATATACCCAACAGGAGGAATTCATTTTATCTAGTGTCCACTGGGGTAGTTGACACTGTAAGAGGAGCTTTGAAATGACACCAAATTATTCAGCAAACAGGACTGTTTTGGGGAATATTAATACTTGAGCATCTGTACTCTGGCAAAGGAGTCCTCTCTGACTAGCATGCTAAACTCTGTGGCTCTAGTTACCTAAGCGAAGATGGAATCCAGTTCAGAAGCAACAGTAGCATTGCTGTCTCCTATCTTTATTTCTCATCACAATTAGAAACTTCATTGCTGCAGGGGATTGTTATTTCTTGCCTTTGACTTTGCCCACAGCCATGCTGTGAGATCCGTTCCAGCTGGAAAGCAATGGCTTGACAATCTTTCCCTAGAAGCCCACATATCTTGCTGAGATTCCTTGACAGTAAGTGCACTCTGTGTTCATAACCGAAAAATGATTCCTTTGCTCCTCCTGAATCATAGTCACCAAGTCCAATTTGCCAAGGACTAGTGGAAAGTCTGACTGGATTTGTAGAACCATAATCTGCATGGTCAAAGGGCAGATCAGAAGATACCAAGTAAAAATACCATCATAATTAGAGGGTAAGGTCAAATATACTGGATGGGAGGTTAAGTATCCCTTGAAGGAATCGTTTTGACCTTCACCTAATGTCATCTTAATGACATAGAACAGTACTCAAAATATAGTGATAACAGATGGACAATTACCCAATAAGAGAAAATGGGACTGCATTCCCAAGATACAAATGATGCCGAAAGAAGACTGTGCAGAAACTCAGTTTGAGATAAGTTGACTCCAGCCACATAATTAACATAGCTAGACTTGTGTATCTTAATTCTACCCTCTGTTGCAGTGTAGACCAGGGCTTCGAGTAGGATGAATTCCACCCTTGCTATATATCCTCAGAGAAGCCTTTCAAAAGCCAGGCTTACTATATATCTGGTGCTGTAGCAGAGGGGCAAGGTGCAGGGCTTCATTAAAGGGCATATGCAATATGTAAAGGTATGAAAAGAGATTAAAATCGAATAAAAAATATGTCAATTTATTTATTGCTTAAGAGTTTTTAAATTATGGTGTATCCAGTCTGGTACTGCATAGCACATTTTTTCCAAAATGTCAGTTGTCCTTCACTGACTGGTAATATTTTAATCCACTAGCTTGTCAGAGGGTGGCAATGTAAGTACACAAAATAACCACATTGCCCATTATCTAGTGCTTCCTATACTTCAGAGCAACCAACCTTTCCTGAAAGAGTCACAGCATTCTCTTTGCTTTTTACAGTAACTTTCTGGTTCAGAATAGTGATAGAAATGTAGCTGTGTTAGTCTGGGGTAGCTGAAGCAAAATGCAGGACAATGTAGCACTTTAAAGACTAACAAGATGGTTTATTAGATGATGAGCTTTCGTGGGCCAGACCCACTTCCTCAGAGTTGTGTGAGTGCTATTCTAAACAGACAGGGTGGTCCTGAAACCCCTCCCCCCCACTCTGCTTAAAGACTGCCTAGTATATTGATTCTTATCCACCGGGGGAGAAATATACTGTGCTTATTTTCACTTCAACCATGTTCATTGTTGACTGAATTTAGTTCAGGTCTGCTAGAGAAAATACAAAAGGCTGTCTCATGTCTTTCTTGTTGGGTGTTGTTCCTGTGTCTTCGCTACTAAACTTTTCTGCTCTGGCAGGCCTTTCCATCTTTGGTTACAACTGTATGCCCCTGAACTAATAAAGTTGCAGGGAGTTGTAAAGTACTTGTTTATTTACAAGAAAAGCACTGTGCTGTGTGAACCAGAACATCCTAGAGTGCCATGATCCTTTCTTACTCCCTTTTATCTTCCTCCAGTCATAGTTAAGTTTCTCTCCTTTAATCAAAGAGGACTATAGCCATGATAAACAAGATTAAACCTCCTCATTTCCAATAATAACTTTGTCCTGTTCTTAACTGTATTTATGTACACCTAATATTTCTTTCCTACAAAATATTTTTATGGACAACTGTGCTAATCATGACCAGGGACAATGAGGGATTAAAATAGATCTGAATTCTGAGTTTTCTGAAAATATCTGAAGTGTAGTAAAAATATCTGAAGGGGCAACTCCATATCTGGATTATGCACACATGTATTCATCCTTTTGAGAATGTGTATTTATAATAGCTAAAATGAGGACAGATTTCATGAAATAATTCTTTGCATTCTTACAGAGACTAACAAGTCTGCATTCTTGCATGGTTACTTGTACCACTAGATGGTGCTAATATACCTTGATGTCTCTTTCAGCATACTGCAGAGGCACAGAATTAGCTTTGTATATTTGGTGTATGCTTGATCTCAAATATGTGCAGTTTGCAAAGCTGCACAGGCTTGTGGAGAGAAATGTGGAGCTGCACTACATCATGTTTGCTGGGATTCCCCACTCCCTCTCCCCTTCAATTTCACTGACACTGTAGGAATTCGATGCCAGTGAGTTCCATAACATAGTTGTGCCACACTAATGTGAGCGAGGGCATCATTGCACAAATACACACAGGGCTACTGGAGGAAGTTCATGGGCATACTTGGGCAACCTGTAGAAAAAAATGTTTGGGGAAAGTGTCCACTATCGTCCTTCAGGATGAGGAGTAGAATTGGGTACGTGTGGCAATAAATAAATATTGCTTTTGATGACCATATGTATATATATTGGCAAAGCAGAGTGTTGTCCTTAAAACAAATTTCACATTGACCACAGTACTGTTGGTGAGCTGCAATTCACTCTTATCAAGCAGCTGATTTGCACTAATCCTGGTGCACCTTCCAATCCTTGATTTTGTTTTGTTTTGTTTGTTTTTTTAAATTTTAACCTTTTGAACTAAATGACAGTTTATTATATTTGTATCTTTAGATATTTCATTGCTGTAACATTCACTTGCTTGTATTTCCTCATCTGATATATAAAAACATATATCTAGGAATAAAGCATGCAGGCCATACTTTTAGAATAAGGGTCTTCTATCCTGGGAAGCAGCGACTGTGAACAAGATTTTGTGGTGGTTGTGGAGAATAATCAGCTGAACATGAGCTTTCCGTGTGACAATGTGGCCAAAAAGAGGAAATGTGATCCTGGGATTCATAAACAGTGGCATCCTGAGTATGAAATACGAGTAGAGATGTTCTATTACCTCTCTGGATTTGGCAATGGTGTGACAGTTGTTGGAATACCGCATGCAGTTGTGGTGCCCACAATTCAATAAGGATGATGATAAAGAGGCAAAAGTTCAGAGAAGAGTCATGAGAACGATCAGAAAACATGCCTCATAGTGACAGTCTCAAGGGGCTCAATCTATTTAATTTAACTAAGAAAAGGTGACTTGATTACAATCAGCATCTATCACAGAATCATAGAATACTAGAACTAGAAGGGCCCTCAAGAGGTCATTGAGTCCAGTCTGCTGACCTCATGGCAGGGCCAAACACCATCTAGATCATTCCTGATAGGTGCCTATCCAATCAGGGGAACAAATATTCAATAATGGGCTTTTCAATCTAGAAGAGAAACACAGTCCCAATTAATATTATCTGCTGGCTGAAAGCTGAAGCTGGACACATTCAGGTGTTAAATAGGGAGCAATCTTTTGACAGTAAGGATAAACCAATGGGATAGCTTACCAGTAGTTATGGTGGATTCTCCAGCACTGACAATTATTTAAATCAAGAGTAGATGTTTTCTCTAAGTCATGCTCTAAAAATTATGTTGGGGAAGTTCTATGTCCTGTGTTACACAGGAAGTCAGACTAGATGATCACAATTGTCCCTTCTGCCCTTAGAATTTGTGAATCTTGATGTCATCCTCCATGCCATGTCTATTTTATATTGTACAATTTCTTAGAAGAGTGATTCCTCTACATATCAAGCACCCTGCATACTCCTGGGACAGTATGTACCAAGTAATGGGTAGAGGGTGTGTGTGTGTCTTGGAGGTTCTGTGGCAAGGCCAGGGACAACCTGTTCTGTTGTACATTATAGTAACTGTCCTGTGACAAAAGGGTCCATATGGGGTATGTCTCTCTTAGACTAGCTAGAGGCTGATGGCGAAATGTTCCTGAGCTAATATGAAAGTTGAAAATTCTTAGATCCTAAAATAGAAACCATATAAAGGTGAATAATATTCCTTTGCTTTCTCATGTCTACTGAAAAATCTCCAAGCATTCAGCAGACATTAATGAACTAAGCCATCATGTACCTAAGAGGAAGTTCAGTAGCGGTATCCCACTGTAGGTGGATCACTTGTCTGAGAAGTCTGTTGCAGCACTACAAATGGAGAATAAATCTTCTATAATGCCTATATCTTAGCTGCAAGTCCACCTTTCCTAATATTGGTACCCAATAAAGGAAAGATATTTAGCCCTAGAAAAAAAAGTGGGAGATTGGTCCTTATTAAGAAAAGAATCACTGCTGATGTATCTAATGGAGGCTAGGAACTTTAAGCTGTACTCCTCAGTAGACAGCATGTCTACATTGCAATTTTAAAAAGCCCACAGTTGGCTCATACCAGGTGATTTGGGCTAAGGGACTGTTTAGTTACAGGTTGGGGTTGAAGCCCAAGCTCTGGGACCTTGCTGGAGGGAGAATGGCCTGAGTAAGCAAGCATGGGTCAGCTGCAGGTGTCTAATTGCAGTGTTTACATACCTGTAAGCATCTTAGGCCAGGGACTGTCTTCTATGTCATACATGATGCCACACACACACTTGATACTTAAGTGGAAATGATAAAAGCAGGATGCCCTTTAATAATTAAAACTGGGGGTGTGATGGATAGGCGGGGTGCTGGCCAGCACTCCTTGTAGTCTGTGTTCCTGGTTCAAAATGATCCCACCACTCTGCCACCATGTCAGGGCGGCTCCCCACTCTGGCACTCTGAGTGCAGAAGGTTGGGGACTGCAAAAGACCTTAAATACCTTGCCTTTATAGGCTCTGCTTAACAAACAAACAAACAAACAAACCACAAAACCCTCCCCAGAGTCACAGATGTACTGGCTCTGGAAGGTAGGCTGCCACCATCAAGTGATTTTTAAAGAACCCTGAAAAAACAGGAAGGAACACTTGAATTCCTTCCCCAGAGGTACCCGAAGCACTTCTGCCACAAGAGAGCTTAAAAAAAGAAATGAAAGAAAACAAACTGTGTCTTTGATAGCTGACCTCCCGGGCTAGGCAAGCACACACACAGACCTGTTCTCTTCCAGGACCCAAGAATCAAATCATTGCCTTAAAAAAGATTATTTTATTAACAAAAAGCAAAAAGGATTTCCTTAATGAAACATACTTGGTTGCTAGCTGTTACAGAGCAATTGAAAAGAGCAAATTAAAACACAGAGAACATAGTATCTCTGGGTACAGCTTATATAGTGAATGCGGGGGAAAGAGCACAAGGATTTCACACAGAGCAGTTTAACCAAACAACCAAAACAAAGAAAAATACCCTGATCGTGTCTAAATAGACATTTTCCCCTTATTTACTCACAATTCCTTCATGATCCGGTCCACTTCCATGCCCTGAATTCCTTGGAGGCATGCTAGTTCTGATTACTGCATGTTGCTCCCTCCAGCCCTTAACTTAGAACTTACACAAAGGAAGAAGCAGCTAGGTATCTATATACAATTCAAATTTTAACAGTCTTTCCCATTGGCTTTCCTGGCTTTCTGCCAACACCCCCGCTAGCTACCTGAGTTTAACCCGTTAGTCACCAGGTGCTGAACAGCACTCCTCCTATCCATCACAGAGAGTTTCACACAAATTTGTTCACATCTCATCAACCCTGAACAGCATATTTCTTAGCAGACACCCATAATTAAGTAAGGATGATTACACTTGCTTAGAAAGTATAGTTGTGGGAGAGGAAGAAAGGGCTTACAGTAAAGCTTTCTTCTGCCCCCCCCCTTCCCTGCATGAATATAAGTGTAGTTGTATACTTTAGAGAAGGAGGAGGTTAATAAACTTCATAGTTGTATCACATTCTTATAGCTTAAGTGAAACAGAAAACATTACTAAAAGTACAAAAGTTGTTTATATGAGCTAAAGAAATAATTATCAGATTATTCATGGCTTTGTAAAGAATGGGAATGATAAGCAGCCTAGCCATTGTGATGTGATTAATATTAGCTAAGCATTGTGAAGCTATAAAGAGCTCTATAAATGTTAACCATTATTATTATAATTGTTTAGAGTGATGGAAGGAACAGTGAAACCCACTTACCACGTGCAGTGCAAAGCTCTCAGAAATAGCAGTTTAGAATGGAGAGATTTACAGATGGGATAAAAAGCATTATCAGCTGGTGAGTTCTCTTTATTGCTCCTCTCTGAGGTTTGGGAGATTGGCCACCTGAAGAGACATGTTTCATAGTTATTGCCAGAATTAAAAAATACTGTACATTAGAGCTACCAACATTTGTCCAGCTGTGGGCCTTAGGGTTTCTTCAGACTGCCAACTGCTGTAAATGTAAATGTTTTAATGCTATGTAAGGAGACGTAACCACGAAAACTGCGATCCCAACATGCAGTACTTTTTTTTTTAATCAGATTGACTTTTGAGTTAAATCAATATGGAGAAATACAGCCTGGAAATAGTAACTTTCCCTTGAATATCCGGGCCACAATGGATGGTGTTTGTTCACGGACCATGTTTCCTATATGTGCTGAATAAAATCATATTGATTCCCTCAAGTATTCCCCTAGTAGAACTGAATGGAAACTGGAATATCTGCTTTGAGGGAAATGTTAGTATCCCAAATTTTTTAGTTCCAATGGGGAGAGAAAAGACAAAACATTTATATTTGGGACCTTGGAACTGTTCTGTTTTGATAATGCTCTAATGTTTGTTTTTGTTTTAACTCTTGATTCATTTCAAGTTTATTATCTACATAATAACTATAACAGGTATTAAAAGCATTTTTTTAAGTCACAACAAAAGCAAAGTAAAGCATTTAATTTTGACAATGTGGACACATTTTGTTTAGATTTTTCCCATTGGATCTTATCAAAATTGTCACATTCCTGTGATATGCCTTGATTTTTTGGCGAGATTACGTCTTTCATGGAAAACTGCATCTTTAATGGAGAGGCTAGTGTGTCTGCTACTAATTAGCTGACTCTTGGCTTAAGAGAAGGCACCTGTCTTCTCAAGAGAAGCCAGCAGATCAGAGTGGCTGGGGCTGGGTGAATCAGACTTGGTGAGGCCTGTGAGTAGGTTACAAAAGGTGCGCAGAGAACTAATATGGGACTTTTTCTGTCTGAGGGAGAGAGAGAGGGAGAGGGTATGTCTACACTACAGAGTCAATTCGAAATAACAGACATTATTTCAAATTAACTTTAATAGCTGTCTACACATATAAACCGCTATTTCAAAATAAGTTTGGCTGACCTGATGTCCTGCTGGAGCCGGTTTCAGCTGCCCTTAAATGCGACCCAGTGTCCAATCAGTGTGGATGCGCTATTTCAAAATAGCAAAATGCTATTTTGAATTAGTTTTTGGGTCTAGATGCGTTATTTCGAATTAACTTATTTCGAACTAACTAATTCGAAATATGTTAATTCGAAATAGTGCTGTAGTGTAGACATACCCAGAGAGACTAAAGAGAGGTCCCAGTGGTGAGGGAAGGAGATTCAGGAACAAGAGGAAGGCCCAGGAGAGTGGTGCTGTGGCCACTGTCCCACACAAGGGTAGGGAGCTAAGAGAAAGCCCGGAGGCACGTGAGGCTTTCACTGAGGCCAGGATGGATGGATTTTGTGAGGCCCCAGTGAGTTGTAAATCATGATGGCCCCCCTCTTACACATGGTGTCTGCATTGGGAAACATTCATTTGCCTTTCGGCATCACTTTTGGTAAAACTTGGTAGGCAAAACCATCATTGGTGAATGAAGACCTGTCCAGATTCAAGGTTGATTGTGACATCATGGCTTGTAGTATAACACAGTCAGAGCTTTAGACTTCTTTATTCTTTCTTTTTCAAATTATCGGACTGTTCCGTTTTAAATTTGTACTAATAGGAAGAGACCCATCCTAATTTTAGCTTTTATAGTTCCTAGGGCAAGCAGTCACAGCTTCAGGAGACCATAGAGAGTTGTGAGAATTTGGATGGGGCATTATCCTTGTTTCATCTTTCAGTTTTGTTGCCAAAAATTATGACTGAAACACCTATATTTGATTATTATACATGTAGGACCACAGGTCTGGATAATGCTTCACAGATACAACAAGACAAGGCCCCAGCCTTGAGGAGTTTTCAGTCTTAATTTATACAGGAACCATAGTTGAAATCATATCATAGAGGAAGGAGAAAACAAGAGGAGTAAGGATATTGGAGTATCAAATTAGCATACAGTACATATCCAGTGGCATTTGAACATAATTTAACAGATTATAGTTTAGAAATTTCAGTTTACTGGGAACTGACTTGCAGAGTAACAGCATTGTAATGATTCTTAAAACAGTTCAGAGACAAACTCTGAAGTGATTCAGTGGATGATTCATTTGTCATATTGATATTAAATCATCAACAGTAGCTAACTGTGACACATACAGCATGTACAGAGAAGACAAAGCCAAGACTAAATTGGGATTTAGCATGCATTTATGATTTAGTCATCTGGATAACAGAAACAATGTAGCTAGAGATTATAATGACCCCAAAATAATTTCCAAATATTTTGATACTTTGAAATGACGTACACTCATATTTGGAGAAGAATTTCTATGGCCACATAATCTACCTGCTAAGATCAACTAATGGAGATGCCCATTTAAATTTGTGATCTTTGTTTCTCAGCTAATTTGTTGTTGGAAGCTAGGTTCCCCAAAGCTGAGCAGCCGCATAGCTTCCCAGTAAGCCTGATGGAGGAGCTCAGGGCAGCAGCAGGAAGAGATATCTCTTCCCAAGTCCTGAAGCAGCTGGCCCCAGCACAGAGCTGCCACTGCTGGCAGAGGGGAGCCCCTCCCTGCTGTCCGCAGCATGGAGCTGCCATAGCCAGGGGAGAAGCTCCTCCCTTGCCATCTCCAGCAAGGAGCTGCACAGGTAAGCCCAAGCCCCAACACTCTGCCCCACCTTGAGCTCCCACCCCACCCCGAGCTCCCTTCTGCCTCCCAAAGCCCTCAGCCTTGGCTGCACCCCAATGCTGAACCATCCCCCCTTGCACTCTAACCCCCAGTCCTGAGCTCCTCCCCAAACCTGGAGCTCCCCCTGCACCTCAAACCATTCACCTTCAGCCTCACCCCAGAGCCTGAACTCCCAGCCCCAACCCTTGTACTGCCCTGAGCCCTTCAACCCCAGGCCCCCCCTAGAGTCTACATCCCCAGCCTGAGCCCTCACACTCCTGCATCCCAACACTCTGCCCCACTCCTGAACCCCCTCCCACACTCCAACTCCCTTGGCCCCACGCCCACTACATGTATTTTGTTATGTACAACCAATACGAAGGTGATGTGCCTCGCATCACCTCCACATTAGTGCACATAAGAAAATTCATTCTGCTCAGAGGTGAAAAAAAATAGAGGGAACACTGCTTATGAGCAACCAGTTTAATTAGTCTCAGGCCTAATCTGTACCTACAATTTAGGACAACATAGCTACAGCACTCAGGGTTGAAAAAATCCCCACTTCTGAGTGCTGCAGCTATGCCAACCTAACCTCCAGTGTAGCTGCAAATAGGATGATGGAAATATGCTTCTGTCAACCTAGCTACTATCTCTAGCTATCTCATAACTGAGGGCTAAAGCGCTGCTAGTCAATACAATGACTTGTATTGGTTTAGATGGCAGGTGAATGCAGCTATAAAAATAATATATAAAAATGAAAGAAAGGAGAATTTGATAGTAATGACTATAAGTAAGTTAGGAATTATAGAAAATTGTTAAGGGAATAGGGTTGCCAGATGGTTTCAACAAAAATACTGGACACACTTGACATTACGTCACAATCTACATTACATCTTATTTAGAAAATATCGTTCATTTATATTTTCTCATTTATATTTTCTCAATTTATTTCCCGAACAGAAGGCTCAAATCCTGGACTGTCTGGTTCAAAACCAGACACTTGGCAACCCTGTAAGGGAAGCAATGGGACACAAAGAGAAATCTATGGCCCACAGAGTTAGGGACAATAAGAAGGAAGTTTTAAAAATATATTAGGAGCAAGACTAATACCTGACAATATTAACTAGTCCATTGCTAGATGGAACTGATAGAATTATTAGTAAAACTACAGAAAAGACAGAGGTGATCAAAAACCATTTTTGTCTGTGTGAGGGGAAAACAGAAATAACATAGTCTCATCATATGATTGTTACACTGTAATTTTAGTGCCTTCTTGGCCAAGATGGAGTATGCTCTGTAGGTAGCTCTGTCCAAGAAAAGGCATGCACAAGAATGCAGCAGGGAAAGTCCCTACAGTTTCAGAACCCCTGTTTTCTGCAATGCTACACAGAAGCAATTTTTCCAAACCCACTAAGGCCATATTTATACTTATACTAAATCGATCTTCTGGTATTTAATTTAGCAGGTCTAGTAAGGATCCACTAAATCGAATGCTCAGGGCACTCTCAGGTCACACCACTCCCGTCGACCTCCTACTGTGGAGATAGGACCAAGTCCAGCTTAAGGTACATTAACTCCAGCTACATTATTTACATAGCTGGAGTTGCTTAAGCCAATCTTCTGGGGATAGTATAGACCTTGGTTAAATGGTCACAGCCACATTGACAGAGTACAATGAATATGGGGAATGGAAATATTATATTTACAGAGGTATAAAAGGAGAAAAACAACAGGAGGAATAGTAAAGCAGGGTTGCATGCAACACAAGGGCCCTCGGTATCACCACAGTCTAGAGGGGAAGACACCAAGCAGAGTTCAGGAGTCCTGGGCAAACTTTCAGTCCAGTGATGAGTCTTGGATGCTCCTGCTCATGTTCCATGCCAATAACTTTCTCCGTGGCCCAATGCTCCTCCTGGTGCCTGTCCTGGGGCAGCCCCAATTGGTCACTCTGTCCCTCCCAACAGGGCTGTCCCTAGGCTGAGCGCAGGGCTTGGAGTAACCTCCCCCCAATGCCTCAGACATAGGACTCGGGGCAACCCTCTCCCACCACTGAAGGCCCTGCCCTGACTCTGCTCTGCCCCCCACCCTGCCCCCACCTCCAGCTTTTCCCCAATCTCACCCCTGCTCTCCCCCCTTCCACCGCCATTGCTCCCCTTGCCTGAAGCCCCTTTCCCCCTGAGCAATATAAGCCTGGGCATTATCCGAGGGGCCTGGCACAGGGCAGCAGCACAGCAGCAGGGGTTCCCCCCACCCCTGACACTCCACAGCAGTGGGAGCCAGTGCAATCCCAACTATATATACAATGTGATGGGGACTAATTTAGCTACAACTACTCAGGAGAGAGATCTTGGAGTCACCGTGGCTAGTTCTCTGAAAACATTCACTCAGTGGCAGACAAAAAACAAATGGAATGTTAGGAGTCATTAAAAAAGGGATAGAGAATAAGACAGAAAATATCAAGGAGCTGATAGAGGAGGTATCTGAGCCTTTAGCTATGGTTTTTGAAAAATCATGGCAGAGAGGGGAGATTCCAGAAGACTGGAAAAGGGCAAATATTGTGCCCATCTATAAAAAGGGGAATAAGAACAACCCAGGAAACTACAGACCGGTCAGTTTAACGTCTGTCCCAGGGAAGATAATGGAGCAGGTAATTAAGGAAATCATATGCAAACACTTGGAAGGTAATAAAGTGATAGGGAATAGCCAGCATGGATTTGTGAAGAACAAGTCATGCCAAACTAATCTGATAGCTTTCTTTGATAGGATAACGAGCCTTGTGGATAAGGGAGAAGCGATGGATGTCATATACCTAGACTTTAGTAAGGCATTTGATACGGTCTTGCATGATATTCTTATTGATAAACTAGGCAAATATAACTTAGATAGGGCCACGATAAGGTGGGTGCATAATTGGCTGGATAACCGTAGTCAGAGAGTTGTTGTTAATGGTTCTAAATCCTGCTGGAAAGGGATAACAAGTGGAGTTCCTCAAGGGTCTGTTTTGGGACCCGTACTGTTCAATATCTTCATCAATGATGTAGATATTGGGATAGAGAGTACGCTTATTAAGTTTGCAGATGATACCAAACTGGGTGGGGTTGCAACTTCTTTGGAGGATAGGGACATAATTCAAAATGACCTTAGCAAGTTAGAGAAATGGTCAGAGGTAAACAGGATGAGGTTTAATAAAGAGAAATGCAAAGTGCTCCACTTAGGAAGGAACAATCAGTTCCATACATACAAGATGGGAAGCGACTGTCTAGGAAGGAGCATGGCAGAAAGGGATCTAGGGGTCATAGTGGACCACAAGTTGAATATGAGTCAACAGTGTGACGCTGTTGCAAAAAAAGCAAATATGATTCTAGGTTGTATCAACAGGTGTGTTGTAAGCAAAACTCGTGAAGTCATTCTGCCGCTCTACTCTGCACTAGTTAGGCCTCAGCTGGAGTACTGTGTCCAGTTCTGGGCACCACATTTCAAGAAAGATGTGGAGAAATTGGAAAGGGTACAGAGAAGAGCAACAAGAATGATTAAAGGTCTAGAGAACATGACCTATGAAGCCAGGCTTCATGAACTGGGCTTGTTTAGTTTGGAAAAAAGAAGATTAAGGGGGGACATGATAGCGGTTTTCAAATATCTAAAAGGGTGTCACAAGGAGGAAGGAGAAAATTTGTTCCTCTTGGTTACTGAGGACAGGACAAGGAGTAATGGGCTTCAAGTGCAGCAGGGGAGGTTTAGATTGGACATTAGGAAAAAATTCCTAACTGTCAGGGTGGTCAAATATTGGAATAAATTGCCAAGGGAGGTGGTGGAATCTCCCTCTCTGGAGATATTTAAGAACAGGTTAGATAGACATCTGTCAGGGATGGTGTAGACGGAGCTTGGTCCTGCCTTGAGGGCGGGGGGCTAGACTCGATGACCTCTTGAGGTCCCTTCCAGTCCTATTATTCTATGATTCTATGATTCTATGATTATTGCCTCTATATAAAACCATGGTAGGCCCACATCTTGAATGCTGCGTAAAGATATGGTCGCCTCATCTCAAAAAAGATATATTGGCATTGGAAAAGGTTCAGAAAAGGTTGAGAAGAGGGCAACAATGATTAGAGGTTTTGAATGGGTCCCATATGAAGACAGATTAAAAAGACTTGGACTTTTCAGTTTAAAGAAGAGGAGATTAAGGGGGGATATGATAGAAGTCTGTAAAATCATGACTGGTCTGGAAAAGGTGAATGAGGAAAAGTTATTTACTTATTCCCACAATAAAAGAACTAGGGATCACCAAATGAAATTAATGGGCAGAAGGTTTAAAACAAACAAAAGGAAGTTTTTCTTCACACAGCGCACAGTCAACCTGTGGAACTCCTTGCCGGAAGGAAGGAGCAGGGCTGGGGGCAGCCAGGCCTCAGTGCCGCCCGGCTGGAAGCACATCCCCTCAGCCCTCAGCACTGCCTGGAGCACACACCTTTTGAATGGCTGGTCCCGGAGCAGTTATTTACTGGGCGAGATGGACCTTTGGTCTGACCCAGTACAGCCGTTCTAATATTTTTATGTTCTAAATGGCCTGGCATGGTCCCACCCATGCTCCACCCCAAGGGTGAGTTCCCATCATGGCTGGGACAAGATGGCCTGCAGCCTGGGAGTGGAGAGGCCTGAGCTAGCTGGTGTCTGTTTTAGGGCTGGGGTCAGGGGCCTTGTGGGGACATGCTGTAGGACTGGGATCTGGGGGGCTGCAGCAGTACTGATAATCCCATGATGCAGGGCTGGGGTTGAGGGGACTGGGGTTGGAGGCCCTGGGACAGGAAGGTAAATAGCAGTGGTGGGGTGCTATAGGCAGGAGAAGGGGGTCAAAGGGGAGTAGGAGGGACAGGATCTTGGGCAGAAGGGAAGGGACCAGTGGTTAGCCTGTTCCAACAGCCAGTTCACCAATGCTAGTATCTCAAGATGATATTAAACAGAAGTTTCCATCTCAAACCCAAATACCCCTACCCCACTTCCTTCCTACCCCTTCTTTGAGGCCCTGCCCCTGCTCCATCCCTTCTCCAAGGCCTCGGTCTGCTCACTCCATCTCCCTTCTTCCCCCATCCTCACTCACTTTCACCAGACTGGGGTAGGGAGTTGGGGTGCAGGCTCTGGTCTTGGGCCAAGGAGTTTGGAGTGTGGGAGGGGCTCCAGGCTTAGCCCAGGGCAAGGGATTGGTGTCTAGGAGGAGTTTCAGGGTGCAAGCTCTGGGAAGGAATTTGGGTGCAGGGGGACTCATGTCTGGGACATGAAGTTGGATGTAGGAGGGGTTCAGGGCTGACACGGGGATTCAGGAAGCAGGATCTGTCTGGGCACCGTTTAACTGAGATAGCTATCAGGTGGTGGAGCAGTGGGGCCACTTCCAGGAGCAGCAATTACCACAGGGATAAGTATTCCAGCCATGACAGGTTAGGGTTTCAGAACTCACTACTCAAAGAATTAAATTTAAGCGTAAGAGAGAAATGAAAATTATGAAATGCACAAACCAGTCAGAAACCAAAAATAATCCATTTTGCAAGCAGTAACAGAGGTAACAACAACCCTCCACATGTGTGTTGGGTCAGGAGATGAGAGTAAAGAACAGTGTGTACTTGTGAGTATGACAGACACACACACAGTGTGTGAGAGGACAGAGATTTGCTTTGCCAAGCTCTCTCCATCCCCTTCTCTCTGTGTGATGATAGGATACAGAAGTGGGGGAAGGACGAACACCCTGACATCAATGTCCCCCCTTCTCTCTCCCATACCGTGCACAGCAGCAGGAGGCTCCCGGGGGGCAGCTCCTAGGTAGAGGGCAGGAGCAGCATGACAGTGGGTGGAGGGGCAACTGAAGAGGCACTTGATAGCTTCCTGCCCAAACCAGTCAGGATCTCCTGTCAGAGGCTCCACGATCTACTAGTAGATTCCAATCTACTGGTTGGTGACCACTGTTCTAGAGCCGTATTAAAAAGGGAGGAGCAAGAGGGGAGAGCCCTGTTATGTCCCTGTTTCTAGTTGAAATGTGGGAGAAATAATTTCATTAGTTGATACTGAAGTGAGGAGAGAGTTGTATAATACATTGACCCAATTCAGGAATATTGGTCCAAATCCAGTTTTTTTTAGGACAATCATCAGATAATGCCTTTCAGCCCTATCAAAGACTCTCTGCATCGAGAGATAAACTATAGAGGGAACATCAGATATCTGAGCTTGCTGGATTAAGTGAGTGATTTTTCTCATATTATCAGCAGCTAATCTTCCTTTAATGAAACCAAACTGATCTGCATGTATAATTGATGGGAGGATGGCAGTCAGTCATATTAATGTTTACAATTATTTTGCAATCTGTGTTTAATAGAAATATGAGACAAAAGTTGCCTCAGTTGCATCCATCTTTGTTCTTTAATAATAAAGTAATTAAAGAAGTTCTTATAGTATGAGACTGGTTCTTTTTGCGGTGTTTTAGTGAAGACCTTTGAAAGAGTAGAAGATAGTTCATTACGAAATGTTGTGTAGAAATCTGCTAGAAAAGCATCCATCCAATGGGCCTTGTATAATCTGTCTAATCTCTTGCAGTGTTTATGGAGCAAGCTTTCACTGAACTTGTTCTGAAGTTGGAGGATTAAAAGATAGGCCTTCAACAAAATGATCAAATTCATTAATCAAACTGATTTTCTGATTATTATGAAAGCTTGATAGAATTGCTTAAATTGATTGTATCTATTGGCTCAAGGATGGCACCCCCATCTTCTCGTATTAAGGAAGAAATATTGTTGACTGCTTCCATAATAAGTCTTCTACGAAGAAGTTTATTTATTTTGACTTATGAGTTCTTTGGGCCTTATTTGAACAGTTTAACAGATGCTACAGGTAGTGTTCCTTGTCTATGCTAGAATTTTAAAATGTTAGTTAAAGTTTGTTAGCATAACTCTTAAATTCCTATGCTAGATAAAACCTTAGGCACAAATGGATTTTCAGATTATATTGGCTCACTTGAGTGATCTAACTTAATTAACCCCCCACCTTTTTTGTTTCCAGGTAAATTCCCAGTGGGCCTCTTGATTTCCCCTCATGCCATTCCCATTCACTCAATAATCTCTCTTTTAGTTCTTGCAGGGGTCTTTGTAGGCCTTGAAAAATTAGACTTACTCTTCCAGAATATGTCTGAACTCTAGGGCTCCTATGGTACTACAACTCAGGGCATTGGAACACTTGGGCTGGCAATACTGCACACACACCAATTTATACATTATTTACGAAATGGTAGGCCACAGTGTCTGTTGCAGTGTAACATGCATGAGTGGGTGAATAAATATCAAACAATAAAGGATTCTTACTCGTGAGAAACCAATCTCTTGAAAGGAATTAGTCTTTCCATCAGAAAGCAGAAAAACCTTTAGAGCTGGAGGGGACTCTCCCATGACTAAATGCCTGAGACCACCGGGTAAAGTCTGGGGCTTTCACTTTTAATCCTTTAAAAGTGAACCCTACTTGAACCCCTTTTGTGAGAATAAGTGACCTAAAGAGCATGCTGTCAATAGCCGTGAATAAAACAAGACATACATGGGTGGCAGGTGTAATTGGCTGGCTACCCTGTTGCAGCTGCAGCCACTGCATGTCCAGTTGCAGGTTTGGTATCAGAAGTTTTTGCTTCATTATGCTCTGTGCAGGTTCTGGGGCAGCTGGGGAGGTGGTATGTGCTATTCAGCATACTGGGTTCATCAGTAATCTCCTGGGAGATACCTCCATCTCCTCAACAGCCTCAGAACCTGCATGGAGTGTATCAAAGCTCAGGTATTTCTCTGGGAAGAGATGCTCTTCCTGTGGTGTGACTTAGGGTCCGGGAGTGAAGCATGGTGCAGCTGCCACTGGCCCAGAGCTTCTCTGGCTGTTGAGGATTCAATGCTCCAGCCAGTCCGGGGCTCCTGCAGCATAAGGGAGTACTCAAGGGTCCTCGGGGCTGTGTGTGTAGGGGAGTCATTTCTCTGGCTGCAGGGGAAGGCTCAGGGCTCTGGCTTCAGGGGGGTGCAGGTGGAAGGGGCAGAACTTGGGGCTAGTCTCCCCACATGGGGGCTCCATCTCCCTCTACCCCATGAAGAAGTGGATAGTTAGATCAGAAAATGGAAACTCCTGTTTGGAAATGTTGAGCCAAGAACCAAGTTTCAGCCCTATTTCTACTACCTGGTCCATGAGATTAGGCTCCTATTCCCATCCTATGGATTTGAGTGGCACGTAAGAATTTGCCCATGCAGAGCAGCTTGCAGGATGAGGGCTCTAGTTTCCTCTGATTGACCAGAGCCAGTAGCTACTGCCAGTAGAGTTCTGTAAAGAAACATACACGAAGAAGCACTTTAAATATAGCTCTGTAGTCTCTTTGCTTTTGTAGTCAAGGTGCGTCTACACTGCATTGTAGCTCAAAAGAAGATACGCAATTTGAGCTATGCAAATTGCATGTCTCATTTTGATCTTATTTCAAAATAACCCACTATTCCGAAACGTCCCTTACTCCTCATGGAATGAAGTTTACAGGGATGTCGGAATAGTGAGCCTGAAATAACAAATGGGCTTACTATTAAGACGCAGGATAGCTATTATGGTATCCCGAAATGGCGCTGCAGTGTAGACATAGCCTTATCCTTATAAGAGAGCCAAGTCTTATCCTTAGTGCCCCATAAAGTTCTTTGGAATAATTGTACAGCATAATGACAGTTATCAAGTCACAGGTGTCCATGTAAGGTCCGTGTATATACAGGAATGAGAAGCACAAGCGTACGAACATAACATCTTGTTTTGCTCCATATATGTTTTATGAACAATACAATGCTTTAATGCAGGGGTGGGGAACCTAAAGCCCAGGGGCCGAATATGGCCCCTGGCTTCCCTGGATCTGGCCCTCGAGGTTCAGTGCTCTTCCTCAGGATTTTGGAGTCTGTGCTGGTACTCGCCCCCTTCCTCATCTCTGCCATCTCCCCACAGGGCTGGAGCACACAAAATCTACTAGTCTGGGTCCCCCAAGGCTCTGGAATGTGAGGGGAATGTGGGGAGAGTTTCTCTTCTTCTCAGTTGGGAGCCATGTCAGTGAAGGATTTTGTTTTGTTTTGTTTTGTTTTGTTGCTTATCACCCAACTGATTTTTCTGTGGGTCAGCAGTCTCCGACCCAAAAACAGGTCCCTATCCCTGCTTTAATGCAGGAAAGCAAAAAGGAAGAGTTCAGATTGGTCTTACATTAACACAGGTTTTTTTTTATATAGTAGACTATCTTGTAGTTTCTTATTTTTCATTCAGTTTTTTGAAGTGGGCTGCAAAAGTCATGTGATCTCTAACACACAGCATCCCTGGGCCACTTCTCATATGCCCTTTCTTTATGTAGGTCATGGAAGACCTGGTGAGTTGCTCCTTTTTTTTCCAGGCAGAATCTGGGTGACCTGTTTTCTCTGTGCTTTCACTGCACGCTGATTCTTTCCTCCTTCCCCAGCCCTCCCAATACACAATTAAATGCACCATGGAACATGCCTTCATTTTACTAAACTTTTAACAAAGATGTACAATACTTCAATTCCCAGTCCTCCTCCTCTAGAGTTGCTAAGTGCCTCCACTTTGTGTTAAGAGAGCTCTTGAGAGGTGCTTGGCACTTCACAGTATCTACCACAAAGCCCAGTGTTTTTTCACTAGTTATCCAAAGGTAAAATAAGAATCCAAGAGCCAGATCTCCAGCATGAGTAAGCAGTAGTGCTTCCACCAACCTCCATAGAACTACGTTGATTTTTACCAGATGAGGCTCTGACCCAGTGTTTTCTAATGAATTGCAATCAAGTGGTGTTAACAAGGCACAATGTAGTGTGTGCTAGACATGTAAGCCTCCACTCTGGATTGCTGAGTGACAGGTAAAAAAAATTATGTGTTGCACAAGGATAGGATAAGAGATTAATTCAGTAGTAGGTGAGATAATTGAGGCTATATTAAAAGGGCAATAGACAATAAAACCAGAGTCCTCAGCTTAATTTCTATCAGGACATTTTTATTATTATGAAACTTTATGTCTTGTGCATTTCTGAATGTATTTTATTTCCAAAATATCGCCAAAAAGATCCATAGTTTAGCCTTGTTATGAAAAATAATCCTAAAAATGATGGGTTTAACAACAGAAGGAAAATTGCGAGAGGGTGACAGTTTTAAAGATGGTTCTCACCATCTTCGGTGCATGACTTGCCAGCTTTGAAAAGAAATAAAACAGAAGCCAAAATTCAAGAACAGAAAACAAATAATACTATGATGTTCATTTGTATTTGTTCATCTTTTGCAGAATAGAAGAATTCTACATTTAACTTCTCGTCATAAAATGAGAAAGAAGAAAAATTAATAACAAGCAAGTCTAAGCGCCAAATCATGGCAAATAGCTACTGTCCTGCATTTGTTTACAACTGACCCTGTGAAAAACAAGACACAGCAAGACTGTGCAGCCTGCTCCTTTGGGTACTTAGCCTTTTTTGCATGTTGACATGGAAAGCAGAATATACTACAGCCCTGCCTCCTCCTGGTCCCTTTGCAGTGCCATCCCAGCTATTGCCCAAGAGGAGCAATTTCTTGTGCGTTCCCTGCTGACTCTCTATGAAACCACAAATACTGGTCATAAGACAGAAAACAGAACTCCAAGGGTGTGTCTATATAGCAACATTAATTCAGAATAATGGCTATTATTCCAAAATAACTATGCGAGCATCTACACAGCAATTGTGTTATTTTGAAATAATTTTGAAATAACGGGTGGCTTATTTCGGCATTTGTAAACCTCATTGTACGAGGAATACTGCCTTTGCAATAGCTATTTTGAAATAGGGGCTGTGTAGACAGGGCAGCTGCAGTTATTTCAAAATAGGGGGTCTCCAGCCCTTCCTAAGGTGCCCTGCTGACCGCTCTGTCTACACTCAGCGGGTATGTCTACACTACCCCCCTAGTTCGAACTAGCGGGGTAATGTATGCATACCACACTTGCTAATGAAGCCTGGGATTTGAATTTCCCGGGCTTCATTAGAATAAAGCCGGCTAGTGCGAACCCCGTGCCGCGCGGCTACACGCAGCACGGGCTAGATAGTTCGAACTACATAGCCATTCCGAACTATCGTTCCACGAGGAGTACAGATAGTTTGGAATGGCTACGTAGTTCGAACTATCTAGCCCGTGCCACGTGTAGCCGTGCGGCACGGGGTTCGCACTAGCCGGCTTTTAAAAATGGCGGCGCCGGCTTTATGCTAATGAAGCCCGGGAAATTCAAATCCCGGGCTTCATTAGCAAGTTCGGTATGCCTACATTACCCCCCTAGTTCGAACTAGCGGGGTAGTGTAGACATACCCAGCCATACTCTACAGTCTCCTTTTCCCCTGGAACCCTCAAAACTGCAGCCTCAGGGGAAAGGGTTTGCGACATGCAAGAGGCCTTAACAGCCCTGAGCCAACCAGCAGCTGCTACTGCCATGCATATTGCCCAAAATGTTCCAGTCTGCTGCTCCCAGCCAACCCTCCACTGCTCCCAGGGAGCAATTGACCCCAAATAAAAAAAGAGTTTATTTTTTCAATAAAATATCTGTTGTATTGTCTCTACAGGGGAAGGGGGAAAGGGACAGGTGTGAGAGGAAAGGCAGTGAGGAGAGATGCACAGGCCCTTAGTGGGGAGGCCCTGGGGAGAGTATCACTGGGGTTCTTGTGAAAAACTCTCCTTCGGGCCTCCTGGATGTGCATGGCCCCTTGATGGGCCTGCTGGATGGCAGTTGTGCACAGCTGTTTGAAGGCCCTGCTAATGCAGTCAGCCTTTGCCCCCACCCTGGCAGGAATGCCCCCTCCCCTTCTGCTTACAAATATTGTGGAGCACACAACACATAGCCACCATGTGTGGGATGTTTTGCTCTCTGACATCCAGCTGGGTGAGGAGGTATCTGAGCCGTGCCTTCAGAAGATGCCTGAAGGCACCCTTGACAAGTATGCTGGCACTGAACTGTTCACTAGAGTGGTTAAGGTGGCTGGCGCAGGGCTTAATGAGCAAGAGAGGGTGGGCTGCATCCCCCACCATGCACATGGGCATGTCCACATTCCCAATCCTGATGGTGCAGTTGGGGAAAAAAGTTCCAGTGTGCAGTTTCTGGAACACACTCGAGTTGCGACTTAGCACACAACCCAGTAGATGGCATGTCCCACTGGCTAGTTTAGGTGATTGCCTTCCTACCATGCTTGCTTTTTCTGGGGCCCATTTTAAAAAGGCCTGTCTCTCCCCTAACTTAGGCTTTGTGGGTCGCAGTGTTGTTCTTCTGATTTTCTAAGTGCCATGATGCTCAATGTTGCAATAGGAACATAAGGTAGGTACCTGAGTCCTAGTTGTGAAGGGAGAGCATGTCTCTGCCTGATGATCCATAAACCAGAGCCAGCCAGCTCAGGCGCCTCAGAGGTTTCTTGTGGGAATGAATTAAGTGCTTCTTACAATATGACTGGAGGAAGAGGAGTGGTGGTGTCCTCCTTGTCACTTTTAGTCTATTGGTAAGTCTAGTGGTCACTTGAATTTTAGGATAGCCAGAGGTGGGGGAGGGAGAAGATTTGAATGGGGTTTCTGCACCTCTCAGGAAAGTGCAGTAACCACTGAGCTATGGTATTGGGGCTCCCTCATTCATTCCTGCTCACGGGCAGCCAGTATGCTAGCTGTGGGAAGGCTCTGCCTTTCCAAACTGTCAGCCGGGCCCCGCCCACACTCCACCCCCAGAATGCCTGCTGTAGGCATTCTGGGGGCGGCATGTCGCTGCCCCCAGCACCTGCCCTCCCCATGCTCCAAGGCTAGGGAGGATGGAGCTGTGCACCTGCCCGCCCTCCTCCCTTCCCAACACTTCCCCTCCCCGTGGTGGTGAGGGATGCACACAAGTTGCGTGCTTCCTTGCCTCCGCATGGTGGGAGGGGTGGGAAGGCGTCTTGGCTCCTTTAGTGGAAGGGCCTCAGCAGAAGAGTCGGGGTTGGGGGTGGGGCTGAGGGCTTGCCTTCGCTTACTGCACATAGTCCTGGTGAAGTTGTTTCACTATGGATAAATAATTCAAGGGACTGGAGCAGGAGGACTGAACTGTAGGTCTCCTACCTCTCTGATGGGTGCTCTAACCTATAGATTTGTTCTCACTTGGTCTCAAGCCTAATTGCTAGTAAGCATTTATCCACAGTGGAACAGGGAGTGATTCAATTGCTCTCCTCTCTTCAAACTTTGACCTTCTGCTGCCAAGTCCCTTGTGGATGCCACCCGACCACACCACCGCCTGAAAACAACATGAGAGTGAGCAATGAGATACAAGCAGCTTAATGAACTCTAAAAACCCTCTTGGTTTGCAAAAGCTCTATTACCTAGAAATGATCAACTGCAGGAGCACGGGAGCAAAGTAGTAGTGAGCAAACTAGACTGTGAAAGTGCCTTTCCCACTGCATGTAAAATGAGTCTGTGATTAAAGTCCACTGAATAAGGAAAAGTGCTTAGGTATAAATATCTACTAACCTGGTCTTATTAGAACCCACACGTGTCGGTTGGGATTTTTCGAAGCATTTGCTTTTGCCTACTTCCGCTCGCATTGTGTGAAACTTGGAAATGCCTATTGACTTCAGTTGGAACAACAGAGTTACGCCAATGTTTAGTGTGTTTGCAAGTCCTATGGTAAGATGATTTTATTCATATCATCACTGAAAGTGTGATAAATGCATGGGCAGCTGCAGCTGGTGATCCAGCTGCCCAGGGATCCTGGCCCCCCAGTCTCTCCCCTTGTGCCCGAGGCCCCACTCCTGCCCTTCTACCCTCCTCCCTTTTGCTCTCCTTTCCCTGCAGGAAACTAAAGTAGCCCTACCCTGACCTCTAGCCTCAGCCCCAGTTGAAGGGGCGAGGCTCCAGCCCCAATGGTGTACCACAGCATCAGTGCCCTCAGTCCCTGAGCAGTGTGGTCACCACCACCCCAGCCCTGGTTCTCAGTCAGGCAGTCAGGTGGTGTGGTCACAGCGCCCCGCTCCCCGGGGTCCTGGACAGACTTCAGTCTGAGTGCTTGGGCAGCTGGGCAGCATAGTTACAATGACCCTGACCCCATCCCCTGGCTTTGAGCAGCCAGGCAGTGCAGTTGTTGCACCCCAGCCCCAGGCTGCTCATCAGGCATCATTGCCCAGCACCAACCACCCTAGTCTCTGCAGCAGGCATGCTTACGTGGGGGCTTGGTGAGGCACAGCCTGCTGCTCATGTGTAAATGGTTTACATCAGGGGCTCTCAACCTTTCCAGATTACTGCACCCCTTTCATGAGTCAGATTTGTCTTGGGTACCTACAAGATTTCACCTCACTGTGGGTATGTCTACACTACAGCGCTATTTCGAATGAACTTATTTTGAATTAGTTAATTCAAAATAAGCTAATTTGAAAAAATGCATCTAGACTCAAAAACTATTTCGAAATAGCATTTTTCTAAATCGAAACAGCGCGCTCATATTGAGTGGACCCTGAATGGAAGGTAAGGCTGGCCAGAACCAGTGCCAAAAGTGCATGAGGGTCGGACTTAGTGTGTGGGGCTGCTGCCTCAGGCTAGCCGAGGTCTGTGCTTAAAGGGACCCTACCCCCATCCGGGACAGACAGTTCTCAGGTTTCTCTGCTTGCTGGTCTACCTCACTGAAGGACAGCAAAACATTTGTGTCTCAGAGTGCTCTGCTTGCCCTCACTCAGGACACCACAGCACTCTGCAACACGGAACCAGACCTGCCCCCAGGGACTCTGCTGTGTCTCGTGGACACGTTGCCAGCAGCCTGGCTGCACTGTCTGCAGGCTGCCATCCGGGAGGACCATCAAGGGGCTGTCAGGATCCAGAGGGCCCTGCGGGAGAGCTTCCACCCTGAGGAGCGCTAACAGTCTCCCTGCTCTGCCCCACTGGGGGCTTGTGCCCCATTCCTCCCTCTCATCCTTCCACTTACCCTTTCGGAGCCTTCCCTTCCTGATGTCAAATAAAAGACACGTATTTTAAAAAATATAACCTGTCTTTATTTAACACAACTGGGGAGGGGGAATGAATCTCTGGGAAGACGAGGGAAAGGAGGAGGGAGAGGGTAGGAGAGAGGGTGGGAGAGGAGAGGGGGAAAACTGGGAGGAGGGAGCTGGAAGGGGAAAGCAGGGGGAAGAAGGAGGAGGGGAAGCTCAGCACTCAGGGCTGGGGGTCTCGCCGGGCCAAACACCTCCCAGCACTGCAGGGGAGGGGGCTTCGGCGTCCCTGGGGGGATGGGGAGGAGGGTGCAGAGGTTGAGGTGGGGGGTGTGGACATTGAGGAGGAGGAAAGTGTGGAGGTTGAGGAGGAAGAGGTGGCGGGGGGGCAGGAGTGGGAGGAGGAACAGTAGTTGGGGGGCAGCAGGCGCAGGACCAGCACGGGGCAGCATGCTCTGCAGCAGGGCCTGCAGGTTAGAGTTCATGGCTCGGTCCTCAGTAAGCTGCTCCTGGCAGAGCTGCAGATCCTTCAGCATCCAGGCATGGACAGTGTGGTGCAGGGCTCACAGGCCTCCAGGTGCTGGTCCTTTTAAAATCAGGAATAAGGGATCTTCCGGAAAAGGCTTTATTTTCTGAAAGATCCCTGTCTAGACTGGTGCTTTTTTCCGGCAAAGTCCCGAGCCGGAAAAAAGCGGCAGCCATGTTCATGCAAATGCCGCGGGGAAAATTTAAATCCCCACGGCATTTGCAATTCCGAAGTGTCTCATTAGCATCCCTTTCCCGGAAAAGGGTGCCAATGTAGACACAGCCTCCGTGTATAGTTTATAGAACAGTATGAACAAGTCATTGTCTTATGAAATGTTAGTTTGTACTGACTTCGCTGGCTTTTTATGCAGCCTGTTATAAAACTGGACAAGTATCTCAATGAATTGATGTACTCACTGGCATGGGCGGCAGGTTTGTATAATTTTTGGTGGTGCCCCCATTAGCCACGCCCCCTGGACCTTCTTAGCCATGCCCCCTGACTCTCCCCTCCCCTGTTAGCCACGCCTCTGCTAGTAACACACTCAGGGTAAGATGGACACATGACCAGAAGTAAAAGGTGTCATGTCACTCCTCTCAAAGGGCTTTTCCCACCATCCTCCTACCAACAGGGATTAGTTTGCCACCCCCAACCATATCCCCCCATGCAACTATCCTGCAGTTGCATTAACCCAAAGTGTGTGACATTAGCTCGGGGGCAAAGAGGCTGGGGAAAGTGTTCTCTCTAAGGCTATGTCTACTCTTACAGCTTCTTGCGCAAGTACAGCCGTTCTTGCGCAAGAACCCACAGAGCATCCACACTGTCCACCTGCTCTTGCACAAGGAAATTTACAGTATGGCGTGGTAGGAGAGGGTGTCTTGCGCAAGAGCTATGCTCTTTTCTAACAGGTGTAAGCTCTCTTGTGCAAGAGGGCAGTGTGGATGCTCGGCAGGGATTTCTTGCACAAGAAACCCCTATGGTTAAAATGGCCATTGGAGCTATCTTGGGCAAGAGAGTGTCCACACTGCCATGGATGCTTTTGTGCAAAAGCACAGCTCGCATATGGCAGTGTGGACGTGTTCTCCCGCAAGACTTCTTGCACAAGTGTAGACATAGCCTAAGATCTTTTTTCCATGAGCAGAATGGATTTTCTATTGTGCACCAGTACTGAGTTCATGTGGCTTGTTTGGATGTGCCACTGTGGCACCCAAGTTATTAATAAATATTTTATAAATCTCTACTTTTTCTCTCTGCTGCCATGTCTCCTCCCCTTGTTCCATCAGCTCCCCTGGTACCTGCTGCCCTCCACCCCTCATCCTCCTCTGCTGTCCTGACTCCTGCCCTTCTCACTACCCTCAGCCCTCCTGCAACCTGCCTCCCTCCACCAGCCCTTCTCTCCCCCTTGTGCCCACTCCTCCAGTAGCCCCACTCTGATCATTTGAGCTACCTCTCCTCATCCCCTCTTCTAACACCTCTACACACATGCCCTGCCTCTCTCCTCTGGTTCTGGTCCCTCTCCTGCAGGTGTCTGCCCTTCTGCTTCACCCCCAGAATCCCCTGGCACCTGCACCTTCCCTTACTCCTTCACCCTCTTGGTGCCTCCCCCTTCCCTCACTGTCCCTGCCCTCTTTGCCCTCTTTTTCCCTGATGCCCACCCCCTCACCACCCTCTACCCCTGTTCCCCTCATGCCTCTGTGCCCTCACATATGCCGGCCTTCCTCATGCCAACCTCTTCTTTCAAGCCTTCTCCCAGCACCGCCTCCTCCAGCCCACAATGCCCTTACCCTCTCCTCTCCCAGCATCACCCTGTCCCCCTCCCACTGACACCTCCCCTCCTGCCCTTTTCCTCATTGTCTGCACTTGGCCCCCTGGCATTTGTCTCTCCTGTACCCTGTATCTTTGGTACCTTCCCCTTTCTTCCTCCTCTCCTCTCCCCCTCCACACCAGCCCCTTCCTCTCCCAGCCCTTCCCCTTCCCCTACCTTCTGCCTTCCACTTTGTGGGGCCGGAGTCTGCACTCTGTCCCTGGACTCCAAACCCACAACCCAGTGCCCAGCAGTTTTAAAATCCTGGGCCGTGATGTTATGTCACTCCCGGGCATCTCCAGGCCCACCTGTTTGAGCACACTGCGCATGGTAGCAACAGCTGGTAAGGGGGAGCTCAGTGAAGGTTTCACACGACAGGGCCGGGCTGGGGCCGGAGGAGAAACGCTCTGGGGCTGGGGTGGAAGGACGCGTGTGGGGGCCGGGGCCCGCTCCAAGCAGGGCTGGAGAGACCCAGCTCCAAATATTGGTGGAGCATGGGCACCACAAGCACATACAACACGCTGCCCATGCTCACTGGAAGACCTCTGCATAGCCCTGCTTCAGAACTACTTCATTACAGTACAGCTACTGCTTTACTTGGTCCTTGTCCCCAAAGAATCCCTGATCTAACTTTTGAGATGATGCAACAAGTGTAAGTAACACAAACAAGGAATCATGAGATGAAAAAAACAGAAAAGTTACCGTTATAAAATGATAATTGCCCAGTTATGGCATGCACACGCCTTACTGATGCCATTAAAACAGCTTTTCTTTTACATAGTGAATGAGCTCATGTACTTGTAAGCAATAGGTGGATGCAATTTACATTATTATCACCAGGAAAAACTACTTTCATGCCAAATAATCCTGTGCTCTGGTACTGTTTCTGCTTATATCTCATGTATCATGAAGTTCAGGCGGAATTGAACTTTTGGGAGGTGCTATCCCAGAAAAAACCTAGGCAGAGTGTGCCTGCCATGATCTAGCCTCGAGACAGAGCTGAAGGCTTGCAAATCAAATGTCTATAAAGTGATATTCTCAAACGGGAGAAGCAACAAAGATATATTTTTCACCAACAGGGATCCAGAAGCATTTCTAGTGCAGACCATATGTGCAAACCAAATAATTAGTTTTCCTTCTAGCAACTCACATGAAAACTATTCTTTTAAAATGGAGATGCTTAGTAACCTTTGGGGACAATTTATCTAGGAATGTGGTAAATTCTCAAATTCAGTTCTAAGTCATTAAGGGAGGTCTAGACGTCTTTCTAAAAGTTATGTTCAAATTCAACTACCGTAGGTGACAGCTCTGTGGATGCTGCAGGGCTGGAGCACCCACAAAGAAAAATTAACTGATGGTCAGCATCTACTGGCAGCCAAACTCCTCCTCCCACTGCCTCGTGCCTAACTGCAGCCCTGTTGTTGTTGTGTGTACATATGCTGTATGTATTTTTAAACTAAGTAAATATGCATTTTTGGTTTTCTTTCTTGCTATAGTGAAAAGTGTAAATTGACGGGAAAGTGATTATTTATCACAATGCCTTAGGACTGCAAAGGGTTACAAATCTAGAGATGGAATATATAATGGCCTGCCAACACCTCATCATTCCCAATTAGTCTGAAAAATTGGCATGATTGTGGCTTAATTAAAGTTATGAACCAAAGACATTCATGTAACTTCCTCATACTTTGCCTATGCTACAACAGGAAGCAGTGTGCCCTTTTTAAGAGTGGCAAGCTTAAAAAAAAGTCTAAAAACATTTTTTAACTGGCTCATGTTTAAGGCAATCCCTGGCAATAAAGGTTTAGAACCTAGGAAGAAAGCAGCAGGAATAAAAATATTCAATAATGCCAAACCTGTCCTGAAATCACAAGCTATGGATCATGTGGGCATGCCCACCTGATCTAAGCAGATGGTTCCTGACTCAGTGCACTCGAGGAAGGCAACATGTCCTGAGGGAAAATTCTTTCTTGGCCACAGACTTGGCAATCAGTTAACTTTGTGCATGTGAGTAAAAAACTACTATATATCTAGGCTTATTTATACGTTGGGATTTTATTTGTACCCTAGTAATTTTCCATTTTCTTTTCTTTTTAGTTTATATAGTGAACTCTTCCAGTGCCTCCCTGTGCATAGATTATTTTTAATGGATTGATGACTAATTAAATACTTGGTTACACTACCCTTGTGAACAGGTAGAGCTGTTCAACAAGACATTTCTCAAGTGCCTTACAGTTTGGATAAGAACATAAAAATGGCAATACTCTGTTAGACTAATGGTTCATCTATCCCAGTATCCTGGCTTCTGATAGTGGCCAATGCCAGGTGCTTTAAAGAGAATGAACAGAAAAGACAATAATTGAGTGATCCATCCTTTGTCATGCACGCCTAGCTCCTGCAGTCAGAAGCTGGGGATGCCCAAAGCGTGGGTTGCGTCTCATGAATGTGGGCTCACAGCTATTTATGGGTCTGTATTCCATGAACTTATCTAGTTCTTTTTTTTAAACCCAGTTTTAATTTTGGCCTTTACAAAATCCCCTGCCAATGAGCTCCACAGGTTGACATTATGTAGTGTGAAGTAGTACTTCTTTTTATTTGTTTGAAACCTGCTGCCTATTAATTTCTTTGAGTAACCCCTATTTCCTGTTTTATGTGAAGAAGTCAATAACACTTCCTCCTTCAATTTCTCCCCACCTGTTATAATGTTATAGATCTCAATCACATCCCCCCTTAGAGAATATCTACACTACAGACTCAAATAGACCCTTCAGTAATCACTGTGGTGCCTGATGTCTATACCACCCTTCTTCTATCAATGGTGTACATCCTCACTGGGAACCTGGGGATCTCAGCCCTGTGCAGCTCCCTACCAGGAGCCCAGCTTGTTCCCTGGTCCCAGCCAGAAGTAAGGGGCAGCCACCCAGGCTTCTTGCCCATCTCCATTTCCAACCAGGTGTGGGGGCCAGCCTTCTGGGCTTCTCAGCTTCCTGAGTAGGAAGGGATGAGCTGGGGGGCAGAAAGGCTCTATCTGCCTGGCTTGCTGGAGCCTAGACATTGACAAACCAGCCAATGGCCAATGTAAATAGTGCAGTCAGTGTCTACATAGACACTGCAGTACCCTGACTATTCTGACTTAAAATCTGCGACTCTCATGGGGCATGTCTACACAGCGGTGTTGTTTTGGAATAATGGTGAGCTGGAGGACTTCTTATTCTGACTCCCATAAACCTCATTTTACGAGAAGTAAGGGAAGTCGAAGGAAGACCTTCAACTTCCTGCTGTGTAGACCGCACCAAAAGCCGAATTCAGCTCTTTCAACTTCAGCTATGCAATTGATGGAGCTGAAGTTGCGTAACTTAATTCTACTTTTGCCTTGCTGTGTAGATGTGCCCATGGATGTGGAGTTATGATGTCAGTGTAGCAGGGTATTTACTGGGACAAGGCTGTTGTGTGTACACTGACATAATTTTGTCAAGGTAAGGCAGCTTACATCAACGTAATTGTATAGTGAAGCCAGGCCTTAGTCATCTCTCTTCAAACTGAGAAGGTCCAGTCTTTTTAATCTCTCCTTCTGCCAGGGGGGGTCTAGGTAGTAAAATAGAAAATTGTTTGGGTTGGTGGCCACTGACTCTCAGAAAAATAGTCAGGGAGTGCACACAAGTGAGAAGCAACACCAGAGTCTTGGAGGACCCAGGCTAGTAGATTTTGTGGGCTTCAGCCCCTTGGGGAGACGGTGGGGGGCTGAACCCCAAGCTGTTGGGACTGAATCCAGCCCCTGGGCCTTAGATCCCCCATCCCTGATCTAGACCTTTTCTAATGGATCTTAACATTTTATGAACTTTTTTGGCTGCAGCTGCTCATTGATCGGTTGTTTTCAGTGAACTATACATGATGACTCCAAGATCTTTCTAGAGTGGTCATAGCTAATTTATATCCCATTATTTGATATGCATAGGTGGGGTTATGTTTTCCAATGTCCATTACTTTGCATTATTGATTTCATCTGCCATTTTTTGCCCAGTCATCCAGTTTAGTGAGATCCCTTTGTAACTCTTATTAATTCTTTGTTTGCCTTTTAGATAGCAAGATGATATTTCTATTGCAAATATGGGAATGAGATAAATGTGCTTATTTTGATTAAAATTAGGAAAATGTCCGATTGGGAAAACTACAGGCAATAGGAGAATTTTTTCCTGACTGAGTGGGAGTTAATGAGACTGAAGACCTGGTAGCATGATGTACTTGTCTTTGATAATTTGAAAACACACTTTCATTACGAAAGTGGGAGGATTTACTTCTACCTAGTGATTTGATGTTAATTACATATGCTGAAATACTACTTACAATAATGATGATGTTCTGATTCTTTAACACTATGTAACCTTCATGTGTTGTGTGCAGTATTTTTTAATGAGGCTCATTGTGTTCCTGAGAAATTATAGAGAGAGTCTTGTACCTAGGTGAAATAAGATAATTTAAAAGTAACATAAACATATAAGAAACTCTTCAACCATCATTTGACCAAAACTGAATTACGTTGTTGATGGTATTTACAAAATATTTGTGGCAAGTACAGTGTGTCTGTGTTAAAGTAAATGAAGCATAGAATGAACAGGACATAATCACATGAGACTTGAATTCATTCCAACTTCTACTCTGGAGGGAAAAAAATTACTCGGAAGACTGCAGTGAGGAACATGTGATTCAAAGTGAGGCCTGCTAAGGTCAGGCCTGCAAAAGCTAGTGGCAGAAGGCCTGAAAGCAGTTTAAACCAGGAATCTTTGAGGGTATGGTAGTTCAGAGAGTGTCACATGCAGATACACATAACTTTTGAATGAACGCCAGCCTAGAAGAGAGCTGTCTCATGATGACAATATAACAAGGTGCTTTGTTTGACTGTAAACTCTTTTAAGAAGATAATGACTTAAACCCTGGAAAACTGAATAGCCCTTGTGTCAGAGTTATGGAGCTAACTGCATCTCCACATCTTACCTAGTCTCACTGAATGTACCCCTTTAGGTGTTTCACATTCTGCCCTTAATCCCTTAGGATGAACTCTAACAGTTCTTCCATTCTAAGGGCTGGCTTTTGGGGGAAGACAGACTGGCATAAGTTTAAGAATATAATTACTTAATAAGAGTAATTATTCTGAAAAAAAGTCCTTTGTCTTCGGAAATAGTGGCCACACAGGGAGGTTTTTTTTTACTAATCTAGCTGTCATGGAATTATTTTGCTCTACCTACACTGGTCATCTTCCCCATGTAGACAAGCCTTTAGACCTAGACTTGGGCTCAGTATTCCATATATATCTATCATTTCCCTCCCTACAGCTCTGACATGTTTTCATTACCTGAATTACCCTCCTTTTGGAATCCATGATGTAGGGACCACCAGCCTTCCTACAACTAAGTATTTTTATTAGTTGGATCAAAGCTTTAAAGAAAAAGGATTTGAAAACAACCACCAGCCTATACACATTTCGGGTAGGTCTAACTTCCAAGGACAGTTTGTTCTAAGCTATGCAATTTGAGTTATGTTAGTAGACTAACAAATCAACATAGCTTAGAGCTACTTACCATTGGGTCCACATCACAGGGGCTCAACAGAAGAAACTCCCCTTACTCATCTTATTCTGATGGAAAACTGAAATCAATAAGGGTATGTCTACACTACAAAGTTAGTTCGAACTAACGTCCGTTAATTCGAACTAACTTTCATAGGCGCTACACTAGCGCTCCGCTAGTTCGAATTTAATTCGAACTAACGGAGCACTTAGTTCGAACTAGGTAATCCTCATTCCTTACTAGTTCGAATTAAGGGCTGTGTAGACCCTTAATTCGAACTAGTGGGAGGCTAGCCCTCCCCAGGTTTCCCTGGTGGCCACTCTGGCCAACATCAGGGAAACTCGTCTGCCCCCCTCCCGGCCTCGGCCCCCTTAAAGGGGCACGGGCTGGCTATGGTGCCCGTGCCTGGTGCAAGCCTGCCAGCACCCAGCTAGCAGACCCTGCACCTGGCATGGCTCGAGCCACCCACCCGATGCCCCCCAGCCCTCCCCCTCTTCCCGGGACCAGGCTGGCGGCTCCCAGGAGCTTGCCCGGGACTGCAAGAGACGGGCACCCGCCTGGGCTAGTGCGGACATCGTGGACCTCGTCCACTACCTCCGCACTAGGCACAGGAAGGTGGCCGGCTAGGGCAGGAGAGCTGCCAGCCTGGCCACCCAGGAGCACGTGTGCATGAAAATCAAGGGGGTCCTGTGAGACCCCCGACCCTGAGCCCTGAGCTTACAATGGCCGTCCTGGGTCAGACCAAAGGGAGAAATGTGGTACAAGCCCCTGATGGAGAGGACTGGGCTGGCTCTGCGGGCTTCTGGGGGTGGAAGCTGTCCTGCAGCCTCCCAATTGCCTCCTCTGTCCAGATGGCAGTCTGCGGCAAGTGCAGCCGGGCTGATGGCCAAGTGCTGTGATGTGCCCAGTGTGGGTAGTCCGGGCACTCCAAGCCAGGACTGCTTTGCAAGCGGGGCACCCCTGAGAACTGTCTGTCCGGGGTGGGGGTTGGGACCCTTTAAGCGCAGCCCTCGGCTAGCCTGAGACAGCATCTCCACGCTCTAAGTCCTCCTCTGATGCCCTGCCGGCACTGCTTCCGGCCATCCGTAAGCCTGGTTCAGGGTCCACTCTGTGTGGACATGCTAATTCGAATTAGCAAAATGCTAATTCGAACTAGTTTTTTAGTCTAGATCCATTAGTTCGAATTAGCTTAGTTCGAATTAACTAATTCGAACTAAGTTAGTTCGAATTAACGTTGTAGTGTAGACGTACCCTAAGAGAGTGATTGACAGTCTTTTCTAGATTCACTAAATCTATTGCTGGTTGGTTGATTGCTACCATGTGGATCCATTCCGTAGTGGAGGTAAGTCCTCGGTCTCATCTTACACTTCCTTACAAGCTTATTTGAACAGGCTTCTCTCTCAAGTTATAGGAACAGAAGAGAGTCTCCTAACTAGATCCTCCTTTGTGACTCTCAATTTGTGTTTGTTAGTCTGACCCGCTCTATTCAGACTGGTTGGGGTGTTCATGAAAGAGAGCAGAAAAGAGCCATTAAAGCAACAGTTTTGGCATTTTCTCAATGACCCTTAAATCTAAGCTGTCCGTCAACCTGTAGAAAGGATGTTTTCTCTCTTCAGCTACTGTGAAATATCTACCCACATTTATGTATGGTACAGACCCACCTTGCTAGTGACAACTCCAGTACTAGTAATTATTGAAGAACATTAATTTTGTCCCTCATTGGAACATATGAAGAATGTTAATATTTAAAATGTGCCAGCCATTATTCTAAATTTTTTTTCAACAAACACAAAAGGTTTTTAAAAAGGTAGAACTCTATTGACATTTCAACAACAGTTCAAAATCCCAGCGAACTTCTGAAAATCAGAAGTAAAAGCAAGTTGAGGCAGATCATATGGATTTGTCTTAGAAAATTTGACATAGAAGAAATTGGACTATACAAATATACACACCAAAGAAAACATTAGCCTCCACAGTCAAAGGTATCACTAGATGTCAGAAGTGGGGATTAGGTTATGGGCTTTCTGTCATGAAGATACCACACATAAAATAGCTGGGTGCCTGCCCAGCAGCCAAACACATGCTTCCATATTATCCTTCTAGCAGGTCATGCTAACAAAAGCTTCTCTCTGTGCTGGGGCATATGAAGGGGGACCTAAAAACAAACATGTCTGGAGCTGAAATGCTGAGGAAAGCTAGAATGCAGGTGCCCCAGTACCATTACACGCATGAAAAGTTCAAAACGTAAAATTAATCTTGTGCAAAAAATGTTACATTAGTAGGGTATAGACCAGATTTCTGGTGTCCAAGCAACAATATTATGTGTAGTTACTGTATATGTATGCAGATGGCAAGTAGGCAAATTATAGGAAGTGCCACTTGCTACTGAGGAACATGATAGAAGAGACCATCAAGATGACAATGTAAAGTGGTTATAGTAAAAGAGCACCGGCCTTACTTTATGGATAGCATGGCTATTGTAAATATTGGAACTGTAGCCTGGATTGAAGTTTTTATATTCCGTAGCTCTGCAAATACATTATGAAATCCATGCATATACAGCTTCAAAATAGCTCTTTAGACTAGTGTTATAACTTACAGTCCAATCATAATGTAGGTGCCCTGTTTTAACTATCTGAACTGAAAACTTCCTTGCAATTAAGAACCAGATATTGCAGTTTAGTGAGTAAATGCAGTGCTTTCTTTACAAGCTTGACTTTTGGATTTTTTCTTGTTTTTTGGGGTGGTGGTGATGGTGGAAGGTGGGGTGCTAAATTCACCATGCTGTTTTGTACCTTTTTTTCCCCTTCCACCTTGCATGGGAGTGAATTTTACCTAGATGCATGGGGCCTGCTCAAGGTCCAGTGCAACATTTCAGTCTCCCTTAAGAATTTTATATCAAGAACTTTAACTGGTGAATAGGCCTTATGTTGTCCTTCGGCATAATGGTAAATTTTACTGATGGCAGAAATAAACTTGTTTCAATTAATCAAAGCATTTTTGCTGAAGAAACAAGCCCAACAAAGTCATATTTTCATCAAATCCTGCCTGCATCTGGGACTGAAACCAGTGGACAAATCTGTGAAACACTAGATACATTCAGCAGCATAGCACTTTACATTTGGCAGTAGTGAAAATGTGAATTGACATTTTGCCAATGTCAGCATGTTTCTATTACATTCATGGGGTCATATGTGTTCACGTTAGTGGCTAATGTTACATGAATAGCTGAGTCTTATGAAAGAGCAGGGGTAGACAGCTAAAGTTATTGGGTCAAACTTTTTTTTCACTTGCTCCCATGTAGACCCACTCAGTTTAGTGGTAATCCAACACCAACAAAATTAGAACTTCTGAATACTGCATGCAAATGTGTAGTCTAAATTATGTCCTTTACTATGTCAGGAGAAGCCAGTTGGGAGCAATATTATAATTTTAAACTTTTAAAAAATGTACATATGAAGAAGCTCCATTGAATTCAGTAGATACTGAATTCCTCTCTGAAATCAATTGGAACTTCTGAATAATAGTAGATGGTTCAGTATGGTAAAAAGCATTAGGGTATGTCTACACTACCCCGCTAGTTCGAACTAGCGGGGTAATGTATGCATACCGAACATGCAAATGAAGCCCGGGATTTGAATTTCCCGGGCTTCATTTGCATAAGCTGGCCGGCGCCATTTTTAAATGCCGGCTTGTTCGAACCCCGTGCCGCGCGGCTACACGCGACACGGGCTAGATAGTTCGAACTAGCAAGCCATTCCGAACTATCTGTACACCTCGTTCCACGAACTATCTAGCCCGTGCCGCGTGTAGCCGCGCGGCACGGGGTTCGAACAAGCCGGCATTTAAAAATGGCGCCGGCCGGCTTATGCAAATGAAGCCCGGGAAATTCAAATCCCGGGTTTCATTTGCACATTCGGTATGCATACATTACCCCGCTAGTGCAAACTAGCGGGGTAGTGTAGACATACCCTTACTTAGGAATAACACCAGTGTAAGTGAGATTAATGTCTGTATCTTTGAACTGAATGTGTTTGCAGGTATATAACAGAGAACAGGATGAGCCTCATGGACTTTTTATAGAAAACATCAGGATGACATTTTGCAAAACAAACCCAGAATATCCGTTTACATGTTGTTTCTAAACTTGCATGCACAGTTAGCACAATTGCTTGTGGAAATAAGACATATGCACATGGTACTTGGATGTATATCCCCTTTTCTATGCACTTTCCCAGCTGGCATGAACAAGTGTAGTAATTTCACATGCATTTTAGCAAAAGGACCTTAAGCCTCCTTTGAAAGGTTACTGAATGGTTAAATTTTTCAAATTCTGGGAAAGATTTTGATACTTCTTATTTACAATGAATTCTGTGGTACCCCACAAAGAGTCCTGTTGACTTCAGTGAAACTACTCATATAGTAATTTATTTTCAGTCCCTCACTTTAAGGATGATCTCTACCATGGATTTACATATAGGTCCTGAGCAGTGTTCCCTGTAAGCTGAGCACTTGTGTGACCACTCAGGAGAGATTCAATTGCCACCCAGCTGTTTAGCAGAGCTAGGTTTTTGTTTCTACTGGTGGTGCATATTCACATTTGCCTTGGTGCACATACAATTATTCTGTGCATAGATGAAAAAGATTAGAGGGAACATTGATCCTGAGGTGACTCAGGAGTCTGATCTTGGAACTCTGCCTGCAATAGGTACTGACATTTTGTGGCAAGCCAGTTCCGTGTTTGGAGAAAGTGCTTTCTTTTTCCTTCCTTTTCTCTGTCTGTTCAGCTTTGAGGGCAAGGTGCTTCTCCTCAAAGTGGACCACTGCCTGATGGGGGATGTGGCACCCTGGGGGTCAGCTGGTGGATTGCTCCTTCCATCTTGTAATGTCCGTATCAGTTTTCTTAAGATATGCTCTCAGTGTGTCTTTGTAGCATTTCCTCTGAGCATGGGCAACCTGAGAATAGAGGACTTGTTTTGGGAGGCAAGAGCCTGGCATCCACACACAAAGTCCTGCCCAGCAGAATTGGTGCATGAGGCTCACTGCTTCAATGCTGGTGACATAGACTTCAATCAGGATGCTGGTATCAGTGCAGCAATCCTGCCACTTGACCTCTTCAGAGACTCTTGAGGTGCTGTCAATAGGTAACCCAGGTTTCGCATCCATAAAGAAGTGTGGGAACACAACTGTCTCGTAGACCTGGATCTTGGTGTCCTGCCATAGGTCATGGTCTGTGAAAACATATTGGAGCAATTTCCCAGAAGAATCACTTGCCCAAAGGATCCTGTGCTGGACCTTCTGTAAATTTTTGCATTTTGAGAAAGTTGGCTTCTGAGGTAGCAAAAGTGCTTGCCTGTCTCCAAAGTCCATCCCTTGATGGTGATTTAGGGTGGGATTTATGCATGGCCTGAAGCAAACTGATCAAGCATGTTAGTCCTCTGAATATTGAGTGAGAGTCCCAGGCTTTGGTAAGCTTGTGCGAGGAAATCCAGTATGGACTGAAGGTCATCATCAGTGTGAATGAAAATGACATAGTCATCAACATACTAAAGATCAGTAATGGATGCCCTGAATACTTTAGACTTTGAGTGGAGACATTGAAGATTAAAGAGCTGCCCATCCACTGGATATTGACTCCACTGGGAAGGTGATCTTTAGCGAGGACCAAAATAACTGCTACATAGATGGAAAACAGGATTGGAGCAATAATGCATCCTTGCTTAACCACAGTTTTGATGATGAAAGGTTCCATCTCAAGGCCTTGACAGAGAATCATGGCAGTCATTTGATCATGGAGAAGCCTTAGGAACTTAATACGTTTTGGAGGACAGTCAAATCTGACCAGCACCTTCCACAGGGCTTCATTATTGACAGTCAAAGGCCTTACTAGTAGTAAGGGAGTATCAGAATCTGACCTTTAATGGTAGTATTTTAATTTGAATGGATAAGTGTCATGGGGCAGACTCACCACCATGACACCTCCTGCTGGTAGCACTGGGAATAGGCTCGTATCTGCCCGCCGGACTCCTCCCTCTGGCTGGTGTCCACAATTGTTATCTCTCATCCCACTTCTGGCAGGGTCAGGGGATAGTTATCGGTCTCTGCACTCTGGTTTTCTCCCCTCCCCGGGAACCCCCAATTCCCCTGTATCTACCTTGCCTCAGTGACCCATGGACAGTCTTCATCTAGCCTCTGCCACAGGGGAAAAACTGCAGTCTGAGGTGGCCACTGATCATTGGCAAGGGGGTGTGGACCTGCTGCCTTTTCCTATCCTAGCTGCTCCCCTGCAGCCCGAGTACTCTCAAGCCTTGCAGCCTGGGAGTGAGGGCAGGCCAGAGCTCCCCAGTCCTGCCTGCCTTTCCCCAGCACTGCTCTGTCTTGGGAAGCCTCCAGATTCCTTAGCAGCCAGGTCCCTCTTGCTCTCCAGCTAGAGCAAGGGTGTCTCTCTTCCTCCCTCCAGGATCCCTTATTTATACAGCCCCCAGTTGGGACCTAATTGGCTGTCTGCCTCAGCTGCGGGCTTTGCTCTCAGACCTCTCCCAGGGCTGGGTTTTAGCCTTAAAGGGTCAGTGTGGGGTCGACTCCCCATCACAATAAACATATTTCAGGTATTTGTCCAAACAAAGTAATAAAGTGGTATCTAGTAAAAAACAGATTGGTCAAGAAAATGGCCAAATTAAAACTGAAAAGCTCTGCATGTATTGTATGAGTTTGTGATTAAATTGCTCAGTGTATTTATAACAAATAATTTTGATTCTAGCAGATCTTTAATTCTTAATTCCCAGTTTTGAATTGCTTCTTCATTTGCTCCCCAAAAACTCATGGGGCCAGATTAGGGCATTTGGCACAGCTCTGAACTAGTAGCGGTAACTTGAGAAATCAGCATGAAATGATGACAGCGCATGCACACTTTGGGTGTGAAAGCTAATGAGCGTGCATGTGTATGGTGGGGCAAAAGGGGATGCATCTTATTCACTGCCTCTATCCTCAGAAGCATAAACAGAAGAGCAAAGCCCTCTTGATCCTGTGCACCCAAATCTAAGGGCTGAGTAACTGATATAAGGAAATCCTGCTTCTTTTTCCTTGTGTTGGTCTGTAATGAAAGTCCTGCAAATAAAAGGGGCTGTAATTCTATTGCATGCACAATGGTCAAGTGTGCATTTGCTGAATGGTTTCGGTTGGCTTTATATTGTTTTGACTAATGTGGTCCTCATGGGAAAATAATTAGCCATTTAAATATCCAGATTAAAGAACATGCAAACGGGGCTACTATGAAACTTTCATTCAATGATTTTCAAAGCACTTTATAAAAATTAATGGACTAAGACACTCAATAGCACTGTCATTCGGTAAGGGAAAGATCACTTCACCCAAGTCTGAAATGTAGCCACTGCTATGATGGAATGTGGCAACTGGGAAAACGCTGAATCCTGCTCCAGTGACGACAATGGGACTGTTGCCACTGACTTCATACCAAAGCAGGCCCAGGTATCAAGAGGGCTCAGAAATGCCACACAGCCATTTCAGAAGTGTAGAAGACTCTTATATCCAACTGATTCTGCCAGCGAAATCCAGGTCAACAGATTGAAACTTTCTGAGCTGGCATTTTTCCAGGAAATGTGGGTTAACATCTTCCTTCTTATAAAACTGTGCCATGGGAGATTTATAGACCACAAGTGGCTAGGACCTCCATTTTATAGGTCAGCTGAAAAATACCTCTTCTGTTTCTCCTTCACCATAAAGACCACAAACTGAAAAAACTAGTAATAGCTAGTTACTCCTTGGGAAGTGCCAATCCAACTATTGATCCACCCCAATCCAGCTTAGTTTATGAGAAATGACAGGATCAAAACACAATTTGACATTGTTGCAAACTTGGATTTTAATTTAAGGAAGGATTTTTACATTGTAAGGAAATTCACTTTTTTTTCCTGAGTAAGAATGAGGCCATTCAGGGCTAGATCTTTAGTGACTGTAAATTGGCATAGTTCCACTGAAGTCAATGGAGGTTTGTTGATTTATATCAAATGAAGATCTGGTCCTATAATATCTGTCCTATAATATCTGGTGCTTTGCCAAACAAACTGAACAGGAGCACAAGATGAGTGAAAATGGCAAAATGTCAGTCCTGCAATGTATCACTGCAAGTGTGAACTAGTGTGGGGCAAAGTTTTCAGGAGCAGAGTTGTCTCATTTGGGTGTCTTTTATTAACAATCGCCTTGAAATGCTGTTGACCTTTTTGGCTTAGTACACTTCAAAGAGAAATGCAGGGTGCCAGTCTAATTCACTCAGCTCTAGAATAGTTCAACACATATCCTTAAGGCACACATCCTGTGATTTGGTTTAATCTTATGATCAGAGAGGTGTCACTTGATGTGTTAGGTTCAAATGTCTTAGAAGCAGATTGACCTATTGCATAATTAGTAGATTGCTTATGCTAAGAACATAGGAAGTAAGGAGGGAATTTTTTTTTAAATCTAAAAGGATACAATGCTCACATCATTTAAATAGTAGGAAGAAAGCACCTCGAAATGCTGTGGTTTTACATGGGAACAGTTTGCATTAAAACTGGGTATATCCCAAGCAAGGGTAGGTAAAAAGCAGCCTGCAAGCTGGAAATGATTTGCGATAGTTAGCTCCTGACAGTTTGTTTACCTGAGCATCCACAGGTACAGCAGCTTGCAACTCCCATTGGTTACAATTCACCGTTCCTGGCCAATTGGAAGCTGCAGGAAGCAGTGGCCTGGAACTTCCTACTTTCCATAGCTCCCATTGGCCAGGAATGGCAAATGGTTAACGGGAGCTGCAAGAAGCTCTACCTGTGGACACTCAAGTAAATAAAGCACCTGGCAGCTCATTGGGGCTTACTCCGGTAAACCACATCTGGCCCATGAGCCACGTATGGTCCACCCCTGCTATGAAGTCTCCATTTTTAAAATGAATCTGGGGATGTGTTAGAAATGCCACCTTATGGCTCAGAGCACTTTCAACTCTGTGTGGTTTTTTGGGGTATCTCTGCTCTGCATTTCATTCAATTAATAATAGTATGTCATTATCTCAGCACTGCTACGGCATCATTAAGGCTATTTCAGATCAGCTTTGTTCTCATGTAGTGAACTTTCTGAAAATCAAAATGGCTAATTGTCTGACTGCCCCCCAAAACATTTTTTTTTGGCATCAGTGGAGTCACTTTGAAATGGCAAGCTAATAGGGAAAGAATATGTGCTTTTTATTTTGTTCGCTCAATCTAATTGCTGGATTGCCTGCAGATATCTGAGCTTTTCATTTTCAGATAGATTGTCAAACAGTTGTATGGATAGCTTTTAATATTTGCATGGTTTTGAGATTTATAATAAATGTGGTGGGCGCTTATTGCTCCATCATGCATCTCTATAATTAAGTGCTTCAGCCGCTGCTCAGAAATCAACTCTCAACTGTTTGTGATTAAATCAGGAGATGTTCCCATGGTATCACAGTGGAGGAAGTGGGACTAGTTCCCTTCACTCTACATTCTCTGCCCTGGTTTGGAGCACCATGTTTTTAAAGACTCATGCATCGAGAGAGAATGTAAGCTTAAAGACGGGGAATGACACTATATTGCTGTTTCTAGACTCATCAACAACACTTGAGGAAATATCGCTGCTCTTCAGAAACTCTGCTAGGGTTTTGTCATAATTATCTTTCACGTTTTAATCTGGAGATTTTGGTTTTCTCATCTTACTATGCATTTTAGAAATGTGTGTCTGCCTGTGTGTCCTTCTGTCTGTCTGTGAGTCCATTTATTCAAGAACTTCTCCTAAACAGTCTGAGCTAGGAGCACCTAATTTGCTACGCAACTTCCTCTTATCATAACTTTAAGCAAGGTAATGGTTTGGTTGTGCCAGGACAATGGGATGTGCCGAGAATTCAATTATTTCTCATAAAATGGAAAAGAAAAGGTCTGGTGGGAGGGACAGTTATACTGTAGAATGACCATAGGGGGGATCAGGACAGCTATAACCCCATTGGGCCAGCAGGGGATAGAGGTGGCAAAAGGGACAGCTATCTCCTATAGGTCTCAGAGAGTTTGTCTGCTGGTGTGTCTCTTTGTCTGTGTGTCTGTCTGTTTCCCACCTGCACACTTCCCCTGGCTTCTTACCTGGCTCTGAGCTACTGAAGTGAGAGAGGGCTAGGATTGTCCTCTCTCCTCAGGGCAGTCTGCACAGTGAAACCCCTCATCTCCAGCCCCACCCCAGAACAATTATTTAAATGAAGAAAAACAAAACTTATTTGAGTAAAGGACCCAACTAGCAACGGGTGCTAGATGCACCAGGTGAATCTTCTAGTGTAGACATAACTGAAAGTGCACTTAGATGGAAAGCTACTGGCATTAAATCACTCATCTTGTACTCCAGGTATATCAGAAGTGGGTATCAAACAGGCATTCTAGATCTGAGAATGCTTGAATTTTGTAGTTGTTAGGATCTAAAATCTTCTCTTTTCAACTTGGTGGTGGCCGCCCACCAGGAGCTAACCCTGGTGAACTGGATCCTGCCCACACGCTGCTATTTGCCCACAGCTATGCTTGGTCCTGCTATGAGTGCAGTGGTCTGGTCTTAATGACCTCTCAACGTTCCTTTCAGTCCTTGGATTCTGTGGCTCTGTAATTATGTTAGCATCAGAAAGGGCTTGAGGCATCTCTGTTCTACAGATGACGCATAGATGCATTAACTATTAATACAGTTCTGGCACTCAAATCTTGATGCTAGACTTATGCCTATCATTTATTTGGCCTTCAGTGAATTCTCTCACCATAAATATATTGTGTCCAAAAATCTATTGAGAGTTGAAGTCGCAAAGTGAAGCACTTAGAAGCTAGTAAATACTAGAATTAAGGTTGCCCATACAGCCTGCTACTGATTGAACCTTGTTCAATGTTTCCATTCTTCTTCTTTCTTCTTCTTTTTCTTCTTCTTCACTTAAAAGAAATCACAAATGTTTTATCTGTCTGGAAATATTTAAGAGAGTTATGCAGGGTTGTCAAATAGTCCTGCTATTTGTAGTATTCATGATTGTTAGGTTGTCAATTTGTTTTATCTAGTTTGTTCCCTCAAGATATTTTTCAAATTAACAGAAAATTGTCTTTGAGTGGGGATTTCTCTGTGGTTTCCTCATGTAGTAGCTGGGACCCTCCAGACTCTGTTGTGAGTCTGGTTTTTGTTGATCGTAGGATTTTCAAAATATAAAAACAAATTGCAACCAGTGGAATTTACCCTTTCACCTTCATTCCGCTTCTCTGTGAGACACAGGTTTCTTTCTTTCTAAGTAAAAGGCAGTTTTTGCTGGTGGAAACTGCTTTTGAGCTTACAGTAGAAACTTGCAAAACTGTACTGGCAAAAAGCCAGAACTCACTTGCTGTAGTGCAGAGTGAAGGTGTCAGGCTGCTTATAAAAAGGAAGTGACATGAGCATACTGTCACCTGATTCTAGTGTGACCTGGTAGTGTTGGGTCACCTTGCCACTCCAGGCACAAGCCATGCATGTTGCAGCTCTTCCCATGTTAGTCATGGTCCGAGTGCTCATACAGAAGGTCACCTGTGCTCCTGGTTAAAGTTCTCATAATCTGAGATCAGCACTCTGACTAATATTGGAAACATCCAACAAACAGTTCACCAGAACTGTTTCAGGAAAGACTTTTCAAAAAAGAAATACTAGTGTGAGGGCTAATATCAATGAGTTTACTATAGTAATTTGAGGAGCAGTAAGCAGTCTAAAGATCTTCTCCCTTGTGAACCTTATGAGATAGTTGTTCTTAAAATGTCCTATAATAGTGGGATTTAATACTCTAAAATGTATCCGTGTCACATTTTTTAACCTATGAACAATTATATATTATTGTTTTGTGGTAGCACTTACCAGCCAGAGCCTCATTGTGCTAGGTACTAGATAGACATAATGATCAGATGGTTTCTGCCTTAAAGAGCTTATACAGGCAGTCCCCGGGTTACATGGATCCGACTTACATTGGATCCCTACTTACAAACGGGGTGAGGCAACCCCGCACTAGCTGCTTCCCCCCAGCAGACCAGGGAGACGCGAAGCTAGCACCCCCCCCAGCAGATCAGGGAGACGTGGAGCGGCTTTTCTCAGCAGACACCTCAGCTTGTGAATAAAGGACTGAGGGAAGTGAGGTGTGGGAGAATAAAACTGAGCTCTGGAGAAATGTTTGGCTAGAGTTTCCCCTACAATATGTACCAGTTCTGACTTACATACAAATTCAACTTAAGAACAAACCTACAGTCCCTGGGTATGTCTACACTACCCTCCTAGTTCGAACTAGGAGGGTAATGTATGCATACCGCACTTGCTAATGAAGCCCGGGATTTGAATTTCCCGGGCTTCATTAGCATAAGCGGGGAGCCGCCATTTTTAAATCCCCGCTGCTTCGAACCCCGTGTAGCGCGGCTACACGGGGCTCGAACTAGGTAGTTCGGACTAGGGTGCCTATTCCGAACTACCGGTACACCTCGTTTCACGAGGAGTACCGGTAGTTCGGAATAGGACCCTAGTCCGAACTACCTAGTTCGAGCCCCGTGTAGCCGCGCTACACGGGGTTCGAAGCAGCGGGGATTTAAAAATGGCGGCTCCCCGCTTATGCTAATGAAGCCCGGGAAATTCAAATCCCGGGCTTCATTAGCAAGTGCGGTATGCATACATTACCCCGCTAGTTCGAACTAGCGGGGTAGTGTAGACATACCCCCTATCTTGTACGTAACCCGGGGACTGCCTGTAGTTTAAATATAAGACTAGAGACAACAGGGGGATACAACAAATAGATGGGAACAATGAAAAAATCTACTCATCTGGTGTATTGCAGTGGGTACACCTATGAAAAATTGCCTATAACTACCACTGATTTCCATGATCTCTAGATCTGAGTCAAGGCAGGAGTATGGGATAAGCATCACGCAGGATCAGCTTATTATAGGTATTTCTCTAGCGAAAATAGATTGTGATTTTCAGCTATTGTAAATCCAGCTTTGAACAGATATTAAATAGCTTTTGGCTTGGTCCGACAACTAAATGCAAGCCTTAACAAAAGATTATTTTTAATCATGTGACAGTGTTTTTGATACAATTGGAGATCTCCTCAGGGATTTAATGCTGTATATAAAACATTCTTCTGTCTAGACAAACCACTAAGGCTGATGCTTCCCTTTTGACCTTGGTAATTAAAACTTATTCATAGTCACTTCTAATAAAGCATTATTGGAATTGGTGTCTAAAATTAAATTTGTGTGCGCACATCCGAGGCAATAGAATTGATAATAAGAACGGCACTGTCAAAGCTTTTCCCAAGTAAAACTAACCTCTTCCCCTTCATACATCAGCCTCTCATTATACATATGTCATGTTATATATTAACTGGAGTAGAGGGTAATTATGAAAAACTCTTGTCCTTTGAATTGAAAGAGTGGCTGTCTGTGGGAGATGAGGCCTGAAGCTACTAGTAGAGGGCATTATTACCCATACGAGGTAATTTTTATTAACCCAAGAGGGAATAGTTCTATTAATAAATTACAAGCCATAGGCTAAGACTTTCAAAAGTGTCTAAGACATCTTTAAAAGGTCTTAAAAAAAGGTAGGTGCTCATTACTGTTTGAAAACAGGCCTTTTTAAGCTTGGCATTAAGACAACCAACATTGATACTTTAAAAAATCTTGCCACATGTGTATGCATGTGTGTGTTTGCAAAGAAAGCCTTCCAAACATGAATTGAGTATCACTGATGCAGTGACATTTTCCTGAGTCTGCAGACAAACTGTGACAATAGTTCTGAAGGGTGTGAAATGATCTTTCCTCTCCAGGGAGTTCTTTTAAGATGCCTAATGAATAACAATGTTAACATTTAAATTGGCAACTGTTTCACTGCTGACCAGAATGGAAAAGGATCAGATTATGAGGGGGTGGAAAATCTATTGAGAGTGGCATCTCATTAGAGTAATGAGTGAGCACAGTCTGGAAATATTGTGAAAGCCTTTGTATTGGATAACAGGACAGTCCACCTTAACTCCAGGTGCCTGAATGTGACCTTAAGATGACCCTTATATTTATAGGCTGAAGAAAATATGTGAAAGGGAAATGAAGGGATACATTAAAAATGCTCTTATCTGCTCACAAGTTCAAGGATAGTATATGCATTTTTGTATTGGTATAAAGGATTGGGCAGTGGATTGGTTAAGAAAATTATTCATGGCTGCTGTAATTTTTTGTTATAATTTACAATAAGAGGCATCATATTTCTTTAGGTTATTTTGGTCACATGGTGTTGTATGTCATAGCAGGTGTAACACAATGTGATAAAATGCAACCTCCTGAACCGGGATGTGAAAATTAGAAGAAATAAAAGCTTTGTCTCACTGTTCTGCCAAAGCCCTAGAGTAGCAAATACTCCCTCAAAAGCTCCCAGGCAGTTCTCATGTAAATGTAATCCATGCGTAGGTGTTTCATAACCATTTAAAGCCATGATATTGTAAGATAGTGCATGCCAACAAGCTTGCACTTCAGCCAGTGAGAATTGAGGGTGTTCAGCACTTTACAGTAGTCTCTTAATGCCTCACAGGATGGGACCCTCTACTACACCCTATATTATATTACCTAGTTCCCATGAAATCCCTGCAGATTTCTAATGAATATAAACACTTAAACAATAAATGCAGATACACAATGGACTTGAATGAAATGTTTTTTTCCCACAACCAAGAAAAGATCCCATAACACAGACTTGAACAGAATTCTATTTACTCACCAGATGGTTTAAAATAGCTTGTTATATACTATTGATATTTGAGTGCTCTTTTACACATAGAGCTTATGGAGAGCTTTTGTTTAGCTGACTCCTGTGTAAAGATAGAGAAAAGTGATGTGATCTGACTGCCTAATTTTGGGTTTAGCCAGGATTGCAATTGCTAAGACCCTAGAACTGAAACAGCAATAGCCAGAAATTTGTGTTGGTAGGGCAGTATGTGTTTATTAGGAGCAAGAAATTCAGAAGATCTGATGGAAATCTGGATCCACCTGGGTGTGTGTGTGCCAGTAAATGGACTTACATATTCTGTTTAACTAAAACATATAGGGTACGTCTAGACTACATCCCTTTTTCATAAAAGGGATGTAAATTAGACGTATCGCAATTGCTAATGAAGCGGGTATTTAAATCTCCCCCGCTTCATTAGCATAAAAATGGCTGCTGCTTTTTTTCCGCACGGAGCTTTGTTGGAAAAAAGCGCCAGTCTAGACACTGACCTTGTGGAAAATAAAGCCTTTTCCGAAAGATCCCTTATCCCTCTATAAAATCTATTTAAATCCCCACTTCATTAGCAATTGCGATACATCTAATTTAGATCCCTTTTATGAAAAAGGGATGTAGTCTAGATGTAGCCATAATGAGTATAAATCGGTTCTCGGGGCAGCCAGAACTGAGAACCTTGCTTGTGTCAGTTCCCTCACACTCCTTCAGCCACTCAAGCATTGTAGATTGGAAATATGTGTACTCTGAACCAAAAACCCTTTGAGTCACTCCCCTGTCATATCCAGGCCCAGACTCTGTCTAGTCACACAAATGCATCCAATGGTGCAGCATACACCTATTTGCCAGATTTACCTTAAGCCACCACTCTTATAAACCACATAGTATGTTTGAGCACCTAAGAGAGGTAGAAAGAAGTGCTTACAATAACAAATAATAAAATGTGAACCTAGGTCTACACTTCTCAATAGTTTCCTTTCCTATCTAATAACATAGATTTTTTTTCAAGAGTTCAGTCTGTTGTCTGTTCAGTCTATTTAACTTCTGTGCCAGGGAAGATAATGGAGCAAGTAATTAAGGAAATCATCTGTACACACTTGGAAAGTGGCAAGGTGATAGGGAACAGCCAGCATGGATTTGTAAAGAACAAATCATGTCAAACCAATCTGATAGCTTTCTTTAATAGGATAACGAGTCTTGTGGATAAGGGAGAAGTGGTGGATGTGGTATACCTAGTCTTTAGTAAAGCATTTGATACGGTCTCACATGATATCAATAAACTAGGTAAATACAACTTAGATGGGGATACTATAAGGTGGGTGCATAACCGTATTCAGAGAGAAGTTATTAATGGTTCACAATCCTGCTGGAAAGGCATAACATGTGGGGTTCCGCAGGGGTCTGTTCTGGGATCGGCTCTGTTCAATATCTTCATCAACAATTTAGATATTGGTATAGAAAGTACACTTATTAAGTTTGCAGATGATACCAAGCTGGGAGGGGTTGCGACTAATCTGGAGGATAGGGCCATAATTCAAAATGACCTGGACAAATTGGAGAAATGGTCTGAGATAAATAGGATGAAGTTTAATAAAGACAAATGCAAAGTGCTCCACTTAGGAAAGAACAATCAGTTTCATACATACAGAATGGGAAGCGACTGTCTGGGAAGGAGTGTGGCAGAAAGGGATCTAGGGGTTAAAGTGGACCACAAGCTAAATATGAGTCAGCAGTGTGATGCTGTTGCAAAGAAAGCAAACATGATTTGGGATGCATTAACAGGTGTGTTGTGAGCAAGACACAAGGGCTGTGTCTAGATTGCACCCCTTTTCCATAAAAGGGATGCAAATTAGACACATTGCAATTGCAAATGAAGCAGGGATTTAAATCTTCCCTGCTTCATTTGCATAAACATGGCTGCAGCTTTTTTCCGGCTCGGGGCTTTTCCGGCAAAAAGCGCCAGTCTAGACGGGGATCTTTCGGAAAATAAAGCCTTTTCCGAAAGATCCCTTATTCCTGATTTTAAGAGGAATAAGGGATCTTTCGGAAAAGGCTTTATTTTCTGAAAGATCCCCGTCTAGACTGGCGCTTTTTGACAGAAAAGCCCCGAGCTGGAAAAAAGCGTCAGCCACGTTTATGCAAATGAAGCAGGGAAGATTTAAATCCCCTCTTCATTTGCACTTGCAATGTGTCTAATTTGCATCCCTTTTACGGAAAAGGGGTGCAATCTAGACACAGCTGAGAAGTCATTCTTCCGCTCTACTCTGCGCTGGTTAGGCCTCAACTGGAGTATTGTGTTCAGTTCTGGGCACCGCATTTCAAGAAAGATGTGGAAAAATTGGAGAGGGTCCAGAGAAGAGCAACAAGAATGATTAAAGGTCTAGAGCAGTGGTCCCCAACACGGTGCCCGCAGGCACCATGGCTCCTGCGGAGGCCCACCAAGTGCTCGGGGCTGGCCTGGCCCCGGACAAGTGGAGCATGCACTGTGCCGGAGCCGGCCTCAGGCACATGGTGCATGGTGAGCACCGGCCCTGGGAGCATGGCAAAGTGGCCGCCCGCGCTCTGTATGCGTGGCTTTGGGGGAGGGGGGACACACTGGCCCCGGGTGTGTGGCTATGGAAGGTGGGGCACCAGCCCCAGGCATGCGGCGAAGTATCTGCCCACGCTCCGGGCACGCAGTGCATGGGGAGCGCCGGCCCTGGACGCGTGGCTATGTGGGGGGAGAGGCGCCGTCCCTGGGCACGTGGCGAAGCGGCCGTCCGTGCTCCGGGAGTGTGGCAGGACGGGGAGCGCCGGCCCCTGGTGTGCGGCTATGGGGGGCGCCGGCCCCAGGCACGTGGCTCATGGGGGTGTGGCATATGCGCGGCCCCGCCCTCTGGTGCCCGGCAGGCGAACGGCCACACCCCCTGGCGCCCGGAAACGTCAAATGGTTGGGGACCACTGGTCTAGAGAACATGACCTATGAGGGAAGGCTGAAGGAATTGGATTTGTTTAGTTTAGGAAAGAGAAGATTGAGGGGAGACATGATAGTAGTTTTCAGATATCTAAAGGGGTGTCATAAGGAGGAGGGAGAAAACTTGTTCATCTTGGCTTCTGGGGATAGAACAAGAAGCAATGGGCTTAAACTGCAGCAAGGGAGGTTTAGGCTGGACATTAGGAAAAAGTTCATAACTGTCAGGGTGGTTAAACACTGGAATAAATTGCCTAGGGTGGTTGTAGAATCTCCATCTCTGGAAATATTTAAGAGTAGGTTAGATAAATGTCTATCAGGGATGGTCTAGACAGTATTTGGTCCTGCCATGAGGGCAGGGGACTGGACTCGATGACCTCTCGAGGTCCCTTCCAGTCCTAGTATTCTAGTATTCTATGATTCTATGATTCTAGAGCTGGCTGGCTCCTCGAGAATCAGGATCTAAACATTCATGAAAGTGAACGGAAACAGTATATGGATACAGAATACATTCCCCTCCATTCTGTTATATTGAAAACAGTCTTTTGGTTTTGCTCACAGTTAGGGCAAACCCAAGAGTTATTGTAGCATTTCTTTGCTACTTTTAAGTGGTTCTGATTGCTTTATATTGTCTCTGATAGTTTTCCATTCACTGTTATAGGATGTGTAAAGGTAGATAATAGAATCTTGTACAACCTTACCAGCTGATACCCTCATGCTTGAGTGGGTCATTACCGACACCACATCTACAATACCCCACTGATCGATGTTCCAGAAGTCGATCTTCTGGCATTCGATTTAGCAGATCTAGTAAGGATCAACTAAATCAAATGTTGAGGGTGCTCCCATTAACGCTGGTACTTCTACTCCTTGCAAGTTGAAGGGAGCATTTTTCCTGTTGACCTGCTATGGGAATGACACCAAAGTTGAAATTAATGTAACTTGATTCCAGCTACACAATTAATGTAGATGGAGTTGCATATCTTAATTTGAACTCACCCCTTAGCATAGACCTGGCCTGAGACACATTACCTGGTGACTAATTTCTACTCCAAGTACATAAAGCCTCCTTTCAATATAAACGTAATATTCCTTACATTTGATCCATATATATGTATCACATGGATTTGAGCCTTGACAAGTTCTGAGATTTTTATAGATACATTACTGTAGTCTAGGGGTCTGCAACCTATGTCTCTAGGGCCAAATATGGCTCAGTATGGAACCAAACATGGCTCTTTTGTTATTCCCAAAACACACAACTTTTTAAATTAAAATGAAAAATTAATTCAAAATTTTAAAAACAAGTAATTACTCATATCAAGATGGTCTCTTTTGTCTATTTCACCTTTAGCTGATCATTTTAACAACCATCCATCCTCTCCATTTATTGCGGGTCATGCATATTCTCTTTTTATTTGATTGGTCGAGAAATCTTTCCATCATCATATGTGATGGTGAAATCTGTGACTCCCTAATAGTAAAAATGGGAAAGAGAGATGACAAGTACTGAAATTTTCAGAAGGAGTGGACAGATTTGTATGCATTTGTGGATAGGTCTGGACCTCCATAGTCTCTCATTTGTATTGAGAGACTGTCCTCAAACAAAAAAAAAATGGAATTTAGAACATCATTTCATGACAAAACATGCAGCGTTTACTACAAAATACCCTGAGGGTAACATGAGGAGCTGCAGTGAAAAATCAACATTGGACAAAATAGCCTGCTGGCACGGGCAAAAAAAGGTGGGAGCTGAAACTCTGTAAGTTTTGTGGTCTCATACAGAATTATTCTAGAGAGGAAGCCTGTCGTGATGGGGATTATGTAAGAGATGCATGCTAAAAATTGATCATGAGCTACATGACGAGTTTCACAATAAGGACAAAATCTTACAGAAAATTCAAGATATGCCATTATCAGCAAAAACAGTTCATGACAGAGCTATGAAAATGGTCCATCAAATCAACAAAGAACAAATGCAAAATTTGAGTACAACTACTAATTTTTCGTTTGCTTTGGATGAGACAACTGACATATGTCACGTTAATCAGTTGTGTATTCTGGGATGATATATTTGTGGAAATGCTGTGCCCAAAGAAATGATTCTGAGATATTACTAATGAAAAATCAAACAAGGGGTGAAGGAATCCTTAAAAATGTGGTGAATTTTGTAAACAAGAAAGAAATACAGTTGGAAAATCTTGTGTCTGTGTGTATGGACAATGCACCTAGCATGGTCGGCAAATACAGGGGATTCTTTACTCTTTTCAGAACAGTTGAACTGCCCACTTTTGAACTTTTATTGCATTGTGCATCAGGAGGCACTTTGTGCACAATCTTGTATAACCAAGCTCAGAAATGTAATGGGACTGGTCATTCGCATTGTCAGTTGGATTCTTGCCTGAGCTCGTGATCACTGTCAATTTCAGTCCCTGTTTGAAGACATAGATTCCAAATACCCTGATGAATGCACGGCAATGTTCACTGGTTATCTCGTGGCAAAGTTTTGTCTCATTTTGCCACCTGCATTAATGAGAGTAAGTCATTTTTGGTCATGAAGGGTGTCAAAAACACCGAGCTTTCAGACTGTGACTGGTTGCTCAAGTTTTACTATCTTGTCAACATTACTGATCATTTGAATGAGTTGAACCTTAAGCTACAAGGGCAAGGAAATACAGTCCTGACTCTGCTGCAGGCAGTGTTTGGATTTGCGTAAAAATTGACTGTCTTCAAAGATACTGTGATGGACAGACTGGCACATTTTGAAAGATTACAAATGTTTTGTGATTCGTATCAGATAATCCAAATAAGCCTTGATTTGCAGCAGCTTGCTAGGTTTGTTTCTGAGCTCTTGATGGCATTCAAGTCTTGTTTTCTTGACTTTTGAAAACACAGTGCTCTGTTTAAGTTTATGATTCATCCACCTAAAGCGTCCATTGAAGAACAAAATTTGATAGTTATTCCAGTCATTGATTTGGAAATGGAAATAGCAGATTTCAAGGCATTGGATATCTGGGTGGAAAAATTCATCAAGCTGAATTCTGATTTAGAAAACTTTGCCCCACAATGTGCAGAATTGGCGAATCTGCACAAATGGGCTGACATGAAGAAATTGGAGCACAATGATAATCTGATTCTGAAAACTTGGAAAAAGCTTTCTGTCACATACAGCACTATGCAGAATGTCAGCTTGGCTTTACTTTCCACGTTTGGCTCCACCTATAGGAATAAGCAGGCTTTCTCTCATTTGAATCACGTCAAAAATCACTTGTGCTCAAGACTGACAAACGACAGCTTGAATGTGTGCATGAAACTGAATTTGACCGGTTATGATGTAAACTTCAAATAAATGTGTGAAATAATGCAGCAGCAGAAGTCCCATTAAATAAAGTCTGAAAGTACGTTTCATTTATGCTATTATTAATCATCATGTCAATTATCAATTACATTAATCTGTGTATTTTCAGTCATGCAAATACTTACACTGGCTCTCTGTTGACCACTTGTTCTGAATTTTGATGTACAGTAGTTTGGCTCTTTGGTTTGAAAAGGTTGCCGACTCCTGCTGTAGTCTATAGAAATATATAGCCTGTAAGACATGTTTGGTACAGTAGGTTTGTTTGGGCTGAGATGAGAGCTTTTTGCAAAGCACATGGGGCCCTTTGCCAAGGGGTCTTTGTGTCACATACAGTAAAACTCCAGTTGTCCGGCATCCAGTGGTCCGGCACTCCTGCTAGCCAGCACCACTTGGAACCCAGAAGTGCTCCAGGCAGCCGGACAATTGGAGCAGCGGCTGACTTGGGGAAGTCTGGGGCAGAGCAGCTGGGGTGCTGCTGGGTTGGTCCCACTGCGCTGCTCTCCTTCCGCCCACCTCAGACCCCTCATAGCTTCCCCTTCTGATAGTCCGGTATATCTGATAATCTGGCACCCCCTGGGTCCTAAAGGTGCCAGATTATCAGAAGTTTACTGTATTTATTTCTTCTATGTTCAAACCAATCTCTTCTCCTCCCCCCCCCCCCCCCCACTCCAAATACATGGTGAGAAATAGCATTCTGTGACTTCTAGTAAAGTATATATTTTGGAAGGCAATAAGAGTAGAAGACTCTTAACAAACTCTCAAGATCAGGCCTTTGAAATTAAGATAGAGGTTTCAGGAGGTTTCTATGGAAGTGGTTCTTGCTGTGTATGTTTCTGTGTATTATAGCAAAGAAGATAGATAGAGAATGGGTGTAAATTCTGTATATTTGAGTCAATGGTCTGATGATGCACAGAAGTTCACAAACAAAATACTGATGTCCAAAGGCATTGTAGGTGCTCACTGCCTCCAAATATTAGGCCACTTTTTTAGATGCTTAACATTTGAAAATCTTGGGCCTTGTCTGTTCCAGTGGATCTCAGTTAAACAAGAACCAGGATCAATCAAAGTAGACTGAACTCCTGTGTCAAATCTAAATCTCTCAGTGAAGATTTACCAAAGTGATGCATCAATGCACATTAGCACTGCAAACTGTGCTCACTAAAGGTCAGCTCCTGCATCACTAAAGTTGATAAGAATTTGCTATTGACTTCAGTGACTTCAGGGATTAGTGAAAAGTCATCTACAGTACAGTCTACTTCACTAGGTATATTGCTTCACTATTTGCCCAAAACTTTAATAATTACATTGATAGAATGTGGAATATTTGTAAGTTCTTATTTTTTTAAAAAATGCTGAGATTTGATTTATGTGTGATTTTTGTATAATGCAGTAGTCAGTTTTAATGTTTCAAGATAGTGTTCTTTAGCCACAGAAGTGGAACACTTTATTTCTGACAATTTATTTTATAGTAGAAAAATAGACGTATGAAACTTTTCACACACTGAATATATTAGTTGAAATAAAAATTTTAAGGAAAAACACAAGTAAATTATGAGTGTAAAATTAATAGCCATCTTTGATATTTTAACCCTATTAAATAAAGTTAAGCTAAAATTAAAGACCATGTATTTGGAGAACCCATGAATATATAGACATACCCCGAGGTATTGATTTATAGTCATCAACTTCTAACTTGAAAAGAGTTCTGCTTCAAAAAACGTTTTAATTACTTGCTCTGACTTTTCTCCCCTCAAGTTAAAAAGTAGCCACTCTAGTTAGTAAGATGCTTATCAGCCACCCACTAGTTCTCTTTGCTGATCCTCCAAATAGTCAAGCAGAGCTGACACCTGATCCACAGCACTTTGTGCTCACATGATTTAACATCTACAAAATCAGCTAGGTTCAGTATTCGCTGTTGCCTGACACTCTGCTACGATTTACCTTTGACCCACATTTTTCAGCTCCTCACCCATAAAGGGAAGTACAGCTGCAGAGTATGAACATGAAAATGGGTTATATGCCCACAGAATGACCTTCTACATACATAAACTATTACAACAGGGGAGAAGGAGAAACAAGCTATATAACCAGGTCAGGTTATAAAGAATTTCAAATGAACCACTAAACATTGTACATATACACAGTTGTCATAGTATACATTCTCCCAAAAGCACAAGGTGAATTGATGTAATGTTCAATAAGAACACTTTGTACATTTTACTGAGAGAACATTCCATTGTGTGAAGAACAATTTGAAGGAATGATTAATACTATTACTGGCTTCTGCGATGGATAATTGCAAAAGTTTAATTTTATTAATTTAAAATGGTACATACTGTATCTAGCCTCAATTTAAAATTAATACAAAAGAGAAATGCTATATGTATATAGAAAGGGGAGTGTTTATGGTCAGAGAAAGTACTTCTTATTGTGTATTAGAAGTACCGGTATTTGAAACAAGTGATAAAATGTAGACAATGGGAATTGTCTAGACTTTTACAGTACTCATGAAAAGCAGTTACCAGGCAACCTCTGGGTCACCTGTTTTTTGCACATACTAAATCAGAATTGTAATAATTATTGCAATGCAATTTACATGATTTCCAGTCTGGAATAAATACATCTTAGACTCAGGGGCGGCCCGCCCATATAAGTGAACTAGGCGGTTGCCTAGGGCGTCAAGTTAAATGGGGCACCAAATGGTGGCGCAATATCATTGAGGGGTTTGGAGGTGGGGGCGCTGATTGCATGGTTCACCTAGGGTACCAGTTGCTGGCAGAAGTCTAGGGCCGCCCCTGCTTAGACTGCTATTACTTCCTCTCTTTTATGCAGGGATTTAGGCACATCCTTCGTAGGCCCCATTAGCGATGATAAGAGTTGTGTATAAATCTTCAGCTATCTAGAGGAGACTACACTTGTAAATTTTCAAAATCACTATTAGACATAGAGTTAAACAGAAACATTAGCCTCTTGCATATGAAATAGAACATCCTTGGATGGAGCTTCCTGCCCAGAGCATTGCAGCTGAAAAAAACCCCATACCATGATGCAGAACAATGCACAAGAGAGTGATTGTCTCTATGCTGCTGTCAGGTCCAGACAGATAGCACTTGTTGGACTGTAGTGAAGATGTAGTGAAGATGTGCTAGAAGTGTAGTGAAGATGTGATAGAACATGGGGGTGTTGAACTAGGAAGAGTGGAAACAATGAGTACATAGCCATTTTATCTGTAGGCTGCATTGCTCTCAGCTACTCACATGTAACCCAGGGAAGAACAAACTAAAACTCTCATAAGGATCTTTAAATTATACACCAGACTTCTGGGAGCCAAGGAACCATGCACAATAACAAGGAAGTTGAGAGATGAAGAACATCATCTGGTCTATATTCCATTCTAGGTACAGCAGGAAATATTTTAGTGTAAAGACACGACTGTGATGGGCATATTACAAACATCCAGAGGGATGAAGACAATATTTTTTGCATCCCTGGTCCCATCAGACAACATTCTTGTGAACTGTCTGTGTGAGGATGTATTTGTTGGAGCATTCTGTATCTGTGCCAACATGTGCTTCTAATATCTCTTCACTCATTTGTTCTGTGTTACTGCTTCCCCCATTTAATGAGCTACCTGTTAACAGTCACCTAGTTTGAGTTGCTCTGTTGTAGCGCTGTTCTGCCTCTTATATCTCCATGATGTGGCTCTACCTTTCTCAGTACAGTTTTTTCAGTTGGCTTTTGCTTTTGTTATAGGATCTTCTATCGCCTAATGTATCTATCTAGCACCTTTTGCTTAGCGTGATTATACTGTTCTGAGGCATGAGTTGGTACTATTAGTTTATCTGCAATTGTAGAGTGACTTTTTTATTTTATTTTTTTTAACCAGTATGTTTTTTCATGGAGAAATGAATGCTTTAACATTTCCAACAGTCTCTCTCTTGCTTTGTTGTTAATTACAATAAAATCCTCACATGGATGTCTGGAGAATTCTGTCCACTGTAATAGTGGTGTATCTCTTATCTGCTGAAGATCAGGATGTTGAAAATGTGCTTTTTTCCTGATCAACCAAATTTTAAGATTTTTTTCAATGATACTTAACTTACTATAACAACTTGAGATTCTAGGTAAAAGGTTGCAAGGGTCTAGCTTAGTGAAACTCCCAGTTTTGCTGTGAAAACTCTAGAAAGAAGAGATGTAGTAGTTTCACTTACCTTATACTTATTATATAGGCAGCAGTAGCTGTCTATATTATAGTAAGGCCTGGAGGCCCAAGTCAAGGCCCACTGTACAAACAAAGAACAAGACAGTCCTTGCTCAAGGAAGTTCAGTCTAGATTTATGATATGATCCAACAGGTAGATGAAATAGGTGAGGGCATAGGAGGATTGTGTTCAACTGTGTTTGTGCTATAATGTTTCTTAAATTCTCAAACTGATTAGTTTGTAATTTAACACTGCTATAACTTGGGTAGGAATGACATTTCCTATGAGTTGGTATAGCTCCTAATACAATGGGGACACAATACTGATTAGGGTTTCTGTGCAGTAGCCCCGTGCAAATAACACATACATAATGCATCATATAACCAGCAACTCAGGCTTTTGCCCCTTCCCTTTAATATATAATATGAATTAGCATTCATTTTAAGACTAATAATTTCATTCAATAAGTGGCAATGGCCTTTCCATTTTCACTTTATAGAGAATAATTTCCTAGCTCAGATGGTATCTGATTCCCTACTGCTTTTGTTAATGGATAATGCTTCTTCTATCATGTTTGAGCTTTGAAATGTAATTGCCCAGAGTAGCTGATACCTATTTGCAACAGCTGCTAACAAAACTCTTTAAAATTTTATAATTGCATATACAAGAATCCTTAATGTAATGTACATTTTTAGTATTAACAATTAATTATGGACAAGGGAGTTAGAGCAAAGAATCCCGAAGTGCATCATTTTGGGAAGACCACATGTTAAAGTAGATCTAGGGTCGTAGTCTCCTCTCTTACACTTTGTAACTTGAAGTCAGGACATCGACTTCAGCTGAGCTAGTCCTGATTTAAACCAATGTAAAGAGGTTCTACTTCCTCTACTAACCTGCCCATTCTAATTACATAGTGTGCTTGTAGCGACTAGAGTGTCATGCTTGGTTATGTCAATGAAATAATCTCTGTTCCTCTCTCTGGGAACTGTTTAGAGAAGAAACACTCATTGTGGTTTGGAGTATAGTTTACAAAAGTAGGCATTCTTATTGGAAAGGAAACAGGCCTCAGGGAGGGTTACTAACAGTCTACTAGGCTTTAACTTCAGAAATTCATCCAACTTCCTGGTAAGTGTCTGGGTAGGGTAATGGAACACGCATTGATATACTACATACTGTGGCAAGAGCTAAATCACCAAGGGCCAAATTCTGTTCGGTTAGAGTAATACAACCATTGATTTCAGTTGGTTTGAAGTGATATTACTAAAAGCAGGATTTGTTCTTCTGTGCATATTATTTTTCTATACTTTCCTGCAGCACTCACTGCTTTTTTGACTCCCTGGACATCCTGAGGTTTGGTTCCATCCCCCTATGTGATTGCTTCCTTACTAGATGTGATGATGTTCACAAGTTAGTTTGCAGTTGACTTTGCACTAAAGGAACTCTCAGCAGAAGCAGCTTTTGATTATTGGTATAACATCTCACACAAAGGGGTCTGGATCCATGAGGAGGGGGGTCTAGATTCTATGGTAATACAAATAATAAGAATTACAGAGACATGCTAGGTTGCTTGCATGTTTCTTTTTTTCACGCTGTGTTTAATTGATCAAGCAAAATGCAGGACTATGTAGCACTTTAAAGACTAACAAGATGGTTTATTAGATGATGAGCTTTCGTGGGCCAGACCCACTTCCTCAGATCAAATAGTGGAAGAAAATAGTCACAACCATATATACCAAAGGATACAATTAAAAAAAATGAACACATATGAATAGGACAAATCACATTTCAGAACAGAAGGGGGATGCGGGGGGCGAGGGGGAGGAGAGGAAGGTAAGAGTCTGTGAGTTAATGATATTAGAGGTGGGGAAAGGTAGATGTCTGTGAGCTAATGGTATTAGAGGTGATAATTGGGGAAGCTATCTTTGTAATGGGTAAGGTAGTTGGGGTCTTTGTTCAATCCCCCCCGGAGAGTATCGAATTTTAGCATGAATGACAGTTCAGAGGATTCTCTTTCAAGTGCAGATGTAAAAGGTCTTTGTAGCAGAATGCAGGTAGTTAAGTCATTGAGACAGTGTCCTTTCTGGTTGAAATGGAAAGAAATTGTTTTTTCTTTGTGATCCTGTCTGATATCTGTTTTGTGGGCATTAATCCTTTGGCGAAGTGTCTGAGACGTTTGTCCAATGTACATAGCAGACGGACACTTTCGGCACATGATAGTATAACTTATATTTCTGGATGCGCAGGAATATGTGTTCTTGATCTTATAACTCACTTGGTTAGGTCCAATAATGGTATCAGCAGAATGAATATGTGGACAAAGCTGGTAACGGCATTTGTTGCAGGGGAAGGTACCAGGGTTGGTATTAGTGTGGTATGTCCTGTGGTTGCTGGTAAGAATCATCTTGAGGTTAGGTGGTTGTCTATAGGAGACTATGGGTCTGTCTCCCAGAGCCTCTTGGAGTATGGTATCCTGTTCCAGTATAGGCTGTAGTTTATTGATAATGTGTTGGACAGGTTTAAGTTGGGGGTTGTAGTTGATGACAAGTCGTGTTCTTTAATTGATCAGAAAGTCTCTAGAAAAATCTTGGAATAGGCTGCAGTTCGTTCCACGCATCACAACATGAAAGAAGATGGCTGTTCACCACATTGATAGGAACAGCTCCATTGCCACCTTGAAGAGCTTCTTGGGTCACAATCTGGGAACTGTTGAGTTAAAGGAATAGCTGTATTAAAAGCAAAACAGGAATTTAATATAGAAGGGTATGTCTACACTACAAAGTTAATTCGAACTAACAGCTGTTAGTTCAAATTAACTTTAATAGCGGCTATACATGCAAACCGCTAGTTCAAATTTCATTCGAACTAGCGGAGCACTTAATTCGAACTAGGTAAACCTCATTCTACGAGGACTAACGCCAAGTTTGAATTAAGTAGTTCGAATTAAGGGCTGTGTAGCCACTTAATTCGAACTAGGAGGAAGCTAGCCCTTCCCAGCTTGTCCTGGTGGCCACTCTGGGCCAAACCAGGGAAACTCGTCTGCCCCCCTCCCAGCCCTAGAGCCCTTAAAGGGCCATGGTCTGGCTACGGTGCCTGTGCCAGTTGCAAGCCTGCCAGCACCCAGCCAGCAGACCCTACACCTGGCACGGCATGAGCCAGCCACCCGCTGCCACCCAGCCCTCCGCCTCTTCCCAGGACCAGGCTGGCGGCTCCCAGGACCCTGCCCGGGGCCGCAAGAGGCAGGCACCCGCATGGTCTAGTGCGGAGACTGTGGACCTCATCGAGATTTGGAGGGAAGCCTCCAACGTCCACAATCACCACACTAGCCACAGGAACGCGGCCGTCTACAACCGCATGGCTGACAGCCTGGCCACCAGAGGCCACATGCGGACCTGGGAGCAGATCCGCTGCAAAATAAAGGACCTGTGGCAGTCCTACTCCAGGGCATCCCAGCCAGGGGCCGACCCGGAGGCCTGCCCTCACTTTGAGGCCCTGGACCGCATCCTGGGGGCTCACGCAGTCCATGCCCCCTGGGTGGTGATTGACCCCGGGGCAGAGGGACCCGTCCCTGACACAGAGGAGGAGGAGGACACCGAGAGCCAGGAGCCTGCAGGTAGCCTGCCCAGGACCCAGGACCCCCAAGGCATCCCACAGAGCACATCGGCTGTGTCGTCCGAGGCTGGGGAGGACTCCACATGTGAGTCCCATCATGCTCCCCTTATGGGTATGGAGGGTGTGGGGGGAGAGGGAGCCCAGGGACCATGTGCCTGGGCCTTGCCCACCATGGAGCAGCAGCTGGGTGTCATGCAGGGGCCCTGGACCATTCCCAACACGCCGACCTCGCCCTGCAGAGGGGGGCTGGGTTTCACCCACCTTGTCCCCAAGGAGAACTGACCACTGCTCTTGTTTCACCACAGCCACAGCACCTGGGACTGCAAGGTGCAACACCCCGCCTGCAACAGCCACCCGCACCCAGGCCAGCAGGTGCACCCGCAACCTGGAGGACTACCAGGGGCGGCACCAGCAGCTACTGGAGCACCAGCTCCGTATCCAGGACCACTGGGTCCGGGAAGACCTGCGGCTGTGGCAGAGGAGCTTGGAGGTGCTGGAGGAGCAGAGCCGTGTCCTCAGAGGTCACCTCCAGACCCTGGTAGACAGGTTCCTGCCTCCTCCTGCTCCAGCCCCTGCAGCCGCCCCAGCTCTCACTCCTCCTCCCACCCCTGCTCCTCATCCCACTTCCTCCACACCACCTGTCCCTCCTGCCCCACCCTCCACAACCACTCCCCCCCCCCCGACAAACCCGCACCCGCAGTGCTGAGAGATGGGAGAGCCAGCAGGACCCCCAACCCTGAGCTTTCCCTTCCCTTCCTTCCCTCCCTCCCCCTTCCAGCTCCCTCCTCCCAGGTTTCCTCCTCCCCTTTCCCACCCTCACTCCTCCCTCCCCCCACCCCAGTTATGTACAATAAAGAGAGATTTTTGTTGGCAAAACAGGTGTGTTTATTTGACATTAGGAAGGGAGGTTAGGGAGGGGAAAAGGGAAGGAGGGGAGGGTGGAAGAAGGCCCCAGTGGGTCATGCAGGAAGAGTTCAGTCCTCCTCCACCTGGAAGCACTCCCGCAGAGCTTCCTGGATCTGGACGGCCCCCCCGCTGGGCCTCCCAGATGGCAGCGGTGCAGGGCTGCACATACTGGACAGCCATGCACTCAGCCTCAGCCATCCAGGCTGGCAGGAAAGCCTCCCCCTTCCGTTCACATAAATTGTGCAGCAAACAACATGCTGCCACCACGGGAGGGATATTGTGCTCGGCGAGGTTAAGGCAAGTGGGGAGGCATCTAAATTGGGCTTTCAGGTGTCCGAAGGCCCCCTCGACCATGATGCGGGCCCTGGTGAGCCTGGCATCGAAGGCCTGCCAGGAGGGGTTGAGGTTCCCCGTGTATGGCTTCATCAGCCAGGGCTGTAGGGGGTAGGCTGCATCCCCCACCAGGCAGACGGGCATGTCCACATCCCTGACCCTGATGTGGCGGTCGGGGAAGAAGGTCCCGGCATGCAGCCTCTGACACACGGAGGAGTTCCGGAACACCCTGGCGTCATGTGCCTTGCTGGACCAGCCTGTATTAATGTCCGTGAACTGGCCTTGGTGGTCACACACGGCCTACAGGAGGACGGAGAAGTACCCCTTGCGGTTGATGTACTGGGAGGCCTGGTCTTCCGGGGCATGGATGGGGATGTGCGTCCTGTCGATGGCCCCCCCTGCAGTTGGGGAAGCTGAGGGTGCCGAACCCCTGGATGACCACGTCCGGGTCGGCGTGGCGGACCACCGTGCGGAGCAGCACCTGGTTGATGGCCTTGATCACCTGCAGAGAGACACAGCAAACCGCAAATCACTGGGGCGCCCGGGTGGCTGGGAGTGTTCGTTCCCTGGCACTGCCCCGTGCCCCACTCCCAGAAGCAACCCCCGTGGGTGGCGTGTAGTACGGCCGGGACAGACCGAACCCTCCCATGTGGGGCACTTTCGCCTCCCCCCCGTTTTCCCTGGGGCGGCCCATCCCATCCTTTCAGCCCCCCTCTCCCACGGCCCAGTGGCCGGTGGGTGCCGTACCTGCATGAGCACTGCTCCAACGGTGGATTTCCCCATGCCGAAGTGGTTCCTGATGGATTGGTAGCTGTCCGGCATGGAGATCTTCCACAGGGCGATGGCCACACGCTTCTCGAGGGGGATGGGGGCCTCATGCGAGTGTCCTGTTGCTGCAGAGCAGGGGTGAGCCACTCGCAGAGATCCAGGAAGGCGTCCTTCTTCATCCTGAAGTTCTGTGTCCACTGTTGGTTTCCCCAGTGCTCCAGGACGATGCGGTCCCACCAGTTGCTGCTGGTGTCCAGACGCCAGATGCAGCGGGGCATGCTGGCATCTGGGCACTGCTGCCACTCCTCCACGACCCCCAAGGAGGAGAGGTAGGGGGCACCAGATGGTGCAAGGCAGACTCCAGCCATTCCTGGAAGGCTTGCAGCAGCAAATCCAAAGCCTGGAGCAGCATGAATAGGGCGAGCTCTGGTTCCATGGTGCCAACTGCGGCAATGTCCCCAATGGAAACCACCAACACAGGCAGGCGGAGAGAAAAACGCTTTGCTGTCCCTCGGCAAGTTAGGCAAGCAAGCGGAAAAGCTGAGAACTGGCTGTCCGGGGTGGTCCCTTGAAGCACGAGCCTCAGATAGCCTCAGACAGCAGCCACACAAAGCAGCTACTGACCTGAGGACCTGCCGGAACCAGTTTCAGCTGCCCTTAAATGCGACCCAGCATCCAATCAGTGTGGACGCGCTAGTTCGAATTAGCAAAACGCTAATTCGAATTAGTTTTTGGGTCTAGATGCGCTAATTCGAATTAGCTTAGTTCGAATTAACTAATTCGAATTAAGTTCGTTCGAATTAGTGCTGTAGTGTAGACATACCCAAAGACATTATCCAGACTAAAACAGCCTTTGATCAGCCAAAGCTCAGGCTATGCAAAACCAGAAGTTGAGTCTACCTGCCGAGTGCATCTTCCATATAAAGCTGCGGGGTGTCCGAATAGGCGCCTAAACATGTCCTTTTCCCAAGGAATGGAGTCACTGCCTAGCTCAGGTTGTATGAATAAAATTGTGGATTAATTCACTGCATAACACAATCCATAGGAACAAATAGGTTTTTTCCTAACTGACTATTGCTCAGTAAGGGACACACTTCAGGGTGGAGGGCAGCCCAGAGATGAATGTTTCATGGATGACAGCTCAAAAACAGAGCCCATTCAGGAAGAAGAGAAAATGGACTAGAAACTTCTATTCAACTGAAGATCAAGAGGAGGTCTCCACAGTAGGCAGTTCCCTTAATTTTAGTGATCAGGGTTATGAGCTTTCCCTCTGGCTGCAATGATGAAAATAAAACAAGGGCATGGCTCGGAAGTCAATTTTCTTTCTTTTCCATCCTGAACAAAAGTCTGTGGCTGTATAGTACCTTCACCTTCTAGAAACTCTTGGGATGTATTTGACACCTAATTTGACGTGTTATGGTGGAAACAGGAGGGATGAGAGGCAGAGAGTTCATTTATATGTGGTCTTCACTTCTGAGCAGCTCTCAGTACATAGGGTTTGCTTTTGAGGGATGGAGAGATTGACACTGCACAGCAAATAGAGCTTTCCTCTGAATAGTATGGAAACATTACATGGTTAATATGGAAATGAAGGTTTAAAATGTTATCTGTCATTGTGAATCTACAAGAATTACTTTTTCTCCTCCCTTGGTAGCTGCTATGAGTTGCAGGGCAATTGAACATTAAATTTCCCAGTGTCTCACAATTACAGAAATAAATGTACTGCGAGAGCTTTGGAAATGTTACTAATTACTTCATCACCTCCCTTATTCAACGACTGCCAGTGAATCTTCTCCTTCACATTTCTGTAATCCTTTTGGTAAATATACTTGGGTATGTCTACACTACAGCGCTAATTCGAACTAACTTAATTAGAATTAGTTAATTTGAACTAAGCTAATTCGAACTAGTGCATCTAGACCTAAAAACTAGTTCGAATTCGCATTTTGCTAATTTGAACTAGGATGTCCACATTGAGTGGACCCTGAACTGAGGTTAAGGATGACCGGAAGCAGTGCCGGCAGGGCATCAGATTAGGATTTAGAGCGTGGAGCTGCTGTCTCAGGCTAGCTGAGGGCTGTGCTTAAAGGGACCCGACCCCCACCCCAGACAGACAGTTCTCAGGGGTTCCCCGCTTGCAAAGCAGTCCTGGCTTTGAGTGCCCTGAGTGCCCAAACTCGGCACATCACAGCACTTGGCCATCAGCCCGGCTGCACTTGTCGCAGGCTGCCATTGGGGAGGGGCCAATCGGGGGGGGGGGGCAGCAGGAGAGCTTCCACCCCGAGGAGCACACAGAGCCACCCCAGTCCTCCCCATTGGGGGCTCGTAACCCATTCCTCCCTCACCTCCATCCACTTACCCCTCCCTAGCCCCACCTTCCTGAGGTACAAAATAAAGGACACGTGTGTTCAAAAATGGAAACTCTCTTTATTGAACAAAACTCAGGGAGACTGGGAAAAGGAGGTGGGAGAGGGGAAGAGAGAGGCTGAGAGAGGGGAGGGCAACTAAAATGATGAGGGGTTTGGAACAGGTCCCATATGAAGAGAGGCTAAAGAGACTGGGACTTTTAAGCTTAGAAAAGAGGAGACTGAGAGGGGATATGATAGAGGTCTATAAAAGCATGAGTGATGTGGAGAGGGTGCATAAAGAAAAGTTCTTCATTAGTTCCCATAATAGAAGGACTAGAGGACACCAAATGAAATGAATGGGTAGCAGGCTTCAAACTAATAACAGAAAGTTCTCCTTCACAAAGCAAATAGTCAACCTGTGGAACTCCTTGCCACAGGAGGCTGTGAAGACTAGAACTAGAACAGAGTTTAAAGAGAAGTTAGATAAAGTCATGGAGGTTGGGTCCATGGAGTGGTATTAGCCAGGGGGTAGAAATGGTGTCCCTGGCCTCTGTTTGTAGAAGGCTGGAGATGGATGGCATGAAACAAATGGCTTGGTCATTGTCTTCGGTCCATCCCCTCCAGGATTGCTGGTGTTTTCCGCTGTCGGCAGACAGGCTACTGGGCTAGATGGACCTTTGGTCTGACCCAGTATGGCCATCCTAAGCTCAGGGCTCAGGGTCGGGGGTCTCACTGGACCACCCTGATTTTCATGCAAACCTGCTCCTGAGTGGCCAGGCTGGCAGCTATCCTGCCCTAGACGGCCACTTTCCTGTGCCTAGTGCGGAGGTCGTGGATGAGGTCACGATCTCCTCACTAGACCAGGTGGGCGCACGCCTCTTGCGGACCTGGGCAGGCTCCCGGGAGCCGCCAGCCTTGTCCCGGGAAAAGGCGGAGGGCTGGGTGGCAGCGAGTGGCTGGTTCGTGCCGTGCCAGGTGCAGGGTCTGCTGGCTGGGTGCTGGCAGGCTTGCACCTGGCATGGGCACCGTAGCCAGCCCGTGCCCCTTTAAGGGGTCCGGGGCCGGGAGGGGGGCAGACGAGTTTCCCTGGTGGTGCCCAGAGTGGCCACCAGGGAAAGCTGGGAAGGGCTAGCCTCCCACTAGTTCGAATTAAGTGGCTACACAGCCCTTAATTCGAACTACTTAATTCGAACTAGGCGTTAGTCCTTGTAGAATGAGGATTACCTAGTTCGAATTAAGCGCTCCGCTAGTTCGAATTAAGTTTGAACTAGCGATTTGCCTGTGTAGCGCCTATTAAAGTTAATTTGAACTAATGTCTGTTAGTTCGAATTAACTTTGTAGTGTAGACATACCCCTTGTGTGCTAGGTACAGTGTCTTACAAGCTAGGTACAGTGACTTACAAGCCCCTGATTGCTGTTGCTAGTCAGTCGTGTCCGATGATGATGTCTTGAGCTTGCACAGGCTTATTGGTTGTGGACTTGCATGTGGCTGAGGAGTTCAAGCCTTGAACGGCATGGGCGTTCACTGTGGGGGAAAAGGAATTGTCCTCGCTCTGTCGGTGTAACTGCGACTGTTGCTTCTCTCCTCTCATGAGCATCAATCATGCGTATGCGTCGCTGCTCTTTGAAGTTGTCATACGCATGTCGTACAAGAGCATGCCAGCCTATTCGGTCTTCTGCATGCTGCTCTAGCTGCTTTGGTTTTAATCCTTCATGAGCAATGTTGGCCTTTATGCAGTCTTTATACCTTTTGTGAGGCCTACCTTCATTCCTTTTGCCCTGGGAGAGTTCACCATAGAGGAGTTGCTTAGGAATTCTTGACTCCTCCATTCGAATGAGGTGCCCTGTCCAATGAAGCTGGGCCTCAGAATCATGGCTTCAGTGCTCGTGGTTCCTGCTCTGTCAAGGTCTTCCAAGTTTGTGACTCTGCCCTGCCATCAAATGTGCACTAATGACCTCAGGCTGAGTGTGTGGAAGTGCTCCAGTAGTGTCACATGTTTTCTGTACAAAGTCTAGGTTTCACATCCATTCAGGAGGCTGGTCAAGACTACAGCCTTGTACACTTTCAGTTTAGTGGACTGTCAAATATTGTGCTGATTCAACGCTCGTGCTCTTAGACGTCCTAATGCCTGATTGGCTTTGCAGATCCTGGCATTGATTTCTTTGTCAAGGGAGCCATCGATGGCTATCACACTGCTGAGGTACTTAAACGCATTCACTGTTTTTAACTCTGTTCCTTCAATAGAGATTGAAGGGGGGAGAGCAGCAGATCCTGGAGCAGGCTGAACAGTACCTCGGTCTTTCCTAGGCTGATGGTCAAACCAAAGAGGCGAGTGGCTTCAGCAAACTTGTTGACAATAAGCTGGAGATCAGATTCCTCATGTTCCATAAGTGCACAGTCGTCAGCAAAAAGGGCTTCAAGAATAAGCCTCTCAAGCATCTTGGTTCTATCATTCAAAACACGAAGGTCGAAAAGTGACCCTTCAAGCTTGTACTTTATATAAACTCCATGGTCCAGGTCCCTGACTGCGTGGCTGAGGATACACGTAAAAGAGGTTGAATAGCACTGAGGCCAGCACGCACCCTTGCTTCATGCCATTGGATATCTCAAATGGATCTGAAAAGTTCCTGATTAGAAAATACTTAAATACACAATGGAGGGGAAGAGGTAACTTCAGGGAGAAAAAGAGCCACACTGAACTGCACCTCAAGAAACCATGAATTTTAGTCCCAGCTCTTCCCTCGCAGCTGTTAATATTTCTGGGTCCTTCCCAACTATTATTATAAATTCATATCTTCTACCTTCCAGGAAGTACAATTCTGTACTCACTTTATATTATACGTAAAATAACGGAGAGTGAGGTTAAGGTCACTTCATGCAGAACTGAGAGTAGGGCTCAGTTCTGTAATATAATGTGGCTAAATCTCATCAACTTCCCCCCTCTTTCCGAAAATGCTTGCTGAATTTGTGCTTAAGTAATGCACACGAGCAATAATAGAGTTCTGTTACCCCCTGGCAGTTATACATAGGGCTTTGATTCTGCCACCGCTCATGCCATCCATTACTTGCTTGGAATGGTGTGCTGTCCCTGTTTAGTGGCCTCTACACCACCTAGAGATTGATGATTCTTTTATAGCCTTAGCAAGTAGCCCATGCCTTTATAGCTCATGCAGAAGCTCCCATACTAAATTTTAGAAATCCCAAGTTCTATCTTGCCTGTTGTCAAGCAGATTCTGTTGGTGTTACAAATGGTGGCTCTTTGCAGATATCAAATGGGAAGTCTCTGATGCTTGGGATGCACTTTAGCACCTAGCAGAAGCACATAACCCATGCCTGCTTGGTGTCATGCTCTGTTCTCTTTCAGTTGTACCTAGACCAGCTAGCAACTGATGAGTCTGCTACAGGTTTGGCTAACCAGGAGGTGACTTTTTGCGTATGCAGTAAAGGCTCAAACATTAACAAAGGTCCCAGGTTTGATCCCATTTGCTGGGATCTATTGACATTACACCTACATGCAAACAGGTGATTGTTTAATTCATGTGAAAAAGCGTCATGTGTCTATATCTAGAAGTCCTTGGTCAGTGTCTGCAAACAATTGAAACAGGGAGGTTACACTTGGTTATACTCTTTCTAACCCCATGCTGCTCTCAGAATCAAGAACAGAAACTAGGACTCCTAGACACCAGTCCACAAAAGTACTTAAGCACCCAAGTTTCATTTTTAAACCACAGTGATTCACAAAACTCCCACTCAGCTGCTGCCTCATCCTGCAGGCACCTAAACTTACTTGGCACCTACATTTTTGCAGTAAAAGTTCCCTGGGTGCCTATATTTCTGCCTCTGGGCATGTACACTGCTGCCTTCTTTTAGGCACCCAAACATCTATCTCCTGCCTCAATCCCAGAGCAGTTCATGAGCTGGAGACGGATAGGTGCCTCTCTGTCGAACTCACCTGAAAGGTCTGATTCAGTAGGCAGGCTCAGAGGCTACCTAACACCTCACAAAACAGCCAGTGCAGGACAAAGAGGAGGGAAGAAGACCAGCAGGGGCAATGTGTGAGGGGAGGCTGAGGGAGGGCAAGGTGTTAGAGCCTTTGGGTATTCCCAGGACTAACAGTGGGGCCTTGCACCCACAACAGAGCTCAGACCCCACCGCACTCACCAGCAGTGGAAGGGGGAGGTGGAGCAATGTGGATCCACTCCATTGGCTCCTGGCTGCATCATGGGGGAAGGGCGGGACCATCCCCCTGCACTCACAAGCGGGAAGCAGAGTGACGCAGCCAGCAGCTGTGGGAGTGAGAGCCAAGTCACTTCACTTCACTGGCATCAGTGAATGAAGGAAGGGGCCCAACTACTTCTGGCACCAGGCCCCATTAGTCACACAGTTTGCATGCTCTGGGGGAGGGATTTAAGGGAAAGAGGTGGAGAGAGGGCAAAGCAGGGACAGTGGTGGGAAGATGTGGGCAGTGGCAGGGCTTGGGGTGGAGGAGACATTGGGGTGGCACCGGGAGGAGTCATGTGGGGGTGAACAGTCACCCCCTGGAGACCAGCCTCTGTTGTAGACATCAGCCCAATAGTTAGCATGCTCATCTGGGCAGTAACAGGTCACTAACTCAAGTCCCCATTTTGCATAAGGAGAAGAAGGTATTTGAACAGGAATCTACCTCCTCACACCTGAGTGTCCTACATTCTGGACTAGTTCATGATTCTCACTCGTTCTCAGGCCCAAATAATATTTAATGATACACAATTTTAGTTAAAGTGGAACAGCGTAGTGGAGCTAGAGAGCTCTCACATCAGTATATCCCATCGCTAGGTGTTTAGATTCAGAACATCCACTTAAAAGATGACAGTTCCTGTTCAACTCCCTTCTTCTCAGCAGGCAGAGGGGGGATTTCAACCAGGGACCTCACATGTACCAAATGAGTACCCTATCCAGTGGGCTAAAATGTATAAGGGGTGGTGGCTGTCTCTTTTTCTTCCTCTTCCCCCAAAATTTAGCAGGAGAGAGAAAGATACCTCAGAATACCCTGTAGACCAGTGATTAATAAACCAAATTCCTGCTCCACATTCCTGCTCTAAGTGAGATTAGATGTCTCACCCAGGATGTGAGAGACTGAGTTTCCTACAGTCTAGATGAATGCTCTAATCACGAGGATAAAAGTTAAAAGGTTGGCAGCATCACCAGGGCTGCCATGAAGTTTGTAAAGCTAGCCTTTTAAAAATACTCAGCTCTGTTTTGGAGCCCTTCGCTTTCCAGCATAAATCCAGTTTTGCAACAAAAATAAGGGCATAACATAAAAGAGAACTCGATTTTATTAATGTTACAAGACTGTAATCCCAAGGTCTCCCAGAAAGGCCCATTTCAGGGTCTGTATTCTAAGCAGGTTATTTCTGTTGGATAACTATGTCATCATCAGCTGGTGTTTTGTTTTTCAGAACTGCTAGTGCAATAATAATGAGCCCAGTAGTAATCTCTGCAAAATCCCCTCCCATAGCCAGCTATATTGAAGTAGAATGAAAACAAATTGGCAGCAGGCATTTAGAAAATTAGATATTAACTTTCAAAAGTTCATGCTAGTTTGCCCTGTAATAGCTGCGAAACAAGAACATTATGTTTCTGTGCCGAACCTTTTAGTGGAATCAAAACATTCTCCTACTACAACCTGGCTCACATCTGCTATGGGTTTGAATGTTAACAATACTTGTGACTGCAGTAACAGAAATGTAGTCAAGAAAGAAAAAGGGAATAGCCCTGTGATTAGTATTCAGAACTCTCACTGCACAATGCAGTGAATCCTACTGCAATTACCGGGGGGAAATAAAAAGAAGAAATAAATCTGGGAAAAGAAAATGCTAATACAAAAACCTGCATTTACTTGATGTTGAGGGTGTGAAATAAACCCACACAAGCAAAGAAATTCTCGCTTATGGCTGAAAATCTAGATCAAAAATGAGACCTTAGCAAAGACTATTGTTATATAAAGAACACAGAGGGCCTGGACCAAAGCCCATTAAACCAAGGTACTCCCTGTGAGTACAGCAGACTTTAGGACAGGTGAGGTAGGCAAGGGTTAAAATTAGGATGATCTGGGGGGAGCACAACTCACCTTCCTGCTAAAAGCTGACCTTTTCCTCTGGCTTGGGCAAATAGCACCTCCTCACTTCTCTCCTTCCTCTCTGGAAGCTGTGCTGTGAGCACCCCATCTCACTTTAATTTACATTAACCACTGCCTGTATGAGTAAAAGCTCTGATTAGCCCACATCATCCCTCTTTGTCACCATACTCTGTAATTCTTGACTTCAGCTCAAGTCTTTTTGTAACTCTGCCCTTCCCTACTTTACATATGCTTCAGTCTTGTGTCCACCCCTCTTCCCTGCTAACAATGCCAGCATCAACCACCACCTTTTTCCACCAGTCACTTTTGTGTTCTTCAGGACCAACAGGGAAGGGCTAATGGTCCAATGATAACCTAACTCAAATAAACTCTAACTGGAGGGACTTTAACACAGTTGTCATTTATTATTCTAAGAGTGGGATTAAAATGTTGGTCAAGAATAGTGAGGAGATATCTCATTTGCTTATGTTATGGGAAGTGTTTCTTGTAAGTCCATAAATCTTAAGTGTCTTGAACTTCTTCAAAAGAACATGAGAACCCTTGGTGAACATTGTTACATAGCCTTAGCCAAGACTGGACATTTCTATAGATAGAGAAACTTGCTCTATATGTAGTATAGTGATAGAGATGTAGCCGTGTTAGTCTGGTGTAGCTGAAACAAAATACAGGACTATGTAGCACTTTAAAGACTAACAAGATGGTTTATTAGATGATGTCATCTAATAAACCATCTTGTTAGTCTTTAAAGTGCTACATAGTCCTGTATATGTAGTAGTGTGTAATATGTAGCTAATTAATTAAATTTAAAAATATGTAATGTAATTAAAAATATGGTCATTCTGACACAGTATTTTGGAAGGAACCCCTATAAAAGGCATGATTAAACCATTATATTATTTCTTTTATAAATGCACACAATTGAGGGGATGGGAAGATTTTCATTTTTTAAGCTATCCTGCCACTTCAGTAACATCACGTAGGGTTGTCATTGTTCATTGTACTACATTCAGACATGTTCTAATGGCTTTAGCATAACATGATATAATGTGTTACAGTATGTCAGGTCAGTCTGAATGTTTTAAAATACATTTTCCTTCAAAGTTACAAAGAGCATTAGAGTTTTAGTTACTAACTTTTTATGAAAGATAAAGGTTTTTGAGAAGTGCTGAAACAACTGCTGGAGTAGGGGTGCTGACAGCCATTGAACCGAGCTATAAACACTATCTATGATGGAAACCACTCTCTTATGTTGAAAATGCCAGTTATTTCCTTATAGATGTATTAAAGAGAAATAGGGGTGCAAGTATTAAGTTAAGTTGGACATTTATTTGTTGTGTTAAATAAAAGGAAAAAGGACTCTCCAATCCATACAAAACACCACTGTTGAAGGCTACGTACACACGGGCATGATCTTGTGCAAGAACTCTTTTTCAGAAGAGTTCTTGTGCAAAAAGTTTTCCAGAAGAGAGCGTATACACTGGCATGTGCGTTTGTGCAATAGATGTGCTTTTGTGCAAGAGCATTCTTACGCTCTCTTGCGCAAGAAACTCTGATGGCCATTTTAACCACAGGGCTTTCTTGCGCAAGAAATTCATGTTGCCTGTCTACACTGGCCTCTTGTGCAAGAACAGTTGCGCAAGAGGGCTTATTCCTGAGTGGGAGCATCAGAGTTCTTGCGCAAGAAGTACTGATTTCATACATTAGCACGTCAGTGTACTTGCACAAGAACTCGTGGCCGGTGTAGACAAACAGCAGGTCTTTGCGCAAAAGTGCTTGCTTTTGTACAAGATCACACCAATGTAGACACAGCCTTGCAGTCTTCCTAGCCCATCAGTTGAACTATGCCATTCCTTCTTTAAATTCCTCAATTAGTTCACACTTCACTGTTGCTTTGCCTTAAAGCAACATAGTGCTATACCTTGATACTTATCCAGCTGTTCCTTCTATTCTGTCATTCTACACGCCCCAGCCTCCGGTAGCTCCACCAGATTCATTTGCTGTATTTTTACTACCGTCACTGATGCCTGCAGTGTCTCCCATGCCATGCACTACACATGGAATGCCTAGTTAAAAAGTCACTTAGTTTGTATGTTTTTCCCCCTTTTAGGGCAACTACTCTTATGTGTGTTTATTGTATCTAGCACAGTGATCTCCAAACTTTCTAGGTTGTGTCCCCCCATGTTCCTAATGTAATCCACCACCGTCCCATCTGAACCTCAGAGCTGTGGTCAGGAGTGGAGTCTGGATCGAGGGCTGGAGGCCTGTTTGGGAGCCAGGACGCAGACAGAGCTGCAGCTGGGATTGGCGGTGGACTAGGCCCTGCCATGCCTGCTCCCCAAAGTTCCTCACTGCTTGGGGACCACTGGCCTCACATAGTGTGCAGCTACTGAAATATTGTTAATAACTGTGTGCAGAGTCGTGACCCACAAGCAATAAGCCTGATGAATCCATAATACCGAGCAGCACAGCCCTGATGGTTTTGAAAGGTGTCTGCATCCATTGTGGCCATTTATCTGGCCCCCACTACTGTAGGCTCTCAGAATTAGTTCTGCCTCACAATTTCAATTTATCTCCTCACAACAACCACACAGGCCTGCTGATGAAAAGGGAAGGGCACAAGGGGCAGTTGCCCTGGGGCCTGTCAGTTCAAAGGGGCCCAGGGCTCCCCGCAGCCACTGCTGCTATTGTGGCAGCAATGGTGGCCAGAGCCCCAGACAATTTTGAATCACTGCTGGAGCACAGGAGCACTGCTACACGCAGCTCTGAAGGCTCTAAGGTCTGGCTGCCCTGGCCTCGCCCCTTCTTGGGGTACAGCACTGGCTCCCCTCACACCTTGCCCTGGGGCCCATGATGATTGTTGGCCCCACTGCAATCATGTGACATAGTGAAGTGTTATCACATCCATTTTATGGGGTATTAAGGCACAGAGATATTGACCTACTTAAGATGAAACAGGACAACCATAGTTGAGCAGGAAGTTGAATCTGTCTCTCCCAAGTCCTAGGATAGGGTCTACTGGAAAGATCATCCTTTCTCTTATGGAAACTAGGACAAATAACAAAGGATGAATATAGGCAAGCAACACGGGAATGCAGGGGCAAGATTAGGAAGGCAAAGGCACAAAATGAGATCAAACTAGCTACAGGCATAAAGGGAAACAAGAAGACCTTTTATAATCAAGAGGAAGACCAAGGACAGGGTAGGCCCACTGCTTAGTGAGGAGGGAGAAGCAGTAACAGGAAACTTGGAAATGGCAGAGATGCTCAATGACTTCTTTGTTTCGGTCTTCACCGAGAAGTCAGGAGGTGTGCCTAACGTAGTGAATACAAGCAGAGAGAGGGTAAGTTTAGAAGATAGGATACACAAAGAACAAGTTAAAAATCACTTAGGAAAGTTAGATGTCAGCAAGTCACCAGGTCCTGATGAAATGCATCCCAGGATACTCAAGGAGCTGATAGAGGAGGTATCTGAGCCTTTAGCTATGATCTTTGAAAAATCATGGCAGACAGGGGAGATTCCAGAAGACTGGAAAAGGGCAAATATTGTGCCCATCTATAAAAAGGGGAATAAGAACAACCCAGGAAACTACAGACCGGTCAGTTTAACGTCTGTCCCAGGGAAGATAATGGAGCAGGTAATTAAGGAAATCATATGCAAACACTTGGAAGGTAATAAAGTGATAGGGAATAGCCAGCATGGGTTTGTGAAGAACAAGTCATGCCAAACTAATCTGATAGCTTTCTTTGATAGGATAACGAGCCTTGTGGATAAGGGAGAAGCGGTGGATGTCATATACCTAGACTTTAGTAAGGCATTTGATACGGTCTCGTATGATATTCTTATTGATAAACTAGGTAAATATAACTTAGATAGAGCCACGATAAGGTGGGTGTATAATTGGCTGGATAACCGTAGTCAGAGAGTTGTTGTTAATGGTTCTAAATCCTGCTGGAAAGGGATAACAAATGGAGTTCCTCAAGGGTCTGTGTTGGGACCCGTACTGTTCAATATCTTCATCAATGATGTAGATATTGGGATAGAGAGTACGCTTATTAAGTTTGCAGATGATACCAAACTGGGTGGGGTTGCAACTTCTTTGGAGGATAGGGACATAATTCAAAATGACCTTAGCAAGTTAGAGGAATGGTCAGAGGTAAACAGGATGAGGTTTAATAAAGAGAAATGCAAAGTGCTCCACTTAGGAAGGAACAATCAGTTCCATACATACAAGATGGGAAGCGACTGTCTAGGAATGAGCATGGCAGAACGGGATCTAGGGGTCATAGTGGGCCACAAGTTGAATATGAGTCAACAGTGTGATGCTGATGCAAAAAAAGAAAATATGATTCTAGGTTGTATCAACAGGTGTGTTGTAAGCAAAACTCGTGAAGTCATTCTGCCGCTCTACTCTGCACTAGTTAGGCCTCAGCTGGAGTACTGTGTCCAGTTCTGGGTGCCACATTTCAAGAAAGCTGTGGAGAAATTGGAAAGGGTACAGAGAAGAGCGACAAGAATGATTAAAGGTTTAGAGAACATGACCTATGAAGCCAGGCTTCATGAATTGGGCTTGTTTAGTTTGGAAAAAAGAAGATTAAGGGGGGACATGATAGCGGTTTTCAAATATCTAAAAGGGTGTCACAAGGAGGAAGGAGAAAATTTGTTCCTCTTGGTTACTGAGGACAGGACAAGGAGTAATGGGCTTCAAGTGCAGCAGGGGAGGTTTAGATTGGACATTAGGAAAAAATTCCTAACTGTCAGGGTGGTCAAATATTGGAATAAATTGCCAAGGGAGGTGGTGGAATCTCCCTCTCTGGAGATATTTAAGAACAGGTTAGATAGACATCTGTCAGGGATGGTGTAGACAGAGCTTGGTCCTGCCTTGAGGGTGGGGGGCTGGACTCGATGACCTCTCGAGGTCCCTTCCAGTCCTATTATTCTATGATTCTATGATTCTATGATTATGTACTCAGTCTCCTCCTGCCTGTGCTGGTAAGTTCAGGAAAGAGGAAAGGAGTATGACCATGGCAAGCTGCAATAACTAACTAAATACACCTTTTTTTATCTCAAGACAGGTGGTTTGTTATGATCTCCTATTAGACTTACACTCCTGGAACTCCAGTGACTTATTGGAGTTATTCCTGACTCAGATTGGTGTAAATTACAGGAAAATCAGGTCCATGGTGAATAGCTGGTGCTCTACAACAGTGTTTCTCAACCTTTTTTAAAAATAAAGTATCCCTTTAAAAACAAAATTATAAGTACCCCCAGTACCTACAGTTTTCAGATGCACAATTTTTTTCTACCATTGCAACACATTTGTTTAAACAACTTAATCATAGCCAGGCGGCCGATGAAATTTGTGGGTGTAAAAAATACAAAAATAATAAAGCACTGTAAAACTTAAAACAAAAATTCAGTTTTTTCCAAATTTCAATTGTGTTGACATACCCCCCCGACTACTCTCAAGTACCGCTAAGCGTACTTGTACCACTGGTTAAGAAACATTGCTTTACAGTGTGTGAGGTAAAATATCACCATTAATTGTTGCATAAAATATAGCTTCTTTTGCTTAGTGTTAATTTTTCTGAATCCTGGCAATAGCTGAATCTTTTACATCTTTTTAGCTGTCATTCATAAACCCCTTGTTCATTCTATCAGATTTCTAGTAGCCCAACAGTTTTGTTTTAGTTAAAAGCATCTTTATAAAATGCTCACAGTACATTTTGTCTAGTTCTTGATCTTGTATATGGGTAGGTCATCTTCACAAAGCATTTATGAGAATACGTCCAGGTGCAAGCCAGGTAAGACTGGTTTAGAGAAGGATGATGCCTAATTTGGTCCCAATCCAAACTAAGACTAAGTTGAACTGGTGTTAGCCAGAGAATAACATTGCCCGCTTACAGGGATATTGTTTCATTCCCACATGAGCATTCAGGTAACTCTAAAACCAGGAAGAAAATAAATGACTTCTTGATCTTGTATATGGGTAGGTCATCTCCACAAAGCATTTATGAGAACACCTCCAGGTGCAAGCCAGGTAAGACTGGTTTAGAGAAGGATGATGCCTAATTTGGTCCCAATCCAAACTAAGACTAATTTGAACTGGTGTTAGCCAGAGGATAACATTCCCTGCTTACAGGGATATTGTTTCATTCCCACATGAGCATTCGGGTAACTCTAAAACCAGGAAGAAAATAAATATTTGTTCCCATACTATCATTACAGTAAAAAAAAATGCTTTCACTGTTTGAAGGAATTTTGGAAAGCTCTTAAATTTCAGTATGGTATGTGTTTAGTACAGATAAAAATGGGATTTTATGGGATACCTTAGCTTGATTATTTGTGAAGAAGCATTTACCAGGGGTTAATAGATATTGTTCTAATTTAACCCACTACTCAAGGGACCAAAACCCATCAGTAACTAAACACAGTTGAACTTACAATGAAGGTGAAGCAGAACAGAATTGTGTTTTGCGTGTGTGGAAATAATTTGTGGTAGTCTCAGGCAATATAGTTGCCTGAAAGAGTTGGTACTTCTATAGGTTTTTGTCCCAGTAAGAAGCATTTCTTTTATCATAACTCAGAAGCCCACTTTTTTCATCAGTTAATTCATTTTGACATTATTCTTTAACATTATCTTCACTTGCACTAGCTGTTAATCTTTTTTTTCTTTTCATTGTTAAGTGTATGTGTACAGATAAAATGGGCATAAAAGGGCCTATTTGTTTAAGTGTGAACCCCCCACATTTCTAACTGAAATAAATGGAAAGTATTCAGCAGCTCTAAAAATCAGGCCCCAAATGAAAACTATAAACCCCTTAAACTAGCTGTAAACTCATCAGCAGCACACTCCATTTCTGGAAAACAATAGATATGTAAAGACGTAAGAGATATTCTTTACTTCATGTTTAAGTGCTCTCAGACAACAATGGTATAAGATGCAGTAATAATAAAGATAAGAGATCAAACAAATATAAGAAATGGTAAAACAATTGTGACTATTTAGATGGTCATGGGTGATGTGCTGGATGACTTAATTCTGAAAACAATCATTTGAGTACATACTGTACTGTACAGGCACATTCATTTTAGAAAAGTATTAAGAGGCTTTTAACTATAGCATAAATAACATTGTGGCACAAAATGTTTTGATATGCCTTTAACAGAGAGTAGATAAGCAGAGATAAGGAAGGAATTGGGAGAATTCTAGCTAAGGACAAAATGTATTATGCTAAGCCCTTAATATTATGCCTGTGATTGGAACTGCATTGTTAGGATACCATGAGGCTTTTTGTGAAGTTTCTTTTATAGTTGTAGCATTACTAGTGTATAAATTAAAGTTTTTGCTTAAGGTAGGGACTTGACCTTAAATGTAACAGTTCTGGCCTGTAGATTATGATGAATATTTCTAGAATAGCACGTGCTGTTAGAGGTAAATATAGCTCCTACTTCTGTGGTAGTAATGGCCTATCCTGTTATCCACAAAAGCAGTGCAATTTTGTCATACAAGAAGCAGGCTTCATTCAGTGGGGATTTTCCAGATAGACTCCATGCCAGACAGGTGCTGTAAACTATCAGGGCATGTCTACACTAGGAAACTATTTTGAAAGAACTAAATTTGACATCATAACTCATGGTTTTACAAAATTGAAATAATGTGTCCCCGCTACGGGGAAACCTCAAAATTAGTCTGAGGCAGGCTCTGTTAATGTGGATGCGCTACCTTGACTTAGAGCCCCAGGAAACACTAGGGAGTAATTAGTTCAAATTATTCTGGGGAGTAGTTATTTTAAAATAGCAGCACCGGAGCATGTACTTTAATGCAATTTCAAAATAACTATTTCAAAATTAGCATTATTCCCCAAGAAAAGCAGGAGTACAGGTTTCAAAATAAGCAGCCTCTTATTTCAAAATAAGGGCTTCTTAGTGTGAATGCTCCACTAATAAATTTGACATAAGGGGGGTTATTTCAAAATAAAGCCCTAGTGTAGACCAGGACTCAGAGGGTGTGTCTAAACTACATGGCTCTGTAGACGGAGCCAGGTAGATTAGGCTGATCGGCAGAGGGAAATGAAGCCGCGATTTAAATAATCGCGGCTTCATTTAAATTTAAATGGCTGCCGCGCTCTGCCGACCAGCTGATGATCAGCTGTTTGTCGGCAGATCGGGGCAGTCTGGATGTGCTGCAGTCGACAAGGAAGCCTTTGTCGACCGGTGCAGGTATGCCTCGTGAAACCAGGATTACCTGAGCCGGTTGACAAAGGCTTCCTTGTCGACCCTGGCGCATCCAGACTGCCTCAATCTGCCGACAAATAGCTGATCATCAGCTGGTCGGCAGAGCGCGGTGGCCATTTAAATTTAAATGAAGCCGCGATTATTTAAATCGCAGCTTCATTTCCTTCTGCCGATCAGCCTAATCTACATGGCTCTGTCGACGGAGCCATGTAGTTTGGACACACCGAGAGTGTGACTCCTGTTCCTTGTTGTACCCATTAGTCACATTGTGTGACAAATATCTTTGTGAATATTTTTCTCTGTAGGTTTATTGGGAATAATCTACTTTTGAGCCACATATAACTGAGGTTGGTTAGATAAGTCATAATGGTATTTCTAATTTTCTGATTGGATCATTTATTTCCAGAGCAAATAGTGATATGCACTTCAAAGCTTGTGAACTAAATGATTTAAATATTAATCAACAGTAACACAAAAATGGGGATGAACATGGCTGAAGCAAATTCATTTTAACATGTCAAATGAATCTTCATGCTAAGTGTTTACACTATTTATTTAGCTCTGAACAACAACATCAAATGGACATGCATCCTCCCTGAATGTCACAAACTTGACTTGAACAGCTCTTGACTGGTATTATATGGCTCCTGTACATTCTATCTCACTGAAATCCAGAGAAACAGCTATCCAGGGTATATCCCTTACATTAGTCCTCTAAGATGTCAAAGGAGTCAGTTCAGAAATTCAAAAACTATACTCTAAAATGCAGAATAAATACAGACTATATTACCAACTGACAGGGTCACCTGGTGCCTGTGGGGGGATAGGTGCAGGAAGCGACACCCAGAGGTACTGGAGAGGGGGAGAGAAGGGCATGTGGGTGCACCCTGTTTAGCCATTAAAATGTTGGCAGCAGCATAGGGAAGCAGTGCACCACCTGAGTGCTATCACAAGTCACCTATGCTGACTGAAAATGCCCTTGTCCTAAGGGGTCAAATGGGGAAACTGGTCTGTTAACCCTCTCAAACACTCAGGGGAGGAGCTTGCACAAAGGGACACTTTCCTATCCAAAGTGCTACACATTCTTTCCACAGTCTGGTGCATGTGACTGCATGGTTCAGTGTGTGACAGCCAGGACTGGAAGTAGGTGTAAATGAGTGCGACAGCAGGCTGTCCTCAGACTCTCTTTTTAGCTTCTCCTAGGCTTGAGCTTTATCAGTCACAAACCTATGTGTTGAGTGTTGATGACAGACACTGTGCTTGTGGACTGCAAGCTGTCTGATTAGAGTGGGAAACCTTCAAAAGGCTCCCATTCTGCCTTTGATAACTAGGTAGCATTGCCATGCTATTCTTGGTATTCTCTATATTTAGTGCAGGGAATTCCTAGGGAATATTGCTAATACAGCTACAAAGGTAACTTAAATACTTTTAAGGGTGGCCAGTGTACTTTGTGGGAAGGGTTGGGACATGGGCTAGGAACTGCTCTTGGGTTCCCCGCCTAGGGCAGGTTGAGGATACTGGGCTCCCCACAGTGGCCCAGACTCCCTGGGTGACTTTTACCATGGCCTGGCTCTGGCTTCCATCCTGGCCAGAGGGTGGAGCTTCAGGGGGAAGAGGAGGAGCAGAACCACAATTTTGTGGGAGCTTTGTGCTGTGCATCCATTTTGTCTGAGGTTCTGTCACTTTTGATTGCCTGCGGTATCTCCAAAGTTCACCCACATTGTAGGACAAGCATGGCCCAATGAATCTTCGTGGACCATTCCAAGAGGAAGTGTTTTTGTGACAAACTTAGGGTACGTCTACACTAGCTCATTAGTTCGAGCTAGGTAGGGTAATTAGGGCAAGTGGAGTTGCAAATGAAGCCCGGGATTTAAATATCCTGGGCTTCATTTGCATGTTCCCGGCTGCCACCATTTTTAAACCCCCTTAGTCCGAACTCCGTGCCTGCGGCTACACGTGATACAGAGTACGTGGCTCGAATTAAAGATCCTAATTCGAACTACCGTTACGCCTTGTGGTTCACACCTCGTGAAGTAATGGTAGTTTGAATTAGGATCTTTAATTCGAGCTACCTACTCCGTGTCACATGTAGCCCCGGGCACGGAGTTCGGACTAAGGGGGATTTAAAAATGGCGGCGTCCAGGAACATGCAAATGAAGCCCGGGATATTTAAATCCCGGGCTTCATTTGCAACTCCGCTTGCCCTAATTACCCTACCTAGCTCGAACTAATGAGCTAGTGTAGATGTACCCTTATGGTCTACATAGGTCCAGTAAATAGGCCCAGCACCAAAGACAGAGGGACTTGTGGCTAGAGCAAAGATGTGGCAAGAGGTAAGAGTAAAGGCTGCACAGGTTGAGGACAGGATTTCAGTGTGGGAGCAACCCCTTGCTTCTTAGTTCTGGAGTGGTGAGTAAGGGAGGAAGACAGAGCATAGGTGAAAGAGCTGTTTGAGCAGCTCATATCACCAAAGACGGCAAGAGTACTGGCTCGCCCACACTGCAGCCTGTGCAGCCTCCTGTGTCAAATGATGGGCTGCAATCTAATAACATCTTGGAAAACCTCATGGCTGGCTAGACCATGCCGTCTGGTCCTATGAGCAGTGTGGCAGGGCAACTTAGCCCAACTTAGCCCTCAATCTTGACTCCTTTTCTCTGTGGAAATTTTTCCCCTTGCCTCAACACCAAGTAAATGGGCAAAGAAGGCAAAAGAGAATGGGCACAGGGAGCGCAGTGCGGGGTAGCTGGGAACTTGCAACAATAAGGAGTTCTTTGAGGAGTGTCCCTGTGGAGCACGAGCTTGGAGATTTGTGACAGCAGTACCCCTGGCTTATGCTGCATCTGTGGAGTATCTGAGAGAGGGATCTCTAGGGTGTCTACCACTCTTGAAAACCTCCTGGAATGATTTAATATCAACCCCCATTGTTGATGGTGGAGGCATTATCGCGTCGTCAGGAGACATGGCCGACGTACATGCGGGTAGAGAGGAGGATGAACTATGTCCTTCCCCCGTGACATCCCCATTCTGCTCTTCTGTGTCCAAGCTGTAATGGACTGCATGGTTGGTGCATGGGACCGTGGTGTCATAGGGTATGTCTACACTACCCCGCTAGTTCGAACTAGCGGGGTAATGTAGGCATACCGCACTTGCAAATGAAGCCCGGGATTTGAATTTCCTGGGCTTCATTTGCATAAGTGGGGAGCCTCCATTTTTAAAACCCCGCTGGTTCGAACCCCGTGCAGCGCGGCTACACGGGGCACGAACTAGGTAGTTCGAACTAGGCTTCCTATTATCAATTCAGCTGCCGTTGTGAAAGGAAGATTGCTGATCTGCAATGATAGTTGATGGCGGTTGAGAAGGAACTGTGGGAGGGGGGGAAATGGCTGTGCGTGCCCAATAGGCTCCTCAGAACGCACACTGACTCTTCGCACACGTGGCCATCTGGGGGCACTGCTGTCACAAATCTCCAATCTCATGCTCAGCAGTGCCAAAGAACCTAAGGTGGAGCATCCACAGGAACAACCATTTCGAAGAACTCCAGTTACTGCACAGGTGAGTAAACCTTCCCTTTCTGTCTTTTATGTGCTTTCACTGTTTGCACCTATTCATGCTTTATTCTTTGTTTGTTTGTTTGTTTGTTTGTTTGTTTGTTTGTTTGTTTTGGAAATGTGGTGTTGCTGCTATTTTGGTGTGATAATGTGTTTGGTGTGCCTAGAAATGGGTGAATGTTGAACTTTTATAATACATACTTATAAATAAAGCTTTTTATGTCATCAAGAAAGTTTATTGCAATCACAATCACACAATATTATTTGAAATAATAACGGGAAATGTGTGATCATGGTCAATTAGGAATTAGTAAGCAAACATTATTCCTTTATACAGTAAGGTACGTCAATACGCACTTCAATCCTTTCTTTATACACATCCATTCTGTGCATCATTTCCCAGCCATCGCTTTTATAAGGGTCATGACATTCATAGGTACATTACATGGCAATCAAGTCCCATCCCCATGCCATGCAAGTCCATAATGTGGGAGCATAACACATCCCTGACCTCTGTTGCTCTAGTCTGGTAGCTGTAGGTATTAATTCCCTGTCCTAGGTCCTTCAACTTCACAAAAATTGTGAAGAACACAGCAAGCCACAGAATTTAAATGTGTTTGCTGACATCTCCAATGGGATTCCAAGCTACCAAAAGCACAGTCAATAGCCATTCAGCACCTGCTGAGGGTGTAACGAATACTTCATTTGTCAGGGCCTCTGAAATCAGGGTATGGTTTCATAAACCAAGGAAAAGGGGGGTACATTGGATCCCCTCAAATAATGATGGGAATAGTAATTCTGTTTATGACACTAACATTTTGTGGGAATAGTGTCCCAACATGTCCCTGAATATAGACTGCTGAAAATCCTTGGCATCATGAACTTCCCCAGTGCCGCACACTGAGATCCATATGCTGACCTCCCCAGAGTGTAATGGCCGGTAAAACTGTGGAGGAGGACGTTTTTCAGTTTATGTCACATGCTTCTTGAGGAGGGGAAACTATGGGCTCATGATCCCTTGAACCATATTCTCTCAAAACAAGCAGTTACTTCAGGAAAATCTTTAAGACCCACCCCTTTGGCGTAACTTGCACACCTGATTTTCTCAGAAACGAATGCCTTCAGTTTATCCACTGTTGACTTTTGAACACCAAACTTGCTGGCAATGGACCTAGAGCAGGCTAGGGTAGCCAGCTTCCAGATAGCTGGTTTCTGGACTGGCAAGGGTGTATATTTATGCTGGAGAATCAGTGAATACAGCTCACAAGATTCGAGAAATGGAGCTTTCTTCTTGTGAAAGTTCTGAACCCATTTCTGGTCATCCCAGGTCTGAATGTGCCATGAGCAACACCAGCCAGTTCACAACTGCTGCTTGGCTACCTCTATTACTCCTGCACCATCATAAACTCTGTCTAGTGCCTTTGGTGAGACAGAAAATGCTGCCTAAATGCCACCCAGCACTTGACGAAAGCTCTGCCTGGTTCTTGGAAAGGTGCTTCTTTCATGTTGCAGAGGCAGCACATGAGTGTGGGGGGCAGTGTGAAGGGCCATGTACACTCAAACACTGTTGGGGGAGTGGCAAGGGGCCAGCAGCAGGTGGCAGGTGGCAGGTGGCAGCAGGGGTCAGGCCCATCCCAGCACTCAGTGGGAGCAGCAGGAAGTGGAGCAACTCAGTCCCAGCGTGCTCCTCTCTCCAGTCATATCACTTGTTGGCATGGGATGCAAGATGATGTGGAACTGCCCACCACACTCACTGGTAGTGGGAAGTGGCGCAACATGAGTGGGAGCTGGAGGAGTGGAGAAGACTGGGAGCATGTTGCTCTGCTTCCTGCTGCTGCTGGAGAGTGTGAGGGTGGGCCCAGCCCCTGCTGCTAGTGCCCAGACCCCACTAGTCCCCTGGGCTGTGTCACTCAGGGGAGGGAGCTCGGGGCAAGGAGTAGAGTCAAGCAGAGAGGGGGTAGACTTGGGGGAAGAGGTGGAGTGGGGGTAGGGTAGGGGTAGGAAGAGGTAGGGCCTGGGGTAGAGTGGGGGCAAGGGGAGAAGAGGCAGGCCCTCCCCCAGGCTAAAGGTGGAGTGGGGAGGAATCACAAGGGGAGGCAGTCACATGGCTGGTTCCCTCCCTTGTATTCCTCCCCTCCAGTCGCCACTGGCAGGAAGTGCAGTCAAGCTGTTCAAACTCTGTTATGTGCAGTGTTAACAGTAAGTTTTCCCACAGTGCACAGGGCTCAAGTGGCCACATTTCAGGAGGCTGATAAGAAGTCTGGGATGTGGCTGGTTTGACTTTGGAGCTGGGTGCTATATCGTGGCAGCTAGAGACTCAGGTTTGAGCCTCGATTAGGAAATGCTTAAAGTACAGTGAGCAGTCAGAGTAGATACTCCAGACCTGCATTCTCTAACCCAGGGCCATCTGACTCAAATCCCACTAAGTCTGGACTTTTGTTGCAGTGTAGACACACCCTTAATTAGGAGCTATTGCTGTTTGTCCTGTTTTATAAAAATCTCTGGACTTGCTTCTTTTCTTTATACTACACCAAATCAGGAATAACACCACTGAAATCCACAGTTATAAAAGAGTAAAACTGGAGCAAGTCACAGGAGAATCATGTCTAATGGTTTTAGCTCATGTGTCCCATTAATGCAACTACACGGATTGTTTTGCCTCCTGTATCATCTTTGATGGTTTTGGTAACATACACAGGTATATAATTATCATATACCATTAAATGCGCGGATGACACTTTTGTATTGCAATATGATGTGTACAGATAAAATAATATGATGTTCCTTGTAAGTCTTGTTTCACTGAAAAAAAAAATCTTTCTGCTAAGCCATTAGAAGCTGGATGGAACAGTGGAATTTGATATGACATTTGTCTTCATAAAAATTGGAATGCATGCAATACAAACTAGTAGGGCCCGTTGTCTTTTGCTAGCTGCTCTGGCAGACTCTGATGGCTAAATACTTCATACATCTTCTCAGTCATATGTTCAATAGATACAGTTCTCATGCAGTTCTCTTACCACTTTTAGATAAGCAACTAAGCATCAATGACTATTGGACTATTGCTTGTCGTCATTCTTCCAGATGGCAAGCAAAATCCACACTCCACCTCTTGTTTAATAAAGCAAGCTGCCCCCTCTGTGCCATTGAAATGGCTGGGAATCTTTTCCTTGTTTGTCAGATGAGAAAACAGGTATCAACTGACTGCCCAAGCAGTATGCGTCTGAGATTCTTATATGTCCCTCATTACTGTAGTATCTGTGCACCTCACAATCTTGTGTCTAGTTATCCTATCGTCACCCCCGTGCCACTATCCCCATTTTAAAGACTGAAGATCTGGGCCTTAGTGTCTGTACTTCAATTCTCTAAGATTTTACATGTCTAACTCCTTTGAGGAGCTGGGCCCAAAAGACGTGCTCAGTGCTACACAAGAAGTCTATAGCAGTGCAGGGAATTAAACACAGATCTCCCATAGCTAGTGCTTCAACCACTGCATCCAAGGCTGTCCCTACAGGAGAGTGGGGCCTAGAACAACCTTCTTCCTCTGCTACAGGCTTCACCCTGCCTCTTCCTGCCCCTGGTCAGCCTCTACCCCACCCCCGCTCCACTCCTTCCCCCAAGCTCCTAGCCTTTCTCTGCCCCCGCTGCTCCTCATCACCCTGCCCCTGCTCTATCCTGCATCCCTTCCCTAAAGCCCCCTCCCCTGAGCGATGTGATTACAGGGATTAGTGGGGGGGGGGATGGCGGCAGCAGGGCTCGCACCTCCACCCCCACATTCACTGCAGTAACGGGAAGCAGTGGTGCCTAGCCCCAGCTCCCTGCACTGCACCAAGCCCAGCTCCTGGCCATGTCACACAGGGGAGTAGAGCAGCTTGGGGTTGGGGCACTTTGCTGCCCGTTGCTGCAGTACAGCAGAGCAACCTGGCCGGGGGAAGGGAGAAAAGAAGCTGCTGGGTTGCTCCACTTCCTGTGTCTCCCACTGCTGCTGGTGAGTGCAGGGGCAGGCCTGGCTGCACCGCTAGGTCCCCTAGTAATGCCCTGGGTCCCGCTGTGGCCACCATGAGCCGTCCTATGGATGGAACGGCTGTGACTACATCATCCTCCCTCCTTGTATTAGGCATCAGAACCCAACTGGCAGTTATTTTATCTCCCAAAGAAAAACTGACAGAATTCCAGATTAGAGGAACTGTCAGGGAACTTCTCCAGAAGAGATTGCCTCATGTCCAAGAGCTTGGTGAATCAGTGGGAGATCTTTGAGCTCCTGTCACAGCTCTCCCCCAGGAAAGATCTTGCCCTGTGTGTTTATAAGCTTCAGGGGGTAGCTGAGTTAGTCTGTTACAGAAAAACAACAACCAATGGTCTGGTAGCACTTTATAGACTAACTAACCATGTAGATGGTATCATGAGCTTTCGTGGGCACAGCCCATTTCTTCAGTTTCTTTATAGTTTGTTTTAAAGCTCCTGCCTTTCCATAATGTAGGAAAATATTGTCTGCAGCCTACCTATCCTGTGAGAAACTCCCTAACTATGTATTGACTTAGAAAAAAGGAATGCTAGCTATTTACAGCTTTAAGTAAGCAAACATGTACACACCAATGAGTCACCCGCTAAATCTTAGGAATGACAGAGTCGCACTGAGCTGGCAGTTCAAAGTGTTTTTCAGGGAAGCCCCAGGAGGCAGCCCCTGGGGATCTCTGGCTTGTTTGGAGTCACTGGCCCCTCATATGTTTTCATTGCCCTTAAAAACCCAGGGCTGGCCCGTGCTAGTTGACTCCTGAATCAAGCTCACATGTTCAGGCTGCAGGGATTTTTCATTGCTGTGAGGACATCATGATTTGAGTTGAGCCCAGGCTGTAGGAGCTGCGAGGTGGGAAGGTGTCAGAGCAGCCTAAAGTCTCCAGCCCCAGCCCAGAAGCCTACACAGCAATGAAACAGCCCCATGAGTCTGAACAGGCTAGCACAGGCCCGTCACTGGTGTCTAGTTGCAGTGTAGGTACACTGTCAGGGTATGGCTACACTGCAGCCTAAACTTGAAATAAGATATGCAATTTGTGCTATGCAAATTGTGTATCTTATTTCAAAATAGATTATTTTGAAATTTGGCACATCTACATGTTGCCAAATTTTGAAATACAGCACTACTTCAAGCCATCCCTTATTCATCATGCAAGGAGGTTTACCAGGATGACAATATAGCATGGCCGTTCTTTTGAAAAATATTTTGAAATAACGGGCGGCTTGTGTAGATGCAGAGTAGCTATTATACCCTCTTGCTGGGCATGGAGGAAGCAATCAATAAAGTCTTTTGTCTGATGTTCCACAATGGTTTGTCTGGTGCTATCAGCCTTCCTTTGCTGGGTAGGACATGACATCTTTTGTGTTAAACTAGTATCTCATGTTAAACTGTATCTGCTCCAGTCCTTCAGATAGAGATAAGCATTCTTAAAACCTAAATACCCACCTGGGGAAAAGAAGATACAGACCGACAGATCCAGACAAGTACCCAGAAGTCACCTGCTTCAGAACAGGCCCAACAAGGTGTGACGTAGTGGGGGTACCTGGCTGGTTTCTATGCTGCTGGCTCTGGGGGAACCCCCACTGGCTGCCGTGGGTACCACGACCCAGCAAAACAGGATGAGTCACTATGCAAACCAGTGGCCAGACACCCCCCATGGAGAGGAACAAAGGAAGGTGGAATGCTGCCTTGGCTTGGGGGCAGGGCTGGAAGTTAGTGAGTTGGTTGCTGGCTGTCGGAGGGCATGGAGGAGAGCCTAGGGGAAGGGGCTGGAGTTTAGGGGCCCAGTCTCCCCCATCTCAAGGGGGCCTGAGGCATCCTAGCCCAGTTCCTGTAACCAGATTACATCTGTGCTGCGCTGTGCTGGAGGAGCAATAAACCACCCTCAATTCCACTGGCTGGTGCAGTCTGTTTGTGCCATTTCGGGGTGCAGGAGACGGGGAACCCCCAACGCGCCGTCACACTGGTGTCAGAAGTGGGATGCACTGCACCCCGTGGATGGAGCTTCCAGCGGCAAGCGACAAGGCGCAGTAGAAGCAAGAGCCCTGGAGCCAGGCGTGCTGGAGACAGAGCGAAGCGGTTCCTGGGAATCGTGGGGCGCTGCAGCACTAGACTGGTGAGTCTGCACCGAGGGGCCCAGCGGGCAGATGGCCTACGCCCGACTCTTGAAGGCAGAGCTGGTGGGGCTGTGCAGAGAGAGGGGCTTGCCTGTGCGGAAAGCAGCCAAGGCCCAGCTGATTACCCAGCTGGAAGAGAATGACCAGCCACAGGGCCAGGATCTTGTCCCCAGGGGAAGCAGCCAGACCCCCCCTGAGAGTGTGTCAGGCTCAGAGAGGGGGAGGAGCGCTGGAACCCAACGGAGAGATGAGACAGCGTCTCCCGGGAGGCCTGCAAGCTGCAGCCCATCTAGGGCAGGGGCCAGCCAAGCAGAGCTGCGGCGGCTGGAGATCCAGCTGCGGATCAAGGAATTGGAAGTAGAGGACCGAGAAAGGGATCGCCAAGATCGAGAGAGGCAGCGGCAGCATGAGCTGGCCATGGCAGAGCGGAGAACCGGCGGGGCACCGGCTGCGCCAAGTGCGGATGGGCCCCAGGGTCCCAGGACTGCCAGATGCTTGGAGAGGCCCGTGGTGGCCCAATTGAAGGACATGGGTGACATAGACGGGTTCCTCAGTGCCTTTGAGAGGGCCTGTGGACTGCAACGGGTTCCCCCAGCTGACTGGCTGCAGGAGCTCATCCCCGCACTGAGCCAGGAGGCGGCCGGAGTGCTCAGTCAGCTGGAGGACCTACAGCCCGGGGATTACAACCGAGTCAAGGAGGCCCTGCTGCACAAGTTCGGGCTGACCCCCGAGATGTACAGGAAGAAGTTCCGGGGGGTACAGAAAGGGCCACGGGAGACCTATGTGGATCTGGTCTCCCGCCTGGCGCAATACTGCCGCAAGTGGGTGTCTGGAGTCGGAGCCCAGACTGCAGAGGAGCTGCTCAAGCTGGTCATGATGGAGCAGTTCTATGCAGCGTGCCCACCCAAACTGAGGCTGTGGCTCAAGGACCGGAGACCAGAGAACCCCCAGGAGGCCGGGAGACTGGCGGATGAGTTCACGGAGAGCCGGTCCGGGTGTGAACGGGAGTCCCGGAGAGAAAGGGAACCGCGCAGAGACCGGATCTCGGCTGAGCGACGGAGGGAGTCAACTACGGGGCGAGACCAAGGAACAGGTCGTCTGCGCCCCAGAGAACCAGCCAGGGCCTGGACAGAGACAGCCCAAAGCCTAACTTGCCAGCGCTGTGGGCAAAAAGGCCACAAGAGGGCTCAGTGCACCAGGTCCCAGGACCGGGGACTTTCCAGGGTTAACTGGCTGGGGCGGGAGGAAGGGCAGGCTGCCCCAGAGGCAGGGGCTGGCAGGCAAACCTCAGCTCAGAGAGAGGGGAAGGATGCTCAGTGCACCTCCCCTGGGAGGTCTGATTCTCAGGAGGCGGATTTCTCCGTGTACCGGGTGGGGGCAGGACGGCCCCTGCGGAGCGAGTGCCTCATACCCCTGGAGGTGGATGGTAGGAAGGTGACGGGCTTCTGGGACACGGGGGCGGAGGTGACTCTGGCCCGATCCGACATAGTGGCCCCGGAGCGGATACTACCCCACGCGCAGCTGACCCTGAAGGGCATAGATGGGTCCCCGTTTAAGGTGCCTGTAGCCAGGGTGCATCTGAAATGGGGGGCGAAGGAAGGCCTCAAGGAAGTGGGGGTGCACCCGCACTTGCCCACCGAGGTGCTGATGGGGAACGACCTAGAGGAGTGGCCCCATGAATCCCAGCGGGCTCTAGTCACTACCCGGAGCCAGAGCCAGCGGGGGGCTGACAACGTGGGTCCAGGGAAGGACTCCTGGCAGCGTCCTCAGGGTCCCATCCCAGTGGACACGGGGTCCAGCCAGGCTGGGATTCCGGACCTAGGCAGAGGTGGGGGACAGGTCCCGATCCCTGCCTCAGCAGCTGAATTCCAGGCTGAGGTGCAGGCAGACCCCTCCTTGCAGAGGCTGAGGGACCAGGCTGGCCTCCGTGCAGCTCAGCCCCGGGGGAGAGGTGGCCAGGAGAGATTCCTGCGGGAGCGTGGGCTCCTGTTCCGTGAGCGTGGGCTCCTGTTCCGTGAGTGGCTCCCCCCCAGGAAGGCGAGGGCATGGAGGGTAGAGCGGCAGCTGGTCGTCCCCCGAAAGTATCGCCTCAAGCTGCTGTATTTGGCCCACGATGTCCCCGTTGGGGGCCACCGGGGGATCCGGAGCACCCGGCTGAGGCTGCTCCAGCACTTCTATTGGCCGGGAATCTTTACAGCCGTGCAGCGGTACTGCCGGTCCTGTGACTCCTGCCAGAGGGGCGGGAAGGCCCAAGACAGGAGGAAAGCGGCTTGGGGGTCTCTACCCCAGATAGACCCTCTGGGCTGGCTGAGAGAGTTATGGGAGGGGAAGTCCTCCCTGGATGGAGCATCGGGGGTGGAAGCCGCCCTGGCTGTCCAGAGAAGGCTCGCTGGGCTCATGGCCCCGGCCCGAGAAACCCCGGCCAGAGATCAAGGCCAGCGGAAGGGTGGGTGTGACCCCCGAGGACAGGCCTGCGCCAGTCGCCCTGGAGCGGGGCGGCGAGTGGACAGAGGGAAGCCAATTCATGTGGGGCCTCGCCACGGCCGGCCCGAGTCAAGGGGAGCACCCATGTCCCCAGGGCGGGTTCCCACGCAGAGGACCCGAACTTCCCTAGGTCACGAGCGGAGTGACCCTGCTCAGTTCGCTCTCGGAGGGGGGAGAACTGTGACGTAGTGGGGGTACCTGGCTGGTTTCTATGCTGCTGGCTCTGGGGGAACCCCCACTGGCTGCCGTGGGTACCACGACCCAGCAAAACAGGATGAGTCACTATGCAAACCAGTGGCCAGACACCCCCCATGGAGAGGAACAAAGGAAGGTGGAATGCTGCCTTGGCTTGGGGGCAGGGCTGGAAGTTAGTGAGTTGGTTGCTGGCTGTCGGAGGGCATGGAGGAGAGCCTAGGGGAAGGGGCTGGAGTTTAGGGGCCCAGTCTCCCCCATCTCAAGGGGGCCTGAGGCATCCTAGCCCAGTTCCTGTAACCAGATTACATCTGTGCTGCGCTGTGCTGGAGGAGCAATAAACCACCCTCAATTCCACTGGCTGGTGCAGTCTGTTTGTGCCATTTCGGGGTGCAGGAGACGGGGAACCCCCAACGCGCCGTCACACAAGGTAAATAACAGAACCCCAGTGGTTATCACTTACAGCCCTCTACTAAAACCCTCCAGTACATCATTAACAATCCATAACCAGTCCTGGAAAACAATCCCTCACTCTCACAGACCTTGAGAAACAGGTCAGTCCTCACCTATCGACAGCCCCCAATCCTGAAGCAAATACTCACAAGCAGCAACACAACGCATCACAGAAACAGGAACCTATCTCTGTAACAAACCCCATTGCCAACTCTGTCCACATATCTGTACAAGTGACTCCATCACAGGACATAACCACATAAACCACAACATCAGGTGCTCAACCACCTGCACATCCTCTGATGTGATAATTGTCATCAAGTACAAGCAATGCCTCTCGGCCATGTATATTGGCCAGACCAGACAGTATCTACACCAAAGGATAAATGGTCACAAATTAGACATCAGAACAGGTAATGTGCATAAACCTGTAAGGGAACGCTTTAATCTCCCTGGACATTCAGCAATGGATTTGAAATTAGCCACTCTTCTACAAATGAATTTCAAACCCCAGTTACAAAGGGAGACAGCTGAACTGGAATTCAGTTGCAAATTCAACACTATTAATTTAGGACTGAATAAGGATCTCAAATGGTTAACGCATTACTAAGGCAGTTTCCCCTCTCTGGATATTCACATCTCCACACCAAAGGCTATGAATGAGCCCACTTCCACTCTGACTTAATTAGCTTTATTAACACAAGCAACTTCCTTATATGTTCCCTTCCTTCTGTAACATTCACTCCAATGTATCTGAGGGTATGTCTACACTACAAAGTTAATTCGAACTAACGGACGTTACTTCGAATTAACTTTCGTAGGCGCTACACTAGCGCTCCGCTAGTTCGAACTTAATTCGAACTAGCGGAGCGCTTAGTTTGAACTAGGAAAACCTCATTTTACGAGGATTAAGCCTAGTTTGAACTAGCTAGTTCGAATTAAGGGGTGTGTAGTTTGAACTAGCTAGTTCGAATTAAGGGGTGTGTAGCCCCTTAATTCGAACTAGTGGGAGGCTAGCCCTCCCCAGCTTTCCCTGGTGACCACTCTGGCCAACACCAGGGAAACTCTACTGCCCCCCTCCCGGCCCCGGAGCCCTTAAAAGGGCACAGGCTGGCTACGGTGCCCATGCCAGGTGTGGCTACACGCGGCACGGACTAGCTAGTTCAGATTAGGCTTCCTAATCCGAACTAGCTGTACACCTCGTTCCACGAGGCGGTCCGAACTAGCCAGCATTTAAAAATGGCACCGTCCGGCTTTATGCAAATGAAGCCCGGGAAATTCAAATCCCGGGCTTCATTTGCAACTCCATATGACTACATTAACCCCCCTACTTCGAACTAGGAGGGTAGTGTAGACATACCCTATGGCAGGTTCAGCACGGGTTGCACGCCTGCTGGTAGGGCCTGCTCCCATGTCCATGGCAGGCTTGGCCCAGTACACCTGCAGGCAGGGGCTACCCTGGCTGAAGCAGCCTTTTTCCGTAGCAGGGCAAGGGGACCCCCCCCCCCCTTCCCTTTAATCAGTTAACTGGTTAAATTTAATGTTTAATGGGTTAACCAATTAAACAGGATTTTACATCCCTAATACAGGCAACCTGGTCTGGCCTCTAACGACAAGGTTATCAGTTCTTAGCTAATGCTTGCAGCCTATGCAAAAGCAGCCTCTGGCCTGCCAGCACCACACTGCAAAAACTAGGGGTTGTGAGTTCAGTTTTCAGTGGAGGCTCACACAAGTAATATTAAATTAAATAATTCTCTTTAACAAGTAAGACAATTTACCAATAGTCATGGTGGAGTCTCCATCACTGACCATTTTAAAATAAAGATTGGAGTTTGTTTCTAAAAGCTATGCTTTAGGAACTAGAGAAGCTCTATTTTCTGTGTTACAGGGAGTAAGTCTAGATGATTACAATGGTACATTTTGGCCTTGGAATCTATTAATCTATTTTTGTTTTCAAAGACGGCTTGCTTAATAATAAATGCCAAATCAGGTTCCCATGGCATAGCGTGTCCTACTTATTTGAGTAATTATCTGAGAAAGCAGTTAGCAGATCCTGATGTATAAACACACACACAACTTCTGCAATGTATTGCAAAAAGCAATATGAAAAAGGCAAAAATGGCATATTTGCTAGAAAGCAAAATTAGGGAGTCCAAATGAAAACCTAGCCCAAAATGCACTTATGCCTTTGCTGTGTTATTTGAGAATTACAGTAAAAACACATTATCTGAAACAATATTTCAGACAATTTGCTGAATCACAGGAGGTCAATATTGTCTAGCAGCATTACCAGCACTTCCACTGCTTGCTGGGCTCTTAGAAGACATTTAGGGGTAAATTAGAGCTAAATAACAGCACAGAACACCGAGAGCCAGGACTGGTGGCTGTCAGAAAACTGTATGGGACTGTGGGAAACTTGGCCACATCCATGGTAAGTGGGCATCTGGCTAACTAAAATCATGCTGGACCAGAGAGTTCCAGATTAGAGAGGTTCAGCCTGTACTAACTTGCAGTTGTACTGCAGCTTTCATCCAAGAATCTCAAAGCTGTTTGCAAAGATAAGTGAAATGAGGATCATAATATGGACTGTGAATGATGTAATGGGTTACATTCTTTAGTTGCATTCTTGAGCAAAAGGTGGTGCCTCTCTCAAAAGGAGAGGAATGACAATGAAGCAGCTCAAAAATTCAAATGAAGCGCAGATTTGCAAATCTCATGCTTCATTTGCATAATCACGTGCGAGCGCTTTTTCGGAAAAAAAACAAAAACCCTGAAGTCTAGATGGGGTTCTTTTGAAACCCCCCCCCACCCTTTTTTGAAAGAACCTATACTCCTGGGCTACGTCTACACTACAAGTTTTCTCTGCAAAAAATATGCTAATGAGGGACTCATTTACATGAGGCACAATCTCATTTGTGCAAGGGTTTTTGTAAAAAAACAAGCAGTGAGGACGTTTTCTTTTTATGCAAAAATCCCTTTTTACTTAAGATCCTTATGCCCCAAAAGAGGAGGTTTACCAATTTGCAGGAAAAGGGGGTTTTGCGCAAAAAGACAACATCCACACAGCTTGGTTTTGTGCAAAACATTAATTAGCATAATTTTTGCCAAGAAAACTCATAGTATAGACATAGCCCTGAAAGAAAGGTGGTTTTTTTTTCCGAAAGAACCCCATCTAGACTACAGGTTTTTTTTTTTTTTTTTCAAAAAACCCTTTTTTGAAAAAGCGCTCTCACGTGCTTATGCAAGTGAAGCACGAGAGTTGCAAATCCGTGCTTCATTTGAATTTTTGATCTGCTTCATTTGAATTCCTCTTTCTTGAGAGGAATACAGTGTAGATGAGCCCTATCTGAGGGTGTGTCTAGACTACATGCCTCCTTCGACGGAGGCATGTAGATTAGCCAGATCGGAAGAGGGAAATGAAGCCGCGATTAAAATAATCGCGGCTTCATTTAAATTTAAATGGCTGCCCCGATCTGCCGATCAGCTGTTTGTCGGCAGATCGGGGCAGTCTGGACGCGATGCGCCGACAAAGAAGCCTTTCTTCATCAGCACAGGTAAACCTGGTTTCACGAGGCTTACCTGTGCCGATGAAGAAAGGCTTCTTTGTCGGCGCGTCGCGTCCAGACTGCCCCGATCTGCCGACAAACAGCTGATCGGCAGATCGGGGCAGCCATTTAAATTTAAATGAAGCCGCGATTATTTTAATCGCGGCTTCATTTCCCTCTTCCGATCTGGCTAATCTACATGCCTCCGTCGAAGGAGGCATGTAGTCTAGACACACCCCAAGAGAGCACAGGAGAGGGAGAGAGGGTGCTTGCTTTCTCCTTGCTCCTGGGGGATAGTAATTTACTACTGGACTCTCCAGTAGCAGTAAATCACTGCCTTCAGGCTCCCCTGCACTGCATCAGCTGTCCTGGTCAGTACATTGGGTGATGGAGCCAAACTCTGTCCATTCTCTGCCCTCTGTGTTGAGCAAGTACCCTCACTTACTCCTAGGGCTTGGACCTAAGGCCCAACTAACCCACTTAGAGATGTACAGGATGTTCTAATTGCCTGCCACTCCTTGGCATGGGCATATAGTCAGGCAGAAACTTGCTCTGACTCGCCCAAGCTGGCAGAGCAATTGAATGGAGTTCAAGGCCATTCCCATCCCTTCTTTACTCACTAAATTAGACCATGTTGCCTCCAGGCATTAATGTGGTTTCTGGCTGCTATTTCCTGCACCAATCGCATTGGACTGACCTATCTTATTTTAATGGCATGAGATGAATTGGCAATAGTCTCTTGTCAGTATCAGGCAGAGTGAGTGAGTTAATGGGTTGCAGTGATTTGTAAAGGAAGCTTGCATATTTTGTCTTGCCTTTTCTTGAATAATATGGTGATAAGGGTGAAATGCCTATTTGGAGTGGCATGTTTTCCTAAGCATTTCAAAATACAGCCACAGTTTCTTTTTTAATGCTTTATATTTTTACAGCATAACTTCTATTTTATACCTTTACACAAAAGATATGTCAAAAAGAAAAAGAGGACTTCTTTATCATTAACCTTCTAACGTCCCTCTGCCCCACCACAGGAATCACATGTCATGTTACCTCCCCTTCATTTCAGTGCGTCAACTTGATGATAAGATACACATTGTTCTGCTTATAGACAAACAGAATTTGGTTTCTGACCAGAATACAGTGGACCCATATCCTCCTTTCTGTTCCTCCATTGATGGCTTTTCTAAATGAACTCAGAGACACTATTGCTGTGTCTCATCTGCAGACAATACAGTGGTCACAGTAAACAGCACTTTCATAGAATGTCAACAAGCTTTAGCCTTTGTGACTAGGTTTTGGTTTTGTCTTTGGTCACTCCCTGAATGAAAAGAAAACAAAACCTAGGGCTAGATTTTCAACGGGTGTATGCGATATTACTCCCCTGAAGTTAGTTTCTATCAGCTGAGGATTTAGCCCCCTGATCACTGACTGAAAGGTAATTTAGTGTAGTTATAATGAATGCATCTATTCTGAACGTAACAGCTGAGGGTGTCAGTTTCAACTACAGAGGTCCCCTTCTAAATAGAATATGAGATAATGTCTGTCCCAGAAGACACTGCTCATACTTGCTGGAGTTCCTGCATGATTGAAACTTGCTAATCACTGTTAGAGCAACTGGTTGTAACCCGTGATGTGTTTACATGATTTAGATGGCTTAATTTTTATTGTTAGAAAGTGACTTGGGCTGACTTGCCATAACTTTTTTTAATTGCTTACTCTGTCACTTAGTTTGATTCCATCCTAATCAGACCAAGTGTTTGTTTCATAACTAAAAAGCATATTTTAAAAACCATGATATCACAGGATCCTAAAACTGCAGAAAATGTATAAACCCTCCAAGAAAGGGGAAAAATAGGGTTGAGCTGAAGAGAGTGACTGTGGAGCTGGTCAGAAATATTTTAAAAATGGAAATACAGTTTTTACTGTACTTTTCTTTGTTGCTGTTTTCTCTATGTCTTTCTTCAAATCCCATTTTCTTATGGCTCTGCCCAAGGAATTCATTAGCCTCAGTTACACATGGTCACTATAACTAGCTTGGAAGAGAATATGAGGGTACGTTTAAACTACACGGCTCTGTCGACGGAGCCATGTAGATTTGTTGTTTTGGCAAAGGCAAATGAAGCCGCGATTTAAATGATCACGGCTTCATTTAAATTTACATGGCTGCCACGCTGAGCCGACAAACAGCTGATCAGCTGATCAGCTGTTTGTCGGCTCAGCGCGCTAGTCTGGACGCTCCCCTGCCCACATCAAAGCCCTTTGTCGGCAGCCCCGTTATTCCTCGTGGGATGAGGTTTACCAGGGCTGCCAACAAAGGGCTTTGATGTTGGCAGGGGAGCGTCCAGACTAGTGCGCTGAGCCGACAAACAGTTGATCAGCTGTTTGTTGGCTCAGCGCGGCAGCCATGTAAATTTAAATGAAGCCGCGATCATTTAAATCGTGGCTTCATTTGCCTTTGCCAAAAAAACAAATCTACATGGCTCCATCGACGGAGCCGTGTAGTTTAGAGACACCCTGAATGTAACAGTAACCAGTGGAGTGAGGGTTACAGACTCTGGCCCTAACCCCTGACACGTACCAGGATTAACTTCTATAAATCTAATCAACATCAGGTGGCTGATGGCTGGGGCCAGGGAAAAAAAGACCAGCCTCTTGCCAGGATTCCTGTGTATCACACCTCCATTACAGACAAGTGAAAAGGAATATGTAAAGATCTAGCCTAAAGGATAGGTGTCTCCCCTTTTGGGATAAAATTGATCACCAAGGATTCTGAGCGCCCAGGTGGTAGGAGGGAAGGTAGTGTATTTGAGAGGACAGACACATAAAAGGCTTAACTTGGTAGTGCTTCGATTAGAAGTTCTCATCAGCATAGGAGCGCCACTCTAAACACTAAAACATACATGGACCCTGCCCAGAAAAGTGTGTATTTTATGTATAAATAATGTGAATATTCTGAATAGTCAGGCCACAACCCCTCCTGGGTAAACAGGATCTCTAAGTCATATGACGCATAGGTCCTGCTACAATGTAAGTCACTGAAAAGATAATTCCCCTCTGATTTAAAATGATGTACACCAGCAGCTGATCTGGCCAAAGGTCTTGTGGTAAGGAATTACTAATGATCTCATGTGCAACATACAGGCAAACTCTTGTAGATTTGGCAGAATTGCATTAATTCCCAAGAATATATTTAATGAGAAGAAATAAATGTGAGTCTCAAATGTTACTGAGTATCTTTGACTTTGAAGAGTGACAATAATTTTAGGGCCTGAGCCTCTTTTACACAAACCCTATTTACATCACTATGGTAACACAGAGTGGGACCTTAAAGTCAGTAAAGGTCCCACTACTCTGGGCAGGTCAACACTTAGAACTCTGCAGCAGCACTGTAGCACTTCAAGGAAGATGCTACTAAGCCAGGGAAGCTGATAGCTTCACCCAGCCCCTGAGCAAGGATGCGGGGGAGCTGGGTCCATGCTCCTGGAAGAGGTGTGGCTTTGGGTAGAAGAGGCGGGGATGGGACAGCTGATCCTCATCAGTGCCCAGATGGCAGTGCTTCCCCCAGGCCTCAGCACTGCATGGAATGTGCAATGTGGTGCTCTAGCAGCGATTTAAAGTACCTGGGCCTCTGGGCACTGCCACTTCAACAGTAGCAGCATCCAGGAGCTCTGGTCCCTTTTAAAACACTGGATTCAGGGAAGTTGTACTCTATGCTACTCCCCCACCCCCACCTTCACTGACCGGAGAGCTTCTCCTACTGACATAATTCATTCACCTCGATGACAGGTGGTAGCTATATTGACAGGAGAAGCCTTCCCAGTGACATAGAGCTATCTATGCTGGGGATGAAGCCAGTGTAACTTAAGGGTGGGCAATAATTTTTGATGGGGGAGGCAATCCAAGAATTTGGAAAGTGGTAGAGGGCCGCACTCTTCCATAATATTAATGGAGGAGGTACAGGCTCTGGAATGGAGGTTGGGTGCAGAAGGGCGCTTGGGGTAAGGGAGAGAGTTTGGGTGAAGGAGGCAGTTGTGACCTGGGGCACTGGACTGGAGTGCAGGGATTTGAGTTGTGACCTAGGGCAGGAGGGGACTGTGTTCTGGGGAAGGGCATTGGGGTGCCAGATCTGAGAGGGGATATGGGTACAAGAGGGGGGCAGAGGATTTGGGAATGTGGAGTGGGGGGCAGAGGGTTGGGGAAGGGAGGGACTGTGGTATCAGAGGCAGGCTCTGACCAGGAGACTTACCAGCCAGCAGCCATTCATGAATAAGCCTTGCTGATTGCCAATGTTTCCTCTAAGCTGCGCGGCAGCTTGCTTCACAGGTGATTAATCAGCCCCGCCTAGTCAGTCAGCTCTGTGCAAGGAGCCCTGAGCCTCTGACCTGTGAAGCAGTGCTGCTGTGAAGCTTATAGGGAACACTGCTTGCCCCGCCCCCGCACAGGCTGCAGCCACGTGCCTTGGAGCCCCTTGTGTGAACCCTTTCTTGGAGGCTTTATTGTAACAGGCAGCTTCCATGAGCTGGTTTCTGTCCAGAAACTGGCCAGTGGGATTGTGCTGGGGGTGGGAACAGATCCAAACGCTTTCCCTCCTACCCTCCAGATTTTCAGTTTTTAAAGAAAAACTGCCCTGCAGATGTATTTCTGAGCAGCGAGCAAGTAGGGTGAGACAAGCAAGGAGTCTACCTAGGGCTCCCTGCAGCGTCCGCAGGCTGGATCTGGTGACTTAGTGGGTTGGATCTGACCGGCAGGCCATATTTTGCCCAGGCCTGGTATTACTGCATCACTCAGAATGTGGGTTTTTGGAGGAGTGCAGAAGTTTTAGTGCAAGGCAGTAAACTGCAGTTTATCAAGTTTCAGAGCTGCTTTTGTTTGCATTACCTCTTCCCAAGCATCACTAATTTCCCTGGGACCATGTGTGTTTTCTTACCGTAGCTTTCTTGTTGTTAGCAATTCCTCCCTAGAGTTTGATCATTTAGTATGAGTTGACTTTGTCGTCTTCTGCTCATCATCCTTTGAAGCAGAGGATGATTGTCTGTTATGGATTGTCCATTTCAAGTTATCTGTGGGTCCACTGATGGCTGATGAGCCACAGACTTCTCTGCATTGCAGACACATATTTCTGAGCAGGGTGGGTGAAGCTGAGATGTTAGTTTGAACAATGGCATGCTCAATTGTTCCTGTTTTTCTGTTACATCTGGTTCTCAATGTGCCGAGCTCCTGCCTCTTCTAAAGCTATAATACAAAAGGTAAATGAACAAGGCCACATTTGACATTTATCGGGCTGCACTAAGACACGTGACCATAATCACATGTTAGATTGCTGTATAAATGTACTAATCTTACTATATATGGGTATGTCTACACTACAAAGTTAATTCGAACTAATGGACGTTAGTTCGAATTAACTTTGATAGGCGCTACACAAGCGCTCCGCTAGTTCGAACTTAATTCGAACTAGCGGAGCGCTTAGTTCGAACTAGGTAAACCTCATTCCACGAGGACAAAGCCTAGTTCGAACTTACTAGTTCGAATTAAGGGGTGTGTAGCCCCTTAATTCGAACTAGTGGGAGGCTAGCCCTCCCCAGCTTTCCCTAGTGGCCACTCTGGCCAACAACAGGGAAACTCTATTGCCCCCCTCCCGGCCACGGACCCCTTAAAGGGGCACGGTCTGGCTACGGTGCCCGTGCCAGGTACAAGCCTGCCAGCACCCAGCCAGCAGACCCTGCACCTGGCATGGCTCAAGCCAGCCACCCGATGTCCCCCAGCCCTTCCGCTCTTCCCAGGACCACTTCTACCCCAATCCCATCTTTGCCCAGTGTCATCCATCATCTCTTTATGTTATTCCATCCATTTTTCTTCTCTCTCTCTCTCTCTCTCTCTCTCCCCCCCCCCCCCATTCCCCTCATTATCTCTTTTCTCAGTTGCTTCATTTATTACAGGCACCCTTAATGACAGAAGCCTCATTTCATTCCTTGCTTTTCTTCTTATGGCTGATGTCCAGTCTCTCCTTAAATATTGTTGACCTAATTTCTTCTACTTCATTAGCATTTAGTGCCACTACTTATGTCCTTAAGCAGGATTGATTAAAACCATCCCAAAGAACTATGTTATAGCTTAAGGGCAGTACTATTAGTATTAGTATTTTGTATAAATGAACCACTCTTGGCATGATTAAACTAATCCATGGAGCTGTCACACTAAGGGCACGTCTAAACTACATTCTTCATCCGAAGGAGGAATGTAAGTGAGCCCTATCGAAAAAAGCAAATGAAGCGCTGATTTACAAATCTCGCGCTTCATTTGCATAATCGCGTGAGAGCGCTTTTTTGAAAAAGGCTTTTCAAAAAAGAAAACAGTCTAGACAGGGTTCTTAAAAAAAAAAAACCTTTTTCAAAAGAATCCGTACTCTTGAAAAAATGAGGTGTATGGGTTCTTTCAAAAAAGGGTGTTTTTTTCTCGAAAGAACCCTGTCTACACTGTGGTTTCTTATTCGAAAAAGCGCTGTCATGTGGTTATGCAAATGAAGCACGAGATTTGTAAATTGGCATTTCATTTGCATTTTCAATCGGGCTCCTTTACGTTCCTCTTTCGGAAGAGGAATGTAGTTTAGACATACCCTACCTAGCATTTCAAGGTGCATTTATTCTACTGTAAAATAGCAAAGTCAGAAGTACTGTAGCTACACTGTAGCTAATGAACTGACACTAAACTTCCAGCTAGATAAGTTTTCCTATATCATTGCAGGCATTGTTTGAACTTTCCACTGATTCTTACTTACAATCATGAAAGAATGAAATGTGTTGTTTAATATAACTATGTGGAGACTCCAAAGGAAAGCCCCAGGGGAAATAATGTTTCAGTGGTGATGTTGAATCAGTTGCTAGACTGTTTCCTCTGATGTCAATGCAGAACCAGTGCTAACCCATGGTGGGGGGCAATGTGCTGCATGGTTATGCTCTTCCTTTCCAGTTCCTTTTATTTTATTTAAAATTTTCCAGGAATCTATCAGTGTTTATTCCAAAATTTTAAAAAGGGCAAAAATCAGTAAAAAAAACAAAATCGAAGGGCAGCAGGAGGGGGGCTGGGTGCCCAGTAATTTCAGAGTGCAGCAGATACAAGCCAGCAGGGAAAGGCCACTTGGTACTTACAGGGAGAGTGGGGGGTGCGAGGGAAAGGTCCCCAGTACTCACAGGGGCAGTGGGTGCAGGGAAGGAGGGATGCCTGGTATTCTAGGGTGAAGTGGTGGTGGTGATGGTACTCTTGATGTAGTAGTTGAGGAGGAACCCCTCTGCTCCTTGGAGACCTATCATTGCACTGGTCAGGCAGTCTTGGGACCAGACCTCTTGCCTCTCTAGCTCCCGCACTGGGCAGATGGAAGCAGTTGGGACTGTGCTGAAAAGTTGAGCTCAGGAAAGGAGCAGAAGGCTGCACCCCAAAGAGCTGGCTCCCTGCCAGACAGAGCTGATTCCTGGCCCTGTTGTGCTGACCCTTGTTGCCTGAGGCCTAGACATCCTGACCCTCTCCTGCCTCAGGAAAATCCCCTCAGTCCAGGATACAGATAAAACTGAGGCCTAGAGTGGCCAGGAGCAGACTTGCCAGGTTCCTGTAAAAGGCAGAGCCCAGTGAGATAGCGTCAGGAGAACAGATTCTCTCAGTGCTAACCCAGAACTCCAGAGCCAAGTCAGGTCTGGGCTGGTCTTTTGCAGTCACCTGGTGTGTGTATCTGTTAGTTTGAAGGAACAGGCAGCCAATTTTGAGTTAGTTTATTGCTAACTATTTAAGTGTGACACTCATCTCATGTCACCGGCTATTCTGCCATAGTCTGGCTGGTCCCCGATTGCCCATGGCAATTTTTGTAAGAGCAAAGAATTCCTTAAATTCCACTTTGGGTACTTATGTTTTGTCTACATCAATTCCTCTGGTATCTCAGTTCAAATGGTTGTGCTCAGGGTGTTGGGACTCAGGCTTAATTCATCTTTCTTGGCTAAAGACAAAGCTGTGTAGAGAGATTTAACAAGAGTCTGACTGAAACTGGGTGCAACCCCTCATGGTGGGCTTTACAGCGGTATCTGAGTTTTATATCTGGGATTCTGATTTGATCCCTTCTCCATGGAGTAACAATTCTACATGTAGAGCAAAGATAGTACAGTATATTAAATGGTTTCTGAATGTGTGTATTACAACTACAAAAAATAATCATTGCATCTATAAGCATCTGCATTTGCACCAATATGGTATGTGGAAAATGGGTCACTGTAGCAAAATATAGATTGGAGGCAAAATTCACCTTTCTGGTATTCTGTTTTCCTTGCTCTCTCACAGGAGGACAATGTATGTAGTAAGAACGGGACTTTGGGATTGGAATTCTTAAAGTGGAGCTTAGAGTATTGTGACATCTTTGTGTGAACCTATTGGTTTAAACAATTGTTAGATTGTGTAGCCATTTAATATATTGCACTGTTCATTGTTCCATACACATAAGCACAACTTCCATTGAAATCAACAGAGAAGTGGGGTGAAGGAAAAGGGGTACCAGAATCCCATGTAAACCCTATCCCACAATTTGTAAAAACTCCTGTTTGGATTCATACCATATGTCCAGCTTTAGTAAGGATCCAATTTATCTGAATATTTGAATTTCTTGTTTCATTCTAAGGGCCACTGAAAGTCAGCGTAGAGTTTGGCATGATTTCTGGCTGAACTCAGCTATTATTGCTACAGCAGATAATATTTTATTGCATTTCTAATGTAAATGTGCCATATCTCTCCCTTGGGTCATAATTCATCACAGATAATATTAGCCTCATTTCAGTGGTGCCAGAGCTATTCACAGAAGTTGTCCAATAGCTTGTGCTAAAAAGGCGAATTAATTTTTAGAATTTGGTGCTTTGTGCTAAAAGGTATTAACATGCAGCCCAGCAGACAAAGTCCTTAGACAAGTTCTATAATTTAATATTCTTTCTACTTGCCTAAGTTCAGTGGAGCCTTTCTGTTTCTGATTACTAACGAGTTCAGTGTGTCACATGTAATATAGCCAAAGAGGAATTTAAAACTCAACCAGAGGCTTAAAATTGAATCGCATAGGTGTGGCAACAGCTACTGTATGATGCTATGCTAGATAGGATGACCAGATGTACTGATTTTATAGAGACAGACCCGGTATTTGCAGCTTTTTTCTTATCAAGGGACCTATTAACCACTCCATCACCCATACTAGTTTTTTACACTTTCTATCCGGTTACCCTGGTAGTGAAAGGTATGCAAGATATCTTGGCCAGATCTTATAAAACCTTTTCTAGGGTAGTAATCCATTGATCTCTCATATACAGGTTACCCCTGACTTACAACCGCCCCACTTACGATCCCCCATATTTACGGCCATTTTTTTCATGAGAGATAGCTCCTAAACACCCCCCCCCCCATTTATGTTCGCAGCTCGCCTTTACAACAATGTATGAAGCAGACTCCGTGTGTCATCCCAAAACAGGAAACACACAAGGTCAGTCAGACTCGCCAGTCTGCAGCTGCTGCTCAAACTGCGCGCATCTCTGCCACATCGGTCTTCACTTTTTAGTTATTTTTGTGCATTATTTGAACTATTTAGTTTAGTTTTCCTCCATTTCTATAATCAATTTTGGTATTTTTAGGATATGAAATGGGTTTCCAGGTATGGACCAGCCAATTATAACATTGCGCCTATTGGAAATAAGGGTTTGACTTATGACGGCTTGACTTACGACGGTTCTCCAGGAACTAATTAGGTCGTAAGTGCGGTGGTTGCCTGTACTACATTACACTAAATTTTCCACAGTTGCTACCGGCGCAACTGATAGTAGCAACAGTGCAAGAGTTGGTGTGAGGAGATGCCAGGAAAAGTCAGCATCTATGATCTCTCTTGTGTTCTGTCCTGAACTAAGAGGGGTTAGGAATACAGCTGGTCTGCACTAGTGCTCCTACTGTTGCCACTGCAAGTGGAAACGCACCAATGGTAGGAATAGAGGGGGGAGTATAGGGTTAATTGTATGCACTTATGGCTGTATGTAAGTGTCTGCATCTGCAGAGCCTGTTGCAGAATCAGGGACTTGTGTTTCCATTTGACAACCTCATAGTAAATAGTCAGAAGACTGAAAAGGCAAAGAATGGAATATCTCACATTCTTGGTGGGGTACATTGTCTTATTCCATCATGTTGATGCCATCTCTCTCGAGGAAATAAAGGAGAAGATCAATAAAGGAGAAGATATTTAATGTTGATCATGTGGTTAGCAGAGGCACATTTTTCACTCCACTGATTCTTGTGCTACTCCATACAGGGCTAGGATCAATGCATTGTGTTAGAGTGACTTACACAGTGCTGTAACTTACCAGAGACATCTGAAAATGGCCCCACTATGTCCAGGTCACACCCCACTTCCCATGACCTCTTCCTTTTTCCTTGGCTGTACAGGGATAATATTCCCTGGGGTCAAGTTTCAGAGAGGTAGCCATGTTAGTCTGTATCTGCAAAAACAACAAGGAGTCCAGTGGCACTTTAAAGACTAACAGATGTATTAGGGCATAAGCTTTTATGAGTACAAACCAGTTAATCAGATACATGGACACATTCCATTTGACAACCTCACTCTATAAATCTGATTAAATGGTTTTTACTTATGAAAGCTTATGCTCAAATAAATCTATTAGTTTTTGAAGTGCCACAGGACTCCTTGTTGTTCCTCCCTGGGGTGTTAAAATAGTTTTAGAGTCAAATATGCTGTTCTAAATTGTGTTGTATCTGCTGATTTAGCTAGATCACCATATCACTATGCTGCGTTCACCATACAAAAGAAGCTCACTTCACAGTTACCTTGTCCTTGTTCTTCTCTCGTTTGTTTTACTTCCTTTTGAGTTTTATTATAAAACAGGATTTTAAAATCTTTAGGGGTAAGGTCTGTCCTTTTATTATATGTTTGTTTATTTACTCTGTGTTTTGGGAACCCTGGTCCCTAAGGGTATGTCTACACTACAAAGTTAATTCGAACTAACAGATGTTAGTTCGAATTAACTTTGATAGGTGCTACACTAGCGCTCTGCTAGTTCGAACTTAATTCGAACTAGCGGAGCGCTTAATTTGAACTAGGTAAACCTCATTTTATGAGGACTAACGCCTAGTTCGAATTAGCTAGTTTGAATTAAGGGCTGTGTAGCCACTTAATTTGAACTAGTGGGAGGCTAGCCCTCCCCAGCTTTCCCTGGTGGCCACTCTGGGCACCACCAGGGAAACTCGTCTGCCCCCCTCCTGGCCCCGGAGCCCTTAAAGGGGCACGGTCTGGCTACGGTGCCCGTGCCAGGTGCAAGCCTGCCGGCACCCAGCCAGCAGACCCTGCACCTGGCATGGCTCGAGGCAGCCACCCGCTGCCACCCAGCCCTCCGCCTCTTCCCGGGACCAGGCTGGCGGCTCCCGGGAGCCTGCCCGGGTCCGTAAGAGGTGGGCGCCCACCTGGTCTAGTGCGGAGATCGTGGACCTCATCCACGACCTCTGCACTAGGCAGAGGAAAGTGGCCGTCTAGGGCAGGACAGCTGCCAGCCTGGCCACCCGGGAGCAGGTTTGCATGAAAATCAAGGTGATCCACTGAGACCCCCGACCCTGAGCCCTGAGCTTAGAATGTCCATACTGGGTCAGACCAAAGGTCCATCTAGCCCAGTAGCATGTCTGCCGACAGTGACCAACACTAGGGACCCTGGAGGGGATGGACCGAAACAATGACCAAGCCATTTGTCTCCTGCCATCCATCTCCAGCCTTCTACAAACAGAGGCCAGGGACACCATTTCTACCCCCTGGATAATACCACTCAATGGACCCAACCTCCGTGACTTTATCTAACTTCTCTTTAAACTCTGTTCTAGTTCTAGCCTTCACAGCCTCCTGCAGCAAGGAGTTCCACAGGTTGACTCTTTGCTTTGTGAAGAAGAACTTTCTGTTATTAGTTTGAAGCCTGCTACCCATTCATTTAATTTGGTGTCCTCTAGTCCTTCTATTATGGGAACTAATGAAGAACTTTTCTTTATGCACCCTCTCCACACCACTCATGCTTTTAGAGACCTCTAGCATATCCCCCCTCAGTCTCCTCTTTTCTAAGCTGAGAAGTCTCAGTCTCTTTAGCCTCTCTTCATATGGGACCTGTTCCAAACCCCTCATCATTTTAGTTGCCCTCCCCTCTCCCACCCTATCTCTTCCCCTCTCCCACCTCCTTTTCCCAGTTTCCCCGAGTTTTGTTCAATAACGAGAGTTTCTATTTTTGAACACACGTATCCTTTATTTTGTACATCAGGAAGGGGGCTAGGGAAGGGTAAGTGGAAGAAGGTGAGGGAGGAATGGGGTGGCTCTGTGGACTTCTTGGGGTGGAAGCTCTCCTGAAGCCCCTTGATTGACCCCCCCTCCGAATGGCAGCCTGCGGCAAGTGCAGCCGGGCTGATGGCTGATTGCTGTGATGTGCCGAGTGTGGTCACTCAGGGCACTCCAAGCCAGGACTGCTTTGCAAGCGGGGAACCCCTGAGAACTGTCTGTCCGGGGTGGGGGTCGGGTCACTTTAAGCACAGCCCTCGGCTAGCCTGAGACAGCAGCTCCACGCTCTAAGTCCTAATCTGATGCCCTGCTGGCACTGCTTCCGGCCATCCTTAACCCCGGTTCAGGGTCCACTTAATGTGGACATGCTAGTTTGAATTAGTAAAACGCTAATTCGAACTAGTTTTTTAGTCTGGATCCGTTAGTTCGAATTAGCTTAGTTCGAATTAGTGCTGTAGTGTAGACATACCCTAATTGTATGTAAATAATTCTGTATATTCCAAAATACTTCAAATGATTTAATCTTGTTTCCAAAGCAAGAAGGCAGCTCCACTGATAGACTACTTTGAGAAACTTTCCTTTAATTCCTTCAGTCTGGGATTAGTTTATAAAAACACAAAAGATTAATTGAAATGTTGAAAGATAATGTGGACTATTGGACAAATGGAGAACAAATGGACTAAAAGCTTTGATACCTTTCTGTTCTAGTGTTTTAAGGGTTTTTTTTAAACTCTGTGGGTGTTTTCTCTATGATATGAAAAATTACAAACAGTTAATTATATGTGATAGCTAATGGTTCAGAGCCAAAATAGACAAGATGATCAATTTTACTTCAACAGCAGATGGAGGTGCACAGAAAGGGAACCACAATTTAACTCTGATAAACCTCCTACTCTGAAGCCTAAAATCTAAAGTGTACTTTCTTTCCTCCCCATGCCAATTTCTATTTATTACTTACATTACAGTACCTTCAGAATTCAGAACTGGGTTCCCACTGCTCTACACAAACACAGAACACAGACTTGGTTCCTTCCCCCAAGAATTTATAGTCTAAATAGACAAAGGCTGAGAAGGAAAACTGAGACATGGAGAAGTGAAATGGCTTGTCTAAGGTGACCAGTAGGTCAATGCAGTCATGCAGTAAATCCAGGTCTCCTGGGTCCCAGCCCAGTGCCTTTTCCATTAGAGGCTACACAGATAATTCGCTCTAGCACATTGAGGAAAAGGGTTTAATGATATCCCAGTAATCACAAGTGACATTCAGGCACTTTTCCGAGTCAACGAGGCTTTTGGATAAGTAGACCTAGGCACAGCTCCATTTTTTGTGTGGTCAAAATTAAAGAAAGATAGTGTAGTGGTGGAAGTTCACAACTGAAAATCAGGAGGTCTGATATATTCCCAATCTGCCATGCATTTGTTGGGAGGAAGGGTAGCTCAGTGGTTTGCGCACTTGCTTGCTAAACTGTGGGTTATAAGCTCAATTCTTGAGGGGGCCACTTAGAGATCTGGGGCAAATCTGTCAGGGATGGTACTTGGTCCTGCCATGAGGGCAGGGGACTGGACTTGATGACCTCTCACAGTTCCTTCTAGCTCTATGAGATAGGAATATCCTTGAGCAGTTACTTAGCTTCACTTTTCTTGCCTATGGTGCAGATCTATAGCACTGGTATAACTGAAATGGTTTAAGAGACAACACAGAAATGTGCCTTTGAGTTAGATAAGCTGATACCTATGTCTAGCACACACAGCCCTGCCAGGCAGTGTTGCAGTGCCAATGGAATGTTCCTCTATCTCATGAATCTCAGCATAGTTTCCCTGAAGCAGTTGCATATTGGCACCTGTTTTCTGTTTGGTTCTAATTACTGCTTTGAATGATTCTACCCTAGCCAACACACAGAGCCACACACATGCTATAGTAGTGAGGTCTGTGCCTTCATTTGACTGTAAATGGAGGCCATGACAGAAGGTCACAATGTACAGCCTTGCAGGTTTTCTGAGTGTGAAGGCCCAGAGTGTCCTTTGTAATGCACCAACACTACCGACATTGGCATTCATGAAGATAACAAGCTTGACTGTAGTCGGTCAACACTTCAGTCATTTTCATCAGATGGTTTTATTCATTATCATTTTCTTTTTAAGTCAGCTGAGTGCTCCTATTACAGCTCAACTAACTGTTTCCTTCTCTGTTTTTCCCTTCCATATTGCAGGAGCTGTCTGGGTCTCTAGTGAAGCTATTCATCCAGGAAATCTAAAGGAGTTCTCCTGCTCTCACATCAAATGCAGAGAGGATCCCTAGGGATGCATCACTCCTCCAGAGAGGGGAGGCAGTGAATGGGAACAAGTGACAAGGGAGAAGATCAGTGGATTTTCTTGGGGCCTGAACAGCTGCTTGGTAGCCTGGCTTTGTTTCTAACTAAGAGACAGTTTTTATCCATCTTTCTGTCAGAAAATTCCGTTTGGATCAAACCAAATTGTGTTCATTAATCAGTATAGATTATGGAAAAATTAAAAATAGAAAAATGTTTTGAAAATGTGTCCCATTTTGACATTTTGTGAAGAAAACATTTTGATTTTTCATTTTGAAATTTTACTTTCTTTTTATATAAAAAAAATCTAATAAAAACATTTCAGATTAATACAATTGACCTGAAATTATTTTTTAAACATCACTTTGCAAATTAAAAAATATTTCAAAAGATTCAAGGTGTTTTTTTTTTAATTTTAAAACAAGGGTTCAGAGAAGAGCTAGGAGAATGATTAAAGGATTAGAAAACCTGCATTATAGTGATAGACTCAAGGAACTTAGTCTATTCAACTTAACAAATCTCAGAGGGTATGTCTACACTACCCCACTAGTTCGAACTAGCGGGGTAATGTAGGCATACCGCACTTGCAAATGAAGCCCGGGATTTGAATTTCCCAGGCTTCATTTGCATAAGTGGGGAGCCGCCATTTTTAAAACCCCGCTGGTTCGAACCCCGTGCAGCACGGCTACACGGGGCTCAAACTAGGTAGAACTACTAGGTAGTTCGAACTAGGTAGCCGCGCTGCACGGGGTTCGAACCAGCGGGGTTTTAAAAATGGCGGCTCCCCGCTTATGCAAATGAAGCCCGGGAAATTCAAATCCCGGGCTTCATTTGCAAGTGCGGTATGCCTACATTACCCTCCTAGTTCGAACTAGGAGGGTAGTGTAGACATACCCAGAGGGGAAGCCATGTTAGTTTGTAACTTTAAAACCAATGAGTACTCCTGTGGCACCTCAGTGGATAACCAAAATATAGAGACTCATGAGTTTTTTGTGAGTAAAACTCACTTCATCAAATGAATTCCACTCCAATCAATCTGAAGAAGTGGGTTTTACCCACAAAAGCTCATGATTCTATATTTTTTGGTTAGTCTCTAAGGGTATGTCTACACTACCCCGCTAGTTCGAACTAGCGGGGTAATGTATGCATACCGAATGTGCAAATGAAGCCCGGGATTTGAATTTCCCGGGCTTCATTTGCATAAGCCGGCCGGCGCCATTTTTAAATGCCGGCTTGTTCGAACCCCGTGCCGCGCGGCTACACGCGGCACGGGCTAGATAGTTCGAACTAGCAAGCCGTTCCGAACGAGGCGTACAGATAGTTCGAACTAGCAAGCCGTTCCACAAGGCGTAGAGATAGTTCGGAATGGCTTGCTAGTTCTCTGGTCTGTGTTATGCAGGTGGTTCCTTCTGGCATTATAATTTGTGAAACTAGTTCTATATGAAATACATATAATGGCTTACATATGAAAAGTGGGGACAAAAGCATTATTATGGCCAGTTCCCTAGGCAATGTTTATTTACACACAATGCACACATAGACATACTTTGTGTTTGTATATATAATCACAAGTTATATTTCAGTTATGCCTACTGAATATGCTATCTACAGTGGAAGCAAACCATCTGCTACACAGCATTTCTATTTTTAAGTTTCTCTGAGTGCTAGTTTCACACACACACACACACACACACACACACACACACACACACACACACACACACTGCAGCTTTCACCCTCCTCCTTCAGATGAACTCAAAATATGTCATTGGGTTGCCCTATCAGTTTTACAGTTCCTATGTAAACAGAAACTCTATCAGAGTAAGGCCTGAGTCAGCAGCTGTACTGGAGCAAGGCCTGTATTTGAGACTTATAGAATGTGTTACCCGAAGTCTAAAAAAACCCCAGGAGGGTATTTGCCACCTGGCTCTGGAATGGACAGCAGGTCTTGAATAGAAGTTTACAAATCTGTGCTCAGATACACAGCTGAAATGCTGCACTGTTGTTTCCTTGCTTTCTTGCTCATGACCATTTTACAGACAAAAGACTTGGATCCTGCAGTCCTCACTGCTGTGAAGCTCCATTTCACAGTCAAACTCTAGGACTAAAATGGCCATAAATATATTTAACTGAAATATTTCAATATGTAGTTAACTCTGATTCAAATATGAAGAAATTAAGTATTGCAACTCAAGTCTTTGGATGAAACTTTTCCATAGTCTAATACAGCTTGACACACAGATTCTCTAAAGAGGAGTATTGCACAAAATTGTGTGCACATGTAAAACTGCCTGCACTATGCAGATGAAAATGGTCAGAACTTAAATTATAGCTCTTGCACACACATTAGTGTGCTCTCAGCAGTGCAATTGCATGAAAGTCTGCATCAACTCCTTAGTGTTAAATATATTCTGGAAGTAGCCCACGGGTAATAGTTATTGTTGATACTGAGGAAGACTTCGAAATATTTGGACATGTGACGTCTATAAGAGATTATTTTACTCCTGAGAGGTGTGTAATTAATATAGCATGGAAAACAGTTTATTTCTGACGTGCTTCGAATGAAGAGAGGTATTTGGAGGCACTTTATCACCAAGAACCACATGATAGTAAGGTGCAAATAATGAAGTGCCATGAACTCCCCAAGATTAAGGTGGTAACATTGACACTGCTCTCTGTTTTATTTATAAGAGAAGAAAGCAATATGCTTTTATCAATGGCTTTTCCAGAACCCCTCTGCTTGAATGGTAAAGCTCACTTATACAATCCTGTGACTTTCTCAGAAACACACACACTACATTGATGCAAGATATGGTGTGTGGAAGACTAGAAGAAATGGAATTAGCAATGTTCTCGACATAAACAGCACACGGCATGATCTTGTTAAAGAATTATGCTGCCTTGTAATCCTCAAACAAACAACATTATGCTATAACAGATCAGGGGGGTTTACTTCCTAAGCAGAAGACAGTAGATTTGTTTTTCCTTTTAAACCTAATTTTCATTTCAAGCACAAGATAAATTATACATTGATGTGTGCTATTTACTTATCCTTTTCTTGAAGATTATGCTGGGAATAGGAAATTTGTTTTGCAAATTTATTTGTGTAAACAAAGCTCATTTGACCAATTAATAATTTCTATTTTTTTTCTACATTGCTGCTTTGAATTCAGGTATTGATGGAAAAAAAACCCAAACCACTCGCTAATTAAATCCCACAGTGTTGTCATTTTTTAATAGCAAATAAGGATTATTTGATTTCATTTTCCATTCACAGATAGGAAAAATTCATTCTTAAACTCACATAACTGGTCTGCATCACTCACATCTGGTCTCCTCCTGCCTTTGAGCCTCTCTCTGATATTTGCCTGCTGCAGCCTGATGGCAACACAATGTGTGACAAGACCCCTGGCTCGAGACTGAGGGGGGATTTAGAAACTTTATATCCTGCAGCAGCTCTCTGAACTACAAGTTTTCTTCTCTTTGAAGGCAGACTGCATGAAATCATTCCAAGAATAGTAATCTTAGCAAAACACAAGCTATTAAAAGCAGAGAAAATGGAAAGCAGTTTTACTTAGCATCTCTATATGTACTATTCACATAACTAGGTTTTCCCTTTAGTGGCAACGTATGGGCTGAGAGAATTCAATAGCTTCCATCTTGTGAAAGCATTCCCCTTGAATGATTCTGGTCAGCCTGTCCCCTGCATGTCATTGTCTAGAGCAGTGTTTCCCAAATGGTGTGCTGCGGAACCTCGGGGTTCTGCAAAGTGAAAGTAAGGGTTCTGTGAGAAAATTCCATTACAATAACATTTTATGATTTAAAAATAATAATAAATGTTTAAGCATTTATGAATTTTATTGAAAACAATGTTCATTTGTATTTGCCACAATAAGTGTCCCTGTGTAATGCCAGCTTAGCCAAAGAGTGGGGACAATAATGTCACTACTCAGCGCTGCATGCACAGTCAGTCAGTGGTGGAATCGCCTTCTATATGCCACCATAAATCCCTGTACTCACTCTCAGGGAGGGTGGATCACGTGGGTGACTGAATATGAATATACTAGTGCCACGCTGGACAAAGTCGAAGCTTCAGTTGTCAAACCAGTTGCTGTTATTAGGGGTTCCGCAAAATTATTTTGAGTTAAAAAGGGTTCCATGGCCAAATAATATTGGGAAACACTGGTCTAGAGAGAGAGGGATCCCTCCTTCCCTCTCTCACTCTCAACCATTTCAGCTGGGACATTCTACCTCCACCTTCCAAAACAGTTGTCTCCGGTTTCACATATATTCTCTATAGGAGCAGACACATGCTTCACCCTGCAATAGGCAGCCCCTGGAGGGGAGGAGGACATTAACAATTGTCTGGTGTTTGTGCTTTTGGTGAGGCCTCAAGTCAAAGTTTCCTAAGTTGACCTCTTGCTAAGAATAATGAATTTCAGGCAGGTTCTCAGCCCTTCTGTCATAACAGGATAAACAAAAAATTAGTTGGTTTGAGCTTGAGGTCCCTTAAAGAGGCCTGACTCTCAAAGGGTGAGTACTCCGCACTTTCTGAAGAATCAGGTCCTATAAGATGACTCTCCAGCTGCCCAAAGTCTAGAGTAGCTGGCCCTATGACACTGTCTCCTGCCCCCTGTGCCCAGTGGCTTACCACACTCGTCTCAATCTCTAGCCAGTATAATAAACTGAAGGAGCTGCTGCAATCAGGAAAGCTTAGACCAGCCCTATGGCTTGTAGTGGGGTTCAATGTCAGCATAAATCAACTCCTGGATCTGGGGGCCACAAAGGAAGCCCAAGCCCTTTGCTTAACAATCTTGTTTCAATTGCAGGTCAGCCAGATTGGAAAGCTGACCTTTCAATCCTCTGCTCTTATCAACAGATACTCTGTTCCACAGGTGAATGGCTGCTATTATGTTTGTTACAGGTGCTATTGACCTTTTGCTGCAGCTCCCTTCCTCATACCCTATCCCTTATGTAAATATTTGTTTTTGAATCTTGGGAATTTTCTGAATATTTGCATTGGGAGCCCATCCAGATTTCAGGTTTTGATGGTCAGATGAAAGCAGTCTGTCTTGCGCATGTAAGTGCTTTTTCAGGTCAGTTAGGAGAGAACTAGGTCAAATTTTACATCCAGAATTTTGATCCTCCAGGGGGAAAAATAACCCCAAACACATGACTTAACACTTATGGCTTAAGACTCTGTCTTTTTCCATTAGAGTCACACGCACACAGATCCATATACCCAGATATAAGTGCAGTGAATAATATGCTAGTTCAATCACATGAAAACACACATCAAGTTTATTAATAACTATGATTCAGCCACTCACTTATTTTCACTTCCCTTTCTCTATTCTGGAAACTTGGTACAGAGAAGGACAGAAGATGGCAGCAGATCTACCACATTGGTAGCTGGAGTTGCAAAGGGATAGAGTATTCCATCATCTCATTAGTACCCCTATCCCATAAGTCTCCTGTCCAGCATTATGATTTTTCCTGTCATTTTTAAAATGAACAATTAGGGCTTTAATTAAATTAACTTAAAGCTTTAACGACAAATTGTGACGTTGGAACCTTTGTCCCTTTTTGACTTAATGCTGCTGAAATGGGATTATGCGGTGGCACCATTTTTTAGCCATGTTTTTAAGAGCAGTGGCAGCAAGAAATAACTTCCTGGATCTTTAAATGTCAGGTGTCCATAAAACGGCTCTTCTCTGGGGAGTTGAAAGTAATGCAAGAGAAGCATTAACTGTCTTGGCTGGAAGCCTAACCTGCAGTGGCGTGAGCTCTGCTGTGGGAAAACTTACTGCAGAGTCACAGCCCTGCTACTATCAATTAGTCTCAAGATTCAAAAGAATAGCAGATATAAGGCAAGCATTCTGGCAGTATAACAGGCAAAGTGATATTTTGCTGCTAACCAGAAATTCCAATCTGAATTGGACAAGAAACAGGATCTGAGAATCAGTAAAACAAAGAGCACATTAGTCAAAAGTCTACGGGTAGTGGCTATTTTATTCTTCCTTTTGGTTTTGTATATGCTACAGTTTCAGATGGATCATGGAAATCAATGCAGTCAAGCATGACCCCATTCAGACCCCATAAGATCCCATCATACCCCGACAGGAAGATTTGGCAGGGAATGGTTGGTTAGGACCTTTTTAATTATTTGATGGCCCCATTTGCACAGTAGCAACTGTTACTATACATTCAGCTGAGCAAATAAAATCATCCCATCTTTGAGGACTACCAACTAGCTTGTTCTAGTACCAGGTTTTTTGACATGCTATACTTCAAGATTGTACTGGATGCATAATTCTCTAGGAGGGAAGAAATATAGCCTGGGTTAGTGATTGCAAACAAGCAACATACCTATCCATTTAGACAGGGGAGAGACATGACCCAGACAGAACATCTACTTCCAGTGCAGGTTCTCCTGCTCTTTGTCATTCACTGTGGAAGGAGCTCATAAATGATGTCCATTGACATTTGGTTATTCATGTATCTTTGCAATCTCTCTTCAGAGCTGCTTTATACTTGGGTTAATCCCTGTACAAAGGAGTGGTAGGCTAGTAATGGATATATGGGGCTGTACATCATGGCTGTGTCTACACTGGCACCCTTTTCCGTAAAAGGGATGCTAATGAGACACTTCAGAATTGCAAATGCCATGGGGGATTTAAATATCCCCCGCGGCATTTGCGTGAACATGGCTGCCGCTTTTTTCCGGCTCGGGGTTTTGCTGGAGAAAAGCACCAGTCTAGACTGGATCTTGCGGAAAATAAGCCCTTTTCCGGAAGATCCCTTATTCCTACTTGAAAGTAGGATAGTAGGAATAAGGGATCTTCCGGAAAAGGGCTTGAAAGTGTTTGGTTATGTGCAAGTGGAAAGTTGGCATCCCCAGTATCCTACCCCAGAGCTAATGCAATGCTTGGATGCAGAAGCAGGAGAGTATCAGGTAGGAACGCTATTTCCTCTGTTGTCTATATATAATTAATGAGACTGTTACAGGAACACTGCATCAAGTTTGGGTATCTGCACATCAAAATGGGTGTTGACCAGCTAGGAAAGGTTCAGAAAGAGCTGCAAGGATAATGTGAGGCCTGAAAATCGGGCCTTACAGTGAGAGACTGATGAAGCTCAATCTATTTGGTTTATCAAAGAGAAGCTTAAGGGGCCAACTATTAAAAAGTATTTAGATGCCTGAAGATGCAGTAAATGTTTGGTGAGATTTTCAGAAGCATATAGGGGGCCTAACTCATATTCACATCAGTTTTTGAACTCTGACCCAAGGTGATTTGAACGCAGATTATCAATACCTATATGGGAAGAAAATATGTAATAGTAGAGAGTAGGCATTTCCTCCAGTTACCTGTTTTTGTGTCTCATACTACCTTTTTTGTGGAGTTTCTTTCCTTCCTCCCTTTGGGGCTGGCAGGCCCACTGACAGGGAGTGGCAAAAGGGGCAGTTGCCCCAGGGTCTGGCAGTACAAAAGGCCCAGAGCTTGGAGCCCTTTAAATTGCTGCCAGAGCACCACTCTTTCTTTCCCGCCCTGTCTGTGGGAATGGATAAAACCCCCTCCCACTCCAGCTTGCCCATGGGCCTGCCAGGTTCATGGCCCCATTGGTGGTGGGCCACTAGGTGGTCCCTTTTCTCGTCATTCTGCACTGATCTCTGTAGGTTGTCTCTGAAAGTTGTGTCTCCAGGTTCCTAAGTGCCTAATGTTCCTATAGATCACTTTTCACTCTTGTATGCGACCTTGTCTGACCTGGGTGCCACTGTATTACTCATGCCTCCTCTACTCCACTCCTTCCAGTGTCTCTCTACTGCAGGGGTGTGGACTTTTAGTTAGGGGCCCCTGACCCACAGAAAATCATTTGAGGGCAACACACAAGCAAAAAAAAAAAAAAACCAAAGAAACAACCCCTTCACTAGTCACCTGCTCCCAAGGTGGGCAGCCAAGCAAAAACAATAACCACCTCTCGCTTGCACTCGACCGGGCACATGCTGCACTCCAGCCCTGTAGGTGAGGCTCAAGGCTTTCTCCTACAATGGAGTGAACTGGTGCTCACACACCAGCCCTGTGGGGGAAGAGGGGACACCGAGGCTGGGGGCTTTAGATCCCTGGCAAGACTGAATCCTGCAGACCAGATCAAATTAATCTGGGGCCGGATCCAGTCCACCAGGAGTAGGTTCCCCACCTCTGCTCTATTGGCTGTGTCCTCAAAGGAGTTGATCTATCACTAGAGCCCGCTTTTTCTGATTGCTGGCCATGTGCTTTCAGCCACGCCTTTGTCCTTTTGATTACAATAGCTCTCCCTCCATTGGTTGCAAGGTTTTGGTCCTTCCTCTCACCTTTGCCTGAGTTGAACTGTTTAGGCACCCACATGCTGGGATATTCCTTTGTGCCAAGGGGTCAGAACCATAAGCCATAGCCTCATGTGCCAGGCTGCATGTGGCTTTCAAAGCTGGTGGCAAATTACCTTTATTCAATGGCTAGCTAGGGAGGAGAGGTGACAGTCAAACTCCCATATATAAGCCAATCCCTTGAATTCTTCCAAGGTAAGTTGGGATCCATTGTCATTGAATCCAGTGTCCAAAATGCCATATATCTCACAAAGTGGGTCATTCAGTAACCTATTTTTTGTATCAGGAAGGGAATCGAGCTCCTAGGAATGGGGAATGTAGTACATTGTAATCAAGTACTGCTTTTCCTTGAAGGTACGCCAGGGGGCAAAGTTGAACTAAGGTACACAACTCATACCTTAGTTCAATTTACCACTGCATCCCCACTGTGGAGGGTCAAAGGGAGAAACTCTCCCGTAGATTTCTTTTACTCCTCATAACCCCATGGCATACTGAAGTTGAAGGGAGCATGATCAGTGTTTGATTTAGCATGTCCTTACTAGACACACTAAATCGACTCCCGGGAGATCGTCCTCTGCAGCATTGATATCCCAGTACATGAAGACAAGGCCTACGTCAGCTCCCACTTTCTCCCTTGATTGGGTGGACAGTTCATGTAGTGACAATCTCTTTTTGAAGGTGATTATCACATCAAGGTGATTCTATCAAGGAGAGGAGTTGTGTATTCATTCCTGGCCAGTAAATACACTGATGAAACCATCTAAGACAGTTGTAAACACCAACGAGGGTGCTAGCCATTTTTTGCATGACACGCTTACATGATGAAGCAGGGACAACAACGTTCCGTTATGGAAATATGATACCATCCTGCACAAACAGCTCATCTTTAATTTAAAATTATGGATCTGCTCCTACTGGTACTTGTCTTTTGTCTTCTCAGGAAGCCAGTGGCTGGATTTAAGGAGAAGATGCTGTGGGCATGGCACACTCCAGGAAACACTGAGGGATGGTGCGGAGCTGGCATGGCATGCTCAGGCCACTACAGAATGCTGATTGCCCCCAACCCTGCCCCCTTCAGTTCAAGGCCAGGCTCCTTTCCTGGACCATGGAGCTGGCCACCCGCATCATGCTCAGAGGCCCACAGAGGCTGTCAGAGCCCCTGGGAGAGGAAGACTGTTGTAGCTGCTAAATATTGAAGGGAATGAAGGGTCAGTGAGTCTGGAAGTTTAACTCTTGGCCTGAGAGAATCATGGCAGTAAACAGAGTACAGGTTGAACCTCCTAATCTGGCACTCTTGGGACCTGACCAGTCTTGAAGGAGGGAATTTGCCAGAGCAGAGGAAGTTGGCCCCACAGGCCATTGGACTCCTGCTTCCGGAGCCAGCCCTGGTGCTGCTGGGGCTCTGTGGCCAGCTCTGGGACTACTGAGCTCCACTGCTGGGGCTCCACGGTCAGCTGCTCCATGTCAGGGGCTCTTTGGTCCAGCAACATCTGTGGTCCATTATGGCCAGACCAGAGAGGTTAACCCGTACTGGCAGGGAGGACAGAAGAAGGGATGAATCAGTGCAGTGTTGTATCAGAAGAAGTGACAAGATGTATCAAAAAGAGAACAGGAAAATACCACCATGATTGTAAGTTTGAGTGACAATGAGGCTGGTGAGGTTGTCTTTGATGATGCAGAAAGGAGTGAGAGGGCTTAGTAGGAAAGACAGGTTCAGAGTTCAGTTTTGGCAAAATGCAGCTTAAGAGGGAGGATCGTGAAAATATGGCTAGAACGAGAGGGGAGGGGAAAGACCTACAGGTGAGGAATTAGATTTGAAAGTTGTTAGCATAGAGGTTGTAAAAGAAGCCATAGGAGCACTTGAGGATATTCAGGGAGTGAACCTAGTGTGTAACAATTAAGCTGAGTGAAATGGTTTCCCTGAAAATAAAATTATCTGAAAAGGTCAGTTTTTAAATTCCTTTGGAGCCTGATCCAAAGTCCTCAGAAATCAATGGGGAAACTGATTTCAGTGGGACTTGCTTCAGTCCGTTAGTACTATGGTGACCTTAAGAGACAAAATTCCTCCCGGATGTAACTCTAGTGAAGACAGTTGAGTTACAGTAGGGGCAAATGTACCCTTAGAGTTTGTTATGTCAAATACACAGTCATTCATTCAATTGGACTTCACAACATGTTGCAAGAAGTCGTGTGCTGGCTAGCAGAGCTATAGGAAATGTGTATAGTGCAGGAGAGGGACATTAGCTAACAACAGAAAGAGCTTTAGAAATCATGTGCCACAAAGCATTCTGTTAAACAATTTTCATAACTATTATTCTAATAAAAAAAAACATAACGATCAGTAGTACACTCCTTGTCTTCCAATAGATTTGTGGTTCCTACCTGATGAAATCAGCACTGAGCTGGAACAAACAATGCGTCAAAAATGATTATGTAACGTGAGATGAAGAAATATTTCTCAATCCAGTGCCAGGAAAGCTCCAGGCAATTGTGGAAGTCACATGGTTTCTGGTGGAGTTTTTGTATTCTTGTACAAAGAGGAGCCTTTTTTCGGAAGTCCAGTTGCACAAGGAGGAAACAGTCAATAGAGAAGATCTTTCTGTATTTGTGAATTCTGGTTTAACCACAATGAGTACTTTCTTCCCCCTCTTTTTGTTCAAGTTGTAATGAAAGTTAAGCAAGTAGGAAGAGCTCAATGGCTATTCTTTAGAGCTGACCTCTGCAGACTTTCTGAAAACAAACCAGGGTCATCAGATGGTCACTATTCTAGCACACTGTATATGCAAAAGGTTTCTGTTTCCAATTGAGGACAACTCCATATTTGGACTGTAATCCCTAATTTTTTGCCCAGCACTGCTGTTGGCTTTTACTAAAGAAAGATTAAATGATACCTCTTGAGAGAACAACAGAAAGGTGTCTGAAAGTCAAAGGGGTTGGAGTAATACAGAACAAGTTTTAAAAACAAGATGCACTTGAATAAAACAATCATTTAAAATGTTGTAAAAAGTTCAAGAAGTTTGTCAGTTTCATATGACATTGTACATTGAACATTGTATAGATTTCAATCCTGATAAACTGGCAAGACCAAATTTTGGAGTTGGGATGGATTCTAAACCTCAGAGCAAAATTCGGTCAAACTACTGAGGGCTTGGCTACATTGGGAAATTGATCAGCAGAACTAGGAAAGTGTAGTAATTTTGCTTTGTTTATGCTAGCACAATTGCCTATATGGACACTATCCTAGGGCAAAAGTGACTTTAGGATATTATTATTCATAATTATATAGCTGTAGTCCTACCAATTTCCCCTTGCAGGCAAGTCCTGAGTGAGTTTCATCAGTTCTCAGATGGGAAACCATCATGCTACAATAGTCATGATCAAAATTGATCAAGTTGTCACTGAATTTCATAATAAAATATTACAATTTCAAATTAGTTTTCCACCAAAACATTTTTATTTAAAAAGTTTTCATAAATGTCACCTTATTCCCTTTGAAAGGGGCTGTATCTTGCCTGACAGTCTCATGTTGGATAGTATCTTAGGTCCCAGCCCTGCAAAGGCTTCTACGAGAGGTTAAGCATGAGAACATTCCTACTCACGTACCTGTAGTTAAACACATTCATGTTTTACAGGACTGGAGCCTTGTCTCTTGAAATAGTATCAGTGGGGCTGTGCTTGGAATAAATGTAGCAATATCAGGTCTCTATCTCTAACTACGGTGGAGACTACAAAATGTTCAGAACATCCCAAATGTGCACTTTAACCCAGTTCAGCAGCCAAGTGGGTCATTGACATTACTCATTTTCAATATTTATTTTGGTGTGGGTTGGAAAAAAAAATAACCATCTGATTCTAGGACAATAACTAACACAGGCTTTTTATTCATGCCTATGAGTCAGCCATATGACCGAGATACAAAAGAAGCCTAAGAGATAGGTGTATTTCTGCTTGATTAGGATTATATGGGGTGAATACCCGTGGCTACTAGTACAGACTTTGTCCTCTAACCTTTCATAAGATATTGTTCTCACCTCATAGGGAACAGGGTGCAGAAGAGAAAAAAACAGCAAGACAAGAACCTAATAGGTTTTTTAAGTAAATTTTCTCTTCTATGTTTTTTGTTCTTTTGAGAGGGAAGATCCTAGATGAGGAAATAATAATCTGATGTCTTTTTTATTCTCACCTGTTAAATAAACTATAAACTGAAGGCTGTCTCTGAATAAGAAGAAGTGTTTAGATATTCTGCATAAGAAGGAATGTTTAGATATTCATAGGAAAACCCAGGTAGTTTCCTTTTAGAGCTTCTTTTTTTTGTTAGACTTTCTTTCTCCATTATTTATCAAGTTGCTCACACTAACCCTGAGAGACTTTTCAAGACCATGTATTGCACTTTATTGTAAAAACACTTGACAATAGTCCATTTCCCATTCTCCTCCCTATTTTTTTTATCTCAAGCATATAATTATTGAATTAAATTCTACAAATAAATACGACACACACAATGAAAATAATATTCAATATGGCTGTGTCTACACTGGCATGAATTTCCGGAACTGCTTAAAACGGAATACTATTCCGTTTTCTGTTTTTCCGGAAAAGGAGTGTCTACATTGGCAGGCTGCTTTTCCGGAAAAGCCCTTTTTCCGGAAAAGCGTCTGTGGCCAATGTAGACACGCTTTTCCGGAAAAGAGCCCCGATCGCCATTTTCGCGATCGGGGCTTTTTTCCGGAAAAGACTACTGGGCTGTCTACACTGGCCCTTTTCTGGAACAGTGTTCCGGAATAAGGACTTATGCCCGAGCGGGAGCAGAATAGTTTTTCCGGAATAGCGGCTGATTTTGTACAGTAGAGCGTCGTTGCTTTTCCGGAAATTCAAGGACCAGTGTAGACAGCTCGCAGCTTATTCCGGAAAAGCGGCTGATTTTCCGGAATAAGTGGCCCAGTGTAGACACAGCCTACTTGTGTTCCTCAGTCCTTCTATAGTCTTAAATATCATAAAGCATATTGCTTTGAGTGTCCATGCATGTTAGTAAAAAAGTCTTTACCAAATATTTAAAATTACATATTTTTTAAATGTAACCCCCAAGGAGATTGCTTGGATTCCCGGGGCTTTGTCTGCTGGCAGCTCAGGGAGAAGCACTCTGAGTTTGCCTTGGCTCCCCCTCCCTACCAGGGCCAGAGTCTGCCCGGCAACCCACAGGGAGTGAGATGCCCCTCCCAGGGGGAAGGAGAGACCATTGTTGAGGGGAGTCTGGAGCCAGCCAGGAAAAGGGGAGGACTGAGTGTGTGGGAGCTAGTAAGCCCCAGGCCTGCATGCAGGGTTCCCCCTGAGAGCTAGCCTCTAGGGACCTGAAGACAGGATCCCTCAGCTGGGTTTATGTCTCCACTGTTGATTCCCAGTTGTGGAGTTTGCTGGGAGGCTTCCCCAGCCAGGCGGAGTTGGCTCTCCAGCTCCCTGGGTGGGAGAGTCACTGCATGGTCAGCTGGGCTCGAGCAGCAAGTTCAGGGCTGCTGCCTGCTGTGTGGGTCTGGAGGCTGGCCTGGGAGGCTGTAGTTTTGAATTTTGGTGCAGTTGTGTGGTCTGCATCTTGAGCCCTGCACCCCTTCACGGTGAGGGGAAATTCTGGGACCAAAGCAGCCTGGTTCCTGCTTGAAGAGGACCCCTGTGAGAAGAGAGCAGCCCCTTTGCAGAGACTGAGTCATCTCTCAACCTGAGGCTCATTCATGGAGTGTGTGAGTGCACCAATTTTTAGTTAGTAAGTCAGGGAATTTGTTTGGGGATTTTATTACCTGCAGCCTATTAAACTGTGGAGGGATTTGCTGCCTTCTCCCATTTGTGAGTCCTTTGGGCTGTACTGGACCTAGTCAGCCCCACTGCTAAACCACTGCAGAGAAGGATTGTGTGGTCAACAGTCATCAAGGGCCCCAACAAAGTACGCGTACCAACGGGACACTAACTTCACAGTTGCACGGCACCGGTGACCCTAAAAATAATGTTTTACCCTGTTCTGTTATAATTGTCTCCTGTTTAATATAATTGTGTTTATTATAGTGTATGTGTTTGTGTTATTTTCTGGGAGTCTCCAACTATCTGGCGAATACGTGGGGATTATCCTGGGCTAGAATTTTCCTCCCAAGCTGCCCTGGCAACCCTGCTAGGAAGGAGTGAGGGGGGTGGAGGCACCGCCAAGTACATTAATCAGAATAAAATTGAGTAGGTGGCGGAATCCAGAAGAACCCAGACCTATCCATCCGAACCTGAAAGGAGATTGGCTCTAAAAGAAGGTAACCAGGTGGAGAGGGGGCGCTACATTGGAGGCACCGCTGGGATCCCGTCTTTTAAACTCATACCTTATATACACTCCTGCTGTCTTCCTGGGATATTAAGTAAATTCCCAGTATGGATTATCAGAAGAGGCTTATAGCTTGGTGTGAGCTGGAGGGAGCTGACCCTGAACGCCACTTTCTGCTCACTAATGTACCCACTGAATGGGAAATTAGACAAATTGAAGATGAGATTGCTAATGTCAGAGAATGGGGAACCTGTGTGGTTCGGAGTCAGATGAAAGCACAAGGGGAAGCTACTTTATCTCTTCTTGTAGAGAGCAAGATTATACTGTCTACTGTAGTGACTCCCCATGTAATTCTGCCAGATGGAGAGAAGGACGGATGGAAGGTGACCATTCAAACACAATCACGTTTTCCCTCCCCATCTGCCCCACCATCTGAAACTAATGGTTTTCAGTCCAAATTGGGGAACTTCCTTATGCAGGAAGGGAAGACCATGACTGAATTAAGGACTCTTTTGGGAAGTAGTCCTGTGCCTCCTTCCAGTTCTACAGACCAAATAATTTTTGCTATGGGAAAAGCAATAGGGGAGTCCATAAAGACAGCATATGAATCAGGCCCTTACAGAAAACTGAAGTTCTTTTCAGGCATTAAACCTGTGCCTGTAGGGGAAGATGACTATGACACTTGGAGGCATCAACTAAATCAGGTGATGCAGGAATGGCAATGTAGTGAGGCTGAAAAGAGGAAACGTGTGGCAGAAAGCCTGAGAGGACCTGCAGGGAATGTAATCTGTGCATTAAAAGCCAGCAAGCCTGCTGCCACTGTTGATGACTATCTCTCGGCGATGGAGGATGCCTTTGGGAGCCTAGAGACTGGGGAAGACCTCTACTTTCAGTTTCGATCCTGTTACCAACATTCAGGTGAAAAACTATCTTCCTATCTTCACAGATTGGAACCATCCCTTCAACTGTGCATCCGCCGTAAAGGCACTGAAAGGAGCAAGGAACACCGAGTACGACTAGAACAGGTCATACGAGGTGCCATTTATGATGATTTTCTAATTATGAAATTGAAACTTGCAGACCGATTGGACAGTCCTCCAGAATTCCACCAACTGCTGCGAGAAGTCCGGGAGGAGGAGGAAAAGAGAACGGTTAGAGAGAGGAATAAGATCTCAGTGAGCCAGACCGTTGGTCCTCAGAAACTGAAGGATGACCTTTGTCTGCCTACCACTGAGGACCTCCATCAACAGCTCAAAACCCTGACAGCACAGCTCACTGAATTTATGACGAGTAAGATGCCTCAGGGGTCACCTAGCGATATTCTTCCACCAACTTTGACAGAAAGGAAGTACCCTCCTTTTCACCCAGGGAGAAGGGACCCCAACAGAGAACCTGTAAAGAAAACCTTGGTGACCCTCCCAAGGAACAAGAGATTCTGCTACCGATGTGGCGAGGATGGGCACATTTCCACCCAGTGTGACAACCCAAGGAATGAAGAGAAGGTAGCGCAACGAAAAAAGAAGCTACAGGGAAACTCCCAAGGATCCCAGTAATGGAGCATACTGGGAGCCATTACAGTCAGAGCTCCACTAAGTTGTGTTATGAACGGCCTTCCTGGAGCCCATTCCCAGAAGGATTGATAGGCCCAGCAGCGGTAGTTAATGTGATGGTAGAAGGGATTCCCTGTAGGGCCCTGCTGGACAGTGGATCTCAGGTCACCATCATTACTAGAGAATTCCATCGGCAATTCCTCCCTCAAGTGAAGATCCATCCTCTAGAAGGATTGGCAATATGGGGCCTTAGCAATGCTAGTTACCCATACGATGGATATGTACTAGTGACTTTACGTTTTCCTGCAGAACTGGCTGGATGTCTCCAGGATTGTGATACTCTGGCTTTGATTTGTCCTGAGACACAAAATTCTGATGGCATTCCCATATTGATTGGAACCAACAGCAACATGTTCCAATCTTTGGCCACACTTTGTGGTCGTTTGGGCCAGAAGACCCCAGATGTGGTTCGCCCTCCATGGAGAGAACTGACCCTGGGCTCATCCACAATGCCTTCTGACCATGATAGCTCTGACGATGAATCTCTCGGGAAAGTAGTAAGAGTATCCAAAGCTGTTCTGTCCATACCCCCACATGGTGAGATTGACTTGAGGGGAAAACTTGAGAAGCACAGTAGCAGCCTTCCTCATACAGTAATGATGGAGTCCTCTGATGGAGATAACCTCCCTAGTGGTCTGATGGTTCTGAGAGGTTTATTGTCCTTACCACAGCTGGAAGAAGCTGGCATTATGGTCAGAATACGAAATGAAACCAACCATCCCATAGCCATCAGGAGAGGAATGGTATTGGCACGATTGTATAGAGTAGAGAGTGTTATGAGCCCTGCAGCTGCAGCCAGAAAGCCCTGTAAGGCATTGGATCCTGATCTTTTTAATTTTGGTGATTCTCCTGTATCTCCCAGTTGGAAAGACCGGTTAAAAAAGCAGTTAAGCGAGAGACCTAATGTGTTCTCCACTGAAGAATGGGATGTGGGGTGTGCCCTTAACGTGGAACACACCATTCGTTTGGCAGATGACAGGCCTTTCAGGGAGAGGTCCCGAAGACTGGCACCTGCAGACATTGAGGATGTGAGAAAGCATATCCAAGAACTATTGGAAGCAGGAATAATTTCTGAATCCCGTAGCCCCTATGCATCCCCCATTGTGGTGGTGCGGAAGAAAAATGGGACTGTGCGCATGTGTGTGGACTATCGCACACTGAATAAAAGGACCATCCCAGATCAATACACTGTACCTAGGGTAGATGATGCCTTAGCTTGCCTAGCAGGAAGCAGATGGTTCTCTGTCTTAGATTTACGAAGCGGCTACTACCAGATCCCGATGAGCTCTGAAGACAAAGAGAAAACAGCTTTCATTTGTCCCTTGGGATTCTACCAGTTTGAGAGGATGCCCCAAGGTATCTCAGGAGCTCCTGCTACATTCCAGCGTTTGATGGAGAAGACAGTGGGGGATATGAATTTGTTAGAAGTGCTGGTGTATTTGGATGACTTAATTGTTTTTGGGAAAACTCTGGAAGAGCATGAAGCTCGACTAATGAAAGTGTTAGACCGCCTGGACGCTAGTGGGTTGAAACTGTCACTTGATAAATGTCAATTTTGTCAGACCCGAGTAAAATATGTAGGCCATATTGTGTCAGCAGAAGGTGTGGCGACTGATCCCGAGAAGATTGAGGCATTAACCACCTGGCCTGTACCCAAAGACCTGAAAGCTTTACAATCTTTCCTAGGCTTCTGTGGATATTACCGCCGATTTGTAAAAAATTACTCCTCCCTTGTGAGACCGCTCACCAATTTGACAAGGGGATACCCCCCAACGTGGAAGAGATCACCCCAACATAAGCTTGCAAGTCCTAATGAGAGGTATTTCAAGGTGAATGAACCATTTGGAGACCGTTGGACAGAGGAATGCAACAGCGCTTTCCATGCCCTTATTGAGAAACTCACCACTGCACCAGTGTTAACCTTTGCAGACCCTACCAAGCCCTATGAACTACACGTAGATGCCAGTCTTGATGGATTAGGAGCAGTTCTCTATCAGAATTATGAGAATAAATGGAAACCTGTGGCGTTTGTCAGTCGAGGGTTGACTGCCTCTGAAAGACACTATCCCGTGCACAAACTTGAGTTTTTAGCTCTCAAATGGGCTGTTGTGGACAAACTTCATGATTATCTATACGGAGCGACCTTTGTAGTAAAAACAGATAATAACCCACTTACTTATGTGCAGACCACGGCTAAACTAGATGCTACTGGTCAGCGATGGATGGCTGCCTTGGCTGCTTATGACTTTAAGCTGCAGTACCGTTCGGGTCAAACCAATGCAGACGCAGATGCATTGTCCCGTCGCCCTCATAACCCACTCGAGGAAGAGTCTGAGTGGATGGAGATACCATCTCCTGCTATTCGTGCCACCTGCAAGGCTGTAATAGGAAAAGTGCAGTCCCCTTATGTAAATGAGGAAAGATATGCTGACACACTGGGGTTGTCTGAGAAGGCTATACCTACCATTTATGCAAACCTCGTTGGGCTAAAGACTTTTGAATTGCCCCAGTTAACTCCGACTGAGTTGAGAAGAGCTCAGTGGAAAGATTCAAATATTGGACCTGTGCTGGAAGCTGTAGAAAAGGGTGAAAAACCCGTCTCTAAGGCTAACTTTTCCCCCGGCACAATTCTTCTCTTAAAAGAGTGGGATCGTTTAGTGATTAACAAAGGTTTGTTATTCCGGACCACCCAGACTGTAAGGGGCCATGTGCGGAAACAACTGGTCTTACCCCAAGAATACCAGGAGATGGTGTTGAAGTCTCTGCACGATGATCATGGTCACTTGGGGGTAGATAAGACTTTGGAACTGGTCAGAGATCGGTTTTATTGGCCCAAAATGACAGCATCTGTGGAAGACCACTGCAAATGGTGCTCTCGGTGTGTTAAGCGGAAGACTCTGCCAAAAAAGGCAGCGACTATGGTGAACATCGCTACAGATGCACCCATGCAATTGGTGTGCATTGACTTTTTGTCATTGGAGCCTGATAGAAAGAACCACTCCAGTATACTTGTAGTTACTGACCATTTTACAAGGTATTCCCAAGCATATCCCACAAAAGACCAAAAAGCCAGTACAGTGGCCAAAATTTTATGGGACAAATTCTTTGTACATTATGGTTTCCCAGCCCGAATCCATTCTGACCAGGGAAGAGATTTTGAAAGCAGACTAATTCGTGAACTTACAAAAACCCTGGGAATAAGGAAGTCCAGAACGACTCCTTACCATCCCCAGGGAGATCCACAACCGGAGAGATTCAACCGGACTTTGCTAAACATGTTGGGAACACTACATCCATCCCAAAAGACCAGATGGAGTGAGCATGTCAGTTACCTTGTGCATGCTTATAACTGCACTAAAAATGAGTCCACTGGGTTTTCGCCTTATTATTTAATGTTTGGCAGAGAAGCCAGGCTACCAATTGACTTATGTTTTGGGATATCCTCTGATGAAGCTAGCGAAACAACTTATCTCCAGTACATTCAGAGTCTCAGGCATGACTTGCGGGAAGCTTACAGACTGGCCTCCCAAGCAGCCACAAAAAGCAACCTTGCTAACAAGCAGAGATATGATAGTCGGGTCCGTGAACAGGATCTGCAGGTAGGAGACAGAGTCTTAATCCGAAATCTAGGTCTCACTGGAAAACATAAATTAGCTGACCGGTGGAATGCAGACACCTACATAGTGGTTGATAAGCTACCAGACTTGCCTGTATATCGCCTTAGGATGGAAAATGGAAAAAATGTTTGTAAGACTATTCACCGAAACCACCTCTTGCCAGTGGGGCAGTTAATAGGTGAAGAGAAAAATAGTGAATGTGGTTCCTCCCGGCGACCCATTACTCGTTCAAGACTAAGGAAGAAAGTTCCTGCAGAAAGAACCCTTACTGCACAACTTGAATCTGCTGAGGAGGCAGACAGTGAGTCTTTAACCTCCTCTGGAGAAAATGATCCTCATTCACAGAGTAGCAGTGAAGAGGAATTCTTCCCCTATTATCCAATACCTCCTATGCTTCATGAGCAGCTGTGTGAGGTAGAAACTGTTAGAGAGGGAGAATCTGAGCCTCCTCTAGCTCAAATACTTAACCCTGAAGCTGCACCCTTTGTACCCCCTCAGTCAACAATACAGCATGAAGAGGCAAGTGGTTTACCAGCTAGGATGGTTCCACCTGTAGAGGATGTGGGAGAAGCCATGCAACCTGCAGAGAGGGAAATCATTGATTGTCCTGCAGTCATTACTGCTGAGAACCCTGAGAATGAAGAAGCTCCTGTACTTCGACGTTCAGAACGAGAGCGAAAACCTGTACAGAAACTCACCTATGATGTCCCAGGGTCCTCCACCTCTGTCCCTCTGCATTTAGTAAATAGATGGGTGCGGGTGGCCTATTATTGTTTGTGTCTGATAGTTAACAATGGAGACTCCAAGGTTAAGTCATTTATTTAAATATAGTAAAAATGTTATTAATGTAAATTGAATAACAATTTAATGTTTAAATTAATATTGTATGTGGACACAGCAATACTTACTTATTGGCTAATGATATTTATTGTCAACTAAACAATGTATACTATTACCTGATGGAAAGGACCTTGCATGTTTGTGTTGTGGTTAAATGACCCTTGCCGAGGACGGCAAGAACTTTCGCACAGGGAGAGTGTAACCCCCAAGGAGATTGCTTGGATTCCCGGGGCTTTGTCTGCTGGCAGCTCAGGGAGAAGCACTCTGAGTTTGCCTTGGCTCCCCCTCCCTACCAGGGCCAGAGTCTGCCCGGCAACCCACAGGGAGTGAGATGCCCCTCCCAGGGGGAAGGAGAGACCATTGTTGAGGGGAGTCTGGAGCCAGCCAGGAAAAGGGGAGGACTGAGTGTGTGGGAGCTAGTAAGCCCCAGGCCTGCATGCAGGGTTCCCCCTGAGAGCTAGCCTCTAGGGACCTGAAGGCAGGATCCCTCAGCTGGGTTTATGTCTCCACTGTTGATTCCCAGTTGTGGAGTTTGCTGGGAGGCTTCCCCAGCCAGGCGGAGTTGGCTCTCCAGCTCCCTGGGTGGGAGAGTCACTGCATGGTCAGCTGGGCTCGAGCAGCAAGTTCAGGGCTGCTGCCTGCTGTGTGGGTCTGGAGGCTGGCCTGGGAGGCTGTAGTTTTGAATTTTGGTGCAGTTGTGTGGTCTGCATCTTGAGCCCTGCACCCCTTCACGGTGAGGGGAAATTCTGGGACCAAAGCAGCCTGGTTCCTGCTTGAAGAGGACCCCTGTGAGGAGAGAGCAGCCCCTTTGCAGAGACTGAGTCATCTCTCAACCTGAGGCTCATTCATGGAGTGTGTGAGTGCACCAATTTTTAGTTAGTAAGTCAGGGAATTTGTTTGGGGATTTTATTACCTGCAGCCTATTAAACTGTGGAGGGATTTGCTGCCTTCTCCCATTTGTGAGTCCTTTGGGCTGTACTGGACCTAGTCAGCCCCACTGCTAAACCACTGCAGAGAAGGATTGTGTGGTCAACAGTCATCAAGGGCCCCAACAAAGTACGCGTACCAACGGGACACTAACTTCACAGTTGCACGGCACCGGTGACCCTAAAAATAATGTTTTACCCTGTTCTGTTATAATTGTCTCCTGTTTAATATAATTGTGTTTATTATAGTGTATGTGTTTGTGTTATTTTCTGGGAGTCTCCAACTATCTGGCGAATACGTGGGGATTATCCTGGGCTAGAATTTTCCTCCCAAGCTGCCCTGGCAACCCTGCTAGGAAAGAGTGAGGGGGGTGGAGGCACCGCCAAGTACATTAATCAGAATAAAATTGAGTAGGTGGCGGGATCCAGAAGAACCCAGACCTATCCATCCGAACCTGAAAGGAGATTGGCTCTAAAAGAAGGTAACCAGGTGGAGAGGGGGCGCTACATAAATATACTATTTTATGTTCAGAATCATTAACTGAGGAGTCCATCAAATGAAAAATGCATTCACCTTATTAGCAGGCACAACCTCTCCTGTACACAAGGAACATCATTGTTATCAGCCCTCAAAGGAGGGGGTCATGCTGGCAGCGAATGGCTTTGGAAGAAGCCCTCCCCTCCCCCCCCCAAATGAACAGGGAAGCATAGTCTAACTCTTTGACATGTATTTGCTTTCATCAGAGCTATTTCGTCAATGGAATTGGGGGCATTACTGGGGTACACTGAAAGAATGACTACAGAATAGGATATATTCTGATGGCTCGTGCATGTGTCAGAGATAAAAATGCTGTTATAATGGGAGCTAATAAATTGGTGAATGGTACAAAGAGCTAGCCAAACATTTAGAAAGATATTTTAAAGGAAGAGATACAAATGATGAGAGCATCCTATTGCTACTCCCAGTGCCATGAGTATCTGTAGTATTTTAAGTAACCATGGAGGAATATAACACTTGCATCTTGAGGTATAAGTGTTCAAGTGAACTATCAGTCAAGAGCATTATAATTATTACAGGTTGAACCTCTCTAGTCTGGGATTCTCTGGTCTGGCAACATCCATGGTCCTGGAAGAAGTTGCTGGACCAGATTGTTCTGAACTAGAGAGCTCGGCGGCTGTTGGCTGGGAGTCCAGTGGCAGAAGGGCTGGTGGACCACAGCCCCAGAGGCAGGGGCCAGCTGTGGGGGAAAGGAGTGGAACATAGCCAGAGGAGCAGAGGGCCAGGAAGGGCCCAGGAGCACAGCCCAGCAGACAACCACCAGGGGCTAGGAGAGCAGCCCAGCCATCCCAGCAGCCTTGGGGATCAGAAATGCAGCCCAGCTGGCAGCTGCCAGAGCCGGGAGTGGAGTCCACCAGCAGCCACCAGGGGGCTCCTAGCCAGGAAGGGAGGCTGATGGCCCGGCATGAGAGCCCTGACCTCCCCTGGTCTGAAAAACTCCCTTGTTTGGGACCGGTCAGTTCCAGAGGGAGCCGAACAAGGGAGGTCTAACTTGGTATTTATTTATTGCTGTACAATATCAAGCTAAGATTGCAGTCTTGTTCTAGGTATGTTACAAATAGAAATGTACACTGCATAGAAGAGCTTATATTCTAAATAAGTGAGTCAAATAAAGAATGGGAGAAAGGGAGTACTGATATTTCCATTTTACGGGTGGGAAATCATGCCATAGCAAGATTAAGTACTTTGCCCAAGGTCAGCAAGAACTCCGTGGCAGAGCCAGGAATTAAACCCAGGTGGCCTGTACCCCAGTGCAGTCTCCTAAGCATAATAATCTCTCCATATTTTCCAAGATGTTCTGTAGATGGTATCTAGTCACAAACCAAAACAGACATGATTAGTGCATGGTAACATCAAGTATTAACTAAAGGCTTCTTTGTACGCCACCAAGAGTGGCAATTTGCTACTTCTTTTATAACCATAACAGCAATAATAATGGGCCCTGTTCATCTGTAGATTTCAAAAGATGTTATAAAGGAGAGTAAACATCATTCACTTGTCACATATGTTTGTCCATTAGATCTCAAAGTGTGTTATCAAGAAGAGTAAATATCATCCACATGTCAGGCCTCTTACCTGCTGTCTGCTCATTAATTCATCATCCTGAGACTTAGTCTAACATTCCAGACACTGATGCAGCTTCACACAGCCCTTCTATAGTGTGTTTTTTAAATCAACCTGCCAGTCAAATGTTTCCTCCTCTGGCCCCAAATATGGAATTTCTAACATACCTACACTGGTCAGAGGACCCAGATGAGCAATAGTCAAAATCAGTAAACATTGTTTCTAGCCATACAAATTTCAAGACTTTCAAGTCTATTATCTCAGATTCCAAGGCCAGATGGTACCACTGTGAACATCTAGTCTGAGCACTTGTATAACACAGGCCATAGAACTGCCCCCCCCCCAAACAATTCCAAAGCAGATCTGTTAGAAAAACAGCCAATCTTGCTTTAAAAATGGTCAGTGATGGAGAATCCACTGGATTAGTAAATTGTTCCAATGGTTAATTTCTTCACTGTCAAAAATGTAAACTTTCTATCTAGCCTGTCTATCTTCCAGCATTCATCTTCTAGCATAGCTTTCTCTGCTAGATTGAAAGGTCCATTGACAGTAATACCATTCCCAGCTTCTCAGTCAGACCCAGCCCTGGCCTACAGCTCTTGAGGGGTTCAGATACTGCTCTTAAAACAATTGATTTTGATTATAATCAGATATTTTATAGCTGAGCCCATAAAAATTATTCACCATATTGCAATGATAGTGGCTTCATGTAGGGGTTTTGAACTCATTTTAAGTTGTAGGAGTGTTGGTCTTAAGTGAATCATATTACAAAGTTAAAAATCCCTATATTGCCTACAATTAATTTTGCTTCTGAAATATGGACAAATACAAAGGGACTTCTGTACAAAGAGTTGTACTGATCATCAGGAAGCAAATTAACTGGAAAACAGATTTCCCTCTGAGGAAAAATTAATGGATTTGGAGGCTTACATATATTCTTTTACTTGCAATAGCAGTTTGCAATTCCAGGAATAAATCAGACAACTAACTGACTGAATTTGGCTCCCTTTACAGGAACTTTTTACTGAACACAACTTGATCTCTGACCTGTAAAAAAAATCAAGCACATGCAGTTTACTCTCTATTTCACAACAGTGCATTGCCTTCAATTAGACAATTGTACTGCTTTTGTTAGCTTTTGTTAGTCAGGGCTTATATTGCTTCTTCCCCTCTTTCCTTTTAGTTAGAATTATTGCTGTTCAAGAATATTTCCTCTATTAGCACATTTTCATATGTAAAATACCACCAACTTGGATTATTTTCTCTTACATGTTTCTTACCTAGTTCTTTTAATTGTATTATTACATTTTAAGATGAAGTGCTTGGTTTGAACAATGAAGATGCAAAAACTTGGTGTAAGCTGGAGTGTACTGAGTGATCCTATATATTGAATAGTGAAAGTAAAATATATCAATCAACTTCCTTATTTACTCTGCACCAGACACACTGCACACTGAAAGAGGCAAATAATATATGGAAAAAAGAGCATATGGTAGTGCATGATTTTTTGAGTGCTCTGATTCCCAACTTCATTTTGAATGGAACTGAAGCGTAATAAATAGCACTTCACATCTTCAAAGCTTGGTGCACTCTTCAGCCATTTCTGAAGGCAACCCCTTCGTCTATTAAAAATAAATACACAGAGACATGAAAATGAGATTGTTGAGAGTGGGGGAACTCAACAGACATGAAATAGATTAAGAACGTTCACAGCAAGAATTGCTTCCATGTTTACAGACAATTACAGACTGAACCAAAACTATATGAGTGCTCTAGACCTGAATGTTCAAGCCAGGAAAACTCTCAGATGCTTGATTTTGAATTTTACCTGTATGACTAAAAAAGAGTTTATATCTGCTGTGAGCACATCTAAAAGTTTTCTCAGGCAATTTTTGTTCATGGGTGCACAAGTGTCATCACATATGAATGTCTGGCATCATTACCCAACTACGGAAGCTGTATCCCCAAATACACAGGACTATGGTTAGAAAGTAGTTTCAGCTGCACAGACGAGAAGTCTGATTTCCGGGCAGAATCAAAGCAATTATCTGAAAGATTTTTTAGAAGCAGGGTAGGCATCAGAAGGCCATAGATTCTGGTCTCTCCCCTTCCTCTGACTATTTATTATTTCTGCTTAGTTCACAACCTTTTTTTACTAGCCAAGGCCTCATATCCCTATGCCAAAAGGAAAGCAGCTATCAGGGGTTACAAATTCAGACTTACTACAATATGCTATAAAACAGGGCTACTTGCATGTGGCCTGCGGTCCATTTGTTTGCCACCTGCAGTGCAGTTTGAGTTTATGTGGGACTCAACACGCAGCCCGTGGGTAGGAGCCAAAACAAAAAAATAGTCAATATAACGCTCATCTGTTGCTATGCGTTTTAGTAGTTAAATTCCTGGACTGTCATTGCTCATTAAAAGTGCTGTCATGTGGGTGGAAATTGGGTAAATATTGCATTTTATTAATATCAGCAGCACTGACTTAAATGGGGTCTGTGTGTTGTATAGGCTTGCCTTAATCTTTGTATTCATGCCCGTCAGTGTGAAAGAAGCTATTTGCGTATATTTTTTGGATGTATATGCAACCACACTTAAGTTGCGGCCCTTGGCACATGCTGTGAGTATCATTGTGGCCCTCGGAGCTTCCAAAGTTGAGTAACCCTGCTATAAAACAAACTGTGAAAAAAACAGGATATACAAACTTTTCCAGTTTCCTAGGGCACATGCTCACATCCTTTACCTCATAGTAGAAATGTTTGTTAGGGCCTTGCATTGGGTTCTTTGCAGTGGAAGGAATATAATCCATAAAGAGCATAACATTTCCTTAGTACCTACAGAATGCCTTCACTCTACTCCAGAACCCAGCATCTTCCAGTGCAGAACTTCAGAAGCAACCTACCATTTAGACAAAATAATTTGCATCAAAGCTAGCCTTTCAGAATATCAGAAATCATTGGAAAGGAACAGCCCTGATAATAATCCCTTAGAGCATGTCTACACTAGTCCCCTAGTAGGGAGGCTAATGAGGGTGACCGAAATTGCAAATGAAGCATGGGATTTAAATATCCCGTGCTTCATTAGCATGTTCCCGGGCGGTCGTCATTTTGGAAATTGACTAGCCCAGAAAAACTGCCCGCGTTTACACGCGGCAGAGAAGAGTGATTCTGAAATAAACTCCTTATTTCCATGATGTTTAACTGTTAATTCGAAGTAAGGGGTTTATTTTGGAATCGCCCTTCTCTGCCGCATGTAGACACAAGCAGTTCTTCCAGGCTAGTCAATTTCCAAAATGGCAACCACCCAGGAACATGCTAATGAAGCGCAGGATATTTAAATCCCGCGCTTCATTTGCAATATCAGTCACCCTCATTAGCCTCCCTAGTTCAAACTAGGGGATTAGTGTAGACATACCCTTAGATATACACACAACAGGAAGCCCTACAAAAATAAAAGCTTGCCTGCTACTGTGTTCTATGCTTTGACATGCTGGTGATAGAGAATCAAAGTATCTAGGACTCCTCCTGCAGCAGACGCTGATGACAAAGCTGATTCTTTATTTTTACAAGAATCATAGATCACAGAATATAGAACTGGAAGGGACCTTGAGAAGTCATCGAGTCCAGTTCCCTCCCCTTACAACAGGACCAAGCACTATCTAGATCATCCCTGATAGATGTTTATCCAACCTACTTTTAAATATCTCAAGTGATGGAAATTTCACAACCTCCTTAGGCAATTTATTCCAGTGTTTAACAATCCTGACAGTTAGAAAATTTTTCCTAATGTCCAACATAAATCTCCCCTACTGCAGTTTAAGCCTATTGCTTTTTGTCCCATCATCAGAGGTCAAGGAGAACAATTTTTCTCCCTCCTTCTTGTGACACCATTTAAGGTACTGACATCAGCTGTAGGAAAGAAAAGAGCTTCACTCTTCAGTTCATCTTCAGTTTCTGTATCTTGCACATGGTTTAGCCAGCCAATATAGTACATCTAGTAGCTTTAGTCATGGCACACTATAAAATAAAGGATGGGTTAACTATTAAACAGTATTTGGATTCTTAGTAAATGTTCTGTTTAGAGTTCCTTTCAGTGGGTTATTTACTATCTTTTCAGAACTGCTTTGAGTTATGTACTGTACTTTTAGTCCTGACATAAGCCTCTCCTTTTTTTTTATTTGTTTGTTTGGTGTCACATCATATCTAAGCATAGTGCCACAGGCTGCTTGCACTCAAGTGTAGGAGGGAAGATATTTTCTTTGGCCCAAAGTAGCAAGAACAGTACTGTATTTACAATCATTTGTTTTCAGTAAACAGAGGATAGGACAGATAAAGAAGTGAATTCAGGTTACCTTGAGTGGGAGGGACTGTACAATGTAAATTTCCCTCACAGGCAAGACTACCGGTGAAATGTTTTATACTTTTCATTTCCTAAACAACTGAATGAAGAGATTGCAAGAGGAAGAATTTGTGGGTGCTCTCTAGGGCAACATACCAATGACCTGACCAAAATTTTGCCTTTAGGCAGCTTTACTGAAGTGTGACACAATGGCAAGGTTTCAGATGACTTTCAAGGATTTCAGAGGGAATGCCAGCACAGATTCAAGCAGAGAGCAATTGGAGTGTGACAAGATAATAAATGCTATAGTTTCAGGGGGTAGCCGAGTTAGTCTGTACAGCAAAAAACAATAAATGGTCTGGTAGCACTTTATAGACTAACAAAACATGTAGATGGTATCATGAGCTTTTGTGGACACAGCCCACTTCTTTAAATGACCAGAGTGTTTTACTGTGTACATCGTATGGGCTTTAAACAGATTATGTCTGTAGGCCATATATGACATCAGCCAAGTAACTTCAGCTCAGTCCTGGGGGACATTTTCCCTCATCTCATAGGAGCACACAATTTGAATATTTTAAGTAAAAGTAACTAGCAAATGGAAAGTCCTTAGATTCATTAACACAGACAGTCCCATTCCTTTATAATGTGCCACACTTCTTTCAGTCTTTAAACACAAAAGCCCAAAATGTATAATCAAAATTAAAGGTGAGAAGACCTGAAGGGTAAGCTGGTGTTGACTTTTTCAAGTAGACATTTTCATCAAACATTTCTCTTGAAGGTTTTTGGAATAATTGTTTTAGAAATAGATTAACCTTGTTCATAGGGTGCCCCTATCCCACCCCTTCGCTGAGGCTCCGCCCTCCTCACTCTGTGAAGGTGGAGTACAGGAGAGGGGGACAGAGTGACATCAGTGCCTCCCTGCTTCTGTCTCCCCAACCCTGCACAACAAGCAGGAGGCTCCCAGGGGGCATCTCTGAGGCTCTGGGCAGGAGCAGCAGGGTAGTGTGGGGAGGAGTAACTGAAGTGCCAGCAATTGAGAGCCTCCCAGCTAAACTAGTTAAGATCACCTGTCAGAGGCTCCAAGATCTGCCAGTAGATCCAGATCTACTGGTTGGTGACCACTGTCCTAAAGAAAAAGGTTTCAATTCCCAGAATAAACAATGCTCTCTTTGAGAAGCTCTGGCCTATGATCAAGGGTGGCCCAGTTCCATTGGTGCTCCAGCCTATCTGCTTGGAGCAGGGTCAGACAACACAGTGGTCAAATGCTAACAGCCACATAACATTATTTAGCTATAACTGTTAAATACTCACCTGCCATCTATAGCACTCCCACTGCTGCTAGTGCTGAGCTACAACAGTGATAAATGTACAGTTTAGACTATAAATAGCACAGCTCACTGGGAACACTGGCTGACAGGTATGATGGAGGTTTTCTGGGCTCTGGTGAGGGCTTGGGGAGAAGAAAGGAAGAGTTGGGGCTTCCGAGTGAATGGAATGCAGAATGCCTTTTGGGGTTCAAGTGGAAAATCAAAGGGCCCACTCCCACTGCTTGCCTCCCTTTGCCTTTAGCCTTAGATTCTCCAATCTATCCAGGCCATTTTAAAAATTACAATCCTATCTTCCAGAGGGGTCGCAACCCCTCTCAGCTTGGTGTCATTTGCAAATTTTAAAAATATACTCTCCTCCATTACCCAAATCATTAACAAAACTATTACATAGTATTAACCTCAGGACTGAAAACTGTGTGAACTCATTAGGTACACTCTCCCATTTTGACAGTGAACCATTGATAACTATTCTTTGTGTATTTTTCCCCACTAGGTGTGCTCCTACTTTACAATAATTTCACCTAAACCACTTTTCCCAGGTTTGATTATAAAAGTGTAATATGGGACGTCATCAGCCTTATTTGATGAAGATAAATAACACCTACTGCTTTCCCCCATCCACTAGGTCAGTCAAAGAAGGTTGGAGAGTAAGATTGTTTTCACATGATTTATTCTTGACAAATTCATGTTGGATATCACTTTTCATCCTATCATCCTCTTGGGTACTTAACAATTGATGCAATAATTTGTTCCAGTGCCCTTCTAAGTTTCACAGTTATGCAGATTGGTCCTCTTTGTTCTCCTTTTAAAAACATAGATACTATATTTCCTTTTCTACAGGTCTCTGGGACATTGACTGTCTTTTGTGAATTTTCCATGATGATCACTAATAGTTCAGAAATTTCTTCAGCTAGGTCATTAAGTACCAAGTTTGAACTTCATTAGGCCCTGACTTGATGACATGAAGATATCCAACTTATCTAAAGATTCTTTCTTGTACCATAAACTTTCTAATTTTGTCCCTACATGCTTCTGCTATTCTTTTGTATTCATCTTTAGCAATTAGTCCATGTTTCCACTTTTTGTAGGGTTTCATTTGATTTTCAGGTGTGCTTTAATATTGCCAGCTCTTCTGAACTACTTTTTCCCATAGATTTTATTTCTATAGGATCTAATCTGCTCGTTCTCTGAGGCTACATCTGCATCGTGGGTGTTTTGCGGCAGATGAAATGCAAATGGAGTGCTCATTTGCATATCTTCTTCCGATCTTTTTTGCAAAAGAAGTTTTTATGATAAAAAACCCTGTGTAGATGGGGCCATTTGTTGGAAAAAAAAAACAAACCTTTTGCACAAGAGCCCTTATTCCTCAAAAAATGAGATTTACAGACTCTTGCGCAAAAGGTTTTTTTCCCAACTAATGGCCGTGTCTACTCGGGCTTTTTATCGCAAAAATCTCTTCCGCAAAAAGGATCAGAAGATATGCAAATGAGAATGCGAGATATGCAAATGAGTACTCCATTTGCACTTCCTCTTCTGCAAAACACGGAGGCTGTGTCTAGACTGGCAAGTTTTTCCGCAAAATCATCTGATTTTGCGGAAAAACTTGCCAACTGTCTACACTGGCCGCTTGAATTTCCGGAAAAGCACTAACGATCTCATGTAAGATCATCAGTGATTTTCTGGAAATACTATGCTGCTCCCGTTTGGGCAAAAGTCTTTTTCCGAAAGACTTTTGCGCAAAAGGGCCAGTGTAAACAGCACAGTAGTGTTTTCCGCAAAAAAGCCCCGATCGCGAAAATGGCGATCAGGGCTTTTTTGCAGAAAACTGCGTCTAGATTGGTCACAGACGCTTTTCCACAAAAAGTGCTTTTGAGGAAAAGCATCCTGCCAATCTAGACGTGCTTTTCTGAAAATGCTTTTAACAGAAAACTTTTCCATTAAAAGCATTTTCGGAAAATCATGCCAGTGTAGACGTAGCCCTACAGCGTAGATGTAGCCAGGAGTTAAAGTCTGCCTTTTAAAGTCCATTGTCCATGTTCTGCAGCTCTCATTCCTTCCTTTACTTTGAATAATAAAATCTATCATTTCATGATATCTTTCACTCAAGCTACTTTCCACCTTCAGATTCTCACAACCATAATTTGAGCTCTTCAAAATCATGCAAGAAGACTGGCTAACATGTCTGGTTTGTTTGGAAAAAAGATGTGTAGAGAGAAACACAAGGACAAAGAAAATTGCAAGCAGTGGAAAATAAAAAGTGGAACATAGTAACAAAATTACTCATAAATAATCAGGAGCAACAGAAATTTGTATGGCATTTCTGTATTATCCACAGGGAATTTTTCCTGGTTTTTTTTCTTGTTTTCTGCTTTACTTGGTCCACTCTTAATAGCAAATATCAGTGCAGATCTTGAGCAAGGTCATTATAATGTTTATTTATGAATTTATTAAAATGAAAAGCAAGTAAAAGCCAGGATCAATAGAAATCTGCAGAAAAACTCCTGGAAGCCCTACAAGTCACAGAAACTTCACAGGGATTGCAGAATTCTGGAATAATACCACTTGCTAGAGCTGGCTGAAGGACAACAATTCTGTTTTTTTGACAAAGTTTGAGCTTTTGAAATTTATTTTTGTTCAACATTGGAACAAAGACAAAAGCGTTTGAATGTTTTTGCAAAACAGAATTGTGTCAAAACATCAATTTTCAGATCAAAAAGGTCAGATTTTCTATGTGTCTCTCTCTGGGGAGAGATGACCATAGAATCCAACCTGGGTCTCAGAATATTTCCCGTTAAATTCTCTGTTGAAATTGATACATCTTTTAAAAATATTTTGGCTTTAATGAAACAGTATATTTTCACATAGAATACATGTAATAAAAAATGTTCTTATCTGTTTTAACCTATGCTTTTAAAAGGCTAATCTAAAAATGAGTTTCTAGGCATCTTTGGGGAAATCTATCTATTTTTTAACTCCATAAAAAGGATACACCCCTATCTTCATCTAATAGCAACTGCTATTTATGACAAGTTACAATAGCTTTTCAAGGACAAAAGCTGCTTTTGACTCTGTAGGAAACTCTCCAGACCTTGCTCAGAACTCAGCAATACTCAGTAACCTTTTATCATTGACCTCTGCCTCAGTGCTTATCTGCTTTTTTCAGGCACCTGACCTTTTACAGAAAAAATATTTTAACAAACCAGAAATGTTCTAAAAACAAAATAACTTATAGACCTGCCTGGAACACAGCTCTTTACTATCAGTTGAATATCTTCCTATTGTTTACTATTATCTGTCTCCCTCTTCTTTTCTACCCAGCACAGCCTGTGATAATTAGTTTGTTAAATTATAGCCTTGATTGGTCAGATAAACTGCTCAGGGCAAAATCCTTGTTTTCTTACATGTCTGTAAAATGCCACAAACAAGTATAGCTTGGTAGTAATAATAACATAAAGAACTAGAAAGTGCAAATATGCAGGGCCAGCCCACAACATTTTGGCACCTGAAGCAGGGAGCTCAAATGATGCCCCCACACCCTCTTGCTTGGGCCAAAACTTTGAAAGGTCTCAGTTCTGCCTTCTTCCTGGTTTACTCCTCTCATGGCACTCCACCATCTCTGTGCATCTAGAGCAGAGAGAATACATATGCACCAGGAGCAGACACAATTTTCTACACTCTGGGTCCTAGTGGCGCCCCCCCACAGTCTGGCACCCAAGGCGGCTGCCTCAGTTCGCCTCATGGTAAGGCCAGCCCTGCAAATATGTAAGTGATCATAAATAAACTTTAAAGTTAAAACTCCATCGAAATGAATGGAGTCTCTGGGCCAAATTGACTAGAGGTAAAATATTCTGAAGTGCCAAAGGACTGATGGGCTTAGGCACTAATAACACATTGGTACTTTTGAAAATTGTATCCTAGAGTTGATGCCAAATGTGTCTACCATCACATTCTCTTGGCATTTCAGCTAGCTAACAGGAAGCGGCTGTAGTATTACAAATGAAGCTCAAGAGAAGTTCTACTGCTAGCTTTGAATCATAGACAAGTTATTATCCATAGAAAACTTTTCACATTAGTGAGCTTCCTGCCAGAGTTTATGCTAGTATAAATCAAAGTGAGCACTGGGTGAAAAGAATGCCTAGTGCTGCTCCCCATATTCAATTGTTCAGGTTAATACACACACACACACACACCAAAAAAAAAAAAAACCCTCATGAGTATTTATTAATTATAAATTTTCCAAAGCAAAATTTTCCATCATGGAAGATTCCCACCTGGTTTGAGAGCCTAAGAAGAGTTTCTCTAGCCCTGTTTAAATAAGATTGAAACATGAACCTTGGAACTGTTCAGCAGTCTGCCTCTTAAGACAGCAGCAGCAGCAACTCCCAGGTTGCTAAGTGCTCATACCCTCTATTGTGGCTGTTCAAATGTTATGCGGCTGTTCCTATTTTAACTTGTCTGTGCTGCTCCTCCCTTGCCTCCGGCTTTGCCCCTGCCTTGAATCCTTCCTTGCCTGATAGCCAACCCTCCAGTTTGACCAGCAGCTCTGGCTTCTGATTATTCAATCCAGCTTTGACCCTTGTCCTTGGTTCCTGATGTCTGTTCCAATCACTAGGTATGATGCCTTCTCCAACTATTAGGACATATTGCCCCTGTCCTGCTTGCCTGACAGAAACTGCGGTGATGATGAAACAAAAAACAGGACTATGTAGCACTTTAAAGACTAACAAGACGGTGTATTAGGTGATGAGCTTTCGTGGGCCAGACCCACTTTCTCAGATGAAATAGTGGAAGAAAATTGTCACAACCATATATACCAAAGGATACAATTTAAAAAAATGAACACATATTGTGATATGTAAAAGAGCACATATGAGATTTGAAAAAAATCCATTGTACCTGAGAGATTTGTTCATATCCAGAGATTTGTTTTTAGTCAGTGCACACACTGATCATTTTAAAAGGTGGTCTGAATGCTTAATAGTAGGATGTAATGCTGAGAAAGAGAGAAAGAGAGTTGTAGATGTAGTGATAAAAATGTCAAAAATTATTCCATATTTCAGATAAATGAATGTCATATTTTGCTGCATTCTGTTCTGAGAATATCCAAAAGCACTTTAAAGAGGTTAATGTTTCTTCTCCATTGACCTGAATTAAGAAGGACCAAGATTTATGGTTCTAGACAGCATTTTTTAAAGTCAATAACTTGCTGGCCAAGTAGGATTTCCCTAAGCTTGCACAGTTAGAAGGCTGCCCAGAGATTTTCAACACCTCTCTGCTCTGGAGCAAAGGGCCCTAGGGGATCTTAACATAAGGTCAATTATGGATGGATGGATGGAGCTTTCAGGTCTTTTGCACAATTACATTGGTCTTCATTTTGCTGCACACCAGAAGGGAATAGAAAATCAAAATGTCCAACTGAGCTAAAGAGCTGCCTTTGACACTGGGGCCAAAAATTCTTAGCTGATGTACACTGATGTAGCTCTGTTGACTTTAATGAAGCCACATCATTTTACACCAACTGAGGCTATAGATTAAAATCTTTTCACCGTCATATTTCAGATGCGCTGTTTTAGAAGAACATCTAATATTATATTATTTATGGGACAGTGGAGGAATTTGCAATTTCCATTGGGAACTTTTACACAGGACATTAGAGATCTTTGAATTCTATAAAAAGGATAATTCACTTTTGGATTAGATTCAGCCCTGCATTGGAACAGCTGCCTTGAATAGGGCTATATGGCTTGTAGTATGTCTGGAGGATGGGTAGATCTCACAGCACGACCCTTTCTCTAGTGAGTGGAAGGCCTGCAAGCACCATCACAGTGCTGACCAAGCAGAGGAATGGCCTGACAACCAGAGAGATGCTAAATTTTAATCTAAGAACTAGAAGAAAATACTCACTTAATAACTTTGATAAAAAGAGAATTCAGCTGACAAAGAAACTGTCTCTTTCTGTAATGGTCAGACAGTGTGAAGAGACCTATCCAGCAGTTTAAAGTCCCCAGCTCCTGGCTGGATTTGCTTTGCACGTGTGAGTGTGAGTGTTTGTGATCTGAATTACGGATGTTAAATTTCGATTAAGTGACTAATTGAATAGTCGATGCAATTTGCATCAACTATTTGATTAGTCGATAAGGGTGCCTCTACCTTTGAACTGAAAGTGCTGCAGGGAGCACAGGGCCAGCATGGCAGTCCCCCACTGGACCCATGCACCCAACAGCATTTCAAAACAGCAGCGCCGCATGGAGCCTGGTCCCGGGCTCCACGTCACACAGCTGCTTTGAAGCATCCCCTCCTCTCCCCCCCCCCGCCCCTTGCTGCCACTTTCTGATAAAGACCACAAGGCCAGGAGGTGGGGGATGGGGGACAACTAGTCAACCAGTGTGTTGACTACTTGACTTGTTCACATCCCTAATTTGAACACTCTTAACATTACAGCTGTTACTAAGAAGTTGGGCCCCTTGTAGTCCAGAAGAGGACGTGCTGTTATGTAAACGAAGTGGAGCTTCTCTCTGGCTGAGCCACTAAGCTCTAAATATATCTAACTGGACAACAGGAAAGGTACAATTTACATGACCCCAAGGGCTTTGATAGCAGAGCTGGGCTACTTGGGCACTACTTACTATCTAGGACTCTGGAGAAGGGTATATGTGCCTAGTCATAGGTAAGTGCTTCAGAGAAGATACATTCACCCCAGAGTAGGGTTGCAGGTTAGTTGGACTCAGGCCATGGAAGGAGTTGGGGGTGGACTAGTGGATCTTCAGCTTCAGGAGAAACCAGGTTGTCTCTTCCCACAGTGCTGGAGAGACATGTCTGCTACTGTAACCTCTGATGGGGTTGATTCATGTTGGCACCTCCTTGTGGCTGGGCAAAGCATTCACACACTCTCTCTCAGCTGGCTGCTATGCCTCCTCTGTGGTGAACTGCTCTTCTTGAGCCTTGCCGCCCCTCTTCCCCCCAGGCAGGTCATTTTAAAGTCTCTCCCCTTCTGGGGTAGCCTGTGAACAAAAGCAGGAAGAATTATGACAAATAAATGGAATTAGCAAGGGATAGAAAGGAATGATTTCCTCTCAGGGTACATCAAGATCTGACCCCTTTCACTATTCCCTCATGAGGCTATGGCTACACTGCCTTTTTTTTGTGGAAGAAGATATGCAAATCACACTTGCATTTGCATAACTTCTTCCAATTCTTTTTGCAGAAGAGGTTTTGCCGATATTTGGTCCCATGTAGATGGGGTCAAATGTCGGAAAAAACCCCTCTTTCACAAGACACTGTAAACCTCCATTTATGAGGAATAGGGCTCTTGCAAATGAGGGTTTCCCCCCAACATTTGGCCAGTGTAGCCATAGCCACATGTCAGGCAGGACCTTCAGGAAGTGATAGTCTGGGAAGCTCCTACTTTCAGTCAGCCCCTTCCTTAGAAGCTGCATGTCTGTTCTCTTCCGTGGTCTGCCAACAAGTGAGCCCTCTGCTTCTCTTTTAAGTTCTTCCTTCCACTAATGCATGCCTTGCACATGTGGCAGGACAGAACTGTCTGGGCCCAGCGCAACTTTTTTAACCCCTTGTCCAATATGGTGTTTGTATATTATATCATTAACCTTAAGACGAAAATAGTTCCTGTAGAGTGACTGTAATGCCACTCCATGCTCTTGAAGGAAGGATTCATCTTCTCACACAGACCCATCACAATTCCCCAGTTACTCGAGCTGTGTGCAGGAGTCACGAACTGGATCTATATTTTCCTATGAGCCTTTGTGAAATCTTAGGACTTTTGCAGAGAATAGAAGGATATCATTAATGATGATACCTCTTAAAATGAGCTTGTCAATTTAAGAAGAGCGTGCTGATTCCTGAAGAAAATAATCAAGCTATTAAAAATGCATACATCCCACACCCAAAGTTTGAACTGAATTGCTATGATCATTGGCTCAGTTGGTTGAGAAGGCTACCCAGGTTATTCTTGAACCCCAAAGTGTAATACTAAAGTTCTACTCTATTTTTTATATGGGATGATACTCTAGAACAGTCCATATTTACGGTGCAGAGTAGGCACACCCTCAGTCACCTCTTTTCTAAGCTGAACAGACCCAGCCTTTTTAATCTCTCCTAATATAGAAGCTGTTCCATATTCTTAATCATTTCCATTGCCCTTCTCCATACCATCTCCATTTGTAATATATCTTTTTTGAGATGGAGTAGATGGAACTGCTCAAAATATTAAAGATATAAGTGTGTAAGTAAATCATGGACTTATGTTGAGATATTAGGATATTTTCAATTTTATTTTCTCTCCCTATCCTAATAGTTCCTAAAAGTCTGTAAGCTTCTTTTTTTTTTTAAGTGCAAATTGACTGGATGTTTTCAGAGAGCTATTCATCATGACTCTAACTCTAAGGTATCTTTCTTGTGTGGTAGTAGCTAATTTAGATTCCACCATTTTATAAGTATAGTTGAGATTATTTTTTCCAATGTGCTTTTCTTTGAACTTATCGACATTTTACCTACAATTCTGTCACCCACTGACTCCACTTAATAAGTTCCTTTTGTAGCTTTTCACGTTTTTCTCTGGACTTACCTATCTCAAGTTACTTTGTATTATCTGCAAATTTTGCCACTTCACCGGACTCCCACTTTTGCAAATCATTTATGAATATGTTGAACATCAGGGGTTCCAGTAGAGCTCCCTGGAGGCACCTGAAATTTGTCTCTCTCCACTGTGAAAAATGACCATTTATTCCTACCATTTGTTTCATATCTTTTTATCCAATTACTGCCTCATGAAGGGATTTGTCCTCTTATTATTTTGCATTAGAACGTTGGTGAAGGACCTTGACAAAGACTTTCTGAAAGTCCTAGTGCATTATATCTGCTTAATCACAGTTCTTTACATACTTATTGAATCCCTCAAAGAATTCTAATAGATTGGTGAAGCCTGATTTATCTTTCTAAAAAGCTATATTGACTCTTTACCAAGGTATTCTGTGTATGTACGTGTCTGATAATTTTGTTGCATATTGGCGTTCCTTCAGAACTTTTGGGTGAACACCATCTGTTGCCAGTGACGTTATACTATTTCATTTATCAATTTGTTCCCAAAACAGTTCTACTGATACCATATCTGGAACAGTTCCTCAAATTTGTCACTAAAAAGAATGACTTAGATGTGGGGATTGTCCCACATCCTCAGCCATGAAAAACAATGCATTTAGCTTCTTTCCTATGGCTTTGCCTTCCTTGAGTGCTCCTTTACAATTTTGGTTGTATAGTCACCCTTGAGACTGTTTAGTAATATCCCTGCTCTGATGTACTTACTTACATTGTTTTCTTTTGATGTTATTTTTGTGCCCTTAGCTAACTTCTCATTTCTTTCTTGGCCTGCCTTATTATACTTTTGACTTACCAGGGTTTATCCTCCTTTTTGTTTCTCTCAGGAGGATTTTGACCTCCAATTCTTAAAGGATGCCTCTAACCACCTTTTATTCCGCTATTTAGCCTTGGTGGCATTTTTTGATGCTTTTACTCTTTTTAAAATTTGGCTATACATTTAGTTTCAGCCTTTATTATGCTATTGTGAAATAGACACCTTGCAGTTTGCAGGTATTTCATCCTTGTGACCATCCCTTTTAATTTCCATTTAACTAGCTTCCTCATTTTTTGTGTGTAGTTCTCTTTTTTGAAGTTAAAAGTTGCTGTGGTGGGTTTCTTTGGCATTTTCTCCCCTACAAGTATTTTAAATTTGATTACATTACAGTTGCTATTATCAAGTAATTCAGACATATTTACCTCTTGGACCAGATCCCATGATACACTTAGGACTAAATCAAGAATTGTCTCTTCCCTGGTGAATTCCAGAAAAAGCTTCTCTAAGAAGCAGCCATTAATGGTGTTTACAAATTTTATGTCTTCATCCCTCTGTGTATATCCAGATAAAATATGCGGATACACGCAGTCCTTCATTATTTTGGATTTTGTGCCTCCTTAGCCTCTCTAATGCCCCTGAGCCTTTCACACAGTCATAATCTGGTCAGGTGGTGAGTAGTATATTCCTATGCCATATTTTTATTGTTCAAGCATGAAATTTCCATCCATAGAGATTCTATGGTACTGTTTGACTCGAAGAATTTTACTTCATTTGAACCTATGCTTTCTTTCACATGTAAGTGCCACTTCCTCACCACATGACTCACTATATCATTCCTATATATTTTGTACCCTGCTATTACCCACATCCACTGATAATCTTTAGGGCCCTAACAAATGTCTGGTCCATTCTAGTCAATTTCATGGCCAGAGGGATTTACAATTGGTCAGTTCCATGATTTCAGATATTTACATCTGAAATATCATGGTATTATAAATGTGGGGTCCCAATCCAAAATGGGATCCTGGGGGAGGATGTTGCAAAGTTGTTCTGGGAGGATGCCAAGATTGCCACTCTCAATTCTGTGCTGCCTTCAGAGCTGAGCTGCAGTTAGAAGAGGTGAAGGTGAAGGTGAGTAGGGATTTATGGAGTGCCAGTTGGAGCAGCAGGTGGGGCAAGGGAGGCAAGGCTGGGTTGGACTGGTTGGAGGACGGTAGTTTCAGGCCTGAGCAGTTCCATGCTCTATCTGAAGTGGCGGCAGGGAGGAGAGGGGGCATAAAAGCCGGAAGACCCAGCAGCTGCAAGCCTTGGCTGGAGCAGCAGGAGGGGGAGAAGAGTAGAAGCCCCAAACCTGGGAGGTCCCAACCACTGCTGGAGTGGCAGTAGGATTAGAGGGGGTGCAAAAGCCCTGATCCCCATCTGCAGCTTGGAGCAGGGAATTGAAGTCTAGGGAATGGAAACTAGGCTGCTAGGCTGTGTCTACATTGCAGCTTCTTGCACAAGAATGGCCGTTCTTGCGCAAAAACTTGCTGAGCTCCATGGCACAGCAAGCACAAGGCAAAAGTCGCAAAAGTCACAAAAGGCACTAGGGCACAAAGCTGTGGTATCCAATGAGGCAGAGGGAAACCACAACAGGCACTGCTACAGCTTTCAGTCCCTACAAGAGGTCCCAGAGCACGCAGCAGGAAAGAAACGGTTGTCCAGGGAGATCCCTTTAAGCACGTGTCTCAAAGGAATTCCAGCCCGCACCCCCGGAAAGTCTTGGTGCCCATTTGCCCTCTCCAAAGTAGTTTCAGGCGGAAGTCTCTTTGCGCAAGAGCATCCCACCAATGTGGATGCTCTCTTGAGCAAGAGCGCATGGCTTTTGCAATACGCTTTGACCAGATACACAAAATGGGTCTTGCGCAAGAAGCCTGAAGTGGAGACATATCCCTACAGCGCAGAAGTGAGGGTGTATCACCCTCATTTATGTGCTGCCTTTGGAGGCGGACTAAGACAGCAGGACTAGCAGCGAGGAGGCCCAGGCTCCCAGCAGCAGGGAGATCAGATTTCATATGTGAAGGCCGATTTCACCATCAGTGACATGTTTTTCACAGCCGTGAAATTGGTAGGGCCCCAGTATCTTCACGCCACTATATGTTTCTGATGTATGTTTGGCGAGGTAGGCTCCCTGTCCTGCTCCTTCTGGCAGAAGCTCTGCATCCCTCCCTGCCATAGGCCCTCCTGGCTGGAAGAGGCTTGAGTCCCCCACCCCTGTCTTTGGCCTGAATGAACCCCAGCCAGCTCATCCCAGCCATGCTGGCTGCGCTGAACTGTGCCTGTGTTGGCCTAACCCTAGGCCAGCCCCAGCCACTCTGAGACACTGGTGCAACTCCCAGGCTGGCCTCTAATTCCCCAGGCCACTGGCCCAATCCCCAGGACAGCCTCAGCTACCCCAATCACTGACCATCTGGCCACTGTCAATACCCTCATTCAATGCCAGGCACTCTGGTTCACCCATATTGATATTTAAGCATCATACTAGTGCATGCACACTTTGTCAATATTTAGTTGCTTGACTTCATGTGTTACAATTAAATGTGACTCTTTTACATTTGACTGTTCTTCACTAGCTCCTACCCAGAGCCATCCTGTCCATGCAACAGTTTAGGGCGACTGCTCGAGACCCCGGGTTTTGGATGGATGATCCCCCATATTGATGTTAGCCACAAGGCCCAGGATGGCCATTACCTGAAGGCGTTACCTACATGCCTACTGGGTGTGGTTCACTGTCCCATGTAGTGGAACTCAGACCACTTACCAACCAGAGATAAGAATGAGTGAACTCTACAACCTAAGCTGAGAGCCAGCTGACTTTTTAGCTCAAGCTGTAGAGGCTCCTACATGAAGCTCCAGAGATCCCAGGTTCAAATCCACCTATTGGTGATTACAGAGGGCCTGGGGCTGGCAGCAAGATTGGGTCCCCTGCAGTTACCACAGCAGTGGTGAAGCAGAACGGCCTAGCTGGGAGATGGCGGAGTGGAGCAGGCTCCTGGGTTGCCCCTGGGAGAGGGGAAGAGAGAGGGTGGGAGAGGGGAGGGCAACTAAAATGATGAGGGGTTTGGAACAAGTCCCATATGAAGAGAGGCTAAAGAGACTGGGACTTCTCAGCCTAGAAAAGAGGAGACTGAGGGGGGATATGATAGAGGTCTATAAAAGCAAGAGTGGTGTGGAGAGGGTGCATAAAGAAAAGCTCTTCATTAGTTCCCATAATAGAAGGACTAGAGGACATCAAATGAAATGAATGGGTAGCGGGCTTCAAACTAATAACAGAAAGTTGTTCTTCACAAAGCAAATAGTCAACCTGTGGAACTCCGTGCTGCAGGAGGCTGTGAAGGCTAGAACTAGAACACAGTTTAAAGAGAAGTGAGATAAATTCATGGAGGTTGGGTCCATGGAGTGGTATTAGCCAGGGGGTAGAAATGGTGTCCCTGGCCTCTGTTTGTGGAAGGCTGGAGATCGATGGCACAAGACAAATGGCTTGGTCTTTGTCTTTGGTCCATCCCCTCCAGGGTCCCTAGTGTTGGCCGCTGTCGGCAGACAAGCTACTGGGCTAGATGGACCTTTGGTCTGACCCAGTACAGCCATTCTAAGCTCAGGGCTCAGGGTCGGGGGTCTCACTGGACCACCCTGATTTTCATGCAAACCTGCTCCTGGGTGGCCAGGGTGGCAGCTATCCTGCCCTAGACGGCCACTTTCCTGTGCCTAGTGCGGAGGTCGTGGATGAGGTCCACGATGTCTGCACTAGACCAGGCGGGCGCCTGCCTCTTGTGGACCTGGGCAGGCTCCCGGGAGCCGCTAGCCTGGTCCCGGGAAGAGGGGGAGGGCTGGATGGCAGCGGATGCCTGGTTTGTGCCGTGCCAGGTGCAGGGTCTGCTGGCTGGGTGCTGACAGGCTTGCACCTGGCATGGGCACCGTAGCCAGACTGTGCCCCTTTAAGGGCTCCAGGGCCGGGAGGGGGGCAGAAGAGTTTCGCTGGTGTTGGCCAGAGTGGCCACCAGGGAAAGCTGGGGAGGGCTAGCCTCCTACTAGTTCGAATTAAGTGGCTACACAGCCCTTAATTTGAACTACTTAATTTGAACTAGGCGTTAGTCCTCGTAGAATGAGGTTTACCTAGTTCGAATTAAGCGCTATGCTAGTTCGAATTAAGTTCGAACTAGCGGTTTGTATGTGTAGCGCCTATCAAAGTTAATTCGAACTAACATCTGTTAGTTCGAATTAACTTTGTAGTGTAGACATACCCTCAGGGATGTCTCTTCCCAAACCACGTGCTTGCCTAAATCATGTGCTTCTATGCATCGCTCAGATTTTCCCCAACCCTTAGTTTAAAAACTCCTCTGCAATCTTTTTAATTTTACATACAAGCTGATTGGTTCAAATGTCCTTTAGATGGAGCCCATCCTACCTGAATTACTTCCTTTCCCAAAAGATTTTTCAGTTCCTAGTAAATGTAACACCTTTCTCTGAACACTAGCATCGTATGTGTGCATTGTCGCACTGCAGTTCTGCATGTCATTCTGGTCCTGCATGGAACTGGAAGCATTTCCAAGAATGCTATGCTGGAGATCCTGGTCTTTAAATTCTTACCTAACAGCATAAAATTGGTTTCTAACACCTCTTTCTTACTTTCCCTACGTGGTTGATACCCACGGGTACGTCTACACTAGTCCCCTAGTTCGAATTAGGGAAGCTAATGAGGGTAACCGAAATTGCAAATGAAGCGCAGGATTTAAATATCCCGCGCTTCATTAGCATGTTCCCGGGCGGTCGCCATTTTGCAAACTGACTAGCCCAGAATAACTTCCCATATCTATACGCGGCAGTGAAATGGAAATTCAAAGTAAACCCCTAATTCAAATTAGCTGTTACTCCTTGTGGAATGAGGTTTAACAGCTAATTTGAGTTAAGGGATTTACTTTGAACTCCCGTTTCACTGCCGCATGTAGACACGGGCAGTTATTCTGGGCTAGTCAGTTTCCAAAATGGTGACTGCCCAGGAACATGCTAATGAAGCGTGGGATATTTAAATCCCGCGCTTCATTTGCAATTTTGGTCGCTCTCATTAGCCTCCTTAGTTCGAACTAGGGGGCTAGTGTAGACGTAACCTACGTGTACACTGACCAGTGGGTCCTCCCCAGCCCTGCACATGCAAGAGTCTAGATATCTCATGAGATTCTCAACCTTTGAGCCCAGCAGGCTATTTACCTTGCAGTTTTCTCAGTCATCACAAACCCAGCTATCTATATTCTGAATAAACAAATCCCCCATTTCTATTACCTGGCTTTTCATAGGAACTATTCCAGGAGGGGAATTCTCTGTGTGAGAGGACACCATGATATCATCTGGAAGGGGAGTCCCAACTATGGGATTATTTTCCTGTACTCCAGCTTGATGTTCTCCTTTCCTGAGACATTCTTCCTCCTTAACAGCAGAGAGGCTGTTAGACTGGAGATGGGGCCACCTTGTTGTTTACCTGAAACTCTCCTCTCTACATCTATCTCCATTAGTGTCTCCAGTTCAGCCACACTGTCTTCAAGAGCCCATATATTGGATCTCTGAGGCTCATCAAATGTTTGTGCCATATGCATATAGACACACAAGGCAGGTATCTGTCCATGCTGCAATAAATTGGATAGCCCCACTTCTGCTGCTGGCTTTCTGCCTGCTTTATTTTTACTCTTGGAGGGGTGTTTTGGGGTGAGCAGGAACTTTGGGAGTTAGTAGCATAAGTATATAATATGTTTGTTAGGTATATCTCTCCCTCCCACTTCCACTCTAAATTCCCTTGCAAAATTCCCCTGCTTGTTACTCCTGATCACAAGTTATTTGGATGTTTTTTCCTTCTATTATATGAATTATCTGTGAATAAGCAGTAGTTTTAAAAAACGTGTTCACTGTTCAGTGAATGTCTTCAGCCTGTGTGTCACCCATTAATTGCTTAGCTATGTACGCAAGGCACATATATTACTATATGATTTCAGCTTGAAGGAGGACTGACCTCCAAGTATTTATCTTTCAGTTTCATTCTGGTAAAATATATGCCTGCATATTTTCCAAATTTCTGATTCTATTTCAAGGTTAAAAGTGATCAGATAATTTTTTTGCAGCATTCGTACGTATGCCTTTTTCTCTAATTTGCCCGTTATTTGATGCAATTTTGCTTAAGCTGTTTTTGTTTACCACATTGCCTATAATCATGTTTGTAAAAAAGGACATTTTATTTGATTTATATGCTAGTAAACTTTTCTCAATGCTGTATTTGCTTTAAAGGAATTTTGAGACTTTTAAATATAGAAGCAGACTATAAGCAGTTTTTTAGGCAGTGAGTGTTTTTCTCCATCAGTGTGCTATCCTCGTTCTCATCTGTTTTGTGCTTTTGTTTAAATTCCGTTTTTCTCCTCTCCAGATGGTCTTCAGTATCATGTGATGGCTGAGTCACATTTACAGGTACAGGTTATATATGCATGAATATCCAGGTTGCTGCCAGTTATGCATTGAAGCTTTAAGTGTTATTAGCAACTTTAATTAACAGCATGTGAGTCATGTACTTCTGTGTCATCTAGTTACAACCAGTTTGCTGCAACCCTTAGCTGCATTAAAAGCAAATAACATCTGCGATGCCTAATACATTATGCCAATGCATTTTTAATTTGCAAAAGAGACAAGTTTTAAAGAGCTATGTTAAAAATTGGTGAGATGTATTTCCTGTCAACAACTAATAACCAATAAACTGTCCACTTAACTGGAAAACTACCCACTGAAATGAAAGCCAGCTGTATAATAATATTATTTATACAAGCCCTGATTTAGCTCAGACATGAGATGAGCTAAGTTTACTTTTAATTAGGGCTTTACTTAGAAATAAATGGATATGAACAAGCATGAACCACATTTCCAATATTACAAACATAATATCTCAAGCTTATTTTCCTTAAAGGTACAACAGCCAATGAAATCATTAAGATAAATAACATTTTATGTCCAATAATATCTTTTAAAACTTTTTATCCTTCCTTATGTAAATACTTCTTTTTTCCATTCTAGTGCTTGGGCTAATTGAATAAATCTGTCAAATATCTGTGTTATGGAGATTCATGTAAAGTCGTGACTTACAAAAGACACATCACCAGATACCTTTTCTCCATTAAGCAACTCACTGTACGGACTTGCTTGCTTGTGATAAAGCAAAATATTAATCAGAATCAGCCACTAAATAAAAGCGTTGGTAAAATAATGTAAATCCCCATTATTACCTACACATCTGATTAGATAACTGGAAATATTTAATCATACATTTTCATTTACATGCCCCTTTCATCCCTACATGACTAAAAGCCCTTTCAAGAAGCTTAAAGGGGAGAAAGCAGAATGAATAGCACGGTTAACACAGGAGACAATAGTTTGTACTGAAAACAACATGAAATTATACAGCATATGCTCAGTAGCACAATGTTATTTGGAAATCAGCAGGTATATGTTCTGATGTAAAATCTATTGGCACTCTCCATCCCTCTACTGGAAATCCTGTAAGAGGGACAGAATTCTTTGGTTCACCTCCCAGTTTGTGATCTCAACTCCCCTACGTGAGGGAAGGATTTTGGAGAGCCAGAGAACTCCAAACCTTTATGATGCATGGAAAAGTGACCTGCAATTGCACTGAGCAGCTACCCTCTATGCCTCTCCCTAAACTTTCTCTTCCCCCAGAAGCCCATAGTTTCCCTCATATTTTCACACAAGGCAATCATCTTTGCATCTTAATCCTCTGGGCCTGATCTGAATCTCACTGAAGTTACAGAAAAGATTTCTATTGATTTCAGTCGCTTCAGTATTCCTGTGGAGATTGGACAGAACAGAGAAAAATTTATAGCTGGATTATAGAGTTACCTCTTGTTACTGAAAGGGGCAATTCATATGAACAACCTGACCTACCGTCTCCTAAGCCAACACACTCCTCCAGACCCAATTAACCTCAGTGGGACTGGATTCATTGATGTAATATTTTCTTTATTTCTCCATTGACATTTGTGGATGCTAACTTTCCAAGTATCTTGAGCAAATTCTTCTTTATGTGTTAGGGTACTATTACTATCCTGATTTAACAGATAGGAAAACCAAGACTCAGATTTCAACTTTCCTAATGTTGTACAGCAAGCTTATGCTAGAGCCAAGAATTAAACCCAGATCTTCTGATTCTAAGTCCTATGTTTTAAACACAAGTCGTTAATAAAGAGGGGCTTCCATTGTCTTTTCCGAATACTTCATTATCTTTTCTCCCTCCCATTTACAGATTCAGAGGGTATTCTGTCTCCATTTACTTTTTTTTTTTTTTTTTTGCTCCCTTTCATCCTTCATCTTTGGTTGCAGCCTTGGGCCCTTAGTTAAATATGTCAACAAAAAGAAACAACATTATGGATAAAATCCAGGACCCCAAGAAGTTAAAGTCAGTTTTGTCTTTGATTTAATTTGTTAGGATCTTACCCTACATTTTATTGACTACTTCCAATTCTCTAAGCAGACATTTAGACAAAGTATTTTCCATTACTTTATTTTCAGATCATTCCTTTGGCAGCTCAGATTAACATTTACCACAATTACAGTTCTTTCATATTTCTTTGGGAACCTGGATCTGAGACTATATAGTTTTTATTTAATGTTTTCTTCCCTAGAGTTTTAGTTTTCCATGCTCTGAGAGGGAAATAAATATTTGGATTTCTTGCTTAACCCCGTCCACTTATTGTTATAGGTAAAACAGCAAAAAGGTATTGAAGGGCTTCTATCTCTGTTCATCTATCTCAGGGTATGTCTATACTGCCACCCTAGTTCGAACTAGGGTAGCTAATGTAGGCATTCGAACTTGCAAATGAAGCCCAGGATTTAAATATCCTGGGCTTCATTTGCATGTTCCCGGGCGCCGCCATTTTTAAATGCCCCATAGTTCGAACTACCTGCCCGCAGCTACACGCAGCACAGACTAGGTAGTTTGAATTAAAGCTCCTAATCCGAACTACCGTTATTCCTCCTGCAAGGAGGTTTAATGATAGTTCAAATTAGGAGCTTTAATTCAAACTACCTAGCCCATGCCGTGTGTAGCCATGGGCAGATAGTTCGAACTACAGGGCATTTAAAAATGGCAGCGCCCAGGAACATGCAAATGAAGCCTGGGATATTTAAATCCAGGGCTTCATTTGCAAGTTCAAATGCCTACATTAGCCACCCTAGTTCGAACGAGGGTGTCAGTATAGACATACCCTCATTTATGATGTGGCCTGTATCATCATCTGAGTGCTTCCTAAGTATTTAAAATTAAAAAATCACAATAATAGTCTTTTTCTTGATATATTGTTTTTTTCCTTCCAAGCCAGTATGAGAAATAGTTTTGTGTGTGTGCGTGTGCGTGTGCGTGTGCGTGTGTGTGTGTGTGTGTGTGTGTATTGTATTTAGCAGACCCGCTGACAGGAATTCCAGACTCCAGGGCAGAACAGACAATGGGCCCTCTGTAACACAGTCCACCTCCCATTTGCGCAACGCTGTATCTGTGCTGTTATGCCAGGTGAATTGCTGTGAGCTGTGCTACTAGCATGTTCCCTATTTTTTCCCAGCTCAGTGAATGAGCCTCTACCACATGAGCTAAAAGCCAGCTAACCCTCATCTAAGGCTGTAAAGCAGACTCATTCTTTCTCTCTGTAAATAGTCACTACATAGGACACACAGACCCTGTCCTGACTCTGTGTGTATGTGTCTCACATACACAGAAAGAGAGAGAGAGAGAGAAAGACAGAGGGCATGTCTACACTACAAAGTTAATTCAAACTAACAGACGTTAGTTCGAATTAACTTTCATAGTGTCTATACATACAAATCGCTAGTTCGAACTTAATTCGAACTAGCGGAGTGCTTAATTCGAACTAGGTAAACCTCATTCTATGAGGAGTAATGCCTAGTTCGAATTAAGTAGTTCGAATTAAGGGCTGTGTAGCCACTTAATTCAAACTAGTTGGAGGCTAGCCCTTCCCAGCTTGCCCTGGTGGCTACTCTGGGCCAAACCAGAAAAACTCTTCTGCCCCTGTCCCGGCCCAGGAGCCCTTAAAGGGGCACGGTCTGGGTACAGTGCCCGTGCCAGTTGCAAGACCTGCCAGCACCCAGCCAGCAGACACTACACCTGGCACAGCACGAACCAGCTACCCGCTGCCATCCAGCCCTCCGCCTCTTCCCAGAACCAGGCTGGCAGCTCCCAGGAGCCTGCCAGGGACCGCAAGAGGCGGGCGCCCACCTGATCTAGTGCGGAGATCGTGGACCTCATCGAGGTTTGGGGGGAAGCCTCCAACGTCCATGACCTCCGCACTAGGCACAGGAATGTGGGTGTCTAGGGAAGGATAGCTGCCAGCCTGGCCACCAAAGGCCACATGCGAACCCAGGAGCAGGTTTCCATGAACATCAAGTTTGTCCAGTGAGACCCCGGATCCTGAGCCCTGAGCTTAGAACATAAGAATGGCCGTACTGGGTCAGACCAAAGGTCCATCTAGCCCAGTAGCCTGTCTGCTGACAGTGGACAGCACCACGTTCCCCAGAGGGGATGGACCGAAGACAATGACCAAATGATTTGTCTCGTGCCATCCATCTCCAGCCTTCCACAAACAGAGGCCAGGGACACCATTCCTACCCCTTGATGAATAGCACTCCATGGACCCAACCTCCATGAATTTAACTGCTCTTTAAACTCTGTTATAGTTCTAGCCTTCACAGCCTCCTGTGGCAAGGAGTTCCTAAGGTTGACTATGTACTGTGTGAAGAAGAACTTTCTTTTATTAGTTTTAAACCTGCGGTCCATTAATTTCATTTGGCGTCCTCTAGTCCTTCTATTATGGGAACTAATGAAGAACTTTTCTTTATTCACCTTCTCCACACCATTCATGCTTTTGTAGACCTCTATCATATCCCCCCTCAGTCTCCTCTTTTCTAAGCTGAAAAGTACCAGTCTCTTTAGCCTCTCTTCACATGGGACCTGTTCCAAACCCCTAATCATTGTAGTTGCTCTTTTCTGAACCCTTTCCAAGGCCAAAATATCTTTTTTGAGGTGAGAAGACCACATCTGTACACAGTACTGAAGATATGGCGTACCATAGTTTTATACTTCCCCTCCTCCTTCTTCCCCTGGCTTCCCCCTTCCAGCTCCCTCCTCCCAGGTTTCCCCCTCCCCTCTCCCACCATCTGTCTTCCCCTCTCCCACCTCCTTTTCCCAGTCTCCCCAGTGTTAATTCCCACCCCCCAGTTTTGTTAAATAAAGAGAGTTTCTATTTTTGAACACACGTGTCCTTTATCTTTTACATCAGGAAGGGGGGCTAGGGAGGGGTAAGTGGAAGGAGGTGAGGGAGGAATGGGGCACGAGCCACCAATGGGGAGGACTGGGGTGGCTCTGCGGGCTCTTCGGAGTGGTAGCTCTCCTGCAGGGTCTCCTGGATCCTGACAGCCCCCTGAATGACCCCCCCCGGATGGCAGCCTGTGGCAAGTGCAGCCAGACTGAAGGCTGAGTGCTGTGATGTGCTGTGTGAGGGCACTCAGGGCAATCCAAGACAGGACTGCTTTGCTGTCCCTCATCGAGGTAGACAAGCAAGCGGGGAACACTGAGAACTGTCTGTCCGGGGTGGGGGTCAGGTCCCTTTAAGCACAGCCCTCGGCTATCCTGAGGCAGCAGCTCCACACTCCAAGACCTAACTTGATGCCCTGCCGGCACTGCTTCCGGCCAACCTTAACTTCGGTTCAGGGTCCACTCATTGTGGCCATGCTATTTCGAATTAGCAAATGCTAATTCGAATTAGTTTTTAGGTCTAGATGCACTAATTCGAATTAGCTTAGTTTGAATTAACTAATTTGAATTAAGTTAGTTTGAATTAGTGCTGGAGTGTAGACACACCCAGAGAGACAGAGAGCTTGCTGCTGGGGATATCAAGGAAGGCAGGCAGACACTCATTCACGTAATTCGCCCTAAACTCCATGCAGCAAGCTCCATCCAACTCAAGTCCTCCTGAGCAGCTGGGTCTACACCCTGTCTCCTTGTAAGAGATGGGGTACAGAAGCAGCGTCCTTTCTCCCCCTACACAGCTAGGGTGAGGATCCCTAGAGCAGCTGCTGCGTGATGGAGCTATGTAGGATGGGGCACCTGAATGCATGCTGTGGTCTGTGCTCTACTAATCAGCCAGGTAGGTGGTATTGGAATCAGTTCTGCACCCAAGACCTGTTTAAATGGCCCGGGCTACTGGGAAATTGTTCCTTTCACCTGCCCCTGTTGGCAGTCCTGGTGTTTAGCTCTCACAGTGGATGGTTTCATGGCCATTCTTACCTCTTTCAAGTATGACTTACATAATCTAGATTTGGTTCCTTTTGAAGTTCTATCTCCTGCACTCAAGAGCCTCTTATTTGGCTGACAGCTTTATTTCCATAGTGGCAGGGGTGAAAGTTCTCTCATGGAAGGCTTTGAATGTTCTTGAGAGCTTGAACTTAAGACCTTGAACTCCACTTTGTATTTGATAGGTATCCAGTGTAGAGAATAGGTCACCACGAAAACACCACTCCACATGCTCTGCTCTGTGTTTCTAAGCAGATGGGCTGCTGTGTTTTGCATCAGTTAAAGCTGGTTCAGGGCATGGGGTATCATTCCTAGAGGTGTTTCCACTATTTTATTTGTTCTTTAACTGAAACTGAAAGAACAGAAGTTACATAAGAATGATACAGTAAGTACAGAAAAGCAGGACCAATCAGTTCTGTTGGAATACCTACGTACACGAGCCTCAGTCTCTGGTGACAGTAGTTCTCTCTTCACTTTTGAAGGAAGACAGAGTTTATCGGTAATGTTCTGCTTTTACTCAACAAACACTGACTGACCTCTGGGATCTCAAGTCCCAGGCAGTTTCAAACACAACTTTCCAAAACAGGTTATTAATACTGTCTTCACTGCATGCTGCTCTTGCAACATACCCTCACTCAGAAATAGGGTCCCAAAAATGCAGCAAAATATCCTACCATTTGTGATTACCTCTATGTCCAGAAGGTTTGACCTTATGGCAATAATGGCATCCATAAGAAAGAAAGATGAAGGAGTGATAAGCAGATGCTGAGAAATGTGAATAAAAGTGTATGGGTATGTGTGAGACATAAGAATCGGCATTTATCACCTGATACACACTAAGGGTACGTCTACACTACAACGTTAATTCGAACTAACTTAGTTCGAATTAGTTAATTCGAACTAAGCTAATTCGAACTAACGGATCTAGACTAAAAAACTAGTTCGAATTAGCGTTTTGCTAATTTGAACTAGCGCGTCCACACTGATTGGACGCAGAGGGGCATTTAAGGGCAGCTGAAACCGGTTCTGGCAGGGCATCAGGTCAGTAGTTGCTTTGTGTGGCTGCTGTCTGAGGCTATCTGAGGCTCGTGCTTAAAGGGACCCCCCTGGACAGCCGGTTCTCAGCTTTTCCTGCTTGCTTGCCAACCTCGCCGAGGGACAGCAAAGCGTTGGTCTCTGTGCCCATCTGTGTCGGTGCTTCCCTTCGGGGGGGGCCGCCGCAGGTGGCAACATGGAGCCACAGCTCACCCTGCACCTTCTGGTGCACTTTCTGGACTTGCTGCTGCAAGCCTGCCACCAATGGCTCGAGGCTGCCTGGCACCACCTGGGGAACGTCAGCCCCCTGCCTCTCCACCTGGCTGCCCTGGGGGCCATGGAGGAGCCGCGGCGGCACCCCGGCACCGGCGTGCCCCGCCGCGTCTGGCGTCTGGACACCAGCACCAACTGGTGGGACCGCATCGTCCAGGAGCGCTGGGACGACCGACAGTGGACCCAGAACTTCAGAATGAGGAGGGACACCTTCCTGGAGCTCTGCGAGTGGCTCGCCCCTGCCCTGCAAAGAAGGGACACTCGCATGAGACTCGCCATCCCCCTCCAGAAGCGGGTGGCCATCGCCCTCTGGAAGCTCTCCATGCCGGACAGCTACCGATCCGTCGGGAACCAGTTCGGCGTGGGGAGATCCACCGTCGGAGCGGTGTTCATGCAGGTACGGCGCTCGTCGGCCACCGAGCCGGGGGGGAGGTGGGCTGCGAGGAGGGGATGGGCCGCCCCAGGGACAAAGGGGGGGGCGGAAGGAGGCGAAAGCGCCCCGCACCGGAGGGGTCGGGCTGTCCCGGCCGTACTACACGCCACCAGGGGGTTGCTTCCGGGAGTGGGGCGCAGGGCACTGCCAGGACACGCACGATCCCAGCCACCCGGGCGCCCCACTGATTGGCGCTTTGCTGTGTCTCTCTCCGCAGGTGGTCAAGGCCATCAACCGGGTGCTGCTCCGCAGGGTGGTCCGCCTCGCCGACCCGGACGCCGTCATCCGGGGATTCGGCGCCCTCAGCTTCCCCAACTGCGGGGGGGGGCCATCGACAGGACGCACATCCCCATCCGTGCCCCGGAACACCAGGCGTCCCGGTACGTGAACCGCAAGGGGTACTTCTCTGTGATCCTGCAGGCCGTGTGTGACCACCGGGGACAGTTCACGGACATTAATGTGGGCTGGTCCGGCAAAGCACACGACGCCCGGGTGTACTGCAACTCCTCCGTGTGCCAGCGGCTGCAGGACGGGACCTTCTTCCCCGACCGCCACATCAGGGTCGGGGACGTGGACATGCCCGTGTGCCTGGTGGGGGATGCCGCCTACCCACTGCAGCCGTGGCTCATGAAGCCCTACACGGGGCACCTCAATCCCTCCCGCCAGGCCTTCAATGCCAGGCTGACCAGGGCCCACATCGTGGTGGAGGGGGCCTTCGGGCAACTGAAAGCCCGCTTTCGATGCCTCCTCACCCGTCTGGACCTGGCCGAGCACAACATCCCTCCCGTGGTGGCGGCATGTTGTGTGCTCCACAATTTGTGTGAGCGGAAGGGGGAGGCTTTCCTGCCAGCCTGGATGGCTGAGGCTGACCGCATGGCTGGACACTACGGTCAGCCCCGCACCGCCGCCGTCTGGGAAGCCCAGCGGGGGGCCATCCGGATCCGGGAAGCCCTGCGGGAGAGCTTCCAGGTGGAGGAGGAGGAGGACTGACCTCTCCCTTGCATGCCCCACTGGGGCCTTCTTCCATCCTACCCCCCCTTCCCCTTTCCCCTCCCTACCTACTGTCAAATAAAGACACCTGTTTTTCAAACAAAAACGTCTGTTTATTTCACAGAACTGGGGTGGGGGGAGGGAGGAATGAAGGTGGGAGAAGGGAGGGGGAAACCTGGGACGAGGGAGCTGGAAGGGGAGGGGAGGGAAGGGAGGAAGGGAAAGGAAAGCTCAGGGGTGGGAGTCCGGCTGCCTCTCCCGTCTCGCCACACTGCGGGTCCGGGGGCGTCGGTGGGGAATGGTTGTGGAGGGGGGGGCAGAGGGGACAGGGGGTGTGGAGGAAGCAGGAGCGGAAGCAGGAGTGGGAGCAGGAGGAGCAGGGGGAGCAGGGGGAGCAAGAGAGAGAGCAAGAGGGGGAGCAGGGGGAGGAGGAAATGGAAAGCGGACCAGCAGGCTCTGGAGGTGGCCTCGCAGGGCACGGCCCTGCTCCTCCAGGGCCTCCAGACTCCTCTGGCGCAGCCTGAGGTCCTCCTGGACCCAGAGGTCCTGGAGACGGAGCTGTCGGTCCAGGAAACAGAGGTGCCGCCTCTGGTAGTCCTCCTGGTTCCTGGCTGTCCTGCTTTCCCGGGCGCGGGCGGCTGCTGCAGGCGGTGTGGTGCGCCCTGCAGGCCCAGGTGCTGCAGCTGTGGTGCAACAAGACCAGCGGTCAATTTCCCCAGGGGCCCAGGTGTGTGAAACCCAGCTCCCCTGTGCAAGGTCAGGGCCCCTGCAGGATCCCCAGCTACTGCTCCGTGGTGGGCAAGGCCCAGGCGCACGGTCCCGGGGCTCCCTCTCGCCCCAGCCCCCCGTACACATAAGGGGAACACGAGGGTACTCACAGGTGGACGCCTCCCCGGCCTCTGACGATGCAGGCGAACGGCTCTGTGGGGTGCCTCGGGGGTCCCGGGTCCTGGGCAGGCTGGCGGCAAGCTCCTGGCTCTCAGAGCCCTCTTCCTCCTCCTCTGTGTCCAGGAGCGGTCCCTCTGCCCCGGGGTCAATCACGTCCCAGGGGGCAGGGACGGCATGAGGCCCCAGGATGCGGTCCAGGGCATGGAAGTGGGGGCAGGCCTCCGGGTCGGCCCCTGGCAGGCAAGCCCGGGAGTAGGACTGCCGCAAGTCCTTAATTTTGCAGCGCACCTGCTCCCGGCTGCGCTGGTGGCCCCTGGCGGCCAGGCTGGCAGCCATACGGCCGTAGACGGCCGCATTCCTGTGGCTAGTGCGGAGATCGTGGACATTGGAGGCTTCCCCCCAAACCTCGATGAGGTCCACGATCTCCGCACTTGACCAAGCGGGCGCCCGCCTTTTGTGTCCCCGGGCAGGCTCCTGGGAGCCGCCAGGCTGGTCCTGGGGAGCAGTGGAGGGCTGGGAGCCCTCGGATGGCTGGCTCATGGTGTGGCAGGTGCAGGGTCTGCTGGCACGGGTGCTTTCAGCCTTGCAACTGGCACAAAGTGAGTAGCCAGCCCGTGGCCCTTTAAGGGCTCCGGGTCCGGGAGGGGGGCAATAGAGTTTCCCTGGTGTTGGCCAGAGTGGCCACCAGGGAAACCTGGGAAGCCTTAGCCTCCCACTAGTTCGAATTAAGGGTCTACACAGCCCTTAATTCGAACTAGCTAGTTCGAACTAGGCGTTAGTCCTCGTAAAATGAGGTTTACCTAGTTTGAACTAAGCGCTCCGTTAGTTCGAATTAAGTTCGAACTAACAGAGCGCTAGTGTAGCACCTAGGAAAGTTAGTTCGAACTAACGTCCGTTAGTTCGAACTAACTTTGTAGTGTAGACATACCCTAAGACATTTAGCCTCACCATATACCCCTGAGAAGTTGAGAGGTGTTATTGTGCGTGAAAAGAGAATGTGTGTGAGAGGGAATTCCTAGGAGCAAATATTTATTATTTCTTAAATAAGCCAGGAGATTTCATCTTCATACATTTTTCAGAAAAGATCCTACCCTTTTTGTAATGTGAGAAAATTATATACTGTACAAATCTTCCTGATTACATATCTCACCATGATGAGATAGAACCTGTCTGTATTGTACCAGACAAAAGAAAAGAACAGTATCTATTTTGGTATCTACTTGCAAAGTAGTAACAGAAATTAGCTGAAAAGTAAATGCTATTTAAACTTTGGCACAAAAGGAAAAATGATCTCATTGGTTTACTATTGAACCTCTCATCTTTGTGCTGTCCCATTGGGCTCATATGGCAAAAAGCTGGAACTAGAATAAAAAATCCCAGCTCTGTAGTCAGAGGAACTTACTTTTGAATGGGTTGAATTAATTTTTCACTTGTTGTTCAAGATTTGGCAATAAAAATATTTATTTAAATTAAGAACTTTAGAACAAAATGCCTTCTAAGGGGAGAAAAAAGTCATTGTTCTGCATGTGTAATCACTGTAGTAAATTTTACTTCACTTCACAGTGAACTTGCCAGCTCTTGAAAGTGGCATTATGACCTGATTTCTTTTGCTTCCTCTTCAGACTTTGTCAACAAAATATAATTCATCCAAAGACTCTGTGAATAAAAGAGACAGTGCACACGATCAGTATAAATGTAAACAAACTGATGTGCTGTGAAGAGACTGGCTTCATCTAATGCTTAATAACATTTAGATAAATCTTAACCTAGCTCTGCGTGGTTTAAAATTACATATGAAATTGAAAAATCAGTGTGCATAAGAGATGTTATATATTACAACAAAATCCCTTGGCTAATTTACATGAAGTACATATTTAGACACCAACTAGAAATAACCAATAGCACTTAACACTTACTATCTGGAGATCTTGAAGCACTTTGTAAATATAAAGCTTTGATTCAAGTAACCATCCCTATTCAGGAAAGCATTTAATCATGCTTTCCTGAATATGAATGATCATAAGCACCTGAACTTTCCTGAAAAAAGGGCCTAACTGATGAAGCTTCATTACTGTACTGTGAGGTAGGTATTATAATTACTCCTAGTTTATAGATGGGGCAACTGAGTCACAGAAAGGTTAACAACCAGATTCTTCTACATATTTTGGGCCCCTACCTCCCAGTGATTTCACTGAAGCTATGTCTAGACTACAGGCTTCTTTTGAAAGAAGCTTTTCCAGAAGAGATCTTCTGGAAAAATGTCTTCTGAAAGAAAGCATTCATGCTGCCAAAGTGCATTGAAAAAGCGATCTGTTTTTTCAAAAGATAGCGTCTGCACTGAATGGATGCTCTCTTGCATGTAAGCTGTGATAACTATGGACGGAGTGGCCACCAGGGCACCTGTGCTTTTTCCTCTTTCCTCCTCTTTTGAAATAACTCCCTCTTCCCCATCCACACGTCTTTTTCTGAAAGAGCTCTTCTGGAAAAAAGGCTTTTCCCTCATAGAATGAGGAATACCAATTTTGGAAAACTCCCTCTGTTCTTTTAATTTTCTTTTGGAGAATGCAATTGCAGTGTGGACGTAAGTGACTTTTTTTGGAAAAACAACCTTTTTTCAAAAAAAATTCTGTAGTGTAGATATACCCTGAGAGTTAGGGATCTGAATACCTTGAAAAATCTGTCTCTAAGAGACATGTCCAAGATTACATAGGCAGTCAGGGCAAAGCCAGGATTGGAGCACAGATCACCTGTTTCTCAGTCCTTGAATTACTCAAATCAAATGTGGAGAACTATAAAATCCTATATCTCGTCTAAATTATATGTATTATATATTATACAGCTGCATGACTGAATTTAAAATCAGGACACGTAGTTGACTGGGAGGATATAAATTGACAAGTTTCAAAATGTTCCTTAATATCTCTTTAAGGGTCAGGGCACAGCAGAATGAGTGGGAACTTGAACTCTTCTTTGTAGTTTCCAAACCTTGTAAACCTCTCCCAAAATACTAGCTAAACAAAGTGTGTGAGATAATATAATGTCCTGGGATGGACACAGCTACAACTACACTGCATCCAAAGTATTGTTATTTCTGTATGTGAGAGAGGAGAACAGTTTGCTGGTTAAGTAAGGTCAAGGATGGTTTGCACTTTCATCTGCAATTCTGGTAGCCCAGGGAAATCCAGATTAGTGGGAAAGGAAAGGGCTTTTTATGGTCAATTAAGCCACCAATTCATTGTAAGAGTGATAGCTTTGTGCCCAATTTCTTTCTGATATTCATTAATGGCAGATATCCAGTAATACATATGTTAATTTTTCAGCCCACAGGTAGGTATTTTTAGTTAACAAAACAAAATTCCTACATATTATCGGTGGTAGTTCTTCAAATCCATTTGACTGTTTAGGTAGATCAGCATGCACACAAAATACACCTTAACAATATGTGAATGAGCCCAGAACATCAGGAATGCAAGCTATGAGTAGCAGGAATGCAGGCACAATGAGCAGACGTGAAAGTTTCACACCCAGTTCTTCCAATTAACCTCAAGGCAATTCCTTCTGCACTTGTCATTGCAAATGCTGAGAATTGGTTTAAGAAAGAGGCAGTTCTCTGCACATCAGCATGCTAATAGGGAAAATATGTTTCAACCTACCAGTTTCATTTGCTTTATCCAAACATATTTGTCAAAATACCCATGGCCTAAAACAGTGTTTCTCAACCTTTTTTTTATAAAGTACCCCTTTTAAAAAAAGATAAATACCCTCAGTTTCTACAGTTTTCAGATACACATTTTTTTCTACCATTGCAACACATTTGTTTAAACAACTTAATTGTAGCTGGGAAGGGCAAAATGTTTGGGTGTAAAAAGTACAAAAATACTAAAGCACTGCAAAACTTAAAACAAAAATTCAGTTTTCTCCAAATTTCAGTTGTGTTGACGTACTCCCCCAGACTTCTCTCAAGTATCCCTGAGGATACTCATATGACTGGTTGAGAAACACTGGCCTAAAACTCTTGACTCTGCCTGTTTGCACAGGGTTCATTATATCCAGCATGTTGGGGAAATGGGAGTGTTGGTTAAGGGAATATTCTGGTTAACTCAGAGATATCCTTTATCAATGGAATACCAATTTTCACCAAATTAAAGTACAATAACATGAATGAAGTATAAAATAATGTACAGGTACTCACCAGTCCAGCAGTAGTACTGCACTGTAGAGTGGCTGGTGTCTTGAAGCACTTAGGTGTGTACAGGTAAAGTTTTCTATACAGCAGGTTATCACATTGCATATCACTTTAGGCCACACACAGATCACTTAAAATACACTTAACACTAAAATTATACACTGGACATTATCTAATCTTTCTTTGATGATTCAGAAGGCACTTCAGGATCTTGCAGTGACTCAGGGTCATCATTAGCAATGTCAGTCATCATTGTAGATGTAGAAAGTTTATCAGGTTGGGCTGAATCTGTAGTGACCCTATGATACACCTTGGAAGCTGCTTTTTTGAATAAGTCCCAGATTTTAGTTTTTTTACATGTCTTCTGCCTCTTTTGCATGAAAGCAGAGTGCAGGTTATGTAATTGTGTAATGTGCTGGGAAGTATACTGGTCTCTGTTACTATACTGAAGATTTGCATTGGGAGATATCAGAAATGCTGGTTAATTCAGCCTTCTGGTTCATTGAGTGCCAAATAACTGAGCTTTTACTCAGCTCTCATCAGTCACTGGCTCATGCTACAATTACCCTTCCCAATGTAGCTCACCAACCTTTGCATGCCTTCGTGTTCCTGTCATATTTCAACCCACGCTTTTTCCCACACCTATCTCCTTGCCTCTCCCTTCTTACATCGCAGCATTTCCTCCTCTGTCAAGTCCTCACCTTCCTGCTTCTTATCTATACAAATAAATACAGCAGAGTGAAACATTTGTAGAAGATTTTTCTCTAAAAATCCAGAAAAATGTTTGTTCTGCAGGTTTTGCATTTTGGAGGGAGGGGGGGCGGGATATTTTTGAGAACATTTTAATCACACATTTTAACCACCAAATGTTCAGGTTTTCCTTTCCCAATTTCCCACCCCTCTTTCTCTTGTTTTTTTCTAGATTCCTTTTTGTCTCATCTTTTTTCCTTTTTTTTTTCTAGTTCTCGCTCCAAACAATGAAGGAGGGGAAAGAGGAGAAAAGAGGAAGAGGAAAAGGGGGTAAAGAGCGGGATGGAGGGGCTGGGGGGGGAAGGGGGAAGAGAGGCAGGGGGAGCAGGGGCCTGGCGTGCAGGACGAGTGGTGCCCGGGACAGGGGCAGGCAAGGCGAAGAGCTCCCTCATTGTGGCACAGATGTCAGAGCATTGCTGGACCAGCTTGTCCAGCAGCCTGGTGCGCCACTCGGACTCTGCCTCTGTCCTCTGCTGGAGGATCCTGTTGAGGTCCTGCAGGGCCACAACATGCTCCCTCAGCAGATCCATGTACACATGCCAGTGCCTGCAGGTGCCATGGGTCCGGGATGGTGGTGGGTGTGTGTGTGGTGCTCCCCTGTTAGTTAGAGGGTCTGGCTGTGGAGGAAAAGAGGAGCAGACAATCACTGTCTGTGTGCACCCCTGCTGTCCCCGAGGACATGCTGTGGCTGTCAGGGGCTGTCCTTTGGACAGGAGACTCAGGAGTGTTACACATGACACCACGTGTGAGTTGGGCATTGTCCTGAAAGCTTCACAGGGGCTCCACAATGGCAATGGGGCTAGCTGGCCCCCCACACTGCCAACCTGCCCATATGTGGTGACCCCTCAAAGCACTCACCTGATGTTCCCTCCACGATATCCACGGATGCCTGGGAGGCCTCTGGGGTCTGGGTCCCTGCTGCTTCCTCTTCCTCCTCCTCCTGGTGCAGATCTCCCGCCTCTTCTGCCTGGTCTTCCTCCCTCAGGAGGGGTCGGTCCACGATGTGGTGGGGTAACCCGGACTCCACCACCTGCAGTGGAGTCTGGGCTTCTCCACCGCTCAGGATCTGCTCCAACTCCTCGTAGTAAGGGCAAGTCTCAGGGGCTGCCCCGGAACAGGAGCTCTCGTCCCGGGCACTGGCATATCCCTGGCGCAGCTTCTTTATCTTGGCCCTGACTTGTGCCATGGTGCAGGGGTGATGCCTTTGGTGGCCAGTCCCTGGGCCAGGCACTCATAAATGTCCACATTCCTGTGGCGTGTTTGCAGGGCATGCAGGGCTTCTTTCTGGGACCAGAGCTCCAGGAAGTTTTTGATTTCTGGCCCTGACCAGGCTGGTGCCTGCCTTTTGGTGCCCCTGGGTGGGTCCTCGTCTCTGTCCCGAGAAGGGCCAGGGGGGCCTTGAGGCTGGAACATGGCTGTCATGGCTGGCACGGGTGCTCTGGCTAGCTGCCGGACAGCAAGGCCTTTCTGGGTGCCTGTGCCTTTAAGAGGCTGCCGCCAGGAACCACAGAGGTGCTGTACCTGTAAAGGTTAGACTGTCCACCTGGGCTTCTTCCTGGAGGCCTTTTTTTTGACAGAACTGGCTCTCGGCATCCACACACACCTTCTGTCGACAGATCTCTGTCAACAAAGGCATTCTTCCTCGTAAAAGGAGGTTTACCACTGTCGACAAAACTGCCACGTTCTGTCGACTTACTGTCGACAGAATGTGGCGGTAGTGTAGACACAGGTATAGTTTTGTCAAGAAAAGGCCGCTTTTGTCGAGAAAACCCTATAGTTTAGACACACCCTAAGTTCACTTGTCAAAAGCAGATGACTGGATCTGATGCTTTCTCTCATTCCTAAAAGTCCTAAGAGTCAGATCCTCCCCTAGTATAATTTGGCACTAAACTGATTTACACCTGTGGAGGATCTGGCTTTATGATTTTACGCTAGGTTTCCTCAGTCACATATCATTACATTTTCAAATGAGCTTATCTTGGTTAGAAAGTCAGACAACAAATTGCTTGTTAACACAGGTAAGAAAAAATGTTATAATGTAATTTGACCCCAGACATCTTTCACATAGTAGGACCATTCTAATTGTAAAGAAAATGAGACCTGTGATTTGACTGAGTGCTGTGTACAGTCAGGAACTCTTCAGTTGTGAACAAAGCATGACTAATTCCCTAGGCAGGAACCCAGACTTGTGCCCTTACATTTTGTTTTTTCCCACCCACATTATAAACCTTATGTAAACACTTTGTGACATGAATAGAGTGTTAGAATGCATTGGTGACAACTTTTTATTACAGAAGGCAGAGAAAGCAAGTAGGGGAGAGGCTATATTACATTTGATTCCGACAAAGAGAAACTAGTAGAGAATTCAAAGGCAGTAGTCAGCTTAGGTGAAAGTGATCGTAAACTGATACCATTTATGATTCTAAGGAATGATGGGAAGGAAACCAGCAGAGTGAAGGAAATGGACTTCAAAAAGGCAAATTTTACCAGTCTCAGAGAACTCGTCAGTAAGATCTCATAGGAAACAAGTTTAAGGGAAAAAAGAGTTCAGAAATATGGCAGGTTTTTTTGAGAGACATTATTAAGGGCACAAGAGCAAATTATCCCAATACATAGAAAATATTAGAAGTACAGTAAGATCATTACAGGCGACTGCGGGGGATGGACACAAGAAGGCACTGACCACATGACCATCCCCAAGTGACTCCTCCCCATGTAAGCCTGTTAGCCGACGGTCAGGGCAGTGTGTGTGTGTGTGTGTGTGTGTTTCCGAGAAAAGGTTTAATGTCCGTGTCTTTACTGCTAGGACCAGGGTCCCGTCGCAGAGGGTGGCCAGCAGGCCAACAGATGCCCCTTTATAGGAAGAGCTTATTACACCTCAGATTTTAGCTGCTAGAATGCAAGATTCCTTTGCAGCGGGCAGCCTGGGAAAGACTGAGAGGTTCCTCAACGGATCTGCCACCTGGGACTGACACAAATCCAAACGCCCAAGCTCTTCCTATGCCTGTCCTTTTTGACCAGCTGAAGTTCTTTTAAATTGTGCTTGGTTCTGTTATAGCAACTGAAGGAGTCAGGTTAAAGCTTAAACAGTTACAGGTTTATTAAAAGACTTATAAAAGCATATGGTTACAATAGCTATTGCTCTATTTCTTAAATGCTAGCAAATATATATATAGATCTTAAAAATGGTTACAGGAAAAAGGTAAAGATAGAAAATAGAAATAATGGTACCAAGTGACAGCTTAATCTTTAAAGAGCTCTAACACTATATATATATATACTTAAGCAAAGGACCACATCCAGGTACAATTTTTACCCCTTTCTGTGCCTCTCAACTCCAGCGTGTCAGGCCAGGGCCGGTCTCTCAATTCCTAGAAAAGATGAATACAAGGTGGGCATCCCCTCTGGAACCTCGGGAGATCAAACACCTAATCCGACCAGCAGATAGATGGTAGATTGACACTCAGAGTAAATGTACTGCTAGACCCATCTTTATACCCCTGGGGGCCCGTATCCTCTTTCTTATCTAAGAGGCCAAATTGTACTGGTCCGTTTTGTGGCACCAGTTCTTACAAGCAAGTTTCAAGTTAATTTACACTTGCAAGAGAGATAACTAAATTGTGAGTACTAGACATTTTTTTACTGGGCGAGAGATTCCTCCCCCCGCAAATGGCTGGGTGTTCGTATCAATATGGGTTAAGTCAAGGGCACTCCTTGGCAGCCTCTTGGTCAGCAATTGGCATATCTCTTTTTACAGCCATTCATGGTCACAGCAGCCTGGGCCTTCTGTTCTGTGTGCCCTGCATGCTCCAGGCAAGCAAAAATGGATGTTACAAGGGGGGTTCCTGTCTGGCTACAAAGCCCTAGCCCAGGGCCACCCCTAGGAAGGTGCAAGACCCATGACAGACTCCCTTCTGCCCCAGGCCCTGCATCTTCCTGACCCCACTCCACCTCCCACTCCACACCTTCTCCCAACCATCCCTCCCTTGCTCCATCCCATCCCTGCCTCTTCCCATACCTGTTCTGCCCCTCCCCCACTCCATCTTTTTCCCCAAGGCCCCTCCTTCAAGCAATGTGACTCTGGGGATTAGTGAGATGTCCAGTTAGCTAGAAATATAAATGGTAACAAGAAAACATTTTACAAATACATGAGAACCAAGAGAAGGCCAAGAACAGGGTAGGCCTATTAATCAACGAGGGGGAGAAAGACAGTAACAGAGAACACAGCAATGGACAACGTTAAATGTCCTTTATTTCTCTGAGTTACCTTCACAGAGTCACTTCCTATCACTGCTTGTGGTCTTAGATAAGAAAAAACAAAGGAAAAGAAGAAAAACCAAACCTGTGAGCTTGGCTAAGCTCTCTATATAATCTTGTCCCCTCTGGGAGGGAACCTTCCAGGTATGTATGCTCCCCACCTCAGCTATCTCTTGCTGTGCCGGTTGCTCCCCTTTTAATCCTTTCTCCATTTGGAGCATGCAGAATTGGAGGGGCAGGAAAAATTGGGCCCAATATAATCCTTTAACTCCTTCCCAGTGTGGGGTTTGCGTACCCCATCATATGTGATCTAAATCGATGGCCACTCAAGAAAGAGATCTTGGTATTATAGTCTCTGAAAACATATACTTAATGTGCTGCAGCAGTCAAAAAAACTAATATAAAGTTAGGAACTATTAGGAAAGGGATAGATTATAAGATGGAAAATATCATATAGCTTCTCTATGAATATAGTTCCCCCCACCATGAATACTACATGCAGTTCTGGTCACCCCATCTCAAAAAAGATACATTAGGATTGGAAAATGTACAGAGAAGGGCAACAAAAGTGATTAGGGACTTAGAACAGCTTCCATATGAGAAGAGTTTAAAAACCTGGGAACTTTTCATTTTGGAAACAAGACAGTACGTGTGGAGGGGTGGAAATACATAGAGGTCTATAAAATCATGAATGATGTGGAAACTAAAATGAGATTTATCTTGACAGATGACACTTCCTAATCACCAGAGGGCCCTGACTGCTGCTGCTGCCACCCTGCACCAGGCTCCCCGGTAATCCCTGAGGCCTAGTTGTTATGAGGGGGAGAGGGTGGGACAATGACGGAAAGAGACTGGTCTTGGGGAACGGACAGGCCTCCTCCAGCCTGCCAGGACTGCCCCCCTGTAATCTGGGCCAGATTGTGCAATTGCTTCGGTTGCAGACAGGGAGTTTGAGATCCCTTAGACATTAGGAAAAACTTCATAATTGTCAAGATAGTAACAGTGAACAAATTACCTAGAGATGAGTATGGAATCTCTGTCATTGGAAGTTTTAAGAACAGATTAGACAAACACTTGTCAGGAGGGGTAGTAAAATACTTATTCCTACTTCACGCAGGGGACTGGGCTAGATGAATTATCAAGGTCTCTTCCAGGCCTACATTACTCTGGCTTGCTTCCTCTGTGATGTCTTCCAGGAGTGAATGAAACCATGTGTTAACCATTTCAATGGAACTACATTGATTTGAACCAACTGAGCTTTCTATTCTTTCCTCTTGTCTTCCTGGTGGGTCCTGTCTTCTCCATTTCTGTCTTTTAGAGAGAAATCTTCAAATCAAATGTTATGTCCATCATAACACATGGAAGTGAAAGCTGAAAATGCACTGAAGGTAAAGACAGACACCTAACTGACTGTGTAAGTAAATACCTTAGAACAATACTTGGTATCAAGTGGATTGAATTTATAAAACATAACAAGATTCATCAGGGAGATCAACAGCCCCTTATCTCTAAAGTGATCCAGAAAAGAAGATGGGAATATCTGACACACCTATTAAAAATGAAACTAGACTGTCTGCCATGGCAGGTGTCTCACTGGTCAGCTGGAGGAACATGAAAAAGGGGCTGACTGAAAGAATCTGCCAAATGCTAGTTGGAAAGGGAAAAGTTATTGAACTTAACATAGAGAATGTGCAAAGAGGGGTCCAGGATAGACAGGGATAGAGGAGCCTTGATGCCCCAGGTAATTTCTCATAATACAGGAAGGATACCAATTCAGATTACAAGAACCTCTGGAGCAGGGGATATATTCATTTGCTTCATCTCCTATAGTGCTAAGCATATCGTTGGTGCTCAGTAAATCATAACTATTCAATAATAGCATTTCCATAGCTATGAAAATTAGTTAACCTCTCAAACAAATTTAAATGCAACTAATAAGGAACCATGACTGTCTGCATTCATTTTAAACATTTAACTTCGAAGACTGATTTAAACTCTTGCTTCTATGGTAGTATGATAGGGTGGATTACCTTGACTCTCTGTCCCCCACACCTGTCCTAGAAAAGAGCAATAGAGAAGTCATCTGAGCTGCCTAGAGCAGCTGTGTTGGACACAGCCAATCAGGGCCAGCAGTCTAGCATATGAAAAGCCACAGCACAGCCAGAGGAAGTTCAGTTCCTTTCCAGAGCCAGGGCTGCACCAGGTCAGGGCCCTGAGGTATGGGCGAAGAATGTTCTGGAGCCAGGAGAAAGTGGCTCAGAGAATTATAGGAACACCACAGTTATTTAAAGGGAAATTGCAGACCCAGGTAGTGGGTGAAGGTAGGGCTGGGGGAAGCATCACCCCCAGACCTGTCTCATTCTGCTGAGGTCCCGCCCACCTTTGCAGCCAAGCCACCTCCCCTCCCTTCTGCACCACGGGGAAGCAGGGCAGCACACTGTGCTGCCTGCCCACCCCCAGCACGGGGAGGACAGGCGAGTGGGTGAGTGGGCAGCACACAACCCCAGCCCCGGAGCATAGGGAGGGAGGAGGGCGTGTGGCCCCAGCCTCCCCAGCCCCGGAGCATAGGGAGGGAGGAGGGCGTGTGGCCCCAGCCTCCCCAGCCCCGGAGCACAGGGAAGGTGGGCAGTATGTGGTCCCAGGCTTCCCGTCCCCAAAGCCTGGGGGAGGGTGGGCCCTTGGGGGTGGGAACACTCTGCCCCCAGAATGCCTATAGTAGGGTGGAGTGTGGGCGACTCCAAGCTGGCAGTTTGAGAAGGCAAAGCCTTCTACTGCCTAGCATACCAGCCGTCTATGATTGCAGACATATGCTATGTCCAGGGTCCCTGGGCTAGGACCTGGAATAGAGAGTGGACCTGGGTCCCCCTTATTTCCCAATAACCACTAGGAAGAAGTAGCCAGGACAGTGAGCCAGAGGGGGGGACACTAGTGACCCAGCTGAAGAGCTGGTGCCAGAAAGGCCCAGAGAGGGTAAAGATGTTGCTTCCAGGAAAGGAGCCCTGAGACACCAGGATGAGGACAAACAGAGAGAGAGAGAGACATTACAGAGGGCTTGCAGAGAGGCTCCTCTTGCACTTGTACACCAGACAGGTTTGCTTTGTTTTATTTCACAGACAGGGCTGAGTCACCAAAGAGCCACTCCACATGGAGAGAGAATGCAAGCATATGCACTCAGCCAGGGTGACCTCAGAGGTGAGTGCATCCCATTACAGGTGATGTATCTGTATGGAGCAGCAGACTGACTTGAACGGAGTACTGTCAATGATATCACTGATAGCAGAGGGGCACTTACACAGGGAAATAACAGACAATTATTGTCATGAAAGAATTCAAAGTTAGGTTTTAGCCTAAACCAGACCTGCCATCTTTTAAGAAGTGAAATTGTGGAATTGTGATTAAATCATGCGGGCTACTCCTAGAATTCTTTAGAAGCTATATATAAAAGACAAAATTTTATATTTAACCTCAGTATATGGTTTTTATTTCAAAAATTACAGATGGCAGTTTGGTATATATGTCTAATTAGAGCCTACAGACAATAAATTATAAGGCCTCTTTTGGTTTTGCATTTCTCCTAATGTATGTTCATGCCATATTTAATGATTGCAGGGATATGAATAGAACGGCATCATGGAAACTGTTTGTAACTTATTTTTCCAATATAGACCAAAAAAATTGATTCTTTATCCCTTTAAATGAGACATCATAAAACAAGGGAAATCTAGAAAAAATGTAGCTTCAAGTAATAAAATAAATGATCTGACAAATGTAATTGCCTGCAGAATGGAGTAGAATGTCTTGATTTGAGTAATAGCAAGTAGAAATCTATTCCTCATGACCTCGTACTTTTGTATGGAGCCAGTAGTAATTAAAACAAAGCCTATATTTTTAACTGATCCAGATTCAATAGCAAATGAGGGATTTGGGACGTTTATGTGGGTACATAACTGCTGTTAAATTTTGGTCCCTGATGATAATAACAATGTAATTGAATGTAGCAATATCATCACACAATACCACAGCTTTTTACCAGTCTTGGTGGGTCTAATGAAGCACTTGCTGAAATCAGTGGCAAATCTTTTGTTGATTTTAATGGTTATCAGATCAGGCTTTATATCTGTTAAAAGCCTAACCGACCCTCTTCTCATATATACCATACACATGTTATCATGCCTACTGGGACAACAGTTACTGACCACTAATGACATTCTCTTGAGCAAAATTCAACTCTGCTGAAAACATGATTCCTTTGAAGTTAATAGAATTACACATGTGATTAAGGAGTTCTTGAGGGTGTGTCTAAACTATAAAGTTTTTTCGAAAAAAGTGGTCTTTTTTTGAAAAAAAAAAAAAAAACTTCCCCTGCATCTAGACTGCTGCTGCATTCTGTCGACAGTAAATCAAAAGAATGCAGCAGTTTTTTTTCAACAGTGGAAAACCTCGTTTTACAAGGAAGAACGCCTTTTTTGAAAGTGCTCTTTCAAAAAAAAAAAAAGCGCTATGTAATGCAAACTGTGCTTGTCCAAAAGAGAGCATCCAGACTGCCTTGGTGCTCTCTTTCAAAAAAGCGCCTTGCTTTTTCAAAAGTACTGGTTGTAGTCTAGATGCACTTTTTTTGAAAGAGGCTTTTTTGAAAGTATCATTCAAAAAAGCCTCTTTCAAAAGAGGCTTGCAGTCTAGATGTAGCCTGAGAGAATAAAAATATGCCAGATTGGGTCCTAAGGCAACAAAGCCTCTACCTCTTGAAAAGTCTCAATTCAGCCTCATTTTCAATTTGCTGTAGGGAAAACAAAAGCAAGGAATGCTGTAATGCACAGCCAGAAAACAAAAACAACTGATGCACATTAACTTGGTTGGACATGACATTATAGGCTTGTGATGATCCTAACATTGATCATCATTTTTTATTTTGTTGCTAGTTGGGAGATATCTCAGAGGCGGATGGGTCACAAGACCTCCATTCCCTGAGGGTATGTCTACACTTGCCCCCTAGTTCAAACTAGGGAGGCAAATGAAGCATACCGAAGTTGCTAATGAAGTGAGGGATTTAAATATCCCATGCTTGATTAGTATATTCGTGGCCAGTCGCCATTTTAAAAAGCCGGTAGCCCGAATTAACTCGCCGCATGTAGATGCGGTAGTCCGATCCAAAACCTTTCTCTCGAATTAACTGTTACTCCTCGTGCAACAGTTAATGAGGAGTAACAATGAGGAGTAACAGTTAATTTGAGGGAAGGGTTTTGGATCGGACTACCACGTCTACATGCGGCGAGTTAATTCGGGCTACCGGCTTTTTAAAATAGTGACTGGCCACGAATATGCTAATCAAGTGTGGGATATTTAAATCCTGTGCTTCATTAACATCTTCAGTATGTTTCATTTGCCTCCCTAGTTCGAACTAGGGGGCAAGTGTAGACATATCCTCAGTCACAGGGTAAACATAGTGTTTCTGAAGTGATGAGACTCCTTTTTGCCGTCATATGATATAGACTAAATTCAAGGTAGGTGTTTGCTTTTTCCCCAAAAAAAGCTTTAGATGTATCATTTCATAGTGGGACAACAATAAATGTTACCACGAAGACATACTTATCTAAATACACAAATAACAATGATTTCTGAACTTATCCATTGGTACGGGCATACTTCATTGTTTACAGGGGATACAACACTTAGAGGTGATGCCTGTGCTGTGTTCCCTGGAAAAAATGTGTAGTTGTGCTGCCCATGTGCAGTGTCTTTTGGACAGCAATGCATATGAGCAACACAGACTGCCCACAGAGCACGACTGGGTGTGAAGGAACATCAAGAAGAGCTGACCTACCCCCTGTATGCTCCTTCACGAAAAGCTCATTGTAAATAGCCTGGAGGCATATAATGTCATACTAGTTGAGGTAGCTTTATTTTGAGTGTGCATCAAGAAACAGCTGGGAGTGAGTCCTTAAGGCCAGCACTGCTGTAGTATCTGACACATTGCCTAAACTGCTTATATATTGTGTCATCTGCCCAGCACTGTGAGATGGTTGGTTCAATGGGTATAGCAGGACTATGAAGGCATGGCAGCATGTTTGCATCTTTAATGATACAATGGAATGTGTTTCACTTTTGGGGGAAGCGGGGAGAGGGAGAAAGAAACTAGACTTTTTTTGGATGAAAACAAATCTCATCACAAAAATTTCCACAAAAAATGGAAATCATCTAGCTCTGCTCCTTACAATGCACTGTGTCCAACAGCCATTAGCTCTTATGTCTGTGTTCAGTTTAATACTGATCCATGCATGAATTAACCCAAACTGAAGAGGTTCCTTGTTGGCCTCTAAGGGAGCTCTCTGGTGAGTGATTTCTACTGAAGGAGGGAATGGCCCCATCTATGGAATGTACTAATTCAGTGGAGGCGTGGTAGGTACGGATAGCATATGCTTGGGCAAACTCCAAATCTATGAAATTGTCTGAGGCACCTGAGTCCACCAGTGTCTGTGGGTTGGTGTTGGGCATTGCTGGAGAAGTAGTTGGAGAGGTTTTGAGAAATGATGGGACATTACTAAGGTACTGGTGGATCGTTATTGGCATAGGCTTCTGGGGAAGGAGAAAGGTGTCAACCGCTGCAGGACATCCCTACTGAGGCCAGAGTTTAGCATTTCCTGTGCCAGGCACAGATCAGAACTTAGTGCAGAGGCCCAATGGCAAGCATAGATTCTTCTCCATATTGAAGAGGCGAGGCTAGACCTCATAGATATACATGGGATTGGGTAATGGAGACAGGACTGGTGGGTGATGTGAGAACATCAGAACTGATGGGGCTGGCAGTTATCAATCTTGATGAATAGGTTGACTAAGGCATCCATGCCAGATGGAGGCTCCACCTATGCTAATTCTTCTTTTATATCATTGTTTACGTGAAATGAGAAATGTTAATGCTGATGGCCTCTTTCCACATGGTGTTTGTTACCAAAGATTGGAACACTGTTGCATATTTAGCAACTGGCTGGCATCCCTGCCACAACACCCGAAGTTCAACTTTGCTCTCTACTTGGGTCATTAAAGATGACCAGCATAGCTCTAATGAAGTCATTAAATTGTCCCAGAAGTGGAATTTTTTCAGGAGCCTGGATGCTTAAAGCAAGGGGTCCCTGGTAATTAAGCTGCTAATCAATCCTACTTGGGCTTAGGCAGTGGGAAACAACTGTGGGTGTAGCAGAAATAGGACCAGAGTGGTCTTTGAACTCACAATTTTGTCACGCTATTAAACTTGTCAAGCAGGGGGAGCTTGCGCTTTCTGGGAGCATGAGGTAAAAAAGGCATGAGATTGCAGGACTGCTTTCTATGTTGGCAAGGCCTGTAGGGCTCCCACTATCTCTGTCAACTTGGTGTTGGCCTTTATAGAACATCTCACCGTACCAGCTCTAGTATTCTTATTGTTTGTGTTGGGGACTGTCAGTGACCAGGACATGGGTCTTTATGCCTAGTGCTTATATATGAACATCAGCAGCATCTGGAACTACATTAAGTCACCATACAATTATTATTTTAGCATAACCTAAACATTCCATTTTTGTCAGGAATAGTTTTAGGAATGGTTCCCAAGAGCTGAAACAAGAAAGCTGCCATTGTGGTAAACTTCAATTACATGGTGATTGTACTAATTTTGAGTTAATAATAATGTTGAGTCTTGGTTATTAGAAACAATGTCATACATATTCATGACAGAGAGAACATAGCACTAGAGCCAAAAGGATTAAAGGATCAAAGATTCCTGAAGAATAGTCCATGGTTTGCCTCCTGTATTAGAAGTTTGAGAAAGCATTTAACTACAGTTAATGAGCTCATCTGTTCTTCTTAAACATGTCTTGATCAAAACCTTTTGTATGTGCAGGCAGTCCATGTACATTGCAAGCACTCTCTAAGTCAGAGCCACAGGAATGCAAAATACCAGTGTTTCATAACTTGAAGAACATGCATGCGTTGTTGGCTTTGTGCTTTATGGTAGTGAAGATATTCTGTAGACTTGGAGAAAGCAGAATTGAACCCAGTTCTAAGGAAAAAAATAGAAAAATCATAAATATTTCATTTTCCATTGCAAAGTGTTCAGCACTAGATCAAGGTTAGGACTTCCTGGGTTTCCTTTTGGAAGAAGTATTAAGTTGTTCCTAATCACACATGGCATGTTTGGGTGAGTGATTAGTTGAACTGAAAAAAAGAAAAGTTTCTATTTCTCTGTATTAAAAAGAAGGGAGGAGACTCTTCTGAAAGGGGGGAAAAAGAGAGTTTCTTCATGTACAGCCCAAAACAATGCACACAAAGGCAGTCTTCCTATTGATGTCATTGGGCCTTGGATCAGATCCATAGGAACTGATCCTGCATCATGCTGAACAGATACAATTACCAGGTCCTCAGTCTTTGTAAAAACAAGCCAAACAAAAACAGGGGACTGTGCATGGGTGGTCATTGAAGCCTCCCTGGTCCTGGAGCACGGGGAGTGAGGAGGATGTGTGGCTTGAGCGTCCACAGCTTTGGAGCATGTGGGAGGCAGGTGTCACATGGCCCCAGCCTCCTTGGCCCCGGAGCACAAGGAGGGAAGTGGGTGCATGGCTCCAGCCTCCCTGGCCTCGGAGCATGGGGAGGGCAGGCAGTGTGTGGTCCCAGCCTCCCCATCCTAGAGCACAGTAGGTGTTCTGGGGGCAGAGTGTGGGCGGGGTCAGGCTGGCAGTTTGGGAAGACAAAGCCTACTCCCACCTAGCATACCAGCCACCCATGGGGCCATGTCTGTGGATGGTCAACATAATCAAAATGACCTTGATGGGCCACATGTCGAAGTTTGCTGACCTCTGGTTTATCACATGGGCCTCTACTGCACCTCCAAATGGATGAGGTTGTGGCTCTGGAAAAAAGCAGAGGCTGGTGAGACCTCTCACAGCGACCTGGCAGCTGGCAGGGAAGTTAGTTTAGACAAATATCTAACACATAAGATGCTTATCTAAACTGAAAATGAGCTCTTCATCTTTTGAGATTCACCTATGCATTGTCTCTATTCTGCTCTCTCTGTCTCTCTTTGTTGACATCCTCTATTGACTGAGCAGAGGTGTTCATTGAGCTGACCACAGTTCTGCCAAAAAGTAGATTCCCCCCTCCCCTAAAACATCCCAACTAATGTGGGTAGATTTAAACCAGTAGTTTAATTATTGCTTGGCATATGTCCATGCTGATTTTCATCTGTCTCCTGCAATTGTCTTTTGAAGTGAAGAAGAATTAATATTTAAGAGACTATGCAATATTTCTACATAAAGGGTCCAGGCACAATTTGACACACTTTAATTTTGTCTTATGAACAGAGGAAGTTCTAGTTATTTCAGATTATTTAATTATTTTCTACCAAGCACCCTGATGCCCTTACTCTAATTACCTTTTTCCATTGAGGCTATATCTAGACTGCAGAGTCTTTCTGGGATACCAGAGGTATCCTGGAAAAACTCTGCCGTGTTCAGGGAATGCATCCACTTTTTCGGATCAGTTTCTGAAAAAGTGGGCTTGTTCTTTTGACATCCCTATATTTCTCTTACTGAGAGGAATAATGAATGTTCCAAAAGAGGAGGTTTTTCCGACATTTGGCCATATGTAGATGGGCCAAGTGTTGGAAAAGCCTCTTCAGAAAAAAAAAGGGGGGAAAAGACACAAATTACGGTTCACAATTTGCATATCTTTTTCAGAACTCCCCCGGCAGTCTAGATGTAGCCTGAAATCAAAGATGTAAATGCTACTCAGCATGAATATACATATCAGAACTTGGCCTTATATTATAATACTACTGTCACTGTATTGTTTTTAATCTACAACATATTTAATTTCTCTCACTCACACACTCTCACACAAACCTTACCAGTGACACACTTAGGATTGCTACTCATGATTTAACATAAATCCACAAAAACAAGGACCTGAAAAGTTAAGCCACCTAACAGCAGATCCTATTTACTTCTCCACTTGCAGACTCACACTTTATCATTACCATATCTGCCACCCAAAATTTATCTTAGAACCAGGGGTGAAAGTAACTTAAACTTTTTCAGGTACTTTTGTATTACACCCCAGTGGGAAGGGCTGAGGGATCAGAGCAGGAGGTTGGTAGGGTTATAGTATGATAGTACCTATAAGAAATTTAAGTGTGGTGTGGAATGTGGGGACTCAGGGCAGGGAGTTGGGGTATGTGTGGTGGGGAGCCCAGAGCAGGGAGCTGGGGATGTGGAGGGGTGCAGGAATCAGGGCAGTAGCTTGCGGAGTTGAGGACTCAGGGCAGGGGTGTAGGGTGTGTGCAGGAGTCAGGGTTGGCGGTGTTGAGCAGGGTTAAGGGAAGAAGTTTAGGATGTGGGGGACTCATGACAGGGGGCTGAGTGGTAAGGGGGTACAGGAGTCAGGACAGGGGGCTAGGAGTAATGGTTGCAGAAGTAATGGTTGGGAGAAGAGGCTCAGGGCAGAGGGTTGGTGTGTGTGTAGAGGGGTTTGGGAGTCAGGGCAGGAGGTGTGGGGGACTCAGGACAGGGAGGGATGTGAAGGGGTGTAGGAGTCAGTGCTGGAGGTGTGGGGGGGCTCAGGTCAGGAGGGTTTTGGGGAGTGCAGGAGTCAGGATTTTGGGCATGGGAGGCCCAGGGCACAGGACTGAGGTCAGAGCAGGGGATAGAATTGTTGGGGGATCAGGGCAGGGGGCTGGAGTAGTATGTGAGGAATGGAGGGGTCAAGGGTACCAATTAGGAAGGACAAGAGGAGCTGAAGATCCCCCCCCCGCCCACAAGATTCATATCCGGGTGCTGCTTACTCTTCCCTTTCCCGTCACTGTCAGGGACTGAAAGGAAAGCACATAGGGTGGGTAACTCACTCCTCTTCCCCCAGGAGTGGGAGGAATGCACACTTCCTGAGAGTGATGGGAAGGGGAAGAGCAAGCAACGTGCTGTAGGGATCTTAGGAGCCGGGGGAGGGAGGGAGGTCTTCAGCCCACACTCTCCCTAAATGGCACCTGGGAGGGGGGAGGGTTGGGGCTGGTGCAATCCCAGACTGGTGTAGGGATGCACCCTCAGCCAGCCCCTTTCACCTGCCTAGCTGCCTGCTGCTTAGTGTGGTAGCCCGAAGGAGAGTCCTGGGAGTGCGGCTAACAGTGTGCTGTGCCTCCTTCTTCAGCCAAATGCTGCAGCACCTGTTCACTCCTTCTTGCCAGTGGGACACATCACTTGACTTTCACCTCTGCTTAGAACCCTAACTCCGGAGCCACCACCTAACATTATATGCTGCTTTTATATTGTGCAGATTGAAACAAAGGATTGATATAGTTATACTGCTGTGCATGAAGGAATCCTGTGGTCATATACAAGTAACTAGTCTCAGGCACAGCGCATGTTACTGTGAGGTTTTCCACAGAATTACAGTGGTAGCAAGTACTACACCTGGCAGCTGTTCTTAGCAGGAATGGCTCCGGGTGAGTGGTTAGGCTTTGTTTACACTAGAGAGCTTATGATATAGCTGTACCAATGAAATTGTGCCACTGTAGGATCTCTTGTGAGGTTGCTCCCTGCTAAGGGTAGGCAGAATACAGCTTGCAGGCCAGATCCATCCTTCTATGATACTTTGGGCCTCTAATGTCCTGTGGTCCAATGGGACCTTTGGGAAGGCTCGCTGCTTGTCACGCCCCACACGCCACTCAAAACGCCCATCCCCAGCACAGCTAAAAACTGGCCAATGGGAGCTGCCTGGGCTATGCTTGCAGGTGCGAGCAGCACATAAAGTTCTCCCCCTCACTTCCCCAGACACACAGATGCTACCCCAGTAGCCAACTGCTTTGAATGGCAGGAGGAGGCACTGCAGGCAGGGAGCTTACCTGGGGTCCCACTGGGCTGCTGGCTAGGAGCTGCCTACTATGGTAAGCACACCCCAGGCAGAGCCTGCACCTGGCACCCTACCCCCATCCTTCTCCCAACTCCTTGCCCCAGGTCAGAACTCCCTCCCAGACCCTGCCCCCATTCCTATACCCCTCTCCCTGGTCAGAATCCTCTCCTGCACCCATACCCTCTCCCTTCCCCTACCCGCACTCCTTCATGCCAGTCCCCTACCCCGAGCTCCCTTCTACACCCATCCTCCTCCATTAATGTAGAGGAGTGCAGCCCTAGACCACTTACCAAATTCTTGGAGTGGCCCCCTATCAAAAATTATTGCCCAACCTTGCTCTATGCATACAGGAGACAGCTCTCCCACTGGTCTAATAAACCACCCCAATTGGGTGGCAATAGTTATGTTGGTGGAAGACGCTCACCTCCCCAACAGTGCTGTGTGCACTGCCACTATTGCTTAAAAAAAAAAGCACTCCTCAGTGTGGTAAGTTTTGCCAGTGTAAGTGGTAGGATAGACATGGCCTTAGAGACATGTAGCTTCTTAGATGTGCCACAGTATTTTTTGCTGAACTGAACTGGAAATAAAACAAGCCTTCTGACACTGTAACTTGAATTCAGTTCACCATTAAATGTAGTCACAAGATACCTGCAGCAGGCAGAAGTACTTCACTTCCCTGATAACATAAAATGGTAATTAATTAGTCTGAATGAGGCTGTCTAATGACACAGTCACTAAAAACTGAAAACCTCAATTCCCGATTGTTTGGTTAGAAAACACTGGTACATTCTCTCTGTTATCAAAACACATATTTGTACATAATGGACAATAAAGCTAATTATACAAGTATCACCTCACATGCTGACTCAAACTGGTTAAAATGTTAATACAGGGGAGGAACAGCATTAAGATTCTCAGGGCTGGAAATGCTTCAATGTTGCCTTTTAATTAAAAGTTCAAATTTGTGAGAGAGTAGCTGGAAAAGAATGTACCGTAATCTTACACAAGAGCTAGGCTTACAAAACACAGCAGTCACATGAGCTTGTTTCCTGTCACACACTGTTAGCATCAATGGCATTGCTTCTGCCAACTTCACTTGATCTATGCATGAAAGAGATGCTTGCTTTTCAAGAGTAATTTGCCCAGCAATACTGAAAACATCCAGAATTCCTTCAGAGTTAACAAGCTCCCCCAAATAGCCATTATTAATATGTGGCCACACAGCTCACGGAAAAACAAAACATTGAATTGCTGGGCTTGCAGCACTTCCTTTAATTCACTCACAGATTTTAAGAACATAAGAATAGGCATACTGGGTCAAACCAAAGGTCCATCTAACACAGTATCCTGTCTTCCTATGCCCCTCCCCCAGGTCAGAATGAACAGAACAGATAAATGATCCACCATCTGACGCCCATTCTCAGCCTGAAAAACAGGCTGATTCTGGCTAATAGCCACTGATGGATGGATCCTCCATTAATTTATCTAGCTATTTTTTGAATCCTGTGAAAGTCTTGGCCTTCACAACATCCACAGGCTCACTGTGTGTTATGTGAATTAATATTTCCTTTTGTTTGATTAAGACCTTCTGCCCATTGATTTCATCTGGTGACCCACAGTTCTTTTGTTATGGGGAGGAGTAAATAACTTTTCCTTACTTTTTCACTTCATTCACGATTTTATAGACCTATCATATCTCCCATTAGTCGCCTCTTTTCCAACCAGAAAATTCCCAGTCTTATTAATCTCTCCACTCATGGCAGCCATTCCATGCCCCTAATCATAACTTTGTTTGCTTTTCTGATTGCCACTGCACATTGAGTGGATGTTTTCAGAGAACTATCCACAATGACTCCAAGATCTATCTCATGAATGGGAACAGCTAATTTAGACCCTCCTCTCTGATTTTATATGTACTTTTGGGATTATGTTTTTCAATATTCATTACTTTGCATCTATCAACATTGAATTTCACCTGTCATTTTGTTGCCCAGTTAGCAAGAGAATACTCTGAGACACTTTTGAAATGCTTTGCAATCTGCTGTGTACTTAACTATCTTGAGCAATTTTGTAACATCTACAAATTTTATTACCTCACTGATTACCCCTTTCTCCAGATAATCTATGAATATGTTGAATAGGATTGGTACCAGTACAGACCCCTGGGGGATACCAATATTTTAGTTCTCTCCATTCTGAAAACTGACCATTTATTCCTACCTTCTGTTTCCTATCTTTTAACCAGTTATCAACCCATGAGAAGACCTTCCCTCTTATCCAAAGTCTGCTTGCTTTGCTTAAGAGCCTTTGGTGAAAGACCTTGTCAAAGTGTTTCTGGAAAGCTAATTACACTATATCCACTGGATCTCTATTACCCACATTCTTGCTGACTTCCTCAGAGAATTCTAGGAGATTGGTGAGGCATGATTTCCCTTTACAAAAACCATATTGACTTTCCAAACAAATTATGTTCACCTATGTGTTTCACCATTCTGATATATTTTGTGTGTATATGCATGCACATGCTTTTTACTGGTTTATTTTTTAGTGGAATCCATTAATTTTTCTTTGATGGTCCCTCTGTGTATTCCATAATGGGTAAACATGCATTCCATGTGCCCAAGTTTGGAAATTCTTCAGAGCAGTATCTGTTGACCCAGATATATTCAGTAGCTTCCCTCATACTTCCTACTGAGGGTATGAGACCATTCAAGTTAATTCCTCTCCATTTCCTTATTATTATCACATGGCCTGAGTCAGAATTGTGTTCTCCTTCATTCCATGCATAACATGTAAAGTAAAATCTTTGTAAGTAGTTTTATATCTTAGCTTAGTAATTACAGTTACTATAAAACAATGAATAGTCCTGTGGCACCTAAGGTTATGTCTACACTGCAGCACTATTTGGAATACCAGAGGTATCCTGAAATAGCTATCCCGTGTCTTAACAGCAAGCCTGTTGATTCAAAATATAATGGCTATTCCAACATCCCTGTAAAACTCATTTCACAAGGAGTAAGGGACGTTTTGGAATAGCAGGTTATTTTGAAATTTGGTGTTGTGTAGACAGCACCAAATTATGAAATAAGCTATTTTGAAATAAGATTGAAATAAAAAATTCAATTTGCTTAGCTCAAATTGCGTATCTTATTTCGATCTACGGTGCACTGTAGACATACCTTTAGAGGCTAACAAAAATATATAGGATCATGAGCTTTAGTAGGCAAGACCCACTTCATCCAATGAGTTGGAGTTGAAATAACAGAAACCGATAGATAGATAGATAGATAGATAGATAGATAGATAGATAGATAGATAGATAGATAGATAGATAGATAGATAGATAGATAGATAGATAGATAGATAGATAGCAAAAGAAGTACCTGTCAATATTAGGACCTGTGTTGATGAAGCTAATTAAGTGGGCAGGATGTGTCTCATTCATAGCTTTTGATCTGGAAATGTGGATGTCAAAGGCAGGGGAAATTGGCTTTGTAATGCATTAACCAGTTAATGTCTTTATTCAAACCCAGGGTAATAGTGTCAGATTTGAAGATCAATTCCAGTTCTGCAGTCTTTCTCTATAATTGGGTGTTGAAATTCCTTTATAGAAGAAGGCTACTTTTAAATCCATGATTGAGTGATCATGAAGGTTAAAATGTTTCCCTATAGGTTTATGTGTGTTACCATTTCTGATGTCTGATATATGTCTATTTATCCTTTGTCATAGAAACTGTCCAATTTGGCCAATATACATGGCAGAAGGGCACTGCTGGCCCTTGATGGCATATATCACATGAGAAGATGTGCAGATATATGAGCCTCTGATTTTGTGGCTTATGTGATTAGGTCTTGTGATAGTGTCCCTTGTGTAGATATATGGGCAGAGTTGACACAGGGGTTTCTTATATATATATAGTTGACATAGGATAGCTATCCTGAGTCCCTCTCCCATTTGGTGGAAATCCTCCTAAATCCCGGGACTATGTCCAGAGTTCCAGGATTCAAATAGTGCTTCTCCTGCCCTCTCTCTTTCTCCATTAGTGATGAGCATCAGTGGTGCCTGTTCTGCCTGGGTGAGGTGAAGTGCAGTATCTATTGATCCTTCCCACTCAAAACTAGAAAGGCTTGAGAGCTCCAACTAAAAACATTTATTGATGGGATCTACTTTCAGTCCTTCTGTTCTGAGCAGATGCCTATTGTGTGCCACCTCATGTTGCTTGAGTCATATGTTTTTCTGAGTTGAGTTTATATTCTTGATCCTAAATCACTGTAGAAAAGTTTGTAGTTTTCTGTCATGGTCTGATTCAGCTTCTTATCATTGCTCCCTTTACCTCCAAAAAGGATATCATCTGCATTTATTTTCACCCCAGGCAACTTTTCCAGGACCTGGGTGAATCTTCTCTAGAACACCTCCGATGCTAGACTTAAGACCATTGGCATGCATGGCAACCTGTAGCAACCAAATTGGATTGCAAAGTATACTGTACTTTTATCCAAGCTTATGTGCCAAAACAGATTCCTCACATCAAAGACCATAAATATTCTGGCTTCACAAAGTTCTGGCAAGACATGAGCAGAGTTCAGTGGCTGTGGGTCTGTGAAGAGACACAATTTGCCTGATGGCATCTCACCACCATACTGCTTACCCAGGTTGTACTGTCCTCTGTAGGTGCTAAGATTCTCCTTCTGAGCTCCTTGCGTACAGGATTATGTCATGCCAGTGGAATTTACCTTCACAGTAGGCACACGTTCCAATGTAGGGTTTACTTCCAGTCACAACTTTCTTTGAGGTACCTATGACTTTTAAAACCTCCCCGGGTGCATTTTAAATATGAATCTCCATTGTCCCTAGGAATCCCACTTTTACTTCTTGCACTGAAACTATAACATTCTGATCAGATTAATAGCTTGTATGGCTGCATTCCTGAAGAGGGACTGTTGTACTTACCATCCACAAGCTTAATTGGTACTATTTTGGGGTTAGTTACTATGAGGTCACACATTTCTGTGGGCTGCATTATGCTCTTCTTGTACATTAGATTGTGCTTGTTCTTAGCAATTGGTGTGTAATTTGTGTGTTTGAGTCCACTTCTCCCCAAGGAATTGTATTGCAGGAGTCTCTGCTTTCCAGTGGAAACTGCACAGGACATTTCATTATTAACATGTTCATATGCACATAAGTTAGTATGGTCCTTATTTGCTCTTCTGGGCTGACAGCCAGAGCCTGATGTGCTGTCAAACTCATGGAGAGAATCATGATGTCATCACCGCTGTCTGATGTGCCACCCCCCAGCCCTTTTATCAAAGTCTGATGGAATCTTTGAGACACCTTCTGGTCTTGAACACACAGCTAGAATTGTTCTACTACCTGTGTCACATTGACTTCCAATGTCTAAATCACTTTTGGCAATGGAACTTAAGGTACATTTACACAGCCTATGGCAGTGAGCATCCCAGCCTTGGTCAACAAATGCCTGTCTTCCTTCCTAGGTTTCAGACCCCATGCTCCAGCCCTAGCTGCAACTTCAAAGCACTGTCTACACAGCTCTTTTTAAAGCAGGAGCGATCTTTGCAAATCCAAATCTGCCAACCTGGGCTGAGAGGCTTCTTGCCATGGGCTGCGTAGACATATTTTCCCCATAATCTCATAGAATCATAGAATCCTAGGGCTGGAAGAGACCTCAGGCGGTCGAGTCCAGCCCCCTGCCTAAGCAGATGCTTTTTCCCAGCGTTCAAGTAATATTGTCAAATTCACATTCCTAGAGGGGTGTCAGGTTTTTGGTGATGCTTTCTCCCACACTTACAAAATTTCATTGCTTTAAGGAGCCTGGAATATCAGTACCATTGCTGCATTTGACAGCTTCAGCCTTCTTTGTTTTCATCAGATTAAAATATTTGGCTGCTCATAATTAAATTCTTGGTTGATCAAGCACATAAAAGGTTGTTTGAAATTAATTTGTCTCTCTAATGCAAAATTGTTTCACTCAGGAATCACCATTCTTCTGTTTTCTCTGTCAGCAAGGATTTTCCTGTGAGACTAAGTTGTTCCATTGGTTGATTCTGAAGCCCAAATTTGCAGCCACTATGCAAATTAGTTGTGACATTGATTTGTATTGAAACTACACCTTGGAAGCAATACAGTGAGAAACTCGCTAGAGGTTTGGATTCTGAAGGCAAGTCCAGCAGTCTCGTTGCAGAGGAACATTGCTACTACCTGAGTAAACTGTTCATGGTTCTTTGAATGTATCCTCTTATGATCAGGGTGAAGCCTTGTTACAGGTTGAGTTAAAGCCTCATTGAGATTGATAGGTATGAACACACCCTTGTAACTGCATGCACAAGCTGCCTCGGAAGATAAGAAGTGTATGTGAATGAATCCAGAAGCTATTGTCTGAATATTACTTTGCGTAGGTGTGTGGGAAGAGAAAGCACACAGAAACTGAGAACAGACAAGAACAGAGAAAGAGGTAGAGAGGAAAGCAAAGCAGTGAACCCTTGGAAAAGCCTAGAATGGGAACTGTGGGGTCTGTGGTTGTCTTAATCAGATTGCGGTTTTTTAAATTGACATTTCTACATATGCAGTGCAACAGCAGTGCAGTTGAACCAATGCTACTGCTCCGCTGCAGCAAGTCTGGTGAAGATGGCCTATGCCAACAGGAGAGAGCTCTATTGTTGGCACAATAAAACCATCTCCACAAACATGGATGTTGCTGAATATTCCATTAGGTACTAATACTTCCACTTACTCCTTGCATTTGTGTATAGACATGTAAGATATTGAATAAATTCTCCATCTTCTTGCTCCTCTGATCTGCAAATGTTCCTCCCACCCATTAAAGCCACATTTTTAATGCTTAGCTGTGGAGATTTTTTTTATCTGCCCCCTTTGAGTATAGGTTTAAAGGCCTTCTCATTACATTGGTGCATGGTCAAAAATGGTCAAAAATCAGTGCATGGTCAAAAATGGTCTTCCCCTTTCTAAGTCAAGAGGATTCCATTTCTTCCCAGCAAACCTTCCTGGAACAGCATTGGTTGAGTAAGCCAAAACCAACTCATCAGCACCATCTGCACAGCCATGCATTTCTCTTCAGGATGCACAAGTCCCTGCCTGTGCTCTTACTCTCAATTGGAAAGATGCCACAGACTCTTTCACTCTAGCTTACAGAACCTTGTAACCACTACTGACATGTTCATGGTGTCATTAGTGCCAACATGGATGAGCAACATTGGGTAGAAGCTTGAAAATCTTTTTCTAATATTTTGGATGCAGACTCCAAGCAGACAGCATGACTGCTGGAACATCATGTTAGGTAAACAGAGGGATGTCCCTATCCTGACCTATGTTTCATCCTGATGGATGTGGTGACTGTGTGCTCCTTGCCTTTAGGAGTTGGGGCTTCCTCACCAGATCAAAGAACTTCTCCCTGACCCCAGGCTCAAGAAATTTGAGAATTTTAAGGAAAACTACCCATGAGTTTGCTTACTATGTGGGATTTCCCAAACTCCGCTGACTCTCATTAAAATCACACAGTCTATTAAGTTCATGATCATCATGAGTGTTAGATTAATTTCTTGAGAGCCATTAAGGGGAAACAACAGTTTTTAAAAAGTGGCAGAAGAATATCAAATGCTCAGTGCCTAAGCTTGAAAACATTACATTGTAAAGTTACTGGGAAGTAGGGCTTTTTAAAAACCTTTTTGTTGGATAAAAAAAAAAAAAAGAAGCTCAGAATTGATTAACTCAGCAGCTGAGAACACATTTAATCTTGATTGCTTCATTCTAGCATTACTTAATTTAATTTTTTATCTTCCTCCTTAGCTTTGAAGTCTTACTCATTCACTCCAAGCCAATGTGATTGATAGTCATATTATTCTCATGTGAATTTGTAGTGAAGGTGATGTTTCTTCTCTTTGAAAGCAATATCACAAAGGAAATTGAAAACCATATTTTTAAAAGGAGAAAGATGTTTATGATGTGGACAAAAACACCAACCTCAGAAGAAAAAAAAGAGATCATGAGAGTAGCCTCATTTACTCATATTGTGCTTTTAATTTACATTTTATATCAACAGCTAAGTGTCAATTTTAATTCTAAAGAAGCTGTTAAAAAACAAGCTGTTTTGGAAGTTTGATCAAATGGCACAAGCTTTGACACCATATCAGCACTATTATAGAAAGCAATCTTAAATACAACAGTTTTTGAGAGAATAACTTGAATCTCTATCTCCATTTAGCAAATGCTGTGTATTTTTTAAACACAAATCCATGTGTGCATTGTATAGACTGAAAAAGGTATTTTATGTATGCTATGCCAAGGCTAATTTTGAAAATATTTCTCATGTCACTGTAATTCAAATCTGATCTTCCTTGTAATAATTTGTTCTTTTATTTGAACCTTTTCAACTTCTAGCTCACCCAAAGTTTAAAACAAATTTTGCCACAAGTATTGGGAGCATAAGATGGCTGCATCTGAGGAGAAAACCAAAAGACCCATGGCTCAAAGATGCCAATTCAGATAGGTACTTCAAACTCAGTACATGAGTCCCGACCACTGACTTCAGTAGCACTACTCATGTATTTAAAATCAGGCATATGCCTAAATACCTTTCTAATTCAAGGACTTAAGCCCTTAGGTCAAAATTTTAAAATATGAGTTCCTAAAATTAGATCAATTTCAGAGGTATCAAATAACCCCTGTGCCCACTAAAGTCAATGGAGGCTGAAGGTAATATGCATCAGTGAAAATTAGGACACATGTTTTTATTATTTGTATTACAGTAACACCTAAAGATCCCAGTGAAGAGCTGAGCTCCATTGGGCTAGAATGAATTCATACACATACTAAAAGATAGTTCCAAAGAGCTTATTGCATAAACAGCTAGGACAAAGGATGGGAGAAAGGAGATACTGTTGTCCCCATTTTATAGATGGAAAACTGAGGCACAAAATCTCAGCACCTCAAAGATGGTTAGGTTCCTAGCTTTCATTGATTTCATTGTAAGCAAGGATTCTAAAAACTTTTGAGAGACTAATGGAACATTTGTACTCGGACCTAGAGGTGTAATTTCCCATTCACAGAGATATACCTGCTCTAGCTCTGATCAAACTAGCATGCTAAAAATAAGCAATAGCAGCATGAGCTGCAAGAGGGGCTAAATGCCTCAAATACATATGTGTCCAAAACACTCTATATGCACATGGCTGAACATACTAGCTCCTTGTGCCACTGCAGCTATGCTTCTATTTTTTGCATCCTAGCCCAATCAGAGCTGGCACAAGTTGTATCTCCTTGAGCAGGTAGTTAGATCTTCAGCTCCCAGTGTAGCCCACATCATTTGCTTACAGCTATATTACAAGTCTGTGGCAGAGCCAGATGCTGGACTTAAATCTGAGTCACAGTCCAGTACTTTAACCACAGGATCATGCAGTAGGGGCCCCATTGCTTCCTACACATTCCCTTGAAACTGAGTGTGGCTCTAGTGGGGGCTAAACAGTCCAAGGTTTCCTAGGATTAGGAGTTTCTTCTCTATCAGGCTGGGACAGATAACAGAACCCTGGCATGTCCAGTCCACTGAATTCCAACTCCATTTGGGAATGCTAGACCCAGTCCTTACTCTTTTGCTGTTCCCTGGGCTACTTCCTATCTTTATCATCTACCCCAGCCACCTGCCCTGTTTCTCCCTCTTTGATGTGTTTGTTTTGTCTGGTAGTATCTTACCAGTCTGTTAGAGGACTGCTGTCTGCAAAACATCTCTTTCCCTCTCTAATAGGGATTTCTCCCCCCAAACTGAGGTCCTGCACCTTTCATGAGGCCCAGGTGTTTCTCTCACTAATTAACTGCCTCCCAGTTACTCAGTGAGTTAACTACTCCCAGGTGAACCTGAGCTGCCTCATTCTCTCTTGTGGAGCAAATCAGAGGTTGGGTGGGCCTCTGACCCCTTTAGAGGGCCACATAACCCCTGGTAGACCATCATACCTCTGTGTTAGTTAGGGTTTTAACTATGTAATTCTTAGTTTCACTCAGGGAAAATAGGTTTGAGAATATTGGCCTTATGTGGCTCTGACATGGGAGTTAAATGATGTTTAGAGCACTGTGTTCTTTATTTGTTATTTATCAGTTGATTTTTATGGCGTTGAAGGTTTATATGGCTATTATTTGTAAAAGCAGGTTATTTGACAATATTGCTGGTATAAAATTATACTTCTGATATTATTTTTGTAAAAAAAAAAGCATTAAAATTACATTTCTGAAGTATTGAAACTATTATTTCAGGAATAAAAACAAAGTAAAATGAGATACACAAACTAGCCTATGTCGTATATTGCTGTGAAAGATGTACAGGTTAGCTGAAACTCATTGCTATCTTCAATCTGCAGCTAACAATAAAATATCTGCTTTCTGGCTTAAGGTACTGACAGTTGGGGGAGCTAATTTTGATTAATGACATCTATTGTGTAGCACCAAATACTCAGATTCTGACCTTAAACAACCCAGTCTTGCACTGTAATTTCCAAGAATGTCATCTGCTGTTCTTGTTTTTTAATCAGACCTCACAAGACAGTCTGACTCTGTTCAGATATATGAAGAACCTTTTCGTGCACTAAGTGATCTTGGTGGACCACTAGGGTCATATCTGAGCTAATACTGGTCATACAGTTGGGTGGGGCTATAGAATAGGAGTGGTAAATGGAAGCCTTCTCCACTCTGCATTTAAAGATACAATTATACATTTCTTAGAAGTAGGTGTGTTAACTTGTGCTGTGCAAAACTTGCCCGTTTGAATTCATTGAAACTAGTTTGTTCACACAATGTGGTTGATTCATGGCCATTGAGATTCTTTTGGCATTTAAAGTCTCCTTGACCCCATGCTCCTCATCTGAACTCTAGTCAGCAAGCCTCTTGCTGCACTCTATCCCATACCCCAAATCCACTATAAAAATCTCTTTGGGTATGTCTACACTACCACCCTAGTTCGAACTAGGGTGGTTAATGTAGGCAACCAGAGTTGCAAATGAAGCCCGGGATTTGAATTTCCCGGGCTTCATTTGCATATTGCCGGGCGCCGCCATTTTTAAATGTCCGCTAGTTCGGACTCCGTACCCACGGCTACACGCAGCACGAACTAGGTAGTTCGGATTAGGCTTCCTATTCCGAACTGCCATTACTCCTTGTTTTGTTTTTATTGCTTAAAAGGTTCTTAACATTATTATGGAGGTTGAGATCCCCAGAAAAAATGGTATAATTATAAGAAAGTTTAATTCAACCAAAGATCTTGCAGATATATTAAGAAAAGAGTGTTGTGCCTTTGTAACCCACATACGTAGCATATGTCTATACTGCACAGCTATTGTGAAATAAGCTATTCTGGAATAGTTATTCCAAAATAGCTTATTTCGAAATAGCACCTGTACAATGCAGGGAAGCCTCAAAATTAGTCTGAGGCAGGCTGATGTAATTCACCCTAATGTAGATGTGCTATCCTGATTTAGAGCCCCAGGAGGCACCGGCAAGGAATAACTTAGAATGGCCCTGATGAGGGGCTATTTCAAAATAGAAGCAGTGGAGCATCCACACACATCTTATTTCGAAATAGCTACTTTGGAATAGGTGTTATTTCTCGTAGAATGAAATTTACAGATTTCGGAATAAGTCGTCCATTATTCTGAAATTATTTTGAAATAACAGAATGGCTATGTAGATGCTCACATTGCTATTTTGAAATAACGCTAGTTATCTCAAAGTAACGGTGCAGTGTAGCCACACCCCTCATGTGGCTTACTGTCCCATTTAGAGGCACTTAGAGCACTTACAGCAAGAGATAAGAACAAGGGTGCTCTGCAGCCTAACCTGCGAGCCAGCTGGCTTTCAGCTCAAGTGGTAGAGACTCCTATATTAAGCACTAGGTGACCTGGGTTCAAATCCACCTGGTAGCTGTTACAAGTGGGGGCTTAAGTGGGTCTCTGAAGCTCAGGATGTGCTCTATCAACCTAGGGGAAGTATGTAACCTGCACACTTAGAGTGGCTTGCTGTCCCATGTGGCACTTAGACCATTTACAGTGAGAGATAAGAACAAGGGTGACCTACAGCCTGAGCTAGTTGGCTTTATAGCTCAAGCTTTAGAGGCTTCTACACTAAGCTCCAGAGCTCTAAGGTTTAAATCTGCCTTGTGGTGGTTACACCTTCTCCTCAAAGGATTTTCCAGAGAAACAACCTGATTACTTCTGTGGCTAGAAAGAACACACACTGTAGACCACTAGAAGTCAACTTAAGGAGTGTTTTGTGCATGTCAGTGAAGTGTATTTAAACAATACAGATTGTTTAGATACTTTAGATACAATTGCACTGATAGGCAGAGGCAAAATATCAAAAATAGATTAGAATAACTATTTTGAAGAGTGACTCATATTTATGGTCCCACTATTCACTTCTTTGACATTCCAAGAATAAGATTGAACTGAGGATGGTTAGGTAATAGGTGGGATGAGCTGTAGGCACACTAGGGAAAAGAGGTGCAGTGTGAGGGAGCTGACCCAGTGCTCAGTGAGTCTTCTGGATCTTGGCTGGAAGTCAATATAAACCAGTGAAAGTTTAGAGGTTCAGTAAAAGACATCTTAGATAACAATAGTGTGAATCCCAGTTTCTTGGCTTTATTTTTGGTAATAAAGTAAAACCCACTGAAGACAAGCTAAGATCTTTGTAAGAAAAATAGAAGTCTAGAAAAGAAAAGTGATGCGGTGGAACCTTCCAATTCCAATAAGAATTTTGTTCTGTTTTTGAAATAACAACAAGGGGATATATAGAATGAAATATCCCCATTGTTGCTATATTGAACCACAAAACAACACAATATTTTGCTAGGGAAAGAGCAAGCAAAACTGGCTAGCAGCTGACTAGAAACTAAAGTACACATAACCAATCTCTTTCTTTTCAGTGACCATCATTAATTGGGCCTGACTTTCCCCTTTGGATTAACCACAACTGGTTGATATGATTTTAAACATGACTGTTCTTATCTATCTTGTTGAGTGCTAAATCATGCTTAATATCTTGTTAGTCACCGGACTGTAAAACACAGTCATTTAACAGCATAGATGAGCATCTATGAAAATTTAAATTTTAAGCAGGAGTAAATTTCCAGGAGTCAGTGGAGTTACATTGATGTAAATTGCAATGTATATGAGAGGAGATTTCTGTTCTTAGCTTAACCACATTAAATATGTTTATAAAGATGAGTATAAACTCTTGCATGTCCAATTACGTTAACTAGAAGCATTTCATTCTTTATTAGTGTAAACATCCATTCCACTTTTCATCATTAGCCTCGCTTAAAAAGTCATAAATACATTGCTCCTGTTTAAAAATATCTATCTATATATATGTTTGCAAATACACTTTGACAGAAAGTCTTATGAGAGAGCTGTTTTGCCAATTATTTTCTGAAAAACTGTTATAGTTTTCAGATGTGAAGATAATCTTACATTACCTCAGCTGACCGGACCCATTGCAGACTCTGGAATGGAATGTATGCATTACTTTTTGCCAATATAGAGGTTATTTAATATAATATGTCTGGAACCAGACTTTTTGCTGAAATTGTTTTGGCCAAGAAACTATCCAGATGAGTTTACTGCAAAACTATGTGCTTTGACTGGAATTTTCAAAAGCAGCCTGGAATGGCTTTATTCAGAACTGGGCAGTGCTAGAGATTACTTCTTTTGGACAATAATCATGAAACCAAAGAACATTTTATGAGAGTCCAGTAATGTTCATATAATGTTAAGATTTGCATGTGGAAAAGCTCTGCTTTTCTTCCTAAATTATTTAGTCACTGTTTGCCTGAAAAAACTTATTTTTCTTTTAGATACAAAATCTCAGTAAGGAGACGGGTGAAGAAGGTGGGAAGGAATTTAACAGAGTAACCATTCATGCAGACGGGGGCTATCATTTTGCTTTACCCTGTTTAGTTATGCATCTTCTTACCCAGAAATGATTAGTGAATATGTCAATAGCTGATGCACCTCAGTGAGTGCAGATATTTTTTACTGAGAGTTTTCTATTCATACCAATAAGTATTTTTTTAAAAACCCAACTACATTATCTAATTCATAGTTGTGTATTCAATACCATGGAACAAAGTGGTATAGCAGTATACATCTGGAGTAAGTCCTCTGTGATCTGCCTTGTGAGGCCTTGATATAGCAAATGAACTAAACACCTCCCTAACTTCATGCAAGAGTCATCCTATTGATTGCACATGTTGTTTGCTGAATCTGGGTTTCATTACAGATTTGCAGTGGTGTAAATGAGATCAGAATTTGACCTTACATACTAAATATTCTACCATCTATAGCTGGGTAGGAGACTGGATCCTATCCCCTCGGATTATGACTGGGACTTAGTAATAATGCTTCTGTTAACTGCCAAACAGAGTACTGCAATGGAGTCCACTTGGCACTGAAACTGTCAGTCCTCAGGAAACTAAAATTAATACAAACTGCATCAATGCACCTCATAAGTAACATGGCTTTTTGCAAGCACATCAAATCCATCCTCTGCTCACTACAAAACCATGCCAAATTCAATGTCTCAGTCCTGATACTCAAGGAACTTAATGATCCATGCCCAGTACCAAAAAGGTAACCTAAAGCTCTGGGAAGATGACCAAGTTTAATAACACTGCACATCTGGCACTATGAGACATGCAGGCAGAGCTTGGCTGTGCAGGAGACAAAATTTCTTAGAGGTTGATCCAAAAATGTAGCACAAACTCCAGAATCTGTGAACCCCAAAATGTTACCACCTTCCATTTCAAGTGCAAAACCCACTTATTCAACCTTCTCTTTACTAATAGCAATGAATATATTAAAGAAATAAATCCACGTGCAACGTCTCTCTTGGGAAGAGTTAAAAAACACATATGACAGATACAAGTCTCTCCGGGCTCATCTAGATTACACGGAATAGTCGAAAGACGATATCTGTGAGAATTTGCATATCTTCTTCCAATCGCACTTTCAAAAGCAGAGCTTTTGAAAGTGAAAGTAGTTTAGACACAGGTTTTTTTCAGTGAACCCCTCCCTTGTCAAAAAGCCGTTCTTTCTCAAAAAATGAGGTTTAAGTGGCTTTTTGACAAAGAGGGGGTTGGCCAAAAAAGCCGCATCTAAAATACTTTCACTTTCAAAAGCTCTGCTTTCAAAAGTGCGATCAGAAGAAGATACGCAAATTCCCGCAGAATTTGCATATCCTCGTTCAACTGTTCTGCATAGTCTAGATGAGCCCTCAATGTTATGCGATTCAATTCACTCTTGGAAGGCTTTTATGTAGTATGTTGATAGATGCAGTATAAGAATCTCAACAGAACAAAATGGAACACTGTCAAAAGAGGCAACTTTACATACTCTAGAACGGGGTTGGCTATCATTTTTAATGGGGGGGGTACTCCAAGAATTTGGTAAATGATCAAGGACTGCACTCTTCCATGATATTAATGGAGGAGGGGCAGGATCTGGGATGGAGGTTGGGTGCAGAAGAGAGCTTGGGATAAGAGGATGGAGTATAGGAAGGGGTATGGGATCTGGGAAGGAGTTAGGGCAAAGGAAGGGTTTGTGACCTAGGGCAGGGGACTGAGGTGCTGGAGTGGGTACAGGGGTTTGGGTTTTGACCTAGGGCAGGAAGGAGTTATGACCTGGGACAGGGATTGGGGTGCTGGATCTGGGAGGGTGTATAGGTGCAGGAGTAGGGATGCAGAGGGTTTGGGTTATGTGAGGCAGGGCTGTAGGAGGGTGGGACTGAGGTGCCAGAGGTAGACTATGGCCAGGAGATGCTTGCCTGGGAGACTGCCAGCCAGCAGCCCAGCATGTTCCTGCCTATATGTGTGGCTCTGATGCCTGCAAAGGGTGAGAATGGTTTTGGGGGCTTAGTCCATATACTTCTCAAAAGCACCTATGAATCCATTTGAATCCATGTATCACTTATATTTTTCAAATGAATCTGATGGCTCTTTTTTTTTTTTTTGTCAAGGCAAGAGCCACATTACAGAGTGCACATTACACAATGCAAATACAACAGTAAGCATAAGCAAATCAGAAATATTCCAGCCTCAGTAAGAATAAAGCCAGCTTCTTTCTTGCATTCCCTTGGTTGTATGTTATGGTTCTTATCTGCACACAAGTTATAACCTATTGATAAATCTATTATATCTACTCCAGTCCGAGTGAATAGCAATGACCCAATGCCTAAGAATCTATTTGGAGTCAATGGAGCATTATGTAGGATCAGGAAGCTGCCCATGCAGACCTAGTTTAAGAATTGAGTTCTATGTATCTTGCAAACTCCTACAGATGCAACTGAATCTCATTGAACTCAGTGGAACAGTTAACATGAATACTTGTATATGCATATTGAGTTCCTTATTTTTAAAAAAGGAAAACAAAATTTAAAAATCAACTAATTTTGTTCAGTCTTGATCTTGATTGTGATTAGATCTGAGTGAATAATTCAAACAAATGTAACTTCTTTTTCTGACTATGCAATATCCACAAAAAGATGGCAGTTTCCTTTAATGTATTTGTCTGAAATTACTCAATGAATTTTTTACAGGTTTTATTAACGTCATAGATTGATCATGACAATTTCTGTGAGCTGTGCTGATTGGCCATTCACATGGCAGTGTTTTAAGCACAATTTAGGTGTGTAAGCACTGATTATTATGTAGGGTCTAAATATGTAAGATTATGGTCTTACGTCTCTGATTGGTACCTGCATTGTACAAGATGCAATACAGATGTATAAGAGAAAAACAGTCCTTGCCCCACAAATATTACAGTCTAACTAACTTAATAAAGACAAAGAAGGCTATGACAAAAAAAGATGAGTGGAGATCAAAGTAATAATGAGACAGAATGATTAACTTTTGGACACATTTCTAGTAGGAATATTCACATAATAATTTAATATGTGGCTTCTGCCAATATTTGCACATGTGACCCTGCAGTTCACTTTCTGTGAGCATTCAGATATATTTGGTAGTTTTGTTTTTCGCAATATTCATCTAGTTTTACTTGTTGGGTTTTAGTTAATTGGTACTAATTATTCAGTTGGTCATAGCACACATAACTTCTCACTCTACAATGTGACTTATCTGAGTGAATTTAAACATTTTTTGGTAATGGCATGTCATTCTGCCTGTTGCAAAATTATATTTTTGCTGTCCCTAGAGGTCTAATTCAGCCCCACAGCTGGATCAACAAAATCACACTGAATGATTCATTTGCTCTTATCCCTACTAGCTTGCTATAACTCCACAATGAGTCAGGTCTAGAACAAATGCCAAGCTTCTTATATGACCACATCTAAGCCCTTTCTTTAAGTGTGAATATGAAAGGTTTCTAAATCTCATTTAATTTCTTATTCTCTGCCAGCAAATCTGAAATGAGAAATAACTGATGCTACATTGGAACCATATGGACATCAAACAGATGCTAAGAAAAGTATATACCATATTACATATTGGTTTGCTCATAGGCTACGTCTACACTGGCATGATTTTCCAGAAATGCTTTTAACGGAAAAGTTTTCCATTAAAAGCATTTTCGGAAAAGAGCGTCTAGATTGGCAGGATGCTTTTCTGCAAAAGCACTTTTTGCAGAAAAGCGTCCGTAGCCAATCTAGACGTACTTTTCCGCAAAAAAGCCCCGATTGCCATTTTCGCGATCGGGGCTTTTTTGCGGAAAACAAATCTCTGCTGTCTACACTGGCCCTTTTGTGCAAAAGTCTTTCGGAAAAAGACTTTTGCCCGAATGGGAGCAGCATAGTTTTTTCGCAAAAGCACTGACAATCTTACATGAGATCGTCAGTGCTTTTGTGGAAATTCAAGCGGCCAGTGTAGACAGCTGGCAAGTTTTTCCACAAAAGCAGATGATTTTGCGGAAAAACTTGCCAGTCTAGACACAGTCATATGGTATTGAGTACCACCTAAGAGATGCTGAATGCCTTTAAGTCTGAGAAAAATCTGACAAATGTACATTTTTTTCTTTGGAACTGGCTCCGTGAGTGGCGAATGGTCACAAATCACGTGTTGTTGCATCTGGTTATCTGATTAGCTGACCCTACTCCATGTGATCAGGTAAGTTAACAGAAACATTTTTGACTTCTAGACATAGTGGTTGCAAATTGTATATGGCAGCTTTGATCACTCAGAGAGAGAACCTGTCTGCAGCAGCGGCTATAAGTAGTAATGTTTGGAGGAGCTGATGGTACCATCCTCTTGTGTGCCACTGATAATATTTTGGAACCGTGACCAGTCTTGGTGGTTCCTTGAACACACAGCAGAAGAAAGCAACAACATAAAACTGATGCAAGGTTGTGGAGAAATAGGACCATAGAATACAGATCGTAAGAATCAGTAATGTTTAAAGATATGAATTAGTCCATTGCTGAATCAGGGTGTCATGGGCAATGTTCCCTCTAGTTTTTTCCATCCATGTGCAGGATAAATGTTATGTGCCTTGAGACGGGTAAATGTGCCCCAGCTGTAATAACACAAAACCTAGCTGTAGGTGCTCTGCTAATCAGCTGGGCAGCATTTGACTCTCTCCTGGGTGGCCACTCAAGTGCACAACTTATAGGGAACACTGGTCAAGGGGCTAGTACACCCTCACACTTTGGACAGGGATAATGACCCGCCTGGTTGAGTTTGGATGGCTGCTCCTGGCCTGGATGCATTGTGGCCTTATGGCCAGCATCCATGAGGCAACACTACTGGTTAGGGCTGCAAGGTCTCCTGGCCATGTTCAATATAACTACTTTCTCTGCCAGGGCAGCACAGCCTAATGGCCAGAGCCAATAGGGTTGTACTTTCTGTCAGGATTGAGTGGCCTAAAAGCCAGTGTCAGCAATATTGGTGAGGTGGGCCAACACTCCAGAGTGTGCAGTGGCCAAGATAGGAGGACCCAATTCCTTCCTCTCCACCAGATCCCAACCCTGGGCCCTGCCAGTGGTGGGGTTCTCGCCACCAGTTTGGCAGGAATCCTGGCTAAACACACTGGACTAGTCTCTAGTTCTACAATTAATTCCTTGAAAAGTTTCCCTTGGTCACTTCCTATCTGTTCCTCAGCGAGTTGCTTTCTTGGTCTCTTCTCTCTTTGTGGCACCCTGAGCCCAGGGGCTATGAGTTGTCTTCCTCTGGTTTCCCTCAGTGTCCTGGAGTGCAGCTGGTCCTTCTGCATGAGCCTGCATCACTCCTTCTTCTCCAATGGTCAACCTAAACTGAGCTGCTCTGTTTCATTTATAGCCTGCTTCCAGCTGGAGCATGCCCAGCAGAACCGAGGGGCAGGGCCCCTGAGCCCAAAGAGAATGATTAATCTTTGCAGAACCTGTATGGGGTTGGTATATCCCACCACACAAGGCCACAATGCTGATGCATTCCTTTTACTCACTCAAAATCCCCATACTCTAAGAGTACATCTACATTGAAGAGCTATTTTGGGATATTGGAAGTATTCTAATGTCTATTGAAGCAGCCCATTATTTCAAAATAGATTTCAAAATAATGGGTAGCTTATTCCGACATCCCCGTAATCTTCATTCCACGAGCATTAAGAGGTATTTTGGAATAGCATTTTATTTCAAAATTTGGCACGGTGTAGACAGTGCCAAATTATGAAATAAGCTATTTCAAAATGCACTTGAAATAAGCTACGCAATTTGCATAGCACAAATTGCATAGCTTATTTCAAGCTAAGGGTGAAATAATAGAATCAGGGAGGAATAATTGTGTCTCTTGTAGCTGGCTTCTCTTCTGTTGGGAGAAATAGGGTTTAGGAGTACTAAAACCATTATGGCATAAACTTTCACTTATATAAAATCATAAACATTTCCCTAAATCCTTACGTCTAATTGTTAGGCTTTGCCCTATTTTCTACATTTCTTTCCAGGCTCTTTCTTGTTTAATTTTCTCTCCTACTTACATCGTAACAGCAGGCTGTGAAAGACTATACTTTTTTTTTCTGGAAAATGTGGCATTCTGTAAACAGGACTGAACCAGAACTAATCTCCAGGACATTCTATTTCTAACCTCTAGAAATGCTTCTAGATCAGTAGCCACAGTCACCCCCTCTAGGGTCCTATTCTTTATTGAAATCCATGCATGCAGAATGAGGCCCATAGATAAATAAAAATGACCCTGATTCTTCATGGAGCTGAATATCCCTGCCAGGTGAATGCCCTTGGCTCCTGTTGACTTCAGTAGTGATGAATTCAAGCTTGACTATGAAACATGATAATAGCTAATGCCTCAAATGGTCAACTACAGTTAAACTCTGACCTGAGGAGCCATAAATAACTATATTGGATGGGAGTGGCTTGGGTGAGGTTGTGGCTGGCAACATAGGGTTGGGGTAGCCAACATGGCTGGCCTACTGCAGCTGGTGGCCAGGACTCAGGACTCAGCAAGGCTGGGGTGAGCAAGCTGGTGCTCAAGTCAACGGGTGAGGCTGGTGGGCAACCCAGCTTCAGGGCAATTGGCGTGGGTTGACCGGAACACAATCCAGCTGATTGTTGGTAGGTGGAATTTTGAACAGACGAAACTATGAAGAACTATTCAAAATATTAATATGTCAATTCACATTGTATATGAAGTATTTTACTACAGATTCCTTTATAACAGTAGTTCTCAACCTATTTACCATTTTAGGCCACATCCAGTACTTACCTACATAGTCCTGAGGATGTTACATGGGGCAGCAGCTCTGTGCTCACTGGGCCACAAGTGAGAACCACCACTCCATAGCCTGCTGTAAGCAACACAAGAATTTCTATGTTGCAATAAGCCATGTACAGTATGTGTCAATGAATTTTCCTTTGGAACCTCAGATGTGTTGGAAACCACAGCTTTCAAAGGCTTTGTCAAGAGGCTGCCTCCCAACAGACATTGCCATAAAGACAGAACACTTAATGAAATATGTTTAAACTAATTGGGCACAAAAAAGTAAAAAATGTTATAATCAATAATGTGTACAAGGTTAGGTCAATGATAGGATCTCAAAGAATGATCCTTTAAGCTTTCTAATCCTAGCTTTTCCAGAAGCCATCAATATGAGCATCACAGTCCAAAAGTTTTGGCAACATAATCTTCAGATGAAACTAAAGAAAGAAACCCTTTATAATTTAAATGCTCTCAACAGTTTCAAAGTTTAAGAAACAAAGTATCTTTCATGAAACATTTCAGAGTTGCTTAAACATTTAAACAAATTCTAAAGTAAAAATTGAAGTGTGTAGTGGAAAAATATTTCAGAGAAAGATACCTGAAGGGTAAGGTAGATTGTTTTTAAATGAGTCTAAATGTATCAGCTGTTTCTTCATTTTCTTTTTTAAAAGGTTTAAATAAAGAGGAGTTGTACTCTTGTTTTCTATTTTCCTTTCCTTTCCATTTGTTTCCTTTTTGGTTGTTTGGAAATCAAAGGTTTGGGTTTTTTTTTAATCCACTTAATTATATTTTACTTTCTATGTTTCCATTAGTTCTAATTAAACATCTAGGCTACGTCTAGACTGGCCCCTTCTTCGGAAGAGGCATGCTAATTTCTAACTTTGGAATAGAGAAATCCGCGGGGGATTTAAATATCCCCCGCGGGATTTAAATAAACATGGCCGCCGCTTTTTTTCCTGCTTGGGGAAAAGCCGGAAAAGAGCGTCCAGACTGACGCGATCCTCCAGAATAAAGCCCTTTTCCGGAGGATCTCTTATTCCTACCTGAAAGAATAAGAGATCCTCCGGAAAAGGGCTTTATTCTGGAGGATCGCACCAGTCTGGATGCTCTTTTCCGGCTTTTCCCCAAGCCGGAAAAAAAGCGGCGGCCATGTTTATTTAAATCCTGCGGGGGATATTTAAATCCCCTGCGGATTTCCCTATTCCAAAGTTAGAAATTAGCATGCCTCTTCCGAAGAAGGGGCCAGTCTAGACGTAGCCCTAGTATTTGCTCCAAGCCAGAAATCTTGTGTCTGGATGACTGAGTCAAATTAAACATCAGGGGAAGTAGCAAGCCTGTGTGATAATTGAGCAAGAAACCTCCAGGCTTAGGATCTAATTCAGAATGTAGAGCTAAGCACATGCTTACATCCATCCTGAATCAGGAAAGCACTTAAGCATGTCATTCTAATGGGTGTTAAGCATACGTTTAAGAGATTTCTGGAATAGGAATGCTTTCTGAATTGGGACTTTAGTGTACATCTAGACTGTATCCCTCTATTGACAGAGGGATGTAAATGAGGCACTTTGAAAGTGCAAATGAAGCAGGGATTTAAATATCCTGTGTTTCATTTGCATAATCACATCATGGTGCTCTTTCGAACAAGTGCCATTTCGAAAGTAAAAACGCGCTCTAGATGCGGTTCTGTTGAAAAAGGCAGGCTTTTTCAAAAGATTCTGTACTCCTCAAAAAATGATGTGATTATGCAAACGAAGTGCGGGATATTTAAATCCCTGCTTCATTTGCACTTTCAAAGTGCCTCATTTACATCCCTCTGTTGACAGAGGGATGTAGTCTAGATGTACCCATAGTGGCAACTGATTATTAGGGGGAATAGAAAAGTAAATTGCTAAGGTTGAGTGTGGGAGATGGGAAAAGATACTGAAGTGGACAATGGTGATGGAGATTGGATAGGAATTAGGAAGACAAGAAATTCTCTTCTGGGGATTTTTTTTCTCTTCAGGGCAGGGGCAGCTCTCTCCTCTGAATGGGATTCCAAAGCAATACAAGATGAAATCTGTCCTTGGGATGCATGGTTCAGTGCACCTTGCAAGAGTTCTGACTAGCCATAAACATCCCTGCCTGAGAGGCATGTGCTTCTGCAGCCACAGGGATCAGGAGGAAAAAGAGTGAGAGAAAGTCTAGGCAATGTGTATATGCACCGAAGGCTTAAGAGCTTTGGAGATGAAATATGTGGGGGTGTAGAGAAAATTTGTTTTCAAAATAGAAGACACAAGAGCATTCTTCTCAGCAGAGGGAAAGTAGCTCAAAGAGACATTGTGGTTAGATCAGGGCAAGGAGTGGAGGAGAGAGAATGGACAGGCGAGGATGAGGACAAGGGGTAAGGCTGAAGGTTATTTCTAATTTCAGTCCTTTACCCCTGGAGATGAATATAAGAACAGCCATATTGAGTCAGAGCAATGGTCCATCAAGCATAGACCATGGCCTCATCACTTTTTTCCCGGTTGTAAGGGTGAGTGATGGAGGGAAGGGTCAGAGAGGAGTGAACGAGGGTCAGGATTTTTGGAGAGAAGAGGCAGCGCAGAAGCAAGGCCTTGGGAAAAGAGGAGATGCAAGGATTGGGCCTCAGGCTGAATGGGTGGTGCAAGAGCGGAAGCTCAGGAAGAAGGGGTGGCATGGGAGTGGGGCCTCAGAGGGCAGGATGGCATATGGGGTGGGACCTCCACTTTGAGAGGGCTTCTGTTGCTCTTCCCCAGAATCCTGTCTTCCACGGCAGTCAATGCCAGGTGCTTCAGAGGCAATGTACAGAGCAGGGGCTGCTTTTCTGAATGCCAAGCTAGTGCTCCAACCACTGTACCTTCTTTCCTCTCCCAAGAGAAAAAATTGTAATCTTTAATTAAATAATATTTTCCTCAATGAAAAACATACCCAGTTTTTTCAATCTTCCCTCATAGGTCATGTTTTCTAGATCTTTAATCTTTCATTTTTGTTGATCTTCTCTGGACCTTCTCCAATTTCTCCACATCTTTCTTGAAATTTGGCATCCAAAACTGGATACAATACTCCAATGCAGAGTAGAGAGGAAAAATGACTTCTTGTGTCTTGCTTACACCACTCCTGTTAATGCATCCCAGAATCATGTTTGCTTTTGTTGCAACAGTGTCACACTGTCTCAAATTTATTTTGTGATCCACTATAGCTTCTAGGTCCCTTTCTGCAAGACTGCTCCCTAGACTGTCATTTCCCATTGTATATGTATGTAATTTATTGTCCCTTCCTATGTGGGGTACTCTGTATTTGTCCTTACTCAATTTCATACTATTTACTCAGACCTTTTCTCCAGTTTGTCCAGATAATTTTGAATTACAATCCTATCAGCCAAAGCACTTGCAACCCCTCCCAGTTTGGTATCAAACTTTGTAAGCATACTCTTTATGCTATTATCTAAATAATTGTTTAAGATATTAAACAGACCTGATCCCAGCACTGATCCCCCCCCCCCACCCCCACTTATTATGCCCTTCCAACATGACTGTGAACTATTGATAACTACTCTCTGGGAATGGTCATCCTCCCACATCATAGTAGTCCTATCTAGGTTGTATTTACCTAGTTTAGTTATCAGAGGGCCACGTGAGACTGTATCAAATGCTTTACTAAACTCTGGGTATACCACATCTACCATTTCCCCCTTAGCCACAAAGCTCCTTATCTTATCAAAGAAAGCTTTCAGGTTGATTTGTCATGATTTGTTCTCTGCAAATCCATGCTGACTGTTACTTATCACCTTATTATATTCTGGATGTTTGCAAATGGATTCCTTAATTATTTGTTCCATTATCTTTCCTAGTATAGAAGTTAAACTGACTGTTCTGTAGTTTTCTGGGTTATCCTTTTTTCCTTTTTTATAGATGAACACTATATTTGCCCTTTTCCAGCCTTCTGGAGTCTCTCCTGTCTTCCATGACTTTTCAAAGGTAATAACTAATAGCTCAGATACTCCTCTATCAGCTCCTTGAGGATTTTAGGATGCATTTCATCAGGCTCTTGTGACTTGAAGACCTATAACTTGTCTAAGTAATTTTTAACTTTTTTTTCCCTATTTTATCTTCTAAACCTACCTCATTTTCACTGGCTTCAGGGGGTAGCCGAGTTAGTCTGTTACAGAAAAAAACAACAAATGGTTTGCTAGCACTTTCTAGACTAACAAAACATGTAGATTGTATCATGAGCTTTCATGGGTTGTGCTGTGGCCTGTGGACCATTTGTTGTTTTTCTCATTTTCACTATCATTCAGTATGTTAGGTGTCCAATCATCACCAACCTACTTGATGAAAACTAAAATAAAGAAAGCATTAAGCACCTCTGCCATTTACACATTTTCTGTTATTTGTAACTTGGCCTACTTTCCACTTTTTATAGGACTCCTTTTTTATTTTTAGATCATTCAAGATCTCCAGGTAAAGCGAGAGCAGAACATTGAACTTGTGAAATATCCATTCAGGTTGTAGAGAAATTATTTATTTAATAGGCATTTGCCATTCCCTGGTATATAGTGTCAGTGTCTGAATTTCCTGTGTTAGGCTACGTCTAGACTACATGCCTCTGTCGCCAGAGGCATGTAGATGAGGCTACCAGGCATAGGAAAATGAAGCGTCGATTTAAATAATCGCCGCTTCATTTAAATTTACATGGCTGCTGCGCTGAGCTGATCAGCTGTTTGTCGGCTCAGCGCGGTAGTCTGGACACGCGGGTGTCGACATCAAAGGCATTTGTTGACCACCCAGGTATGCCTCCTGGAATGAGGTTTACCTGGGTGGTCAACAAATGCTTTTGATGTCGACACCCGTGCGTCCAGACTACCGCACTGAGCCAACAAACAGCTGATCGGCTCAGCGCGGCAGCCATGTAAATTTAAATGAAGCGGCGATTATTTAAATCGCCGCTTCATTTTCCTATGCCTGGTAGCCTCATCTACATACCTCTGGTGACAGAGGCATGTAGTCTAGACGTAGGCTTAGTCTACAGAATCTTAGTTTAAGGTTTGCTTTAAAAATATTTTTAATGAGTGTGTTGCTGAAGATAGTAAAATCACATCTCTAAAAAATCATCATCCCTCCATCCTGGTTGGCTGTTGGCCATAGGGGCCCCACTTTAATAGTACTGCGTAAGGTCCCATAAATTCTTAGGATGTCCCTGAGAGGCATCCATGGTCAGGGTGTCTGGCTGGCTGCAGGCACAGGTGGAGGAGTCAGGAAAATTATTGGCCCAGGTGATGTGGCTCTTCCTAACCACTGTGACTATCTCGGGACTCCATCTTACAAACTCCCTCTCAGACTCTCCTGTTTGCGGTTCCCTGGTCACTTAGTCTGTGGCTTTTAAAGCCAACTCTCCTTGTTAACCACACAGGGGGTTAATTGAGGCTGACGATTATCAAGGGTAATCAAGGGAAAAAGGCTCAAACAATCCCCAGACACACAATCCCAAATGACACAATAACTAAAATACTGAAAGAGAAAGAAAAATGCAACAGTTATGCAAATTCATTCACCCCAAAGTTAGTACTCACACCTTGCTTATTCAGCAAAGGGATCTTCTTCTCTCCCTCTCAAACACCCCTGTTTGTGGTCCCCAGTTCTGTACCAGTAGAGGAAATTGATTCTCTCTGGATGTTCCTTAGAGGGCAGATTCACAATGGTCTGAAAAATGATGAACCTGGCCCAACCATTCATCCACACAGGATGTGAAAGCATGAAAGAGTTCAGTTAGCCTGCAAACATGACTTTCCTATAATAGCAAATACATTTGAGCAGAAAGGGTCAAGGAAGTGAAAAGGTTAGACGAAAAAATGATACATGGTACTGAACAAGAAGATGAGATTGTAGCAGATACCAAAGTTTGTGTGGATAACTAATGGAGGACCAACAAGTTATCAAGTTACCATATCTCCTTTTGTCTGTTTCATCGGTACCAAGAGTGGTCCTATCTATTGCAGCCATCATTTAATCTAATTCCTCTCCCTGGCTTTTAACATTTAAAAAGGTTTTTCTGACACATTCACTGGCTCTCTTCTATAGCAGTTATCAGAACCGAATGAAGAGCAAAGAGTTAAAATCTCTCCACTTCAAGTGCTGAACACCAAGTAGTTTCCACTGCTCCAGTTTGTAAGAATAGACCGATTTAATTTATGTCCTTTTCACTTTTAAAACTTCCTGGCTTTTCATTCACAAATCACAAGTTTGTCTTCCTCCCGGAAAGGCTTTGCTTTTGTTTTTGTGACCTCTATTTGTAGGACTCCTAATTAGCACGCAGCACTGATATTTGCTGTCCTACAAGAACCGTGCTGCTTTGGGATCCAAAAGCAAAATAGCAACCATTTTGGCAGATGCTTAGTGGAAGTTCTTTCACTGAACCATGTACTCCAGAACCATTAGCTTACACAAATGCCTTGCTCCAGCATCCACTGAAGATAATGGGAGCAGGTCTGAGTATACAGGTAAGATAGGTATTTAGATTTCTACATATTAACAGTTAATACTTTTAAAATGAAGCTATTGTCAGTTTTTTCCCCAAAAATCTTTCCCTGCTTCTATAGCATTGATTGTCATTTTCCAATTTTCCATGTTATCATTGTCATTTCCCCATAGCCTGTACATGTTCATTCTGGGTCAGGACAAAATTACAACACCTGCCATTAAAATGAAGCCACACTCAGGTATGATAACTCAATTCATGGTAAGGCAAAGCTTCCATTAAATCAAAGTTTTTCCAGAGTAATAGCTGCCACATTTGACTCCCATTTGGGGAAAAAAACCATATTGCACTCTGTGGTGATCTGATATAAATTCTTAAACTGAAACATATCACAAATATTAAAGTCTTGTCCAATGTTCCCTCTAATTTTTTTCCATCCATGTGTGGATTCTTTCCATCTATGTGCTGAATAATTTTTATGTCACTGAGACACATGTGAGTGTGAACCACAAGCAGAAACACAAAACCTAGCTGTGGGCGCTCTGCTAATCAGTTGGGCACCATTTGAATGTCTTCTGAATGGCTGCACAAGTCCACAGCTTACAGGAAACACTGGTCTTGACAGTCAGACTCATTTTACCAGCAGCTTAGTGCTAGTGCCATTGTCTCACCATGTTTGCCCTGTACATTGAAGTGTTAGCAACAATATGTGTTGGAATGATTGAGTTTTCCATCACCCAGAGATCAACAAATGTATCCCTCAACATTCCTGTGAGCGAAAAAGAGTATTATCCCCATTTAACCAGTGGAACATTGACACCTGACTGAAAGGTCGTTCACAACATCATAAAGGAAGTTTGTAGCAGAGCTGGGACTTGAATGCTGATTGTTAGAATCTGACATCAATACCTGAACTATAGGATCTATCTTTTGATCTAATCAGCTAGGCTATATCTAGGCTACAAGCCTCTTTCGAAAAAGAGTGTGTGGACTACAACCAGTACTTTCGAAAAAGCAAGCCACTCTTTTGAAAGAGAGCACCCAGGCAGTCTGGATGCTCTCTTTCGAAAAAGCTCAGTTTGCATTACATAGCACCTTTTTTCGAAAAAGCTCTTTTGAAAAAAGGCATTCTTCCTCGTAAAACGAGGTTTTCCACGGTCGAAAAAACTGCCGCGTTCTTTCGATTTACTTTTGAAAGAACTAGACTCAGGGGAAATTTTTTTGAAAAAAGGCCACTTTTTTTTCAAAAAATCCCTGTAGTCTAGACACACCCTTAGAGAGACATCCTTTTCTCAAGAATGTTCAAACCCAGAAATGGTTCCTACTCCCTTTCTCCCTGTTTTGGTACTCTTGTTCCTCCTAGGTTCTATGGTGGGACAGCTCTCACAGAACTGATTCTGTGTACTGGGAAGAGGACATCCCCACTTCCTTTCCCTTGTCTAAGAAAAGTCAGAGGGAATTATATGCCCCACATTCAAATAGAGATTTTGTTATTAGTAATGATTTTCCAGAGGAGCTTATCATGTGCCTCACCACCTCTGTGGGACAGGATGTAGGTCGGGTAGGACTGTGATTTTAGCACTTGGTCTGTAGGAACTTCCAAAAATACAAGTCTCCTACTACAGCATGATGAATTTTCTAATTAAAAGTTTTGTGTGTCAGCCATGTGAATAACAGTGTGAAGCATATTTTGTTACTTGAGGAAACATCCTAGATCTCTCCTTTTTCAAAACTAAGAGTGGTGAATTGTTTAGTACAGCTAAAACTAAAATGTGTTGGTGCTTCACACATATAGCAGTGACAAAGCACATGGTAAAATTACCTTGACAGAAGTAGCATAGGTGTATCTAACTGTGCGCACAGTTTAATTTTTTAAACTAGATACACAGCAATATTCATGTTTACAGCATTTAATTAAGTAAAGCACAGAGCAGTAATCTCTAAGCACTTTCTCTACTATATCTAGTTCATAATTACTTGACTCAAAGTGCACATTACAAATGGTGCTCTAATTCTGGTCATGACAGTGAGTGACTAATGTATATCCATTATTAACCATGTTTATCAATTATTTTAACATTTGTGTTTTCATCCCCATTATTATAAAGCATAAAAAACAATCAGCACCTGAGGATTTCTTATGAGGAAAAGGGCCTTGATGTTGAAAGAACATTAATCTATCATTACAGGGTGGTGAATGAAGGGTTATTTGGATCAAATTAAAGGAATTCACTTGCAGAGTTGCCAACTCACATTTTTATCATGAGTCTCTTGATACTTGATTTCTTAAAGCCCTTCATATTGGTTTGAGTTACATGGAGATTTCTGCTTCCATTTTTTGAAAAAAGTGAATTTCCAGCATGTTCAATAGAGCTGGTCTGAACATATTAGACAAAACAACCATTTCAGTGACTCTTTTGAGACAGTACCTGCAAGCACATAGCGTGATGGTTGGGGCACTGGGTTGTGAGAGACCTGGGCTATGTCTAGACTACAGAGTTTTTTTGAAAAGAGTGGCCTTTTTTTGAAAAAAAACTTCACCTGTGACTAGACTGCCGTTGCATTCTTTCGAAATTAAATCAAAAGACCATGGTGGTTTTTTTGACAGCGGTAAACCTCATTTTACGAGGAAGAACGCCTTTCTTCGAAAGAGCTCTTTCAAAAAAAGGCGTTCTTGACTGCAAACAGGGCTTTTTTGAAAAAGAGCATCCAGATTGCCGGGGTCCTCTCTTTTGAAAAAGCGGCTTGCTTTTTCAAAAGACTTGGGGCTATATAGACGCTCTCTTTCGAAAGAGGCTTTTTCGAAAGAGCTCTTTCAAAACAGCCTCTTTCGAAAGAGGCTTGTAGTCTAGACATACCCTTGCTTTTCTGCTTTGCCTGATTCAGATAGATTGATGGAAAACTGTGCTCTGATTCAAGTAGAGCAGGAACTTGACCTGGAGTACTGCAGACCTATACATGCATGTGGATTTGATCTGAAAAGGGACAATTCTTTCTGTAAAACATTCTGGGGTTTTGTTTGCATTCCAATGTGGAAAAAATACCAATTTAGAAACTGCAAAATGAAATTGTCATCTGTCAACTTCTTCTCTTAGGCTACATCTACACTGCAGGCTTCTTGCACAAGAAGCTTTTTGCAGAAGAGATCTGCAAAAACTTCTTGTGCAAGAGTGCGTCCGCACTACAAAAGTGCATCGCAAAAGCAATGCACTTTTGTGCAAGAGAGCGTCCAGAATGCATGAATGCTCACTCGAAAGAAAGCTCTGATTGCTATTCACAGAATAGCCACCAAAGCACCTGTGCTTTTTTTGAGTGGCTCTTTTTGCACAAAAACCCCCAGTTGCCCGTCCACACACCTTTTCATGCAAGAACTCTTGCACAAAAAGGAGTTATTCCTCGTAGAAAGAGGAATACCTACACTGCTAAAAACCCCTCTGTTCTTTTGATTTACTGAAAATTTACTTGTGCAAAAATGCACTTGAGGTGTGGACACTCCATGGGTTTTTTCGCAAAAATGACTGTTTTTGTGTAAAAACCCTGTAGTGTAGATGTAGTCTTAAGCATGAGCCCTAATAACTCCAAAGCCAAGAGGTGAACTAAAAGAATACCATGCTTATTAATTTTAAGTCTTGTGATTTTTAAGACAATCTCATGATTTGGGGGGACTTGAGTCATGATTTTGGAGTGCTTGGGGTTGTCAATATTAATGTGGTATAGTTGTTTACTTTTAGGAGAATCTAAGTAGATGTCTTTGTAGATGTGTATTGGTTTTATGGAAATGAAAATATATAAAAGATAGGATTGTTCTTTTCCTCTTAAATTATTAAAAATGCCTTACCAGAAATTTAAGGTCTATAGTTAACATTGTAGGACACGCAAGATCTTATAGCTCTATAGCTTTGATACTGTAGTACAGGCAAATGAATTATTGCTGGTGAACATTTGAATGATCTTTTTTCTATGCCATTATATTAATCCGGCTATGTTTATGGTTTTTTTTACTGTGGGGTAAGATCTTCTGCTGGCACAAACTGGCATTGCTCCACTGACTTCAATTGAACTACACTGAGTTAAATCTAGCTCAGGATCTGACCCATCATTTTCGACATTTGCATTGGAAATCTGATTGTTTTTGGACTCCTTTGAGTTCAAGTGCAGCTTTCTGTTTCTACAGCACAGTTGGCTTTGCTCACAGATGAAGTATGACCTACCTAACAAAGAAAGCTTTGATTGGTGCTTGGCTAGCACAAACCAAAATTAACATTCCCAACAATAATCCTTTGTTTCTTTAAATCTTTTAGATGCTAACAGGTTAAAATATGTCCTGGGCAAAGCTGTGTTAAATTACTTCATGCTACAATTTATAGATTCTACTTTATTTATTTATTGGGACAGGAGAAGAGAGAAAATGTTCAACTTCTTTTGCAATCAAGTTTTCATTAAGTTCAGACCAAATTATCTGGGTCCTCTCTAAGTTCCCTCTCCAACGATTCTGTTGACTCTCTCTGACAGTAATGGTCTGTCTATCTAAGGTACTTATTTATATTAATTCATTATTATAATAGCACAAACTTTATTCTTCCAGCAACACCCTTGTGAAATACAGCCCTGGTACATACACACAAATAGGGTGCATCCACATGGCACAGTTATTTCAAAATAACTAATGTGTTGGGTACTCACCAGGGATGCGGGAGAACCCACCCAGATCAAGCCTCCTACTGTGCCTGAGGAGTAGAAAGGAGTTGAACAAGCATTAGTCATCTTTCCAGCATGTGCCATAACTTGTGGACTATGATATATTTGTGTGTGTGTGTGTGTGTGTGTGTGTGTGCTTGCACTTGGGGGCTATGATTTATTTTTGTGTGTGTGCATGTGTTGGGATGTGACCCTCAATCTCTCCTCTGGAAGCTGTTGAACTCTGGATAAAATAATTAAAGTAATTAGAGCTGGGGTTTACTGAGTTTCCCCAATCTGGATGAGTACACAAATCACTAAGTTAATTCTCATGTTTGTGTGCTCTCTCTGTCTTCTCTCCAAGAGTCAGTTGGAGTCCTTGGTGGTAGAAGTAGATGTGTGGAGGATATGGCAGCACCCCCTGTCTTGAAATGGTTTCCACCATATTCAGGCTTTCCAATTTGGTTAAATGGATCTTGGTACCCCCCTTCTAAAAGTTGTTCTAGTGTTCCTGTTTGGGCTTACTGTTAAACAGCTTAGATGCCTAACTTCAGTGAAGGGTTATAGCTGAAAATGGCAAGTAGAGATAGGAAGCTTCCTGTAGGCTGAACTTGGGTATCTTTGTCAGGGTATGTCTACACTACAATGTTAGTTCGAACTAACGGACGTTAGTTCGAACTAACGTTCATAGGCACTACACTAGCGCTCCGCTAGTTCAAATTTAAATCGAACTAGCGGAGCGCTTAGTTCGAACTAGGAAAACCTCATTTTACGAGGATTAAGCCTAGTTCAAACTTACTAGTTCGAATTAAGGGGTGTGTAGCCCCTTAATTCGAACTAGTGGGAGGCTAGCCCTCCCCAGGTTTCCCTGGTGGCCACTCTGGCCAACACCAGGGAAACTCTATTGCCCCCCTCCCGGCCCCAGACCCATTAAAGGGGCACAGGCTGGCTACGGTGCCCGTGCTAGGTGCAAGCCTGCCAGCACCCAGCCAGCAGACCCTGCACCTGGCACAGCACAGAGCCACCCACCCAATGTCCCCCAGCCCTCCCCCTCCTCCCGGGACCAGGCTGGCGGCTCCCGGGAGCTTGCCCGGGACCGCAAGAGGTGGGCACCTTCCTGGGCTAGTGCAGACATCGTGGACCTCGTCCACGATGTCCGCACTAGGCACAGGAAAGTGGCTGGCTAGGGCAGGAGAGCTGCCAGCCTGGCCACCCAGGAGCAGGTGTGCATGAAAATCAGGGCTGAGACCCCCGACCCTGAGCCCTGAGCTTACAATGGCTGTCCTGGGTCAGACCAAAGGTCCATCTAGCCCAGTAGCATATCTGCCGACAGCGGCCAACCCTAGGGACTCTGGAGGGGATGGACCGAAGACAGTGACCAAGCCATTTGTCTCGTGCCATCCCTCTCCAGCCTTCCACAAACTTTGGGCAGGGACACCACTCCTACCCCCTGGCTAATACCATTCCATGGACCCAACCTCCATGACTTGATCTCACTTCCCTTTAAACTCTGTTCTAGTTGTAGCCTTCACAGCCTCCTGCAGCAAGGAGTTCCACAGGTTAACTCTTTGCTTTGTGAAGAACAACTTTCTGTTACTAGTTTGAAGCCTGCTACCCATTCCTTTCCTTTGGTGTCCTCTAGTCCTTCTTTATGGGAACTCATGAAGAACTTTTCTGAATGCACCCTCTCCACCCAACCCCTGCTTTTACAGACCTCTATCCTGTCCCCGCTCCATCTCCTCTTTTCTAAGCTGAACAGTCCCAGTCTCTGTAGCCTCTCTTCATCTGGGACCTGTTCCCAACCACTGATCATTGTAGTTGCCCTCCCCTCTCCCAGCCTTTCTCTTCCCCTCTCCCACCTCCTTTTCCCAGTCTCCCCCAGTTTTGTTCAATAAAGACAGAGTCAATGTTGGAAGAAACGTTATCTTTATTTTGTACATCAGGAAGGGGGGCTAGGGAAGGGTAAGTGGAAGGAGGTGAGGGAGGAATGGGGTATGAGCCCCCGATGGGGAGGACTGGGCTGGCTCTGCGGGCTTCTGGGGGTGGAAGCTCTCCTGCAGCCCCCCAGTTGCCCCCTCTCCCCAGATGGCAGCCTGCGGCAAGTGCAGCTGGTCTGATGGCCGAGTGCTGTGATGTGCCCAGTGTGGGTACTCCGGGCACTCCAAGCCAGGACTGCTGTGCAAGCGGGGCACCCCTGAGAACTGTCTGTCCGGGGTGGGGGTCGGGTCCCTTTAAGCGCAGCCCTCGGCTAGCCTGAGACAGCATCTCCACGCTCTAAGTCCTCCTCTGATGCCCTGCCGGCACTGCTTCCGGCCATCCTTAAACCCGGTTCAGGGTCCACTTAATGTGGACATGCTAGTTCGAATTAGCAAAATGCTAATTCGAACTAGTTTTTAGTTCTAGACGCGTTAGTTCGAACTAACTCTGTAGTGTAGACATACCCTCAGAGAGAAGTGGGACTCAGCACCCATTTATCTCCCTTTGGCTAGTTTGGACAGCTCCTGCCTAGCATGCTGACTAAGGTGCCTCTTTCTCCCCATTCATGTGAAGGCAGCCTAGGTCTCTAACTCAGGCTTTGTGAGTCACAGTGATTTCCTAGGACCTGTGGTGCTCATTGTCACAATACCTAATTCCTTTTGGGGGCATCCAGGCCTAAATGATTTGCCCAAGGTTACATAGGGAATTTGCAGCAGAGCAGAGCAGAGTTGATCCCTAATCTCCTCAAATCCCAGTAGGTGCTTTAAACACTGAACCATCATTCTTCTAGCAAAGGCACTTAATCTCAGCTGTTCCTAGATGAATTGTCACATTCCGACATACCTGTGCTTCACCTTGGAGGTTTTGAATAGATTTGCATTCTGGTGTGGCAGAGGAATGGGGAGGGGAAGCAATCTCAGACTTGAGGTAAACATTTCAGAATCACCTAAATGACTTTGGCTCCTAAATCCCATTTTCAAAAGTCATTTTTAGAACTCAGATCTCACTCACTTTCAAATGAGTCCTAAGTGCATACGGTAGTTTTTAAATGGGACTTAGGTTAAAATTTTCAAAAGCACTCAAGTGTTGTATTGAGTGCTAGAGGCTTATAGCAGGCACAGTGTTAATAACCAAAGATACTGTGCCAATGCCAGTACCCAAAAGGATGGAAAGCAACAGTCAGGAGATGTGGTCAGGCAGATATTTTAAGGATCAGTGCAGGGGATCCATCCCTAATCATAAATGTAACTTGCTGAAACAAACTCATTTATTTTCCAGTCAAGAAAAATTATACAGTGACTTACACTTCCAATGTCAACAGTGGCAATGCATACACACACACACACAAACAACATGAATGCTACTTAATTGTCTTCATTTTACCTGGAATAACTTCATGGGAATAAATTGAATTACTAATATAAAAGTGGAGTAGCCCTGTATATAGGTATATAGACTTGAACCCATTATGCCTACATATCTTTCAGCATACCTTTCAGTGGCCACTGTTACCACTAGCAGTTTTACATCACTGTACATACTATATATCATTTTTAAAAATGCTCTCATGCGTGTCTTTAACTTTTCGTCAGACATTTCCTTAGTTCTCTTCAGTATAAATTGACTTTTAGTGTAGCCTGAAGTATGAAGCACAGTAGTTAAAGTGATAATTGAGTGTTCCCTTATTTCTTCTTAAATTAATAATGGCCAAACTCTATAGCTCTTTAATTCAGTACAAGGCCTGCTGGCAAAGACTTGGTCCCTATGTTTTGTAACTTCAGAGAAACTGACTGTTTCCTGGATTTCTTTCTCAGAAAGTTGCAAAATACAAAAGCTTCAATTCCCCGCGTGTTCAGAGGGCTCTTTCAGTTCTCTCTCCTTTTATTTCCTGTTATACTTTCACCAGTCTACTGTTTACATTTTATTACATTTTGTTCTCTGAAGTGTGATTTTTTTAACCCTGTATGCCTGGCATACTTCCCACCCTCCCACATCTCAGTTGCATTAGGTACATGATGTCACTGCAGTTGTATGCTGCTGGGGGAGGGTGACATTCTGCAGCACTTTGTTTTACCTCTTGGTTCACCATATTGTCACTTCAGTATTTTCTAAAGGAGCCTATTTTGGAAATGGTCTCATATTTTCTGAGCCACGATTCAATGTTTTGCCAACTAGTGCAGACTAGGGAATCAAAGGATTCACAAATGTTTCCTTGCATAGATGTGACAGGTTCAGTTTGCAGTTATTTGTGTGGCTGCATTATTGTCTGCAAGTATTCTTGGAGCTGATGGATATTCAAAAATGTTCACTATTCCAATAGTTTCATTTAGCTTTAGCATGACTCCTTATTCTGAAAATTAATATTGATGTCTGATAGTTGTTATTATTTTTTTTCAGCTGAAGAGATTTCAGTCATACAGTTAGAAAACTGACAGTATCATGTGACACCACCAGCAAGAAGATAGCTGAGATAAATAGTTCAGCAGCATCTAATTGGCTTAAGTGGATCAGCATTAACCATGGCAAATACTTATGAACCCATGAACAGAACATATGATTGGTTCACAAATGATTCTTGAACAGAAAAATGGGCCACTTCTTCAGATGACCCAGGTGAGCTCACCGAAACACGCTGAGCTCACCTGGGTGGGAGACAATACTTGCTCATACTCCTTGGGTCACTTCCTACCATACTCGGTGGTGTTGCAGTCCATTAAGCCTCAGGATTTTCAGGTTCCTTAGTGCAGGTCCGCTCCCTGGTACTCCATTGGCTGTGGAGGCTTATTTTAATCCACAGGCAGGGGTGGCAGGTTTGTATAATTTTTGGTGGTGCCCAGAATAGGTCTAGTTCCCCCCGCCCACCAGCCCTGTAAGCCGATATATATTTGATTAAATATATTATATTTGCTTCAATATATTATATTGAATATTCAATATATATTGAAATATATATATTTCAATATATATATTTCCACCCTTTCTTTCCTTGGTTGTCCACACAAACACCATAGTAGCATAAGCATGGAATGAACCCATTGTGGATTTCATTGTGCATCAAATATATTATATTATATTATATTATATTATATTATATTATATTATATTATATTATATTATATTATATTATATTATATTATATTATATTATATTATATTATATTGTACCGGTTGTGACGAAGTGGGAATGTTCTTAATGTTTTCTCTGATGGACACATGACCAGAAGTAAAGTCCCCTCTCTAAGGACTTTTCCCACCATCCTCCTACCAATAGGGATTAGTTTGACCCCCACCAAATCCCCCTCATGCAACTATCCTGCAATTGCATTAACCCAATGTGTGTGACATTAACTCGGGGGCAGAGAGGCTGGAGGAAGTGTTCCCTCTAAGAGTTTCCTCCCATGAGCAGAATGAATTTTGTGTGGTGCACCAGTACTGAGTTCATGTGGCTTGTTTGGATGTGCCACTGTGGCATCCAAGTTATTAATAAATATTGTATAAACCTCTACCTTTTCCCTCTGCTGCCGTGTCTCCTCCCCTTGCTCCATCAGCTCCCCTGGTACCTTCTGCCCTCCACCCCTCATCCTCCTCTGCTGTCCTGACTCAGACTCCTGCCCTTCTCACTGCCCTCAGCCCTCCTGAGACCTGCCCCCCTCCACCAGCCCTTCTCTCTCCACTGTGCCTACTCCTCCAGTAGCCCCACTCTGATCATGTGAGCCACCCCTCCTCATCCCCTCTCCTAAAACCTTCCTCTACACACCTGCCCTGCCTCTCTCCTCTGGTGCTGGTGCTGGTCCCTCCCCTGCAGGTGTCTGCCCTTCTGCTTCACCCCCAGAATCCCCTGGCACCTGCATCTTCCCTTACCCCTGCACCCTCATGGTGCATCCCCTTCCCTCACTGCCCCTGCCCCCTTTGCCCTCTTTTTCCCTGATGCCCACCCTCTAGGTCTTTTGGCCAGCAGCCTTGGGGAACAGGTAAGCATGGGAGCTAGGGTCAGGGGGCTAGGAGAGTCCAGGGGGGAGGAGGAAAGGGAGAGGCTGGGCACTGAGTGTTTGTAGGGTTGCCAGGTGCCCAGCATTTTTGCCTCCTGGTCAGGGAAAAAATCAGAAGATACTGGACATCTCAGGAGTCCGGTATTCTCTGAATTTTTTTTACCAGACAGGAAGCGAAAATATCAGACTGTCCAGGTGAATACTGGACACCTGGCAACCTTATGTCTGGCATTTGTCTCTCCTCCACCCTGCCCTTGGTACCTTCCCCTTTCTTCTCCTGACCCGCCCCCTTCCCCTCAGCATAAGCCTCTTCCTCCCCCACCCTACTGTACCCTACCCTACCTTACCTTCTTCCTTCCGGTTTGCAGCGCTGGAGTCTGTGATAAGGCCCCAGCTGCTTCCGGGGCTCCAGACCACTTGCTGGGCCTGGAGCTGTGTCGCACGGTTTTAAAGTCCCAGACCGTGACATTACGCCACACCTGGGCCTCTCTCCTCTCAGCTGTTGTGTGGCATTTCAGCATGCCGTGCATGCGCTCCGGGGTGGACGCTCTGAGGCCATGGGGAGGGGGAAAGCACCAGGTGGGGGTTGGGGCCCGCTCCAGGCAGGGCAGGGGGAGACCCAGCTCCAAATATTGGTGGAGCAGAGCCTCCAGTTCTGAATATTCCTGGAGCATGGGCACCACGAGCCCATATAGCTCACCGCTTATGTCCACAGGGTCTCCAGCTTCCACCAACAGGGTCTGTGGCTGGTTCTCAGCTGGAGCTTCCACCACAGGTCATTCCTCTCCCATGTCCAACTCAGACTGAGCTGAGTTGTTTCCTTTTATATTGGCCCAGTAGAGAGTATGCCCTGGATTGGGATGTGGGATGTGTTGACCTCTTCCAAACTAGTACAGGGTATGCTCACCCTGTCACAGTAATTATAATTATACTGTCTTCAGGGGAAAGACTGAAATGTGCATGGTGCTTATTGCAATGGCACCATATACCATGGAAGGCTTCCTCAATCACCTTTCCCCCAGGGCAGGGTTTATTAATGCACAGAAACTTGCAAAATCATAAAACAGATTTTTTCTTCTCAGAGCAGAACAGGTTGCAAGAGCACAGAACCCTTTCATTTTCCACCTCTCTCTCTGGCCCTGGAAAGGAGACACACCCTGTCTTTAGACTCTGCTGAATCTTATGACAGGCAGGCAGCTTCTAACCCTCTCTTGGCTGTTCCACCCTCTCACAGGCTTCCTTCTGATTGAGGCCTCTGGGCATTACTATAATATAAATAAATGTTCTCTAGTACTTCCTCAGAGACCCAAAGTAAATAGGGGGGGAAGGCAAGCGGGGGGGGGGGGGGGGAGACAGGGAGCAGAGGGTATAGAAAATTCAGGAAGACAGAATCAGTAAGTATCTGAAGATTGGGTAGTTAAAACAAAGCAGATAAGAATCAAAGTCAGGAAGGATACTATCAATTGACTGATTCTTATCTGCTTCATTTTAACTACCCAATCTTCAGATACTTACTGATTCCCTCTTCCTGAATTTTCTATACCCTCTGCTCCCTGTCTCCGCCTCCCCCCCCCCCCCCCAGCTTTCCCCCTCCCTCCTCTTCTCTCCTATTTATTTTGGGTCTGCACATCCTAAATTCAAAACTCTGGTCATCTGAAGAAGTGGGCTGTGCCCATGAAAGCTCATGATACCATCTACTTGTTTTATTAGTCTATAAAGAGCTACCAGACCATTTGTTGTTTTTTTTTCTGTACAGAGTAACTCAACTACCCCCTGAAGCTTCTCAACATGTTACTGTGCTAGGTTTTTTCTATATTGTGTTTTTATTGAGATTAAGATGATATGGGTGCCACACAGGTTTAAATCATCATTATCATTACAAAATAAAGCCTATTACAATTACTAAAGGCAAGATTTCCCTTTCATTGTTAACTCTCTCTGGGTATGTCTACACTACAAAGTTAGTTCGAACTAACTTTCATAGGCGCTACACTAGCGCTCCATTAGTTTGAACTTAATTCGAACTAACAGAGCGCTTAGTTCGAACTAGGTAATCCTCATTCCACGAGGATTAAGCCTAGTTCGAATTTACTAGTTCGAATTAAGGGCTGTGTAGACCCTTAATTCAAACTAGTGGGAGGCTAGCCCTCCCCAGCTTTCCCTGGTGGCCACTCTGGCCAACACCAGGGAAATTCGTCTGCCGCCCTCCCGGCCCCGGACCCCTTAAAGGGGCACGGGCTGGCTACGGTGCCCGTGCCAGGTGCAAGCCTGCCAGCACCCAGCCAGCAGACCCTGCACCTGGCACGGATCGAGCCACCCACCCGATGCCCCCCAGCCCTCCCCCTCTTTCCGGGACCAGGTTGGCGGCTCCCGGGAGCTTGCCTGGGACCGCAAGAGGCGGGCACCCGCCTGGGCTAGTGCGGACATCGTGGACCTCGTCCACGATGTCCGCACTAGGCACAGGAAAGTGGCCGGCTAGGGCAGAAGAGCTGCCAGCCTGGCCACCCAGGAGCAGGTGTGCATGAAAATCAAGGGGGTCCGCTGAGACCCCTGATCCTGAGCCCTGAGCTTACAATGGCCGTACTGGGTCAGACCAAAGGTCCATCTAGCCCAGTAGCCTGTCTGCCGACAGCGGCCAACCTTAGGGACCCTGGAGGGGATGGACCGAAGACAGTGACCAAGCCATTTGTCTTGTGCCATCCCTCTCCAGCCTTCCACAAACCTTGGGCAGGGACACCACTCCTACCCCCTGGCTAATAGCACCCCATGGACCCAACCTCCATGACTTGATCTCATGTCCCTTTAAACTCTGTTCTAGTTGTAGCCTTCACAGCCTCCTGCAGCAAGGAGTTCCACAGGTTGACTCCTTGCCTTGTGAAGTACAACTTTCTCTTACTAGTTTGAAGCCTGCTACCCATTCCTTTCCTTTGGTGTCCTCTAGTCCTTCTTTATGGGAACTCATGAAGAACTTTTCTGTATGTACCCTCTCCACCCAACTCCTGCTTTTAGAGACCTCTATCCTGTCCCCCCTCCGTCTCCTCTTTTCTAAGCTTAAAAGTCCCAGTTTCTTTAGCCTCTCTTCATCTGGGACCTGTTCCCAACCCCTGATCATTTTAGTTGCCCTCCCCTCTCCCAGCCTCTCTCTTCCTCTCTCCCACCTCCTTTTCCCAGTCTCCCCCAGTTTTGCTCAATAAAGACAGATTCCATTTTTGAACACAATTGTCCTTTATTTTGTACATCAAGAAGAGGGGCTAGAGAAGGGTAAGTGGAAGGAGGTGAGGGAGGAATGGGGTACGCGCCCCCGATGGGGAGGACTGGGCTGGCTCTGCGGGCTTCTGGGGGTGGAAGCTCTCCTGCAGCCCCCCCAATTGCCCCTTCTCCCCAGATGGCAGCCTGCGGCAAGTGCAGCCGGGCTGATGGCCGAGTGCTATGATGTGCCCAGTGTGGGTACTCCGGGCACTCCAAGCCAGGACTGGTTTGCAAGCGGGGCACCCTGAGAACTGTCTGTCCGGGGTGAGGGTCGGAACCCTTTAAGCGCAGCCCTCGGCTAGCCTGAGACAGCATCTCCACGCTCTAAGTCCTCCTCTGATGCCCTGCCGGCACTGCTTCCGGCCATCCTTAAGCCTGGTTCAGGGTCCACTTAATGTGGACGCGCTAGTTCAAATTAGCAAATCGCTAATTCGAACTAGTTTTTAGTTCTAGATGCACTAGTTCGAATTAATGTTGTAGTGTAGATGTACCCTCTGACTGCTTTACTTATGATTGGAATTGGAATTCTACATTATTTGGCTGACAATGCTCCTGAAGTGGTCCACCAAGCTGATTTTAAAACAACTTTGGCGTCCAGACTCTGGACTTTTAGTGGGGGAGGGAGTATATTGTATTCATTACACTGAAATGTGAAGTAGCAACAAGTTAGTATCACAGTGGAATTTTGTTTTCTTCCTAAGGCAACATAAGAGTTAATACAGTTAGTATTATATATATATAGTGTAAATATATAGTGGTATTTATAGTGTTAATATATAGTGGTATTTACAAGTTGTTGGGTAATTTAGAGAATTACTGCTATACTCTGTCAGCTCCAGGCACTCCTCTTCCTCTATAGTATAATGACTTTAAAATAAGGTACACAAAGTTGTCATCTCTCTGCATCTTTACACTGGAAAACCAAACAAAAGGAAATGAATGAATAACCAAAGTTTTGCCACCTTCAGGCCTTTAACCAGGGTTCAGCTCCATGATGCTATTTCACCATTGAATCCACTTCCAATCACTAGCTCCAATCTCAGAATAGAAACACATAATGCAAATTGATGAGAGAGTCTCTTAGCTTTGTCAATCAAGTTTTTAGTGTGTCTGTGAGCAAATAACGCTCATGAAAGGTCCCATACTAAAGATCCTGGAGCCTGGATTCTCTCCATCAGTGTTCACTTTGTCTCTTTAATTCTGCACCATGCAAAATGGGCACTCAATAGCGCAGAGTTCCTGCAGAGCCTTTGCCTCAGTTCCTGTGAAACCCATTTTAATGTCAGAATGGGACAAAAATGTTGAGGCATCTTTGAACATAACCTGAATACTTAAGTGGGAAATATTAACATTTTAATGTATTTATTGGGTGGAATTTAATTTATATTTCACAGAGATGTTAAGCAAATGCTAATTTATTACTAACATCTTTTGGCCATTACCTGCTCCTCTCAAAATCAATGGCAACAATATCCCTATGACAGCAGTGGAACAGAATCACACCCCTTTAATAGTTAGAACCGAATCCTGCAAGGTGCTACTAAATGTTTTTGTCAAGGGCAAGGTGAAGGAAAAGGGAAAAGGGTCTTTCTCCATTGAATAACTGTAACCTGCATAAGTACTGGGTAGAATTACAATCCCTGAAGCCAGGGCAGCCCACAGGGACAGGGAGGAGTGGAGTTACACCTCCTCACATCTGTTCATCAGTGCCAAGGTAGCTGTAAATGTAACCCACATTTTTGGGCATAGCGTATTTTCCCATCTAGTGTCACTGAGACTACACTGCTTTCAGACAGAATAATGAGTCAGCTCTACAGTCTTAGCTGAGAGCCAGCTAGCTTTTAGCTCTTGTGGTAGAAGTACATGCACTAAGCTCCAGAGGTTTCAGGTTTGGTTTTGCTGGTTGGTGTTACATACACACAGAGAAATCCCAGAAGAGAAGTTTGCCTCTGAAGGAGAAATGGCTCCTGATGGACTGGAATGGATCTGCATCAGTCCAATGGCAAAGCAGTTTCTTCGAGATCCAGACTAGGCCTTGGTAATGAGGTAGCCCTGCGTTTTAATGATCAATTGCTTTTCATTTGTCATACAAAGCTATTCTGTTAATACTTATCAAAAATTGATACAGATATGTGAGCTACACACTTATAATCCATTTAATAGGATACAGTTTTAATAATCAAAAGCTGTTAACATATACTGATACGTACAATCAAAATTAAAGGCTTGCTTGAGCTATTTTAAGATATCAAAATATTGCTGGAGACAATTTATGATGGAAGACAGACATCTGGGATATTCCTACCTGCAGCCTATTCTGCTGTATCCCCTGTCTTGGCCCTCTTTAGCCCTTATCCAGAGTGCTGGAACTAAGGGTACGTTTACACAGCAACACTATATTGGGATAACATCTGTTATCCCATAATCGTGTTCTGCACATGTTAACAGCATGCCTGTTATTCCAAAATGCATTCAAAATAATGGGTGTCTTATTCCAGCTTCCTGTAAACCTTGTTGCACGAGGAGTAAGGAAGACAAAAGAATTGTGATTCATTTTGAAATTAGCACAGTGGAGACAGTGCCAAATTTCAAAATAGCTATTTTTAAATAAGCTACGCAATTTGCGTAGCTCAAATTGTGTAGCTTTTTTTGAGGAATGCGCTACTGTGTAGATGTACCCTAAGAGTGCGTGGGGGCTGGGGAGGGGCAGGACAGTGCTGCAGAACTCCCTGGCTTGAAGTGGTTTCCATTGGGGTTTCTAGTTTGATAACACAGCTATCAGTACTTCCACTATAAAAAGTGTTCTAGCACCCCCAGCCCTTTTCTCTTTATGTGAATGTGCTTACAATGTGTTATAGATTCTTCTTCCTGCCCTTACTGTGTTTTTATTAAAACACATTTTGTGTTTTGAAATTCCTGTACAATGCATGAAAAGAAGCAAATCATCACACTAAGAACATGACTTGAGGATTTGCTGTTATTTCATTTTTTTAAATTCTTATGTTTTAAAAATAATTTTAAGGTGCTGATTGTTATCATCTGAAGTTTCTTGGTCCACGTTTCCTCTAGGAATGAAATCCTGGCTCCTGAGAAGACAATGGGAATTGTACTATTGGCTTAAATAGGGCCAGAATGTCACCCTAAGAGTGTTATATTTTGCAAACCTTAATGTTAGCACTGAAGTTACATAGGTGAAAACCTACAGGACTCTCCTCTTATATGCAAGAATTGTTTTAAAAAAATGCTTTGATCTTTGGGATTTGTGCTAGCGTTTTAAGTTACTGGATAACTAAAATAAATTTACATTGGACCTTTGAACTCACAGAGCCCCTAAGAATGTATTCAGGGCTTCTTCACATTGCCTGCCTTCACAAAAGTATGCAAAGGAAAGTTACAGAAACAGTTTTGCATCTGAATTATTAATGGACAGGAAGAGTCTGCATTATCCCTGCACATTATTTGTGCCAGAAGCACAAATAATCCCATCAGGGGAGGGTACATCACAAATCAGAGGAGTGCACTGGAATGTTAAATACAATAATGACTCAGCATAACCATGTTTCTGGAGAGGAAAAGAGTGGTGAAGACACAGGGCTGATAACATAGAAATGAAGGGATGCCTTGGCCACATACTACATCCTATTGCATTTAAAACACCATTGCAGACATTCTTTTATATGTAAAATTAGTACAATTTTAATGTATTTTTATTAAGAGTTGTGCTGAAATCTGAGAATGAAATCCTGGCTCCCAAAAATACAATGGGAATTTTACTATTGGCTTCGATGGGAACAGAATTTTACCCTAAAAGAGTATTATGTTTTGCAAGCCTTAAATTTCTGTTTCCTTATTTTTAAATCTAGCAAACAATTACAGGAGCATCTTAGGTTTTTGGGGTTTTTTTAAGAATTTCTTATTGTAGGGTCGAATGGGGCAGGTTCAGCATTTCATGTACTTTTTTACCAAAAAAAAAAAAAAAAAAAAAAGGCTTGAAGAGAAGCTATGCTTTATTAAAGAAATCCTAGGGAACACCTAGGAGTTAAATGTTCAATCAAATATACTAGTTTTCAAACAAAACCATGCATACAAGTTTTGTGGAAAGAGCTCTAAATACTGGTGTTCATTGCCACAAATAATTTGCTATTCTGCTTTGAATACTGCTGTTCATTGGCACAAATAATTTGCTTTGGATTAAAAAAAATTGTCATAGCAGGGGCTGTTCAATAACTCTAATTTGGCCATTAAATTTTTGCCACCTTTGCCCTTTCTTAATGATTGTGACAAAATGCTGTCTGCAATCAGCAAGACTCAATCGTTGTGGGAATAATTTGAATAAATAATCAAGTCTTTGGCTCATCCATCACCTTGACTGATTTCTCTATTCCCTGTTCACCTCTTCATGACATTTGGCAGGTCACTTGATATAAAATATGCAAACAGCAATCTGAAATAGCCCAAATCTGCTGAAATAAGCAGTCTGAACCTGTCTTCTTAAAGCAGCTATGAATCTTTTGTATAGCGAGCAGAAATATTTGCTTAAGAATTTCCTCTCATGAGCTTAATGTTGTTTTAGACTTGATTCTTGCTATATTTTTTCCAGACCTGTATAACATTAATAGAGCTTGCTAAATGCAAAGCAACATTGTCTGAACCATAATATAAAGGACATTGTCTCTTAAATCTTCCACTTCAGTATCTGGGAAGGAAGCTTCCAATAAGAAAATGGACAAGGGATTGAGAGGGAGAAGAAAGGGAAAATCAAGAAAATAAAAGAGTTAAAAAGAGAAATTGGGGAAAATCAAGTAAAAATGAGAGAGAGGTAAGAAAAAGAAGAAATATGGTCTTAATTAAAGATGGGAGAGTCCTATTGTCATTGAGTCCTTTTCTTTAAAAAGGCAAATGTATAGACCAAGGTGGGCAATAAAATGGTAATATTTCTCCAGGGTTAGCTTCTGGTGGGCAGCCCTCACTATATTTATCTGTGCTTCCACAGGTACAGACAGATCATTGCTTCCATCCAACAGGAGCTGCAGGAAGCAGTCTGGACTGGGAAACCACTTCCAGTAGCTCCCATTGGCCAGGAACTGCAATCCATGGCCAACAGGAACTGCACTGCCTGTACTTGCAGAAGCATTGGTATTTGCCCACCACTGATATAATAAATAATGAAAGAATTCTACCTTCCTAAAAACAGCACTGTGATTAACTTCAGTCTTGTCTATATGCAGGTTGTACACTGATTTAAATAAATTGGTTTAGAAACTTGTTTACTTAAATTGGAGCACCCCTGAATTTAAGAAGGTCGAAAACTAAGTTAGATTAAATATTTTAAATTTATTTAATCTAAACTACCATACCCCATTCTTAAACTGACTTAAAAGCATCCATACATGATTGTGGTGATTTAATATCACACCTATAGTTAAACTCATGTAGCTGCCCATGGACTGGATCTTTGTCTCTTCAACCGTCCTCTTGCTTTCTCATCTTCTTACCATTCGACTGTCTTTTCTTTCCATCTTTCATCTCACCTTATTCCATGTCATTCTTCAGCACTATTCCCCTTTATTTGCAAAAGAGAAACATGGTTTTACCATCAGGCTGGAAGTTTTATATTCTAAACCTCTTAGGGTTTAATCTTGCTCTTTTTGACTGAGAACAAGTCTATTCCATGCATACTGCCTTTGTAAAATATGAGTAATAATACATCACCTGAGTATTAGGACTTATTATTTGCTGTTTGCAAAATACCTTGAAGATTAAAAATGTTAAATATAATTATTTTACTTACCACAAAGTTCTGGCTCTCTTTCCATTGAAGTCACCCAGGTTAGGTTTTCACATATAACCAAATTGATTCTTAAGCATATATAAACATTGTAAAGAATTTGGTAAGCCCAACAAATAGTTTAATAGTAACATTATTTATTTATCTGGCTTTTGTAATGATGGATAACAAATTGCAAACTCCTATTATAACAAAAAGATACTAATACATAAAACAGGGGCATTATTTAGTAATTTTGTACAATCAGGTAGAATTCAGCATAACATGATTGAAAGGATACATGCTTTTTAGTCCCCAAAGGCCTTCTCTCCAGGTGTTTCACTATGCAGAGTAATAAAATCATGATAATACAAAAGAAATAAAGTTCTACTTCTTTAGGGAAAGATATGTACATAAAATCAAGCTAATAAGCTAGTGAGGTATGATATATGTTATCAAACAATTGATGCTCACAAGTGAAAATCTCCATAAAAATGACATAGAATATTTGTCAAACAAAAATGTAAGTCTCATGGTTATTTAATAATTCCCCGATTAATTTTTGTGGTATCCTAAATAGCCAATAAAAATTGCATTCACTAGTCTCTCTCATATTTGAATGTAGACTCAAACAAAAATTTGAGTCACCTTTTCTGAAATATTTCATCTTCTACTTCAGGTGCAGAGTAACTTTTTTATGCCATTTTTTATGGCATCTTAAGTCACATTATTCTTTAAGCTATGCAGGTAGACACATATTGCTGCATAAATTTAGCTTCTGAAATAAGCAATAAGTCTGAGACCAAAGTAATGAAAGGAAGTTTAACATGGTACATCTAATAGCTCTTTCAAGTTCCATGTAAACTATACTAAGCTGGACTCTCTGAGCTAAATCCTGGTCTTATCAAAGTCAATGGAAATATTCCACAAGTTTGGTCCATTTATACTTACTTAGTCACACTTATTTTACTGATAGTTAACTTACAACTGTTTACATATCACATCTGAATTTGATGCAGAAAAGGTTCACAATGTGACTGAAATACATTTCAGGAAGAGTATATCTTGTAAGTTCCATTCGCTGGCATCTGGAGCAAGAGTTAGTTTGGATGCAAACCTGAGCAAATCCAAGCCATGATAGGGAGTGTTAAATTGCTTATGCTGAATGATTTTATTATTCTATATCTAGGGACTAATACTTAATGTGTTAACACAGTTGAAAGGTAGGTGAAAGCAGAAGGGAAGATTGTAGAGACCACGTGTGGGAGCCAATGACTGAAATTCATGGGAGGCTTTCTACTGACTTCAAGTGGTGTGGGATTGGTCCCCAGATAAGTAAACATGTAGTAATAGACCTGGCATGAGCTTTGCTCCCAAAAAAAATTCCATACAGCCGATGGACACCTTGCATTAGATGATCATGCTCATTATTTTTCCCAAATATGGGTACTTAAGCATGCGTGGCCTTGCTAAGACAGGGCTATTATGTTTCTATCTCTGGACAATGCTATACATAATTCAACATAGAAGTACAGGATGGCAGAAGTGAGCCAGCTACCTGGCACTAATTGGTTGGCTGATTTCTTGCCATAATTGGTTGGCTGATTTCTTGTAGACTTCATAGCAGAAGGGGGGATTTGAAGGAATAGCGGGTATGGTTCGGCCAAAGAGCTTTACAGACAGAGGGTGCTGTGTGGGAGAAGCAAACAACAGAGATTCAAGCCTGTCATCTTGGCAGAATGAGTGACTTAAGAAACAAGAAAAGCTAAGCAGGGAGTAATATCAATTACAATGAATGTATTTCAAGATTTTCAACCTTAAAATGTATCTTTAATCAGTTCTAACTTCAAAGTACTGTCAGCTTATATTGTGTCAGATCAAAGATATCCAATATTTGCTTCCTCAAATCATAATGTGTGTGTTACTGCAGAGGAGAAGCTGAGGGGAATAGTAAAATACAGTGTTTAAAAAGATGATAAACACTCAGCATTTATCTAGCACAGTGGTTCTGAAGCTACAAGTCACTTACAGCCCAAACATACACACATCCATACAGCCACAAAAGTAGTATATATATGTCATGTGGATGCATCCCACATAAAACAGAGAACTGCAAACAAGGCCCAAAGTAGAATCACTGATCTAATGCTAAAATTGTGTACAAATAATAATTATTAGCAATATTTCCATTGACAGAGCATTTGCTAATTATTCTGATGATCTCAAAGTATTTTGAAAAATAAGCAAGTGTAACTACCAGAAGACTGATTTGAATCTGAGACCTCTGGAGCTTAGGATATGTCTACACAGCAACATTATTTCAAAATAACTAGTGTTATTTTGAAATAACTTAGTCCGCATCCACATAGCAGTCAGTTATTTAAAAATAATGTTGAAATACTGTCAAGGTGGAGAACTTCGTATACCGACTCCTGTAACCCTCATTGTATGAGGAGTAAGGGAAGTCAGAGGAAGAGTGCTCTATTTTTAAATAAGTGCTGTGTAGATGCTTCCAATTTTGAAATAAGCTATTTCAAAATAAGCTACTCAATTGAAGTAGCTCAATTTGCATAGCTTATTTTGAAGTCCTGCTGTGTAGATGTACCCATAGTATAGGAGCTTCTTGCACCTTGAGCTATAACACCAGCTGGCTCTTAGCTTAAGCTGTAGAGTTCACTCATTAGTATTTCTCGCTGTAAGTGGTCTAAGTGCCACTACATGGGACAGTGAACCACACCCGCTAGGTGTGTGGGTTATATAAACACGACAGCTACCATTTTACAGATGGCAAAGCTGAGGCCCAAAGAAGTTAATTAGCTTGTCCAAAGTAACACACTGAGTTAGTATAATAGCCACATTTTAAAGTGAGGAATTCCAAATTTACCAAGTACTGCTTAGTTCACTAGACAACATGGATACCTAGGTTATTATTAGAGAAGAGTGGAAATTTTCCAAAAAAATCAGTTTTTGTCAGAAGATGATGATTTGTCAAAACAAATGTTTTGCAAAAATGTATTGGTTACAACAAAGTTGCAAGGTAATGCAAATAGAGTTTCGATCAATACCTGCTCAACTTCCAGATTGCTTGCCTGCAGTTCTGGGACCCACAGCTTCATGGCTCCTCCACTGAACAGACTGCCCCATAGTCGGGGATGCCAGGGCTTCCGAAGTCCATGGCTCTAGTGCCCTCCTGCCATGTCGACTGATTCACAGATTTACATTCACAGAGTTGGGTGATTGGGAACCTTACCTGGGGGATCTCAGGGTTTCCAGGCTCACTGCCACACAGCCAAGAGCCTGGTAACCATGTCTAGGAGTTAGATTTCAAGGGTTTCTACTGTAGAGTTTGGAGTCTGAAAGCACTAGCTGAGCCTGGGAGTTTGAGTTCAACTTAGTTCTGATATTTTCAGAATGGAACATTTTGATTATTTAAAAAACCAAACTTATTTGTATTTTCCATTCCAAGTGAAATTTGAACATTCTAAAAGAATGTTTTTTCTTCAAAATTCTGGAATTTTTAGTGGAAAGGAAATTCTGACTTCTTCTGACCATCTCTAGTTACAATACAGTATGATGCCTTGTTTGGTCTCAGTTATTCATAGCAAGATATGGTATTCGTGAGTCATGTGGAAAAGATCATTCAGCTATGTTTCCAGCAGACCTGCATACAAAAGTCTGGAGTTGAAGTATGCTATAAACAGCTAATAAAAGAGACAGCGTGTGGCAGCGTATGCATACACCTTCCCAGGGGTAAGGATACTCAAGGGTGTGGATGCCACCTAGTCAGCTGCAGGGTCATCAGCAGTCTCTATAGACCGTAAATATCCATCTGAGATATAAGATAGTTGAGCTTAGTGACTCAGGTCAGTAATAATGTACCTTCTCTCAGGGCAGTATAGAGAGTCAGTAAGCAGCCCTTACTACAGGACAGTATGGCCTAATGGCCAGAGTCAGTACATAGCTCTTGTCTCAGGGTAATCCAGAGAGTCAGTAAGTAGTCCTTACTCCACGGCAGTATGTCCTAATGGCATAAGTCAGTGGGGCTAGGGACAAGTACCCGGGCCCACCCTGCTCCACCAGGTCCCAACCCAGAGCCCTGCGAGTGGCAGATTGGTCTACCACTTCCTCAGTGGGGGATCCAGCTGAAATATTCAGAGTGAACCTGGGTGGGAGAGGCCGCTCCTGCACCTTCCCTGGGGCACTTCCTGCTGGGGCTGGTGAGGCAGTGTCCCACGTAGCAGTCCCCTGGCAGCAACTTCTCCCTGGGGCTCTGCTGGGGCTGTGTTGCGGCAGTCTCCTGGGACTCTGGTTCTTGATGTCAGGGTTGCTGATTGCTGCAGCTTGGGAGCTCTGGCTGGAGGGCCTTTTCCTTCTCTGGACAGCCCCGACTGAGCTGTTCTTTTGCCTTTTATGCTGCCCCTGCACTTGACACATGCCCAGTCTGGTTGAAGCGGTGGAACTTCTTCCACCCATAGGGTTTTTACTCCTCCTGCTTCAGTGCGGGGTACACACACTCCATCACACAGCTCCTATCTTGAATTTATTTGGCATAGTTAGGCCTTACCAAATTCACAGTCCATTTTACTCAATTTCACAGTTGCAGGGTTTAACAAAGCCATAAATGTCATTATTTCATCTGTTTAAATCTAAAATTGCACAATGTTCTACTTGTAGGAGTCCTGACCCAAAAAGTAGATGGGGGAGGGAAGAGGTTGTAAGGTTATTGTGGGAGGGCTGTAGAACTGCTACCCTTACTTCTGCAGTGCACTGGCTACTGGCAGTAAGGATGGCATGCTACAGTATTGACACCATTATTTCTGTGCTGCTGCCTGCAGAGTTGGGCCTTTAGTCAGCAGCTGCCATTTTACAGGCACCCAGCTCCAAAGGCAGCAGTGCAAAAGTAAGGAGAGTATGGCATGGTTTTGCCACCTTTACTTCTGTACTACAGCTGGTGGAGTGCTGTCTTCAGAGCTAGGCAGTTAGGGTGTGTCTAGACGACAGGATTTTTTGAAAAAAAGTGGCCTTTTTTCGAAAAAACTTCCCCTGCATCTAGACTGCCACCACGTTCTTTCAAAATTAAATCGAAAGAACGTGGCAGTTTTTTCGACCGTGGTAAATCTCATTTTACGAGGAATAACGCCTTTTTTTGAAAGTGCTTTTTCGAAAAAAGGCTTTATTGAATGCAAACTGTGTAAATGAACACAAGAAACCAAATTTCAGGGTGGGAGACTAGATTTCATCATCTGTAGTGCATTTTTCATGGCCATGAGTTTGGTAGGGCCCTTGCCCTAATATTCATTGGTACTAAGGTAATGTGTGTCGTCTTAGCATTTTTGCATGCAGGCTTTTAAAGGATTTCAGGTTGGTTTCTGGGAAGCATGTACATTTTTAAGCAATATGTGCTATAAATTTCCTTTAGTTGGGGAATGATAAAATTTAAATGCAGAGCCCTTCCGAAAGAACCAAAAATAGCAGAAAACTGCTGCATTGTTATATTCACCAGTGTCAAGTTACCTTTTTCAAAGCCAACAGCTGGCTTGGCATCTTGCTCAAATCCTAGGTACAAAATACAAAACATTGTTTTTCTGTGGATGGAATTCTACACAGCTGGCTCCAGATAGATGAAGGGGCAAAGAGGTACAGAGCCCATCTAAAGAAAAGGAGCTTTTTTGGCTGTGATATATAATTTCAAGTGTGCTGGAAATAACTTGTTAATCAGACTCATTTCTTGTACAAAGATGATGACGCCATGAATAAACCATCACAAATGCTGGAAATTTTTCTGGCAGCTCAGAAGTCTAAAGTTTATCATCCTTGATACCATTTGGCAATTAGAGCCACAGATAGAAGGCAAATGGATCAGAGTCAAAGGGGATGCAACTATTGTCCAGATTGAAAGAAAGAAGTGTTATGATGGCACTCCTCTGTCTCCATTGCTAAATTATATATACAGATACACACTTCATTCCAGTTCTGCCAGAACTTCATTAGAATGATTGGCCATTTTTTGCTTCCAGTTGGCCTTCAATGCTTAAGAGTAAGGAATTTGGGAAAACGGAATATGTTAAATGTGAGCTTATTCCACTAATAGCCTTGCAACCCTTGTCATCGGTTATGATCCTGCTGCAAGTTGTCTTGCTACAAACACATTGCATCTTCACGCTAATGATGATCAGTGTTTTCTCAAAATAATTTGCAGGACAGTTCAGTGATATGGGAGTAGGACCTCCTCCACTGAAAGCAGAATGAGTCTGCAAAGTTCTGGGTGAGTGACTTGGCACATTTACCATGGGATCTGACTTCTCATAAGCAAAGTTAAAAACATAAAAAACCCAAAATTCTAGAAAATAATGTGGATCATGCTGGCTGAGTACTAGCACTACATGCTGTTGGCTGTGTTATAGGCTACATGACATATGCTAATTGCTGGCAAAAGTTCATTGAGGGTTTTGCTACTTCATATTAACTACTCATTAAAAGCTATTGCTGATCAAATTGTCAGCAGGAGGAAATTATTTTTGTCTGTATCCGGAGATCAAATGATTACAGATGGAAAGTATTATAACCTTGAAGATAAAGAAAGAAATTGTCACTGTATTCAGAAATGTATCATGACAACGTTGGTTTTAGAAAGCATTTTTGACAGAGTACCATATGAAAGTTAATGACAATGTCTATGCTGGTGTCAGAGTCATGGCATAAGTAAAAAATTGTCTCTGATCACTAAAGATGTGAAGAAGAGAAAGAGTAGTGCTAGTCACAAATAGACTGTACTATGTGAGAAGGGCTGTAAATAATGAATAATGTAATGCTCTACACTCAGATTTCAGTCACTTAGGGTACACCTACACAGCAACATTATTTTGGAATAATGTCAGTTAAGGGCTCTGTATTTAATAACTGATGTTATTCCAAAATAACAACATGCATGTCCACTCTACAAGCCTTTCTTTCGAAATAATGTCGAACTGGAGGATTTCTTACTCCGACTCATGGTAACCCTCATTTCACAAGGAGTAAGGGAAGTCAAAGGAAGAGTGTTCTTCCTTCAACTTCCTGCTGTGTAGACAAGTTAAGCTCTGAGCGGGGGGGGGGGGGGAGGGGGGAGGGGCTCAGAACCTGGAGGGGAACAAGGGCTTATAACCTGGAGTGGGAGGGAAGCTCAGGGCTGGGAGTGGTGTGGGGGGTGGCTGGAAGTTCCACTTTTGTTGTGGGGACCTTGGCAAACTTGGGGTTGGGTGGGTCCTGGGATCACAGGGGCATGGGCAGAAAGGGGGGCTGGAGCAGGATCAGGGATGGCAGGGGGCAGGGGCATGGGCATCACTTGGAGAGGGAGCAGAGGCATCACTTGGGGGGCCGGGGGAGGGAGAATGGAGGGTATAGCAGGGGGGTAGGAGAGTGGTAGGCAGGAGCAGTGACAGCAACTGGGTGTGCCATCATTTCCCGCATGATGGCGCACATGTTATTGCCCTGCCACACGAGCTGGTCTCATATGTGGGTCTCACTCTGTGTGCTCCTGGACCTGCTGCATGTTGTGCAGGACGCCCACATGCTGCCTTATAAGTTCTTCCTGGACCCTTGAGCACTTTCAGGTCCCCTGGGGCCAGGTGGCTGGCTCAGGTGGTGTGTCTCGCCCTCAGTCATGGCTGGTCCAGCTGTGGAGAATAAAAAGAGGGAGAGGTGGTCAGTCATCCATGTAGATAGTGTCTCTGAGGCCGTGTCCTCCTCTGTGAGCAGCGACCAACAGTCGTTGGGACAGAGGAGGGGTATGTTCCAGGAGCAAGGCCACGTGTGGCCTGCACAGCAGGCCCTGCCTCACAGGAGCCCAAAGGAGCCCAGAGAACCATGCTGCCTGCTTCCCCTCCTCCCCACCCATGGACAAGCAGGCAGGGGAAGTGTCCGGCCACAGTGGGATCCCATGAGGGGCAGAGGAGCCTGGAGCAGTCTGGCCCTTCCTGGGGCCTGCACACATACTTGCACCTCACAGCACTGTCCACTGGAGCAGGTGGTGCCTTGCACATGCAGGCATTCCCGTGTGCTGTGTGAGGCACTCGTTGGTGTGTATGGGGTCTTGCCTGCACCCTTGTGGCTAGCCTGCTTCCAGCCATGACAGGTGGTGGAAGGGCATCCCCGCCCCGGGCCCGACATGTGTGTGGCCTCCCCTGAGCCTGTGAGCAGGAGCCTGGGGGTGCTCCGGGGCTGCCTGCTGAGTCCGTGTGGCACACAATAACGCTGCATGTGGTTCCAGATGCGCGGACTGCAGAACGATGTCCAGCCTGAGCAGGCCAAACGACGCTTGCACTTCATCCCCTCTGCACCCGCCTCCCCTGCCTTGTGTGCGTGGAAAACTGAGAGCACTCTCCTGAAGATCCTTCCCCAGCATCAGATGATGCCTGTGAGACATCCAGGCTCATGGGTACTGGCTCCAGGGACAGTGTGACTGTGGTCGTCATGTTGTCCTCCTCCTCTTGTCCCTGCTCTTCCTCTTCTTTGACCTCTGGCCGGGCAACAATGGACATCTTGACGTTGGTGTCAATGAACACAGATGGGGAAAGAGCTTCCTCAACCTTCAGGATCTGGTGCAGTTCGTTGAAATAGAGGCAGGTGTGGTATCCAGCCCCAGAGTGAGGGCTGCGCTCTCTGGCCCTCGCATAGCCCTGGCAGAGCTCCTTCACCTTACTCTGGACCTGTTCTAAAGTCCAGGGTGGGTATCCCCACTCTGCAAGGGCCTCGGCCATCTGGTCATAAATGTCCATGTTTCAGTGCTTAGAGCAGAGATCCTGTAGGGTCTCCTCCTCCCTTCATAGCTTAAACAGGGACAGGATCTCCACTCCAGACCAGGAGGGTGCCCGCAGCTTGGTACTCTTTGGTGGGTCCTAGGAACCCTGGTCATGCTCCCTGTGAAGGCCAGGGCAGTGTTGGGGAGCTTGTGGCTGTGCCATGGGTCAGAAGGCCTGTGGCAGGGAGAGCAATGCAGTCAGGGTGCTGCTCCAGTGCCGGCTTCTTGCCACAAGACTTGTCCAGAGTGCCTGTAGCTTTAAGAGGGACCAGGAGACAGGAACTATAGAGTTGTGATTACTTTGGATGGAGTGTCCACTAGGGCACCTGTTGTTATTTCCTGGAGGCCTCTTCTTTCGAAAGAAAACCCTCCTCCCTATCCACACACGCCGTTTTCTGAAAGAGCTCTTTTGGAAAAGGCTTCTTCCTCATAGAAAGAGGTTTACTGCTGTCAGAAAAACCCCTCTGCTCTTTCGACTTTTTGTTGAAAGAACACCATTGCAGTGTGAATGTAAGTGAAGCTTTTTCAGAAAAACAGCCATTTTCCCGACAAAACTCTGTAGTGTAGACATATCCTGGATAATATAGCATTGTAGCCAAAGTTTCCCATCACCTTCCATTAACTTCAAAGGAAGCCACACTCTTGCATCTGAGACTATAATATTGCCCAAATTAAAGTTCAATTTTTTGTATATTATCATCAAACTGTAATTGACCAACCAAATATATCATATACCAGGTGCTTTCAGAAACTAGACTTTTACTTTATTTTTTGTAAAATATACTTATAACCCTCAATTAAGATATTTGCTAGATGACAACTACAGTCCAGTGTAAAAATACTAGCATGCAATTGTAATTTAACAAGTTGGGTCTATGTATTACTTAAATGCATAATCCTAGCAACAATATAGTCTATATTTACTGTAAAAGGTGAAATTACATTTCTACATACTGCTACAGTATTGCTGGGTCATAAACACTTCTTAGATCAGCTCCTCTCCAAAAAAAATCCACACACAACAACTGTTCTCCAGATATGAATCTCTAATGTTCCATTAATGTTAATGAGAACTGCATATGTTTGTGTCCAGAAGAGAACATACATTCTCTGCCCTAGCTGTGTAATCTTGCCATTGTTAGTATAAGACCTATCTCCTCGGTAGTTCTTGTCATGTGGAGCAAGCGTTACGTATTTCTCTGCTTCGTTTCAGCTTTCAGCTAAATTTCAGCTTTAATATCCTTTGCTTGTAGCTTTTAATTTCTCTCTCTATTGTTTTTATTTTAAAGTTTGGATCTATCCTTCTCCATTTATCTTCAGTGGGACAATCTGCCCAAATAAAAATGTTGAGAAAATCAGGTCCAAGAATAGTAAAGGTTACCTGATGTCAATGAGATTGCTCTTTTGAATAAGGATTTATAGGATCAGGATCCAATTCTCAAGGGGTTGAGTACCAGTGTTTATGACAAATGCTATAGTAAATAAAGTAACATTGTATAATAACTTACTTAGCTCTTGCACTGTGGTTCAGATGGAATGTCCACAATACTCAGTCCATTATTTCAAAATAAGGGGCTGGTTATTTCAAAATAACTCCTGCTTTCCACAAGGAATAACACTTATTTCAAAATAGTTATTTTGAAATAGCAGTAGTGTGGATGCTCCATTGCTGCTATTTCAACAGAATTACTCCTCAGAGTCATTCAAAGTAATTACAGGCAGTCCCCGAGTTACGAACGGGGCTTTTCTCGCCCCGGAGGATGGGAGCGGCAGGACGCCCAGATGCGCCGCGGTCCCGCCGCCGGCGTTCTCCGGGGTGAGAAAAGCTGCTCTGCGTCTCCCTGGTCTGCTGGGGGGGGATCCACCCCCCCAGCAGACCAGGGAGATGCGGAGCAAAGCCGCGGCTGTCCCGCGGCTGGGGTCCTCCGAGGCTTTGCTCCCAGTCTTCCTGGTCTGCTGGGGGGAACCCCCCCCCCAGCAGACCAGGGAGATGCAGAGCAGCTTTTCTCACCCCAGAGGAGCTTTTCTCACCTCATCCCGCCACCCGCGTCTCCCTGGTTTGCTGGGGGGGGAGGCGCAGCTAGTGCGCCCCCCCCCCCCCCAGCAGACCAGGCTTTTCTCGCCGACGATGCCTGGAGTAGAGCAGCTGGGGCACTGCCAGGTTGGTCCCGCAGCGCTGCTCCTCGGCGCTACTGGAACAACTCGGCAGCACCCCAGCTGCTCTGCCCCAGGTGTCCACGAGTCAGCCACTGCTGAAACTGACCAGCAGCTGACTACAGGAAGCCCGAGGCAGAGTTGCTCTGCCCCGGGCTTCCTGGAATCAGCCGCTGATCAGTTTCAGCAGCGGCTGACTTGGGGACACCTGGGGTAGAGCAGCTAGGGTGCTGCCGGGTTGGTCCCCGTAGCGCTGAGGTGCGGCACTGCGGGGACCTACCCGGCAGCGCCCCAGCTGCTCTGTCCCAGGCGTCCAAATTCAGCCGCTGTTGAAACTCTGCCTCGGGCTTCCTGTAGTCAGCTGCTGTTCAGTTTCAGCAGCGGCTGAATCTGGACGCCAGTTCCGACTTACATACAAATTCAACTTAAGAACAAACCTACAGTCCCTATCTTGTACGTAACCCAGGAACTGCCTGTACTCCTCAGTGTTCCTGGGGCTCTAAGTCAAGGCAGTGTATCCACATTAAGGGAGCCTGCCCCAGAATAGTTTCGAGACTTCTCTGTAGTGTGGACATGCATTTTCAAAATAGTTATTTCGGGAGTTATAATTTCAAACTAAGTTATTTCAAAATAATTTCCTAGTGTAGACATGCCCAGTTACCACAAAAGAATGGACAAAATATCGGTGTTACCCTTCAGCAGTTCTGAAAATGTTATATTATGAGAGATTATGAGACATAGCTCTGAACAAATTGGTGCAGTTATGTTACTTACATTTAGCATTAAAGATAGCACTGAGGGAGGGAAGTTTGGGTTTTGTTTTTTGTTTTTATTTTGTAATTTATTTTTTCTGAGATGTATGCATCTTTTTGGATTTGTGTGGCTTTTTAACAGTTGTAGGAATCTGAAAGAAATGGTAGGGTTTTTTTAACTTTAAAAATCCCATTAAACGTCATGTAGTCTTTGGTGTAAGATGTTGTAATTGCAAGCATGCAAACTCTACCTTACAGCTTGCAGCAATGAGAATCACAACTTTTATGTCATTCACTCTTAGTTCCATATTGCACAATTCTTTTTTTCTTTGCTCATTGAAGTCAATTTTATGATTCTCTAGAGGAGTTAGTCACATTTCTCAGTTAAATACTTTAAACACAATCATACTTCTAAAAATAACGTTCTGTAGAAATGACAAGTGTTTCATAATGACCCAATTTTAGTTGCATTTCACAATGCCAATATAATAGGAACTGTTATCATAATGGGGTAACTGACACACTGATGTAGGACTGAGAAGAGAACATCCCTTCGTCCTAAATGACATTGGTCTGCACTCATCTAACCTCTCCTGAATAGGAAGGCTCTATAGCTCCTATTCATTTATGACCAATGAAATGGCTCATAGAGATTACTGTGGAATTTTGCTCCCACATCCTCCTTACGGGGAAAAAAAACCCATATGCCTTCTATTTACATATATGTACTTAAAAGCTGCAAAGAGCAAAAAGGTAACTGCACCATAAAAACTTCTATAATTTCATCTTGTTGTAATGCTGTATAAATCAAAATTTTTAATAATTGTTATTAAAATACTTAACAGGACTTAATCTTTTCTCTCTGCAGACAATAAACCTTGTGCTACTCTGAATTGTGTCACATTCTGAAATCTCTGAGGGCTGGTCTGTTTTACAAAATCATTCCATGATCAAATAGAATTAAAAAGAATCATGTTTCCATGATTTGCGATCATTATATTGACCATAGCTGCTGTCAGTGTAGGCCATCTCTGCAGACAATAAACCTTGTGCTACTCTGAATTGTGTCACATTCTGAAATCTCTGAGGGCTGGTCTGTTTTACAAAATCATTCCATGATCAAATAGAATTAAAAAGAATCATGTTTCCATGATTTGCGATCATTATATTGACCATAGCTGCTGTCAGTGTAGGCCAGGGCAAATCTTGTCAAACATGATTACAATTATGATTAATCTAATTATGATCTAATCATTATTGAACCCTTTTTTTCTGACACAAGGTTGACCAATTAGGGCGTAGATCAAGCTGATTGACCTTAGTCTTCATTGTCAGTCTGTTGTGGTCAGAATCACATTAGCTACTGAGATTCTTCAAGATTATGTTCCAAGATAAAATTCTCTCATTTTATCAGAGTGATAAAGAGCTCTGAGGCACTAAATATTTGATAAAACTATTGTTTATTGTCATTTAATTGAATGAAAAATGACTCATAGCTGTTTTAAAGGGGGTCCATTATTTATTAAATTTATCTGAGAATGTAATTACTTTAAATAGTTGTATATTTAACCATATATAATATGAAAGCCCTTCTTGTGAAAAACAAGGTATCTACTTCTTTTATTTAAAGATCAACAAAATGTATTGGCCTCTATGTAAATATTGACCAAAGCAAACTTGAGGTCAATATTTACCTTGAAGAACAATAAATCTCTACGTTCATTGAAACATAGTCAATTAAATGCAAAAACCTTCATTAATGTAATATGAACATTGCCAATATAAACAGCCAAAAGCTAAGCTATTTTCAAACTTTTTGTATTTACATGTTCTTGTTTTGCTTTTTTAAAAGGCAGAGAAGAAAACACAGGGGAAGATGAAAATGCCTTCACTGCCATTAATGGGTTTGTATAATTGTTTTGTATAGCATTGTACAGTTGTTTTTAAACTGATATTCTCAGTAGAGGGTAAAATATCTAGCTGCAGTTCTGCACTGTTTTGCACTTTGATTGCTGACAAAGGCCTGGCTGTGTAGGGCTAAGCAAGACAAGGTTAAGCAAGATGGATCTTTCTTAGTTCATCTTTCACTAGGCAGATACACTGTGCATTATATTCAACAAGTGCCAACAGAACATTGAGGATCAGCTGTATTGGTGTTATTTTCATAGCTGTATGTTGTGACACTGTATAATTGAAATATGACTATTTATATCATTAATATTGCCTCTTTTAGACACTTGCAACAAATCTTATCCAAAGTAGGTCATGTATTTATCATGTATTTGTTACATTCTACCAAATATGATTATTCTATCTATATACATATATCCTCTTTGTATCTAAAGTTCTGAATATTGACAATGTACTAGTGGTAGTCCTTTCTTTGGCTGTGAATTACCTTGTGATTGTTACCACACATCTGGCTAGCATATTGTGAATGAACTATTTGAGTTGATGGCCTTTTAGGGAACACTTAACTCTTACAAAGAATCACAGAAGAAGCTCTTTTCTGCCAAATGAGCCTTCTTCAGGATGCTTTAGCCAGAAGATGGGTAACAGCTGCTCCCATGAGTCATTTAAGTATGCAAAGGCATGCGACTAGCTCATGAGATCCTGGATTCCATCTTGTGCCAGTAATTTTCCACAAACTAAGACATGGTTTTAAATTAAGTCCATACTCCAAAGATCAGAGAAGGCAAGAGGTAAAATGGATATGCTTCTATGTCGCAAAAGGACATAACAGTACAGAATTTTAGCTAGATAGGAGCATTCCAACCAATGGATCAAGCACCTTCCAATTTTTTAGAAGTTACCATCACTGTTATAGACTTGATCCAAACACTTTGTAATGATGATCCTTTTTCATTATTTTAACTCTCTCTCTCTTATTTTCCCTATAAATAAAGCTTTAGATATTAGATACTAAAGGATTGGGAGCAGCATGATTATTGGATAAGATCTGAGTTAAATACTGACCTGGCTGTGTATCTGATCTCTTGGGATTAACAGAACCATTGTTCGATTAAATTGATTTTAAATAACCACTCATCTTAAAGTCTAGTTTCTGGATTGTGAAACAACCACTGGGACACCCAAGGAGATTGCATTTCTGACTTCTTGTCACCCAGGCTATGTCTACACTACAATAATCTATTGGAAAAAGGTATGCAAATTGCACTCCACAATTTGTGTACCTTTTTCCAATATTTTTTTGGAAGAGGCTTTTCTGATATTTGGCCCATTTACATTGGGCCAAATTTCAGAAAAGCCTCTTCTTTCGGAAGAGCCCTTCTTCCTTGAGGAAGATGGCTTCGGAAAGAATGTGTCTGCCCTTCTGCAAAAAAAAAAAAAAAAAAAGCAGAAGAGCAGACGTGTACCCTAGATGCAGCAGATACCCTAGACCTCTGGTATCCCATAAAAATCCTGTACTGTAGACACAGCCCCAGCATAGTAAGACAGAGGTTTAATTTTGTTACAGGCTTGCTATGTCTCTGGAAGAATAACCACCAGTTTGGGATGGATCTGTCCCATTTTTAGGCATCTTGTCCTGAATGTGGTATTCTCAGCTGTGGCCCATAGGGCATGATGACATATGTATATCTTGATTCAGTTCAATGTGTTTGCCTCATATGTGTGTCCTGAGGTGGGGTAATGCTAGCAGTATAGTGTGCAGATTACCCTTTTACACTTCAAAACTCCAACTTGAGCCAATGGCTGTTGTCTGACTGCCTACTGGAGTCATCCAGGCTTATTGTAATGCATTTTCATGGGGACAGTAATGGTTTTCGTGACTATCATGTGCCCATTACACGTGGTTAAATGGTTTTAGCTCTACATTGACAGAGGCACTCTGGATCTTGAGAGCCTGGTGACTGAAGGGATAAAACTGACATCTTTGTAATGGTCAGACCGTTACTTCCAGTAATTTGCAGCCAAAACACCTATGAGTCTGTCAGGTTAGAAACTGGTCTGCCTGCTGAGCCTAATGGAGAGCATTGTTATGTTTCTTTTAAGTGAATACTGTCCTGCAGCCTGCCAGTGGCCTGCCAGCCAGGACAGTATAATCTTTTGTCCTTGGCTCTTTAGTGTTCTCATCATAGTGTCCTCCTTGCCAGTCACACTAGTAGAAGAAAGTTCAGGGAAAGATAAACTACATGAGAAAGAGGACAGAGCACAATTAGTGTAAGTCAAGCTGAACTGAATCAGTTGCCATAGAGAAGACCAGAATGACTGTGACTTCAAGAAAGCCATAGGATCTGTACAGCAGCAAAGTCCCAGACCCACAAATTCTAGCTGACCTGAGTTTCTCCTGGGGAATCTAGGGAAATTATCTGCTGGGACAGCAGCTCCACAATCTTTGAAATGTTCATCCTGTGTCCTTTCTTGCTGCAGGTCTCTGTGTATGGAGCAGAAAAAAGGTGACTTTGGAGATTAGCACCACCAGCATTGCTTTAGTGTCTCTGCAGTCAGGTTGAGAATCATACTACTGGGTCTCTCAAAGGATCTAGATTCCTCTTGCAGTTCCCTTCCCCTTTGTAAATCCATCTAAAGCCAGACAAAAGTCTAGCCTGGCTTTAGTATAGTGAAGAAAGTTTTTTTTTTCTCCTCTACTATACAAACTGAGAAAAATCCCATTAAAGTCCTGACCCTCTGCAGCTCTAAGTGTCTTATCTCCGATTGAGGCGGGAGTCCCTCTATTTTAGTGGCAATTAAAATTAACCAATGCTGTTTTTCTTCACTTCATGTCAGATTTTATTTCTAAAACCAGCTTTTGAGGTGTTTGATATCAAATAAAGTAAGCTATGTGATAAGAAAACTTTAATTATCCAAATTATCTGAAAGAAATATGTGACAGGCACAAGACATCTGTTGACTGTCAAAGACTTGCTTGATTAGCATTCATGAAGCAACAAGGAATTTTACAGTGAAGCAAAAGCATCACCTTAGGGGGGTGTTAAAGTGCACTGCAAAAAAATACTGACATCCCTGTTAGATTTTTGTAGTGATCAATTAACAGGCTGAAGATAGCAACTGTACTCCAAAGAACTTAACAGTAACATTACTTTGAAAATGCAGCTTTCCAAAAGCATTCAGCTACCAAGAAAGCCTAAAACTTGTATATATAGCAATTGTAATAGCTGCAGGCAATATATGCTTAGAACACATAAATCTCTATATATTGTGGGCCACCTTTTCAAACAGATGAACATATAATGTGTTTGTACACTTTGGCATATGTTCATTTAACATGGTGGTGGGCAATCTGCAGTCTGCATCCTTCAGGTTAGTCTGATTTTGGGCCGTAAGACATTTTGCTGACATTGGCCAACTCCAGGCACGGCCTCCCACAGTTCTCAGTGGCTGTGGTTCACTGTTCCCAGCCAATGGGAGCTGGGGGAAGTGGTGGCCAGTGGCCACCATGTCCCTGCAGTCCCCACAGCTCCCATTGTCCAGGAACAGCGAACCATGGCCATTGGCAGCTGTGTGTGGGGAGGGCAGGACTGCCTGAAGATGGTCAATGTTAGCAAAATGTCTCATGGCCTTCAAGCATATTACACTGATGGGCAGGGTACAGATTGCCCTCCACTGATCTAAGGTATTTAAATCTAGGGAAAGTGCACATGCAACATAGGATTGTGAGTACACGCACAACCACAAGTTGTGTATACTTTTTGTGGGATCTCTGCAATTAGGGGTATGCACATAAATACAAACCCATTCAAAAATGAGGGTCCACTTACATTTTATATTGACAGAAGGTTGTAATTTTCCTCAAATAGAAAGTTGTAATTTTCAACAATAAAACTTGAACAATTGTGAACATAAATACTTAAATATTAATCTCTCTAGTTATTTTGCTTTCATTTGTACTAATGCAAAAGCACACAGTTCTTCTGTATAAGTTAAGAAGAGAGTAGCCTTATTTCTGCTGGGACTTGATTTCACTTACACTTTTTTGGGGAATAGTCAGGCCCAGTAGATCAAATGCTTCTACCCTGTGACTTATGTTATGGTTGTCAGATTCTGTTTCCTAACACTAGGGGCATCTGGGACAAACAGTCTGCACACCTGATATTTTACATTTCTATTAGTTTATGTATGTTTATTTGTCTATACATTGCTGAAATCTTATGTTTCTCTTTTTAATCAAATGCTGCTGCTTTTGATTTTGGAACAAGTTGAGAGAAGTGGTTTTAATGAGCAGGGCTGGGACATGAATTTTAGGGCATTTAAGGAAAATATGAGTAAGAAAGGATTTTCAGATCAACATGTTTCACAAAGGTTCCAACCAACATATGTCTGTCTATACTTGCAGATTTTCTAGCATAGTCTAGTTTTAGCTTCTTCTCATTATTATTTTTATGCAGCCCCAAAGCGTACTAGATACTTTACAGAACCAAACCAAAAACAAAGAAACATTGTCTGAGCTCCAAGAAATGTTCATTAGGTATTAGGCAGATAAAAACTACAATTGTAGCAAGCAATAAGAAGAGAGAACAGGGAAAACAAATAAGATTGTGAGCTTACTCAAAAAATCAGGCTAGAAATCCTTTAAGGAATCTATATGCTTTAACATATTTTAATTCATTTGACAGAAGGGCAACCAGCACATCTGTACTAACACTCTGATCGCTAGATCACCCATTAAATTGTCCTGGAGTAAACCTGAGGGGAAAAGTTGTGCCTAATTGATAGATGAGGGATGGATGGGAGAGAGCTAAAAGCCTAATTAACCTATTAGCCCAGAAGTAGAAAAGGCTACAAGGAAGGAAATGTTCAGAGGGGGAGAAGAGAGACTCACAGACTTTTCAGAGCTGGAATTAAGTGAACAGGCACCTCTGTTTGCTCCGTCCTTGGCTGAGTGAGCTAGGGAGTGAATGTGATTGTAAATACAATACACAAGTTTGTAAGGGTTGTGGGGAGAACACTGTTAAAAAGTTACAGTTTGATCACAATAAGTTCTCTGAGTGATTTGTGGCTATAAGAGAGTTAGGAGTAGGATGATGCCATATTACAACCTACTATTTTCACAAAGGGAGCAACGCTGAAGTTTCTCATTCAAAATTCCACAGGGAGAAAAGAAGGAATTATCCTTCTGACGTAGGCCCATGTTTCTATGTGACCATGCAGGCAGGCTATAGAGTCCCACATGGTGACTGTCGATTGCAGTGATTAATTAGAATTAATTTCTTAATTTCCCTAAAATCATTGGAGATAACTAAAATACCAAGTAGAGATTGAGTTTCCTATAGCATGGAAAAATGACAGTCTGACTTCAGTCACTCCTCCTATTAGTACTCTGTATTGATAGATGAAAATCACTTTTATATAGTTTAGCAGGTATACTAGGAGTCACCTTCATCCTTGTGGAACTCCCAATATTTGTGAGTGCTATTCTCCATTCTGGCACTCCAAGCATAGAAGGTCTGGTCCCACAAGAGAGGTTAAAATATCTCCCCTCGAAAGGCTTGTGTTAAAACTCCCCAAAGCCACAGATTCCCTGCCCTTTGTTTGGTATCACTTCCACCACTCAAATGCAAAAACCCTCTCTAAAAACTCAGAAAGGCACATTGGGAATTCCTTCCTGTGAGGTACTCTCAAGCTCTTTTCACCCTCCTCTGGAGAGAGCTTGAAAACTTAAATTTATCTTAGTAGCTTGACTGTGCAGCCTTAGACACATGCACACAGAACCTCCCATCTTCTAGGATACAGGAATCAAATCATGGTCTTAAAAGGGTGATTTTTATTAACAACTCCCTTCCCCCCCCCCCCCCCCGACACACATACACTTAACTAAACATTACTAGGTGTTTCAGAGCAACTGAAAAAAGCATGAAAACAGAAAATTGCTTCCCTAGGATTCAGTTTGGAAAATAACAGTATAAGGAGGTAGTTACACGTGCTTGGTATAAAAATCCAACAAACCTGAAAATAACCTGATTGTGTCTGACTAAACATTCCTTGTCCTACTCACATCTCTAGTTTCAAGACTCAGTCTTTCCTTAGGCATGGATGTCACTGGATTCTCCATGCATGGTTCCTCACCAGTCCTTCCAGGAGGCTCTGCTCTAGCCAAACAGGAACAGGAAGGGACACTGCTTCTAATTAAAATGTTCACACTCTGTTTCCATTGGCTCTTCTGGCCTCCTGCCAAATCACTTCCTGCTTCCCTAGCATTTTTGGCGATTCTCTAGGACCCACTATTAATAGTTTTAACCCTTACAGGCAAGACGATTAAGGTTAGGTCTCAAGAATTAACTACTGAGAAAATACTTTAGTTAACTGAATGGCTTGAATGTCCAGAAAAGTTTATTCACCACCTCCATTAATCACAACATTCCATTAACAACAAGACGCATTACATGTTCGGTAGCCAGCCTGAAATAAAACAAATAATCCCATAACACTTTAGATGCACTTATAAACACTTTGGTGAAAGTGCGGGGGACAAAATAGGCATGTATTTTTTTTGTTTAGACTTTCGAAGGGGAGGAGCATATGTTCTGGACACTTAGTGACACTTATCATTTTAAAAATACAATGACTCCGGAAGAAGGAATATTTATTATTGAAATGCTATTGGAAATTTAAAAAACAACATTACTGGGGTCAATAACCCAAACAAGAGTTCCCCACTGGTTTCTGTAGCCAGTGTCTTGTAAAATATCACCTACCCCACAAAAGAATTTATTGGAAGAAACTGAGGCCAGATCTACACTAGACCTAGAAGTTTGGCTTAAGGTACGCAACTCCATCTATGTAGAATACACAACAAGTGGTTGAGGGGAGAACATGTTCTCATTGGCTTCTCTTACTCCTAGCAACTGAAAGTAGTACAGATGCTGGCTGGCGCTGCCGTCAGCATTTGATTTATAGGTCTGTACTAGACCCACTAAATCAAATGACAGTATGTCAATCTCTGGTGTGGTGAGTGAAGATGTGCCCTGATAGGCAAACTTCCATGAAGCCTAAGTTAACTTCAGTGCTGCATAATGTATGCAAAACACAAATTTCATAGTATACTTATAGCAAGAAGGAATGTATAATGACTTTCATTAAATAAAGACATCTCTATTCTTTTGCAAACAGAACCAGATCTTTCTAAGACATTCCTGCCTTGCATATGGGAGCAACAGACTAACTTTCAGGCTTGCTATAGAACTGGGGAGTGGGCGTGCTTTGAATTGTTCCTGGCTTTTTTTTAAAAGTGTTTCATAAAAGTAAAGAATGGATCAGCAATGGAAATGAACCTATTTTTCCTTTACTGAACAAATAACTGGATAAAAAGCTAAAGCTACATAAACATAACTATTTTAGCACCCACATTTCACTAAAACAAACTCTGTGAGGCCTATTTTTATTGCTCAGTCTTGCAATGGTCACTGAAAGAAAAATCATGTATCCAAACAAGCTCTTCTGTTTATTACGGAAATTTAATCTAAACTTCAGCTTGAGGATCCATTACCTGTGAATGTTTGTTACAACATGATATTAACTATAATCCCTGTACTCAAAATGGGAAATACTTCAATACTACAGTCAATTTTCTGGTAGATGGTAAAAAACCAGATTTTAATGGCCCCCGTTGCAGCCAGACCTTGACCCATTTGACTTTACAGACTCCTAATATCCCATAGAAAAGAATTATAATGGCTGCTATGGCAGTACAAGCTATTCTTAGCTAGTCAGCACTATCTGCAGAAACAAACTGATTCACTTTGATTGCCACTCAGCAGGACTGAAGGTGGAAGTCATATGTAAATAGATGGGCTGGAAATGGATGCCTGTATTCATTAATCTTTCATTAGACTCAATCTCAAAATTACCCAAAGGTTTTACAAGGACTTTTCAAACTCTAATTTGGCCCCTGGCCTTTAAACAAAATGAAAGCTATTGATTGATGTTCTGGCCAGGATGCAAATAAGCCCATAAGCTCTTGAATCAGGTTTTATTGGTTTAGATGCACTTTCTTAGGTCTGCTCAAGAGACCTACTAAAAAATGAAAGTTACTATAAAATTTCATTGTAAGGTTAATTCTCTGTTAAGCTTAACTAACAATGAAAGAATATTAAAACTGGACCTTTTTATTAATTTCCAGAAACTTCCAGAATATTTGTCTCAGAATGCTTCAAAACTGAAAAACAAAGTAGATTATACTAAACAAGTTTTCAAAGAACTAAGAGAGATACATATTTAAATCCCTATTTAATAAAAAAAATACTAAAAGATGTAGACACCTGGTCCCAGCATTTTGCTTGGTGACAAGTTAATTGCTTAAAAATAACATTAATACTATGCACTGTAGTATCACTATTTAAGAAGCAAAAATAGGGACTTAGTTTTGATCTTATTTATTCTGCCTAAACCCAGAATAATACCATTGAACAGAGTGACTACTTCTAGTATTATTTCTGTGAATTCACACCATAGTAACTGAGATCAGATGCTGTCAATAACTTTTTGAAGCACTCAGCAGATGGCTTTTAGAAGGAATTTATTTTTTGTGCAAGGGTTGTTGGAGAAAGGTTGATGTACATGGTTCATTAACCAAAAGGTTTGAAATGTGTCTCTACTTTGAAAACTGTTTCAAAAATACTGCATCATGGGTTTACACACTCTATTGTTTCGCTGATTTCATGTCATATGTCCACAGATGAAAAATAAAAATGTTTGTTTTGCGAACATTGGAATCTAAAGGTATTTGTTTTTGGCACCTGTAACTTCACTAGTGTCACGAGAATCACAGGTCCGATGATGCATACCCAAGAGGGAAGGACAGAACCAGGTGGACAGTTTTAGCAAATAAAGGATATTTATTTATGACAGTGATGAATTTATAGTATTTATTCTAAGATTTTTAATAGACCGTGTTAATAATGAATTCACAGTATTTGTTATATTTATTCTATGATTTCTAGTTAAATGTGTCAGAGATATAAGGATGGGAATGGCAAGGGGAATAGTCTCTAGTCTAAAAATATCCAGCTACACTAATTAAATAACAGTGATAACTACAAACTCTATGTACTACCCAAAACAACTACAACACTAAGCTTATACAACAAGAAAAAATCAAATCATACATACCAACTTACACAGCACATGGAACATTTCACAGATATCGGTTCGGTTGCGAAGGCCTTGGTTACGCCTGAGAGTCGGGGGAGGTGGCTAGTCGGTTGATCAGGCTGGCAGCGCTTTGAAGTATACGGGAAGGCACACGCACGGTGGTACGTGTGTTGCGAAGACCTCCTAGAGCGAACTGTGCGATGGGTATTTATCCCCAAATCTGCACATCACTTTCCTGTGCTTGCATATTACCATATATGGCCCATGGTCACCACGTGGGGGGTCTGCGTCCCAGGGGTTGGGCCGAAACTGTGCAGGTTTCATGCGACCAGGTAAGCCCGCAGTTCTCACGCCAAGGTGATGGGTGGGAGAGTTTGAGGCTATTTTCCCCTTTACACACCTTCCCTTTTTCTAAAGGCAATAGTATGCAGGAAGGGTGCAGACGGTTTCTCCCAAGAAGTACTGCAACCCACTATAGCAAGAGCGGCCTGGCCAAACTTTTTTACTGGGGAGGGCAGTTTCTTTTCTCTTACAACTAGTAATAAAGAAGTTGAGATACTCAGTTACACCTGTGCAACCCTACAGTCCTCTTCAGATTATGCCTTCTGCTACACCTGTACCAATTTACTAAAAGTGGTATAATGGCAAAAGCATAGGCTTGTGGCTGAGTGCATAATCTGAAGATAGTAGGCTTTCCCAGGGGCCTGCAATTGGAACTATGTAAATAATTTGTAATGGTGTGTGAGCTGGAACAGAATTTAATTCATCTGAGGTGGCTTGGATATAGCAACAGAGGTAAAAAGCAGCAGAGTCTTACTTCTGTCACTGAAGTACACCATTCTGGCTCCAAATCCAAGGGAAGGGGGAGAGATCTGCTAAGTGTTACACCTTGGTTCGGTGATGTGATGGGAGCCTCAAGGGTTAAAGCCGACTACCCAGTGAAAACTACTGGATGATGGTGAAACAAATGATATTTATTAAGTGGTCAAAACCAGCAATTAACAAGTAGGTGTTTAAACTAGCAATTGCTTAGTACTTTTACAGCGTAGAAAAGCTTGGGCACAATTATACCCAACTGATTACAATTCTTTGATTACAATTCACTTATATCAAATCACTATCCCTAATTCGCCTAAGACAACGCAGCATACAAATAAAAAATACAAAAAAACAAAGCCAAAGTAATGATAATAAAAGAACCGTCCAAAGCCAGCCCCTCTATGGTTATTTTAGGACAGCTGGTGGAGTTAGTTATAAATCTACTTTTACAACTTAACAACTCCGGGGCTTCTATTTCTAACACTTATACTTAACCTAAATACAACACTACTATACAACACAAAATTATACAATTTACACAGCGTGGTTAACAGAACTTAGATACACTTTACAGAATTACACAGTGAAATTAACACAACTTGACTATTAATTAAACCAATAACTAATACATTTAAACAATACTTACAAATCCAGAAACGATAACGACACAAAGACACACTAGAACTCGGAGCATGCTCAGGACTCGTGCACCCCTATATTTGATTCGAAGGGTGGGGAGGCAGCCTCAGGGTGATCAATCCTTTAGCCAGGCAAAAAAAAGACACGTGCCCTCAATACACGGAACCTCCGTCGAACAAAGGGGTTGAGGGTCTTTTATACAAAACTTCGGTGTCTGTGCCATGCTAGGCTCTGCATTTGGCAGGGCCTGATAGGCTAGTGATGAGGTAGTATGACAATACTGCCCTATAGAAATTTTCGTGATGTATGCGTGATCCCCTCGTGGACAGGACCAGATGGGGCATAGTTAGTGTTAGACAATTATGTTTTATTACCCTATGTTTACTTTTTCCCTTGCCCCTAAGACTGGTCAAGCTACGGTCAAATGAGGCTTATCTGTAAGCACTATCTAGTCATGCTCACCTCCCTATTTTTTTTTTGGCGCCTATGAGTCCCAGAATGCCTATAAGATCAAATTCCATTCACAAAACTGCATTGTGCTACCCATGCTCCTCTGAGTATCTGGGTTTTGTGTGAGGGGCCTTGTGTGGCAGGATGGGCTATACGCGAAGGCTATGGACAGAAAAAGCCTGCTTTACAACACTAAGTAAGAAAATCCTATTTATGCAAAGTCATCTTTTCAGAGTAGAACCACACTTTAATGCAGGCTGGTTGTCACGAGATCACAGATCTGGTTTAAAAAATAGAGAGACCACAAAACTGTACGTGAAATGGATGAGTAGCTTGCAAGAAGCATTATAGATGTACAAAAATAAGCTATCAGCATTTAACGTCTTGTGATGAACAAATGAATTTCCCTCATTGGGCAATGACATGCCTGGCATTAGCACCACTATAAGTTCTGACCAACTCTGTGCCATTATAATACTTAGCTATCTCAAAGGAGTGCCATGAAGACTAAATAGCTAGAGTCTGTTAACAACAGGAGACCTGGCAGGAACTGGCTCCCGACATCTGTCAAAAATGGGCGTGAATAAAAGCTAACAGCAAGGAGGAGGAAACACTCCATTTGTACTGCAAATGGTTGATCTGTTCTTGTAATTGGAATTTGTTGGGTCTAATTTAACAAAGAAGCAGCCATCACCAGACTATGGTAATAGAGGCAAATCAGGATTTAGAAGATCCAAAATGGACTTTCACTTCTTACTGGGCCAATGCTAAGCACTTAACTTTTGTAGAAGAGTTGCAAACAGGGGCAAGTGTTCAGCACTAGGGAATAAAAGAGGATGAAATCAAGGGATGGGAGAAGAATGGAAAACAATGTGCAAGCCATTGATTCTCTGCTTTGAACAATGAATAGAAAGTGTGGAATGTGCTCTTGAATAATTATAGCACAGCTTGGTGTATTGACTGCCTCAAGGCCACAGATGGTAGCATCTGTCTCCCAAGGGTATCGTTGATATGCAATAACATGTAACTTGGAGTGTCTAATTGGGGGAGAGGGAGAAAGGAAGGATTAATTACACTTTTGAAAGTGGTGAACTTAAATAAAACAAACTAAAATAAACTCTTTTATTACAGATTTTTTGCCATGAAAAACATTATTCACAAATGGCTATGCTGATCTAGTAGCAGGATTTAATTTCCACTTTTTAAAAATGACCATCCTGAAAATTCACAGTTGTTGTTGTTGTTTTTTTTTTTTAAAAAAAGGATAGCCTCCTTGTCCCTGGGGTAATGGGATAGTGCAGACTTGTAGATTAGCAGCAATCAGAAGATGGGGTAGATGATTGTAACAGTAGCCACTTCAGTCAAATGATTTTGTCCAAAGCCATGTGACTGAATTTTGTAATCCAGCTCCTTTTCATAGTACTCAGTCAGGGAAATAAAGAATAATCTTTATTTATTCTACTGTGATGATATTTCTAAATTTGTTTCTCTCAGTTTGGGGCTTAATTTTTTTTTGTCTTTGGATGTTCATATTTTCTGCTGAATATTTGAATTCATTGAAAGCAGGAACTTTTCATGACAAAATGTGTTTATTTAAATCTCTTTTTTTTTTTGGCTGAAAAATGGTTTTGATGGAAATTTTTTCAACCCATCCTAAAAGACACCTATATTCACTTCCCACTGCCCATTTCAGGTCCTGTAGCCTACAGACCACTCTCCTATTTAACATTTTCTTTAATTATATTAAAAATTGCATACATTGCTATTGTATGTATTACCTTCTCCTGCTATTGGTAACTGAATAACAAGGTGTTTTTTAATCAACCTACATTTTGTTAAAAGCAAATCCAAACTTTAATTCCTTCAAAAAAATCAAGAAAAAAATGGTTTTGTTTAAAATTCTGCTTTTCTGGCAAGAAGTGATGGCAGTACTGGAATTATTTGAACTATGCTGACTGGAGGTTATTGGACTTCTATATAATCAAATTATTTTATAATTGAATAAAATTTATGAAAAAGAGAATTCTCACTGAGCTCCAGTCAGTCATTGTTATTGTCTTCTGAAAGCCAAAGTCAAACACATGCTATGACAATTTATGGGCCTCAAAACACTGGATACAATAAAGGCTAGTAATATGTACTGGTCAACTGTAAGGTCCTTCTAGATTGCATTTTCAGTGTTTTCCTATCTACTGTGTATTTGAGAGAGAGAGCGAGAGAGAGTGTGTACATCTGTCTCTTTGTTCAAGATCTTCCCCTCAATGGTAAAAGCTTGAACCACCAAATTTGTTATGCCCTTTAACTTAAAGCAAGATAAGCATTTGGATGTGCTGGGAATGGAACTGCTTGTCATAAAGCCATACAGAAAAGAGACCATCACCAGATGGGTGAAAGAGGTTGGAGGGGGGCTCACTCCCCCGGGTCTGGAACTGCCCCAGCCCTGAGTCTCCCACCCTGACACCCTTTGGGGGGGGGGGAGGAGGCTGGGAGGTGCTGAAGCAATGTTTGTGTGGGAACATTGCTGGCTGTTCCCCTTCATCAGGGAATGAGGTGCAAGTGCACAGTTTGCGACATTCCTCACTCATTTTTTCAGGAAGAACGGCTCTTGTGCAAGGGGGAGGGGGGAGATGCACAAAAAGGAGCCATCTACACAGCTCCTTTTTGCACAAAAGCCTCTTGCACAAAAATGGCCCCTAATTAATTATGCAACTGAAGTGTGGCAATATGCTAATCTGCGCTTCATTTGCATAGGCTTTTGCACAAGAGAGGTGCAGTGTAGACATAGCCTTACTGTCTCTGTTCTGCTGGTAGGATACCAGGCTGTAGACATGTGGTGGCAGAAAAGAATTTGTTTGAGTAATCTATTATTAAAGTGTAGATGTGAGACGGTGAGGATGGGAAAGTGGAATGTTACTTCTCTACAGCATTCTCCACTGGTGAATTGGAATAAAATAACCCACTATCAGTTCTGGTGTGTAGTGAAATTTATAAATCTGAAGTGTGCATTGTCAGACCATGGTTAGTTGTTGTATGGCTCCCTGCATGAGATCTATATTTAGATTGTAAGCAAAGCACAATTGGGCCCTGGTCTTGATTGCACACCCTAGCAGTATTGTATTATTAATAATAATTAAACCAAAGAAATTATATTGGGAATGAGGCAAATACTTGATTTTCTAGGCTTTCTAGATGAAGGACTTGTGTAGACAAGGAGACTTTTCAGAAAAGAGAAATAGTCTTGTTCCATTAAAAAAAATAAGAGATTGAATAGGACCAGAAAGAAATCTTCCTATGGAAAAATGTGTTTTTCCAAGCCTCTGCTAGATTTGATCCTCTCAACATGTTCGTAGTGTTGCACTGGAAGAAACTTCCAGAAGCCCATTACTAAAACTTTTCCCAGTTCAAGAGAATTTGGAGCTGATTTTGTTTAACTTTTAAAGCCTCTCTGCTAGAAGAGATATTATCCCTTTCATTCACAAAAATACTTCTGAAGAGTTTGTTTTTTATATAATTGGAATTATTCCCCAAGATTTGTAATTACCTGATACTTTGTGGATATATGTAGGCACTGTCTACACAGCAGGAAGTCGAAGGCACTCTTCCTTCAATTTCCCTTAGGCTAGGTCTACATAGTGGAGCTATTTTGGGATCCCTCCTGTGTCTTTAAATGTGCCAAATTTCAAAATAAGCTATTTCAAGGCAAGGGTGCTGTGTAGATGTACCTTACTCCATGTAAAATGAGGCTCAAGGAGTTGGAGTAAGAAGTCCTCCAGCTCTCCATTATTTCAAAATAATGGCTCACTGTGTAGACACACTGGCTGCGTCTAGACTGGCATGATTTTGCGGAAATACTTTTAACAGAAAAGTTTTTCCGTTAAAAGTAGTTCCGCAAAAGAGCGTCTAGATTGGCATGGATGCTTTTGCGCAAAAAGTGCTTTTGTGCAAAAGCATCCATGCCAATCTAGATGTGCTTTTGTGCAGGAAAGCTCCGATGACCATTTTAGCCATCGGGCTTTCTTGCGCAAAAAATTAAGGTGCCCGTCTACTCTGGCCCTCTTGCGCAACTATTCTTGCACAAGAGGGCTTATCCCTGAGCAGGAGCATGAAAATATTTGTGCAAGAAGCACTGATTTTGTACATTACAAAGTCAGTGCTCTTGTGCAAATTCAAGCGGCCAGTGTAGACAGCTGGCAAGTTTTTGTGCAAAAGCGTTATTCTGAAATAATGCTGCTGTGTAGACATACTCCTAGTTTCACATTATCCTATTTCCAATGACACAAGGTGAACGCTGCATTATATTTTAGAAACAGAATACAAACATTTCCAATAACATGCTCATTTAAAAACACAAGAAGAGAGAACAAGAGTGACCCTCAAATCACTACCACCACAAAAGTATAGGGAGAGAGACAGTCTTTCAGATTGCAAATCGTCTAAGACTTGATAGATAATAATCAATACTGTGGACTGCACAGAACGCATCTATGGTGTTATGTGTTGCCAATTAGAGTTGCTCATTAATTATTTGATTAAACATTGTTCCCATCGGAAAATGTCAATTTGTTGAAATCAAAACATTTCACAAAATCATACTGATGTCAATGAAAATTCCAACTGGGAATACTTCTCTGAACCAGGATGAAATACAAAGAGAAACTGACTGATTTTCCTTGCCTGTGTGTTCAGTAGCCTAGTGGTTAAGACACTCATTTATATAATCTAAAAAAACAAGTTTTAACTCCCTGCTCTGACTGGTTCAGGTAAGTGCCCTAAGAACAAGAATAGTTAGTTGTAGTCTGTGCTCTCAGGGGCTTGTGGTTCATTTCAACTTCCATTGTCTGTCCATAAATATACTGATATTTCTAAAAGCTACTTTTCAATCTGTGAGTATCTGGTTTCTGTATTAGTGTTTTGGATGAATATTCCACTAGTTGCTGACAATCCTCATGCTTCTTTTTGTAAAATCACTGCACCTCAACCACACAGTGAAGCATTTGCTGAAATTTTATTTGGCCTTCCTGTTGTATACGCTTCAACCCTGGTTTCTGTATCAGTTATTGTTTTAAATCTTCCCATGATTCCTCGTGTTCTGCAACCCAATAGCATCAATTTTTATTCTCCAGGAGTTTTCTCAAAGCCTCTGCTTTAGTAGCTAGATTATGTATGAATTTCCAAAATTATTAACCACTCCTACGAAGCATTGGACATCTTTCAGTAACTGGGGATGTGGCATCATTTCAATCATAAGTGCTGACTTTCACTTTTCTTTGTGAGTAGTTCATGTCCACTCTGCCCCCAAAGTCCCACTGACCCTTCCTCCAAGGCTCCATCCTTACTTTGCTTTTTTTCGCCCTGCTTCCCTCCCTCCTGCCACCTCCTCCTGTCCACCATCATACAGCTGATTGGAAGCAGATGCGAGGCACTGGGGAGAAAAGGGAGGAGTCAATTGGAGAGGCTCTCTGAACAGCTGATCAAAGGGTGGCTTTTGGTGAGTGGTGAACCCCCACTGCTTTTGTTCTGTGAGATCTCCATCTTTGGAGTGCCCACAGAGTCAGCCCAGTGATTTCAATGGCTTAAGTCTTCCTCTTATCAGATTTTACATCTTCATTAGAAATAATATTGTCAACAAAAGTCAATGTAGTAATCCTAAAATGCATTTTTCCCTAGTCAGTTTGAGGTTTGAAGCTCTAGTTGCATCCAGGACTTCCTGAAGTCTAAAACCATTTTCCTCTTTCTTTGAAAACAAAACCTTTGTGGCGTCAACACCACTAATATGTTCAGAGATCACATATATTATTTTAGCACACTTCTGGTTCTAAAGCTTTGCTGAGGGGTAAGTGTAAAAGTCTGTATCTTCCAAATGGGGGTATTAAATGTGCCTAGCTTTGAGCTTTCTTCAATTAACTGTAGCTGCCAAAATCCTGAAGATGCATCCAATTTTCTGAAATATTGAGCATTTCCAAAATTGAATCATACTTTCTTCTCTGCTTGGTGGTTTGAAATGTTCTCTTTTTATAGCCTTGATGAGTTCTCTGGGATCTAAATATATGTATAGTGGCCTTTATTTTTCCTCCGTGATGACAAAGGGTGCTCACCTATTCTGTTGGCTCCTCAATTTTTGGTATTTCTTACATTGCTTCCACCGTTGCAAGCTTAGCCTGGGTTCATCAAAGAGGGCAAAAGGCACAGTTCTACATGGACGAAAATAGGAGGGACTTTCCTGTTTATCTGGATTATATGTCCACCCTGTGCCTGGTGGCAGTTACACAAGCAATGCAGCCCTTGAAACAGGTCATAATATTCCCTAAAGGGTGCATTATAGCCATGTACAGTGTGATCATCTAGTTTTACCAGACTGAGTTTCTTACATGCAGCCAGGCCTAAAATTCTTATCACCTCCTTTGGCATTACCTGGCTTGTACATTGGTGTTGCTATGGTTGATATTAGCACTGCACATCCCCTTCACTGGTACATTTGCTCCAGAATACCCAGTTACTTTTATTTTTGTTGATCTCTGTTTTAGTCTTGTTTTAAGTCTCTCATAATCTTGTTCATATAACCTGAGCTCCTGTGGCCAGCTTCAGTGAAATAGTTGTTCAATTCAGTGTCATAGGCCGTAACTAAACCCTTTCATTAGGCTTGTTAGATCCCAGTATGTCTACAACAAACACCTCAACCAGATTGTCAGTGAATGTACTTGACTTTTCTGCATTTTGGATCATATGAATTTGCAAAATGGTTTCCCAAAGGTAACATTGTTTGGGGGCATGCTGTGATCCACACCTTCCACATGATGGTCTGTACTCAGTCTTCACCCTAGCAGTTGTTTTCATAGACAATGGTTACACTTTGGGTGTGTCTAGACTGGCAAGATTTTGCGCAAAAGCACCTGCTTTTGTGCAAAAACTTGCCAGCTGTCTACCTGGCCGCTTGAAGTTGCGCAAGAGCACTGACTTTGTAATGTACAAAATCAGTGCTTCTTGCGCAAATACTTTCACACTCCCGCTCAGGGATAAGCCCTCTTGCGCAAGAATACTTGCACAAGAGGGCCAGTGTAGACAGGCACCTTAATTTTTTGCGCAAGAAAGCCCGATGGCTAAAATGGCCATCGGCGCTTTCTTGCACAAAAGTGCGTCTATACTGGGCACGGATGCTTTTGCGCAAAAGCACTTTGTGCTCAAAAGCATCAGTGCCAATCTAGATGCTCTTTTGCGGAAATACTTTTAATGGAAAAAAAGTATTTCCACAAAATCATATCAGTCTAGACGCAGCCTTTCTGATTTGATTTATTCTGGTTATATTCTGTAGTACTTAGTACAGGTTAGACCTCTCTGGTCTAGCACCCTCAGGACTTGACTGGCCCCAAATAAGGGAATTTGCCAGACCAGGGGAGCCTCCCCTGCTACTGGCCCCCCAGACTGCTTCCCCTCTCCACTGCCAGCCCTAGCCACTCCCCCTGCTGGGCTGCCATATCCCTAGCCTCACTTCTGCTACCGGGTTTACCGGGGTTGCTGTGTCTGCTGTGTCCCCGCTCCCGCTATAGAGGCTTCCGCAGCCTCGGCTGGGCTATTGGAGCTCTGGCCCCAGTCCCAGCTCCAGCACTGTTGGGCTCCAAGCTGCTAGTCCTCTTGCCACTGGGGCTCTCAGCCAGGACTCCCTGATCCAGGAACATCTGTGGTCCTGATGGACCACGGATTTTGCCAGATAAGGGAGTCCCAGTTTTTGGCGGTCCAACCTGTACATTGATAATCCCCTCTGGTGAATTCAGTCCTTTGGCTTGTGGTTTCACAATTTCTGCTGCTCTGCATATTTGAAAAGCTATTTCTAAAGTTAAATCTCTTTTAGGGATCTTTTAGGGACTCTTAACACATTTTCCTGAATACCACAAATTATTCCGTCTCTGACCAGAGACCCTGTCAGCTCACCAGAGTCATAACTCTAACTGAGCTTCTTTCATTCTGTGATATATTGCATGTTTTTTGCATGTGTGAAAAAATGTGTGTTCTCTCAAAGGTCTCATACCTTTTTTGGCATGCAGTGTTTCTCAAATTTAGCCATTTTTTGACTTAACTTCATGCTTTCATATGCTTCAAACTTAGTTATTATAAATATGCAATCCTTCTTCCCCCAAAAATATGAAAAAAAAAAAGATTTCACTTCATCATTTTTGTCCTCTGTCCCCAGGGCTACTAAATACAATTAAAATCCGCTGTTTTTTCCCAGTTTTCTGCAATGTTCCTAACAACTGCAGACTGGAAGGACATTGCAGCAGCTCCATTTTGACTTTCCCATCTCTTCTTAAGCTAGTTGAGCTACTATTTTTTCACTAAATACATGCAAAAGCCTCTGTGCCTTGTACTCAGTATCACAGGTACCAACTTTCAAAAGGCTGGAGGGTGCTCCACCCTTAGCTCTGCCCCAGGCTTTGCCCCCACTCCAACCCTTCCACCAAAACCCTATCCCCACCCCGCCTCCTCCTGCCTTCACTCCACCCACACCTTGCCTCTTTCCTCCTAGTTTTGCCACTTCTCCAAACCTGTTGCATCCTTGCTCCTCCCAGATAGCCTCTCAAATGCTGTCAAAGGGGGGTGAGAGGGAGGCACAGGAAGGAAAGAGGAGGCACTGATCCAAGGGGCCTGCCCATAGCCAGGTGGCAATGGGGAGGAAGGAAAGCTGATAGAGAAGCTGCTGGTGGATGCTGGACACCCACTAATTTTTCCCTGTGAGTGCTCCAGCTCCAGAGTACCCTGGAGTCAGTACCTATGCTGCATGTGCTTCTTTGATGCCTCCCTTTTGTCCCTGCTTTTCATTGCAAACTCAGGAGTTAACTTTAAAATCACTGTAGTTTCCATCTCTGTCAGTACTTCTGACCACATGTAACGATCTTTGGGTGTCCAGCTATTTGACCATCTCAACACTTTCATTTCCATGGCAAAGAGCATATTGATTTCTGGCTTGTGGCTGGCCAACCCTCTGTTCAGAACAGTAAGATGGGTTGAATTAAGTTTCATTAACTTTATTGGGATCTTTTTATCACAGAGAACTGGAGTCAGCACCTGCCATTTGCACCAAGCAGCTTTAATTTCATGATGGTCATCACTCAGGAAGTCACCATTATCAACAACCACGGATCCTAGGTATTTAAATTCTTTCACTCTTCTAAGCTCTCTGCCTGTGATATTCTTTATGGTGATTCCTTCTCAGTAACATTGGCTCAACCTTCACTCTAAATCCGGCCTTCTCAAAACTATGCCACTGTGCAAAGCTGTTTTGCAGAGTATCACGAGCTTCCTCACATAATACTGGATTAGGGTTTCTCAAACTTCATTGCATCAGGATCCCCTTCTGATAACAAATATTATACACAACCCCAAGAAGAGGGACTGAATCCTGATCCCACCCAAGCCTTGCTGTCTGAGAGAAGGGGGCACCAAAGCCAAGCCCAAGAGTTTGAACCCCAAGCAGGTGGGGCAAAGCTAGGCTGGATTTGGCATGTTAACAGCTGTGCCATAGCACTATAGGGTGGGATTCTGAGGAGCTATACAGACTATATGGTAGGCAGTGGAAGGCTGACATAACTTAGGCCTTGACTACAGTAAGCCTTCTCCCCCTACCCCCCCCTCCCCCGCTGTTGCCCTGCGATCTACCCTGCACAACTTCAGCTAGGCAAATAGTGTAGCTGAAGTCAACATACTTATTGTGGTATCTTCCACGTGGTAAGGTCAGTGGAGGCTGCTCTCCTATTTACTCTATTTCAGGGATGAGGGAAACTGGTGTTTTTTGTGGGCCACCACCACCAAAAAAAACCACCAAATACCTCACAGCGCTGGGGCTAGATCCAGACAAGCCGGGCCCTAGGTTCCCCACCATGGCTCTTCTCTTCTCTCTTCTCTTCTTCTTGGTGGAGTACCAGCGTCAATGGGAAAACATTTGGAGATCAATTTATCGTGTCTAAGCAGACATGATAAATTGATGGCCAGTGGATCGATCGTTTCAGCCTCAATCCAGCATGTAGTGGAGACAGGCCTTAGACACATCCTTTGAGTTACCTGGATGATGCTATAGGACTCTCCATCCTCTGGAGTAGCTAAGGATCCTGTGACGGTGTTTATCAGCCCCGCACTGTGAAGGATGAGCTTAATCAGGCTTACCTGGCTGAAGAAACCCTGCCCCCACGACTCTGCTGGGCATGCTTCAGACTGTAGCCCAGGTATAAAAGCCTGGAGGGAGGCTCAGTCTGGGCTGGCTGCCGGAGAGGAAAGACCTCAGAGGGGAGATCTTGACCAGCACCAGCCAGCCGACCAGAGGGAAGATAGCAGAGACCCGAGCACCAGTTGGGACATCTCCCCTGCAGTCTACGAGGGAGAAGTAGCCCCCAGGGAAGTAGTGTACCCGGCAAGCACATAGGACGCTATCCCACTGGATCAGGTAGGAAGTGGCCCAGGGAAGGGGACAGGAGCCGCCTCTCCCGCCCCGTGATCCTCTGTGCGTTTCGGATGGATTCCCCACCGAGAGAGTGGTGAGTCCTCCTGCCACTCACAGGGCCCTGGCCTGGGACCCGGTAGAGTAGGGTGAGCCTGGGTCCCCCTACCAGGGGTGCAGCCCCAACTCGTGACTTGCTGTCACAGGCCAGCGGACCCTGCGTTAAAGGGCCAGCTATTGACTCTATTCAGTGACTTTGGCCAATGGGCCAGTGGTCCCTGCCTTAAAGGGCCAGCTCGTTACTCTGGCCAGGAGACCAGTGGCCCCTGCCTTAAAGGGCCAGCTACCGACCCTGTTCGGTGACCCTGGCCAGTGGGCCAGCGGATCCTGCCTTAAAGGGCCAACTATTAACTCTATTCAGTGACTTTGGCCAGTAGGCCCTGCCTTAAAGGGCCAGCTATATACTGTGTATAGGAACTAGAGCTTGCAGGCCACCAGGCCTGCATTTAAAGGGCCAGCAAGCGATTCTATATTACTAGCTCTGGTGGAAAGGCTGGTTAACCTCTGGGGTAGAGGTCCAGCTATAGCCTAGGGGAACATGCGGAGCAGGCTATAGACCCAGGACAGGGGGGGGGGGGGGGGGGGGGGGGAAGGAGCTGGCGTCCTGCAACAGATCCCAAACAAGTCTCTTACAGGTGCAACACAGAAATTGTTCAATCTTTTCTCTTCCCCTCCAAACATTCAAAACTTTGATTTTTTTTTATTCCCATTGCTCCATTTTTTGAAAACTGTGAAAATGCTTATACAGAAACTCTAGTGAAGGAGTTGTGGTTAGTATAATGGTACCTCACAAAGCACTGTTTGATTAAATTATGTAGCTGAATCTAATTTGCAGCTCTGTCTATATCATCATTGAAAATATCTGTGGTTTGTCTCAATTTATACTCTGGATGTGTGATTACATTGGTTGCCTGTGCTTTTGACAAGTACTGTACAAGTGTTAGAGATGCTTCATTTCCTTCTTGGCAGTAAGACTGGGAACTACTGACACAAAATGTAATAGCCTTAGTGTCACTACCAACTAAGATTCTTGGGAATGAAAAGTTTGCATTCTACATTCTTTATACAAGAGGATATATATGTTTTCCCTTGAAGGATATTTTGGGCTTTTCAAAAGTTAGTAGGGCCTCACAGTTCAAATACAGCATGTTCTCTTGTAGTGCAGCATTACCATCTGCTACCTGATTCTATGAATTTAAATCTCTACTGGACATCCAAAATGGCAAAGATACACTGAGTTTCAGATCTTATTTGCTTTGGCTTGGGCTAATATTCTTCTATGCCTATGAAGATTTTTGTCATGATCTTTTTGACAGCTGTTTAGGCTTATTGTAGCTAGGCCAAGCAGATGCGGATAAATGGAATCAATAGGTCTGAGGAGTTGTGAAATATAGAAGATATAAAAAGAAAATAATAATGCTGCCTAAATAAGGAAACATATATTTGCTTCTTTCATTAGTTTCCTATCATGATTTTTGGAACTGGTTACTTAGTAACAGACTGCATTTAGCTCTATTGATCACATTTTGGAGGAATAGATGCAATTAAGTCTTTCATTGCTATATATAATGCAAAGACATGTAAGCAATAACATTATGATAGGGGTATTGTCATTTGACAATATGTGAAAAGTGGAACATTAGTGGTTTGAAATGAAAGCTAAATGTAGCTAACAGATCAAATGTTGTTGTTACAGAAAATGGCATCAGTCACTTTAGAGGGACTGTATTAAAATTTTAAATTAAAAAATGTAAATATCATTTTTAGAGATTTTGAGTTCATTTTTTCAACATTTGGGCATCCATTTTCAAGCTTATTAAAAAGCATACTCCTAGTATGAGTCAGTGTCCAAAGATAAGCCTTCCACTTGAAGAATTACTTTCTTCTATGTGCTGAATAAAAAGGCTAGAATTTCAAAATGTTGCTTCTATTTGTTAACAGTCACTTGCATGTGCATTTTTGTATGCTCTAATGTATATGCCTAAGTGATAGATTTTCATGCATAACATCTTTTGAGCATGAAATTACAATGGAAATTAATTTGCATACGTCATTTTGTATGCATAAGGAATAGCACATGAAAACTAGTACACAAATTATTTCTAGCTCTGTTTATAATATATACATCACAATTGTAACCAGGTTCTATTTACATGACTAAAGTTGCATTTGCATGAAGAGATACTAGAATTATAGAATACTAGAACTAGAAGGTACTGTGAGAGGTCATCAAGTCCAGTCCCTTACCTTTACAGTAGGACCAACCACCGTATCATCCCTGACCTACTAGATTCAGACCTCTTTCAGAAAAGTAGTCCAGTAGATTAATAATGGTTTAATCTTTATAAATTCAGAATGGTGCAGACAAGTAAGATACTGTCTACATTATTATTGTCCAGATGATCTTGGGTCAAATATCTACTTTGTGTACTTAATTTAAATGATCGCCTCCAATGAGGACACAGAAACTTCCATAACTAACAATAACTTTAGACATGGCTCTGGAAAAAAAGATATTAAAGGATTAATTTATTCCGACAGAATGGAGTGGGAATATCCTCTGTCATATGACTGACATTGTCTTCAGAATATAAGGAGATGAAGCTGATGACTGGAATATATTTTGTATGGGAGGATGGCTAGATTTTGTGCCTCATCAGATTTGGAAAGATTGAACATTGAGCGATACTGATTCTGTGGATGGGGGAGGGTGGAAGCATAGTCATGATATTTTTCCTAACTTAATTACTTAGTGGGCAAAATGGCTCTCTAAATTATTTAAAACTATTGATTCACATTTCAAAGCAGTATATTTTCTCTGTTTGCCAAATTGCAAAAGAATTAAAGGAGTTAGAAATTAAATTCCTTTTTCTGATGGGCAATGCAAAGCAATTGGTGCATGAAAATTTGGCAGTGTTTGTTATTGCAATTGTAAGCAGACTACAATGCTGTGTAGGTACGTCAGCCATCCCAATCTTGTGGATATGTGATGCTCAGCAGCTTTGCCCAAGAATAAGACTCATACGCAGGAGTCATAAAGTAGAAGTAATCTTTTCTCTTGGTTTTGGTGTAAACACGAACTTGCACCAAAATAAAATCAGTTTGTATACTTTTGTTGTATTGGTGAAAAATTGTGCGAATGCTTCTTCTTTTTTTTTTTTAGATTAAGAGTGACCTAGTTAGATTTACCTGAATTTTATTTTTTTAAAGATCTGGAAGAAACATTAAAAAATCTTCTCAGGCTTTTAAAATACATATTAAATACATTTTAAAAACCCACACCTACCCTTTGCAGGTTGTCTTTAATAGGTTACTTTTTATACCAAACTGCCTTCTGTCACTGAAGGCTTGTCTCCACTACAACTGGGATCAATGCGATGGTGATTGATTCACCAGGAGCTATGGTGATTGATTCACCAAGCTGACTCATGATTGCTCGCACATTGACTCCAATACTCCACTGGAATGAGATGAGTAAGGGGAGTTGATGGGAGAGGTTTGGACCCCGCAGTGAGTAGATATAAGCTATGTTGACTTGATTTATGCTACTAAAGTAGCCTAAATTGCCTAGCTGGGATTGACTTTCTCCCCTGGTCAGGCCCATCAATTGAGGGTGTGGGGGAAGGGCATATTGCACAGAGGACAGGCATTTCAAAAGGGCCTGGAACTCCTGGTCACTGCTGTTTCTACTGTGGCAGTGGTAGTGGCCAGAGCCCTGGGCCCCTATGAATTACCACGAGAGCTGCTGTGCTGCTCTGCATGGCTGTGAGGGCTGGAGAGGAGAGTCCAGTGTCCTGCTTCGGACAGCCCTCAGCCCTGTCCTTTCTGCCCAAGGCTCTGCCTCTTCTCGTGGTGTGTAGCTGACCCTCCCACACACCTTGCCATGGTCTGTGGTGGCTGTCGGTCCCGCTACCCTACTGTAGATCTGCTTTTAGTGTTAGCTATAGCTGTTTGTGTTTTGAGGGGAAAAAAGTGTTAATAGCATTCTTGGGATTTTGTCTTAATCCTTTTTTTAAAGGTAAAGCAAACAAAATATTTATGTTTTCTTGATTGATAAATATTGCTTTAAGGTTGTTGTCCCCCAGACTCACCCCTAAGAAAAATAATTTCTGCTTGCTGGATTTTTCAATTAGAGGGAAGGTTTCTTGTGACATCACCATTCAGGTCCTTCAATGATCTTGGCAGTGATCACCACCAAAGAGAAGGAAGCAAAGACTTTATATTTCTCATGGATAAAATATAATAAGCTTCCTGAGCTCACTTTCAACATGCACCATGAAGAAGTATATTAGGGCACAAACAAAATGTTCATATTTTTGCTTCATATGGGTTACCAACCCTCCAATTTTTCAATAATGGACTCTACAGGACCATTGGTTCTCCCCTTCACACCTATCATGCACTCTCCCTCCTGGGACTCACCTGCCATCTGCAGAGCCAGTCTGGTAGGTGCTGATGCAGAATCTGCCTGCTCAATAAGGGCATGATAGGGAGAGGTCCCCAGAGCATGAGGCCAGGAGCAATTGAGGCATGGCAGGTCAGGGGGTGTCAGTCCCAGAGTGAGGGGCCAGAAAGCCAGGACCCCAGAAGGCTAAAAATGTGGTATCTACCTCCTCTCTACCAGACGCAGGAGTTAGTTTCTGAGCTTCTCTTCTGTCTATCAGCAGAGTTCCTCCAGCATTAGCTGCTCGTCCTGCTCTCTTAGCAGCAGAGGCCAGGTACTGTGGTCCCCTTTTGATGGCACTTTCTAGATCAGTGTTTCTGAAAGCGCTCAGCGAAACCACTTTGAGAAACACTGCTCCAGTTAGCTGCAAAGAGCGAAACGGAGCCAGTGGGAGCCACGAGGCTCCGTGGCCGCAGCACCAGTAAATAAACAAACCAGGTTGGCCAGCTAATGGGTTTCTCAAAGTGGTTTCGCGGAGCACTTTCAGAAACACTGTTCCAGATGAGAACTGGACACTTGGCAACCCTAGAACATCACCTTTAAATATAATCTTTTTGCTAAGGTGAAAATTAATTAAGCAGAGCTCAAGCAAAATCAGCAATATAGGTCAAAGTATTTGGGTTGGCCTAATATCAGATTATTCAGATTACAGAAATATGGGACCAAATGAACAAACATACAGTGTACTAGGAAGTGTATGTAAGCAAGGTCTGAAGCAAGGCTTCTAATGCAGCCAGCTAGACTGGGAAAGAAATCCTGGGTGTGGTTATGCTCATTCAGTTGTTTAGTGCTGTAAAGTATTCAACTGCTGTTATGTAAATACAGTTCATGCTAGAAGGGGAAAGAAATCCGAAGTGAATACAGTTCAGTCAGTGCTACAGGCCTGATATTCAATTGTTAGAATGGTATTTTGCCTAATGTAACTAATTTGGTTGTTGTGGGATCACAAACCATGTTAACCCTAAATGTAGGAATTGTAAAATATGACCACCAATGCTTGCAGGAGAGATACTGTCATTGTAAAGAATCTTGGATGGACAAGGCTTTCTCTTTGATACTCAGTGAAGCCAACACAGGGGAAGAGCAGAGCTCTGAACCAGCAGGCTACATGCCCTCCAGGCATGAGCTGTAAGACTGATTAAACCTGTTTTTCTCCCCCCACCCCGACTTCTAATGATAAAACTAAAACAGACTCCATAAGGATAAGGAGTCTCTTTATTATTTCAGCAACTGTTGGACTCTTTTTGCTGGCCTGTGCTATGGGCCAAGAGCTGAAATCACTGAGAAGCTGGAATCACAGAGAGCTGAAATCACTAAGTTTGGCCCACATCCAAATCCATCACAAGGCCAGTGGCAGCAGGCGGTCAGCAGGAGCAGCTGGCAGGAGCACTGGCTGGTGGGAATTGCCAGCAGGAGCAAGTGGCTAGGGAGCAGCCAGTGGGGTGGCTGAGAGGTGGTCGGCAGGAGCAAGTGGCAACCAGCCAGCCAGTGGGGCAGCTGGCAGAAGCAAGTGGCTGGCTAATGGGAGTGGCTGGTAGGCAGCTGGCAAGGGTAAGCAGCCAGCAGGCGGCCGGCAAGAGCAAGTGGCCAGCAGGAGCTGCCAGCGGGGAAGCCCATAGGAGCAGTGGTGAGTGGCCAGCAGGCAGCCAGCAAAGCAGCGCCAGAGAGCAGTAAGCAAGTGGATGGCGAGTGACCAGCAGAGTGGGTGAGATACCTCCTACCCCGCCCCCTCAGGTTCTGCAAATATAAGATAGTTGTTTGTACTGTATTTGCCTATATTTACCTATATTGGTTCACCACACTTAATATTGATGGAAGTAGCCATGTATGCACACACCTAAGTGATATACCAATTGTGGTGGCTGAACACCAAAGTCACTTGCATCAACCATTGCTGGTATGTAGACACAGTCTGAGCAGAGCCCTTCCCTGGATGCCATTATCTTTCTGGGTACTGGAGTTAAGATGGATCGTCTGTAATTCCCAGGATGGCCTTTCTTCTCCTTTTTATAGATTAGCACTGTATTTACCTTCTTCCACTCCTCTAAAAGATCTCCCATCTTCCATGAGTTTTCAAAGAGAATTGCTAATGTCTCAGATATCACCTCAGTCAGCTTCTTGACTATTCTAGGATGTATTTCATCAGGCCCTAGAGACTTAGAATACATCTAACTTGTGCAAGTAATTTTTAACTAGTTCTTTCCCTGTTTTAGCATCAGATTTGATCTTATTTTCACTTGCATTCACTATGTTAGATGTCTAATTGCAACTAACCTTTCAGGTGAAACAAAAAAGGCATTTAGCACATCTGCCATTTACACATTTCCTATTATTGTCTTCCTCCCCCTCACTGAGTAATAGACTCACCTTGTCCTTAGTCTTCCTCTCATTTCTAGTGTATTTGTAGAATGTTTTCTTGTTACTCTATATGTTTCCAGCTATTTTAATCTCATTTTGTGTCCTTTCTTTCTAATTTTTATAGTCAGGTTAATAGTCAGCCTTTACAATATGTCCTAGTTTCCACTTTCTGTAGGAATCTTTTTTGTGTGTCAGATCATTGAATGTCTCTTGGTTAAATCAGAGTGATCTCCTGCCATATTTTCTATCTTTCTTTTACAGTGAGGTAGTTTGCTTTTGTGCCTTTAATAACGTTTTTCAAAAAACTGCCAACTCTCTTGAATGTTTTTCTCCTCAAATTTGCTTCGCATCGCATCTTACCTTCCAATTCCCCGAGTTTGCTAAAGTATGCCTTCTTGAAATCTATTATATTTTATTCTGCTGTTTTCCCTCTTAATGTTCCTTAAGAATCATTTATCATTATCATTTTATGGTCATTTTCACTCAACCTGCCTTCCACTGTCAGATTCACAGTTCCTCACTATTTTTCAAAATCAAATCTAGAACAGCCTCTCCCCTGGTTTTCTCTGCCTTCTAAAATAAAATTGCATTCCAAGAACTTGTTGGATAATCTGTTCCCTATTGTATTATTTTTCCAATAGATATCTGGGTTGTTGAAGTCCCTCATCACCCCCAAATCATGTGCTTTGGATGATTTTGCTAGTTGTTTTATTATTCTTTGTAGCTACATCTTTCTATTGTTGAAATACCACAACCATCATTATTGTGTCTGAATGCCTCTCTGTAGGCCAACCACAAGACAGTGACAAAATCATAAATACTTAAAGCAGATGTGTCATTCTGTCTAGGAGTCTGCTGTGGGACATATATGCTTTTAAATTTCCCAACATTGCTAATACTAATTGTGAAGACCAGGACTTTAACAGGGTTAAAGAAAAAAAACCTAGATACATATATGAAGGCTAGGTCCATCAATACTTATTAGCCAGAATGGGTAGGTATGGTGCCCTTAGCTTCTGTTTGTCAGAGGCTCAAAATGGATGATAGGAGAGAGATCACTTCATGATTACCTGTTCTGTTCACTCCCTCTGGGGCATCTGGCTTTAGCCACTGTTGGAAGACAGGATACTGGACTAGATGGACTTTTGGTCTGACCTAGTATGGACATTCTTATGTTCTTATATAGTTGGACTCTGTGGGTGTAAACGGAATCATACACAATGTCCAGTGCATTACAGGATGTTGCACCTCACTGCAACAACACAGGAATCATTATGATTTTCCTGATGGTTTTTCCCTTGTGGAGTTTACAAGAGTGCTACTACACAGCAACCTGGCTAAATTAACAATGAACACGTTTTATCAACACTTCCACAAAAGCTGTAAAAAAAAAAATCCGTACAGGAAATTTCCTCACAGTGGACTTGATGCAGAAATTACTGTATGAAACTCCATGGTCTGTATCATGCAGGAGGACAAACTAGATGATTATAATAATATCTCCTTCCCTTAAAATCTGTGTCTGATTTTTAATCCTCCATTTTCCACTACACTGGTTTTAAAATCCATTCAGTTTCATTATTATTCCATCTCTGTTTTTATCAATCTGCATGATTCTGGGAGACATTTATTAAAAGAATACTTGACAGTTACAACTATCACCCTTTGTACCTTAATACAAACTCCAACAGAATGAATTTCTAAACATCTGCATGTTACAGGAAACATGAATTCTTAATGAATCTAATGATACAAGTAGAAACAGATGACAGTACTTTCCAATCTGCCATGGAAACAATATGTTTTAATTAAGAATAAGGTTTTAATAAATTTCTCACTCCTTGTACAGAAATTAATGGTGATTAACAGGCTACCAACAAGCCAACTCTAATAATTTCTATTTAAATGTTTTTGTTTAGTGTTTTCAGTCACTCTCTACAGGGAATTAATTACTGGAAATGAAAGGTGGGGGGAGTTCATGCCAGTTAATATACTTGAGAAAGTGAAATGTAATCAACTGTATAAATTACAGTGGCATATGCAGCTTTGGCTGTGGTCAGAATGGGCCATCGTTATTTCTGAAATTGTTTATGTTGCAAGAGAGAAAATATATCTATCTTAAAATCCCTTGCACTATGATTAAAACTAGCCAGTAGTAATCTGTTGTTGGAACAGCAGCAAGCTGATCTGACTTTTTGTTATTTTACCATAATTCTGGCAGAATTTAGTTATTACAGTGGCCAGCAGAATAGTGTATGCTTAAATCACTTAAAATAAATCCATTTATGCTGCAAATAGCTTTTCAAATAAATAACATTTTCAGCTAAGGTCTTCTCTACATGGTGGAATTTGTTGGCATAATTATTATACCACTGTAGTTGTGGCATTATATCTCTCCATGTGGAAACATTTAGGTCAGGTTTACACCAAAGGGGAAAGTCAGCTTAAGATACACAACTCCAGCTATGTTAATTAAGTAGCTGGAGTCGATGTATCTTAAATTGCATTTTCGCTCTGTCCACACAGTGGGAAGTCAATGGGAACAAATGCTCCCATAGGCTTCCCTTACTCCTCATGGGGAGCAGGAGTACCAGCACCTTCTCGAGACTTGCTAAATTGAACCCTGGAAGATTGACCCAGCAGCATGGATCTTCCACATAGTATAGATATGGCCTTAGGGTATGTCTATACTAGGCAGCTTTTAGCGACAAGGCTGGGTCGAAACAGCCTTGTTGCTAAAAGTCAGCTTGTTTGAATACTGTTTGTCAGCACTTTTGCCAAAAAAAGTCCACCCCCTGTGAGGAGGGGTTCAGAAGGAAAGCACACCTGCTGACAAAGCAGCATTCACACCTTTCACTTGCTGTGACCAAAATTTGCCATTTAAATAGACCAGTGGTTCTCAAACAGGGGTCTACGGACCACTAGTAGTCTGTCAGGGTATGTCTACACTACAAAGTTAGTTCGAACTAATGGACGTTAGTTCGAACTAACTTTCATAGGTGCTACACTAGCGCTCCGTTAGTTCGAACTTAATTCGAACTAACGGAGCGCTTAGTTCGAACTAGGTAATCCTCATTCCACGAGGATTAAGCCTAGTTCGAATTTACTAGTTGGAATTAAGGGGTGTGTAGCCCCTTAATTCGAACTAGTGGGAGGCTAGCCCTCCCCAGGTTTCCCTGGTGGCCACTCTGACCAACCCCAGGGAAACTCGTCTGCCCCCCTCCCGGCCCCGGACCCCTTAAAGGGGCACGGGCTGGCTACGGTGCCCGTGCCAGGTGCAAGCCTGCCAGCACCCAGCCAGCAGACCCTGCTCCTTGCACGGATCGAGCCACACACCCGATGCCCCCCAGCCCTCCCCCTCTTCCCGGGACCAGGCTGGCGGCTCCCGGGAGCTTGCCCAGGACCGCAAGAGGCAGGCACCCGCCTGGGCTAGTGCGGACATCGTGGACCTCGTCCACAATCTCTGCACTAGGCACAGGAAAGTGGCCGGCTAGGACAGGAGAGCTGCCAGCCTGGCCACCCAGGAGCAGGTGTACAAGAGAATCAAGGGGGTCCACTGAGACCCCCAACGCTGAGCCCTGAGCTTACAATGGCCGTCCTGGGTCAGACCAAAGGTCCATCTAGCCCAGTAGCCTGTCTGCCGACAGCGGCCAACCCTAGGGACCCTGGAGGGGATGGACCGAAGACAGTGACCAAGCCATTTGTCTCGTGCCACGCCTTCCACAAACCTTGGGCAGGGACACCACTCCTACCCCCTGGCTAATAGCACTCCATGGACCCAACCTCCATGACTTGATCTCACTTCCCTTTAAACTCTGTTCCAGTTCTAGCCTTCACAGCCTCCTGCAGCAAGGAGTTCCACAGGTTGACTCTTTGCTTTGTGAAGAACAACTTTCTGTTACTAGTTTGAAGCCTGCTACCCATTCCTTTCCTTTGGTGTCCTCTAGTCCTTCTTTATGGGAACTAATGAAGAACTTTTCTGAATGTACCCTCTCCACCCAACTCCTGCTTTTAGAGACCTCTATGCTGTCCCCCCTCCGTCTCCTCTTTTCTAAGCTGAAAAGTCCCAGTTTCTTTAGCCTCTCTTCATATGGGACCTGTTCCCAACCCCTGATCATTTTAGTTGCCCTCCCCTCTCCCAGCCTCTCTCTTCCCCTCTCCCCATTCCTTTTCCCAGTCTCCCCCAGTTTTGTTCAATAAAGACAGATTCCATTTTTGAACACAATTGTCCCTTATTTTGTACATCAAGAAAAGGGGCTAGGGAAGGGTAAGTGGAAGGAGGTGAGAGAGGAATGGGGTACGAGTCCCCGATGGGGAGGACTGGGCTGGCTCTGCGGGCTTCTGGGGGTGGAAGCTCTCCTGCAGCCCCCCAATTGCCCCCTCTCCCCAGATGGCAGCCTGCAGCTAGTGCAGCCGGGCTGATGGCCGAGTGGTGTGATGTGCCCATTGTGGGTACTTCGGGCACTCCAAGCCAGGACTGCTTTGCAAGCGGGGCACCCCTGAGAACTGTCTGTCCGGGGTGGGGGTCGGGACCCTTTAAGCGCAGCCCTCGGCTAGCCTGAGACAGCATCTCCTCGCTCTAAGTCCTCCTCTGATGCCCTGCCGGCACTGCTTCCGGCCATCCTTAACCCCAGTTCAGGGTCCACTTAATGTGGACATGCTAGTTCGAATTAGCAAAACACTAATTCGAACTAGTTTTTTAGTCTGGATCCGTTAGTTCGAATTAGCTTAGTTCGAATTAAGTAATTCGAACTAAGTTAGTTCGAATTAACGTTGTAGTGTAGACGTACCCTCACTTTGCAGGTGGTCCATGGCTCCAGGTCAGATATGTGCCCTCCCTGCCCCCACAGAGGGGAGCTCCCATAAGGTTGGAGTGCTAGCACTGGCTTCTTGCAGGGGTTGGGGCTAGAAAGTCCCAAGCCTAGCTGCGCTGGAGAACATCAATGAACAGATGCACTTCCTGGATGCTTTCCCAGCTGCTCCCGTTAGCTATTTCCCCACTTCCCCCATTGGCAATGCCTGGGATATGGTACCTGGGAAAAGTATGGGGCATGAAATCATGTAAGAGACTCCCTTCCCCTCATGCCCAGATCCTGCACTCCCACACACCACTCCCCTCCGAGACCCCACACCGCAGCCTGCTACTGCACCCTCCCTCCTGGCTACACATTGCATCCTCTCTTGCTCCTAATCCCTCCCCTGGCCAGACACCCTTCTCCCAGCATGCTCCGGCACCCTAACTCCCACTCAGACCTTGCAGCCTCACCTCCTCCTGTACCCCACTTCTTGCCCAAATCCTGCTCCTCCATCCGTATCTCACTCATTGGCAGCTTTATCATACACACCGAACCCCTCAGTTTTGGCCCCATCCCAGAGCCTAGGGAAGTCCACAAAGACCACTAGTCCCAGAACCCCAGAAGAATTAATTTGGCCTATGGGAAGTCCTTAACCTCAGTCCTCCCTGTTCTTCCCCTCCCCCACATGGGGCTGGAGCGCCAGAGGAGTGAGATGTCTCAGCTGGGGGCCACATCAGTGAGGTTTGGGAGTTTGGGGAGTGGTTTGTTTCGCACCTCACTTGTGTGGTCCCTGACTGTTTTTCTGTGGGTCAGTGCCCCTGACTCAAAAAAAGTTCCCCATCACTGCCATAAATAAAGACAATGTTGAAACCTTGGGTTGTTGGACATAAATTAATATTAATATAATAAAGTTAAAGTACTTAATCTATTTAATAATTTTGATTATTAGTTCCTTTCTTACTGATTAAATTAAACAATTCTCCCTAGCTGCAGCAAAATGACTCGGGCATAATTATATAATTTACAGCAAGTGTCCATTAGCAGCTGGTGGTCTGTGGAAAGGTTCACAGTGAGCCAAATGGACCACGGGCCACAGGTTTGAGAACCACCGAAGAAGACATAGTCTGAGGCCTGGCCTTCTCTTAACATAACTATTGGTGCAATAGCTTGTGCACTCATTCACACCCTTCAAAACTATAACTAAGATGACCTAAACACTGGTGTGGACACAATAAGGCAATGAAAAAAATGCGTCCTTTGATCTAGCTACCATAGCTTGGGAAGATGGAGTTCTTAGAGTGATGGGAAAACCTCTTCTGTTGCACTTAAAAGCATCTATATTAATGGTGGCATAACTATGGTGCTGTTTCTGTTCCACTGTAATCATTTAATAAAGACATTCCTTATTCTAGAATAAGGGTATGTCTACATTACAGCAGCTATAGCAACAGTGCTACTGCAGTGCAATTGCGTTACCATAGGCTATGTATACACTACATGCTTTTTGCACAAGAAGCCTTTTGCGTAAGAGTTTTTGCACAAAAACGTCTTCCGCAAGAGCACATCCACACCTCAAAGCACATCGCAAAAGCAATGTGCTTTTGTGTAAGAAAGCGTCCATGTTGCATGGACGCTCTTGCACAAGAAAGCTCTGATGGCCATTCGCAGAATGGCCATCAGAGCACCTATGCTTTTTCCCATAGAGGTTTCTTCGCAAGAAACCCCTCTGGAGCATCCACACTTGCATTTTTGCTCAATAGCTGTAGTGCAAAAAGGAGTTATGCCTCATAAAAGGAGGTTTACCTATGCCGGAAAAAGCCCTCTGTTCTGCCATTTTACTGTTGATTTATTTGCGCAAAAGTGCATTTGAGGTGTGAACGCTCCACAGGTTTTTGTGCCAAAATTGCGCAAAAACCTTGCAGTGTAGATGTAGCCCTACTGTAGAGGCTTCCTACATTGACCGAATGGGTTTTCCATCAGTGCAGACAACCCTCCTCCCCAAGAAGTGTTAGTGAAGGGCATGAAATTTTTCACAGCCTCTAGTGAGGTAGTTAGGCTGACCTAAGTTTTAAGCATAGAATAGCCTTAGTGTCTTTTCACAGTAGAATATTGGTTACTTTTCTCATGTAGGCAAGCCCTAAATCAGTTTTGCAGACAAATAATAGGAACAGCAAAAGTGGGAATTACTATATATACTCCTTTTGCCTCAAAGAGGTGTTAATTTTGAAGGTAAAGTGTGAAACTTTAGAAGGCAATATTCCAAAGGAAGGCAAAAATTCATCTGAAATCTTTCTGGGTATGTCTAGTGTTTTTGCTCCTGTTTTCAGTTAATTGATTGCCAACTAATATTTTAGCTAATAGCTTTATAAGCAGTAACTAGATAACCTCACAACCAGTTCGACATAACCATTTGTGATTTATTCTAGGAATATGTCTATGCTTCAAAGCTAACACTTGTGCAGCTACATCAGCACAGATCACTGGCAGGGCTACCAACATGAGGGTGCACTTGCCCTGTGCTGGCAATTTAAAAGGGCCTGGGGCTCTTGGATGTCACTGCTGCTATTATAGCAGCAGCAGCTGGAGCTATGGGCCCTTTAAATCTCCACTGGAACCCTGTGCGTCATGGTCCAGACAGTGCTGAGGGCTGGCTGGGGGGAGGGGCTAGCCTCTATCCTGCTTCTTTCACAGGAGGCCCTGCTCCTTCTGGGAAGGCCTTGATCCAAGGGGCCTGTCCCCCGACATTGCCCAGGGCCCAGTGAAGTCAGTTACCAGCCAAGGTCTAGATGCAATCTATGCCAAAATAAGGAGTTTTTCTATAAGTATAGGAACATTGCCTACCCAAGCAACATTACTTACATTGACAGAAGCACTCTTCCATCAACATAGCTGTGTAGGGGATTTTGTCAGCATAGCTATTTTGTTCAGTGAAGTGATTTTTCACACACGTGCTGAGGTAGCCATGCCAAGATAACTTTTAACTGTAGACAAAACCTTGGTCTCTGCTAACTGACAATTTGAGTTCCAAAAGAAACAAATACCCTAAGCCTGGTCTACACTTGAAAATTTAGGTCAGTGTAGCTACAGTGTTCAGATGTGTCCCTGCAGTACTGAAGCAGAAGAACTTACCTGAGCTTCCCTCAGGCTGAAGTGACTAGATTGCTCAGGAGTCAAAAGAAGATCCATGCCGCCAAATCTCCCTCACGCCTGTCCTCCATCGTCATCCTCCTTTTCCTTGTCTGGCATTTCATTCTCAGGGTTCACTCTTGTGGCTGACTCTAACCCTTCCATGAAGTATCCATGGGGCTCTTGACAATGAAAGTGAGGTTGCCACCAAGGATGGCATGCAACTCCTCTATGCCCTGATCGATCTGTCTAACGAGGTCAAAGTTTCTGTGTCTGGAGTGGAGCTGTGCTTGCACAGCCTCCTCTCCCCACAGGCCCAAGAGATCTACCATCTCCAGCACTCCAGGCAGGAGCATGTTAGCTCCATGGAGTCAGCTGGGTAGTTGCTATTTTACCTCTCCACATTGAATAAACAGATAGAGCAATTTCAACAGTTTCTGGGACTGGCAGATATCCCAGTACAGAACAGTGGAGTTCAAGAAAATGGTGACTAGAGGAGTCACAATGAGCATTGTAGAACACCTCTTGGAGGCCACTTAAATTGCCATGAGCAATGCAGTATCTGCACTGAGACTGCATCACCCTAACAATGTTGATCTAAGCATTACATCTCTTGCTGAGGTGGTTATATTAGTTTGACGCAGTGGATGTGTTAAACTGCCAGGAGACGCTTTGTTTAGGCAGGATCTGAAGGAATGCTTCCCTGATAGCTAGTTGCAAGGAGGGAGAGACCCTGGGTGTGTCTATGTCAATATACTTTGCTTCTGCTTTGCTTAGATTTGTTAGATAGTCAGCAGATGGAGTGATATTTCACTCATTGTAATCAACTTAATTTGTGACCCAACACCAGCCATGTTTGTATTAAATGCAAAGATAGCTAAAATATGGTTATCAAAGTTTGTAATGTTGTGGGAATACAGAAAAGCAGACCTGTGCTAATCTATTCCAAATGAAAGGGCTCACGGTTAGCAGAAAGAATCTTGCTAATGCAGGGGCTGGACTTTCAGAGCTCTATGAAAGGAAGAGGGGGAGAGAGAAGACTCTTCTTGTCAGGAGGCTACATACTCATTCCTGTCTGGCTGGTTTGACCTGTCCCCCCTACCACTCTCACTATTCAAAGAACATAGTCCAATAGGCATCACTAGGTGCTACTTTCTTATGTTGTGTTGAAGCTGTGTTTCTTCTAATCTGCCTGCTAAAAGTTTTAATCACTGGGTACTGAAATCACTCAAGACTGATGGGCAGAAGTCACAGCCAAGAGATGGATGGCAGCGGATGGTGACTGACAGCCAGCAGAGAGGTGTAATGAGTATCCAGCAGGGTGGCAGTGGAAAGCAGTTAGCAGGTGTTAGTGAGTGACCAGCAGAGTGAGTAAGGTGCCTCTTTACCTCTCCCACCCAGGATGGGAGGTGAACTCTGTAGATGTATCTCTGAATTCTGAGTTGTCTGAGGGCAGCAACTGTGAGTGGGGTGCAGAGAAGGGTTCAGCATGAGAAAAGGATGTTTACATTGCTGGACTTAAGAATCTGAGAGAAAAAGCACATTACCCAACCCATTTGGGGTGAGGCTTTTACTCATGTTTTTTATTTATGAACCTTGTTTGTGGTGTTATTTCAAAGTAATGCCAAGTTATATGCCTCATTTTATTAAAAAGTTTCTTTTCTACACTTAGGCTCTGTGCTTGTGAGTGGGGAAGTCTTGCTTCTCAGAAGTGCTCAAGAGTCATTGCGTGAATTCCCAGGTTACTGAGTGGGGACTGAAGCCAATTCTGTGCTGGATGGATGGAGAAGAATCCCTAGGTATTGAACCAGGTCATTGCTGTTGCTGGGTCCACCTGGCACCTGGGTTACAATTGCAATGTAGTCTCCTATATCATTAGGTTGATCTAAGGTGTTTTGCAGTATCTCTGGAAGAAAGTTGGTTGTCACTGTAAAAAAAAAATCAGCTTTTAAAATGGTTATTAAATAATAGAAATGTAAACTTGAAAACCATGTGGGCAACCAAAATCTACCCTGTTTGTTGAGCCGACCCCTGGGCCTAAATCTGCTCCCATTGAGATACTTTGTCATTTATGGTAATAGGAAGCAGGATAGTGCCTTTAATTTGTGACAATGGAAATACAGCTGCAGAGATTAATGGAAACAGAGGATTGAATATGTTTATAGAAATCCAGATAATGACTTCTTTGCTCACACTAGTGAGCATTTACTCATACAAGGAGCCCCACTGCAGTCAATAATACTTATACTGAGTAACAGCTGGTCAGTGAGAGTAACAGGTTCCCAAAGAAGGCTGTAGTTTATATGGTAAGTTTTATTATGTTAGAATATTTTAAAGTTAGTTTTTATTAAGCTCATAATTCAGTCACTTTTAAATTATATGTAGAGATTACTACTATAGAATTTTTAAAGAAACTAGAAGAAGAGCTCTCCTCCCCATTTTCTATAGAACTCCAGCAATACAATAGGGGGTTTTCATTACAATTTCAGCCTTTCTTATTCATTTTTCAGCTGAACAGCACTTCTTTTGTCAGGAACCCAGGGATAATCCTGCAGTCATTACTCAGGCAAAACTCCCTTTGAAGTCAGTGGGAGTTTTGCCTAAGAACTGCAGAATCAGGCCCTATGTCAGCAAAAGCACCTTGATCAGGAATTGTCAAGAAAGTGATCACACTCATTTAGAGACATTCAAATGACTCACAATTATGGAAATAGTAAAACAATAAAATGTATTTTTTTTAAAGTGGTCTTGACATTCAGTTTTTTATTTAGCTGTTCCCAGTGAGTAAATGTATAATGAACCTATTCTCAGGACTAATTGTTGCAATTTTCCTTTATATGTTTTAGTACCTACAGTTACTGTAAAAGGTGCTCAGTCGAGGATGTTGTGTCGGGAGGAGAGGGAACTCTACTTCCAGGACATTCAGGGTACGTCTACGCTGCGGGGTTTTTCCGGGATACCTATGGTATCCAGAAAAATTCCGCTGTGTCCAGGAAATGCATTTGTACTTCCGCTTTTTTTTGCAGAAGAGCAAATGCGCTCTTTCGGGAGGCCTATATACCTCATTCTATGAGGAATAAGGGCTCCTTCAAAAGAGGAGACTTTTCCATGATTTGAAAAAGCCTTTTCCGGAATAGCAATAGGAGCGCAATTTGTATAGCTTTTTCCGAAATCTCTCCTCCCACCCCTCCGGTAGTGTAGACCTAGTCTTAGTGACACAGGAACTTGGGAAATCATAGGCCTTCAGAACAGAACCTTGAATGAACATTTAATATTGAATCTCCTACTTTTCCATATAATGATTTTACATCATTATACGTTTTTTCTGTGTGCTCACAGATTGAAAAGTGACATTATTTATTAGAAGTTCTACAATTTTTCATACGTTCTCTCATTTGCAAGTGTACCTGTGAAGTTGATTAAGAAGTAGCCTTTCAAACCTGTGATGATATGAATAATTTAGGGCAGGTGTGGGCAAATACCAGCCTGCGGGCCAGATCCGGTTCACCAGGGATAGACCCCGGGGGGTTGCTACTGCTATATTTACCTGCAACTTTGCAGGTGCTCATGATTGCAGCTCCTGTTGGCAGTAAATAACAACTCCTTGCCAATGGGAGCTGGGGAAAGCAGTGTCTCAGTTCATGTCGCTTCCTGCAGCTGCCATTGGCTGGGAATGGTGATCTGCGGCCAACAGGAGCTGCAAACTGTGCAGGTAAATTTAGCAGTGGCAGCTCACTGGGGCTAATCCTGGTAAACCACCATCATTTTATTGTCTATCCTGATTTAGGGTATGATTTTTGGGAGGTGCTGAGGAACCCATGTAGGTCACTGGAAGGAGGGGTCCTCTGTATCTGCCAAGATAGTGCTCAGTATTTTTGACAAACAAACCACAAGCAGAATGAGATAAATGAGGAGTGAAAAATCTCAGTAGAATCTGTCAGCATTCTCAGGCAATTCTTTTGTCATGGAATGATAAACTAGTGTAACCCCCCTGCACGGTGGTGTTGGCAGCAGAAAGTGGTGAGTTCACTATCCAGGGCTTCTGCTTAACAATACAAACCAGAGCCAGCTTAAGCCTCCAAACAGTGTTCTGGGAAAATTAAACATCATCCCTAGGTACCTCTAGGAGGCAATACTTCTAGACTTGCAAGCGTGTGTGTGTGTGCAACAAAGAAAAGATTTTAAAAGGGAAAGGGAGTGCAGCATTGTCTTGCAAAACCACAACACTTGCCACTCAAAAGCATGGAACCCTAAGCAACCACCATCCCACAATACATTGGGTTGTGCCCATTGCCTCTGTTTCCCATTGTGTGGCATGAAAGTCCAATATCTGAGTGTCCCTTTAACATGCTGCAACTCCTCACTAAGTCTATGGTCAGCGAAGGCCCAGTGTTCAAAGGCATGTTCACATAGGTTCATCTACCACTCCTGAAATGGATGGGAGCAGTTTTTGCTGCTGCCACTGATTTCTGTATGATCAGCTCACTTCTTCTGCTATCGCTGCCACTGCTTCGTGTAGCTGGCTGCCTGTGCCACCACTCAGTTCTGACACTGTTATCATTGCTGCAGCTCACAGTCATTTCTACAATCCAGCACGCTGAGATCCCACCACCTAACTCAGTTATTAGTGATTTCATCTCTTATTGATTCCACTGTGTAGTGGAAAACTTCACAGTCTTTTCCTTGTCTATCACTGCAGCACTGTGTTTAACTTCATATCAGGGCTAAAGCTTAATCTCTAGCCCTGCCCATCAGTGATGATAGTGCCAGTTCTATGTCCAAACAATAGTTCAACAACAATGCAAAATTCCCTAGAATTTTACACAAAAATGGGCAAAACTCCCTTCAGGTTTTTAGTAGCATTTTCTGTAATTTACGCCTGCTGCGAGGTGTAAATTGAAAATAACTGCTGCTATGAATCGTTTACAGTAAACCAAGAAGTGATCCACAACACACTGGGTTTTGCTGATGGCTTAATCTCTATTTGAAGATTTCAGACTGACTCACCTTTGAAAGAAGTCAAAGATAACATGTCCCACTAATTCCCATATTGCTATGATATAAGCAGCTTTTTAAATAATGGTTCGTGTAGTTAATTAGCAGAGTATTAGCTATAATAGAAAGAATTCTTACTAAGTCCCTATTAATGGAGCTTAATCACAGCTTATCTGACACCAATATTGAATTTGTATTATTATGTAGGCATTATATCTCTGTAGGCCAACTTTGATACAGTAGACCCTCAGAGTTACAAACATCTTGGGAATTGAGGTTGTTAGTAACTGAATTATTTTTAGCTCTGAACAAAATATTATAGTTCTTTCAAAAGTTTAAAACTAAATATTGATTTAATGCAGCTTTCAAACTTTACTATGAAAAAGAAAAATGCTACTTCCCCCCCTTTTTTAATAGCTTATATTTAACATAGTACTCTACACAGTATATATTTTTGGTCTTGTTTACGTTGCTGCTCAATTCTGTACTTCTGATTCCACATTAGGTGAATGGTCAGTTTGCAACTCTGATGTTCCTAACTCTGAAGTTCTACTGTAATTTTCTTTACAATGTATTTTTAGAAATGTGAATGTCAAGATCTGAAATACTGTATAATTTGTAATATTAACAAATACCTGGAAGTCACTTACGTTTCTTTGAATATTCAGGTGTTGCCATGTCAGGCTACAATATAAATAAATTAAATAAAATAGAGTCCAAAAGTATTGCTTAATTTTTGCATGTATTAATATGGAGGGACTGAGAGCTAAGAAAAGTTATGTATGAATCATCATATGGCTCTGTTACTGCATCTCACTCCTTCCACGTAGCACCTTTGTAATCCTATCTCTAGAGCTCTCATGGGCCTTATCTAAAGCAACACCCATGGACCATATCCAACAGAATGCTGATTTATGCCTACTTTTCCCCTGGAACATATGGCTTTGTCAGTTTTGACCCAAGTCTGCCTTGAAATTAAGAGTTCTGCCTAAAAACAAATGGCAAATGTAGTTCCTTGCAACTTTGGTGTGTGCACAAATCTGCTGGTCTATAGAAACCATGAAGACTTGTCTATATTAGGAAAACTGGAGTCCATAATTTGCTAGCAGTGTAGATTTGTCAGAGGTAGAGTTGAATGCTGACAAGACTCAAACATTTTTAGACTCCATGTTGTCTAAGACAACTCTGTTTCTGCTACTGTTAGAGTTGCAACCAGTGTAGTCCAGTTTCCTATGATAGCCTTAACCTCAGTGCCACCTGCCCATTAATGTTCTCATTTGCAAAGGGAGTTAAGTGCAAATATTGGCACTTTAGTCTAACATGTAGGCATAATAAAGAGCTTCAAACACCCCCCCCCCCCACACACACACACACACTCCCACTCAGATGCTGCCTGTAGGAGCCTAAATTTTCTATGCACTATATTTCTGCTGGTGGGTGTGCACATCAACACGTAAGTCCTGTTGCTGACAAACTGCTCAGTGTCCCTACTAAACTTCACACTGCCAGATTCTCACAGTAACTCTTTAACCACATCTCTGTCTCCTGTGAGGGTCACTCCAGCAGCATTCTCAAGAGGACAGGTTCAGATCCCACCACACAAGACAGCCTGGGTGATCAGATCAGCTTGCTGGCAGTGTGTATCCCACTATACCAGGGGTTGGAGTACTTAGCTGGGATATGGGAGTCTGGTTTCAAATCCCTGCTTGGCCTGGTTTGGAGCAGAGACATGAATGCAGATCACCTATATTCCAAGTGAGTGCTTTAACTATGGCTAGGCTCCTTTAGTCTTTCCTGTTGAAGTGTTTTATTTTGTGTAAGTACAGGTTGGACCTCCCTGATCTGGCACTCTTGGGACATGACTGGTCCTGGATGAGGGATTTTTCTGGACAAGGAGAGGTCATTTATGGCCCCCCCAGCTGCCAGAGTCCCACTGCCTTGCCCTCCCATGGGCTTCTTTGCTCTCCCCACACCCCATCTGAGCTGCATGCCAGCTCTTGCATCCCCCACTCCCTTCAACCCAGCTGGGTCTTGTATCCCCCTCCCTGCATAGTGCTGGCTCCCAGGCGCCCATTCCCCACAGTGCATGGGACTCTCTGATCCTGGAACATCCATGGTCATGCTGGACCCTGGATGTTGCCAGACCAGAGAGTTCTGGTTTATAGAGGTGCAACCTGTACTTAAATGTTCATTGGGCCACATACCATACAGCTTCGCAGAGGAAAGATTATAAACAGGTCTCCCACATTTTAGGTGACTATCCTATCCACTGGGTTTATTGCCTATCATGTGATGAGTGATCACTCATTCTTTCCCACTGTTTTCTCAGGAGAAAGGGCTGGCCTGGCTTAGCTGCCTTAATCAGGAAAGAGTTCATTCCTGTGAATCACAAGTGGACATAGTATCCCCCAACCCTGCAGTGTGGAATAGGTGCCCTTCTGTCTTTGAAGTGCAAGGCCTTAGTCCTACCTCTCTCCTGGGTATATCCTATTGTTAGTTTAGGTAACTTCCACCTCAGCTTGCTGGCTTCTGTGAAAACCTTCCCCAGGCATTGTATCCGGAATCTGGATGTCTAAATCAGGACTGAGGATTCCACTGGAGAACTGGGCACCTAAAAGGTGTGTGTGTGAATGCTGAGCATTGTCATATCTATGTCCATTTGTGGATCTAGTCTGAGTATTTCCTATGTTCACTCAAAGACTAGTGAAAGTTCCAGTTGGACCTCTGAGAGTTTCTGGCAATGTGCACGTTGGGGGTTGGCAGGGAGTACAAACTATTTGGGTATCATTTTGTTCTTCTGCATAAAAATGTGGCCCCAGATTTTTTGTACTGAGCTCAATCTACAAATTTTACTTCTGTGTCAAAGAAGAGTGAATAGGGCAATATAGTAGTTGGTGCCCCAGAGTGTGGGCATCTTGCCTTTAGGACTTAGAGTTAATTACATGACTTTGGGTCTCTCTTTTCACTTAGTTCAACTGCTCTGCAATAATAAAGCAATATGACTAAAGTTCAGTGTGTATATGGAAAGCCACCATTAGCTAAGGGAAAGCCTCGGGCAAGTATATTAGTGGTTTAAAGCACTAGAAACCTTGCAGCTAACCAGTCAGTAATTTAGAACCACAGTGAGCTTGGATACAGTAACTTTAAAAAAACCTCTTTTTACTTACATAGGGATGATGACATAAAATGTGATAAAATTTAGTTGCTAAACCTCCAGCTGCTCCATAGGCAACTGATGGCTATGAGTTCATATTTCTGTAGATTTGTCATTCTATACTGTAGATCTGTCATTCTATTCATAGGAGAAGAAAACAAATAATAATGTGTTGACACACTGTTATCCCAGATACTGTGATGAGCAGGGCAATCTAAATAGTTGGATAGATACATTATTCTAGCAATAATCTCAAATATAATATAGTGTTTGGATAAATTGCATGGTTAACCTGAACTCTTACCAGCCTCTCCCCTCATCATCCACACATAAAAACCTCTGAATCGGGTTTGGAGCCACTGGAAACCAATGCTAATTTACCAGAGTGTGGACATGGGTTAGCTTTAACTCAGGCTACATCTGACCCATTATGCAGCAAAGACACAAGCGAAAATATGCATGTTGAGTGCCCTTTGCACAATTCCCCCTGGAGGACAGACAAGTTCTCCTGCAGCTGATACAATTGGCTGGGAAATAAATCTTTTGACTCTAACCACAGACACTCTCTCTCATGGATATGCCACTAGACACATATGAGCAAGTGCAGGAACAGTGAACTCATACTAACGTGGGTATGGTTTTGCAGTGGGGACACTCACAACCAGGCTAGGCTAACCTAGGTATACAGATGTGGGTGCCAATCATCTGCATTGAATGTGCATCGTTGCTATAGTCATGTGGAGTTGCCTATTTTTCATGGTCTACATCTGACCCTTTCTCAACTCATTTAATCAGGTGTTCTCTTTTATCCCATTTTAGAAGTTATATTGTTTTTCTCCCAGGTACTGCACTGCAACAACTAAACTTACTGTCCATCCTGCATTGTCCTGAGAGGTACTAGAGGTGAAAGCCTGGTTCTGTATATATGCTCTTAATTTGTCTACTATGAATTCTTTATAATGGAAACCTTTCTAAATTTATGAAATATTTAAATCCAATCCCACACCCTTCTTTCTGCTTCTAAAGCAACTAGTCAACAGACAGCATGTTAAAAAGCCACTCTACAGGACTCAAACCATCATTTTTCAGATGATATTCTTTAGTTTCACCAACAGAGGTCACTAAACCACCACATGCTCAAAGAAAACCATTTAACATTTTGGGAGAACACACCCTGAACAAGTTTCTGATTATAGTCTATGATTTTTTAAGAGTTCTCATTTGCACACATTAATACAAATAATTTTGGTTAAGTAACTTGAAAAATACAGCAATATGTATTGTACTGAAGCAATCTCAATAGCATGGCTATGCATATGGACTACAAAGTGTTGTTGGGAAGATGGCTATCAGTTGTATTGAAGAAAAGATAACATTGATTTAGAGATTTAGTGTCTGAAAAAGTTTGAAATTAGACCTAAGCTGATGGTGTACATAAATAGGTTTGCCAGTTAAACCAGAGTGTAAAACTCAAAACAGGGCCCTGATCTTTAACAACTACACTCTCCCATGATCGAACTACTTTATGTATTGTGCAATGTCAAGATCCAGCCTAGTATGCAGAGAAGAGGCAATAAAGAAAAGAGTGCTGGAACAATTAAATTGTAAAAAGCAATGCTCAACAGACAGCAGTCCTGGTAAAACCAAGAGCAGTTACACATGTATTAGCACACAAAGCCAGCTAATAGAATTGAGCTAACAAAGGTTATTTGAAACCTTAAGCTGTAGTATTAACCTGTTTTTGCTAATAATTACTCTCCACTCAATATATGGTACTCTAGCCATTCAGCTCCCATTACAACATAGGGGTGTTGCACAGCTAAAGCCTTATACATCATTTTGAGAATATACCTTTTATGTTGAACTAATCCCAGTGGGGAGTCAGCACTAACACTGGCGTCCTTTTGACCTTTTTTCTTTTAATATATTTCGCCTCAATAGCAAAAGGTGAGAATGTGTTTTTCAGTTGTTAAACAGATCATTTCATCAGTGGTGTTCTACAAATGTAAGCCATGGCTTGTAAAATGTACAGGTGGAAAATTTAGAGTATACTCAATTCAAGCATTCATTAAACACTTAATAGCTTTACCACTATGCTATTAAGGTTTTTTTATATCTCTTTGAAACTTACTAATAATGGTAGGCGTCACTGTCACCACTCAACAGCTGTTGGTATGTTTGAAACTACTGGAGTGGAAATGTTAATGATCAGCTACTGGAATTTCTCTAGGGACTACTTGTGGCCAGACTTGGGCTTCTCTAAGCAACTTCAATAGGTCTTTGGAACCCCTCCTACAACTAAAAAGTTATCTGAAGAATTGCAAAAGAGAAAACCCCTCAGTATATGATTTTTAAAATCTGCTTCCCTGTATGTAAATGATCTAATTATGTATATGCAAACTCCATTGCCTAGGGACTAGAGTTGACATGCAAGGTCTGAACTCTCATCTAATGACTTTAGGAGCATCCAAGTTGAAAGGTACATACAGACGTTAGATTAGATCAAAAGGTGCTTCTGAGGGATACACGTGCCTTAGTACTCTTCTTACTTGGATCAGCTGAAATAGCAAATATTTTAACTTTTACAATGAAGAAAAAGCTACTTGTGGTTTAAGTAGGAAGGATACATCTATTTTCTTGCAGTTTTGTGATGGATGGATGGATGGGGGGGGGGGGGGAAGAGTGTAAGGGGGCATCAAAAGAATTTCTCCCCTACTATTCAGGGGCATTTTGAGTCCAAATTCTTTGAGGTTAATTTCACTTCATGAAAGGTTGATTGCCCACAGGCAACATCAATGGATTAGCTAGCAGAACATGAGGCTCTTGGGAAGGGAAAATAAACCTTGTGGGGGAAGGAAAAATATTTTTAAGTCCTGATTTTCACAGGTATTTCATAGGAACGCTTCAACATAGTAACCTGTATTATGGCTTTTATAATAGTAGAATCTTTAGTCAAACCTTGTAAGCTTCAGAAGTAGACATTTCTGCTTTTCACTCTTAATTGACCATTTAATAAAAGTAGAAGGCTGAATTTGATATTCATTTTTCTGTTTCTATGGCAATCACAACCTTGTGCTTGACTTTAGTACAGACCCACATAATGTGAAACTGAGCTGTCACATTTGATTCCAAATATAGATTTTGGAATAGCAGGATGAATACTGAATGTAGTTTGCAGGCCATCTTCTCTGAATCAAAAGTATTTGTATTTCTCAAAAATGTACTAGGACCTCTAGTAGCACAAATTGATGCACAGGATATTTTGCCCCATTCCGCTCTCTCCAAGAGGGTAAGTTTATTTCCCACTGCATTCAATTGTAAAATAGGAAAAGCTTTGTTAAGGTTTAGGAGGATGCCAACAGTTGTTGAAAGTACCAGACTATTCAAAATCTATAAGTAGTGGTTAATTCCTTTAGTAAATGAAGTTCTATATAACATCACCATTTTGGTTTTTTTTAATAAGTTCAGCAACAAACAAAGATCATGTAGATGTAGTTCAAGTGAGTCACTGGTTAAACAGGATCAAACTATAGGATCATTTTGAAAAGAAGATAGGTTAGAGCCTGTTAATTCTCTGGCTCAGCTCCTGAAGCCCCCTAAAGTTATATTATAAATATTTGAAGAACATAACAGCTTTGTTCTGTGTGGTCTGAAATGTAATGCTGACAGCAAGTGAATACACAACACAGTATAGTTATATACAAAAAAGTTTAATTGAAATACCTGTATAAAAAATATGATCTCCATACATTTCACACTGTTAAACAGAAGGAAAAAAAATCCAAATCCAAGCTGCATAAATGCAACCAGATCACAGAAACACAGCTATTAAAATAAATTAAGGTTTATGACTCTGCCACCCTACCTTTGAGTCAATACATGGAGACTATACAATGTCAATAATTTAAAACCCTTCCAAATAGCGTTACTTTACATTTCTGGTACAATAATACCAGATGAAGGCATACTAACTTTAAAAAGTCATTCTATTTCCCTTAAATTAGACTTTGTACAACAATTTTCCATCTTCCAACTAAAACTGGTAAGGTCAGAAATTTGTTTTTTTTAAACAAAAGTTGACAGGAATGCAGAAAAGAGTGTCATGGGCAAACCACTAGAATTCCCATGGGGGAGGGAGAAAAGCAGTGTTGAATATAACTCTAACCAAATAAATTAAGCAAATAAATAGCCACAGTTGAAACTGTGGGAGGTCTTCTAAAACTTCAAACAATAAATAAAACTTTATAATACATGGGAAACCCAAATTTACATAAAACACATTATACAGGTATGGAAAAAAGTAAAGTCCTTGAATATTGCATTGATTGTGCATTTAACATGCCCATACATACTTTAAGACTCGCAGGTTGACAAAGGAGAGGGGCAGAGGGCGGGATTGAGAAAGGGGCTTCTTATGCCCAGTGGTAGAGATGACAAAAGAAAACAAGAGTGACTGTTCCTGATTTAAAAAAAGCTGTTATACCTGTTCATATGTGTATGCAGGCTATAGGAAATATTTTGGAGCAGCAGAGGTGGGTTTGGGATGGGGTAGGGACTGGAAGGAGTGAAATGTCTGTGTTCAAGTATTCCATCACCAGTGGATGGGACTACTTCATTCAATCACCGAACATGTTTTCCAATGCATCATAGGAACTGCTTCCTCCAGCACTCAGTCTAAAGGCAGCAAAATCCTATAATGAACTGGATCTTCTTTGGACATACACAGCTCAAAAAAGAAAGTCCCACTGAAGCAGCTTTCAAAAAGGCACTCAAAAGCAAATAAAAATCTAGTCCAGGCTCTATGAGAGCAAAAAAGTTTACCATGTATTCAAGAGGTCACTGCTTTCTTAATAAGGTCAGTCTTTTGATAAAGTACTGGCCTGCAACTCCCAAACTTCAGCGTTTCCAAAGGAAATCTCTCATTCCAAAGCAGAAACCAGCAAAAGGGGAAAATAAAATCAAGTCCCTCAGACAAAGATTCAACTACAGAATAATGAATGCATTTTTCTAGCCCCTCCTACTTATTGGCAGCAGCACTGTGGTCTTTCTGCTTGTAGCTCCCCTCCCATTGCGAGGTCCTTGGTGTTTCACAGACTCTCATTGCTTGAACTTGTGCTAGATACATCAGTATCAAGGGTCCGTAGCCTTATGTCACAGTCCTCAGATTTCACTACTTCAGATTTGTGCATCCATGCATGGTCAAAAATTTGCTCAAGTGTTGGTCTGTCTGAAGGCCTTAGTGAAAGGCACCATTTGATCAGCTGCTGACATTCTGAAAAAGATGAAGTAAACAGGTATTAGACTAGAAAGCAAAATGCCTCAAAACAGAAAAAAACCTGTTATCATTAATTTTTAGTAATTCACATTTGAACTCACCAGGTGATATTCTTCTCCTGAAATATAACCGACCTCTCAAGATCTCTTCGTCTTGTTCAAAAGGAATGTCTCCACAAACCATATCATACAGGAGCACTCCCAATGACCACACTGTTGCTGACCTCCCATGGTATCTGTGGTATCGGATCCATTCTGGGGGACTGTACACTCTCGTTCCTATAAAAAGGAGGGAAATCCAACATCAGCAAACTAAGCTTTATTTTTCCCTTAACATTCTAGTTGGGCTGCAATATTCATATCAACTCATACAAAACTTAAAAATTCTACATATCCAAAAGTCATAGGGCCAAATTCATCCCTGGTGAAAGTCCACATTAGCCAGCTACAGTTACACCATGAATTCATTTAAGCCATTAGCTTGCTCTGTTCTGTTGTGATGAACAACACTGCTTCTATCAGCTGACTGTTTACTAAAGCATGGCTCCCTTTCACTGACCACGTGGTGTCTACAGCATCACACCAAAAATAGACACAGAAGGACAAAGAGAATGAGGGGGGCAAGCAAGAAGAACAGAAACAGAAGGTGAAACTCAGTTCTACTGTGTTACATATAGCTAATCAACATTATCCAATTCCAAGCCAGTGTATACAAAATACAGACTTGCTCACAATTAATTTTTCAGAATAATCAAAAAAGGCAACTCCGCCTCTCTGAAAAGGCTTTTAGAAACAGCTCTCCCTTGGCACTAGACTGTTCCTTGGATACCAAACAAAAACTGGAATTTGTGATGCTGAAGGTCACATGGTCAGGAGGTTCGGGTTTCACAACAAACAGATGTTAAGTGCAGCAGCTGACGACAGAAAATGGGAGGGGGAAGTCCCTCATCGACATCAGGCACACTCACAACAAGGGGAAAAAATCTGCCTTTCCATTCATGTGTAAGAAGCATTTCAGTTTCCCTACATTAAAAATACCCACATTTAATATAAAGTCATTCAAGAGATGCATATTATATAACCCAAGGTCTTTAAATCTGCAAAGCAGCCATCAGTCAGGTGGGGAATAATTCGTTCAAATTGGAAATCAAAATATATGCATTACACATAATATAGACATGAATGCCTGCCGCCTCAATGTAAACAGATCCCCCTCTAGGAAAAATGCCTTTTCCAAATTAGGAAAATATAAACTGCTGCGTCACTGTCTGGATTCACTTTTCAACCCACACCCCCTAAGCCTCCAGCGCAAAGGTTTTCCTTACCCGCAGATCAATTACTTTAACATTCTAGTTGGGCTGCAGAGCCACCTTTTGTTGTTCTGGGGAGCTAAGAATGTGTCTAAGAACCAGGCAGAGAGCGGGCATCGGGTAAGCCCCGGCGCAAAGCGTTGTGGTCTCACCCGCACCGAGGCATTTTGGGGAGGGGCACCTACCATCGAAGTCCGTGTAGACAGTGTCCTTAAGGATGGCTCCAGACCCGAAGTCGATCAGCTTGAGCTCGCCCGTCCTGAGATCCACCAGCAGGTTTTCGTCCTTGATGTCCCTGTGCACGACACCGCAGGTGTAGCAATGGCGCACCGCCTCCAGGACCTGCCGGAAGAAGCCCCGGGCCGTCTCCTCGTCCAGGGCCCCCTTTTCGGTGATGAAGTCGAAGAGATCCTTCACCAGCTCGGGCCGCTCCATGATGATGAGGTAGCCGTCGGGCCGCTCGTACCAGTCCAGCAGCTTGATGACCCCTCTGAAACCGGAGCCCACCTTCTTCAGCAGGACGATCTCCAAGGGCACCATCGTTCCGCTCTGGGCAGCAGAGAGGCAAAGGCTCCGGTCACTCACAGTACAGCCCGGCCGGGGAGGCGAGCCAGCCAGCCAGCCTCCCCACACGCAGAGCAGAGGCAAAAAATCCCCACGCGCTGTGCACGGAGTCTCCCGCAGCAGCGCGGGGGCTGGGGAAGTCCAGCGCCGCTCCACTGGGGGGCTCCGCGTCTGCCGCAGTCAGAAGGGGAGGGGCAGGGGATAAGAAACCCGCCAAAATCCCCCTTCTAATGTAAACAATAACATGGGGGCGGGAAGGGGGATGGGGAACCAGCCCTCTCGCTACCCAAACAATAGCCAGCCAGGCTGCCCGGGAGGGGGAGGAAGGCAGGAGGGGCGGCTCCGAGCTTCCCTTGCACCCCGCCGTTACCCCCGCTCTCCAGCGAATACTTACAACGGTGCCCCACTCGGTGACCCGCTCCTTTACCACATGCTTCACGGCCACCTGGGGGGAAAAGGGGAGACAGAAAGCGGCGTCAGACCGGGCGGAGAAGCCTTCTCCGCTGTACTGCGGTGGGGCGGTCTGGGGCGGCTGCGATCCGCGACCCTGCAGCCACGCACACGCCGCCCCGAGCAGACAGCAAGACACAACTGGCTTACATGCGCAGCCATAAATGCCCCCTTCTTACCGGCAAGCCGTCCGCTATCCTGGTCCCTGCGTACACGGTGCCGAAGCCGCCGCTGCCCAGCACTGAGCCCACCTGGTAGACTTTATCGAAGGGCTCCTTCTCCGCTTTCACTAGAAACGGGGAGACAAATCGGAGTTGTTCTTTTAGGCGGGCAGTACACGAGGCTGGAGAGAGGACGCCCCGCATGGCTGTTAATACCGGCATGGCGGGGGAGGGAGGCTCTTCCTCCTAAACCTAGCGCGCAAGGGGAACCCAGGCGGTTTTATGCTACACAGCAGCCGCGATCTGACAAGCAGCCACCCCAAGCCAAAATATGCAGCGCGCCCCACGGCGGGTTTTTTTTTTGGGGGGGGGGGAGGAGGGAGGGGAACGCCGCCCTCTACCGTAACCACCCCGCTACCAGGGGAGCGCTGCCCAGCTCTACGCGGTGGCACGCTCGCCGGGAATGTGACAGCCGGGAAATCCTCGCAGCTTCCAAACTTCCCGTTAAAAAGCGATGGGCACCGCACAGCTCCCAAACTGCGTACCTGGCTGGAGGATTTTAACCGGCAAGTGATCCATGCTGGTAGGGTTGCAAATGTGAGCGAGGGAGCCAAACTTGGAGAGTAACATCTTCCAGGGGAGACGAGATACGGGGGAGGGAAAAGATCCTACAGCGCAACGTAGAGCGTCCTCCGGGCTAAATGATTCAATTAACGAACTGCTGGGGAAGGAGCTCTCCTTCCCGACCCCGGAGTGGAGCTGCTCGGCGGCTGCCTGGCTCCGGTCTCCCCTTTCCACCAACAGCAGCGGATGTTGTAGCAGAGAGCGGCAGACGCCTCCAGAAATACACAGTGACAAAGAATCCAAGCTGAAGCGGCGTGGAGCCCTCCGACCAAATGCAATCAATAAGGAGAACGATGCTCTTGTTTCGCCCAGCGCAGGTGACGCAAGCCCAGATGCCAGCAGAGCTGCAGCCAAAGTGGGTAAAATCCGTCCCGGGGCCGCTGGGTGATTGCGTATTCAATCCAACGCCGCAGTGAAACCGTCGCCCCTGGTGCAGTAGCAGCCGCACCGCAGCCTTCTCGGTGCCTGCTCACTTCTGAGCTCAATTACAGCAAGGAGCAGCCTCTTAACTCAATGTTTTGGTGTGGAGAAAAGAGACACAAATATCCCTCCGCGGGGGAGTGGGAAAACACCTCGCTGTATTCGCCGCTTTTCTTCCCCTCCCCTAGAGCACGCCGCGCTGGGACGTCTTCGTGCGGTCTTCGGCTCAGGCGGAGACTGCAGAGCCCCAGCCCGCAGTAAATACAAGGGCCTGGAGTTGGAACTACTTACTTGTAGTAATAGTCGCGCAGTCACACTGTCTGAAATTCACTTCACACTCTAGCAAAAAAAAAAGGGAAGGCGAAGGAGAAAGGGAGGAAAACGCTCTAATTTGCATTAACTATATTCGTCAGCCAATGGAAGACCACTTTTTCAAAGGGATATCGAACGTTAGCCAATCAGGAAGGAGAGCTATTTGCATATGCTTAGTGAGGCCAGGCGCACAGGGCGGGAATTCCTAGGCGCGCCTTTTCCCCTCATTTCTCCTCTCTCCCGGCTGCGCTGGGAAAGGTCACTCCGCCGAGCTGAGACACTGCGGCTGGCGCTGGGGCGGGGGGAGGAGATAGGGGGAAAGAGCAGCCGCCGCCATGATCACCGTTGTGGGGCACACCAGGGCGGGCTGGAGCCTCGCTGCTCCTTTGATAACGCCGCCCAAACGCATTGTTTAGAAGCCTGCTTATTTATAGCCCAGCGTTCACCGGAATAACATCCCGCTCCCTTGCCTATTATAGCTTGGTTGGTGCCCGCCCTATCGCTGCCGTGGTTTCTTACTCCGCTCCCTCCCGGGCTGGCGGAGCTGTAACGTGCTTGGCGGCGGCATTTGCACGGCAGAGGCTCTGCAGAAGCCGGGGACGAGCCCTTCCGCCTGCCTCCCTGGGTCTCTCAGCTTAGCCGCAGTGTGGCTGTGTAGGGCCGCAGCCGCCCCGCCGCGCCGCTTGGTCTATGAAAGCGCACGTGCAAAGGGGCTTCCCCGCTTCGCGCGGGGAGGCTACAGTGTGCTAAAGCCCGTGGCCACCTGTGCACGGCACAGAGCCCCTTGCTAGTGGCCCCGTCAGCGGGGCTGGCAACCCGCCGACGCCGGCTGCTGCAGTGTCACACGCTGGACACCGTGCCCGTGACTACGCGGCCCCTCGGTGGCTGCCTGGTGCTGGCGCTGGCTGAGATTGAAAGACTGCTCCGCTCCCAGCAGAGTCCATAGAGGGCGCTGAGGCAACAAGCAATCAACCCAGGGAAAGCCGCATGGCGTCCTCAGGCGGGGTAGGCGCTCAGAGCTGCTGCCAAGCCTCCCTCGGCTGCCTGTGAGGCAAGTCTGGATTAATTTTAAGGCGGCTTTTAGAAACACCTCTCTCTTGTGAAGGAGTTCTTACAACATGTTTCAGTGAGTTTCATTTCCACCGAAACTGGAACAGCTTAAGCTGGCCCTGCCTACTCCGCTCACGTTGGCTTAGGCAGTAATGCATGTGTTGGATAGAGACGTTTTGATGAGAATATGGGGGTCAGCTTAAGCTTCGCTTTCCAGTTACTGGCCATTGGCATAGAGGTGCAGCAACGGTAGGTGTAAGGCATCTGACAATTAGCTAGAGTTGGTACAATTGAGTTACTGCGCTTCAAAACAACATTGGAATTACATACAGCCTGGTTTGATTAGCAGTACAAAGTAATTGGATTAGTTGAGCAGCTTTAACCCAAACTACTGCTTCCCCACAGCATAGCTAGAGACTTGCCTATACTAAAAAGCTAGGATAACCCAGCTCCATCTCGGAGGGGTGTGAAAAATCCACACCTGAGCAACATAGTTAGTACTGGGTCCTTTGTTGACCTAAGTACCTCTTAAAGAAGTAGACTAAATAAGCAGTCATTGTAGGAAGTGTCACACTCTAGTGATACAGTGCAGTTCTATTGTGTGCTGCTGTATCATTTCAAGTGTAGACAAGTTTCTAGCTCAAGTCTCAGCATCACTCAACTTTCAGCATCACTCAACTTTCAATCCCCTTGCTTCCCACTCTTGACAACCTATGCTACCTAGCTTGATCTTAAAGTGACACAACTTGAGCTAGGAGAAATTTCAGAGAGAATTCAGCTGTGGTAACATTTAAACTAAAATGTGAACCAACGGTGCTGTGAAGACACCCTAATGGTTTAGTTTAAAAGGAGAATAGCTCATGATCTTTATGGGGGAGCAAGGGTGCGATGTCGGCACTACATCTTCTACAGCAGCCCAGCTATAGTGCTGCAGTGTCATAGTGTAGATGCTTCTTATGTTAGCAGAAGGGTTTTCTCATTTAACTGCTGAGCTGCACTTCATCTGCAAATTTGATACCATCAGCTCAGGGTTAAACAAAGACTGTGAATGGCTGGCCAATTTCAAAAGCAGTTTCTCCTTTCTTGGTGTTCACACCTCCATATCACTGCTAGAAGTGGGCCTCATCCTCCCTGATTGAATTTTACCTTATCTCTAGCCTGATTCTTGCCTGCATATTTATACCTGCCTCTAGAAGTTTCCACTACATGCATCTTACGAAGTGGGTCTTTGCTCACGAAAGCTTCAATACCTCTGTTAGTCTATAAGGTGCTACAGGACTCCTTGTTGCTCATTTATCTAGTTCATCCACCCCCCTCTGAGAGAATTTTCCCATTGACCTAGCCATGTCTACAGCAGGGCTTACATTGACCTAACTTCTTTGCATTGGGCCACGCATTTTTCACAGCCCTCATTAATATAGTTAGATTGATCTAATATTTAAGTGTAGCTCATTAGACATTGGGATGTTAGAGCATAATGCTGAACATTTAAAAGCTTTATTTGGAACAGCACTGCAATCCACAAAGCCTGAGTGAGTTGACTAGGATCCCATACAATAAATATACAGAGAGGCTACGTCTAGACTGGCATGATTTTCCAGAAATTTTCGGAAAAGAGCGTCTAGATTGGCACGGATGCTTTTCCACAAAAGCACTTTTTGCGGAAAAGCGTCCAGGGCCAATCTAGACGCTCTTTTCCGCAAAAAAGCCCCGATCGCCATTTTCGCGATTGGGGCTGTTTTGCGCAAAAGGGACTTTTGCCCGAACGGGAGCAGCATAGTATTTCCGCAAAAAGCACTGATTTTCTACAGTAGGAAGTCAGTGCTTTTGCGGAAATTCAAGCGACCAGTGTAGACAGCTGGCAAGTTTTTCCGGAAAAGCGGCTGATTTTCCGGAAAAACTGGCCAGTCTAGGCACAGCCAGAGAGACACCATGGTCTGCAAAGCGGAGGTGCCAAACAGCGAGTTACCTAAGCTAGATAACGGAAGATGCCAACCAGAAGGGTGTGTACTTAGAGGCTGTGTCTAGACTGGAAAGTTTTTCTGCAAAAGCAGCTGCTTTTGCGGAAAAACTGGCCAGCTGTCTTCACTGGCTGCTTGAATTTCCGCAAGAACACTGACGATCTCCTGTAAGAAATCAGTGCTTCTTGCGGAAATACTATGCTGCTCCCGTTCGGGCAAAAGTCCTTTTGCGCAAAAGGGCCAGTGTAGACAGCTGAGATTTGTTTTGCGGAAAATCATGGCAGTTTAGACGTAGCCCCTGTTCAGGTATGTAAAAAAATGCAGTGAAATTGACTTAATCCCCAGTGTAGACAGCACTAGATCAGTGAGAGAGTTCTGATATTGGCCTAGCTTGAAGAGGTGGATTACCTATGCTGATGGGAGGAGTTCTCCTGTGTTTTCATACGAATCTGGGTAAAATTAGTAGCTGAATACCTAAATTGAGTGTGGGGCCTGAAACAAAACAGCTGAGGGTGGGGGGAAAATAAGGCCCTGGCCTTTCCTTATGACCTTTAGTCTAGTGGGTAGTGTGCTCAACTAGGATGTTGGAGCTCCCCTGCTTAAAATCCTCCCCAGTATGACTGAAGAAATACAGAGAAGAGAAACAAAAATGATCAGGGGTCTGAAAAAGCTTCTATATGAGGAGAGATTAAAAAGAAGGGGACTGTTCATTTTAGAAAAGAGATGTCTAAGAGAGGATATGCTAGAAATCAGTATACTGTAATCATGGTATGGATAAAGCGTTTAAGAAAGTGTTATTTATTCCTTAAACGCTTTATCCATACCATGATTATACTTACTTTCATAACTCAATAAGTAGGGTCACTCAATAAAATTAATAGGCACCAGGTTAAAAGCAAACATACGGAAGTCCTACTTCACACATCATACAGTCAATCTGTAGCACTCATTGACGGGTGGTTGTGAAGATCTGAAGTATAACTGGGCAAAGGTCTATCAGAGGCTGTTAGCAAGATGGGAAGGGATTCACCTTTATACTCTGGTTGTTGCCAAGTCTCCAATTGCCAGAAACTGGGAGTGGACAACAAGGGATGGATCACTTAATAATTGCCCTGTGCTCTTCATTCCCCCTGAAGCATATGGCACTAGCCACTATCTGAAGACAGGATACTGGGCTTGATGGACTATTGGTCTCACCCACTATGGCCATTCCTATAGGACTCTTAACTTAATTCTTCTGTAGACTAAGTAAGCCCTCAGCCTCTCCTCGTAGGTCACATATGTGCTCCAGTCCTCCAATAATTTTTGCTGGAAATGCTCCTCCTAATAACCCTATATATGCCATTAGTCTTCTTGGCTACAAGGGCACACTATTGATGCATATCCAGCTTCTCATCCTCTGTAATCCCTAGGTTCTTTTCTGCCAAACTGCTGCTTAGCCGGTGGATCCCTAGCCTGTAAAAGTGCTTGGGATTCTTCCATCTGAAGTGCAGGACTTTGTGCTTGTTCTTGTTGAACTTTATCAGATTTCTTTTGGCCCAATCCTCCAATTTGTCTAGGCCACTCTGGACCCTATCCCTAACCTCCAACATAACTTATCTCTCTCCCTAACTGACTGTCATCTACAAACTTGCTGAGGGTGCAATCCATCCCTTCATCCAGGTCATTAATAAAGATGTTGAACAAAACCAGCCCTAGAACCAACCTTTGGGGCACTCTGCTTGATACCGACTGCCAATCAGACATCGAGCCATTGAACATTACCCATTGAGCCAGGCAATCTAGCCATCTTTCTATCTACCTTATAGTCCATTTATTCAATTCATATTTCCTTAACTTTCTGACAAGAATACTGTGGGAGACAGTGCCAAAAGCTTTGCTAAAGTCAAGGTATATCACATCCACCGCTTTCCCAATGTCCACAGAGCCAGTTGCCTTGTCATAGAAGGCAATCAGGTTGGTGAGGCATTACTTGCCCTTGGTGAGAGTGTGAGGGGGTCACTCACCACCGTAGCGGGGGTCCGTCATCTGTCTCCGGAATCAGTCCATTCCGCCCGCACAGGCCTCCGCTCACGTGGTGTTCCCCCTCTGGAATCTTCTCGTCGCGTTGCTCTCTTCGCCACACTGCCCTCCGGCAGTGCCCAACTCACTCGCTCTGAGCCCCCCTTCCGGGGGATTGATGTCTCTCCAGCAGGCCTGTCCGCAGGCCTAGCAGGCTGGCCGGCTGGCGGTCCGAGTCCCTGGCCCAGCCTAACTCTCTAGCCCTGCCCTAGCTCCAGAGAGCGTCCTGCTCCCTCGGCAGCCAGGCACACACCCTTGCCGCAGGCCTAGCAGGCTGGCCGATTGGCGGTCCGAGTCCCTGGCCCAGCCTAACTCTCTAGCCCTGCCCTAGCTCCAGAGAGCGTCCTGCTCCCTCGGCAGCCAGGCACACACTGTCTGTGCTGAAGCAGCCCTTCCCCTTTATAGCTCCCAGCTGGGCCTTAATTGGCCAACGCCGCCCAGCTGGGCTGAATTCCCCGGGCCTGCTCCAGGCCAGGGTTTGGCTCTTAAAGGGGCCAGTACAGGGCAGCTGCCCTGTTACACACCCTCCCCCTTAAATATCTCCCGGGGGGGGGGGTTCCCCTGCTGCCTGCCCTGTTCCCCAAATCTCAGCCGCCCCCCCATTCCTGCTATGAGGCGGGCCACCGTTCCTGGCGTGTCCATATCCCGTCCTCCTCCCGGAGTGGACCGGGACGGCCCGGGGGGGGGGGGGGAAAAGGGGCGCAGGCCCGCCCGTCTCACTGCGCCCCGGCCCAGGGACCCTAAATGCAGCCGCGTTGCTGCGATTGCCTCAGTCCGGATTTTGCTGGCCGTGAAGGCTCTCCGCCTGAGCGATCCCTGGGCCCCTTCTTCCCCCCTCCCTTTTCGGGTACCTGTAGCCTCTGAGGGCCCGTCGGGCTGTCGAGCTGTCTCAGTCATCCTAGTAGGGTCCAGGCGGCCCACTCAAGGGGTCCAGGGTTGGGTCCTGCGAGGTCCCGGCGGCGGTTCGGCCACAGCGTTCCAGCACCCATCGGGGATCGAGCTGGTCCAGCCCGTCGGGCTCGTCCTCGGGGTCCAGGGGGGCTCCTGCCGCTGGTCTGCGCCCCACCTCCATACCCCATTCTGGGGCATTTCGGTCGGCCCCCAAGAACTCAGCTGGGGGCAGCCCCGCCCGGGCCTTAGCCTCCCCAGGCAGGAGTTCGGGGTCTGCCTCCCGCTCCTCCAGTGGCTGGGCCCTGACTGCCCTCTCCCGCCGTCTTCTTAACCTCCCTGCCCCGCCCTCTGGGGTCCGGTCCCGTGACGGAGTGGGATCCGCCTCTGCCCACCCGGGTGTCCTGAGGGGTTCCTCCTCCTCTGGTTCCGTGGGCGGCCAATCCGCCCGGCTACCTGCCCTCCCCCATAAGTCCCGGTCCCCCACCTCGGGGTTGGATTCTTGTTCCTCATCCAGGCGGGACAATGCGTCCGCATTGGCGTTGGCCTTGCCCGCCCTGTGGTGTATGGAAAACACATAGGGTTGAAGGGCTAAGTACCACCTCATAAGGCGGCTATTGGTGTCCCGCATAGTTTGTAGCCACTTTAGCGGGGCATGGTCTGTCAACAGGGTAAACTCACCCCCTAGCAGGTAGTACCTTAGGGCTTCAACCGCCCATTTGATCGCCAGGGCCTCTCTTTCTATCACGGAGTATTGGCGTTCTCGGGGAAACAGCTTACGGCTGATAAAAACCACCGGATGCTCTTCTCCACCAACCTCCTGGGAGAGTACGGCGCCCAGCCCAGTGGCGGAGGCGTCTGTCTGTAGACAAAAAGGTTTATCGAAGTCTGGGCTAAGCAAAACGGGCTCGCTACACAGGGCTTCTTTAAGTTGTTGAAAGGCCGAGTCACACTCTGTGTCCCACCTCACTCTGAGGTTTGTCCTTCGTGAGCAGAGAGGTGAGCGGCGCCGCTATGCTGGCAAATTGGGGGACAAATCGGCGGTAGTACCCCGCCAGTCCCAGAAATTGTCGGACCTTCCTTTTCGTGGTCGGGGTGGGGTAATTTCGTATGGCCTCTACCTTCCCCACCAGGGGCCGGACTAGCCCGTGCCCCAAACGATACCCCAGATAGGTGGTCTCTTGCGCGCCGATTTTACACTTTTTGGGGTTGGCCGTGAGACCCGCGTCGCGGAGCGTCCGTAGTACTGCCGCCACTTGGTTTATGTGGTCCTCCCAGTCGCGCCCGTAGATGACCACGTCATCCAGGTAAGCTGCGGCATACGCCAGATGAGGGGCAAGCAGGCGATCCATCATCCGCTGGAAGGTGGCAGGTGCCCCGTGGAGGCCGAACGGCATGCGCACAAAGTGGAAAAGCCCGGACGGGGTGGTGAAAGCTGTCTTCTCCTGGGACTCCCGATCCAGCAGGATTTGCCAATAGCCCTTCGTCAGGTCGAGGGTTGTTATGAACTTGGCTTTTCCCAGGCGCTCCAGCAGCTCATCCGTCCGTGGCATCGGGTAGGCGTCAAATTTCGATATAGCGTTTACCTTTCGAAAGTCGATGCAAAACCGAAGGCTTCCGTCCGGTTTAGGAACCAACACGATCGGGCTCCTCCACTCACTCCTGGATCGCTCGATCACTCCCAGCTCCAACATGGTGTGGACCTCTCGTTCCACGACGTCACGCATCCGTCGGGGAAGAGGTCTGTTCCCCTCCCGCACGACCTGACCGGGCGGAGTCCGGATGGTGTGCGTTATTGCTGAGGTTCGGCCCGGCCGCGAGGTAAAGGTCCTGGCGAAGGTTTCAACAAGCAGCTGGGCTACGCGCCGTTGGTTCTGCGACAGGGTGTCCGCGAGCTGGGGTGTCTCTTCCCCCTCGGCGTCAGGCACCCTAGGACCTAACCCGGGTTCCGACGGGTAGGGCGCGACCAACATGCATTCTCGCTCTCGCCAAGGTTTGAGGAGGTTCACATGATATATTTGTTTTTTTCTTCGCCGGTCCGGCTGATGAACCTCATAGGTGACTGGGCCCACTCGTCGGGATACCTCATACGGCCCCTGCCAGCGGGCCAGCAGTTTTGACTCCTCTGAGGGGAGTAACAGCAGCACCCGATCCCCGGGTTCGAACACTCTTTCCTGGGCTCCCCGGTTATACCCTCGCTCCTGCTCTCGCTGGGCTGCCTGTATGTTTTCTTGAGCCAAGGCCCCCACCTGCGTGAGTCTCTCCTGTAGTCGAAGTACGTACTGCAGAAGCCCGACCGAAGAGGAGGGGGTCCGTTCCCAGGTCTCTCTAACCAGATCGAGGACGCCCCGAGGTCGTCTGCCATACAGGAGCTCGAAGGGGGAAAATCGAGTGGAGGCCTGTGGCACCTCCCGCACTGCCATCAAGAGCAAGGGGATAAGCTGGTCCCAGTGCTTCATGTCCGCCGGAGGGAACCTTCTCAGCATCCCCTTCAGGGTGCGGTTGAACCGCTCTACCAGCCCGTCGGTTTGGGGGTGGTAGACGGAGGTCTGTAGCTTGTGAATATCCAGGAGGTCACAGACCTGGCGCAGCAACCGGGATGTGAAGTTCGTTCCTTGGTCTGTCAGTAGTTCTCGAGGTAGCCCCACCCAGGCAAAAATCCTCACCAACTCGTTCGCGATCGTGCGGGCACGGGTGTTTCGGAGGGGGACGGCCTCAGGGAACCGGGTTGCATAGTCCATGATTGTTAAAATATACCGAAATCCAGCCGCGCTCCGCGGAAAGGGCCCCACTATGTCCAAGGCGATCCTTTCAAAGGGGGTCCCTACCACGGGCAAAGGGACGAGGGGAGCTTTCGGCACGCCGGGAGCTGCGGCGAGCTGGCAGGCTGGACACGACTGGCAGTAGTCTTTGACCTCTTTGTACACCCCGGGCCAGAAGAAGCGGGCCAAAACTCGGGCCAGGGTCTTCTCATGCCCGAGGTGCCCGGCGGCGGGAAGGTCGTGCGCCAACCTCAGCACGGCTCGTCGATGGGTCCGGGGCACCAACAACTGGGCCTCTTCTTCCTGCGTCTGCGGGTTCCGCCCGACCCGGTAGAGCCGGTCGGCTCGTAGCTCAAACCGAGGCCAGTGCGCCGCCCTCTGTGGATCCACCACCGTCCCATCAACACAAGCGAGCTGGATGTAGGCCTCCCGCAGGGTGGGATCCTCCCGCTGGTCGCGGGGAAAGTCGGTCGAGTCCAGCGCGACCGGCATGTCCTCCGGGTCCGAGCGCCCTGGGTTGGCCGGTTCATCTGCGTCGCGCCCGGCGGGGCCCTCCCTGTCGAGCGACCCCGGCGGTCGGACTGCTTGGAGTTCCTCCCCCAGGAGTTCCACGCGGGGCTCGGTCGGTGCCGGTACGTCTGTAATGAGAGCTGTAAGACCTGGCCAATCACGACCCAGCACCATAGGGTATGGCAGGTGCGGCACCACGCCCACTCGCATCATTCGGGTGACTCCCCGTACCGTCAAGGGAAGCCGGACCTGAGGATAGATCTTCACATCCCCATGGATGCACCGCAGCTGCAGCTCCCCCTCGGCCAACGCGGTGTTAGGCAGTACCTCGGGGCGAATAAGCGTCTGGCTGCATCCCGAGTCGAGGAGGGCGAATACCGCGGGATCCCCCGCGGGTCCCCGGGTGGTCAGGGAGGGGGAGCTAGCCGGGGGAGTCGGGGCGGCCCCCATACCGGCCTGGTCCTGCTCCGCCACCTCCTGAAGAGCCGGGCAGTATTGGGCTCGAAGCTTCACTGACGGCTGTCGCCCCTTAGTCAGTCCTTCGGGCATTGCCTCCCCCTCCATGGCCCTCCCGTCCGAGCTCGCCGAGAGGGGAGGAGGGAACCCCGCAACTTCTCTCTCTTTACGGGGGGGGGGGGGTTTTTTTCCTCTCTTTTTTTTTTTTTTTTTTTTTGTATTAGGGTCCACTGAGGCCCATGCAGGGCCCTTACCTCAGGGCCGGGATCGCGTATATACCCACATTCTCCACCATCTGTGAGGGGGTCACTCACCACCGTAGCGGGGGTCCGTCATCTGTCTCCGGAATCAGTCCATTCCGCCCGCACAGGCCTCCGCTCACGTGGTGTTCCCCCTCTGGAATCTTCTCGTCGCGTTGCTCTCTTCGCCACACTGCCCTCCGGCAGTGCCCAACTCACTCGCTCTGAGCCCCCCTTCCGGGGGATTGATGTCTCTCCAGCAGGCCTGTCCGCAGGCCTAGCAGGCTGGCCGGCTGGCGGTCCGAGTCCCTGGCCCAGCCTAACTCTCTAGCCCTGCCCTAGCTCCAGAGAGCGTCCTGCTCCCTCGGCAGCCAGGCACACACCCTTGCCGCAGGCCTAGCAGGCTGGCCGATTGGTGGTCCGAGTCCCTGGCCCAGCCTAACTCTCTAGCCCTGCCCTAGCTCCAGAGAGCGTCCTGCTCCCTCGGCAGCCAGGCACACACTGTCTGTGCTGAAGCAGCCCTTCCCCTTTATAGCTCCCAGCTGGGCCTTAATTGGCCAACGCCGCCCAGCTGGGCTGAATTCCCCGGGCCTGCTCCAGGCCAGGGTTTGGCTCTTAAAGGGGCCAGTACAGGGCAGCTGCCCTGTTACAGAGAGGAATTTCTGGCTGTAGATACATGATACTAGCAGACATAGATGCCTCCCTGCAGACTGGTCTTAGGTTCTGAACTTCATGAGCTGGGTGAGGTTTAGGACACACCACTCTTGTCATCATCTCCCATGAGGTAGCTTAGGAAGTTTCCCTCCTAGCATGCTGACTTTTATGATGACTTTCAGTCATCTCTTTCCCTATGCATAGTACAGGGCGCCTTTTTGTTCCAGTGATTATTCTACGCATCTAGAAGTTAGGCATCACAATGTGCACAAGGGTCCCTGAGAACTGAAGCATCAGTTGTGGTATATAGCAATGGGGAAACACCATGCATGGTTCTGCCTGCTGCCTAAGAACAGTGACTAACCTGAACTTTGTGCTTAGTTATTACAGGGTATCTAGGTTCAGTTTGCTACACCATAACATCAGGTATGTTTAATAAAATTGTATTGGCTTAATTATAGTGCTCTAGTGTAGGTAGGATAATTGGTGTAGAGATCTCCTGTGTGAAACAGCCAATATGGGGATGTTATGGACAACAAGGAACGATGAGGAAAATGGGCTTCTAGTGTGACAAGCTTCAACTGAAGTTGATGAGAGCTAAGTATGTTCAGTACCTCTGAAAATCTGCACTCAGTTTCTCCAAAACTTTATGGTCTGTGCTTTCACTTGCATGCTAACGTGTCTATAGGACTGTACAAGAGGAAGTGCAGGCTATTCTTATTTACAGGTGTTAGACAATGAGCTTCCCCCAGTATCCTATAGAGGCATCATGCTGGCTCCTTACTTTTGCAATTGTAATTCCTTCAGCCCTTTACCTGCCCTGGCTGTCAACTTGGTGTGGTTCAGACTTCTAGACTGTACATAGCTCCTATGTGTTTTTTAGAAAGGACAAGAAACTGCATAAAAATGAGCACTTACATAAAATATAAGAATGTAAGAGGAAAAAATGCAGAAATACTCGTTATGCCTCTTTTTGCCTGAGTTCACTCAAAAGATTGTCTTTGATTTTCCACAGTGTTATTCCTATAGTTGACCAGTATAGATTACTTTGTTCTTTAAGGTTACCCATACCTCACATAATAATTTGAACTGAAAAGGAAAGCGCAGTTTAGATTTTGTTAAAATTAAATCTTCATCACAAATGCCATAATAGCTGTCAATTGCACTCCAACAGTAGTAGGGCAGCCAAAGTGTTCTGGGTTACAAACCTTTTTGACAGTTACATCGTGCATATAGATGAATTGAGGGTATAGTCATAACCTCTGATGATACTTTCAGTTTCTTCCTTCTCTTGACCATCATTGCTTTCATCTTATTTACACTGAGCTTGTCAGTTAATTGTTGCCTAGGTCCATATCCTCATCATGCACATTGCAAAATAAAATAAAACCCACCATCTCTCTGGTGAAAAGGATATATGGAGTTGTATATCATTAACAGTAGACTGATGTCAACAAGGCAGTGATGCCTCACAATCTCCCCATGTGACCTCACATAAATATCTAGCAAGAAAAGTGTCAGTGAAATCTTACAGAATCCCGCATGATAGGGCCATTATTGTAGATGAACTACCTCTCAAACCTGCCATTTGAGATTTCTCTGAAAGGAAAAACATGGTCTTATGGGCAAATAACAGCTTCTACCTCTGTGAGATCCAGCAGGTCACCTACACTTAGGTTTTGCTGATGTCTAGGTCTACTAATAGAATTAATAAAGTCACAAGTGAATACTTTTATAGGAAACAGGGAAGGTAGATGACATTGGAATTGCCACATTATAATCTTCCCAATCATCTCTAAAAATAAGTTTGAGAAAGCTCAGTGATTGACAAGGAAATAACTTTTTCACCTTAATGACCTTGTCTGTTACTGACCAAAAAGCCATCGTTTGGCTTTAACAGCTGTCACCTTTTGGAAGGTATCAGAGGGGTAGCTATGTCAGTCTGAATCTGCATAAACAACGAGAAATCCTATGGCACCTTATAGACTAACAGATTTATTGGAGCATAAGCATCAGATGCATGTAGTGGAAATTCCAGAGGCAGGTATAAATATACAGGCACATGAAAAGAATGGAGTACCAATTAAGAGAAAGGCCAGAGATAATGAGGACAATTCAGTCAGGGTGGATGTGGCCCACTTCTAGCGGCTGATGTGGAGGTGTGATTTTGGGAGGTTATTAAGAAGGTTATAGTAGGACAGCTTAAGATTCTTTTGGTTTCTATCAGTCTACTTTTAGGCCTGGATATAGTACAGACACTGCATAGGATACCTTTGTTAGTTACCTTTTGGCAGTGGACAAGGGCAGAGGTCCATGTCCCTTTGATTAATCTTATTAACCTCTGATACTGATGACAGCATTGCTGATCTGCCTGCAAGATCTGGCAACGCTGGATGGGGCTGTTCTTCAGTAACATCATCATTTCCTGTCTGAGAAGTGAGTCAAAGGGGCCTGCTCCATTTTTTGTAGAGTTGTTGGAATTATGTTTGGGAGACATTAACAGCCCCATTCATAATGGTCCTTTATCTGTCATATTGCTTTTTTCCAGTTATGAGAAAATCTCTCAGTTTGTAACCCCTCTTTCCTCTCTTCATCCTGAACCTCTGTGAATAAAATAGCTGAAACTAGTAGCAAAGATGGCATTTCTTCCATAACATAAGCATTAACCTCTTCTTTGAATCATATTTCATATTGATGAGCACTGTTTTCCTGGTGCATCTTTAACCAGGTGGAATATTCCTGCTTGGAAAACAAAATGAAGCAAAAACAAACTTATGATAGTTATATTAATATATCACTTATGGTATTTCCATGTTTATACATATATGCATATTATTGGATTCATCAAATGCAATCTGACAATGTTTAATTTGCTTTATCTGATATAATTCCAACTGCTGCTTTTAAGATGATGTTATGTATACACTATACAAAGAAATGTTAGTCAGTAATCTAATTAGCTGTATAAAACAATGGCTTCAGAAATACAATCATAATTTGAATGCTATAAAAGCAATTTTCCTTTGAGACTGTTAAGAATTAAGTACTCTGTTGAATCAACAAATAAAGTTTCTAGAATTACATGACCTGATTGCAAAAGATGTATGTTTTAGCAAAAGCTAGATCTTTGGTTAGTTATTTTAGAACACCAATCACTGATTCTACAAAGCAAGCTGATAAATACAAATGTCATCATTTACAGTGTGGTTGGGGGAACCCAAATACACTTTTACATGGAGTGTTTAATATTAAGATGAGCCTATTAGTCTACATTCTATTTTCAGACAGAGTTATGTTCAGTGCATGAGAAGAGGGGCGTGGGCAGTGGTGGTGACAGATAACACCAATAGATTCATCACACCTAGTCTCTGTCCCCTCATTAAGCCCTAGGGAGTAGCATGTGATGTCATTAATCAGACTTTTAAGATTATATTCTTAATGGCCACACAATTGTTATTAATTGTCACTTGCAGAGTGACAGGTCATTATCTTGTGAGAGTTTCTAGCAGGGTTCTATGGGGATCAGTTTTTGGTCCAATGTTATTCAATACCTTCAGCAATGATATGGAAGAAAATATAACATCCTTGCTTGCTAGTAAAATTTCAGTTGACATTAAAATTAGTGGAGTAGTAAATAATGATGGGGATGAGTGAGTTACACGGAACTATAAAGATATCTTGATAAAGGGGTATTATTTGAATAACATACACTTTAACAGTGTCAAATGCAAAGTCATATTTCTAAGAACAATGATTAATCTTAAATATGGGAGTTAGTGTCCTTAAATGCAGTGACAATGCATAGGTCTTGGGATAATGGTATATTACCGTCTGAACATAAACTCCCAACATGATGCTATAGCAAAGAGGGAGAATGTGATCCTTGGATGTTCAAGCAGGGAGATATTTAATAGGAGTAGGGCAGTGGTGTTACCTCTGTATACAGCATTAGTCAGACCATTGCTGGAATGCTGTGTCCAAAAAAGATATTAAAAATTGGAAGATGTTCAAAAAACAGGTAAAAGAATGATTCAGTGTCTTGAAATCATACTTTAAGGTGACGGTCTTAAGAAGATCAGTCTATTTAGTTTATCCAACAGAAGGTTAAGGAGTGTTTCAACTGCTGTCTATAAATATCTGTATGGAAAAGAGTTTTCTGAAATTAGGCAGCATTTTAATTTAGCAGAACAAGGTGCAACAAGATTCAGTGGTAGGAAGTTAGATAAATTCACACTAAAAATAAGCCCCGACCCTCTTTTTTTAGTAGAGTGAGTAATTATCCATAGGAACAATTTACCTAGTTACGTAGTGGATTCTCTATTACTTGAAGTCTTAAATCAAGAGAGGACATCTTTCTAAAAGATATGCTTAAAGGTACAGCTTAAATTGAAGTTAAGAGTGTGATGCAGAAATTTACTGAGGTTCAATGGCATATAGTATTCAGGAGGTCAGATTGGATGAAAATAATGGTTTCTTTTGGTATTAATATCTGTAAACATATCCACTTATAAAACTGATCATTACTAATAGCTGAATTCTCCACTGTTTTACATCTGTGTCAGTTTAATACCAATATTGGAATAACATGCAAGATTTGTCATCTCATCTAAAAAAGATTATGCAGAACTATAGGAGGCATAGAAAAGTTATGAAAATGACTAATGCCACGACAAAAATCTCCATATAAAAAAGATTGCTTTACCTTAAAAAGAAGACTAATAGGACTAATAAGACTCTAGCCGGGCAATGACGGGGGTCTTGAGACCAGAGTCCATGAGGATGGGTGGGGAAGATGTTCTCCCCCACCACGATCTGGTGCAGCTCGTTGAAGTAGGGGCAGGTGTGGGGCAAGTTCTCTCTCTGGCTCAGCCATATCTCTGGCAGAGCTCCTTAACCTTACTCCGGACCTGTTCTAAGGGTCCTTAACCTTACTTGGGACTTGGCCATCCGACCATAAATGTCCGTGTTGCAGCGCTTGGCCTGGAGATCCTGCAAGGTCCCCTCCTCACCCCACAGCTTGAGGAGGGATAGGATCTCCGGTCCAGGTTAGGAGGGTGTGCATCTCCTGGTCCTCCTGGGTGGGTCCTGGGACTGCTGAGGCTACTCCCTGTGAGGGTCAGAGGAGTTACGGGGCCTTGAGTCTGAGCCATGAGTCAGCAGGCCTGTGGCAGGGAGAGCCGCGCAGTCAGGGTGCTGCTCCATGGCTGGCTTCCTGCCACGAGGCTTGTCTGGGGTGCCTGCAGCTTTAAGAGTGGCCAGGAAACGGGAACTATAAATTTTTGATTACTTTGAATGGAGTGGCCACCAGGGTACCTGTGCTCTTTCCTGGAGGCCTCTTCTTTGAAAAAAAACAACCCCTCCTCTCCATCCACACATGCCTTTTTCTGAAAGAGCCACTGTCAAATACCTGAATACCTCAGGTCTGATCCAATATGGATGTTCCTAGATTTCTATATTAGCCAAGTGTCACTCCCTTGACACTAGTGGAGTCATACCAAAAGTAGTGTTAATGCAATGAAGAGACAGCCAGAATCTTTCGTCCAAAGGAATTGTGTCTAACATATTGTGTAGGAGGTGTAAGAAGCGGTCTTTCAGTCCAAAGCTGATCCAAAGATGCTAAAAGAAGTCTCAAAATCTAACTCTGTCCCATCTTCATTTTGTACATGTTCAAGCATCAGAATATTGTGAACTGTGAAAGCTAAATATAAGAAGGCTTTACCTGAAATGTGGACATTATTCCCACATTACTTATTTATATTTATTGATTACCAATAGCCAAAAGTATTTGTGTATTTTCTCTCTTAAATGATTCAGTAACTTAATAATCATAACTTGGTTCCAGAAACCCAGCTGAAGATCCTCATCATCTCTACTTTTAGCGAAGGATAGATGAAAATAGAAATTAATAGCTGAACAAAACAAATAATGAAGGCTCACGCAGAAATCGAAAGTTCTGTAGGTGAGGGCCTACCATACAAAGATCCATATCTGCTCCAGATTGAACCTTGAGACTCCAGTTTAGCCAACCCTACACTTTCCCACTTGTAGAATACAGCAACAGTTGGTGTAGCTGGGTCCTTAGTACTATGTTATTACTTTCCATTTTGGCCGGCATCAAACAATTTTCAAACTTAAAGGTACAGTGGGTCACTTTAAGTAGACAAGAGCTGTTTTTATCAGAAATGGTTAAAAATGATGCATTTGTTGTCATAGGGACATGGTGAAATAATTAATAATTTTAAGTGTGGTAGGGGAAAACATTTTCAGGACCATGTTTAGGATTTTCTAAGCATTTTTACCAGTAAAGGGGTTCCTAATTAGGGCTGGGTGAAACAATCCAAAATGATTAACATAAAAGAGTTCATATTTCACCTACATCCTTTTACTATACCATCTCTTTTTATATGTGCCAGACTCCAGTTGCATTTCTGAACCAGAAGTCAACCCCTCTACATGTAGTTACTTAATGAAAATGAAGTTAGAGTTTCACACTATTGCCAGATTTTCATTAACTGGCTGAATAAAATGTATCCCTTTGAGCCAAGTGGAGGAAGGAGCCACCAAATTACTTTGAACTATGATCCAGGGTTCCCATGACAGACTACTAATGGACCCAATGCTTTGGGTCTAAAGGACACACTCCTGCACATAGACCTCTTGTCTGATTTGGGATGCTGCCAGCCTATTATTACTTGTGTCAGTCCTTGGAAATGTTGTAATATAATTATTAACTGGTTAAGGCTCCAAATCCACAGGAGACTTTGCCACTTGCATGGAGTGCATTACAGGTATGGGCCTTAGTCCAAATCACAAGCTAACTATATTGTCATGTATGCCTTCTATTTTAGTATCATCATATAAAAGGCCCTCCACAATATACTAATGCATGTAACCTAAAATAGAAGTTTCACATTTTTCTCCAAAGTCAGAGAGTTTTTGTCTATATAGAGTACTCCGTAAGGCTGTGACAGACCACAGCCTGCAAACTGCAAAGCTCTTATAGAAGGCAGCCATATTGGGAGGTGAGTTAATGCCTTCTTGTTTCCCAATTAGCCTCACCTGAACACAGCCCAGCTGCCAGGGTAGAAAATAGAGGCCTAATTAGGAGTCAGCCTGCAGCAGGGTTTAATTAAGCACCTGTTGTAAATTAAGGCCTCCGGGTTCCTATAAAAGGATTCCTCCCAGGCAGCACGGGGGAGAGTTTTGGAAGCAGAGCTGAACCAAGCCCTGACCCCGCCCTGTCCTGCCCCACCACAAGGACTGGCCTGTAATGAGAATGATTGGCAGGGACCCTTGCTTCTAGGGAAGTCCCAGGGCAATGAAGGGAGCTCCGTGAGTCTCTGAGGCGCACAAGTAACCACCAGGAAGCTAACAAGGGACTTTGTTACACTGGTGTCAGGAGTGGGATCATCTTTACAGCGTGGTGGCAAAAAGGAAGGAAAACACCCAAAACAAAACAAAAAACCAACCAAACAAAAATATATAGGGAGCACTTGGGTGTGGATTTGGAGGTTTGTCTTCACTTCTTCCTATGCCCCTTTGTTACCCGGGTAATTCCCTCTCACCACCACTTATGGGGGTTTGGAGCCAGGGGCATCCCCCAAAATGGAGGACGTAGTGAAAGCATTGGTGCAAGCTATGGCAGTCCAACAGGAAGCCGTGAGGGTGCAGCAAGAAATGAACAAACTCATAATGGAGCAGGCTGCCGCAGATCGCGCCCTCCTTGGGGAAGTGGTTGACCAGTTGCGGGTGTGGGCAGGTCGAGCACCTGGCGGTGAGCATGCGAGAGCCCTGAGGACCTCAGCTTGGCTTCCCAAGATGTGACCGGATGATGACGTAGAGGCTTAACTCCTTGCGTTAGAGAGGACAGCACAGCAGGAGGTCTGGCCAGAGAAACAATGGGCCAGCATCCTTGCCCCGTTTCTTTGTGGAGAAGCTCAGTGAGCCTATTATGACTTACCAATGGAACACACAAGTGTTTACCCCCAACTCAAAGAACAAATACTAGCCCGACTGGGGGCAACCATGGCCACCCGGCCCAGAAGTATTGCATGTGGAAGTACCAAGAAGGAAGGCCCCCAAGAGCCCAGCTGTTCGAATTAATCCACATTGCTTGGAATGTGCTGCGTCCCGATGTCCGCAATGCAGAGAATATCATGGAGACCCTGGTTATTGACCATTTTGTGCAGAAACTGCCACTGGACCTTTGGGCGTGGATGGGCCAGCATGATCCCACCACCTAGGATGAGATGGTTCCACAGATGGAGTGACGGCTAGGGGCAAGAAAGTTAGTTCTCCCTATGGAGGAGAGATCTATCCACAGAAGGAGGCTGCCAAACCCCAACCCACGGGGTCAAGCATCTAAGGGCCTGGGGAGCCCCAGAATGGAGATAGGGAGGAGAGAAGCTTCACATGGGCCACAAGTTGAAGGGGATGAGCCAGAAAAAATAACACCTGAGAGTAGGTTCTTTTTTCCCTGGGTGTGGTGAACTGGGCCATATAGCAGTCCCAGTGCCCCACCATGAGGAACCAATGCAGTGCAATTTCAGGGACTTGGGTGACCTATGCACCCTGCTTAATCTGGTGGGAGTGGTGGTTGTCCCCCACAACTACACCCAACCAGTGAAGGTGGAAGGGGTAGAGACTCCACTATTCCCACAGATGGCCCAAGATTTGTTCTCCACCCCCGGGGAGGGCAGAAAGACAAAGAGGCAGAGGAGGGCAGCCAAGGCATTGAGCACATAGATCCTGATGCAGGACCAAAGAGTTACCTGCATAACTAGATGTCCGCGGGGCTCACGAAGGGAAAGCAGTGGCCTGCAAGATAGAGAGGACCCTGAATCAGTGATGGGAGAGGGACTAGAGAGCCTGGGGAAGGCAGAAGCAAGTGCCTGTCTGAGCACCATAGGGGTAATGCAGGAGCTGGAGGGAACCCCCCTAGGGCCCGAATTGGCCAGTCCAGGGAGACCGACCTTTGGGCTGGACCAAGCGGAGGACCCCCGGCATGAGAATTCCAGGAAGGAGGTGGCTGAGGTAGATGGGGTACTTGTAGAAGGCAAGACCCGTGGGTCTGGCCCCTACTTTATTCTCAAGAGAGATCTCCTGTACCATGTGGTGCATATGTGAGAAGAGGAAATACACCAGCTCCTGACACCCCGAAAACACCAATGGGCCATTTTAGATCTGGCCCATAGTCATCTGTTCAGAGCACACCTCGGAGTAGAAAAGACCCAGGCCATGTCCGCTGATACTACGCTTCCTGCCCAGAGTGCCAACTACACAGCCCTCACCCTCATCTGAGGGCCCCCCAGTGCCACTGCCCATCATTGAAATCCCATTTGAACGGGTTTCAATGGACTTGGTGGGTCCCCTGTAAAGGACAACCTGAGGACATCAGTATATACTGGTAGTCCTGGACTACGCTACACGATACCCCGAAGCCGTTTCCCTTCGGAATACAGCATAGCCAAGGCTTTAGTGGAAATATTTGCCCAAGTGGGCCTCCCAAAGGACATTTTAACTGACCAGGGCATCCCATTCATCTCCCGATTGATGAAGGACCTCTGCATACTACTCCAGGTACAGACCTTGCGGACCTCGGTCTATCACCCTGAGACCGATGGCCTCATTGAGAGGTTCAATCGTACCCTCAAGGCTATGATCAAGAAGGCTGTGAGCAGAGATGGAAAAGACGGGGACATGCTGCTGTCTTATCTCATGTTCACCATCTGGAAGGTGCCCCAGTCATCCACGGGGTTTCCCCCCTTTGAGTTGTGTATGGGCATCACCCTTGAGGCATCCTGGATATAGCCAAAGGCTGGGAGGAAGAGATGAAGGGAGGGAGAAATATTGTGCAGTATATTACACAGATGAGGGACCAGATAGCCCAGGTTATCCCCATAGTGAGGAGGCACGTGGAAGAGACCCAAGAAGCCCATCGGGCCTGTTATAATTGCCAGACCAAGATACGGCGATTCCAGCCTGGGGACCGCGTCATGGTACTTGTACCCACCAGTGAAAGTAAACTGCTGGCCTAGTGACAGGGCCCCTACGAAGTCACTGAGCCGGTTGGGTAAGTAAACTATAGGATACATCAACCGGAGCATCGAATGCAAGAGCAGATCTACTATATCAACCTCTTGAAACCTTGGCAGGAGAGGGATGCCTTTGTGGTTACCCGGAGAAAGGAGCTTGATTACCCGACCGAACCCCCAGCACCAGTGATAGTGGGCCCCAAGTTAACACCAGCCCAAAGGAAAGAGGTTTCTAACATTATTACCTGGAACAGGGATGTGTTTTCGGAGAAGCCTGGCTGAACGTTGGAGGCCACCCTCCAAATTATTACCCATCCGGGAGCCCAAGAGACGATGAGGCCCTACCATGTCCCGGCAGCTAAAAGGGAGAAGATAAATGTGGAGGTACACAAGATGCTAAAGATGGGTATCATCGAAGAATCTCACAGCCAGTGGTCCAGTCCCATAGTACTGGTGCCGAAATCTGATGGCACCACCTGTTTTTGTAACAATTTCCGACGGTTAAATGAGATCTCCCAGTCCGATGCATATCCCATACGCATCGATGAGCTGGTAGACCGCGTAGGCCAAGCACGATACCTGACCATCCTCGACTTGACAAAAGGCTATTGGCAGAACCCATTGGCTGAGGCTGCCAAGGAGAAGATGGCCTTCACTATCCCGGAGAGGCAGTTTCAGTACACAGTCCTCCCGTTCAGTCTCCATGGGGCTCTAGCCACTTTTCAGTGCCTCATGGACAAGCTACTGTGGCTCCATGCCGCTTATGCTGCTGCCTATTTAGATGATGTCATCATCCACATCGTGGATGGGAGACCTACCTGAAGAGGGTAGAGGCTGTTTTAGACTCCTTTAGGCGGGCCAGCCTCATGGCAAATCCAGCCAAATGTGCCGTGGAGTTTAGAGAGGCTAAATACCTTGGATATGTGGTAGGAAAAAGGGGGGGGGGGGAGTAAAACCCCAGTTAAATAAATTAGAGGCCATTCAACAGTGGCTTCGGCCTAAACAAAAGAAACAAGTTCGAGGTTTTCTAGCAGTAGTGGGCTATTATCGATGATTTATTCCCCATTTTCCAATATGGGCCATCCCCTTGACAGATTGGTGCAAGCCTGGGGGCCTGACCCGGTTAAATGTTCCGAGGCTGCAGAGAGCGCATTTGAGGACCTACGGGCTCCACTCTGTAGCAACCTGGTATTGATATCCCCAGACATCTCTAAAGAGTTTATCCTACAAACTGACGCATCGGATGTGGGGCTGGGGGCAGTACTATCACAAACAATTGGGGAAGAAGAACACCCAGTGTTATATCTTAGCAGGAAACTGCTACGAAGGGAACACAAGTACGCTGTAGTTGAGAGGGAGTGCCTCGCCATGAAATGGGCCCATGGAGGCACTACGCTATTACCTCCTTGGGTGATGTTTTGTCTTGGTGATGGACCATGCCCCAGTGCAGTAGATGCAGAGGAATAGGGAAAAGAATACCTCTCTCTCCACAGAGTTAGTAATAAAGTAAGAATATACATTAATATTTTAAAGCTAACCAGTGCCCCTTAGGTGACTTGCCACAAGATGTCAGAATATGTTGGTGCTAGAGATGAGTTGGTCTAATATTTGTTTAATTTTCTTTCTTTTATATAGGAATTGGATACAGTGCTCCTGTCAGCTAACTGCTAAGTCGTCTCCCCAAAAGAGTAGAGTTTTCCAGTGCCTTAGTAGCCCCTGGATAGGGATGATGTGGGGGAAGGTGGATGGGGTTGGTTCCTCCCCTCCCCATTTGATGCTTGGCTTGTACTGAGATTGCTCAGTAACACTGCTGAAGCCTGTCCATTACAGGGTGCAGCACAGGACCGGAACCCAACCCGGGAATGCATATGGGCTATCCCACATGCTGTGTTTGGCATACCAAGTTGCCCAACCCCATGGTGTTGAGGGGGGGGGGGATAAAGGGGGAACGATGTGTGACAGACCACATCCTGCAAACTGCAAAGCTCTTATAGAAGGCAGCCATATTGGGAGGTGGGTTAATGCCTTCTTGTTTCCCAATTAGCCTCACCTGAACATAGACCAGCAGCCAGCATAGAAAATAGAGACCTAATTAGGAGCCAGCCTGCAGCAGGGTTTAATTAAGCACCTGTTGTCAATTAAGGCCTCCAGGTCCCTATAAAAGGATTCCTCCCAGGCAGCAGGGGGGAGAGTTTTGGAAGGCATGCAGAGCTGAACCGAACCCAACCCAACCCAACCCAACCCAACCCCAAGGACTGGCCTGTGATGAGAATGACATGTGGGGATCCTTGTCTCTAGGGCAGGGGTTCCCAAACTTTTTGACAGAGGGACCAGTAAATCCATTCACAAGCTTTTGGAGGACCGGTAACATTCATTTGCATATTGATGCAAATGATGAATATTCAAATAAGTTGTTTCTGGTGCTCCCAAAGCCCCCAGTGCCAGCGTTAGCAAAGCTTTTGATACAGACTGGACACCATAATATTCTTGCCAGCAACTAAGGGAATATGGATTGGATAGATGGATAGAAAGCTGGCTAGATCAGGGTTTCCCAACTTTTTACTTTAGTTGGAACACGGTTTTTTTAGTACTGTTTTTTGCAGCCCAAAAATATAAACACATATACAAAAAGAATGAAAAATGAATACATTTTCAGTTTCACCCGGCTGCATCTTCCACCCAGCCTGGGCCAGGACTTGGAGGACCTGGTGCCACATGGGCACTCCAGGAGGCGGGAGCAGGAGCAGATTGATGGTAGGGTATCTGGCTTGGAGGGAGGGTGCATGGAAGGGTAGGGTTGCCAGGTGTCCAGTTTTGTACCGGACAGTCTTGTATTTGATGGTTTTGTCTGAGAAACAAATTGAGAAATTACCAGACATATAAAATGTCTGGTATTTTCTAATTAGGCAAGTTTTATTATAATTAGGTGTATCAGTCCTTAACTGGGAACTGCCTGGCTGGTAGATGTGCACATGCTGCCTGAGTGTGTCTACCTGCCAGTTCGCAACTACTGGAGGGAGGGTATCGGGTGGAGGGGGCAAAATGGAATCCCTGGCCAGATTCACTCATCTGCAGGGTCTGCATGTGCCTGGGTCAGTCCTGCTCCCCCCCCTTCTCCTCCTGATCTCCCCAGTCCAGCCCTGCTGCCCCCATCCAGCCCTGCTTCTGGCGGCTGGTTCCCCCCACCCCACCAATCTCCCCCGGTCAGCTCCGCTCCCCTGACGACTCACCTGACCAGCCCTGCTGCCCCCGTCCAGGCCTGCTTCTGGCAGCTGGTTCTCCCCTCCTCCTCCTCCTAATCTCCCCCGTCCAGCCTTCCCTACCTCGCTGCCCAGCCCTGGTTCCGCCGCCTGCCCTCCCTGATCTCAGCTGCCCCCAGCCTTGCTTCTGCTGCCCGCCCACCCACCTGGATCTCCGCCAGACAGGTCCGCTAACTCCAACCCTGCTTCCGCCTGCCACCCACCCGCCCGCCCACCTGCCCTGATCTCCGCAGGACAGACCCGCTGCCCCCAACCCTGCTTCCTGGCGGCCGGTTCCCCCCCACCTCCTCCCAGCCTGCTCTGCTCTGCCCCCCTCCCGGCAGCCACCAGGCACGCTGTGGCCCGGTTTTTTTTCCCCTTGGCCCGGTACTGGGCCACGGCCCATAGTTTGAGAAACGCTGCTCTAGGGAAGTCCCAGGGCAATGAAGGGGGCTCTGTGAGTCTCTGAGGCACACAAGTAACTGCCAGGAAGTGCAGAACCCCCAGGGATCTAACAAGGGACTTTGTCACAGCTGTCACAAGGACAAAGTTTTTATATAGCTCTTTTTATGGTCTATTTTTTTAGATAGCTATTTAAATTCATGATCAACTCTGTTTTAAAAGTAGTTTCATTTTGTATAAGGAGTGCTGGGAGCTTGTTTGTTTAATATACATGTAACATTTAAAAACCATGGGTAAGAATTGCTTCATATTATTTATTAATATTTGATCAAGGTTTAGCCAATTGTTCTGCAACCTTAAGCTACAATTAGAAAGTATGAATATGTAACTGTCCTTGCTCAATGTTTCATTCACAGATAGCTAAGGTATGTGCCCTAAATACCGTGTGACTATACAATCAAAGGAAAATGTCTATCTTATCAGCAGTTCCTTGGAGCTTATATTAACTTTACGATCATAACTTCTGCATTTTTCTACAAACTTTGTCAGAAGGAAAACCTTGTATATATTATAGTAATATATCTATCTACAGAGCTTTTAAGCCAACAACAAATGTTCTACCATTATACTTTCCCTAGCTATACTTTTTGTTGCATTCTCTGTGTTAACTAGATGACTTTGTTTATGTTTATATTCGCAGCCACTGATGGGGCGCAGGGGAGGGGCAAAGAAGGCAGTTGCTCAGGGGATTGGTGATTCAAAAGGTCCCAGGGTTGCCAGCTACCATTACAGTGCCCATGGCAGCGGTGATGGCCAGAACCTTGGGCCCTTTAAATAGGCGCTGGAGCCTCGTGCAACACAGTCTGGGCAGTGCTAATGGCTGTGGGGGGCGGGGGCATGTCACAGTCTGGGTGGTGTTATGGCCTAGCTGCTCCCAGCCCTGCCCCTTCTATCTAAGGCTCTGCCCCTTCCAGGAATGTAGAGCTGGCGCCCATCCACTCTGCCTCGGAGTCCAACAATTCTTTCGGCCCTCCTGTTCACAGATAATAAGTCTCACTCACATGTAGACAGCATGACCAGGATATTCAAAAGGGACTAGTTATTTTGTCTACGTCAGGTCTCAGGGCCCAATTTGAAGTACTTCAAGGAGACCTGATTTTGAGAAGGGGGAGGAGGGGTTCAATGTTCTGTGGACCACACTTTAAATACATTAAACCAAGGCACATCTTCAGCTTTGCATAATTTTCAATTTCAGACAATCAGCTTATTTTCCCTACTGTGGCACTCTTCCTCCAGCAAGCACAAATAACTTCTTTTCTCCTTATCTATTTCTTCATAAGACACAGTGGCCTTTCTCTTTGCCCCTCTTCTTCTACCCTCCTGGGTCTTCAATGGGAAGGGAATTATTTCCCAGCAAACTAATTGTTCCTGAAAGTCTTTTAGAATGGAATAGGAAATAGTTTAATGCCTCTCCCTATTGATGTTAGTCATAAATTTTGTTATTGAGTGGTGGTAAATATGTTCAGTACAGGGAGGCCATTTCACATTTTCATGGGGATGGGAGGGCGACCTATGCATATGGGGGAGAGTGAGAGCATGAGGGGGTGTAGACTGAGGACAGGCTTCAGCAGTGTTACTGAGCAATCTCAGTACAAGCCAAGCATCAAATGGGGAGGGGAGGAACCAACCCCATCCACCTTCCCTCACATCATCCCTATCCAGGGGCTACTAAGGCACTGGAAAACTCTACTCTTTTGGGGAGACGACTTAGCAGTTAGCTGACAGGAGCACTGTATCCAATTCCTATATAAAAGAAAGAAAATTAAACAAATATTAGACCAACTCATCTCTAGCACCAACATATTCTGACATCTTGTGGCAAGTCACCTAAGGGGCACTGGTTAGCTTTAAAATATTAATGTATATTCTTACTTTATTACTAACTCTGTGGAGAGAGAGAGAAAGACCCTGTCAGGAATCCTCAACTCTGTCTCAGCTCTGGAAGAGGAATGGGTCTAGTGGATTAGAGCAAGGGGGCAGATACATTTCAGTTATATATAAGAACATCAGAATGGCCATACTGGGTCAGACCCAGAAGTGAAAGTAAGCGGGTGCACCCTGGTGTGCAGCTGCAGCAAGAGCTGGCTGAGCTGCGGCAAAAGCCAGCAGGAAGCTATTTAAAGAGCTGGGCAGGGACCCGGTTTGCAATAGGATAGAACCTGTAAGAAATTTAAATTAATTTCACTGCAGGTCAAACCAAAGATCCTTTTAGCCCAGTATCTTGGCTTCCAACAAGAGTGACCAATGCCAGGTACTTCAGAAAGAATAAACAGGAGAGGCAATAATCATGATCCATCCTCTGTCACCCATTCCCAGCTTCTGGTAAACAGAAGCTAAGGACACCATCCGTGCCAGTTTTAATAGCCATTGATAAATTTATTCAAGTATCCACCTTGATTTTTTTTCTTATTGGAACCCTGTTATGATTTGGGCCTTTCCCCCATCTCCTGGCAAAGAATTCCACAAGTTGATTATGAAAAAAATAATGTATTTTGTTTGCTTTAAATCTGCTGCCCCTAAATTTAATTGTGAAAGCTTCTTGTGTTGTTAGTGAGGGAATAAATAACATTTCCTTATTCTATTTTTTCACACCATTACTGATTTTCTAGACATCTGACATATCCCTTTTGTCATTTCTTTTCCAAGCTGAAAAATCCCAGTCTTGTTAATCTCTCACCGCAGATCGCCCGAACCCGGCTCTTCCAGGTTGTAATCTACTCGCCACGAGCGAGTAGATTACATAGTTTGTCAAGCCCTGAGAGCCTGCCTTTATAATTCTCTGCAGAAACCCAGCTTGGAAGCAAGACGACCCTCAGCTGCATGGGGGCCCCTGTGTAACAGGAAAGAGGTCAATACAAGGATTTCCTCCGGAGTAGCATCCTCTCGTAAATTAAGCCACAAAGTTCCCTAATTTGGGGCCTTACCGTAAATTAGGCCATCCAGTTACCCAGTCTGCTGCCAGTAAAATAAGGCTTCAAAATGCACTATTTAATTAATCAATAGGTAGGGTCCAGGGAAAGGTAGCCTCTCCATATTAGGAAGCAAAGAGGTCAGTTCCAGGAAGGGGTAATACTCACCATATTAGGAAACAGAAGGATGATTTGGAAAGAAAGGGATAGGGCGGGTACCAAGAGAAGAGTAGGGATAAAAGATGCTGTAACCATAACTCAGGGATCACTTCGTTGATTGCGAGGCGGAGGGGAACGAGCGGTCTGGATGCTGTAACCGAATAAATCACCTCTTACCACTCTCCTCAGCTTTGTCCATCATTCTGCCCTGCAACACTGATTAGGCCTCAGTTGGAGTATTGTGTGCAGTTCTGGGCACCCCATTTCAAGAAAGATGTGGAGAAATTGGAGAAGGTCCAGAGAAGAGCAACAAAAATGATTAAAGGTCTAGAAAACATAAACTATGAGGAAAGACTGAAAGAACTGGGCTTGTTTAGTTTAGAAAAGAGAAGACTGAGATGAGGCATTATAGCTGTTTTCAAGTATCTCTGGGTATGTCTACACTACCCCGCTAGTTCGAACTAGCGGGGTAATGTAGGCATACCGCACTTGCAAATGAAGCCCGGGATTTGAATTTCCCGGGCTTCATTTGCATAAGCGTGGAGCCGCCATTTTTAAAACCCTGCTCGTTCGAACCCTGTGCCGCGCGGCTACACGGGGCACGAACTAGGTAGTTCGAACTAGGCTTCCTAGTTCGAACTACCTAGTTCGTGCCCCGTGTAGCCGCGTGGCACAGGGTTCGAATGAGCGGGGTTTTAAAAATGGCGGCTCCACGCTTATGCAAATGAAGCCCGGGAAATTCAAATCCCGGGCTTCATTTGCAAGTGCGGTATGCCTACATTACCCTCCTAGTTCGAACTAGGAGGGTAGTGTAGACATACCCAGAGAGACAAGCTTTCATGCTAACAAAAAGGCTCTACTTCTGTCTAAGCTCAAAAGCTTATCCCCCTCACCAACAGAAATTGGTCCAATAAAAAGATACTAGGGGGTTGCACCCCCTGCTTGCTCTGTTCACCAACCCTGCTCTCTCTGGGAATAGTTGTCTGGACAGGTGGAAAGTGCAGGAGTGGGCTGGGGGCAGGATGTCTGGCCAGCGGGGAGGGGACAGAAGCAGGTTGGGGGTAGCTGTCTGGCCGGGGGGAGTGGGCAGGAGCAGGCTGAAAGCATGGGGTCTTGGTGGAAGGCGTGAGTTAGGTGGCTGAGGGTGCAGGTGAAGGGAGTGTGTGAGGGTTCAGAGTCTCAAGCAAGGGGTTGTGTGAGGGGGCTGAGGGTGAGGAGAGGGGGGAGGTTGCACGGTTTGTGGCCAAGGCTGAATTACCCAATAGGCAGTCTAAGCACATGCTTAGGGCACCAGCAAACCATGGGCACAAAAAAAAAAAAAGAAAAAAAGAGAGATTTTATGATATAATATTGTTTTTATTTTGAATTACATATGGGGGGGGGGCACCATAATCTTTTAAGGCCTCTAAAGGTCTTAATCTGGCCTTGCTTGTGGCTCTCATCTCCCTGGGGCACTGGGGATGAAGAAGGGGGGAGGCCACATGATTTCCACCTCCTGGAAGCTCCCTGAGTGAGGGAGCTGGGGGTGCAGAGTCTCAGCTGAGGGAGTGTGTGAAGGGGTTGAGGGTGCAGGGAAGCGGGAAGGGGGAAACAGGAAGGGGGGAGGCTGTGTGACTCTTGTGCCCCCCCAGGAGGGAGAGCAGGTAGTGGGGGAGGCCTTGTGATTCTTGCCACCCTAGAGCACCAAGGAGCGGGGAGGCGGCATGGCTCCTGCACCTCTCCCTGGAGCATAGAAGAGGGAGGAGGCCTCGTGGCTCTCACCAGGAGTGGCCCGAGGCCGGCTGCGGCAGCTGGCACCCCAGGTGGAAGGCGTGATTGGTGCGCCCGCCTGCACAGCCGTCAATGGCCGTGACGTAATTACAGGTCGCCCCAGCGCCCCGTGACGTCATCGTAAGGCACCCGGGCCAGCAGCACCCTAGGCAACTGCCTAATTTGCTCACGGGCTGCCCCTGGCTTCAACCACTCCAGAGCACTGGGGAGGGAGGAGGGAAGGAGCAGGCCAGCAGCTGAGGGTAGAGAAGTTGTAAGATGCAGTTACTTGATGACATCACTCTGTCGTCTCGCAGGAAAAAATGTTTATATGTAGAGAGAGATTACCATACCCATCTTGTCTTGCAGTCTTTCTAATCTACACAGCAATACTAAGGAATCACATTTCCTTGTATAGGTTTTTACTGTGTATGTAGCTATTTTCTTTTAAAGTTTAAATAAAAAGGTTTACATTTGGGACTATGATTACTAAAACTCTGCCCTTGCCTCCTCTTTAACAGAGACAGGGTGGAGTCACTTTGCTAATTCTGTGGTAGTCGGACCACACACATGAGCAGACATGTTGAAAAAGCCAGAGCTAGTGGAGTATCCCCGTTTGCTCCCTCTATGATCCCAGTTTCCCAGCAACTAGGATCTTATCCTATAAGACGCTAAGCACTTGTGGAGATGTAGCAAGCACTCTGAGTCAACTTTGTATAAGCAACCCAGTGTTGATACGTCTTATAGCCTGGCCTGGTACGACTCTTCACAGTCATCGGTTTTTGTCAGTGGATTCAGTTGCCAGATCCTGTGTTAACTGGATCTGAATAGAGCCTAGTCACTGTTTCTGGGTCCACAGGGCATAGTCCTCTCATCTGATACCTTCCTTCGTACTTGGGATGTTGCCAGACTAGAATTACCTAAGTCATCCTGCTTTTCCTTGTTAAACGTTAACACAGCTTTGGCTTTTCCCCAGATCTTTGGATCTTCCCTAGTTTCCAATATTTTAGTAAAACTAACATCAGTTTGGCTAGGCACCTCTTTGGCAACTCATTATAAATCTTTGGGTGCTGATCTAAAAATGTTTAGCTGATGCTGTTTAGCATCCTTATTATTAGGAAAAATATTACATCACCATGGTGTGGATACATCATCTAGCTTTTTCCAAATACTGAAAATAAATACTTATTGAATTCTTTCTTTTCTGAATGACTGTCAATTTTACATTTTCTGTCTTAGGATTTTTGTTTGTTTTTTACATAAAACCTCTTTACTAACCTTAGGCCATCTGACCATATTGTTTTCATTGATACATTTAGTTTGTTTTACTAATTTCCTGCATTTATTATCTTCCGATTTCTATTCCTTAATTCAGTTTACCTCCTTCCCATCTACCTAAAGGGAAGTGGGACATATTCATAAATGTTATTAGTGTTTCAGAAAAAATAAATGTGAAACTTAGTAGCAAATTCTTACATTTTAGAAATGGAAGAGTAAATGAGGTGAAGGTGGATTTCTAATCTCTATCTTGCACAGATTGGACCTCCATGGTCTGGCACCCTCAGGACTTCACTGGTCTCATAGGAAGGAGACCGGGGAGGTGGGCTTCTCTGCAACTGGGTTCCAAGCTCTGTGGCCAACGCTGGGCACCGGGACTTTGCTGCCCCAGCGCTGCTGCGACTCTATGGCCAGCCCCAGGGCTACTGGGACTCCTAAGCACAGGTCTGCTCTGGGGCTGCAGGGACTCTACTGTCCCGAGCCACTGTGGCTCCACAGTCTCTGCCAGGAATCTCAGGTCCTGGGGCGCTGAGTACAGCAACACCTATGGTCTTTCCAAACCAAAGATGTTATTATTAGGACCAGAAAGGTTCAACATGTACTTTTCAAATGGCAAGGAATTGGATTTAATCTGTAGTGAGAACTAGAGGAAGGTTCAGTGCTATATTAAATACATTTGTGAACACAATTTTTAACTGTGAGCATGTAAATAGATTTTACATGTGGCTCCTCAAATCGGCATGTAGGTGCCAAAATGTCAGTTTTAAGTGTCTGAGTTTTTAACTCTGGAATCCATACATTTCTTTAAAATGACCATTTTTAAAATCTGGCCTTGAATCCATGTTCATAGAAGAAAACATCTAATGGACACTGTCTAGATATTTGGGCACAATTCTCTAGTAGTTGGAATGAAATTCTGACTGTTGCTTTGGCCCCAGGAGGGGTTAAAGAGTCAAAGCTGCATAGAGGCTCTAAAAACACCAAATCTGGCCTGGGGGAGCTTCTTTGTTGCAGAAACTGAGGAAGATAGCCACAGGACTGTCATTAGAGTGCTTCACTGCAAACTAGCATAGGAGGCCCTGCCAGAGCAGGAGACACATGTTGAGGGTGGGACAACATGTGCTGCTGCAGATATTCTAGACAGTGCTGGCTGCTCATAAGCAGCTAGAACAGGCTTCCATAAGGGCTGTGTCTCTGGATCCAGACAGAATTGGGAAGGTAGGTGGTTTAAAGTCACCTTAGTCCCTCTCCCCCTAGGCTGTGAGTTTTGTGCTGCACCACTTAGAGATGCAGAACAGAATCACACCCTTATGCTAATACATGCAGGTCAAACGTAGTTTGAGAGCTTCTTGGGTCCTGCATAAGGGGTTAAAAGTATTGAATGCCATATATGTCACTGAATGCTACTGTTCATTGTAGCTCACTGTTTGTGATGTGTTGGAATATGAACATGTGCAGAACACAACCACATGGACACAAATCTGCACAGGAGGGCAGCAGTCGGGCACATATATTACTTCCTGTTCCCCATATTCAGTATTGGCTACACGAGCAACATTTTTTCTGGAGTGAGGATCCCATCTGTCCTCCCTTATGGTGTCTGTGATCAAAGCTGTTTTGCTCTTGCTTTTGGGTCCATATCCATTGTTAGTGAAATTACTGTTATAACACTTAGAAGGTTGAAATTAAAATTGGATACTGTTCATTATACTGACAACCAATCTAAGAAAAAAGCTTTTTCATTCACTTTTAATGCATTCAGTGGTTTCTTATCACACTTATGCCTGTTTATGTGTAACCTTTCTGCCAGGTAGCACCAGCAGCATCCAGGGCCAGGTCCAATATCTAGGGGTTCCTCTCCATCCATCCAACACAGAACTGGCTCAAGCCCTCCCAGTAACCTGGGAAATTTACACAACACCCCTGTGTGCCTATGAGAGACAATGCTTCCCCATTTGCAAGCATAGAGTCTAAGTATAGGAAAGAAAAGGGCAACAAAAATGATTAGAGGTTTGGAATGGGTCCCATATGAAGAGAGATTAAAAAGATTTGGACTCTTCAGCTTAGAAAAGAGGAGACTAAGGGGGAATATGATAGAAGTCTATAAAATCATGACTGGTTTGGAAAAGTGAATAAGGAAAAGTTATTTACTTATTCCCACAATACAAGAACTAGGGGGTCACAAAATGAAATTAATAGGCAGCAATTTTAAAACAAACAAAAGGAAGTTTTTCTTCACTCAGTGTACAGTCAACCTGTGGAACTCCTTGCCACAATGTGTTGTTACATTGTTGTCTAGAGCGTGTCATTCTAAATGACGCATAGATAACCAAAGTTCATTCGTCCAAGATTTTATTCCTAAATTAACTACTGGTTCCTAAATTAACCACTAGTTCATTATGCTCTTTCAAAATGCAGAGCTCAGAAATGTGAATCATGAACCAGTGTAAAAAAGTGTTTGTGAGAAGTTTGATATAATTAAAAGAATTCAATTAATAATGAAGCAAAGCATATGTTGTATGGAGGAAGACATTTACCAGATACTAAGAAATAATTGTGTTGTCTTTAAACATTTTTGTTTTGGCATTTTATATATAAATAATAATAGCAGTAATCAACCTAGAGCCTCCAGGTTCAAGTCAGTAAAAATGTAAATTGGTGGAGGACTGTGAATGATACAAGTGACAGAATTAGTCTTTATTTAAAATAAAATAATTAGTTAAAGAAAATAAGCATTACAATATACTTATACACTGTATTTTAAATTCAAACAGGAACTAAGGCCTACATTATAAATAGTGAGAGTAATTAATTATTGGAACAACTTACAAGGGCCATACTGGATTCTCCATCATTGACAATTTTAACATGATGATTGTATGTTTTTCTAAAAGATAGGCCCTAGAAATTATTTTATGGCAATTCTATGGCACGTATTACACAGGTCAAACTAGATGATCATAGTGGTAGTTTCCATCTAACTTTAGAATCTGTGAAAGGTGCATCCAGGGGCAATCAGTCCCTGGATGAACAGAATGAGTATATAATCCTCGGGTGCATGAGAGAGCTGATCTAAAATTTGTATTTGTGAATATACATTTGTATATTGTAAATATAAACGTATAGATTTGTATATTGTAAATAATTTTTATAATAATTTACAATAACACCACTTAATTAATCAGCAATGAGCCTGCCTTTTACCGGATCTATATTTTTGTTACCATAATTACTCCCTCATTGGCAATTTAATATAAAACATCACCTTTAATTAATATCTGTATAAATGCCATTCCAGTAGCTATCAGTGTATGTAGCATTCTTCTAAACATCACATGACATCAAAATATTTTTTTAAACCAGGTAGAGCCAGTACTACAAGTAATGGGGTATGCTCTGATACACTGCACCTCCAAGAGCGACAAGGAGTCCTGTGGCACCTTATAGACTAAAGATGTATTGGAGCAGTGGTCCCCAACGCGGTGCCCACAGGCGCCATGGTGCCTGCTGGGGCATTTATGTGCGCCCGCTGAATGATCTGGGCTGGGCCGGCCCCACCCCTGGGCGTGTGGCGCATGGGTGGTCCCACCCCCGGGCACACTGCATGTGAGCAGCCACGTCCTCGGGCGCCCAGCAGCCCCAAAAGGTTGGGGACCACTGTATTGGAGTATTAGCTTTCATGGGCAAAGACCCACTTTGTCAGATGCATATAGTGGAAATTTCCAGAGGCAGGTATAAATATGCAAGCTAGAGATAACGAGGTTAATTCAGTCAAGGCGGGTGAGGCCTCCACTACATGCATTTTCCACTACATGGAATTTTCCACTACATGCATCTGTCGAAGTGGGTCTTTGCCCACAAAAGCTTATGCTCCAATACATCTGTTAGTCTATAAGGTGCTACAGGACTCCTTGTCGCTTTTGCAGATCCAGACTAAGGGTACGTCTACACTAGCCCCCTAGATCGATCTAGGGGGGCTAATGAGGGCAACTGAAATTGCAAATCAAGCCCAGGATTTAAATATCCCGCGCTTGATTTGCATGTTCCTGGCTGGTCGCCATTTTAGAAATTGACTAGCCCGAAATAACTGCCCTCGTCTACATGCAGCAGTGAAACGGGATTCCAATTTAAAACCCCTAAATCGAATTAGCTGGTAAACCTCATTGCTGGAGGAATACCAGCTAATTCGAATTAGGGCTTTAAATCTGTTTAATTTTCCGTTCCTCGGTACCAATACATCACCTCTGTCAGGGGCAACGAAACATTTCTCATCACCTACACTTTTATCTAGCAATGAGGATGATGAAGGGGGACTATTTTTCTCAACCCAGTTATCGTCATTATTGAAACATCTGTGTCTCAAGTCCTCCCAGCTTTGGGCACCCCTTTGGCTCGAGCATGCCCCCTGGGGTCCATACCCATGAAAGCCGCTGCCCAGGCCTTATGCTACACAGTGGCAATATTGGAGCCCATGGTCTTATGACTACAAAAAGAGACACTCAAAAAAGAAGCACACTCGGCCCGCATCCTTTCCGTTACCACAATCTCTGTCTCTGCAGAGGAAGCAGCAGGAAACTGTTGATCCACAATCTCACGAGTCGAGCCTGATACAAATCCCCAGATACAAATTCATCCTCATGGCCTGATGAGGCAGTCATGCCACCGCCTCCAACCTCAGCTGATAACTTTACACCCTTTCAGGATCTCTTTCAGAGGGTTGCTACTGACCTCAATATCGCCATGGAGGAGGCGCAGGAGACACAGCATGAGCTCACCAATATCTCCAGGCCACACTATTGGCCAAGATTGCTTTGCCTATTAATCCAGCTATCATGGAGCCTGCCAAAACCGTGTGTCAGACCCCTGCCACTATCTCCCCAACCTGTAAAAGGATTGATAGAAAATACTACTTTCCCCCAAAGGGGTCAGAATTCCAATTCACCCACGTACCCCCAAATGCACGCCCATCAGAGGAACAAGCAGCATCAGCCTCGTTCCACTCTAGCTGACAAGGACAGTAAAAGACTAGATTTGTTTGGCAGGAAAGTTTATACATCATCCACGTTGCAGTTCAGAGTTGCCAATTACACCCCACTCCTTAGTAAATATGATTTTAACAACTATTCAGAGTTCAGCACCTTTATTGAGGACATGTCTAAGGTAGCCATTGCAGAGGGATATGCAATATCTCAAACGGTGCTACAGATTGCTTTTGATGCTGCAGATACCACCACTAGATTGACAGCAACTGCAGTTGTTATGAGATGGGCCTCCTGGTTCAACTCTTTGGTGTTCCCCTGTGAAATACAGGCAGCAGTGGAGGATCTGCCATTTGAGAAGGAGACGCTCTTTTCAGCTAATTAGACAAACACCTGTCAGGAATGGTCTCGTTATTTTGTAGTCCTGCCTTGAGTGCAGAGATCTGGACTAGATGACCTCTCAAGGTCTCTTTCAGTCCTACACATCTGTGATTCTCTGAGGATCATATACACATCTATACAGAGAACCCAAACGTTTGGCTCCTAGGAGGATGGGCTTAGGGGGTTTTAACGTGTTTTCCTTCTAAAATTTCTTGTTCATTTTTTCGTAGAGAAGGAAACAATAACATGGGGGGGGGGGTTTGTCTCTAAAATGGTGAGTGAGGTGGGGAGGAAATGCGTTCCTGGCTTTCTCTCTTCCTTTCTCCCTTTCATTGGCAATGATAGGATTAAGACTCACTTGGATCTATTCTCTTTCATGGACTCAGAACCGTCCTTGGAGCTATTTACTTAGCATTCCTTAGCTTCTACACAGAGGCTGGAAGGTGTAAATCCTAGCTCAGGAACACATATGCTCAGTAGCTTTGCTCAAGCTAGTGCCTAAAATAGGCCACACAGGGTATGTCTGCCCACCAAAGAAAACCACCTGGCTGGCCTGTGCCAGCCCTCTCAAGCCTTCAGGGCTCAGCCTAAAGGCCTGTTCCATTGCAGTGTTGACTTCTGGGTTTAGGTTGGAGCCCAAGCTCTAGGATCCTGTGGGGTGGGAGGGGCCCAGAGCTAAGGCTCTAACCTGAGCTTGAAATAGTTTGAATGCCATGAGCCTGAGTGATGAGCAGTCAGTGCAGCTGGGGCAGGCAGGCCCACCGCCCCACCTACAGCCTGGCTGCCTCTGCTGAGGCTCTGCGCCCCACCACGGGGAGGGAAGAAGGCAGGGCAGCTCGCTTAGTGCGCATGTTTCCCCCCCTCCAAGGGGAGGGGAAGAGACGGAAGGGGGCGAGCACACACGGGACCAGAGAGGGAGGAAGGCACGCAGCAACTCCCTGGCCCCTGGAACATTGGGTGGGAGGAGGCAACGTGGCTCTAGCCTACCTGGCCCTCATAGCATAGGGAGGGTGGGCTCTGGAGGCAGCAACACTCTGCCTCCAGTATGTCTACAGCAGGTGTTCTGGAGGCGGAGTGTGAGCGGGACCATGCCTGGTGGTTTGCGAAGGCCAGGCCCTTGCTACCAGACACCTATAGCCTGAGCATAATCCTACTCAATCCCATTCTCAGGAGGCTAGCTTGAGCTGCTGCCCATGCCGCTATGGCCACATTGCAGTTTTTAGCCATTAGCTCAAGCAGAGCTAGTGCGTCTATCTGTATTGGAAAGTACCGCTCTCAGCTACAGTGTAGACGTACCCTGACGGAGGAGCTCGACTCAGGCCTAGACAGAATGGAGTCCCAGACTGTAAGAGGCAGAACTGGGAAATGTGTGAAATGGATGTTCTATGACACTTAAGAAATATGAATTCCCCATTGATTGCACTGGGAGTTGGGACACTGTAGATCACAGTAGGTCCACAGCACCTTGCACAAGTAGGGACCTGTATGAAAACCTATACTTAATATGCTACATCCTTTCCTTCCACTTCCTGTCTACTCTACTCTGTTCTTTGAAGCAGGCAAATTACTAAAATGTACAAGAATCCACTTATGTGCCTGCAAACCAAAACACAGCTGGTAGATCTAATTTTAGGTTTGCCAGCCTTGTCAATGTCCTTTTGAAAGCAAAGTACATATTGTTCTGTGTTTCACACAAAGACTGAAGGGGTATAGTCTCCTCTCAACATGCATGTTCCATTAATACAAACAGAAATGACGCACACACCTCAAGGACAGTAATCTATCCACTAATCCTGCATTTTAGATTTTGACTCTTTTCAGTGATGTTACAGCACAGATCATACTTATAATATGCCATTCTGCATTCAGATGAAGCATCAAAAGTTGTTACACGGCTGAGAAAAGGGCTATCCAGCAGAGAGCTCCTGTTATTCCTTTGGAGGCTAAAAAGCACACAAAATAAACAGGGACCTGATTTTCAGAACCCACAGCTTCTTGAAATCAGTGGGGGTATGTCTACACTACCCTGCTAGTTCGAACTAGCGGGGTAATGTATGCATACTGCACTTGCTAATGAAGCCCGGGATTTGAATTTCCCGGGCTTCATTAGCATAAGCGGGGAGCCGCCATTTTTAAATCCCCGCTGCTTCGAACCCCGTGCAGCGCGGCTACACGGGGCTCGAACTAGGTAGTTCGGACTAGGTTCCTATTCCGAACTACCGTTACTCCTCGTGAAATGAGGTGTACCGGTAGTTCGGAATAGGCACCCTAGTCCGAACTACCTAGTTCGAGCCCCGTGTAGCTGCGCTGCACGGGGTTTGAAGCAGCGGGGATTTAAAAATGGCGGCTCCCCGCTTATGCTAATGAAGCCCGGGAAATTCAAATCCCGGGCTTCATTAGCAAGTGCGGTATGCATACATTACCCCACTAGTTCGAACTAGCGGGGTAGTGTAGACATACCCTGGGAGATGTAAATTTTCAGCAACTCTGAAAACCAGATGCTAGCCCTTTGGTTGTTCACTGTTCCTTTAAACAAATGTTAGTGTTACAGTCAAAGTGTGTGTCTAGACTAAATGGCTCCATCGACGGAGCCATGTAGATGAGTTTACTAAACATAGCAAAATGAAACAGCGATTTAAATAATCGCTGCTTCATTTTCATCAATATGGCCACCACGCTGTGCCGATCAGTTGTTCGATCGAGGCTTACAGGATCTAACGACAAAGGGTTCTGGGGTCGGCTGATCCCTGTCTAGACTACCGCACTGTGCCGACAAACAGCTGATCGGCACAGCACAGCGGCCATTTTTATGTAAATGAAGTGGCAATTATTTAAATCGCCGTTTCATTTTGCTATGTCTAGTAAACTCATCTACATGGCTCCGTCGACGGAGCCATATAGTCTAGACACACCCATAGTGTTACCTTTTGCCTGGTGAAGTGGGCAGCAGCCAGGGGCGGGTTAAATATCCAGGGGCTCCTTTCTATCAGTGAGACACAGAACCAGCTGAAGCCCACTTCTAACCTGGGAAAATTACACACCACCATTGGGCACTTCTAAGAAGCAGTACTGTTCCCCTCGCAAGCACAGAGTCTGAGCATAAAAAAGAAACTTTTCATGAAAGGAGGGAAGGCACCTAACATTAGAGAAAATGCCACCAGCAGGATTCAACTGTGAGCAAAACACCTCATTTTTGAGTTTTATAACCAAAAGTTTTTTATTATGCCCCTCTCTGCTCTTTCACCACACCTCACTCACATTGGTTGCCCTTGGAATTCAGTGGTGCATCTGTGTGAGTTCAGCTCCCATCCAGAGAGTGTGGGAGGAGAATGTATGTTGCTTGCTCCACCATCCAAGCACTTGCTTTGGTGTCTCCTCCCTGCAAGCCAGCCACTGCTCTACTCTGCTAACCACAGTGCTTTACACTGTCAGCTTCTGCTGCCTCCTGCTTCTCTACTGTGAACTTTGCAGGTCTGTCTCTTAAGGTTTCACAGTTCTTAATCATTATCATCTTCTGAGGGGAAAGGGGTCAGAACTTCACAGTTGAAGCAGGCTGGGCAGAAACACTGTCCCGTCCCACAACAAGTGATTTCAGTACTAGTAAGCTCTTAAAACAAAAGACTCCTAAATGAGCCTTAATTATCTCTATCTTTGAGCAGTGGGGAGGGACAGCTTAAACTAAGCATAGAACTCTCCAGTATAGTCCATACCTCCTGGCAGAGACACCTGTTCCCACCCTCTTTTATTCTTCACAGAGGTCTGGCATCAATACCCCTGCTTAGAGAGTTCATTTCAGTTGAGAGTGACCCCTCAGTAAGGACAGTCTAAGCAAAGTTCTGTTGCCCTTTACTCATACAAGAAATAACAACATTTCATTACTCCTGCATTCCGTACTAAAGTAATTTGTCTGCTGGATAACTAGACAGAGTGGGTATGTTCGAGTAAATAGGCTGGCCTTGATGCCTTTTCCTCTCCCCAACTAGCTAGCAGGGGAGAGCTAATTCAGAACCTTCATGCAAACTACTATGTAAGTTGTCTCAAATGCAGTCAAAGTCTTAAAAACAGGTTATTTATTAGCAAAGAGGATGATTTAATGTCTTAATTTAATGAGATTTCTAGTTTTGAGGAACGATCGCAGTTTCACAGCAGTTGGAATCTGTGTGTTTGCCCAGTTTTTAATATAACCTCCAGTAGGATCAGGATAGACAATAAGGCTACGTCTAATCTACAAGCCTCTTTCAAAAGAGAGCATCTAGACTGCAACCACTTCTTTTGAAAAAGGAAGCCACTTTTTCAAAAGAGAGCCCCCAGGCAGTCTGGATGTTCTCTTTTGAAAAAACCCTGTTTGCGTTCAAGAACGCCTTTTTTTTTTTAAAAAAAGAGCATTTTTTTTAAAGGCGTTCTTCCTCGTAAAATGAGGTTTACTGTGGTCAAAAAAACTGCCATGTTCTTTCGATTTAATTTTGAAAACTCAGCAGCAGTCTAGACGCAGGTGAAGTTTTTTCAAAAAAAGGCTACTTAAAAACAAACAACAACAAAAAAAACCCTGTAGTCTAGACACATCTTAAGCTGCCAGAGAGCTGGATGAAGTTTGTCAGTGTTAGTCCTTGGTGCGCCTACCAGAGGCTTTATTTTCCTTACACTTGCAACTTGCTGTTCCTGGCCAATGGGAACTTCAGGAAGTGGTGACTCAGACTGTGCTGCTTCCTGCAGCGCCTATTGTTTGAGAACCGTGAACCACAGGCAGCAGGAGTTGCAACCGTCTGTACTAGGTAAATAAAGGTAAATAAAGCATCTGGTGCCTGACAGGGGCTAATCCTGACAAACTATCTGTCCCACAAGCTACTTATTGCCCAGCCCTGAGTAAGATGGTAAGCTCTCTTAACAGCCCAGGAAAGAATCTGTGCTCATCTAACGCTGTTTCAGGCCCTTGTGTGAGGCACAGCTTTGTATTGTCTCATGCAACTCATGAGATAATACAAAAAGTGATTGCTGAGAACAAATCAGGCTACATTTCCTGGAGGCCTTTTCCCATGTCTTTCACAATCCTCCACCCTGGAAAGAGGACACACCTCTTTTCTGTGACAGCCCTTAACACCTGTTTCTCTCACCCTCTCACATCCTTTCACCCACCAAGACTGAGGTCAAGAACACTTTGTCCAACAAGCTTGCCCCCCTTTCCTGAGAGAATAAATCTCCATTCACCTGAGTCACAACAAGTTTGTGGTATACAGTGAAAGTGTGGTGGCTTCAGAATCATATTCCAGCATACCAGTCAGGGGCTGGACTCCATGGATTGCAGCCCTGTCAGAAGATTGTGGTCAGCGGCCAGAGTAAAAGATGACCCCCAAGCAGGTAGTGTCCCTAAGCCTTGATAGTCCATTTTAGCGCTAAGGTCTCCTTGATTATTAAACAACTTCTCTCTCTGGGAAAGAGCTCTCTAATGAGGGGGAAAGTTAAGGACAGAATGAACCACCAAATCATCTAATCTGAACTCCTCTATATTCCAGACAACCAGCATCACCCATATTTGTTCTCTCAACCCAACAACCAAACTTAGACCAAAGTATTACAGCCCAAAGGATATTACACCATAATGTGCCACAGGCAGAGAATAGGAGGGGCCAAAGTGCACGCCCAAGGCGCCACAGTGGCAATGATATGCAATATACCCAGATAATCCTGGCAAGTGATTCCCCACATGCTGCAGAAGGAGATTGAAAACCCACAGGTAACTGCCAATCTGAGCAGGGGGAAAATTCCTTCCCAACCTATATACTGTGATCAGTTAGGGTATGTCTACACTACCCTCCTAGTTCGAACTAGGAGGGTAATGTAGGCATACCGCACTTGCAAATGAAGCCCAGGATTTGAATTTCCCGGGCTTCATTTGCATAAGCGGGGAGCCGCCATTTTTAAATCCCCGCTTGTTCGAACCCCATGTAGCGCGGCTACACGGGGCTCGAACTAGGTAGTTCGGACTAGGATTCCTATTCCGAACTACCGGTACACCTCGTTCCACGGGTACACCTCGAACCTAGTCCGAACTACCTAGTTCGAGCCCCATGTAGCCGCGCTACACGTGGTTCGAACAAGCGGGGATTTAAAAATGGCGGCTCCCCGCTTATGCAAATGAAGCCCGGGAAATTCAAATCCCAGGCTTCATTTGCAAGTGCGGTATGCCTACATTACCCCGCTAGTTCGAACTAGCGGCGTAGTGTAGACATACCCTTAGACCCTAGCATGTGAACAAGAACCACACAGCTGATAGAGAGAGAATGCTCAATAGCATGTAAGAGCACTGGCCCATCTCATCCAGTGTCCTGTCTCCAGCCATGGCCATCCCAAATGCTTCACAGGAAGAAGATTAAAACAAACAAACAAAAAAAACCCCTTCCATCCCAAAATACATTGGGTGGAGAAAGATCCTTGCCTGACCCCTGCAGGTGGCATGCTGAAACCCTGATGCACGAGGTTTTAGAAATGTAAGACATAAAGAGGAAACGTGCTCAAAGGCTGTTGAGCCTTCCTCCTCATCACAAGCAACCTCGTGGGCAGTGGGTGAAGGTAGGGGTGGGAGAGGCAAGTATCCAGCCCTACTTCTTCTGTCCAAGCCCCGCCCCACAGCACCATGGGGAGGGTGGGTGGCGCATGGCCCCAGAGCACTGGGGAGGGTGGGTGGTATGTGGTCCCAGTTTCCCAGGCCCAGAGCACAGGGAGGCAGAGCACTCGGGCCGAAACACTCCACCCCCAGTGTGCCTAGAATAGGTGTTCTGGGGATGGAGTGTGGGCAGGGCCATGCCTGGTGGTTTAGGAAGGCAATACCTTCTCCCACCTAGTACCCCCCACTGCTCCGAGCAACCTCTTCAAACAATCACATTCAGAAATTTGTTCAGCATTTTCTTTAATAAGTTCTTTTTCCCTACAACTCCTGTTATGAGGTTGTTTTAGTAGCTCATCTCCTGACGATTAGAAACCTTCTCATTTCTAGCCTGAATTTGTTCATAGGCAGTTTATATCTATTTGGTCTTGTGCCAGCACTTTGTTCTTTTGCTTAAGTAACTTTTCACTCTCCCGGGTTTTCAGCAAGAGCCATAATATCTGTTCTCAGCCTTCTTTTTGTGAGATAATAAGCCAAGCCTTCTCATGAAATAGGTCCTCCATTCTCCTAATCCTCCCAAATAGATCTTTGCACCTGTTCCAGTATAAAATAATCTTTCTTGAACATGGGGGATGAGAATTGTGCACAGGATTCCAATAGCCATGCCTTGTACAATGACATTAATATTCTCCCATCCCCCCAAGGATGTGCTCCCAACCTTTAGATCCTTCTAGATAGGGTTTCCCAACCTATGGGTTGCGACCCAAATATGGGTCACCATTACATTTCAAAAGGTTCTCTTGCTGGGCGGCTCTGCAGCTGGGTTAGTCTTAAGGAGCCATTCACCTGAAGTGGTACTCAACTTAATTGGTTTAACAACCTTCAGGCAGTTAAACCAATCAATTGAATTGAATACCATTTCAGTGACTCAGAGTAGGGACTGTACTAGGGGGGTGCCGGGGTAGGGGCTGGGACTGTGTGTGGGAGCCTGTGGGGAGAGGCTGGGATTGTGCTGGTGGTGGGGAGGTGCAGCAGGCTGGGGGAAGAGGCTGGGACTATGTTGGGGGGGGGGGCAGGATTGGGTTGCAGCAGGAGGGCTGGAGGGTGCTTGGCTCTGGAGTAGGAGAGGGGCTATTTTAGTAAATTTTGTGATATCCCGTTAATTTAAGTTCAGGTGAAACTGTTTGGTAAAATACTAAATTTTACTTGTTTTTTTTTTAATAATGTGTATTATGTTTCTAATATTTTTGTAACACCTGTGTGTGAGACTCCCAGGCCCTGACTCCCAGCCCCTGAGTGTGAGAGTCCCCCTGAGTGTGTGACTCCTAGCCCCTGAGTGTGACTCTGAGTGTGACTCCCAGCCCCTCTAGCCCCTGAGTGTGACTCTCAGGCCCCTAAGTGAGTGTGCCCCCCAGACTCCTGAATGTGAGACTCACAGCCCCTTCAGCCCCTGAGTGTGACTCTCAGGTCCTCCAGCTCTCCAGCTCATGCGTGTGACTCCTCTAGCCCCTCCAACCTCTGAGTGTGGGGTTTAAGTCGGGGGGGGGGGAAGGGAGGAGGAGGGAAAGCGGTTTGTGGATGAGTGTCTTTCCCCCACCACAACTCAAATAAATGTAGTGTTATTATTTTATTACTAATGTATTTTCAGTTTTTCTATGAAATAACTACTATGAATATATTAACAGGAGGGGGCACAATTTTATATTCTTGCCTCAGCTGCAAAATTAGCTAGTTAGGGCACTGCCCCTTTCTCTCCCCCTCCCCAGTTTTTGAATTGCCTTGGGTCACCAAGTCTTCCTGAATTGTCAAAATGGGTTCCCATATGGAAAAGGTTGGGAACCGCTGTCTCAGAGAATGGTTCCAAAGACCTGCTCAAAAGCATTTGTTTGCAAGATGGACTCGTTCAGCCAATCCACACTTTGCATCACCGGGTCACTGCAGAGGAGCTGTATGCTTTTCCCAAAAGCTTCTGCGCAATGGGAAAGTAATGTAACTTCCAATGTACCTTCCATTGTTTTATTGTGCAAAAGGTAAGGTAAGTGATCAGTTATCATAGACAATATGCTACTGTCGCCAGTAAAGGATTTGAGTTGCTCCAGTGTTTTTTAGGATAAAATTCAGTAAGGGGGTGGGGGTTTCAAATTTCTGCCCATGTCCTGGGGAGAAAAGAAAAGAAGAGGACAGTGAACTTTGAAAGGTATAATGAAGAGTGAACAGGTCACTTTTTATGGGAGAGGGAGAATAACAACATTGTGGAAAAATGAAGAGACCAGCACAGAAGAAGACATGCAAAATAGCAGAAGCAAGGGAAACAGAGGCAGAGTAGGCCAGGAAGTAGAGTAGAGGAAGAGCAGATCTGGATGGTGAAAGAGAATGCTAATATCTTTATGGCTGACCTAGAACAACGTTTCCTCAACTCCTGTCCCCTTTTACCCCTTCTCTACTTACGCTACATCGATGACATCTTTATGATCTGGACGCATGGCCAAGAAACCCTGGAGACATTCCACAGAGATTTCAATAACCTACAACCCACCATCAACCTCAGCCTGGACCATTCTACATGAGAGATCCATTTCCTGGACACCACAGTACCATAAATCAGCAATGGAAAATTAGACACCACTCTCTACAGAAAACCCACTGACTCATACAGTTACCTACATGCTTCCAGCTCCCATCCAGAACACACCATACGATCCATCATCTATAGCCAAGCCCTTCGATACAACCGCAACTGCTCTAATCCCACTGACAGAGATCAGAAACTTCAGGATCTCTACCAAGCATACAAGAGGCTCTGGAAGACAGACCCATAGTCTCCTAGGGTATGTCTACACTACCCTCCTGGTTCGAACTAGGAGGGTAATGTAGGCATACCGCACTTGCAAATGAAGCCCGGGATTTGAATTTCCCAGGCTTCATTTGCATAAGCGGGGAGCCGCCATTTTTAAAACCCCGCTGGTTCGAACCCCGTGCAGCACGGCTACACGGGGCTCGAACTAGGTAGTTCAGACTAGGATTCCTATTCCGAACTACCGGTACACCTCGTTCCACGAGGTGTACCGGTAGAGATCCTGAAGTTTCTGATCTCTGTTCCACGAGGTATACCAGTAGTTCGGAATAGGAATCCTAGTCCGAACTACCTAGTTCGAGCCCCGTGTAGCCGCGCTGCACGGGGTTCGAACCAGCGGGGTTTTAAAAATGGCGGCTCCCCGCTTATGCAAATGAAGCCCGGGAAATTCAAATCCCGGGCTTCATTTGCAAGTGCGGTATGCCTACGTTACCCCGCTAGTTCGAACTAGCGGGGTAGTGTAGACATACCCCTATAGACAACCACCTAACCTCAAGATGTTTCTTACCAACAACCACAGGACATACCACACTAATACCAACCCTGGTACCTTCCCTTGCAACAAACCCCGTTGCCAGCTTTGTCCACATATTCACTCTGCTGATACCATTATTGGACCTAACCAAGTGAGTTATAAGATCAAGAACACATATTCCTGCGCATCCAGAAATATAATTTATTCTATCATGTGCTGAAATTGTCCGTCTGCTATGTACATTGGACAAACGTCTCAGACACTTCGCCAAAGGATCAATGCCCACAAAACAGATATTAGACAGGATCACAAAGAAAAAACAGTTTCTTGCCATTTCAACCAGAAAGAACATTGTCTCAACGACTTAATTACCTGCATCCTGCTTCAAAAGCCTTTTAAGACTGCACTTGAAAGAGAATCCTCTGAACTGTTATTCATGCTTAAATTCAACACTTTACACCTGAGTCTGAATAAAGGGTCTAATTATCTTACCCATTACAAAGATAGCTTCCCCAATTATCACCTCTAATATCACTAGCTCACAGACATTTACCTTCCTCCCCCTCCCCGCATCCCCCTTCTGTTCTGAAATTTGATTTGTCCTTTTCATGTGTTCATTTTTTTTTTAATTGTATCCTTTGGTATATATGGTTGTGACAATTTTCTTCCACTATTTGATCTGAGGAAGTGGGTCTGGCCCACAAAAGCTCATCATCTAATATACCATCTTCTTAGTCTTTAAAGTGCTACATAGTCCTGTATTTTGTTTCAGCTACACCAGACTAACACAGCTACATTTCTATCACCATAAGAATGAAAGAAGCCATAGGTAAGGAAGGACATGTTGCTAAGTGACTTGAGGAGGACATATTATGTACAGCAAGGGGAGGAGTCCAGGGCAGTGGCTCCCAATCTTTACGAGCATACGGACCCTTTTTCAATCTATTACAATTTTACAGAAACATCTCCACTATTTGATCTGAGGAAGTGGGTCTGGCCCATGAAAGCTCATCACCTAATAAACCATCTCATTAGTCTTTAAAGTGCTACATAGTCCTGTTTTTTGTTTCATCTCCCCCCAAACATTCTAGCTGTGCCTCAGCCTGCATGTTCCTCAGCCCACACTGTTTCCTGAGATGCATCCCTCAGCCTGCTTGGGAAACAGCGCGGGCTGAGAGACTTGCTGGCTGCCAGCACTGAGAGGCTCCATGCCGGCAGCCTCAGCCTGCACTGCTTCCCGAGCTGTGGGAAGCAATGCGGCCAAAGGACGTGCTGGCTACAAGAGGCTCCATACATTTATTTTAATGTCTATTTTAAACTTCCTGTGACTCCCTATAGTGGTGTCTGCAGACCACAGGTTGGGAACCACTGGTATGGGGGAATGATAAAAATACACCAAAAAGTCTGGATGGTAGGGAAATTACAATGGCTGAAAAAGATAAACACTATATAAAAGGGCGGATGGTGACAAAAAGAAACAGTGGAGGGTCCTGATTTTACCATCTAAAAATATAGTTGCTGGATTAGTGAATGAATAACTGAATAAGTGCAACCTGGAATTTTTTCTTAGGAATGGAGAGGGTTTTTTAAGGCATTTAATTTTCCTCTTTAAGATTCTCCCGTAATCAAGTCATATGGTTTATAAATGCTTTATGTTGCTCTTGCCTAAGCTAAGTAAAACCCATGTGGATTTGTGTTAGGGATGTGTTGGTTAACCTGTTTACTGGTAAACATCATTCTTACCAGGTGATGTTTACCGATTATCATTAATGGGTGGGCTGGAGCAGCCCTTCCTCTCCGGCCCCAGGGAGGACTGGAGTAGCCCCCCCCCCCCCCCCCCCGCACACACCCATTTAATCAGTTAACTGGTTAAACATAACATTTAACCGGTTAACTGATTAACTGGGATTTTACATCCCTAATTTGTATGTGGGTGGGTAAAAACATGCTCATAGTTTGACTGAAACTGGCTTTTTTTTTTTTACGTGAACCAAGGTGGAGTCAGGGTGTTTTCTTTCATGAACCTATTTATCCTGACTTAGAGTTTGCTTTGTTGTTCAAATAATGAACAACTCCACCCTCTTTCATCTATTACGAAGGAAGGGTAAAAGACTTTTTTTCAGGTAGAGCTAATGAAGCTAGGTATTAAATAATTTCACAATGTTTTTATGAGCAAAGCTTTGTAGAGGAGTGTTAAAATGTAGATATAGCTGAAGTTGTAAAAAAAAAAAAAAAGTCCACAAAGTTTAAGGAAATTTGTACACTGAAGTACCCATTATTTATTTGGGGCTAGATGGTAACTCTACCTAATAAGATATGAAAGAGGGAGAAAGGAGCCTATCCCAGGCTATGTCTACACTGCAGAGTTTTTCCGGGATATCTCTGGTATCCCAGAAAAACTCTGCCGCATCAAAGGAACACGTCTTCCAAAATTTTTCAGAAGAGCAGACACGCTTTTTCAGCATCCCTGTAAACCTCGTTTTAACTTGAAGAAGGGATGTTCCAAAAAAAGGGTTTTTTTCCATTTGGCCCAGTGTAGACGGGCCAAATGTCAGAAAAGCCTCTTCCGAAAAAAGAAGTGGAAAAAACTATGCAAATTGTGGTTTGCAATTTGCATAGCTTTTTCTGGAAGAGCAGTGCAGTGTAGACATAGTCCCAGCTCCCAGGATAATTTCATGGAAAGTGGGGGAGTGTGCAGAACAATGACACTGCCTCCTTCATGTACTGGCTAGAAAAGTTTGTTGACCATATTGGAGGGAGGACACTACATCCCATAAAGGGGTGTTACAAACTAAACCCAACCCCAGGTGCATATGAGAAGCTGCAGGAGGCTCTGCAGTTCCTTGATGCAGAACCCTTTGATGTGCTCTGCAGGGGGGGCATGCTACCTCAAATGCAAGACTTTGGCTAAAAACCACGGTATAGCCCGTGGCAATTTCCTTATATGGTACGTGAAAAATTAATGTAATCCCTGTTAAGTAGTTTTACAGTTAAAAATATCTGTTCCAGTGCTTTCATGTGAAATTGATGGACCACAAGTTTTGATGAATTTAATGGTGTCATTCAAGTCCATGGGAGGCATCTTTTGTCAGTCTCTTCTGGAAGGGCTTAGCCATGGAATAGCAGACGAGTAAGACTGAGGTCAATTGGCAGAACATTGTGGGCAAACTTGAACAGCATCTGCTCAAATATCTTCTTCAAGCCAGTGGTAATTTGTTTCTCATTTTTATAGACACCAAAACTCAATGGAAAAGAGGTTTTTAAAAAATATTTGGCTAATTCCTATTTCAGAAGGGCTGCTTGAAACTAACAGAGATCAGTGGCTGTCATAGCTGGAGTGCAGGAAGAAGACTGGCTGTGATAATATGTCTTCATAAACAGAGGCTACTTTTCGTCACCTATATTATGAATTTTCATCTCCTGTTAATATAACCATCATCCTCATCTTTGTCAGGTGGTTGATAGCTCCAGACTTCTTTCTGCTTTCTGATGCCATAATTTTCTAGGGTGCCCTCAATAAACTATTATTCCAAGTTTCAGTTAATAGACCACAGAACCAAGATACCTCAAAAAACATTTGTGCAGCACCTTTGTGGTGAGCATAAAATCATCTGAAAGCAAAAGGCACAATTACAAAGGGGAGAGGATTTGTCAGAAAGGTCAGGTAGGAACATTCCTTTTAGGTGACTAATATAGTTAGGGATGGGCAAACCTTGTGCTGTTTGAAGTTTTGTGAACCTTATGAACTGTAGTATTGGGTTCATAGGGTTTGCAAAATTAGTTTGCATCTGCAAATGTTCCCCCTCTCCCACCTGTAATGTTATTTTCATTTTTTTTTCATCTAAAGAAAAGTCTCTGCTTCTCTAGGTGTTAAAGTGAGATGAACAATATCTAAAAGTTAGGCTGGCACAAGTTTGTAGTCTGTATGGAATTTCTCTCCCTGTCAACTTCTATGTCCTCAAATATCCATATTTGACTTACGTTCTTTTCAAGGTTCTATATAGCTACAGCATTTCACGTTTTTTCCACTCTTCTCCTTTTTTTCAGTCTTTAGTTTGACAAAGGTGCAAATTGGAATCAGAGCCCCATTGTATTTAGCAGTGTGCTTTCAAACCCATGTCATTCAAGTGAGTTTGAAATTAGGTAAAATGTTTCCTCCTATCACTATAATAATGATGTAGTATGTGCATGAAAAAAAGTTCTAAGGCTTGCATGAAACAATTTAAAAACCCCTATTTGATGTTGCTGTCTTCACACTATAAAATACTTTTGTATCATGCATAATCATTTCATATTCAAACATGTTGATGTATCCTATATGATACTATTACACTTCATTTATAATTAACGTGTAATGTTGAGTTGTACATACATGAAAATCTTACCTATTGAATGGTGATTACCTTCAGGGCAGTGTTTGTAATTAAGGAACATTGTTTAATGAACCATAGTCTGAATATCTTTGTCTTAGAAATGGAACCAAAAAGTATTGTTTTTGTTTTTAGATAATGCTTAAATATATCATTGCTATGTTTTGCCTTTAGCTTATGTCAGTTGTGTTAAATAAATGTAAATGTGCAACCAGTAACAAAATGAAAGCTATGTTTTATTTTAAAATAAGCTAATTGAAATTACTATATGCAGTTTAGTTGCCCTAGTAAACACTACAATTCAGTTTCAAAACAGTTCATTTTTTAAACGAGGAAGAGGAGAAGGTAACTGTGAAAATTGTCAAAGATGAAGGCATAATATTAATTACTCATATTAATCATTAACATCAATCCTTACAAAGAACCCTCTAAGGTATAAGTTACAGGTGTGTGTGTGTGTGAGAGAGAGAGAGAGAGAAACATAAAAATAATATGGGTGGGAGTGAAGCTTTTCTTTAAATAGAACTTAAAACAACCATTAGCCAACTTTGATGAAAGCTTCTTTACAGCTTTAAGCTGACTCTGGGGCATAAATCAAATAAAGTGTAATTTTAATAAACTAGAATGTTAAAGTATGAGAGCACTATCAGTACACTAGCAAGATGTAGGAGAAACATTATCTAAAACCCCTTTTTTCAATTATAATAAATTATGTAAAATATGCGATGTGGAATTTCTGCTGTTTACTATTTTGCCATGAAAGGATTTCTCAATGGAGTGAATGACTTTTGCAAGACATTGAGATTTGTGATACAAACATGTGCCTCTTAGTATGTCATTTGGGAGGATATTTGTATTCATGAGTTCAGACCTTGTATGCAATAATACTCCTTTCATTTGCATTATTGCAACAAAATGTAATATTAGGGCATCTGGCAGAGATGTTGTTTACTACAGGTAAAAGGATGGATTGACAGTTTTCAATGCCTCAGGCAGTTTCCCATAACTATTCTTCTGCTGATGAGCCAACATGGCAAGTTGTGACTCGCAGTTTCAGTGGTTTGCAAACTTTCATCTAGAAAGTATGGGAGTTACTCAACAACTGGGGCCAGATTATGATATGAGTTACTCTAGATTTATAGATTTATGGTGCTTTATTGATTCTATCAAAGTTATTCATAATTGACACTGGGGTTATTTCAATCAGAATTGGGTGCAGTTCCTGTCTAGTATAGAAACTGGTGATAAAGGGAATACAATGCTAGGCCAGACAGCTGGAAAGGAAAAGTACATGTCTCTTCAGTGTAGTTGGAAGAAATGATTGATTATTCTACTTGTAAAAACACCTCATGCTGCTTTTGTAGCCTAGATATACATCAAAGAACATCCTTAATAAATTACAGAAGCCTATATAAATGTAGGGCTCATCTGTGCTGGAAAGGCTTGTAAGTATTTCACTACTGGGATGCAATCTCCATCAGCGTTACTAATGGTGGAAGTTGTAGTGTTAGCCAGGTGCAAGAAAACCCTGTACCCCAGCTGTGTTTAAGCCTCTACTACTGGAGACTGCATCCAAGGACAAAAATATGTAGTGGAGAGACGATATCAGAGGAGTCTTGCTATTCCCTCATTAAGAACTATAATTCACAAACAGTGTAATTTGTTGTTTCAGAAGCGAATCAGTGTCAGCTATGGCACTTCAGATATAAAATGAGTGGTCCTGAATACTGTACTTGTTAAACAGATGTTGGCTTCTGAAAGCATAGTGGGGCTAACCCTAATGTCTTAGCAATAGTATACTCCAGCTAATATAAGTACATTTTGTTTAAATATGCTCTTTAATTTTAATGAACTATTTTTATCCTACCCTGCTGTATAATGTTGTGCAATGTTGAACAGTTTTCTTATTCTGGAGATGAGTGAAGTTGTTAATATATATGCTGTTAAATCCTAAGCTACTGAGACACAGCAGCTTAGATGTATAAAAAGCACTGAAAACGATTGGAAACCCCTGAGAATTTTTCAGTGATTCTACACATGAGGGATCTGAAGAGGGAATGTTTTGTGGCTTGATGGTGAAAACAAACAAGAAGCCAAGATACAAACCCCTTGCGCAAAATAGAGGCTCATTAAGTATGTAAATGAGGTGCGGCAGTATTCATTTGCATATCTATCAAGAATGCGCAATGTAGACGTAGCCCCTGGTTAAGCCAAGGCAGATTTTTGTCATACTTTCTATCTTTCCTGTGCAGTGGAATAGCTTGTTTTTGGGCCTTTAATAATGTCCCATTGAAAAACTGCCAACTCTCTTCAGTTGTTTTTCCTCTTAGTCTTACTTCCCATGGGGCCTTACCTACCAGCTCTCTGAGTTTACCAAAATCTGCCTTCCTGAAATTTATTGTTTCTATTTTACTGTTCTCCCTTCTACCATTCCTTAGAACTCTATGATTTCATGATCACTTTCACCCAAGCTGCCTTCCACATTCAAATTCTTAACCAGTTCCTCCATATTTGTTAAAATCAAATCTAGAACAGCTTCCCCCCAGTAGCTTTTTCAACCTTCTGAAATAAAAAAATTGCCTTCAATGCAGTCCAAGAACTTATTGGATAGTCTGTGCCCTGCTGTGTTAATTTCCTATCCTAGGTCTTCCCAATATCCCCTTCACAACTTATAGCATAAGTGGTGTGTTGCAGGTGTGTCCAGGAGGAAAGGACATGATTGCTCGCTACTTTGCTCTAGCTATTCTCAGTATTTGGAACAGCTCTGAAAGGCTATTGCAACTGGGTGCAATCTGAAGCAGCTTTGCAACAGGGAAGAGGAGGAGTCTAACCACAGCTCCCTGATTTTTTGAAGTCAGTTCCAATAATGGCTACAGCTGCTTGTGGGCCACTCCACCTTCAGCTGATGCCTTATCCTCCCTGTCCTCAGCGGATGCCAGCTCCAGCCCTGGGGAAGTTGCTGTGGTGGCTGCCCCAGGGTGGAACCCACAACTGCCGGCAACTGATGCCTTATCCATTAGGCCACTGATACCCACCCTAGCTCCCTACTTACTGCTATGTCAGGGTCCCTGGATGGCACCTGGGCCAATGCAGGATTAGTAGCGCATGGGCATGGCAGAGCTGTGCTTCTTCTGAATCTCCTTTCCCTATGCCATGGCTCCCTATTATGCAGGGCTTGCCCGTGGAATGAATACTCCAGAATGGGGTTCCCTATGTAGCGGGGCAGGGGATATGCAATATTCTGTATAACTATAATGTTGTTCTTCTTCCCACCCTCAGCTTAATTCTTTACTGAAGCATTGGCCAGAGTTTTGTTTTTTCAGCACTCTTCAGAGTTAAGTCTCAGGACTGTTATATGTAAAACCTTGAAAAATGGATGTTAATACTTCCCTGTGAATTTCAAAAGAAACATATCAGACATTTTCTTAACAAAACAAACATGTAATGCACACAGAAAAATTGTGAATAGTATCCCTATTTATACAGACTTCCCCACTTTCTTTGTGATGCAGATATTCAAATACTATATTTTCAGCATACTATTTCTTTTTCTTCAAAACACACATCAAACACATTCCTTTTGGATTGTCTCTCAGAAATGATTCCTCAGTCTTTGTAGTGTACTGATGGTATGCGGATGTGTCACCTGAACTCTTCAGAGCTGAGCTGGAATTCATATGCAAATTTGACACCCTGAACCAAAGTCTAAATAAACATATTGAGTGATTCTCCCATTACAATAGGGAGAATTTCCCATTCAGGTACTCCCTCCTTCTCACCACTATTGGAGATTAGCCACATCCATTATGATTTAATTAGCATTGTTCTCTCACTCCCATCTTTCTTTCTGGCTATGTCTACACTGTGGGGGTTTTCTGGGATACCTCTCCACCACATCCAGGGTACATGTCTGCTCTTCTGCTTTTTTTATTCCGAGGAAGAGCAGATACACTCTTTCGGAAGCCCTGTCTTCCTTCTTCCATGAGGAAGAAGGGCTATTCTGAAAGAGGAGGCATTTCTGAAATTTGGCCCACTGTCTTCCAAAAAAACTATTGGAAAAAGGTACGCAAATTGCGGAGCACAATTTGCATACCTTTTTCCAATAAATCATTGTAGTCTAGACATAGCCCCTCCCTCCTTTCCTCCCTTCGAAGTGAGTTGTAGCTCACAAAAGCTTATGTTGTAATACCCGAATACATTTGTTAGTCTTTAAAGTACGGATGGGAAACCTAAGGCTCAGGGGCCAGATGTGGCCGCATCTTGCCTGGATCTGCCCCCCCCCCCCCGAAGGCTCAGGACTCCCCTAAGCATTGGGGCTCAGGACTCCCCTAAGCATTGGGGAGCTCTGCTACCTCTCTACAGGACTAGAGCACACAAAAACTACTCACTGAGGTCCCCCCTTCCCAGGTTCTGGTGTGCGAGGGGAATATGGGAAGTGTCTTTCTACTTCTCGGTTGGGGGCCATGTCAGTGAGGGTTTATTTTTTTGCTCCTCACTTGTGTGCAGCTTCCAACTGATTTTTCTGTGGGTTAGTGGCCCTAGAACCGAAAAAGGTTCCCCATCCCTGCTTTAAAGTGCCACCAGACACCCAGTGCTTCAAATGCCATTGAAAGGTCAGTGCCACCCTCTTGAACAGGGGGAAGAATGCCTCTGGTCATCATCTGGCCTCATATTAGTTAACTTCAGAAGCACAGATGGTAGAGCTCCTCTAGGTGAACTGGTCCCTGGACGGCCCCCCGGACAGGGGCCAGTGGTATTGAGTATTGCAGAATGTCTCTCTGGAGTTACTGCTGCTGGAACACTGGAATCGCCTTCAGTTGCTGCTGTCCTGTACTGCTTGGGCCTGCTGTTTGGCCATCCATGGCTGCAATATTTGGTGCTATAATTGCTGTTGCTGTTAGCTTGCTTTTTGTTGCCACTCTTCTGTCTATTTACATCAATGCTCATGGTCCTTCTGGATGGAAGCCCCCTGTTAATGGACTAGTGTGCAGCCTTTTTCTGCTTTGGGGCCTTGTACTAGGCATAGGACTTCAAGGCCCATGTTTTCTAACACTTGGGGTTGACTGATTCTCAACTTGGACTCGGCCATACATAGTGCCTCAGTCTCTTGCCCCGCAGGTCTCCCATTGGAGCCTCCACTCCCGGGTAATCTTGCTGTTCCTGGCAGGAGTTCAGCTCACTCCTGGGGTCTTTTAGAGTCCAATTACTTCCTGTCCATGGTGAGGCTCCCCAGGTCCTGCCACAGGATGTTGGCTAGAAACAGCCATGCATGACATCTCACCTGTGTCAGGCTGAAGGGAATGGGAGGAAGGGAAGTATAGCTGCTATCCCAGGCTGGGCTTCCGTTGCTACTGGAGCTTACTGACAGTCCCTATTGCAGTAAAACTCCACTTTCTAACTCCTATCCCCCCATTAGTGACGCAGTATTCACCTTTTTAAGCTGTCTTTTTCTCTGCAGGTGGAATGTGCTTTTGTAGGTGCATCTAAGTGGTGTTGCCTGAATGCATGAAAGCATGTTAGCCTTTCTATTAGTGTGATCGGGATGTTTCATAGTCAAATGTTGCAATAAAAAGCACAAAGAATACATTTATACTGGGTATTTGTAACTAGATTACTGCTCCTTTATGTCACGTGAGTGCAAAGGGGCTTAAACCACACTTGAGAATCTGTTTTGCTAGCTTGTGGGCTGTAAGTCATGGCAGCTATTCTAGCAGCAGAATTAGTTCTCCTTAGCTTTTAATGCTATCTCTTGTACATGTGCCTAAATGTTTTTAAAAATCTCGCAGGGAAGATAACCTGAATATATGCATCACAATTTGGGAGCTAAAAAATGAGTGACTGTGAAAACAGTCTGTACCAGGTTAGTCTGTATTGCATATATGTGTGCTTGCTGCTGTGACCCACCCCTCTCCCTCCAAAGCTGCTAGCTGCCTGAGTCCCTGCCTCAAGTGTCTGCTCCTCTTGTCTGTATTCCCCAGGTAGTCACTCAGTATGCGTCCTTCTGCACACTGCACTCTCTTCTTGGCTTCCGCAGCTCTTCCAGCAGAGCCACTGGAAGAACTGACAGTGTCCACAGGACACAATGACCTTTGGTCTACTGCCTGACTAGATTAAGTCCCTGTGAAGGAGTGGGGTTCCACTATGTATTTGCTACATGCCTTCATGGGGAGGGCAGAGCCTCTTTGGAGATGTTTAAGAGAAGGGAATCAGGGACTGGGGTTTTCCTTGGCTCCACTGCACCTAGATGACACTTTTTACCCTTGGTGCCTGTCATCTGCAGAAGTGGAATCTTCACACACAGGGCATAACTAGAAGACATGTAGTAATAATCCTAAGTGCCTTTCCAGCTGTAGGGCTCAAATCACTTGACAAAGGTGGGTAAGCTTTGTTATCCTCAGTTTACAAATGGGAAAAGTGAGGCAGAGAGGGGTTTAGTCAGTGTTTCCCAAAGTGTGGTCCATAGCCCAGGACTGGTCCTTAGAAAAAAAATACTGGTCCATAGAAAAATTATTGTGCACGATCCTAATAATTTGTGTGATGATTAGCAGCACCTTGAACTGCTGAGTGCGGTAGCACGGACCTCTTGGAAGAGATCCCACCGTCTCAATATCTCTTCCGGGCATACTTCCGAGTGGCGGGGCTAGATCCAGCGAGTGGTAGTACCCAGGGAGAAGGCCAGGTGCCGTACACACCGATGCAGAATGCCCAGCACCAGACGCAGCCGGGGGAGCCGGTGCCAGCCAATAGAGCAGCCGGGATTGGGGGGGGGGGGTGGAACCACCTGCCGAACAGGTAGGGCCAGCGACACAATTTATTTGCATATTCATCATTTGCTTAATGAATATACAAATATGCAAATAAATGTTACTGGTCCTCCAAAAGCTTGTGAATGGGTTTACTGGTCCGCAGTATCAAAAAGATTGGGAACCACTGGGTTAAGTGATTTGGCCAAAATCATGCAGCAAGCCAATGGTGTGGCCAGTACAAGCCAGATCACTTGATCTCTAATCTGGTGTTTTATTCATTGGATGATGTCGCCTTCTCGCTTTCTCTTGGCCTTAGCTATTTCTGAAGAGAAATGCTGATCACTTAAGTTTCTGCAGTGCACTAAGTAATTTGTTAATAGTGGGTCTACTTGCAGACACTGTTATATTGATTGCTGTTACAATTCTGGCAACAGAGAAAAATACTAGAGTTCCGTACCAAAGCAATTGGTCTGATTATAAAATGTCAAGAGCGCCGCACCTGGAGAGATAACAAGTATCACACCTGCACTGTAACTAAAAAAACTTGGGAAATGACCTACCCAGAGATTAAGCGGAGGCCTTCAGTCCTGTTACCTGGCACTCTTGAAAATCCTTCCCTTTCCCCTCCTCAAATGCTGTTTTAAATGGCCAAATTATCCATATGTCCCTGAACTTGGTGGTAATTCTCGTGGGTGCACTGACAATGATTGCTGAAATCACAAATGATCAACATAGCCAATATGCTACTTAGAACAGCAGCAGATGTTTCTGACTTTCAGATAGTGAGGCGTTTATGCACAAGTAAACCCAGGTTGTTGGTTGGTTGACTTTTTTCCCTTTTCCCCTCTCTCACTGACCGGAGATTGAGCTCTGGGATCTGTGTTCTGAGAGGTTTACTGCTTAATAGCTATATTGACTTGATCATCCCAAGGATCATGTTATCTCTCTGATTCAAGGGAGTACATCTTATCTAGGGCCACACCAGGCTGCACACAGGGAGGGGGCAGGTAAACTATCCTCTTCCCCTTGTGGATATAGCCATAGTCCCTGTGGTTCCCAGAGCAGAGGGAGTGCTCGCACATATTGCTCTATAGGCCCAAGACACCCTGAAAGGGATGGAGTTGGCTGGGCATGCAGGTTGAGAGAATAAGTCAGAATTCTCTTAGAGCTCCTGGCATAGGGTCTCAGCTCTGCTCTGAGTATGGTGCTGCTCCATTCATTGATATGGGGTATCTTGCTGGAGAGAAAGGCATAACTCAGCTATAATTTTGCTATCGTTTAAAGGTTTCATGGCAGAGGATTGACGTGTCCATCACTTATTGCAAAACCTACACATTATGCTTTACTTTATTTGTTGTATGCTGTTCTGCATCAGACAGCTATTGCAAATATTCTAAACACCTAGGGGCACCTCCCCCTGCAGAAGTATGCATGGAGGTTGTCAGGGTTCTTCCCCACTCTGGCACTCTGAGTGCAGAAGGTGGGCGCCTGCAAAAAACCTTAAATACCTTGCCTCCATAGATTCTGCTTACAAAAACTCCTCGTCCATCAGAGAGATAAAGGAAATAGTGCAGCCAGGAGAAAGCCCTGTGGAGATTCATCTTGTGGTGTTTCTTTGGTTGGAGAGAGTGAAGGGACTTAGAAGTCCATAGAGGAGAGGAGCAGGCATTTGGCTTTTCAGTAGTGCATATACTATGTGAGGGATCTACAGGGAAAGGAAAGGTCAGTTCCATGGAGAGTCAGCCTTATGCAGCTCCACCAGTGTCTCTGTTACTCTGCCTATTACAGCCCTTTACTGTCTCTGTGGGTATGTCTACACTGCATTCCTCTTTCAAGAGAGGAATGCAAATGCAGACAAACAAAATTGCAAATGAAGCATGGATTTGAATTTCCCGTGCTTCATTTGCATAATCACAGCTGGCTGCTTTTTCAAAATACCCTATTTTGAGATAACAAATACTGTTTAGACGTGGTTATTTTGAGAAAAATCCCTTCTTTTGAAATAATCCTTAGAGGAATAAGGGTTATTCTGAAAGAAGGGTTTTTTTTTTCAAAATAACTGCATCTAAACAGTGTTTTTTATCTCAAAATAGGGTATTTTGAAAAAGTGGCTGGCCATGATTATGCAAATGAAGCACGAGAAATTCAAATCCACGTTTCATTTGCCATTTCGCTCACCTGCATTTGCATTCCTCTCTCGAAAGAGGAATGCAGTGTACACATACCCTGTGAGGATATGTCTACATACCTTTTCTCACCTTAAGTTTCATGAAAGCAAACAAAATGAATAGACTATTTTAGCCCTCCTCATTGCAGCCCTCCAAGCCCTCTCACTCCATCACCCCTCCAGGACACAGGCAAAGCAAGAGCTTTTTATGGGAGCCACTTGTTATAACATTGGCAGCAAAGTAAATTAAATATATAGTGATAAGGTTATTTATTTTTCCAGTGGGAAAATAATGGAGATAAACACCTCTTTGAAGAGCACTCTGGGAGAGAGTAAGATAGGAGCGTAAGGAGAATAGCAGTAACACTTAACCATAACATTGCATTTTGAAATTCGCTAATTCCACACAGTCATTCATAAGGTGCTCAGATTTTTGCAGTGGGATACATTTCTTTATATGGCTTAAATGTGGATATGCAGTGTTTGGAGAGGGGGCAACAAGCCTTCTGCCTTCTAAAACAGCCCAGATAGGCTATGTCTAGATTGTGGCACTATTTCAGAATACTGGAAGTATCCCAAAATAGCTATTCCGCGTCTTTAGCGCCCATTATTTTGAAATAGATGCTCTATTCCAGCATTCCTGTTAGCCTCGTTCCACAAGGGACATTTTGGAATAATGCTTTATTTAGAAATTTGGCACTGTGTAGACTGCACCAAATTTCAAAATAAGCAATTTCAAAATTACCTCGAAATAAACTATGCAATTTGCATAGCGTAAATTACATAGTTTATTTTGAGGTAAGAGTGCAGTGTAGACTCACCCATAAGGACCAGGCATAATTGCAGTCCCTATGCTCAAGGGAATGTGGAAAGAGCTCCATATCTATACTGGGAGTGCAGTGTGCTCCATAAGCAGAAGTAAAGGTATGTCTACACTACCCTCCTATTTCGAAATAGGAGGGTAATGTAGGCATACCGCACTTGCAAATGAGGCCCGGGATTTGAATTTCCCGGGCTTCATTTGCATAAGCGGGGTGCCGCCATTTTTAAATCCCCGCTCGTTCGAACCCCGTGCCGCGCGGCTACATGCGGCACGAACTAGGTAGTTCGAACTAGGCTTCCTAGTTTGAACTACCGTTACTCCTCATTCCACGAGGAGTAACGGTAGTTCGAACTAGGAAGCCTAGTTCGAACTACCTAGTTTGTGCCGCGTGTAGCCGCGCGGCACGAGGTTCGAACGAGCGGGGATTTAAAAATGGCGGCACCCCGCTTATGAAAATGAAGCCCAGGAAGTTCAAATCCCGGGCATCATTTGCAAGTGTGGTATGCCTACATTACCCCGCTAGTTCGAACTAGCGGGGTAGTGTAGATATACCCTTAGAGATCCACATATATGACCTACCTATAGACTCTTAGCAAAAATATACAAAGATAGCTTCATTATTTTCTTCTTAATTAATCTTTCTCCCTAAACACTGTATTGATTTTCTCTGAAATCCCTCCATTTATAAATGGGAGTGATGTGTAGGGGGCTTTGAGGGGGCCACAAGTGCCCTCCCAAATGCCATCGGCAGGAGGGGCAGGCCAGTAACTGGTGGAGGGACTAGTAGGGGGGCCCTGGCAACCACAGGAGGGGTCCAGCCATTCCCTTGCTTTGCTTCTTCCCCCCCACTACTGCCAGTGAGTACGGGGGGGATGGAGCCCTGCTGCTGGCTCCGGCCCCACTATATCTCCAGTCTGCCTCGGTTGGAAGAGGCAGAGTGGAGCAAAGGTGGGGTGGGGTGGAGCAGGTGAGGGAAGAGGCAGGCCTAGGGTGGAGAGGGGTTGCCCCCCAGGTTCCCTCTTACCAGTCACCTCTGTTTATTAAATATCTTTCTGGAATGGATATACTCATAGCCAAGCACTGTACTGCAGATCTCACCAAAGCCATGCAGACTGGGATGTTTGTCACAATACTTATGCTTAGTACACTTATCACGCTTCCGCATATGCAAGCTGAAGTGCCAAAACTGAAAAGGGGCATGCCTGTCTGTGTCTTCTTGTAGAACTAGGGCCTAAAACTGTAATGACCTACTGCTGTCTTTTCACACTGAAAAATCATAACTAATTGGCTGCTCCCTGTTCCTAATGGGGGCCAAGTGCTTCCCTGGTGTAACTCCACTAAAATCAATTTTATAAGGAATGCATGTGACCACAGATGTCCTAAATGCAGAAATTCCAGTTTAGAGACCTGATTTGCCTCTGGTGTGACTCAAGAGTAACTCCATTGAAGTCAGTGATGTTATACCCATGTAAACCCCATGTCAGTGAAAGGAGACTCAGGTCATAAATGCTTTAAAATATACACAGGTGCACAAATACATCATAAAATTGCCGTGAAGGAAATTACTTGATAAAATTCTTGCAAGTCGCAAATACAAATACATAGTGAGAGAGTCTAGACACATACCTCTAATACTCTTCTATGGCCTATCCTAGAATCAAATGATAAAATAGGATTGAAAACATATATTTTTCTGGCATGGGGTTATGAATCCATGTTAATATTATAAGAAAAATGTTCAAGTAAGTCAAGCACAACATCATTTGCCCCTAGGATGTGTTATTTGCTTTATTCTAGACTGTAATATATAACTAACAGTACAGAAGTCATTAGTTCAATCTCTCCATTCAGATAAATCCCAGTTGGTTAGAGTAAAATCTCCCTGCTATCCATTAAACAACAGGAAACATATGGTGAAGGAAGTGTGAACATGTTTTGATAAGTCTATATTTTAAAGACCTGAAATCTAAAATGATTGTTATGTGAGGCATTCCTATTTTATATATGTGCCTTGGGCTAAGTAAACATTCACAATACACTGAAATCTTCAGATTATGACATCCTGAATTCTATGAACAAAGATGATAATATCATGCATAATGAGTATGTATTTTCCATCTATCTTAATTCATCCCAGAAACACAAGAAAAACATCACAGATGCATGCTGCATTGCTCAGAGAACATACATATGCATTTAAGTAATTTACGATGTATGTTTTAGTGATGTAATTGTGAAATATGGCCCTTTTACATTCATAATTGTGGAGCAGAACAGATGGCAAAGACTTAGTTCAAAGTAATATATACCCATTACATTAAATGATATTGCCAGGAGCTTACTCTACTACTTTTTTATTCTATAAATAGGCAATACCAAAATGTGTAACTTTAATGTGTAAGTTTAATTTTTATGGACATTTACAATCAAATTTAGAACAGTGTTGGGTCAGGACCAACATTCCCGCTAATTTTTTCCATTTATGTGCAGAATAAATATTATGTGCATTGAGGTATGTGTGGATGTGTACCACCAGTAGAAAAGTTTCAGAGGGGTAACCGTGTTAGCCTGTAACCATAAAAACTTAATAAAATAATGAATAGTCTCGCAGCCCTTTAGAGACTAACAGAAAGGGAAGCTGCAGAGCTTATTTTTGTTTAAAAGTTTGATACCTACAATAGAGGTTTAAACAAAAACAAATTTCACATGCTAATGACATAAAAAAACCAAACACTGGGTACCTAGGAGCACTTAGTGCCCACTCCATCAGCTTCATTTAGCATGGACACTCAGGGCACATCTATATAGCAGGGCTAAACTTGAAATAAGCTACTCAACTTGAGCTACACTACAGCGTTATTTCAAAATGTATCAACAGGTGTGTTGTAAGCAAAACTCGTGAAGTCATTCTGCCGCTCTACTCTGCACTAGTTAGGCCTCAGCTGGAGTACTGTGTCCAGTTCTGGGCGCCACATTTCAAGAAAGATGTGGAGAAATTGGAAAGGGTACAGAGAAGAGCGACAAGAATGATTAAAGGTCTAGAGAACATGACCTATGAAGCCAGGCTTCATGAACTGGGCTTGTTTAGTTTGGAAAAAAGAAGATTAAGGGGGGACATGATAGCGGTTTTCAAATATCTAAAAGGGTGTCACAAGGAGGAAGGAGAAAATTTGTTCCTCTTGGTTTCTGAGGACAGGACAAGGAGTAATGGGCTTAAAGTGCAGCAGGGGAGGTTTAGATTGGACATTAGGAAAAAATTCCTAACTGTCAGGGTGGTCAAATATTGGAATAAATTGCCAAGGGAGGTGGTGGAATCTCCCTCTCTGGAGATATTTAAGAACAGGTTAGATAGACATCTGTCAGGGATGGTGTAGGTGGAGCTTGGTCCTGCCTTGAGGGCGGGGGGCTGGACTCGATGACCTCTTGAGGTCCCTTCCAGTCCTATTATTCTATGATTCTATGAAAATCTCTTATTTCAAAATAGTTAATTCGAAATAAGTTATTTCAAAATAATGTGTCTACACACAAAATCCATTTCGAAATAGCATTTTTCTATTTCAAAATAGCACATCCACACTGAGTGGACACTGAATCTCATTTAAGACTGACCGGAACTAGGTCCGGCAGGGGATTAGGTCAGGAATTACTTTGTGTGGCTGCTGCCTGAGGCTATCTAAGGCTTGTGCTTAAAGGGACTCCCTCAGACAGCCAGTTCTCAGGTTTCCCTGCTTGCTTGCCTACCTCGATGAGGGGCAGCAAGGCATTTTGTCTCTGTGCGCGCTGGTTGCCGTCACTCAGGACACCACAGCACTCTGCAACATGAAGCCAGAGCTGCCCCTGGGCACTGAGGTGCTTCTCGTGGATGTGTTGCTGCGAGCCTGGCTGCACTTTCTGCAGGCTGCCATCCGGGAGGTCCATTGGGGAGCTGTGAGTATCCAGGAGGCCCTGGGGGAGAGCTTCCTCCCTGAGGAGCACTAAGAGCCTCCCTGGTCTGCCCCACTGGGGGCTTGTGCCTCATTCCTCCCTCACGTCCTTCCTCTTACTCCTCCCTAACCCCGCTTCCTTTTGTCAAATAAAATACATGTATTTTCATGAACTCAAACTCTCTTTATTTAACAAAACTGGGAGGGGGGAATGAAACTCTGGTGAGACTGCGGAAAGGAGGTGGGAGAGGGGAGAAGAGAGGGTGGGAGCGGGGGGGGGGGGAATCCTGTGAGGAGGGAGATGGAAGGGGGAAGTAAGGGGAAGAAGAGGGAGGGGAAGCTCAGGGTTGGGGGGTCTCACCAGACCAACTTGATTTCCATGCAAACCTGCTCCTGGGTTCGCATGTGGCCTTTGGTGGCCAGTGCTGGCAGCTATCCTGCCATAGATGGCCGCATTCCTTCATCTAGTGTGGAGATCATGGACATTGAGGGCATCTCTCCAAACCTGAATAAGGTCCATGATCTCCACTCTGGACCAGGAAGGCGCCCGCCTGCTCCAGGCCCTGGCAGGCTCCTGTGAGCTGGCAGACTGCTTGTGGGGAGCGGTGGAGGGCTAGCTGCCGGTTGCTTGGGGCCACTGGGTCAGGGGCAGTGACTGCTGGCTCTGGGCTGGCAGGCTTGGAGCTGGCACAGGCACTGTGGCCAGAGTCAACCCCTTTAAGGGCTCTGGGGCGGAGGAAGGGAGAGGAGTGTTCTTGGTTGAGGCTGGAGTGGCCCCTAGGGCACCCTGGGAAGGCTGGAGGCCCGCTATTTCAATATAAGTGTCTACACAGCACTTATTTCCACATAGCTATTTCGAATTTGGCATTGTTCCTCATGGATTGAGGTTTACCAAATTCAAAATAAGCGCTCCGCTATTTTGAATTAATTTCAAAATAGTAGTTTGGCTGTGTAGACGCTAGTAAAGTTATTTTGAAATAACGGCTGTTATTTCAAAATAATTTTGCTGTGTAGACATACCCTCATTGTATAGCTTAAGTCTAAATAGCTTATTTTGACTTTTTGCACTGTCTACACATCATTTATTTCTAAATAGAGCACTTCTTCCCCCGACTTCCCTTACTCCTCATAATATGCAGGTTATAGGAGTCAGAGTAAGAAGCCTGTTATTTCAAATGTATTTCAAAATAATGGGCTTGCTGTGTAGATTGACATTATTCTAAAATAATGCTGCTGTGTAGACATAGCCTAATTGACAATATTTTTTCTGTTTTTTTCCATTCTCTTCCCCTTCCCATCCCCTCGCTTTCTCTTCTTTTTATTTGCAAACTGAATCCCTTAACTCCATTCATCTGAAGAAATGAGTTGTGCCCATAAAAGCCTATGATACCATCTACATGTTTTGTTAGTCTCTAAGGTGCTGCAAGACTATTATTTTTTAAGTTTTCACCAATAGAAACACATGCTAGTGGTGGTGGGCAGCTGTGGGCGCTCTGTTAATCAGCTGGGTAGCACTTGATTTCTCCTGGGGGACCACACAAGTTCTCAGCTTCAGCTTTGACCAGATCACCCACCTGGGGTTATGGGGCTTGGGCTTTGTCTCTGACCAGCTTGCATAGGCTCAGGCTTTGGTCCCCACATAGTACTTTTGTTGTTAGAACGGGGTCGTGATGCAATAAAGTTTGAAAACCGCCGAGTTAGAAAATTGTTTGAAAGGGCTGGCTAGCTTGCATTATTCATTATAACATTTCAAACACATATGCCATGTGGCAGGGTGGCCTACTATATAGGCTTAGGATTGTGACTTAGGAACTCCACCACGCACACTTGTTATATGGCCCTGGACAGATATTTTAAAGCTAACTTGTGGCTCTAAGCCACAGAGTGCAGTCAAAGGGTCTCCCTCAGTGATGGACTCCCTCAGGGTATGTCTACACTACCCCGCTAGTTTGAAGAAGTGGGGGTAATGTAGTCATCCGCAGTTGCAAATGAAGCCCAGGATTTGAATTTCCCGGGCTTCATTTGCATGAAGCCGGCCAGCGCCATTTTTAAATGCCGGCTAGTTCGAACCCCGTGCCGCGCGGCTACATGCAGGAGTACAGCTAGTTCGGATTAGAAGCCTAATCTGAACTAGCTACTCCGTGCCGCGTGTAGCCGCGCGTCACGGGGTTCGAACTAGCCGGCATTTAAAAATGGCGCCGGCCGGCTTCATGCAAATGAAGCCCAGGAAATTCAAATCCCAGGCTTCATTTGCAACTGCGGATGACTACATTACCCCCGCTAGTTCGAACTAGCGGGGTAGTGTAGACATACCCTCAGAGAGTGCTCCCCGAAGCATTGTTCCTGAGGTAAGCCTTGAGGAATATAACCTCTGGTGCACTTATGGAAAGAGGCCAGCATCTGGTTCTTCCCAAGTTAGATCCCTCTGCTAGTTGAGGTTGGGCATGAGGATGTAGGTTGGTGATAGAATCTCATGTGGGACATTATAAAATTTCACTTCGAACAACTCCCTACTATTTGGTAGTGGGTCTTTCAGAATCCAAGGGATCCCAGTCCTGCTGCACAGGATCTACAGGAGTCCTGCTCAAGGCTCCTGGTGGTGCCAGGACCCTACTATATCTGAACCCGGTTGTGGGTTTCTAGCACAGCTGGTAGTACTCAGGATTCTTGTGCTCAATGTGTTAGGAAAAGATTTTGCTTGCGCAATGTCGATAGGCAGAATTGAACCTACAGGGCGAGTGGGTATAACGGCGAGGAGAAACCACCAGACTGGCCCCATCCATACTCCACCTTCAGAACATCTACTGTATGCTTACTGGGGGTGGAATGTTGCTGGCCCCGAGCACCCACCCTTCCCATGCTCTGGGGCTGGAGAGGATGGGGCCATATGTACTACTACACCTCCCTGTGGTGCTGGGACCAGGGAGGCTGGGGCCACACATTGTCCCACCTCCCTGTGATGCTGGTGGAGGTCCTGGCTCCCATAAGGCACAGAAACTGGGCAGAAGGGTTGGGCAGAGGACGTGCCTTCCCTAGCCCTACCTTTACTCACCTGGGAATGTGGGACTTCTGGATCTGACATCACGAACCTCTATTGCTTGAGCTAAAAGCCAGCTGGCTCTCAGCTAAGGCTGTAGACCAAACTCATTCTCTCTCTCTCTTTCTCTCTGTAAGTGGTCTAAGAGTCACTACATGGGGCAGAAAACCACACCCAGGTGATGTGTGGGTTACATACTTCTCCTAGCTGAGGAAGCACATCCTGAGCATCAGAGACCCAGTTGAACTCCCTCTCTCTCACTCTCTACTACATGGGACAGTGAATCTGTGGGTTACACTCAGCTCATACACAAAACAAGGGTAGAAGAAAGTTCTTGAGTCTCAGCTTCACATCTGCAAAGTGGAAAAACAAATAGCTACTTCACAGTGGTAATGGGAGAATTCATTAGCAGTTATAGAGCACTATGGGTTTAACCTGGCAAGTAGTTCAGCATGGGCAAACCCCTGCATCTGCACAGAGCCCCACTGATCTCTGTGGGTCTCTGTGTGGCGTAAAAACCTATCTATGCATGTGTCCCTGCAGTGCAGACCCTAGAATTACTGCAGCCTAACATCAATTATAATTTCCACTTGCTCAGACATTATTTCTCTGGCAGACACACTCATTTGAATACACGTATCTGGAAAAGCTGTAGATAACAATTATTGTTTCCAAGCTGACTGCCCACATGCACAACTGGAACTAATGAGCAAAGGAGAGTATGTGACTATGATGTGATTATAAACAGATCATTCAGCATTAAAATACTGTCTGAGCATAAATAATGTTTTTTATAATCTGGCAATTCTTTAGACACTCTGTGCATCATTAACTTTCTGAACTTTACATAATTATTGGCATGTAGAATAATTGTTCAGATCCTTTCTCAGGTTATAGGGTTTTTGGTCACCCTGTGCTAATATTTACTCTGCCTAAATATATGAAGGCATCGTGTCTTTGGGAAAGGATGATTGCAGGAATTATAAATCTTCTGTCTGAGTGGAACTAATTACTGAAATGAATCAAAGTCCTCTCTGCTGATGCAGTACTAGTGTAAATCCTTTAAGACACAATCTTGCACCCAATGAAATCAATGAGCGCTTTGCTATGGACTTTCAATAGCTACAGGATTAGGCCTTAAGTAAAAAGCAATAATAATATCCATGGTTTTGGACTGTCAATTGCTTATTAATTATAGATCACAAAAGTAAAGCTCCTAAAGCAGAAATAACATGTTACACCTGCAAAGCTGTTCATTATTGAGAGTTCTGCCACCTCCTAAATCTTCCAAGCCTAGAATTTTATTGAAGCTTATGGAGAATAATGACATTTTTTCTTACAACTTGTAGAGATCTCCTTACAAAAAACAACAACAACAACAACAACAACAAAAACCCACCCCATTGCATGATCCATAGAAATGTATTTTGTACCATTCTGGAGACATGAATGGATAGTCAAGATTTCCTAGGATGTTTCTCTCCCGCTCCCCCCGCCCCCACATACACCTATTCAGCAGCCCACTTGATTCAGCCCACCTTGAAAAAATGCTTAAAAAGCTGACACCAACAAATAAGTTATTTGCAGTGTTAGAAACTTAGTGCAACTCAGAGGTACACATGGATTTCCCACTTTCCTCTGGGCAGAAAGGAGTTCAGCTACTTTCACAGTAGCCTACAGAGACTTATTCATGCAGTCTGGGTCCATGCTGTGGGATGGAGACTAGACAGGATGGGGAGAGGAGTTGATGCACCCAGGGACAGGGTCCTCCAGAAATTGGGGGGGGGGGAGATAATGCTCTTCCTAATCTATATCTTCATGGATACTTTATGGGTCCCTAAGAATATAGGACTGGGATGGCCCTGGTATCATAGCTTGGCATTGTGAAGTGTTTTTATGGAAGGGGTCCAAATACTGCCCTTTCTCAGAATAATGTATGGGGCTGGGAGAGGGGATTTCCACAAAAAAGATCTGAGCAGAGATTTCCTCCCCTAGACTTCCCTTTTGCATGTAACCATTCTTCCAGCAGAAGTTGGCAGCAACAAGGGTGCAATTCAATATCTAGGGTTCCTCTTAAAACTATAATATAGTCATGATAGCCTCCTCACAGTAATCTTAGAAAACTTAACTGCACCCTTGAGGCAGTGACATGTGGGAGGGATATGGGAAGAGGGTCAAATGACCCCTCAAGTTAGCCTGCCAGGTGAATTGCGTAGCTGAAGTCGAAGTAGCTTAACTTGGCTTTTTGTGCTGTCTACCCAGCAGGAAGTCGAAGGAAGTCTTTCTTTGACTTACCTTACTCCTTGTGAAATGAAGGTTACAGAAGTTGGATTAAGAAGCCCGCTATTTTGAAATTATTTGGAAATAACGGGCTTGCTGTGTAGACACACACATTGCTATTTCAAAATAAGCATGCAGTGTAGACATAGCCTCCCTTTGCCTCTCCCCGGCAAGTTCAGCTGCTCTCCCTGGCAGCCGGACAGTGGGATGGAGCCACTTCTGCCTGAGAGAACACAGTGACTCCCAGGCAAGCTGTCTCAGGCAGAAGCGGCTCCATCCTGGTACCCACTTGGCTTCCAGGGAGAGCAGCTGAATGTGCCAACGGAGAGGTTCAGGAAGGGGACAAAGAAAGCCTCTCCTGCCCTCTTGCCCCATCCCTCCCCTGAGGTAACGTGGGATAGGTAACGTGAGACCAGGTTTGGTGCAAGGGTCACTGGTCAGGAGAAACACTTGGGCTGGTCATGTGTCCTTTAGTTTGTGGGGGAGACACCAGTCATCTATGCACCTTTGAGGGCCTCTAAAAGAGGCAATATTTCCTCACTCATGAGCAATGAGTCTGTGTATAACAAAAGAGACATTTTATTAAAAAGGGAAGTGAACCAAGCATAACTTTGGGAAAATACTGCACTCACATTCCAAAACATGCGATCATAAGACAGCACCCATCCCAGAGTACACTGGGCCACATTCACCTTGAAGAGTGAAAGTCTGACAAACAAAAGTTTCTGTACCTTACTACTCCCTTCTCCCTCCACTGCACCCCACTTACAGCTGGTCAGTGAAGACCCAGAGTTCAGAGGTGTGTTCACATGAATTCACCTCCTACTTTGGTCTTGGAGGCAAGATAGGTGCTCTCCCACCTATCTTCACTTGGTTTGAAGATTACACTGGGTTGTAGGCCTGAGGTAGAAGTATAGAGGCTTGCCTGTCGCAGCAGTGCTCATGCCTAAACGCAGAAATTTAGTGCATATGGAAATGACCATTGAGTAGGCATTTTATGGATTACAATAGTGCATCACAACAATGACATCAGTGATCAGACAATAACAATAATTAAAGAAAATCTTTTCAAACCTTGATGCTAGTCTCAGCAGAGGTACAAAACCACATCATCTGATTTTCCAAATTCTCATCCTGAAAAAGACCTGGACTTGAGGGAAGGAAAAAAGTAGAAATTCCAGCAATTTCCTCTCTCCTATGGTATGTTATTTCTAAGTTGAAGACAATGAGACCCTGAACTATCAATTCAATTCAATGAGATTTTACTGGCATGGCAAACTAGATATGGCATCAAATGATGAGTGGAGATGTATATAAATTCTATAATGTATGTACAATCAAGAATATAAATTATGAATATCTGCATTGACAATATTTCAAAAAAAATTCAGAATGCATAAAGTAAACTCAAAGAATCCTTATATTTACCTAACATTATTCTTTGAATATTTTTCTTATTTTGCTGTACAATGTATCATAGAATCATAGAATTAGAGAGTTTGAAGAGAACATATGAAATCATTGAATCCAACCCCCTGCTAAAAGCAGGACATATCCTAACTAAATCATCCCAGCTAGGTCTTAGAGTCATAGAATACTAGGACTGGAAGGGCCCTCGAGAGGTCATCGAGTCCAGGCTCCTGCCCTCATGGCAGGACCCAGTACTGTCTAGACCATCCCCAATAGACATTTATCTAACCTCTTAAATATTTCCAGAGATGGAGATTCCACAAGCATCCTAGGCAATTTATTCCAGTGTTTAACCACCCTGACAGTTAGGAACTTTTTCCTAATGTCCAACCTAAACCCCCTCGCTGCAGTTTAAGCCCATTGCTTCTTGTTCTATCCTCAGAGTCCCAGAAGAACAAGTTTTCTCCCTCTTCCTTGTGACACCCTTTTAGATACCTGAAAACCGCTATCATGTCCCCTCTCAATCTTCTCTTTTCCAAACTAAATAAGCCCAATTTTTTCAGTCTTCCTTCATAGGTCATGTTCTCTAGACCTTTAATCATTCTTGCTGCTCTTCTCTGGACCTTCTCCAATTTCTCCACATCTTTCTTGAAATGTGGCGCCCAGAAATGTTCATAGTACTCCAACTGAGGCCTAATCAGCACGGAGTAGAGTGGAAGAATGACTTCTCGTGTCTTGCTCACAACACACCTGTTAATACATCCTAGAATCATGTTGGCTTTTTTTGCAACAGCGTCACACTGTTGACTCATATTTAGCTTGTGGTCCATTATAACCCCTAGATCTTTCTGCCGTACTCCTTCCTAGACAGTTGCTTCCCATTCTGTATGTGTGAAACTGATTGTTCTTTTCTAAGTGGAGAACTTTGCATTTGTCCTTATTAAATATCATCCTGTTTACCTCAAACCATTTTTCCAATTTGTCCAGATCATTTTGAATTATGGCCCTATCCTCCAAAGCAGTTGCAACCCCTCCAAGCTTGGTATCATCTGTAAACTTAATAAGCATACTCTGTATGCCGATATCTAAATAGTTGATGAAGATATTGAACAGCACTGGTCCCAAAACAGAGCCACAAGGAACCCCACTTGTTACTCCTTTCCAGCAGGATTGTGAACCGTTAATAACTACTCTCTGGGAAAGGTTATCCAGCGAGTTATGCATCCGCCTTATAGTAGACCCATCTAAGTTGTATTTGCCTAGTTTATTGATAAGATCATGCGAGACCATATCAAATGCCTTACTAAAGTCTAGGTATACCACATCCACCGCTTCTCCCTTATCCACAAGATGAGGTCTTTATCAATCCCGGACTTAAAAACCTTAGGGATAGAGATTTCATCTGTCTATGGCTACATCTAGACTATGGGCTTGTTCTGGAATCCCGGAGTTATCCTGGAAAAACTCTGCCGTGTTCAGGGAATGCATCTGTTGTTCTGCTTTTTCTTGCAGAAGAGCAGACACGCCCTTTTGGAAGCCCTGTCTTCCTCCTTCCATGAGGAAGAAGGGCTCTTCCAAAAGAGGAGGATTTTCCAAAATTTGGCTCAGTGTAGGTGGGCAAAATTTTGGAAAAGCCTCTTCCAAAAATACTAATTGAAAAAGAAACACAAATTGCTCATTGCCAGATCATTGTAATCTAGACATAACCTAAATGATTTTTTTTAGAAAAGTAACATTGCTAAGGGGGCTTCATATTTCATCTGAGAGAGAGGCAAGAGAAAACATATGGGAGTATTATCACTTTGAGTGCCCTCTGCCTGACTTTTTGGATAAAGCTGATAAAATATTGGTTGCTCACTTGTAGGTCTCGAATCCATTTATCATTAAAAAAACTGGGGTCAGTTGAGTTGACCAAGGAGTTCCTTAGTGACAAGTCCCTCCAAACCCAGTTTTCTTTTGCTGATTGTATGGATAAGCTGATGAGAGCAGGGGTGCATTAAGGCATATAAAACAGCAGGAATACAAATCTTCTACCTGTTTTGCTGTACATGTGCATGCAAGATTTAAAATGTACACTTTTAGGTGCCATTCCTACAAATATTTGATGGATGCTGTGGACTGTCTTGGGTAATATTTGACAGACTGCAAGTGAGACTGATTTGATTGCACATTGATCCCTAACTTTGTCCAAAACAAAACACCACACCTGCAAACTTTTTGAAAAATTTCTTTTTTCAGTGTTTATTTCTCAACAATGCATATCTCAAATGACCTCTAATTTGGACCGTTACCCCTACCATGCATTCTCCTGAGGGATACCACATTTCAAAGTGCCCTATTAAACATGTTGATTTTAGAAGACTTAGAAAGATCAGCCTTTAAACAGAACTTGTGGAGCAACCTACAGTGAAAAACATATTGACTTAACTAGAAGGGGGAGGAGTCACTGTGGGTATGTCTACACTACCCTCCTAGTTCGAACTAGGAGGGTAATGTAGGCATACCGCACTTGCAAATGAAGCCCGGCATTTTAATTTCCCGGGCTTCATTTGCATAAACTGGGCGCCGCCATTTTTAAATCCCTGCTCGTTCGAAACCTGTGCCGCGCGGCTACACGCGGCATGGACTAGATAGTTTGGACTAGGCTTCCTAGTCCGAACTACCGTTACTCCTCATGGAATGAGGAGTAACAGTAGTTCAGACTAGGAAGCCTAATCCGAACTACCTAGTCCGTGCCGCGTGTAGCCGTGCGGCACGAGGTTCGAACGAGCAGGGTTTTAAAAATGGCGGCGCCCAGTTTATGCAAATGAAGCCTGGGAAATTCAATTCCCGGGCTTCATTTGCAAGTGCGGTATGCCTACATTACCCCGCTAGTTCGAACTAGCAGGATAGTGTAGACATACCCTGTGGGATTATGCTGGTCAAACAGAATTTAGTCCCCAAGCCTTTAGAGGATTGGACTGACAGATGCTGCTATTATAGATACACATTATGAATGTATATTGAGCCTGATTATGTCTGTACTTACACTTGTGTGTTAATGAGGTGCTACTCCAAGAAATTAAACAGGACTAAAACTCATGAGGGACCACAGTTTGGCCCTTCAGATGCATGTAAGAATATTCAAGATAACTTTATTATTTAATAACATCAGTTCTACAAATTTAAACCACTATTGCTAATGTTGTTTCTAACAGTTTAGATACATTTATATAGTTGTTTTAAAAACATAATTAGGAATTTTGCCTCAGAAAAGAGTACTAAGAATAGCAGGCTGTATCTCCTAGGGTATGTCTACACTACAGCACTAATTCAAACTAACTTAGTTCGAATTCGAATTAGCGCATCCAGACTTAAAAACTAGTTCGAATAACATTTTGCTAATTCGAACTAGCATGTCCACTCTGAGTGAAACGAGGTTAAGGATAGCCGGAAGCAGTGCCAGCAGGGCATCAGATTAGGACTTAGAGCCTGGAGCTGCTGTCTCAGGCTAGCCAAGGGCTGTGCTTAAAGGGACCCAATCCCCACCCCGGACAGACAGTTCTCAGGGGTTCCCCGCTTGCAAAGCAGTCCTGGCTTGGAGTGCCCTGAGTGCCCACACTCGGCACATCACAGCACTCAGCCATCAGCCTGGCTGCACTTGCCGCAGGCTGCCATCCGGGGGGGGGTGTGTGTCAATCGGGGGGCTGCAGGAGAGCTTCCACCCCGAGGAGCCCGCAGAGCCAGCCCAATCCTCCCCATCGTGGGCTCGTACCCCATTCCTCCCTTACCTCCTTCCACTTACCCCTCCCTAGCCCCCCTTCCTGATGTACAAAATAAAGGACACATGTTCAAAAATAGAAACTCTCTTTATTGAACAAAACTCGGGGAGACTGGGAAAAGGAGGTGGGAGAGGGGAAGAGAGAGGGTGGGAGAGGGGAGGGCAACTAAAATGATCAGGGGTTTGGAACAGGTCCCATATGAAGAGAGGCTAAAGAGACTGGGACTTTTCAGCTTAGAAAAGAGGAGACGGAGGGGGGATATGATAGAGGTCTATAAAAGCATGAGTGGTGTGGAGAGGGTGCACAAAGAAAAGTTCTTCTTTAATTCCCATAATATAAGGACTAAAGGACACCAAATGAAATGAATCGGTAGCAGGCTTCAAACTAACAACAGAAAGTTCTTCTTCACAAAGCAAATAGTCAACCTGTGGAACTCCTTGCTGCAGGAGGCTCTGAAGGCTAGAATTATAACAGAGTTTAAAGAGAAGTTAGATAAAGTCATGGAGGTTGGGTCCATGGAGTGGTATTAGCCAGGGGGTAGAAATGGTGTCCCTGGCCTCTGTTTGTAGAAGGCTGGAGATGGATGGCACGAGACAAATGGCTTGGTCATTGTCTTCGGTCCATCCCCTCCAGGGTACCTAGTGTTGGCCGCTGTCGACAGACAGGCTACTGGGCTAGATGGACCTTTGGTCTGACCCAGTACGGCCATTCTAAACTCAGGGCTCAGGGTCGGGGGTTTCAGTGGACCACCTTGATTTTCATGCAAACCTGCTCCTGGGTGGCCAGGCTGGCAGCTATCCTGCCCTAGACGGCCACTTTCCTGTGCATAGTGCGGAGGTCGTGGATGAGGTCCATGATGTCTGCACTAGACCAGGCGGGCACCCATCTCTTGCGGACCCACGCAGGCTCCCCGGAGCCGCCAGCCTGGTCCCGGGAAGAGGCGGAGGTCTGGGTGGCAGGAGGTGGGTGGCTCGAGCCGTGCCAGGTGCAGGGTCTGCTGGCTGGGTGCTGGCAGGCTTGCACCTGGCACGGGCACCGTAGCCAGACCATGGCCCTTTAAGGGCTCCGGGCCGGCAGGGGGGCAGAAGAGTTTCCCTGGTGGTGCCCAGAGTGGCCACCAGGGAAAGCTGGGAAGGGCTAGCCTCCCACTAGTTCGAATTAAGTGGCTACACAGCCCTTAATTCGAACTAGTTAATTTGAACTAGGCGTTAGTCCTCGTGGAATGAGGTATACCTAGTTCGAATTAAGCGCTCCGCTAGTTCAAATTAAGTTCGAACTAGCGGTTTGTATGTGTAGCGCCTATCAAAGTTAATTCGAACTAACGTCTGTTAGTTCGAATTAACTTTGTAGTTTAGACATACCCCTAGAGAGTAAATCTGCTTAATTATATAGTTCTTCAACTAGATTTGTATCTTCAGAATGATCAATTCCTGTTGTTATTTTTTATAAATGTTCACTCACATGTCCGTGATGAATCCTATATATGACAGTAGAAATAGACTACTTCATTTAAATTGATTAATTGGTAATAAGTGCCAAGTTACTTTTTTATTTACTCCTGGTACAATTCTAAGTTTTCAGGAGCCTGGTTGTCGATTCTTTAATGATGCACATTGTCCGCTTTTAATTACTCAGGAAAATGTTATGGTAAAAAACCTTCCAATTTCATAAGATTGTAAATTAAATGACTGAGCTGAGTGAGCAAAGAAGCAAATTATATAGTATGTTAATGACACTCCCAAAATCTTGGGTGAGGAACTGAGGCATCAGCTGAATACTTATTAGAAGCTTCTCTATAAACACTAGTTGTATATGCCTATGAAAAATATTACTTTTACATGTCTTTTCTTTTCTTTATGTTCAATTCTTATCATGCAAGAGATTATCTAAGACAGTACATGGCATACATACATCACTCTCTGTATGGATGAGAAATTTTAATTGACTCCCAAAATGTGTCAGATGTTGATTACTTAATACAAAATAAATAAAATGCCTTACCAGATAACAAATTTTTAATCAAATATCTCAAAACTTTTAGAGTCTGTTTCATTAGAGCAATATGTATTGTCTCTGTTCCTATCAATGTCAGTGGGTGCAGTTAGATGGCAAATCAAATGGAAAGATGAGAAAAAAAATGGTAGAAATGCTGGTTCCAAAAGCTCCTAAATTGTACCAGTTCCTTTGTTGTCCACAGTCTTCAGGGGGAAAGAGAACAACACTAGTCTTTACTCCATAAATACAAAAGGAAAATCAAAGGTAAATGGAGAATGAACTTTTCCTCACAGTCCACAGAAAATATTTTCAAGAAAAAAATACTTTGGGTGAAACAAAGCAGGCATAGGTGATGTTGAAGGAACACTAGGTGGATCTTAAATCTTTCAAGAAATTATTTAAGAACTATTCTTTCATATACAGATTACTTTGAATATGTCCTCTAATACTCACGTGTGCTGCATATACCAAGGGTAGCATGCAGCAAATATTAATTTGTGCATTTGTATTCCAAGTAAGGGTTTATAATCTGAGATACTGGCTCAATTGATAATGTTATGACATTACAGCAGATCCTGTTTGCTTCACATATCTTTTGTCACATTTTGACTTAGCGTGTTATTGCAGAGTAAGAAACACCCATGGATTATTTTTAGTTTTGTATAACTTTCCAAATAATTTTATATGAAAGTTACCCTTACATGGAACATAAATCATTTGAGATTTTCAAATAAATAAATAAATAAATAAATAAATAAATAATAATTATTATTATGACTACTACTACTACTACTAATCTATTTTCTCTTAAAAATTGAAGAGAAAGATTATTGGGGATGAAAATCTTGGTTAACCTTATACAATAAGAAAGGAGATTTGAATGGGCAAGGCCATAACAAAAACATAGAAGACAATAATCTAGAATAAATCTAGATAATATCTCTAAATCTCTCAGAAACACCATTTCAGAATATCAAAATGTAGAAATAAAGATGTCTTTCAAGGTTTTTAGATAACTGTTTGACACATGTCCATTAGAGTTAAAAGCCAAGGGTGAACCAGAAAAGTGAGATCACACCCAAAACCTAGTGATCGCAATGGAAGGATTTTGGATCAGACTTATGGTAAATATAAAGAGATAGAGTATGTCTGCACTACAGCATTTTTTCTGGATTAATGGCCATTATTCGGGAAAAACATTATTTGCGTCCACACTGCAATAGCGTTATTTCGACAAAAAGTCAAAATTAGAGAGGGCTCTTTTCAACAGCGGTAAACCTCATCCTATAAGGAATAATGCTTTTACCAAAAAAGGTGTGTGTGGACACGGAAGAGGGATTTCTGTTGAAAAAAGAGGCCTCCAGGAAATAACACAGGTGCCCTACTAGTCGCTCCATCCACACTCATCACAACTCTATAGTTCCTGTCTCCTGGAAGCTCTTAAAGCTACAGACACCTGGGACAAGGCTTGTGGCAGGAAGCCAGCCCTGTGAGCTAAAAGTCACTGCGCGGCTGGCAGTTTCACAGTTGCAGGCTCCCGTGTTACAGCCACAAGCCCCCCAAGAGTCCACTGGCCCTCCCAGAGAGCATGTCCAGGGCTCCCAGGAGCCTGCCAGGGTCCGGAAAAGGTGTGTGCCATCCTGCTCTGGGGTGGAGATCCTGGCCCTCATGGAGGTGTGGGGCAGGGAGGAGACACTCCAGGATCTCTGCTTCAGACGGCGCAATACCGATATATATGACTGGATGGCTGACAGCCTGGCCATGAGGGGCACCACAGGAGCCTTGAGCTGGTAAAGAGTAAAGTAAAAGAGCTCCAGTAGGGCTACACAAAGGCAAGGGAGCGCAGCTCTCGCTCAGGGGCAGGACCCGACTCCTGTCCCTACTACAATGAGTTTCACTTGCATCCTGGATGGCAGTGCAGCCCCTTTCCCACTGCTGGTTGTGGAGTCAGGGCTGGAGACACCTGTCATTGCCCGGCCGGAGGTCCCAGTCCACACTGAGGAGGAGGACAAGGAGGAGCTAGAGGAGAAGGAAGAGACGGCCATCACGGTGACCACACTCACCTTGGAGCTGGTACCCCAGGGCCTGGGTGTCTCCCAGGTATCCTCCGAGGCTGGGGAGGGATCATCAGGTGAGTGCCCTTAGTTTTTCACACACACAGTGCGGGGGTGGTGGGTGCTGAGGGGCTGTTGTGCAATCATCGCTTGGAATTCTTGGCCTGGCACGCACACTGCAGTCTGTGCCCATGAATGCACATGCAGCACCAGTCTGCGAGGCAGCCCCAGGAGGCAGACCGGGAGCACCCTTGGGCTCCTGCTCACAGGCTCTGGGGAGGCCACACATACTTCTGAACCCCAGGGTGGACACTGTTCCACCACCAGCCACCGCTGGAAGGAGGCTGAGGACAAGGGCACATGGACACCTGCACATAGACAGAGGAGTGCTGTACACAGCATACAAGCATGCCTGCACCCACTCCCGGGGAAAGCGCTACCAGGCACAGACAAGTGTGCGGCCCTGATGGAAGCCCAGACAGATCGAGGCCACTCTTTCGCCCATGGGATCCCAGTGTGGCTGGACATTTCCGTTGCCTGATTGTCTGTGGGACGGGTGGGGGAGCCAAGAAAGCAAAGTCCCCTCTGTGAGGCAGGGCCCACTATCCAGGCCACACATGGCCTTGCTCCCAGTACATTGCCATCCTCTGCCCCGAGAACTGTTGCTCTCAGCTCACAGAGGAGGGCAATGCCTCAGGGAGAGTGTTTCCACGGATGACTGACCACCTCTCTTTATTCTCCCCAGTTAGACCAGCCATGACTGTGGGGCAATCACCACCAGCCAAGCCAGCTGCCCAACCTCGGGAGAGCCAGAGGCACTGAAGGGTCCACAACAACCTGATGAGGGAGGACGTGTCCATTCTCTGGGACATGCAACTAACACTGGTCTGGGACGACACCCAATGGTGGGCCCAAATGTGGACCGAGCTGGTACAGCAGGGCCGCAACATTTGTCCTGGAGATAATGGCCTACTCAGCCCCAGTCCTGCTCTTTCCCTGCTCCAGCTACTCCTCTCCCTGCCATGCCTGCCCCTGCCCCCCTGCCATGCCTGCCCCTGTCCTCCCTGCCATGCCTGACCCCATTCCAGCTCCCCCTTCTGCCTATCCCACTAAGCTCCCTCACCACCAAGGTCCCTGGACCCAAGATGGAACTTACAGCCGCACCACATGCCACTCTCAGACACAGGTCTGAGCCTCTCCTCCCTCCCCATAGCCAGGTTCTGAGTCCCTCTCCTCCCCAGTTACCTTTTATTGAAAAAAAATCCAAAGAATTATTTTTAAACACAAAACTGGTCTTTTTATTGAGTCTATGGAGGGAAGGGGTTGTTGTGGGAAAGGCAGAGAGGGGAAGGCACAGGCCCCTAGTGGGGAGGCCCTGGGGAGAGTTACTGGGGTCCTTGAGAGAAACTCTCCCTCAAGGCCTCCCAGATGTGCACCCTCACCTGATGGGCCTGGTGGATGGCAGCTCAAAGGCCCGTCCTTCCCAGCAGGCCTCTGCCCCCCATCCTGGTAGGAAGGCCTCCCCCTTATGAAAAAACACAACAAGCTGAGACCACCTAAGGGATGTTGTGCTTCCCCACATCGAGGTGGGTCAGGAGGCACCTGAACCTCACCTTCAAGCAGCTGAAGGTGCATTCCACCTGGATGCAGGCCCTACCCAGGCGGGCATTGAAACGGTCCCTGCTTAGGTCGAGGTGGCCGGTGTAGGGCTTCATCAGCCACATCATGAGGGGGTAGGTCATGTCCCCCATGAGGCACAGTGGCATCTCCACTTCTCCGACCCTGAAGTCCTGCTGGGGGAAGAATGTGCCAGCCTCCAGCTTCTGATAGAGTCTGGAGTTTCTGAAGATGCGGGCGTCGTGCAACGAAAATGTCTGAAAACTGTCTGTCATGGTCGACCGAGGCCTGCAGCACCATCGAGAAGTATCCCTTCCTGTTGATGTACTGGGCAGCTTAATGTTCTGAAGCTCAGATGGGGATGTAGTTTCCATCTATGGCCCCCCTCAGTTGGGGAAGCTCAGGGCAGCAAATCTGGTCACAATGGGCTCCAGGTCTCCCAGCTGGATGACCCTGCGCAGCAGGACGGAGTTGGATGGAGTTTATGGCCCTCACCATCTGCAGGAGACAAACAAAGACACAAAGCAGAGAGTCAAAGGGGGTGCCTGAGTCCTTCGTAGGTCCCTGAGTCCTCTCCCATCCCCCACCCCCCACCAAACACCCCAAGAACCACCCCCTATGAAGCCCGTTCCTTCCTCCCCCCACCCCCCGCAGGGCTGTGTGAGAATGGGACTGCAGAACCCTCAGGGACAGGGCTTTCCCTCCACAGCCCACTCTCTGCACCTCCAACCCCCCTATCCCTAGGATCCCTCTTTCCAGTACTCCCTCCACTCCAGGGACTGCAGCCCAAGAGTGCCTTTCCTCCATGAGGAGGGCCCTGACGGTGGACTTTCTCACGCTGAACTGGTTACCCACAGACCGGTAACTATCTGGGATGGCGAGCTTCCAGATGGCGATGGCGACCCGCTTCTCTAGGGGGGTGGCAGGTCGCATCTGGGTGTCCTGTCAACGGAGGGCAGGGGCGAGCCAGGCACACAGCTCCATGAATGTCGCCTTCCTCATACAGAAGTTATGGAGCCACTGCTAGTCATCCACTGTTCCATAACCAGCTGGTCCCACCAGTCAGAACTGGTATCGAGCCTCCAAAAGTGTCTCTCTACCATGGGATGTGGTTGCAAGGGCCTTGCTTCCGCACACAGGCAGAGGTTCACAAAGATGAGCTCAGAGTCGAGCTCATGCAGGGCCATGAAGGCAGCCTGCAGAAACTGCAGCATGGCAGTGTGGGGCCATCGCATACCCAGAGGCAGCTCCAGCTCCATGTCAGGGTGTGTTGTGGTGTTCTGAAGAAAGGCAACCAGAGCACACACTGCAAATGTTTTGCTTTCCCTTGGAGAGGTAGGCAAGCATGCAGAAGAAGCTGAGAAACAGCTGTCCAGGGAGGTCCCTTTAAGCACGTGTCTCAGCTAGCCTTAGACAACAGCACCCAGGAGCTACTGCTGATCTAATGCCCTAACTGGTTCAGGGTGGCCTTAAATGTGAGTTAGCGTCCAATCAGTGTGGACGCTATCTTTCAAAATAGCACATTGCTATTTCGTTGTGCTTTTTGTGTGCAGACATGCTATTTCAAAATAAGCTTTTCTGGAAGAGATCTTCCAGAAAAGACTATTTCGAATGAAGCTTGCAATCTAGACGTAGCCATAGTCACTATAGTGGGATTTTCCCTTCTGTAAAAAATTCTGAGCCTTTGAAAAATGTTACATTCCATAGTGAAATAAAAAAAAAAAAAAACCTCAGGAATCTCAGCCAGCTATCTCAGAAGCCATGGAAGTTCACTGCCAAGGAGCTGGAAGTCCAGAAGCCAGTATTCTCCAGCAGCCTACCAGGTCAGCTTTCACTAAGCCACACGGGTGAATTGGTAGAGTAATTATCTTCTTGGCTTCCATTAGGATTTCATTGAGCCTGATTTCTACTGGACATTTTTTGACCAGCTCTAATCTGACTGTTTATTCTAATAATAGGATACTTTGGGTTAGAATTTAAAAGGATTTCATTCCGGGAAAGTCACTTAGGTTCATATATACATTTTCTAGATGTCATGGAATGCATTTTCAAAAAGGATATAGATAGGTGAATGTGTGACCAATAAAACAACCAGAAATGGTATGGTAGGTGGGATTAATATAAACCTGTGAGGTGAAGCTAAAAATTTTCTTGATGATCCATACTGAATATAGCAGATTGACATGTAGCTTGGAGATTTTTTTTCTATGACGTTATATGCATAAACTGTTTATTCTCAGGCATGGCAAAAATATGTCAGCCTTTATCGCAGCTAGGCTGGGAACTGGAGCCCAATTAAAAGACATTATTATAAATGGAGAAAGTCCATTGTTTGCTTTTGGATTTATAACAGCAATAGCAAGTCATGCATGATTTTATAAGGTATGACAATACTCCATGAGTTCCAGGTATTATAAGAGCATATAGCTAACTAGCTCAGCCTCTCAAAGCTAAATGTGTCAGGATATGACAATCATTTCTTCCCCTAAATATGAAAAGATGTAAAGTTATTATTTAAAATGTCATACTTTGGATGTCTGAGATATACCCCTATAATCAAACATCCCCAATAAATGTTTACCTTATACTTCTTGATGACAGAGAAGCTGAAGGATGTTTCAAGCATGCTAAACATGTCTAGAGTAAATCCTAAACATCATTTCTCATGCACAAAGACTGATTGTTATTTCATAATGAAGGGTTATAGCTAAGCAACTATTTCAGTATTTTGAGCACAGAATTCAGAGCCCTACAGGAGTTCCTGACTCCAACTCACATGCTCCTTACACTGGGACAGGTGAAGTGTGTGAGTGACAGCATAGGGTGCCTATTGAAGCTCAACACAGTTCGGAGCTGGCGGAACTTTCATTCAGACCCCACTGCAGTCTCCATTTGGCTCCCATCTGCCAGCGGAGCCGGGGGTAGAATCTCACATCCAATGCCTAGAAATGACCATGTTCTGCTGATTGCTAGAATAGCTAATTCTGTTAGTTTGCCTAACAGAAAATATCTAGAATTATCTTAGCTGCTTACATGACTGAAAAATAATTCTTTTTGTTTATTGTTTTTTGTAATATCCACAGTTTTATATTTGATATACATAGTGGCCAGACAAATATATTTGGCTATGATTTTCTGTTAATATCTATCAATTGTCCTCGGCATGACTATGGGGCGAAACAAGCTTTCCTCCTTTCTTTGTTAATTTTGATCCATGCTGATGTGAAGAAAGGGTAAACGTTTTCCCTCACAAGAAGTCAATTACTTTGAAAAGGTGTTTCCCTAAAAGGGAATGCTATATTTATAACTGTATAATTAATACATATTATTTACATGATACAACTGTATATTACAAGCTGAAGCGGAGTTTTTTTTAGATTATGCTTCTGGGCCATTGTACCCACAAACTCATTTGATACGTGGTTGTTATTTTAAGAGTATTTTGGTTCTACTTGTCTCTTTGAGGATCAATTTTGATCCTGTTCTAGGTATTCTATCTTGCAGTATGAGTGTGTGATTTAAAGTGATATGAATGCCACATGAAAACTTTTCTTTTGCTATCTGTTAAAGGCTCTGAACTGACAATGAGCTCCTATGTTAGCCAATTCCTATCCCTATGTTTAGCTCCATTGAATTTAGTGGGGCTTTATATAGGTGCAGCGGCCTCTCAGTGTGGTCTGGGGAGTTCACTGGAGGATCAGGACATGAGTCTCTGCAGGTTTCTATCTCTCTCTTTACCTCCCCAGGACTAGGAAAAGAATGAAATGTATATAATATCTTGCTTGTTTTGTGGGTGCTGCTTGTTGCCTGGTTACTGAAGGCCCAGACAAGCCAGGTGATTAAGAAGTGTCAGTGTAGCAAACTGTAAGTAAATGTAATCAAATGCAAGTTGGCAAGAAACTGCAGGGATATAATTAGGAACTTCATGGAGAGAGTCCATCTAACTAGGAAACTCTGAAAGGAGAACCAGGAGCCAGATTCTGAGCTGGCCAGTAAAGCCTTACGTCATTTTGGGCAAAACACTCTGTCCATGATAATTTTAGTTGTTACTTGTATTTATATTTTATTTGTACTTCAGCTTTTAAATAAAATCTAACCTGGCTAATCAATCTCTTACTTTTCCACATACATAAATATGAGCAATCAATACCTTCTGCTAGCTATGTTTTTAGAAGGTTGGAGTGGACCAGAGGCTAAAGTACTATGCAGAAAAACACAGATCACAACAAATATTCAGATTTTTCTCTACATACTCACCACCTATCCATATCTATAATCTACTTTCTCATCATTATTACTCTTCCCTCTGTCTCTTCCCCAAGTATGCCATTCCTACCTTGGGTACTCTACTCAGCTCTCTTGCTCTGATGTCTACTCTTCTTTTCCACCCTCAATGTAAGCAGCAACCACCTACACTTCTCACCACCAATTATGCTCAAAATGGGTGTCCAAATGAGCAGATAGTAAGGATCGCATATATGCCCTGGGATTTATTCAGAAAAAATAATTAAAACAACAAGAGCAGTTTCAATGGTTTGGAGAAAGCAGAGTCCAGACATCAGAAGTCCAAGAAGTTAAAGAATATAGGTTTAGAGTTCTGGGAAGAAGGCAGCAGTCGAAGAGGCAGATGGGTTTTTGAACAGGTTTTTGAAGCATGCTTGTATTGTATTTAGAGGGGAACAGTCCCTAAAAAAGTGAAGGAGGAAAAGGGCAGTGGGGGCAGGAAGTTAGCAGTGAGGAGAGGATAATGTCAAGAAAGCATGCGGAGAGATTGAGAAACCCTGACATCAGTGATGGAACAAAGGGAATAGGTGTTCTGATGGGATTTTGTGGTAGGAGGGAGTTGTCTCTCTTTGAAAAGACAGATACGTTTTTGAATAGCCATTTAGGAAGGGGGAATGTTTTCAGGGAGAATCAAAGGTAGCAAATGAGTAGTGGTTTTATGGGCATGTGAACCAATGAACCTGGAGAAATAGTGCTATCTTGTCAAATATGGCAGAAAAAAGTAGTGCGTATTTTGGGCCAATCTGAGCACCTGCACCTCTGGAATTGTTGCATGAGTTATGAAAGTATAAAAAATTGTTTGAGCCTCAGCTCCAGTTGTGTTGGCTCTGGCATCTCTTTCATTACAAACTAAGAACTGTAAAGAAAAAAGCACACCTGTAATGTAGAAAATCTACAAGCTCGTGGGACTTTCTCCAGAAGACTTCAATGGTTTGGGGAGCAGGAGTGGAAGAAATGCCCCTCTGGAGAGGGGCAGCATGGGCATTACAGTGAGGGAAACAGGTGCAGGTACATAGAATGCTTGGCTTTGGGGGAGGAGAAAGTTTGGTTCTATTGGTGGAGGGGTGGGAGGCACAGTTGGGCTGTGAAGAAGGAAAGGGGAGTTGTCAAGTCTACTCCTGGAGAATTTTTGTCTGTGTCTGTATTGTTACAGACATATTTCCTGGGAGTTATTTTGAAATAAATTACCATAATAACTGAAATTGGCATGATTATGCAGAGTTATTTTGAAAAAAATAAAATTTGCAGAATTTTGCAGATTTGTTAGGGGTGCACAGAATGCCCCCAAGTGACTAGAAAAAAAGAAATTAACAATTGAGTCACCAGAAGAGTGATGCAGTTGGAAAGAGCTGAGAATAGGAGGCTGAAGCTATGTCTACACTATGAGCTTTTTTGGGAGCTGTAGATGAGCGCATGTTTCCTTTTTGCGCAAACCCCCCATTTTGCGCAAGATTCTTATGCCCAGGGATCTTGCGAAAACAGGTTTTTTGCGCAAAAAGGAATCGTCCATACTGCTTCCTTTTGCGCAAAAACCCCTTGCGCAAAAAGGAATGGTAGAAAATATGCTAATGATGTTGCCACTCATGCTAATGAGTCCCTCATTAGCATATTTTCTGCAGAAAAAACTCATAGTGTAGACGTAGCCTAAGGGTACATCTGCACTGCATACTTACTTTGAAATGAGCTATTCCAGAAGAAATACTCCGAAATAGCTTATTTTGAAATAGCACATCTACACTAGAGGGAAGCCTCAAAATTAGTCTGAGGCAGGCTTCCCTAATGTGGACATGCTACCTTGATTTAGAGCCCCAGCACACACTGGGAAGTAATCACTTTGAATGGCCCTGGGGAGGTGCTATTTCAAAATCCACACTACTGCTATTCCAAAATAGCTATTTCAGAATAGGTGTTATTCCTCATGTAATGAGGTTTACACAAGTCAGAATAAGCCATCCATTATTTTGAATTTATTTTAAAATAACGGAATTGCTGTATAGATGCTCACATTGTTATTTCGGAATAACGGGCATTATTGCGAAATAACACTGCTGTGTAGACGCACCCGAAGGCCCTGTGCCATAAAGCCATGACATTGATAGAGAAGTTGTTGATGGTGACAAACTGGCACTTGCAACAAAGCAGATGGGTGTTTTGGGGCAGATGGGTGATACGGAAAGAGATGATGTTCCACAAAGGTGGAACTAAGAGATAAGAGAAGCAATATATACGGCTCTGTCATCTTTCTGCTCCTTTATTGGTTGTCCTAAATTTGTAACTTTCCTGTTTTTAAAATTACATTTGATTTTTTTTCAAGTGAATACCCATTTGTGATATGATTTGTGAAAAATCTGGAACATGAAATCTTTGTTAGAAGACCTAGAGGTTGATTGAATATTTGCAAAGAATTATAACAAAACATTTGAAGGGAGCCAAAGTTGGTGCTTTTATTAACAAATGACTTTAAAACATACTATTTTAAAAAATAATTCTTGCTTCCTGAGTGAGAGAAATTCACATGTAACAGACCTGTTAAGAATTTTTTAAAAGCATGTTAGCACAGTTTGTTGTAATTTTTTAAAAAGAAGTGTTACTTATAGATAAATATAATTGTTATTTAGTCATGCATATTGAAGCATGTTATCATTGACAACAGTTGCTGATTGGAATTATTCTTTATTTATATTGTTTTGTGAGTATAACTAACCCAAGGATTTTTATTATTGCTGGCTGCATCTGAGTTCATTGTAATATTTTTCCTGTAGATTTAATTGAAATATTAGTAATAAGTAAGAATATCCATTTGGAATTTATTTTAAAAATACTTTTTACTTTCTTCTCTGTTACTCTGTTCAGACCAAATAGAATTCTCTTTGTTCTCTTTCTTTATATTTGTAACTTTTTCCATTACTGTTTTTAATTTGAAACAAGCAGTGCTTGTGCAGAGACATTTTATTATGAGGACATTATGGTCTATGCCAAACATTGTTCCACTAGCTCAAGCTAAAACTGCAAGAAAATATTCCAGTCTATGCCCTTTTTTTGGCATTTAATTCCTATTGCTGTTGTTACCGTTAAAAGAACTTACTGCAGTTTAATACTAGTTAATTTATACAATTTTTGTACTAGAAACTGTATAACAAAAAAGATCAGTACTGACAATATTTTTGTCTCTGATGCTCATGGATCTCTGGAAATACATAAATTGTTATTTTTTAAATCTTTAACTATGTACGATAAAAACTAAGGGTCCAATTTCCCTCCTTTTGGAAGCTGATCCTAAACTCCTCATTCAAGGCAATGGAAATTTTGTCTTGAGTAGGATTTCAGTGGGACTTGCACAGTGGAAAGAATCAGAGCCAAAGCTACCTGGATATGTATCACAATACAAATATACTTTTGCTATTCTGAGTTCTATGAATATGGCCAAGGAGGACACAGGAAATGTTAGTAGATAGCACGTCGACTCTTTTTCATCGTGTGTGATTCAGCAGCTTCTCATTTCCTTAATTGCTATCAGTCTGGTCTTAGGTCTGGTATAAAGCCTGTATAAGTGATGTCTGAGTATAAATTAGTTCTGACAATACAAATATACTCTTTCAAAATGGCAGCATACTTACAAATGAGTTACTATTGCACTTAGAGCAGAGAGGGTCAGGACTGTGTACAGTACATACAATACCAATGGAACGGACCTAGCTATTGATAGCGCTGCCATGATTTTGTTTGTACTATAAAACAAACTTAGCATCTTTATTTTTCAGAATCTGGCTATGTTGACACAAAGGACAATTATGTCTGCCAAGAGAATAGCACTCTTTGAAAATTAAGCCTGAGATGTTTTACATGCAGATGCCCAATTAATAAAATATATCAGCAATTATTGTAATAGTCATAATGAGAACTGGAAAATAACTATAGGCTTTCTACAAAGTTTAAAACTTTTACATGAATTTGCTTTGGTCACATTCACATCCCCCTGTGTTTTGTTTTTTGAGGTTATTTGAGTAATCAAATTTTGCTAGCCCAACTTAGCAGAAACCAGGCTTCAGAACTGCCTAACTCTTCAGGTCCTTTCTGGCTGTGGAATCTATGAAACTGATAAGGGCAGTGAGTTCTTCTGAGTGGTACAAACAGTGACAAATTGCTGTCACATCAGTGTGATTCTGTAGCTAGAGCCCCGGACAGGTAGTTAGGAGAGCTGGATTCTATTCCTGCTCTGCTACTGGCCTACCTTGTGTCCTTGAGCAAGTCACTTCATCTTTTTATGTCTGTTTCTGCTCCCACCATTGTCTGTATCATTTATTCAAACTGTAAGTCCTTCACGGCATGTACAGTTTCTAGCATAATGGTGCTCTGGTCTTGCTGGGGCCTCTCGTTGATAATATAATGCAATAATACATAATTTCCTGCCTGCATTTTCATTTATGCTGCTCATTTATTTTGCTCCTAACTCACTAGTGATCAGTGTTGATGGACAGATAAGAAAGACATGATGGAAAAAGTGTACAGTTCCCAGAATAATAACTCTTCTATTAGCTACAAGAAAGTCTTCATTGAACAGGAAGGGGGAAATGACGGCATGAAATCAGTGGGAATGAGGGAGAGAGGTGAGTAAATGTTATAAAACATTTGTAGAATTTTTTTTCTCATAACAATTTATCAGAGGATGCTTAAGTAGTGTGTCATAAATAATGCATGAAAAAGAAGAGGAAACAGTTCCTCCCTCACCCCCCTTAAAAGAAGGGGCCTTTATGGAAATAAACAAACAAATAAAAAAGGGATTGACAATGACATATGTGAACATTGATCAAATGGGTAATAGCTCCCTTCTTCTGCATAGCGAACATACAGCCACTGTACATATTTAATGGCTAGTTTGTGAAGATAAGCATAAATAAATGCACATTACAATGAGTAAACAAAGTGATATATGTACACATATAAAAGCAATTAATATTTTGGGTTTCTTTATAAAAGGAGGCATGAGTACACATAACTCATTTGCTAATGTAATTATGAGGCAGTTCTGTATAGATGGTTTCAGAATATGGATTAAATCCTATTTATAAATGAGTCATGTATCTCTTACATGCTCTCACAATGTTTAATTCCAGAAAATTTTGTTTAATGTTTTCCATATTAATACATAACAATATATATAGTAGCCCAGTGTCTGTGAGTCTGTAATGCTGAAATGCTGGATGTTCCCTCTGGGCGGCACTGTTGCTGAAATGCTGGCTGTTCATTCTGGGCGGCCCGTGCTGCACGGGGAGTGCGGGACCCAAACGGCCGCTTGCGCCAATTGCTCCCCCGCGGCGGCCCGACTGAGAGGCGCAGAAGTCAGCCAAGCACCACGGCGGGAGGCGAAGGGGGGTGAGGCGGTGACATGCGGCATGAGAGCAGCTCTAGGCCCTGCCCCCTGGCTGTGAACGTTACCACCCCGCCCCCCTTCACCTCCCGCTGTGGCACTCGGTGAACTTCTGTGCCGCTCAGCCATGCTACCGCATGGGAGCAAGTGGTACAAGCGACTGTTTGGGCTCTGTGCTCCCCAAGCAGCATGGGGAGTGTGGAGCCCAAACAGCCATTTGGGCTCTGCAGTCCCCCGAGTGAGAGGCAGAAGGGGGAGGAAAAGAGAAAGAGAGAGGCAGGAGGGAGAGGAGAAGAGAAAGAGAGGCAGGAGGCGGAGGAGAGCTGAAAGAGAGAGGAGGAGGCAGTAGGAGGAGGAAAAAGAGAGAGAGAGAGATGGAGCGAGAGACCGGAAGCTCAGGAGAGAAGACCGATGTGGAGGAGAGACCTGAAAATCCTGTCTTATGATGGGCTAATTGGCTAGTTGTTAAATAGTGTTCCAAAAGCAACCATATTTTGAACCTCTGAATACCGGGGTATACAGATGAACTTGCTGGATGTGGGGATAATGGAAGATGGAGCCACTAACTAATCTCCTGGTTTTTTTTTTCAAATCAAATCGAAATTAGTAGTGACTGGAAGTGTCAAGGGGTAACCACCCCCCACCCCTCTCGGTCCCGAAGGATTGTGGGGCAGGAGTGGACCCGCGTTAGCTTCATGGAGGAGCCCGCCCTGCCCGCTGACAATTTACTCTAGGCCCGCCGGTCGGGGTAGGGTTCCTACGTACCGGGGGTGAACCCCAGTACAGCCCGCACCACCCTTTCTTCCCATGGCCCCTGTACAGTTCGGACTTATACTCAGTCTGCCTCCCATCAGGCTTATAGTCCCCTGAGCGGGAGATTGTTCCTCAAGGTTTCAGTTGGTCTGATAGTGGCTTGAGCCCACGGGTGTGGTGTATGAGTGCTTGGTCCCTCCTTCACTCCCGAATTCCGTCCCCAGGACCCTAAGGGTAGGCCGCTTGGCCCTTACCCAAATGGTGAAGATTGCGTCATCGTCTCCTCACCACCCCTCTCGGGGTTATTACCGGCCGGCTGTGCCAGCACACCCCCATCCTGGGTCTCCTTCCTACCTCCACTAGAGTATGTGTCTGCGGGGCAGCAGTTCCCGAGGTGGCGCTGGTCTTTCCGGCGTCTCTTCCCGGTTCCACGATCGGGGTGGGGGGGCTCAGCGAGTCTGCCGTGTAGTCGGACCCCTCGGGACCTCAAAGGCTTTGGGTACTTTCCGGGTTGGTTCTCCGGTCCTGGCCCTCCTCTGATCAGTCCTCCGTGCATTCGGCCCCTTCTGGCTTGGGCCTGGGATCGGCGTCGGCCTCCGACGCGTGTCTGACATTCCCCTCCTCGCCGGCACGAGTGCCATCGGCTCCAGCTGGTTCCACCCAGCCTCCAGGGTCTCCAGCAACCCCTCTCCTCCGCCCTTGGGTCATGGCCACCTCCGACCTTACCGCGACGTCCCCGGCTCCTCCCCCTGAGGCGCTGATGTTCCTCCCCCACAGCTGAGCTGGTGCCGCGTTTAAATGTGGCCGCCAGCTTCCTGTGCATGAGCAGCAGCGTTGGAGGAGACTGCCCAGCTCCCCGGTCTTGGCGCGGGCGGCCAGCTCCCCTGAATGCGGAAAGGGGGATGAGGCTAGTCCATCACAGGAAGTCATTACCATCTGACAGGTTCCGTGGCCAAGGTAATAATAATTGGTGACTTTTGTTTACAACTCAATTGATAAGAAAAGAATTTACATTTCTACAAGAGATGGTGTTTGACCAAACTCTTGCATCCAGCAGAAGTTCAGGTCTGGAACACAAAAATTTAGCAGCTGGTCACTATATGTGTAATGCCCTGACCAAAACTTTCAATTCTTTACTCTGAACTTTGAAGACATTTAGATTCAGATCATAATTTATAGATTCAGATCATAATCTGCTCAGTGCAGAACACACAACATCAGACAGGAGTAAAAGAGACCAGAGGCATGTACAATCTGGTGCTCTCTCCAGAAGACAACTGAGTTGTGATCATAAGAACAGCCATACTGAGTCAGACAAATGTCCTTCTAGCCCAGTATCCTGTCTTCTGACAGTGTCCAATGTCAGGTGCCCAAAGGAAATGAACAGAACTGGGAACCATCAAGTGATCTAGCCCCCGTTGCTCATTCCGGGTATGTCTACGCAGCAAAGTTAATTCAAAATAACAGCTGTTATTTCAAATTAACTTTAATAGCGTCTATACAGGCAAACTGATTTCAAAATAAAGTCGAAATAATGGGGCACTTAATTCGAATGTTAAACCTCATTCTACGAGGAATAACTCCAAATTCGAAATAGCTAATTCAAAATAAGCGCTGTATAGACACTTATTTCGAAATAGGTGGCCTCCAGCCTTCCCAGGGTGCCCTGGTGACCACTCGGCACAACCAGGAAAATGTCCTCTCCTCTCCCCCAGCCCCAGAGCCCTTAAAGGGGTAGACTCTGGCCACAGTGCCTGTGCCAGCTCTAAGCCTTCCAGCCCAGAGCCAGCAGTGGCCACCAGGGCCCCTGACCCAGTGGCCCCAAAACATGAGCCAGCAAGCCACTGGCAGCCAGCCCTCCACCGCTCCCCAGGAGCAGTCTGTCAACTCCCAGGAGCCTGCCAGGGCCTGGAGAAGGCAAGCGCCTTCCTGGTCCAGGGTGGAGTTCATGGACCTTATTCAGGTTTGGGGGGGAATGCCCCCAATGTCTATATTCTCCACACTAGACAGAGGAACGTCTATGGCAGGATAGCTGCCAGCCTGGCTACCGAAGGCCACATGCAAACCCAGGAGCAGATTTGCCTGAAAATCAAGTTAGTCCGGTGAGACCCCCAACCCTGAGCTCTGAGCTTCCCTCCCCCCTCTTCCCCTTGCTTTCCCTTTCCAGCTCCCTCCTCCCAGGCTTCCTTCTCCCCTCTCCCACCTCTTTTTCCCAGTCTCCCCAGAGGTTCATCGCCCTCCCCCCCAGTTTTGTTCAATAAACCCAGTTTCTATTTTTGAACATACGTCTTTTATTTGACATCAGGAAGAGGGGCTAGGGAGAGGTAAGTGGAAGGATGTGAGGGAGGAATGGGGCACGAGCCCCCGGTGGGGAGGACTGGGCAGGCTCCTCAGACTCCTCAGTGTGAACGTTCTCCCACAAGGCCTCCTTGATCCTGACAGCCACCCAATGGACCTCCCTGATGGCAGCCTGCAGCAAGTGCAGCCGGGCTGATGGTAACAACCCCACAAGATGCACTGGCATGCCCAGGGGCAGCTCTGGCTCCATGTGGCCGAGTGCTATGGTGTCCCGAGTGCGGGCACTCCAAAACAGGACTGCTTTGCTGTCCCTCATGAGGTAGACAAGCAAACGGGGAACCCTGAGAACTGTCTGTCCGGGATGGGGGTAGGGTCCCTTTAAGCACGGAGCTCAGTTAGCCTCAAGCAGCAGCCCCACAGACTAAGTCCTAACCTGATGCCCTGCCGGCACTGGTTTCAGTCAGTCTGAACTTCGGTTCAGGGTCAACTCAGTGTGGACACGCTATTTTGAAATAGCAAAATGCTATTTTAAAATAGATTTTGTGTGTAGATGCGTTAATTCAAATTAACTTAATTTGAATTAACTATTTCAAATTAAGATAACTCAAATTAACGCTGTAGTGTAAACGTACCCTCTCAGATTCTGACAAACAAAGGCTAGGGGCACCATTCTTACCCAACCTGGATACCCACCTATCCTTCATTCTCTGTGACTGTAGGAGGCCAAGCTTAGGTACTAAAGCATTGGCAGTCTCAAAAAGGAACAGTAGCTGTTAAATTTTTCTACTGGATAGAAACTACTGGTAATCTAAATAAGTTATCTGCCATTGTTTTAGGGATGCATGCTTTCAACTTAACCAGACACGGGCGGATTAGGAACAGGCTTTGGAGAATTGGACACTTTGGAAGTTCAGCCAATGATATAAACTCAGGACGGCAGGTCTCAGTTCAGGCACCAACTTAGCTAAGTACCAACCATTACTAGTTGGCTTCTCCTCTGGCCTTTCAATCTTCTCAGTTGTAAGTTTCTCTTCTTTTCCTCTGACTGCAGTCAATAGGGTTGTGGCAATGTCCAAAGGAGCAGCAGAATAAGGAATATGTCCTGGCCTGACAAAACCCTGGCTGGAATGATTTAGTTGGGATTGGTCCTACAGAGGGTTGGTCTTGATGACCTCCTGAGATCTCTTCTGATTCTATGATTTCATGAACATTTTATCATCTGTGTGAGGAATGACCTGTGTATTTCCAAAGCCTAGGAAGACTCTGGAGCCTGAATGGATGTGTTCTGGATAAGGGCCTCCTATGTATTACAGATGGAAAAGGCAGTTGTTGTTCTGTGTCCATAAATTGAGATTCCCTTAGGTTAAGTCAGGGGTATGGAACCTGTTTTTTGGGTCAGGGGCCATTGGCCCACAGAAAAATCAGTTGGGGGCCACACATAAGTGAGAAGCAAAAACAGACAAACAAAAACAAACAAACAAAAAACCCCAAATCATCACTGATGTGGCCCCCGACTGAGAAGAAAGATGCTCCTCACAATCCCCTCATATAGCAGAGCCGGGTCTCAGGCTAATAGATTTTGTGTGCACCGTCTCTGTTGAAGGGGGGCAGGGAGGCTGGAGTGCCAGCACAGGCTCCCCAATGCTGGGTTGGGGGGCAGGCGGAAAGGGAGTCATAAGCCTTGGGGGCTGGATCCAGGCAAGCCACAAGCCTTAGCTGCTCCCCAAGCCTTATGTTCCCCATCACTGGATTAAGTAATCTCTGTACATCCCTTTATGGTGAGTGCTGAAAAAAAAAAGCCATTTCTCCTCTTCTGCTAGATCCCTTAATACAAGAAGCGATGCATTCAGAATGATTTCCTTAATATAACTGCAGCACCTCCCATTTTCCTTTCTATAAGGATTTCAATTTCCAGCACTCAAACTGTTTTCTCAGTACTGTATACTTATGTCAGACCTTCCCATCCCCACCATCCCATCCTACTGCACATCAAGAGTGAAAGGCAGTTCGTTTAACTACTTCAGTAGGAGGGATGCACATTTGTACATTTCTCCAGAGTGCAGTTGCTTATTACAGAACTCAAAGATATCTTTTAGCTGATCCTCAGTTACATAGATTTTGAATTCACTGAAATAAAATGTTGCTCTCTCCTTTGACACTAACACTTTCTAACATAATTGAAGTTTTGAATTGAATATTGCATATGCCATAAGGGCTAAATATCAGTGTGGATAATTGCAGTGATCTTATACATTCCCCATAAACCAAATCCATTAGCATAGCCTTAGATGGGGTAATGCATAGTTGATCTTATTATACGGTTTCTTGTAGTGTGACAGCAGACTAATACTTTCGTGTGAATTGTGCTGATAGTAAAGGTCAATGAATGAAGATAACTGGGCTGACTACAAGTCTGACTTTGTATTACAATGCGAAAACTATTAATGATCATGCATATTATTACAGTAAATGCATAACACAAGGACTGCATCTATGCAACACAATGTATTAGATTTATTTCAATTTCCATGTTTTCAAATCACTTCAGAATGGGAATTGCATAGATGACAGTGAAACAGCAGGGTATACTATCTCCCCACCCCCATTTTCCTTTCTGAAATGTAATTTGATTTGAATGTCTTTTTCAAATGAATAAGCATAAAAATGCAAGCTTCTTTCTATACCAGTGTTGTGTATAACTGGGGCTCCACTACTGTTATGGCAAAAAGTTGCTAAGGGCTTGCACACCAGGAGTCACTGATACAGAGGCACCCAGGATGATAGTCACATAGGTAGGTAGGGTAATGAGGACAAGCAGAGTTGCAAATGAAGCCCGGGATTTAAATATCCCGGGCTTCATTTGCATGTTCCCGTGCACCGCTATTTTTAAATTCCTCTTAGTCCGAACTCCGTGCCCACGGCTACACGCGGCACGGAGTAGGTAGTTCGAATTAAAGATACTAATTCGAACTACCGTTACTCCTCATTCCACGAGAAGCAATGGGTGATCCCATTGTGGATACTTGAAACAACTGATTGTTATTAGCCAGGGAGAAATCATTTTGGTGTTGGAATATCCACTGTGGAGGGTGTTGTAATGCACATGTGTAGGCCCATTAATTATCTCCTGCTACACAACTTCGACAGTGAACAGTTTTCAGGGGATAGATTTGCAACAATGGGGTTCAAGAACTGCAATGGATCAATAGGATCAAACCTTCGGATCATTACCCCTTCCTGCTTCTCCACGTGGGAACTAATGATACGGCCAAGAATGATCTTGAGCATGTTACTGCGGATTATGTAGCGCTAGGAAGAAGGATACAAGAATTTGGAGCTCAAGTGGTATTCTCCTCCATCCTCCCTGTTGAAGGGAAAGGACTGGGCAGGGATCGTCGAATTGAGAACGTAAATGCGTGGTTGCGCAGATGGTGTCACAGAGAGGGCTTTGGTTTCTTCGACCATGGGACTCTGTTCCGGGCGCAAGGATTGTTAGGAAGAGATGGGATCCACCTAACGAAGAGAGGAAGGAGCATCTTCGCGGGCAGGCTTGCAAACCTAGTGAGGAGGGCTTTAAATTAGGTTCGTCGGGGGACGGTGACCAAAACCCTGAGGGGAGTGGGAAAGTCGGATACTGGGAAGAAATGCAGAGAGGAAGGGGCAAGAAAGGAGGACCCATGTTTTGAATGGAGAAGATAGGACGATCAACTGGTTACCTGAAGTGTTTGTACACTAATGCGAGAAGCCTGGGCAACAAACAGGAAGAACTGGAGGCCCTGGCCCAGACCAAGAAATATGATTTAATTGGGATAACAGAGACTTGGTGGGATGACTTACATGACTGGAGCGTTGTCATTGAAGGGTATAGACTGTTCAGGAACAACAGGCAGGGGAGAAAAGGAGGAGGAGTTGCACTATATGTAAGAGAGCACTATGATTGCTCTGAACTTCAGTATAAAGAGGGAGAAAAACCTGTTGAGAGTCTATGGGTTAAGTTTAAAGGAGCAAACAACAGCATTGATGTTATGGTTGGTGTTTGCTACAGGTGGATGAGGTAGATGAGGCTTTCTTCGGAGAACTGAGCGAAGCTTCCAGATCGCAGGCCCTGGTTCTCGTGGGGGACTTTAATCACCCTGACATCTGCTGGGAAACCTATACGGCAGTACACAGGCAATCCAGGAAGTTTTTGGAGAATGTTGGGGATAACTTCTTGACACAGGTGCTGAAGGATCCGACCAGGGGCCGTGCGCAGCTTGACCTTCTGCTCACAAACAGGGAGGAACTAATAGGGGAAGTGGAGGTGGGTGACAACCTGGGAAGCAGTGATCATGAGATGGTAGATTTCAGGATCCTGACCAAAGAGAAGAGAGTAGTAAAATACACACCTTAGACTTCAAAAAAGCAGATTTTGACTCCCTCTGAGATCTGATGGGCAGAATCCCCTGGGATGTTAACATGAAGGGGAAAGGAGTCCAGGACAGCTGGCAGTATTTTAAAGAAGCCTTATTGAAGGCACAGAAAGAAACCATCCCGACGTGTAGCAAGAGAGGCAAACATGGTAGGAGACCGGACTGGCTTACAGGGGAAATCCTTGGTGAACTTAAGCACAAAAAGGAAGCTTACAAAGAGTGGAAACTTGGACAAATGACCAGGGAGGAGTTTAAAGCTATAGCTCAAGAATGCCAGGGGGTTATCAGGAAGGCGAAAGCGCAAATGGAATTGCGACTGGCTAAGGATGTGAAGGATAACAAGAAAGGTTTCTACAGGCATGTTAACAAGAAGAAGGTGATCAGAGAGGACGTGCAGCCCCTAATGGATGAAGGAGGTAACCTAGTGACAGATGATGTGCGGAAAGCTGAAGTACTCAATGCTTTCTTTGCCTCTGTATTCATGGACAAGGTCGGCTCCTGGACTTCTGCGCCAAGTGACGCAAGATGGGATGAAGATGGACAGCCCGTAGTGGGTAAAGAACAGGTTGGGAACTATTTAGAAAAGCTAAACGTACATAAATCCATGGGTCCGGACTTAGTGCATCCGAGGGTACTGAGGGAGTTGGCAAATGTCATTGTGGAGCCTTTGGCTATTATCTTTGAAAAGTCGTGGAGATCGGGAGAAATCCCGGATGACTGGAAAAAGGCAAATGTAGTGCCCATCTTCAAAAAAGGGAAGAAGGATGATCCAGGGAACTATAGGCCGGTCAGTCTTACCTCGGTTCCTGGAAAAATCATGGAAGGGATACTTAAGGAATCCATTTTGAGGCACTTGGATGAGAGGGAAGTGATTAGGAATAGTCAGCATGGATTCACAAAGGGCAAGTCGTGCCTGACCAATCTGATTAGCTTCTATGATGAGGTAACTGGCTCGGTGGACATGGGGAAGTCAGTGGATGTTATATACCTTGACTTTAGCAAGGCTTTTGATACGGTCTCCCACAATATTCTTGCCAGCAAGTTAAGGGATTGTGGATTGGATAAATGGATGGTAAGATGGATAGAAAGATGGCTAGAAGGCCGGGCCCAGCGGGTAGTGATCAATGGCTCAATGTCAGTCGGTTTCTAGCGGAGTGCCCCAAGGTTCGGTTCTTGGACTGGTTTTGTTCAATATCTTTATTAATGATCTGGATGAGGGGATGGATTGCACCCTCAGCAAGTTTGCGGATGACACTAAGCTGGGGGGAGAGGTAGATATGCTTAAGGGCAGAGATAGGGTACAGAATGACTTAGACAAATTGGAGGATTGGGCCACAAGAAATCTGATGAGGTTCAACAAGGACAAGTGTAGAGTCCTGCACTTTGGACGGAAGAATCCCAAGCATAGTTACAAGCTGGGGACCAACTGGTTAAGTAGTAGTTCTGCAGAAAAGGACCTGGGGGTTACAGTGGATGAGAAGCTAGATATGAGTCAACAGTGTGCCCTTGTAACCAAGAAGGCTAATGGCATATTAGGTTGCATTAAGAGGAGCATTGCCAGCAGATCCAGAGATGTCATCATTCCCCTTTATTCGGCTTTGGTGAGGCCGCATCTGGAATATTGTGTCTAGTTCTGGGCCCCCCACTACAAAAAGGATGTGGACGCATTGGAGAGGGTCCAGCGGAGGGCAACCAAAATGATTAGGGGACTGGAGCATATGACTTATGAGGAGATGCTGAGGGACTTGGGTCTGTTTAGTCTGCAGAAGTGAAGAGTGAGGGGGGATTTGATAGCAGCCTTCAACTTCCTGAAGGGAGGTTCCCAAGAGGATGGAGAGAGGCTGTTCTCCGTAGTGACAGATGGCAGAACAAGGAGCAATGGTCTCAAGTTGTGGTGGGAGAGGTCCAGGTTGGATATTAGGAAAAACTATTTCACTAGGAGGGTGGTGAAGCACTGGAATGGGTTACCTAGGGAAGTAGTGGAGTCTCCATCCCTAGAGGTGTTTAAGTCTCTGCTTGACAAAGCCCTGGCTGGGTTGATTTAGTTGGAATTGGTCCTGCCTAGAGCAGGGGGCTGGACTTGATGACCTTCTGAGGTCTCTTCCAGTTCTATGATTCTATGATTCTATGAATAGACAGTATGCACCAGGCCACCTTGCCACATAATTCATCCATAGAAAGGGTTACTTTTCGATGGATATGCAAGTGTTGGTGGGTCACCAGAGATGCTTCTCCAGTACCAGCATTGTCTGGTCAGAAAAAGTGCATGACTTTGTGCCCTTAAGAACACAGGTCTGCTCAGGAAACTACAAGAAGGGACTTTGGCTCCTGTCCAGTAGACCATCAGTGATGATGTTGAAATGCCAGTAGTAATCCTGGGAGACCTATTCTACCCCTTCCTCCTTGGCTCATAAAGCCATACCCTGGCCACTTTGCAGCACTCAAGTATCAGACGGGTAGCCGTGTTAGTCTGGATCTGGTGCCAACTCTGCCCACATATCTACACCAGCAACACCATCACAGGACCTAATCAGAACAGCCACACATGATCTACCAATATAATATGCGCCATCATGTGCCAGCAATGCCCCTCTGCTATATACATCAGCCAAACTGGACAGTCCCTACGTAAAAGAATAAATGGACACAATATACAAAAACCTGTAGGAGAACACTTCAGTCTCCCTGGACACACAGTAGCAGATCTAAAGGTAGCCATCCTGCAGCAAAAAAACTTCAAGACCAGAATTCAAAGAGAAACTGCTGAGCTACAGTTCATCTGCAAGTTTGACATCATCAGCTCAGGACTAAACAAAGACTGTGAATGGCTAGCTATCTACAAAAGCAGCTTCTACTCTCTTGGTATTCACACCTCCAGATCAGCTGCTTGAAGTGGGCCTCATCCTCTCTGATTGAATTAACCTTGTCATCTCTAGCCTGATTCTGGCCTGCATATTTATACCTGCCTCTGGAAATTTCCATGCATCTTACGAAGTGGGTCTTTGCTCACGAAAGCTTCAATACCTCTGTTAGTCTATAAGGTGCTACAGGACTCCTTGTTGCTCATTTATCTAGTTCATCCGCCCCCCTCTGAGAGAATTTTCCCATTGACCTAGCCATGTCTACAGCAGGGCTTACATTGACCTAACTTCTTTGCACTGGGCCACACATTTTTCACAGCCCTCATTAATATAGTTAGATTGATCTAATATTTAAGTGTAGCTCATTAGACATTGGGATGTTAGAACATAATGCTGAACATTTAAAAGCTTTATTGGGAACAGCACTGCAATCCACAAAGCCTGAGTGAGTTGACTAGGATCCCATGGCCTTCACCTGCCGCCCATGCCCTGCCACTCTTGTTTGCCTTTTCCTACTTCATGTTGTAGAATTGAACGGATTAGGCACAAGAGCATTCTTGAATGATGGCTCAGGGGCTGTGCTCCTCCAAGGATCTGCTAGGATGGCACTTCACGGTGTCTTAGTTGTGCCTTTAAAGATATAGGAGGAATTGAAAGTGTCTCTTAGGGCTCAGTCCTACAAACAACTCAGCAGTTACTATGCCAAGTCCTGCTGACTCCATTGGGACTTTTTGAGGATAAGGGTCCTTGCAAGTGTATCTGTTCAAGGCCCTGAAATACTCTTTCCTTATCTAATTGTATTACACATAATGAGCCTCTATAGTTCCTTGGCAAAGTGGAATTTTGGCTGAGAGCCAGAAGGCAAGGCATTTAAAGATGTAAAATTTAGAAATAATATAATTTATTTTACATTATTGGGAAGAACTTTTTTACTCGAAAGAATTTGTATTGATTTGTAGAACAGAAGCACAGAGAAACACAAAAACTCATGTAGGCCCCAATTTTGCCTCCCTTATTCACGCTGGGTAGTTTATTACTTCATGATTGGTTTCAGTAAGACTACTCATGCAGTAATGGATTACTCAGTATCAAGGAGGCTGTAAAATCTTGTTCATATGATTAAATATACAGACAAGAATGCTTTGATAGAGAGGTGTACAGCAGGGAGTGGACATGTTACATAATTCTGCATATCTGAAGTTGTCAGACAGTGTGTGTCTGAAACACCAAATATTCAAACATTTCACATTTGTCCTGATTTATTTACCAGTAAGTAGCTCACTGTACTCCACTGTGATTTTTAGGATACATCTTGGATATCTGTTCAGTTGTACTCTTGCTCATTCTGACTTCCTAAATACTAGCAGCCAGAGTTCTCACTCTGGCATCTGGATTCTCCAAGGTTATGTTTACACTACCACCCTAGTTCGAACTAGGGTGGTAATGTAGGCAACCGGAGTTGCAAATGAATCCCGGGATTTGAATTTCCCGGGCTTCATTTGCATATTGCCGGGCACCGCCATTTTTACATGCCTGAGGCTACACGTGGCACGGACTAGGTAGTTCGCATTAGGCTTCCTATTCCGAACTACCGTTACTCCTTGTTCCAGGAGTACTCCTCGTTCCTCCTCGTTCCTACCTTTACTCCTCATTCCTCGTACTCCTCGAAGCCTAATCCGAACTACCTAGTCCGTGCCGCGTGTAGCCACGGGGCACGGAGTCCGCACTAGTGGACATTTAAAAATGGCGGCGGACATTTAAAAATGTTTGAACTAGGGTGGTAGTGTAGACATACCCCAAGAGAGGTGAAGATGGTCTGTTCCCCAGGCAGGAGGGCCTGATAGCATATCAGAAACCAACACAATCAGCAATAGCAGGAGGGAACAACTGTTTGGTTGGACTCATGCAGTGATTATGATAGAAACTAAGTACTTCAGTATCTATGTAAAGTACCTATGAATAACCCTCCTCACCAGAGGAAACTATCAGTTGTTGCCTTAAACCTGGCCTACACTTAAAATTTAGACTAACACAGGCACTCACAGGTGTGCAAAATCCATGCCGGTTAGTTGTGCAATTAAGCTGACTTGACACTGGTGCAGGTAAGTCAATGGAAGAATGTTTCTCTTTACCTAGGCATCACTGCTTGTGGAAATGTTGTTTCAATAGCAAGAGAAGCCCCTCTTCCATTGCTTTTGGATGTATCTGAACCCACACATCTGCTGAGTGTGGTATACTCTCCCATCTAATAATGAGACCACTTACAGAGAGAATAATGAGTCTGCTACAGCCTTAGCTAATAGCCAGCTGGCTTTATCTCATGCAGTAGAGGTTTCTGCACTAATCTCCAAGGGTACATCTAGACTACAGGCTTCTGTCGATAGAAGTTTTGTCGACAGATACTGTCGACAAAACTTTTGTCGACAAAGAGCGTCTAGACTACAATGAGTTCTGTCGACAAAGCAAGCTGCTTTGTCGACATGGTAGTGTAGACGCAAAGGACAGTTTACATGAAATAACACCTTCTGTTGACAGAAACTCTGTCGACAGAAGGCGTTATGCCTCGTAAAATGAGGTTTACCAGCGTCAACAAAACTGCTGAGTTCTGTCGATGTTATGTCGACAGAACTCAGCGGTAGTGTGGATGCAGGTATAGTTTTGTCAACAAAAGTCCACTTTTGTCGACAAAACCCTGTAGTCTAGACACACCCTAGATGTCCCAGATTCGATTCTGCCTGTGAGCATTACACATCTACATTACAGAGTCATGCTGTATGATGCTGTAGCTATGCCACTGTAGTTTAGACATGGCTTCAGAGGGAGGGCAGTGATTAAAAAAGGGGGACTATACTGGGGTGTTATACTCATTGTTGGGTAGCACCTCCTTCTGGCAATTCTGGGGGTGGTAGCTCTTCCCAGGTCCACAGTCCCTTTCTTCTCTCCTAGGCTATGTCTACACTCGTGGCTTCTTGCATGAGTAATATGCAAATGAGGCTAAGTGTGGAATATCGCTGAGCCTCATTTGCATACCTAATGAGCCACCATTTTTTTCAGAAGAGGCTCTTGCTCAAGAAGGAAAGTCTACACTGCCCCTGCTTGCTCAAGAAAAACCCTCTTGCGCAGAGCTGTTACACCTATTACTTTTCAGGAAGAATGGCATTGAGCAAGAGGGTTTTTCTTGTGCAAGAAGGGGCAGTGTAGATGCTCCTTCTTGTGCAAGAGCCTCTTCTGAAAAAAAATGGTGGCTCATTAGGTATGCAAATGAAGCTCAGCGATATTTCATGCTTAGCCTCATTTGCATATTACTCATGCAAGAAGCCGCGAGTGTAGATATAGCCCCAGTGTTGCCCCTTTCTTCCTGCTCACAGAGTTACAACATAGCTGCTTCACGACTTGGCTCTCTAGTCAGATCAGGCTGTGATTTCCACATCCTAGGGAGTTTTTCATAGTACCGGTATCTCTTCATAAGCAATGTTAGTAAGAGCAGCAGGCATGAGAATTGCCTATGATCACTCTTGCAGTGACTTGGGTAGTTTTCCTATTCACTGTCCCTAGCACTACCACTTCTGAAGTGGATGGTAGCAGAACTCAGGCCCACTTTCCATCCTGGGGTTCCAGTTCAGGGTCATATAACAAACACAAGGGCTATGTCTACCCTGGCGGCTTCCTGCGCAAAGAACATCTTGTGCAAGGGTTCTTGTGCAAGAAAACGTCCACACTGCCATGTGCGAGCTGTGCTTTTGCACAAGAGCATCCATGGCGGTGTGGACGCTCTCTTGCACAAGAAAGCTCTGATGACCATTTTAGCCATAGGGCTTTCTTGTGCAAGAAATCCCTGCCAAGCATCCACACTGCCCTCTTGAGCAAGAGCTCCTGCACAAAAGGGCTTACACCTGTTAAAAAAGAGCGTTGCTCTTGCGCCAGGAGCCGTCTCTTATCACACTGTACTGTAAATTTCCTTGCGCAAGAGTGGGCAGGCAGTGTAGATGCTCTGCGGATTCTTGCGCAAGAACGGCCGTACTTGCGCAATAACCTGCCAGTGTAGACATATCCAAGGGTTGCAGATACTCCCACCTTACTGCTCTTATCCCTGAGCGACTTCCTACTATGCTCCTCCAGCCTTCCTAATCAGATCACTCTCTCTTAGGCCTACTAGGTCAGTCATTCCTTCTGTACTGGCCTTGTAGCTTTATAGGTGCCTTCCCCCCCCCTCCCCCCCATCAAAGGTGAGCTTCCTTTTAATTAGTAACCTCTACACCCGTGGTCACCAACCAATAGATTGTGAGCTACCGATAGATCTCAGGGGCTCTAAGAGTAGCTCTTAAGCCTTCTCTGAACTGTGAACCTGCGCAGTACATTTACATTAGATTTCCTCATTTGAGGAGCAGCTACTCACTGAGCAACAACACAGGTGAGTAGCTGCGAGGAATGGTGGGAGCTGGGAGGTCGGGAGAGCTGAAACACCCCAGCCAGCTGACTGTGGCTTTCACAGCTGGAGCTAGGCGCAGCTTCCCTGGGCTGAGCGCAGGGCAGCCGGGCTGGAGGGAAGAGAAGCAGCTGCCCGGCCAGCTGGCCATGGTTCTCAGCAGGGTGCACCAAGCTCCACGTGGGCTGGCGCAGAGGAGAAGCTGCCTGGCCTGCTGGCTGTGGCATTCAGCCCAGAGGAGGCTGAACCGTGCTCCAGCTGATCGGGCGGCTTCCCCTCTGCACCTGCTCACGTGGAGCTTGGTGGCACCCTGGCTGAGCACCATGGCCAGCTGGCCGGGCAGCCGCTTTTCTTCACTCCAGCCCGGCTGCCCTGCGGTCAGTCCCGAGGGAGCATGGGTCGGAGGCTTCCCTCCGTGGCTGATGTAGGGAACTCCCTGCCCCCAACCTTGTTTCCTCTCTTCTGCCCCATACTTGTCCCCCGCCCTCCTGGCCCCCTGTTCCCTCTCCCTTGCCCCCCTGATCCCGCTGCAGAAACCTGCCCCCCCCTGGAGAAACCAGTTCCTTCTGGCACCCTGTCTCCTACTACAGAAACCTGTCCCCCTGCTCCCCTCTGCAGAAACCTGTCCTCCCCCCCCAGCACCCTGTCCCCTGCTGCAGAAACCTGTCCTGGCACCCTGCCCCCTCTCCCCTGCCCCCACTGGCACCCTGTTCCCTGCTCCAGAACCCACTAGCACTCCTCCCCAGTACTGTGTCCCCTGCTCCCAAATGACTTTTCTATGGGTCAGTGACCCCTGACTCAAGGCAGGTTCCCTGCCATTCTCATAAATAAAGACAATGCAGAAACTTTTTGTGTTTAACATAGTATTCTATTTAAAAATGAAGCCTGGCCAACAAACCCCCAATTGGGGCCAAGTCCCAATCTGGCCACAACCACTCCTGCACTCCCCCTTCTCCAGACCCTAGATCTGAGCCTATCAAACACTGGAACCTCATGCCCTCAGCCCCTTACATACCCCAACCCAAATTCCTGCACCCTTACATCCGCAAGCCTGTGCTTAGTATCCCAACACTACCCAGCCTGGAGCCCCCTCCCCGAGCCAGTGTCCCCTTCTCCACCTCCTCCTGCATCCAGATTTCCTCCCAGAGCTTGCACCTCTCACCCCTTCCCACACCCAAATCCCTCATTCCCACCCCAGAGCCTACACATCCTGTCTCAACACAGCAAGGGTCCAGCTAGACTGCAGGAGTTTTTCAGGATTCTGGAGATATCCCAGAAAAACTCTTCTGCATCCAGGGTTGCATTTGTTCTTCTGCTTTTTTAGTGGAAGAGCAAACAGGCTCTTTTGGTCACCCCTATATTCCTCTTTCCACAAGGAATAAGGTGGCTTCCAAAAGAAGGTTTTTTTTTCTGACATTTGGTCCAGTGTAGACAGGCCAAATGTTGGAAAAACCTCTTCCTACAGAAGAATTAAAAAAAAAAGAAGCAGTATAAGGATTGGGGATAGCAAGTGATGGAGAGGAGGAGAATAGAGAGGGCGGGGCTTCTAAGAAGGGGCGGGGCTTCAAGGAAGGGGCGGGGCGGTAGATCTTGGCTTGGTATGTCATTTAAAAAGTGATCTTGGGTGTAAAAAGGTTGGAGACCACTGCTCTACCCAGCTTAAATCTTCCCTTTTTGAAGCTTAATTGGTTGATTTAGCTAACCTGGACTAATTCAGCTCTTTCAAAATTGATACAGGGAGTACACCCCATTATAAGAACCTAGTGTAGGATGGGAAAAGGGAATTCAGATGATCTAGTAGTAATTCTGAGGTAATTTGTTTTTTAATTAGACATGCTAGCTGCTAATTAATTAAAATAATTTTTATGATAAAAAAGTTACCACTTGTGGTAAACTATAACTTTGTACTTTAAACGCCATTTGCTGTGTACCCACAGGTATGAGTTATGTAACTGTTAGCTACCATCCTTTTAAGTGATTTCCCTGTTGATCAGGAATAGATGAAAGGGTTACCTTAGTTATTTGTGTTGTTACTATGCTAATGTTTCAGTTTATTAATGTTAACATTGAAAATATCAATTGTTTAGCTTGCAGTAGCAATATTCTGAGGAAGTAGTCTGTTTATAATTCTAGAAACTGAGTAGCAAATATGCCTCAGCTTGTTATGACTCAGCTCATATTTTAGTACAATAAAAGAACGCTGATGTCTTTTTCCCTCAAATTTCTCAAATAACGGTTTTAATAGCACTAAAGCAGAGTGTTTCTGATTGCTATTTGTCAGCACTCCAGCTGGTACAGGAAAAACAGTGGCTGGGATTCTCAAATAGGTCTGCAGGAGTTAGGTGCTAAACTCCCATTTAATTTTAGCTGACTGGGATTAGTTCTTATTTAATACAGACTGATTCACTTTTCTCTAACAACCTAATCTTGTAAGGAGCAATGTGTGGGCAGGCCCTCTTTGCAAAATTGCAGTCTAACAGTAGTTCTCTCTTCTCTCAACACTGTTTTTCTGTTCCGATTTTTCACATCTATTGCATACTCTGATTAATGGTCACTAGATTGTTTATACCCAGTGGCTTACTAAAACATCCCTGCTCACTGATGCGCTTATTTTGAAAAACGTTCTTGTTACTAATCCTGGGACTATTAGAGTGAAACTTTTCTAATTCTGTAATTTTCATTAGAAACAAAAAGGTTAAATTTTGCCACCATCAGCTTTCACCATCTTTTTCAATGCTTGTATCTTAAAACAAGGCCATGGTAGTTGAGAGTATTGAGTAAGGTAATAGCAATTCTGATGTGAAATGAAAGAGAAATTATTTTAACTATTTAGATTTTTTAAAACATACTTATGAGTTTTAATTGCATCCACAAATAAAAATATATTAACATTACAACCCTCACCAGGCCAATAGGAAAATAAACGGACGCCTTTCCATCAATCCATACAGTCATAGAGGCCACCAATACCCAGCTGGAGTACTGCTATCCACCTCTAGTCCCATATGTCCCTTCACAATCCTCTCTTTTCTCAGAAACCTAGGAAAACAGATGACTCTTATAGCATGCTCTGAAGATCATCAAACTCAGGTTTTGTGAGATGGTAGGATGATGAAAGAATTAATTTCAGAGTCAAGAGCCCCCTTGCTATATTGCCCTGTGAGTCCCTACTTCTTGATTTAATTTGTAGTGTTGGGGGAGAGACGGGGGGAAGAGCTCAGTTAGTTATGATAGATCTCAAGTGCCAAGGGGTATGTCCTGGAGAAAGGAGGTCCTCTAGACTGTCAGTGCTTAAATCATTTTAGTGAGTCCTTTTCAGACTGCCAATATACCCCAGCAGATGCCCAAGATGAAATCCAAAGGGCTGTCGTGTGCATCACTATTCATCCCTCAGACTTCTTACAGATATACACTCAGCTGAACAGGCTAAAATGTACTAAATATTTTATTGCAGTATTTGCATAATACTCTCCTTGAGCTCCTTGCCAGACTTAACATTACTGCAGTGAAATTGCAAACTCATAAAAGTAGTACATTGGACAGATCTAAGACCTTCTGCCATTTGCTTCCTATTAAACAGAAAAGGGACTTTGATAGCAAACTTACTGACATATTCTGAACAGATGCAAGGAGGGTAATAACTGCAGTAAGCTCAATGAAGAGGGAATTAAAAAAACATGTTGTGACAGGGTGAGGTCACAAGAAGACTCCTTGGTGGTGCTTCCCAAGGTGCTGGCAAGGCCACTGGCACTCGCCTTCCTGCTCGCTAGGTCCTCTCACTACCCTGTTCTGCTGGGCCAGATCCCCGGTCTCTGCCAGCCAAGGCACAGAACTGGGATCACTGCCTTCCCCCCACCAAAGGAGCAGTACAGACACTGAAACTCTTCAGGAACAAGGAAAATGCAGTTTTGGGCCCAGCTTCCTCGGATACCACTCCCCAAATGGGGTTAGAACCCTAGATTTTATTTAGTTAGCCTCCTTTAACAATGAAAGGGGGAATGTGCACATCGATTGCTCCCCCAGGTAACAATTATTTACACTGGGCTTGATAGTAAATAACAGTGATTTTATTAAGTACAAGCAGTAGGATTTAAGTGGTTATAAGTGAGAACAGGCAGAGAAAAGTAGATTGCAAACTTAAAATAACAGAAAACGCATAGCTAATTCTAACACTAAAATCTCAGTACAAACTTGTTACAAACTCACCCTAGACTTGTTTTTATTCCAGCTAAGCATCCAAAACCAGGAAAGTTCCCTCTCCTTAGAGTCTTTGGTTCCTTCCTTCGGGTGTCTCATGCCAGCCAAAGACAAAGACCGCTAAGATTGCCATTGCTCTCTGGATTCCATTTTTACATAGGAAGTTACCTGGCCAGTCCCTACCAGTTGGGGATGTCACATGACTTTCTAGAACCAACCACTGCTAAAACTTAAAGGACAAAAGGGGCTGTTTACATATGATTGCCCAGACATTGAGGTGCCCCAGCTTTGGAAACACCCTTGTTAGCACATTTAAAAACCATAAACCGTTCCATACTCGATATATCTAACTTTACCCACAGGAATGATACATAGACTAAAATAAGATATTCAGACCCAGCAGATTATGACATCAAGACTGATAGGTTACATAAGGCAATTTGTCCAGAGCACCTTAGAGTTGGGCATATCTGTGTCCACTAGTTCATTTTCTAAAGCAGTGGTCTCCAATCTTTTTACTTTTTGAATTTAAATGCAATCCAAGATCTACCTCAAACCCAAATACCCTTGCCTCGCCTCCTTTTTGCCCCTTCTCTGAGGGCCTATCCCTGCTTAAGCCATCCTCCTTCCCTCCCCCATCTTCCCTCACTTTCACCAGGTGGGGCAGAAGGTTGGGGTGCAGGCTCTGGTCTTGGATTAAGGGATTTGGAGTGTGAGAACAGCTCTGAGCTAAGCTTGGGGCAGGAAGTTGGGGTTCTGGAGAGGGTTCTAGATGCAGGCTCTGGGTTTGGATGCAGGGATGTTCAGGGCAGGGGTTTGAGGTGTAGGAGGGGGTTCATGACTAGGGTAGGGTTTGGGGATATGGACTCCCGCTGGTCACTGATTACCTCTGGTGGCTCCTGGGTGGTGGTGCAGTGGGTCTTGGCAGGCTCACCCTTGTCCTGGCCCTGAACCACTCCCAAAAGCTGCCAACAAACTCCATCCCAAATCCTGTTGTGCCCCCTCTCCACTCTGTGGAAATAGGATACAGAGTAGGGGGGGGAACCTTGACATCAGCACCCCTCTTCTCCCTCCCCTGGCCTGCACAGAAAGCAGGGGGCTCCCAAGGGGAGGGCAGCTCCAAGGAAAATGGCAGGAGATGTGCAGCAGTGGGGAGAGGAGCAGCTGAAGTGCCTGCACTTGATAGCCTCTTGGCCAAACCAGTCAAGATTACCTGTCCGAGACTACAAGATCTACCAGCAGATCCTGATCTACTGGTTAGTGGCCACTGTTCTAAAGTATGGGGTAAGGGTCCTGTCAAACATGTGGTGATGTTGCAAGGTCATCAAGGGATCAAGAAAAGTTCAGCTTAATTGACTGTTATTGAAATACACTTTTTAAACCATGTGTGACATGTAGGCTGTCTAAGTAAAGGGTGCGGTTGAAAGTGACACCATGATTCTAAATTTGACTTATTCACTACCTTTGAAATGAGTGTTCTCACATTGCTGTCTGTCTCACAGGACCACTTCTGCTTTCTCGGTTGTGAGGACAAGCTTACCCTGACACCTCCAGCTGGCAATATTCACTCAGAGTAAAGACTGAAAATATACAATCTCTGGTATAAAATCCATAAAGTTGCATTTTATTAACATATTGCTACTGCTCTACCTCTTGCCTACAACTAGTCTCATTGTGAAGCATCATGCATATTTTGAACATTACAGGAGAAGATGCTTGACACATGCTGAATCTTCTATTCCTTGTCAATGATAGTTGCCCAGTGAGTTAACACAGATGCCAAAAGAGCCCCATCTTCTAGGTATGACTGGAAAACCTCCTAAAGGCATCTCAAGAAACATCAGCAACACTATACCTGAAGGAATAATTCATTGTTAATTGTATTAGTTATGTTAATCACAAAGCTGTCTTGCCAACAGTATCCATCCAACTAAGATTAGTACAAAAACAAATGATAAATTAGGTCTTAAATGCAAACAGGGTCTCAATTTCAAAACAAGGTAGGAACCCATGCTGCAGTTTGTTCAGTGTGTCATTGGCAAAATGATAATTGCTATCATTTCAATCTCCTTCCCCAAAAATTTAAAAAGATTTAAGATTGGGCAGTAATAGAAAGCACCCCAGTAGCAAGAGATGGCTTGGGTATGATGTAAACTTCATTATGTTTAATGATGATTAGAACCCTCATCTAGTTGAGGTATTGTGGTATCATCTAGCTGAGGTATTGTGCCTGGTTTTTAGGGTGTTATAACCCTATGCTTGCTTTAAGCAGCCAAGATAGTTTAGGCCAGTGGTGGACCCATCAGTGTTCTGTGTGTGGCCCATATGACATTTTGTTTACTGTTGCTTAAATGCAGGGTTGCAAGATTCCTCTACAAGATAGTGAGTGAGTGTCATGTTTGTCTCAAGGGTTTAGGGGGAGCCATGATTGTTGTATTTTTCAGGTCTTACTTCCAGATAGCAGATTTTCATCCACCCATCTTTGTAGCTGAAATACAGAATGTGGCCAATGGTGTAGTATTGGTCCCATTATATATATGTGAAAGGAAAGAGGAAATGGGTCCAGATTAGTAAACATTTTAACATGGATTGCTATTTTCCCACTGAGGATAATTAACAATGACCAGAATTTTAATTTTTTTAAACCCTTATTTTTTAGAAAAGAAAGAAGAAGAAGAAGAAGAAGAAGAAGAAGAAGAAGAAGAAGAAGAAAAGAAACTGCCTGCTAGAATTTTTGGCCAATTACAACAAACATAATTTCCAAGGTTCAAACTAAATCTTTTTACTTGGATCTCTGTTCACTGACTAAATTACCGTTTTATACAGGAACTACCAGAATTATTGTTATCCTTGAAAAGCATTGGCAGAGAATGTGCTGAGTCAACACTCTCTTCAGATTTATAAAGGTAACCTACCAAGTATCTGATTTTGTGAGTGTCCCCTATTCATACATGCTCTAAAATAATCTGAAAAGCTGACATTCTATTTGTCTTTTTTCCATTCATGTATGTCTTTTTGGATTAGTTCAACTTCAGAGTATTTTCATTTACAACATTTGGTTTAAAAGTAAAGCCCAAATTTTCAAATGTGTGACTATAATGCCCAATCTAAGAAACCAGTGATGGTGGCAAGGCCACAGAGCTATGCTCATGTAGAACCTTTCAAAGCATGTTTGTATTTTGCAAAATTTGAAGCTAAAATAATAAATCAAGTAATGTCACTGGTATGAACCATAATCACCCCCACACTGCAACATTTTTCAATATCATTTCCAAATCTAAAAGCCCTGAATAAACTAACAATTTAATGAAAGAAATCTGTTGGGACTGGGTCTTGTGTAAAACCTAGGGATGGACTCCTTAGAAGCTGTCTCTGCTTTAGGTTTCTTTAAAAACTTAATCAAGAAACTTACTGTGGCCACAATATTAGGCCACACATATATAAGATACTATCCTTGTCCCAAAGAAGTTACAATAAGAGGTGAATATAGAAGTAATCTCCTCCATCATAAATTAGCAATTTGCTATTCTCATACCACTTCACATAACAAGATGCATCAAACAAAAGTAACTATTGTAGTGGTTATTGATTATTGATTTCTAATAAGTGACAGCCCTTAGACCTTATAATAGGCCAGACCGCCATATAAGAGTTGTTACCGGTTGATCTGGAGAGGGACCATCAGGCTTGTTTGGCATGGCAAGGGCCCATGAGCAGGTTTAAGGCTCACTGAATGCTGCTGGTTGTCACATAGCCACTCTGATTGCTGAGTCCAGTTTGCCCAATGCTAAATTTAACCTGCCCCCAGAGTCTAAGCCTCCTGGTGGGAGATGGGTGGCTCTGGTGAGCACTCCTGGTGGTCCCATGTAGATTACCAGTGGCAGGTAGGTTCTCTCACTAATCTTTCTTAACAACTCAATGAGTTCATCATGCTTTCTTAGAACAATACATCTTAATGTAGTATATTCCCTTACAGTTTCTGAGGTGTAATACAGAATTTTTTCAACATGTTGTGATTTTAGAATATGTCCAACAGATCATCTAGGCCCAAAGGGCTTATATAAACTTTGCCATTGCATGGGATCATGAACCATATAGAGCACTTCCAGTCCAGCTAAATCTTTTATTACTTTTTCAATTAAATGATTCCACCAAAAGTTGAGATAGTAGCTTGTTACCATAATTTTGCAACATTTTCATGAGTCAGAGTGTCATGCTGTTGAACTCTCTGATCAATGGAGACTGCACGTGACAAGACATGGCTAATTTTCCTCAATTGTAAACACCATACTTTTCTCCAATTGCATTGAACTAAGAACATGTGCACACAGCCCCTCATGGCAGCACCCCTCTTCCATTTGCCACCTACCCAAATCATTACAACCACCCACACAACACCATAACCAGTAGATTCAGTAAGCCCACACACATGTAGTCCCTCACCAAAAATACCACTATTTGCACAACTATTCCAGCACAACACAACCTGCACACAACACAACCAGCACACACACCATCTCCAGGCACATGTCGCCCCTCCTGGCAGCACACACTGTGGTTGCCATCTGTCCAAGTTTTCCCAGGGTTGTCCTTTTTTTGAGGTAGCTGTCATGGACAAAAGTGGTTCAGAAATCCCATTCTTTGTACCTCAGAGATGACAGCCTTCCCACAAAATTAGCAGTACTCACGCACCACAACACAATCCTACATACAACAGAACTAATACACAGAATAACCCTAAATATCACTCCGAAATCTAGAGCATCTGTGAATCAGTGTGAAGTAAAGGGAAAATCTACAAGCAGAGATGAGAGCTCTTTTTGTTTAGAATATCACAGACTGAATCATTGCTAGTCTGTTACCAGCCACTAGGGGAAGGGGAGTTCACACATGACTTTACAAATCTCACCCAAGTGGCAGCACGAGTTTTCAGGGACTAGTTATTTGGATTATAAAGTGGTAAGGAATGCTGGCCATGAGACACCATGGTGCTAGGTGCTGTAGAAAGATAGAACAAAATAGAAACTAGAGAACTGGTATTCTTAAGTATGAATTACTGACTATTACAACTATATATTATTATGGATATACATATGTAGTAACCATTATTTCACTTAATCACAGTTAATTTTTCTGCTCTTAACTGCATTTTAATCGTTTTAAAGTTACCTAGTATTGTAATATTGGTCAGGATTTGTTGTGTGTTTTTTTTAATATGAAGGGGTTTATGTGGATTTGAATACTTATTTTGCTTTATTTTTATAATATTTAATACCCAACTTTTAATCTTCAAAGTACTTTACAAATATTAGCTAAGTAAGCCTTCTAATATCCTTTTGAAGTACATAGGTGTTTATATTTCTGTTTTACCAAGGGGGTAACTGAAGTAAACAGATCAGGTGTCTGCTCCTGCTACCATTGCAGTCAATGAGAACAAATCATACTCTAGAATGACTTGTCCAGCGCAACTGTATTAGGGTATGTCTACACTGCATTCCTTTTTCGAGAGAGGAATGCTAATGCAGATGAACGAAATTGCAAATGAAGCACAGATTTGAATTTCCCATGCTTCATTTGCATAATCACATCCAGGCGCTATTTCGAAATACCCTATTTCGAAAAAAGAAATGCAGTCTAGATACAGTTATTTAAAAAGAAAACCCTTCTTTCAAAATTTCCCTTAAACCTCATTTTATAAGGAGTAAGGGTAATTTCAAAAGAAGGGTTTTCTTTTGAAATAACCTCATCTAGAGAGCATTTCATTTTTTTGAAATAAGGTATTTCAAAATAGCGCCCGGGTGTGATTATACAAATGAAGCATGGGAAATTCAAATCCACGCTTCATTTGCAATTTCATTTGTCTGGATTTGCATTCCTCTCTTGAAAGAGGAATGCAGTGTAGACATACCCTTAGATCTGGGATTAGAACTATTTAATTCCTGATTTTTAGTTCTCTGCTGAGACCATTCAACAATACCAACATTGTGAGATTGGGGAAAAACTTAGAAGACAGCATTATATCAGTAAAGCTAAATTAACCTGCAGGATGGATTTTGTCTCAGCACCTATTCTTATGATATGACTGAACAAAAGCCTATATTTTTGCTTGGAGAAAATAGACTCAATTTTAATTTGTGCAATATCTTCATTAATAATGGTGTTTAAGTAAGACATCCATTACATGCCTGTAGAGATCATTTAAAAAAGAAAAAAAAAATACAGGAGCTACTCTGGATTTTTTCCATTTAATAAACATTATGGATTTTTAATGGATCTCTTAATTAGGCATTGCTATTAAAATGAGTGAACACATTAACATAAAGTGACACTGAAGTAGGAGCACAGTTTGATTAAATTCAGTGTCTTCACATTTACACATTTCCAATACAGCAAGCAACATAAAATGACTAAAATGGGAGTTTCACAGGTTTACATTCCTTTTTTAGATGATTATTCAAAATATTAATACTTCTGTGGTACAATACACTGCACTAGTGTGCTTTAATTACAAAATACTGACAATGAATACAAGTAAGTGATCAAAGAAAATGAACACACACATTCACACAAACATATATTTAAAAGGAACATTGTAGCAGAATAAATGTAAAGGACAAAATCTTGACCCCATTACAAACAGTGGGAGTTTGGCTAAAGATTTCACAAAGGTCTATACATCTCTTCTTTCTTCCAAAGATAACTTAATTCACCTGCCCATCCCTACCAGAGCTATCATTAGAGAGCTACACCTTTGCTGCTTTCTTGGTATAATAATTCCCAGGACAGAAATGTAAGGCCTACTACAAATGATCCAGCTGATGGACCCTTGGATGAGAGTCAATGTGAATCATGTGAAGGCACAGCTGTCCATCTGCCTGGACTCTGCTGCAGTATTTGTATTTAAGTAGATTGTCTTCTTGGAAAAGAAGACAGAACAGAGGGTGTGTCTAGACTGCAGGTTTTTTTTTTTTAAATAGTGGCCTTTTTTCTAAAAAACTTCCCCTGTGTTTAGACTGCTGCCGTGTTCTTTCGAAAGTAAATCCAAAGAATGTGGAAGTTTCTTTGACCGTGGAAAACCTCATTTTATGAGGAATAACACCATTTTTTGAAAGTGCTCTTTCGAAAAATGGTGCTCTGTAATGCAAACTGTGCTTTTTCAAAAGAGAGCATCAAGACTGCCTGGGTGCTCTCTTTCGAAAAAGAAGCTTGTTTTTTTGAAAGTACTGGTTGTAGTCTAGACACTCTTTTTCAAAAGAGGCTTTTTTGAAAGTATCTTTCAAAAAAGCCTCTTTCGAAAGAGGCTTGCAGTCTAGATATAGCCAGAGAGTGGGAAGGGGAGAGATGGATAATGCTGGACAAATCATGCTCCTCTCTGTCTTCCTATCTTCTCATAAAAGAAATGAGCACCTTCAAAGCTACATTAGGTTTTTTTAAAAATGAATATAAATCCTGAACTTTAGGGCAAAGCCCAACTCTGAGTGATGAAGGTTGGACAAGAAACTTTTTCCATGGGCAGGCTATTTCATGATTGGACACTAGGTTTCTTGCACCTTCCTCTGAAGGTGGTCCAAATTGTACTGGCCAAATTGTACTGGTGGTCCAAATTTCGTACTGGCCAAATTGGTCCATTAGTCTTATCCGGTATTGGAACTCCTATATTGTAATCTGAAATCAGCACTCAGATTTTCTGTAATGTGTATTGGGAACACTTGTGTAATTATCAGGTCACAAGCATACACAGATTAGAAAATAAAATTTATGAAAGAGAACTTCAGATAATAGCTTTTCTATTTTATTTTGAAAAAAGGAAAACAAATATATCAGAGGACAGATTCTCAACAGACACCATAGACTTCAGTGAAGCCATGCTGATTTACTCCAGCTTCTAATCCAACCTGTGCATTAAAAAGCTGTCAGAAAAATCACTTGTACAAACTTGGAGAGCTGTAGTTTAAAATGCTTATCCTTAAGAATAAGCATTCCTTCCTCAATGTCATAGTGTTTCATCTTTCTTTAAATAAGAAATTCTGTGTCCGAGCTATGGCACATGTATCATGAATGAGAATGTTTTATCATTTGAAATGGCATTTTGAATAAGCAGCAGCATAAATAGTGTAGATTCATGAAATGAGTGTAACATACCAGTACCTGCAAAAGCGATGAGGAGTCCTGTGGCATCTTATACACTAACAGATTTATTGGAGCATAAGCTTTCATTGGCAAAGACCCACTTCATCAAATGCATGTAGTGGAAATTCCAGAGGCAGGTATAAATATACAGGCACATGAAAAGAAAAGAGTAACAATCAAGAGGAAGGCTAGAGATAACAAGATCAATTCAGTCAGGGAGAATGAGGCCCACTTCTAGCAGCTGATCTGGAGGTGTGAACACCAAGAGAGGAGAAACTGCTTTTGCAGTTGGCTAGCCATTCACAGTCTTTGTTTAATCCTAAACTGATGGTTTCAAATTTGCAGATGAACTGTAGCTCAGCAGTTTCTCTTTGAAGTCTGGTCTTGAAGTTTTTTGTTGCAGGATGGCTACCTTTAAATCTGCTACTGTGTGTCCAGGGAGATTGAAGTGTTCTCCTACAGGTTTTTGTATATTACCATTCCTGATATCTGATTTGTGTCCGTTTATTCTTTTACGTAGGGACTGTCCAGTTTGGCTGATGTATATAGCAGAGGGGCATTGCTGGCACATGATGGTGTATATTACATTGGTAGTTGTGCAGGTGAATGAACTAGTGATGGTGTGGCTGATCTGGTTAGGTCCTCTGATAGTGTCGCTGGTGTAGATATGTGGGCAGAGTTGGCACCAAGGTTTGTTGCAGGGATTGGTTCCTGAGTTATCAGTACCTGCAATTGCATTTAATAAATACTCTCTGCCTTTTGAAAATGCCCTAGTTTATAATTTATTCATTTTTACTGCCTATCCTTAATTTCCTATGTCTAGAAATCTCACTTTGGGTAAATCAACATAGCTCTGAAGATATCGCTGTGATTTACCCCATCTGAGAATCTAGCCCTTCAATTTTTAAGATGTCATTGCCTCTTTTGCAGTTGCACTGTCCTCTTTTGCATATTTCCATATGAAGAAAACAGGGTCTAAATTATACAGAAAACTCAAACAATTCAGATACCAAACCCCATAATGGCTAGGTAAAGAAGTGTGGAAGAAATATATGTATTTAACCTATGTGAGGGTTGCTAATGTGTCATCCCAAGAGATTAGTTTGCCAGGCATTTTGCTGAAATGGTAATTTTTATTCTGTTAATTTGGTTTCTCCAAACTGTTCTTTGCCATCTCAGCTAATGGATAGTAATCCCACTCAATCTTCCCTTCTAAGCAAACCCAATTTTTTCAGTCTTCCCACACAGCTCATATTTTCTAGACATGTAATAATTTTTGTTGCTCTTTTCTGGAATTTCTCTGGATTTTCTTCAATTTATCCACATCTTTCCAGAAATGTGGCAAACAGAACCAGACAGAATACTTTTCCAGACAATGAGTAGTGTTGGGTCACATAGACTAATTTCATGCTGTGGTAATCTGTTTCTGTAGAATGAGGAAGAAAAAGGCAGGTAGTGGCCTCCTGTCAGGCAAAAAGTCTCAAACAAGTAGCAGAATAGTCTGTAACTTTAAAAACAATGAGTAGTCCTGTAGCACCTTAGAGACTCAAAAAATATATATAATATCATGAGCGTTCGTGGACCAAACCCACTTCATCAGATGAGCTAGAGAGGGATAACACAAACCCAGAATTTCTAACAGAAAAAGAAAGTAGGACTGGTGCTTATGAGGCTAATTAAATGGGCTGTAAGTGTCAGATACTTAGCTTTGACATAAAAATGAGGTGTTAAGTGCAGGGAAGGCTGGCTTTACCGTGTGAGACCCAGTTCATTTCTTTGTTAAAGTTTGGGGAAACAGTATCAATGTTGCAGATCAGTGCCAGTTCCCCACTCTCTCCCTCTGTAATTGAATGATGTAGAAGAATGGCTACTTTTAAATCCATGATTGAGTGCCTGTGACGGGGACACAGCTGCGCCCCGCACTTCAGCTGCGCTGTCCCCGGTGTTCTGGGGCAAAAAGCCACCATGGCTTCTGCCATGGCTTTGACGAGCATGCTCGGTGGCTGCCTGCAGCCTCGGGTGCCCCTAGTGGACTGCAGGGAGGGGATGAGGGAATGACTGGAAGGAGCATCACGGGCTCCCCAGCGACAGTCATGCCGGCACGGCAGGACGCTTAAAAGGAGCGCTGCCGGATCCCCCGGGAGGAGGAGCCGGACGTGGAGTGGAGCCGGTGTAAAGGGAGATAGGAAGTGACCCAGGACATGGCTTGTGGAAAAGCCCGTGGTTTGGTGCATTTTGGGTAGTTACCCCACCAACCAGACAGGGAGACGGATCCCTGTCCTTAGGGCCCTGGGTCGGGGCTCGGAGAGAGGGTGGGCCCGAGCCCCCTATCTACCTTACTACCCTACCTACTGGATCCCTACAAAGGGGTGACATTGGGACTTGGTATTCGGGCTGATTGAGCGGCATCAAGTTCCACAAGATGAACACTGGCAGGGCTCTGCAGACTAAAAAACTTACAACCATGGGAACTAGAGCACTTTGGGGGCTGAGGGCGGCACAGGGGTGCTGACGGGGGAGGTCAGACCTTTGTGGAATGTGACTTTGGTCTCCGGGAGGGGCAGACTGGAGTAGGGGAGAAATACCTGACCCCTTTTTACGGCGTGAGCAGAGAAGGCCAGGTCCAAGGATTGTACTTTGTATGCAATAAAAGTGGGTTTGAACTCAACCGTGAGCCCCGTGGAGGTTGCCTTGTAGAGTGCCCCTGCAGGTTAAAATATTCCCTTACAGGTTTATGCATGTTACCATTTCTGATGTCTGACTTGTCTCCATTTAACCTTTGTCATAGAGACTATCCAGTTTGGCCATAATATGGTAGAGGGGCATTGCTGGCACTTAATGGAATATATCACATCAGGGGCTCATCCAACTGCACATTCTCTAATGTTGTGGCTTATGTGGTTAGGTCCTGTGATGGAATTGCTTGTATAGATGTGTGGACAGAGTTGGAAACAGGGTTTGTTGCAGGGGTATGTTCCTGAGTTAGTATATCTGAGGTGTGATATGACTGTTGGAAAGGATTTGCTTCAGGTTAGGGGGTTATTTGTAGGTGAGTATTGGACTGTTGTTTCCCCTGGCATGAGAGAGTAAGTGATTATTTTCCAGGATAAGTTGTAGATGGCCAATGATGTGCTGGAGAGGCTGCAGGTTTTTAAAATGCCTAATAGAGCTCTTGATAAGAGATGCAAGTGTTTGTCTCTGCCTGTAGGATTGGAGCAAATCCGTTGTATCTTAGGGCCTGGCTATAAACAATCAATTATATGATGTGTCCTGCATGGAGGCTAGAGCTGTTTAGGTAAGAATACAAGTTGGTAAGTTTCCGATACAGGGTGGTGTTAATGTCACCATCATTTAATTGTACTGTAGTGTCAAGGAAGTGGATCACTTGTGTGTGGACTGGTCCAGGCTAAGGTTGATGGTGGGATGGAAATTGTTGACATCCCTGTGGAATTTTCTAGGGCCTCCTTCCTGTGGGTCCACACAAGCAGTTCAGGAAATCCTAATATCGTGGAATTCTACCCCCAGAATCATATGAAGGAGGTTTGAGTTCTGCAAGTTTAGAGTTCTACTGAATGGTGTGTCAGAAGCAGAGCTCAAACACAACCTTCCCTGTGTTTTCTTGGCCCTAATTTCACTTTGCACAAGATTGCCATGAAATAGAACTGTAGACAATGCACTCCCCCCACCCCTCCACCAAATTATCTCCTGGATGTGCCTATTTTTCAACCTGCTTTATTATCTCCAGAATTTCAGTTCACTTGACCCCATGTTATCTAACTGTTTAAATCATCCCAGCTTTATTCATGAAGGACCATTTTCTCTGCTTAACTCATGGTGATGTCTTACCACCAGATCTTCCCTGAAAATATCTAGAGGACTTGGGCTGTGCTGAAGGTAAGTATAGGAGAGGCAAGCTCCCCCAGCCCCACCCCTAACCCCACCCACTCAGACCCCATCCCCAGCACCATGGGGAGGAAGGGGCAGTGTGTGGCCCCATCTGCCCCCCCCAGAACCACAGGGAGGGCAGGCAGTGTGTGGCCTCAGGCTCCCCTGCCCCACAGCACCAAGGGAGGAGGGTATGCAGCTCCAGCCTCCCTGGCCCTGAAGCATGGTGAGAAATTAATGGGGAGCAGGTTTAAAACTAATAAAATAAAGTTCTTCTTCACACAGCGTGTAGTCAACCTGTGGAACTCCTTGCCAGAGGAGGCTGTGAAGGCTAGGACTATAATAGAGTTTAAAGAGAAGCTAGATAATTTCATGGAGGTTAGGCCCATAAAAGGCTATTAGCCAGGGGATAAAATGGTGTCCTTGGCCTCTGTCTGTCAGAGGCTGGAGAGGGATGGCAGGAGACAAATCGCTTGATCATTGTCTTCGGTCCACCCTCTCTGGGGGTATGTCTACACTACCCTCCTAGTTCGAACTAGAGGGTAATGTATGCATACCGCACTTGCTAATGAAGCCCGGGATTTGAATTTCCCGGGCTTCATTAGCATAAGCGGGGAGCCGCCATTTTTAAATCCCCGCTGCTTCGAACCCCGTGTAGCGCGGCTACACGGGGCTCGAACTAGGTAGTTCGGACTAGGGTGCCTATTCCGAACTACCGGTACACCTCGTTTCACGAGGAGTACCGGTAGTTCGGAATAGGACCCTAGTCCGAACTACCTAGTTCGAGCCCCGTGTAGCCGCGCTACACGGGGTTCGAAGCAGCGGGGATTTAAAAATGGCGGCTCCCCGCTTATGCTAATGAAGCCCGGGAAATTCAAATCCCGGGCTTCATTAGCAAGTGCGGTATGCATACATTACCCCGCTAGTTCGAACTAGCGGGGTAGTGTAGACATACCCTGGGACACCTGGTGCTGGCCACTGTCGGTAGACAGGATACTGGGCTAGATGGACCTCTGGTCTGACCCAGTATGGCCGTTCTTATGTTCTTATGTACTCCAACAATATGTGTTCTAGGGGTGGATTGTGGGCGGGGCCATGCCTGGCCATTTGGGAAAGCAAAGCCTTTTCCCGCCTACCCACCACCCCTGCTTGGGGTGGAAATAAAACTACTGGCCAATTTGTACTGATGGAATCCTTTTGCAAAGACATACGTCTTGCATTGTTCCCTGAAATGAACAATAAATGACTGGACATGTATGGAGATTAACTTTGTGACTTTTATCCCACTGATGCTCATAATATGGTACTCCATCAGCCCTGTCAATATCAGCTTTATAGCAGCCATTAAAACCAGTACTTTTGGACACTGGGCCTGATTATCATTTGCATTAAGTCTCCTTCAGTGTTCTGGTAGTGTAAATGTCTTTAAAATGGAAGTCAAAGTATTTCATTGTAACACCCACTTTATAGCTCATTCACGCTGCAATTTACACCTACTTAAGTCCTCATTATACTTCTAGAATGGTGTAAAGGGTGCTTGGTATAATGAGAATCATTCTCGCTATATCTTATCTGTAACTATACATGTTCTAACAGCCAGCAAGGTAATGCAGAGGTGGTTCTTGCAGTTTGCCTTAGATTTATGTTAAAAAAAAAACTATGACCTAGTATTCTTTTCCAGTGGTAAATGAGGACTTTGTTTTTAGGTTAGACATTTAAAGAACAGGGTGGGATGGAAAAATCCTTTGCACCTGCAGGTGCTTAAGTTCTCTGACTGGGGATCCCTTTTCCAAAACTGCCTCCACCGTTATTACTGACTGTGTTACCATAGCAATGTGAACTCTATCTAATATGAACATTCTTCCTGACAATTACTACAGCTGATGAGCACAGTAATTATCATAGCTCCTAAGTTGCTCTTAAAATAGCAAAGACAAGGGAAAGCATTCTTGAAATCTATAACTCCCTCTGTACAGGCTGCCCTGAAAAAAATCTCACAGTGGGAAAGTTCAGCCTGTCTTCTGTAGCTATAGATGAGATGGAGATTTCTCAGGATAAAGGTTATGTAGGGACAAGATACAGCAGTAGGTTTAGAAGACATGCAGTTACTATAACACAGCTTTATTTATATAATAGCTGTTTAAATCATCCTAATGCTGCTAGTTCCACTTTCTACTAGAATGCCAGAACACTATCAGGAACAACATAAACTAGTTTTACCTAGTGGAGTGACATAGTTTGGGTATATCAACACAGAGAAATTAGTACCTGCATTACACTGACAGCCAGCAGGGTTGTCAGTGCAATGCAGTGTAGACTAGCTGCCAGCAACTGGTGCCCTAGGTGAACCATGCAATCGGCGTCCCCACCTCCAAACTCCTCAATGATATTGCAACACCATTTGGCGCCCCATTTAACTTGGCACCCTAGGCCTAGTTCGCCTATATGGACGGGCTGCCCCTGACAGCTAGCAATAGTATAGCTGTACCATGTGCTAAGCTGCTAGTACAGATGTTTTGTGGTGAGTGTTTTCATTGTATGGTGGTAAAAAAGCCTGAGCGTAACTGCCACCAATAGGCATGCTGCACAGTGTGTGACAGGTATGATAAGGGCCATTTTTCTAGTGTTGACAAAATTAGGGGCCAAGTCTTTCAATATAATTGGGGGTGAGCACTGTTGAACTCAACGGAGCAGCACCCATTTACCTCAGCAGAGAAGTTAGCCCCAGGAATTTCACTGGGCCACAAAAATCTGGTGCTAATCTTCTCCAGAGTCTGCACTCCTAAACAGAGCCCTCACACACCCCTGCACCCTGCCACAGTCCAGAGCCCCTTCCCACATGCCAAACCCGTAAGTCTCAGCCCAGGGCCCTGGTCTATACCTCAGATCCCTCATGTCTGACCCCACATCAGAGCCCACACCCACAGCCAGAGTCCTCAACCCCTCCCCCTGCACACCAACTCTCTGCCCCAACCTGGCGCCCCCTTGCACACCCTGAATCCCTTATTTCTGACACCACACTGGAATCTGCACTCCCAGCCCAGAGCCCATACCTAAACACCCTGCTTCAGCCCTCCCATACTCAGAACTCCCTCTTGCACCTCAAATTCCTGGCTCCCACCCGGCTCCCACCCAGATCCCTCATCCCTTACCGCACCCCAGCTGAGGAGCCAGGCCCGTGAAAATGAATGAGTGAGGGTGGAGAGAGTGAATAACAAAGGAGGGTGGAATGGAGTGAGCTGAGGATGGGTGCCTTGTAAAAGGGGTGGGGCAGGAGCAAGGCAAGAGTGTTAGGTTTTCTGTGAGTATAAAATTGGCAATTCTATGCAGAAACTGTCTGAACTGGAGAAGAGAGAAACAGTGGAAAATGTTTAGAGACATAGGGTATGTCTAGATTACATGCCTCTGCCGGCAGAGGCATGTAAAATAGGCTACCTGACATAGTCAGTGAAGTGGGGATGTAAATATCGCTGGATTCATTAAAATAAAAATGGCCACCGTGCTCTGCCGGCTCAGCTGATCATCGGCACAGCGCGCGAGCCAAGACGCGGATCGGTCAACAACGGAAGCCTTTGTCGACCGCTCCCTTAAGCTTCGTGAAACGAGGTTTACAGGAGTGGTCGACAAAGGCTTCCCTTGTCGACCTATCCACGTATTGACTTGCGCGCCGTGCCGACGATCAGCTGAGCCAGCACAGCACGGCGACCATTTTTATTTTAAAGAAGCCGGGGATATTTAAATCCCCGCTTCATTGACTATGTCGGGTAGCCTATGTTACATGCCTCTGTCGGCAGAGGCATGTAATCTAAATGTACCATAGGGAGGAATAATGATTCATTGTTATTAATATTGAAAAATCTAGGGTCAGTCATTCAAATAGGCCAGGAATAGTGGAGCTGATCCCTTCGATACTAAGGTTTGTAAGTTTTCTGATGAATTTGAGATTATATTGTATATTCATTTCAGACTATTCTTGACAGCTTTTATATATTTGCCGAGTACAGCAGCAGCATGTATGGTATTTGTAGGACTGTTTATCTAGAAAAGTACAAATCAGTTCTGATCCCTTCACTGAGCATTAACCACTTGTGAGTGAATATAAACTTGTGAATTGTACACGGGGTGCGTTAGACGGCACCTAGCAAACTAGGAGCTATAAGCAGTTCCTGGTTCAGCACAGCTTTTTCAAATTAACGAGTTTTTAAAAAAGACAAATATTTATGCATACCAACAGTATAAAGTTATTAAAAGGGAGCTTTGGTGGCCATGTTTGCATTTTGGCAAACTTCAGCCATCATGTTGAGCCTTCCCAGTGATAAAACCCAAGCCCACAGAGTTGGATCAAAAGTGTGAATTGCTTGCAGCCAAAGGCTACATTTGCACTGTAAAAATGGAGTATTTTTAGAGTGGATGACTAACTCAAATTAAGCACCATCTCAGTGTATAAATTTAGTGAGACTAAAGTAGCTTTTATCTCCAGTGAAGCTAGCTGAGATCAACCCTATTTCTCCCCACACGAGGTTTACGTTGACTTTACACTCACATAAAATTTACACTGTGTTGTCTCCACAAAGATTTTCAATTGAGATAGCTATGTCAAAATAGATATCTCGATGTAAAAACACACCTTTCTGCAATGAAGGCAAAACCCCAGAGCAAGAAAAATGATGCCGATTCCAAGGGTGCAGCAAAAGAAATCACCCTCTCAGCCCTGGTCTCCACTTAAAATGTAAGTTGATATAATTATGGCACTCAGGGGTGTGGTCTGCACTGTTGAGCACTATCAATTTAGAATTAAACAAAGACTGTGATTGGCTAGCCAACTACAAAAGCAGTTTCTCCTCTCTTGGTGTTCACACCTCCACATCAGATGCTAGAAGTGGGCCTCATCCTCCCTGACTGAATTAATCTCGTTATTTCAGGCCTTCCTCTTGATTGGTACTCCTTTATTTTCATGTGCTTGTATATTTATACCAGCCTCTGGAATTTCCACTACATGCATTTTACAATCTGGGTCTTTGCCCACAAAAGCTTATACTCCAATAAATCTGTTAGTCTATAAAAGGTGTCACAGGACTTGTTTTTGTTGAGCACTGTTGCTCTGCCAACTAATTCTTGGTGTAGATGCAGTTAGGTAGATAGAAGAATTCTTCTGTTGACCTCCCTACCATTGCTTGGCGGTAGTGATGTTCCTGCAGCGATGGAAAAAACCCTTTTGTCACTCTAGGCTGATCGTACTTTATGGGGTTATGTTGGCTTAGCTATAGTTCCCATCAGGTAGAAGTAACCTCGGTCTGAGGCAGTTGTGTTAGATGCCTGAAATAAACGCAGAAGTAGCACCGTGGCTGTTCATGGCACATAGATCTTGCTAAGGGCTAAAAGCAGCAGCTAAAAGCACAGTTTGGACATATACCGTATCCTGTTCCCATCTATGTCCCATATGTTTCAGAATTTCACATGTTAAAAGCCATTCAACTTGTATAAAATAATAGTAACAGAAAACTATAAAGAGCTTATTGGAAAAAGTGGGTCTGCTTCTACTTTCACTTGTGTAATTAGTTTTGAAAATAACATTAAGTAGTTTTGAGCACTAAACAAGGCAAGAATCATAGAAATGTAGTTTTGGAAGGGTCCTCAAAAAGTCATTGAGTCTGGCCCCCTACAATGAGGAAGGATTGAATAAATCTAGAATATTCCTAACAGATGTTTGTCCAACCTGTTCTTAAAAACCTCCAGTTATGGGAATATCACAACCTCTTTTCAGCCTATTGCTGTCAGGTAGGATCAGCTGCTGGCCTGCTCTGTCTCTAACTTCACTGATAGGCAACCAGTGAGTTCAGCTGCACTGCCTTGAAAGTGACAGTGTGGCAACAGCCTTGGTTGTAAGTTTGGTTCTTCTTCGAGTGGTTGGTCATGTCCATTCCAATTAGGTATGTGCACAGATTCAAGAGCTTTTTTCACTTAGCAGTACCTACTGGGCCAGACAGGGAGCCCCCTGGAGTGGCGCCATTATATCAGTGCATATATACCTGCTGGCCCACCACCCTCTCAGTTCCTTCTTACCACCCATGACAGTAGCTGGAGCGTTGACTACGTAGCTAGTCTGAACCCTTAGCTTGTGTACATAATTTGTTCTCTAGTTATTCTAGTTGTTTTAGTGTAGAGAACGTTAATAGTTTTAGATAAGTGAGAAGAGAGTTTCACTCCTCTTTGCCTCTCCCTGGCTGAGGAGAGGATGTCCAGGCAACAGGGATTCAAGCCATGTGCTAAGTGCTTGAAACCCATGCCCTGCCGCGATCGGCATGACTCTTGTCTAAAGTGTGTTGGTGAGGGCCATTGCATGGACAGTTGTCAAATTTGCAAGGGTTTTAAGCCCAGAACTAAACAGGTGCATGATTCCAGGCTGAAACGCATTCTAATAGAATCGGCACTCCAACCACTGGTATCAGAACCTGCATCGTCTATGCACAGCGCACGAGCCTTGGTGCGGAAAACTTCTGCGCCACCAGTGATGCAGACCATGACATCCTTGAAGTCTTCGGTGCAGAGTCTCCGACACTGAGGAAGAAGAGACAGCACATGCTGTCTTCTGAAAGGCAGGTCCCCTGAGAGGCACAGCCACAAAGTGTGCCCTTCGGAGGGGCACTCAACTTCTACAGCACGTTGTGATTCTCCTGGCAAGGCACCTCCAGGGTTCAATGTGGAGCGAGAGTCCGGTGCCAGACATTGTGATTGAAGAGGTTTGACAACCATCAACCTCCAAGACTTTTGTAACAGCATGGGAGCTCATTGAGCTAACGGTATCCCCATGCCCTGAAATGAGTCAACACTCATCCTCAGCACCGTGTCAACAGGTCCAGTCCAAGGCTTAGTCACTGACCCTGGTGCAATTGGTGGCACTACAGGTGGCCACGAAGGCACTGGCACCATCACCAATGCCCACACCCGTGCCAACGCCCTCAGCAACAGCAAAACTGGCACCGCTGCTAATAGTGGCTCCAGTGCCACGAGATCCAGTTCAAGTCACAGCACTGGCACCACAGGGATACCATTTTGCTTTAGGTCTCTGGCACTGGTGTATGAGGTTCCCGTGGCACTGTACCAGCTCATGCCGTTGGACCATTCACTCCCCGCCGCGATGACAGCTCAAATGATGCCCCCGAGGGTACTAGGTCCAGCCCGTAAGGGAAAGCCAGCTGCCATGGCTCAACACAGGCTCTCGCACTGCTCACTGGTACTGTCGTCAGCACCACCGTGGCAGGCTTCTGAATACTCTTCAGATTCAGAGGCAGAATCAGTGCACTCCAGGGCCTCTACCTATAGGTCCAGGTCACAGCACCACTTGCACTCCAGCCACAGGTCTTGGCACCGAAGCTTATCAGTCAGCCAAATCTGGCCAGCCCAGTGGAAGCCTCAGTCTTAGTGGCTCTTTTGGACCCCCTGGGCTTATCTCCAGGCCAGGGACCACCTCTGTCCAGGTCAGTGTCGGAACCTACACACCAGGAGTGCCCCCTTGGCCACCTCCCTACCAAGGACCGTGGTGTCAGAATCGACCCAGTCCTGCAGTAAGGATGTGGTTAGACCCCCTTCCTCCAGCTGCTCAATCCACTGTCCCTTTGTCTGCTCTGTCCATCGTACCCCTAGTACAGATGGTGGAACTAACAGTGGAATAATTGGCCATCAGAGTGTCTTTGTCCTCCTTGCCTGATGAGGCTCTGGTGGATCCTACTCTCCTCTACCAGTCATGGATGCCAGGGCCCACCAGGACCTCCTCCGAAGGCTGGCTGCCAACTTGGGGATGCAGGCAGAGGAGGATCAGGAGGAATCAGACCCAGTGGTGGACATTCTTATGGCTAACACCCCTGCTCAATAAGACTTGGTGAAAATTTTTAAAACCTTGTGGCAGACTCCCACCTCAATTTCCCCTATCCAGAAGTGGAGAGATGCTATTTTGTTCCCTGTTAGAGAAAAAACTCCCCCCCCAGTAAAAAGTTTGGCCAGGTCGCTTTTGCTATAGTGGGCTGCAGTACTCCTCGGGAGAAACCAGCCGCACCCTTGCTGCATACCATTGCCTTTAGAAGGTGTGAAAAGGGGAAAATAGCCTCAGACTCTCCCACCCGTCACCTTGGCCTGAGGACTGTGGGGCTTACCTGGTCTCATGAAACCTGCACAGTTTTGGCCCAACCCCTGGGACACAGACCCCCCCACTTGGTGACCATTGGGCCATATATGGTAATATGCAAGCGCGGTAAAGCGATGTGCAGATTTGGGGATAAATACCCATTGCACAGTTCGCTCTAGGAGGTCTTCGCAACACACATACCACCGTGCATGTGCCTTCCCATATACTTCAAAGCGCTGCTGGCCTGATCAACCGACTAGCCACCTCTCCTGACTCTCGGGCGTAACCAAGGCCTGCGGAACCGAACCGATATCTTTGAAATATTCCGTGTGCTGTGTAAGTTAGTATATATGATTTGATTTTCTTTGTTGTATAAGCTTAGTGTTGTAGTTGTTTTGAGTAGTACATAGAGTTTGTAGTTATCACTGTTATTTAATTAGTGTAGCTGGATATTTTTAAAATAGAGACTATTCCCCTTGCCGTTCCCATCCTTATATCTCTGACACATTTAACTAGAAATCATAGAATAAATATAAATAAATACTGTAAATTCATTATTAACACGGTTTATTAAAAATCTTAGAATAAATACTATAAATTCATCACTCTTATAAATACATATTTTTTATTTGCTAAAATGGTCCACCTGGTTCTGTCCTTTCCCCCTTGGGTATGCATCATCGGACCTGTGATTCTCGCAACATTCCCCAGGCAGGGCATGAGCACTTCTTTACCCCTCTCCACCAAGTTCCCTGGAGATCCAGGCTGCGGGACAGAAGGAAAAACAGGAACCACTGGGGCCTACATTCAAGTCCAAAGGATTCTATAGCCCAAGAACCTGGACTTTTTGGGAAGGAAGACCTAGCCCACAGTCAGCCTACAGGTCCGCATCGCCAATTAGCAGGCGATGCTGAGCAGGTATGCCTACAACACCTGGTTGGCCATGGATAAGTTTAAATATCGCCTCCCACAAGATTCCAGGCAGGAGTATGGTGCCCCAGCTGAGGAAGGCAGGATAGTCACCTGTGTGGCACTGAAAACAGCTTTGGATCCTGTGGACTCTGCAGCTTGTATGATGGCCACTGGAGTGGGAATAAGGAGGAATACTTGGTTACAGGTATCTGTCATTCCTCCTGAGGTCCAGAACACAATGAAGGACCTTGCCTTTGCGGGGTCAGGTCTTTTCTCAGAACAGATGGACTCACGGCTCCACAGCCTCAAATATTCAATAGCCACCCTAAAGTCCTTGGGGATTCATACCCCAGCGCCCCAGGGGACATTGCTCAACCCTAGGCCAGCCCTGAGGTCCTTACAATAGTGTTTAAGGCCCGAGTGTGGCAGAAGGAGGGGTAGGAATAGCATCAATAATGGCAACAATAGGAATAGATGCAAAGATTTAAGATCATACTCCGAGAGAGGGTCCTCCCCACCACCTAACTAGCAGCCCAAGCCCTCATTTTGAAGGTGCGCCCAAAGACAATGTCCCAGTCTCTGACCTAACACCCCTTTTTGGTTGCTGGCTCTCCCTTTTCTATCAGGCCTGGTCCCAGGTTATTTCTGACCACAGGTTCAGGAACTAGTAGAAGACGGATATGCTATCCCCGTCCTTTCCCTCCCACCCTCTTTCCTGCCCCTCTTCAGGGACCCTTGTCATGACCATCTGTTAAAGCAAGAAGTGTCCTTGCTACTGCAGCTGGGAGTGGTTGAGCCTGTTCCAGAGGAATTTAAGGGGAGAGGGTTCTATTCCTGGTATGTCCTTATCCCCAAGTCCAAAGGAGGACTATGTCCCATCCTCGACGTAAGGGACCTAGACTCATTCAGAAAGAAAGCAAAGTTCAGGATGGTCACTTTAGTGTTTATTATCCCTTCCCTTCAAAAAGGAGACTAGTAAGCTATGCTCAATCTGAAGAATGCATACTTCCACATCTCAGTGATCCCAACCCACCGGAGGTTCCTGAGATTCACAGTAGGACAGGATCACTTCCAGTTTATAGTCCTGCTGTTTGGCCTCTTGATTACTCCAAGGGTTTTCACCAAATGCATGGGAGCAGTGATAGCCTTTCTAAGGAGTCACTGGGTCCAGATATTCCACTACCTGGACGATTGGTTGATAAGAGGCTTGTCCAGGGAACAAGTCCTAGACCACATAGGCAGGGTCCTAGCCAGGGTCCTATTTATCAGACTGGGCCTCCTCACAAATGAGGAGATATCCTCACTTGGCCCCATGCAAATAATAGACTTTATGGGGGCACACTTGGATTCCATTGTGGTAAGGGTGTTTCTCCCAAGGGCCAGATTCATGACCATGCAGTCTATGATTGAAGACCTTCAAATGTCACCCCTTCTGACAGCAAGAATGTGTATGAAGCCGCTGGGGCACATGGCAGCCTGCACCTACATGGTGCAGTATGCCAGACTGAGTCTTCGGTCTCTACAAAGGTGTTTTTAGAGTGTACACAACGCAGGGTGGACCCCGCTGGATGTGGTGTTCACGATTCCCAGAGATTATCTCTGTTTGCTAGACTTGTGGTTGCAGGAGCAGACAGTCTGCAAGGGTGTTCTGTTTGTCCGGCAGAGCCCATCAGTCCAACTGGTCATGGACATATAAGATGCGAGATGAGGGGCCCACATGGCGAATCTCAGGACTCAAGCTATGTGGTCCCCTGAGGTTAGTTCCCTACACAAAGAAGTCAAGGAGTTCAGGGTGGTCAGATTAGCATGTCAGGCTTTTCTCCTGCATCTGTAAAACAAGGTGGTCTTGGTGTTAATAGACAACATGATGGCCATGTACTATATCAAGAAACAGGGTGGAACTCGCTCCTCTCCTCTTTGAGAAGAAGCCTTATACCTGTGGGACCTGTGCATTGCCCAGGGGATTCATCTTGAGGTGGCCTACTTCCCAGGAACCTGGATTGTCTTAGCGGACAGGCTCAGCAGGTCCTTCAGGGCCCACGAATGGTCCATCATACTGAATATACTGTAGTTCTTTCAGAGATGGGGATATCCCCGTCTAGACCCGTTTGCCACCTGGGAGAACACCATGTGCCAGAGTTACTGTTCGTACCTAGACCGGGGGTGGGATTCCCATGGGACGCTCTGCAGGTGCAGTGGCCCCAGGAACTCCTGTAAACTTTCCCCCTGTTTCTGTTAATCCACAAGGTCCTTCTCAGGATCAGGAAGTTCAAGGCCTTGGTCATCATGATAGCACCAGCGTGGCCCCGCCAGAACTGCTTTACTACTCTCCTAGACCTAGCAACTAGAACTGATGGTGCTGCCAATAATTCTGGATCCGATCACACAAGACCTAAGGGAGGTGAGGCTATACCACCTGAGCCTGTCATCCCTCCATCTTGTGACCTGGAACCTTCATGGTGGATGGGGCCTGAGCAGCTTTGTTTGGAGGAAGTGCGGAGGGTCCTCTTGGAGAGCAGGAAGCCCTTCACCTGGGCTGCATATGCGGCTAAGTGGAAATGCTTCTCTCTATGTACCACACAGATAGGCATCAATCCAATGAGTGCCCCATCCCCCCTCATTTTAGACTATCTTCTTTACCTCAGGCACCAGGGCCTCTCTACGTTGTCCCTGAGAGTTCACCTGGCTGCCTTTCACCCAGGGGAAAGGGGCAGGACAGTGTTTGCAAATGCGATGGTGAAACGCTTCCTTAAGGGGCCAGATAGGTTGTTCTGTGTGTGCTAACCTGTTCCCCTGAGGACCTGAACTTAATCCTGATGAGACTCATGAGCCCCCATTTGAGCCCTTGGCCACCTGCTCTTTAAAGAACCTATCCTGGAAGGTGTCTTTTTTAGTGGTGAGCACTAAAGCCAGGAGGGTATCAGAGTTGAGAGCCCTCACATTAGAGCCCCCATACATGGTTTTCTTTAAGGATAGGGTTAGGCTTCATCCTCACCCTACATTCCTCCCTACAGTAGTTTCCCATTTTCTGATTTGGTGGCTGATGTTGTTGAGTCCAGAGATGAAATCGCTTGTGTAGATGTGTGGGAAGAGTTGGCACCAGGACTGATTGTAGGCGTGGATTCCTTGATGATTATGATGGAAGTGTGTTGCGTGGTTACTAGAAAGAATTTGTTTGAAGTTAGGGGGTTGTTGTAGGCGAGGACTTTCCCCTAAGGCTTGTGAGAGTGAGGGCTCATTTTCCAGGATAAGTTGTAGATTGTTGATAATGCATTAGAAGAGTTTAAGTTGTGGACTGTAGGTGTTGACAAGTGGAATTCTGTTGTTTTCTCTTTTTGGCCTGTCTTGAAGTAGTTCATATCTGAGTACCCAGAGTACCCAGACATGAACACTTTAACCTGCTCAATAGTGATAGAAATGTAGCCGTGTTAGTCCGTTGTAGCTGAAACAAAAACCAGGACTATGTATATACCAAAGCTGGCAACAGGGTTTGTTGCAAGGGAAGGTTCCAGTGACATACCACACTAATACCAACCCTGGAACCTTTTCTTGCAACAAACCCTGTTGCTAGCTTTGTCCACATATTCACTCTGCTGATACCATTATTGGACCTAACCAATTGAGTTATAAGATCAAGAACACATATTCCTGCTCATCCAGAAATATAATTTATGCTATCATGTGCCAAAAGTGTCCGTCTGCTATGTACATTGGACAAACGTCTCAGACACTTCACCAAAGAATCAATGCCCACAAAACAGATATTAGACAGGATCACAAAGAAAAAACAGTTTCTTGCCATTTCAACCAGAAAGGGCATTGTGTCAACGACTTGATTACCTGCATTCTGCTTCAAAGACCTTTTCACACCAGACTTGAAAGAGAATCCTCTGAACTGTCATTCATGCTTAAATTTGACACTTCACGCCTCGGTCTAAACAAAGACATTAATTATCTTACCCATTACAAAGATAGTTTCCCCAATTATCACCTCTAATATCATTAGCTCACAGACATTTACCTCCCCCCCCCCAATCTCCTTCTGTTCTGAAATTTGATTTGTCCTTTTCATATGTGTTCATTTTTTTGATTGTAACCTTTGGTATATATGGTTGTGCCAATTTTCTTCCACTATTTGATCTGAGGAAGTGGGTCTGGCCCATGAAAGCTCATTACCTAATAAACTATCTTGTTAGTCTTTAAAGTACTACATAGTCCTGTTTTTTGTTTAACCTGCTCAGGCACTCATTAATGGATCTCAAAATCATCGTGTTGTTTCAGGGAAATTCCACAAGCCAAATACACAGGGAAGGGTTGGAACTTAACTTCATTTACAAGTTTAATTCTTATCACGATGAAATGAACAGAGCCAGCAGCTACTTGGCAAACTATCTTCACATCCTAATGACTTAAACAACCAGCCAAACAATGGAGGTGCTAATTTCTTCTTTTTAGCCTCTTGTAATTTGAACAATCTATTCACTGTCTTTTTTCTCCCCTTTCCCCCTTCTTTCCCCTTTCCCCCTTCCCTTATTTATTTTTGGATCTGGACTTTTAATACTCCAGTCATCTGACTAACTAGGGTTTTAGATATTCAAAACCAAGCCATATATTCTCCATCCCCTAAGGTATCATAAGCGCAATGATATGGGCATGTAAAAGGAAAACAAGATGTGGTAAATGTGGGGAAAGCTTCCTATGAAAATGGTATAAGAGGGTCAGAGATCAAAAGTAGTGTGGTAATCAGTCCAATGTATAGAGAATGTATTGCAGCAATACAAGCTAAATAGATACAAAGCCCCAAAATTGTTAATAGCATATCTGATGCAGAAGCCTTAAGGAGACTCTCAAAGCATGAGGCATAAAAGAGACAATTAGCACCAAAAAGGGAAGCTGTAGGCATGGCCTTTATTGTGTTTAAGTTTATTGTCTTTATGATAGAAACTATAAATTATACAGTAGAAACTGGGGGACAAAATCAGAAAAAAATTATAGCAGGGGCTGTGGAAAAATACATGTATGTTAGCAGTTTGTCAATGAACTGTGTTCATGCAATTTTCAATGAGGTTCCTGGTGAAATATGGCTAGTATAAGGATCACAATCTTTTGCTGGAATGAACACAGTTTGCTAGCACATGTTCAAGAACTTAAAGAAAATATCCTGAAAATTAAAACTAAACCAAATGTCATATAAATCAAATCAAAGATACATAGTTGATTTAAAAACTTGCTTTTAAAATGCACTGGTACTTTGCCTTAGGCAAGACTGAAAACTAGGAGGAGAACATAAGAACGGTCATACTGAGTCAAATCAAAAGTCCATCTAGCCCAGTATCCTGTCTTCCATCAGTGGCCAATGCCAGATGCCCCAGAGAGAGTGAACAGTACAGGTAATCATCATGTGATCCCTTTTAAAATATTGGCATCACATTAGCTATCTTCCAGCCATTAGGTACAGAAGCCAATTTAAAGGATGAATTACAAACCAGTTAATAGTTCCACAATTTCACATTTGAGTTCATTCAGAACTCTTGGTGAATGCCATCTAGTCCCAGTGACATGTTACTGCTAAGTTTATCAATTTGTTCCAAAACCTCCTCTAATGACACCTCAATCTGGGACAATTCCTCAAATTTGTCACCTAAAAAGAATGGCTCAGGTTTGGGAATCTCCCCAACATCCTCAGCCGTGAAGACCGAAGCAAAGAATTCATTTAGTTTGTGCACAATAACCTTATAGTCTTTGAGAGTTTCTTTAGCATCACAATCATCAAGAGGCCCCTCTGGTAGTTTAATAGGCTTCCTGCTTCTGATGTACTTAAAAAAAATTGCTATTTTTTTTGGTGTTTTGAGTAGCTGTTCTTCAAACTCCTTTTTGGCTTTTCTTGTTATATTTTTACACTTAATTTTACAGTTTTGAAAAGAGAGTTCCTTTCTCTTTTCCTCACTAGAATTTAATTTACACTTTTAAAATGATGCCTTTTTATCACTCACTGCTTCTTTTACTTAGTTGTTAAGTTGTGGTAGCACTTTTTTGGTTCTCTTACTTTGTTTTTGAATTTGGGGTGTACATTTAAGTTGGGCCTCCATTATGGTGTCTTTGAAAAGTTTCCGTGCAGCTTGCAAGGATTTTACTTTTGTCACTGTACCTTTTAATTTCTGTTTAACTAACTTCCTCATTTTCGTGTAGTTCCCCTTTTTGAAATTAAATACCACAGTGGTGGGCTGCTGAGATGTTTTCCCCACCACAGACATGTTACATTTTATTACATTATGGTCACTATTTCCAAACAATCCAGTTATATTTACCTCTTGAACCAGACCCTGCACTCCTCTTAGGAATAAATAAAGAATTCCAGAGGTGCTTCTACTTTCATAAGGGAAAGATCAAACTGCATAGCAGTAGAGAACAAAGAAATCAGCCTAAAATATAATGCTGTCGAGAGACAAATGCAAAAGAGTAACATTTCTTTAAGGATCTATTATATATATAACCCACTTGGGAAATTAGAAAGCTGATAGCGAGTGCATCTCCTAAGTGTGCTGTGTTTCCCTGCAGCTCTTGCCACCACAGGGAGTGCAGGGGCTCGACTGCTACTGCCACCCTGCACCAGGTCCCCACTCAGTAATCCCTGTAGCCAGATTCTCAGGAGACAGGGTGCCATAGTGGTGAAGGAGGGCAGGGTAGTGGCTAGAAAGGGGCAGGGCTTGGTGAACTAGAACAAACAGTGTTTCTCCCCCCGGCTTGCTGGGATTCCTGGGCCAGATAGCACAACTATGCCGGTCAAGTTTGAAACCCCTGGATTAAATTTTTATGGATAATATTTGATACTAAATTTCTTTGGAAAGGTTATAAAAACAATGTTAACAATAAATATAAAGGGAGGATTAACTTACTCAAAGGTCATGATGGGACTAATTGGAGAAAAGGGGTGATATGAAAACCCTCAACCAGAAGGATGGACAAGAAAAACAACCTGTGCCTTCAACTCCTTCATCTTTGCTCCCAGCACTCAGTAGTCACTGCTCACCTGCTCAGGATCAAACCTGTCAGTATTATTAGTGCCCATGTGGATGAGCAGTATTGGGTAGAACAGATAAGTCTCAGCAGCATCTCCAAAATGTCTCGGACATAGGCTCCAGGCAGGAAGAACAGCTCCCGGGACATCACATCAGGTCAGCAGATTGATGCCTCTATCCTTCTCAGTAGGGAGTCCCCATGCACCAGCACACTATGCCTCTTCTTCAGAGGTGCAACTCCACCTCTTCAGACATTGATGTCCATTCCTTATCTCCTGTTGACAGTATAGCACATCAATTCTTCACCTCAGTGAACAGGGGACATAGGTGGTGAGAGGAGCACTGTCTACATTTTGAGATAGACAGCAGCCAGTCTCCTGTCCATAGGCCACCCAGCGCTCCTTCCTTTTCTGGTGCTGTCATAGTCATCTGTAGGCAGCTCACATCATCTGTCCCAGATTCCCTATTGATGAGGCCCTCTGCTCCCAGGTGTTACTCACAGTGGCCATCTCCTTCTGAGTTTTCTTACCTGCTATTTGATGGACCCCACCAACTTATACCTTTCACTCTAGGTGGTTCTCCCTGGCTGGCATTCATTAATGGGACCATGTGGGCTACATTCCAAGCAAGTCAAGATCAGGGATAGGGTGAAAGACTCCAGGATCAAGATGCCTGTCAGGAGGGGGTCTAGGGGCAGAGGAAGAACTAGTAACACACTCTTTTCTTCCCATTTCAGGTTCTTTCTTGTAGGGTACATGTAAGTTAAGGAAAGGAAAACTAACATAACCCACAACCCTATCACCACACTTTCTTCCACTGTCTAACTCCTTTAGTCTCCCAACTGCCTTTGTCTCACTAGCCATATTTCCCATGGTAGGGTTACAGGCCAGGATACTATCAGTGTCCTATACCAGTGACCTATCATAGACCACAACAAACATGTCTTTTCCATCCCAATGCAACCAGGTGCAAGTAGATAGCCTCCTGTCTTTATTTCCTGGGTGGAGGTTGTCATCCATGAGAAACTTGCTGAGTGCAGACAGGATACACTGCAGAAATGAAAATTGATAGTGACGGGACCAACATATATCTATTTGCAAGGTATATTGCGAATAAGCTATGGAATGTAAGATTGTAAGGACATTTACACTCTTCATATCGGATATCATGGATCAAGCCCTTTCAAGTGACCCTGTAAGAGATGGTGAATTTATTCTCAAACTTCATGCCCTGATATGATTATTGTTGGACAAGACAACAATAAAAACTTGCTGAGTGTTGATAACCAAATACTTCTTGTTCCCACACTAGAATTATCCTCCCAGTAAATTTAATTACAGATTTTATTAGTAATTATTTCTTGCTATGTCCAAATTTTTATGTTTATCCACTTCTACCAAATGGTCACTTAATATGACAAGTACAGATTAAGTAAGTCTCATATTCCTGGCATCTATTAAAACATGTTGACACGTTTCACCATGCCAACACCCTTATTCTTTCCTATATATGGTTCTCTCTTTTTCATTGGCCTTTGATACAACATGCATATTAGTGGGGTGACCCCTATCTTAGGGAAGTGCTTTCCATGAGTCTTTCTAGAAGGGCTTTGGTAATGCAAACACTTGCCTCCCTGGTTTCCACCTGTTTAGAGTTAACAGTCATATTGCCTAGGTTCCAGTCTGATTGTGGATTGGCTAGGTCATCATGGTTTCACTGCTTTAGATGCCTTTGACATGAACAATGTATAGTTCCAGCTGGTGAGAACCTCCTGCTTTAGTTGATTTAATGACAGGTGACATTTTTCCTGCTGCTCTCTTAATTTCCTGAAAACTGTGGCAGAGTGCCTGAAATGCCCACGCACTGTGAGCGGTACGGAACATGTTAACACTCTTCTCATTAAGTGGGAAGTTATACATGCCCAGATTCAGAATGTGCATGAAACTGGGAGAATTTACCATTTTCCACCTCACAATAATAGGTAAAATGTTGGCTCCTTTATTCAAAATGACTGAACTTTATGAAAAGCCCTTTGAAGTGAGCTGTGTCATTATTTCTCTTTACAGCTTCCCCAGGTCATCTGATAGAAGATTCACATTAGAATCAGTGCTGGAAAGGTCAGCTTATCTATGAAATGTCTTTGTGAGTGTGAAGAGTATGGTGCAGGAGACTGTGTCTGTCATATTGCTGAATCACATCTCTCTTGTTAAATGTACTATACAAACTCACAGTCCTTATGGCCCATGTTACTTTCTTATGGGCCGTGTCCAGACTCAGGGGTTTTTTCGGGAAAAGTAGCCTTTTCCCGAAAAAACTTCCCCTGCGTCCAGACTCAAGCCGCGTTCTTTCGAAATTATTTCGAAAGAACGCGGCTTTTCTTTCGATGGCGGTAAACCTCATTTCACGAGGAAGAACGCCTTCTTTCGAAAGTTCCTCTTTCGAAAGAAGGCGTTCTTCAATGTAAAGAGGCCGTCTTCGAAAGAGAGCATCCAGACTCGCTGGGTGCTCTCTTTCGAAAAAGCGGATTTCTCTTTCGAAAGATCCGCCTGCAGTCTAGACGCGATCTTTTGAAAGAGGCTCTTTCGAAAGATGCTTTCGAAAGAGCCTCTTTCGAAAGAAGCCTGCAGTCTAGACATAGCCATGGAGGTGACTTCATTTGAAAAACAAATCTAGTCTAAGATCCTGTCACTGACAGCCCAGTGTATAGGTATGTAATGTGCCTTCCATGGATGAAAAGGGATTCAGATGCAATGCAATCTCAGTGTCAGTAGCTTGATCAGTTGCTGTGTGGAATAGACATATTGCTTACCTCTTACTTACCATATTACTAACCTCTTTCACTGGGTTCCATAAGAATTAGGTGCTGGATAGTGCTTTGGTCTTTATATTTGCTAGATGTTGTAGATGTATTCATTCAAAAGGTGACTGAGGATGGCATGTGATGCATTAGTAGGGACACGGTCCTGCAGACTGCCTGCAATACAAGTCTCATTGCATAACAAATGGTAGAGAAAGAAACCCTACAGACACAGAGCTCTCCAAATTACCGTGTTTGCCAACTAAATACAACATGCAAAGCCTAGCTACATATACATATTACTACTCTGGCAGGGTTCTGTTAGCTTCTAAAACAGGCAGTAGTGAGGGTCAATAGAGGGCTCACAAACAATTTAAAATAGTGATAGAAATGTAGCCATGTTAGTCTGGTGTAGCTGAAGCAAAATACAGGACTATGTATTGGTATATATGATTGTGACTATTTTCTTCCACTATTTGATCTGAGGAAGTGGGTCTGGCGCACGAAAGCTCATCATCTAATAAACCATCTTGTTAGTCTTTAAAGTGCTACATAGTCCTGTATTTTGAAACAATTTAAAGTGATACTATTCAATTTGTACTACAGTAAGCATCAAAATGGTCAGTTGCAAATGGCCTATGTCAGTGACAAGTGAAGAATTCTCTGATGTTATCATTTATCAGACAGTTCATATGTAATTCAAACCTCTAGCTTTTCTTCCCCAGTTCTACTTGTAAGAAACCTCTTGTGCTTTTCCTGTACACTGGTATGCACTCACATCATATGATGGAGTAAAGTGGAAATGCTCAGGTAGTTTCTATGTCTCCTTGCTCAGTGAATTCTTCCTGAGCGCATGTTGCCTGACATTGATTTGAGGAACCCGAATAATAAACATTTACAAGCTGACAAAGAAGCAGCCTTTCTTTTTATGACTATCAACAATGTGACACAAGACATCTAAGCTGTAATTGTTCCTGTTTGGCCAGATCTGCGAATAACTGAGGGAATATCAGTCTGTTTGGGCCATCCTGATGGTTTTGACAGTCAAGGAATCTTGATTCCATGATCTTGTATTTATTATAGCATTATTTGACTATCTTTTGAAGGAGAGCAAGCATGGAGGGATTCTGTGGCATGGTGGTAGAATAGCAATACTCTGAGGCAGCTCCTTTCCCCTAACCTTTCTTTTGTGATTCTCTGGTCCCCATTGGCTCTTTCCAGTCCAGGAATGGCCTGCTGTAGGAACACTTCCCCCAACATTCATTTCTGGGATTCACCCTTCAAATTCAGCAAAGCCACGCATATGAAACCCTAATGTAGGCAATCTGTGACAAGCTGTTGGCTTGCTCTGTCTTCCTCTATTCCTGCCTGTGAATACTTCAACCATGCTGTGAGTGCTCCTACTTTCCACTTTCTCATATTTATTATCCCTGAGAAGAGGGCTCATTCTCATACAGACATTTTTCTATTCATCTCTAAAATCCCTTTGTTTTCATCAGTTTGGAAACAGATTTAAATGTATTATTTGCTTTACAATAGCACACACAGGCCCCAGTGGTTCCACTCTGCTGCACACCGCACATATGCATGGTAAGAGGTAGTCTCTGCTCTGAAAAGCTTACAATATAAATAGATATGAGAGAGGGGATAGAGAGAATTATCATCTGTGTTGTACAGCTGGGGAAATGCAGCAGTGAGATTAAATGCTTTGCCAAAAGTCACACAGAAAGTCTGTAGCAGAACTGGGAATTTAACCCCAATCTCCTGAATCACAGTCCTGTATTTTACCCACAAGATCCTTCTTCCTTCTCTAAATTTAATCCTTTCTTATACTAACATCACTCTTCTTGGCATTCTCTTCTAATTGCATGAACAAGTATCTGGGGTCTGTTGAAACACTAGTACTGCTCTGTGCCCCAAGAAACAATCATTAAGTGTTTGTACTGGTATAACACAGGAATGTTGAACAACAATGGACAAGCTACTGTGAATGATAATAGAAACCCCTTTGAGTCTTGTTGCAACCTTTCTTAAGGAAATATGCTTGTTGAGTGCATTCAAAAACTTAAACACGAAAGCTGAAGTATTACTACATGAAATCTTTGAAACTTCAACATTTTTAACATATGGGGTTTTAGCACCGTTTAGGACCCCTAGAATGATGTCCCTTATATTTCTCCATCACATTTGCACACTTTTAATATCACACTGACATATCTAAGAAGGAAATATTTTCTATATCCACAAGGCCAGAAGCAATTCACTCACATTCTTTAGTAGGTGGATTTTTCACTTTAACTCACCAAAAAACAAGTAGACGACAAACAAACAAACAAACACTCTCCCCCAACCTTCCCCCCCAAACCTGCAAAACCCAAAACATTTGCCAGCCTGAAATTTTCCAGATCAAAATATGGTGAACAAGGAGGTGTGCAGAAATGCAGACTGCTTCTATGAGCACAATAGCTCAGAAACAATAGTCAAATACTTTGATGACAGAATCCAAATGAAATGGGGAAAACTTTTGTTTAGAATTATTTGTAGGTTTGGCTTTTCACTTACCATCTTGTTTAGAAAACAAGACATTCATTAACATACAACCAATAATCATTTACTGTGACAAATTATATTTCATAGCACTTTAAGTGCGATACATTGCATATGAGATGCGCTTAAATTTTTAAAATACAACAAGCACAATAAAATATCTTTTGTCTGTGTCACATTTTCAAGAATTTGATTAATTTAGTTTTGTGAACTAACATAACATGAAAGAAATAAACATTTTGAATTTCCTTAATTTAAGCATCAGTAAACAAATGTTGACAGTGGCTGGTTGTGAAGACTAAAATCTGAACTCATGCGTCTCTATTAGATGCTTTATTTTCCTGTTGTTCTTTTATAACAATGATTAGTTTATCTCAGTATTACGTTATATTACATGTGGTTTTGCAAATAAATTGACAATAATTTGGTCTTAACAATACTACCCTGCCAAATCTTTTCTGAAGCTATTTTGGCTGAAACTATATTAAGAATTCAAACTCTGTTTTCAAAAAATGTCTAAGTCCAGTGTACATAGAGCCTCCAGAGATGCTAGATAAGTACAGCAGTGACAATGGTGACATGAGAGGTAGTACAAAACTCTTCCCACTGAGTCTATGCTGCCTAAGCATAATGTTGGTCTGAGAGCAGTGATTCCAGAAGTAATATTTTCCCAGATACATAAAACAGAGGTCCTGACAATTTAACTAATTAAAAATGTCTTTCTACTTTTTTTCAAGAATAAGAGTGTTTACTCTAATATCCTAGGTCCAGATCCACAAAGGGGGCCTTGAGAACCACTGTATTTCACAAAGCCTGAGTTTGGCATCTGTACAATGAATGGGGAGAGAGAGGTGCCTAAGGCTATGTCTACACTACAGAGTTTTTCCGGGATACCTCTGGTATCCTGGAAAAACACTGCCACATCCAGAGAATGCTTCTGCTTTTTCAGATTGGTTTCTGAAGAAGCAGGCGCGCTCTTTCAGAAGCCCTGTATTCTTCATTTTATGAGGAATAAGGGCTTTTACAAAAGAGGAGGTTTTCTCCACATTTGGCCCTGTGTAGACGGGCCAAATGTCGGAAAAGCCTCTTCTGGAAAAAATTGGAAAAAAGTATGCAAATTGCGGTTCGTGATAACCTGCAATGTAGACATAGCCTAAGAATAGGATTCACAAAAGTCAGCATGCTTGGCAGGAAGTCACCTAAACTCATCCTTATGGGTATGTCTACACTACAAAGTTAATTCGAACTAACGGACGTTAGTTTGAATTAACTTTGATAGGCGCTACACAAGCGCTCCGCTAGTTCGAACTTAATTCAAACTAGTGGAGCGCTTAGTTCGAACTAGGTAAACCTCATTATACAAGGACTAAGCCTAGTTCGAACTTACTAGTTCGAATTAAGGGCTGTGTAGCCCCTTAATTCGAACTAGTGGGAGGCTAGCCCTCCCCAGCTTTTCCTGGTGGCCACTCTGGCCAACACCAGGGAAACTCGTATGCCCCCCTCCTGGCCCCGGACCCCTTAAAGGGGCACGGGCTGGCTACGATGCCCGTGCCAGGTGCAAGCACCCAGCCAGCAGACCCTGCACCTGGCATGGCTCGAGACAGCCACCCGATGCCCCCCAGCCCTCCGCCTCTTCCCGGGACCTTGGCGGCTCCCGGGAGCTTGACCTCGTCCACGACCTCCACACTAGGCACAGGAAAGTGGCCGTCTAGGGCAGGAGAGCTGCCAGCCTGGCCACCCAAGAGCAGGTGTGCATGAAAATCAAGGTGGTCCACTGAGACCCCTGACCCTAAGCCCTGAGCTTACAATGGCCGTACTGGGTCAGACCAAAGGTCCATCTAGCCCAGTAGCCTGTCTGCAGACAGCGGCCAACCCTAGGGACGCTGGAAGGGATGGACCGAAGATAGTGACCAAGCCATTTGTCTCGTGCCATCCCTCTCCAGCCTTCCACAAACTTTGGGCAGAGGCACCACTCCTACCCCCTGGCTAATACCACTCCATGGACCCAACCTCCATGACTTTATCTCACTTCTCTTTAAACTCTGTTCCAGTTCTAGCCTTCACAGCCTCCTGCAGCAAGGAGTTCCACAGGTTGACTCTTTGCTTTGTGAAGAACAACTTTCTGTTACTCGTTTGAAGCCTGCTACCCATTCCTTTCCTTTGGTGTCCTCTAGTCCTTCTTTATGGGAACTAATGAAGAACTTTTCTGTATGCACCCTCTCCACCCCACTCATGCTTGTATAGACCTCTATCTTATCCCCCCTCCATCTCCTCTTTTCTAAGCTGAAAAGTCCCAGTCTGTTTAGCCTCTCTTTATATGGGACCTGTTCCAAACCCCTCATCATTGTTGTTGCCCTCCCCTCTTCCACCCTCTCTCTTCCCCTCTCCCACCTCCTTTTCCCAGTCTCCCCCAGTTTTATTCAATAAAGAGAGATTCTATTTTTGAACACAATTGTCCTTTATTTTGTACATCAGGAAGGGTGGCTAGGGAGGGGTAAGTGGAAGGAGGTGAGGGAGGAATGGGGTACAAGCCCCTGATGGGGAGGACTGGGCTGGCTCTGCGGGCTTCTGGGGGTGGAAGCTCTCATGCAGCTCCCCAATTGCCCCCTCTCCCTAGATGGCAGGCTGCGGCAAGTGCAGCCGGTCTGATGGCTGAGTGCTGTGATGTGCCCAGAGTGGGTACTCCGGGCAATCCAAGCCAGGACTGCTTTGCAAGCGGGGCACCCCTGAGAATTGTCTGTCTGAGGTGGGGGTCGGGTCCCTTTAAGCACAGCCCTCGGCTAGCCTGAGACAGCAGCTCCACGCTCTAAGTCCTCATCTGATGCTCTGCCGGCACTGCTTCTGGCCATCCTTAACCCCGGTTCAGGGTCCACTCTGTGTGGACATGCTAGTTCGAGTTAACAAAACACTAATTCGAACTAGTTTTTTAGTCTGGATGCGTTAGTTCGAATTAGCTTAGTTCGAATTAACTAATTGGAACTAAGTTAGTTCGAATTAGCGCTGTAGTGTAGACATACCCTATGAGATTCTGATAAGAAGGGTGGGTACTAAACCTTCCCTTCTTAGGGTATGTCTACACTACCAGCCTAGTTCGAACTAGGGTGGTAATGTAGGCAACCAGAGTTGCAAATGAAGCCTGGGATTTGAATTTCCCAGGCTTCATTTGCATATTGCCGGGCGCCGCCATTTTTAAATGTCCGCTAGTGCGGACTCCGTGCCGCGCGGCTTCACGTGGCACAGACTAGGTAGTTCGGATTAGGCTTCCTATTCCAAACTACCTAGTCCGTGCCGCGTGGAACGAGGAGTAACGGTAGTTTGGAATAGGAAGCGTAATCCGAACTACTTATTCCGTGCTGCGTGTAGCCGCGCGGCACCGAGTCCGCACTAGTGGATATTTAAAAATGGCGGCGCCCGGCAATATGCAAATGAAGCCCGGGAAATTCAAATCCCAGGCTTCATTTGCAACTCCGGTTGCCTACAGTACCACCCTAGTTCGAACTAGGATGGTTGTGTAGACATACCCTTATAGAGTTTGGCACCTAAAACCAGAAGCAGAGAGGCACCTACCTCAGCTAGCAATCTATAGCTGGGAACTCTCTCTTGGAAGCAGCTGGCTAATGTACCTAATCCATTTCATGCAAGAATGGCTTAAGCACCTGCCTAACTCCACACAAAATAGCTGGGGAAGGGGGGTGGAGGGAAGAGGAGAAGAAGGTCTGCCACCTCTGAGGTAAACGCTCCAACCACTGAACTATAGACTGATTTTATTCTCTCTCTGGTCCAATTAATACATAATTATTTCATACAAAGTGGAACAGCTTTGACAAGAGAGATCAAGAGAGCCTGTGACAAGGTGTTTAACCTGCTCACTGGAAAAGAGCAGCGTGTTCAAGAGCAGGTCTGGGCTCAGGAAGGCCCACCCCTCTACCCATGCTGAGCATTGCTCCATTTCAAGGTGGGGTTTAAAAGGGAGCCAGCAGCTCAGCTGGGACTTGAACAGAGGGTATTTCATATCCTAGCTGAGTTCTCTAGCTTTTAGACTAAAGGTTATAAGTTAGGCCTCTGATTTAGGGATGTAACCTACTAGTTGCTCCCTTCCCCCCACTTGCTGCCTTTGTAAGAGAGAGGCAGCAAGGGAGGGGAGCAGGAGATGGTGCTGGGGGGGAGACAGCTTAAAAACCAGTTCCCCCAGCACCGTCACCAGGGAGTGGGGGATGGAGCGCAGCAGGGAACTGGTGGCACTTCCACCTTTGACATTTCAAAAGTAGAAGTGCCATGGGGAGCACAGGGCATGTGGGACATTCAAGCAGTCCCCCACTGGCCCCGTGGTCCCTGATTTTGAAATGTACAAAAGCCTCACAGGCTCTTGTACAGTTCAGAAGCAAAGCGTGGGGGAGCACAGGACTGCTTGAGTCCCCTACTAGCCCCATGCTCCCCGTGGCGCTTCCGCCTTTGAAATGTAGCAAGAGTCCCACTGGACTGGAAAATTTAAATCCCTGCTTCATTTGCAATTGCGATATGTCTAATTTACATCCCTTTTCCGTAAAAGGGATGCAGTCTAGACACAGCCTATATATAATGGGTATTCTTATTTCTCCTATAGTTTGTGCCAATTGTGCTGTGCCAGCCTGACCTTTGTAACATATGTGTGAGATTATGCCTAGTGTATTCAATTAACAGGGGCTGCTCTAAATTAACCTGAAGCCAAAGAATTCTTTGTCTTATTGGATTCAGGATAAGTGCATAATGTGTAGTTTGCTGAAGTCATTTGTATCAAATGCATAAGCTATTCATGTGCTTCTTTGCTAAAAAAATATGTTTATGTTATTAAGTTTTTGCAGTTCTGCTCCCATCGGTCCTTTTACAGCAGGTTATTTCTTGAAAGAGTGAAAATTTTCAGCAACAGCCCCAAGCAAAGAGCTGTTAGTTTGGAAATTAAAGGAAGGAAAGGATTTTAGTAAAATTGTTAGTATCAATCATGTCAGACTGAATTTGTTGTAATCTGTGATTCATTCCAGCACTGATGTTAAAATAATAAAGTTAGAAATCATTACCTGAATTAGTTACATCCTTTTCAAACCTATCTGTATTCCAGTGTATCTTGATTCACAAGTGGCTTCAAGCTTTCACTTGGCAATATGTTTTTCTCCTCCCTCTTTATCAATAGGTTATTTGAGCATCTAATAACATACAGATTAACTTGACAAGCAAAAGACTTTTTAAACATATAGTATGTATATCATACTAAACTGTGATGAAATGTCTGGAAATGTGGATTAAGGAACTCACTAGTAGAAAGTAGAAAGTTTAGAATGGCACCCATATGATTCTGCAGTAACTTTCTATGTAAGGTTATCTAAATAATTGTCTATTGTATTAAACATGGCCAGCCTTCTAATTGAGGCTTTCTTTCTTATATAATTGATTTTGAAGAGATTTTGCAACTACCAGATAACCTCTCACTGATGAGGTATGCCTTATTCATCTCAATGGGGCTTTAAATCTAAAACCTAAAGATGACAATTTTAATCTATATCACTGCTGATCATTTTACCAGAAACATTCCCAAATTTTTCTCATACCTTTCACTGATGTCACTATTCTCATCTGGGCCTTTTAGCTTTCCTATGACAGCTTTTACAATACATGTAGGTATTTTGAATATAAAATTCTACAGCATATCAATACAGGCAGTCCCCGAGTTACGCGGATCCGACTTATGTCGGATCCGCACTTACGAACGGGGCTTTCTCGCCCCGGAGCTCGCAGGCAGCGGGACCGCCCAGAGCGCAGCGGTCCCACCACCTCGACCTCCGGGGCGAGAAAAGCTGTTCCAGGTGCCCCTGGTCTGCTGGGGACCGTCTCCAGCAGACCAGGGACACCGGGAGCAAAGCCGGGGAGCAAAGACGATCCCCAGCAGACCAGGGGCATCGGGAGCAAAGCGGCAGCGGCGGCGAGGTGCCACGACTCTGAGGCTTTGCTGTGGCAAGGCCTCAGAGGCGCGGGACCCCGCCGCCGCTGCGGCTTTACTCCCCGTGCCCCTGGTCTGCTGGGGACCGTCTCCAGCAGACCAGGGACACCCGGAGCAAAGCCGCAGCGGCGGCGGGGTCCCGTGCCTCTGAGGCTTTGCCGCTGCGGCTTTGCTCCGGGTGTCCCTGGTCTGCTGGAGACGGTCCCCAGCAGACCAGGGGCACCGGGAGCAAAGCGGCAGCGGCGGCGGGGTGCCGCGCCTCTGAGGCTTTGCTCCCCATGTCCCCGGTCTTCTGGGGGGGGGGGGGGGGCCCCCCCCCAGCAGACCAGGCTTTTGTTGTGGACTCTGGGGTAGAGCAGCTGGGGTGCCGCCTGGTTGGTCCTGCAGGGACCTACCTGGCAGCCCAGCTGTTCTGTCCCAGGCTCGAGATTCAGCCGCTGTTGAAACTGATCAGTGGCTGATTCCAGGAAGCTGGCGGCAGAGCAATTCTGCCTCCAGCTTCCTGTAGTCAGCCCCTGGTCAGTTTCAGCAGCAGCGGCTGAATCTGGAGCCAGTTCCGACTTACATACAAATTCAACTTAAGAACAAACCTATAGTCCCTATCTTGTACGTAACCCGGGGACTGCCTGTAGTTGAAAATGGGAGAAGACAGTTTAAAACAAACAGAATTTAATTTCCCTGGGGGCTACAGCCCTGATTATATTATTTATTTCCAAATTTAATGTAATAAAATACTATTTTTAGCATATCTAATGCTGTCCAGAATTTCCACCCAAATACTTGGATCATTCTGCAGAATGTAGGTCTGACTTGCTAAGTGTGACAGGCCACATGCCCTGCACTGACCCTTTAAGGGGCAAAACCCAAGCCTGGAGCAGGGGGCGGAGGCTGGAAGCAAAGACCCAGCTGAGGCAGGTCGGGCTAATGAGGGCCCAGCTGCGGGCTATATAAAGGAGAGTAGCTCCCCACTTGAGGGAGGGAGTAGTCAGGGCTAGCAGTTGGGGAAGCAAGAGACTGCCAGGAGCTGAAGAAATGCTGAGGTGGCAAGGCAGGGCCTGGGGGAGCTCTGGCCAAGTGAGTTCCCAGTCTGTAGGGCCTGGAGCATGGCCTGGGACTAGGAGGGCTTGGAGGGACAGCCGTGGTAAGTGGGAGGAGCAGGTCCATATCCCTAGGCCGGTGATGAGCAGCCCTGCAGTATGCCCCGAGATGGGGGCTAGATGAAGACTGGCAGAGGGTCACTGAGGCAGGGTGATGAATCCACTTCCCCGCAGTCAGGAACATGCACAACCCTAGCTACAGGTGAAAAACTGTCAATATTAACTATTTCACTACTGACTATTTTACTTTGACATTGAGCTGATGTGCTTATCTACTGATGTAGGGGAAAGAGAGGGAAGTAGCTTCTCCCAGAAAAAGATTGTATCCCTGGAGAAGAGCACAGGTGCACAAGTGTCCTCCTAAGGATCTAGGTGCTAGGGAAGGAAGCAACCTGGCATTCCATCCACAGACTAAAAGTCAGGTGTTTGGCTTGTGTAGGGGCAGGAGGATAATACACTACTAGGGGAGGGGAGTGTGTTGAAATTGTTGGGAGACCTGCAAGGAAGGTGATATGAAGGGCAGGTGGTGGTTCTCACAAGGTCTGGATAAAGGGGACCTGAGAGAGCGCTTATTGGGTGCTAAAAAAGTTGATTTCCATGTGCTTTGGCTCAGTCCAGATATTCAAATGTTTATCCAAACCGACTCTTCCAGCAGCTTTTATCGTTCAGTTGTTGTGAAGCTTTACTTTTTTCAAGTTTTAAAAGCCTTCAGTATATGGGTTACACTGGGACAGAGCTGGACACATACACTGTAAACATGAGTGGAAATCTGTCCAAGTGACAAAGAACATTCTGTTTTATTAGTGTCATTTTTCATGCATAATCACAATATTACCTGAGAATGCCTCTAGTATTTGTTGCATTTTGAGAGCCAAGTCCTGCAAAAGACTTTCATTGAGACCTGGGAAATCAATGATTGAGCAATATCAATGCTTTTTTGGCTTAGGTGCCATCATTGTGCACCACCGAAAACATATAAAAGTATTTTTAATTGCATTTGACAATAAGGAAACTGCAGTTTCCTGATTTCAACATGTGTTTGGCTGTGGAGATTGTACCTTTCTTAGATTGGCTGGAATTTTAATTCAGTGTAAATGCACTGTTTCAGAACACGGAGAACTCATAAAAAACCAATGAAACAAATAATGTTTATGGAAAAGCCTTTTTTATGTTTCTCTTACAGTTTGGCCATAGAACCAGAAAATGAACAGCTTCTTGCTTCCCAAAACAAGATACGTTGCTTAACTCATGAGAAGGACTCAGGGTGCCAAGTGATCATCTTGTTTCTGTATATTAGAAAACAGGAATTTATATTTTTTAAGAACCTGTTAAACGTTTACTTATGAAATATAAAAAGGAATGTGCAAGAGCAAGTAATGTTAAATTTTAGTTGTCCTGCATTTTTGAGGTTTCCTTAGAGGATGTAGGTATGAGGACTGGAAGATTTCTTAGGCCCTGACATGCAAATACTTATGTATATTCTTAGCTTTAAACACATGAGTACTACTATTGACTTCACTGGGACTATTGATCAGTTTAAGGCAAAGCATGTGTAAATGTCTGCAGCATGTCCTGAGCTAATCATTGTGGAGGGGGGCTTACTGAATCTTTAACAAGGAACTTTTCCTTCAATTCTGTGTCAGGTGTTTGAGTTAAAAGATATGAAAAATAAACAAAATTACTTTTAAGCAGTCTTTAAAAAAAAGGGACTTTCCTTTTCAATCTGGTTTTAATTGCTTGGCATTTGGAATGGCAAGAACCTATCAGTTCTCCATTCTCTAGAACAGGTGGGGGTAATAAAACAATGGTGGTTTGCCAGGGTTAGCCCCATGGCAGTTTGCCATAGCTATATTTACCGGTGCCTTTGCAGGTACTGGTGATTGCAGCTCCCATTAGCTGTAGCTCGCTGTTCCCAGCTAATGGGAGCTGCAGGAAGCATTGTGGACCGAGAACAGTGATCCATAGCCAATGGGAGCTACATTCATCTGTACCTGCGGAGGCGCAGGTAAATATAGCGTTGGTGGCCAGTCATGGGCTAACCATGGTGGACCAGAACTGGTTCATGGGCTAGTATTTGCTCACATTGCTCTAGAATATTCCAGGACCAGAAAAAAGCAGGATAGAATTTCTACTGTGGAAAAACAAGTGTGAAGAAAAACAGTTTTTAGAGGGTGAAGGTCAAGAGAAGGACACTTTTTTAATATATGCTAAAGAATCAAAAGAGTACAGAGACCTAATTGTCATTTGCCCTTAAGGTCATCTTGGATCTTTGTAGCCTTGGTGGCATAGCTGGCCAGAAATTACAATTCAAGTATTAAATTCTTTAGAAGCTTCAGCTGGGTTTAACTGAGCAGAACACGCTCTTTACATAGCACTTAATTGCATCAGTCTTCTAGGCCTCTCATGTCTGCAGCATGTGTACTGAACCATCTGAAGAAGAGTTGGTTTAAAATATGTCAGAAAACTCAGTTGATGAAATGTGTAATATATATAGTGAATAATTTATTTGGAAAGATATAATTTGTCATTTTACCATGCTCATAGGTAAAAGCTGATTGTTTTAAATATGCAAAAGCAACAAGGAGTCCTGTGACACCTTATAGACTAACAGATGTATTGAAGCATAAACTTTTGTGGGCAAAGACCCACTACGTCAGATGCATGCATCTGCATAGCGCCATAATGCGAATATGCAAATGAAGCATGGGATATTTAAATCCTGGCTTCATTTGCAATTTTGAATGTCTTCATTTGCATCCCTTCTCAAAAGAGGGTGCAAGTGTACACATACCCTTAGAGAGGGAAGGAAGGAACTCAGGGAAAGAGTAGGAACTAGAGAGGCTAGCCCTAGGGAAGTGTGGAGAAGAAAGACTGTAGGAAGCAGCCAGGGATGCTAGAATAATTTTATAGTGGGGATGCTATGATCTCTGGAATCAAACTAAATCTTACTCTATATTTTAGAAATGTTTGTGTCTGTCTGTGAGTTGGTTTGTTCAAGAACTCCCCCTAAGTGGTAAGAGCTAAGAGCAACAAATTTGGTATGCAACTTCCTCTTATTTAAAAGCAAAGTAAGGAAAATGGGATGCACCTGGAATAGGATGGCTTCTCATAAAAGCCATACACAAGAGAGAAAGAATCACCATGCAGGTGAAAGGGGCTGACTGGGGGACATCCCTCCAGCCCTGTCCAAGAGTGCCTCAGCTTTGAGTCTGCCATCCTCCAGGTGGCCTTTAGGGAGAGAGCAGGGGATTGAAGCTCTCCCCACCCAGATTCATACGGGGACATTGCTGGCTCTTGCCCTTCATCAGGGTCAAGTAGAAAGTACAGTTTGTTCCATTCCTCACTCTCCCTGGGAAGTGCAGAAACTGCACTTTGCTCTTGCTCCCTGACAGGGACAGGAAGGGGAAGAGTGCACACACCACCCCTACCCTCATCCCCATCAGTATCTTGCCCAGAGCCCCTCCTTAAGGACCAGAGCAATGCCAAGTAAATATGCTAGTCCTATATATAATGGGAACTGCTTCAAGCCAGGGGGTTTTCCAGCACCCCCGGCACCTATGGAAGCAGCCTAGTGAGAGAACAGTAAAGTGGAGACTAAGCTGACCTGGGCTGTGTGTTGTAAGATCCTGGGCTGGAACCCAGGGGAGCGGGCCAGCCTGGGTTCCCATATCAGCAACTGATGAAGCAGCATTGCCTAGATAGCTGGTCTGATAAGATTTGATACCTAAAAGGGGAAACCATGTAAGTAATGAAGAGGAAGCAGCACCTCCTGGAGTGAGAAAGAAGAGACAGGGTTGAGAGACTACAAGGGGAAGTGTTGGACTTGGAAGCGAGTTATTTCTTAAAGCTACCATGACAAGGCACCAGCTGCGGTGAGTACCCTTTGACAAATAGTTTCATTGCCTTCAAAGAGACATTCCCCGTGCTTAAAGTTAAGCATGTCTCTTGAGACCATGACAGATATATATTACAAAGCCATATCACATCTTTCACCACAGCAGCTTGGGGCAAAGTGGGAAACACCTGTCCATGGCTGCTGCAAGTGGACACAGGCGGGACAGAGGTTCATATCCCCTGGCTGGGGGGCAGACAGACAGACAGACACAAACAAACTCTCTGAAATATATAGTAGATAGCTGTTCCTTTCACTACCCCTGACCTCTGCTGGTCCAATGGGGTTATAGCTGTCCTGGTTCCTATCTCTGCCCTCCCACTATTGGTGGGCATGGTTAAGACATGCAATTTCAACAGTGTTACTGGGCATGTTCAATACAATCAAAGCAGCCAATTTGGGGGGGAGGTTGCTTATGAATCTCCAGCTACCACCTTTAGGATTGACAGGTCCTTTGTCCCAGGATCAGGCCCAGTATTCAGTTATTCTATGGATGGGAACCTTGATGTGCACAGTTGCAACACTAACACTACTGTATAGGAACTCTTGTATATTTGCAAATACAGCTTATTAATACATTTAACACAATCACAAAGATAAATAGGGAAGGAACAACTATACATCCATGCCTTATACTCACACCATTCCTTCTAGAACAACCTGAGATGTTAGCCGCCTCCTTCCTCATCACCTGTGCCTTCCCCATCCTCACTAGTGGCCATCGTTCTGGCACCTCCAAAGGAATACATCTTTTTCTACTGCCCTACTAGTCTGGGAGAAAAGTGGGATGCCACTTTTATCATTTGTTATGCTGATATTGTTATGTTTGATGCATATTCAGTGGGGGTTTCCTTTTCTCCTTATTGTATTTCCTCACCTTACTAATGGTGTCTTTTTCTAATAGTATATCACTGATCTCAACTTATTATCATATGCTTCAGTTCATTACCACAGGCCTTTTGTAGTTGTCTGTCACGTTTATTATTTCTGTCCTACCTGGTTATTTGGTCTAGTCTCAACTAGTTATTTCAGGTTTTTCTATGTACCTGCCAAGTTTGATGGGTTTTTGAAGCATCTGTATCATGGAAAGTCCCTAAATTTTACCATCACCAAACATAGGGAAATAAGGGAAATTTCTTGATTCCTTATCAAAATTAAGATACTTTGGAGTAATACAGAAATGTATATGATCAAAGAGATCATCTTGGTACCTACATTGGTTTTGATTAGTTACCATGCAAAACTGGCCATAGTTTACCAAAGGTAATCAGTGTCTTCCACTCACCCTCACTAAGCATGATGATTACTTATTCCATAACTTTTCTCCCTGTAGTTAACAAAGACCAGTGTCTGTATCAAACACATTACATCTCCAACTGTATTTAACCTCTATTTTCCATTCCCCAATAATTTGGGGTTTTCCATTGGCTGTTAGTCTGTACACATCTTATTTGTTTAGATATTATAGCCTTATACTAACTTGCCAAGGCTAATGTCTTACAGGATACAAACCTGTACGTTACTTGCATTACTGCTGAATCTACTGCAAAGCAGAATATAATGAAGCAGGAATAGAGTTGCAGTAAATATAACAAAGGCAAACTAGCCCACCGGCTACAGGACAACATTACCCTGCATGCACTCCTCACCTAATTAGAATCTTGATGGTATTCACCTTATTATTGACTAATTATCTCATGAGTGTTGTGAAGATGAAGTAATTCATGTTTATGATGTATTGGAATGCTACAATGATGAATGCCATTGAACAGCCCATGAGATAAAGAATCCTTCTGTATTCAGAGCAGGGTTTGCATAGGCATTTAAAACATAGGCCATGTATTGAACAAAAGGGTACCACAAAATATTGAATAGATATCCATTTAGTCAGCTTTGTTCATCCTGTGCAGTGAGTGAGATGTGTTCTATGGAAAAGATAACATATGATTAAGCAATTAAAGATAATATTAATAGATAACATGAACCAAAAGCCACACTGAAATCACTAAAAAAATGAAGTGAACAATTGTAAATTACCAGGATATAGATACAGGCCGTCCTCACTTTAAGTCCAAGATACATTCCAATAACTTGGACTTATAGCAAAACAACTTAAAGCAGGGAATTTTTGTCCTGTGGCTGACTTCCATTTGTACAAATTGCATTGGGGTTTTTTTTGCACAATGTAAGAGGAGGGGATGGGAGGACTTATAACACACCAGTTCCTTCAAGCGTCAATGACATTAGTGCAGAATGGATATATACTGCAGTGACTTATATCAGGAATGCCCTGTACACATTTTATGAACTTTTTGCTTGTCACTGTCAGATTTATGGGGAAGAAAATTCTACAACTTAGCTTTCCATAAGCTGTTTTGTATGGGGAGCAGTGACAGAAGATTTGTCTGCTCAATGGTAGAAATTCAGATTGCGTATGTAACAAAGCTACATATCACTGTGTATGTTCTTACCACACTTTAACATGTGAAGAAAAAATGCCTGCTATCAAAAGCAGCTCTTAGTCTCCAGTTATGTTTAGATCTCAGAGACCTAGTGAAACGCTTTTCAAGCCAAATGGTGCTATATACACACTGAAGTGATATATTAGAAAACAGAGTACCAGTTTTCACTGCAGAAATGTGTATTACTGACTAGAGAAAGAGAACCTAATGTTCTTTAGAAGTCCTTTGTTGACTGACATATTTAATATATAGCACGTTTTATTTACTCTAGGTCGTATGCTTAGATGTGTCCTCATTTGACTTTTGGCTCAAGTAAAATTAACTCCAGAAGTGAAGGGGTATGCCTGCTGAGATCACTTCCTGTTGAAGTCTGTTTCTTGGCTGAGATACTGGCTTCTCTTGTTCCTGCTGGAAAGCATTCACAATGGAGATGTTGTAATGTAGTAGCAATGTTTTTCCAGGACATGTACACAAGCATAAATAGACATTTGAATAATGTTATGCTATGGAATTGGACACGGCCCATTAAATTGAAACCTCACCATAATTTTATCTGTCTAAATTCAGAATATTCACATTCTTATTTCTGTATAGTATTTGGCATTACTAAAGGCAGAGTAGTTATGCTGAGGAAAGGAATACCCATTATTTATTTCTACCCATGAATTGTGGGAAAAATGCCCACTTTTTTGTAAGCAATCTGTTGGATAAATTATCTGAAAAGTTATTCATGATGATAAATCAAATCCCAGAGTTTACAGGTAGCAGTCTTACACAATATTTTTCTGAATTGCAACATGTTGTCAAGACTGTCTTTCACATTTTTTAACAGATGTGCTCAATTGTGCAGGGTGGTATGTATATACACGGCATGACTGTTGCAGTGCTGCTAGTTGTTAGACAGTGTTACATTCAGAGGCCAATGCAGCGGCACATAAGACACACTGAGCTCTCAGAAAATAATATTTTAAAAGAAGACTGCGTCAGTAGGGCATAATGATGCTCACCATTTGCTTTTTCTAAATGCCACTATTGCTCAAGAAGACACCGATATCACCTTCCCTTGCTTCTTTCTATGGATTACAAATTAAGCAAATGAAAAGAAACTGAGGCCTTGCATGGTATGAAGGCAGCAAAAATAAATAGAAAAAATGTAGAAGTGGAAAGAATAGAATTCTGGTACAAAAGATCTACCACCATACTTGCATAATGGTGGGATATGCGATAAGGAGTTTGCTAAGAGAGAAACATAGAAAACAGAAGTAGATCCTACTTTCTTGAAGGGACTAAATTACTACAAGCCAGATGTAGATTACAGCCAAGAATGAAGAAAAAGAAGCAGGAACGATATCAAGCTACAACTGAGCCACCTAGAGAGAGGCAGTTGTCATACAACCACTGTGCACATGCATGAAGAGAGCAGCATTTGTCGGTGAAGAAAGAGAATGACAAGGTGAGGAGATAGATAGTTGTCTGAGCTATGCAATCATGACTCACAAACTTTGAAGATGTGTGGAAATAGTTTCAGTTTGCATAGCCTAAAAAACAGCCTTAGAAGAAGGAAAGGAAGAAAGAACTTGGTTTCAGCTTAGCATTTAAATGTTTCAAAAGAGAACAAAACTTAAATCAGTGTGACTTCACCTCCTTCTGCTGTGAACCTCTGTCTTGAAGCTTGATCAACTATGGCTACAAGATGACCTTACAGGTGAATGATGGTATGAAGATCAGGATTTTAACAGGGTTCAAAAAAGATCTAAATAAATTCATGGAGCTTGGGTCCATCAATGGTTATTAGCCAGGATGGGTAGGAATGGTGTCCCTAGTCTCTATTGGTCAGAGGCTGGAAATGAGTGACAGGGGCTGGGATCACTTGAGAATTACATGTTCTGTTCACTCCCTCTGGAGCATCTGGCATTGGCCACTGTCAGAAGACAGGATACGGGGCTAGATGGACCTTTGGACTGGCCCAGTGTGGCCATTCTTATGTTCTTATTTTTATTTTGTCACTATTGTGCTTCGGCTACACAGGCACTTCTGCCAGTGCTTCTGAGTTGCAGTTGATCAGAAGGTCACATAACCTTTAGGCTAACTGTCTCATACATGTCTATGGAAAAAAGGCTGGTTTGCCCAGAGAAGTATTGTACAAGCCAATGCCATTAACTGCAGTAGTCAAAAGGAGAATGGAAGAATATAAGCCGAGGGCTGTTTAGGTCCTTGACTCAATTTGTCACAGCACATGAAATCATACCTTGCTTTCAAATGGATCTCAGGCCTCTAGCAATCATTTAGGAAACAGCCACTTGCACATGATGTACGTTCAAATTGCCTGTTCATGACACATACAGGAGTGTGGGTTTAGTAATAAACTAAGGTAAATATAGGTATTTTGTGCTGTTATATTTATTCAGTGAGGTGAAACACAATAAGAGAAAATGCAGCAATGGCTGAAGTGTTTAAACTGAAACAAAAAGGCATTTTTATCAAAAAGATTAGCCGTGATTGGATGACTAACCTAAGGATGTTCATAGGAAAAGGACAAGTTTACAATTAAAGAGATGCCTTCTAGTTGGCAGGACCTGATGAAATACATCCTAGAATACTGGAACTGGCTGAAGAGATTTCTGCGCCATTCATCTTTGAGAAGAATGTGGCAGACAGAGGCCTGGAAAAAGGGAATGAGGACACCCAGGCAATTACGGATCTGTCACCTTCACTTTAGTGAATGGGGCAAATAATAAATTGCCAAGCAGCTAGAAGCAGGTTGGGTAAAAGAACCTCCTCAGACTCTATCCAGTCTACCAAGTGGGTTGATCCAGGCCTCGGAGGCCCTGCCATTCCCCCACCCCTAGACAAATTAGGGTCTGGGGGCGGGGGGAAGCACACAAAGTTTCCTCCGCCCTGCCAGGAGCGTGCAGCACTTCTAAGTGCCGCGTGCTCCTTGCAGGGTGGGGAGAAGGGTGAAGGAAACTTCGCATGCTCACTCTGCCCCCAGGCCAATCAGGGCCTGGGGGTGGGGGGAAGTGCACAAAAGTTCCTGATTGGTCTGGGGGCAGAAGCGAGAGCAAGCAGTCTCCACCCACCCCAGGGGGATGGGCACCTAGGGGGAACCCCTGGGGGGGAGGCAAAGACTTCACACACTCCCCCATGCCCAGACCAATCAGTGTCTATGGGTGGGGAAGCAGGGAAGTACCCTGGCCCCACCCCTGCTACTTGAGGTCTTGGCCCTTCCAGTGTGGTCCGGGGCCACTTAAATTTCTAAAGTGGCCCCCAGCAAAAAATTATTGCTTGCCCCTGAGCTAGAAGATAAGGTGATAAGTCTCCTTATCTGAGGCACCTGGTGCTGGCCACTGTCAGAAGACAGGATACTGGGCTAGATGGAACTTTGGTCTGAACCGGTATGGCCATTCTTATATTCTTATGTCACACTCATTATAGATTTGTCACAAACAAATCACATCAAACCAACTGAATATCCTCTTTTTTTTTTTTTTGGACAGGTAATAACTCTTGGTGATGGGATGGCGAAGAGCAAGCAGTAGATGTGATATATCTCAACATTAGTAAGACTTTTGATATTGTCTCACGTGACTTTCTCAACTTCAGGAACCATAGCCTAGATCAGGGGTTCTCAAACTTCTTTGTACCAGGACCCCTTTCTGCCAACAATAATTAATACATGGCCCCAGGATGGGGAACAAAAGCCTGAGCCTGCTTGAGTCCCTTGGCCAAAGCTTGAGCCCAGCTGTCTGACGAGACAGATGGGTGGGGGTGGAGAGGCAAAACTGAAGTCAAAGGGCTTCAGCCAGGGGCCTGTAACTTGCGTCCTGTCACCAAGGGCTGAAGCCTTGGGGCTCTGGCTTCAGCCTAAGCAAATCTAACATCCGGTCTGGTGATCCCATTAAAATGTGGTCATGATCCACATGGGGTCTCAACGCACAGCTTGAAAACCATGGCCTAGATGTACCTGCTATAAGGTAGTTGTGTAATTGGTTGGAAAATAGTACTCAGAGTATTTTCTTGTGATTCACACTAAAGGAGGGTATATCAAATGGGTCCCACAAAGGTTTGTTCTGGGTCCAGTTCTATTGGCTATTTTTATAAATTATTTGGATAATAACAGAACACACTTATCAAATGTATGGATGGTACCAATCAGGTAGGATTTGCAAGCATTTTGGAGGAAGGATTAGAATCATAAATTATCTTGTTACACTGGAAAAATGGTCTGAAATAGGAAATAATCAATAAGGACAAATATAAAGTATTACAATTAGGAAGGAATAATCAGTTCCACAAAACAAAATGGGAAATGACTACTAAAAAGAGTACATCAGGAAAGGATCTAGCTGTTATTGTAGATCACAAACTAAATATGAGTAAACAATGTAACACTTGCAAAATAAAACAAACCTCATTCTGGAATGTATTAGCAGAACTATTTTTTGCACAACATGAGAAGTAATTTTTTCACTCTGCTCAACACTGGTAAGGTCTCAATTGGAGTACTGTGTCCAGTTCTGCACACCATACTTTGGAGAAAATCCAGATAAGAGCAACAAATATGATTAAAGGTATGGAAAACACGACTTATTAGGGAAAAACTGAAAAATATTGAGTTTGTTTAGTCTTGAGAAGGGAAGACTGAGTGGTGACATAAGTCTTCAAGTATATATAAAAGATCGTTGTAAATAAGAGAGATAAAATGTCCTCTTTAGTCATTGAGGACAGCTCAAGAAGCAATGGGTTTAATTGAAGCAAAGAGAGATTTTTCCTAAAGTCAAACCTAATTCTCCCAATTGTCAGGGTAGGTAAGCCATGGAACATATTATTTAGGGAGGTAGTGGAATCTCCATTATTTAAGAATTAGTTAGACCAGGGATAGGCAAAGTGTGGGCCACATTCTGCCTGTTAGAATTTTGCCTCTGATCCTCAAGCTCCAGCCAGGAAGCAAGGTTGGGGTCTTGCCCCACTTCACATATGCTGTGGCTCCATGCAACTCTTGGAAGCAGGAGCAGCCAGCAGGCTCCACATGTTGCCTCTGCTACAAGTGTTCTCTCCACAGTTGCCATTGGCCAGGAAGTACTGCCAATGGGAACTGCAGTGTTGGGGCCTATGGATGGGGCACCACGCAGAACTGCCTAGCCATGCCTCTGCAAGGGACCCAGATAGGTGATATGCCACTGCTTCCAGAAGCTGCTTCAGGTAAGCATTGTCAGAAGCCTGAACCCTTAAGCCCTCTGTCCCTTATGCCCTGTCCCAGCCCTGATTCCCCTCCCACACTCCAAACCCCTCACCCCAGGCTGAAGCACACTCCTGAACCCCAAAGCCCTCATCCCTGGCCACACCCTTGAGCCTGCACCTGCCGTCAGAGCTCTCACCTCATCTCACATCCCAACACTCTACCCCAGACTGGAGCTCCTTCTTACATCCTGAACTTCTGATTTCTGGCCCCATCCCAGAGCTCGCCCCCCTCCCCCGCCCAGCCGGAGCTCTCACCATCCTCTGCACCCCAACCTCCAATTTCATAAATATTCATTGCCCACAATACAATTTCCATACCAAGTTGTGGCCCTGAGGCCAAAAAGTTTGCCCATCCTGGGTTAGACAAACTCATCTCACGGGTGGTCTGGATAATACTTAGCCCTGTCTTAGTACAGTATATTGGACTAGATAATCTATAAAGGTCCCTTCCAGTCCTACATTTTTGTGAATTCCATGTACATGAGAGATTTTTCAAAAGTAGCTAGGGCATTTAGGAGTACCAGTCCCACTGACAATCAGTGTGAGTTTTGCTCTTAAATTTCTAAGGGTATGTCTACACAGCAAAGCTATTTCGAAATAACAGCCCCTATTTCAAAATAACTTTCCTAGCGTCTACACAGCCAAACCGCTATTTCAAAACAAATTTGAAATAGCAGAGGCATTTATTTCGAATTTGGTAAACCTCATTCTACAAAGAATAATGCCAAATTTGAAATAGCTATTTCGAAATAAGCACTGTGTAGACTTCCCAGGGTGCCCTGGTGGCCACTCTAGCTTCAACCAAGAACACTCCATTCCCCCCTCCCCCGTGGTGCCTGTGCCAGCCCCAAGCCTGCCAATCCAGAGCCCCAACGCAGTGTCCCCCAAACATGAGTCAGCAAGCCACTGGCAGCCAGCCCTCCACCACTCCACACGAGCAGTCTGCCAGCTCCCAGGAGCCTGCCAGGCCCTGGAGAAGGCGGACACCTTCCTGGTCCAGGGTGGAGATCAAGGACCTTATTCAGGTTTGGGGGGAATGCCCCCAACGTCCATGATCTCCGTACTAGATGGAGGAAAGTGGCCGTCTATGGCAGGATAGCTACTAGCCTGACCACCAAAGACCACATGCAAATCCAGGAGCAGGTTCACGTGAAAATAGAATAATAGAATAATAGGACTGGAAGGGACCTCGAGAGGTCATCGAGTCCAGCCCCCTGCCCTCAAGGCAGGACCAAGCTCCGTCTACACCATCCCTGACAGATGTCTATCTAACCTGTTCTTAAATATCTCCAGAGAGGGAGATTCCACCACCTCCCTTGGCAATTTATTCCAATATTTGACCACCCTGACAGTTAGGAATTTTTTCCTAATGTCCAATCTAAACCTCCCCTGCTGCACTTTAAGCCCATTACTCCTTGTCCTGTCCTCAGTAATCAAGAGGAACAAATTTTCTCCTTCCTCGTTGTGACACCCTTTTAGATATTTGAAAACCGCTATCATGTCCCCCCTTAATCTTCTTTTTTCCAAACTAAACAAGCCCAGTTCATGAAGCCTGGCTTCATAGGTCATGTTCTCTAAACCTTTAATCATTCTTGTCACTCTTCTCTGTACCCTTTCCAATTTCTCCACATCTTTCTTGAAATGTGGCGCACAGAACTGGACACAGTACTCCAGCTGAGGCCTAACTAGTGCAGAGTAAAGCAGCAGAATGACTTCACGAGTTTTGCTTACAACACACCTGTTGATACAACCTAGAATCATATTTGCTTTTTTTGCAACAGCGTCACACTGTTGACTCATATTCAACTTGTGGTCCACTATGACCCCTAGATCCCTTTCCGCCATGCTCCTTCCTAGACAGTCGCTTCCCATCTTGTATGTATGGAACTGATTATTCCTTCCTAAGTGGAGCACTTTGCATTTGTTTTTATTAAACCTCATCTGTTTACCTCTGACCATTTCTCTAACTTGCTAAGGTCATTTTGAATTATGTTCCTATCCTCCAAAGAAGTTGCAACCCCACCCAGTTTGGTATCATCTGCAAACTTAATAAGCGTACTCTCTATCCCAATATCTACATCATTGATGAAGATATTAAACAGTACGGGTCCCAAAACAGACCCTTGAGGAACTCCACTCGTTATCCCTTTCCAGCAGGATTTAGAACCGTTAACAACGACTCTCTGACTACGGTTATCCAGCCAATTATGCACCCACCTTATCGTGGCCCTATCTAAGTTATATTTGCCTAGTTTATCAATAAGAATATCATGCGAGACCGTATCAAATGCCTTACTAAAGTCTAGGTATATGACATCCACCGCTTCTCCCTTATCCACAAGGCTCGTTATCCTATCAAAGAAAGCTATCAGATTAGTTTGGCGTGACTTGTTCTTCACAAACCCATGCTGGCTATTCCCTATCACTTTATTACCTTCCAAGTGTTTGCATATGATTTCCTTAATTAAATGCTCCATTATCTTCCCTGGGACAGACGTTAAACTGACCGGTCTGTAGTTTCCTGGGTTGTTCTTATTCCCCTTTTTATAGATGGGCACAATATTTGCCCTTTTCCAGTCTTCTGGAATCTCCCCTGTCTGCCATGATTTTTCAAAGATCATAGCTAAAGGCTCAGATACCTCCTCTATCAGCTCCTTGAGTATCCTGGGATGCATTTCATCAGGACCTGGTGACTTGCTGACATCTAACTTTCCTAAGTGATTTTTAACTTGTTCTTTGTGTATCCTATCTTCTAAACTTACCCTCTCTCTGCTTGTATTCACTACGTTAGGCACACCTCCAGACTTCTCGGTGAAGACCGAAACAAAGAAGTCATTGAGCATCTCCGCCATTTCCAAGTTTCCTGTTACTGCTTCTACCTCCTCACTAAGCAGTGGGCCTACCCTGTCCTTGGTCTTCCTCTTGCTTTTAATGTATTTATAAAAGGTCTTCTTGTTTCCCTTTATGCCTGTAGCTAGTCTGATCTCATTTTGTGCCTTTGCCTTTCTAATCTTGCCCCTGCATTCCCGTGTTGCTTGCCTATATTCATCCTTTGTTATTTGTCCTAGTTTCCATTTTTTATATGACTCCTTTTTTATTTTGAGATCATGCAAGATCTCCTTGTTAAGCCAAGCTGGTCTTTTGCCATATATTCTGTCTTTCCTACACAGCGGAATTGTTTGCTTTTGGGCCCTTAACAACGTCCCTTTGAAATACTTCCAACTCTCCTCAGTTGTTTTTCCCTTCAGTCTTGCTTCCCATGGGACCTTACCTACAAGTTCTCTGAGCTTATCAAAATCTGCCTTCCTGAAATCCATTACCTCAATTGTGCTGGTCTCCCTTCTACCTTTCCTTAAGATCATGAACTCTATTATTTCATGATCACTGTCCCCTATTCTGTCTTCCACTTTCAAGTTCTCAACTAGTTCCTCCCTATTTGTTAAAACCAAATCCAGAACAGCTTCTCCTCTGGTAGCTTTTTCAACCTTCTGAAACAGAAAGTTGTCTCCAATGCAGTCCAGAAACTTATTGGATAGCCTGTGCCCCGCTGTGTTAGTTTCCCAACATATGTCTGGATAGTTGAAGTCCCCCATCACCACCAAATCTTGGGCTTTGGATAGTTTTGTTAATTGTTTAAAAAAGGCCTCATCCACCTCTTCCACCTGGCTAGGTGGCCTGTAGTAGACTCCTAGCATGATATCACCCTTGTTTTTTTACCCCTTTTAGCTTAACCCAGAGACTCTCTACACAGCTATCTCCTACGTTCATCTCCACTTCAGTCCAAGTGTGTACATTTTTAATATACAAGGCAACCCCTCCTCCCTTTTTTCCCTGTCTGTCCTTCCTGAGCAAGCCGTACCCTTCCATTCCAACATTCCAATCGTGCGTCCCATCCCACCAGGTTTCTGTAATACCAATGATATCATGGTTGTATTTATTGGTTAGCAATTCCAGTTCTTCCTGCTTATTACCCATGCTTCTCGCATTTGTATATAGGCATCTAAGATACTGATTTGATCTTGCCTCCCTGTTGTGCCCTGACCCTCCTTTCTCCTTGCCATTATAGGCCGTAGTCCTCCCCATTTCCAACCCATCTCCCAGTCCCGCACATTCAGAACTTACCTGTGGGCTTTGCTCACCTGTCCCCGTCGAACATAGTTTAAAGCCCTCCTCACAAGGTTAGCCAGTCTGTGTCCAAACAAGGCCTTCCCGCTCCTGGAAAGGTGAACTCAAGTTGGTCCGGCGAGACCCCCAACCCTGAGCTTCCCCTCCCCCTTCTTCCCCCCCTTGCTTCCACCATCCAGCTCCCTCCTCCCAGGTTTCCCCCTCCCCTCTCCCACCCTCTCTTCTACCCTCTTCTGGCTCACAGCAATGCATCCAAGAGAAGCACCAGAGTGCCCAGGGGCAGCTCTGGCTCCATTTTGCAGAGTGCTGTGGTGTCCCGAGTGAGGGCAACTAGAGCATGCAGAGACAAAATGCTTTGCTGTCCCTCATCGAGGTAGATAAGCAAGCAGGGAAGGCTGAGAACTGGCTGTCCGGGGGGGTCCCTTTAAGCACAGACCTCAGATAGCCTCGGGCAGCAGCCCCACACAGTAAGTCCTGATCTGGTGCCCTGCCGGAACTGGTTCTGGCCAGCCTTAAATGCAATTCAGAGTCCACTCAGTGTGGACATGCTATTTTGAAATAGTAAAATGCTATTTCAAAATGCATTTTCTGGGTAGATGTGTTATTTCGAAATAAGCTATTTCAAAAGAACACCGTAGAGGAGACATACCCTGAGGCGCTTTTGAAAATCTCCATAATTCATATAACGAAATGTTAGAGAAAGATGGGCCTGAACAGAAATGTTAATCCAACCCCTTTCTCTCATTAATCTCCAGTCCCCACTAAGAACATTGTGAATTCAAACTTTGGATCCAAATGTAACACCTGAGATGTGCACAATATACATATGATGCACATATTAGAAATGGTGCCTGCAGGTGACTACTATGATTATGAAGGCAAATATGTTCCATTCTAGCCCCATTTTCCAAATCTCATAACTGTAAAGCAATCACTTTTGGGGTTAAAATTTCCAAACACTTGGTCTCACTAAGGTGATTTGCAGTGGTGGTGGAGAATAGTATGAACAAAAAATACTTTTATCTCTTGGGAGAGAACAGGAAAAATATGTTTTTCCATTTTAAAAAGCAATCGTTTTTGTGGCATTTTAGCAGCTTTATAGTCACAATGTTGTATACTCCCAATGGTATCGGAACACTAATGTGACTGTGTTTATAAATAATTTACATTTCAGTGTTTTCTAATTAATTGTGTATGTTTCTTAAAATACCTAATACTGATTCATTCTGATATAACTGATTGGAGCAGTGATATTTTTGAGAAGTTCAGGTTTAAAATAGCAGTGTATATGGTAAACAGCCTACTTTCATATTTAATATGAAGAACTGTGTCAATCTGTGTCAGCACCTGTTTTGTGTAGTTGACATTCCGTTGGCATGTTTACTGAAAAAATGGAAGTAGTTGAACATGAACTTTACTCTAAACCCTATTCTTCAGAAATGTTAGTATTAAGGAGTTTCTCATCATCATAGCTATTTTACTACTTTCCCCTGGATGTTCTGACAAAGTCAATGTTCTGTTTGCTCCTTTTACAGCTCCGATTGCAGAAATTGCTCAAATCAAATGAATAAAAAGAAGCTGTTGTTTAATCGAAACATTTAAAAAAAACCCAAAAACTTGATGAGACTTTTTTCTGTTGTAGTCATATAGGTTAATGTGTTTTTTTGCGGGACATCTAAAAACCAAATTTCATTTTGGTGGAATTTTGTTGAAAACCCAAAAGAAATTAGTGTGAATATTTTTTGTCACTATTAATACCTAATAAAAGGTAAAAGTTAATGTTCAGAGCTAAAATTCTGATCTTTCCTTCTGGCAGCATCCCTCTGGTCCTGGAGAGTCCTCCAGAATTCCTGTGTTATCAGTTGGGGTTGATTGTGCCAAGGAGTTGCTGTTCTCCACACTTGATCTCTGTTAGCTGCATGCCTTGGAAAGTAAAATATTCTAACTGACCTATGAATGGTAACAGTGGGAATAAATTAGTGGGGCCAACTTGTGAGTACATCTGGAGTATGGCTTAGACTCCCAGCTCTTTCGTAGATATATTGAGCTAGTCATACATAAATATCTCTGTGCCTTCATTCCTTTCTCATCTATACAATGAGGATACTTCCTTCCTCTTGCTTGAAGGGTTCCTATGAAGGTAAATTCATCAGTGTACATGTGGGAGTTCTATACTAGGGTGATGGCTTACAAAATCGGCAAGCAAATGTAATTCATGCTCATGTCACTGGCATCACCATCCTCCTTGTCATCCATACCTCCTAAGGGTCTTCTTAAACTCCTCCCCTTTTGTGGCCTCTCACCCTCAGGCAGTGGTAGTCAAACATTCATTAAAATGCTAAGATGCATCCCTTTCTCTCTAGCTATATCTAGACTATAGCCTTTTATTGGAATTTGCGTAGCTTTTTTCCAATTGCTTTTCCAGAAAAGTTTTTTCCACCATTTGGCCCTGTCTTTTGGGCTCCCCAAAAGAGTGCGTCTGCTCTTCCATGAAAAAAAGTGGAAGAGCAAACACGTTCCCTCGACGTGGCAGGGGTTTTCTGGGATACATCCAGTATCCTGAAAAATCCCCACAGTCTAGACATACCCTCTCTCTCTCTCTCTCTCTCTCTCTCTCTTTATAGCTACAGTTCTTTTCCACCTTTTCCATCCTCCCCTTCCTCAATGCTTTCTCCAGTCAGGTGTCTCTGATACCCCCTTCAACCTCCTCATAGCCATTTAAAATGTTCATGCTAAGGTTATCTTTCTTGACTATTTCTCTGACCACATTTTTTTCCCTCTGCCTTTCATTCCCTTGACTATTCCTTGGTTTGCAGCCTAAAGTGCAAGTTTCTTGTACTTAAGACCCTTTATAACACTGCTCCCACCCTTCTTTTTAGCTGTCTTCTGTTGTTGTATTATTCCCCCTCCCCCGCATCTCCTGGGGTTAGTCTATTTCACCTGATGGTTAGTTTCCCATGCAAAAGTCACCATTTTTCCTTGGAGGGAATGCAGTCCTTGAACTGATTCATATGGTCCTTACTCCTGTCTTTTACCAAAGCCCATTTCCACTATGGCAATGTGGCCCCTTTCTTCCACCAAATCCACTCTGGCCATGATTATGCATGAAAGCAGTCAGTAAACACCAAATCGAGGAGTGGATGGAGATAGCTGCCACAGATTTTCTTTCTTTATAACTCATTAAACATGCAAATGAATAGACATATACTCATGTGCATATACTCTCTTCACGTAACTTTTTTTTATCTTAGGTGAATCTAAGCTTTTTATGTACAGTATGTACCACTATGGGGGCTGATTTTCCTACAGATCAGTTCACACTAATGAAATAATAAAAATAGTACACAGGCATTTTACCTCCCAGTTTGCAATTAAGAGAAAATAATCTTCCTGATCATTAAGGAAGATCTCAAATCTGATATTCTGCTTCCTCTATATGCACACTTGAGAGGTCTGTGTATGTAGGCAAAACCTGGTATAAGCAATAAAGTGCATTGTGTGGCTAAGAAAGGAGAACTTTGCCCTTCATGTAGGTGTTCAGCATTAATAAAAATCTGTTCACAGGAGCGAAGAGCCCCAGTGAAATGGCACATTTTCAATGGGAAAAATTGCTTCTGACAAATTAAATTGACCTTTTCAAGTACTCATTTCTGGGCTGGCACTAAAGCTAACTCTTTTTAGCATGTGTGCGTGTGTTTGTGTTCAGAAAACATTAAAACAGAGTTTGTGGTGGCACTGAGCTATTGTTTGTGTTCAAACAGGTGGCCCTAACAGGTACACTGTGCATATGTACTAGTGAATAATTGCAGCTCCTTCATTAAACTCTCATCCAAATCCAGGATACACTATAGACTTTTACAATCTAAATAAATAAGGTGTTTTAAGCAAGAAGATTCTGAGGCTTTCCTTACAGTACATTTCATTGTTTTAGATACCAAAGAAGCTATATCTTGTCCTTAAAGAGGTCTGCTTTCAAGTATTCTTACAATTAAGTGCTGTCCACATTTTTCAAAAAGAACGTTTTGGATAGTTGCCATGAATTCAATACATGTCCAAAGCGGAAATCTATAATTTTGTTATGTCAAATTATAATTACTTGCATTTATATGGGGGATTTAATCTGCGTTCTAAGTGCTCGACGACGCATTCATTTATGTAAGCTTCACGATGCCTGTGTGAGGTAAGTTACACTAATATCCATTTTATACAAGTTAATTGAGGCCCACAGAAGCTAAGGGCCATGTTTTCAAAGAGTTCAGCACTCAAAAGTAGGGCCAGATTTTCAAAAGAGCTCTGCTTCTGTTTATGGATCAGAATAAGGGGACAAATTTTCAGGAGATTTTAGCACATTGGCTTCTGAGTACATTTGAGAATCTGGTTATAAGCATAGCAAAGGAAGTTGGTGAGCAAGCTCTCTTTGAAAATCTGGCCCTATGTGACTTGCCCAAGAGGAAAGCTCAAAATGTGTCCCTAAACCATCCTTTCTAAAGTAAGCCATAAAGATCTATGAACTCCAAATTCACTCCTTTCCTTCCATCTGCTTCATGTCAATTTTCTCCTTTCCTTCCATCTGCTTCATGTCATATTTCCTAGTAACAGAGCTTTTTTCCCTCATATCTGGTGTTGGGGAGATGTTAATATTGTCTAAGATGTGATGTGAAAAAATTGATGTAGTGTTGGCAACTACCTTAGGATGGGGAATAAGGTATGCAGAGGTAACATTTTGACACAAGGGATTGCTAAAATGAAGTTTCTACAAAAAGTAGAACAGCCAATTATGAAATGTCATTGTCTGGGATATAAACTTCTTCCTGAGTTGTTTAACCCCTTGCACGCCTAGGACTTTATGCAAATGTTCAGAGCAGCTCTCCTCCTTGCATATGACTTGAAAATGCCTCAGTTTGCCTAAGTGCCTAAGACCGAGGATTCAAATTGAAGCTGCATGCTCAATACCTTTACTATAAAAGGGCTCGCATGGACATGTTCTAGTATGAGGTATGAACTCTAGCTGTTGTGTGGTATGAAAGAATGCCTGAACTTTGCACTATCATTAGTTGCTGTTAGATTTGCAAGAATGTGATTGATTTGGAATGTCTTTGAGGGTTGCGTCTGAGGTGTCAGTTAATACACTGGAGATGAGTGGAGGAGGGGGGAACTCAAGTTATGTAAAACAAATGTTCAATCGATTCTGCTAAATTGCACACTTAGCCTGTACTCTGCCTCTCTGCTACCCTCAGAAACAGGAAATGCATTACATGACTGGAATGGAGCAACAAAGGCTTCCACAAATACATTTTTTGGTATTTTGAAAGCACTACTTTATAAAACCATGTAGAAACCCTGTAGGAGGAGAAATGGCTTCAATGTATAAATTGGAAAACCAGGCACAATTTTCAAGGAGGTTATTGTCCCAACTAAGTCAACAGTACTGCCAGAAATAGTCTGACCTTCAGTCCTTTGGTCTCTGTTCCATCTGGGCTCAAGAATATAAAGAAAGGCAAAGCATAGAATATAACACTTTTTAAAGGAGCACCCTATGGAACATTGTGAAATCCGAGTAGGTTATAGAAAATCATTCACTACAGATTCTCCACAAAGAGGTTAAAGGGGGCACATTTTATGAGGGATAATGAATAAGTGTACATTCCCATGATGCTATAACTGGTAATCAAGCAGACGCTTGCAAAGAGTTAAGTGCCTAGTCTAACATCACACACAAGTAGAAAAGTGCTCAAAACATCTTTACTTTTTGGTCCTTTGAGAATAGCATACTTTTAAACCCAAGTGTTCCTCCTCCCCCCAATATAAGGGACGACTGATACATTCATGTGCAGTCAGGACCATGCCTAGGGGTGCAGGGCAATCTCCCTACATCCCAGGCCTTCCCTGCTCCTACCCCACCCCTGCTCTGCACCCATAGCGCTCCTTTCTGAAAGTCCCCTCCCCTGAGCTACACAACCCTGAGGGGCCTGGTGTGGGGCAACAGTAGGGATCAGTATCCTATGCACTCAACTGGGTGGTGGAAGCCAAAGCACTGCAGCAGTCTGCTCTGCTCCATCTCCCAGTGAGCTGCACTCCAGTTCACCATGGTGGCGGGAAGTGGATCACCCTGGCTACAGTCTGGTCACCTCTGTTCACCTGTAGTCCTGCATTGTGGGCTGGGGTTGGGACCAGGGCTGAGTTGCTCAAATTCCCACAGCTGCAGTGAAGCTGAACATAGTGGGGACTGGGAGATGGGAGGCAGAGCAGGTCCTTGCTGCCATCCTGTGCCAGGCCCCCAGGTAATCTATCAGGCTGCTCTGGGCCCTATGGGTCCTGTCCATAGGCCTTTTGAGGCTGTCTCCATGGGGCCCACAAAAGTGCAGGGCCTGGGACATACCGTACTATGGATGAAATGGCTGTGTATACAGTATAGAGCAGCAGCTCTCAAACATCATTGCATAACCCCAGGAGGGGAGACCTGTCACTCAAGCCCCACCATCCCAGGTAGATGGATGAGTTGGTTCAATGCAAAGCCCAAAGGATTCAGCCATAGGCAGGGGGCCTGTAACTTGAACCCTGCCACCCAGAGCTAAAGCCTCACTGCCTGAGGCTGAAGCCTGAGGACTTCATCTTTGACCCCAGGTGGTAGGGCTCTGGCTTCAGCTTTGGGTGATGAGGCTTAGGCTTGGGCTTCAGCGTTAGGCCCTAGCAAGTCTAACACCAGCCCTGGCAATCCTATTAAAGCAGGGCAGTGGTCCATTTTTGGATCATGAACCACAGTTTGAGAACCCTAGGCATAAAGCACATAGACACTTTCCAAAATTGTTGTGTATCCTTCATGGGGCATGTTTGTGTGGCAAAAGACAAAGGAGAACATCAAAGAAAACAGAAGTCCTGTTTCATTTCTATTACAGACATATAACTATCGATGCATGTTCATGAAGCTGCTAAAATGTTCTCCCTTACTAGGGGTACAACCTTGATTATTTTTCCACACTGATTTGTTGTTCTAAAATCAGTTGCCAAGTGATTATTACTATTATTATTTATTTTATTATCTCTATCGTTAATAATGCAATACAATACCAGATAAGCCTCAAAGCATATATGCGTGGAAATCCCCAAACGAAATAGAGACCCATAGGATTTTATCAGGGACTATGCCAAGATAAAAATATATTTTCATTTATATTTGAGTTAGAATTTAAATATTTTCCAGATTATGATTATACCATAAAACCTGTGTTATCTGGCATGTTCGGGGATTAGGGTGTTCCAGTTATCTAAAAATTCCGGTTATCTGAGGGTCCCAACAACCTAAGTACTATCTGATGAGACACTATGAAACTATTAGATCTTAGGTTTCATCTGGGGAGATGTTCTGGAAGCTTCCAAAAAGGTCAAGCACAGTGGTGCGCAACTTTTTTGCAGCTGCTACCTCTGCGCCACAGCAGCCACCAGCTGCCCTGCCCAGCCCAGCTCCCAATCGGTCCAATCAAAGTGCCTTGCTGCGTGGCTGTGCCAAGCCCCTAGGAAATTTGCCAGTTTCTAAAGTTTTCTGGATAGTTAAGTGCTGGATAGCGCAGGATTTACTGTGCTATAATAAAGTCAAATCTTCCGCTGGTCATTAACATGGTGTGTTGAAATGGTAAAGAGACTAAATTTACGTAGTTTCTCAAATAATCAGCAGGATCATAAAACGCATATAAATCTAAAAGATCTATATTGATGGAGGCTGCAAAAATAGTTGAACGGATGAAAAAAACGTAGTCAATCATATGTGTACAAAATGGGATCAGAAAGGTGGGTTAATTCAACCTCAGCAGTATTCAAACTGCCACAGGATGTGTGCTTTCAGATTTTCTTTGGGGTTGAAGTCTATGATGGCCATATAGAAAGTCCTCCAAGCTGGTGTTGCAGCTCTGCACACAGTATTTGGCATGCTAAATATTAATCACAGAGCTTTGCACTGAAACATTCAGACCAAAAGTTTTTTTCCAAGGAATAATTAGTTAATATTTATAAAATGCTTTGAAGATGTAAAGCACTATATAAATGTTATGTACTGGTAGTGGTTGTTATGGATCATAACAACTTGATTTAAAGAGCTCCATCTGACTTTTTTGAGGGTTTGGTAATTACTAGTGAATGACAACTGTGTGCAGCATGTAAGCAAGCTCAAAACACTAGCTCAGCACTGTATGCAGCTTTGGGGGATTCACGGGAGGTTTCTTGAAAACAGCTATTGAGATGTAATTTTTGCACATGCCTTTTCCTATGAATTAAAACATCTGTTTGGAATTTCTGAGAATCTGGAAAGCAAATGGAAATAAGATACAGTATTCCAAGTTTTTGATCTTTGATTAATTGCAGATCAGACTGCAATCCAAAATCCAGGTGGATTGTTTCATGAATTGATGTTCTGTCCTACGCTGGAAACAACAGTTTACATCAGAGGTATCTCAGGACACATCTACACAGCAGGGTAAAAGTGTAGCTATACAAACTGAGTTACATCAATTGCGTAGCTTAATTCAAAATAGCTTAATTCAGCTTTTGGCACTGTCTACACAGCAGGAAGTCGAAGGAAGAACATTCTTCCTTCGACTTCCCTTACTCCTTGTGAAATGAAAGTTTCATGAGTTAGAGTAAGAAGTCCTCCAACTCACCATTATTTCAAAATAATGGCTTGTAGTGTAGATACTCTTTGTTATTTTGGAATGACACCAGTATAGACATAGCTTCAGGGATTTTAGAGGTGTCCTGATCTGAGTTTATTTCACCTAGGAGTCAACTCCAATTGTCAAATCTTGATCTGGTGCTAGATTTCCTTTACTAAGAGAGCAGTCAGATATAGGATTTAGGTTCAGGCCCATCTCTTTTCTGCTGTTTTCTCTGAAGATCTCAAAACTCTTTCCTTAGTAGTCCTCTAGCTACATACAGTAGACTTCTGATAATCCGGAACCTATGGGACCTAGGTGGTGCCGGACTATCAGGAGGTACTATAAGCTGGTTATATATATATACTGTATACATTATATTCTGTATAGAAAGTGTTCTTAACCCTTTTTATTGTACATACTGTATACAGTATACTGTAATGTTTTAGTTTTTTAAGCCTTTTTTACCCTTTTTGCTCAGTTCAGCTGCTATACCTTGTGACTCATTTTTTGCCGAAGCTCACTCACTAGGTGTAGCCAGACACAAACCCCATCTTGTTTTTCCACGAACCCCACCTTGTTCCCCCCCCCCCCAGAGAGCAAGAGAAAAGCAGTCAGCCTTTGATGCCCTGGGAATGCAGGTGTGGTGCCTGTCCCTGACTCTACCATAAACAGAAACCAGACAGTAAATGGGCTAGCTGACTACTGGGAGGCCTCCCGTCGCCGTGATGGCTAGTATCAGTAATTGACACGCCTGCACTGTCTCAGGAGAGGAATCTTCGCCCATCACATACCAGAGGTGCCCATTGTCTACATTTTCCCAGGTGTGAATTATGCTTTGCACCCTTCGTGGGAAACTTGGCATTCAAAGCCATTTTTCCTAATTGGCCACTTGAGACCAGGAAGAAGCCCATGTGACCCAAGGGGTATAAAGAGGGGTTGAGTTGCCCACCCCATTTGAGCTCCAATCACCTACACCTGCTGGCAGGTATTGATTGTCTCCCGAGGTCCATGGGACGCCCAACCTCGCCCTACTTCTTCCCGAGGGATTGAGAGAAAGACGTTGGACACACCAAGTCTGGAATGCAGGGGTGAGAATTGTACCTGCAATGTGTTTTCTTTATGTGTACACTCTAATTGTCTCTCTGTTATAAGTTTAGTTACTGTATTATAGTTTCTTAAGGCAAACTGCTTCATTTCTATTGTAAACTGCCTTTGGTAAGGTGATTTAGCTATAAACTTTGGGAATAAGTGGGGTGCCCTCATTCACTTATAAAATATATATATACACTGAACCAAGTTTCTTTATTTCTTTTCTCTTTCTTTCTCCTATAAATAAGCCAGTGCGTGTCAAGCTTCTGACTTGAACCCTTGCTGCTGTACCCGAACCGAACACAAACAAAAGAACTTCAGCCGGTCAAAAGGGACAGGTATAGGAAGAGCTTGGGCGTTTTGGATCGTGTCGTTTCCAGGGGACAGATCCATTGGGGCACCTCTCAGCCTCCCCAGGCTGCCCGCTGTGAAGGGATTTCTGTATCCTAGCAGCTAAAATCTGAGGTGTTGTAAGCTCTCCCTATAAACTCATTGGAGTGCCCGTCAACCTCCTCCAGGTTGCCCGCTGCAAGGGACCCCGGTCTCAGCAGTTGAAGTCTCGGGTGTATAGCGTACTCACACACCGGGGCGTCTGAGAGCCTGTTGGCTGCCCTCTGCGACAGGACCCCGGTCCTAGCAGTAAAGTCACAGACGTTAAACTATTTTTCGGGGTGCTCTCCAGCCTCCTAGGCTGCCCACTGCAACGAGACTTTGCGTCTCAGCAGTTGAAGACTTGGGTGTAACACACACGCACACACTGCCCTGACCATTTCGGCTGACACTAGGCTCTTGCCATTTTGATGCTGGACTATCAGGAGTGCTGGACTATTGGATGCTGGACTATTGGAGTTTTACTGTATATACATATATAATTTTGTCAATATCTTTCTTCTAATTTAATGCACAACTGCAGGTTGAGTCACTGTATGGCCATCTAAAAATCCTGTTACTTTACTGCTCGGTGATTTGATACCCCTGAACCCAGTATTCATGTTTTTTGCTGTCCTGTTCCTCTGCAAACTCATGTCTAATTTGCTGTCCACTACCAGTTTCCTTCAGTCCTTCAGAAATATTGTTTCTCAGGTTTCTTCCTTCTAATGAATCATGGAGTTTAGTTTAGTTTCCCCCTAAATACAGTAGCCTGCATTTTCCAAGTTCAATCTCACTTTTACGGCCAACTTTCTTCTTTTCTGGGGTCCCTATTTATTGTTTTCTCTATCACCACTGATGTTAATGATACTAAAATGGGCAGTATCACCTCAACATTTCACTATAATGCTCTTTACTTCCATTCTAGTTCATTAACCAAGATACTAAATGAAACTTCAATGCACATGGGTAGACTCTTAAGCAGTACTGAAGTGCTGTTGATATGGGCTCCACAGGGATACATTCATCTGCCCACATAGAGTTGCTTTCAGGATTGGGGCCTGTGACCAGACTTACCACAGATCACAGTGATAGCCAACTGGATACTGGCACACAGTTCAAATTGCTTTGTATGATTTCCCATTGTTTTTTTCTTTCACTTAATAGTCATTCAACGCAGTAATGTTCAGAACCACACCATTGCAAGTAAGATCTGTGGGATGCTCAAGCATACCCAATCATGTCCTCTCCACTCACAAAAATAATAGTATTAATAAATAATTAAGGGGTCTCTATTTTTTGTATTTGATCTTTTAGGGTCCTTATTACCAGATTTTCCTTCTGACTATGACGACTAGAAACTTGTGTTTTTTTCTTTCTTAATTAAAGCTGAAATTCTGAAGTAGTAACAAGACTCCAGGAACTGAGGCTTTTAGAAATCCATCAAGGATGAAATCCTAATGCCATAGCCATCAATAGGAAGTTTGCCGTTAACAGCAATGGTGCCAACATTTCATTCCAAAGGTTGAAAGACTTATAAAATTACAAAAGTTGGCTGGATATTTGTAAATACTGGTTCTAAAATATAGATGTATATGCTGATTTTTCTTTCATCCACTAATTTTGCTACACTGTTCATAAAATTTATCTATCTGTTCTTTTCACATCAATACTGCTTATCTCGTATGGTTCTAATACTGAAAAAAAAGAATGTTCTTTTCAATATTTAAACTAATTCGCTTTGATTGTATTCTTTTCAGGTTTTTATATTGCTCCCATCACTGTAGTATTTATTTGACTCTTCCCTTCCCTCCTTTTGTGTTCGCTTTCTTCAAATATACTAGTAAATGAGCCAACTGCAAAAATGTCTGTAAAACAAAAAAGTGAATTTTGGAGAAAAACCACAGCAAAAAGCAATTTTTAAAATCATATAAGCCTCGTTCTGAGAGTGATGATCTTACAATCAAGGAACAGCAGCATACCATGTGATATAGGCATCCCATTAATGCTAATCGAAATAGCTAAAACATTTCACGTAGAAAATGAAATGCTTACAATAAACTATTGGTGAAATTCAGAGAGAAACATTTATTGACTGGAAAAATCTGCAGATAATTTTAAATAAGAAATGTGAGACAATTGTAAACTTCATGAATTGTCCATAAATATAAAAAGAATTCACTTACCTTTAAAACCATATGTTTAGTGGTATCTTTTTCCCCTTCTGCTGATTCTTCCATTATTTTAGTAGGATTCACTGATTTGTATGGCAATAATTGTAGGGATCCCTTTTTTTCCCCCATATTTATTTGCTTTTCTCCAATAATCTTGTGGCACCTCTGATTTGATGACTTCTCAGATACATTGTCAGCAATCTAAAATATTTCTAAATTCCTTTTAATATTCTAAGATACAGAGTCCAGACAGTAATTTTCAATACTGTCATTTATAAAGAAATAGGCTAATTGTGTAATTACATGACAATGATCCTTGATCTTTCCAAAAAGTCCCAGGAATGACCATAGACTTTTACTATCTAATCCAAATAGAATCTGATCCGTTGACTTCAGTAAGATTTGGATCTTACTGAACAATAATCTCCACAACAATTTTCTTCTGTATTTTTTTAATGAAATAAAATGTGGAAAAAGCTCTAAAGAATAGTACACTCATTGCAATAATGTAAGCATTTATACAATTCTGGATTGCGCTGTAAGCATCTTGATTAAGCACACCTGCTTCTTTATTTTACATTTGACTGTTCCTCGGAAAGAAGTTTAGTTCTTGGTAAGAGACTGTTGATGTCACAATGGTAATATTTATCTCTTGATAATCATGACATTGACTTTCTAAACTTCACTAGAAGTTCAAACAGCATTTTTATAAAGAATTCTTATGTTGGGAAGATGAATCAGAGATGAAAGTCTGTCATTCGTACAACAAACATAGACAATAGAAGAATTAAGTGTGTAAATGGGTCAGAAAATGCAGTGAATAAAATTAAGTAAAAGGTTTGGTGTGGAACAATGGTTTTGGAATCCTCATTCTGGCTGATACATAAGCTCTTTGTTCAAGAGAGGAGTGAATAGTTTAAATCAGGTCTGGGCAAAATACAGCCCCTAGGCTGGATTTGGCTTGCCAAGCCACCAGATCTGGCCCGCGGATGCTGCTGGGAGCCCCAGACAGGCTCCCTGCTTGCTTCACCACCACCACCCCCCACATGCTGTTCAGGTATGTGGCTGTGGGGCATTTTTTTAAAAACCCGTGAGTCCAGCGGGGAGGGAGGAAGCTTTAGGAGCTGCTTCTTCCCCCTGCACAATCCCATTGACTGGTTTCTGGCCAAAAATTGGCCAATGGGAGCTGCCTGTTTCAATAACAGGCAGCCATGACGCACAAGGGGTTCCAGAGCACATGGCTGCAGCCTGTGCAGGGGTGAGGCAGGCAGAGAGGTTGATTCAGAAACCACTGCTGGCTAGTAAGTCTCCTGGCAGAGCCTACCTCTGGCACCCCTGTCCCTCCCTTCCCCAACCTTCTGCCCCTCACTCCTGCCCCCCTACTCCACATACCAAAATCCTCTGCCCCTCCTGTACCCATATCCCCTCCCAGATCCAGCATCCCTACCCTCTCCCAGATTTGGCACCCCAATCCGCTGCCCCAGATTACAGTGCCCCCTGCTCTGGCTCACAACCCAAATCCCTGCACCCTCTCCTATACCTCAATTCCCTGCCTTAGGTCACAATCCAACCCTCTCCACCCCAGTCCAGTGCCCCAGGTCACAACTGCCTCCTTCACCCAAACTCCCTCCCTTACCCCAAGCTCCATTCTACACTCAACCTCCATCCCAGACCCCACACCTCCTCCATTAATATCAGGGAAGAGTGTTGCCCTCGACCACTTTCCAAATTCTTAGAGTGGCTCCCCCATCAAAAATTATTGCCCACCCCTGTTTTAAATGCACAAGCTAATATTAATAAAGATTTGAGGTTGAGAAATCAAACTTGCAAAATAATACTGGAAGTGCTATGCAAACAGTTAGGCTACGTCTACACTGCGGAAGAATCCTGAAATAGCTATTCTGCATCTTTTGAGCAAGCCTGTTATTTCAAAATATAACAAGTTTGCTATTCCAACATACTTGTAAACTTTGTTCCATGAGGAGTACAGGATGTTTTGGAATAGTGCTCTATTTTGAATTTTGGCACTGTGTAGACAGAGCCAAATTTCAAAATAAGTTATTTCAAAATTTACTCAAAATAAGCTATGCAATTTGTGTAGCTCAAATTGCATAGCTTATTTCTCACTATGGGTGCAGTGTAGATGCACCCTAACAATTTAATCCTCACAGACCACCCCCCATGAGGTAATACAATCATAATAAACTTGCATGGAGCTCTTCATCTGAAGATCACAAAGACCTGATTGTCCCCCAAGATTCACATCCAAAGGAGACCTCCTATGTATGGTTCTTCTCTTCCTTTGTGGAAAGAGGGCACAGCTGCTTCCATGGCACCTCTGCCCTCCTTGCTGTAAGCCACAAAGAAGATCTCTTTAAAGATCTGAGGATCCACACAGAGGGTATGGAAGGGGAGTGGGTGATGAGACAAAACAGGAATGGGAGGCCACACATCTTCCCTCTCACTAGCTCTGTGAAATTATTGTCACATCCTTCACCTTAGAACAGTGTTTCCCAATTGGTGCTCCGGGGAACCCTGGGGTTCCACGAAGCAAAACGAGGGGTTCCGCAAGGAGCCGGCACTCCCCCACCCCCTCTGAAAGAGAGAGAGCCGGCTAGCCAGCAGAGGCATGGGCGGCAAGTTGTATGGGCTTGTGGTGCCCATGCTCCCTCAATATTTGGAACTGAAGTAGGCCCCAGCCCCCCCGTGCGTCCTCCCACCCTGGTCCCAGAGCATCTTTCCTCCGGTCCCGTCCCCGTCCAATCCCTGCCGTGTGCAACCTTCACTGAACTCCCCCTTGCTGGTTGCTGCTGCCCTGCATGGCATGCTCAAAGCGGTAGGTGGGGAGATGTCTGGGCGTGATGTAACGTCACGGCCTGGGATTTTAAAACTGCTGGGTGCTGCGTTGTGCCACACGGCTGAGTTGTGGGTTCGGAGTCCGGAGACGGAGCGCAGATTCCAGCCCCACAAAATGGAAGGCAGAAGGTAGGGGAAGGGGAAGGGCTGGGAGAAGAAGGGGCTTGTGCGGAGGGGGAAGAGAGGATAAAGCACCAAAAGGACAGGGTAGAGGAGAGACAAATGCCAGGTAGCCAAGTGCAGACAATGAGGAAAAGGGCAGGAGGGGAGGTGTCAGTGGGAGTGGGACAGGGTGATGCTGGGAGGGGAGAGGGTAAGGGCATTGGGGACTAGAGGGGGGAGGGGAAGGTTCTGGGAGAAGGCTTGAAAGAAGGGGTGGGCATGAGGAAGGCCGGGATGGAGCAAGTCATGTGTGGAGGGCACAGGGACATACTTTTGAAGTTATAAAGTATTCCCCAAATTCTAACTCTGCTGCAGATTAACCTTTTGCTTTTCTTTTAACTTCAGTGCACATGGAGAACAGTTGATTACTGTTCTCCCTATTTCAGCCCTTAACATATATGGAGACTGTCATCCGGTCCTCTCCAGTATTCTTTTTTCAATACCAAACACCCCAGTTTTTTAGCCTCATGGAATGAGGTATAACAGTTAACTTGAACTAAAGACTTAGTTCGAGTTAACGTTTGACTGCCGCGTGTAGCCGCAGGCAGTTAGTTCAGACTAAGGGTATTTAAAAATGGCGCCAGGACGGGGGGATGCAAATAAAGCATGGGATATTTAAATCCTGGGCTTCATTTGCAACTTCAAATGCCTACGTTAGCCTCCCTAGTTCGAACTAGGGGGCTAGTGTAGACATACCCTCCAACTATTGGACACACTACTCCAGTCGGGCCTCACCAGAGCCACGTAGACCAGGACAGCTACTTCTCAAGTCTTAATACATTCTAGAAGGACAGTCTTTTTCGCAAGCTCCATGACTCAGATTCAATTGCAGCAGATACTCCAGCAGTGCTGCCACCTCATCAGTTATTCCATTTTGTGGTTGTGCATTTGATTTTTTCCCCTTTGCATTTATTTGATATTTATTTTAGAAATACCTCATCCATCTTCCTGATTTGGTGGCCTGTAGTAAGCACCTATTACATTACCCTCTTTTTACCACTTTTATCATTTCCCAGAGATTCTCAGCTGGTCTGCCTCACACCTCCTTCTGGATCTCAGGGTAAGTATATATATCTCCTTGATGCATAATGCAATGCCTCCTCACTTTTTACCCAGCCCATTCTTTTTTCCCACAAGCGATACCTCTCTAAACAAGTATTCCAGTCATGAGACTTATTCCATTAAGTTCTTCATGTTTCTTCTCCATACTTTCATTAATGTATAGACGACTAAGATGTTGAATGGATTCCCCCATTTATTTCCCTCTTGCTGCTCCTATGACCCTATTGTAATTTTCCATGTCCTCACCAATATCTAACGCTCTAAGGTTGTCATTTTTAATGGTTTTCTGTGTGCTTTTGTCACCTGCCCTCTTTAAACCTAGTTGATTCACTAGTCTGGTGAGTTGGCGTATGAAGATGGTATTTTCTTTTCTTGGTCAGGATGACCCCATGTTTTCCAAGCAGACCTACTTTCTGAAATGAAATTGCAGGGTGGAGGAAGCCAAATCCCTCTCACCATCAACACCATCTGTGCAACCAAGCATTGAATGCCTCCCCTTCTTGGGTTCAGTGGCCAAGAGCCTTTCAGCTTTGAGTGTGAATGTCTCCTCCTTCTCTGCCATTGCGGTCTGGTCTTCACCTCCTGCTTTCAATGTATCATATGGTTCTTCATCTGTGGGCAGTAGCTGATTTTCTTCCTCTTGTGTTGCTCTAGGCCTCTGTAGATAAATAGCATCCTCCATCCCAGATGTGTTCTGTGCATTCCATTAGCATTGATGGAAGTTATTCAGGTAAATCCTTCATACCTTATGAGGAGAATAGGGCCTTTAACATAGCTGTATATTTGGTTAAACAATATTATCAGTTTCCTTGTGGGAGCCCAACTGTTAAAAGCCCCAATTCAGCAAAGCACTTTGGCACTTCCTTAATGTAGTCTCAAAATATATAGCAGTATGACAGTTTCTCTGCTAGTTTCCTGTATAGAAGAGCAATTTTGCTCCTCGTGTTGGCCCTTCCCATCTTGCTTGTACAGAACTCTGACTGGGAGGAGAGCTCTCTGTGGTGCCTGTTTGGCAGAAGGGTGGAGGTGACAGAGAAATAGCATGCACGCACACCCACATGAGAAGTAGTAATATTCACACCCGACTCCTTTTTGCATGGATAATTCCACAAGAATGATTTAGAGCAAAACAAGCATACTTCATGATTTTGAAAATGTGGAGGTGCTTGCAGGATTTCCTATAGCCATTAAAGTTAAGGGTTTGAAACTAACGAACACAAGGATGTACAGCCTTTCATACCTTATCACTGTTTCTTTTGTGTGTAAGCAGGGTCTGAATCAATGCTTCCATTGCAGCCAGCTGGAATGGGAAAGGAATCCTGGGTGTAGTTATGTTCACTCAGTTTGCTTAGGCCTGCTAGATATTCAATTGTTAGAATGGTGTTTGGCCTATTGTAACCAATTTGACTGTTGTGGGATCACAAACTGTGTTATCCCTAAATGCAGGAATTGTAAGATATGACCACCAATGCTTGCAGTTAGTGGGAATGCAGAAAAGTCAGACTGTGTTTAACTCAGTTCAAAGGAGAGAAACTGTCAGTGTAAAGAATCAAGGGAGGACAAAGTTTCCTCTGCCAAACTCTGTGAAGTCAACTGGGGGGAAGGGCAGAGTTCTGAACCAGCAGGCTACATGCCCTCCAAGTGTGAACTGTAAGACTGGTTCAACCAGTTTCTCTCCCGACCCCCTTTCTAATGATACAACTAAAACAGACCCCATAAGGAGTCTCTTTATTATTTTAAAATTTTATTCCAGTGGAAGCTGGAATCTTTTGACTGGATAGTGCTGTGGACCAAGAGCTGAAATCACAGAGAAACTGAAATCACTAGGTTTGGCCTAGGACCAAATCCATCATGAGGCCAGCAGTGCTGAATGGCTGGCGTGGGTGGTAGCAGGCAGCTGGCAGGAGCAGCACATAGGTGGCATTGCCACATGCTCAATGAGGGGAAATGTCATGATGATGTACCTGTAAACTCTTGGTCCGCACTGAGTGGACAGAGCTGTGAGTGGGGTTTTTGAAGTGAGGGGAAAGCATACTATATGAGTTGGGGGTTGGACTAAACATCTTTAAGCAAAAGACTTTTCCCTGTGGATTCCAGGGATGGTACCTTGCTTATGGGGTTTCTTTGTTAATGTTACAGGTTTGCTTTGTTTATGTGTGTTTCCATAGGTTGATGCCAGATTACTGTTATTAAACTGACTGTTTCTATCTCCGACTCAGTGATTGCAAGCAGGAAAGAATTGCCTCTAAAGGCACCTAGGCTATGTCTAGACTGCAAGCCTCTTTCAAAAAAGAGCGTCTAGACTACAACCAGTACTTTCGAAAAAGGAAGCCGCTTTTTTGAAAGAGAGTATCCAGGCAGTCTGGAAAAAGCACAGTTTGCATTACATAGTGCCTTTTTCCGAAAGAGCACTTTTGAAAAAAGGCATTCTTCCTCATAAAATGAGGTTTTCCGTGGTCAAAAAAACTGCCACATTCTTTTGATTTACTTTTGAAAGAATGTGGCAGCAGTCTAGACTCAGGGGAAGTTTTTTTTTAAAAAAGGCTACTTTTTTTTTGAAAGAACTGTGTAGTCTAGACACACTCCTAGTGCATAGGTTGGAATTTTCCCAACTTACTGGGTGGGGACATGAGCCAGTTTGGCTCCATTGTTGAAAGAACTCCTCTAGATACTGAACCCAGCCCTTCTGGATGCCAACTGCTATCGGCAGAAGGGTCACATGTGTAAATGAAAATAAAATATTTCTAGGAAAAAATCCATTTTCATCTGGTACCTGGAGTACTGAGGGAGTGGGTGTTGAAGCAGAATTTTGTAAATCTTATTCTAGACTTTGATATAAGTTCAATGTACCCCTTTTACAGCAGTGCAGTCTTTGTGATAACAGCTATGGTTCAGGAGGAGAGAAAATGTCATATTGAGAAAATGTGTAGACAGATCCCTCAGATAACAGATAACTGAGTAGAAAGTGAATTGAGAGTGACAGCAGCAGCTCACTGGAGATAACAAGCAAAAAAGACAGGAAGCCAGGGAGACATGACAAAGAGAGTAAATGAAATTAATCTTCTTCCTGCTGACAACAAATTTTAGGCCAGTCACAGCCATCCAGTTCTGCATTAGCCGCAATTACATTCTGGCTAACTATATTTCCAAATTAACAGGAACTGCTGCAGGCATCAGTAAACTGAATCTGTGATACACAGAACTAAAAATGGATTTTTTAGGTGGGCTTGAAGGAGGTGCTTTGTATGAAGTGTATGCTCTTGTGTACATGATATTTCTATTATTCGACTGAGCTGGCGCAAAAACTGAAAAGTGTTTGTTGAGAAGACATGAAGCAGTCACACAGTGTCATAAGTAGAAGAAAAGTTCATAGCTTTGAATATTCAGGCTTTCTTTTTCCTTTAAAATCTTTGATGCAAGTCTTCTGGCCCAATGTCAATAAGATAATCTCAGAAAGCTAGAACCTCAGTGTACTTCCCTATTGAAATTCCTATGAGGCGGTCGCTTTTACAAAGGGAAGGAAAAACAAATTTAAAACTAAAGGTATGGTATTCTTCTATTTCCTTGTGCTATCACTGTCACAATTGATATACAGAATCACAGGGGAACAGAGTCCGGAAGCATCACATAGAATGTAAAAGTCTGACTCTAAATTAGATGTACACTGATTGAATTTCAACTGGGAATGATTGGAAATGATTCCACACATTTTGACAGGTATAATAGCTTATATTGATAACATTCCTTTATTGATTTTGACTGATAGAAGATCAAATACTCTTGATTCAGGATTATTTCCAAATAGAGAGTGTGAATAATGCAATGGGAACTGCATAATGTTGTGTACACAATTTGTCTTTATAAATGGATCTCTACCAAGCATTTATAAACCTCAACTACCCACCCGGAGAAATAAAAAAGCAAATTGAAAGAGCCAGACAAATACCTAGAAACCATCTACTTCAAGACAGACCCAAGAAAACCAACAATAGAACACCACTTGTCATCACCTACAACCCCCAACTTAAACCTGTCCAACACATTATCAATAAACTACAGCCTATACTGGAATAGGATACCAAACTCCAAGAGGCTCTGGGAGACAGACCCATAGTCTCCTATAGACAACCACCTAACCTCAAGATGATTCTTACCAACAACCACAGGACATACCACACTAATACCAACCCTGGTACTTTCCCTTGCAACAAACCCCGTTGCCAGCTTTGTCCACATATTCATTCTGCTGATACCATTATTGGACCTAGCCAAGTGAGTTATAAGATCAAGAACACATATTCCTGCGCATCCAGAAATATAATTTATGCTATCATGTGCCGAAAGTGTCCGTCTGCTATGTACATTGGACAAACATCTCAGACACTTCGCCAAAGGATTAATGCCCACAAAACAGATATCAGACAAGATCACAAAGAAAAAACAGTTTCTTGCCATTTTAACCAGAAAGGACACTCTCTCAATGACTTAACCACCTGCATTCTGCTACAAAGACCTTTTATATCTGCACTTGAAAGGGAATCCTCTGAACTGTCATTCATGTTAAAATTCGACACTCTCCGAGAGGAATGAACAAACACTCAAACTATCTTACCCATTACCAAGATAGCTTCCCCAATTATCACCTCTAATACCATTAGCTCACAAACATCCCACTCTCCCCACCTCTAATATCATCAATTCACAGACACTTACCTTCCTTCCTTCCTCCCCCCCCCCGCACCCTCTCCTGTTCTGAAATGTGATTTGTCCTTTTCATATGTGTTCATTGTTTTTAATTGTATCCTTTGGTATATATGGTTGTGACTATTTTCTTCCACTATTTGATCTGAGGAAGTGGGTCTGGCCCATGAAAGCTCATCATCTAATAAACCATCTTGTTAGTCTTTAAAGTGCTACATTGTCCTGCATTTTGCTTCAACTACCCCAGACTAACACGGCTACATTTCTATCTTTATAAATGGAAATGTTAAATCTCAAAATAAAATGTTTCATACTATCATCAAGTCAAAATAGACCAAATATGTTTCTCTCTGTGTACGTCTAGCTAAACGCTGGGTCAGATATCTAAGTGATGTAAATGAGTGTGCCTCCATGGACCAGTGCCACTGTAGACCCACTCAAGATCTGGTTCATTCTAATTAATTATAAGTTCTGTCACTGGCTATTTAGAATTCCATCAGAAGTAGAGCTTTGAGTGCCAGCATCCCACATACAGTCTTATTCAAATTCACATCTTTGACACACAGATGAATCCTTTTGTTTTTACCCATAACTATTTCATTTATAAGCAATTATTGTCCAGGGCTTCCAGTAACACCAGAAGTATTGCCATCTGTGAGAACTACATGTTCTTAATCACTATTGCTTTTTCCTAAAAACGGTTTGGGAAAATGGCTGTTGAATTTCTCTGCTATGTACCAGACACCCATAATCTAAACTTTTACTGACCACATATTTATTTTTCATTCTTCATGTTCATCTTGGCCTGGGTTGTGAGCCCAGCTATATGCCTGCATTGTCCATCATGTAACCTGTGTGGTAAGTGCATCCCTGACTGGTTTACTAACCTCACTCCCACAGGACAAAGAAAGGGCAGTTTGGATGGAAAACGTTGGCCTAGATCGTCCAGTTGGAAGATAATTTTTTACAGTATTTTTATTACTTTTTTTTTCAAAATAAACAGAGATGGAATCAATACCTATTATTTTAGGAAATTAGTAATAAAATAGTAGAATTTGTTGTTCAAGAAAATGCAGACATTCTGTATTGTGTCATATCCTGCTGCTTCTCACAAGACATAATCTGATATAATTTTTGCTCTCTTTTTCCTTTGTTGTTTCAAAATTATCATTCTTCAAGGAACTGCGTAATTACTGATGAATAAGAAACACTTCCTATTGCTTGAGGGTAGAAATAAGAATCAAGTCTTTCAAGATCACATACAAGTAATCAATGTTGGAAAGTGTACGGGGGCTTTGTAACAGAAGGTTAAAGAATAATGTGCAAACTAAAATATCTGAAGTATTGATTGGAATAGTGTTGAGAGTAGAATATCTAATATTTCTCCAGTGTCACCCTTGACTTTCTATGATTTATTTGTTAAGGAAGAATTGTGCACATTCTAAGTTTAGACATTTTAATCACCCCCCCCCCCATTTCACCTTTAACAAATAACTTTAAAAATAATGATACTTAGCCCTTAAATAGTGATTGCATCTTTCATATGCTTTGTAAACACTTGTTACTTTCAAAACACTTCTGCAATGCAGGTAAGTGATTAGAGTTACAATGTGTAACCCTGCTTGTGTATTATACCCCTTCCCCCTTCCTTTGTAGACTGTAAATTCTTTGGGTCAGGGAGTGTCTATTATTCCTACACGTCATAATAGATCTAAAGCAAATAAGAGACAAAAAGGTGAAGTAACTTGGCCAAGGCTATAGAAAGAGTTAACCAGGACGAGAATTCAGGTATTCTTGTACTTTGGCAATAAAATTGCTGATCATCTGTCAATATAATCATATAAAAATGTTATAGCATGCCATTGCTTTACATTATGCCAAGGAGTCTATATTTTAATTTGTCTATGACTGTATCTCAACCATATCTCAAAAGGTGCTTTTAGCTGTTGCAATAGAGTTTCACTGGTCTGGCAGAGGGAGTAAACAGCACATTAATGATATTTGCAAATTATATTAAATTGCAAGGTGTTGCAAATTCCAGTGAGGGCATATGATAACCCAAAGGACCCTGGAGAGATTAGGAATATGGTCATAACATAGTAAAATGAGGATCTCCTTGAAAAATACATTTGGGGAAAATCAATCCCAAAACACACAACTTTAGGAAGAGGGAATACTAAGAATCAGTAATGATAACGAATCTATAAGTAGAGAAGCAAACTTGGAGATGAGTATGCAATGTGATGTGACTTCAGAACAGATCGATGAAGAACTGGACTATCTACAACTGGGCTTCACCTCAGAGGACAGAGAGGCATTACTCTCTCCCTCTGTCTGATGCAACTATACATGGAATTTTTTATTTCAGTGAAGATATGAAACCAGAGCAGAGCAACAAAAAAAGACCAGAGAAACTGATTTGTGCTCAGAGCTAAATACATTTTGCCTTTGTGATGACTAAAGAGGGTAGGCAGACAAAAATCTGCATGTATATGCAGCATTTTACTACCAAGGATTGGCTTAGATGTAGTTGGAACAATGGGATTATTTCAGGAAAAATGTAGGTTGAATGTGAAGACAATGAGGGTTATGGAAAAATCTCCCTAGGAAAGTTGTGAAAACTCCATTACATATTTAAAAAAAACTAGACTGGACAAAGCTTCAGCAAATATAGTTTGGGGAATAACCCCAGTTCTGGCAGGGAGACACACAGGATAATCTATTAGGTTATTTTGATATCTAGCTGCTATGAGTCTAGGACTCCTAGACTCTAGGACAGTTGGAAAAAAGACAATATAACATGTACCGACACAATCTAAGCCTACTAGGAAACAAAAATCACATGTTTGAATTTTGAACCCGGTGTGCATGCTTACATCATGTCTGAAAATGGCTGATCCTCATCTTAAATTGTGAGGCATGTTTAGTAATTGCTATTTTGGTTAAATGTTTGAGGAATTAATCTAGTAAAGAGGAGAGGGAGAGAATGGAAAGAAAATGCCTGCTGTGGGTTGTTTTTTGTATTTTTTTTGTTAGAGGCGTAGTACAATATAGTATGTTTTAAAACAAAACCATATTGAAATATGTTTTCTGAATTGAGCAAACATCTCAGTTCACTCAGAACAAATAGGTCTCGGCACTGAAATTATAACAGAGAGAACCCAACTGCGAGCTAGATTGATTTCATTGAAACAATGCTTATTTACCCTCGCAGAGGACCTGATACCGTATATTTACTGGATAGTCACCGGATTCATACGTGCAAGGTGAAATTCTACCTGTAAAACAATTCCCATACAAGGACTATGTTTTCCCTTCCTCAGTATCTCTGGCACATTGGGTCAAGTTAGAATGTTGGGGTTAGAGTTGGGCCTTTGATCCATTCCACCCTGTCCCTGGCTGCCTAATTCGTTCCACACTCATGGGAGGGGAAGTAGGAGCCAAGAGCAGCTGTTCTCACTCCACACTGCCCCTGGGGATGTGGGTAGAATTCCCTTATGCCCCTCCCTGTGTACAAAGGATTACTCATGACTGAACCCAAAGTATTGCAGAAATATTCTCCTGTTTGTGCGAAATAACAATAGGCAACAGAGTTCAACAGGGCTGCAAAAAGAGTTCAGAACATAAACTTTGTTTAAACATATTTTGTGCCAAATGTTTTAGCATGACCACCCTATAGCAGTCTTCAGCAGATGGAGCTCATTTTTCTTTTTTCTCTCTCTTTCTTTTTTGCAACAGATGGCCAAGCTGTTCGTAGAATCCATTTATCCATTTATTTAACTTATGTTGTATTGTAAATACTCATGAAATGAGCTTTAAATTGGACCATCTCATAGCCCTGTAATATTTTTATGTAACATACAACAAAGTTGTTCTCAGAACAAGTTCATGTATTTTTGCTGTTGTCAAAAATAATCAGAGAATTTAATCAGGTGGATGAAGAACTTGCCATACACATGGAAAGCAAAGAGAACAAGGCTTTGTGACCCTTCAGTGTTTGCATATTACTGCAACCACAAAAAAAGGTTGGCCCCTATAGGTTGCAATATTATCTTCAGAATCTACAAAATAGCCTTAATATTTCCCCAGTTCTTACATAGGGTAGATAAAGTCTTACAAAGATGATAAAATCACTGTGGAGAAACTAAATGCATTCTTTTCTTTAGTCTTTATGGCTGAGAATGTTAGGGGGATTCCCAAACCTGAGCCATTCTTCTTGGGAGACAAATCTGAGGATTTTTCCCACATTGAGGTGTCATTAGAGGAGGTTTTGGAACAAATTGATAAACTTAACAGTAACAAGTCACTAGGACCAGATGGCATTTGCCCAAGAGAACTCAGATGTGAAATTGAGAAACTATTAACTGTGGTTTGTAACTTATCCTTTAAATCAGCTTCTATACTTAATGACTGGAAGATAGCTAATGTGACGCCATTATTTAAAACAGGCTCTAGAGGTAATCCTGGTAAATCTAACATCTGTACCAGGCAAATTAGTTGAAATTATAGTAAAGAATAAAATTGTCAGATACATAGATGAACATCATTTGTTGGGGAAAAGTCAACAAGGGGAGTCATGCCTTAGTAATCTACTAGAATTCTTTAAGGGGGTCAACAAATATGTGAACAAGGGGGATCTAGTGTATTTAGATTTCCAGAAAGCCTTTGAGAAGGTCTCTCACCAAAGGCACTTAAGTAAAGTAAGCTGTCATGGGAAAAGAGGGAAGGTCCTCTCATGGATTGCTAACTGTTTAAAAGACAGGAAACATAAGAACGGCCATACTGGGTCAGACCAAAGGTCCATCCAGCCAAGTATCCTGTCTGCTGACAGTGGCCAATACCAGATGCCCCAGAGGAAGGAAACACAACAGGTAATCATCACATGATCCCTCTCTTGCCATCCATTTCCAGATAAACAGAGGCTAGGGACACCATTCCTACCCACTGATGGACCTAACGTCCATGAATCTATCTAGCTCTTTTTTGAACCCCATTAATGTCCTAGTCTTCACAACATTCTGTGGCAAAGAGTCCATAGGTTGACTGTGTACTGAGTGAATAAAAACTTCCTTTTGTTTGTTTTAAACCTGCTACCTATTAATTTCATTTGGTGACCTCTAGTTCTTCTATTGTGTCATTAAGTAAATAACTTTTCCTTATTCACTTTTTTTACATTATTAATGATTTTATAGAACTCTATCATATCCCCCCTTAGTCTCCTCTTTTCTAAGGCAAAAGTCACAGTCTTTGCAATCTCTCTTCATATGACATCCATTCCAAATCCCCCATTCCAAACCCCTAATAATTTTTGTTGCCCTTTTCTAAACCTTTTCCAATGCCAATATATCTTTTTGAAATAAGACGACCACATCGATACGCAGTTATCAAGATGTGGGCGTATCATGGTTTTATATAAAGGCAATAAGATATTATCTGTCTTATTCTCTATCCCTTTTTAAATGATTCCTAACATTCTATTTGCTGCTGCACATTGAGTGAATGTTTTCAGAGAACTACCTACAATGACTCCAATATCTCTCTCTTGAGTAGTTGTAGCTAAATTAGTCCCCACCATATCGTATGTATAGTTGGGATTATTTATTACAATGTGCTTTACTTTACATTTACCAGCATTAAATTTAATTTGCTGTTTTGTTGCCCAGTCACTTAGTTTGGTGAGAGCTTTTTGAAGCTCTTCACAGTCTGCTTTGGTTTTAACTATTTTGAGCAGTTTAGTATCATCTGCAAATGTTGCCACCTCACTGTTTATCCCTTTCTCTAGATCATTTATAAATAGGTTGAATAGGATTGGTCCCAATATAGACCCTTGAGGGACACCATTAGTTACTTATTTTCATTCTGAAAACTTACCATTTATTCCTACCATTTGTTTCCTGTCTTTTTCTTAACAAGTCATCGGGACCAGATAGCATTCACCCAGGAGAAAACAAAGTGTAGGAATAAATGAACAGTCTTGTTGCAAAAAGACTTGATGCAGTTTTAAGCAGATGGAGCTCATTTAATCCAGGAAACAGTAAAATGTTTAAACACTGCAGAAGAAACACAAGTTTACCTAGCACCTGACAGTAAAGAAGGAGATATATTTTTGTAGCTCAAATACCCATAGTCTGAATGATTATTAGAAGAGAATGAACAAGATAAAAATAAAACTAATTAAATTAGCCATGTTATATCAAATTCCAATTTACTCCAATTTTTTCTCCCTAATTAAAAAGAAAATTGCTAACCTAATGTTGTAATCACATTCTGCATTCAGCCAGTGCTTAGATGATGACAGAGTAAAAAGTGAAGAGCACAAAATTCTGGAAAGAACTCACCTATACAAGTAGGCTGTGTCTAGACTGGCAAGTTTTTCCGCAAAATCATCTGCTTTTGCGGAAAAACTTGCCAGCTGCCTACACTTGCCGCTTGAATTTCCGCAAAAGCACTGATGATCTCATGTAAGATTTTCAGTGCTTTTGCGGAAATACTCTGCTGCTCCCGTTTGGGCAAAAGTCTTTTTCCGAAAGACTTTTGCGCAAAAGGGACAGTGTAGACAGCAGAGATTTCTTTTCCGCAAAAAAGCCTTGATCGCGAAAATGGCGATCGGGGCTTTTTTGCGGAAAAGCACGACTAGATTGGCCACTGACGCTTTTCCGCAAAAAGTGCTTTTGCGGAAAAGCGTCCTGCCAATCTACATGCTCTTTTCCGAAAATGCTTTTAACGGAAAACTTTTCCATTAAAAGTATTTCCGGAAAATCATGACAGTGTAGACGTAGCCGTAAGGTTTACGCTTTCAGGATCTGTTCTTACTCTGATCATGTGAATGGTCCCTTTGATTTAAATGGAATTGCTCATATGCTTAAAACTAAGCATGCACATAAATCTTTTCAGGATTGGGTCCTCCAATTTCTAAAGCCCATTTCCTCATTGGCAGCATTAATCAACTTTGGAGTAGGTGGTAAATTTCTTATATGCCACTTTTGATAATAAACAGTAGATTTAATTTAAACAGTTTTAATATATATTTAGTCTAAAGGCAAGGCTGTTTTCTGGATTTGTCTCTAGCCGCTTTTACTACAACTCCTAAAAATCAAGTGCTCTAGAATTTAGGTGGCCAATTACATTTGGCTATGACATCATGTACTACAGTGTATTTGGGGATTAGTTTCTTCTCAGTGCCACTCAGTGAAAATGGAGCTACATTGGGATTGATTTAGCCTAATACATGTACATTCCTTAGTTAAATAATAATATATAGTTATTTTAAAACCTGATTTATAGCATCTTTTATGTGGGACACAAAGGTTTATTTCTGTGTTTCAGACCAGGATGTAATGTTCTGATGGAATATATACACTGAGAGTCATTTGGTTCAACATTACTAAAGAGTAAAATCTGAAAGGAATGGAAAGTATCTATCATTAAAGACTATAATTACTTTTCATGCTTTAGAGCATTAGCCATTTGCATCAAGGGGGAATATTTCCCCCTGATATCCAATTGACTAAATATGGTCTGTTTCTCCCACCCCAACCTCTGTCTGAAATATCAGTGATTGGCCATAGCTGTAAGCAGAGCACACAGTGGACCAGTACTCTGAGATGGTACAGAGAATGTTCTTTTGCAGATACTTGGCCAGTGTATCTTGCTTACATGCTCAGGAGCCATGCTGATCTCCATTTTGGGAGTTGAGAAGGAATTTTCCCTCCAGGTCAGATTGGCAAGGTCTCAGTGGTGGAGGGTTAACATTTGCAGCATGGAATGTAGATCATCAGCTAGGATTATAGATTCGAAGGACTGAAAGGGACATCAAGAGGTCATCTAGTTCAGTCTCATATGTTACAAAGCAGGACTAAGTATTGTCTAGCGTCTAGACCACCCCGACAGGTTTTTGGCTGACCTGCTTTTAACTGTCTCCAGTGACGGAGATTCCTCAACCTCCTCCCTCTCCAGGCAAGTTATTCTAGTGCTCAACCACCCTGACAGTTAGAAAGATTTTTTCCATCTTCCCTCATAGGTCATGTTTTCTAGACCTTTAATCATTTTTGTTGCTTTCCTCTGAACTTTCTCCAGTTTGTCCTAATCTTTCCTGAAATGTGGCACCCAGAACTGGACACAGTACAGTACTCAAGTTGAGGCCAAATCAGGGTGGAGCAGAATGGAAGAATTATTTTTTGTGTCTTGCTTACATACTCTGACTATATTTTCCCAAAGGGAAAATGGGGCACTCCTGGGCCTGTCCATACCCCTCCCCCAACCTGTATGGGGCCAAGTCAAGTCCTCCCTGAAGTTCCCCCTACTTCCCCATGCTTGGGGTAGCCCAAGTCCACCCTTGTCCTCCTGCATTTGGGCTGGCCTGAGCCCTCTCAGCCTCCTTCTCAAGAACACTTATATGGGTCTCTCCTCACTGGAGCAAGCCACCCCAATGTCTGCCTGCACCCCACCTTCAGCTCTGTGATCTGAGCCTCCTCAGTGCCCGCTGTGTAGAGATAGTCCTCTGAGCCTTAACTGCTACCAACAGTGATCTCCCAGCAGCCCTTTCCCCCCTGCACATGGTTTGATTCTAGCCCCTTGGCTGCGCACCCACCCACAGGGCTGATGGTGTGAGCCCACCGACTGCCTGCTTGCCCATGGGACACCTCAAGGCCCCTCCCACATGCAGGGCCAGCTCAAGCTGCTCTCCTTAGCCCTCCCTTTAGTGTAAGGCTGGTATTGCTACTTCCCCCTGCAAGTTCTTCTGCAACCAGTTGGGGGAGGGCCATGTGCAGGGGGGTTGGCAGCAATGTGAAACACTACTCATAGCCTGCTCCCCTCACCAGGGGGCCAGAGGAGTCCCTCCACTTGTGGAAACAGGGATCTTTCCACCATGGCTGAGCAGGGACCCCCTTCCCGGATGGCTGCTTCAGATGCCATGTACAGGCACAGCAGGTGCCAGGAGGGGAAACGCCCTGTCCCGACTATTCACCCATGCAATGTGGGAACCAATGGCGGCGCAGTGGGAATCTTCCTGGGAGGCATGTGGAATGCCAGGGCATGAAGTGCTGTGCAAGCAGAAGGAAGAGGCTCCAAGCTGTCCCTGGCTATACTCTCACAGCCCATCCCTCTTGTTGCTGCTGTCACTGTAGGAAGCTGCACAGACTCTGGTGTGGACATGCACTGAGGAGAGCAAAGGGGGCACACATCCACTTGTAACCCCTCTCCCCTTCCACTGCTGACTCTGTGCTGCAATCCCAGAAAATACAGGACAATTTGCCCATATTTAACAAAATATCACAACACCTGAAAAAACTTATATGGGACTGTCCCATTAAAAATGGGACATCTGGTTACCCTGTGATTACAACACTCCTGAAAGTACAGCCCACAAGTATGTTTAATTGTTTTCAACAGTGTTACACTGCTGACTCATATTTAGCTTGTGGTCCACTATAACCCTACATCCCTGTCTGCGGTACTCCTTCCCATTCTGTATGTGTGAAACTGATTGTTCCTCTCTAAGTGGCGTATTTTGCATTTGTCCTTATTGAATTTTGTCCTACTTCCCTCAGACCATTTTTCCAGTTTGCCCAGATGATTTTGAATTTCAATCCTATTTTCCAAAACACTGGTAACCCCTCCCTCCTTCTTATCATCTGCAAACTTTGTAAGTGAACGTTCCCCCTGTGGACACTATGCCATCATCTAAATGAGTGGTCTCAACTTTTTATGCCCAATACCTACCCCACCCCTTCCCTGAAGCTCTATCCTGCTCCCTCCATTCCCCCTCTCCTCTTCACTTTTGCTGGGCTGGGGCAGGGGGTTGGGGTGCAGGAGTGGGTATGGGATGCTGGCTATGGGAGGTGACTCAGGAATGGCCTCCTGCTGGGTGGCACTTACAGTGGACCTGTCCCGGTTGGTAGTGCAGCAAGGCTGAAGCAGGCTCCCTGCCTGCACTGCTCCCATACTGCTCCTACAAGGGGCCAATGTGTTCCTGTGGGCCCTACAGTAAGGGTGTGAGACATGTGACTCAGCATATTTCCCTCTCTGCTGGCTCTGCCCCCTCAACTCCCATTGGACACAGTTCCCTGTTCCTAACCAATATGAACTGCAGAGTCCAGTGCCTGCAGGCAGGAGGAGAGTGCAGAGACTCCTGCCTCTCCTCCACACACACAGTGCCATGGGGCCATGCAAGCTGCTTCTGGGAACGGACCAGAGGTGTGGGGGATAGGTAGGGACCCTGTCGATTGTGATCAACTCCCCAGGATCAGCTATCTGGTGACCACTGATAAATCATTGCTGAAACTTTTGAACAGAACCTGACCCAGAACAGATCCGTATGGGGTCCCACTCGATATGCCCTTCCATCTTGACCGTGAACTACTGGTACTTTTGTACGGAAATGATTTTCCACCCAGTTTTGCACCCACCTTATAGTAGGTCCATGTAGTTTGTATTTCCCTAGGTTGTTTATGAGTGGATCCTACGTGACAGTAACAAAAGCCTTAGTAAAGTCAAGACATAACATATCTGTTGCTTTTCCCCTATGGACAAGGGTTGTTACTCTGTCAAAGAAAGCTATTGGACAATTGAACAATTTATTCTTGACCCAAATCTATGCTAGCTGTAACTTATCTCCTTATCATTCTCTAGCTTTTCACAAATTGATCATTTGGGCAGATTTCACCTAATCAAAAGTTTCAGAGGGGTAGCCAAGTTAGTCTGTAACACCTCCAATACTCCAATCATCTGAAGAAGTGGGCTGTGCCCACGAAAGCTCATGATACCATCTACATGGTTTGTTAGTCTTTAAAGTGCTACCAGACCATTTGTTGTTTTTTAAGTTTTTCACCTAATCAGTTCCCTGCTGTGGGAAGGGCCTCAGTCTCTGCTTTTCTCTCCTGGTGATACAACTCTTTAGTCTCCTGGGGTATGTCTACACTACAGCGCTAATTCGAACTAAGCTAATTCGAACTAAGCTAATTTGAACTAACGGATCCAGACTAAAAAACTAGTTCGAATTAGCGTTTTGCTAATTTGAACTAGCATGTCCACATTATGTGGACCCTGAACCGGGGTTAAGGATGGCCAGAAGCAGTGCCGGCAGGGCATCAGAGGAGGACTTAGAGCGTGGAGATGCTGTCTCAGGCTAGCCGAGGGCTGTGCTTAAAGGGACCCGACCCCCACCCTGGACAGGCAGCCCTGGCTTGGAGTGCCCTGAGTGTGGGCACATCACAGCACTCGGCCATCAGACCAGCTGCACTTGCCGAAGGCTGCCATCTGGGGAGAGGGGGCAATTGGGAGGCTGCAGCAGAGCTTCCACCCCCAGAAGCCCACAAAGCCCACCCAGTCCTCCCCATCGGGGGCTCGTACCCCATTCCCCCCTCACCTCCTTCCACTTACCCTTCCTAGCCTCCCTTCCTGATGTACACAATAAAGAAAACGTGTGGTCAAAAATAGAATCTCTCTTTATTGAACAAAACTGGGGGAGACTGGGAAAAGGAGGTGGGAGAGGGGAGGACAACTAAAATGATCAGAGGTTTGGAACAGGTCCCATATGAAGAGAGGCTAAAGAGACTGGGACTTTTCAGTTTAGAAAAGAGGAGACTGAGGGGGGGATAGGATAGAGGTCTATAAAAGCATGAGTGGGGTGGAGAGGGTGCATCAAGAAAAGTTCTTCATTAGTTCCCATAAAGAAGGACTAGAGGACACCAAAGGAAAGGAATGGGTAGCAGGCTTCAAACTAGTAACAGAAAGTTGTTCTTCACAAAGCAAAGAGTCAGCCTGTGGAACTCCTTGCTACAGGAGGCTGTGAAGGCTAGAACTAGAACAGAGTTTAAAGGGAAGTGAGATCAAGTCATGGAGGTTGGGTCCATGGAGTGGTATTAGCCATGGGGTAGGAGTGGTGTCCCTGCCCAAAGTTTGTGGAAGGCTGGAGATGGATGGCACGAGACAAATGGCTTGGTCACTGTCTTCGGTCCATCCCCTCCAGGGTCCCTAGGGTTGGCCACTGTTGGCAGACAGGCTACTGGGCTAGATGGACCTTTGGTCTGACCCAGTACGGCCATTGTAAGCTCAGGGCTCAGGGTCAGGGGACCACCTTGATTTTCATGCACACCTGCTCCTGGGTGGCCAGGCTGGCAGCTCTCGTGCCCTAGACGGCCACTTTCCTGTGCCTAGTGCGGAGGTCATGGATGAGGTTCACGATGTCCGCACTAGACCAGGCAGGTGCCCGCCTCTTGCGGTCCCGGGTAAGCTCCCGGGAGCCGCCAGCCTGGTCCCGGGAAGATGGGGAGGGCTGGGGGGCATTGGGTCGCTGGCTCGATCCGTGCCAGGTGCAGGGTCTGCTGGCTGGGTGCTGGCAGGCTTGCACCTGGCACGGGCACCGTAGCCAGCCCGTGCCCCTTTAAGGAGTCCGGGGTCGGGAGGGGGGCAATAGAGTTTCCCTGGTGTTGGCCAGAGTGGCCACCAGGGAAAGCTGGGGAGGGCTAGCCTCCCACTAGTTCGAATTAAGCGCCTATCAAAGTTAATTCGAACTGACATCCGTTAGTTCGAATTAACTTTGTAGTGTAGACATACCCCTGGGGATTGGGAACTGCTTTAATCTAACCCAAGATATTGGGCTCAGTCGAGGGGTGCAAGAATTATCTAGTCTGCATTTTAGAGGAGTTCAGACTAGATAATCATGTTGTCCCTTCTGACTTTAGACTCTGTAAAATGTATACCTAATCAGTGTTCCCTAAACTAAGGGTATGTCTACACTACCCTTCTAGTTCGAACTAGGAGGGTAATGTAGGCATACCGCACTTGCAAATGAAGCCCGGGATTTGAATTTCCCGGCCTTCATTTGCATAAGCGGGGAGCCGCCATTGTTAAAACCCCGTTGGTTCGAACCCCGTGCAGCGCGGCTACACGGGGCACGAACTAGGTAGTTCGAACTAGGCTGCCTAGTTCGAACTACCATTACTCCTCATTTCACGAGGCGTAACGGTAGTTCAAACTAGGAAGCCTAGTTCGAACTACCTAGTTCATGCCCCGTGTAGCCGCGCTGCACGGGGTTCGAACCAGCGGGGTTTTAAAAATGGCGGCTCCCCGCTTATGCAAATGAAGCCCGGGAAATTCAAATCCCGGGCTTCATTTGCAAGTGCGGTATGCCTACATTACCCCGCTAGTTCGAACTAGCGGGGTAGTGTAGACATACCCTAAGTGCTTTGGCAGTCACTCCAGAGAGATTCAAATGCTACCCAGCTGATTAGCAGAGCATCCACAGTGCCCACAGCCAACAGCATAAATTCTACCGGTGGTGTACATCTTCACATGCGTTGGTGCACACATTTATTCTGCACATGGATGGAAAAAACTAGAGGGAACATTGATTGGCTTAAATGTTTATTAAAAGGAATTATAACAAATCTACCTTGTTAAAATTATTCACAGATATTATAGTAAAATATGGCATTGGATAAAGTAAATTTAGTAAGGTAAAGGAATGTAATATTTTAAGAGAATTGTACATGTTCCTTATTATTATGTAAATAGACTGGAAGTTATCACAGGAAAATTATCTTCTACTGTTCCTTAAAGGGAAGCCAAGATAGTTCTTTTCAAAGCAGGTGGCATTGGTTCTGTTATGGTTTTATTACAATGACTTCATTTCCACCATACCAAAAATCTGTGGCAGATTTAATCACACAGTTGTACGATGATGGATGCACTGGATTGGCAGGTGCTTGATGTATAGGTATTGATGAGGGATCGTTTGTGGAAAATACCACTGACTTTAATGAGGCCTTGTGCAATCACATGAGTTCCCCCCACAGATGCAGCTGCAGGCTCTCGGCCTATATGGGGCAGTGCCTTTTCTTCCTCCTAATATACATTTTATATATTTATTTAAAAATCATCACATCTGAATGCAGAGCCTCATTCATCCCTTTGTCACACCAGTTTTATGCTGGCATAATTCCATTTATTTCATTAATGTTACGCTAGCGGGGTTGTTGTCATAGAACATAGACTCAGGCCCACACATGTCTGTATTCTTTATTTACAATCCCTTTGAAGTCACTCAGAGCTCTGCAAGGGGAAAAGCCCTTGCTCTCCCTTGGAGACAGAATCTGATTTAAATATAAGTAATTTCAAAAATAGAGCTGCTTTGGCTGTGTGAATGGGACCATACAAATATTCACTTCAGAACTCAGTGGGAGGGCTATGCTCAAACAAGCAGCATTTACACCACCTCACACAGAGGGAGACAGATCCCAAGCTTGTGTAAATTAATGCATTTCCATTTACTTCCATTGGCATAGATCCCCACTCGCTAGGGATGTCTCTACACAGGGATTCTCATCCTGGTCACAGTCCTACAAAGCGCTAGGCATTCTGCCCCCAAAGCATTTAAGCATATGCTTAAATGTATGTGAATTAGTAATCAGAGAGATGGCCCATGTGCTTAAAATTGAACATGTTCTTAACTGTGTCAGGCCTAAGGTGCACTTTGTATTCTAGGATTATGCCCTCATTATGTACATTTTATGGACATTCATTATAGAGAAATTAATATTTACAAAAATGACCAACTGTTCGTCTCCTAAAAGTCACAATTGCAAATGATTGCTGCAATGAGAAGATGATGTAAATAAAGGAGTTGCTTTATAAGTCTGCTATAGAGCTCTAAATATAATATGGCCCTTTGCTGAATCAATTTCATAGCCTTCCAAAAAAGGAGAGCAGAGGAGATGGGAGAGTTACGAATTCCATAAGAAATGTTTCTTGGGCAAAGTATTACAGGCAGTCCCCGACTTATGCGGATCCGACTTACGTCGGATCTGCACTTACGAATGGGGCTTTTCTCGCCCCGGAGCTCACGGGCGGCGGGTTGCTGCCCGTGACCTCTGGGGCGAGAAAAGCTTCTCCCGGTCTCCCTGGTCTGGGGGGGGGGGGTCCAGAAAAGTGGGTGGACCCCCCCAGCAGACCAGGGACACACAAGCAAAGCCACCGCCTGGGCAGCTTTGCTCGTTTGCCCTGGAGCAAAGCCGCCCAGGCAGCGGGACCCCCGCCGCCTAGACGGCTTTGCTCCTGTCCCCCTGGTCTGCTGGGGGGGTCCAGTGGCTTTGCCTGTGTGGCTTTGCTTGGGTCTCCCTGGTCTGCTTGGGGGGGACTCCCCCCAGCACCCCAGGGAGACAGGAGCAAAGCCGCATGGGCAGCGGGGTCCCTCCGCCTGTGCGGCTTTGCTCGTGTCTCCCTGGTCTGCTGGGGGGGGAGGGGGCACAGCTAGTGTGCCTCCCTAGCAGACCAGGCTTTGTTGCGGGACGCCTCGGGTAGAGCAGCTGGGGTGCTGCCGGGTTGGTCCTGTGGGAACCTACCGGGCAGCGCCCCAGCTGTTCTGTCTCAGGCTCCAGATTCAGCAGCTGTTGAAACTGATCAGGCTGATTCCAGGAAGCTGGGGGCAGAGCAACTCTGCCTCCGGCTTCCCGTAGTCAGCCCCTGGTCAGTTTCAGTGGCAGCAGCTGAATCTGAAGCCAGTTCCGACTTACATACAAATTCAACTTAAGAACAAACCTATAGTCCCTATCTTGTACGTAACCCGGGGACTGCCTGTACATCAAATAAATTCCAGAAGTCCATTTCATTAAGCTGTATTTAATGTTATCTTTTTGTAGTAGCAGTATAGTGGTGTAGATTTCACCCTGAAAGCTTTTTTTATTATTGTTTCTTTGAGTTAATGGCAGTAGTTAGTTTTCCAGGCTAAGTTATCATAAAAGCCATCTTGTTCACTGACATTAATCCTACAAATATATTTGTAAAAGTCCTTTAAAAACACTGAATATGATCATTTGCTCTGATGGGGAAACCTTCAATGAAGGGGTGAAATTCCAAGAAATTTTCCTTGCAATGATTTCTTCCAAGCCATCCAGATGAGAGGGGTCTGGAGATTTTGCCCAATGCCTCCAATGCTCTTTGGTATACCCCGGGGACCACTAGGAGGCCAGAGGCACACATTCATTGCCTCTATGCCAGCCTTGAGACTCTGGTGCCCCATTTGAATCTTGCATTCCCTCACAGCCTGGATACACAGGTCCTGCTCTGAGATGGATAGTGTTGGTGATAGCTGCCTTGGAACCCCTTCCACTTCTTAAAAGAGGTCATTAGTTTAAGAGGAAGGGGCCAGCAGTTAATGTAGCGTGGAATTTTATTTTGTCCCTGCCCATCCCATAGAGAAATAAAAGAATCTGCTGTCCATCTAGCTTCTTTCACAGGCACAAGATTCCCTTTAAAGTTAAAACCAAAACAAAAAAAGATGGAAATACACTGCCTAAGGGTTTGCATCTGGTCATTTTATTTCTTTTTTCTCCCAGCAGAAGTATGCAGGCTTTGTGGTTTGAATATGAAAAGGGGAATAGCTTCCTCTTGAAAATACTAGCAACACAGATGTTCTTGAGGTATTTCCAGGCATAAGCTAATAGCCACCTGGCAGGAAAGTCAGGATAGGAGTGGACTATGTTAATATATGGAGAAGAAAATAGGCAGATCAGGCTGAATAGAGAGGAATGCAGGGATGGAGATATATTTTCACAATTTCTAAACAATACTAAAATATATGGGGAAAATCTATTACAGAAGCAATGATTCCATATTGCAACTGCACATTTCCAGTCCATTATGATGAGAAATATTTGGGACTAAACTGAGTTAATGGTCTGCCCAAGGTTGCCAAGTCATAATCTCTTCCCTGGTTACTCCTCCATTCCAAGGAAGAAGTAAACTCTACTGAGTCCAGTCTTGGCTTAGTGTGCACCTGCCAATATACTGGTGCTGATATGCTGGAACATATCACACCCTGAGAATTCCCCCTCCTGTTTTCATGTGTTCCTCTCTCCTGGACAGGGAGGCTGTAGCATTCCTTCAAAGCTTGTTTTCTGTCTCCTTTCCTCACTTGTGAGCAGCAATGCAGATAGCTCATGCAAGTTAGTATAGGGCAACTTTATGTACCCTGTCTACCTTGCATGGCCACAACCTCACTTTGTCAGCTGAGGAGCTGTCTCATAACATTTTTATTAGCTTAGCTCCATTGACTGTAGTGGAGCAGTGCCAGCTTACATTAGCTGAGGATCTGGCCCCTAAAAGAACAGCAAACACTAAATACTTTCTAGTTATGTAGGACTGAAAATATATTCAAAATTGGGAAGACTAATTTTGTCCTGAGGCTGCCTAGCCAGAGCAGGCAGAAGCTATCCCAATTGTAGGTAGGTAAGCTTGCAATTATTTTTCTATTTCCTTTAGTATTTCATTTTGTTGCTGTGTTATTGGCTAGAATGATTTCTTGTACTGCACTTGAGATTGATGCCCTCCTTAGATGTAGGTCAGTTGTCTGGTGAAACCAAGAACAGATTTTTTTCCTCAGACAACTGTACAGCTACGTCTAGACTGGCATGATTTTCCGCAAATGCTTTTAACGGAAAAGTTTTTCTCGTTAAAAGCATTTGCGGAAAAAGAGCGTCTAGATTGGCACGGATGCTTTTCCGCAAAAGCACTTTTTGAGGAAAAGCGTCCATGCCAATCTAAACGCCGTTTTGCACAAGAAAGCCCCGATCGCCATTTGCACAAGAGGGCTTTTGCCCGAACGGGAGCAGCATAGCATTACCGCAAGAACACTGACAATCTTACATGAGATCTTACATGAGATCGTCAGTGTTCTTGCAGAAATTCAAGCGGCCAGTGTAGACAGCTGGCAAGCTTTTGCGGAAAAACTTGCCAGTCTAGATGCAGCCTATGGGTATAATTGAAGTGGCATAACCCCTTACTATCATCATCATCATCAACAACCATGGGCTCAATGCCCATTGGTGTCCGATGCCTCCCTCACTATTTCCTCCCATCTTTCCCTATCGAGTGCGGCGTGCCTTAGTTTCTGTAGACTAGCTCCACACCAATCTACTATATCATCTACCCATTCTCTGTGAGGTCTGCCTGTCCTATTTGGACCATCCATTATGCCAAATACCAGGGTCTTAATTTTTTGCTTGTCGTTCATTCTGCAGATATGCCTTAATTGTTGTAGCTTCCATTGTATAACCTTCTGCAGTAGGTCCTCTTTCGGCTGTAACTTCCGTGTTGTTATATAGATTAAAAACACTTACATGGGTAAAGTTTATTCTTCTTTGGGGAACCAAGCAGTCAGCTCTGTGGTTTCTATGTGCTTCTTGGGTAAATTCAAGCTCTATAGTGATATTTCTGGAAGCTCAATGAAATTTTGTCTTAATATGAGCTGCCAGATTGGGTCCATACGTATTTATTAATTTTTATTGTTGTTTGTTATGACGTTAATGTCTAGAGGCTCCAGCAGAGACCAGGCCCCATTGTGCTAAGCATTGTAAATACACTGATAAACTAAGGTTTTTGTAGGCCTATATATTCAGAAAGCTATATTTCTCTCTCTCTCTTTCTGTTGTGGATACAAAGTATAGATTTCAGATAGCTGAAGTTGCATTTTTAGAATTTACTTACTTTTAGAGGGGAAAGGCCCAGATTTTGTAATCAAATCTTTTTAGCCAAGAGATGCCGAACACACATACCGAGCATAGACTGATAATTCATCAGCACCATTTCCAGTTTCTATGTAATAGTAACGAGAATTTATAATATTTTACCCAAAATATCAATTTCAGTGTAGCAGAAAAGGCCTAAAATCATGATTTGCAAATAACTCACATAAGATAAAAGATAATAGCCTTTAAGAAAGTTGAAGTTCAAGCAATTCAGTTGCTATGATAAGCAAAAGTAAGTACAGGCAGTCCCCGGGTTACATACAAGATAGGGACTGTAGGTTTGTTCTTAAGTTGAATCTGTATGTAAGTCGGAACTGGCGTCAGCCGCTGCTGAAACTGATCAGTTTCAACCGCGGCTGAATCTGGACGCCAGTTCTGACTTACATACAGATTCAACTTAAGAAACCCAGGCCTCCCCAAGTCAGCTGCTGCTGAAACTGATCAGCGGCTGATTCCAGGAAGCTGGGGGCAGAGCAACTCTGCCTCGGGCTTCCTGCAGTCAGCCGCGGTCAGTTTCAGCAGCGGCTGACTTGGGGACGCCTGGGGCAGAACAGCTGGGGTGCTGCTGGGTTGCTCCAGTAGCGCGGCTCCTCGGCGCTACTGGAGCAACCCAGCAGCACCCCAGCTGCTCTGCCCCAGGCGTCCTGATTCAGCTGCTGCTGAAACTGACCAGCAGCGGCTGAATCAGGACGCCTGGGGCAGAGCAGCTGGGGTGCTGCCGGGTTGGTCCGGAGCAGCGCTGCGGGACCAACCCGGCAGCCCCCAGCTGCTCTACCCCAGGGGTAGGCAAGAAAAGCCTGGTCTGCTGGGGGGGGGCACTAGCTGGTCTGCTGGGGGGGGCACTAGCTGGTCTGCTGGGGGGGGGAGACGGGGGTAGCGGGACCGCCCAAGTCCCTGGTCTGCAGGGAGATGGGGAGCAAAGCCTTGGAGCACGCCCGCAGCGGGACAGCCCAGGCGTGCTTGGGCTGTCCCCCTGCGGGCGTGCTCCGTGGCTTTGCTCCCCGTCTCCCTGGTCTGCTGGTCAGGAGACGGGGAGCAAAGCCGCAGAGCACGCCCGCAGGGGGACAGCTCAAGCGCGCCCGGGCTGTCCCGCTGCGGGCGTGCTCCAAGGCTTTGCTCCCCATCTCCCTGCATACCAGGGAGACAGGGAGCAGCTTTTCTCTCCCCGGAGGATGGGGGCGGCGGACCGCGGCGCATCTGGGCATCCAGCCTCTCCTGTCCTCCGGGGTGAGAAAAGCCCTGTTCGTAACTGCGGATCCGACATAAGTCGGATCCGCGTAACTTGGGGACTGCCTGTAATTAGCTCACGGAAAGGTGGTGGCTAAGTGTGGAGTGAAGAAATAATCAAATACGTGTTTTGTTTTGCAACTTGAGAAAGACAGCATGATTAATATGTAAGCAGATTATTTATATAAAAACGAAGTATTGTTATTACATAAGAACATAAGAACGGCCATACTGGGTCAGACCAAACGTCCATATAGCCCAGTATCCTGCCTGCCGACAGTGGCCAGCACCAGGTGCCCCAGAGAGGGTGGACCGAAGACAATGATCAAGCGATTTGTCTCCTGCCATCCCTCTCCAGCCTCTGACAAACAAAGGCCAAGGACACTGTTTTATCCCCTGGCTAATAGCCTTTTATGGACCTAACCTCCATGAAATTATCTAGCTTCTCTTTAAACTCTATGGGTATGTCTACACTACCCCGCTAGTTCGAACTAGCGGGGTAATGTATGCATACCACACTTGCTAATGAAGCCCGGGATTTGAATTTCCCGGGCTTCATTAGCATAAGCGGGGAGCCGCCATTTTTAAATCCCCGCTGCTTCGAACCCCGTGTAGCGCGGCTACACGGGGCTCGAACTAGGTAGTTCGGACTAGGGTCCTATTCCGAACTACCGTTACTCCTCGTGAAACTTCAATTGAGGCCTAATCAGCGTAGAGTAGAGCAAAAGAATGACTTCTCATGTCTTGCTCCAGAGGTGTAGCAAGGGTATTATGTGCTTTCTGTTAAAAGCATTTGCGGAAAAGAGCATTTGCGGAAAAGAGCATCTAGATTGGCACGGACGCTTTTCCGCAAAAGCACTTTTTGCGGAAAAGTGTCTGTGCCAATCTAGACACACTTTTTTTACAAAAAAAGCCCTGATTGCCATTTTTGCAATTGGGGCTTTTTTGCGCAAAACAAATCTGAGCTGTCTACACTGGCCCTTTTGCAAACTGGAGCAGCATAGCATTTCCACAAGAAGCACTGATTTCAGACAGTAGGAAGTCAGCGTTCTTGCGGAAATTCAAGCGGCCAGCGTACACAGCTGGCAAGTCTAGATACAGCCCTGGAGTCAGCAGGAACCTGCTCACCCTCCTGCAATATCTGCCTTCTAAGCATTTGGCCTTCATTACAGGCTCCAGCTGGTTTTTATAGGGCTGATCTCTCCCACGCATGCATGGCTCATTCTGTAATCAGGGCGGGCTAACTCATAAAGGATGAGCAACCCTCCCTGTTTTTCTGATCAGTACAAAGAGGAGTGGGGGAAAGGGAGTGCTGGTGTGTGAACAGAAGTGTTCTGAGCCATGCTGCTTGCTCAGAGCAAGTTGAGATAGTGTGGGTAGTAGTGGCCACTACTGCTTCTGCAGAATATGAGTCACTACATGCCCTTGACTCCAGCAACTTAGGCAGATCCTTGCAAGCATGCGCGCGCGCGCGTGCGCGTGTACGTGTGGGGGGAGGGGAGCCCGTCTCCACATCCCAGCACAATGAGCCATAGTTGGTTGGCTCCACATGTGTGCTGCCCACCAGCCCTGCACTCACCTGTAGTGCTCCAGGAGCACACATAGCATCACTCCGCCCAGCACCTGTGCAGGTGTATAAGGAGGAAGAAAAGGCTGCCTGTGCTCTCTTCCCCACTTGGCACACCCTGCCCAACAAGCCAGAATTTTGCCTTAAGCCTTCATCTTAACTGAGGATCTCATGCAAATAAAAAGCAAAGGGGGTTTTTTTTTCATTCCAGTATGTCCTTAAATAATAATCCTGAGGTAGAAAAAATGTACAGAATTAGTGAGATTTATTCTTTATATTAAACTCTCCATTTTTAATGTTCACTGATAAACTTACAGGCTTTCCTTGCTATAAAACTAATCTAAAATATTTTTAAGCAATAGAAAGCAACGCAAACACTGCTTTATACACCTCACTCATTTTGGAAAGTTTCAGATTTCAGAAGCCAGTTAGTTAGCTGAACAATTATAAGTTTGTAACATCCTCAAATCCACATTTCAAACTCTGAATGACCACACTTGCACTTAAGTATTTGTTTATGTATTCAATGGATTATTGAGAAGAGAAGTTAAAAATTAGTGTAATGGAATGATGTTCAGAATTTTGTTTTGCTAATTTTTCTGTATCTTCTTATTGTTCTCATTTGTATTGTGGTATCATTCAGTCAAGATCAGGGTCCAGTTACACAGGGGCTACGTCTACACTGTGTATTGTTGCACAAGAAGATATGCAAATGAGGTGGGGTGATGAATATCGCTGTGCCTCATTTGCATACCTAATGACCATCATTTTTGCAGAAGGGGCTTTTGTGCAAGAAGGATCTGTCTTTACTGCTCCTTCTTGTGCAAAAACCCCTCTTGAGCAGGAGCCGTTCTTCCTCAAATAAGAGGCAGAACAGCTCCTGCGCAAGAGAGGTTTTTTGCGCAAGAAGGAGCAGTGTAGACAGATCCTTCTTGCGCAAAAGCCCCGCATGCAAAAATGGCAGCTCATTAATTATGCAAATGAGGTGTGATGATATTCATCACCATGCCTCATTTGCATATCTTCTTGCGCAACAATGCGCAGTGTAGATGTAGCCTTTAAAGTGTTGTATAAACTCATTCAATGCCAAGGTTCCTTCCCCGAAGCTCTTTTACAGTCTATTTTCAGACATGACACAAGAAGTAGCTGCTTCAAAGTAGGGCTGGGAGTAGGGGTACGTCTACACTACAGCGCTAATTCGAACTAACTTAGCTCGAATTAGTTAATTCGAATTAAGCTAATTCGAACTAACGCATCTAGAACTAAAAACTAGTTCAAATTAGCGTTTTGCTAATTCAAACTAGCGCATCCACACTGATTGGACGCAGGGGGGCATTTAAGGGCAGCTGAAACAGGTTCTGGCAGGGCATCAGGTCAGTAGTTGCTTTGTGTGGCTGCTGTCTGAGGCTATCTGAGGCTCGAGCTTAAAGGGACCCCCCCTGGACAGCCGGTTCTCAGCTTTTCCTTTTTCCTTGCCAACCTCGCCGAGGGACAGCAAAGCGTTGGTCTCTGTGCCTGTCTGTGTCGGTGCTTCCCTTCGGGGGGGCCGCCGCAGGTGGCAACATGGAGCCACGGCTCGCCCTGCACCTTCTGGTGCACTTTCTGGACTTGCTGCTGCAAGCCTGCCACCAATGGCTCGAGGCTGCCTGGCACCTCCTGGTGCACGTCAGCCCCCTGCCTCTCCACCTGGCTGCCCTGGGGGCCGTGGAGGAGCTGCGGCGGCGCCCCGGCACCGGCGTGCCCCGCCGCGTCTGGCGTCTGGACACCAGCACCGACTGGTGGGACCGCATCGTCCTGGAGCGCTGGGAAGACTGACAGTGGACCCAGAACTTCAGGATGAGGAGGGACACCTTCCTGGAGCTCTGCGAGTGGCTCGCCCCTGCCCTGCACAGAAGGGACATTCGCATGAGACCCGCCATCCCCCTCCAGAAGCGGGTGGCCATCGCCCTCTGGAAGCTCTCCACGCCGGACAGCTACCGATCCGTCGGGAACCAGTTCGGCGTGGGGAGATCCACCGTCGGAGCGGTGCTCATGCAGGTATGGCACTCGTCGGCCACCGAACCGGGGGGAAAGGGGGACTGCAAGGAGGGGATGGGCAGCCCCAGGGACAAAGGGGGGGGCGGGAGGAGGCGAAAGCGCCCCGCACCGAAGGGGTCGGTCTGTCCCGGCCGTATTACACGCCGCCAGGGGGGTTGTTACCGGGAGTGGGGCGCGGGGCACTGCCAGGGCATGAATGCTCCCAGCCACCCGGGCGCCCCACTGATTGGTGCTTTGCTGTGTCTCTCTCCGCAGGTGGTCAAGGCCATCAACCGGGTGCTGCTCCGCAGGGTGGTCCACCTCGCCGACCCGGACGCCGTCATCTGGGGATTCGGCGCCCTCGGCTTCCCCAACTGCGGGGGGGCCATCGATGGGACGCACATCCCCATCCGTGCCCCAGAACACCAGGTGTCCCATTACGTGAACCGCAAGGGGTACTTCTCTGTGAAACTGCAGGCCGTGTGTGACCACCGGGGCCAGTTCACGGACATTAATGTGGGCTGGTCCGGAAAAGCACACGACGCCCGGGTGTACCGCAACTCCTCCGTATGCCAGCGGCTGCAGGCCGGGACCTTCTTCCCCGACCGCCACATCAGGGTCGGGGACGTGGACATGCCCGTGTGCCTGGTGGGGGATGCTGCCTACCCACTGCAGCCGTGGCTCATGAAGCCCTACACGGGGCACCTCAATCCCTCCCGCCAGGCCTTCAATGCCAGGCTGACCAGGGCCCGCATCATGGTGGAGGGGGCCTTTGGGCGACTGAAAGCCCGCTTTCGATGCCTCCTCACCCGTCTGGACCTGGCCGAGCACAACATCCCTCCCGTGGTGGCAGAATGTTGTGTGCTCCACAATTTGTGTGAGCGAAAGGGGGAGGCTTTCCTGCCAGCCTGGATGGCTGAGGCTGACCGCATGGCTGGACACTACGGTCAGCCCCGCACCGCTGCCATCCGGGAAGCCCAGCGGGGGGCCGTCCGGATCCGGGAAGCCCTGCGGGAGAGCTTCCTGGTGGAGGAGGAGGACTTACCTCTCCCTGCATGCCCCACTGGGGCCTTCTTCCAGCCTACCCCCTTTCCCCTTTCCCCTCCCTACCTACTGTAAAATAAAGACACCTGTTTTTCAAACAAAAACGTCTGTTTATTTCACGTAACTGGGATGGGGAAAGGGAGGGGTGAGATTGGGAGAGGGGAGGGGAAAACCTGGTACCTGGGAGCTGGAAGGGGAGGGAAGGGAGGAAGGGAAAGGAAAGTTTAGGGGTGGGAGTCCGGCTGCCTCTCCCGTCTCGCCACAATGCGGGTCCGGGGGCGTAGGTGGGAAATGGTTGTGGGGGGGGGGGGGGCAGGAGAGACGGGGGGTGTGGAGGAAGCAGGAGAGGAAGCAGGAGTGGAAGCAGGAGCGGGAGTAGGGGGAGCAGGAGGAGCAGGGGGAGCACGAGGAGCAGGGGGAGCAGGGGAAGCAGCAGGAGGAGGAAATGGGAAGCGGTCGAGCAGGCTCTGGAGGTGGCCTCGTAGGGCACGGCCTTGCTCCTCCAGGGCCTCCAGACTCCTCCGGTGCAGCCTCAGTTTCTCCTAGACCCAGTGGTCCTGGGTGCGGAGCTTGTGATCCATGAACCGGAGGTGCTGCCTTTGGTAGTCCTCCTCATTCCTGGCTCTCCTGCTTGCCCGGGCACGGGCAGCTGCTGCAGGTGGGGTGGTGCGCCCTGCAGGCCCAGGTGCTGCAGCTGTGGTGCAACTAGACCAGCGGTCAATTACCTCAGGGGCCCAGGTTTGTGAAACCCAGCTCCCCTCTGCAAGGCCAGGGCCCCCGCAGGATCCCCAGCTGCTGCTCCATGGTGAGCAAGGCCCACGCGCACGGTCCCTGGGCTCCCTCTCGCCCCAGCCCCCCGTACACATAAGGGGACCACGATGGTACTCACATGTGGATGCCTCCCCGGCCTCGGACGACACAGGCGAGCGGCTCTGTGGGGTGCCTCGGGGGTCCTGGGTCCTGGGCAGGCTGGCGGCAGGCTCCTGGCTCTCAGAGCCCTCCTCCTCCTCCTCCGTCTCCTGGAGCGGGCCCTCTGCTCCGGGGTCTATCACATCCCGGGGGGCAGGGACGGCATGAGCCCCCAGGAGGCGGTCCAGGGCGTGGAAGTGGGGGCACGCCTCCGGGTCGGCCCCTGGCAGGCAGGCCCGGGAGTAGGACTGCCGCAGGTCTTTGATTTTGCAGCGCACCTGCTCCCGGCTGCGCTGGTGGCCCCTGGCGGCCAGGCTGGCAGCCATGCGGCTGTAGACGGCCACGTTCCTGTGGCTAGTGTGGAGATCATGGACATTGGAGGCTTCCCCCCAAACCTCGATGAGGTCCACGATCTCCGCACTTGACCAAGCGGGCGCCCGCCTTTTGCGCCCCCGGGCAGGCTCCTGGGAGCCGCCAGACTGGTCCCAGGAAGAGGGGGAGGGCTGGGTGTCCTCGGGTGGCTGGCTCATGGTGTGGCAGGTGCAGGGTCTGCTGGCACGGGTGCTGGCAGCCTTGCAACCGGCACAAATTGTGTAGCCAGCCCGTGGCCCTTTAAGGGCTCCGGGGCCGGGAGGGGGGCAGTAGAGTTTCCCTGGTGTTGGCCAGAGTGGCCACCAGGGAAACCTGGGAAGCATTAGCCTCCCACTAGTTCGAATTAAGGGTCTACACAGCCCTTAATTCGAACTAGCTAGTTCGAACTAGGCTTAATCCTCGTAAAATGAGGTTTACCTAGTTCGAACTAAGCGCTCCGTTAGTTCGAATTAAGTTTGAACTAACGGAGCGCTAGTGTAGCGCCTATCAAAGTTAGTTTGAACTAACGTCCGTTAGTTCGAACTAACTTTGTAGTGTAGACATACCCTATGAGAGTAACATTGATAAGATGATGCAGCTGGGCAGGCTAGCGAGTTTACAACTCGATTATTCTGATTAACATTAATTTTCTTTTAATTAGTTATGTAATTAGTTATATAACCACTGCTCAACTCTCCCACATTGTGTTTGCTGGTTTGGTGGTTAGAAAAAAAAATCCTCTTTTTATACTGAGCAAAATCATCTGGAAATCATTTAGAGGCAATAAACATGAACTGTTTAATGCCATTTTCTGCAGAGTAACTTTTTCTCAACAGTGTAGGGCTGAACATTACTATTACTCTCTTTTCTAGCCCGTGCATCTGTTACTGAGGAACTCATAAAAATGATAGTCATTCATAATACTTTTATTCTGCCAATATAAGAGAACATAAGTCAACTAACAAGCTCTGTTTTAAGAGCATTCTGACCCCGTGGATGATGCTAAATATAAACAAGGTACAGCCAGGTTGGCTTGTGCTCCCTAAAAGTACACAATGGGAAAGAAATCAGTATTTGTCATATGGAAAAAGACAAGGCCATGAGAAAAATAAATGTTAGGGTTAGATTTATAAGATAGCACAAAAGATGGAGGGTAAAACCCTACACAAAGTATTGGAAGTGTCCAGTTTAAAGGCCCAATTTTGAACGTTATTTAAACAATTGCCCAACTGTAAGTACATGAATAGTTATGTTTAAATCAATGAGACTGATTATGTGCTTAAAGTTATTAGCGCGCATAATGGGGGTCGGTTGAATTGGGATCTGAAAGAAGACTGGTGAGTAACAGAGATATATTTTATCAGGATCAAGGATCTTAACCATCTGTCTTTATTTGTTTTAAAATGTTAGATGGGAAAACATGGTGTTTACAATCATTTCTGACATCTCTCCCACTCTCTACCTTTAGCTTTTAAAGGCTTTGGGCACCCTGAATAGTTCAGATTGGAGTAAAATACATTACACATATTTTTTAGCTATTTTCTTCTCTCTATTACACTACAGACTAATCTGTTTAATAGAGGGTGTTTTGTTTTTTTAAAAAAGACATTCACATTTGATTTGGGACGAAGCCAGTGTCAACGTGACCAGTGACGGGAACATTGCAGATATGTTGGGTGCGTCTCTGTAACTCTGGAGCATGTAAGAACCTGTACAATGGAGCCGAGAGAGCTTGATAAAACAGCTCACCTGGCAAGCAAACCCACTTCAACGGATAATGCACTTAGCGTGGGTTGCAAATCAGAGTATCAGAAGTAGTAAGGCATAGTGAATGCTGCAGGCATTGATCCAGTGACAGAGAGTTGGAGGGAAAGGGGACCGGGGGAAAGCATTCTTTCTCTATAAAATTATTATTTGGCCCATTTTAGTTTATTGGTGTATTTTCTAATATATTTAACTTTCATATGGCTTCTGCTGTTTATTAATAATTAAAAATAAGCAAAGCAATTATATATTTGTGCTCATTTGGGGTTGAATTTAGTACTCCTGAATGATTACTTTGAGCGCAATAGTAATAGAGATGTAGCCATGTTAGTCTGGTTTGGCTGAAACAAAAGACAGAACTATGCAGTACTTTAAAGACTAACAAGATGGTTTATTAGGTGATGAGCTTTTGTGGGCCAGATCCACTTTCTCAGATCAAATTGTGGAAGAAAATTGGCACAACCATATATACGAAAGGGTTACAATAAAAAAAAGTGAACACATAAAATTGACAAATCAGATTTTAGAACAGAGGGGAACTGGGGTGGGGGAAGGTTAGTGTCTGAGATAATGATATTAGGGGTGATAATTGGGGAAGCTATCTTTGTAACGGGTAAGATAATTAGCATCTTTGTTGAGGCCCATTCGTAAAGTGTCAAATTTAAGCATGAATGACAATTCAGAGGCTTCCTCTTGTAGTCTTGTGTTAAAGTCTCTTTGAAGCAGGATACATGGAGTGAGGTCGTTAAGACAATGCCCAGTCTGGTTGAAATGATAAGAAACTGTTTTTTCTCTGTGAAACTGTCTGTCTGTTTTGTGTGCATTGATTCTTTGGCGAAGTGTCTGAGAAGTTTGTCCAATATACATAGCAGACGGATACTGTTGGCACATAATGGCATAAATTATATTTCTGGATGAGCAGGAATATGTGTTCTTGATCTTGTAACTGAAATGGTTAGGTCCAATGTCCTAGGTGTCATCAGAGTAAATATGTGGACAAAGCTGGCAACGGGGTTTGTTGCAAGGGAAAGTTCCAGGGTTGGTATTAGTGTGGTATGTCCTGTGATTGTTGATAAGAATCATCCTGAGGTTAGGTGGTTGTCTATAGGAGACTATGGGTCTGTCCCCCAGAGCCTCTCGGAGTGTAGTATCCTGTTCCAGTATAGGTTGTAGTTTATTGATAATGTGTTGGACGGGTTTAAGTTGGAGGCTATAGGTGATGACAAGTGGTGTTCTATTGTTGGTTTTCTTGGGTCTGTCTTGAAGTAGTTTCTGGGTATTCGTCTGGCTCTTTCAATTTGCTTTTTTATTTCTTCGGGTGGGTAATTGAGATTTATAAATGCTTGGTAGAGATCCTGAAGTTTCTGGTTTCTGTCAGTGGGATTAGAGCAGATGTGGTTGTATCTAAGGGCTTGGCTATAGACAATGGATCTTATGGTGCGTTCTGGATGGGAGCTGGAGGCATGTAGGTAACTGTATGAGTCAGTGGGTTTTCTGTAGAGAGTGATATCTAATTTACCATTGGTGATTTGTACTGTAGTGTCCAGGAAATTGATCTCTCATGTAGAATGGTCCAGGCTGAGATTGATGGTGGGGTGTAGGTTGTTAAAGTCTCTGTACAATACATCCAGTGTTTCTTGGCCATGGGTCCAGATCATAAAGATGTCATCTATGTAGTGTAAGTAGAGAAGGGGTAAAAAGGGACGGGATCTGAGGAAACGTTTTTCTAAGTCAGCCATAAAGATGTTAGCATACTGTGGGTACCCACTGATCTGGAGGTATAAGTTGTCCCCAAATTGGAAATAATTGTGGGTGAGAACAAAGTTGCATAGGTCTGCTACCAGATTGGCAGTGGTATCCTCTGAGATAGTGTTTCTAATTGCTTGTAATCCATCTTCATGTGTGATGTTGGTGTAGAAAGCTTCTACATCCATGGTAGCAAGGATGGTGTCATCAGGGAGGTGATTGAAGTTATGTAGTTTTCTTAGGAAGTCAGTAGTATCTCTGAGATAGCTGGGAGTGTTGGTTGCATAGGGTTTGAGAAGAGAGTCTACATAGCTGGATAATCCATTAGTGAGCATGCCGATACCTGAGATGATGGGACATCCGGGGTGTCCAGGTTTATGGATTTTGGGAAGCAGATAGAACAATCCTGGTCAGGGTTCAGAAGGTGTTTCTGTGTGGATTTGGTCCCGAGTAGATATAGGAAGTTCTTTAAGGAGACAGTGTAGTTCTTTAAGGAGACAGAGTTCGAGGTTCCAGCAAGAGAGGAGGTCAGAAGGGCTAGAGTAGCCAGCTAGCCTGCCCAAATAGGGGCAAAAGCATACGCATCTTGTGTTTGTAAGCGCATGTGTCTGGTCTGAAGCGCATGTGTGTATACCACCAACGGAATACAGAAAGGGACCATGTGTCTTGGAGAATTCAAGTTACAGTAAGATACGCATCTTCACTTTTTGCATTTGCTTTAATAGAACCTTTCTTTAGCTAACTGAATTCAGTTCAAGTTTTGCTGAAATGAGCTCTAGATTCTTACATTCTGTTACAGATTTGTGAGGGGGAAAAATCTTGCTTCTGGTGAAAATGTTAAAAAGCCCACTTCTTCAGATGACTGGAGTTTAGGATGTGTACACCCAAAGTAAATAGGAGAGGGGAAGAGGAGGGGGGAGATAAACTCATAACTCTGGTCATCTGAAGAAGTGGACTGTGTCCATGAAAGCTCATGATACCACTTACATGTTTTGTTGGTCTTTAAAGTGCTACCAGACCATTTGTTGTTTTTTTCTGTAAGAGTATGTCTACACTAGCCCCCTAGTTCGAACTAGGGAGGCTAATGAGGGCGACCGAAATTGCAAATGAAGCGCGGGATTTAAATATCCCGCACTTCATTAGCATGTTCCCGGGCGGTCACCATTTTGGAAATTGACTAGCCCGGAATAACTGCCCGCGTCTACATGTGGCAGTGAAATGGGAGTTTAAAGTAAAGCTGTCAAACCTCAATTGTAAAATTGTCAGCTGTTGCATAAGAGAATGAAAATGATGTTGCACAGTTTTTACTTGCAGTACTTGCAATAGAAAGAATCAAAAGGACTAATTTAGCTATTTATAAGGCACCAACCACCTCTATATCTAAAATACAGGTGATGATATTTGAGTATAGTTCCTTGTGGATATGTATTTTTTGTACTACCCCAGGGTATGTCTACACTACAAAGTTAGTTCGAACTAACGGACGTTAGTTCAAACTAACTTTCATAGGCGCTACACTAGGGCTCCGTTAGTTAGAATTTAATTCGAACTAACGGAGCGCTTAGTTCGAACTAGGTAATCCTCATTTTACGAGGATTAAGCCTAGTTCGAACTTACTAGTTCGAATTAAGGGCTGTGTAGACCCTTAATTCGAACTAGTGGGAGGCTAATGCTTCCCAGGTTTCCCTGGTGGCCACTCTGGCCAACACCAGGGAAACTCTACTGCCCCCCTCCCGGCCCTGGAGCCCTTAAAGGGCCACGGGCTGGCTACACAGTTTGTGCCAGTTGCAAGGCTGCCAGCACCCGTGCCAGCACACCCAGCAGCTGACACCCCATGAGCCAGCCACCTGATGACACCCAGCCCTCCCCCTCTTCCTGGGACCAGCCTGGCGGCTCCCAGGACCCTGCCTGAGGCCGCAAGAGGCGGGCGCCCGCGTGGTCTAGTGCGGAGATCATGGACCTCATCGAGGTTTGGGGGGAAGCCTCCAATGTCCACAATCTCCTCACTAGCCACAGGAACGCGGCTGTCTACGGCCACATGGCTGCCAGCCTGGCTGCCAGGGGCCACCAGCGCAGCCGGGAGCAGGTGCGCTGGAAAATCAAGGACCTGCGGCAGTCCTACTCCCGGGCCTGCCTGCCAGGGGCCGACCCGGAGGCCTACCCCCACTTCCAGGCTCTGGACCGCCTCCTGGGGGCTCATGCCGTCCCTGCCCCCCGGGACGTGATAGACCCCGGGGCAGAGGGACCACTCCCAGAGACGGAGGAGGAGGAGGAGGAGGAGGGCTCCGAGAGCCAGGAGCCTGCCCACAGCCCGCCCAGGACCCAGGACCCCCGAGGCACCCCACAGAGCCGCTCGCCTGTGTCATCCGAGGCCGGGGAGGCGTCCACCTGTGAGTACCATCGTGGTCCCCTTATGTGTACGGGGGGATGGGGCGAGAGGGAGCCCAGGGACCGTGCGCCTGGGCCTTGCCCACCACGGAGCAGCAGCTGGGGATCCTGCAGGGGCTCTGGCCTTGCAGAGGGGAGCTAGGTTTCACACACCTGGGCCCCTGGGGTAATTGACCACTGTTTTTGTTTCACCACAGCCGCAGCACCTGGGACTGCAGGGCGCACCACACCGTCCGCGCCCGGGCCAGCAGGAGAGCCAGGAACCAGGAGGAGTACCAGAGGCGGCACCTCCGGTTCCTGGAGCAACAGCTCCGTATCCAGGACCACTGGGTCCAGGAGGACCTGAGGCTGCACCGGAGGAGCTTGGAGGCACTGGAGGAGCAGGGCCGTGCCCTGAGAGGCCATCTCCAGAGCCTGCTCGACCGCTTCCCAATTCCTCCTGCTCCCCCTGCTCCCCCTGTTCCCCCTCTTTCTCCCCCTGCTCCCTCTCCTGATCTCCCTGCTCCCGCTCCTGCTCCCGCTCCTGCTTCTTCCACACACCCCCGTCCCTCCTGCCCCACCTTCCACAACCATTCCCCACCAACGCCCCCGGACCCGCAGTGTTGCGAGACAGGAGAGGCAGCCGGACCCCCACCCCTGAACTTTCCTTTCCCTACCTCCCTTCCCTCCCCTTCCCTTCCAGCTCCCTCGTCCCAGGTTTCCCACTCCCCTCTTCCACCCTCCTTCCTCCCTACCCCCACTCCAGTTATGTTAAATAAAAAGACGTTTTTGTTTGAAAAACAGGTGTCTTTATTTGACAGTAGGTAGGGAGGGGAAAGTGGAAGGGGGTAGGGTGGAAGAAGGCCCTAGTGGGCATGCAGGGAGAGATCAGTCCTCCTCCTCTACCAGGAAGCTCTCCCGCAGGACTTCCCGGATCCGGACGGCCCCCCGCTGGGCTTCCCGGATGGCGGCGGTGCAGGGCTGACCGTAGTGGCCAGTCATGCGGTCAGCCTCAGCCATCCAGGCTGGCAGGAAAGCCTCCCCCTTCTGCTCACACAAATTGTGGAGCACACAACATGCTGCCACCACGGGAGGGATGTTGCGCTCGGCCAGGTCCAGACGGGTGAGGAGGCATCGAAAGTGGGCTTTCAGTTGCCCGAAGGCCCCCTCCACCACGATGCAGGCCCTGGTCAGCCTGGCATTGAAGGCCTGGCGGGAGGGATTGAGGTGCCCCGTGTAGGGCTTCATCAGCCACGGCTGCAGTGGGTAGGCGGCATCCCCCACCAGGCACACGGGCATGTCCACGTCCCTGACCCTGATGTGGCGGTCGGGGAAGAAGGTCCTGTTCTGCAGCCGCTGGCACACGGAGGAGTTGCAGTACACCCGGGCGTCGTGTGCTTTGCCGGACCAGCCCACATTAATGTCCGTGAACTGTCCCCGGTGGTCACACATGGCCTGCAGGATCACGGAGAAGTACCCCTTGCGGTTGACGTACTGGGAGGCCTGGTGTTCCGGGGCACGGATGGGGATGTGCATCCCGTCGATGGCCCCCCCGCAGTTGGGGAAGCTGAGGGCGCCGAACCCCCGGATGATGGCGTCCGGGTCGGTGAGGCGGACCACCCTGCGGAGCAGCACCCGGTTGATGGCCTTGACCACCTGCGGAGAGAGACACAGCAAAGCGCCAATCAGTGGGGCGCCTGGGTGGCTGGTAGTATTCGTGCCTTGGCAGTGCCCCGCGCCCCACTCCCAGAAGCAACCCCCCTGGCGGCGTGTAGTACGGCCGGGACAGACCGACCCCTCTGGTGTGGGACGCTTTCACCTCCTCCCTCCCCCCTTTTGTCCCTGGGGCGGCCCATCCCCTCCTTGCAGCCCTCTTTTCCCCCGGCGCAGTGGCCGACGAGTGCCATACCTGCATGAGCACCGCTCCGACGGTGGATCTCCCCACGCCGAACCTGTTCCCGACGGATCGGTAGCTGTCCGGCGTGGAGAGCTTCCAGAGGGCGATGGCCACCCGCTTCTGGAGGGGGATGGCGGGCCTCATGCGAGTGTCCCTTCTGCGCAGAGCAGGGGCGAGCCACTCGCAGAGCTCCAGGAAGGTGTCCCTCCTCATCCTGAAGTTCTGGGTCCATTGTCAGTCTTCCCAACGCTCCAGGAGGATGCGGTCCCACCAGTCGCTGCTGGTGTCCAGACGCCAGATGCGGCAGGGCACGCCGGTGCCGGGGCGCCGCCGCAGCTCCTCCACGGCCCCCAGGGCGGCCAGGCGGAGAGGCAGGGGGCTGACGTGCACCAGGAGGTGCCAGGCAGCCTCGAGCCATTGGTGGCAGGCTTGCAGCAGCAAGACCAGAAAGTGCACCAGAAGGTGCAGGGCGAGCTGTGGCTCCATGTTGCCACCTGTGGCGGCCCCCCCGAAGGGAAGCACCGACACAGACGGGCACAGAGACCAATGCTTTGCTGTCCCTCGGCGAGGTTGGCAAGAAAAAAAGGAAAAGCTGAGAACCGGCTGTCTGGGGGGGTCCCTTTAAGCACGAGCCTCAGATAGCCTCAGACAGCAGCCACATAAAGCAACTACTGACCTGATGCCCTGCCAGAACCGGTTTCAGCCGCCCTTAAATGCGCCCCTGCGTCCAATCGGCGTGGATGCGCTAGTTCGAATTAGCAAAACGCTAATTTGAACTAGTTTTTAGTTCTAGATGCGTTAGTTCGAATTAGCTTAGTTTGAATTAACTAAGTTAGTTCGAATTAGCGCTGTCGTGTAGACATACCCTCATAGACCACACAGTACTCTGACATTGCCTTTTGAACTCTCCTTCCCCCTGCAGGCTCCAATATAGTTTGCCACCTGCTACTGCAGGTTAATCAAATCGTTGTTTTTTCCGGGATGAGTTTAATTGTCCCACATCCAACTCATATGTATAATGCAATCCTCCTTGTTGAAATTGCTTCTGAAGGTGGTATGAAGTGAAATGACAATGATGAGTTTGAGGTGATCCGCGGAACCACCGGGACAAACAGTGAAGCTATATGGGCAAAACATTTTTGTTAAACAAGTTGACAGGTAGATCTAGATTTAAGCATCCAGAATATAATCAGTTTAAGTGTTGAACTGTAAGTAATGCTTTGATTAGGTTCTTATAAACTCAATAAGAAAAATGCCATTCACAATTGGAAATGTTGCACTGATAAGTTTTGATTTTAATTTTGACTGGTTAGCTAAAATGAATAGTCCTGTTTATATTAATTTCTGGTAGATTTGGATTGGAATCCATTTAAGAAGGCTTTCTTTAAAATGGAGTGACAGTCTATTTGTAAAGAGAGTGTAAGGAGTGATTTCTGTCATTGAATAAAAATATCAGTCAGATCATTTTAGGAACTCAAAAGTCCTGTTTAAAAATATACTAGGAAAGATTGCATAACCCTTACCCATACTGATGAGTGCTTATGTATATACTGTACTTAGGTCTCTGCACTGCAAGCTGCTTAAGCAAATGCTTGAAATTACATACACTGTATATGGCACCAAGCGACTTAATAGTCCTGTTAAAACCAATGGAATTACTCATGTGAACAAATGCTTGCTGATGTGAGTATTGCACAACTGTTTTTGCAGAATTGCTGGGTCTATGGTTATCTGCATGTTTAAAGTTCCCATAATTGTCTCATCTGCATAGTTTCACGAGTTTAGCTTCTCTGAAGTGATGCCCATTGTGACATTACTCTTATCCATTAAATTTCTTCTGAGCTGTGAGTATCCCTGCAGCAAAAACCTCTGTTGGCCTTATTCCCGATATGTGTGTTGGCTCCATGGCTTTTACATCCTTTGTCTCCTTTATGCCCTAGGCAGCCAGTCCACACATAACTTTCTTGGTGTGGCAGTATCCACAATTCACAGTAATCACTGCAAATTATTATAGCTGTGTGTTATTGCCTGCAAAATTGTGAATACTTGGAATTCATGTTCTTTCTCCTGAAGGATACAAAATTTAGAGGGGAAAACACCTGTGCAAGTAATTGCAGAGTTGCTAGAAATTTCCTAGTACAGGAACACTGAATCCCCGTACAATGTGTGAAATATGTATTGTCAGTAATAGTAGTGCTAAGGGGGCTCAGTGGCTATACTGGGCAGGCATCTTTATTGCCTTCCGAGTGAGGCAGAAAGGACTACTCTGACCCATTCCTGATTTAATTCTCTGTCCAAGTAGTCACTCTCACCCAGCTCTGCCCTGCCCTGACTTCACCAGTCCTGAAAAAATGACAAGTGAAAAGTACTTCCTCTTCTGAAGTAGTGAACACAGGAACTGAACTCAATTCATGAGTTATAGTGCTTCCCTCTGTAGGATATGGGCAAGACCTTGAGTTTCACCAAGGTGCACCCATTGAACTGAAAAATAGTAACAATGAAAAAGATGTCTATAAAAGTTGGGGAAGTTCCCAGCATGACTTACTCTTAATAAAATTGTGCAAGAACTAAATAGGTGAGCTCCCTCAACCCCACTGCCTAGCAGTTTACAGAGGTTAATCATGATATCTCTCCACCGTGAACATAAAATAAAGTGAAGCGAGCCTGAGATTAGAAAAGGGAATTCTGCTAACTTTTGGCAAAAAAATGAGAGTAAAGGAGGCACTTTGCATGTTAGCAGGTTTCTCTAGTCTTCTCAAGAAAGACAAATGATTTAGCCAAGTTACTGATTTGTCCGTTGTGATATATGTTGGCAAAAGGCACCACCTCTGAGCCAAAAAGGCAGCTTGAACTCAGCATTTATTTATTATTTTCCTCTTCATATCAGTTGTATGTTGACATTCTTGCATTTTGAAGCCAAGTTTTAATGGTAGAAATGCTTTAACGATGTATATGTGCACTCCCTTGAAGATTTCTTGAAATTACATTAAAGTGATGGCATTATCTCCAAGGAACAAAATAATTAATTTTAATAGTGACTTCACATAAATAGAATGAAAATGTAACAGGTCAGCAGTTTGGGGAAACCAGAGCTGTTCCAACATGCAAACTGCTCCTTGGAGGCTACAGAGCTGCAAACATCTGGATCTCAGTGCTTCTGAACTGAGGAATTAGTTTGCATTCTACCTTGACCTCTTTTTGGGAACATGCGGCTGCTGAGCATGTGATGAACACGTCTGAAGAGAGTCAGGAGCATGAGTCAACAGCTTTACAAATGCTGAGAAAGAGGCTAAGATTTGCGTCATACTGACAGAAATGCTGTTTCACAAGCAGGTCAAGACTGTTCTTGAGATTTTCTCAAGGACCCAGCTTGCTACAGTTAAAAGAAGCAAGATAAATATTTGCTACAGTGTAGTACATGCATTTTAGGTGCCTTTTGAATTTAATAAAAATAAAACAAAACAATAGATTCTTAAAGCAGGGATGTTAGTGTTTTTTTAAACTTACGTTTCCTGAAAAATAATTGAGATTTTAGAATAAAGTGAAAATTTCTCTCAAGAGCATTCACATAGCCTCATAAAAAGCAATGTGAAAATCACCTTTTTCATCCTATATTGAATGGTTAGGTGGGGGTGATTTGTAATTAGCTGTCCTACTTAGCTGACTCTTCTGGGCCTAAACCAAGACACACTAAAGTGCACTGTAACCACTGTACTGACCTCACTGGACTTGGATCAGGCCCTTTGTGCTTACAGACAACAGTGAGCAAACCTAGACACCGAAATAAAATAAGGTAGATATGTGATAAAGTGAAATACTCATTCAAAAATGCCACAAGAATATTTTCTGGGGGATGATGCTGACAGTGGTATCTGCTGGCTTCTGAGGAATGAACGGGTGTCCATAATTCAATTCCTAGTGGAAAGATGTCCTTATTACAAAAGCACTGCAACAAGGATCAGCACTAAAGGGCATCCTTTTGAGGAGGATGAGCAGAGATACCAAAGACTGAACAAATACATTGGCTGAATTATGTTCTCACCCTTCAAGACGGTCCTTCACTATGTTTATGAGAAACTCTTGCTTTCCCGAGGTCCATGTGTGTTATGGGAAACCAAAGGCTGGACCTTTTCACAGGCTCTGAATCCTCTAAAAACATGAAACTTTAAGAAAATGAATAAAAATTGCTTTGTATCTGTGGTTTGTACTGTAGCTTGGGGCTATTTTGAGGAGGGGCTATGCACCTGCTATGCAGCTGCTGAAGGCTCTGGTTTTTTTGCCTGCACAAAGGTGCAGAAGCAGAAGTAGAAGGGCTGTGGAAGCTACTACATCTTTTTACAGCACTGCCTGTACCACCACTGGGAACTTCACCTTCTCATCTCTTCAGGGTAGTGCAGAAGGGAAATGGGCCAGCGTATTGCCTCTTCAGAACTCCCAGGACTGGTGGCAGAGCTAGAACTTCATGGTCCTTATATGTGGGAAATGTAAGTGCTGGGACTGTGTGTGGCAACTGCAAGGGAAGGCTTTGGAAGTTTAATTTGATCTGTGAAAACTTATCTTGAGCACCACATTGGCAAGCTCCCTGGGTTTCATCAAGAGTCTCTGCTTCTGGTTCCACCTGGGTTATAGAAAAAGGCTAGATGATCATAATGGTCCCGTCTAGCTTTAACATCTGTGAAATCTAGAGGACCTCACTAATAAATAAGAATAGATTTGGTTTTGTTAAGTTTTGGGCAAATGTATGTGCCATTTCTTATTGTAGTCACACCAGTTTGCCTATCAAAAAACTTTCTTCTGTTTTAAATTAGTCCGGCAAACTAACTCTATATGACCATATGATTCAACTTTTTCCCCTAGCATGACCAAATTGGATCCTAAAGCCCTAATTTAGCAAAGTAAGCAAGCACATGCTGAACTTCAACCTCTGGCCATCAGCTTACAACATGGTTACATCTAGACTGGCATGATTTTCCACAAATGCTTTTAATGGAAAAGGTTTCTGTTAAAAGCATTTGCGGAAAAGAGTGTCTAGATTGGCACGGACACTTTTCTGCAAAAGCACTTCTGCGTGCCAATCTAGACGTGCTTTTCCACAAAAAAGCCCCGATCGCCATTTTCACGATTGGGGCTTTTTTGTACAAAACAAATCTGAGCTGTCTACACTGGCCCTTTTGCGCAAAAGCTTTGCACAAAAGGACTTTTGCCCAAACGGGAGCAGTATAGTATTTCCGCAAGAAGCACTGATTTCTTACATGAGATTTCAGTGTTCTTGCGGAAATTCAAGTGGCCAGTGTAGACAGCTGGCAAGTTTTTCCGAAAAACTTGCCAGTCTAGACACAGCCCATAAGTACAAAGTGGCTAGGAACTATCCTCAAATCAGAAGCAGAGAATTCCCCTGCTATAGGGTAGCTGCGCTGTGGTCTGCCCTCGACCATAGGGGGTGTCAGGGATAGAAAAAGGCATGGAGGAGCTCTGTTCCACTCTGCTAATCCACCCTTGGTCTATCAAGGAACCCACACTAGTGGGCAAATTAGAGTTGCCCAAAAGCACCTCTAAGGCTATTTCTGTACAGCAGTCAGACATGTGATTGCAATTCACAGACATGCCCTTGCTAGTCTTACCCATGGAAGCATGGCAAAAATAGCAGTGTAGACATAGAGTCATAGGCTGCAGTGCAAGTCAGCATTATGAATATTTACCCAGCATTCCTGGTGTGCTGGTACAGATCACACTGATGCTAAAGCTAGTATAGGTATGCCTACCCCAGCTACAATCACATGTTCAATTGTAAGTATTTATAATGTATGTGGTCTCGAGACCTAGTAACTGGCAGCCAGCTCCCTAGTGCCCAATTCAAGCTGAGCAAAGCTCTAGTGTAGGAAAGAACCTAGCCTTTAAATTTAAAATATGATACATAGTTAGTTTCAAGCACCTTATTGAGCTGGGAACTTAAATCTTCAGTAGTCTTCCCTTCTTACATATTTATATAACATGAGAGGATGTTAAAATCTTCTTTTGAGGACATAACCTGCTAGGGGAGTTTCTCAGCAACTTGCATTCCTGAGGTCTATTTGCAGAAATGCAGGCTCCAGTCCTCCAAACACTTTCATATATGGGTAACTGTACTCACATTCAGTGAAATGGGACTGCTCCCACTGGACAAGTTATTCCTATGTTTACATATTTGCAGGATTGAATCCATAATTAGAACTCAAAGTTTGCACAGAGCAGAACATTTTTTGAATCTCATTAAAAAATATAGATCTGCGAGCTGCCACACAACCATGCAAATTGATATCAGAAGTGGCTTTGACCAAGAAGGCAGGAAGAAAAGGAAGTGATCATTAGTGATTGTAACTCACGTGAGGGGTTTACCTCATGGCAAAGCCTGAAGGCATATGAAATTTTCAGTAGACCAACCTCAACAACTGTCAGCTTTCCAGAGATCATTATTGCTGTTAGATCACAGTTTGTGAGTCTGAAATTGGTCACATCATTTGCACAAAATCCACAATTCCTTGAAGTACAATGTGGTTAGTGTAAAGCTCAGCTTTGAGACTGACCTATAAAATATAAATGAAAGTCTGATGTCACATGTTAATAAAAATCCAACTACAGTATGTGGGGTTTTCGGTTTGGGGGCTTTTTTTTCTGGTCTCTTGCACAGCAGAGCTGTTTGAAATATAAATATTTTTTAAAGCCAGGCATTAGTGACTGAAACCACATGAACCATCTCAAAACATATACAATAGCTTCTGTCTGATCATCAAATTTGTTACCACTGTGTTCTGTGATTGTTTCCCTAAACAACTGAAGGGGGGCTCTGCACATGCTTCACCCTAGGCCCAAGCCTCAATCCAAATCTGTCTCAAAGCTGGTTTGGGTCGTCTTGAGCCACTGGCCTACAGTAACTTGGACCAGATAGGGGCTGAGAGCCTGGGGCAGTGGGGAGGAGGTGGAGGCCTTGAGACTAGTCTTGCTGTAGCAGGTGAAGGGGGGCAGGGTAGGGCACTAGCCTCTCTGAACTGGGGGCTCACCCACCACCCATTTACAAAATATACACAAGTCCTATTTCCTTGAGTAGGCTACCTTAGGCCTCTGCCCTCTCTGCAAGGCAAAATTCAAACAGATCCAACTATTTAATTACAATCTCTGACCCATGTCTTTCCTCGGCACCTGCTCTTTACACTTGGGAAACCCCAAGGCTACGTCTACATTGCAGGCTTCTTGCTCAAGAATGACTGTTCTTGTGCAAAAACTTGCAGAGCGTCTACACTGCACGCACCTTCTTGCGAAAGTACATTTACAGTAAAGCGTCGGAATTGAGGGCTTCTTGCATGAGAATTCTGACGCTCTGTATGAGAAAGAAGCCTTCTTGCACAAGTGCTCTTACGCAAGAGGGCAGTGTGGACAGGCAGCCAAGAGTTTTTGTGCAAGAACTGGCCTCCCAGGAAAAAACTCAGATGGCCGCTTGGGTGCTCCGTACCCGCACTCATAGTTCACTACTTCCTGTTTGCCGGACTCCCCCTTAAACAGCCAGGCACCCTGCAGATGCCACACGGCAGCAGCAGCAACAGAGGGCAGCTCCATCACACAGCTCTGCATTCCAGCTCTGTAGGCATGTCTGCCCCATAGCCACCCCGTGAGCTTGCACCCGCATCTCAGCAGCCACCCCAGGGCTCCCTGCAGCCAGGGAGGGGCACCAAGCAGTGTGTCCCATGCTGGTCCAGGGCTGAAGCTGAGGCCCTTCTGGAGCTGTGGGCAGAAGAGGAAGCCCTCCACAACCCCTGGTCCCATCACCACAATCTGGACATCTTCAGCTGCATGACCCGGATGCTGGACGACCAGGGACATCCGGCCTGGAACAGGTCCAGGCCAAGGTTAAGGAGCTGTGCCTGGGCTATGTCAGGGCCACTGAAGGTGAGGGGGCAGGAGCCGACACCTGCCCCCACTATGGCCACTTGTGCGCCATCCTGGGGGAGATGGTGGTCCAAGGGCCCTTGCCGGTGGTTGACACCAGACTGCGCACCCCAGTGGTCAGGCTGCCTGACCTGGAGGAGGATGACAGAGAGGACCACCCCATCACCCTCCATCTGCAGCCAGTGCCCAGCAGCCAGGATGTCTCCCGGGCCTCGTTCGAGGCCAGTGATGGATCCTCCTCCGGTGAGTGTTGCACTTCTCACTCACAAGAGTGGGGGAGGAGGGTGCCCGGAGGGAGGGCTGGGGAGCATCACTCAGGCAGTTCGAGCTGCACACTGTGCAGCAGTACGCAGCACGTGCAACCTCGTGCAGCCTGACTGTGCGGCATGTGGACGCGGCAGGCAGCTCCAGAGCACGCCTGGGACCCTGCTGCTCACACACATCCTGCCCGGGGAAAGTAGGGGGGGTTTCCGGCTGGAAGCAGCCACGCCCCAAGCCCACACCCCACACATCCCAAAGGTTGCCACACACAGCTAGCACGCAACCATGCCTGCCCGTGTGACACAGCAGCTGCTCCTGTGAAAAGTGCAGCGAGCGAGCCCTGTGAGCACGGCCCCCATGGAGCCCCTGGGCTGCTCTCGGTCCCTCTGCTGCCCCTGAGAGAAGCCCCCACTGCGGCCACACACTTCCCTGGGCTACTTGTCCGAGGGCTGGGGGAGGAGGAGTAGAGAAGTGGGCAGCCCAGACCTCTGGGCCACTGAGTCTTGCTGCAGGGACAGTACACTTCCCAGTAGCCCTGGCTGCATCTCTGAGGAAATCAATGACAGTAGTCTGAGAACCCAGACCTTGTCTGCCACACTTGCTTCCAAATATAACTACAGCATCAACGGTGTATGCTCACTGACAGTGACAAGAGTAGAAGCCATGTGCTCTACCTTGGGGAGGGAGTGTACACAGTGCAAGCAGACGGACACAGCATGCCAAGTGGCTAGGACACAGACAAAGGTCTTTATTCACAGTGATGTCTCCCAAGGGTTACAATCCATGGAGGATCACTTCACTCCCCCAGGATTTTGAGCTAGTCTGTGTGATCACACACACAGGGGATCGATTGGGCCCAAGTCAAAGTTGTGGTGTGGTGTAACGTGAGGCTCAGGGAGGAGATCATGGGGCTCCAGAAAACTGTGGGCAGGGTTGACTGACAGCCTCACCATTTTCTGTTCTCTGCAGCGGGACCAGCCGGGAGCGAGGGACCCTCCAGCCCTATGGCGGCAGCACTGACGACCCAGGCACCAGTCCGGCGGGCCAAGCAGCATGACCAGCTCCTCTGGCATCTCATCCAGGCCAAATGGAGGATGCAGTCAGCAGCAAGCTGTGGACTGACATGAAGTGTTATTTTGAACTAGCATGTCCACATTGAGTGGACCCTGAACCAAAGTTAAGGCTGGCTGGAACAGGTGCTGGCAGGGCGTCAGGTTAGGACTTAGAGTATGGAGCTGCTGCCTCAGGCTAGCTGAGGGCTGTGCTTAAAGGGACCCGACACCCACCCTGGACAGACAGTTCTTAGGGTTCCCCACTTGCTTGTCTACCTCGATGAGGGAGAGCAAAGCAGTCCTGTCTTGGAGTGCCCTGAGTGCCCACACTCAGCACACCACAGCACTCGGCCATCAGCCCGGCTGCACTTGCCGCAGTCTGCCATCCGGGGAGGTGGGAGTCAATCGGGGGGCTGTCAGGATCCAGGGGACCCTGCAGGAGAGATTCCACCCTGAGGAGCCCGCAGAGCCACCCCAGTCGTCCCCATCGGGGGCTCATGCCCCATTCCTCCCTCACCTCCTTCCACTTACCCCTCCCTAGCCCCCCTTCCTGATATAAAAAATAAAGGACACGTGTGTTCAAAAATAGAAACTCTCTTTATTTAACAAAACTGGGGGGAAGGGATTAACCTCTGGGGAGACTGGGAAAAGGAGGTGGGAGAAGGGAAAAGAAAGGGGGGGGGGAACCTGGGAGGAGGGAGGTGGAAGGGGGAAGCCAGGGGAAGAAGGAGGAGGGGAAGTATAAAATTATGGTACGCCATATCTTCAGTACTGTGTACAGATGTGGTCTCCTCATCTCAAAAGAGATGTTTTGGCCTTGGAAAAGGTTCAGAAAAGGGCAACTACAATGATTAGGGGTTTGGAACAGGTCCCATATGAAGAGAGGCTAAAGAGACTGTGACTTTTCAGCTTAGAAAAGAGGAGACTGAGAGGGGATATGATAGTGGTCTATAAAATCATGAGTGGTGTGGAGAGGGTGCATAAAGAAAAGTTCTTCATTAGTTCCCATAGTAGAAGGACTAGAGGAAACCAAGGCTGTGTCTAGACTCATGTAAGACTGTCAGTACTTTTGCGGAAATACTATGTTGCTCCCGTTCGGGCAAAAGTCTTTTTCCAAAAAACTTTTGCGCAAAAAGGCCAGCAGAGATTTATTTTCTGCAAAAAAGCCCAGATTGCGAAAATGGCAATCGGGGCTTTTTTGCAGAAAAGCACATCTAGATTGACCACGGACGCTTTTCTGCAAAAGGTGCTTTTGCGGAAAAGCATCCAGCAAATCTAGACGCGCTTTTCTGAAAATGCTTTTAACGGAAAACTTTTCCATTAAAAGCATTTCCGGAAAATCATGCCAGTGTAGACATAGCCCAAATGAAATGAATGGGTAGCAGGCTTCAAACTAATAAAAGAAAGTTCTTCTTCACAAAGCAAATAGTCAACCTGTGGAACTCCTTGCTGCAGGAGGCTGTGAAGGCTAGAACTAGAACAGAGTTTAAAGAGAAGTTAGATAAATTCATGGAGGTTGGGTCCATGAAGTGCTATTAGCCAGGGGGTAGCAATGGTGTCCCTGGCCTCTGTTTGTGGAAGGCTGGAGATGGATGGCACGAGACGAATGGCTTGGTCATTGTCTTCGGTCCATCCCCTCCAGGGTACCTACTGTTGGCCACTGTTGGCAGACAGGCTACTGGGCTAGATGGACCTTTGGTCTGACCCAGTACGGCCATTCTTATGTTCTAAGCTCAGGGCTCACGGTCAGGGTTTCACTGGACCACCTTGATTTTCATACAAACCTGCTCCTGGGTGGCCAGGCTGGCAGCTATCCTGCCCTAGATGGCCACTTCCCTGTGCCTAGTGTGGAGGTTGTGGACGTTGGAGGCCTCCCCCCAAACCTGGTCTGACCCAGTACGGCCATTCTTATGTTCTAAGCTCAGGGCTCAGGGTTGGGGGTCTCACTGGACCCCCTTGATTCTCTTGCACACCTGCTCCTGGGTGGCCAGGCTGGCAGCTCTCCTGCCCAAGCCGGCCACTTTCCTGTGCCTAGTGCGGAGATCATGGACGAGGTCCACGATGTCCGCACTAGCCCAGGCGGGTGCCCGCCTCTTGCGGTTCCGGGCAAGCTCCCGGGAGCCACCAGCCTGGTCCCGGGAAGAGGGGGAGGGCTGGGTGGCATCGGGTGGGTGGCTCGATCCGTGCCAGGTACAGGGTCTGCTGGCTGGGTGCTGGCAGGCTTGCACCTGGCATGGGCACCGTCGCCAGCCCATGCCCCTTTAAGGGGTCCGGGTCCGGGAGGGGGGCAGTAGAGTTTCCCTGGTGTTGGCCAGAGTGGCCACCAGGGAAACCTGGGGAGGGCTAGCCTCCCACTAGTTCGAATTAAGGGGCTACACACCCCTTAATTCGAACTAGTTAGTTCGAACTAGGCTTAATCCTCGTGGAATGAGGATTACCTAGTTTGAACTAAGCGCTCCATTAGTTCGAATTAAATTCGAACTAACGGAGCGCTAGTGTAGCGCCTATGAAAGTTAGTTCGAACTAACTTTGTAGTGTAGACATACCCAGACTAACTTTGAAGCTTGCCTGGGGACCCCAATTCAGTCCTGTCATGCAGATGCATTATGATCATCTTTAATTATATGGTCACATACTATTTTTTCATTATCAATTCAAAATTTTTTTAAAAATATTAAAAACAGAAATTCCACCACCTGGAACCATAGTGGCCCCCAGAATCAGTAGCAGGATTTGGACAATTAGTTCCACAGCACTGTCAGTAATAGAAGGCAGTGTATGGCAGTCCTCTATATGGAGCAGGCAGCCTGTATAGGGGGTGCACGGGTGTGGAATAAGACCCGCCTTGTAGGTATTTGCAGACAGCAGAGGACTCCTAAGACTCAGGATTTCTGGTTCAGTTCCTGGCCTTGGTGATTTATCCTTGTCCCTCCCCACAATTCTGCCTCTGTTCATCTTTCCTTCTACTTCCACCCTCTTTCTTTCCAGTTCCTGTTGCCTCCTTTTCTGCTCCTATACCACCCTATGTTTTTATTCATCACTTTGCCTCAGTTCCTATCTCACTCCCATCTAATGCTCCCTCCAACTCCTCTCTCCCTCCTCTTTCCCCCACATCTGGCTATTGTACCCTCTCCTGTGCTGCTTGTCCCCACCCTCTTTCTCCTTGAACCTCTTCTCCTTAAGTCCCCTGCCCATTCCTCACCTCTCTGCGTTCAGAGCAGGCTGCTTCCTCCTCCTCAGTAGCACAGGCTCCAGCAACAGGAGCATTGAGACCAGAGGAGACATGATCACCCTGCCCTCACTTCTGGGGCCCAGAGCCACAATGGCCTAGAGCAGCAACTGGAGGGAGAATCCTGTGTGTGTTTAGGTCAAGGTAAATCTTATTCTCTCCACAAGGTTTCCATCTAATGTTCAACATGGCTAGGCTAATCGAGGACAGACTGCCCCATTGCACCATCTACATAAGGATTTTATGAAGCATTAATGGTCATGTTATAAGAACACTCCTTTTCCTAGTGTAGCCTGACCAAGTGAGGACACAGACAGGGATCAGCCAGCAGGAAGCCAGGGCCTTAGTGATTGGGCTACAATAGGAAGTTGCTTGCACTTAGCAAGGAAGACAGAGTAAAAATAGCAGGTAGGATTGTGTTAATCTGATGTATTTCTCCCAATTTGCCAGGCAAATAACTGTTATTTTTTAAACACGAGTTTTTTATGTTAGAAACAGTTTAAAATAATGCAGAGAATAAGGGTATCATTAAAAAAAAAATCAAATCTCCATTAAAGAATTCATTAGAAATCTGTGGGATGTGTGATACAGAATCATTGCTGCTGCACACTATGGGCTACAAAGAGACTAGTAGCAATTATAGTCCTGCAGGAAAAATCAATAACTGTGTCTGTTTCCTTTCTGATCTAGATTGGAACATGATATTAGCAATCTGTGAACCAATGGGATAGCCATTTAATCTTACTCATGAGTATGTCACCTTGATGAATTCAGTCACGTTTGCTGTGCTTGCAAACTTTTCAGTCTTCTCTTGTGATGCAGTTCTGAAGGAATCATGTTCATATTATAATTCAATTAAAATAAAACCAAAATAAAGGAACCCCTATATTTAAACAGATAAACGTTCAAGAGTCATGCAATGAAAAAGTTGTTATGCATATTACATTACTATGTCTAATTCACTTTTCTCTTGATTTTGTGTAAATTGGTGGTATGTAAAGCAACATTTGGGTTGATCTGGTTTGAGATCGGAAGTAGGCCTAAAGTACTTGATTGTCCATTGCCTTGATTAATGGTTAAGCCAGGGCTTACTCTTTCTGCCTGCATAGAAATCCTTTCCTGAATTGGGGCTACAACACCTGCTCACTATTTCCATTATAATAAACATTTACAATAGCTCAGTGTCATAGTACTTAGATGTCAGCTCACAGCTTTTGAATAAATATCATCATTCCTCCTTGGAAAGGAGCCTCTCTTCCCCTCTACTTGTTTGAGAGGAGGGCCTATTTCAAAAGCATAGAGCCTAAGAAGTACAAAATGCCAGGATCTTATAGCTCTAGGTACATAATGTCATCATCTAAGGGGAGAGGCAATTCCTGAATTAGTCCTGCGTGGAGAGCAGGATCTGGTCCAAGAGGTTACTATAACAGGACCACTTGGAAATAGTGACCATAATATAATAACATTTAACATTCCTCTGGTGGGAAGAACATCTCAGCAGCTCAACTCTGTGGCATTTAATTTCAGAAAGGGGAACTATGCAAAAATGAGGAGGTTAGTTAAACAGAAAGTAAAACCCCTGCAAGATGCATGGACACTTTAGTAAGACACCATAATAGAGGCCCAACTTAAATGTATACCGCCAAATTAAAAATCACACTAAAAGAACTAAAGAAGAGTTTAACAACCATGTAAAAGAAGCAGAGAGATAAAAAGGCATCTTTTAAAAAGTGGAAGTCAAATTCTAGTGAGGTAAATAGAAAGGAGAGCATAAACACTGCCAAGTTAAGTATAAAAATGTAATAAGAAAAGCCAAAACAGAGTTTGAAGAATAGCTAGCCAAAAACTCAAAAGGTAATAACAAAATGTTTTTAAATACATCAGAAGCAGGAAGCCTGCTAAACAACCAATGGGGCCCCTGGACGATCAAGATACAAAAGGAGCACATAAAGATGATAAAGTCATTGTGTAAAAATTAAATGAATTCTTTGCTTCAGTCTTCACGGCTGAGAATATTAGGGAGATTCTGAAACCTGACCTGTCCTTTGTAGGTGACAAATCTGAGGAATTGTAACAGATTGAAGTGTCATTATACGAGGTTTTGTAATTAATTGATAAACTTCACAGTAACAAGTCACCAGGATCAGATGGCATTCACCCAAGAGTTCTGAAAGAACTCAAATACGAAATTGTGGAACTATTAACTATGATTTGTAACCTATCCTTTAAATCAGCTTCTGTACCCAATGACTGGAAGATAGCTAATGTAATGCCAATATTTAAAAAGGTCTCTAACGGCAATTACAGTCCAGTTAGTCTAATGTCAGTACAGGGCAAATTAGTTGAAACAATAGTAAAGAATAAAATTGTCAGACACATAGAAGAACATATTTGTTGGGCAAAAGTCAACATGGTTTCTGTAAAGGGAAATCATGTCATAAATCTATTAGAGTTCTTTGAAGGGGTCAACAAACATATGGACAAGGGGGATCCAGTAGATATAGTGTACTTAGATTTCCAGAAAGCCTTTGACAAGATCCCTCAGCAAAGGCTCTTATGTAAATTAAGTTGTCATGGGATAAGAGGAAAGGTCCTCTCATGGATTGATAACTGTTTAAAAAACAGGAAACAAAGGGTAGGAATAAATTGTAAATTTTCAGAATGCAGAGGGGTATCTAGTGGTGTTTCTCAAGGGTCAGTCCTGGGACCAATCCTATTTAACTTATTCATAAATTATCTGGAGAAAAGGGTAAACAGTGAGGTGGCAAAATTTGCAGATGATACTAAAATGCTGAAGATAGTTAAGACCAAAGCAGACTGTGAAGAACTTCAAAAAGATCTCAAACGAAGTGATTGGACAATAAAATGGCAAATGAAATTTAATGTGGATAAATGTAAAGTAATGCACATTGGAAAAAATAACCCCAACTATATATATAATATCATGGGGGCTAATTTAGCTATAATTAATCAGGAAAGAGATCTTGGAGTCATCATGGATAGTTCTCTGAAGACGTCTACGCAGTGTGCAGTGGCAGTCAAAAAAATCAAACAGGATGCTAGGAATCATTAAAAAAGGGATAGCGAATAAGAGGAAGAATATCTTATTGCCCTTATATAAATCCATGGTACATCCACATCTTGAATACTGCGTACAGATGTGGTCTCCTCATCTCAAAAAAGATATACTGGCATTAGAAAAGGTTCAGAGAAGAACAACTAAAATGATTAGGGGTTTGGAATGGGTCCCATATGAGGAGAGATTAAAAAGACTTAGTCTTCTCTTTTCTAAGATGAAAAGTCAAAGGTGGGATATGATAGAGGAGTATAAAATCATGACTGGTGTGGAAAAAGTGAGTAAGGAAAAGCTATTTACTTATTTCCACAATAAGAACTAGGGCCACTAAATGAAATTAATGGACAGCAGGTTTAAAATATATAACAAGAAGTTCTTCTTCACATAGTGTACAGTCAACTTGTGGAACTCCTTGCCTGAGGAGATTGTGAAGGCTAGGACTATAACAGGGTTTAAAAGAGAACTAGATACATTCATGGAGGTTAAGTCCATTAATGGCTATTATCCAGGATGGGTAAGGAATTGTGTCCCCAGCCTGTGTTTTGTCAGAGTGTGGAGATGAATGGCAGGAGAGAGATCACTTGATCATTACCTGTTTGGTTCACTCCCTCTGGGGCACCTGACATTGGCCACTGTCGGCAGACTGGATACTGGGCTGGATGGACTTTTGGTCTGACCCAGTATGGCCGTTCTTATGTTCTTATGTAATATTAGTTTGTTATAGGCTTCCTTACCATTACATGGCATTGGAGTATGGAGTAGCATTTGCTTCCAATCCTGCAGCTCTTGCCCATGCTTTTAACTGTGACAGTGAGTGTTGGAATAAATACATCAGAACCATATGCAGACTCAGTATGTTGGCAAAGATCATGTACTCACCTATTTTCTTAGGCCCTGATCTAACAAAGCATTATTCACATTTTTAACTTTAAGCATATGTTGAAATCCATCTTCATTTCTATGGAAATTAACTTTAATTTTAGCTGTGTTGACTCAGGGCCTTCTTCCCCTGCGTACCATACTTTCTTTCCATATGGTGATGTCCAAAATGGTGCCTAGAAAGCATCAAACAGGTATTTTGTCTTGTGCGATAACTGGGAAAATTATAGTCCCTATAAAGAGAAAGTATTAAAGTCTAATTATTAATCATTACATTTAAATTGCAGCTTAACAGTAAAATTCATTAAGAATTATTTATATTTCAATACAATGAAATAGTAAATTGCCATCAATAAATAAGGTCACTGCTTCCTTAGTGTTCCATTTGTTTATCTTAAGCAGATTCTGAGAGACGTCTCTGCTAAATCCATTTAAAAAAGACAAATCATGCACTTTAAAAGTATCTATTCCAAAATAATTTTGATTAAATAGGTAGATAAAAAATGATTATAGTAGCTATCCATCTTAAAAGTCCATTTTTAAGAAAATAGACTCTTATTCAAGCAAGTTATCAAGCATCTCCTTAATGTTAAGCATAGAATTTCATAGAATGTATCTCTCCCTACATATAAAAAGTTTTTCCTGCCATGTGACAGAAAGATATCATCAGGCTCTCTGGCTGTAAAAGTGGCCAGAGAGAGGGGGATTGGCGAGCGAAGCGAGTAGTGGGTGCAGCCCCCTAGTTTAATAGAATCATAGAACTGGAAGGAACCTCAAGAAGTCATCAAGTCCAATCCTCTGTACTCATGTCAGGACCAAGCACCATCTAGTCCATCCCTGACAGGTGTTTGTCTATCATGTGCTTAAGTCCCAATGAAGTTCCATTAACTTAAGCTTATATGTAAGTGCTTTCTTAAGAGGTTAAATGAGGAAATGACAGGCAGGCGGGTGTATTGTACTCTGATGTGTTCAGCTTCTAATACAGCCTTATTATCTCTGTGACATAGTGAGAGTAGCCTAAGGCTGACATCCCATTCTGTGCATGTCTGTAGTATCCCTACAGGAGATAAATTGCTGAAACAATAGTTTAAGTACTAAGTGATAAGCTGAGGAACCCTATTAATTAGTTAATGAGCTAGAAATAATTAAAAAAGGGGGGGGGGGAAGGAGAGACATTTGATGTACAAGATCCTATGCCTTAAGTCTTGGTGGTAGGTAAAGACTTGGGAAAAACCGTATGATTTGGGAAAACATGTTTATAAAGCACGATACTGAACTTGCCACAGGTGTGCAAAGACTGTCTGCAGCTAGAACCCAGGGAAGGCATCCCCTGCTGGGTGACAAATCCATTGTATTATGCAAATGGGAATTTCTTACTGTACTGCAGTAGGGTTGCCAACTTTCTACTTAACCAAAACCAAACACACTAGCTCTGCCCTTCCCTGAGGCCTTGACTCACACCCACTACCTCCTCCCTCCCACAGTGGCTAGGTCTCCACCCCACCCTCACTCACTCACTTTCCTTCAGCTGGGGAAGGAGTTTGGGGTGTGGTGTGGCATGAGGTTCTAACTGGATGTGAAGCTCCAGAGTGGGGCCAGAAATAAGGGATTCAGAATGAAGGAGGGGACTGAGAGCTGGGTCAGAGAGTTGGGATACAGGAGAGGGTGACAGCTCTGGGATGGGGTATGAAAGCTGGGGCAGGCTTACCTCAGTTGGCTCTAAGTCAGTGACACAGTGCGGCTAAGACAGGCTCCCTGTCTATCCTGACATGGTGCTATGCCTTGGAAGTGGATGGCAGGTGTGGCTTCTAGATGGGGAATCTGCACTCTGGTTTTTCCCTCAAGCACCACTCCCATAGCTCCCATTGGCTATGGACTCCAGGCAATGGGAGTGCAAAGCCAGTGCTTGGGTGAAGGCAGAATATGGAGCTGTCTGCCCTCCCCTGGATCCCACCTAGGAGCTGGCTACATCCAGAGCAACACATGGAGCCAGGACAGGTAAGGAATAGCCTGCATTAGCCCCACAGCACCACTGACAGAACTCTGAATGGCCCAATGCTCACTGGAGCCTCCCAGGTACCGTTTTTGACTGGGTATTCTGGTAAAAAAAACTAGAGGCCTGGCAACCCTCCACTGCAGAGGAAATGAGGCAGATCCCATACCTGAGCCATTATTTTTAGGTGACAAATCTAAGAAACTGTCCCAGCCTGAGGTGTCAATAGAGGAGGTTTTAGAACAAATAGTTAAACATTAATAAGTCACTAGGACCAATGGCATTTATGCAAAATTTCGGAAGGAACTCAAATACGAAATTGAGAAATACCGACCGTGGTATGTGCCCTTTCACTTAAATCATCTTCTGTATCAGATGACTAGAGGATAGCTAATGTGATGACAATTTTTTTGTAAAGGCTCCAGAGGTGATCCTGACAATTACAGGCTCTTAAGACTGACTTCAGTGCTAGGCAAATTTCGTGAAACTACAGTAAAGAACAGAATTATCAGACACATAGATGAACATAACTTGTTCAGGTAGAGTCACCATGACTTTCTAAAGGGAAACCATGCCTCACAACTCTACTAGTATTCTTTGAGGGATTCAAGAAACATGTGAACGAGGGTGGTCCAGTGAATATATTGTGTTTGGAGTTTCAGAAAGCCTTTGACATAGTCTCTCACCAAATAGTGTAAAGCAAAGTAAGCTGTCATGGGATAAAAGGGCAGGTCCTCTCATGGATCAGTAATTCTTTATAAGATTGTCAACACAGGGTTGGCATTTTTCAGAAAGGAGAAATCTAAATAACAATATCCACTAGATATCTATACAGGGACCAGTATTGTTGGTTATATTCATAAATGATCTTAAAAGAAGGAAAAGAATGAGGTGGCAAAGTCTGCAGATTAAATAGTTCTCAAATGAGGTAATTATTGGTAATTATTTCCAAAATTCTTGTAAAGAGTTACAAAGGGACCTTATAAAATGAAGTGACTGAGAATCAAAATGTCAAATGTAATTCAGTGTTTATAAACGAAAAGTAATGCACATTGGAAACTATAATCACAACTATACAAACAAAATTGTGCGACCTAATTAGCAGTTACCATGCAAGCAAACAATTTTGGAGTCATTGTGATTATTCTCTGAAAACATCTGTTCAATGTGCAGTAGCAATCAAAAAAGATAAGAGAATGATACCAAGCTGGGAGGGGTTGTGACTAATCTGGAGGATAGGGTCATAATTCAAATTGGACAAATTTGAGAAATGGTCTGAGGTAAATAGGATGAAGTTTAATAAAGATAAATGCAAAGTGCTCCACTTAGGAAGGAACAATCGGTTTCATACATACAGAATGGGAAGAGATGGTCTGGGAAGGAGTACGGCAGAAAGGGATCTAGGGGTTATAGTGGACCACAAGTTGAATATGAGTCAGCAGTGTGATGCTGTTGCGAAGAAAGCAAACATGATTCTGGGATGCATTAACAGGTGTGTTGTGAGCAAGACACAAGAAGTCATTCTTCCACTCTACTCTGCTCTGGTTAGGCCTCAATTGGAGTATTGTGTTCAGTTTTGGGCACAAAATGGAGAGGGTCCAGAGAAGAGCAACGAGAATGATTAAAGGTCAAGAGAACATGACCTATGAGGGAAGGCTGAAGGAATTGGGTTTGTTTAGTTTAGAAAAGAGAAGATTGAGGATATGATAGCAGTTTTCAGATATCTAAAAGGGTGTCATAGGCCGTGTCCAGACTCAGGGTTTTTTTCGGGAAAAGTAGCCTTTTCCCGAAAAAACTCCCCTGCGTCCAGACTCAAGCCGCGTTCTTTTGAAATTATTTCGAAAGAACGCGGCTTTTCTTTCGATGGCGGTAAACCTCGTTTCACGAGGAAGAACGCCTTCCTTCGAAAGTTCCTCTTTCAAAAGAAGGCGTTCTTCAATGTAAGAGGCCGTCTTCGAAAGAGAGCATCCAGACTCGCTGGGTGCTCTCTTTCGAAAAAGCGGATTTCTCTTTCGAAAGATCCGTCTGCAGTCTAGACGCGATCTTTCGAAAGAGGCTCTTTCGAAAGATGCTTTCGAAAGAGCCTCTTTCGAAAGAAGCCTGCAGTCTAGACATAGCCATAAGGAGGAGGGAGAAAACATCTTGGCCTCTGAGGATAGAATAAGAAGCAATGGGCTTAAACTGCAGCAAGGGAGGTTTAGATTGGACATTAGGAAAAAGTTCCTAACTGTCAGGGTAGTCATACACTGGAATAAATTGCCTAGGGAGGTTGTGGAATCTCCATCTGTGGAGATATTTAAGAGTAGGTTAGATAAATGTCTATCAGGGATGGTCTAGACAGTATTTGGTCCTGCCATGGGGGCAGGGGACTGGACTTGATGACCTTTCGAGGTCCCTTTCAGTCCTAGTATTCTATGATTCTATGAATGCTAAGATCAATTAGGAAAGGGATACTTAATAAGAAAATAAATGCCATAATATCTCTACATAAATCCATGGTATCTTCCCAACTTGAAGACTGTATGCAGTTCTAGTCACCCCATCTCTTTCTTTGGTGGTATGTAGTGTTTTAGTTTGGAGCATGTGCATACATTACTAGAAAAAATAGGCTACTATTTCTTCATTTTATGTTGCTCAGTGTCACAAAATAAAATAAAATAATCCTCTAAATCTGCTTCATAGATTTCTGCCCCAATAAATTTTCTATGTGCCATTCAAGATACCTAATCTGGCTGGGGTTCTTAACTTTAATTATGGGATTACACTACAGTTTAATCTCTAGAAATATATGCCTACTAACATTGATTGGCCAGGTGTTCATAGGTACTACATATCTGCATTTTCCATTGACTTCAGTAGAAATTATGGATGTTTACATTTGCAAATCAAGCTAAGTGCTTAAATATCTTAACAATATTTACCCCACCATTCACAAGTTGTCATTTGCTATTACACAAAAAAGAAGTAATTTTCTCTCACAGCAGTTTATGAAAATAACAAGCCATGAGGCTCAGCAAGGATCCATACCACAATATGCAACTCATATTTTACCCCTGAGACAGGTCTTCACAGTTCATTATAATAGATATATTGATTCACAGATTCGGGGTACGTCTACATTGCAGTTAGACACCCATAGCTTACCCATGACAGCTGACTTGGTCTTGCAGGGCTCAGATTAGGGGCTTGTGTAATTGATGTGTAGACATTTGGGCTGTGGCTGGTGTCCAAGCTGTGGGAGCCTCTCATCTTACAGAGGCTGAGATCTTGGGTTCAAGCCTGAGCCTGATTGTCAATTAAGCATCTGTTGACACCAACCCCCATAAGTATCTCACCCTTTATGGCCAGAAAGGACCATTATGATCATCTCGCTTGACCTCCTACATAACTCAGGCCAAAGAACCTCACCCAGGAATTCCTGCAGAGTCATAACTTCTGTTGGAGCTAAAGCATATCTCTTAGAAAGTCTGAAGGTGATTGATAATGATAGCATCATCATTCATAGTGCACTTTACTTGCATGCAGGCTTGCATAAACATTGTTGGGTCAATTGTTACATAGCCAATGATACTCTACCACAAGAGAAGTTCCTTCATTTACCTTGAAGCCATCACATAATTGCAGCGTATATGGAGGAGTAATTCACTGCTGACAGGATTCCCTGATACACCCTTCCGATTACCTGTGCAATATTCCTCTCCACTCATATAATCCTTTCTCTGCAATTCTTTGGTAATGCATTTTCATGTGTCGATATATTAGACTTGTGCACTTCTATCTCCAACTTTCTAGAAACTTGTTTCACATCCTTCAGATACACATAGTAGTCAATATTAAACCATCTAATGCACTCCTCCATAGTAAATCTGTCCCACCAACTTTGTAAAGCAATTGATTCACTGTCCAGTGGTGATAGATGTTCCATTCTCTCTTTAATCATAGAGACATAAATAAATATGTTCTTACTTCAATTCTATATGCGTATTCTTTGCACAAATAGCACTACATAAGTTACTGGATAAAATTCAACAGCAACAAGTCAAAGCCAAATGTTATAATAAGAAATTTCAATACAAAACTCTTACATTGTAATGGAAAAACAATGATCTGCATAACTTACACCAGACTCACTCAGACCATGTCAAGATCAAAATTAACAATAAATATCCCTCTTCACAGCTAAGGACAGGCATGCACATCCATGAATGATGTTGCTAAGAACCAAACAATTTAATGTAGAATATACTGTACAGTGGTGGTTTTCAAAGTTTTTTTTCATGACCCAGTTGAAAAAAATTGTTGATGCCCAACATAATTTGACTAGAGTGTGCACTCTAGGATGGGGCAGAGGATGAGGATGGGGCATAGGAGGGGGCTCCAGCTTTGGGATGTCAGGGCTGGGGCAGGAGAGGCTTACCTTGAGCAGCTCCCGGTCAGCGGTACAGTGGGGGTGCTAAGGCAGGCTTCCTTCCTCTCCTGTCATTGCAGACCGTGCTGTTCCCCAGCAGCAGGAAGCAGCCAGAAGTAGAATCCCAGCTAATGGGAGTGCAGAACTAGTGCTCAGGTCAAGGGCAGTGCATGGAGCCCTGTATACTCCCCACCCCATGTAAGAGCTGAGCCTGCTGCCAGCTGCTTCTGGTCACCTAATCCCCCTACAGCAATGAGACTCAGTGCCTGACATTCCACAACCCAGTACAGGGACACGACCCGTAGTTTGAAAACCACTGCTGTAGAGTCAGGTAACAAACAGGCTACCAGGCAATTCCCTGAAGGCAATAGGGGAATATTTTAAAAGTATTAAGGCATCTAAGAACACAAGGAACACAGAAAGCAAGTGCCGTTTGTGCTCCATAACCCTTAGGTACTTTTGGCAAACTTGCTCCAGCATCATAAAAACTTTGTGCCAAAAGGGTATCAGCCATGTCTGCGAATGAGCTGGCAACAGGTGTTCATTATCAATATCATATTCCTCCAGTCAGAGCCATATTATTTCCAATTGGAAAGGGAAGATTTTGGTGCACAGCATAACCATTGCCCTTTTGCACAACAAGTTAGCTTGAGCACCTGCTTGGATACCCGTTTCTTTTGTCCAGGCAGCAAGAGATTGCTTTACATAGCACCTATCAAAAATAATATATTATGTTTTATGCATGATAGGCAGAATAATCACCTATAATGTTGTGAGTATTGAATGCATGTGGTCATGAATGTGATGACATTTTTACCTACATAACTTTCACTGCACTGAAATCAAAGTTCTGGTGACATCTTTTAACATAATCATCATCTTTGGTACTGGATACTGAGACTAAAGTACAAGGGAAGTTGACAAAGCATTAAATACAGATTACATCCAGCAGGATGAAGGTTGTTGTGACTTGCAAACTATTTTCCTTGAAGAGATGCCAGCACCCTACATCATGAAGCTACCAAAATTTTCACAGATACATTGTCTACAGCCAAGCCCTAAAGTACAACCAGATTTGTTCCAATCCCACAGATAAACACCTACAAGATCTTTATCAGGTATTCTTAAAACTTAAATACCCACGTGGGGAAGTGAGGAAACAGATTGACAGAGCCAGAGAAGTACCCAGAAATCACCTGCTTCAGGACAGGCCCAACAAGGAAAATAACAGAACAACACTGGTCATAACCTACAGACCCAGCTTAAACTCCTCCAGTGTATTATTGGCAATCTACAACCTATCCTGGAAAACGATTCCTCATTCTCACAGGCCTTGGGAGCAGTTTACCAATCCTCACCTACAGACAACCCTGCAACCTGAAGCAATTTTTTTTGGCAGCCACATATCACATCTCAGACACACTCACCTAGGAACCTACTTCTGCAACAAACCTTTTATTATCTCTGTTCACATTATCTATACAAGCAATACCATCACAGGCCCTAACCACATAAACCACAAGTTCAGGGGCTCATACAACTGCATATCTTCTAATGTGATATATGCCATCAGGTGCCAACAATGCTCTTCTGCCATGTATATTGGCCATACTGGACACAGTCTACAACAAAGGATTAATGGACACAAACCACACATCAGAAATGGCAACATACATAAATCTGAAGGGGAACATTTTAACTTGAGCACTCATTCATGGATTTAAAATTAGCCATACTTTTACAAGGGAATTTCATCAGCCAATTACAGAGACTGCAGAACTGTAATTGGAGTCATAGTGGTTAGTTCCCTGAAAACATCTACTCAGTATCCAGCAGCAGTCAAAAAAGCAAACTGAATGTTAGGAATCATTAAAAAAGAGATAGAGAATAAGAAAAATATCTTATTGCCTCTATATAAAACCATGGTACGCCCACATCTTAAACACTGCATACAGATGTGGTCGCCTCATCTCAGAAAAGATATATTGGCATTGGAAAAAGTTCAGAAAAGGGCAACAAAAATGATTAAGGGTTTAGAATGGGTCCCACATGAAGACAGATTAAAAAGACTTAGACTTTTCATTTTAGAAAAGAGGAGATTAAAGGGGGGATATGATAGAGGTCTATGAAATCATGACTGGTATGGAAAAAGTGAATCAAGAAAAAATATTTACTTATTTCCACAATAAAAGAACTAGGGATCATGAAATGAAAATAATAGGCAGCAGGTTTAAAATAAACAAATGGAAGTTTTTCTTCAGTGAGCGCACAGTCAACCTATGGAACTCCTTACCGGATGATGTTGTGAAGACTTAAGACTTTTCCAGCATTCAAAAAAGAGCTAGATAGATTCATGAAAGTTAGATCCATCAATGGCTATTAGCCAGGATGGGTTGGAATGGTGTCCCTAGCCTCCATTTGTCTGGTTATGTGGGATCACATGAGGATTACCTGTTGTGTTCCCTCCCTCTGGGGCACCTGGCATTGGCCACTGTCAGCAGACAGGATACTGGGCTGGATGGACCGTTGGTCTGACCCAGTATGGCCATTCTTATGTTCTTATCCAGCTCACTTAATTAGCCTCATTAACGTGGGTCTTACAATTGACAGGTACTTCTTAGCTGTTTATATGTATCTCGGTTTCTGTTATTTATACTCCAACTCATCTGATGAAGTGGGTTTTACTCATGAAAGCTCATGATTCTATATATTTTTATCAGTCTTTAAGATGTTAAAAGTTACAAACTAACATGGCTTCCCCTCTGTGACTTTTTCACAGAAGGGGTAAAGCCACAATATTGCTTGATCACGGTTCCAAGTCTGCAGGAATTGCCTGAAAACCTCTTCCCAGTGAAGTCTCTGGGAGCTTTGCCATTGACTGAATGGGACCAGGGATTTCACCTAGTAAATTGCAAAGGCCAGTAATGGAACACTATTCTAGGTGAAATCTTCTAGCAGCATTTCATCACCAGAACTGTCTAATTTGGAGTCTGGGTATTTTACTGTAGACTTCCGTTTGTCATGTTCTCCCTCTTTTAGAGAGTGTTTTGAGAATTGCCAGAGACCAAAAACAGTTTGGCATTGTTTTGGTACAAAGCTGGAAAACCCATGCAGCTCAGCAGGGTTCTTCAATACTTAGTAGTCAAATATTCAGTCAAGGCTATTTGTAGCTTCACACATCATTAACTTTGCATTCATATTCATCCTAGTCATATCACCCATCCTGTTATCCTGGAGCCAAAGAAACTGCATCATGATGTGCCCTAGACTTTCCTCTTAGTTAAATGTGCACACAGCTGCTCTCATTTTCACAAAATTTGTGGCACAGAAATAATAAACAACTCTAAAAGGTATTCATCAGCAGTTATTTGTGCTACTCTATCAATGCTTTTTTAAAATACAATTTCAAATGGGAGTGTGACACAGCTAGGACGTGCTTTCTGTTATGAAAACAAATCTCTGAAATATAGCTATTATGATTTGTTTTCATCCAGAAATAGCATATTTTCAATCAAAATATTTGAAAACGTATGGTAAGCACCGCACATTTAATTGGCACAGAATATAGGAAAATCAGTGTTCTAAACTACTCTGATCACATTAGTCACCAGGAGATTAGCATAAAGTAATTAACTCAACCAACACTCACTTAAAGTTGTGTAGAGGTCAGTCCTCAAGGCTTGAAATTGTAAGCTTGGTCTTTAACTCTGTGGGGGGTGGAAAAAAACAACAGTGCAGCATCTTTTGAAAAGGCAATCTAAACAAACTATATGACCAGAGTGTTTTGGGTCCAATGGCAACTCTACCAATGCTAGCCAACCACTGACAGCATTTGTGAGTGGATCACAGAAGCAACATTTTAGAGCTTGTTAAATTGGAATAGGTACATACTGCTCATCAGGGAGCCTATGATCATAGACCTGCTGACCATTTCAGAAAAATGGTAAGTTAACAGTCACCACTAACTCCTTGTTTCCCAATTCACCAAAGTACTAGAGGTACCTGCTTAGCTTTAAGCATGTGTATAATCTCTTTGACATTCAGTTAAGCGCATGCTTACTCACCTTGCTCAACAGAGTCATGGTTGTGAGCAATGTGAAAATTTGATAAAAATATAATATCTAAAACACCTCATAAAATAAATAGGTACGCGACTCATCAAAATGCAATGGCACTGAGAAGGGGCCAGCTCCATAATTCATCTTCACACCAGTACAGAAGAGAATCAACATATCAGCAGGTACACCGTGTTACAAAGATTTTGGGTCTAAATATATGTAAGTGCCAGCATCTATAAAGCTTCACAGTTAGTGCTAGTGTCTATAATGTTCACTTTTGGGCATGTGCTGTGCTCATTTGACAGTTACAGCCAGTTCAGATACTTGGTAGTGTATCAAGAGAATAGTATTTGCCTTATCTCTAAGCCAGTAGGACTGAAGAGTACATACTGAAAAAAGGGTTTACTGAAAAATACTTGATCACTTGTCAGACTATCAATTAAGGATGCATTGCTTGCGCCAGTTAAAAATCCATAGCAGTTTGTATATTAAGACATAGCTTTTGGCAAGTCATGAATGTAAACATCATTTTCATTTATTGTGCAACTTGATATGTGTGATCTTCCCGGGGTAGATTTACAATGAACCACACTGTGTCCTGGAACAGGGCCCCCGCAATTATATGGGGCCCCCAGGGCCAGGCAGACCAGCACTGGGTCTGAACTTTGCCCACCGTGAAGGAGGCAGCCTCTAAGGGGGGGGGAGGGGAGCATCCCTCTTCAGAGAGGGCTATGTGGAGGGCAGGAGAGCAGGGAGAATCACTTGCAGGCTGCAGCCTCAAGAGAGTCAGCAGGAGGTGGCCAGCAGCGCGAACATGGGCTGGAAGACTTCAGAGGAGCATGGGTGCTGCATCTAGAAGAGACAGGGTCTGTCTTTCAGCACCCCACTTTTAAAAATGTTCCAGTGCCACTGGTGTTAAACCTACTTGGGGAATGGGTGGTTGAGATCACAGACTACCCAGTCCCACCCATACCTACACTCCTGCTCTTTCAAACATTGTTAATCTACCTAAAAATCAAGGTAAGTTTTTAGTAATAATGAAGAGATTCTATGAATATGGCAGTCAAAAATTAAAAAACAAAACAAAAAAAGTAGTAGTCCACGCAAAAAGATGAAGCTAAGCAAAAAGACAGTTTGTCATCTTATTTTAAAAATCTTGAAGTATTGAACAGAGGACATTCATCAAAAAGTATGGGGGAGGAAACATCTCAATGATCTGATCATTTGCCGAGTTGTGGGGATACCATAGTGGTCGCAAAAGCATAACAAGGAGAATCTGAAGTGTCAATAGAACTACAAAATATTGGTAATGTTGTCGAGTTAAGGGAAGAAACCTACCCTACAGACATTGCAGTATGGTCAAAATCTATTTAATTGGATATAGAATCATAGAATACTAGGACTGGAAGGGACCTCGAGAGGTCATAGAGTCCAGTCCCCTGCCCTATTGGCAGGACCAAATACTGTCTAGACCATCCCTGATAGACATTTATCTAACCTACTCTTAAATATCTCCACAGATGGAGATTCCACAGCCCCCCTGGGCAATTTATTCCAGTCTTTGACTACCCTGACAGTTAGGAACTTTTTCCTAATGTCCAACCTAAACCTCCCTTGCTGCAGTTTAAGCTCATTGCTTCTTGTTCTATCCTCAGAGGCCAAGATGAACAAGTTTTCTCCCTCCTCCTTATGACACCCTTTTAGATATCTGAAAACTACTATCATGTCCCCCCTTAATCTTCTCTTTTCTAAACTAAACAAACCCAGTTCCTTCAGCCTTCCCTCATAGGTCATGTTCTCTAGACCTTTAATCATTCTCGTTGTTCTTCTCTGGACCCTCTCCAATTTCTCCACATCTTTCTTGAAATGCGGTGCCCAAAACTGAACACAATACTTCAATTGAGGCCTAACCAGTGCAGAGTAGAGTGGAAGAATGACTTCTCGTGTCTTGCTCACAACACACCTGTTAATGCATTCCAGAATCATGTTTGCTTTCTTTGCAACAGCATCACACTTCTGACTCATATTCAACTTGTGGTCCACTATAACCCCTAGATCTCTTTCTGCCGTACTCCTTCCCAGACCATTGCTTCCCATTCTGTATTTATGAAACTGATTGTTCCTTCCTAAGTGGAGCACTTTGCATTTGTCTTTATTAAACTTCATCCTATTTACCTCAGACCATTTCTCCAATTTGTCGAGGTCATTTTGAATTATGATCCTATCCTCCAGATTAGTCACAACCCCTCCCAGCTTGGTATCATCTGCATACTTAATAAGCATACTTTCTATACCAATATCTAAATCGTTGATGAAGATATTGAACAGAGCTGGTCCCAAAACAGACCCCTGCAGAACACCACTTGTTATGCCTTTCCAGCAGGATTGTGAACCATTAATAACTACTCTCTGAGTACGATTATCCAGCCAGTTATGCAGCCACCTTATAGTAGTCCCATCTAAGTTATATTTACCTATTTTATTGATAAGAATATCATGTTAGACCGTATCAAACACTTTACTAAAGACTAGGTATACCACATCCACCACTTCTCCCTTATCCAGAAGACTCATTATCCTATTAAAGAAAGCTATCAGATTGGTTTGACATGATTTGTTCTTTACAAATCTATGCTGGCTGTTCCCTATCATCTTGCCACTTTCCAAGTGTTTACAGATGATTTCCTTAATTAGTTGCTCCATTATCTTCTCTGGCACAGAAGTTAAACTAACTGGTCTGTAGTTTCCTGGGTTGTTCTTATTTCCCTTTTTATAGATGGGCACTATATTTGCCCTTTTCCAGTCCTGTGGTATCTCTCCTGTCTCCCATGATTTTCCAAAGATGAAAGCTAGAGGCTCAGATACCTCCTCTATCAGCTCCTTGAGTATTCTAAGATGCATTTCATCAGGCCCTGGTGACTTTCAGGCATCTAACTTTTCTAGGTGATTTTTAACTTGTTCTTTTTTTATTTTACTTTCTAAAACTACCCCCTTCTCACTAGCATTCACTATGTTAGGCATTCCTACAGACGTCTTGGTGAAGACCAAAACAAAGAAACCATTGAGCATCTCCGCCATTTCCAAGTTTCCTGTTACTGTTTCTTCCTCCTCACTGACCAGTGGGCCTACCCTATCCTTGGTCTTCCTCTTGCTTCTAATGTATTTATAAAACATCTTCTTGTTTCCCTTTATTCCCGTAGCTAGTGTGAGCTCATTCTGTGCCTTTGCCTTTCTAATCTTGCCCCTGCACTCCTGTGCTGTTTGCCTATATTCATCCTTTGTAATTTGTCCTTCTTTCCATTTTTTATATGACTCCTTTTTTATTTTTAGATTATGCAAGATCTCGGGGATAAGCCAACGCAGTCTTTTGCCATATTTTCTATCTTTCCGACACATCAGAATAGCTTGCTTTTGGTCCCTTAACAATGTGCCTTTGAAAAACTGCCAACTCTCCTCAGTTGTTTTTCTCTTCAGTCTCGATTCCTATGGGACCTTACCTATCAGCTCTCTGAGCTTACCAAAATCCACTTTCCTGAAATCCATTGTCTCTATTTTGCTGTTCTCCCTCCTACCCTTCCTTAGAATTGTGAACTCTATGATTTCATGATCACTTTCACCCAAGCTGCCTTCCACTTTCAAATTCTCCACCAGTTCCTCCCTATTTGTTAGGATCAAATCTAGAACAGCTTCCCCCCCGGTAGCTTTTTCAACCTTCTGAAATAAAAAGTTGTCTCTAATGCAGTCCAAGAACTTATTGGATATGATAGTATATTTCTTAGTAAATAAACCAGAAAACATAGATAATATGGAAAATCTGAGAAAAGAGTATGAGGTTGGAGGGCTAAAGCAATTTAGATGTCTTCACGAGTCTCACTTTCTGAAGATGAAGAAAAATGGGACCATAGAAATGAGAAATGAGTTGATTTTTTTGGAAACTACAAGGCAGTCTCCTGTTATGTATGCAAATTTTCCCTGACCATGGTAAAGGAAAACAAGCATTTGTCAACGGGCACATATTAATGCTAGGTGTAAATCTGTTCAAAGATACAAATTAGCTGGAAGAATTGAGTCTGCATTATTAGCTCAATTTGAGAAGAAGTGTTCTTATTGGAAGAAAGTTCTGAGACATGTTGTTGCCCCAGCAAAATTGCTGTCTTCTTTGGGACTACTTTTAAGAGGACATGATGAGTCATCAGTGTTAAACTGAAATGTTTTTAACCTGCCTTGAATATCTTAGTGAATTTGACAATTTTCTCAGTGAATGTATGAAAAATTATCAGTACTGTGACTCAGGAAAGACCAACTATTTAATGCACCAAATTTACAATAAATTCATTATGATAATGGCAGAGGAGCTCAGAAACCAATTCACTGATGAAGTAAAGGATGCCAAGTACTATTCCATAATAGTCAATTCAACATCAGATGTGAGTCATGTAGACCAGTTAATTAATTTTAAGATACGTGACTGGCAATGATGAAGTTGTAAAACAGTTTCTTCATTTTGTCCCACTAAAATTCTACACTTCTGAATGTCTAGAGACAACAGTTTTGGAAATCACTTCAGATTTAGGTTTGGACATCAAAAATTTTTGTGGGCAGAGCTTTGATAATGCTGCAAAAATGGCAGGAAAATATTCAGGTCTACAGGCAAGACTAAACAATGCAAATCCCTCTGCTTTATTCATACTATGTTCTAGCCTTTCCTTAAAATTTAATCTGCAATACTATAGCTTCATCTTGTGAGGGAACTAGCATTTTTTGAATTTGTTCAAAATGCATATACTTTTTTCGGTTTCTATACATCAGTGGAGTATGCTACAATCACACTTGGAGCTGGCAAATGGAAAACATTTGACAGTCAGAAGAATTTGTGACACCAAGTAGTCTGCTTGTGCAGATGCTTTTTTGGCTTTGAAATTGAACTATGATGTTGTAAAGAAACCTTATTAGACATAGCCACATCAAATTCTGAAAAGCCACATGTAAAAACTAAAGGAAAATCCTTAGCAGAAAAGTTTGAAAAGTATGATATTGCCGTTTTTACTATTTTGTGGAACCATTTAACTTCAAAGAAGTAGTGCCATCAGTAAATCACTGCAAAAAGTTGATACAAATTGATTGAATGTTGCACAATTGTTAGCCTCAGTTACAACTTTGTCATGAAAGTTCGAAATGACTATAGGTCTGTAGAAGCAGAGGCACTAACATTAACAGAAAATATAGGTTCCTCTGATACAGTTTCCTTTGATGAGAAGTGTAAAAATCCAGGAAGTTATTTTTTTATGAAACTAGAGACAATTAAATCAATTTAAAAGGGAAAGAGAAGATCATCATTGAGACCATCAGCTTATTTGTGACACAGTAGTAGCACAATTGCAGAGAAGAGGTGAATCTCTAAAGAAAACTGTTGATTTATTTTGCACGTTTTTTGACAGAACTATGGATGAAAATGCTAAAACCCAATACACGAAGAAATTAAGTGAATTCTACTGAGAAGACATAGACACAAATCTTTTTGAAGATGAAGTGAAATATTACATTCATTTTATAGATCATTCATTCAAGATCACCAGTTGATTTGTATAGTCTTGTACATGATGGTGTGCAAGCAACCTTTTCCAAATGTAGAAACCATTGTGAAAATATTTTTTACAATACCTGTCACAAATGCTTCTGGTAAATGTTCTGTTTTCTGTGTTGAAATGAGTTAAAATTATTTGTGATGAATTAAGAACATTGGACAAGTTCAGCAATATTGACAATTGAAAGTGCCTCTATACAAAATATTACTTACAATAACTTAATTGATGATTTTGTAAAGAAAAATTGCAGAAAGAAAGCTATCTAAATTTTTTTTTTCAAATTGAATACGTTTCTTCAGAAGACATTAATTTTTATTTTTACATTTACACTTCATCTATACATTTTATTTTTACACATTTTTCATGTTAGGTTAATGCAAATATAAACTTTCATCTAGATCAGAAGTTCTCAAACTGTGCTCCCAGAACTTCTTCCAGGTGGAATGAGGAAAGGTTATTATGTGTTTTTTATAAAGCGCTCTGGGTATGTCTACACTGCAAAGTTAATTTGCAATAACAGCCATTATTTCGAATTAACTTTAATAGAGTCTATACATGCAAACTGCTATTTTGAAATTAATTCGAAATAGCGGAGCACTTAATTCAAATTTGGTAAACCTCATTCTACGAGGAGTATCACCAAATTTGAAATAGCTATTTTGAATTAAGTGCTGTGTAGACACTTAATTCGAAATAGGGGGCCTCCAGCCCTTCCCTGGTGGCCACTCTGGCCACAACCAGGAAAACTTACTCTCCTCTCCCCCAGCCCTGGAACCATTAAAGGGGTAGACCCTGGCCACAGTGCCTGTGCCAACTCCAAGCCTGCCAGCCCAGAGCCAGCAGTGGCCACCGGGGCCCCTGACCCAGTGGCCCCAAAACATAAGCCAGCAAGCCACTGGCAGCCAGCCCTCCACCGCTCCCCAGGAACAGTCTTCCAGCTCCCAGGAGCCTGCAAGGGCCTGGAGAAGGTGGGCACCTTCCTGGTCCAGGGTGGATATCATGGACCTTTTTCAGGTTTGGGGGGGATGCCCCCAATGTCCATGATCTCCTCACTAGATGGAGGAATGTGGCCGTCTATGGCGGGATAGCTGCCAGCCTACCCACCAAAGGCCATATGCGAACCCAGGAGCAGGTTCGCATGAAAATCAAGTTGGTCCGGTGAGACCCCCAACCCTTAACCCTGAGCTTCCCCTACCCCTTCTTCCCCTTGCTTTCCCCTTCCAGCTCCCTCCTCCCAGGTTTCCCCCTCCCTCTCCCATCTTCTCTCCTCCCCTCTCCCGCCTCCTTTCCCCAGGAGATCTAAGATAAGATATTTAGAAATAACACTGTAATGTAGATGTACCCAATAGGAGTTAGGGGCCTAAATGTCTTAGAGGATCTGGCCTTAGTAACTCATACATTTTTTAGCTCAAGATGGGACAACTTTAAGTATACTTTTATTCTGAACAAAAAGTCAGTTATAAAAGCTTATCTATTTGGTGGAGAGTTGAACTATTGCTATTTTTTCCACATCATATAATATGAAAACCTAATAACAAGGCAGAGTAAGCTTGATTGACATCTGCTCATCATATTGACACACTGTGTACATATGCAATGATTTCCTTCTGAATCTAATGTCTCCCGCTATAAGTTGCCCCGGTATGCATCCGTTCCGCATTAAAGTTGTTGATGCTTGCAGGAACTGACGCATTATAATTCCTCATATTCTCTGCTCTTAAGACATGCAACTCCTCCCGCCCTCAATTTGCACAAATGGAAATCAGCTGCGGGGGAAAAATTCACTGCTTTAAGTTGTTTCACTATGGCTACGTCTAGACTGCAAGCCTCTTTCAAAAGAGACTTTTTCAAAAGATACTTTCGAAAAACCTTCTTTCGAAAGAAAGAGTCTAGACTACATGCAGACTTTTCAGGAAAATGAGCCGATTTTTTGAAAGAGAGTCTAGATGCTCTCTTTCGAAAAAGTACAGTTTGCATTCAATAGCACTTTTTTTTCGAAAGAGTACTTTAGAAAAAAGTCATTATTCCTCGTAAAATGAGGTTTACCGTGATCGAAAAAACTGCCGCGTTCTTTTGATTTACTTTCAAAAGAACATGACAGCAGTCTAGATACAGGTGTAGTTTTTTCGAAAAAAGGCTACTTTTTTCGAAAAAAAATCCTGTAGTCTAGACATACCCTACAAGTCCACGTTTTTGGAACATATCTTGGACTTATAGCAAGGACAGCCTGTACACGTTTCTAGAAGCAACACACACACACACACACACACACACAAACACACACACACAGCATGGATTAGAGAAAGCAGACCAGAGTCATGTACCCCACCACAGCTAGCACTTGCCCATGAACAACACAGAAGAAAGAGTCTATGAATATCTTGCCAGAAATGAGCAAGAGACAGAGGTGAGACTAATGCATATTTCACAGAAACACTGGCTGGTGTGAAAGAACTTCCATGGGGTGCTCCTCCCATCAGAAGATATGGTACCTGGAAACCGAGGTAATGAATTGCATGTCTCCCAAGCTGTGCCCTAGTAATGGGCCATGATGTACATGCAGAGAACCAGTGTTTAAAAGTGTAGGGTGACAGTATGCATGTCTGAAAACACATTTGTGACTTTACTCATGAGAGTAGGCAAATCCCATCCACAATACATAAGGGAAGAAGAAATGTAGGGAACTAAGGGCACTGTAATCTTCTGTGGTTTACTATGATGGAGAGGGAAAAGACAAGTTTCTTAAAAGACTCAGTTGAACCTCCTTGTCTTCTGGACAGCTGAATACATTCTTCATTAGTGGTACGGCCCAAGTTTCTATACCTATGTATTATTATAAGTATTCTAAGATGCCCTATTTCAGAGTGGGCTGTCCATTAGCAATAAATCTTTCCAGCTAACTTGGTACTTCCACTACTGTCGGTGACTAGAACTAGGAAGTTCACAGACATACAAAAATAGGAAATAAAGTTAACCATATAGATCTACATTTAAAGATTTGGATCACTTCAAACTAATTCTCCCATGGCCAGTATAGACCATTTAATAGGACATTTGCGTAAGGCCCAGAATGCCTATGGCATATTTTAATACAATGGTGCTGCCACATATTTTAGAACATTCATCTTCAAAACCAGACATTAAACTGAGGCTCTTGCTGACCATCCCTAATGTCACACCGTGTTTTGTAGTTAAAGAACTTTTTAAAAGTAGAAAATAATCTGAGTATTTGGCTATCTCATCTTCTCTCAAGAAAACAGGTTTTAGCAGCCAGGAGTTTCTGTCAGAGCTATAAAAGAGCTTAATGATTGTAGCAGGATCTTAGCTTCTCCTGTATACCATTGCAGGATTGTTTAGGATATTAGTAAAGTACTTTGACTACCTTGATTATGAAAAGAACTATTAAAAAGATATCACACTTCAGTTTTGGACTAGTTTGTTATTTGACAACCTATGCTGAATCAGGAACAGATCAGAGAACAAAGGAGAATGTGCCACAGTTTGGTTCCTGATTTCCTTTGGTGTATGTGTGTGTGGGTGGGTGAGGGGATTACCTATTTTTAGGGTAGACCAATAATAAACTTCTTCTCATGCTGTACCAGCTCAGCTGTGCCGGTCAGAACATCAGGGGATAGAGTCAAGTCTGCTCTCTCTTTGGTTCTGCTACTGGTGATGTTAGTTGCTGGTGCTGGGAAGTCAGAGCTATCTAATGTCCCTTATTCCCAGGCGCAAGTCTGTATGTGGAAGTGGGGCTATTATAATATCCCAGACATACATGATTACACAGAGACACAAACCATGGAACATTTGCTGGTTCCTGGAGGTATCTTGGAAGATCCTGCCAAGGCTACATACAAGGGCATATCATGCACCCAACTCTGGAAAAACCCATGATTGTGATGGAAAGACTATAAGGTGCCACAGGACTCCTTGTCGCTTTTAAAGAAATAATAAAATGCAAACAGTTTTTATCATAGAAAAAATACTTTTGCTTTGGGGGCTTGATTCAGCATGTCTTGGAGCCAGGTAAAAGGCCCTCATTAATGTCATGCAGCAGTATATTTGTCATTTGGGCACTTTGACCTGGTCCGGCAAAGCTCTTAAACATATGCTTAACTTTACGCAAATGAGTAATTCCATTGATTTCAGGGCGATTACTTATGTGCTTTACATTAAGCACAAGGTTACATTTTTTGTAGGACTTGGACCAGAGTGCATTGGAGGACTGAACCTTTGGAAAGTAAATATATTGCTATGTTTCCATCAATTTAACCCCTACTTCATCAACTACTCGCCCATGTAATGGAATGATCAATAATTCTATTTAAAGCTCTGCCCAAATTAATCATTGTATATTTGCTTGCTTGATCTATGTGTCTGTGTTTTTCACACAATTAAAGATAAACCTTTAACTGTGACATTTACATGCAAAATTAATGAACCTATGTTGAGAATAAGCAGATCAGTAAGTGGAAAGCTTTTCCTTGAAAAAAACCCTAAGCTTATCATATGTAAGCAATAAATGCCCACTTTATCTTTTTCCACTTAAAAGATCTACCATTGCTAATCACAAGTTCTGTATTCAGAGATGGCCACATTAAACTACTTTCAAGGATGCAGTAAGGTAAATCCAGTGTGTATCCAGCTTTATATTGCACTCCTTGTCCCAAAGGTAGAGTTAGTATTCCTATTTTTCTACTTGCTCATTATTCAAATCAAGTGTCCTGACTATGAAAGTCTCCTTTTCATTATTCGATTGGATGATTTCCTGGCCATTCAGGTCTTTCCTTGTTTGCTGCTTCCTTAAATTCTATGGAAGAAAGAAAATAACATGCCAGCTAAAATCTTTAGTACAGATATTGGGACTACTCGTGTAACAAAGCATTACAACTCTTTGTAGAATTCACAGTAAGTCAGGCACTGATAGCAATTCCCAGTACTAAGAGCAGTGCTTTTTGTGTAAGAAAAAAGATGCCAGTACTCCATGCTCAGACTTGTTGAGCAAAAAAACCAACCAAACAAAAACTTGTCCGGGCTGTACCATCCCCCAAAAAAGCACTAACTGAGAGTGTATTAGTTAATGGACCAAAATGAACTGGTTCCAGTGAGAATGGTTTTGTTGCCAGTGGCTGATTGAATAAAACAAATCTATTCTTAATACCATCTGAGCACCCAGTAGATATTGTAAACAGGTTTGGAATGTGCTGTTTTGCAATGTCTATATTACTAAAGGGAAAGCAAGTGCTAGCATATAGAAAACTCATACTATTGGGACCCAGAGCTTTCCAAATGAATGCTCTGGTGTGAGCAGTCCTTTTCTTTTTGAAAGCACACTGTGATCTGCACATAATGAGCTTGGTACCTGCAACCGCCATTGGAAAAAAGGGTGGGGGAGCTGCAGATGATCAGAACCCCTCAGGTTTGGCCATTTAAAATGCAGATAGTTGAGAGGGAGACAGCCCTTAGGTTTTTCCTGGGAGTGGCCTCTATGTGCCTCGGTCTCTCCTCTCCTCTCCTGCCTGGCAGGTGGGCTGAGCAAACCTTGTGGAATTATTTCTTTTTTGGACAAAAGACTGGAACCAGGCAGAGAGAGGGCAGGGACTAGTGTGTTGGTGGATGAATGGATGAACTTCCAGCAGAGCCATTGGGGAAAGTGCCAAGCAAAAATGCATACTGTTTGGGATTGTGTGCTTCCCCCACCCCTCACCCCCATGGACATAGGTGACTCTTGGTAGCAATGGGAAAATGAAATTCCCCCTTTTGTCCCCACCAAAATTTTAATTACTAAATGGGGTGCCTCCATATGCCTCCTTCCTGCTCCTCTAGGTGGCCCTCTCTGCACTCCCTCCCCACAGGTACCCATAGTCCCTATCCATGTTGTTCACCTAAGGATCTGGGGGGCAGATGCCTGGTGCAGCAGTGGCTAGGGGAAATCTCAGGTTGCATTTCTGCAAGTGAATCATGCCACCAGGGAGAAGGCTAGACATCAGTGTGGCTACTTCAGAGGTATAGGGGCTGTGTACAGATAGTCCTCACTTCCCATTTGTCCCTGAGGACTGTCTCAGCTTGGTAGTGGTTTTCATGGCCTACTCTATGTGCAGGTAGAGCAAGCTAAACCCCTCATGGTGTTTTCCTTCCCCACCAGCTTCCCTCTGGTGGCTTTAACCATGAAATGGGAATAGCTTCACTCTTCAGTTTTTACTTGCAAAGGCACATAAGACTGGCATATTTAGAAACAGTGTGGAATTTTCAAAAGTATTCAGCATTGCCAAACTCATCTATTCCCAGGAGGCCATCTCCATCGCCTTCAGGACTGGGAATGAGAAACCATGTGTGAAGTGCAATCATTAAAACATCAAACTTTATGGACTCCTGCTGGGGCCCACACACATTCTCCAAGTATTGACAGGATGAATAAAAACATTCATATTAGTTAACCAAAACAAGATACATGCCATGCTTCTTCAGCAATAACATCTGGCATAAAGAAATGTAACTCTCATCCTTACTGGAGGTTTCAGCGATCCCTAAGCCATGGCACTTACAAAAGATTACTTGAGCTAACTGACCTTTTAGCAAGCACTAGAAAATCTGTGGCTGGGTGGATAGTGCACTGGACAGGAACTCAGGAGAGCCACATTTGATTCCTTGCTCTGCTGCTGACTAACCTTTGTCAAGATAGCTCACCTCTTTGTGCCTCAGTTTCCTCATGAGGATAATGACACTGACTTCCTTTCTAAAGTAGGTTTGTGATCTAAAGCACTGATGGAGAGCACTATATCAGAGCTAGGTACTGGTGCTATTTTCAGCAAACTGTACTTCTGCTGAATTTCCTGGGCTTGCAGTACTAGTATCATGATTCACCAACATGTATTGCTACCATGAATGGTATACTCACATGCTAAAGCCTGAAAGTCCTTTAAAAATATCAAATAAAAAAAAATTGCAGCTTCCCAGTTATACTTGTTCCACTGCCTTCATTGCCATTATGTGACATACTTATTCCTGGGCACTCTGCCATGGTCCTCCTTCACCTGCTCCTCCTTCTTTGAGACCATGTTAATAGAGACAGAAGGGAGTGCTATAAGAACCACAAAGTTGGCACATTCATACTTTACATTTAAAGGATTAAGCACATAATTTTCACGTCTCCACCGGTCTTCATCACCTAAGATTTTAGACATCAGCCTAAGGCCTAATGCGCTATTATAAATGTAATTAAGTATACTCACTGAGGTGCCTTCCCTTTTCAATATGTGCATAGGTAGCACTCATTATCAAGAAGATGAATTACGTACCTGCAATGAGAGAAAACACTCCCCCTTTTCAGAGGAAGTAAATTATCTTTGAGTATGTGTGATAACAAATGTCCCAGTCCTGCAAGCTGCTCTATGTGGGCTGAACCCGGCAGAGTCCTATTGCCTGCCATGGAGCTCTATGTTGGCTTAAGGGCCCATGGGCAAGATTAGAGCCAAAATTGGGTTAGACACCAAAACAAAAAAAATCCTAAAATATATTGAATTAATTTTTGCTGTTTTTATTCAGTCAAGTTACTGAATGGATTGCAGTCAATTAGCTATGTTTGAAAATAGCACAGATTGTTCATTGAATAATGAATAGTTGAAGAATTCACCAAATAAGAACATAAAATCAGCCATGCTGGGTCAGACCAACAGTCCATCCAGCCCAGTATCCTGTCTGCCAACAGTGGCCAATACCAGATACCCCAAAGGGAGGGAAACACAACAGGTAATCCTCATGTGATTCCCCTTCCCGCCCCCCGGCACCCACCTCCAGACAAACAGAGGCTAGGGGCACAATTCCTACCCATCCTGGATAATAGCCATTGATGGACCTAACCTCCATGATTCTATCTAGCTCTTTTTTGAACCCTGTTAAAGTCCTAGTCCTCTGGCAAGGAGTATTTGTCAAAAAAATATTCAGCAAACTTTACCAGTAACTGTTTTTTTCATACCTCTGTGCTTCAGGCATATGCCAGCGCTTCTTATGTTGGAAACTTTGCCTTTCATCCATGCTTTATAGTGATCTGGCTACTAGCGGAGTTCCCTCATTTGCTCCTCACACAGCTGCTGCAATTTGTATCTCTCACAAGTATAATAAGGCAGTGATTTATGTGCAGCAGGTATGTTGTTGGAGAACAAATTATCAATAAACTGGATGAACCTAATATTGACTGAGAGGCTTACCAAACTGATCAAATCTTTGGATCGCTACCCCTTCCTGCTTCTCCACTAACAATACAGCCAAGAATGACTTTGAGCGGGTTACTGCAGATTATGTAGCACTGGGAAGAAGGATCCAAGAATTCAGAGCACAAGTGGTGTTCTCGTCCATCCTCCCTGTTGAAGGGAAAGGACTGGGCAGGGATGGTTGAATTGAAGACGTAAATGCGTGGTTGTGCAGGTGGTGTCGCAGAGAGAGCTTTGGTTTCTTCGACCATGGGACTCTGTCCTTCCCACCCACCCCCAGGAGGTGAGGTGGCATGCTGCTTGCATGCTCCGCCCTTCCACCCACAGGGAGGGAGGAGATCAGACATGCATGCATTCATTCATCCCAACTTCCCCAGGCCCAGAGGCGGATATGCTATGTGGCCTGACCTCTCCAGCCCCAGAGCACCAGGGGGGTGGAGAGAGGACATGCCACACAGCACAGCACAGCCTCTCCAGCCCCAGAGGATGGCACGCTGCGTGGCCTTGCTCGGCCCCGGAGCACAGAGGAAGGGAGGAGGGCATGCCGTGCCACAGAGCCCTGCCTGGCCCAGCCTCTTCAGTCCTAAAGCACAGGGGAAAGGAGGAGAGAATGCCACACAGCCAGGCCCAGCCTCTCCAGTACCCGGAGGGCAGGCTCTGGGGCAGCAACATTCTGTTCCCAGAATGCCTATGGTAGGTGTTCTGGGTGCAGAGCATGGGCAGGGCCAAGCTGGTGGTATGGGAAGGTAGAGCCTTCCCCAGCCTTCCCCACCAGATGCCCATGGGCAAAATATATAGAAAGGCGCAAAACCAAACAATAGGGGCTATTGCCAGATGCCAGGAAGCCCCCAGTTACCAGATCAGATAACTGCTGGAAACATCCAAGACTGAACAAGGGGAAGGATCCAGCCCAAGCTGGGGGCTGCCTAGCTTGTGAGAAAAGGTGATAGGACTACTATTAGGGTAAGAAATTGCATGTAACAAGTTTCCTAGTATATTGGGGTTAGGGGGTGTGTTTTGTTTTATTTTGCTTAGTAGCTTATTTTGATCGGTCTCTTCTCACTTGCAACCACTTAAATCCTGTTTCATACTTAATAAGACCACTTTTTTTATTATCAAGCCCACTGTAAATAACTGTTACTGGGGAGGAGAGGGTAACAGCTGTACATATTGTTTTTTTATTGATAATGGGGGCAAACAAGTTATGAGCTTGCTCTTCATAAACGTTATACATAGTGAGATGGATTTATTTGGGGTTCTGATCCCACTGGGACTGTACACTGGGTACTGTGTCATGTCTCTTTGAAGACTAACAAGATGGTTTATTAGATGATGAGATTTCGTGGGCCAGACCCACGAAAGCTCATCATCTAATAAACCATCTTGTTAGTCTTTAAAGTGCTACATAGTCCTGTATTTTGTTTTAGCTACACCAGATTAACACGGCTACATTTCTATCACTATATCTCTTTGGGTATGTCTACACTACCCTCCTAGCTTGAACTAGGAGGGTAATGTAGGCATACCGCACTTGCAAATGAAGCCCGGGATTTGAATTTCCCGGGCTTCATTTGCATAAGCCGGGCGCCGTCATTTTTAAATCCCGGCTCGTTCGAACCCTGTGCCGCGTGTAGCCGCGTGGCACGGGGTTCGAACGAGCCGGGATTTAAAAATGGCGGCGCCCGGCTTATGCAAATGAAGCCCAGGAAATTCAAATCTCGGCCTTCATTTGCAAGTGCAGTATGCCTACATTACCCTCCTAGTTCGAACTAGGAGGGTAGTGTAGACATACCCTTTGAGTCTTCCTAGAGCTGAGTTGATTTTAGTGTTTGCCTTGCTTTGCTGTGGGCTATAACCCTTACTCTGGGAGACCCGAGGTTCTGTGCCAGCAGGGCAGGGCGATGGATACCCCAGAGGGCAGTGAGGTGGGCTCAGTCATATCTCAACAAATCAAGTGACAGTTTCAAGAGGATCTCAGTGACTGAACCTGTCACCGCTATACTGATGTATTTGCCTCAGCACAATTCTTCCCCATGTATTACACTCATCATTGCTGTTTCCTGGAAGGCAGCCTACAGGTCTTTATCTCCTTATAGGACTCTTCAGGGGGTACTACTGGCTAGGTTCATATCACTATCTTTTTGGCAGTTGCCATGTTAGGCTGCCAATCCCACAATTTAAACAAGGCAATCCAAGGATAGCAGATGGCCTAATCCCATCTGTACAACTGGAAGCACTGCTACTAGAACTACAAATCCCAATTCCCCAAGACTGAGATAAGGTGTTAGTTTTTATGCTTCTATAAATCTCGCTAAATCAAAGTAGACTTGTGTATATTATAGTGTGTGTCATTGCTTCAAACATTTATTATGTGGATTCCAGGCAAACTGTTCCATCACAGAGCCACAGAACCCAGCTCTATGCAGTCAGTGATTCCCAACAATTCAGCTTCAATTGACACAAGCTCTGACTTTGGCCCAGTATGTTCAGAAATTATCTTTATTAGCCTCTCTACCTGACATCAAGGATCTTCTATGAAATAGCTTGTGCTTACAGAAACCCATTATATTGTTTTTCCATTCATGCACATGATACAAAGATGTATACAATAGCTTCAAAATGTTAAAATGTCTCAGGGGGCTATGTGTGTTAGTCTGTAACTAATTTTTTTAAAAAAAACAACAAATGGTCCTGTAGCACCTTAGAGACTTACCAAAAAACATAACTACTATAATGAGCTTTTGTGAGCACAACCCACTTCTTCAGATGATAAATTGGAGAAAGGGATCCGGGGGCACAAATATACAGCAAAAAGGAGGGCGGAAGAACCTGTCAATTAAAGTGTCCATGCTAAATGAGGCTAATAGAGTGGGCTGTAAGTGCCCAATACTTAGCTGTTGATGCCATTTGGGCATTGAATACAAAAGCTCACTTATACTATCTATATTTTTTGGTTAGTCCCTAAGGCTACGTCTACACTGCAGTGTTATTTCAGGATACCACAGGTATCCTGAAATAGCTATTCTGTGTCTTTTGAGCACACCCGTTATTTTGAAATATAACGGGCTCGCTATGCCGATGTCCCTGTAAACCTCATTCCACAAGGAATAAGGGACATTTCAGAATAGTGATTTATTTTGAAATAAGTGCTATGTAGACAGCGCCAAATTTTGAAATAAGCTGTTTTGAAATTGACTCGAAATAAGCTATGCAATTTGCGTAACTCAAATTGTGTAGTTTATTTTGAGCTACAGGTGCAGTGTAGATGCACCCTAAGGTGCTACAGGATTATTTATTGTTTTTCAAAATGTTAAGGATATTTTAGGAGCTAAATCCCCCTTAAAAAATTCGGCATTATTTTCTAAGTATAATTAATCTATGAGAGACGTTGATCAAACTATTACCCTAGATAAGCAATAGATGCTTTTTTGAAATGTATCTTTCATTTGGTATGCCAAAAATAATGTTAAACCATCTGCCAGAGTTTTTTTGTGAATGTGACATACTATAGATTTCTTATCTTCAGCATTAATCTATCGTTCTGTACATGAAGTTCATGGTGAAGGAATATAACCCATTTTTCTGAATTGTACATAATAATTACAATAATTCAGGATGATCTAGACATTCCTAACTTAATTGCTGTCAATTAAACTATATACACACTTCATACTTCCAGGAAGTTACTATGGCTGAATTATTGTATATTGCTCTTTGACACTAGGGCTATGTCTACACTGCCCCCATTTTGCACAACAAATATGCAAATGAGGTGAAGCGTGGAATATAGATGCACCTATTTGCATAATTAATGAGGCTCCATTTTTGTGAAACAGGCTTTTGCGCAAAAACGCTCTCTTGCACAAGAGCCATTCTTCCTGAAAAAAATCACAGAAAAACGGCTCTTGTGCAAGAGGGTTTTTTTGCGCAAAAAGGAGCCCGTGTAGACAGCTCCTTTTTGTGCAAATGCCTCTTGCACAAAAACAGAATCTAATTAATTATGAAAATGAGGCACAGCAATATTTCACGCTTTGCCTCATTTGCATATTTTTTGCAGAAAACAGGGGCAGTGTAGACATAGCCTAGATGTAGAGAGGAGAATGCTACAGTATCTTAGCACTGGGTTTTCTGCACAGTATGCCACTTATTACTCTAATTATTGTCACAAAAAGTCCATTGCATTACATTACTTGCCCTCTGAAATTTGTCTTGAGAATGTTAAAAAAAAAAAAAAAAAGGAATCTGAATGGCTCATATATTCTGTGAAACATTTTGTAAATTCCATTGTTCTAACTTGTGGACTATTCTGATCTTTGACTAGATGGTTAACCCCTTATCTACAGTCTCCTTTACCCAGAAAAGAAAATACGAAACACTGAGGATGTAATCCTGATTCCATTGAAGCCAATGAGAGTTTTTCAATGGGGGTCTAAATTTCACCTTGAAAGTTTAGTGTCTCTTTATATTGTCCATCTTGTTGTTCCTTTGAAAATGTTGAAATACCTAGGGACTCAATCTTTCAGAGAAGGAAGATGCTGAATTATTGAGTTATACAGCTCTGGGGGTCTGATACTGAATTGTTCCAATTCCTTGCCCACCAGAAGCATAGTGTGATGACTTTGGTCCATCAATGACATAGATGACTGGGGAAAATAACAATATTCTGTACAAGTGACAGAATGAAGAGGATCATTTTTCCATTGGCCATTTCCCATAAGTCAGTAGTGTGGCCTCCACGAACTCACCTAATCCCCAGCCTAGCAGCTGTCAAGGTTATCTTCAAGGACTCAACTTCATGATCAGTCACAATCCAATCTATACACAATATAACCTAGCCGGTGACCCAAATTTGTGATAAATATTTTAAAAGGACCAGGGGATAACTCAAATTGCAGCTTTTCTGGTAGAAGAGTTGTTAAAGAGAATACATGACATAAATGTAGTCTGACACTAATTGCAATAAAAATAGAAAGTTGTACTTGATTAACCCAATGTGGTTACAATTCTATTATTCTAATATTATTATGACTGTGGTGTTTTTCCTAAAGTATGGTGGGCAAGTCTCAGCCGGTGTAAATTGGTTCAGTTACTGTATAGTTACTGTATTTGTTCAGCCACACTACAAAAAATACTTTGTTCAAGGTAAATTAGTAATTAGGTATGGGAAGTGAAAGGAAGATAATGTTTATTGACATTTGTCCATCCACCCATACTTTGTTCATCTCTATCCAGGGTGGATTATTAAATATGCAATAGCAAGGAAAGTTAACATATTACTTTTATAACTATCTACTTTGCATATTATGCAATCTGTTAAGTACATTTAATAACATTTGGACACAGTCCAAATGCTTATAAACAATTGCTGTGACTCTCATTAACATTTTGAAGATGTCAGCCAGTTTTATACAGGGAAGTAGAATGTAACATGCCAAGGGAACCAGTTGGCATATTGCTTGTGTCAGAACAAATATGATTAGCGCTGTGCCAGCTGTGTCCCCTCATGAACTTCCACTAGGGATCAGAGAATTAGACCTTGGAGCCAATTAATGGAATTGAGAGTGCTTCATTCCACAGGTTTGTGTGCCCCAACAAGCACCTTACATATTGGTCTATGAGGACCACTGCAAGTGTGTGTAAAGGAACAGAGGCTTTCCCATTATTTCACATCAATGTATTATTCCTGTTTATTGAATTCACGTTTTCCAGAAAAGAAATTAATATGCTGGAGCATATTCCTAGAGTAGAAATCCATCTTTTCAAATTCACTGTAACTAAGACAAACACTGCTGACGTGTGGTGGTTTATCACTTTGCTCTTATTAGTGCCCTGGGAGGAGCTTCAATTAAATTAAATTCAAAACCAGTCCTATACAAACTGTAAAAAAGACTCGGAAATAAAAAAAATAGGGTGTGCTTTCAATCTACCAATGTCTCAATTCCCTATCTTTAAAAAGTGGAAAATCCTTAGTGGTTATATGGATGAATACATGAAAGATTTTGAAACACTAAGGTATAACAGAGACATTCCCATGATGGAAAGAATCAAAATATGATTAATTATTATTATTAATTATATATAATGTGTATGTGTTTACATAGACAAAATAGCCTTTATATGAATATTTAAATATACATTTAAATGATAGAGAATGTGAATATTTACATGCAATGAAGAAATATACCTGGCATTGAAATGTAGGTTCACCGTCAACATGATATATATATAGACATAGATATAGTTATATAAAATTTTTATCTTATTTTTATTTCATTTTTCCAAAACAACCCTTAACAAAGTCTGATAATACAGGTGTTAGACAAATACAGCCTCAAAAGACTCTGCAGAGGTTATCCAGAGTGTGCGTATTTTGTGAGAGCCTTGTCACCTGTAGTCTTTCAGAGTTCCTTAGATCTTTCCTACTGTTTGATTTTCCATTCTCCTCTTAGCTGTTTTAAGTCCAGCTGTTAGCGTTTGATCAGGTGTAGCTCTTCTAACCCAGACATGTCAAGCTACAAACTGGCATGTGGCAATGGCAAGAGAATATGGTGGAAATCCCATTAGGGTTTGGTTTTGTTTGTTTTATATGTAAGCAGGATCTGAAGGAATTTTCCCTTAAAGCTAGTTGGAAGGGGGAAGAGACCCTTTATATGTCCATGTAAACACAGCTTGCGCCTGCTTTACAAAGATTTGTTAGATATTCAGCAGATAGAGTATATTTTGCTCATTGTAATCAACTTAATTTGTGACCCAACACCAGCCATGTTTGTATTAATGAAGGGCCAACTAAAATATGATTACCAATGTTTGTAATGAATCATGGTTTTATGGTTGGGGGCGGTTGCTTGTAAGTTCCCTGCCTTGTTTATTTCAGAAGTTGGAAGATGGGTAGTGAGTGAGGCAGGGGATTGCAGGAAGAGAAACTATGATCTCACAGTTGGGGTAGTTAAATGTTGCCCTGGAGAACAGAACTCCATTCCTACCTCAGACACCGAATTTCTGTGTACAACTGACAGCCATGCCAGGTCCCTGGAAGTGGCATGGTCTTAGATAGAAGGGGTAGGGCTGGGGCTGCCAGCCCTCAGTGCCAGCTGCAGTGTGCCAGGCCAGCCCCCCAGTCCTTAGTGCTGTGTAGCAGTGATTTAAAGGGCCTGGGACTCTGGATGATGCAATAGCAGCAGCCAAGAGTTGAAGACCCTTTAGAATTGCCGGGCCCCAGTGCAGTTGCTCCCTCTGTCTCCTCTGTCGGTGGGCTTGCCTGTGTAATACTAAGTCACTTAAACCAATCTTTTCAAATGTGGTCAATAACCTGGGCACTTTAAATCACTGCCGTACAGCTGCAAGGGCCGGGGGCTGGCACAGAGCACTCCAGCTGGCACAGAGAGCATCTCCAGCCCTGTCTCTTTTATCCTCATGTTCTGGGTCCCCAACTTCAGATCATGGGGTCTGATTTACAGAAGTGCTGAGCACTCCTAGCTGTAAGTAAATCAATGTGAGCTATGCTTGACTAGGTAGCATGCTACAGAAAATTAGCTCCTAAGTGTTTCAAATTGGGCACCTAACATTAATCTTTCTGTGCCTGCTTCTCATCTGTAAGATGGGGATAACACCGCAGCAGCACAAGGATTTTGTAAAGATAAACTAATTAATGTTTGTGACGCATTCAGATCATATCGTAATGAGCATAATAGAAAAAAATAATGAAGAAATGAATAATTCTTCCTTCAGAGAAAAATTTGAACAGTGTGCTGGAAATAAGGCCTAGGGCTACACCCTGACCAATGAAAATGAATCAAAATATGAATAGCTGCTCATTAACCCTTTGATTTGAATGAGGCAAGGAGCCAGTGGAAAAAACCAGTGTGATAATGAAATAAAGACTCATAAGAGGGACAAATTAAGGTTGCACAGGTAATTTTAATTTTGGCATTTCCTTACTCCTGAGTGGTTCACTTTGCAATTTTAATAAAGGTCTTTTCAAAGAACTTTTTGTGTATAATTAGAGCTAGACGAGACTATTAAAAGCCACACAGGCAATTGCCCTATATTTGTGTTATGCTGCATCTGCATTTTTCTTCCTCTGTTACATTCTTTCCTTTCACCCTGCTTCATTTTTCATTGTCTCACCTAAATAGGAAGGGAGTGAACTCCCTAATGCTATAGATGAGGTTTAGAACCAAAGGGGAGATCCTCTACTGGTGTGTAAATCAGGTTGGTGACCTAGACTTTCTGAATGTGTGTGAAAGGAAGCAAAACAAATTATTGTATCCCCGAAATGCAATCTTTTAACTTAATTCCACTATGCACTTACTAAATTGTTTGTTTTTCCAGTCTCTAATCTTTAAAGGGGTTGTAGTATATGTGGCAGCTACCTCCGTGAAATCAGAGCTATACCTGCTGTCAAGAAAACACATTATAGCATTTTTATAATATAACTTAATTGTTTTCCTGATGGCCAGATAACCTAGAAATATTTGGTTTGCTTAAACCTCCTACTGTAATGGACAGTTTGTTAGATTAAATGGGACTTATTGAATTCTATTGTCATAAGATATTATTCAAACAGCAAAGTTCATACTATATGTAGGTTATCAAGGTTTAGTTTTCTTCTTTTGGGAAATTATTTAACCTCTCTGAGTTTAGTGACAGAGGGAATAAAGGAGCTCTGGCAAAACATTAAAAAGTACTATTTTAGGTCTAGATCTTGCCCGGCATTTACACAAGTGTGCAGTGAGCAAGAGTTCACAGAAGCCTCCCTGCTTGGCATGGGTAAAGGGCTAGATAGAACTGCAGTTACTGCAAAGAGTCCATTCCCTCTATACTTCTCTGGGAGCACACAGATACCTAAAAAGGGCAGGGAGGATCTAACACTAATTGGGGACAGAAGTCTGCACTCCTACCTCTCCATGCTGGCTGCACAAGGGGCAGTGTGCTGCACACCAGGAAGTGTTAGAGCAGGGTGGGCTAGGAGCTCTGCCAGGCAGAATGACTCTTAGTGATCCCTCTGAATCAGTGAATCTCCACAGTGCACCCAATACAGGATTCTGTTAAATGGTATAGCTGAGCCCTTAGAAAGCCAAGTATGGAATAGGCTCTCTCAGCACGCTCAGAGCTAAGTAAAACCCAGATCAGTTTATCAACCTTTGCTGGAAATTTGGAGGTTGTTTCCCTTCTAACTTCTAAATGCCCAATCATCAATGTAACTGTGAGCAAAGACAGAAAGGAAAACTGTCATTCGAGTAAAAATTGTATGAACCAAGTACAAGTTAATATCACAAGCTTATGAGCTTCGAAAGGTTTTTGTTCAGTTAGTGCTGTAATTTAGCCATGCACAGCTGATCCTCCATATGGAAACAGATATATTGATTAGCTATCCTACGCTAATTGAAAAAGCAAACAAAATGGCTTCAAAGTTAAACCCTTTTGCAAGGTTGAGATAACAGGAATAAATTAAATATTCTAAATAGATTTTTAAAAATATGTTCAATTAAACCTGTTGGTAATTAATAATTTATTTCTATAGATAAGGCATGAATACATTGCACCTCTTGATAATTATCCAAATAGCATGGCACAAATCAAAATTGTTCAATAAAGACAACAATCTATTGTTGACTTTTACTAACAAGTCCCATGCCATGGGTGCAACCTCAGATGAGCTTTTACTCAGAGGAGATTCATTTAAAGCATTCAGATGAGATCCCAGAGTTAAATTCTTGAAAATACATTTCAATTTCAAGCTGTCATAAACTTTCATTTCACCAATATATTTAGACCTGAAATAGCCAATATACCTACCAATTTAATGTGTCTGCCATTTACAATAATCTGTGGTATAGTTACCAATGGCTGCCTGCCAGCTATAGACTAGTGTCACATATAGTTGCTTTTTCAGTTACCAATTAGAATGTGGTGATGGTAATTTAAAAATGACTATTACGCCTCCTCCCTACTAAGTAGATCTATTCCATGATTTTCTTAATGGTGTTGATATTCTTTACTGACAAAAACAAGTTTTCATTTTCACAAGAGCCAATCTAATCTAGGAATTTGACCAGTCATTTTGGGTGTTATAGTCTCAGAATATCTGAGTTTTGGGAGTCAGTATTTATTAATCTCAAAATGACGAGTGATAAGGGTCTGGATTCTGTCACTGGTTGTTGTATGTCATGTACATGCAGGGAGGGACACATTAAAAAAACATACAATTAGGAGACAGGTCTTGGAATCTTCAAACAGCATGGCTCTGGTCTGTTACAGAGACATGACCATGGATAGGAATATTTAGAGAAGCCACAACTCAACAGCAGATTGGTGGCTCCCCCACCACCTCAAGTGGCTCTATTAACTTAAAAGTGAAAAGCCTTTCAGCTTGCCAGACCTATTAGCATAACACTGAACCCGTGAAAGAGCCATTAAGTGTTAATGAAGACATTTAACAGGTATGTGCCACCTTTGAATTTTCTGACAAAACCAGGTGCACATTATTATGTCTATAGGAGCTTAGTTTAAAATTTGTTTTAAATATGTCATTAGTTTGCTGCTGAAGATTATAAAATCACATCTCTAAAAAATCCTTGCATCGATTTTTAGATACACAATCTGAATATTCAGCTTTAGCCTTAAATGCTTGGAACTTCAGACATATTGTTTTTATAATAAATTCTTCAAAAGACCATTCTTATTTAAAATACACTTTTTGATTTTAATTACCAGGGCTCAACAAATAGTGTAATCTACTCGTCCGTGGTGAGTAGATTCCACCCCGAAAGAGCCGGCATGGAGAGAGCTGCGCATGCACAGAGCACAGAACCACGCGGCTGGCATGGTTCTTAATTACTCTTAATTACTATAGAACAAAAAACTTGCTTCCAAATTCTTCCTGTCCTTTTATATCCATCCCAATTCTCCTTTCACTCTCGGTCAAAGAGAGATAGAAATGTAGCCGTGTTAGTCTGGTGTAGCTGAAATTAAATAGTCCTGTATTTTGGTCAAAGAGAGGGCATTTATGTGCGCCTGCCGAATGATCTGGGCCGGCCCCACCCACGGCGTGCTGTGCACGCATGGTGCCGGCCCCGGGCACATGGCGCATGCACGGTGCTGGCCCCGGGTGCGTGGCGCATGTGTGGTCCCGGGCGCACAGTGAGTATACAGCCCCACCCCCTGGATGCGCGGTGTATGTGTGGCCCCGCACCCGGATACCCGGCAGCCCCAAAAGGTTGGGGGCCACTGCCTTAGGGTATGGCTACACTGCCACCCTAGTTCGAACTAGGGTGGCTAATATAGGCATTCGAACTTGCAAATGAAGCCCGGGATTTAAATATCCCGGGCTTTATTTGCATATTCCCAGGTGCCACCATTTTTAAATGCCCCGTAGTTCAAACTACCTGCCCGCAGATACACGTGGCACAGACTACGTAGTTCGAATTAAAGCTCCTAATTTGAACTACCATTATTCCTCCTGCAAGGAGGTTTAACGGTAGTTTGAATTAAGAGCTTTAATTCGAACTACCTAGTCCGTGCCGTGTGTAGCCGTGGGCAGGTAGTTCGAACTATGGGGCATTTAAAAATGGTGACACCTGGGAGCATGCAAATAAAGCCCGGGATATTTAAATCACGGGCTTCATTTGCAAGTTCGAATGCCTGCATTAGCTTCCCTAGTTCGAACTAGAGTGGCAGTGTAGACATACCCTTAGAGACTAACAAAAATATATCAGATTGTGTGTTTTCATGGGTAAAACCCACTTCATCAGTCTCTAAGGTGCCAAAGGACAACTTGTTGTTTTTAAAGTAACTGACTAACGTGGCTACCCTCTCTGAGACTTTTTGGACAAATGAGTTTATCTTTCTTTAATTCTGACAGTTTGATGAACTGGTTTTAAGAGAACCTTCCACCAAAATCAGTACCGTAGTAAGATTTAAAATCCTTTGAAATGTCTAAAATCTTTGGAAATATATTTTTACCATAAACATATGGTGAAATTTCATAAACGTCTATTGTTATGAAGATCGCACAAAATAGCATTCCCTTTTTCTAAAAGCAATGAACTTTGTTATGATCACACTAAGCGGCACTGACTGATTAATTTAAAATACTATCTTTGTTTCAGTGCGTTAAATAAGTAGTAATCTGGAATGTCTATTTTATGAAGGCTTAAGAGTACATTAAAAACATGAAATCAGCTTAGAAATACTGATTAAGAAAAAGTAAAACAAAGAATAGCTGCATTATGTATTTCATGATTTTTAATGTTGTATGAAGTGGAACATCTGACTTGGCCCCACTACAAAGTTTTTGCAAATAAATCTTTGACAAACTTCAGGGTATATAAAAAAAACTGTGACTGACATTCCTCCCCCTCCCCCAATTTAGTGCTTTTATATGAATGCCTTCATGGGTAGTTTACAGCCCTGACCACTCTGCCCATCATAGGAAGGGGAGGAGGTGGGACAGTGTGATGAGGGCACGCCTCCTCCCAGCACTGGGAGTGGAAGAGAGGTGAGGAGATGAACACACATGCCCCAGCCTTCCTAGCCCCCAAAGAACCCAGGAGGGAGGACGCAGCATGGCTCCAGCCTTCCTGGTGTCCAGAGCACCTGGGAGGGAGGAGTCTATGTGGCCAGAGCCTATATGGCCTGGAGCACCAGGGAGGGAGGAGGCCGCTTGGCTCCAGCCTCCCCACCCTCCAGAGCACAAGGGAGGGAGAAGACCACAAGGCTCCAGCCTTCTTGGCCCGGAGCATCAAGGAGAGAGGAGGCTACACGCTTCAGCTTTTCCTGTCCTGCAGCACAAGAGAGAGAAGAGTCCATGCAACCTGAGCCTCTTCGGCCCCGGAGCACTGGGGAGGGAGAAGGCTGCATGGTTCTAGTCTCCCTGGTGAGGAGCAAGGGGAAGGCAGGCACTGGGGGCAGCAGCACTCCACCCCCAGAATGCCAACACCAGGCATGAGGAGCCATTCAGGGAGACTGGGTCTCTTCATCTCCCCTGGGCGGAGGGTCTGGAGACACAGATGCTGCTTCCTCCCCATCCTGGATGGGAGGATGGGCTCTCTGGTCCTGCTCCAGCTTCAAGCTTCGCCAGCATTGGGTAGGCTCTTGGGGAGAAGGCAGGACCTCAGTGATGGTGGGGCCTGAGGGGAAGAGGGGCAGGACCTCAGGAAGTTCTGGTCTCCAACTTCCTCCCAACTTTTGAGAAGGCTTTGGATCCCTGGTGTGAGATTGTATCCTTTATGCTGTACTTGTGTTCTGACCTGTGCTTGCAATTTTCTGGTGCACTTCCCCTGTGGATCTGAGGGAATTAAATTGTTGTCATGTGAGTGTCATTCTGAATATCAATGGGCATGCTGTAGCACTCAAAGCAATGGGGCTGGAGTGACAGGCCAGATATTAGCATTTTAAATTGGATCTGTGTCCCAGGAGAATGAAGCCAGATGGCTCCTTTTCTCATCTCAGTTCTGGTCCTTGACTTGCCTACTGTGACATTCCCTGGGCTACAGTCCTGACAGTTGGACATCTGTGTCCCCTCAGTTCTCTAGTTGTGTTGCCTTTTACACAACTTCACCGTGAGAACAACCACAGCTCCTAGCATGAAAAATCAAGCCCAGCTGAATTACAACTGCTTCTAGGCCAGGCCCACCAACATGAGGTGGGGGGGGGGGGGGGAAGGGGCAATTGCCCTGGGTGATTCAAAAGGGCCCATGGCTCTCAGGTGCTGGGTGGCACAGTCGAAACTCTGGGCCTTTTGAAATCACCATTGGAGTGCAGCACACTCCAGGTGGCTTCCAGAGATGCGGGGACTGGAGGGAAGTGCACAGGTATTGTCAGTTGAAGAGCCAGATGGGTTGCTTGGCAGCTTTGTAGAGTTTTGGAAACGGCAACAATGACTACAGGAGAAGGAGGAGCAGGAGGATGAAACTGAGCAGTTATTTCCATGCGGCATTTGTCTGCAGAAGCATCACTTGATGGACCACTATTTCTTATCTTAATCAGCTAGCTATGTCTGATGGGAGAGGATGGGGTGAAAAACTGTGATAACCTCCGGTGGCTGCAGAGCTTCAGGATGCGGGAGGTTACTTTCCTAGAAATCTGTGCAGGGCTCACTCCAGAGTTGCATTGGCAGGACTAATATGACAATTCCCCTCAGCATAGAAAACTGTGTTGCCATTACCAGCTTGAAGTCATCAACCCTAATTACTATGGGTCAACAGCTAAATAATCAGGTTTTGATCCATCAACTGTTGGGGCTGTTCTCAGGGAGGGTTGGAGTGCTCCTCAGAGTGTGCTGCTGTGCCAAGTCATGAAGTATGGCAATGCACAGGCTGACTCCTTTGCACAATGGGGTTCCTGAACTTCAGAGGAGCTATTGATAGGATTTACCTGCCTCTTCTTAGCTAATCATATTTTGTTCTTTATTTAATAACCTTATATAATCCCAGGCATCATTGGTAACCAGGTAAGTTTCACCTTTAAATTCTGCAGGAATTTTCTTCACGAATGTTATCCTGTCCATTGTGATGTAGTGAGGGTACCTGGCTGGTTTCTATACAGCTGGCTCTGGGGTAACCCCCACTGGCTGCCGTGGGTACCATGACCCAGCAAAACAGGATGAGTCACTATGCAAACCAATATGGCCAGACACCCCCATGGAGAGGAACAAAGGAAGGTGGAATGCTGCCTTGGCTGGGGGGCAGGGCTGGAAGAGAGTTAGTTAGAACATAAGAACATAAGAACGGCCGTACTGGGTCAGACCAAAGGTCCATCTAGCCCAGTATCCTGTCTACCGACAGTGGCCAGCACCAGGTGCCCCAGAGAGGGTGGACCGAAGACAATGATCAAGCGATTTGTCTCCTGCCATCCCTCTCCAGCCTCTGACAAACAGAGGCCAAGGACACCATTTTATCCCCTGGCTAATAGCCTTTTATGGACCTAACCTCCATGAATTTATCCAGCTTCTCTTTAAACTCTATTATAGTCCTAGCCTTCACAGCCTCCTCTGGCAAGGAGTTCCACAGGTTGACAACACGCTGTGTGAAGAAGAACTTTCTTTTATTAGTTTTAAACCTGCTACCCAGTTAGTTGCTGGCTGGGAGCATAGAGGAGACAGCCTAGGGAAAGGGGCTGGAGTTTAGGGGCCCGGTCTCCCCCATCTCAAGGGGGCCTGAGGCATCCTAGCCCAGCTCTGTGACCAGATTACATCTGTGCTGTACTGTATCCTGGAGAGGCAATAAACTTCCTCTATTCCACCGGCTGGTGCAGTCTGTTTGTGCCATTTCGGGGTGCAGGAGACGGGGGACCCCCAACGCGCCGTCACATCCATAAATTCATAGATGAAGGCCAAAAGGGACCATTATGATTATGTAGTCTGACCTCCTGCATAATAAAGGCCAGAGAAAATCACCAAAATCATCCCTACAGCAGATCTTTTAGAAGAACACCCAGTGTGGATTTAAATTGGTTAGTGATGGAGAATCTATCATAACTTTTCATAAATGTGTAAGTGAGGGGAAGGGTCCTGCAATTGTGTGGAATTTTCCTGGCTTCTATATTTTCCACATTTTTGTGGTCACACAGAAGACCAAAAACTGTAGAGAGTACACACAGATGACCAAAAGTACAAGAGAGTACAAGATCCCACTATGCTTGTTGTTCACTGACTTTAAAAAAGCCTTTGTCTCAGTGGAAAAAAATGCAGCTCTAAATGCTCTCCTTTCAGAGGGCATCTTTCCTGTGTATGTTAGAATCATACAAGACTCCATGATGGACACAACTACAGAAATCACACTTTTTGATGATCCCTTGCTCATTGAAGTTAAGTGATGCATAAAGCAAGGGGACATTTGTTCGCAGGCATTGTTGCCAGCCTTCTGGAAGATGTCCTGTGGAGGATGGAAGTGCAAGATGGATTTCTGATTGAAGGTGAGGGTCTTCAAATGCTCTTTTTCACAGATGACATTGGTCTAATTGCGTCAAAACCTGAAATATTGAAAATCCTTCTCAATGGCATCAGTAAGAACACAAAGAAGTTTGGGCTGACCATCCACACTGGAAAAATGAAGTGGATGAAAAATGCATACTCTTCAGAGTATGTCATGAAGCTGGATGGGCAGTCCATCAAGCTGGTGGATCAATATGTATATCTTGGACAAGCACTGAAAATGGACAATGAATTGGTCTTGGAGTTGAGCAGGATGAGGAGGTCAGGTTAAATTTCCCCAGGAATCTGTGCAGCATTTTTGCTGATTCCAAACTTTCTACCACTGTGAAAACCCATCTCTTTAACACCAGTATCCTTCTACTAATGGGCTACGTCTACACTGGCATGAATTTCCGGAAATGCTTAAAACAGAATAGTTTTCGTTATAAGTATTTCCGGAAAAGAGCGTCTACATTGGCACAGATGCTTTTCCGGAAAAGCCCTTTTTCCGGAAAAGCATCTGCCAATGTAGACGCGCTTTTCCGGAAAAGAGCCCCGATCGTCATTTTCGCGATCGGGGCTTTTTTCCGGAAAAGACTACTGGTCTGTCTACACTGGCCCTTTTCCGGAACAGTGTTCCGGAATAAGGACTTATGCCCGAGCGGGAGCAGAATAGTTTTTCCAGAATAGCGGCTGATTTTGTACAGTAGAGCATCGTTGCTATTCCGGAAATTCAAGGGCCAGTGTAGACAGCTTTTCCGGAAAAGCGGCTGATTTTCCGGAATAAGTGGCCCAGTGTAGACACAGCCAATGCTGTATGGCTCCAAAACTTGGAATATGATAGTTACAGAAGAATCAAAGCTGCAAACCACCTAAAGAGCAATGGAAAGATGTATGGTGGGTATAAGTAGGCTACAGCATGTTACTATTAACAATTTGTGTGCAAGAAGCGGTGTCAACGATATCATACAAGTTATGTATGACTGGAAAAAGAGATGAGCTGGCCATGTACTGAGACTGAGAAATAACAGATGGACAGTGCGTATGCTCCATTGGTATCCATGAGCTGTGAAAAGAACAAGAAGAAGGCCTCCAGCACGTTGGGTGGATCCTTTATGGAGGATTCATGGAAGGACATGGATGAGAACTGCGCAAAACAGGACAGCATGGAAAAGTTGCAATCTGCATCAGTGGCGAGACTATCCGCGTCGATGTAATCACGGATCTATATTTCCCTAGTGGAATCAGATGGTAGAAGGAGCTGAATCCCCACTCCAAATGCCTTTACCTGGATGCCTGTCTGATGTTAAGGACTCCTCTTCCTCACCCCCATGTGTCAAATCCTTGTAACCCCAATAATGCTGGGTCCAAAGGTCCTGGGGTTCTTGATCCCTCAGTCTTGTCATGGGTCACTCAGGTTATCCCCACTCTGGGATACTTTTTCCTCACTGGCCCCTTCCCTGGCCCAGTGATCACTATATTGAAGTTAAGCCACATACAATTTATTAAACACTAATTGCAAACAAGTAAGATGGTGAAGGACCCAAGAATTCTGCATTGTGGACATGGAGACATCACACTCAAGAGTCTCTGGCACACAAGAAATTTCTCTGTCCCATACACATCCCAGGTCCCCAGTGCAGGCCCAGGCTGTGCTTTGGTGACACTGTGGATGAGGCATCTACTCTGGTAATGGCTACATGCCCTCAAGTTTTAGGTGGCTGGACCCCTTGTCATCCACATTGGCCTTCTCATCAGGTCATATCCCCGCTCTGAGACAGGCCTTCCATGCCTTCTTGTCTGGTGACATCTCCCTGTGTTGGGCCCTGTCTGCCGAGGCCCTCCTCTCTTTCACATTCCCAAGCCACTCACCATGCATAGATCCAGTATTACATATGGCAGGGCTGGCGCCTGCTGTTCAGATCTGTCCCCATAGCTCTCACTGCAGCTCAGGCCTTGCTTGCAGCTGCTCTGTGCAGTTCTAGCTCCCAACTTCAGGCCAATGTTGTCTCCCTGGTTCCATCTGCTCTGCCCTGGCAGCCCCATCTCACAGAGGGCAGTCCCTGGGTTGTTAACTCCCACACTGGCCCCACCTGACTTGGAGTGTTGGTCTCCCCATTGGCCCCAAAGTCTGTCAGTTACAGCATCTTGCCTCCTCTTTGGCCCTTCCCCTTTCTTCTACTATTGGGAGAGAGCCAATCCCAAACTCCACCAAGTTTAAGTAAGGGGCCAACAGCTCACTTGAAAAATGTTTGAGTGGTTAATTGTTCTCACTTCCGAGTTATTCATTCTCTAACTTGCAGCTTGCTGGAGTGGCCCTGTTATGTGGAGCTTCCCAAGAGCATAGAGCAGGTGGATGCTGACCAGGGAAGATGCAGGACAGGTTCCCTGAGAAGCAATTTGGATAAAGCAGTGCTGTGTAGGCTTGGGGGGCAAAGCAAGAGAGGCTAGTCTACAGGCCTAGACCCGTGTCAAGAAAAATCACAGGGAAAATGGCTCAGGGAACAGGAGGAAGTAGAGGAGAGAAGGAGGGTGAGACAAGGCTGCTGCCTGAGTCCCCCCCCTTCCCTCTTACACTGCACCTAGCCACACTGAAGAGTGGCCATTATGGATTGTAGCTTGCCTCTGAGGGGAGGGGCTAGACATTGGCTGCAGTTGGCCGCGGTGGCAAATGAGACTGAGGAAGTAAGCCCTTGGTAGGTCTTTTACTTCATCTGCAAGATGCCTAACAATGGGGATGTCATCAGGATCGGGCCCTATAGGTGCTACTGCAATACAAATTATTATGATTACTTATTAATACATTCACACGTGCGTTTCAATTTCTTAGACATGCTTTTATTAGCAGAAAACTGAAATAGCAAACAGCTCAAATTATACAATTGAAAATGTAGGTTCAGAATTTATTCTTAGATTATAAAGTCTTCTTAACTCTAGGACAAAATCAATCAACTTCCCTTAATCCCTATAAATGCTTTTCCTTTTAAATTGTTCCTTCAATTTTTCAATTTTTCGTTTCACAAAGGGATGAAAATTAGTTCTGCAGACATAACAAATTAGTCATATTGATCTTAGTGCCAAAGGCCCTAAATTATTAATAATCAGCCCATCCCTATGCAGACCAGCTTTAGATTTGTAAGAAAGCCTTTGTGAAATGTGAGATGTCACCATACAGGCAACCTAGGAAACCCCTCTTGTTTTCAAGTCTGTTACATACTTTAATCTTTTACACTGATTCATGCTGCTTGATGTGTAAATGGAGTAAAATATAAAAATAGATTTTGTCAGTTTTGCTTTCATGTCTTGGGAGGTGACTAGAATCTTTAAATGCACTAAAATTCCACCACAGGGACAAAGATTAAAAAGTAGACAAGAAAGTCAATATTCTTTAGTGGCATTCCAGCTGTCTTCATTCTCAGAGCCTTGTTTGCAGACAGCCATGTCAGCATTCTAAGTGAAATAAACTTTATTGGCCGGAAGTGCCAATAGTCAATGGCTACATTACCATTACTGACACATATAGTATGTCGACAGAGATTGCTTAGACAAAATGGATGGATATTTGTTATAAATTACTCCTCAGAGCAGGGGAAGAGGTAGGGACCACAAACGCTTGCCTATAATAGTTTGACAAGTAGCTAGTGCTTAGGTTTATGCCTCTTTAATTTACATTTTGGATTGTGTTTCTTTCTATACAAGTTCAGGAACGATATTAGCAACGGGTTTCATTTCACTTCTGTGATTCTATCACATCAATACAGTCACCACTGGCTACGTCTAGACTGGCATGATTTCCGCAAATGCTTTTAACAGAAAAGTTTTTCCGTTAAAAGCATTGGCGGAAAAGAGCATCTAGATTGGCACGGACGCTTTTCCGCAAAAGCACTTTTGCGCAAGAAAGCCTCGATCGCCATTTTCGCCACCGGGGCTTTTTTGCGCAAAACAGTTTTTAGCTGTCTACACTGCCCCTCTTGCGCAAAAACATTTCTGGAAAAGGGCTTTTGCCCGAACGGGAACATCAAAGCATTTGCGCAAGAAGCACTGATTTTGGACAGTAGAACGTCAGTGCTTTTGCGGAAAAACTTGCCAGTCTAGACACAGCCCACTATGTATGCTTATCCCTATGTGGGTAGATGGACCTGCTGACAACAATTCCAGGCTACAGGGCAGAAAAGTCAGGGTGCATCTACACAACCCCCTTACCTCGAAACAAGCTACGCAATTTGCTTTGAGGTTATTTCGAAATAGCTTTTTTCAAAATTCGATGCTGTCTATTCAGTGCCAAATTTAGAAATAAAGCACTATTCCAAAACATCCTTTACTCCTTATAGAATGAGGGTTACAGGGACATCAGAATAGTGAGCCCAAAATAACAGGCTTTCTGTGAAGACATGGGATAGCTATTTCAGGATACTCTGGTATTTCAAAATAGCATTGCAGTGTAGATGTACCCCTTGCCCTGCACTCTTTCCTTTCCTGAGGCCCCTCTCCCACTCCTTTTACATGGTCGTGCTTCCCCCCATTTCCTCCGTCCCTCTCTTTCTTTTAATTGCTTTTCCCCACTTTCACTCACTTTCACCAGGCTGGGGCAGAAGGTTGGAGTATGGGAGCAGGTGCAGGGTTCAGGCACTCTCAGGAAGTTTGGTGCAGAAGGTAGTGCAGGCTCTGGGTTGGGGGAGGGAGTTGGACTGTGGGAAGTGTGACAGGGTGCGATCACAGACGACCCCTTTGGGGTGACTCCTGAGGTGCTGACATGGACAATGCCAGTCCTGCTCTCTAGGGCTCCTCAATACTTGGTCCTGCTGGGCCAGCTCCGCTCGTCTCCCCCAGGCAAGCTGAGGTCCCTGCCCCCACCAAGAAACAGTACAGACACTGAACCTCTTCAGGTTCAAGGAGAGTGCAGTTTAGGGCCCAGCTTCCTGGGATACCACTCCCCAAATGGGATCAGACCCCAAAGAATTAGGTAAGCCCCCTTTAACAATGAAAGGAGGAATGTGCACGCTGGTTGCTCCCCCAGGTAACAATTACTTACACTGGGTTTGATAGAAAATAAAAATGATTTTATTAAGTGGAAGCAGTAGGAAGCAATTGCAGGAGGAGTAATGGTAGTTTGAATTAGGACCTTTAGTTCGAACTACCTAGCCCGAGCTGCGTGTAGCCGCAGGCAGGTAGTTCGAACTACCAGGCATTTAAAAATGGCGGCGCCCAGGAACATGCAAATGAAACCCAGGATATTTAAATCCCGTGCTTCATTTGCAAGTTCGAATGCCTACATTAGCCACCCTAGTCCGAACTAGGGTGGCTAGTGTAGACATACCCAAAGACAGGAACAGATTCAGAAACCCGCGAGAATACTTGAAATCCTTTCAGATAATCAGGGGAATTTAGATTTACTCCTACAAATTTTCTCATCACTGAAATAAAACTTCTTTACCTTTGAAGGGGCAATAGTCCTCCAGTAACGTATTCATATGAACTGTAACCACCAATATAAGAGCTTGTCTACATGGGCAAATTAATTTTTTGAGTTAATTATGTGAGTTAACTGTGATAAATGGATAACCCTATTTGGAATAATTATTTTTGGAGTCATACTGTTACATCAGTCCTGTTGGTTAATCCCAATTAAATATTATTAAACAATAGAACACCAATTTATTTTTTTTTACATATTTTGAATGTTTTTCTACATTTTTCAAATATATTGATTTCAGTTATAACACAGAATACAAAGTATACGATGCTCAGGTTTTATTTTTATTACAATTATTTGCACTGTGAAAAAGAAACGAAAAAAATAGCAATTTTCAGTTCATCTCCTACAAATAGTGCACATGTTGAACCTCTCTAGTTTGGCACACTCAGTCCAGCAACACCCATGGTCCCACATGATTTTAGTTCACCAGATGTCCACTTATCATGGGTGTGACCAAGTTTCCCATGGTCCCATAAAATTTGTTTACAGCCACCAGTTCTCCAGAGTGTTCTGTGCTGAACACTAAATTATTTATCTCTAATTTACCCCTAAATTTCTTTTAAGAGTCCAGTAAGCAGTAGAAGGGTTGATAATGTTGCTAGAAAATATTGACCTCCTATGGTTCAGCAAATTCTCTGGTCTGGCACCGGTCAGGTCCCAGACTCTTTATTGTGAAAGTGTAATCTACAAATTTAGCTTTTTTTTGTTATGACTGAACTCATAAACAAAACAAAGTAAAACTTTGGAGCCTATAAGTGCACTCAGTCCTACTTCTTGTTTAGCCAAGCACTAAGACAAACATATATTTATATTTATGGCAGATAATGTTGCCCACTTCTTATTTAGAATGTCACATGAAAGTGAGAGTAAGCATTTGCATGGCACTTCTGTAGCCAGCGTTGCAAGGCATTTACATGCCAGATATGCTAAACCAGGGGTCAGCAACCTACGGCATGTGTGCCATAAGTGGCATGCAAATTGATTTTGAGCAGCATGTGGTGGGAGCTTAGCCCCCCAGAACTGGAGTCCTCCCCCTTTCCCTGTGCTTAGTGGCAGTGGGAGGAGGCAGCACTGGGGCTGAGCCAGCGGCACCTCTGGCTTCTGAGGCTGGCCTGGGAACTACATGGCTGTGGCAGCAGCACCTCCGGCCTCCAGGGCCACCACCCAGGACAACTGGGAAGTCACCACACAACCCTGACCCCAGCTTCAGCCCTGGGGAAAGCTGGACCTGGGGCAGCAGTGTGGCATGGGAGTGCCGGGGAGCTGCTGGGGTGGTGGCTGCTGTTGTAGCAGGGTATCACGTTGCTGTTCTTTCTGCCATCATCACCGGTGGAGCAGCGCTGGAGACAGAGGCTAGTGTGCTGCTTAAAGTATCAAACCACAAACCCAAGATTGGAGAACTCTTGCAAGGGAAAGCAAGGGCAAGGATAGCACTAAACAGTAAGATCTGCATCTTAATTTATTTATTAATGAATCTGCTAAAATATAAGTAGGACTATTATTGACTTTAAAAAGTAACCTGTAAATAGAAGTGAATAAGTTGTATCTTGGCACACCACTTCTGAAAGGTTGCTGATCCCTGTGCTAAACATTCAGATGCCCCTTCACATTTTGACCAACTTTCCAGATGACATGCAGATGATGCTCATTAAAAAAATCATTCATCAATAAATTTGTGAATGAAGTGCTTGCGGGAGGATTGTATGTTGCCTAGTCTGTTTTATCTGCATTCTGCCATACATTTCATGTTACAGTAGTCTTTGATGATGACCCAGCACGTTTGTTTCAAGAACACTGTCATTGCAGATTTGACAAACACATAGAATTTCTAAAAACAGCACTGACAGCATTTGACCCAAAGTTTAAGAACCTGAAGTGCCATCCAAAATCTGCAAGGGACGAGGTGTACAGCATGCTTCCAGAAGTCTTAAAAGTAAAACCCTGATGCGGAAACTACAGAAATCAAACCACCCCAAAAGAAAATTAACCTGATGGTGGTGGCATCTGACTCAGATGGTGAAAATGAACCAGTGTCAGTCTGCTCTGCTTTGGATTGTTATTAGGCAGAACATGTCATCAGCATGGACACATGGAATGGCTGCTGAAGCAAGAAGGGACACTTGAATCTTTTGTGCATCTGGCACATAAATATCTTGTGATGCCAGCTACAATGATGCCATTCAAACACTTTCTCTCACACTCAAGTGATATTGGAAACAAGAAGCATGATCTCTTCCAAATTTTATGCAAACTTGTTTGCCTGAATGATTGGCTGAACAAGAGGTAGGACTGAGTGGACTTGTAGGCTCTAAAGTTTGACATTTTTTTATTTTTGAATCAGGTTTTTTTGTACATAATTCTACATTTGGACATTCAGCTTTCCTAATAAAGAGTTTGGATGCATTGTTATTAGCTGAATTGAAAGACTACTTTTGTTTTTTACAGTTCAAGTATTATCACATATAAATATCTGTATAGAAAGAACACTGGTCACTCTAAATGTGTTGTAATTGAAATAAATATATTTTAAAAAATAGAAAACATCCAAAAATGTTAAAATAAACAGTATCCTACTATTGTTTAACAGCACAATTAATCACTTTACAGTCCTAATCCCAAAATAAAGTGGACCCTTTAAACTGTTTTGACAGCACAAAGAAGTGCAAAAGTGGACTTACAAGATTTTAATACTTATTTTAAGACCCTTTTACATTGCTAGAGTGGTGTAAAAGGACTTCAGTGTAAATAAGAATAATGTCCATTATGTATCTTGCTGAAAAATGTGGACTAAGCAGAAAAGGACGGATTACTGGCAAAGGGCTAGAGAGTTAATTCTTCCTAAGGGATTAGAGTATAAAATTTGAATTTTCCAGACTAATGTGTTTTTGAGATAAGCAATTATAAAAAGAGAATGCTCAACAAAGAGGAATCTTGTGTTTTAAAAGTGACTAAAATGCTTTGTTTAATTAAATTCAAACTTCAAATAAAACAAAAGATATGCTCCAAGCCCCAAATTATGATTCAGGAAATGATTCAGGTAAAAGGGAGTGTCCTAAGAAAAAAAAATGTTTGAGAGATCAAAATTGGCTTTATTCTTCCATACTACCTTGCAACTTTAGGAGTCACTACAGTTGTGCAACAGTTTTATTACATTTGCTGAGTGCACTATTTTGGTTCTTTACTTTACATTTTTTTCTGTCTAGCAAATCTATTATGCTACAAGACAGGCATATTGGTTCTATAGCACATACTATAAAAAACTACTAAATATATTACTGTAGGCCAGTATTTGGGTGGGATTTGATAGAATTTATAATGGACAAAAATAGCCCTTTACAGCACAGTCACTATGCACCATGTCTATCTGCCTTAAACTGTATCCTAGTATGGGGCTTTGGTCAGGGTAACAAATTTTGAGCAAGGATGTATTAATGTTCTTGATGACTAATGTTCTATAACTAATTATACACATTGTTTCCTGCATTGTTGTTTGCACTGGAAATGCTATTGAGCCAAATAATTATAGTTGATCCTGCTAGATAAGAACATTATTTTCTCCCTAAAAGTCTAAAGGAATTTGAAAACATAAATAATTTCCTGTCTTATTGCTGTAATTTATTCCTTCAGTATTAGAGAGTGCTCTGAATTATGGAGCATGCATTACTGGTGGCTGCTTGAACCTTTAAAAAATAATTTGTTTTCTCTTTGGGCATGTCTATACTTGCGCCCTAGTTCGAGCTAGGGATGCAAATATACAGGGCTCGTCGAACCGCGGTGAGCCCCGCTCGCCAGCCGCGCTGTCCACCGATCTGCGCATGCACAGATCGTTCTGCGCATGCGCAGATCACCTGAACCCGGCTCTTCCAGGTTGCAATCTATTCACCACGGGCGAGTAGATTGTATTTTTTGTCGAGCCCTGCAAATGTAGGTGACCAAAAGTGCGCACCGGGATGCATTTGAACCAAACCCCTCATTTTTTGATGAGTAATGTTAATTTGAACCAAGGGGTTTGGTTCGAACTAACGCGATCCGGCACGTACTTCCTGGTTCAAATCAGCTGTTGAGTGGAGTAACGTGCCAGCAAGATCATGCTAATGAAGCGTGGGATATTTAAATCTCCGCTTCATTAGCAATTTTGGTCGCCTACATTTGCATCCCTAGCTCGAACTAGGGAGAAAGTGTAGATGTACCCTTTGAGAACAACAGTACAGGGTGAACCTCTGTGGTCCAGAACTCTCTGATTGGGACCAGGGATATTAATAGAGTAGAGAGCTCCAGTGGCAAAGGTTGCCAGCGGTTCGGAGTGGAACCGGGTGGCGGGGCCAGCTGGGTAGTAGAACCTGCAGCTGGCAGGGTAGAGAAGCCAGCAGCACTGTCAGAACTCCAGCAGAGTTGCCGTATTCACAACCCGTGGTGCCGCTGGATGCTGGCAGGCCTGCTGCAGATTGGGAGGCTGGGGAGAGGAGCCCAGTGGGGAGGGTTAACGTTAGGCCCTGGTCCAGTAAGCTTCCTTGCTTGGGACTGGTCAGTTCCCAAGAGTGCTGGACCAGGGAGGTCCGACTTGTATTACAGCTTTGCTACTGAGACCAGTTCATCTCCACCCGCAACTCCTATCTATGGGTATGTCTACACTACCACCCTAATTCGAACTAGGGTGGTAATGTAGGCAACCGGAGTTGCAAATGAAGCCCGGGATTTGAATTTCCCGGGCTTCATTTGCATAAAGCCTGGCACCGCCATTTTTAAATGTCTGCTAGTGCGGACTCCGTGCTGTGCTGCTACACGCAGCACGGACTAGCTAGTTCGGACTAGGCTACCTAGTCTGAACTACTGTTACTCCTCATGAAACATTTAAAAATGGCGGACATTTAAAAATGGCGGCACCCGGCTTTATGCAAATGAAGCCCGGGAAATTCAAATCCCGGGCTTCATTTGCAACTCCGGTTGCCTACATTACCACCCTAGTTCGAACTAGAGTGGTAGTGTAGACATACCCTGGGTGCCTCAAAAGTCTGAATCCTCTCTGGTTTCTCCTTCCTTTTGTGCTTTAATGAAGGTATATGAAAACTTATATTCGATAAGCTAGATGGAGGAGTTACGTTCTGCTACTCTTTAATTTAAATTAAATAGAATTCACTCATTGCAATCCATGAAGTAATGCACTGTGCTATAGACAGGAATCATGCATGATCAATTACAGAAAACAGAACAAAAGTGGAACTGCTATGAGAAAAAAAAAGGAATATTGATGAGGTGGTTACCAAACAATCCTTATGTTCATATTTTAAATGATCAGAAGAGAATCGGCCCCTCTCATTTTTTATAATTTTGCTACTGAAAATGTTTGCACACGGCTGGACAAATCTCCTAAAATATTCACATTCAAATATAACTTCCCAAAAGCCTAGAGCTTCATTCTGGATTTCTATTTTGTTTCTCTTTGTGCTATTTATGGACATTATCTTATGCAACAGTTTTAAAATGTCGTAAAATTGATAGTTTCTGAACTCAAACATGGGAATGTCAACCCAGTTTGGGTTTAGCTCAAACACAACAAACCTCTGAAGTTTACATCTGCTTAGATTTTGTTCCCAACTGGCTGCCCAGCCCTAGAATATAATGATATAAATAGCTTGGCAGTATCATTTAAACCTAAACCATCTACACCCAATTTAAGTAAATTTTCTGTCTCTGCTGATTAGTAGTTTTGGACTTTTGCCATCTTGTATAGTTAAACTGACACAGTCCTACCACTAAGAGAATCATTTTAAACAGTGAAGGCAGCAATTGCAACATTTGAAAATCACATCTTTTTCTTGAAGCATATGAACTGCAGTTTTTTCTGTAGCAACTGCAGTTTAAAATGTAAGGTTTAGATTTTTGTTCTGGAGGGTGAAGAGGAAACACAATTTATAAAATAACAAATGGCATCCAACGTACCATGCTTAATATGAAAAACACAGTGCTTTCATGTTCTTCTAACTTTGGCAATAAAAACTAATTGGGAGATTAAAAAAAACATTAAAAATCTTCCTAACAGCCTTAGTCTCCCAGGGTATGTCTACACTACAAAGTTAGTTCGAACTAACTTTAATAGGTGCTACACTAGCGCTCCGCTAGTTCGAATTTGAATCGAACTAGCGGAGCGCTTAGTTCGAACTAGGTAAACCTCATTTTACGAGGACTAACGCCTAGTTCGAACTAGCTAGTTCGAACTAAGGGCTGTGTAGCCCTTTAGTTCGAACTAGTGGGAGGCTAGCCCTCCCCAGGTTTCCCTGGTGGCCACTCTGGCCAACACCAGGGAAACTCTATGCCCCCCTCCCGGCCCCGGACCCCTTAAAGGGGCACGGGCTGGCTACGGTGCCCATGCCAGGTGCAAGCCTGCCAGCACCCAGCTAGCAGACCCTGCACCTGGCACGGCACAGAGCCACCCACCCGATGTCCCCCAGCCCACCCCCTCTTGCCGGGACCAGGCTGGCAGCTCCCGGGAGCTTGCCCTGGACCGCAAGAGGCGGGCACCTTCCTGGGCTAGTGCGGACATCGTGGACCTCGTCCACGATCTCCGCACTAGGCACAGGAAAGTGGCCGTCTAGGGCAGGAGAGCTGCCAGCCTGGCCACCCAGGAGCAGGTGTGCATGAAAATCAAGGGGGTCCACTGAGACCCCCGACCCTGAGCCCTGAGCTTACAATGGCCGTACTGGGTCAGACCAAAGGTCCATCTAGCCCAGTAGCCTGTCTGCCAACAGCGGCCAACCCTAGGGACCCTGGAGGGGATGGACCGAAGACAATGACCAAGCCATTTGTCTCGTGCCATCCCTCTCCAGCCTTCCATAAACTTTGGGCAGGGACACCACTCCTACCCTCTGGCTAATAGGACTCCATGGACCCAACCTCCATGACTTGATCTCACTTCCCTTTAAACTCTGTTCTAGTTCTAGCCTTCACAGCCTCCTGCAGCAAGGAGTTCCACAGGTTAACTATTTGCTTTGTCAAGAACAACAACTTTCTCTTACTAGTTTCAAGCCTGCTACCCATTCCTTTCCTTTGGTGTCCTCTAGTCCTTCTTTATGGGAACTCAGGAAGAACTTTTCTGAATGCACCCTCTCCACCCAACCCCTGCTTTTAGAGACCTCTATCCTGTCCCCCCTCCGTCTCCTCTTTTCTAAGCTGAACAGTCCCAGTCTCTGTAGCCTTTCTTCATCTGGGACCTGTTCCCAACCCCTGATCATGTTAGTTGCCCTCCCCTCTCCCAGCCTTTCTCTTCCCCTCTCCCACCTCCTTTTCCCAGTCTCCCCCAGTTTTTTTTCAATAAAGACAGAGTCAATGTTGGAAGAAACGTTATCTTTATTTTGTACATCAATAAGAAGGGGGGCTAAGGAAGGGTAAGTGGAAGGAGGTGAGGGAGGAATGGGGTACGAGCCCCCGATGGGGAGGACTGGGCTGGCTCTGCGGGCTTCTGGGGGTGGAAGCTCTCCTGCAGCCCCCCAATTGCCCCCTGTCCCCAGATGGCAGCCTGCGGCAAGTGCAGCCGGGCTGATGGCAAAGTGGTGTGATGTGCCCAGTGTGGGCACTCAGGGCACTCCAAGCCAGAACTTCTTTGCAAGCGGGGCACCCCTTAGAACTGTGTGTCCGGGGTGGGGGTCGGGACCCTTTAAGCGCAGCCCTCGGCTAGCCTGAGACAGCATCTCCATGCTCTAAGTCCTCCTTTTATGCCCTGCCGGCACTGCTTCCGGCCATCCTTAAGCCCTGTTCAGAGTCCACTCAATGTGGACTTGCTAGTTCGAACTAGCAAAACGCTAGTTCGAACTAGTTTTTAGTTCTAGACGCGTTAGTTCGAACTAGCTTAGTTCGAATTAACTAATTCGAACTAAGTTAGTTCGAACTAGCGCTGTAGTGTAGACGTACCCCCAGTTCTATCCAAAGATTAATGCAAACTCTACAGGTACTTTTAATATATATCATTTGTATTTTAATATTGATGATTATAATTCTATTGTCATACTGTCCAAAGACCCTAGCTGGGATAAGAGTTCCCCTGTGCTAGGTCTGTTCTGGCACATAGTGGGATATAGTTTACCGCCCCAAAGATCTTATATTTTTCACAAAGCCATCATTTAATCCAGTTGAGCTGTGCACTGTTGTGTGTAAATGTACCAACGAGCCTATTAGTAACTAGACATCTGTGTGTGCAGTTACATGGTTTCATGAATTAATGAGAGTAAACAGGCAAGTAATCAGAAGGAAATCAGTGATGCTTTACCAGTTTGCACCAGCAGAATAACTGGCATGAACCCTTCCCAGTGTGCATCCTCATCCAATTCCCATACCATAAACTGGACACTGTACAGCTTTTAAGCACCTAAGACATAAAAATAATTACACTTGCAAATCTTTTCACCAGGCAAATGTATTGAGATTCCACTTTTCATATACAAGCTGACCTAGGGCCAAAAAAACCAGCAGCACACTAAAAATGGACACTTCAATTACAATTACACAGCAGTGCTAAAGGAATATTGTCAGAATAAGTCTACATTTTGATCTACTTTTCCTCTTATGCCTTTAGGCAGAGTCCTTTTTATGTGTTCTAAAGTGAATATACTCCTTGGGAAAGGTATTAGATTTAGAGCACTGAAAGTTGAACTACTGTACTAGGTACCAATGGAGCACAGCCAGAACAGGATAGGTGCCCCATGATTTCCCGGTGGTATAGTTCAGCTATGATCCAGAAGGACCATCGATGAGTATCTAAAGTGATCGCTCCATCTCCATGCACATTCAATCCTTGGCCTTTTCACTCAGATATCCAACCCAAGGTGCCAAATGTAATTGTAGATTTTTGTCATGTGTCCCTTTATTAACTAGAAACTAGACTGCGCACATCAACTCATTTTTTGTGGACATCAGAATAAGAATTATATGGTTCAGATACTACTGTATTCCATTATTCATCGTATTCACTTGTCATTTCAATTTTTTTCTTAATAGCAAAAAACAAACAACCCCCCTCTCCAAACCCCCCCCCAAAACCAATAGATCTTAATTTGGTGAAAATGTCTTTAGCTGCATAATCTGGTCCAAGTCATGTAATGATCTTTTTCTTACTACTGCAAGGGATAGATAGTGATAAATTGGAAAATGAGACTGTTCTCACACATCCTTTTGGGATCGTATATACTTTCAAAGAAACAGAACTATACAGATATTGTGTACTCAAATTAATTAATACAGTGAGAATTCTTAATGTTGAACTCTCTCTCCTGGCCCTAACACTTGAGTCTTTCCATGACTCAAGAGAAAAATACCATTTGCAATTAATTTACTGTGTTTACATTTGAACAACGGTTTACATTTCTCCATTGTTAAAAATAGGTATCAATTATACTGACATCCTTTGTAAAATGCTTTGAGATCTACTGATGAGATGTGCTATATGGGTATGTATACACTGAAAAGCTATTTCAGGATACTGGAAGTATCCCAAAATAGTTATTCTGTGTCTTTTGAAGCAGCCTGTTATTGCAAAATAGAATTCAAAATAATGGGCCACTTATTTTGACGTCCCGGTAACCCTTGTTCCACCAGAGTTAAGGGGAATTTCAGAATAGCTCATTATTACAAAAAACAAGCTACGCAATTTGTTTATTTCGAGCTAAGGGTGCTGTGTAGATGCACCTTATCAGACCAGGGTATTTTTATTATTGCAATTCTTGTCCATTTTTGGGCTAAGAAACCTCTCTCACAGAAAGATGTTTTAATACAATCTGTAATTAGACTCAGAGGAATAGCTGCATTACTCTGTAACTTTAAAGACAGCGTGAAGTCCTGTGGCACCTTAGAGACCAAGAAAAAATATATTTTTGTTTATCTCTAGGGGGCCACAGGACTACTTGTCTTTAATTAGAAACAATCTAGAAGGCTTGTTTGCACAAATAGGGGTAGGAAAATGGAAGCACTACTTTGTAATAAATAAATGTTGCAGCAGAGTCTAGGAAAGTAGTTGTTCCTACTCTGATTTTAGCAGATATTTGGAAACAGAAGGGAATTTTGTGTTGTGCATATTGTCCCTTATTTCAGGTAGTGATCTTATCAGCAATTTGGATTAGGGAACAATCTTTCATCTCAAAGGGACCATCTGGAAACAATTGGTTTATATATGATATTTATAAATATATAAGGATGTGGGCTAAGTAGGTATTCATTATAATTATCTCTATTTTACAGACGGGGAAACTTGCCTAAGCCCATCCAGAGGCAGAGACAGCATTACACTTTGCTTTTATGTCTCTCAATATGATTCCTATTAACTACTAGACCAGGGGTCTCCAAACTACGGCCCGCGGGCCGGATGCGGCCCGCGAGGCCCTCTCATCCGGCCCGTGGAGACCGTCCCTGGGGCGCCGCCGAACGGGCCCTTCTTGCCGCGGTGGGGGGGCCCTGTCAGGGGTGTGCGGCGTGTACTCACGCCGCGCCGGGGCAGGAGAAGCGGGCCGCTCCAATGACAAGCGGCCGCGCGGCGGCAAACGGTGCAGAGGCGGGGGTTAGCACGGGCGGCGTTCCCCCGCCCAGACTGACAGGGCAGCCGGCCAATCAGGGGGCAGGATGGGCGGTGGTGGTAACGCCCGCCCGGCGACGTGCGGGGGAACGTGAACCCCCGCGGGAACTTTAAAAAGGTGACCCCTGATTTAAATCGATATTAAATTCTTTCAGATCTCTCCTAAAACACCAGATCTAGTGCCTAAAATCAGCTTCTAGGTGAGGAAAAATGTTAATTTTTAATGCTTCATTTGTCCCTTGCTCCTTTTAAGTATTTTTCTCACTCTCTGGATTTCTTCTCGCTGGCCTGAAGGGTGAGTTTTCCCCAGTGTATTAATGCAGTGCCCCATAGCATGTGCCTGGCATGCTGCTAATTTGTTTTTGGAACAAGTACAGGCCAACAACTTGACGCACTTTCAGCAGTGCAAGGTCTTCATGGCTGAAGCAACAGCTGAGTTCCCCACGTCTGAAATATGTGAAGAACAATGTGAGAACAAACTTGTCCGATGATAATCTCAGGTCACTGTTGATGTTAGGGACAACAAATCTAAAGCCAGAAATGTCTGCTACTTTGGCATCCAGGAAACAATTTCACCATTCACACTAATACAGGTGTTCATGTGTAGTGTATCAATGTGTTATTAAATAATAACTGAATAAAATAATATTAAATAAATAATTAAAAACAACATCCATGTTTTGATTGTTTTTTATTTGGACCTCAAGTGTGTAGTCGGCCCCCGAACTGCTGTTTGATAGTTAATGCGGCCCTCGGGCTGAAAAGTTTGGAGACCCCTGTACTAGACCATGCTGCCTCTCCAGGAAGTTTTAATTCACTGCTAATGTGTGGTGTGTTATGTGGTGCTTTAAAGTGAAATACTCAATGAATTATGACTGAGGTGCTGTTGGTGACATGTTCTTCCTTGAGCACGTCACACTTGGCTCTCTGACAGGGAGCAACAAAGATAAAGCTGACACAAAGAGAGAGCTGAGAATGCTGTACCATGTAGTGGACCTGGTCCATCCTATACAGATTGTACAAATGTTCATAGTTTCAGTTTACAGGGGTTTATTGATGATTCCATATTAATGGTTGAACTCTTCCTTTTGCAGAGAGAAATGTGCTAGAGGAGATATGTTCAGGGTGTATGGTTTAGCCAGATTCCTAGGAGGGACTCAGCAAGAATTCCAAAGTGGCAGCTCCACTTCTCTGCCAGAACCTGTAGTGTGCACTAACTTCTACACTTGTAGCTGTGCTAGCAAGAGACAGGCTTGCATTCTACCGACACTTAGGCTACGTCTAGACTGCAGGCTTCTTTCAGAAGAAGCTTTTCCAGAAGAGATCTTCTGAAAAAACTTCTTCTGAAAGAGAGTGTCCACACTGAATGGATGCTATCTCTCATTTAATCTGTAATTACTATGGACGGAGTGGCTACCAGAGGACTTGTGCTTTTTCCTCTTCTTTCGAAAGAACTCCCTCTTCCCCATCCACACATGCCTTTTTCCGGAAGAGCTTTTTCGGAAAAAGGCTTCTTCCTTGTAGAAAGAGGTTTACCAATGTCAGAAAAACCCCTCGGTCCTTTCAATTTTCTTTCAAAAGAACGCGATTGCAGTGTGGACGTAATTCAAGGTTTTTTTGGATAAACATCTGTTTTTCTGAAAAAACTCTGTAGTGTAGACATAGCCTTATTGGTTGGCCAATTCCTTCATGAATGGGCAAGACTGGGAGAAAGCATTTTTAACCTTCCCTCTGCACTCCCTACTGCAACCCACAGGGCCTAACCACAGTCAGCAGCAAGTTATTATTTTACTTTTCTTTTCTCTTTTCTTTTTAGTCTGTAAAATTCTAATAAATATATTTTTGTTGGCCCTAATCTGACCTGTATCGGGGGGCCAGACTTGAAGATGCTCTCAAGGGGAACCTTTTGGTTATTCTTTGAGAGGCAGTGAAAGGTGGAAGGGTTTGTAACTGGACAGGTTAAATCAGTGTATGTCTTCCTTTAGAAGCAGCGCCAAAGAATGGGACATTGGGTACGGTTGAGGGAACTAGAGAGACAATTCAGACCCAGCCAGCTCTGATTAACCAATTTCAGACCTGTGCACAAGATATGAATCAAATCCAGCAAGTGCAAATAAATTGAAGAACATACTGTCCATAGATAACAAACAATTGCATACATGAATGAGTTTTTCCAGCAGTAATCTTACGGGGATATCTTTCATTCATAGTTCACACGTCAGAGCTCTGAGAATTCTATTAAAGTGCAATGACCGGCTATGCAAACACGATCCTTAATAAAGCCCTTGAAGAGAGCTGTTGTTTGCTAGTTGCTGTTCACATGTCACTTAAGATGTCACAGATAGCAGCTTTATAATTTGGCTTAGACAGTAAGCATTGTAAGTGCCTCTGTTGTTGTTCTACATATTGCCTCAATAAGACGCATGGTGAAATATGGGGGAGCGAGAGGCTGGCCGTGACAATGGGGAAATGTATGTATTAGTGCATTTGAGGTCTTTGTTGGACCCTAATAGGATTTATGGGCAATTGCTAATGCTTCTGTCCTTTCTTTCTAAAGACAAGGAATACTATTTCACTTCTTTTGGCAATTATTTAGAAAGTTGAGTACACTGGGCCTTATTGTTCTTGACAGGTTTCTAAAATTTGCATAGGACAAAAGTAAAGTCAGCAAAGCAGGAATATTTGTGGAATGCAAGTGACTGCCGATATTAAAACAATTGTCCATTCTCCTCTGAAAAGCAAAGTTGGTAATTATGTGTATTTTTTAGATGCTGTTGGGTGCCTGGGACCCCAATTTGTAAAGTCAGCCTAATATGATGCAATCTGACAAGCAGTATGATTATAGATGCTAACAGCCAGACAGAGCCGCAGTATCGCAAGCTAGCAGTTATTCAGATTCTCTGACTGTATCAAAGATTTTCAGATAGTTTGGCACAATTCTAGATGAAGGCAGACAAACAGGGCCAAAGAAGATTGTTCATTTTTTCCAGAAAAAAAGATATAGCATTCCATAATTTTTTATCATAAGCACATTTTTCCAGAGAGAACTTAGATTCTTTGCCTTTTACCATTTTATATTAAATGGTTACTGCTATATTTATTTGTTGTTATTATTCATTCTTTTGACTCTGAAAAGCTGGTAATCACAACAGGGATTTCTGGGATTTCCTTAGATACTTCTCTAGCTCATATTCCATAGTTCTAATCTTTGAAAAGAAGAACTGCGGTAGCTTCTTTTGCCTTCTCTCAACCATGACAAATCTATTTCTCTACCTCTCCGGAACAATTCAGTATTCAAAGTTATACTGGAAATTCTTAGGTAAACTCAAGGGGCCATATTCTTCACTTAGAGATGCATGTATTTGTTGTTTTTCCAGGCTAGCTAGGATGATTTAGCTGTGCAAATTTCATTGAAATTAATGGGGTTTGAGTGGCTAAATCCCCTATATGAACATTTCAGTCCTTGACTACACTGGCAAGTGCATACATATATTTGATGGCTGAATTTAGTTCTGTAATTTGTAGTTTAGTAAACAGTACCTTCTCTTTCACAGTTTAGCTTAGAATACAAAGTAAGCAAAAACACTTTGGCTTCGTCTACACTGGCATGATCTTGCGCAAGAACTCTTTTGCGGAAGAGTTCTTGTGCAAAAACTCTTCCAGAAGAGAGCGTCTACACTGGCATGTACGTTTGTGCAAGGGATGTGCTTTTGCGCAAGAGCATTCATACCAGTGTAGATGCTCTCTTGCACAAGAAAGCTCTGATGGCCATTTTAACCATAGGGCTTTCTTGCACAAGAAATTCATGTTGCCTGTCTACACTGGCCTCTTGCGCAAGAACAGTTGCGCAAAAGGGCTTATTCCTGAGCGGGAGAGTTCTGGTGCAAGATGCCCTGATTTCATACATTAGAACGTCAGTTTACTTACGAAAGAACACGTAGCCAGTGTAGACAGGCAGCAAGTTTTTGTGCAAGAGCAGCCACTTTTGCGCAAGATCGTGCCAGTGTAGATAGAGCCTTTGCTTACACAATATTCCATGGTTTACATACGCAGAGACTATCCCAATTTGAGATTTTCCAGTCTTCTATTGCACTTCAAAGTCCCTTTCTTCCACTTATAGGAAAATCAGGATATTTGTTACAGCAACTTTCTATTTTAAATACCCTAGATTGTGACTAACAAAGCCAACTGTCCCACGTTTCATTCACATCAGACTTTTTAAAGATCACACTTTATATTAAAGTTCCATTTATAGATTGCTTAAATGGGGTAAATCCTACATGTTTAGTAGACTTATTAAAGTGTATTATAGGCATGCTAGACACATCAGTAGAAGTTGTTATACCAACTATGTTGACTGGATGAAAAACTTTGTCAAAACAATTTTAACTTGGAGAATGAAAGTCTGTCAGAATAGAAATGCTTCATGAAATAATGTCAGTTTGTTGAAATTTAGTTTCAGAGAAAACATAACATAAAATAAAGCCAAAATGAAACATTTTGATGTTGTCAAAATGAAATATTTCAATAAGCCTGAAATGATATTTTTTCCAGAATTTTCTTTCCTAGAGAATTACAATATTTTTGGATTTTGTCCCTAATAAAAACAAATCTCAATCTGTGAAACAGAATTTCTTTTCCACAAAAGTCTTGTTATAAATCATAGTATTAAGTAATCTGTTGTCTTGTTGGACCCCTTAGTAGTTGATTAGTCATTTTATTAAAACATCTAGTATTTACATTTCATCTCTTTTCAACTCTGACTACAATATATATAGAAAAGGTTTTGTGTGACTGTGTATTCAAGCCCCCCAAATCCCACCAGTCAGCCATTACGTAGGCAGACAGGGAAATGGTTGAGGAGGGAAATTGCCCTTACAAATGCAGTACCAGTGTATGAAATTACCACGCAGTTGACTCCTTCTTTACAACCTTTGACTGCAATTTCAACCTATAGCAGCCAAAGCTCTTCTGTTACAGTTGCATGCGAGGGTACACGGATCACTATAGTTGTGCAAATGTGGGTCTTGGCTCCCTGGACCACACTAGCACATTGCAATGTGACCTTTTATATCAGCTTTTTTAGGCCTTGCAAGAAAACCCTAAGGCATGCAGAGAGGATTCAAGCAACCTTGTCTAGATGCTTTGTGGAACGGTCTCACCCTTTCCCAACTTTTCCAACTCATACACGCTCTATACAAGGCTTGAGTGGGGGCTGGAGTTGACTCTCCACACTGGGGTGAGTTTTACCCTACCTATGCAGTTCTCTAAACTTCTCAGGAAAAAAAAAACAAAAAAAAAATGGACTACAAGCTAAATATGCATCAACAGTGTGACATTGTTGCAAAGTAGCAAACATCATTCTAGTTTTAGAAGGAGAGTTATGATCAAGACACGAGAAGTAATTCTTCTATGTGCTGATTAGGTCTCAACTGGAGTATTGCATCCAGTTCTAGATGCTAAATTTCAGGAAAGATGTGGACAAATTAGAGAATCAATCTTCCCTCATAGGTCATACAACTTAGATGGGGCTACTATAAGGTGGGTGCATAATTGGCTGGATAACCATTCTCATAGAGTAGTTATTAATGGTTCACAGTCATGCTGGAAGGGCATAACAAGGGGGGTTCCTCCTTAGGAGTCTGTTTTGGGACTGGTTCTGTTCAATATCTTTATCAACAATTTAGATGATGGCATAGCGGGTCTGCTTATTAAGTTTGCAGATGTTAGCAAGCTAGGAGGGGTTGCAAGTACTTTGGAGGTTAAGGTCATAGTTCAAAATGATCTGGACAAACTGGAGAAATGGTCTGAGGAAAATAGGATGAAGTTTAATAAGGACAAATGAAAAGTACTCACTTAGGAAGGAACAATCAGTTTCACATACACTCACGCACTAGGAAGTGAGGGTATGTCTACACTACCCCGCTAGTTCGAACTAGCGGGGTAATGTAGGCATACCGCACTTGCAAATGAAGCCTGGGATTTAAATTTCCCGGGCTTCATTTGCATAAGCCGGGCGCCGCCATTTTTAAATCCCGGCTGGTTCGAACCCCGTGCCGCGCGGCTACACGCAGCATGAACTAGGTAGTTCGGACTAGGCTTCCTAGTTCGAACTACCGTTACTCCTCATTCCACGAGGAGTAATGGTAGTTCGAACTAGGAAGCCTAGTCCGAACTACCTAGTTCGTGCCGTGTGTAGCCACACGGCACGGGGTTCGAACCAGCCGGGATTTAAAAATGGCGGCACCCGGCTTATGCAAATGAAGCCCGGGAAATTCAAATCCCAGGCTTCATTTGCAAGTGCGGTATGCCTACATTACCCTCCTAGTTCGAATTAGGAGGGTAGTGTAGACATACCCAGATTGTCTGGGAAGGAGTACTGCAGAAAGGGATCTAGGGGTCATAGTCGACCACAAGGTACCTGAAACAACAGTGTGGCACTGTTGCAAAACAGAAAACATGATTCTGGGATGCATTAACAGGAGTGTTATGAGCAAGACACGAGAAGTCATTCTTCCACTCTACTCTGCACTGATTAGGCCTGAGTTGGAGTATTGTGTCCACTTCTGAGTACCACATTTCAAGAAAGATGCAGAGAAATTGGAGAAAGTCCAGAGAAGAACTATAAAAATGATTAAAGGTCTAGAGAACATGACCTATGAGGCAAGGCTGAAGGAACTGGGCTTGTTCAGTTTAGAAAAGAGATGATTAAGAGGGGACATGATAGCAGTTTTCAAGTATCTAAAAGAGTGTTACAATGAGGAGGTAGGAGGGAGAAACATTATTCTCCCTGATCTCTGATGATAGAACAAGAAGCAATGGGCTTAAATTGCAGCAAGGGAGGTTTAGGTTTGACATTAGGAAAAGTTTCCTAATTATCAGGGTGGTTAAACACTGGAATAAATTGCTTAGGGATGGTTGTGGAATCTTCATCACTGGAGATATTCAGGTGCAGGCTAGACAGATACCTGTCAGAGATGATCTAGACAGTGCTTGGTTCTGCCATGTGGACAGGGAACTGGACTCAATGATCTCTTGAGATCCCTTCCGTTTCTAGGATTGATTGTAAGGGTTAAGGATGGCAGCAAAAACTAATGGAATCAATAATAACTTTTTACTACTTGCTGTTCATACAAGCTGAGATTTTCAGAGGAACCTCGCGGAATTTAGAGGGTAGCTCACAGTGAACTTCAATGGGATTTAATTAATAATTTAAAATGTCTACAATTTCTATCACACTTTCCCTACCACAGACTGTCTTAGAATTAGAATCATTAGAGGCTTCGTTAGAGCCTTTTCTCAAAAGATGAATGACGTATTTATCAATATATTAAAGGTTATTGGGAAAGCAATCTTGTGCACCCGGGTACTGCAAAGGGGAGGGGAAGGGAGATGAGGAGTAATCTCATAGCTTCTGATAAAGTTGGTTCTGCTTTGAGGAGGGGATTGGACTCGACCTCCTGAGGCCTCCTCCTTCCCTAATCTTGTATGTTTCTATGATAGTAAGTTGACTTTGAAATCAATGAACGTTTAACATGGATTTCAATAAGAGCAGAGCTAAGCTCAAGTGATACAAGCATGGATAATTTGGGTCACACCATAAAGTTAGAAAAAACTAAAAATTCTCATCTATGCTTTTTTCTCCTTTATACTGCATAGGGTGCTCCACAAGGCTGTTTCCCAAGAAACCCATTGCAAGCTGTGGCATAATAGGTGGGGCTAAGAGGGGCCGGACAGGCTGGGCATGGAGCTGCAGAGCATAAACTGTTGAGCTTCTGGATAATGCTGCAACTCATAGTGCAGCCCAAGCAGGCATGGAGACTTCAGGCTAATCCTGGAGGGCTGGCAACCCTAGCTGGCACAGGGGGCCAGAAGGTGGCCTGGGGTCAGGCTGATGCTCAGGAACTGGCAGGCAGGTCTGGGGGGCGGGGGGGCTAAGCCAATGCTTGGGGTGAAAGGTGGCTGTGGCAAGGGCTCCTCTTGCCCAGGTCACCACTGGGCTGGTCTTTTACTCCTAACCCCAGAGTTCAGGGTTCACATCAGGCCTCTGTGGTAGGGAGCCCAGTCACACCTTCTCAAACTCCTTTCCTAGTTGCCTCCACTTAATGCTGTTGTGGGCTTGTTTTCTCAAACTTCTTTCACTCTGTTTGGCTGTGTCTAGACAGGCATGTTTTTCCACAAAAGCACATGCTTTTGCGGAAAATCTTGCCAGCTGTCTACACTGGCCACTTGATTTTCCGCAAGAACACTGATGATCTCATGTAAGAAATCAGTGCTTCTTACGGAAATACTATGCTGCTCCCGTTTGGGCAAAAGTCCTTTTGTGCAAAGCTTTTGCGCAAAAGGGCCAGTGTAGACAGCTCAGATTTGTTTTGCGCAAAAAAGCCTCGATCGTAAAAATGGCAATCGGGGTTTCTTTTGCGGAAAAGCACTTCTAGATCGGCACGGACGCTTTTCCAGAAAAAGTGCTTTTGCAGAAAAGCATCAGTGCCAATCTAGATGCTCTTTTCCACAAATGCTTTTAACAGAAAATTTTTCCGTTAAAAGCATTTGCAGAAAATCATGCCAGCCTAGACATAGCCTTTGTGTTTGTGTTTGTGTTTGTGTACGTGTACGTGTACGTCCACGTCCACGTCCACGTCCACGTCCACCTTCCTTCCATCCTCCCTCCCCAGCTTCCAACTGCTGAGGCTTTTAAAGGCCCTGAGTCAGATGGCCCCAACCAGCCTGAGCCAGCTGCATCTAATTGGCCTGCAGTTCTCTGCTTCTACTTGCAGGGTTATTTGGTTTTTTGTTTAACCCTTTTGGGCTTCCTTTTTCCCTCTCTGCAGCAGCTCCTTGGCCTGACCCTGCCACATAGCCTAGAACTAGGGGCAGTTTGGCTGGTGTTACTCTGTCCATGGAGTGGGGGGAAGGGGGAGTGTTGGGGCTCTGATGGGCGAGAAGGGAGAAAGGGGCAGGGTAGAGGCAGGGCCTCAGATGGAAGAGGTGGGCTGGGGAACTAGCCTCTTTGAAGGGGGTGTTCATGCACTGCCCATGTACTGACATAATTATTCTACCTACACACCACCTGTACCATGGCTCTCATCTCCCTGCTGGGAGCCCAGGAAGCTGCCTTGCTCCCAGTGAGGAGTAGGAAGGCAAGATTCTGGGTGGCTACCCCACTTCTTGCTGGAGTTCCAGTGAAGAGCAAAGAATGGAAAGCAGGAATGGATGGGCTGCAGGAAGCCCAGAGTCCAGGGGCGATGCAGGTGGTGGGGGCTCCTTCAGTTCCCTCCCTTACACCATGAGGGGGCCCATAACCTCCCAAATGCCATGAGCAGGGCAAGGGGCCAGAACCTCTCAGCAGCCCCAGGCTCCTGGCTAGCAGCTTCAGTCCCGGCTAGTTCCCTGGTGAGGATGCACACCACTGACCAAAGGTGAGTAATGTGGACATGAACCACAGCAGTATCTACTGCTGTGGCTGTAAGTTGATTTCATAAAGGTTGATTTAAATTTTTAATGTAGATATACCTCAGTCTAAGGATGCCAGGGACCTCCTTATCCATACAGGATAGGGAGAGTGTGAGGGCAACTTACTGCTACATTAAACAACAGTTTCCTTCCTTAGACTGTGAGTTCTGGGCAGCACTTCTTAGCCACGCAACCTAGACTCTCATCCTTTGTTTCTAGATTGCTGCTCAGAAGCACTTGCATCACATTATACACCAACATGTAGTACACTTCAACTAGTTATATATTTATTGGTCTGTCAATATAATGGTGCTCTGTCAATGTCAAAGAAAGAAAGAAACCAAACCTTTCCCTGGGCAGTGCTTTAAGACTCAGGTAACAAGGATGCTGGTAAAATGCATCCTCTCCTCCTCTGATTTCTAAACCCATTGTAACATTCCAGGTCCAGCCAAGTCAAGGGGGAAAAAAAAAAGGCAAGGGATTTGAAGTGAAGGCTATCTGGAAACTGAGGGTCAGAATCTAAGGCCAGGTCTATGCTATGTGAGAAAGTTGACCTAAGATACGCAACTCCAGCCATGAGAATAGTGTGTCTGGAGTCGATATACTTTAAGTCGAATTCCTCTGGTTTCCCCACTGTTGAAGGTCAATGGGAGAAAGTTTCCCATCAACTTCCTTTACTCCTTATGACCCCATAGAATGCTGGGCTATATGGGGGTACCATCAGTGGTTGATATAGCTGGCCCTTACTAGACTCTTGAAGATTGATCTTGGAAGCATCAGTCTCTGGGTAAGTGTAGACCTGGCCTAAGCGGGACAGAGGACACACTGGGAAACAGTTCAGAGGCAATAGATAACTTGAACAGTAAAACCAGCCAAGAGTGACCACTCATGGGAATTAGCAAAAGTGATCACTATTAACGGGTGGTCTCCCATTAAAGATTTGCACTCTAGAAAACAATGTTGATGAAAGTAGTGACTTGTGACAGGCAGTCCCTTTCAGTAGTGGGCTCAAAGTAAAACCTGTATTTGAAAAGGGAATTTATCCAAAATAGAAGTATACTGCTTGAGATGGCATGTTTATAGTTATGCTTTGTGTAATTTGAATGTGTTTGCTTTTCTTACTATTTCAACTTTGAATCTACTATGATTTTTTTAGTACATAAACACTTTATTTTTACTTCAAGCAAGTCTGTTGGGCAAACTGTGTGGAGTGGTGTGCAAAAGTGAACTGACAGTTGCAGGCAGGTTTCATGCCTTCATGGGTTATATAAACCAGAGGGGAAAAAATCAGAGTTAAGAACTCAGGAAAACAGGATTGGGGGTACCATAACAGCATAGCATAAAGACACCCAAAGTTACAATGCAGATGGTGACAGAACCACTTGTTGGTATGGGTGATTCCCAAAATGTTACACCTATGTTTCAGAGAAGCTTCATGAGGAAGGCAGAGACAGGAATGGCTGATGGGATGAACTTTGAAAAGGAGTGCTGTCTAACTAGCATGTGTTGCAAAGTACTGCATATTTCCTAGCTGGGGGAAGTAAAGAAGGACTGGACTTGACACCTTCCCAAAAACCTTACACATGCATGTTTATGGGCTATAGTTCTAATATAGGGGATTTTTAGATTTGCTACCAGCTAGTTTTAAAGCCTGTGGTAGATACTTCTGTCTTTGTTTTTTCTATTTTCCCTTTGGCTTGTCATTTAACATATTCATAGGGGCTCCTGGTGATGTGAATGGGACTAGAGTGAGTGCTATTCAGCATCAGCAAAGGTTGCAGGAAATGGCCCATAAGTGGACTTATAAGGATAGTGAACAAAAATTAAGCCAGCTTAAAGAAAATTAGAGAATTATTATTGTTATATATCAGATTTTCTTTTTATTTCAGAGTTGTTGCTCGTTTGAACATAAGTGAATGTGAAACACTCTAGTAACATTTCCATGCTGAGAATAGGGAAGTGAATAACCATGGACTGGAGCTGCAATGCTCAGCATGCCCTTGAACTGCACTGTGAAATCTGGCAAGTACTCGACAGCCTTTATTTGTCTGGATAATGGATGGAGGCAGAAGGTATGATCCAACTTTGAAAAGCAGAGAAAAAAAAGCCATAAGCCGCTACACAGATAGCACATAACTCTTTCAATCAGTCTCTATGTTCTCCTGGGAGTCTGCATTCTTTGGGATTGGTGATAACAACCGTATATTATTTACCCCAAGAACACATGCCAATAACATCAAAGGATTCTTCTAATTGACTTCAAATAGAATAAAGGGAGCGAGTGCTTTCTGTGCACACCACAGCAGTATGTTTTAACTCTCCACTAATAGTATGTCATTGGCCTCACATGAGATCTTTAGAGGGCTTGAGTTGATTCATTATTTGCCAAAAATGACAGACATTGGTACAGTTTTGCATTGCTGCCAACTATGGCACCACCCTATTCTTTTTGTTGTAGCATGAGGTCAGAGAAAGGGTTTTTTATTTGTATTCGACTGTCATGTTATGTACTGTCCAAAAGGCCACACTTAAAGTTAATTTGTTATTGTTACTGGCTGCAAGTATTACAGATCAGTTAGCTATATTAAAGCAGAACTCTTAAGTAACTGATTTTCAGCAGCGTCTTATTTCTTATTTCTATGTAATTGTATCTATATTGTTACTCTCACAGTTTATTTGAGCACAAATATGAATAGTTAGAGTTCTTCATTTGGGAGTGCCAAAAAAAAAAAAAAACCCCCCACCCAACCCAGGCACAACTGTTCACAGGTGTTATTTTGTGCTTTCATAAAGAAAAATCAGGAACACAACATGACTACTATTGTGTTATCAAGACTATACATTTATTCCCATTGAAATCAGAGGATAAATATCTGTAGGGAAACTAAAAGATTTTAAAACAAATATAAAAGAGATTTTTAGAACAGTCAGCATAAGACCTGGTGCCAGGATCTTATGATTCCTGTGTCTTCATCTGTAATGTGGAGGTAAAAACATGTGGTGTTGTGAGGTGTACAACTGAATGAGTTTAGGTATCCTAACTCAGATACTATGGTGATGGTCAGTTTAGAAATATTCAGATAATAATTCTGATCACAGTTCCTGTTTTTATCACTGAGTTTGATCACTGTTTCCAGCAGAAAAAGAGTTTAGGCTCTTTCTAAACTTTCTAAATCAGGCATATTGGTAGGGACAATGTCCATCCAGCACACAGCAGGTTGATTAGGTTAAAATTGTCCTCAGTTAGCACCTATCCCTTGAGCTATATCATTTTGCCTATTGTCTTAATAGTACTTGGAAAGGTATGGAATTCTTACATCAAAGAGATGGGATGATTTAGATGGGATTGGTTCTGCTTTTAGTTCCACTAGATGACCTCCTGTGGTCTCTTCCAACCCTATGATCCTATGATTCTATGAATCAAAGCAATAACTTCCAGTCTCTTACAATTACTTTAAGTTGAACTATGCGGCTACGTCTACACTGGCATGATTTTCCGAAAATGCTTTTAATGGAAAACTTTTCTGTTAAAAGCATTTTCGGAAAAGAGTGTCTAGATTGGCAGGACGCTTTTCCGCAAAAGCACCTTTTGCGGAAAAGCGTCTGTGGCCAATCTAGACGTGCTTTTCCGCAAAAAAGCCCCAATCACCATTTTTGCGATCGGGGCTTTTTTGCGGAAAAGAAATCTCTGCTGTCTACACTGGCCCTTTTGCACAAAAGTCTTTTGGAAAAAGACTTTTGCCCGAATGGGAGCAGCATAGTTTTTCCGCAAAAGCACTGACAATCTTACATGAGATCGTCAGTGCTTTTGCGGAAATTCAAGCGGCCAGTGTAGACAGCTGGCAAGTTTTTCCGCAAAAGCAGATGATTTTGCGGAAAAACTTGCCAGTCTAGACACAGCCTGCATGTCTTAGCACCAGATTCTCAAAGGTGTTAAGTTCCAGGCAAGTGCTAAGTCTATTTTTATATTTTAGAAATGTGGAGTGGTGAGTCTATGTGTCTGTCCGTTCAAGAACTCCTCCTAAATGGTAAGAGCTATAACCTCCATATTGGGTATGCAGCTTCCTCTTACCCTAACTTAAAGCAAGGTCAGTGCTTGGCTGTGCCAGAAAAACCGGAAGTGCTGGGATTAGGACTGTTTTCCATAACTTGGAAAGGGAGGGGCTGTACAGAAGGACGCATACGCACCGAGGATACTAGAGGCAGCAAGCCTGCAGGAGAGAGCTATACTTCAGAGTGACCACTGAGGGCAGCCATGTCACCAAGAAACTGGCTAGCAGGGATAGGGCTCCACCATTTTGCCTGTCACCAGACCAGGTAAGTGAGCTCCCCCTGCCCAGAAGACCGCCTCCACTGACCCCTCCTGCCCAGAAGACAGCCTTCACTGTTCCCCCAGGAGGGGCCAGTCAAGAGGGAGAAAGACATGGAAAGGGTCATGGGGAAAGAAGTGACCCTGACCCAGGAGGGTCCAGGAGGGAGGCAGAGAGCCCGTGCCAGCCCTCTTCCCACTCTGGGAGGGGCCAGGAGGAGGAAGAGCCCTCACTGGACCCCACCTCCTTCCAGGCCAAAGGGAAGGGAGAAAACCCCTGCCATCACCCTCAGGACAGGATTGGGAGAGGGAGAGGGAGAACACCACAGGTGCCCCACCCAACTGCAGCAGGAGCCAAGGAGGAGGGAGACAGCCCCTGCCAGTGTAGGGGGAGGGAGAGCGCAACCATCACCCCCCACTAGTTGGGAGCAATGGGAGGGGAAAAGACCCTGCTGAGCCAGAGGGGACAAGCCAGTGGGCAGGGTGTGCAGTCCCTGCTGCCCTGGACCACCCTTGCAGTGAAGACAGTGGCCACACCCACTCCCTGAGCCCTTCTTCTTCCAGCCATCTGTTTTGAGCCCCTCCTTACTTCCTGCCCTGACTCCTGCACCCCTCATCCCTCACTCTCGCATCCTCCCAAATCCTCAGTCCCTGTCCTGAGCTCCTCCTCAACCCCTCATCCTGACTCCTATGCCTCAGGCCTCCTGCCCTGAGACTCCCACATCCCCAAGGCCCTTCCTGGACTCCTGCACCCCCCACATTGCCAGCCTCCCCAAGTCCTGAAGAACCTAGTATTACTATAATTGAAAATACTCTTTTCATTGTCATTGGCACACTAAAGAAGGAAGAAAACGTGTTGTGAGAAGTCCTGATCTAGAGTGTTAGAGGCATTTGTCATTTTGCTGTCCCAAGGGAAAGTAATTGGAAAGGAATAGAATATAATTACTTTGTTTTTTAGAAACTAAGATGTTTTCTTGCAACACAGAAAAGATCATACCTCTAAAAATAATGCAGCTTAAATACAGAAGATCATCATAAAAAGATGACACACAAACCAGTAACCAACAAGCAACAAAATCAATTGATCATGAGCATTGCTTGTTACTGGTTTGTCTCTCATCTAGACCAGGGGTTTTCACAACACAAAGTTATATTTTAAGAAATATTGAAATATCACTTTTGAAAGCATTCAACCCCTTGAAGTAGTTTAACACTTGTGGGTTTAGAGCAGCGGTTCCCAACCTTTTCCAGATGGAGACCCATTTTGACAATTCAGGAAGACTTGGTGACCCAAGACAATTCAGAAACGGGGGGAGAAGAAGGGGCAGAGCCACCCGGGGAGAGACTTGGCGACCTTTTTGAAATGTAATGGCGACCCATATTTGGGTCCCAACTCATAGGTTCAGAAACCCTGGTCTAGAGGATTATCCTTTTTGAAGGAAATACCTGCAGGAGGCAGTTCTTGGGGAAGAAATCTCAAAAAATATCCTCTTGTGGAGTTCTTCCCCTATTTTTCCTTTGGGGATGAAGTTTTTCTCCTTGAGGAAAACACATGCATGTGCTGCCAAATATGGAGGATTCCTGGGTACTGCATACATATTGTTTCTTTAAATCTGTGCTAAAGAGCCAGAGGTAAGATTAAGATGGTGGAATCCCCATGTATAAAGCAGACACATGTAGAATGGGCATAAGGCTAATATTATCTCCTTTATTCTAATAAAGTTCCTTGTTCAGTGTGTGAAGAAAGCAACTCTTTTTCTTTAGCACTGTCCTAGAACACCACTGATCTGTGGGGAAATGGTGCTGTAGTTTTAATACATTTCCAGCCCCTGTCTCTGTCCATATTATATTTTCTAGGAGTTCTCCACTCACACAGCCCAACTCTATCTCAAGCCTGTCCAGTCTTCTTCTCTCAACCCAGGGACCTGACTAGTTGTGAATCAGAGACACAAAAGGTACAGCCTTTGCGGAGCCCAAAAGAGGTCTGGATTCCCTTTTCCTGCCTTTATTGCAGGACAGAGGAGATCTGAGTGCAGAGATTCCCCTCTGTGCATGGACCTCCTGGTAGGGAGGATATAGATCATAGTTATTCAATGAGGAGTTTAGGTCAGTAGGTGGTTTTATAGCAGCATGAACGGCAATGTGTAGGCACCCCAGCATAAATTGTGATACAAAAGGATTAACTCATCTATTCATTTGCTTGTATTGCTCTGCTTTTAGCCTTTTCTTAATAAGGGAACATTAATAGTGACCTGAAGAAATGCATGAGAGGCTTTGTTATACTTTTAACACATAAAAGGTTGCTTTTTTTTAAATGGAGAAAACACATTATGTACCTCAGTAACCTGTTAGGAAGCTATGCATAACTTGCAGTAAATACTAAGCAAGGGTATGTCTACACTACCCTCCTAGTTCGAACTAGGAGGGTAATGTAGGCATACTGCACTTGCAAATGAAGCCCGGGATTTGAATTTCCCGGGCTTCATTTGCATAAGCGGGGAGCCGCCATTTTTAAAACCCCGCTGGTTTGAACCCCATGCAGTGCGGCTACACGGGGCTCGAACTAGGTAGTTCGAACTAGGATTCCTTGAGGTGTACCGGTAGTTTGGAATAGGAATCCTAGTTCGAACTACCTAGTTCGAGCCCCGTGTAGCCGCGCTGCACGGGGTTCGAACCAGCGGGGTTTTAAAAATGGCGGCTCCCCGCTTATGCAAATGAATCCCGGGAAATTCAAATCCCGGGCTTCATTTGCAAGTGCGGTATGCCTACATTACCCCCCTAGTTCGAACTAGGAGGGTAGTGTAGACATACCCCCAGTTACTCTCTGTATGCCCAAGAATTTTACACAAGGTAAATACTCTCAGTAAATTATTACAGCTACAATTCATCTGAGAACCCAGCAAAGGATTAATAAGCATTTGTATTAGGGAGGTTTGCAATAGTTTCTATCCTGTCCTCCCCCTGGATAGACAAGGTAGATGAGGTAATATTTTTTATTGGCATTACTTTAAAGAATCAGCTGTGATTTTTGTTCTGATAATAGGTCTGTTTTATCAGATACGAGTTAGTAGGGATGACAGGTGTTGTTTCCCCTATTTCATCAGAGCATGCAACAATAGCTAACCTGAGAGATATTCTGAAATGTTGTATTCTTTATTTTAAACAAAGCTTTTTTTCTTGGTGACTGCATTGTTCTCTAACTCGAGAAGCATCAGAATGTTCAGATATGTACATTCCTTAACTAATCGCCAAAATTGTAAATCAATAATCAGATTAGGAGCTTCCTGCAGAAAGCAAGGGATTTGGTCTCCTTGACTGACAGCAGTAATGTAGTTCATTATTAGGATTAGTTCTTTCAAAAGACTCTTCAGATTACAATAATATGTGCACTAGGACATTTTTCTCCTTAGGTATCTCTTCCAGCCCTTTAGTTTGACTTGTGCAGTGGTGTATTACTTGGTGTGTCTTCTCCCCAGATCACTGGACAAACCAAAGAAAACATGATATTTGCTTCTTAAATTGATAGAATTTGGCATTTTGAAAGAAGCTCCCAGCAGGCTGGCCTCTGCTGCTGAAATATGTCAGTAGCCATCTCTCCTCATTACCCAAATGGCCTTTTGGATGAATGGCAGCAGCAGTCTTTCCTTGTTAGTGCTAGTTAGCTGAACGCTCATCACTATTGTTTTAGCATAATTATCTTTAGGGTTAGCTGGAGGCCAGACTGTTTCCTATTCACGCTACATGCTGGAGTTGATTTTTGTACAAAACTGTTAGCACTAAAGCATGGAAACAGACTGTGAATAGGAAGAACTAATACATCACTTACCCAGACTGAATATGCAAGGGAACATTTTTTTTCTTTTTTAGAAGGCATAATTTTAAAAATTCTCTGAAGTGTAAAAAGCTATTGTTATGTCAAATCAAATAATTTTTGTGTGTCTTATCAGGGAAGTAGTAATGAGTATATTTCCAGGAATGTTTGTATCTCTTGACTTGATTGAACTAAACATAATCTTTTGACATTGCATCTCTGAGAGGAGGAAGAAAGAGAGAGATGTGTATTGTTCAAAATTTACGAACTCTGCAGTGATTATGTTGATGAAAGGTTATAACAATAGGAATCTTTTGCTAACTGGAAGCTGTGCCTCAAATAAAGGGGAGGGAGAAAAAACCCTACTTTTAATCTCTTAATGAGATAACATGTTACATATCCATTTACTGTAAGATTCCAGTCCACTGCTGGCTGCAGTCAGATTGATTATGTAATGATGTTATTAGTATTATGAAATAGAGTGCTAATTGCAATTAATTCACAGGGACATGAGCACTGCAGAGTCCATTCAACTTCTCCCAAGAAAGCATCTATTTGTATTGTTCCAATAAATTTTGACATTTCCTTTTTAGGTCAACTGGTAAAACCAAATGTGGTGGTAAGAATACATACTTTAAGGATGAGGTTTTGCTTGAAAGAGTGTGATTATTTAATACAACATTTTAATTATGCAATACCAGCTATTAAAATTCACAGTTTAAAAACTAAGGCTCTGATTCTGCAATATGCCCCATGCAGGGACTGCCCATGGAGAGCTCATTATAGGATCAGAGCTTCAGGTACTTATAAGAGTAAAGAGAGGCAACATGATAAAATGTCACAATTGCACTGTCATGGGTGAGCTTTTACAAAGGAAAACCTCATCCTATCTTAAAAGGAGTACTAGCTACAGCCAGGGGCGGCCCTAGACTAGATGCCAGAAACTGGCGCCCTATGCAAACCATGCAATCGGCACCCTCTTCCCCTCTCCCCCCCCCCCCCAGCCCCAAAGGCAGATATAGGCTGAGGTTTTTGATAAACTAGGAAACACGTTGCCCCTATTTTCCATTTAATGTATTTTAAGCATATTTATTTAAACAGGCATAATTATTCGGTTTCTGAAATCAGATTAAAATAGAGACTCGAAATTTTCAGAATAGATTTGTACATGACAGCTAGATGATATTTCAGTACGATTTCAAATAAAAATGCATTACAAATGTTAATTATAATTTTTATTATTACAAATCCAAAATAGTTCATTCCGTTATCCTGCTTTAACTTCTATTACTACCACATCGCCGGGGGGGGGGGGGGGGGGGGGGGGGGGCGGCTGGGGATGGAGTTCTGTGGCTGGGGAGAAGGGGGGGCTGGGAGTGGAGTTCTGTGGCTGGGGACAGGGGAGTGGGGAGAGGGAACAGGGTGCCAGTGGGGGGAGAGAGTCCCCTGCAGCCGCCTCCTCCCAGGATTTCCCCCTCCCCAGAGGGAAGCTGGCGCGTGCCTCTCCCATGGTACAGGGAATCCCTGCACGGGCCTCTCCCCGGGCCGAGCCCCCCCTCCCGCGGTGCAGGGCAAGCTGCCACGCTCCTCCTCCGGGGCCAACGCCAGGCGTTACAGGAAGGGGAAGGGGAAGTGGCAGGGAATTTTGCACCCCATGTAACTTGGCACCCTATGCAGTGCCGAGTTTGCCTATAGGCATGGGCCGCCCCTGGCTACATCACTGTTTAGGTTCCATGACAGGCCAATTTAGAGGCTAGGGCAGGAAAGACAAAGATAGAAATGGTGCAAGCATGGGGAATAAGGGACTGTAGTAGAGCTATTCTCCAGGGAGCCTAATGAGCAGGGTGGAACTCAGATAGGCTAACTGGCTATGATTCCTGATTGGATGGAAGAGTCAGCAGACTGGTTCTTAGGCCCAGTAGCAGTGGCCAAAGTGGCTGTTCCAAACTTTTGCCCACTTCTGCAAGAACAGTCATACTCTGTCCATCTTGCTCAGTATCCTGTCTTCCAACAGTAGCCAATGCCAGATACTCCAGAGGGAGTGAACAGAAACAGGTAATCATCCCATAATTCCTCTCCTATCATCCATTTCTCGCCTCTGACACCCCATTCCTACCCATTCTGGCAATTAAGTATTGATGGACCTAACCTCCATGAATGTATCTAGTTCTTTTTTGAACCCTGTTAAAGTCCTGGTCTTCACAACATCCTCTGGCAAGGAGTTCCACAGGTTGACTGTGCGCTGCATGAAGAAGTACTTCCTTTTGTTTGTTTTAAACCTGTTACCTATTAATTTCATTTGGTGATCCATAGTTCTTATGTTATGGGAACAAGTACTCTTCCTTATTCACTTTCTTCATACCTGCCATGATTTTATAGACCTCTATCATATCGTCCCTTACTCTCCTTTTTTCTAAGCTGAAAAGTCCAAGTCTTTTTAATCTCTCTTCATATGCCATCCATTCCAAACCACTAATAATTTGTTGCCCTTTTCTGATCTTTTCTAATGCCATGTTTTTAGATGAGGCCACCACATCTGTAAACAGTATTCAGATGTAATAACTGCTGTGCCCACCTGCAGCCTGTCTTTTTCAGTCTGAGACTCAGCCCCTACTCCTGTCTTTTACCAAGCCTTGCACCTGTCTTGTCTAACGCCAAGTAACCATGTTCTGACCCTCAGCTCCTCTTATTAATTGGAACATAAATAAATCCTACCAAAAATGCCACACAAAAATGCCAATCACATGGGAGACAGCATAGCTCTTCCTGGAAATCGCTATAATAAATTAGTGATAGTCACTGTATCAGCCCAGGGATTTCAGTTTATCTCCCAATACTTGTAGGAATTTCTCTAACTCCACATATAGATCAATGGGCAAACAGGAAAAATCAATATATTCATAGCTTTCTAAGTTATCATCAGGGTGACTTTCTCCCCTTGCTGTGTTATGCTGAATATGCATTTAACAGTGCAATCCATGCCTTGTCCCAGTGTAGTCCATTTATCCCCCTCTTCCATCCAGATTTACCGGTGATTTCTCCAGTACCAGACACCATGGCTTCACCCTCTCATCTATACCACATGGACCACGAGCTAAAGGAACATTTGCAGTCCTCTGAAGAAGCCTATAAACATCCATAACAGTCTTTAGACAAGAGGGCTATGTCTACACTGGCCACTTATTCCGGAACATCAGCCGAAAACTGTTCCGGAAAAGGGCCAGTGTAGACAGCACAGTAGTGTTTTCCGCAAAAAAGCCCCGATCGCAAAAATGACGATCGGGGCTTTTTTGTGGAAAAGCGCGTCTAGATTGGCCACGAACGCTTTTCCGGGAAAAGTGCTTTTCCGGAAAAGCATCCTGCCAACGTAGATGCACTTTTTCCGGAAATACTTATAACGGAAAACTGTTCCATTTTAAGCATTTCCGGAAAAGGGTGCCAGTGTAGACGTAGCCGAGGAGTATCTGGTCTATTAAATCTACAGTGGTTAGTGAGACAGGGGAAGGCTCCATTCCTGATTGACTGAGAATGTTGTAGTTCAGAAAGCAGTCTTGGGAATGCTCTGCCCTATTGAGAGAGTTCTGCCCTATTGAGAGAGTTCAGAAATAAGTGGAGAATCCAAGCCTGAGGCCCATAGGAGAAGCCCATGAGCATGTAGGGGTGTTACTGATAGGAATCAGGGCTCGCATCAGAACCGGTATCCAGGCAACTTAACAAGTGCAGCTGGCTTGTAGTAGGTTGCCTAATTGGCTACTTTGTCTGATTGGTGGGAAGAGTTAGCAGAGGGGCTGGTAAGCCCAGGAATAGCAGTAGTTCAATGCCTGGCAGTTCAAAACATTCATCTACAACTGTGATTTCTCCTGCTTGTTCCCAGCTTTGCTCCAACTTCCTCTTGCCTTCAACCCAGCCATGCTCCTACTTCGCCTCATTCTAGATAACCTAGCTCTGACCTTCAGCTCTGATTCCTGACTTCAGCTTTAACCCTTTGCTCTGGCATCCGATCTTTGACTCTGACCATTGATGCCTATTCCTGGTTGCCAACCACTAGGCAAGACCCCATATCTCAGTCTCTGATACCATCCTCTGTTCCAAAAAATTATTTGATGATTCAATGAAATATTTTTAGTGTTAGTAGGCAGTTTTTATGCATTATTCAAATTACAGTTAAGGCAATTTATTCAGGCTCAAACAGATCTTGAAATGGATTTTAAAACAATCAGCTGCAGAAAAAAAAGAGATGGGTGGGAGCATATAAGATATGTATACAAATAACTATATATTTTATATCTTAGTACTGTAGATTTATATTTTGTGATCCCAAAGTACCACTTGCAAGAATATAGCTTAGCCTTGAGAATTACTTTAATTAAGCTCATAAACAGGGTGAATATCAAGCTGCTCATCAGGAAGATTTTTCCAAGTACACTTAGTAGAAATTAAATTCCTATGGAAGTATATTATTTCAGTCTTCACAGGTGCATGTCTTACAGCTATTTGAGGATTTTTGAAAGTTGACACGTAATCTAGTGAGACTGTCATGCAACCCACATTGTTACTAAAGTTAAGTTGCATCGTTATTGTTATTTAGCTTTTCAGAAGGAGTATATCCTTCTGAATAGATTTGATTTTCTCCAGCTACTTATACTGGTAACATCTTTGTGTGCTGAATAACTGAACCTTACTGTAATCTGCAATGGATTTATTGCTCTTGCCTTCAGAGTCATAATCGGTGTACTTAGTGGTACCAGTAGACATACTAGCTTCGACAAGCAGTATGCAAAATTTTGTTTTTAAAACCCAGACAGCTCCTCAGGGTTTGGGTACAAACTCAAGCATACTCCCCTTCACTCTTGAACAAGAACTAAGTAAAAATTGAGAAAGAGTCTCAGGATTAGGCCAATATGTATGAAAAACTACATATTTATTTTGGATACATTTAAAAAAGGGGTCTGGGGAATCATCTCAAGCTCAAAGAACAGTTAAGCACATGCTTATTTTAAGTAAATGAGTAGTCCCACTCACTTCAATTTTGTGAGTAAAAGTAGGTGATAGTAAGTGATGTTAGGCTCGGAGAAGAGAGGATACCAGTATTATTGTTTTGGAGGGGGAAAATCCATATACAGTAATTTCTTTTTCTGGCATCTTGAGAACTTACCTGGGAGCCCCTGGCTGTGTCTAGACTGGCAAGTTTTTCTGCAAAAGTGGATGCGTTTGCACAAAAACTTGCCAGCTGTCTACACTGGCCGCTTCATTTTGCATAAAAGCACTGACGTTCCACTGTCCAAAATCAGTGCTTCTTGCGCGAATGCTTTGACGTTCCCATTCGGGCAAAAGCCCTTTTCTGGAAATGTTTTTGCGCAAGAGGGCCAGTGTAGACAGCTAAAAACTGTTTTGTGCAAAAAAGCCCTGATGGCGAAAATGGCGATTGGGGCTTTCCTGCGCAAAACCGCGTCTAGATTGGCACGGACGCTTATCCGGAAAAAGTGCTTTTGTGGAAAAGCGTCCATGCCAATCTAGACGGTCTTTCCCACAAATACTTTTAATGGAAATACTTTTCTATTATAAGCATTTGCAGAAAATCATGCCAGTCTAGACGTAGCCCCTGTGTTTACCTCAAGAGCAGAGTTAACCAAGAGTGGAGTCTACATTGAGTAACTAAGTAGATTGGCTTGATTGTCCTCTCATGTACACAGCAGCTTCAGCTGAGTTACTCTTGACCTGCACTGGTATAAATCAAAAGGCTGATGTTTTAATCTGGCACACAAGACTCAGACAGAAACTTCCTATTTTGATTGCAGGAACTTTGCCATATGGCTTGACAGAGAGCTTCTCATTTATCTGGGAGGGTCTGTGCTAAGAAGTGGATCGTACTGTCATCATAAAATAATAGGTAAGATATTTTTCCTATAAAGCACATTTTAAGTCAAAATAATCACTGAGAAAACCTGAAAACAAAATTAATCAATAGTCCTCTGTCCCAGCCTTTAATGGAATAAACATTCCTTGGGAAGCAAATGGGAAATTGAGAAAATAAACCATCTTTGGTGAAGAAAATAATGGCCCATTTATCTCATAGTTTTTTTTGCTGCTGCACATTAATGTAGTATCTACTTGCCATCCATGTAAAATAAAATTGGCAGCACCAAATTTTCAAGTGGACTTCATAATGAGGAAAAGGAATTTGGAATGAAGTGTTGACTAGAGAGAGGATAAAACATACATATTTTTTTATTTAAAAATAAAGGAAAACATTCATGATTGTAACATTCAATTTTATTTACTTTGTGGTTTCTCGTTAAATCATATAAGTAGCATCTTTGCAGCATATTGTAAAGCAATCAAAGCAGCCTTATCCAGATGTCCTGAAGGCCATTTTCTAGTCATTCCTATTTTATCCAGCTCATTGTAGCATTTCCATACAGATTTCTGCTATAGAAGATCATAGGTAAAATTCTGGCTCAATTTATGTCAATGGTTTTCAATGAATTTCATTCCACAATGGCTCTTTCCAATGGCTTGTCTAATTATTGGGTACCCACTAAGTTATATGTGCTATTTGCCTCTTAAAAGAAAAAAAATAGCTAAATTTTATTTTAAGCCATATTATGTATGTTACATGATGGTGTGTGATGAATGGAGTTGGGTCCTTGTGATGCAAAATAGTAAAAAATTGTTTTCATCTTTATTTAGTGAACGAACTTTCATATTTGACTGTCTCCAAAATCTAAAGGAATAATTAGGTAGGAATGTAGCATATTACTACTCTTGGCAGGTGGTGGAAAACTGGTGTTATTGAGGTTAGAACACCAAAATGATTTTTTATTTATTTCCTTCCTTTTTTTCTATTATCACTTCTCATCTCAGCTAATCTTGCATATCTCTGTGCTTCATGCTCACCTGTATTATGTGCTATGTCAATGCTCCAACCTTATCTCAGCGGGTCCCAGGAGGATGGCACTTGCCTCAGAGGCTCCCTGTGACCCTCAGTGTAGCCAGTCTCTCTAGAGGCAAGAGTTACAGTCTATTAAAGAGCCATCCTTACCCATACTCAGACTATGCAGTTGTGTAGGGCACTGGAAAATCTGGGGCATTTCTGGGTCTTAATGTCCATCCACCTACCTCTTGCTATCCCTGTTCTGAAACAAAATACAGCTACCCTAGACTAACACGGCTACATTTCTATCACTATCCCTGTTCTGTGGCTCTGCTTCCTCTGGAGAGGATCTAGTTAACTTAAAAGTAAAGAAGCCTGGCAGACCTTTTAGTAGATAATCAAACCTGTGAAAGAGCAATTCAAGTGTTATTGAAGCCATTTAACAGGCATTTGCCAACCCAGGTATATGCTGTCCTTTTTTGAATTTACTGAGCCACAACAGACTGGTAATTATATACCATCTTCAGGACCTGGGTGTGTATGAATTACATGCCCTTTCCATTTTGTATTTTCAATAAACACAGGATATTGCCTTGTCCACTGAAAAAGATCCTGTGTGCTTTTTATAAGCATAACAGCAGGACCTTTTACCAGCAGTGGAATGTGGGAACACAGCAGGCCAGTTTGTATTTGACTTTAGTCCTGCAGCCGACGGGGAATATTAGTTGGTGATGCCTACGTGGAGTTGTGAACACAGGTGTGTACCTAGTGCGGTTCACCTCATCCCTGAAGCTTGTCCTTTCTGTGAAGTGAAGGAGACCCTGGTGTATATATAACTTCAGTGCAGCAGGTTGCAGCTCCTCTTCCTGCTCCTATGGAACCTCTTACTGAAGTTTTGCCTTCACTTTTCACTTATTTATTTATGCGCAGCCTATTAGAGGCCCTACATAGTTATGGGACCTCCTCGTCAACTTTTCCAAGCTATCGTCATTCATAACATCAAGGAAAGGAGTTTGACTGAGAGAGGGGCTGCGACTATAAGGCCTATTTCCATTCTTTTATCCATTCATGTATCTGATCAGAGTTCCTCTGACCAGCATTTGCTGTCTCTCTCAATGTCTTTAAGGGGCGGAAGGCACTATCTGGAGTTCTCTGTTTGGTGACCCCTTGGGTTCCCTTGCTTTGACCTTTTGAACAATATACCTATCCTCGTTTTCCTTTTTGTTTTCCCAAGTAATCAGTTGCATTCTCAGGCATGGTAGATCCTACCCAAAAGGTGGGAGAGGGTGCTTTGTCTGTGGGAAGGCATATGTCAGCCCACTTCCTGGATCCCAAAAGGACTGCTTTATTGTACCCAACTGATCTGGGTCTGTCATAGTACAGTGTAGTGGGATTTCACTAGCAAGCTCATTGATTTCTGAATACTGTATAATTTCCCCTTACAAATGCAGCATTTGAAAATTCTGATCTGGGGAGTATCCATGTAGGAACAAGACAGATTGTGGATCCTTGTGTTTCTAAAGGATGTGGATTCTTAAATCAATCACTGTTGTTTGATGACATACTCTTTAGCCAAATGATCATCAACAAGTCCAGCTGGCAGGCTGGCTGGTTGCTAAGACACTGGCTGGTGACAAGGTGAGCTAAGATTCTGCACAGTGATTGTGGAAAAAGTGGAACAGAGCCTTAGGGTGCCACTAGTTGACAAGTAACCAAGGAGCTCCACGGCTTTCGGGAATCAACTCTTTTCTGCAAAGCTCTTTTCCCTTAGATCAGTTTAATTTGCACAATCCCAGCAATAGAGATTTTTATTATAAATCAGATAAAACCCTTCTTTATAATCACATTTTTTAAAAGATCCAATCAATTTTAAACTATACATAAAAGGCATTTTAGGACATTCTATGACGTTTTTCAAAGCTGTAATTGCTATTTTTAGTGGCGCCTTTTTGTGACTCTCAAATTTAAAATTTATTGTTTCAGTCCATTAATATATAGTAAATATAGCACAGTTAGAGCCTGTATCTAAAAATCCAAACTTAAACCTCTATTTTAGATCTGGGTGGGCTCTTGTAGATGTTTATTCATATCACAAAATGTATGTATACACCCTTATTTACTGTGTGGAAGTTCACAGAGTATGGGAACTCAAGACTGGACATAACAGGACCCAAGATCTTTAAAAAAAAAAAAAAAAGCACAAGCATTTCTCTGTGCCCATGTGAATTCCCATTTTTACTCCCCCTGGGATTCCATGCTCATTCCAGGGATCCATGCAGCTGCATTTATTTGTATTTTAGTAGAGCCTAGATTTCAACATAATGGATCTATTCAAACCAAGTCAGCTGGAAGCATAAACAGAGTGCAGGGAATGAATCTTAGCCTGAGGCAGGATATGTATAGAATAAAGTACAATAGGTTAGGCCATTGTTACAATGTTTGTTGGGAGAGCAGAAGTGGGCAAACTTATCTAAGGGTACATCTATATGCCTCTGTTGCCAGAGGCATGTAGATTAGGCTACCAGACATAGGAAAATGAAGCGGCGATTTAAATAATCGCCGCTTCATTTAAATTTACATGGCTGCCGCGCTGAGCCGACAAACAGCTGATCAGCTGTTTGTCGGCTCAGCGCGATAGTCTGGACGCACGGGTGTCGACATCAAAGGTATTTGTCGACCACCCAGGTATGCCTCCTGGGATGAGGTTTACCTGGGTGGTCGACAAATACCTTTGACGTCGACACCCGCACGTCCAGACTATCGCGCTGAGCCGACAAACAGCTGATCAGCTGTTTGTTGGCTCAGCGCGGCAGCCATGTAAATTTTCCTATGTCTGGTAGCCTAATCTACATGCCTCTGGTGACAGAGGCATGTAGACTAGACGTACCGTAAGATACATACACACACTCTACTTCCTATGGCCTATAAGCAATGACAAGCAGAGCCTATGTGCTTTCCTATTCAGCAGCTTACTTCCTGGCAAGCCACAGTGACTACGTCTACACTGGCATGTGCGTTTCCGTAAAGGATGTGCTTTTGCGCAAGAGCATCTATGCCAGTGTAGACGCTCTCTTGTGCAAGAAAGCTCTGATGGCCATTTTAACCATAGGGCTTTTTTGCGCAAGAAATTCATGTTGCCTGTCTACACTGGCCTCTTGGGCAAGAACAGTTATGCAAGAGGGCTTATTCCTGAGCAGGAGAATCAGAGTTCTTGCGCAAGAAGCACTGATTTCACACCTTAGAACATCAGTGTACTTGTGCAAGAACTCGTGGCCAGTGTAGACAGGCAGCAAGTTTTTGCGCAAAAGTGTCTGCTTTTGCGCAAGATCACACCAATATAGACACAACCAGTATGTATCTACTTGTAGTAAGACAAGCCACACTCTGGGACTTCTCTGCAGGGTCGCAATATCCACATGGCATGTTTCTGAATTGGCAAGCTGGCAATGGCACACAGAATTTTGTCTTGCAGACAAGCCTTTCCAGTAGCACTGAAACAGGATCCAGAATTGGCGGTTTGAAATGTTTAAAACCTCAACGTGGGGAGTGCATATATAGCTCAGAGCTACCTTTGCGCATCTCTTGCGTGAGTGCAGGAATGGAGAATTAAACCCAGTATCTCTTAGGGTATGTCTACACTACCCCGCTAGTTCGAACTAGCGGGGTAATGTAGGCATGCCGCACTTGCAAATGAAGCCCGGGATTTGAATTTCCCGGGCTTCCTTTGCATAAGCCGGGCGCCGCCATTTTTAAATCCCGGCTAGTTCGAACCCCGTGCCGCGCGGCTATACGCGGCACGGAGTAGCTAGTTCGGATTAGGCTTCCTAATCCGAATTAGCTGTACTCCTCATTCCACGAGGAGTACAGCTAGTTTGGATTAGAAGCCTAATCCGAACTAGCTACTCCGTGCCGCGTGTAGCCGCGCGGCACGGGGTTCGAACTAGCTGGGATTTAAAAATGGAGGCGCCCAGCTTATGCAAAGGAAGCCCAGGAAATTCAAATCCCGGGCTTCATTTGCAAGTGTGGTATGCCTACATTACCCTCCTAGTTCAATTTAGGAGGGTAGTGTAGACATACCCTTAGAGGGGCATGCTTTACATAAACCTGGTCTACGCTGGGAATTTAGGTCAAGGTTAGCTGCATTAGGTTGATTTTCTAAACAATGAGTCTACACTAGCAAGCCTGATCCATTGACTTTAAGGACCATTAAAGTTGTTTTCTACACTCCTGCTTTTATGAGGATAAACTACTAAATTCAACCTTGAATGATCGACTTTCCGGTAGTGCAGACACAGCACTGTGAAAGTAAACATTCTTGGCCTCCAGGAGGAGTCCCAGAGTGCCCTGTGAAGACTGCTTTGTCCACAGTTTTCAGCTTGACAGCTCTCCAGTTGAACAGGAAAAGCCCCAGGAAAATTGGAATTTCATTTCCTGTGTCTCCAGCATGGTGAGCAGACCTCAGTGCAGGCAGCACATCTCAGCAGCACACGTGACTATGAATTCTAGAAGTTCCATGAGCTCCATGAGTTCACAGGGTCACAGACGAGCACCAGCATGGAGCATGCAGAAGATCCTAGACCTCACCGCTGTGTGTGGTGAGAAATCTTTTTTTGCAGAACTACAAATCAGCAAAAGAAATGCAGATATCTACGCCAAGATCGCAAAAGGCATGGATGGCAAAGGATATTTCTTCCATTTTAAGATATTCAGACAGCCACAGGCAGCAGTGGGCAGGACACTGTGGAGAAAAAGGAGGAGGAGAAGAATTGTCAACAGGCAAGCAGGGCAAGCAATGTCACAGAGATCCAAGAACTTTTTGTAACCTTGGAGACAATCCCCTCTTCCCAGGAAGTCTCACAGTAGAGCATTGATCCCAGGGAGGACACTTCTGATGATTTCACTTTTTTTTATCTTGCTACAAGTGGATAAGGCAATCAGATGTGATCTGTGGTAGCCACTGGGCCTAAACAGCAGGGAGGGGGGTTCCCCAGAACAGCTTGTTTATGTGTCTGGAGATAAATTGGGAATCCTCTCTGCACTTTTCCATCAAGCTTTCATAGAGAGACTCTTGAATCCTTCTCACAAGGTTTCTGGGGGCCCCTGCTTTATTTCATCCTCCACAGTAGGACACCTTTCCATACCAAAACAGCAATAAAAGTGGCCTGGCATCATTGCCACACAAAGCAGAGCAGCATAGGTCTAGATTTCTGATCACATTCAGTCAGCATCTGTTCCCTATCACTCCCTGTGATTCAGAGAAGACTGATTTTTCACATGGCAACCAGGATAAAGCAGGGGAAGCTGTTAGCTGATGCCTCTGCAGTAAACCTCCATCTTCTCATCCACAATGAAGCTGGGGAAGACAGAAGAGATGTTCAAGGAACAAATACTCCTGTGGGAAGGGGAAGTTGCACTCTCCTGGCAAAGGAGGGTTGCCAAACACATGGGTGCCATGTGAGCCCCTGCCCTGCTCAGCCACTATGCCAGGGCTCCATCCACCCACCCACCCACAGGTTCGTGTTCTGGCCTGTTTCTTACCATGCCTGCCACCAAGCTGCTCCCCTAAGAAGTCTGAGGTGTACCTGCTTCATAATGGCTATTTAAAGTCATAACTGTGGCCTCGTACATAACACAACCCTATTGTCCTGTAAAGTCTGCCCTTCACTTTTCATTACAGAAGAAACAACAATGAGTCTGCTCCTCACTCCCTTGGCCCCACCAACTGTCTGCTTTGCACAAATGTGCAGGCGAAAACGAAGTAGGGAAGAGATGTTCAAGGAGCAAATGCAGTCAGCCAACTGGGGCAGGGAATGTTTAAGCAAGTGGAGGAATACACTGCTAGAGGAGATGTGAGCAGAACATGAGGAAAGGAGAGCATGTGGAGAACTGGAAGTGAAGCACCGTAAGAGACTCTTGTCATCCATTGTGGCAGTGATGGACCATATCATGGCTTTCCACGACACATACGTGAACAGACACCTCCTCCAGCACTTGCACACCAATGTTCCCTCCTCACCAAGCTTCATAGCCTCCTCTCATGGGGGCCCTGCAATATGGGGCAGAGGGGAGGTGTCACGGGGTGCGGCCCCAGTCCGTCGCCCCCCTTGCTTTGCTAACAGTCAGGTTGTGCACAATGCACCACTTGCTTGCGTACCTCCTCGGCGGAGTGGGGGGTCCGGGCCCACCCTCACTCCGGACCCCGACCCAGGGCCCTGACACCGAGAGCGTACCTCTCGGTGGTAGCAGGGGGGTAATACCCCAAACGCACCTGCTCCCGGGATACACGACCCGCCCTGGGTCCTCCTCCACTCCGCTAGGCCGCTCGGCCTATTTGGTCACCCCGACCGGCCCCTTCCCTTCCGGGGCTGTTCCTTCCGCCACCTTCCACTCGTCACCCTCCCTTCGCTTTCCTTCTCCTCTCCCCTTGCCGCTCTCACCCCGCGCCCTTTCTACTCCCCCGGCTCTTCCGGGTTCCCCCTCCCCCTCCGTCGTCGCGGTTGTGACGTCCTCCGCCGCGTTCCCGGGCGCGTCGTGATGACGCGTCCCGGCCGCCCCGGCCCCGCTTCCTCGATCTCCGGGCCCTGCCGCGGCCGCGCCTAGCTCCCCGGCGGTCCCCGTTATCGCCCGCGAGTGGCGGGGCGGTCTTGCCCCGTCACAGGAGGTCAAGGACAGCCTCACACTCAGCCCCCAGGATGCATCGCAAAGCAAAAGGCTGTCATTTTCACAATTGTGAACACACCTGCCCTCCAACCCCCGAAGTTCCCACTGTGAATTCCTTTTCTGTCAGTTATGTTTCCCTAAATAAAAACACATTATTTCTGAACAACAGTCTCTTTGCTTGTTGAAGGGTGGTGTGTGTGTTATAGGCAAGCACACTGAATGCAGGGATACCTGGTTGAGAGCAACATGCATGACTTTCAAAAATGGCCATTCCCAAAACTGTCTTTCAAAGCCTCTCTGATTTACACTGCCCTATGCTGTGCTCTTATTATTGCTCTGGTGTCCAGCTGCTCAAAACCCCTGGCTGTGCTATTTGCCTCATCTGCCCACCCTGTCAGATACTTTTGTCCCTTACTTTCCCAAATATTATGGAGCACACAGTAGGCTGCCACCATAATGGGAATGTTGCATTAGCTGAGGTCTAACCCAGTCAGACTGCAGAACCTTGCCTCTATACCCAGAAGCACATTCTGCCACCATTCTGTACTTGCTCAGCCTGTAGTTGAAGTGCTCCTAACTTCAGTATAGGCTGCCAGTATATGGCTTCATGAGCCATGGGAGCAAGGAGTAGGCTGGGTCACCAAGAATCACTATTGGCATTTCAATGTCTCCAATGGTAATTTTGTGGTCTGGGGAAAAAAGTTCCCGATTGCAGCTTGGCAAAGAGGGAGGAGTGCCTAAAGATGTGTGTGTCATGCATCTTTCCTGACAATGCCATATTGCTATCCATGAAATGGCCCTTGTAATCCATCAGCCCCTACAGCACCATCAAGAAGTACCCCTTGCAGTTAATGTGCTCCTGGCCAACAGGGGCAGATGACCGTTTTGCGGGACCCTGGGCAGCATAATTCCGCGGGGACCCCCCCTTTGCCACGGCGCATGCGCGGGGCTTTCTGAAGCGTGGGGCCCGGGGCGGCCGCCCTGTTCGCCCTGCCCTATATCCGCCCCTGCTGGCCAAGGTGGTCAGGTGCTAAGATGGGGATGTGCATTCCATCTATCATCCACCACAGTTAGGGGGAACCCCGGCATGTCAAAACCCTCCACTTTGTCCTCCATGCTTCTCAGAGTCACTATGTGCTGGACAGTTTTGGTCCCTGCATGTCCCAGGAACATAACCTGGAATGCACAGGGATGCAGGCACTGTGGAAAGCTACCCACATTGCATCACTCTCAAAGTTGATGATAGCCACTGTGCTGGGGATGTGCTACTTTGAACTACATGGAACTCTTAAGCACAGTAGGAGCATGCACCTTTGACTTTAGAAAATTGGATGCTAAAAAGTCAGCCTTAATAAATTTGACCTTATCTCATAGTATAGACATGGGCTTGCGAAATAATTCTGAAGAGAAAATATTTAAATTTGAAGTAATTTTGGAGTGATCTCAACTTGATGGGTAATATTCTGGTATTAGCATTGACTCTGGAATGTCAGTATTTTGAAAGAGCATTACATAATTTAAGAAAGAATTATGCAGGTACTTTAGAAAGCTGGTGGGGCAAGACAAGATCATTCACATTTAAAAAAAGAACCTCCTACAGGACTTTTTATTTAAGATTAGTCAGTCAGCATATGCAATGTCTTGTCACTTAATCACTTTTGAAGCACTAATTTAACATCGTAAGCACATAAAATCATAAGCACATAAATCATATTCCAAATAGGTCTGAGTACTCAACAATTCTCAGCAGCTGTGTGCAAGTTTCCAGTAGTTTTCTTTTTTTTTAATGAAACATATTCATACTTATTACCAGGTATATGCAGTAATTTTGCAGACAGTGTCGAGGATGTCAGTGATAGCTCTAGAAATGCCTCTCATTCATGTCTACTCTGGTACAAACTACCACTAAAAAAAAAAAAGCAATACAGAAAATAAAACAATTTATACAATCAGCTTTGCATGGAAACAATACTCTTTCAAGAGCTGTATTCCCTTTCCATTGTGTAGTCTTGTTATTCCATCTTCTGTTACCTACCTAATATGGTGTATGGTCAATGGTAGTTAGTGGTCGGATTTTGCCAGTAAGTTCTTCAAGGCAAACACTCTGCCATTGTAGATGTTGTGATGGAGCATCTGATCTGCACTGGCCCTTTAAGGGTTAAAACCTAGCCTTGAGGCAGATACAACCAATTAGGGCCCAGCTGCAGCTGTATAAATAAGGGCTCCTGGAGGGAAGAGCACACACTCTTCCTCTAGCTGGGAAGCAAGAGGGACCTGGCTACTAGGGAAGCTAGAGGCTTCTTGAGACACAGCAGTGCTGGGGAAAGGCAGGCAGGGCTGGGGAGCTCTGTTCTGATCTCACTCCCAGACTGCAGGGCCTGAGGCCAGGCCTGAGTGTTCTAGGGCTGGAAGGAGACAGCCAGGATAGAAAAAGTCAGCAAGTCCACAACCCCTGGCCAATGATCAGTGGCCACTTGAGACTGCAGTTTGTTCCTGAGGTAAGGTGCTAGATGATGACTGGTAGTGGGTCACTGAGACAAGGTGGGCACAGAGGGATTGAGGATTCTCTGGGAGGGGAAGACCCTAGAGTGCAGGGGCACTGAACTAGGACAGTATTAGGAGGGAAGGGCACTATGGGCAGGAGGGGGGTGTTCAAGGGCCGAAGAGCTAGTTCCCAGAGTGACCAACTGGAGGTACCGTGGGGGAGAGTGATGCCCTTTGACAATGTCTATGTTGCCTTACCCTTTTTAAGGATAATAATAGTTGAATTGCTGATCAACTACTCTGACTGGGACAAGGTTCTTATTAGGGATGTGAAGTACTAGTCGACTATTCAATAAGCTTTGAAACACTATGTGCAGGCTCCCCTGATGCCCTAGGGCTGTTGCTACGCTTCAAAGGCGGAGGTGCCCTATTGACTAATCGAATAGTCAATGCAAAACTCATTGACTATTTCATTAGTCAATTAGTCAATATTTAACATCCTTAGTTCTTACTCCAGAATAGGGCTACACAGAACTAAAATTATGGAGCTCATTATCTTGTGAGAAGCCTTGGGGTGACAAGGACAGTCAAACTGAAGACAAAGTGAACCTTGAGTCTCTCTAATAAAGTAATGAAAAAAACCAGAAAGGCCTCAAGCCACTCAACAAGATAGAGATATTACAATATCAGGATTATCTGTGGTAGTTTTGTTTGCTTAAGCAAATTGCATATTCGTACTCTTCCTTGAGGATCTGGTGGCTAGAGGCAAAGGACCAGCCCTGGCATGCAGTGGTATCCAATAGACTATGTTCCTCAATGAGTTGAAGGATCAAGTAATAGAAATCAGGCAATGATGGAAGAAGCCTAGAAAGGAACTCTAGACCACATAGTGGCTGCCTTCTCATAGGGCCTGAGCATTGTCACCAATATTTAAGACACCAGTATTTAAAAAGGGCTCTAGAGGCAATCCTGGCAATTACAGACCGGTAAGTCTAACTTCAGTACCGGGCAAATTAGTCGAAACAATAGTAAAGAATAAAATTGTGAAGCATGTAGAAGAACATAATTTGTTGGACAAAAGTCAACATGGTTTCTGTAAAGGGAAATCCTGTCTTACTAATTTATTAGAGTTATTTGAAGGGGTTAACAAACATGCGGACAAGGGGGATCCAGTAGATATAGTATACTTGGATTTTCAGAAAGCCTTTGACAAGGTCCCTCACCAAAGGCTCTTGTGTAAATTACATGGCCATGGGATAAGAGGGAAGATCCTTTCTTGGATTGAGAACTGGTTAAAAGACAGGAAACAAAGGGTAGGAATAAATGGTAAATTTTCAGATTGGAGAGGGGTAACTAGTGGTGTATCCCAACGGTCAGTCCTGGGACCAATCCTTTTCAACTTATTCATAAATGATCTGGAGGAAGGGGTAAGCAGTGAGGTAGTAAAGTTTGCAGATGATACCAAACTGTTTAGGATAGTCAAGACAGAAGCAGACTGTGAGGGACTCCAAGAAGATCTCACCAAACTGAGTGATTGGGCAACAAAATTGCAAATGAAATTTAATGTGGATAAGTGTAAAGTAATGCACATTGGGAAAAATAACCCCAACTATACGTACAGTATGATGGGGTCTAATTTGGCTACGACAAATCAGGAAAGAGATCTTGGCGTTATCGTGGACAGTTCTCTGAAAACTTCCACACAATGTGCAGCGGCGGTCAAAAAGGCAAATAGGATGCTAGGAATTATTAGGGAAGGGATAGAAAATAAGACCCATAATATCTTACTGCCCCTGTATAAAACTACGGTACGCCCACATCTTGAATACTGTGTACAGATGTGGTCTCCTCACCTCAAAAAAAGATATTTTGGCCCTGGAAAGGGTTCAGAAAAGGGCAACTAAAATGATTAGGGGTTTGGAACGGGTCCCATATGAGGAGAGGTTAAAGCGACTGGGACTTTTCAGTTTAGAAAAGAGGAGACTGAGGGGGGATATGATAGAAGTATATAAAATGATGAGTGGTGTGGAGAAGGCCGATAAAGAAAAGTTATTTATTAGTTCCCTAAATAGAAGAACTAGAGGACACCAAATGAAATTAATGGGGAGCAGGTTTAAAACTAATAAAAGAAAGTTCTTCTTTACACAGCGTGTAGTCAACCTGTGGAACTCCTTGCCAGAGGAGGCTGTGAAGGCTAGGACTATAATAGAGTTTAAAGAGAAGCTAGATAATTTCATGGAGGTTAGGTCCATAAAAGGCTATTAGCCAGGGGATAAAATGGTGTCCTTGGCCTCTGTCTGTCAGAGGCTGGAGAGGGATGGCAGGAGACAAATCGCTTGATCATTGTCTTCGGTCCACCCTCTCTGGGGCACCTGGTGCTGGCCACGGTCGGTAGACAGGATACTGGGCTAGATGGACCTTTGGTCTGACCCAGTACGGCCATTCTTATGTTCTTATGCTCAGTCCTGCATGACCAAATGTAGCATTTTTAACCACACAACATTGAGATGAACTTACTCAATAGGTGTTCTATTGACATGTGTAAATTGCTTAAGCCAATTTGCAATGATTCCCTGTTCCTTGTTGTAGCACCTACAGGCACACACTAACTTACTGTTAACTGAGCTCTCCTTAATTCCCAATATCTAAAGAGAACTGTTAGGCAATTTTATCTATGCCAAGGGTTACAGCCTACTTAACCACTGTTATGCTAACTTACACTTAAGCTAATGTCTTACAGGATACAGGCCTGCAGTTTTCTTGCATTACACCTATAGCTGAATATAATAAAAGCAGCTAACTATGAAGTCAATCCAGTGAATATAATAGGCAAGCTATGCCCTGTGGGCAACATCTCTGAATTGCTATGTACACCAATGGCATAGCAGAAATTACAATTGCACTGAACCTGTTCCTTGCATATCCCAGTTATAAGTTGCTTGGATTTTATATTTATGTTAAAAGCACATTACGGTTGCATAGCTGAACACTCAAAAGTCAGGAAACTGAATGAGGCAGGTGCTTGAGGAAAAATAGTATATTTTCATGGAAGATTGTATTATAATGTGCTCAAACACCAGGGCTCTGAATTAAGATTGGGCACAGGCAAACTTAATTCTGGTATTTCTTAAATCTGTGGTAGGATCTTAGATCTGCAGCACAGTTCTCTACTGCTTGAGCTAATGGAATAAATGGTAGCAGTGGAAGGTTGATATCTTTTGTGTAGCCCTGCCATGTGGGAGAACAAGCACCATTAAGGAACAATTGGTGGGAAGGTCCTGTTCAGCTTCTTTAGCTGTGGAATGAGGCATGCACCATGCAGGTGAAATCTTCAGCAATCCTAGCTGCTAACTTGAGCATGTGAGAACTGAGATTTTTAAAAGGCTTGGACAAATGTAGGTGAATTTTTACGGTGATGGCTAGACATCTCTTGACACTATGGCAGTCTTCGCCTCCCGATCCAGCCAAACCAGGTTTTTTGTTTTAGAGCCCTCAACAAAACAGCAGTGGAATTTTTAAAAATGAACCAAATTTGTCTTTTCCTAATCTCATTTTGAGAAATGGCTGTGCCATTTTATGTGAAACTTCTCAGAAATGTCACCCTGAGGTAGACATTCAGAATGGAAAATGTCATAGAATCATAGAATAATAGGACTGGAAGGGACCTCGAGAGGTCATCGAGTCCAGCCCCCCGTCCTCAAGGCAGGACCAAGCTCCGTCTACACCATCCCTGACAGATGTCTATCTAACCTGTTCTTAAATATCTCCAGAGAGGGAGATTCCACCACCTCCCTTGGCAATTTATTCCAATATTTGACCACCCTGACAGTTAGGAATTTTTTCCTAATGTCCAATCTAACTCTCCCCTGCTGCACTTTAAGCCCATTACTCCTTGTCCTGTCCTCAGTAACCAAGAGGAACAAATTTTCTCCTTCCTCCTTGTGACACCCTTTTAGATATTTGAAAACCGCTATCATGTCCCCCCTTAATCTTCTTTTTTCCAAACTAAACAAGCCCAGTTCATGAAGCCTGGCTTCATAGGTCATGTTCTCTAAACCTTTAATCATTCTTGTCGCTCTTCTCTGTACCCTTTCCAATTTCTCCACATCTTTCTTGAAATGTGGCACCCAGAACTGGACACAGTACTCCAGCTGAGGCCTAACTAGTGCAGAGTAGAGCGGCAGAATGACTTCACGAGTTTTGCTTACAACACACCTGTTGATACAACCTAGAATCATATTTGCTTTTTTTGCAACAGTATCACACTGTTGACTCATATTCAACTTGTGGTCCACTATGACCCCTAGATCCCTTTCCGCCATGCTCCTTCCTAGACAGTCGCTTCCCATCTTGTATGTATGGAACTGATTGTTCCTTCCTAAGTGGAGCACTTTGCATTTCTCTTTATTAAACCTCATCCTGTTTACCTCTGACCATTTCTCTAACTTGCTAAGGTCATTTTGAATTATGTCCCTATCCTCCAAAGAAGTTGCAACCCCACCCAGTTTGGTATCATCTGCAAACTTAATAAGCATACTCTCTATCCCAATATCTACATGATTGATGAAGATATTGAACAGTACGGGTCCCAAAACAGACGCTTGCGGAACTCCACTTGTTATCCCTTTCCAGCAGGATTTAGCACCGTCAAATCCTGACATGTCAGTCTGAACTGTTAAAGTTCAGCAAAGTTAAGCAACTGAAAAAGAGTCTTATAAAGGTAATCTTAAGGATAGGGGTTATTACTTGGACTGCCTCTGTTAAGCAGGCCAGTTATTTACACGAGGTATCAGTTCAACATATGCCACTATGCTTCTTCCTGAGCTAGAGGCCAAGGTTCTAGGTGTTTGTGTGTGAATGAAAAAGAGGGAAAGCATGAGGAATAGTGTAAATAACGTTTTCTCCCCTTGTGCCTGCACAGGGAGCACAGTTCAGAGACTAAGGAAGTCTATAACACCACCAGTAACTTTAGACACCCTAAAAGAAATATACCAGGTTGAGACAAGATCATAGTCCTGTGTGGACACTGCCTGGCAGTCCACTGAGGAAGGCACACAAATTAACATGCTTGCCTTAATCCTGTCCAAGCAGAATGCTGTTAGCAACACTTGCCTCAGCCCACCCTTGCAATGTGCCAGTGGCTGGCACAGCTGTGACCTGCACCTCTATAAAAAGAGAGAGAACATTAATCTATAACATTTTTTATTAGGAAAAACTAATATTCATTTAATGCCATTGCTGCTGCTGCTGCTTCTTTTTGACTAAGACCTAAAAGTTATGCTGCTAAAAATATTGAATAGCTAGAAATGTGGGTAGCTTAAAATCTGGCCTCCAAAGAGTTTCTCTATTCAAGCAGTTTTCTGAAAAAAATACCTGTTTAGATATTTTTGTCTATGCTGAAGATCACTTGTACTGTTGTTACTGCATATGCTGCTTATGGACTCAAACAGCTTGAGGCTGGCCCCTCAACGTTCCCTAAAACTTCTATAGATTCAGGTGCTTCACAACACAGGGAAGACAATAACCTGTAAGCAAAAGAGCAGGCTTAGATTGAAATGAAGATTGTAAAACAAATCTTGTTTTAGTTTCAATCTGAAATTAACTGGTACTACATCCCATGGTGGGATAGTGTGGAGGGGAAGAACAGTATGTGGACAAATGTTCTTCATTACCAGGTTAATTGTGTAGAACAGAACTTTCCATGTGACAGGCTAGCAGCTGGATTTGGGCATATGTGGTGCACTTACTTGAAAGCTGATGTTTGTAGGCAGACCAGTATGCTTATGTACACACCCTCTGAGGTTGTGTGTTACAGGGTACTACTGATTCTTTAGGAGGGAAAAGGGCTAGTGCACCTATGACTGGTCAGTTGACCCCAAATTAGGCTTGAAAGAGAGTATCTGGGCCCTAGAATGGAAAGTCCCTCAAGGAAGTCAGAAGAAACAGAAGAGAGAAAGGAGGAAACCAGAGGAGCAGCTGCAGCAGATGGTGATGAAAGCCAGTGAAGAGAGCCATTGGGAAGAGAAAAAGATTTAGGGTAAGGATTGACCAGATTTGGGGACTTCCTGTCAGGCTCATGGAGAGCTTGGGCCAAGGCCCCCATATGAGCAAAGGGAAAAATCAGATTAGTTAGGAGAAGCTGAGCTTAGAACATAGAGACTGATGCTGGATGATGGATCTCAGGAGCAAGGGTAGAACTCAAAGGCAATGAGGCTTGGGTCAGTGGAACACTGTGAGAAGCCCCTTGCAGCAGGCCTTAGCAGAGAACTATGGAAAGCTGAGCCCAGAGGGGCCAACTCTGGTGGGAAGCCTGGTGAGAGTAGGACTCTCAGGCAGAAAAGCTTAGCTGAGAGGAATGCTGCAGAGCCTTCCCTCTCAGGAGACCTGACTTGAGACTGACTTGTGTGTGAGGCTCTGTCCTGGAACTGTCAGGGAATAGGCCTGGAGCAGGGTGTCCTAGAACATGGGTAAAGGAACTGGGGTGGTTCATGGCTGTCAGGTGAGTGACTCTGGAATGTTGATCTTTGAACAGCATTAATAAGTTGCTTCATTGTAACCTGGTTTTCCTAAGGGTTGTGAGAAAAATGGTTTTACTGTGAGGGACATGTGGAATGTTGCATCCTATATAAATAAAAGGTTTGAATTTGCCACTCAGAGACAGTATTCTGCTTTTGCATGGGTCTCATAGAGGGGAGACTGAGGCAGGCACACCGGCTGTGCCACAACCTACCTCAGGAAAGCAAGGAGTGGAGCATTGTCACCAAGCCTCTCATTAGTTACTGACATTCAAGGAAGGCAGACTTAGTCAAGAGTAGAGTTAAAATTACATACGGACATTTTTACAATTTTCCATGCATAGGAGTAATCTTATACTTTCAGCCTGACATTTTAGATCATGGAAAATAACAGCCGTAAAGAACAAAAGTGTAAGCTACATGCAAGAACAGTATGTAGGCCTCATTCTCCTCCCACTGACATCATGTTATATGGGTATAACTCCACAGACCTCCATGGTATCACTCTTGACTTATGCCAGAGTAAACGAGAGAAGAATTAAGCCCTGTGTTTCCCTGTTGTAACAGGATGCAGTAAAACAACTGTGGTGTTATCCCAGAAGCAGGATTCTTAGAGCTTTAAAGACAGAGTACACAGAAAAAAGCTATAAAAGCTTCATAGTAAGACATATTTCAAGAACAAATCTTAAAGTTTGATTCCAGATCAAAACCTGCCTAATGTCCAGGGATATTTGTAAAATGGAGCTATGATTTGGCCCCATCTCTAATTAAACACAAGCAAAACTAAACTAAAACTAAAAACTGAAACATCTCTAATTAAACCCAAGCCTTTTGCCATCTCCCATTTTATTAGGAGTGACAGGCTCTCATTCTACATTTCACATTTTGTATAGTCTAGTAGATGGGTTGTAAATAATTTTTCTTGCATCAGAAAAAAATGCAAAAACCTATCATACTATCCCTTCCTTTATTCCCCTTAGGTCTCCTGTTATGTACGTGTTGTGTTGGCAGCATTTTTAGAGAATCAAACAGCTCTAGGCTGCTTATAGTTTATTAAGGCAAAGCGCAATGAGTTAGATAAATAACCACGGGAAGCATAGGTAAGAGTACTAAATTTTTTGCCATTAGAATTATTTATCTATGTTATGGAAGTATCACTTGAGAATTCTCAGAAAACTCTGCCTGTGGCATTCACCATTCAGGGTTCAGAGTAAGCACCCGATTCTCAAAAAACAGCTGCAAACGGAAAGATCCTGATTCTGAAGTTTTTAAAAGATGGCACCAGTAACTTGCTCATAGCGCACTTTGTATTTGTCTAAAGTGGTGTTCTCACAGTAGTAACTAATTGGCAGGCAATTCACCTGTGAACCAAGATATCCATTGATTTGAAATCAAATTATTTTACAGGCATTTTATTGCATACAGTAGTTGGAAATGAGACAGGCAGATACATGGGTGGACTTTTTCAGATATTTTATATATCTGGTCCCCAAGGATCACATGAACAATTTTAAATGATCCACTACATATTGTATGTAGAATTAAAAATAACCACAGGTGCATACACTTAACATCCGTAGACCAGACATGTGTGTAACCATTTTCACTGAAACTATTAGCCAGTATTTGCATTATTAGCTCCAATAGAAAGGAAGATCACCGGCAGTCATTCCCTGGAACCTTGAACATGAAATCAGTTTTGTTGCTGATTTCAATAGGTGCAGGGTCAGACTCATAACTGCACTGAAAAGCAAATACTAGTATTCTTCAGAGTGATCTTTCTACTCCCGGAATTCAAGTATGTAATCATCAGGGAGGTACAGATTGTCAGGGGAAGTGCACAGAATGACATGCCTAGAATTGCCATCTGGTGTGAGGCCAGAAGGTAGTTTGATGATTGAGGACAGGTGGGTGGGAGTGGTTAAATTGTGTTGGAGTCCAGACACTAAGGACAGATAGGAGAGGTTTTGTTAAGAAGGCATTTTGTCCTGAAATATAATTTCATTGGGTTATATTCTGTAAAGATGGAGTACACATTTTGGAAAGAGATGTGTGCAAGGTAACTAGGGACTGTGTGACCTTTAATTTTGCACTCCTCATCTGTCTATTGTTACCACATCTATTGTTGGTAACTATAACTTATTGTGTCATGTCTCCCATTAGTTTGTAAACACTTCAGAGCTAGAAATATACCTGTATTTATGTTCCATGAGGTCCTGAATACATTAGGAGTACTATGAACAAATATAAATTAATGTATTTTGCACACTTCATGTCTGACACAAAATATATCTCCTCTCTCTTCAGAACACAATTGCTGAACATGCATCCCATTCTTTCTTATCTAAGACACATGATAAGATCCCTTTCAAGCTGGATAGATTTGTAATCACCTCAGCTGTCAGTAAATAGTTAGAATTCCATAGGAACATTAATCTGCCACACCAGCATTCCATACATATGTACTCTCTCTCTCTCCCTCTTTTGAACTTCTAAATTAGGCATTCTAAATATTCTAAAGGCTGCAGCTGCCTTTCAAAAGTATGAACAAAACTCATTCAACAAGAAACTGAAACTATGCAAACAATTTTAGAAGTTGGACTGGAAACCAAATCACGCAATAAGACTCAAATGCTTCCATGGTGAAACAATGCAAAACATCGCAAAACAGGCAATAAAAAGACTTGGGTAAACCAAATCATCACAACTATCCTGCAGAAATATATATTTACACTGCTGGAAATTTAATTTATGCTTTTAAAATATTATAGGTAGTGCTTCACTATTTCTACGCTATTTGCACATACTTTAAAATCAAGAAGTAAATAGTAAAAGAAATGCATATAATTTTACACACTGTATATATGTAAATTATATATGAAATCCAGGTCCCATTGAACTCAGTAAGACTTTTGCCATTCAAATTAATGGATTCAAGTTTTTTTCACCAGACTCCAGAGGAAAGGCAGTAAAATACTGCTAGGCTGTGTCTAGACTGGCAAGTTTTTCCGCAAAAGCAGCTGCTTTTGTGGAAAAACTTGCCAGCTGTCTTCACTGGCTGCTTGAATTTCTGCAAGAATACTGACTTCCTACTGTCTGAAATCAGTGCTTCTTGCGGAAATACTATGCTGCTCCCGTTCGGGCAAAAGTCCTTTTGTACAAAGCTTTTGCACAAAAGGGCCAGTGTAGACAGCTCAGATTTGCTTTGCGCAAAAAAGCCCCGATCGCGAAAATGGCGATCGGGGCTTTTTTGCGCAAAAATGCGTCTAGATTGGCACGGATGCTTTTCCACAAAAAGTGCTTTTGCGGAAAAGCGTCCGTGCCAATCTAGATGCTCTTTTCCGCAAATGCTTTTAACAGAAAACTTTTCCATTAAAAGCATTTGTGGAAAATAATGCCAGTCTAGATGAAGCCCTAGAGTTTCCCCATCTGAGATGATAATAGCTCAAAGTGAAATCATTCTGTTATCACAATGAACATTGTTTTCCATTAGAAAGAAATTAACTCTAATAATTGATTTGACTGGTTTATTGTTTTCACCATCTTTTAATACATGTATGAAGGTGCAAGAACAAGTTGGTGCGCTTCTACAACACAATTCCCATGTGATCTTAGAAGATTTAACTTTGAGCTTTTCTTGCCACGTGTGGGCAGACTCTGACACTACTTTACAATCTTTCCAGCAATGGTCTGGTGAAGAATTACTGCCATATGGGTTAAGAATGGCAGCCATATGAGGAGATAAGACTGGGACTTTTAGACTGGAAAATCTACAACTAAGGGGGCGATAAGATAGAAGTCTATAAAATGATGACTGGCATGGAGAAAGTAAATAAGAAAGTGTTATTTACTCCTTACTATAACAAGAGAACTAGTGTCGCTAAATGAAATTAATAGGAGTATGTTGTGAAGGCCAAGAATATAACAAGGTTCAAAAAAAGACCTAGATAAATCCATAGAGGTTAGGTCCATCAATGGCTATTAGCCAGGATGGGTAGGAATGGTGTCCCTAGCCTCTGTTTGCCATGGGAATGGATGACAAGGAAAGGATCACTTGCTGATTACTTGTTCTGTTCATTCTCATTGGGGCACCTGGTGTTGGCCCCTGTCAGCTGCATGGACCTTTGGTTTGAACTAGTATGGCTGTTCTTATGTTCCTGCTGTCCTTGGTGGGCCCTCTTTCCCTGCTTTGTGTGCTAAACCCCTCAGAAAGAGGGGAGTTAGAAGTTACTGGTTCTAGAGGCCACAATGTATGGCAAACATTCTTGGGGTAAGGAACAGGACAAGATATGGAGAACAGCTATTTCCTGCTACACTGCATCCTGTCCAAAGAATGCCCTTTCTGACTTACAAACCCTGAACTAGAAACTGTAGAAAGGAAGTCTATGTGGTTTCTATAGAAAGGGTGGCATGCTATTTTATTTACATATAAGGAGAAGGAAGTAGCAGTGGATGCTGTGTTTATAAGGATTTTCCAAATGAGGTGGTGGGAAGGCAAGCATGCATGCTTGACTAAAATATTTCCTCATGGTTTAATTGTATTATCTTGTAATTTGCATTCTGATTTAAAAGCTCATGTCCTCCAATGTGCCACAGCTCTACTCAGTGTATTGGGACACAAAGGTGGCTTAGGCCAGACTATGTCTACACTGCAAATGAAGGTGCAGTTGAAGTATGGATTGGCGTAACTAGGCTACCTTTTATCTAGCAGGCATGGGTATTAAAAGCAGTGAAGACATAGCAATGTGGACCCGAGGGTGAGCCAGCTATTTAAGTATGTATCAAGATTCAAAGCAAGCTTGTATTTAAGCAGTTAACCTGCACTGGCATGCACCACCATATCCTCGCTACTGCTGTTTCCTGTGCCTGCTAAACTAAAACTAGTGTGGATAGGCTTACCTGTACTGCAATCAGAACTTCATTTGCAGGGTGTTTGTATCCTTAAACATATCCAGGCACTGCTCCTGATTGCCTCTTTGTTCCCTGGTAGAAGTCAGGGAAACCTCCATGCTGTTTTAACTTGCACTGGCTTGAAACAGTCTTCAATGGGGCATTAATCTGATAGGGTTCATGGGAGCAAAGCAGTCTTCATTATGCTCCCTCATACCACTGGATGATGCTCTGTTCTGGGGAGGAATTGGTAGCTATGTAGGTTCTGTGTCAGTCAGGAATCCACAACAGAAGGGAAATCCTAGCTGTCATTTATGTTGGTTGGAAAGTCCCTTGGTGGTGGTCTGGTGGTGAAAAGTATCTATAGCTTGAGTTGGGTCTCATCCAAAAACACATCTGTTTAATATGGCTTCAGAGAATAAAAATATATATTTATAGTAGATGCCAAAGTACATCGCCACGCTTTTCATCAGAATCCTTCTAATTAGTTTTTATGGTTGTTATTCCTTTTACTAGTGCTCTGTCACTATCATTTATGTATTTGTTTATTCCTGACAATGTGTTTGGCATCACACAAAACAAAAACAATGATAATGATTAAAGTTGGCATTATTGGTGCAATATTACATGCAGTAGCATGGGTTAAGATAATAAATATATTGAGCCTGTAATTATTAATGTTATTTCTTGAAGGAAAAATAAAACAAATCAATCAGTACTTATATTGCAGAAAGTCTAAAAGAATAGCTTACTTTAAAATGATGTTGCCTTTATACATAATATTCTAAATCACAAAATTTCTTGGTAAATTGTATGTGGTAGGCAGTTGATACTGCTCTTTCATTCTGTTAGTTGATTATTAACTCTTCTGAAAACTGAGGCTAGATAATTTGCATTGCAAATGAATTCCCAGGAAGGCTCTTAGATGACAAAATACACAGCCATACTTTTCATCAGAATCCTTCTAATTTGTTTTTATAGCAGTTATTCCTTTTAATAGTGCTCTATCACTGTCATTTATTTATTTGTTTGTAGCTGACAATGTGTTTGGCATCACACAGAATAAAACAATGCTTATGATTACAGTTGGCACTATTGGTGCAACTGGAGGAAATGTATAACAATTTTACACTTCAACGTGTTTTACTTAAGTCTCACAATATGTGAGATTTCCTTTTTAAAAATGGGTAAAATGGGACACGAGATTAAATTACCCAAGATGACATCACTAAAATGACAAAACTGTAAACAGAACTTAGGTTGTGTGTGTATGAGGAACACTTTGCTGTATAAACATACTGGTTCACTATGTTGGTAAAGCACTCCTGCGAATGGAGCTATGATATTTAAGCTGTACATAGTATTGGTCAAGTATAACCCCCAAATCACTAATGAATCACATAGAGGAAGTGCAAGACAAATCCCCTTATCCCAGCAGCAAGCCCTGTACTTCAGGAATATATAATCTGATTTATTAATTGGTTCATCACCAGTTAATTAGATATACATCTGCTTTTTTTAAAATCCCAGAGCAAAATTTACCACACATTTCAGGAAAATTCACTGATAAGATAAACAGGTTTAATTAGTATTAAAGAGAGAGCTTTTAAGTGGCATTAATCAACAGGCACAAACTCAGAGTAGTTACTAAAAGAAAAGAAAATACTAATTAGGGTATGTCCACACTACAGCACTAATTTGAACTAACTTAATTTGAATTAGTTAATTCGAACTAAGCTAATTCGAACTAGTGCATCTAGACCTAAAAACTAGTTCGAATTAGCATTTTGCTAATTTGAACTAGCATATCCACATTGAGTGGGCCCTGAACCAGGGCTAAGGCTGGCCGGAAGCAATGCCGGCAGGGCATCAGATTAGGACTTAGAGCGTGGAGCTGCTGTCTCAGGCTAGCCGAGGGCTGTGCTTAAAGAGACCCGACCCCCACCCCGGACAGACAGTTCTCAGGGGTTCTCTAACTTGATGAGGGACAGCAAAGCAGTCCTGGCTTGGAGTGCCCTGAGTGCACACACTTGGCAAATCAAAGCACTCGGCCATCAGCCCGGCTGCACTTGCTGCAGGCTGCCATCCGGGGAGGGGGATCAATCGGGGGGCTGCAGGAGAGCTTCCACCCCGAGGAGCCCGCAGAGCCACCCCAGTCCTCCCCATCGGGGGCTCGTACCCCGTTTCTCCCTCACCTTCTTCCACTTACACCTCCCTAGCCCCCCTTCCTGATGTACAAAATAAAGGACATGTGTGTTCAGAAATAGAAACTCTCGTTATTGAACAAAACTCAGGGAGACTGGGAAAAGGAGGTGGGAGAGGGGAAGAGAGAGAGTGAGAGAGGGGAGGGCAACTAAAATGATCAGGGATTTGGAACAGGTCCCATATGAAGAGAGGCTAAAGAGACTGGGACTTCTCAGCTTAGAAAAGAGGAGACTGAGGGGGGATATGATAGAGGTCTATAAAAGCATGAGTGGTGTGGAGAGCGTGCATAAAGAACAGTTCTTCATTAGTTCCCATAATAGAAGGACTAGAGGACACCAAATGAAATGAATGGGTAACAGGCTTCAAACTAATAACAGACAGTTCTTCTTTACAAAGCAAATAGTCAACCTGTGGAACTCCTTGCTGCGGGAGGCTGTGAAGGCTAGAACTAGAACAGAGTTTAAAGAGAAGTGAGATAAAGTCATGGAGGTTGGGTCCATGGAGTGCTATTAGCCAGGGGGTAGAAATGGTGTCCCTGGCCTCTGTTTGTGGAAGGCTAGAGATGGATGGCACAAGACAAATGGCTTGGTCATTGTCTTCGGTCCATCCCCTGCAGGGTACCTAGTGTCGGTTGCTGTCAGCAGACAGGCTACTGGGCTAGATGGACCATTGGTCTGACCCAGTACGGCCATTCTAAGCTCAGGGCTCAGGGTCGGGGGTCTCACTGGACCACTTTGATTTTCATGCACACCTGCTCCTGGGTGGCCAGGCTTGCAGCTATCCTGCCCTAGCCGGCCACTTTCCTGTGCCTAGTGCGGAGGTCGTGGATGAGGTCCACAATGTCTGCACTAGACCAGGTGGTCGCCCGCTTCTTGCGGACCTGGGCAGGCTCCCGGGAGCCGCCAGCCTGGTCCCGGGAAGAGGCGGAGGGCTGGGTGGCAGCGGGTGGCTGGTTCGTGCCGTGCCAGGTGCAGGGTCTGCTGGCTGGGTGCTGGCAGGCTTGCACCTGGCACGGGCACCGTAGCCAGCCCGTGCCCCTTTAAGGGCTCTGTGGCCAGGAGGGCGGCAGAAGAGTTTCCCTGGTTGTGCCCAGAGTGTCCACCAGGGAAAGCTGGGGAGGGCTAGCCTTCCACTAGTTCGAATTAAGTGGCTACACAGCCCTTAATTCGAACTACTTAATTCGAACTAGCGTTAGTCCTCATGGAATGAGGTTTACCTAGTTCGAATTAAGTGCTCCGCTAGTTCAAATTAAGTTCGAACTAGCGGTTTGCTAGTGTAGCGACTATCAAAGTTAATTCGAACTAACGTTTGTTAGTTCGAATTAACTTTGTAGTGTAGACATACCCTAACATAGTCTAAATTCTCAACCCTGTTAGATTGGGCAATAACTAGATTAAGCTGTTTTTCTTACCCCACATAGTACACAGATTTCATCCTGGCAATCTGGCCCTGTTCCCTCAGTTGGAATCTTCAGTCTTCTCAGTGTCCTGGTTCCTTGCAAGGTAGGTGGGTGAAGGAGAAAGGCCCAGCATAGAATTATGGAATACTAGAACTGGAAGGAACCTTGAGAGGTTACAGAGTCCAGTCTCCTGTCCTCAAGGCAGGACCAAGCACAGTCTACATCATCCCTGATAGATGTCTGTCTACCCTGCTCTTAAAAAAGCATGTGGTCACAGTGTTCTGTTTTATACCTTCAGACTCATGTACTTGGGGAGCACAAGTCTAGGCATGTCAAAGGGCCTTCCTGAGTCTCCAGGCTAGGCTGAACAATTCTTCTAATGTGACCTCATACATGTGAGTCATAGAATTGTAGCCTCCTTGCTGGAAAGTGATTGTTGATGCATTCTTTCACACCCCACCTGAGTGTTGGTTACTTTCCTTGCTGTTGCCTCTAGGGAGCTAATATCTGGCTGAATCCCTACCTTATAGTATGACTTAGTGACAACCATACAACATAATTCTCATAACTTCATATGCATTAATGATATACTTTTATGGATAAAACAATGAGGAGTCTCGTAGCACCTTAAAGACTAACAGATTTATTTGGGCATAAGGTTTTGTGGTCTAGAATCCACTTAGTCAGAAACATGAAGTAGAAACTTCAGTTTGGTACATATAAATGCATATGCAAAATGAGTGTTACATTACTATGTGGAGGATCAGTGCGAATGATGTCAATTCAGACAAAGTGGAGGTGGCTCACTCTCAACAAGTTGATGAGAAGATGTGAATACCAAAAGAGAAAACTATTTTTTATAATGAGCAACCATTCCCAGTCTCTGTACAGACCCAGTCTGATAGTGTCAAGTTTGCATATGAATTCCAACTCTGAAGTTTCATGCTGAAGTTTTTTGGCTGAAATATGGCAACTTTCAACTCTGTTACTGAATGTTCGGGGAGATTGAAGTGTTCTTCTGATTTTAATGGTGTGGCTGATATCACCTTGGGAGGCAGGCCAGTCCTGACCTACAGACAGCCTTCCAATCTGAAGCAAATACTTACCCACAACTACACACCACACAACAGAAACACTAAACCAGGAATCAATCCCTGCAACAAACCCCATTGCCAGCTCTGTCCACATATCTACTCAAGTGACATTATCATAGGACCTAACCACATCAGCCATACCATCAGGAGCTTATTCACCTGCTCATCCACTAATGTGATATGTGCCAGCAATGCCCTTCTGCTGTGTGTATTGGCCATAATGGACTGTCTCTACACACAAGAATAAATGGACACAAATCAAACACCAAGAATGGTAACTCCTGCTGTAGGAAAAACAAAAATAAATGAAAGTACATTGATTTTTATGGAGAAATGTAGAGTAGAAGAGGTATAATATTCTAATTGCATGTGTAAGAGGTCATGTGCTTTGAGTTGGGTGATGCCATTGACTCCATCTCACAATAAAATGTCTCTCCTATACATGTATAGGGAAACATCCCCCTTCATTTTCAAATATTGGTGTTACCCTGTAAAAAGTGCTGAGGACCCAAAATACTGAATATGATGGACTCCTAGTGAAGTCATTGAGGCTACGTCTATACTACAACGCTATTTCGGGATACCGGAGTATCCCAAAATAGCTATCCCATGTCTTCAAAGCAACCCCGTTATTTCGGATTCATTATTCCGATGTCCCTGTAAACCTCATTCTACGAGGAGTAAGGGATGTTTTGGAATGGCGTTTTATTTCAAAATTTGGTGCTGTGTAGACTGTGCCAAATGACAAAATAAGCTATTTTGAAATAGCATTGAAATAAGGTATGCAATTTTCATAGCTCAAATGGCATGTTATTCGAGTTATGGTGCAGTGTAGATGCACCCTGTGAGTTGAGACTCTGATTCAGCATGTGTCTACCAGCACTGGAGTAATTCCATCCTTAGTCAGTGAATCCTGTGCTTAGCCTTCAATGTGTACATACACCCCATTCATTGTAATGAGACTTAAACACATATGTATTACAAAGTATTTTCCTAATTACTTGGCAAAATTAGCACCTAAGACTGCTCAGCCATTGCAGAATCAGACTCTTTCTGGCAGTTCAGTTAGGGCTTGATCACATGTTTACTGAAGTCAGTAGAGACTCTGCTGTTAATTCCACTGCGCTTCTGATCAGCCCTTCAGAATTATGTTAGCAACATGTGCATGTATTTTAAAGTGTAACATCCTCCCATGTCATATCATAATAATTATAAGAGGAGGACATGGGTGGTGAGTATTGGAGGCCAGGTCAGGGCTAAGCCTTCTCTGATGCAGTCGTGGCTCCACTCATGTTCCTTAGGAAGGTGCACCTTCCCTCCCACTCCATCTTGAAGTTGGTAGGGAATCTGTTCCACCTGACTGACTGAGATGGTACTTGGGCCAGTGGGGAAGGAGGGCGTCAGACCAGCTGCCCCGCCTGGTTATGGAGGAGCCATTGGGTTGGCCTAGCATTGTGAGGGAGGACTGGGGGCTCAGCCCAATGCTTGTGGGGGTGTTAGTGGCTAAGCGGGAGTGGGGAGGCTGAGGCTTCTCTGGCCATGGGAGGGGTGTCATGTGGCTGCTATTGTCATGGGAGGAGGAGAGGTTTGGGACTCTCACTTGTGGAGGGTAGGGCCTCAGGTGGAGCAGGAGCAACACTCAAGCCTCCTATGGGGGGTCGGGGGGAGGGCTTCACCAGCTGCTCATGGAAGAAGAGAATAAAAGCAAGACAAGGTTATGATGATCAACAGATGGCTCAGGTAGTGGTGCTGTAAGGAGGGTTTGGGAGCCTTGACCACCGGGAGTTATTCATGGACAGAGGGCTGTTCTCATGGGATGGTTGCCACATGAATAAGGAGGGAGAGACACTTCTGGGATGGAGGTTGGCACAACTTGTTACATGAGCTTTAACCTAGTAATTTGGTGGAAATAGTTGGGAGATGCTCATGTAATCTCCGTCTCTGATTTGAACATTGAGAGGGAGGAAAATTAAGTGAGAGACACTCCAGAAATGGGGAACAGAAGAGCAGTGGTTAAGAGAATGGACATTCAGAGGAATGATAGTGCTAAGATCAGTCAGATAGATGAGGTAGTAGAATAATTGTACCCAGTTGGGTGAGGAATGTGGAGGAAGCCAAACAGCAACAATTAAGATATTTGTACACCAATGCAAGGAGCTTGAATAATAAAATGTGGAAACGACCCATGCAGGAAGTAAAACCAGATATTACAGGAATAAAAGAAACCTGCTAGAATATTAGGCATGACTTGAGTATAGATATTGAAAGGTATGTCATATTTAAATGATTAATTTGAACTGTAGGAATTTATCATTACAAAATAAACTTGATGCCAAAGCTCTGTCCCCTTTCTGCTATGATCATACATGGATAACTAATGTTTTAACAGTGGTTGAACTTTTTAGACAACCTCCCACTGTATTCCCTTCTCTCACTGGCTGGGGTTGCTGTGGCATGGGGAAGGTGTTCTCTACTATGCATTATGGTCATGTGGTGAAAGTTTGAGCTTTAAGGAGTTTGAAAATATTTATCGCCTAAACATACGATGGCCCAAACCACTGGAAATGTTAGTTAAAGAAAAGAAGTTCAGTTTGTTGGGCCAGGCTTTGGATGCGAAGTACAGTAAAGAAACAGAAAAGCTTTAAACTATATGGCCTACTGTTATTAGGCTCTTGAATCAAATTGATCAGCCAATTAAACTGCATTTGAGACATTTTAATTTGAACCCTGCAAGTCTCTGTCTGCTTTCCAAGAATAGTATCTGAGTTTGAAGCATATTACAAAAGCATACATAAGAGATAAATAGCAACACTAAGAAGAAGAATGAGAACAAAGGAGAACACTTCACAGAAGGGAAGTTTTATGCTCCAAATATCTGTGCTTTGTGTAATACATGCTTTTCTTTCCACAACAATATAGAGAAATGTTGATTCAGATTCTCAAGCTGATACCAGTTTCTCTGAGCCACTCTTGTACTATTAAGGGTCCACCTCTATCAGCCAACATGTGTCAAAATACAACGTGTCATGTCTACCATACAGTTTTAAAACATGTTAGTTGAAAATGTGTTTAATATTTCACTAAGAAGATGGATGGTGACAGGATGCCTAACATAGTGAATGCTAGTGGAAATGGGGTAGGTTTAAAAGTTAAAAGAAAAAAAGAAAAAAAACTTTAAAAAGTTAGATGTCTTCAAGTCACCAGGGCCTGACGAAATGCATCCTAGAACATTCAAAGAGCTGATAGATGAGGTATCTGAGCCTTTAGTTATTGTCTTTGAAAAGTCGGTAGAGATTATATAGTGCCCATCTATAAAAAGGGAAATAAGACCAATCCAGGAAACTACAAACAAGTCAGTTTAACTTCTGTGCCAGGGAAAATAATGGAGCAAGTAATTAAGGAATACATATGCAAACATCAGGAAAATAATAAGGCGATAGGTGACAGCCAGCATGGATCTGTACTGAACAAATTATGTCAACCAATTTGATAGCATAACAAGCCTTGTAGATAAGGGAGAAGCAGTAGATGGAGTATACTTAGACTTTAGTGAGGCATTTGATACTGTCTTGCATGACCTTCTTACCAATAAACTAGGAAAATAAAACCTAAATAGGGCTACTATAAGGTGGGTGCATAACTGGCTGGATAACCATTCTCAGAGACAAGTTATTAATGGTTCACAGCCATGCTGGAAGAGCATAACAAGTGGGGTTCCTTAGGGGTTTGTTTTTGGACTGGTTCTGTCAGTATCTTCATTAACAATTTAGCTATTGGCATAGAAAATATGCTTATTAAGTTTGTAGATGATACCAGGCTGGAAGGGGTTACAAGTGCTTTGGAGGATAGGGTCATAATTCAAAATGATCTGGACAAACTGGAGAAATGAGGTAAATGGGATGAAGTTTAATAAGGATGCAAAGTGCTCCACTTAGGAAGGAACAATCAGTTTCACATATACAGAATGGGAAGCGACTGTGTAGGAGGGAGTACTGCTGAAAGGTCTCTAGCTATCATGCTGGGACCACAAGCTAAATATGAGTCAACAGTATGGGTATGTCTACACTACCACCCTAGTTCGAACTAGGGTGGTAATGTAGGCAACGGGAGTTGCAAATGAAGCCCGGGATTTGAATTTCCTGGGCTTCATTTGCATCTCGCCGGGCGTCGCCATTTTTAAATGTCCGCTAGTGTGGACTCCATACCGCGTGGCTATACTCGTTTCAAGGAGTAACGGTAGTTCGGAATAGGAAGCCTAGTCCGAACTACCTAGTCCAGCCACGTGTAGCCGCACGGCACGGAGTCTGCACTAGCGGACATTTAAAAATGGCGGCGCCCGGCGAGATGCAAATGAAGCCCGGGAAATTCAAATCCCGGGCTTCATTTGCAACTCCGGTTGCCTACATTACCACCCTAGTTCGAACTAGGGTGGTAGTGTAGACATACCCTATGACACTGTTGAAGGAAAAGCAAACATGATTCTGGGATTCATTAACATGAATGTTGTGAGCAAGACATGAGAAGTGATGCTTTTTGCTCTACTCTGCACTGATTAGGCCTCAGTTCAAGTATTGTGCCCAGTTATGGGCACCACATTTCAAGAAAGATGTGGAGAAATTGTGGGCTTGTTTAGTTTAGAATAGAGAAGACTGAGAGGGAACATGATAGCTGTTTTCCAGTACATAAACGATTGTTCCAAGGAGGAGGGTGGAAAATTTTTTGTCCTTAGCCTCTGATGATAAGACAAGAAGCAATGTTAAATTGCAGCAAGGGAGGTTTAGGCTGGAGATTAGGAAACATTTTCTAACTGTAAGAGTGGTTAGACACTGGAAAAAAATTGCCTAGGGAGGCTGTGGAATCTCCATCACTAGAGATATTTAAGAGTAGGTTGGATAAACATCTATCAGGGATGATCTAGATGGTGCTTGATCCTGCCACGAGGTCAGGGGACTGGACTTGATGACCTCTTGAGATCCCTTCCTGTTCCACTATTCTGTGATTCTATTCTAATTGAAACATATCCGATATATTTGAAAATATACCTTTTATATTAGACTAGACAAGCTCAATCTAGCCCTTAATTATGAAGATACTGGTTCAACAGAATGTTTGCTGAACTTTTTACCTGTTTTTTTTCTGTGTTGGATTGTTATTAGTATCATTGCTGTTTAAGAAATTAACTAGAAACCCCATCCCTGAATTTCCATATCTTCACAGGCTGTGCATGCGAGAGGAACTGATATGATCATTTCCTCCTGCAAAAATAATTTGATTATTACATGCAGTTTAATACAACTTCCTGGACTGAAAAACAGAAAAAAGATTCTCCAGTTTAAGAACAGGCAATCAAAGCAATCTTTTTGTCCTCAGCATGTCATGGAGTTTAAATAATGAAGAGCACACGTGCGTTGCAATCAAAATAAATAATGGTTCAGGGCATTTAATCACGTCAAGAGTTGCAGTTAAGGGGAAGGCAAACAAGTAGTTACAGACTGTGTGCTTTAAACGTGAGAATGAACTTACCACACCTATTTCTCTATCCTGGTTCCCAAGGATTCTCAAGAAATTGGATTCAGCCACCGTGCTGCTGAATGCTCTACCAGAACAGCTTCCTTCTATATGACATTTAAAAGGCAAACATTATATTACGTGATTTGTAACTTCAGGCAGGATTAGCTAAACTGTATTTTTTCTCTAAATATTAGTAAAATTCAAGCTGTAAATAGGCTTAAAGCTTTTTGATACTTAAAGGTGAACTAAAGTTTATTTTAGATGATTGACTTTAATGCATGGATGACTTACATGTGTGGTATTTTTTTTTTAAAGTAAATTAGAATATTTTCAGACACAACTTTAAAGGTCATTTACTAATCATCCACACAAAGCACCTTCAAATGACAGGCCATATTTCAGAGCAGGGCATTAACTAGTAGAAAGGCTTTTGGAGTCATTGCACCTTAAGAATAATTAAATTACTTGGCAAACCAAAAAATCTTAATTGGAAAAAATGAACATGTGACAACATAAATGAATAAGTGGGGGTTTTTCATCAGAATGGGTGGTTTGTGCCATAAAATTTTTCTTTTTAGCATTATTTTTAAATATATGTGTGAATTTCATGAACAGTGAGACTAAAATCACTGATTTGAGCCAACTTAATACTGGCAAGAACAATGCAGATGTAAATCCCACGCAGAAATGCCACTACACTGCAGTCTTGGTATGACATAAACATACAAATGTTATTCTACTGCTCTTGGGCCTCCCTTAACTAGAGGATGCTAGTTGCAGACATTTGTGTGGCTCTTTTGTGGTATGACCAAAAGAGGGGAATAAAATCAAACACTTTTTCACTTGTGTTCTGCAAGACAAGATTTGAATCCTGCTGTCCAGAAAAGAGAGGTTAATTCACTTATGCTCCACTTTCCAAAATTGTTCACTTCTTTTTAAAGTATTTAATTTTAGGCATCTAAGACTATAAGTGGAGAACCCAAGAACGGAGGTACTCAAATTAGTGGACACTAATGAAAATCTGAGTGTCATTCAGTATGGCTCTTCCTTCCAAATATCTTTAATTTGCCACCTGCACTGATTTGTATTTTCTTTGTGACTTTTCAGTATCATGCATCACACTTTTTCTCTTAAGTTTAACCATTCATGCCTGCTTGATGGTTGAAGTGAAGTATTTGACGTAACTTGTAAAGAACAAATCAATCTTCTTTGTTTCGGTCTTCACCAAGACTCTCTGAAGGAGAGACTCACATAGTGAATGCTAGTGGGAAGAGGGTAGGTTTAGAAGATAAAATAAAAAAAGAACAAGTTAAAAATCACCTAGAAAAGTTAGATGCCTGCAAGTCACCAGGGCCTGATGAAATGCATCCTAGAATACTCAAGGAGCTGATAGCTAGAGGCTCAGATACATCCTCTATCATCTTTAGAAAATCATGGGAGACAGGAGAGATTCCAGAAGACTGGAAAAGGGCAAATATAGTGCCCATTTATAAAAAAAGGGAAATAAGAACAATTCAGGAAACTACAGACCAGTTAGTTTAACTTCTGTGCCAGGAAAGATAATGGAGCAAGTAATTAAGGAAATCATCTGTAAACACTTGGAAGGTGGCAAGGTGATAGGGAACAGCCAGCATGGATTTGTAAAGAATAAATCATGTCAAACCAATCTGATAGCTTTCTTTGCTAGGATAATGAGTATTTTAGATAAGAAAGAAACAGTGGTTTACCTAGAATTTAGTAAGGTATTTGATACTGTCTTGCATTATCTTCTTATCAATAAACTAGGGAAATACAACTTAGATGGGGCTACTATAAGGTGGGAGCATAACTGGCTGGATAACCATTCTCGGAGAGTAGTTATTCATGGAGAGGTTCACAGTCATGCTGGAAGGGCATAATAAGTGGAGTTCTTTAGGGGTTTGATTTGGGACCGGTTCTGTTCAATATCTTCATCAACGATTTAGATATTTGGATAGAGAGTATGTTTATTAAGTTTGCAGATGATACCAAGCTTGGAGGGGCTGCAACTGCTTTGGAGGATAGGGTCAAAATTCTAAATGATCTGGACAACCTGGAGAAATAGTCTGAGGTAAATAGGATGAAGTTCAATAAGGACACATGCAAAGTACTCCACTTAGGATGGAACAATCCATTTCACACATACAGAATGGGAAGTGACTGTCTAGGATGGAATACTGCAAAAATGGATCTAGGGGTCATAGTGGACCACAAGCTAAATATGAATCAAAGGTGTGACACTGTTGCAAAAAAAAGCAAACATGATTCTGGGATGCATTAACAGGAGTGTTGTGAGCAAGACAACACTTTTTGCTCTACTCTGTGCTGATTAAGCCTTAATTGGAGTATTGCATCCAGTTCTGGGCACCACGTTTCAAAAAAAGATGTGGAGAAATTGGAGAAGGTCCAGAGAAGAGCAATAAAAATGATTAAGGGTCTAGAAAACATGACCTATGAGGCAAGGCTGTAGGAACTCAGTTGCTTAGTTTAGAAAAGAAAAGACTGAGAGGGGACATGGTAGTGGTTTTCAGGTATCTAAAATGGTGTCATAGGGAGGAGGGGGAAAATTGTTCTCCTTGAGCTCTGATGATAGGACAAGAAGCAATGGGCTTAAACTGCAGCAAGGGTTGTTTAGGTTGGACATTAGGAAGATATCTCTGGAGATATTTAAGAGCAGGTTAGACAGACATCTGTCAGAGATCATCTAGATGGTACTGGGTCCTGCCATGAGGGCAGGAGACTGGACTCAATGACCTCTTGAGGTCCCTTCCAGTTCTAGTATTCTATGATTCTATAATTCTAATAATCACCTAGTAAAAAGAAGTAGGTTTGTTTTAGTCAATAGAATAATTATTTTACGGTGTTAATTAACTGTGTTTTAACTTTTGGATGTTTATTAAAATTAGTGTTATTTGAGTGGTTTCCACACACACAAAGCAAAACAATACAATACAGTAGGATTAGATTGTGCCATTTTGGCACAGAGTTGTTTTGGCTGCTGAGCTGCTCTGTTTTGAATGGAGCACTGGGAAATCTGCCTGAGTTCTCCAATGAGTAGGTGGACTAGGCTTGACAGACATCTTCAGCAGCCAACACTCCGGGGACTGACCTTGGGATCTCCATAGCTAAAAGTGTGTGCTGTTTGAGCATAAGCTAAAGAATTAGTGCTATGTAGAACTGGCTGTAACAACTCATCTCATGTAACTTGGCAGAGCAGTAGACTTATAATATACATCCAGTGACAGATAACACATATACTGCCACATACCTTCAAAGGACACAGCACATACCTGCTAGTTCTAGTGATTAGCTTGTAAATAGGGAAGAGCTATGGCACTCACCACCAACTTTAAGGTACTATGCACACCAGCACAGTAGAGCATAGGAGTTGCAATTGTGCTCTGTCTTTGTCAGTTGTGCAAAGGGAGGGAAACTCTTACTCCCTTCCCTGCCCCACACACAAACATGAGGGATATAGATTCATAGGACTGGAAGGTACTGACCTCAAGAGATCATCCAAACAAGTCCCTTGCACTTATGCGGAACCCTAACTTGGTGAATGTAGCCCCATTACTTTTGTACATTGTCTGTAAACCTACTGCAGGGTTTTAAAAAATAAGTCTATGAATATTGATTTCCAAATAGACTTCAGCTTACTAATTGTTCATTAACCACTTGTGTTGTGTAGTCCTTTGAGTGATCAATATTTGTGATTTAATATTTGAGAGATGTGGTCAGGTACGTTATGTAGTGTTGCTTCTGTTCTGTGAGTGAATGATTTGAGTTTTATACTAGAGATTGGACGTCTCTTATCCAGCACCCTGGGGACCTGACTGGACCTGAACCAGGGAATTTGCTGGACTAGAGATGGTTCGCTGCCACAGCCCCCAGTTGCTGGCTTTGCCAGCTGGGAGGGGAGCGGGAGAGTGGTGGAGGGACTCCCTCCAGCCCTTGCTAGGCTGCCTGCTGGGTCATTGACCCCACTGCTGCTGTGTCAGCCAGACTACCTGCCAGGCTCCAGCATCCCATCAACTTAGCACATCTTCACCAAAACTGCTAAATCAATGACACTGCATCAATGACAGCAGTGCCAATTCAGTGAAATAGTGAAGACATGCCCTTTCAAGGTCTACCTGTTTTTCAGACTGAAGCTTTACTCTCGGAGGGTATGTCTACACTACAGCACTAATTCGAACTAACTTAATTCGAATTAGTTAATTTGAACTAAACTAATTCAAACTAGTGCATCTAGACCTAAGAACTAGTTTGAATTAGCATTTTGCTAATTTGAACTAGCATGTCCACATTGAGTGGACTCTGAACCAAAGTTAAGGCTGGCTGGAAGCAGTGCCGGCAGGGCACCAGGTTAGGACTTAGAGCATGGAGCTGCTGTCTCAGGCTAGCCGAGGGCTGTGTTTAAAGGGACCCGACCCTCACCCCGGACAGACAGTTCTCAGGGTTCCCCGCTTGCTTGTCTACCTTGATGAGGGACAGCAAAGCAGTCCTGGCTTGGAGTGCCCTGAGTGCCCACACTCAGCACATCACAGCACTCGGCCATCAGCCCGGCTGCACTTGCCGCAGGCTGCCATCCGCGGGGGTCAATCAGGGGGGCTGCAGGAGAGTTTCTACCCCGAGGAGCCCGCAGAGCCACCCCAGTCCTCCCCATCAGGGGCTCATACCACATTCCTCCCTCACATCCTTCCACTTACACCTCCCTAGCCCCCCTTCCTGATGTACAAAATAAAGGACATGTGTGGTCAAAAATAGAAACTCTCTTTATTTAGCAAAACTGGGGTAGACTGGGAAAAGGAGGTGGGAGAGGGGAAGAGAGAGGGTGGGAGAGGGGAGGGGGAAACCTGGGAGGAGGAAGCTGGAAGGGGGAAGCCAGGGGAACAAGGAAGAGGGGTAGTATCAAACTATGGAACGCCATATCTTCAGTACTGTATACAGATGTGATCTCTCCACCCCAGAAAAGATATTTTGGCCTTGGAAAGGTTTCAGAAAAGGGCAACTAAAAAGATCAGGGGTTTGGAACAGGTCCCATATGAAGAGAGGTTAACAAGACTGGGACTTTTCAGCTTAGAAAAGAGGAGTCTGAGGGGGGATATGATAGAGGTCTATAAAATCATGAGTGGTGGGGAGAGGGTGCATAAAGAATAGTTCTTTATTAGTTCCTATAATAGAAGGACTAGAGGACAGCAAATGAAATAAATGGGTAGCAGGCTTCAAACTAATAACAGACAGTTCTTCACAAAGCAAATAGTCAACCTGTGGAACTCCTTGCCGCAGGAGGCTGTGAAGTCTAGAACTATAACAGAGTTTAAAGAGAAGTTAGAGAAATTCATGGAGGTTGGATCCATGGAGTGGTATTAGCCAGGGGGTATAGAAATGGTGTCCCTGGCCCCTGTTTGTGGAAGGCTGGAGATGAATGGCACGAGACAAATCGCTTGGTCATTGTCTTCGGTCCATCCCCTCCAGGGTACCTAGTGGTGGCCGCTGTCGGCAGACAGGCTACTGGGCTAGATGGACCTTTGGTCTGATCCAGTACAGCCATTCATATGTTCTAAGCTCAGGGCTCAGTGTCGGGGGTCTCACTGGACCACCTTGATTTTCATGCACACCTGCTCCTGGGTGGCCAGGTTGGCAGCTATCCTGCCCTAGATGGCCACTTTCCTGTGCCTAGTGCGGAGGTCGTGGACGTTGGACACCTCCCCCCAAACCTGGATGAGGTCCACAATCTCTGTACTAGACCAGGTGGGCGCCCGCTTTTTGCAGCCCAGGGCAGGCTCCTGGGAGCCGCCAGCTTGCTCCTGGGAAGAGGCAGAGGGCTGGGTGGTAGCGGGTGGCTGGCTCGTGCCGTGCCAGGTGCAGGGTCTGCTGGCTGGGTGCTGGCAGGCTTGCACCTGGCACGGGCACCATAGCCGGACCATGCCCCTTTAAGGGCTCTGGGGCTGGGAGTGGGGCAGACAAGTTTCCCTGGTTGTGCCCAGAGTGGCCACCAGGGCAAGCTGGGAAGGGCTAGCCTCCCACTAGTTCAAATTAAGTGGCTGCACAGCCCTTAATTCGAACTACTTAATTCGAACTAGGCATTAGTCCTCGTAGAATGATGTTTACCTAGTTCGAATTAAGCGCTCCGCTAGTTCGAATTAAGTTTGAACTAGCGGTTTGCCTGTGTAGCACTTATGAAAGTTAATTCGAGCTAACGGTTGTTAGTTCGAATTAACTTTGTAGTGTAGACATACCCGGAAATCTGTCATCATAGGGTATGCCTACACAGCAGGGCTAAATTTGAAATAAGTATGCAACTTCAGCTATGTCAATTATGTAGCTTAAGTTGAAATTCCTTAATTCTGCTTTTGGCGCTGTCTACACAGCAGGAAGCCGAAGGAAGAACACTCTTTGTTTGACTTTCCTTACTCCTTGTGAAATGAGGGTTAAAATGAGTCAGAGTAAGTCCTCCAGCCTGCCATTATTTTGGAATAAAGTCTTGTAGCGTAGACACACTCTGGGTTATTTCAGCATAACATCAGTTATTTGGATATAATGTTGCTGTGTAGACCTACTTCTAATGATTACTATTTCAGAGGTTAAGTAACACTGACTCTCTAAAATACATGAAAGTTAATATTTTGCAACTTCACAATCGAACACTGAAAAATAATTAAATTTCTCTCCCCTCCAAGAAAAAAAACTCAAAGAAAGAAATGCTGTTCTGTTTCTTTAGATTCCTAACATTTGTTATGATTTTTGTTTAATATACATGGTGGTCGAGTCTTCCTATGACATACTATTTGTCATGCAGATATTAGAATTCAGAGAAGTAAAGTTCAAGAGCTAAAATGATTTAACTAAATAAGAAGTTGATGATTAATTCTTGAAAATAAACCAGCTTCATCCCTTGAATGAAGTACACTACATAAATGTAGCTTCTTAATTTACGCTTCTGCGTTCTTTGTAGTACAATTACAAATTTGATCCCTAGCCCAAATTTTCCCTTATGTCTTTTCCACAGTCGTGGCTCTGATTCTCATTTCAGTGGAATGGACTGGGGGATAAAGATGCCTTTAAGTATTGCAGCCATGGAGGAGCTCATCTCTGGAATCATTGAGAGTAGCCCCAAGACTTGTATGATTTGCTTCTTGGAAAGCAAAGAATAGCTGGAGTGCAATGCATCTGAACCACCCGTTCTTTCCTGCTCCCCATCTCTGTCATGCCCCTGTGCTGGTAGCTGTGAGTGGAGAAAGTGTAGGCTGTTCTTCTGGTCCACACTAATAGTGAGGAGGAACCTTTTGTGTAAGGGCTGTTCCTTGAGGCTGGTTCTGGCCCCTTGAAGAACTCCCTCTTTTTCTGCCATAAGTGGCCTTAGTACAACAGAGATTTAGCTCCATTCAGTCTATAGTGCCCTGTAAATGTTATCTATTCTAGAAGGATGTTTCTGATTTCAGCATTATCTAGCTCCATTTCCTGCAGGTCTGATTCACCACTATCTTGCATCTGGCATAGTCATTAACATTTGTGCAAAATAAGACAACATGGGCATTAACTCTTGGTGTAAAATATTACTCACATTCTGTACACTCACATTGCATAGGTGTAAATGACAACACAGGCTGGGGGACGGCAGGTGCCTGTGACTCCACCAGGCTTACGTCCATCTGGCTTATCATACATAATGCACAGAGCATACTCAGTACATCCTACTGACAATCTATTCTCACAAAGGGAAAGGGGCTGGTTGTTTCCTACCTGTCAGGGAATCATATGAACAGGGACATATGATCACTTGATGGTCTCCCTAGTAGAATCCTGAAGCAGGGATCAACCAGATTGAAGGAAGTAGTCCCCCAGGCTGTAGATTTCCCTCCCATGTGGTGACTTGGAAAGAGAGCACGCAGGAAGCCCTTTACACTTGGGCTAAGCCATCTCCTTCTTAGTGATTAATTTTATTTTTAATTTATAACCTCCAAATCATCTTCACCAACAGTCCATCCCTCCCTGAAGGGGTGATTACTCAAGAACTAGGTTTGTACACTAGTCTTGTCTGTAGATTGCTTAGGCTGTGGAGACAGAGGAAACAGAATTATAGGCAGTAGTAGTATGTGGAAAGCAAAACTCCTTTCTCCCAATCTGTCCCAATTTTCTTTTTATCCTGTACACTAGACTTGACAGATTGTATGTGAAGTGTCAAATTTAGGCTACTTACTAGTCCCTCTGGGAGCTGCAGTATAGTATTATATTGCTACTCCTGAATGAAACCTGCATTGACCCACTTTAAAGAAAGTCGTGTGTCTTTAAATTCTGCTAAAACCTGGTAAGTGCTTTGTGCTGCTTCAGGGTATTTCAAGCTTCATGTGATGCTGCGTGGCCTGAAATAACCCAGTGCAACATCACATGAGAGCATACAGCTGTAGCCCACAGGGAAAGATGACTTTAATAATTTTGAAAATTATGGAGTTTGTTTAATCGATTCTGTACTTTTTCTGAGTACATTTTGTGGAGAACCTGGGTAACTGGTGTCTATTAAACTAATGAATCAAATACTCTTTGCAAATTAGAAAGCTTGTTGATTTTAATTAAAAACTGTTTTGGGGAAGGAGAGTTCTTTAAAATAATCCATTTCTCTTTTAATTGCACCTTTCTCACACGAGCATGAGTTGTGCTTCCAGCTGAGAGGGATTTTATGTGGTTTCCTCCATAGCCAGAGCATGTCAGTTGTATGCTCCAAGGTCAGACGGAGAGGGTTATTTAAAATGTCATGTGCACCCTCCCCTCCAGCGGCTGAGTGTCCTGCATCCGTATTACCCCTACTCTCTGCCAGCCTGTGAGCTGGGTTGGGATTTAAATTCTGATCTCCTGCCTGGTGGCATAATAAGCTGCCACAAGTTTGCCTGGTTGATTCCAATTAAAACCTTTCAAAGCTTTCGCACTTTTACAGATTCAGAATGTTCCTTAGTCCTATGCAATCATTTTGCCCCCTCAATGATTGCTAGGCATTTCACTTGTCAACCAGCCTGATACAAAATGTGCTGTTTTTGCTTGACCTACATATCAATGCAAAGCTACTTGGTTCTTTAATTCACTGCCAGATAAAGCTGCTGTTATCTCAGGATGGATAAAGGGGAACTAGGCCAAATGGCGATAAAGTCTCAGGGATGAAATGAGATTAAATCAGTTCTACCTCACCTTGCTATTTGCTAATTATGTACGCACTGGTCAGCGGTACTTACTGTCTGTGTAATAGTCTGTATAAAGGCCAATTAAAAGGGACTAATGCCAGCAAGTTCATTTTAGTGAAAACTGATCTTTTTTTAAGAAATCCCACACTTATTTCAAGGCATGAGACATAATTTATCAGATTACAATGGTATGTTAAAATTGAGGAAGATTTCTAGTATTTTACATCCAAAATAGCTAGGCAAAGAGACTACCAACACCGATATTCAATCATGTCAAAGGACATGACCCGCAGTTTTCTTTTTGACTAACACTTGGAAAATATCGCTAAAGAAAAACATGGTGCTACTCAAACTCTGATGGCCAAATAAACATCAGAAGCCTCTCAACAGTATCCTGCAATGCTAAGCAGTTGCCTCAGAAAACTTTTTGGAGCAGTTGCTCACCTTAGTCACTGTATAAATTCAGATTCAGCTGCAGAATAACTATTTTAAGATAAAGGTGGGTGAGCAGGATTATGGGGGATTTTGTGTGATGGAGGAATGAAGTTTATAACAACAAAAATTACTGAGAAATCTGCAGGAAGTGAGTATAGCTTTCTTGAAAATGCCGTAATGGATTCTAATTCATGCAAGCCCATCACTGACACAGTGCCTCCCTTACTGCTGGTCTCCCTTGCTTCTCTGGACCCAATTTATTTTTCAGTTATATCTGTGTATATTAGGAGTCACTCAACTTATGTCACTGGACCAGTTTAAAATTAGTAAAAGAGAAAAGAGGGTCTCAGTCAGCTTGATGGACAATCTGTTAAATTTAAGCAGTTCCTCAAGAGGCAACGTTACCCACAGATCTTCTGGGTATGGTTCACTGTCCGATGTAGTGGCACTTAGACCCCTTACAGAGAGAAAGTATGAGTTTGCTCCTAGCTCTTGTGATTCTTGGGTCCTGCTGTCCTTCCTGTTTCTTCCTCGTGGCTTGTTCTGTGTTCCTGTCCTTATCCCAAACCTCTGACTCTTTTTGGCTTCTGCCTCACTGCGGGCCACAGGGATAACCCTGATGCTGTTTCTGGAACCCGATTCTAACCATTACACATGACTGCCCACACTCCAGTCACTACATAATGTTATTGTCAGAGGTAAGAAAAAAGGGATCCCTGGTATCAAGGTATTAGATTTTTTGCCACGGAGAGTATAGTCCAACTTCTGAGTAATCTTCAGCATAATGCAAGGAAACCATGCTTGAAGCATGTTACCCTGATAACCGTAAGAGTATCTAACACTAGTCTTCATATAGTTGTCTTGCTCCCAGGTAAATTCCTAAGTGGGCTAAATATGGACTCAGAATAGTCAGAACCCATAATTAATTTGAATAATTTGGAAGTTACATTTGAAGATAGTTTTATTTAGGGACAGTTCCCTTACTGGAATGTAGGATAAAAGTGTATAGGTGAAATCTTAGCCCCATTGAACTTAATGGCAGTTTTTTCCATTTACTTCAATAGGGCCAGGATTTCACCCAGTATACATGGCAATCAAACCAAAAAATGGAACAAGGAGTTACCTTGAAGATTCAGTATGTTTGTTTATTGTCAATTTGTACTAAAATAGCTGAAAAATGATTAGAGGAAAACAAAAAACTTCTATCAAAAACTAAAACCACAAGTAACAAAGATTAGGACAAGTCTGTAAAGAGCAAAGCTTGATACACTTAATTTTTTTATTACAAATTTTTCTATAAATTCTACTTCAGCCATTTCTTTTGTAATCTATCTTCTCTCATTTAAACAAGGACTGATTCTATGTGTAAGGACTGGATAATAAGATCCTACTAGAAGAAAGTAATGTGGTTCACAGAATGTTTTGATTTATAATAAAATAGTTGATTGTGTGCCTTAAAAAAAAATCTTTCCCTAAAATTAATTCAAAGCAACCCCTGTAACAATTTGGCTGCCTTGATTAAAAGCTGGCTGAAAGTCTATTAACAAATGTGAGTGATAAATGGCAATGTATTGAATTGGGAGAAAGCATCTAGTAGGGCACCGCACAGATCAATGTTAGGTCCTGTAGCAGTTAACATCTTCATTAATGATCTGGAAAGGAATTAATAGCATGTTAATGAAATTCACAAATGATTCTAAATTGGGATGAGGGAGGTGTTGCAAAGACAGAAATACAACAGCCACATAAAGTACAGAACTATGTGCCAAAAACAACACACTTAATTGGAAAAATTGCAAGCCATGATTTCTGGAGAAAAATACTAAAATTGTATCAATTCAAAGTGTATGAAAATGCAAAATGCAATAATGCTGAGAGACATAAGGATGACAGTGGAGAGCAAATATACCTGGATTTTCAGAGATATGGCAGTATAAAAAGCCAGTTTTGGATTGTATATTAGAGCTGGTTGTGAATTATTCAACAAACAAGGTTCAAGTCCCTGCTTCATGCCTGCCAATGGTCCAAGGGACAAAGGGTACAACTGCCCTGGGGCCCAGCGATACAAAAGGGCCTGTCCCGACCCTTCCAACCTGAGACCCCACCCATTATGGGGACAAAAGCAGGGCCCCCATCTACCCGGAATCTTGACAAAGCTGTCAACCCCACTTCCCTGCTTCACCTGATTGATTTGAGTCTAACTCTCCCATATCTCAACAGAGTGCTCAGATTACCAAGCCATTGGTATGTGGCGTTGGAGGATGACTCCCTTCTTTCTCTCTACAATTTTTCACATTAAAAAAAAATAAAAGGTCTCATTTTCATTCAAATGTGGAATGAAAAATTTCAAAACCAGTCTGTCAAAGGCTAATATAACTGTTTTCTGGCTGCTCTATTGCATAGCTCCCTGTATTAGGTATGGATATGACCCCAGCTACCATAGTATCTAAAAACATGTCTACACTGAGAGATAAGGTCAAATTTATTAAAGTCAGTTTTTTAGCACCCAATTTTATAAAGTCAAAGGCATACGTCTCCACTATTCGCAAAAATTCAGCAGAGTTGAAACCCCCCTCTTCCCCAACCCCCCCCCCCCCCCGCTTCAGACGAATGGCAAACACTTTGCTCATGCACATTATTCTCTTATTGGTTATCTGTGAAGATGCCATAGCAGCATGTATATGGAACCCATCATGGATCCCATTGTGCATCAAATTATGATGATGATGTGAATCTTGGTGCACCTAATGCTGGAGTATGTCACGATCATATCCAGGATATGACAGAGTGAGGAAGAATCTTAGGAGGCCATGAATATACTCCTCTGTGAAGCACTTGAATTGAGCGAAAAGCAAATGCTGCCAGCATTTGATCCTCTGGACACAGTGGAATGTCAGTTCTGGTGCTATCACGCAAGCACAGACTGGTCAGACCATGTTGTTATGCAGGTATGGGATGATTAGAGTGTCTGCAAAACCTTTGTATGTGTAAGGCCACTTTCGTGGAAGTTTTGAAATTGCTTTCCCCCACTCTGAAGTGCAAGAATACCAGAATGAGAACTGCTCTGTTTGTGAAGTGAATGGCAATTGCCCTGTGGAAGCTTGCAATGCCAGACTGCTACTGGTCAATTGGGAATCAATATGGAGTGGGGAAATCTACAGCTGGAGCTGCTGTGATCCAAGTAGTCAAAGCAATCAATACCCGTCTGCTATGAGGGTAGTAACTCTGGGAAGTAGGGGGGACATAATGGAGGGTTTTGCCATACTGGGGTTCCCTAACTGTGGTGGAACACATATCACCACCTTGGCACCCAGCCACCTTACAAAGGAGTACATAAAACAGAAAGAGTACTTCTTGATGGTGCTACAGGTACTGGTGGATCACAAAGACTGTTTCACAACATCCACATGGGATAGTTGGGAAAAATGCATGGCACACACATTTTTAGGAACTTCTGCCTCTTTGGCAAGCTGCAAGCTGGAACTTTTTTCCCAGACTTGAAAATTACCATTGGAGATGTTGAAATGCCAATAATGACCCTTGGCAACCCAGTCTACCCCTTGCTCCCATGACTCTTGAAGTTGTACACGGGCAGCCTGGCCCGCAGTAAGGAGCACTTCAACTACAGGCTGAGCAGGTACAGAATGGTAGTAAAATATGCTTTGGGGCATTTATGGGGAAGGTTCTGCAATCTACTAACTAGGTTAGACCTCAGATAAAGCAACATTTCCATCATGGTAGCAGCCTGCTGTGTGCTCCATAATATTTGTGAGAGCAAGGGGGAAATGTATCTGTCAGTGGAATGCCAAGGCATAGCACCTAGCAAGGAATTTTGAGCAGCCAGACACAAGGGCAATAAGGAGAGCACAGTGAGGGGCAGTGCAAATCAGAGAAGCTTTGAAAGACAGATTTATGAATGGCCATTATTGAGAGTCATGCATGTTGCTCTCAATGAGGTGCCCTTGCATTCAGTGTGCTTGCTTGTAACCTCCCATCCCTTCAATACAAGCAATAAAGAGACTGTTGTTCAGAAAGCATGCATTTTTATTAGGGAACGCAGCAGGGATAAAAAAGGAGTCCAAGGCAGGAGCTTTGGGGGACGTGTAAGATCACAATTGTGAGAATGACAACTTTTTGCTTTGCGATGCATCCCTGGGAGTTGAGTGTGAAGCTGTCCTTGATTCCTCCCACACCTCACATTGTAGGGTCCTTGTGAAAGGAGGCTATGGAACTTGGTGACTTAGTGAGGAGGGAATGTGTATGACACTGACCGGACTGGGTGTGGATACCGCTGAAGGTGTCCACTCAGGGCAAATTGCTTAAAACCAGGGCTCCTTACAGACCCAGACTGGCAACCTTTCCCAAATAGGCCACAAATCACACAGAGTGCTCCAGCTGCCAATTCAGCCAGTAGGAAGCCTCACAAGCAAAACCAGCTCTCCCTGTGCCACAATCAGGCCCAGGCCTTACACACAGTGAGGGGTTATAGAACCCAATCTCACCTACCCCGAATGGGTCCTCCCAGTCCCCAAAAAACAGCCACAGATTCCCAGTTAGTTTACACTTTGGATCTTACCCACAAGAGCACGCTGGGCCAGTCCTTTAGATCTAAAATCTAAAGGTTTATTAATAAAAGAAAGAAAAGGTAGAGAGTAAGGTTATTAAGGAAACCACATTACATGCACCAATCACCAAGTTCTCGATGTAGGCTTTCAGCAGAGATGTTATAAACTGCTATCTTAAAAGTCTCTGGTGTACATCCTATGTCAGGATGGGTCCATGATCCTTCCCGGCTCTCTATCCCTCGCAAGGCTGCCTCTGGGATAAGCTTTGAAGACAAGATGGATTCCGCCTCATGGCACTTTATATCCATTCCTGGTACTTTCCAAGCTGGAGTGGGTCACGTGGCCAAGTGATCTATCCCTGTGTCCCATGTCAGCAGCCATGACATTGGCTGGTTTGCAGGTTTCCAGATGCATCCTCAGGTGTGTATTGGGCACCTTGAGAGCCATTGTTCCTGGAGCCTCACTAATTAGCATAGTCATTGACTGAACAATTGCTTTTTACAACAGGCAGTCCAGAGCCCATTGTTCTGTCTCCGGTAGAGAACGTTCACAGTATAAGCACAGAGTCCATATTCATAACTCCACATACAGTTATCACACAAGTACATGAATAGCATACATAGAATCAGTAGAACATAAGCTTTCATTTGACACCTCACATGGCCCCCTTTGTACAGACTTTGGGGCAAACCCCCCTCCTCCCTCTGCCATGGGCACAGCAGTGATCTGGTTGCTCCCCTTAAAATATAATAACGTGACAATTTTGTCTACAAGGGACAGAGGGGGTGCCTATTCAGGTAGACATTCTGGAAAGCCACCATATGGTACATCACATCCTCTATGGACAACGACACTCTCTTTTGGTGCCTCACTTCCCGTTCCCTGTACTCTCTTCTTTCCTCATGCTCTGCTCCCACCTTGTGCAGCAGCGTATTTCTCTGCTCACTCCCTTGTTCAAGTTGGCAGATTACATTTGATCCTTGAACATCTATCTGTTCCCTAGTCTTTTTGCCAGCGGATTTGTGCCAGGTGGATAACTGGTTGGGTCCAGTGAGTGTGCATCAGGCTGACTGCTGTTCCCACTGTAACAAAAAGTGAAGGGCAGACTTTATAGAAGATACATTGTAGAGTGTAAAGCCTAATCCGTTAGAATAAAATGAAGGTCTGTCTAAAAACATAGAGATATGATATGTACAAGGCCACAGTTAAGCTTTTAGATTGTCACTTTTCAGGAGGTACACCTCAGACATGTTAGGGGAACAGCTGGACTCGGTTAGATGGCGAGCATGATAAAGGACAGGCTCGGGCATGAACTTCTGAGAGGGATGGGAAGGAGGTCCTTGTGTGGTGGCATATCAGGGCAGGTTTTGATGTGGCATCCATGTGTCCAGAACCCTTTGTTTGCTGGGAGAGTGCAACTTTTTCTTCCCACAGCAGCAGTCAGGAAGGAAGAAGGAGGGATGGGATCCAGGCATGGTGGCAGGGAAGAGCTCAAGTCATGTTTCATTGGGGATATCTCTGTTTCTTTTGCTGGTTTGTGTTCTGTGAGGACAGATTCCTCTCCTCACGCAGCAGTGAGGTCCAGTATCTCCTGCATTCTCCATTCCATTGCTCGTCGGTGACCCTGAGAACTCATAGAGCTTGTGGAACTTGATCTCATGAAACTCATGGTCAAGTGTGCTGCTCAGATGTTTGCCTGCTCTGAGGTCTGCTCACCACTCTGGCCACACAGAAAATGAAATGAAAATGTTCCTGGGCCTTTTCTTATTCATCTGGAGAGCAGTAGAGGTGCAAGTTCTGGCCATGGAGGTCACAGTGAGGCACTGTGGAATGCCTCTTGGAGGCCAAGAATGTCAACTTTCATACTGTTGCGTCTGCTCTACCAAGAAGTCTACAATTCAAGATCAAATTTAGCAGTTACTCCTCGTGAAAGCAGGAGTACAGATATAAACTTTAATTGCCCTTAAAGCTGTTGGAGTGGGCTTGGTAATGTGGACTCATTGTTTAGAAAATCTACCTAATGTGGTTAAGTTCGACCTAAACTCTCAGGGTACGTCTAGACTACAGGGTTTTGTCGACAGATTCTGTCAACAAAACTTCTGTCGACAAAGCGCGTCTAGACTACATCAAGCCATAGACAAAACTATTTGCTTTGTCGACAGAGAGCGTCCAGACTGCAGGGTGCTCTGTTGACAGAAGAAAGTACTGCTTTGCCAGGTCACAGGGGCAGCATGTACTTCCTTGTTCTGCTGCCTGCACTTTGCAGAGACGCATGCTAAAAGGGCCACCCCCCCCCCCCCCCGACTAGCCATTGCTCTGCTGCTGCAGCTGCCTAGAGGGATAGCAAAGGTTCTGCAGTGACTGTTTGGAGTGCCCTGCTTCCTGGCACAGCACAGCAGTGTGGTTTTTTTTTTAAGGTTTTTCCTAACCTTTGTTTACCATGGAGCGAGAGCTTCTCCTGGCCAGGCGCTGGCTCCACTCCACAGTGCTTCAAATGCTGCTGCAACTGCATGAGACTATCATTTTGTTAATGCCTGGTCTGGAACCTGAGCCCAGACTGGAGCCCCTCCTTCTGGATGCAGCAGCACTGTTCCTGCCTCCGAACTTTTTCCCGGACAGGCGATGTTGGAGGATGGAAACAAGTACGGATTGGTGGGACTGGCTCGTAATGGAGCAGTGAGATGATCAGGCTTGGTTCCAAAACTTCAGGATGCGGAAGTCCACCTTCCTGGAGCTTTGCAACTGGCTTTCCCCCACCCTGCAACGACAGGACACCCACCTGTGCCCTGCCATCCCACTGGAGAAGAGGGTAGCTATTGCCCTCTGGAAGCTGGCCACTCCTGATAGCTGCCAGTCAGTGGGACAGCAGTTTGGTGTGGGGAGATTTACTGTAGGTGCTGTGTTGATGGAGGTAAGTCCCTTGGGGACTGGGGGAGGGCAGTCCGTAAGGGGACTGTAACCGAAAAAGGGTGGGTGGGGGGCAATGGAGGGGAGGTGGTGGAGGGCTCCTGTGTCTTACACCATGATACTACTGGGAGCAATCACTGGGGGCGGGGGGGGGGGGGATGGTCGCCAAAGGACTTGGGCAACCCCTCTGACTTCATAATCTGTGTGTGTTTGTATGTGTCTATTTTTGCAGGTGGTGAGGGCCATCAACTCATAGCTGCTGAATTGGTTTGTACGCCTCAGAGACCTAGACACGATCATGGCTGGTTTTGCAGGGCTGGGATTCCCAAACTGCGGAGGAGCGCTCGATGGAACGCACATTCCCATCCGTGCACCACCCCATCAAGCCGCCCGGAATATCAACAGAAAAGGGTACTTTTCCCTTGTGCTGCAGGCCCTGGTTGACCACCGTGGACTATTTACGGTGTGTGGGGTGGTCGGGCCGGGCACATGATGCTCGGATCTTCCGCAATTCACAGCTATACGAAAGGCTGCAGACAGGAACCTTCTTCCCCCAGCGAACCTCTGCTATCGGGGACGTAGAGATGCCGGTCTGCATTGTGGCTGATGCGGCGTACCTCCTCATGCCCTGGCTTATGAAGCCATAAACAGGGCATCTGACCCCGAGCAAGAAAGTGTTTAATGCGCACCTGACACGCACCCATTTACAGGTGGAATGTGCATTTGGCCGGTTGAAGGGAAGGTTTAGGTGTCTGCCAACTCGCCTTGACATGGGGGAACACAATATCTCAGAGGTGGTGGCAGCATGTTGTATCCTCCACAACCAGGTGGAGAGCAAAGTGGACTTTTGTCGACAAAACTATACCAGCGTCTACACTACCACTGAGTTCTGTTGACGTAAGGTCGACAGAACTCAGCAGTTTTGTCGACGCTGGTAAACCTCATTTTACGAGGCATAACGTCTTTGTCGACAGAGTTCTGTCGACAAAAAGGGCAGTCTGGACGCGGGGGTTTCTTTTGTCGACAGAAAAAGACCTCCAAGCAAGCCCACTGCTGGACAGTCCTTCTTCAGGAAAAACCTCTTCTTGGTCCTGTCTGTAGCCATGTTTTAAAGGCACAGACATCCCTGGCAGGCATTGTGACAGGAAGCTGGCCACTGTGAGAGCCTGTCAGCCCAAAGCTCTCCCAGCGTCACCTGCACGTGGCCATGTGTGCAGCTCCAGTGCCACGAGGCCCCCACGAACCTTTGAGGGAGCCAGCCCTGGTGCCCACAAGCAACAAAAAGAGAGCCCCAGCCTGGTCAGGGACAGAGGTCCTGACCCTGCTTGAACTGTGGGGGGAGGAGGAAGCAGTCCAGGCCCTGCACACCCGGCACAGGAATGCCAGCGTCTATGGCCGCATGGCTCAGGGGCTGGCTGATAAAGGGCACCACCCAAGGACACTCCAACAGATACGGGCCAAAGTGAAGGAACTTTGTCAGGGATACATGAAGGCCCGAGAGCAGAGCTCGGCTTCAGGTGCCACCCCAGTGCACTGCACCTACTATCAAGAACTGGACCGCATCCTGGGAAGCCAGGAACCTATGTCTGCACCAGTGTTCGTGCAGACAGGGTTGCACACGCCAGTGCAGCAGAGCCGGCAGGAGGTCCCCAGGGAAGATGTGGAGGAGGAGGAGGAGGAGGAGGAGGAGGAGGAGCAGATGGAGGACACCCTGACCCTGACTCTGCAGCCTGTCCCAGAGATGCAGGAAGCCTCGCAGGCACCCTCCGACGCTGGAGAAGGAACATCAGGTGCAGCTTGCATCTCTCTGTGCATGTACAAGCAGGCGGGCAGGTGGTGGGTATGTGGGTGGGGAGTATGGGAGACCCAAGGTGCAGCAGGCCCCTGTCCTACTGTGGCTGCACACTGATCTGGCCTGGACGGCCACAGTGGAGGGTGGGAGGATCTAGGAGGTGGAGGTGGACATTGTCCTAGCCACAACGGGTCCACTGTGCAGCCGAGGCGGCTGGCAAGGCCAGACGTGGCCTACCAGTAACAACATTCCCACCTCTTGTTGTATGGACTTGTGTGTGAATTGCTAACACTGATTGGTTCTCCCTCTTCTTCTCCACAGCTGGACCTGCTGCTGCTGTCTGCCGAGCAACTCCTGTGCCACCACCCACCCGGTCCCACAGCACCCGCAGCCGTTGGAGGACCTACAGCGACCTCCTAAGGAGGCATGTGGAGGCCATGGAGAAAATTGAGGGGAACATGGCCAAAATGCAAGAGACCATGGCTGAAAGAGTGAGGGAGGAGGCTTGCTGGCATACTTGCCTGCTGCAGGACTTCCTCCCAGAGTGGAGCACAATGTGTGCCACCGTCCGGGAGTCCCTGGCTGTGCCAGGTCCTCTCCCCCTGGGGACTCCTCCTGCCCATCCAGCTCCAGCCCCCTCTCACCCCCCGTCCTCCCCCTCAGCCCCCTCTGACTCCCCTTCTTCTCCCTCAGCCCCTGCCACCCCTCCAGCCCTGCCCCTCCCCCCTGCTAGAGCAGAGTCGTTGTCAGCCCCAACTCAAGCCCAAGGAAGGCAGGGTCCACGGACAAGGGGTGGCAAAGCCTTGAGGCCCAGGTGAGTCCGCCATTACCCTTAAGTTGTCTGCCCTCCCTCCCTCACTCCCTGTTGGAAATCCCCCCTCCCTCCCTCACTCCATGTTGGAAATCCGCCCTCCCTCCCTCCCTCCCTCCCTCCCGCCAGGTTGAAATCTCCCCTCCTACCACAGTTATAAACACAAGTTAATAGTTAAAAAAAAAGTTTATTTTTCACAGTTGTTAAACAATTCTATTTTTTTATAACAGATCTAAATTCTAACGTTACTCCTTGATAAACATATATTTCAAGTTTAACATGGTATGTGCGCCTTAACTGTTCAGAGGCTGATGCAAGGATGGATTGTGGGAGGGAAGGTTTTGGGATGGGGGGGGGGAAGGCCCACAGACCCCATTGGGGATACCTTGGGGAGTCATAGGGCTCCAGCTGAGAAGCGCTCATGCAGAGCCTCCCGGATGCGAACCCCCGCCTGATGGGCTTGGCGAACGGCAGCTGTCCGAGGCTGCGCAAACTGCCTGCCCTCCACTTCAGCCATGTAGTCTAGACACACCCTCAGTGTAGACCAGGCCTGAGCTTCTCATGATATTTACCGTATGTATCCTCACAACAGTCCGGTGAGGTAGGTACTCTAATTTTACAGATAGGTTGCTGAGGAAGAGAGAGACTGAGGGTGTGTCTAGACTACATGGCTCCATCAACGGAGCCATGTAGTCTAGACACACCCTAAATGTCTTGTCCAACATCACACAGGATATCTGTAATGGAGTTAGCATCTAACCCACTGCACCACCCTTTCTCTAGAAGCATTTTGCAGCAAGTTAATAGTATTTCTTTGTATGTCTTTATTAGGCACATACCCAAAATGAGTTTTGGCAGTTCTTTATTAGAAAGATGTATTCAAAATGGCAAAAGTTCAGAAAAGAACTACAAGAGTGATAAAAGGGCCAGAGATGGTATTTGGTCCTGCTGTGAGGGCAGGGGACTGGACTCGATGACCTCTCAAGGTCCCTTCCAGTTCTATGAGATGGTATATATCTCCATATGTCATGCTCATACATATGAGGAAAAATGAAATGAACTAATTAATATTTAAGCATGCTGAATAGGACAAACAGCATAGATCAGAATGAGCATTTACAAATATATTACAATATGCAATCACAGAAAAGGAGATGAATTATGTACAGTGGGGGAAAGTTTTATAGTTAGGTTTAATGGAAATTAAGAGAACATTTCCTGGATTTTTTTTCCTGCTTAAAATTGTACAATATGATCCAGTGTAATCAGACAATGGAATCTTCAGGCTGAAGGCTTTGAACTTTACTAGACTGAACAAAGCAATAGAAAATTGAATATGCTGCACTAGCAGAGAACTAGACTTGATAAGTTATTGGTCTTTGTGTGCTCCTAAAGTCTGCCTTTTCCAAGTGATTAAAGCACTAGCCAGTACTAGCCATTGGACGGCTTGCCCAATTTAATCATCTTGAAACAAAATATGTGTTACATCTGCTCAACACAAAGAAAGCAGCTAATCATGAGGTTCCCCTGAGAATACTGCCCCCATAATAATTTACTCCAATGGGTCATAGTTTGTCCTACTCTACCCCAAACTCTATCGTTTGATGAGGATAGGAAGGAGATGTGAAGTCCATCAGACCAGAGGCGTAGTCCTTTGCATTTGCTCTGTCTTTTAGGTTGCTTCCTTGTCCTCACTAGCTTGTCCAACCCATGATCTTGGTCCACCCTGTTACCACACCCCGTTCCTTATGTCGATCATTCTTACATAAGGGTGGGTACCTTTGCAGGCTCCTAAAAAGGCAGAGATACTGCTGCAAGTAAGCTATCCTCTTACCATCCACATTCCCCATGGGAAAGGTGAGCTCCATACAAAGAAGACACTTGAATCACTCTCCCTACTCCTATCAATGCCAAGGTCTTGTGGTTTGAGATATATTAGATGCTTTTAGAAATATTTAGTACTAATAAATGTGAAGCTAGTTGTATTTAATGTTCCACTTGTTGTTTTTTAAATAAATTAAGTGGGTTATAAACTTCATTTTTATGATGGAATCGATAAAACAATCCTTAGAACAAAACTAACCAAGAAAAAGGAAGCTAGGCCTTCAGAACACACAATCTCCCAGGAGCATCAGAAAATTTAGAGAATAATGCAAAAATAAGCGTTAATTATTTGAAAATGTTACATAAAATAAATGTAAACATTTAAATAAACACGTATCTCTGATAATTTATTTTGTAGAGTCTGGATTCTCCTTGGTTAGCCTTTTAATTTGGCTTAAGAAGGAGAACTAGCAAGACAACAGCATATATTTTTGGAATCCTTTTTTTATAATGATATATAAGCAGCCTGATCCAGTAGTCCTTGCTGGGAACACATCATATTGACTTCAGCATTGCAGAAGATGCAAGATTAGGCTCTTGGGCTAGCACAGCAGGACGCTTGGGGTTTAGTCCTGGCTCTGCCATTTTCCTGCTATAGGACTTTGGGCAAATCAATTTTCCTCTTTTTCTTGTATCCTGCACCTTTGCATGGACCGTCGTGCTATGCCCAGACCCTCAGATGATATAAAATATCAGAGCTCCTTTGACATTAGTTGAGCTACAGTGATTGACAAAAGTTGAGGATCTGCCCCCAGTGCAGTGGAGCCCCAATCTTACTTGGTGATCTCTTGACACCCCTGGAAAATAAATAAATAATAAAACTAAGTACAAAGTAGAGAGGGAAGGTTTCTAGTCCCTGTTCTTCCTGATTACTCAAAAGAGAGGTAGTGATTTATCTATTCCGGAACTAAGAAAGCTGAACCAAATATCAAGAAAACCAACTTCTGGAGAGTCAGTCTTGTGTCCATTATCCCTTCCTTAATATTAAAGATTGGTATGCTGCCCTCGCTTTGCAGGACTCCAACCCAAGGACTATATTATGTTTGGCTGTGTCCAGACTCAGGGTTTTTTTCGAAAAAACTTCACCTGCGTCTAGACTGCAGCCGCGGCTTTTCTTTCGACGGCGGTAAATCTCATTTCACGAGGAAGAACACCTTTTTTCGAAAGTGTTCTTTGGAAAAAAGGCATTCTTGAGTGCCAACAGGGGTTTTTAGAAAGAGAGCATCCAGACTTACTCTCTGCTTTCTTTCGAAAAAGTGGCTTGCTTTTTCGAAAGTACTGCTTGCAGTCTAGACGCTCTTTTTCTAAAGAGGCTTTTTCGAAAGATACTTTCGAAAAAGCCTCTTTGAAAGAGGCTTGCAGTCTAGACATAGCCTTTGCATCTACAACTTTTGGGGCACATGGCTTTTTGCACATCTGTGACTCAGCATGCCACATATATCCTAAGATGTTTTCAGAACTGTCTTCACTTAGAGTGTCTTCTGAGTAGACATTTGCTGGACATGTTGATTTTCATACAAGTCTCTGGATTGTTAGGAATCTCAGAATGTATGCAAAGGGGTTCCTTTTATACCACCAGGACCAGTTATGACTCTTGCTACAGATGCATCCACAAGGAGTAGGGGGGCCCATCTGGGTCAAATTCAGGCTCAATCACTTTAGACACCTCAGAAGGTTTCACTCAATACAAATGTTCTGGAACTTGAAGCTATTCACTGGCCCCGCAACACATTCATTACCATGATTATGGGTCAGGGGATTCAAGTTTTCACCGATAGCACTACTCCTATTTTTATCTGAACAAGCAGGGAGATGCAAGGTCATCTCAGCTGTTCAAAGAAGCAATCCGCATGTGGAACTTATATATAAAGAACAATGTTTTTCTAAATGCCTTTCATCTTCCAAAAATAACACTATTGCAGATTCCATCCGCAGCAACATCATAAACCATCCTAAGTGGTTAATAAGGATAGATTGTAGCATAATTGTCATTGGTGGAAATAGATCTCTTTGCATCAACTTGAACAACAAATGTGGGAGGTTTCTGCTCCAGGGTAGGTCACAGACCAGGTACTATGAAAGATGCTTTGCTTCTTTTGTGGTCAGATCAGATACTGGTTGAATTCCCACCAGTTCCTCTGATTCTGAGGGTGATGAGGAAGCTAAAAAGAGACTAAGCATCCTGGTGTCTGACTTCCAAGGCTTTCCTAGTACATGGAACCTTCAAAGCAGCAACATGTTCATCTGTACATATCTTCTCCAAACACTATATAATTGCTAAGCTTCTTGAGAGAGTGCCAACTTCAGCACTTCAGTGTTGCAATCACATGTAGTTCCACTTGCAAGTAAACTGCTGGTGAATCACCTATGGTGAAATGTGTATGTGCACAATCAATTGAAGGAGTAAAGGAGTTAAGAATTACTTAACTGTACAGCAATCATTCTCCAAGATGTTTTGTGTACAGATATATTCCACCTTCTCTCTGCTTCAGGTATTAGATTCCAGTGGTGTGAAGGAACAGAGAGGGACATGGTGGCCATGTATGTTTGTAGCCTCAGCTGAGCATGTGAGGATAGTGAGAGCATGTGCAGCCTGCTAGCACTGCTGCTGACAAAAGTCTCCAACTCAAGTTCTGCACACATTGAAAATTGCTATCTAAGGGTATGTCTACATTTTCTAAGGGTATGTCTACCAGAGGTATCCTGAAATAGCTATCCTGTGTCTACACAAGCCACCTGTTATTTCAAAATATTTTTGAAATAACAAGCACTCTGTTTTGCCATCCCTGTAAACCTCATTGCATGAGGATTAAGGGATGGCTCGAAATAGCACATTATTTCAAAATTTGGTGCTGTGTAGATGTGCCAAATTTCAAAATAAGCTATTTTGAAATAGAATCAAAATAAGATACGCAATTTGCGTAGCAGAATTTGCATATCTTATTTCACATTTAGGGTGCTGTGTAGATGCATCCTAAGGAAGGAGCCATTTTCTTACACTACAAGAAAGAGGAAACTAGTGAGTACGGAGACCTGCAATGGTGTCATGCAGATGTTTGGAAGTATGTTTTGGAAAGCTACCCACAACAGGAGTTTGACTTTTAGGGAGCAATTTATAATGTTTAAACTCTTATGTTTTAGGATGCACATTATGGATTTTTAGGCATAAAAAGCAATGAAATAACCAGACAGCTAGAAACTTATTAGAGGAGAAAAATGAATAGAAGGGGTGGAAGTAATTGGAAACTCTGAACTGGTCATTTGAAAGTTATAAGGCTATGCAGTACAGTTCTGAGTTTTTCAAGTTTATGCATTAAAATGAAATGGACTAAATCAGTTCCTTTAAAAAGGCATTGACAGGGTAGGTAAGCTTCATAGCATGGCTTTTTATTCTTTTTTTCCATTTTTTAAATCCTAGATTATGACAGTGACAAAATGAAAGTTCTGGTTTATTACCACATTAAAGAGATAATGCACCTGGGAAAATAAGCTGTAGCTCATTACTCACCATTAGTAATAGTTGAAATATCTCTGTCTTGTCTCACCTACTTGCAGGGTGGATGGTGGGAAAGTAAGAAATAAGAGCTTTTGTGACAGACTTAATTGCAGAGCTGAAGTAAAGGTATCATGATGTAACCAGTCATATAAACTAACCTCAGATATGAAAGCTTAATTGCCTCTTGTGAATACAGGATCCACTAATTATATGTAGGAATTCCAGCTTGTTTGTATCATTATCTCTACCATTGGTTTTACAGTCATTTTACAGTAGTGCCAAAGACCCAAGTTGCAATCTAAGTCCCTTTGTGCTTATGTAACCCACACACCTACTGGGTGTGATGTACTCAGGGGTGGCCCGTGGCTATAGGTGGACTCGGCTGCCACTTAGGGTGCCATCGCCCAATGATGACGTCACGGGGGCTCCCGGGACACCCACCAATTACGTCAGGCCATTGACGGCCCTGCAGGTGGGGGCGCTGATCGCGCGCTCCGCCTGGGGTGCCAGCTACCGCAACCCACCTCGGGCCACTCCTACATGTACTGTCCCATACAGGGCCACTTAGACCATGTACAAGAGCATGAATGTGTCCCATGGCTTTAGCTGAGAGCTAGCTAGCTTTTAGCTCATGTGGTAGAGGCTCATGTAGTACACTCCCAAAGTCCTAGGTTTTGTTTTACTGGGCATGCTACAGATCAGGCACTCTCACAGTTTCGCCCTTACTGTGATCATTTTCGGTACTTGATTGGGTTGTAACCCTAAAAACTACAAGAACTTCTTTTAGGAGAAGAAACACATGCTCTGTTAATTAGTCTACATTGTATCAGTACAGTTTGATTATTTATCAACCACTGACTGTGACTGAGGCTATGGAAACAAACACCAAAATAATGGCACAGAACTCTATCCTTACTGTTGTGTATTGTAACCTGGTGTGGTTATTTACTCTGGCACTGGAATCCCCCCTGCTTACCTGCCCCCCAACAATGCTCTACTATTTACTATGGATGAAGTCAGCCTTCACTGAGCTGTTGGTGGAGGTTCCTGTTTTGTACTAGGGATGTGAAGGAGTAATGACTACCCGATAAGCAGGAACTTATCGGGTAGTACTATCGACTACTCGATCACCTCCTCCTCCCCCCGCCGCTCTGCACTCTTAAAGGGACGGAGAGGAGCCAACATGCAAAGATGCTGGCTCATTCTCTGGTTCCCCACTGGGTCTCAGGACAACCCTCATGCTGCTCCTCTGCATTTTTAAAAAGGACAAGCAGCGGCAGCCTATCTGCTTGTCTGTCTCAGCACAAGCTGGCTGCCACTGCTGTGTCCCGTTTAAAAGTGCAGAGGGGCAGTGTGAGGGGAATGGGGACGGGCGGTTGCTGCTGCTGCTTCCTCTTTAAAAATGCAGAGGAGCAGCATGAGGGCTGTCCTGAGACCTGGGAGGGGGGGCAGAGAATGAGCTGGTGTCTTTGCACGCCAGCGCCTCTCTGTCCCTTTAAGAGTGCAAGGCAGCAGCTGGGAGTTGTGCTCAGACACAGCCTGAGCCGGAAGTGAACATTTAAAGTGCCCTTCCTTAACTCAACTAGTAAATTAATCCATACTTAACATCCTTATTCTGTACTGAATGAGGGGTAGCGAACCTCTGACACTGTCTCCTGCAGCCCTGGCTCCATGTGCTTGCCTGTCAGCAAGAGGCCCCCATGAGTCCTGTAATCTGGGAGTGTGTCCAGGAGAAGGTGGGAGCAGTCACAGTGCAACCCAGCCAACGGCAGCATGACTCCAGTGGAGCTGAACTGTCTAGCTGCTGGGACATGAGCAGAGTGATGTCTGGCTCAAGGATGTCTCCAGGTTCTACACAGAAATGGAAAGACCCTTCCCTGTGAGTGTCTGAGTTTCACAGGTTTGGGAGAGGATGCAGCTTCCAAAATACACAACTCCTCAAGCCCTTCCACCATCAGAAGGCCCATTGCCAGGAAATCTCCACAAGGGAAAGCATGCACAAGTTTTCCCACTCCCCCTTGCCTCCATTTCTTTGCCATCTCCTGTGGTATTTTCTGCAGGAGGGAGCAATCTAGCCAGCAGCTGCCAAATAGGGGATGGGTAATACGTGTGTTCACATATCAGAGCTGTGTAGAGTGGTTTGCTGATGCTCTGCTGGGTTCTCCTGCTAACCCCTGCTTACATGAGATTTATTTTAACCTGGGCAGAGAGACGCCTGACCAAACAGTTACCTCTAAGACGCAAAAATCAATGTTTCCACAGGGAAAAGAATCATTTCTGCTTTTTGAATATCATGGCTTTTCTGAGGTGGTATATCATGTTGAAATATACTTTCTAACTTACTGATAACCAGGGTGAATGAGGTAACTGCTCTTTCAAACTGACCTACTCTCTGCATAGATTTGAGATGCCTTCAGTGCACTGTCTTTTCACATTTATCTGAGAAGAAAAGGCAATAAAGCATAAGTAAAGCAACATCCATCAGTGTAAAAAACTGAATGCCCTTTGGTCTCATCCTGCTCCCATTCAAGCAGTAGCAAAACATAAATAGATTTCAGTGATGCAGGTTCAAACCCTAAAAGAACTTAGAGATCAGAAATTTCTGAGCAAACTTTCTCAATGTTTAGGAGTGTTTGGATCTGATGGTTTGGTTTGGCTCCATCTCAAGAAAGGAATAGAGAGACTGTCTATGTATAAATTACCTTGCCTGCACTGCATTCTCTTCTAACATTTTTAGAAGTGACATGTTTAGTAGGCAAGAATTACATGAACACTGGCTGGAGTGCTCATGCCATTGCTAGAGGCAGATTAACTAGCTTTTATAAAATAAGAACTCCTGACACATATATCCAGACTTTGAACCAAATTCAGTGAAGATATTGTTGTTGAGTTTGTTTAATTTCAGAAAAGCTGATACACTTTTTGCGATTCATTTTCATTGTAATGTGCTTCTTTCATTCTTGGTTCTGGCATGAATGCTGATATAGCATAAGAGAGGCTGTTTTTTTGAGGGTTTTATTTTTCAATATATAGTCATCTATCTGAACTTGCAGGAGTTTGTCTGAGCTGATCTTTTTGAACTTTGCTCAATACTAGCCATTTCTGGTCATGCCACTAGGCACCTGACTTACTGACTGCTCAGATGCCTGTGGGTAACTTTACAATAAACTCACCTTTCTACAGGTATTATGAACATCCATGGGTCAGGGCATATGTTTTATAAAAGCTTAGGAAAGGAAACCAGTGCAAAAAGTGTATGTCAGAGAAGGTGATTATAAGTTAAGTTAGCCCAGTTGCTTTCTCTTCCCTTTCAAGGCTTTTACAGTTGATAAGGATCATTCTGGCTCTTGGTGCTTAAATGATCAATTATACAGTTATATAATTCTTGGATGCCTTCTATTGTGGTGATTCTCTTTACACAAAAGGCATAATTTCAGTAGTGGCAATTACTGGCTTAGAAGTAAAACTGAGTGGACAAAACTCAACCTTGTGATATCCCCCAGAAGCTGCCTACATTTGAAAGGCGGGGAAACTTTCCAGAACCATTCTGGCCTAATAATCACAGAGGAGCACATCTAAGATTCCCTAACAAATTTCTGTTATAAGTTTGAATGTTTTCAGCCAATGCTGTGTTAATTTGAACCAAGTTACTTTTCCTTTGTTATTTACATATTGCTGTTCCTCAGCTGTTAACTTGGAAGGATAATAATGCCTTGACTTGTTTTGCCATCATTCTGTGCTAATGAATGGAGTAAAATAGTGCATTCCTAAGATGCACAGCAGCCTCTTGTTCTTCTCGTTCACATTTTTTACAACAAATCACGTATGAAATAATAAATGCTTCAGAGTCCCATTAAATCATGGCTTGTTGCTATAGCTACAAATAAAACCACTTGGTAAACTTATTCTCATTTTTAAAGAATCCCAAATGGCTTCAAAATTCCCTGCAGTCTTTTCAGATTGCAAATTAGGTGAGGTTGGGAGAAAGTATTCTCAAGCAGAAATATTCAGTGGGAGGAAGAAAGCTAAAGATAGTGGAAGAAGGCCTACATGTAAAGTGAATCAGAAAGTGGGTCCTCAATATAACTGATGGCTAGTCATAAGAGATAGAACCAAAGCAAACAAATCACAAAGAATGGAAAACAGTCTTCTGTGTGACCCTGGTAAGATTTGAAATATCCTATCCATGGGGCCTGCCCACAACATTTTGGCACCTGAGGCAGGGAGCTCAAATGATGCCCCCATGCCACCTTTTCGCCTGCCTGCCTGTTATGTTTCTTGTGCTGACCTTCCTCCAGCACAGCACTCCACCATCTCTGTGCATCTAGAGAAGAGAGAATACATATGCACCAGCAGCAGACACAATTTTCTACACTCTGGGTCCTAGTGGTGCCCCCCCCACAGTCTGGCACCTGAGGTGGCCGCCTCAGTTTGCCTCATGATAAGGCCAGCCCTGCCTATCCAGTTCTCAGTGCCTTGACATAGGTAAGACATTGACAGATCAGAGAGAGTTCAGAGAAGAGCAAAAATGATTAGGGTCCTAGTGAGGGTGACTTATGAATAAAGATTTTTCACCAAGTACATCAGTATGCTTCAGTTGCCTTATACCATAGAAACAATGAAAGAGAGTTGTTAGGTCATCTAAATGCACAAATGAAGCCTTTTACCTGCAAAGATGCTGCAATGTATTGTTGAGTCTGGCCGTGACAGACATAAATGTACCAGGTAATTTTACACAAGTGACCTATCCACTCTTACACAAAACAATGATTTGATCAATCAAGCCATTTTATTTGATAAATCTTCTCAAAGAAACTGCTTCTGATTTTTTTGAGTTGAGTTGGGGGAGTTCTGATTTTTTGAGTTGAGTGTAAGTTCAGAGGTGGGGATAGGGAGGAGACATGCAAAGGTGGCTTTAAGTAACAGCTTCCAAGTGGTTGAATTTAATCATAGCCAACCCTTTCTGTATCATGGCCCTGATTCACATGCTTATTTGGACTGTCTTATGTCACTGTCTTATGGGGCAAAGTAATCTTGAACCCAGAGCAATTTTCCCTGGCAAAGAATATTCTATTCAACCTCCTTGTGGCTAGAAGTTTGGAGGATGGTTCTAAGGAAAAGGGAATGGGGCCAGGAGAGCCTTAAACTGGGCTGTCATTGACCAGCAAACGAGCAGTCACACCTAATGGTTGAAGCAGCAGCGAGAGCCAGGATCAGGAATTGAGCTAGACTGTAGGGAGCTGGGAACAAGGCAGAGTGATCAGAACTGTGATCGTAAGCAGGTTGTAAGCAGCCTGCTGTTGCTGCCGATTTCAAGAACACATCTGGTTTCTCTCAGCCAATCAAGCAGGTTGGCTAATCAGGCAGTTTTGCTATAGCTCATGTGTTCATTGGCCTGTCTGGAAACTAAAGACTTAGTGGCAGGCCTTCACTCCTGACATGAGTAGATCAATGGGTATCATCAGGGCCGTCCTTAGGATTTATGATGCCTGGTCCCCCATGCCTAGGTTTCTAGATTTGTCGAGCAAAAAAAAAAAAAAAAAAAAAAAAATGGAACCCACCCCATTCTCTCTGTTCCCCTTCTCTCCATCACTTGCTATCCTCAACCATTATACACTCTCACTTGGTTGAGAGAGGAGGTGCAGGCTCTGGGGTGGGAATGAGGGATTTGGGTGTGGGAAGCGGGGAGAAGTGCAAGCTCTGGGAGGAAATTTGGATGCAGGAGAAGGGGATGCTGGCTCGGCGAGGGGGCTCTAGGCTGGGGAATGTTGGGCTCAGGTGGAAGGTTGGGGTGCTGAACAAGCCACAGGCTTGTGGATGTGAGGTGCAGGAGTTTGTGTTGGATATGTATGGGGCTCAGCCCTGCAACCTTATACTCCTGCCCTAACACCCCGCACCAAACCCTGTACCCTCAGCCCCCTACCTCCTGCCTACGCTCCAGTACCCTTCAGCCACTGCCCTGAGTTCCGCAACTCTCCCAGCCCTCTGCCCTCACACCTGTACCCCCACCCCTTTTTATTCTAGCAAAAGACAGAAAACTTGCAAATATTGTCCACCAAAACACTATATCTGATATTTTAATCACTTTCCTTCTGATATTAATACAAACTTCCTTTTCCCCCTCATTTTTGAAAAATTCTATCATATAAATAAAACATGTACATTTTCCTTTTATTTTGTAACCTCTCCTCCTCTCTGCCCCACCCCCTCAAAATTACCACTTAAAGATCCAGATATGCTCATAGGGACATAAATATATATGTAATCACAACATGCATAATATCTCCTCCCAAAGAGAGTGAGGAGGAGAGGAAGCCTCCTCCTTGTTCCTGCATCGCCGGGAGCCTGCACTGGACAGACAGCGCCCGGGAGGTATCTGCAAGTGCTGGGGTCAGTCCCACTCCAGCCAGCCCCCCTGCACAGCCCCCCAGCTCTGCTTCCCACTGGCCTATTCCTCTTCCAGATTTCCCCTGGCCAGCACTGCTGCACTCCCTCCCCTCCGCCAGCTCTGCTTCCCACCCTCCCTTTCCGTCCGGCCATCCCCACAGTTCCCCAGCTCTGCTTCCCATCCCCCCCATCAAGTGTGTCCAGTTGGGGGGTGGGGAACTCTACTGGCAGCAGCCTCCACATGCGCAGCTCAAACCAGCTGAGAGGAAAGACGCTGGGGCTTCTCCCCTCTCAGCTGTTCTGCGGCATTTAAACATGCCGTGCAGGCTCCCTCGGCCCCACACAGTGCCCCGGCTGGCGCCGGGGAATTTAAAGTGCTGGGCTCAGGCTGAGGTGTGCCAGTGCCCCGCATATCCGTCGCCAGCTGGCCCTTCTGCGGACGGCCCACTGCCAGGCCAGTCCACCCCTGCCTCAGTCAGCACGCAGCCAGCTCGCCCCCCTCCCAGCACCTCACCCAACCCAGCCCTGCCAGAGGGATGCTCCACGGGGGGAGAGAGGGGTTGCTCCATGGGGGGAGGGGAGAAGAAAGGATACTGCCACAGAGCTGCCCAGCCAGCCTGCCTCACCTTATGAGAGAGTCACATAGGTGAGTTCTTTTCCCCTCCCCTACCTCTACCGACGCCCCTTCCCAGAGACCCCAGCAGCCAATCCCGTCCCTCAGACTGTGCTGCAGGCAACGCATTGGGCCCTGCTGTTGCCTGCTCACTGCTTCTTGTTTCTCCCAGCAGAGTGGTGCCCCAGAAAGTCTGGTGCCCTACGCAACTGCACTCTGCGTATGCCTAAGGACGGCCCTGGGTATCATAATGGTTCGAGGATCCACTATGAGCTATCATAAACACGAGGCCATTAGTTGGTGCAAATTAAAGGAGACCAAAGGTTACTTTAAATTAAATTGTCTGCCAATTAATCCCAATGGTCCTTGTGGCAGTCAGGAGCCAAATGAATGTATGGATGCCCTAACATTCTCTTTTCTTAGATTTCTGCACTGGACGTATCATAGGATCCACTTTGGTGGTTTCTCTTTTCTGGGGAATCTGCCAACAGCTAGATGCACCAGGTTTAGTCACTGCATGTCACAAGGCAGCCCAAACATACAAGGAGTCTGGTGAGGATACAAAATTATTATAGCTCTATATCATCACCTTCTTCAGAGGAGAGGGAACATCAGAAACTTGTTCTGACTCTGATTCAGCGTCCACTCTTGGAGTGTCTTCTCTCTTCTCCTCTCGATTGCCTTTCTGATCATTAGTGTCAGCCCATAGCTCCTTCTCAAGGTGGTGCATTATATGTCACTAGGGCCAAGTAGTTTCCAACTTCCTGCTCTCCCAGGGTGCATCTACACTGCACCATTATTTCGAAATAACTGCCGTTATTCCAAAATAACAACCTGAGGCTGTGTCTACATTGGCAAGATTTAGCACAAAAGTGGCCATTTTTGCGCAAAATCTTGCTGCCTGTCTACACTGGCCGCGAGTATTTGCACAAGAACACTGACGTTCCACTGAATGAAATCAGTGCTTCTTGCGCAAATACTTTGACGCTCCCACTCAGGGATAAGTCCTCTTGCGCAAGTGTTCTTGCACAAGAGGCCAGTGTAGACAGGTAACATCAATTTCTTGCGCAAGAAAGCCCGATGGCTAAAATGGCCATCGGAGCTTTCTTGCACAAGAGAGTGTCTACACTGGCACGGATGCTTTTGCGCAAAAGCAAATCTTTTGCACAAAGGCACATGCCAGTATAGACGCTCTCTCACTCAAATACTCTAATGCAAAAACTCTTGCGTTTAGAGTATTTGCGCTAAATCTTACCAGTCTAGACGTAGCCTGAGAGTTTACAGAGCAATTCTGTGTGGCTTATTCTGACTTTTGTAAACCTTATTCCACAAGGAATAACTCCTCTTCCGAAATAACTATTTTGAAATAGCTGCAGTGTGGATGCTCAACTGCTGCTGTTTTGAAATAGCTCCTCCCCAGGGCTATTCTAAGTAATTTCTCCCCAGTGGTTCCTGGGTCTCTAAATCAAGATGGCACGTTCACATTAGGGGAGCCTGCCTCGGGCTAATTTTGAGCCTTCCCTGTAGTGTGGACGCTCTATTTCAAAATCAGCAATTTAGGAATATATCTTCTGGAATAGCTTATTCTGAAATAAAAAACGTGCAGTGTAGATATGCCCCCACTGGTCCAATACAAAAGCATTTCAAACTTTGGTTCTTCAGATCCTGGACCCTATAAAATGCCAAGGAGACATTGATGCTAAGGCAAAAGCTCTCTCAATGGCCAGTGATATTTAAATGGAAAACATGTTCTTTTCTGGTCTCGTTTTGGTCTGTCTGAAGGTAGTTGGTGCTTTTCATGGGAGCAGGATTTTTAGATGCCTCATAGGACAAGGGAAAAAAAATAAAACAGGCCACTTTTGTACAAATACATTTAAAAAACATACTCTGCCTATTTGCAGAGGAAATGTGTGAAACTTGTTTGAACACAAATGACAGAACTCCGCGTTCTCCTCTACCTTACAATTATCTCCATTTAGAACATATTAGCAATTTCCAGCCAAGTCTCCATCCTTTCCCATGACTAATTACTTAAACAGCATATCCTTGAAGAGTAGTCCAAAAGATCTCTGAGATTATTACAGACTGAGATCACATAACTATAGATACATTTTTACCTCTTTGATCACATACTGTAATGAAGGAATCAAATGATAGTTCCTTTTCATGCAAAAGCAGAAAATAGAGGAGAATTACATTGCTGTCATCCAAAATGCTGTCTAAATTCTCTAGGAAGAATATGTGTGATATTGTAGGAAGGAGAGACATTTATAATTGGATGATCAGGGAACTGAGTGCAGAATACCTATTAATAATAATAGATGAAGTGCTCCTAACAATGCAAAGAAAGGTCTAAATAACCCACAGCCAGTATTTAAAGAAACCTGATGATTATATTTGCTTTCTAGACAAAGGGAAGTAATGGTATATTTTTGTCTTTAGAATTTTTTTCTTATGCAAAATATTCTTTTTATGTATTAATCCTCTTATTAAATAAAATCATGCCAGCCACATACGTAAGATAAATCAATATTCTTATGGCAGAATGGAATTTTTAGTGACATTTAAATTTGCAGTGACATAATCTAACTTAGCAGTTCTCAAACTTTGCTATAAAGAGGGTTGACGTCTTCAGCCCTACCCTCACATTTAGCTAGTATCTAGCCCAGACTTCTTCCTCCCATTTAGCAATATTATAGCCCTGGCCTACACTAGGAAGTTATTTCAAAATAAGTCTCTTATTTCAAAATAACAAGCAGAGCATCCACACTACCAAGCCTGTTATTTCAAAATAAGGGCCTGCTTATTTCAAAATAATAATTCCTGCTTTCCATGAGGAATAATGCTTATTTTGAAATAGTTATTTTGAGAGTTATTATTTCAAAATAAGTTATTTTGAAATAATTTCCTAGTGTAGACATGCCTATAATGACCCCAATATGCATCTGTGATTCCTCTGTTCTAAATAAGCATTTCCTTTTAACATTTTAACTTCTGAAATGGAAAGGCAGTTTCTGAGTACAAAGAAGTGAAGAGTGAAACCCACTATTTTACTAAGCTATATTCTAGTAAAAGTAGCCAGGTCAGAAATCCTGTTGTGCTGATTGCAAGGTTTACAAATATATAAAAAAAACCCAACAATAATTTCCATTTTTATTCCTGACTGGTATAACCCAAAATAACAAGTTTGCAAGGATCAGGTTTCAGCTGTCACACTGTAGTGTTTTTATGACTATTTTCCAAGTCTCTCAGTATGTAACTGCACTGGTAAGTGAGCAGCAAAAATGTCTATGCATTCTGGGCAGAAATTATTCCAGCAATCCAAAAATTACATGAATGGAGTTGATGCATAACCTTTCACTGTTTATACATTAAGAGACAGATTTTCAAAAAGGTTCAAGAACCAACAATTGCCAGATAAGCACCTGAATAGAGGCAGGATTTTCCAAAGTGCTGAGCTACCATTTATGCTCCTAAATGAATATGCAGGTTTCAAAAGTGGGGGACATTAGGTGCTGAGCACTTCTGAATATTTGACCACTTTATGGAAATACTTAAGTCAGAGTGGAGATGTTTTGAGAACCCAGACCCAATGGTGGGAGTTGAGCTCTTCTGAAAATCTTCCCCCAAATATCAAACTATACTGGGGGTTCCCACTCATCTCTACTTGATATGAATTTAACAGTGTCTCTAGAACTGATTATTCTTAATAAGAATCAAAATACTAAATTATCAAGAAATGTGGATTTCTGTACTAGCTAATACAGCTGAGATAAGACAGTCTGTGGTGGTTGTTATTACAGTACCACCTAGTAGCTTGTGATCCAGGATTTCATTGTGTTAGGCACCGTACAAATACGTCACAAAAAGATGGTCCCTGTCCCAGAGAGCTTGTGTCTGGTAGGTGGGGAGGAGACACAGCAATCTCTACAGTAGTAACTGTGTGCAGGATCAAGATTGATTCTGCACATTTTATTAGTGGGTGAAAAATAAATACAGAGGACCAGGATTACATGTATGACTTACTAAATCTGCAACTCAGTAAGAGGTAACTTCTGCTGTTCATTCCCAAGATTGTGTGCATCTTTATAGATATGTTAGACTCATCAATATGAAATCACTCCTGAATATAACTTTACACATGTAATTCTGGCAGTATCTGGAAAATAAAGGGTCTTTCCACCTCTTTTTGCAAAACACAAAAACCTCAGTCCGCACCTACGAAATTTGGCAGATCGTCAGTTACACTTCACTCATATGAGTTACGAAAAATTAGTGTGCTTGACAGTATTGCATATTTTCATAGGTTATTGTGGGGTTGTGTGTTATTTTGTATGATCTAAAAGGAATTATGTTTATCTGAAGCAAAGAACAACTTCTTCCCTTATTCCATATTCATCATGCAAGCAGCCACCATCTTTGTCTGTCTACGGTGGCACTAAGGTCCACCTGCTTACTAGCTTCTTTTTTGCTATCCATCCTCCACAGCATCCTTTTCCTACTACCTTCTCCCGATATGTCTCTTTATTTATACTGTATATGTGTCTGAACTAGGAAATTGTGTTTCCTGGATGTTGTCAGCCACATCAGCCTTTCCTTTCCATCATAGTGCCTTCATCTCACAATCTGTGCCTTTGTGTAGTGATATAAAGACATCTCATCTCAAACACCTGTAGACATCTCTTTGCCACCCATGCTTCTGCACATACAGCATTGCAGGGCATTATTCTATATAATTGGGCTTTCATCAGCCATACACAACATGCAACTGTTACTATGGTGCTAAGAGAATGAATAGAATTATCCAGGTGAGGAGATGAAAGTGGAAAAAGGCAGTTAACTGGTTTTAGGTTGGATTAATAGATCAACCTGAGTTAAGATGCTTTCTATATATGTAAACTATTGTTAAGTTATAAATAATGAATTATTATTAAAACTATTGGAATACTTGACTGTAGAACAGCCCCAGGAATCAGGGGTGAAGGAGGTGAAAAAAAGGAATCCGAATAAATTTAAAAAAGAAACCAGAGGTAAAAATTACTCAGAAGAAAAACAAGTTTGAATGTAATAAGTTGGATCAGTTAAGAGTTCTCACACTTTTAAACATATAGAAAGTGCTGCAAAAAATTGGAAAAAGTTTAAACAACTCTTTGATTTATTCCTGAGAACATTGGTATCTGTTCGTAAGGACGATGAACAAAAGATTGCGATCTTTTTTTAATATTGCAGATATTAAAGAAATTTCATTATACAAGTTGAACCCGGATGATTGGAAAAAGTAGTGCCATCTTTAAAAAAGGGCAGAAGGACGATCCAGGGAACTGTAAGCCAGTCAGTCTTACCACGGTCCCTGGAAAAATCATGGAAGGGCTCCTTAAGGAATCCATTTTGAGGCACTTGGAAGAGGGGAAAGTGATCAATAGTCAGCATGGCTTCACAAAGGGCAAGTTGTGCCTGACCAATCTGATTAGCTTCTATGATGAGGTAATTGGCTCCGTGGACATGGGAAAGTCAGTGGATACCTTGACTTTAGCAAGGCTTTTGATACAGTCTACCATAATATTCTTGCCAGCAAGTTAAGGGAATGTGGTTTGAATAAATGAATGGTAAGATGGATAAAAAGCTGGCTAGAAGGTCAGGCCCAGCGGGTAGTGATCAACGGCTCAATGTCAGGATGGCAGTCGGTTTCTAACAGAGTGCCTCAAGGTATGGTTCTAGGACCGGTTTTGTTCAATACTTTTTTTAATGACCTGGATGAGAGGATGGATTACACCCTCAGCAAGTTTGCAGATGACACTAAGCTAGGGAGAGAGGAAGATACACTCGAGGGCAGAGATAAGGTCCAGAGTGACTTAGACAAATTGGAGGGTTGGGCTACAAGAAATCTGATGAGGTTCAACAAGGACAAGTGCAGAGTCCTGCACTTGGGACGGAAGAATCCCAAGCATTGTTACAGGCCGGGAACTAACCAGCTAAGTAGTATTTCTGCAGAAAAGGACCTACAGATTACAGTGGATGAGAAGCTGGATATGAGTCCACAGTGTGCCCTTGTAGCCAAGAAGGCTAATGGCATATTAGGTTGCATTAGGAGGAGCATTGCCAGCAGATCCAGAGAAGTGATTATTCCCCTTTATTCAGATCTTGTGAGGCCACATCTGGAGTACTGTGTCCAGTTCTGGAGCCCCCACTACAAAAAGGATGTGGATGCATTGGAGAGGGTCCAGAGGAGGGCAACCAAAATGATTAGGGGGCTGGAACATATGACCTATAAGGAGAGGCTGAGGGAGTTGGGTCTGTTTAGTCTGCAGAAGTAAAGAGTGAGGGGGGATTTGATAGCAGCCTTCAACTTCCGAAGGGAGGTTCCAAAGAGGCTGGAGAAAGACTGTTCTCAGTAGTGACGGATGGCAGAACAAGGAACAATGGTCTCAAGTTGCAGTGGGAGAGGTCCAGGTTGGATATTAGGAAAAACTGTTTCACTAGGAGAGTGGTGAAGCACTTGAATGGGTTACCTAGGGAAATAGTGGAGTCTCCATCCCTAGAGATTTTTAAGTCTCAGCTTGATAAAGCCCTAGCTGGGTTGATTTAGTTGGGATTGGTCCTGTCTAGGTCAGGGGGCTGGACTTGATGACCTTCCGAGGTCTCTTCCAGCCGTATGATTCTATGAATGTCTCTACTCTGGAAACATCTGTGGTCCATCATGATTTTAGTTAGCCAGATATCCACTTATCTTGGGGGTGTTCAAGTTTCATGTGGTCCCATAAAGTTTATTTACAGTCATCAGCCCTGGTTCTCAGTGTTCAGTGCTGTTATTTAGCTCTAATTTATACTTAAATGTCTTCTAAGTAGTGGAAGTGTTAGTGTAACCCTTCTGCTGGGTAGGCCTGGCAACAACCAGGGCCAGGTTCAAGAAGTCTCAAGAAGATAGCAACTAAAAAATAGCAACTAAAAAATACTGAGCTGATGTTACAGATAACGAAAATTTGTTATTGAAGTATTTTGAAGTATAACCAATATGTGAGCTACAAAGAAGAATGGGCAGGTACACTGTCTCCCAATTTAGCATTTATTTTGTATGTAATAGATATAGAGGCACAAGCTAATGTAATTTCAGGAAGAAATGTAAAATGTCTAAAAGTAAAACATGTAGTAGAAGAAAAAATACAAAATATAAATACTGATTTATTATTTTATAGTGATGCAAACATTCCTCTTATGGGTATTTGTAAATTATAGGACATAGTTAAAGATAATTTAAAAGATATAAGATTTATAGTAGTTAGGAGATGAGGAATCTCTATTTTTAGGATTAGAAACATGTTTAGCACTCAATCTAATTGGTAGAATGCAGTCAATTAATGATTCTGAAACACTTGGATATAGTACATCAATTTGTAGAGTTATTCATTGGCATTAGTAAATTGGATGTAATTTACCCCCCAAAAATCTAGTTAAATGAAACAGATACATGCAAGTAGAAAAAATACCCTTAGCTTTAATAAATAGGATACAAAAGGAATTAAAAACGTTAATTTGGTTATAATTAAAAGAGTGGAAGAGCTGACTGAATGAGGGAATTCATTAAGAGTAGAAAAGAAAGATGGATGCTTACATTTATGTTTTAAATTGAAAAAAAAACCCACTTAAATACATTTGTGCAAGGGAACATTTTAAAATACCCACCAGGGAAAAAATATTTTGACAAATATCAGGTACAAAATACTTTTCTTTTTTATATATTTTGAATGGTTTTTGTCAAATCATTGGAGAAAAAAAGTCAATTGCTATGTACATCTAACACACTTTGGATACTATTGTTTTAAAAGATTACCTTTTCTTATAGCATTCAGCTCAAGAGGTATTTCACTGACTAATGCAATTTTAAAAATATAGATGGCACTAGTGTACATAGATGATATAGCAATACAGGTAAGTAATTTTTTAGAGCAGGGTATAGGATTAAGGCATTATCTAGTGCAAAAGCAGCAGGGTTGGAAATTCACTAAAACAAATGTAAAGTTAGATGGCAAGAATTAATGTTTCTCCAAGAAGATCTGACCTGTCAGGTATTACAGATTGATTGGCAATGAATACAAGTCATTGATAATGCTTATCTGAAAGACAAGAAGTCATTACAGAAATTTTGTGTGTGGTTAATTTAGTAAGAAAGTACATAACTAACTCAACAGGAGAAAATAAAAATATTACTTTGTAAAAATAATCAATGAAAACGGGACTGTCAACAACAAGAATTTAAGCAGTTTAAGAAACCACCAAAAACAACCCCAGTATTAAAACTGTTGGACAGTAACAGACTTACAAAATTGTCTTCAAATGTATCCAAAGAAGGCCTAACAACAGTTCTATTAAAAAGATATGTTGATCTATGAAAATCATATTCTTAAAAATCATTTCCTATATTTAAAATAATATGGGAAGCAATTGTGCATATAAGTAGAGAGGATGAGAATTTACAAACCATTTTTACAGCTATTAAAAAGATATAAAATATTAAGCAATATGATCAATTTATTCAACACTTCTCCGTAATTGAAGGAACTTTGTTTAAAGACAGTGGAATACTCGACTATAAAGCAACACGATACACTACCCCTAAGATGTTTTTCACACTTTTCCAAATGGTAAGCCTCAGGCACAGGTGCAGTGGTGGCAGCAGAGACTGTGCTTCATGTAGGGGGAGCTGATAAGGCAAACAGCTCATCTGCCAAAAAGCGCAACCCCGGTTGGAAGCACCAGCTTCTTTCCAGTGGGGGACTGAGAGGCACCTCAGAGGCCCTCCCTGATCCCTCTCCCCCCAAACAAGGTCCTGCCCCTGTGCAGACTAGAAGCTACGGTTGGTCCAGTGTAAGAGCTGCTCAGGAAGTCTTGGCCACTACGTAGAGCCCCTGACCCACCACCTGCCCTCAGTCATCATTCTGCAATGTACTGAGATGGCAAATAGACTGAATAGAGACGCTGGATTAATGGTTTATCACAATAATTGAGCTTGCGAACAGGAGCAGCTAACAGGGAGTTTGGAGAGGGAGTTCTCCAGCTAAAAGAGGAGTAAATACGGGACCCTTGTGGTAAGTGGCTGTCTGTAATGTGTGTTTGTGTGGGGGGGGGGGACGTTATTTGCTGTGTGCTGAGCTTGTGTTTGGCTGTTTGGTTTGTTTGTTTGTTTGAAGGAGCTTCTAAAAAGTTTGAAATCTAGAAGCCTCTGTTAATTGGCTGAGCCTCAATCAGGGGAAGGGGCTACCAGGGCTTTATAAGCCTGTGAGTCAGCGACCAGGGAGCTTGTGAACAGGAGCAGCTAACAGGCAGTTTGGAGAGGGAGTTTAGAGGGTACTAGTGACTTCTGAAGTTCTTTAAACATAACAATCTATATTCCAGACATTTAATAAGCCCAGTTTAAATATAAACTTGTTTATAAGAAAAATGGAGTCAGAAGCCCAGCAGCAGAGTGGGGGCTATCCTGTTTATTGCGTCGAGTGTAACATGTATGATTACCTGCCCTGTGGGCGGGTGGCGTATATGTGTGCACTCGTTGCAAGGAGCTCCTGACCCTCAGGGTATGTCTACACTACCCCGCTAGTTCGAACTAGCGGGGTAATATAGGCATACCGCACTTGCAAATGAAGCCCGGGATTTGAATTTCCCGGGCTTCATTTGCATAAGCCGGCCGGTGCCATTTTTAAATGCCGGCTTGTTCGAACCCCGTGCCGCGTGGCTACACGTGGCACGGGCTAGATAGTTTGAACTAGCAAGCCATTCCGCACTATCTGTACGCCTCATTCCACGTGGAGGTAGACAGATATGTTGATGAGACTTTCCAGGACACTGTAGTACTGTCCCACCTCCAGTCTGAGAGCCCCTGTGCTCTTAAAGAGAATGAATGTCTCAAGGGAACAGAGCATTCAATGGGAGCAGAGGGAAACCATCCCGTAGTTGGGACCCTCCTTCCAGAGGATGTTGTGGTATCCTCTCACACTGAGGATACCTCTGAGGGGGAGAAAACCCCAGTTGTTAGGAAGACGCAGGTGTTAGTAGTGGGTGATTTGATCGTTAGAAACATAGATAGTTGGGTTTGTGATGACAGGGAGAACCGTATGGTCACTTGCCTGCCTGGTGTGAAGGTTGCGGATCTCTCGAGGCATCTAGATAGACTTATGTGTAGTGCTGGGGAGGAGCCGGTGGTCGTGGTACATGTAAGTACCAATGACGTAGGGAAAGGTAGGGGAGAGGTCCTGGAGGCCAAATTTAGGCTGCTAGGAAAGAGATTGAAATCCAGGACCTTTATGGTGGCATTCTCGGAAATGCTTCCAGTTCCACCCGCAGGGCTAGGTAGGCAGGCAGTGTTTCAGAGTCTCAATGCGTGGATGAGACGATGGTGTAGGGAAGAGGGATTTAGATTTATTAGGACACTTTTGGGAGAGGGGGAGCCTATACAGGAAGGATGGGCTCCACCTAAACCAGGGTGGAACCAGACTGCTGGTACTAAACATTAAAAAGCCGTAGAGCAGTTTTTAAACTAAGAGATGGGGGAAAGCTGATTGGTGCGGAGATGCACATAAATCGGATAGAGACTTCTCTTAGAGGAGAATCCATTGATAGAGATTCTCTAAGCTGTAGTCAGAAAGAGAGGAGGGGAGAAGACAGGAGGGGAGAGGACAAACCATGGGCCAGAGCAGACAAACAACCGCATATAAAGGAATCCAATGCATCAGGGAAAGGCAGACAAATAAGCAGTGGCAAATTTTTAAAGTGCTTCTACACAAATACTAGGAGTCTGACTAATAAGATGGGTGAACTAGAATACCTCGTATTAAAGGAAGAGATTGACATAATAGGCATCACTGAAACCTGGTGGAATGAAGAAAATCTGTGGGACAAAATCATACCCGGATATAAAATATATTGAAAGGATAGAGCAGGCCGGGTGGGTGGCGGAGTGGCACTGAATGTGAAAGATAATGTAGACTCAAATGAAATAAAAATATTAAATGAATCAATATGTTCAATAGAATCGCTATGGATAGTAATTCCATGCTCCAATAACAAGAAATTAGCAGTAGGGATATATTACTGACCACCTGACCAGGACAGCGATACTGACATTGAAATGCTGAGGGAGATTAGAGAGGTTACCAAAATAAAGAACTTTATAATAATGGGGGATTTTAATTATCCCCATATTGACTGGATACATGTCACCTCAGGAAGAGAAGCAGAGATAAAATTTGTCAATAACTGCTTCTTGGAGCAGCTGGTACAGGAACCCACAAGGGGAGAGGCAATTCTCGATTTAGTCCTGAGTGGAACACAGGATCAGGTCCAGGAGATAACCGTTACAGGTCTGCTTGGGAATAGTGACCATAATATAATAACATTCAACATTCCTGTGGTGGGAAGAACACCTCAGCGGTCCAGCGCTCTGGCATTTAATTTAAAAAAGGGGAATTACACAAAAATGAGGAGGTTAGTTAAACAGAAATTAAAAGGCACAGTGACTAGAGCCAAATCCCTGCTAGCTGCATGGAAACTTTTTAAAGACACCATAATAGAGGTCCAACTTAAATGTATACCCCAAATTAAAAAACATAGCAAGAGACCTAAAAAAGAGTCACTGTGGCTTAACCACCAAGTAAAAAAAGCAGTAAGGGACAAAAAGGCATCTTTTAAGAAGTGGAAGTCCAATCCTAGTGAGAGAAATAGAAAGGAACATAAACACTGTCAAATCAAGTGTAAAAATCTAATAAAAAAAGCAAAAAAAGAATTTGAGGAATAGCTAGCCAAAAACTCAAAAAGAAATAACAAAATGTTTTTTAAGTACATTAGGGCTACGTCTAGACTGGCATGATTTTCCGCAAATGCTTTTAACAGAAAAGTTTTTCCGTTAAAAGCATTTAGATTGGCATGGATGCTTTTCCGCAAAAGCACTTTTTGACGAAAAGCGTCCGTGCCAATCTAGACGCGGTTTTACGCAAGAAAGTCCTGATCGCCATTTTCGCGATCGGGGCTTTTTTGTGCAAAACAATACCGCGTTGTCTACACTGGCCCTCTTGCGCAAAAGCATTTGTGCAAGAGGGATTTTGCCCGAACGGGAGCAGCATAGCATTTCCTCAAGAACACTGACAATTTTACATGAGATCGTCAGTATTCTTGCGGAAATTCAAGCAGCCAGTGTAGACAGCTGGCAAGTTTTTCCGCAAAAGCAACTGCATTTGCGGAAAAACTTGACAGTCTAGACGCAGCCTAGGACTTTTCAGTTTAGAAAAGAGGAGACTAAGGGGGGATATGATAGAGGTATATAAAATCATGAGTGGTGTGGAGAGGTCAGATAAAGAAAAGTTATTTATTAGTTCCCATAATAGAAGAACTAGAGGACGCCAAATGAAATTAATGGGTAGCAGGTTTAGAAATAATAAAGAAAGTTCTTCTTCACACAGCATGTAGTCAGCCTGTGGAACTCCTTGCCAGAGGAGGCTGTGAAGGCTAGGACTATAACAGAGTTTTAAAGAGAAGCTAGATCATTTCATGGAGGTTCGGTCCATAAAAGGCTATTAGCCAGGGGATAGAAGTGGTGTCCCTGGCCTCTGTTTGTCAAAGGCTGGAGAAGGATGGCAGGAGACAAATAGCTGATCATTGTCTTCGGTCTGCCCTCTCTGGGGCACCTGGTGCTGGCCACTGTCGGCAGACAGGTTGCTGGGCTAGATGGACCTTTGGTCTGACCCAGTATGGCCGTTCTTATGTTCTAATTTATAACTCACTAGGACTGGAGCAATGTTAATAGTCTTCTTGAATGGTCCCTGGAAATAGGCAATTCCTTATGCTAAACAATCTGTTCCATCCTGCATTTACCTGTGACTCTCTAAAGATATATCTGGATATGTCTGCTAAGCAAAGACAAACCCACAACTAACTCAGGCTCCCAGCATTTGGGCTGCAGGGTTATTTCACTGCTCTGTAGACATCCAACCTTGGGCTGGAGCCTGAGCCTTGGGACCCACCCACCCTGCAAGGTTCCAGAGCCCAGGCTCCAGCCTGAGCCCAGAAGTCTGCACAGCCCTATAGCCTGAGTCAGCTTTATTATAGAGACATACCTTGAGTTTTCCAGACCTGAAGAAGAGCTCTATGTGGCTGAGAAGTTTCTCTCTCACGATCAGAAGTTGGTCCAATAAAATATATAACCTCACCCTCCTTGTCTCGCTAATATCCCAGTTCTGACCTGGCTACAACAGCATTGCATACCGCTTTACATGGGGCATTCCCACCCTCTCCTTTCCTCCACTTTTGATTGAACTTTCCTTTTCTCTCATGCCTGTGAGTGGTTATTGGGAACCCAATGGATGCTTGAACTTCTAGGATCCAGTTTAGGATGTAACATCAGTTCTTTTTTCAAAGTACCCATTAGGATTTGGTGTCCGGACCTGTAGTGGTAGAAGCACTAACGACATGCTGAACTCCTCCCTAACAATCAACATTCGTTACATCTTTATCAAATTATTATAGAGTGCAAACTTGGGTTGCATGAAACTATGCTTTAGTGTATTTGTATGAGTCATCTAGCTGAGTAGTAAATTATTAGTCACTGAATCTTAATATTCAGCCTCTAGTGACCTCTAGAAAATCTAACTATTGTTCACCTGGAATCCTCAACTAAACACAAATAGGGAGAAGCCAACCCTCATGCAGGATGTTATATTCTGCAAATGATCAGTCACACCCTGATATAGTCCTTTAAAATTATCTACTGCCAGCTGGGTCTGAGACAACTGTATCTTATCCCTCCTGAAAACTGTATGCATGTGTGTATGGAGGTAGAGAACTGCCATTCTCCCTTTGGCAATTCCTTCGTTCCATGTGAAATGAGAGAGCTTCACTGAATTTGGCTCATTGTATCACTGTTCCCCTTAGGTAAATAGGATTACTTGTTCTTAATACCAGCAGCAAATAAATCAGGAAATAGCCAAGTTATTTTTTCACATACAGGGAATGATGCTTTCTAGATCCTGAAACTCACCATTGCCAATTTATAATACTCATTTGATAGAGCCTTTGAGGAGGGTCCTGTCTCTCTGGACCACTGGCAGTCAGGAAGGATTGTAACACTGTCTTTCCTCCTGCTATATGCAACAGAAGCCAACATCTGTGTTAAAATCAGAATGACAAATAGGAGTACTGATAAAATACTAATCTACATTTCCTGGCCTTTGTCATATCATATGCGTCATAACCACAAAAGGATTAATCCCTGTCACCTGGCAGGGGTCAGTAACACCTGACTTTACTGGCTGCTGTTGCACTTCTGACAGAGTGGGCTCCCGTTTTGACCATATCTATGTTAGTTTTTGTATATTCTATAAAACTTAATCCAAGACCTGATTGTGGTCCATCTGGCTTTTACAGAGAAGCTGCAAGTGCCACAAGTGGTGTCCAAACCAATCCTCCTGTTGTTAAAATGGTCATTGTGCTCCCTGTGTGTCCAACAGAGGGAGTGATCATTCCTAGCTCTTTCCTATCCAAGACAATGTACTGCAAAAACAGAAATATAGTTAATCTGGGGTTTGGACTCAAGAGACTCATTGTTTTTAGTACATTCCTTCTTCAAAGCTTCTTTGTGTTACATTCATAGAATATTCACAAAGAAATTAGATACAAATAAATACTTTTGCTGGAAATGAGTATTTTTTTATAATTCAGGACAATAACTCCTAAGAACCCCAAAACAGAGAGACATATGCTAGGCTGCTCCCTAAAACAGAGGGTTACACCTCAACACTCCGACCTGCAGGCTGGCTTACTGCAGACTGACTCAGATGATGATCACATGCTTCCCTACAAAGCCCCCAAACATGTATGCAGAAAGCTCTTGAGCATTTAAAGTGGGAGTTTACTATTTTAATACCATATACCAATCTTTGTCTTTTTGGATCACCAGCTTACACACTCCAGTCACCCAAAACAGGGCTAACAAGCACTCCAGTTTTGCAGCTATATCTCTCAAGATACAAGGTGAATAGACAACCATGACATGTGTAAGCTGGAGCTGAAGAAATGCTTCTCTTACAGCTAGCTGGAAGCAGGGGAGAGACTCTGGGTGTGTCTATATAAATACAGTTTGCTCCTATTTTGCTTAGAGGTGTTAGATATTCAGCAGATGGAGTGGTATTTTGCTCAGCGTAATCAATTTAATTCGTGACCTAACACCAGCCATGTCTGTATTAAATGCTGGGATAGCTGAAATATGGTTACCAATGTTTGAAAAGCTGGAGTGTGCTAAATTGTTCCAAAGGAAAGAGCTCACAGTTAGCAGAAAGAACCTTGCTAAGCAGGGGATCGACTTTCAGAGTTGGATGAGAGTAAAAGAGGCGAGGGAAGGTTATTCTGGTCAGGAGGCTATATTACCATCCCTGGCCTGGAATGGTTTGACCTGTTTCCTCCCACTGTTCGATGACCAGACCAAAATAGCCATCATAAAGAACCTTTTTCTTATGTTAAATGTGTTGGTGCTGTGTTTCTTCTAACCTGCTCAATAAGAGTTGAAATCACTGGGAGGAAAAATCACTTGAGATTGATGTGCATAAGTTACAGCCAAAGGTGGATGGCAGTGGATGCTGACTGACAGCCAGGAGAACAGAATTGTGACAAATGGGTAGTGGAGGAAGCAATGAGGAGGTGACCAGCAGAGTAAGATGCCTCTTTACCTCCCCTCACCTGGGGTGGGTTAGGGTTAGGGCTCTGTGGATGAATCTCTGAATTCTGGGTCTCAACTGACCAAGGGCAGCAGCTGTGAGTGGGATGCAGAGAAGGATTGGGCATGTGAAGGGGACATTTACACTGCTGGACTTCAGAACATAAGAGGAAAAGGATATTGCCCAATCTACCTGGGGTGGGACTATTACTCATGGTTTTTGTTCATGGGTGCTGTTTATGGTGTTTTCCCAAATTAATGCCAAGTTACTTCCCTACTTTTATTAATTTTTTTTTTTTACTCTCAGACTCTGCTTGCATGTGAGATGTCCATGGGTGATGTGTGAATTTCCCAGGTTACTGGGTGAGGGCTCAAGTGGTTCTGTGTTGGATGGATGGAGAGGAACCTCTAGATATTGAACCAGGCTGCTACTGTCTTCACCTGGCAGAAGGGTTACCCAAGTTTTACCAGTATGGTGCTATATTCTCTTATCCTTTTTACACTTGAGACAACTGAAGCTAAGATATATTGCTTAATGATTCCTGTGAATTTAGCCTCTGCTATTCTTGATAATGTTTGGGATATTCAGTGTTTGGGAATTTTACTCCTTCGAGGAAATGTTGCCTCTCTTTCTGTTTTGACCAGAAAACAAAGTCTTCTAGATGTTGTTATTGTATGCTGATGATTGTTCTAATGAGTTCAGTTGTACAGCTAGTCAAGCAGTATTTGATGAACAATATATTGGCATATTTTACCGATTCCTGTCAAATAAATTATTCAACAAATCATTTTTGCTTTATTTGATCATCTCTAACAGCTGTTCTGACTCTTCTGTGATCAGGATACCTTCTAAATAAACAAGCATTCTTGTCCTCAGACACGTTAGGAACTGAACAGTAGGTTTCCATCATCACTGTAAAGGCCCCTTGTGTAACTCTGAGAGAATATCATTATTCTTCATGGGTAAAGGGCTGGGTTCAAAGAAACGGTGAGAAACTCTTTGGAATTTGGGTGCTTGGGGATACTCCATAAATCAGCTTTCATTTATGCCTCTGGTTGGAGAGGTGGCAGGACACTGAAGCTTCGTCTAGACTGCATGCTTCCTGTGCAAGAAGCTTTTTGCAGAAGAGATCTTGCACAAAAACTTCTTGTGCAAGAGCACGTCCACATTGCAAAAACGCATTAGAAAAGTGATGTACTTTTGTGCAAGAGACTGTCCAGACTTCATGGACGCTCTCTCGCAAAAATCTCTGATTACCACTAACAGAATGGCCACCAGGGCACCTGTGCTTCTTCCGATAGGCTGCTTTGCGCAAACCCCCGTTTCCCATCCATATGCACCTTTTTGCTCAAGAGCTCTTGCGCAAAAAGAAGTTATTCCTCATAGAAAGAGGAATACCTACACTGAAAAACTCCCTCTGTTCTGTCGATTCACTGTAAATTTTCTTGTGCAAGAATGCACTTGAGGTATGGATGCTCCGTGGGTTTTTGCACAAAACCAGCTGGTTTTGCGCAAAAACCCTGTAGTGTAGATGTAGCCTGAGTGTGTATAGTAAGTAATCTATTATCATGGACTCTTTGTTTCCTGTGTGGGTAAAACAGGTGATGTATGTGGAAAACAGTGGGAGATGAAGCAACATTGGTGTGCCTGCAGGAAAGAAGGAGCACACAAGATAGGCGATGATGAATTGGGGAATGTAAATTCTATTCATAGTGCATTCAGATGGCTTCTTTTTGGCTCCTCACCCTCTTGACACTGGGGTTTATCAAAGAATCTAAGGCTTGTTTACAGACCACAGTGCCCTGTTTCACTATTTTGTTACAAGACGAGTGATACAAATACACAGCTCCAATGTGCAGACTTTGATACTCAAAACTATTTAAAGCTCAGCATGGTTCCCACAGGCTGTGGTGATTTGCCTATAACAGCTCACCTGCACAAAGGAGTGGATTGTGTACCACAGCAATCTGTGCAAAGCAGCTGGCTGCAAACGAGAATATCATCATTACCTAACAGCCCTGAAGGAGCCCTGGTTGAAATAATGTTTTACAATTGTTCTATCTACATCGCAATTAAAACAGTTATTTTCTTAATAGGAAATTTGAATGAAATGAGAAACATTTCTTTCAGTGTTAATCCTCAATGCTCAAGTTGTGGCAGATCTTGGGAGTCATGCACCTATATCCTTATATTAAGGATAAAGTTATAAATAGTTTATAAAGGATTTGTAAATTATTAATAGATGTTAGAAGCATGTTACTGACTTGAGTAGTATGTGTTATGGATGGTTAAAAACACAACAGTAAAAAATATTGTATTCCATTATAAACTATGATTACAAGTATTGACCCCCTCAGATTTTAACAATTAGTATTTCAATAAAATATAATATGTTAAACTGTTATAAACTATTTATAAACTATTTATAAATGTACCCTTCAATATACAACAAGACCGAAATTATGAGGGGAAAAATAATAATTGAAAGTTACCATATAAATGATAATTATATATTTTTGTTTAATTTTATTATTTTGTTTATTACTGCTACTTCCATAGAAAGTATTGTCACTTAGTTTCAATGCACAATACCAGTAAGTAATTTAGGTAAATGAATTGGAAGTGTATATTCTGGATTTAAACAATTTTCTGCATGGGTCCTTCTATAGGCATCATAAGTATATATTCCTAGGTCTGCACAATCATGGCATGGTGAAACAAGAGTTATTTATCTGTAAGATAGTGAGTTGCACTCCAGTTTCATATCCTTAAACAAAGCAAAGACATAGAGCTAGCTAAGTAATATACATATGTTCTTTTAGCCAGGGGAAGTAGTCCTTGGTGGAAATTTGTTTACAGAAAAGTTTATATGCAAAAAATTGTTTTAAGATAAGCAGGTTCCAGTGTCTGTCTTTACAAATATGTTCATATGTGTACAAAGGCAGAGAGTGACACATTCATAATTGTCAAAACTAGGTTCATCCCTAGTGAAAGTTCATTGAATTTGGTCCAAAGGAATCCTAATCTGCAACATTTCACTACTTTAAGGAAAAATTAGACAACAGGGACAATTTCTCCTCACTTCCCTATAAAGGCCATTCTGCATTTCTATGCCTAAGTCTTCCCAACTGCTTTGGAGATTGAAGAGGAGCATGGCTGCAAGAGCCATTAGCATAGTGTGATAAAATGAACATGTGCTATTCTGAACAGCATATAGGACAGGGGTAGAAAAATACGGCCCATGGGCCAGATCCAGCCTGCCAAGCTGTTTGATCCAGTCTGTGGCCATCCTGCCAATCCCCTTCCCCCAGACCAATAGGGTCCTGGGAACTGGGGAGTGTGCAAAATTTTTTGCTGTTCAACCAGCCATTGAGAGACTTTGCACACTCCCCCGCCCAGGTCAATCCGGGCCTGGAGGCAGCAGAGCATGACAAGTCATTTGCAGTTCAAAAAGGCTGGTGGCTGCCTCTAGGTGCCACGTATCTCTGGCAGGGGGAATAACGAATATTCCCTCTAAGCACCACACACCTCTGGCAGGGCTGGGGCAGGGAGTGAGAAGAATTTACACATTCCCCCACCCACTAGATCCTAATTGGTCTGAAGACGGGGGAACACCCAAAGTCTCCCCCTCCCCCCACCAGGGGTGTACAGCACCTAGAGGAAACTGTCCCTTTCCTCTTGAGGGCCCACCCCTTCCAGAGGCTGGCCCATGACCATATACTAAAATTTGTTGCCCACCTCTGATCTAGGGGAACTGTCTCAATTTTTCTTTAAGGCCTTGCAGGTCCTTCTAGGTAGCTCCTTGTCTTGATAGAGCTTTTCTTCTTGTGTCTGAAGGGAGGACTCCAATGCTGGGACTCCTTCTATGTTTGGCCATAGAGGGCATGTTTACCCTACACGCTTGGATGTTCTGTGCCAGCTGACTTTAAGCTCATGGGGGGTTTGGACTAAGGGGCTGCTTAATTACAGAATAGATGTTTGGGACAGGGCCGCAGTCCAAGTTCTGAGACCTAAGGTTCTATCTAAGCTCAGACATTTACACTGAACAATTAAAGAGCTCCTTAGACCGAGTCTCACTAACCTGAGTCAGCTGGCATGGGACAGCCATGGGTTTTTAATTACAGTGTAGGCATACCCAACTGACTCCAGGTTTAGCAATCCTCTTTTATTTTCCCGATAGCTACTGGTGAGCAAGAAACTTGGCATGGGTGTCCAAGTCCTGGAAGGCGGAGTAGAAGGGAATGACAAGTATTACTTTCAAACACCTTTGAAATTCATTTGTTTCATACTGGACCAGTGTCCCAACATAAATTAAAACCAACACCAGGCTGTTCTAATGTACACTGGCTGATTATAATTCCAGAGGTTATACTACTGGGGATCACAGAAGTATACCGATGAATCCCCAGCTTCTCTTTTAGGGTAGTTTTATATCCCCTTTATAACATAACAGAGTCTGTGGATATATCCCAATTTTCTTATTGTTCTTCATCTTTACAGAACATAGATTGAAGATGGCTGCTTCTGTTCCTTAAACACTGAAATCTATGATGACTTTGCTTTGTCAACAGTTGGGACGCATGTCACGATAGACTTAAGACATGGTGATTCCAATCAAACAGTTAGTTATTGTCAGCAACCAGGATGTGGGCAATTGTGCCTAGTGGTTAGAGCAAAGGTCAGGCAGAGTGGCTAAAGCAGGAATCATTGAAGCCCATGGTCAGAACTGGAGGGGACAGATGTCAGAGCCCTGGGTCAGGGCCAAAGTAAAAAATTAGAATAAATTAAACAACATTAGACTATCTGACCCAGTAATAAGCCTATTTTGGTTTTGAAGGCAAAATTTCCCTGAAGTCCATAATCTTTTGTTCATATAGGGAGTAATTAGACTTAGCTCTGAATAGAACTTCTCGAGTGGTGTCAACTAGGTATTGTGTGCACAGTACCCTTGGTAATCTTCATTTTTATTTTGTATGGCAAGTTTTCTAAATATGAAAAACAAAACAAAAACAAGAAGTCCCCTTTACAACTTGGATTATTTTCCACTTTTACAAGTGTAAGTGAAAAAGGCATGTCAATAAAATATGACCACTCTAGTAACCTAAAATGAAGCAGTTGTCCTATAGAGAGAATTCTGAGTTCATCAAGTTCACTTTGTAGTCCTGTTGAGGAGTTAGGTGTTTATGTACAGTGTGTCAAACTTACAATGTAATACACATACAACCTGAGCAAGAAGGAGAGAGGGGGCGAAAGCATTTATGGAAGTTTTAGAAAGGGAAAAGTCAATATTATGTTTTTAATTTAATGTGACGCAGAATTCAACCTACACATTAAAGCAATGGAAAAATAATATGAGAGTGTGGTGTACACTTGTGATTTTCAGATAAAGTAAAGCTAAAGCATTTCTCAAAGGTATAGATTAAATGTTCATTACGTAAATGTACTTCCCCATCAATCTATCCTTTGTTCATTTAGATAGTGGCATACAGTTTCCATGTCAAACAACTCCTGATTACAAATAAATAATTCAGCGCTGAGATACACTGTGCACAGAGCATGAAAAAGGGAAATAAACTTGGAAAGAATGTCAATAAATTTACACTACAAAATTTCAGTCAGATCATCTGATTGGATAGTAAAACTCCATAATTAACACACAAAATAGCCTGCTTCCAAAAGGGGAGAGATTAAGTAGACTGAGACTGTTCAGTTTAGAAAAGAGACAACTAAGGGAGGAATATGATGGAAGTTGACAAAGTCAAGAATGGTGTGGAGAAAGTGAATAAGGTGGTGCTATTTACTTCTTCACATAACACAAGAACCAGGAGTTGCCCAGTGAAATCTATAGGCAATAGGTTTCAAACAGACACAAGGAAGTACTTCTTTACACGCCACACTGTCATCCCATAGAACTCATTGCTAGGGATGCTTTTGTGATAGGTCAGGACCCCTGGGATGTCTCCTGGGGTTCTTAGACACTACTGAGCCCCCTTCCTGTTCCAGTCTGGGCCCCCTTTTACCTGGTTTTGCAGAGCCAGGTTCTCCAGCCTTCTCCAGCAAAACCTACAAGCTAGGTCATACTCAGATGAAGACACAAACACTGACATCACCTCTGGGAGGACTCAGTTAAAGGGATTTACTTTGGCACCCAGATTTTCACCCCCGTCGTAGTACAAACCCAAAATTATATGCAGTTTGCCTCCTTTTTCAATGTGAAGGAAGGTATGCGCAGCCTCTCGCTCTCCCCCTAGTTAGAAATTACATTAACTGAGTCATATTATAGTCCAGAAACAAGTGTATTAACTATGAAAAGGTATATTTTAAGTCATCAAAGAAGTAGCAAACTGAACAAAGCAGATTCCTAAGAAAATGATACAAAGTGCACAATTTAAGCTAGATTCACTATAAATTGGTTACAAATAATAATTTCTCACCTTAATTATTATTTTAGGTAAAGTCCTTCACAGGCCAGGTTTCACTTGGCCTGGCTCCAGCAGTTTTTCTCCCCCTTCAGTCAGAGTCCTTTTATTTCCAGGTGTTTTCAAATATCAACTTGGACTACGTCTACACTGCCTCTTTTTTGCGGAAAAGGCAATGCAAATGAAGCGCTCATTAGCAACTTCTTGCACTTCTTTTGCATAGTCTCTTCTGATGCTTTTTGCAGAAGAGGTTTTTGAGCAAAAAAAGCAGCGTAAACGCTTCTGTTTTTCGCAAAAGACCCCATTTGCGCAAGAACCCTTATTCCTCGAAAAATGAAGCTTACAGGTTCTTGCGCAAAAGGTTTTTTTTGCGCAAAACAGACATGTCTACACTTCTTTTTTTTTGCGCAAAAACCTCTTCCGCAAAAAGCATAGGAAGAGAATATGCAAATGAAGCACAAGAAGTTGCTAATGAGCGCTTCATTTGCATTGCCTCTTCTACAAAAAAGAGGCAGTGCAGACATAGCCCAGAGGAGGGGAAGCAGTGGTGGAGCAAGTTGAAGACCATCATTTCTTTCCTCCTTTGCTTTAAACAGTTCACCAGACCGAGGAGTGAGTTAGTATCAAGTGACCAGATCATTTAACTGCATTGCCCATGATTCAGTAACAGTATGGAATGTCCCCAGGAAAGCCAAGCAAATTCAGTTGAATGTACTGGTTGGTGGGCCTGTCTGGATTTTTTATTGTAGTACCTGAAGCATCAGCAGTGGGAGTGACCAAAATATGAAACACAGATACACAGGTCAATATTCCTAACTTCAGGTACAAAAATGATACATGCATACAAATGGAATAATGATATTTAGTAAATCTTAACCTTTCTAATGATAACTTACATGAACCATCTTGAATGAAGTATGCCTAAGTTATGTCATTTTCATATAATAAGGATATGTTCATAAAGCATATAGAAGCTGTGAAGACCAAAATTATAACTGGTTCAAAAAATAATTAGATACGTTCACAGAGAATAGGTCCATTAATGGTTAGTAGCCAAGATGGGCAGTGATGCAACCTCATGTTCTGGTTGCTTCCTAGGAACCAGCCATTGATATTTGGGCTGAGGTTTCTGGAAGAGACAAGAACCTGCATGCTATTTGTGATCACCTTTGTTCAAGGACTTGTTCCCTCTCATTAAATGAGGTAAATGACAAATGATTTGTGTTCTAACATAGAGTAAATCTGAAACTGGAATCAATATTTCCATGTTGCAGAAGCTAGTTTTTAACAATAGTGCTTAGGAAGTCAATGATTGACTAAATCACAATAGATTGGCTCATCAGGGAAGAAGCTATGCTTTGTATTAACTTTTCAGAAACATTAAGTAACTAAAGTGAGCTCTAAATTGATATTTAAAATAATGCTACATATTTCTAGGTATATTCTTTATTGGCATTATTTATTTTATTATTAATGCTATTACTACTAAATTTGGATCACATAACACAGATTTAGCTCAGTAATTCTAAATATGTATATGTATTACTTAAGTTTTTATTAGACGACTGCTAATTAGACTGGAGTTAATCTATAAAAGCAGATTTACAGTCTATAACACATTTAGAAATAGAATATGAATATTTTGTATTTTCATTAGCCTAGTTGTATAATGAAAGTGTTAGAACTTTAACAGGCAATTAAATTGGTGATCCAAATTTCCCGTAGTGCATCAGGAAACTGTCAAATTTATATCTGGATTAGTGATGTATTACATTGAATACAGTATTGAAAATCAAACCAGCTTTATTCAGATCTAGCTCTTCTCTTATGTGCAAGGGTATAGAAACCAAACAAATCAGCGTTGGGATGTATGGAATGGGACATATTTCCTATGTAGAATCATTCTCCCTGCCTTTACTTGAGAGGAAGTGTTTCTGCCAATAGTTTGCAGAGTTTCAAATTGGAGGGTAAAGGGGGTGTTGGCTGAAGCTTGGGGGTAGCATACATCCATAAGGTTGGAAAGTTCTAGTCCTTGCCACAGTTGGATCCATGCAAATCCTCAGTTCAAATCCCTTGACAATGATGGAGGGTTCTCTACCCATCTGACAGAATGATATTAAGGAAATTCATTGAATGCTAACAAGCAAATCTGCAAGGACAGAATTAACTTGATCTGGGATATGGCTCTTTGGTAGTACATAAAAGACTACCAAAGAAACAGACATAAAAACAGACATAAAAGAAAAATGGTGTTTGGTGAAAACAAGAAGTGAGTGCAGGTAGTAAGTAATGTTATTCACTGTTAAATGTTCTGTTTCCTTGTCAAGAGAGGAGCACAGAGAAAGGATTACAAAGCAAAATATTAACATCAGTTGGAGGTTTCAAACAACACCTACAGTTTGGACTAAGCATTATAATGTCAACAGTATACCTGAAATAAATCACTTGCTCTAAGAATCTCTTTTCATAGACAACCTTGTGTTGTAAGTGAGCTCTTCAAAGTAACAAGGTTTCCTAGTGGCCTTGTAAAACCTCTCATTAAAAGCAACTTGCACTAAGCAACCAAGCTTGGTTCCTTTGGATGGTTGTTTAAAACACTTTCCGGTGTCCCTAGGTTGATGTTGAGACAGCTCTTCCCTTCCACTGGGACCGTCCTACTGAGGGTGGCAAGATTAAACCCTGTACAAAGTAAGTAGGAGTCTGGAGATTTGGGGGACATTCTATAGACCTAAAGACACAGTTCAGTTCCTCTTCTGTCCCCACAAACTCCTTCTTTTGGTACAGCTAGCTGTAGTGGAAAACACAATGTGATGGGATGTTAGGAGCTGGGCCAGTTTCCTAACCTTCCATGATCTCACAACAACTGGAGTTAATGCCACATAGACTCCAACACCCTTCTTTCCACCAGCAAAGATTGGTGCTTTTTTTGTGAAAATGACATAATTTCCCACGCTCAACAGATCTTTCCAAGAGTTGCAGTCCGAACTCTTCTCATTTAAAAAGAATTATATTCAATTAAAAAAATCCGAGTTAGTCTGTACTGGATAAACTTAAAAAACAACAAATAGTATGGTCACATAGGCAGATTAAAATGTTCACAACAGGTTTCTAAGTGGGCTATGCCCATGAAAGCTCATGATACTATCTACATGTTTTTTTAATCTTGAAAGTGCTACCATACTATTTGTTGTTTTTTAAGTTTAAATTAAATTAGACAGTATCAAAAAAGCTGAAAGCAGCACAATGGCAAGCAAGGACAAAAGATGCTAGGATTAAAACTTCTTTCACCAGGTGAAGTTCAACTCACCTAAAATTAATTGTTCCCCCAAACAAAATAATGAAAGCTGAAGTTCAGTCATTCATTTTTATTGCCCTGAAGACAGAGAGTGCAGCTGAGCAGGGGTCCTGTCTCAGATATCCATCCCTGTTCAGCAAAGTACTTAACTACTTGCTAAATATAAGGCACTTGCTTTAGTTCCATTGACTTCAATAAGGCTCAAGGATGTGTCCAAAGTTAAGCAGATAATGAAATACAGATTTGAACAGGGATGGATTTACGGATGTGTTTCAATGCTTTGCTGAATTGAAGCCCAGGCAAGAAGAATGTTGCTGAAGGCCAAATCATCCAGCAAATTTAGGGCCATATTCAGTAAACTTTACCCTGATAAAATGTCCATAGATTCCAGTGGGAGTTTTGCCTGTGTACAGATTGCTGGACTGTCCCTTTAACCTAAATGTTCATTTTCTCTTTTCTCAACTATGCCCCAATTTTATGTATTCAGTTAATTTATTTATTTGCTAGCTGAAAAGCAGGATGGGAGGGAGTTGATGCTATAAAAATTGTGAATATTATCAGGAGAAAAATTTTCACCTTCCTGAAAACTGACAGAAACTTAAGATATTTAGTCTGTATTTGTCACCTATCTTCAAATACATATCTGAATTGGTAACCTTGGCAACCGTATATAAAGAGACCATAGGGAGATACAGTATTAATGACTATTAGCTAGGCAAAGTGGGTCAGTAAAATTGCCATCAAAGGCTAGCAGCCATTTGTGTATTACTATAAATGTCTGATCCCTCACACTCACTTTCCATTAGAGCAAGGAAGTTAATGATTTTTCACATATAGGCTAATTGGGCCTATGTAAAACTTAGTGATCATATTTGTTAGCAGGAGCAGTTTGAAGCAGATAGGATCAGTCTTTATTAGTCAGAGAAGATGTCCTTGTTCTGTCATATTAAATCATCTTATTAACATCTGAAGATGTGCTATGTCATATCTGGAGTTGCTGTGAGCTATTCACCAGCAGTGTCACAGCTGTGCCAAACAAACACTCACAGGATAGTTGAAACAAGCGGGCTTTCTCACAATAAGTTAAAATTATAGTAATACATGATTGTCTCATTGCTGTGGTAGAACTATATATAATATCTGACTTTTGTCATGGTTCTGATGTGCTATAGCTGGATAAAAATCCATCAATCATAATAACATGATGGTATCACTAGTGGTGACTTGTTGTATTATTACAATTATCATTTGGAATATATGAACAGTTAGGGTACGTCTACACTTGCTTCCTAGTTTGAGCTAGGGATGCAAATGTAGCTGACTGAAATTGCTAATGAAGTGGGGATTTAAATACCCCGTGCTTCATTAGCATAATCTCACCTGCACATTATTCTACTCAACAGCTGATTCTAACCAGAAAGTGCACTCCAGGAAGCGTTAATTTGAATCAAACCCCTTAGTTCGAACTAACGTTACTCCTCAAAAAATGACGTCTCAGATTGACTTTATAACTCACAATATAAATTTGGGAGGGAAGGATGAATTTCAAAGACCTGGAATGAGAGAATGTGACGGGGCGGCGTCCGGTGCGCCCGCGCCACGCACTCCAGCCGATCCCGGAACCCAGCAGGCGGGCTCAGAGGCGCCACCAGGCAGGGGTGACGCAGGCACGGCTGGCACAGCCGGCAGGAGGCAGGCAGACCAACCCCCGGCGCCGGCTGATGACGTCACTGACGTCCCCGCACCGGGGGCGGGGCTACCAGACGGTAGGGACGGTGCGCGGGGCAGGGCCAGCAGCGGATGGCGGGGAACTCAAAAGGGGGCCAGGGAGGCCCTCAGGGAGGAGGGACTGAGGCGGCCGGTGGCGGACAGGGAGGCCGAGGAGGGTAAGATACCCCACTGGACGGGAACCCAGAGGGTGCATTTGCTGTCCAAGGAGGGGGAAGAAGTGGCCCAGGGCGGGGCCGTGAAACCTGAGAACGGAGGGTTTGGGGTTAGCTACCCCCTCCATTGAGTGAGGACGCTGACCTCACCTTAGGGCCCTGGGTCGGGGTCCAGAGCGAGGGTGGGCCCAGACCCCCTTCCCCTCTCCCCTGTGTACAAGTGCAGGAAGGAGCGTTGGATCACCCATTGATCGGGGCTTATCCTGGTGGGGCTAAGCGTAGCCGCGTAGGAACGCGGGAAGTCCCGGCACCACCGGGCACCAGACCCCACGGAGAGTGGGGTGAACTCATGACAGAGAACAAAATGAAAACATGTTGGAATCATCCCCATGAGCGGTGGGTGAAGACGCAGCCCCTTCCATGCAAAGCCACACCCCATCCCCCGAGACCATTCCCCTTCACAACCTTCCCCTCCCTTAGCCAAGCCCTTCCTGACCCCAGTTGTGGGCTGGGACTGCCATGTTGTTCAGCCCCAACCTTCCCCAGCCACAGGGGAGAAGAGCTGCCATGCAGCATGGGACAAGATTTCCCCAACTTCTGGGAAGCTGGGCTGCCATGTGGCATGGCCCCAGCCCCTACCAGGTAGCTGGGAAGCGTAAGCAATTTTGGGAAGCCAATGCCTTCCCTTGCCTACATGAGCATCCCCTAAAAAATATATTTGCAAATGCTCTTAAAAGATACCATATAAAGCAAACTCGAAGCTGGAGTGAACATAATTTAGTGTAAATGTGACTACAGTGTTTTCGTCAGTGAATTTACTGTTCATGGAAGGTGTCAGACTGGAGCCATTATGCTGGAGTAAATGCTTTACTCTAGAAAGTTACCAAGGGCACTGGCCACTGATTCTACACGTAGTAAAAAAGGAGAGCCCCTCCTCCTTCAAGCAGTAACAGAGAGATTTGGGGTCAAATCATTTTGAGGTTCATGTTCACGTAAAAGCAGAGTTGGGTAGGGAAAATGTTTGCTAATTATATCCCTGAAATATGTTGCACCACATTCCTAAACCTTTTACTTTTATTTTTTTTTCATGAATATTTACATGGGCAAATGTCTTGTTGAAATGAATGCACATGAAAAGTTTATTTCTAGCCCTTAGCCAAAATTAGATTGTGACTAAATGTGACGAGTTTGATATGAAGTAGGCTTCATGCTTTCTCCAGCACAGTAAATTTGTCCAGAAAATACTTTCTATTTCCAGCAAGTTACAATGATCACCATTAGCAGAAGTGCTAGGTTCTGATGACTAAGCTATGCTAGTGGTGCCAATTTTGGACTGTCCTCAGGACCCTCTATGGGGGTCAAGCATTTTTTTTTTGACAGACTCATTCTCCTATGCTGGACTCTTCCTGTCACAGTGTGTTCTGATGACTCACAAAGACAATTACAAGTAGAACACAATAAAAGAATTGACCTATTCAAATATTTCTTAAGCCCTCCTGCCCAGGGCTGTGTTACGTGATCCTTCCAATTTAAGGTCATGTCTACATTGAGAGATAAGGTTGAATTTATTAATTTTGCTTTTTAGCACATGATAATGTAAAGTCAAAGGCACATGTCTCCACTGTGTACAAGAATTTGACACAGTTCAAAGTATAGGTTGTACCTCCAAAAACCGGCATTCTCTGGCCTAGCAACATCCATTATCCAGCAGAACCAAATATTCTCCTGGACCAGAGAGCTGGGAGCCTAAGGACAGGAGGGCCAGATGGGGCCAGGGCAAATAGGGTCATCAGCCTGGTGGGAGGGCAGCACAAGACCAGAGTTGGAGTCCCGTGGCAACCTCTAGCAGTCTTCAGCAGCATGGGGCCAGACCCGAGTCTCCCAGCAGCACAGGTTGGCAGGGATGGATCCCCGTGACAGTCCCCAAGAGCTCAGGGCTGTGGTTGGAGCCCCGCAGTAGCGTGGGACTGGAGGCCTCTGGCAGATTCCTGGAGCATGGGGCTCAGGCACTGCGGCAGCCCCCAGGAGTGTGGGGCTGGAGTCAAGTCCAGTGGCAGTGAGGGACCAGAGCTCCTCAGCAGCCCACTGGAACATGGGGCCAGGCTGGAGACATGCAGTGAGAGTGGGGGCAAAAGCCCCTCAGAAACTGTGAAGCCGAGGCTGGAGCCCCTCAGCAACCGTTGGGCCAGAGCCTTTCAGAAGCTCCCTGGAGCATGGGGTTGGGGCTAGAGCCCCGCAGCTGCCCCTGGGAGCCTTTGATGCCCAGGAAGCCTGCAGCAACTGGGCAAGCAGCCCAGCCAGGTTGGGAGTGGGGAAGGGTGAGGCAGGATGCCTGCTGGGACTGCATGCCAGCAGCAGGTGATGGGCTTGGAAGCCAGTAGCAGGAGACCTCCCCTGGTCCAGCAAATTCTCTCATTCGGGACCGGTGCAGTGCCGATGCTCCCAGACTAGGGAGGTCAAACCTGTAGTACTTCCACAGTAGGATGGCTAACATCAGTTTTGAGACTGATGCACAATGGATAGCTATCCCATAGTGCCAGCACCCTTTGCATTCTGGGTTATGCTCCCAGGGCACGCTGGGACCAAAACTGTGCAGTGGGTGGTTCTGGATATATGTCATATATGTTTCCTCCTTTTCCCCCCTTATTCAGACCAATGGCGAACAGTCTTTTCATGCCCTTTTTCTTCTGCTGGTTATCTGCGAAGACACCATAGCATGGAGCCCATCCTGGATCCCATTGTGCATCAAAGCATTATGATAATTATGTTGATCTTGATGTGCCTAATGCTGGAGTATGTCCAGAGTATATCCAGGGTCTGCAGGAACAAGGAAGAATCTCAGGAGACCATGAACACTCCTTTGTGAAGCACTTGAGTTGAGTGAATGACAATTGCCAGCATCATTCGATTCTCTGGATACAGTGGTACACCTGTTCTGCTTCTGTCAGACAAGCACAGTCTGATGGGTCTGCATTGTTATGCAGGTATAGGACAATAGGCAGTGGTTGCATAATTTTTCCAAGCATAAGGCCACTTTCATGGATTTGAGATTTGCTTTCCCCTGCCTTAAAGTGCAGAGATACCAGAATGAGACCTGCTCTGACAGTGCAGAAGCAAGTGGCAATTGCCCAGTGGAAGCTTGCAATGCCAGATAGCTACCAAGCAGCTGAGAATCAGTTTGGAATGGGGAAATCTACAGTGGGAGCTGTGGTAATCAAAGTAGACAAAACAATCAATACCCTTCTGCTAAACAGGAAAGTGACTCTGGGAACCATGGAAGACCTAGTGGAGGGTTATACCATACTGAGGTTCCCTGTTGTGGGGTGATAAATGGAGCTCACATTCCCTTCTTAGAAATCAACCACCTTGCAAAGGAGTACATAAACTGCAAGGAGTACTTCTTGATGGTGTTACAGACACTGGTATATTCCCAGAGCTGTTTCAGTGAAATCAATGTGATGTGGTCAGAAGAAGTGCATGATGTGTACATCCTCAGGAACTCTTGCCTCTTCAGCAAGCTGTAAGTGGAACTTTTTCCAAAAATTGGAAAATTACGATCGGAAATGTTGAAATGACAATAGTGAGCCTTAGTCGCCCAGCCAAACCGTAAATAGGCAGCCTGGACCACAGGAAAGAGAAGTTCAACTAGAGGCTGAGCAAATGCAGAATGGTGGTGGAATGTGTTTTGGGACATTTAAAGGGAAATTCTGCACTCTACTAACTAGGTTATGCAACATTCCCATTGTGGTGGCAGCCTGCTGTGTGCTCCAAATATTTGTGAGAGCAAGGGGAAAATGCATCTATCAGGATACTATGCCAAGGCACAGCACCTACCCAAGTATTTTGAGCAGCTAGACACCAGGGCAATAAGGAGATCATAGTGAGGGACAGTGAACATAAGAATGGACATACTGCGTCAGACCAAAGGTCCATGTAGCCCAGTATTCTATCTTCCAACAGTGGCCAGTGCCAGGTGCCCCAGAGGGAGTGGACAGAACAGGTAATCCTCATGTGATCCTTCTCCTGTCATCCATTTCCAGCTTATGAGAAACAGAGGTGAGGGACTCCATTCCTACCCATCCTGGCTAATCAGAGAGGCTAAAGAATGGCCAGTTTTGAGAGTCATGCATGTTGCTCTCAGTAAGGTGCATTCAGTGTGCTTGCCTGTAACCTCCCACCCCTTTAATACAAGCAATAAAGAGACTGCTGTTCAGAAAGCATGTGTTTTAATTTAGAAAACACTGCTGGGACAAAAAAGTAGTCCAGGGTGGGAGCTTGGGGGTGGGGGGGGGAAGGGGAAGGGGATGGTGGCATGTGATCACAATTGTGAAGAGGACAGCCTGGGGAGTTTTGTATGAAGATGCCCTTGTCTCCCTCCCCTCCCCCCCCAGCCACGTTCTACGGCCCTTGGGAAAGGAGGCAAATGGAGTTGTGTGTGGGTCCATGGCTGTACATTCCCAGCTGCTCTGATACAGCATAGGTATTAGCTAGAAGCCTTTTTATCTTAACCAGGATAACTGCAGCATAAGTATGAATTCAATGAGCCTCTTGCTACTCTAGGACTTTGTTAGGTTGCAGTAGGGACAGAGTGGACAGTCCTCTCAGAATTTGTGCAGGCAGCACATGGCCAGTGGTCCCTTCTTCTACTACAACCAAGTAGTTATTAGTGTAGCATGTAGCATAAGACTCATTAATGCTTGTTCCCATCACATCCTCCATTCTGTGGAACCTCCTTAAAACGGGTTTCAGGGAACAGCAGAGTGTAGCAGTAGCTATGCACCACTAAAGGGCTGTCTACACAGCAGAGAAAAACCCACAGCTGGGACATGCCAGACAACTTGGGCTAGTCTCAAGCAGTGAGGCTTTTTCATTGCGTTGTAGCCAGAAGCTAGTAATTTACAGAGCAATGAGACAGCCCTACAGCTCAAGCCCTTCTCACCCAAGTAGGCTGGGATGGGCCAACCATTCATTTTTGTTTGCTGCATACACATCCCCTAAGTTAAGGGTATGTGTACACTCAGAGCCGGCCCAATCTACAGGCTGACCGGACTACTGCCCGGGGTGCCCTGTGGGGCTGCTGGACCGGGCAGGGGTGGGGCCGTACATGCGTGGGGTACCTGGGGGCGGGGCCACACATGCAGCGCACTCCCGGGGGTAGGGCCATGCTCCCAGGGCCCGGGGCGCACGAATGGCTTGGGCCGGCCTTGTGTACGCTGCAGCTGGCAGATATAATTTCTAGCTTGGATAGACAGACTCACACTAGTTCTGCTCAAAAAAAAAAAAAAAAAAAAAAACCAGAAATAGCAGAGTAGACACTGTGGCATGAGCAGTGGTTTATATTAACTATGAAAGTCAAGACCAAATCTTCTAGGTCCTCTCTTGGCTGGCTATCCCAAGCCACTATCCATGCCAAAAAGTTTACATTGCTATTTTTTTAGCATGCTGTCTCAAGCGTAGCTGCAGAGTAGGTCATATCGTAATGGTCCTGCAGTGTTCAGGGTTCTTGGAAGCCAAACTTTTGCCGAGTTTCCAGAGGAGAGGGGCTGGAATGGAGAGCTCTGCTATGCCCTGTTTACCTTTGGAATAAGTTAAAGGTACCCCTGTGCATCCATTCTTTGTGCTACACTTTCAGACATAGGTCTCCAAATCTCTAAATATTCTTTCAACTTAGTTAAAACTGCACCAGCGAAACACACCCCATCCGGTTAATATCCCATATTTTCTGATTGGGATGCTTGATAGTAAGAGCAATTAAATAGAATGAAATAATTAACAGGAGCATTGTTGCACTGCTGTGTCTCTACAGATAGTTGTTCCAGGGAGAGAGGACAGCAAGACCTTTAAGCAGCTGCAATGAAAGAACAGCTGACAACCTTTGTTGGATGTAAATGTGAAATGTACATTCAGTGTACTTGTTTTGTCTTTTGTTCTAACATCTGTGACTTAGTCTATATGCCACTAGCAATTACTTGTGGAATTCTGGTAAAGAAAATAAAATATGATTACAAGTAGGAAAGGAAATATGATGAGTTATCACGGCCATTATAGCATGAGAATACTGATCTGGCACACTTGAAATGGCTTAAATGCAGTACAAATGCAATCAATCAGTTTTATTTGTGTAATATATTAACTCCTTTTAAATATATATATCCTTAATCTCCTAACTCTTTATTATCCATTTGCATTGTATACCTCTCTCTCTCCACTCTTTTTCAGCCTTATTTCCAGAAGAGCTCTTATAAATGTTGCCCCAAGCTGTTACCACTTCATGGATCATCTGGCAGGAAATGAAACTTCAATTGGAAGGGAGAATATAGATTTTCATGAATACTGATCACAAATGAGTATCAGAATGATACTATTCTTTACTCTGTTCTCATTTTCAGCATAATTACACTGGGGCAAAGAGTGAAAAGTATGGGGGCTGCTGTTCTTCAAATGTATTAGACTCCATGTCATTACAAAGATTTCATAGAACAGCCTCACTATTTTACCTCAGTCCCATTTGCAATAACCTTCTGTGCCCCTGAAATTATTTTCATCATTACCCTGTCTATTATGCCAAGTGTTAGAATGCTGTAAGGGGAGTATGACAGTTTTAGTTCCCAAATGTGACGTACAGCAATGCTGATGATAGCAAATAAGGGAGGTATCTTCTATGCTGACGTCTGATCTGCTAAATAAGAATGGAAAGAAAGGTCAGGGGGTGTGCGCAGGAGTTCTAAGTGCACATAGAATGACACAATTGCTGCTTTGAGCAGTGCATGTACGTAGTCACCTGAAATTAAAAAAAATAGGGAATGCTTTTCTTTTAAAACTTGTTTAACATGTTCTGATAATCCGAGGGTTTGTACGTCAGCAGTATTTCATTTTTAATTTCAATTTGCATTATCTTGGCTCACTGCCCGTTTTGATAAAGCTGCTCTCGGCAAAACTTCTTAAATGCAGCAGGCTGTTTTTCTCTCTTCCTTCTTCGTTTCTGTAGCTGAGAGATTGGCTCAGAAAGGGGCTTTTGTAGCAGAATGCTACCATAAGTGGAGTGTCGTAGGAGTTCAACTGTGATACTCAAAGAATAAACATGAGATATCAAACTTCTTAATGACTTACATAAGATGTAATGTTTCCTTTATACAGTAGCTGTCTGCCAGCCTCTGAGTTAACACTGCCAATTTGGGAGTTAGAAGACAGGATTTGTAAACCTGTTAAAACTTCCTAAATAAATAGTTTCTAAAGAGAAGTTACTTTGGTATATAAAAATATCTACACTTATGTAATTTAACTGGAATATATCATTTGTTTTACTCCGTGAAACAGAAAAACACAATCTTGCCATTGTACTCCCCCCAACAAGATAAAGTGCATCAAAATATAATGTACACAAACTACAGACAGTTGGGCCCAGCCCCTCAAAGGTATTAAATTCTCTATCTTTCACTGAAATCAATAGAAGCCTGGGCCTTAGGGTCCGGTTCTACCATCCTTATGTTGAATACCTGTAGTAGATTTCCCCCCTGGGTAGTCTGATTGATTCCATTGGGGCTCATTGCAGAATAACACAGCAGACAGTCTGATAAATGACAGCAGCATACGGCCTTTGGAATATTTCATTTATTTAGTGCCTTATCCTTCCACACTCATTTACACTGATTTACACCATATTGCACAATTAGTTCCAATGAAACATAAATAAAGGGGAACACATTTAGAAGGTCCTATGTGGATTGTGTTGAAAGAAGGTTGTTTGTTATCATGGCTCTTAATTAAGGAGGCATTGAAAACTTTCCAGGCAGAAGGACAACTGTTCTAATACCAGCAACGTGAAGCCTCCTGAATTAATAATGGGGAATCTCAGTTTTTGAGAACTGAAAGACAGAGATACTCATTGAGTCCATTAAATATTTTGTTGTGTGTAAGTTTCAGGTGCTTGGCATTATGAGGGTGCAGGGAGTAGCATTATGGTTTATCAGAATACACAAGGCATGGAGAGATTCAGGGGGAGGGTGTGGGAAGAGAATCTTTTCTAAGCGGATGCCAAGTGTTAATTGGTAAAATTTATGAAAAGGCATCGAAAGTGAAGAAAAACAGCTGTGATGTGACTGAAGAGCCACAAGGTGACAGAATGGTTTCCAACTGATAGCATATAATGCAAAAACTCAAACAGTGGGACTGTGTGTAGGATATCCAAGTGGAAGATGATTTCAGGAGTTGGCTAGAAGTAGTATGATGTCCATAATGGATGTACAGGTTTGAGAAGACAGCTGGCCCCTACACACATTATGACTGGAATTTTCAAAGATTGTTAAGGGAAATAACTTCCCAAGTCCCATTGAATTTAACTCCACTAAGGCCTTTTGAAATCTCAGCCTACTTACAATACAAGGAATGTAGCTTCTCAGGCTGCGTGTCTCCACTCTAACAGCAGCTTTTAGTCTATATGAGTCAGTTGCCTAAGAACTTTTAGGAAAATGTTAATTAACAACAATAGGCCGTATTGCTCCTCTGTAGTTTTAGACTCTATCTATCTATCTATCTATCTATCTATCTATCTATCTATCTATCTATCTATCTATCTATCTATCTATCTATCTATCTATCTATCTATCTATCTATCTATCTATCTATCTATCTATTGATGTTTATTTATTTATTCTTTTAATTACTGTAGGGCCTATTGACCATCAACAAGGTGAGGGGCCCATTGTGCTAGGTACTGTACACATGATCCCTGCTCCAAAGACAAGATAAAAGAAATGGATGAAAGATGGAGAAAACATAGGAGGGACATAAATAAATAATTGGACCTTATTGCATAGTTTAGCTGTCTACAGATTACTGTGGTGTATTTCCTCATCACAGTGGGCTACCACAAGCACATCATGCCTATCCTTCATTTTCTACATAGACTTCTCATAGATATCAAGTCAAGTCTTGGTCCTTATCTTGCAGCTGTTCAGGAACTGTTCCAAGAGAAAGGTCACCTAAAAGGTCACCTAAAGCTGTTGGATGAGGATTGTGATAGACAAATCTGCACGATAGAATGCGAAGGGTAAAGCTCACATGTGCCACTGACAATATGAAACTGGAATGAACTCCTTCAGGAGCGAAGGGCCAACACAAACCTCGCCATATTCCTCTCCAAGCACAAGGCATATTTCTTCAACCTTGCTTCCTCAAATATAAACACAGAGCAGCTTTGTGAAGAGGGAAATAGTTTTTTTTTTTATGAAGATCAAGTGCCCTTCAGTGTGATTGCTGTTATCCTGTCTGATTAGAAAGAATTAAAGGTGGCTGGTTTTTTTCTAAGGTGAGGAAGATGGGACTGAGGTAAAGTAGAGGGGACAAGGGAAACAAATAGGAAAGAAAACAATGAGAAAGACAAAGTACAGTGGCAGAAAATACCCATCCTTAAGGAAATCATGGGGGAAGTTATTTATTGGGAAATATCCCGGCTTGGCTCCAATCTAGATGCGTTTTTCCTCAAAAAAGCCCCGATCGCCATTTTTGCAATCGGGGTTTTTTTGTTGAAAACATATCTGAGCTGTCTACACTGGCCCTTTTGCGCAAAAGCTTTGCGCAAAAGGGACTTTTGCCTGAACGGGAGCAGAATAGTATTTCCGCAGGAAGCACTGATTTCAGACAGTAGGAAGTCAGTGCTTTTGCAGAAATTCAAGTGGCCAGTGTAGACAGCTGGCAAGTTTTTCCGGAAAAGCGGCTGATTTTCTGGAAAAACTGGCCAGTCTAGATACAGCCACTCAGTATCCCTGTGCATTAAGTGGTTTCCCTTTTTATCAGCATTCAAACATATATTTAATAAAATTCTTATGAAACTAATGGCTAACTTTAAGCATGCGCAGAAGTACAGTCCGGAATAGGATTGTTTTTCCTGAATCGGAGTCTTAGTCACTCTGGCCTAGATTTTTAAAGGTGCTTAAGCATTGCTTCATTCAGCTTTGCAATGATTAATTAATGTAGGTGCCTATGTCTCATTTCCAAAAAGGATGTAGTACCCTACTAACTCTCAGTGTAGACGTAGCTAGGCTGACATAAGAATACTTCAATCAGTCTTGCTACCTTCTCTCAGAATTGGATTAACTACGTTGAGGTAGGAAACATTAATACTACAGAGTGGGAGCACAAATGCAGTTCCATAGCTGTGCAATTTTACAATAAATCAGTGATTTTCAAACTTTGGGTCATGACTCTTGGCTCCGCCTCTTCTGGGGATGTGGAGCTGCCCCCCATCTTGCCCTGGGGGCCATGGTGGCTGGTGGTCCCATTGGTTGCAGAGGATGGCTGGGGAGGATGGCTGGGGACTGGGCAGGAAGGAAGGTTCAGGAGCTGGCTGGGGTCCTGGTGGAGGTATGTGGTTTACTTGGTACACTGGGGTCTTGGGTTGCAGAATGTAAGGCCCTGGGTCACCTTGTTGAGCACCCAGGGACCCTGGCAGCTGACCCACTCTTTGAAAACCATTGCTAATTCCTATCTGTTTTGACACTGTGCTGTGCCCTGGAAACAGTAGCCAGGAGGTCCAGCTCCTGGCTACACCCCCACAGCTCCTCACCCAGACACCCAACCCTGTGCCTGTGCTGTAGCTCTGATCCCCCTCCTGCAGCCCAAAACCCTCATCCCAAGTTCTGTTGGGTCACGGCCATCAATAATTTTCTTCAACTGGGTCTCAAGAAAAAAGTTTGAAAACCACTGTTGGAAACATATGTTTAGGAATATAAATGAAAATTTGGAAAATGAGATTTAGGCTCCTAAATTAATTAAGTGTTGCAATGCTGAGCTAAACCTAAATGCATTTAAAAATCTACTCTATGTACTCTTTTTCTTTATTTTACTTTCCTTTCTCATCTAGAAAAAAGGAAAAGAACCATCACTGACCAATACTCTGCAGGCCATCTGCTAGTGCTGTGGGGATCTTGAGTGCTCTTAAGAGTACAGTTTGAGAGCCTGTTTGGTACCCCATATTTGCATAGTATTTAAGAAGTGCTTAAGTGACACACCTGCTTTTGTAAGTGAATTTTGGCTTCAAACAAAAGCTTTTCACATGTGCCTCTTGATTTTATGTACTACATCTGGAGACCAGATGCTATAATTTTAATGATGATGACTCATATTTGTGGAAATATAGGACACAAAGTCAAAACTATGCACCCATTTAAGTTGGTCACCAGTTCTGATATTTTCCCCATAGTGTTGTACAGTAGATGTGAAGCAAACAACGTTCAGATTTATGGAATATTTCCAAATATATCTGGAGGTTTTTAGTCCCATTCTTACTGATGCTTTTGACTGAATCCAAAGCATTCACTAAATGGGAGAACAAGTTCAAAGAAGAGATCTTAATATAGATACAATTTGAATTCTGGAAATGTTGAGATTAATAGCTTTATAAAAAAGAAAGGTGCATTCATTTTAAAGCAACTACAAATTTATTAAAAAGTATCAAGTCAAGCTTAAAGGAGGAGCCTGCCAGAATATTTGGATTGAAGTTTAATTGCAATAGACTATAACCACAGCAGCTCTGTAATAACAACTTAACAAGTTGTTAATATGACTGATCCTTATAAATTGACACCTTGGCTAATAGGATAAGAAAGGCTCTAGAGATTTTCCTCATGTCTATATACATTTTTACTGGCTAATAAAATTAGATATGGCTATGTCTGGCAAGCAATGACACTTCTTTTCCCTATATAACTCTTAGGTTTGCCAGGCCTCAGGATCAGTTAGTCAGTGGAGAATTTAATAATGAGGAGTGGGGGAAAAGTCAGACAGCACGAAAGAGAAATAATGTAATACAATGAAGATTAGTTACAGCCAGTATAGGAGAAGCCAGAAGGCCTGAGTTCAAGGAAGTGGCTCTGTGAAAAATAAGTAATGTCAGGTGGGAACTACCATTTAGAGAAGTTTGTGCTGATTTTGAGAGAGAAAAAAAAGTCATAACTCAAAATGGAGAGTGTCTGAATGAAGTCCAGAGGCTCCGAAAGATTTAGGTACTAGAAAGAACTCTCAGTTAAGGTTTATGACGTGCTTGCACCATTCCCTGCTCTGATAGTGTGTACTTGAATGATCACCTGAACATCAGAAATTAAATTGTGGCCTATCCTGCATACTTGTCGTAGGCTCCCTTACTTCTCTGGGGCAGCTACCTTTGCAATGGGTAGACCAATGGAGGCAGAGAGAGAGTATTCTGGAGGGTCACTATGTCCCCACCTAACCTCAAAGTAGAAATGAGTGAGGAATGAAGAGAGCCTGGTATCCATGCACTGCCAAGTCAGTGCACCAGAGATATATGCTGCCCTGGATGAAGAAGTGGACACCTAAAAGTGGGGGTAGGAACCAAAAAGACAGATGGTGAGTGAGTTACATTCTGTCTTCCTAAAGATGGTGATGCCACACTCTCTGATCTTGTGGTAAACTTGACTCAAACTGTGGAATAGCTTAGTGATATAAGCATCAGGCCTCCAATAGAGAGATTTGTGGAGTTACAGATTAATTCTCACTCCACCTGGCTTATTTGCACATCCTTCTGTGTCAAGTAAATTGAGTTCCATATGGGTTAAAGCATGTGTGTTTGTTTGTGTGTGTGTGTGTGTGTGAGAGAGAGAGACAGACAGAGACAGACAGACAGAGTGAGAGAACAAACTCCTTGGATGAGGTCTTATAATACTCAAATACTCATCCTTAAATCCTGCCTATATTTCAGGACATTACAGAATCTGTGGTATTTTTTTAAACGTGAGGTTTTGCATAAAAGTGTTTTGCCAAATGTTCCTTCTCCCATCATTGTGCATTATACCATGTGCCTATTGTCTACCTGACCTCTCCCTCTACCCAAGAGATGGCTTCATTGTATGAATGCAGTTCATGAAGAAATTTTTGCCCTTCCGAATGGACAGTGATGCATAAAACTAAGATATTGCTGAGATATTTTTTGTTAAATTCAACTCCCGTAGAGAACTGGCATTCTCCCACCCAACAAGCCTTTATTTTCCTGAAGACTCCTTGTCCTATTCTGAAAGATCCCTCTTATTCCGCACCCACCAGGAGAAGCCTTCACTCACCCATTTACTCAATTGTCCCAAAGGTACCTAGTTCAAGGCCTTGTGAGCTTCATGGCAAGATGGAACCAAGATCTGTGATCAAGTCCCTGAATTATTAGGCATTTTTGTGACAGAATGAAGAACCTGTAGCTGCAGCATTTCCATTATAAACGTGTAGATTTTGATGGAATTAAATATGCAAGTAACTAGCACAGTCAACCCAATAACCCTTGAATTATTTATATGTATATTTAATATGATTGGCTTTATGTTTTCCCCATGTCTTAGTTTTTTTCAACATGCTACAGATTTTTGCAGCAGTATGTAACTGAAGACCTGTTGCTGAACCCAAGTCTGCAGAGTACAGGATGGCTACTATTCCCACAGTGGTAGTGAGAGGCTGTAGAAAAGTATAGGTAGGGCATACTGTGGAGAGTAGGTGTGAATGGAAATATTGCCTGTGAGACCCACAGTGACAGAACCCCGTGGCCCTCTGATTGGCCAAGTCCCCATGTACTTAGCTTGAGGGATTGCCCCAGGAAGTTGTTAGGACAACCATACAGACCTTGGTTGCAATGCTAGATTTTGCCTTGTCTTCTAAGCTCTAACTAGCCTGATATGAATTTGGTTCCTGTTTTTTTTTTTTTTGTTTTTTTTATTTGAATGTGATATTGCTTCTGGTCTCTGATCCTGACTCTTGTTTATGGGACTTGGTCTTGTGATGTCTCCAACTTTAGCCCACCGGTGCCTATATCTGGTAGAGTAGAACTTGGCCCACCTTTGATGGCTAGACAAGTCTGCCTGTACCTGGTCCCTTCCAGGGTGGAACAAGTACATTTAGCTATATATTTTCTGCTTAAAATCACCAGTAGCGAAATAGTTGATGTTTAAAATGTAATGGTTGCTACCCGTGTCCAACTTAGTAAGTGCTTGAGGGAAGGAATGGTCTCTTGCTGTGTGTAGGTACAGCACCACAAATAATGGAGCCCAGTTTTAGTTAGTTCTTCCAGCTGTTCCTGTAAAATACATAAGAATAATAGTGACAAGAAGTGACTAAGATGAACAGTGCATTTCACACCTCACCTGGTAATTGTTCCAGGCTGTTAACAGACTCTGGCCCCATTCCTTCAGTGAGCTCTGGTCAGCAGACTCCCACATCAGTGCAGTCAACACTGCAGAGTTGGGCTGTGCTAAGACAGCACTATCACCATTTACACCTGATGACTGTTTTTCACGGTTGTAATGGCAGTTTAATTTTTTTTAATGGAAATTTAGATTCTGCAGCACAATACTACCACAAAGGACAGGCAAGGGGGTAGATTCCAACAGCAAATTCTGAGGCTGCAGTAGACATGTGGCCCTGAGTATAGCTTTTGCTTTGGTTTTTCAATGCCGCTTTTTGGCCTAGGTTCAGGAACAATCAGCCACAGGGCGCTTCTGAAATCACAATGCATCTGTGCACTACTAAGCTCATTTAATAAAGCTACAGCAACAGCTGCTGCTGCATTAATCAATATTTAAAACTTATTTTTGTATTAACATGTTTTTTCTTTTTTGCAGCATTTTAACTTGCTTCATATCCTTGTTTGCAGAATTCCTATTCCTGGAAGGAAGGGGGCGGAGGGGCTCCTACTGAGGACTACTATGGCCTGGTCCAAGGTCTGTTGAAGTCAAGACAGCCGTTAATTTCCATAGGCATTAGCTCAGGCCCTTAGTGCAAGATACATGAATCCCTAGTGGCACCTAGTAGGAATGACCATGCAACACAAACTCTTCTAATCCAGACCTAGCCATTTTCTGAGCCAATCCACCCACTGTAACTCAAAGAAGTCTAACTTACATTGTTTTCCAGTCACCCCAAGTGGCAGTTATATAGCAGCCTGGGATGTCATGCTCAGCCATGCTCCCTTTGCCCCCAGTAATTCTTCCATGCAAGTTGCAGGAACTGAGCTGTATCAGATATAACGTTGGTTCCATGCCACCGAAGTGGCTCCATTCACTCAGAGGCTAGCTTCCTGTGTCTGGCTACAAGTGGGAAAATCCGAGCCATGCTTCTTAACCTGACAATGTTCCCTTTCATTATTGTTTATTTTTTACATAACACCCGCACACACATGAAGTAAGGGTTCATACCAGTGGGGGATGGCAGAGAGCATGGCAAGTGAGTGAGGCACTGAGAAGAATTAAATGAAAGGAGGAAGCAGGTAAAGTGGCTTAGCAGACTAATGCTTTTATCCATAACATCCTTCAAGCAGTGTGATGTTCCCAGATGTACATAGGATGAAAGGGAAGAAATCTCTAATCCTGAGCAAGAACTGGCAACACAAAGCTGAAGTGCAGAGACACAAGCATTCGAATAAGACAGAAAAATTATTTCCAAAGCATCTCTGATAACTGAGGAGGCGAGAGCAGAGACAGCCCCCATACTCTTAACAATCTCACCATGTGGAAACAGTCTAATTATCGTTTACTCTCCTGCCTGCCACATAGGCACAAAAGATGTCATGCTATTATAGGTTACTTTGTGGGTAAACAATAGTGAGTGCCTTGGACACACCCATTCTTTCAATCCACCATTGAACTTTTGACATCTATGCTCCCTGCTATTTGTTCAGTCTCATGTTAACAAACACGGTTGTGATGACAACGTGCCGTAGGCAAATCATAGGCTGGGGTTCATATGCAAATGTTTTGTTTGAAAACAAACTGATGGTCCTTGCAGTGAATAAAACTCCACGTCATTTAGCTTCCCTCCAGGAAACTGGCAACGTGCTGACATGGATATGGGAGTCAGATCGAATTTGTAAACATTCATGTTTGTTGCTATATGCATTGTAGCAAAATAACCCCACTGGGTTCAATGCTACAGCACTTCTGACTAATGTAAATTGTACAGAAATTATGTATGGACATCAGATTTATATTCTGACAATTATCCAAAGCCCATTGAAATATATTGAAAATGCTCCGTGTGTTTCTAATCATGCTTTAGTGCTCCAGTGGATGTACTGAGGGAACTGAGCTTTCCTCCCTTCTGCTGTCCAAGCAGTCAGCCAGCCTCTTGGCAAGTTGAAGTCTCATGCCAAGTATTTGGGATGATCATATCATTGGTGATTTGGAATGATCATATCATTGTCTTTAGGATAGCACAGTGAAACTGCTTCTGGTTCAGTTCATTGCCCTGGTAGCTCTTCAAAAACGATATTTTGGGGGCACAATTTGCACACATGCAATCCTAATATTGTTGTTTCTATTGTTTTTCCAGTGTCCTCTTCTGCTGTTCTTACCTTGTAACTCTTCAGCATCACAAGGGGAGGAAGAGATTCTGAGAACCCACTTCCCTTTGAAACTTTTAGTGGTGAGAGATCTCATAGAGTGAGGCAAGCTCTGGGTGAACTGGGAGAAAGGACATCAGACAGAGGCAGAAATATTTAGAGGATTCTTTTGTCAGAACAGACCGTGAATTGCTGTAAGATTTTAGATAACAATCAAAACCTCAAATTATGACTCTGGTAATATCTGGATCTGGATCTAGCTATCCACTACTTTGTCCTATGTCTAATGATTTCTTTTGATTCACGCACAATTGCTGCAGACTAGCAATGAATATTAAAGGGTTGGATATTTAATTCAGATCAGATTTATCATATGATTGGCATTTCCCAAAAGGTTTGCAGGCTTAATTTGGAGAAGCATCCAAGTACACTCAGCCAAAGTTATGGAAATCATGCTGCAGACCTCATGCAAATGGGCTTTCTTGTGAAACTTCCAGCATTTCCTGGTTTGGTCTGCCCTGGAAATACTGCAAAGATTGTGTTCTACTATCACAACAGCAGTTTGCAGAAGGTGCAGTCGCAACCCTTCGCACACCAAACTGTATACATTATTATGATAAAGTGAGTCACAGCTTCCTGGGAGTTGGCTTTATTAACAGAAAAAATCATTTGAAAATATGATTACGTAGCCTCTACTCTAAGCTGTCTCTATAGACTTGACTGATTCTACCCATAGAATCTGTCTCTCTAGTGCTTCCCTTTTTCTAGTATTGCTCCTACTTCTATTATAGTCAGTGTGAAGTCTAATTTACAACACCCGCACCCAAGAGTAACCTGCAGTTCTTGGCAGTGTTCCAACATGTGCTAGCAGGCAGAGGTAATAAAAGGATTGTAGAATCATAGGGTTAGAAGAGACCTCAGGAGGTCATCGAGTCCAACCCCCTGCTAAAAGCAGGACCAACCTCAACTAAATCATCCCAGCCAGAGCTTTGTCAAGCTGAGACTTATAAACCTCTAGGGATGGAGATTCCACCACCTCCTGCTGTAGATTGGGGCTATGTAACAAAAGTTCACCATGCTTCTTTGCCTAGCTTTAAAACCAAAAGGTTTGGGCCTGATCTGGTTTGAGTTTTGGACAAAAGTTCTGTTCAATTTAGATTTGACCTGTCTCTAACTCAGCAATATTTTCACTACAAAGTGCCCTTGGCATGGGTCTTGCCCCAGTGGCACTAGACAGAGCAGCAGTATGTAGAGCTGTACAAACCCGATGTGGTTAACTTTACAAGTGGAATCCAGCAACTTCAGTTTGCCTTGGGAACAGAACCAATCTGTGCAGCTTTGCTTGGCATTTCAAGTTCAATGAACTCAAATGTCCAATGTTCACATTCCACAGGAAGGGGGCACTTGGGTTTGTGGGAGAGGTGGCTGATGGGGCAGGAAAGGTTCATTCAGTGCATCTGTGCAAACAACCTCAACCCACTTTTGAACTTTGCAGAAACACAGACTGAGGTTTTCAAACACAGACTCAAACCTGAGAGTGTGTGAGAAAGACTGTGGTTTGCACATGCTTGGTTTCATTATTATTATCTGTTGGGGTGTATATTATGGTTACAAGTGGGGTCCCCTGTTAGGGACAGGACCCCATTAAACCCCTCAGGTACTGTACAAACACAGAGTAAATACAGTCCCTGTCCTGAAGAATTTGCAATCTAAATATAGGTCTGACTAGGGTTAGATTTATGCTAGAAAAATACAAAAACTTGCAGAGCTACTATAGCAGCAATAGCATTTATCAATCTGGTTTTTACAGTGATGGATAACTACTTTACATTAGTTCTTAATCTATTTATGGGAGTGTCTGTGGCCTAGTTTCTCTAATTTGTAATTCGTTGAGTTGAAGTCAGGGGCCAGTTTAGCTCCTATAAGTAAGAAAAAGCAGCTAAGAGACTGCAAGTTTCCATTGCACTGAGTAAGCAGAGGGGCACCATTTGGCTTTGCTAATGAAATGAGCAGGGACTTCAGTACTCTAAAGCTGTGATTCCCTGAAATCTATAGAGGTAAGAAAGGGTTGAAAGGTGTCTGGTTTTCAATTGGTGGAACATCCAGTCAAAAAGGGACCTTAGTGGCTCTGGTCAGCACTGCTGACTGGGCCATTAAATGTCCAGTTGGCCATGCGGTATCCTGAAATAACTATTCTGCATCTTAAGAGCAAGCCCATTGCATCGAAATATAATGGGCTCGCTATTCTGATGTCCCTGTAAACCTCACTGCACGAGGGTTAAGGGATGCTTCGGAATAGTGCTTTATTTCAAAATTACCTTGAAATAGCTTATTTCGAAATTTGGTACTGTGTATCCTCAAATTTTGAAATAAAATGCTATTCCAACAAGTCCCTTAACCCTCATGGAACAAGGGTTACAGGGACGCTGGACTAGAGTGCCCGTTATTTAGAAATACATTTTAAAATAATGGGCACATTTAAAGATGCAGGATTGCTATTTTGGGATACTTCTGGTATCCCAAAATAGCACAGCTGTTTAGACATAGCCTCAGAGGCTCAATTCTTCCTGCTGGCTATGCTGCTCATGGCTTTCCTAGGCTTTGTGACAACCTGGCTCTTTAAGCAACCATGTTCCCATCCACTCCCCTGATGAATGTGAATTTTCCTCATCAGATCTGGGGGGTTTTCCCACCAGAGAGTGGGTTAGAGAGTAGTCCTGTGTTTACAGAGTTGGAGTCAGCATTATCTTACCTGCCATAGGATTGAGAAGGAACAACTCTGCAGATAGAATCTGTTATCCTTACCTCATATCCTGTCAACCTATGGAGCTCATGGGAGTATCTGTGAAGTCAGCACTATTTAATGTGCCCCTTTCCCACTGTGATGATTCCCAGGACATGCTAGTGTGTGAGGCCCTTGGCTACCTACTGCCCGTAGTAAAAGGAAGTCTCATCTGTGTTTTCTGGGGGTCAGCTCCCCAACCCCACCATGCACAAGTGACACAAGCCCTTCCTCCAAGCACTGGCAGGCCCTGCTGTTACCCTGTGGTTAACAATAGGGACACGCCAACTCTTGAGCCTTTTGAACATCTCCCTGGTATATCCACCCCTTGGACCACTCGGCATGCATAGTATTTACATAGTATAAAGCATCTCTACTTCCCATATCTCTGTTCCCTTTAACTCACAGCACTTAGATTTGTTCATAAGGAAATCAAATAAAAGTTTATTTAACAAAGCAGAGTCAATAGTAGCAAGTAAAAATATGTGAAAAATGGCTACATACAATAAAGTCATAACACGCATTCTAGAGCTTACACTGAATTTACAAATTACTCTCATGTCAAAAGTCTAACTATCACCCAAAATCCCTATAACGCTTTACAGCGAGATCAGCTTTAACCTACTCTTCAACTTGGCTGGTAGGTGAACAATCCAATGTGTATCTTTGGACTCCAACATATACTAGACTAATCTTCTGTCTCCTCATAAACATGACATCCCTGCTATTTGTTTCATCCTTTAGATTTCGTCTTGTGTAGATTTCACAATCTTTCAGTTTGCACTTGGCTCAGCATGCAAATTGGCATACAGCATGAAGCATACAATACACAAGGGACTAGACAGTGAAATAGGTGTAAGTTACCTCCTGCTTGAAAACAACATTTCTGAGGTCCATCTCCTCTTGGTGACCTGCCTGACCATAATTTTCAGTATTGATACATAACATCTTACATATTATCCACACAGATTTTGTAATGATTATGATGACCAGAAGACTATTCTCTCAATAGAGACCTCACTTGTCCCTAACCAGTGAACTATTATGCAGATATCAACCTAGGGTCTCCCTGTAAAACACTATACACCCCTTATGATTTTGGCAGTTGGTGTCAAGGGGTCAATGGGTCAGCCTATCCCAATCTATCAGAACTAAGCACTTGATTCCAACCCAATAAAATCAACGGGAGTCATCCCACAGATTTCAATGTCTTCTTGAGACCTCACAGTGTATAGAAGTGAAAGGAATGACCTGGTCATATGAATTATTGAAAGGAAACATGTTTTTCCTCTTGAAGTCAATGCTTGAGATTTTTTTTCAAGTGGGTGACATCCTGCATTGGAATTCTATTTTTGAAAAGTAAAATTATCTTTTCATAACAGTCTGTCTGATTTGTTCCCTGGGCATTTCTGGTATTTTTTCTGCAATGCCACATCTTTCTGTGAGAGAAAACATTCAGTACGTCAGAGCTGAGTCCACACAGTCTTTGGAATGTTCAGCTAAAACAGAAATAGATATTTTCTCTGTTTGTTATTTAGTTACCCAGAGCTGCTCAGTGGGGAATATTATAGAACAGCTTCTGTAAGCTTAGCTCCTTCGATGACATTTTTAACTCGTGCAGTTGTGCTATGCTGTTTACCAAACACACAGTAATTTTTTTTCTGTGGGTGTGTTTAATAAGACAATCATTATCAGAAATGTTTCTGGTTTTTGCATTTTTAATTATTAAAGATATTTAACTTTTAGTTTAAGGTCTACACTTGAACTTTTTTTATACCTTAATTAGATCATGACTTATATGAAAGCTACTTAAGGTGAAGACTGAAGCAATTAAAAGGTCTCCCTTTTCTAAAGTCATGATATGGTAACTAAAGCTTGGCAGAAAAATTGCAAGAAAAAATTTATTTAAACAATTTTTTACCCCTTTTCTCTTTTGCAGTTGTCTGCAAGCAGTCTGAGACTGATTCATTCATCTTACTAAATGCCTACATAAATAATTAGAGAAGAGAGACACAAAAGCTTATGCACAAATAAATCTGTCAATCTTTAAGATGCCACAGTACTCCTTGTTGTTTTTGCATAAAATTAATGGCAGATGAGCCGCCAAATATACGTTACCAAATGATACTCCCAGTAATTCTGCTTTTACCAGAGCCCATCATCACTCTGAGCAATGAAGTTGGATATGGTTAGCATATTAAGCATTTTATATCTAGGTCTTCAGGGAATCATTTAAAACATACAAAGTATCCATAGTGGTTAGAATTAAATTTGTTCCTATGCAGAGACCTAGCACAAGACTTATGCAATACTTCAATTTAAGCTTGATTTTGAGATCTTATGGGATTTGAGCACTGCACAGGTCTTTCATAGGCCCTCAGTTTCATTCTTCTATAACAGTAGGAATGCAACAAATGGTGCCATCTATTTCAGGTCTCCAGATGCCCTGTGTAAGGAGCAAAACAAAGTTTGCAGAAATCAGTACAGTTAAGCTCTGTAATAATGCATGTCAGTGACAAAACACAAAAAATGCAAACTGGGGCAGTGAATTACAGTTCAGTTGAGATATTTTCATACTCTGTAATATAAAAGTTAGTTTCAAAGGGCTTCAGTGAATGTTTTTAAAAAAAGCAGACAGTTTGAGTGGTGTAGTCTATAAATGAAGTGGAGGAGGCCAACCTTAGGCACCACTTATTTACTTTCTGTTTATAAACCTTAATGTTTGTTTTCCATGCATTCTGCTTCTTGCAGATGATCACTAAGAACAAGAGTTCCTTTAAATCAGCAGTGACTGTGGTTTGGCTCTTCTCAACAATGTAAATTTATAGCTTAGTCAAAAGCACTCCAGACTTTTCTGCTTGTTTTTGTTTGGGTTTCTGTTGTGTCTTTCCCTTAAAAATATGGGACATAAGGATTCATATAGCCTTCAAGGGTACAGCGTTTTCTGAAAAGGCCAAAACAGCCCAGAGCAGTAGTTAGCCTAGGATAGAAGATGCAGTAATAAATTGATTTAGGACTTGCCCGTAAACTTCTATATTATTGATTTCTGACAATTGTGTCCACAGTATAAGAGTGCAAATAAGTATGGTTATTGCAAATATGCATTGGTCCACTAAACTCTGTATTTTCAAGACTGAGGTTGAAATCTGGGCTCCAAATTTCCCCTGTACTGTCTGTATGGATGTGTGTGTGTAAGTTAGGGGTTGTGTGTGTAGGTTATGTGCTGAGTCATATCTGGGCCCGTAGAGGTGTGATTGGGTGAACATCCTGTGAGTTGGCTATTCTGGCTTTAGGGAAACTCCACACCATAAGAGTAGAATCTGTATCAAAGCAGTAAATGCTGAGAAACCTCTTGGTAGAGAAAGTGACACATGAAGGCTGAGAAATACATTAATGGGTAGCTATCCTACTCCCTGACTAGTAGGACACAATCTGCAGAGAAGGAATCAATGCTAGTTATGTGGATTAAGTTGGATTTGCAGTGTCACTTTTGCCATGGTAACAATTCTTCCTTCCTAATATTAAATGCAGTCATATCTTTTGTGGGGAGTCTGTATGGCAATGGGCTGTAATTCATCCAAAATGTGACTTTTCCACATTGTGTGGGAACTCTCAGGCTACGTCTACACTTGCATGATTTTCCAGAAATGCTTTTAACGGAAAAGTTTTCCGTTAAAAGCATTTTCGGAAAAGCGCATCTAGATTGGCAGGACTCTTTTCCGGAAAAGCACTTTTTCCGGAAAAGTGTCCATGGCCAATCTAGACGCGCTTTTCCACAAAAAAGCCCCGATCGTCATTTTCCTGAAGACTCCTTTTTTGCGGAAAACAGTACTGTGCTGTCTACACTGGCCCTTTTCCGGAACAGTTTTCCGGAAAAAGACTTTTGCCTGAATGGGAGCAGCATAGTTTTTCTGGAAAAGCACTGATGATTTTACATTAGATCGTCAGTGCTTTTCCGGAAATTCAAGCGGCCAGTGTAGACAGCTGGCAAGTTTTTCCGGAAAAGCGGCTGATTTTTCTGGAATAACTTGCCGGTGTAGACACAGCCCCAGGCTGTTACATCCTAGGAAAGCAGCAGAAAGCATAAGTTCATGTTGGTCTTTTGACTTTTTTACTCTTGCATTGGTTCACTTGTCACCTTATACAAAGTATTCTGCATTATGACAAAACAACAAATATCTTAGGTCAGCAATGTATTGAGGCCAAGACTTTCAAACCTCAGTGCCTAAACTAAAGCTCCCAAGAGCCATATATATTCACCTTAAGTAGCCCAATTTTCAGAAGTACTAACACCATTTACAGATAAACAGGGACCTCCTGGGTGGTCAGCATTTTTTGAAAATCAGATAGTTTATACAGATAGAGACTTAAAACAAAATTGAATTAAGGCAATACAGGGTATTACACATAACCCACGTGGCCTACCACTTTTGGTGGTAGCTGCAAGTTTCACAGTGAAAATGAACACAGCGATTAATATTTCTTGGAGTTATGCTCAGAAAAGTTTCATGTTTATCTGAGTTCACATTTCCTAATTTTTCTTTGCATCTATGATCGCTAGAAACAATAGATTTAAAAAAATGCTAAGATTCTAATCTCAATAGGATTTGGGGTCCTAGACACCTGTAACATCTATACTTTACCAGCCCTGATTTAACAGCCTAACTCTGGCATGCTCTTAATCTTTGCCTATTATTTAATTTGTCTTTCTAGCATACAGAATGCAGGGTTGCCAACTCTTTTGATTTTATCATCTTGCAAAAATGATTTTTTTTTTAGGTCCTGGAGCTGTGTAAATAAAAGCGAATCTCTACTTTGATTAATAAAAGCATCTAGACATCATGATTGTGAAGAAAAGTTTACAAACATGACCCAAATAAAAATCTCTTTATTTTGGGGGGCCTGACTCATGAGTTTTGAACCTTTGGCTTGCTGGCACAGAGAAAAAAATGAGTTGTATAAACGGGGATTGTCAGTCATTTTACTCTTGATATATCTCAGTAAACATACTTCTATTAACCCTGTAACATTTCTTTTCAAACACTTTCAAGGTGCCCCTTTCTGTATCATCTGAGACCAGGATAGAATGTTTAGATAGGATTCAGTGCTGCTACTGCTCAAATCCATGAGGAAGAGCCCATTGATTTTTAAAGGTGCAAGGTCATGCTGACAAGGAACAGTAATATTTTCCATGTATTAAGAGTCTCAGAGGGGTAGCTGTGTTAGTCTGTACTTTTAAAAATGGCTATGGAGCTCCAGCCCCCCGCAGCAACCAGGGAGCTCTGTCCCCGGCCACAGAGCTCTGGCCCTGGCCCTCCGTCCTCCGCCCCAGCCCTGGCGGCACAGCTCCAGCCCTGACTGTGGAGCCAGGTGGCTGCTTATCTGCTCTGTCCAGACTGCTTAGCTCCGTCCCCAGCCACGGAGCCAGGTGGCTGTGGGGCTCTGTCCTGGCTGCGGAGCTCTGGCCTGGCACTCTGCCACAACAGAAGTGGGGGTGGTGGCATCTAGAGAGCCCAGGAGGGCTGGGGCAGCAGCAGGGGCAGACTGGAGCCCTAACTTACTGACAGCACAGGCCAGGAGGGAGGGACCTTCCATAGTCCAGCAAATCCCCTTGTTTGGGACCAGTCAGGTCCCAGGGGTGCCGGACCAGTGAGATCCAACCTGTACATGACAACTGTAGGACCTGAAGCTAATTAAGTGGCCTGGATATGTCCCATTCATAGCTTGCCAGAGCCACCCACAGTGGTGAAGGCAGCACTGCTCAGATGGCAGCTCCTCCCAGGAGGGCTGGGTCTACACTGCCTGTCCCTGGTGATGCTCTGAGGGGGCCCGGGGCTGTGCTGCCCTGCCCCAGCTGGCGTCTTCTCTGTGGGGGAGGCTCCAGTGGTGCTCCTGAGGGGAAAGCTGTGCTGGAATTGGGGCAGCACTATGCACCAGCAGCTCCTCTGGAGGGGGTGGGCCTGCACTGGCTGGCCCCACAGGTGTGAGGAGAGCTGTGGGGGGCTGCACTGCTTGACTCCAGCCAGCATCTCCTGGTGGGCCATCGGGGCTGTGTTGGGCATCACTGCTGGTGCTCCTGAGGGACTGTTGGTTGCCAGGGCTACCCCCAATTCAGCATTGTAGCCAAGAGCCGGGGGAAGGGATTTGGAGCAGGGGCTCAGACACCCCCCACGTAAAGTTCTGCCTCCCTCAATGATGAGCTTTGTTTTTTTGTCAAGTGTTTCACTGTGTCAGAGGAACAACAGTCTTCACGCCAGAGCTATAGAGTCTTTAGCCATCCTGGGTCTAGGCCATTGAGTGTTGTGAAGATAAGGCCCAACACCTTGGGGTTGATTAGAAATTCTGCAGGAAGCCAGGGCACTGAGTGGATGGTGACTATGTGTTCTCACTATAGCCTGTGCTGATGAGGCACACTTGCTGCAGCACTTGTGCTAATCTGAATTTCTTGAGGGCTGAAGGTTCTGTGCACAGGTGTATCACGTTGCCATAGTCCAGCTGAGAGGTGACAAAGGCATGAATATTTAGGTCTAGATCCACAGGCGTAGCCATGGGTGGGCCTGAGTGGGCACTGCAGCCAAGGAGTGGGATCAGAGCAAGGGGCCTACTTCACTCTACTCAGCAAGACAGCTGAAAATCAGGGCTGGGGCACCAGGTCTTACCCTGCTCCATCCTGGCATTCTGGCCAGGGAGTGGGAGTAGCTGGGCAAGAATCCACTGGAACACTGCTCCTGGACTAGAGTGCCAGGCAGGTGGCAGAACAAGCCAATCCCTTGTGTGCAGACCCTGTCCATTTGCCCCCTCCATCCAGTTGGGGGGGAAGGTGGCCCCTTCTCATCTGTCCTACTCCCCCCTCCCACTTCCCATTCTTGCCCACCTGCCTGAAGTCGGGACGCACCAGAGGCCCTTTTAGCTATGCTGCTGTCCAGGTCTCCATCCAGCAGGATGGAATGGAAGTTGGAATTTCTTAGACACCTGGAGATGGTAGAAAGCATTACTCTCACCCATTGTAATGAGATAGCTCAGCATCAGCCAGGAATCCCAGAGTGCCCCTGGACATAAGTGCTCCTAGTACTTTTAAGAGAAAATTTTCCAGATAAATGGGTGTGAACAAATCCCATTGTTTTCACCTAAAAATGAAAGGCCAAATTGTGCTAACTTTATGCATAAGTAGCTCCTTATTCAATAAAAGTTCCCATTGATTTGAACTGGGATTTCAGTGGGAATATTTGAAAAGAAGGGTACTACTTAACATGAGTAAAGGTGGCAGAGTTGGACCCTGAGGCTATGTCTACACTGGCCCCTTTTCCGAAAGGGGCATGTTAATTTCACAGGTCATAATAGGGAAATCCGCGGGGGATTTAAATATCCCCCGCGGCATTTAAATAAAAATGTCCGCCACTTTTTTCCGGCTTTTAGAAAAGGAGAGGGGAGGGCAACTAAAATGATCAGGGGTTTGGAACAGGTCCCATATGAAGAGAGGCTAAAGAGACTGGGACTTTTCAGCTTAGAAAAGAGGAGACGGAGGGGGGACAGTATAGAGGTCTCTAAAAGCAGGAGTTGGGTGGAGAGGGTGCATACAGAAAAGTTCTTCATTAGTTCCCATAAAGAAGGACTAGAGGACATCAAAGGAAAGGAATGGGTAGCAGGCTTCAAACTAGTAACAGAAAGTTGTTCTTCACAAAGCAAAGAGTCAATCTGTGGAACTCCTTGCTGCAGAAGGCTGTGAAGGCTAGAACTAGAACAGAGTTTAAAGGGAAGTGAGATCAAGTCATGGAGGTTGGCTCCATGGAGTGCTATTAGCCAGGGGGTAGGAGTGGTGTCCCTCCCCAAGGTTTGTGGAAGGCTGGAGAGGGATGGCCCAGTAGAGCCGTTCTATGCTCAGGGCTCAGAGTCGGGGGTCTCACTGGACCACCTTGATTTTCATGCAAACCTGCTCCTGGGTGGCCAGGCTGGCAGCTCTCCTGCCCTAGACGGCCACTTTCCTGTGCCTAGTGCGGAGGTCGTGGACAAGGTCCACGATGTCCGCACTAGCCCAGGTGGGTGCCCGCCTCTTGCGGTCCCGGGCAAGCTCCCGGGAGCCACCAGCCTGGTCCCGGGTAGAGGGGGAGGCCTGGGGGGCATCGGGTGGGTGGCTCGATTCGTGCCAGGTGCAGGGTCTGCTGGCTGGGTGCTGGCAGGCTGGCACCTGGCACGGGCACCGTAGCCAGCCCGTTCCCCTTTAAGGGGTCCGGGAGGGGAGCAGATGAGTTTCCCTGGTGTTGGCCAGAGTGGCCACCAGGGAAACCTGGGGAGGGCTAGCCTCCCACTAGTTCGAATTAAGGGGCTACACACCCCTTAATTCGAACTAGCTAGTTTGAATTAGGCTTAATCCTCGTAAAATGAGGTTTTCCTAGTTCGAACTAAGCGCTCCGCTAGTTAAATTCGAACTAGCGGAGCGCTAGTGTAGCGCCTATTAAAGTTAGTTCTAACTAACGTCCGTTAGTTCGAACTAACTTTGTAATGTAGACATACCCTAATAGATTTTAAAGAGAAGGTAGATAATTTCATGGAGGTTAGGTCCATAAAAGTCTATTAGCCAGGGGATAAAATGGTATCCTTGGCCTCTGTTTGTCAGAGGCTTGAGAGAGATGGCAGGAGACAAATCGCTTGATCATTTCCTTTGGTCCACCCTCTCTGGGGCACCTGGTGCTGGCCACTGTCGGTAGACAGGATACTGGGCTAGAAGGACCTTTGGTCTGACCCAGTACGGCCGTTCTTATGTTCTTATGTTCTACGTAAACCTCGTTCTACGAGGACTAACGCCTTGTTCGAATTAAGTAGTTCGAATTAAGGGCTGTGTAGCCCCTTAATTCAAACTAGTTGGAGGCTAGCCCTTCCCAGTTTTCCCTGGTGGCCACTCTGGGCACAACCAGGGAAACTCTTCTGCCTCCCTCCCAGCCTGGGAGCCCTTAAAGGGCCACAGTCTGGCTACGGTGCTTGTGCCAGTTGCAAGCCTGCCAACACCCAGCCAGCACACCCTGCCACCTGCTGCCACTCAGCCCTCCCCCTGTTCCCAGGACCAGGCTGGTGGCTCCCAGGAGCCTGCCCGGGGCTGCAAGAGGTGGGCGCCCGCCTGGTCTAGTGCGGAGGTCATGGACCTCATCAAGGTTTGGGGTGAAGCCTCCAATGTCCACGATCTCCGCACTAGCCACAGGAACGTGGCTGTCTACAGCCGCATGGCTGACAGCCTGGACACCAGAGGACACATGTGGACCCGGGAGCAGTTCCGCTTCAAGGTTAAGGACCTGCAGCAGGCCTACTCCAGGGCCTCCCAGACAGGGGCCGACCTGGAGGCCTGCCCCAACTTTGAGGCCCTGGACCGCATCCTGGGGGCTCACGCTGTCCATGCCCCCCAGGTGGTGATCGACCCTGGGTAGAGGGACCCGTCCCTGACACGGAGGAAGAGGAGGACGCCAAGAGCCAGGAGCCTGCAGGGACCCTGCCCAGGACCCAGGATCCCCAAGGCACCCCACAGAGCATATCAGCTGTGCCGTCCGAGGCCGGGGAGGGCTCCACATGTGAGTGCCATCATGCTCCCCTTATGGGTATGGCGGCATGGGGGGAGAGGGAGCCCAAGGACTGTGCACCTGGGCCTTGCCCAGCATGGAGCAGCAGCTGGGTTTCATGTAGGGGCCCTGGACTATTCCCCACATGCTAACCTCATCTTGCAGAGGGGGTCTGGGTTTCACCCACCGTGTCCCCAGGGAGAACTGACCACTGCTCTTGTTTCACCACAGACGCAGTACCTGGGACTGCAGGGCACACCACCCCGCCTGCAACAGCCACCCACTCCCGGGCCAGCAGGCACACCAGGAACCTGGAGGACTACCAGCGGTGGCACCCACGGTTACTGGAGCACCAGATCCGCATCCAGGAGCACTGGGTCTGGGAGGACCTGTGGCTGAGGCAGCGGAACTTGGAGGTGCTGGAGGAGCAGAGCCGTGCCCTCGGAGGTCACCTCCAAACCCTGGTGGACAGGTTCCTGCTTCCTCCTGCTCCAGCCCTTGCGGCCACCCCAGCTCTTGCTTCTCCTCCCACCCTTGCTCCCCCTCCCGCTTCCTCCGTACCTCCCGTCCCTCCTGCCCCACCCTCCACACCCACTCCCTCCTGACGCCCCGCACCTGCAGTGCTGCGAGACGGGAGAGCCAGAAGGACCCCCAACCCTGAGCTTTCCCTTCCCTTCCTCCCCTTCCACCCCCTTCCAGCTCCCTCCTCCCTGGTTTCCCCCTCTCCTCTCCCACCCCAGTTATGTAAAATAAAAAGAGATTTTTGTTGGCAAAACAGGTGTCTTTATTTGACATTAGGAAGGGAGGTTAGGGAGGGGAAACGGGAAGGAGGGGAGGGTGGAGGAAGGCCTCAGTGGGGCATGCAGGGAGAGTTCAGTACTCCTCCTCCACCTGGAAGCTCTCACGCAGGGCTTCCCGGATCTGGACGACCCCCCCGCTGGACCTCTCGGATGGCGGCAGTGTGGGGCTGCATGTACTGGCCAGCCATGCGGTCAACTTCAGCCATCCAGGCTGACAGGAAAGCCTCCCAATTCCTCTCACACAAATTGTGCAGCACACAATATGCTGCCACCGAGGGAGGGATATTGTGTTCGGCGAGGTCGAGGCAGGTGAGGAGGAACCTAAATCTGGCTTTCAGGTGTCCAAAGGCACCCTCCACCACGATGTGGGCCCTGGTGAGCCTGGCATTGAAGGCCTGGCGGCAGGGGTTGAGATGCCCTGTGTACGGCTTCATCAGCCAGGGCTGTAGGGGGTAGGCCGCATCCCCCACCAGGCACACGGGCACGTCCACGTCCCCAACCCTGATGTAGCAGCCGGGGAAGAAGGTCCCAGTATGCAGCCTCTGGCACATGGAGGAGTTCCGGAACACCTGTGCGTTATGTGCCTTGCCGGAAAAGCCCAGATTAATGTCCGTGAACTGGCGCTGGTGGTCACACATGGCCTGCAGGAGGACGGAGAAGTACCCCTTGCAGTTGATGTACTGGGAGGCCTGGTGTACCGGGGCACGGACGGGGATGTGTGTCCCGTTGATGGCCCCTTCGCAGTTGGGGAAGCCGAGGGCACTGAACCCCTGGATGATGGCGTCTGAGTTGGCGAGGTGTACCACCCTGCGGAGCAGCACCTAGTTGATGGCCTTGACCACCTGTAGAGAGACACAGCAAACCGCGAATCACTGGAGTGCCTGGGTGGCTGGGAGTGTTCGTTCCCTGGCACTGCCCCGCGCCCCACTCCCAGTAGCAACCCCCACGGGCGGTGTGTAGTATGGCCAGGACAGACCAAACCCTGTGATGCAGGGCACTTTCACCTCCTCCCCCCACGTTTTCCCTGGGGTGGCCCATCCCCTCCTTGCAGTCCCCCTCCGCCACTGCTCCGATGGTGGATCTCCCCATGCTGAACTAGTTCCCGACGGATCGGTAGCTGTCCGGCGTGGAGAGCTTCCACAGAGCGATGGCCACATGCTTCTGGAGGGGGATGGCGGGTCTTATGCAAGTGTCCCGTCGCTGCAGAGCAGGGGTGAGCCACTTACAGAGCTCCAGGAGGGTGTCCTTCTTCATCCTGAAGTTCTGGGTCCACTGTCTGTCTCCCTAGCGCTCCAAGATGATGCAGTCCCACCAGTCGCTGCTGGTGTCCAGACGCCAGATGCGGCGGGGCACGCTGGCATCCGGGCGCTGCTGCCTCTCTTCCACAACCCCCAGGGAGGCCAGGGGGAGAGGCTGGGGGCTGATGTGCACCAGGTGGTGCAAGGCAGCCTCCACCCATCTGCAAGGTAGGCAAGCAAACGGAAAAGTTGAGAACCGGATGTCCAGGGGGGTCCCTTTAAGCACGAGCCTCAGATAGCCTCAGACAGCAGCCACACAAAGCAACTACTGACCTGAAGCCCTGCCAGAACCGGTATCAGCTGCCCTTAAATGCGACCCAGTGTCCAATCAGTGCTAATTCGAATTAGTTTTTAAGTCTAGATGCACTAATTCGAATTACCTTAGTTCGAATTAACTAATTCGAATTAAGTTCGTTCAAATTATTGCTGTAGTGTAAACATACCCTAAATGATTAATAATAATTTTCATTTTTTTCTTGATGTAATGCAATTGAAGTCAATTGAATTATATACCAGAGCTGAGCATGATCTAGAAAAAGAAACCAATTTATTTGAGGCACCAGGGTCTAATAGATAAGACATGAGTCTAGTAAATAACTACTTAAGAAGAGAAATGATTGTTCATAAAGTTTGTATTTTGCTTTGCTTTCTGTAAATGGCTATAGAAAAAAACCATTTGTTTTATATGTGATTAGTTAAATTTGTAATAATGGTTCTACTGGTTTGTTGTAAATTTTGCCCATCTTTACTTCTGCAGCAGATTTTCCAGTTTCTTCTCAATGCGACACAAATTCCTTTTCCCTTGAATTCCCCTGAACAATTGGTATCTGTTTAACAGAGAGCATGCCTATGGCTCTAGGAATATAGGGAGTACATTTTAATCCTCCATTAATAAAAAACAGAGCTTACTGTTCCTGGAATGTAGTCATTAGCCTTGCCTTTTGAATTACATGTATTTGATTTTTAGCCTGGACATATTGTATTTTAAATCGTTCTTCACATTTCATCTCCTAATCCCACATTCAAGACTGGTGCATTGTTTATATTTCTTATGTTAAAAGAAGTTATGTTTACTGTTTTACAAGGCACATTTCATAAACCAGCTACTGTGCGAACACTGGCATTTCTGTCTCCAGTGTAGCTCAGGAGGACAGTGGGGTACTGTCTTTCAGAATATCTGAGGAAGCAGAGCAGGACTGCTGAAAGAAAGCCTGTACTAGATCGTTTAGTCCTTTTCTATTTTTGTAGCCCAGCTCTGTTGCCATTAAAGCCCATGGAAAACTCACAGTGACTCTAATGATACCAGCATTAGTGCTTTAACTCTGAAAGGCCAAAACTACAGTGCACGTCACAATCTGGTCCATGATGCAGGTAAATGGAATCTGTGTCTCAGCCAAGATCCTCACAACTTGGCCTCTTTATCACACCCACTTGGATGCAAAGCTTCTGCCCTTCACCCAGCTTCTTCCTGTTTCTCTCTCATTAGGAGAGATGCTGATTAGATGGCAGAAGCGGAAAAGTAGTGGGAGTCTCAGCCAGCAGCCAGAGAAACCAGCAAGGAGCAGGACAAGGAAGCAGACTGTTGTTGTGACTGGTCAAAAAATATTAGTTAGGCAGATCTGATACAGATAGGGGACTTTCTGTATCATAAGATGGTGTCATCAAAGGCATATCTTTAAAATGACCCCAAATGTAAATTGTAAATGTGCAAATGTTATGCTATTTCAGCCATTTTGTTGTACCAACATAGGCAGGCTCATTCTGAACTTTATGATTTACATGTGAGTCCCCACAATCTAACTTTCCTTAGTGCCACTATTATAGGAAAAACCTATAATGCACAATTTTTGTATATGTTACTGTAATTGGTTCTTTATGTTTGGTATAAAGAGCAGCCTCCCCTCCAAAAATGCCCAGGATTAACAATGTTTTTGTGATGCAACTTGCAATATGTTTATATTCTTTTAAGAAAATAAGTTTGTGATTTTTCAAACTTAAAGTATAGCAATGGACCAGTATTATATTAAAGTGGTTTGTATTAATTTGAGGGTAAAATAATCCAAGTAACTGTGCTTATTATTCTAGATAGGGGAAAACATCTATTTAAAATCTCTTGCAAAATTTGACCCAATGGAAGCTTAATCAAATGTATAGCAATGAGTAGTCCTGTAGCACCTTAGAGACAAACAAAAAAATGTAAATGTATGGTAATAGATGTGCTCAATAGCTTAATATTTTGCTTGAGTTAAAAATTATGTAGGAAATATTCTTTGTATATATACATGTTTTACATTACGGATGTGCTGATGGTGGGTCTATAGTGCATGCCAGATCAGGCAAGGCTGGTGGCTGACATTCCCATTCCTTTGCCCCTTCTGCCATCTAATCAACACTCCTCCTAATTCTCAGCTACTCAATGACGCAGACACAGAAACAGCTGGGGAAGGGCAGAATTTTTCCACTTAACTATGTATATGAGTTGCAAAGGCTCATAGAACAGTTTGTAGATAGTTGACACTCATGCCTCTATAGATGCTGATCTTGGGTATGACCAGCAACGTTGGACATAGACATATGTTTGAAAATTGCACTTTGAAGACCGGCCCTAAATTTCCTGGAATATTTTTTTTTGTTCAGTACGATGAAAAAGGTCCAGCTTCAAGTATGATCTTGAAACTCTTTCTTCCCTGAAGTGTGAACAAGTCTCAAGAGAAAAAATCTTGGTTTTCAGAAAGGGACAAAGAATATTCCAAACTCACAATATCCAGTGCTAGGTTGATCCCCAAAGGGATATGGATAGAAGCCTTCTAATGGGCCATCCTATATATATCACTGGAAAGAGCATGTTATCTTGATGCTCATTTCTAGGGACAGCAAATAAATAGCTACACCCTGATTATACAGTTTTCATTGTGTAATGGGCAGCACATTGTGCTAGGACGGGAGTGAATGTTATAGATTCTTAGAACTGAAAGAGTCCTTGAGAGTTCATCAAGTCCAGTCCCCTGCCCTCATGGCAGGACCAAGCCCCTCTAGATCATCCCTGATAGATGTCTATCTAACCTGCCCTTAAATATCTCCAGTGATGGAGATTCCACAACCTCAGTAGAAAATGTATTCCAGTGTTTAACCACCCTGACAGTTAGGAAGTTTTTCCTAATGTCCAATCTAAACCTCCCTTGCTGAAATTTAAGCCCATTGCTTCTTGTCCTATCATCAGAAGTCATGGAGAACAATTTTTCTCTCTCCTCATTGTAACACTCTTTTAGATATTTGAAAACTACTGTCATGTCCCCCTCTTAGTCTTCTTTCTAAACGAAATAAGCCCAATTCTTTCAGTCTTCCCTCATAGGTCATGTTTTCTAGACCTTTAATCATTTTTGTTACTCTTCTCTGGACCTTCTCCAATTTTTCCACATCTTTCTTGAAACGTGGTGCCCAGAACTGGACACGATACTCTAACTGAAGACTAATCAGCACAGAGTAGAGTGGAAGAATGACTTCTCGTGTATTGCTCACAACACTCCTGTTAATCCATCCCAGAATCATGTTTGCTTTTTTTGCAACAGTGTCACACTGTTGACTGTTAAATCCCTTTCTGCAGTACTCCTTCCTAGACAATACCTTCCCATTCTGTATGTGTGAAACTGATTGTTCCTTCCTAAGTGGAGTACTTTGTATTTGTCCTTATTAAACTTCATCCTATTTACCTTAGACTATGTCTATAGTTTGTCCAGATAATTTTGAACTTTGACTTTATCCTCCAAAACACTTGCAGCCCTCCCAGCTTGGTATCATCTGCAAACTTAATAATCATACTCCCTATGCCATCATCTAAAATCATTGATGAAAATATTGAACAGAACCTGTCCCAAAACAGACCCCTGCAGAACCCCACTTGTTATGCCCTTCCAGCATGATTGTGAACCATTAATATCTACTTTCAAAGAATGGTTAACCAGCCAATAACACACCCACCTTATAGTAGCCCCATCTACGTTTCATTTCCTTCGTTTATTGATAAGAAGGTCATGCGAGACTGTGTCAAATGCCTTTCTAAATCTAAGCATACCATGTGCACTGTTTCTCTCTTATCGACAAGGCTTGATATCCTATGAAAGAAAGCTATCAGATTGGTTTGACATCATTTGTTCTTTACAAATCCATGCTGGCTATTTCCTATCAACTTATTATCTTCCAGATGTTTGAAGATGGATTCTTTAATTGCTTGCTCCATTATCTTCTCTAGCATAGAAGTTAAACTGTATGGTCTGTATTAACCCATGCACCTAGTATATGGTTCACTCTCCCATACAGTGGCACTTAGACCACTTACAGTGAGAGATAAGAACAAGGGAGCTCTATAGCCTAAGCTGAGAGGCAGCTGGCTTTATAGTTCAAGCTGTATAGGCTTTGACACTAAACTCCATACTCTCCCGACTCACATGATTTTTCAAAGATGATAACGAAAAGCTCAGATATCACCTCTATCAGCTCCTTGAGTATTCTAGGACCCTTTAATCAGGCCCTGGTGACTTGCAGACATCTAACTTTTCTACTTGATTTTTAACTTGTTACTTTATTTTAACTTCTAAACTTACCCCATTTCCACTAGCATTCATTATGTTACACATCCTCATCACCATCCCCGTCACCATCCACCTACTTGACAGAAACCGAAACAAAGAAGTTATTTAGCACCTCTGCCATTTCCAAGTCTCCTGTTAATGTTTCTCCCTCTTCATTGAGCAATGGGCATACCCTCTCCTTGGTCTTTCTCTTTCTCCTTATATACTTGTAGAACATCTTCTTTGTTCCCCTTTATGCCTCTAGCTAGATTTAGCTCATTTTGTGCCTTTGCCTTTCTAATCTTGCCCCTGCATACCTGTGTTGTTTGCTTATATTTATCCTTTGTAACTTGACCTAGTTTCCATTTTTTATACAAATCCTTTTCGATTTTTAGATGTTCCCCAGAGTGTTGATGTAGCTACACTACTTGCCACATTGAGGGGTCGGCAGAAAGGTTCCACCCAATACCCACTCCATTCTGTCCCCTCTCACTCTTCTGCATGGGCAGGGGACAGAGTGGATCTGTGGGGCTTAGGGATCTCATGCACTGCTGCCTATGTTATGAATAGTGGGCACAGCAGTATAAGAGATTTGCTTTATCATCTGGGCCACAGTTTGGCCCAAAGAAGAAGAATATAAAACAGCTTACAGAAAATCAGGCTACTGTAACTGACTAATCTTATGTGTGATTGCTGAAATGAAAATGTAACATCCTTTAAATGGATAAAAGGAAGCAATATTTTACTTAATATCCAATTAACATATGAATCTCACTGTGGCAAAATACTATGAGTCAAATAGCATACTTACTTCCCCAGAATAACTTAAATTTTTCACCAAAAGAAATGAAATGTATCATGCTGAAAGGAATAAGAATAGATGCTGCAGTTGCAGTAGTATAAAGCTTGAAGACTATTAACCGCATGCTTTAGGGTATAATCAGAGCTGCAGCTAGGGTCAGAAAGGAATTTCTTGCATGTGGTTATGGTGCAGTACAGTTAGATGCATTGTGGCAGATTTATAACCTCCTTGAAGCATCTGGCCTTCAGCACTGGAACTTACAGGGTACAGAACTAGCTGGACCACACTGGTCTATTCCAGTCAGGGAAAGTTACACATTTTGATTAGCAAATAACTTTTCAGTCCAGAAGTTGGCACTTTACTTTATCATATCTAACTTCTTTATATTAAAATTAATAGAGTGGGAAATTTCTGCAAAACCAATATGAGAAGGCAACTAGATGAGCTTTCTTCTGGGGGAGAAGGGGGCAGAAAAACAAAACCTTTACAAAGAAGTGAGTTACACAAAGTTCTATTCTCTTCCCTCCTTGTTTGGCCAGACACAGTGATACATCTTTTTCTCCCTCCTTGACAGGTTGCATTGCAATAAGTGCCAATACCAATTATGCTGAGTTTGGCTGAATGCAAGCCATGACTTTTTTTCCCTCAGCTCTTTAGACTTTGACAAGGCTATCAGTTCAGCACAGACCACCTGTTTGTTTTGTAGTGGCTGCCAAAACACATCAGTGTTAATGAGGAAAGGAGAAGCTACCTAATAGATTTATGTAATGCGTATATTTATATAAATGCATACACATTTCTTCCTTTTTGAGGATGTGAGGACTAAATCAACATTTTCAATTGCAAAATATGATTGTTTCATTTTTTCTTTATTCATCAATGATAAATCCTCATGGAAAGATACATTAGATTGATATAACCTCATTAATAGAACACCTTCCACTCAAAGTGCTTTACAGATTCAATTACTGAATTGAATTCAGATTCACAATAGTACCATGAGGAAGGTAAATATAATGGACAAATTTTCACTATGTGCTGATCTATGTGTATATAAGTGTAGCTAAGCTGATTTGTAGCAGCTGAGAATTTGACCCAATGCCTTTTTTATGGTGGTTTAATCTGAAGCATCATGAGAGTGAGTCAACATTTTCCAATATCCTTCCATTTTAATTCCCTAGAGGGTCAGATTTTCAGAGGTACAGAACATCTATAACTCCCATTGATTTCTTTGTTGTTATTGTTGGCACTTATTATAACAATTCACTCTGTCAGGTGAAAGAAAGAAAAGAAAGATCTGTGCTGTGTCTGGCCAAAGATAGTGGCAAGGAGAATCAAATGGTTTTACAGAATATTAGTAAAATTACCCATTTCATTGTCTTCCTCTGTGTGAAATCTATAGGAAGGGCAGTTGCTCAACATTTTGAGATCAGGCCCCAAGTGTTGCAGGTAGGTACTCAGAATCTGAGGTTCCTAAAAGGAGCATCCGCTTTTACAAATGTCAACCAAGGCACACAGTGGCTGCGTCTAGACTGGCATGATTTTGTGGAAATACTTTTAATGGAAAAGTTTTTTCGTTAAAAGTATTTCTGCAAAAGTGCGTCTAGATTGGCACAGATGCTTTTGTGCAAAAAGTGCTTTTGCGCAAAAGGATCCATGGCCAGTCTAGACGCAATTTTGCGGAAGAAAGCCCCGATTGCCATTTTAGACATCGGGGCTTTTTTGCGCAAAACAGTTCTTCCCTGTCTACACTGGCACTCTTGTGCAAGTATTCTTGTGCAAGAGGGCTTTTTCCTGAATGGGAGCATGAAAGTATTTGCACAAGAAGCACTGATTTTGTACATTACAAAGTCAGTGCTCTTGCACAAATTCAAGCGGCCAGCGTAGACAGCTGGCAAGTTTTTGCACAAAATCTTGCCAGTCTAGACGCACCCAGTGAGTCTGAGGCAGATCAAGGAATAAGATTCCAGATTCCAAATCATTTGGTCTAATCAACAAACCACATTGTCTGTCTTAACACAGTCTTGGAGGATCACTTTGCTTACCATATTTGAGGAGTCTGAGTTAATTACAGTTTAGAATTAGAAGCTACACCGTTATGTCTTTATTTAGAAGTAGATGATATATAAACGGAAAGATAATTCTGAAATCAACCAGTAAACTATGCTCGGAAACTGAGTGGCTGCTGGTTTTTGTTTGTTTGTTTTTTATCCCATGGTCGGTATTTTATTGCATGGTGTCTGACCAATGCTGAGGAGAAAAACATCTAAGAATTATTTTAAGGATTTGAGAGTTTGATTTTACATATTCTGAGATTTCCCCACAAATATCTTTATGTTTATACCAAAACTTGACGTTCTCTGATAAGCATCACCTCATCATTTAATCCTCATTCTCATCTTGGTCCTCATCATTTAATCAGAACCATCTACAGTCCCTATTTTATAATAGCGCGATATGCTACCAACATGTAGAACTTAAATGTATTCTAAGGGGAAATACAGTTGAAGGTGAGGTTTGTTCTCATGCTCCTTAGGGTGCGTATTCACTGTAAACTGCAGATGTAATTGCAACACGGGTAGGAAATTTAATCTAGCTAGCATGGGTGACAATAATAGTGAAGTTGTGGTGGCACAGGCTTCAGAATGAGCTAACAATGTGAGTACAAGAATGTCCGAATGCCCGTGTCCCCATGCTATGATTGCATCTTCACTATGCAGTGAAGGCATATCCATATTCAAGTGCTTTTCTCCTTTATTCAACTCTTTTTAACTTGCTCACATTCCACTCTCCAGCCCCAGTGTGTGTATATGTGTTTCAATTTTTAAGATTAACATATTCATTTCCCAAATCATCAGCCCCAGAAATGTGAAGTTATAGCTTAGTGCGCATCCACTGTTTTTTTTAGCTTACTATCATGATTGTTAAAATATACGTGGTTAATAGTCATAGGTTGGATGAAATTTTTCATTTTCATTCTTTTTTCTATGAATAAATTATCTTCCAAAACAACAGTGAAAACATTTGGATTTTTTATTTTTTTGGTGGAAAACTAAAAACAACAAGAATAACAAAAAACAATTGCTATATCAGCTCTGTAGAGTAGAAAACAATTCTAAACCACAGGTCCACACGTGTGATGCCTCTACAAAGTTCAATCTCAGGAAGAGTTGGATATGTTGCTTAGCAAATTAAAAGAAGTCTGTATTAATTAATGAAATAAAGTTCCACTACTCCCATTGATTTCAGTGGGATCAGGATTTCACCTGTTTGGTGTCTGCAGCTATTATGGAAGAACATAAGAATGGCCATAATGGGTCAGACCAAAGGTCCATCTAGCTCAGTATCCTGTCCACTGACAGTGGCCAATACCAGATGCCCCAGAGAGAGGGATCATAACAGGTAATCCTCATGTGATCTCTCCCCTGTCTCCCACTTCCTGAGAAAAAGAGACTAGGGACACCATTCCTACCCATCCTTGTTAATAGCAGCAATTGATGGACCTAACCTCCATGAAACTACATAGCTCTTTTTTAACCCTGTTAAAGTTCTAGTCTTCATCGCATCCTCTGGCAAGGAGTTCCACAGGTTGTCTGTGTGTTGAGTGAAGAAAAACTTCTTTTTGTTTGTTTTAAACCTGCTGCCTATTCATTTCATTTGATGACTCCTAGTTCTTATAGTGTGGGAATAAGTAAATAACTTTTCCTTATTCACTTTTCCCACATCAGTCATGATTTTGTAGACCTTTATCATATCTCCCCTTAGTCCCCTCTTTTCTAAGATAAAAAGTCCCAGTCTTTTTAATTTCTCTTCATATGGGACCTGTTCCAAACCTCCAATCATTTTTTTTTTGCCCTTTTATGAACCTTTGCCAATGGCAATATCTCTTTTTTTGAGATGGGGTGACCACATCTGTATGCAGTATTCAAGATGTGGGCATACCATGGTTTTATATAGACGCAATAAGATATTTTCTGTCTTATTCTTTATCCCTTTTTTAATGACTCCTAACATTCTATTTGTTTTTTTCACTGCCGCTACACACTGTGGATATTTTTGGAGAACAATCCAACAATGACTCCAAGATCTCTCTCCTGAGTAGTTGGAGCCAAATTAGTCCCTATCATAATGTGTAATAGTTGGCATTGTTTTTTCCAATGTGCATTACTTTACATTTATCAACATTAAATTTCATTTGCCATTTTGTTGCCCAATCGCTTAGTTTGATTACATCTTTTTGAAGCTCTTCACAGTCTGCTTTGGTCTTAACTATGCTGAGCAGTTTGGTATCATTTGTAAATTTTACCACTTCACTGTTTACCCCTTTCTCTAGATCATTTATAAATAAGTTGAATAGGATTGATCCCAGGACAGACCCTTGGAGGACCCCAATAGTTACTTCTCTCCACTTGGAAAACTTACCATTTATTCCTACCCTTTGTTTCCTGTCTTTTAACCAGTTATCAATCCACAAAAGGACCTTCCCTCTTATCCCATGGTAGATCATGGTAATAATCTACACGTTGTGAAAGCGATCCAGAAAAAATACAGTCAAAATAAATCTGGAAACAGACATCAGAACTACTGAACTACAGTATTTCAGACACATGTTGTCATCTAATTATATCAGTACTGTACTCTATAAATATGGCAAATTGTTGAAATGAGTCAATGTAAAATTATTCTAAGATAAAAAAGATATCTGAGGGAAATGGTCATTTACTCTGCTACGTTTGTACCTTGCCTGCAAGTTTTGACACCATTTAAGGAAGAAACTGAGTTTCAGTAGGATGCAGGCTCATTAGCTTACTATATTATAAAGAGCTCTCACTATTAATTACTGAAATTAGAGACTCTGAAGTGAAGAAGGATGTTGGCTTCAGTGTAGGGCACCAGTACCTTTGGAACAAATGGTGGGCACATAGGGTATATCTACACTTGCACCCTAGTTCGGGCTAGGGTTGCAAATGCAGGCATTCACAATTGCTAATGAAGCAGGGATTTAAATATCCCGCACTTCATTAGCAAGATCTCGCTGGTGCACTAGTTCGAATCACAGCTGATTTGAACCAGGAAGTGTGTGCTGGGACGCGTTAGTTCGAACCAAACCCCTTGGTTCGAACTAACGTTACTCCTCATTTTTTGAGATATTTTTTGAGATATTTAAAGCTCAAGAAGACATACCCATATTGAGCTCTAACAGTGATTCTTATTATTTATTCTGAAAAAAAAGTTGTGGTCTGTCAGTTTTTAAAATGTATTCCAAAGTCTCGTTTAAAGCTGCACAGCCCTTCAGAATGTGTATCTGGTGGTCTTTACAATGGTAATTTTTAAGGCAATACATTTTGATCTTCAGGGTTTGAGTCCATGCAAGAAAGGACTTCAAAGTGTTTCAAGGGCCTATGTGCAAACCAGCCTATGTGCAAATCAGAGATACAGGAAACCCTGGTGTGCCCTCTGATTTGATCCTTCAGGTCAAGCCACATGTTGTTGTGATTTGTCAGATTTTCATATTACACTATATTCTTACCTGAGGCATCTGGCTTTTATTAATTTAGGTTTTAAGAGGCAACCATAATGTGATTTTTCTTTATGGGTGACCTCATTTTCTGCGAGTATGGTTTAATTAGAAGTTGTCTGTAAGCTGTAGGTTTTCAGGTGAATATGAAATATAAACACCCATAAAATGCAAATAAAATTGTTTATACATTTTATATAAAAAGGAGTTAACATTTTAAATAAATAGGGAGTTAGAACCAGCTAGGTCCTGTTTAGTGTGCTGAAAAGTGGCCTCGGGTTTTGAAAAATAATTATCTTCTTTCTTTCCTAGAAAGCATGATCGTTACTTCAAAATATTACATACTCTATTCTCTAACTGTTATGGGAATGGTCTGAGCTATATGGAGATATCACACTAGCAATTTGTTGGACAGATTCCAAGACCATTAATTAATATTTGCTGTCTCCTATGAAGTGCTTTAGAAACTGCTGAGAAATGCAAATACAATGTCTGAGCGCTCCTCCTTCCAATGAAATACACACAGTCAATGAGGGCATACTGGAATAATGAATCAAGTAGCTGAAGCTTCAAATACCTGTTTGACTTCCAGACAATGATGGTATGACACATATTCCTATGTACAGAGGGACAAAAAATTAGCCCACTCCAGGGGACTGCATAGAAATGTTCTCTTTTACTCATCTGTTAATTAAAATAAGTGGTCCCTACTCAATGCAATTTATTGATGAGCAGTTTATGCAAGGTTTCAGGGAAATTATTTCAAGACTATGTGCTGCAAGCTTTTTCTCATTGGAGAAAAAAAAATCTTGACACATTCTTGCAGCTCCTTAAAGTATTTAGATGAAAGCAAGTGTTGCACTAGCAAAATTTCACAGCACTGGGCGCAAATGACAGGCTTTTATACTTTATTGTATGCGTGGGTGGGGAATCAATACAGTGAATAAAATGACTTTTTGAAGCTTTGTCCATTAAACAAGTTCCATCAAGAAGCAGTTAACATCAGCAATTTTGATAGAGTGGTCTACTTACAGCTGTTTGGCCCTTTTTGAGTTAACTCTTCTTAATAATGGGCAAAACAGCTCTCACTGGCAGCAGTTGGTAAAGTGAGCCATATCATGGGGAAACAGTGCTCTTGTCAAAGCAATTTTGGAGGAATTACTGGAAGCAAAGTTATTTCAGGATTTCCTTTCTTCTGATACAAACTAGGCAGCATGAATCTTTTATGGCCAGTCAATAGAGAATTCTCAATCCTGTGTGGTTCTCAAAGAGAGGGCCAGTCATTTTTGCCGGTGTATATACATTGGAATCACAGGAGCTGCACCAACCAAGTGTCCAGTGTTTATTTTATTTATAGGATTTTCTAAGTCACTGTTTCATTGTTCTGTCTGATCTCATAGATGTCAGGGAATTTGGAGCATATCAAGTATTGTGTAGCATGAGGGCAAGTTGCTACATCCAAAGAGCTCTACTGAATTCCCAGACTGTACGTCTGATCTATCCTGACATGAGTAGGGCTCTGAACATTAGTGCACCTGGCATAACGCAGGATCTCAGAGTGCTGATCCTTATGAGACATGTGGCAGGACAAAGACATCCCATCCCATCTCACACAAGAAGTCAGTGGTTATCAGGGTCAAATCCATAATTACCAAATCTCAGTCCAAAAGATTAACCACCCTTCCTTTCAATATATGAGACAGCAGCGTGAAGGATTTGCAATGCAAATTTATTTTTTACATTCATCTTCAGTGCAAGTTAACATTTATATCATTTAGAGCATTTTATGATGAAGATCAATATTTCCCCAAAATATGTGCATCATCATTATTTGGTGTTACTCTACATAACAAATAAATCTTATACACTCTGATAGGGTTTCATCAGCTGTATGCACAGCCTGAGTTATATATAGGGAATTTATGTGCCAAAATCTACCTTTACAATTCTGATTTAGTATGAACAAGACAGGTGTCATTTGAATTGTATTTCTCTGCTGATGCATGCCTCTGAGGTTCCCTCTAAGCTGCACAGCAGCACAGTCCTGCAGCTGCTTAATCAGTCCTGCCCAGGAAGGCAGCTCCGTATATAGATCCCTGAGCCCTTGGCTAGGCATGGCTAATTAAGCAGCTGTGGGGCTGTGCTGCCGCGCAGCTTAGAGAGAACCTTGCTATGGTTGCCAGATGTCTGGTATTGAACCAGATAGTTCGGTATTTTCACCTCCTGACCCATAAGAAAATTCAGAAAATATCGGACACCTAAAATGTCTGGTACTTTCTGATTTTTTTCCCGGACAGGAGATGAAAATCCCAGACTGTCCGGATCAATACGGAGGCAGCCTGGCAACCCTAGTGCTTACCAGGTTCTGCAGGGGAGCTGTCTGGCCTGGCGCAGGGAGGCAAGATGGCAGGCAGCCTGTTAGGGCCAAAAAGTTGTCACCTAACGTTCCAGATCAAAGCTTAAGTCTGCAATAAAAATCAGATTTTAAGAATTTTGTGAAAATGTAATTAGCTGAACTGACAAGCTAGAACTGAAGTTTGCCATCCACTGAAATACAGGGTCAACTTATGAAATGGTGATAAGTGTTTTGCCATTTTTACTTTTTCATCTGGAGGCTTCAGTTTATAAATGATCGGGTTATGAACGAGTAGATACAGTAACCTGCTGTAGGTGTAAACCAGTAGCAGATTACATCCCACAGCCTTCAGAGGCAAGGACCCAAGAAATGAAATATTACTGACAAAGCTCTACTCTTTTCTTGCAGTGGAACTTCCTGTCTGGGCCCTGAGGGAGATGAAGAACTGCAAGGCCACTGTTGAATCCAAAATTAATCAGTGCCATTGTCCGCAGAACCCAATATCCCAGTCAGACTGAGTAACAACTAGAGAAGCAAGAGAAATGTTCATATACACCAAGTTCTCAGAAAATCTGAAGGTAGAGAATATTGTAAGTTAGAGAGTTTATGTGGTCATTCAAGAAAGGTACAAGTTACTGTGGTCATAACTCGTCATCAAAAGTTAAAATGAATTTATTATAATACGACAAACAAGTTACACATTTGTTGGCAGTTTATCTACCATAATTACTCATATTTGTTGCTCTTAAAAATTAATTTTAAAAGATAAATATTTTGAATTCAAATACCACTTCATCTTTATTTATTCATATCAAGTTGGACAAGGCAGTAAAATTTTCCACGTTTATGAAGGTGTTTCCTTTTGCTAACACTTCCTGTTTGTTTTTACAAGGAACATCTCTTACCTGGCAAAATACCCGCATGCTTTCACAAGACAGATGTATGCAAATTACTTCTGCTGAAAGAATTTGCAATTTTTACTTTCCACAGTACTTTATCGCAATGCTTTCAGCATGCAAATTTTCTTCTCAGTGGAATTACTCAGAACTGTGTTGGTGAGCATTCTATTTGCTCATTAATGTAAGCTTCATTAGACAACACTAGCTAGACATAGATAAGAATGAATTGTAATCACTGGCCAATGTAGTTTAAGACTTTATTTATTATATAAACATCATTATGTCATACTGTCATTTGGTTCTGTCTTAAAAATACCACATAAAACTCTAAAACATTAGTTGTTAATATTCTTTATATAAAAATAACTTAGAAAGTATTCATTAATATATTTTGTGCATACATACTTATGTTGAAACTATGGATAGGGATAATAGATACAGGAAAAACAAAAAAATCAATGGATTCTACTGGAATATGGGTTTAACTATAATTATCACAGATCAAATCATTATCAAGAAATAATTTGTTTGATGAATCAACCAATGATTTGCAAACAGATTGTGAAACTCTCAAACATATTCATTATTTGGAATTATTTGCAGATGTTTTCAGGATGTAATTAACAGGCTGCTGCTCATTTGTGAATAATTTGTGAATATTCAAAAGTTGCTACATACACTATATTGATTAGTTACATAAATCATATTTAAAGCTACATATTTAATCAGGGGTATTTTTAGTAAAAGGTCATGAACAGGTCACGGGCAAGTAACAAAAAATCATGGCCCATGATCTCTCCATGATACCATACCATAAATCCCCCTGATTGAATTGGAGTGGGGTGGTTTGTCTGGGGTAGTGGGAGCCCATTGGAGCAGTAGCAGGGGGAGGGAAGAGAAATCCTGGGGAAGGGCAACCCCAGGGGGCCCATGGCACAGCTTTGTGGGGAGAAAGCCCAGGCGGAGAAAGCCTTAGTCTTGGGGGCGGGAGGGGAGAAAGCAAGAGAACCAGCAGTGGGGAGGAGCCATTGTTCTGGCTGCCTTAGAGCTGCTTCTGGGAGCTGCCAAGCTGTCATAGGGGCCCGCGGCCTGGCGACACTCCAGTAGCTATCATTGCAACTGGCTGTTAAGCCACCTGAGCAATTGGCTGCAGAGCCGCTCCAGTCAGCTGCTTAGGCATCTTTGGGCTCTGCCACATTGGCTGTTGAAGAAGTCATAGAGCTCTCAGGAGGTCCCAGAATCCATGACTTCTCTCACCTCCATGACAAACATGGAGCCCACATCATAGTCTACTGTTTCTGTTCTTGGACTAGGTAAGTTATGTGACTAACCAAAACAGAGCTAGTTGCAAATCTAGAAATTCACATTTAAATATTGGTGAGCATGTAAGTATTTGAGCTTATACTGTTTTTGAGTTTCTCTGTTAGTAAATACTGAGCATGTGCTAATCTTTCTGGGAATATAAAACAAAAGGGGAGAATATGATCAGATCAAATTTCACTCTCAAGTTGAAGTGAACATTGGTGAAATTTTCTCCCCTTTTTTTACTTAGTCCTAGATACAACTATTTTCTTCCATGAGGGACTCCTAGGAACATCTGCTATTCTTTTAGCTTCTGACAACTTCCTTTTTATTAGGGAAGTTTTTTCTTTTGTTTGCAGGATGGTGAGGAATTAATTTATTGATTCCTTTATTTTCATGTTTAATTAAAACACTTCCTCATAACCATAACTTAAACAGGGAGGCAACATTGCTTGGAAAATACATTTATGTTAAGTCTCATCTCTGGAAATCTTTATTACTTTGTTTCTGACAAGTACATGAAGAATGGTCCTGTTTCAGTGAAGTCATTTTTCTATTTAAAATCCCACAGCTGTTCGGAGTCTCATGACTTCTGCCGAACTTTGCACAGTCTTAAGGTCCCACAGATGGAGCCCATCCTTTTATACAGAATATAGAGTTATGTGCCATTGAGAATGGGGTCAGGCAAAGTGTGCCTTGTAGAATTGTGGGTGTATACAAACATAAACATAAGAATGGCCATACTGAGACCAAAGTCCATCAATACCAAAGCCAGTATTCTGTTTTCTGATGGTGGTCAATATCATGTGTTCCAGAGGCAATGAACAGAACAGGCGATCCATCTCCTGTCATCCATTCCCAGCGTCTGACAAACAGAGTTTAGGGACACCATCCCTGCCCATCCTGGCTAACAGCCATTGTATTATAGTATCTCCTCTTCTTAATTCATTGTTTAAAAATATCCTACACATGGGAGATACAGTGTGGGGTGAAGTATCTTTAAATGAACCAACCTCTGTGGATGAGAGAGACAATCTTTTGAGCTCACATGGAGCTCTTGTTTAGGTTCTCATACCAAAAGAAGTTAGTCCACTCAGGGATATTACCTCATCATCTTGTATCTGTATTATCCAACAAAAGATTCCTGTCATTTTGTCATTATTTTACCCATCAACTTCCAAATACCTTCCTCATTTCTAAATATTTTAATTGTCGTAAACTCAGTCAGGTATAATATAGATATATAAGAAAATCTAGATTTCTATGGTTTTGGTTTTTTGCTTTAAACATATCAAGAAAGCTTTTGGAACTAGAATTTATCAGAAAATATGGATGATGCATGAGGGAGACTGTTATTATATTATTATTAGTATCTATAATTCCCAGTCAGATTTACAGCTTTATTGTGCTAGTCACACAGTAAATATACAGATAGGCACAGTTCCTATCTCATAGTCTGTGCCAAACTGGCAAGTTTTTCCGCAAAATCATCTGCTTTTGCGGAAAAACTTGCCAGCTGTCTACAATGGCTGCTTGAATTTCCGCAAAAGCACTGACTTCCTACTGTAAGAAATCAGTGCTTTTTGAGGAAATACTATGCTGCTCCCATTCGGGCAAAAGTCCCTTTTGCGCAAAACTTTTGCACAAAAGGGCCAGTGTAGACAGCTGAGATTTGTTTTCCGCAAAAAAGCCCCGATCACGAAAATGGCGATCGAGGCTTTTTTTGTGGAAAAGCGCATCTAGATTGGCCATGGACGCTTTTCCGCAAAAAGTGCTTTCCGTGCCAATCTAGACGCTCTGTTCCAAAAATGCGTTAAAAGCATTTGCGGAAAATCATGCCAGTCTAGACGTAGCCATAAAGTTTACCTTCTAATTTATAATACAGTTTCCCTTGCTACAACTCTATTGTAAGAAAAATAAACTATGATACTAATAAGCAGTGTATAAGACACAATCCTGCTCACATTACAATTCAGAGTGCCATTTCCCGCAATTAGATCAATTTGGACTACATGCTGCAGAATCAAGGTGTATCCATATGGTCTCAGGCTCTTCTGGGAATTACAACCACAATTTGAGAAGCACAAATTCATTTTGGAATGATTAACTGCACTCTTTAAAACCAGAGCTTAATTTGTGAACGTTGGCACCTCTAAGATTGGCAGCTCATAGCCTCAGCACCTCGGAGCTTGCTACATCAACTATGAAAGTTTTTTTTAAATGGCCCACGCTGCTTCCTATGGCTCCCCTTGCCTGCAAACAGTGACCTGGAGCCAATAGGACCTGTGAGGTTCCATGGCCATGGCGCTGGTAAGTAAACAAACTGGCACATAGGCTATGTCTAGACTGCAAGCCTCTTTCGAAAAAGAGCATCTAGACTGCAAGCGGAACTTTTGAAAAAGCAAGCCGCTTTTTTGAAAGAGAGCACCTAGGCAGTCTGGATGCTCTCTTCTGAAAAACTCCTGTTTGCATTCAAGTACGCCTTTTTTTGAAAGAGAACTTTTGAAAAAAGGCATTCTTCCTCGTGAAATTAGGTTTACCGCCGTCGAAAGAAAAGTCGCATTATTTTGATTTAATTTCAAAAGAACGCAGCTGCAGTCTAGACGTAGGTGAAGTTTTTTCGAAAAAAGGCTACTTTTTTCGAAAAAAACCCTGAGTCTGGACACAGTCATACAGTTTAACAGGCTTCTCAAAGTGGTTTGAGAAACACTGGGACAAGGCAAGGAGCTACAAGTGGCTCTTTAATGTGTCTCCTGCAGCTCCTTGCACATGATATTAAACACCGTGTAATGTACTTATTAGCTAATCTAAATTATTCCCCAATCAGGATGCTTTTACTATGTTATTAACCAACTTTAGTTGATAAAATAATAATATTTGGTCAGCATAATCAAGAAAAAAATATACGTAGCTCTTTGGGGTAATCTTGGGCACCAGTTTGGCTCCTGAATCACTGAGGTCTGAATATAATTGATCTTTGGGTTTGAATTGCTTGTAAAACTGCTTTTCCTTATATTTTTCATTATCAAATTGTCATACATTTATTTTATGATAGTCATTGTAATTGCAAGTATCTTCGGAGGAACTAATTGGCATTATTGCAAGGTGGAAATTTTCCAGATTTCATGTTGCTCTGCCCAGAGAATATCTATAAAAGTGTTTTCTGCTGGAAGTATTTCCCTCTCTGTTAGAACTGTAAAATTGTCACATGACCCACAAACTGTAAAAGGAGGAGGTAAATTTAGTGCAGTGTGCACAACACTCTGGTCTATAGTGGTCTCTGGAATCACAAATGTGTACAACTGGCACTTGATCCAGCCACATCTGTACATAAGGATGGCTTACTATTTGGTTTTATTCATATTCTATCTGTACCCGAGTGAGTGATATGAGCATGGCTGTGTCTAGACTGCAGGGTTTTTTTTAAAAAAACTTCACCTGCATCTAGACTACAGCCGCGTTCTTTCGAAATTAAATCGAAAGAACGCAGCTTTTCTTTCAACGGTGGTACTCCTCATTTCATGAGGAATAACGCCTTTTTTTGAAAGTGCTCTTTTGAAAAAAAGTTCTATATAATGCAAACTGTGCTTTTTCGAAAGAGAGCATCCAGACTGCCTGGGTGCTCTCTTTCAAAAAAGCAGCTTGCTTTTTCGGAAGTACTGATTGTAGTCTAGACGCTCTTTTTTGAAAGAAGCTTTTTCGAAAGTATCTTCAAAAAAGCCTCTTTCGAAAGAGGCTTGCAGTCTAGACGTAGCCTAAGTGTTTACATAATGGAGTCATTGGAGCATAAATGACTACTCAGCATGAAAATTCACTGATATGTAACTTTAGTGCCTTTGTGGCCAAGATAAAATCTGCTCTATTGGCAACTCCTATGTCCTGGGCAAAATTCAGGAGCCCTGGGCAAAGTTCCAGTGCAGTGGTCAGTCTTGTATGCTCCTGGTCATCTTTGGCTCCAGTTTCCCCTACTACAATTCTATTGGACTTTCCCCAACAAACCCCTCTAGTAGCCTCTTCTGCCACTCTCTGAAAATCCAAACGAAGCAACATCCTTCCCTGACTCCAGGCTCCCCACAGTGTTTCAATGCTGCACAGAGCCTGGGAGTCCTCAGCTGCTCCCAGGATCCACAGGGTGCTGTCGCTTTGAAACTCTGGGCTCCCTGTGGCATTTCAAAGTGGCAGTGCCACATGGAGCCTAGGTGTGCACAGCAACAAATTTCAACATAAGCTATTTTGAATTAACACAAATAAGCTATGCAATTTGTGTAGCTCAAACTGCATAGCTTATTTTAAGATCATGGTGCAGTGTAGATGCACCCTAAGGAAAACAGGAATTATTCAAAATAATCAGCCCCTTATTTGGAAATAATGGGCTTGGTAGTGTGGATGCTCTACTTGTTATTTCTAAATAAGGGGAGTTATTTCAAAATAACTCTCTAGTGTAGACCAGGGCCTAGGCAGGGTTATTAGGTACCTGGCTGCTGGCATTGGGAAATCTCTGATAATAATTGTGCAGGCTTTCTGTAAAAAGAAACCCTAAAATCCTTGATCTTTTCTCTAGGAGATATCCATTGATCTTGTTTTCTGAGGTCTCAAAGTCCTTAATGCATCACTTATCCAAGTGAAAGCATTGCATGTAACCTGCTGCTTAAGGGATTCTTAAATGGCAAATCGCTGAGACTTCTTTTATGAATAGGAGCTGTCTGGCTAATAACTCCTCTCGCTCTTCCTCCTCCACTTTTCTTCTGCTGCTCATTCATACTAAGAAGCCATAATCCTCTAAGGACTTTGCAGTCTTTGCAATGTGTGTGATTTGGATGTCACAAATATAAGATTATAATAATCTCTTAGTGTGAACAAGCAGGAAAGCATATTGACAAGTCATCTTAACATAACTATTTATATTAATGTGAGTTGTAAAGCAGGGAATAGAAGAATCTATTTGATAATAAAGAGTAACAAGAAAGCATTCGACAAATATATTAGAAGCAAGAGGAAGAACAAGGACAGGGCAGGCCCATTTATCAGTGAAGAGGGAGAAACAATTATAGGAAATTTGGAAATGTCAGAGGTGTTTAACGATTTCTTTGTTTCAGTTTTCACCAAGAAGATTGATGGTGATGGGATGCCTAACAAAGTGAATGCTAGTGGAAATGGGGTAGGTTAGAAGTTAAAATAAAAGAACAAGTTAAAAATTACTTAGAAAAGTTAAATGTCTTCAAGTCACCAGGGCTTAGAATACTCAAGAAGTTGATAGAAGAGGTATTTGATAGGGGAGCCTTTAGCTATTATCTTTGAAAAATCATTTAAGTTCGGAGAGATTCCTGAAGACTGGGAAAGGGCAACTATAGTGCCTATCTATAAAAAGGGAAATAAGAACAATCCAGGAGTCTACAGACCAGTCAACTTAACTTCTGTGTCAGGGAAGATAATGGAGCAAATAATTAAGGAATTCATTTGCAAACATCTGGAAGATAATAAGGTGATAAGTAACAGCCAGAATGGATTTGTAAAGAACAAATGATGTCAAACCAATCTGATCACTTTCTTTGATAGGATAACAAGTCTTGTAGATAAGGGATAATAGTGGACATTCTATACCTAGACTTTAGTAAAGCATTTGACACTGTCTTGTATGACCTTCTTTTCAATAAACCACAGAAATACAATGTAGATGGGTAAATTATATGGTGGGTGCATAACTGGCTGGATAACCATTCTCAGAGCATAGGGTATGTCTACACTACCCTGCTAGTTCGAACTAGCGGGGTAATGTAGGCATACCGCACTTGCAAATGAAGCCTGGGATTTGAATTTCCCAGGCTTCATTTGCATAAGCGGGGCGCCGCCATTTTTAAAACCCCGCTGGTTCGAACCCCGTGAAATGAGGAGTAACGGTAACGGTAATGGTAGTTCGAACTAGGAAGCCTAGTTCGAACTACCTACTTCGTGCCCCGTGTAGCCACGCGGCACGGGGTTTGAACCAGCGGGGTTTTAAAAATGGCGGTGCCCCGCTTATGCAAATGAAGCCCGGGAAATTCAAATCCCGGGCTTCATTTGCAAGTGTGGTATGCCTACATTACCCTCCTAGTTCGAACTAGGAGGGTAGTGTAGACATACCCATAGTTATTAATGGTTCACATTCATGCTGGAAGGGCACAACAAGTAGAGTTCCTTAGGGGTCTGTTTTGGGACAGGTTCTGTTCAATATCTTCATCAATGATTTAGATAGTGGCATAGAGAGTACCCTTATTAAGTTTGCAGATGATACCAAGCTGGGAGGGGTTGCAAGAGCTTTGGAGGATAGGGTCATAATTCAAAATGATCTGGACAAATTGGAGAAATGATCTTAGGTAAATATTATGAAACTTAATAAGGACATATGCAAAGTACTCCGCTTAAGAAGGAACAATCAGTTTCACACATACACAATGGGAAGTGATTGTCTAGGCAGGAGTACTGCTGAAAAAGATCTAGGAGTCATAGTGGACCACAAGCTAAATATGAGTCAACAGTGTGACGCTGTTGCAAAAAAAGCAAACATGATTCTGGGTTGCATGAATGGGAATATTGTGAGCAAGACATAAGAAGTCATTCTTCCACTCTACCCTGCACTGAGTAGGCCTTAATTGGAGTTTTACATCCAGTTTTGGGCACCACATTTCAAGAATGATGTGGAGAAACTGGAGAAGGTCCAGAGAAAAGTAACAAAAATGATTAAAGGTCTAGAAAACATGACCTTTTAGGGAAGATTGAAAGAAATGGGCTTGTTTAGTTCAGAAAAGAGAAGACAGAAAGAGGACATAATAGAAGTTTTCAAATATCTAAAAGTCTGTTACAAGGAGGAGAGAGAAAAATTGTTCTCCTTGGCTTCTGAGGATAGGACCAGAAGCAACAGGCTTCAATTGCGGCAAGGGAGGTTTAGATTTGACATTAGGAAATACTTCCTGCCAGGATGGTTAAACACTGAAATAAGTTGCCTAGGGAGGTTGTGAAATTTCCATCACTAGAGATATTTAAGAGCAGGTTGGATAGACATCCATCAGGGATGGTCAAGATAGTGCTTGGTCCTGCTATGAGGACAGGGGACTAGACTTGATGACTTTTCAAGGTTCCTTCCACTTTTAGTATTCTATGATTCTATGATTACAACAGAAATTTATATTTTGAAATTTTCATGCTGTCTATATTTCTTGGATCGCTATCAATATAGAACATTACGGTTACAATATCAGAACATTATGATTACAGAGATAACTACTCAACAGGAAATGCCTGAATTAAGGTTGCCCATATAACCTTAATTTGGCCTCCTGTGCCATAGATGCTGACTTCATGGGTGCTGCAGAGCCTGAACACCTATGGAAATGAGTGGGTACTTAGTATTGACCAGTAACCACGTTCTCCCTTCCCCCAGCATTATCCATCCACCAGAAGCCCCACTGACCAACTCCTCTCACTCCTTCCCAGAATCTCCCACCCACAATGATCAGCTTCGGGAGGCACTGGAAGGGAGGAAGGAGGAGTGGGGATACAATGTGCTTGGAGAAGGGTATGAAACTGGAGAAAAGAAGTGGGGCAGGAGTGGGGTCCTGGGGGATGAGGTGGGGCCTGGTGCAGTGTAGGGGTAAGGAGAGGCAGGTAGGGTTTCCAATCCTTCTGCTTTCACCAGGAGTCTCCTTGAATCACTTCCTATCTCCCAGAGGTGACTTCAGCCAAAGTAGGAGGTTTTAGGCACTTACAATTTGGAATAGCAGTGTAGTGAAAACAAGCTCTCGGACCTGCTTTCACACTGCATGGCTCCCAGAAGTGGCCAGCACCATCTCTGAAATCCCTAGTGGAGCAGGGATCTCAGCACACTATCTGCACCCAAAGCTCCAACTCTGCAGCTCCCATTGGCCCAAACTCCCAGAGCCACCTGGTGAAAGTGAGTGGATGGGGGGAGGGCAGAGGAGAGGAGGGGGAAAGGGTATGAATGACAGAGACAGTGGGGATGGCGTGAGTGAGGAACAGTTAGTGGGATAAGTGCCTTTGGGTTTTCATAATTAAACAGTTAGCAACCCTAGTGGCAGTGCAGAGTTGTGGGCTTGGGGAAGGGGGCAGGACTGGGGGTACAGCAGGGAATTGAGTACCCCCAGGACCCGGAGGAAGCAGGCACCTGAGTCCTGTGTAAATACACTGTAATGCAGTCTTTAATTTCTCTGACAGGACAGAGAGGCCCAACACCAGCACAGAAACAGTTAAGCAAAGCATTTGGGCCCAGCTAGCCCCTCCCTGTTATACCTGCAGCCAATGCAAAGACTGGAGGGGAAATAAAAAGAGAGGGCTTGTCTGACTTCAGGGCTGACTAGGCAGGAAGATGAATGTACTCAATAGTTAGGTGTGTTTGCTTTCGTTTTATAGAATATTTTGGGGCTGAGCTCCTCACACTGCCTACTATGGGACCAGACTGATGGGACAATTAATCGGTGAGCTGAAGTCTGCCCCAGAGGACCCTAGAGATAAAGACTTCCTCCTTCCCCAGAGTGACGTGCAGCCACACCAAGATGTGTAGAAAGGTTCACAAAGAGGTGCTACTCCAGTCACACCATTCTAGTCACATTAATTTTTCCACAGGACTTTTGCCTCATTCAATGCACAGTGCTCACTTAATGAACTGTTATTCAGTATTTGTTTTTTTCTGTGTTATACACTGGATGGCCCGAGGCTTATGTACACTAGTGAGATATGGGATGGTAATATCCCCATTTTTAAGAGGAGGTTTTGAAGCATTGAGCTTAATGTCAAATGTTTTCACTGATTTTGGGTACTAGCCTGAAGCATCTAAAACCTATTTTGTCAGAGTAGTAAGCATTTGTTCAAAGCACACCTTCCTTTCATGTCAATTGTAGCTCAGCTCTTCTACAATTCAAGCCCCAGAACCTCAAGTAAGGCACTCAGAAATGAGGAACATAATTAATGAGGCATGTGTGAAAAGTTTGGTACCTGGAACATTCTCCAGGGTCTGACAGAGTAGAATGAACTTCCCATGGAATTAAAGATCATCACCAACCTCACCTCTGTGCTGCAAGTGCAAGGCATATTTTGTTGACATTGTCTCTTCTAATGCAAATACATAGCAACAGGTGTATTTGTCTTATTCGTTTTTTTAAAATAAACACACAACAGGACAGTCAACTGCTCACACTTCTCTTTCTGGGGAGAGGACAAGAGAGCAAATATACACATGACAGATCTGTAGTCACACTGGTTAATGTACTGCTGGGAGTTGCTCAGATACTATAGTGATGAGCATGGTATAAATATACCTAGAATCAAATAGCAGAGGAGTGGTGCAAGTTAGAAATTTTGCTCTGGAGGGCAGTTTCTCTTCTTCTCCATAGCTCCTCCGCTGATCTAAGTGTTCTCCCCCCACATCCATCTGACTTTTTGTTAACACTTCTCTGTTTGCCTGGTTATTTCCCAACCACAACCTCCTTGACAAACCTCTCAGCCTCTTCTCCTCACTTTCCTTCTTTTTGGTACTGTGTCCCAGTTTCTCTGTGATGATGGTGTATGCACTGTCTGGTCACTACAAGAGCTTTGTGAGGCTCCAACATGTTCAGGAAGGAATTTTTGGAGATTTTACCTAAAACTGAAATCTCTGATGAGCATGTACAAACTGTGCCCCTCCTCCTGCAAAGGTTTATAACTTGGCTGAATTTGGGAGTTTCATGAATTTCATGGGAGTGACAAAAAGCACATCCTTGACAGAAAAAGGCATAACTCTGGCAAATTTCAGTTCACTGTTCCAAAGCATAATGACAGTGGAGCTTCTCAGAAAAAAAAAAAAAAAAAAAAAAAAGGGTTTTACCGTAATTTTTCAACATAAGCAAAACATTATATTTTCCCCTCACTTCATTTTTGGAAATGGCTGAACTCTTTTGACTGAAATTTCCTTGAAAAAAATTCATCCTGAGGCAAACAGCCAGCATGAAATACTACAGCCTAAATGATTAACGTTTGGTAAAGTTATAAGCAACTGAAACAGGTTATTATAATATGTAGCATCAGGCAACTACTTGTGTGAGTGCTACCAATGCTGTCTATATTAAAACCTGAAAAAAATGCTTAATGCATTCCTTATCCTTTCTTTTCTTGTACTAACATTTCTTTAGGACTCAGATAGTCTTCATTCATCAGCCTGCTATCACATGCATAATGTTCACAGTGATTGGAACAGAAATCCACTTACAATTTTCATTTTATTCATTCTTGGATTATTGATTGCTTGTGTGTGTCTGAGCCTTCTGGAGCAACTTTTACCTGCTTCAAGCTAAAAGTCATTGCAATAGGAATTAAAAACATACTCATAGGCAATATCCACATTTCTTTGGCTCTACTTCTAAGTGTTGGTGTTAGCTAAATTGAGCTCCATAATATCTACTATACAGTTTTTTCTGGTACTGAAAACAAGTCCAGAAGTGGTTGACTTCTGAGAACATTTGTGTAAGAGGGACTAGTATATTTGATCCCAATTCCTATTTCTACAAATAAGTTAAGAAAATAGGTAAGGGGTGGGAAACCTTTTTTGGGTCAGGGGCTGTTGGCTCACAGAAAAATCAGTCAGGGCTACACACAAGGCGGGCTTTGCCTAGTAGATTTTCTGTGACTCAGTCCTGTGGTGGGGCAGTGGGAGTTGGGGGAGGGGAGGGATTGGAGCACCGGCGCAGGCTCCCCAATGCTGTGGGTGGCCCTGAGCCTCGAGGGCTGGATCCAGGCAAGCTGGGAGCCATATCCAGTTCCCAGACCTGTGGTTCCCCACCCCTGAAATACATGTACCAGTGGCAGTGCAAGCTCAGTGGATCCGATTTAGACCTTGTATAAGCAAGTTAAGTTCCAGAAGAGTTGGAACAATTACATCTCCCCCAGAGGCCTCTGGAAAAAAAAAGCCCTGTAGAAAATCACATGAATGGTTTAAAACATTCAAGCTGTGCCCATTGCACATTGTTAAACTGAGGGTAGTGCGTCATCACATCAGTATTCCCTTTATCTTCCTATTGCTTTCCCTCTTCTAGCTGGCTAATACTCACTTATTACATCTATACTTTACAAAATCCGAAGTTATAAGTTAGGCTACATCTAGACTGCCGCGCTTTTCTGGGATACTGGAAGAATTCCAAAAAAGCAATGCCATGTCAAAGGAACACATCCGCTTTTCCGAAATTTTTTTTGAAAAGGCAGACATGTTCTTTTGTCATCCCTGTAAGCCTTGTTCTATGAGGAATAATGGAAGCATCAAAAGAGCAGGTTTTTTTCTGAAATTTGGTGCTGTGTAGACATGTCAAATTTTGGAAAAGCCTTTTTCGAAAGAACATTGGAAAAAGATATACAATTTGTGTACTGCCTTAGGGTTCTAAGTCCATGTTTAGCCATCTATCTAGTTTTCCAAAACAACTAGTCGCTGAGCCAGGCTTTTCAGGTGGGGGTGATGAATCAGCCCCTCCCACAAGCACAGTCCTCGCGGAGTCCCCTGCTCTTTGCCTTCCCTGCTGGTGAATCCAAGTCCCTCCGATAATGGGTCTGTCCTACTTCCCACGCAGCTCCTGGCATGAAGAGGTTTCAGCTGACTCCCACTGTGGTTTCAGCACCCAGCAGGTGAGGGCATGTGGCATGATGAAGAGCAGATCCTGGGATCCAAGTGACCTTTTGTCAACCTGCCATGTCCCCTTTTATTCCCCCTGGTCTCTAGCTCTTATGACAAAATACAGTGCTGGCATTACAGCTGACTGGGATCGGGTATAACTATGTGAAGATGCTTGTGTATGCAAACAATTAAATGGGTGGTGACTGCTGACCTCTGGTCCCCTATTCTCTCTACCATTGCTGACAATCTAACAGCTCCAGTCAAGGACAATGGAACCTTCTCCCTCTTCCTCTTGCCAATGTGTCACAGGCCTGTTCTAGTAATAGGGTTGTTCAAACATCATGCCTAGTGAATCTTTACCCTTCACTTGAGGTGACAATTGGTCTCTGTTTCATGAGGACATCTGGACACTGGAAAAAACTCTTCCTCATACAGACCAAATCAGATGGTAACAAATTTTTTCACTGTTGATAGGGCAGACTTAAACCAATGTGATAAATATTAAGCACTCATGTCTCATTTCCAGTCCATTACATTCATATTGTTCATTAAGAGTGAAGGAGTCTAGTGAAAGCAGGAAAAGTCTCCTCTGACCGAAGATTTGGCCCAAAGTTAAAACATCACAAAACTTGAACTTTTGCAAAGTTCAAAAACATTCTAACAACTTCTTTTCAGTTTTTTTAGTGTGCAAGTGTTAAATAATTTAAAGGGAGTATTTTCACAGTATTTTCCACCTATCCAGATCCAGGAAGAAGGACTAGATTAGCTCATAAGATCTAGATGAAAGAAGAATAGATCAGCATTCTAATTCTGCTAATTATTCACACTTGATCATTTGAAATTCACCACTACTACTTTAAGGGCATTGATGGCTGAAAATACATGAGTGGGAGTCAGGATGTTAGAGAATTAGTGCTGTCTCTGCCACAGACTTGCTGTGTAACTTTGGGTAAAGTCAGTATCCCCTCTATAAAATGGAGATAATTCCCATATGATAAGATAAAATAAAACATAAATCAAGGAACATTTGTCTCCTCATATATGTGTTCACAACATGTATTTAGCTTTCTAAATGTTGATTTAGATTTCAAGTCTTACAGACCCATATTTGAAAGTGGGGCCCATTAAGACTGAACCTCTCTAGTCTGGCACTGTCTGGTCCAGCAACATCCAAGATCCGGCATGATTTTAGTTAGCCAGATGTCTGCTTATCATGGGTTCGGCCAAGTTTCCCACGGTCTCATGAATTTTGTTTACAGCCACTGGTCCTGCTTTTAGTGTTTTGTGCTGTCATTTAGTTCTAATTTACCAGACGGTTAGCCTAAGGTTATACAACTCCAGCTATATAAATAATGTAGCTGAAGCCGACGTACCTCAAGCTGAGCTTGGCTCCATCTTCACAGTAGGAGGTCAACAGGAGCAAATGAGGAGGACTGGCACTGACCAGAGGCACCCTCAGCATTCAGTGTAGTATGTCTTAATTAGACCCACTACATTAAATCAGTATAGATGTGACCTAAGAGCCTAGTAAGCAGTGGAAGTGTTAGTAATGCTGCTAGACAATATTGACCTCCCATGGTTCAGCAAATTCTCTGGTTTCACACTGGTCAGGTTCTGAGGGTGCCGAACTAGAGAGGTTCAACCTGTATTATGATTATTTGTATATACAGGGCAGGGAACCTCCAGCATGCTGACTGGACATGGTTCTCCAGGTTTAGCTCCTGGTAGGCCACCAGATGCTTTATTTACCTGAACATCTGCAAGTATAACCACTCATAGATCTCAGTGGATGTGGGTCCCTTTTCTCAGCTAATGGGAGCTGCTGGAAGTGGCGTAGGCTGGACCACCATTTCCTGCAGTCCCCATTAGCTGGGAATGGTGAACCATGGCTATTGAGAGCTGCGAGTGGCCGTGCCTGTGGACACTCGGGAAATAAAACATCTTGAAGTCAGGCACTAACCTTGACTAATCAAGTCTGACCTGCAGGCTGGAGATTCCCCGCCTCTGAAGTATATAATTTATTCTTGCTACTGAAGCAGCTGTTCCCTTCCCCCAACTCTTTTCCCAGATCAGTTCTTTTGTGGGTGGTAAAAAGAAGGCATGGATTATCCTACAAGAACATCATCAGTCATATGTATTAGCTTCATGTTTTGTTGGTAGTGTTGATGAACACTGACAGTTGCAGCAGTAGGTAGTGGAATCTTATTTAGCTAAACTACTCCTGAGCTTACTTTTATACTTACGCTTATACACAATGATGCTTGAGGAAAGCACAGCCTCACAGTATGTTCTGTGCTGTGCTGGAGGAGGAAGACTAAGAGGAATAATGTGAACCTCTTAGTTTTCAAGACTAAAAGGAATAACTTGGCACAGACAGACTGTGCTAGATGACTGGAGAGTGGAAGCATCGCAATGCAGAGTGATTTTAAATATATATAATCACATATAGAGAGAATTCCATTTTATATATAGGACATGAATACACTCTAATTTTTTCTGTACTATTTCTAAATTAACTTATACTGCTACAAGACCAATAGACCTACTACTGTATACGGATGGCAAGGGTAAAGTCAGGATTGACGGCTACGTAACTGTGGTTATGCCATGTTTAAACACCAATAGCACGTTGCTTGAGCCAGCTTCGTTCAGGGCCTCTCCTGTGGCTTGATGACACATACCCGTCTCACAACAACCAGTAGATTTGTGGTAAGGATCAAAAGGCACTTAAAATGCTTGGAATGTGGTTTAGAAACCCGCCTTGGCATCCCGCTTTTCATGTCTTAGCATAAATGCCTCAACTGTTTTTATTGTTCTTGCAACTGCTCGTTTATATCAAGTGAAAAAGCTGGGGTTGCAGTGTTTGCATTTGACACTACTTGAAACAAGATGTTAAAGTCTTTTTTTGATTACGCTGGTAAAATATTTCACATGAATAATGCCAGCAGCTGGGTCAAACCTTTTGGTTTTAAATACTGTACAAGTTTATTCCAGGATCACTAGCAGATTCTTTTTTAAACAAGATTTTCTGATAAACTGCCAAAGAGAAAATATGTTACAGAGCAGAACTGTGATTTCTGGTGAAGTTACAGTTGTGCCATATTCTGTATGCATCTGCAGTTTTTGTCCCCTGCAACCATAAGTTTACAAGTTTAAATAGTGGAATCTCCTCCTCTGTTGGATGCAAAGACAAGTAACTAATTTCAACAGTCAGAAAAACAAAAGAACAAGTTTTATATGGAACATACTAATGAGCAAATTATAAGAGAATCAACAGCAAAGAGCTTATAGAGTTACAAAAACACAAGAGTGACGGTGTCAGTGAGTGTTCTAAAATAGTCTGAAAATATTATATAGTTTCAAATTTGGCTGGTCTGGTCTTAAAATTCAAAGGATAATATTTTCTTAGAATTGAAAAAGCAACCAACTGAGAAATGTCATCTAGATCAGATTTTGTTTGATGACTATTGATTAGTGGAATTTTTCTCATCTTACTTCAAGATAAGGATTCACAGCATTCTTCCCCATAATGTTTAGATCTTCCTTCACTTTGGGAAGCATTATGTTCGGCACACATAGGATATGCCCCTCTCTTTCCATGTTATCTATTCTAGTTCTCCTTTAACAGGCTATTGCTGATAATGCTGTCCCAACTTCTGTGTGTTTTATATAGCCCATGCCAATGGTTGTGGTTCAATCTAGGAGGTGATATTTTGAATGGTGGAAGTGTCAAATATATTCCTGACTTCACAGACTTTGATTCGACTTAAGCAGTTTATTTGAGCTACTCTAATTTCAGGCTCGGAGTCTTTTTTTAAAAGTCTTTTTTTAAAAATCACCATTAACTTCCTATGAATTAATTCTAAATTTAATAACAGCAATTGGGCAAATTTTGAAATTAACAACCAAGCCTCTTTTAACTACTGTATCTTTATGGTTGAACTGTAAATGGGATCTTTAGGGTGCCTTTGCTTTCACAGTTACAGAGATGTGGCAGGTTTCTCTTCATACTCCTTCCTCCTCTACTGCAGCTTTAGCTCCTGTAAAAAGATCTGCCACAATCATGCCCTGGGAAATATTTTATGTTACCCATATTGGCAAAATAACACCCATGGTAAGAACATGAAGTCACATAAAATATCAAATGGACCAAAGTCAGCCTACTTATAGCTTAACTCATTAATAGTAGAGACCTTGGAAAGAAAGTTAAAGGCCAATAGAGAGGATGAATTACATATATGACAAATATACACATATGAAAAATTTTTACAGGAGGTAACCTGGAAAAAATATCAGGAAAATTATAAAGCATATGGAATATGTAACTGGAACATATGGAAAAACAAAACTCAGGAGGAATATCTTAAAATAAAGAAATAATAATACCTAGCTCTTACATAGCACTTCTCACTCATAGATCTCAAAGCATTTTACAGTAGAGGTCAGTGTCATATAGGTCTCCCAGCAAGCCAATAGGGGAGCTGAGAATAGAACTCACATCTTCTAAGTCCCCATCTAGAGCTTAGTCCTCTAGGAAAACACTGATTTCCTGAATGAGAAATGACGCGCTGAATGGGAGAACACAGCCTACCTAATAAAATATTCTTCATTTTTATTACTGGGCACTATCTATAATTTTGTTTTTGTTCTTTGAGACCTAATCTTCAAGATCTTGCTTAGGGCAAGATGTGCCCATCTGCCCTCAGGCATTCAGGTAGCACATAGGGGGAGGCACATTAAAGCTAGAGTACTCAGCAGGAATGCCAGTTGACTCAGGCAGAATGCTGCTAGGGAAGGACACCCAGTCTAATGGCACCCAAACAGTGGTCTGGATGAGACAGAATTGAGGAAGGGACATGATACTTCAGGTAGCTAGTGCCAGTTAGGGTACTAGGAGGAAGCATGTTCTGTGATCTCTGAAAAGTGTTCGGGGATGAAAAGATTCTTCTTGCACACACCTCTCTTTGTGTACATCTGGTGGGGTCCACTGCAGTCATTTTTTACTCATTCTCTACTCAGACAAAAATTCCTATTCATTCTTTTCCCCCCATCTTTGCTTTCTATTTGTCCTGTTAAATTCCAGGCTCCTTAAAACAGGGATTGAGTTATTCTGCATGTGTGATAGAACCTGTGACGTTGGTGTTGAAATATAGATGATAAGGAATAATCAGTAAGAATGTGGCCTCTGCTTTTAATTAGTCTATAAATGATTATGCTAATAGGAAAATTCAATTTCAATTCAAATGCATCGTATACTATTTTTATAACTATTCATTAAAGGGATTTGGTTCAAAGGGAAAGTCATGGTGGCAAACAATGGACTAAGAGGTAGCTAAAAACTGAACAAGTTAATTAGAATGAGATGTGATGTTATCATATTAGTATGTGGCTCATGACACATAACTTTCCTCTCTTCCCTTTGCTGGTGTTTTCCCTTTACCCAATATAAAAAGAAAACTGAAATACACTACCAGTTAAACCTGCCTGAGATCTTTACTGCCACCTCTTTCTTGCCTGGGAAGAATAGAGATAACTATAAAGCAGATTTCTTTTTTAAGATTGAAGTGGATTGACAAGGGTTATGACAATCAGTAACCAGCATTTGGAAATCCCTATTAGCAAATGCTAGGCCATTCTGAAAAAAAAATGTATATCTTCAGTAGACTTAGCATAATTTTACTCCACATACATATTTGCATAATTCATATGCATTGAAAGTACAGGCAGTCCCCAGGTTACATACAAGATAGGGACTATAGGTTTGTTCTTAAGTTGAATTTGTATGTAAGTCGGAACTGGTACATATTGTAGGGGAAACTCTAGCCAAACATTTCTCCAGAGCTCAGTTTTATTCTCCCACACCTCACTTCCCTCAGTCCTTTATTCTCAAACTGAGGTGTCTGCTGAGAAAAGCCGCTCCGCATCTCCCTGGTCTGCTGGGGGGGGGGCTAGCTTCGCGTCTCCCTGGTCTGCTGGGGGGAAGCAGCTAGTGCGGGGTTGCCTCACCCCGTTTGTAAGTAGGGATCCGATGTAAGTCGGATCCATGTAACCCGGGGACTGCCTGTATAGTAAATAGGCTAATGCCCCATAAAAGGCAGCTATGCAGAAATCCACTGTATTTTCCTTCATAGACAAATGAGAGAAGCATTGCAGACACTTAAGCTTTCAGAACTTTTTTCCCCAATGAATGTGCATTATTTCCCTTAGGCTGTGTCCAGACTCCATGCCTCCGTCGACGGAGGCATGTAGATTAGCCAGATCGGAAGAGGGAAATGAAGCCGCGATTAAAATAATCGCGGCTTCATTTAAATTTAAATGGCTGCCCCGATCTGCCGATCAGCTGTTTGTCGGCAGATCGGGAGAGTCTGGACGCGATGCCCCGACAAAGAAGCCTTTCTTCATCGACACAGGTAAACCTGGTTTCACGAGGCTTACCTGTGTCGATGAAGAAAGGCTTCTTTGTCGGGGCATCGCGTCCAGACTCTCCCGATCTGCCGACAAACAGCTGATCGGCAGATCGGGGCAGCCATTTAAATTTAAATGAAGCCGCGATTATTTTAATCGCGGCTTCATTTCCCTCTTCCGATCTGGCTAATCTACATGCCTCCGTCGACGGAGGCATGGAGTCTGGACACAGCCACAGTCACACATTATTGAAGATAGATTATTGAAGATTTCCCTTTGTGTCCTATCTTCAATATATGCAGGCATTGGGGGACATGTCTCATAAGATAATTCCATATCCAGAGATCTTATCTCATATCTTACAGTTGCCATCTGTTAAGCATTTACTGTATAAAATACACATTGAAATGTACAGTTATATTGAACAAATAATTGCAGATACTCTCTATGTGCAAAGAAAATAGAATGTTCATGTGTTCTTGAAGATGAATGCTGGTAACTACAGTCAAGATACCCAGTGGCCTGAGGCCCTGCCCCTACTGAAAGTGTAAAGCTGCCTTCCCCTGCCCAGTTTGGCCAGGGGCCTGGTGAGTCTGTTGGCTTGCCTGCACCTGTGATATGTATAACTCTCCTCCACATGAGGGAAGCATGAAGGCTATATGATGAGTAGGTCAGGTGTCCCAATAATCCCTGTAGTAGACGAGGCAAAAGCCTAGAGAGAAAAGGGACAGCAGGTGTGTGCTGACAGATGTAGACAGCGTAAGAATTGAGAAGGCTCCTGAAATCCCATGAATCAACTGCAGGAAGACACCAGCAGAGAAAGCCTGTGAAGAGCACCAAATCTCAGGCAAGAAGAGCAGGAAAACAGAACTCATTTGGAATGAGAAGACAAATGCTTAAATGCTGGAGGGAAGAGAAGCTGTGCCTAGCTTGGGATGGGGGCCAAAGAAAGAAACTCGAAAGAGAAGGTTGATGACCAGTAAGGAGCTGAAACTATTGGGAAATGGGGAGGAGACCCAGGAAAGGGAATGTTTTGGATATCAGGAATGTGTGTAATTTAAGGGATCCCAAGCATAAGGATAAACTGAGGCAGGATACACCTGCCAGCAGAGAGTGCTACTGGGCAAGGTTACCCTTCGCGGTCTTGTTTTACATACTTGAATCATTCTTGTGTCTCTTCTCTAAACTCTCTTCAGTTTGTTAACGTTCTTCTTGAATTGTGGAGGAACTGGACATGGTATTCCAGTGGCAGCTGCACTAGTGCCATGTACAGAGGAAATCTCTTTTGCGAGATTTCCCTCTTTATACATCTAAATGATGCATTAGCCTTTTTGTCCACAGCATTGAACCTGTAGCTTGGGTTAAGCTGTTTATCTGCCCTGACCATTGTCCACCTTTGTCCTTTTTCCGAGTCACTGCTTTGACGCAGAATATTGTGAAGGAGAGAAAAAGATTTCTCACTATGACCAGTCAATAAAGTCATGATTAGGGTCCTACCAAATTCATGCTCCCTTTTGGTCAATCTCATGGTCATAGGATTTTAAAAATCATAAATTTTATGACCCAAAAGGGAGCACTGGGGGAGTCACAAGGTTATTGTAGGAGGGGTTGTGGTACTACAACCCTACCTTTTGCACTGCTGGGCAGCTGGCAAGTGGTGACTGTTGGCCAGGAGCCCACCAGAGAAGGTTTCTCCACTGCCAGCAGCAGCAGAGAAGTAAGGATGGCACGGTGTGGTGTTGCTACTGTAACTTCTGTACTGCTGCCTGCAGAGCTAAGCTGGCAACCAACTTCTGAAGGCAGCAGTACAGATGTAAGGATAGCCTGGTATGGCATTCTCATGCTTACTTCTGTGCTGCTGCTGGTGAGGCATTGCCCTTAGAGCTGGGCATCTGGCTAACAGTCACTGCTCTCCAGACACTCAACTCTGACAGCAGCGCAGAAGTCACAGTGGCAATACTGCAAGTCCCCTTTGCATCAGGACCCCCAATTTGAGAAGCATTGCTCTCACCCCATGAAATCTGTATAGTATAGGATAAAAGCACCCAAAAAGATTAGATTTCACAGGGGAAAACCACATTTCATGGTCTGTAATGTGTTTTTCATGACCATGAATTTGGCAAGGCCCTCATCATGATCCATGATTGTGTACAAAGGCAAAAGAACTACACAAGAACTAAGATACTGTTTCTTGAGAAGAAAGATTATGCTTCTTAGCAACTGCTCTGATTCCACAGAGATGAATGGAATGTTGAATCTTTGGCTGCACAGACGTTAACTTAATACAAATGCACTACATTCCATTATCGGTCTAACCGAGTTAATATCACTTTGTGTGGCAGATACAGAGCAGCCACCTTAATTTGATACCATGATCAGACTCAGATTAAAAAACAGCATAAATCTAAGCTGTCTGTGAACTAGAATAACCTTTTTTGTATTTCTCTTAGCTGGAATTTTCCCAAGAAGTCACCATTTCTGATGTCTGCTTAGAAACTGTTCATGTGCCAAACCTATTCAGTTTTCCAATTATTAGGCCAAGTTGGAATAGTTTACTGTAAATTCACTGCAGAACTGTAGCTATCTATAATTTTTCTTCCACACATGTTGTCCAACATCTGCTTGATGACTGATAGGTACTTTAATTTTTCTAACAACTCTACTTTCATTTTGACAGTAATAAATCTAATTTTCCATGGTTTAATGCCTCTAAATACATGGGTAATGCATTTTGTGTGTGCCTCTAATTAAAACAAGCTATTATTTTATCACGTAGTACTATAGAGACTGATCCAGCCTTCTCAGTATTCAGTGGAATTTGGGCCAGGCCCATAGATAATGGGCAAAGTTGCTTCTACTTAACACACAATTTCTTATAGTAGATTTAGGTTTTGTTCTTAGCTAGCCTCTTTTAGTGTATTAAAGCTGTCGGTATCAACTTTCATAGCTTTCTTCTCTGAGTTTGGAACCCATCTCTAAAAGACTTGAAGACCCATGAGGAAATCTTCTCAAAGCACAGCACTTGAGGCAGTTCTGCTGTGGAACAGGGTTTGCAGGGAATTTGTGTGCAGAACCAATGTACAAAATCAGAGTTCTAGAAAACCAGGTCTACCAAGATAAAAAGGTTAAGGAGGCCTCAGCACGTCACTCGAGAATCTGCGATAGGACAATGGAGAATAAATTCTGCAACTGCAAACTAGCAGAGTTTCCTTGATCCTGCATGGAGAATACAAATTAAGGCAAGCACTCTCACAATATTCTCATGCCCTATTCACTCACTCCAATTAAATGAAAAATTTCTAATATTCCATGTGAAGCAGCTGATTTCATGTTGATCTCATTACTTCATTTCCTAATGGGGATTGCCGATTGACAGAAATAAGGTAGAAGAGGGCACAGCATTCCTGTATATAGTCTGCCTCACCCTGAAAAAGGTTGCGGACAATAAGGTGAGAGGTACAAGGGGGTGTATGTGCACTCTAACAGGCATTGTTTGGGGAGGAGTCTAATATTGGGCTGCACCGTTGGGTGCTTCACCCATAAATGTGAATCTACAAAGTTACCTCTAAGACTCTAGTTACAAATAAATAACCTTCTTATCTCTAACTTTCTATAAGTAGTGAGGGATTTTGCTTTGTCTTGATATTAGGCAAACTGGTACATGTCATCTGAAATGCTCTTTAGTCCTTAATTTGTGATTAATAGCAACCTACATAATGGTTAGTGTGGCTTCCATTCCTGTCTCATTTTGTTAAGTATAGGCATGCTGTCCCTTCCGAACATAAATGACTCATTTAACAGGCTCACTCTTGTTTATTGGAATTTTGCTCTGAAAAGCATAACACAGTGACTTTTTACTGAATTCAGTTAATCAATCTGATGTTTAATAAGATTACATATGAATGGCCTGATACTGATATAAGTTCCATGCATGTAATGCTTGGCCCTGTATAATTAAGGTATTGTTTCCATTTTATTAGAATGTTTTATATTCAAGAAAGATGTGGAGAAATTGGAAAGGGTACAGAGAAGAGCGACAAGAATGATTAAAGGTTTAGAGAACATGACCTATGAAGCCAGGCTTCATGAACTGGGCTTGTTTAGTTTGGAAAAAAGAAGATTAAGGGGGGACATGATAGCGGTTTTCAAATATCTAAAAGGGTGTCACAAGGAGGAAGGCGAAAATTTGTTCCTCTTGGTTTCTGAGGACAGGACAAGGAGTAATGGGCTTAAAGTGCAGCAGGGGAGGTTTAGATTGGACATTAGGAAAAAATTCCTAACTGTCAGGGTGGTCAAATATTGGAATAAATTGCCAAGGGAGGTGGTGGAATCTCCCTCTCTGGAGATATTTAAGAACAGGTTAGATAGACATCTGTCAGGGATGGTGTAGACGGAGCTTGATCCTGCCTTGAGGGCGGGGGGCTGGACTCGATGACCTCTCGAGGTCCCTTCCAGTCCTATTATTCTATGATTCTATGATTCTATGATATATAAGAAAAACTTCCTGTTCCTAAATAGGATCAGTTGGTATCATATCACCATATAACAACCTTCAGGATTAGAAAAATCAATAGCAAGTAAGAATGTTTGTACTGTATATTTAACTGTACACAAGGCAGATGCGTCTTAGCTATCAGGAAATGCACTGAAAGTTCTTCACAGACAGTGAAATCCTGTAATTGAAATTTCCAGTGACGACAATGGAAGTTTTGCTTCTGCAAGGACTATAAGATTGAGTCCCAAATCTGCAGTTCAATGATGCTAGCCAGCCTATAAAACCTAAATGTTTGCTTTATAAGAGTTTTCTAAAAGAGTGTTGAAGCCTATTGAAAAATGATAAATTATTAATAGAATATAATACCCTGTCATTTCATAATTAACATAACCCTTTAATTAATGTTATGTATCCAAGTTGCTTAATGTTGATTTTAAGCACTATGAAATCTATCACGCATAACATTCAGCAAGGCAGTCACCACAAATTAACATTGCAGCATAAACTATGAAAACAAATGTCCTTCCAAGCAGCAGAGGAAGAATTAAGGTGTATTCAAAGGAGTGGGTATGGAATTATAGCATGTCTCACTCAACACTGACTTCTGTGGGAAATATGCTGCATTCCATAGTATACAGTTCAAGAATAAAGATGCCACAACAGGTTTGTCATGTTTAACATGGTGGGGGGAACATCTTAAGCAACTTTGCAATTTTTCTTTTCTTACTCACAGATATTCGCGTAACAGTTTGGAATGTTTTGTATTTATTACCATCCTGTGCTTTACATTTACAATCCAGAGATGAGATTTTTGACCCCTGGGCTAGTCCTTGCAGGCTGGGTAAAAGGTCTAAAATGAGTAAGGGCTCTAAAAGAGCCCAGATCCAGCTGGGGAATTATTTCCCAGTGCAGGAACTGAGGAAAAGCCCAGCATAGAGGGCATGCCAGGTTTGCAGGGTTGGGAAGAATGTGTGTGTGTGTGCGTGTGTGTGAGTACGTGCGTGTGCACGTAAGCAAAGGGGCTATTTAAATTATGACAGGGACTGTTCTGGCCTCCTGAGTAGCCCAGAGTTGGGAGTGCACAAAGGTGGCTTAAAGCCACGTTAGTCTCCCCTCTCTGGGTATGTCTACACTTGCAGCCTATTTCGGAATAGGGCTGCAAATGTAGGCATTCAGAATTGCAAATCAAGTCCAGGATTTAAATATCCCACGCTTGATTTGCATCTTCCCGTCCGGGCACCATTTTTGAAATTTACAAGCCCGGAATAACTGCCGACGTCTACACGCGGCAGTGAAACAGGAATTCGAAATAAAGCCCTATTTCGAACTACCTGTTATTCCTCCTGCAATGATGTTTAACAGGTAGTTCTAAATAGGGCTTTATTTTGAACGCCTGTTTCACTGCCACGTGTAGACGCGGGCAGTTATTCCGGGCTTGTAAATTTCAAAAATGGCGCCCAGCCGGGAAGATGCAAATCAAGCACAGGATATTTAAATCCCGGGCTTGATTTGCAATTCTGAATGCCTACATTTGCAGCCCTATTCCGAAATAGGCTGTAAGTGTAGATCTACCCTCTGTGTTGCATATCCTGTGAATCTCACCCAAGGTTCCTTTCTCGGGTAATCAGCCCTGAGTGTGGAGTTATATCACTTGAGGAGAACACTCTACTAAGCTACTCTGGGAGTATGGTCAATATTCACTGAACAGATACACCCATCTATTATAAAAGCAGCACTAATGGGGCACACATAGGCACCATTTAAATTAGTGGAGTTTTACCATTCTTTGAGACGAGAATTATTCCAATATTCATCTCAGGAACTGTCCCACACATGTGTCACCCCCAGAGATTATTCTTGTTAGGAATAAGAATAATCAGAAGAAGGTTGTTTTTTCAGGGCAAATGCCTATAGAAAAGAATACAATGTGTGCAATGTCCTACCAGACTCTGGCCTAGATGTACCTACTAGTACATTTTCTATGGTATACTCCTTTGTTGTCTATGTGTCTTGCATAAGATTTGCCTTTCAACTGTGCATTGTGCAAAATATCAAAATGTCAGAGAGATACATACCTATAATTCTATTCTAATTCTTCCTTTTTTTAGATTTGAGGATAGAAGATCTACAATGCCACACCACACTGAATGAACTTCAGGAATGTAATTTAGTTTAGTTCTAGAAAATGAATCATTGTAATAGTTAAACATTTTATTTGGAAGACATAAAATATACTATTTCAAGTTTGAAACCTCAAGGAAAATAAAACAGTGTTATGGTATACTAGCTGGTAATACAGATGGCTGTATCGTTTAACATGTTATATTTTCTTGATTTGTAACATATTGTGTAGTCCTCTATCTAATAGCTCTTTCTCTAAAAGACTTTTATTTGTTAATGTACTTTGTGGAGCATAATTCTTGTTAATAACTGGTCCCACTGGTTTTAGTTTAAACCAACATTTGGCAATTTGAAACTGCCTAAAAGCAGACTTAAGTTACTGGTAAGTATTAGTTTTGTTAATAAAACAAAACCCTCAAACAATTCAGAATTATGGCTTAGTTTGCTTCATCAGCATTCTCTCACATGACTGTCATTAAACTACACTGGGAAATGGCTGAGGATGGATGACTTAGATCATGCTCATCAGCTCTGAGTTGTAAATGGCAAGCTGTCATACAAAAGTATAGCCTCCTTGTTGCTTTCTTAAAGGTTAATGAAAGTAATAGAGGAATATGAGCTAAGCAGTGTGGGAGCTAAGAATACCTCAGTTCTGGTGCATATATGACACTGGTCTGATATTCAGTGGTAGTGAATACTTTCAGTTCCAATTGACATCAATACAAAATGTGGGTGTTGAGCATCTCCTGAAAAGAGAACACCTTTATTCAGGTGTCTAAGTATTCTTTGAGCGATTGGATCTCAGTTGGATTGCGACACAGACTAAATAGGGAATTAGATGTGACCCTCAACAAAATCTTTGAAGCAGCAGTCAAAATGGTCACAAAGAAGTCATGAGTCTATCACTGCCCAATGATGGAATTTCATTAATTTGCAATACAAATCTTATATAATTGCTCAATTTGTTTAAAATATAAATACACCCCTTTCCAGCAACTAACCTATCTCAGACCTCAGTTGTATGGTTGACTCTGCAATCTCATATGTCCCAACTCATTTAAGACTTGCCTTGAAGTTCCTTTGAGTCCTTTTAGTCCTAGATCTAGAAAGAACCATTATTATAGAGCCTGGACTGTAGATTATGTATTAATTATAATGAGTAGTTAAGAATTCTCAGTAATTACTCTGAGATTTAACAGGTTCTTGTCCCAAGATCAGGTCCAGTGTTATTACAATTGCCGCATAGTTTGGAACCCTGATGTGTACAGTTTCAACATCACATGTTAGAAACGTTTCTGAATTTACTATACATTATTGATGCATTTAGCAAAGTCACAAATACTCTAATCCAGTAAGGTAGGTAGAGGTACTACAGAATGTACATCTGAACATCCATATTCTTGCACCATTGCTTGAAGAATAATCTGAAATGTGAGCTATTATTTTCTTTCTGGTCATCTTCCTCATTATTACCAGAGACCATACCCTGGCACCTCCTAAGGGCTACATTTCTTTTTCCTCCTGCTCACAGGCTAGGACATCACTTTTACAATATGTTATGCTGACACTACTACATCTAATGCATATTTAATAGGAGTTTCTACCCTCTTCCTTATTTGTATTTCTTCACCCTACTAATGTTTAGATACCCTTCTCCTATACATTACTATAAATATTAATGATCTCAACTTGTTATCATATATGTCAATTGATTACCATGGTACTCTTGTGGTCAGATATATGTGCATGTTCTGTCCAAAAGCTGTCAATAGCTCATGTTCCTGTGGTTGGCTAGTGTGGTTATGGACAAAAATCCCTCTTCCTAGCTTTATTTTCTTTCTCCCTAACTTAGGGGCAAATTGTGGTCCATTTATTTGTACCAAAGTTCCTAGGCCTTAAGCCTTATTCTTACCACTGAAGCCAGCATCTTACAGAAAACAGGCCTGTAAATTCCTTGCACTAGTGCTGAATAAAATAAATGCTAAAGCTAGCACAATGGGCTACAATTAGTTTCCTATATACCCATGTTCCTGTCATTTTGTGGGCAGTCTTGTATTGTATGTCTAATGAGCTTGGCAGCCCAGGTGTGAATGACATATAATTCTGAGGGAGACATCAGGGCATCACTCGCCTCTGGCTGCAACTGGCCATTTGGAGTACCATAGAATTGAATGCAGCATAGTGGGATCTCAAACCAGATGTGGTGTAAAGTTTTCCAGATGTGGTGGGTTTATAAGTTTTAGGCTTTTGGCTACCTTATCAAAGTCATCTGGGAGTTAAAGTTGAGATAGATGCATTGAGCTATTACATCCTACATAACATCAGAGGCTTCAGCTTTACTTATGTGAATCTGATTTTACCCAGGGTATAAGACCATTACTGCTTGACATATCTATTTTCGGGCAATATATGTTCATCAGAAGAAAAGTAGCAAGAACACTGCTTTAAAATTCAGCTAAACCCTAAAACTGGTGCATACCTCTTCCTCTCTCTCCGTGATCATTTTATTTTTTGTTTGTTTAAAAAATAAACAATTAGTATTTAAATAAATAAATACTGTTCAAGTGTTTAGTTTCTTAGTCTTCAATTTATCTCCCTCCAAAGAAACTTTGGAGTCTACAATTTGTCAAAAAATAAATAAAAAAAATAAAATAAACCAGAGATTTGTTAGAATAGCTGCACAGTTCCTGTGTTGTTAATCTGAAATGACGATTGAGGCAAATAGTTATGTAAAATTACCTCCCTACGCAAGTAATAAACAATAGCAGCAAAGAACACTTTCCTTCTTCCCAAGGGGCTTAAGTGTGTAGTTTAATTTACCCTAATTATATGTTTCTTTAAAATAAATAAATAAAAATAAAGTGTAGATGCCAATCTAACATTAATGCTTTTAAATCAGGAGTCACATCTCTTCTGGCATAATAGCAGTAACAGGAAAATCAACAAAGCAGGAATTTTCCGTGTAAAGTCTGAAAAGACACATTTGTTTTTATTTCTCAAGATGAAATTACAGGGACAGCTTTCTAATTCTGGTGATGGCATTGCAAGGCAAAAGTGAAAGGATACATAGATAGTTGTAAAAACAACAAGTCCTGTGGCACCTTATAGACATAGGCTACGTCTACACTGGCCCCTTTTCCGGAAGGGGCATGTAAATTTCACGAGTCGTCGTAGGGAAATCCGCGGGGGATTTAAATATCCCCCGCGGCATTTAAATAAAAATGTCCGCCGCTTTTTTCTGGCTTTTAAAAAAGCCGGAAAAGAGCGTCTAGACTGGCCCCGATCCTCCGGAAAAAGTGCCCTTTTCCGGAGGGTCTTATTCCTACTTATTCCTACTTATTCCTCCTTCAAAGTAGGAATAAGACCCTCCGGAAAAGGGCACTTTTTCCGGAGGATCGGGGCCAGTCTAGACGCTCTTTTCCGGCTTTTTTAAAAGCCGGAAAAAAGCGGCGGACATTTTTATTTAAATGCCGCGGGGGATATTTAAATCCCCCGCGGATTTCCCTACGACGACTCGTGAAATTTACATGCCCCTTCCGGAAAAGGGGCCAGTGTAGACGTAGCCATAGGGTACATCTACACTACAGCGTTATTTCTAAATATCTAATTTTGAAATAGTTAATTCAAAATAAGATATTTTGAAATAACACAAAATATTTCAAAATAGCATGTCCACACTGATTGGACGCTGAATCACATTTAAGGGCAGCTGACACCACTTATGGCAGGGCATCAGGTCAGGAGTTACTTTGTGTGGCTGCTTCCTGAGGCTATCTGAGGCTTGTGCTTAAAGGGACCCCCCTGGACAGTCGGTTATCAGGTTTCTCTGCTAGCTTGCCTACCTCGCTGAGGGACAGCAAAGCATTTTTTTCTCTTTGTGTTCTGGTTGCCCTTACTCGGGACACCACACCACTGTGCACCATGGAGCCAGAGCTGCCCCTGGGCACTCTCATGCTTGTTTTGGATGTGTTTCTGCAAGCCTGGCAGCAGTTTTTGCAGGCTTCCTTGCAGCATCTGCTGCAGCCCAACCCCCAGGCCATCATCCGGACCCTCCGGGGGTATGTGGAAGAGCAGCTGCAGTTCCTGGATGCCAGTGTGCCCTGCCGCATCTGGTGTCTGGACACCAGCAGCGACTGGTGGGACCACATGGTCCTGGAGCCCTGGGGAGACCAACAATGGACCCAGAACTTCAGGATGAGGAAGGACACCTTCATGGAGCTCTGTGAGTGGTTTGTCCCTGCTCTGCAGTGATGGGACATGCACATGAGGCCCGCCATTCCCCTCCAGAAGCATGTGGCCATTGCCCACTGAAAGCTCTCTACGCCGGATAACTATCGATCCATAGGAAACTATTTCAGCATGGGGAGATCCACTGTTGGAGCAGTGCTCATGCAGGTATGGCAGTCTCTGGCCACTGTGCCAGGAGGGGGTGGGGTGCAAGGAGGGGATGGGCTGCCCTAGGGAAAAGGGGGGGAGGTGGTGAAAGTCCCCTCCCTGGGAGGGTTTGTCCTGTCACGCCCACACTAAGGACTGCCCATGGTGTCCAGGATTACAGAGGGGGGTGCTCCTGGGGAGTGGGGGAGCAGGGCAGTGGCAGGGAGGGGGCATGCTCAGCCACCCTGGCCCCCAGTGACTCTTGGGTTTGTGTATCCCTCTGCAGGCGGTCAAAGCCATCAACGGAGTGGTGCTCCACAGAGTTATCCGCCTCACTGATGTGGACACGGTCATTGAGGGGTTTGGTGGCCCGGTCTTCCCCAACTGTGGGGGGGGAGGGGCAATCAGCGGGACACACATCTCCATCCATGTCCCGGGCCACCAGGCCTCCCTGTACATAAACCAGAAGGAATACTTCTCCATCATCCTGCATACTGTGTCTGATACATGAGGCCACTTCATGGACATTAACATGGGCTGGCAAAGCACTCAACAAGCGGGTTTACCACAACTCCTCTGTGTGCCTGAGGCTGCACGCCGGGACTTTCTTCCCTGACCACCACAGTGCCTGGTGGGGAATGCGGCCTATCCCCTATAACCCAGGCTCATGAAGCCCTACACAGGACACCTCAACCCTTCCCGACAGGCCTTTAATGCCAGGCTCAGCAGGGTCCGCATTGTGGTGGAGGGTGCCTTTGGCCAGCAGAAGACCCATTTTAGATGCCTCTTCACCTGCCTGGACCTCTCCGAGGGGAATATTCCTCATGTGGTGGCAACGTACTATGTGCTGCACAATTTGTGTGAGAGGAAGGGGGAGGCTTTCCTGCCAGGCTGGATGGCAGAGGCTGAGCACTTGGCCGGCCTGTACACTCAGCCCCGCATGGCTGCCAGCTGGGAGGTCCATTGGGGAGGTGTCTGTATCTGGGAGGGCCTGTGGAAGATCTTCCAGATGGAGGAGGACTAATGTCTCCCTGGTGTGCCCCACTGGGGGCTTATGCCTCAATCCACCCTCACGTCCTTCCACTTACCCCTCCCTAACTCCCCTTCCTGATGTAAAATAAAGACACTTGTTTTGAAGAAAACAAACTCTCTTTATTGAACAAAACTGGGTTGGGGAGGGGAAGGAAGGTGGGAGAGAGGAGGCGAGAGGGTGGGATGGGTAGGGGTAAACCTGGGAGGAGGGAGCTGGAAGGGGGAGGCACGGGGAGGAAGGGGGAGGAGAAGCTCAGGGTGGGAGGGTCTTGCTGGCCCACCTGTCTCCCAGCACTGCAGGTGCAGGGCCTCTGCGTCCTTGGGAGAGGGGTACGGGGTGGAGGAAGAAGTGGGAGGGGGAGCAGGAGTGGGATAGCTGGGGAGGCAGCAGGGGCTGGAACGGCAGGAGGCACCAACCTGTGCACCAGGGTCTGCAGGTGGTCGCACATGGCACAGCCCTGGGCAAGCAGCTCGCACCAGCTCTCCCACTGGAACTGCAGGCCTTCATGCACCCAGTAGTCCAGGTGCGATGCTGGCCTCACAGTATCCCCACGTGCTGCCACTGGTACTCCTCCTGGTTACGGAACAGGCTGGTTATGGGTCAGAGGGAGGATGTCCTAGGCGGGGTGGTGCACCCTGCATTCGCAGCTGTTGCAGCTGTGGAGAAACAAGAGAAGTGATCAGTTATACCTGGGGACACAGTGGGTGAAGCCCAGTCCCCCTCTGCAAGGCGAGGATGGCAGGTCTCCGCACCATCAGAGACAATGTGCTTGTACACAGGCGATGTTCGGCATGTCCTGCTATCACCGGGAGTGGGAGCTGGCCCGGGACTGCGCCCATACCCCTGTGCTGTATATAATGTGTATGTGGGGAGGGAGAGGGATGTGTAGAGGGAGCTTCTGGTGGGAGGGCATTGTGCAGTGTCCCACCCTGGCGTCAGGAGCATGTTATGTGCCTTCATACATATAAGTGTGGGTAACAGGCCAAGGCCCCTGTGTAGCAGCAAGCTGGGGCCATATACCCAGGGGTGGCACGGCACATGCACAGGTTGCCCTTGTGTGATCCATGGTCAGCAAGGGCTATGTGCATGGTCCCTGGTCTCCCTCTCCACCCACCGTCCCCACATAAGGGGATAGTGATGGCACTCACATGTCGTTGCCTCCCCGTTGTCGATGCGGCAGGGCACTCTGGCATCCAGGAACTGCAGCTGCTCTTCCACATACCCCCGGAGGGTCCGGATGATGGCCTGGGGGTTGGGCTGCAGCAGATGCTGCAAGGAAGCCTGCAAAAACTGCTGCCAGGCTTGCAGAAACACATCCAAAACAAGCATGAGAGTGCCCAGGGGCAGCTCTGGCTCCATGGTGCAGAGTGGTGTGGTGTCCCGAGTAAGGGCAACCCGGCCTTGGATGATACCGGTGACAGGCCCGCTGGGATGGCTCGGGGGTCCTTGGTGCACGGCATGCTCTTTCCAGGCTCCTGTGGCTCTTGGCCTTCCTCCTCCTCTGTTTCCTGATCTGGGCCTTCTGCCCCAGGGTTGATGACCACTTGGGGGGCATGGACTGTCCCGCCCCCAGGATGTGGTCCCGGGCATCAAAATAGGGGCAGGTGTCTGCGTCAGCCCCTGCTTGGGAGCTGCCCCCCCGTGGCCCTGGCATAGGCCTGCCGCAACTCCTTTATTTTCATGTGAACCTGCTCCTGAGTTCGCATGCGGCCTTTGGTGGCCAGGCTGGCAGCCTGTAGACAGTTGCATTCCTCCATTTAGTGAGGAGATCATGGACGTTGGAGGCAACCCCCCCAAACCTGAATTAGGTCCATGATCTCCACACTGGACCAGGCAGGCGCCTGCCTTTTCCAGCTCCTGGCAGGCTCCTGGGAGCTGGCAGACTGGTCCTGGGGAGTGGTGGAGGGCTGGCTGGCACTGGCTGCCTGGCTCATGCTGGGTCAACTGGGTCAGGGACAGTGACTGCTGTCTCTGGGCTGGCAGGTTTGGAGCTGGCACAGGCACTGTGTCCAGAGTCTGCCCCTTTAAAGGCTCCGGGGAGGAAGGAGAGGAAATGAGTTTTCCTGATTGAGGCCAGAGTGGTCAGCAGGGCACCCGGGGAAGGGCTAAAGGTCCCTTATTTTGAAATAAGCAACTACACAGCTCTTATTTCAAAACAGCAGTTTTGAAATTGGCGCTATTCCTTGTGGAATGAGGTTTACCAATTTCAAAATAAGCCCTCCGCTATTTTGATTTAATTTCGAAATAGCGGTTTGGATGTGTAGATGCTGGTACAGTTATTTCAAAATAATGGCTGTTATATCTAAATAACTTTGCTGTGTACCCTAACAGATTTATACCCTGGGGCTACGTCTACACTGGCCCCTTTTCCGAAAGGGGCATGCTAATTTTAAACTTCGTAATAGGGAAATCCGCGGGGGATTTAAATATCCCCCACGGGATTTAAATAAAGATGTCCGCCGCTTTTTTCCGGCTTGTAGAAAAGCCGGAAAAGAGCGTCTAGACTGGCCCGATCCTCCGGAATAAAGCCCTATTCCGGAGGATCTCTTATTCCTACTTTGAATAAGACAGGGAGTGGGATCAGCAGCAGGAAGGCCAGAAATGGCCTCCCTTGGTCTGCAGGTCCTGAGGATGCTGGACCAGAGAGGTCCAATCTGTATTAGTATAAATCCATAGTCCAGAGGCTGGAGCAGGAAAGAGGCAAAATGGAGGTGTTTCCAGTGCCTTTTCTGCCATGTGGAGAACTATTGTTCTTAATGTGGAAAATTATCATCTAGCATTTCCTAGATCAGCCATTCAACTTGAATAATGCATAATGTGCTGTCTAAATGTCTCTTGAGTCTAACTACAGACACCTGTCATTAGAAATACAGGTACCTAGCTATAATTCATAGCTTCAAATAAAAAATGATAAATGCATACAAATAGTATACTAATATTCAACAAATTATAACCTTTCCACAGACACCCTACACGCCATGTTTTGTACAGGATTTGTCCCAAATATATAACACTGGTTGTAGCAATAGATGGTGATAGTTTAATAAGACAACATCACAGTTTTGAGAATAAACACATTATATAATGTGAGGCACTCAGATACTACAGTAATGTAGGGTGAATAAGTACCTGAGGGTACGTCTACACTACAGCGCTAGTTCGAACTAACTTAGTTCGAATTAGTTAATTCGAACTAAGCTAGTTCGAACTAACGCATCTAGAACTAAAAACTAGTTCGAACTAGCGTTTTGCTAGTTCGAACTAGCAAGTCCACATTGAGTGGACTCTGAACAGGGCTTAAGGATGGCCGGAAGCAGTGCCGGCAGGGCATAAAAGGAGGACTTAGAGCATGGAGATGCTGTCTCAGGCTAGCCGAGGGCTGCGCTTAAAGGGTCCCGACCCCCACCCCGGACACACAGTTCTAAGGGGTGCCCCGCTTGCAAAGAAGTTCTGGCTTGGAGTGCCCTGAGTGCTCACACTGGGCACATCACACCACTCGGCCATCAGCCCGGCTGCACTTGCTGCAGGCTGCCATCTGGGGAGAGGGAGTAATTGGGGGGCTGCAGGAGAGCTTCCACCCCCAGAAGCCCGCAGAGCCAGCCCAGTCCTCCCCATCGGGGGCTCGTACCCCATTCCTCCCTCACCTCCTTCCACTTACCCTTCCCTAGCCCCCCTTCTTATTGATGTACAAAATAAAGATAACGTTTCTTCCAACATTGACTCTGTCTTTATTGAACAAAACTGGGGGAGACTGGGAAAAGGAGGTGGGAGAGGGGAAGAGAAAGGCTGGGAGAAGGGAGGGCAACTAACATGATCAGGGGTTGGGAACAGGTCCCAGATGAAGAAAGGCTACAGAGACTGGGACTGTTCAGCTTAGAAAAGAGGAGACGGAGGGGGGACAGGATAGAGGTCTCTAAAAGCAGGGGTTGGGTGGAGAGGGTGCATTCATAAAAGTTCTTCCTGAGTTCCCATAAAGAAGGACTAGAGGACACCAAAGGAAAGGAATGGGTAGCAGGCTTGAAACTAGTAAGAGAAAGTTGTTGTTCTTGACAAAGCAAATAGTTAACCTGTGGAACTCCTTGCTGCAGGAGGCTGTGAAGGCTACAACTAGAACAGAGTTTAAAGGGAAGTGAGATCAAGTGATGGAGGTTGGGTCCATGGAGTCCTATTAGCCAGAGGGTAGGAGTGGTGTCCCTGCCCAAAGTTTGTGGAAGGCTGGAGAGGGATGGCACAAGACAAATGGCTTGGTCACTGTCTTCGGTCCATCCCTTCCAGGGTCCCTAGGGTTGGCCGCTGTCGGCAGACAGGCTACTGGGCTAGATGGACCTTTGGTCTGACCCAGGACGGCCATTGTAAGCTCAGGGCTCAGTGTCGGGGGTCTCAGTGGACCCCCTTGATTTTCATGCACACCTGGTCCTGGGTGGCCAGGCTGGCAGCTCTCCTGCCCTAGACAGCCACTTTCCTGTGCCTAGTGCGGAGATCGTGGACGAGGTCCACGATGTCCGCACTAGCCCAGGAAGGTGCCCGCCTCTTGCGGTCCAGGGCAAGCTCCCGGGAGCCGCCAGCCTGGTCCCGGCAAGAGGGGGAGGGCTGGGGGGCATCGGGTGGGTGGCTCTGTGCCATGGCAGGTGCAGGGTCTGCTAGCTGGGTGCTGGCAGGCTTGCACCTGGCACGGGCACCGTAGCCAGCCCGTGCCCCTTTAAGGGGTCCGGGGCCGGGAGAGGGGCATAGAGTTTCCCTGGTGTTGGCCAGAGTGGCCACCAGTGAAACCTGGGGAGGGCTAGCCTCCCACTAGTTCGAACTAAAGGGCTACACAGCCCTTAGTTCGAACTAGCTAGTTCGAACTAGGCGTTAGTCCTCGTAAAATGAGGTTTACCTAGTTCGAACTAAGCGCTCTGCTAGTTCGATTCAAATTCGAACTAGCGGAGCGCTAGTGTAGCACCTATTAAAGTTAGTTCGAACTAACGTCCGTTAGTTCAAACTAACTTTGTAGTGTAGACATACCCTGAGTTATTGACATGTTGGAGCATGTTGGAGGTGTGTATCTTTGATCTTCATTTCCTAGTCTTTAGCAGTTTCAATATATCTGAGCCAAACAATTTGGAAAGGCACAAGACACCACAGGGTAACAGCCTGAGTGACAGCCTTGTCAGCAAATAGTATAAATACCAGATGATTTAGGGGATCTGTGTCTTGGGAATTCTTTATTCAAATGACCCCAAATTTGGACCACTAACTTATCCTGAACCCCTTTGAAGCACAAGCAAATTTCCAGATGTTCCAAACCAGCATGTGGATTTTAGGACACTTACAATAGTAATTGTTTAAATAGTGAGCAACTCTCAACCTTAACCATAGCAGGACTGCAATTCCAGTGTCAGGGATATACAGTATACATATTTCTCATCCCTCCCACCCTTTTCACACAGAAACTTCTAATCCCTGTTTAGCAGAGTAAACTTCAAATTATTTCTTTTTCTCTCTTGCAAGAACAGATCTCCCTTCACTCAAGGTCCAGGTCAGAAGTGAAACCAGAACAAAGCTCCCCTCATTTTCTGTTACCTAGCCAGATGTCTCCTCTGAGGATCAGTCTCTCCACTACTAATTGCTTTTAAATGAGATTTTTACTTTTGAGACATTTAGGGGTTATAGTCAGGCTCACCCATTACTAACAGCTCTGACTCCCCCCTCCCTTCAAATGTTATATCAGTACAGTGCATTGGGAATGTGTATTCTTGCTGTGTTCTATAAATAAAGGTTTGAGTTGCTTATGAAGATGTTCTCATTTATTCTAGGCTACTTTTTCTTCCTTGTAGAAACATTGAGGCTTGTTATATGTAGTGAGACAATCTAGTCTTCTTTATTGTCTGGTTAAAAATCATCTAGGAAGTTAATTGAATCCCTGACTGCATTTTAGCTCCTAGTTTTGTACAATATTTGCACAAGATGTCACTAATATAATTTAGGCCATAGTTCAGGAAAGCATTTTGTTTTCCAAAAGCACTTAAGCATATGCTTAACTTTAAGCACTGAAGTCAACAGGATTAAAGGACATGCTTAAGTGCTTTTCTGAAATAGGTGAACTTAAGTACATACTCAAGAGTTCTCTTGAATGAGGGCCTTAAAGAACCAGGTGTACAAACCAAAGCGGGGAGGGAGGGGGAAGGTGCACTGTTCTGTGGGACTTAACACAGGTGCTAAATTGTCCTTTGTGAACAGGGACGCTTTCCTAAATCAGGGCCAAGATATAGCTCATTACCTTTGTCTTTATAAGTCTGGTAATCGTTTATGATGGTGTGTAAATACAACATTAGCTTATGCCACATGAATTTAGACAATTTTTTAATCTCTCCCTTGAGTGTTGTGAGACAATAATTATCTCATTCTCAGTAGCTGGACATACAGTCATTTAAACTGTTTTTTCTCTTTCTTCATTAATCATTTTAAATTAAAGCCAGTAATTAATTTGAATATATCAGATGTGGTTTGAAAGCAATAGTTTGGAACACAGCATTTTCTGTGTAATGTACAGTAAGCTGTAATTAAAGCTGGGTGAGCTCTTTAAAAAACCCTTAATTTGTCAAATCTATGAGCACACGATGAGCTTAATTAATATCAGCGGAGTAAAATCAAGCATTTAACAGTGTTAAATTAGGCTCACAAAATAAAGCTGCAAATGTAAACTTTCATTCATTTCTATTTGTATTGTATTATTTGTTTAACATTTTCTTGTTTCCCGTAAACCTCATTTTTTGAGGAATTTTGCACAAAACAGGGTTTTTCTGACAAATGGCCCCATCTACTCAGGTCTTTTTAGCACAAAGCCTCTTCTGCAAAAAGGATCAGAAGAGAATATGCAAATGAGAGTAAGAGATTTGCAAATGAGCGCTCCATTTGCATTTCTTCTTCCGACAAACTGCAGCAGTGTGTAAACTACAGTGGGATCTGTTAGGCTGAATTGTGATGGAGATATAAGTATTTCTTCTGCAAATGTACTGCACTTTTCACTTTCAAAATTTCAGCCAGGTTGGTGCTGACCCTGTAGTGCACAAAACTGACAATGAGGATTGCAGATAGGTAAAACCTTTTCACCACTGATAGCTGGTTTAAGTGTTTTTATGTAGTGAGAGGCCTTTGGGTTAAACAATCTCACTTTGAATTAATCTTTACAGGCTAGATTGTAGTTTTTAAACAAAGGTGCATTGCTCCAGAGGAAGCATGAGAAAAATGATACTACACATGAAGTTAATTCTGTTCCTAGAGAACTGGCCTGTTTTTTTGGGCTAGTTCAAAGGAGGAGAGAAATACTATGACAAAAGCCACCCGAGGTTGTACTGAGGAATGCTCTTGCTTGCATTTCCATTTCTGCAGAGGTGCTGAAGCTGTTGATATTTGAAATGCCATGCTTCTTCATTGCAGCAAGAGGTATCACCTCTTTGAGATGATGAAAAATCTGACCATGTTTTCTCTTCAGTATGTGCCACTGTAATGAGCATGCTAGCAAAAATGGAGAGATGAGAAGAAAAGTAAATAGTTAGAGCATGTCTACACTACAGAAATGATCAAACCTCTGGAGGTCAATCTTCTAGAATTTGATTTAGGGAGTCTAATGTAGACCCCCTAAATCGAATGCTAAGGGCATCCCCCACCAGAGTCCAGGACTCCTTCTATAAGGAGTAAGAGAAGCCGGTGGAAACGTATGCTTCCGTCAGCCTCCCGCAGTTGTGGATAGGGATTTAAAGTATGTCAACTCCAGCTATGCAATTAACATAGCTAGAGTTGTGTATCTTAGTTTGACCTTCCCCTCCAGTGTAGGCCAGGCCTTATAAAGCTTAACATTTGTGCAAACCTAAATTTGTTTATTTTAATAACATAAATGAGATGCCCCTAAATATTGCTGGACTGAGGTAATGAATGTGATAGCTGATGGAGGTATGTTTAAGAAAAACGTTTAGATGTCATAACACAAAAAGAAGAATAAAAGATTGATTCTAGACAGTGTGTCTCTGTAAGTCCCATATCATATCAGGCCAGCATCATAATTAATTCAATTTCCCATGAAAGCCTGTTCTTGTTTCTTCCAACCAAGCCAGAAAGAGAATGTACCATAAATCCCACAAAACCTGTTCTTGTGAGTTTACACCTCATTCTTACTGACCAAAGCATTTTGATTGAAGTATGGAAAAGCATTCAGAGTTGAGTGCATAACTGAACGGAAACACCAACACCAGTACTATGCTTTATTTATTTATTTATTCATAGGATGCACTAGTACAATTCTGAGATAACTATTGTGTTTCAGATGTGATTGCTTTCCATGCATTAGCAAAGATCTTTATGGACACCAGGAGTAAAACGAATAGCACATCGATAATATTTTTCCCTTCCTCGATACAGGTTGTATCTCTCTGGTCTGGCAGAAATTGGGAATTTGCCAGACCAGGGGAGGTCAGTGCTGGCCCCTCTGCAGTCACTGGCGTCTGGGCTCAGCTTCAGTGGCAGGAGAGGGTTGGCAATGACCACATAGGGATGCAGGGGGGATGCTTGGGGGAAGAGGCAGAGTGGCTGTGAAGCTCCTCAGCCAGGGCCTAGGGAGCACAGCCTCGCGGGAGTGCACCAAGCCCCATGGCAGGCAGGTTGTGTTCATGGATCCTGTTGCTATTTGCAGGGCTGCGCCCCTGGCCATGAGGTTCCACAGTTAACCTGGTTCTTCCCCGAAAGCCCCCACTCCCTGCACAGTCAATGCTGGCCCCTCTGTGACCACCATCTGCAAGGCTGTGCTCTGACAGCAGCAGAGGGGCTTCCATTGACCAAGCATGGAGGGGAGCTCTCAGGAGAAGAGGCAGGGTGTTTGTGGAGCCCTAGGAGTGCAGCCCCATGGGAGTGCCCTGAGCCCTGCAGCAGCTAGGCTGCACCCCAGCTCCCACCACCAGCTCTATGGCTGTGCTCCCGGCCCCTGGTCACAGGGCTCCATTGCCACCCTGCCTCGCTTCTCCCAGTCCCTCCCTTCTCCTTCCCTGAGCTTGCTTGCAGGGAACCTCCAGCTTTTCCCTATGGGTGCGCAAGCCCAGGAGACCCATGGGATGCCGAACCACAGAGGGTGCCGGAGTATAGAGGTCCAGACCATAGAGGTTGAACCTGTACAAATTTTATGGAAATTAAAATGAGTTATTTTAGGGTTTTACACAATCATCCCTCATGCAAAATCATGGTATGAATATATAATCTGGTTTAGTGCTAGAAAAAAGCTTTGTTAAAATGAAATCTTCATTGACTTTTTTCTACCTACAGTTTGAGCACAGATTTAACTAAAGTGGTTTATAATAGACTTAGTTAAATTGAGGTAAGCCCTTTGTTTGTGGACACTTATTCCAAGCAAAGAGTATCCTATTTTGATTTTGCGTAAGGTGACAAGAAATAACTATAAAGAACATCTTAATAGGGCGCTCTTAACCCAAGATAATAGTTCCATCCCAACAGGATTACATAGACTGAAGTAAATTCATTTATAAATCACTGCTCATCCTATGTGTAGATCAAGAGATGTATTGCACTGTGGTATACAATCATATCTGTTGTCTTAGGCCCTGATCCCAACTCCAGTGAAAGGCTTCCTTGTGATTAAATGAAGTGTTTACTATTGTTTTCCCTACACAGCGAGCACAACTATGAGAGGCTTTTTCATGATTTTTCAGAGATCTCCAAAGTTGCTTGAATCAACTCTGCTGGTTCATACCTGTTTTGTTCTATGAGCCTTTCATTACTCAATAGCTAAGCAGGATCAACAGTTAGCTGTGGACCCTCCAAGGACAATGCACAGGTTTTGCAAAAAGTAGCCACTCTTCTGAAGCAGTGTTGGCCTTAGGTTGAAAAGACATAAGAAAGGCCATACTTGGTCAGACAAAAGGTCCATGTAGCACAGTATCCTGTCCTCTGACAGTCACTAGTGCCAGGTGCCCCAGGGAAAATGAACAGAACAGATAAGGAGACATCATAATGCTGAAGGAATTCAGGGAAAATAGAAACCCACAGTTCTGATTACTGGTGGTAATTAAAAATCATACAAAACTTTTAACAGAACAGGTTCATGTACCACAATGTCATGACCAAATTGATAGATGAGTAGTTTCTACTTAAGTTTTTCCTGATCATATTTTCCCAGTATATTCATTTAGGTATTGCAGGGCTTTTTTTCTTCCTTAGACAACTGTCCCTCAGCATTGTTAGATGCATTTCATCTAAGATCTGGCTGCTTTGATTGAAGCAATTTCTATACAGTACTATTTGTATACAGGTCTTGCAGATACGTCCTTTGTTTTGCATGTGAGCCTAAAGTCAAGCGCATGCATAAGTGTGTGTAGGATCGGGGCCCTTGTTTAATTTGAAAAGTGCTTCGTGATCCTTTGGAATGATCAGCTCTGTGTAAATGTATTATATGATTATGTTTTTTCTATATATACTGCTCATAGTCTAGTTGGTGGACTTTTAGTGACAATAGTAAAAGTCAAGGGTAGCAAGGAGTCTTTTGATATCCCCATGCCAATTAAGTTGCCACTCATTATCAGAAAAAAAGGGATACTATTTGACCAAAAGACAAACTCACATGGGTTTGCTCAGATTCTTCATTTTAAAGAGGGTGCTGAGATTTGGGAATGATTTTTCCATTACCATATTATATATAATTATGACGTGCAAACAACACTGAAATTTTTGCTAATTGAAAATCCAGGAGAATCACTTAATCTCCCAGATTAATGTCAGGTTATCATAAATACAAGGAGCTGATGCTTCTTCAGATAAAACATGACATAAAAATGATGTGTAGTTTTGATGAGGTAGTCATCCCTACTGTGTTGGCTGATGTTTAATGGAAAAGTTGACGGAGGTGCCAGAATACAAAATTTGAAACAGAAGGGAATAGTGTGAGATTTTTCTATTTAGATATCCCTTTATGAAGCTAGAAGGATTTATATGGGATATGCAAATAGGAATATAAAATTGTTTATACAGATTTCAGTGGTTGTATTTCTGTTTAAGTATGGTGTCAATATTATGACCTTTATCAGGATTCACTAGTTTAAGTTAGATAACAGCTTTCATTTAAAAAACTTAGTACACTTTACAAACCCATATAACCTCTCCTCATATAATAGCATGTAACAATTAACACATTACTATGAAACTTTGAAAAAAGTTACAGCTTTTGTAAGTACATTCTTTAGTTTTAACTCTTATATATAGTGTTTTTCATCACTGGATCTCAGCACTTTACAGACTGTAATATATATAACCTCATAATACTTCTGTCAGGTAGGGGAATATTATTATCTTCATTTTACTGATGGGGATCTGAGGCACAGAGACACTGGAGGTACATCTATACTGCACCATTATTTCAGAATAACTAGCATTATTATGAAATAACAATGCAAACATCTTCACAGCAATTCTCTTATTTTGAAATAATATCGAAACAATGGGTGGCTTATTCCGACTTCTGTAAACCTCATCCCACAAGGAATAACTTCTCTTCTGAAATAGCTGTTTTGAAATAGCTGCAGTGTGGATGCGCCACTGCTGCTATTTCAAAATAGCTCCTCACCAGGGTTAAATTATTCCTAAATTATTCTTTCCCAGTGCCTCCTGGGGCTCTAAATTGAGATAGTGTGTCCACATTAGGGCATTCTGCCTTAAACTGATTTTGAGGCTTCCCTGTAGTGTGGACACTCTATTACAAAATAAACTAGTTCAGAATATATCTTCCAGAATAGTTTATTCCAAAATAAGTGAGAAGTGTAGATATACCAACTTGACCAAATTAATTTTCTGTGGTGGAGCATGGAATTAAACTAAATGCCCCAAATTTTAGGCTATTGTTCTCCCACATGCAATTATAGTGCCAGTCTAGACACAGCCTTTTTGACTCTTAATTACTGCTCTGTAGTTTGGGTGAGTCGTGCTGCCATTTTCCTAGATGATCAGGTTTTCCAGCCAGGCTTTATCTTCCAAGATGATCCTCAGCCATGCAGCTACCATAATGCACTACCTAAGAGTGGTGCATCATGGTACATATTGTCCAAAAAGGGAGACCAATCTGTAGAGAGGAATGGCAGCATGAGGCAGGCTGATAAGCTACAATTTTTTGGGAGAAAAAAATATTTCCAACCAGTTCTACAATAAAATTCAATGAGAATGCATTTTCCAGTCCTGCATTTGTTTTGAGAGATTTTCAATGCTATAAACATACTGGTTTAGCCTTTCAATATTCTCTATTTTGACTGAATAAGTACACTACAACTCAGTAACACCACCGGCACATTGTTACATTCTTGAGAAGGCGCAAAGAGGGGAAACATCCACAGAACACTCATGTGGTTTAATCAGAAGACTTTGTATACAATTATGGTTTTGACAAACACAGAGGCGATGGCTACACTACAAGGTTTTTGCGCAAAAACAGCTGTTTTTGTGAAAACCGGTGGAGCATCCACACCTCAAGTGCATTTTTTTGAAAAAGAATGATAGTAAATCGACAGGACAGAGCAGTTTGAGGGTAGAGTTATTCCTCTCCCCACAAGGAATAACTTTTTTGCACTATAGCTCTTGCCTAAAAAGTCATGTGTGGATGTTTCTCAGCGGTTTCCTGCGCAAAAAGAGGCTATCAAAAAAAAGCATAAGTGCTCTGATGGCCATTCTATGAATGACCATCAGAGCTTTCTTGCACAAGAGCGTCCATGTGGACACTATCTTGTGCAAAAGCACATTGCTTTTGCAATGCACTTTTGAAGTGTGGACGCGCTTTTGCACAAGAAGTTTTTGTGGAATATAGCTTCCACAAAAAACTTCTTGTGCAAAATCTCTGCAGTGTAGACAAAGCCTCTTAGAGTGTATCTCTCTCAATGACATAGACTGAGGCATAGTTGGTACAGACTTTGACCCAGGAACTTATTGGTGCCAACTGGAAGAGGGCACAGGGCATGCACAGAGCTTTAGAGGGACCCCTGTGGTATGTATGTATGTATAATAGCTCATTGAACAGTGCCATGTGAAGTCTTTACCAACAGTCAGTAGCCCACTGATCATCCACTGATCATTGTGCAATATACGTTAAGATAATATTTAAGGAGTATATTTTAGGAGTATGTGTGTGAGAGAGAGAGAGAGAGAGATAGAGAGAGAGAGAGAAAGTATGCTAAGGTCTTTGGGGTTAAGGTGGGTTACCAGGAGGTGACATGCCTTGGAGATGTTCCTGCCAGGTAGAAAGTAACAGACACCTGTCTTCCTTGCCTCACAATATATGTCTGCTTATTTACAGAGCCACAAACTAAGTAAGAGATTGCAATGTCTACAAAAGAGGAAGTCCACCAAGTAAAACAAATCACTGTGTGTGTGTGTGTGTGTTTCCTGTTTATGAATAAAAATAAAGGATTGGTCTGGTATGTCTTGCGGGAGGTGGGGGGGGGGGGCAAAGAAACACCTGGGAGCCTTCCCTTTGGGGAAGGCTGAAGCTGAAAACTTCTCATGTAAGGAGAATCAAATCCAGCCTGCTGGCTGTAAAATGGATACAAGGATGTTGGGTGGGCACTATTCTACAGAACATTTGAATATATTGTAAATTAACTCTAGGCTCTAGGATGCATGTTATGATTTTATTTTACAGGTAACCATTTGTTTCCCATACTATTATTTGAATCTTTGTGCTTTGTAACCCGCATTTCATCTCACTATAAACATATCGAAGTGCTGTGCTAAGTGAAGCGGTGATCAAAAGTGGAAACGGCAGCAGCACTTTTTTTGGAAGAAGCACATCTGTGAATGCTGTGAATGTCTAATGGAACAGAGGCTCCAGCAAGGTGCTTGCAGGGTTCGAGGATTAGAGTATCCTTTAATTAACCCATAAAGAGACCGCAGGGCCTGCGAGTCCAAAATGGAAGTGCTTGTGTTGCTGGTGGCTCGTGAAGGTGGTGATCTGACCCTTGGCAGGAGCAGACAATGTTTCCTCACACTAAGGCTGAGTGGTAAAGAGGAGCCTCACAGCCCTGGGTAACCTGGGGAAGCATCACACAAACTTAATCCATATTGTTTTTTTTTCTAAAACAAAAATATCAATGTGCAAAAATATTTTCTGTGGGCAAAAATATCAATTTCCCCCCTCACCATGAGTTACACAAAAATGATCAATTTCTTAGTGACAAGAAAATTCTGTTTATTTCTGGAAAAAAATGGGACTAAAACTCAACATGTTATAGAGCAAGTTGTGCTTTACAGTAAACCTACAGGATTGCGTTTTTCTACTGTTTTGCAGCAGAGAGTAAATTTGGTGGGTTTGCACTGCTTTAGTTACATCCTTAGCTATGCAGGCACATGGCAAAACTGTGATTTTTCAAATCACCTGAGGCTTAAAATAGATTAACACTGTACTGATGCTTCCATTTCCTAGAAAGTTTATTTTCTTTTCAGCTAAGTGTGAATCCACTGAAAGGCTTCAGGGCTTGAGGCAACACCTGCAATGTTTCTGTTGAGATTTTCTTGTTTAGAGTTAAACATTCACTTTAAGCTACATTTCATTCTAATGTTAGAATATTAGAATGTCAGCAATGTTATATTTATATTCTACTGTATGTACACAATGCTGTCCACTCTGCCCCTTCCCCTGTTTGATATGACTGTATAATGCCTTCAGAAAATCCTTTAGCCTGCTGCTGCTGGCTTTATTTTTGCTTCCAACTTTGACAACTGCCAGAATTGTCAGATTAGATTTAACTTGTATACAGTGAAATAACTGGCTGTGAAACTGAAACATAACATGAAACAGTGAGAAATTGGCCTATTCCTGACCTAAAAAATAGTACAAGAAAGAGGCTTCATGGTATCCCTTAGTTTCTTAAGCTAGTTTCAGTGCAGCTCACTGAGACCTCCACTGTTACTGAGTTCCACCTACTGTCTTTTACTATCACTAAGCTCACGGTTGAAAAAGGACTCCCTGCATTTGCCAGTGGTGAGCAGCCTGCAGCCTGAGGGCCACATGTGGTCCATTAAGGTTTTCTATGCAGTCCACAAGACAGTTTGTTTACCACTGCTTATGAACACGGTTGCCAAATTCTATTGGTATCCATCCGTATCATTTTTTATACCAGTATTTCTAAAGTGTCACGCACATAGAGCAAGGGCACATGAAGGGAGGTGCCTACTGATTACACACAACATTGAGGGTGTGTGTAGACTACATGGCTCCGTCGACAGAACCATGTAAACTAGTTTACACGGTATAAGCAAAGAAGCAGGGTTTTAAATGATCCCCGCATCATTAAAATAAACATGGCCGCCATGCTGTGCTGATGATCAGCTGATCCTGCACAGCACAGTAGTCTAGACAGGGATCTGTCGGCTAGGGAAGCCTTTGCCAACCAATCCCTTATGCGTCGTGAAATAAGGTTTACAGGATCAGTCGGCAAAGGCTTCCCCAGCGAACAGATCCATGTCTAGACTGCCGCGCTGTGCTGGATCAGCTGATCGTCAGCACAGCACGGAAGCAATGTTTATTTTAATGAAGCGGGCATTATTTAAGTCTCTGCTTCTTTGCCTATGCCGTGTAAACTAGTTTACATGGCTCCGTCGACATACCCTGACTGTAAAAGCCATGTGCTTCCTCTGCATCTAATCAAAACACTGCTACGGTTCAATCTGCACCTCCCCAACCCCCCCCCCCACACACACATTTCTATGAACTCAAGTGCAGATATCAAAATTACCCAATTCTGGGGGGCCATCTTGGTTACAATAGTCTTGAAGCCCACTGAGATGATAAAGGGCCACTCATATGGTCTACTAGCTTAGGTTGCCCATTGTTGTCGTATGTGATAGCTAGAAGCAAATGTGCAGGTATTCTGAATCCAACTGGAATCATTTCTGATGGTAATGTGTTTCACTTTAATAAAAAGAGACAAGCATAAACATATTAATTTTAATCAATGGAAGTCAAATACAAGATATACTATATATATTAGTTAACCTGTGGGATCCATCTGACCTTAGGGTCTTATCTGAAGCCCACTGATCTTGATAAAGGACTTCTATTGACTTCCATTGGTTTAAATTGACCTTAACTCTTCTGTGTCTCTGTTTCCTACTTTTACATACAAGTGTCTGCAGGGCTCAATCAGTTTTGTTAAGAGAAGGTTTGAAAATGTGAAGCACTCTATAACTCTTACTACTGATAATTCACTTGTTTATTCAATACACTTCAAGTTACATATTTACATAACACATGCCAAAGGACTACTTTACTACAAGTGTATTACAGGGCGTCCCTGCTATAAGTCGCCCCAGTATACATCCATTCCTCACTAAAGTTATTGATGCTTGTAGGAACTGATGTGTTACAAGTCCTCCCATTCTCCACTCTTAAGTCATGCAATCCTCCCCCCCTTTTTTCTGGAACTGGAAGTCAGACATGGGAAAAAAATTGCCCACTTTAAGTTGTTTCACTATAAGTTCCAGTTTTTTGAAACGAACCTTAGACTTATAGCAAGGATGGCCTGTATACTGATTGAGCCTTGCAGACTCTGTGTATGTAAAAGTAGGAAATAGAGATACAGAAGAATTAAGGTGAATGGAAAACAATGGAAATCCTTTATCAACATCAGTGGGCTTTGAATCAGACTCTAAGGTCAGCTGGATCCCACAGGATGTAGTTGCCTAAATACCTTTGAAGACCTGGGCTTAAGTGACTTGTCCAAGATCACATAGCAAGTCGGTGACATTGCCCACTGAGTCTGCAACATGCTGAGCCCTGGCCTGCCAGCCTGACCTGCCCATATGCTTGGTTACTCATCATCTCCAAGAGGGGATATTGGCCGCTGCAAGTGGGAAGAGGCAAGGCAGGCAGCCAGCAGGACCTCTGGTGTTGGACCTTCCATACAGCAGTGCCAAGGAAGAACAGCATCAGCTGCCCCATCACTCAGTCAAGTTTGGTCCCAGAACCTCTCCTTCATGACAGAGGGGCCAAAGAGTGAAAACAGAGTAAGGGTATGTCTACACTAGCCCCCTAGTTCGAACTAGGGTGGCTAATGTAGGCATTCGAACTTGCAAATGAATCCCGGGCTTCATTTGCAAGTTCAAATGCCTACATTAGCCACCCTAGTTCGAACTAGGGGGTTAGTGTAGACATACCCTAAGTGTCCTTATGATTGGCACAAGGGGATCATAGCACCACTCCATTTGGAGCAATGTTGTAACCTCTATGCAGTCCATTGCAATGCCATTCATTTAGTTTTGGCCCATCTCTTCATGATGGAGGGCTAGCAGGGTCAAACTTGAATGAACAGTAGGGTGGCCAGCATTGATCTTCTTCGTTGTCACCACTGGTACATTAAGTAGTTGTAATGTTGTACAGCTATGGAAGCTGCTGGTTTCCACTCAGCAAAGCAGCTTACTATTCTAGAACTGCCTTTCTCTGATCCCTTTACCAAAATATCAGCATTGGAAACATCAAAGAAGCATCATAGAACACAAAGGGCATCTTACTGACCCCTTGGTTCAGGGGGCGTATCAGCTGGGTTGGGAAAATGAAGTTAAAAATGGGAGTGAAGAACATGGGATGGATAAGGACTTTTCTCTTTTAAGGAAAGGAAAGAGAAAGAAAAGATAGATGGGGAGAGATCTAAATAATCTCTTCATTGAGAGGAATTATTGCACCTATACCATAAAACAGTCAGGGTAAATGTGTAATGATTCAGGACATGCCACATGTTTCCGATGTTTGTTTCAAATTTAGTGGGTAAGGAAATTAGCATAGTGACTTTCCCCTCTAAACATTCTAAGGAAGCTCGTCAAAAATTTTTGAATGAAAACTTCAGCACCAGAATTTTCCATAAAAACATATGAATTTTTGTCTTTTCTTTTGCTTTGCTTTTTTTGCTATAGGAAAGTTTCTAATTTCATTTCCATATTTGGTGTTTTGTTTTGATTTTTTTTGGAAACTGAAAAATGTTGATACACCAATTCAGTTTTTTAATTTTGTGGTGTTTTCCCCTTTTATTTACTCTCTTTTAACCTTTTTCCTGCAGGGAAATAAAAAGGAGGGAGCAGGTATATAACATTTATGATAAAATGGAGAAAATCCCAGTTTTCACATTTTTTTAACTTTCTTTTCCAGGTGGACAATATTTTACATCCAGTTGTCACCCATTAAGAAGTTATTATTTGAAACCCTCTACTACACAGTTATATCTGGCATTAGCACACTAGTATAGTTAAAATACAAAATGATATATACAAAATGAGTGTATGCTAATAGCTGGCAAATTTTGACTTTAACAGTGAGGCTACTTCTAAACTACGATCATCTTGCGGAAGAGCAAATGAAAACGGAGCACTCATTTTCATAAGTCGTGTTTTCATTTGCATTTCCTCTTTCTTTCCTTTTTGCGCAAGAGGTTTTTGTGCAAAAAAGCACTGTGTAGATGGCTCCTTTTTGCACAAAAAAACCTTTTGTGCAAGAGCCGTTCTTTTTTTGAGGAAGAACAGCTCTTGTGCAAAAGGGGGTTTTGCGCAAAAAGGTGCAGTCTACACAGCGCTTTTTTGTGCAAAAATCTCTTGCACAAAAGGCAAAGGAAGAGGAAATGCAAATGAGATCACGACCTATGCAAATGAGCTCTCCATTTGCATTTGCTCTTCCACAAGAGTTGTGTAGTATAGATGTTGCGTGTGTAACCTATATATTTTTAAAAGATTTGAAAGCAACACCTACACTGCATGTACATTTCTATAGCTGTAAAAAGTAGATGGCTGCATCTAGACTGGCAAGTTTTTCTGCAAAAGCAGTTGCTTTTGTGGAAAAACTTGCCAGCTGTCTACACTGGCCACTTGAATTTCCACAAGAACACTGACTTTCTACTGTCTGAAATCAGTGCTTCTTGCAGAAATGCTATGCTGCTCTTGTTCAGGCAAAAGCCCTCTTGTGCAAATACTTTTGCTCAAGAGGGCCAGTGTAGACAACACGGTATTGTTTTGCGCAAAAAAGCCCCGATCGCAAAAATGGCGATCAGGGCTTTCTTGCAGAAAACCGCGTCTAGATTGGCACAGACGCTTTTCTGCAAAAAGTGCTTTTGCGGAAAAGCATCCGTGCCAATCTAGACGCTCTTTTCCGCAAATGCTTTTAACGGAAAACTTTTCCGTTAAAAGCATTTGCGGAAAATCATGCCAGTCTAGACGTAGCCATCGATATGTATTAAACATGATATTCTGCCTAAATACAAATTTTAATATTGTTAAATTCACACAGATTTTCCCCCTTTTTACTGTTACAGAAGTGTTGAAATATTTAAAAGATTCTTAAGAGCAATCCTGCTGCCTGTTACCTCAGCTGAACTACATTAGTTACATCTCAGCAGTCAATACTAGCACAGTAGACCTAGTTTTCACTGGTATTTCCTCATATGACCCTTCTTTAACAGTGAAATTAATCTATTGAAGAACAGAGATAAGATTTCCAGGTTTCTATGCCAATTGACTTTATGCCTCACTATTGAATTACCATACTGATTTAATTTGATTTAGTTTGTCCTCAACGCTGGAATGTACCATCAAGCCAGATCTCGGACTATAGATGAAGTGCACCTAGCTCGTGTTTGTGTGCATGTGCGCAAAGCAGCTTAACACTTTCCTTAGCACTTTCTGAGCCTTGTTCAGCCCTGAGCAAGGTCAGTGTTCGGTCAACAGAGTATAAGGCTACTCTAACTGGCAGTGACCCCAGAAGACCAAAAATGCATTAATGACAAACCACAGTGGCATCCTGATCATGACCCCTTCTCCCACTAGGGAACAGTTTAGTTTCCTGGAGACAGCAATTTGGTCTAATTTAATTTATTTTATTTAGTGTGCAAGTGCTAGTGGCCAGTGATATTCAGGAGGTCAGAGTAGATGATCTTCTGGCTTACACTTTATTACTCTTCCAACAGGAATGGGAGTGGCTAGGAGTATGTGCTTCAATGTGTGATCCACCCTGAAGCAGTTAAAAGTTTAAAGGCCAGATTACACTATCGCCTGCAATACAACACAAACTCTGGCTCTAGTGCCTATATTCTGGTATCATTCTTGGGCGTTATATGTTAGTGGCCAAGAGAGTGGAAACTCATGGCTGGATCACCTTATGGTATTTGTTAAGAGTCCCTGTCCGATGGCTCTGCAACTTGCACTAGCCCACGCCAAGAAAAATGACAAATTTTGAATATCCTATTCTCTGTGTCTTTTGGTGAAGTTATTGTTATTTTTTATATTTATGTTTATTTTTAATGTCTATGTGCTAGCACCTTTTCTCCAAAATGCTGGAGAAGCATCACAGACGTGCAAATTAATACATAATAAAAATAATTAATAATAATAATAATAAAGTATTAATAATTAATAAATAGTGAATGGCTGGGAGTCTTGCATAAGAGCATAATATTGGGTGAAAAGGAATAAGAGTAAGAAAAGAATATTATTTGAGAAAAAGCAAAGAGAGAGGTTGGAATTAAACATAAAATGACAAGGAGTCAGAAAAAATGAGAGTGGGAAAGATAATCTCAAATACTTGGGTCTTGAAGGGAAAAAGGCAAGATCTTTATGATCTACTTAGAGAGCAAATTCTTTGGGACAAGGATCATGTTGTTTGTATAGTGCCTAGCATAGTGTCCTAGGACACATCTAAAATTTCTAGAAATAACTACATTTCAAATAAAAAAATAGAAATAATAATAATTGGGGGGGGGGAACCCCTAGCAGACTAATCATTGCTAAAGAGAGACGCAGAAGAAGAAAAGGTGAAAAAATACATGAAGAAAACAAATGAAAAGAAAAAGACTGAATTTCTGCAAATACTACAAATTTGTCCACAAAAATAATGGCTAAGTTATAAAAAGGTGAGGTGTAATGAAGAGAGAGAAATTAGGTGGCTGAGGAGATGAAGACAGTTGAATATGGAGATGGATACTCAAATAATAACACATGGAATTAGGTTTTAGTAAAAAGGTTGTTTAACGAACAACAGAGGATGGAAATTCAAAAGTGTAAAATGGGGGATCTATGCAGGTATTGCTGCCAGCAGCAGTCTAACTAGTGAATTTCAATGCACTGAATTCACTGAGCTCAGCAAGGGGTAGTGGAAAGCAAAAGTTAGTAAGAGGAATTTTGGAAGCATTTCAGTACTTCTCACACTAATGAGCAGTCCATTTATGAGACAAATGAAATAATGAATGAACTGGCCCGCTTGACTCTTGCAGTTGTCATGCATTAAGTGGTTTAAATTTAGTTACTTTTTAAGAAAAGAAGAAAGCATGTACTGCCTAGATTTCACAGCTTACTGGGAGGCTTCTGGGTAAGGTATTCCTCTATAAATAATATGAACTGCATTACTCTAATGCAATGAGTTAAGTATTTTCAGTCTAATTTCTGCAGACCTTGCCTATTTTGATGTATTTACAGAAACACTTTACTCTTTGTATATGTCAATATTTAAATGTTTTTTTACAGGGGTCATAGAATTACAAGATTCTGTAGAGAACACTGTAACAATTCAAGGTTCTCAAGGAATATCTTGAATATTAGAGAGGGTTTCTGACTTGCCGTCTTACTGACTAATGTCATATTATTTTCTTTTCTTGTAATTAAATTCCACTTTTCATTCTTGCTGCACTGTGAAAATCATAGAGTTATCTTGCTGCTGCTACTTTAGTAGAAAATGTAGGCATGAATTGTGACATGCACTTTCATGCACAATCCATGAAACAATGTCATCTATGACCTTTGTGAGATCTTCCAAGGATGGGGCAGTATTGCAGTACATTGGAAATTGCGTTATAAACTTCCATTTCACATTTGCGAAAGTGGGGCTTAATGTAATTCTCTACATTCTTATTTTTTTATTCTCCCAAATTCATTTGTGGTCTGCTTCATGTGGTTCCTTCCCTCAGCCTTTAGTTATAGGTGGGTCTATGCTCAATTGTCCTTATACTAGCAATATGTGTGCATCTTGTAACTTCTGCCACAAATGAAACAGGGGTCCCAGAGACGACACCCTAGTTCACAACACAACACATCGCTGATTCATTTCCAGGGCATGATCCATTCTCCAAACTGTTGTTTCCTAACTTTTGAGCACTTAATTTTGCAACATTAATCTTATTTTTGTGTGTGTGTGATATGCTTAGATATAAAACAACTGTTGACAGAAGCACAGCCATTATACAAGCAGAAATACTTGCCTCATCATATTGCAGTGCTGTATTTTTCAGCTAAACTATGTTCCCACAAAGATTGTGATCACTTCTTCTGTTCTCCTTCCATACCTTTTAAAAATGTACTCTTCTGCCGTGGAAAAAGAAGGCAAAGGGTGGGATTGGGGGGATAAGTGTATTTGTGATCTATTTTCCATATGTGCCATAAAATTTACGTCATTGCGGGAGTGGAGCAAAGGGCGTCTGCCGCAACTTTACATAAATCCATCATAATCCTCCTAAATACAACAAAAGATTTATTTCTGTACTCACATATTTTTTCCATCTTAAATTATGCATCATGTGCTCCTGCTGTGGAGAATAGCATTGATCCTGTCTCTTGCCAAATATCTGTATAACATAACCATTTACTCAGATGTCAGCCTTTTCCCCCCAAAAAATCACATGACACCTGGTGTATGTAGTAATTATAAAACAACTTCCAGATTGTTTTTAAGTCACTGTTTTAACTTCTAAATTTTGCTCGTTTATAATGCAGCAGCACTACAGAGTATGAATGACCTATAATCAATTCAGTCTTCTAACATGGACTTTCCTAAATGTATCCGATATCCTGCTGTGCCAGGGTACAGTACTGCCACATTGTAAATATCTTATTTTAAGTCACATGGCTGTAATGCCATGACACAACTAGGCAGAAATCCAATTCACGCTCAGGAGGAGAAAAGCAAAAACAAAAAAGATGTTTTTGTTTCAATTTAAATTTGGTTTTCAACTGAGATTAATAGAATAACATAATCTTCAACAGGTTTGTATGTAAATGGTTAAATACATTTGTTCTCATTTAAAAACAAAAACAAACAACACCAGCTTCACCAGGCATGACCCTCATTTTCATCTCAAGTCAGTTCTAGTTATTCCTACAGGCACTGTGAATTTATATAAAGTTAATACAGATAACCAAAACTCTGTTCTAATGTGAGTTGCTTTAAGATTGTGTCAACGTGTCATGGCAGGTTAATATTAGATTTTTATTTATGTGTATGAGATTTAGCTGTAATGTGTCTCAACTTCTAAGTGTATAAACTTCATACAATTTGAACAGATCTGGCCAGAAGTCAATGTGTGAGTGAAGCAAAGGATCAGCTTTACATAGTGAATGAAGTCTCCCTTTAAAGAAATCAATATTTTTCATTCTCTTCCCAAGATTGCCTTGGTTTGGTGTGAGTCAGTATAGGTCAGTGAGTATATCCCCCAAATTAAGATTTTCTTTTTAATTTGTATGTGGGATTTGCATTGGCTCAGGTATGTCCTGCACAGCAATAATATGAACTTTGTTCAGTAGACCATTTTTCTATAATCATCACACACTAGATTCATTATGCATAGTGCATCTTCCTATTCAATCATTACTGCTGAAGTTAGGTGAGTTATTTTTGAACATCTTTACATAATCCACTGCTGATGATATGGTCCTTCTCTGTGCCCAGGACACAGAAAATATGGGTCTTTTAAACCTCTATTTAGAGAGCTTTTGCTCATGGTATGTCTAGACTGCAGAGTTTTTCCAGAAAACAGCTTTTTTCTGGAAAAATGACACTTACGTCCACATTGCTATTGCATTCTTTCAACAGAAAGGTGAAAGAACGGCGGGTTTTTTCTGACAGCGGTAAACCTCTTTCTACGAGGAAGAAGCCTTTTTCAAAAAAAGCTCTTTCAGAAAAAGGCGTGTGTGGATGTGGAAGAGAGTGGTTTTTTGAAAGAAGAGGCCTCCAGGAAAAAGCACAAGTGCTCTGGTGGCCACTCCATCCAAAGTAATGATAACTGAAATGCAAGATAGCGTCCAATCAATGTGGACGCTATCTTTTGAAAAAGCAGATGGCTTTTTTATTGTGCTTTCACTGTGTAGATGGTCTCTTTTGAAAAAAGTTTTTTCTGGAAGATCTCTTTCAAAAAAGCTTCTTCCGAAAGAAGCCTGCAGACTAGATGTAGCCTCACCCTGTAGTAGATGGTACATTTGGCAATGGAGTTCCTGATTCAGTCTCCAGCAAATCAGCCAAAACAGAGACAATCACATTTACTCCTTGTAAAGAGCTCCTTCACTGGCAGGGAGCCTAACAAATATTCATTTTTGGGTGAGGTAATAGAATCTTGATTATAATAGAAGTATCCTAGTGGAGAGATTTCCCATTAACAAGTATGGTAGTGTCGTTGTTGCTAGTAACATTTGGAATAAAAGAAAAGAACAGAGACACGTGACAACTAGTGAAAGGCTGTGCACATAACTGAAAGGAGTTACACAGACATGCTGCAATAGCACCGTTTGCTATAGTTCTGTTGGTCTCAGCAGACTTACTGGATTTCCTGAGAGCCACCTTCCTTCCACCTGTCTCTCCATCCATAGCCATTTGGGAAGGGGGATACCTTGTGCACTTTAGATATTCCAGTTATTTCTCTTTTTCAAGAACCCCTCCCTCGTGATGGAAAACATTAAATAGGATAATTCATCTACTAAACTAGATGGTTTTCTTTGATGAGGCATGCAGGTAAAGGAAGTTATCCTTTTCTGCCCCAGGATCAGCCTTTGGAGGAACTGTGATTCTCTCACCTCATTGGGCTAATGGTTATGGGGGGAACCCATCATTTCTTCCTCCTATGGCAACTTTGTATAGGTTTTGGCATGCTCTGAGCACATTTACCAATCAGGCTCTAAAAGCAAGACACCAGGGGAACACCTAAATTGTAAATCACATTGAGGGTTAGATGTAAGTTAGGTGCCAAGCTTCTGGGCAGTGTCACGCTAGAAGCAGCTGTATATATGTCTGGCCAGTGAAAATTAGGTTCCTTGGAGATTTTAACAGTGGGGAACTTTGGCACTTAGGGACTTTAGACACCTATAGAATTAGGTGACAGTTTGGCCAGAATTTTGTGAATGTCAGTGGTGCCTAAATATTGGATTTAGTCACCTAATATGGCAGGTAGGCAGTTAGGTCCTTCTTGCAAATCTCAGCCTGGGTTTCCTTTCTCATCAAACAATGTCTGTGACCATGCTATTCCAAGGTAATATAGAGTGGAACCCACAGCAGTACCCACATCCCTGCAGATGATCTCTTCTTGAAGCTGGATTGTTCTTTCTTAGGGTACGTCTACAAAGCAGGGTTAAATCTGAAACAAGCTATGAGCTATGTCAATTGCGTAACTGAAGTCAACGTCGCTTATTTTGACTTTTTGGCCCTGTCTGCACAGCAGTAAGTCCGAGAAAGAGCACTCTTCCTCCAACTTCCCTTAATCCTTGTAAAATGAGGGTTACAGGAGTCAGAATAAGTCCTTTAGGTGGACATTATTTCAACATTATGTCAAAATAACTTTGTAGATGCGGACTATGTTATTTCGGAATAAGGTCAATTATTCCAAAATAACACTGCTGTGTAGACATACCCTTCATCTATATTATCTTTATAAAGGGTTTTCCAGTATCTGATCCAAAGTGTATGGCAAATACATTTTCTTGCATTTACTGAAGGGAGGAGGGAGCTTCCACGGACTTTGCTGTGGGAAGTGAGATCTTTGGACCCTGATCAACATAATTAATGTTCAGTGTGCTTCATGGATTGAGGCATTTTTATGTAACTAATCTCTCTCTCTCTCTCTCTCTCTTAAAATCAGTCACACAACAATAGCTGAAGAAAACAATTTTTATTGTCTTTAAACCTGTCTCCAAATTTATTTTCTCTTTCTGGGTAGAAGGTCTCCATAACAAGTCTCAGACCTGAAATTTTCTCAAAACATAATGTAACAAATATTTGAAAATTAGACTTGCTAATGAAAACCCAAACAGAAAGCTTGCAAAAGGCCATGTGCCATCCACAAAGGGATGCCCACTGACTATACATTGCAATCCATTTTTAAGCTTCCTTTACCGTATTCAGCACACAAGTATCTCCATGTTAAGATACTCCTTAGATCCATTCCTGAAATCCACTAGGAAATCTTAAAGCGCTAGATGACTCATGTTTTAACTCTTCAAGTTGTTTTCATATCCAATACAGCTATTTCCCACTAATTCTACTCAACACAATAGCTCAATTTTAAATGGGAGTTGCTCAACTAGTTCTCTGTATATCAAACTGCAAATACAGCCTTGTGTCCAGGCACTTAAGAGGCATTCCCATTCTTCACTTCCAAAACTTTACTGTTTTCCAAGCTCAAGCTCATCTGAAGAAGTGGGTTTTGCCCACGTGAGCTCATGATACTGTACATTGTTTTAGTCTTTAAGGAGCCTCAGGACTACGTTTTCAAAGTTACAGACTAACATGGTTACCCCCTCACTTCCAGTGAAGTGTTACCCCACTTTATATTGCTACAGTGTTGTCATAAATTTCTTCATATTGTCTCCTAGTCTGTCCTAATACTTTAAGCTGTACAGTAGCTATCTAATTCTAATTAACTAGGTTTTGGGGATGACATATTTCTCAGGATTTTCTTCTGCTTGATCACACCATCACTTCCCCCTGTAAACAAAGCACACAGTGGGTGATGATTATGATAGCTGATTAAAATAAGTAAACAGATTGGAGGACATTAAAGTTTTATGCCTCCCTACCATCTGCTTCCCCTTCGCACTGTACAGATTACTGTACATATTGTACACAATTGATTGTGTTTCCACTTCAGTAGCAAGACACCATGGCACGCCATCAGTGGTTGGAATAGTTCACGCAAATGACTGCTGAGCCTGCTTTAGGTAGAGACATGGCTAATATTCTCTTTGTTTCTCATATGATGCTGGCATTGATTTCATTATGATACATCTTAATAATGGCATTGAAAGGAAAATATGAGCAAAATAGTGGATACTTTGTTTCAACACTAAGAAAACTGTTCATAAACACTCAAAGAATGGAGCTGATCAGTATACATTAGGAATTACACCATTGATTATAATGGTGTTACACTGGTGTAAAACTGGTGGAAATGAGAGGAGAATCAAATCCAACAAAAACTGCCATTACCTCATCTTTTCTTTGATTTTTACATGACTTCTGGATCTATTATGTTATCTCTACATGCTCGTGTCTTCTTAATATAGATTTCTGATGCAGATACAGGAGTGTAACTTGAGCAATAATACTTAGAGTACGGCTAGACTACAAGTTTTTGTCAGAAGAGGCTTTTCCCACATTTGGCCCATCTAGACTGGTCAAAATGTTGGGAAAAAACCCTCTTTCAGAAGCTCCCTTCTTCCACATAGAACAAAGCATAAAGGGGCTTGCAAAAGAGCGTGTTTGCTCTTCTGCAAAAAAAAAGAAGATGAGCAAATACGTTCCTTGGACGTGGTAGACTCCCGAACCTCCCCCTTCCTCCTGCAGTCTAGCCGTACCCCTAGGATTAGATTGTCATATCTTTAATATATCTAGTAATTTATTCCTCAGGTAATTGTATTGAAATATGTAATATACAGTCAACATGATTAAGGGAATTTCAATGAGACCTGTAATAAATTATATCAATGGTTTGTTTATTTTCTTTCACAGCATAAGAGTGAGAGAGAGAGAGGGAGAGAGGATATGTCTACACTTGTCCCCTAGTTTGGACTAGGGAGTCAAATGAAACATACCGAAGTTGCTAATGAAGCACGGGATTTAAATATCCCGTGCTTGATTAGCATATTCACAGACGGTCGCCTGATTTAACTAGCTGCATCTACGGTAGTCTGATCCAAAACCCTTCCCTCAAATTAACTATTATTCCTCATGCAATGAGGAGTAATAGTTAATTCAAGGGAAGGGTTTTGGATCGGACTACCACGTCTACACGTGGCAAGTTAAATTGGGCAACCGGCATTTTAAAATGGAGACTGGCCACGAATATGCTAATCAAGGGCGGGATATTTAAATCCCATGCTTCATTAGCAACTTCGGTATGCATCATTTGCCTCCCTAGTCTGAACTAGGGGGCAAGTGTAGCCATACCCAGAGAGAGAGAGAGGACAAGGAACAGAACAGAGAGTGCCTAAATCTCCTTCAGAGAACACTGAGTCACATCCCAGGAGAAGAAGAATAGAGAGAACCATCCTCCTCAACTCATCCCTAGGTAAAAGATGCTATTCAGTATATTTTCATAAAATTATGCACTGTGGCACCTTTCATTCACACAGCTTATGAATATTAATTAATTGAACTTTGTGGATCCTTTGTAGAACAGAGTATTATTGTGTCCATCTGTAACACAGCATAACTCACCACCACGGCACTGCCTGTTGGTCACTTTGGGAATGAGCTCTTCAGTGCTGGATTAGCTTTTCATTGTTTCTGGCTAGTTTCTCACCTGCTGTTACCTGTGAATGTCTCCACCACTTTATTTAGGACACACATTCATCCCAGAACCCCTAATATCCCTTATGCCCACCTTGCCTCAGTGACCCACTGCCAGTCTTCATCTAGCCCCTTACCTCAGGGGCAAACTACAGTCTGGAATGGCCACTCATCACTGGCAAGGGGGTGTGGACTTGCTGCTTATCCTGGCTGCTTCTCTGTAGCCCTAGTACCCTGAGGCCTTGCTTCAGGCCCTGCAGCATGGGAGCTTGCTTGGCCAGAGCTTCCCTGGCTCTGCCTGCCTTTCCCCAGCCCTACTCTAAGTCAGGAAAATCTCTAGTTTCCCTGGCAGCTAGGTCCCTCTCACTCCACCACTGGAGCAAGAATGGGTCTGGCTCCTGTCCAGGAGGCTTTATTTATACTGCTCTCAGCTGGGCCCTAGTTAGCTAACACCTGCAGCAGCTGCTGGCTCCACAGCTTCACCACTCCTGCCCTCTCCCAGGCTGGGTTTTAACTCTTTAAAGGACCAGTGTAGAGCAGACACATCACACCAGCTTACAAAGACACTTAAATGCAGAGATAATAGAGTAACAGAAATATAGGGCTGGAAGAGAAAATGAGAAGTCATCAAGTCCACCCCTTGTGCCGCGACAGGACTGAATAAATGTAGGCCATCCTTAACAGGTATATTTCCAATGTCTTTTTAAAACCTCCAACTTTAGGGGTTCCACAACATCTTTGGTAACTTACTCTAGTATTTAGCTAACCATAGAGTTATCATGGTCATAGGCATCACAAAGAGAAATATGATCTACAAAGCTGAGTCTGGTGTGAATTGAAAGATCAGAATGATGCTGAAACACACAATTGCTTTCTCTTTAGCTCTGTTCCTATAGTTGGATGTTCCAAGGCAGACCTTGCAACTGCTTGGAACACCATTGACTTCAACTTGATGAAGACTCACTGGAGATGATTTCTATATGACAATCTTTCTATCAGCTTTAGATCATCAAACTAATTGAACAGTTGGCCATAGAACAGCACCTGCCATCTTTTTTATATAAAAGAATATGACCAATCCCAGATTTTGGGTTGGGAAGGCTCATAATGTGAACTCAGTTCTAAATTTCAAATATGATCCTTTCCCTATAGTTGGATGACACCTGTGACTCTCCACTCCTGGCGGGGAGAACCAGAATCTTGAGTAGCTTGGAACTTTGGGGGATTTTTCATAATATAAAAAATTGTAGTCACTGTTTCACTATAATCCTGTGGAAGGTTAAGTGTAAATATTAGCTATATTAATAAACTAATGTTTTTATAAATTATGGTCTGAATTTTATGAAGAATCATATTTACAAATTCATGTTCTGAAATAGCTATTCCATTTGAGAAATTAATTATGTTAATGCTTTTAACAGCAACTTATTAAGTGTGCATTTATGAGGTTCCATTTTTAATCAATTTGTGAGGAAATTAGCCCAGTCATGGTTAGTTTTTTATAAGACATCGGGTCATTTTCATACATGAATTAAAAACAATGTATCATAGATAATCATTCTGTTGACCATGCTCACTGAAGATAATTTTTTACCAATAATCAAATCACAGATCATGAAATCACTTAAAGAATGGTTCAGTAATGATGTAAAATGATATGACATAGATCAAAATCTTCCAATTTTAAAATTTAATCCAGAATTTTGATTGGTGAATATTCGTAATGTGAAACCCGATCTAAATTTCATGTATATGCATGTTTATACAAAGCAGAACTCTGGAAAGCACCTGACAAGTATCCTTGAATTTTAGAAAGTCTCAGAGGAGTAGCTGTATTAGTCTATAATGAGTAGTCCTGTGGCACCTCAGGGTACATCTTCACTCCCTGCACTGGAAATCAATGTTCTGGCATTTGATTAAGTGGGTCTAGTAAATCAAACACTGAGGGTAGCTCCAGTCATCATAAAGGAAACCGATGGGAGCATTTGCTCCCATTGGCCTCTTGCAGTGGGGATGGCACCAAGTTTGGTTTAAGGCTGTGGTCACCAACCCATCGATTGTGATATACTGGTTGATCTTGGGGGCCCAACCAGTTGATTGTGAGGCTTTTGGGGGGCCCCTCCTCACTGCCCCCACCTTCTAAGATGAATGCCGTGCTGATGCTACCTCCAGGAACAATGAAGGTAGCATGGGCTTCCAGCGAGGTGGGGAGAGTTCTGCAGCCGCACACTTGGTACCAGAAGTGCGCGGGCTGCTCTTCCTCCCCCCTGAACAGCTAAAATGTGTGGTACCTAAAATGCTGGTCCATCGCATGCTGGGGACTTTGTTCCCCTGCTGCCTTCCTGCACGCGGGGAAGGGGTTGGCTGTCCTGGACTGCACCGGCGCTGGCTGCTCAGGCAGCACATGCTGCCGCAGGGAGGGGAGGAGTAAGGTGCAAGCTTCCCGAGCAGTTGCGGTTGGCGTGATCTGGGACTCCCTCCTCCCCCGCAGGCAGGCAGCAGGGGAATAAAGTCCCCAGCATGCCGGCTCCAGCTGCTCAGGCAACGCGTGCTGCCCAAGCAGTTGGGGCTGGCATGGTCTGGGACTCCCCCTTCCCACAGCTGGAGCCAGTGCGGCCCGGGACTCCCTCTCCTCCCATTCCCAACCCACACAGGAAGGCTTCAGGCACACAACAAACCAGGGTTTCAGGTACGGTGCTACTGTTTAGGTCTTGGGGGAGCAGCCCACATGCTTCCTGGGCTTCTGCAGGATCCCCAGGTACTGGTCCCTGTCCCCTCCCCCTGCCCAGATCCTCACAAGTACCCTGCCCCACCACCCACTGGCACCCTATCCTCTGTCCCAGGCCCTTGCCCCGGTACCCACTGGCCCCGTCCCTTGCCCCAGCCCCCTGTCCCTTGCCTCAGCACCCATTGGCACCCTGCCCCAGCACCCTGTCCCCTGTCCTGGCATCCAGTCTGTTGCCCCAGCACCTACAAGCACCCTGTCCCCTGCCCTAGCACCCATTGGTACCCTACCAAGCATGCTGTCCCCTGTCCCGGTACCTTTCCCCAATACCATGTCCCCTGCTCCCACCAGCACAGTTGGGGCCACATTAGTGAGGCTTGTGAGGATTTTGGAGGAATTTTTATTTTTCATCTCACCTGTGTGGCCCCAACTGACTTTTCTGTGGGTCAGTGACCCCTGACTCAAAACAGGTTCCCTGCCCTTCTCATAAATAAAGACAATGCTGAAACTTTTTGTGTTTGATGTAGTATTTTATTTAAAAATGAAGCCTGGCCAGTGACTAGGACAGTTTGTAAAAATAGGTCTTCTTCCATTTCCAGAATTTCCTGCTCTGATCTGGCAAAAAAAAAAAAAAAAAGCAAGAATAACCTTTCCTATGGCTTTCCTTCACTTCCTCCTCTTATTCCAAGATTTTCTTGAATTCAAAACTAATTCAATTTGAGTTTTGGATAAATGTTAGCCAAGGATTTTAGGAGGTGTGGGGGAAGGAGGGATAAGAAGCCTCTTATCTTTTCAAAACCAGTTGACCCATTCTTTTATAGGTGTCTTCCTCCCTTCTCAGAATATGATGAATTTGCTTATCATTTCATGGAAGGCCCTGAAATGTTTTTAAAAATACATTATCTTCTTCTCTGAGTAAAATAACAGTGAGGGAAACAAACTAAAGTTGTGGATGTCATCAGCTATGTCAGAAAATTCCATCATAGTTTTAAATGAAACAGTGATAAACTGCAGTAATAAATATGCTGCAGTGGAGGTCCACCAGTCAACCGGTTAATATTGCTTTTAATAACTTCAAAGGGAGTATCTCATGGGAAGGATGACCATAGTAAACATCCACGAGAGGTCTCACTGTCCATGAAAAAGGAAACTTGTTTAATTTTTGGTGTAACACAACTTATTGCAGCTTCACAGTTGCTTTCAGTGACTCAAGGTTATTATTCTGTATTTTTAACTGATGGGAGTTGAAGCTTTTGTCAAGAAATAAACAGTGAAATCTGCAACACATACAGTCAACCCCCAGGCTAGCAGTAGTGCCTGATTATGATAAAGCATGTCATATAGGATGTGTTCAGAAGCTAATGGAGAGATTGAAAGTCAGGTGATTTTTGTTAAGATATTAATTTTAGAAAATATTAGCTCGAGGCAATGTAGTGGCCTTGTGTTCATTTTCCATGTGAGTGACCTGGGTTTGATTTCTGGAATCAGTCTCTTGTTGCATGGGCCACAGAAATCAGCAACATGTGGAGTCAGCAAACTAAGTTTCTGGAAGACAAACAGTAACTCCACAGACTGTTGTAGGTGCAGCAGAAAGCTACAGATTCTTCCATGCAACCACAGGAAGGTCTCCATAATGGGAAGAGAGAAATCAGTGGATATTCTGTAAAGGCCTTGGTGGAGATAATTACTAGGTCATGGTGCATGAGGATGGAGCCTACTTAACTTTTAGAGATGATCAAAATGATTCCACATAAATAGTCTGGGGAAAAGCAGAAGGTCCTGATTAGTGTTGTAAGTATGGAATATGTTCAAAATTAGGTGTGTTCTATGGAGAAATAAAGGCATTACTGCTATTGGACTGCTTGTCAGGCTGACAAAGGATAACAATATTTCTGTTTGATTTTGGTGAATTCAGAGAATGAATGCATATAAAGAGGCAGATTTTCCTTACACAGATTTTCCTTAAACATAAATACCCACAGCTATTAATTCAGGGCTAGTCTGAAGTATTTGTTTTGAGTGTATAAATTTCTATTTGTGTTCTTATGGGTTTTTCCTGCGATTCTGACCATACACACTATATGTTTTTTAGAATGTAGGCAAATAAATTCTGCATTTGTACTACTGACTATGAAGAGAATGTACCAGACACTTTCAGACTTGGCGGCTAGCACTGAAAGGTGAAGAGAGTTCAGAATTAAAAATGTTGTTGAGACTGGTGTGGAATGTTTGTCTGAGTTTACCAGTGGGGTATTAGGTTCACTAATGTTCTAACACAGACACAACAAAGAGTAACTCAGAAGTGGTGGCATAGTGAGTAACCTGCTCCCAGCCACAAACAGCTTTGCTGTCTGCAGTACAGATGATTAACTGTCCTATTTTTATTCAATCCTGTTTGCTAGCTCTCTAAGCCACAGACAGTTAACAGAAATTATTCTTCTACCCCCGTTTAAGCTATTGCCTGTGAGCTCATCATGCAATGACAGTTTGATTCAAGAATGTACAAACTAATAAATATTGACACTGAGTTTAAGTGACCTATTTGTTTTAGACCTTGTAGATTTATTAAAACATTTGCAATGTGGGATTTAACCTGACTGTAAGTTACTAAAACAACAACAACATCACACTGTCAACAAACTTAAGTACCCAGAGCAGGATGTGAAGCAAGCTTTGTAACAGGTAAGGATCAGGAGAAGCCTAATACATTTCACTTAGACAGATTTATTGATATATTAGTGGTCTTCTACACATTAGAAAATTAGCAGAGCCAAGTCAGTTCTGGGAAATGTATTCTGTAATTTGAAAATCAACTCAGATGGTCCAGTTGCAGTTTCTAAAATTAGAGGACAGCAGAGACAAACATTTTAACAAACAGTAAAACTGGGTTTCAAGTAAATCTTTTTTTCTCGTTCTTTGACTGATTAAATTGTAATCCCCCCCCCCCATTTTTTTCAGTTGAAGTGACTTTATGTTGGTCAGGTCATATATATATTAGAAGATATACCTAACAATGCTCAGGTTCTCAAATAATTGTTGTTTGTCTTCATTTAAATCATTCCTCTGGAATGGGGTTGGAGTTGTAGACTGCCCCGGGAGAGAGGACAACCCCAGTCCTCTCTCACCATGGCAGCATGAGGCCAAATGAGAAGCGTTTGTCCATGGCCATTTTAGCTGCAATGGGCACAGCCAAGGGAGGAATGTATGTCACACTCTCTGAAATATATACTAGATTTCACTCTGAAATATATACTCCCTTTCTCTACCTTTGCCTCCTGCTGCCCCAATGGCATTATAGCTGTCCTGGTCCCCATCTCTGGCCCTTTGCTGCCCTCTATGGTGATTATATGATATAACGATCCCTGCAGGAGACCCTTCCCTTTCTGTTTGATGAGAAACTATCACATTCCGGGCACATCCGATTGTCCTGGCACAACAAAACCTTACCTTTTTCAAAGTTACAATAGGAAGAGTCTGCGTATCAAATTTGGTGGTCCTAGCTCTTATAGTTTATGAGGAGTTCTTGAACAGAGGCACAGACAGATGGACGAAATGACAGACAAACAAATATATAGTAGATATATATAATTTATATTCACATACACACCCTTGTTCCCTAGTGTTAATGAAATATCATTTTGGATATCCTTCTGCATTGTCACATTTTGGCTGCCTCCACTTATTTACAGTATGGGGAAGAGTAAACAATATATGCTACTTTCTGTCTGCTATTGGTTCTGGAGCAATAGATCCACACTGTTTATGGGCCACTCACTATTCCTACCTAATACTTTAGCCAGCCAAAATCCTATTTGTCAAATTCCTGCACAGATTCCTGCTGCAGAGCTTGCTTCTACAGCACACAGAATATAGAGTCCTCTCTTTAGGCTCCCCTCTGTCCAGAGTCTGGGCATATCATTTTGACCCTTACACAGTCCTGTATAGGCAGCACAGGATTGTAAAAGGTTTTCATTAATTTGGAATACTTTACAACATTATTTATCATGTATAGAGCATTTTGCCTTTTCAAAGCATTGTACAGGCATAAATTAATTAATCCTCACAAAATGTATCCTCATTTTATAGATAGAGGCAGAGAGATTCAGTGATTTCCTCAAGGCTACACAACAAATCACAGTGACGGAGTAGGGAATAAATACAACTCACCCATCACTCTAATATTATGAAGATAGTTCTATGTAACTTTGCCAGTATTTGATCTGCTCAGTTTACATATTTCTTCACTCTCCTTCTCCACATCATTTTCACAGTGGCTATCAGGGCTTAATATAAAGGATATTCTCACGTCACATCCCCTCAGTTAAGGGAGAATTTATGAAGTCAATCTACCTTACTAACAAAAGTAACCACTAGAAAGTTTGAGAAGAGACTGTATTATTCTTTCCAGGAGAATTGATGAGAATGTGTGTGTGTGTGGGGGGGGGGGGGAGGGGTTGTTTTTAAATCATAGAACATATTGATGAAATGGAAAAAAAGGTTTTGTTAAAATATTCTCTGGGAGGAAAAAATACGTGTTAGAGAAAAATTTTCCACAAGCCCTGGTCTCATTTCCTATTTTCTTTCTTGCACATCCACACCCCACCAGTTTACAAAAAAGGGAATGCAGTTGGCCAAAGTATTAAAGTAAGTACTCTGCAATTTGCTTTCTTGGATCATGTTCATTCTTTTGCCATTTCTTTCATTACAACCCTGACAGCTGAATACTTTGAATTCTGATAAAGGTTTTTAAAAATATATTAGGAACAAAAGAAATCCTAGCAACAGTATAGGCCTATTACTAAATGGCACTGATAACATTGTTAATAATGATGGAGAAAAAAAGCCACATAAATATGTAAATAAATCATCAATAAATATTTCTCTTCTCTGTTTGGAAAGAAGTAGGGTGATGATGTATTTGCCTGACACAAGAATGATGAAGTACTTTCCATCCCACTGGTAGCTCAGTCAGATGTTAAACAGTATCTACAAGGGATAAACATTTCAAAATCTTAGCAGGCACACATAATGTATACCCATCAGTCCAAAAATTGCTGGATGAGGAGATCTCTTGTCCACTGACATTAACTTTTAATACATTTTGGAATACATTGCAGAAGATTTGAAGAGGACTAATATTTCAAAAAGGCAGCAGTGTGGCCTAGTAACTATAGGCCATTTAGCTTAACATCATTCTTAGACAAAATAATAGAAAAGCTGACACATGATTCAACTAACAAAGACTTAAAGGATAGGGATATAGATAAAGCCAATCAACACGGCTTTATGGAAAATAGATTGTGCTAAAGAAAACTGATTTCATGTTGTGATAAGATTGCAAGTTTAGTTCAAAAAGGTAACTGTACAATAGGTGTTTAAGCAATATGAATTACTACCACATGACATTCTGATTTTTAAAAATGGCCTTATAACATATCAATTAAGCACAAGTTAACTGGTTAAGTGATAGATCTCACAAAGTAGTTCTGAAAGAAGAATCATTGTTGAATGGGAGTGTTTTTAGTGGTGTTCTACAAGAATTAATAAGGGCATGTGGATCAACACTCCAGAAGTCGATCTTCTAGTACTTGATTTAGCAGGTCTAGTGAGCTGTAAATCAAACACTCAGGGCAGTCCCCATTGGCATCTGGTACTTCTCCTTTTGTGAGGAGTAAAGAGAAGCCGACAGGAGCGTTTGCTCCTGTCAGCCTCCAGTTGTGTAGACACAACCAAGCCTCGTCTTGTGTTAAGCTGACTCCAGCAATGCATTTGGCATAGCTGGAGTTACATATCTTAAGCCAACCTTCCTGGACTAGTATAGACGAGGCCTAATAGCCCTAACACCATTCAACATTTTCATTCTCAAACAAAAATTATGGCTGATAAAATGTACAGATGACACAAAGATTGGCAAAGTAGTAAATAATGACAATGACAGGATGGTTATATGCAGTATACAAGGACATACTGAAAAAATTCAGAAGAATTTCCTGATTTTTTGCAAAATACATTTTTGGAAAAATAAATATTGTGACCAGAACTAGGGCTTTTTTGTCAAAAAAATGTCATAAAAATGCTGCCTTATATACTTTCTCTATTTTGCATTGAAAGCTTCTTTTATGGATATTTAATGTCATTCAATGTTTTCAAGATTAATTGGCTTCTGCTTCTTACAAGGGAAGAAGTGGAAGTAGCCAACTGCCCAATTCTGGTGCCTACCTTAAATACATCAAAAAAGAAAAACGAGGCTATCCCAGAGAATTGACACTTTTTCAGGGGCTCTTCTTCCCTCCAATCAACCCTGTTGTATCAGTGCCCCCTCTTTTCTTGATGCTACCTCCACTCTTCGTATTTCCATGTTCTTCTTGTCTAATGAAGCAGTTCCAAACTGCACTGGCAAGAAAGCCCCTTGTACAACTTCAGGGGGCTTGATAAAACTTGAGCCTGTGAAAGATGGAAGAGTTACATGGGGAGACAAGGAATAAGCAGGAAACCTCCTCAGGAAATTGTGGGCTTCACATCAAAGTAAGGGAACTATGGGGAAATGGAACTAGAGACTTTGGAGTGTTTCTGATGATGATAAATTAAACTCTGAGGAGTCTTTTCTATTACCACATGTTTTCAGGCTCTGATTTTCCCTGTCCCACATGGTTGTCAGGTCATCATGGCAATGACTTGGTGACATATTCCTTAACCCTTTAAAGAGAGGGCTTTTATTTTATTTTATTTTATTTTATTTTATTTTAAATGATACTTCACACAAAAGGGCACTTTATCTGAAGCCCCTGGGAAAAGGCCATGACATAACTCAAAACAAAAAAGCATGCAAAGTCGCAAAGTTTCTCCTCCTCTACCCTAAATCATGCAATCAACAGTAACATTTAATTCTCTCTATTATTAATCTTCATGAAGAAAGGCTTATTTTTTTATATTTCTAATTCTTTGAGTTGCCTGAAGCATAATGAAGGTCACAATTCACTAAAATAAATCTAATCAAGTGTCCCTTCCATGCCTTCCTATATTTGTCCTACTGCTACATAACTACTCCTTTGTTGTCACCCTTTTATGGCCCTTTTTAACATTAAGATTTATGATTAAGATGTTTTGTTGGGCATGACAAATGAACAGCCTGTATCTGTTTCTTGTCATACTTCCTTTTCTCTGTGGTTTAGAGCTATTTGTATATCTTTACTGAAATATTTGCAGTATCTCAACCCAGACATAAAATACCTAAAGCTAATGAAAAAAAGATTATATATTTGAATACTAGCTAATGTCTAGGTATTGATACCATGACTCATATACAATGGGATTACAATGGAGATGAACGTAGGAGATAGCTGTGTAGAGAGTCTCTGGGTTAAGCTAAAAGGGGTAAAAAACGAGGGTGATAGCATGCTAGGAGTCTACTACAGGCCACCTAGCCAGGTGGAAGAGGTGGATGAGGCCTTTTTTAAACAATTAAGAAAACTATCCAAAGCCCAAGATTTGGTGGTGATGGGGGACTTCAACTATCCAGACATATGTTGGGAAACTAACACAGCGAGGCACAGGCTATCCAATAAGTTTCTGGACTGCATTGGAGACAACTTTCTGTTTCAGAAGGTTGAAAAAGCTACCAGAGGAGAAGCTGTTCTGGATTTGGTTTTAACAAATAGGGAGGAACTAGTTGAGAACTTGAAAGTGGAAGACAGTATAGGGGACACTGATCACGAAATAATAGAGTTCATGATCTTAAGGAAAGGTAGAAGGGAGACCAGCACAATTGAGGTAATGGATTTCAGGAAGGCAGATTTTGATAAGCTTAGAGAACTTGTAGGTAAGGTCCCATGGGAAGCAAGACTGAAGGGAAAAACAACTGAGGAGAGTTGGAAGTATTTCAAAGGGACGTTGTTAAGGGCCCGAAAGCAAACAATTCCGCTGTGTAGGAAAGATAGAAAATATGGCAAAAGACCAGCTTGGCTTAACAAGGAGATCTTGCATGATCTCAAAATAAAAAAGGAGTCATAAAAAATGGAAACTAGGACAACTAACAAAGGATGAATATAGGCAAGCAACACGGGAATGCAGGGGCAAGATTAGAAAGGCAAAGGCACAAAATGAGATCAAACTAGCTACAGGCATAAAGGGAAATAAGAAGACCTTTTATAAATACATTAAAAGCAAGAGGAAGACCAAGGACAGGGTAGGCCCACTGCTTAGTGAGGAGGGAGAAGCAGTAACAGGAAACTTGGAAATGGCGGAGATGCTCAATGACTTCTTTGTTTCGGTCTTCACCGAGAAGTCTGGAGGTGTGCCTAACGTAGTGAATACAAGCAGAGAGAGGGTAAGTTTAGAAGATAGGATACACAAAGAACAAGTTAAAAATCACTTAGGAAAGTTAGATGTCAGCAAGTCACCAGGTCCTGATGAAATGCATCCCAGGATACTCAAGGAGCTGATAGAGGAGGTATCTGAGCCTTTAGCTATGATCTTTGAAAAATCATGGCAGACAGGGGAGATTCCAGAAGACTGGAAAAGGGCAAATATTGTGCCCATCTATAAAAAGGGGAATAAGAACAACCCAGGAAACTACAGACCGGTCAGTTTAACGTCTGTCCCAGGGAAGATAATGGAGCAGGTAATTAAGGAAATCATATGCAAACACTTGGAAGGTAATAAAGTGATAGGGAATAGCCAGCATGGGTTTGTGAAGAACAAGTCATGCCAAACTAATCTGATAGCTTTCTTTGATAAGATAACGAGCCTTGTGGATAAGGGAGAAGCGGTGGATGTCATATACCTAGACTTTAGTAAGGCATTTGATACGGTCTCGCATGATATTTTTATTGATAAACTAGGCAAATATAACTTAGATAGGGCCACGATAAGGTGGGTGCATAATTGGCTGGATAACCGTAGTCAGAGAGTTGTTGTTAACGGTGCTAAATCCTGCTGGAAAGGGATAACAAGTGGAGTTCCACAAGGGTCTGTTTTGGGACCCGTACTGTTCAATATCTTCATCAATGATGTAGATATTGGGATAGAGAGTACTCTTATTAAGTTTGCAGATGATTCCAAACTGGGTGGGGTTGCAACTTCTTTGGAGGATAGGGACATAATTCAAAATGACCTTAGCAAGTTAGAGAAATGGTCAAAGGTAAACAGGATGAAGTTTAATAAAGAGAAATGCAAAGTGCTCCACTTAGGAAGGAACAATCAGTTCCATACATACAAGATGGGAAGCGACTGTCTAGGAAGGAACATGGCGGAAAGGGATCTAGGGGTCATAGTGGACCACAAGTTGAATATGAGTCAACAGTGTGATGCTGTTGCAAAAAAAGCAAATATGATTCTAGGTTGTATCGACAGGTGTGTTGTAAGCAAAACTCGTGAAGTCATTCTGCCGCTCTACTCTGCACTAGTTAGGCCTCAGCTGGAGTACTGTGTCCAGTTCTGGGCGCCACATTTCAAGAAAGATGTGGAGAAATTGGAAAGGGTACAGAGAAGAGCGACAAGAATGATTAAAGGTCTAGAGAACATGACTTATGAAGCCAGGCTTCATGAACTGGGCTTGTTTAGTTTGGAAAAAAGAAGATTAAGGGGGGACATGATAGCGGTTTTCAAATATCTAAAAGGGTGTCACAAGGAGGAAGGAGAAAATTTGTTCCTCTTGGTTTCTGAGGACAGGACAAGGAGTAATGGGCTTAAAGTGCAGCAGGGGAGGTTTAGATTTGACATTAGGAAAAAATTCCTAACTGTCAGGGTGGTCAAATATTGGAATAAATTGCCAAGGGAGGTGGTGGAATCTCCCTCTCTGGAGATATTTAAGAACAGGTTAGATAGACATCTGTCAGGGATGGTGTAGACGGAGCTTGGTCCTGCCTTGAGGGCGGGGGGCTGGACTCGATGACCTCTTGAGGTCCCTTCCAGTCCTATTATTCTATGATTCTATGATTCTATGATTATTCTTGGTGTAAATTACTACTCCAGTATGATTGCCTGGTTTTTTTAATCATAATACTCTGAGGGTATGTCTACACTACAGCACTAATTCGAACTAACGGATCCAGACTAAAAAACTAGTTCGAATTAGAGTTTTGCTAATTTGAACTAGCATGTCCACATTAAGTGGACCCTGAACCAGGCTTAAGGATGGCTGGAAGCAGTGCCGGCAGGGCATCAGAGGAGGACTTAGAGTGTGGAGATGCTGTCTCAGGCTAGCCGAGGGCTGTGCTTAAAGGGTCCCGACCTCCACCCCGGACAGACAGTTCTCAGGGGTGCCTCGCTTGCAAAGCAGTCCTGGCTTGGAGTGCCCTGAGTGCCCACATTGGGCACATCACAGCACTCGGCCATCAGCCCGGCTGCACTTACCGCAGGCTGCCATCTGGGAAGAGGGAGTAATTGGGGGGCTGCAGGAGAGCTTCCACCCCCAGAAGCCCACAGAGCCAGCCCAGTCCTCCTCATCGGGGGCTCATGCCCCATTCCTCCCTCACATCCTTCCACTTACCCTTTCCTAGCCCCTCTTCTCGATGTACAAAATAAAGATAACGTGTCTTCCAAAATGGAATCTGTCTTTATTGAAGAAAACTGGGGGAGACTGGGAAAAGGAGGTGGGAGAGGGGAAGAGAGAGGGTGGGAGAGGGGAGGGCAACTAAAATGATCAGGGGTTGGGAACAGGTCCCATATGAAGAGAGGCTAAAGAGACTGGGACTTTTCAGCTTAGAAAAGAGGAGACGGAGGGGGGACAGGACAGAGGTCTCTAAAAGCATGAGTGGGGTGGAGAGGGTGCATACAGAAAAGTTCTCCATTAGTTCCCATAAAGAAGGACTAGAGGACACCAAAGGAAAGGAATGGGTAGCAGGCTTCAAACTAGTAACAGAAAGTTGTTCTTCACAAAGCAAAGAGTCAACCTGTGGAACTCCTTGCTGCAGGAGGCTGTGAAGGCTAGAACTAGAACAGAGTTTAAAGGGAAGTGAGATCAAGTCATGGTGGCTGGGTCCATGTAGTAGTATTAGCCAGGGGGTAGGAGTGGTGTCCCTGGCCAAGGTTTGTGGAAGGCTGGAGAGGGATGGCACGAGACAAATGGCTTGGTCACTGTCTTCGGTCCATCCCCTCCAGGGTCCCTAGGGTTGGCCGCTGTCGGCAGACAGGCTACTGGGCTAGATGGATCTTTGGTCTGAACCAGTACAGCCGTTCTAAGCTCAGGGCTCAGGGTCGGGGGTCTCAGTGGACCCCCTTGATTCTCTTGCACACCTGCTCCTGGGTGGCCAGGCTGGCAGCTCTCTTGCCCTAGACGGCCACTTTCCTGTGCCTAGTGCGGAGATCGTGGACGAGGTCCAAGATGTCTGCACTAGCCCAGGCGGGTGCCTGCCTCTTGCGGTCCCGGGCAAGCTCCCGGGAGCCGCCAGCCTGGTCCCGGGAAGAGGGGGAGGGCTGGGGGGCATCGGGTGGGTGGCTCGATCCGTGCTAGGTGCAGGGTCTGCTGGCTGGGTGCTGGCAGGCTTGCACCTGGCACGGGCACCGTAGCCAGTCCGTGCCCCTTTAAGGGGTCCGGGGCCGGGAGGGGGGCAGAAGAGTTTCCCTGGTGGTGGCCAAAGTGGCCACCAGGGAAACCTGGGGAGGGCCAGCCTCTCACTACTTCGAATTAAGGGGCTACACACCCCTTAATTCGAACTAGCTAGTTCGAACTAGGCTTAATCCTCGTAAAATGAGGTTTTCCTAGTTCGAACTAAGCGCTCCGTTAGTTCGAATTAAATTCGAACTAACAGAGCGCTAGTGTAGCGCCTATCAAAGGGTATGTCTACACTACCCCGCTAGTTCGAACTAGCGGGGTAATGTATGCATACCGCACTTGCTAATGAAGCCCGGGATTTGAATTTCCCGGGCTTCATTAGCATAAGCGGGGAGCCGCCATTTTTAAATCCCCGCTGCTTCGAACCCCGTGCAGCGCGGCTACACGGGGCTCGAACTAGGTAGTTCGGACTAGGGTGCCTATTCCGAACTACCGGTACACCTCGTTTCACGAGGAGTAACGGTAGTTCGGAATAGGCACCTAGTCCGAACTACCTAGTTCGAGCCCCGTGTAGCCGCGCTGCACGGGGTTCGAAGCAGCGGGGATTTAAAAATGGCGGCTCCCCGCTTATGCTAATGAAGCCCGGGAAATTCAAATCCCGGGCTTCATTAGCAAGTGCGGTATGCATACATTACTCCGCTAGTTCGAACTAGCGGGGTAGTGTAGACATACCCAAAGTTAGTTCGAACTAACGTCCATTAGTTCGAATTAACTTTGTAGTGTAGACATACCCATAGTTACTGTGGGTTTTTGTAGTAAAATACAAAAATGGATAGACTGCATTCCTCAGATCTCACTATGGTCACACGTGAGAAGGCATTAAGTCATTAATCTAATCAGTGTTCATAGACAGACAAGCCATATAGTCATATGGCCAGGCTGCTGGTGCACATGCAGCCCGAGTAATGATAGATTCATGCACTAAATCTCAGAACACAATCAGAAAGTAGGTCACTAATCTACTGTTCTTTCCTTTGGTGAATCCCACTATTTATGCCTTATTGCTGCCACTAATTACCCTGGTCAAGATATTGTTACCCTGGTCAAGATATTAGTTTTTGCAACACAAATATGACAGTTTTATAATGGATGCAAGTAGATGCTGACTTCACCTGTTTTTCCCTTGACTACTACATGTACTGTCACACTGCACACATGAAATGGTTGTGTCTTGACATCTGTGATTCTATAAGTGGCAGTGGTCCCATGGAAACTGGATTCTGGTTTCTATTGTACAGTTACATTGTCATTCTTACCTCATATTATTGCTTCACTTTTTGTGATTGTGTGCTACATAATCAACAGGAACACATATGGCTCTTTGAATTTGGACCCTCCCATTATGGCTCCCTAACCCAAAGTCTGATCCTAGCAGCTTGTCAGGTCTGGCACATTTGATAAAACCCACAGATACTAAAGCATTAGCTTTTCAAAGATCCATGTACTACTGCACTTAGGTGTGACTCAGATCCTACTAGTTTCATGTCTTATAATATTTTTCCTGTGCTGACTGCCGGCCTCTCAAATTTTTAAGCTTATAGGCAGCTTCTTTCTAAGATGCTCTGTGTGTCTAACCAAAGTAATCTGGGAATCTTTTGGCTCTCAGCTCCACTATTCAGCACCTTTTAATCTTATCAGCTTCAGTTAGTGAAGATATATAAAATAATCTGTTTTGATCATGCTCCTGAGACCTGCGAATCCAAGAAAGCTTCAGCGCAGATGCAAACTATTGCAATTTACATGTAAAGTGCTGGAATCACATTTCAATATTATTTTACTACTGTTCCCACATATTTTAACTCTAATAGTTGCTAAGTTACATTGACTGTGCGTGAAATGTTGCTTAGCGTTCACAGGATTCATAGATAGCATTACTAATGTTTCTACAGGATAGTATCCATAGTATTTCTAATGCTTTCTATAAGAAATACCTTTAAAATTGTAAATACTAAGATTAAGTAATCTTCAAATCTAAGTTATAAATTTAAATTCATTTGCAAGTTTTTAAATTCTCCTACTCTGCTCAGTAATTTCACCCTCTTTTTAATGCTGGTGGCATTTCTGGAAAAGGAACCAATGGCTGAGCAAAGGCAACTTCAATTATTCTAAAGAATAAGATAAAATAGTAAAGCAATACAGTGGAAGAAGAGTGAAAGGCTACTCAAAAGTCCACTGAAGTCAGCTGAAAAGCTCCCCTTTCACGTCAGTGGGCCTTGCTCCAGTTTTAAAAGTGAATATCATAGATAATAATAATTGCAATCTTCAAAGCACTCAAGCACTCACAGAAAGTCATTCACAATTCATCTTTGCTTTTCTTTCCACTTAAAAATAGATATTTCCAGAAAACTGCCCTGCCCTATGCATTTTGCCAGAGCTCCCCAATCATAATAGTCAACACTTATACTCCTCAGTGACTGGCAGGCCACAAAAACCTTCCATGAAGAACTCACTTTGTCTTAAAGACTAAATATTTCTTATATCATATTCAACATCTCTTCTTTCAAACATTTTTGCTTCTCAGATTGACAAATTGCAGCTTTGAGCTATGTATGTTTTTGGATAATGGTGTCTGTTTATTTATGTTGTATATAATAGCATCTCTCTGAGCTCAAGGCCCTTTGTCAAGATGGGATTAGATCGCAGCTTAGTACGCATTTTTTATTTGTTGCTTTCAATAGGACTTGATCAGTAAAAGCAGAATTGAAATGCCACTGTTGAAATTTAATCCAGCTATCTCCAAATCAATGTGCTTCTCTGAATAAACTGTTTTCACAAAATAAAGAACCATTTGTAATATAAAGGTCAGTGTCAGATTCCTGGTATGCCAGAAAAAAAGGAGTAGAAAATAAGCTCTAGAAGAAGGACCAATTGCTCCAGAATTGTTAATTACTTATTAAATTGACTGTTTTATTTAATAAAGCACTTGTTATATGAATCAGGATGCTGGGCAATTTAATAACAAAAACAATCAATGGGAATATAATGTAGAAAAGTGCTTGGAAAGAAAGGAGTTGTTGGTATGCAGATCAGATGAGAGGTCTTCAGATCCCACATACCAGATAGGGGCTAGTTATGAAAAAAAATCCAGTAAGTGGAGAGGAGGACAGAATGAAGGAAAGAGAAGGGCAATGATTTTACCTGAAGGATGGACCAGATTTAACTGATCCTAAAAGTGCGCAATATAGGGACACAAGAAACATTTCAATGATTCCAGTTATCTAAAGACTAATTTTTACCTAAGTCATAGAAGAGTAAAGTTGAATCTAGCATGAAGAATGCTTCCATATACTCTCTTGTATATCTTGACCCAATCCTATAAGCCTGCATTCCAGGGCATAAGCCAATTGATGTGATGAACAATCATAGAATCGGAATACCTGTACATTTCTGATTTGTGTGTTAATTCATCAGGCAAAAGAGAAACTTTTTTCCCCCAGGCACATGTGAAACTCCAATTTTTGAAAATGCAGGCCATAATATTAAATCATCCTACTTTCATTGTCACCTTTGGTAATTTAGTATAGACAGACATCTACTCTATGCAAGTATTTTCATTGTGAATAATGAATGAGTTTTGTTCTCTTGGGGTATGTCTAGACTACATGCCTCTGTCGTCAGAGGCATGTAGATGAGGCTACATGGCATAGGGAAATGAAGCCACGATTTAAATAATCGCGGCTTCATTTAAATTAAAAAGGCTGCCGCGCTCTGCCGACCAGCTGATGATCAACTGTTTGCTGGCAGATCAGGGAAGTCTGGACATGCCGCGGTTGACAAGAAAGCCTTTGTCGACTGGCGCAGGTATGCCTTATGAAACCAGGTTGTCAGAGCGTGGCAGCCATTTTAATTTAAATGAAGCCATGATTATTTAAATCACGGCTTCATTTCCCTATGCTTGGTTGCCTAATCTACATGCCTCTGATGACAGAGGCACGTAGTCTAGACATACCCTTGGTGTGGCACTTTGTGTTTTATTCTTCTGTCATGCTATCTATGGGATAGCTCCTTGATAGTTTCATCATCATCTATTGCAGCTCCCTGATAGTTTCATAGATTGTAAAGCTAGAAGGAACCAGTATGACCATCTAATTTCATCTTCCTTGTAAGATTTCTCCTTGTTGAGCATTGACAAAGGCATTCACCACAGAAAAGGATATTGGTCAGAATTTTCATAGGCTGTAAGAAACATTTTAAAAACATGAGACACCTGTGATATTGACAGTTTAACATTAAATTAAGAGTCTGAGAAAGTGATGTAAGCTTCTAGGGGAAAGCTGGAGTCAGACTCCAGGGAGGTGTCTACACAGCAAAGTTATTTTGGAATAATACCTGTTATTCCGAAATAACTATGTGAGCATCTACACAGTAATTCCGTTATTTTGAAATAATTTTGAAATAACGGACAGCTTATTCTGACTTCTGTAAACCTCATTCTATGAAGAATAATGCCTATTCCAAAATAGCTATTTCGAAATAAGGCATGTGTAGACGCTCCACTGCTGCCATTTTGAAATAGCCCCTCACTAGGCCCATTCTAAGTTATTCCTCCTGGAGCTCTAAATTGAGATAGCATGTCTATATTAGACAAGCCTGACTCGGACTAATTTTGAGGCTTCTCTGTAGGGTAGATGTGCTATTTTGGAATAACTATTCCAGAATATCTTATTCCGAAATAACCATACAGTGTAGACATAGTCCAAGTATACAACTCCAGTAAAAAACCCTAAATAAGTTTTCTTTTAAAACCCCATCTTTGTTCTATTTTGTATTTTGGTTAGTTGTGTGCTACACTACATGTGTGAGCACCGTTAGTAATGTACAGTATTTACGAACAGTGTTCTTAACTGAACTTTCAGTATGCATGGTTCATAAGAACCAAGGTGCACAATTCATAGGAATTAAGGCAAATATACTGGGTTTTGAAACTAGTGTCTGTCCAGATGCCCTCCACTGGCTGGAAAATCCTATGCTCAGAAAAGAGCTTCCCCTATGGACGCTTCCTCCGTAGGTGGCTTAATTAAACTTCAACTCAGCATCCCAACTGTGGGGCTCAGGCTGCCTGCTTGGCTTTTCTCAGAAGCTGAGGTAATTCTTGAAATGTCGAAACAGATCGTTTCAAGCAGGTCATAAAAATGTAACTTGTCAGCTCCTCTAAAGCTCCAGCTGCCGTGCACAGCTTTCTGCCCACCCTGAAGACAGACAATTGTATTTCAGCTATTGTGTTAGCAATGATGTATGCCTAGCCCAACCCTGAGAACACTAGTCCCAATGTCAGCTATTTACAACTGACTGAAGAATATTTTCCATTTAAACTTTTTTTTTATATGGCATAAGCTAGCGTGTTCAAATGGATTTTTACTATATCTCAATTTTTAGATTGACTTCTAAAGTATTATTTAATGTATTTTAAAACATAGTACTTTAGTTAATTAGTTTTATATAATGGAGTTTTTTGTAAATATAGACTATGAATGAAATCCTGCTCCTTGTTGAATTCATGGGAGTTTTGCCATTGCTTTCAGCGTGACCAGGGTTTCACTCTGTGAATGAATACATTTGTGTTACAAATTACTTTTAGCAGTGAATTTAGACAGCACATTTATTAATCATTCATAAAACGGGACACATCATGCCCCCGGCAGTGCAGAGGGCACTGATGTAGTGAAAGAACTGTGAGACTTTTATAGAGGCACAGTGCAGACTATTGGGAGATATTAAAGGTGGGACACACAAGAACAAGTTGTCATATGCACTATGTACTTTATGACTGGTTACCTCTGCTAATGGGACTACTACTTTGTATTTCAAATGCTGGAGCATCAGAAAAACAATATAATGTGCATGTTATAAGCCAAATTTTCAGAAGGATTTCTCTCCATTTTCTCTCGTGTACTGTTCACCAGACAATGAAGAGAAACTTGCACCATAGTTGGCCATGCCCTAACTGTTCTCTGCACAGAAAGTTGATTGTATTTTCCAGTGTCGTGTGTGTCCTGGATTTTAAATAAAATATAAACATATAAAAATACCGCAGAAACCTCTTAAAACTTCCAACTTGAAATTTAAAAGCAAAATAAATCCCCAAATATTTTCTTGCTTCAGAGTACCTAAAAAGATTGTTAAACTGTAACAAGATCTTCCCAGATGAAGTTACCTACCTATGTTCAAATTAGGGAATATTGCTCTTTTGCTAATTGTTTAACCAGCTGTATACATTTTCCAAATGTTTTTTTGTTATAATAAATGAGGCTGAACAGAATATAATATTTATTCTTGCTGATACAGTAATTTAAAAAGAGGATAATATTGTTTTTACAGCTAGACTAGGAGTGAAAACATCTAGAACCATTTTTATTTATGAAAATTGCCTCAGAATAAAATGTATTGAGAAGTATTGTTTAAAACACAAAGCAAGGGGACAGAGGGGACATCTTTCATATATTGAAATCCATATGGGGGTATTTCCATTTACTTCAGTGGGCTTTATGTTAGGTCCTATAAAAGTGATTAATGAGCATTGGAAAGGTCGATCTTTCTCCCTCTGAGTATTAGGGTGATAGCAACACGTCTGTATACTTTTCCTTCTACTGCAGCAATGCAAAAAGCCTTTCTTAGGGCATGTCTACACAGCAGTATTATTTTTAAATAACTTACATTGTCTTGAAATAACAAAGTGAACATCTACACAGTAAGCCTGTTATTTCAAAATAATTTCAAAATAACGGGCACCTTATTTCGAAATCAATAGCCCTCATTTTACGAGGAATAACGCCTATTCCAAAATAGTTATTTTGAAATAGAGCATGTGTAGATGGGGCAGTTGTGGTTATTTCGAAATAAGTCACCTCTAGGGCTTCCCACGGGTGCTCTGGTGACCATTCTGTCCACAGTCCTCAGACCTTTATAGTTATCCTTTCTCTCTACAGCCTTTAAAGCTGCAGCCACAGGGGAAAGGGCTTATGGCAAACAGCAGGCCCTGCTATTCCTATGCCACACAGCTGTGCTCTGCTCTGCCCTATTCTGCCATGGCAGATCCCAGCACATGATCTGAGGCCTCCTCCATGGCTGCCAGCCTATCTACAGCCAGCTCCCAAGCTCCTGCCCAGGGCTGAAAGAGGAGGGTGTCGTCGTGGACTGATGTTGAGAATCTGGATCTCATTGAGATCTCGGGGGAGCAATCAGATGGTGAAATGCTGAAGTGTACAGCTGCATGGCCAACAGCTTGGTCCAGAGGGGACACAGCCACACTCTGGACCAGGTCAAAATGAAAGTCAAGAAGCTCTGACAGGCCTATTCCAAAACCAGGGAAAGGATTTCCCAGTCGGGAGTGGCACCTCAGACCTGTTGTTTCCACATGCAGCTCAATGGCAAACTTAGGAGGGAGACAGATTGCCTCCCCTCCCCTCATTGTCGACTCCAGCCTGGAGATACCTGTCATCACCCTCCCGGAGGGCATGACAGTGGAGGAGGATGACGAAGAGGAGGAATTGGCCACCGCACACAGCATGCCCGCTAGCCAGGACCTTACACTGTCCCTAGAGCTGGTACACCTCTCTCCCCTCCACTCCCCCCAATGTCATCCATGGCCCACACAAGGCTGGGGAAGTACCATCAGGTGTGTTCCATTACATTCCTTCTCCACACATGGGAGAAGGGTGGTGGGTGGCAGGGGCTGTGCACTCCTCACCCAGCCTTCTCAGCCTGGGGATCACACAGCAGCCTGTGCACATGGCTGCACATGGAGTCGCAGTCCAGAGCAGACAGTCCCATTGAGGCAGCCTCTTAGGAACCTTGTGCTCCTGCTCACAGGGGTTCTGGAGAGGCCTTCCTTACCCCCCAAGGACTAGGGAAGATGGGGTCACAGACAGCAGTGCCACACATGGCACACTGGCATGCCCGCGCTCCCAGGGATAGCATGTGCTCCTGGGCCACCATGGTGAAGTGGAGGACACTGGTCCCCTGCCAGGAGAACCTGCTGGAAGTGGGAGGGGGAAGATGTAGAAGGGACAATTGTAGCACCTTCCCTGGCAAGCGGCATCTGCCACTTACACATCCCTCCCCACAACACTTTTCCCACCTCCTCCAGAGATCAAAGGTACAAGTCCTTTCTCTGCGGGATGCCACCATTATCCATCCTGATGTGTGCATGGCACAGAGGGAAACCGAGCCGCCCCATCGCCCCTCTCCCACCCACAGGCTCCCGGCCTGGCAGACACCTTCCCATGCCTGCTTATCCTTAGGACAGGGGGGCAGCAAGGCTTCCCTCCGGGATGTCCAGTTCGCTGCAGGAAAGGGCCCACTGTCTAGGCCACCAATGGCTTTGCTCCAAACACATTGCCTTGGCTGACCCGATACCTTTCTTTTCATACTACAAAATTTATAAATTGATCAACTACTGACATGAGGGAAAATAAAAGTCTGTTCTCTTTTTTCTTAATGGTGCCCATCTTGTTTTATACTGCCAATGTATTTTCAACCAATCACATTTTAAAGAGTAATATGTATAACCCAACAGAGAAGTTTAAAGTTTTTATATTTTTCCCAATGCAGCAATTTTCATTACTATTTTTTAAAAATTTAACAGGGTTACAGCCTGCTTAACATAACAGAACCAACTTTCCAGTTTCATATTTGTAAAATAGTCATTTACATACTCTCAGGTAAGCCTAAAGGTAAGAAGATGTAACTATATTTCTTTCATGATGCTTAATATTTAATTATTATAAAGGCATCATGTTCTCCCCATTCATGAGGTGTCTTATTACAGAACAAACTTTCCAGTTTCATATTTGTAAAATAGTCATTTACATACTCTCAGGTAAGCCTAAAGGTAAGAAGATGTAACTATATTTCTTTCATGATGCTTAATATTTAATTATGATAAAGGCATCATGTTCTCCCCATTCATGAGGTGTCTTATTTTTAGTAAGAAACAACATCCAGCTATCAGCATTCTCAAATAAAATGGAAGATACATGTGCCGTGGAGAGTTTCTGGAGATTTAATCTCTAGTTATTGTTCCTCACAGAAATCTCCAAAGCTTCCTCAGCAAAAATGTTATGCATGAGGAATTGTGCTATACAATACTGTAGCCAGCACAAAATATCAGTGACTTTCAGTGCTGCACAAATCTTGCAAATGACCCAGCTTTGTAGCAAGCTAAATGTAGCTCAGAAAAGGACAGCTTGCAATTGAATAAACAAACAAAAAACCTCTCTGACAGGACAATTATGTGCTATCTGATAGAGTAGGGTAAATGAAGGAGAGAAAAGGTCTTTAAGCCTCTCACAACCATGCAGCACAAGCCCTGATTATTGGATCTTTGCCCCGTTGCACTCCCACCCAAAATGAAAAAGGCTGTGGAAGTTATTCCAAGGTTCCCTCCAATATGTCATGTGGTGCAGTCACACTGATGATCATACACATAAAGAAATAAAAAGCAGACAAACAAATGTATACCTCTTTGGTGGAAAATATTGTCTTTCCTCCCTCACTTGCCATCTGCCATAGAAGCTTTCTCTTCAGCAGTCATGGGACTTGTTCTGGGATTTTCCCTGCTCATCATGATGAGGGGGGGGGGGAGAGAGATTTGAGTTTTAGATGGTGAACTTTTCCCCCTTCTAATTGGCACTCAGAATGAAGGTTGCAGCTAGGAAGGGCCTGCTAATTTGTTTTTTTTAAATCCTTTTGAAGTCCCACATTGTCTGACTGATGTTTCGTTAGCCGATGGGGAATTAATCCTTTATAGGAAGATATTGTTGGTGGTCTATTTTCAAGTTTTAAGACCCATTGAAACAAACATCTACATAATTTAATTAATTAAAAACACTATAGTCCTGCTGTCAGCATCAGGTGTCATGTCTAAGCTCAAGTACAACTGCCATGGAAGTGCTTAGAAAGAAAGTGGACGTCTTGCAGATGCCAAGGTACAAACTGTGTGAGGCTTTTATAGGTCAAAATCATCATTTAGAAAAATCTTCAGAAGCAAATAGGAAGACAGCACAGTTCCTGGAGAAGAGATGAAATTTTCTTGGTTGCTAATACTAATGACTGGCCATATTTTGTGCAAGTTTATGAAGAAACTTCATGTGTCTCCCCAAATATAGCAAATATAAGAACATAAGAACATAAGAACGGCCGTACTGGGTCAGACCAAAGGTCCATCTAGCCCAGTATCCTGTCTACCGACAGTGGCCAACACCAGGTGCCCCAAAGATGGTGGACCGAAGACAATGATCAAGCGATTTGTCTCCTGCCATCCCTCTCCAGCCTCTGACAGACAGGGGCCAAGGACACCATTTTATCCCCTGGCTAACAGCCTTTTATGGACCTAACCTCCATGAAATTATCTAGCTTCTCTTTAAACTCTATTATAGTCCTAGCCTTTACAGCCTCCTCTGGCAAGGAGTTTCACAGGTTGACTACACGCTGTGTGAAGAAGAACTTTCTTTTATTAGTTTTAAACCTACTCCCCATTAATTTCATTTGGTGTCCTCTAGTTCTTCTATTTAGGGAACTAATAAATAACTTTTCTTTATCGGCCCTCACCACACCACTCATGATTTTATAGACCTCTATCATATCCCCCCTCAGTCTCCTCTTTTCTAAATTGAAAAGTCCCAGTCGCTTTAACCTATCCTCATATGGGACCCATTCCAAACCCCTAATCATTTTAGTTGCCCTTTTCTGAACCCTTTCCAAGGCCAAAATATCTTTTTTGAGGTGAGGAGACCACATCTGTACACAGTATTCAAGATGTGGGCATGCCATAGTTTTATACAGGGGCAGGAAGATATTCTGGGTCTTATTTTCTATCCCTTTCCTAATAATTCCTAGCATCCTATTTGCCTTTTTGACCGCCGCTGCACACTGTGTGGAAGTTTTCAGAGAACTGTCCACGATAACTCCAAACTCTCTTTCCTGATTTGTCTTAGCCAAATTTGCCCCCATCATACTGTATGTGTAGTTGGGGTTATTTTTCCCGATGTGCATTATTTTACACTTATCCACATTAAATTTCATTTGCCATTTTGTTGCCCAATCACTGAGTTTGGTGAGATCTTCTTGGAGTCCCTCACAGTCTGCTTCTGTCTTGACTATCCTAAACAGTTTGGTATCATCTGCAAACTTTACTACCTCACTGCTTACCCCTTCCTCCAGATCATTTATGAAGAAGTTGAAAAGGATTGGTCCCAGGACTGACCCTTGAGGTACACCACTAGTTACCCCTCTCCAATCTGAAAATTTACCATTTATTCCTACCCTTTGTTTCCTGTCTTTTAACCAGTTCTCAATCCAAGAAAGGACCTTCCCTCTTATCCCATGGCCAGTAATTTACACAAGAGCCTTTGGTGAGGGACCTTGTCAAAGGCTTTCTGAAAATCCAAGTATACTATATCTACTGGATCCCCCTTGTCCGCATGTTTGTTAAACCCTTTAAAGAACTCTAACAGATTAGTAAGGCAGGATTTCCCTTTACAGAAACCATATTGACTTTTGTCCAACAAATTATGTTCTTCTACATGCTTCACAATTTTATTCTTTACTATTGTTTCGAGTAATTTGCCCGGTACTGAAGTTAGACTTACCGGTCTGTAATTGCCAGGATCTCCTCTACAGCCCTTTTTAAATATTGTTGTCACGTTGGTTACCTTCCAGTCATTAGGTACGGAAGCCGATTTAAAGGATAGGTTACAAACCACAGATAATAACTCAGCAATTTCCCATTTGAGTTCTTTTAGAACCCTTGGATGAATGCCATCCGGTCCCGGAGATTTGTTAACATTAAGTTTATCTATTTGTTCCAAAACCTCCTCTAATGACACTTCAATCCGGGACAGTTCCTCAGATTCATCACCCACAAAGGACGGTGCAGATTCAGGAATCTCCCCAACATCCTCAGCCGTGAAGACTGAAGCAAAGAAATCATTTAGTTTCTCCGCAATGGCTTTATCATCCTTGATTGCTCCTTTTATAGCTCGATCATCTAGGGGACCCACAGGTTTTTTAGGCGGCTTCCTGCTTCTAATGTACTTAAAAAACATTTTGTTATTTCTTTTTGAGTTTTTGGCTAGCTGTTCCTCAAAATCTTTTTTTGCTTTTCTTATTACATTTTACACTTGACAGTGTTTATGTTCCTTTCTATTTATCTCACTAGGATTGGACTTCCACTTCTTAAAAGATACCTTTTTGTCCCTCACTGCTTCTTTTACATGGTGGTTAAGCCACGGTGACTCTTTTTTAGGTCTCTTGCTATGTTTTTTAATTTGGGGTATACATTTAAGTTGGGCCTCTATTATGGTGTCTTTAAAAAGTTTCCATGCAGCTTTCAGGGATTTGGCTCTAGTCACTGTGCCTTTTAATTTCTGTTTAACTAACCTCCTCATTTTTGTGTAATTCCCCTTTTTGAAATTAAATGCCAGGGTGCTGGACTGCTGAGGTGTTCTTCCCACCACAGGAATGTTGAATGTTATTATATTATGGTCACTATTCCCAAGCGGTCCTGTAATAGTTACCTCCTGGACCTGATCCTGCACTCCACTCAGGACTAAATCGAGCATTGCCTCTCCCCTTGTGGGGAGAAGCAGTCATTTAAGCCATTGAGAAATTTTATCTCCGCTTCTCTTCCTGAGGTGACATGTATCCAGTCAATATGGGGGTAATTAAAATCCCCCATTATTATAGAGTTCTCTATTTTGGTAGCCTCTCTAATCTCCCTCAGCATTTCAATGTCAGTATCGCTGTCCTGGTCTGGTGGTCGGTAATATATCCCTACTGCTAATTTCTTATTATTGGAGCATGGAATTACTATCCATAGCGATTCTATTGAACATGTTGATTAATTTAATATTTTTATTTCATTTGATTCTACATTATCTTTCACATACAGTGCCACTCCGCCACCCACCCGGCCTGCTTTATCCTTTCTATATATTTTATATCCTGGTATGATTGTGTCCCACAGATTTTCCTCATTCCACCAGGTTTCAGTGATGCCTATTATATCAATCTCCTCATTTAATATGAGGTACTCTAGTTCACCCATCTTATTAGTCAGACTCCTAGCATTTGTGTACAAGCACTTTAAAAATTTGCCACTGCTTATTTGTCTGCCCTTCCCTGGTGCATTGGATTCCTTTGTATGCGGTTGTGTGTTTGCTCTGGCCCATGGTTTGCCCTCTCCCCTCCTCTCTTTCTGACTACAGCTTAGAGAATCTCTATCAATGGATTCTCCTCTAAGAGAGGTCTCCCTCCGATTTACGTGCATCTCCGCACCAATCGGCTTTCCCCCATATCTTAGTTTAAAAACTGCTCTACGGCCTTTTTAATGTTTAGTGCAAATATTAATAATCCAGAAGTTCCAATGGCCTTACTTAATGTGGAGGAGATCTGATCTAAAAAGTAAAGGCCAACAATGCATAGCCAGTCACTGATGGAAAAAAGTGATCCTGCCCACCACCACCTGTTAGTTTAGGTGCAGTTCAGACACAAGAGCACTGCTAAATTGTAAAGCCCTTGGGCAAAGGGAGACAAAAAATAGATGAGAGCTCACCAGCCTGACTTCCCTTAACTGTTGCTAACAAAAAAGGATGCAGAGAGAAATGCTGGCAATATTTGCCAGATAATCCCACACTACTAGCAGATGATGACCATTTTGGAAAATGTTGTTTTGCTGACTCACATGATCTATTACCACATTCTGCTATACGGGAAGTGAAAGTGGTCCTCTATGAAGTGCAGACCCAATGTATGTTCTAAACATTTTCTGGACAAGAAACCTAAGAACATCTAAACCTAAGGTGAAAACTTGGGCAGAATATTATGTTGTTTCAGTTGTGAGTTTCTTATTTTGAGGGTGTAAGTGTAGCTTAAATGGTACCTTGGCATGGCTCTCTACACTGGGGTAAATTTCACCCTTTGTAAATAGGATCACTTTTGACCGGCTATACCTTGTATGGAAAGGCATTATAGCCACCTGCTCCTTACACAGGATCTTTGTATTTGTTATAACAACCCATCCACCCCCTCAGCTCCAGGAAGAAAAAAATATGTATCCAGTGTTTTTGGTGTTTTATCCAAATGCAGCTGTTTCCTTTTAGAAATTTCAGGTTAGGTTTAGTTAACTAAAAGGGAGAGGGTGTTAAATAGGCCACTTCCTGGACAGTAGACTAAATTAAAGGCTAGAATAACCAAGTCAGATATTAGTGTCTGAGAGTGGTACTTAGAACCAATAGAACAAGGAAGTTAGGGTTGACATTCCTTTATAATAACATAAGGAAAATCAGACAAGGGATGCAGTGGATGGTGCAATCAAGACATGAGACAATCTATGAGTTCTCTATGAAACATAACAATAAAGATAAAAGCCTACATACTTGTGGGCTTGCATGTGCTATATATATTTTTTCCTTGCTGGAATATAGGCTCACACAAAGTGAGACAGTCTAAACTTGTTAGCACATACTCAGCAGCAATTACAATAAATTACTGACTTCATTCAAAACAGATTTAGAATGTTAAATCACCATTTCCTTCAGATTGTCCAAAGATTGTGTCTGTTTAGTCATAACACAAAAATAAAATGAAAATTAATCTTGACTGTGACTAGTAGCAACTTTCAAACCAGGTGTCTATGCACATTTCTTAGCAGAAGTGCATGTCTGAATTGTCTATATGAACACTGTAGTCATCTAGACACATTTCCTTTCATTATTTAAACTATAAATAAAAATCCTGCACAGTCACAGTATGGTCTCTGATTTCCTTCTGGGGAAGCAAAACTATGCTTTATTTAGCGCTTGTGGTAAAACCACAATATGTCTTTAGGTAAACTTCCTAGATATATGTTTTTCTAATGGGACTGTTTGCTTGGCCATGTCATGAAATTCAGCAGAAAATAATTAATTAATGTATTTATTTATTAATAAATACATCAGCATGAAGTTGCATGTGTCAATGTTATTTGAAACTGTGGACAGAAAATCTGAGTTTTCTATCTGGGTACAGTCATTACAAATAACTTTATTTCATGCCTATAATTTTAAACGGATGAATCAAAATGCGGCCATAACTTGAAAAGGATAATCCAAATATTATACAACTTATTTGTATTATTGAAGAGTATATAATAATGGTAGTGCATAAATAGTTATTATTACTATTTATATTGAAGCAATGCCCAAAGGTGCACACCTAATTGATGTCCTGAATCAGAATCTGAAGTAATATTGTGCAAAGTGCTGTGCAAACATATAGGGAGATAGGGTCCCAGAGGCCAAGAGCCTACAGTCAGAGGAGATGAACGGCATATGAAAGGATGCTAAGAAAAACATAGTTAAATATGTGCATTTCGAATCTACATAAATGCACTTTTGTTTGGACATTTAGTATTTTATTTTTATTAACTGTATAAATAATTTAAATCATCAACTTTCCTTAACTGTCCCTCAGCCTAGCACGAAATATCGACTATTTTGTTGTAGGCATTGTGGCAGAAATAGGTTTTGAGATGGCAGCGAAAGGAGGAGAGTGTGATAGCCCAACAGATCAGGTCAGGAAATGCAGTCCTTAAATAGAGATAGAAGGGAGGAAAGATGTTTGTGGATGATGAGGGTAAAGTCGAAACTGGCATTGTTAGTGGCATGGAGCTGGTGAAGTGAGTACATTTTTACTAATGCCTCAATAAAAGTGTATCTTGACTAACTGTTGCTTAATACTGGCTCTCTCCTCCTGCCATATTACTACAATTATGATCAGTCATGTTAATTAAGACAAAGCCCCCTCAGTTCAGGAGAGGTTCTTGCTGGCAGCTAATCCTCTACCAGGGGCCCTCAGCTTTAAAATTAATTCCCTCTGCCTTAGTCAAAGGCAGTGTTTCTCAAAGGCTACATCTACACTGGCCCCAAATTCCGGAAAAGGCATGCAAAGCAGGTAAGTCAGAATAGGGAAATCCGCGGGGGATTTAAATATCCCCCGCGGATTTAAATAAACATGTCCGCCGCTTTTTTTCCGGCTTGGGGAAAAGCCGGAAAAAAGCGTCTAGACTGGCGCGATCCTCCGGAATAAAGCCCTTTTCCGGAGGATCTCTTATTCCTACTTCCTTAAAAGGGCTTTATTCCGGAGGATCGCGTGGAACGAGGTGTACCGGTAGTTCGGAATAGGAAGCCTAGTCCGAACTACCTAGTTCGAGCCCCGTGTAGCCGCGCTGCACGGGGTTCGAACCAGCGGGGTTTTAAAAATGGCGGCTCCCCGCTTATGCAAATGAAGCCCGGGAAATTCAAATCCCGGGCTTCATTTGCAAGTGCGGTATGCCTACATTACCCTCCTAGTTCGAACTAGCGGGGTAGTGTAGACATACCCTGTTTTGTGAGCATTGATCCTTTGCCGAAGTGTCTGAGACGTTTGTTCAATGTACAAAGCAGACGGACACTTTCGGCACATGATAGCATAAATTATATTTCTGTATGCGCAGGAATATGTATTCTTGATCTTATAATTCACTTGGTTAGGTCCAATAATGGTATCAGCAGAGTGAATATGTGGACAAAGCTGGCAACGGGGTTTGTTGCAAGGGAAGGTACCAGGGTTGGTATTAGTGTGGTATGTCCTGTGGTTGTTGGTAAGAATCATCTTGAGGTTAGGTGGTTGTCTATAGGGGTATGTCTACACTACCACCCTAGTTCGAACTAGGCAAACTTTGTCAGAGTTATTTAGTATACTTATCCCTGACTCTCAGTGAGGAAACAGAAGCTGAAGCAGCAAAGTATATTAAGAGTAGTGACAGCTAAAAAACTAGTCCAGACCTATATTACTATGATTCTATTTTTTTTGGAGCAGACATTTCAGGGGCTGTGGTGAAGGAGATGCTGAGAGATGTAGGATTTGATTGTGTACTCAGTGGAAAGGGTTGGGTTTGGTAGCCTCTGGTGCAGTTTTTCCTCTATCTTCATGTATTATTTCTTATTACTTTGTGATATATTTTTAATGTTTTATTAGGATTCCTGGAGCCAGAGAATGGGTATTTTCTGTTCATTTAGATATAAATAAATAAAAATAATGTTCAGAATTACCCCCTTTACTATTTGCGGATATATCATTGTCCACCATAAATATCTGGTGTCATCTCCACAGCCCAACCTATTAATTCTCATTAAAAAGAGCATTAAGGAGGCATATCAGTTCAGGGATTTGGCATGCAGGAGGAATAGATTTTTCTCTGCTAGTAACTTTGTGCTCCATCATTCCAATCCTGGCAAAAGTGCTAAATAAATAAAACAACCTATGGTCAATAAGAGAAAATTATATTTTTTTTTATTATTTCCTACTCCCCCTTGCAGAATAAGGAGAATTTTCTCATCCTTAACCTGATGCTTTTCAACATGTATAATAATAATAATAATAATAATAATTACAGAATCACTGGGTGGAGATTAAAGCTAATTTTGTAATTCCAGTCTAAGAGAAATTTCAGCTAGACACCCCTGAAAGTGTTGCCATGGGTACTATGCTGTGGAGGGTTGTATGATCTGTGTTAAATTTAATAAATGTCTGGTGCAGATAACCATAATAATGATATCTGATGGAGAGAATGCAAAAGGATGGGGAAAAAATCTTAAGCATAACCTGTTTTGTTTGTAATTCCTTTTCTGAAGATGCTTGGTTTGATGAGCAAGATGTAACTAGGATTTTTTTTTAATATTTTACTGAAACTGCTGAATTTTTCAGACACTGCCCCTTGCCATTCTTAGCTCTGCCTAGATTTATTATAAAGTACACAGTACCGATTCTATACAGTGTTTCTAAGCAGTGAAATGGGAGAATGTAATCAAAAGAGTACATCACCCTCGGTATTGTTTTCAATCCTATATGGAAATTCAGTAGAGTGTCATTTTCAACTATAGTTTTTCATTCATACCACGGCAATCATCAAATGTTGGGTTTTTTTGGTAGCATTCTTATAAGTGAAATACAAGCTCTACTCTTTGTAACAGTGAACCTGTCAAATTCTCATAGTTAATTGCTCAGAGATCCCCTTTCATCCACCTGTGATCACTTAGCAGATCAAAAAAGTCAGACACCATTTAAAGACCAGAGGATCTTAAATCAGTCTCAAGCTGCTGCTTTTAATGGTTTGTTTTGACGGAGAGACTGTGTCACATGGTTTGTAGTGTTATGTCTGGTTGCCTGTGAAACTAGGTCATTGAAACCTCCTCTACTAGAGGGAAAGCTGCTGTCTTTAATTTCTTTCACTCTGACGTGGCCTGTCTGGCAATTACATTAACAGCACAATCCGCTACAAATTGGACCGCAAGGAAAAAAATACATAGGGCACGAAAGATCTTGACACACCAAAACATTTACACTGCCGAGGGAAAAAATGAGCATTTCTAAGAGCTAAGCCTTTTACATGTGTCACAACTGAAAGTTGGGTCCATAATAGATTACTGTTTGCCTTCGATACTATACTTGCAATTTGTCTGAGCTAAAACTTGGGTTTGATCTAAAGAACACTGAAATAATTGAAAAGACACACACCCACATATATATTTGTTTGTTTTTTAAAAGGATATGAAAATGTAAGTGTGTATTTGTGTATGTTTGTGTATATGTATGTGAATATACACACCCTCGCTGCCCTGTTGAAACAATATATTTGCGAGTAAATCAAATACATTAGTGACAGAAGTACTTTGCTCCCAACAGCAAAGTATATAAAGAGAAGCAACAGCCAAAACCACATTTTTTTCAGTTCTTCAATATTGAATTATCTAATTTTTTTCAGTATGTTAAGAGTAAAGAGCTCAGACAGAGTTTTATAACATCTGCACTGTAAGAAGTTCTCCTTACTAAAGTGTCAGATCCTGGTTCAAAGGCAATTCAAAGAGTTATTGGCACTACAAATGTAATTGCTGTACATCCTCTAATTTAAAAGGATAAAACCTGGTAATCTTAACTGGTGAATGTCTTCATTTTTTTTTTGAAGACACTATTCTCTAACACTAAACAGCAATACCAACAAGATTTCTCAGACAAGCAAAGAGGAAGTCACTGTAATATTGCAGCACATTTATACCACATGAGTTATGTTGTTTTAAATTAAATCTTCCATTTTAAATTGTTTTGAGACATCACTAATGTTTGTCTGCATTTGACTTGAGCTGAATCTTAACACTATATATTATTCATCCCCTCCATTCTCTCCCCTCCTGCACACACCTAATTCGAACTGAGTTCTGAGTCAGAAAGCCATTTCATCATCAGCCCATTATTAAAGGCCAGATTCTGATGTCCTTATTCCACAAGCAGTGTCATTGATTTTAATGAGATTACACATTGGCTGTGTCTAGACTGGCAAGATTTTCTGCAAAATCATCTGCTTTTGCGGAAAAACTTGCCAGCTGTCTACACTGGCCGCTTGAATTTCCGGAAAAGCACTGACGATCTCATGTAAGATGGTCAGTGCTTTTCCGGAAATACTATGCTGCTCCCATTCATGCAAAAGTCTTTTTCCGAAAGACTTTTGCGCAAAAGGGCCAGTGTAGAAGCACAGTACTGTTTTCCGCAAAAAAGCCCCTATCGCAAAAATGGCAATCGAGGCTTTTTTGCGGAAAACCGCGTCTAGATTGGCCACGGACGCTTTTCCTCAAAAAGTGCTTTTGCAGAAAAGCATCCTGCCAATCTAGACATGCTTTTCCAAAAATGCTTTGAACGGAAATCTTTTCCGTTCAAAGCATTTTCGGAAAATCATGCCAGTGTAGACGTAGCCGATATCAGGTGTGTCTAGACTGGCAAGATTTTGTGCAAAAGCTGTCTACACTGGCCACTTGAATTTGCGCAAGAGCACTGATGTTCTAATGTAAGAATTCAGTGTTTCTTGCGCAAATACTTTGACGCTCCCGCTCATGGGTAAGCCCTCTTGCGCAAGAATACTTGCGCAAGACGGCCAGTGTAGACAGGCACCTTAATTTTTTGCGCAAGAAAGCCCGGTGGCTAAAATGGCTATCGGAGCTTTCTTGCACAAAAGCGCGTCTATACTGGGCACGGATGCTTTTGCGCAAAAACACTTTTTGCGCAAAAGCATCCATGCCAATCTAGACGCTCTTTTGCGGAAATACTTTTAACAGAAAAACTTTTCCGTTAAAAGTATTTCTGCAAAATCATGCCAGTTTAGATGCAGCCATAGTGTACAGTGCTACAGAAGGTGAATAAGGGGTGTCAGAATTTACCTGCAGTGATGTAGCTGTGTGACAGGCTGGGCCCATCCCCCCTCATGAGACTGGACTCACTGGAGGCTCCTGGCCCAGAGAGAGACCAGCGCGGCCTCTCCCCCAGCCCGGCGCTGTTGTGCATGCGCCCTGAGCCGCCCGCCGCATTCAAAAGTGGCGCCAGCTCAGCTGATCGGGGCAGAAGCTGCTGGGGACGCTGGGACCGGGGCCAGGGCCAGTCGGGGCCAGAGACAGACGGGGAAGCGGAAGCTGCCGGGGACGGCGACAAAGCAAACAGAGATGCCAGAGATGGGGCGCAAACCACTCGCATGGCCAAGACCAGGACCCAGGCTCCAGAACGGGAACAGCCACCACTGGTGCTGGAGCAGGCTCCTCCCACACCTGTGGGAAACACCCGGCGGAGGAGCATCTAATCCACGTAGGAAGCGGTTCCAGGACGGGGTCGCCGAAACAGATGGCAACCCCCCGAGAGGAGTCGTGAGTGAACAATATATAGCTCATCATTTGGGTAAGGTCTGTGCAGCCTCACCCTAGGGTCCTGGGGCTGGAACTCAGGAGCGGGAGGCCCGAGTTCCCCTACCTAACCTAAGCTAACTACCATTAAAGCCATGAAGCCTGAACGTCGAGAGAGACTTTCTTCCCACTGAATTCTTGCGAGTGGCAGGAGGAGGGGCGCCCCAAAGCAGGCGCAGACCATATCCCCTTTGCCTATAGCCGTGGTAAGGGGGCAGTCGGCTCATGTGGGAGTAGGCTACCATGCTTACGTCCTGGCCCCTGTACATGGGTAAGCCTCTCCCCTTGGACTTACAGGCCCAGAGTAAACCCAGGATAGGGGCCTCTGTGCCGTTAACGTGGGCGCCCCGATCCCACATGCCCCGCGGGTGGGAGTGGGTGCGTGACAAGCTGTATTAGATATAAAAAGCAATTAATGTTCAATGTCGATTCTAGGCACATTTAGCAATTGCCTTTCAGTGGGACTACTTTTGCTAAGCCATTATAACACGAATAGTGACTCAGTCTAGTTTGTCACAGGATCACCAACAGTCTGGGCAGTGAGAAGAGGCCCAGTCTCGCAGCCGTAATTCATAACTGCTGTAATTGTGAATTATGTCTAAGCAAGGTTTAGCAGATTGGACCTAAGAGGAGGAATTGGTGTGGAGTTCCTCTTTAAATTTAGTTTTGGTCAGTCTTTGTCATTATACATCACTGCTTTGGGGAGCAGGAGGCAAGAGAGGGAGAGAAAGAAAGGGAAGATTTAGAAAACTGAAATAAGGTTATTTTTAAACTGAGAAAAAATAGCTGTGTGATTGGATTTAAAGCTTTATATATAAAAGAAATGTAGCTGCCCTTCTTAATGGTGCAGATTTAGTATTATATATTTTCCTTATGGTTTGATGATTCCTTATCATCAGGGAAATCTTTAACACACTTGTCAGTAATGAGCCAAAATCAGGTGGCAGGAAAATTGCAGCTTACTTTTCTCCAGAGGAGACAGTCTTTATTCTATTGTTTATCTTCCTAATTGTGTATGTTCTTTCTATTGTTGTTAATTGCTTTTCTGAGCATCATGTTGTCAAATGACTGATTAAAACTGTAAATTTAGTCCCCTTTAGCTTCTGTTTAGAGAAACTTGATATATTTACAAGAGGGCTAAATTCTCCCTCTCTGGTGGGTTTGATTAAGGCTTACCATTGATGTCAGTCAGATATTTGTGCATGAAGGAAGATATAAATAACCTCAAAGAGACTTTTCTGTGCTTCTTGGAGAAGAGATTAGCCTAGACTTTGGGCAAATAGAATTGGATACCTGGAAAGTCAAGAGTAATCTAAACTGTTAGAAAGTCTCAGAGGGATAGCTGTGTTAGTATGTAACTTTAAAAACAAGTAGTCCACCTTAGAGGCTAACAAATATATATATATCATGAGTTTTTGTGGGCAAAATCCACTTCTTCAGATGAGCATCTAACCTGCTAGGTAATTCTGACTAACTTCATAATGCAGGAATATAATACCCTCAGGCTGTGTCTACACTGCACCCCTTTTCCAGAAAAGGGATGCAGATTAGACACTTTGGAATAGCAAAATCCGCGGGGGATTTAAATATCCTCCGTGGTATTTGCATTAACATGGTTGCCGCTTTTTTCCGGCTTGGAGATAAGCCGGAGAAAAGCGCCAGTCTAGACGTGATTCTCCGGAAAATAAGCCCTTTTCCGGAGGATCTCTTATTCCTACTTGAAAGGACTATCTGTGTGCATCCTTCTCTGTGCACTGGAAGACTTAGGACTTTGTGTAGCTTAAGTCAAAATACTTTATTTCAACTTTTGGTGCTGTCTACAGAGCAGTTATTTCAAGAAAGAGCACTCTTCCCCTGACTTCTTTTACTCCTCGTACAAGAGGATTACAGGAGTCGGAGTAAGAAGTTCTCCAGATCAACATTATTTTGACATTATGTCAAAATAACTACTTATGTATAAGCAGTGATTCAAAGGGACCCGGGGCTCCAGCCATCACTGGTGCCACACTAGCAGTAGTGGTGGCTGGGACCTCTGAGACTCTTTGAATTGATGGACCCCAGGGCAGTTGCCTCCTCTCTCCAGCAAGCTTGACCATACCAATGGAAAATCTCTTCCATCACTCTAGTGTCTATTCTATAATGGCCTAACTGAACTACTGCCATTACAGTACTGGTAACAGAAACATACCCTAAAATTAAACTTGACCTTGTCCCTCTTGTGCACCTGCATAAGAGCTAAGCAGGTTCTTAGCAAAGAGAACTTTGAAGAGATGAATTGATCATGGTCTAGAAGTACCTGCTTGGGGTAGTGACTTCTGATATGGAGAGCTTTTTAATTAGAAGGTAAGGGCATAGCAAAATCCTGTGGACAAAAACTGAAATCATACAAACTAAACTGGAAATAAGGTGCTAACTTTTGACAGTGAAGATCAATAACCATTAGAACAATTTACCTAGGAAATTAGTGGATTCCCTGTGACTTGGACTATTTAAATCAAGCTTTCTAAATGATAACTCTAGTTCAGTCACAGATTACTTGGCTTGATGCAAGAATTACTGAGTGAAATTCTGTGCTGTGCAAAATGTCAGAATAGGCAATTACAGAGGTCCTTCTTGACCTTAACAATCTGTGGCTCTAGCCCTAAATGTTAGTAAGTTAATTATTTAATTTCTGGCATATATCTCCACTGCATTATTATTATATTGCGTCTGCACATTTATATAGCACTACCCATGTACATGGAACTGTACAAAGAAAAGTAAAACCAAAAAAAAAAAAAAAAACCAAAAAACTAAGACAAAGGGTAAGCATTCAGGAAGGGTCAGTACAGAAAGATATTGGTAAAAAACTCATGTAGAAAGAGGTTTTTAATAGGGCTGTCAAATGATTAAAAATTAATTGTGATTAATTGCTGTTTTAATTGTTCTGTTAAACAATAATAGAATACCAATTTAAATGTATTATAAATATTTTGGATTGTTATTTTTATGTTTTGAAATTTATTGATTTCAGTTGCATTGCATAATATCCTTATCTGGGGGTAATTTGGCATTGTTCCATAGAAGTCAATAGCACAAATGAAGAATTTAAAGTAGTGTGTCATAGCATGATTTGTCAGAATGGCTTCCTTTTCTCCAAGCTCATGGGGTATGTCTACACTACAAAGTTAGTTCGAACTAACGGACGTTAGTTTGAACTAACTTTCCTAGGCGCTACACTAGCGCTCCGTTAGTTCGAACTTAATTCGAACTAACGGAGCGCTTAGTTCGAACTAGGTAAACCTCATTTTACGAGGACTAACGCCTAGTTCGAACTAGCTAGTTCGAACTAAGGGCTCTGTAGCCCTTTAGTTCGAACTAGTGGGAGGCTAGCCCTCCCCAGGTTTCCCTGGTGGCCACTCTGGCCAACATCAGGGAAACTCTATGCCCCCCTCCCGGCCCCGGAGCCCTTAAAGGGGCACGGGCTGGCTACGGTGCCCGTGCCAGGTGCAAGCCTGCCAGCACCCAGCTAGCAGACCCTGCACCTGGCACGGCACAGAGCCACCCACCCGATGCCCCCCAGCCCACCCCCTCTTGCCGGGACCAGGCTGGCGGCTCCCGGGAGCTTGCCCTGGACCGCAAGAGGCGGGCACCTTCCTGGGCTAGTGCGGACATCATTGACCTCGTCCACGATCTCCGCACTAGGCACAGGAAAGTGGCCGTCTAGGGCAGGAGAGCTGCCAGCCTGGCCACCCAGGAGCAGGTGTGCATGAAAATCAAGGGGGTCCACTGAGACCTCCGACCCTCAGCCCTGAGCTTACAATGGCCGTCCTGGGTCAGACCAAAGGTCCATCTAGCCCAGTAGCCTGTCTGCCGACAGCGGCCAACCCTAGGGACCCTGGAGGGGATGGACCAAAGACAGTGACCAAGCCATTTGTCTCGTGCCATCCCTCTCCAGCCTTCCACAAACTTTGGGCAGGGACATTACTCCTACCCCCTGGCTAAGACTACTCCATGGACCCAACCTCCATGACTTGATCTCACTTCCCTTTCAACTCTGTTCTAGTTGTAGCCTTCACAGCCTCCTGCAGCAAGGAGTTCTGCAGGTTAACTATTTGCTTTGTCAAGAAGAACAACTTTCTCTTGCTAGTTTCAAGCCTGCTACCCATTCCTTTCCTTTGGTGTCCTCTAGTCCTTCTTTATGGGAACTCAGGAAGAACTTTTATGAATGCACCCTCTCCACCCAACCCCTGCTTTTAGAGACCTCTATCCTGTCCCCCCTCCGTCTCCTCTTTTCTAAGCTGAACATTCCCAGTCTCTGTAGCCTTTCTTCATCTGGGACCTGTTCCCAACCCCTGATCATGTTAGTTGCCCTCCCTTCTCCCAGCCTTTCTCTTCCCCTCTCCCACCTCCTTTTCCCAGTCTCCCCCAGTTTTGTTCAATAAAGACAGAGTCAGTGTTGGAAGAAACGTTATCTTTATTTTGTACATCAATAAGAAGGGGGGCTAGGGAAGGGTAAGTGGAAGGAGGTGAGGGAGGAATGGGGTACGAGCCCCCGATGGGGAGGACTGGGCTGGCTCTGCGGGCTTCTGGGGGTGGAAGCTCTCCTGCAGCCCCCCAATTGCCCCCTCTCCCCAGATGGCAACCTGCGGCAAGTGCAGCCGGTCTGATGGCCGAGTGCTGTGATGTGCCCAGTGTGGGCACTCCGGGCAATCCAAGCCAGAACTTCTTTGCAAGCGGGGCACCCCTTAGAACTGTGTGTCCGGGGTGGGGGTCGGGACCCTTTAAGCGCAGCCCTCGGCTAGCCTGAGACAGCATCTCCGCGCTCTAAGTCCTCCTCTGATGCCCTGCCGGCACTGCTTCCGGCCATCCTTAAGCCCTGTTCAGAGTCCACTCAATGTGGACTTGCTAGTTCGAATTAGCAAAACGCTAATTCGAACTAGTTTTTAGTTCTAGACGCGTTAGTTCGAATTAGCTTAGTTCGAATTAACTAATTCGAACTAAGTTAGTTCGAACTAGCGCTGTAGTGTAGACGTACCCATGGTTAGTTGTTTTGGAGACTGGAGACATTATTGCTACTTAAGGGAATCTGCTTCATTATCTTGCCCGGTTTCAATGTCAGTCTAACAGGCCCATAATGGCATTGAAACCAGGCAAAATAATGGAGTGGCTGATACAGGACTTGATAATAAGGAATTAATGGTGCATAATGTAATTAATGCAAATTATCATATAATGGTGGGTAATGTAATTAATGAAAATCATCATAGATTTATGGAAAATATAGTTCTCCAAGTAACTTGATATCTTTTTTTTTTATGAGATTGCAGGTTTGGTTGATAAACGTAGTAGTGTTAATGTTGTATACTTAAACTTTGGTGTGGTATTTGACTTGGTAACACACAACAGTTTGATTAAAATTATATACAATTAAAATGGCTCACATGAAATGGAATAAAAACTGACTGATAATTTTCAAAATGTAACTGTAAAAAAGGAAGCCATCATCAAGCAGTTATGTTTCAAGTGCTTTTCCACAGGGATCAGCTCTTGTCCCTATGCTATTTAACTGTTTATGGCTAAATGTTAATATATACATCTAAGAACAAAGAATGTAGGCCTACAAAAGGGATTCTTCTAGAGCTGTAGTTAATCTACCGTATATTCCGGCGTACAAGACGACCTCTGAAGTTAAAAAACATCCCCCAAAAATCGGGGGTCGTCTTGTACGCCGGATGCCCCGCCGCCGGAGCCCCTCCGCGGCTTTGAAAGCCTCGGGGGAAGCCGGCGGCGGGGCATCCCAGGCGTGCATGGGCTGCCCCCCCGCCGGCTTCCCCCGAGGCTTTCAAAGCCGCGGAGGGGCTCCGGCGGGGGGGCAGCCCATGCGCGCCTGGGATGCCCCCCCGCCGGCTTCCCCCGAGGCTTTCAAAGCCGCGGAGGGGCTCCGGCGGGGGGGGGGGGGGAGCAGCCCAGGCGCTTCTGGCGGCTTTGCTCCCGGTGCCTCTGGTCTGCTGGGGACCATCTCCAGCAGACCAGGGACACCGGGAGCAAAGGAGGCGGAGGGGCGCTGGGGTATAAGATGAAACCCTATCTTTTAATTAAAAAGATAGGGGGTCGTCTTATACGCCCAGTCGCCCTATACGCCGGAAAATACGGTATCTCCCTGAGAGGTGGTTATGTCAATGGAAGAACAGGGTTAGGTTGACTTGACTACTGCACTCAGGGAAGTGGATTTTTCATACCCTCATGAGATGTAGCTTAGTCAATCTAACTTTTACAAGATGGGATACTCCATCCTGGGAATTAGTGACTCTGAAAAAGATGTGATAAATAATCAGTTAAACATAAATTCCCAAATGATGCTGTAGCCAAAAGAGTGAATGCAATCTTGGGATGCATAAACAGGAAATTTGAACAGGAGTAGAGTTGTTATTTTATCTCTATGTTTGACAATGATGTAACTGCTTCTGGAATATTATGTTCAGTTCAAGATGGATAAATCTGAGAGGTTTGCTGCAAACATGATTAAAGGATCAGAAAACATGCCTTATAGTGATAGACTCAGAGGCTACGTCTACACTGGCATGATTTTCCGAAAATGCTTTTAATGGAAAACTTTTCCATTAAAAGCATTTTCGGAAAAGCGCATCTAGATTGGCAGGATGCTTTTCCGCAAAAGCACTTTTTGCGGAAAAGCGTCTGTGGCCAATCTAGACACGCTTTTCCTCAAAAAAGCCCCGATCGCCATTGGGGTTTTTTTGCGGAAAACAGTACCGTGCTGTCTACACTGGCCCTTTTGTGCAAAAGTCTTTCGGAAAAAGACTTTTGCCCGAACGGGAGCAGCATAGTATTTCCGTAAAAGCACTGACAATCTTACATGAGATCGTCAGTGCTTTTCCGGAAATTCAAGCGGCCAGTGTAGACAGCTGGCAAGTTTTTCCGCAAAAGCGGCTGATTTTCCGGAAAAACTTGCCAGTCTAGACACAGCCAAAGTGTTCAGTCTATTTGGCTTAATAAAGACAAGGTAAAGGGGTGACTTGATTAATCTTTAAGTAACTTGAATGGGGAATAAATATTTAATAATAGACTCTTCATTCTATGAGTAAAAGGTATAACATACCCCAATAACTGGAAGTTGAAGGTAGGCAAATTCAAACTAGAAATAAGCTATACATTTTTGATAGTGAGGGTAATTAATTGGAACAATTCACCAAGGGTTGTGGTTGATTCTCCATCATGGACAATTTTAATATCAAGATTAGATTTTTTTCTAAAAGATATGATCCAGGAATTATTTTAGGGACATTCAATGTCCTGTGTTATACAGAAGGTCAGATTAGATGACGGGTGGGCAATAAAAAAGCAGCAGCACACCAGAGTTAGTTCCCGGTGGGTCACTGCTGCTATGTTTACCTGTACCTCTACAGGAACGGGGTGGTCTCAGCTCTTGCTGGCCATGGACTGCCATTCGTGGCTAATGGGAGTAGCAAGAAGCAGTGCAGATTGGGGCACTGCTTCCCATCACTCCGATTGGCCATGAACGGCAATCCATGGCCAATTGCCCAATACCTGCAGTTGTGCAGATAAACATGGAAGTGGGGGCCTACCAGGGACTAACCCTGATGAACCGGATGTGGCCCGCGGGCCATGGATTAGACAGTCAGTGGTCCCTTCTTACCTGGGAATGTATGAATAAAATACTGTAAGATTGAAGTCTAATTGTGTTTAGTTAAAAATTGTTACAAGTTATAACACAAAATGAAATATAGGTCCCACTTTCTATGATCCCGTGATTTTAGTATCTGATGTAATATACATCTGAGGAAAAAAGATTTTTTTCTCCAGTGGATTCAAATGGGCTTTGTATCAGAACCCTAGGATAAAACTAGATTGATTAGATCGTAGTTCTGCAAGCAGGCACATGTTAAACTTTACTCATATGAATAATCTCCTTAACTTCAAATTTCAAAAACAACTTTAATTTGAAATGGCCCTGTTTTACTGTGGAATTAGGTTTATTTACACTGGAAAAAATAACCAACACATTAATTTTAATTTGAATTTCAAGTGTGACTTGTTCTGTGCCTCAGTTTCCCCTCTGCCAAATACTGCCCTGTCCTTATGGCAGTGCTCTGCTTTATAGGTGCTGTGACATGAGAAGTCTGGGGTATTATCGTAATGGAAAAGGTTAGCACTGAAAACCAGCACTATCTAAATATAAAAGGAGGAAGACACATGAAGCTATTGTGTAAATATTTCTACTGAAATTCTCTCATCCAGCTGTAAAGCATACAACTGAGAACTGTGCCAGTGAGCACAATCTGTAACGTTGAAAGAGGAACAGCTTTCCAAGAGTATATTTAAGGCTCTTCATCTAAGTATAAAACATGCACAATGGGCTAGAACTCTGTGGTAGTTTTTTCTTTATATCATTGATGGCTGTTTGCTGATTTTTTTCCCCTTCTCTTTCCTCAAGCTATTGTATGAACACCTCGCACATTGTGTGAGGTGATTGCAACATGCCAAAAGTGAACCTACTGTACTGTACCTTGGCTAAAAGTCAGCTTTCTGAGCCAAGGATTTCTCTGTTCCGAGATGTACCAGAGTCATCGGAGCATCTCGTCCTTGACTTTCTTGAAAGTTTCAGAGATTATTTATGTCAGATTTGACTTTTCTGGAGGTCATTAAGTCTATAGGCAGGCTTTAGGGGATGTAGGTATATAGTATCACAAGGAAAATGCTGGTGCTGGAAGGAGTCAATTAATAGTATTTGCACTTCTGAAGTACTTCTCTATGAGGTAAGTTGGCTGACATTACACAGTAGACATCATCAGAAAATAGGAAATACGTGGAAAGGTTTGAAATTTGTCATTTTTCCTGAACATTTGCTGACCAGCTCTATTATATTGCAGCTGTTTAATTACTGAAGCCTCACAATACCACTGTGTGGTAGATTCTACTAAGGTGATGGGGGCCATATAAGAACCTAAATTGATTATTTTTGCTTCACAAATGGAGACATAAGAGATCAGGAAGTTAGGTTTGGTACACAGCCAGTCCATATAGAGCTGGCAGTAGAATTCACATCCCCTAACTTTCAGTGCTGTGCTTTGTAACTGGGTGTTTGTCACATTATTGGATTTAAATGTGAGCAAGCAGATCACTGTTGCATTCACTGTTGTGTGTTTCCCCCAAATTCTGTGCAGAGTGGGCCCTGTGAGGTGTCTAATGAAGGCTTATGCTACGCTGACTCTGTCTATGCTACTCATATACAAGTATGATTTTTGTATGTGAAGTTATTGATATGGGTCCTCTACTTGTATTTTAAATGTTTTCTGTCTTGTCCAGTGAATGCTGCATAGAAAAAGGCTTTTAAGTGTTGCCAGTTGACACCTGAGGAGCAAACAATGGCCCCTTGCCTGAGAAGGACATACCTGGATACCCCATAGCTCCTTGCCCAAAAGAGACATGGTGATCTTTTGATCAGCTCAATCTTGGGAGGTACCATCACTCAGGAGAACAATGGATTTCCCTCTGCATGGGCAAGATTATAAAAGTATCCTGGGGTTGCCTCCACCTTTGTCTGCAATTTTGCTCTTGACTTCAGAAGCATCCTTACTGTGGACAGAGGACCGGGAAGGATTTGTTAACTCAGCCTGACAAAAGATGTACTCCAGAGACTTTTAAGCTAGCGTTTTCTTGCATCTCTGCTGAATGCCTGCATCAAAAACTTGGTGACTGATGTATATAGTGTGCTTTCTTTAACAATCTTACTCTCAACCTTTTCTTTCTTTTCATTAATAAACCTTTAGATTTTAGATTCTAACAGATTGGCACAGTGTGCTCTTTTGGGTGTGATCTGAGATATAAAATGAGCTAGGATGTTGGCTGGTCCTTTGGAACCGGGAGAACCTGTTTGGAGTCAGTGAGATTGGTTTCATAACCTCTTACTTGTGTTAAGTGTGGTGTTGGTTGTGGCACAGGTAAACCTAAAGGCTGTGTCTACACTGCACCCCTTTTCCAGAAAATGGATGCAGATGAGACAAGTCGGAATTGCAAATGAAGCGGGGGATTTAAATATCCCCCGCTTCATTTGTATAAACATGGCTGCCGCTTTTTTCTGGTTCGGGGCTTTTCTGGTTCGGAAAAAAGCGTCAGTCTAGACGGGGATCTTTCGGAAAATAAAGCCTTTTCCGAAAGGTCCCGTATTCCTCTTAAAATCAAGAATAAGGGACCTTTCGGAAAAGGCTTTATTTTCCGAAAGATCCCCATGTAGACTGGCGCTTTTTTCCGGCAAAGCCCCGAGCCAGAAAAAAGCGGCAGCCATGTTTATACAAATGAAGCGGGGGATATTTAAATCCCCCGCTTCATTTGCAATTCCAACTTGTCTCATCTGCATCCCTTTTCCAGAAAAGGGGTGCAATGTAGACACAGCCAAAGTGTCTAAGGGGATTGCTTATGAGACTTCTTGCTGGCTAGGGTGGCAGCTAAAATGCTCTATGTGACTGGTTTGGTGCTTTATAGAGGAGGACCCCAGTATTGGGCCCTAGTTATAAGCAATTTGCCCAGATTTGACTCTCTCATCAGCACCCCCAGATCACCTATTAAATCAGTGTTTCTGAAAATGTTCCACTGAATCACTCTCAGAAACACATTAACTGGCTGCCCTGGTTTGTTTATTTACCGGCGCAGCAGCCATGGAGCCTCACAGCCTCATTTGCTCTGTTTCGTCCTTTGTAGCCATGGGGAGCCACGGGAAGTGGTGGCCCAGCCCATGCCACTTCCTGCGGCTCCCCTTGGCTACAAAGGATGAAACGGAGCCAATGGGAACCATGAGACTCTGTGGCTGCTGTGCCGGTAAATAAACAAACCAGGGCGGCCAGTTAATGTGTTTCTGAGAGTGATTCCTCGGAACACTTTCAGAAACACTGTGTTAAATGACAGTGTTACTGATGATGGCCATAATGTATCTTTACTCTAGAAATCATTAAAGAGAACAACCATTTGATAAAGTCATTTGGCTCTTGAAATATACAATTGTAAAAACAACACATTTGGACTATGAGCTATCCACATAGTTTGGGTGGCAAATAGACCTAGGAAAGTTTTAATCAAAATGGTTGCTAACAGCACAAGGAGTACATCTATTACTCCATCTGTTTGAAAGGATTCGCTCATGGTCTTCCTAAGAGTGGAAATATGTTTAGTTTGCAATGCATTTGGGGTAAAAATGTCAGCAGCACCTCAACCATACTGAGAGTCAATAGAATATAGGCACTTGTGAAATGTTACCCTTTTCTTTATTGTTTAATGACGTTTCATTTTTGTTCATCTGTTTTCTTTTACTCTGTCTCTGTTTTATTCACTTGTTACCAATCTTGCATACAAATATCCATTTTGTCATCATCAACTGTGTTGTGGGCTAGCCTGAAAACACTCTGAAAAGTATGTAAGTTATTTTTAGCAGATTGCTCAAACACCTGTTCCAGTTCTTCAGCAGTTTCTTTTATATTAATCAGACTGAGACCATAACAAAACTTTAGACAGTTTAAGAGCCTTTTAGTCATAACTGCCCTGAAATTTACCTTCATCCCCAGATCTGGCAGTAACAGATCATCCATCAGGGAAAACATACTAATCAACACACCATCTGCACAAAATAAACTCAAATATTTTGTTTTGTATTTTCATAAGTGACTGGTGGTTTTGAGTGTCAAACTTGAGATTCTTCGAGGAACCCTGATTTTCAGAAAACGCTGAGCACCCACTCTTTTGACATCCGGCTCCTTTAAGGTATCTCATATTGTTACCCAAAATCACTAGACATTTAAAAAAAAATATTGGCCAGTCTTTGTGAGTTTTTAAAGAAGTATTTGGTGGAGCCATTAGTTACTTCCATTAATAAGCATGGAAAATATAACCTTAACATACTAATTTGCATGTGTTCAGATTTTCCATATGGTCCTTTATCTGATGTAAATGTAAAAGGTATCAGTCTGAGTGTACAAAATATACTAAACACATATATTTTATGTGAGTGTGATTTTAAACAATAGCTTTAAGCAGGCATAAAATTCTGCATATTAAGACTTTTCTAATGCAGGTCATGCACTTCCTTTGGTCTTATTTGCGTCATTAAATATCTGTTGGTTTTATGTTTGACTGAAAGGTGTTCTTCAGAAATTGTAAAAGGAAAAGGGACATTAGTTAAGAGTTCTCTAGGCTCTACTATCATTCTTGTTTATTCATATGTGTACAAATGGCAATGCCACATATTCTCAGTTCATTGAATGCTCGCTAATGCACACACGGGGATTTTCTATCTGTTTCACTAGGGAAGACAGCTATGAATAAACTTGGGTAGAAGATCAGTTATCACAGCTGGAGAAAAGATGTGACCTAAAATCATCTTATATTTACAGTCTCCACTGAGTATAACAACCGTTAGCAAATACACAGACTTTCCTGCTTGCATAATTTAGCCACCATCTTATTTACTTGTCTGCTGGCCTGGTCCACCTGGAAATGCCAGGCAACTCCACTGTCAGAACCTCTGCCATAGCATGAGAAGCAAGGTTACATTTACCCTCAGGAGAAGGACTTAGCTCCATCCTAAATCTCTTTTTTATAGTCTTTAACTCCTCGCCTTCCTAGCCTCTAAGCTTCACCTGGATGCATTCATATTGCCCCTCCATAGACTATGAATATAAGGGGGGCATCAGCTGACCATCGATCTGTCCCTCCATCTACGTCACCTTAGAGCTGACGCAACAATGGAGTTCAGCTGAGAACATACAGGGACAAATGGCCACCCACCAGCTGTCAGGTCTGGCTGTGGCAATAAGTCCTCCCACAACGGAAAATGTAGGGGGCTGGTTGAGGAACTGTCTGACATTAAAGAACGTCTCTGTTTCTCCATTCACCCTTAATGAAGTCTGACCAGAAATGAAGAGGCAGCTGACTGCCAAGTACAAAATACCCATCCAAGGGCAGCACATATACACTGAATGCTTCTTTCGAAATAAGCTATTCCAGAAGATATCTTCTAGAATAGCTTATTTCAAAGTAACGCGTTGCCACACTCATTGTACACTATCTCGTGTTTAAGGCCACCTGGAACCAGTTCAGGCAGGGCATCAGGTCAGCAGTTGCTTCCTGGAGCTGCTGTCTGAGGCTATCTGAGACGCGTGCTTAAAGGGACACACCTGTACAGCCGTTTCTCAGGTTCTTCTCCTGCTTGACTACCCCTCTGAGGGACAGCAAAGCATTTCCACTGAGTGCTTTGGTTGCCCAGTTTTTGGACACCACAGCACTCCCTACCATGGAGCTCGAGCTGCCTCAGGACCCGCAACGGCCCCTGGCTGTTGTGCTGCAGTTTCTTCAGGCTACTCTCTAGGCCCTGTAGAAACACGACCCCTAGCTGTTTGAGGAGACCCTCAACATATGTCTGGGAGTGCAGCCCGTGTGCCATGAGCAGCACTCCAGAGTCTGTGTGTGTGTGTGTGTGTGTGTGTGTGTGTGCGTGTGTCCTTGTCCCCAGCCTCCATCTAGTGGTGGCTCACGGTGGAAGGGTGTACCCCCAACCTGGGGGTCAGAAGTGGGACCAGCCTCCCCAGAGCCTATGAGCAGGAGTCCAGCGGTGCTCTAGTGCTGCCTCCTGGGGCTGCGTGGCACAGACTGGTGATGCATGTGCATCCATGTGCATGGACTGCAGTGAGATGCCGAGTCTGAAAAGGCCGAGTGACGACTGCACCACAGCCCCTTAGCACCTGCCACCCCCACCCTGTCTTTGTGAGAAAACTATGACCACTCACCTGATGATCCTCAGAGGATGCCTGGGACACATCCAAGCCATGGAGTACCGGCTTCAATGTGATGGTAGTCACCGTACTGGCCATGTCAGGGTCCTCCTCCTCCTCCTTCTCAGCTGTGACCCTCAGATGGGTGACGATGGGCATCTCCAGCCCTGAGTCCATCACCAAGGGTGGGGAAGGGCCTGCACCATGCCCCAGGATATGGTGCAGGTCTTAAAAATAGGGGCAAGAATGGGGTTCTGCCCCAGGGTAGGAGCTGTACTCCCTCCCTGGTGTAGGCCTGGTGGAGCTCCTTCACTTTGCTCCAGACCTGCTCCTGGGTCCGGGTATGGCCTGTGGTGCCCAGGCTATTGGCCACCTGGCTGCAGATGTCAGCGTTACACCATCTGGAGCAAAGATCCTGGAGGTTCTTCTCTTTGCCCCACATCTCGATGATGAGGGCCAGGATCTCCACTGGGGATGACCAGGATGGCACATACTGGCAGTAGCTGGAAAGTACCTGGCTGCTAATTTACAAGCTCTCACCATGTTTACAGCAGGGTGAAGTAAAAGAGAGAGAATTAATTTTTCCAGCTCTGTCACATCATTCACAACTTCTTCATAGAAATGGGTGGCTCAAGTGATGTTACTCAGGTACTTTTTTGGGCACTTGTATAAAAAGAAATTCTTGCAGAGCTGCTATCCTGAAAGGTCCTTGTTTAAAACAAACAAGTCTTACCTCTAGTTAGTGACGTAAGTCCTCTGATAACTTAGAAGTTTGGAATCAGTCTATCAAATCTACCCCTTTATGTGGTATTGGCAGTTCTAATGAACACCCTTCCCATGCTACACTTTTCCATTGTCGTGGTATCTTGAGTTCAACTGCAAATGAGGCCATCCCCATACTGCTGCTACCAGTCCTGCACTTACATGGGAAGAATCCACCAGACCACTGCACTAATGAAGTGTCACCTTCCCCAGGGTCTGGGACAAGTGTGAACTGTTCGGGTGCCATTTTTCTTTACTTCTGTGTTTCCATTTGTGTAACATTTGCCCTCAATAAAGACCTAGCACAGTGTTCTGCTAAGATCAGGTCTCCAGCTTGTCTGCTAGAACCTATAAACCACTGTCAGTATAAAGGATTCCACCAGATCAACCATAGTCATCCATTCTAATCATAATTCAGTATCAGCATGGTGCTGCTTCATTGCCATTCACAGTGAAACCACCAATCTAAGTTCCTCCAAATAAGCCCACGCCATAGCCCTACAAGTATTGTGAACCTGACAAACTAATTAGCTATATGTTGGCAAAAGCACGCATCACAGCTTGCCAGACCAAGCAGCCACAGGAAGTATCCACCCTACTGGTGCCCTCCCAAGAGTGCTTCTGGGGACTCTAAGTCCGGAACAGGCTCTGTTCAATGTGGGCATGCTATTTTGAACTAATTCGAACTAATTTTGAGGTTCCCCATAGTAACGACCTTCTAGTTCGAATTTGTTACTTTGGGAGTTATTAAGTCAAATTTACAAAAGCGGCGAGGAGTCCTGTGGCACCTTATAGACTAACTGAAGTGTTGGAGCATAAGCTTTCGTGGGCAAAGACCCACTTCGTCAGATGCATCTGACTACATGCATCTGACGAAGTGGGTCTTTGCCCACGAAAGCTTATGCTCCAACACTTCAGTTAGTCTATAAGGTGCCACAGGACTCCTCGCCACTTTTGCAGATTCAGACTAACACGACTACCCCTCTGATACTTAAGTCAAATTTAGTAATTTTGAAATAATTTTAGTATAGACATAGCCACTTTGTTTAAGCCTTCTCCCGCACACAGGAGCCATTCAGTGGCATTGGCTGCCTGCCTTTTCCCAATTTTTCTCCCTAGTGAGAATGGCATGTTCCCAGGGCAGGAGAAGGCTGTACAAAGTCCTCCCCTTGGCACTACAAAAGTCTGTAGGCTTATGTGGTATTCTTCTGTACAGCCAATGATCCACATACGCACTCCTCCTACCTACAGCAAGGCAGAAAGCCAATGAGGAGGGGAGAGAGGGTATGTCTACACTACCCCGCTAGTTCGAACTAGCGGGGTAGTGTAGACATACCCAGAGGTATTAACCTTAAATGGACCAAGAATTTTCTTTTCCCTGTTGGTATAGAGAAAGCTTCCTCACCTTTGAGGTAGTGGAGGTAGGGGCTTTCCCCCATTTCTGACTATTGTTTGATATCTTAATGCTTTCTGGCCAAACTGAGACCCACAGCTCATTTTACATTGACCACCTTTTTACTTGGCATTATAATAACTCCTTGCTGATATTAGTAACATCATTTTGGTTTATTAAACAATTTAAGATGAGAAGTACATTTTTATGTACTAAAGTTTTCATTAGTGTACCTCTTTGGCTAGTGCTATAGAGATCCATACCAATTGCAGGATATTGGTGAAGCTCAGCTTAACATCCTTTAGTCTGTCTTGTCTATTTAGATTATAGCCTCTCTGCTGCAGGGATGGTCTTTTCTGAGGGGGCTTGTACAACACTTAGCACAACTGAGCCTGGATCTCAGCTGGGCCCTATTGCTAATGCTCAGATAATACCTATTAATAATAATAATTATGCAAATACCTAGCAGAAATCAAAAGTAGTTTGCATGTGCAACTGTTTCCATCTTAAAGGTAAAACTCAAGCTGATGGTCAGTTGGCAAGTAGTCATTGTCTATTTGCCCTAGAGTTGAGAAATTAAGATTAGCTATAACAAGAGTGAAAATGATAAATGTGATTTTTGTTTAGTAGATAGCATAAGGTAGTAACTGAAATTATCTGTCTTTATATGTTTGATGTTACTGTCATTAGCAGACTGGCAACCAGAAGGATTTTGATTAGCTTTCCTCCATCTGAATTTTAATAACTATCAGTGCTGGGATAGTATTACATAACTCACTCCACTTAAAACAAGCAATATATTTTTAATTTCATAAGTAATGGAATAAGTAAATGGGAGGATGTTGCCTGTGCTCCCTGGATTCCAATAAGTGAAACACAGTGGACACTTACCTGGCAGGGGAGATACCATAATCACAAAGGTGGTTTTCCAAGGGTGAGGCTCATCCATTGCACTGCGGGTGTGCTAACGCCTGCGATTTCCCCAAATGTGGGAAACTCGACTGAGTAATTTGTGGTAGTGGGGGACTGAGTTTGCGCTTTCCCCTGGGGGGAGGGGCATTTTCTATTCCAGTGCCATGAATCTGTCCATGTGTAGTGCCTCCTTGAAGCTTTATCTGGAGTATACATGTGAGTCCAGTCACCTCCACCCCAGAGCATGTATCTTTCTAGCAGGAGAGTTCTTGACTCCTCCTGGCTGTTTCATCCCTCTTTGTGCCTCAGGTAAAGCAGCACTATAGCTTTCCCTCCCTCTCCCCACCCCCATCAGAAAATTAGGTTAAATAAAAGAAAGACAAAGAAAACCCTGAAGGCATCTCCCACCAGGATACAGGCCTCTCTCACTTCAGAAGGCCTTGGTGTTCTGAAATAGTTAAGTAACATGGAAACTATCAGATCAAGATAATATTGGTCACAGATAAGTGCACATTTATGCTATTTTATAATCCATTCATTGGTTTATAAACCTTAAATCCTCCAGAGAGTGTCACAAATCCACACGATAACTCTGAGTAATAGATTTTGCATTTGAAACTCTGATTTAGTAGAAAGATATTTTAATCCATGTAACCAAATAGCTCCCTATTGACTACTAATTGAAGGAGGAGTTGGCAGATCAAAAGCACAAATATTTCCAGAAAACTTCAATTCACTAAACTGTTTTAAGATTTCTGCCTATTTAGCATACAAAGGGTTGAATTATCTTATCTGCACAACATAGCGTCCTCTTGCATAGATATATCCTGCCTGCATGAGAGAAAGTTTTCAGCTACCTCTACTGTCCATCCCTCCCTGGCCCCGGACACTATGATGAGTTCGCAGCTATCTTTGGGATCCAAGTGAATTGAGATTGTAGGGAAAGATAAACAACACACATTGTCCCATTTTCTTGCCTGTCTGAGGAAGCACCGGGGTTTCTGCTAGAAAGGAAATACAAATGGAACCTGTAGTATGATGAGTGGGACTGGAGAAATAGGGTCAGGTTTTAGAAAGAATTCTATTTTGTTGTGACAGATGGGTTCCAGGAATTCAAGGTGGTGTCCAGACTGCTACCAAATACAGAACATTCAGCATGTACCACTGGTTCCTAGGAATTCTCAATATTACCTTCCTACACCTGTGCCTACCTGCCAGTGACTTATTGCTAATGAAAGAGAACCCTCCTTGCTGAGAGTTCCAGAGACAATGGCAGATAGATTGTGCCCCGACACAGTATCTTAACTGAAGCTGTGATAGAAATGTAGCCGTGTTAGTCTGGGGTAGTTGAAGCAAAATGCAGTTTTGGGTACGAAGCTGTGTAGCTAGGAACCTGCAGTGGGATGTTAGAGAGACCTAGAACTAGTGTTAAGGAAAAAGACTCCAGGACCCCTAGAATTCTGCAGTTCCTGGTGAGGGGAGAGACAGTTGACATATTGCTCTGTTGAAAACCAGTTTTTTGGACAAGTTTGTTGTCAGCAACACAGATGAGTGTCACAAACTAGTTAATGTGTTGCTGGGGTCTCAAAAACTTCATGCTATCTGAAATTTGTGTAAGGTCCGGGGGAGAATTCTTTCTTTCTTTCTTTCTTTCTTTCTTTCTTTCTTTCTTTCTTTCTTTCTTTCTTTCTTTCTTTCTTTCTTTCTTTCTTTCTTTTGCAGTTGTGTCATTTTTTAAGCTTTTCTCTGTAACCAGGAAGGCTAGAAACTTACTTATTGAAAGAAAGAAAGAAAGAAAGAAAGAAAGAAAGAAAGAAAGAAAGAAAGAAAGAAAGAAAGAAAGAAAGAAAGAAAGAAAGAAAGAAAGAAAGAAAGAAAAATCTCATGGTTTTAAGCCAATCTCATCATTTTGAAGGATACATGAATTTTGAACATTTGGAAATGACAATGTTGTAGTTATATAGCGTATATACGGAGTCTACATATTTTTCTAAATCTCCCCAGTTTTGATTAAATCACATTTCTTTTGGAAAATTCAGCATTAAAAAGGGGAGAAAACTGAGCATCAGAATGTCCGCTGTTATAAACTGGTACAGCACCACTGATTTCCATAGTATTATGCTAATCTACACCAGCTGAAAATCAGTTGTCATCTCAGTGGGAGTTGTCCTGTGGACTGAGGAGGTTAGATGGTTCAAGATGGATTATAAATTTTAAATTTTATTTTTGTTTGCTAGTTTGCCTTGACCATGTAAATATATAATCTTTGTATTAGTAATTTGGCTCTTGCTCTAGATTTCACACAACATATCAGAACTATTCTTTTTTTTTTAAAGTGGCATTTTTAACATGTGAAAAGTTTTGCCTCCTATACTTCTTAATGGAAGTCACAGATATTTAAATATAGTAAAATTTACTATATGCAGGGGAAATTTTGAGAAGCACGGATGTGATGTAAGCATTCAATTCCCATTGAAAGTCCCTGAGATTTGGGTACCCGTGCCTTCAAAAATATCCCCCTATATTTGCACTAAAGTTTGCTCCCTAGCTCATAATAAGATTTCTGTACACGTATATTTTAATAAGGTTTGGAATTCATACTGTATGTTTTACTTCTTAAACAAATAATTATTTGAACTGTTCTATTAAATGCAGAATATTTTTAGATGCCACAGATAAATAAGTGGGAAAATGCAGTGATCTGTTTGACACTGTGAATAAAAGATATGAAGAATGTCTAATGAAGATATGTCCTCCACAGGATTTTAACTTGCTAGATTTGCAATAGGAGGCAAACATTTATCCATTATTGAAAGATAAACTGTTTTTGGATGACATGTATAATCTGAGAATTTAGAAGTGTTGAAATAGCCGCAGGAGGTCTCCTGACTATAACAGGATTAGAAAAGAGAAAATCAGAGCACAACACAGACTCACAAAGGAAAATAAGAATAGAACTAAAATAATGGTGTCCTCTAATTGTTGGTGTGAATCCATATTTGGAGCTCAGTCCTCACACAGGGTTTTTGCGGGGAAACCCCTCTGCTTACACTGACTAAAATTAGCATCTTAGGCTATGTCTACGCTACCAGGTTATTTTGAAATAAGTTCTTTCAAAAAAATAACTCCTGAAATAACTATTTCAAAATAATCTTATTCCTCTTCAAAAGCAGGAGTTATTATTTTGAAATAACAAGTCCATTATTTTGAATTATAGGCTTGGTAGTGTAAATGTTCGCCTTGTTATTTCAAAATAACTCCCCAGTGTAGACATACCCCCAGAGTCCACTGGTGTCTACCTACCTGCCTACCTGAACCTGGAGGCAGGGGAGGGATCTTAATTTACAGGTTGATTCCCATCACCATGGCTTTTCTTAATACCCCTTAATCCATCTTCTTTCCTTTCTCTTTCTCTCTCTCTTTCTTCTCTATTAAAACCATGTTCTCCCAAGTTTTAACAACCTTATCCTAGATGATTTTCCTAGTGAATGATAATGTATTGTCAACACATCCATAATCATAATAAAACTTATAAGTTGTTCACATTCTATTTGATAGAAATGTTTGGAAATTGATAAATGAAGAAAAGCCAGTCAGGCCTACTTTCCCAATATTAGAGATTAACACTAACATTCAAGGACCTGTGATCCTGTCAGAATGACCCCTCTACATTCAGAAAATCTGCAGATCTGTCCAGAATATATCTTATTGCTCCATTATTTTTGTTTCTATTGCTTCTGTTCTCATGTACTATTATTCTAATTATCATCACTTAATATTTCTGGGTATGTCTACACTACCCCGCTAGTTCGAACTAGCGGGGTAATGTAGGCATACCGCACTTGCAAATGAAGCCCGGGATTTGAATTTCCCGGGCTTCATTTGCATAAGCGGGGAGCCGCCATTTTTAAAACCCCGCTGGTTCGAACCCCGTGCAGCGCGGCTACACGGGGCTCGAACTAGGTAGTTTGGACTAGGCTTCCTATTCCGAACTACCTCGTGGTTCCACGAGGTGTTCCGGTAGTTCGGATTAGGAAGCCTAGTCCGAACTACCTAGTTCGAGCCCCGTGTAGCCGCGCTGCACGGGGTTCGAACCAGCGGGGTTTTAAAAATGGCGGCTCCCCGCTTATGCAAATGAAGCCCGGGAAATTCAAATCCCGGGCTTCATTTGCAAGTGCGGTATGCCTACATTACCCTCCTAGTTCGAACTAGGAGGGTAGTGTAAACATACCCTATTTTATGGAAGCTTTCCAAATCCCAAATCAGGATGAGGGCCCCTTTTTACTATACACTGGATAAACATTCCTTAGGACACATTCCCTGCCCGAAAGACATGACAATCAACCCTAAATGCAGCTGCGATATGTAATGACAGAGCACCTAATTTTGATATACTTCTTGCATGGACGTCTCCCTTTGTGCCTCACTCTTTCATGGAAAAGTCATAGAGAATTTTGTAAAGCATTATAACCCTTCTGAAAAACACTTTAAATCACTCTATAGAAATCTATAGCAGGGATATCATTCTTTATTACATTCCGTTTTTTAGAATAATTTCTGTAGACCCCTATTCAATTTCAACAACAGCCTACTGGTTTTGTTCTTATTAAATTCAATGGAGTTAGGCTTATTTTTCAAATTCCATTCTTTTTGTAAGTATTCTGAAGCACAACAGATGGCTTGAAAGGCACAAGCTAAGTAACTTTCAGTGCCATCTTGTGCTAGAATGTATTTGCCAATGTCTTTGAAAAATAGGTTTAACTTGTGGTACAACAGAATGTTGCTATCATATTATCTCTGAATAATAGAACTGAAAACTAGTTAGGAGTATTTCCTGTAATTCATTTATCTGAATTCTCCAAATTTTGGGGTATTGTGGATAATTGATTCTGGTGTTTTGTTAGAAAACATATTATATAAAAAGGTCATCTCAGTTGTAGGCTTTTGTGTTCTTCTGGTGACACATTAATTCCTGTGGGTATGTCTACACTGCATTCCTCTTTTGAGAGAGGAATGCAAATGCAGCTGAGTGAAATTGCAAATGAAGCACAGATTTAAATTTCCCGCGCTTCATTTGCATAATGGCATCTGGATGCTTTTTTGAAATACCCTATTTTGAAAGAAAAAACACAGTCTAGATGGGGTTGTTTCAAGAAAAAAAACCTTCTTTTGAAATAACCCTTAAACCTCGTTTTTTAAAGAGTAAGGAAAATTCAAATCCGTGCTTCATTTGCAATTTCATTCGGCTGCATTTGCATTCCTCTCTCAAAAGAGGAATGCAGTGTAGACATACCCTATGTGACTATCACTTACTTTCTCAGGATTTGTCCGCACTAGGAAATTATTTTGAAATAACTTATTTCAAAATGATAACTCCCCAAATAACTATTTTGAAATAAGCTTATTCCCCAAGGAAGGCAGGAGATATTATTTCAAAGAAACCAGGTCCTTATTTCAAAATAATGGACTTGGAAGTGTAGATGCTTTGTCTGTTGTTTCGAAACAACTCCCTAGTGTAGACCAAAGTTCAGCTCCCCATTTTTTATTTGTAAAATGGGGATAATAGTATTTCCTTTCCCCTACTCTTTGTCTCTCTTGTGTATTTAGGTTGAAATTTCCTTGAGGCAGGGACCATCTTATGTTTAGGTTCAAACCCTAGGAAAAAGGCCCTGATCTTAGTTGAGACCTCTGGGTTCTTTTGTAATACAAATACATCTCAAAAAACTAGTCATCAGTAGGGAATTAGCATTGAAAGGCGGGTGTTTCCATTGGGGCTCCATTGGGTTCAGTAATAGTCCCGATGCTATTCAACATTTTCAGCCATGATCTGAAAGCAAATGGAAAATCACTGTGGATACAATTTGCAGGTGACAGAATGATTAGCCAAGTAGCAAATAATGACCAGTAGGACAGGGCAGTTACACAGAGTAATCTGTTTTAATATATCCAGTGCAAAATTGTACATCTGAGAATAAGGAATGGGGAGTGGTATACCTTCAGAATGGGGAGTGGTATACTCGAAAGCACGAGTCTAACAAAATGGAGTAGCAAGTGGAAAGAAGGCAAATAAATAGTAATAAAATAGAAATTTATACATTTTGATTTCATATACCCGAGGAAAAAAGTTATAAAAAGCACATAATAAAATAATGTCAGTCTGTTCTGGGTTTAACAAAGGAAACAGAAAGAACAGAAATCAAGACAATTGTTAATGGAGTGATGAGACATTTTCTCCTTAATGACAGTAACGGAACAATGAGTACAGCCAACATAAAACATGCATTCCAGCACCAGCACTGAAGGAGCAGAGGTAGAGAAACACACATACAGACCACCTATGAAATGAACAAAATAAGACTGAAATAAAAACATCCCCCCACACTAAGAACTAAAGTAAAACAAAGATAAGAGCAAAATCATTTTCAGAGGTGAGTCCTGCCACACACATGCAAGGGTTAGCTTGCCACTTAAGAAAGATCTCTGAGAGTACTGTGATTCATACAAGCATGTCAGAGCCGGGTTCCTTCCCTGCTTTCTCCTTGCTCTAAAAGGAGAGAAGTACCAATGTATTTTGGCCTATGTCAGCAATAAGTTACTACCCTTCCCTCCTCATTGACTCAGCTGTTCTAAACAGTGATTGGAACTAGTGGAGTGGGAATGGGACCAAGGCTGTGCCCATTGTCCACTTTAAAGGTCAAACCAACACCTTAAACTCTCCTGGGTACATAAGTAACCGTGGCAGCCTCAAAAACACTAATGTTATTTGTTCCCAGAAATATGTATCTTGTAACAAACAAGCTGTCAAACTGTGTACCAGCTTCAATTTCTGGATAGAATGAAAATCCACTCCCATGTAGTATGCTTTACAGAAATCTAATCTAGCTGACAAAGGCAGACTAGGGCATCTGTTATACATAGATAGCTATTTTTCTTACCTACAGTTTTGTAGCTATTTATGCAGATATTTTTTTCAACTTTTAAAGACCACTTTTAGGTAGTGAAGTAATGCAAATATTGTGAGGCACAGGTCACGACACTGAACAACAGAAATATAATCAGAAAAAAAATCTATGAACTCTTAATTATCCCGGTACATCTTTTTGTCCCATATCCTAGGTTTTTATGTATGTTAATTTGGTTGTGAAGATAGCCTTAACAATATAAGTGCATAGAATTCTTGGCTTTATTAATACAGACAGAAAGATTGGAACAATAGGACTTAAATAATTGTAAACGTCTTCCATTCATTTTAATGGGGACTTAATTTTGAAGCCTAATTATAGTAATTTAAATGCCAGCATTGTTAACCATTTCACTGTTTGACTTGTGATATCAGAAACTGCCTGCCAATGCACTCATCCATTATAGCTGAATGTACCTGTCATGCTGTGATGTTCTATTAATTTGAAGGGAGCTTCCACAGAAATAAAGCTGCAAGTTTTTTTAAAATATGCAAATAGCAAATATTATATTAAATACTTTTTCAATCATTTGGATAATTGTGATGTTTCTGTGGTCCTTACGAAGTAAAATGCTGTTTCCATTGTCATCAACTTAATAAAATATTTCCTGGAGTGCAACTTGCATTATTATTGTTACTATTGTGATTATTATTTATGTGTATTATGATAAGGGCTAGAAACCCAAGTAATGGACCAAGGCCTTATTTGTCTAATGTTGTACAAATACAGCACAACACTTGTAAATATGAAAAGCAAAGCTAGTAAAAAAGGTGATTTTTTTGCTAAAATTTCCATTACAATTTTCCTTTCTTATTAATATTTTTTTTAATTTTTCAATTTTTCAACTATCTCTAATGGAAAGATTCTTAATTCCACTTTTTCTTGCTTCTTCAGTGGGAGCTGTTTTTCTAGGTTCAGTACTGATTTTTCAGTCTATAGAATTTTGTGAGGATAATTTATTACCAACGTGTAGAATAGGATTTTTGGGGAATAACCTATTACCAATATTTAGATGTGTCTTTATTTCACTGTGAGACCATTTCATCTTTTCTGCATTATAAGATAGTTTTAATATTAATATTTAGTAAATAGGTCTTGCCATCTCTGGATCTCAAGGTTCATTGCAAAGAAAGTTGAGCATTATCATACCAATATTTTTGATGGAAAATGAGGAAAATACAAATTAAGATCCTGATTTCTAGAGTTTGATCAAAGGAAAAAAATGAATGGGCAATGGTGGGGGATTTTCTTCCACTTCAAAGAAGCCATACCTTCACCACGGTGTCGGACCATGAGGTAAAAGGAATGATTTAATTTGTAATACATTCTGAAGTAAATGAATTGTCCTGTTTAACTGTGATCTATAGAAACTTTCTTTAACAATACACAGGTTGCTGTTGTATATTCACCTGAGAAACAGAACTGTCAAGTACTCTGATGTTCTCCTGTATCAGAGATACATTTTTTTGTCCTCAGCGTTGAGCATCATTCTCAAGAATTTCTTTCCCTCCAGAATTCTGGTAACTGAACACTGGTAGCTTTCCTCTGCTGGATATTTTTAACAGATAAGTCACTTTTCATTTTCACACACTTTTTGCTCCTACTCTGGCATATGTGGAAGAATCATTATGCAAGTTCCTCTGTGGCTAACTTTTCTAGAATATTAGTTGAAATATTATTCTTTCAGAAAGAAGTACCTGGTGTCTACAGTATTATTATGTGTTTATATCTTTAATCGATAAATGCTTTAATTTTGAACCAGCTAATTGACTGGACAGGTTTCAAAACCATGTATTCTTATCATTCTTCCCTTCTTCCTTTCCCCCCATATCTTTGTACTACACTCAGTTGCATTTTGTCTTCAATTAGACCTTTATTTCAGTGAAGGTTATTGAGATTCTGGTGTCAGTGCTGACCGTGAAAACCATCATAACAAATAAATCAGTCTGCTGGGTGGTGACTAGAGCAGAAAGAACAATTCACAAGTGATTCAGTAAATATCTTATATTGCAATACATATAGGAATTTCTTCAAGCAGACTATTATTTTTACTCTTTTCCTTCTATTTCATATAGTTTGACTAATGTACTGTTGTGAACAAATTTCAGCCTTTATATTTTTCACCATTGTTCTCTACCAATATTCCTCTGCGTATTCAGCGCTAATGTTATGTTTATGAACTATGCAATTGTCACCCACGATGGATGATATTGCTTTTCTTCCCTGATTAGTTGTCCTACTCTCTAACAACTATGTTTGCATACACATGAAATTAATTCAACTTTGCCTGTTAAATTTAGTTTCATAATTAATTTCATAATAGGACTTTTACATTCTACTTTCTACGAACAACATTTAGCTCACAAAAATCATAAAAAAATAAAAAGGAGTAAAATAAATAAAGTGAAATACTAATTAGAAGACACCTAAATATTCACATAATTTTTTCTTCTTGCTTACCTACGGTATGTCTACAGTGTTATTTTGGAATAACTGATGTTATTTCGAAATAACAAAGAGTGCATCTAACTGCAAGCCATCATTTCAAAATGGAGGACTTCTTCCTCCAACTCCTGTGACCCTCATTTTATGAGGAGTAAGGGAAATCGAAGGCAGAGTATTCCTCCTTCAACTTCCTGTTGTGTGGACAGCCCCCAAAGTGGAAATAAGCTATTTTGACTTCAGCTACACAATTGACGTAGCTCAAGTTGCATAGCTTATTCCGACATTAGCCTTGCTGTGTAGACATGTCCTTAGACATACTGCAAAAGACTTTCACTTATAAATATAGGAATGGCCACAGTGAATCAGCCCTGTGGACTATTTAACCTGGTACCATGAACCAGATGTGACAGTTGTCAGTACCAGATGATTAAAAGTGAAGTAGTTAGAAATCCCACAGTAGACATTTATGGAGTTCAGAGCTTAGAGATGATTCCTAACTCTCACCATCATTTTTGTCCCCTCTTTTGTGACATACTTGGAACATCCTTTTCATATGAGTGTGTTTTTAAAATAGAATTATTTTCCAAAGTTTCTCAAAAGATGATTTGTCAAAGATGTTTGCACGTTTCTGTGGATGGAGCACTATTTTATGTATTTTTATGTATTTTACCATGTTGTCTGAGGTTAAGTTAGACTGCTAACTCATTGACACAGGAATTGTGTCTTCCATGATGATTTGGTGCAACAAGAGGATTTAGTAATTCATGAATAAATAATAATAGCATAAAATGAATGTAATGCTCTGATAAACTGAATGAAGATACAGATACAGAAGTACAGATACAGAGTGAAGATATAGAGTGAGAGTTCTAAACTCATTATATATGCTAAGTCAAATGTAAAAAATAGGTGTTTGATAAATTACACAATTAGACTTTTATGAATAAGAACCAAATAGAATAATAATTTTAGCATAAATAATTAATCTCTGTTATATACGAAATTTCCTTTTCCATAATCTGGTGTTTATAATTATTGGTAGTGCAAGCAGCAGGCAAGTGAAAGGCATAAATAGGTGAATCAGACTGAAATTAATTAAACAGACATTGCTAGATGAAGCATCTGCATACTGCAGAGGGCTCTGACCTGGGAACTGCACTTCTCTTCAGGCCCCATGGCACAAACCCACTGTCATATCTAAGGCTCTTTGTTAAAAACAAGCTTATTGGTGAGATCAGTCACAGGGAATCAGTTTTGGTTCATTCCAAGGCAGTGAGGTTTTGTTTGTAGATGTCAGGAGGGATTTAACAGAGGAGAGGTTATAGAGAAATATCCATAGGATAACTAATTAAATTGAAAGATTTTCATTGCTGTAGGGAGATGCTTAGAATCAATGGCCTCACAATCTCTGGAGAAATGTTCATTATTCTAAGAATGTTCCCATCATTTTAGAAGGAACTGGCTATTAAGGAGGGGGAAACAGAATAGAATTTAGGAGCAATATTCAATATCCCATGACTCAAGATGACCAGGAAATGTCCTTCATTTTTATTGCTAAAAAAATATAATGGGTTTAGTGTAATATGTAATGTCAATGTTTTGTAAAACCATTTGCTATAAGGAGAAGCTTATTATGATTATCTATCTATCTATCTATCTATCTATCTATCTATCTATCTATCTATCTATCTATCTATCTATCTATCATTTTATATACTGTATGTATTGAATAGGATGCACAGCTTAGAATGATTTATATAACCCACACCACCTTCCTCCCTTCCCCCCACACTTCCCTCTACTAACAGAGTTCTTTAATTAAAAATAGGATTATAAAAATATCCCTGTACAATTATCATTAAAAAGAAGGTGATTCACATGGCATTAATCCTGTGTGTACTTGTGTGAAAAGTTTTGCTTTTGCACATAAAGAGAATATTAGTGTGCGCTCTATCACTGCTTGTTCTAGAAAAGCAGAAAAATCCCTCCCCCCAAATTATGGTTTTCTTTGTGTCTTCAGTGAGTGAAAGACGAATTTTGCAGGGGACCAATATTATAATTAACAAGAATGAAAAATGAAATCTGAACATTTCCTGCAGGAGTTGGGGAATAGTGAGTGACAGAAAGGGAACATTTTGGGTGAACAGGCTGGACTAGAACAAAACCTCAATCCCTGATATTAAAAATGAAGTGACTGTTTCTTTGAATAGATGGATTCTGGTGCTTTGGAATCCAGTAGTATACAAGCTGTGCAACAGAAGAAGTGGCAGAGTGCTGGGATGTGAGGGTGTGTCTACACTGCAGTGTTTTTCCAGAAAAACAGTTGTTTTTCTGGAAAAACAATACTTGTGTCAATACTGCTATTGAGTTCTTTCAACAGAAAGTTAAAAGAATGGAGGGTTTTTTCCAATGGCGGTAAACCTCTTTCTATGAGAAAGAAGCCTTTTTCCAAAAACTTTTTTTCAGTGTTGCCGGCAAGAGTAAGTCTCAGGTCTGACACTGGGTTCTCAAAGTACAAGGACTTGCTACACAGGTATCTGTCAAATACAAGCAATTTATTTTCTGACAGCTATCAGCAGTGTCCCTTAACTAAAAGAACAATATGATAGAAAAAGCGGCATTTCTTACATCCCTTCTGCTAGCCGGGAACCCCGTTTCAGCTGATGATGAAGTGGGAGACTGTCTCAGCTTCCGAGGTGCTGGTACCAAAAGCCCATCAGTGAGGTCCAAATTGCTGTGCTCTGGTGCAGCTTTAAATACAGTGTGTCTACCTTATTTGTCAGTTTGGAAATTTCTGGGGGTTACTCATCACTTGTTACAGTATGGCTCAGCTGTACTGCTTGTCCTTTGACTTTGTTTACATGATCATTACATTTAGGTAAACAAGATTGTTATGTTCCCGCCCTTATCTACAATTCATTCTTACTACAATGGTGTATGTTTCTAGAGGCTTGCTTCTGGCTCATCAGCAGTAGGGAAGGGGGCGGTAAGAAAGGGGGGGGAGGATGCAGGCCTCACCATCCCTATACTTCACACGTACAGAGTTCTTCCACAACTGACCCCTACAGGCGGTGTGTTGATGCGGAAAAGGGAGTTCTTTCTAAAGAAGAGGCCTCCAGGAAATGACACAAGTGCCATGGTGGTCACTCTGTCCATACTAATCACAATTTAAATGTGAGATAGTGTCCAATCAATGTGGATGCTATTTTTCGAAAAAGCACATCGCTTTTTCATTACGCTTTTGCTCTGTGGACACTCTCTTTTGAAATAAGCTTTTCTGGAAGACCTCTTCCAGAAAAGCTTCTTCTGAAAGAAGCTTGCAGTCTAGACATAGCCTGAGAGTCCCATCTGAGTGACAGCAGATGGATGAGGAAGGAGGCAGGGTGCCAGAGCCTGTTGCAAAAAGCAAGGTATTTGGGGTCATTGGTATGGCTAGGAGACCTGCACCCCCCAAAGACAGAATGTTAATAATCCATCACAATCCAATGGACTTCACATCCCCAAGGCACCTCACAAAATATTTGTCCTAGGAAGCCACCCACTTGATCATGTTGAGAAAGTGAAAGAGCTGCTTTATTGGGAGGAGTCATGACAAAGAAGAAAAAAAATATCAATAGACTTTCAGTGCTGTAAATACAACTGTACGTCTGATTTTGGAAATGCATATTTTATATGCTAGAGGGAAGAACACTCAAAATTTTCATTTATTTACGGATTTTTTTTTCCTAGGTCAATTCACAAATTACCTGTATTACAAATGTAAATGTTGGGAAGGCAATTCTGCTGGGAATCTAGATTTTAACAGCAATATAGTTTATTTTACATGTCATTTAAGAGCTTAAAATGTGTTTCATTTAAAAATGTACAAATTGCCACCAATACAGTTAAAGTTTTGTCATCTTTCTCCTGTCAGTTGGGTTATGAAAGATCTCTGTGGGCTAAGCTATTTATTGTTTCTGTTTTTGCATCATAAATTGTCAAAAATAAAATGAGTTGGGCATTTTGTAACCTGTAACAGTTAAAAAATAGAAGTAAATTTTTCAAATCATCCAAAATAGTTAGTGCCAGACTTCAAAGCCTGCACCCAAATAGCCTTTTAATTTTAAATACTGTTGTATGTGCCCAACCTTCAAATAACTAATTGTGTTATGAAATTTAACAGTTTGGTCCACATTTTTCAGTTCAGTTTTTTTTTTTACTGAAACTGGCCTGTTTTTTCTAAGTAAAAATTATCACAAAAATTTTAGTTACATTAGAATGTTTCCAAGTTTTTAGTCAGAAACTTTTTTTTCATTATTAATTTATAACATCTCTGCGATTCTTTTTTAGAAAAATGAGATTTTTCTTTTATTTTTTTCTAACTTTTTAGTGGAGAATTTAGAATAAACATATTTAAAATAAATGACTGAGTTTAAGTCCTGCAACAATTAAATCAACCATGATTTGAGATTTACTTTCCTCTGCTTTCTAGGACCAGATTTTTAAACTTGATGTCCATATATACCTATAACTACAGTCCCAAATCAAATACCTTTGAAGTTGGAGTGTTGATAATGACCATGATAAATATCCTGCCATGTGTATGTATTTCCCTTTGTGTTGTAAGGCTGTGATTTAGCATAAATAAATGCTCACTACAATGTTCGCACTGGGGTGTTTATTTCCCATGGCTCCCCTTGGCTGCAAATGGTGAACTGGAGCCAATAAGAGCCAAGGGTCTATACTAGTCATTCCCTACCCCAAATATGAATATAAGTTAGTACTTGATCATGGGAGCAAGACCCACCAGCAAGACAAAACCAAATAAAAATGAAAAAAAAAAATCCCAGAAATTAAAGGGCTACAATTAGCTGCTGCATTACAAAAACTATTTAAGAAACAGATTTAGCATGGCTCTATCCTAAATCTTTAAAGAACTAAATTAGTTTTTTTTTTCTCGTTTTCATAATCCGGTGTGATGTTTGAAGTTCTGAATCAGTTTTTTGTTTCTTATTTTTCTTCTCTCTCCTATTTTGGAGAGGTTGGAGAGGCACCAGTTCAGGCATCAAGGCACAGGCTAAGACAGAATATTAAATGTATTTACGTGCTCAAGTTGACTTAGAAAATATAGGCCAAATTTGAGACCTAGTCACATGATTAAGTGGAATGTCAGTCCTCTACAGCAATGTGTGTTGGCTCAGTACCAATGAGACTAAATTATGAAGATAGACATCACTACAAGGATGCCAGAGGTACTTCATACTCTCAACAGATGAAGGATCTCTATGGCTGTGAAGAGAAGGTGCGCAATGTTCCCTGTAACCTGTAAGCAGACTGCTTGGGCAGCCACCTAGGAGAGATTCGAATGCCATCAAGCTGATTAGTACATCACCCAAAGCCAGCAGCATGTGTTTCCACTGGTGGTGCATATCTGCAAATGTCTTAGTACATATAACAATATTTATTCTGCACATGGACAGAAAAAAATAGGATATTGAGGTAGGAAGGGAGCTCAATTAAAAGAAAAGCACTGGGGCATTCAAGGAACCTTTTGAGAATGTCACAATATACTTCACAATGGTTTATCAGGCTCCACAGCTGAGATAGGTGTGCACAAAAGGACAAAAGTGAAAGTACAAATATCTAATAAGAGTCTCAAGGAAAGAGAAGAAACCCTGAATTAGTTAAAAAACAGCTAACTGGCAAGAAACTAGAAGAAATACTACACAAGAGCAACAATTTCTAAGTAATTACCACCATTGCAAGTGGAGAGAATGCTAGATTTCAAACAGAAAGTGACAGCCTGCCTGCCAAGATAACAGCTGCACCAAGGTCATCTGACAGAGCCATCCCCAATGAACTAAAGGCTTGTAACCAAACCCAAGGATGATTCTGGTGCTCTTTTTTTTTTTTTTTGGTAAGGAAAATACAGCTGAAAGTGCTAATGTGCAAACAGACATAAGATAAACACGATGGGCCTCAAACACTGGCTCTGAGTAGCATATCAGCGGCTGAACAGGCCACTGCTCAAGCATTGATTCTGGGAACAAGATGTAGCCATGTGACCAGAAAGCCATTAAGAAGCCGTTACCACAGTTATTGATAAATGTCCAATAAAAGGCAGAATAATCCTCTCATGTCAGAAGGATCAGATTCTCTAATCTTAGCCCCGTCCTTGACATCTATATTTGGCTATTACTTTGTGGTGGTTGGTTTTAGTTGGTTTTATTTTTTTGTTTGAAAGTAAAAGGGAAAACTGTAAGAGTCACCACAAACCAATCAAAATCCAGAGACTTTTCCTGTAGGGAAGTTGGAGACAAAAGTTGACAGTACTGAGTACAGGGAAATGCCTCTCTCAGGCCTACACATAATACACCGTGCCAGGCCCTATCTCCTCTTGACCCCGGCACAGCTTTTCAATACTCCAATTCCCCACTGTTCTGCTCTTTTGGCGGCTACTTTTCTGGGTCTGCTCCCTGCTACCCTTATGCAACAAGAGCACTCCAGCTGTTCTCCACATGGCACTGGGAAGGATGGCAGTTCAGATATCCCCCCTCCTTGCTTAGCCTACGCCTCGGCGTAGGGAGTGATCTGACTGGGAGCAATAAACCCTTTAGCCCTGCTGGCAAAGTATTTCATCCTGAAAAGGCTACTTACCAAAAAGGTGAACTCTTGTTATGGCAGCTAGAATGAAACCAAAACATTAGAGGCAGTGTCTGTCCAGGTGTCACTTGTGTGTTCACATGAGCTATCTACTGATTCAGCTGGGAAAAACTGACAAATCTTATATACAGAGAGGGTCTCCGTAGTTGTAAATGCAGGGACATTATTATTATCATTATTATTCTTTCATAGAATCATAGAACCACAGAGCTGGAAGAGACCTCAGAAGGTCATCAAGTCCAGCCCCCTGCTCTAGGCAAGACCAATCCCAACTAAATCAACCCGGTCAGGGCTTTGTCAAGCCAAGACTTAAACACCTGTAGGGGTGGAGACTCCACTACTTCCCTAGGTAACCCATTCCAGTGCGTCACTACCCTCCTAGTGAAATTGTTTTTCCTAATATCCAAACTAGACCTCTCCCGCCACAACTTGAGACCATTGCTCCTTGTTCTGCTATCTGTCACTACTGTGAACAGCCTTTCTCCAGCCTCTTTGGAACGTCCCTTCAGGAAGTTGAAGGCTGCTATCAAATCCCCCATCACTCTTCGCTTCTGCAGACTAAACAGACCCAACTCCCTCAGCCTCTCCTCATAAGTCATATGCTCCAGCCCCCTAATCATTTTGGTTGCCCTCCACTGGACCCTCTCCAATGCATCCACATCCTTTTTGTAGTGGGGGACCCAGAACTGGACACAATACTCCAGATGTGGCCTCACCAAAGCCGAATAAAGGGGAATAATGACATCTCTGGGTCTGTTTCTAATGCTCCTCTTAACGCAACCTAATATGCCATTAGCCTTCTTGGCTACAAGGGCACACTGTTGACTCATATTCAGCTTCTCATCCACTGTAACCCCCAGGTCCTTTTCTGCAGAATTACTACTTAGCTGGTTGGTCCCAAGCCTGTAACAATGCTTGGGATTCTTCCGTCCCAAGTGCAGGACTCTGCACTTGTCCTTGTTGAACCTCATCAGATTTCTTGTGGCCCAATACTCCAATTTGTCTAAGTCACTCTCGACCCTATCTCTGCCCTCAAGCTTATCTACCTCTCCCCCTAGCTTAGTGTCATCTGCAAACTTGCTGAGGGTGCAATCTATCCCCTCATCCAGATCATTAATAAAGATATTGAACAAAACCGGTCCTAGAACCGAACCTTGGGGCACTCCGCTAGAAACCGACCGCCATCCTGACATCGAGCCATTGATCACTACCCACTGGGCCTGGCCTTCTATCCATCTTTTTTCCATCTTACTGTCCATTTATCCAATCCACATTCCCTTAACTTGCTGGCAAGAATATTGTGGGAGACTGTATCAAAAGCCTTGCTAAAGTCAAGGTATATCACATCCACTGACTTTCCCACATCCACAGAGCCAGTTACCTCATCATAGAAGCTAATCAGATTGGTCAGGCACGACTTTCCCTTTGTGAATCCATGCTGACTATTCCTAATCACTTTCCGCTCTTCCGAGTGCCTCCGAATGGATTCCTTAAGAATCCCTTCCATGATTTTTCCAGGAACCGAGGTAAGACTGACCAGCCTATAGTTCCCTGGATCGTCCTTCTTCCCTTTTTTGAAGATGGGCACTACATTTGCCTTTTTCCAATCATCTGGGATTTCTCCCGACCTCCACAACTTTTCAAAGATAATGGCCAAAGGCTCCTCACTGACATTTGCCAACTCCCTCAATATCCTTGGATACATTAAGTCCGGACCCATGGATTTGTGTATGTTTAGCTTTTCTAAATAGTTCCTAACCTGTTCTTTACCCACCATCTTCATCCCATCTTGCGTCACTTAGCGCATTAGTTCAGGAGCCCACCTTGTCCATGAATACAGAGGCAAAGAAAGCACTGAGTACTTTAGCTTTCCCTACATCATCTGTCACTAGGTTACCTCCTTTATCCAGTACGGGCTGCACACCCTCTCTGATTATCTTCTTGTTAACATGCCTGTAGAAACCTTTCTTGTTATCCTTCACATCCTTAGCCAGTCGCAATTCCATTTGCGCTTTCGCCTTCCTGAAAATCCTCCAGCATTCTCGAGCTATACATTTAAACTCCTCCCTGGTTGTTTGTCCAAGTTTCCACTTTTTGTAAGCTTCCTTTTTGTGCTTAAGTTCACCAAGGATTTCCCCTGTAAGCCAATCAGGTCTCCTACCATGTTTGCCTCTCTTTCTACCCATCGGGATGGTTTCTTTCTGTGCCTTCAATAAGGCTTCTTTAAAATACTGCCAGCTGTCCTGGACTCCTTTCCCCTTCATGTTAGCATCCCAGGGGATTCTTCCCATCAGATCTCTGAGGGAGTCAAAATCTGCCTTTTTGAAGTCCAAGGTGTGTATTTTACTACTCTCTTTTCTTCCTTTGGTCAGGATCCTGAAATCTATCATCTCATGATCACTGCTTCCCAGTTTGTCACCCACCTCTATTTCCCCAATTAGTTCATCCCTGTTTGTGAGCAGAAGGTCAAGCTGCGTACAGCCCCTAGTCGGATCCTTCATCACTTGTACCAAGAAGTTATCCCCAACATTCTCCAAAAACTTCCTGGATTGTCTGTGTACTGCCGTATTGGTTTCTCAACAGATGTTAGGGTGATTAAAGTCCCCTTCGAGAACCAAGGCCTGTGATCTGGAAGCTTCTCTCAGTTGTCCATAGAAAGCCTCATCTACCTCATCCACCTGATTCGGTGGCCTGTAGCAGACACCAACCACAACATCACTGTTGTTGTTTGCTCCTTTAAACTTAACCCATAGACTCTCAACAGGTTTTTCTCCCTCTTTATACTGGAGTTCAGAGCAATCATAGTGCTCTCTTACATATAGTGCAACTCCTCCTTCTTTTCTCCCCTGCCTGTTCTTCCTGAACAATCTATACCCTTCCATGACAGCGCTCCAGTCAGGCAAGCCATCCCATCAAGTCTCTGTTATCCCAATTTAAATCATATTTCTTGGACTGGGCCAGGGCTTTCAGTTCTTCCTGTTTGTTGCCCAGGCTTCTCGCATTAGTGTACAAACACCTCAGATAACCAGTTGATCACCCTACCTTCTCCATTCGAATCAAGGGTCCTCCTTTGTTGCTTGTTCCTCTTTGCATTTCTTCCCGGTATCTGACTTTCCCACTCCCCTCAGGGTTTTGGTCACCATCCCCCGACGAACCTAATTTAAAGCCCTGCTCAGTAGGTTTGCAAGCGTACCCGCGAAGATGCTCCTTCCTCTCTTCGTTAGGTGGATCCCATCTCTTCCTAATAATCCTTGTGCCTGGAACAGAGTCCCATGGTCGAAGAAACCAAAGCCCTCTCTGCAACACCACCTGTGCAACCATGCATTTACTTCCTCAATTTGACGATCCCTGCCCAGTCCTTTCCCTTCAACAGGGAGGATGGACGAGAACACCACTTGTGCTCTGAATTCTTGGATCCTTCTTCCCAGTGCTACATAATCTGCAGTAGCCTGCTCAAGGTCATTCTTGGCCGTATCATTAGTTCCCACATGGATAAGCAGGAAGGGGAGCAATCCGAAGGTTTGATCAATTTGGTAAGCCTCTCAGTCACATCCTGAATGCGAGTGCCCGGTAAGCAGCACACCTCTCGAGATTCCAGGTCCAGACAGCAGATGGATGTCTCAGTCCCTCTTAGAAGGGAGCCCCCGACCACCACCACCCGTCATTTTCTTTTGGGAGTGGTGGCCGTGGAACCCCCATCCCTAGGACTATGCATCCCCTGCCTTCCAGTAGACGGTGTTCTCTTCCAGTTTCTTCCTTGTGAGGTCCCTTCCAAAGCATTCAGCACTGCAAAGCCTGTGGAGAGAGCCTGAAAGCTCTATAGAATTGGGGGATTTCCATGCTGACCTTTTCTCCCTTCTAGAAGTTACATGTTGCCAGTTTACTTCCTGGTCCCGTACTTCCCTCTCTGGCTCTTCTGCCTGCCGTGCTTGAAGGATTAAACACTGCCTTCTATCAAGGAAGTCTTCATCCTCTCTGATCGAGTGTAGGGTCGACACTTGGGCCTCCAGTCCTCTAATTTTTTCTTCCAAAATGGTGACCAGCTTGCACTTAGTGTAGATGAAATCCGTTCTTTCTTTCAGGAGGAAGACAAACATGGCACACTCCATGCAGGTAGCAACAGCAGACCTATCACCATCCATCGCTGCTGTCCTGGAGAAGGGATTTAAAAAGAAAAGCAAGAGAACCTCTCCCCTTTCCCAACTCCCTCTCTAAACTCCCTGTTAGCACCCACCTGTTCGCAAGCTCCTTGGTTGCTTGTCCACTGCCTTATAAAGCCCTGGAGTGCCTGAAAGTCCCTCCCCCTACCAAGACTCAGCCAATCAGCAGAGGCTTCAAAAATTCAACTTTAATTAGAAGCCAACAGTTTCCACCTGCCAATCACAGCACACGCTCCATGAAGGGGAGAGGGAGAGGAAGTGGAGAAAAAAAATTATTCTTATTCTCATTATTTCTTTAACATTCTATAACAAACAATCAAAGTGAACATGAGTGCAATCTCGGCAAGTTGTTTGGTTTCTACTCTATGAATAAAGCAGTCCCAAGTTAATATATAAATAAATGCATCCAAATTATTTTAGTAGGCCAGTGACAAAATTTAAAAAAAATTATTAATAACATTAAGTCATAGTCTGATTTTTGATGGACAATTTTGTAATGTACATGAAGATCTAATGTAATCAGTCAGCAAACATCTAATATGGGATCTTTCTTTTTACACTTTCTGATAAATGCCCTTTGGTATAAAAAGAATATAAAATAGGGTTGAGTTCCCTTTGTGTCATGCTAGAGCACACAGGATGATGGATAAGTGTCCTATTTTCATAGAAGTGCTCAGACTGCCTGCTGTGAATAATATAGGCTATGCTCAGTGACATCTCAGAGGCAGTAATGGGTTCTAACTTCTGACCAGCTCTGTGAAAATTGTACAAAACTGCAACTTTGCAAATGCTAAAGAAATCTGCAAAGAGCTCTCCTCTGCTAGGTTTTCTAGCTGTAACATAACATAATTGTCAGACATTTTATTCTGTTCTACTTTTGTTTTATGATGTGAGAGACTTAGATTTAAATAACAGTAGTGCAATATGTAATATTATAATAATATTATATTACTAAATAACATGCAAAATGTTTGCTTGTGATCAATGGTGTCTCCCATTATGAGGTGTGGTGCATAGGTATGCCAGCCTAAGGCTACATCTATACTGCAGACTTCTTCCTCAAAAGCTTGTGCAAATGAAGCACCGAGTAGACTATTGCCATGCTTCATTTGCATATTTAATTAGCAGCCATTTTTGCGCAAGAGACTTTTAATTAGACAGCTCCTTTTTGTGCAAAGCCCCTTTCTTGTGCAAGAGCCATTCTTCCTCATTTTTTCAGGAAGAATAGCTCTTGCACAAGAGGGGGGTTTGCACAAAAGCCTCTCATGCAAAAATGGCTGCTAATGAATTATGCAAATGAAGCACAGTGATATTCTACTCTGCGCTTCATTTGCATAAGCTTTTGTGGAAGAAAGCTGAAGTACAGATGTAGCCTTGGTGTGCTGGCTTGGCATTGCTGATCGATGCATTCTAGGAGCACAGCCTTGAGTCTCCCGATTCCCCTTCCTTCTCATGTGGTGACCTCTGGGATGAAAGCTATCAGCATGCATATAATACCATCCTTGCTCCACTGTGCACAGTGTCAAGGTCCACGTAGCCTATGCAGAAGATAAAAAGGGTTCTCACTCCTCTATGTGGGTAGTAGCCAATGCCATACTCTAGCCTAAAAATATTTAAAGCTATTTTGATACACTTTGTATCTGCATTATATTCAGGGGAAATTTACAGCAGGGAAAATTTATTGAGTAGATGGATTCATATTTGATAATCAGGCTAGTTAACTTTCACTCATATTGATTGTATTATATTCTGGATTGTCTCACCGTTTTCCCTGTGTTTCAGTTCTTTTCCCAGCAGCTTTTGTTTGGAAAGGCTTAAAAGACAATCTAAAGCTTTAAAAAATCCCAAGTGAAACAGCTAGAAACTAATTTCTTAGAATACTTTTAGGATGTTTGCTTCAGTGGAGAAAAAGAGACTATACATTTTCCTTCTAATGGTACTGGTGAGATCATGCACTGTCTAAAGCTTTCACTGCTAGTTCTCTGATTTTCATTGTTTGACTACACACTTTGAATGGCAATTTGTCACGTTAAATAGAAGAAGTGTCAACATATTCTTTATATCTGGGGGGTTCCTCATAGTGAAGAGCCAACACAGACTTGATTTTTGGCTGCCATTGGAGACTGAGGCCTAGAAAATCCTGGGAAGTCAATTGTATTGATTTTTCTCAAGAGCTCACTGTGACCCAGTGACCACACATCAATGTTCAATTTGCTAAAGAACAAAAGGACCTTCCTTTTCTATTTTGGCTGAGAGGTGAATGTAGGAGTATTGTTTTATTTTCCTTCCCCCTCTCTTCAATACACAATAAAGGTCCTAGAAACCTAGAATAACATGGCCATGGTCTGTGTTTGATTGAAAACAGAGAAGAATCATTTTTCAGAGTTTGTTAGCTGAATCATCTTAACCTTTTCCTGTCATCTGATGTTAAAAGCTTTAAAACCACTAGGGTAATAGTTGTTAGTAACGGGGCAACATAGTGCTTGCATTAAAAGCTAGCTTAAAGAATAGAATGCTTAATGTTTCTGCCTCATGTAGGGTGGGATATATCCTGGTTGGGAAGATGGAATGGTCTAAACACTGCTTTAGTAAATCAGCTTATAAATATTACTGCTAATAGGTTAACAGTTTCATATGAACAGTGGAAATCCATTAGTTTCATATGAAGTCACTGTATGGAAGAGAGATTCAAACAAATCAACAGATCCAGAAAAGTTTTTCAGTTACTAGGTTGGGCAGTCAGCAATGTTTCATATTATTTTCCTTTCTGCCCTCTCTGCCTCTATTCCAGTGGGTCTGATATGAGTTATTGACTGAGTGTTGTTGAATATAAGACTATATGATCCCCGTCTCTTTAAAAAGAAGCAGGGCATACAGAGAGCTGACCTCCACATGATACCTCTGGATGAGTCAATAACAATGGAAAAACATCATCTATAGATTTCCACAAAGATCAGTCAGCTTTGGGATACAGAGGTACTTCTTTGGACATAAGGGAAGGATTCTGTCCACTCTCCTGACTGATTCCAGTACAGTACCGCAAAGGACTGACAGAAAATTCCTCTGGTGCACACACTGTTTTGGGGCACCATGAGCAGCCCTATGTTGGTCCATGCTGCAAGCCACAACTCAGGTCATATTCTATGGTGGAACTGTAATGTTTTGTGCCACCAGATAGCTGAGCTATTTAAGGCTATAAAGCAGGAATGGGCAATAAGGATCCCACAGGCCGCAGGCTGTTCACCAGGGTTAGCCCCTGGTGGGCAGTGGATACTTCATTTACCTGCACATCTATAGGTTAGGCTGCTTGCAGCTCCCGTGAGCTGTGGATCACCATTCCTGGCCAATGGAAGCTGCAGGAAGTGGCATGGACCAGGACACAGCTTTGTACAGCTCCCATTGGCCAGGAAAGGTGATGTGCAGCCAATGGGAGCTGCAAGTGATCATACCTAGGGATGTGCAGGTGAATAAGCTGCCAGCGGCCCACCTGGGGCTAACCCTGATGAACCACCTCTGAGTTATTGCCCACCCTGATGTACAGCCAGGAATCAAAGGTAGATTAAAGATTATTTTGTCAGTCTCACTCTGGGCTGTGCAATCTGTGCTTGATGTCCTAGAGACATAGCACAACATTTCGGTGAAATCGTAAAAGGCTGCAGCATGAAATAAGGAAAGAGAAAAACAAACCCATGTTTTTCCCAGTTTTCACTGTGGTTCATAGTACTACTGGTAATGGAAAGCTTCTAGTGGAAACCCTGAAGAGGAGAGAGGTATAAAAATAAGTTAAAGGAGAATAGTGGAAGGATGGAGGTAAGATTTGGGGTTGGTCCTGCTTTAAGCAGGGTGTTGGACTAGCTGACCTCCAAAGGACTCTGCAAACTATGGTTCTGAAAAAGTTTAACTAGATTGGGAAAGATTAACACAGAAAGATTTTGTCTAGACTGCAGACTTCTTTCAGAAGAAGTTTTTCTGGAAGAGATCTTCTGAAAAAACTTCTTCCAAAAGAGAGCGTTCACACTGCCAAAGCACATCGAAAAAGTGATCTGCTTTTTCTAAAGATAGAGTCCATACTGAAGGGATTCTGTGATTACTAGGGACGGAGAGGCCACCAGGGCACCTGTGCTTTTTCCTCTTTCCTCTTCTTTTGAAAGAACTCCCTCTTCCCCGTCCACACACGCGTTTTTCTGAAAGAGCTCTTCTGGAAAAAGGCTTCTTCCTCATAGAAAGAGGTTTACCAATGTCAGCAAAACCCCTCTGTTCTTTCGATTTTTTTTCCGAAAGAACGCAATTGAAGTGTGGATATATGCGAAGCTTTTTTCAGAAAAATGGCCGTTTTTCAAAAAACCCCTCTGCAGTGTAGACATACCCAAATTGAAGGGAAATCTGGTGGAACAGAGAATTATGGGGTACTAGAAACATGGATCCATTCACAGATCTTAGTAATTTTTCACATGTTCTTATACTGGCCTACAATGTGTTAACAGGGTTTCTGGGATTTTAATAACCAAATTACCGAGTTCTCGGTCTGTTTCACTATGAATGACTAGGAGACTGCAATTGAATGCTGGCTGATTAATGGCTCAATTAAACACCAGTATGAGATCTTACAAGGAGTGAATTAAGGACACTGTCACTATGACAATATTAACTCTTACTGTACTTCCATCTATAATTTTGTTTCTTGGCTTGATTTTATTTTTACTAAGGCTATATATCCTGTATACTACAGTAGTATCAGTTCCTTTTTTTTTTTTTTTTTTTTGGTAATGATGCTCACTCCCATTAAAACAAAAGGTAGTCCAGAACTAGAAATTGGTGAGTTTCCTGGCAACTACATCTAAACTCAAGTACATCATTAATGCCCATATACTTTCCATTCACCGTGCCAGACTATTTGATGCATTCATTCTCAGACTCTGATGCTGCACTGCCAGTAAATCAGCATTTTCTGGTAGTGGCATGTCATGCTGGGTAATGCCCTAGAAGTGGTGTAGCATTCCTGGAAATAAAAATACATGTTAGCAACCCAATAAATGATAAAGAAATATCCTGACCTATGTGAAGAGATTCTGTATTATCAATTCACATCTATAGATTATATTTGGGGTCTCAGGCTTAGTGGTGTTGCTCTCTATAATCCTATTTTACTTATTTACTGTGTTTTCAAATACAATAAACCCTGCCTGCTTAATTCTCCCAGCCCCAAATTCTAAATTAATTTTAAGCTTTCCTGCTTACAAAATGTTGCATAGGTTTTGAATTTGGGGGGGGGGGGTCTTTTGAATGGGAGAATTTTAATATTAGAATCTGAAGATATTCTTCAAAGTTCTAGTACTTAGATATAACCATGAGTGGTCACAGTTTTTGTCTGTTATTTACGCGTTTTCTCTGCTTTTAAAGAACAAGTATCATTTTCCCAAGCTCTTTCAAATTATAAAATTCTCACTAAAGTCCTTATGCTGTATAGACACATGCTTAGTTTAACACCTACATAGTTAACTTTGATTGATTTCAATGGGGCCATTTCCAATGGATTCAGGTCTTCCAGATCTGGAGACTATGGCTGTCTCTTGGATTCATTGTGTAACCAGATTTCCATAGGAATAGCATGTACTTTCCCTATAGTTCTCTTGCTTATTGTGGGGCCAGATTGTGCTTTTGGGTGGTGCACAGTTCAGCCTGCAGCAGTTCAGAGAAGTAATCATGACTCAGATTCCAAGAAAGGAACTCTGTTTCCAGGGGTTGGCAATCTGTTACTGATAAGGGGCCCTTCCCAGTGCCAGACTGCTATCTTCCTGCAGTGTCAATGCAGCGTACAGTACATTAGGGGACATGGGATACAGCCGAGGCTCTGTTATATTGTGCTGGGATTGTAGGCACCCAGCATCTACTGTCCCCTCCTCTAGTCCAGAAAAGGTCCAAGGGGGGCACTCAGGATGGGTATGCAATGGGGAGCGTATTTACTTCGGCTTTTGCCCTTGGGCTGTATAGTTCAAGTCGTGCCGTGTGCCTTCAAAGATTCAACATCTTCCAAATTACACCCTCTTCAAGCTCCAACCCATACAAATCTTAGTTCATAGACAGAAGAAAGGGTGAGAATGACCTGGTGGGGAGCACCCAAAACATCTTTTTTTTTACCCACTCTCATTGTCACATTAGTATGTCACCTCTCTGAGCTATTTGCTGAGGGGGACCTCAGATTGCTGAGCAGCATGATAGAAAAAGCCTTTACATGGTTGGCACCAGCTTAAACTATCTGAATCAAAAGCTGACAGTGTGACAACAGCTTTACCATAAAAAAAATCTTTCACTTAGTATATTTTATGGACCCCGGCACCATGCCTTTCCTGTCCCTTTCTCTGCAGTATCTAATGATGGCAGGCATTTCTTCTGTCAGTGGGTAAATAGCAGGAGTTCCACCTGTACTACCCCTGTTTCATTGGTTTTCTGATGTTCAGCAATATCCATCTCTTCTGGGAGTAATTTAGCATATCTCTACCTAATACATTTTATAATCGCAGACATTGTCAGACATCTGTGACATTTAGATTGCATTATGAAACATAAAATAGTGTATATGTTCAAACATCCAGGGGCTTTACTCATGCAATGCAATAAAAAAAAGACAGGAAGCATACAGAGTGTATGCACTTTGCATATCTGATTTTTGTCTCCTATATTTCAGAGCAGGGATTCTCAAACTGGAGGTGTGGACTCCAAAGTAGGTCATGATTGTCTTTTAATGGGCTTGCCAGGCTAGCTTAGACTTGCTGGGGCCCAACGCTGAAGCTGAAGTCCCCATCACCTGGGACCAAAGCCCAGGCCTGAGGGTTTCATCCCTGGGCAACAGCTGGAGAGGGGAGACTTTGCCCCCTCCTCCCCCCCCACACACACATGGAGCAGAGAGGCTCACATGAGCTCAGGCTAAGTTCCTGGGGTTATGTAATTTTTGTTGTCAGAATGGGGTCCTGGTGGAATGCAGTTTGAGAACCATTGTTCAGAGTCTTGTATGTATTGTCTGTTTGAGTCTGGAATACAGCAGTAATCAAGAGATTCAAAACTTCACAAACAGCTTTCTGATGAACTCCTTAAGGGGAGGCAATAAAAGGATTAGTTTCAGTGCTTCAACAAATGTAGGAGGCCATAGAAAAGAAATGCAGCTTCAGAATATAGAAGATAAAAACATGATATAGTTTCTTTCTGAGAATAATTTCTTCAGAGTCCTGCAAATTTTTATGCCACCTCCTGTTTCAAAATAGAGGAGTCAAGCTGACCTCCATTTTTTGTCCAATAATGAAAGCCTTAATGATTATCAAAACACTAACCTACTGCTATTTACAAGAAAGGCAGTAGTTGATTATCACCATAAATAACAGATTCTAACCTAACTAGGTTTGAATTGCAGAGACTGAGATGCCTAGCCAGTCATGTCTACTGAATCCCAGAATAATTACTAATAATACCTTAGCAAGAGCCGTCTGGCACATAGGTCAGGTATTTCATACCTGATGAAATTATAACCAGAATAGCTTCATAGGTTTGAAACAGGGGAGTTTCTTTGTGCTTCAGCAGTGCCAGTACAGCAAGAAGGTAAATCTTCCCATATTTAGAGTATGTGTAGAAGTGTAATGGAGGTTGTATAGGACATGAAAACTAAAGTTGTAAGGAAAAAATGTTGCCTTTTTAGGCCCAGTTGTCTGTCACCATGCTTTTTTTCCTATTCTTTTATATCATTTCAAAGCAAATTCAAGGTGGGTGTAAAATGTTTCCAAATTAAAATGTCAGTATTTTATACGCACTACTCAATTACCTTTCATGGATGCCAAGATGATGGCCACCAACCAATAATAACTATTTTTGCTTTTTTTCAGCACAGATAACACAAACTGGTCAGGGAGTACTAGGGATCATGCAATGCAATCCCTCATAACCATTCAGGGTACTAAGCTACAAGAAATCAGAATCTCAACATCTACTGGACTTACATCTTCCTCCCTCAGTCAAGGAAAAAAATGTAACATATTGAAAAGAATGACTGTTAATAACATTTTCACACTTTTGTCTATCTGGTACACACATAACTGGTTCTATAGTAACTGGCTAGTCAGCAGTACTAAAGAGTTTCTGGGAGCAAATACTGGATTTGCTGCTTATTTCATAACAGGTACTTGAGTTTCATGTTGTAAGTGAATAAAGGGGTAATGTAAGAGGTGAGGAAGGCATGGCTAAGAGCTAGTTAGTCAATTATTGTAATTAATTAGCATTTTTGCTTAGCAACAAAAGTGTGCATGTTCTTTATAGTCAGATTAAAAAACATGTTGAGTGCCTTCAACATTGATCAGCTTCTTTAAAAAACAGGCCAATAATTATTGCATTCTGAATTTTACACTTTTAAATGAGCTAAGACATAGCATAATGTTTCAAAGGGCTATTGAGAGCTAAATATTATCTAGCCTTTTGCCCATATAGAAGAATGGTTTCCATTTTACACTTTAAATGGTTCTTATTTTAGAGCTGAAAAGAAGAGAGCTATCAAACAAGAAGCTCATCAATCACTGATTTGAACATGGTCCCTGTATCTGTAAATGCAATTCCTTGTTTCATAACACATAAACTCGGGGTTTATATACATGGTGGCACTAAGGAAAATTAATCCAAATTTATTAAAATGTGAAGTTAAAGTGTATTTGTTAAACTGCACTGACATGCATAGATATTCTAACTGATAATTAAAGAGTTCTTAATGTGGCTGAGTTTAGTTCATGTCCAAAGTCAATTAAGATAAACCGAATTAAAGCCACTTTAATTTTGAATCAGAATGACCACGCAGAAGTTTAATGCAGTTGGATAATCAATTTTAAATTCTCTCATTTAGTTAATTTGTATTAATTTTCCTGAGAGTCTTTGTGTAGACAAGCCCTTAGCAGGATCAGTGTCTGAGGCTTTATCTTTCTTCGCCCCTTCTTAATTACATATTTGTCACTGTGTTACACTGCACAGATTGTTGCACGGGGTAGGCATAGGAACTATAATGCTAATTAGTCCTCAGAAATGTTCCTTAAGTAGTTTAAAATTAATGCATGGGAATTTGAAGTTTATGATCATGAGGGATTGATGATATTGGCATGCATTGTGATATTTGCACCACACAACTCTCTGCATTACATTATCCCTAGCACTCCCTGACCAGATTGTATTACTTTGTGCTGAACTAAAGCAAAATTAGCTATTCTTGGTTAATGGCCATCATCCTTGCTAACACTTCTAATCCTACTCAAAGCTTATCCAAGCTATCTGTGTCTCTTGCTTCAGTGAAAATGGGCTAAAAATCCTGTAAGGGGTTTCATCATGATATTTTCAGTGATTCCATTTTTGGACCCAGCAGGAATGCTGTGAAAAGACTTTAAGGAACAGTTCTGATGATCATAGAATCATAGAATCCTAGGGCTGGAAGAGACCTCAGGAGGTCGTCAAGTCCAGCCCCCTGCCCAAAGCAGGACTAAATCCAAATAAATTATTCCAGCCAGGGCTTTGTCAAGCTGGGATTTAAACCTCTAGGGATGGAGGTAATGCACTCCAATACTTCAACACCCACCTAATGAAATAGTTTTTTCTAATATCCAATCTAGATCTTCCCCACTGTAACTTGAGAATATAGCTCCTTATTCTGCCATCCGTCACTACTGAGAACATCCTCTCTCCATCTTCTTTGGCACCACCCTTCAGGAAATTGAAGGCTACTAGCAAATCCTCCCTCACTCTTAATGCACCATAATATGACATTAGCCATCTTGACTATGATGACACACTGTTGACTCATATCCAGCTTCATCCACTGTAATCCCCAGGTCCTTTTCTGCCAGACTGCTGCTTAGCTAGTTGGTCCCCAGCCTGTAACAGAGATTATGATTCTTCCATACCAAGTTCAGGACTCTGCACTTTTCCTTGTTGATCCTCCTCAGCGTTCTTTTGGCCCAATTCTCCAATTTGTTGGATGCTGGTTTTCATCTTGGCCAGAACCCCAAAAATGAAGATGGGGAAAAGTTACTGACCATTTTAGGTTCCATTTGAATTTGATAATAAACCAGCATGACAGTTGTGTGGCAGAGACAGAAGGTAAATGTCCAGTTTTATCTGAACTATTATTCCCACCTCTCTTATTATACTCTTGCTAGTTTGCTAAGTGCCTATGGCCAAGACACAAGCCTTGCTTTCCCTCCTCTGACTCAGAGTCACTATTAGATTCTCACAAATGAGTAGTAAACTGTTAGAATCAGAATTAGATGGGCACAGGATATGTCACTTTCAACTACTTCTACAGTAGCCCTGTGGTCTTTGAACAGCTCAATCATTAGCATAATGAGGGAGGGAAAAGCAGGTTCATCGGATAATGGACCCTGGAGGTTCAACAGTGTTTGACAATGGTTCCTGAATGTACATGTGCCAGTTTATCTTCCAGGACTGCCAGTTTCATTTTCTTTTTCTTTTTTCTTTTTCAAAGAGAAAATAGAGCAACTATTCTTTATCACTTTGGTTATATTCACCATCCAAAGCTGGAAAATGTTATACACGCAAGATGTTGGCATCATTCTCTTAAAGTTTTTGGCTTTTTTTCTGGGAACGTTTCCACAACACATCATTCATATGCTGTTGCCTACAAACTGATAGCTGTAGCACAAGTCATAGAAAACAGGCGTCAAAATTGAAATGGACAGATAAAGGAATTTTTTCCCATGATTATTTTATAATGCCCAACATGGTTCTATGCACTTCAGAGAGAAATAAAATACACACAATCAGGGTGTAACCAAATAATAGTGAAACCAAATCAGGAGGCAGTAGAAAAGGGGGCAGAAAAATATGCAACTTATGTATTTACCTGTAGGTGAGGTATAAATGGATTTTTTTATGTTTACTTATTTTAAACTTTTTAAAAATAGAAACATGGTGGGGCAGGAATTGCATGAGGGGAAATGGCAGAAGGAGATAAATTATTTGGACAATATGAAAAGTTAGAAGGAAAAGGGACAGAGGCACTTTTACCACCAGACTAACTACACTGACTATCAGTAGCAGAAGGTTGTTATCATATGTGAACCAACAATCAGGGGAAGCCTTGGACCTGAGTTGCTCCATTATACACAGCATAGCCAAAGACAAACCTATTCTTTCTGAGAGACAGCATAGCTAATGGATGGTATTTGGGTCTGAAACATGAGAGGATAAAGTTCTGTTTCCAGGTTGTGTAGCTTCTTAGTAGGGTAATAATAAAGCTTGCTCAGCATATATAATTAGTAGAATCAGTCAGAAGCAATTCATTCTGACCTGGGGTGAAATCTTGGCCATGCTGAAGTCAAATCATAGTTTGGCTATTGACACCACTGGGGCCCCAATTTCAGCCCTTGTTCTGAATGTGCAGGAGATCTTCCCCTAGGCAAAATGATACTGAATAGAGCAGGAGTCATTGGATTTTTATCCCATTTTGACTCAGTGTACTGTGCTGAGATGAGACATGCACAGTATCATAGAATGTTAAGGGATTTTGGCAGCAATCAAAAACTGAGCTGTAGCCCATAAACCACTACATGGCAATGACTACTTTTGATAGCTAATAAATCTGCCATTCTGAGCGGACTTTCATGAGCCTAACAATAAAAGGCACCACCCTAAATATATCTTGCCAAATTTCAAGGGCTTGTTGCAAATCATGATAAAATCCTTCCAAAAATGACTGTACACGTTTCAAAAATGGGAAGCCCTATCCAACGTTATTTTAAGGTTCACTTGCACTTCCCCTGTAAATGTATGAAGTGCAGCTATAGTAGAAGAATATTAGTCCCAGGATAGTAGAGACACAACATGAGTGAGGTAACATTTTTTTATTGGACCAAATTGTGTTGGTGAGCCAAGCTTTCAAGCCACATAGACATCTTCAGTTCTGGAAAAGGTGCTCCATGCATCACAGTTAAAGGCAAAGTGGAACTGATTATTTAGCTACCTTGAATGGTCTTGTAGAATATGAAACTAACTACTTATGCTAGCAATCTATGTCATCTTGCATTTAGCTGTGACCTTTGGAAAACCTTTCCAAGATTGTAAGAGGAGCTCTTGTGTGGCTCTAAAGCTTGGCTCTTTTACCATCAGAAGTTACATGGGGGCTGGTCATCAGAAGGGATTTTTGGAAACTGTAGAAATAGGCTTAATGCAAAAAGATGACTAGAATAATTTTAGCAGAATACTGTTCTTGCTTTTCATCCTCCCCGGAAGAATATGTCCTGGGAAGAGTTATGTCTTTACTCGTTAAGCTAAGAGAAGGCTACACTAGCATCATGTTTCTAAGAACCATAGTGTGAAAAGATAAGTGTTTTTTTTGTTACTGAAAGCTGGTGATTCTGTAAATGTCAATGAGTTATAGGAACAAATGTTTGCTCCTCACTTACAGTAATGGCTTCACAGCATGCCATAAATCAGTTCCAGTTCAGTAGACTAATGCACTTCTTGTGGAAGAGTATTTTGGACTGAAATGTATAGGCTGATGAGAATCCATTAAAAATTGTCAGACAGGATCTCTTAAAAGGCCTTTGAAGAAGCCCTATAATTATTTTAAAACTTTAAGGTGATCAAGTTCTGAATATGACTTGGGCTGGCATTGCAATCATTATAATTAATGCTTTCTCATAAGCAACAAACAGCAAATCTGCACGAACTTCACATTTTTCTTTAATATCACAATTTAAGATGTGTGGGGAGTGGGGAAGGTATTTCCATAATTTGAATAAGAACATAAGAACAACCATACTGGGTCAGACCAAAGATCCATCTAGCCCAGTAGCCTGTCTTCCAACAGTGGCCAATGCCAGATGCCCCAGAAGGAGTGAACAGAACAGGGAATTATCAAGTGATCCCTCTCCTGTCATCCATTTCCAGTCTCTGACAAAAAGGCTATGGACACCATTTCTACTCATCCTGGCTAATAGCCATTAATGGACCTAAGCTACATGAATTTGTCTAGTTCTTTTTTGAAACCTGTTAAAGTCCTGGTCTTCACAACATCCTCTGGAAAGGGGTTCCACAGATTGACTGTGTGCTGCATGAAGAAAAATTTCTTTTGTTTGTTATAAACCTGCTACCTATTAATTTCATTTGGTGACCCCTTAGTCTTTTCTAAGATGAAAAGTTCCAGTCTTTTTAAGCTCTCTTCATATGGGACCTATTCCGAATCCCTACTCATTTGTTGCCCTTTTCTGAACCTTTTCCAATTTCAATATACCTTTTTTTGAGATGAGGTGACCACATCTATATGCAGTATTCAAGAGGCTTTATATAGAGGCAATAAAATATAAAGTTCCATGGCTTTGTATAGAGGCAATAAAATATTCTCTGACTTACTCCCTACCTCTCTTTTAATGATCCTTAACATTCTGTTTGCATTTTTAACTGCTGTTGCACATTGAGTGAATGTTTTCAGAGAACTATCCACAATGACTCCAAAATCTCTCTCTTGAGTAGTTATAGCTAAATTAGTCCCCATCATTTTGTATGTACAGTTGGGATTATTTTTCCAATGTATATTACTTTACATTTATCAACATTACATTTCATTTGCTATTTTGTTGCCCAGTTACTTAATTTGGTGAGATTTTTTTTTGAAGCTCTTCACAGTCTGCTTTACTCTTAACTATCTTGAGCAGTTTAGTATCATCTGCAAATTTTGCCATGTCACTGTTTACCTCTTTCTCCAGATCATTTATAAATAATTTGAATAGGTTGGTCCCAATATAGACCCTTGGGGAACACCATTAGTTACCTCTCTCCATTCTGAAAACTTACCATTTATTCCTAGCCTTTGTTTCCTGTCTTTTGCTAGTTATCAGTCCATGAAAAGACGTTATCTTTTATCCCTTGACACTTACTTTACTTAAGAGTCTTTGGTGAAGGACCTTGTTCAAGGTTTTCTGGAAATCTAAGTACACTATATCCACTGGATTCACCTTGTTCACATGTTTGCTGACACCCCCCCCCCCCCGCAAAAAAAAAGAATTCTAGCAGATTAGTAAGGCATGATTTCCCTTTACAGAAATCATGTTGTCTTTCCTCCCACAAATTATGTTCACCTGTGTGTCTGACAATTGTATTCTTTACTATAGTTTCAACTAATTTGCTTGGTACTGATTTTAGACTTACTGGTCTACAACTGCCAGGATCACCTCTAGAGTCCTTTTTAAATATTGGCATCATATTAGCTATCTTCCAGTGCTTAGGTACAGAAGCTGATTTAAAGGCTAGGTTACAAACCACAGTTAATAATTTCACAAATTCACATTTGTGTTAAGGATGTTAAGTATTGGGTAAATGACTAATTGAATAGTCAATGCATTTTTGCATTGACTATTTGATTAATCAATAGGGCGGCACTACCATTTTAAAACACCTCTGCAGCGTTTCAAAGCAGCATAGCCACACAGAGTCCAGGATCAGCTGGAGATTCCCCAGCTGGCCCCGGACTTCTAGCAGCACTGCTGCTTTGAAATGCTGCCCAGATCACTGAAAGCAACAGCACCACACAGAGCACATGACCCCCGAGCTCCATGCAGCACTGCCACTTTGAAGTACCCCTTTCTACTTCTCCCCTTGCTGCCTATCTGATAGAGGCAGCAACTAGGAGGAGGGAAGAGACAAGTGACTATCCTGTTGACTATCTGAGAAGCATTTGCTAATCGGATAGTCAACTAGTCGACTAGTCCTTAGCATCCCTAATTAGAGTTCTTTCAGAACTCTTGGGTGAACGCCATCTGGTCCTGGTGACTTGCTACTGTTAACTTTATCAGTTTATTCCAAAACCTCCTCTAATGATACCTCAGTATGGGACAATTCCTCAGCTTTGTTACCTAAAAATAATGGTGCAGGTCTGGGAATTTCCCTCATGTCCTGAAAGACCAAAACAAAGAATTAATTTAGTTTCTCTGCAATGACCTTATTGTCTTTGTGTGCTCCTTTAGCATCTCGATCGTTCAGTGGCCCCACTACATGAAAGTGTATTGAAGACTGATGATGATGTTCTTCCAATGTATAATCACATATTGTGGTCATGAAAATAACTGCTTGTCAATAAATATTTAAAAAAATGAAGAAAGGGCTGATTATCAATTTTTACATCTTAGAGAAATTATTTCTTTTAAAATTGGTAATAAGTGGCTAACTTTCTTGGGGGTTGCTGATATCTGTTTAACTTATTTGCATCCTAAAATAAAGACTTCAGAAATATTGATCTGTATACAAGCAGCCCTGCTGGAGAAAGGCAAAAATGGGTTACAGTTGCTTATATGACAAATCAGTGATCCTGTAGCACCATTAAGCTAGTAAACATCTCCAGCAGCCCTGCTCTTTCCTGTCCCTATCACATCCTCTCTTACCCCTGCCTCCATTAGATCTTCTCTTTGCTGGGAAATGTGGGGCAAAGGTGATGTTCAACCAGAAATGTTAGCTTTTTACTACCATTAAGTAACTAAATCAGGAAGCAGAACTGTAGTTCAAATAGCTGAGAATGTGTCATTTCAGTTGCATGAAATTGTTTTATTCAGTGCTTTAGCTGCCCATATCTCCCCGAGCGTTCTTTTTATTTTTCCAGTGCTCATTGAATAGGGGAAAATATTTCTGAAGATTAATTAAAAATAAAAATGGTGTCTCTGTATAACACAGCCCTCAAAAATGAGGCAATTCCTTTTTTGCAACAAAGCTCTCTGTAAAACAAAGAGGAAAAGGCAGGCAAGCATTTGACGGACCTGCCAGCAGCAGTCCGAAGAGTCTGGGCTTCCTGCCAAGAGTCCCTGAACCTAAAATCATGGGTTAACTAAACAGCTAAAATTTCACACCACTCAAGAGTTTTTTTCCTTGACAGCTATAAATTATTGGTACAACTCTTCTAATATTCTTGCTGGTCCAGAATATGCTGTTTTACTTCCAGAAACTGTACTTTCTGACTTTTATAATTCCTTATTAACTTTTTACTTCAAATGGTAAGCATAAAGATAATATCAAATATGTGAAGTTAAAGGTGTTCAGCAGAACATAACAAATGTAGCATGAAAAATGCTAATTTCTCTTTCTAGATTATATTAAATATCTGTTGCCAAATTAATATCTTGAATTGATATAATCCCTTAGCACTGGTGATCTTTAAGTGATTTCAAACTTAATTGTACCTCACGATATTCCAATTTACAGACAAGAGTCAGAGCTGAGAATTGTACTGTACTCTTTTCCATAAGCACTAAGGTGTTTTTCTCACTGTTTTGAATCTCTGTTCACATTGTTCCCTTTCGTGTGTAACTGAGTAGGAATGAATTTAGGACAGAATATGCAGAGCCAGCTGCAGACTGTAAACACACTCAAAGTTCAGGGGATGTTCAGAGCTTTAGGTCATCCAATTGTACAGGCAGCTTCTACATGGAATCAGGCTTTGTTTCAGAAGATGCCTATGAGGCTACATCTAGACTGCAGCACTTTTCCGGGATACCGGAATGCTGCATCCAAGGAATGTCTCTTTTGCCATCCCTGTAAACCTCATTCTATGAGGCATAAGGGATGTGTCGAAGAGCAAGTTTTTCCAAAGTGTGGTGCCATGTAGATGCATCAAATTTCGGAAAAACCTCTTTCGAAAGCACATTGGAAAAAGATACACAATTTGCATACTGCAAATTGTGTATCTTTTTCTGATTTAACTCTTCAGTCGAGATGTAGCCTGAGTGACCCAGTTATATATTTAGCAGCGTGTTTATCAGCTGCTTCAAAAGAAGGGAGATCTGGTGGGCACAGGTCTATGAGATCTACATTTACTTCCTTACTCTACTGCTGGTGTTTTGTGTGACTTTGAGCAAGTCACTTAGACCTGATCCCTAAAAGAATTTGATATCGGTGTATGTTAGCTAGCTCATTATCTTTGAGGATCTGGGTCCTAATTGTGCCGACCCTAAATTTATCATCTGTTCAATGGGCATAATAGTACATCCCTCCTCACAGAGCTGTTGTGAAGATAAATACATTAAAGTTTTTGGGGCACTCAGATATTATAGTAATGGGGCCATATAAGTATCGTAAGGTACATTTACACTGCAACATTATTTCAAAATAACTAGCAATATTCTGAAATAATTTAGTCCATGTCTAGACATAGCCAAAATAGTGTCAAAATTCTGTCAAGCTGGAGGACTTCTTACTCAGACTCCTGTAACCCTCATTGTATGAGGAATAAGAGAAGTCGGAGGAAGAGTGCTCTATTTTGAAATAAGTGCCGTGTAGACGCTCCTTATTTCAAAATAAGCTGTTTTGAAATAAGATACGCAATTGATGTAGCTCAGTTTGCATAGCTCATTTCAAGTTAAGCCCTGCATTATAGACACACCCTTAATTTCAGAGGGGTAGCCATGTTAGTCTGCATCATCAAAAACAACAAGGCTCCTTAAAGGCTAACAAATGTATTTGGGCATAAGCTTTTTTTGTCTGCACTCATCATTTTAATAAGTATCTTAGCTATTTAGTATAACAGTCAGCATATTTAGAGATGGGTTGAACTTAAACTTCAGGCATATGGCAGGTACTTGATGAAACTAGGGTGCAAATGTGGCATTTCCCAGAAAGCAAGTGATCAATGGGAGGATTCTAAGGAAGAAGTTGTTTGTACTTTAATGATGACTCCCCTCAAAAACTGTAGAGAGGGTCATCTGGAGATCTTCTCTGAGGAGAGATATGGAGGAGGGTTCCAAGTCCCAAAAAAGCAGTGGGTTCATTACTAAGGCTGTGTCCAGACTCAGGGTTTTTTTCGAAAAAAGTAGCCTTTTTTCGAAAAAACCTCACCTGCATCCAGACTCAAGCCGTGTTCTTTCGAAATTAAATCGAAAGAACACGGCTTTTCTTTCGATGGCGGTAAACCTCATTTCACGAGGAAGAACGCCTTCTTTCGAAAGTTCCTCTTTCGAAAGAAGGCGTTCTTCAATGTAAATAGGGCTTCTTCGAAAGAGAGCATCCAGACTCACTGGATGCTTTCTTTCGAAAAAGCAAGCCGCTTTTTCGAAAGTTCAACGTGCAGTCTAGACGCTCTCTTTCGAAAGAGCCTCTTTCGAAAGAGGCTTGCAGTCTAGACATAGCCTAATTGGGCAAATGTTCTGTGCTGCTGGCAGGAGCACAGATTGAGAGAGGCTTATGGACAGGCTGCTATTCTCCAGAATATGGTCAGATCATACAAATGCTCTGCCAAAGTAGCCTTTCTTTGTGGGGAGATGCCAGTTTTTGTGGAGGGATGAATAGCTATTAGATTATGTTACACATTCGTACCTGTAGATCTATATGTCAGCTGTAGACTACAACTGAATTACCTCAACCAATTAGAGTGCAAGGATGCTATATCCTTAGTGATGTCTAACTGTACTGTTTATTTTCTATTATGAAGATCTCTGTATCTGGCTAGAGGTATTTTCAGATGTGGATGCCTAAAGTTAGGCATCTAAATACATATAGAGGCATCCCTCATACATGACATGATTATCCAAGGTACTGCATTCAGGCTTCTTTTCGAAGGCACCTACATAGAGAATAAAGTACCTAATTTTAGGCACTCAGGTTGAAAAATGGGCTCTGTTCATTTAATTCTCATGATCTACAGAATGCAAATTCCTATACTCTGGTTCTGAAGAATGGCGCTATGTAGTTCAAAAGCTAGTTTCTTTCACCATCAGAAATTAGTCCAATAAATGATAATACCTCACCATCTTCCCTCCTAAATATCCTGGGGACCAACATGGCTACAACTAGCATATACTCTGGTTGACAGCCATGATCAGTTAGTTATTCAGGAGTTTATTTCCTTCCTTATAACAGGGCTTTTCTTCCCAACTGCTTATTTGTGACTGTGCATTGTTTGCTCACATCGGGGAAAACCCAGCCCTTCTCTCCCACTTCAGTGCTGAAACACAATATGAAAATAGTAGTCAGTTGTCCTGGAAAAAAGAGTCAGATCACCTATAGAGAGTGGAAAGTGGCCCAAGGAAGTTGTAGAGAGGAAAATGCCCAAAAAAAACCTGATATAATTTACATATTTATTTTTTTTAAATTATTTTTCAGTGGGTGAAGTAATATTTTTATTGGACTCATATCAAGCTTTTCAACTTTACATAAAGCACTTCCTCAGGTTTGTGGGGACAAAAGCTTGTCTCTTGCACCAGCAGATGTTGGTCCAATAAAAGACAGTACCTCACCCAACTTCTCTCTAATACCTTGTGACTGACACAGCTACAACTACACTTCTATGCATATTTTGTTTTTTGTTGGTTTTCCCTCATATTTAATTAAACATGACTATTTTTTAAGTCATTTGAAATATGATGACTGTTAATTCAGGAATAACCATATCCCAGGCTAATAAACTTTGAGACCTTTGGCCTAGGAGTATAGTTGCTATAAATACCTTGGCTTTGGATTTTATCACCTCATAAAAGGGAAGCACCATCAAGTTATTGTTTTAATGACCAATATAGTTTTATCAGCCATTAGCACTAAAAAGTTCTTCATTTTTTGTCTCTGTATCTAACTTATATAACACATCACTATTTCTCTTTTCATGCCCACTCCTACTAACCCTCTTAAAAAAAAAGAAAAAAAAAAGAAAATGTCCCTCAGAGAATAATCTTATTAGTTGTGGTCATTCTTTTACATCTCCCCTTGGGGTCATAAACTTGAACTATCAAATGTGAACTAATTAGAACACCAAGCATCAGATGGCCTACTTGCTACACTTAAAGATATTACAATATTAGAAGTTCAGTAAACTATCCGCCAGCTCTTCTCCATTAAACTGAGTTTAATTATTGAAGTATCAATAATTTAAAAAATCAAAACAAGCAAAAGTCACTGTAAAACTAAACACAACCATTTGTATTAAATGTGTCTGGGTCCTCTTTTTTTTTTTCCTGTGGTCTCCTGGCTGCCTCTTTAATTAAGTTTGCTAAATAGTGTTGTCAAGTCTTGCATTTTCATTGCAAGTCTTGCAGTGCTCTGTACTTTTCTTAACCTAGTAGCCCCTAAAAGTCATGTGATTTTATAAGAATCTCAACATTTATTTTATTAAAGTGAGTTTCTAGTTCTCATGATTGTGGAGAAAAAACCATGAGAATATGAACCCCTAAATATTCAAATAAATCAGAGGACAAATAAGAAGTGGTTGCAAAAGATCAGTTAAATCTTTAGGAGAGAGGGAAAAACACCATACCCAAGTTAAATGATGCATTTTAAAATTATTGCATATTATTTTCCCCAAAAAACCATAGGGGCACATGTGTTTATTTAACAAAGAGGTTTCTCTTTATTGGCACTGGTTAGTGGACTGCTAAAGAAAAAAATAAAAGCGGGAGGGAGAAAAAACTCAGAGGGGTATCTGTGTTAGTCTGTATCTGCAAAAACAACGAGGGGTCCTTTGGTACCTAGGAAACTAACAGATTTATTAGACCATAAGATTTTGTAGGTAAAATCCACTCCATCAGATGAATTGGATGTGGAAGTTACAGAAGCAGGGGTATACATAAGGAAGTAGTTGCTTGTGTTAATGAAGCTAATCAAGTCAGGGTAGAAGTGGCTCATTCACAGCATTTGATATGGAGATGTGACTATATAGAAAGGTGAAAGTGCCTTAGTAATGCATTAATCAGTTAAGATCTTTATTCAATACTAAGTTGATAGTGTTGAATTTGCAGATGAATTCCAGTTCAGCTGTCTCCCTTTGTAACCAGGTTTAGAAATTCTTTTGTAGAAGGGTGGCTACTTCCAGATCCATTACTGAATGTCTAGGGAGATTAAAGTGTTCCCTTACAGGTTTATGTACATTACCAGCCCCGGTGTCTGATTTGTGTCCATTTATCCCTTGGCATAGAGACTGTCCAGTCTTGCCAATGTACATGGCATAGAGGCATTGCTGGCACTTGATGGCAATTATCACATTAGAGGATGTGCACGTGGATGAACCCCTGTTGTTGTGGTTTATGTCCTGTGATGGAGTCACTTATACAGATATGCTGTCCTGCTGCTTCCCCTTTTTAAAACACCACCTCTGTGTGGGTTTCAAAGGAGCATCCCTGGAGCATGGGGTCAGATGGGGGCTCCCCAGCTGATCCCGGACTCCATGCAGCAGTGAAACCCGGGTCAGCTGGGGACTCCCTAGCTGATCCTGGGCTCTGTGCAGCATTTCCCCAGAACCCAGGATCAGCTAGGGAGTCTCCAGGTGACCCCTGGTCCCGCTGCCACGGAGAGCCCAGAATAAGCTGGGAGCCCCTAGCTAGCACTGGGTTCCGCTACCATGTAGAGCCGAAGATTAGCTGGGCACTCCAGCTGATCTTGGGCTCCTAATGTACTGCCCCTTTGGGACACCGGAGCGGCATTTCCAAGAGGCAGCTCAATTTGGAGCCTGGGATCAGCTGAGCACCCCAACTGATCCTGGGCTCCATGTAGCACAGGCCCTTTGATGTGCCACCACAGCACTTCAAAGGGGCAGCACTGCATGGAGCCCTGCAACATTTCAAAAGGGAGGTGCACGCAATTAATCGCATGATTAATTGTGATTAAATTTTTTAATCACTTGACAGCCCTAATTTATCACATTAGTGGATGTGCACATGGATGAGCCCCTGATGTTGTGGCTTCTATGGTTAAATCCTGTGATGGAGTCACTTGTATAGCTATGTGGACAGAGTTGGCAATGGTGCTTGTTGCAAGGATAATTTCATGGGTACATGTTTCTGTGGTGTGTTATGTAGCTGCTGGTGTGTATTTGCTTCAGGTTGGGGAACGGGTTGTCTGTAGGTGAAGACTGGCCTGTTTCTCCAGGTCTGTGAAAGAGAAGGACCATTTTCCAGAACTGGTCATAGATTGTTAATGATGCGCTGGAGGAGTTTTAGTAGGGGGCTGTAACTGATAACCAATGGTGTTCTGCTGTTTGCCTTGTTGGGCCTGTCCTGAAGCAGGTGACTTCAGTCTCTGTCAGTCTGTTTCTTCACTTCCCCAGGTTGGTATTTAGGTTTTAAGAATGCTTGATGAAAATCCCACAGGTGTTTGCCTCTGTCTGAGGGATTGGAGCAGATTGTATCTTAGGGCTTAGCTATAGATAATCGATCCTGTGATCCCTGGATAGAAGCTAGAGGCACGTAGGTAAGAATAGTGGTCAGTAGGTTTCCAGTATAGGGTGGTGTGTGTGACCATATTTAAAAAACAACAAATGGTCTGGTAGCACTTTATAGCAGACAGCAAACATGTAGATGACATCATGAACATTTGTGGGCACAGCCCACTTCTTCAGATGACTGGAGTTTTGAGTTTAGGATGAGCAGACCCAAAATAAATAGGAGAGAAGGGGGGTGGGTGGGACAGGGGCAGGAAACAAGGAGCAGAGGATATGAAAATATCAAAGGGAAAAACAGGAAGGCAGAACTGGGAATCAGTGAGCACCTGAAGTTTGGGTAGTTAAAACGAAGCAGATAAGAATTAAAGTCAATAGGTACTACCCTTCCTAACACAGTGTTTGTACAGTAGACTTCCAATAATCCGGCACCTTTAGGACCAGGGGTGACGGATTATCAGATATGCCGGACTATCGGAAGGGGGGGCTATGAGGGGTCTGGGGTGGGGTAGGGGGATGCCACCCCAGATCCCTCATAGCCCCCCCTTCTGATAGTCGGGCTCTGCCCCAGGCGTCCCTGATTCAGCCGCTGCTGGTCAGTTTCAGCAGCGGCTGAATTGGGACGCCTGCAGCAGAGCAGCTGGAGTGCTGCCGGGTTGGTCCGGTAGCGCCGACCCTTGGCGCGGCGAGACCTACCTGGCAGCACCCCAGCTGCTCTTGGGGACGCCTGGAGCAGAGCATCTGGGGTGCTGCTGGGTTGGTCCCGCAGCGCCGCTCCTCGGCGCTACTGATCAGCGGGCTTCCTGGAGTCAGCGGCTGGTCAGTTTCAACAGCAGTTGAATCAGGATACCTGGGACAGAGCAGCTGGGGCGCTGCAGGGTTGGTCCCTGCAGTGCCGCACCTCGGCGCTGCGGGGACCAACCCGACAGCACCCCAGCTGCTCTGTCCCAGGTGTACCCAAGTCAGCTGCTGCTGAAACTGTTCAGGGGCTGATTCCAGGAAGCTGGGGCAGAGCAGCTCTGCCTCGGGCTTCCTGGAGTCAGCTGCTGGTCAGTTTCAGCAGTGGCTGAATCGGGGACAGCTGGGGTGCTGCCGGGTTGGGTCCCGCAGTCCTGAGGGGAAGCACTACGGGATCTATCCCGCAGCACCCCAGCTTCTCTGCCCCCGGCTTCCCCAATTCAGCTGCTGGTCAGTTTTAGCAGTGGCTGAATCAGGGAAGCTGGGGGCAGAGCAGCTCCAATGGTCCAGCTGCCCAGAGCACTTCTGGGTTCCTTATGGTGCCGGACCATCAGATGCCGGACCATCGGAGTTTTACCGTACTGTAGTGTTCAGGAAGTAGATCTCCTGTGTGGATTGTTCCAGGCCGAGGTTGATAGTGAAGTGGAAATTGTTGAAATCCCTGTGGAATTCTTCAAGTGCTTCCTTCCCATGGATCCATATGATGATGTAATCAATGTAGCATAAGAAGAGGAGGACTGCAAGGAGATGGAAGCTGAAGAAACTTTGTTCCAGGTCAGCCCTACAAATGTTGGCATATTGTGGAGCTATGTGTGTACCCATAGCAGTGAGCTGACTTGAAAGTATAAATTGTCCTCTAATCAGAAATCATTTTGGGGAAGTACAAAGTCACATACCTCTGCCACCAGGTGTGCTACAGCATCTTTGGGGATACTGTTCCTGACAGCTTGTAGTCCAGTCTCATGAGGAATATTGGTGTAAATGGCTTCTACGGCAATAGGGGCCAAGATGGTGTTTTCAGGAAGATTACCTATGTACTGTAGTTTCCTTGGGAAGGAAGGGATGGAGGGAGAGTTATCAGGTATTTTTGGAGGTTTGCTAGAGGTTTCTGGTTTATTTTGAAAGATTCCTGGAGGTTAGATTTTGGTGGTTAAATAATATATGTCTATAAAATATCAAATGAATGACTTTATCTTTTATGCACTGGGCCATGATTTTTCCCCCCTCTTCTAATCTAATTTTACTTACCTCTACATATCTTTGCCTATTTTTTTTCTGACATGTATCTGGTGCACGGTGTGCACCCATACAGATCACAATATAGGACTGGTGCCAGAGTGCCATACACAATTAAGAAGCATTAAGTATACAGTATACATAACAAGAAGTATAATATACAACATACTTAAAATATTATGTTTCTATTCCTTTGAGAGCAGGATTATCTGGATTTTAGAATTTCTTTGTTTGGTTAAGGATACTTCTTTTGTAACCGGTCATGTGTTTTTCACATATTATATTCCTCAGGAAAAACCTTACTCAAAATCTATATCTTACATTTGGATTTTTAAAGAACGCTGATTTGTACATTATTTTTAAGCTTGACGTATGTGTGTGTGTGAGAGAGTGTGTGTGTGGGGTGGGGGAGATGTATCCCGCTGAATTGTAATGACAAATTATTTAGGTCTGAGTATGATGTGAATGTCACATCTAATCCTCTTGTTGCTTGTCTGTGCTCAGACAGATGACAGCAATTGGAATTGTAGTTCTTGGTCCCAAAATGTTTGCAAATCTATTGTGTAAAATAAAATAAAGCGAAGTTTAAACTCAAATATATTTGAAGATGCAAACCCACAAAAGGGTAAGTTTGTGGTCACTGCTATATATTACTACTTTTTTAAAAGATAACACATTTCAGACTATCAACAAAAGTGACCTATTCTTTCTTCTCTCCTGTCAGACAAAGACCAGTGTGTTCACTGTAAAATCTCTGTTACTGAACAGTTTTAGGAGCAAGTGCAATAAGTGAAGATACATACTACACAGTTGCATGCTATGGAACTGGAGATGCTAGGCCACATCCCCAGGGGGTGTAAATCAGTTATTGGAGCTGGCTGTACTTTCTGTAAATTGATTTTCCTTATATTTTCTGATTTAGAAAGACATAAAAATTGCCTTTTAGAAATTATTGCTTGAAGTAGGGTTGCAGAGGCTTGCTAAAGGTGTGAAAATGATGAGGCATGAATGGTCAGAGTCTTCTGTGCTAAAATAAACAGTTCTACAGAAACTGATCATGTGAATTCCTATGCAGAATGCAGATTGGGGTGAGGGAGGGCAAGACAGAAAACTTTCTGGGTGAAAAAAATAATTAACAAAATTCTGTAGCAAATCAACTAACTTGTTGCTGTTCTTCTCTTCTCTTTCTTTCCATAGCTGTGTTTTGCAGATGTTCTTCTGAGGCATATTTATTTTATTCTTACTGCCTTTATTTTTTGCCCTGAAAATTCATGCCCTTAATTTTAATTTCTCCATTGGCTTTAATTAAACTTGCCTGACACCCATGACCTTTAAAAATACTATAATCTTGTTTGTGGAGGCTAGATTTTCCCAGCTCTTATAGACCTACACAATATAACTTAATTGGCAAAGGCCCATAACAAAAAGGCTAGTAAAAGAGGAAATTCACACTGACATCTGTATAGTATAGTTTTTTCACTTCAAAGCTGAAGTGTCTTAAGAACACAGTATGGTGGAAATAGTACTTCCATACAATGAATGAGTAGTTCTTCACAAATAGTGGGGAAAAAACATGTATGTGTAATTCCCTTTCTATTGGTCATATACAAGGCCAGCTAATCAAGCGTACCTTCCATTGTTTTAATAGCCTACATCTACTTGGGTGTTTCTTTAATTACATAGTAACCGAAGGTATTATCAGTAAACAATTACATTTTCTTGACTAGTTTATGAACTTATGAACAATAATTTAACTTTTCATAAGTATACATGTCACACTGTATTAGGTCACATGCTTCTAAGGTGCATTAAGGTACTTGCCTGTTTTTTTCCCCCCCCAATGATGTCTCTTTCATTATTTTTTTTTATTCCATTGTAGCTAATGGAAAACAGAATGATCACAAATTAAATACCAGGGTTCAAAGAAGTGGTAGAAGTGTAAAGAGCTATTGTTTGAATGTAAAATTGTAAATGAAACACATTTACAAAGTGCCAGCCAAGAGTGTGTGATATATTGAATAAAGCTTCTGAGGTAGATCCTTATCTTAATGTATACTAATAAGAGATAAATTGAGTCAGCTGTAGGCCCTGGAGACTTCAGTTCTATGGAAGGCCTCTAGGAAAGGGCTCTGTTAAAATAAAAAGATAGTCCTGTACTTTTTTTTCTGATTAGATTTTTCCTCTTTGCTACTGGCGATAAGGGGCAACAATGCAAAACTCCCCACCAGCTGGTGTTTCACAATGAAAAAGCTCTTGGGAAAATGACTCTCATACTGACAAAGAGAGGTTGCATGCCTTACTTCAGAAGCCAGTGCTATTTACATAACCACATAAAGGCAAGTTACAATGCAATTAGCCATATCAGGATCACACCAGAGAATGTGAGAGTTCTTTTAAAAGGTTCCGCCATATACTGTCATGATGGTGCTTTATGCATTTAATTAGAAGACTCTGTTATTGACTATGAGCCCTTAAATCTCTTGAGTATAGTGGCAATGAAGTTATAACAGGTGATTTTCTATTTTCCAAGCTCTTGTAAATTATATGTTACCATATATGGCAAGGCACTGAAAATTGGGTGGAAAACCATTCATTTCTTTTCCAAAAGAGAAAACAAGAGTGACATTTCAAAATTAACAGGTACAGTACCTCATTCAATTGTGCAACCCTACCCCCATGTTAAAACTATTTGATTATATTTCATATGCAGTTATGAAAATTTGGCAGATTTGAACTGAATGGGAATAAAAAAGAAGTGACACAGAGATTTAGAAAAAAGAGAGAGAGATCTGGCAATTTGAAGATCATGCTACCTTTTTAATTTATGATTTGACATCTTTCTTTCACTACATAATATAGACTAAGGAGAATATATTGCTTTCGATACAGAAGATGTCCAATGTTTAATGAAAAATTCCAGCTAATAAGATTAAGATATCAGCTTTTCAAATACTTCTGTCAAATTCTTTATTGATAAACATTTGTTGAGTACTATGGATAAAATATTCATATTATTATTTATTTGCCAACTATTCTCTTTTATTATTTCCTATTAGCTATTCATTATTCATTTTACTCTTTCCTATTAGATATTCATTATATGTGAGATGGTCAGCTAAATCACATGCTATTGTTTCTGTTCTCTATCTGTATGACTGAAATATTTGGAATAGGAGAATAATGGATAACAGCTAGAAATAATGAATATCAAATAACACATTTCTGCTTCAAGTTTTGGACACATAGGCTATGTCTAGACTGCAGGCTTCTTTCAAAAGAGCCTCTTTCGAAAGATCGCGTCTAGACTGCAGGCGGATCTTTCGAAAGAGAAATCCGCTTTTTCGAAAGAGAGCACCCAGAGAGTCTGGATGCTCTCTTTTGAAGACGGCCTCTTTACATTGAAGAACGCCTTCTTTCGAAAGAGGAACTTTCGAAAGAAGGCGTTCTTCCTCGTAAATTGAGGTTTACCGCCATCGAAAGAAAAGCCGCGTTCTTTCGAAATAATTTCGAAAGAACGCGGCTTGAGTCTGGACGCAGGGGAAGTTTTTTCGGGAAAAGGCTACTTTTCCCGAAAAAACCCCTGAGTCTGGACACGGCCATAATGACTTGGTTTTGAATCCACGCAACTTTTGAAATTTATGAAAATATCCTCATAAATTATAGGGCATGAAACTGAGTGCACTTATAAACCCTTAATTTCTTTGGGGATCTTTTTGTCATACAATCAGCTCTAATGATCAATAAATAGTAATTTCAGGGCTAAATTATTCTATATGGAAAGTCAAGGTGTGATTGTAGTACATGAAGGCATACTCATGCTAGTTTTAGGCTATAACCACATCGGTTGTAGCCTAAAGCTGGTCATTTGATTCTCAGGTCAAGTAGACATAGTTACCCTTGCACCAAAAAGCAAGCATGCTAAAAATAATAGTGTGGCAGTGGTTGATTGGGCAATAGTGAGACACAGCCTGGGCTAGCCGTTCCAGTTGTAAACTTGCCTAGATTCCAGGGCTATGAGCTTGAGCTGGCTATGCTACTATTAGTGACAACTGGTGCAACTATGTTTGCTCAAACTGGGAAATCACACCCCCAACTCCATGTGTGTGCCTAACTTCAGTCTAGCTAGCAAGGGTAACAACGGTAGTGTAGATATGACGGCACAAGCTTCAGCCCATGCTAGTCTCCAAGGTGCTATCGGACTACTCATTGTTTTTAAATATATTTCAACACAGGTTGTTTTTAAATATATTTCAAGACAGTATCCACTAGTGGTTTAAATGTATTGTACATTGCAAATAGTCTTAGCCTTCAACCAATCAGGGTTTAAAACTTATTTAAAGATAGCTGATCATAACTGAATTATCCAGCACATGCTGAGACTTTATTATTGTACTGCTGTGATTGCTCATGATTAGACCTTTTAAAATGTAAATCACTGCCCGCTTCCATAGTTTGCATCTCAAACTTGCACATGACCACTTCTGAAGCTACTCACTGGTTGACTAATCAGGATTTCGTTACTTGAGTGTTGCTAGCCACCTCTCTTGCCATGCAAAAGAAGATTAGACCTTTTCAGTATGCTTATTATCTAATAACATTGGACCTTTTTATTACTGAGATAATTCCTTACAAGAACCACTAAGCTTTCAAAGTTAGGCTCCTGCCACCTTTTCACATAAAATAAGCCAGTATAAGGACTTAGTGGCAGAACTGCGTGACAGAAATATTTTTGGCTTTTTACGGGTTACATAAACAAGTCACCCAAAGTATATTTTTATATGCAGTTTGAGGCTTCCTTAAGTACTGTGCTTCCACACTTAAAAATTTAGCAGAGTATAGGACTGGAAGTCAGGAAACTTGGATCTTATACTTAATTCTGCCACTGATGTCACTGCATCACTTCGGTTAATTCCTGTGGTTCCTCTGTATTCTCATGAGATGTAAAGATGTAAAATAATACTTTTCCACCTTTGTGAAGTGCAGGCAAGCACTATATAAGTGCAAAAATATATGTGACTTGTAGTTAAGATTAGATAAGACAACACAGTGGGTGACAGAGCAGGGAACAAGTGCTAAAGGGAAAGAAGTAACTTCTGCTTTTGCTGCATGTTTCCATTATTCAGACTCAGAAAGGAACCAGTGCAAATTGTATGTGTGTGTGTGTGTGTGGGGGGGGGGGGGGCTCGGTTCCATGCTTCTGGAAGGAGAGGGGTGGGGCAGCCAGGCATCAGCACCAACTAGAGTGTGCTGTGCCCACTCCCCACCAGACCTTAGTGCCACCCAGAGCATGCTGCACACAACTTCAATTGTGATTTAAAGGGCCAAGTGCAGTTGCCCCCTTTACCTCTCCCTGTTGGCAGGCCATGGAAGGAGGCAGTTTACTGAGGAAGAGGAATAATACATTCAGGTTATCTCATGAGCAAATATGGGACAGCAAGAATTTTAAAAATATAGGTGAGAAACTAGACTGACTAATTTCTCATTGAATGAATGGGTTTGTATGTGAAAATCATTTCCAAAGATTGAAATGGGTTGAGTGGCTTGGTATTTTTGGCTCAGGGAGGCAGAGGGTGCGATAACATAGAATGGAGTTCCATGTCTCAGACAGTGAAGATGAACAATGAGATTTTTTCATCCATTTTGTTTTCTTGTTTTACCTCTCCAGTTAGTCTGAATTTGTTTTCTTGCTATTCTGACCAACTATTCTTCCATCAGTCCTTGCATCAGCTTCCTTTTTCTTACTGCATGAAATTTAGGCTACTCAATCCCACCTATAAGGGCTATCCCTCCTGTCTCTATATCTGCTCCACTGGCCTCCCACTCTCCTCTCTTCTCAACCCTTTTTTTATTATTGCCTTAGATATCTTTACTACCTATTGGCTTTATACCTGTACTGCCCATTTTTGTTCATCCACCTGGAGCCCTCTCGTTTCTCCTTCAAATTCATATTTGAATCATGCCTACGCTAAAAGTCCTTCCTATCATCTGAGCCTGAATAATCCCATGCACCTCTCCCTTGAAACTAACTGCCTTTTGTTATCTGTATTGTGTCAAAACCTGCTTCCATGGAAGTAATTGGGAAATACCATGCTAGGAAAAGGAATAGGACTATATTCCTTGGAATAAAAAAACCCATGTCTTGTACAGGGGAGCACAGAAAAGACTACTAATAGGTGAGTGGAAGATGGAGAAAGTGTTGAAGACAGGGACAAGATATTATTTTTTAAAAATTAAGTGATAGTGCAGTGTAACAATGTAATACCTCAACCAATTTAAGAAAAGCCAAGTGGTCTCTGAGATGCCTATCACTGCGTATGATGCCAACATAAACATTTCCTACTATTACTGCAATAAAAATGATGGAATATAATCAGATATCTTAATATCTAAATTGACTTATTATTTAGAATTCATTTACAAGTCTGAATGTTTGATAAGGTAAAATATATTATTTGCTCTCATGGAAAGAGCAATTTTTTTCACAGGAGGTTGCACTGATGCTATAGATCAATCAACGTAAACATTTAGCTTACAGCTTGAGGTAACAATTTACTATATAAGATAATTAAAGACAACATCTCCGCTGTTCTTTTTTTAACTGAAACATTTACCTTAGCAAAAACAGACAGTGGAAACAGAACTCTAGGAAGATAATTAGCCACTTTTGTACTGATAGTAAAGATGGCAGTTCACTTTTTCCTTTACACCAGTTGACATGGAAACATACAAAGCTGATTGCTTGGGCCCTGTAGGTTTCATTTTTTTAAAATGAATGATCAAAATGGATATTGTAAACAAAAAAGCGACACAGATCTATACCTCCAATCCTACTCCAAGACTATCATCAATTTTCTAAAAATAATCCCATGATGAGGACAATTAAATATTTACTTTCTTGTACTTTCTTGTGATGACCACATAGGGTGCGTCTACACAGCACCCTTAGCTCAAAATAAGCTATGCAATTTGCACTATGCAAATTGGATAGCTTATTTTAATTCTATTTTGAAATAGCTTATTTCATAATTTGACTGTCTTTTAGCTCCAAATTTCAAAATAATTCACTATTCCAAAATTCCCCTTAACCCTCTTGAAACAAGGGTTACTGGGATGTCAGAATAGGCCACCTGTTATTTCAAAATCTATTTTGAAATAACAGGCTGCTTCAATAGATGAGGAATAGCAATTTCGGGATACTTCTGGTATCCCAAAATAGCTCCACAGTGTAGACATACCCATACTGTTGCAGTTGTTTTGACTCTGATAGGGTTAGGTCTAACTGAGAGATGCATTCTGACACCATATAGTTGTCATTGAATATTTCTTGTGTCACTTTCACACAATTTAATACTATCCTTATAAGTTTTCGTCTTAAATCACTATATGACCAGATAGATGGCTCTTTTTTAAAAAATGAGATCGAACACTTTTTACATCGAGCTTATGGTTTGCATCCCACCCAGACTAACAATAACAGAAGGTCATAGTTCTGTGTTGCCAGTATACAGACCTATGTGAAAATGAGCCGGTGTCAGTCCAGCTCCTAGTATTCACAACATTACAGTAAACATTAAATCAAACTAACAAACAAAGCACTCTTGCTGGCAGTCTCAACAAAAGGACACATGAGGCAACCCATTTTCCTCACTGTTGTCTATTCAAAGCAAGATGTTTGATTCTATTGTCATGTCTGCTCATAATGTGTTCATATCCACTATTATTGTCATTAGCGTGTGCATTTTGGTCTCCCATAAGAATAAAAATGTCATATTTATTGATCTTGCCAAGGATGTATTGAAATATTTCACAGAAACAGTCTTTGACCTGTGCATAGTTATTGTTCATTCATACATAACACTGAACTACCATGGCTTCTGCATGGTTCATCACAAAGTGAGTTTGAAGGTTCCCGTTCTGTCAGTGTTGTAGCAGCTTCCCTGCTCAATAATAGCTTATGGTTTGCATCCCATCAGGGTGATCAGATGTTCCATTTTTTAAAGGACAGTCCTGTATTTAAGCCCTCCTGCAGGTATCCTGGCTTTTCTTAAAAACTGACAAATTGTCCTATATTTTCTGTCTCACCCATCAGTACTGGTATGTTCTGCTGCGGGCTGGATCCCCACTTTCTATCTGTCCACCCACCAGTGGTTATTGAGGGGTGGTCTAATAGCCAACAATGGGGGTAGTGGGAAAAGATGGAGAGCATTGGGCAAAAAAGCAGCTCCCCCTGGTGGTCCATCAGCACAGCCCCCACTGCATGCTAGCTCTCAGCCAACAGGGCCCACTCCCTGTCCTGTTGCCAACCAGAACTGGCTATGCACTGTGAGGTGCAATAGCTGGTGAATGTGGATAGTCATCAAGCAGCAGCCAGTAAAGTGTCACCTCTGCTGCTCTCCTATCAAGTCATTACGTGATCCCCCTCTTGCTGTCCTCTCCCACTTTACTCTGTCACCCTCCCTCAACCTCACTACATCTTCATATCCTACTCAACGGGGCATGTCCTGCTCCCAGAACATTGTGGAGAATCAGCCTCAGCTCTCCAGCACTCTGGCCATCAGACTCCTTCCTTCCACCATGGCCGCTGGTTGGGCTGGTGCCCCAGGAAAGCATAAGACCCTCTGGCCCAGGGAGCTGGCCAGAAGCAGCTGAGCCCAGCATGTGCCAAAGTCTGCCCCTCAGCTACACTCTGGAGTGGCTGGGGAGGAGGGAGTAATTTCCAGCCTGTTTGTGCCCCACCTGGCAGGTTCCACACCAGCCTCCTGGACAGGGATTTAGCATCCTCTTTGCCTGTCCCCTAGTACCCTGGATCCTTCCCTAAGGGAATGTGCGGCTTCTCAGTCCCCTCTGTTCCATCCCATGCTGAGCCACCAAAGCCCCAGGAATCAGGTTCCCTAAGACCTGATGCACTATGATTCCTTAGGGGTAATCCCTTCCTGTCCGCATGGTAGCCAGAAGCAGCTGGCTTATGCTGGTGGCCAGAAGTAGCCTGAAGGTGTTAGCTGCCTTTCAACATTGTACAAGCAGGAAGGAACAAGCTGTTTCCAGACACCAGAGATGGTGGATAGGGAGAAGAGATAAGCTCTTCAAAGACATGGACCAGACTTATCCACCTTGCCCCACTCCATTACTGGAAGTACCTTCCATAACTTCCCTAGGGAGGAGGGATAGCTCAGTGGTTTGAGCATTAGCCTGCTAAATGCAGGCTTGTGAGTTTAATCCTTGAGGGGGCCATTTAGGGATCTGGGGCAAGTCAGTCGGGGATGGTACTTGGTCCTGCCATAAGGGCAGGAGACCTGACTTGATAACCTTACAGAAATATGGGAAGGAGCATGTGACCCTTTAAGATTCCCCCATGTATTGCCTTGGAAACAGGGGTGGGGAACCTGGGGCTGGATGCAGTCTTTGGCTTGCCTGGATCCAGCAGCCCTTGGAGCTCCCTCCAGCACTGGGGAGTCCACACTGATGAGGGGTGGGGTTTTTTTGTTTCTAACTTGTGTTCACCCCTTTCTAATTTTTCTGTGGATCAGTAGCCCCTGACCCAAAAAAGGTTCCCTACCCCTGCTTTGGGAGGATGTGGCTTCTGATACCAGGAGACATTTGTCCATTCTGGTGCCCAGGCAGGCATGGAGAATGTGAATGCCAGGCAAGGCAGGTCAGGTCGGTCAGTCATAGCCTCTTCATGTGAGAGAGGTGTCTGAGAGTGTGTGTGTGTCATCTCTCCCTCTGATGAACCCTAAACCCATAAAGATAAGAAGGTAAATAAAGAAATACAACTCAATGGTATTTCTTTTAAACGGGGGCTCAGTCAACTTGATATTAATCTGAATGGCTGTAATGCATAGTTCTGATTGATTGCCATTGGATATGCATGAAAACAACTAAATTTTCCAGGGTGTCTTGTATTCAGCATAGGGAAATATGGTCACTCTTAATGTACTCCTTCATGGTGTGCATTGAAACGTACACTTTGGCCTCCTGCTCTTATTCTTTGTCTTTTTTTCAGTCTCAAGCCACAGCTTCCATAACATATTTGACTGATAATAAGGAAGGTAACAAATTGCACTTCTTCAGAAGCACAACGTCTTATTCAACTATTGGACAATGACATTACTCCACAGCTATAAATATAGGCATTCTCAATGTGACAGAAGTGGGTGCACTCATCACAAGGGAGGAAGTTAGTTAAAGCCAGACCTTTCTCTCTCTCATCACAGAGTTCAAGAATGGAGTTAAGAAGTGGTTTTCTGAAGTGGGAATCTATGTTGTCGGCCAAAGATAAGGCTGCTTCCATAACAGAAGTACATCAGTAATTCCAGTTTTAGCTATTTTTATTTATCCTCAAAGCTGCCAAACTCCCTCTTTGGGGATTCAAATGCTTTTTTATAAAATTCTAAACTAGCATATCTGCCAAGAGATTATTATACAAAATTGTAGGTGTACAAGCAAATGGAGAGATGAGCAATGAAGAAGCTACTATAAGACTCCCAAAATGTGCATAATCTATATCTTTTCCCCTTTACACACTGAAGTTTTCTTCTCTGTTACGATAGCTGTAGGTAATATTTCTTTGTATGAAAGCTCTCTGTTTTCAGGGGGCAGCTGTTGTTACAGGGACGAACTTAGACACTAATATGTAATCTTTTTGCCGGACTTTTGAAGTTCTGTAGTGAACAGCCTCTAAGGAATACACTGGATTTTGGACCATTTGAGCCAACAATTACTTACTGTCTTCCAAAGGTTTTCCTCAGCATACTGACTTTGATAATTATCTTCATGCAAGCGCATTAACACCTCTTAGTGAGATGCAATGGTAGGTGTTACTCTCCTTACATTTATTTTTAAAAGTTTAATATTTTATTCATATTTTTGTCTTTTTGAATTTTTTGAGAATTACATGTTCCTGACATGCCAGTTTCTGTTCAAACCATGATTTTTAATGTCTAGTATATTAATGCATTTCATTTCCCAGGATCATCTTCTGAAAGGCATTTTCCCTAGATTTATGGCTTATTACAACAATCTGTAACTCACAAACTCCTCCTTTTTTCCCTATGAGGTTGCTTCAGTATTTTGGGTACCAATGGAGGATTTATTACTAGAATTGGTCTGATAATTACTGATCTGAGTGCATGCTTGGGTTCATTAATGTCTGGAGCAAGATTTCCCATCAGGCAATGCTTCCTTGCTTTTTGTGTCCCAGAGTTCAGTGCAGTTCTTGCCTTGGAATTAATGTTCTCTATTCTGTATGCTAATGGAGAGGCCCGTCTGTCCCATCTTTGATGCAAATGAGGCTAGAGGAGTTTCCAAAGAGGTGTAAGTATGTCTTCTCCTGCCTTTGTATTGCTTTTTGTAAGTCCCTTTTCTGACCGGGTTTGGTTCAGGCAGAGGCTGGGGGAGGAGAGAGGTTGGATCTGTCATGAGTCAGGCATGCTGGATACTATGCTCTGGTGCCCCAAGAACACAAAACTGATAGGTAACACCAGTCCGGTTGTTCCAGGTGACTGGCCCCACAGCATTGGGTAGTATGGCTGCAGTGCCTCCAGCTCTGGAGCACTGGGCAGTATGGTCCCGGCGTCAGCTCCCTGAATCCCAGCAAGAGGTAGTCCAGACAGCCCCAGCCTCTGCTTCAGCCAGCCTGAGCCAGGGCAGAGTGCCAGGCACTGGGGGTATAGTGTGGGTGGGGCTATGCCAGACTGTTTGGGGAAACTCATGCTAATAACACATTTGCGCTCATAGGACAAAAAGGAGGAGTTTGTGATTTACAAATGGTTGCAATAAGAAATATATCTAGGGAATATGCCTTTCAGAAGACGACTAATAGACCTAATTGGATTATGAACTCCCTTGAAGGAACTCCGCTCATAGCCAGGATTGATCAGTTCCTATTGTTTAGCCTATATAGAACAACTTTGGAATAGTCCCTTGAATAATCAGTTTACCCATAAAAAAATTGAATGTCCCCCTTTGAACCATTGTTGTTTCCCTACAAAATCCCCTACCCATGCTCAAGTAAAGGATTCTGATGCCTGCGCTTAAAGTGCTGTTTAACCCAGCCCACTGAAACTAACGTTATGTCTACAATCCACTCTTATGGTCACATTTGGAGTACATATGCCCTTCAACTTGCTATAACTAGAATTGTAGATGGTGAGCTACTATTTAGGTGAATACAATAACAATACACCAGAACCTTATACAGGGGTGGAAGTAACTTATATTTCTTACAGTACAGTACTGCTATATTGCAATGACCCTGGGGGAGAAGCGGGGGACTCCTGGCAGAAGGTTGAGAGTGACTGCAATACAACAGTATCTGTAGAAAATTTAAGTGTGGAATGTACTATGGGGGGTCATGGCAGGGGGTTGGGTAGTATGGGGGCTCAGAGCAGGGAGTTGGAGGGTGTGTAGGGAGCTCGGGGCTGGGAGAGTGGCCACTGTACTGCCCTGCTACCCAGTCCCCAGGGCTGGCCATGGCAGTGACCGTGCTGCCCAGCCACCAGATCCCCAGGGCTAGCCGGCTGCCAGATTCCCAGGGCTGGCCTGACCACTGGCTTCCCAGGGCTGTCCAGCATGCAGCTACTGCACTGCCCAGATGCTGGATCCCTGGGCCTAGCTGTGACGGTGACCACTAGATTCTGCTGAGCCACTAGATTCCTGGGGTTTGCAGGGGCAGTGATTGTGCTGCCTAGTCACCTGAGCACCAGGGCAGGAGCCTGGGTGTGCTGTGGATGTAACGAGACAAACCATTTCTATCTCTTTAGCGGCAGTAATGAGAACCCAGCCCTGAGCTGGGCAGTCTCTTACCAGTGTACCACATTCCAAAATTAGAAGCCATTTACAGTAGCATGTCCAATGCTCAAATACAGTTAGGCGTTTTTTTCTTGCATTGATCCCAGCTCCTGGATCAATTTCACCAACATTACTAACCAGAGAATCAGCTCTATGCTACTTTTTTTTTTTTAAGCAAAACTATTATATTTAGGACCAACATTTCAAATGTGAGCTGTAATCTTCCAGGTACAAATTTGATCATGCAAAGCTTTCTGTGAGTCAGAATCCAGATCTGGGCCTGCCTTGCAACTCTTGGACTCATCTGAAAATAGACTCAATTGACTAATGTTGTACTAATCCATTTAATGTGTGAAGCAAAAGCACATAATGAAAAATACCACAAAAGAAAATAAATGATCTACCTAGTGATAAAGAAAGGATTTCAGCTTTAGGTTTTTTATAAGCAATTTCTTTTCAAAGACAGGCTTGTAAGAGAAATGTTAACCATTTGCATTTAAATGCACGTTTGTTTTTAATACAATTCCTACAGATTTGCCAGCATTTAGATTTCTTTCTCTTTGAAAAAGACAATCATTATTCTGTGATTGATAGTACAAAGATTGTGTATATAATAATGGGGGGAAATCTTGCATATATGATTTTATTAAACTCTGTTGAAATACTGTGTTTGCTGCCATTGCTCCTTTGTTATACAGAGCAAACATTCAAATGCACTCACAAATGTATTTTTCAATGAAATGCAGACATGTATGGCTCCAGCTGCCAATTTCTTAAAGCTATTTCATGTCAGTTCAATTATTTGGGCCAAATTCATACTCTTTTATGAACAGGGGCTAGTTGTCTTGAATCTACATATAAAATGTCCTGGGAATTATTAGAGAGGATAGGCTTTGACTTGCATGGACTCACTGGGAATGAAGCCCCCGACACTCAGATAGACACTTGTACAGATCTGGACATCAGCAAGGAGTCACAATTGAGTTTACACTATTGAATGGACTCTTCCCGCCACTTGGCAGCATGTGAACTCTGAAAGTACCTACTAAATAGAGATACAGATGTTGAATTTGCAATATGAACACTAGACAATCATCTACTTTCACAAAAGCTACTGAACAGCAATTGGGCCTGGAGTAAGTTATGCACTGAGTTCTGTAAATGATATTCTTCACTTTCATGCAGTCTATCAATATCACAAAGCACTTATAAATGTTAATTCTCTCTAATTTCAGAGCATTAAGCTGAATTAGTCTCATTTATTGGTAAATTGATTGGTAAAGTGAGGCATACAGTGGCTTCATAGATTTCATAAGGGCCATTATGCCTTAACATGGGACCCAGTTACACATCTACATACCTCTATTGGGGTCACAGAATCAACAGCCACCATGCTCCAAGGCAGGGGTTCCCAAACTTTTTGACACGGGAACCAGTAAATCCATTCACGAGCTTTTGGAGGACCAGTAGCATTCATTTGCATATTCATTAAGCAAATGATGAAAATTCAAATAAGTTGTTTCTGGTCCTCCCAAAGCCCCCGTGCCAGCGTTAGCAAAGCTTTTGATACAGACACCCACAATATTCTTGCCAGCAAGTTAAGGGAACATGGATTGGATAGATGGATAGAAAGCTGGCTAGATCAGGGTTTCCCAACTTTTTACTTTAGTTGGAATCCGGTTTTTTTTTTCAGTACTGTTTTTTGCAGCCCAAAACTATAAACGCATATAAAGAAAGAATGAAAAATGAATACATTTTCAGTGTTTCACCCGGCTGCATCCTCCACCCAGCCTGGGCCAGGGCTTGGGGGACCCAGCACCGCATGGGCACTCCACGAGGCGGGAGCAGGAACAGATTGGGAGTAGGGTATCTGGCTAGGAGGGAGGGTGCAAGTAAGGGTACGGTTGCCACGTGTCCGGTTTTGTACCGGACAGTCCGGTATTTGAGGGTTTTGTTCAGGAAACAAATTGAGAAATTACCAGACATATAAAATGTCTGGTATTTTCTAATTAGGTAAGTTTAATTATGATTAAGTGTATCAGTCCTTAGCTGGGAACTGTCTGGCAGGTAGATGTGCTCACGCTGCCTGAGTGTGTCTACCTGCCAGGCAGTTCGCAACTACTGGAGGAAGGGTATGGGGGAGGGACGGGACAAAATGGAATCCCCAGCCAGACTCACTCATCTGCCAGGGTCTGCATGTGCCCGGTTCAGTCCCGCTCCCTCCCGTTTTCCCGATCTCCCCAGTCCAGCCCCACTGCCCCTGTCCAGCCCTGCTTCTGGCAGCTGGTTCTCCCGTCCTCCTCCTCCTGATCTCCCCTGTCCAGCCCCCCCTCCCCACCCTCCCAGCCCTGGTTCCGCCGCCTGCCCTCCCCGATCGCCATGGGACAGACCCACTGCCTCCAACCCTGCTTCTGCCACCCGCCCGCCTGCCCGGATCTCCACAGGACAGCCCTGCTACCCCTAGCCCTGCTTCTGCCAGCCGCCCGCCTGCCTGCCCTGATCTCCGCAGAACAGCCCCACTGCCCCCAACCCTGCTTCCCCACAGCCGGTTTCCCTCCGCCACCTCCTCCCACCCTGCTCCATTCTGCCCCACTCTGCTCCCCTCCCGGCAGCCACCAGGCACTGAGGCCTAGTACCGGGCCGTGGCCCATAGTTTGGGAAATGCTGCTCCAAGGTATAAAGCAAACCACTATGTAGTTTTTAAACTGTATTGTCACCACAAGATTAATGTAGTGAAAATGTGCAGTAATGGGGGTTTCATAACACAGGCCTATCATGGTCCACCAATCACTTCCCATAAGCACACTGGGCATCCATTTCTGTGTACTTCTTTGTCATCTATCTGGGCTACCTGTGCTCTGCCCAGAATGGGTTACCTTCATATTGTCCTGCTCAGTTCTTTGGTCCCACCCTGTTTGCATTGCTCCAGATTCACCCATCTCCTGTGTAACACATTCACACAGGCTCTCCTGAATATGCTGCTTCAGATGATGGACAAGCAGAGAGAAATATCTCTTGTCCTGTTGGTGCACATCAGGATGTGACTTTACCAATCAGAGTAGCAGAGGGCACACTGGATTGCCAATAGCCACAGTTTGCACAGACCCCATTAATGAGAGTGGTGTTGGTGGGGAACAACAAACCAGCTGGTTCAAGCTGAAACAGGGCAGATTTCTGGAACACCCTGGCATCATGGTCCCTGCAAATGTATCTATTATAGGTGTAGGTTAGATAAATGTCTATCAGGGATGGTCTAGACAGTATTTGGTCCTGCCATGAGGGTAGAGGACTGGACTCGATGACCTCTCGAGGTCCCTTCTAGTCCTAATATTCTATGATTCTATGATCCTCCATAATCACTAAGCAAGCTGCAGATTTTCCAACTTCATATTGATTGCCAACCGGTCTGGACCAGTTAGTGTGGCCAATTTCCACAGAGTGAAACCAATACACTTCTGCATTATTGTTGAGTCTGTCATCTAGATGCTTTTCTTCTGCTCAAGTACTGTACTAGGCAAGCTTCTCACATATCTCCATTGTCTGAACAGCTGAATTGTAGGCCGGGTCAATGACAGCCAAGTATTCATACCAAGTAAACTTTGCAAGACTTTTGGATAAACTCTGGCTACTTTTTGTGTTAACTAATCATAATATTTCTGGTGTCTTAAAACACATTTAAAAGCTCACCCACAATCTGCCTTATCTTAATTAATGTGATGGGATTGTAGTCTTTGCCAACTGAGGTATTTGCTGTTATACAGCACTTCCCTTTAATAGTTCTAGACTGAAAGCATGTATTGAAATTATAAATTACCATGTAATCTATCTTATTATGCTGGTTAAACCACAGCAATAAATTCTGCTTGATTTTTAATAAACACTGAGTAGCTTAATAGGCGTATCTTTGTTGGTGTCAAGAAATATAGATGGTAAAGTCCAGTTGCTCATATTCAAAATACAATCTTATTAAAGAGAATACCACAGTTTTTAACGAAATATTTATGACTATCAATGTGTATGTTATTAACATTTAGAAATTGATATATATATTGGTTAATGCTATGGAAGTTTCAATTTTTTATTCTTGTGATTGGTTCGGATAGCTATCATCTGTGTTTTGAGGTATACCATTTGAGTGCTATGTTTCTGTGCTGTGTCTTTGACATGAATGTATTGTGCAATTTAGTTTTATTTTTAATTACCTATCTATGAAATTTTTATCTTGAATTTTGACATTTCTCAATATGGTCAAGTCAAAGTCCCCCGAGTGGGTGACTTGTCTACCTGTAGAGTGTGGGATCAGAGTCTACTGAGTAAATCATATTCTTTGCTCAGATTTGCTCACAAATAAAGGAGCATTTCCTGGTCTTACTGCTTAACTCTAGTAAATGGATTTGTTATAGGGGGAATTCTCTATGACAAGGACAGAGAGTTTAGAATAATCACAGCTGATATTTATCAGCTCCATTATCTATCAATTCTCTCAAGCAGCAGATGGGAGAGCTACAGGAGGAGGTGGCCAGGCTGAGGAGCATTCGAAGCCATGAGGAATTCCTGGACAGTATTCCTGTGGAGTCCACGGAGGTCACTGTCCTAGGATGTGGGACTGTTGACCAGCCACTTATGGAGGAGGCAGTGGTGCAGGGTGAGCACTGGCAGCTGGTTACTTCCGGCAGCAGGCAGTGTTCCACCCCTGCTCCTAACCCTCCCACTGTGTTGTTACATAACCGTTACACTTTACTTTCAGCAGGAGACAAGGAGTCACCCCCCACAGTGGAGGAGACCAGGCCTTGCACCACCAAGGTTGAGCAGTCTCCTGCCACCACTGCGAGGAGGAAACGTAGAGTAGTGGTGGTTGGAGACTCTCTTCTGAGGGGAACGGAGGCACCCATCTGTCGCCCTGACAGCTCATCTCGAGAGGTATGCTGTCTGCCAGGGGCCCGTATCCGAGATGTTACGGAGGCATTGTCGAGGATTATCCGGCCCTCTGACTACTACCCCATGCTACTCATCCACGTGGGCACAAATGATACTGCCAGGTGTGACACTGAGCGGATCAAGTGTGACTACACGGCTTTGGGAGTACGGGTGAAGGAGTTTGGAGCGCAGGTGGTATTCTCTTCTATCCTTCCTGTCAAAGGTAGGGGCCCGGGCAGAGAGAGGTGCATCCTGGAGGTGAATGCCTGGCTGCGACGATGGTGTCGCCAGGAGGGATTCGGCTTCCTTGATCACGGGGTGCTCTTCCAGGAAGGACTGCTTGGCGGAGATGGAGTTCACCTTTCCAGGAGCGGGGAGGCCTTGTTTGGACACAGACTGGCTAACCTTGTGAGGAGAGCTTTAAACTAGGTTTGTCGGGGGCAGGTGAGCAAAGCCCACAGGTAAGTGCTGCATGTGCGGGACTGGGAGATGGGTTGGAAATGGGGGGGACTACGGCCTATAATGGCAAGGAGAAAGGAGGGTCAGGGCACAACAGGGAGGCAAGATCAAATCAGTATCTTAGATGCCTATATACAAATGCGAGAAGTATGGGTAATAAGCAGGAAGAACTGGAATTGCTAACCAATAAATACAACTATGATATCATTGGTATTACAGAAACCTGGTGGGATGGGACGCATGATTGGAATATTGGTATGGAAGGGTACGGCTTGCTCAGGAAGGACAGACAGGGAAAAAAGGGAGGAGGGGTTGCCTTGTATATTAAAAATGTACACACTTGGACTGAAGTGGAGATGAACGTAGGAGATAGCTGTGTAGAGAGTCTCTGGGTTAAGCTAAAAGGGGTAAAAAACGAGGGTGATATCATGCTAGGAGTCTACTACAGGCCACCTAGCCAGGTGGAAGAGGTGGATGAGGCCTTTTTTAAACAATTAACAAAACTATCCAAAGCCCAAGATTTGGTGGTGATGGGGGACTTCAACTATCCAGACATATGTTGGGAAACTAACACAGCGAGGCACAGGCTATCCAATAAGTTTCTGGACTGCATTGGAGACAACTTTCTGTTTCAGAAGGTTGAAAAAGCTACCAGAGGAGAAGCTGTTCTGGATTTGGTTTTAACAAATAGGGAGGAACTAGTTGAGAACTTGAAAGTGGAAGACAGTATAGGGGACAGTGATCACGAAATAATAGAGTTCATGATCTTAAGGAAAGGTAGAAGGGAGACCAGCACAATTGAGGTTATGGATTTCAGGAAGGCAAATTTTGATAAGCTCAGAGAACTTGTAGGTAAGGTCCCATGGGAAGCAAGACTGAAGGGAAAAACAACTGAGGAGAGTTGGAAGTATTTCAAAGGGACGTTGTTAAGGGCCCAAAAGCAAACAATTCCGCTGTGTAGGAAAGATAGAAAATATGGCAAAAGACCAGCTTGGCTTAACAAGGAGATCTTGCATGATCTCAAAATAAAAAAGGAGTCATATAAAAAATGGAAACTAGGACAACTAACAAAGGATGAATATAGGCAAGCAACACGGGAATGCAGGGGCAAGATTAGAAAGGCAAAGGCACAAAATGAGATCAAACTAGCTACAGGCATAAAGGGAAACAAGAAGACCTTTTATAAATACATTAAAAGCAAGAGGAAGACCAAGGACAGGGTAGGCCCACTGCTTAGCGAGGAGGGAGAAGCAGTAACAGGGAAATTGGAAATGGCGAGATGCTCAATGACTTCTTTGTTTCGGTCTTCACCGAGAAGTCTGGAGGTGTGCCTAACGTAGTGAATACAAGCAGAGAGAGGGTAAGTTTAGAAGATAGGATACACAAAGAACAAGTTAAAAATCACTTAGGAAAGTTAGATGTCAGCAAGTCACCAGGTCCTGATGAAATGCATCCCAGGATACTCAAGGAGCTGATAGAGGAGGTATCTGAGCCTTTAGCTATGATCTTTGAAAAATCATGGCAGACAGGGGAGATTCCAGAAGACTGGAAAAGGGCAAATATTGTGCCCATCTATAAAAAGGGGAATAAGAACAACCCAGGAAATTATAGACCGGTCAGTTTAACGTCTGTCCCAGGGAAGATAATGGAGCAGGTAATTAAGGAAATCGTATGCAAACACTTGGAAAGTAATAAAGTGATAGGGAATAGCCAGCATGGGTTTGTGAAGAACAAGTCATGTCAAACTAATCTGATAGCTTTCTTTGATAAGATAACGAGCCTTGTGGATAAGGGAGAAGCGGTGGATGTCATATACCTAGACTTTAGTAAGGCATTTGATACGGTCTCGCATGATATTCTTATTGATAAACTAGGCAAATATAACTTAGATAGGGCCACGATAAGGTGGGTGCATAATTGGCTGGATAACCGTAGTCAGAGAGTTGTTGTTAACGGTTCTAAATCCTGCTGGAAAGGGATAACAAGTGGAGTTCCTCAAGGGTCTGTTTTGGGACCCGTACTGTTCAATATCTTCATCAATGATGTAGATATTGGGATAGAGAGTACTCTTATTAAGTTTGCAGATGATACCAAACTGGGTGGGGTTGCAACTTCTTTGGAGGATAGGGACATAATTCAGAATGACCTTAGCAAGTTAGAGAAATGGTCAGAGGTAAACAGGATGAGGTTTAATAAAGAGAAATGCAAAGTGCTCCACTTAGGAAGGAACAATCAGTTCCATACATACAAGATGGGAAGCAACTATCTAGGAAGGAGCATGGCGGAAAGGGATCTAGGGTTCATAGTGGACCACAAGTTGAATATGAGTCAACAGTGTGATGCTCTTGCAAAAAAAGCAAATATGATTCTAGGTTGTATCAACAGGTGTGTTGTAAGCAAAACTCGTGAAGTCATTCTGCCGCTCTACTCTGCACTAGTTAGGCCTCAGCTGGAGTACTGTGTCCAGTTCTGGGCGCCACATTTCAAGAAAGATGTGGAGAAATTGGAAAGGGTACAGAGAAGAGCGACAAGAATGATTAAAGGTCTAGAGAACATGACCTATGAAGCCAGGCTTCATGAACTGGGCTTGTTTAGTTTGGAAAAAAGAAGATTAAGGGGGGACATGATAGCGGTTTTCAAATATCTAAAAGGGTGTCACAAGGAGGAAGGCGAAAATTTGTTCCTCTTGGTTTCTGAGGACAGGACAAGGAGTAATGGGCTTAAAGTGCAGCAGGGGAGGTTTAGATTTGACATTAGGAAAAAATTCCTAACTGTCAGGGTGGTCAAATATTGGAATAAATTGCCAAGGGAGGTGGTGGAATCTCCCTCTCTGGAGATATTTAAGAACAGGTTAGATAGACATCTGTCAGGGATGGTGTAGACGGAGCTTGATCCTGCCTTGAGGGCGGGGGGCTGGACTCGATGACCTCTCGAGGTCCCTTCCAGTCCTATTATTCTATGATTCTATGAAAAGGCATATACCTTTATAAAGAGGATCCCTAATCCCGTGACATGCTAACTGTTACTAGAATAAAACCTGAATTTTCATTTCTAGGATCTGATTGGAGGAAAGCTACGCTTCCTGATTGTTGTTCCTGTACTTGATCTATAACAGAGGTTCAGAACCAAACTGTCAATGCAACTGGTTCTTCCTGCGAAGGACTGCTTTTGCTCTTACTGAATGACTCTGATCCTCTGTACTTGACCTAAAGAAAGATGAGACAATAGGTAATGACTGTGTCATGTCTGGGATCTAGGCAGTCTGACTTAGGATATGTCTACACTACAGCATTAATTCGAACTAACTTAATTCGAAATAAGCTACTTCGAACTAGTGCATCTAGCCCTAAAAACTAGTTCGAATAAGCGTTTTGATAATTCGAACTAGCATGTCCACATTGAGTGGACCCTGAACCAAGGTTAAGGATGGCAGGAAGCAGTGCCGGCAGGGCATCAGATTAGGACTTAGAGCGTGGAGCTGCTGTCTCAGGCTAGCCGAGGGCTGTGGTTAAAGGGACCCGACCCCCACCCTGGACAGACAGTTCTCAGGGGTTCCCCGCTCGCTTGTCTAACTCGATGAGGGACATCAAAGCAGTCCTGGCTTGGAGTGCCCTGAATGCCCACACTTGGCACATCATAGCACTCGGCCATCAGCCTGGCTGCACTTGCCGCAGGCTGCCATCCGGGGGAGGGGGGGTCAATCGGGGGGCTGCAGGAGAGCTTCCACCCCTAGGAGCCCGCAGAGCCACCCCAGTCCTCCCCATCAGGGGCTCATACCCTATTCCTCCCTCACATCCTTCCACTTACACCTCCCTAGCCCCCCTTCCTGATGTATAAAATAAAGGACACGTGTGGTCAAAAATAGAAACTCTCTTTATTGAACAAAACTCAGGGAGACTGGGAAAAGGAGGTGGGAGAGGGGAAGAGAGAGGGTGGGAGAAGGGAGGGCAACTAAAATGATCAGGGGTTTGCAACAGGTCCCATATGAAGAGAGGCTAAAGAGACTGGGACTTCTCAGCTTAGAAAAGAGGAGACTGAGGGGGGATATGATAGACATCTATAAAAGCACAAGTGGTGTGGAGAGGGTTCATAAAGAAAAGTTCTTCATTACTTCCCATAATAGAAGGACTAGAGGACACCAAATAAAATTAATGGGTAGCAGGCTTCAAACTAATAACAGAAAGTTCTTCTTCACAAAGCAAATAGTCAACCTGTGGAACTCCTTGCTGCAGGAGGCTGTGAAGGCTAGAACTATAACAGAGTTTAAATAGAAGTTAGATAAATTCATGGAGACTGGGTTCATGGAGTGGTATTAGCCAGGGGATAGAAATGGTGTTCCTGGCCTCTGTTTGTGGAAGGCTGGAGATGAATGGCATGAGATAAATGGCTTGGTCATTGTCTTCGTTCCATCCCCTTTGAGGTAGCTGGTGTTGGCCGCTGTCGGCAGACAGGCTACTGGGCTAGATGGACCTTTGGTCTGACCCAGTACGGCCGTTCTAAGCTCAGGGCTCAGGGTCGGGGGTCTCACTGGACCACCTTGATTTTCGTGCAAACCTGCTCCTGGGTGGCCAGGCTGGCAGCTATCCTGCCCTAGACGGCCACTTTCCTGTGCCTAGTGCGGAGGTCGTGGATGAGGTCCACGATCTCGGCACTAGACCAGGCAGGCGCGCACCTCTTGTGACCCCAGGCAGGCTCCTGGGAGCCGCCAGCCTGGTCCCGGGAAGAGGCGGAGGGCTGGGTGGCAGGGGGTGGCTGGTTCGTGCCATACCAGGTGCAGGGTCTGCTGGCTGGGTGCTGGCAGGCTTGCACCTGGCACGGGCACTGTAGCCAGACCATGCCCCTTTAAAGGCTCCGGGGCCGGGAGGGGGGCAGAATAGTTTCCCTGGTGGTGCCCAGAGTGGCCACCAGGGAAAGCTGGGGAGGGTTAGCCTCCCACTAGTTCGAATTAAGTGGCTACACAGCCCTTAATTCGAACTAGGCGTTAGTCCTCATAGAATGAGGTTTACCTAGTTCGAATTAAGCATTCCGCTAGTTCGAATTAAGTTCGAACTAGCGGTTTGTATGTGTAGCACCTATCAAAGTTAATTCGAACTAACGTCTGTTAGTTCGAATTAACTTAGTAGTGTAGACATACCCTTAGTGGTTAGAGGCAGAATTTGTAACCAGGCTGGCTTAGATACCAGCATATCAGAATCTGAGACAGGCCAGAGGGCAAACCAGGAGTCAGGTGTCAGGAGGCAGGAAGGGTTAGGTTACCTGGAGATCAGAGTCATCCAGTAAGAGCAAATGCAGTCCTTCTCGGGGAGAACCAGTTGCATGGACAGTTTGTTGTTCCTGTGCTTAATCTATAATAGAGGTTGAGAACCAATCAGGAATTGTAGCTTTCCTCCAATCAGATCCTAGAACTGAAAATTCAGGTTTTATTCTAGCAACAGTTAGCAGGTCCCTGGATGGTAAGCTGGAACTTACTGTCTCTTAAGAGTGTTGTAGACCAGCCTTCAAAACTCATGGTCCTGACAGGCTGTCAATAATTTAATTATGCAATTTTATGTTCTCTGAATTCCACCTGTGGACCATTTTCAAAGAGCATGTGGCATCTATGTCATTTTGGTGTAGATTGTTCATTGTATTACATTTCAGCTTTTCAGCTCTAAACACCACAGTTAGGGCCCAGCCCTGAAGTTCTTAGTCAAACAAAATTCCCATTGACCTCACTAGACCTACAAAAGCTATAGCTTGAATAAGGAATGTAGGATCAGGTTTTTATCAGCTGTGCATCAAATGTTACATTTCTTCTGTGAGATTAATCTCAAATGTTTATGCTGTTTTAGTGATCTGAAAAATTGATTTTACATAGCAATATGTGCAATAAGTGCATTTGATTTTAAATAACCATTGTTCATTCCAGTGTCAGAATAATATATTTCTTTCTCTCTTTCTTCCTCAATCACTGGTGACAAGAGAAGAGCAGAGGTCAGTCACACTTAGTTTTTGAAGTTTATATGATTTCAGTTACGGTTTGTTTTCAACCTTGTATTCCGCAGCCACTTTTAAATTTCTAATTATATCTGGTAGCATAAAATCTGATCTTTAAAAATTTCCAGCATCATTTTTAAGTCCCAATATTCCATCTTGAATCTAAGATTTTCTGCAAAAAAGTCCAAAAATAGTGTGTATTCATTAAGTAATTTCCCATGATGAAACATGGAAATATTGAGAAGCATTTGAAAACAGATATAAAAAGGCAGAACATTGGTAAATAAACACAGTGTCATTTTGTAAAGTCATTTTAAATCAGTAAGTTGCATGTATTTTTCATTTCAATAACAGGATGTAGCTGAAATCTGTGCAAAGGCTTCACTAAAGGCATATATTGTAAATACAGTTCCAGAATTTTCATTTCCATAGTAACACAGAAATAGCAATCCAGTTATTTAAAAACAAGTTTCAGAACCTATACATTTCAAGTGAAGAATCATGTGTTTGACTTTTTAATCCTAACAGATATACTTTATGCAAATAAAAAATATTTCCCTCTGACAGTCCTTAGGAAGAAAGAGGACAAATACAAGTGAAAAATTACAGAGATAATTTATTCACTCAGTTTCACCTGTATTTTTTTTTTGTTCTCACAACATTTGAAAGCAGATTGCAATATCTTCAACACTATTTCATTTTTAAAATTGAGTGTTGGGATTTCTTATTTGCAGTTTTTATTTACTCTGTGGATTTATCACAAACAGTTCTCTGAGAATTTGCTATTCAAACCAAGTTGGATAGCTATGAGGTGAGGTTGGTTGCTGTTCACTTGAGTTGACAGCTAGCATAACACACATTTTACCATCATCTCCCTTTTTTTTCTTTTTGCAATCTTAAATGAAAATCTATCTTGGAATTTATGTGGGATCTATCACTGTCACTTCAAAGCACTTCACAATGTATTATTATTATGGTTTTATGGATGCTGAATTGAGGATGTAATCTAAGTATGTGACATGCAGAGAGCATAAGAACTTAGATTATCTGAAGTTGCAGATAGGAAAATCTGGTGTGAGGTAATTTCACGAAATTGTTGCGGGAAGGTTAGTAGAGCCAGCAGTAGAACCCAGATTTTTCTCATCTAGTGGACTTCCTTGAGGACTTAATGGGAATGGAAACTAAATTACCTTCTCAAGCTCAATTGTGATCCATCCAGGTTACCAATGAGGCATACTGAACAGTGAGGGAGGAAACTTTCACTTTCGCTATGCATGCTATCTCTATTTCTGTGTCTAAATTGAGGACTTCTTGGGCCAGTGCTGTCAAACTAGTACTTTTTACTGATAGTAAGTTCATTTAAAAATAGCAACTCTGTCCCAAATGTAAAAAATAAATAGGAACAGTTTGTGAGTTGTAATAGCTCAGGGTTTTGGCGGAGGACTTATAGAAACATTAGTCTTAGATGTGTTGCACACTATGATATCACGTTCCAAAAGGTGCAGCCCTGATGTAGTAAAATGGATATCAGTGCATAATGCAATGATAAACCACATGGGTGGCTGATATAAAAGGAGTGGCCAAGCTAAGCCTCCTCTAATCCAGGCTGTGGCCCTGTCCATGTTCTGCCCTGAGGCTCTGCCCTTGCTCCCCCTCTCTCTGAAGCCAGGGGAGCTCAGCGTAGCTCTCAGTGACAAATAAGAGTTAAGACCTTATTTTTTAAAGTAACATTGGGGAAGCAGGAAGCAGGGAGCTGAGCAAATAATATTCTGTCAAAAATTTTGTCAGCAAATAATACATTTGCTGTAAAAAGGACTTTGGGGTTAAAAAAAACCCTATTTGCAAATTCAGGGTGAATTTGGTGATTAGCTTCATTTCAAAAATAATATTTAAAAAAAGTCAAAAGAGTGCATTCTTATCATTTAGAAATGAAATGACTTTTCATTTTGAAACAATATTTTGACAAGTAACTGTTTATTTAAAATATAAATGGAACTAAACACACCCTAATGAAACCAAATGAAAAAAATGGAAGAATGTTTCAGATCACAAAACATCCCTAAAACTGAACTAAACACAACATGTCTTCACAGCAATGTTTCAGCCCTGGAGCCTGAGCCCTAGTCAGCTGACTTATAGCAGCCACAGGTTTTTCCCCTATGTATATGTACCCCAAAGTCCTCAAAGGCTGCATCTCTAAAGACCACCTGTTTAATTCTATACATCTACAGTTTATATCAACAGAGCTGCCCAAAGTTTAGCTTCCTTAGTATAGAAGAAGGAGCTACCCAGAGGGCATTCTCTAAGGCTTTTTTCCCCTTTCTCCATCATTGCATTTGATTCCTACACCTTTTACATGTATTAACCTTTACGGTTCTGACTGCCAGAATCTGAGACTGGATGATAGGACATGGATCACTCAATAATCACTCTGTTCTGTTAATTCCTTCTGAAGCATCTAGCCACTGCCAGAGAACAAGACACTGGGCTAGATGGACCGTTGATCTGATCAGTATGACCATTCTGAGGTCCTAAGATGCTCCACAAAGCTCATAATTTTGTTTAGAGTTTTGAGGAAAGGTTGGGATAAATTTGTGACATGTTGACAGACAGACAGACAGATAGATAAAATTACCATTATAAATGATAGTTAACTCCATCCTTGTTGGTATACAGCTAGGTGTACAAGCAAGCCATAGTCAATAAAGTAATATTTTTTAAGATCTCTGGCTAAGATCTCAGTTTGCCCCATGCCATAGCTGAACATCACTGCTTAAGCCTTAATGGAACAAATCATAAAGTGGCTGATTGTAAGCACATATACCAAAGTGATGGTGGACCAAAGGGCCATATTACATGACAATTACAACTCCCTTGGTATCATTCCAAGAAGCATCTGTCAACTATTGGCAAACAAACACTTTCAAAAGCAAGCTGCCCTTTGGATTTCACAACTGATGTACCACAACCAACAAGCTTCAAGTATAAATACTTTAAGAATAGATTACTGTGTGACTTATCTCCCAGGGTCTGTCTCCTGGTTAAATTACAACCAAACATTTTACCAGTGTTGTAAGGGCTATGTTTTGTCCACTGTTGGAACCTGCTGTGATATGATTTTCTTAAGAATGACAACTGTATTTAATGTCTCTGGCAACATTTCACAAAATCTGAGTCACTCTTTAAGGAGAACCATAAAATTCTGGGGAACTGCAGCAGAAAAACAAATTACTCTTGGAGAAATTAAAATCAGAGGGTCCAGCTCACTGGTACATGATGTTTTACATGCTGAAAAGGTTGGCAGACTAGCAAAAAATGTTAATGAAAACAGAGGGGAGTGTGCAATAGACACAGGAAAAGGTTCTGTTGATATTTTTAGGCAGTGGGGATTCGTAGAATAGTTGTGTGAGATTTGGCAACTATCTTAAGAAACTATACATAATGCCAATGAAAACCAGTCTAGTATTTGTGAACAATCCTTATTATTAGTGTTCCATGAAATGCATAGAAAGCCTTAAAGACAAAACTTTTTGGAGAAGTGTAATATTTCTTATGAGAGTGGGTGATTTCGTTTATGGTGTCTGATAATGACAAAATAATTTCACCATAAGCCATAACAGTTGAAGCAATAATTTAAACTTCAAGTCTTCCTTTCTAACAATTTCAGTGTGGAAGAAAGGAGCCCAACATGTGGTTGACAGAAAAAAATACAATGAGAGTTTCTTTTTCCCTCACGTCATATTATGTGGGGTGTCAGAATTATTATTTGTTTTGTGTCTCAAGCTCTTGCATACAATTCCAATCATACAATGAATCACTTATAGTGAATTCGGTTCTAGTAAAACCACTTTTATTTAATCAGTAAATTTTCCAGTTAAAGAATGCACCTTTACATATGTTTGTAAAGTGCCACATCAATTTATTTGTCTCTATAAATGTTTGGACAATGACAATGACAATGTGGAAGGAGCACTGCTCACTGGATTTCACATAGAGGACATCTTCCTGTGAACCACCACTGATCTGTATCACACTCCACTTTTATCATAGAGCCTGATCCTGCAAGCCATCAGAGGGAGCTGAAGGTGCTCAGTGTTTAGAAGGATGCACTCTAGAATACGTTTTCACTAAACATAAGGGCTGTGTCTAGATTTCATCCCTTTTTCGTAAAAGGGATGCAAATTAGACGTATCGCAATTGCTAATGAAGCGGGGATTTAAATCTCCCCTGCTTCATTAGCACAAAAATGGCTGCCACTTTTTTTCGGCACGGAGCTTTGCCGGAAAAAAGCGCCAGTCTAGACGTGGATCTTTCGGAAAATAAAGCCTTTTCCGAAAGATCCCTTATCTTAAGAGGGATAAGGGATCTTTTGGAAAAGGCTTTATTTTCCGAAAGATCCGCATCTAGACTGGCGCTTTTTTCCGGCAAAGCTCCGTGCCGAAAAAAAGCGGCAGCCATTTTTGTGCTAATGAGGTGGGGGAGATTTAAATCCCCGCTTCATTGGTAATTGCAATACGTCTAATTTGCATCCCTTTTATGAAAAAGGGATGCAATCTAGACGTAGCCAAGTGGTTTCCATAATGCTACCCCTCAGTATGACACAGGCTACAAATAGACTGCAGGCTTCTTTAGGAAGAAGCTTTTCCAGGAGAGATCTTCCAAAAAAACTTCTTCTGAAAGAGAGGGTTCATACTGCCAAGCAATCTGCTTTTTCGAAAGATAGCATCCATTCATTGTGGACACTATCTCATATTTAAGCTGTGATTACTAGGGATGGAGTGGACACCAAGGCACCTGTGCTTTTTCCTCTTTCCTCTTCTTTCAAAAGAACTCCCTCTTCCCCATCCATACACGCCTTTTTCCGAAAGGGCTCTTTTGGAAAAAGGCTTCTTGCTCGTAGAAAGAGGCTTACCAATGTCCAAAAAAAACCACTCTGTTCTTTTGATTTTTTTTTCAAAAGAACATGATCACAGTGTGGACATGAGTGAAGTTTTTTTTGGAAAAATGGCCGTTTTTCCAAAAAAACTGTAGGTAGACATAGCTACAGTGATGCTCACAGTCATAGTGATGCATATCATAGAAAGTAAGGAAGTTTTCCCTACTGTTTGACCTACACTTCCCTTGCTGCAAATTAAACACATTTTTTCTTCTCCTGTCCTCAGAGCTTAAAGAGAATAATTTTGTGTTTGTCTCAATTAAGTATCACTCTGTTTACTTCAGACCATTTCTCCAGTTTGTCCAGATCAGTTTGAATCATAATCCTATGCTCCAAAACATTGATACCCCTCTCAGATTGGAATCATCCACAAAGTTCATAAGTGTACTCTTTATGGTGTTGTCTAAATAATTGATGCAGATACCCAACAGAATCAAACCCAGAATTCATTTCTATGACTATGGGTGTGTCTAGACTACATGCCTCCTTCGACGGAGGCATGTAGATTAGCCAGATCAGAAGAGGGAAATGAAGCCGCGATTAAAATAATCGCGGCTTCATTTAAATTTAAATGGCTGCCCCGATCTGCCGATCAGCTGTTTGTCGGCAGATCGGGGGAGTCTGGACGCGATGCCCCGACAAAGAAGCCTTTCTTCATCGACACAGGTAAGCCTGGTTTCACGAGGCTTACCTGTGTCGATGAAGAAAGGCTTCTTTGTCGGGGCATCGCGTCCAGACTCCCCCGATCTGCCGACAAACAGCTGATCGGCAGATCGGGGCAGCCATTTAAATTTAAATGAAGCCGCGATTATTTTAATCGCGGCTTCATTTCCCTCTTCCGATCTGGCTAATCTACATGCCTCCGTCGAAGGAGGCATGTAGTCTAGACACACCCTATGTTTAGACAGCAGCACTTTTTCAGGATACTGGAAGCATCCACATCTTTAAACACACCCGTTATTTCAAAATATATTTTGAAATAACGAGAGTGCTATTCTAGCATCCCTGTAACCCTCAATCCACAAGGACTTGTGGGAATAGCACTTTATTTCAAAATTACCTCAAAATAAGCTGCGCAATTTGCATAGTGCAAATTGAATAGCTTATTTTGAGGTAAGAGTGTAGTGTAGATGCCTCCTATAGGACCTAATCTAATATGCCTTCCAGGTTGACTGTGAATCACAGAAAACTATTCTCTGGGAATGGTTTTCCAACTAGTTATGCATCCACCTTTAGTAGCTCTATCTTAGAATCACAGAATCATAGAACTAGAAGAAACTGTGAGAGGTCATCAAGTACAGTCCCTTGCACTCGTGACAGGGCCAAACATTTTTTCATTATTGTGGCAGGACCCTGATGGATGTTTGTCTAAACTGCTTTTAAAAATCTCTATTGATTGATATTCCACAACCTCTCTAGGCAATTTATTCCAGTGCTTAGTGACCCTGACAGTTAGAAAGTTTTTTTCTAATATCCAATCTAAACCTCCCTTGCTGCAATTTAAGCCCATTGCTTCTTGAGCTACCCTCAGAGGTTAAGGAGAACAATTTGTCTCCTTCCTCCTTGTAACAACCTTTTACAGTAAAACTCCATTGGTCCGGCATCCAATGCTCTGGCACTCCTAATGGTCCAGCACCATCAGGAACCCGGAAGTGCTTTGGCTGCCAGACAATTAGAGCTGCTCTGCGCCCAGCATCCCCGATTCAGCTGCTGCTGAAACTGACCAGCAGCTGAATCAGGGAAGCTGTGGGCAGAGTAGCTGGGATGCTGCGAAGTTGGTCTCAAATCGCTGCCTCTCGGTGCTGCGGGACCAACCTGGCAGCACCCCAGCTGCTCTTGGGGACAGCTGGGGAAGAGCAGCTGGAGTGCTGCCAGGTTGGTCCCACAGCACCGAGGGGCAGCGCTATGGACCAACCCGGCAGCACCCCAGCTGCTCTGCCCCAGGCTCCCCAAGTCAGCCGCTGCTGAAACTGACCAGCAGCTGATTCTAGTCAGCCGCTGGTCAGTTTCAGCAGCGGCTGAATCGGGGATGCCTGGGGCGGAGCAGCTGGGGTGCTGCCAGTTTGGTCCCATAGCGCTGCTCCTCGGCGCTGCGGGACCAAGCCGGCAGCACCCCAGCTGCTCTGTCCTAGGCATCCTCAAGAGCAGCTGGGGTGCTGCCGGGTTGGTCTTACAGCGCCAAAAGGCAGCGCTTCCGGACCAACCCAGCAGCACCCCAGCTTCTCTGCCCCAGGTGTCCCCGATTCAGCCGCTGCTGAAACTGACCAGCAGCGGCTGAATTGGGGCGCCTGGGGTGGAGTCGGACTATCAAAAGGGGGGGCTATGAGGGGTCTGGGGTGGCATTCCCCACACCCCACCACAGACCCCTCATAGCCCCCCTTCCAATAGTCCTTCATAGCTGATAATCTGGCACCCCCTGGGTCCTAAAGGTGCCAGATTATCGGAAGTTTACTGTAGGTACTTGAAAGCTGTTATCATGTCATCTCTCAGTATTCTTGTTTCCAGACTAAACAAACCCAGTTCTTTCAGTCTTTCCTCATAGGTCATGTTTTCTAGATATCTAATCATTTTGGTTGCTTTTCTCTGGATCCTCTCCAATTTTTCCACGTTTCCTGAAATATGGTGCCCAGAACTGGACACAGTACAGATTGGAAGCCTCTGGTTCTGCATTCGCGGGACCTGACTGGTCCTGTAGGAGGGAGTTTGTCAGACCAGGGGAAGTCAGCCCCTCTGCTGACCAACTCCAGGCTCTCCTGAAATCTGTCAGCAGATCACCAGGCTCTTCTGCCCTGGGGCCACTAGGCTTCTGGCTCCATGGCCAGCCAATTGGTCCATGCTCCACTGCTGGGGCACCTGAAGCTATGCTGCCCTGAGCCTGTTGGACTCTGTTGCCCCAGGGCTAGCAAGACTCCACTGTCCTGGAGCCACCAGGGTTCAGCTGCCCCAGGATCACAGGGGCTCCACAGCCAGTCCCAGGGTCACCAGGGCTCCACTGCCCTGGGCCACCAGGTCTCCATGACCAGCTTTTCACTGCTGGGGCTCTCTTGTCCAGCAACATCTGTGGTCTTGGACTCAGGGGTGAAGCACTGCCCACTGCCAGAAGTAACCAGCTGCTATTGTCCTCCCTGTTACAAAGACATCTGCTCCTCGGCCTACGGTGTGCTAGCAGTCCTCTGTAGCTGGATGTCTCCACATAAATGCTATTGATGAGTTCCTTGTGGGCATGAATGTTCCTCAGCCTAGCTACCTCCTCCTATAGTTCTCTCACCTGTTTTCTGAGACATGCCATCAGCAGGCACCTTTCACACTGGATGGTTCCCCCAGCCTGGTTTTCTTTAAGTGGTTAATGCAAACCATAGTCTTTGCAAGACCACACCAAGATCTGGGTAGAGGCATCCATGGTCAGGTCTATCTGTCTGGATACAGGCACAGGTAAAGGAGACAGGAGCAATGTTAGCACAGGCAATTTGGTTCTTCCTAACCATAATGACCAACTCAGGTCACTGCCTCTCAAACTGCCTCTCAAATTCCTCTGTTTTCTACCCCCTATTTGCTAGCTCCACCTATTGCATAAGCGCTGGCTTTTAAGGCCTTCTTTCCAAGGTCATTCCTACCCCCTCATTAACCACACAGCCAGAGGGGGATTACAAGTCTGCTTGAAGCTGAGCAAAGATGATCAAGGGTGATCAAAGGAATAAAGACTCGAACAGTCCCTAGGCACCCAATCCCAACTGACACAATACCTGAAATAACCCACAAGAGAAAGAAAAATGCAAACAGTCAAGCAAACTCACTCACTGAAAAGTGAGTATTCACACTTTGTTCATCCAGCAGGGGCTGGACTCTATGTGGCTATGTCTACACTATGGTTATTTTTCAGAAAAAGGTACGCCAATTGTGAACTGCAATTTGCGTACCTTTTTCCAATTCTTTGGTCTGTTTACACATGGCCAAATGTGGGAAAAAACTCCTCTTTTGGAAAAGCTCTTATTCCTCATAAAATGAGGAACACAGGGCTTCTGAAAGAGTGCTCCCACTTTTTCGGAAACTGAACCGAAAAAGTGGACGCATTACCTGGACATGGCAGAGTTTTTCCAGTTATTCTGGAAAAACTCTCTAGTGTAGACATAGCCTATATACTCTCAAACTCTCCTGTTTGCAGTCCTCTGTGCACTAGCTCTTGAAGATATACAATACATAGTATCTTTCATGGATAGCTTGCTCTGTTGGCTTGTGGCCCTGCCTCCTTGTACCATATTTAAGGGTTCTTTTATGACATTAGTGTGCTAATAGCTGCCTATGTAGTGGGGGTAATGCACTTCATGGAGGTGTGATTTCTAATGTATTGCTCATTGTTTGGTCTGTGTAGACCTTGTGGTGTGCACTAAAGTGTGCTTTAAAGTAATTTCAAACTGCACTATATGAAAATGCACCAGAGGATCAGAATAGGCCAATTATTGGGTGACCCATGAGGGCATTTTAGAAATCACACCCCTATAGAACACATTAGTCCACCATGTAAACAAGCCTGAAGAGTAATTGTTTTGGGTTTGGGGTTCTTACGGAAATGCATACTATTTTCACCAAGTGGCTATGATATCCGTGATTAGTACTGCTGATGAATGGTGACATTAAAAAGGGATGGAACTGAAAGGCACAAAAAAAGCAGAAAAGCATTTACACACAAGATGATTACAGGAGTTAGAAGCCACAGAAACAATATCAACAACTTCCTGTTCCTTTCTGCTTTGGAATAATTAAATCAGCAGCAGGCTTGATTCTATTAAAGGTTTCTGCTTGAAATTGTGTAAAGATCAAGTTCAAGTTTTCCTGGAATCCAGTTGTGACTCTGTAATGTTTTGTACTGACAACGTCTCCATCTGTAGATAGTGCTATATTCTTATCTACATGCTAAGTTGTTGTTTTGTGTTATTGATTTGCCAGGCTGGAGTTTAGAAGGAAGTTCAGTCCTGCTGGTATGTACTGGACTGAGCACTTGCAGTGTTCCCAAGAAATCTCTTTGTGAGTATTACAAATTCTGAAAAACAATGGGGAGAGAAGAAGAAATGGCAGAATTCAGTGAGAAAAACAAAGCCAAACGCATGGAAATCTGACTACTTATCCTGTATTAGGTGTTCCTAGTGCAGCTGTCAATAGAGCAGTTTAAATAAAACTATAAGTTGCAGTAATTAGTGTAAATGCTTCATATTGCAAATAATATAGCTAGTCCTACAGATCATTTGAAAATAGCTTGTGGCATGTGTCAATGTTCAAAGATGAGTCGGGAGTTTTTTGTTTGTTATAGCATAAGACCAGAAACACCGGGGCTGTGTCTATATTGGTGAGATCTTGCGCAAAAGCAATTGCTTTTGCGCCAAAACTTGCTGCCTGTCTACACAGGCCACGAGTTCTTGCGCAAGAACACTGACATTCTAATGTATGAAATCAGTGCTTCTTGCGCAAGAACTATGATGCTCCCGGTCAGGAATAAGCCCTCTTGCATAACTGTTCTTGCACAAGAGTCCAGTGTAGACAGGCAACATGAATTACTTGCGCAAGAAAGTCCTATGGTTAAAATGGCCATCAGAGGTTTCTTGCTCAAGAGAGCATCTACACTGGCAGGGATGCTCTTGCGCAAAAGCACATCTCTTGCGCAAAGGCACATGCCAATGCAGACGCTTTCTTCTGGAAGAGTTTTTGCACAAGAGTTCTTGCGCAAAATCATGCCAGTGTAGACGTAGCCAGAGATTATCTTTTGTCTATGATTTTTATACCATTTAGCATAATCATATCTCAAGCCCTAAGCTGTATCTCTGAATGCTGCCAGTGTCTAAATTTTTATTATTATGCTAATAATAATAAGGTATGTATCTGAAAACTGGAGAATACTCATTGATATATTAAGTATCTGAGTTCTATTCCATTCCTGGATTTGGACAGTATTGCTTTATTGTTTGGGACTACAAAACAACACTTCTGGGACCAAAGCCAGCTCCTTAGTTGATATAATTCAGTGTAGCTCCATTGAAGTCAGTCCCTCCCACTCTCTCAGAGTTGGAAGACTAATTAACTGAGATTATTATATATCTAATCAATTTGAGATCTGATACATTGAACTATACTCAATCATGATAGCCTAAATTAGTCTAGAGTGCATGGAGGAATGTGGGGATTCTTATGGCCAAAAGTAAAGTGGGAAAAGTAAACCTGTGCCAATTTCTCTCTGCTGGAAAAAAAACCCTGAAATTTGAAAGGGGAAATTCAGTAAGAAACCAGCAAATGCTGATATTTTTAATTATAATCATGATGTGCAAGTTCCCTAAATATGCTAATTTGATTTTCTCAATTAACACTAACTGCAGTTACTTAGGGTACTCAAATGATTACTAATATAAGCAGCAGGTTTTCATTAAGGTTGATCCCCTCAGTAGTTTCTGTATACATTCTCCTCTACTAAAGATTGTAGCTGGTCCTAGAGGGCTGTAAATATAGGTCAGTTGTGGGCTAAGAGGTTGCATATACATTTCAGGAAGAGTTCAGTTTCTGATGCATCTTATTTTGCCAGCAGCACAGCTTGACCCCAGAAAATGGTCAGCATGTTGTAGTTGCCCAGCCATCACACACTAGGGTAGCTGTCCCAGCAGAGCAATCAATTGATTCTGGTCCTCAACTTGCATCCAAATACAGTAACTATAAAAGTCTCTTTGGGTATGTCTACACTGCCACCCTAGTTCGAACTAGGGTGGCTAGTGTAGACATACTCTTTGAGGGGGAAAAACAATAACAGACAGCCTGCCTCTGTTCATTCTATTTGGGCATATATATGTCATGTCTGATCCTGAACTAGTCATGCTGTGTTTCTGCCTTTGTGGGAAACTAGGCATGGACTTTCATTGTAAATGTATTTTGCCTGGCAAGACATCAATCCTTTTTGTTTTGTTTTTTAAAAAATGGACATAGACCTCTGACTATTGGCTCCTGAATCAGGTCTCAATTAGAAACCAATGTCCCATTACCGCTAATCCCTAAGATTATGGACCATGTAAATGTTGCTGGATTATACACAAAGACAGACCTCCGGGGTGAGACAAGGTGCATATATTAGGGTTGTGGGTGAATGGAAGATTGCCTTTCAAATCATTATGTTCACTTCAAACTTCTCATGGCACCCTTTGGTTTGAACTTTTAGCAGCAGTTCATCAAAAAGTTTTCAGAGTGGATAGCCACTCTTACTTCCTGCGCCACAAGAACACTAGTTTTCTCTGGTCTCCGAAGGCCCAGCAGGCCTTTGAGCAATTAAATATCACATATACCACAATTCCCATATTGCTCCCTCCTGATACCATACAATTCATCATTATTAAAGCAACATTTTCAATTTGGTGATCAGAGTGGTGCTATTCCACAAGTATGGTAGTTGACAGTTGCTACATCTATAGGCTTTTTATTCCAGAAAACTCACACCCACAAAGCAAAATTATGAAATTTTGGACAAAGAACTCTTGGCAATCAAAACCACTTTTCAAGAGTGGTGCCATTATCTAGAAGGGTCCTGGTATCCTGTCTAGGTATATACCGATTGTAAGAACCTTAAATATTTGCATAGGGCCAAGGCCCCAACCAACAACTTCATATGCCTGCTCAAGGTGACATACAAACTGCTCCAGGTTATATACAAACTCTGTTACGTTACTGTGTGCATGTTCCTTATACTTGCACTACATGTCTACTTATACAGTACTGGACACGGGTATAATGCTAGGTATACTTATATCCCCATGCCTATCGTGCCACTGTTGTTACATGATATTAGTGCTGAATTTATGGAGAGGTATCCTAGGGCTCTGTGAGTCATAGGGGAAAGCTTAAGGAACTGCTTTGCTGTGAGTAGTTGATTCTGTCCATTGAACTGCCACATTTGCCAAAGGCAGTTCCTGATGACATCTCCGTCCCATCAAATTGAATAGAAGACAGTGAGAAGCTGGATGGAATTTAGAGATGCCTTTCTGCCACAGTAAAGACAGCTGACCTTGAGGTCAGCTCCCATGGTACATATATGATAAATGCTGGTAGTGCCACCATGTGCCCATGGGCAAACCATTGCTTCTGCTGCTGGAGAAAAAGCATGGGGTGGGGATGGCTTAGGATCGCATTGTTTTGAAAACCTGATGTGACCACCTGTGGCTTAGGAGCTTGTGAATACAAAAGCACATCTCTGTGGAGCTGTGTGTGGAACTTGCACCAAACCTTCAGCACTAGAACACTCTACTTAGAAAAGCACTACTTGTGCAGAAGGAAGTGGCTATGGATCTATGGGAGCTGAGAACATCAGACAGCTATAGGCCCACTGAAATCTTCTGTGGAAAGTCCACTGGTGGGAAAAGGCTGTGTACGTTTATGAGGCAATTAACACTAAAATCTACCCACAAGTGGATGCCATAAGAAAAGTTCCTTAAGCAATAGTTAGATTTGAGATGATGGGGCTTCCAAACAATGCAGGAGGCCATCAATAGCATCTGTCTTTTAATATTTTGTCCACCAAAAGGGGCAAGTGAGTGTGTGAACTAAGATCACTGCAAGGCTTTGTGGACCACATGGGCAAATTCATAAATACAAATTTGGAAATGTTCAAGAGGTCACAGTGTTGAGAAGACTGGGATTGTATTTGAAGGGGGAAGAAAGGAGTTTATTCTCCCAACAGGATATGGTTCTCTCCAGTGTGTCTCTGTCAACTGTTATTTTGGGGCAATATCCTCTCCTACCTTAACTCATGAAACCATACCATGACATCAATGACACTGGAACAAAGGAATTCATTTACACTCCCTCATTTCAAAACCATTGTGGAACATTCATTTGAAAGGCTAAAATCTTTTTGGAGTAGAAAGCATGCTTGGATCCACTTGTGTGGATGCTAGTGTGGCAAACACCATCCAAATAATCATTGCCTGTTAAACATCCCATAACATCTGGGGGCGTGTAAAGAGGAATGCTTCCATCCTGATGTGGCTCAGAACAGGTCTGGTTCATAAATGCTGTAAAAGCAGCTGGATCCAAATCAAGTTGCCTATTTTTCAACAAGTGAGGAAACTCAGGGATTCTATTTATGCACACATCTTGGCATAGCAGAGACACAGAGGATGGTAGCTACCTGTGCCATGCAACACCTTCACACCTATGTGCAGCTGCTGGAGAAACATGTGGGAACACTTGCATATACCTGTGGGGCCGTATATCTGTGTGATAGTTTTGTTTCCCTGTAGCTGAAGAACTTTAGCTATTCATTCCTATCATAATTCACATAGTGTAGCAGGCCAAAATACAACCTGTGGGCCAGATCGGACCCACAATACCTTTGGATCTGGACCTCCACAGTAGTCTGGACTAGGGATGGTAAGGACTAGCTGAATAGTCAACTATCCAATAAGCAAATGCTTCTTTGACAGTCGACAGGATAGTCGACTAGTCGCTCCCCCCTCTTTGCTGCCTCTCTCAGATAGAATCCCCAGTAGTGCTAAGCCCAGGATCAAATGGCAGAATCAGCCACCATGGCATTTCAAAGGGGCAGCATTGCCAGGAGCCCGGGGTCAGCTGGAGTCCCCAGCTACCGCTGGGCTTCATGTGGCGCTAAGCCTGGGATCTGCTGTGTGACGCTGCCACCAGGGTGTTTCAAAGCAGCAGCGCCGTATAGAGCCCAGGGTCAGCTGGGGAGCCCTTTTGAAATGCCATGGCAGCATCAACTATTTGATTAGTGAAATAATCAAAACTATTCGAATGCATCAACTATTCGATTAGTGAAATAACCAATACTTAACATCCTTAGTTCAAAGTGCCCAGCTGTTGAGTCTATGGTTATGTCTACACTGTAGAGTTTTTGTGCAAAAACAACAGTTTTTGTGCAAAAGCTCACAAAGTGTTCACACCACAAGCACGTTTTTGTGCAAAAAAATCAGAAGAGCAGAGGGTTTTTTGCACAATAGTTATTCCTCTTTCTACAAGAAATAACTCCTTTTTGCTCAAGAGTTCTTGCACAAAAAAGTGCGTGTGGACAGGCAACAGGGGTGTTTTGCATAAAAACAGGAAAGAGGAAAAAAGCACAAGTGCTCTGGTGTCCATTCTGTGGATAGCTATCAGTGCTTTCTTTCGAGAGAGCGTCCATGCAGTATGAATGCTCTCTTGCACTAAAGTGCATCACTTTTTCGATGTGCTTTTGCAGTGTGGACACTCTCTTCCACAAGAAGTTTTTGCGGAAGACCTCTTCCACAAAAAGCTTCTTGCACAAGAAGCCTGTAGTCTAGACATAGCCTATGTGCATCTCTGCATTTTGTGCGCCATGGAGAGAGGCTCTAGATACAGCCCATATCCCCAGCACAATCCTCACAGCTCCCATTAGGTGGGAACTAGTCAATGGGAGCTACCTGGGCCATGCTTGTGGGGTCGTACAGTTTGTAAAGTCCCCCACCCTGGAATTCTTTTCAGGCAGTTTAACTTCATTGCCAGGAAAGATAATGGTGAACGTAATTAAGGAATTCATCTGCAAATATCTGAAAGAAAATAAGGTGATAGATAACAGCCAGCATGGATTTGTAAAGAACAAATCATGTCAAACCAGTCTTGTGGATAAGGGAGAAGCAGTGGACATGTAGACTTTAGTAGAGCATTTGGTACAGTCTTTCATGATCTTCTTATCAATATAGGCAAATATAACTTATATGGGGCTACTTTAAGGTGGCTGCATAACTGGCTGGATAACTGTTCTCAGAGAGTAGTTATTAACAGTTCACAGTTATGCTGGATGACCATAACAAGTGGGGTTCTTCAGTGGTCTGTTATGTTCAATATCTTCTCTTCAATATCTTCATCAAAGATTTAAATATTGGCATAGAGAGTACTCGTATTAAGTTTGCAGAGGATACCAAGCTGGGAGGGGTTGCAACTGTTTTGGAAGATAGGGTCATAATTCAAAATGATCTGGACAAACTGGAGCAATGGTCTGAGGTAAACAGAATGAAGTTTAATAAGCACAAATGCAAAGTACTCCACTTAGGAAGGAACAATCAGTTTCACACATACACAATGGGAAGCGACTGTCTAGAAAGGAGTACTGCAGAAAGGGATCTAGGAGTCATAGTGGACCACAACCTAAATATGAGTCAACAGTGAGTCAACTGCAAAACAAACAAACAAACATGATTCTGGGATGCATTAACAGCAGTGTTGTGAGCAAGACACAAGAAGTCATTTTTCTGCTCTACTCTGTGCTGATTAGGCCTCATTTGGAATATTGTGTCCAGTTCTGGGCACCACATTTCAAGAAAGATGTAGAGAATTTGGAGAGGATTCAGAGAAGAGCAGCAAGAATGACTAAAGGTCAAGAAAACATGATATAGGAGGGAAGACTGAAAGAATGGGGCTTGTTTAGTTTGGAAAGGACAAGACTGAGAGGGGTCATGCTAGTGATTTTCAAGTATCTAAAAGGATGTCATAAGGAGAAGGGAGAAAAATTGTTTTCCTTGGTCTCTGAGGATAGGACAGGAAGCAATGGGCTTAAACTGCAGCAAGGGAGGTTTAGGCTGGACATTAGGAAAAACTTCCTAACTGTCAGGGAGGTTAAACTCTGGAATAAATTGCCTGGGGATGTTATGGAAACTCCATCTCTGGAGATATTTAAGAGCAGGTTAGATAGACACCTAACAAGGATGGTCTAGACATGCTTGGTCCTGCCATAAGAACAGGGAACTGGACTTGATGACCCCTCAAGGTCCCTTCCAGTAATAGTATTCTATGATACTATTAATTTAAACTAGCAATAAAAATTGGAAATTAGCTTTCATGTCACACAAAAAAATGTTAACATCTGGTGACTCCCATCACAAATCTGATTGAGAATTGCTCTTTCAGTTTATTTGGAGTTCTTTTATTTTCTAATAATCTAACTTCAATAATTCAAATTAAATCCATTTCATAATGACAGATTTTTATCACGATTAGGTTAGCTTCCTTGGTTTAATGCAATGTCTCCATCCATATGGCCAACTGCCCTCTTGGAAATAAATTCAAATTCTTTTAAGAACATAACTTGCCATATATTTCTGTGGGAATACTATGCAAATCATATAAATTATAAAATCCTCTTGGAGGGAGGACAATTCATAGTTCAAAAGGATATTTAAAAGAGATAAGAGAAAAAAATATTGTAGGAACAGTTTTTATTTTCCAGACTGTAAATAGCCTAAATAAATGGTATCTCATGAAAAATAAGACCACAGTTAACATTCCATATTTCTTTTCTCTCTCTTTTTTTTTTTTTTTTTTGGACTTTGGCCAGCTAAAAAGACACTACCAAATCTAACCCGGCAGATCTAATTTTAGGCCTATATCATTGTTTCTTTTTACAGGCAGGCACAATCATATCACACCCACTTTCCCTCTGCCTGCTTGCTTCATTCTTGAGAGCTGGCAGAGATTTGGGGAAAATATATATGTATGTACAGATAACAGTTACCCACTGCTCCTACAAAACCAGACTTCCATAATTCTTTTGTAGCCTTCAAAGTCTCTCTTTTGAATATTGCAGTGGCTGACAGCCATAAGATAATGCAGGCTCAATAACCATTAAAGGAGCAGAAAGTGGCAAAAAAAATTCAGGGCGAAAGGAATGTCTGACTTATGACTTGACGTTTACTGGAAATATACAGAGAGCTTGGTCCAAATAGTTGTAAAGTTTAGGGGATAGAAAAATAAAAGAATAGTATATATAGGTCTGGTTTCATGAGGCTAGGCTGCTTTTTTGCCAAGCATAATGGATACACACTGGTCCATTTGTGGAGGAAAAACACCCTCCAAACACACTCTGAGCTTCAAATGAGATTATTTTTTCTATTGTTTGTTAAAGGCATCATCATACAGAACTGCAGCTTTTAAAACATCCAGCATCCTTACAGAATGTCACAGTGCTCTTGGTTAGTTCTTAAGAAATAGATCAAAGTAAGATTTTCAGGTCTTGATGTTCTTGTTCACACTGTGTTCTTTCTGTTCTGTCTTCACAACACTGAACAGAACTCAATTTGCCAAGCAAGTGACAAGAGAACACATTTGTCACTACTTTGTTCTTTTATAAACCATGAGCGCACTGCAAAGGAGTAAATGAAAAAATGCTCACTGGTTATAGTTTTAGGAAACATGATTTTCTTTAGTGGACCATATTCTACCTTCATTTATTCTGGTATAATCCAAACGAATCCACTGGATCAGATGCTGATATGAATCAGCATATTTCCATTGGCTTCAATGGAGCTATGCCCATTTAGACCAACTAAGATTCTATATCATCTTTTTATAAAAAAAATACATAATCTGCCGGATTACCTTAGTCTCTTTTTATTTACAATACTATGTGATGCAATCCACTATGTTACAACCTGACTCATGAGAATGCAAGCCAAAATGCTTTTTTATTATACTAGAGCAGGGATGGGCAATAATTTTTGAATGGGTGTCACTTCACAAATTTCGGAAGTAACCATGGGCCAACCAGGAAGAGGAGGGGACTTTGGCGGAAGGGGAAGGGCCTCAGGAGGAATGGGTGGGTTTGAGAGCTACCCTACCGGGAGTTTTTTTCCTTGGCCTGGGGTCCCTGCCCTGTGGCTTCTGGCCAATGGAAGGGACCTGGAGCTGAAGGAAGGGTGCCGGGGCTAGCCTCCTCCCATAGTTATGAGAATTCTAAGCCTCCACCCCTGACATATCTGGCAGCTCCTGGCCCCACTGCTAACCTGTTGCCTGGTAGCCACCCAGCAGGCACAAGCCCTTTGAATATAAGCAGCTGAATGGGCTCATGCCTCCGGGCAGCTCACAAGCAACAGGACAGTGGAGCAGGGATGTGACTAACTAGTTGACTATCCGATGAGCAAATGGGGGTATTGCAAAGCAGCAGCACCGCATGGAGCCTGGTGCCAGCCACCAGGTTTCATGAAGCACTGCCACTTTGAAACATTGTGTGCAGCCCAGGACAGCTGAGGTGTCCCCAAGCTCCATGTGGCATTTCAAAATAGCAGCGCCACGTGGAGCTGTGGTCTCCCCCACGGACATGGAGCTGTGAGGTATGTCTACACCGCAAAGATAATTTGAACTAACTTTGATAAGCACTACACAGGCAAACTGCTGGTTCGAACTTAATTCAAACTAGCGGAGCGCTTAATTCGAATGAGGTAAACCTCATTCTACGAGGACTAACGCCTAGTTCGAATTAAGTAGTTCGAATTAAGGGCCGTGTAGCCACTTAATTCGAACTAGTGGGAGGCTAGCCCTCCCCAGCTTTCCCTGGTTGCCTCTCTGGGCACCATCAGGGAAACTCGTCTGCCCCCCTCCTGGCCCCGGAGCCCTTAAAGGGGCACGGTCTGGCTACGGTGCCCATGCCAGGTGCAAGCCTGCCAGCACCCAGCCAGCAGACCCTGCACCCGGCACAGCATGAGCCAGCCACCCGCTGCCACCCAGCCCTCCGCCTCTTCCTGGGACCAGGCTGGTGGCTCCCAGGAGCCTGCCCGGGGCCGCAAGAGGTGGGTGCCCTCCTGGTCTAGTGCGGAGATCGTGGACCTCATCCACGACCTCCGCACTAGGCACAGGAAAGTGGCCGTCTAGGGCAGGATTGCTGCCAGCCTGGCCACCCAGGAGCAGCTTTGCATGAAAATCAAGGTGGTCCAGTGAGACCTCCTGACCCTGAACTTAGAACATAAAAACATAAGAATGTCCTTACTGGGTCAGACCAAAGGTCCATCTAGCCCAGTAGCCTGTCTGCCAACAGCAGCCTACACTAGGTACCCTGGAGGGGATGGACCAAAGACAATGACCAAGCCATTTGTCTTGTGCCATCCATCTCCAGCCTTCCACAAACAGAGGCCAGGGACACCATTTCTACACCTGGGCTAATAGCACTCCATGGACCCAAACTCCATGAATTTATCTAACTTCTCTTTAAACTCTGTTCTAGTTCTAGCCTTCACAGCCTCCTGCAGCAAGGAGTTCCACAGGTTGACTATTTGCTTTGTGAAGAACAATTTTCTGTTATTAGTTTGAAGCCTGCTACCTATTCATTTCATTTGGTGTCCTCTAGTCCTTCTATTATTGGAGGGGTAAGTGGAAGGAGATGAGGGAGGAATGGGGTATGAGCCCCCGATGGGGAGGACTGGGGTGGCTCTGCGGGCTCCTCAGGGTGAAAGCTCTCCTGCAGCCCCCCGATTGACACCCCTCCCGGATGGCAGCCTGTGGCAAGTACAGCCGGGCTGATGGCCGAGTGCTGTGATGTGCTGAGTATGAGCATTCAGGGCACTCCAAGCCAGGACTGCTTTGCTGCCCCTCATCGAGTTAGACAAGTGAGCGGGGAACCCCTGGGAACTGTCTGTCCGGGGTGGGGGTTGGGTCCCTTTAAGCACAGCCCTCGGCTAGCCTGAGACAGCAGCTCCACGCTCTAAATTCTAATCTGATGCTCTGCCGGCACTGCCCGTGGACTCCCTCAATGGCAGGATCATACTAGACTCCCCCACTGACCTCAGGCTCTATGCAGTGCTGCCACTTTGAAATGCTGCAAGAAACCTGATGCCAGGCTCCCTGCCGTGTTTCAAAGCAGAAGCACAGCATGGAGCCTGGGGTCAGCAGGAGTTCCCAGCTGACCCCAGGCTTCACGCAGCACTTTTGCCTTTGAAGGGTAGCAACAGCCCCACTTCAAAGGTGGAGGCACCCTCTTGACTAATCAAATTAGTCAATTACTCAATATTTAACATCCCTAGTTTAAAGGGCTTGTTCCTGTTGGGTGGCTGCCAGGGAATGCACCTCCCCTCCAATCCTCCAGCAGGTGAGTTCTTTAAATAGAAGCAGATGAAAGGGTTTGGTCTCTGTCTCCCTAGCATGCAACTCCCCATGCCTCTAGCCATTGTCAGAGATGTGCAATCCCTTCCAGCTGTTTCTATTTAAAGAGCTCTCATGTTCCCCGTGGCTACTAGGCAACAGCTGTCAGACAAGGGAAGGCGACAGCCCTTTAAATAGAAGCACTTAAAAGGGCTTGCAGCTCCCGGTGCTTCTAGTGCAGTGGTTCCCAAACTTTTCAGCATCATGCCCCCTTTTTGCTTTTTGAGAAACCCTCACGCCCCCGCAAAAAAATAGCAGCAAACTCGGGGTGGGATTGACGGGGATCTGTGGGGCTGGGTCGCCTCATGGCCCCCTTGGAATTTCTTCATGCCTCCCCAGGGTGGCACGCCCCCCAGTTTGGGAACCCATGTTCTAGTGTGTTGCTAGGGAGCCAGAGATTGAGCCTTTCAACTGTTTCTATTTAAAGGGTTTGCCCCTTCCCCACTACTGCTATTCAAGGAGCGGGGAAGATGTGAGCCCTTTAAATAGAAACAGTTAGAAGGGCTCACATCCCTCTCCCTCTCCCTCTCCTGCTCTGAGGCAACGCACTAGGGGACAGGGCCAGGAACTGCCTCATGGGCCGGATCAAAGCACTAGGTGGGCCGGATTTGGCCTTCTGGGAAGCTTTTGCCCACCCCTGTACTAGTTTAACTAAATGACTTTTAATGCTAATATGGTTGTCATTATTCCATTAATAAAAGACTACACACCATTTTTCTAGGGATTCAATTCATGAAATTTGATCTCTTATTAAAATGTTGCATTCCAAATAGGGACACGGGAAATACAAGTGTCACATGAACAAGATACACTCATGCAATCTGCTTAGAACACTCAGCAAGAGGTACACACACACAAAAAGAGAATAAAAGACTCTTTTTATGTGACAATTAATACAATAGCAGAAAGGTAATTGCCAGCAAGTTTACAAGGCAATAAATGGCTCCCAGTGGCTGATGAACATCAAAGCCATAGGCATTACAGACAGAAAAGCTGAGTGTACTTTCTAGACCCTTGAACTCTAGTCCATAGTCTGTCAGAAAGCAATATTGGTTTAAAGTCTGATTACTTTTTTAATTTAAATTTTGTTGACATTTATAGGTTTCTTATGTGGATCCAATCATATGAACGCTGTAATCACTCACAACACAAATAAATAGCAATCTAAGGAGAGGCTATAGTTAAAATGATGAGCAAACCCCACCAAGATTTATATTGTCCATATCTGAGGGCAGCTCTGCACTTAAAACTGCATTATAGCAGCTGCACTGATGAAGCTGTGTCACTGTAGCCCTTTAATGAAGACACTCTATGCCAGTGGTCTCCAAACTTTTTACACCCAACATCACTTTTGAAATGTCAGAGCAAGCCAAGAGCTACCCCATCCTTCCCCAAGACCGCACCTCTTCCTTGAGACCCCACCCTCTCTGTTCCCCTCCTCTCTATCATTTGCTGTCCCCAGCCCTTACTTAGTCGCACTGGGTTGAGACAGGAGGTGCAGGCTCGGGGGAGGAGGGAATGAGGGATTTGGGTGTGGGAAAGGGTGACAGGTGCAAGCACTTGGAGGGAATTTGGGTGCAGGAGAAAGTGGAGAAGGGGATGCTGGCTCAGGGAGGGGGCTCCAGGCTGGAGAGTGTTGGGGTCAGGTGGAGTTGGGGTGCTGAGCAAGCCACAGGCTTGTGGTTGTGAGGGTGCAGGAGTTTGGGTTGGGCTGTATGAGGGGCTCAGGACAGGGAGACTGGGAGTATGATAGGCTCAGGACACAGGTTTGCGGTGTGTGGGTGGTGCAGGAGTCTTGTGGAAGAAGACTGGGGATGTGGGGGTGCAGGAGTTTGCAGTTGTGAAAGGCTCAAGACAGGGGGTTCTGGTGTATGATAGGCTTACGTTTGGAGTCAGGGTGGTGGTGGGGGTGATGCAGGAGTGCTATGATGCTGCAGCCAGATGGGGCTTGGCCCCAACAGGGGGGTTGTTGGCCAGGATTCATTTTTTAAATAAAATATTATGTCAGATACAAAATGTTTCAGCATTACTTATGAGAGGGGTGGGGAACCTGTTTTGAATCAGGGTCACTGACCCACAGAAAAGTTAGTCGGGGCCACACAAATGAGATACAAAAAAACAACCCCTCCAAACTCCCCCAAGCTTCACTAATGTGGCCCCAACTGAGACACCTCACTCCCCTGACACTCCAGCCTCAGGCCAGATTAACTTTTCTGGAGTTCCAGGGTTAGTGGAATTTGTGGACCCTTCTATAATCTGAGGTGGGGCCAATAAGGAGGGATCCAGTGTGCAAGACAGGTCTGCCAGTGAGTGGGATAGAATCTGGGTTGAAAATAGGGTACAGGAGCAAACTGGAGATAGGTGTCTGTCCAGGAGAGAGGGTACAGGAGCAGGGTGCTGGTGGGAGTTTGGCCAGGGGCCAGGTGTTGGTGGGGATTTGGCCATGGGGCAGAGTGCTGATGGGGGCCTGAGCAGGGGGCAGGTGGGAGTCTGGCCTGGGGCAGGGTTCTGGTGGGAGCCTGGGAAGGGAGCAGAAGGCAGGAGCAGGGTGCTCTATGGTGTCTGTCCAGGGAGAACGGTTCTGGTGGGGGTTTGGGCAGAAGACAGGGTGCTGGAGTAGGAGGCAGGGTGCTGGGACAGGTATTCATGAGGGTCTGGCCGGGGGAGGGGACAGAGACAGCTCGGCCAGTACCTGGGGATCCTGTAGCTTCATGCCAGTTCTGGGGTCTCAGGAAGCATGCAGGCTGCTCCTCCCCTCCCCAAAAAGCTGGCATGCTTCCTGAAAAGTGGGGTCTGTTGTGCTGCCAGGGGCTTCCTTCCCCCTGCTGCCTTTTTGCATAGGGGGAGGAGTGAAGGGGGGAGTAGGAGTCTCGGGACTGTGCACGAGCTCCAACTTAGGAACACTTCACAATCAACTGGTCATGCCCCTGCAATGGACCAGTCGATCATGATCAATAGGTTGGTGACCACGGCTCTATGCTAATACAAGAAAGCTCTTCAACTGGCATAGTCAATCCACCTCTCCAAGTGGATTTTTCACATCCCTGAGCAATGTGGTTGTAATGATATAGTTCTGCAATGTAGACTGGATCTGAGGTACATCAGGTGAAGTAGCACCTTCTTAGAAAAGTAAAAATTGACAAAATAATCATAACAAAATGGAGGTGGGAGGAAGGAAAAGTAGAGAAGGGGAAGAAAAGACATGTAAATGTCTAGAACTTGGGATATGTGAAGAGTAGAATCTGACTGAACTCTGCTATGGATAACTCACCATGCACATTGTTATCTAGCACACAGACATTATGCTGATGCATGTTCCAGAAATATCACTGTAAAAGAGATATCAAGAAACATGAAAGGGCACTTCATTTTGCAGTGTACCTTTTTCTCCATAGTAGATTTCAATAATGCGATAATATTTTTTATTTACTTATGTGCAGATCCTCAGACGTGTGCAGATGACAGACTCCCATCAAAATCAATGCATTTGAGGAACTGGGATTTAGTGCCTTCTACCATGAAAGATCCCACAGAAGTTCACTGACCATATGTATACACCACAAATGAAATGCAGCTACCTACATGATGTGCAGCAAGGTAGACCACTAATTCAAAGTATTCTTCACAAAAGTAGGAAATGAAGAAACATTCTTCAGGAGCTCTATTAAATGCACCATTGGGGTATTTAATATCCAAACACAGCATCTCACTTTTTATGGTCCCATATGTACAATCCTGCTGTGTCTACACTAGCACCCTTTTCCATAAAAGGGATGCTAATGAGACACTTCAGAATTGCAAATGCCGCGGGCGATTAAATATCCCCCGCGGCATTTGCATGAACATGGCTGCCACTTTTTTCCGGCTCGGGGTTTTGACAGAGAAAAGCGCCAGTCTAGATGGGATCTTGCGGAAAATAAACCCTTTTCCGGAAGATCCCTTATTCTTGAAAGTAGGAATAAGGGATCTTCCGGAAAAGGCTTTATTTTCCGCAAGATCCCGTCTAGACTGGCGCTTTTCTCCGGCAAAACCCCGAGCCGGAAAAAAGCAGCAGCGTGTTCATGCAAATGCCGCGGGGGATATTTAAATCCCCCGCGGCATTTGCTATTCCGAAGTGTTTCATTAGCATCCCTTTTCCGGAAAAGGGTTCCAATGTAGACACAGCCTCCATGTTTAGCAAAGTGCATGGTATCATCTTATCTAATAATGTTATGAAGTGTTGCATCAGTCTCACTAGCAGCTGAACCTATGAGTCATTTTGAAATAATTCCCCTTATTTCGAAATAACAGAGCAACCAATCCCATTATTTCAAAATAAGGGGCTGATTATTTTGAAATAATAATTCCTGCTTTCCACAAGGAATAACACTTATTTCAAAATAGTTATTTCAAAATAGCAGTAGTGTGGACGCTACACTGCTGCTATTTTGGAAATAACTAATCGCCAGAGTCATTCATAGTAATTATTCCCCAGTGATTCCTGGGTCTCTAGGTTGAGGTAGCATGTACATATTAAGGGTGTGTCTACACAGCAGGGCAGAACTCGAATTAAGCTACACATCAAGAGCTATGTCAATTGCGTAGCTGAAGTTGAAATAGTTTAATTTGGCTTTTGGCACTGTCTACACAGCAGGAAGTCAAAGGAAGAAAACTCTTCCTTTGACTTCCCTTAGGGTACACCTACACAGCAACATTATTTTGAAATAACTAGCGTTATTCCAAAATAACTTAGGGCATGTCTACACGAGCCCCCTAGTTCGAACTAGGGAGGCTAATGAGGGTGACCACAATTGAAAATGATTTAAATATTCAGTGCTTCATTAGCATGTTCCCGGGCGGTTGCTATTTTGGAATCTGACTAGCCCGGAATAACTGCCCACGTCTACACACGGCAGAGAAGCGCAATTCTAAGATAAACCCCTTAGTTCGAATTAAGAGTTAAACCTCATAAACATTCTGCCGCATGTAGACATGGGCAGTTATTCCGGGCTAGTCAGTTTCCAAAATGGCGACTGCCCGGGAACATGCTAATAAAGCACGGGATATTTAAATCCTGCGCTTCATTTGCCATTTCAGTCGACCTCATTAACCTCCCTAGTTCGAACTAGTGGGCTAGTGTAGACGTATCCTTAGTCTGCATCTACACAGCAGACAGTTATTTCAAAATAGTGTCAAAATACTGTCAAGATGGAGGACTTCTCACTTTAACTCCTGTAACCCTCATTGTACGAGGCATAAGGGAAGCTTAAGGAAGAGTACTTTATTTCGAAATAAGTGCTGTGTAGAAGCTCCCTATTTCGAAATAAGCTATATCAAAATAAGATATGCAATTGATGTAGCTCAATTTGTGTAGCTTATTTCGAGTTAAGGCCTGCAGTGTAAACACGTCCTTACTCCTCCTGAAATGAGGGTTATAGGAGTTGGAGTAAGAAGCCCTCCATTTCAACATTATTTTGAAACTAGCCAATTAGCCCATCATAAAACAGGGATTTTCAGGTCTTCTCTCCTGAGCTTTCTCGCTCCGTCTCTCTCTCTCTCTCTCTCTCTCTCTCTCTTCCCTCCTACTGCCTCCCCCTCTCTCTCAGCTCTCCTCCACCTTCTGCCTCTCTCTCCATCTCTTTCTTTCTCTTCTCCCCTTCCTGCCCCTCACTATCCCTTTCTCTTCTCCTCCTCCTCCTGCCACTCTCTCCCCTCTGTCTCTCCCTGCCCCCCTTCCCCTTCCCTCCCGCCGTGGTGCTTGGCTGAATGCTGCCTGCTCAGCTGGGCTGCCGCGAGGGAGGGGGGGAAGGGCGGTGACGTACACGGCCAGGGGGCAGGGCTGTGTACATCACCTCCTTCCCTTTCCCTCCCACCTAAATGGCCCTTGCGCTTCTGGCTCCCCTGGCAGCCCAGCTGAGGGGCGCAGCACTCAACTGAGTGCCACAGCGGGAGGGGAAGGGGGCAGCTCACCATGCATGGGAAGCGCCGATCCCAAACAGCCGCTTGCCGCCGCTTGCTCCCCCGCCGGGGCCCAGCTGAGTGGCGCAGCGTACACAGAGGGAGGGGAAGGGGGGCGGGGCGCTGACGTACCTGGCCAGGGGGCATGGCCGTGTACGTCAGCGTTACAGACTCATAGACAATGGGCTACTATATATATGATAATGGCTTGCACTGTAGACACACTCTTTTTTATTTCAGAATAATGTCAGTTATTCCAAAATAATGCTGCTGTGTAGACATAGCCCATGGAAGCCCATCTTGGACTAATTTCAAGACTTCCCTATAGTTTGGACATGCTATTACCAAATACTTATTTGGGGAGTTATTATTTCAAAATAAGTTATTTTTAAGTAATTTCCTAGGCAGTTAAAGTATTGTTAAGCTATAATTTGGAGCACTACGCTTATCTGTTTGTGCCACAATATGTCATCCTTATTCACCTTAGTCAAAACTGTACCATCTATGTCAATGAAAACATGGTGAATAAGGTACTGCTTGGCACAAGGAGGCTGACAGAATCTGGCCTTTGATTACCTAATATTGTGTAAATGTCCTTTTAGTTTGAACATTTAAGGCACCATAATCACCTTCTGAGTAGAAATTAGAATGTGTTCACTGTGGAAAATATTTGATTAAATAAAACTAAAATTTCAAATACTTGACAAAACTCCCATTGACTTAAATGGATCAAAGATTTCCTCATTATAATAAATATATTATTATATTAATTATATCAGTTAAAATTAATTAATCCATTACATGTCACAATGAGAACAGGTTGGATCATTTTAATGTTATGTATAATGGCCAACACAAATTAAATACAGAAATTAGATGACCCAAATAGTAAGCAATTATAAGTTTACAGAGAATGACAGAGCAGGTGAGCAGCACATGAGATAAAGACCCACCATTAGCCAGAAACTCTTAGTGGTGTGCCCAGAAAAAAATGACATAATTATAGAGACCTCTCAAAAATGCTATTAAGAAATCTAAATTACAATAATCTACTCACACCTATCAATATTTTAAAACAAAGGACATATTTAAACACAAAATAGACACTCCTAAACATTTCCTGCACTGTAACACATTTTTCTGTGCTGTTTCAAAAGGCCAATAAAAAGATTTAAATTAAAACCATCACTCCAAAAATGTCATCTGAAAAGTCCAAAATATTATTTCAACAATTAACTCAGTATCCAATTCACATATTAAAAATACCCACAAGAAACATCTTGACTAGAAAAGCCACTACATTCTCCACTGTTGTAAGTTAATACTGAAAAATGTGGTTCAGTACAACCATCAGAGAGTCCCTGAATAAAATTAATCCTTTCTCCTTTAGCACATCTGTCCCACTCTCTGCATGACAAATCTTGTCTACTTTTTGAGTTCTAAAGATGTATGACCATTCCGGTTCACCCAAACTCTTTCTCATGAGGAAAAAATGTGCTAAACTTATGGATCCTATATGTCATCCATTGAGAATGATTAGAGATTGATACTAAGGTAGCATTAGCTAGCTGATATGAAGTTTTTGGGATAAGAAGGCTTTCACTTCTATATGATCAGTTAAAATTCAGATCAGATAAGCAATGACTAAATTGTTTGCCATCAGATGACTACTCTCTAGCGATGGGAAGTGAATTGGTGGTGGTCTTTGTGGTGGTGGTGATCAGGTGTTATCAGAATACCATCACCACATGTAGCCTTAATTTGAAACCTTGTTGACAGTCTCAGGTGAACAAGCTGGATGAGCTGTAAGACTGATCCGCCTTCCATCATCTCTACAGCTGACCACTCCAGGTCAGTTCTGCACTGTTGTTACCCTGTGTTCTTTGAATAGTAAACAGAGGCCTATAGTCTACAAAGTATGTCAATCTAATAGCCCTTATAGGTCTGTATTTTACAGAAAATCAATACCTATGATATCTGAGAAATTCCTGAGTTCTAAGGCCCACAAATTTACCCTATAACCCGCCTCTAATTTTTCTTAAATAATGTATATGTTTCTATGCTGGTCTTCATCTTTTATTTAGTCTTCTCATCCTCATCACATTAAGTGGATTAAGCCCACCAACACTGAGGCGAGGGAGCAGCTGCCCTGGGACCCAGAAAATTAAAAGGGTCTGGGGCTTCTGACTGCTGCCGCTGCTACAGCACCAATGACTAGAGCCCTGAACCCTTTAAATTTCCCCCAGATCCCCAGGTGGTGTATGCCAGGTGACACTGAAGCCATGTCTATGGGAGACTAGCCCCAGCCCCACCCCTTCTTCCTGAGGCCCTGCCCCTTCTGCAGCCCCAGAGCTCCTTTCGCAACCTTGCCCAGAGCCTGGTGAAGTCTGGTTTCTGTCCTGCAGTGGGTAAAACAAATATGACCATGCAAATGGTAAGTACTGAATAAAAAGAAGTTTAATCAACAGTTGCAAAAACTTCTGTAATGAGGACCAATGTTTTCAGGGTCAACCTGAAGCTTTTCATTACAGCTGCATCATAAAACTGTAATTGTTAAACGTATATTGTTGAAAGTGCTCATTATAGAATATGAATACTTCCATGCTGAGAAATGCATAGTGTCTAGAAAAATTAAGTTCACTGAGAGTTGATGTTTTCTTCATGACTTTTGAGCCTAAACATGGTCACTACTTGTAGATGGACTATATTCGACAAAATATTTCTACTTATGCCACAAAAAGGTTTGTCGTCTCACTCAGCTGAAAGTGAATCTGCGAAATCTCTTGGATTTCTAGGTCCTTAATCCTTCTCTCCTTTCTGATATATATTCTCTGAGATAAAATGTGGTGCTAGTACTGAAAATTGTTTCTAGGAAAGAAACTTTTGTTTAGAAATTTTATTTTGATTGGTTTTGATATTGAACTTAATATTACCCACTGAAATTCATTCCTTCTAACTTCTTCAAAATGTAATCTTGAGGAGCAGTTATTTTGCTGTGTATCAGAGAGAAAAAAACTGTCCATTCCATTATTTGCTCTTAATTTAAATTTACTTAATCAAAATACAGTAAGGTACCTTTATAACATGATCATTTATTTTCTGAAAACTCCTGGGTTGTCAGGAACACTCTATAATTTTGCACAAGCTTTTATGGAATATTATGAAAGTTGTTCTCTAGATTATTGAGTAGCCATGGATGTTATGCAGGAATTACTAAGTAAGATTCTTTAGCCTGTGTTATGCAGGAGGTTAGGCAAGACCATCTTAAAGGATCTTCTTGCATGAAAATTAGTGAGTTTATTGAAAAGAACTCTAATACCTAAAAGAAGAAATCCAGATGTTAGTGTACTAAGGAACATAGCTTCAGAACTGCTGTCCATTCATCCACAAAACAAAGTAATTCAACCCAACTCACTACTACAATCCTTCGCATACGTTGTATGAATGTTGCTCCATTTGTACTATGAAGAACCAAGGAAGGTTATGAGAAGAAACCTTCATTGTAAAGAGCTCCAAAGAGCTCTTATATTTCAACACAAGTAATTTTTTCTCTCTCAGTTCATCAGGAGATGCAACAGTGAAAAGTTATATCAGCAATATATCCACCAGCTCTGCATTCCTCGTGTGAGGCTTAAAAACCCAGATTAACCTTTTACTAAATTGACTAGATATCCCAGGCTAAATGTGTTCTAGTTATTTTTAAAGCTCTGGAACTCATGGTTTGCAAGCATACATAATTAGTGACTATGTGAAAAACTTGGTATAGCATACATATATGGCAAATGCTTAGAAGAATGAGATTTTGCTGAAGGAATTGCTCTACGAAATGGCAGATCTAAAATTTTAGAAAGACAGATTCCCTGGCAAAAACAGCAGGCTAAGAAGGGCTCAACATTAATTATGCTAAAACAAGCATCCTTGAAATCGAGACATCAAACAGTTACATATTGGTAGACAAAAATATGAAAAGTAGCATCTATTTGGGCAGCACCAGAAGAAGTGGGTTATGCCCATGAAAGCTCATGATACCATCTACATGTTTTGTTAGTCTTTAAAGTGTTACTAGGCTAGTTGTTTTTTCAGTTTTTCACAAAAAGGAAGTGAGACTGAGAATAGGAAAGGCATCCACAGCATTTAATAAACCTAAAAACAAACGGAAATTTAAAATATATAGCATCAGAACAAAACTGAGAAATTTCAATTCAGATATAGTACCAGTGCTTGCATATGACTGTGAGAATTGGAAATTGTCAAAAAAATGGTGGATAGGAGATTAGGAATTTTCAAAACTAGGTGCCTATAATAAAGATGCTGGGCATTGGTACTTCATTACTAATACAGAGATACATGGAATCACCAACCAGAAGCTTGTTTCATCCACAAACAAAAAAAAGTGCAGGACATATTTGGAGAATATATTCCATGTATCAACAAATAGATTCCACTGCCCATGGAGTTGTAAAATGAAAACCAACTGGCGTGAGGAAATGAGGGTACTCAAGAGAAACCTGGAAAAGATCTCTTAGGGTATGTCTACACTACAAAGTTAATTCAAACTAACAGCTGTTAGTTTGAATTAACTTTGATAGGCGCTACACATACAAACCGCTAGTACGAACTTAATTCGAACTAGCGGAGCGCTTAATTTGAACTAGGTAAACCTCATCGTACGAGGACTAACGCCTAGTTCGAATTAAGGGCTGTGTAGCCACTTAATTCAAACTAGTTGGAAGCTAGCCCGTCCCAGCTTGCCCTGGTGGCCATTCTGGGCACCACCAGGGAAACTCGTCTGTCCCCCTCCCAGCCCCAGAGCCCTTAAAGGGGCACGGTCTGGATACAGTGTCCGTGCCAGGTGCAAGCCTGCCAGCACCCATCCAGCAGACCCTGCACATGGCACGGCACGATCCAGACACCCGCTGCCACCCAGCCCTCCGCCTCTTCCCGGGACCAGGCTGGTGGGGAAGAGGCGGAGGTTTGGGGGGAAACCTCCAACGTCCATGACCTCCGCACTAGGCACAGGAAAGTGGCGGTCTAGGGCAGGATAGCTGCCAGCCTGGCCACCCAGGAGCAGCTTTGCATGAAAATCAAGGTGGTCCAGTGAGACCCCTGACCCTGAGCCCTGAGCTTAGAACATAAGAACATAAGAATGGTCGTACTGGGTCAGACCAAAGGTCCATCTAGCCCAGTAGCCTGTCTGCCGACAGCGGCCAACACCAGCTACCCCGGAGGGGATGGACCGAAGACAATGACCAAGCCATTTGTCTCGTGCCATCCATCTCCAGCCTTCCACAAACAGAGGCCAGGGACACCATTTCTACACCCTGGCTAATAGCACTCCATGAACCCAACCTCCATGAATTTATCTCACTTCTCTTTAAACTCTGTTCTAGTTCTAGCCTTCACAGCCTCCTGCAGCAAGGAGTTCCACAGGTTGACTATTTGTTTTGTGAAGAAGAACTTTCTGCTATTAGTTTGAAGCCTGCTACCCATTCATTTCATTTGGTGTCCTCTTGTCCTTCTATTATGGATACTAATGAAGAACTTTTCTCTATGCACCCTCTCCACACCAATCATGCTTTTATAGACCTCTATCATATCCCCCCTCAGTCTCCTCTTTTGTAAGCTGAAAAGTCCCAGTCTCTTTAGCCTCTCTTCATATGGGACCTGTTCCCAACCCCTGATCATTTTAGTTGCCCTCCCCTCTCCCAGCCTCTCTCTTCCCCTCTCCCACCTCCTTTTCCCAGTCTCCCCAGAGGTTAATCCCCCCCCCCCACCCTGAGTATTGTTAAATAAAGAGAGTTTATATTTTTGAACACATGTGTTCTTTATTTTGTACATCAGGAAGGGGGGCTAGGGAGGGTTAAGTGGAAGAAGGTGAGGGAGGAATGGGGTATGAGCCTCCGATGGGGAGGACTGGGGTGGCTCCTCGGGGTGGAAGCTCTCCTGAAGCCCCCGATTGGCCCCCCCGCCCCTGGATGGCAGCCTGTGGCAAGTGCAGTCGGGCTGCTGGCCAAGTGCTGTGATGTGCCGAGTGTGGGCATTCAGGGCACTCCAAGACAGGACTGCTTTGCTGTCCCTCATTGAATTAGACAAGCGAGCGGGGAACCCCTGAGATCTATCTTTCGGGGGTTGGGTTCGGGGTGGGGGTTGGGTCCCTTTAAGCACAGCCCTCGACTAGCCTGAGACAGCAGCTCCACGCTGTAAGTCCTAACCTGAGGCCCTGCCGGCACTGCTTCCGGCTAGCCTTAACCTCGGTTCAGGGTCCACTCAATGTGGACATGCTAGTTCGAATTAGCAAAATGCTAATTCGAACTAGTTCTTAGGTCTAGATGCACTAGTTCGAATTATCTTAGTTCGAATGAACTAATTCGAATTAAGTTAGTTCGAATTAGTGCTGTAGTGTAGACATACCCACAGTAAAGAGGGCAGAACAGTCAGTCTCAACTCTGTTCTACTGATGGAAGCAACAGCAAATTACAAAGAGGACTGGAAGAGACTAGTTTTTGCCCTGTGTTCCAGCATTGTCATTAAGAGGATATAGAGAAAAAAGGAATAAAATGCCATGCAAAAAAAAAAAAAACCTGATAAAAAGCCTTTATCTGCCTTTTTACTCTCTCCTCAAATCCTTTCCACTCTTTTCCCTTCTTGTCTACTTCAAAGAATAAATCAAATGCATTCTGCATAATCTTCCAGTAATTATCCCATACTGACTTATCTGTCTGTTCTGAGTTCTGTTTCCAGGTATCTAATACCTTCTCCATCATCCTCTACCAATGCCAACCCATTCTCATAGCAGGGTCAGGACAAAAGGCTTATATGATTCTTGTATTTATAAATAGAGGAGTAAGGAGACATTAGAATAGGGACATAATATTATTTTTTTATATTGTGTTGCTGAGAGTCCACTACTTGAATAATTTGTTTAGCTCATTGCTCAACTACTATAAAAACATATTGAAAAATTAGAGAAAGTTCATAGATCAACAGGAATGATGTGAAGACTGGAAAATATCAGTACAATGAAATACTAATGGATTAGGCTATTTGGCTTCTCAAAGAGTTGTTTAAGAAGTGACTTCCAATATGAAAATATCTACATAGAGATAAAGTATCTAATACTAGAGGCCACTGTAGCCTATCTACTAAAATTATAATGTGCTCTGACATCTGAGTATTGAAACTAGAAATATGTAAACTGGAAATAGCACCAATTTTTAACAGGGAGGATAATTAACCTTTGAAACAGATTACCAAGGAAAGCGTGAGGTAGATTCTCCACCATTTGAAATGTAACAATCTAAATTAAACATTTTTCTTAAAGACATACTGTAATTCAAAAGTTATTGACCTTGGTCAGAAGGGCTGACAGCCTTGCTAGTCCCTGGGCAAAGAGTAGATGGGGGCATGTTCTGCACCCCAGAAGAGGTGGGGCTTAGGGTTGGGGCCTCAAACAGAAGAGGGGGGGCTGGAGTAGCCAGCCCTCAGTGCCACCCAGACTACAGCACACAGCACCAGCCCTCATGCTACCCAAAGCGTGTAGTACCCTGGACTCCACAGGAAGCCCTAAGAGCCTGCTTGGAGCATACCATGGTGCTCCAGCGGTGACTGGGCCCAGGACTCTGAGCCCTTTAGATTTGCCAAGCCGCGGGGCAATTGCCCATTCTGCCCTTCCCCCAGTCAGCAGACCTGAGCTTGGTGCAGGAATTACAAATTCGATGGCTCATGTTATGCTCTAGGTTAGACTCTGATGGTAAACCTACATTTATAGCAGCATGCTGACTCTACTTACTCAGCTGCCATGGGTGCATCAGCATACATGGTTAGCATGCTATTTTTAATACATTTTCCCGGGAAGCCTTCCCACTGGAACAGCCTTTCCCTGATATAGTGAAAGGCTCCAGCAATGGGAAGGCAGTGGGAAAAGGCTCCAGAAATTCCCAGCTGCCGGAGTTTTTCAATGGAGCAAGAACAACCTACTGCCTTTCCACTGAAGTCTTTCAGTGCCACGAGTAACTATGCACTCAATGCAAAGTGTAGACGCAGCCCCACCCTCCTCCTTCCACTTAATGTGAACTAAATAAATGTGAATAACAGGACAGGATGTGAGGGGTAATAGGAGTCTATATAAAAAAGCCTCAAATATTGGGAATGTCTTATAAAATCAGGACATCTGGTCACTCTACTTTTACTTCAGCACGTAGCCACACAGGTAGTGTCTGTAGTGCACACGTTGCTATAGCTTGAGTCTGCATCACAATCATGGGTGACAGGTATAAAAGCCAGAGGAACGCATTGTCTTCCCACACTGCCAGCCCAGCCCAATCCACACTCTGCTCCCAGCTTCAGCGGGGTTCCTGGGCTGCCCCTGGACCTCAGCTGTTCTGAGGCTGGGGATACTGAGGCAATGCCCTCTGACTGCTCCAGAGTAGGATACTAGGGATGCCTGCCTTTCCCGTGCTCCAGGATTGGGGAGGCTGGGACCCTGCATCACCTGCCTTCCCTGTGTTCCAGGACTGGGAAGGCTCACACCAGAGACTGGAGGCTTGCTCCTGTGGTAGGAATTGCCTCCTGTGGAAGAGGCAGTGCTGGGGGCTTGCCTCTCTCAGCCCTAAATCCACCCACTACCCATGATCACAATTTCTTTTCTGCTGCTCCCTTCCATAGCTCAAGGAGGACCTAAATCATTGGGTGCAAGTTACTACCCCCCTCACATGGTCAACTTCCAGTAGCTGATATGCTGCTATAGTGGAACTATAGCTCCCAGTTTCCTCGCTCAGTTGCTCAGAGGGAGTGAGTATGGTGTGTTTAGCTCCTACTTCACCCCCCAGATTTCTAGCTGTGTGGGGAATACTAATACAACTGCACATGGAAGATGTGTGTTTTACTACTCCTCATTTTGACTGGGCCAGATCCTGGCCCACCATGTAGTCTGTGGCCACAAAATTGCACTCAAAGCACATGATACTTGAACACAGTAAATTATTTTGCAATACACTAAATTTTGCAGCATATCTGAAACACCAAAGTTAAATGCAGAATTTGTCACTCATCTCTATTTCCACCCACACATGTATTATTTCATAATCCATCACAGCATCCTTCGGAGCAACTGAACTGCACAAATTTTCCATGTATTAATATTTTGATTAACAGTTTAATAAAAAAATAATGACTCTCTTAAGCACTGCTAGGGAAGCGTGAGCATATTATTGTGAGCAATCCACTTGCTGAAAAAAGATAATTTTGCTCTTTAAAATATATATATTTGCGTGTGCCAGAGAGCGGGTTGTTAAGCTGTAAAAAAAGAGACTATGTAGGTGCACTTAGCCTCTGAGTCAGCAGCTAACATTTCACAAAAATTAGCATTTTAAGCATAAGTGCTCCCCCTACATGCTATGAGCCATCCTTCCTGTATAATCGTGTACATATAGCCTGCTGCACTCTGTGTGTGCTTCACAGTTTATGCAGTCTAAAGGGTAACAAACTGATTCACTGGAGATTAGTCATGTGTAGCCAGTCACGCTGAAGACACGCTTACCACAAGAGAGCAATTTGTGCTTTGGTCAGGGAAGGAGGAGTTTACAGCACAAGTAGGATTGCGAAGAGGCTAGCAGCTTTCTCAGAGATTCAGAGTGAACCAACTACAAGTGGGTGAACTGTGTTTACTACTGGAGATAATCAACTATCAGTAATTAATATACAGGTAGAGGAGGAAGAGGTTTGTTGGGACAATTAAATCTTAGCTCTTTTTTTATTTTAGGCTATTTACACAACACTATCAGAGTAAACTAGTTATACTCCTAATTATTTAAGAAAGTACATGCTATTACACTGCATTCATTATAAATTAATAATAAAAGATCTCTGTCTAGTTTTTCTGTGGCATGTTGCCTGCCTTGAATAGGGTCACAATGCTCTGCAAACTATATACTACTGAGTTACACCCATTTTCTTTGAACGTTCTAAGCCACAGTGACACAGAGCTGCTCTTCACTGAATGCTTATGATAAATCCAAACTGTCAGATATTGCCCGTCAAAGGTAAATGGGACATAAAAAAAAAAGGATTGACCTTTTATGCAAGGCTTGCAGCAGTAAGTGGTTCATGCGAAGGGACTTGTGTAATTGTGTGCCACCAGATGGGAAAAGCTGTTTTGTATGTGGACAGCATGACCTCCTTTATTTATTCTTTTGTACTGGAATAGTTTCACAGTTGCCATGGCTTTTCAAGATGTGTGAGGTCTGGAGTAGAGATACAATTGTATATAGTAGAAGACATTTTTCAAAGAGCTGTAAGGCACAGCTTTACAATTATTGCAGTGGATAAAGTCTACCCAGTTCTACTATTTCCTCTGAATTAAGGAAGAAACTCTGTAGGCTCAGAGGAGATCTAAGATGACGTACTGGAGATCATATCACACCCTATAAGGGCAAAACCCAGAGTATGGAGGGAGGCAAAGTGACAGAAAACTCAGCAAAGTTCTCCCATAGAGAGGACACAGGGGAAGAATTTGCCTAAGAACAATATTTTGCCTCCATATCTCCACAAAAATCTCTCACTCTGGAAAAAGAACAAAGGAAGGGGTTACCACTTCAAACTGCTCCCTAGCCATTTGGTTTCCTTAGTAACTCTGATGCCATTTACTTCTCTGTTTGTGCAATACAATACACATTGCTCCAGGGGGCTATACAGTTGCAGATCTGAGTTAAAAGTTACAGAAAACAAAGTTAATTCTTGCACAGATGCCCATGGGGTTTCTCCATGAGAGAGCTGCACACTCTCTGGTTTCTCTCTGGCCCCAAATAGTCACCTCTTTGCAGAGGACTTCTGCATTGGTTCCCCATCTTCCATTTTCCCCTCCCCCAACTCTCTGCCCACTTTTGCTCCTCTCCAGACACTTGCATGTATGGGACTATCACACTCATTTTTGAAGATGTACTGTAAGCCTTTAAGAACTGATTAGTAGGAATGGCCTCTGCAGCCCAGATAAAAACAAGATTATCCTGCAGAGGGTATTAGTGAAAAGGCCTCAGACCAGCCAGCATCAACAATTAGTTAGCTGGAAATAACTATTAACTCAAAACCTCCTAGAGTAGGTCAAATGACCTATTCTGCATAATAGAGTTGATAGATTTGGGCACATTTTGTTGAAAATACGATTCCTTATTTTTTTTTCAACTGATCTGCTCTAAAAGTAGCCAAGGAGGAGCTAGCTATGGCAATTAGATCCTGATTCAGCAAGGCATGGAAGCAAGAGTGATTTTAAGCATGTGACTAGTTCCACTGAAATTATCTGACTATTGTTGTGCTAAAAATTACACTTCTGTTTAAAAATTTTATTGGACTGGGCCTCTGGTGGGGCACTTATTACCAAGTGAAAAGGAAACAAATCAGGGTATCAGTTAACCCAGACTCTTACCTGGTTTTTAAACCAAACGCTCCAGTGTCCACACACAAAAACCTACAAGCTGGGTTTATATGTGATTTGAACCTACACTTTGTGACCTAACTGGGGTATATATTAAAGCCTGAGTTTCAGTTTAACCTGGGTTGTCACGCACCCACCTACCTTTCAGTGCAGACGCAGGCTATAACTCAGGCTTCCAAACTTACAGTGCCTTCCCACAATCCTCCAATATCCTTTTTTTTTTTTACTTTCTACCTCATCCTTCTGCACCAGCAGTCGCCTATCGGTTTATTCAGTCTCAGAGTTTATGGCGAGAAGGGACTGTCCTGTATATCTCCACCCAGTGCCCACACAACAACTGAAATTAGACCAAAATAGTATAACCCACAGGAGACTAGACTATTATATGCTATAATCTTAGAATAAGTGGGATTTAGGTGAGGACCAGTGTCCTGCACTATAAGGAAATGATTAAGAGAACTATACCCAGATAACCCGGTCAGTAACTTAAACCCACATACTGCAGAGGAAGGCAAACAATTTTTAGGTCACTGCCAAACTGACCTGGAGGAGGTGCAGGGTCTGGGATGGAGGTTGGGTGCAGAAGGGATCTTGGGTAAGGGATTGTGGAGCAGGGGAGGGATTGTAGGATTTGGGAAGGAAATTTTGTGAAGGAGGGGGTTGTGACCTGGGAGGGGACTGGGGAGTAGGATAAGGTGTGGGGTCTGGGAGGAGGTATGAGTATATGCATGCAGGGTCAGGGCAGGCAGGGAACCTGCTCATGGGTCCTGCTAGGCCTCAGGCCAGAGCTGGCAGCTTGGAGCCAGATCTATATTTTGTCTGCCACTCGTTTAAATCCTACATTCTACATGGGCTACTGTAGAGCCTCATCCCAGGGGGCTGCTAGTAAGTCAGTGACTCCTACAATCATTTTTTTTTCTGTGGGGTCAATAATGCGCTTTGGAAAAAATAACCCCAACTATACATACAATATGATGGGGGCTAATTTACCTACAACTAATCAGGAAAGAGATCTTGGAGTTATCATGTATAGTTCTCTGAAAACATCCACACAGTCTGCAGCAGCAGTCAAAAAAGCCAATAGGATGCTTGAAATTATTAAAAAAGGGATAGAAAATAAGATGAAGACTATCTCAAAAGGGTATGTCTACACTACAGCGCTAATTTGAACTAACGCATCCAGACTAAAATACTAGTTTGAATTAGCGTTTTGCTAATTCGAATTAGCATGTCCACACAGAGTGGACCCTGAACTGGGCTTAAGGATGGCCAGAAGCAGTGCTGGCAGGGCATCAGATGAGGACTTAGAGCATGGAGCTGCTGTCTCAGGCTAGCCGAGGGCTGTAGTTAAAGGGTCCCGACCCCCACTCCGGACAGACAGTTCTCAGGGGTGCAACGTTTGCAAAGCAGTCCTGGTTTGGATTGCCCTGAGTGCCCACACTGGGCACAACACAGCACTCGGCCATCAGCCCGGCTGCACTTGCCGCAGGCTGCCATCTGGGGAGAGGGAGCAAATGGGGGGCTGCAGGAGAGCTTCCACCCCCAGAAGCCCGCAGAGCCAGCCCAGTCCTCCCCATCAGGGGCTCGTGCCCCAATCCTCCCTCACCTCCTTCCACTTACCCCTCCCTAACCCCCCTTCCTGATGTACAAAATAAAGGACAATTGTGTTCAAAAATAGAATCTCTCTTTATTGAACAAAACTGGGGGAGACTGGGAAAAGGAGGTGGGAGAGGGAAAGAGAGAGGCTGGGAGAGGGGAGGGCAACTAAAATGATCAGGGGTTGGGAACAGGTCCCATATGAAGAGAGGCTAAAGAGACTGGGACTTTTCAGCTTAGAAAAGAGGAGACGGAGGGGGGACAGGATAGAGGTCTCTAAAAGCAGGAGTTGGGTGGAGAGGGTGCATACAGAAAAGTTCTTCATTACTTCCCATAATAGAAGGACTAGAGGACACCAAAGGAAAGGAATGGGTAGCAGGCTTCAAACTAGTAACAGAAAGTTGTTCTTCACAAAGCAAAGAGTCAACCTGTGGAACTCCTTGCTGCCGGAGGCTGTGAAGGCTAAAATTGGAACAGAGTTTAAAGGGAAGTGAGATCAAGTCATGGAGGTTGGGTCCATGGAGTGGTATTAGCCGGAGGGTAGGAGTGGTGTTCCTGCCCAAGGTTTGTGGAAGGCTAGAGAGAGATGGCACGAGACAAATGGCTTGGTCACTGTCTTCGGTCCATCCCCTCCAGGGTTCCTAGGGTTGGTTGCTGTCGGCAGACAGGCTACTGGGCTAGATGGACCTTTGGTCTGACCCAGGACGGCCATTGTAAGCTCAGGGCTCAGGGTCGGGGGTCTCAGTGGACCCCCTTGATTCTCTTGCACACCTGTTCCTGGGTGGCCAGGCTGGCAGCTCTCCTGCCCTAGCCGGCCACTTTCCTGTGCCTAGTGCGGAGATCGTGGACGAGGTCCACGATGTCCGCACTAGCCCAGGCGGGTGCCCGCCTCTTGCGGTCCCGGGCAAGCTCCCGGGAGCCGCCAGCCTGGTTCCGGGAAGAGGGGGAGGGCTGGGGGGGCATCGGGTGGCTGGCTCGATCCGTGCCAGGTGCAGGGTCTGCTGGCTGGGTGCTGGCAGGCTTGCACCTGGCACGGGCACCGTAGCCAGCCCGTGCCCCTTTAAGAGGTCTGGGGCCAGGAGGGGGGCAGTAGAGTTTCCCTGGTGTTGGCCAGAGTGGCCACCAGGGAAACCTGGGGAGGGCTAGCCTCCCACTAGTTCGAATTAAGGGGCTACACATCCCTTAATTCGAACTAGCTAGTTCGAACTAGGCTTAATCCTGGTGGAATGAGGATTACCTAGTTCGAACTAACGGAGCGCTAGTGTAGCATCTATGAAAGTTAGTTCGAACCAACGTCCATTAGTTCGAACTAACTTTGTAGTGTAGACATACCCCTAGAGACTTTTAAAAGAAATTTACAATTTATATAGCCCCAGGTCAGACATGGGACTAGACAGGTTGGACCTTCCTAAACTGAGATTCTCAGATCTAGCAACATTTGGGATCCTGCCTGCCGGAACATGAAATAATGTGAAGGAGACCTTCACTGGCAAAGGTCTCCCGTTTGCCCCACATAGGGCAAAAAGGGTTGGATTTTTCAAAAAATGAAATAAAAGAGAAATATTTGCCATTGACTTGGTGGGCTGCTGAGCTGGGACGTAGCTGCTACTGAGCAGGCAAATGGAGAGAGAGAGAGAGAGAGAGAGAGAGAGATGGAATAAAGCCTACGAAGGAGATAAAAGTAATTTTTCTTTATTTTCCTAGGCAAAAAAATGATACTGTCTTACATTGCCTTTTCAGGGCATCCTACTGTGTTGGAGCCAGGTTCCCACCCAGGCCTCTTGTGGTAAAGCTCTTGAATCCACAGGGAAAAGGACACATAGAACAATTTCAGCCACAGGTTGGAGCAGAACCTCGTGGTGCAGAGGCAGATGCTGGAGCCCAGTAGGGAAAGGGAGATGAGGGAGGATGGATTGGAGTGGAATGCTTTCAGCACAACAGGGAGAGAGCCGGATTACACAGTGGAGGGACCTGTCTGAGCAATCATTTAGCCTGAAAGCAGCAGACTTCAGCACCACTCTCACTCCCTACTAGTGTATAGACTGTCCCTGGGCAACTCTTGCCAATGGGCCTTCTGCCACACCACTGCAGCCGATGGACATTTCTGAGTGGGACATGAGGCAATGAGTGAACTCCTGAAACAGAAATGTGAATGGGCAAATCTACCTTGTTAATGTTGCTCCCTGTCATGTAAGTCCATTAATGGAAGTCAGTGTATTGTCATTGGTACTGCTGGATTTGTTTGCACTTCGAATGTTTCACTTCTTTTGACATTTTCACTACACAGCTGACAGCTGCACTGTGTTTGTTACCTATAAAGCTATCTTGGCTGCACAATCCATCAGTGATAGAAATGTAGCCGTGTTAGTCTGGGGTAGCTGAAGCAAAATGCAGGACAATGTAGCACTTTAAAGACTAACAAGATGGTTTATTAGACGATGAGCTTTCATGGGCCAGACCCACTTCCTCAGATCAAATAGTGGAAGAAAATAGTCACAATCATATATACCAAAGGATACAATTAAAAAAATGAACACACATGAAAAGGACAAATCACATTTCAGAACAGGAGGGTGATACGGGGGGGGGGGGAGAAGGAAGGAAGGTAAGTGTCTGTGAATTGATGATATTAGAGGTGGGGAGAGTGGGATGTCTGTGAGCTAATGGTATTAGAGGTGATAATTGGGGAAGCTATCTTGGTAATGGGTAAGATAGTTTGATTGTTTGTTCATTCCTTCCCGGAGAGTGTCGAATTTTAACAGGAATGACAGTTCAGAGGATTCCCTTTCAAGTGCAGATGTAAAAGGTCTTTGTAGCAGAATGCAGGTGGTTAAGTCGTTGAGAGAGTGTCCTTTCTGGTTAAAATGGAAAGAGACTGTTTTTTCTTTGTGATCTTGTCTGATATCTGTTTTGTGGGCATTAATCCTTTGGCGCAGTGTCTGAGATGTGTGAGTGTTTGAGAACCACAAAGAGACAAGACATTTAAACCACAGTTTTAAATAAAGTCCCATAATAACAAAAGACAAATTGATGGATATGGTACAGGCGCATCACATTCCTTCATATCACTTTTCCCCATGTAAAGCAAGGGTATGGGCACACATGATAGCCCTGACTTCCCTGGCTCTCAAGTACACTTTCTTGATACCTGAATTAGATCTAAAAATGAGCACTATGTTTAAAAGATCCCTTCCCCTATACACACACACACACTCCCTTATTCTCTGTCTTTTTCCTTGCCTTATGTTGTGCAGTATGCGGCACATTCAGGTTACTTAAATAGAGTGCTAATAGTCTGATAATTAATATTATTGTATCATACATGCCGAGGTGGAGTCAAGGCTGGCCCACAACATTTTGGCACCTGAAGGCAGGGAGCTCAAATGATGCCCCATACTCCCTCGCTTAGGCCAAAACTTTGAAAGTTCTCAATTCTGCCTTCTTCCTGTTATACTCCTCTCATTGTACTGTGCATCTAGAGCAGAGAAAATACATATGCACCAGCAGCAGACAATTTTCTACACTCTGGGTCCTAGTGCCCCCCCCCCCCCACACACACACACGTACACAGTCTGGCACCTGAGGTAGCTGCCTCAGTTCACCTCATGGTAAGGCCAGCCCTGGATGGAGTCTTAAGGGTTACAATCATGTGTTAGAAATATGCTCCTAAAATGATTTGACAGGCAACACTTAAGCTCAGCCTGAACTCGAAAAGGACTGTTGGTTAGCCGATTTGACTGCATCACCATTGTAAATGAACCAAAGTGAGACACCAGAGTCAATGAAAAGGGCAGTGATATGTAAATTAAGTAAAGTCATAAGGCAAGCAGATGTGTGTGTGGGGGGGGGGGACGGACACTTATCACTTAAACTCAATGGAAGATGGAGACTAACTGAACCCCCAGGAAAACTTTTTGACTTTTGAGTCAGAGTCAATGAACCTTGGAAGATATGAGCAGAGACAAGAAGCCATTTTGTTATCCATTATTGAATGGATACATGGGGCCAGAGCATTTGCACTCAGAAAAGTGGATCTTTTCAATGAAGGGATTTGGAAATCTCTGGAAACTAATTGTAGGTAAGATACATGCTTAGGTCACCATTGTACTGTAACTTGTTGAAGTTAAGTATGAGTCACCAGAAAGCGTGTTTTGTTTTAGCCATAATCATAACTGTATCTAAAATTCTTACTTGTTAATTAACTTACTAACTTTGTTAATTAACTTACTCTTGTTTTTACTACAAAACAGCCCAGTGCTGTGAATATAACTGATGGGTAAAAAATCCTCAGACAAACTAACAGGCTAGGGTAGCTCTGTCTCTCTGGAGGAAGCAGACTTGAAAGCTTTTGTGCCAATCTACTAAGAAGGACTGGACACTGTAGGGGAGATGGCTTAGGGAGACTTGGGACTGGAAGATCAGTGGATGTCACAGCAGGGTTGTTGGCAGGGAGACAGAAGAATCAATGAGGCTAGAGTGCTGAAATCTGAATTGTATAAGACACCTTGCCTGCTTTCTTTTTGTGGGAGAGTTAAACCAGGGGTTGACACACAGAATTATTCAAACACAGGCAAGATTTCCATGCCTCCAAGGAATTCAGGGCATAGAACTGAACTGAATCCAGACGGGATCATGAGTAAATAAAGGGAAAAAGTGTATCCAGTCATGACCAGGGTATTTTTCTTTATTTTTGTGGTTTGGTTTCAACTGCTCTGTGTGAATGTATGCATCCCCCATTCATCATCTAAGAGTTGTTCCCAGAGATTTTCTCTGTGTTTAATTTGTTTTACTTAGTTGCTCTGTAATACCCAACAATCAAATATGCTTTATTAAGTATAGCTTTTGTTATGTAATAAAAATTGCTTTTTAAGGTGATTATTTGATTCTTGTGTCCTGGAAAGTACAGGAGATCTGTCTGTGTGTGTCTGTATGCCTCAGGCTAAGAGATCAGCTACCATAGACTGCAGCTTGTTTTTCCTCTTTGCTTTTTCAAGTTCTCTTATGGCAGAAAAGCTTGGGGTACTCCCAGGGGGGTGTAATTCAAGTCCCCCCCCATTTTTTAGGGTAAATCACTTGATGGTGCCGGCTACCCCCCAAAATCAGTAAACCTGTGACTCTCGGGAGTTTTTGTAAGCAGAGTCTGTAGAGACAAGGTATATTTAAATTCTTTGTGGGCTCTTCTGCACTCGGAGTACCACAGTGGGGATCAGACAAAGACAGAAAATAATCAAGATCATTCTAGAGCAAATGATAAAAAAGTAGAACATTTGCAAAGTGCGAAAAGCATTGGTGCTACCCTTGCTCCATTCCACAGTTAATGAGTGGGCAAACTCTAGTAGATATATTGGATTAGGAACACTGAAGAGGTACCACTGATCCAATAAAAATCAATCTAACATTTTGGTTTCAGGATGTGGAAGTTCTAATCTCTAGCTGATCATCCTTGGTCTTCCTCATAGTGTGGTTCCTTAATGCTGTAGTTCTGCTCCAGAACTTCAACAGTTTTAGGAAAGTGGGATACTTGGTTGTTGTTTTGTTTAATTTAGAATATGGAGGTAATGTTTGCGGAAGACACTGCACGGACAGCCTTAGAGTCTGAAAACTTCCATTTAGCTTCAGACCAGGCAGTGCTAACTACCCACATTTCCCCACTACTGTGCATCAACCCTGAACTAGAGGAAACCATTTTTATCAGTGAAAGAATAAAATCAGCCTTCAATCAGCTGTCCTTGACCTCCTTACTGAAATTGTAAAAAGGGTGTCAATTAGTGTCAAATGAGGTACTGTTTTGTGAGGATTGTCTGCTAGAAATAGGATTTAAACCATCAATTCATTTCACAAAGGCCATTAATAAGCCTTCAGATGATAATGAAAAGTGGAACTCTTATTGCACTACAGCTTTGGGGGAAATTAATACTGTAAACTAGAAACACTCATTAATGACATAGCAGGGGAATGCCTAATAAGTCAGCATTTCATTAAGAATTATCAGCATACTTTATAAATATAAAATAATTCTTAATACACATGCACATTTCATGAAGAGCTATGAAAAATATTGAGAAAGAGAAGATGTCAGTAATTTACCTTGGCTTTAGGAAAACATGAGAAAGTATTGAAGAAAAGAGAGTGACTATGTTATGTGGAAAGTTTCTGTTTAAATGGATATTGCTGAAACAATTCAACATGCAATTTTTCTTTATACAACAAAAAAAGAGAAGCACACAACTAGAATCATATGAACTAATTTGCATACACTATACCTGCAGTAAGATACATACTTCAAATCAAGGAATCTGGTTTGTATTAAATAATATTTGAGAATGTCAAATACAGAATGATAGAAATACGTTGGTTATGCAGTGTGGCCCACTATGAACTGGACTGAGATCATGAACTCATTACATATTAGGCACTTCATAGCCATTAGTGACTCTTATCCTTGACCGGATTTAAACCTCTGATTAAAAGTGAATCTGTTACAAAAGTCGCCTCCATGATTTCCCTGTGCCATCCATTCACTCAATGGCATATCTAATAAATCAGTAGAAAAATATTAGTTATAGGTATTTTTTCCCTAAAGGAAGAGATTTACAAGCCTGCTTCAAAACATTGATGAAATGTAAGATGTTTTCTTTTTACTAAGTACATCAAGAATGTTCCAACCTTCTGAAGCTTAGGATAAAGTAAGAGTGCTACCATTTTCTAGTAAACTACTTATGAAGAAACAGTGTATTATTTTCTCCAAATATGCATATCCTTTAATTTTCTATGCAGTTAATTGGCTTAATAGTTTACATAATACTCCTGTTGTGTTCATTTTCTGAAATATCTACTAATTTCTTGCATCTTGTATTAAAGGCTACAGAAAGATCTTGGAGTCATTGTGGATAGTTCTCTGAAAACATCCACTCAATGTGCAGCGGCAGTCAAAAAAACAAATAGAATGTTAGGAGTCATTAAAAAGGGATAGAGAATAAGACAAAAAATATCTTATTGCCTCTATATAAAACTATGGTAGGCCCACATCTTGAATACTGTGTACAGATGTGGTCACCTCATCTCAGAAAAAAATATATTGGCATTGGAAAAGGTTCAGAAAAGGGCAACAAAAATGATTAGGGGTTTGGAACGGGTGCCATTTGAAGAGAGATTAAAAAGACTTGTACCTTTCAGCTGATACAGGTCTATAAAATCATGACTGGTATAGAAAAAGTGAATAAGGAAAAGTTATTTACTTATTCCCACAATAAGGCTATGTCTACATTATGGAATTTGGGAATGAGTCTGCTCTTCCGCTTTTTTTTTTTTTTTTTTTTTTTTTGCGGACAAGCAGACATGCTCTTTCAGAAGCTCCATCTTCCTCCTCTCACAAGAAAGAAGGGCTCTTCCAAAAGAAGAGGCTTTTCCCAAAATACGCCCAGTGTAGTTGGGCCAAATTTCAGAAAAGCCTCTTCCAAATGTGCATACCTTTTTCCAATAGTTCATTGTAGTATAGGGGGTCACCAAATGAAATTAATAGGCAGCAGGTTTAAAACAAACAAATGAAAGTTTTTCTTCATTCAGCACACAGTCAACCTATGGAACTCCTTGTCAGAGGATGTGGTGAAGGCTAGAACTTTAACAGGGTTCAAAAAATTGCTAGATAGATTCATGGAGGTTAGGTCCATCAATGGCTATTAGCTAGGATGGGAAGGAATAGAGTCCCTAGTCTCTCTTTCTCTGGAGGTGGGTGACTGGGGAGGGATCACGTGAGGATTACCTGTTGTGTAATTTACCTTCTGGAAAATCTGGTATAGGCCACTGTTCACAAACAGGACACTGAGCTAACTAGACCTTTGGTCTCACCCAGTATGGTCATTCTTATGTTCTTACTTCCTTCATTGTTACATTCATGTAACTGAGGCCAGCAACTTAAACCCATCTCTGTGAACGTCTTTCATTAACTGTATGTCTTAATCAATCAAGAGTTGATACAATGAAAGTTACACACCCAGGTGTAACTCTGCCTCTTCTTTATTTATTATGATACAATGGGGTGAACCCTCTGTCGGTGTAAATTATCACAGGCCATCTATTTCAATGACATAATCACACTTTCTACCCACTGAGTCTCTGCCCTAATATTTTTAATTTCATCGACATACAGTTCTTCATAATAGACCATATGATGCATAGTGATGCACTTTTTCTACAACCTTGGATTCACAGATGCAGCATCTTGCCCTCCCGCATGATATTCTGCATATTCCAGACAACTAGTGCTTGATAATTATTTCCATAAAAAGCATACAATAAACCATACTTACACCAAAATAAAGCCGAGTAAGTGTAACAGTGTAGTGAAATACTGAAATTTGTTGCCATTTATATTATTTGCAACTGTTAGCTCCTTAAGTAACTATATGATCCCAGATTGAACCCACGGCAAGTTATTTGTGCATCTAAATTAGCTTTCTAGCTAGCTTTATACAAAAATAATAAAATACTTGTCAATGACATGGTGACTAAAGAAATACTAGAAAACCTACCATTAAAAAGGAAACATAAAACATTTTGCATAACCTTAGGGAAAAGGAAAAAGACAGAAGAGATAACATCATGCTACTTAGCAACTTGCCATGCATCAGGAGTGAAGAACAACAATTGAATGGAAGGGATAAATTCCCAAAGACAGACAAGTTTTTTGTATTGCAATTTAAATCCCAAACACTTGGAGAAACCCTATCCTGATGGTGAATATCACTAGGTCGGTCGCTGGCAGACACTGGTAGATATTTTGAATAGAATTGAAGAAGAAAGATAACTGAGGGAAAAGGAGAAGCAGAGGAACTGATTGAGATGACAAAGAGCAGAGAAAGGAATTGAAAAGAAAAGGAAGAAAATATGAAGAGATAATGAGGAAAAAGAAGGAAAGAGGAAGATGGAGAAAAAAGGAAGAGGAGACAAGGGACAGATAAAGAAAATGAAAACTGGAATAAAGAAGAGAATAAGCTGGAAACAGGAAAGAATCAGAGATTAGAAAGGTAAAGGGGAAAGAAAAGGAAGAAAAAAAAAGGGAGGAGGAGCGTGGCAATAAAAAGAAGACAGAAAGGGGAGGAGTGGAGAAGAAGAAGAAACAGGAAAAGGGAAAAACACTGCCAAGATCACAGTCCTACCCGTTTGTAATTATAATAAGTATCAGCCAGATGCTGATAGAGAGCATTAGGAAACAACATTTTGCTTGGTTAAATGGAAAACTATTGGCATCATGGTATTTCACATATGATAAACATCCTGAATGCAATATTTGATCTTATTCCAGGGACACACTATCATTTGAAAATGTCACCAACCAATTGCTATATTTCACAGATTTTTTATAATTTTAATTTCATTTCCTGCACTAGGAAATTCTTAATCCAGATACACAATGATTTAGGTGGGAATGAAATTCGGATGCTATTTAAAGCAATGTCTCACAATCAGTCCATAAAAAAATTCTACTTGAAGCTGAAACATTTTTCTCAGACCATAGAACTATACCTATTCCATACTTTTTATCCTTCAACAAAAATAATTCAGATAATTAGGAACCCATATTTAGCGAATTACTTATTTATCTGATGGCCTTCAGGCAGAGGCTATTAGGGATAGTGCTGGTGGCACATCTACTTGCCTTTTGCTTTTATAGTGCTACAGCATTAATTTATTCTATTATTCTAACCAAAGACATACGAACACAGATTTTTTCCCCCTCTTTATTAGCAAGCCTTATAATTTGTAAGTTAAGAATGGAATGAAGTAAAACGATTCCATATCATAAAATGAGTGGACGTGCCAGGCTAGATTTAAAAAATGGTGCTTATGTTGGAATAAATTGTTTGTCTTTTAGATTTATTTACAGCCTGTCTATAATTTATTTACAGCCTATCCATTGATCTTTAAGAGAGTTTTAATTAGTAACAAATATATGCCAGGGAGCCAGCAGATGTGAATTAAAGTGGGACATGGATATTTTAAACTTGTGCCTTTTCCTACACCTTCCACTGGGTGCTGGAGATTTAAATTCCACCTGTTTTGAATTCCTTGCATGTTAAAAGAGCTAGTAGATTGTAAAGCTATCAGAGAATATAGGTTCAGGGATTTTAAAGTCAGAAGAGAACACTGTGTTTTGATCAGCTAGTTCAGGGTTGGCAACCTTTGGCCCATGGTCCACCAGGATAATCAGATGGCGGGCTGCAAGACATTTAGTTACATTGACCATCCCCAGGCATGAGCACCCACAACCCCCAGTGGTCACAGTTAGTCATTCTGAGCCCCTAGGGAACGTGGGGGACCATGCCTACCCACAGTCCCTGTAAACAAAATGTCTCACAGCTCTCTAAGGGTATGTCTACACAGCAAAGTTATTTCAAAATAACAGCCATTATTTCAAAATAACTTTACTAGCATCTACACAACCAAACCGCTATTTTGAAATTAATTCGAAATAGTGGAGTGCTTATTTTGAATTTGGTAAACCTCATTCTATGAGGAATAACGCCAAATTCATAATAGCTATTTGGAAATAAGTGCTGTGTAGACACTTATATTGAAATAGGGGGCCTCCAGCCTTCCCAGGGTGCCCTGGTGGCCACTCTAGCCTCAACCAAGAACACTCCTCTCCCTACCCCCTCCCTGGAGTCCTTAAAGAGATTGACTCTGGGCACTCCAAGCCTGCCAGCCCAGAGCCAGCAGCCACTGCCCCTGACCCAGTGGCCCCAAAACATAAGCCAGCAAGCCACTGGCAGCCAGCCCTCCACCACTCCCCAGGAGTAGTCTGCCAGCTCCCAGGAGCCTGCCAGGGCCCAGAGAAGGTGGGAGCCTTCCTGGTCCAGGGTGGAGACCATGGACCTTATTCAGGTTTGGGAGGGATGCTCCCGACATCCATGATCTCTACACTAGAAGGAGGAACGCAGCTGTTTGTGGCAGGATAGCTGCCAGCCTGGCCACCAAAGGCCACATGCAAACCTAGGAGCAGGTTTGCATGAAAATCAAGTTGGTCCAGCGAGACCCCGCCCCCCCGAACCCTGAGCCCTGAGCTTCCCCCTTCCAGCTTTCTCCTCCCAGGTTTCCCCCTCACCTCTCCCACCCTTTCTTCTCCCCACTTCCTCCTTCTTTCCCCAGTCTCAAAGTTTCATCCCCCCCCCCAGTTTTGTTAAATAGAGAGAGTTTGTGTTCATAAAAATACATATATTTTATTTGACAGCAGGAAGGGGGTTTAGGGAGGGGTAAGTGGAAGAACATGAGGGAGAAATGAGGCACAAGCCCCCAGTGGGGCAGACCCCAGGGAGGCTTTTAGTGCTCCTCAGGTTAGAAGTTCTCCGCAGGGCCTCCTGGATACTGACAGCCCCCTGATGGACCTCCCGGATGGCAGCCTGCAGAAAGTGCAGCCAAGCCCTGAGCAACACATCCAAAAGAAGCACCAGAGTGCCCAGGGGCAGCTCCAGCTCTGTGTTGCAGAGTGCTGTCGTGTCCCACGTGAGGGCAAGCAGAGCACGCAGAGACAAAATGCTTTGCTGTCCCTCATCGAGGTAGGCAAGCAAGCAGTGAAATCTGAGAACTGGCTGTCCAGGGGGAGTCCCTTTAAGCATAGGCCTCGGATAGCCTCAGGCAGGAGCCACACAAAGTAACTCCTGACCTGATGCCCTGCCGGATCTGGTTCCGGCCAGCCTTAAATGTGATTCAGCGTCCACTCAGTGTGGACGCACTATTTCAAAATAGCAAAAAGCTATTTCGAAATGCATTTTGCGTGTAGACGTGTTATTTCAAAATAAACTATTTCAAATTAACTATTTCGAAATAACATATTTCATAATAATGCTGTAGTGTAGACATACCCCAGCAGTTTACCTTGATAGGCTGTGTGCTGAAGATCTAGTCTGCTCTAGCGGAACAGGACTCAATTTCATCTCTTTTGCAGATCACTTCTGAATGGAGCCCAATTTGTTATGATCACAAGGACTTGCTTGTCCCACGTTTAAAATTGTAGGAATATTATCATGGGCCCAGCCGCTCCTAGTCACGTTCCTTGTCCATGTTGAAACTGAAGTTTATTCACATGAGTGAGGTTTTCACATGAGATCAGTTGCTATATTGGCATGGGGGTGGGGGAAGGTGGGAGAGGGGAAAGAGCTTCTATTCCTCATACTGGTGTTTTGCCACTAACATTATGGTATCAGTCTCTTAGGCTTAGGCTAAAAATACCACAGTGAATTTGAGCAATTATCTGTGTTAATAAGAGCTGCTCATGTGAGAAAGGGTTTTCCAGTCCCAGACAGAGTATATTTTCACAATTTTTAAGCAGGAAAAAGCATTAATAAATTATATTCTCTGGTGAAATAATTTGGTGAAGTTACTCCAACAGGGCATTCGGCAATCTATGTTGATGTAATATTGGGATTTGGATTTTGGTTCAAGGGTTTTTGGATATGGAACTTTGGTTCAGATATTTCTCAGCCCAGACATATGATGAATCGATATAAACCACCAACATGTTTTCTAATCAACATGAGTAATTTGCGTTTACATTTGCAAGTGTTTCAAAATAAACAATGCGATCACTAGAAGTATATGTCAGAATTTGGGATTTTCACCCACCCTTATATATCTATACCTATCTTCCTTTTTTTTCCCCCTCTGTGCACACGATATAAAATTCCATTAGATAACAAAATAATTCCTCTAAAGATTAAGATGAATATTATTTTTCTGGGGTAAAAAAATCTGAGGAACTTGTGTAATTAAAGTTACACTCACTTCAGCAACTGTTTCATGTGCCTTTGTATTAAATCAAGATAAAATGACAGTTGTAAGAAAACAGGTAAGAAATGATCCCATATTTGATTTTGATAGTTCTTTGTGATCAGTCATGACTGATGTATTTTAACTGGACTTTTTGTTCATGTCTATAGAAATAATTAGGGGGTTGCTGATAACATTCAAATAAGCCTTGGTGACAGTTTGTTCAGGTTCATTAGAGTGCAGAAAATAAAATGAGTGCATTGCTACCACAAGCTCTGCATTAAAAGCACAGTGTTTTTATTCCCCCAGTGGCTTTGCTAAAGGTACTGTACCATGGTGATTGCAAGCATGTGATCACAACAAAAGTCTCGTATGACTCCCATAAGCAACTCAGCATGAGTAAGCAATTCCAAGCACCATCCAAAGCTACATTCCAGTAAGAGATTATCATTTCTGTGCAGCCTCGTGAGTCATGCCCCCGTTCCTCAACAAAGACATCATTGTTATCAATCCCTTTTTATGGATAGTTTTAATGAATGTCACAATGAACTTTTTAAAAACAATCTTGTATTTCTTATGGACAATATTTACAATTATATTTCTTGTCAGTTCCTATTTTGGTTGTGAAGGATGATGAGTACGTGCTAATTTGTATAATGGACAACAGATAAACTAATCCCAGGGCAGCATTCCATCTGCACTGGCTTAATGCATTTTAAAACAAAGCAAACTCTTTCAGAGAAATTCAGCCCTTCAGCTCTCACAAAAAGTCCAGGTATTTTTGGTTTTCTATAGGAGGAATGAAATTCATTTTCCTATCAATAGGCATGTAGGCAACACAGTCTTTCTAGATCTACAGTTCCAATGCATATGTTGGTACAGGAGGGGCTGCAGGGCAAATCCATATGTTAGAGCCCCCTTTTTACATTGTCACTGATCAGCAAATGGGGGCCATTTTCACACAGTCTTCCACAAAATATTTGTCCCCACTTGTTGAAAACTCTAAAAATTGATATTTTTCACTCAGCTCTAATACTTCCATAGGTGTCCAATCAGCTCCCATTAAAGATTATGGGAGTTTTCCTCTTGATTTCACTGGGCACTGGATCAGGGCTTTGGACTGCCTTCGATACTTTAATGGTGTTCAAGGAAGTAGAGATAAGTGTAACAGGGTTCAAATTACAGTATTTTAAACATCACTTCTGAATCTGACTTTACAACTCCATGTCTCTGATTTGGGCTTTTTGGGCCACAAGGTCTTTGCAAATATGGATTCAGTGTCTGTTCCCCCACCAGCACTTTCTTCTATATCAACTTATTTGGAGCTAGAGCAGTTACCCCTCTGCAGAAGATGAGCTCTTGTTGTTCTCAGGGAGAGAAAATTCTCCATAGTATGTACGTATACCTCCCTGACCTGTGTGAATTTCTTACTTTGGTCATAACTTAGCCACTTTTACTCACCTTGTTTACAGTCCTTAGCTCCATCCAGCTCAATTGTGGGTAAGGCAAAAGTAGCTCTACACATTCTTTCAGTCTTTCCTGATCTTGAGCCATCTGGAAAGGTGACTTGAGGCCTGACTGAGGTTACTGCAACCACAGGATTTCTCATGCTCACTGCAGTTGCAGTAATTGCTCCCCAGGGACTGTCTTGATGACAGGGCATAACAGGGAACATCATATTCTGGCCTCCCCTCCTTTAGCCACCATCATGCTCTCTCTCTGCCCTGGAATGCCCCCAATCTGAGTCATTGCTGATATTCTCTGCAACATAGGGGCTAAAATAGAAAGAAGCTATCAACCAAGTCACCATTGGCCCCTTTAGGACTGGTCTGAGATTCTTTTGCATGAATCTGGCCCTCTAACTCCACTCTCTTTTGTTATCTTATTATAGATAAGTATTCAGGGCAACTGGTCTCTTTAAAGACTTTGGCATAGATCCACAAAGACAGTAATGCCCTAACTCCCATTGAAATCATCTAGACCATTACAGAATAATGGGAGACATAATGAGGAGTTTACCGAAGTATAATAAAGGTAAGGCCCAACAGACCAATGTAACTACTTAGAAGATAATGAGTAGTCCTGTGGCACCTTAGAGATTAACAAAGATATATGTATAGCGTCATGAGCTTTCATGGGCAAAACCCACTTTTTCAGATGAGCTTGAGTGATGTAAAAAGGAGGACACAGGACTATTTGTTGTTTTTAAAGTTACAGACTAACATGGTTACTCCTCTGAAGCATGTTAGAAGATGTTATTGAAGCTGAGGTGCAGCCTACTGGCAAAATGTGAAGAAGTATTGGTTGGACATGATTCTCATGTCCTTTGCCCGCGTCAGCACCTTTTCTAAAATGATTTAGTATCTTGTTTTATGAAATGAAGTACAGCTTGAAATGAAGTACAGCTGTGCATAATATAAGACAGAAAAGAGATCTCTGGTGGAAAAAAAATAAAGAAAAGAACTGAAAACATTTGTTATAATCCTGAAAATTTGTTACAGTAGCAAGTTCTTTGGAAACTTTGCTTACAAAATGTTACCTATATAGGTAGCTGGATACTTGACCGTACATGTTACTGTTACCTACCACAGCTAAATGGGACACCTGCAGTATGCTGTTAATTCCTGTCTTGAGTTCAAATGCTGTGCTGATACCAAACAGCCTCATGTAAGTCACTTCACTTTTCTGTTTGGGGATAATATGTGTAATACTTACTCACCTCACAGAGATATTGCAAGGCTGACTGATTAGACAATGGTTGGAAAGCACTTCAGACATAAAAATAACTAAATTCATGCTAAGAATTGTTATCACATTCAATCTGAGGTGAATGTTATCTCCAGTTTATATAAGGTGAAACTGAGGCAAAAATAGGCTAAGTGACTTGATCAAGGTCATAGTGACTGTTATTTTACAAATTTGGCATTAGCAAATTTCATTTGTAATCCTGCAAACTGTGGAACATCCTTCTTGATTACTAGGGCAATTGAAGTAATAAAACAACTCACAAGAGGTGCTCTGCACCTTCAACGGCTGGACCCATGTTAATTTCCAGAGTTATTATGTTTACAGGTGGCACAAATGGTCTATTATCCATGTGTTGTACTTGTAACTGTCTACTCAATTTACTTTATACCTCTGTGAAATTTGCATCTTTCTCCCAATGTTCTGAGGCTCCCCATTCATCTTTTTTTATTAAAAAAAAATAGAAAGTATAAAAACACATTTCAAAAACAATTTCAGTGTTAATTTAGCAAATAGGTTCCCCCAGAATGGTATTAACACTTCTATATGTAGCCTTTACAGGATTATTTAGCAGATGTTTCAAGGTCTGTGTCCCATTTTGCATTGTTAATGTTTTTTGTTATTGTTTCCTTGCTTTGCCCTTTCTATTAGAAATGCAGGTTAATCCATAACCTGCTTCTCTGAATTTTTATTGTAGAAAATGAAGATCATTTTAATTATTACCTTTAAAAATAAGTCAATATCTAATTTGTGGGTATGTTGGGGCATGCACAGGCTTTCTGTTGAATTCATTTATGTGCATCTACTATTAGACAGTGTTTTGAAAAGGTACAATATACCTTTCAGTATTACACTGCCTGTCTTGTAAAAAATACTGTAGCATGAATGTCATCAAGCAAGATTTTCACTGTATTATTTTCTTTCCATGATACACATTTGTTGGGTGTCTTTTCATTCAATATTTAAATGGTGGATTAAGTTCATATTCACTTCAACTTTGATGCACAAATGTCTCATTTACATGCCCACAAACATATATCTGCTCTTGCACGCCCTGAGTTGTGCACATACCTATGCATGCACAAATCCAAGTTTGTGTGCATATATGGGTGTCTGCAGGTGCACAGGCTTAGTACACGCAGAAGTCACACACTTCTGTGTGTGCACTTTTGAAATTCTGCCTATTGTATCTTTTGCTCTTTAAACAAAAAACTTAACATTAAGGAACTTCATGGGCCCAGTGACATCCAAAAAATAGTGTTTAATCATTATGTATGACATGCAAAATGTGACTGCATAGATAAACTGCAGCTCCATCAGGGTTCAGGTATCCTGAAACTTACAGATAGTTTATACGGACCACTAGAAGAAGGTATACTATCCAATTCCTAGACATGACATGACACTGACTCTCAATTTTTATCAGCTATATGGTACCCTTCATCTGTGTGCTGCATTCTGATAAATAGTGGACAATTTGGGCAGGGATTGAAAAAAGCCCCAGTGGATATAAAAGCTGTTCTCTTTTATTATCCATAGAAAATGTGTTCCACTAAATATCTTTGGAAGCCTTCTGCATCAGATTCAAACATCATGCTTTCACCTGCATAACTTTGCACCTACTTACATTTCTGCTCTAATTTTTCTCTCTCTTTGGCTGTGTCCAGACTCAGGGTTTTTTTCGGGAAAAGTAGCCTTTTTCCGAAAAAACTTCACCTGCATCTAGACTGCAGCCGCGTTCTTTCAAAATTAAATCGAAAGAACGCAGCTTTTCTTTTGACGGCGGTAAACCTAATTTCACGAGGAAGAACGCCTTCTTTCGAAAGTGCTTCTTTCGAAAGAAGGCGTTCTTGAATGTAAATAGGGCTTCTTCGAAAGAGAGCATCCAGACTCATTGGGTGCTTTCTTTCGAAAAAGCGTCTTGCTCTTTCGAAAGTTCCGCGTGCAGTCTAGACGCTCTCTTTCGAAAGAGGCTCTTTCGAAAGTATCTTTCGAAAGAGCCTCTTTCGAAAGAGGCTTGCAGTCTAGACATAGCCTTTCTCTCATCTTTTCTCCTCTGAAGTCTCACTGCATACAGCCTCCTTTGTATATTTTGCCATTTCTCATTGGTCAATCTCTTTTCACTATTGTAGCACTTCATTTTCAAGGGTGTTACATTACCTTTCTCATCCTCCTATACCTTCCCAAAACATTTCTTTCCTGGAACTTCTCAGAAATGCCTGTTCCAGAATCCTAATTCACCTTAATGGAAACAAGCTGCAGAAGGACTTTGCCTTGGTGACAAAGAAAGTAATTTTTAAAAAATAATATAAAATAAACTTTAAATATAAACATTATCATGCATATTAAATATAATTATAACACTGGGGCTATCAGCTGTGTTTTAGTGTAGGTTGTCTTGTGCCAAAACAGAACTTTCTGTCTTTGAGTTTTAGATGTAATTTGTTTACAGCTGCAGTAGATTTTTATCTTCCTGAATGAAGCAGTCACTAGAAAGGAAGAAAAAATCCTCATTTGTATAATAGAGGTTATATACTTAATAGGACTGTCCAGCAATTTAAAAAATTAATTGTGATTAATCACGTGATTAAAAAATTAATCACTTCTAAGCACTGTTAAACAATAATAACAATACTATCTATTTAAATATTTTTGGATGTTTTCTACATCTTCTAATAAGTTGATTTCAATTAGGACTGTCAATTAACGCACGTTACCACCTGTGATTAACGCAGGGCAGATTTAACGTGTTAAACAAATTAACATGCATTAATTGCAGATGTTTCTTTGTGGTGCTGCCCCTTTGAAATGCCATGGTGGCCATTTCCCACCATCAGTCCCCAGCTGATCCCAGACTCTGTGCAGCCCTGCCCCTGGGAACCCAGGATCATCTGTGTGGCGCTGCCCTTTGAAATGCCACTGATACTTTTCAAAAGGGCAGTGCTGCAGGAGCCCAAGATCAGCTGAGGACTCCAGCTGACCTCCGGGTCTGTATTGCGCTGCCCCTTTGAAATGCCACTGATGTGGTTTCAAAGAAACAGTGCTGCACAGAAACACCTGTGATTAACGCACGTTGATTTTTTTTAAAACATGTTCATTCTGCCCTGAGTTAATGGCAGGCATTAATGTGCATTAATTGATAGCCCTAATACCTATCTACCATGTGGAAGCTCATCTGAAGTGGTAAGGTCTAATAGATCCAAGCCCCACACTGGTAAGCTATCATGTATATATGTACGTACATGAGGCTTGATTTTGGGATCTTCACATAGAATATATAATGCTGGTTACATATGCATAGGAAGGAGTGTGAAGAGCTTGTTGCCTTTGTTTCTTTTTATAAATGTTTATAACTGTTAGTTCTATTACTGCTACAACATAGTCTCTCAGCAATAAAAATAAAGAAGCCCTCCAAAGTGCACCCTTGCTTCTAGTTTGCTTCTAGCTCTGCATGAAGCTGTTTAGGAATTTCTAAAAGCATTGTATTGTATTTTATTATATTGTCACTCCAGTACTGCTTGCAGTGTTTTCTCTGCATACAGTATTCTCTATTCCTTTGAATCTGGCAATCAGGTGCCACATTCATCCCAGAGGTGAATTTAGTTTATAATACAATGAACGAGCTCCTAGGAGACGCAGAGCTATTCCAGGGGGTTCTGCTAAACTGAAGACTTCCTAAAGCAAAATAATCTTCAGACAGCTTTATGTTTTCTGTCTTTTAACAGGTGAATTTGCTTTAGTGTACATAGCTGGATGTATTTTGTAAAACCACCTCATTAAAACAATTATTTGATCTTAAAACATTTGAGGCCACATTTTCTGTTCTTATAACACTATTGACTCAATGGATTTACCATAGCTGAGAATATGTTCTTAGTATGAGAAAATAAACTTACTAAACTACAAGACAAAAACTAAAAGACATCATCATTAGGGATGCTTGTAGTCTCAAATCCATTGCAACATTTCTAATAGGAAATTTAGAGACAGGGCCAAAGTGGTGAAATGAGGAAAAAATCACCCAGAAATATGCTTTTGTGCCTAGTTTTTCTGACCACTATCATAACATTCTGTTAACATTTGGGGTTTCAAAATAGTAAAGACTTATTATGTCTGAAAAGTATAAAAACTGTATTTAGGTTGCTATCAAATGGGTGCCTTGAGCTACCAGTGTCATTTCATTTACTATTTGTTGCAGTTCACCATATACAAAAAAATAACCCTCCAGGTTGGAATTACTTTGTCTACAGTTCTACACCCGGTAGCTGTTCATTATGAAAGAAAATGAGGAGCCCTAACAGCTTGAGAGATGCTGCTATTTGGGCTACCATAGCAACCAGTATATTAAAGTATAAGTCACATGGCTTAGCTTTGTAAAGCAAATTAATTTCACTAATTATGGCCTCAGACCAGCTGCAGAAGGTGTTGGTGGCCTAGTGAAATCAGCTGTGGAGAATCTGTTTCTTTGCTATGACTGGACGACCTCACTGTGCAACTATAGTAATGTCATTTTTGAACATGCATCCAATATATACAAAAAACAAATGCTGCTGCATTATTAGCGACTGGACATGGAGACTTGAATATGTTTAATGTATACATTTAAATCTTCTTTACTGATTTTTCTATCATCTGTCATTATTAAATAGGTTACAAAGAGCTGAGTAGCTAAGCTTAAAAGATTGTCATTGAAAGGTGATTTAATTTATCAGCTTTACAAAGGATTTATAAAGCACCTAGCACTTAAAACAATGCAGATATATACAAGAATACATATTTAGTACAATAATATGTATCAAGCAGGGAAAATCTACTACCTAGGTAGCTGTAAGGGTTGTACTTTTTGATATACTATATAAATAATATTTAATTGATACTCAGAAGTGCTTTTATAGTATAAATAGCATTGAATGTGTTACAAATTAGAAAACCAAAAGCTTTTGCATTGCCTTTATAATTGAGTTAATTTTAGTCAGCACCACATATGCAGTTTGATCTGGATTGTAATAGAAAAAGCAGGTGTCTACCTACACTTTGGGGAGCAATTAACAATTCATTTTGCATAAAACCACAGTGTCTCACTGGCAAAACTAATTGAAGTAAATAAGACATTTTCACTCAGCTAAGGGAAAGGCATTAAAACAGCCCTGCAAAATTGTCATGACAAATTACCAGCCCAGACACGAAACCTTCTCAGAAGGCCTTTACCATAGTGATTGATGAGAATGAAAAATTAATGATATCTTACTGGCCTGTCAAAAGATAAACTTACTCACCCGGGTGAAAACAATGTTGTAAGCCCGAATTAAAATATGTAAAATTAATTAAACAGTGTCTTTTTAAATCTAATTAATAGTAGTGCTTGTCCCCTAACAATGTCATAATAAAACAAGCACCAGATCCTGTCCCTGCCTCTTAAGTTAAGGAAAAATCACTTGGCAATGGAATCATTATAATTCCATGGAGCAAAGAGGAGGTGGGATTCACAGAAAGCTGCCAGAGGAAGGTGGGACCAGGGCAAGCTGGGAGAAGACATGGTTGGGGATAGTGCAATTACCAATGTGCAGCCCCTCTGTCATCTGCTGGTGGCAGGGAGGGAAATAAAGTCCACAGATACTTCCATTATGTGGCATCAGAGAGAATTCCTCACATCTTCCTATGCCCACAAACTATCCCTCTTACTTAGGCCAGGTCTACACTCGACATGGAAGGTCAGGTTAAAGTACACCATTCCACCTACATGAAATACTTAAGGCAAGCATGGTGCTGTCTTCACAGAGGGAGGCTGATGGAAGCAAACACTCTTGTCAGCTTTCCCTTACTCTTTGACACTGCGAGGCATACTGGTGCCAAACGGAGCCACTCTCAGCATTCAATTTAGTGCGTCATCACTAAACCCACTAAATCAAATGCCAGAAGATCAAACTTCAACATGGCAAATGAAGAAGTGGCCTTAGACAAATCCTCATGACAGCGCCATGCCTATCAAAGACTGCAGAAAAACTCTTATGAGTAAGTAGAATGAGGTGGGCAGGAAAACTGGTGATGGGAAGGACATATTTACATAATAGCCAGAGGAGAGGCATGTATAAAATATGTATTCATTTCTGAGGGTGTGTCTACACTACATGGATCCATCGACGGAGCCATGTAAGTTTATTTGGTATAGTCAAAGAAGCGGGGATTTAAATAATCCCCGCTTCGTTAAAATAAACATGACCGCCATGCTGTGCCGACGATCAGCTAATCCCACACAGCGTGGCCATCTAGACACAGATATGTCATCTGGGGAAGCCTTTGCCAACTGATCCCTTATGCCTCGTAAAACGAGGTTTACAGGATCGGTCGGCAAAGGCTTCCCCAGCCGACACATCCACGTCTAGACTGCCGCGCTGTGTCGGATCAGCTGATCATTGGTACAGCACAGTGGCCATGTTTATTTTAATGAAGCGGGGATTATTTAAATCCCCCACTTCTTTTACTATACCAAATAAACTAACTTACATGGCTCCGTCGACGGAGCCATGTAGTTTAGACACACCCTCAGTGCCTACAATTACTAGATGAGCTACCATTCCTTAGCTCATCGCTGTACCACAACATAGCCAGCCCACAGAGAAAAGAATCTTTCAGTCCTTACTGTCATATACAACTATCTGTAAAGATACTGAAGATATTGGACTATTTAATTGAATGATAATGTCGGGCCATTCACCATAAAAAGGGTTGCTGATTTTGTAATTTCAAATTTCATTTTTCAGAGTAAATTTAATAATAAAGTGTTATTGTGTATAAAAGCTATAACCCCTTTGTTATAACATATAATTTTCCAATAAACTAAAGAAGGTAGAAATTATTGAGGTCTCATGGTTTTTATAATTGTCTATAAATCATGTTTTTATCTATTACAAAAATCCTACCTTCTTACCATAAGAGTGAGTTGTATTTCATGCAAAGGCACAAAAGGTTGTATATTAGACCACTGCATAATGTGTCCTGTCAAAGGATTATCTTTTTTTAGTTTATAGGGAAGCTAAGAGGATGGAATGCTTCCTACCTGCAGGAAACCTTGTAAAAACAAGGGTAATTAAGGAAGGCTGGTGATTAAGAAAAAGGCCTTCTCTCCCCTTTTGACAGGTCAGCTACTATGCAGACTATAGCTAATGGTACCAATTTTACAGTATATTGTGAAGAATTATTGTCAAGATACTGGTTTCAAATAGCTAATAAAAAAGATCTGAAAAATTGTGAAAATTTTCAGCTATAAAATGAAGATCAAACATTGTCTTGATACCATATTTCACCATGTGCAGAAAATAGATTACCTGACAAAAACAAAGAACAAAGAATAGCCTGCAGGAAAATAATCAGATATCTATTTCTGGGTCTCATAGACTCATAGACTTTAAGGTCAGAAGGGACCATTATGATCATCTAGTCTGACCCCCTGCACAGTGCAGGCCACAAAATCTCACCCACCCCTCCTAGAATAATCCTCTCACCTATATCTCAGATATTGAAGCCTTCAAATACTTTGAAGACCCCAAGATGCAGAGAATCCTCTAGCTGTGATCTGTACCCCATGCTACAGAGGAAGGCGAAAAACCTCCAGGGCCTCTGCCAATCTACCCTGGAGGAAAATTCCTTCCCGACCCCAAATATGGCGATCAGCTAAACCCTGAGCATGTGGGCAAGACTCATCAGCCAGACACCCAGAAAGTTCTCTATAGTAACGCCTATCATCTCTCCATTGACCTATTTCCCACTGATAATGAATAATCAATCAGTTACCAAGATCCTGTTATCTCATCAAACCATCCCCTTCATAAACCCATCTAGTTTTATCTTAAAACCAGATAGATCTTTTGCCCCCACTACTTCCCTTGGAAGGCCGTTCCAGAACTTCACTCCTCTAATGGTTAGAAACCTTCGTCTAATCTCAAGTCTAAACTTCCTACTAGCCAGCTTATATCCATTTGTTCTTGCGTCCACACTGGTATTAAACTTAAATAATTCCTCTCCCTCCCTGGTATTTATCCCTCTAATATATTTAAAAAGTGCAATCATGTCCCCCCTCAGCCTTCTTTGAGTTAAAGTAAACAAGCCAAGCTCCTTAAGTCTCCTTTCATAAGACAGGTTTTCCATTCCTCGGATCATCCTAGTGGCCCTTCTTTGTACCTGTTCCAGTTTGAATTCATCCTTCTTAAACATGGGAGACCAGAACTGCACACAGTGTTCCAAATGGGGTCTCACCAATGCCTTGTATAATGGCACTAACACCTCCTTATCCCTACTGGAAATACCTCGCCTAATACATCCCAAGATCGTATTAGCCTTTTTCACGGCCATGTCACAATGGCGGCTCATAGTCATTCTATAATTCCAGGAAATATATTCTCAAATTATGTCTCTCTTATCTTAGAAGGAGAAACCACTGCTTCAACAGAGGCATCTCATTCAAGTTATCAAGGCCTGAATATAAGGTGCAATATGTGACATGGACCTAAAATGTGGGACAGACAAAACTTATTCACACAGGAAAATGTAATTATTGTGTGATTCAGTTGCTCTGGTACAAATAACTTTTTGTATTCCTAAAGTGTCACGGTTCTCTACTGAATATTTTTAAACAGGAAAAGTGAGGGGTCAGCAAATTTGTGCAACACAGCTAATCTTAGGACTAAAATGAGTGATGTTCCTCAAAACAAGAAGTATGAACATGGGAGTCAGGCCTTTTCATCAGGACTGAGCAATGTTTATATGAATAGTTCACAGTCAAAGTGTCAGACTTCAACGCATTGAAGATAGAAATAAATTAAAGTTACCGAGCAGCTAAGCTAGCACATTTTCTATGTTGACAGTTAGAGATTGTGAAATCAAAGAAATCGTGTGAATATTTTTTCTTTTTCAATTTGATACATATTGAATGTTTTTAGGAATAAGTGTAGTGATATGTGTTCTTCATATAGTTCACCAGGATAGTATTTTAAAGGGAGATCATCACAGAATTTTGGAAAACTAAGAACACTATAGCCTTTCAAAAATTCAGATCTCTCCTCCCCCAAAATATCTATAACAAATGCATCCTTGCATCTCATTACTGAAAGTCCATAGTTAGGTTTTTATTAATCAACAAATACTAAGTACAAAATGGAAGAAAAAATACATCTTATTGGACCAGTGTCTTATGGTGAAGGAAAAATTTTTTTGAGCACAGACAGATCTCTTCTTCAAATCTGAGCAAAGTACTCAAAGTGTCACTGTGAAATAAAAGGTGGAATAGATTGTTTGGCATAAGGATTTAATGTGTTATAAAAGACTTTTCAAGGTGAACTGGGTAATTAACACCTATGAAGTAGCAGAACAAAGGAGAGGGTGTTAGCCGGTTATAGAGAGATATAATGAGCCATAAATGCAGGAGAAAAAAACCCCCAAACTTTGATATCCTTCACAAACAAAACATATGCCACAATCTCTCCAATGGTGAGAGGACAGCTATAGGGTTGCTGAAATCTAACCATCAGGTAATGACAAAAGGGACAGCATCATGGTCTTCAATTGTAATGACTATGTCACTGAGACCAGCTGATAACTTTCTAAAGCCACCAACATAATGAACTAAATAAAGAACCTTTAAGGTCTCATCCTCACAGGAAATCTGAAGAACAGTTTCAAAAGATGAGCCTAGGAGCTTAAATACCTTACTATGATCAACATGGAAAATCATGGACTCAATAAAGACATTAGTTTTATGTTGCATAATAACAATTTATAAACATTCTTTGTTCTGTGACCATAAACAATCATTAAACAATCTGTTCCACCTTGTATTGATCTGTGACACCTTTCCTAAACATGAAGAAGAATTTTGAGCAGTTTGCCTCTTTCACCAAAAGAAGTTAATCTAATGAAATATATTACCTCACAGTTGCGGGGTGGTCCTTCCTTCCATCTCCCTAGGGGGTAGGGACCCATGTCTCGGGGACCACGTGACCAGTAAACGAACTATAGTCTGCCCCCCTCCCCTCAGGGCTGGATGGCCTGATTGCCAGAGGCAATAAAACAAAGTTGCTTGCTGGCCCTTTAAAGCAGGGCTGGATGGCCAAATGGCCAGAGTCCATAAATCAAAGAACTGTGTAAGCCCTGTAAAGCAGGGCTGTGCAGCCCAACAGCCGGAGTCATCTCCAAGACTGTCACTGGCCTTTTAAGACAGGGCTGGGTGGCCTACTGGCCAGGGTCACTATTAAAGTCAATCACTGGTCCTTTAAGGCAGAGCTTGGCGTCCCACTGAGTCAAGTCATGGGGGTGGGGCTGTGTCCCAGTAGGGGGATCCAGGCCCACCCTATTCCATCAGGTCCCGGCCCAGGGCCCTGTGAGTGGCAGAACAGTCAACCACTCCCTCAGTGAGGAATCCAACCAAAACACTCCAAGTATCTCTGGGTGGGAGAGGCCGCTCCTGCAGCCTCCCTAAGCCACTACCTCCCTGCTCCAATGGGCCATCTTCCCACATGGGCCACCCTGGTAGTCTGCGGTAGTTACATCCCAAGCAGCATTGGACCCTCCTCTGCTCTCTTGTTGGGTTGGCTGCTGCTGATCAGGAGCTCTAGCCTGAGGTACTTCTTCTCTGGAAGTCAGCTGAGATTGATCCTCCCCCCAGGCTTTTATAGCTGGGCTACAGTCTGAGCATGCCTGTCAGAGCTGCGGGGGAAGGGCTCCTTTAGCCAGGGTAGCCTGGCTAAACCCTGTTAGTTCAGTGTGGGGCTGGTATACCCCATCACACACCCTCCTATTTAAGAGGGCTAGCGGGGGTGACGTTGGCTTAGTTAGTACTTGTCCTCCACTTGGTAAGGTAACACCCTTCTTTTCATGGCTGCTTCTGTAATTTTCACTCCATGCATCTGACAGAATGGGTCTTTGCCCATGAAATCTGATGCCAACATAAATCTGTTAGGGCATGTCTACACAGCAGTGTTATTTCAGAATAATGTCAGTTATTCCAAAATAACGTATTGCGTGTCAACACAGCAAGCCCATTATTCTGAAATAAATTCGAAATTTGGGCAGTCCCCGGGTTACGTACAAGATAGGGACTGTAGGTTTGTTCTTATGTTGAATCTGTATGTAAGTCGGAACTGGCATCCAGATTCAGCCGCTGCTGAAACTGACCAGCGGCTGAGTACAGGAAGCCCGAGGCCGAGTTGCTCTGCCCCGGGCTTCCTGGAATCAGCCGCTGATCAGTTTCAACAGGCTGAATCTGGATGCCAGTTCTTACATACAGATTCAACTTAAGAACCCCAGGCGTCCCCAAGTCAGCTGCTGCTGAAACTGATCAGCGGCTGATTCCAGGAAGCCCGGGGCAGAGCAACTCTGCCTCGGGCTTCCTGTAGTCAGCGCTGGCCAGTTTCAGCAGCGGCTGACTTGGGGACGCCTGGGGCAGAGCAGCTTGGGTGCTGCTGGGTTGCTCCAGTAGCGCCGCTCCTCGGCGCTACTGGACCAACCCAGCAGCACCCAAGCTGCTCTGCCCTAGGCATCCTGATTCAGCCGCTGCTGAAACTGACCAGCACTGGCTGAATCAGGATGCCTGGGGCAGAGCAGATGGAGTGCTGCCGGGTTGGTCCAGTAGCACCCAGAGCGGCGCTACAGGACCAACCGGCAGCGCCCCAGCTGCTGTACCACAGGTGTCCGGAGCAAAGCCGCGGAGCACGGGGGCAGCGGGACAGCCCAGATGCGCCGCGGCTGTCCTGCTGCCCACGTGCTCCGCAGCTTTGCTCCCCGTCTCCCTGGTCTGCTGGTCTCCAGCAGACCAGGGAGACGGGGAGCAAAGCGGAGCAAAGCCGCGGAGCAAAGCCGCGGAGCATGCCGGCAGCGGGACAGCCGTGGCGCGTCTGGGCTGTCCGCTGCCCGCATCCTCCACGGCTTTGCTCCGCTTTGCTCCCCGTCTCCCTGGTCTGTTGGTCTGTCCAGGGCTGTCCGCTGCCCGCATGCTCCCCGGCAGACCAGGGAGACGGGGAGCAAAGCCGGGGAGCACGCCGGCAGCGGGACAGCCGCGGCGTGTCTGGGCTGTCCGCTGCCCGCGTACTCCGCGGCTTTGCTGCCCGTCTCCCTGGTCTGCTGGAAACCAGCAGACCAGGGAGACGGGCAGCAAACCCCGTTCGTAACTGTGGATCCGACATAAGTTGGATCCGCGTAACTCGGGGATTGCCTGTAACAGGCTTCTTTCCCCAACTTCTGTAAACCTCATTGTATGAGGAGTAAGGGAATTTGGAGGAAGAGTGCTCTATTTCAAAATAAGTGCTGTTAGATGTGCCCAAGATCAAAATAAGCAATTATCATAGCTCAATTTGCATAGTTTATTTCGAGTTTAGCCCTGCTGTATGCCCTCAGTCTTTAAGGTGCCACAGGACTCCTCATTGGTTTTACAGATACAGACTACTCTGATACATATTAAAGCAAGATGTTTGCAGTGTAATGATTATTGAATCATTGTTCACGTTTGTCTCTATTGTAATAAATGGAAAGATGACCACGTGTTATATTTTTGTTAGGCTTGGGTTCTAATGTTCTTTATATGAAAACAAAAACGGGAACTTTTTCTCAGGGACCTGTTTTAGAGAATGCTTATCATCACCACAATGGATGCAAGTGGTGTAAAATAAATCTTTTTTTGCCAGCTAAGGTGTTTGCCCCCATGAAGTACTCACTCAAAGGAATGCAAACAAAGTTTCCACCACTGCTCCTCAAAGCTTTCCTGCAAGATATGGGATTGGTGTTGTCTTCCAAGAATCAGCACTCATGCCCTTATCTTGAAATGTGACCACCACCTTTCCATGACACCCACAACAGAAAGTAAGTGACAGCTGCTTTGTGTCAACACAACTGTGCCTGGCAGGCTTTCATGTTCTAGGAACCTGTGTCAAGTTTTACACTAACAGCAGCAACTAAAGATCAAGGTGAGTCTGATATCATACGTGGAATTCTCACTTATGGTCAATTGATTTGATATATCAAATGTGCTTTTAAAACCTTAAGAGACACAAAAGTTTCTACATTTAACTAAAAGTACCTTTACATTTCCTTTACCATTTCATCTAGGAATGCAACAAATCATATTGCTATCTGCTTCCAGTCCTTTCTGGATTTCTGTGACACTCACCTTGTTAGCTCAGTGATTTATAGTGAAAGATGGGCTCTCATTGATCTCAGTCTAAACAGTCAAACTACTATATTAAACAGACATTGTTCAAAGCTTTCAGAATCTAAGGCAATGGTTTTCATGAAATACAATGGCCTATCAAAGAGAAACAGAATTAACAGCTGTTGTCATCACAGTGCTTGCTATAATGGAGATCATTTTGATTGTGTGCTGTATTCCTTTCTTCCATCTTTATTTGCTATTGGCCTTTTTTAACTTGCAAGCTACATACATTGATATTAAGTGAATCAGATCTGGAGAAAGTGAGGAGGCAAAATTTGCAGATACAAAACTGCTCAAGATAGCTAAATCCAAAGCAAACCATAAAGAGCTTCAAAAGGATCTCATAACACTAGCTACGTCTACATTGGCCCCTATTGCGTAATAGGGATGCTAATGTAGCACTTTGGAATAGGCAAATCCGCGGGGGATTTAAATATCCCCCGCGGCATTTGCATTTTCATGGCTGCCGCTTTTTTCCGGCTTGTAGATAAGCCGGAGAAAAGCGCCAGTCTGGACGCGATCCTCCGGAAAATAAGCTCTTTTCCGAAGGATCTCTTTCAAGTAGGAATAAGCGATCCTCCGGAAAAGAGCTTATTTTCCGGAGGATAGCGTCCAGACTGGCGCTTTTCTCCGGCTTATCTACAAGCCGGAAAAAAGCGGCATCCATGAAAATGAAAATGCCGCGGGGGATATTTAAATCCCCCGCGGATTTGCCTATTCCAAAGTGCTACATTAGCATCCTTATTACGCAATAGGGGCCAATGTAGACACAGCCTAGGTGACTGGGCAACAAAATGGTAGATGAATTTTAATATTGATAAATGCAAAGTAATGCATATTGGGAAACAATCTCAAATATATGTATAATATGACCCTCTGTTACCACTTAAAAGAGTGATCTTGGAGTCATTGTGGATACTTCTCTGAAAACATCCACTTAATGTCCAGCAGCAATTAAAAAAGCAAACTGAATAATGTGGGTGTACTAGGAATACTGCATGTAGATGTGGTCACTCCAGCTTAAAAAAACATATCTTGGCATTTAAAAGAAATTCAGAAAAGGGCAACAGAAATGATTAGAGGTATGGACTATCAGCCATATAAGTAAAGATTAAGAAGACTGAAGATATGTCTACACTACAGTGCTATTTCAAAATAGCATTTTGCTATTTCAAAATAGCATGTCCACACTGAGTAGACCCTGAACCGAAGTTAAGGCTGGCTGGATCCAGTGCCGGCAGGGCATCAGGTTAGCACATATTATGTGGGGCTGCTGCCTGTGGCTAAAATGAGCTCAGTGCTTAAAGGGACCCTACCTCCTTCCCAGACAGACAGTTCTCAGGGTTCTCCGCTTGCTTGTCTACCTCAATGAGGGACAGCAAAGAAGTCCTGTCTTGGAGTGCCCTGAGTGCCCGCACTCGGGACACTACAGCACTCGGCCACATGGAGCCAGAGCTGCCCCTGGGCATGCCAGTGCATCTTGTGGGCTTGTTGCCATCAGCCCGGCTGCATTTGCTGCATGCTGCCATCCGGGGGGGTCCATCAGAGGGATGTCATAATCCAGGAGGCCCTGAGGGAGACCATCCACCCCTCAGAGCCCCCACGGTCCTCCTCACCCAGGGCTCGTGCCCCATTCCTCCCTCACATCCTTCCACTTACCCTTCCTAGCCCCCCTTCCTGATGTCAAATGACACATATGTTCAAAAATAGACACTGGGTTTATTGAACAAAACTGGGGGGGGGGGATGAATCTCTGGGAAAAGGAGGTGGGAGAGGGGAAGAGAGAGGGTGGAAGAGGAGAAGGGGAAACCTGGGAGGAGGGAGCAAGGGGAATAAGAGGGAGGGGAAGCTCAGGGCTCAGGGTTGGGGGGGGGGGGGTCTCGCCAGACCAACTAGACTTTCATGCTAACCTGCTCCTGGGTTCACATGTGGCCTTCGGTAGCCAGGCTGGCAGCTATCCTGCCATAGACGGCCTCATTCCTCCATCTAGTGCGGAGATCATGGACGTTGGGGGCATCCCCTCCAAACCTGAATAAGGTCCATGATTTCTACCCTGGACCAGGAAGGTACCCGCCTTCTCCAGACCCTGACAGGCTCCTGGGAGCTGGGAGACTGCTCCTGGGGAGCGGTGGAGGGCTGGCTGCCAGTGGCTTGCTGGCTCATGTTTTGGGGCCACTGGGTCGGGGCCCTGGTGGCCATTGCTGGCTCTGGGCTGGCTGGCTTGGAGCTGGCACAGGCACTGTGGCCAGGGTCTACCACTTTAATGGCTCCGGAGCTGGGGGAGAGGAGAGTAAGTTTTCCTGGTTGTGCCCAGAGTGGCCACCAGGGCTCCCTGGGAAGGGCTGGAGGCCCCCTATTTCGAATTAAGTGTCTACACAGCACTTAATTTGAAATAACTATTTTGAATTTGGTGTTATACCTTGTAGAATAAGGTTTACCAAATTCAAAATAAGGGCTCCACTATTTCAAAATAGCGGTTTTCCTGTGTAGATGCTATTAAAGTTAATTTGAAGTAACTGCTGTTACTTCGAATTAACTTTGTAGTGTAGACATACCCTGAGACTTTTCAGCTTGTAAAAGAGATGTCTAAGTGGGCATATGTTAAAGTCTATAAAATCATGATGGGTATGGAAAAAGTGAATAAAGAGTTTCTCACTCCTTCCTATAAAACAAGTGCTAGGAGTCACCAAATGAAATTAATAGATAGATAGTTTTTTAAAAAATGGAGTATTTCTTCACACAATGTATAGTCAACTTGTGCAACTCTTTGCCAGAAGATGTTGTGAAATCCAAGACACTAAGAGAATACAAAAAAACCTAGATAAATTCATGGAGGATAGGTCTATCAATGGGTATTAGCCAGGATGGGTAGGAATGGTATCCCTAACCTCTGTTTGTCAGAGGCTGGAAATGGATGACAGAAGAGGGATCACTTGATGAACAACTGTTTTGTTCATTCCCTTTGGTCAATGCTAGGTGTCCCAATGTGGGAAGACAGGATATTGGGCCAGATGGAACTTCTGTCTGCCCCACTATGACAATTTTTATGTTCTTTCTGAGGAAGTCGCTATATCTCCCTAAGGCTACGTCTAGACTGCAGCCTTTTTATGCAAAACCTTATGAAAATGAAGCATGGAGCAGAATATCGTCGTGCTTCATTTCCATAATTAATTAGCAGGCATTTTTTTGCAAGAGGCTTTTGTGCAAAAAGGAGCTGTGTAGACGGCTCCTTTTTACGCAAAACACCCCTCTTGCGCAAAAACCCTTCTTCCTGAAAAAGTTCAATTTTATAACAAGTTCATTATAAAGTGAGGAAAACCATGTTAATTCAAATATCATTTACCGGAAACCAGCTTCTTGTTTCAAAAAGGAGCAGCTACCAATTCCAAATTATAGATGATTATAAAGAAAACACAAGATAATAAACCTCATTGTTCACTACAGTAGTGTAAGTGTTTCCATTTCAATAGCTTTCTCGTGTCAGATAGGTTTTGCCATGCTTTCAGTTTGTTCCCATGCTTGCCAATGAAAGGCTTATGTTGTTTGTATCATCTGCTCTAATGAACTGGAGCTGAAAGAGGTCATGTCCAGATTCACTTCCTTGCTGTGTTCTGGGATTATGAAATAAGGTAGAAAGACCTTAGGAAGGACCTTTCCATAAGAGTGAATTATTGCCTTAAAGCTATTTAGGACAAAGGATTTATCTTCCATAACTTGCAATTTTGTTCACAGTTGCGTGAATATGCTCATACTTCTCATGGCATGGTAGATAATTTGGTAGAGGATTTATAAAGGACAGTGTGGATGTCAGAAGCTGATTTTAATGGTTCATTTCATTAAGAAAAATTGTCAAGTGCCATTTTTTTCAGGCCCATGGGTTTGCTCTTTGTTTCAGAAATAATGTGAGGATTGTCTCTCCCTGGGTGTTAAGCACCTAAAAGAGTAAGGACCTTGATCCTGGTTGAAAATACCATAGTCTAAATGGTCAAATATTGATGTAAGCAGGACCTGAAGGAATGCTCCCCTGACAGCTAGCTGGAAGGGCGGAGAGACCCTGGCGTGTAACAATGTAAATACAGTTTGTTCCTGCTATGTTTAGATTTGCTAGATATTCAGCAGGTGAAGTGATATTTTGCTCATTGTCATCAATTTCATTTGTGACCCAACACCAGCTGTAAGAACTTAAGAACATAAGAAAGTTCACAGCGTGTAGTCAACCTGTGGAACTCCTTGCCAGAGGAGGCTGTGAAGGCTAGGACTATAATAGAGTTTAAAGAGAAGCTGGATAATTTCATGGAGGCTAGGTCCATAAAAGGCTATTAGCCAGGGGATAAAATGGTGTCCTTGGCCTCTGTTTGTCAGAGGCTGGAGAGGGATGGCAGGAGACAAATCGCTTGATCATTGTCTTCAGTCCACCCTCTCTGGGGCATCTTGTGCTGGCCACTGTCGGCAGACAGGATACTGGGCTAGATGGACCTTTGGTCTGACCCAGTATGGCCGTTCTTATGTTCTAAGAACGGCCATACTGGGTCAGACCATCGGTCCATCTATCCCAGTATCCTGTCTGCTGACAGTGGCCAATACCATATGCCCAAGGAAGTGAACACAACAAGTAATCCTCATGTGATCCCTCTCCTGTCATTCATGTTTGTATTAAATGTAGGGATAGCTGAAATATGGTTATCAATATTTGTAATTATTGTGGGAATACAGAAATCAGGACTGTGTTTAATCTGTTTCAGAGGAAAAGGTTCACAGCAGACTGAACCTTGCAGAACAGTGGCTCAACTTTCAGAGTATGAGGAGTGAAAGAGGATTATTCTAGTCAGGAGCCTACATATCCTGCCTAATATACTGCCTGGATTGGTTTGACCTGTCCCTTGTGCCCCCCCCCCCCCCCCCTTGCACTGTTCAAAGAACAGAGTTAAATAAGCATCATTAAGGGCCTGTAGAGCTGTGTTTTTTTCTAGTCTACTTGCTAAGAGTTGAAGTCACTGGGAGCTGAAATCACTTAAAACTGATGGGCACAAGTCACAGCCAGGAGATGGACGGCAACAGATTGTGACGGACAGCAAGCAGGGTAATCGTGGAGAGGCACAATGAGTGGCTAGCAGGGTGGAGGTGGAGAGCAGTGAGCAGATGGAATATTAGTGGCCAGCAGAGTAAGAGGCCTGAATTCAGGATGGGAGGTGAATTCTGTAATGCACTTCTTAACTCAGACTGCTCTGACCAAAAGCAGCAGCTCTGAGTGGGGTGCAGAGAAGGGTTTGACATGTGAAGTGGACATTTAAGGTGTATTTACACAACAGGGCTTAACTCAAAATAAGCTACACAAATTGAGCTACACAAATTGAACTACATCAATTGCTTAGCTTATTTCGAAATTGGGAGCGTCTACACAGCACTTATTTCAAAATAGAGCACTCCTTGCTCTGACTTCTTTTACTCCTCACACAGTGAGGGTTACAGGAGTCAGAATAAGAAGTCATCCAGCTTGACAACATTTTGACAGTATTTCAAAATAACTGCCTGCTATGTAGATGTGGACTAAGTTATGTCAGAATAAGCTTTGCTGTGAAGACCGTTAAATTGCTGGACTTAAGAACCTGAGAGAAAAAGGATACTGCCCAACCCATTTTATTCATTGTTTAATGTTTGTGGTGTTTCCCAAGTTAATGCCAAGTTATTTTCCTCCTTTTAATAAAAGTTTCATTTCTACACTCAAGACTCTATGCTTGTGAGCTGGGAATGCAAATGATCTGTGTTTGTGAGCAGGAAAGTGAATTCCCAGGTTATTGGGAAGGGACTCAGACTTGTTCTGTGTTGGATCAATGGAAAGAAACCCTTAGCTATTGACCCCAGCCCTGGCTGCTGCTGGCTCCACCTGGTCAGAAGGGTTACATTAATAATATCACATCACAGCAGGTGTCATTTTGTGGTGCATTTCATAACATCTGAAATTCCTAAAAGAAGGGATTGCCCAGAATGCTTTTTGACTATCTTGTTTTATGATTGGGTTTTATATGTACATTTTCAAAGAACCACCTTGTACTTTCTCACATACTTCCCCTGCTGTGTGGGAAAAATTTGACCATCCAAAAAGCTATATCATCCACCTTCCAAAACTCTCTCTTATTCTGAGGTAGAAAATAATCTTGATAACACTTAGGGCATGTCTACACAGCAGGGCTAAATTCTAATTATGTGATGCAACTTCATCTTTGTCAAATGTATAGCATTAGTCAAAATAGTTTTACTTGGCTTTAGACACTGTCTACACAGCAGGAAGTTGAAAGAAGAACACTTTTCCTTTGACTTCCCTTTCTCCTCATAAAATGAAGATTACAAGAGTCGGAGTAAGAAGTCCTCCAGCTTAAAATTATTTTGAAATACAGTCTTGTAGTGTAGACACACTCTTTGTTATTTCAGAAAAACATCAGTTATTCTGAAATAGCACTGCTGTGTAGATATACCCTTACGTTGATGGTATGCTGAGACCACAGCATGTCAGCATTGATGAGCATTGTCTGATTTCTTATGCTCCCAGGCTGTTTGTAGCTATCTGATCTTCTTTGTTTTAGATTGCAAACTCTTTGGGACAGAGACTATCTTGTTAGTCTATGATTGTACAGCCTTTAGTACAATGGGTCTTGTTCATGACCAAGACTCTTATGTATTATGATAATCATGGAATCATAGGACGGGAAAGAACTTCAAGAAGTCCAGACCTCTTCAAATCTAAGCAGGACTAAGTGGTATTTAAATTATTCCTGGCAAGTGTATGTCTAACCTGCTTTTAAAAATCTCCAGTGGTGGAGATTCTACAACCCTCCTAGGCAATAACCACACGCACAGGAAATGTGCTTAACCATACTCACAACAATTTTTCCTAATATCCAATCTAAACTGTCCTTGCTGAAATTTAGACCAATTGCTTCTTGTCCTCTCTTCCGAGGTGAACAATTTTTCTTTCCTGCTTGTTACAACTTTTTTATACTTGAAAACTATTTCCATTGTCCCGCTCAATTTCTCCCAACTAAATTAACCTCATTCTTTCCATCTTCCCTCATAGATCACGTGTTCTAGATTTTTAACCTTTTTGTTGTTATTCTCTGGACTTTCTCCACTTTGTCCGCATCTTTCTTGGTATGTGGCACCCAGAACTGGCTCGGCCCAGTACTCCAGATGAGGCCTAATCAATGTGGAGCAGAGTGGAAGAATTACTTCTTGTGTCTTGCTTACAACACTCCTGTTAATACATCCCAGAACGATATTTGCTTTTTTTGCAACTGTGTTACACTGTTGACTCATATTTAATTTGTGATTTCCTGTGACTTCCAGATCCCTTTCTGTGGGGATTCTTAGGCAGTCATTTCTCATTTTGTATGTGTGTTACTGATCATTCCTTCCTAAACAGACTATTTTGCATTTATCCTTATTGAATTTTGTCTTGTATACTTTACACCATTTCTCTGGTTTGCCCAGGGCATTTTGAATTTCAATCCTATCCTCAAAAACATTTGTTACTCATCCCAGCTGCAAATGTTATAAGTACACTCTCTCTGCCATTATCTAAATCATTGATGAAAATATTCGAGAAAGCCAGACCCGGAACAGATACTTCTGGGATTCCAAATGTATAATTTATAATTTTTATTTTATTCATTCATTATTATTAATTATTATTATTATTAGAAGAAGACACACTTAAAGTATCTGCATCGCTGTTTTCTCCTCTACTTAGAAACCAACCTGAACCTGCAAAGAGCCAGTCATCTATTCCTAGTCAGTAGAAGGGTGACACCAGTGTCAGAGAGCATACTGCAGTCAGGAAGGGCAACAATATACAGAAATAGGACCATGTTAAGCTATCCATATATGCATTGCAGGTAGCTAAGCATTATTATTATGGAGGCAACATAACTTCATATTTAATGTTGAATTTTGTTTTTAGGGCAGCGAGTTGCCCTCTTTTGCATGAAAAATAGAGTATATTTTTCCAAATTATACCACTTGCATTTTAAGTGACGTATGAGTTTTTTGGAGAATTTACAGACAACCGAAGTAGCTGCCTATGTAAATAGCTCCTGCAGCTGGACTTGATTACATTGCTCTTCAAATCTTCTCTAGAACTCACGTGAACATTTAAGCATATATATATAGAAATAGAGGTATGTATTTATATGTTAAGTGGCCAGATTGTAGAGCTCCAACTCATGCTAAGGAGCTCTTAGTCACTCAAGCACTCATTGATATCAACAGGACCACTCACATCTTTACCAAAGTGGGTTGGCACTGTGGGATATACTTTGCAGAAGATTGTGGAATGAAAGGCACCAATTCAATGTATACTATTACTTGATGGAATTTTTCCAACTGTTTTCATGACAATATTTGAACTCCTTTCTTCAGCAGCTTTTAAATAAACAAACAGAAAACCCAGACCCCTTTTCCCCTAATTTCTTCCAAAGACACACTACAGATTCTGCTGTTACTGGTAGTCGTTGGTGGCTGACAGAGAGCAAAACATTACTTATGCCCACACTTGCAAAATCATGTGCTTATAAATCTAAGACTGAATTGATCTCCTGTGTAGCAATACAGAAAGGGGCTTTATCCTGGCCCACCCACACAGAATATGACCACACATTTAAAAGAAATTAACACCAGTTTGTCTTGATATTATGCATCACCCCAGCATTTTCTCTTGATGCATTTAAAGGGGAATGGACTTATGAGTCTATAAAAGCTGACATGAATATAATCCTTTATTTAAAACAACATTGTTTGCTCAGTAATACATTTCTGAGTTACAATGGGTCTTTATTATTGTTAATGTTGATGGAGTCAATTCAGGGTCATCTGAATTAAAAAGAAAGGAAGAAATAATCAATGCTCTTTAGTAGCGTTGAATATCATTAAAAGTATTAAACATTGAAGTTTGGATAACTAGAAACTGAGGTTCCTATCTAGGTAATAGATATAGTATATGCAGCTATTGTTGTTATATAAAGATCTGATGAGTAGTTTCAGAGACCAATGTTCAATCTCCATTTTGAAGGTAGAATTCTGGGCAACAAGGAGATAGTTTCAGGTTCTGGTTGCTATTGTATTGGCATTATATACTGATTAAGTATAGAACTAACTCAATTGTTTGTTAAATACAAGTTCTCTAGCCCTTTAAAAGAAAACCAAACAGCAGAGCTAATAGCAGTAAAAGTATCTTCACAGTGCTTCAAAATTATATTGAGGAGCCACAGCAAAGAATGAATAGCTAGTTTAACCATGAGGTAAATAAATCTCTTCTCACTGATTTACATCACTGGAAATCAAGAGTAACTCAGAGTTACACTAATGTAAAACTGGAGGAGACTCAGAACCAAAGCTATCTGTTCCCTGTCATTTTACTATTTTACAGACTTTGCCAGAAGCTATTATTAGAAATCAACTAAAATGTTCATTAAAAAAATGAAATAAGTTTGGGAACTGGAATGCAGTACAGGCAGTCCCCGGGTTACGTACAAGATAGGGACTGTAGGTTTGTTCTTAAGTTGAATTTGTATGTAAGTCGGAACTGGTACATATTTTTTTGGGGGGGGGGAAGATGGGGAGCTGGAGTTAGGTGGAAAAGACCTTATTCTAAGAAAAACACATACTGTTTTGATATGAAGGTTTTTTTGGTTGATATTTTAATTAAAAGTTGATCATAAGTTTCAGTGTTTCATGCTATATCCAAATATTCCTTTTGGGGTACCTGAAAGATCCCAGTTATTCATTTAATAGTCAGAATCTTTGTTTTTTATAACTAAAAAAAGTTTATTCAATGCATATTACTGTTCCAAATAGAATTTGCTACAGATGGTTCAGTGAAATGGGTATTAAGTGTAATCAATAGTCATTGGAGAGCACAGTGAAATATTGATACAATCAAAGCTGTTGTATTCTGCTGAGCAGAAAATGGAAATCCCTTCCTGTGAAGTGTGTGTGTGAATTTATCCACAGGGAACAAGAGTTTAGCCACAGGTGGGTCCTCATTGTCCACTCACCCACTTTGCAACCAGACCCATCCCCTCAGGGCTTACCCTGCTCCGCTCCAGCCAGGGTGCGGGGTTGGGGCTTATCCCCTCTTCCCTTCTGTCCTGCTCCTCCCCATTCTTGCCCACCCACACCACTGGGTAATTTTTCAGCTTCACCTCTGCCAGGCTGGAAGGGACTTGTTAATTTCACGTGACGCTAACAAGATACTTGCAGCTCTAGTGCTGAAGAGGGAAAGAGCTGTTGCTCCCAAGGTGGGGACTGTAACACAATGGGTCTCACTGTCTGCTGCTCCTGCTGTTCCCTAGGAAATTATTTTTTCCGCTCTGGGATGCCCCCTTTTGGCTGGTGTCTTGTTCCCCCCAGCAGACCCGCGTCCTCCGCGGCGAGAAAAGCCGCTCCGCATCTCCCTGGTCTGCTGGAGGGGGGGAGGCTCTAGCTCCACGTCTCCCTGGTCTGCTGGGGGGAAGCGCCCCCCGCGCCGCTGCAACAGTGGGGGAGGCACCCCGCACTAGCTGCGCCCCCTCTGTTTGTAACTAGGGATCTGACCTAAGTCAGATTGATGTAACCCGGGGACTGCCTGTATTGTTAGGAGGATGGTAGCCGTGAAGTAATTTTACATCACAAACTCGGAAAGACCTGATCCAAGACCCATTTCTGGAGTCAGTAAAAAACTGACTTCACTGGAGTTTGGACCAGTTCCCAAGACAGCAGGAAGCTCTGGAATTAGACTCAGAACTTCTCCTTCTATTGGTGGCACCATGTCTAGAGCATACACTTTGGTAAAAATGTCAAAGGAACTCTGTGATGGCCTAACTCTACTCCCTGAAGTCAATCCTCATGTTAAAAAAATCCTACTTTTTTTGCCTCAACACACACATGGGTCCTGTATAGTGGACTGAGAGGAAAAAGAGGGGAACAAATCTGTGGAAGTGGGATGGAAGTGGGCAAAAAGAGATGATTAGACAGACAGATCAAGGCAACAAAACATATTAGAAGAAAAACAGAGGAGAATGGGAAACACAATAGCAAAGAGAAGCAGTGGCACTGGAACAGTTTTTTGGAGTGGTGACGCTGAACTGAACAGACACTTCCACCCCTGTCTGCATCCTTCACCACTCCCTAGAGCTGGCGCCAGCGGCCAGGCAGCCTCTGAGCTCGGGATGTTGACTGGGGCCCCAGAGCTGGGCTGGGTGTGGGAGGCTGGCAGCCTAATGAAGCATGGGAAGAGGGGCTGGTGGTGAGGCTGAGTGAGGGGCAAGTGGTGGGGCTAAGTGGGGCTGAGTGGGGGGTCAGTAGCAGAACACCCAGGCCTCAGGGAAATAAGACTAGTAACCTGTACCCTAGGCATCTGGGGGTGCTTTTCCCACACCTACTTACTACACCTATGAAGAGAATAAATTAAGACAGAACATCATTCCACCAGAAATAGCACTTTGGGTTAGTTACAGAGAAAAAGTTATGCTTCCCAGAAAGCCATTTTAGCTAATGGCAAGTTGTAGAAGTAGAAAAGTTTAAGTAGGTTAAACAAAAAAATACAGGGTTCCCCAGTTACATTTCTTTAGGTTTTAAATGTATCGTGTATTTCACAGTTTTATTCCAGAGAAAGGAATCAGTCTTAGACTGTCCATCTAATCCTCAGTCTTCACATTATATTTCAATTCCAACCAGTTAAAATGAATCTCTCTCTTTCCTTCCCTCTTCTTCCCCTTGGCTGTGTCTACACTGGGCCACTTATTCCGGAAAAGCAGCCACTTTTCCGGAATAAGCTGTGAGCTGTCTACACTGGCCCCTTGAATTTCCGGAAAAGCAGTGACGATTTACTGTAAGAAATCAGCTGCTTTTCCGGAAAATCTATGCTGCTCCCGCTTAGGCAAAAGTCCTTTTTCCAGAAAACTGTTCCGGAAAAGGGCCAGTGTAGACAGCACAGTAGTCTTTTCCAGAAAAAAAGCCCCGATCGCGAAAATGACGATCGGGGCTTTTTTCCGGAAAAGCGCGTCTACATTGGCCATGGACGCTTTTCCAGAAAAAAGGCTTTTCTGGAAAAGTATCCTGCCAATGTAAACGCTCTTTTTCCGGAAATACTTAACGGAAAACTGTTCCGTTTTAAGCATTTCCAGAAAAAGGTGCCAGTGTAGACACAGCCCTTTATTTTATGTAATTACCTGGAGTGTTACTATCGCTGCCTTGCTACATCTTCCTGCCACCACAGCTTTGCTGTACAGCTACCATGTAAGCATAAGCAACTCCCCAACTAAGTGATTCCTCTAATTTACTTTCATCATCAATTTTAACCTCTTCTGGACTCGGCCTCCATCCACCTGGCTGCCTGCCAGGGCAGTATCAACTGACTATATATGCAGACTCTCTCCACAGGCCATCACAGTCACACAACAACAGAATTCTCTCTTTTACTGGATATTTGTTGCCTTTATACAATGTGTGTGTTTGGGACTTCCAAAAAGAAGTTTGCCACGTACATGTTCTCAGAATTGTCACTAGCAATCAGTTAAATATAACAAAAGACATGCTCACCTAATATCATAGGTGCGTCTACATGGTACTGTCACTTGAAATGAGATATGCAATTTAAGGTACGCAAATCGCGTATATGATTTCAATGCTATTTTTAAATAGCTTATTTCTACACGGTGCCAAATTTTGAAATAAAGCACCATTCCAAAATGTCCCTTACTCCTTGTAGAATGAGATTTATGGAGATGTCAGAATAGCAAGCCCAAAGTAAAGAGCTTGCTATGAAGACGTGGGATAGCTAATTCAGGATACTCCAGTATTCCAAAATAGCATTGCAGTGTAGATGTACCCATAGTCTCCCTCCTTTGGTATGTATATTCTGTATTTTGAATTTAAGTGGACTAGTGGAGTATTTGGTTCGGAGCAGAGACGGAGTATCAGTCCTGAAGTAAGCATGTTTGGCAGGACCTCAGCAAATATAGTCTTCTTTAAACTCAGGTTTAGAGGAATCATAGCAATTTTACATGCACCAGATCTACCTATGTCTTCGGATCAAGTTCACTCTGTTTATTATTCACAATAAAGACATAATGTGATCATACACATTTTCATGTTTATGATAGGTACTTGAATCCATATTGAGCACATCTACATTGCAATTAAAAACTCATGGATGGTGCACCCGCTGACTCAGGCTTGCAGGGCTTGGGCTGTTTAATTGCTCCTTTTTGGTCTGAGAGCACAGGCCCAAATATCTACACTGTAATTAAACAGCCTCTTAACCCAAGCTACTGTAAATCTGAGGCAGCTGGCACAGTGGTCTAATTGCAGTGTAGACATAGCCATTTAGGTTCCTAAATAATTGGCTGTTATTCAAAGGTGCTGGAAAACCACAGCTTCCATTGACTTCAGGTCAATAGACCCGTAATTTCTGAAAATCAGATGACTTATCTAAATATAGATTTAGGTGTTAAACTTCAGGAACTCATGTTCAACAATTATGACCAATGTTTATGATACCATACATCTGTTCCATCGAGTGCTCCATTAATTTCAGTTCAGTGATGCCTATTCTGATGCCTAACCTGCCCTTGTAAAGCTGGTCCTTTATATATAAATACAGGAACAAATCAGTATTTTAGATGTGTCAGCACCAATTTTCCATCAGCAGTGGGAAAAAAATAACATATAACCTAGTATTTCCCTAAGAAACTTTACATTTAGCAATCTAAAATGATGTTCGCAGTTAAAATGTACATACATAATTTTGAAATAGATTTCTAATGTTCCATTGTTGCAGCTCCCAAGCAGATGTGGAACTCTGTAGTCTAAGAGTAGGTTATTTCCCTATTGGAAGAAGAATGCAGTGACATGGACCCAGGACAGTGTATCCTGGTGTAATTACTGGAAAAGTATGATTATGTGAAGGGGCACCCAGGGGACTCTGCACTTTGCCCATGCCCCAAGTGCCAACACTGCATTTCCCATTGGCTGGGAACCATGACCACTGGGAGCTGCAGTGACTGTGTCTTCTGAGAGGGCAGCATGCAGAGCTGCCTGACCGCACTTGTACCTAGGAACTGGAGTGGCGACATGCTGCTGCTTCTGGGAACTGCTTGAGGTAAGCAGCACCCCAATGCCTTGCCCCAGGCCCTGGACTCCCTCCTGCCTTCCAAATCCTTCAATCCCAGCACAGAGTATCCTTCTGCAACCCAAAGCCCTCACCCCCTGCTTCACTCCATCTATCTGCACCCCCAACTGGAGTCCTCAGAGCACCACCCCATACTCCAACCCCTTCCCTCAGCCCTGATCCCCTGCTACCCTCTTAACCCCTCAACCGTAGTGCAGACTCTCTCCTACACCTCAAATCCCTCATCCCCAGGTCCACAGCAGATCCTGCACTCCCAATCAGATCCCTCACACTCCCAAACCCTAAAGCCCTGCTCCAGCCTGATGAAAATAAAAAGTGAGGGAGGATGGAAAGAGCGAGCAATTGAGGGGGAGAACAAGCAGGGGGGCAGAGGAGCTTTGAGGAAGGGTGGTATGGGGCAGGACCTCAGAGAAAGAGCAGGACAGGAGGTGGGGCAAGGGTGTTGAGTTGTGTGAGTAAAAAGTTGGCAACCCTATACGACATATGAAATGGGAATAGCAAAGTGCCTTTTATAAGTCATAGCGAAAGCAGTATGCCTTAGCAAGTCAAGCAAACAGTCCAGGCTCCAGCCAAATTGCCTTCTTTTCAAACTCTATGTCTTTTAACAACTTTATAAACAAATTATATCTGTTAAGAAAGTGTTAGTGCTAGCAACACTTCTGTAATTATTAGATCACTTTGTATTTTGTGGCAATGTTTCCTAAAATGGCAGGTCAGAATAAGATTGCTTTGGCTCCCACAAGCTTTGTCTGGTAAATTGTATTTGTGGCTCCCTGCAAACGATCTTTAGTCAGGAATCCCATTAATCACTGACAGTCTTTGTACATGACTCCAGCACTGAGCTTAGGAGACATTGACAAAGGTATATTAATGTTCCATTTTCTTCACCTGACTTACTAAGTCTTAATGTATAGGGCAAAAACTGCCCAGTAATTGAAACTTCCAGACACGTATACCGGTTATCTTGACAGCTCATTTATTTTTGCCTCTTTCAAGTACTTTATTGACAAGTTATAGGAAGTAAATGGACATGGAAAGGGCTTTGGAGAAGGGAGGGAGAGGAAGTATTAGCAACCCCAAAGATCAAGTGTCAGGCCCTCACAAATCATGAGATTATCTTTAAAAATCATGAGCTGTTGTAGTTGTTGTTAAATGTGTTATTTTTATTTTTCCTCTGGCTTTTGAGTCTTCAGGTTGCACTCAAGTCACGTTTTCAAACTTTTCTCTGCAACAACAGAAGCCAGGAACTTTACTTGCTTTTTAAAATGAAGATGAGATTCACATGACTCCAGCATCTGGGGCTTTAAGTAAAACAAAATATTGTGAGACTTGCGATAAAATTGAGAGTTTGGAATAACATAATTGGCTCATACTTAAGCTGAGTTTGACACTCATGAAGAGAGTTCTGAGTAGTTGTTATTTGAGTTAATCATAACAGATGCTATTTAAAATAGTAAGTCATATGGCACTTGCCCTTCAGGTAAGCAAATCAAACCTTTGTGTATGAAATTAGGATGTCAGAAAACTTCATCACTTCCTCTCAAATGTTACTTAAAAAATATGGGCCACCCAGTTCGCCAGATAAGAACCAAACCGTATTATTATCATCATCCTCTATATAAAAAGGAATCCAATCAAACTGTTTTTATTGTGGTGGAAGACTTTGGTAAAAGAAGTCCCATCTCTGCTTCTGCTGAAATCTCCCTCCCATTTGCTTAGAGGGGAATTCATTACATATCTAATTCCAGGCAATTCTGTACAATTCTCTCCTCAGTGAAGTTTTGCAATCATATATACACTTGGGATAATTATGCATCTGGGTTTTCCTACAAACTATTAGATTTTAAGTTCAGGGGGCAACATTTAGACTGACCACATCAGCAGCCAAAGAATTTCACTTAATTTCTTTTACATGCCTCATTATGGCAGCTCTAATGAGAAGGCACAGTGTGCATGAAATTTCCTTCTCTGAGACAGAAACAGGATCATTATGCCATCAGGAAACTGAGCTTCCCCAAAGCATCCAGAACCCACTGAGAGTCCTGGAAAGACTTGGGATATCATACTTCAAAATTGAACATTTTACACACAGAAAATCTATTCTAGGTAATGTTTACATTTATGCCTTCGTCTAGACCTTAGATATATGGCAACTAAGGAACCTGGCTTGTCAAAGCAATTTGTTAAAATAATCCCCAAAATTCCTTTTAAAAACTCAGAAACATTCTTAGCATGCTTAAAAAAAAACATTGGTAGCATGTACATACACAAGATGATATGGGGTATTTACAGATTTCATCAATACAAATTGTGTGTTCCCCTGTATTTCATCACTAATGTTTGATGTAACCGGCCCAAGATCATTCCAATAAAACATGTATATCGTATACTTATCATTGCTTCCATATACATACATACAGATACATACACAATTTTAAGACTTTTTGTAATCACCCACTTCTGGGCTAATCTACATGTTTTGTTAGTCTATAAAGTGCTACCAGACTATTCATTTTTTTTTAAGTTTATCCTGTACAGACTAACTCGGGTACCCCCTGAAGCTTCTAGACCTTTTCAGTGAATCAAGAATTCTGTGCCAGAATTAATGGTTTGTTACCAGATTATATAGATTTGTAAAGAATTATGTTTTATTCACTTTAGTTCAGATTTTTAATTCTTATTTACAAAGCAATGCATTCTCTGTTTATTTGATCAGTGAAATATGTAGCGGCAATGCAAGCTTCATCCTAGTGCAACCTGGCGGGGGAAGGCACCCCAGAGTGGGGCCCTTCCCCCGCCTCCCATCACCCCATCCACCCAGGCCTCATACTGTATGTTCCGTGTTCCCGGGGCCGCCGACTGGTAAACAGGCGTGGTTCATTGGCACCCACCCGCTATGCCCCCTCACTGAAGTCCTTGCCAGGTGAAACACAGGGAGGGAAGGTAGTGGGGCTTGGGTCTACTCTCTCTCCGATCCCCAGCCCAGGGCCCTAAGGACCAGGATGCACTCCCAGGTCTGGTTGGTGGGGTAACGACCTGCAATACACCAACCCATGGGCCATTCTAAAAGCTGCACCCTGGGCCGCTTCCTACTTTCCTCCTCTGTCCATTCCGGAGTGCGAGCCTCCTCTCTTTGTGCTGATGATGCTCCTTTTGAACATTACGCCAGCACTGCATCCAATGTGGGGAGGACCAAACCACTGCCCTTGGCCCCTCCCCCTTCCTGCTTCTGGGGGCAGGCACTTTGGCTGGCTTCCCAGACAGCTGCAGAGCATGCGCAGCACCGCCACTTCTCCCCAGAATGCCAAGGATGGTGCGGCTGGTGTGCAGGGCACTCGGGCATCCTCGTCACACTAGTATTATAAAGATAATAATTTTCTTGACCGCAGATATTAAGGAACAACTTTACAGGAATGAGGAGTAGTCTTGTCTCCTCAATTTTGGAAATAACTCTTTACAGTTTATTTAAACAATCAAAGACAACCCAGTATATCTTGCAGGAAATCCTTTAAACTGACCCCACATCATTTTCCATACGGAATTTTTTTTTTGCTAAATATAAGAATCACCTCTTTATAATTCCTCACGATAGGTTCCTTTCACAGTTTCACCAGTCAATCCTGAGCTGGGTGTCTCTTCCCCAAAATGTGGAGGAGGGTCATCTTTTAGCTGTGGCCACCCACTTCCCCAAGCCCAATTGCAGCAAGCATAGAAGGAGACCACAAGGAATTGATCTCCTTCACTAACCCCTGCATTTTAAAAATATTTCCTTAGTTTCCATGAAGCCCAATGTTTGAAAAGGGACACAATGGACAGCTCAGATATTCTCAGTTATTCAGGTGTAGGACTCACAATTATTAGGAAAATCACAGAAGAACATCTACCGTAAGTGCTGGAGTCATTCAGAATAAGTACCACTGTGGTATGTTTTTACAATGGAATTATTCATTTCCCACAGTGCAGTGCTGAATATATACATTTTCTTGGGTATCAGAAAAAAAATTCAATCTTTGTTACAGCTTTGCTTTCAAGGTGACTTGTAATTTAATAAAAATTTCAGGATTTAACACACCAATAAGGAGTCATGTTTTATGAGTACCATTTAAAGATGAACTGCCCACTCTGTTTTCATAGTCAGCTATAGATGCTCATTTACATGTCATGGACAACTTAATCTACTTTTACGGAAACTGCTGTCAGTCATTTTCCTTATTAACAGGCACTAACAAACCAGCTTAAAGTGCAAACTAAGGGTGTTCCAATGACTACTTACAATCTTAAAGTTAAGCATATATGTTTTTAGGATCAGGGCCTATATAGATACAAAAATCCAATCATCACAGTCCACTTTTTAGACTGTTAGTGGAAGTGCTGTCCTTCAGACGAAGCACTGTTACAAGGTGCCTCTGCCATTACCTGATGTACTCAACTGCCTCTTAGTCACAAACTCACACTCCTTCACTGAGGTGCATATTTATCCTTGTCTTACATAGTTGCAGTATAATGCAGGCTTACCACCAGGGAATACTTCTCTACAGACATTCCTCAGCTCTGATCACCCTCCATACTATCTTCTGAATTCTCTCCTGCTTACTGTTCTTTCTACTTACCTCCCCCTATTACATCATTAGCCCATGCTCATAATCCTCCAACATAAAGGTTAACAACCTCCAACTGGGCCTGTAGCCTTCTTCAGGCTGCTGCAGTATTAGTGATTAGGATGCTAATACCTGATCACAGTCATGTATCCAAAATCCTAACTACTTATAGTGATTAAATACCACATCTCACAAGAGTTGGGAGTTACCTCTGATCATCTAATTAAATAACACTTAGGTAACTGTAGCTTGACTGATTTATTATCTCAACTGAATAAAATGGTTTTCAACATAGTATTGTTGTGCCTGCTCTCAAAGCTGCTACTGTCTGTGCAAGTGAAACACATATATTGTAGACAAAAAATTAAAAAGTGTCCTGCAAAAAGTAGAAACTAGGCCAAAGTGCAATGGATGACTATAAACAAATAACAAAAGTATGTAGGGATACAAGTAGAATGGCCAAGATACAATATCAGATTAAATCCGCTAGAGACATGAATATTAACAAGAAAACATTCTGCAAATACATTAGAATCAAGAGGAAGACCAAAGACATGTAGGCCTGTTATACAAAAAGGAGGTACAATCACAGAAAATATGGAAATGGCAACGTGCTTAATGATTTTTGTTTCATTTTTTATGAAACATTTTAGCTATGATTGGACATCTAATGTAGTGAATGCAAGTGAATATAAGCTATACTCAGAGACAAAAAAAAAGGAAAGATCAAGTTAAAATTACTTAGACAAGTTAGGGATCTTTATGTCACCAGGACCTGATGAAATACTGAGGAGGTACGTGGGCTATTAGCAATAATCTTCAAAAAGTCATGAAACATAGGAAAGATTCCAGAGGATTGGAAAAGGGTAAATATAGTGCTAATCTATAAACATTGAACTATATACAACTTGGAGAATTACAGACCAGTCAGCTTATCTTTAGTATCCAGAAAGATAATGAAACAAATAATTAAGCAATCAATTTGCAAACACCTAGAAGATAATAAGGTGATAAGTAACAGTCAGTATGGATTTGTCAAGAACCAATCTCATCAAACCAATCTAACAGCTTTTGACAGGGTCACAAGCCTCATGGGTAGGAAGGAAGTTGTAGATGTGATATATCTTGATTTCAGTAAACTTTTTGATACTGTCACTCAGAACCTTGTCATTAACAAACTAGGGAAATAAAAGCTAGATAGAGCTACTACAGGTTAAACCTCTCTAGTCTGGCACTCTTGGGATCTGTCAATTACTAAACCAGAGAAATTGCTTAACCACAGGAGGTCAATATTGTCTAGCAACAATACCAATACTTCCACTTCTTACTGGGCTCCTGGAAGACATTTAGGGGTAAATTAGAGCTAAATAACAGCATAAAACACTGAGACCCAAGACAGGTGGCTGTAAACAAACTTTATGACACTGTGGGAAACTTGGCCACACCCATGATAAGTGGATATCTGGCTAACTAAAATCATGCTGGACCATGTATGTTGCTAGACCAGAGAGTGCCGAGTAGAAAGGTTCAACTTGTATAAGGTGGGTGCATAACTGTTTCCAAAAAATAATCAGTGGCTCATAGTCAAACTTGAAGGGCATATTGAATGGAGTCAGGGATCAGTTTTGTGTCCGGTCCCGTTCATCATTGTCTCTTCATCAGTGATTTAGAGAATGACACAGAGATAACACTTTTAAAGTTTGTGGATGATACCAAGCTGAGAGGGGTTGCAAGTGCTTTGGAGGCTAAGTTTAAAATTCAAAATAATCTGGGAAAAATGGAGAAATGGTCTGAAATAAATAAGATTAAATTCAATAAAGCACTCCACTTTGGAAGGAACAGTCACATAGGGTATATCTACACTAGCCCCCTAGATTTATCTAGGGAGGCTAATGAGGGTGACCAAAATTGCAAATGAAGCGATGAAGTGCAGGATTTAAATATCCCGCGCTTGATTTGCATATTCCTGGCCAGTCGCCATTTTAGAAATTGACTAGCCCGAAGTAACTGCCCACATCTACTTGCATCAGTGAAACGGGATTCCAAAATAGAGCCCTAACTCGAATTAGCTGGTTAACCTCATTGCAGGAGGAGTACCAGCTAATTCGAGTTAGGACTTTGTTTCAGAATCCTGTTTCACTGCCGTGTGTAGATGCGGGCAGTTACTTCGGGCTAGTCAATTTCTAAAATGGCAACCAGCCGGGAATATGCAAATCAAGCGCGGGATATTTAAATTCCGTGCTTCATTTGCAATTTTGGTCGCCCTCATTAGCCTTCCTAAATCAATCTAGGGGGCTAGTGTAGACATACCCATACAAATCTGGTCTATTGTGCCCAGTTCAGGAAGTAAGAGCACATTTCAGGAAAATATTGATACAATGAAGGAAGTCCACAGAAGAGCAACAAAAAAGATTAAAAATCTAGAAACAAGGCCATGAGGGAATATTGAAAGAATTGTTTAGTACAGAGAAGAGAAGATTAAGGGCACGTCTATATAGCAGGGCTAAAGCCAAAATGATCTATGCAACCTGAGCTATGTCAATTGCGTAGCTTAAGTCGAAATAGCTTATTTTGGCTTTTGGTACTGTCTGCACAGTAGGAAGTTCGAGAAAGAGCACTCTTCCTCCAACTTCCTTTACTCCCATAAAATGAGGGTTATAAGAGTCAGAGTAAGAAGTCCTCCAGCTCAACATTATTTTGACATTATGTTGAAATAACTGCTTGTAATATTGATGCAGACTATGTTATTTCAGGAAAAAGGTTACTTATTCCAAAATAATGCTGCTATGTAGACATAGCTTAAAAGGGGACATGGCACCATGTTCTCAGTACAAAAGGAGGAAGTGATAACAATTGTTTTTGTTAACCTCTGAGGATAGGACAAAAATTAATGGATTGAAATTGAAGCAAATGCAGTTTAGGTTGGACATTAGGAAAAAACCTTCCTGTCAGAGTGGTAAAAAACTGGAATAAATTGCCCAGAAAGGTTTGTAATCTCCATCTTTGAAGACTTTTAAGAGCAGGATAGACAAACATCTGTCATAGATGGCCTAAACTGTGCTTAGTTCTGCCTTGAGTGTAGAGGACTGGACTAGAAAACCTTTCAAGGCCCCTTCCAGTCCCGTGTTTTCCTATAGATTTATACATCCCTTAGCACGATGCAACCACAATCTGACTGAGGAAAAATAATTTAATTAATAACCTCATGGAGAAATCACACACAATACCGCTGTAAAGAAAACAGACTTTCACATGCTGGGTCACTTACAGGCATATTTCTTGTGGGCGGTATAAGAGCAGATATTACACCTCTCTTCATTTATCTGTCTTGTGCTGGAATTGCAAAAGAACAATTTTAAGGAACAGGAAGTTGTGGAGTTGGTCTTGAAGGGGAGATTCAGTTGCAATGCTACTTTGCTGTTTGCAGAATTTACTGTTCATTTGGTTAGCTTACTACAGATTTGGACTAGAGAGGATTAAAGATTGTAAGCTTGGGAAGTGCCTTTAGGGCCTTCTTTGCTACATGTGTTAATACAACTATTCAGTTATTTGTTTGCTCCAGCAGTACAGCACATGTATCTGGAGGTGAATGGTGTAGGGTCCATTTGTTACAGGAGATTTTGCAAAAGAATCTAATGTTGCTCAGAGTAGGAGAATGGTTAATAGAAAGAGAATGAGAGAGAGAGAGAGAGAGAGAGAGAGAGAGAGAAGCTATTTCTAGACTGCAGGCTTCTTTCAGAAGAAGCTTTTCCGAAAGAGCACATCCACACTGTCAAAGCACATTGAAAAAGCCATCTGCTTTTTTGAAAGATAGCATCCACATTGAATGGTTGCTATCTTGCATTTAAGCTGTGATTACTATGGAGAGAGTGGCTACCTGGGCATCTGTTCTTTTTTCCTCTTTCCTCGTCTTTCAAAAGAACTCCTTCTTCCCTGTCCACAAACGCCTTTTTCCAAAAGATCTTTTCTTTCTTCTTCATAGAAAGAGCTTTACCAATGTCATAAAAAACCCTCTGTTCTTTCAATTTTTTTGGAAGAACGCAATTGCAGTGTGGACATTAGTGAAGTTTTTTCAGAAAAATGGCCGTTTTTCAAAAAAACCTCTGTATTGTAGACATAGCCTGAGAAGAGAGAAGAAATTTCCCCCCTGAAAGATAAAGCAGCTCTAAGACACAGCTGTAGCAAAAGATAATGCTAAGATTTTGAAAGTGCCCACAGAAATGTAGACAACATAAGTCCAAGGCAAGAAGGAAGAGACATCCAGCAATTGGGTATTGGACTGAGGTGAATGAGAATGAAAGTAAAAAAGGCAGCACCAGCAGAAAAGAAGACCAGACTATTAAGAGACTATGGATATAAAACCAGACCTCATCTAGACTGCAGGCTTCTTCTGGAATTCTTTCATAGATCATTGTATCACGACACTTTGTGTGATGTTTCTGTTGTAGATTGTCAAAGGTGACTTTAAAATGAAAGTTGGTTCCTTATTATGTATAGAGACAGCTTAATGTTTTTCTGTAAAAATGTGGGAGGGAGTTGAGGGGGAAAGGATCTAGCTTGTTTTCTTTTTGTTACCTTTACACATTTTGTGCACTTTTTGCTGGAAGAAGCTGTAAAAAGTGGATTAAGTGACACAAGATATCACAAAATACAGGAGCTTGAAAAAACAAGGTACTGAGAAGAGAAGAGATATTTAGCCAGATGATTTAGAAACCATTTTAATTTGTATTTATTTCTATTGATCCCAGTGCTATTAGGAGACATACATCTATTAAAGTTTTAAAAGCACTATTTCTGTAGTTAAAATGCAAATGTGCACAGTAAATACATTTAGGTCACCCACCATCTCAGCAAAATCAGGGATCAGACTTTACACCCCTGACATTTTTAAATGACCCTCCCCACCCCAAATTTAAACATTCTGAATCCATCATTAAAGAATAAAAAAAGGATATAAATGCAAGTTCTGAAAAATCCTTTGCAGACCTCCTTTAATCACAGAGAAACATCAGCTACTGGTATTATCTATTTGTGAGTTTTTGCTAGATCCTGGATTCCATTTTAGAAAGACTTGAAGACACATGTAAAAGCTTGTTCCCTGGTGCAGACCATCTGTTGTGAAAAATTCCCATATCGAGAGGGGAAAGAGTCTGTTTCCCAATTAATTAGCTATTTTAGGAGAACTGGTTATACTCTTTCCAAGATGGTTACAACTGTTAACACAATCATCTGTCTGTCAAGCTGTGTCTGTTTGCCTGGTAGTCTAGCTAAAATGCTGGAGAAAAGACAGAGATGTTTATTATTTATCCTTTTCTCCCCTGAAGTCATCCCAGGAACTGAATCACTGAATGTAGTTGTGGTCTTTTTTTATCCATAGTTGTTTTGTCCTCTTGTTAATGGTCCCAGTGGAAGCATATCAAGGACAAAGGGTGTTACGAGAGTAGATTTCAGATGTTATTTATAGAAAGACTTTCTTATATGAAACTATTAATAGCAACTAGCTGTCCCAGAGGTGAATGAACAATACCAATGTCTCAGTCTCAATTAAAGGAGCTATTCTTTGCCTGCAGAAAAGCCCTGTTTGTACAAGGCACCATTTAAAAGTCTATTGTGTTTTTTTTAAATAGCTACAAAATGCTGTTGTTTTTATCTCTTTCAGCTGAGGGCTGAGTTCCTGGCTTCCATCTGGCAGCCTCACAAGCAATCTGCATGCAGTAAGCCATGATTAGTAGGTCCCTTAGAGCGAGCAACTAGAAAGACTGTACACAAAGCCAAAGGGATGACTTGCTTTCCTTGTAAAATCATCCTTTAAAAAGGTGAAGCCCAGGATCCTATTTTATTCCTGCTATGCTGGAATGTAGGGAAGGTGATAGTACAGAGAAGAAATGAGGAGAGGGGGGCAAGGGAATTTCTAAATATTCTCCATCTAAATCTTTTAAGAACAAGCTGAAAGATAGTTCAAAGTTCTTATACAGCTATATATGCCTCAGGTTTATCTGAGCAAGGGATTTCAGAGTTTTATATCTTAAATCTCCCATGTAAATATAAATTCAAGTTAGTTAATTTTAACTATAAGATAATGAAAATCTCATATTTTCATAGAGAAATTTGTGTTATTCAGAGCTGCTGTTTATAATCTGTATGATAGATCCCTTAAAAAAGACACAAAACTATAGCAGGGTTAGCAGCAACTTCTGCAGTGAAGGTTGCACAATGGTTTCCATGTTTTTGCTAGGTATGTTACCAAGGAATGGAAATGTACAATGTGTGTGAAGCTAGTTTAGTTGTGTCATGACTTGACTAATCCCCAGGATGGCTTCAAACCAGCTCAGAAAACTTGGTAATGTTTTGAGAAATCCTCCCTGCTCCTGCTTTATTTTCCCTTCCAAAACATCTCTTAGTGGGAAGCAAGAGTGGCCTGGAGTTCTATTCTCATCAACATGGTTTGAAAGAGCTGCTCTTTATATGGAGTGTTCAGAAGGCCAAAGCCATCCAAATAGTCCCTTACAACCCCACAAAGAGCTAACAGAGGATTTAACCTGTGCAAACACAGCAGAAGTCAGGTTTTTTGTGCCATACCTCATAGCAATCCAATATGGAATCTCCTCCTGAAGCTCCTTTTACATGTTTCCATTTTCCTCCAAAAGAAATTAAAACCAAAAATCTATGTTGAAAGTGAACATAAAGGTTGTGTTATTAAGGAATTAATTCAGAAATGCCAATTTATATTCAAACATGGCATCTCAACTTTGTACTATAGTGACTATTTCATTACTAATTTGAAAAAATCAAACTGAGTGCACATTGTTTGTGTCGGCACCAGTCTGCATTTGCTTTCAGTGAATGAATTAACTGTTATGGACATTTACAGAAATAAATTATTTCAGGCTCAGAACAAATATGTTACATAATTAATTTTTGAATTCATAAATTGGAGTATCTGCACCGAAAACAAATTCTAAGAGTTACATTGATCCAGTGATGGAACAGAAAACATATTATGGAGTAATTGTCCAACCAAACTAACCAAAACAATTTAAATATGGAATACCAAATAGTCACAACAGACTATTTATGAACAATCTATGGACAAAAATTATTCATAGAAAATTATTAGGTCAATATTTTTAATTATTCGATAAATTTGAGATGTGAGTTACTCATGGCCATATTATGAACAAAAGAGAAAAGAGTTACATTGGAGAAACAAATCATTTACAACTAATTATTCACTTAACTTTAGTAAAACTGTTGCAGAAATACTAACTGGTTATTTTTTTGTTTCAAGAATGAAGCATATGATTTGGTATCCAGATGGATCCATTAATTGAAATATTTAACTGGTGGGAGTAAGTTCTACTTTTTGGCTCATAGAGAAAATGAAAAATGTTCATCTTTAATCCGTTATCCCTATTTTTATCTTAGGCAATGAAATACAAAATGACAATGAAAGCCATTCAGGATAGAAATTTTTATGAAAAAAAAATAGAAAAACATTCACAAAATAAAATCCCATCCTATCTCACTACTTCCTTGTTATTTAAGTGTTCAGCAAGTTGTTTCTATCAGCACAGATCTTTTGGCCAGTCTATTTTAAATTGATGTCCGTTATTAACCCAGCATTATTATGATTTGCCTTAAAATGTTCTTGGAGAAATATAAGTAATCTTCTTCTTCTATTGATTTAATGTCTAAGGAAAAGTCAGTCTTCAAATACAATCAGTCATATCACAGCAGTGCTGTGGGCTTGTTATTAAGCTATCCTTTAAATAAATATAGTTTACTTAAAAGCAGGTTTTTTGTTAGAAGACCAATTTGCACGAGTAGATATTTCAAAGGCTATCATGATTGGTACAAATGAATGGATTTTTACAATGTACTTTATCCTAAATGGCTGCATTCAGGGTTTTGTTGGGTTTTTTTTTTCTGATGGGATTTTGGGATCAAGAATAGTATCATAAAATTAAATACAGCCTTTAATCTTTTATAAATAATTCTCTTTTAGTGAACAGTTAGCTTCATAAAGCTGCAGTGGAAACTGTAGTTCTTTATTCAGTCATATACTGTAGTCCAAGTGTGGTGCAGACAGCTGCAAAGGACATTTCCCCACAACTGCCTCTCTAACAACGTGAAGGCTAAATCAGCCAGACTAGCCTCTCCAGGAGTATTTTAGGCTCTTTAACTTCATACTGGCCCTCTACTATGTAGAAACTGACATCTGTGCCAGATTTTGTTGAATGACATGATGGTTCTGAGCTTCAATATACACACCCAAGGTACTTCACAAACTCTTTTCATTCAGGGCCTTTGCTCAGTTTGAGGTCCCTAAGCAAGCTTGCTGTACACACAGTACCAAATAGTTAAGGACACACACTGTTGGTGTTATTAAAGTTCTGTTGTACCTAGTAAAATATTTAACACTGTGATTTCAAGTGGAACATTTCATCTTTCTTATTTTTTCCAGTCAGCAATATCTGAAGATTTTTACATATTTATAAAGTTGATTTTATATACAGAGATGCCTTTGTCTATCAAGGTACTGAAGTCTGTAAAATAGATTTCCTGCCTTTTTTACTGTGCTAGTTCCATTCAGCCATGGAGTGTAAGGAATTACTTGTGCCAGTAAGTATATGACATCTCATCAGTAAAGCATGTAATGATGTCTTTGGTGCATGAAGGGAAATTATTTCAAGTTCCAAAGGACCTCAAGGAAAAGGTCAGAAGGTTGGATGCTAAGAAATAAATCATATATGTCTGAAGAGAATTTTTCTTTTAGGTTAAAGGAAAGATTACTTACAGACCTAGTACTTCTCCGGGAAGTTGAACTATGAGTGACAGTGGGTTGAGAAGTTAAAACAGCAAATTGAGAGGTCGGACTTCTGTCTTTGCCTCTTAGTATATGTGTAGCCTTAGGCAATTTCACTTCTTAAGCCTTGTTTTATCCATCTTTGAAATAGCATAGCAATGCCTGTGTTACCTAGTTCACAGGGTTATGAGGAGGTTTCACTTATTTAACATTAGTAAAGATCAACATACAGTATACACGCAATTGTGCTAGTATCACTAGTCTCAGGATGGCAATAATGACAGTACATCAAAAGAGATTGTGGTTTTTTCATTTTATTCACCCTCCCAAATGGTCAGAATGAGACCGCATTTCAACAGCCAGAAGAATGTGTCTTTCATGCAATCAGTTTAAGCTAAAGAATGTGGAATATTATTCTCCCAAAAGCTATAAAAATTAACATACTGAAGCAAGTTTAGATTAGTTATATCCAAATCCTACTAAAAAAAATGTAGTGAGGGCCCTGTTCAATCCCAATGGAATTAAATGGCAAAACTCCCATTGACTTCAAAGGGTATTAGATGGAGTCCTAAATAGGTCAAATGTAAATATAACTGGTGTTGGGAAACTCCAAGGAATACAGTAGACTTACAGGCAATCTATGGAACAGTAGCAGTATTTTATGAAAGATAAATATGTCATGAACTAAGCAATGAATTTCCATATGGCCTATTGAAAGCCTTTATGTTTATACTTTACATTTGTAGGCATCAAGGGAATTTAAGGAAATAAAACCTTCGTTACAGACAAGTAAATGGGTGATGGGATGGCACAATTCAGTTCTGTAAATGTAGAAAGAAAATAGAGTGAATAGGTTTTCAAAAAACTTTTACAGGTGGTAGCTTGAAGAAATACTATTAGCTTTCGTCATGTGAAGTGTATTCCTAACAAAGTTTAAATCTATATCCTGGGAAACCAAATAAAAATTAGGAATAAATGAAACATATTTTTACTTTTGTGCTGGAAGTTATTTGACCTTAATGAAGTACAGGAAAGAGGAACAGGTGGGTTTGTAGCGTCCACAGTTCAGTCACATTTGCTTACTGCATTAAAACAACATACTTCTGCTTAGATAAACTGTCAGCATATACAGAGTATGATTTATTATACATTGGTTGGTGGCAGGCGGTTATGCAAGCATCACCCTCCTATGTTCTGTAACTATTCACAGTCGTGTTTGATTTATTAAGCATCTATATTTGCATACTTGAAAATATAGACCATAAAAGATAACAATTCACAGCATATCTAATCAGGTGCACAGGACAAAATTATATTGGCCACCATAAGAGACCCATAATAACCTATCGTTTAGAAACAGTCTTCATCCCATTCCCTTCTGCAAAATGTAAGCACTGCCACCACACACTGTTTTTATGATGTACCATATAGAAGTGGACAGCCACATCTTGCACTAGCTTGAGTTTCCGAATGGTCTCAAGATTAGACCCCTGTAGACAGCTGTCGACTAATTTACTCTCAAGGTGATAAGGTACAGGTAACCAAATAGAAAACCTGCTCATAACCAAACCTGTTGTTATGATTATTTCTGAAGCTGTTCCAATAAAATGAAATTCACTGTAGCTGATATAATAAAGAGAGAGTGACAGTACAAAGATATATTATTTTATCTTCTCCTCTCTAAATACAACTTTCTCTAATTTGAACTTTGCTCCAGAAAGGGGAACTCTCGACTGGAACTGGTGTGGAGATGCATCAGGTTATGCCAGCAGCTTCAGAAATCTATTTTAAACTTGTGGAGACAGGAACAATTAATTTTTTCTCTCTCCAGACCATTTTAATGGGAGAAAACAAAACTGTCTGCTTCCGGGATGGCATGTTTTTCACTGAGGAAAACATCAGGCTCCAGGATTTCATACTTCACAAACTCTGAAAAACAGGAAAAAGGATTTGAGTTCCTGATGTGCTAACAATTTGTGTTAATTCACACTCATGCATCAGTGACCAGCTCATTTGGGAAACATTGTTTCCAAGGTCAAGGGCTGCTTGTTGGATAAAGGGTTTAAGCTGGTGAAAGACAAACATCGCTTACCACAACTGATCAAGCTTTCATTGCTTTTCTTTCTTATGGCTTTTCCTTCCACCATTGAAAGCCCAAATGATAGTAGGGGCCTATGTAGATTACAACATTAGCAAGTGGATTTTGAGAGGAAATGAATACATTTTGCTACACATTGCTGGGTTGCTTCCAGTATTTCCAAAGATAGTAGAGCAAAGTCTCACCGAGTTTGGAAATATTAAGCCATCTTCACAGACTTACTTTAGTTAGAAATGAGGCAATGATGCTTGCTAAGTTTAACAAAGCACTAATGTCTGCTCATAGCATTTGACTTTTTCAGTCCTGGTCATCATGGATATAGCAGTTTCTAAATGATTTTACCTACAGATTCTTTTTCTTCAAACATGTTCTTACAGTTCTTTCCTAATGTGTGAGTTTCCTGAATGACTGCTGGGCTTGTACAAGGCTAAGGGACTGTCACTAATAGATAAGTATTTTATTTTAATGTCATACCACAAGTACTGCCAGGCAGGTAGCCTCAAAGTATACTTCTCCACCCTGACTTGGCAGCTAAGACAGAGGTAGGCAATAATTTTTGTATGCGGGGCCACCTCACCAATTTTGGCAGTGGTCACAGGCCAGTCCCAGAAGGTAGAGGGGGTGGGGTCCTCATGAGATAGGGGTGTGACCATGGTGGAAGGAGACTTTGCATGCTTCCCTGCCAGGGGTGCACAGCACCCAGAGAGAACCTCCAGTCATTTTGAACAGCTGGCAATTCCCTCAGATGCTGCACACTCGCAGCAGGGGGAGGAGTCTTTGTACTCTATCCCTCCCCAAACCCCAATTGGCCTGGGGTTGGGGAAGCATGCAAAGTCTCCTGCCGCCTCCTAGCTGGGGCACACAATGCTTAGAAGGAGCCACCAGACATTTTGAACAGTTGGAAGTTCCCTCTGGTGCTGCACGCCCCTGGTCGGGGTAAGAGACTTTTCACGTTCCTCTGTCCTTAGGCTCTGATTGGCTTGGGGCGGGGATGCAGCAGGTTTGCCACAGGCCAGATCAAACAACTTAGCAGAACCGATTTAGACCATGGGCAATATCTTGCACACCCCTGAGCTAAGAACAGATTAATGTCATAATATTTTCCCTGAATCAAAATGCAATTGTGGCAAATTGTGCATCATGATTTTTGCTTTGTCTTAGACATTGTCTCTGTTCAGACAAACAAAATTCCCTTATCATTAAAGTTCAAGTTCCTTGCTTCCTTTTGGTCTACCTCCATAATTGCTTACTCTTAACAGCGGATGTGGGGAGACCTTCACACTATATCTCATTAATTCGCTTTATCAAGTAAATATCTTCATTCAGTACCACAGGCATCAGTATTCACTATGTTGATATTGCCTGTCAAAGGAATATTTTTGTCTTCTAAACAGTGTTGCTTGGCATGCACGCATTAGAGTACGTTATTTTAGGCACTACTTATGACTCTGTCAGATAGCAAAAATGGGCAATATCTTGCATGGCTCTTGGTAAGCCATTCTGTGGCTAGTCCCTCTGTCCACTATTTCCTCTACCCATCTGTCAAAACCTCCAGTTTTTCCTTGAGAACTTCCATACTTTCATTGTTAAGTATTTTCAGCTCAGAAATCTCTATGGTGAACTGAAAACTGAAACTGTTAAAAGCAGCATAAGAATTTTTCATACAAAATAGATAGCATAAGGTTTTCTCTGATAACACAGATTAGTGCCTCATAACTCACAAAAAGACTCAAATTTTGAATTTATCAGAATTTCCAGCATTGCATGGCATTTACATTGCCATGGAAACCTTTGCGATTGCTGCCTATTTTAAGGTCAGTTTGCTATGGAGTCCATTATGACTTCCTTCTAAAGTGCTTATTGATGGGTCTTCTTTCATGGGTCCCTTAACAAATCTACATGAGAAAAGGGATTATAGCCAGCATGACTTTTGGAAAGCAGCAGACCAGGGGACAGAGAGTCCCAGGATACCTTTTTTTCCTTGCACACCTTTTTTTTTTCTTTCCTAGTGAGATAGAGGCAAAATAAAGGAGTAAGTGGGGACCAGGACAAAGGGACAGGAAGTGAGCAGAGAATCCTGGTTTTATGACCAAATTGGGGTCCATGCCCTCTACTTCCTATAGCTGGAGAGAGCTAGAGTGCATAACTGCTAGATATCTCAGGATCTCCGCACCATAAGTCAGGGATTCCTGGTAAATAATTGAGGTCAAGTATGCCATGCTGGTTCACATCTAGGCTGTATGCAGTCAGGTTAATTGTGTCTTTAAACATATAATCATTAAAGCACAAACTTACTCCTTAAGAGCTTAAGCTATACCAGAATGGATTTATTTGTACAATTCAGGGAGTCAAAATATTTATGACCTTCTTCAGTTTCACATAAAATATGTCTTTTACAGCTTGGCAGGAAGGTGTAACAGTTTCAATTAGATCAATTGAAAATTGATTTTTTTATTAACCTCAGTTTTTTGCACTACTTTTCCTTTTATAAAAATGTTCTTTTTGTGCTGGTATCTCAATCCCTTTCTTCCATAAAAATGTAGTCCTTTATGTCCCAGGTTCCTTTGGGTAATGATGTTTTAGAATTGAGTTCTGAGCAAATCAAAGCAATTCTCACTGTTCTTTAATTTAAAATTTAGTCATTTGAATCCTTTTCGATATTGGAATATTGAAGTGATTTGAAAATAAGGAAAAGTAAATTTAATCTCTTTCTCTCTCATGCTCTCCCCCCACCTCAAATAATTTAACCAACATTATATAATATTTTGGAATTTGAACAGGCCAGTTAGAAAAGGGCATGAATAAATACATAATACAGATGATGCGTTCTGACTCATTCATTAAATCAAGGGATGAAATTGTTTTTGCTATTTCCCTTCATAACAGTCTCCAGCTCATAATTACCTGGCAATTAATGGAATCAGATTTAATCCAGGGAATCAGGAGAAATCAGCTTTGGTAAAGTCATGAGTGTGTGCACATGTCAGCATTATGGACATAGTTGTATTGTATATGTGGTGGCACACAAAGGGAGAGACTATAGTCTAGTGAGTGAGGAACATTTTATCTTTCCCCACCTCTAGCCATTACAATTATTTTAACCCACTGACACTACTGTATAATATTTCATTAGGCTTAAAACAATGAATATATTTTTATCACTGGCATTATTAGAAGCAAGTCAGTTCAATTCTGAGAGCTTTTTACAAATCTTGTCCGGTGTCTATAAAGGAAAAGCAAACAAAGCAAATATTAACAAGGAATGTTAGAGAGTCATACAAATGAGAGAAAGGAAAAGATAATTGAACATGCAGTCCATCCTGTCAATGAAAAATTGCTCCTGATTATATGTGCTATTCCTTTGGTCTATTCATTTTCCAATTCCCTGACTGTTCTACAGTTTATTCCAAGAAGTGCTCCTAGCATTCATTCATTTACATTAAAATACATTTCCATCCTTGGTGTTTAGAGTCTTCAAATATTTATAACAGGGGTGGCCAAACTCTGGCTTACAAACCACATGCAGCTATTTTACCATGAAAGCCTCACAAGCCTCCTTACCTAACACCCTCATTCTCTGCCTACCTGTTTGAGTAGAGGAAGAGCTTGGGACCTCTGCCTCTCAGTGGGGTGGTAGCATATGTGCTTCTGTCCAGTGGAGATGAAGGTCTCAGGGCTTCAACCTTGCAGGGCGCACCTGTTAGGGCGCAAAGATAATGCTTCCTCCCTATATAATAATTGCCTCCTACATATACAAAATGTAATACTATTAGGGTATGTCAAGACTACATGGCTCCGTCGATGGAGCCATGTAGATGAGGTTTCTAGACATAGGGAAATGAAGTAGCGATTGAAATAATCGCCGCTTCATTTACATCAAAATGGCTGCTGCGCTGTGCTGATCAGCTGTTTGGCGGCACAGCGCAGTAATCTGGATGCTCCGCGGTCAACAAGGGAAGCCATGAGGCATAACGGGGCGGTCGACAAGGTAAGCCCTTGTCGACCATGGAGTGTCCAGACTACCGCGCTGTGCCACCAAACAGCTGATCGGCACACCACGGCAGCCATTTTGATGTAAATGAAGCGACGATTATTTAAAGCGCCTCTTCATTTCCCTTTTTCGAGTACACTAATCTACATGGCTCTGTCGACGGAGCCATGTGGTTTAGACATATCCTTACTGTCATACCTCTCAGTGCCTCCCACTGACTTTATATATTGCTGTTTACCATTAATTTTTGGATATAGACTTACAACTTCCAGTCTAGACAAAAATATTCCTATCCAAACCAATTTAAACTACTTTTTCATGAACCATTTTGTAAAACAAGGGTGCAAAATCTAAATATATTACATCTGCTTCATTCCCTCTGACCACTTTTTTTATAATTCAGTCAAAATATAGCAATTATGTTAATCTGGAAAGAGACAGTTTTTGCAAACCAAAGCTACTTATGCCTTCATTACCTTTTAAATGTTCTGTGGGTTATGTTAATCTCTTAGTATTTGTTCCATTATTTTGCTAAGGAATACTTACAGTGTGGTAATTTCCAGAAAAAACTCTTTTTGTTTGTTGAGTTTCAGAGAACTACTCTGCAGCACCATCTAGAGAGGCTGTTTATGTTTTTCCACGCTCAACCAGAAATCATGAACAATCATTTTTTTTAGAGTAAGAAAGAAAGAAAAAAAAACCTGCACAAGGAAAAAACAGAAGCAAAGTCCCTATGAGAAAGCAAAGTGATGCAATGACAAGACAACTCAAATTGAAATTGCTATCCAGAGTGAAGTCCCTCACACCAAACAGGCAGTCAGACAATATGTAGTACATAGAAAACAATGTGGAACAATAACTTTTTTAACTATGAGCTATCTAATTCAGTTTAAAACCAAAGTTCTTGAGCTTACATTGTACTGATCCAAGGGTATAATTGGCAGTTAGCAAACTGTAAATATTAATAATAGTGCAAGAGCGCAGAATGCGCTCCAGTAATTGATACATTAAACCAGTGTGAACAATGAGTATCCTCTGTATGAAATGCCGTCCATAGACTAAAACCTTAAAAAGTCATAAAGTATATGTCTTTGCCTAAACAAGTGTCACTAAAATTTACTAAACAAGTAATTCATTTACAATTGGGAAGGTTTGCTTCATTTGTGGAAAAGAAGATTCAGCTCTGACATGGTCGAGAAGTGGAAATAGCTAAATACTCATTTCACTTGCAAATAATTTCAAAGTGCACTGTAACTTTTACACTAGACATGAGACTACTTTTGTCCCCATTACTGATTTAAGGACTAATTTGGACAACTCCCAATTTGATTATCATAGCCAAATGTTCCCAAGGTTCAGCTGTCTCAATTAGACACACACAAAGCAGTAAAATCTTTATTTTGCAAGGATAGAACAAATTCTGATGAGCTTCCTAATACCAAAATAAGTCAGTCGGATTTTCATCACCTCTATTGCGTGGCAGTCAAAAGAGCATTTTAAACCTCTCTGGTTTTGAAAATTCTGTAGAAAATTCTGATCTTTTTAAATGAATGTTCTATATCCTTATAAATAAACAAATTAGAGGTGAGCACATCAACACCAATAGGAAATGACTTATAGGAAGTATTTTTATTCATACAACAAATGATCAGTAATAGAGCATTCCATTAGCATACAAAAAGTATGAAGATGAAAAATAAAAGTTCCTTGTTGATGTAACTCCCAGTTTGCTCTTCCTTAACTGCAACTAGACAAATAGAGGTAAAACACCAATAGTCTACTAGGAGACTACCTTGTGTCATTCTCAGAAATCTTCCTTTTGGTCTTTCTCAACATTTGGTGTCCTTTAATATGACTTTGTAAAGTAAGTAATGTAAAGCCCAATTTCAAAAGACTGTGACAGAAAGTATAATTGTGATTTCTTCCATATGCCTTCTCTGAAGGCTTCATCTTATTAATTCTGTATGCTAATTTATCTAATAAGGAAGTAGAAAGGAAACTCTGAGCAAGAAAAATGGGGTCATCCTTTTCATTATCGAAGTCATGTGAGGACATTAAACCGGCAAAGCTGAATGTGCAACATATTTCCTGACTATGATGGTCATGTTTCTAGGTCAAGTATTTAACTTGCTAAATTCCTGGACAGACATTAACTATCAGCATTCTTCAAGATACGAGTACAAAATTGAACTGAAATTTTCTGCATCCCAAATGTAGTGGAATGAAAATAAGGTATGTAAACACGGTCTTGTGATTAAGGTATTTGAGTCTCAGGAGCTCTGCGTTCAGTTCCTGGGGATGCCACAGAATTCCTGAATGATCATGGGCAAGTCTCATTATCTCTATGTGCCTCAGTTTTCAGTCTTTCACTTGTATGTTGCATTTCTTTCTCTCTCAGCTATTCAGGCTCAAGCCTACAAAGAGATACACAGAGACAGAGCTTAGTCACCATGAGGAGCCCTGTTATCTGGGGTTGCAACTTCTTTGGAGGATAGGGACATAATTCAAAATGACCTTAGCAAGTTAGAGAAATGGTCAAAGGTAAACAGGATGAAGTTTAATAAAGAGAAATGCAAAGTGCCCCACTTAGGAAGGAACAATCAGTTCCATACATACAAGATGGGAAGCGACTGTCTAGGAAGGAGCATGGCGGAAAGGGATCTAGGGGTCATAGTGGACTACAAGTTGAATATGAGTCAACAGTGTGATGCTGTTGCAAAAAAAGCAAATATGATTCTAGGTTGTATCAACAGGTGTGTTGTAAGCAAAACTCGTGAAGTCATTCTGCCACTCTACTCTGCACTAGTTAGGCCTCAGCTAGAGTACTGTGTCCAGTTCTGGGCGCCACATTTTAAGAAAGATGTGGAGAAATTGGAAAGGGTACAGAGAAGAGCGACAAGAATGATTAAAGATCTAGAAAACATGACCTATGAAGCCAGGCTTCATGAACTGGGCTTGTTTAGTTTGGAAAAAAGAAGATCAAGGGGGGACATGATAGCAGTTTTCAAATATCTAAAAGGGTGTCACAAGGAGGAAGGAGAAAATTTGTTCCTCTTGGTTTCTGAGGACAGGACAAGGAGTAATGGGCTTAAAGTGCAACAAGGGAGGTTTAGATTGGACATTAGGAAAAAATTCCTAACTGTCAGGGTGGTCCAATATTGGAATAAATTGCCAAGGGAGGTGGTGGAATCTCCCTCTCTGGAGATATTTAAGAACAGGTTAGATAGACATCTGTCAGGGATGGTGTAGACAGAGCTTGGTCCTGCCTTGAGGGTGGGGGGCTGGACTTGATGACCTCTCGAGGTCCCTTCCAGTCCTATGATTCTATGATTCTACCTTTTGTGGATCAGAACCGTAGACTGCAAACTCTTTGGGATAGGGAAGATCTTTGGTTATATTTCTGTTCAATTGTAGCATAATAGGGCGTTGATCATAGTTGTGGTCTGTAGGCACTACACAATAAAAGTAAATATAATAATATACATGTTTAATTTTAAGTACTATATATAGTTTTCAGAAACAGGAGGGAAATTTCATTACCATTATGTTATTTCTTCCATACTTGTATTCCTGTTATCACCAGAGCTACCCTAACCCTGGTGTTCTTGAATTTAAAAATAAATTTCACATTTGTGTGTGAAAACAATGTGGTTTACACAGATAGAATCAACTACAGAGGAAGCTTCCATCTCACAGATTCTGGCAGATACTGTTTTAGCACTTTTTGTTTGTTACTTATCTCTCACATTTTATCAATGTAATCGTATCTATTGAAGTTGGTCTGTCCAGCAGTGGCATCAACCCACAGCAATTACATCATCACTAGCAAATGATTTATATTCCAGAGAGTTGGGGCTCATCTGAAATAAAAGTACTGTTCAAAGCTAGCCTTTTGAAGTATTATTTTAAAGATATGCTGATAGTGGCTAATAAACAGTTCTTTAGTATTTATGCATATTGCTCAAATGTACAAAGCAGACTATTGTACCACCATTAGACTGCACATAGCACAGGAAGAAGTGTAGCTTTAAGACCCATTGAACTCTGATCTTACCAAACCATCACAATAACATCAAATGTGCTAAAACAAATCTGCTGGCTGAATCACTATGTACATTAACAATGTTCCATAGCTCAGCATTTTTCATATCTTTCTTATGGTGACTTGTCTAGTGACTGCACTTTGGACTATGCAATGTAATCTGGAGACAAAATGGTTAATTACTTTAAGGAATTTATTTTTTCACCTACTATCACTTGTGGCATCAAAAGGGCCACAGATCTGAAGAGGGTCTGGTTTAAAACTACTGAAGTCAATAGGAGTATTGTGTAATTAGGTCACACAAAAGGAAGTAAAATATGAGGGACAATTCTGAGCATGATATGATTTAATAAACCGTGTGTCCCATAGTCCAGTTTTGGTTTCCTTTATATTGAAAAATGTATTTGTCATTAGCAGATGTCTAAATAGATGGGTGTCTATGGAGGTCTTTAGAAAACAAAAAGGGAGTAAGTTTCTAAGAAGTTCTGAAGTGATATAAGAGAAGTTAATGAAACTTACTAGGCATAAGAACATAAGAATGGCCATAGTGGATCAGACCAAAGGTCCATCTAGCCCAGTATCATGTCTTCTGACAGCAGCTAGTACCAGGTACCCCAGAGGGAATGAACAGAACAGGTAACCACCAAGTGATCCATCCCATGTCACAAATTCCTGCTTCTGGAACAGAATGAATAAATTGTTCATTCTTCATGGTATTTTAATAGAATATATGACTGAAAGTTCTGCCCTCATTCTATTCAATTTGATAGAAATACTGTGGTCATTAGAAGTATAAAATAGTCCAATGAATGACCAAAAATTAGTTGGTTTAAGGAAAAACTAGGGAGACCATGAGGTACAACAGTATGATGAGTTTTAATCACTTCTGTACAATACTGTTGATAAGTCCAGATTTTAAGCTATGTATATCAGCACAGCTCCATTGACTTCCATTGATCTGCCTAGTACTTACCATACACTTAAAGAAACAATTTTACAACCACAAGGCTCTAACCTGTACATTTCAGGAATCATTTATGATTCTTAGCATAAATCTCTGCCAACCACCAATTGATTCATGAAAAGGTATTTCTAAGTTTGAGGGACTGAAATTAATGACATTTAGTGCTTAAGCTCAATTGGCAGTAATGCTGACCTCACAGTGCTGAGATAAATTAGATAATTTTCAAGGGCTTCTTACACGAGTCTAGTTTTCATGCATGCCAGTGTTTGAGGGAGTTGAGTTCAGACTTCTGGTTTAGTCCATTACCAAGATAAAGGTCAATTGCATGTCAGATTTTTGGATTTTGAATACTGAAAAGTTTGGGGGATGTTTGGATCTGAGGCTATGTCTAGACTGCAGACTTCTTTCGGAAGAATCTTTTTTCAGAAGAGATCTTAAAAAAAAAAAACTTCTTCCAAAAGAGAGCGTCCACACACAAAAGCACATTGAAAAAGCGATATGCTTTTTCAAAAGAGAGTATCCAGACTGATTGGATGCTCTCTTGCATAAAAGGCCACCCTAAACCACTTCAGGCAGGGCTTTAGATCACCAGTTGTTTCCGAGTGCTGGTGCTGGAGCCTTGCAGAGACGCGTGCTTAAAGGGACTCCCCTGGGCAGCCGTTTCTCTGCTTCTGCCATGTGCTTACTACCTCTTCAAAGGACGGCAAAGCTCTCACAGTGCCTGCTGTGGTTGCCATGCTTTTTTGGATGCCACAGATTTTCTCTTGGTGCCATGGAGCCAGAGCTGCCCCTGGGCATGAAATGGCCCCACACAGCCATGCTGCAGTTTTTGTAGTGCTTTGTGCCAGCTGTCTTCCTGGTCCTGACTGAGCTCAACCCCGAGCTCATTCTAGGGACCCTCTCCCTGGGTGCGGCAGATATACTCTGGCAACCGCAACCCACTGTGAAGAGGTGTTTCTGAAGGCTTAACACCAGTTCAGACTGGTGGGACCAGCTGGTCCTAGAGCGGTAGGATGATCAGCAGAGGCTCCAAAACTTCTGCATGCAGAAGGCCATGTTTTGGGAGCTACGTGGACTGTAAGATGGATAGAAAACTGGATAGACTGTCGGGCCCAACAGGTAGTGATCAACGGCTTGATGTCAGGTTGGCCGTCAGTTTCCAGTGGAGTGCCCCAAGGATCTGTTCTTGGACTGGTTTTGTTCAATGTCTTTATTAATGACCTGGATGAGGGGATGAATTGCACACTCAGATGACACTAAGCTAAGGGGAGAGGTAGATACGCTGGAGGGCAGGGATAGGATCCACAGTGACCTGGACAGATTAGAGGATTGGGTCAAAAAGAAATTTTATGAGACTCAATGAGGACAAGTGCTGAGTCCTGCACTTGGGACGGAAGAATCCCAAGCACTGTTACAGACTGGGGACTGAATGGCTAAGTAGCAGTGCTGCAGAAAAGGACCTGGGGATTACAGTGGATGAGAAGCTGGATATGAGTCAACAATGTGCCCTTGTAGCCAAGAAGGCAAATGGCATATTAGGGTTCATTAGGACGAGCACTGCCAGAAGACCCAGAGAAGTGATTATTCCCCTTTATCCTTTATTCGGCTCCAGTGATGCCACATCTGGGCTGTGTCTAGACTGGCAAGTTTTTCCGCAAAAGCAGCTGCTTTTGCAGAAAAACTTGCCAGCTGTCTACACTGGCCGCTTGAATTTCCGCAAGAACACTGACTTCCTACTGTCTGAAATCAGTGCTTCTTGCGGAAATACTATGCTGCTCCCGTTAGGGCAAAAGTCCTTTTGTGCAAAGCTTTTGTGTAAAAGGGCCAGTGTAGACAGCTGAGATTTGTTTTGCACAAAAAAGCCCTGATTGCGAAAATGGCGATCGGGGCTTTTTTGCAGAAAAGCGCGTCTAGATTGGCACGGACGCTTTTCCGCAAAAAGTGCTTTTGCAGAAAAGCATCCATGCCAATCTAGACGCTCTTTTCCACAAATGCTTTTAACAGAAAACTTTTCCGTTAAAAGCATTTGCAGAAAATCATGCCAGTCTAGACATAGCCCTGGAGTATTGTGTCAAGTTCTGAGAAAGGATGTGGACACATTGGAGAGGGTCCAGTGGAGGGTGACCAAAATGATTAGGGGGGTGGAGCACATGACCTATGAGGAGAAACTGAGGGTATGTCTACACTACCCCCCAGTTCGAACTAGGGGGGGTAATGTAGTCATACGGAGTTGCAAATGAAGCCCAGGATTTGAATTTCCTGGGCTTCATTTGCATAAAGCCATCTGGCTCCATTTTTAAATGCCGGCTAGTTCGGACCCCGTGCCGCGTGGCTACATGCGGCATGGAGTAGCTAGTTCGGATTAGGCTTCCTAATCCGAACTAGCTAGTCGGTGCCGCGTGTAGCCGCGCGGCACGGGGTCTGACCTAGCCGGCATTTAAAAATGGTGCCGGCCGGCTTTATGCAAATGAAGCCCGGGAAATTCAAATCCCGGGCTTCATTTGCAACTCCATATGACTACATTACCCCCCCTACTTCGAACTGGGGGGTAGTGTAGACCTACCCTGAGGGATTTGGGTTTGTTTAGTCTGCAGAAGAGAAGAGTGAGGAGGGATTTGATAGCAGCCTTCAACTTCTTGAAGGGAGGTTCCAAGAAGGATGGAGACAGATGGCAGAACAAGGAGCAATGATCTGACGTTACAGTGGGAGAGGTCTAGGTTGGGTATTAGGAAAAACTATTTCACTAGGAGGGCAGTGAAGCACTGGAATGGGTTACCTAGGGAGGTGGTGGAATCTCCATCCCTAGAGGTTTTTACGTCTTGGCTTGACAAAGCCCTGACTGGGTTGATTTAGTTGGGATTGGTCCTGCCTTGGGCAGGGGGTTGGACTTGATGACCTCGTGAGGTCTCTTCCAGCTCTATGATTCTATGTGCCTGGCTCACCCCTGCCCTCTGGAGACACAACTCCCACCTGCAGCCTGCCACCCTCTTGGAGAAGTGGGTTGCCATCACCCTCTGGGAGCTCGTCCCCCTCCCCAACAGCTACCAGTCAAGTTGGCAACCAGTTTGGCATGGGGAAGTCCACCATCGAGGACCTCCTCATGAAGGTAAGGCACTCTGGGGATATAGTCTCTGCAGAGGGTGGGAAGTGCATGAAAAGTGGGATCCTCGGGAAAGGGAGGTTGGGAGGTGTGGGAGATACAGTGGAGGTATGGGGAAATCCGGTCCCTGGTGGAGTTGTGCCTTCTTGCCCATCATACATCTCTGCTGCCGGGGGGCAGTTTCATAGGGGGTGGCTCCTGATGTGTTTGGGGGAGCGGAGGGGATGGCAGGGGGGCGGGCAACTCCCAAGGACTCAGGCACTCCCTTTCATTCTCTGTTGTGTGTGTTTCTTTATCTCCTTCTACACGTGGTGAGGGCCATCAACTTGATCCTCCTGTGCAGGGTCATCTTCCTGGGAGACCTGGACCTGATTGTGGCTGGATTTGCCAGCCTTGTGTTCCTGAAGTGTGCTGGAGCCATAGATGTGACCCTCATCCCAATCTGAGCACCAGAACATTGAGAGGCCCAGTATATCAATAGGAAGGGCTACTTTTTGATGGTGCTGCAGGCCTGCTTGACCATTGTGGACAGTTCACAGACATTTTTGTTGGGTGGTTGGGGAGGGCACACAATGCCCAAGCCTTTAGAAACTCGAGCCTGTTCAGGAAGCTGGAGGTGGGCACATTCTTCCCCCTCCGTGAACTTGCTATTGGGAATGTGCAGATGCCACTGCACATCAGTGGGGATGCAGCCTACCCCCTGATGTCGTGGCTAAGGAAGCCATGTGCTGAACATCTGGACCCCAGCAGGGATGAAATTAATGCCCACCTGAATTGGGCGTAGATCCAGGTGGAGTGTGCCTTCAGCTGCCTCAAGGCACAACATCCCTGAGGTGGCCGTGGCATATTGTATCCTCCACAACATTGTGGAGAGGAAGAGGGAGGCCTTCCTTCTGTGGTGGGGGGAAGGGGGGCAGATGCCAGATGCGAGGGGCGAGCCTTCCAGCAGCCAAGGATAGCCGCCATCCCACAGGCCCATCATGCTGGGGTGGGAATCCAGGAGGCCCTGAGGGAGAAGTTCTCTCAAGCACCCCAGTAACTTTCCCCAGGGCCTCCCCAACAAGGGCTGTTGGTTTGATGCCCTATCCCTTCCCCACCACAACCCCTCCCTTCGCCCCTTCCTTGACCTCTCAATAAACACACCTGTTTGGTTTCCAACAAAATGAAGTCTGTATTTATCTAACATTAAGAAAAGGTGGGCAGGGGAAAGGGGGATCATAACCTTTGTGGAGTTTACTCTGAACATTATTTTAATGTGACTTCATTGTAATTAATTGCCTTTGATATTTTTCTTTGCTAGAGTGCGCTAAGCTCTCCTGCTAACCTCCTAACAATGGAAAAGTAAACTATATGGAAAAATTCCCTTTTGCTGATGTTATTTTAAGCTTATAGACCTTTCAATCCCATGAAATGTTTATAGATATCCATGATTCAGTGAGACAAGCATGTCAGCGGACACCACATTTGGCATTATTATTATTGGAGCCAATCCGACGTCTGTGTAAGTGTGTGAGAATCACCTTTAATGGTGTTATTTCATGTGTGGCGTCTTCACACTTTGCCTCTTATGTTCCATTGTGAAGCATTATCAAAGTTTATTTCATTCTCATTTTTTCTAAAATATAAGTAGGCTACTTCAGTCTCTCTAAGTATAAACACTCAGTGATTTTTCATCATAATTAAAACATTAACATTTAAAATGGAGAATTATTTTGATGGCTTAAAAAGTATACAAATAAATCAACATGATTTCTATTTCATAATGGAAAAAAAAACAAAGACAAAAATTCAGAGTATGTCTGCATTATAGTTTGTCAGAAAAACGGCCGTTTTTCTGACAAAACCCGAGTTACATCCACACTGCAATCGTGTTCTTTCGAAATTAAGTCAAAAGAATAGAGGGGTTTTTCCAGTGTTGGTAATCCTCTTTCTATGAGGAAGAACCCTTTTTCTGAAAGAGTTCTTTCGGAAAAAGGCATGTGTGGACAGGGAGAAGGGTTTGTTTTTGAAAGAAGAGGCCTCCAGGAAATAACACAGGTGCCCTGGTGGACACTCTGTCAAATTAATCAGGACTCTATAGCTCCTGTCTCCTGGCCCCTCTTAAAGCTGTAGCACCTTGGACAAGCCTTGTGGCAGGAAGCTGGTCTGAGAGCAGCACCCCATCGCGGAGCTCTTCCTTAAAACAGGCCTTGCCTCTCATGGCCCAGCCTCAAGACCCCTGCAACCTCCTGGCCCTCACAGGGAGCAGCCCCAGGGGTTCCAGGACCCACCCAGGGGGACCAAATGGGCATCCTCCTTGTCCAGAGCAGAGATCCCGTCTCTCCTCGAGCTGTGGGGTGAGAAGGAGATATTGCAGGATCTCCACTTCAAGTGCCGCAACGCTGAGATATTTGAGCACATGGCCAAGTCCCTGGAGGAGTGTGGAGACCCACCCCGGACCTTGAAACAGGTCTGGAGTAAGGTGAAGGCGCTCCACCAGGGATATGTCTGGGCCAGAGAGCACAGCTCACGCTCAGGGGCAGGACCCCACACCTGCCCCTACTTCAACGAGCTTCACCAGATCCTGGGAAGTGGGGAAATTTCTTCCCAACCCATCGTGGTGGACTCTGGCCTCCAGACCCCTGTCGTCACCTGGCCAGAGGTCAGGGCAGAGGAGAAGGAGGACAAGACCTAGCAGGAGGAAAAGGAGATGGAGACCATTACCCTGTCCTTGGATCCAGTGCCTGTGAGCCAGGACATCTCCCAAGCCTCGTCAGACACCGGGGAGGGATCTTCAGGTGCATGGTCCTAGTTTGTCACACACACAGGGTGGGGGAGGCTGGGGTACAAGGGGCGGGGTACAAGCGTTACTTGGGCTGCTCAGGCTGGACATCATACTGCGGTCCGCGCACATGGAACCATGTTCAGTATTAGTGTGCAGCATGTTGACGCAGCAGGCAGCCTCTGAACACGGGTGGGATCCTGCTGCCAGGCTCAGGGGAAGCCACACATGTCCTGCCAGGGGGGGTGGGAGGCACTCCCAGCACCTGCCATGGCTGGAAGCAGGCTAGCCACAAGGGTGCAGGCACGACTCCAGACACACCAAGGAGTGCCACACACAGCACATGTGCTCTCACACAGGCAGTGCTGTGAGCTGAAGCTTTGTGTGCAGACACCAGAGAGGGCCAGGCTGCTCCTGGCTCCTCTGCCACCTGTGAGGGGATCCCATTGTGGCTGGACACTTCTCTTGCCTGCTTTTCCATGGGCCAGGAGGTGGGGTTGAGAAGCAGGCAGCATGGTCCCCTGGGCACCTCAGGGCTCCTGTGAGGCAGGGCCTGCTGTGCAGGCCACACATGGCCTTGCTCCTGGGACATCCCCCTCCTCTGCCTCAAGGACTGTGGGTAGCTGCTTACAGAGGAGGGCATGGCCTTAGGGACGGTGTGTGTATGGATGACTGACCACCTCTCCCTCTTTGTGTTCTCCACAGCTGGACCAGCCAGGACTGAGGGGTGAGCTACACCACCAGAGCCAGCCAGGGTCGAGGAAGATCTCATGCGCTAATTCAGTTTTGGGGATTCTTGCCCCTTTCTTTGCAGTTTTTCTTAACTGAGCAATTTTAGTGTGGCCTCCAGGAGCCCAGTCAAAACAAACAATGCATTTTAAAGAAAAATGTAAAATATGACCTAATTAATAGAACACCTCTGACAGGTTTCTACATCAGAGTGAAGGATTCCAAATCTTTGAAGATATCCATGCTAGCAAAGTAGAAGAGTTATTTGTGACAAGAGTAATGGAATGAAAGTGAGACAAGGAAACACTTTCTGACACTCCCGAATAAAAAGGTGAAATCGCCAATATGCGTAGGACATTTAAAGCTAAATTCGACAAAACTTTCAGAAGTAGGGAGATAGCATTAATACCCTTTCATGTATTTACCATCTCTATTGTGGATGAGGTGGAATGGAAACATCATATGTTGGATAAAGGGTCAAACAGAAAAAACAATTGACAGTATATTGTCAAATTTGGAGGAAGTCTGGAGACTGGTCTGCATTCTGGATTCAATAAAAATCTAAATTTTCATTGGCAATTTGAGAAGATGCATTAGAGAACATCCAGAACGTATTTAAATAGGGATAAAAATTACCATGAAACATAGTGAATAAAATGAGATTCAATATAGACAGATGTAAAATACTTTCAGGATAAAGAAATAATGAAGTGCTGGATCTTGAAATGAAGTGTTATGAATTTCAGTGGGCATTGCAGGTGTACTTCTCAGGAAAAGGCTACAAATTAACAAATATATAATGGGGGATAGACTATTAACTATAAAAAGACAGGAGGAAAGGTGTAGTTGAGAGATAGAATGTGTGTGAAGAGTACACTTCTACCTACAAAAAGGTAAAGAAAGTGATCAAATAAATAGAAACATTGTGTATAAAACAGAGGAGATCATTACTCTGCTTCATTTGCCGCAGGTTTGGCTTTAAGTGGTATTCAGTGCTGGCCACCTGAATTTAAAAAGCTTAGAAAATTCAAGATCAAAGGAGAACAGCAAAAATGACATTTTGGGGCTACATTCTACCACGATGGTTTATGTTAAGTAACATCTAACTCTGAGTATAATTCCATTGCTATCAGCAGAATTACACTTGGGCAAAGGTGCTCCACTAAATAGGCAGGATTGGCAGAGTCTAACACTTTGAAAAATATGTTTCTCAGGGAAAATTATGAGAACTATTCAGTGGAAAAGAGGATTCTCTTTCTGTTCTAATGACTGAGTGGTGAATCAGAAGGAAAAATGCCATGTACAGAACAATCAATGCTTTTTTTGGAAGAACTCTGGGTTTTCTTAGAAATCCTCTATTCATTTATTAATTAACTAGATTCAATCTCCTCCCCTCAAAAAAGACCTAATGTCCTTGTTAATGTCTTCAGGGAATTTCTCTGATCTCCTCAAGGCCAGAATTGGAGGACAGAAAACAAGGAGATTCACGTACTTTTCCAGCCACGTGAACACCTGCAGCACATATTTGCTGCACTTCTATGAACATGGAGTAAACTCTGCAAACTCAGCTTAAACCTGAATGAAGGCTGATTTTAAGTATTTTTGAGATATGTACTGAACATCTTTCAGCGCTCTAATGGTAATAGCTTTTGCTTATTTTATCTAGGCCATAATGACTAGAGATTAATGGCTCTTTATCTTATTACCAAGATCCTAAACCATCCAGTTCTCTATCAAACCTCTAAAACCAGAAGACAGTTATTAAGCAGTGTTGAAGAAAAACAATTCGTATAGTGCTTTTAGGGCAAGAAATTTAATGAATATATAAAGGAGAACAATTGGTGTAGTATACAGGAAAATGAAATATGTTCATTAAACAGACTTATTCCTTTAAACGGACAGCTTTCTGTGGTGTTTTTGTTGTTCTGGAGGTTTAGTATTAATAGCATTACTTCTTTCACAGATGCCCATTTAAAAGGATTCATAGCATTTTATCTATTACAGAAAATGCATTCTTACAATAATAGGCCCTACTGTGTGGATGAGCTCTAGAGAGGGTTATGTGCTTATGGTTCATTAACATTCATTCTGCACAGGTATTTGTGTATTTTAAAACTTAATATTTACTGATTTCAACAGAGTATGCTGTAATCAGAGAAAAAAATAGAAGTATAAAGCTGAATGCCACACAGAATACTTTTGCAGAGACTAGAGTCAAGATCAGAAACACATGCACGGGATGAAGTGACTATTTAAGAAAAGAAGCAATTATAACATCAGTGGAATCTCTGACATATACATAGTCCACATCCGAGAAAATATGAAAAAATGAATAGATATAGATATAGATATAGATATATTTTCATACTCTCTCAGACATATATGTCACTATATCAGACATCAAAATCTGGCCATAACTAAATTTGTGTAGGTGTATGGTTAACCAAATTTAGTTATGGCCAGATACTGATCTTTCTTATGCTACTAGAGGCAGTGCAGTTTGTCTGGATTTATACATGTGTTACCAGAATATAGCCTTTATTGAATCTGTAGCACTTCAGAAATGCACAGTTATATCAAGTGCTCATTCTTATTGAACCTGAACCAATTAACCCTCTATCAAAAGGCCGGTAACCCAAAACTGAACCTTACATTTGTAAATTGACCCAATCTTTAAAATGGAACAAATCAAAATCCTTTTCCAAAATCTGAAAATTGGCTCTATCTACAATGGATGTCTAGAGTTAGACAATTAAGTCCATATTTGGATGCCTAAATAAAGGCATATAATTCTTTAAACATCAACTTTTTAAAATCTTGAGCAGCCTTTCACAAGTTCATTGATTATTGGAATAAAAGATTAAAAACTGATCCAACAAAAATAATGGTAAATATGAATAAAATAAGCAAAACAGAATAAAAACTAATGTCAAGATATAAAGTTGAAGTTATACAAAATGAACTAGAATTTTTCAGCCCTATTTCATTTTTGTAAAATATCTAAACATTAAAAGAAGAATAAATGGTGACAGATATATAGTCAGACTTCAATATGATTTGATCTGGCTAGAATCTCTCATAAATCTAACCAGAAACAAAACTTCCAAGCAAAGATTCAGAGATGAGAAGGAAGCCATGAGAAAGAGTGGGAGGTAGAAAAAGAGAAAAGAAGACAGATGAATGAAACATTTGGTGGCAAAATGTACAAATAAGCTGAAATTACTTTAAAAAAATCACCAAGGGTATGTCTACACTACAGAGTTAGTTCGAACTAACGGACGTTAGTTTGAACTAACTTTAATAGGCGCTACACTAGCGCTCCGCTAGTTCAAATTTAATTCGAACTAGCGGAGCGCTTAGTTCAAACTAGGTAAACCTCATTTTACGAGGATTAAGCCTAGTTCGAACTAGCTAGTTCGAATTAAGGAGTGTGTAGACCCTTAATTCGAACTAGTGGGAGGCTAAGGCTTCCCTGGTTTCCCTGGTGGCCACTCTGGCCAACACCTGGGAAACTCTATGCCCCTCTCCCAGCCCCGGATCCCTTAAAGGGGCACGGGCTGGCTACAGTGCCCGTGCCAGGTGCAAGCCTGCCAGCACCCAGCCAGCAGACCCTGCACCTGGCACGGATCGAGCCAGCCACCCGATGCCCCCCAGCCCACCCCCTCTTGCCGGGACCAGGCTGGCGGCTCCCGGGAGCTTGCCCGGGACCACAAGAGGCGGGCACCCACCTGGGCTAGTGCGGACATCGTGGACCTCGTCCACGATCTCCACACTAGGCACAGGAAGGTGACCGTCTAGGGCAGGAGAGCTGCCAGCCTGGCCACCCAGAAGCAGGAGTGCATGAAAATCAAGGTGGTCCACTGAGACCCCCGACCCTGAGCCCTGAGCTTACAATGGCCGTCCTGGGTCAGACCAAAGGTCCATCTAGTCCAGTAGCCTGTCTGCCGACAGCAGCCAACTCTAGGGACCCTGGAGGGGATGGACCGGAGACAGTGACCAAGCCATTTGTCTCGTGCCATCCCTCTCCAGCCTTCCACAAACTTTGGGCAGGGACACCACTCCTACCCTCTGGTTAATAGCACTCCATGGACCCAACCTCCATGACTTGATCTCACTTCCCTTTAAACTCTGTTCTAGTTCTAGCCTTCACAGCCTCCTGCAGCAAGGAGTTCCACAGGTTGACTCTTTGCTTTGTGAAGAACAACTTTCTGTTACTAGTTTGAAGCCTGGTACCCATTCCTTTCCTTTGGTGTCCTCTAGTCCTTCTTTATGGGAACTAATGAAGAACTTTTCTGTATGCACCCTCTCCACCCCACTCATGCTTTTAGAGACCTCTATCCTGTCCCCCCTCCGTCTCCTCTTTTCTAAGCTGAGAAGTCCCAGTCTCTTTAGCCTCTCTTCATATGGGACCTGTTCCCAACCCCTGATCATTTTAGTTGCCCTCTCCTTTCCCAGCCTCTCTCTTTCCCTCTCCCACCTCCTTTTCCCAGTCTCCCCCAGTTTTGTTCAATAAAGACAGATTCCATTTTTGAACACAATTGTCCTTTACTTTGTACATCAATAAGAAGGGGGGCTAGGGAAGGGTAGGTGGAAGGAGGTGAGGGAGGAATGGGGTACGCGCCCCCGATGGGGAGGACTGGGCTGGCTCTGCGGGCCTCTGGAGGTGGAACTTCCGCTCTCCTGCAGCCCCCAATTGCCCCCTCTCCTCAGATGGCAGCCTGTGGCAAGTGCAGCCGGGCTGATGGCCGAGTGGTGTGATGTGCCCAGTGTGGGTACTCCGGGCACTCCAAGCCAGGACTGGTTTTCAAGAGGGGCACCCCTGAGAACTGTCTGTCCGGGGTGGGGGTTGGGACCCTTTAATCACAGCCCTCGGCTAGCCTGAGACAGCATCTCCACGCTCTAAGTCCTCCTCTGATGCCCTGCCGGCACTGCTTCTGGCCATCCTTAAGCCCTGTGCAGGGTCCACTTAATGTGGACATGCTAGTTCGAATTAGCAAAACGCTAATTCGAACTAGTTTTTAGTTCTAGACGCGTTAGTTTGAATTAGCTTAGTTAATTCAACGCTAATTCAAATTAGTTTTTAGGTCTAGATGCACTAATTCAAATTAGCTTAGTTCGAATTAACTAATTCAAATTAAGTTAGTTCAAATTAGCGCTGTAGTGTAGACATACCCTTATTTTGCTTCTTCATGTATGTTACAAATTATAATACAACACAATGTATCTTTATAATGTCTACCCCAGAGGTTTTGGATAGAGGTCTATAAAAGCATGAGTGGCGTGGAGAGGGTGAATAAAGAAATGTTCTTCATTAGTTCCCATAATAGAAGGACTAGAGGACACCAAATGAAATGAATGGACAGCCGGCTTAAAACTAATAAGCTAAAGTTCTTCTTCACACAGCACATAGACAACCTTAGGAACTCCTTGCCACAGAAGGCTGTGAAGGGTAGAACTATAACAGAGTTTAAAGAGAAGTTAGATAGCACTCCATGGACCCAACCTCCATGAATTTATTAGACAGGGGGTAGGAACAGTGTCCCTGGCCTCTGTTTGTGGAAGGCTGGAGATGGATGGCACGAGACAAATCGCTTGGTCATTGTCTTCGGTCCATACCCTCTGGGGTACCTGGTGCTGGCCGCTGTCAGCAGACAGGCTACTGGTCTAGATGGACCCAGTATGGCCATTCTTATGTTCTTATATTCTAAGCTCAGGGCTCAGGGTCAGGGGTCTCACCGGACCAACTTGATTTTCATACAAACCTGCTCCTGGGTTCACATGTGGCCTTTGATGGCCAGGCTGGCAGCTAACCTGCCCTAGACGGCTGCATTCCTGTGGCTAGTGCAGAGGTCGTGGACGTTAGAGGCCTCTCCCCAAACCTCAATGAGGTCCACGATCTCTGCACTAGACCAGGTGGGCGCCTGCCTCTTGAGGCCCCGGGCAGACTCCTGGGAGCCGCCAGCCTGGTCCTGGGAAGAGGCAGAGGGCTGGGTGGCAGCGGGTGGCTGGCTCATGCCGTGCCAGGTGCAGGGTCTGCTGGCTGGGTGCTGGCAGGCTTGCACCTGGCACGAGTACTGTAGCCAGACCGTGCCCCTTTAAGGGCTCCAGGGCCAGGAGGGGGGGCCGAAAGGTTTCCCTGTTTTGGCCCAGAGTGGCCCCCAGGGAAAGCTGGGAAGGGCTAGCCTCCAACTAGTTCGAATGAAGTGGCTATACAGTCCTTAATTCAAACTACTTAATTCGAACTAGGCATTAGTCCTCTTAGAATGAGGTTTACCTAGTTCGAATTAAATTCAAACTAGCGGTTTGTATGTATAGACGCTATTAATGTTAATTCGAACTAACGGCTGTTAGTTCGAATTAACTTTGTAGTGTAGACATATCCAAATCGACAAGGAGTCCTGTGGCACCTTATAGACTAACAGATGAGTTGGAGCATAAACTTTCGTGGGCAAAGACCCACTTCATCAGATGCGTGACTTATCAATCATTAATCAATCATTAATGACAGAAATTGATAGTTGTCTCTCATCATCCAGCTCCTCCCTGCCACTGTTCTTTAGTACCCATGATAACTTTAGTAATCGAGAAAGCCTTAAAAAAGATGGGTGGCGGGGTTGATCTTGCAGCACTTTCCATAGAGATCCTGACTGAATAGATTGGATCATAATATATCCCAAGGCAACTTTACAATTATTTGTATACAGAGATAATGGGTTAATCATAACTTTATGTGCATGAATTATTCAATATTTAAAATTATTTTACAAAAATAACACAAAGTCATTGCTGTAGGCTGGATCTGGTGGAGCTCTTCACTGAGAGGGAATGTACATAGGTAAGGGATATAAACTGTTGAATTAAAACACAAAGGGGCCTTTTCTAAGATAGAGCTCAAATCATAAAACCTCTGAAGCATACCAAAACCAATATTGAACTTTGATCTGGTTTCCAGCTGGGAGGACCTGATGTAAGACATTTATATTATATATAAAGACACATGAGTGTAGACACACACAAGCATACACACACACACACACTTATATTAGAAGAAATTATATACAATTTAAAGGTTACGTCTTCACTGCCCTCTCTTGCGCAAAAAATATGAAAATAAGGTGAAGCGTGGAATATTGCTGTGCCTCATTGCATAATTAATGAGGCTCCATTTCTGTACAAAACCCCCCTCTTACGCAAGAGCTGTTCTTCTGCTTTTTTTTCAGGAAGGACTGCTCTTGTGCATGAGGGGGGCTTTGCACAGAAAGGAGCCATGTAGACTGCTCCTTTTTGAGCAAAAACCTCTTGCACAAAAATGAAGCCTTATTAATTATGCAAATGACGTGCGGCGATATTCCATACTTCACCTAATTTGCATATTTTTTTGCACAAGATAGGGCAGTGTAGACATAACCTTAGGGCAAATATAGGAAGAGCTCTGCAAATTATCACTATTGAACATGTCCAAGTTTTCAAAGCATATACTTAATTTTAACATTGATAGAGACAAGAAAATGTATTGATGTGTTTTGTTTTGCTTTGCCAATTTTTTGAGGGACAGGTTATTCAAACTGTCAGGCAATTTTTCTTCAATTCATTTTTTAAAAGTACCCATACTAGCCTTTCTTCACAGGCACCAAGATTGAGTGATTTCGTCCATTTTATCTGTTTTAAGGCTGTCCATTCACAACCTGTGAGATTACCCTTTTCTAATGTCATGTATAGGGCCCTACAAAATTCATGGTCCATTTTGGTCAATTTCATGGACATGGAATTTTAAAAATAATACATTTCATTATTTCAGCCATTTAAATCTGAAATATTACAGTTTTATTATTGTTTGATCCAAAAAGGAGTGTGTGTGTGGGGGGGGGGATTGCATGGAGCTTTGGGGGTTTAGCAGTATTGCTATCCTTACTTCTCCACTGCTGCTGGCGGGGCATTTCCTTCAGAGCTGTGCACTTGGGAAACAACTGCTATTATCCAGAAGCCCAACTCTGAAAACAACACAGAAATAAGCGTAGCAATACCACAGTCCTCCCTAAAGTAACCTTGAGATCCCCTTGAAACTCCCTTTTCAGTCAGGATCCCCAAGTGAGAAACTGTGGTGTATTTGAAAGGGAGCCTGGGTTCAGACTAAGGATACTAGAAATCATTCAGAAGAAGTTTCAGATTTCACAAACATCAGCACACTCTGGGTATGTCTACACTACCACTCTGGTTCGAACTAGGGTGGTTAATGTAGGCAACCAAAGTTGCAAATGAAGCCCGGGATTTAAATATCCCGGGCTTCATTTGCATCTTGCCGGGCGCCGCCATTTTTAAAGCCCCGGTAGTTTGGACTCCGTGCCCGTGGCTACACGCGGCACGGAGTAGGTAGTTTGAATTAGGCTTTCTGCCGTTACTCCTCGTGGAAAGCCTAATTCGAACTACTTACTCCGTGCCGCGTGTAGCTGCATGCACGGAGTCCGAACTACCGGGGCTTTAAAAATGGCGGCGCCCGGCAAGATGCAAATGAAGCCCGGGATATTTAAATCCCGGGCTTCATTTACAACTTCGGTTGCCTACATTAATCACCCTCGTTCGAACTAGGGTGGTAGTGTAGACATACCTTCTCAGACTGTGCATGTTCTCTCACAAGAGCCAAAATCTCATCACCCAGATGGTCGTACCCCTTACAGAATTTATGTTTTCAGTACTCAGGTACAAAACTGAAGTGTTTTCTCTTCCACTCATAAACTAGCACTTGATATTATTAATCATCTTTATTATTGTAATGCCTACATATGAATCAAGTATTGGTCCCAATTGTGAGAGAAACTGTATGAAGATAAAATAATAGGCAAACTCTGCCCTACAGATCTTACAATCTCAATGGCCAAACAGACATAGGATAAGGAAAGACGACTCACAACTGCAGCACCTCCTAGTGGCTTTCCCAGGGATTGGCTCTACTGGTGGTGTCTTGCCCGCCATCACTTCTGCTCCTGGACATATGTCATTCCAGGGACTACACTGTCCAACTGGGAGACAGTCTGTGCTTCTTCCTTTCTCTCCAGCTACTACGCTCAGTGGCAACTGCAGCTAATTGTCTGGCTACTTCCTCAGAGGTGGGATGAGGGAAGACCCAGGCCCATCCTCTACTCTGAGTCCCATCCCAGTGACCCTGAAGATGGCCACCACTTGCTACTTCCCCTCCAACTCCTCAGTTCATTTCCCTGGGCCAACTCCCACAGCCCCCACTACACTTTCTTTGCTCTTACCTCCAGGTTTCAGCCTGCCAATTTTAGCAGCTAGCCAGGAGCTAGTTTCCTCAGTCACTACTGGCAGTGCCACTATCTCCATGGTGTTGGCATTCCTTCCTCCGGTTTAGTGCCTGATCTTCCTACTTGTGCTCCAGGAAGTTATTGAACCTGCTCTGTCCTGCAGTTCTTCTATGGACCTGCCTGACAAAGGTGCTATTTGTGGGAGGGTAGTGGAGGCAGTAGTCCCCCCAAATTTTGAACCCCTGGTTTTTATATTTGAGGTCTACTTAAAGTGCATGCCCTGACTCTAGAGCAAGGGTGGGGAACCTCAGGCACAGGGGCTGGATACAGCCCTCGGCTTGCCTGGATTTGGCCCCTGAGGCTCAGCATTGGGGAACCTGTGCTGGAGCTGTAGCCCCCCTGCCACTCACTCGCAGGGTGAATATAAACAGAGGAAGGCAGGGTGATTAAAATAACAAAAGGCTTCTCATTCAAGTAATTGAAGGATCATTACATCATCATTAAACCATTGCCTGATACTCCACATAAAAATGGAGGGGAAGAGTAGGAATGAGTGGTGTGCAGCTGAGATTCCCATTTGGATTACTGCTGTTAAACTTCTCATAAATGTTCTTAAAAAAGAGCTTCAGAGGGGGTAGCCAAATTAGTCTGCAACTGGAAAAACTTTAAAAAAAACAATGAATAGTCTAGCACAGCGGTCTCCAACCTTTTTAAGTACAAGATCACTTTTTGAATTTAAGTGCAATGTAAAATTTACCTCAGACCCAAATATCCTTGTTGGGCCTTCTTTGTACCCCTTCTCCAAGGTGCTGCATGTGTTCATTCTGTCCTCCCTTCCTCCCTCCTTTTCACCACGCAGGGGCTGAGAGTTGGGGCACAGGCTCTGGTCTTGGGCTAAGGGTTTTGGAGTATGAGAAAGTTCAAAGTTGAGCCTAGGAAAGGGGGTTTGTGTGCAGGAGGAGGTTCAGGTGCTACAGGCTCTGTAAGGGAGTTTGATTCCAGGAGGCTCAGGGCTAGTGCAAGGCCTTGGGGTGCAGGAAGGGGTTCATGACTGGGGCAGGGGTTCAGAGCTGTCTCCTGCTGGACACTGCTTACCTCGGTTGGCTCCTGGGTGGTGGTACAATGGGGTTAAAACAAGCTCGCCCTTGCCCTGGCCCTGCACCACTCCCTAAAGCAGCCAGCAAACTCCCTCCATTCCAAGCCTTGTTGTGCCCTCCTCCCTCTGTTCTGTGGAGATAGAATACAGGGTGGGAGAGGGGGCACCCTGACATCAGCACCCCCTGCTCTTCCTCTGCACAGCAAGCAGGAGGCTCCCGGGGGGAGGAGGGCAGATCCAAGGCAAAGGGCAGGAGGTTCTCAGCAGTGGGGAGAGGAGCAGCTGAAGTGCTGCGCTTAATAATAGCTGCTTGGACAAACTAGTCGAGATCACCTGTCAGAGGCTCCAAGATCTACCAGTGGATCTCGATCGACTGGTTGGTAACCACTGATCTAGCAGCACCTTAAAGACTAAAAATATTTCAGGGTGGTTAAACACTGGAATAAATTGCCTAGGGAGGTTGTGGAATCTCCATCTCTGGAGATATTTAAGAGCTGGTTAGATAGACATCTGTCAGGGATGGTGTAGACAGTACTGGGTCCTGTGATGAGGGCAGGGGATTGGAATCGATGACCCCTTGAGGTCCCTTCCAGTTCTAGTGTTCTATGATTCTATGAATATGTAGATGGTATCATGAGCTTTCTGAAGAAGTTGGTTGTGCCCACGAAAGCTCGTGATACCATCAACATATTCTGTTAGTTTTTAAGGTGCTGCTAGACTACTTGAAAAAGAGGTAAATAGTGAGGTAGCAACATTGTCAAATGCTACAAAATAGTTAAGTCCAAAACTGACTGTAAAGAGTTACAAAGGGATCTCACAAAACTGGTTAACTGATAAAACAAGGGCAGATGGAATTCAGTGTTGATAAATCCAAAGTAATGTACATGGAAAAACATAATCCTAATTACACACACAAAAATGATGCTGTCTAAAATAGCTGCTACCACTCAAGAAACAGATCTTGGAATCATTGTGGTTTGTTCCCTGAAAACATTTGCTCAGTGTGTAGTGTCAGTCTCAAAACTAAAAAGATAGAATATTGGGAATTGTCAGGGGGTTCACACCCCAGTGCGCCTCAGTGCCCCCTGACTGTCTTCATATAGCCCATCTCAGGGCAGAATACAGTCTGTATGGGTTGCTCATCATAGGCATTTGGGCTTATCTCCGTAGCCCCGCTTACCTAAGCCAGGCTGCAACCTGTCTCCACACCCGGGCCTTTCCTCCAGCCCCTCATCGGGGTAGCCTTAGCCGGCCTTCTCCCAGCTCTAGCTGGCTAGCCCCAGCAGGTCTCCCTCCTGGGAGCTCCTACTTCCTCCACAGCCAGCCCCTCACTGGCCTCTCTCCTCCCCTTGAGCAACCTGGGCTTCTCTATATATACGAGCCAGCTGTGCTCATACTCGCCCTAATGGGTTCAGCTGGCTTCTCTCAGCCATTCATGCAGTCCTGGATCTTTGCCAGCTGGGCCCTCTCTCCCACTAACTAGCTCCCGCTGGCCTCCTCTCTGCTAGCCCCGGCTCCGGGCCGGAGTCCTGGTATTAAAGGGCCAGTGCAGGGCAGGCGCCCTGTCACAGGAATCATCAGGAAAGGAATAGATAATAAGACAGAAATTATTATATTGCCGCTATATAAAGTCATGGTAGGCCCACATCTTGAATACTGTAGGCAGATCTGGTCATCCCATCTAAAAAAAGATATATTGGCTTTGGGAAAGGCACTGAAAGGGCAACAGAAATGTTTAAGAGTAGGGAATAGCTTCCATGTGAGGAAAGATTTTTAAAAAGTCTTGGATTTTTCATCTTGGAAAAGAAAAGACTAAAGGATGAGTGGATATAACAGAGATCTAGAAAATCATAAATCATGTGGAAAAACAGAATAAGGAAATGTTATTTATTCCTTTACTAACATAATACAAGAAACTCATCCAATGAAATTTATATGCAGCAGATTTAAAACAAGCAAAAGAAATTCTTTATTCATAGTCAACCTGTGGAACTCTTTGCCAGGGCCTGGTGGAAAGGCCCAAACTATAACAAAATCAGTTCAAGGAGGATCGGTCCTACTAGCTAGAATGGACAGGAATGGTGTTCCTATCTTCTTTACCAGAAGCTGTGAATGAACGACATTGGGTGGATCATGGTTACCTCTTTAGTTCATGCCTTCTGATGTACCTGACATTGACCACTGTTGGAAGAGAGGATACTGGGCTAGATGGACCATTGGTCTGACCTTGTATGACCATTCTGATGTTATGTAGAGCTGAAATGTATCTGACCCCTGCTCTAAACCACTAGACCCCTTACCCCTTCCAGGTCAGACAGGGTGTTTCTACACTGCACCATAACTCGAAATAAGATATATAATTTGAGTTATACAAATTGCATATCTTATTTTAATGATATTTTGAAACAGCTTATTTCGTCATTTAGTGCTGTCTACGTAATGTCAAATTTTGAAATAAAATGCTGTTCCAAAACATCCCTTACTCCTAATAGAATGAGGTTTACAGGGACATTTGAATAGTGAGCCTGCAATAACAGGACCACTGTGAAGATGTGGGATAGCTATTTCAGGATACTCTGGTATCCTGAAATAGCATTGCAGTGTAGATGTACTCACAGAGAGCCTAGAAGTCCTAACAGTCAGTCAGTCAGTCTCTCTCTCTCTCTCTCTCTCTCCCCCCCCCCCCCGCCCCCAGAGTTAGTAACAAGGTCCGAATATTAAAATGCTAAGGCTAACAAGTGTCCCTTAAGTGACTTGCCACAAAATATCAGAATATGTTAGTGTTAGAGCTGACTGGATCTATTATTTATTTGTCTTTCTCTTATATAGGAATTAGGTACAGTGCTCCTGTCAGTTAACTGCTAAGTTATCTGCCAAAAACTAAAGTTTTCAGTGCCTTACTAGCCTCTGGAAAGAGGTGATGGGGGGGGGGGCTTGGTCCACCCCTCAATTTGCAGCTTGGCTTGAGCATGCTCAGGAACATTGCTAAAGCCACTATCCTCAGTCAGCCCCCAATGTGCTCACTCTCTTTCCTCCCCCATCATGGCATACTTGGGTCGCCTCCCATACCAAAATCTGAAATGGAGCCCCTGCTGGCTGGTCCTCACAACACCTCTTTCATTGACTGCTTTCTGCCCAGCCTCTCTTGGGCTCCATTAACCGCTTCCTGGCCACTGTGGGGTAGATGCCCCATCACAGGGACACTGAATGAAAGGAGGGTAAGGGGAATGGAGAGTAAGCGGGAAGGCCAGGAAGGAAGCTGAGGTGAGGGAAGGAATCAGTTGGAGCAAACATTCCATAAAGATTGATCAGACAAAGTCCAGTCAAAATTGTAGAAAATTCACTTAAAGTCCCTGCTTTGGCTCCTGATACACCAGCTGCTACAGGGCAGTTTTCCTATAGGCACATGTGTGAAGTAGAAAGGAAAGACATTGAACACTACTTAGTTCTAGGACTCCTCACACTTGTGTGGGTCTCTCTGGTAAAATTTTAGGTCCAGGAATAGAGTGGCCTCATTTTGCCCTCTCCATCACAGTGAAGCAGATGCTATTTTGGCTTCTTCTGCAACCATTTTTTCTGGCTGTAGTCTGTGATTGTAGCATATGTGCCAGTCAGCCAGCTGCAAGGACACTACCCCCTAGTGGGCAGATAATACCCGTTTGGGACACAGATCACCATCAGACATGATAGACGTGCCTCCTGCTCACACTCTGATAGCAGTCATCCTACCTAACAGACATATTGTGAGAGTGAGACAAGCATATGCTCCTTTCATCTTCCTGCCCTATGATTGCTGCAGGCTTACACAGTGGCTTGTGAGCTAATTTTGATCCATCAATTTTTTTCTTGAGAGAGAGAATATTGATTTCCTAATTTGGTGAACAAGACTGTGGGCCACTTGACCAACATTCCAGAATGTAAATGGTGTTAACCCAACTTGAACAACACTGCTTGAAAAGAAAAAAGAAATAAATTTAGAGGGCAGACTGCAGAATTATCTTTTAATTAAACCTTTATGCTATTTTTTTAGTACTACAACTTGCACTATCCAAACTAAAACAGACAGACGTTACTATGCATGAAGCATGTGTATTTAACCTTCTTTCCTAATAATAGCAATAATTAAGTGATGTTGACAAGCCCTCATTTGAGGGTGAGATTGGGGAGGTATGTCTTTCCTGACACAGTGGGCTAAAACATTAAATCTTAACGTGATGCTGGCAACCTCTCAAAAGACAGAGTCGAGGCAGGTGGTAATCCAGTTCAGTGGCAATGGAAAATAGGCTACTGTACTTTAGCCTTAAATTACAGTGCACTGTTTGTATAAAGAACAGAGAACACTTTTTGAGACATATGTAGTATATTTTTCTAAGACGCCTCATGTATTTTCTTTAGTTATAAAGGGTAACAATTGTTTGTCAGGGATTATATTTTGTTCTTTAGAAAAGAAAGATTATGTCAAGTAACATGTTAATTAGAATAGTTAGATATGTTCTCAGCACTCATTTATTAATTTTCATTTAACTTTATCCCAAAGATATATTTCTAATAGAATTTTCAATGGAAACTATGTTACTGGAAGTGAAAAAACCATATCAGGCCATATCTTCAACATTTCATTGTTTTTATTTATTGCAAGCTCTGTTTGACAGAGAAAAATAATTCTATACAAATGCAAAATGTTTCACATTAGGAGCTTTGTTTTATCCCTGGATAATCTAAGTGGGACTATTTAATAGACTATTTGTCCAAGCTAGATTCTTTAATATCCATGTTTTGGAGACGAGAGATGAAATCCTGGCCCCATGAAAGTCATTGGCAAAATTCACACTGACTTTAACAGAGCCAGATTTTACTCATCTTAAGAAGAGCTCTGTGTAAGCTTGACAATTTGTCACTCTCATTATCAAAAATTGGTTCAATAAAAGACATTGTCTCACCCACTTTCTTCCTTTAAAATCCAGGGGCCCAAAGAGCTAGAACATGGTATACAAAATGGGACTATTTCAATAAGACTATGTAGAATTAGGCTCTTAAGGCTGCTTCTTCTCCCATGGAGTCTTAGTTACACTGAGGCCTTGATGTACTGCTTTGGCAGCATAACAAGGCATTAAAGAGGGTAGGAGCAGGCTTTGCAAAATACTCCCTGTGTAGAGAGGCTCCCTGGCTGATACAGAGCCAGTGAGAGGAGGGATATGTCAGCTTTGCTGCTGCCTCTGGCACAGCGAATGCCATGGAGGCATGTTAGGACACAGCTGGAATGCTCTGTCCAAATTTAAAATAAATATCCATGATTCGATGCCCCATATGTCTGAACAGCATAAATCAGAACAGCTCTCAAGCTGCTCCAGAAACAGGCAGTATAAAGTCATTTTAGTCCCACTATCCCTTCGCCAAGGGCACAAATAAAGTAAAAGTGAATTTGGTCCACTTATGTCAATGATGCAGGAGTAGACCAATAATAAGGTCCCAGCTGACTGACTAACTTCATCTAAATGTTTAGGGTATTGAAAGAGGCAAAATTGTTCAGGACAGTAATTTAAGCAGTTTTCCTGGAATAAGTCTGTTTAAAATAAAAGAAATCTGTAGGTGTATTCAGACAGAGGTTTTGGAGAGACAAAGTTATAAAGCCATGCAGAGATTCACTATTCTGAAACAATAGACCTTCCAGCTGATAAAAAAATACATTCCAAGCATTGTTTTTCTTTGGCGGAGACTGGACTGCCAATTTTATTTTTAGTGTCAAATTGGGAGGGTGAGGAAGGGCTTCTAATTGATAAGTTCTCATTGGAAACTGGAATTTCTATTCTATAAGAAATTCCAACACTTCAAAATGTGGTGTTATTCCAAATTACAATGAAAGTCAAAGTGATAACATTTGCTGTGAAAGGGAAATTGCAGAAAATATAGATTAAGCAATATAAGCTTTATTTTGCTGAATCATTTCATTTGGATAATGTTAAAAAAATTCATTTTGATAAGATCAAAAACATTTTGTATGATGGATTTAATACCAGATGAGACCATGGTAATAATCTCACCTGAACTCCTATATAAAACTTAGGTCACAGAAAAAGCATAAGGTATGTATTATCATCTTTAAAATATGTTTTATTATAATGTGTATTTATGATTATGAAATATAAATGTATCAATACAAGTTAATTCCACAAGTGAATCCTACAACAAAACTTTTCTACATGTGTGCACCAACAGGTACTACTGGCTTTTTTCCAGGTTGAATTATTTAAAATTCATGTTTTTGAGCTAAAGGGTGAAATTATAACCCTAGGGTGTGTCTAGACTACATGCCTCCTTCGACGGAGGCATGTAGATTAGCCAGATCGGAAGAGGGAAATGAAGCCGCGATTAAAATAATCGCGGCTTCATTTTAAATTTAAATGGCTGCCCCGATCTGCCGATCAGCTGTTTGTCGGCAGATCGGGGGAGTCTGGACGCGATGCCCCGACAAAGAAGCCTTTCTTCATCGACACAGGTAAGCCTCGTGAAACCAGGTTTACCTGTGTCGATGAAGAAAGGCTTCTTTGTCGGGGCATCGCGTCCAGACTCCCCCGATCTGCCGACAAACAGCTGATCGGCAGATCGGGGCAACCATTTAAATTTAAATGAAGCCGCGATTATTTTAATCGCGGCTTCATTTCCCTCTTCCGATCTGGCTAATCTACATGCCTCCATCGACGGAGGCATGGAGTCTAGACACACCCCTACTGAAGTAAAAGCAAAGCTCACACTAATTTTGAGGTCATGTCTACAGTAGGAAAGTATTTTGAAATAACTAAATTTGACTTAATAATTCCCAATTTTACAAAATCAAAATAGCATGTCCCCACAATAAAGGAAGCCTCAAAATTAGTCTGAGACAGGCTGCATTAATGTGGACACGCTATCTCAACTTAGAGCCCCAGGAAGAACTGTGGAGTAATTAGTTTGAATTACTCCGTGAAACAATTATTTTGAAATTGTGGCACTGAAGTGTCCATAATAATGCAATTTTGAAACAACTATTCCAAATTTAGCGTTATTACCCAAGAAAAGCAGGAGTACAGATTTTGAAATAAAAGCAGCCTCTTATTTTGAAATAACAGGCTTGGTAGTGTGGATGCTCTGCTTATAAATTTGACCTAAGGGGGATTATTTAGAAATAAAGCCCTAGTATAGATCAGGGATAATAGAGTTAGAATTTTATTCTTTTAATCACTACCTAGGTATACAGGTGGCACTGCAATAATCTTTATAGACCTAAACTGCTAAATTAAAAACAAAGGATTCTGACTTCACTGCAGGGCCAAGCAGAAGACAAAAATGGGCTGCAAGACAAGAAAGCTTAAACACAGCTCGATCTAAGTAACAAAGGAAGTGAGGTTTAACAGGCTTTAGGGCTTTAATTCGAAATACCGGGTCCCTGCCGCGTGTAGATGTGGGCAGTTAGTCCGGACTTGTAAATTTAAAAAATGGCGACCGGCCGGGAAGATGCAAATCAAGTGCGGGATATTTAAATCCCAGACTTGATTTGCAAATTTGAATGCCTACATTAGCCTCCCTAGTTCAAACTAGGGGGCTACTATAGACATACCCTATGCTACCAGCCCTCCTAGGTATCTTCAAGACACCATCAACATTCTGAGGAAACTACAAAACATCACTAGTCTTCCTGAAAACACCATCCTGGACACAATGGACATAGAAGCTCTTTACACCAACATTATACATGAAGACAGATTACAAGATATCAGGAACATGATCCTTGATGACACCACTGCACACCTAGTTACAGAGCTCTTTGACTTTGTCCTCACCCACAACTACTTCTGATTCAGAGACAATTTGTATCTTCAAGTCAACATCACAGCCATGGACATCCACATGACCCCACAATATACCAATGTCTTTATGGCTCACCTTGAACAATTTTTCCTCAGCTCTCGCCCCCTAGCATCCTTACTCTACTTATGCTACATTGATGACATCTTCATCATATGGAACCACGGGAAAGAGACCCTTGAAGAATTTCACAGGGATTTTAACAACTTCCACCCTACCATCAGCCTCAGCCTGGATCAAACCACATGAGAGATCCACTTCCTTGACACTACAGTACAATTAAATGATGGGCAAATTTCCACCACCCTATACCAGAAACCTACCAACCGCTACACTTACCTTTATGCCTCTAGCTTCCATTCCAGACACATTTCTCAATCTATTGTATACAGCCAAGCCCTAAAATACAACCGGATTTGTTCCAATCCCACAGACAGAGACAAAAACCTACAGGATCTATATAGAGCATTCTTAAAACTGAAATACCCACACGGAGAAGTGAAAAAGCAGATCTACAGAGCTAAAAGAGTACCCAGACATGAACCTACTTCAAGACAGGCCAAAAAGAGAAAAAAATAGTATTCCACTTGTCATCACGTACAGCCCTCCAACGAATTAACAACAATCTACCTATCCTGGAAAATGAGCCCTCACTCTCACAGGCTTGGGGGAAAGGCCAATCCTCACCTACAGACAATCCCCTAATCTCAAACAAATTCTTTCCAGTAACCACGCAACACACCTTCATCATAGTCATCCAGGAACCCACCCTGAAATCAGCCCCAGTGCCAGCTCTTCCCACACATCTACACAAGCAATTTCATCACGGGACACAACAATATCAGCCACTACATCAGGGGCTCATTTAACTGCACATCAACTAATGTGATCTATACCATCAAATACCAACAATGCCCCACTGCAATGTATATTGGCCAAACTGGACATTCTCTATGGGGAAGAATTAATGGACACAAATCAGATATCCAAAAAGGCAACACACAGACACCTGTTGGAGAACACTTTAACCTGCTCAGGCACTCATTAATGGATCTCCAAGTCACCATATTGTTTCAGGCCAATTCCACAAGCCAAATACACAGGGAAGGGTTGGAACTTAACTTCATTTACAAATTTAATTCTTATCAGAATGGAATGAACAGAGACATCACTGGCTGGCATACTACATTCCGCATCCTAATGACTTAACCAAACAAACAAACAATGGAGGTTCTAATTGTTCTTATCAGCCTCTTGTAACTTGAACAATCTATTTACTGTCTTTTTTCTCCTTTTTTCCCTTCTTTCCCTGCCCCTCTTCCCTTATTTATTCTTGGATCTGGACTTTTAAAACTCCAGTCATCTGAAGAAGTGGGTTTTGCCCACGAAAGCTCATGATACCATCTACATGTTTTGTTAGTCTTTAGGATGCTACTAGATTATTACTTGTTTTTTTAAGTTTTTCCAGTTACAGACTAACTCGGCTACCCCTCTGAACTTAAAAACTGCCAGGCAGTCTCTCCATCTGTGCAACATCATTGAGTTCAATGGAAGTTCAATGTAAAATATACTTACAAAATAGGGACCTGCTAGGATGACCATGTTTCCCCCACAAAAAAGGGGAGGCTGGATGGGGCTGTCACAAGGGGCCCCTACCATGAAGATGGCCTGGCATGTTGTCAAGAGCAAATGAGACAAATGCCCACTTTTCCCAAAAAACTTAGGACAGCCATAACAGGATGTATAGTCAACCTAGGCCTTGTCAAGTATATTTTTTCAGTATGAATTTTCTCTCTATTTTTTTCTCATTATGAATATCTTTATTTCAAATGCATTCTTCAAAATAATTTAATTATTGCAACTACTCTTGATGAAATTCTGTTACACTAAGCTCAGTTTGGACCAATTCTCAGGTACACGGGTTTAAACAGTTCGACTTGAAGTAAATAGAGTGATATTTGTGAACCAAGGCTGCATCTACACTGCAAAGATATTTTGGGATACTGGAGTACCCCGAAATAGCTATCCTACATCTTCAGTGCAAGCCTGTTATTTCAGGTTCACTATTCCGATGTCCATGGAAACCTCATTCTATGAGGAGTGAGGGATGTTTCAGAATAGAGCTTTATTTTGAAACTGATGACAAAATAAGCTATTTCAAAATAGCATTGAAATAAGATACGCAATTTGCGTAGCTCACATTGCATATCTTATTTTGAGTTACAGTGCAGTGTAGATGCACCCTGAGAGTAGAATCTGGATCTTTGTCTCTGCATATCTTGACTCTCTGAAATACCTTCCAATATGTAATTTGTTTTCAACTCTACACAACTTTAAAAAATAAAATTATGTGCTTATGTGACTGCTTGCAACACACAACATCTGACCTTTAGGAATTAATTGGTAGAGCGGACTTGGTGCAGAACTGAACATTCAATTCCCTTTGACCTGTGTGAACAATGAATCAGTGCAATGTCAGCTACTTGGGTCATCTAATTGAACTTATGGCTCATGTGCTACATTAATCAGCAGCAATGGTCTGAATATATGAGTGGCTCAAGATTTTAACAATGAGTGTGATCATATTCAGTGATTCATTCTACAGGGACAGGGAGAAGTCAGTGACAACAGAATTAAATAAAAAATTATTCGTTTTTCCAAAGGGAGACACAACTAGCATTGATCTCCTGGCAGTACCATACAATATTATGGTTATAAAACTCTGTTGCGATGAAATGGCCCTGTGGAAGGGGCTGCCTAAAAAAGGTTAAAAGAAAAAAGTTGTTCACAATTCTTTGTATCAGCAGATTCAAACTGGAAATATCAGCTTGTTTTTCAAAACTAATGATGCTAACTGGGAAGAAAATCTCATGTTCTTGATGAAGCTCGTGCATGTTATTTAAAAGTAAATATTGATTTGTTCTGTATCTACAACATCAGTTGGCTTCACTGAGGAATCCACACAATTAAATACCGTCTACAGAAACCTATTAAAAGAACACAGTTTCAGTTCACAAACTGCAAACAAACAGGAAAATATCATTGGCCCAGATCTGATCTAATAGATATGATTATGTTAAGGATTATGCTGGTGTAAGCTAATACAAATCATCTATATATTTTCCTTAACTCTGCAAACCTGTTATAGAATAAATTTGTTAAAATAGGTCTGCATTTTTTGCCATAACTTCTTCTATTACAGTTATTCTTTGGCTGTTTTAACAGCCATACTAATCTGTATTTACATTTCCTACTAGAGAATGTAGGATTATTTTCTCTTGTTAGTTTTCTATGTCATTTGATTATGTATAGCCCAGCTAAGTATTCTTTCTGCAAAATAATCTCCTGCTAGTATCAATGGGAGATTTTATTATGCAAGGAGCACGGAGTTGGACCTGTAGTGCATGTAAAATGTTCAAGGGGCCAATGAGGAAGAATGTTAATTCCCCTCACCCCTTTTAATTTTTTTATGAAATATTTACAATGGAGACTAATTATAGTTGTTAATTATGCCCATATCAAGTACTTTGGAAACTAGATTGAGAAGTTTAACAATTTGATTGGACCTGATGTAATGGTGATACTTATGCACTAGAAATACGTCATACTTGGCACCAAACAAATCTTTATTTGCTTCCATAACTTATTATTAATTTCTTTTCAAAAGCAAAAATAGTAGGTCATTTTCTGTACTTTCCTCTGCTTTTGGACAATGCATGAAGTTATTATTTTATTACGCTAACAATATTCAATGGCAAACAATTCCTGAGTATTACTGTGCCATTCAATCCTCTCCTACCAATTGTTGTTGCCTTTTTAACAGAGTGGTTTACAACTCATTGGTGAGTAATTTTACTGTTTGCCCAGTATCCTGAATTCCATTTTCTTCCTCTGACTCACAGCATTGATGACCTATATAAAGAGAAGTTGTTTGCACAGTCCATGCTTTCTCGCTGTTGACATGCACAGGAACTGTTATAAAACCAAATAACAGGAAAGAAAACTCTTCCTTTCTCTGCATAACAGCTGCAGCAGACAACAAAAAACAAACACCTGAGATATATCAAGCTTATTTTTCAGGTGACCTCATTATGAAAAACAGGAAAGACCCAGACTCCTGTGTTTAGTTTATAAAATGTTGTTTGCCTTCACTGGCTCTGTTGGGATTTAGGGACTAACTGTATGACAGGAAACTCTACATTGTCTGATGCTATTGTTTTTCTTTTGAGTTCACTAAGTTCATCACCGTACTATTTTCTTACTAACATGTTTTTGAGCCAGTTTAACTGACTGGAATTTAATGTTTAAAAATAACCTGACAGTAGATTTGGCGGCAATTTTATCCCATCATTTTTCTTTATATATATATATATAATCAGGTGATCTGAGGCAAAGCATTGACTGATGCACATTTAAAGGAAAATTTGAGGATTTTAGCTCAGTTCTGCTGGATCATAGCCAGTTACAGTAAATGATAAAGCACATGTGGTCTGTCTAGAAATATGATCAAAGACAACTTCATGCCACTCTAGCATGGAGAAACTGAGTCGATCTTCTCATCTGAGCCATGGGGAATCTGTACCAACTTTCTGTTTTTACAACAGTTCTTTTTTTCCATCACTGGAAGCTTCAGGTATTAGCTACAGATGCAGCAAACTATTTACCATGACTAGCAAACAGGTTTTAAAGGTTACTTTCAGAATTGCCTAGCATCTTTGACCTTGTACTGAAGAGGCACATAAATAAGACTAGCTTAGGAACAACATTAGAAAAAAAATTAATCTTGCCATGAAGCCAGTGCAACTTTTTTATACTGTGCATAGAGGAGAGAAGCAAAATAATTGTTAACATATGAGGAAATGAGGTAATCTTCAGATCATAACATATAAAGATATGAACTGGTATAGAAGTTGGTGTTTTGGCACACACACTCTTTGTCCATTGCTATTAGGTATGAAATTAATGGCAGAATGCCTACTACCTTCAATGGTTATGGGGTTCAATTCAATCCTATAGTTGAGAAGGCATTTTCATTACAAGCATTTATTTTCATCTAATGCCTATTGGAAAATTAGAAGCCTATTCTAGAATTATCTGTGTGAATAAAACACTAACGTTTTCATGAATAAAAAAAGAACAAAAGGTACTAATTTGACTTTGGATACCTTACAATCAGTTTTGTTTTTCAATTCCAAACTTTTGCTATAGGTATTTTGCAGAGACTATTTGAAAAATGGCAGAATTCTAAGTGTTTGAAATTTTGCATTAAGGTTTAGATGTATGGCTCCAGTACTCCTCAGAGGAAATCCTGGCTCCATTGCAGCAATTAGGAAAACTCTCATTGACTTCAGTGTGGCCAGGATTTCACCTTATGTGTTTGAACTGATTTAATTTCCTTCCCATCAACATGCAGAGGCTGTCTCCTAGGCTATGTCTAGACTGCAGGCTTCTTTCGAAAGAGGCTCTTTCGAAAGCATCTTTCGAAAGAGCCTCTTTCAAAAGATCGCGTCTAGACTGCAGGCGGATCTTTCGAAAGAGAAATGCGCTTTTTCGAAAGAGAGCACCCAGCGAGTCTGGATGCTCTCTTTCGAAGACGGCCTCTTTACATTGAAGAACGCCTTCTTTCGAAAGAGGAACTTTCGAAAGAAGGCGTTCTTCCTCATAAATTGAGGTTTACCGCCATCGAAAGAAAAGCCGCGTTCTTTCGAAATAATTTCGAAAGAACGCGGCTTGAGTCTGGACGCAGGGGAAGTTTTTTCGGGAAAAGACTACTTTTCCCGAAAAAAACCCTGAGTCTGGACACGGCCCTAGAGAGCAGGTAGAAAGTTTCATCTTTGAAACCTATGAGATGAGAGGTTCCACCCAAGCCTATTTTGTGAGGAGGGATGGAGGTGGATGGGTGGGGCTCCTCCACTGGTTCCTTTATTTTTCTCTGCCTCTAGACATCGCTGGTCGCAGAGATGGATTTCAAAACCCAGAAGAAGAATGTATCAAAATGTTCCTTGTTATTAACTTTGGGCTTGGGGGAAGTTTTTCAGAGAATGGCTGTTTCCTTCTTTCCTGCATTCCATCCTCCTTCTGTTGGTTCACCTACTTACCGCCTGTGGACCCCAGTTAAGCTCTGCCTGGAAGAAGAACCTCTGTGGAGTCAGGGAAAAGTGGCTAATAATAAGACAGAGAAGGCACTTTTGCACTTTTTTGCTCATCTGCCTATATATGCCACAATTTTGGTGTAACTGACCACTTCTTTAAGCAATATACCGAGGTGTAGAGCTCTTTGTATATGCACCATGCACGCTATTTTAAATTTTTTCATAAATGTTGAAAAGTTAGAACATTAAAAATTACTGTTTCCACAACCACAATGTAAATATATTGTGCTCTATGGGCCAACTCGGCTCTTCTTTTTTTGTTTTTTTTGTTTATCAGTGAAGTCTCATTGATTTAAAAAGCTTTTGTGTGAAGCATAATGAGACAGAAAAACCATAATATATCTCCTTTCACACCAAAAATTTCCAAAGCATTTTACAGATTCAACCAAGATCTGTAAAAACCCTTACACAACAATTGCTTTATCAACAACTAACAATAGTCGCCTTTAGGGTGAAATGCAGAAACTATTAAATATTCATCCCAACCCTTTGCTAGATTTTTTTAAGATAGCAAGTAAAGCATGCCTTATCCAGCTGAAAGTACGGGAGCATTCAGGTGTGAAGAATGAATTTACACAATCTGGAATTTCCATCTCAAGCTAATGCCTATATTCTTATGAGCTCAGCAATATGATATTTAAGGACTGGAGAGTTTTGTGTCTCGTCTGAAAAATGGGACCTTGACTAGAATGATAGTCTCATATACTATTGTAGTATTTTATACTCATTCAGAGGACTCACCAATGGAATTATCTGCAGTACATTAATTATCTGTAAAGATCTCCCATGTGATTGTTAACCTAGATTGATCTTATTTAGCTTGTTCAATCATACAGAATCAGAGTATAGAATAGGGCAATGAGGCTATATTAAAAGAAACTGGAGTACAAGCATGATCTGGGGAGTTTTTGAGCGAAGTATACTGAAAAATGGCAGCATTTATAAGAAAATCCCCCCACCCAGCAAAAACTGAAGAATTGGCTATATTCAATTTTTAAAAGCCCAAAATAACAATTTTAAGCAATCAATTTTACCTGTTTAGTTAAGTCTTAAAACATCTCAAATAATGTAATTAACAGGGGTTAATTTTTTGGAGAGGTTTTGGAGTCACCAGGCTTCTACTGGCCTTACAAGGAAGGATGATGTGTAGCATGTTACAAAATGGAGGACAAGGTATAGACATAAAATGTGACACACGGTATGGCAATGGGAAGAGACAATCAGGATTCAGAGGAAGAAGTGGATAAGAGTAGGATCTGGTAAACTGGAGTTTGGTTAGTAGGCAGATTTCCCAACTTCCCTTGGCTTCAGTTTAAACTATCATGGAGCCAAATCCGGAAGCTCTCATTCAGGCAAATCTCCTGTTTGATTTCATTGTACTGTAAGTGAGAACACACACTAGAGAAAGGAAAGCAACACCCTTATTCCAGATCATCTGGATTAAGCAATTTCTCTGAACCAAATCCTTCAGCCCTTATTTGTGCACAACTCCCATTGATGAAAATGGCGGTTTTGCCATCAAGATTTGACACATAACAGTCAGTTAAAGCAGATTATTCAGAATCAGCATGATATCCATGTTGCTGCCCCTCTCACATCCTTCTTTTCTCACTAATACGCACATTTGTTTGCAGATTGCAAGCCACAGCTCAAATGAGAACAGGAGTTATCTAAAAAGAGAAGCTCATGAGCATAGAGTGCATCAGATGAATCACTTACTCTGGTAGAGATCCTTTAAGCACCTGACTATGTGTGATATTTGCATTACAAACAGTAAGCGATACTTGTTGGAAGAACACTCTGCAAATAATACAAATTGCCTTAATTGAATTGAAACATCATTGCTTCTTGATACAGTATTAAATGATATATTGAAGAGATGTATCTTCTCTCACAGAATTTGTAAGAGATTGGCCATTGTCTTCAATAGGATTAGGCTAGGACCTCCTTGTATTCATTTTGCCAATCATTATGGACTCAGTACTTGATCCTGCTATATTAAAATCAATGGGAATTTTGCCATTGATTTCAACAGCAACAGGGTGAAGCCCTGGAAATTCTGTTAGTGTGATTATAGTTAACTTGAACAAGCATTGCAATAGCTGTACTAACTTTACAGAGCCATGCAATCTCTTTTCACCAATGGCTGTTATCCTTAACAAACTCGAGTTTTCGGTTTTGTTTTTCAGTGGTACACATAATAAAACTATCTGAATAATATGTAGACAAAATGGCTAGTAAATGTCATACCAAGTAACATTACTTCTGCCATTTTAATTTTGCTTTGAAAAGTTATATGAGAAATCAGAAAGAGGACCACAGAGATGTCTCTTTCCTGGACACATCAAATTGCAATCTGGAGTCTCAGCATGCCTACACATTAAATAATCTGAATCTCCTGAACAAATTGTAGGGTTCTATGACTCCTCTTTCATTTATTCATATTGCTTTAGTACAAACACCATCCATGGAAAAAAAAAAGTATCCAAATCTGATACCTGCATTTCTCCCTTTACTGAGAGTACCATATTTTGATGACTTATTCATGCGGGAAATCTCAAAGAGCATGGAGATCCAATTCATTATGAAATGGGTTCTACAGGGTGGGGAAGGGTGAGATAGAGGGCATTTTCCTACTTGTCTGTAACATTTTCTTCTCCATATGATTTTCAGACCATAGAATCATAGAATCATAGAGCTGGAAGAGACCTCAGGAGGCCATCAAGTCCAGCACCCTGCCCAAGGCAGGACCAATCCCAATTAACTCAATTCAGCCAGGACTTTGTCAAGCAGAGACTTAAACACTTCTAGGGATAGAGACTCCACTACTTCCCTAGGTAACCCATTCCAGTGCTTCACCACCCTCCTACTGAAATAGTTTTCCCTAATATCCAACCTGGATCTCTCCCAAAGCAACTTGAGACCATTGTTCCTTGTTCTGCTATCCATCACTACTGTGAACAGCCTTTCTCTATCCACTTTGGAACCTCCCTTCAGGAAGTTGAAGGCTGCTATCAAATCCCGCCTCACTCTTCTCTTCTGCAGACTAAACAAACCCAAATCCCTCACTCTCTCCTCGTAGGTCATGCACTCCAGTACCCTAATAATCATGGTTGCCCTCCTCTGGACCCTCTCCAATGCGTCCACATCCTTTCTCTAGTGGGGAGTGGGGTCAGAACTGGACACAATACTCCAGATGTGGCCTCATAAGAGCCGAATAAAGAGGAATAATCACATCTCTGGATCTGCTGGCAATGCTCCTCTTAATGCAAGCTAATATGCCATGAGCCTTCTTGGCTACAAGGGCACACTGTTGACTCATATCCAGCTTCTCATCCACTGTAATCCCCAGGTCCTTTTCTGCAGAACCGCTACTTAGCCATTCAGTCCCTAGTCTGAAACAATGCTTGGGATTCTTCCATCCCAAGTGCAGGACTCTACACTTGTCCTTGTTGAACCTCATCATATTTCCTGTGACCCAATCCTCCAATTTGTCTAACTCACTCTGGACTCTATACCTGCCCTCCAGCATATCTACCTCTCCCCCTAGCTTAGTGTCATCGGCAAACTTGGTAAGGGTGCAATCCATCTCCTAATCCCAGTCATTAATAAATATGTTGAACAAAACTGGTCCCAGAACCAAACTTTAGGGCACTCCGCTAGAAACCGATTGCCATCCTGACACTGAGCTGTTGATCACTATCCGCTGGGCCCGACCTTCCAGCCAGCTTTCTATCCATCTTACTGTCCATTTATCCAATCCACATGCCCTTAAGTTGCTGGCAAGAATATTGTGGGAGACCATATCAAAAGCCTTGCTAAAGTCAAGGTATATCACATCCACTGACTTTCCCATGTCCACAGAGCCAGTTATCTCATCATAGAAGCTAATCAGATTGGTCAGGCATGACCTGCCCTTCATAAATCCATGCTGACTATTCCCGATCACCTTCCCCTTTACCAAGTGCTTCAAAATGGATTCCTTGAGGATCCCCTCCATGATTTTTCCAGGAACTGAGGTAAGACTGACTGGCCTATAGCTCCCTGGATCGTCCTTCTTCCCTTTCTTAAGGATGGGAACTACATTTGCCTTTTTCCAATCATCTGGGATCTTTCCAGATCTCCACAGCTTTTCAAAGACAATGGCCAAAGGCTCCTCAATGTTAGTTGCCAACTCTCTCAGGGTATGTCTACACTACCCCACTAGTTCGAACTAGCGGGGTAATGTAGGCATACCGCACTTGCAAATGAAGCCCGGGATTTGAATTTCCCGGGCTTCATTTGCATAAGCCGGGCGCCGCCATTTTTAAATCCCGGCTAGTTCGAACCCTGTGCCGCGCGGCTACACACGGCACGGAGTAGCTAGTTCGGATTAGGCATCCTAATCCGAACTAGCTGTACTCCTCATTCCACGAGGAGTACAGCTAGTTCAGATTAGGAAGCCTAATCCGAACTAGCTATGCCGTGCCGCATGTAGCCACGCGGCAGGGGGTTCGAACTAGCCGGGATTTAAAAATGGCGGCGCCCGTCTTATGCAAATGAAGCCCGGGAAATTCAAATCCCGACCTTCATTTGCAAGTGCGGTATGCCTACATTACCCTCCTAGTTCGAATTAGGAGGGTAGTGTAGACATACCTTCAGTCCCCTCGGATGTATTAAGTCCAGACCCATGGATTTATGTACCTTTAGCTTTTTTAAATAGTTCCTAACCTGTTCTTTCCCCTTCAAGGGCTGTCCACCTTCATCCCATGTTGTGTCACTTAGCGCATTAGTCTGGGAGCTGACCTTGTCCGTGAACACAGAGGCAAAGAAGGCATTAAGTACTTCAGCTTTCCCCACATCATCTGTCGCTAGGTTACCGCCTTCATTCAGTAGGTGCCCCACACCTTCTCTGATCACCTATTCTTGCTAACATGCCTGTAGAAACCTTTCTTGTTATGCTTCACATCCCTTGTGAGTCGCAATTCCAATTGCGCTTTCATCTTCCTGATAACTCCCCTGCATTCTTGAGCTATACATTTATACGCCTCCCTAGTCATCTGTCCAAGTTTCCATTTTTTGTAAGCTCCCTTTTTGTGCTTAAGTTCACCAAGTATTTGCCCAGTAAGCCAAACCAGTCTCCTACCATATTAGCTTCTCTTGCTACGCATTGGAATGGTTTCTTTCTGTGCCTTCAGTAATGCTTCTTAAAAATACTGCCAGCTCTCCTGGACTCCTTTCTCCTTCATGTTAGCATCCCAGGGGATTCTGCCCATCAGGTCTCTGAGGGTATGTCTACACTACAGTGCTAGTTCGAACTAACTTAGTTCGAAATAGTTAATTCGAACTAAGCTAATTCAAACTAACGTGTCTAGAACTAAAAACTAGTTCGAATTAGCGTTTTGCTAATTCGAACTAGCAAGTCCACATTGAGTGGACCCTGAACAGGGCTTAAGGATGGCCGGAAGCAGTGCCAGCAGGGCATCAGAGGAGGACTTAGAGCGTGGAGATGCTGTCTCCGGCTAGCCGATTGCTGTGCTTAAAGGGTCCCGACTCCCACCCCGGACAGACAGTTCTAAGGGGTGCCCCGCTTGCAAAGAAGTGCTGGCTTGGAGTGCCCGGAGTACCCACACTGGGCACATCACACCACTCGGCCATCAGCCCGGCTGCACTTGCCGCAGGCTGCCATCTGGGGAGAGGGGGCAATCGGGGGGCTGCAGGAGAGCTTCCACCCCCAGAAGCCCGCAGGGCCAGCCCAGTCCTCCCCATCGGGGGCTCGTACCCCATTCCTCCCTCACCTCCTTCCACTTACCCTTCCCTAGCCCCCCTTCTTATTGATGTACAAAATAAAGATAACGTTTCTTCCAACATTGACTCTGTCTTTATTGAACAAAACTGGGGGAGACTGGGAAAAGGAGGTGGGAGAGGGAAAGAGAAAGGCTGGGAGAGGGGAGGGCAACTAACATGATCAGGGGTTGGGAACAGGTCCCAGATGAAGAGAGGCTACAGAGACTGGGACTGTTCAGCTTAGAAAAGAGGAGATGGTGCGGGGACAGGATAGAGGTCTCTAAAAGCAGGGGTTGGGTGGAGAGGGTGCATTCATAAAAGTTTTTCATGAGTTCCCATAAAGAAGGACTAGAGGACACCAAAGGAAAGGAATGGGTAGCAGGCTTGAAACTAGTAAGAGAAAGTTGTTCTTCTTCCCAAAGCAAATAGTTAACCTGTGGAACTCCTTGCTGCAGGAGGCTGTGAAGGCTACAATTAGAACAGAGTTGAAAGGGAAGTGAGATCAAGTCATGGAGGTTGGGTCCATGGAGTAGTCTTAGCCATGGGGTAGGAGTGGTGTCCCTGCCCAAAGTTTGTGGAAGGCTGGAGGGATGGCACGAGACAAATGGCTTGGTCACTGTCTTCGGTCCATCCCCTCTAGGGTCCCTGGGGTTGGCCGCTGTCGGCAGACAGGCTACTGGGCTAGATGGACCTTTGGTCTGACCCAGGACGGCCATTGTAAGCTCAGAGTCGGGGATCTCAGTGGACCCCCTTGATTTTCATGCACACCTGCTCCTGGGTGGCCAGGTTGGCAGCTCTCCTGCCCTAGCTGGCCACTTTCCTGTGCCTAGTGCGGAGATCGTGGACGAGGTCCACGATGTCCGCACTAACCCAGGCAGGTGCCTGCCTCTTGCGGTCCAGGGCAAGCTCCCGGGAGCCGCCAGCCTGGTCCCGGGAAGAGGGGGTGACATCGGGTGGGTGGCTTGAGTCGTGCCAGGTGCAGGGTCTGCTGGCTGGGTGCTGGCAGGCTTGCACATGGCACAGGCACCGTAGCCAGCCCGTGCCCCTTTAAGGGGTCCAGGGCCGGGAAGGGGGCATAGAGTTTCCCTGGTGTTGGCCAGAGTGGCCACCAGGGAAACCTCGGGAGGGCTAGCCTCCCACTAGTTCGAATTAAGGGGCTACACTAGCTAGTTCGAACTAGGCTTAATCCTCGTAAAATGAGGTTTACCTAGTTCGAACTAAGCGCTCCGCTAGTGTAGCGCCTATTAAAGTTAGTTCGAACTGTGCACAGCCCCTGTTTGGATTCTTCAGCATTTGTACCAAGAAGTTATCCCCAACATTCTCCAAAAACTTCCTGGATTGTCCACTAATAGATCAAGAAGATTTTTTTTTGAACTACTGAAACCTTCTCTCCCTCCCGTAAACACCATAATAAGCGTGCTACAAGTATACTTTAAATTTAATTTAAAAAAACTAATAGACTTCTAAACTTCTTAAAGCCTGAATGTTGTATGTATATCAGCTTATCCAACAGTCTTAATTGGCATTTTAAATTAAAAAAAAGCAAGAATGAGATATATTTCCTTTTTGTGTGCTATGCCTTACACTCTGAGTCACCAATGGAGTTACCAACATCAACACACTACCCAGCTGGATGACAAGTTTCAAGTAGCCTCCATAGGTAGTTTCAAATACTGTTGTTTGCCGTCTGCTCTTCCACCATTATCTCAGCAAAGCAGCAAATGACAAGTAAGCAGGCCCATGCTGATGATGCAAGTGGTGTGACAATTAAAAATGGTGTTTTCTCTTGGCAGTGCCTCTCAAAAAGAAAGCAAGAATTAATGTGTTCCTTGCAAAATAGAGACAACAATACAGTATGTTACCAGAAGCTGGATTGTCCTGCTGCAAGCATGTCAACTGGATTCTGTAGTTTATTTTATTTTAGGTGTAATCTGCTTTAACTAAACCAAACAGTACAAATGTCTTGTTACCACCTTCCATTCACAACCAGAAGAAACAACAGATTGTGTTCAGAGTAATGATGGTCATGAACCACAAGATACTCAATTATATAATCCCAATCATTATTACTATTGTAGGACAACAGGTCTTTCTGAACCAGAACCACTTAAAAACTTAATTGCATTTTCAGAAAGATTAGCAGTTAATTTAGTAAATCTCATTATCCTCTCTCTCATTGTCAATTCACGGACAAAATTGCCATCAATCTTAGCAATCCTATTCTGGTGGGGGAATGGACAAAATGACCTAAGTGATCATTTCTATCTCCAATTTTTTTACTATTTTTCTCAGGTGATCAGAAACATTAGAAAAATGTATAATTTAAAACTATACAATCGCTAATAGTATATTTCACTCTTATATATTGAGTTTTAGACTACTTTTATCACCATAAAATCTGAGCACCATTCTGTAGAGTTAAACCATCAGCAGATATGGAAATGTTTTTTTTTATCTGTACATTTTCCAGTACATTGTTCTCACCTAGTGTCTGGCACCCACTGCTCTTTTGGAGAAGCACTATTAAAAATAGTTAATCAGGATAACTGATCAATGTACATAAAAGAACTTGTGCATAGCTCAAGTAAATAAGCATTTATTCATGTTCATGTCACAAATCTTAGCAAATGCACTGCAATTAAATGAAAGAAGTAAATCAGAGATATGGTACATTAGTAAAACAGTATTATATTAGAAAGGAGAACACATTTTCAAAAAGGTTTACTGGGAGATACAAGGTTTACACAAAACCATTTCATTCCTGAGCTCAGTTTGGGAGCAACTACAAACAATTTATTTACTGATGATGGCTGTGAAATATCTCTAGTTCCTAATAGAAAACTGTCCACTATTCAAATATCACAATTATATTTGGTAGTAATTACTGCCCTTATCAGCAGTGATGTAAAACACTGAGGGTATGTCTACACTACCCTTCTAGTTTGAACTAGGAGGGTAGTGTAGACATACCCTGAATGACCATGGAGTCTGAACTACCTTTGTACCTACCGTCCCTCTAGTTTACAGCTGAAAACATTGTTGGTACCAGCAAGTGACCTTCCATTCTAAAAAGATCAGTTTTAAGGACTGTCTGTCTCACTCCTTTTGTGGCAATTAAATTCACTTAAAAAAAGGGAAAATTAATTTCTTAATAGGGTGTTTTGACTAAGTTGTACATGAGTGACTATAGATTTTAAACTTCTTAATTTCCACATGATCAACTTGAGATGGCTTAAAGGAGTCTGATTTTCAGAAAATGCTGAGCACTTGTTCTCTGGATTTCCTTCTAGAGACCAGACTTGTGGTAGGTTTTCCGTCTGGAGCCACTTTTCTTCTCTTCCTCAGCATGTCCTTTAAATTTTCCTGGTCTAGCTCCACTTAAGCTGTCCATGTCAACAAAAGTTTTTTTTTTTTAATTAAATGATCTCAAACACAAAGACTTGACGGCAATTAAACAGTACCCCCCTGATATCAACAAATATCATATAATACCAAGATCCTGAACATGGAGGAGGCACATAATGCTGGAACATGAAATCAAACTGTTCTCACCGCAGCTAATCAACATGTTTCCTATTTCATTCAAAGATGAAGTAACACTTCAATTTGCTGCCATCTATTGTGGTAGATTTCCTCAGTGAAGCAGCCATTTCAAACAACAAAACTTGTTCACTCATCTACTATAGATAGTTTCCTGGGAAAATACATTCTGGAACTATAGAATGAGCTTTAAAGATACTGGTGAACAGAAGACCTATCTAGATATCATGCCACACACAATGACATCACCATAGTTATTTACTGTATTCAGAACATATTTCATGTAAGTGCTTGTTATGAAATCAGTGGCTGATATGAAGTATTCTGTTTGCAACATATTTAAAGCAAGTCTAATACACAAAATGCATTTTTAAAAATAATCAAATGGAAACATATAAAATTGTATAATTTCACAAAAGAGTGATTACATATCATCTGTAGGCTTGTATCTCTGTTATAGGCTCATTATGCACACCCTCTATAATTAGTTGTTAGAACATTAAAAATGTATCTTTTTCCATTTATCCCATATGTCACAAAATATAAACTTCCTCCTACCGCATTAGTCTAATTGCCAAAAAGAACACAATTATTCCAGTCTTTAGGGTGAAAGAAACCACAATTATAATGCAAGACAGTCAAATTCTCCAGGGTGTGTATTTAGCTGGGTTTTTTAAAATGATGACGAGTATGGGCAGAATTACAGAAATAGCATACAATTCAGATTTTATTTCTCCCTAAAATTAATAAAACATCCTACGAATCACAAGACTTCTAGGTTTTAAACATCATAATTACAAATACTGAAAAATAAAAGCCATATAGAATGGCAAGGTTGGTTGAGATGGCTGGAAAGACTTTATCAGCTGCTTGCTATTCTCTGAATGGCACTGATAATGATTGAAAACATTTCTTAGACTGGATGCCAGCTCAGAGCACTGTTAATAGTAAGCAGATGATCATCAGTTTAATTTAAAAAGTTTCCTGTCAAAATGCAGCCCTTTTTCATATCTTCACTTATACTTGTCCCCCAGCTATTACACAATTCAGATGTACTGTAAACAGTCTGTACCACTATTGTTACCATTTGTCCACACCAGGGATTCTTACACTGCATATTATGTAATAGTAATTTATATCAAAACCACTAACTAGCAGATAGAGGCTTGATTTGAAAACGAATACAAAGGAAAGCAGGCTACTGGTGAATGAACAAAAAGTTGTTTCCTGATTTTGTAGGAAGCTAATCTAACATGTACATATACGGTAAGACAATTATAATAAAAGCCAAAGGTTGCTTGCCATAAATTAGTGAAACCAACCAGGAAATGGAGAAATAAGCTAAAATTTTGTTAAAAATTAGCACCTGCTCTTCTGCTATCTGAATATCAAAGCAATTATTCTGAGTATGGCTGCAAGAAGTATGTTTAACAAAAGCTGGCACTTGACCATTTTTGTCCAAATATGGGGATTCTTCCAATCCACATTTTAACCCAAGTTTGCAGACATGTTTGAAGAGGTTGGTTAACCTTTGCATTGGTTTTTGGTGCTAAAGAGATTTATGGTTTCAAATGAAGAACATGAAAAGTGTCAGTGTTTTATAAAGTTTGGATACAATAACAGTCAGAGTGAGATGTTTTCGGTTATATGTGTTCTCACTGTTCATTGCACCAGGGTTTATGTTAGATTGATTTGACCCCAACTCAAGCAGAAGTGAACCACGGTATGTTGTCTTTGCTGTTCTTACATGATTCTAAAGAAGCAAATATACCTTTATAATTTCAGCAGGTATTAAATTCCCTGTGGGTATGTCTACACTACAGCGTTATTTTGAAATATCTTATTTTGAAATAGTTAATTCGAAATAGCTTATTTCGAAATAACGTGTCTTCAAGCAAAATGCATTTCGAAATAGCGCGTCCACACTCAGCGGATGCTGAATTACATTTAAGGCTGGCCAGAACGAGGTCCGGCAGGGCATCAGGTCAGGAGTTACTTTGTGTGGCTGCTGCCTGAGGCTATGCGAGGTCTGTGCTTAAAGGGATCCCCCCTGGACAGCCGGTTCTCAGTTTTCCTTGCTTGCTTGCCTACCTCGATGAGGAACAGCAAAGCATTTTGTCTCTGTGTGCGCTGGTTGCCCTCACTTGGGACATCACAGCAATCCGCAACATGGAGCCAGAGCTGCCCCTGGGCACTCTGGTGCTTCTCGTGGATGCATTGCTGTGAGCCTAGCTGCACTTTCTGCAGGCTGCCATTTGGGAGGTCCATCAGGGGGCTGTCAGTATCCAGGAGGCCCTGTGGGAGAGCTTCTACCCTGAGGAGCACTAAGAGCCTCCCAGGTCTGCCCCATTGGGAGATTGTGCCTCATTCCTCCCTTATGTCCTTCCACTTACCCCTCCCTAACCCCCCTTCCTGATGTTATATAAAATACATGTATTTTCATGAACACAAACTCTCTTTATTTAACAAATCTGGGGTGGGGAGGGGGAATGAAACTCTGGTGAGACTGTGGAAAGGAGGTGGGAGAGGGGAGAAGAGAGGGTGGGAGCGGGGAGGGGGAATCCTGGGAGCAGGGAGCTGGAAGGCGGAAGCAAGGGGAAGAAGGGGGAGGGGAAGCTCAGGGCTCAGGGTTGGGGGTCTCACCAGACCAACTTGATTTTCATGCAGATCTGCTCCTGGGTTCGCATGTGGCCTTTGGTGGCCAGGCTGGCAGCTATCCTGCATAGACGGCCGTGTTCCTTCGTCTAGTGAGGAGATAATCATGGATGTTGGGGGCATCCCTCCCAAACCTGAATTAGGTACATGACCTCCACCTTGGACCAGGAAGGGGCCCGCCTTCTCCGGGCCCTGGCAGGCTCCTGGGAGCTGGCAGACTGCTCCTGGGGAGCAGGGGAGGGCTGGCTGCCAGTGGCTTGCTGGCTCATGTTTTGGGGCCACTGGGTCAGGGGCAGTGACTGCTGGCTCTGGGCTGACAGGCTTGGAGTTGGCACAGGCACTGTGGCCAAAGTCAACCCCTTTAAGGGCTCTGAGGTGGGAGGAGGGAGAGGAGTGTTCTTGGTTGAGACTGGAGTGGCCACCGGTGCACCCTGGGAAGGCTGGAGGTCCCCTATTTTGATATAAGTGTCTACACAGCACTTATTTCCAATTAGCTATTTTGAATTTGGCATTGTTCTTCGTGGAATGAGGTTTACCAAATTCGAAATAAGCTCTCCGCTATTTCAAATTAATTTCAAAATAGCAGTTTGGCTGTGTAGACGCTAGGAAAGTTATTTCAAAATAACAGTTGTATACCTACAGTGCACACCTCTTACCCAGTCAGTAAAATGACTTTTTAGGAGAAGCAATCGCTAAGACTGGCACACAAGCTCCAAAAGTCTTGCTCAACTTTTTAATATTATTCAGACTGTTTAAGCTCTTCAGGACAGGGACTGTCCCTCATTATGGCTATGTCTACACCGTAGAGATTTCTGGGATACCAGAGGTATCCTGGAAAAATACTGCCTCATCCAGGGAAAATGTTTGTTCTTCTGAATTTTTTTTGGAAGAGCAGATGTGCTTTTTCAGCATCCCTGTAAACCTTGTTTTATGAGGAAGAAGGGATATTCTGAAACAGAGTTATTTTCTAACATTTGGCCCAGTGTAAACAGGCCAAATATTGGAAAAGCGTCTTCTGAAAAAAGAAGGGGAAAAAGCTATGCAAATTGTGATTCACAATTTGCATAGCTTTTTCTGAAAGAGCAGTGCAATGTAGACATAGCCGTATGTTTGTACAGTGCATAGAACGGGGTGGGGAACTTTTTTTTTCTGACCTACAGAAAAATCAGTCCAGAGCTGTACACAAGTGGCAAGCAAAGAAACAAGCAAACAAGCAAACAAACAAAAGACACTTTCTAATGCAGCTTCTAACTAAGAAGGATAAAGACATTTTCCACATTCCCCTTCACATACCAGGCTAGTAGATTTTGTGTACTCCAGCCCTGTGGGGGGAGGGTGATGGCAGTGTCTGGAACACCAGCACAGTCTCTCCAATATTGGGGGGGAGCTGTGAGCCTTGGAGGCCAGATCCAGGCAAGGGGGGTCACATCCAGCCCCCAGACCTTAGGTTCCCCATCCCTGGAATAGAAGAATGGAGCCTGATCACAGCTTGGGACTGTAAATGCTACTTTAAACAATAGTATTACTATTCAATACATACTATTGAATCACTCAAACAGCTTTAATTTTGCCCTGTAATGACACCAGGAGGGAAAAACAACAAACTAAAATGAGAGCATTTCTAAAAAATTAGTTGTATTTAATCCAGGACCATAAATACTAAAATGCATTAACCATAATCCTACGGTTATAGCATGATGTCAGTACAGGGCAAAACAATTTTATTTGGTGAATTTAATTCTGCAATTCATTCCATACATTAACATGTTTGTAATTCTTAAGTCTAAATTTCTAGGAAGTTTTTGAATACTTGCAATGTCTTTCAAATGTAGGTAAATCTAACATATATATATATATATATATATATATATATATATATATATATATATATATATATATATATATATATATATATATATATATATAAATTAATTAATTTGGGAATTTAAAAAAAAGAAGTATATCCTTGGTGGAGTTCTAGATTGTTAAATACCTATACAAAGTATTATTTGAAAAAAAATTAGGATTATAAAGTAATTTCTAAGAACCCTATTACATTTCTATATAATCTTAATGGTTTCAAATTTATTACATTGTACGGGAACTCTTCATAAAGATAGGAAGTACTTAGCTCAGTCTGTGGAATATCTGGCATACCTGTTGAAGAAAGAATTTCTCACAGAAGGGGCAGCACCTTGCAGCCAGAAACTGCAGTAGCCACAGCTGTGAAAGATTTGGGAAAGAGGTAGAGCAGGCCAACCAGGACCACTCCAAGGACCAGTGAGCAGGAAGGAAAGCTTCATATCTCTGAAAACAAGGGTATTTTTATTTAGATCCATCACACCCCCAGACACCTCCACCTGCAAGTGGGCAAAGGAAGGAGTAACTTATCTTAGCCTTGGGGTAAGGCCAGATTCCTGAGAAGAAGAAATTACTCCATCAGTGGCTATAGATTCCAAAGAACCTGGGTTCTAATGAATTTACAGGATCTAGGAACTGTGATGTTGTCTGTAATGCTCCTGGACATATGTAGCATCCTCCTTTAGGAAGTGGTCAAATAAAAAGACCAATTGGCCCTGGACACCAGATATTGATGGAGGGTACATCTACAAAGCAGTGTTATTTCAGAATAACTGATGTTATTCCAAAACAACATAGTTCGTGTCTATACTACAAGCAATTATTTTGACATACTGTCAAAGTAATGTTGAGTTGGAGGACTTATTATTTTGACTCCCATAACCGTCATTTTACAAGAAATAAGGGAAGTCAGAGAAAGAGTGCTTTTTCTTGGACTTCCTGCTGTGTAGACAGTTCAAAAGGCTGAAATAAGCTATTTTGACTTAAGCTATGCAATTGATATAGCTCAAGTTGCTTGGCTTATTTCAGCTTTAGCCCTGCTGTATAGATGTACTCTAAACATACATCTAGACTAGAGAACTTTTCCAGGATACCAGAGATATCCCGGAAAAGCTCTGCCATGTCCAAGGAATGCATCTGCTTTTCCAAAATAAATATCGGAAAAGTGGACGTGTTTTGTTGACATCCCTGTAAATCTCGTTTCATGAAAAAGAAGGGATGTTCTGAAAGAGAGGGGTTATTTTTTACATTTGGCCCTGTGTAGATGGGAAGGAAAAGCCTCTTTTGGAAGAAAAGCGGAAAAAGATATGCAAATTGTGGTTTGCAATTTGTGTATCTTTTTTCAACTTTTCTTTGCAGTGTAGACATAGCCTGAGAGACCTACATGGCTATCTAGTCCTGCCAGCAGCTTACGCGTAGATTTGTGACTGCAATTTACATATAACAATCTGCATGTACATATCTAGGAATTTGTAACTATTACATTAAACTTGGCCAAAGGGCCATTTCTAATTCTTCAGGACACAAAGTTTTGAAAGGTAGAAGTTGGTCAGAGCTAGAGCACAGTAACAAATTTAGCAATGAGTCACAGTTCACTAATTTGAACTAAATGATCACCTACTCTCTCCCCAAAAATAAGGCTTTAATTAAAGCTTCCTGCGTGTATGACTCTGTCTTTTTCTTAGTGACAGCGTAACACAGTAGCCTAGTGACTAAATAATCTTTTTTTTATTTTATCTCCTCCGCTGCCTCCGCCTCCCCCTCTTACTCCCCCACCTTGGAAGGAAACTACAGCAATCTGGAAGCAAAAGTTCTTTGTTCCTCTTTAAAAAACAACTTATATTTTTTTTGCCACAAAAAAGGGCTTAAATCTCACTGCACATACTTTAGACAATTTGATTATAGGGTAACATTTTCAAACTTTGGTTCCTAAGGCTACATATCTAAAATGGTTTTCAGAAGTGTTCAGCATTATCAAGTCTGATGGGTCAGTAGAGTTGCTAGGTGCTCTTTATCTCTAAAAACAAGGCAATTTTTACTTAGATCCCGCATTTTGAGAGGCTGCATTTGAAAAAATATTTGTGTTTTCTGCCTTGTCAAATTCATTAACCTGTTTTGCTTCTGTGTCTTCTTTTCTTTCTCCTGAATTATTAGTCTTTCCAGAGGGTGGATACTACACTGAGGTTTTTCCAAATTTCTGGGCTACTTTCCAAGTAGGTTCTTTAAACAGATGTTCCCAGTGAATTTTATCAACAGATAGTTTACTCAAGTTCAAAACCTGTCAGAAAGTCACAGAAAGACACATCTCGTTTCTAGGTGATTAGTTTATATATAGACACACAGCTCATGGCATGGTATAAATCTTAACACTTACACAGCTCACTTATTAACACAACTCAGTATGTGCAACTTCCCCATTCAACACTGCCTCATACACTTATTTTTAAATCAATGGCCTTTTAACAAATGTACATTATTTTCAGTGGAGCAGCAATAATTTCCTTCTACACCTTCTCACGAAAATGTTGAGACTGTGGTTTCCCCAGATATAGAATGATTGGTATATAGCTATCTCATGGGGTTATTAGGACCAGTGGTTTATACCACTGAAGGCTGAAAAGAGCTAAAGTCAGTAAGGGTACATCTAAACTACATGGCTCTGTCGACGGAGCCATGTAGATTTGTTGTTTTGGCAAAGGTAAATGAAGCCGCGATTTAAATGATCGCGGCTTCATTTACATTTATATTTACATGGCTGCCACGCTGAGCTGACAAACAGCTGATCAGCTGTTTGTCCGCTCAGCGCGCTAGTCTGGACGCTCCCCTGCCGACATCAAAGCCCTTTGTCGGCAGCCCCGGTAAACCTCGTCCCACGAGGAATAACGGGGCTGCCGACAAAGGGCTTTGATGTCGGCAGGGGAGCGTCCAGGCTAGTGCGCTGAGTGGACAAACAGCTGATCAGCTGTTTGTCGGCTCAGCGCGGCAGCCGTGTAAATGTAAATGAAGCCACGATCATTTAAATCACGGCTTCATTTACCTTTGCCTATGTGTCTAATCTACATGCCTCTGACGACAGAGGCATGTAGTCTAGACACAGCCCATGAGCTGAAGGTGCTTAGGTCTTCTCCCATTCAACATTTATGAAATAGGGATAATAATAATATGCCACCACAAGGGTTTGGACGGGATATACTCATTAATATATGCTAGGTGCTCAGATACTACGTGGATGGGGGCCATATAAAGTTTAGACAGAACATGAAATGTTGTGGCCAAAGATCCTCTAATGTCAACTGGCAAGGAGTGCAGGAGGGTGCATAGATGTTACTAGGATCGCTTAGTTCCGCTTTGTACCTTCTACTTCACCAAAGAGTGTCATGGAAGATCTAAATAAAATACCAGTATCATGGTGAAACAGATGTACAGATATTGTGTATGGAGTTATGTATATGTACTGAAATTTAGGCTCTTAAAATCTATGGCTAGGGATTGGTCACCAGCAAAGGGGAAAACAGGTATTATGTCAAACAAAAATATTTATTTATCCGCTGTTTACAAGTAATTATGTATGGTCAGGGCTGGCCCGAGCCCTTTTGGGACAGAAGAAGAGGGAGACCTCCCTAACCTGAGATGAAACTCACTGCTTCCTCTAATACCACAGGCTCCCCAGTGCTGAGCCTCGAGGGCCAGAGCCAGAGCCAGGCAAGCCGGGGGGGGGGGGGGATGGCACATGCTGCCCCCATGCCTAAATTTCCCACCCCTGTTCTAATATGTTACAGAGATAAAGAGGACCCTCTGGCATCCTTTGCCTGGGAAATAACAGTGCAGCAAGTTTGGCTCAGGAAAGAGGGGTCTCAAACAGGCTTGGCTGGAAACACTGGAAAAGACTTTGGGTGAAATAATCTTCTTAAGACAAGAGGAAACTTCCTAGTTAAGTTTAGTATTTAGAAACAGAAATGTATTAGTCAAGGAACACATGCTTATTTTATCATACCTGTTCTATTTCTAGGCGCAGATGTCTTGAAATTTACTTACTGGGCAACTAATTATTCACTTCTTTGACATTGCACTGGAGTTAGAAACATAGTTGCAATATAAGGTATAATTCAATCAAAGTGATATGTTGACACCACAAACCCTGGGAACAAATTGATTGGTTTATTAATAGTGCAAAGCCCTAAAAGTATTTATGAATCTTGGGTTTATTCAAGAGCAAACCAGTTGTATTTGTGATATTTTATGTTCTGGCCATTTTAAAGTGCCCACAAGCAAAGCCTGGGCATTTATGTGCACAAGAAAAGAGATCTTGAAAATGCCTTTTGAGCAGAAAAAACCTTCTGGTTTGGGTTCACAGGGAAGAAACACCAGTCTGAATCTTGCAGCAAAATAATTGATGAGGGACTCAATTAGAAAACATTAACCTATTTCTAACCACAAGTTTCACCACCAGAGGGAATGACCTAGCCCCCATATTTTTAAATTATGCATCTTAACTCCATTGCCCAAAATCCTTCTTGTATTCTCAGGTTTGTATTGCATTTAATCATTGTATTCAGTTAGCACCCATTCCAATCAATGTGCATTCCGTGCAGGAACTGACATCATAAATCACCTAGTTGGTGAAACTTCAGGAGTTCAGGTATCAAAAGAGTTCACATTCAAATCTCCAAATGTTTGATAGAATAACAGTGTGATTACCATGGTGATGAGTGCAGCATAAAACTAGGACAGAATACAATAGATAATTTGAGAGCTTGATGAGACCTCTTCCACAGTCCTTCTTGCCCTTCCTTTGTCATAACTCACTGTGCTCTGCGGCTGACCCTAGGACTGCAGTATTAGCAGAGTTCCTTACTATTTAGCGCTGTTCCAATCAACCCAGCTGCTTCACACTAGTGCTGATGCTTCAGTTTTTTAAATGATCATATATTCCTAAAACATCAGTTAACTTAAATTCTGTGCTATATAATGTCTTACAAAATTACACGACAACCTGTATTTTTTTTTATTTCTATAGATATAGTAAACCTTTCTTCATCTATAATGTTTCATTTTAGAGGAGTCAATATTTCACAGACATTAAGTAATGGAAGCCATTATATCTGCCTAAGCAATATATTATCTATTCAGACACAGCTTTGCTTTCTGACTAAAAGCAATCCTTTTCACTAGTTCCAACTGAATCATAAAAAATCCCCCTGATGTTCTCCATGTTGTATCACTACTTATTGTACAAGGAGAGACAGAGAAGCTCTTCAGGCTCATTAAACTACTTTTTGCCTTTACACATTTGCATATTCCAAATTTAGAGCCTATTAACTGATGCTAACTAGTGTTGTTGCTGCACTGTGATGTGTGAATTCAGAATATGTTGAATTTACCAGGAACTGTCTGGATTTTCTGCATATGTTGCATGTCTCTGAGCCAACATAATTAACTTTCATAGTCCAAGAGGCTCTGCTTTTAAACAATAAATGTGGCATCCAGCCATGAAATAAAATGGTGTTTTCGTCTTTTATTTTATCTGAAAATATCACTTCTTTTTACTGGAGAAGAATCACTACATCAAAGTGGTTTCATAACTTATAAATTACTAAATTTACAGCACAAGGGTCTAGAATGATTATTGCAAAAATAGCCATTTAAGATGTGTGTGTGTGTGTGTGTGTGTGTGTGTATGAAAGTGAAATCAGTGCAACCAGCACTAGTTCCTACAACCTTCAAGACTTACAAATGCTTCATAAGCTCCCCAGACTCATGCCCACTATTTATATTTTGTTAATAAAAAGGAGCTCTGTTAGTCTGGAGTTCTTTGTGAAAGCATGGGCAGGGGGTTATACAGTCCTTCAAAGAATCCCAATAGCAGAGTGTATTATCCAATGTTAAATATGCCTCTGTGGATTGACTGTGCTTGATGCCACATAGCTTTTATTCAAAATGTATTGAAAGTCAGAGACTTCACACAAGATAAAGGCCTTATCCACCGATATTTGTTGATGCTGTCATAAAGAAAAAAGAACCCTGGCATATATGCTGTAGGGCTGTCCAGTAGTGAGGCAGCCAAAGAAAAAGGTGGATAGAAGAGTTAAAATGGTGCTTACACTTTCAGCAGCCAAATGTCAGCCAAAAATTATATCCTTGCATATTTTACCTGCTAATTTGGGTTTAACTCTGCCATAAAGACTTTGATTCTTGAGGGCTGTCACGGACACCAAGAGTGAGATTTTAGAAAATCAGAACAGTAGGTTTATTTGGATCTGTTTGAGCTAGCAGCCACGGAAAATACAGCTTCTAACCAGACAGATCAATTATATGAATTTGATTAAATGTGGAAGCCATTTCTAGGTACATTTAGATTTTTTTAAACCAGTCGAAGAAAACCAGAACCCCATTCCTCCTAACACCCTGGTCTTTTCCCCTCCCTCCTATTCCTTTCCTTCCTTCCTTTAGGAATGTATATATGTCTTCTATTTTATTACTTATGTGTTTATATTTATGTAGTACTGGCTGTTTTTTGTATTATCTAGCTATATAGATTTGAGTCAAATTATCTGACTAATTGTAAAACTGCGTAATTCAATTGAAGATCCCGTGTCATACATGGAAACATATACCAGTTGTAAGTCGTTTATCTTTCTGTACTTTACATCTCTGCCTCTTTATGAAAATCAATGTTAAATTTGTGTGGAGATAGTTGTATATCTAAGTTGCTCTGGAATGTCTTATGTTGGCCACTGAGTAAATGTTCTACAGTTTGTAATAAAGCAAGATGCTTACTGGAATTTGAAAAAAAGTAAAAACTTGCCAAAATAACCTATTGGAAAAATTGGCAAGGACTCTTAAATTTCCTCTTCCTTGTAAAGTATTCCTAAATGTGCAAAAGAAAATCACTGTTGTAATTCTGTCTTTCTTTTACACATGTATGCTCCCCCATTTCTGAAATGCCCATGTGCCTCACAATTTTTAATGTATTTGATCAGGGATTCTACCTTTCCCGCTAGGAATGAAGAACACATTGTATCCTCCTCAAATTACAGCACTCACTTTCTGAGAACAGAATTAATTTATTGACACAATGTTAATTAGTTTGATTTAAAAATAATTTTAAAATGAATCCTTTAAAAGTTATCCTTAAAAAGATATTCTCCATCATTCTTCAAATCTGAAAATGTCTCCTTCAGCAGAAAGGCATAAAAATTTACCTTCAAAATTACTACCATCTTGTATTATTTTCACTGGGACTAAGGCCACAGGTTACCCTCGGATTATATGGCCACTGTATCTATTCATAATCTCCTCACACTTCTTCTGAGAGCACGAGACACCATCTTTCCTGAGGACAGCCTGCTTCACTCCTATTGGGAGTCAGGAGAGGTAGTGGTCTTTTAAACCCTGCCTTGTACTGACATGCTGAGGAAAAAAATATGAGAAAACCCATTCTGTGTCTTTTAAAACTAATTAAATTTAATTTGGGATCATAGGTATACATCAGTCATAACAGTACACTTATTGCAAGGTGTCTCTACATGTTTGAGTTATAGTTGTTTGGTTGTCCTAACTATGTATTTCCATGCCTTACCATGTTTGACTATTTTGAATATCCTGCAACTCAACAATGTTTTACCCTAAATTACTGATAATGCTATCATAATATTCTTTTTGGTATATAATATTCATAGAGGAAAATAGTAGAAATTCTACCTGATTATGCAACACAAAAAATTAAGAATAATTGAAGCAAAAAGTGTGCAACTAACAAGCCTCATGCTCCATTTAGTTATTCACTAATGTTGCTTCTTGTAGCATTCCCCATTTAAATGGTACTGTTAGGGCCAACTCAATAAAGTCAAGGTCTCCACTTTAAAGACATTCTAATACCCCAATCCTGAAAAGAGGACAATAGTGGAAGACCTCTGAAGGTATGTCTACATTACAGAGTTTTGTTGGAAAAAGGTCTGTTTTTCCAACAAAACTTGAGAAATGTCCACACTGCAATTACATTCTTCCACAAGAAAATCAAAAGAACAGAGGGGTTTTTCCAGCATTGGTAATCCTCATTCTATGAGGAAGAAGCCTTTTTGCAAAAGGCGTGTGTAGACGTGGAAGAGGGAGTTCTTTTGGAAGAAGAGAAAAAAGCACAGGTGCCCTGGTGGCCATTCCATCCATAGCAATCACAGCTTCCATGAGAGATAGCATGCATTCAGTCTGAATGCTCTCTTTCAAAAAATCAGATCTCTTTTTCGATGCACTTTTGCAGTGTGGACACTCTCTTTCAGAAGAAATTTTTTCAGAAGATCTCTTCTGAAAAAAGCTTCTTCCAAAAGAAGCCTGTACTCTAGACATAGCCCGCGGCTATATAGAGTTCCACATGGGAATTCACAAAGAGGCAGCTGTACAACCAGGTAAAGTAGTGAGACTACTGATGTGGCCAGGACCTTCCAGGATCTCTTTGAAGGATTAGAACTGTAGAGTGTAACATTGCTAAATCAAAGACCTTGTCTTCATACCTTGTCCTAATGGAATGGAGTCCCAGCAACTAGCTGAGGGCTCTTTCTTTTTCTCCCAAGCTTCTGGCAGTGCTGACCTGTCCAGAGTTCTGCAACATCATCAGCCAGCCACACACATATTCATACTTCTACAGTTCCAGCTGGGAACTAAACTCCCTCTGGCCCTACAACTCTTCTTATGGAAGGCTACTGGGCCCTGATGAGCTGTGTCCCACATAGCCATTCTAGGCAGCTTGGAGGACCCTCTTCACTATCTTTTTTTATCAGTATATAGCAGGGCCATGAGGCCTCCAGCAGTGGGCCACAGAGGGCCTGGTATACCCTGTCACAATAACATTCATATAATGAAGACAAAAGTACTCTTTCCATCTTAGGTGGCCGTAGGATGCCATAGTTTACTTTCTGTCTCAGAGCTTTATGGCCACATAATTGGATGCCTTAAAGGGAACTATCTTGGGACAAGAACAGCCACATTGAACAGCTACTATGTACTGCAGTAAAGTCAAAGGGATCCAACGAATGTAAAAAGCCAATAGAGATATGCCTGCAGGAAGCAATTTGTATACCAGACTAATTCCATTTTTGCTCCCTTTATCTCTATTCTTTTCAAAAATACAGCATCTCTAGTATCAATAGCTTGTAGCACTACATTACTAAGAGTTGAATTGCTCACATTAATTCCAAACAAATTCTAATCAGTGTCATTACTTATTCAATGGTGTAAAATCAGAGAAAATAGTCTTTATATTTTCTTCATTTATTTTAATAACTTATTTTAGGTCTAATAGTAATGAAACATTCATTGTACTGGTTACAAAGAGAGAGCTGCATGTGCCCTGTAATTTTTCTGATGTGCTTTTCTAATTCATATGTATAGAAATTATACGGAAAAGACAAAACTCAAACAATGAATTTACTAATTAATGTGAAGATTTTAATATGAGTATGATAGCATCATAAGTGGATAATGGAGATACTAAGTTTCAGCTCGAACAAGCTCTTTAACAATTGCTTCTGTTCTGCTGTGTGAAGACAACACTCTCTGTAAAACAATATTATCTCAAGCAATATAATGGTTTTCATACTTTAAGCATATTTGGAAATTTTTGTGATTTTTTTTCTTTTTTGCAGAACTTTCTGATGCTAGTATTGTTCTTGAAAGGATGGTGAACTAAGCAGTGAACAAGAAATGTATCTTCAGACCTGAAATTTCCATGTTTCACAATGCAGACTAGTTTTACATCCTATAGATGACAGAGGTACAATCAAGGTATTTTTCTGTTATATATAACGTTAATTATATTATCTAATTGCTTTATTTAGTGACTGAAATGTAAAAACCAGATAAACTTAAAACTTGAAATAAGGAATGCAATTTGAGCTATGCAAATTACGTATCTTATTTCAATGCTATTTTGAAATAGCTTATTTCGTCATTTGGCACTGTCTACACAGCGCCAAATTTCAAAATAAAGTGCTATTCCAAAATGTCCCTTACTCCTTATAGACTAAAGTTTACAGGGAAGTTGAAATGGTGAGCTTGAAATAACAGGCTTGCTGTGAAGACATGGGATAGCTACTTCAGGACACTCTGGCTACGTCTATACTTCATCCCTCTGTCAACAGAGGGATGCAAATCAAGCACATCGAAATTGCTAATGAAGCAGGGATTTAAATATCCCATGCCTCATTAGCATAAACATGGCTGCTGCTTTTTTTCGAAACTGAGTTTTTTTGAATAAAAATGCAGTCTAGACATGATCTGTTGAAAATAAAGCTTTTTTTGACAGATCCTGTATTCCTCAAAAAATGAGGTTTATAGGATGTGTTGAAAAAGGCTTTATTTTCAAAGATCTGCATCTAGACTGCCATTTTTTTCAAAAAAACTCCGTTTCAAAAAAAGCAGTGGCCATGGTTATGCTAATGAGACACGGGATATTTAAATCCCTGCTTCATTAGCAATTTCAATCTGCCTAATCTACATCGCTCTGTCGACAGAAGGATATAGTCCAGACACACCGTACGGTATCGTGAAATAGTGTTGCAGTGTAGACATAGCCTTAGAGAATACATTGTCAATATGGCAATGCAAACTCATGGAGTGCAATGCTGTAAGACCCTGAGACTATTTTTTGTGTTCACAGGATTTACAGAACTAATTTAAGTTTGTCAGTCTTCCCCTCCCATAACTTTAATTCCCCTACTTCCCACAATAATTATTTGATTAAACAAGCAAAACGTGTTTTGTCTTTCCCATCCCCACACACTTAATTAGCGTGGAGCCTGTAATGTGTATTAAGGGTGGAAGACTCCCAATCAACAACATGCACAGATAGCAAAACTTGGCCTGGTTTATGTTAAGAAAGAAACGGAAAACAAAATTTCATCTGAACATTTTAGACTTGTGAAATTCAGATGCAGAACCAAACTTCACAGCTAGCACTTATAAGAATAATGGGCCAAAATAAACATTGAATCCAGTCCCCCTCGGTTTTGGCTGAATCACGACATGATGACAACAGTGCAGTGATGAAGAATGAAGTAGGCTTCAAAAAATGAAGTTTACAGGATCTTTAAAAAAAGGTTTCTATTTTCAAAAGAACTACGTCTAGGCCGTGGTTTTACTTTCAAAATAGCGCTTTTTTGAAAGAGCACCATGACGCGAATATGCAAATGAAGCACCGGAAATTCAAATCCCGGCTTCATTAGCAATTGCAAAGTGTCTAATTTACATCCCTCTGTTGAAAGAGGGATGTAATTTAGACATAGCCTAAATGTCCTTTAGAACTAACCCAAACTAAACAGCTTAAGCATTCCTTGCTTGTGCATAGAAATATTGCCCTCTCCAAATTCTAAGCTGTGTAATTATGACAATTTCTGCTTGACATGGATTTTTATTCCTTCTTCTAGAGCATTTTTGCATACCCCCTCTTCATGTATATGAGAGAAATGATCAAAAAAATCTTTTGTCCACTAATGTTTTACAATGGTTTACAATGGTGTCTTTTGCTAGAAAGTACCTTTTGTAGTAAACTATTATTTCCCACTAGTGAATGCTTCTTTTCTCATTATGGTGGTTTCCACTTTCATGGTAAACATTTCTATAGTTACAGATGAAACTTAAATATTTACCTTATAACATGGGAATCAAACAGTATAGTGGATTAATGGATACAGCAACTCACAAGCATTTAATGAAGTCCAAACACCAAACACATACACATCTAATGATGTTTTAGCAATACTAACATGCAGGTGAGCAGGACTGGCCTCCAGATACATATTTCTCATTGTTCAGTGAGGCCTAAAGGTCTTGGCATGAGCTGGCAGCTGGTCTGCTAGGACTAAAGCAGACCTGCTTGCTTTCTCTTAAGAGATGGATAACAGTGTTAACTGCCTACTGTTACGGTAACCACACAACTATTTTTATGCAAGGGTACTTTGTCTTTCAGTAACTGTACTAAAACAGATTAAAACAAGAAGGCTGTGTCTACATTGGCCCCTATTCCGTAATAGGGATGCAAATGTAGCACTTTGGAATAGGCAAATCCGCGGGGGATTTAAATATCCCCCGTGGCATTTGCATTAACATGGCTGCCGCTTTTTTCCGGCTTGTAGATAAGCCGGAGAAAAGCGCCAGTCTGGACGCGATCCTCCGGAAAATAAGCTCTTTCCTACTTGAAAGTAGGAATAAGAGATCCTCCGGAAAAGAGCTTATTTTCCGGAGGATCGCGTCCAGACTGGCGCTTTTCTCCGGCTTATCTACAAGCCAGAAAAAAGTGGCAGCCATGTTAATGCAAATGCTGCGGGGGATATTTAAATCCCCCGCGGATTTGCCTATTCCAAAGTGCTACATTTGCATCCCTATTATGGAATAGGAGCCAATGTAGACACAGCCTAAATGAATTACAGGTATTCTAATCATCCAGCGATCACTCCAACCCTAACATAGACGCTGACAGGAGCAATCTGTTAAACTCCACCCAATGGGTTTATTTGTAGTTTGAAGTTCATTACAGCTTCAGCTCATAATAAGCCCACAGCCTTAGGAGGTCTCAGTAGGCCTAGTCCTTCCAGCTCTTCCCTAAGCATTGGAGCCCTCTCATAGAATCACAGGGCTGGAAGACACCTTAGAAGGTCATCAAGTCCAGCGTCCCTGCCCAAAGCAAGACCAATCCCAACTAAATCAACCCAGCCAGAGCTTTGTCAAGCTGAGACTTAAAAACCTCTAGGGATGGAGATTCCACCACTTCCCTAAGTAACCCAGTCCAGTACTTCACTACCCTCCTAGTGAAATAGTTTTTCCTAATATCCAACCAAGACCTCTCCCACTGTAACTTGAGACCATTGCTCCTTGTTCTGCCATCCATCACTACTGAGAACAGCCTTTCTCTATCCTCTTTGGAACCTTCCTTCAGGAAGTTGAAGGCTGCTATCAAATCCCCCCTCACTCTTCTCTTCTGCAGACTAAAGAAACCCAAATACCTCAGCCTCTCCTCATAGGTCTTGTGCTCCGTCCCCCTAACCATTTTGATTGCCCTCCACTAGATCCTTTCCAATGTGTCCACATTCTTTCTGTGGACTGTTGATTTGCGGAATCAGGAGCCTATTTGCTGAGTCCATGAGCCTATTTAAGAAGAGGTTACTTTAAAAAAAATCCTTCTTTGCCTCTTGGCCCTAGTCTGACCAAGTCTTTGTGAACCTTTAACGGGGGTGGCTTCAAAGGGCTGATAATCAGAATATTTGCATCTCCCTCCTCCTAGAGATTTTACATGCACGTACACAATAATATACAGAACTGCATTTTAATACAATGGACCGCACTAATATTAAATCTAATTTGATAACATTTAAACTAATTCATTAAAATTCCACAAATTTGTGCAGGGTCTTCTCAGTCTTTCACAACCGCATCACCATGATATAATCCTGACCCCCAGAGGATCTTTGTTGTTTGTGGGGTGATTCTCAGGGACAATTCCCAGTATAATAATTCAGGAGAAACTAATAAAGTAACGTGCCTTAACTATTTCTCATGGGTTTTACTGAGAAGTGGCCAATCAAGCCCCAAGGTCCCGCAGACCCATTTGGAACCCAGCTCTTAGTATTATGCTTACTTCATACTTTTTGCAAGTATTTTTATGAAAATTCTCTGAAGCAATGGTATAGCCTTCCTTTCAAAACATGCATAACCCCCACTGACATTAATGAGACTTATGGTATTTATCTCAAAAAGAGAGAAGACCCCCTTAGCATTCCTGTTATGATGATATTAGGATGCAAGATGATGGTGGGAAAATGTCAGTTCATATCTTTAGAGACCTCATTTAGATGTCTTTATGATAGAATGTAATTACTATCATTGCCCAAGTCATGAATCCAGGGAGACCTTATTAGGACTGATCATCTACTGGAATAGAACAAAACTTATATTTCCATTGCACCTTGCAAACTCTAGGTACCACAAAGCATCTTACAAATAAATGATTTCAATACTGGAATGCTGACTGTACCACTGCCCCCTTTCTTTCTGAAAAGTATCAGATGATTTAAATTTAAATTTGGAAAAGCCACCATTGGAAGATATTTGGTTTAACATCTTATCTGAATGACAATGCTTTTAATATACTGAGTTGTCTTAGGATTTGGGCTCACAGTCCATACACATAATGGGACTTGAACTTAACCTACTGGTATGGAAAGAGCGCTAACAACAGACATTATGGTCCTGATCCAGCAAATCACTTAAACATGTGCTGACTTATTACTCTCTGAATAGTCTTATGCTTAAGTTAAGTATGTACTTGATTAAATTGCTACCTGAAGTCTATAATGACAAAAAACCACCCCTCATTTTTAATATTTAAAGTGTTGGAAAAATTTTACATTGCAATATAAATAATTTGGAATAATAATGATTCCATTCAAAATACTATAATATCAAATCAACACTAAGGGCTAAAAATCAATTCCTTAAATTAAAAAAAAAAAAAAAATCCAGAATAGTTTATTAGTCTTAGAGGGGTAGCTGTGTTGTCTGTGGCTTAAAATAAATCAAAAAATTATTGGTCCTGTAGCACCTTAAAAATATACAAAAATATATGCTATCATGAGCTTATGTGGGCACAACCCACCTTTGGAGCAAGAGGCACAGAGAGGCAGCATAGACATCTCAAAATACTGTATAAAGCAGAGAAAGAGGAGAGTGGAAAGGAAAAAAGAAAAAAAACCTGTCATTTAAAGTGTGAGTACTAAATAAGACTAATAGAGTGGGCTGTAAGTGTTCAATACTTAGCTTTTGATGTCATTTGGGTGTTGAATATAATGGCCCATCCTGTTAATGTCTTTGTTCAATCACTGGGTAAACATGTTGAATTTGCATATGAAGGCCAGTTCTGCAGTCTCTCTTTCTAGTTGGTTCCTGAAATTACTTTGCAATGGAATGGCTACTCTTAAATCCATTGATGAGTGCCCAGGCAGGTTAAAATGTTCCCCAACAGGCTTCTGTGTTACCATTTCGAATACCTGATTTGTGTCCATTAATCCTTTGTCATAGAAACTTTCCAGCTTGGCCAATATACATGACAGAGGGGCATTGCTGGCACTTGATGGCATAGATCACATTAGTGGATATGTAGTTGTATGAGCCTCTGATGTGGTAGCTTGTGTGATTAGGTCCTGTAATGATGTCACTAATGTAGATGGGTGGACGGAGTTGGCACTGGAGTTTATTGCAGGGGTGGGCACTGAATGAGTGGCTGCATCTAGACTGGCATGATTTTGCGGAAATACTTTTAATGGAAAAGTTTTTTCGTTACAAGTATTTCCGCAAAAGTGTGTCTAGATTGGCACGTATGCTTTTGCGCAAAAACTGCTTTTGCGCAAAAGCATCCATGGCCAATCTAGATGCGATTTTGTGCAAGAAAGCCCTAATTGCCATTTTAGCCATCGGGGCTTTTTTGCGCAAAACAGTTCTTCCCTGTCAACACTGGCCCTCTTGAGCAAGTATTCTTGTGCAAGAGGGCTTTTTCCCGAGTGGGAGCGTGAAAGTATTTGCGCAAGAAGCATTGATTTTGTACATTACAAAGTCAGTGCTCTTGTGCCAATTCAAGTGGCCAGTGTAGACAGCTGGCAAGTTTTTGTGCAGAAGCACATGCTTTTGCGCAAAATCTTGCCAGTCTAGATGCACCCAGTATGTTTGAGGTGTGAAGTGTGATTGCTGGAAAGCGTTTGTTTCAGGTTAGGGGGCTGTCTGTATGTGAGGTTTGGTGTGTCTCCCAAGGCCTGTGAGAGTGAGGGATTGTTTTCCAGGATACTTTGTAGATTGTTAAGGATGCACCAGAGGGGTTTCAGTTGGGGGCTGTAGTAGGTGATGATCATCAATGGGAGCTGACATGTTGATAATGAATGATAGGCTCTGAAGGGCTTTGAAAGTGAAGACAAGTAGCTTCTGTTTCATGCAGTAGAGAAAAGGGATCCAGTGCAGCAATGCACCCAGTGAGGTGACATAGTTATAGACTAGGAAAATAATCTTTGTAGCAGCTTTCTCAATGGATCTTAGCAAGTGATGGAAACATTTGACATAGCAAGAAAAAAATAAAGTTCTGTTCACCTCTAATTCTGCCCTCTTATATTAATGTCTCGATATTTGTTTCTTTTTATCGTGATATATTATTTGTCAATTAATGTTAATAGCAATAGTGTGCAAATTAAATGCATCTGCCTTTTCCTTAGTTTTGTGAATTACCTAAAACAATCTTTTTAGCAGTTAATTCTCAAAAAATCCTGATTGTGAAACCAAGAAATGCATCCAGATAAATTCTTATTCAGTTACTTAGCTCTTTCCTCTTCACATAGCACAAAAGACTCATTTTAGTTAAGAGAATAAAAAGAAATACCCCATGACTAAACTCAGAAAATCAATTTCCCCTCTCACCGTATCCTTTCATTAAATCAATGGAAAGGTAAATTTCCATATATCTACAGACTGTGTGATAGCTCTAATGTGTGATCACCGTGTATGTAGGAGTATACATTACTGAAATTCTGAATATAATAACATCCATGTACATTTAGTTTAATCATTAATGTATTTCACACTTAATACATTTAAACCAACTTGTCATCTTCAGAATTCATTTGTTCCCTTTCTTTTCTGTCATCTAATGTTCTGCCTGCTTATTATATTGTCACTCTTTCACTTTCCTACTCTTCACCTCCATAATCCCTGATGTCATTTTTTAAGTCTTTGCTGCCCTTTTTTAGTGTCAGACTCCTTCATTATGTCATCCTGCATTTCTTCTGCATAGTAGAATGTAACAATGTAGACCCACTCTGAATGCAACTTTCTAGGTTATATTTCATCAGTTTCACTTATTACATTGTAAGATTTTAATAGATCTTACTACAAACACTCATTTTGCATTAAGTAGGTCTTTTAAATCTTTCATATGCAGTAGAATTGTGAATGATGAACTCTCAAGGCAAAACCCTTTCAAACATGCTAATAAGAACTTCTTTGTATGTTTATTTATTTTAAGAAATTAAATAAGAAATAAGAAAGAAATTATTTATTTTAATAAATTCAGGTATCTAAAAGGGTGTCACAACAGGAAGGGGAAAAATTGTTCTTCTTGGCCTCTGATGATAGGACAAGAAACAATGGGCTTACACTATGACAAGGAAGGTATAGGTTGGACATTAGGAAAAACTTCTTAACTTTCAGGGGTTATGTCTACACTACAGCATTATTTTGAAGTAATTAATTTGAAATAAGTTATTTTGAAATAACGTGTCTACACACAAAATGCATTTTGAAATAGCGTTTTGCTACTTTGAAGTAGAGCGTCCACACTGAGTGGTTGCTGTATTGCATTTAAGGCCAGCCGGAACCAGGTCCGGCAGGGCATCAGGTTAGGAGTTACTTTGTGTGGCTGCTGCCTGAGGCTATCGGAGGCCTGTGCTTAAAGGGACCCCCCCCCCCCCCCGGACAGACAGTTCTCAGTTTTCCCTGCTTGCTTGCCTACCTCGATGAGGAACAGCAAAGCATTTTGTCTCTGTGTGCGCTGGTTGCCCTCACTTGGGACACCACAGCACTCTGCAATATTGAGTCAGAGCTGCCCCTGGGAACTCTGGTGCTTCTCATGGATGCATTGATGCAAGCCTGGCTGCACTTTCTGCAGGCTGCCATCTGGGCGGTCCATCAAGGGGCTGTCAGTATCCAGGAGGCCCTGCAAGAGAGCTTCCACCCTGAGGAGCACTAAGAGCCTCCCTGGTCTGCCCCACTGCCTCATTCCTCCCTCATGTCCTTCCACTTGCCCCTCCCTAGCCCCCCCTTCATGATGTAAAGTAAAATACATGTATTTTCATAAACAAAAATGCTCTTTATTTAACAAAACTGGGGGAGGAGATGAAGGAGGTAAGAGGAGAGAGGGTAGGAGAGGGTACGGGGAGACCTGGGAGGAGGGAGCTGGAAGGGGGAAGCAAGGGGAAGAATGGGCAGCGGGAGCTCAGAGCTCAGGTTTGGGGGTCTTCCGGACCAACTTGAGACTAACCTGCTCCTGGGTTCGCATATGGCCTTCGGTGGCCAGGCTGGCAGCTATCCTGCCATAGATGGCTGCATTCCTCCATCTAGTGAGGAGATCATGGACATTGGGAGCATCCCTCCGAAACCTGAGTAACGTCCACCCCGATTTCTACCCTGTACCAGGATGGCACCCACCTTCTCCGGGCCCTGGAAGGCTCCTGGGAGCTGGCAGACTGCTCCTGGGGAGCGGTGGAGGGCTGGCTGCCAGTGGCTTGCTGGTTCATGTTTTGGGGCTACTGGGTCAGGGGCAGTGACTGTTGGCTCTGGGCCAGCAGGCTTGGAGTTGGCACAGGCACTGTGGCCAAAGTCAACCCCTTTAAGGGCTCCGGGGAGGGAGGAGAGGGAGAGGAGTGTTCTTGGTTGAGGCTGGAGTGGCCACCAGGGCATCCTGGGAAGGCTGGAGGCCCCCCTATTTCCAAATAAGTGTCTACAAGGCACTTATTTTGAATTAGCTATTTTGAATTTGGCGTTATTCCTTGTGGAATGAGGTTTACCAAATTCGCAATAAGCTCTCCGCTATTTCAAATTTATTTCAAAATAGAGGTTTGGCTGTGTAGATGCTAGTAAAGTTAATTAGAAATAACGGCTGTTATTTCGAATTAACTTTGATGTGTAGATATACCCAGGGTGGTTAAACACTAGAATAAATTTCCTAGGGAGGTTGTAGAAACTCCATCACTGGGAATATTTAAGAGCAGGTTAGACAGACAATAATAGACAGCATAATATAGGTAGTGCCTGGTCCTGATGTGAGGGTAGCGGACTGGACTTGGTGATCTCTCGAGGTCCCTTCCAGTTCTAGTATTCTATGATTCTAAGAAATGTTATTTAGATATATTGTTTTATTTTTTTATCAACAATTCTGACTTTGAAAAACAATAACAATATCAATATTATTAATTATTAATTATTTTTATAATTAAATCTCTCTAGATAATTAAATGCATAAATAGATCTAATTTATTCTGTTACTCTTCCTGACAAACAGTAACTTAGCCTATGAGTAGAATGGGAACTTTTAGCTGAAACTTTTTTAGTGAAAAATAAAGACTCAGTTACACTGAACCTTTTGTGACTCCATATTCACAATTCTGCATTTTGAAAATAAAAAAACAAACCCTCAAATAAAAAAAATCATGCTTTGTTTTCACATTTTCAAAACAGAAATATTTTGATAGTTTTGTTTGAAATGACTTTTTCTTTCAAAATCTCCTTTAAGTTTATTTTTAATAACTAACATTATTTAAAAAGTGGCCAAAAAAGCAAATTCAAACATTTTGATTTTGCCAAAATGAAACATTTTGTTTGATCTCAAATGACATTTGAAATTTTTTTAAATCTTTGAAATGTGTACAGAAGCGTTATTATACATATATGCACTCAAATATAGTTTCCTCAAAGGAAACAAACACCTTTTTTTAAAAAGGAAAACAGTAATGCCAATTAAGGTAAATTTAAGCATACAAATAATAATGATAAAAAATATTAATAAATAATAATAAAAGCAACCCCAAAATAACATAAGAAATGGATCGCAATTTTTCTTATCATGTTTGGAGATTCTGCAGGGCTGGCCTTTTATAACGGGGGGTTATCTAAAAGGGAGGCAGATTTCTTATACTAAGTCTATACTGCAATTAAAAACCCATGGGTGGCCCATGTCAGCTCACTGAAGCTTAGGCTAAGGGTCTGTTTAATTGCAGTGTATATGTTCAAACTCAGACTGGAGCCCTGGAGTGGGGCCTTGTAAAGTGGCCGGGTCCCAGACCTTGCACTGCAGCCCAAGCCTGAATATCTCTACTTCAATTACACAGATCCACAGCCTGAGCCTCCTAGGTCCAAGTTGGCAGCATGAATCAGCTAGAAGTGTCTAATTGAAGTGGCGACATGCCCTTGTACAGGACTCTCTGTGCAGACACTGGTTTCCGGATACTATTTTCAAAGCGGCCTTAATTCCATGTACAGTGAAATCTTTGTTATCCGGCACTCTGTTAACCAGAAAACTTTGTTAACCAGCATTGCCCCCAGCCACAATACTGTCACATCTTCAGGTGCACAGGCCTGGCTTGGTGTACCATGATTGGCTTAACAATTTTTTTTAAAGAAGTACTAATCATCTTTAACTCAAAATACAAAGGTGAGACCAACTACCTCACACTACAAAACTACCAATATTAAAAACGTGAATTTTATTATTATTGTCCATTAGTTGTTCCTAGGTTGATGAGACCCTCAGGTAACCAGAATTTTTAGATAACCAGAACACCCTAGTCCTCGAGCATGCTGGATAACACAGGTTTTACTGTACATCTGCTGACTTCAAAGGAGTTGCCCCTGATTTACCAGAAATGAAAATCAGACCTATTCATTATTTTTTATCTTTCCTTTCAAACTTTTTCATTGAATACTAATGCTGAATGACTGTACATATGCATGTGCCTACTTCATTTCAGCCACAAAAATCAAATTATATTGACTATGGAAAAGCTAACTCTTTCATCACAAGACACACATCAACAATGTATTGATACCTTGACACCTTTTCATGATGTTATAAAACAGTGTTTATATCTTTAAATTTAGGAAGAGCAAGAAATTATTTGATTGTCTCCTTTGCATAAATACTCTTTTAATTAATTGTAATTAGACTAACTCTGATCAGGCCATGAGATCAGAGACCATAATTACATAGTACGTGTTAAATATATTCTGATATATAACTATGCTCAATTATTTTTGTTTAATCTTTTCAGTTAGTGTTTCTACTATTTCTATTGTTGTTTGATTATACAGAACAGATGAAGACTTTATCAGGCTGGAATATTATGTTCTATAATGGAAGGATGTAATGCATAGGACCCTTGGTATTTTTTGACTGTTTCCCAGTCTGTGCTCCACTTTTATTCACACAAGCCTTATTTTTTCATTTTATAATGTAGGACTGCAAAATGTTAGGCCCATACCTTTGTATGTTTTATAACATTGAAAACAAATTATATAAGAAAGCTTTACAGTATTCTATTTTTTAAAAAAGCATTGAAATTTTAATATTTCTATTTGCTATGAAGGCTTCAGCCTGATAGAACTTGCAGAGGTTGCATAATGTACTTCTGAATTTTTCATGTTCTGACTTGAGATTGGCCTCACTTTAACAAGAATGTGCAGTATACATCCATAAGGCCAGACAAGTGACCTTTTTGTAGATGTACGATATATTGAATATTGGGTTAGTAGTCAATTTGTGGAGGCAACATTTGTATTCACACCAAATACTGATTTGAATGCAGTTTATTCAAGATAATACTCAAAGGCTGACTCTGAATATTTACTGAAATTCACTGATACAAATTCATCCCTTGTATAAGTTGTACTGACTTTAGTGGAGTTACATTAGAATTTAATTGGGTCCATTATTTTAAATGTGTGTGTTCTTCTGAAAAGTTTTACCCAATGATCCCAGTTATAAACCAAAAATCTTCATTCTCTTTTTTTTAAATCACTTTTTATTGGAGATCTGTTGTACAAAACAACATAGCAGGCACTCCAACACAAGATAAACAACAGGGCTACGTCTACACTGGCCCCTTCTCCGGAAGAGGCATGCTAACTTCAAACTTTGGAATAGGGAAATCAGCGGGGGATTTAAATATCCCCCGTGGGATTTAAATAAACATGTCCGCCGCTTTTTTCCGGCTTGGGGAAAAGACGGAAAAAAGCGTCTAGACTGGCGCGATCCTCCGGAATAAAGCCCTTTTTCGGAGGATCTCTTATTCCTACTTTCAAGCCTTTGTGTAGTGTGCACTTTCAAGTAGGAATAAGAGATCCTCTGGAAAAGGGCTTTATTCCGGAAGATAGCGCCAGTCTAGACGCTTTTTTCCGGCTTTTCCCCAAGCCGGAAAAAAAGTGGCGGACATGTTTATTTAAATCCCGCGGGGGATATTTAAATCCCCCGCTGATTTTCCTATTCCAAAGTTTGAAATTAGCATGCCTCTTCCGGAGAAGGGGCCAGTGTAGACGTAGCCCTGCAGTTTGGATATACATAATATTAACATTTTAACTTTTCTTCCAATGAAAGACTTTCAAACAAAAAAGAACATCCCCTTCCAAAAGAAACTCACCCCAAAACAATGTCATTTTACTTTAATGGACTAAATGTAGCGGATATGGAAACCCATCTACCAAACCCTTAAATTTGTTTCACAGTGAGGTTAAAAATACTGGGCCAGATTCATCAGTGTGTTTTGGTAGATTTGCACCAATACATTGATAATAAGGTATCTGTAAAAACCCAGTTTTATGGCTGCTTTGTGTCACTACTGCAGAGCACAGCAGCTACCATATACTGGTGAATTTGGCCCACTTAATATTCACATTACTTTTAAATCTGGCTTTGTTAAAGGAACTTCCAAATTTGATGATGTGCATGTAGATGATGTGCAACAGTAGCCAGAAAGAAACAGTCACCAGATGCCTGAGTCATGGGAACAGTCATCTTTTCCACACAAACTTCAGTATCTATGTATTATTCAAACCTATGATGCTAGTACCCAGCTTTCCTATATCTCTCAGTTTGTATTTTCTGGACATATTACAAATCTGTCTCCGTATTTTTCAAGTCCCTATGATTCATTATATTTTCAATGTTACTCATTCGGAGGGGAATGTTGGTACCATTTTCAGTTCCACAGCTTAAGAAAGATAATCTAATCTCATCTAGTCTCCTCCCAGTGCATTGAGGCCAGAAATGAGATGGGCCCTCTAACCAGCCAAAAACGTTTGACCACACTTCAATAGAAGACCTGACAACCTGTGAGAGATCTTGTTTTCTCAAATTATTTGTAAGAGTTAAGAACCAGATGTAACATCCAATCAATGTGTTACTTTTACAGTTGTTTTGTAGATGCTTTGGGGAGCCCCTGGCCAGCTAACATAGCAATTCTGATTTAGAGAGCAGTTTAAGCAATATATGAACCTATGTGTGGATTACTCTTCTATGTAAAACAATTTATATCTGGTAGTTGGTATTGGAATAATCAGCTTTTCTCTCCTTTATGACATATGCAACTGGAAAAGGGAGGTAAGATCATAAATATGCACAGGTACAAGGACTCCAGCTGCAACAAAACTACAGAGAAGAAATAAAGACAAGATGCAAAGTATAACTTTTGGCTGAGTCTAGACTGGCCACTTTTTCCGGAAAATCAGCCACTTTTCTGGAAAAACTTGCCAGCTGTCTACACTGGCCGCTTGAATTTCCGCAAAAGCACAGATGATCTCATGTTAGATTGTCAGTGCTTTTCCGGAAATACTATGCTGCTCCTGTTCAGGCAAAAGTCTTTTTCCGAAAAACTTTTGCACAAAAGAGTCAGTGTAGACAGCAGAGATTTGTTTTCCGCAAAAAAAGCCCCGATCGCAAAAATGGCAATCGGGGCTTTTTTGCAGAAAAGCGCGTCTAGATTGGCACGGACGCTTTTCTGCAAAAAGTGCTATTGCGGAAAAGCGCCCTGCCAATCTAGATGCGCTTTTCTGAAAATGCTTTTAACGGAAAATTTTTCCATTAAAAGCATTTCCGGAAAATCATGCCAGTGTAGACATAGCCTTTGTGTAGTGTGCACTTTTCTAAAACACAATCTGCTGGTAAGATATTAGACCATGGGAGGGCTACATTAGGGACAGAAATTGTATGGAGGGCCATGAATGCTCTTAAAATTAGGGTTAGGATGTAGGAGGGGATGAGGGCTATGGTTGGGAGTGCAGGCTCTGGGTGGGGCTGGGGATAAGGGGCTTGAGGTGCAGGAGGAGTTTCTGGACTAGGACTGATGGGTTTGGAGGGCAGAAGGGGGATTAGGACTTGGACAGAGGGTTGGGACACTGGGAGGGAGTTGCAAGCTCTGGGGTGCAAGCTCTGAGTGGGTTTACCTCAAGCAGATCCTGGAAGCAGCAGCACATCCTCCCAGCTCCTATGTGATGGCACGGTTGGGGAGCATTTGCTTCCTTCGGCCTCCCACTGTGGGGATGCTGCCATGCTTGCTTAATGTAAGTTGACTCCAGCTACGTATTCTACATAGCTGGAATTGCGTACCATAAGCCCAGCTGCTGGGTCTAGGGTAGACCTGGCCTTACAGTTTAGAAGCTACAGATTATGCCTTTATTGAGCACACACAAGCCTTTCACAGATGCTGGTAATGAACATATTGCATCATCTTCACCAAGCAACTGAACATACTCCACCCTCTCACACCTCCTACAAGTCCCTGGACCGTGCATATGTTATCCTCACATTAGGACTGAGCATGCCCCCTGCCAGTGCTCAGAAAAAATGCAGGAAGAAAACCATATGAGTGGAATGAAAAGGGAAAAGTCTGAAGTGGAGGAATGAAGGGAAAGTAGTAGATGGATGCAAGTGAAACTGTAGTGGAGAAAGGGGGGTGAGGAGGGGAGTGGGAGCCAGACAGAAATTAGAGGGGAGCCTGTACATCAAGGGCACCATTTCGGGAGCGTAGGTGGGGAAGCAGCCATGCGCTCTGGGATGCGGCTTGCTTTTCATCCTGTTCTCTCTACTCTAAGGGAATAAGGGGACAGTGTTTGCATTCTATGCATGCCTCTCACACCTGGCTGGTGAGCTCCTTTCACCAGCCAGCTGTGAGAGGCATGCATGGAATGCAAGCACTTTCCCTTCACTCCCTTAGTATCTGGGGAATTGGATGAAAAGCTAGCCACGTCCCAGAGCACACGGATGCTGCCCACCCCTCACATGCTTGAAATGGAACCCTTGCTGAACACCAGTGAAGGAAATAGGAAGAATGGCCTGGGAGCCAGCTAGGAGTGGGGAACACTGAAATTGGATGATGAACTATAGCCTAGAAGCAATGGGAGAATTGGGTCAGGAGCTGCTTATTAGTAATATCAGTAATATACCCAAACCCATGCTGATAAATTCTTTATAGCTTACTTTATATATCACACCTGCATGCAACACAGTGATCACATGAAATGCACTGAAAAGCTTTTACTTCTGTATCTTGTATTCACCTTTTTCTTAAAAACAGTGATAAGATCATTTTTGCCATGTTCACAGTGAAAATATATATATGATGGTGTGGTGTAGGCCTCTGACGCTCTGCCATACTCCATCCCAGAAAAAAAGGTCGGTAGAGGTTCTCAGAGATGCCCAGAGTGGCTGTGTGGGAATCAGCCAATCAGAGTCCAGCAAGCTAATATAAGAAGAGTTGCAGGGCCCAAATGAGGTCATTTGCTTACTAGAGCTGGAGAAGAATGGATGATGCTCCGTGCAGGCTGCTGAGGCTCCACCAAGACAAGGCCCTAAGGTAAGGATGAAGAATACGTGTGAGCCACAGGGAAGTGGCTCAGGGAATTATAGCAGTAATGCAGTTTATTTAACAAAACATTGTGGAGGGCGGCTATTGATAGGATCGCTCAGCTGGAACCCAGAGAAGAGGGTGGGCCCAGGTCACCCTCACCAGCTTCTGTGAAAGTGACTTTGAGGCAATCCAGAAAGGGGGCTGACTTGCAGTGGCCCATCTGAGAGCTGGGCCTAGAAAAGCCCTGAGAGGGTAAAGACCCTTCCTGCAGGAAAGCAGCCCTGGAGCAGTGCTTTATTCTGAAGTAAGGACAAAGAGTGACATTATAAAGGGCATTGAGAGAGGCCCACATTGGACTTGTACCCCAACATATGGGTAGAGAGAGAGAATGCCGGCACATGTGCTCAGTCAGGGGTGATCACACAAGTTAAGTGCAATTCCAGCACTGTAACGTTTCCCAAACTCATCTTACACCTTATTATGCTATTGAGTTGGCATGCTGTACTTTACCACTGGTCTCTGTGCCTATAGAGAAGATGTTCATGTTCATCTGGATCTTTAGCAAAAGATCCTTTATTGCTGGTGACCGGTTCTGAGAAATTCTTTAGATCTTTCTAAATTTATTTGATGTATTCAAAAGATTACAGTTATTTTATTTAAACAAGCTCATAGCCCTTATAAGAAAAGGAAGATATCACCAGATGTACCAATCACTTCAGTGACTCTAGTATTTTAAAGCAGAAGGCAGAACTATACCAGTAATACTCAATCTCTCTCACCCTCTCTTTCTTCTAATAATTACTTTGAAGCCATCTGTTATGAATTGAAAATGATAAAATAATTACAGAATTACAGCTTGCTGTTGCCCTTCACATTTCACCTTCTCATCACACTTTTGCTAAGCAGTTGTAAAAGCCAGCTTGGAAAGAATCCTCATTCTGATTTTTAACCACCACAATTAATGTTACAAAACAACTTGAGTCTGAGAACTCAAGCTTTACCATCTCCCTTCCCTGCACACACACACATACACCCTCTCCTCCCCCAAATACCTGCATGCACATGTGGGCGCTCTCTCACTCAGACACATATTCTTCTCTTTCAAGTACATAAAAGTATTTTAAAAACAAAGCCTCCATTCAAGTGAAGACTATGGGTCAGATGGTGATTGGCCTTTGCAAGGGTGTGGAGAATGAATTAAAAAGGCACAAGAACTCGTGTTCGTCTTTTCGTCACCTATATAAGAATTAAATCTAATCAAAGTCCATGTGCTTGAAAGATTATTCCCTTCATGGAGGTTAGGTCCAACAACGGCTATTAGCCAGGATGGGTAGGAATGGTGTCCCTAATCTTTGTTTCTCTGGAGGTGAGTGACAGAGGAGAGATCATGTGAGTATTACCTCTTGTGTTCCCTCCCTCTGGGGCATCTGGTATTGGCCACTGTCAGCAGACAGGATACTGGGCTGGATTGACTGCTGGTCTGACCCAATGTGGCCATTCTTATGTTCCTATGTGCTAACACAAAAAGCCAAGGAACACAAGGGGGAAGAATAAATGAATATCCATTGTGCTCATTCCTTCTCTGTCAGATGCTTTGCAGGGAACTGTGGCTCTCTGAAGATCTTTCCCAGAGCTTTCCTTGTAGTGGTGCCAGTCTGCATACTCCCAGTAGAGGTCTTTGCCCTCAATGCACAAGCTAGAACAAACATTCTCTGACCAGTCACTGTTGCAGATGTGCAGGTGAGCAGATGTGTGTCAAGGAAAAAACCCTTTATTATGAATAGAACTACGGTATGTACAGCAATGAGATAAACTTCACATGACTGTGGGGCTGCATCTTTGTCCCTGCCTCCAGCAGGGAGTGTCTCTCAGGACACCAAAGACTACATGAAAATGTACAGGAGATGTGGCATCTCTACACTTCCTGGAGGACTTATTCTAAAGCACATGTTTGCATTGCTGGTGGATTAGATAATCACACCACCTCACTGAAAGCTGTTGGACATGGCTTCCACTCAAGCTAAATGAGGAACAATGACATGCCCCTTTGATTAATAATAGATGAAACAATGGAAAACCATCATCCAAGGACTAAACCAAGGAGACAGCTGGAAAAAGCATTGCAGCATGGCCCTGAGAAAAAGCCTAGAGGGGGAACTTTTTGGGTAAATTGCTGGCTGAAGGATTTGAAAACTGAGCAAACTGAAACTGTCTCCTGATCTTTGATTCCCCCTGCATTCAGGGCAACAGGACTCTCTCTCTCTCTCTCTCTCTCTCTCTCTGTCTGTGTATATATATATATATAAATTCCAGCAGGATGACAGAGTGATGTCATCACATCATCTGCATCCTCATGATGCCGCTGCTCCCTCCCACTTCTGCCTCTGTCCTCAGCCGCTTGCTATGGCCAGCCTTGACACTGTCCCCTCCAGACATGGGGTGCTCCGGCTCCTGCTTCATGCACCTTTGAGGAGGAGCTGTGGGATTGGGTCCCCTCCACCATCTGAGCCCAACACCCCCATCCTCTTACCCCTTCCACCAAGACCCTGCACCTCCAACCTGCTCCTGCCCCCTCCCCTCTGACCAGACAGAGAGAGGGGGGTTGGTGAGTATAATGAGCAGGAGGTGCAGCCCCCCCAGTAATTCTTTATAAACAAACACAACTGCATCAAAGAAATACCTGACTCCATCACCATGTTCTCTCCTAATGGAAACAACCCACAAGACACTGAATATTGGCTAACATCTTGGCCCAAGAGGTCTACTGAAACATGTCTAGAGGAAGATGGTAACAGCTCTGAGCTTGTGTAGGCAAAATTGAGACAAAAAGATGTACTTTGAATCTATTGACAGCAGTGGGTAAAAATCATACTGTATTTGATTCAAACTAGAATAGCTAATGCCTACTCTGAGGTGCCCCCATTTGTTGAATCATCACAATCCCTCCTGGACTGCCCCTATTTGCAGAGAAACTGTTGGAGAACACCCACTTGAGTGGAGGAGGATGCCATTTTTACCTTGCCAAATTCTACTCACACACGATAAAAGCAGAAGGAAAGACAGTATGATATTTGAAAGAGTCACTTAAATGAAGCATTTACTCCTCACTTGCCATAAGCTGGGGTTGTTTCCTTCACAAGCTATTCTCATTAGTCTCTGGCCTTTTTCTTTCTCTCGTTTGGAACTGCCCAAACCAGATGTGTTTGACACCCCTCCTGTGTGTTTGACATCACCCTTTAAAGAGCTAGACCAGATATGTAACTAATCACGTTTGGTAACCTTTTGCATTAGTATTGTAGGCTCTTGTCTGACTAATCTGAGCTTCTTGTTTCTTACTTATAAAGCCTTAAATATGACCTTGGGAGCAATGATCTCTCCTTCAGCTCAAACAAGCTAGAGCACATTACATCAAGTTAAATACAAAATTAGGAAGCTCCCGATCTCCAGCTAGCAACTGTCTCTATAAAATTGATCTGTATAGACAACAACAAATCAGGTAAACTGATAATTACACAAAGGATTCCATGTATGTCAGCTATAAAATAAAAGAGATTTCATGTTTTACACAGCTTTTATTGATTGATTTGCATGCCACTGTGTACTAATTTAAAAACATTCATCTGCATGTTTCTATTTAAATATGTGACCTGCAGCTTTTCTTTTTCTTCCAAAAGATCAAACAGAGCAAACTTCTTTGCAAAAGTTTAAGAGGAGCAGAGAAAAAAATCCTGTCTCTATCCAAAGCCTCATTTCTAGTCATATGGATGTTAAAGTATTGCAGAGATGCATCAAAAGCAAATGCTTTTCAGCAGCCATTTCAAAGCTTAGTGCCCTTTTTAAAGAGCTTATTGTGACTTAACTCTCTCTCATTTCTTAATCATGCAGAAAATGTTCATATTAGAGAAGTTTTGTGGCTGAATTTCCCCAAAAGTTTAAAAGCTCATATGTGGGGAGGGTATTTGTTGCTAGGCAACTCTAGAATTGCAGCTGCACTCAAGTTTCAAATGCTATTTTTGGAGGTACTGCTCTGAAAAGCATCACAGCCTGGAATGACCCTGCAACATGCCAACACTTGAAGTTTTTCGTCACTACTCAGACAAACTCCCTCTGATGTCAGTGGGAGTTTGTTTCAGCTCACCAGAAAAGGGTCAGGTTTTGCCCAGTTGAACAAAGGGGCACAACGATGGGATGACATGGAGAAAGAAGCCTCTGACAAAGCCTGGAAGCAGTAATAGGTCAGCAGAGGGCAATGTCATGAAGCCAGTTAAGGTGAATCTGCTGCAACTATTTGCATCCTGAGGACTACAATGATATTTTGTGGCTTTTTAAAGGGTTCTCATTTATTTATGATTTCTGGCTCCCAATAGGTGAAGCTTTGTGCTTATCGTAAAAAGCTGTCACTTCCCATTACTGTCATTGGTGCTAAAGCCACAGGCTGCCATCAGCAAGGAAGCTACCATATCCCTTCAACTCTTAGGTTTAAAGAGAGGCTACCCCCAGCAAAGACAGACAATTTTTTCCTATGGGTTGAAACCAGTGTGCCCAGAAGGGAAATGGAGATCTGTTACACATCCTTGGAGGGCCAGAGTGATGAGTAGGGGTACATCTACACTGCACGGCTATTTTGGGATCCTGGAGGGATCCTGAAATAGCTACACCGTGTCTACACAAGAATCCCATTATTTTTATATATTTCATCACCCCAGAAAACCTTGTTGCACAAGGGATAAGGGATGGCCTGAAATAGTACGTTATTTTGAAATTTGGCACTGTGTAGATGCACCAAATTTCAAAATAAGCTATTTCAAAATAGTTTCAAAATAAGATACACAATTTGCATCCTAAGAAACTATAAGGGAAAAGGAGGAAAATATGGGGACAAGTGAACATGAAGAACAGGGGGAGGATAGGAAACTTCATGAAAATGGGGGGAACTAGGAATGCTGTTTAGGTAAGAAGGGGAAATAAGAGGAATAGAATGGCAGTTCCCCACATCCTACTGAGGATAGGAGAGAGGAAGAGCAGTTCATGTCAATGTAGAATGGAGCTGAATATTTGTGCATATATTCAAAACTGAATTTGACTCTGAAATGAAGATACAAATTGGAAGTAGGTGGCTTCCCTTAGAATGAAAAAGTAAAATAAAAAATAAAACAGACAAAAGACAAAGTGATTTTTGTGTGTGTAAATCTTATGAATTTTAAACAAGCCTCATGATTTTTGAGGGGTCTCTCTCATAATTTTTTGAACTTTGTATTATGGTAATACAAGAGATTCCTGGAAGCCCCTATCACTCAGGCTATGTCTAGACTGCAGGCTTCTTTCAAAAGAGGCTCTTTCGAAAGTATCTTTCGAAAGAGCCTCTTTCGAAAGATCGCGTCTAGACAGCAGGTGGATCTTTCGATAGAGGAAATCCGCTTTTTCGAAAGAGAGCACCCAGCGAGTCTGGATGCTCTCTTTCGAAGACGGCCTCTTTACATTGAAGAACGCCTTCCTTCGAAAGAGGAACTTTCGAAGGAAGGCGTTCTTCCTCGTGAAACGAGGTTTACCGCCATCGAAAGAAAAGCCGCGTTCTTTCGAAATAATTTCGAAAGAACGCGGCTTGAGTCTGGACGCAGGGGAAGTTCTTTCGAAAAAAGGCTACTTTTTTCGAAAGAACCCCTGAGTCTGGACACGGCCTCACAGATCTGTTCTGTCCCCAGTGATATCTATCAGTATTATTTTATTTGGGGATGTGGGTCTATCACTGGTTACCAATGTGAAACTGGTATTACCGGTATTTTTCATACACTGCAACCTTTTTACTATTACAGGTTGAGAATAGAGAGGGATCACTTAGTTAGGACTTAGTGTTTTATAAGAAGTGTTAGGCTTTAACTAGTCAGTAGCAGAGGTCTGGAACAGCATATTTACCATAAAAACATTGAGAGCCCAACTTTGTAGCCATTACTTGTGCTGAATAGTACTGCCTCATGTGAATAGTTCCATTTGTTTCAGTGACTGAAAGTTGCAGAATCAAATTTTTACAATTGGATCAAAGAAGCATTTCAATAATGGACAAGGGAAACTAAGGCTTTGTCTACACTTGAAACACTACAACAGCATTGCAAATGTGTACTGTAGTGCTTCGGTTTAGACACTATAGCCACAGGTGGGGTTCACCTCCCTGAAAGGCAGTAGCTAGATCAACAGAATTCCTAGAACTCTCTACACCTGGGGTTAGTTTGGCTTAACCATGCCACTCAGGGATTTGACTTTTCACACCCCTGAGCAAAATAGATGGGTCAACTTAACTTATAAGAGCATGGGTGCCTATCAATATGAAATGTGCTGACTGTGCCCCTGGGAGTGTTGTATGAATTCAGCAGTCTACATACGGACTAATCATAGAGCGATCTAATAAATGAATAAGTCCCTAGTCTACTGCTCCCTGATTTAGATTTGGTATTTATACCATTTGCCAGAGATCAAAAATCAGAGTTGAAAAACCCAAACAAATCGTCCAATTGAAAATCACATGCTAGCCATTCCCAATGTCTATGGGCCCATCCTGCTCATGTCCATCATAGTACCATTGCAAGAAGCATTAAAAACTGAGAAGAAAGGAAAATGATGAGCGACTCAATACTGCACTCCCTGCCTTGGGAAGTGGTCTGTCAGTATCAGCTGAATAACTGCCTTCCCCTTATCTCATACACCCTTTTACAGCTCCTACTTTTTTTGTCTGGTTTGATGAACCAGCCCAATTCAGTCCTTAAATTTACAGCCAAAAATCAAACCTTCCAACAGTTAAGTGTCAGATTTTGTTTTTTAAAAAGATACTATGTATGTACGCTATACAGAATTTGGCTCCTTTAAACTGATTATAATACATGCTGCCAGCATGATTTCTTGGTTTCCATGTGCCCTTGGAGAGTAAGCAAGGCTTATGACTGTCATGTGAAGATCCTGAGAAGTGTTGCAGTCCCTGAGGTCTAGTAGTATTTAAGTCATGTGAGCAAATGAGAGTACAATCTCTAGATTAAAAGGATAAATTCACTCTCCTTGGCTTTACATTTACCTGCTTTATGTTCCTTATAGATTCAGTGTAGAAATATCCTTAGAGACTTGTATTTACGATGCCTTTGCTGATTTCTGCATTTATAAAGCTAGAAGTGATGGATGGACTATATTACATAAAATAGTTTCTGTTGGTACTTGTTAGAGCTGAGCCATATGTCCTTCAAAGCAGATCATGTTTATTGTAAATGAACTTGGATTTGTCTAGACATCTCTATCAGAGGAGCTAAAAATCAAAAGAAACTGGATCAAAGAAATAAAAAGATCTATTAATTGTACTGGATGTAAGGATTCACCGCAAGCACTGCTACCCACTCTTAAACCCTGGTCTATACTAGGGAAATAATTTCGAAATAATTTCCTGGTGTAGACACACCCTAAGTGTGTAACTCTTTCTCTACCATACAGGATTTCACTCCTTTTGCAGGCTTTAAGGCCTGGTTCACATTACATGGGAAAATTGAAGTAAGATATGCAACACCAGCTACATAAATTATGTAACTGGAATCTATAAATCTTACACTGCAAATACTCCCGTTGGCTTCCCTTACCCTTTGTGAGAAGCAGGAGTTTGCACCTTTTGAGTTTGATCTAGCTGGTGTGTACTACACCCACTACATAGAACCCCGGAAGATTGACCACGGCAGTGTCGATCTTCCGTGTAGTGTAGACAAGCATCCAAAGAGTAAATCATCATCACTTGGTGTACTCGTTCACTTCAGAGGGCTGCGGCTCATACATTTAAATGGTAAGGTGTTTTTGTAGGCTGTCAGCACTGCACAGATGACTGATTTCTACAGATTTTATTACACTCATTCCAATATTACTTTCAAAGATTCCCAGCTGATGACTCCACTGATGCTCATGTTCTAGACATAGATACTCCCATACAACTTATCAACTTACTGGAACCTACTTTGTAAAACTGTGATCTAAGGAGGCAGTGAATTTCAACCTAATAGTTTTTGGATGGTGTACACTGAGCACAATTCCTCTCTGATACTTTGAAGAGCCATATCAATAGATCAATCAATTCTGAATTTACAAAAAGACTATTTACACTGCACTTACAGAGTGCTGCTAAATAATGAGTTTTAGATTACATCTGTTCAAATTCAATCTTACAAAACGTAACCACATGTTCCTTAAAAAATGTTATCAGCTGATCTTAGACTAAATGGGAGCTCATCCTACAAGTGAGGAATAACAAAATATAAAGAACTATACACATATTATGGGTCAGAAAGGAAAGCCATTGACCTGTAATGTGCCTTCATATAAATAGGGTGAAAGTCCTTCCAATTAAATGGCATCTAACCAAAATACCATGCAACCAGCATAAAAAGTGATAACATAACCAGTTAAAATTAAAAGGAACTTGACCCAAAACTCAGATCAAAATCAAACTGGACCTATTTTGACCTTTAATAACATTCAGATGACCTTTTGCTTGCTGTTTTATTTTATTTTTTCAAAAGTCACTGCGTTTCCTGGAACCAGGAGAATAAATATCAAAGGACTCAAATATTCTCCTTCTGATATTGCTGACATAGCCAATAGCATAAAGTATCAGGAAGCTCAGGAGAAAGCATATATTATGTTAAGAGAACAAAAGTAAATTTTTCAGACTTTAAAGAGTAAATTTTTAAAGAGCCTCCAAAATTTCCATCTTATTATTTGTAGTCACTCAATTTGCTAGTAACAACATTTAGTACTTACAGGCAGTCCCCGGGTTACGTACAAGATAGGGACTGTAGGTTTGTTCTTAAGTTGAATCTGTATGTAAGTCGGAACTGGCGTCCAGATTCAGCCGCTGCTGAAACTGATCAGTTTCAACAGTGGCTGAATCTGGACGCCAGTTCTGACTTACATACAGATTCAACTTAAGAACCCCAGGCATCCCCAAGTCAGCTGCTGCTGAAACAGATCAGCGGCTGATTCCAGGAAGCCCGGGACAGGGGCTTCTTGTAGTCAGCCACTGGTCATTTTCAGCAGCTGCTGACTTGGGGACACCTGGGGCAGAGCAGCTGGGGTGCTGCTGGATTGGTCCAGTGGCGCCCAGAGCGGTGCTACGGGACCAACCAGCAGTGCCCCAGCTGCTGTATCACAGGCGTCCGGAGCAAAGCGGCGGAACACACGGGCAGCGGGACAACCCAGACGCACCGTGGCTATCCTGCTGCCCTCGGGCTCCGCGGCTTTGCTCTGCTCTGCTCCCCCTCCCCCTGGTCTGCAGACCAGGGGGAGGGGGAGGGGGAGCAGAGCAGAGCAAAGCCACAGAGCACGCGGCCAGCTGACAGCCCAGACGCATCTGGGCTGTCCGCTGCCCGCGTGTTCTGCCGCTTTGCTTCCTCTCCCTGGTCTGCTGGAGACCAGGGAGAGGAAGGGCCCCGTTCGTAACTGCGGATCCGACATAAGTCGGATCCGCGTAACTCGGGGACTGCCTGTATTTAATAGATTCATTCATTAATATCCAAATAATTTACAAAGGTAGATTGGTAGTACTACTTCTATTTTAGAAAGTAGAAACCTGAGACACAGAACAATGAAGAGATTTTCCTCAGATTGCACAGATAATCAATAGCAAATATAAGGGCTGGTCCACATTACCATGATATATTGATCTGGATAACATAGCTGAAGTTGATGTAACTAGAGCCACTAACGATGGTGTCTAAATGGGGCTGTGTCAATGGAAGGCACTCTCCCATCAACTTACCTTGTTTTTTCTGGAAGATGGAGTATAGTATTTGATGTAAGAGCATTCTGCCACTGATTTAGTGTATCTTCACCAGACCCACTAAATTGACACTACCTCATCTATCGCAGCAGTGCCAACTTAGCTAGTAGTGGTGATGTAACCTGAGACTAGAACTCAGGCACCTCAACTCTTAGGCCATATCAACACCATTGGATAAATCTGCACTGCTGCAACAGATGCAAAATTGTCAATTTAGTGCATCTCATTAAGATGTAAGTCAAAGGCCGAGTGCTCTCCATAGATCTTGGTACATCCACTTCTGTTATATAGTTCACACTACTTCAGTTATGTGAACTTAGATTAATTTACCATGCTAGTAACTTAGATTCATTTACCATAGTAGTTACTTAGATTGATTTTACCATATTACTATAGACCAGTCCGATACCATTTCCATTAGGAGCTTTCCATTTGCGTGTGAAAATGACACTGAGGTTTGTATTTTAAGAAGCGCTTTCAAAATGTCACTCAGGCATTTCAGAGAGTCAATAGAGCCTCAACGTTCACATATTTCTAATCCCATATAAAGTCCTAATTGTGGAAATTTTAGAAGGCTCCTGTTTATTCAAAAATCAATTTAACAGACAAGCATACACACAGACCCAAGAATCAGGGAGGTTGAACTGTTGTTTTAAACGGCAATAAACTTTTGCAATAAACTTACCATTAAAACTGACTAATCCCAATATATCAGCATTTGATCATCTTTCCACAGCAGAAATTTCAAACTGTAGAGTCCCTGAGACTTAAGCAGCTTCAGTTCCTAAGAAGTTTATATCAGTCCAGTAGGTTTCCATGGTGTACTTATGAATAATATCCACCACTTTTACAGGGGTTTGTAAAATCAATCAATTAATCTTTATAATATCTCTGTGACATTATATATTATCGTCATCTCTATTTTACATTTACTGCTGAGCAATGTGGGAAAGATTCTGCCCCATTTTAAGTCAATGGGAATCTTATCATTAATTACAATGGAAGTAGAATGATAGCTTGAGTCAGTAACAGAACTAAAGAACTTGAATGTTTCTGACTCCTAGTCTAATATTCTTCCCATTAAACCACACAGCCTCAACCAAGAGGAAGTTGCATATGTGAGTATCTACATTATTATTATTTTGAAATATTCCCTCTTGTAACTGCCATAGCTTGCTGAGAGTACTGCTCTAGTATTCCCTTCAAAGGAATTATTTTTCATTATTATTTCATTATTTTTGAGGCATGCTGAAAACCTGGGGAAATGTATTAGGAACGATAAATTGAGGGTTGCTCTTGTTGTGGGTTTTTTTCCCCCTGACTCTACAGCATATCTGTCTCTTTTCCTCTTCTTGCCTTGTCAATCACACGCACACACTAAGAAGATAACAAATAAATTTTGTCTGAATGCCCCGTTCCTAGTTTACTTGAGGCCTAAGTGTCCCTAAAGCAAGAAGACTGGAGAAGGATGATATGAACAAAGTTTCAGAAGAAAAAAATAATGCAAAAAGTTTTCCCACTATGCAATAGCCAAGGAGATTTGATTTGTTTCATGTACTACTCCTATCATGCTCCCAGAGGATAAAAGGGAAGTGAGCAAGAAAGGAGGAAGGGAGTAAAAGGAAATGAAGATTAAAGAAAGAATGCAGAGCAAAAATGTGAGGAGAGAATGGAAAATGAGTGGTACCGTCCAAAAATATATTTCTTTGGCTGACTCCACCAAAGTACTTAAGAATGTGAATAACCTTAAGCATAAAAGTTATTCCATTTATGGTTAGCTAGAAAACTGGAATTTTTCTTGTAAGAAATTTCTAGGGAGAAAGTTTCTCATTTAAATATTTCAGGTTTTCTGTGTGAAGTTTTGCACCATTTTGAAATAAAAAAATTTCAAACCAATATTTTAACTTCATTATGAAAGGGTGATTCCGATATAAAATTTAGTTTTCTGATTTCCTGTAGAAACACTTATGTTTTAAAGTGGAAATTACATTTTTTTGTGAAAATTTCCAGATTTAAGGAAAAATATATATATATAGGCAGGAAAGCTTTCCACACAAAAGAATGTTAATAGGTCTAAAAACAGTGAAATTAAATCACTGTGATTATTCAAACTCTTACAGGTAACTTAATAAGGGCCTTTACAAGGAAATAAAAAAGAAATACAGAAAAAAGAAAATTAAAAAAAAATTTCAGTTACTGATCTGGTATTTCTAAATAAAAATCCACTACCATTGTCATAACATGATGGACTTTAGCAAACCACTTGGCATCTCTCTTACAGTTTCCATCCCAGTTCAGCCTCTGTAGTGGCTGAAAAATTTGTTGTTCTTTTGTGGGGTTTTATTAAGGCAACAGAACATACTGTAGAGGCCAAATGAAAGACTATCTAGTCAAATCCAACAGCTGCTACAGAAATAAAGAGAGGTCTTAGTGGCACTCAAAACAGCAAGGTGAAACCATTCCATTCTGCTGGAAAGCTAAAATAATTCATAATTGAGCCCATGATCCTGCAAATATGCATATTTTACTTTACATGTGAGCAGTCCCTTGGGACTATTCACATGTATAAAGTTACACATGTGCATAAGTGTTTGCAGGATTTCATCCAAGATTTGCAAATATATTGTATGCACTGAGTTATACTGTCATATTTGTTGGCTGGTAGGATTTTTCCTAAGGAAAGTGCACATTGAAAAGACATTTCCTTCTTCTGTTGTCCATCTGTTTGGATTAGGATTTACACCACTCCTCCTTCTTTCTCTGGAGCATTTTTTAGAGGCAAATAAGCATACACTGCACAATCTCAGCACTAGGGGACATTAGCTCTTTCCTTCTTTTCCAGGATTTGATAGTGACTCCATCATTTTTCTTCTTTTGAGTGGCATGAGGCTTTGCATGCCAAATCCTTGATTTATGCATTGAAGTATATACAGGAGATTTTCATACAAAAAGGTTTTATGCCTCTGTAATAAACATTACAGAGAGGATGGTATGCTTTTTGCACTGATTTTGATCACTAATACTGAAATCTAACCAAACAGATTACGGGTCACATTGCCTACACAATTCTTTGCAAGTACATGTTAGCAGAAACCAGTCTAAGCTCCCAGGAGTGATAAAAAAGTACAAGAAGAAGAGGCAAAGCTTGCACCCCTTCTCCACCAGATAGCGCCAAGAATGAGCAAGGTAATGGAGAGGCCATCTCTCCCATGAAACCATCCTTGGCAGAACTATTGGCAGAACTGGTTGGAGGGTGATGTCTCTACTTATCTTCCACTATATATGCCTATAGCACTACCAACCAGATGTCCAAAACAAAAGGAAAAACTATATAGCACTTTAAAGACTAACAAGATGGTTTATTAGGTAATGAGCTTTCATGGGCCAGATCCCCTTCCTCAGATCATATTCTGGAAGAGAATTGGCATGACCATATATATAAAAGGAATACAATGAAAAAAGTGAACATATTATTAAACTGACAAATGAGATTTAGTACAGAAGGTGGGGTGAAGGGGAGGGAGGGAGGTCCAAGTGTCCAAGTGATTTTGTCCAAACAACTCATAGCCAAAGGAGGACCTAAGCAGGATGGAAGTTATGGTACTAGACAGATAAATCATTTTTGCAGCCATACTGCAATATTTTTTGACTGAAGCTACATACCTACAGTTGATCAGCTATCCAATAGCATTTTGCGGGTAACAAATTCTACCATCTCTGAGGGTACATTTACTCAGCAGGGATAAAGTTGAATTAAGCTATGTGACTCCAGCTACGTTAAATGAGTGCCTGAAGTAGAAATAGCTTAATTTGGCTTTTGGCACAGTCTACACAGCAGGAAGACAAAGGAAGAACACTCTTCCTTCAACTTCCCTCACTCCTCATGAAATGAGGGTTACCATGAGTCAGAGTAAGAAGTCCTCCTATTCAACATTATTTCGGAATAAAGGATTGTAGTGTAGATTCACATTTTGTTGTTTTGGAATAATGCCAGTTATTCTGAAATAATGCTGCTGTGTAGATGTACCCTGACTGGCAAAGAGTCTCCATTCCATGCCAGCAGAGATAACCCAGACTATAGCAGTAATATGTATATGGGCAAGAAGCCATCAGTTCTGAGAACTCCAAGTCTTGCATTTGCAATGCTCAGTTAGGGTACGTCTACACTAGCCCCCTAGATCAATCTAGGGAGGCTAATGAGGGCTACCGAAATTACAAATCAAGCCCAGAATTTAAATATCCCACGCTTGATTTGCATATTCCCGGCCAGTCGCCATTTTAGAAATTGACTAGCCCGAAGTAACTGCCCGCATCTACACATGGCAGTGAAACGGGATTCCAATTTAAAGCCCTAACTCAAATTAGCTGGTATTCCTCCTGCAGTGAGTTTTACCAGCTAATTTGATTTAGGGGCTTTAAATGGGAATCCCATTTCACTGCCACGTGTAGACGCGGGCAGTTACTTCGGGCTAGTCAATTTGTAACATGGCGACCGGCCGGGAACATGCAAATCAAGTGCGGGATATTTAAATCCCAGGCTTGATTTGTAATTTTGGTTGCCCTCATTAGCCTCCCTAGATTGATCTAGGGGACTAGTGTAGAAGTACCCTTGGTGAATATGATTCTTTGTTCACTAGATATACTTGAATTTCATAGTGCAGGTTGAACCTCTCAAATCCAGGACTCTCTGGTTTGGCAACATCTCAGGTCTGGAAGGGCCATGGATGTCACTGAACCAAAGAGCCCGGGAGCCCGGGAGTGAGAGCCAGCCCTGGGAGAATTCAGGGACTGGGGTGTCCTGTCTGGGCTAGTAGCAGCTGGGCTGGGGAACCCCAGCATCAGCAGGCCCAAGTGGCAGCCAGAGAGCCCTGGCCCCAGCCAGAGAATCCCTGGAGTCAGTGGGGGTAGGCAGGGTCTAGGAAGTCCCAAACTTTAGCAGGGCCAGGCAGCCAGGGAGGCCTGGTGGCAGCAGGCCAGTCGGCATTGATGGCTGGGCAGCCCCACCAGGGGAACCCCAGGAAACTACCAGGGGCAACCCCAGACAGCTGCGGGACCAGGCTAACAAGGCAATCCCCACTGGCAGCAGGGCCAGTGTGGCTAGGTGGCCCCGGTCAACCAGTGTTAGCAGGGTGTGCAGCCCCAACAAAAGGAACCAGCAGTGGGGCAGCTAGCTGGGAAGCATTGACCTCCCTTGATCAAGGCTTTTTATATAGTCTCTGCGCTGCCCTGCACCTGAAGGAATGAATCTGACCGCATATCTTTTGAGAGGCATATACTTTGTGTTTAAATATCAGTGTCTTTTGAAATCTGTGCCACCTTGAGTTTGCAAATCTGTAAAATGCACTGCTGTTTCATCTCTCCTGCTGACCTTGCCTGTGCCCATGCACATGTAAAGAACAAGACTCATGTACTGAAAAGCATAAGAGTTTGAATAAGTTAGCACAAGGATAGTTCTTTGTGTAAGAATGATTCCATACCTGGTGGTAATGGCTATTTTGAATATATTTATGTGTGTCAATTTCATGATTCTTTATAGATAGACATGAAATATTTAATAAAGCTAGACAAGCCAATTTATGTACCCAATTTATGTACCCAATACCTGACTTTAGTGCCTTGAAGACTGAAATCCTAAGGTATGTCTACACTAGCTCGTTAGTTCAAGCTAGGTAGGCAAATGAGGGCAACCGGAGTTGCAAATGAAGCCCGGGATTTAAATATCCTGGCTTCATTTTCATGTTCCCGGGTGCCACCATTTTTAAATCCCCCTTAGTCCGAACTCCGTGCCAGCGGCTACATGTGGCACGGAGTAGGTAGTTCAAATTAGAGAATGGCCATGTGCTCTGTGGATAGGTTGCAACACTTTTTAGACCCTAATCTTGTCCCTTTTCAATATAGTGGCCCTATCCTGAAAAAAGCAGAAAAGAAGAGCTACTTGGGATCACAGAAGTAAAGTGCTAAGTATGTGGTGATATTTCTTTGAAAAACACTGGCGTGATGGAACAGCAAAACAAAGAATATCAGACCTTAGGCATGTCACATTCCATACATTTTGTTCCTGAAATGTACATGTAGCAGCATTTAGGACTATATTGTGCCATTAGCTTTGAAGGAAATCTCCCCAATGACTTGAAGGAGGAATGCTGGTTAAAAACTGATGGTATCATATGACACGAGGAGGAGATGCTATGGGACAGATATAAGTAACAGAGCAAAAGTGAAAGAAAATGCAGATCCTGTATTAGTTGCTGTTTCAAAGCAATTGCCTGATTGAATTTAAGTATGGCTGTGGTAAGGCGTGAGCACCAAAAGTTAGAGCATATCAGAGAATCCAAAAAAATCAGAGTTACAGTTACAAAGGGGAGCCAATAGCCTCACCTGGCTCCTGGACAAGGGGGTATGTGAGGGATGTGTGTGTGTCTCCATTCTCCTGGAAGGGTGGGGTTTCATACAGAAGGCGTGGGGCTGGAGTCAGGCATGCAGCAGCCTCCCAGTCTTCAGAGTTGCCCGGAGCACCCCATATGGTGTTCTGGTGGTGATTTAAAGGGCCATGGGCTCCCAGCTATTGCTGGGAGTGGTGCTGATAGTCCCGGCGCTCTTCCTGTCTCAGTGCTGAAATGTCCTGTGCCAAGGCCAGCGCATGCGACACACTAAGAGGCTAAACAGCCTGCTCAGATGCTTCCAGGTGCTGCAGCCAATCAGCTCTGCTCATCTGGTCAATCCAGCTGTTGGCACCCAATCAGCTACTGCCTGAGCATCCTTGTCAGCTATTTCCAGGTGCTGCAGTCATTCAGCTCTTCCCTTCTGGCTAATCAGCTCTTTGATTAGTACGAACCACTTATCTGTTTGGCTGGAACTCAGCTGTTTTTGCAGGATGCAATGGCTGCAATTTCCAGCCTGGCTCTGACTGGGAAGGCAGGTGAGCCCTTTTCTAAGGAGTGGGAGCCAGGCTGGAGAGACTGTTTCTCAGCTGGCTGCAAGGGCTGGGGGCAGACAGGTTGGGAAGGCCAGCATCTTCTTGGCTGGCCACAGCAGCCTGGGACTGGGAGGAGCTGAGAGGGTAGCTAAGCAGATTTAGTGTCATCTTTGGCATGAAGACTGCAAAATCTCAGCTTCCCTCTACCATGATATCCATTCTGAACCTCTCAAGCCAACTCAGTAGCTTATGCATTCTCTCATAGTCTGTCCCCACAGGCTCACTGAATTATAGTTTTAATTTTTGGGAGCCATATGACACTAAAGCAAAGAACAAGTTCCTTTCCAAAGAAACTCACACACACACTTCACCCAGGGAGCACAAGAGGTGGAGCTGAAGAAATGGTCTCAAGTAAATTGAATGACATTCAATATGGACAATGCAAAGCATTCTGCTTATGATGGCACAATCACTTGCACACATACAAAATGGGAAATGATTACCTAGGAAGGAGTACTGAAGAAAGGGATGTAGGGATCATAGTTAACCCCAAGCCCAATATGTGTCAACAGTGTAACACTGTTGCAAAAAAGAGTATACACCATTCTTGGATGTATTAGCAGAAGTTTTGTAAGTAATGCATAAGAAGCAAGTCTAGTGCTCTACTGTGTGCTGATTTGGCCTCAGCTGAAGTATTGTGTCCAGTCCTGGATGCCACATTTCAGGAAAGAAAGACAAGAAAAATTATTAACAATCTAAAAAACATGGCCTATAAGGGAAGACTCATATGACTGTATGGCTCGGAGGCGTGGTGCATTGTCTAGCAACACTAAGAGAATTCAGATATTTGTCATTAAATGCCTTAAAAACATTCTCCAGCTAAAACAGTACGATAGAGTGCCAAATGAAACCTTGTGGACCAAAACAATTCAGAAACCAATGGAGGTCCAGATTAAGAAAAGAAAATGGCGATGGGCAGGCCACATTCTGTGTAAGGACTGAGAGGAATGTATCATGAGACAAGTGTTAGAATGGAAACCGAAGGGAAAGAGAAAGTGTTTCGAAAGTGAAAGTGCGCGCCAGGATGCATTAGTTCGAACTAGACCCCATCGAACTCATTTTTGTACCAGGGGTTTTTTTCGAATTAATGCTTCCCAGCACACACTTTCACTTTCGAAACAGCTGTTGATCAGAGTAACACGCCGATGAGATCATGTTAATGAAGCATGGGATATTTAAATCCCCACTTCATTGACTATTTCGAATGCCTACATTTGTATCCCTAGTTCAAACTAGGGTGCAAGTGTAGACATACCCATAGAGAGAGGTTGCAGGATAGAGACAGGCTTCTGGTTCCAATGCAGTGAAGTCTGGGTAAGCAGTGCAGATCACACCACACAACATGTTTCTGTATATGGGAAGATGTTGCTCATCAAGGAATTGACAGTTGAAGTCTGGGAAGCATCAGGCAGATGGAACAGGGCAAACCACCCAACACCGCTCTTGAGAGCCAGATAAAAAGGTCTGACAGGTGAGATGTGGCCCGCAGGCTGTAATTTACCCACCCCTGATCTAGAAAATCTAGTTCAGGGGACTAGACTAGATGACATCTTGAGGTTCCTTACAGTACTATCATTCTGTTATTTATTGAGTAAGCCATATTCCAGTGTCTCTGTTAAATAGTTACAAAAGTTCTGCCCAATTTAGAGGGCCCTACATACGACAATGTTCACCACTAATGCTCCATTCTTAAGAAATGTCCTGGAAGAGCCACAAATTTTAACTCTGCAAACATAATGTTGTCTTCAAGGAAATTCATAATTAATTAAGATTACACATTTCTTTTCACTCGGCTTTGTAGTTTTAGAAGGCCTTGTTGTCTTTTTAAGATCCATTGGCATATACATATTTTTCTTTCTGTATTATACACATCTTTAAACAAAAAGCCCCAGAAAAAAAATCAATGGGGTTGCCAAATCAGAAGCGAAGAAATGCTAAAGATAAGGATCACCCACAGAACTATTTGTCATAGAGATTTCTCTATTAACCTATACTTTGGCCTAATTACTGGAAATGAATAATGAAAGTTATGCTGTGGAAAATGATGACTATCTATAATATATATAGTTGTTTGTCTCTTCCTCTTCTTCACTTTCTTCTTCCTCCTATCAATGAACTATTGGGAAACTTCTGCATAATGCACAGATTTTCTCCTACACCACTGCTTCATAATTTTCCAAGTGGTGTCTTACAGAAAATGATACCACATGTATCCCCTCCATCCTACTAATGCATTCTACACAAGCAGCAGATTGCATTACTACTGCTCTTTGATCTAGAGAATCTGAAAATTCCACAGCAATGACATTGGCTTCTTTTCAAAAAGCTTAGCAATTGTGCCTGTGGGCCTTTGCCTTTGTCTTCTGCCTACCATTAGCACTGCCTGGCATGTGCTTCCTCAGTACTTTTCTTTTACAAAAAGTCATTTTTTACCATTTGTAACTGTTACTTTTTTGCAGGCCTGCCAAAGGGATCCTGTATTGACATTCTTATGTCCAGCATCCTGGGGAGGATCAGCTGTTGATAGTCAAACAGCTACTGCATAGGCAACCTCCTCAGGGGGAGAGGGGCAAAAGGGGCAATTGCCCTGGGGCTTGTTGATTTAAAAGGGCCTGGGCCACCACTCCAATAGCTAAAGTTTAGAGGCTAAACCAATAGTTAAAATGTCGACTCCATTTACAGCAACTTCAGTCTCTGGTCCCTCTCACATTTAATACAGGGTTTGAAACCCCTTGTCTTGAAGATTGCCTTCTGCAAGACACTGCAAACCGTGTGTGGGTTGCCTGTAGATATATGCTTCCCTCACCACAGGGGGTGCTACACCTGACCCAATGAGTACTGCTTGGGAAAAGACTTCCAAGAATTATGCATACAGTGCATGAACACACATATTGGAATGCACATGAGTAATCACTTTAAGAATGATAAGATTTCTGAATTCAGTAACAGCTGTCTTTTCTTATGTGGAAGAGTTCACAGTTTCAAGGTATGTCTACACTACAGAGTTAGTTCAAACTAACGGACGTTAGTTCGAACTAACTTTCATAGGCGCTACACTAGCACTCCGTTAGTTCGAACTTAATTCGAACTAACGGAGCGCTTAGTTCGAACTAGGTAATCCTCATTCCACGAGGATTAAGCCTAGTTCGAACTAGCTAGTTCGAATTAAGGAGTGTGTAGCCCCTTAATTCAAACTAGTGGGAGGCTAGCCCTCCCCAGGTTTCCCTGGTGGCCACTCTGGCCAACACCAGGGAAACTCTACTGCCCCCCTCCCGGCCCCGGACCCCTTAAAGGGGCACGGGCTGACTACGGTGCCCGTGCCAGGTACAAGCCTGCCAGCACCCAGCCAGCAGACCCTGCACCTGGCACGGATCGAGCCATCCACCCGGGAGTTTGCCTGGGACCGCAAGAGGCGGGCACCCACCTGGACTAGTGCGGACATTGTGGACCTCGTCCACGATCTCCGCACTAGGCACAGGAAAGTGGCCAGCTTGGGCAGGAGAGCTGCCAGCCTGGCCACCCAGAAGCAGGTGTGCAAGAGAATCAAGGGGGTCCACTGAGACCCCCGACCCTGAGCCCTGAGCTTACAATAGCCGTCCTGGGTCAGACCAAAGGTCCATCTAGCCCAGTAGCCTGTCTGCCGACAGCGACCAACCCTAGGGACCCTGGAGGGGATGGACCGAAGACAGTGACCAAGCCATTTGTCTCGTGCCATCCCTCTCCAGCCTTCCACAAACCTTGGGTAGGGACACCACTCCTACCCCCTGGCTAATACCACTCCATGGACCCAACCTCTATGACTTGATCTCACTTCACTTTAACTCTGTTCCAGTTCTAGCCTTCACAGCCTCCTGCAGCAAGGAGTTCCACAGGTTGACTCTTTGCTTTGTGAAGAACAACTTTCTGTTACTAGTTTGAAGCCTGCTACCCATTCCTTTCCTTTGGTGTCCTCTAGTCCTACTTTATGGGAACTCAGGAAGAACTTTTCTTTATGCACCCTCTCCACCCAACTCCTGCTTTTAGAGACCTCTATCCTGTCCCCCCTCTGTCTCCTCTTTTCTAAGCTGAAAAGTCCCAGTCTCTTTAGCCTCTCTTCATATGGGACCTGTTCCCAACCCCTGATCATTTTAGTTGCCCTCCCCTCTCCCTTTCTCTCTCTTCCCCTCTCCCACCTCCTTTTCCCAGTCTCCCCCAGTTTTGTTCAATAAAGACAGATTCCATTTTGGAAGACACGTTATCTTTATTTTGTACATCAAGAAGAGGGGCTAGGGAAGGGTAAGTGGAAGGAGGTGAGGGAGGAATGGGGCACGAGCCCCCGATGGGGAGGACTGGGCTGGATCTGCGGGCTTCTGGGGGTGGAAGCTCTCCTGCAGCCCCCCAATTGCCCCCTCTCCCCAGATGGCAGCCTGCGGCAAGTGCAGCTGGGCTGATGGCCGAGTGCTGTGATGTGCCCAGTGTGGGCACTCAGGGCACTCCAAGCCAGGACTGCTTTGCAAGCGGGGCACCCCTGAGAACTGTCTGTCCGGGGTGGGGGTCGGGACCCTTTAAGTACAGCCCTCAGCTAGCCTGAGACAGCATCTCCACGCTCTAAGTCCTCCTCTGATGCCCTGCCGGCACTGCTTCCGGCCATCCTTAAGCCCGGTTCAGGGTCCACTTAATGTGGACATGCTAGTTCGAATTAGCAAAACGCTAATTCGAACTAGTTTTTTAGTCTGGATCCGTTAGTTCGAATTAGCTTAGTTCAAATTAACTAATGCGAACTAAGTTAGTTCGAATTAACGTTGTAGTGTAGACGTACCCTCAGTGCTTCTATCACGCCCCCTATTTCACTATCCCTATAACAGGAGCCATATGAAACAGAAAGGGGAGGAAAACATTTAATTGTCTGAGGAAAGTTTAGTCACAACAGTTCTTTCTTCCTTGGAAGATTACAAAATGTTTACTGCCCCTATATGTGGGGTGTGGCCTTTCTCTGTATCCAGCTCTGCTGCACAAGCTGGGATCACAGGGATGGGAGAAGTATCCAGTCTAGCCATTGGATAAACACAGCTCAGTGTCCCTTTGCTGGGGAGTGGCGAGGATTTTGTGGTGCCGAGCTTAAACAAGGAATGAAATAACATTGCGGTGTGTCTCATTCCTTCCCTATCCATCTCACTGTTCTTCCATCTCACTAATTTGGCAGGCACAAGGGCAGGATTTTCTGGTGATGCCAGAGGATAGGTGATTTTAGTGGTTCACTTCTCCTTTTGCTTGGAAATTCCATAATCTAACAGAATATAGTCAGTTTCCAGTTGAAATTGGATGATGACAGGAGATATCAGGTGTAGCAGACCTTGAGGATCAACAGCAGTGCAAACCTGCTTAGTCCACCTTCAAAGCTGATCAAATCCTTCCATTCAACAATATGTAAAAGGGTGACTATGAGCAGAAATATCTTTCCAGCATAGGTTACTGGATCACCTCTGCAAGATGGGAAAACTACCTTTCTTTTCCATTTCGGTACCTTGCAAATCACTCAATTCTCCAACTTTTGGCCAACCTTTAAAAAAAGAAACTGCGGGCTGGTAACACAGACCCTGAAAAGAACTGCTACTTCACCTCCTCTACAACACACACACACACCTGGAGGCATTAGGAAAATTATACATTTTTAAACATCAGTGCATTTATCTTACCATAGGCCACTACCCATGGCTAGGTCTTAGCATTCATTGCCTTGCAAACCTGCACAGCTCTATCCTGACAACAGAGTTTCCAACCCCAAAGTGATTTTCAATGGACCTATAGCTATGTGGTATTGGCAGCTTTCTACATGGGAATTGTCACCCACTTTTGGGCTGGTATGCTTCCCTAAACAAAGTGTTTTGATGCTAGTGGTTTTGTGCGAGCTCTTCACACAGCTCCATGAAGCTTTGTTTCCTCATTTGGAAGTTCTGAAGCTCCTGTTGATAATCTTGGGTTTCCACAATGATGTGATCATACTACACCACCCTGGTTCTCTTGCACCAGAAGTGATGGTTCACCTCTGGCTATACTGTGGTAATACCGACATTTGATATCTATATCATACAAGCTGAATGAATTATCATTGATCTTAAGGTCAGCTATCCTCAACGTGTCAGGAAGTTCTGCCCAAATTCCACCCAGCATCTAACCAGTAGCCTGCTTCACTGCACAAACATTTAGCCTGTGACAAAGAGCAGGAGTGAACTCCTGTCATCATCCAGTTCTCCATATCTTCCACCTAGTTTGGCAGGGGCAGACATAAGCACAAACAGCTATTTGCAAAAGCGTCAGGATGGGAACTGTATCATCAACACACAGCAAAGTTGGTCCTACAGCGTGAAGCACAGAACCCTGGGATACTGCCCCTGAAATGGTAGTACTAATGTCACATAAGTGGCAGTGTGGACACAAGTATATGTGTGCACACAGCTTTGTATCTATATCCAGTACAATGATAAGTGGACATCCAGCATAGGTGTAGGGACATATAAGAGCATGTAGAAGGTGAAGGTATGTACACCAGTGTTAACACAGCATATCTGTTACACTTCTCAGAACACTGTATGTTAATTACATAGAGATTTCCAGAAGTCTGAGCAGACTCAAGTGCAGATGGCCACTTATACATTTAATAGAATTGTGGTAGCTGCTGCCAACCATGCTTATTCCTGAGTGATTACACAAAGGAATCGGCAGACTTACATTACAGATGATTTACTCTGTAAAAATAATTTTAAGGGTAAAACCCTGACCAATTACTGGGATGAAAAACAATAGAATTTATTGATCTCCAGTGTCTGAGTTTCAGGAGATGGTTTGTGTCTGATCTTACTTTTATCTCAACAGGTTCATGTTTTAATTAGATAATGTTTGCTAAGTGCTTTGAAGATAGATTAAAAGATTTATACACATAATTATTAAGGTAGGGAAAGTCTTCATTCATTTCTCAAGCAATATCCTCTTCTTTGTAAATGTTAAATGACTAGATTTGCAAGAAAATACATCCTTTGTTTATTGATTGAGAGGTAAATGTCAGGCAAGCAGTTCATAAACAGGACCTCTGTCTTTGATGCTATTCTTTTCTAGGACCAGAAATAATTCAGTTCATACTGCCACATCTCTCTTTTACTCAGAAACTATGTCAAACTGTCTAAAGTATGGTCCCTGAATTTGTGATTATTAGTGTTGGTAAGAAGTGAGTCACCAAACTTATTTAACTCTGGATCACAGGATTGCTTAAATTCGAGCCTTAAAGTTCAAATGCAAATCCTATTTCAACTAAATTTTGCATTCCCAAAGGTTCTGTGGTGTTTTGCAAGTCAAAGACGTAATCTAGTGCCCAAATACACTATAGCACTACATAACTGCCCTTGCAGAATCTGTAATATTTTCCTTCACATCCAGCCAGCTGCCAGCTTAGAACGAGGAAGGTCTAAAAATGAATGGATTTAAATGAAGCCACATTTTGGACATTTGCTTGAAGGACTGATGGAACAAACGTTAATGTGGTTGAAATCATACAGGCTGAAATTATATTTGTGTCTAAGAATATTGGCCTTCTGGTTTCTTACAAAGGACAAAATCCTTTTTTACTGATTCTGTTTATTCAGTTTTGCTGGATATAAAGAGCAAGAAGCTAAAGGCCATTGCTTTCTGCTTGAACTAAAATGGATTTAACCTTACACTGATGATAAACAGCCTTTAGACAGACTGGGAAGAGATGAGTCAGAAGAAATATTCTAATAGCTATGGGAATTAGGGTCCAAATCAGCTACATTGTCCAGTATTTATAAACATGCATTTAGCTAGGGGTTTGAGCTTTTACATTTGAAAATATAATGTTTCAAAATATTTCTGTCTTGAGAGGGAATGGTGAGTAGGTGTGATGAGATGGGGGCTTCCAAGAGATGGAGGGCGAAGGATTATAACACTTGACACTAATATGGATGTCAATAATAGAAATGATCAAATGGCAACCCTTTGCCTAAATCACAAATCAGACCTTGACTTTAAAGCTGAAAACAGACCAAACTTTTCTTAGGATGTGAAAGAATTTCCTAATTTTCAAGGGCTCTATATAGATCCTTCCCACCTCTAAGGCATCTATATTTCTGATAAAATAGAAATACCTAAATACTGCAAAAATTCTGTTAATTTACATGGTATTTCTAACTATTCCTATATGAGTAACTGATTTTTTTCAGTTCACTGTCTGTATTTTTTAATATTGTTATTAGTTTCTGGTTGACCCAAAACAAAACTTTTCCCATGAACCAAGAAGTTGAAAAAAAAACCATTCATTTCTGTTTAACAAAATGTTAGTTTTTTACACAAATCATTTCATTTTCAATTTAAAAAAAACCCCATATTTTAAATACAACTGAAGTAAGTTTTTGAAAACAAGTCATTTTGAATTGAAAAATCAAAATGTTTCATTTTTATGATGTTGAAATTCCAATTTTTTCAGATTTTTTTCACTTTTTGACTGACAAGCAATTCAGCAAATTCAACATGAACTCACTAAGGGTACGTCTAGACTACAGGGATTTGTCGACAAAGCTTCTGTCAACAAAGAGCATCTAGACTACATCCAGTCCTGTCAACAAAGCAAGCCGCTTTGTCGACATAACAGTGTGGACGCAAAGGAGAGTGTAGATGCAATAATGCCTTCTATCGACAGAACTCTGTCGATAAAAGGCGTTATTCCTCGTAGAATGAGGTTTACATACGTCGACAAAACTGCTGAGTTTTGTCGATGTTATGTCGACATAACTCAAAGGCAGTGTGGACGCAGGTATAGTTTTGTCGACAAAAGTCCACTTTTGTCGACAAAACCCTGTAGTCTAGACACACCCTATATGTTTTGGTTAACACGGTATCCTGATCCTTTTAATGGTTACGAATTTTATTAATTGCCAATTGATACTATTTTCATGAGCTCAGTGCAATGTCATTCATACTCTAGAACCAGGTTTTGCAGAATTAAAAGTAAGTAGTTCAACATCTTCAGTATTTTGTAGGGAACTCTGGGGTATACTGCAAAACACTAAGGCTTAGTCTACACTGCAGGGTTTTTGCCAAAAAGCCTTTTGCAAAAGCGCATCCACACCTCAAAGCACATCGCAAAAGTGATGTGATTTTGCGCAAGAGAGCGTCCACACTGCATGGACACTCTTGCGCAAGGAAGCTCTGATGGCCATTCACAGAATGACCATCAGAGCACATGTGCTTTTTCCGATTGTGTTTTCTTACTCAAAAACCCCTCCGGAGCATTCACACCCGCCTTTTTGCACAAGAGCAGTAGCACAAAAAGGAGTTATTCCTTGTGGGGAGAGAAATAACTCTACCACAAAAAGCCTTCTCTTCTGCCAATCTACTTGTGCAAAAGCATGCTTGAGGTGTGGATGCTTTGCCGGTTTTTGTGTAAAAACAGCCTTTTTTGCGGAAAAAGCTTGTAGTGTAGACGTAGCCTAACACTGAGGCCAAAGCAAAGCCTTAGCTACTGTTATTAAATCAATCAGCAATGACAAGAGAGCTTCAAAGTACAGTACACAAAAATAGCAGTAATATAATATTAGACATATCTTAGCTATCATTCCAAGCATATACTCTTATCCTTCCTAGAGGCCCTAGTGCTGAGAGACATAGGACCTGCTCTGTCCCTTGCATGCCAACTGAGTCCACTGTTCCAGGCCCCCAACCATGTCCCAACATCTATGGTAGATAGTAACAATGAAGAGCTGAAATTAGCAACCACCTCTGTGGTGTTTTGGCCTACTATAGACTCTGGGTATCATGAATATTCATTCCATTATCCAACCAACCATGTCCAAAACTAACGTCCTCATTATAATGAACAGCCCTCGTCCTATAGATTAACATGTCGATGCTTTTTGGTCATTATCATATGTGTCACCTGTTGCTAAAGCAATTTTGTGATCCTGCAGTTGCCTGGTATCACTGTGCACCAACTCCCTCTCTTGAGTAAACTATTCCAAGTTCCTTAAAATCTAGGCTAACTGTTGGGCTATTTTATGTATGCTAAGGATTATAGGCCAACTTGTCTTATACTAACTTACTTAAGCTAGTGTTTTACAGGATACAGGCCTATAGGTTCCTTGCATTAATGCTGAACAAAATAAAAATCTCAGCAAGCTCTATAGGCAACAACCCAAATGTGCATATGCTCATGACAAATTCTGATTGTAACATTTCCAGACTCTGCGGTGGTATTCTGTCCCGTAAAGGCCATAAGGGGAAGTCTTCAGCGTCAGTCTCTCCTATTCTAGAAAGTCCATTGTAGACAAACAGGGAAATACAGTGATAGCTGCTGACAGAAAGAGGAAGTGTAATTTTATTGCTGGTTTGTTAATCAGTTAGGCTTTGCTGCTAACCAAAGGTAGAGCTGATTTGAAGAGTTTGGTAAATAAGGCCTGTTTTGGGCCACAGTGTTAATGGGATACTTGAGTCAAATGTACAGAATTACAGTATGAGCCACATCAGTGAATGGCCCCCCTTTTATTTGGATAATTCCAGTTTTTCCCCATAGTTTTCTGTAGGATGCCTGAAATATCCTAGTTTCTCATTTCTTACAGAATCATGTAATCATAGGGTTAGAAGGGACCACAAGGGTCATTTAGTCTATCCAGGGGTGGGCAATTAAATGGAGCCGGTTCACCGGGGTTAGCCCCTGTTGGGCTGCTGCTGCTATACGTGGAAAGGAAAGTCATGGAAAGGACACTGAGGCTCATGGGCTGAGATGGGGTTGTAGTTGGAAAAGGCAGTACAAGAGGCATTGCCAGGAGAGAGTGTACTGGCTAAAAGAGCTAATTCTTGAGATGACCAACAGGAGTTGCCAATATGGTGAGTGAACCCCATCACTATAGACAAGAGACCTTCAAAGTGAATTACAATAATTTTTAGAATACAATAAGAGCTATCTTAGATTATCTGATTACTGTGTAGAAGATCGATTAGTAAAATAGAAGCCCTGACATCAAAGAACAGAAGAGAAATTTGAAACAAACAAACAAACAAAACAAGTGTAGAGGTTTAAGAACCCAGTGGCTATGTCTAGACTGGCTTGATTTTCCGCAAATGCTTTTAACGAAAAAGTTTTTCCGTTAAAAGCATTTGCGGAAAAGAGCATCTAGATTGGCACGGACACTTTTCTGCAAAAGCACTTTTTGCAGAAAAGCGTCCGTGCCAATCTAGATGCGGTTTTGCGCAAGAAAGCCCCGATCGCCATTTTTGCCATCGGGGCTTTTTTGCACAAAACAGTTTTTACACTGGCCCTCTTGCGCAAAAACATTTCCGGAAAAGGGCTTTTGCCCGAATGGGAACATCAAAGAATTTGTGCAAGAAGCACTTATTTCAGACAGTAGAACGTCAGTGCTTTTGCGCAAAATCAAGTGGCCAGTGTAGACAGCTGGCAAGTTTTTGCGCAAAAGCACTTGCTTTTGCAGAAAAACTTGCCAGTCTAGATGCAGCCATTATGGGTTATGGCTCTAACATTCTGAATTTAGTGAGATAATAAATACCTTATCTGCTCTGAATATGACTTCTGCTTCTCAAAGTGGAAACTCATGTACCTTGATTTCCAGCAGGCTGAGTAATGAGAGCTCTCAGTAAAATCACTGGGAGTTCTGGTTACTCAGTACCTTTGAAAAGCAGGCCAAATAGCGTAACACAAACACTTTGAAAATACATAGTATTTGTGACATATTTTCTGACTAGTAATCTAAGCTGAGCTAGCACAGTGAATTTGGAAAAGAGGACAGGCTGGTCATACTGTCCCTTCTGCAGTTTACAAAGCAGCTATTTTAAATTATACCAGGTTAAACACTTGGCATAGACACATGGAGCCCTAACACTGCTTCCTGTAAAAATATATGTAAATTGCATAGGCCATTTTTTTTTTTCATTTAAAGAGAAGCAAATTGAAACAAAATTGATTTTCTGAGCTTCCAGCTGTTCGTTTGCTACACTCCAAACTAACTAAAAAGAAGTCTTCATTGTAAACAAATGGAAAGGTACCAATGTTTACAGCTCCTCTGTGTACTGGACTGTTTGTGTTTAAAACATAATGGCTTCAGTATTTACAGGTAAAAATAGTTAGTGGGCTGTGTTACACTTCCATTTAATGCAGAATCTGACTATGCTCCTTTGGGGCCTTGTGAGTGGACTGGCTGGAAAAGAGCACAACTGAGAACTACTGTCCATGTGCCAAAGTAACAATACTGCAGGCCTCCAAGATTTTCCTTAGAAATGGAGTTGATTCTTGGTACAATTTGAAGCTGAATTAACTCCCCCTGAATCCCTTTTGCAACTGCTACTTTGCAAGCATGAACATGAGTGGCAGGTAACGTAGACAAGGCAAGGCATTGCCTTCCCAAAACTGCCTACGCTCCCTGACCACCGGGAGGGCTGAGGCCACAGTGCGGCTGCCTGGTTCCCCAGCCATCTGCTGCCTGGCTCCCTGGCTGCAGGGAGAGCTGGGGCTGTGTCACAACAGCCCCAACCCTCTGGCTGGACAGGAAAGTTTGGATTTTAGGGCTGGTGTTGGGTGGGACTTGGCTCTAAGGGGGGCAGGTTACTGAAGGGGCAGGGTCTTGAGCAGAAGGGTGGAGCCTCAGGTAGAAGGAGCAGGGCTGGGACTTCCCTACCTGGGCCTTCACCCCCCTGCCCAGGAGCATGAGGCACTCCAGAAATGAAATCAGACTTCCAAGTGGCTGAGGAAGTGATTCCAAAACAGACTTCCAAGTGGTTGGTGTGGTGGGGGCTAGCAGCAGCGACAGAGATGACCCATCATGACTCATGCCTCTACACTACTAGACTCAACTCCATGAACCCCAGTGTTGGGGGACCCTGCACCTTTGAAAATCACAGCCATTTCCTACCAAATAAGATGATTCATCAGGAACTTGCCAGTCAGCTTTGTGGAGTTGTCTTTTTTAGCTGCCTCTCTCATGCAACCAGCCCATTTGCACCCACTTGCTTTCTTCACAGAAATAGCTGATCATTCAAGGTGAAAGTAAATCACTAGGGGAAAAGTAGGGAATGGGCTATATTTTGCCCCTTGTTAACACAAGACTACTAACTAAGAACAATGCAGAATACTTTGTCCAATGGCAAAATTTGCAGCACAGATTTTACTTCAGATCTTTTACTATATAATACTTTGTGTACTCAGAGTGAAATTCACTTCATCTACAAAGCCAGAGTGATTGTGGGTGAAGAGCAGATTGAAAGTCCAGCCACTACAACTTAGCATTAGATTTCTATCCTGCCACCAAATGCTGGAATAGCAGACACAACTCATCTCTACCATTTGAACATGGAGTTACAGCTACAAGATGTTGAGATACATGCTTCTTATGGCCCTCTGCTCTGAACAATGGTACACTGGGAGTGAAATGGAACTGTCTGGCAGCTGCACTCAAAGAGCTGAAATCTAGTCCTTTGCACCTCATCAGAAAAATGTGTCTTCTATACTCACTTCCAATCTAGGCTTGATAAATGAGTGTGTATCATTTGATCTCAGTGAATAATTACTCCTGTTCTCAACTAGCTGAGTTGTTGAACAGTAATTGAGTGAATTTCTTTTCATGCATTTAAATAGATCTTGATGCTGATGCAATTTATGTTTATTCTCAATGTTTAATCATCCAGAACTCTCATACATAACACAGTGATGCATTCAAGAATGGTGCTGCAATGTAAACCAATGTGATCTATCATAGAGAACTTTCAATCCCCTGCAGCTGTGATTTCATTTCATTTTGATAAATGACATCCCCATAATCTAATATTGGCACTGTAGTTATAGTCGTGACACTAGCTGTTCTCTGGCAGGCAGAGTAAGATGTGTTATGGTAGAACACAGCCAACCAGGTTTTATATGTATTTATATTGTGTTTTGAAGCACTGATGTATTTAACATTTTTATGGACAATTCTTTAACATTGTACTTCAAACACAATATATGACCTACATTTTTAAACTTAAATCCAAAGATCATCATCCTCCCTCAATTCCACTTCCACAGCCAACATTCTGCAACCAATTAAGAGACAACTTAGTTCCCAATTCAGCAAAACCTGTGGATAACATTGAGCGCTTCAGTGGCATCCTCACGTGCTCAATAACTCATCTTTTTAAATGCATTTCTGAATCAGGAAACTGTCTGGTATAAAATATTCCATGTATAAAATGTTAGGGCTCTAAAATATTTGTCACTTCAGCTGCCATGTTGTTGTTGTCAGTGAGCCACCAAAACTACTGGTAACATCTGTTTAAAAATGAAAAAAAAAAAAAACCAGCGAGAGCCCAGTAATGGCTATTGAGCAAGTTGACTGAATACTGCATTTAGGTATCTACTTTCCCACTAATATTGGGACGATTTTGGTACTACTCCAATTGATGGGGGAACACACAGCACAGGCTCTACAAGCCTACATAGAACCTCGGGTATTCATTTACATCAGTGGTCCCCAACCCTTTGGGGTTGCTGGGTTCCTGGAGGTGGGCCACTCACGGGCTGGGCAGCCGGGGATGGGGCCGCACACGCTCCCGGGGGCAGGGCCGCACACACACCGTGTGCCCAGTGCCGCCACCACCCATGCACCGCAGTCCCGGGGCCGGTGCTGCTCCTGTGCCACATGCCCAGGAGCCAGCATCGCCCATGCGCTGCGTGCCTGGGGCTGACACCGCTCCTGTGCCGCGTGCCCAGGGGCGGGAATGCCCATACGCCGCGCGCCCAGGGCCAGCACAGTCCATGCACTGTGCACCCTGGGGCGGGGCTGCCTCTGTGCCATGCACCCGGGGCCAGTGCTGCACCTGTGCTGTGCGCCCAGGGTCCGGCACTGCCCATACGCCACGTGCCCGGGGCCGGCACCGCCCATGTACCGCGTGCCCAAGGGCAGGGCCGCCCATGTCCTGCATGCCCGGGGATGATGCCAGCCCTGTGACATGCACTCAGGGCCAGTGCCACGCCTGTGCCGCACGCCCAGGGGCGGGCACTGCCCATACGCCATGCACACGGGCACCATGCTGGGGACCACTGATTTACATTGTCATCATACACTAGGGTCCATGCCACCATGTCTTCACTGCTATCTGGGGTTAGGTTGATTAAAGCTAGCTGTGGTGTGTCTGCTTGTGCTGCAAAGTTCTGACTGCAATGTAGACATACACTAGTGTCCTTTATAGCCTAATGAATAAACTAGGTATTTCAGGTCATACATTTGCATAATATATATATATATATTGAAATAGACTATAGCATGTCACATCTCTGACACACTATGGGGAAAGTTGGAAGGAAAGAGATTAAAATTATACAAAAAGATAAAAATTATATGGTTCTTTGGAGACTATTAGTGAAAATTATCTGGAAGATTTAAAGTTTTAAAGAAGAAAGCACCATATGTCCCAAATTCTGTTCAGGCTAGAATATTTACAATGATAAAAATAACACTAATTATTTCACTTTATAATAGGATGTTTGGGTGTAAATACCACAATGTCTATTTAATTAGGTTACCAGGTGTCCAGTTTTCAATTGCAACACTTGTTGAAAAAGGATCCTGGTGCTTCATGGCACAGAGGCAAGCAGAAAGAGTGAGCGATGGGGGAGGGTGCATGGTCTCGGACAAGGGGCAGGGTATCGAGGGGGACCTCAGGAGGGGAAGGCCAGGGGCTGAGGCAAGAATGTTTGCTTTATGTGAATAGAAAGTTGATGATCCTACTGTTTTAGAAGATGAGGATACAGGTACCAAGTGTCAACTATCATAGGTGGCTGACTGAGCTAAGGAGAGATGGGTTATCAATGGACCAGGGAAGGACAAGCTCAGGAAGGGGAGGAAAAAGGAAGTTCAATGAGGGTATGTCTGCACAGCAAAGTTATTTTGAAATAACAGCCCTTATTTCGAAATAACTTCCCTAGCATCTACACAGCCAAACCGCTATTTCAAAATTAAATTGAAATAGCAGAGCATTTATTTCAAATTTGGTAAACCTCATTCCATGAGGAATAATGCCAAATTCAAAATAGCTAAATTGAAATAAGCGCTATGTAGACACTTATTTCAAAATAGGGGGCCTCCAGCCCTTCCCAGGGTGCCCTGGTGGCCACTCTGGGCACAACCAGGAAAACTCTTCTGCTCCCCCTCCCACCCAGCCCCAGATCCTTTAAAGGGGTAGAATCTGGCCACAGTGCCTATGCCAGCTGCAAGCCTGGCAGCACAGAGTTAGCAGTCTGTGCACCTGGTCCAGCATGAGCCAGCAACCCGCTGGCACCCAGCCCTCCACCGCTCTCCAGGAGCAGGCTGGCAACTCCCAGGAGCCTGCCAGGGGCCGCAAAAGGCAGGCACCTTTCTGGTCTAGTGCGGAGATCGTGGACCTCATTGAGGTTTGGGGGGAGGCCTCCAATGTCCACGATCTCCTCACTAGACACAGGAACGTGACCATCTACAGGCGGATGGCTGACAGCCCGGCCAACAAAGGCCACATGCGCATCCAGGAGCAGGTGCACATGAAAATAAAAGAGCTGCAGTAAGCTGACCCAGACCTCTGCCTCTATTACGATGCCCTGGACCGCATCCTGGGGGGTCAGATGGTCCATGTGTCCCAGGTGGTCATCGACTTTGGGGCAGAGGGCCCTGCCCATGACACTGAGGAGAGGGAGGAGGAGGAGGAGGAGGAGGAGGACGGCCAGGAGCCACAGGAGCCTGGAGGGAGCATGCCCTGCATCCAGGACCCCCGAGCCATCCCAGCAAAACTTTCGCCAGTATCATCCAAGGCCGGGGAGGCCTTGACATTTGAGTGCCTTCTGTGGGGTGGGAGAGGGAAACCAAGGACCACACCTATGCGCCTTGTTGACCATGGAGCACGCAGCAACCTGTGCATGTGCTGTGCCACCCTGGTCTGTTACCCATATGATGTATGTATGAAGACACATGACATGCTCCTGACCCCGGGGAGTGACACTGCATGATGCCTTCCCTCCACATGCCCCCTCTACGCAGAGGCAGGGCACATCTCCCCTTCTCCCCCACACCCACACTATATACAGCTCAGGGGCCAGCTCACACTCTGGGGATAGCAGGACATGATGGTGTGGAGACCTGACCTTCTCGCCTTGCAGAGGGGGGCTGGGCTTCACCCACTGTGTCCCCAGGGAAAACTGACCACTTTTCGTGTTTCTCCACAGCCGCAGCAGCTGCAAGTGCAGGGCACACCACCCTGCCCAGGACAGCCTCCCGCACTTGGGCCCTCAGCAGGCTGACCCATAACCAGGAGGAGTATCAGCGGCAGCACCTGGGGCTCCTGCAAAGGCAGGTCCACTGCCAGGAGCACTGAGTGCAGGAGCTGCTTGACCAGGGGCATGTCATCCACGACCACCTGCAGACCCTGGTGCAGAGATTGCTGCCTGCTGCCACTCCAGCCCCTGCGGCTGCCCCAGATGTTGCTCCTCCTCTCATTCATGCTCCCCCTCCCACTTCTTCCTCCCTCCCTCTCCACCCACCCCACCCTTCATACCCGCTCCCCCCGCTCGGGGAGTCCAAGGTCCCTGCACCCGCAGTGCTGGGAGATAGGTGGACTAGTAAGACCCCCCCACCCTGAGCTTCTCCTCCCCCTTCCGCCCCTCATCTCTCCTTTCCAGCTCCCTCCTCCCAGGTTTCCCCCTCCCCTCTCGCCCCCTCATTCCCTCCTCACCCCAGTTATGGTCAATAAAGAGAGTTTGTTTTTGGCAACACATATGTTTTTATTTTACATCAGAAAGGGGGGCTAGGGAGGGGAAAGTGGAAGGACGTGAGGGTGGAATAAGGCACAAGGCCCCAGTGGGGCATGCCAGGGAGACTTCACTCCTCCTCCGGGTGGAAGCTCTCCTGCAGGGCCTCCTGGACACAGACAGCTTTCTGATGGGCCTCCCAGCTGGCAGCCGTGTGGGGCAGCATGTAGAGGCCATCCAAGTGGTTGGCCTCTGCCATCCAGGCTGGCAGGAAAGCCTTCCCCTACCTCTTGCACAAATTATGCAGCACACAACACATTACCACCACGTGCGGTGGTCAGAGAAGAAAGTCCCGGCATGCAGCCTCTGGCACATGGAGGATTTGCGGTACACCTGCGCACAGTGTGTTTTACCGGACCAGTCCACATTGATGTCCACAAACTGGCCTCAGTGGTCACAGCCTGCAGGATGACTGAGGAGTATCCCTTTCGGTTGATGTAGAGGGAGGCCTGGTGGTCCGGGGCATGGATGGGGATGTGCAGCCCGTCGATTACCCCCCCCCCCCCCCCGCAGTTGGAGAAGCCCAGGGTGAGGTGGATGACTCTGTGGATCAGCACTCTATTGATGGCCTTGACCACCTGCAGAGGGACACACAAAACCACTGAGAGTCACGGGGGGTATGTCTACACTACAGCGCTAATTCGAACTAACTTAGTTCGAATTAGTTAATTCGAACTAAGCGAATTCGAACTAGCACATCTCGACTTAAAAACTAGTTCAAATTAGCGTTTTGCTAATTCGAACTAGTGCGTCCACACTGATTGGATGCAGGGGCGCATTTAAGGGCAGCTCAAACAGTTCTGGCAGGGCATCAGGTCAGTAGTTGCTTTGTGTGGCTGCTGTCTGAGGCTATCTAAGGCTCGTGCTTAAAGGGACCCCCTGGACAGCCGGTTCTCAGCTTTTCCGCTTGCTTGCCTACCTCACTGAGGGACAGCAAAGCGTTTTTCTCTGCGCCCGTCTGTGTCGGTGCTTCCCTTCGGGGACACCGCCGCAGGTGGCAACATGGAGCCAGAGCTCGCCCTGCACTTTCTGGTGCAGTTTATGGACTTGCTGCTGCAAGCCTGCCAGCAATGGCTGGAGGCTGCCTGGTTCCACCTGGTGCATGTCAGCCCCCTGCCTCTCCGCCTGGCCACTCTGGAGGCCATGGTGCAGCTGCGGCGGCGCCCAGGCGCCGGCGTGCCCCGCTGCATCTGGCATCTGGACACCAGCAGCGACTGGTGGGACCGCATCGTCCTGGAGCGCTGGGGAGACCAACAGTGGACTCAGAACTTCAGGATGAGGAGGGACACCTTCCTGGAGCTCTGCGAGTGGCTCTCCCCTGCTCTGTGCAGAAGGGACACTCGCATGAGGCCCGCCATCCCCCTCCAGAAGCGTGTGGCCATCGCCCTCTGGAAGTTCTCCACAGCTACCGATCCATCGGGAACCAGTTCGGCATGGGGAGATCCACCGTCGGAGCGGTGCTCATGCAGGCACGGCACTCACCGGCCACTGGGCCAGGAGCAAGAGGGGCTGCAAGGAGGGGATGGGCCGCCCCAGGGAAAATGGGATGACGGGGGGGAGGAGGCAAAAGTGCCCCGCACAGGAGGGGCCGGTCTCTCCTGGCTGTACTACACGCCTCCCGGGGGGGTTGCTCCCAGGAGTGGGGCGTGGGGCACTGCCAGGGCACGAGCACTCCCAGCCACCCAGGCGCCCCACTGATTCGCGCTTTGCTGTGTCTCTCCGCAGGTGGTCAAGACCATCAACCTGGTACTGCTCCACAGGGTGGTCCACCTCGCTAACCCGAACGCCGTCATCCGGGGGTTCAGCACCCTCGGCTTCCCCAACTGTGGGGGGGCCATTGACGGGACGCACATCCCCATCCATGCCCCGGAACACCAGGCCTCCCAGTATGTCACCTGCAAAGGGTACTTCTCCATCCTCCTGCAGGCCGTGTGTGACCACCGGGGACAGTTCACGGACGTTAATGTGGGCTGGTCCGGCAAGGCACACGTCGCCAGGGTGTACCAGATCTCCTCCGTGTGCCAGAGGCTGCACGCTGGGACCTTCTTCCCTGACCTCCACATCAGGGTCGGGGACGTGGACATGCCCGTGTGCCTGGTGGGGGATGCGGCCTATCCCTTACAGCCCTGGCTCATGAAGCCCTACATGGGCCACCTCAACCCCTCCCGCCAAGCCTTCAATGTGAGGCTGACCAGGGCCCGCATCATGATAGAGGGGGCCTTTGGGTGACTGAAAGCCTGATTTAGGTGCCTCCTCACCCGCCTTGACCTCACCAAGCACAACATCCCTCCCGTGGTGGCAGCATGTTGTGTGCTGCACAATTTGTGTGAGAGGAAGGGGGAGGCTTTCCTGCCAGCCTGGATGGCTGAGGCTGACCGCATGGCTGGCCAGTACACTCAGCCCCGCACTGCCGCCGTCCGGGAAGCCCAGCGGGGGACCGTCCGGATCCGGGAAGCCCTGCGGGAGAGCTTCCAGGTGGAGGAGGAGGACTGAACTCTCCCTGCATGCCCCACTGGGACCTTCTTCCAACCTCCCCCTTCCCCTTTCCCCTCCCTAACCTCACTTCCTAATGTCAAATAAAGACACCTGTTTTGGCAAAAAAAACCCTCTCTTTATTTTACATAACGGAGGTGGGGGGAGGAAGGAGTGAGAGTGGGAGAGGGGAGGGGGAAACCTGGGAGGAGGGAGCTGGAAGGGGGTGGAAGGGGAGGAAGGGAAGGGAAAGCTCAGGCTTGGGGGTCCGGCTGGCTCTCCCGTCTTGCAACACTGCGGGTGCGGGGGCCTCGGGGGGGAGCGGGTGTGGAGGGTGGGGCAGGAGGGATGGGAGGGCGAAGGAAGCGGGAGAGGGAGCAGGGGCAGCAGGGGTGGGAGGAGGAGCGAGAGCTGGGACAGCCGCAGGAGCCGGAGCAGGAGGAGGCAGGAACCGGTCGACCAGGGTCCGGAGGTGGCCTCTGAGGCCATGGCCCTGCTCCTCCAGCGCATCCACACTCCACTGGCGCAGCCGAAGGTCCTCCTGGACCCAGTGCTCCTGGTTGCGGAGCAGCTGCTCCATGAACTGGAGGTGCCGCTGCTGGTAGTCCTCCTCATTCCTGGCACGCCTGCTGGCCCGGGCGCGGGTGGCTGTTGCAGGCGGGGTGGTGCGCCCTGCAGTCCCAGGTGCTGCGGCTGTGGTGAAACAAGAGCAGCGGTCAGTTCTCCCTGGGGACAAGGTGGGTGAAACCCAGCCCCCATCTGCAAGGCCAAGGCCCCTGTATGACACCCAGCTGCTGCTCCATGGTGGGCAAGGCCCAGGCACACGGTCTCCTCCCCACCCCCCCGTACACATAAGGGGAGCATGATGGTACTCACAGGTGGAGGCCTCCCCAGCCTTGGACGACACAGAAGATGTGGTCTGTGGGGTTCCTCGGGGGTCCTGGGTCCTGGGTAGGCTCCTGGCAGGCTCCCGGCAGGCTCCTGGCTCGCGGCATCCTCTGGCTCCTCCTCTTCGGTGTCCAGGATGGATCCCTCTGCCCCGGGGTCGATGACCACCCGGGAGACATGGATGGCATGAGCCCCCAGGATGCGGTCCAGGGCCTGAAAGTGGGGGCAGGCCTCCGGGTCAGCCCCTGGCAGGCAGGCCCGGGAGTAGGACTGCCGCAGGTCCTTTATTTTACAGCTGACCTGCTCCCGGGTCCGCTGGTGGCTTCTGGCGGCCAGGCTGTCAGCCATGCGGCCGTAGACAGCCGTGTTCCTGTGGCTAGTGCGGAGATCATGGACATTGGAGGCTTCCCCCCAAACCTCGATGAGGTCCACGATCCCCGCCTCTTGCGGCCCCGAGCAGGCTCCTGGGAGCCACCAGGCTGGTCCCGGGAAGAGGGGGAGGGCTGGGTGGCATCGGGTGGCTGGCTCATGGCGAGCCAGGTGCAGGATCTGCTGGCTGGGTGCTGGCAGGCTTGCAACTGGCATAAACTGTGCAGCCAGCCCGTGGCCCTTTAAGGGCTCCGGGGCCGAGAGGGGGGCAGACAAGTTTCCCTTGTGTTGGCCAGAGTGGCCACCAGGGCAAGCTGGGAAGGGCTAGCCTCCCACTAGTTCAAATTAAGTGGCTACACAGCCCTTAATTCGAACTAGCTAATTCGAACTAGGCATTAGTCCTCGTAGAATGAGGTTTACCTAGTTCGAATTAAGCGCTCCGCTAGTTCGAATTAAGTTCGAACTAGCGGAGCGCTAGTGTAGCGCCTATCGAAGTTAATTCAAACTAACGTCTGTTAGTTCGAATTAACTTTGTAGTGTAGACATACCCGGGGGTGCCAGGGTGGCTGAGACTGCTCCTTCCCCACCACTGTCCCACGCCCCCACTCCCAGGAGCAACCCCCCCTGCAATCCTGGCCACCGCTGGCAGTCTGTAGTGCAGCTGGGACAGACTAAACCATCCGGGGAGGGGACTTTCACCACCTCCCCCCCTTTCCTTAGGGCAGCCCATCCCCTCTTCGCACCCCCCCATCCTGGCACAGTGGCCGGAAATTGCCATACCTGCATGAGCACTGCTCTGATGGTGGATCTCCCGACACTGAACTGGTTCGCCATGGATCTGTAGCTATCCAGCGTGAAGAGCTTCCAGAGGGCAATGGCCACATGTTTCTGGAGGGGGATGGCGGGCCCCATGTGCGTGTCCCATCACCGCAGAGCAGGGGCAAGTCACTCACAGAGCTTGAGCAAGGTGTCCTTCTTCATCCTGAAATTCTGGGTCCATTGTTGGTCTCCCTATAGGTTCGATTTACCCTAATGGGTCCCATTTCATTTGTATCTTACTGTGGGAAACACAGGGATGTCCTATGCCTTATGGCAAGAAGGAGAAACTGTACTCCGCCGCCCCATACAGTTTGGCTCAAAGTTATGGCAGGGGTCACAGTTAAATTACACGCTTTATGAAAAGTGCTTTTGACAGCCTACACAGCACTAAGGGAAACAGAGGAGCTAACCCAAGCTCAAACCATAACACTTCACACTCCTCTCCCAATCATTAAGCCCATATTGGAGGGAAAGGAGTTGCCACCGGGAATAGCCCAAAAGAAAATGACTGTCCAAAGATGAGCGCTCTATTTACACTACAGACTTTGCTGTAGCATGGATGTTATGAAAACCCTATGCTAAGAAGTTTAAAATTAGTAATAGCTGACTACAATAACACACAGTCAGATTTACCTACTGAAAGGAATCAGGAGGTGTGTGTGGAGCTAATTAGAAAGCCCACCCTCCTTACCAAATTGATACTGAACAAACCTGTGTCATTGAGAAAAGTCACTTAGCAAAATCAGGATGTATCATAAGAGGAAAAAGCATGTGAAAGTAAAAAGTGAACTCCGAGGGAGTGTAGAAAGAATTAAGCGATTGTTGTAATATGTGAAGGGAAACCTGCTTTAAAAATGACACCTCGTTTCTTTGAAGCCTCTTCTCTTTCTTAAGCACTGTGCAAACCATCTAGGCAAAGAAACAATCAAATGTAAACATTTGTCTACAGACACTTTGTTAAATCTGCAAGAAAAATTAGGGATTCTACTGAAACTTAATTGGTTAACTGCATAAAAGAATGAGCTCTATATATTGTAACTTTATTTTGTGGGTTTCAAATGAACTAGTTTTATTTTGTTTTAGATAACGTCCTCTTGCTTAAAATTGCAAACAGACAAAGCACAAATTAGTTAGTGCTTGTGTTAGGCATTCAACTTTTAAGGTTAAATTTGCTCTCTAAGAAAACCAAGTTATTGTTTTAAGAATCCAAACTCTGAAACTTCACAGTGTCTATGTTCAAGGCTGAGTTGATAACACTTTTAGCTTGCTCTCAGATCCAAGGTTGTAAGTGAGTGCAGACTGCCTTTCTGTTCTGAAGAGGTGTGAAACTAACTGTCCCTCATAAGTAAGCCTGTAACATTGTACATATGATTCTTTTTAGGAAAATAAAATCTTTTTGCTTGCAGGAACAGTAACTGGCCAACCAACACCTTGTGCTAAGGAAAAGCATTATAGCTTCACACATTAAGCCTGATCTGTGGTACAAGAGGGAAACTGAGGCATGCCACTGTTAGGGAGGGTTAGCAACTCTAAGGTAATTCATGGGAGTGGAAGGTCACGAGTACCGATAAAGCACCCTTGTTCTAGGAAAGTTGTAGCTCACTCGCCCATAGAAGTGTTAAGGAACTAGCTGTAACAGGTTCCCCTAACAGATCTTAGGCAGTATTTTAAGTTATAATAGGCCACCCCGATGGGGTTAGAGATGTTTTCTTGTCTTTCAGATCATCAGAAAGTGCTGGTGCCAGCTGAAGAAAAACAACAAACAACAACAACAAAAACCATGGTTCTGTGTCATGACACAATAAGTTTGTGTTCTGTCCAAGTATGTCTTGTGTGTCTTATTTGTAATACGAATTGCAAATATTGTTGTGTGTAAGATATTGTTTTAATGAAAGGCTACTTTGAGTAAAGCAGAAGCATGAATTTAAACCAACAAAATTAATAATTGGGCCCAATCAATTGGCAACTTTAAACTTTAGTGAAAGGATGATAGTTTAGTAATTGTTTAAGCTAGGAGAATGTTAACAATGTCTCCACAGGTAAATAAAGAAGAAACTGGAAAGAAGCGAGGAGTGCATCACGTGAACAGAAGGACTGGGAGTGAGGTACCAGCCCTCTCCCCCACCAGATTGATTTTGCTTTAATAGCTCTAGAGCGCCAGAGATAATAAGAAATCTATCAGAAATAACACGAGCAAGTGGGACATCAGCATATTTAAGTAAAGATGCCCACAACAATGAGGAAACTAGTAACCTCACCATTGCAATAACAGCTACTTGCCCTGCTACTCATTGGTGCCTGATGCCTTAAAAGGCCTCAAGAATTATGGAATTTCATGGGTTAATAATTAAACATCTGTGAACCATGCTTGATCCTATAAGAGAAACAGTGATTCTAGTAAACGTAACCTCCTTCAAGTTACATGCATAGGAAAAATACACACTAATAGCAATGGGGAATACACGGCCTTGGGCCGCCCCGCATTCACACAGAATTATTTTGTTTATTGTAACAACATGAACACTACGAGGACAAAGACTACACAGTCCTCTGAGTTAAAGTTTGTATGGTATATTGTGGGAAAGAAGCTAAACACTGATATCAGGCCACTGAAGTTGGACCTACTGACTCCCACTGGGGCTTGCCACTTAAAGCCCAGACAAAGATAACCCCTGAGGCATGGCTGTCATTTGTTAAACAATGGCCATTGCTAACTTGCCCTCATTTAGATATCATCAACCAGGTCCTTAAGGACAAAATAAAGCCTCCCAATTGTGCATCATGCCCTGAACAGACCCCTGTCCCAGAACCAGGACAATTGTCACTGGTCCTTACCTTGGTGATGTTCTACACTGGTATAGACCAGCTGTGTGCTAGACTGGCTAATCAAATTGGCAAGTGCCTAATTGGGCAACGACAGGGCTTAGCAGATACCATCGCAGATTGGTTTGGGCCTGGAAACTCTGCCAGCAACACTTATGTCATAGCCTAGAAATTGTATAGAATCCAGGCTGGTAGATGCAGTAATATCCAATGCCTGTAAAGGCCTAGACACCAGCCAAGCTAACCAACTGATCCTGAATAGTTTGAAGGATTTGTCCAGCTCTGTGTCCACTTCACTAGACCTAACCAGATATTTGGACCAGAGACTAATTAGATTGTTAATTAATGGAACTAAATTAGAAGAATTAGAAGGCCAGTATTGAAGAAAAGGATAGCTTTGACCACCCAGCCCTTATGGTGGTGAGTCCCCATCTCCCCCGTGCCTACCCATGGGAGTGGGGAAGTAAAGAATCCATGAGGACCCAAAGGCCCACAAATGGCAAATGAGAAAATAGATTAAATACTGTGATGCAAAGATTAAATAATCGGCAGACCCCTACGGGCAGTCCGATCAGTAAGAGATTTCTTCTCTACAGGGAGAACCTCTCCTAGCCACACTGTGCCACTCAAAGATTCTAAATATGCACCTGAAGACACTGTGGTAATCAAACACCCCAGTTTGGGAATGCAAACCCGCGTACTGCACTCCTACAAGGGAAAAGGAGTCTGGACCACTGCAGACACTGGGCTAACACCAATAACCATTACTGAGGCTTGGATTGTATCCAAGACCGGCGAACTTTTTGTTTTATTACAAGAAACTGAGGCAATGGCCCTGAACAGTGCTCCAGTGGGATGTATCCCTCCCAGCGCTGGTGTGGATCCGGGAAACCATCATGAACTTTTTGTATATATACCGCTTGCTGTTGCAGCGCTTGCAATCACTGTTGTTATAGACTGAACTATAGAAAAAAAATCTAAGCTGAAGCAAGACATGGTACTCCAACTCGCCATGGTCTTCTTCCTCATCCCAACTGCTACTGCTGTACCAGAACACCTTACTTGACTCCTCTACTAGACTGGAAATCAAGTTTGTCCCTCTCAGCCCAAAACAACTAGTGGAACAAGAGCAACATCTTCCAATGGAGACCGGTATGGTTCGATGACAGCGACCACCGCAATCCTCAAAATAACTTTGGGGGGAGGCAAGGGAAGTGGCAACGGACTGTATGGGGTAAGACATGCTGTAATTAAGAATGTAAACATCTCATGGCTAAATTGGTTAGCCCAACAGCTGAGATTTTCCCTAACTCCTTTTCTACACTCTGTTATAACCACTGCTCTAACCACTGTAATTTTTGTAATCATTTTCTGCATAACTCTATGTATTGTGCAATGCCTAGTTAATGCAGCTATCTTTTCTGTGCACATTCGATATACAGCACTAGGAAAAAAACCCTAGCCAATTCCTAGATCCTGAACCTTCTATTCCGGCCATTGGGCACTTCTAGATTCCCCCATGGTGGGCAAGAGGTGCTGGTATCACCGCCATCTTGTATCCTGGGATGTGGTGTGTCGTATCAGGGGGTGGAATGCAGCCAGACAGGAACCCACCCCCCCCCTTGTAACATCCATTTTTGCTTGCCTGGAGCATCCAGGGCACACAGAGCAGAAGGCCCAGGCTGTGTGACCGTGAATGGCTGTAAACAGAGATACGCCAATTGCTGACCAAGAGGCTGCCAAGGAGTGCCCTTGACTGAAACCCATATTGATACGAACACACATCCATCCGCGAGGGGAGGAATCTCTCGCCCAGTAAAAAAATGTCTAGTATTCACAATTTAGTTATCTCTCTTGCAAGTGTAAATTAACTTGAAACTTGCTTGTAAGAACTGGCGCCACAAAACAGACCAGTACAATTCGGCATCTTAGATAAGAAAGAGGATACGGGCCCCCAGGGGTATATAGATGGGTCCAGCAGCACATTTTCTCTGAGTGTCAATCTACCATCTATCTGCTGGTCGGGTTTGGTGTTTGATCTCCCGAGGTTCCAGAGGGGATGCCCACCTCGTATTCGTCTTTCCTAGGAATTGAGAGACCGGCCCCGGCCTGACACGCTGGAGTCGAGAGGCACAGAAAGGGGTAAAAATTGTACCTGTATGTGGTCCTTTGTTTAAGTATATATATACATAGTGTTAGAGCTCTTTAAAGATTAAGCTGTCACTTGGTACCATTATTTCTATTTTCCATCTTTATTTTCTTTGTAACCATTTTTAAAATCTGTATTTGTTAGCATTTAAGAAATAGAGCAATAGCCATTGTAACCATATGCTTTTTATAAGTCTTTTAATAAACCTGTAACTGTTTAAGCTTTAACCTGACTCCTTCAGTTGCTGTAACAGAACCAAGCACAATTTAAAAGAACTTCAGCCGGTCATAAAGGGACAGACATAGGGAGAGCTTGGGCGTTTGGATCTGTGTCACTCCCAGGTGACAAGATCCGTTGGGGCACCTTTTCAGCCTTTCCTAGGCTGCCCGCTGCGAAGGAACCCCTGTGTTCTAGCAGCTAAAATCTAAGGTGTAATAAGCTCTTCCTATATAACGGGGCGTCTGTTGGCCTGCTGGCCACCCTCTGCAATGGGACCCTGGCCCTAGCAGTAAAGACACGGACATTAAACCTTTTCTCGGAAACACACACACACACACTACCCTGACCGTCGGCTGACAGGCACCACATAAAATTCATGGAGCGAGATAGGCCCCTTATAATAGAGTTCACAAAAGCCAGCATAGTATCAGGGACACATCTGCCATGAACAGGAGGCATGCTGACCATCACCCAGTGAGAAAGGGGTTAACTCAGGTACATAGCAAAGGTGTCCGCCGGGGAGGGGGGAAGGGTTTGGGCAGTCAGCCAATAAAAATCCAGATAGGAATTTCAAACCAGGACAGAGGAGGTTTTCTTTCTCTCTTCTTTGTTTGAGATCAGAGCAGTTTCCCCTAGGTATTGAGGGAGATGGGAGACACTTTCTCCTCCCAAGAACAGACTTCTTGAAATGTGTAAGTAGAGAAAAGTTTAGATAGTCCATCAGGATTTATTGTTTTCCTTGTCTGGGGGTTTGGAAATCATGTCTGAGCTGGCTAATTGGTTTTCTCTTTTGTAACTAAGGATTACAGCCCAGGGACTTCCCCTGAGTCTAAGTCAATTCATGGCTATCTACCGTCTAGTCAATTTACTATGCTTGCAACGGTAGTTTTGTTTTGATAATAAAAAACTTGTCCTTTGATTAACCAGTATTGGTTAATTGTTGTGTTCTGAAGTTTACCTGCCTAGTTACCAGGGCAGAGTCTATTTTTTTCTGTGGATTCCCTCGGTTTTTTTCCCAACTCCAAGCAAAAGGGAGGTTGGGGGCAGACGGAAGAGCTTTGCCTTAGGTAAGGGATTCCCAAGTGATCTCTTCCCTGGAAAAGGGTTTGTTTTATATCTTTTAAGTACACTTGGGTGTTGGCAGTGAATTTATATTTTTTTTTCTTTGATCTCAAGGAGATTGAGATAGCCTGTCTGCTGGGAGTGCTAGAGACAGGTTTTACAGTGTTGATTCTGTTAGCCCCTCCCCCTCATATCTGCATACAGAGTGTCAGGTTGGGGGATTGAGCCATGACAATGGAGAGAGATAGGTCCCTTATAATGGAGTCCACAAAACCAGGAAACCAGGAACACATCTAATCTTGTGACAGGGTGATGCTAATGAGAAGGATCTATCTGAAGCATAAATGAGTTGAATAGGTAGTCTCCGAGTTTGCCTAACAGATCAGACTCTGAAGGTAGGACAGGTATTTTCCCTCTAATTTGTGTATTGCTCTAGACTTTGGGCAGGAGATTTTCATCCAGATTCCTAGAGTCAGATAGAACAGTACATGCCCAATAGCAGAAACTTAGGTGTCTAGGGAACTTTTAGAGAAATGTAGATGACAAGTGAATTTAGGCAGCTTCAGAGTTAGGATAGCATTTGTGTAGCTGTCTTATGGATCACAGTATTGCCTAAAAATGGGGCTCAAATGCCTAAGTACAGTGAGACATCTTGGCCAAAGCTTCCTTCATGGATTTTAGAGTTAGGCTGAGTCCAAAGTCTAGAACGATCAACTAAAATTCAGGATTGTTTTGATTTGGAGTCTGGATTTAGACTCATCACTAATATGAAGCATTAATTTCCTATCATTCATTATACTGCAGGCAAATTAGTAAAATTAATACATTTAAGCAAGTTCAAATGCTTGAGGCTAACATTGGCTCCAAGGAGGCAAAAGATTCCCTATGACTTCTGAACCTGAACATACAGAATTTCCAGTTCTGCAGTGACAGAACTAAGCTTCAGTCATTAATTGTGATTAGCAGCATTTCAGCTTATTAAGTACACAAGCATTTTCATAATGAAGGTGCACTTCATTCACTTGCCTTTGAACCCTTGCTCAAACTCACTTCTTCAGAGTTAAAATAGCTGGGCCTGTCCTCATTCTAAATGCAGGGTAAGACTCTTGGCTCGAATCAGCATTGTTTCACTGAAGTCAAGGGAGCTACACCAATTTACAACAGCTCACAATTTGGTCTAGTATATAAATACAAATATTTTCACACTTGAGTCTATTCCTATTGAAGGTTTCTTAATGTTTGAGTAAAGAATGAACTCAACCTGAGAACACTAAATTGATTTGGGATTAGCTGAGTACATAGAAATCTAAAACAAACTGATGGGATGAGATAAGCCCAAAGAACAGTAAAAGGCAAGATTTACTTTGACATCAGGCATAGCAGGTAGGCTTAGATGGTTTGACTACAATAAAAAAAACATAATGTAAAATTTGATTTTACAAAACATAGTTTGAAACCCTGGGCTTTATCAGTGATTGCCTTGACACTACCCAAACAATTATATCAAGATTTGCCCCCAAATTTAGAAAGCTCTGCTGTCTTCCTTATCATTTAAAGTTTTCTCATTAAAGATCCTAATTCGAACTATCTTTACTCCTCATGGAATGAGGATCTTAAATTCGAACTACCTACTCCGTGCCGCGTGTAGCCACGGGCACGGAGTTCGGACTAAGGGGGATTTAAAAATGGCGGCGCCCGGGAACATGCAAATGAAGCCTGGGATATTTAAATCCTGGGCTTCATTTGCAACTCCGCTTGCCCTCATTACCCTACCTAGCTCGAACTAACAAGCTAGTGTAGACGTACCCTTATAATCCACAATATGTGTGATACTTGTCTTTATAAGGTACATTAATAATTTCTCATGCTGCTTCCTAAAGAGGCCTTAGAATGTGTCTGCTTCCAGAAGTGCATTATATAGCTTCTTATGCTCAATGGGCCAGATCCTCTGCAGATGGAAATGGGTGCAGCTCCACATACTTATAGTACCTGTGGATCTGGCCCTATGTCTCTCAAGTGTCTCTAGCTGTCATTGATTTTCATAATGGTGTACACAAATTGAATGCAGGTTGCACCTTGAAAACCAACACTCTTTGGTGTAGCAACAGCCGAGAGTCCAGGAACATAATGGCAGGAGGCCCAGCAGCCCGGCTGGGGCTGGGAGAAGGCAGGTTGGTGTCCCACAGAAGCTCTGGGGCTGGGATTGGAGAACTCCAGCAGCCCACAGCAGTGCAGGGTCAGGAAACGTTGGCCGCCCTCAGCTGCACAGGGCTAGAAAACCCCAGCAGCAGGTGACAGTGTGGATCTGGAGAAGCCTGGCCACCCATGGCAGTATGACACAGGGAAAACCTGGCCACTTACGGTGGCATGAGTCCAGGACTCGAGGCCAGAGGTAGTTGGGTGGACAGTTCAGCTGGAGAGGAGGTAAAGGGGGCTAGAGGCAGGGGGCCGGCTGGCTGGGGATGAGGGCAGGAGACATCTCCCCTCATCTGGCCAACCTGTAATTGGATTTTAAACGCCCTGTATAGCATTTCAAATCTTTTTTTAAAAATTGTGAATGAATTTCATATTCATTAGTGAGGACCTGTTAAGAATGGTTTCTACCAGATTTAGGGGTGTTTTTTTCATGGAGTTCTGTCCATTCGTTTGATTACAGTCTTCCAGAGAAGGTAAGCCTTCTGGATTTGAGTCACCATTGTGTGCTCTGCATTAATGGAGGGAGACCTGAGAGTATCAAAACAATCAAGGATTTGATTTCTGCTCTTTACAAGTGCAACACCATAAAATTGCCCATAATGATAATTATACTCTTGTTCTTTCAATTGGAATTACATTTATTACATCTACTATATTAAATACTAGCCTGATTTACTTTTACTTTTCAGATGGAAGCTCTCTATAATGAGTAGTTCCCTAAGCAATGAATGAAAATGTACTGCTTCTGCAGCACTCACTGAAGCTGAAGGAATTAACTCATTTGTCCTTTCATCAAATTAACTAATATGCTAAAATAGTATATTCCTATTAAAGAAAATTTATTATACTGTGCTTTTGGCAGGAGCATGTTCTACTTAATGACTGCACATTTATTGTCCTGATGAAGATCACTGGATTTGAACCCAAAAGAGCTGGCCAGGCATTCATTTATGCCCTGCATTCAATAGGAAGCAGTAATTATGAAACTAACAACAGTGTTTGTGGGTGGAAAATTTCCACCACTATTAAGCTGTAGGCAGGAAATAGTTCTGTTTGTCATTCAGGACAATAGTGAAAGTTGTAGATTGTAATGGTGGACTAAGTGTGAAGTGACATGTTCAGAGATTATGTCTCTCAAAAGCCAAGCACACATTAAGGCTATGTCTACACTTCAGAGAGAATGCTAATGAAGAGCTCATTAGCAACTTCTTTTGCTTCATTTTCATATTCTCTGCCCGAGGCTTTTTGCGCAGATCCATTTAGCGCAAAACCCCCCTTTTGTGCAAAATCCTTATGCCTCAAAAAAGGAGGTATACAGATCTTGTGGAAAAGGGGGGTTTTGTGCAAAATGGATCCATCTACACTGCTTGTTTTTGCACAAAAATCTCTTGCGCAAAAAGCCTCGGGCAGAGAATATACAAATGAAGCATGAGAAGTTGTTAATGAGCCCTTCATTAGATACTCTCTGCTGACAAAAGCCTGCAGTGTACACATAGACTCAGTGAGGATGAGAGAAACATTTTGGATAAAATGAAATAAAAAACTTAGCATGAACTTATACACAAACTTGAACCAAATCATTTCTGAGAATTAAAAAATAAGTTTGGATTACTTTTGAAAAGTTCATTCTCTATATCTTTCTTTCCTTTCCTTCTTCTCCCCTCCTCCCACTAAGGCCTGGTCTACACTGGGAGTTTATATTGAATTTAACTGAATTGGGTCGATTTTCTAAACAAAGAGTCCACATCACCAAGCCCATTCTGTTGACTTTAAGGGCTATTAAAGTCAATTTTTGTATTCTTGCTTTTCACAAAGAGTAACAATAAATTTGAGTTTGCATGGTTGATTTTAGGGGAGTGCAGATGCAGTGCTGGGAAAGTTAACATTTTTGGTCTCTGTGAGGTGTCCCACAATGCCCCACTGTGACCGCTCTGGCCAAGGCTTTCAACTCTGTGGCTCTTCAGGTACACAAGAAAAGCCCCGGGGTCCCACTGAAGATTTTGTTTTAAAAAATGATGTTTTATTCCTGAGGTATATTTGTCCAAATGTTGACAGTTTAGTACATTATAAGGCCATCAAGAAGTACCAGAATACACGTAATATGTAGCTTTTCCAGAGATGAAGCTTGTAGCATGTAAGTAGGTTTCAAGAGCCCTCATGGCTATTCTGAGATGAGTTCACTGCATTTGAAGTGATAGATAACTCCTTTTCAGCTCTTGACAGACTAACATCAATGAGTAAATATAAACCCAGTGTACTGTGCTTTTTTAAATTAAAGAAAAGAATAAAGGAAAATGAGAAAGGTGTAACATTTTTGTACTACACAAAATTACAATTTTAATATGTAATGTTCAGTACAATCCTGCTAGCTGTTGTGGGCTTCATCCTGCTGCACAGGAAATGGTAGGCAATCTCACTCTGACTTTAATGTAAGTAGGATCCAATCCCAAAATTCATGGATTCAGCTTAATTATATTTCTAGAGCTGCTCAAAATTTGTTTATTTCTTCAAACTGTGGGGCTCTACCACTGCAGATTTCTCCTTGATCAATGAGTCCTTCAAACTTCATCTATATTCGACTGATCACAACACTTATATATTTGGCAATGTTGGGCAAGGAGACGAAAGAAAGACATAGAGAATGAACTTCTACTCTCCCCAAAGCCACTCAAAAAATCATCTGTACAGTCTTTTTTCTCTTGTGTTGTTTGCAGGATTCTGTAACCCCACTAGTCTGTAATCTTCCTAATTATTATTTCCAGACGATCCCTTTTGCTGGAGGTTCCAAGGCCTTGATAATATAGTCAATATAAATAAAGTTGGGATGCCACAGAAATACTTTCTGACAGCATAGTATTGCTCAAGACTTCACTTCTACAAATATTTTACATATGAGTCATCCCACTTAATTAATGTGTGTAAATGTTTGCAGGACAGGGTCCTAAATATGTAATTAATGACTTTCAAGAGCAGTTGTCTAAAGTACTACAGCTTCCAAAGTTCTTACTAAGATAATTAAAATGTTGTAATTATTGAATACTCTAATATGCATAAGGAAAATGTTTGTATGTTTGTGCTCTAATAACTTGGACACTATAAGACCTACCGCAACCAAACCTTCCATAAGATAACCTTTCCTCCAGGAGAAGGTTTTAAGGTACTGTGGGAAGGAAGAAATGAGAGACCGATGCCTCTCCCTGGGGCTGCATGGAGCTTGGCAGTGCAGAAAGAAGCAGCTTCCCCACCATTGCTAGAAGTATAGGGAGGCCCCTCTTCAATACTGCGATTGGCCCGGGGCCTGGAATCCGACCAATGGGCGGGCAAGTTGCTGCCGGGACTCGCTCTAGGCGGAGAGGGCGGGGATGGTGTTACCGCTCAGCTGCCCCTTTGAAAAAATGTCTGGAAGGAAGCGCATCCGGGACCCAGAGGTGAGAGTGGGAAGCGGGAGGGAATGAAGGGGGGGGAGGGCTGGTCCAGGGAGGCTGGACCATTGGGGATGTGTGTGGGGGGGAGGGCAGGATTGGGGGGCTGGCTTGGGAGGGTGAGCTGGTCCAGGGGGGCTGGACCATTGAGAGCCAGTGCGGGGAGAGCAGGATTGTGGGGGGGGGGTGAAGGAAGTGGGGCTGGACAATCCTGCAGGGAGTGAGTGAGAAATGAAGCCCATGGTGGGGGGCGGTCTCCTTTGAGGGACATTGGCCCAAGGGGCACCACTGGATGATGCTGGGTGGGCGAGAAATTAATCCAAGGCGGGGGGGATCCCCCAAATCTGGGCACTGGTCCTGGGTTTGACACTGGATGATCCTGGGGGGAGGGGAGGATGAGAGATGCAGTCCATGGGAGGGGCAGCTGGTCAAGGGGGTGGTGCTGGAGGAGGGACTATAGAGGTGCCAGCAGGCTCAGGTAGTTGACTCATAGTTGCATCAAAAAAGATGGGAGAAGAGTTTGAGGTGTCACCTTGAAATCTCTCAGATTCAGTAGGGCCAGCACCACTGACTGAGGCATCCCTATACCTCAATGAGAATTTGGATGAAAATTTGCAGACCCACCATGCCTATCCCCTACTTCCCTACCAAAAAAATATTAGCTTCTACAAGCTAAATACCATCAGCAAAAATACCATCTGATAGGAAGCAAAACATTGCACTATTGAAGAGGGGCCTCCATATGCTTCAAGCAATGGTGGGGAAAAGTTTTTCCGTTAAAAGCATTTGCGGAAAAGAGTGTCTAGATTGGCATGGACGCTTTTCCGCAAAAGCACTTTTTGCGAAAAAGCGTCCGTGCCAAACTAGACGCGGTTTTGCGCAAGAAAACCCCAATCACCATTTTCGCGATCGGGGCTTTTTTGCTCAAAACAATACTACGTTGTCTACACTGGCCCTCTTGCGCAAAAGCATTTGTGCAAGAGGGCTTTTGCCCGAACGGGAGCAGCATAGCATTTCCGCAAGAACACTGACAATCTTACATGAGATCGTCAGTGTTCTTGCGGAAATTCAAGGGGCCAGTGTAGACAGCTGGCAAGTTTTTCTGCAAAAGTAGCTGCTTTTGTGGAAAAACTTGCCAGTCTAGACGCAGCCCCCGTGATTTGGGGGCTTTCCCTTCCACTGTGCTTTTAATGGCTCCAAGACTCGTGACATAGTTTCTATTGTGACTTTTGTATCTAAGTTTGCCAGGTCAAATAGCTCCGTTTCTCAACATTGCAATGCCTCTTTTTTGAGTCAGAGATTTTGCTTTATGCAGCAGTAGAAGAGTATGGGGGTCTGCCATAATGGCCAGATGTCAAGCACTGGCAGCTGCGGTGTGGCTGGAGGCTGTCAGGACCAACTTCTGTTTTTCTAAATTTTGTTCCTCCGGTTTCCTGGGCAACGTCGGGCAACGCCAGCTAGTTTACATTTAAGGCAGTTGTTTCACTGGCAGAAAATGGGTATTTCACTGGCAGATCATCTTTACTTGTGCAGGGGGCAGGGGCTGGGAAACAATCTGGTACACAATGTATATTTTCAGTTATATTAAAGTTTTGGGATCAAAACTAAGAGGTCTCATCAGGGAATAATAATACTAAGTACTTTTCCAGTATATATTAAACTGCAGCATTCTTGCCATTTTTTTTTACTTGAAATCCAACAAAAATTCCTACAGTTTTACTGAAATGAAGCAGCTTCTGAAAAGGGAATAAAACCCACTGTATTTTATACTCATTTTACACTTAAAATCTGTTTAACAATATTTGTCCAGCTAACTTCTTTCTCTTCTATTGGCAATGGCAAGTACGTAGAACCTCAGAGTTAGACATGCCACAGAAGGAAGATAGCATCTCTGAAATTTTCCGTAACTCTGAAGAAGAGGTTACAAACTTTAGACACATGGAGGTTGGGGGTGCAGCTGAATCGGGTGCCTTTGTGAATGGGGTGAGTCTGAGCATCTGAACCTTGGGATAAGGGGTTCAGGGTTTCTGCCCGTGGCAGCACTGGGGCTTGGAGTTTTAGACCTGGGCATACTGCTTGGGTGCCACTCCTGGTCTCAGCCTCGCAAGGGGCACCAGGGCTTCCCATGGCTCTGCTTCCCATGGACATGCTGACAGATATCAGTGCCTTGTTGTGGCTGGACAGTTCACATTCTCTAACAATTCCCAGAGTTTATGTCCGTGGGTGCTTTTTTGCCCTGGCAGGTTCAATCGTGCCAGTGGGGAAGGAGCCAGACAAAATTGACAGCCTGGTGCTGTATGGTGGTGATTAGGTATGGGACTAACAACCGTTGTCTTTAAAAAACAAAAATGTGTTACAGAAACAGCAGCAGAGAAATTAACCATTAATGTATATGATGGCCTTTGGAAAGACTTGACACAGGTAGGAGTGGAGGAGCTTCATCACTGCCCTAAATGCCAGAGGCATAATGGGAATATGCTAAAGCTCATGAAGCCTTGAGAAACAGTTCAAGCTATAATCTAAGGAATAACTTGTTCAATGCAAGTGATGACTATATTTCCTTTAGAGAAACAACACCTGCCTGAAATTGGCAAATTTGCATATATTGGGGAGAAAGGCGTTTTTTAAAATAATCATATTGACATTGGTCACACAGGTTAATATATTTGAGGCAGACAATGCCTTTGAGAGTGTTCGCAGGCTGATAGACAAAAATAGCACACAGACACACCCATGATAAATCCTTAAGTGATCTACCTTTTCTGCATCCCCACATGATTTCCTCAAGCTTGATTACCATGCAGAGCAGTAGCGTTGGGCAGGTGTCAGTGAAAGAAGGCTGTTTTATGCAACCACGGGACTGGCTGTAACAGGGAGGTAGTATCCCTTTGAAAAAGGAAACAGTCACGGTCTCTGTTCCAGAAAACGTGTATTTGTACGCACATGCCTAACATTGACATACATGATTAATCCTTTTGAATTAACTGAACTACTTAAAGACAAACACATGCAGAAGTACCTAGATGAGGTAAGCATGTACTTTGGGTTGACTAATGGTGCTATCCAACACCAACTGAAGTCAATAAAAAGACTCTCCTTGACTTCTGTGGAGCTGTATTACTCTCCTAGAGTGAGATAAAAAGAATAGGCACCTAAAGGGCAAATAGGCAGCTGGTCGGATTTTTTTGAAAATGCTTCAGTCCCATTCAAGCATGTAATGGACCCTTTTTTGTGTTTAATTTTTTAAGAGTTATGATTTTCATAGAAGAATTTACAATATATATTTTCAGTATACATTTCAGTGAGGTGAAGTATGCACAAACTAGAATATCTGCAGACTGACTTACCTAGCCAAGACAGAAAAATCATATGGGAAAACCCATAAAAATACCATATTTTGAATCTATTTTAAATTAATGTTTTCAACTTGATATTTTGTGCTCACACCTTTGTCTGCCTCTTCTTGCACAGAGGAATTTGCTCTATTGTAAATCATCTGTTACTGGTGCTGTTTCTATGTGCAATATTTCTTATCTCCATGACTTTTTAATGAACAATTGAATAGAGGAATAAATTATCAGTTTTCCTCCAAAACCAATGCTGTTTGACAGTTGCTAATTGAACATAATGGTTTTATTAGTGTATTTGACTAGAATTTAATCAGGGCATGTTATTGTTAGAATAATTACCTTGCTTTGATGGTTCTGCCTTTTCTTTCAGCTGTATAATCTTAAAGGAAGAATAAGAGAGAGAGAGAGAGAGAGAGAAAGGAGACTTATTTTATATTTGTTGTTCAGTAGCTTAATTCTTCTACTTATTAATTCAGGATCAATTCAATTTGACACTGGGTCACACACAAAACCGAACTTGTAGTACTATGTACAAGATGTGAAGAGCCATTAAATATGCATTGACTGATACTCTGCCTGGAGGAGAACCTTTTCAAAATATTAAATATTTTCAAAGGAATTTAATTGATTGTTTTTTCAAAGAATCAATGAAATAAAACCCCAACTTTTAACTGCACTGGTAGATATTAACACTATTGGGCAGAGACACAATACATAAGACCTTTGTCTATTTTTTTTTGCTAAAGACTCATTAGTTTACTAGAAGGCTATTTAAATGACCTTGCCCATAAGAAAAAAAAATGTATGCAAAGGATGCTCAGGGAATTCCTATCTATCTCCTTTGCAAGACCACATATGATCTAAAAAAGGCAGTGGAACTTCATCTGCTCTTTCATTTCAATGAACAGAGGAGAAGCAGTCATGGACACACTATTAAGTGAGACTCCATGCCCTTCGCTTGCTGTTCTCTATGGCATCTATCTCATGGCTTGTCTACATTACAAATGCTTTGCTAAAACAATGAGAATTCCTGTGGCATCTTAAAAACTAACAAATTTATTTGGGCATAAGATTTGGGGGTAAAATCCACTTTGTTAGATGCACTCAAAAGCTTTGCTGGCATAGCAATATATGGAGATGCAGGTTGCACCAACAGAAGTAGATATTTACTAGCACCACCTCACCATCTCCTTGAACAACCTAAGCTATGCCAAATAAAGGACTCTTTTCTCAGCATAATTGCATCTACATGAGGGCTTTTACCTACCAAACTATGTCAATTTGGGGTGTCATATGTCACACTTTTGGCCAAAAAAACCTTTGTAGGCTAGACTAAACCTCAATAAGAACCTCCCAGTAATGAACCACCAATTCTACTTTGCCCTGTAATGTGCTGAGATACAATATCTTGGGGACAAGAGCACTGTAAATAAAAAGATGGTGGCTGCAGCATGAAAGTGGGACTTTAAGGGTGTGTCTAGGCTACAGGGTTTTTTTGAAAATAGTGCCCTCTTTTCGAAATAACTTCACCTGTGTCTAGACTACAGCCAAGTTCTTTTGAAAGTAAATCGAAAGAACGCAACAGTTTTTTTGATCACGGTAAACGTAGACTCTCTTTCAAAAAAGTGGCTCGCTTTTTTGAAAAATCTGCTTGTAGTCTAGACGCTCTCTTTTGAAAAAGGCTTGTAGTCTAGACGTAACCTAGGAGCTTTGGGCAAATAAGCATGATGAAGGCCACCTTAACTGCAGTCCAGTTGCGGAAGTAGTGCAGCTGGGAAGACTGCATGGGCATTTCACAGACTGCAGAAGGATCTATTTCCCCAAGCTATGTCACTATCACAGAGCCTATTTATTGGAAGTTTTGCCAGAAGATGACAATTTTCCCATTTTTCCTTGCAGAATTTCTATTTTAACTGTTATTGTTTCCATTTTATGGTTAATTTTACGATTTATGTGCCTTTAATAAGTATTTACATTATTATTTAAACATCAGCTTTTTCTTTACAGACCCAAAAATGGGAGCTAATTCATATTGTCAAGTTGTTTGTTTAACAGAGTTCGCACCATATTTCATGATACCTGGAAACTTACTTTTGAAGATTGTATTTTTAAAATTAAATCCAGTATTTAATTCAGTTCCCTACATCCCTTTTGGTTTGTTTATTTTTATTTACACCAAATACAACTGTATAATGGTCACATGTGGCAAATGCTGTACATAAAAACATAAGAAGGGCCATACTAGTTCAGAAAAAAGGTCCATCTTGCCCAGTATTCTGTCTTTCAACTGTGGCCAATACCAGATGCCCTAGAAGGAGTGAACAGAACAGGTAATCACCAAGGGATCCCTCTCCCGTCATCCAATAGCAGCCTCTGACAAACAGAACTTAGGGACACCATTTCTACCCATCCAGGCTAATAGCCAATGATGGACCTGACCTCTATGAATTTATCTAGATCTTTCTTGAACCCTGTTAAAGTTTATATCACTTGATGCACATGCAGAAAATGCTCAGATAATGTGTTGTTAAGGGTAGTATAAGAACCTTGAATACAATACACTACAATAAAAAAGTTTGTATTTTTGTTTAGGGTATGGATTAAAAAAATTCTGGAATAGAATTTACTATATTAAATTATGGTACAAAATAAAGTTTTATGTTTTTTTTTTTTGCTTAAAAGGTAGTTTAAAACTGAAAATTGAACAGACCTTTAATTACAGAGATGCATTCATGAATCTACATGTACATTTTATTAGTTGTTTGACATAGCAAACATGTGTAACAAAGCTAGCTGTGAATGCTGAAAACACCACACTTTTCTTGATTTTTCAATAACTGTAGTGATGCTAGGTGAATTGTGTACTAACAAAGCATTCTGCATACCATTGCCTAGCAAATAGATCCAGATCTTATTTTATTATTTTCTCTATAAAAACATACCCCAAAGAAATTCCATTGACAAAAATATTTTTTAAGAATATTAAGATTGCAACATGAAGACAGGAAAAGCCAGTTAAAGTTGCAACCTTAATTGTGACCCAGTCTTTAGTTATAACTCACTATTTTACCATAGTACTTCATAGTCTTATACTGCATGGCTATTTCAGGATACCAAAGGTATCCCAAAATAGCTGCTCTGCATCTTAACATGCCACCATTATTTCAAAATATTTTTTGACATCCCTTATTCCATGAAGGGATGTCTCAAAGTAGCATGTTACTTAAAAATTTGGTGCTTTGTAGATGCGCCAAATTTCAAAACAGCCTATTTTGAAATTAAATCGAAATAAGTTACGCAATTTGCATTGCACACATTGCATATCTTATTTCGAGTTTAGCATGCTGTGTAGATGCACCCTTTGGGTGTGTCTAGACTCCAGAGTTTTTTTGAAAAAAGTGGCCTTTTTTCGAAGAAACTTCCCCTGCGTCTAGACTGCTGCCGTGTTCTTTCAAAAATAAATCAAAAGAACGCGGCAGTTTTTTTGACCGCAGAAAACCTCGTTTTACAAGGAAGAACACCTTTTTTCAAAAGTGCTCTTTCGATAAAAGGCACTATATAATGCAAACTGTGCTTTTTCGAAAGAGAGCATCCAGACTGCCCAGGTACACTCTTTCGAAAAAAGCATCTTGCTTTTTTGAAAGTACTGGTTGAAGTCTAGATACTTTTTTTCGAAAGAGGCTTTTTCGAAAGTATCTTTTGAAAAAGCTCTTTCGAAAGAGGCTTGCAGTCTAGACGTAGCCTAAGTGTACAGGATGGATGAAGAATGTGGGAGAAGTGTCCAACTTGCATGTCAAAGGAAGCTATGGGCTTGTGTGGGGAAAACAGTATGCACACATATAATTAAAGACCGTGTATAATAAGGGTGGCCCAACAAAATTGCCAGGCCCCTAAGCAAGATATGTATGTGGCAGCAGTTTTGTGCTTCCAGAAGAGGCAGGGTCTCAGGACAGAAGGGGTAGGCCTGGGTGCAGCTAGCCCTCAGGAACACCTGGAGCGCACCATGCCTAGTCTGCCAACCTCGCCCTCCCGCCAGCCCTGTGAGCTGCTTGGAGCATGCCACGCCGTACTCTGACAGTGATTTAAAGGATCCATGGCTCTAGCTACTGCACCTATGATGTTAGCAGAAGCCTCTACAGCAAGGAGTCTTGAATCACCAGGCCCCAGGGCAACTGTCCTCTTTGACCCCCCCTCCTCGCCATCAGCACGCCTGATTGTAATGCATATACAGAAGAGGATAGAATTAAGGATGTTCAGGAAATTTAATGTTATCATTCCCTTTCCTTTTTTTACTGCAGTCTACGTTAGATTTATGAATGGAATACAAATGGTTGTTAAGCTGTGTTGCCATCAGGAGGGAAACCTGAGGACATGAATAGAAAAACAGATTTTTTTTTACCAGCCATTTCTTGATGGGCCAACATCAAAACAGCACAATAGATATGTTTTATATTCTTAAAGATTATACACGCTGTGTAAAGAAAAGAACTGAGCATGGTGTTAAAATTGTTTAAAAGAAACATCTGGTTCCAGTACAATTTCAGCCTTTATAAAAAACAGTTGCTCAGCATTAATAATGATGCCCATTACTGCCTAAACATCTGTTGGTTGTCTGTTTGTTCTTAAAGGAGACAGACAATTTTTTTCTGTTCTCTGATAATGTGAGCCCATCAAAGGAAAACCCACTGATATTGAGCTACATGGAAACTTGCAGCAGATTTTTAGTGATAAAATAACCATTTTCTGCTTCTGCCTTTGGTTAGCAGAAATACCCATTTCATAGCTGTAATATGACCCACTAATTAGCTCCCAAAGTTTCCAGTTATGATCTACAACATTTCTGGGTAGCAAGATTTCTTAAAATAAACTTACTGAAAACCACACATTGAAAAATAAAAACAACTAAATTTAAACCACCTTTACTAAAATTTTCTGTTGATGTGTTGTATGCATAAGTTTATGCTGATCATGATCAATTTTAGGACAAACTACATGAGCAGGATTGGAAAGTTTGGACATATTATGGAATACCAGCAAAAAATAAAATTAATTAAAATAATCAGGGATCTATCTGATAATACTGAATATGCAGTCAGAGTTGGTAATTCTGATCAACTGTACACCTATATTCCACCCTCTTGTAGTAATATTTGGCCAAAGTATGCCTTGCTAGGTATAATTTGAAAACACAAATTTTGCTATCATTATTGTCCTGGTAAAATATGTGTGGCAACACTGTTTAAAAAGTCTTACTATTCCACCACTATATAGTGTTAATAGAGAATGTTCCAGAACTAAAGAATGACCAAACTAGTTCCTCAAAGACAAAGAGAAAGCTGGTAACTCAGCCAATTATAAAAAATGTCAAACTGACCTGTTAAATTGCTACTCATTGGCAGGAAAAAGGACTCAAGTGAAAAATCTAGAGCATAGAATTTTGTCCATGGAGACTGTCTGTTGACCTGCTCCCAGCTGGGAGAGCCTTCTCAAAAGAGGAATACTATAAAAAGAAGGCAGACACACCTGAAAGGATGCCTCCTTTTTTCTCTGACCACAGCATTCAAGACAGCTGAACAGAAGAAGCTGTACTGAACTGTGGAGTGGGGTGAGGATTCTGACTGAAGGAAGCTCATCCAGTAGAATTATTAAAACATGGGGAGAGAGACTTTGCTTTGAATTTACCCTAAATGTTTAAGTTAGACATGAGTTGTGTTTTACTTTATTTTTCTTGTAAACAATTTTGACTTTTGTCTCAATTGTGTTCATTTAAAATCTCTCTCTTCCTAGTTAATAAACTCATTTTATTGTGTTATCTAATCCAGCGTGCATGAAGTGTTTGGGAAATGCCATTTGAGAGAACAAGAGTGTGCATATCATTTTTTATTAATTAAATGATGAACTTTAGATAAGCTTGTGTTGAAAGGGGTGGACAGTATAAAATGCACATTTCTGGGTGAAATCTGGAACCAGGAGCATGCTGGGGTTATCCCACAGTATAATTCAAGAGTGGCTGACTGTAGCACCCAGGTCAATGGGAGCTGAGAAATTGTGCTGCTCTGCCCCCATATCTAGCAAAATCTCTCAGCTCCCATTGTCTGGTTTCCAGCCAATAGGATCTGAGAGATTTTTCTGGGGGCAGGGGCAGCACAGAAAGCTTGCCTCCTGCCTTCACCTTCCCCTCCTCCCTGCAGCACAGAGAGCTATAGGGAGCAGCTAGGTGCTTTGAGTAGTGCCTGTACTAAGCAATTTGGGCTTGCAAGGCTCGGTCTGCAGGGCTGTTTTACTGCTGCATACACTTCCAGTTTCAACCTGGATTCTAGGATCCTGCAGAGTAGAAGGGTCCCAGGGCTCAGGCTCTAGCCCAAGTCCTGAAGTCTACAGAACAATCAAACAGCCTTGCAGCTCAAGCCCTGTGAACCCAAGTTGGCTGGTAGGGCTCAGCCACAAGATTTTATTTGCTGTGTAAACATATCTATAGAAAGAATTCCCTGCCCTGAGGACTATACAATATAAAATACACATGAAAAAGGAATTATTATACCCATTTTACAGATAGGGTGTAGCAAAGATTAAGCCTCCAGTTCTGCAAATTTTGTATGCCACAGACATCAAGGATCTGTCCAGTAGAGCAACTTGAGGGCCTAAATGACTTATAAGAAATCTGTGTCAGAGTAGTACTGGACTGAAATCATCCAAGCCCCAGTCTAGTGCCAACCCCAGATCATCCTTCCTCTCAGTTTTCCATTTTCTCTGCCAAAAATCCCAAACCCTATGAATTGAATCCACTGATTCAGACTTTGAACAGACTCATGACAAACTGAGCTAGTGTTTGTTCCAATTAACTCAGCTTCTTTTCTTTCCCATTCTTACTGTTAAATTCCACATTCATTTTAATGAAATCTGTTTGGGCTTGGAAAACTTGTCTGCTTTACAAGAGGTGGGTGTGAGTTTGCTTGCCAGGCAAATTTTCTCAAGCTCTTACTGCTCTAATTATTTCTCAGAAATGTTTACCAAGGGAAAAAATTAAAAATCATCACAGATGGCAAATTAGTGGAAGAATGTTTCTAAAAATAGTGTGTGAAAATGGTTACAAATTGTCTCTTGTTAATCAGCGCATAGACAAGTGGCTAAATATGTACGTTGGCATTTTCCCTGGTTAATTCAGTAGTTTCCTGTTAAGCAGATAATTTGGAATCCATATGCAAATTCCAAATCTGAATGACAGCATCCCTCTTATACTGTAGCAAATAATACATGAATGTGGTTCTAACTTTGTTTTATTCTTCTGAAAGTGCAAGTGAGTTTAGTTGCAGTATAATATTGAACTACATTTTAAACTATTTCTTGTGTATCTCCACATTGTCTCCCTAAAAGCCTACTTTTCAAGTGATTTTTACATCATTCCTTATCTCTAAAAATTATACTACATAGGCAAACCTAATGTCATCATAAATGGATGCAATTCAAGTGACTTCAGTGGAGTTGTGCCCACTAATATCAATGAGGAGTCCAGTCATTTGTGTACCGCTATTATGATTGACTGTAAAGGTCACCAGATATACCTTGCCCAGGAGAAGCAAATAGGCACTATGGCCCAGATGCTCTGCTGGTGTAACTCAGTGTAGCCTTATTGCATATTGACAGGGATCTTATTTCTGGTAAGTTAGGGAATGTTATAGTAATTTGAGGTGAACAAATGTTGTATATTTCAATAGTGTTTGGATGGTCACAGATAATTTGTACCCCTATTGGATTTCCATAGAAAAATATCTGGAAAACAAGCCAAGGAATACGTCTATAGCATTAAGAGTGCCATTTAATTGATAATCCAAAAGTGTCCTACCTCAGAATGAGATCTACTAATTTGTGACATGTATGCATCCTTGGTAGCTATTACTACTGAAGGCAGAACTGTTTCACTGAGGGTATTTTACTGACACACCTCAAGAAACTTTATACAAATAGCATCACTTAACCAGTTTTGTACATAAACTGACATACTTATACTATGCATCTTCCAGTAAATGCTTTTACTTGTCTTCCAACTCTTTTTCTATAATGCACATGTTAACAGAGCAGAAAGTTATTAAGTTATCTATGGAACACTGGAAACATCAGTAAAATGATACAAGCCAGCCTGCCAATGTGTGTGGGGACAATGGGGGCAGTTGCCCTGGGGCACAGCAATAGCAGCAGTGATGGCTGGAGCCCAGGTCCTTTAAATCATTACCAGTGCACTATGCTGCGTGCTCCAGGCAGCACTAAGGGCTGGGGGGAGGGAGTGCTATGCCCTAGCCAGTGCTGAGGGCTGGCTTCCCTCAGCCCCACTCCTTCCACTCTCAGCTCTGCCCCTTCTGGGAACACTGAGCCACCCCTACCCCCTCCACCTTTTTCCCTGGGGTCTTCAAAAGTTGTCTACTCCACTAGATACAGGTGTTGTATTATGAAATGTACTCAGATGAAGTGTCAAAAAGAGCTGAGATATCTGTGTGAAGGTAAGGTAGCTAGGAACAGGGAGGTGGAATTGAGAGGCTCCTCCCACAGGTGATGTTTGGAATTATCATGGGTCCTGCCCTTTAGATTGTGACTCCCCACCCCTGATATCAGCAGCCATGAGTCATCTCTGACTTTTGCCACATGAGAAAGAGAGTTTGACATCATTGTGGAGAGTTCTCTGAAAACATCTACTCAGTGTGCTGTGGCCTCCTTTGTAACACGGGCCATACAACTTTAGTGGATTAATCTCCATTTGAACAAGAGAATACTTTTTATAGAAAAACAACCCGTCTTTATTTAAAAATTGCCAGAGATGGAAAATCCACCCCAAGATGGAGAATACACCCCAAGCCTTGGTAAATTGTCCCAGTGGTTAGCAATCCTATCCTCACTTTCACAACTTTATATTTTTATTTCCAATCTGAATTTGTTTAGCTTCACCTTCCAGCCACTCAATCACATTAGGCCAAAAAGTCCATTATCAACTTTCTGTTCTCTATGTAAGAATTTATATGAGGTGCTCAAGTCACTGCTTGATCATTTCTTTGTTAAAATTAAATGTATTGAATGCCTTAAACCTATAAATATAAGGCATGTTTTCTAATCCTTTAATCATTCACGTGGGTCTTCTCTTAACCCTCTCCAATTCACCAAGATCATTCATGAAGTCTGAAAACCCAGCTGGATACCAGGGTTGCTAACTTTAATGATTCAGGGTAGTGCTGAAGCCAGTCTGAAAAGGTATGAAATTCTCCCATGCTTTAGCAAATATGAGATCTGCCTGAGGGAAACCCATCAGATGTTTGTCTGCCTGTCCCACCTGCCCAGCTCCTGAGAGAGAACAGCCAATCTGGACACTGCAGGAATCAAGCAAAGCTCTGACCTCCTTCCTTTCAGAAACAGACATAATTTGATACAATCTCACGTGACCTTCTCATTAACAAAGTAGGGAAATACAACCTAGATTGTGCTACTATAAAGGTGGGTACATAACTGGTGGGATAACCATTCCCAGAGAGTAGTTATCAATGGTTCACAGTCATGCTGGAAGGGCATAATAAGTGGAGAGCCACAGGGATCAGTTTTGAGACCAGTTCTGTTCAATATCATCATTAATGATTTAAATAAAGGCATAGAGTAAAACGCTTATAAAGTTTGTGGAAGATACCAAGCTGGGAGAGGCTGCAAGTTCTTTGGAGGATAAGATTATAGATCAGCATGCTCTGGATAAACTAGGAGAAATGGTCTGAAGAAACAGAATGAAATTCAATAAGGACAAATGCAAAGTGCTCCACTTAGGAAGGAACTAATTGTCATACCGACTAGGGATGGGAAAAGGAGGTAAAAAATCAAAAGACCAAAAAATAAAACAATCTTTTGGGGGGTTCTGACTTATGATTTTTGAACCTTTGAGTTTGGTAATATTTGGACACAAAATTTCAGCAGCAGTGATGTCGGTGTCAAACAGAAAAGTCATGCCTCTCAACCCATATTCAATATTCTCATTTAGATATCCAAGAATTGCATTATCCCTTTTGGATACAATGCTGCACTAGGAGCTCATGTTCACCAGAATATCCACCATGACCCCCAAGTTTTTTCCAGAATCATTCCTTCAAAGGATGGTGCCTACCAAGCTGTACATATGGCCTTCATTTTTTATTCCTAGATGCATAACTTTACATTTGGCCATATTAAAACCTACATTCTTGTGGGCACAATTTTTTTACATGGAATCTTTCAAACTGTGGTGGTTATAGCCCTGCAGGAGAGTAAATCTCCTTCCTCCTACTAGCTTTTAAGGTGCTGATCCTTCAGAGTACGTCTACACAGCAGTGTTATTTCGGAATAACTGATGCTATTTCAAAATAATACAATCCATGTCTACACTACAAGCAGTTATTTTGATATAATGTCAAAATAATGGTAAGCAGGAGGACTTCTTACTATGACTCCTGTAATCCTCATTTAGGGTGTGTCTAGTCTACAGGGTTTTTTCAAAAAAAGTGGCCTTTTTTTGAAAAAACTTCCCCTGAATCTAGACTGCTGTTGTGTTCTTTTGAAAGTAAATCGAAAGAACGCAGCAGTTTTTTTGACCACGGAAAATCTCGTTTTATGAAGAATAATGCCTTTTTTTGAAAGTGCTCTTTTGAAAAAAGGCGCTATGTAGTGCAAACTGTGCTTTTTCGAAAGTGAGCGTCCAGATTGCCTGGGTGCTCTCTTTCGAAAAAGCAGCTTGCTTTTTCAAAAGCACTGGTTGTAGTTTAGATGCTCTTTTTCAAAAGAGGCTTTTTCGAAAGTATCTTTTGAAAAAGCCTCTTTCAAAAGAGGCTTGTAGTCTAGACATAGCCTTTACAAGGAGTAAGGGAAGAGGAAAGAAGAGTGCTGTTTCTCAGACGTCCTGCTGTGTAGACAGCACCAAAAGCTAAAATAAGCTATTTCTACTTAAGCTATGCAATTGATGTAGCTGAAGTTGAGTAATTTAATTCAGCTTTAGCCCTGCAGTGTAGATGTGCCCTCGGTGAGCTCCACTTGGGCAAACAGTAGCGCTAACGCAGAAAGAGCTCAATTGACTTCAACAGGGTTTCTGTGCATCAGGGCTCACTGAAAGATTGGAGGCTGAAATGCTGCAGAAGGAATAGTCTCTATCCTACATGGCTCCTAAATGCTGCAAGATCTAAAGTTTCATTTCAGAATCCTTATGGCATTGAATGATGTCTGCAGAGACATTTTCTATACTAGAAATGCTATATATAGACTGCAACTATGATGTTTTCCAGAAGTAACAACAGGGCCAAATTCTACTCAGCTTACTAACATGGATTGTTCTGTCATAATTCTCCAATAGCCTCAGTCCTTCAGAAGGCTCTGGTGGTACAGTCGACTAGCATCTGTGCAGAGACTGTGCACAGCAAAAGGCTAAGTTTAGCTATTGTCATAGGTGGTGGAACTAGGTGTGCTGCCCCATTCTCTGGCTTGAAGTGGTTTCTATTTAACACAGGGTTTACAATTTGGTCCTAGGCTCTCAGCAAACTCACTACATAAATGGTTCCAGCATCTCCTGGGTATTGCTGAGTTATGTTACAACCTAAAAAAGCACCTTAAAGTAGTTATTCTGAAAATACTTATGCATATGCTTAACTTTACAGATGTGAATACTCCCACTGAGTTCAAAGCAACAGCTCGTGCATACACTCAAATGCATGTCTAAGGGTTTATAGGAGAGTGTCCTTAAATTGGAGACAGTATTTATAGTCTATTTTCCCCAACAGTACTCAGGAATAGCATAAGGGATTCTCTTTAGACTTTCAGAAAGAGGCCTTTGGACTGAAACTAGACACGGATAGTTTCAACCTAAGCAGTCAAATTCCAAGAAGTTATGAGTATCCAAAAAGGGAGCTATTGACATAGCCTCACTGAGTGCTGCTTGGTGCCTTCTGTAATTATAACGGCTCCTCTGCCTGTCTCTTTCGTGAATTATAAAGTGGTCTCATGAGCAATTTGACTGATATTGAAACCACAGACAAGCAGTTCTTGGAAGTGCTTTAAACATAAACTGCATAGTTTAGTTTCTAGAAATTTTGTAAATATTGTTTTCTAGGTATAGAGAACATCTTAATTACATAGCTACATGAAAGACCAGCACTGCTCAGAAGAGTCATTAAGGTACATAATAAGGTGTTTAAACATGCACATGCACATGCACATGCACACGCACACTGAAATGTGTTAACTCTAATGTCTCTAAATGAAGTCTCTGATGCACATCAGGAGATTCATGCTTACTTTTTGTATGTGAGCAGAAGGGAAAAGACTGAGGTACCATAAAATGCTTGTTAATGACTGTAGCCTAAATCCTGCAGTGGACACTGTCCATGAAGTGCAATCACTGGGGCTGATGAAGTTTACGAAAAAGAAAAGAAGAGAAAAGACCAGTTTAAGTTTCCATAGATTGAGTTTTACCCAAGTATTCTCTGAAGGATAATTTCATTACACAAGTATGGCTGTTCCCAGATGATCAGGAAACCTCGTTTCTCTTTTCTAATATAGCATGCACCACTGTTCCCTCTAAGCTGCATGGCAGCACAGCGTCACAAGTGATTAATCAGCCCCCTAGGCTCCAGTCAGAGGCTAAGGGCTCCCTTCAGGGAGCTGACTAACTGGGCGGGGCTGATTAATCACCCGTGAAGCTGTGCTTCTGCACAGTTTACAGGGAACACTGACATGCACCTTCAGAAAGCTCAGAATTCATGATGATAACAGTGAGGTGTAGTAATCAGGATTTGCCATGGAAGTGCTATAATTAAAAAGTTCAGTCATTCTCAGTTTATACACAGAACCAGATCCTTACCTAAGAAACAAACTCAGAATTTTCTCTCTCCAGTCTGAGGCTGGAGAATTTTATCATTTTCTTTATGTATGGACTTTTCACTTAAATGCTAGCCAATTAGCCCGATGGGATTTTCAGGTCTCTCCTCCACATTGGTCTTCTCTCCTGAGCATCCGATCTCTTGCTCCATCTCTCTCTCCCCTCCTCCTCCTACTGCCTCCCCCCCCCAGCTCTCCTCTGCCTTCTGCCTCTCTCTCCATCTCTTTCTTTCTCTTCTCCCCCTCCTGCCTTTCACTCTCCCTTTCTCTTCTCCTCCTCCTCCTGCCTCTCACTCTCTCTCTGCTCCATCTCTCTCTTTCTCTTCTCCCCCTCCTGCCTCTCACTGTCTCTCCACTCTCCTCTGTCTCCATCGGGGATGCACGCGCCTGGATGAGTCCGGCTTCCCACCGGCCGATTTCTTCTCCCCCCCCTCCTGCTAGCCAGTTCCTCCTCCTGATTTCCCACAGCCAGCCTCGCTGCCCCCAACTCCCACCCCTGACCAGCTTTGCTTCCCACCGGCCACCCCGCCCCCGTTCTCCCCTGGACAGCTACACTGCCTCTGACCTCCTCCCAGCTCTGCTACCCACCAACAAAAAATCCTGGGGGGAAGAGAAAAAGGGGGGGAGAGGAAAGAGCATGTGCAGACGTGGAGGGGGAGGGGATTGTACAGAGGGGAAGGGAGGAAGAGGAAGAGGTAGGGGAGGGAGAAGAAAGGGGAAGGCACCAATGGACAGGGTGGGGGAAAGACAAATGCCAGGGGGCCAAGTGCAGACAATGAGGGAAAGGGCAGGAGGGGGAGGTGTCAGTGGGAGGGGGGACAGGGTGATGCTGGGAGAGGAGAGGAGAGGAGAGGAGAGGAGAGGAGAGGAGAGGAGAGGAGAGGAGAAGGGCATTGGGGGCTACAGAGGGGAGGGGGAGGTGCTGGGAGAAGGCTTGAAAAAAGGGGTGGGCATGAGAAAGGTGGGGATGGAGCAAGGCATGTGTGAGGGCACAGGGGCATGAGGAGAATGGGGACAGAGAGTGGTGAGGGGGTGGGTATCAGGCTAAAAGAGGGCAAAGGGGGCAGGGGCAATAAGGGAAGGGGGAGGCACCAGGAGGGCGCAGGGCTAAAGGAAGGTGCAGGTGCCAGGGGATTCTGGGGTGAAGCAGAAGGGCAGACACCTGCAGGGGAAGGGCCAGCACTAGAGGGGAGAGGCAGGGCAGGTGTGTAGAGGGAGGTGTTAGGAGAAGGGATGAGGAGGGGGAGCTCACATGATCAGAGTGGGGCTACTGGAGAAGTGGGCACAGAGGGGAGAGAAGGGCTGGTGGAAGGGGCAGGTCTCAGGAGGGCTGAGGGCAGGAGTCAGAACAGCAGAGGAGGGTGAGGAGTTGGGGAGCAGCAGGCACCAGGGGAGAAAAGGTAAAGGTTTATAAAATATTTATTAATAACTTGGTATGCTGCCCATGGCCACTTTGTTTGCGCCCCGCGGTGCAGTTTGGGTTTATGTGGGGATAAACACGTGACTGGTGAGTGGGAGCCAAAACAAAAAAGTAGTCAGTGTAATGATCTTCTCTTAATGTGTTTTAGTAGCTAAATTCTTGGATTGTCATTGCTCATGCAAAGTGCTGTCACATGGGTAAAAATCGGATAAATGTTGCATTTTATTACTATCAGCAGAACTGATTTATATGGGGCCTGTGTGTTTTGTAGTCTTGCCTTAATCTTTGTATTCATGCCTGTCAGTGTGAGAGAAGCTATTTGTATAAGGTTGCTTGCATATACAACCACACTTAAGTTGAGGCCCTCAGCATGCTCTGGAAGTATCAGTGTGGCCCCTGGGGCTTCCAAAGTTGAGTTGCCCTAGCACATCCCTGACAGGTGTCTGTCTAACCTGGTCTTAAATATTTCCAGTGATGGAGATTCCGCAATCTCACTAGGCAATTTATTCCAGTGTTTAACCACCCTGACAAGCAGGAAGTGTTTCCTAATGTCCAAGGTAAACCTCCCTTGCTGCAATTTAAGCCCATTGCTTCTCATCCTAACCTCAGAGGCCAAGCAGAACAATTTTTCTTCCTCCTCCTTATCATACTCTTTTAGATACTTGAAAGCTGCTCTCATGTCCCTTTTCAGTCTTCTCTTTTCCAAGATAAACAAGGCCAATTCCTTCAGCCTTGCTTCATATATCATGTTCTTTAGACCTTTCATCATTTGTGTTGATCTTCTCTGGACTTTCTCCAGTTTCCCCACATTTCCTGAAATGTGGCACCCAGAACTGGACATGATACTCCAGCTGAGGCCTAATGTAGATGGCTCATGCCCTGCCTACGGTACATGAGACTGGGCGGTTTAATTTCCAATCCTCCTGTTTATTCTTTTCCTAAGCCAGGAGGGCACGGTAGTTCTGATGGGGACTCTGCAGGAAGGGACTCTTCCGGAAACCTTGTGCAGGTGTTAAACAGCTGTCCAGACTGCCCTAGAGGTGACTGCATTTCAGCGTGCTTAAAGAAACACAGCACCAGCAATGTACAGGAGAATGGCTCCTGGGTATGGCTTGCTCATGACTGCTTCAGTCCTGTTGATGGGCCTCAGCCTCTTTCCTTCCACTCCCCCTCTTTGCAATGGTGCTGTAGACTCTGGGGGAGAGGGATGGAGGCAGGCAGAGGTGTCTCCCTGCAGCAGATGTAGACACGTCTCTGTAGGTCGCAGGCATCAATCGCCAGATCATCGCTTGGAGGGATCTCCGGGCATGTCTACACTACAAAGTTAGTTCGAACTAATGGACGTTAGTTCGAACTAACTTTCATAGGCGCTACACTAGCACTCCGTTAGTTCGAACTTAATTCGAACTAACGGAGCGCTTAGTTCGAACTAGGTAATCCTCATTCCACGAGGATTAAGCCTAGTTCGAATTTACTAGTTCGAATTAAGGGGTGTGTAGCCCCTTAATTCGAACTAGTGGGAGGCTAGCCCTCCCCAGGTTCTCTGGTGGCCACTCTGGCCAACACCAGAGAAACTCTTCTGCCCACCTCCCGGCCCCGGACCCCTTAAAGGGGCACGGGCTGGCTACGGTGCCCGTGCCAGGTTCAAGCCTGCCAGCATCCAGCCAGCAGACCCTGCACCTGGCACAGATCGAGCCACCCACCCGATGCCCCCCAGCCCTCCCCCTCTTCCCGGGACCAGGCTGGCGGCTCCCGGGAGCTTGTTCGGGAATGCAAGAGGCGGACACACCGCCTGGGCTAGTGCAGACATCGTGGACCTTGTCCACGATCTCCGCACTAGGCACAGGAAAGTGGCCAGCTAGGGCAGGAGAGCTGCCAGCCTGGCCTCCCAGGAGCAGGTGTGCATGAAAATCAAGGTGGTCCACTGAGACCCCCGACCCTGAGCCCTGAGCTTACAATGGCCGTCCTGGGTCAGACCAAAAGTCCATCTAGCCCAGTAGCCTGTCTGCCGACAGCGGCCAACCCTAGGGACCCTGGAGGGGATGGACCGAAGACAGTGACCAAGCCATTTGTCTCGTGCCATCCCTCTCCAGCCTTCCACAAACCTTGGGCAGGGACACCACTCCTACCCCCTGGCTAATACCACTCCATGGACCCAGCCTCCATGACTTGATCTCACGTTCCTTTAAACTCTGTTCTAGTTCTAGCCTTCACAGCCTCCTGCAGCAAGGAGTTCCACAGGTTGACTCTTTGCTTTGTGAAGAACAATTTTCTGTTACTAGTTTGAAGCTTGCTACCCATTCCTTTCCTTTGGTGTCCTCTAGTCCTTCTTTATGGGAACTAATGAAGAACTTTTCTGTATGCACCCTCTCCACCCAACTCCTGCTTTTAGAGACCTCTATCCTGTCCCCCCTCCGTCTCCTCTTTTCTAAGATGAAAAGTCCCAATCTCTTTAGCCTCTCTTCATATGGGACCTGTTCCTAACCCCTGATCATTTTGGTTGCCCTCCCCTCTCCCATTCTCTCTCTTCCCCTCTCCCACCTCCTTTTCCCAGTCTCCCCCAGTTTTGTTCAATAAAGACAGATTCCATTTTGGAAGACACGTTATCTTTATTTTGTACATCAGGAAGGGAGGCTAGGGAAGGGTAAATGGAAGGAGGTGAGGGAGGAATGGGGTACGAGCCCCCGATGGGGAAGACTGGGCTGGCTCTGCGGGCTTCTGGGGGTGGAAGCTCTCCTGCAGCGCCCCAATTGCCCCCTCTCCCCAGATGGCAGCCTGCGGCAAGTGCAGCCGGGCTGATGGCCGAGTGGTGTGATGTCCCCAGTGAGGGTAGTCCGGGCAATCCAAGCCAGGACTGCTTTGTAAGCGGGGCACCCCTGAAAACTGTCTGTCCGGGGTGGGGGTCGGGACCCTTTAAGCACAGCCCTCGGCTAGCCTGAGACAGCAGCTCCACGCTCTAAGTCCTCCTCTGATGCCCTGCCGGCACTGCTTCCGGCCATCCTTAAGCCCGGTTCAGGGTCCACTTAATGTGGACATGCTAGTTCGAATTAGCAAAACGCCAATTCGAACTAGTTTTTAGTTCTAGACGTGTTAGTTCGAATTAGCTTAGTTCGAATTAACTAATTCGAACTAAGTTAGTTCGAATTAGCGCTGTAGTGTAGACGTACCCTCCCTGCTGATCCTCTCCTAAGGCTTTCAATTAGCCAAGGGATTGTAGGTCACAGGCACCCACTGCCATCTCCTATTCTGTAAAGTATACCCCTTTAGTGTATGGGACCTTTCTATCTTTCTTTCTTCTGGGATAGAGTTGCAGTTGCAGTTGCTTGTTGTTGCATGCCTTTAACGTTCAAATACATGGTTTGGCCCTAAACCTTGTCTGGCCTGATTTGTGATTGTCAGTCCAGCAGTGATAGATACATAACACCAGGCCGAATTTGGCTTCTGTGGGGGGATAGGCTTTGATTAATTGCTTAGGCTCCACAGCAATTGCTTACCTAAGTCTCTCGGGTAACAGCTTAACCAACTTGATATTTATAATATATGCCGCAATGTACCGAAATTTGTGTGTGTGTGTGTGTGTGTGTGTGTGTGTGTTGTACCAAATAAAAGCAAACAGGATCTTATGAGGGGGATAAGGCAAAAAGCCACATTTATTGTAAAGATAATAATAAAAACAAAGAAAAGATAGAAGCAAACAACGTTGTTTAACTACTTATTCCTAACACTACTTAACCCTTATACACTTGTATGTATATTATATATATATATATATATATATATATAACCATTCATTCATACATCCATTCATTCAAGTTCTGTGTATAGTTACCAGCCTGGAAGTTGCTTGTGACAGGATACTGGCCAGGTACTCTGTACACAAGTGATGGTAGTGGGGAGCGAAGTCCTGATCAGATGCGCATCTGAAGCTCCTGGTGGGCTGGCAGCAGAACCTTGGACTCTGATTCCATAGTTTTTTAGTCCAGTTCTTATAGGAATTTCTTCCTATGCCAGTCTATGGAAATTGCTGTATCATGCTGATGTCTCCAGGGTGGCTGCCAGGTGCTCATCAGTGATCTCATCGGGTGGACCTCCAGTTTCTCCACTTGACACCTTTTGGTTGCACTGGCACCTGACGCCTTCTTCAGCCCTTTGTTGCTGTATTCTCAGGCTGGCACCTCTCAGAACCATTCACTCATCATCCAAGCACTCTCTCATACATTCATACAGTATTTTGTATAATAATAAAAGTTGTAGTTACAGAAAGTTTCTGGGTGGTATTGCTTAAAACATTCTCTGAGTGCTGAATAAAGTTACAATGTTTTAAAGAGAACAGGCCTCAATTAAGTAACAATGCCCTTAAGTCAATTACAGGGCTTGGCTCCCATAGCAGAGTTAGTGGCTTGACAATGCATTGTTACAATGTATCTCTGCAATGTCAATTTCAAGCAGCCCCTTGCACAAGCTTGAGTATGCCTTGGAGCGCAGGGGGGAGGGGGGGGGCTGTTTCTGGCTACATAGGATTATATTCTTAACAGTTAGGATTATATTTTTAACAGTTCTAAGTTACATGACCTAATACATTATATTCTAAAGGGACAATAATAATAATAAATCTAAACATTTAACAATCTTAACAAATAATAATAATAAGAAGAAGAAGAATTAATAATAAATCTAAACACTAAGTTGTGGGGAACAAATTATGGGGAGTCACTTCCATTTGGAGGAATCATTTTTAATACATTAATATGTTATCCCTACATACTCCCCCTTTTGACACTACGATATCTGGTATACTCGTAGTGTCACTTTGTATTTAATCTGTTTAAGAGAAGGTATCGTGAGGCAACATGTGTTTGATTGTAATGTAACAAATGTTCTTTTTTTTATCCAGGTTAGGTGACTTGCCCAGAGCGAGAGAAAATAGTGATTTTATCCAGGGCAGCTTGGGCAACAGTTTGAAACCCAATTAACAGTGCATGAATGTATGTGCTCTTATCCCACATAGTGTAGGCATCTTTGCATTTAGCCCTGAAAACAAAATTGGTGGTGTGCCTCAGTTTCCCTTTTCACATCACACACCAATTTTGGAATTCCCCTTTCTCAGGTGAGAAGCTTGAACACTAATTACAAGTACTAACAGTAAAATACCAGTGTTACAAGGCTTTTGAACATACAATGTGCTATTGGGTACATTTCTTAACCATTTCCAGGGTTTTGGTATAAAATCCTGCACATTGAACATTGTTACATTGTTAGTAACTGCAGTACAGTGGTTATGAAAGTTAGCATAAATAGCAGGAACAAATCCATCCCAAGTGTACACTGACAATTTGGGGTTTTTAGGTTGAAAAATCTGCAGCCTTCCTTGGCCACATAGGTCTTGCCCCATTGCCCTGTGGTTTCAAATGCAAAACTCCCTCTTCCAAAGACAAAAGGCCTGACTGGGTGTGCCTCCCCTGGGAACACTCCTGTCCCAAACACACTGACTTCCCAGCAAGCTGATCATACCCAGTTACTTGGTTGCCAGACTGCTTCAATTCCCTGGCTGATTCTGCCTCTTCTGAAACAACCCTCAGTCCCTCTGAGATTTCTCCACAGCCATTCACACTGGGTTTCTCTAAATGCAGTTAAAATGTTTAATGCTTATTGAACCTTTCCTGCCTAGTGCAGATTATCTTTAACACAGTATACTAGCTAGTCAGACAGACAGACATGAGACAAACACAAAACATAAAACAATCTTTGTTGCAACAATACATCCATGGTGTTGTAGGGTATTTAGCTGGTACCAGCTTGTCCTGATTTTCTGAAAGACAAAACAAGAACATACTTCTACCCCTTTGGGGGTGGCATTATTATTTACATACTTTCTCTTTTTATTTTACAAATATGCTTTCATGTCTCTTTGCTTACAATTACTCCTATAGTTAAATATTTTTGTTTTGTAGCAAAACAGGTTTCAATGGTTTTTACCCCTTCATGTGGGTGAATTACCCCACTGTGTAATTATTAAATTTAGGAGGTGTACTTTAGTTTATCTCTTTTATACAGCAGACTAAGTTAGTAAGTTTCTGCTGTGTTAGGTTTATGAATAGAGAGTAGCCAGGAAGCATTATTACTATAATGCTGGGAGGGTTTTAAGTGTGAGATGTGTTTCCAATGATTATTTTAACATTTTAAAGGTTTTTCTTTTTTAAAAAAGAAAATCATGTACATATTACAGGGTTACTTATGAACATTAGCATCAAATAACAAGTAGCCCTGTGGATCTTACCAATAGGTGTTTAAGTATCCTGTGATAGCATGCCTTTTATTTAGACAACTTAGCTTTGAGACCAGTGTGTTTAAAACCATCTTGAAATTTTTCCATATGCAGACCCCTTTTTGTTCTGGTCTCAGGTAGTTTGCTAATCAAACTATTTATTTACCTGCCAAATTTTTTTTTGTGTGCTGCCAGCTAGGGCATTTGCACCACAGACACTTTCTGGCTTGCTTTTAGATTAAAAGCTGTTTGTAGCTTTGTCTTAAAAAGGGACACAATAACTTTTGCCAGAGATTTACAGTTTTGAGTTTTTACTTTAAGTTCTGCTTTCTCACACAGCAACCTGAAAAGGAAATTACAACCTGTTGTGGCTCCTGAAGCCTTCACAGGATTTTGATTTGTTTCCAGTTTTTACCTCCTTCTACAATATACATTGCATGTTACAGGCAAATGTGCATTCTTTGTTTATAATGTTATTTAGCCATATTAATTTTTGCATTGGGTGTAACTATTTCTTTTATGCTCACTGAGTTTTAACAAACCAATTTGTTTTAAGCATACAAAACAGTTTACTAACCTACAAAACAGGAGTTCTGGATCTTAAAAACTTCACCTACTATTTACACTATATTTACACACAGATACATGCATATATTCTCTGAATATTTTTAACACTATTTTTACATACCTGTACAAAGATTACATTTACTTTTATTCATTTGGGGGTACTTAAGTTCCCAATAGAACCCCCTTGAAGTTTTTTAGTTAAATTTGCCTGGATTATTTACAGACACTCTTTTGGAAAAGGGCCCCTTTTTCCTTCAGAATGGCTGCAAAGAAACCAAGAATTTTTTTCCTATAACATTTTAGCATTTTTACAACTGCTTAATTTCCTCCAGACTCTGTAGAGTTAACTTTTCTATGTTTTTTTTTCTTTCTTTCTTAAAACACTTTCTTATTTCTTAAAATGAAAACTGGCCTTGCTTCAGATATTACTTCTTGTAAGTATTGTTTTAAGAATTTAGATTTACAGTACCTGTACTTACTGCTTTTTCTTAGTTCTACCACAAAGCCTTCAATCTATCTTTTGCCTGCCTGCTTGTCTGGGCCTGATCCTGTTTTTTTCTTGATGAATGGCCCTTTTCCATGGACACAGGCTTTGTCCCATTACCAGTTTAGCAAGGAGGGTGGCCTTGTTCACTAAACCCCACACCTCCTGGTCCTTTTTTTTTTTAAAGCATATTCCTGAAAACTTTGAGAGTGCTACTTTAACTCTCAGTACCCATCCTTAAGGGAATCTAGCTGTGTCTGGGTACTGAGGGACAGACATTTCCACCTTTTTGCTTTTGCAGCAGAGGCTTTTACATTTTGCAGTTTCCTATTTGAATTTTTATAATTAGTTAATTTGAGGAACACCTTATTACAGGTTTTATAGGAGCCAAACTGAATCTGTGTTTTCTTTTCCCTTTTTCTTTTGGGTTTAGCTTTTCCTGCAGAGAGATATTTTTTTTCTTCTTTGCAGGTAGCTAAGTGGAGGTAACTGTTATTACATGCCTCCCATAATAGCCAAATTGCTGCTGCATCTTCTTTGGCAGCATTAGAAGGTTTGTACATGAGGATATACTGTGCCAATCTATCCTCTAGGTCCAAAATATTACAAACATCTTCAAGGGCTTGTCCAAGGACTTGTACCCATATCTCTGAAGGATTTGTTTAAAGGGTGTTATTTCTTTATAAAAGGTGAGGTTTGAGCTCCTTCAAACTCTATTCCTCCCTCTGAGACCGCTTTCCCTGGACTTTTCTTAAACATCTTTAATACTTTTGTGGTTTCCTTTATCACCCCTGAACCCTTGCAGCGAGTGACACAGCCTAGACTATTAATTAATAATCGTAGCTTCTTTTTACAGCCTAAATTATTTTAATAATTGTAGCTTCTAGTTACACAGCCTAGATTATTCCAGTGAATAATCGTAGCTTCTTACACAGCCTAGATTATTCCAATAATAGTCGTAGCTTCTTTTTACAGCCTAAATTATTTTAATAATTGTAGCTTCTAGTTACACAGCCTAGATTATTCCAATGAATAATCGTAGCTTCTTACACAGCCTAGATTATTTCAATGAATAACCATAGCTTCTATTTACAGCCTAAATTATTTCAATAATTGTAGCTTCTTTTTACTATGAGCTCTTTTGTGAAGCCTCTACCCTCTGGAGGTCAGCAGGCTTTGGTTAACCAAAATAAAAAAAAAGAAAAAGAAAAAAAAATAGAACTGCTCTTTGTAGTCAGCTGTGTGCACACTAATGTTCACAATACCTGAGGCTCTTTACCAATATTCCCCCTTTCGCATTCTCCACCAAAATGTTGTACCAAATAAAAGCAAACAGGATCTTATGAGGGGGATAAGGCAAAAAGCCACATTTATTGTAAAGATAATAATAAAAACAAAGAAAAGATAGAAGCAAACAACGTTGTTTAACTACTTATTCCTAACACTACTTAACCCTTATACACTTGTATGTATATTATATATATATATATATATATATAACCATTCATTCATACATCCATTCATTCAAGTTCTGTGTATAGTTACCAGCCTGGAAGTTGCTTGTGACAGGATACTGGCCAGGTACTCTGTACACAAGTGATGGTAGTGGGGAGCGAAGTCCTGATCAGATGCGCATCTGAAGCTCCTGGTGGGCTGGCAGCAGAACCTTGGACTCTGATTCCATAGTTTTTTAGTCCAGTTCTTATAGGAATTTCTTCCTATGCCAGTCTATGGAAATTGCTGTATCATGCTGATGTCTCCAGGGTGGCTGCCAGGTGCTCATCAGTGATCTCATCGGGTGGACCTCCAGTTTCTCCACTTGACACCTTTTGGTTGCACTGGCACCTGACGCCTTCTTCAGCCCTTTGTTGCTGTATTCTCAGGCTGGCACCTCTCAGAACCATTCACTCATCATCCAAGCACTCTCTCATACATTCATACAGTATTTTGTATAATAATAAAAGTTGTAGTTACAGAAAGTTTCTGGGTGGTATTGCTTAAAACATTCTCTGAGTGCTGAATAAAGTTACAATGTTTTAAAGAGAACAGGCCTCAATTAAGTAACAATGCCCTTAAGTCAATTACAGGGCTTGGCTCCCATAGCAGAGTTAGTGGCTTGACAATGCATTGTTACAATGTATCTCTGCAATGTCAATTTCAAGCAGCCCCTTGCACAAGCTTGAGTATGCCTTGGAGCGCAGGGGGGAGGGGGGGGGGCTGTTTCTGGCTACATAGGATTATATTCTTAACAGTTAGGATTATATTTTTAACAGTTCTAAGTTACATGACCTAATACATTATATTCTAAAGGGACAATAATAATAATAAATCTAAACATTTAACAATCTTAACAAATAATAATAATAATAAGAAGAAGAATTAATAATAAATCTAAACACTAAGTTGTGGGGAACAAATTATGGGGAGTCACTTCCATTTGGAGGAATCATTTTTAATACATTAATATGTTATCCCTACATGTGTGTGTGTGTGTGTGTTTTGCTCAACAAAAAATCCTGGGTGGTGGTGGGCCCCGCCAAAACTGTTCGAACTGGGCACCACACTTCCTAAAGCCGGCCCTGCTCCCAACCAGCCCCGCTCCTCTCCCAGCTGGTTCCTCACCCCTCAGGCCCCCGATCAAGGGTGTCCAGGTTTTTTTTACCCTACCCTAGAGATGTACACGGCCGGGGGCAGGGCTGTGTATGTCACCGCCCCCCTTCGACTCCTGCCATGGCGCTCGGCTGAGTTCTGCGCCGCTCAGCTGGGCCACCACGGGGCAGCAAGCAGAACAAGTGGCCGTTTGGGCTCCCTCGTGGCAGCCCGGCTGAGCGGTGCAGAACTCAGCCAAGCACCATGGCGGGAGGTGAAGGAGGTGGGGCGGTGACGTACACAGCTGGGCCCCACCCCCTGGCCATGTACGTCACCTCACCTTCCCTTCCCCTCCCACTGTGGCACTCGGCTGAGTTCTGCGTCGCTCAGCCGTGCCGCTACGGGGGAGTAAGCAGCGCAAGCAAGCAAGGGGTGCTGCATGGGGACCGTGGGGCCCAAATAGATGCTTGCACTGCTTCCTCCCCCACGGCGGCCCGGCTGAGCGGTGCAGAACTCAGCCAAGCTCCATGGCACAAGGCGACAGTGCCCCACAGAGGTGACTCGTAATGTTACAGCGTTACAGAGTCACAGACATTGGGCTACTATATATATAATCTCATTTGCATGATTCTGGAAAGTGTATATCTTTCCCATCTGCACCTTTCGAGCAAGAAACAATTACAAGTATCTTGCTTTTAAGCAGATTATGAAACTTTCCCCTGCAACACCTTCCTCACATTGCTGCTGAAACTCTTTAGAAAACACCCATTCCAACGTGAAAAATGTACATTTCTGTTAGAAAACCTATGGAAATGTGCAGTTTTCCTCTCATGCCATTCTGCTTCTCCTCTAATTTTCTGCTGAGCCACCTAGCCAAAAGCAAGAGGCCTAGACACCATCTTTTGAATATCCCGTAAAAAAAAAATAGAACAGTTTGTTGAGGCCAGAATTGCCAGACTTCAGTGCCTAAAGCTATTGGAATAAGCAAGCCAAATGGTCTCAGTTATCTGTAAAAACCAGCAGATGTGAAAGAATATTTACAGAGTCTACTACAATGTTTCAGGTGCAGCACAATCCTTCATGATCCTTGCTTATAAGCAAATGATAATACACTTTTTAATAAGATGTTTTCTTCAGAAGTGTTGTTGCAAATACACATTAAAGAGAAATAAACTATAATGAATGAAGAATATATTTGCTTAGTCAATGCACAAGTTTCTGCTGTGACCATATCTGATTTTCAGAGATGAAGATTATTTAAGTGCGTAATGATAGGCATTTAAACTTAACATTTTGTCTTTGGAAGTATAAAATCAGGATTCTGTCCCAAGTGACTTCTGACCCCTTAATCACATTACCCATGAGAGTGCCTGTTGGGCTTTATTTTTCTAGGATTTTTTCTTTGTTGCAAAATACACACAATACAAGCAGCAGAGGATTTAATCACTCTACATAGAATGCATAGCTCACATAGTTTTGCAGCAATATTTTTGTCTGTTTCTTTTCCCTGTTTAAAAAGCAATTCACCAAAATAAAATCCCACAGAAATTCTCTGGAGGATTGTAGTTAAAATGAGAGCACAAATCATTGTTCTGTGTGCATTTAGAGCAAAGGTAGCTTTGCGAGAGCCCAGGAGACAAGTTGTTAGATCAGCAAATCTCTTACTGCAGTTGGATGTACTTTCAGACAAGCTAGTATATCGTATCTATTGAACTCTTTGGATTTCCTACCCCAGTGACACCATATGTCTTTGCAATTACTTCTATACAAGCAACCATATTGCAGTGAGTGAAAAGAAAAAAAAGGGAGGAAAAAAAGTCAGGTAACTCATACGGAGCTGAACAGTATTACAACAGAGTGTATCTAACTCAAATCCTCTGTTATTTCAATTGTACTTCACAAAGATAATATTTTGGGGGTACATTTCTAAAAAGCGTGAGGTCTGGCCTCCATTTTGCATTCACATTTTGGTGCCACAAAATGAATGGCAGTTGCAAGAGGGTACTTGTATCTCTAATCATCTGCAATTCAGCTGCATGCATAAAAATACAAAAGCAAGTTCTGAGGTTGCTAACACTGCAAAAGAGAGACTGGACACCCTAGACAACTAGACTTCACAAAACTGGTTTAAATGTCAGATTAACAAAGCAAAGAAACAAAAGATGATGTATCTCTTTTGAAATACTTTTGGACTACTCGTTATTAAAATATTTGCATAATCAGGTTTAGAGATCAATACTATAAACAGGACTTCCCTCTACAATGATTTAAAGGGTAGGGTGAACTCCTGTCTCCATTGAAAATTCTCATTGACTTCAAAATGGCCTGACCTTTACTCCCATATTTTTAAAACGTTATTGAAGATAGTGTGCAGCACTACTAACATTATCCATGCTCACATAGTGTGGCTTTGTCTTCCTCTTGTGTTTGAACCACATAAAAGTTTCTAAGCGTGTGAAGACTTGGGGTGTCTCTTCAGGGTTTTTATGAAAAAAGTGACCTTTTTTTAAAAAAACTTCACTTGCGTTTAGACTGCTGCTGTGTTCTTTCGAAAGTAAATCGAAAGAATGTGGCAGGTTTTTCGACCGCGGAAAACCTCATTTTTTCAAAAGTGCTCTTTCAAATAAAGGTGTTATTGAACTCAAACAGTGCTTTTTTGAAAGAGAATCCAGACTGCTTGGGTGATCTCTTTCAAAATAAGCTTTTTTGAAAGATTATTTCGAGAAAGACTCTTTCGAAAGAGGCTTGTAGTCTAGACGTAACCTTGGAGATAACCTATGGTTTTTTTAGCTCAGGCAGTAAATTCCCATTCTTTTGAGGCACAAATATGTAGAGTTCAGCCATCACAGCCTTAGACTCATCCAACAGTGTTGCATTGTATGAATTTTCAACTTATTAAATAAACTAAAATTTATGAAAATAGTGTATCTATTTTACCCAGGTAATAGATGTGTGCCATAATTACTGTTTTGGTTCATTGCTTGTTTTGGGTTATTTCATAACCTTTAATGTTTGCTTTACTTGAGGTTTTTATTGACATAGATAGTTTTGCATTAAATGTGAAACTGTAAATTTTGGCCGGTTTTTCTGAGAAAATTTATGTTAGACCAAGTTAAAATGTTAATGAAATGTCATTAAAAATGGTATCGCTAAAACCTACCACATTTGCATTTTTTTTCAAAAATGACCCATTTTCACAAAACAAAATTAGAAAGCCAACAACTTCAGGTTCTTTTCATTTTGTTTGGGATAGTTCTCACAGATGTCCTATTTAGCAGTTTGGGAACATTAATAGCTGTTGCTAAAAATATCTTTATGGCATGGAGATTCCTGGGGATCTGATTCTTACCTGTGATGTTCTGATGTTTGTCACTGTATGCACCAGCAACTTGTACAAGATATGCTGTAATGCATAGTATGTGTGTCTGTGGCATTTGAAATGAGCAGGTAAGCACAAATGTACCATACCTAAACTTGCAGCTCTAATGGTTAAAACAGGAATAAGAGACATTTCCATGAAAAGAGAGCAAAATGGAAAAAAAGACAAAGACCAGTATGGAAGAACGAAGCATTTATTTGGGAGTCATGAGCTGAAGAAGGAGATCAAGAGAGGATGAAGATGAGAACAGAGATGTACATGGGGCAGAGCAGGATTTATTGTTGAAGGTAACAAGAAATTTGATTCCAATTAGCGGATGTAACGGAGCAGCAAAGGTGCTTGGAGAAGGAAAAGGTTAATATTTTTCTCTCCTCTTGCGTATAAAAATGAAGAATACCTCTGAGAGCACAGAATGCTGTTTGAGGTCCTCTGTCATTTGAAGGTTTAAATGAACTATTTTCATGGATATGCTGGGAATGACTCATGGAAAAGAATGAACCATCTTTGTGGCTTTTACTAAATGTTTATTACAAAGATTCTAGGGTTTACTAATGGAAAGCATTTTTTTTATACAAAGCTGAAAAGTTCTCAATCATGGACTGAGTGTTACTGGTTAGGACTGTGGCTGTTATAATGTAACATTCCCCACTCCCCCAAAGTAAGCAACTCATGAGCCAGCATATCCTTGTGGCTGGCTGTGGGGTTGCTGGGCCTTTTCCTTCACTGCCTGTTGCTCACAATGACCTAGCTCAGTGGCCAGGTGATTTAAATGTTTGGTCTCTTTTTGAGGTACTCAAAGACCCAAACACACACCATCTTCAACAATAGTCACAAATTAACATTAACACAAGGTATTTTGCCCCATCAACTGGGATCAATTCACAGGTCTTCGCAGTCTTATTGGAGCACTCTCCAGGATTTTCCCTGCTGGAAGTCCAAGTACAACAAACCACAATTGCTTTTCCTCCCCCCTGCATTTCTATTCAGATCCTTGTTCATCTTGAGGAACAGCAACCCCAGGATTGCCTCAGTGGAGACTAGTCCCTATTCCAGGGGACTACCACAGATAACAGCACTACACCATGGCTCAGCTCTGGATCCACAAACAGCTCAATTACCCTTCTCCACAGACAGTCCCAAACTGCTGAGCTACTAAGCATCCTAACTGTTTAAGTCCTACTCTCAGCACAAGTGTGTCAGGACAAGGCTAGGCTAATTAATAAAGGTTGGCCAGTCCCAGACCTTCTGGCCTTAAAAGAGCAGGCCATCCTGTTACAGTGGGAAGACCTATCATTGCTTCCACGTCCTTTATGCAAAAAGCTGTATAACCCCATTTCTTTCTCTCTCTTTAATTATTCATGCAAGTAATCCTCAGTATTGACACCTGATCTGTTAGTCAAAGGTAACATTTCTTGTAAATTTATAAATTGAGAGATCCAGGTGCAGGATACTCCATATATTGAAGTGTTATAACAAATGTAGATCCTAATCACGAAGTTTGGTCCACAAAGGTAGACCTTTACAATTCTATGAAGTACCATTGATTTCAATGGGATTCTACACTAGAAAGAGGTACATCCTGTAGAACAAGCTGCAAGAGTAGGGACTTGAATAGTAATGAGTCTTCTGTAAAGAAGTTGCACACTATTTATCTGCCAAATGAAAATATACCTTGTGAATAGTCCTACAAGTAAAACATGACTATGTACATCAGTGGCAGGCAACCTGTGGACTATGGACCACATGCAGCCTATCGGGGTCTATGTGTAGCTTGAGAAACATTTTGTTTACCATGCACAGATTATGCTGGTTTTCATCCACATTGTTAATACTGATAGGGAAAAAACTAAGTGACACTTGAAAAGGAAGGGCACATGAAGTGAGGCCCATGCTGATTGCATGCAACATGGACTATGAGAGCCAAGCACTACCTCTGCATCCAATCAAAGCACTGGCAAAGCTCAAATAGCACAACCCACAAATTCTAGGTACATAAGCACAATTAGCAAAACTACCCTATTCCGAGAGAGCATCTTGATTATGACAATCTTGCCCCCACTGAGATGAAGGAGAGCTACTAATGTGGCTCACTCACTAGCCTAGGTTGCATACATTCACTATATTTATTTAATGGAATGTTTTAAAGACTTCCTCTTGTATGAATAAGAGGTACATTTTCAACATGGTCTATGGGGAAATTAACTGTGAACTCCCTTTGATGGTACTTGTGGGAGTTCCATGATTAATTATCCTTTTTACACCCACTCCATAATCCCCAAGAAAATTAACCCACAAAGTTAAAGCCATATACAGAATAGGAAAACATGAACAGCCTTAACAAAAAAAAGCTATCGGACACCACCAGGAATACTTTTATATACAAAGAATAATAAATTAATGAGCCTCTAAGCAAAGTTATTGAGGCAAATGTGCTGGGGTCATTCAGGAAACAATTAGATGGTATCCCAGGGAATAGACTGTTAGTTACTTTATATTATGTAAGAATTGGACTAGATAATCTTAATAGCATGAATATCAATTTTCTGCAAATAAAGACTAATCAATCAGTAACAGGGGCATATACAGCATGACTGATGACATTATAGATTTTTTTTATGGTTGAGATAATCTATTTTCAAAGCATTGCACAGTAGCAATCTGTTCAAATCCCAAGTACTAACATTGCTCATCATGAGAATATAAATTATTCTAATGGGTTAGCTACAAAAAAGCACCAAGATACTTTCTAGGTGATTAATATTTTATTAATTTTCATAAAAAGAAACAATAAAAATACAAAAAAGTTAATGACTTACAGCTTGTACTTGTCACCAAATAACTCACCTTTCACAGGATATACAATAAAATTATGTAATGTAACTTACAACTTGTCAAAGCTGCAAGAGCAGACAATACAAAAATCAAACAATATTACACAGATATTTAACATGTTAGGATGCGGGAACCAAATAAAAAAAGACATAGGCAAATAGGTACAAAAGGGAAGATAGGACCAGGGGATAAGGTGATCTGTCAGAGAGAAAGACTTCTGGCATTACTGTCTCAGAATTCTTCAACCAAATGTATCAATACATTCAGTACAAATTTCTCTGATTTCATATAATTGCTCTCTACATCGATAACCTATTTTCCTTTTGATGCTAATTCAGTCTGATCTGAGTTATTCCTCTATTCTAGGCATACTCCTTCCAATTTTATAAAATCATGTGCTTGGGAAACATTGAAGTGCTCAAAAACCAAAATCTGTGTGGTGAAATTAAACCCAGTGTAGTAGGTACATAACCTAGGATATAATTTTTATTTGAAATATAAGAACTACAGTGATAAAGTGGCTATGACTGTTCCAATCAAGGATATGAAAGGAAGTTGAATAACAATTTTTTCAGTATGTTTTCATCTTGTATCAAAATTGTATAAGTGAAACACACCAGATAGCTACTCCATATCAGAGTTTATAGAGCAGGAGTGTCAAACTCATTCCAATTCCCTGGTAAACCTCATACTATTTATATTCTTAGAAAGTACACGGAGACTTTGTTAATTATTTGTATTGTGGTTGTGCTCAGACTTTTCCGGGGCATTTGTCAAACACAGGTGATGACATCTTTCCAGCTCCAGTGGTCTGACAGTCTATACACATACAAACCAGATGAAGGGATGGGAAAAAGGAATGCATACAAGCAAATGACCAAAATAAAAAGCAGATACACATATTGTTAATTCCACTTCCCTCACCTCCCTGCAACTGTGTTTATGAATGGAAATTCTGTAAACAGACAAATAATAGAACAAGATCCCTACCCTAAAAATCTCCCAGCCTAAATAGCTAATACAGAGAATGGCAGAGGGGATGCACAAGGCCCAAGTGAATGAGCACATAGTTTTAATAGTTCCATAGATAGTTTTTGTAGTTGTTGTTGTATAAATTCCTTTTTGAAGGTAAAACTAAGGTATTTAGGCCTCCTAGGCATGGGGATAGTTGAAAGAAAAGAAGATGGAGACGTGGTGGTCCAGGCTGGGAAAAATGAGGATTGCAGAGGTCAGGCATGCTGATGGGGGAAGGGACACAAGACAACTGCCCTGGGGCTGAGCAATTGAAAAAGGCCAGGGCCTCCCAGCCACTGCTGCTATTGTAGCAGTAGCTGCAGTTGGAGCCCCAGGCCATTTACTGAGGGCTGCCTGGGGGAACACAGTGCAGTCCAGGCAGTGATGTCCCAGCCCTGCCCCTTCTACCTAAGGTCCACCCCTTCTGAGAGTGCAGAACTGCCCCCCCCCCCCCACACACACACACTCCTCACATCTTGTCCTGGAGTCCAGCAATTTTCAGCCCCTCCCTCCATAGAAGAAGTGGCAATGAAGGGGAGAAGGGTGCAAAAAACCTAATAAATCATGCTGATTAGAAAAAGTGAAAGGGGTTAGGAGGTTGTGGGGGATGGAAAATACAGACATAGCCCTCCCTAGCTTGCCTCACAAAAACAGGCAGGTTCAATTACCTGGGAGGATTTCTCTGTGCCATACTATGAATTTTTAAAGGAGGGGGCTACAAAGATGTCCTGCAAGGCAGTAACTTGACCAAGTCAGTTGCCTGTGGGTTTCTTCTAAAAATGACAAGAAAAAATACTTACAAGAGGGTTTTTTTAAACAATTTGAGGATAATCAAATTTAATATTACTCCCAAAAGTGCTGCTTACAGAAGAATGCCTAGAAATGAGATGTCATTTCCAGACTAGCAACAGGATGGACGTTCTAGGGGATGTGACATTACTCAATATTGCCCAGTGGTCCCAAGAAAAACTGGACAGCAAATTATAGTCATTCTGCTGCTTTTCAATTAGTGTATCATACATGTTTTTACCCAATTCCAACAGGGGGGTTAAGTCAGAACACTCTCTCCCCTCAGGCAGTGGTTTTACAATTCTTTAATGACCTTTGCTCTTTGGGGTTGGTTCTCCTGGTAGTATCATTTCTGAAAGCTTGCTTTTCCTGAGCAACTGAAAAGTGCTGAATCAGCTCAGCTGAGAAAGGCAGTCTGGTCAGGATGGTAGGAGGGCCTGGTAATTGCTTTGCAGGCTACATTAAAATACTCCATTGGTCAGATTTGGCTGCAGACTGTATGTCTGAAACTGGTGACACAAGTCTAGACAAACTTATTATTACGAGTTCATGTTCCAAATCTTAAGTCATAATGTCTGTGCTCTTCACACTGGACACATTATTTAATAAGAGTAGTCTAAAAACCCAATTTGTAAATATACCTCTATGTTTATGCAAGAAAATTATGGTTTTAGAATCTCTTTGAACGTGATTGTATGATGGAAAACTGACTTTCAAAATATGATTTGTAAATTTAAAAAGCCAACTAATGTTTATTTTTGTTAATACTTGTAAGTATGGACTTCATAAAATGGCCCAAAACAGGATATCTACACACACAAGCAATGCAAAACCAGTGTTAATGTGCTTCCATAATCCTACTAACAATTCCTTGCACAATCCACAGCTAAAATGTTTGCTACTAGGAATAATCTGGTTGGAAGGTGATTCACAGAGGCCATTGCTGGACCAGAGAATAAACTGCCCAGGTAATAACCACAAAACCCATCACATTCTGTTCCAACTGAGCCCATGCCCAGGGTTCTGGAGCCAGGGGATCACCACAATGGGTTCAAGTTTCCCCTTGCTAGCTGCAGCGCAGACACCTCTCCCTGAGCTGGGCTGGCAGGCTTGCCTCCTCCCCCTCTCCCCACCACCCAAGGATCCCAGAGCTGTGCAAAGTGAGTTCCTTCTTCTTATGCTGCTCCATCTCCCATGGGGCCAGCCGGGACCAGGAGTATTGAGTGAGAGGGGTAGATGTGGAAAGTTCCACGGGGCCAGGCCTCAATTCCCACTGTTCCCATTGGCCAAGAACATCAAACTACAGCCAACAGGAGCTGCAAGCAGCCAGACCTGTGGATGCTCAGGTAAATAAAACATCTGCTATCTGCTTGGATGTCTCCGGATATGTTTCTACTTCATCCTTACTGACCTTGACCATTTAAGAATGCTACAAATGCAGCTCACAGGTTATGGTGGGAGCAGCCCTACTTCCTTCTGAATCACTGTGAATTAGACTGTTTCAAACACATACACAGAAGAGCCTCCATTTGTTCCCTCAGTTCATCACTTTGTCTCCATAGAGCAAGGCTGTGATCTGTCTGAGTGATCTGCTCTTCAAAATAACTAAAACGATTCACAGTAAGAAAACACAAATCCATATAACACATTATTGCTGAACGCATTTTGCATACAGTGGTGTCCTGCAATATACCTTAACTAAACCATGTTTAGTTTCTCAGATTGTGCAATAATATCAAACTTTGCATAGAATGATCCGATCAGGTCTATGCTAAAGGAAGGCACATGATTTAACCATGTTGGTTGAAATTGTTTTATTATATACTATGGCCTCACAATATGGTAATTTTCAAAATGTGGAAGGAATCTATTCAGCTCCTGAATCTCTTTCATTTCCATGGACGTCTGCTTCATCTCTCTCTTCTTGGCTTGTCTTTTTCCTTTTGCCACAACAATTTCTGTTCCAAATTTTTATCCCCAGAATAGATTGTCATTGGCCTACTGAAGCATATTAAATCTCTGTGTAAGTATTGTTTAGATGATTTGCAAGCTTCAGAGATGATCATTTCTGAAAATTTGCTGGTCTTTTAAGGTTAATAAACTCTGTGCTATTAAGAAAGAAAGAACTAAAGTAGGCATTTGAGCAAGCTTACTAGCCCTTAATATTTCTATGAACATAATGTAAATGCTTATTCTAGTGTTCAGTTTGTAGTTGACCTGAACAACAAAGCCTTCAGTCCCTCCACCTTGTACATTTAGTGTATTTTGATTGTGAAAATATTTCTATAGGTGAATATATCCTGCATTTACTTGTAATACACAACAGGTAATATTATCTTCATTAAAATATACACATTATAGCTGAAAAGAGAATAAAAAAAAACACATCTCTAACTTTCCAAAAGTAGGTAATCAAGTTTCAATCACACTGAATTTAAGTGTGGTTTTTTGCCATCTGCAATTAGTGGTACATGAATTCATGCTTTTGGTGGTTTTGATAGTCAGTCATTTTTATTAGTGTTATTTGCTCATTCCAACAGAGCTCAAATTTTGTCAGCATTTCCACTGCAAACCTCTATTTTCACTATTCTACAACAGCCACAAAAATGTGTTATGGGATGAAACTTGGCACCCAAGGTCTCTGCCTACAGTAGGAACAAAAATTTTAACCACATTTTCTTTAAGTTGGTTTGGATATTTTTAAGTTATAGGAGAGTAATAAAAGAGCTGTTTGTTGCTCAAGATGGATGCTCTTTTGCATTTTTACAATTCAAAACAACTTCAGTTTTTTTAAAAGATTATATTGCAGATTATTTCATAATAGAAACTCACATATTTGCCTGTACAATCAATATAAACTCTAAATTGCTTCAATAAATAAAGCAACTACTTTGTATGCAAGGTAACTACCTTCCCATTCAAAATTCCTTAGGGGGTGTTTATGATATACAAAGTATGTCTCTGCTATAACAAATACTTATCTACATATGTAACTTCACACAGGCTGTCTAGACTGCAGGCTTCGTGCGCAAGAAGCTTTTTGCAAAAGAGATCTTCTGCAAAAACTTTGTGAGCAAGAGCATGTCCACACTTCAAAAGTGCATCAAAAAAGCTATGTGATTTTGCACAAGAGAGCCCCCAGATTCATAGGATGCTCTCTCGCAAAAAAGACCACCTGGAACCACTTCAGGCAGGGCTTTAGGTCACCAGTTGCTTCTCAGGTCTGGTGCTGTAGCCTTGCAGATACACGTGATTAAAGGGACCTCCCTGGACAGCCATTTCTCTGCTGCTGCTGCATGCTTGCAGCCCTCTTTGAGGGACAATAAAGCATCAGCAGTGCCTGCTGTGGTTGCCCTGCGCTTTCTGGGGATGCTGCAGCTTTGTTCTGAGAGTGCCATGGAGCCAGAGTTGCCCCGGTCAGGCAGTGGCCCCACATGGCCATGCTGCAGTTTTTGCAACATTTGCTGCCAGAGCTGCCCCTGGACCCTGAGCTCCATCTGGGGACCCTCTCAGTGGCTGCTCCACTCTGGCAACTGCACCCCACTACACAGAGAAGGTTCTGGAGGCTGGAGACCAATTTGGACTGGTGGGACCGGCTGGTCCTGGAGCGGTGGGATGAGTAGCAATGGGTACAGAACTTTAGAATGAATAAGGCCACCTTCCTCAAGCGTTGCGCCTGGCTGGCACCCGCCCTCTGGAGACGCGCTATCCACCTGCGGCCCGCCTTCCCCCTGCAAAAGCGGATCGCAATCATCCTGTGGAAGCTCGCCACCCCAGACAGCTACCGGTTGGTGGGCAACTAGTTTGGGGTGGGGAAGTCCACGGTAGGGGCCCTCCTGATGGAGGTAAGGAGTTCTCAGACTGCAGACACTGCGGGAGCGGGGCAGTGTTGGATAAGGGGGACCCTTGGGAGAAAGGGGCTGGAGACTGTAGGGGGTGGAGTGAGAATGGGGGGGAAAGCCCTGTCCCCAGGGGGCTTGTGCCGTCCCATCCTGACACAGCCCTGCTGGGGGGCGGGGAAGAGAGTGAGCTCATGGGAGATGGCTTCTAGGAGGCTTTGGGGGGGCACAGGAGAGGAGGGGTACGGGCACCACCCATGGGCTCAGTTACCTCCTGTCTCATTCTCTGTTTTGTGTGTTTGTGTGTTTTGTGTCTTCTTCTGCAGGTGGTGAGGGCCATCAACTCCCTGATGCTGCGGAGAGTCGTCAGCCTGGAGGGCCTGGGCACAACCGTGGTTAGATTTGGTGCCTTGGGGTTTCCCAACTGTGGGAGAGCCATCGATGGGATGGACATCCCGATTAGAGCACTGGACCATCAAGCGGCCCAGTTTACAAATACAAAGGGCTATTTCTCTGTTGTCCTGCAGGTCCTGGTGGACCACTGGGGCCAATTCACGGACATTTTTGTGAGGTGGTCAGGCAGGGCGCACAATGCCTGAGTCTTTAGAAACTCTAGCCTATGCCACAAGCTGGAGGAAGGCACCTTTTTCCCATGCTGGACTTTGTGGTGGGTGACATGAACATGCCACTGTGCAATAGTGAGGACTCGGCATACCCACTAATGCCCTGGTTGATGAAGCTGTATACCAGCCACCTCAACCCCAGCAGGGAGCAGTACAATGCGCACCTCAACCGAGACCAGATGCAGATCAAATGTGCCTTCGGCTGCCTCAAGGCATGCTTCCAGTGCCTCCTCACCCGCCTGGACGTTGGGGAGCACAATGTCTCTGAGGTGGTGGCGGAGTGCTGTGTGCTCCACAGCAATATTGTGGAGCACAAGGGGGAGGTCTTCCTCCCAGGGTGGGGGGGCAAATGCCAGCCGCGAGGGCCAGGCATTTGAGTAGCCCCAGACAGCTGCCACCCGCCAGGCCCATCATTTGAGGGTGTGCAGCCGGGAGGCCATGAGGGAGAGGTTCTCTCAAGCACCCCAGTAATTCTCCCCACAGCCTCCCCAACAGAGGCCTCGGCCTTGTTGCTCTATCCCTTCCCCCTCTCAACACCTCCCCTTGCCCCTTCCCTGACCTCCCAATAAACACACCTGTTTGGTTTCAGAACAAAACAAGTATTTTTTATTCAACATTCAGCAAAGGTGGGCAGGAGGAGGAGAGAATCTGAACTGGGAGGGGACCTCATCATGGTTGTGTGGGTCTGGGGGCCACAAAGGGATGGCAGGAGGGGGTAGAGGCTACAGCTGGGTCCGGGTTGGCAGTGGGGTCAGGAGGAAGGGCCACAGACATCACTTGGGGTGGGGGCATGGGCATTGCTAAGGGATGGCGCAGAGGTATGGCATGGAGAGGAATCAGAGGCATAGCAGGGTGGGCTGGCAGATGGGCAATGGCCATAGGAGGGGAGGCAGGAGGGTGGAACCCAGGAGAAACAGTATCAGGCGAGTGCGCCACCATGCAGGACATGATGCCACTCCAGATCAGTATCGACCCTGCACACCAGCGCCTGCTGGATGTCCCGGAGGATGCTGACGTGCTGGTGCATCAGGTTCTCCTGCTCCCTGGCTCCTCTGTGGGTCCTCCGGACTCTGGCAGGCAGCTGCAGTGGTGTGGTTTGGCCCTCTGTCCTGGCTGCTCTAGCTATGGAAAACACACAAGAGGGAGAGGTGGTCAGTCATCCCTGTAGACACTGTCCTTGAGGCCGTGCTATCCTCAGGGAGCAAAAACCACAGCGGCCCAGAGGAAGGGGATGTCTCAGGTGCCAGGCCACGTATGGCCCTGTCTCACAGGGGCCCCGATGTGCCCAGAGTACCATGCTGCCCGCTTCCCTCCCCTCCCCACATGCACACCATGGACAGGCAGGCAAGGGAGGTGTCCTGCCACAGTGGAATCCCCTCATGGGCAGCCAAGGAGCCAGGAGCAGCCTAGCCCTCCTTGGGGTCTGCACACACAGCTGCAGCTCAGGCTGTGTCCAGACTCAGGGGTTTTTTCGGGAAAAGTAGCCTTTTTCCGAAAAAACTTCCCCTGCGTCCAGACTCAAGCCGCGTTCTTTCGAAATTAAATCGAAAGAACGCGGCTTTTCTTTCGATGGCGGTAAACCTCATTTCACGAGGAAGAACGCCTTCTTTCAAAAGAAGGCGTTCTTCAATGTAAATAGGGCTTCTTCGAAAGAGAGCATCCAGACTCACTGGATGCTTTCTTTCGAAAAAGCAAGCCGCTTTTTCGAAAGTTCAACGTGCTGTCTAGACGCTCTCTTTCGAAAGAGGCTTGCAGTCTAGACATAGCCTCACTGTTCTGTCTGTGGGAGTGGCTGCTGCCTCGCACATGCAGGCATGCATGAGAGCTGTGTGTGACACTCCTCAGTCTGTGTGGGGTTGTGCCTGTGCCTTTATGGCTAGCCTGCTTCCAACCAGGTGTGCCCACCGCCCTGGGGCAGGACGTGTGTGGCCTCCCCCAAGCCTGGAAGCAAGATCCCAGGTGTGTTCTGGGGCTGCCTGCTGTGTCCGTATGCCACACTCTCATGCTGCACCTGATCGCACGTGCACAGACTGCAGCACCATGTACAGCCCGAGTGACATTGGCCCCCTGTTCCCTGTGTGCCCAACTCCCCCCACTCTGTGTGTGTGACAGCTTACCTAAAGATCCCTCCCAGGAGTCCGAGGAGACCTGGGAGACGTCCTGGCTGATGGTGACTGGCTTGGGGGACTGGGTCACAGTTCCTGGCTCCTGCTCCTGCTCCTCCTCCTCCAGGACAACCTCTGGGTGGACAATAACCGGGGGGTCTCCAGCCCGGAGACCACCACGATGCACAGGGAAGAGGTTTCCCACCCCCCAAGAAGTGGTGGAGCTCCACATAGTAGGGGAAGGTATGAGGTCTGGCCCCTGTGCGTGCGCTGCACTCAAAGGCCCTCACGTACCCCTGACAGAGTTCCTTCACCTTGCTCCAGACCTGCTCCATGGTCCGGGCAGGGTGACCTTGCTCCGTGAGGGATACAGCCATGCATGAAAAGATTTCCGCATTGTATTGTTTGGTCCGGGGATCTTAGAGAGACTCCTCCTTGCCCCACAGTTCCAGGAGGGTCGCTATCTCCGGGCCAGACCATATTGGGGTGCACCTTTTGGTCCTCGTGAGGGGTCCTGGGACCACTGGAGCTGCTCCCTGGAAGGGCCAGGGAGGTCTTGGGGGAATTATGGCTCTGCCATGTGTAGCAAGACCAGTGGCAAGAGAGAGCCACGCAGTGAGGTGCCTGCTCTCTGGCCAGCTTCCTGCCACAAGGCTTGCCCAGGGTGCCTGCAGCTTTAAAAGGGGCCAGGAGACAGGAATTATAGAGTTCTGATTACCTTGTATGGAGTGGTCACCAGGGCACCTGTTTTTTACCTAGAGGCCAATTCTTGCGCAAAAGCCCCTCTTGCCCATCCACACACACCTTTTTGCGCAAGAGCTCTGAGGATGTTGCAAAAGCTAAAAGTATAAGGGTATGTCTACACTACAAAGTTAGTTCGAACTAATGGATGTTAGTTCGAACTAACTTTCATAGGCGCTACACTAGCGCTCCGTTAGTTCGAAGGCATGAGCTCAGTTGGGCAGGGGGCCCATGGCAGAGTTGGAGTTGGGTTTTTTCTTTTTATTTCTTTTGCAAAAAAACCTGACTTTTATGCCTTATCACTTGTATTCACTTAAAATGTATATTTTTGTAGTTAGTAAAGTTATCTTATTGTTTTATCTTTTCCAGTGTTTTTGGAATGGAATGTGTGGGGAAACGCCATCTGGGATAACACTGCTGATGCAAATATCATTTTCCTTTGTTGAAATGATGGACCTACTATGATGAATTTATACTGTCTGGGGAGAGTGGGGAAATGTGCAGTACAAGATGTCCATTTCTGGGTTCAAGGCTGAGATTAAGAACATGAGGGTTCTGCCCTGTAAGTAATGTATGCGTGGCTTGCTGGTAGTGTTCAATACTATGTAGCTAGGAGCAAGTTACATGCAGGAGGCTGTTAGAGAGCAGAACTTGGAGAAGTGATTGTTCAGAAGCAAACCAGTGTAAGAGGCATCCAAAGCTACAAAGTTCTGGTGGAACAGCTGTTCAGCCATCCATTGTACCCCGGGGAGTGTCATATGTCTGTTCTGTTCCTTCTCTCTGACCCACCTGGCCATTGCTGGAGGACAGTATACTAGGCAAGATGGACCATTAATTTGGCCCAGTATGGTCATTTTTGTGTATGTGTATTTACTGCCAGCAGTGAAATGTAAGACACCGTGACCAGGCCTGATAACGGTGGGTGGGGAGGAGGGGAGCAGGAGGAGTAAAGTGAACAGCTGTCACAGGGCCTAGAGATTCTAAAGGGCCTGGAGCTCCCAGCAATCACCGCTGTACCGTGGCTCTAAGGCCTGGGGGTGGGGGAGTTGGGGCATGCTCTGGGTGGCACTGAGGGCTGGCTGCCTCCAGTTGCGCCCCTTTCACCTAAGGCCCTTCCCTTTCCAAATGCAGAGCCCCCCCCCCCCCTCCCTTTCCCAGGGGTCTGGCATGGCTGTTGGCTTCCCTGACCAGAACAGAGGATAATTTTGATTCATGGAGATAAGGGTCTGATCGTAGACACTTGAATTTTAATCCTGATTCTGAATCAGATTTCATTTCTGACTGTGAGAGTATATTTACCTTTCTGCTTTCAGGGGGATGACAACCTCTAACTAATTCTGCGCAATGGGGTTACGCTGGTATGGAAATGGCATGGTTGTTATGCCTCTGTTGCCAGAGTATTGTAGATATGGCCGAAATGCAATGGAATTTAAATCTGAGCCCTGGTCTACACTAGGACCTTATTCTGAACTAACCCCCCCAAAGTTGAATTTATATGCAGTGCCACACTATCAAGACCGTTATTTTGAAATAATGGGCCACAGCATTCAAACTGCACTCCTGCTTTTTCATGAGGAGTAACACTAATTATGAGATAGTAATTTTGAAATAACGGTAATGTGAATGCTCCAGTGCTGCTAAATTGAATTTATTGGCCTCCAGCAGCTCCCACAGCTCCCCAGAGTGCTTCACTGGTCTCTACATTTGAGGTTGCGCGTCCACATTAATAGGGCCTTATAGACGTGGCATGTAGAATATCCCACAGCCTACGGGAAAGGGTTCTATCCTGCACCGGGGGACACAACGTCAAATTCTTTCTCCACATTAGGCAGAGAGGTGAATTGAACCTGATCTTCCACATCCCAGGTGAATGCCCTAACCACTGAGATAAACAAAACTTGTAAGGCAATTGACATTGTCTCCACTACCTCCTACTTCTCTTCTTCCAGCTGTTTTGTGAAGACTGACTTTTCTCAAAATGCCAGAAAGTCCAAACAAAATATTTTGTTTTGACATTACCAAAATGTTTAGACTCAAACACTTTTGTTTTGATAATGCAGAACTGCTTCTGTTTGTTTCAATTCAATTGTTTTTCCAACTTTCTGATTTGCCAAAAAACTTTGTGAAAATGTTTTCAGTTTGACCTAAAACAATTTCCTCCCCGGATTTTGCAAAATTGGCAGTGAGCCACAAACTCCCTTATTCACTCGCTTCCAATTGTGTGCACCTAAAAATGTGATAAACAATTTATAAAGAAAACCATGGTCCTTCTTTAAAAAAAAATAGAAACAAAAACAAAAAACAACCTAAACTCAGACATAGCAACAGAACACAGGCCTTACAAATACCTTTGATGTTCATAAGCATGTCTGCATGAGTGTTTAAGTATGACAATATTTTTCTTGTCCCACATTCCAAGAAATATACTTTATTACATGTCAGTAATAATTCTATTGCTTAATTAACATTGTATTATTCTGCACTGCAGGTTACATAAGCATTTGTTTAATAGTCCTTGCTCCAGACACAGCTAGGCTACGTCTAGACTGGCCCCTTCTCCGGAAGAGGCATGCAAAGCAGGCAAGTCAGAATAGGGAAATCCACGGGGGATTTAAATATCCCCCGTGGGATTTAAATAAACATGGCCGCCGCTTTTTTTCCGGCTTGGGGAAAAGCCGGAAAAGGGCGTCTAGACTGGCGCGATCCTCCAGAATAAAGCCCTTTTCCGGAGGATCTCTTATTCCTACTTGCAAGCGCCAGTCTAGACGCTCTTTTCCGGCTTTTCCCCAAGCCGGAAAAAAGCAGCGGCCATGTTTATTTAAATCCCGCAGGGGATATTTAAATCCCCCGCGGATTTCCCTATTCTGACTTGCCTGCTTTGCATGCCTCTTCCGGAGAAGGGGCCAGTCTAGACGTAGCCCTATTGTGTCTTCCTCCTGTTATACAACAGTACTGCCAACTCCATCGTCAAGATTGTCACGAAGCATAAATTACTGGTGAGCAATAGACTACATAGCATTAAAGCTCTTAAATACTTTGAAAGGGAGTTCTTCCATCATAGGTTTATTGAACTGTTTCTTTGACAGCCTGGCTGTTAGCAGCTGGAGAACAGAAAGTGTGGATTATTGCTGGCAAGACTACGATCAGGCATGCCTGACTGCAGCGCTGATACATGACAGAAGAGAAATAGCTGTGATACTGCTGCAGATTAACAGATTGAAGTGGTGGTGTATTGAGAGGGAGGCAGGGGGTGGGAAAGCTCACAAACTGCCAAGAGTGATTCATTCATGGAGCCTGAAGAACAGTGAATCACATGCCAGCCTTGCTATTACCATGAGAGCAAGCCAAAGGCTCCCACTAAGAAGACCAGTAGCATCCAGACCTTGTTTTCAGAAACTTGTAACTGGCATTACCAATCTGCTACCAGTTTTAAAACTCTTGTTTAAAGTCTTCACTCACCTGAGTGAAGCTATTAAAGATGCACCTCAAGTATTTTTTTGGATTCTGTGAGGGGAAGGAAATGATATATCTATAGATCTAGCTATCTTCCATGCACAATGAAAGAGTCCTTGCAACCATATTGCACTGCAGTTCATCATTATTTAGAACCTTGGAAAAAGAATGAAGTTTTCTCTGAAGTTAAATAGGTTCTTATTTAATATCAATGATATCATCCATCCTTAACTGAAATGTATCTACAGTATTTGTTACAAAGATTTTCCTTATACCACAAGGAGGCTCTCAAGCATTCAATGAATGGAGTTAATGTTTTTTCTTTATGAAACTACTGTTTAGCTTACTAAAGATTTTCCCTTTTCTTGATCACTAAATCTTCTCAAATATAAATCCTTAATTATCTATTTGAAGTATTAAAGTATTTGTCCCTTGCAAGCTATAGCCTCATACAACTTTAATTGTTTTTCTAATTCATAACAACTATGGGGCAGACATAAATGTTGCACTTTCTAACCTAGCATCATAGCTCAGATGTATAGAGCTTTTTCTCTCAAGTATAGACACTCTGAAACCCTAAAAGAAGCGCAAGTATCTAAAACTGATAAAAGTAAAAGTTTTTCTACAATATGCATAATCAACCCATGGAAATCTATGCCACAATGTATTAAGACCAAGATGTCAGAAAGATTCAGAAAAGGATCTAATGTGTATTTGAACAAGAACATGCATAATTTAAGACAACAATTATAGGGGCCATTCATTATCATGCTTGTGTGCATAATCCAACTGTTAAACACTTAGCTGGAAAAAAACCGTGAGTGTTCAAATACTGCTCAGATGCTATGGTGTAAAATAAAACTCTAGACATGCTAGTTGTATTCATATGCCATTATTCTAGAGAATACTAGATGCAATCATTTTGTTTTGCAACATTTCTGGAAAAAATAGACTCTGAAAGACCAGTCTGAGGAAAGCTATAGTGGGGGAGTTCTTACTGAATTGACCTACATTAAACTTCATAGCAAGTTTAATCACCTTTTCATGGAAGAGCAAGCCACTGAAATCAACTCTCTGTCCTCTGACAGGCTACTCTGATTTTCACCACGTCCCTAATATGCATTGTTCACATAGCAGAACTTTCATCAGCTCAGAGGACATATGCCAATCCACATTCCTATGCACTTGTTTTCCCCCTTTTGTACAATACATAAAAAGAGCATCTGATCTCTCAAAATGTATTTCTACCTCAACAATACATCTTCTTACTCTTCCTAATGAAAAGTCCCACAAACTCCTCTTGGGTTCTCACAGAGAATCTCAATTATTTCCATCTAATGGAAAAAGAAGTTCTATAGGCTAAATGTAAGTTCTCTGTGATAGCCATGCAAGCCCCACTGCTAGCTAAAGGATTGGCACACGTGTCAATATGCAATAAAATATGGAGAAAAGAAAAAGTTCCAGAAAAATTGACCCTTGGTACTATCTTCAAGCTTCTGACAATGGGAGACTTAAGTAACTGTTTGAATTGAAGAGGAGTGACACTTCTTTCCATCACAGGAAAAGTCTTAGCTATTATTGTGTTAAACAGGATGAAAGGAAAAGTGGATTCCATTCTTCATTAGGAACAAACTGGTTTTAGGTGAGGGTCATTCATGCACAGATATGATTTTCACCTTAAAAAGAGTCCTTGGTATTAGTTTCACAGACTTTCAAAGAGAATTTGATAGTGTAAAAAGGGATACAATGTGGAAAAGTGTTAGGCATTATGGAATTCTGATTAAACTTATCAATGTAATGAAGGAATAACCCCAAATGTTGCAATAAAATGGATAGAAGATTAAGTAAGTCACTTGAAATCAAGACAGGGGTAAGGCAAAGGTGCATCCTGTCTCCATTCTTTTTCTTGCTCGTTCTCGATTATGGACTCAAGTAATGTAAGAATAATCAATACAGTTTAAGGTGCAATCATTTGAGATTATTCTAGATTTTGCTGATAACATTTTTCTACATGAAAATGCTGAGGGACTTCAAGCATGCACAAATGAAGTTAAAGAAATTACAGAAAAGGTAGGACTGTGTTTCAATGTAAAGACATATAAAACCATGGTAATTGGAAGTATGTATTTAAACATCAAAATCAATAGTGAACAGCTAGAGAGGGTAGATTGATTCAAATATTTTGGAAGCACAATAAGCCAAGATGGTACATGGTCTGAGTAAATAAGAATAAGGATTGACAAAGCGAATGCAGCTTTTGGTAAATTTAGGAACATTTAGAAACTTAATACCATATCTTTACACACAAAACTGAGCGTCTACTCAGTCGTGGTTGTAGCCATAGTAATCTACAGCAGAGAACCTTGGTAACTTAAGAAAACAGATGCTCAGAAGTTAGATGCGTTTCATCATAAGTGCCTGTGGAGAATATTAGGAGTGAGCTATGAGCAAAGAAAAATAAATGATGAGGTCAGAAAAATGGCTAACGTGAGGTCTCTATCACAAATAATTTGTAAGAGAAGAAAAGACTGACTAGGGCATATGTTACAAATGGATTGTAACTGACTACTGATTATGGCTCTCAATTGGAATCCAGAAAATCCAACAAGAAAGAGGAGTAGACCTGGCATGATTTGGAAGCATATGATTGTCAATGACATACAAAAAAATTATTTGAAATGGGAGGTCACATGGCAGCTGATCCGAACGCATGGAAAGCATGGAGAATGTGGGGAGCCCGATTTTCTGAAAAGCAGGGATGGACTAGGGTCTAAGTTTATTCAGGGAATAATCTAAGGATAGTGGGGGTGGCACAGATGTTCCAATTTTCTGAGCGCCTGATTAGCCCATAGAATCTTTATATCCAGTTAAGAAGGTATTAGAAAAGCAAACTGAGAAAAGCTGATATGGAATCAGTGACTGGCTGTAGAAGCTCATTGTTTTTACAGTAACTTTGTAGGGTAAGACTGTACATGACATTTGCTAATGTTGAAACTTCTTGAATTTAATGTACATTATAACCCAACATATTGGTTTTAAGTGAGGCTTTTCAGATGGCCTAGAATTTTTGGCAGTCTCTCAGCCAGAGTTGTTAGGCTGAAGTCCTTCCGGATGCCTGACCCAGAAGCAAACATACAATATATTTGCACTTACGCATAATACAATTCTTAATGTAGTGTTCCTTTATTCTCTCTCTCTCTCTCCAAAGACAGTGATATATATTATGAAGCACTTTAAATAATCTTTCTGCTCATTCTTTTAGAAATGAACTCTTAGTATGCAGAATGATAGAGTAATACAATTGAGGGGTCATGTGTACAGCCTAGAAGATTATTCATTTACACATGCTTTAAAAATATAATTGTAACTACCTTGCCAGCTTGGGGAATTCAAAGAAGCAGCACAAAGGCAAGCATTGAAACAGAGATTGCCTGCCTTTCCTGAGCTTAAAAAATACTCAGATTTGGAGGGCTGGACCATGGCTGGGACGGATCCTGCCCCTTCATCTCCTCCAACACCCAGGAATGTGATCTGTGCCTGAATATATCCCATATTTGGAAAGAGTTACTGAGACCAGAACCTAATTGGCAGACCTTCCTGACAAAGTGCAGGCCCTCAAGAACGTACTATGTGGCTGGAACATCTGAGTGGAACCTGAGAAAGACAAAGAGGTGGGATGGCTACAGATGGTTGGGCTGGAGCAGCTGGAAAGGACACCGCTCCTTGGTTGCCCTCTGCCACTCCATTTTCATCAGCTGAAAGGGAGAGCTGATGGCTTTCCAGCAAGGGATCCTAGATATTCATATCAACCTCCAGGTTTACCACCTAGATAAATCCTTACAGAAGACTTCAAGTTTTATGATTAGATTAATTTAGCTTGTTTTGTTAGTTTTTGTGACCACTGGGATGGTTACTTACTCATTTGTTTGACATTATTGACCCTTCTGCTGGTCCCTTCCCCCTCTTGTAAGTAACCCATATGCTTATTGGGAATATTTGTTGGTCCTTGTTTTCCTGTAATTATAAATTGTAATATTATAAAGGCTGGAGGGTAGTCAAAAGTTCACACACCTGACCACTTATGGAGGCACTGTGCACAAAGAAGAGACTACTGGTCCTTAAGAGAGTCACTTAGCCCCTGGGATGGAAGAAGAGCAGCTCTTAGAGATTGGGGTGCTCCAGAAGGGGGAATATATAAAATAGCAAGCCCATTAACTCAGAGTATAGTTAGGCTTCCCTTATGTTGTCACATTAGATAGCCATTAGAAATAGATCTTCTAATACCTTTGTTAAAATGGAAATCAACTATTCCATAGCCCTTTGACAATCATTCAGTATTTAAGGCTATTTACTATTTTGTTTGCACACATTTCTAAACTGTACTGTTCTTAGAGAACTCCAAGAAAATCTTTCTTTTAATAATGTATCCACCTACTGGAAAAGTATGAAATCAATGAGATGAACTATAAAAGCCCTAAATGACGCATTCCACAGCTTCTTGCATTAAAGGCTCAACTTTCAAATGTGTATGGTAAACATCTTGTATTCAACGGGCATGGCTTGTAGGAAGATTCCAGATGAAGTTTCCAGCTGCAGAAAGTTGTCTGCAGTGAAAACAGGCTACTGGAAACAATTACCCATCCATTACAAGTAATAGTCAGTAAGAAACCACAAACAATGTTGCTTTACATTTAAAATAACAGCACATTATTTTTAACAAAGAGGTTTTTTGTTCATGCTTTGAAAAAGAAAGCTTTCCAATGTTCTTATGAAACTCTAAGCAGACAAAATGTCCTATTAAAAAGACAGTTATTAAATGATTAAAAAAACAAAGATAAAGAGCAAAATGAAACTGTCATATTATTCAGCTAATTTACAGATCCTTGTAGAAGCTAATAAAATATGTGAAGATAAAAAGCGACCAAGAAGGAGGTTTTAGCCTGTGCCTTTGAGCACCATAACTCTCCATAATACATATTATAAATTGAGGGATAGAAAAGAAACCTCCACTTACTTCTGGCTGAGACAACTGAATTTAGTCCCATTGATTCAATGATAGTAGGATGGAGTCCTACAAATATGGAAGCTTATAATTTTTTATCCAAATATGGTAATCTTTCCTAGTGTGAGATCATCACCCTACTAAGTGGAGAGGTCCTTAAGGTTTGGTTGTCTGCTCCTCCATGTGGAAGGAGGCTTCAGGTGCCTCTGTGGCACCATTGCTTCATTGTCAGAGATTCTAGTGAACACTTCCAGGTGGCCATACTGTAAGACTGGTGTGAGGGGAATGCAAGTCTCCACTCTGTGGATCTCCAAGGGAATGTAAACTTCTAGAGAGTCAGCTGGCAGCAATACTGGCTCCTCCTTTTGGCACATTTCCTAGGCATTGACTATCAGTCTTTTACCACTGCTCAGAAAAGCTTTCTGATGCCTCCTTCAAATTATTCTTTCCTTCAGCTTATCTTCCTCCTTCCAAGTTCTATGCAGGTTGCTAGAGGGCCCATTGACAGAATCTGGATCAAAGGAAACATACTATCTCCTCCATTCATTCCTTCTGTGAGAATAATCAGCACACTCAATGAATTATGTAAATATTTAAAGGGCAAGACTGTTGCCAACTCCACCCAATCCCCAACACAACTCCTACTTGTGGAGAAACCAGGCACTTCTGCAGCAGTTGTGGTCCCCATTGACATAATGCAATGCCAGCAGCACTGCTTTCTAGGATCCTGCTTTCCCTGAGCAAAGCACGGCATATGCAAAGAGAACACACAGTATGCACATGCTAATGCACACCAATACAACATGTGCATGTATTGGACACTGCCTCCAACTCAGGTACATGGACTTTTCAAAGTTTGACCCAAAGCATTAACAGATGATAAAAATATATTTAAAAAGTTGAAGTCTTGTACAAAATCAGCTTCTATTTTTATTCATATTTCATGTCATATTTGTTGCATGACATCACTGAATGTTACAAAAGCTGACTGAGAAACTTTGCATTATTTAATATGCAGGAACAACAACAGAATGTCCCCAATCAGTGAAAGTAATGTTTTAGAGGCATATATTGCTGGTTTTAAATGGTTAAAATAATGTGACCTACTGATAGAAAACTTTATTTTATTTAAGTTTACTTGTGATTATGGGTAAAATGTCAATCCCATGATGTTCCACTGTTCTATATTTTATGCATATGCTCTGCTAGGCCCATCTGTCCTACAACAGTTGTAGTCCAGCATCAGAAGAATTATCTCTGAAAAGAATGTAAATTCCATGAAACAGGTGCAATGCAAACTCAAAGACACATGACTATTATCAGACTTTAAGACAAATGTTCATCATTTACAAACTTAATTTCTGCTTTAGTAGTTTTTACCTTTCATTTTTGTGGCCTGAAGAATGGGATCATTTCTTTGTGATCATCACAAACATTTAGGCTGTGTCTAGACTGCATCCCTTTTCCGTAAAAGGGATGCAAATTAGACATATCACAATTGCAAATGAAGCGGGGATTTAAATCCCCCCTGCTTCATTAGCATAAAAATGGCTGCCGCTTTTTTCCAGCTCGGAGCTTTTCCGGAAAAAAGCACCAGTCTAGACGCGGATCTTTTGGAAAATAAAGCCTTTTCTGAAAGATCCCTTATCCCTCTTAAAAGAGCGTCTAGATTGGTAAGGATGCTTTTCGCAAAAAGTGCTTTTGCGCAAAAGCATCCATGGCCAGTCTAGACGCGATTTTGCACAAGAAAGCCCCAATCGCCATTTTAGCTGTCAGGGCTTTTTTACGCAAAACGGTTCTTCCCTGTCTACACTGTCCCTCTTGAGCAAGTATTCTTGCGCAAGAGGGCTTTTTCCCAAGCGGGAGCGTGAAAGTGTTTGTGCAAGAAGCACTGATTTTGTACATTAGTGTAGATATCTGGCTTTTGCACAAAATCTTGCCAGTCTAGACACACCCTAGGAGTGCTGTAGAATGGGACCAACTGCTTTTGCTTTAAATTGCATTTTGAACCCACATCTCCAAATATTAAAGGTTAGTTATATTAGCCTGCTGCCCCACTACATTGCTTCTGTTTATTCTCACATCTCTTCTCTTTTAGAATCTAATAAGCAGACTATTCCATCATCTATCTTCACTAAAAAGAAGCTAGTGCTTCAGATAGCATTTAGTGACTCATATTAATGAAACCACAACTGCTTGGAATGGTTTTCATCTGTTGTCTGGTCCAATCCTAATTTTTCTAGTTGTGTTACTCATCAAATTAAGTTCTCTTATGAAAAATCTGCATCACTGTATCATGAATAGACATTTTCCTCCTGCAGCTTATGTATTCAATTATATTAAAACACAGATGCCAATGTTGAAATAACATGCTAGGGTGAGCTATTAAAGTCATGGAAATGAGTAAAAACCAAACAAATCTTCATACATCTCTAGAAGCTAAATTAATTTTTCTTTCCAGAGATTAAAAACATTTGGTTGAATTTGTATCCAGTCAGTCCCTTCCAGAAGCAGATAGAGGATGTTGAAAGTTTCTGGCACTCACACCTATCTGCTGTGTAAGATGTTCTCTTGGAGGAAGCTCCGGAAGTTGACAATAGCACAGAAAAGCACATTAGGTTCTCAGACAGTGAAAAGGGAATGGTAATGTCCTCTAAATATCTTACCGAGATACATCGAGAGTAAGGGAGACTACACAGGTGAAAAGCCAGCAAATATGGTGCCTTTCATCCCACTCCAAAAAGTGACTGGAGTGGGGTGGGCTCTTTTTACCATCACCTAGATTATGATCTCTAGGGGAACATACCTAAGTGGCACAAGATGCTCTAACTGTGATGTGGCTGGAACAGATAATCCTTGATAGAACAATACAAGACAGAATCAGGATAAAGGTCCTAACTTATCTACCTATCTTCTCCTGTGAATCAATCTTGAAAATTCAAATTAAGAGTCATGATTCACTAAACTAATCCATGCCAATGTTTCTAACATTATTCAATTGCTGAACTTCCAACAACCAACCAACCAACCAACCAACCAACCAACCAGTCCTGCCTAATAATCTTAGATTTTCTGAGTTAGTCTCAATAAAAATAATATAATATTACCAAATTTCAATATGGCGTATATATATATATATATATATATATATATATATATATATATATATATATAGACACACACATTTGTGATTATCAATAGAAGCACCTGTTTAGTTTAAAATTAAAAAGAACTAGAAATAACAGAAAAAAAAGAAATAAATATGAATCCTTCTTCTGTTTGATGATGAGAGTAGGTTAATAATATACACTTTGTGTACCAACCCCATACTGAGCTACCAGGCACGGATCAAGCGTTGTGGGCACAGAAGACTACACCCCCTGGGTACGAATTAGTTAATTCGAACTAAGCTAATTCGAACTAACGTGTCTAGAACTAAAAACTAGTTCGAATTAGCGTTTTGCTAATTCGAACTAGCAAGTCCACATTGAGTGGACCCTGAACAGGGCTTAAGGATGGCCGGAAGCAGTGCCGGCAGCGCATCAGAGGAGGACTTAGAGCATAGAGATGCTGTCTCAGGCTAGCCGAGGGCTGTGCTTAAAGGGTCCCGACCCCCACCCCGGACACACTGTTCTAAGGGGTGCCCCGCTTGCAAAGAAGTTCTGGCTTGGAGTGCCCGGAGTACCCACACTGGGCACATCACACCACTCGGCTATCAGCCCGGCTGCACTTGCCGCAGGCTGCCATCTGGGGAGAGGGGGCAATTGGGGGGCTGCAGGAGACCTTCCACCCCCAGAAGCCCACAGAGCCAGCCCAGTCCTCCCCATCGGGGGCTCGTACCCCATTCCTCCCTCACCTCCTTCCACTTACCCTTCCCTAGCCCCCCTTCTTATTGATGTACAAAATAAAGATAATGTTTCTTCCAACATTGACTCTGTTTTTATTGAACAAAACTGGGGGAGACTGGGAAAAGGAGGTGGGAGAGGGGAAGAGAAAGGCTGGGAGAGGGGAGGGCAACTAACATGATCAGGGGTTGGGAACAGGTCCCAGATGAAGAAAGGCTACAGAGACTGGGACTTTTCAGCTTAGAAAAGAGGAGATGGAGGGGGGACAGGATAGAGGTCTCTAAAAGCAGGGGTTGGGTGGAGAGGGTGCATTCAGAAAAGTTCTTCCTGAGTTCCCATAAAGAAGGACTAGAGGACACCAAAGGAAAGGAATGGGTAGCAAGCTTCAAACTAGTAAGAGAAAGTTGTTCTTGACAAAGCAAAGAGTCAACCTGCGGAACTCCTTGCTGCAGGAGGCTGTGAAGGCTACAACTAGAACAGAGTTGAAAGGGAAGTGAGATCAAGTCATGGAGGTTGGGTCCGTGGAGTAGTCTTAGCCAGGGGGTAGGAGTGGTGTCCCTGCCCAGAGTTTGTGGAAGGCTGGAGAGGGATGGCACGAGACAAATGGCTTGGTCACTGTCTTCGGTCCATCCCCTCCAGGGTTCCTAGGGTTGGCCGCTGTCGGCAGACAGGCTGCTGGGCTAGATGGACCTTTGGTCTGACCCAGGACGGCCATTGTAAGCTCAGGGCTCAGGGTCGGGGGTCTCAGTGGACCCCCTTGATTTTCATGCACACCTGCTCCTGGGTGGCCAGGCTGGCAGCTCTCCTGCCCTAGACGGCCACTTTCCTGTGCCTAGTGCGGAGATCGTGGACGAGGTCCACGATGTCCGCACTAGCCCAGGAAGGTGCCCGCCTCTTGAGGTCCAGGGCAAGCTCCCGGGAGCCGGCAGCCTGGTCCCGGGAAGAGGGGGAGGGCTGGGGGACATCGGGTGGGTGGCTCTGTGCCGTGCCAGGTGCAGGGTCTGCTGGCTGGGTGCTGGCAGGCTTGCACCTGGCACGGGCACTGTAGCCAGCCCGTGCCCCTTTAAGGAGTCCGGGGCCGGGAGGGGGGCATAGAGTTTCCCTGGTGTTGGCCAGAGTGGCCACCAGGGAAACCTGGGGAGGGCTAGCCTCCCACTAGTTCGAATTAAGGGGCTACACACCCCTTAATTCGAACTAGCTAGTTCGAACTAGGCTTAATCCTCGTAAAATGAGGTTTACCTAGTTCGAACTAAGCGCTCCGCTAGTTCGATTCAAATTCGAACTAGCGGAGCGCTAGTGTAGCGCCTATTAAAGTTAGTTCGAACTAACGTCCGTTAGTTCGAACTAACTTTGTAGTGTAGACTTACCCCCTCTTCCTTGCTGCACATGTTCCAGGTGGAGTACCCATTTAAAAGGAGGCAGCCCTGAGCCCAGGTCAGTCAGTGGGAGAGAGGCTGAACAAGGAAGGTAATCCATGGTTTACCCTTGCAAGACCTCTGGTGATCAAACCTAGGGACATGGAATATCCACCAGATAAGTCGCCACCTCCAGGCTCTGCTGGAGACCAACTGAACCCTAGACTAGCCCAAAGGAGAGTAAAGTTTATAGACTCCTACTCTGCCCCACTCAGAGAACTACAAAGTGCTTACTGCTTTGCTCTGCTCAGTGCTGCTATTGCCCGAATCACTTGATTATATTGAAGCCCAGTCAGGAGGCTACAGAGATATAGACTCCTAATCTGTCTTGCCCAGGGAGGCAGACTATTTACAGCTTCATCCTGTTCGGGGGCTAATTCCCTAAATCGCTACATAGCTTTGCAGCCCAGCCAGGCAGCTGCAGAGCCACAAACTACTTGTCTTGCCTGCCACGGGATTACCACCCCTTTGCTTCCTAGGACCAATGTCTGTTCCAGCCCTACATGGGTCCCCCATCCCATACTGTATATGTACATCTTAAAAATTACCTATAAATAAATTGTACTTCTTCATGATACGTTGCATTAAAACTTCAGATTCAAACACCATCAAAGCTTTCAGAATGTAGATTTGAATGTTTGGATTAGGCCCATTTCTAATGTAAGCAAAGAGGAAGTTATGTAGGTGGATTTACATATAAAAAATGCCTCCCCTCCCTTACAGCAAAACTGCATTTTATTAACATTCCTCTAAAGGTAGGTAATGTGTTATCCCTGTAAAATGATAGTGCAGCATTAAAAAATATATATGTAGGTTAAAACTGCCATATAAAGATAAAAGAGCTCCTGCTATCCTCAGCTAACCCCAGGAGATTGTTCAGAGAATGATAGATGACATAAATATGTTTAATAAAGGAAAACCAACTGCAAACATTAATACATTTTTTCTCCCCAGCAGCTGACTATAAAAGCAGATACATTAAAAACAATCTCGAGTCTATTGTAAAAACAAAGGACATTTGTTTCTATATGTGAATACAATGCTGGACCATGGTACAGTGAGCAAACCGAAATTGCTACTCCTAAAGACTGCATATCCCACCATTGATTAGTGTCTGGAAACAGACTCATAAATTGCTTATACAGACAAGTAAGCAAATTGCACTTTAGTTTGCACAAGCACAACTCAGTGATTCTAAATCAGTGGTTAATCAGTTTGCATTGCTCACTAGCTATATGTTCTGTACATATACCACAGTCTGAGTAGCTGGAAAGACAACAAATCAAAATACTATGTGTCTATCAGTAGGTCCTGTCTAACATACAAACATGAAAAATGCTCTCGGTTTATTGAATATTTTTAGAAAATTCTTTCTTGTAATAAACCATCTAGTAAAACTCCCATGGATTATATTCTAGTTATCAGTTTTGTATTATATAGAGGCAGGGCAATTTCAAATGATCCATCCCCTTTTGTCCAATCCCAATTTCTAGCAGTTGGAGGAAAACTTCCATGGTTTATATTTTAGTTATCACTTTTGTAATTAGTTGAATATGTCTTTTATGTGCTACTGAGGTCAGATTCCTCGTAAACACAGGGGCTGCGTCTAGACTGGCATGATTTTGAGAAAATACTTTTAACAGAAAAGTTTTTCCGGTAAAAGTATTTCCGCAAAAGAGCATCTAGATTGGCACAGATGCTTTGGGGCAAAAAGTGCTTTTGTGCAAAAGCATCCGTGCCCAGTATAGACGCGCTTTTGCACAAGAAAAATCTCCGATGGCCATTTTAGCCATTGGGCTTTCTTGAGCAAAAAATTAAGGTGCCTGTCTACACTGGCCCTCTTGCTCAAGTATTCTTGCACAAGAGGGATTATCCCTGAGCGGGAGCGTCAAAGTATTTGCGCAAAAAGCACTGAATTCTTACATTAGAACATCAGTGCTCTTGCGCAAATTCAAGCGGCCAGTGTAGACAGCTGGCAAGTCTTTGCGCAAAACTGGTGCTTTTGCGCAAAATCTTGCCAGTCTAGATGCACCCATTGGCTACGTCAACACTGGCCACAATTTCCGGAAAAGCCACGCAAATCAGGTAAGTCAGGATAGGGAAATCCGCGGGGGATTTAAATATCCCTCGCAGATTTAAATAAACATGTCCGACGCTTTTTTTCCGGCTTGGGGGGCTTCCACCCCGAGGAGCCCGCAGAGCCACCCCAGTCCTCCCCATCGGGGGCTCATACCCTATTCCTCCCTCACCTCCTTCCACTTACCCCTCTCTAGCCCGCCTTCCTGATGTACAAAATAAAGGACATGTGTTCGAAAATAGAAACTCTCTTTATTAAACAAAACTCAGGGACACTGGGAAAAAGAGGTGGGAGAGGGGAAGGGAAAGGGTGGGAGAGGGGAGGAGGAAACCTGGGAGAAGGGAGCTGGAAGGGGGAAGCCAGGGGAAGAAGGAGGAGGGGAAGTATAAAACTATGGTACGCCATATCTTCAGTACTGTGTACAGATGTGGTCTCCTCACCCCAGAAAAGATATTTTGGCCTTGGAAAAGGTTCAGAAAAGGGCAACTCAAATGATCAGGTTTTGGAACAGGTCCCATATGAAGAGAAGCTAAAGAGACTGGGACTTTTCAGCTTAGAGGGGGGATATGATAGAGGTCTATAAAAGCATGAGGGTGCATAAAGAGGGTGTGGAGAGGGTGTGGAGAGGGTGCATAAAGAAAAATTCTTCATTACTTCCCATAATAGAAGGACTAGAGGACACCAATTGAAATGAATGGACAGCAGGTTTAAAACTAATAAGCGAAAGTTCTTCTTCACACAGCACATAGTCAACCTGTGGAACTAATTGCCACATGAGGCTGTGAAGGCTAGAACTATAACAGAGTTTAAAGAGAAGTTAGATAAATTCATGGAGGTTGGGTCCATAGAGTGGTATTAGCCAGGGGGTAGAAATGGTTTTACTGGCCTCTGTTTGTGGAAGGCTGGAGATGGATGGCACGAGACAAATGGCTTGGTCATTGTCTTCGGTCCATCCCCTCCAGGGTATCTAGTGTTGGCCACTGTCGGCAGACAGGCTACTGGGCTAGATGGACCTTTGGTCTGACCCAGTACGGCCATTCTTATGTTTTTATGTTCTAAGCTTAGGGCTCAGGGTCGGGATTTTACTTGACCACCTTGATTTTCATGCAAACCTGATCCTGGGTGGCCAGGCTGGCAGCTATCCTGCCCTAAACGGCCACTTTCCTGTGCCTAGTGCGGAGGTGGTGGACGTTGGAGGCTTCCCCCCAAACCTCAATGAGATCCACGATGTCCGCACTAGACCAGGCAGGCGCCCGCCTCTTGCGGCCCTTGGCAGGCTCCTGGGAGCCGCCAGCCTGGTCCCGGGAAGAGGTGGAGGGCTGGGTGGCAGTGGGTGGCTGGCTCGTGCCGTGCCAGTTGCAGGGTCTGCTGGCTGGGTGCTGGCAGGCTTGCACCTGGCACGGGCACCGTAGCCAGACTGTGCCCCTTTACAGGCTCTAGGGCCAGGAGGGGGGCAGACGAGTTTCCCTGGTGGTGCCCAGAGTGGCCACCAGGGCAAGCTGGGGAGGGCTAGCCTCCCAGTAGTTTGAATTAAGGGTCTACACAGCCCTTAATTCGAACTACTTAATTCGAACTAAGCATTAGTCCTCATAGAATGAGGTTTACCTAGTTCGAATTAAGCGCTCCGCTAGTTGGAATTAAGTTCGAACTAGCGGTTTGCCTGTGTAACGCCTATCAAAGTTAATTTGAACTAACAGCTGTTAGTTCGAATTAACTTGGTAGTGTAGACATACCCTAACACGGCTATCTCTCATGGACTAATGAGTCGTAACATTCTGTTATCTTTTTTTGGCTTCTGCTGACACATTGAGCAGATCTTTTCAGAGAAATGTCCACAATGACTCCAAGGTGTTTTTTTGTTTTGTTTTGTTTTGTTGTTTTTTTGAGTGGTAACAGATAATTTAGAACACATTCTTTTGTGTTTATAGCTGGGATTTTTTTTTTCTAAAGCACATCATTTCATTTTTATCAACATTGAATTTCACCTGCCCAATCACTCAGTTTAGTGAGATTTTTTTTTTTTTTTTTTTTTTTTGGTAACTGACACAGTCTGCTTTGGACTTAACTATGCTCAGTAATTTTGTATTATCTTCAAATTTTCCCACCTCACTGTTCACACACTTCTGGTGATGATTTATTAGTCTGTAACTTAGAAAAAAACTCTGGTTACAGTTCAGAGATTCCACATAAATCACCTCTAGTTGTAGCAAGTCAGTCTAGAGTGTCTCCTCAGCTCTCCAGGAGCCTGCTGGCCACACGAGGAGCCATAACATTTTTTATTCATTGGGACACTGTAAACTGACTCAAAGTGGCTAAAGGATGCGTCCTTCCATCTCACATCGGCTCTAGCGAGCAGACCTCATGTGGGATAACATTTTAAATACTACCACAATGAGTGGTTGAGATAGAGAAAAGATTTTTTATATTGATACAGATAACAGATGCACTAATTATCTCTGTTTTTGCTGAAACAGAAAAATATTTAAGGGCGTAAAATGGAAACTTAGAACAAGTATTCATACTGGAATAGGCATAATTCCAACCTAATGTCAATGACGTCAACATGCCATAAAGACCTATGTAAGCAATATCGGAAGAAGTCCAAAAAAATCAGTATTGGATGCAATTATTTCAGCAAAAGCCTGATACTGAATATAAACTATATTGCATAGTTCCAATAGTCAGTACTTCAACTAATTTGATTAATTTATCTGACAGTTATAGTTTGAGCTCTATGACACTATATAACATATGGAAAATAATATAATATCAGGCCTTTATACATCTTTTTTCATGTCTGGAAACTCATACTCAATAGCTTCTACCATCAGACTTTTCTCACACAAGCAAAGAGAAGACCAAGGCTATGGAATAAAGCTCCCTAGTGATGGAATGATTTAACATTATTTAACTGAATACCTGGGTCATCCTGATCTAAAATTATGTGGCTATTTCAAAAGTACAATCTGTTTTATGGGAAATCTGCTCTGCTTATGTACTGATGCATATCCAGATAGGCTTGCCAATCCCCTAAAGAAGAGAATCACAAGCAATTCAGTGGAATTCAGTCTGAATAATTTATCTCTTTCTCATACTTTTTAAACGGGAGAAAGGACCTTCTATTTTAGCACTTTGCTAATGAAATGTCAAACGCTGCAAGTGCGACTTGTGTCTTTAGACAACCCCAATGTCCCTCTGGTGACAAAGAACTGTGCTCCCACAAAGAAGAGCTATCCCATGCTCATAATGGGCCATAGCATCAAGGAGTTAAGAGTTTATTAAATATCAGTAATATATGAGTTTCTCCACTAAAACTGAGTTTTACATATGGGGAAAGCAATCACAGTATGGGCATTTCTTCTCATGGCTCTTGTGGGGCTTCACTGATAGTGAGGAATTCTCAGCATCTCCTTTATTAGCCATTTCCCAAATACACTGCCACTTGTAATTTTTGGTTCCTGGATAGTAATCCCTCTGTACAGATTTTTATTTTGTGAGGCAGTTGCACAACACACTTGTAATACCATCAGATCTCTTAATGAAGACTCTACGTGATATAGTGGGAGTGACAAATCCAAGTTAAAAGCCATTTTCTTTCCTGAGCATTGCACTGTGCTGAAAAATCTCTAAAATTTGCTGTTGGTATGGGCTTGAGGAGCTTACAGTAGACACTATACCAAGCTTACAACCTGTTGATATTCAGTTACTCTGCATTCTTAGACTGGAATTCCCTCTCTGCCAGCTTAGGACTGGTCAGGGCAGGTGTGGTTATCTACTGCATAAGTGGAATTTATTGCCATCTCCACTTTGTGATTATGGTAGTCCACAAAACTATGGCTATGTCTAGACTGCAAGCCTCTTTCGAAAGAGGCTTTTTCGAAAGATACTTTAGAAAAAGCCTCTTTCGAAAGAGAGCGTCTAGACTGTACACGGAACTTTCGAAAAAGCAAGTTGCTTTTTCAAAAGAAAGCATCAAGTGAGTCTGGATGCTCTCTTTCTAAAAAGCCCTATTTGCTTTCAAGAATGCCTTTTTTCGAAAGAGCACTTTGGAAAAAAGGCGTTCTTCCTCGTGGAATTAGGTTTGCCACCGTCGAAAGAAAAGCCGCATTCTTTCGATTTAATTTCGAAAGAACACGGCTGCAGTCTAGACGCAGGTGAAGTTTTTTCGAAAAAAGTAGCCTTTTTTCGAAAAAACCCCTGAGTCTGGACACAGCCTATGTGTCACGTTGGTGCAGAATTACCAACATGAAAATTCACTGGCTCATTGGAGGATATCCACAATCTAACCAGCGACGCTGTTCACTGCCTGGAATGCTTGGACATCCAATTTTGACTAAGAAATATAGCATTGAAAACAACATTCAAAAGAAGAAGAAAGGAGAAGGGGAGAAAGTTGTAGTTAATTATCTTTTTAGTTGGGGCTATTCCTATTTGGATCAGGGGCTTGGACTAGATAACTTCCTGAGGTCTCTTCCAACCCAACCCTTTTATGATTTTTTTTTCCTATATGAAAAAGTTGCATTGAGAAGCAGGTGCTGAGCTTTTGGGCTCCAAACCTGCAAATCAGGTAAATGTCAACTTTAACTTCAAATGCCTTTTTGGAATGGGGTCAGAATAGTCAGCACTTTTCTGGATGAAGCCCAATCAGCATAAATTAAATTAAATTGAAAAGTTTTAGATAAACAACCTGAGGTAGTCCTGTAGGATTAAGTATCAGAGGGGTAGCCGTGTTAGTCTGAATCTGCAAAAGCGACGAGGAGTCCTGTGGCACCTTATAGACTAACTGAAGTGTAGGAGCATAAGCTTTCGTGGGCAAAGACCCACTTCGTCAGATGCATCTGACGAAGTGGGTCTTTGCCCACGAAAGCTTATGCTCCTACACTTCAGTTAGTCTATAAGGTGCCACAGGACTCCTCGTCGCTCCTGTAGGATTGTCAACCTAGAAATCAGTGTATGGATTACCCTGATCAATATCTGACAGCAATATTGGTAATGTTCTTTCTGTTACTTAAAATGTTTCAGAACATTTTTCCCAAGGTCAACAATCTCTTTTCTTCTGCTTTTCCTGCTAAGTCTATACCCTTTACCTATATATTTTAAACTAAACAAATAAAATCAAATGAAAACCAAGAATAACATGAAACACGTAGAAATGACAACCATTAACTTTGAATAAGTATTTACTTTCTATGAAACAGGATTTCTTACTGAATAAGAATTCAGAAATTCAAACTGCATATGAATAATGCATCTTATTGATTCAGAACACAAGACAGATAGTGTGGTATTTTCACTTATTTGAGGTGACCCATTGTTTTTAACTCATAGATAGCAGAATGATGGGCATGTTTCAGATATTCTTAGACTCCAGGGCCAGGGATGGGGCAGTGCAGAGGTAGGGTAAAGGTGTTTGATTTTGTGCAGTTGGAAAGTCGGCAACGATAGGCTGTAAATGTATATGACAGAAATGTGAATATGGAAACCATGCTCACAATTTTTAGTACGTACATCCCTGCAGTGAATGCAGTAACAGAAAGCCATCTCCTTTATTGGGGCTTTAGGCCATCAATGTGCTTCCCATATTCTGAGACTACTCAAAAACTGATACAGTACCCTGTATCTGTTAAAATAGCTTCCCGGGGGCATAGGAAGCAGAGAATTGCTAAAATGCCTCATGCTCTGATTCCACCTACTCTTTACCCTTGGCCTGTCTCCCAAGGTCTGGACTGTGGGTAGGTGTGACTGCTGGTCCCGCTGCCCTACTGACCCATTTGGCAGCCATCACTGCTGTGGCTTTGAGTCCCGAAGGGCAGCTGTATGTACCATGCTGGGCCTCTAGGACTCACTGGGCAGCTGTGCGTGCTGTGCTGGGGCTTCAGGACCCACTGGGCAGCCACATGTCACGGCTCCCTGCCCCACTGACCTTTCACAGATCTCATCCCTATTAGGCAGCCTAGTATCTCCCAACCCCACCGGGCAGACCTGCTGCCATGCATTGAATGGTCCCACCATCAACTCCCTGTGAGCAACCCACTGCCCTACCAGCCCTGCAGGGATCCTTGCCTCGGCCCTCCACCAGGACTCTCTGGCTCTGTAACATCTGTGTTGGACCATGGATGTTGCCAGATCAAAGAATCCCAGTTAAGAGTTTTGTACTAAAGTTTTGTCACAGGGCTTCAGTGAAAACAGAGAATTGGCTCAATTCCCATAACCAGATCTATAGCAACCAGATTATTTAAACAAGAGGTCACAGTAGATGACCACTTGGTCCATTTTGGCTTTATAATTTATGACTATTCATTGGTGGAATGGATGAGCTCTTTCACCAACATTCTTTGGCTACGTCTAGACTGCATCCCTCTGCTGATAGAGGGATGCAAATCAAGCACTTCTGAAGTGCAAATGAGCCTGGGATCTAAATATCCCGGGCTTCATTTGCATACTCACGCTGTGCCAATCATGCGCCCTTTCAAAAATGAAAGTAAAGTGTAGCCGGGGCTCTCAGGAGTACAAGGTCTGAGGAAAAAGCTCCCTGCTGTCGGCAGAGCTACGGCTACACTTTACTTTCACTTTCGAAATGGCGCATGATCGGCATAGCACCCGAGCGTGAGTATGCAAATGAAGCCCACAATATTTAAATCCCAGGCTCATTTGCACTTCCAAAGTGCTTGATTTGCATACCTCTGTCGGCAGAGGGATGCAAGCTAGACGCAGCCTTTAAATCATCAGTTCTTCCTTCTCTAGGTCTTATTTCTGAGAAATTGAAGTAGACTGGTTGCAACCAGTGAAATAACAAATAATTTAAAATAAAGAGGAAGCAGAGAAATGAATCCTAGCCTAGTTTACTTGGTATGATACTCAGCCTCCTCCAAAGCCTCTGCCCCCCTTGCTCATTACTCAGCCCTGTACACATGTGCAGTATAAGCAGCATAAGCAGGGAGATGTCTCTGGAAAATACATAGGGCCTCTGGACAATATCACCATATCACACATCATAAGTTTTATAAATTGTATCCAGCAAATTTTGCACATTAAGTATATTTACCAGGCAAAAGACATTAATGAGACCATAAATGCTTCATATCAAAACATGAGCATACTTTGAATTTGAAGCATTTCAAAGGCAACAGCAGCTGAGGTAAGAAATTACCTATACCACTCACAAATCAGTAACAACAAGAGATCTTGTAATTTGAAAACTTGAAAGGAACAAATAGTTCTTTCATCCCATCATCCTTTTTGGCTTTCCAGAATAAGAGGACCCTCACTGATAGATGGAAATGGTGCATGCACATAAAGGGCATACCCTCCACAGGTCCTTCCAGCCATAATCTGCAACTAAAACACTGTACTTGAATCACTGTTTTGTCAGGTCTATATCAGCATGAATCTCCTGAATTTTGATTTCCAAAAATACTGAAACATCTAGGCTACGTCTAGATTGCAAGCCTTTTTCGAAAGAGGCTTTTTCGAAAGATACTTTTGAAAAAGTTTCTTTTGAAAAAGAGCATCTAGACTACAATCAGTACTTTAAAAAAAGCAAGCTGCTTTTTCAAAAGAGAGCATCCAGGCAGTCTGGATGCTCTCTTTCGAAAAAGCACAGTTTGCATTACATAGCACCTTTTTTCAAAAAAAGCACTTTCGAAAAAAGGCATTATTCCTCATGAAAGGAGGAGTAACGCTGTTGAAAGAAAATCCGCGTTCTTTTGATTTAATTTCGAAAGAAAATGGCTGTAGTCTAGGCGCAGGTGAAGTTTTTTCAAAAAAAAGGCTACTTTTTTTAAAAAAAAACTTGCAGTCTAGACACAGCCTTGGAGAAAATAACACTTAAGGAATATTGTAGAAAAATAAACCATTATAAAGTTCTGTATTAAGGAACACAAAGTTCCAAAAATAAATGCATACGGATTAAAAATTGTTTACATATCCCCCAAGGTTATATATCTGATTTGATAACCAAGACAAAATCACCAGGCAGATTTTGCATTCAGTACTGCAATACCTATTCACAACAGAATAATTTAAGTGCTGAATTTCCATGTGTTTGTATATGAAGTCAGTGACTCCCTCAAGTTTTTCATGAGAAAGAAAGAAAAGTCTCTACACTAACTGGTCCTTTTCAGAGGGCACTGTATTGGAGATTTTAAGAGAATCATAGAATCATAGAATACTAGAACTGAAAGGGACCTCAAGAGGTCATTGAGTCCAGTCCTCTGCCCTTACGACAGGACCAATCACTGTCTAGATTATCCCTGATAGCTAACTGTCTAACTTGCCCTTAAATATCTCCAGTGATGGAGATGCCACAACCTCTCTAGGCAATTTATTCCAGTGTTTAACCACCCTGATAGTAAGGAAGTTTATTGTAATGTCCAACCTAAACCTCCCTTGCTGCACTTTAAGCCCATTGCTCCTTGTCCTATCATCAGAAGACAAGGGAGAATAATTTTTCTCCCTATGACTCCTAGATTCCTTTCTGCAGTACTCCTTCTTAGACAGTCGCTTCCCATTCTGTATGTGTGAAACTGATTGTTCCTTCCTAAGTGGAGTACTTTGCATTTATCCTTCTTAAACTTCATCCTATCTACTTCAGTTCATTTCTCTAGTTTGTCTAGATCATTTTGAATTTTGACCCTATTCTCTAAAGAACTTGCAACCTCTCTCAGCTTGGCATCATCTGCAAACTTAATAAGCATACACTCTATGCCATCATCTAAATCATCGATGAAGATATTGAACAGAACTGGACCAAAACAGACACCTACGGAACCCCACTTGTTATGCCCTTCCAGAACGATTGTGAACCATTAATATCTACTTTCTAAGAATGGTTATCCAGCCAGTTATGCACCCACCTTATAGTAGCCCCATCTAGGTTGTATTTTCCTAGTGTATTGATAAGAAGGTAATGTGAGATCATTTCAAATGCCTTACGAAAGTCTAGGTATACCATGTCCACCACTTCTCCCTTATCCACAAGGCTTGATATCCATGTGTTGGCATATGAATACCTCAATTACTTGATCCATTATATTTCCTGGTACAGAAGTTAAACTGACTGGGCTGTGGCCTCCTTAATTGTTATTATTTCCCTTTTTATAGATGGGCTCTATATATGCAATTTTCTAGTCTTCTGGAATCTCCCAGCTTCCATCATATTTCAAAGATGATAGCTAAAGTCTCAGATACCACCTCTTTCAGCTTCTTGATTATTCTGGGATGCATTTCATTCGGTCCTGGTGACTTGAAGACATCTAACTTTTCTAAGTAATTTTTAAGATCTCCTTATTTTATTATTTTAATTGTAAATCTACTCCATTTCCACTAGCATTCACTATGTTAGGCATCCCGTCCCCATCAATCTTCTTGACAAAAAATGAAACGAAGAAGTCATTAAGCACCTCTGCCATTTCCAAGTTTCCTGTTTTTGTTTCTCTCTCTTCACTGAGCAATGGCCTTCCCTGTCCTTGGTCTTCCTCTTGCTTCTAATATTGTCAGCCGATGGTCAGGGCAGTGCGTGTGTGTGTTATACACCCGAGTCTTCAACTGCTGGGACACAAGGTCCTGTCGCAGCAGGCGGCCTTAGGGAAGACCGACGGGAGCCCCGAGAAGTTTAATGTCCATGTCTTTGACTGCTAGGACTGGGTCCCTCTGTGGCGGGCAGCCAACAGGCTGACAGACACCCCAGAGTTTACAGGGAGAGCTTATTACACCCATGTCTTTAGCTGCTAGAACCGGGGTCCCTCCTCAGCGGGTAGCCTATGGAAGGATGACGGATGACCTTATGGATCTGTCCCCTGGAGGTGACATAATCTAAATGCCCAGCTCTGCTTGCGTCTGCTCCCTATGACCGGCTGGAGTTCTTTTAAATTGTACTTGGTTCTGTTACAGCAACTGAAGGAGTCAGGATAAAGCTTAAACAGTTACAGGTTTATTAAAGAAGCTTATAAATCATATGGTTACAATGGCTATTGTTCTATTTCTTAACTGCTAGCAAATATAGATCTTAAAAATAGTTACAAAGAAAATAAAGATAGAAAATAGAAATAATGGTACCAAGTGACAGCTTAATCTTTAAAGAGCTCTAAGTCTATGTGTACACTTAAGACAAAGGACACATCCAGGTACAATTTTTACCCCCTTCTGTGCCTCTTGACTCCAGTGTGTCAGGCGAGGGCCGGTCCCTCAATTCCTAGGAAAGACGAATATGAGGTGGGCATCCCTGCGGAACCTCAGGAGGCCAATAACCTAACCCAACCAGCAGATAGATAGTAGATTGATGCTCAGAGTAAGTGTGCTGCTGGACCCATCTTTTATACCCATAGGGGCCTGTATCCTCTTTCTTATCTTTGGGTATGTCTACACTACCCCCCTAGTTCGAACTAGGGGGGTAATGTATGTATACCGAACTTGCTAATGAAGCCCGGGATTTGAATTTCCCGGGCTTCATTAGCATAAAGCCGGTGCTGCCATTTTTAAAAGCCGGCTAGTGCGAACCCCGAACTATCTGTACACCTCGTTCCACGGAGGGGTCATCTGTCAGCCTTCGACGAGGCGTACAGATAGTTCGGATTAGAAGTCTAATCCAAACTATCTAGTCCATGCCGCGTGTAGTCGCGCGGCACGGGGTTCGCACTAGCCGGCTTTTAAAAATGGCGGCGCCGGCTTTATGCTAATGAAGCCTGGGAAATTCAAATCCCGGGCTTCATTAGCAAGTTCGGTATGCATACATTACCCCCCTAGTTCGAACTAGGGGGGTAGTGTAGACATACCCTAAGATACCAAATTGTGTTGGTCCGTCTTTGTGACGCCAGTTCTTACAAGGGAGTTTCAACTTAATTTACACTTGCAAGAGAGATCACTAAATTGTGAGTACTGGACATTCTTTACTGGGCGGAAGATTCCTCCCCCCGGACAAGTGTGTGTTCGTATCAATATAGGTGCCAGCCAAGGCAGTTCTCGCAGCCTCGAGGTCAACAATTGGCGTATCTCTGTTTACAGTCATCCAGGGTCACAGCAGCCAGCATATCCGGGCCTTCTTTCAAGGCTTCAAAGACTATGCTGATTTTACTGCTCTGTGTGCCCTGTATGGTTCAGGCAAGCAAGATGGATGTTACAGGTGGGGGTTCCTGTCTGGTTACAAATATATATGTAGAACATCTTATTTTTACCCTTTATGTCTCTAGCTAGATTTAGCTCATTTTGTACCTTTGCCTTTCTAATCTTGCACCTGAGAAGTGCATACAGAATGAGTACAACCCCAGTTCCTGTGAAAAGGGAGGGAATGTATCTAATTCCTCATGCAGCCTAGTAAAAGGCATTCCCTTCTCTCTATACTGAAAATTAAACACTGTAATATTTATAACTGTATTTTTATATTGTTAGCTATAGTCTTTCAACAAAGAATAATATTAGGCCCTTAATTATTTTTAGTGACAATAACATTCTTCCCACAGAGGGGATTCTTTCTTTCTTCTCTGTTACACTGTGGCTCATCATTAGTTTCTTTTCTTTTTCCTAGTTTGAGACTCACTGTAAAAATATTAGTAGCTCCTGCTTAGACTTTTCACTCAGAACTATTTAAAGCCATAGATCTATGAACCCCGGACTATTGCACACTCTTAGCATTATTACAATATAGATAAACTGTTACATAATATTGATTAATAGATCCACAAACCTGAATACGGCTACTTGAACACACATTCTGGGTACAGTTACATGCAATAAAAGCTTTGTTATCAAACATATTAAGGGAGTGGGGAGTTCAGGTTAGTCAAATATTTCAATTAATTAAGAGTTAAGTTGAATACGTGTGGAAGCGGGGGGAGGGCTCCAGCTAGGGGTGTGTGTTCAGGGGTGGATTTAGATATGAGGGATTTGGGTGTGGGGAAACACTCTCTGGTAGGGCATGGGAGGAGTTTTGAGGTGCCAGATCTGAGTGGTGCTCACAATAGGTTGCTCCCTGCCAGCATGGACATGTCCCTGCTGCCCCTAGGCAGACATATGGCTTCACAGCTCTGTGCGCTGCCTCCACCTGCAGGTACTACTCCAACAGCTCCCATTAGCCTTGATTCCTGACCAACGGAAGCTGCAAAGCCAGCACTTGGGGAAAGGGTAGTGCATGGAGCTCCTATGGCTGTTCCTCTGCCTAGGAGCAGCAGGGACATGTTACCACTTCCTAGGAGCCATGTGGAGCCCTGTAGAGATCCTGCCAGCTCTGTAAGGCAGGAATGCAAATGTATAATATCTGGATAATGTGAATTGGACCATGGGAACCTCTATGTAGTGTTTGGGGCTGATAATCTTTTAAATGTCAAGGTTAATTTGTTTTGTTTGAACCTGTAAACTTAAAGATGAGGAAATTCTGCAAGTCTACATAATGGAGCCTAAAACTCCATTTTGTATCTAAACATTCTCTCTAATGTCATCCATTTAAGATCTACATTCTAACACGTCCACAGGTAACTGTTAGATTTTAAACACTCACTTACCTGTTGGGTATGATTTGCATAGGTTATGAATATGCATGAGCATTCCAAAACCAACCTATCAGTTTGTACCACGCTCCAGGTGCATCATTTGACAACCAATCATTTTAAACCATTGCGGCCTATGCATATTCATGAGGCCAGGTTATAAAAGGTCTGACCGAACGATGGTTCGTTCTAGTCCTCGGGCTTATCCTGAGATCAGGGCGTCGTTTGCGTCGGGTTTAGGCTTAGGCAATAGGCTAGGAGTGAATGTCAGTATGAAAAAGGTCCTGTAAAGATCTTGTCTTTTGAGAATTGGACAGAAGGTCCTCTTCTCTCTCTTTTAGGTTAGGCTAGTTAGTTTAGTAATTAGGAAGGTTAGTTCACGTCGTCGTGTTTGTTCGACAGGCTGCGTCGGGTCAAAGCATTTCGGCCGTCGTCGAGTCTGTATGTCGGGCGCGTCGCGTGTTAGCTTAGGGTTTTATTTTAGGTTAAGGTTAGGATAGGTAGAGATGGAGTCTAGCTTCCATCGCCGGTTCCAGAGGCACCGAAGAGCCTGAAGAATCACTCTTCACGGAAGGTGAAGCCCGCAATTCTGCCCAGCTCTTTGTGGGACTCCTGGCTGTTCCTCTCTTGAGGTCCGGAAGGACTGACGGATTGAGGTCGCCAGCTTCGACCCTGAGACAGCCGGCAAGGGACGCCTGGTCGTTCCTCTCCTGAGGCTTTCAAATAGCCAAGGGATTGAAGGCCGCCAGCACCACCTCAATCGTCCTCCCATCGCCGTAGACTCTGTAAGTAGGAATAGGGACCTGGAGGGACTTCCCCTTCTTGTCCGTGTAGTTTAATAGGGGACTGCCCCCTTATTCGTTAATTAGAGGTATACCATCTTTTACAAAAATTTTTACTGTTTGTTAAATTTAATTCACTTAATATAGTCTTGTGGTTATCTCTGAAAACCCAAGTCTTAAGTTTTTATTTCACGCGCAATCTCAATCTAAGCGCTGACACTCTGCCGGTGATCAGATACGGAATAGGGGTCCCAACCTGAAACACCATCCCTAAGCGGATGAGTTGGGTTATCTAATAACTCTCTGGGAATTGTCTTTAGACATCTTTGACCTTCCTTATTCTGTTCGATAGACAGCTAACAGCTCCATGCCAGAATATAAAGAGGACTTTCCAGGAAGATCAGAAATGTCAGTCTATAGAGCTTTCCAGTTGGTCAAGTGCCACATAAAGCAACTTTTACTGCATTATGACCCAATACACAAAAGATGAAGCAGATTGTACTATGGGTAATATTTATATTTTTAAAGTAAGCTTATAAAAATATATCCAGCAGAACTGAATGACTAAAATGCTAATAATCAGAAGTGTTTCTTAGTGTAATCATCTGGCAATGGGACTGGACAATGTAAAAGCACCAAAACAGTCATAATAAAAGTGACACTGGTGCAACTGATAATAAGTTTATTGGAATGTTGATGGATGTGTGTTAAATCAGCACATTACTACATATCTCATTCAAAAAATCAACAAAATATTATTAAACAAAGATGTCATCTTCCACAGTAGTAATCACACTTGGTCACAATTTGGATTATTAAGGATAGAATATAATGAACCTTTTTGCCCAAACAGACAAAAGCCTTCTCTCATTAAAGTATAATAGAAATGTCATCTTGTAATTTTTGGAAATACCTAGACTTCATTTATTTTACCTATGTCATCATGATCTGTTTGTTTCATATATAACAAAACCTGCCAATAGCCCTAATAATATGGATTCCTCTAGTTATTACTTGTTAGTATGCATAGGCCAAACATATGTGCTTTTGATTCTAAAAAACAAAACAAGAAATTGTTCAGTTTTATAGTTTATATAAATCCTTAAATTTCAGGAGTGGAGACTAAGAAAAAATGTGGCCCTCCTCCTGCAAAGATCTGCGTTGACCCTCAGTACCTCCTATAATATGAAGGCCTTCAGCTGGTTTCCAGAGGGATTTAAGGTTCCATGCAGCCGGATCCCTTTGCAGGATCGGGGTAGGCTGTAACACAATACGCACTAAAAACATAGCTTAAGAAGTTCATAAATCTAAAGCAAGCAACAGATTCAGTTTCAGAATCCCATTGAGAGGAAGACTAAAAAGATGCCTGCCTGTCTTCTTAGGATGAGTGACATTTTCAGCAGTCTTAACCTTGGTTTTACATTTAATCTAAAATATGGTACTTCTTGCAATGCAATGTCCATTCATGTCCGATGCCTATAATAACATCAGTGTGCACTGATTACAATAAGCGCAGGTAGCTGAACCATTTTCTTTATCACTATCACCACTATGATACCACTTAGGCTACGTCTACATTGGCCCCTATTCCGTAATAGGGATGCTAATGTAGAACTTTGGAATAGGCAAATCCGCGGGGGATTTAAATATCCCCCGCGGGATTTGCATTTTCATGGCTGCCGCTTTTTTCAGGCTTGTAGATAAGCCGGAGAAAAGCACCAGTCCAGACACGATCCTCCGGAAAATAAGCTCAAGTAGGAATAAGAGATCCTCCGGAAAAGAGCTTATTTTCTGGAGGATCGCATCCAGACTGGCGCTTTCCTCCGGCTTATCTACAAGCTGGAAAAAAGCGGCAGCCATGAAAATGCAAATCCCGCGAGGGATATTTAAATCCCCCGCATGATTTGCCTATTCCAAAGTGCTACATTAGCATCTCTATTATGGAATAGGGGCCAATGTAGACGTAGCTTTAGTGTTTCTTAGGGTGTGTCTAGACTACAGGGTTTTAGAAAAAAAGTAGCCTTTAATCGAAAAAACTTCCCCTTCATCTAGACTGCTGCCGTGTTCTTTCAAAAGTAAATTGAAAGAATGCAGCAGTTTTTTTCGACCATGGAAAACCTCGTTTTATGAGGAAGAATGCCTTTTTTGGAAAATGCTCTTTCAAATAAAGGCACTATGTAATGCAAACTGTGCTTTTTCGAAAGAGAGCATCCAGTCTGAACTTCTTAAGCTATGTTTTTAGTGAGTACTCTTTTTTTCGAAAGAGGCTTGCAGTCTAGATGTAGCCTTAGAGTTATGCTTTCGAAATACTGACACAGAAAATCTTGTTTAGTTGTTGAGAGTTGATAGGATACACAAAGCAGAAAGCAATATGGCTCCAAACTTAAGAAGCCATTATTGATAGGAAACAAGAGTGGCTCTAATAAGCCGTTACATCCTAGGGGATTCCAGGACCAGAGAGATTTTCCCTAACTGAACTCTGTTGGGGCTGTCTGCTCTGCGGTGGACAAAGGCGGAGGCAAGAGCTATAGGAGAGGGAAAATGGCCTTCAGTGCAAATAAACCTTGCTCTTAGAGATTCCCTGGCATCAAAATAAATTCTTCATGTATCTGTAGGATTTCTGGGCAAGGTTATCCCATTATCAGAGACCTCTTTGGGCTACCCTCAAGCTCTTTAACCCTCCTTTGGAGAGAGCTTAAAACAAAAAAACATAATTGTTCTTCTTAGTTGTCTTTGGATTTTAGGCACATGCACACTGAACCTCCTGCCTTCTAGGACATAGGAATTAGACCATGGTGATTCTAATTAACAAAATAAAGAAAACATATTTGGTGAAACATGACTTGATTGCTACAGATCAACTGAAAAAAAAGAAAGATTAAAACACAGAGAATTGCTTCCCTGGGATTCAGTTTGGAGAGTTACAGTGTAAGGGGGGAAGGTAGTTACATGTGCTCAGAACAGAGAAGTCCAACAAGTACAAAATTAAAGAAAATAACCTGACAGTGTCTGACTAAACATTCCCTGTTCTACTAAAATATCTGTTGTTCCACCGTTTAGTTCTACCCTAGGCATGGATGTTGCTTGCCTGTTTTCCTGACTTAATTCATGTCTTCCAGGCTCTCCTCTTGTCACACAAAGACTGGAACAGGAAGATCGCTGCTTTCAATTCAAAAACCCATACTCTGTTTTCATTAGCTCTCTTGGATTCCTGCCAATTCACTTCCTGCTTTCCCAGCATTCCTGGAGACTCTCTAGGACCCCCTATATATGGTTTCAACCCTTATAGGCAATTTAGTTAACTGAATGACTGGAATCTCCAGTAAAGTTTAGTTCCCCTCCAATTCGTCACAAATGAAGTATCCCTATTTTCTAAGTACACTTTCCTCACATCTCCTCCATTTTTCATGCCCTCCCATATTACTTTTACTGTCCAATTTTCCTTCTTTGCTCTTCTATCTTTCTGTTTCCATAGCCCTCATTGTAATCCTGAACTCAGCTTTTTGTATGTACTATAAACCTTGTTAACTTTTGCCTTTTCAAATTTCAGTTTGATAATTAACATTTCTTAGTCCTTTCTCTAACACCCACTTATTGGTGTGGTGGGGTTGTTTTTTTCAAAATGCCAGGGTAATAATTTCTGGCTATCTTAATTAACAGGGTTTTTATCTTCATGTGAACAAGTGAAAGAATGTCAGTCTTTGCTGGTGGAAAAGTAGCCTCACCATAACTTAGCCATATCTGATGTTAAATGTATTAAAAAAAGTCAGTGACATGGTAGCTAATTCCTCCCCACCCCCAACAAATGCAACAAAGAGAAGATAGACAGTGCCTAGTGTGGCAAGAATCCTGCCAATTAGAACTTATGCTGCAACATTCTAATGAAAAGTAGAGAGCATTTTTCTGCTGATCTACACAGGAGCAGCATGCAATGCCAGCAAGTGCTTTTTGCTGACTGCAGCATAAATGCTAGTGAATTGGAGGGCTGGCTGTGTTCTCTAAGGAACAGATCACAGAATCCTGAAATATGTTGATAGAGTGGTTGTATTGGCCTATCCTCTTCTCCTAATGCTCTCTTGAGCACTAAGGATTATTTTTTCTGTAAAACCTCCAGATGTGATGCATACACCAGTGTTTCTCAGCCAGTGGTACGAGTACCCTTAGAGGTACTAGAGAGAAGTCTGTGGGGGGGAGGGGATGTCAACACAACTGAAATGTGGAGAAAACTGAATTTTTGTTTTAAGTTTTCAGTGTTTGATTATTTTTGTACTTTTTACACCCAAAAATTGAATCACCTGCCCAGCTACGATTAAGCTGTTAAAACAAATGTGTTGCAACAGTAGAAAAAATGTGTGTGTTGAAAACTGTAGGTACTGGGGGTACTTATATTTTTTTAAAGGGTACTTATACTTTTTTTACTTTATAAAAAAAAGGTTGAGAAACACTGGCATAAACCAGTGTTGGGCCGCAAAACTGCTTCTGTCGCAGTGAAGCAACATCCATCAGCAGCAAAGATAAATCACTTTTTGGAATACTAATATGGTTTCTTGGAGTTTTGGGAATGAACACAGAAACACCACACACAGCTCTGTGTCCTGCAAAGCTGACTCCTTGTTGAGCATTTATTTGCTGTAGATTCAACTGTGATCAGTTCTGCTGATAATACCAAAACCAGAGGACTAGCAAATACAAAGGAAAACCAAATCAAAGTGCTAAAAATCTCAGAAATAACAACATTCATCTAACCAATTGATAAGCATGATATAGCGGATGCTATAGAGAGATTAGACAAAACAGATGAAGGAATACACTGTTGTGAAAACAGAGGACATAATTTTAGAAGACATGTTCATTTCACTGAAAGAGGAATAAGTCCTGTGAAAAGAGTAGGACGGATGTGCTACGATTGTATTTTCACATCCAGGCCCAAAGAGTTAGAACTAAGTTTGCAGCATTTCCAGACTCCTGAGTGTTTCGCTTCACAACCTTAATGCCCCTAGGTTTGGGGCTTTGTATGCAATTAATGAGAATTTCAATATCTTTACCAACTTACATGAATGAAACAGAGAGATCAGAGCAACTAACCCTTCTAAAACCCTTCTAAAACCAAGGCTTCAATGATCTATCCCTCCTCAAAATTAACTTTATCCACAAAGCCCACAAATACTAACCCACTCATCTATTATGTATTTCTTTGAAGAACAATGTTTGTGATCTTCTAGCAGAGTGTTGTGTGACCAAGTCATCTTCTAGGCCTTGTGAAGTACTAAATATGCTGTCCCCAGGTAATAATGGTGTAGAACTCAAACACAAATGTAATTGTCATAATAATGAATCACCCAGCTGAGGAGGTGGCATTTTCACAGTACAGTGTGTAATTACGTTAGGTGAGTCTCAAATTATTCTGAGGTGTAATAAGAAAAATAATCATCATTTTAACCTCAGAACTACACATTCATATTTGAAGTTAGGCTAGTAGTATTATTAGATGTCTATTAGCACTAACGTGGGGCTTTGTGTTCTCAGAATACTGTACAAAAATTAAATAAGTTTTGCAACACTGAAATAGGTAAGTAACTATTACTTTATAGCAAGTTTGCAGATAGAGGACAGAAACAAAGACACAGGCCTGAATGCATTCTCACTTACACTGTTATAAATCAATTGTAATTTTTGTAAAATGACTGCTTAGTGCAGGCATGTCCAAAGTCCGGCCCGCGGGCCAATTGCAGCCCGTGTTCCGGTTTAATACGGCCCCACAGGTAATTTGCAATATCTATCTTTTATGGCCCCCAACGAATCCCCGAGCGCCGCTCAGGACTAAGGATGAGCTCGGGCGTGTTCGCAGCTCCACGTACCCGAACCCGCCGGGAAGCTGAGAGCACGCAGCGCTAATCACAGGTACTGAGACATTTTCCCGGTCTGCAGCTGCAGAGATCAGGAAATGTCTCAGTACCTGTGATTGGCGCTGCGCGCTGTCAGCTTCCTGGCGGGCTCGGGCACGTGGAGCTGCGAACACGCCCGAGCTCATCCTTAGACTCTTCACCACACACAGCCCCAAAGGCAAGAGAATTCTTGTTGGGCAGTGTATTAGTGCTCGGACGAACACACTTAGACCAAAATCTCTGGCACTGCGCTCACATGATCCCTTCTCCTTCTGGTCAATTTAAAAAATGGCGACTGTAAATAAGAGAAGGAAAGTTGACAGTGAGGGCCACCGCTTCCAGGACAGGTGGAAAGCGGAATATTTCTTCACTGAAATACGGAATCACTGTGTTTGTCTGATATGCCAAGAGACTGTGGCTGTTTATAAGGAATTTAATGTCAAGAGACACTACCAGTCGAGACATAGCACATATGACAAGCTAACAGGGCACGACCGCAGTGAAAAGTTGAAGCAACTTGAAGCTGTTTTAATGTCACAACAGCGATTTTTCACAAGAGCCCGTGAGTCAAATGAAAATGCCACAAGGGCGAGCTATGAGGTGGCAATGTTAATTGCTAAAAATTGCAAATCTTTTGCTGAGGGTGACTTTATCAAAGAATGCGTTATGAAAATGGTTGAGAATATCTGTCCCAAGAAGAAGCAAGAGTTTGCCAACATTTGCCTGGCTCGTAACACTGTAGCACGGAGAATTCAAGAGATTTCATCAGCTATTGAGAGACAGTTGACGTCCAAAGGAGTGGATTTTGACTTCTTTTCAATAGCCTGTGATGAAGGCACGGACCTATCTGACACAGCTCAGTTGCTGATTTTTTATGAGGGGTGGACGATGAAATGAATATGACTGAAGAGCTACTTGACCTCCAGAGCCTTACGGACCAAACAAGAGGAAAAGATTTATTTGTTTCTGTTAGTTCCGCCATAGATGACATGAAACTGCCTTGGAACAAAGTTACTGGGATTATTACTGATGGGGCACCTGCCATGGCTGGTGAACGAAGTGGATTATCAACCCTAATCTGTAACAAGGTGATCAAAGAAGGAGGCAAAGCTATTAAACTCCATTGTATCATTCATCAACAAGTTCTCTGTGCTAAACATCTCAAATATGATCATGTTATGAAACCGGTGCTAAAAACTATTAATTTTATTCGCTGTAAAGCCCTGTGCCATCGCCAGTTTAAACAGTTTCTACTGGACATCCAGGCTGAATATGAAGATGTTTTATATCACAACGATGTAAGATGGCTCAGTCGGGGGTCTACACTGCAGCGTTTCTACTCTCTCAGAAAGGAAATCGGAGAATTCTTGGAAACAAAGGGACAACCAATGCAAGAACTATCTGATCCTATTTGGCTGGCTGATTTGGGGTTTCTAGTTGACATAACAAAGCATCTGAATGTACTGAACACGAGTCTTCAGGGGAAAGATGCATCGGTGAACCAGCTTTATTCACACCTCAAAGCCTTTGGAACAAAGCTGCAACTTTTCATAAGGCAGTTGTCACAAACACAGCCCAATACCATACATTTTTCAGCGTTGCAGGAAATCTTGAACAGTTTTCCACAGGACAATATCAGTGTGCAAACAAGCAGGTATGCAGCAGACATCGCATCTCTGGCTGGGGAGTTTAAACAGCGCTTTCAGGATTTTGCATCTATTGAAAAGGAGATCAGCCTTTTCTCCTCTCCATTCTCTGTTGACCCCGATGATGCTCCAGATCAGCTGGAGCTCGAGCTCATTGAGCTGCATTGTGACAGTGAGTTACGCAGTCGTCACCAACAGCTCTCTCTTGTGAACTTTTACCGCCAACTGGATAAGAGCCGGTTTCAAGAGATTCGAACATTGGCTAAGAAAATGCTGAGCTTGTTTGGCTCAACATATATGTGTGAGAAGACATTCTCTGCTATGAACTTTAACAAGACCCGCGTGAGGACAAGACTAAGTGACTCTCACCTGCGTGACATTTTGCGCATCAAAACCACTGCCTTTGAACCAGGCCTAGCCTATGTGCTGCAGTCCAGATCTCAGTTTCACCCTTCACATTAGTGCAGGCAAGTTTTTTTTTCAATTGAGATGAATACATTGTAAAATCTCAGTTAATGTCAGTTGGTCTAAATCAGTTATAAATATATTTGGACACAACATGTATACTTGGTGTTATGTTCCTGTTCATATTTTTTGAACTTAAAAGTTGACAGACAACCTTTATTACCAATAATATGTACTGTACTTTACAATGTTCCTGACATATATTTCAGCTTCCTGGATTTTTTTTTCATCTGGCCTTCCGATATGAAAGGCAGAGTGATTCAACACCTGTTTAGATTTGTCATCCATGTGACGAAATGAAAAGTATGCCGTTTGCAATAAACTTTGCATAAAATAGTTAATTTGCATTTAATTTTAATGGTTCAAAGAATGTCAGGCAAAATGGTCGGCCCTCACGCATGTTCACTTCATCAAATCTGGCCCTCTTTGAAAAAAGTTTGGACACCCCTGGCTTAGTGCAACCAAAATAAGGCTACTTATAGGAATGCAGGCTGGGAATTTGAAACTTTATTTAATTACATTACAGTGTAGGGAGAAGTAGGAAGAAAGGAAGGAAATCAACTACCTGGACAGGAAAGAAGGAAGTGTTGGAGTATGGGTCACCCAAGTATTATGGGTGAAATCATCCACTTAATGAACTCTTTGCTATGGTAACTATTAAACTCAGCATTGCACTGGTATAAAAAGGGTGTGAGAGAGTTGAATCCAGAAAACAGGGAATCATGCCCATAGAATAGATCTGTGAATTGTCTTATGCCACTGAGTAAATCAGAGTTATAGCGCTAAAGGGACCCCCCTGAGTTCCTGGCTCAGCTCTCCATACCACATAATCTACTGAAATGTTTGAGGGAGGGCAAATAAAGAAGATTAGATTTATCTAAACTTCCCAAGTTTAGGAAACATGCCTGCAAATCTTACCATAATAACCAAACTATACTTTATTGGGAGCTTTCTGGCAATTCTTAATTTAAAAGGAGCCCTGAAAATACTGAGCAGATTTTACTCATGGTAGTTCAGCTCTTGTACCTTTACTCCAAGGCACAAGCAAGTGCAGAATTAAAAAAAAATCTGTAATTAAAAATAAAAATCTAACTTAGAATCTTAAAATGGGTTCCATTTCATTCAAAGTTTGAGCCACGTCTTTGCATTCCATAACCCATTTACCTGTTCTTCATTGAAAACTTCATGGTGGAGGGCAGATAGCCATGTAATGCTGAAAAAAATGTTTTATATTTTTAAAAGAGGCAGAAGGACATAAGCAATGAAATGCTGTTTCTGCCAAATGCACAAATGCTCGCCAAACACTAGGCTTGAAATGTGTAAAATCATAGAATCTATATAAAACCATGGTACACTCACATCTTGAATGCTGCATACAGATGTGGTCACCTCATCTCAAAAAAGATATATGGGCATTGGAAAAGGTTCAGTAAAAGGGCAGCATAATGATTAGGGGTTTGGAACAGGTCCCATATGAAGAGAGATTAAAAAGTCTGGGACTTTTCACCTTAGAAAAGAGGAGACTAAGGAGGAATATGATAGAGGTCTATAAAATCATGACTGGCGTGGAAAAAGGGAATAAGGAAAAGTTATTTACTTGTTCCCATATCGTAAGTACTAGGGGTCACCAAATGAAATTAATAGGTAGCAGGTTTAATACAAAAAGAAGGAAGATTTTCTTCACAAAGCGCACAGTCAACCTGTAGAACTCCTTGCCAGAAGATGTTGTGGAGACCAGGACTTTAATAGGATTCAGAAAATAACTAGATACATTCATGGAGGCTAGGTCCATCAAAGGCTATTAGCCAGGAAGGTTAGGAATTGTGTTCCTACCCTCTGTTTCTCAGAGGCTGGAAATGGATGACAGGAAAGGGATCACTTGATGATTCCCTGTTCTGTACTCCTTTTGAGGCATCTGGTATTGGCCACTGTTGGAAGACAGGATACTGGGCTAGATGGACCTTTGGTCTGACCCAGCATGGCCATTTTTATGTTCTTATCTTCATAGAATACTGGAACTGAAATGGACCTCAAGAGGTCTTTGAGTCCAGTACTCTGTCCTCATGGCAGGACTAAATACTGTCTAGATCATCCCTGATGGATGTCTATCTACCCTGCCCTTAAATATCTCCAGTGATGGAGATTCCACAACATCCCCAGGCAATTTACTCCAATGTTTAATCACCCAGAAAGTTATAAAGTTTTTCCTAATGTCCAACCTAACATTCCTTGCTGCAATTTAAGCCCATTGCTCCTTGTCCTATCATCAGAGGACAAGGAGAACAATTTTTCTCCTTCCTCCTTGTATCACCCTTTTAGATACTTGAAAACCACTATTTTGTCCCCTCTCGGTCTTCTATTTTCTAAACTAAACAAACCCAGTTCTTTCCGTCTTTTCTCATAGATCATGTTTTCTAAACCTTTAATCATTTTTGTTGCTGTTCTCTGGAACTTATCCAATTTCTCCACATCTTTCTTGAAATGTGGTGCCCAAACTGGACACAATTCTCCAACTGAGGCCTAATTAGCACGAAGTAAAACAGAATGACTTCTCGTGTCTTGCTTGCAACACTTCTGTTAATGCATCCCAGAATCATGGTTGACACATATTTAGCTTGTGGTCCACTATGACTCCTAAATCTCTTTCAGCAGTACTTCTTCCTAGACAGTGACTTCCCATTCTGTATGTGTGAAACTAATTGTTCCTTCCTAAGTGGAGCACTTTGCATTTATCCTTATTATACTTCATCCTATTTATCTCACACCATTTCTCCAGTTTGTCCAAATAATTTTGAATTATGACCCGATCCTCCAAAGCACTTGCAACCCCTCCCAGCTTGGTAGCATCTGCAAACTTAATAAGCGTGCTCTCTTTGCCAATATCTAAATTGTTGATGAAGATATTGAACAGGACCAGTCCCAAAACAGCCCCCCTGTGGAACCTCACTTGTTATGCCCTTCTAGCATTACTGTGAACCATTAATAACTATTCTCTGAGAATGGTTATCCAGCCAGCTATGCACCCATCTTACAGCAACCCCATCTAGGTTGTATTTCCCTAATTTATTGATAACTGTAATGAGCTGGGAAGGGATAAGCAGATACACTTTACCTGAAGGGAATTAGGTGACCTATATTACCCTAGATTGATCGTTTAGCCCAGCTGAGAAGAAAGAGTTGGGGCTAGTATAAAGCTAGGAAGATTGATACAGAAAAAGGCTGCAGTGAGGGAACTTGCAGGCACTCTCTGGGCATTAAAGAGGGAAGGAAAGAAATCTAGGGCTGTGTCCAGACTCAGGGTTTTTTTCGAAAAAATTAGCCTTTTTTTGAAAAAACTTCACCTGCGTCTAGACTGCAGCCGCGTTCTTTCGAAATTAAATCGAAAGAACGCGGCTTTTCTTTCGATGGTGGTAAACCTAATTTCACAAGGAAGAACGCCTTTTTTTGAAAGTGCTCTTTCGAAAAAAGGCATTCTTGAATGCAAACAGGGGTTTTTTGAAAGAGAGCATCCAGACTGCCTGGGTGCTCTCTTTCGAAAAAGCGGCTTGCAGTCTAGATGCTCTTTTTTGAAAGAGGCTTTTTCGAAAGTATCTTTCGAAAAAGCCTCTTTTGAAAGAGGCTTGCAGTCTAGACATAGCCTAGGAGAAGAGGGTATAGGAAAAAGCAGCAAGGTTTAAGGTGTTGCTCACCTGGGCTGCTGATTAAAGGGTCTCTGAGCTGTAACCCAAAATAAGGGGCAGCCCCAATGTCCCTTACTAGCCCTTGGGGAAGTGGCATGGTCTACACAGTGAAGGGGAAGACTGCCTGATGCAGTAAGTGTAGAGAGACTTTGATCTGCCCCCAGAAGAGAACAACACGCAGGGTAGATGTGCTCTGCAATTTAATACCTGTGGCTGACCCATCTCAGCTGATTGCAAGATGGGTGAGGTTCCCTAGTGGGGAGTGTGCCCTATGCCCGTCCCTTTACATTTAAAGTGATCATGTATCTTTAGTAAATAACAGGGAATTTTATTAATTCTCTAGGTTTTTGTTTTTTTCGGGCACAAAGGATAATTGAATACTTCAGCCAGAATGATTAAGAGAACAACAATACAAGCACAAAAATATAGTCTTTGTGAGAGAGTGCACAAAGAGAAGGGTTCTCTCCCACCAATAGCTTTCACTGAAAAGGAAAAAAATGTCTGCCGGCCTCTGCTGACAGCATGGAGATTTAAGGTGCAGGAGACAGACAATCATGTTACATACAATACTACACTTTGGCAACAGACTGAATGCTGTAATAATGAAGACTTAAAACCCAAGGATGACTCAATGCACATTACTGCAGACATCTACTATTTACTCAAGTTCTTTAGGCAAATTGCTTGGTGATCTAACAAAGATGACTAAAACTGCCAACCAATATGTGAAATGAATTAGTACAAAGTTTTCATTAATTTTCTAAAGCACTAACTTTGAGTCATGTCAGCAATATGAAAGACTTTTTGGAGTATTTAAGTCACATCAAATTAAAATAACTGTGTTCAGAGCTAGCCTGTTACACAGAATTATAAAAGTTTTGATATATAATTGTGAAGAAATAGTGTCATGTGTGACTCTATTTTAAAGACTTTATGCTGTGTTATAAACTTTGCTTATTATGGCAAAATGCACAATTCAACATGCAGAATACCCTTTAAACATTAAGACTAGTTCAGAAGCAATCCCACTGATTCACTGGTCACAGGAGGAAAAAATAATTAGCCACGCTAAATACCTTTTGTATTTTTATCAATTGGGGTCATTTTTCCATGTGAGTATTTACTTTGCCCTTTTGATAGCTCTTACTAATGTTATGAATTCCTTGAATTCCCACTCAGGTAAATGTTTAACTAATTGTTCTTAATCTGCTCTTCAGAAACCTAATGAATAGATATATATAGATTGACTGCTAAATTCTCTGTGTGCATCTGCATGCATGCACATATGGTTACTGTCTTCATTTTGGGCATAGGTTACCATCATTAAAAATGAATCTGTTTTTAGCAGAATACTGAAATGCACAGTAAATTACTGTGTTGAATATTCCTAGAATTAGCCAGTTAACTCTGCAGAGAAGAAATGACTGAAAGCTTTTTTAAAAAAAGACTTGTTAAAAATAAAATAAAAATAATTGGCACTTCTGCAGTGCATGCCACATAAGGATCTCAAAAACACTTTGAGCATTAATGAATCAAACCATACAGCAACCTCTTGGGTAGTGAACATTGTTTTCCCATTTTACAGATGAGAAAGTGCAGAAGACTGTTTAAAAGGGCCTTTTGAACAGTGTAGTGCATATCTATGTCAATATGATCATTACTGTTATAAGACAGTGATGGGTACTAGAGATAGACAAAGGACAGATGAAGTCTGCAGCAAAGCTAGGATCAGTATGGGGAAAAACTCCTTTTCACTTGAAGTCCAAAAGTATGAATCACTGTATTGCCTGTGAGCATTCGTGAGGCATGAGAAATGCAGTTTCAAAGGATATATTTTTTCCTGCAATGTGTCCATAATTCAACCTTTCCCTAGACCCTGACCCAGCAATCCACTTAAGTGCATGCTTAACTTTAAGCATCTGAATGGCCTGACTGAAGGGAATCAATCTAATTGGGTGTTTAAATGTGCTGCTGGATTTATTACATTTGAAAGCAGCACCTACTCAGTCTTTAAAGTTGCATCTTGCACAGTAAAATGAAAACACATGGTAGACAGAAGTATTCCTCACACTTTATAGCCAAACCAACTAAGACCAAAGCCATTAAGATGCCTCAGTGTGTTACTTTGGTCTCCTTTAATGTAGTCCTTGTGCTGTGTATGTCACAAACTACAGCCAATTGTCAGGGATTTGAAGTGTGGGAAATCAGTGATTTACCATTGCCCTGAACTCTGAGTAATCATTCACACTAGTGCAAACACGGTGTAAAACACAAGCATTCTGATATGGTAGTGCTTTACATGAACTTTGTGCTGGTGTAAATGAATATATAGGTAACAAGGGAGCATTGGACCCTTTTGTTTTTATTCTTTACACAACTTCTCTTTTGCTTTTCCTCAATTTAATATTTACTGAAAATCAGTTACCCCTTCCGAGTCTTTCCCAGCCATGAAGACCGTATTATTTAATTCTTGCATCCTATCAGTCAGCATCTGAAGACTATGATAGCTGAAATAGAGAACTCTTCCAGATTTATTTGGCAGGAAGGCTGTTGAATAATGCACAGAACCTTCTTTCAATGATCATTTAGAATTAATTTACCACATTCAGTGGCTCAAACAAAATCAGTGTGTATAACTGAACAGAAAAATACTAAATTTTGAATAAAGAGAAATCTGATTGCCTATGATATTCCTGAAGGAAAATATGCTAAATCTCTCTGGAAGTTACCTGAGAACTTAAGACCATAAGAAAGCCCATATACCAGAGGCCCATCTAACCCCAAAACCTGTTTTTTGACTGTGGCCAATGTCAGGTGCCCCAGAAAGAGTGAACAGAACAGGTAATCATCCAGTGATTCATGCCCTCTGACCTATTTCCAGATTCTGACAAACAGAGGCTAAGGACACCATTCCTACCCATTCTGGTTAGTGTGGGTTGACATAGTCCCATTTGAAATGGTGCTCTGCTAATGTTCACGAGAAATAAGCATTAGGAGGGGCATTGACAGCAGATCTAGAGAAGTGATTATTCCCCTTTATTCAGCAGTAGTGAGGACACCTGAAGTATTGCATCCAATTCTGGGGCCCCCACTACAGAAAGGATGGGGACGCATTGGAGAGGGTCCAGCAGAGGGCAAGCAAAATGCTTAGGGGGCTGGAGCACTTGACCTACGAGGAGAGGCTGAGGGATTTGGATTTATTTAGTCTGCAGAAGAGAAGAGTGAAGGGAGGTTCCAAAAAGGATGGAGAGAGGCTATTCTCAGTAGTGATGGATAGCAGAACAAGGAGCAATGGTCTCCAGTTACAGTGGGAGAGGTCTAGGTTGGATATTAGGAAAAACTATTTCCCTTGGAGGATCGTGAAGTACTGGAATGGATTACTTAGGGAGGTGGTGGAATCTCCATCCCTACAGGTTTTTAAGTCTCAGCTTGACAAAGCCCTGGCTGGGATGATTCAGTTGGGGTTGGTCCTGCTTTGGGCAGGGGGCTGGACTCAATGACCTCCTGAGCTCTCTTCCAGCCCTATGGTTCTATGAATCTTAAGAATGCTTCAGCAGAGTCTACAACTAAATGTGCAGTTCTACAAATAGAGTAGCCCTACATTTCAAATAGAGTTAATGACTCCATGAATATTGAACTTCAGTGATGAACCAAGATCCCAGAATGCATCCTTTGTGCTAACCAGAAATCTGATATGTAAACAGCTTCACGTAGGATAGTTCACACAAACTATATACTTAAGTATAGAAAGTTGTTTGCTGGGTTTTTCCCCACTCAGTTTCAGTATTCTATACAAAATTGTACAAAATGTAAGTTTGCTATCAAGTGATTACTGCCATCTAGTTAATTCTATGTGCAGTTAGTTTTAACTAATGAGTCATAGAATTATTTAAATTAGCGACCAGATTCGTCAGCTGCTATAAATCTGTACTCAGGTGTGAAAAGAACCAGTAAGATCATCTGGTCTTTCTCTTTGCTAATGAATATTGTACTCTCCCATATAGCTGTGTATTCTTTATCCAACTTAGTTTTAAATGTGGCAAGACAGAATTTGCAATAGTAACTGGAATACCCCTCCTCCAATTAATAGATTCTTCTGCCTGAGCTTTCCTCATGTTCACACTGAATTTTCCCCTCTTAATTTCACTCCTCTACTCCTCACAATATTGATACCTATTCTTAATATTTACACCCCACAAGTTTTTGTAGCCACAGCATCCCTTTACATGTAATTCAACCAAGTCATGGACAATTGGCTCTTTCAGGACCATTTCAAGAGGAGAAAAATTGCCCTTGATTATTCTGCACAAGGCAGCAATCATAATTATATCATCTGGATAATAACAGTAACCTCAAGTCACCACCAAAGACTGAACCCCAGGACAACCAGTGTGGAGAGCATGAATATCTATAACTTCATTAAAGCAAGATTCAGAAGGGTAGCAGTGTTTGTATCCACAAAAACACTGAGGAGTCTTATGGCTCCTTAAAGATTTATTTGGGCATAAGTTTTCATGGGCAAAACCCCAATCTGATGAAGGGGGGTTTTGCCCATGAAAGCTTGTGCCCAAATTAATCTATTAGTCTGTTAGGTGCCACAGGATTCCTTGTTGTTTTTTCAGCTAAATTAGTTACTACTTTAGGTTGTAGTTTTGGTTGGATCAACTGCTGAAAGGGGGCCTGTAAAATATACTAAAGCCTGGGCGTCACCTATCCTGTGCTAATCCCAGAGACTGTCTTCTGTGTTCACTGTGCTGCAAATAGGCAGGGAGGAAACAGAACTGCAGTCATGCTGTCCCCACCCACAAGTATAGGGAATACATTTCATTGTGTTTTGTATTCATACCATAACTAGAAAAACATATGATAGTTATAGAGAGTATCCTTTGAATTATGTCTGTTTTATTGTTTTGTTTAGAAAAGTTCCAAACTATCTGAATTTCCCTGAAATTGCAAGGCAATCTCACTCATTTACTCTGACCAAACTGCTGATGTACATTCACTTACATTCAGGGGAAAGGAAGCAGCATACAGAAGGATTGATGAGACTCTATATGCTAATTGCCTTTCAGACTGAAGAGAAATGTAGGAAAAAATGACTATAAAGGAGAACAATTAAAAATTAGTTGTTTTGTCTAAATGTGTCCAGTTGTTGATGAATGCTTACTGTTTAGTCTCACTAATTTTTTTTTCTGCAGCTGTGGAGACAGTTCTCCTCATGCCTAGCTGGGACTATCTGACTTCGTGCCAGATAATCACCAATTCCTGCTCTGATATCTGCTTCTTTTTTAAATAAAAGGTGGGGGGGAGCAGTTTTTTTTTTAAGGCTTTTCTTCCTCCCCCTTCACTTTTCCTGAACCTGATGATTTCATACCGGAAATTTAGCTTTTCTTCCAAAGAAGGGAGTCTTTTGTGATGATAACAGAACACCCTTACAATCAGCTGGGAGTTTTCCTTACTGAGGAAAGGGAAGGAGGGGGTAAAGAACTGACAGAGTTCCAGCAGTGCTTAAATTGTAGCAGCACAAAAAAGCTATTTAAGGATCAACAAAAACCTAAAGACACATTTACTCTGACGTAATGCTGACATAATTTTTGGAGAATAATTCCCAGTTATTTTAACTTTTTTTTCCCCCTTACTGCTTTCAGGACAAAAATGTGAGTAGGATATAGATGTAAACTTTACATGGAGACAGTGTGTCTCAGAAATCACGCTGAAGTTCCAGCACAGAAAAGTCTCTTTACCTTGACAATAAAGACTGGTTTGATAGTTTATTTTCTTTCTTCCTACAATGAGCCCATTGAAGAACCTTCATCATTTTTATACCGCTTCAATGCCTTACAGTTTTCTACCTCTTGTAAAGAAAATAAAGTTATTGAAGGCAATTTGGAGGCTCTGAATGAGATCTTGTTTTGAAGTTTCATAATGATTTCATGAATTTATTTTGTGAGGCAAATTACAGTCTCTTGATTGCTAGCATGAGACTTCTAGGTTTTTATTAGTGTGTCTGTGGCCAAGGGAATGGCCAAATTTACTTTAGACTCTATCCAGCCATCAGTAGTGCCCTCACTTTTGAGTAAAAGATCCCTTTGTGATCAGGATATCCTTGCCCTGCTAAGTCTTGTTTTTCCAGGCTTCCCCTTCACTTCTCATTTGACCACTCCGTATCCTCTTGCAGATGACAGAGACAACTGTACTGCATACATTCCTACAGAAGAGCAGCCAGTGCCTACTGCTAGAAGCTACTAATCTTCACATATGGCATTACAAAGCCACAAGTCTGATTCTCGTCACTTACTCTGATTTTTTTTTTAAATCTTTCTACCCTAGGTCTTTAACTGTACCTTCTGACAATTTTCTGCAGCATGATTTTGTTAGTGATACACAACTGAGGAAGTCTAACTGCAGCATCTCACATAAACAGGATTTTAGCTTGAAGATGCCCAGACTCTTAAGAGCAGTCACATTTTGATTTTCTATTAAAAGTGTGGCATATGGGGAAATGGGGAAATTTTCACTTGGACTAATCAAACTGTATGATTATATATAATTAGGCAATTAGCCCATCATAAGACGGGATTTTCAGGTCTCTCCTCCATGTCGGTTTTCTCTCCTGAGCCTCCGGTCTCTTGCTCCATTTCTCTCTCTCTCTCTCCTCCTCCTCCTGTCTACCCCCCTCTCTCTCTCAGCTCTCTTCTGCCTCCTGCCTCTCTCCGTCTCTCTCTTTCTCTTGCCTCTCAATCGGGGGAGCACGGAGCCCAAATGGTCACTTGAGCTGCTTGCTCCCGCGCGGCGGCCCAGCTACGCCACGCTCCCCTTCGCCTCCCATCGTGGCGATCGGCTGACTTCTGTGCCACTCAGCTGGGCCACTGCGGGGGAACAAGCAGAATAAGTGGCCATTTGGGCTCCCGGTCGGCGACCCGGCTGAGCAGCGCAGAAATCAGCAGAGTGCCACGGCGGGAGGCAAAGGGGGGCAAGGCGGTAACGTACATGGTTGGGTCCTGGATGTGTAGGCCACCACCCTGCCCCCCTTTGCCTCCTGCCGTGGCACTCGGCTGACTTCTGCACTGCTCAGATGGACCGTTGCGGGGGAGCAAGCGATGCAAGCGGCTGTTTGGGCCCCGTTATTCTTGGGGACCGTGGTACCCAAATGGCTGCTTGAGCCACTTGCTCCCCCACGGTGGCCCGGCTGAGTGGCACAGAAGTCAGCAGAGTGCCACGGGAGGAGGCGAAGGACGTGACTCAGGCAACAGTGCCGCCTAGAGGGAACAGCCAGGGAGGCAACAGCACCGCCTAGAGGGAACAGCCAGCATTTCAGCGTTTCAGAGTCACAGACATTGGGCTACTATATATATGATAATCTGATTTTGGAGTTTATTGGTTTGACCAGTAGAAACCTGTTTTCCTTATGATGTTCTTAGTAATGTTACTAATTTAGAATTTAGACAAGATCAGCGCACCAAATATGCCCATTATCTTATGGAATAAGCCAATTCGAACAGAAATACGTAATTATATAATTTCTGTTATAAATGTCATAGCAATAATCCTTGTAAATTGAAGTGTAGATGACAGAGTCACATAACATAGAAATAGTAGGTACAGAGTACTTCTTGACACACTCCCCTACTACTCCTCTATTTAGAATCAGAATATCTCTGGTGAGAAAGCTTCGTCTTTGTTTCTTGGGAGTGTGCCATAGTTTAGTAGATCTCACAATCCAAACATTTGTCTTGAAATTTAACATAATTGTTCATATTCTAAAATTTTATTTGTGCATCTAGTACAATGTAATATGCTCTACTCTACCAGCTATAACTGAAATAAATATTGCCTCATCTAGATTGAAATTTTAAATGTGTTACTAAAAAACATTTTGGCTAACACATTTATAAAATACTCCTTTGTGTAGTATATAGGAACTGGGTACAGGTTGGACCTCCCTGGTCTGGTACGCTTGGGACCTGAGCTTTCCCGAACCAGGGAATTTGCCAGACCAGAGGAGGTCAGTGATATCATGTTGGCTGCTCTGCTCCTGGTCTCCTCTCCCTCATTCTTCTTGCCCTTCTGTTTTCCCTGCTAACACTGGCCTGCCACGGGCCCCCCATCCTGCTGCCTGCACACTGCCCCAAGGTCTCCTGGAGTTCCCAGCCGGGACACTGCCAGCTACAGTGTTCCCCAGGGTTCCCAGGCTGGGGCCACCCAGCTACCACCAGCCCCACTGCCACTGGGGGTTCCACGGTTGGGACTGCCCAGCCAAACCACGCTTCTGCTAGGGTTGCCCCCACTGCAGTTGGGATCTCCCTGGAGTTCCCCAGCTGGGGCTACCCACCACTGCTAGCCCTGTTTCAGATGGGATTTCCATGTCCAGAGCTGCCCAATCCAGCCCTGCTTCCTTGAGGGGTATCCTGGGGTACCCAGCTGGGTCCACCTGGCTGCCGCTGGTCCTACTGCCATGGGAGGCAAGAGGAGGCCAGGCCAGGGTGCCTGCCACCAGAAGCTCTGCTGCAATTAGGGGTTCCCCAGCTAGAGCTGGAATTCCCCTGGCTGCCTGGCCCAGCTGACTCCAGGGGCTGGTGTGGGAGCTCCCCTAGCAGCCACCTGGTCCTGCCACTGCTGGCCCAGACAGGGCTCCCCAGCCCCAAATTTTCTCAGTTGCCTCCCACCTCCATCTGTTGGACCACGGATGTTGCCAGACCAGAGAGTCTCGGATTTGGGAGGTTCAACCTGTAGTGTAAGTGGAGTGAACTCAAAAATTAGTGCCTCTACATAGCAGACAGCCTCAACTAATGGGATAATTTGCTTGTAGCTAGTCCCAGCAATTCACTCAATTATCACTAAATGGCTCCAAGTAACTGCATATCAACAAAAACACCACATCACAGGACCTTGCCTGGGCTAGAAGTCTAAAAACTAGTGAGAGGAGCTAGTAGTGATAATCACTAAGAGAAATTCATGAAGTCCCTTATGGTGAAGCCAGCAAAACAACTTCCAAAGTTTATTATTGGCAAAAACAGCAATGTAGATAGCTAGTAAGTGAACTCCAAAGTCAAGGAGTCACTGATGAACACTTGATGAATTTTGGATCATACTAATCAAAAGGGGGGGAAAGGTATGATAGTTTGTTTGTAACCAGGACAAAACTGAGATGATGATGAAAAATATGCAGTCAGAACAAACATAAATACAACAGACAAAGCAAGATATTATATGATGAACTCAAAGACATTCATTGGAACATGGAAAGTAAGAATATTGTGCGAGGCTGGAGCATGTGTGGTAACAATACAGAAGTAGGAAATATATGAATGGAAATAATCAGTGTATGCAATATAGGATGGGAAAGCAAAAAATGTGTAATATTGACATAGGAAAGGGAAGATGGTGGACACCAGAATGGAGTTGTATTGGACCTTTGGCAACTAATTGCCTTCATATGCTCAAGGCAAAATTCTGAATAAATCTGGTAAAGTTACAATAGAAAAAGACGTGCTGACCTCAGCAGTCTCCAAGGAAGAAACTGACAATTTTTATATTCTACAAAAAACAATGAAATAATTTTGAACACAAGACATGTTACTGAGAAATTTAAATGCTACAGTGAGATCAGACTGGAATTCCTGAGCCAGTGCAATAGGCAAATTTCAACTAGGTGAAGAAAACAAAAGAGGGAAAAGGCAGAAATTGAGTAGTCTAAGCAACACATGGGGGATATCAGCACACTATTTCAACAAAAAACTCTGCAGAGGAAGTGGATGTGACTATCACCACATACTGAACAAAGAACATAAAAGACTTTTACATCATAGATTTAAAAAGTATGTTATCACGAAGACTGTTTGCAGCTGATATCAAATCAGATCGTAAGTTAATGCTGGTATCAATAAGGATAAGGATGAGCACAATCAAAAAATACCATGACCTAAGATCTTTGACATGGACAAATTGAAAGAGAACAGATATCAGAAAAGAATGCAAAGATGATGTGTGGAAAAACATATCTCATAATAAGAGAAATGAATGTAGGAAAGACATAAAACAGAATTAAAACAGTATTATGACAGAACTTGAACGAGTGCAGGGCTATACAGCCAAAATGAAGAAACCAAGACAGATAACAGATGCTGTGCTGTAGTTGAGTGACAAGCATAGGAAGTAGAAAAGAGGTGGAGGGAGGACAAAAGTCTTGAGTTGAGCACAGTAGGCTGTCCAAAGAGAGAGAAAAAAAGCGAGAGCAACAGCTGGATAAGTGAACAACGTTAGAAATAGAATATGCCCAGAGAAATGTGACATGTTGTATCACAAGGTAAGAGAACTGTAAGGGACATATGAATTGATGATGTCAATGGTGAAAGACAAGGACAAACAAAAAATGAGGACAAACAAGCAAAGAATAAATGCTGGAAATAATATTTTGAAGAACTGTACAATGTGCAAAACACAGTAAATTAAATGCTCCCAGACAAGCTTCCCAGAACAAATGAGGAAGAGAGTAGCTGGAATTCTTAAAAGCAGAAGAGACTGAAAAAGAAAAAAGCACAGGATAATGACAACGTAACTGCAAAGGTGCTGCAAGCAGGCAAGGAACACATAGTAAAGGCAACACAGAAGCTATTCAGCAAGATTTTTCAAACAAGATCAAGTGCCGAGTGCAGGCCTGCCAAGAATTGGAGAGAACTGGTCAGGGGGTATAGGTGATTTAAAAGGGGAAGCAGCTGGCATGCCCCTGCAGTCCATGGAAGGTCTCTGTGCACTGCCCCCTACCTCAAGAACTGAGGCCAGTGGGAGCTGCAGGAGCCGTGCCTGTAGGCAGCAGCAAGCAGAGACTCTCCTGCCCCCCTGCCTAAAAGCTGCTGCCAGAGGGGCATGTCAGTCACTTTTGGGAGCCATGTGAGGTAATCAACAACCCTCTGATTCTCTCCTAACTCCCTGCCACAGCTCAAAGCCAGAACACCACAGCCAAATTACTTCCCTGAGCCTGCACTCTATGCTCCCTGTACCCAAACTCCCTCCCTGACCTCTAAACACTTCCCACACCCAAACTCTCTCTGGGTATGTCTACACTACCCTCCTAGTTCGAACTAGCGGGGTAATGTAGGCATACCGCAATTGCAAATGAAGCCCGGGATTTGAATTTCCCGGGCTTCATTTGCATATGCGGGGCGCCGCCATTTTTAAATCCCCGCTCATTCGAACCCCGTGCCGCGCGGCTACACGCGGCACGAACTAGGTAGTTCGAACTAGGCTTCCTAGTTCGAACTACCGTTACTCCTCATTTCACAAGGAGTAATGGTAGTTCAAACTAGGAAGCCTAGTTCGAACTACCTAGTTCGTGCCCCGTGTAGCCGCGCTGCACGGGGTTCGAACCAGCGGGGTTTTAAAAATGGCGGCTCCCCGCTTATGCAAATGAAGCCCGGGAAATTCAAATCCTGGGCTTCATTTGCAAGTGCGGTATGCCTACATTACCCTCCTAGTTCGAACTAGCGGGGTAGTGTAGACATACCCTAAGAGCCAGAACCTGGAAATGTGTGACAGAGGATGGAACACTCAGTGATTGCCTGCTCCATTCATCCCCTCTGCAGCACCTTGCATTGGCCACTGTCAGAAGACAGGCTATTGGGTTAGATGGATCATTGATCTGACCCATTATGGTCATTCTTATGACTGTCCACACAACACGGCTCATAAAATCTCCCCAAAATAACTTCAACCACATAACATTTTGATGTTCATATATTTCATACAAGCCAGATTTCAGAGAAATACATGTGTAGTCCCCTTACTAAAGGTGCCTCTGTTTTTTTTCTGGGAAGATCCTGTGTGCTGCAATCTAGCCCTAGTGACTACAATTCCCATGAGCCCTTGAGGAAACCAGGAAGGGAAGGCTTGCCCAGGCATGTGAAGAGGGGGTCTCAGGGTCTAGGATTCTCCATTTTTGGGGAGAGGAAGGAGACAGAAGAGCCAGTCTGCTGTGAAGGAGCCTTATCCAGTCCAGGAGCTGTTATGTTGCAGCTACAGCCTGGGACTGAAAGCCTTTGGGACTTGGATCTAGCATGCTGCTTCTGGGGCAGCTGATTGCCCTAGAAGGGAGAGACTCTGGCTGTGCCTGTGGCTCAGAAGGACTATACAACAACCAGCACACAGGAGGAGGCTATAAGTAAATGGATTCTTTGGGAAAGTGCTGCCTGGGACAGACCTCCAAAGGGAGGCAGAGTGTCCAACCCAGGGAACCAGATGCTGGCATTTGGTGGAGCCTGCTCCAGTGGCAGAGGGAGTTTGCAGCTGGCTCCACAGCTTGGACTAACACACACACAGCCTACAGAGAACCTCCACTCCAGCTGCAGAGCTTCAAGCGTGCCCACACAAGCGTCTGGGACTCTGAGTCCAGAGGAGTGTACACTCTGGGGTAGGATAAATGGTGGCAGTGCAAATGCCAGCTAAATAAGTTCCTATTACTTCTGTGTACTTTGTTATTTGATTTTATTCACTGTTACTCTGTTAAACCCTGTTTCTTTAAGCTGTTAAGTAAAGGTATGTTCATTCTAATGTAATCAATTAGATGTATATTATTTATAATTTTTAATTTCTGTTCTGGAGTTAGATTCAGATTATTGCTGGAATAATTTTATTCCTGGAGGCTCCCAAGGCACACCAGTAAGTGTGTACAGGGCCAGCCAGGGGGAGGCACTGCCATTGTATATACTTTATGAGAATGGGACTGCGGCGAGCAGGGGGATAGGGAATCCTCAACTAAACAACATCACCACTGGGGTACTCAGGACCTCCTTTTATGTTAAAACCATCAGGCACCCAGGCACACCTGTGAGCGTGACCTGCTCCTGAGTAACCCAGGGAAGAAAAAAATGGGTTACACATGCAATACAACCAAACCTGATAAAGCAAATTTACATACTTCTAACTGAGTTTTGATATCATTGGGCAGAAAGGGCCATGGCACATTATAAGATGTTTGACTTATATAGGACATCCCCCCAAAACTGGTCGAACTGATAGAAAACATTTATTAAAAATCCATGAGCATAGTAAGATTAGACAAGAAATGATGGTGTGGTTCAGGACAACTGTAAAAGGGAGACCAGGATTCACACTATCAGATCTGTTCAACTTGGTACTGAAAATAGCAATGGCTGTGGACCGAGAGATGAAACAGGAATGGTCATGTTATGTGGGAGGACATATTTAAGCATAGATTCACAAACTTCACACCATTGACTATGGAGGATTTACATAGAATAACTGAGAAGCAAGTTGAGAAACCAGAAAATTCAGATTGAACATCCACAGGCTATGTCTACACTGCAACACTATTTTAGGATACCAAAGTATCCTGAAATAGCTATCCCATGTCTTCACAGCAAGCCTGTTATTTCGGGCTCACTATTGCGATGTCCCTGTAAACTCATTCTGTGAGGAGTAAAGGACATTTCAGAATAGCAGGTTATTTCAAAATTTGGTGCTGTGTAGACAGTGCCAAATTATGAAATAAGCTATTTCAAAATACATCAAAACAAGATACGCAATTTGCATAGCTTAAATTGCAAATCTTATTTTGCAGTACAGTACAGTGTATACATAGCCACAGAGAGAAGGCTAATTATGGCAATGAAATGACAAGAGGTAAGGATCAAATTCAGATCTTTATCCAAGCATGACTGCATTTGGAAAACTCAGCAAGATTTGTAAAGCAAAAAAAAAATTGATTTCAAACAAAAATCACCATATTTGAGACACATTTCACCAATACTTCCATATGAGTTAAAATGCTAGTGTATGAGGAAAGCCAACAAGGTGCTAAAGATGTTGAATTCAAAAATGAATTACCCGAGGGGAATACTGGGAGTTTTGAGACAACAGTAAAAATGAAGTGATAAGAAAATGGCTCGGTCAAGCAATATTGCTTGTTTCAACATTCAAGAAAGATAACTGCTATGGTTTAGACACACTGAGAATGGGCCAGGCCTTGCACAGGACCACGTCTGCTTTTGGTTTGCAAAACTGAAATCACACTGTTTTCCTCAACATATAGTAGACTAAAACAAATCTCTTATATCAAAATCAACCTGCATTTCAAACTTTATTTGTTTAGATAAAGAGAAAAGTGTGGTCATAGCCACCTGTTTGCAATTTCCTTTTCCAAAATGAGCATTCCAACAAATGAGATTCTGCTAACAAAAACAGATTGAGATTTGCTCAGCCTTGATCAGCTTTTCTTTCTAAATCAGTGAATTCTTTATTCTTTTTTGGATGCTTTTCTCTGAATTCCTGAGTTTCTCAATATTTTTCTGGCACTGAATAATTATAGGTGACCCTCAAAATGTTCAGAGTTCAGGATAAAGTCAAATAAATGCCTAAGACTTCCAGCAATTTTCCCTCTGTTATAACTGGGGCAGAACTATCCTTGAAAAAACTCTCAAGTTATTTCAATACTTCTAGCTAGCACTAGAACTGAAATTCCAAAGAGAAGATCTACACCTAAATTGATTTTTTTAAAATGTCTCCAAATATCAAAATTTCATTTTGTTTCCATTTGAGTTCTAGACAAGGTTTAGGGAAGAGAGGCTGTTTCCTGTTTTTATAAAAAAAACCATAGGGCTGTGTCTATATTGGCAAGATTTCGTGCAAAAGTCGCCGCTTTTGCGCAAAAACTTGCTGCCTGTCTACACTGGCCGTGAGTTCTTGCGCAAGAACACTGACGTCCTAATGTAAGAAATCAGTGCTTCTTGCGCAAGAACTATGATGCTCCCGCTCAGGAATAAGCCCTCTTCTGCAAGTGTTCTTGCGCAAGAGGCCAGTGTAGACAGGCAATGTGAATTTCTTGAGCAAGAAAGCCCAATGGCTAAAATGGCCATCGGAGCTTTTTTGCGCAAGAGAGCGTCTACACTGGCACGGATGATTTTGCGCAAAAGCACATCTCTTGCGAAAAAGCTCATGCCAGTGTCGACATTCTCTTGTGCAAATACTTAAACGCAAAAGGTAATTCGAACTAGGGTGGTAGTGTAGACATACCCTTATTGCCTCTATATAACTCTCTGATACACCCACGTTTGAATTCCATGTGCAGATGTGGTCACATCATCTCAAAACAGATATGAACATTGAAAAAAGTTCTTAACTTTTAAATTCGGACTAGGATTTTGAGAGGAATTAGATACCACTGAAGTTCCATGGGTGTTCAGCAATAAACTTCCATAGGATCCTTTGAAAACTCAAGCACACTGTCACTTTTTTCTCCCAACCACACCATCAGGGTTGGGGAGGTGGACATGCCCATTTGCATCCTGGGTGACGTAGCCTACCCCTTGCTCCCCTGGCTTATGAAGCCCTACACGGGCAGCATGGACCCCACCAAGGATCACTTCAGCACCAGGCTGAGCAGGTGCCACATGGCCGTGGAGTGTGTTTGGCCACTTAAAGGGAAGGTTCAGAAGTCTCCTCACCTGCCTGGACCTCGGCACCTGGAACATCCCCCAGGTGGTGGCCTTCTGTGTGTCCCACAACCTTTGCAAGACCAAGGGGGGAGATTTTCCTGCCATGGTGGAGGACAGAGGCTGAGTGGCTGGCCAGGGCTTACCAGTGCCATTCAATGAGCACATCATGGGGCTGTGCTCATCAGGGAGGCCTTGAGGGAGAGTTTCAACCAAGGCCATCTATGAGACTCTCCCTGGGGCTTCCTTACAAGAGGCCCTGCATTCTCCCCGTGTGACTTTCCTCCCCAACTCCTTCCTTCCCCGCTCTCCTATAGAACAAATAAAAAAGCCTGTTTTGTTTGAAAAAAATACAGGTCTGTTTATTTGTTGGATATAGAACAGGAGAGGGATGGGGAAATAATCTGTTAGGGGGGAGGGAGGAGAAAAATGAGGAGGGAAGTTCAGGAATGGGTCTGGAACTGGCACCTGCCTTGGTCAGCTCAGGAGGCTTTGGCTGCCGAAGAGGTCCCACCACTTCATGTTCCAGGACCCCGGTAGCACCTGGGAGAGTTAGGAGGGGAATCCATGGTAGGGAGTGGGGGAGGGGAAGATTGCTGGTTGCCTGCTCCATGCATGAGGCCATGTGCTCCATTACTGAGGTAAGGGAGGAGCACATGGCCTCATGCTGGTGCACCAGCTGGTTCCAGGCAGCCTTCTTCTGCTCCTGGTCAGCCCGGAGCTCTTCCCAGTCAGTGGCCCACTCCTGGCACTCCTTGTCAAGGCCCCTGGATGCATCTGTTCATGTATCAGGTCTTCCCGGGTGCGTTTTCTTCAGTGGATCCCCCAGAGTTGGGAAGATGGCATGGGAGGTGGTGGATGCACCATGCTCACAGCTAGCCCAACTGTGAGGAAAAGTTACAGGAGACACTGTGGATGAAGCCTAGCCCTCATCTCTCAGCTGACACTGAAGGTCTCAGTTCAGATTATAGTGATATGCTTCCGGCAAGGCCATATGTTGCCTAGACAGTGGGCACTGTCCTCCAGGGGAACAGATGTCCCAAGGGAGCCTCACTGCCCCTATGCCCTGGGGACAAGTAAGTATGGGAAGGTGCTAGCCAGGCCAGGAGCCTGCGAGTTGCCTTCCCTCCATGCTATGTACATGGAAGGTCTGGCAGTGGTGGCATCCCACAGAGAGAGGACTTCTATCCCTGCCTGCTGGAAAAGAGTGGGGGAGGGTGGAGAGGTGATGCTACTTGACAGGGAAGGTGCTGATGGGATTCCCTCCACTTTCTTCCCCCCAGCAAGTTCCCATGCAGGGGCTTGGTATCCTCCACCATACTGTGCCTGACAGGGAGTGGATGCTGCCCTAGGAGTGTAGCCATGGCTGTCTGTGGCACTGCTGTGTGTGCATCCATGACCCTACCCTCCTTAGTTGTGGTTTGTGGTGGGAAAGTGTCCCACCACGGAGGCTAGAGTAAGGCAGGCCTCTTCAGGAACCTTGTGAGAAGGACTGAGGGGTTTCCTGTATGAGAGCATCATGGAGCTGAGTGCAGCTTCTTATTTTGAAATAAGGGGGGTTATTCCGAAATAACTCCCTAGTGTAGACCAGGGCATTCAGTTTGATTGCTTTGTTTAAAAGTGTTCACCCACATCAGTCCGCCGTGAAGTCATTCTGCCGCTCTACTCTGCACTAGTTAGGCCTCAGCTGGAGTACTGTGTCCAGTTCTGGGCGCCACATTTCAAGAAAGATGTGGAGAAATTGGAAAGGGTACAGAGAAGAGCGACAAGAATGATTAAAGGTTTAGAGAACATGACCTATGAAGCCAGGCTTCATGAACTGGGCTTGTTTAGTTTGGAAAAAAGAAGATTAAGGGGGGACATGATAGCGGTTTTCAAATATCTAAAAGGGTGTCACAAGGAGGAAGGAGAAAATTTGTTCCTCTTGGTTTCTGAGGACAGGACAAGGAGTAATGGGCTTAAAGTGCAGCAGGGGAGGTTTAGATTGGACATTAGGAAAAAATTCCTAACTGTCAGGGTGGTCAAATATTGGAATAAATTGCCAAGGGAGGTGGTGGAATCTCCCTCTCTGGAGATATTTAAGAACAGGTTAGATAGACATCTGTCAGGGATGGTGTAGACGGAGCTTGATCCTGCCTTGAGGGCGGGGGGCTGGACTCGATGACCTCTCGAGGTCCCTTCCAGTCCTATTATTCTATGATTCTATGATTCTATGATCAGATGGATTTTTTTTGTCTTTAATCACTTTCCTGGTGAGTTCATTCAAGAGAATAATGATTGTTTGCTTTATCAACAAAGTTTTCATGTGGGCATTTAGTGAACTGGTTGGGGCATACCACATGTTATGATAGACATGTGCTATGATATCAAAAAGTGCTTTTGCGGAAAAGCGTCCATGCCAATCTAGACGCTCTGTTCTAAAAGTGCTTTTAACGGAAAACTTTTCCGTTAAAAGCATTTCCGGAAAATCATGCCAGTCTAGACGTAGCCAGGGTGTTTTTGTTCAAGAAAACGTACAGTAGATTGTCAGAAGACAGGGCTTTTTGCGCAAGAGTTTTTTCTTTTTTCTACAAGGAATAAACCTTTCTGAGCAAGAACTCTTGTGCAAAAAGGTGTGTGTGGTTGGACAACAGGGCTACGTCTACACTGGCCCCTTTTTTGGAAGGGGCATGCTAATTTTGAAAGTGGGAATAGGGAAATCCGCGGGGGATTTAAATATCCCCCGCGGATTTAAATAAACATGTCCGCCGATTTTTTTCCGGCTTGGGGAAAAGCCGGAAAAAAAGCATCTAGACTGGCCCGATCCTCCGGAATAAAGCCCTATTCCGGAGGATCTCTTATTCCTACTTCAAAGTGATGCTACTTCAAAGTAGGAATAAGAGATCCTCCGGAATAGGGCTTTATTCCGGAGGATCGGGCCAGTCTAGACGCTTTTTTTCCGGCTTTTCCCCAAGCCGGAAAAAAAGCGGCGGACGTGTTTATTTAAATCCGCGGGGGATATTTAAATCCCCCGCGGATTTCCCTATTCCCACTTTCAAAATTAGCATGCCCCTTCCGAAAAAGGGGCCAGTGTAGACGTAGCCCAGTGGTTTAGTGCGCAAGAAACCCATATTGTAAAAAGCACAGGTTCTCTGATGGCCATTCTGTGAATGGCAGAGCTTTTTTGTGCAAGAGCGTCCATGGTAGTGTGGATGCTCTCTTATGCAAAAGCACATCTCTTGTGCAAAAGCAGATGGCAGTATGGATGCGCTCTTGCACAAGAACTTTTTGTGGGAGATCTTTTCCACAAAAAGTTCTTGCTCAAGAAGCCAGCAATGTCAACGTAGCCTTAGTGAAACTCCCAATATTATTAATATAATCATCTGTATTCTACACTCATCTGTTTTAGTGTCAGAAAGGAAACACATTTAATTAAGAGATTGAGCAATTCATCATTTCTCTTACAACTAAGTCAAAAGCCAGTGCTTTATTTAAATAATATTATCGTCAATGAATGAAGTGAGTAGGACACATTCTCAGAAAGAGACTGAATAAGAACAGCTAATAAAACAAAAATAATGTTATTAAAGAAGAAGAGTGCTTTTATATTGGTTCATTTGACAAATATAAAAAAACATGTTTGTATTTATAGAACCTGTTAACCAATCTGACACTCATAACAATAATTATAGTAATGATAATAACCATAATCATTGTAGTATGAAACAAGCAGCAGGGAAAAGGGCTTTGCTAACAATAATCACTGATACAGGCAACTTAGTAGAGCATGTAATCTAACAAATCACTACAGAAATGACTTTACCACTAGTCTTGGATCAATAACACACATTGTTTAGTAGCCACAACAGTGAAAAGAACTGAAGCAATTAGTGTTACTATGGCAAATCAATAATGAGCCATTCATAGTCTTGTCAAATAATTTTTTAAAAACTGCACCTTTAAATTGTGGGCTATTTTTAACATGTGCTTTAAGTCAGAGTCAGATCCCCAGCTGCTCTAAATGGGTGCAACTCCATTGAATTCAATGGAGCCATGCTGATTTATAGCTGTTGTAGTTCTAACTATCTCTTATTGTTGGCAATAAGGAGTAGCAGGCATCTGTAATTAGGTATGTTGCCTAGTCTGCTCTGGCACCTGTTGTCTGGCTGTTGTTTTTATTTCTCAATTTATTAGTGAGAGGTGGAGGAAGCAGGCTGTTAAATTCAGGAAAGCAGCATGGGACCAGAATGCTTGTGGGTTGCAATGCAGAAAACAATTAAAGGGAGGGAAAAATAGGTACACAGTCTTGGGGTAGGATTTTTAAAGGTATTTAAAGTAGATAAAGACGAAGATAGGTGTTTAGTGGTGTTTTCAGAAATGCTTTTAACTTACTAAGTTACACTCTTAGGATGTGTCTACATTGGCATCCCTTTCCAGAAAAGGGATGCTAATGAGACACTTTGGAATTGCAAATATCCCCCGCGACATTTGCATTTACATGGCTGCCGCTTTTTTCTGACTCTGGGTTTTTGCCGGAGAAAAGCGCCAGTGTAGACGCGATTTTCCGGAAAATAAGCCCTTCTCCGGAAGATCCCTTATTCCTACTTACATTCCTCCCTCACTTTCTTCCACTAGCCCCCCTTCCTGATATAAAAAATAAAGGACACGTGTGTTCAAAAATAGAAACTCTCTTTATTGAACAAAACTGGAGAGGGGGGATTAACCTCTGGGGAGACTGGGAAAAGGAGGTGGGAGAGGGAAAGAGAGAGGGTGGGAGAGGGGAGGTGGAAACCTGGGAGGAGAGAGCTGGAAGGGGGAAGCCAGAAGAAGGAGGAGGAGGGGAAGTATAAAACTATGGTACGCCATATCTTCAGTACTGTGTACAGATGTGATCTCCTCACCTCAAAAAAGATATTTTGGCCTTGGAAAGGGTTCAGAAAATGGCAACTAAAATGATTAGGGGTTTGGAACAGGTCCCATATGAAGAGAGGCTAAAGAGACTGGGACTTTTCAGCTTAGAAAAGAGGAGACTGAGGGGGGATATGATAGAGGTCTATAAAAGCATGAGTGGTGTGGACAGGGTGAATAAAGAAAAGTTCTTCATTAATTCCCATAATAGAAGGACTAGAGGACACCAAATGAAATGAATGGACAGCAGGTTTAAAACTAATAATCAAAAGTTCTTCTTCACACAGCCCATAGTCAACCTGTGGAACTCCTTGCCACATGAGTCTGTGAAGGCTAGAACTATAACAGAGTTTAAAGAGAAGTTAGATAATTTCATGGAGGTTGGGTCAATGGAGTACTATTAGCCAGGGGGTAGGAACGGTGCCCCCGGCCTCTGTATGTGGAAGGCTGGAGATGGATGGCACGAGACAAATCACTTGGTAATTGTCTTTGGTCCACCCTCTCTGGGGCACCTGGTTTTGGCTGCTGTCGGCTGTACTGGGCTAGATGGACCTTTGGTCTGACCCAGTACAGCCATTCTTATGTTCTAAGCTCAGGGCTCAGGGTCAGGGGTCTCACTGGACCAACTTGATTTTCATGCAAACCTGCTCCTGGGTTAGCATGTGGCCTTTGGTGGCCAGGCTACCAGCTATCCTGCCCTAGATGGCCGCATTCCTGTGCCTAGTGCAGAGGTTGTGGACATTGGAGGCCTCCCCCCAAACCTCAATGAGGTCCACGGTCTCCGCACTAGACCAGGCAGGCGCCCGCCTCTTGCAGCCCCGGGCAGGCTCCTGGGAGCCGACAGCCTGGTCCTGGGAAGAGGCGGAGGGCTGGGTGGCAGCGGGTGGCTGGCTCATGCCGTGCCAGGTTCAGGGTCTGCTGGCTGGGTGCTGGCAGGCTTGCAACTGGCATAAGCACTATAGCCAGACCATGGCCCTTTAAGGGTTCTAGGGCCGGGAAGGGGGAAGAAAAGTTTCCCTGGTTTGGCCCAGAGTGGCCACCAGGGCAAGCTGGGATGGGCTAGCCTCCAACTAGTTCGAATTAAGTGGCTACACAGCCCTTAATTCGAACTACTTAATTCGAACTAGGCGTTACTCCTTGTAGAATGAGGTTCATCTAGTTCAAATTAAGTGCTCCGCTAGTTCGATTTAAGTTCAAACTAGCGGATTGTGTCACATTACTGAATTGGAGGGAAGCAGCCAGATCGCTGCTCCACCCCTAGGTGGGGGTGTTGGCCCCAGAAATTGGTATAAAAGGGAGCCATGTGGGGTATTGAATGGGAGCTTATCGTTTGTTGATCTTATGTATGCTATTTATGTGAGTATATAATGTCTGTGTGTGTAGGTAGGAATCTGTAATCTCTGTGGAAGCTGAATATTTCTCTGAATGTGGTTAAGCATTGCTATGGACAGGCTGAGTAGTGAAGCCCTGTGGAACAATGGCTCTCAATGGGCTATGGACACACCCAAAGAATGGAGTTTGTCACCTGAGAGCAGCCAGCAGGGAACATAGAGATTGGCCTCTGACCAGGTGACTTGCTGCATACAAGAAGAGGCCAGGAAGGAGGTATAAAGAGGCCATGCGGTCGATGCCATTTTGTTCTCAGCTCAGCACTTCATCCCAGAGGCAGCATTGCAGGGATCGAAGAGCCCGGAAGACCTGTGAACCCATCCTGATCTTAGGATGTGCAATAAGAACTTTTAAACCAGCAGCTGCAACACCTCTGCTAGAGCCTGCATCGAGAACTGGGAGATTCGGTGCATGTAACGTACTGTACTTTAATAACCTTACTCTCATGCTTTTCTTTATTGTAATAATAAACCTTTAGATATAGATTCTAAAGGATTGGCCCAGCGTGATTTTGAGTAAGGTCCAAAGGGTAAATTGACCAGGGATCTGTGACTGGTTTCTTGGAACCGGACAGAACTTGTTCGGGGTAGGTGGGATTGGGTGCTAGGACCCCCCCACCTGTATATGAGGCCCAGGGCCATCTGGAGCATGGATATTGCTGGGGTGCCGGAGGGGTTTTGCTCGGGAGGCTTCAGGCAGGCAGCTGAAGCGCTCTGTGGGACTGGTTTGTGGCCTGTTTGGAGAGGTCACCAGTCTGGGGGCTGTAACGAGCCCCGGATTTGAGCAATTTGCCCTGAGCGGACGCCCTCAGCTGTGCCCAGACACGGCCCGGTCCGTCACAGATTGCATGTATAGATGCTATGAAAGTTAATTCAAACTAACGACTGTTAGTTCGAATTAACTTTGTAGTGTAGACATACCCTTAGGCTTCGTCTACACTGGCATCCTTTTCCAGAAATGCTTAAAACGGAACGGTTTTCCGTTATAAGTATTTCCGGAAAAAGCGCGTCTACATTGGCAGGATGCTTTTCCGGAAAAGCACTTTTTCCAGAAAAGTGTCCGTGACAATGTAGACGCGCTTTTCTGCAAAAAAGCCCCGATTGTCATTTTTGTGATCAGAGCTTTTTTGCGGAAAAGAAATCTGTGCTGTCTACACTGGCCCTTTTCTGGAACAGTTTTCGGGAAACGGACTTTTGCCCGAACAGGAGCAGCATAGTTTTTCCGGAAAAGCACTGATGATTTTACAGTAGATCATCAGTGCTTTTCTGGAAATTCAAGGGGCCAGTGTAGACAGCTGGCAAGTTATTCCGGAAAAGCGGCTGATTTTCCGGAATAAGTGGCCAGTGTAGACACATCCTTAGTGTCTAAGAAGTTGGTCTGTTCTGGAAAATTAAACACTTTTTATTTTTGATTCTTTGTTTTAAGGACTATGGCTCCAATTCAACAAAGCACATAGTAAAATTTATTTTTACTCAGGAAACATTTGAGAATGTGCTTAAATCTCATAGAATGCACATAATTTTTATGGGCATCAAAGGATTTTGCTGGATTCCTACTGAGTTAGTGTTATCCAGCCTTGGATGTCAAAGAGTGATCATTTGATAGAGTGGTTTGCTGGTTTGGTTTGAGATTTGGGTGAGAGTACAGGTAAATATTTATTCACACATCAATCCCAAATTAAAATATAATTTCTGTAATACAGCCTGGTCTCTTTACAGACCAAGGACATCTAGAAGAAAGCCAAAAGATTGAGCAATGGGAAGTACAGGAAAGAATAGATTATTCTTGATGATGCACTTAAATAAAATATAGTTGTTGAACCATTTAATGGGTCTCACTTCCTTTCATGACAACCAGAATTATAAATAATTCAGAGCAAAACTAATGCATTTTGCAGTGCATGCACAGTGCTGTGGGCTGTGTTTAAAATGAGATGCACAGGAAACAAGTCCTCATCTGTGAGTAAATATTTGCTATGATCTTATGTTCATGCACAGGGACATACAAAGAGAGAGAGAGAGAAATGAAATAACCCTAAATATTTTTTTTTATTTCTTCCAGGTGTTAAAGGGGAACATGCTTTATGTGGGTAAAAAATTGAACCATAGCACACCACTTAAACACATGCTGCATCTGTCATCTCACATCCATAAGAAAAATTCAGTTCTGTTTGTAAGAGTTATTTAAAACACATACAATCTTAGCATATACGTATATCATATCCTTTATTCAAAGGATTGCAAAACCCATGTGCTGAAATTTTCAAATGATCCTAAGGAAGTTTGTTACTAACCACCCATGAAACTTCAATGGGGTTTAAGCACTTAATTGCCTTTGAGTCCTCTCAAACTCCCAGTCTTAACAACTACACATAGAAACTCAGTCTTGAGAGTAATGACTATTTAACATTGCACAACAACATTACAGGATATGAAGTTCAGAATGCTGTAAGAACCTGAAACTCTGATTAACTCTATTTTGAGAGGTTAACCCTAACATAACACCTATACATTTATTGAAATATTACAGTGTGAAAGGATTTAAATAGTACTATTTTTGTTTACTCTAGTTTTGTTCTAGAATCCAGATGCCTTAGGACATTGGTTCTTATCAATGTAATATGTTCTCTTAATAGCTAAAAAATATAAGACTGTGAAAAATAATAATAATATAGCAAATAAGGTAGGTTATTCCATACTTTCATTTAGATCAGGATGGCATCTCACACTTCATATCAATAAGGATATGATATCACTAGTTCTCAAAACCTAATCCCAATCCAATACCTGCTCAGTGCTTTCACGTCTTTCTTTGTTTTTTCCTTCCTAGTGAGCAAAGGGATGTTATCCTTCCTAGAGAACATTCACAATAGGGTAACTGACAATCATTTTCTATGATTATTCTTAGCTAAACAATTTGAAAACAGATAGTTTATATGAAATAAAAGGGAAAATCAAATTTGGTGATTAAAATCACAAAAATGAATATCAGTTTAAAAATTCACAAAAATCAATATTAACTTCTATAAAGGTAGTCTTGCTGGTTCCTAGGTTTCTGTTTAGAAGGTCCTCTGACAGCTAAACGTCTATGTGGCAGGGTGCACCTTACCCCTCCCTGGTCCTGGAGGGGTTAACTGAGCATTGCAGACTGAAGAAGCCATACTCCTTCGCCTTTGCTGGGCATGCTCAGCCAGGAGGCAAGATATAAAAGGAAGCAGCCCAGCTCATTCTGGACCAGCTGCTGAAGGGAGAGGATGCATACTACAGGCCTTCCCAAGGTCCCAGAGCCAACACATGCAAAGTCCTAGATGGATTCTAGGCTTCCAGAAAAACATAGGGAGGAGGATGTGCCATCAGAACCTACATCACCCCAGAGACCCATACGAACCAGGGGCCATCTCTGTCAAAGACAAGGTAGGAACTAGTCCAGAGGTCTTACACTTTGCTTTGGTGGGTGAACCAGGGAACTAGTCAGTGTGCTTTGGGAGGATCCTTGCTGACTTATTGATGAGGAACCACTACTGCCAGGACCCTGGGCTGGAGCCCACTTCCCTGGGTACCACACACCTGAGTGGTGCTCCACTGCCCCAATAGGCCACACAATCCCTCAGAGCAGGGCAATTTTACTGACTGTGGCCATTAGGCCACTCTGCCCTGAGTGGAAGGGCTGCTCTAATGACTCTGGCTGTAAGGCTATGCTGCACTGCCCTTCATAGCCCCTTGCTATTTCTCCTTTCTCCATTCTTCTTATCAGACAAAGTAACTATTGTATATTTCAGTGCCTTGCCTGCTCCTGAATGATACTGTTAGGCAAAGAAGAATGTTCTGTGTTTTCACACACATTCAGGAAAAACAAGAGATGAGTTTATATCTTTTCTTTCCAACAGGGATCATTGTTGGAAAGGACCTGGGGTGACACTAAGCTAAAGTGAAGCTAATGAAAATAAGGTCTGCCAACTTCTGCACTAAAGTAGAAGATTCTAGAAATGGGAAAAGATTAAGAATCAGTATTTTGGTGAAATTATAAAAATAATATGGGCACAGCAATAAATCTAGAGCCGTGGTCACCAACCAGTAGATCGCGATCTATGGGCAGATCTCAGGGGCTCTAAGAGTAGCTCTTGAGCCCTCTCTGAACTGCACACCTGCGCAGTACATTTACATTAGATTTCCTCATGTAATGTAGGCGGAGCTTCAAGGAAGGGGCGGGGCAGTAGATCTTTGCCTCTTCTGAGACTTAAAAAGTGATCTTGGGTGTAAAAAGGTTGGAGACCACTGATCTAGAGGTATGTCTTTGAGTCTAGAAGGAATGCAGGTGGATGTAACTTGCACCTTTTTCTGTCACCTCAGTGGTCATGTAACCCCAACAAATATTTCCTCTAAACACCTTTGGACTCACTTCAGTACTTGTAACATGCTCTCTTTCCACACTACAATGTTGCTTGGATTATTTTCCTCTTTGGTTTGTATACTGTGAAAAATACAGAAAGGTACAGAATGAAGCAGCAAAAAGACAATTACTGCTAACATTTCTTTGACGGTTCAAGCAGCTAAATCACAGAATTGCTAATGCCATAAATTTTAGAAACCAGAAAACTGCTTATAAATGGTGACACCCCAAAAGTAGGAAAAGGGGAATGACTGCTGATTCTGACATAGCATGCCTGACCAAACCCAAGAAGGAAGCAAGAAAAGATGATGTACCAGCCCAGATGTGAAGTAAAACAGAGGACCACCACAGAGAGACATCTAACTAACTCACCACCTTCTCTTCTACAGAATCATACTAGGCAACTTACAAAATCAGAAGCCAGGAACAAGTTAATTCTGACATAAACACAGCCAGAAATACGTTCCCACAAACATCTACCTGAGGCTATTATTCAACTCAAACAATAACATTGTTTTAATTAGATTCCCAACTGTGAGAAAAGCCTGCCTGCACACTGCACAATGATACTTTTATAGCCCTAGAAAGTTATTGTTTATTTTAAATAAAACAAAGATTAATATTTACTTACCTAATTGCTTCCTTTAAATATATTTACATGTGATTACTTATGTACTACTTTAATTGTTAAATGTTTTATTTTTTGTGATAAAACCAATGAAAAGTTATGTGCTTGGTTATTTTTGCATGTAATCTACTGAATTCATCTGTGATCACTGAATAGAACAAAACTCAGATTTTTAGACCAAAAGGAACCATTCTGATTTCTTAGTCTGACCTACGTAACATAGCACATAGACTTTTACCCTATAATTGAGGGAATTATTTGTCATTACATAAATGAACACTATTGAGCACAGTTGATTATGACTTGTCTTTCACTGTTTAGCTAACAGTACTGAAGTAAACTTGGTATACCTGTTTATAAAGTCAAGCCCTTTTACCTTGAGAGAACACTCATGAAAATGGGCTTTTCATGTAGAGAGATAGATCCGTGAAAAAGGCATCTTTTTATCTCCTACAATATGAAAGCACGTCAGAGATGTATGTGTGGGGGAAACAGTTATATAAAAGGGAGGAGGTTTAAATCTAACCTTTGAACAACCTTTCCACTTTCACAGGTAAACATTACAACTACCTTTTATTACTTGACAGGCTACATTCTTGGCTCCCAGGGGTAAATTCTTTGGAAATCCGGTACAAAGCTTTCAGCTACATAGCGAAATCTGTAAATATCAAGTAAAATTTCCTTTTATTTTAATGAGCAGGCTGTCATAGTAATTTTACAGTGGACTCTGGGCTTCATGCTTGAAACTCTTGAGGTTTCTGGCAGTTCCCTGATGGGTCCTGTCAACTGCTCTTTCCAAAGAAAGTGATCATAACAATTCACTTTCCTGCTCAGTGGACCTTGACTGAATTGAAGAACAACCTCAAATGACTTGTTTTCTCTCACTTCCAATTTTAAATGCATGGCTGACCACACACAACTTAACCCTTTCAATAGTCTTGTTTGTAAACAAATGAAATCAGTAAGGGTATGTCTACACTAGCTCGTTAGTTCGAGCTAGGTAGGCAAATGAGGGCAACCGGAGTTGCAAATGAAGCCCGGAATTTAAATGTCCCAGGCTTCATTTGCATCTTCCCGGGTGCCACCATTTTAAAATCCCCCTTAGTCAGAACTCCGTGCCCACGTCTACACGCGGCACAGAGTAGGTAGTTCGAATTAGGATCTCTAATTCGAACTACCGGTACACCTCATTCCAATTAGAGATCCTAACTCAAACTACCTACTCCATGCCGCGTGTAGCCGCGGGGACAGATTTCGGACTAAGCGGGATTTAAAAATGGCGGTGCCCAAGAAGATGCAAAGGAAGCACGGGATATTTAAATCCCGGGCTTCATTTGCAACTCCGGTTGCCCATATTTGCCTACCTATCTTGAACTAATGAGCTAGTGTAGACATACTCTAAGGATATGTCTACACTACAAAGTTAATTCAAACTAACAGACGTTAGTTTGAATTAACTTTGATAGGCGCTACACAGGCAAACCGCTAGTTCGAACTTAATTCAAACTAGTGGAGCGCTTAATTCGAACTAGGTAAACCTCATATTATGAGGACTAACGCCTAGTTCGAATTAAGGAGTTTGAATTAAGGGCTGTGCAGCTTCTTAATTCGAACTAGTGGGAGGCTAGCCCACCCCAGCTTTCCCTGGTGGCCACTCTGGGCACCACCAGGGAAACTCTTCTGCCCCCCTCCCGGACCCGGAGCCCTAAAAGGGGCATGGTCTGGCTATAGTGCTCATGACAGTTGCAAGCCTGCCAGCACCCAGCCAGCAGACCCTGCACCCGGCACAGCACGAACCAGCCACCTGCTGCCACTGAGCCCTCTGCCTCTTCCCGGGACCAGGCTGGTGGCTCCCGGGAGTCTGCCCGGGGCCGCAAGAGGCAAGCAGCCACCTGGTCTAGGGCAGAGATCGTGGACCTCATCCACGACCTCCGCACTAGGCACAGGAAATGGCCATCTAGGGCAGGATAGCTGCCAGCCCGGCCACCCAGGAACAGGTTTGCATGAAAATCAAGGTGGTCCAGTGAGATGCCCCGAACCTGAGCCCTGAGCTTAGAACAGCCGTACTGGGTAAGACGAAAGGTCCATCTAGCCCAGTAGCCTGTCTGCCGACAGCGGCCAACACCAGCAACCCCGGAGGGGATGGACCGAAGACAATGACCAAGCCATTTGTCTCGTGCCATCCATCTCCAGCCTTCCAAAACAGAGGCCAGGGACACCATTTCTAGCCCCTGGCTAATACCACTCCATGGACCCAACCTCCATGAATTTATCTAACTTCTCTTTAAACTCTGTTATAGTTCTAGCCTTCACAGCCTCCTGCAGCAAGGAGTTCCACAGGTTGACTATTTGCTTTGTGAAGAAGAACTTTCTGTTATTAGTTTGAAGCCTGCTACCCATTCATTTCATTTGGTGTCCTCTAGTCCTTATATTATGGGAACTAATGAAGAACTTTTCTTTATGCACCCTCTCCACACCATTCGTGATTTTATAGACCTCTATCATATCCCCCCTCAGTCTGCTCTTTTCCAAGCTGAGAAGTCCCAGTCTCTTTAGCCTCTCTTCATATGGGACCTGTTCCAAACCCCTGATCATTTTAGTTGCCCTCCCCTCTCCCACCCTCTCTCTTCCCCTCTCCCACCTCCTTTTCCCAGTCTCCCTGAGTTTTGTCCAATAAAGAGAGTTTCTATTTTTGAACACACGTGTCCTTTATTTTGTACATCAGGATGGGGGGCTAGGGAGGGGTAAGTGGAAGGAGATGAGGGAGGAATGGGGTACAAGCCCCCAATGGGGAGGACTGGGGTGGCTCTGCGGGTTCCTCGGGGTGGAAGCTCTCCTGCAGCCCCCCGATTGTCCCTCCCCCGGATGGCAGCCTGCGGCAAGTGCAGCCGGGCTGATGGCCAAGTGCTGTGATGTGCCGAGTGTGGGCATTCAGGGCACTCCAAGCCAGGACTGCTTTGCTGTCCCTCATCGAGTTAGACAAGCGAGCGGGGAGCCCCTGAGAACTGTCTGTCCAGGGTGGAGGTCGGGACCCTTTAAGCACAGCCTTCAGCTAGCCTGAGACAGCAGCTCTACACTCTAAGTCCTAATCTGATGCCCTGCTGGCACTGCTTCCGGCCATCCTTAACCTCGGTTCAGGGTCCACTCAATGTGGACATGCTAGTTCAAATTAGCAAAACGCTAATTCGAACTAGTTTTTAGGTCTAGATGCACTAGTTCGAATTAGCTTAGTTCGAATTAACTAATTCAAATTAAGTTAGTTCGAATTAGTGCTGTAGTGTAGACATACTCTAAGAGACAAAACCAATATTATGACAACTGTTAATTTGTTTATTGTGGTACACAGTTAAACATTAGGCTTAAAGAGCAATCCTTTTACAGATTTTAAACTCAGGTTTGATCATTTTAAAAGGAAAAGGGTTTTTTTGGGGGGAGGGAAAGGATTGGGTGTGTTTTTCTTTCTTTTTTCCTGAGTGTTCCATTCGATATCCTGATATTTAAAATGTTTCGAGGCAACATTCTTCTCCTAAGAGAAGAATGATAAGATGATAAAAGAAACCAACATACAGTCAGCAACCAGCCTTGAATATCCTGTTCAGACCAATAATTAAGGTAATCACCTAGGGATATTCATGGCAGAATGGTGAGATGTGGTATCATAATTTTCTGTTATGAAGTTGCTTTATGGGGACTCTGCTTTCAAGTCTATTGCCCATCCTACTGGGGGAGCTTTCCAGAATCTTTTCCTGAACATGGACATCAGGACATGTGACTAGATGGGGCTACTGTACAGTGGTGGCATAACTGGCTGGATAACTGTTCCCAGACAACAGTTATTAATGGTTCGTAGTCATGTTGGAAGGGCATAACAAATGCGGTTCCACAGGGGTCTTCTTTTAGGACTGGTTCTGTTCAATATCTTCATCAGCTATTTAGATATTGGTATAAAGAGTACACTTACTAAGTTTGCAGATGGTACCAACCTGGGAGGAGTTTCAAGTGCTTTGGAGGATAGGGTCATAATTCAAAATGATCTGGACAAACTAGAGAAATGGTCTGAGGTAAATATGATGAAGTTTAATAAAGACAAATGCAAAGCACTCCACTTAGGAAGGAACAATCAGTTTGACACATACAGAATGGGAAGTGACTATCTAGGAAGGAGACTGCTGAAAGGAATCTAGGGGTCAGAATGGACCACAAGCTGAAATCATTCTTCCTCTCTCCTCTGCACTGATTAGGCCTCAATTGAAGTATTGTGTCCAAGTCTGGGCACCACATTTTAAGAAAGATGTGGAGAAATTGGAGAAGGTCCAGAGAAGAGCAACAAAAATGATTAAAGGTCTAGAATACATGATATATCAGGGAAGGCTGAAAGAACTGGGCTTGTTTAGTTTAGAAAAGAGAAGACTGAGACAGGACATGATAGCTGTTTTCAAGTATCTAAAAGGGTTTTACAAAGGGAGAAAAATTGTTCTAGTTGGCCTCTGATGATAGGAGGCTTAAATTGCAGCAAGGGAGGTTTAGGATGGGCATTAGGAAAAACTTCCTAATTGTCTGGGTGGTTAAACACTGGAATAAATTGCCTACAGAAATTATAGAATCTCTGTCACTGGAGATATTTAAGAGCAGGGTGATAGACATCTATCACAAATGATCTAGAACAGGGGTAAGCAATAATTTTTGAGATGGTCACGGGCCACCCTGTAATGGACGGGGCCTTGGACGTAAGGGGCAGAGCTGTGCAAGCCCTTTAAATAGAAGTAGTTGAAAGGGTTCGCATGTCCCTGTCTCCCATGCAATGGTCCAGCATGGGGCCGGAACTTCAAGCTCTTTCAATTGCTTCTATTTTAAGGGCTTGTACCTTCCAGGTGGCCACCAGGCAACGCAGCCACCTGGGAGGTGCAAGCCCTTTAAATAGAAACAGTTAAAAGGGCTCGCAGCTCCGACGCCCCTAGTGCGTTGCCAGGGAGCTGGGCCATGTTAGATTAGGTTTTCACAGTGGTTCTTTCTGGCCTTAAAATCCATGGAACTACAGAACTGACCATCATAATATAAAACACAGACTATTCTTTGTTATTTGTATTGATGTAGTTACACTAGTGCAAATTCCTGGTATAGTTACAATGTAATGAAACATTTTTACTTTTATGATTTACTTCAGTATGAACATTATGTGGCACTGTTAAATGCCCTAATTGGAGGCAGTGCGTCCACATGAGTTTTTGCATTGATGCCAATATATTGTTATACACTGCTTAATGAAAACAGGTCCTCAGCTTTACTTAAACTAATATAATGATACACCCACACAAATATCAATGCAAGATAAGTGCTCATGTTAGGGAAATTTAAACACTGAGTAGAAAAAGATGGACAAAAGTTAAAGTAGAATCTAGCTTGCACTGTCTTGTTAGATGCTTGTCTTGCTACATTATTTCATTTTGGCCGCATCCATCAGGATTTGTCTATTGCCTTCAAGGGAGGATGGATCAGATACTCTAATAGCTAACAAACTGGACAGGCCTGAATGAAGAATTTCTGACTTCAAACACTGTATTTTCCAAGTCTCTAGATTCCTAGCAGTTGTCTCACACAAGATCATGCAGCCTTTCTTTATGTCAAATTCCTATTGATTGCAATCATAGTTTGGGCTAGATAAGAACTGCAAGATCAGACTGTGACTGTATTAGGCTCTGATCCTATCAACATTTATGTGCATGCTCCACCTGATATCCTGCGAATAGTCCCACTTATCTCAAGCAGTTCTGAAGTAAATGGAACTATCCCAGTCCTCCGATCCCTCAGACAGAGACCGACACCTACAAGCATTCTAAAAGCTAAAATACCCACCTGGGGAACTAACATACCCACCTGGGAAATAGACTGAAAGAGCCAGATGAGTACCCAGAAATCATCTACTACAGGTCAGGCCCAACCAGGAAAATAACAGAACATCATTGGTTATCACCTACAGCTCACAGTTAAAACCCTGCCAGTGCATCATTCGTAATGTACAACCTGTCCTGCAAAATGATTCCTCACTATCACAAGCCTTGAAAGATAGGTCAGTCCTTGCTTACAGAGAGGCGCCCAAACTGAAGTAAAATTTACATTTTTGTGGCTCTCCTTTTTAATCACTCTAATTTGTTCACATCTTTCACAAAGATGCCCAGAACTGGTGTCCAAAACTGGATACAGTACTCCAGCTGTACCAGTAACTTAGCACTCAGTAGTGAAGAATAATAATCTGCCATGTCTTACATATAAAACTCTTATTAATGCATTACCAGTATGACACTGGCCTTTTTCTCAACAGCACCACACTCTTGACAGATATTCAATTTGTGATAAGCTAAATCCTCAAGATACTTCCCTGCAGTATTACTGCCTAGCCAGTTATTTCCATTTTGTGTTTGTGAATTTAATTTTTCCTTCTTAAGAGCAGTACTTTGCACTTGTGTTTTCTGAATTCCATCTTACCAATTTCAACCAGATCTCCAATTTTTCATGATCGTTTTGAATTCTAATGTTCTCCAAAATCCTTGCAATCCTTCTCAGCTTGTTGTCATTCACAAATTTCATAAGCATTCTCTCTGTTCCACCATTCATGTCATTAATGAATACATTCAACATCTCCCTATGATGGCCTTGTAAGACAACTTGCAACATTTACCAATGCTGACATAAATCTATTCCCCCATTCTGAACATGAATCTTACTTAGCTAAAATTAAATTGACAGGCTCCAGGCAGGTGGGAAAATATAATTCTGCAAGGCTCACTTATATGCTACTTATCCATGTAACATTCCCTGCCTCTCGTTACAGACAATTATTTGTATTTTGGCAGGGAGGGGAGCATCTGCATGCTAGATACTGCCCCTATTCCAAGGAGCTTGCTCACAATATGTCTATGCTGCAGCTGGGAGTGTGTTTCCTAGCATGAGTAAAAATGCTAGCATTAGCTCTGCTTGAGCTAATGTACTACAAATAACAGTACAGTTGATGGTATCACTGGCCTGCAGATGTGTTGCACTCAGCACCCCTCTGGTTCTTCCAATCACTTACCCAGACTAGGTTTGTTCAAAACGTGTGTGTCTTTCATGGGGTCTGACATACTAAGTCTTTCTACATCAGTGGTGGGCAACCTGCAGGCTACTGGGGTTCTACGTGTGGCCTGCAAGATATTTTCTTTACTTTTGCCGTGCTTAGGATTGTCAAATTCTGCTGGTTTCTGTCCCCATAGTTTTTTGTTTCCCCTTTTCATTTTACTAAAGTGATACATACTTAAAGCAAGGGCACATGACATGAAGTACATACTGCTTCCACACAACATTGACTATGAGAGATGTATGCTCCTCTGCAGCCAATCAAAATGCTGCTATTGATCAACCAGTACACCCCACAAATACTAGGTACACAAGCAGAATTAACAAAACTACCCTACAACTCCGTCTTGACTATGACAATTTTGCAGCACACTGAGATGAGGGAGGATCACTCATTTGGTCCACTCACTAGCCTAGCTTGCCCATCACTGTTCTACATAGTGTAATTCACTTAATTAGTTGTGTAGTTCACATCCACAATGGGTCCATATAAAGAATCCTGGTTGGTTTCTTGCCCCTGTTCAGGACTTCCGTCTAGTCCTGCAACTGAGGTTATATTTTAAATAATAGCTCTTTGTCTCTTCTCAGGCTGGGAGTTCCAAATATCTGCTAGAGCATTGTACTCTCTCTCTCTCTCTCTCTCTCTAAGCCTGGCATCCCCAGCTTTCCTCCTAGAAGAGATTTGTAATTTGGAGTTGCTCTAAAGCCTTAGCCAGGTTCTCCTCCAGCTGACCCTTTCTCCCCAATTAGTCCTGAAGCTAAGAGGATTCAGCATACAGATCTTCTCCTGCTGGTATATTCTCTGCAATGAGAGAAGCAGCGGCCTACATACTAGTCTCCTGTCTCCTGGGTTATCCCCAAATGATCATGACGGGGGATCATTCTTCATCATTCTGCAAGGCTCCAGCTCCCAGATCATTAAAAAAAGAGTACTTATTCCTAGGATCACTTTCTTTCTATCAATAACTCTTAGTATTAACTAACCCTGAGGAATGAGGTTAATAATACCCCAAACTGACAACATAAAAAATAAATAAATCCACGTCTATTTCACAATAAAGGCTTTGAGCAAATTAAAGGAGCAAATTATGAAAGAGGCATTCACTGGGAAATGAGTATTGCAAATCAGTAGCAGACTAGATAGACTGGTACAAAAAGCCAAGCTGGTTTACCCCTGTGGTTAGGCCACTGAAGGAAAAGAGCCAATCTGCCAACATACATGTTAAATGTGGATTAGTAGGTAATCTGATTAACCAGAATTAATACAGTATCTTTTAGACAAAGATTTTATGTAGCTACCATCTAAAGCAGAGTTCAAAAGCCATTTGCTTAATAGTTAGAATGCATTGCATGCAACACTGCTATTTTCAAAAATTTTTAAAAATAATATGGATAGATGACTTGGATATGACCTGGACTGAACTGTGATCCCATTTATTTTCACTCCCTGACCTGGAGTTCTTCCTTTATAGACCACCCAGAAATGACTGTGCAAGAAATGAATTAAACCTCCCTAAACCAAACAAAATACTAATTTTAAAATATATTTTAAAAGCCTTTAAAATTTCCCTTAAAAAAAATTAAATATTTAATATATTCTGTTTGTATCGTCAGTGACTCCAAATTGTCAACTATGAAAATTGTGGAAGTAACTTAAGAAAAACCTCTCATCCTCCCTTAAGCTCCTTTAAGGCTTATGAGGAACAAAAAATACTATACCTTATGGTTTTAATTCTAACTTAAGGTCCATAATACAGAATAATGGAAAAAGCTGATATGGGATGAATTAAAGGACAAGAATGTAATTAATGCTATTTACCATAGTTTTATGGAAAATAGGTCTCCTCAAACAAACCTGATTTCATTCTTTGAACAGATTAAAAGTTTGGTTGGTAAAGGTAACTATGTGGATCTAATATATTTAATTATTTGTAAGGCATTTGACATAGTACCACATAACATTCTGATTACAAAAAAATCATACTATAAAATTTCAATAAAAACAATATTAATTGCATTAAAAACTGGCTGACTGATAGAATTTGGAAAGCAGTTGTCAATATGGAAATCGTAGCTGGATGTGGTTTTCTAGTGTGGTTCCACAAAGTTCAGAAGTAAGCCTGATGCTGTTCAATAGCTGAATAGCATATTCAGGAGCTCAAACTAAAAAATCTAATGGTCCCTTCTGGCCTTAAATTCTTTGAATCTATGGAGGTTGGTGATGTTCCTTCAGTTCAGTTCCTGGATTGCTTTTTTAAACCATTGCTCCATCTCATCAAGTTCTAGTGTCCAGGAATGAATGCTGAGGAATATCTGCAGTCCCACATACTCACTTATTGGTTGGTGTAAAAGGAATGCAACACCCACTGAATTTAAGGCCAGTTTTGTTCTTGTATTTCTTCCTCTGTGGGTCCTCCCTGAGTCTAGTTTTCCATTGCTCTGTCACAGAGGCTGTGTCTTGTTTATTTTTTTCCAATACAGAGTATCATTGTTGCTTTTATTAACAATAAAGAAACAAACGCCTACTCGTGTCTTTGATGAAATTCTATACATTTCAAATGTCATCATTTCATTACTAATTCTTCTTATAACAAACAGACTCAGATGTAGTGTTGACAATGATTTTACACAGAGACCCTCAAACCCAACTATGTATTAGAATTGTTTCTATTCAGCATGTAAGATATCTAAAGAAATCATGGCATCTCTATCACATTAACTATAGCTCAATATTCCAATCATGCCAGTGACATAATTCTTGGTGACAACAGTCTTTGGAAAGCATTGTTACCGTGGGCTCATGATACTAGAAAACTGTCAGGAATCACAAATGTTTTCATACTAAAGACCTTGCAATTATGAGTATTCTATACTGAGAATTCATAAACATTCAATGATTAGTCCAGCAGTCAAATATTTCACATATATAAACAAGATACAGAGCTTGAAAGAGAGTTGCAGACTAAAATACCTTGCGTTAAATTCTGCCCCTGTGTTCTGCCTCCCATTAGAACCTGCCCCACAAAGCACTTTTATTGAATTTATGTGTCCCCTAATTTTAAGATTACTGCTCTCTAAATTACAAAACAATTTAATGGAAAATCTGATGCACGACGTTTTATACAATGTGGATATCACCATAGTTTTGACAACTCTCTCAGAAAGAAGTAATTCTAAAAATAATATTTTATCCAACATCTGAAAACTGGACCATAATGATCATTTCTAAAAAGAAATAAATACAGCTGTATCTCTTGCAGGTATTTTTAATGCTATCACAGTTGTTGCTGAGCAAAGAAGACAAATATATTTTAGTCTGATTTTATAATGCAAAAAAATTCATTTTATGGATTAATATTTAAAGCCAAAAGGCCTCATTAGGTTATCTTGTCTGACCTCTTGTGTAGCACAGCCAATAGCATTTCTCCCTGTTATGTCTCTATTGAGCACAGTAACTGGACTAAAGCATATTTTCCAGAAAACATCCAATTTTGATCTGAAAACATCGAGGGTACGTCTATACAGCAGAGCTAAAACTAAACTAACCTACACAACTTGATCTATGTCAATTGCGTAGCTTAAGTCCAAATAGCTTATTTCAGCTTTTGGCACTGTCTACACAGCAGGAATTCCAAGAGAAAGCACTCTTCCTTCAACTTCCCTTACTCCTCATAAAATGAGGGTTTCAGGAGTCAAAGTAAAAAGTCCTTCAACTCATTATTTTCACATTATGTCAAAATAACTGCTTGTAGCATAGACACAGACTAAGTTATTTCAGAATAACATAGGGTATTCCGAATTAACACTGCTGTGTAGATGTGCCCATAGAGGATATGTCTACATTGCATTCCTCTTTTGAGAGAGGAATGCAATGCAGACACCTGAAATTGCAAATGAAGCATAGATTTGAATTTTTTGTGCTTCACTTGCATAATCTCGGACCACCACTTTTCCAGAATAGCGTCTTTCGAGACAACAAACGCAGTCCCTGGGGGGTTATTTTGAGAGAGAACCTTTCCTTCGAAATAACCCTTCTTGAGGTTTAAGGGTTATTTCGAAGGAAGAGTTTTCTCTCGAAATAACCCCACGGGGACTGTGTTTGTTGTCTCGAAAGACGCTATTCTGGAAAAGTGGTGGTCCGCAATTATGCAAATGAAGCATGGGGAAATTAAAATCCATGCTTCATTTGCAATTTTGGGTGTCTGCATTTGCATTCCTCTCGGAAGAGGAATGCAATGTAGACATACCCAGAGATATTATTTGATCTCTTAAATGTTCATTTTGCTTTTAAATGCTTGAAATTACTTTTTAAATGCATAAGCGTATGTAAAATTCATTTATATAGCCATTTTTTGCACTGTCTAAATATGTTCTATTTCTGATTTTTTTTTCTCTTGGTTCTGGTAGGAAAGCAACAATAGATCAGATACTGAAACACACACAAACAGAATACACACACACTAGCGCTCATTGAGCATGTGTATTTGTATGTTAACACATACATCCACCACAGAGTAATTTGTATTAAAATCCTTTGTACAATTCATGTTTAGTTGCTGTTTTTGCAAATATTATGAAAATATTAATACAATATTCAGCAGAACATGTACTTATTGGCCCAAATTTTCATCTGGATCCATCTTCTACATTCACAAAAAATATGCCCATATTAGGACATGTACCCATTTGCAACATAAACATTTTAAAATTCTAACACCTTCAAACATCTGAAATTTTCACAGAAGTCAGAGATTTGGGTGAGATTATAATTGAATCTCCAAATTACTTCAGAAGCATTGAAAAACCTCATGAGATTTGAATGTGTACCCATAAAAGCCATTTGGCCTGAAGTTAGAAATTGTTTCAAGAGTACATGCAGATTATTGCATCTGCAATACGTGGGTGCATGTTTATGAACACGCATAAATGGAAAACAGGTGCTGAATACCAGGACTAGAATTTGTATAATTAGCCTAAATATGAAAGAAACAAATATAATGTACAGGCATTTTCTTTACTTGAAGTTAAGATACAGCAATTTCAGTGGATGTAATTCAATATTTCTTAATTCTAAAATGTGGGCAACAACTATGTAAAGTTACTCTCTACTTTCTAGACACTAAACTCAATTTTCTGAAAGCATCCATTGTTTAATTTATATGATAATACGATTCATATTTCTTTGTCGGAGAAAAATTCTTCGAGACTAAATAATGCTAATAATCTGAGAAATGTTTGGGTAACTTCCTCACTGTTTTTTGTGGCTTTAAATAGACAATAAAGGGAAAGTTTGACAATAGTTGCTTTTTATATGATTTCTACGCTACATGGACTTTACCCAAGACATGGAATGTAAGGAATTTCTGTGCTGCCCTTGTAACATTTAGTGGGATGAATTAACAGAAAAATATTTACAAACATAAAACTGCATGATCACAGCCCTAAGTTTTCCTCGTTTGAGCCTAGCTAATATATTATCTGCTTCTTTTCACAAACAGGATTTTATCTCCTGGGTGGCTAAAACACAAAGACTATCATAAGACCATCCAAGAATGTTACCAAATATATATCAGGAACTTGAAACAACAATCCAATGGAATTCAAGTGATGCCAAAAGAAGATTTCCTTCATCATTATTAAACTTCTCACAAACAACACACAGCAATGTTTTGCAAGATTCTTACCATCTTTGTCAGCTTATTTGGCATGTTTTACACAAACCAAAATTAAACTCCCACCCAACATAAAATTGCAGGTTAAATTCGGCTCTCAGTTACACCCAAGCAATGCCTCTGACAGCCAAATCTGAAAATGACTCTTCTTTTTCTAGCAATGAATTGCATGAGAGAATCTAAGAACATCATTGATCTGACAACATGGGCATCCTGTAACCCTGTCTTGTTGAGCCCAGCTCTCCAGTCTGCATTGACTGAAACATAGGCACAGGGACATGCCTCCAAGACTTCAGACACAGACAGTACAGTTTGACACCTTTTCCCAGCACTAAGCCCTAGACTAGATGGGCCCCTGGGTAAGGTGGGGGAGGGGAGTAGCTCTGCACTCCTGGAAGGGGCAGTGGCTCAGATGGAAGGGGCAGGCCCAAGGTAACTAGTCCTCAGTGCCTCCAAGACTGCACTGCTCCCTTCCCCACCAGCACCATCTGGAGTGCGCTGCCCTTGGTGCTGCAGCATCTTGCACGGTGCTTCACCAATGATTTAAAGGGTCCTTTGAATCACCAGGTCCCAAGGCAGTGGCTCACTTTTCTCCCTCCTTACAGTGAGCCTGACCCTAGATAAATCCTTCTTATGCTACAGAGAGAACTGTACGGTATAAAGACATGAATTCACCCTCTTTCTCAGAGAACTGTGCACGGGTTTCTTGTTCCCCCACGTAGTAATTACTTGCACAGCGTTTATTACTAAACAAAAGTGATTTTTATTAAGTATAAAAAGATTGCGTTTGAGTAGTCATAAGAAGTAGCAGACAGAACAAAGTAACTGAACAAAACAAACTAATAAGCTAAGCTTAATACACTAAAGGAACGAGTTACATGAAAGATCTCACCCTACTTGTGGTTCTAATAATCTTCTTCACAGGTTAGATACCCTTTCAGCTGAATATGATTATTCCATTTGTATGCATGTATCATTTTTCTGGATTGTTAGGAATATTGACCAGTTATCTGTAATTTCATATTTGCAGCATTGGATTATACCCACTGCTGACACTTCAGGTAAAACAATGCAAAATGCTGCAATGCTGATGGCTCATCAGCAACAGACAATGGTTGTCAGAGAGATTAAACTTCCTCAGAATGTGTGGGTCAGCCCATGATGATAATGATATTGGAACCCATCTCGATTGCAGTAATGCTCTAAGGGATGCGTGGAAGTGGAATCACACTATGAAACAGGAGTCACTAAGATTCACTAAGGCAGGGATCCTTTATTTTAGTGTGCCTTTGTCTCTAACCATCGCTTTTATCCATTGCTTAGTCATGGTGGCAATTTTTTGTCCTACTGTCTTTTGTTTATTTGCAGTCATATAGTTTGAGCCTCTATATAATGTTTTTATAAGTTTCTATAGAGCTAGAAGGTGTTTTACTCTTATGTCTATTCCTTTTATGGTGCTTTCTTAGAACTAGATAAGTTGTCTCTCTCTAAGGGTATGTCTACACTACCCCGCTAGTTTGCACTAGCGGGGTAATGTATGCATACCGAACGTGCAAATGAAGCCCGGGATTGAATTTCCCGGGCTTCATTTGCATAAGCCGGCCGGCGCCATTTTTAAATGCCGGCTTGTTCGAACCCCGTGCCGCGCGGCTACACGCGGCACGGGCTAGATAGTTCGAACTAGCAAGCCATTCCAAACTATCTGTACGCCTCGTGGAATGAGGTATACAGATAGTTCGGAATGGCTTGCTAGTTCGAACTATCTAGCCCGTGCCGCGTGTAGCCGCGCGGCACGGGGTTCGAACAAGCCGGCATTTAAAAATGGCGCCGGCCGGCTTATGCAAATGAAGCCCGGGAAATTCAAATCCCGGGCTTCATTTGCACGTTCGGTATGCATACATTACCCCGCTAGTGCGAACTAGCGGGGTAGTGTAGACATACCCACACATACATCCTCTTAATTGGACTAAAAACTCAGATGTGCTCTTAGAATCCTATGGTTGGAAGAGACCTCAGAAGGTCACCAAGTCCAACCCCCCTGCCCAAAGCAGGGCCAACCCCAATTAACACATCCCAGCCAGGGATCTGTCAAGTCAGGAATTAAAAATCTCTAGGGATGGAGATTCCACCACCTCCCTATGTAACCCATTCCAGTACGTCACGACCCTCCTAGTGAAATAGTTTTTCCTAACATCCAATCTAGACCTCTCCTACTGTAACTTGAGACCATTGCTCCTCATTCTGCCATCTGTCACTACTAAGAACAGCCTCTCTCCATCCTCTATGGGACCTCTCTTCAGGTAGTTAAAGGCTGCTATCAAATTCCTCCCCCCACCCCACCACCACACACACTCTTCTCTTTTGAAGACTAAACAAGTGCAAGTGTCTATTTTATGTGTCTCATAAGTGCTATTTGCATACATTTTCATTAGCCAGTCTTCTAAGTGCTCAGCGTGCTCTATATTTGTGCTTCAGAACAGCTCTTCCGCCTCACTTAAGGAATTTTGCATTTAATTCATATACTTTATTTTTTCTTTGCACATTTCAGTGTAATGTTTCTTACGTTTTGTGCACATTTATTGAATGAGCTTCATTTCCCATACATATACTGGTTGCCACATTGCTAACATTCGTTTTTGCTTCTCATGTGTCTGTACTCGGACAATTTAATTCTGTGAACTTTTCTTTGCTGTTTAGCTACATTTTTCTCTACAACTTTTTGCTTTCGTTAGTGTTTCTCTCTCATTTTTAACTGCTTGGCACACACTAATTTTACTTGCTATTGTCAGAGCTATCTCCTTTAGTACCTCTTCAATATATATCTTTGAAAAATAACATTTTTCCCAGTGAAATGATCCTAAAACATTTTCACTATTTCTATAAAACTTTCCTCTCTCCTCTAGCCACCAACCTTATGGAATGCATCACACACACCTAATGCTTCTCTGCTGGCCATTGTTAATAGCAGAGCAATGTTTTGCTCATCTAGTTTATGGGTCTGGTATAGAGTTAGAAACTTTTCAAGGTGTATTTAGCATTTCCCCTGAGTCTCAGGGTTTGTGGGTGAGTTACTTGTAATTGTACAGGCTCTGAAGGAGCCACTTCAATTTTACCTATTTCCCTGGGTCTTCCAGGACACTACATGTTCCAAGGCTGGTGTATCTAGGAAGTGTGACATCTCTACACTTCCTGGGGGGAATTTATATCACGGTGAATACCTAGTCTGTCAGCAGGCCATAACACTTCACCAAAATAATTCCTTTTGCCTATGTTAAGACAGGGAAATGAACTTGGTCCTCTACTTTGCATCCTATGTGCTCAGTCTCTCTCAATCTCTCCTGGAGTAGCCATTCTGTTTGTGTAACTAAATAGCCATTGGTGCAAGGACTGGAAACTATGTGTCTCCTCTTCCAAGTGAGTGCTTTTATCCCCATACTACAGGTTTTTTCTCTCTCTTTTTGTCAAGAGAGAGAGAGACAGAGAGAGAGAGAACAATTTTAGATGAGTTTCACCCCCAGAATATCCAAACCACTGGTTAGAGAATTTGCTTGCCATACAAAAGACATAATGTCAAGTCCTTTTTCTGAATCAAAGTCTCATAGGGTATGTCTACACTACCCCGCTAGTTCGAACTAGCGGGGTAATGTATGCATACCGAACTTGCTAATGAAGCCCGGGATTTGAATTTCCCGGGCTTCATTAGCATAAAGCCGGCGCCGCCATTTTTAAAAGCCAGCTAGTGCGAACCCCGTGCCGCGTGGCTACACGCGGCACGGGCTAGATAGTTCGAACTACGTAGCCATTCCAAACTATCTGTACTCCTCGTTCCACGGGCTAGATAGTTCGGAATGGCTACGTAGTTCGAACTATCTAGCCCGTGCCGCGTGTAGCCGCGCGGCACGGGGTTCGCACTAGCTGGCTTTTAAAAATGGCGGCGCGGCTTTATGCTAATGAAGCCCGGGAAATTCAAATCCCGGGCTTCATTAGCAAGTTCGGTATGCATACATTACCCCTCTAGTTCGAACTAGCGGGGTAGTGTAGACATACCCATACATACCAGGACCACAGGACCATTGAGTAGAAGGGTGTGGGAGGCACCATCTCTTTCTCCTGTTTTGTCAATTGTGTTTTCAAATATTCTTTGCTTTTTGTTAAAACAAGTGAAAAAGTTCGAACTAAAATATTTAATGCACCACAAACAAAAACATCGTTTCACCAAGAAAATGGACACAAATTTCATTCCAGTTTGGCCAGCAAACCAAAACACTGTTTATTGGCACTGTCTAGTTTTCTGTCTATGATCTTCTTAGATTACTGCAACATGCCTCATTACAAACCCTTTTGTTTGCAGCAGTTCTATTCCCTGGGACAGATCCACAGCTAATGTTAACTGGTATAACAATTTAAACCTGAAAATATACCCACTATATCTTATTAAAATAATCTTTTTTTAAAAAGAGAAAACTTTAATACCAGTTACCTCTATCAGTGTATTCACTTGTCTTTTTTCCCTTGTGTCTCTGTAAAGAAATTCTTCCTACAGTAAATTACTTAAGGACTCAAACTTTCCTTAGCTCTAGTGAGTGACCAACAATTTTTATGCTTCTCATAAATTCAGAAGAACCAGTTACATCTATTCTTGTCTTTCCCTTCAAGATTATGTATAACTCAATCTCTTTTGGGAGTGATGTATACCACTAAAGTCAACCAGAGATTTTCCACTGAGTTTAAGGTTCTTTTTCCATTGGTCTCTCTTTTCCAGAAAAATCTAAGCTAGTCGTTGTTTTCTTACTTAATTATATTCTGAGATCATTCTAATTATCTTTTTACAATAAAATGTTTCCTTGGGGGTCTAAGTCATCAAGCTCACATCTGAACCAAAACCCTTTCAAATTTGAGGTGGGAGGCATTGAATATATGGTGTGGGCCCACCTCTGTTCAAGCTGCAAAGATGCTTGAATCATACCCCCTTTGTTTTCTACAAATTAAAACTATCTAAAGAATGCAGCTAAAGAATATTAAAATGGTCTGTTTATTAATGTTGAACAAACATTAATGGGGCATCTAAAAGGGCAGAAGGGAAAAAGACCTTTGTGTCAGGTATAAAGCTGCCTGGCATACCAGATTCAGATTCAGAACTGGTGTAAATTGCCATTGTGTATGTCAGTGGCACTATCTGTGTTATTGTTGTTATGCTGGGGTTCAAAGATGCTGGGGTTTGAAGCTGATACATTTACCAGTTACATCTGAGGGATGCTCCCCCCCCAACAGCCAGACTGAGGACTGAAGGGTGCCAAGAGAATGGGAGATTTGGGGATGAGGAAGCCCAGGACGGATAGGGCATGATTCCAGCCAGCCTGTTTTCCCTGCCTGGTAATTCTGTCTCTTTTCTGTATGGTTTTGTGTATCCCTGAAGGCATCGGGGTGGGGTGGGTGAGTTTCAGCCCCTTCCGCCCTCCTCCCCACATATACAATCAAATCTGTACCTTGCTTTATGCTAAGGGGAAGCTGGATACCAAATTTGGTGGCCCTACCTCTTACCGTTTAGGAGGAGTTATGAACAGACAGCCAGACTCACTCACTCACTGACAAACTTTTTAAAATATATAGTATATTCATCAGCCTCAATGTTTTATTCATACACATTTTGGACTCCCTTTTTTAAAATATTTAATGCTGAATCGGTCTTGACATCTAATACCAATTGTTTGTACAATAGCTGTACACTTCTCTATATCACATTGTAGCCTTGAACATACTCTCCTTACCACATATTAATTAATACTATAATATAAGTGATGTACAGGAGACCCAAGTCCTGTATGATAAGGTTACTCAGCATAATTAAGACCTAGCTTGAAATAAGTAGTCTGATATAAGGAACTACCAAGTGAATGATGATAGCAAGTCACAAGATTAAGCCTAGACAAAAGAAAGTTGACTGGTAAGGAGCATGAAGCAACAAATAAAGGTTATTGGGATTTGAGGATAAGTTTAAGGAAGAAGTGTAACTGCAGAAATACCATAGCAACACCATGGCAACTAACTGATTTAAATGCTAATGATACTGAGGTAAATAAGTAAGTAATCAATTAACAGTGTGATGACTCAAAGATAGGGAGTACAGAAGCTCAGATAAAGGGAAAAGGTGCTGAGAGACATTAATATGTATGAAATCAAGGTACATAAATGTAATCTACTGCAAAAGATAATCCCTAGCAAGGAAAGGTGTGATTGATATAATGAAGATCACCTACAGATGTTAAGGTTTCTTCACAAAGGATGATGTAAAAAAAGAAAGTGCTGGCCATTCTGTATGATCTGTCTCTTCTTTGCTATATTACAGTGCATGGGATCTGGTTGACTTGTTAGTAAGATTGCTAAAAAGAGTAAATTACTCAGTTACAAGGGCATGCCTACACTGCATGCTTATTTCGGAATAAGCTATTTCAGAGGAAATACTCCAAAATAGCTTATTTCAAAATAGCGTGTCTATGCAGCAAATGCCCACTGAAATAGTGCTGAGCTATTTCAAAATAGAGCATCCACACTCACTGGACACTGAATTGCTTTTAAGACCACCTGGAAGCATTTTAGGCAGGGCGTCAGGATAACACTCTCTACCTGAAGCTGCTGCCTGAGACTCTCTGAGGCTCAAGCTTAAAGTGGCCCCCCTGTACAGCCATGTCTCAGGTTCTTCTCCTTTGCCTACCTCCTTGTGGGACAGCAAAGCCTTTTCTCTGCCTGCTGTGGTTGCCTTTGGGACAACTTAGCTCTCTAGACCTGGAGCAGGACCTGCTTCCCAGCAGTCGATGGCTCTTATATGTCTCAGTGCACCTCCTGCTGCAGTTTCTTCAAGCTGCCTTCCTGGCCCTGCAGGAACAAGATCCCAGCTCATTGTGGGTCAATTCCTCTCCACTCTCCAAGTGCTACTCATGCAGCTTGACCCCTTCACACTCCCCTGCTCATTGGGCACCACAGCTCCCACTGTTGGGACTGTATCTTCATGGAGCTGTGGGATGACCAGCAGTGGCTCCACAACTTCTGAGAAAGGACCTTTCTGGAGATGTGTGAGTGGCTCACCCTGCCCGCAGGTGACGGGGCACCCAGGTAAGACCCACCATCCCCCTCCAGAAGCAGATAGCCATTGCCAGCTGGATGCTCACCAAGCCGTTGGGAACTAGTTCAGCATGGGGAGATCGAGCATCAAGGCCATGGTCATACAAGAATGGTGCTCTCATGCTGTTGTCCCAGGAGGAGGGTAAACTGAACTGCAGGAGTGGGGTTCCCTGCTGGGGGGGAAGTCCCCACCCTAGGAGGTTTTTCAGTCCCGCCTTCACAAAGCTCTGAGATGGGGCAAGTCGGGGTTGCTCAGCCTGTATGAGAACTAGAGGTAAAGGGACTAACCTGCCCCCTAAGATGCAGCAGAGCTCTCTATCTTAGGGGCAGGTCTGGGGTACCACCTTGGAGCAGGAGCTGCACTCCCTGGCCTTGGTATAGGCCTACCTGAGCTCCTTCACCTTCATGTGCACCTGCTCTTGGGTGCTCATGAGGCACTTGGTGCCCAGGCTCTCGGCCATCCAGCCACAGACATCTACATTCCTGAATCTGGTGCAGAGACCCTGGAGGTTTGCCTCCTTGCCCCAGACCTCTGTGAGGTCCACGATCTCCACACCAGACCAGGAAGGCACACACCTCTTTCATCCCTGGTAGGGTCCTGGAAGCTGGCTTCCTGCTTGGCTGGAGCCATAGAGGGCTTGGGCAGAGCACAGGGTGGCTCATGGCCACAGGGACAGCTGTGCAGGCTGCTGTTTTGTGGCCCAGAGCTGTCATGGTCTGCCATGTGCCAAAAGCCCTTTCCCCTTAGGCTGCACCTTTAAAGCCTTCAGGGGAAGGTGTACTATAGAGTTTTGCTGAATGTGAAATGAGGAACCAGCAGGAGAAAGAGCTGGATAACTCCAGCTGCTCTGCCTGCACACACCCTATTCCAAAATAGCTATTTTGGAATAGGTGTTATTCCTTGTGAAATGAGGGTTAGGGTACATCTACACTAGCCCCCTAGTTCAAACTAGGGAGGCTAATGAGGGTGATCAAAATTGCTAATAAAGTGCGGGATTTGAATATCCCGCACTTGATTAGCATATTACCGGCTGGTCACCATTTTGGAAACTGACTAGCCCGAAGTAACTGCCCACATCTACACACAGCAGAGAAGCACGATTCCAAGATAAACCCCTTAGTTTGAATTAACAGTTAAGCCTCATTCCAATTAGCTGTTAATTCAAATTAAGGGGTTTATCTCGGAATCTGGGGGCCAAATCAACTAGGACAATTGCATGCTAAATTAATGTTAACTTTGAACCTGCAGACTAGTCTACAATGTTTTCAGTAGTTGAGTACTTGCAATACTCTCATTTGTATGCTACAGATTTAATGGCCTTTAAATATTATGCCAAAAATCCCTTTCTAAAGTAACCAAATCTTTTATCCCATCAGTGAAAAACACCCTAGTCCAAAGTCATATCCCTCCTATCTTCCATCCTCATCCTTTTCCACTCTACCAGTGTTTTCAGTTTACATTAGAGCAAATGTGGGCAGTTTATCTACTGGGTAGTATATAATATGTGAACCTCACCACTGCAGTGCAGGTGTTTATAGGATGTATGTGTGCACCCTGTAATATATGGATTTCTATGTATATTTATGTTTTCATATTAACATAAACACACCTAAGCTAACAGCCTCTAGGCATATGATGTATTCATTTCACAACACAGTAAATGTGCTTCAGTTATTCTAGAGGTTATATATTAACAAAAATAAATCATGTTCCTGGTGGCCTCCAATACTTCAAGACTTACTGAATATTTTCTATAGCATGAATTTTGTATCTGATTAACATTAAAATTCCATTGAAATATGAACACTGATTTTATACTAGAGAACATTTCAATAACTTACTAACTATATATACTATTGTGTGCCACACACAAAAGAGATGCAGAAAATACTCTTTTTTACCTGTCTCTCTTTGTCTGAAGAAAGGAATTCAAGTGTAGAATTAAGAATGTAAGTCTATATTAGGACTGAGTTGTTTTGCTTATTGGATAATGCTTGGTTGTATACTTGCTATCCATATACTCATGCACTCACAATTATAAATTTTTGTGATACATAAATAGGACCATTTTCATCTGGTCAGACTTTATGGAGCTATCATTGTAAACCACTGGAAAGGAGTTGATAATGTGCAAAACACTCTTTTCCTTGTGTATTGCAAATGGACAAATCAGTGTAATTTTTATATAAGTTTTTTTTAAGAGATTTGACTTTAGATCAAGTCTTATAAAATAATTGAAGAATGTTTGTTTCTAATTCACACCTCTTTAAAGAGAGAGAGATATTTATCTTTGTTAAGGCCTAGATTATATTTGGCATAACAATCAAAGTGAATTGATTTTTTTTTTTAAGCCACCACCTTCTAAATACCCATTCTTTGACCCACACAAATGCTGTCTAGTTTTCCCAGTTTTACTGCAGTCCCCCGGAGCATTACCTTATAGAATTTAGAAAATACACAGCCTGAGTGGTGGGAGGTCTAGTAGAATGTAAGCCCATCATAAAGACTTTGCTTTCTCTTACGTAACCTCATGCTTCCCTGTACATAATTTACTGTGACTCTCCACAGATTACAGAGCAGAACTTCAAATTTCTAAGGATACCCAGTGAATTTTATATTTTGGCCAGCAGTTGGCACTATGCAACAGCAGTAAGTTAAGCCTTCTGTCCTTTCTTCTCCTCTGAAGGAAACTATCCTTTGAAGGACGAGCACCCCATATTTCACATCTATAAGCTAGTTACTGTATGCAACTGCACACCCCCAAGACTTTAAAAAGTGTATGTTTAAATATTTAATTATGAAATGTTTTAGGACAACATTTCACTGGTTAAAACTACCCCTTTGCTTCACAACACAAGACATTTTTCAATATATCAAAATGGTATGCTCTTCTCTTTTATAGCTCATCATCAAGACAATTATATCAATCAAGTTGACATTATGGAAGTCTTGAAAACAGCAACTCAGAAATTTACTGAAAAGGGAAGAGGAAAAAAAAGAAATAAAAACATCACTTTTATCACTATTGCGAGTGTTATTCTTATCAGTAGTATTTAAAGACCGGGGTAGTACCATAGCTCCTGACTTGTTATTTTGTACCAGCACATAAAAATCAAGAGACTCATAGACTTTAAGGTCAGATGGAACCATTTTGATCATCTAGTCTGACCCCCTGCACAATGCTGGCCATTGAATCTCACCACCCACTGCTAGAATAATCCTCCCACCTATATCCCAGATATTGAAGTCCTTGAAACGATGGTTCAAAGACCCCACGATGCAGAGAATCCTCCCGCTAGTGATCCGTGCCACATGCTACAGAGGAAGGCAAAAAAAACAAGGGCCCTGGAGGAAAATTCCTTCCTGACCCCAAATATGGCGATCAGCTGAAACCTGAGCATGTGGACAAGACTCACCAACCAGACACTCAGAAAAAAGTTCTCTATAGCAACTCCTATCATCCCACCATTGGCCTATTTACCTCTGATTGTGAAAGGTCAATTAATTGCTAAGATCATGTTACCTCATCAAACCATCCCCTTCATAAACGCGTCTAGCTTAATCTTGAAGCCAGATAGGTATTTTGCCCCCACTACTTCCCTTGGAAGGCTGTTCCAGAATGTCATTCCTCTGATGGTTAGAAACCTTCCCCTAATTTCGAGTCTAAACTTCCTAATAGCCAGCTTATATCCATTTGTTCTTGTGTCCACATTGGTATTGAGCTTAAATAATTCCTCTCCCTCCCTGGCATTTATCCCTCTAATATATTTAAAGAGAGCAATCATATCTCCCCTCAGCCTTCTTTTGGTTAAGGTAAACAAGCCAAGTTCCTTGAGTCTCCTTTCATAAGACAGGTTTTCCATTCCTCGGATCATCTTAGTGGCCCTTCTTTGTACCTGTTCCAGTTTGAATTCATCCTTCTTAAACATGGGGGACCAGAACTGCACACAGTATTCCAAATGAGGTCTCACCAATGCCTTGTATAACGGCACTAACACCTCCTTATCCCTACTGGAAATACCTCACCTAATGCATCCCAAGACCGTATTAGCCTTTTTCACAGCCATGTCACAATGGCGGCTCATAGTCATCTTGTGATCAACCAGAATTCTGAGGTCCTTCTCCTCTTCCATTACTTCCAACTGATGTGTCCCCAGCTTATAACTAAAATTCTTGTTATTAATCCCTAAATGCATAATCTTACACTTCTCACTATTAAATTTCATCCTATTACTATTACTCCAATTTACAAGATCATCCAGATCTTCCTGTGTGATATCCCAATCTTTTTCTGAATTGGCAATACCTCCCAACTTTGTGTCATCTGCAAACTTTATTAGCACACTCCCACTTTTAGTGCCGAGGTCAGTAATAAAAAGATTAAATAATAATGGTCCCAGAACTGATCCCTGAGGAACTTCGCTAGTAACGTCTCTCCAGCCTGACAGTTCACCTTTCAGTATGACTTTGCTGTAGTCTCCCCTTTAACCAGTTCCTTATCCACCTCTCAATTTTCCTATTGATCCCCGTCTTTTCCAATTTAACCAATAATTCCCCATGTGGTACTGTATCAAATGCCTTACTGAAATCGAAGTAGATTAGATCCACTGCATTTCCTTTATCTAAAAAATCTGTTACTTTCTCAAAGAAGGAGATCAGGTTGGTTGGCACAATCTACCTTTTGTAAAACCATGTTGTAATGTGTCCCAATTGTATTAACCTCAATGTCCCTAACTACTTTCTCCTTCAGAATTTTTTCCAAGACCTTGCATACTACAGATGTCAAACTAACAGACCTGTAGTTACCTGGGTCACTTTTTTCCCTTTCTTAAAAATAGGAACTATATTAGCAATTCTCCAGTAAAATGGTACAACCCCTGAGTTTAGAGATTCATTAAAAATGTTTGCTAATGGACTTGCAATTTCATGTGCCAGTTCCTTTACTATTCTTGGATGAAGATTATCTGGGCCCCCTGATTTACTCCCATTAAGATGTTCGAGTTTGGTTTCTACCTCGGATTTGATAAGATCTACCTCCATATCCTTATTCCCATTTGTTATGTTGCCATTATCCCTACGCTCTTCATTAGCCTCATTAAATACTGAAGCAAAGTATTTGCTTAGATATTTGGCCATGCCTAGATTATCCTTAACTTCCATTCTATCCTCAGTGATTAGCGGTCCCACTTCCTCTTTTTTTTGTTTTCTTCCTATTTATATGGCTATAAAACCTTTTACTATTGATTTTAATTCCCTTTACAAGGTCCAACTCTACATGACTTTTAGCCTCTCTCACTTTGTCCCTACATGCTTGAACCTCAATAAGGTAGCTTTCTTTGCTGATCCCTCCCATCTTCCACTTCTTATATGCTTTCTGCTTTAAGCAAGGGCCCAAGGGTCAGTTTATGTGCACTAACTCCCCTCCTCCACCTCCATCCACCCTGCTTCTCCCCCTCTAATTTTAAAAGGAAATACATGATTTAGCTTAAGGGTGAATATATAACTTCTGGAAAGTGTCCAGAGTCACTATATCAGAAAATGGTATCCTCATTCACACAGAACACGTACAAGTCTAAGAATGGTTCTCTGTAGGGCTATGTCTACACTACAAGGTTTTTGCACAAAAACTGGCAAAATGTCCACACTTCAAATGCACTTTTGTGCAAGAAAATCGTCAGATCAGAGGGCTTTTTGCAGTAGAGTTATTCCTCTCTGTGACAGGGCGTTCGCCCTGCACTGGCCCTTTAAGGGCAAACCCCAGCCTGGAGCAGGGCCAGGGAGTTTAGCCCCAGCTGAGGCTGCATCAGTGGATTAGGGCCCAGCTGGGAGCTATATAAGAGCAGGGATGGCTGCTCCCAGGAGGGGCAGTAAGAGCCTGGCTGCTGAGGGTGTAGGAGGCTCCCTGGAGTTAGGGCAGGACTGGGGAGTCAAGTCAAGTCAAGTCAAGTCAAGTCAAGTCAGGGCTAGGGGAGCTCTGGCCAAGCAAACCCCTGGACTGCCGGGCCAGACTAACGGCTTGCCGGAGAAACAACTACCCCCGGAAGGGGGGCTCAGAGACTGACTTGGGCACTGCCGGAGGGCAGTGTGTTGAAGAGGACAACGCATCCTGGAGGAAAGAGGGGAAACACCACCGGGGGGAAGGTACCCCGCCAGCCGAGGAAGCCAATTTCTAGGACAGACAGCCGGGGGTGCTGTGGTGGTGAGTAAATCCCCTCACACTCTCCCATTGAGGAATAACTCCTTTTTGCGCAAGAGTTTTTGCACAAAAAGGCAAGTGAGGACACTGCACAAGGGTTTCTTGCCCAAGAAACCTCTATGGGGGAAAAAGCACAGGTGCAGTGTGGACACACTCTTGCACAAAAGCACATCGCTTTTGCATTGTCCTTTGAGGTGTGGACGTGCTCTTGCGTAAGAAGTTTTTGTGCAAAAACTCTTGCGCAAAAGCCTTCTCATGTAAGAAGCATGTAGTGTAGATGTAGACTAAGGCTACGTCTAGACTGGCCCCTTCTTCGGAAGAGGCATGCTAATTTCTAACTTTGGAATAGGGAAATCCGCGGGGGATTTAAATATCCCCCGCGGGATTTAAATAAACATGGCTGCCGCTTTTTTTCCGGCTTGGGGAAAAGCCGGAAAAGAGCGTCCAGACTGGTGCGATCCTCCGGAATAAAGCCCTTTTCTGGAGGATCTCTTATTCTTTATTCTGGAGGATCACGCCAGTCTGGACGCTCTTTTCCGGCTTTTCCCCAAGCCGGAAAAAAAGCGGCAGCCATGTTTATTTAAATCCCGCGGGGGATATTTAAATCCCCCGCGGATTTCCCTATTCCAAAGTTAGAAATTAGCATGCTTCTTCTGAAGAAGGGGCCAGTGTAGACACATCCTATGTGTAAATGGTCATGGCTTCTTTGACTTAACAAAAAAGCATCAATTTATTCCAGGAAAGATTTTGGTCCATTACACTTTATTATATAAACTGATACAATAATGATATGATAATTCAGTCCAATATCAAAAATGTAGCTTGCTCATGGATAAATAAGAGGTGATTGTCATGTAAATGATTCTTCTCTTTTGATCAGTAATTTAGAAGAGTTAACCCATGTCATTTTGTCAGGCTGAATATTTGAAAGCTTTACAAAAATACCATAATCATAAAAGGACACTGTTTTAAGGTAACCTTATCTTACATAGTAACTCATAGGGATTTTGTTGTTAGTGGTGTTTAGAGCTGAAGCACATTGTAACTTGGATTCTATTCAAGTTTATGCAAAAACAGATTTTTTTTCTCCATAAGGAAAACAGGGTTAAAACTTGCTTATTATCATTTTCATATTGTTACATCATTTCTTGAGTCCATTCTCATATGTAGACCCACACAATGGTGGTGCCAGTCCATTGGGAAACCAAGCAGGAATATTTTAGGTACTTCCTTACCTCCTAAAACTACTAATTGCATCATTTACATCAACTAAAATATACAAACACAGCTCATAATGGTACACTAATTAAAGCATGCACATTAAATAAGTGGTATTTTAGTTGTAATATGAAATCACCACCCCTTTATGCTGCTTGGGGCCCTAAGTAATTGCCTACACCACTTATGCCTACAACCACCACTGAACTCATGCAGCCCAATGAAATCAATGTCTTTCCATTATTTCAGTAGGCTTGAGTTAGGCCCTCATTCTTCACTATAGCTAAAATAATGTTTTTCTAATAGTTTGGGCCTGCTCCTACTGCCGCTAAAGTAAAGAAACCCCCCTTATGTTCAATGGCAGATGGAACAGGTCCTATGTTTCATGTTATTTCAGAAATTAATTATGTTAGAATGTGTATATTCCAGTCACCACCCTCCAATCTGTTAAAAAGTAATAATTTTCTTGTAGTGAAAGAGGCAGGCGAAGTGGCTACTGTTCCTTAGATTGCTAAAGCACCAGGGCTCCAATCGCTACCATCACAATAGCAGAAGCAGCATCTAGAGCTCTGAGCCCTTTAAACTGTCCCTGGAGCACCAGGCTGTGTGCTCCAAGCAGTGCTAAGGACTGGGAAAAAGGGGAACATGCTGCGCTCCAGTCCAGATAGTGCCAAGGACTGATTACTCTCATACCCACTCCTTCTGCGAGCATGGAGCCCCTCCTCCCCACCTTGCCCAAGGGCCTGCAGAGGCTGTTGGTTATGCTGGCTGCAGGACTGTTTCATTGCTGTGTAGACTTCCAGGTTCAGATTGGGCTCTAGAGCCTGAGAGATGAAAGGCCCCATGGTTCAGGCTCTGGCCTGAGCCCAGAAGTCTACACAGCAATAAAACAGCCCCACACTCCAGCCCTTGAGAGCCCAGTTGACTGCTTTGGGCCAGCCACAGGTTCTTTTTTGCTATGTAGACATATCTCAGTGGCCCTAATTCAGGGTATGTCTACACTACAAAGTTAATTCAAACTAACAGATGTTAGTTCGAATTAACTTTGATAGGTGTTACACATGCAAACCGCTAGTTCGAACTTAATTCGAACTAGCGGTGCGCTTAATTCGAACTAGGAAAACCTCATTCCACGAGGACAAGCCTAGTTCGAACTTACTAGTTCGAATTAAGGGGTGTGTAGCCACTTAATTCGAACTAGTGGGAGGCTAGCCCTCCCCAGCTTTCCCTGGTGGCCACTCTGGGCACCACCAGGGAAACTCTTCTGCCGCCCTCCCGGCCCCGGAGCCCTGAAAGGGGCATGGGCTGGCTACGGTGCCCGGGCCAGGTGCAAGCCTGCCAGCACCCAGCCAGCAGACCCTGCACCTGGCATGACTCGAGCCAGCCACCTGCTGCCACTCAGCCCTCTGCCTCTTCCCGGGACCAGGCTGGTGGCTCCCGGGAGCCTGCCCAGGGCCGCAAGAGGCGGGCGCCCACCTGGTCTAGTGCGGACATCGTGGACCTCATCCACGACCTCCGCACTAGGCACAGGAAAGTGGCCGTCTAGAGCAGGAGAGCTGCCAGCCTGGCCACCCAGGAGCAGGTGTGCATGAAAATCAGGGTGGTGCAGTGAGACCCCCGACCATGAGCTTAGAATGGCCGTACTGGGTCAGACTAAAGGTCCATCTAGCCCAATAGCCTGTCTGCTGACAGCGGCCAACACTAGGGACCCTGGAGGGGATGGACTGAAACAATGACCAAGCCATTTATCTCGGGCCATCCATCTCCAGCCTTCCACAAACAGAGGCCAGGGACACCATTTCTAGCCCCTGGCTAATATCACTCCATGGACCCAACCTCCATGACTTTATCTCACTTCTCTTTAAACTCTGTTATAGTTCTAGCCTTTACAGCATCCTGCAGCAAGGAGTTCCACAGGTTGACTATTTGCTTTGTGAAGAAGAACTTTCTGTCATTAATCTGAAGCCTGCTACCCATTCATTTCATTTGGTGTCTTCTAGTCCTTCTATTATGGGAACTAATGAAGAACTTTTCTTTATGCACCCTCTCCACCCAACTCCTGCTTTTATAGACCTCTATCATATCCCCTCTCAGTCTCCTCTTTTCTAAGCTGAAAAGTCCCAGTCTCTTTAGCCTCTCTTCATATGGGACCTGTTCCAACCCCTTGATCATTTTAGTTGCCTTCTCCTCTCCCACCCTCTCTCTTCCCCTCTCCCACCTCCTTTTCCCAGTCTCCCCGAGTTTTGTTCAATAGAGTTTCTATTTTTGAACACACGTGTCCTTTATTTTGTACATCAGGAAGGGGGGATAGGGAGGGGTAAATGGAAGGGGGTGAGGGAGGAATGGGGTACGAGCCCCCAATGGGGAGGACTGGAGTGGCTCTGCGGGCTCCTCGGGATGGAAGCTCTCCTGCAGCCCCCCGATTAACCCCCCGGATGGCAGCCTGCAGCAAGTGCTGCCGGGCTGATGGCCGAGTGCTGTGATGTGCCGAGTGTGGGCACTCAGGGCACTCCAAGCCAGGACTGCTTTGCAAGCGGGGAACCCCTGAGAACTGTTTATCCGGCGTGGGAGTCGGGTCCCTTTAAGCACAGCCCTTGGCTAGCCTGAGACAGCAGCTCCATGCTCTAAGTCCTACTCTGATGCCCTGCCGGCACTGCTTCCGGCCATCCTTAACCTCGGTTCAGGGTCCACTCAGTGTGGACATGCTAGTTCGAATTATCAAAACGCTAATACGAACTAGTTTTTAAGTCTGGATGCGCTAATTCGAATTAGCTTAGTTCGAATTAAGTAATTCGAACTAAGTTAGTTCGAATTAGCGCTGTAGTGTAGACATACCCTCAGTGATCTATCCTACTCAGCAAATTATTCAGCACATAAATTAACTGTAGTCCTTCAGTGGTCTTTCAGTTATATGCTTATAACTGAACATGTGCTTTGTTGAATTAGAATGGACTAAAGCAGATGCTGAAATATTGTGTTGATTTCGGTTTTAGTTTTTTCTTACCAGAATGGTATATATGGCTACTATCTCTGAAAAAAATAAAAACTTTTATTCCACTCTATATTCACCTTAGTCTTGGCAAACACCCTCATTCTGTATTTAAACACAAGAGAGTCACTCTGGATTAACAACTCATTTACCACCTTAATTAACATTTTGATAACCACATAATACTTAGATACTGAATAGCGTGACCCCTGTTATTTTTCACGCTAAATAAGACCACATGATTCTTAACTGCACTCCAGGGAAGGGAGAACTGAGTCAATGCTTTTGATAATAATGTCTTGACTCCAAATAAATGTAAGGCTTAGCTGTCAGGCACCCTGTAGCTGGCAAAAGAAAAAAATCAGTTATGAAAGCTTATTTGCTGTACAGCCTGCTACTCCTTTACTTTACATATAAATCTCAAAATCTCTGGTCTGAATGAGACATAACCATACTATATACAGCTGTGCATTTGTGGATTTCAACTCTGATATGCATGTGAATTATTCTTTTATTGCAAAGATGAAAAGCTAATCCTTCAGGAAGAAAAAAATAAGTGTCCATTAACAAGAAGCTTCACACTTCATTTAACAGCAAGCATCAACAGGCACCAATTGTAATGGAACTTGTGCTAACCTCAGTCCTGTTTTCTGTCAGCTACTCCTTTCCCATAAGGGAGGGGGGAAAAGGAATACAAAAAGTTCAGATATGCTACATAAATATAATGTTGTTCTGTTATCTTGCTGATCTGAGTGAGGACCTTATCCATGAGCCTGAGAAGGTAATTAGTATTAAAGATGCAGATATGCTTCTAACTCTATAATCTAGAGAGCTTCTTTAATTTAAATCTCAGCAACAATACAGCCGCTTCAGAACAGAACTCTGTCTTGAAAGGCTCCCTAAGGGTGTCCCCAAATAAACTCCTATTGTCAAAGAAGGGTGGTAAACCACTGGAATGGGTTCCCTAGGGAGGGAGGGGGTGAAATCTCCCTCTCTGAAGGTTTTCCAGTCCTGCCTTCACAAAGCCCTGCCAAGGATAGGGTACTTGAGGTTGCTTCTGGTGTGGGGAGGGACTTGGGCTCAGGGAAACTGAGGACTCTGGCAACCCTGTGATTCTCTCATTCTACAGGTGATAAGGGCCATCAATGGCATTCTGCTGTGTAGGGTCATCACCCTAGGCAACATGGACCCCATTGTCACTGGTTTTGCCTCCATGGGCTTCCCTGACTGTGCGGGAGGGAGGATTGACAGAACCCACCTCCCCATCCAGGCCCCTGACCGCTGTGCCTCTGATTACATCAGTAGGAAGGAGTACTTTTCAATGATGCTACAGGTCCTTGTGGGCCACCAGGACCAGTTCACCTACATTAACATTGGATGGTTGTGGAATGTGCATGATGCCCACATATTTAGGAATTCCAGCCTGTTCCAGAAGATGCACACCAGCACTTTTTTTCCCCTGACTGCACCATCAGGACTGGGGAGGTGGACATGCCCATCTACATCGTGGATGATGCAGCATACCCCTTGCTCCCCTGATTTATGAAGTCCAACACGGGACACCTGTACCTCACCAAGGAATGATTCAATGCCAGGCTCAGCAGGTGCCGCTTCAAGATGGAGGCTCCTTCAGCCATCTCCAAGGCAGATTCTGGTGTTTCCTCACCCACCTGGACCTTGGCAACCAGAGCACCGTCCAAGTGGTGGCAGCCTGCTGTGTCCTCCACAACCTGTGTGAGAACTAGGGAGAGAGAATCCTGCCAGGGTAGAGGCAGAGCAGTTCACCAGGGCTTTGGAGCAGCCATGCACTGCTGCCATCCAGCAAGCCCATCAGGGGCTATGCTCATCAGGGAGATCCTGAGGGAGAGTTACAGACAAGGCCAGCTGTGACTCACCCCCGTGCCTCCTCACAAGGGACCTCTCCATTGGACCATGTGTCTTTCCTCCCACACTCCTCCCTTCCCCTGTCTTTCTTTCCACCTTCCTCCCCTACCGATAAAATTAACCAGACTTTTTGTTTGAAACAAACTTTTTTATATTTATTTAGGGAATATATAATGGAGGAGGGACTGGTGGAAGAACCTGGGAGGAGCAGAAGGAGGGGGAAAAGAAAGGCTCAGGAATGGGGCTGACATCTGCCTAAGGTGTGTCGGGATGCCTTGGCTGCCCGAGAGGTCCCACTACCTCATGTATGCAGCCATCAGCAACTTTGGGTGGCTGAGGGGGAGCAAAAGGGTAGAATGAGATGGTGGGGACAGGGGAGCAGTTTCTGGGGGTGGCTGCTGGACTGCTTAATGGTGGTGACTAGGCATTCTATGGCATTGGTGTATGCTGCGTACATCAGCTTGGGCTGCTGCGACAGCTGCCAGTCAGTACAGTGCGCCTGTTGGTCCTCCTCAAAATTGCAGTTCAGTGACCAGAGTCACTTGGTGTTCCCTCATTAGGACATCCTGGGGTCACCTCTGCCTATGGCTTTCATGGGGTCATGCTGATGGCATGGGAGGTGGTGGATGTACCATGCTTGCAGCTGATCCAGCTGTGAAGAAAAGTGAGAAGGGCAGTCACCCCAGGAGACACTGTGCATGAAACCCAGCCCTCATACCTGAGCCAACACCAAAGGTTTTGGGTCAGAGGATGGTGATATGCTTCGAGCAAGGCCATCTGTGGACTACACAGTGAGCACTGTCCTGCAGGGGCATGGACATCCCAGAGAAGCCTTGCTATCCCCATGTTCCAGGGACAAGCAGGCATGAGAAGGTTCCAGGCAGGCCCGGAGCCTTCAGGTGGGAGGGGAAAGATGGGGGTGGCTCAGCTTCCCTCTGTTCCATGCACACACTGGGTCCTGCAGAGGGAAACTTCTATCCCCGCCTGCTGGAACGGGGGGGGGGGGGGGGTGTTGGGGGAGGTGAGTGAGAGTAGCAGATGCCGTTTTCTGAAGATACAGGGGTCCCCTCCTCATCCTCTCCCCACCCCCAGGGGATCCCTGCAGGGGATCTGTTTCCTCCACCTCACCGCACTTGACTGGGAGCGGATGCTGCCTGAGAGTGCAGGCATGACCATGTGCCATGAGGCACTACTATGTGTTTCCATGACTCCAGGCTCCTTAGTGGTGGCTTGTGGTGGGAAGGTGTCCCACCATAGAGTCTGGAGTAAGGTAGGCCTCTTCAGGACCTTTGTGAGAATGAGTGATGAATCCCATGCGGCAGCCTCATGGGGTTGTCTGCTCCGGACTAGCACTCCATGGGTACTCATGTGTGTTCTCCAGATTGAGCAGGCCAAGCAAGGATCAAGCAGACTCTTGGAGCCTGCAACCTCTACCCATGTGCGCATAGGCAAAGTAATGGACTGCCTTCCCTGGTTTGTTCTTAGCGCGGGGAGACATCCTGAGAGAGAGGGCCTGGCTTCAGGGTGATGATCACCTCGGGCTCGTCTACACTGGCCCCTTTTCCGGAAGGGGCATGTTAATTTCACCTATCGTAGTAGGGAAATCCGCGGGGGATTTAAATATCCCCCGCGGCATTTAAATAAAAATTCAAAGTAGGAATAAGAGCCTCCGGAAAAGGGCGCTTTTTCCGGAGGATTGGGGCCAGTGTAGACGCTCTTTTCCGGCTTTTTTAAAAGCCGGAAAAAAGCGGCGGACATTTTTATTTAAATGCCGCGGGGGATATTTAAATCCCCCGCGGATTTCCCTACTACGATAGGTGAAATTAACATGCCCCTTCCGGAAAAGGGGCTAGTGTAGACGTAGCCCTCCTGTCTGGCAGGCATTCTATCCAGGCTGGCCTTCTGCTTCTCCTCCTCCACAGCCCCACCCTCCTGGAAGCTGAGGATGGGTGTGTCCAGGCTGGAGTCCACAACGGAGAAGAGGAAGGGACCACCCCCCTCAGGATGCCATCCAGCTGTTGGTAAAAGTAGCAGGTGTAGTGTGCCACTCTAGATTGGGAACTCTGTTCCCTGGCCCTGATGTAGGCCTGATGCAGTTTTTATTTTCATCTACACCTGCTCTTGGGTGTGGCTGTGCCCCTTCTGAGCCAGGTTTGCAGCCATCCAGCTGTATACGTCAGTGTTCCTTTGCCTGGTGTGGAGATCCTGGAGATTTGATTCCTCACCCTAGATATCTGAGGGTATGTCTACACTACCCCGCTAGTTCGAACTAGCGGGGTAATGTAGGCATACCGCACTTGCAAATGAAGCCCGGGCTCGGCTACACGGGGCTCGAACTAGGTAGTTCGGAATAGGAATCCTAGTCCGAACTACCTAGTTCAAGCCCCGTGTAGCTGCACTACACGGGGTTCGAACCAGCGGGGATTTAAAAATGGCGGCTCCCCGCTTATGCAAATGAAGCCCGGGAAATTCAAATCCCGGGCTTCATTTGCAAGTGCGGTATGCCTACATTACCCTCCTAGTTCGAACTAGGAGGGTAGTGTAGACATACCCTGAGATCCAGGATCTCTACACCAATCAGGATGGGGCCTTCTTTCACCCCGGCCAGCAGATTCTGAGGTGGTCACCAGAGTGCTTGCAGCCATAGGCTGCTCGGAAGGAGCACTGGGGTCTGCCATGGCAGCAGAGAAGGCTGTATAGCATCCTGCTTTGTGGCACGATACGAGCAGGGTCTATGTTATGCCGCAAGCCCTTTCCCTTCTGCCTGCACCTTTAAAGCTCCAGGGGAAGAGAAACTATAGAGTTTTAGGGGTGTGGACAAATTGGGTACCAGAACAGCTGGGAGAAGTCCTGGAGGCCAATTACTTTGAAATAAGCACAGCTGCACTGTCCACACACACCGGCTGTGTCTACATTGGCACCCTTTTCTGAAAAAGGGATGCTAATAAGACACTCCGGAATTGCAAATGCCGCGGGGGATTTAAATATCCCCCACGGCATTTGCATGAACATGTCTGCCGCTTTTTTCCAGCTTGGGGCTTTGCCGGAGAAAAGCGCCTGTCTAGACGGGATCTTTCGGAAAATAAAGCCTTTTCCGGAAGATCCCTTATTCCTGATTTTAAGAGGAATAAGGGATCTTCCGGAAAAGGCTTTATTTTCCGAAAGATCCCGTCTAGACTGGCGCTTTTCTCCGGCAAAGCCCCGAGCTGGAAAAAAGCAGCAGCCATGTTCATGCAAATGCGGCGGGGATATTTAAATCCCCCGCAGCATTTGCAATTCCGACTTGTCTCATTAGCATCCCTTCTCCGGAAAAGGGTGCCAATGTAGACACAGCCACCCTATTTCAAAATCCCTATTTTGAAATAGGTGTTATTCCTTGTGAAATGAGGGTTTATTAGTTTAGAATAAGAAGCCCTCTATTTCAAAATTATTTTGAAACAACATGCTTGCTGTGTGGATGCTCACCTTGTTATGTCAAAATAACTCTGTAGTGTTGACATGCCCTCACTAGCCTGTATTGTGTGCTAAATTACGTTGTGGTCTTTTAGGCTGTGTCTGGACTACATGCCTCTGTCGGCAGAGGCATGTAGATTAGACAGATCAGCAAAGGCAAATGAAGCCGCGATTTAAATGATCGCGGCTTCATTTACATTTACATGGCTGCCGCGCTGAGCCGACAAACATCTGATCAGCTGTTTGTCGGCTCGCCGCTAGTCTGGACATTCCCCCTGTCGACATCAAAGCCCTTTGTCGGCAGCCCCGGTAAACCTCATTCCACGAGGAATAACGGGGCTGCCGACAAAGGGCTTTGATGTCGACAGGGGGAACGTCCAGACTAGCGGCGAGCCGACAAACAGCTGATCAGCTGTTTGTCGGCTCAGCGCGGCAGCCATGTAAATGTAAATGAAGCCGCGATCATTTAAATCGCGGCTTCATTTACCTTTGCTGAACAAACAAATCTACATGCCTCTGCCGACAGAGGCATGTAGTGTAGACGTACCCCTAGTGTGCATAAGTCTCCACTGAAACTCATGTGGGGGCCTTTCCCCCAAACTAATTTAATCTATACAGATTTTTTAAAATATCATGAGATGTAACTATGTAAATAATTTCATAAAGCTATTTCCCAGCAAATCATGGCCTACAACATGTTTAAGTAGCAAACAAAGAAAAATTTAGAAAGACAGTCCAAACTAACAACATACCTGAGATACAAGATCAGGTAGAATCTCATCAGTGTGCACAAGTGTATGTTCATTTCAAAGAGAAATCAAGAGATGTGGATCTTCATTTGAAGATTCCTGAGGTTTGTGTGAGGCTCAAAAGTGTGTTAGAAATCTTATATGAACAAATTGAAATTAAATATAAGTAAAAATAGTAATAATTTGGAATTCTGTTTCTCCTTATTTCATGTAAGCCAGAATTAAGTATGACAGGAATGGCTGCTTTGAAAATATGTGCAATAAAACAAAGATAAAAGAAATACTTTTCCATAGTATTTGACTTGGGTACCTCTTCTTCTAGCTGTGGTCCCAATCAGAAAATGGTGAGGTAAGGGAAAACTAAATGTAACTTTTGAACAACTTCTTAAAGTCTTCAAGAGATCAGTTGGAAGTTTGAAGTGAAAATTTAGAAAAGCAGAAAGGATTGTGTTATACAATCCTAGACTACTCAGCTTCTGTTTGGGATGTCTAACACCAGGCCTGATCCTGCCACCCTTACTCATTGGAAAGACTTTTTCTCATATGGAGCTGGCTTATTGATGTTCATGCTGAACTTAGATGAATAAAGGTTGCATGACTCAGACCTTCCATTCTCTTGTAGCAACATTCAAATACTATGAGACATCAAGGGGCTCTGTGGAATTTCACCATGGATAAACAAATAGGGATGACACTTTGACAGAAAGAGGGATTAGGCAGCAGTTACTAGGTTTATATATTAACAGGACAAACTCCTTTGGACTGACCTTTGCAATGGAAATTCTAGTTATAGAGTTGTTCTAAAACCTCAGAATAATCTAAGAGGGAAATCTCCATTTTTATTCAAATTCTTTAAAATTACTAGAGATGAGATTTTTAAAAATCCTACCCTGACCTGCAGTAAACTTCAGCTGACTTACATGTAAAAACTGTGGCACACTATTAAAAATGTGGGCAACTTCAAGCACTTGCACTATCATCAATGGATTCCAGATAGGAATTTGAGTGCTCCAAAAATGATCCTTCCATGATAGTTTCTACCTGCCTATGAAGCAAAAAGCTTAAAAACCACAGTGCTGTCACTGAATCACTATAGAGAGGTTTAGTATTTTCATTTCAATTAAGAGGAGTTAATCTGTTGCTGCCAGGGTACAAAAGCAAAGTAAAGAAACAGTTCAACCCAACTGCCAATGAATAACATCATGTGGCGAGTTCGCAGATATCTTAGTAGTGTTAACATTTAGAAATAATATAGAATGTTGTTTTCTTGAACTGTTGCTATATATTTAATAGCAATTTATTTATAATACATTCCTGAAAATATGATCACTATATTTGTTTGAAGCATACATTAAACCCTAACCCAGTTATGAATGCCCAGAATTTTTTTAACTGACTTGTCATAAAACAACCACGGTGAGCATTTTATGGTTGTCCTAATATTGGGAGAGGGAGAAATGGAGTAACCTCTCAAACTTCAAAAAGTTTATTCCATCATGCTCTAAGCCTTTGAATTTTGTTCACACAAATCCTTGTGAAAAAGCAAATGTGTTCTGTCATGTATTTGTACCAGCAGTGGGATGCTTATTACTTGGGTATTGCTTAATACAGAAAGGGGGCAGTGTTCTTGAAACTCCTTATGAAAACTCCTGGAAGCCTATCACCACTCTAAGCCAGCCGGTCAATACATACACAGAAATCTACCTCGAATGCATGTGACAAGATGCAACTCTTCATTGAGCCAATGCATCTTAGAGGAGTTTGATATTTCAAGGAAAATTGGCTTGGCAAACCCTATCTGGTCAAGAAATGTAAAGCATTTAAACATCTTGTTTCTGTTTTTCCTGTGTGGCATCTCCATACTGGAATGTTGCACCTGATGGAAGCAAATCTTCTGCTGATCTCTGTGGGGGTATATCTATACAACAGCGTTATTTTGGAACAACAGACGTTATTCCAAAATAACGTATTGTGCATCTACACAGCAAGCCAGTTATTTCCAAATAAATGCAAAATGAGCGTCTTACTCCAACTTCTGCAAACCTCTTTGTATGAGGAGTAATGGGAGTCAGAGAAAGAGTGGTCTATTTCAAAATAAGTGCTGTGTAGACATGCCCAAATTCCAAATAAGCTATTTCAACTTAAGCTATGCAATTGACGTAGCTCAAGTTGTGTACCTTATTTCGAGTTTAGCCCTGCTGTGTAGCTGTTCCCTCAGTGAATCATTCTTTTAATCCACCCAGGACACCACATCATCCATCCAAGGTCTTTTTTTCTGCTTCATATTCTTCTATCAACTTTTCTGTCCAGTGCTTGTAAACATGCATCACCTACTGAACCTACTGATGGCTGTAACATCAATGGACTACTCATGCTCAACATGAAGCATATACATACACATATGCAGGAATGGGAGTCTAGTTGGGAGAAACTTTTAATCAGGGAGAGGAAATATTCCCTAGTGCCCCCACCTGGCTCCTCACTCTAGGGACTGACCCTACCCAGGTATCATGCCCCAGGCCAGCCCCAACCTTCAGGGACTTCCCCACAGAGAACAACTACCCTGTACCAGCTTCCTGTTCCTTGCCATAGGCTGAGTCCCTGAGGTAAAATTCATTCTCTCTTGCAAACTAGAACTCACTCAGTGGAAGTGAGCCCACCTAGCTCAGTAAATAGAGGAACCTGGTGAGCCGAATGCCAGAAATCCTTGCAGAAGCAGCAACTGGACAACTCTCTTACAAGCCATTGCTTGCTCCCCTCCCCATTCACAAACACTAATTGCTGATTTCTCAGATGAAACTCTTCCTCTTTGGACAGGAGACTAACTTGGTGAGCTCAGAGACCTCAGGAGCAGCAAGCAGTATTAAGAATTTAGTCTATTCCTGTACAACACACATCCCTCCCACCTCCAGAATACAGACTTTAAGGTTAAAAAAAATCTTACCCATTCAATAAACAAGTCTTTTGTAATGGAAGAGCTAGAAGTAAGACTGAGTAAAGGACCTAAAAGGTTTACAATGTTTTGTTTGACTTCAGTCATATAAATATACATAAGCCTACATTTGTAACTTCAGCTTTCAAAGAGACTCCACTATAGTACCTGTATGAAATGAACTGAAATACTACGTGTTTATATTTTACAGTGCAAATATTTGTAAGAAAGTTATAAAGGGAGCATTGTGCATTTTGAATTCTGTGTCATAATCAAAATCAATTTGAAAATGTAGAAAACATCTAATATTTAAATAAATGATATTCTAATATTGTTTAACAGTGCCATTGAAACTGCAATTAATCAATTAATTTTTAATCACTTGGTCTTAACTATAGTATAGCCATGAATTACAGCATGTAGTAGAATGAATGTAAGCAAAAGCTTCTCAAAAGGGAGATCCACTAATCTGTGCAGTATTTGCTGCAAGGAAAGTGGTACATAACTCCATCCCTAACTATTGAGTAGCAGATAGGAAATAGGACCAGAGTTGACATGAATAGGAATCAAGTCTTCTTTGTAGAATGAAGGAGTCTATAGGGGTGCTAAAACCATTCAGCAAATATGTCTACCATATAGTCCAAAGATATGTCTACCATATAGTCAAAGGTGTTATTGCAGCACATATAGACATTCCTAAACTAGCTTTCATTTAGCTAGTGCAAATATCTATAGCAGTGAAGTCACAGCAGCTGAAGTCCATGCTGCAATGGTGTCACTGCTATTGGCATTCACACTAGCTAAATTAGTGGTATTCACACTAGCTAATTGCCCCTAAGCAGCACAATCAAAGAGTTCACTTCTCCCATCCCAAACATCTTGCCCTGCATGGCTCCTTAGGAAAATTATGGGAGACAGGAGAGATTCCAGAAGACTGGAAAAGGGCAAATATAATGCCTATTTATAAAAAGGAAAATAAGAACAACCCAGGAAACTACAGACCAGTTAGTTTAACTTCTGTGCCAGGAAAGATAAAGGAGCAAGTAATTAAGGAAAACATCAGTAAACACTTGGAAGGTGGCAAGGTGATAGGGAACAGTCAGCATGGATTTGTAAAGAACAAATCATGTCAAACCAATCTGATAGCTTTCTTTGATAGGATAACGAGTCTCCTGGAGTAACAGTAGCTTGAATTAAGAGCTTTAATTTGAACTACCTAGCCCGTGCCATATGTAGCCGCGGGCAGGTAGTTCAAACTACGGGGCATTTAAAAATGGCGGCACCCGGGAACATGCAAATAAAGCCCAGGATATTTAAATCCCGGGCTTCATTTGCAAGTTCGAATTCCTATATTAGACACCCTAGCTCGAACTAGGGTGGCAGTGTAGTCATACCCATGTGTCCAGTTCCGGGCACCGCATTTCAAGAAAGATGTGGAGAAATTGGAGAGGGTCCAGAGAAGAGCAACAAGAATGATTAAAGGTCTAGAGAACATGACCTAGGAAGGAAGCCTGAAAAAACTGAGTTTGTTTAGTTTAGAAAAGAGAAGATTGAGGGGGGACATGATAGCAGTTTTCAGGTATCTAAAAGGGTGTCATGAGGAGGAGGGAGAAAACTTGTTCATCTTGGCCTCTGAGGATAGAACAAGAAGCAATGGGCTTAAACTGCAGCAAGGGAGGTTTAGCTTGGACATTAGGAAAAAGTTCCTAACTGTCAGGGTAGTTAAACACTGAAATAAATTGCCCATGGAGGTTGTGGAATCTCCATCTCTGAAGATATTTAAGCATAGGTTAGATAAATGTCTATCAGGGATGGTCTAGACAGTATTTGGTCTGATATGAGGGCAGGGGACTGGACTCGATGACCTCTTGAGGTCCCTTCCAGTCCTAGTATTCTATGATTCTTCACCTTAAGATTCCTGCAGGTGAGGAAGCTGCCCAGTCAGAGGCATTCCCAAATTTCAGTGGAATAGGAATTCTGACTGGACAGAGGTTAGTGACTCCACAGGATCTTTTCTATGTCCCTGCTGCGTATTTGGCTTTAGCCCCTGCCTATTCATTGGCCTCTGCTGCAGCCATGAGTCTCCAACCTGCCACAGACCATGCAGAGTGGAGTTAAGTCCAAGCAGCCACTCCTGGAGCTTATCAGAAAACCACACACCAGCAATTTTGATGGTTCGGCTGGAAATGTGGAAAGATGAGACGGGACAGGTCTACAGCTGCATAGTTGCACACAAACACATGGAGGATATCACTTTATAGAAAGTTTTATGGAATATAACTTGTCCCCTCTAAAGTCATTTTGCTATTGTTTTTATATAGGCAGGAAACAGGAGTGTGAAGTAATAGCTTGCTACACAATAGCTATTCCTGAATAAATAAATTGTGAATAAATAAACTGTGAAATACAGTAACGGTATTGTCAACAATTTGTTATGGGAAATGAGCGTCTATAAAAGACCACGAGGCGGGGGAAAACAGCCACTGACTCCAATATTCATGGAATTCTCCCTTCCAGTTATCTAAAAAAGGACAGACAGGAAAGTAACTGAAGATGCTGTAATATTCTGTTCCTTCTGAATGCTCTCAACTCTCCACATGCAACTAATCTCAGCTGTGAGCATACAGCCCAAAATACAAGCTATTGTCAAAGGGGAAAGAGCACTTTCCTTCCTCCAGGAATACAGGTCATCATAATTTTGAAGAGAAGGAAACCATGGTTACAAGCAATTAAAGTATGTTGTTAGTTTACAAGACAAGAGACCATGAAACACATATGCAAATGTAATCCTCTGTATGCTTTAGAACCATCTCTATAGGTATAGCACTTATCTATGACAGGAATAAGTGATTTTTTTAGACAAATGAGTAATCTATGTAGCCCAGTCAATTATTTTTGTATGCACATTGTACCATAGGAAGCTATTTGGTGCTTTAAAGCAGTGATATAAAAATGCAACATTCCTTTCCCTAAAGCAACCCAGAATATAGCAGGAGTAAAAAAGAAAATTAATACGCAAACTAAACATTCAAGGATGTCACCTCTGCTCAGTGCATTGTAGTACGGTTCTCAAAAGTGTTTAAGCAGGGACAAAATTAAATTGCATTCATTCCTTTTGCAAGTTTTATTCCAATTACCCTCCTAGGAGAGAATTCTGTTTCACAACAATGGATTTCTAACATTTGTTTGCTAAAATAGACAATGTTGGCAAAGTTGTGGCTGGAGATACTGTATAATAACATCAAGGTCTTAGAAAGGGAGGGAGGGGGCTGCACATTTATCCTGAAGGATCCTTTTGTTTAGTTCTTTTCAGAAATTCACAGTGACCTTAGAAAACCTCCAGCTGCGCCCTGTAAAACTGGGTTAAGAGTCTCAGACAAGGACTTTGAGAGCCCTCTACAGGCAGTCACAGTTTATTAACTCTAATGGTACAGATCTGCTTTTTCAACAAAAATCTCCTTGGTAGCTCTGCTCATCTTCATTTGCCTTGGTGTCTGAATGAAAAAAAAAGTGTTTTATTTGCCATTTGTCATGGGGGGAGGGAGGGGTTGATGTGCAACAGTAAGCCTGCCCTTTAATGATGTATTCAGCTGGCTGCATTGTTTTGTTTAAATACCACTTGCCAAAAAAGGAAAAGAATTTGTCCTCTCTCTGGATTCATTATTTCATTAGGGTTCCTCAAAAGCACTCCAGTAAAGGATTTCAGTTTATTAATCACCCTCCAAAACCTTCTCAAATAATTAGACTTTTAAAATGTTTGCTTCCTCCATAGTAGAACATAATTTGACAATGCTGGGTGAATCAGCCAAGGTTCAGACTCACTAACCTTTAGAGGTTTGGCCTGTCTGATCTCATCAGTCTTTAGGTTCCCAACTGAACTGAAAACTGTACTTTTTTCATTCTTTGTGGCAGGTTTATAGTACAGCACTGCTGGAAGTCTGCCATGAATGGAAAACTCAAAACATATAAATTCTTCATAAGGCAATGAGAGAAGGTGGCATTGAAGAATAATGTTCTCTTGCTGTCAGAAGTGCTACAAGGTGGGGAAGGAAATAATGCTTATTCTAAGACAGATTTGGCAACAATTGTTCCTGTTTAACTCCCTAAATGGGGAATCCTACTATGTGCAGCCCCAGCTGTGAAGATTTTGCTGACATCATTGGATAAGATGTTTTGGCATTGAAAAAATTATTCTCATGAGACCATTGCATTGGTCTGGCTTAGGATTTTCACCACAAAACCCTGTGAATAATCCTATGATGTAAAAAAGTCTGAAGGACATTTTAATTGAAATTTCCAAGGAAGGGAACCATTACAATATTTTGAATTTCCCTTGTAGACAAGATACAATAAGAGCTTCAAATAACAAATTTTGAAAGGTGCAAACTCCAACACACAAAAATATTAACTGACAAGTTCAGTCTATCTCCCTGCCCCCAATAGCTCACCAGAATGCGAAAGGAGGAAGGGGAGAAGGGAAGAGAGATCCAGCAACTGGATCCTTACATGTATTTCCCTACCTTTCCATGTCATTTTGGAGGTTTGGGTTTAAAGTCAGTAAGGTCATTCAAAAACTTGTATGCTAGATCATGAAGCCTTCCCCAGGTTGGCTACTCTGACTTTGAGCTAATTATTCTCCTTTTCTCTTCTCCTAAATTTCCTATATGTTTCCTAGATCTTAGGGGTATGTCTACACTGCACCGCTATTTTGGGATACCTCCAGTATCCCGGAATAGCTACCCTGTTTCCTTTACTTAGAAAAGTAAAGGTCTATAAACAACTTTCCCTCCCCCCCAACATTGGTTGAGCCACCCCTAACAATTGCCACATAACTGCAATGAATGTGATCATACATTATATTAACGGTACGTTTATCAATAGTTTACAATGGTTACATGATCAATAGATGCTAAGCATGTTACAAATAGGAATAATATGTGTTATTCTTATGTGCTTATATGTGAATTGTTAGACAAATTTATAAGCAATCTATTGTCTGCTTAAACTATAAAACAATTGATCACCTCTTTATTAAATATCTATTAATGCTTTATAAATGTACCTTCAATATAAAGCATAACCATAAATGCTTTAATCCTATCACTGCAATACCTTCAGGAATATAAAGCTTACTAACTCTAACTTGAAGCTTTCAACTTCTATTGCAGATTTGACCATTGACATTGCTTATTTGCCTGTAAAGCACTGAAGACATTATGAGGCTATTTAAAATGAATGATAATCATATACTTGTTGTTCAAGGAACACTTGTGTTTCACATTCATTTTCACTGTAAAATAGTTTTCTTCTTTTACTAGTGGAATGAACAATTCCTTATATCAAATTGTGTTTAATTTGTACACCTCATCTATGAGGTCAGTACAGTGCAACACTGATAAAAAGAATTTGTTCTGTAACAGTTTCCATTCCATAATCCACAAGGGGATACAACACGCACTTTAACTCCTATCATACATTCACTGGGGTGGTTTTTCTAGTTCCTAACACATTATTTCTTTAGGGAAATTCAGAAAAAAGTTGCCCAACACTTTATAACATAAATAATTCAAATAAAAATGTAGATGTGCACAACATGCCTATGTCCTGTTAAAATATTCCTAGAAGAAATCTCTTTATGGCTGATGATGCCTGGTCCTGCTGGGCAGCCCTGCTGGGCAGCCCTGCTGCTGTGCACCAGGCTCCCAGCCCCATTGCTCTGCTGGCCCTCAGGGTGGCCAGGCGCCAGACTACCCCTGGGATTCTTTGGTCCTAGAACACTCCGTGGTCTTACTGGACAATCGATGTTGCTGGAGCAGAGTCCCAGTTTACAGTGGTGAAACATAGTATATAATTGGAAATCTGTCTCCATTTTTGCATCCTGTAGTTTTTTTGTGCCTGAACATCTGAAATACTATTTGTTAATATTCTGGTTCCTCAGGAAGTTATGCTTTTTTTTTTTAATACTTCATTTCTTAAAGATTCAGTATTTAATTAGAAAACTGTGGTCTTGTCTTTTCAGATATGTTAATATTAATGAACTGATTATGTATTATGCAATGATATTTATCATATTTACTACACAGAAAATAATCTATTCACCAATCTCCATTTGGTTATACACCTTTGTTAAACAAGAATGGCTGTTCTTGTTCAAAAACTTGCAGAACATCTACACTGCACACACATTCTGTGCAAATAAATTTACAGTAAAGTGTCAGAAAACAGGGCTTCTTCCAGAAGAGTTATTGCTCTCCCCACAAGGAATAAGCCCTCTTTCACAAGTAGGCAGTGTAGACAGGCAACATGAATTTCTTGCACAAAAAACCCTATAGCTAAAATGGCCATTAGAGCTTTCTTGCACAAGAGAGCATCCTCACGTGGCAGTGTGGACACACTCTTGCGGAAGACCTTTTGCACAATAACTCTTGTGCAAAACAGTTCTTGAGCAAGAAGCCTTCAGTGTAGACATAGCCTAACTGTGCATCGTGCATTACCAGGAAAGTGCCTCATTTGCGGAAGATAAACACAGATCTGCATAAACTGACATAAAAAGGACTGAATATTTAGCATATGTGAGGGTGGGAAAATGAGTTAAACCTAGTCTTACTATGATAAATTGCCTACAGTCTTAGCTATGGATAGGCTAATAGTTGCTGTGAATGTACCTCTCTGTTCATGAGGTCTGAGCAGGCCAATACTCAGTTCGGGAAAACGTATCCATTATTCAAAAATATTTGCTATATGGGTTGTTCATAAACTTCTCCAAATTTTTGCTAAGGCTTTTTCTTGGTGTACCATTTGTTCCTTAAAACAATATTTCTTCTGTTCTTTCATTGGATGATTTGAACAACAAAATGACAAACAGCAAATAAATGCATTCCCTCCCTCCCCCCAAAAAAACACCACTCATACTAAAATTCATGAATCCTTGGGGATCCACAGACATGTTAAAATATATCCATTAGGTAATCAAACATACAAAATCATGATACCTCAGAAATTGCTGTGCACGGACTCAATTTTTTAATTCAAAAATATATTTGAATCAGGGTTTTAATATTACACCAATTCTATACTTTTAATACCCATAACTATAAAATGGGCCACAGTTGAATGTAGTGTTTATTACCACCAATAAATGTGAACTGAGGCTAACTTATGGCTGTAAATGTAAATAGGAAAAACAAGGTGTGTGAGATATCTTTTATGAGACCAACTTTTGTTTGTTAAAGAAACAAGCTTTTTAACTACACTTCTGTATAGCTGAACAGCTTGTCTTTTTCACCAACAGAAGATGGTCCAGTAAAAGATATTACCTCATCTTCTTGTCTGTATAGTATCCTGGAACCAACATAACTACAGAAAAACTGCAAAATGTTTAAACTGAAGTCATGTAGTGTTTTCAAATGCAATTACTGTAGATCTGCATATCTAGCAAATGAAAAGCTTTAGAGGAGTAGCTGAGTTAGTCTTTAAGTTGCTGTTAGACTATTCATTGTTTTTGTTTTTCCAATTACAGAATAACAAAACATGTTAAAGAGCCATCTCATTAGAACAGAACAACATCTGGAATCTCCATCCACAGGGAATTCCAGATTTCAGTATTTGTTTTCATGTCAAAACATGACAAAAAAGTTTATTTTAAATTTTTCTCTTCAAAATGAAAATTCAAAAAACCAAAAGATTTTGATTATGACCTTTTGTTTTAATATTTTCATAGATTGTATCACCAATGATGAACTATAGTGATAATCTATTCTGATTTCATGTATGACCATGGGACTTCCCTGAATTAACTCCTGTTTGAGCTAAAGTATATGTTGTAGAACTCTATCCAGCCTTGATTTAAATATTGAAAACAAATTTTGTTTTTCCCGAAATGGAGTTTCAGTGCATTTTCTATCAGAAGGTTAGAAATTCTGCTAGAAATTCTGAACTAGCTCTATATATTTGTTCCTTTCATTTATGACAAAGTACCTCCCGAGGATTTGGGAATGGCATTATTCCACGCCAATATAAGTTCTGCAAGGTAACGATGAGCAGAACTGTTCTATGTAGGTGACAGCTTGGAAAAGCCACGCAAGGGAAACAAAATGTTTTGCCATGAGGAAATTACTATCTATTTTTGGAGAAATATTTGGATAAGACTAGTTGTTCCCATGGCATGCTAGCACATTTATCTGAATTAGGGCCCTTCTGGTTCTTAATGTGTTAGATGGAGTTTTGAATGTCAAAGGCATGGTGGATCCATGTCTCTCATAACTAGTAAAATGAAGAGTATTGATCATATTAATACCTCCATGTGAGTGGATAGATTTCCAGTTGGCCAATTTGTATTTTGGGTGTAGGCATACCATATCAATATTTTATTATATCCAGCTGTAGTGGGACAGTCACCTGACTCTGGTAAAATAATAAGAGTTAAACCCAACCCTGGGAGAAGTCTGGGACCGTAGGCCAATCAGATGACAGCAGGTAGCAGACAATCAGGGCCCAGCGGGGGCAGTATAAACAGGGGCTGCTAAGCTCAAGGAGACACACTTTCTCCAGCTGTGGAGCAGGAAACAGTCAGATTCAGGTGACTATAATATTCCCTGGATCCCATTCCAAGTATACTTACAAAGTTTAGAATAAATGGTTCAAGTTTGTATTCCTCCAGATGAACACACCCCAGTACATTGTAATCTAGAAAAATAAGATGTCTTACCAAATATATAGAATTTCAGGAAGGGATTTTTTTAAGGTTAGAATATTTTTATTCATTTTCTTGCTATTCATGTAAAAATGGCTGCGCCAGATTTGGTTAGTCTTTTCTTTCTGCCTCCCTGCTTCAGCTGTGTCTAGACTACATCCATTTTTCAAGAAAGGGATGTAAATTAGGTACATTGATCTTGCAAATGAAGCCGGGATTTGAATTTCCCACGCTTCATTTGCATAATGGTAGCTGCCGCTTTTTCCCCCGAAAGAGGGCTTTTTCAAAAAAAAAAAAAGAAAAAAAGGGCAGTTTAGACGGGGATATTCCTCCCCCTCCCCCGAAAATGTCCTGTTTAAAAAAAAAGTGGTGGCCGCAATTCAAATTGAAATCCCAGCTTCATTTGCAATATCAACATGCCTAATTTACATCCCTTTCTCGAAAAGGGTTGCAGTCTAGAAGTAGCCTTACAGTACTATTAGATGGATTTTCTGATGCACTGCTTTTTCCTCTGAGCACATGCAAGTTAAAAGTGTGATGAAACTGGCAGGCTAAATGAACATAGATAAGTAAATTGGTTTCCTTGGAAACAACGAAAGCAGAAACTATAAAATAGAACATCCTCCAAACTGATGTGACTTTTTAATGGCACCAGTAACACAGATCACACAAGTAGCTTCACTGTATAGAGCATTAAACACAGCTCTTCAGTTAGCTGAACTACTTTCCATATAAGATCTCATAATCCAGCCTGAGTGGTTGCCAGTAAAAAGGGAGTACCATTACACAGCAACAACATCATTGTTGTGAGGAAAACAGAAAAACTAGCAGCTTTGGTATGCATTTGTGCTATTTTTTCTATGATATGCAATTCTTTTCCCTCTTGGATATCCACAGCCTAGAATTTTACACCAAGATGTGTTCACTGCAACAACTATGCTTCTAAGAAAGCCAATCAGAGGGCCATCGACACATACAGCTTTTGAATTCAATTTACTAGTCAAGATTTTCCAACACAACAGCCTAAAGCTAAGCTCTTCATATTGAATGTCTAACAGCATCTCAATGAAGCTGGAAAATAACCGACAAAACTAACAAAAAAAAGCAGTAAGGAGATGATTTCACATGTTATTGGTCATTTTTCCCATTGACAAACATCCAGTACAACAAAACAAAGCATTGCAGGCTCCATGACAAACATCCAGTACAACAATACAAAGCTTTGCAGGCTCCATGGTTTTGTCAGAGATGCACTTGTTTGTGGAAAATTGGAAATGGGTACAAATATTATGAGAGATTATAGTATGGGAAGTTGAGCCATTGTTTCCAGTCACCTCTGTTTGCCTTGTTCTGTCTCACCATTCTTGAGAGAGATTTGACAATCCATTGTATCTGCTTGCACACTGGGGTACCAATCCATGGTTCACCAGGTTTTGCACTGTTACAAGCAATCCTGGGCTATGTCTACACTTGCAAATATGCAAATGAGACTAAGCGTTGAAGATGCTCTTCCACCAGAAAGAGCAGTGTACACTGCCCCTTCTTACACAAGAAGAATAATGGCATTGTGCAAAAGGGGTTTTCTTGCCCAAGAAGAGGCAGTGTAGACAGCTCCTTCTGGCGAAAGAACCTCTTCTGCAAAATGGTGGCTCATTAGGTATGCAAATGAGGCTTGGCGATATTCTATGCTTAGCCTCATTTGCATATTTCTCAAGCAAGAAGCCACAAGTGTAGACATAGCCCTGGTGAGCATCATGGGCACAAGCACTATACTAACTGTGCCAGGTGTATGCTGACATAACTTTTGCCAGCAACACTTTGTAATGGGCATGGCTTTAGTTTGGTAATAGCTGCGACTAAGCAGAGAAACACTGGAAGGCTCCAGTGAAAACTAATTGATGTGATCAGTTTTTGAGCCTTTGAAAATGGTACACTAACCTACATATTCCAAGAGAACGATGGGTGCTTTCAAGTGTGCTACTGTATTCTGAACAGAGCTATTTCAAATCTAGATGCTATAACCTGATAAATCTAAAGGTCACTCTTTTATTTAAATGCAGTAATATACAATCTAATGGTATAGGAAGAATGGTGCCAAAAGTGGCTAGTGGCATCTGTACCAATATTTTTATAGCACTCTGTACAAAGTTAACAAAGCAATTAAGAATAATATGCCACAACCAGAAAAATGGGTTTGCCAAAAATACAACAGTATAAGTAAATTCTCAATCTCATTTTGTCAGATTTTTTTTAAAAAAAGGAAAGTAACATTTATAATTGTAAGTGGGAAAATTAGCATCAGCTGTACTGAGAGCAAATCAAGACAAGAAGAATCATTATGGTTAGCATAGCATGATTCATTGAAATGTGCTGAGTAGGAGGTACTATGTAGTAACCTGAACAGTACTGAATTTAAAATACATTTTGTATCCCTTTCAATCTCTCTCTCTCCAGAGACCTCTGAGCCAATTCTTCCCTGCTATACAGATGAATAGAAGTTTGGGCTGTTTTTCCTGAACCTATTTGATATAATTATTAAAAATGTGCAACCTGTTTCATAAACAGTGGGATGGAAATTGGATGAAGGAACATAAGCAGAGTAACAAGCATTGAGACAAACCTTTTGTGCTTTAACAAAAATAATTGTCTGTTGTAATCTGCACAATTATTATAGTGGGAACATCTTCCACATATCAGCCAATAGTACAACCTAAAGAAACCTTCTCTGTAGTTTTTGGATCTCAGCTGAGTGACACCACTGCAAACAGACACAGAAAAGACTACCAATCTCAGAGCTTTGTGGCCTGCCTGATTCTGCACTCCAGTTATCCTGATTTTATGCCAGTGTGAGTCCATTAGACATAAGAGAATCAAGCTCCAGGAATACAAACTGTTGATAAAGTAAGTAATCTGAGACAGTGAACAGGAAAAGGGTATTATGATATAACACAGTAAGTAAAATAAATTAGAGGGTAACAATCATTGCATTGGAATACAGAAAGAAATTAATGGCTTCTGTAATTAACCCCTCAACAGTTATCCTAAGAATACTGTACAAAACACTCAAAACTGGAACCAACAGGGATTAGCCAAAATTAATTAATGACTCACTGAGTCCCATGAAATTGCTTCAATTTAAGACCCATCCTCTTCAAGAGTAAAATGGCAGATTCTGAAAAAATATGTTTGAGAACATTCATTTAAATTCTGAAGAGCTGTACACTTTCAAAGATATTTGTACCCATTGTAAGTGCACCAGAAAATTTGTGCAAACAGAGTTTTGCCTTTACAGTTATTTGAACAATTGTTTGTACAAAAACTCATATCCTGGTTTGATAAGAGCATCTCTCATTCATTATTTGCTAATTGTCTATTTCAAACAGTTTGGTCACCTAGTCAGGAGTAGGTGCCATAAATCTCACATTACAAATAACAAATAGAGGAAGTCAACAAATAGTGAATAACCTATGTGGCAAGTCTCTTGCACCCAACCCCAGGAGTTGGGGTTTGCAGCAGGTCTCTGTGGTAGGGAGCCTGGACACTCCTCCTGGGACTCCCTCCCCCAGCTGTTTCTGTTCTAATGCAGGTATGACTTGCTCTCTGTCTTGTCTTATCTGTCGGTCTGTCTGATCATTCTTCCTTCCTTCCCAGCTTCCAACTGCTGAGGTTTTCTAAAGGCCTTCAGCCAGCCAGCAGGAGAGTCAACTGGCCCCAATCTGCCTGAGCCAGCTCCCTCCCAGCTGCATCTAATTGTCCTGAAGCCCTCTGCTTCTATTTACAGGTCTTTTATCTTTTGGGGGCTGCCATTTCCCCCCACTACAGTAGCCCTCTGGCTTGACCCTACCACACCTGGGCTACGTCTAGACTACATCACTTTTTCATAAAAGGGATGTAAATTAGACGTATCACAATTGCTAATGAAGCGGGAATTTAAATCTCCCCCGTTTCATTAGCATAAAAATGGCTGCCGCTTTTTTTCAGCGCGGAGCTTTGCCGGAAAAAAGCACCAGTCTAGACACTGATCTTTCGGAAAATAAAGCCTTTTCGGAAAGATCCCTTATCCCTCTATGAAATACTCTGGAAATACTCTTCAAATCCCTAGATATGTCCTTCCATCTGACTTCATCCAAATTGTCAGGACTGACTTGACTGTGTGGTTGGAAGGCAGGTCAACTTAGAGTGTATGTTTAGCAGGCTTGAGAAAACAAATAAACAGTCATTTGGAAATTATTCTGGTCATAAATCTCAGTCTGCCACTTGTAGGAACTAATATGTTACCCCCAAGAGCCCTGGTCTTGCCCTAATTCTGTAGATAGCCTTACTGACTGCCCCAAACCCTCAAAACACCTGAGTTCTGAAGGGCTAACCACCAGCTGATACATTTCAAAACAGCAGAAGATTCATTTGCAGAGACAGTTAATTAAGGTCATGCTCTGTATTCCTATGTATAGGGAGGGGTAGGGCAAATGAGACAAACAAAAACCAATGTAAAATAAATGGGTTTCGGTCCTGTGGAGGAAAATGCTGTAATGCCCTTTATCAGGACACTCAGTGACCTACCATGCATATTAACATCTCCAGGTTTATTTTTAATAATCACTGAGGCTATGTCTAGACTACATGGCTCCGTCGACGGAGCCATGTAAAATAGTTTATTCGGCATAAGCAAAGAAGCATGGATTTAAATAATCCCCGCTTCATTAAAATAAACATGGTCACCACGCTGTGCCGACGATTAGCTGATCCGGCACAGCGCGGCAGCCATGTTTATTTTAATAAAGCGGGCATTATTTAAATCCCTGCTTCTTTGCCTATGCTGAATAAACAATTTTACATGGCTCCGTCGATGGAGCCATGTAGCCAGGAGTGGCCCAAGGCCGGCTGCAGCAGCTGGTGCCCCAGGTGGAAGGTGTGATTGGTGCCCCCCGCCTGCACGGCCGTCAATGGCCATGACATCATCATTGGTGCCCTGGGCCGATGGCGCCCTAGGCGACCGCTGAGTCTGCCTATGCTCACGGACCGCCCCTGAATGTAGTCTAGACATAGCCTGAGAGATTGATGACAATTCAGGGAGACCTCAGGCCAATCCTGGAGGATTGGAAACCATATTTCCCACTATCATTCAGTCTGAAGAGACTTGAATGGGTCTCCTTTCGGTTACTATCATAAAAAGCTCATAAGACAGTGAATCAGTGAGTTTTTGTGGCTCTGTAATCTAGCATCATAGCCAATGGAAGGCAATTATAATAAAAACTGTCTTGTTTAGACTGCTTCAAGAAAAACAAACAGCAAAATGTGGTCCCCAAGCACTATCCAGTTCATTAAACTTCCTGTGAACAGTCTAATAAATAAATAAACCAGGTCATTCCTTGTTTGAGGAAGTCATTCCAACGAGTTCCATCCAAACATGAAACAGTCTTAGGCTACGTCTAGACTACTTCCCTCTGTTGGCAGAGGGATGTAAATGAAGCACTTTGAAAGTGCAAGTGAAGTCGGGATTTAAATATCCCACACTTCATTTTCAAAATCACGTAATGGCACTCTTTTGAAAAAGCGCTATTTCTAAATTGAAACTGCAGTCTAGATGTGGTTCTTTTGAAAATGGGGTGCTTTTTCAAAAGAGCCTGGAATCTTTATTTTTTGAGGTTACAGAATTTTTCGAAAAAGCACCCCATTTTTGAAAGAACCGCGTCTAGACTGTGGTTTCAAGTTCAAAATAGCACTTTTTTGAAAGCGCGCCATTACGTGATTATGCAAATTAAATCCCAGCTTCATTTGCACTTTAGAAGTGCTTCATTTACATCCCTCTCCCGACAGAGGGATGTAGTCTAGACGTAGCCTTAGACTGCTGATACAGGTAGTGTGGTCACTTGCTTTCAGAGAAAGATGTTGAAAAGAAAAACCTTAGCCCTTCATGCAAGAGTGAAACAAACAGAAAAAAATCACTTGTATGGCAAAAGCTAATTAAATGTTCTTAGACTTTCTTTCCGTTATTTCTTATTTAGTCCCACCGACCATCTTTGCAATTCCTAGAATTCAGGACTTATCCATTTCAGAGTTCCTCTTAGCACCAGAGGTAGAGATAGCCCGGAAACAGATTTTCACTTGTAAAATTTTCTTCAAGTTTCTGAAAAAAAAAACCTGTATTGAATAAGGAGGTAAAACCAAATCTCAACCTTTCCACAGAATTGAAACTTCTTAGTATTTCACTGCAAAAGCATCAAAGTGTACCCATACTAGGAATATCTGTGTTGTCAAAAGGACATTTGCTTCTCAGGATTCCTTGTTGATTGCCCCGTTAGACTTCAGTGCAACAAAAAGTGTACCAGGAAGTGAGATGAAATTTGGGCTAACACAAATCAGACTCTTGAAAAGGGTACAGTTAATATAGTAGGAACATTTTCCACATATCAGCCATAGCAGGAAAGGTTGAGAGCCATTGCCACAGTGAGCTGCCAAAGACTTTGAGATCCATGGCGCTGGGAAAGATTTTCCAATGGACAACTGAAATTGTTCTTCCCACTAGAGTCTTGTTATGCTTAAATCTGCAGCTGACTTTTATTTACTGTTCCTATTTATTTATATCTGCTAGGCGATCCCTCTAGTACTGGGAGTTTGGGAAATTTGTGTTGGTGGAGCATACGTGTCATAGTAATATATGGGAAATAAACAAGAAGAACAGAAAATATTAGTCCATAAACTAAATTCTGACATTATTGGCATCACAGAGACTTGGTTGTATAACTCTCATTCCTGGAATACTAATATAGAAGAATGTCATTTGTTCAGAAAAGACAGGTATGCGAGAAGGTGTTGCATTATACATTAAGAATACACACGACGGCTGTGTCTAGACTGGCATGATTTTCTGAAAAGAGCATCTAGATTGGCACAGATGCTTTTGCGCAAAAGCACTTTTTGCGGAAAAGCATCCGTGCCAATCTAGACGCAGTTTTGCGCAAGAAAGCCCCGATCACCATTTTTGCCATCGTGGCTTTTTTGTGCAAAACGGTTCTCAGCTGTCTACACTGGCCCTATTGCGCAAAAGAATTTGTGCAAGAGGGCTTTTTCCTGAACAGGAGAGTCATTGTATTTGCGGAAGAACACTGATAATCTTACATTAGATCATCAGTGTTCTTGCGCACATTCAAAGCGGCCAGTGTATACAGCTGGCAAGTTTTTCCGCAAAATTTGCCAGTCTAGACGCAGCCACTTTGTCTATCTCTCATGTCCTTCTGGACCTCAGAACATCTGAAAGGCTTTGCGTTAAGTTAAAAGGAGAAAAAAAAAACCTAGGGGTGATTCCTGGTAGGGGAGTACTATAGGGCACTAATTCAAATGAAAGAGGATGCCGACAGAACATTTCTGGCACAAATGATGGAAATATTCAAAACACAAGACCTGATAGTATTGGAGATTTGAATTATCCGAACATCTATTGGAGAAGTAATATAACCACACAAATTCTTGGAATGTATTAAGGACCACTTTTTGTTTTAGAATGTGGAGGAAGTGACTGGGGGCAACCATATGGTACTTGATTCTGAGTAATGGAGTAATTGGGTGTGAATCTGAAGGTTCAAGTCAATTTGGATGAAAGTAATAACTAAATGACAGATTTCATGATTGTAGAGGAAAGAAAGAAGTGAGAGAAGCAGAATGAGGACAACAACTTGAAAAAAGCAAACTTTAATTGCTCAGAGGACTATTAGGTAAGGTTCCAAAGGAAGATAAAGGTGTTTTGAAGAGGTGGCAGTTTCTTAAATATAAGAAGAATAGTAAGAGAACAATATGGCTCCATCAATAGCTCTTTAATTACTTGAAAAAGAAAAAGGAATCCTACAAAAAAATAGAAAATTAGACAAATAGCTGAAAATAAGTACCAATTAATAGCATATCGATGTAGGGAGGTTATTTATATACATTAGGAGCAAGAGAAAGACACAGAAAAGTCTATGTCAGTGTTTCTTAAACTGTATGTGCCACGAGGCAGTCAGAGGTGTGCCGGCAGGACAACAGAGTTCAAAATAGACACCCTTAAAGGAGCAGGTGACCTTTTTTTCTCACTAACTCCCCCTCATCCCCAACTCTTTTTTTGCTCAACAAAAAATCCTTGGTGTTGCTTATTTAAAAAAAATATTGTTTGGTGTTAAGAAACACTGGTCTAGGTCGTCTACTCAAAAGGGAAGGAGAGCTAATAATGGACAACGTCAAAAGGCTGAGGAATGTAATACCTATTTCGCTTTAGTCCTCACTAAAAAACGTCAGTTGTGCCTTTAACACAATTAATATTAATACAATTAATATTAACCAGTGGGAGAGGAATGCAAGCCAACACAGGGAAAGGAGATGACTTGTGATATTTGAATAAGATGAGGAGTATATTTAAGTCAGCAGGGCCTGATGAAATGCGCCCTCTGGTTCAAAAGAAACCAGTTAAATCATCTTGGAACCATTAACAATTACCTTTGAAATCTCATGGAGGATGTTTGAAGGCCTAGAGAATTGCAGAAGCACAAATACAGTACCTGTCTTCAAAATAGGGAACAAGGAGGACCTGGGAGATTATAGGCCAGTCAGCCAAACTTCGATACCAGGAAAAATACTGGACAAAGGCAATGTGTAAGGACCTAGAGCATAGGAGGGTTATAAGTGATAGCCAACATGAATATCTCATGAAAAAATCATAAAAAGACCCCTCATTTTCTTCTTTAATGGGGTTACTGGCCTGAGGCCAAGGTGGGAAGCAGTAGACATGATATAAGGCCGCATTTCTCAAACTGTGGCTCCCGACCCCACGGGGAGTCGTGAGCAACTTAGAGGGGGGTCGCAGTATCACAAAGTTTGAGAACCCCTAATATAAGGCTTCTGTCACAGTACTATATGATGTTCTCATAAGCAAACTAGACAAAAACTTATCATAAAGTGATTGCAAAAGTGGTTGAAAGACTGTTTTCAAAATTATCAATAGTATATGAAAGCAGAGCTGTTAGGAGACACCTACAGTTATGGTTGTCCAATGCTTTCCATTTTAAGACACTGTTTTAGGTGCTTGTAACTTTGCCAAGCTTCAACTGTTTGGGCAGAAGTTTTCCATGCCAAAAAATCTGCCTCAAACTATGTAGGGTCATTGTTCAATTGTTTTGTTTAAGCTTCAGCAAAAAAACGATTCAGCCATTTCTGAGAATGAGATTAAGAGAAAATATCTGTCTTCCCATGTTAAAAACATTTCAACTGCTCGAATGCCTCATTTTCTGATCTAATAAAAATACTACAAATCAGAAGTAGAGGAGGGCTGGTTATAACCAGTCCTTTTTTCCACAGTCAATGCTTTTTTTAAGCACATACCATAATCAAGATAACAAGCCTCATAATATCTCAGACTGTGTAACATGCATTACTGCAGCAAACGTAAATCAAAATAAGAAAAAAAAAACCCTCAGAAACTTCCACTGCAGGTAGCTGTCAGAATCTTTCTGATGAATTTCAGTTACTAATAATGCCATAGTTTTATTCACCATTCATATTCAACTTTGGCATGCTAGCTCATTACTTAATTGGTAAATAAATAGATATATTCAATAATCAAGGTGGACTGTTTGAAGCTGCCAATTCTTGTTCTGGGTGCATATGCTAGGCAATTAATAATGACTTTTATATAAGGATCTATTTCAAGTAGTCTAGTTGAATTTGTACAGGCAGGGTATGAAACACGCTCAAATGTTCAAAGACTTCTAATTCTATAACATGGGAAGAAAAAATGTGCAGAGACGCTGGCATTTGAAGGGTGCCCATCCTCTGTGAAAAGAAGAAAGCAAGGAACAAGCCTAGCAAGCACAGGGAGCTCTGTCCGGTATTGTTAGATATCAAACCTTCCCCTGTTATCATAGAATCCCTAAGAGGCTGCATTAATGCAGTCAAAGAAAACACAAACAGATAATCAAATGACAGTGAAAATGGCAGGGTGGATAAATCTGGTTCTACAGGGAGTCTTTATTCATAAAGGCTGAGGCTGCTGAGTTATGACGCAGTTCTGCAGGCTGCACCAAGACTGGCATTTGGTACAGCAAGAACAATAGACTGACTACAGATGGGCACTTCCTCCCAAAGAACACTCCTTACTATTCAAATGGAGGAATACTCAGACATATGCTGAAATCACCATGGCAACCACTTACTTCAATGTGACATCAAACCCAGATCCGAACTCCAGAGGCGTCAGATAGTACATGTTGTTTTTTTCTTTGAATTCATAATATTGATTTTAAAAGGCGGGATCTGTTAACCATTTCAGCTCTTAATTTGGGATAAATGTTCTATAGAGCCTGTGTTATTTCTCTGATTAGAAAGCAGGAAATGCAGTCTTGAGTTAAATAATTCATGCGGTGCTGCTGCTCATTCTGTTCTTAGTGGAAGGTTATTGCTAGCTAGCTACTGTAATTTGAGCACACCAGTGATAGGATTATAAAATGTCTAAAAGCCCTCTTATATTCTCAGATAATTTAAAATAAAAACTGTCTTAATTCTTCCAAGCAAAGAGAATCAGTTACAAGCCCGACAAGTGACTGACTAATAACACTTTTCATGGGCATCCATAAAGCTATCAGGTTTCTGGCTTAGACTGGGAGAGGAGCCCATACAGGGCTGGATTCTCTTCTATATCAAGGACCATTTACATCATGTTCCAGTGGTGGAAAGTAATGTTATTGCAAAGAAGAATCAGGCCCTGAGGCTCTGCCTTGGTAGTGAGAGAATTCCTCAAGTTGCTTAACAGCAGCACCCTTTCAGTCAATTAAGTGGTATTAAGAGGAATAAGAGATTTTCTCTTATCCCTCCAACTTGATGGTTGTCATATAGTATAGGGAGCAAGTACTGTGCTGTCAATAGGCATGCCTGCCTTATAACACCCCCCACCTGGCCAAGAGTGACACTTCTTCAGGACACTGCTGAGCCCATGATCCCTGCACTCAGTGTCCCTGAAGAAGTCCATACAGTCCAGATAACTAGAACATTCCCTTTTCTGGGGCCCAATTTATAAAGTCTTGCACAAAATCTTTTCAAAGAAAACAAACTTATGAAGTCTATCTTTAAAGTTCATTTCATTCACCCCAGTGCCTGTTTAGGCACAGCTCCTTTTCCTGGAAGGATTATCTTCCTGCTCCCTCAGTATATTTTTGCCTGGAGTTTGGCCTTTTTCACAGTCTTCCCTGCTCCTGCAAAAGGAGCGTGTCTTCCCCATGCTGATTCAGGGGCCTACGAGAGTCTTCTTATTCCCTTCCAGGTCTGCAGATGTCTGCCAACCACCACTGGAAGCTCTCTCTGCTCCTATTTGGATATGTCTACACAGGGATAAAAATCCCATGACTGGTCCAGGTCAACTGACTTGGGTGTGAAGATAAAAACCTCTGTATAAACATTTGGGCTCAGACGGGAGCCTGGGCTGTGAGAGTATGCTCCGTCATATGATAAGTCTGAGTTCTACACTGCTTTTTTATAGCCCCAGAGCCTGAACACTGATAGGACAAATTGGAATTAAGATACGCAACTTCAGCTATGTTAATTGAGTAGCTGAAGTCAAAGTACCTTAACTTGGCTTTTGGTGCTGTTTGCACTGCAGGAAGTTGAAGGAAGATGCTCTTCCTTCAACTTCCCTTAGTCCTCATGAAAGCAGGACTACTGGCATTGACCAGAACATCCTTCTCAGTTCGAATTAGCTGTCTTAACTAGACTGCTAATTTGAACTCTGGCAGATCGACAGTGGCAGCTTCGATCTTCCTCTGTAGTGTAGGCATACCCTGAAACTCCAAGTCAGCTGCGACAGAACAATTGCAATACTTAATGTAGGCTTACATTAAGACCTCAGCCCCAGTTAAAAACTACCATTGTGTTTTTAAAGGGGTAGGGCCTGCAATGAGAGGTTTGGTGTGTGAAAGGTTGAAGAACCACTATTTAAAAAAAATGTTAAGGAAACAAACAAGATCAGGTTTTCACTAAAACCCAGTTGCAATCTTAAACGATGTACAAGCTGGTGTTCCTCCATACTTCAGTGCAATTTAAAAAATCCTCCAAATTAATGGATCGTTAAAATTAGGATTTCAATATATTAAAACAATAACATCCTAAAATGCTCTGGGCCTATGTCCTCACCCATTGTGTATCACTTTTTATTCTGCTACTTGGTGCATATGGACGAGACTAGAACAGCCTCATGAAAACCAGCAGGATTTTCAGATTTAATTATTTTAGAATTTGCATTAAAATTAGGAAGAATAATATAGTCATGATTTGGGAGTGGGGGAGGGAGAATTAACATCTTAATTTGTAAAATTAAAAATTAGAGAAGTTTTGATGATTATGTACAGTACTTTTTTTTTAAGATTTCTTAAAAATACAAAAGAGACAACATATGGTATCAGTTTCATCAGTGACCATTCTGCCACTGCTTTCAAGATCTATTATTATTTATACTGCAATTGCACCCTGGAGACCCAATCATAGATCAGACCCATTGTGTTAGGTACTATACAAACACAGACAAAGAGGGTCCCTGCCCCAAAAGGTTACAATCAAAGTGTGAAATAAGAAAACAGACACATGGGTGAGCACAAGGAATCCATGGGACAATGTTGATCAGCATGATAGATGGTGGCTACAGAACGATTATCAAATTTTGGGGATTTGGGTTTTTCTAGCACAATGGCAAAGGACCATCTAAGGAGGACTCATAAAAGAGACTACAGAGGAATGCCTTGCAAGAATGAAACAGCACAAGGCACTTGTTTCAAAATACAAAAATATTTACACAATACCAAACAAGAGGGTGCCATTGTGAAGACTTTGGGATCTTCCTACTGGAAGCAAAGGCAGGTGTTCAACAGTTTTTTGTACTCAAGTGCACTTTAAAGCAACATGCTAGATGTTCTCAGCCATGCTGCAACCAGCCCTAAGAATCAGGAATGCACACTCACCCAGCAGAGTTCAGGAGCATGAGAGAATTCGCTGCCTTGCCCCTATTTCCATGGAGTCTCTCCTATGGGATTGTGATTTCACCTTTATTCATGCAATTAGTTCATGAAATGTTTATTAACCGTCTGTCTTTGAAAAGCATGTATAATAGTATGCACCATTGCCTAGTGTTATGTGATCAAATAATGGAAGATATTACTTCTCCATAAGTACAAGAAGATCTCGTCTTCTATTGTACTAAATATAAAACACACATATGAAAGATATAGAACTGCATGAATGACATCAAGTATCCTTCAGAGGGGTAGCTGTGTTAGTCTGTAACTGGAAAAACTTAAAAAAAAACAATAAATAGTCTAGCAGCACCTTAAAGACTAACAAAACATGTAGATGATAACATGAGCTTTCATGGGCACAATCCACTTCTTCTGATGAAAGGAGTTAAAGATGAAAGGAGTCAAATATCCTGTCAAAGTTGGATTTTTTTCATTGGTCTATCTTCGGTATTACTAAGTAGCATAATAACATGCAATGTAAACATCATCATGATGTTCTCATCAGTACCTTACAAACAGATTAAATTGAACAGAAGGGGAATGGTTCTGATACAGCAACATTTTTTTTAAATGTTTTCTGTTGAGAAGTTCCATTATAAAAGTTGAGCATTCTATGTACTTAGCAGGATACAGGTATTTTGCATATATGCTTTTCCTCTCATCTCTAGCTAAAGTGGTTTCATATGACACATAGGTGTGAATGTAACCCACACAGTATCTGGTGTAGTCATTTACGGAGAGAGAAAGAATGAATTTGCTCTACAGATTTAGCTGGGACCCACCTGGCTTGTAGCCGAAGCAGTAGAGGCTTATGCACCAAGCTCCGCTGGGCCCAGGTTTGGTTCTGCTCATTGGTGTTACATTAACACATAAAATAACTCTTAAACAGTAAGGGTATGTCTAGAGTGGATAGCTCAGTGGTTTGAGCATTAGCCTGCTAAACCTGGGGTTGTGAGGTTAGTCCTTCAGAGGGCCATTTAGGGATCTGGGGCAAATTTTTCAGGGATGGTACTTGGTCCTGCTGTGAGGGCAGGGGACTGGACTTGACTCAATGACCTCTCAAGGTCCCTTCCAGCTCCATGAGATTGGTATACCACTTTCAAAAGAATATATTCAAATTTGTTGGTAATTTGCATATCTTCTTCCAATCACTTTTTCAAACGAGTTTTTTTCAAAAAAGCAAGTTGTTTAGAAGCGGTTCTTTAAAAAAAGAAAACAGCCTTTTTTCAAAAGAACCTGTAAACCTCAAATTTTGAAGAAGGTTCTTTCAAAAAAAGAACCGAATTTGCATATCTTCTTTAGAAAGTGAAAGTAAGTCTAGACGTACTCCAGGAGTCATATTACACAGAATATTTGACAGAATATAGGACTAAAAGTACAAAGAAATGTGAACTTGAAACTATGACTGTCCCTTTATGAATTTTCCTACTAGTAATGCATTCAGATTGCGTTGTGTAAATAAATAGTCAACTGTCTTCCCTGATCTCTTGTATTCAGTAGTTGAGGTGAAGAAGTTTGGCCTGGGGACTAGGATGGGGAGAAGAGATTGAAAGTCTAGATACTGCATGTCTAATGTTACATGTTTTATCAGACAATTATTTTACAGCTCTCTTACTCAAAAGGTTTTTTGACTAAAAAAATACTCTGTTACTTTAAAAACAGAACATGTACAATTCTGAGTTCGGAGAACTCTAACCCAACAAGACCAAATAGTAGGTAGGTGACATGCCCACCTCCTCATTCAATACCAGATAAGATTCTGTAAGTGTATGTTCAACTTCTGCAATGCAAAAACCCATGCAAAGCCATGAAGGTGAGTATACAGCCTGTGAGAGCTTAAGAAGTATAGCTACCAAACACAATGTTTTAATCTGGCACTGAAAGAGAAGATACATCAGAAGGGCTTCCTGTACGCAGATACCTCATTTCTGAATCATTTATAAAGTGCATACAAGAACTAGAGCATAATATGAAAAAAATCAATGTGCCTCTGCAGATGGAGGAGTAAAGGTGCTGAAGAGATGGTGATGAATGAGCAAAGGTGCTGAGTCTGAGGTGCATTGGCCAAATGTTGAAAGGATGCTTTGCAAAAGATACGCATCGGAAAATCTATGACCAGAGGGAGAATGAAGTAGATTTCTACCCTGATTCTGGCAACAAGAGCCATGAAGGAGCATCCCAAACTAAGGGACAATAGCCTAATGGGGGATGAGGAAGATGATGATGCAGCAGGATTAATCATTCTCTAGGCAGAAATAATCTGCAAGTGAGACAAATAGGGTATATCTAAACTACCGGGTTATTTCAAAATGATAACTCATGAAATAACTGTTTTGAAATAGGTTTATTCCTCTTCAAAATAACAAGCCCATTATTTTGAAATAACTGGCTTGGTAGTGTGGATGCTCACCTTGTTATTTTGAAATAAGTGGAGTTATTTCAAAATAACTCCCCAGTGTAGACATTCATACAGAATATAAGTGCACATTAACGGCATGTCTACACAACAGGGCTAAACTAGAAATAAGCTACGCAACTTGAGCTTATTTCAAAATAAATTCAAAATAAAGCACTCTTCCCCTCACTCCTCATACAATGAGGTTTACAGAAGTCAGAGTAAGAACCCTGTTATTTATTTTGAAATAACAGGTTTGCTGTGTATACACGCACTACGTTATTCAGAATAACATCAGTCTGAAATAATGCTCCTGTGTAGACATAGCCTAACGCTGCCATCTCAGTATACACGTACAGTCATTTTGAAGCCATTTTTGTGGTGGATTAGAATTTGAACTAAATACTCCCTAAAACAAGAGGTGTCAGTCCTTCCCCAATAGGTATATTAAATTCACTCACACAAAGTAGAAAAGAAAACAAACAAACCCCAAAGCACTCAGTTGCCCCCCAAACTGCTCAGACTATTTTCAAATATTTTCACATTTTGTGCTGTTCATATGAATTCTAGTACTAAAATTATAAATCCCTGGGCTAAAAATACTCTGACTTGGGCTCCCTGGCATGATAATAGCATAGCTCTACTCCAAGCTGAAACAATAAACTGTCCTTGGAATCTTTTTTTGTTATGCAGATTTTCTTTACTCATGGTTTGTCCCTGGAATATAGAGTTTCTAACCGCAATGGTAACAAGAACAAAGCAGGGTTTTGATTGGAGGTGAGAGCTGCATATAATTTATATATAGATATATAGATATATAAATAGCAGTTGAATACCTGCAATCTCTTTGTAAGGATAAAACAAATCTCTTTGCTCTTTGTACAAATGAAGTGCTAGAAAATTGTCATTCATTGTCATGCTTGTAGTCACTGGATGTGCCTGTTTGCCCACTCTTCTCTGACTCACTCTCTCACTGCCTTTAATCAGACAGTGTTGTCACTGACTAGGAGCTTCCTCTGATGAAAAAAAAAAAGCAAGAGAGAAAGCAAAGCTTTCTTGTAAATTAATGGTGCCCTGGGTTCTTCAGATAATTCTCTTCCCTTTAGCGTTATAATAAATCATATTCCCAATTGAAGGGAATAAAAACAATTTATTAGATTGGAAATCCCACCTGATGTATTATGGTTGTACAGGCATAGATGGTACATAATATACCTTCTAGATCGTGCTTGCGTACATGCATCAACACGCCTCCGGATGGGGTGTTCCAGAAAATCCGACAGTAATGCCACCTGAATGTTAAGCAGGCAGACAGTCTCTGGAGATTCTGCCCTTCGAAGCTGGGTTTTCTCTTCAACAAAAAAGGGAAGGAAAAAACAGTTCTGAATTGTAAAGACAGAGTGGGAAGCCCCCGAAGTGACAAAACGCTGAATTATTCATGATGCTGCTTCTAATTGTTCTTGAAGTTAGCAGTGCCATTTGTGGCGAAATCAGCTCAGTGTTGCAGATCTCTTCCCCCCTCCCCCCCACACCCCCACCTCCTTTTCAGGATTGGGAAGAGAGGGAGAAAGAAACAAACACCTTACTGCAATTCTCATATCAGCACTGCTGCAGCTCCCTCTGTGCAAGGAGCCAGAACAGAGAACGAAAAATATGCTAAATTCTAATTGGCTCCAATTATTTATAGCCATACATTATAAACTAAATTCTAATAGTTAATCAGATTTCTCAGTTAGGATCATGGGAAAATAGCCACTGCTACTCAGAAACAGACCAGTGGACCATCCAATCCTATGTCCTATCTCCTACAGTGGGTAGAACCAAATTCTTGAGAGGCAGGTACAAGGAACCAACTGAAATAATCTGCCCATGGGAGAAATTATTTTAATAAACCCCTTGAGTAAGCAGCTGGATTATTCACTAAGGTTATGTCTACACTACAGAGGAGGTTTTTTATTTTTTATTTTTTATTTTTTTTTGAAAAACAGCTGAAAGAAGCATGCTGTCTAGATGTAGCCTGAAGGATGAGAATTTATACCCTTTCAATAACACAAAACCAAACCACATCTAACTGTGAATATTATTATCAAGATAAATGTGTAGTTACTATGTGAATTACACTAAGCTCTTGACAACAATGATGATCAGTTAGAATGAATTCCACAGTTAATTATGCACTATACAAAAAAAGTATTGTTTTCAAATGTACATGTTTATATTCTATACCCCCTTTCCTTTGTATTTTAATTAGGGGCACCCAGTTTACCTCCTATCATAATTGTACTTATATTTTCTCATATTCCTTATTTTAATATAATGTGTCTTCTATCTAAATTTATCAGTCTCAGGGTACATCTAGTCTGCGGAGTTCCCAGAAAAGCTCTGCGTGTCCAAAGAACTCGTCTGCTTTTCCTAAAAATTTTATGGAAAAGCAGATGCATTTTTTTGGCATCCCTTGTTTTATGAGGAAGAAAGGATATTTTGAAAGAGGCTTTTTTTCTGACATTTGGCCCAGTATAGAATGGCCAATTTTTGGAAAAGCCTCTTTTGGAAGAAAAGCGGAAAAAGATACGCAAATTGCGCTTTGCAATTTGCGTATCTTTTTCCGATAGAACTTTGTAGTCTAGACACAGCCTCAGTCTTTTTTGTGCTTTCTTCCTCAGCATTTTCATCACCAGACTCTGAACCCCTTTTATTCCTTCTGCAACCTTTTGAGAAAGGAAAAGAAGAACTGATTCATTTATGTAATGGCATTATTTTGTAAGATTTTCTTTTTTTTTTTTTTTTGACTGCCATGCACACTGAGCAAAAGGTCTCCATGAAGCTGAGATCGCTGATCATTATCTCATTGTTTCCTTGTGCTCACCATCCATCTGTCTGAATCCATCTATTACCCTATACTCAGATTGCCAACTCTTTGGGGTCAAAGACTGTCTTTTGTGCTTGTACAGCACCTAGCACAAGGGGGTTATGGTCCATGAGTAGGCTTTACTGCAATACAATTGTTAATAAAATAATAAATACATTTAAAGAATAATAAACTATCTTTATTAGTCTCCAGGTTTTTTACCTGGGTGATTAGAATTAATGTAGAATGTTACCTTTTGCATAAATAATTCAAATTATTTACACAAGTGTACAGTACTTTGTATTTATTAATAGTAAATTTCATGTTCTCTCATCCTGCACATTCACCTAGCTTGTGGGAACCTTATAAAATTTCTCATATTATCCTTTATTTGTTTTGGGGTTTTTTTTTTTTTTTTTTGCTTTACTTGGAGCAGAGATTTGATCTAGGATTTTCCAAAGCCCAGGTAAGGGCCCTAATCAGACCAGGCTATTGGCTTTTGTGGAATGGGACTCTAACTTTTTCATATATTTGTTCCACTTTGTGTATTTATTCATTGGCCCAGAGAAAGATTGATTCTGTAGCCTGGAAGTTAGGATATTGATTGGGAATTCCATGACTTGAGTTGAGTGTCATGACTTTTGACTATCTGAAGGTGTCTCTCTGAAAACCATCAAAAAGTTTCAGATTCAGCCCTATGTTATCAAATATCAGAGGGGTAGCTGTGTTAGTCTGGATCTGCAAAAGCAACAAGGAGTCCTGTAGCACCTTAGGGTATGTCAACACTACAAAGTTAATTTAAACTAACAGCCGTTAGTTCGAATTAACTTTCATAGGTGCTACACACGCGAACCGCTAGTTCGAACTTAATTCGAACTAGCGGAGCACTTAATTCGAACTAGGTAAACCTCATTCCACGAGGACTACTGCCTAGTTCAAATTAACTAGTAAAAATTAAGGCTGTGTAGCCACTTAATTCGAACTAGTGGGAGGCTAGCCCTCCCCACCTTTCCCTGGTGGCCACTCTGGCCAACACCAGGGAAATTCTTCTGCCACCCCTCCCGGCCCCGGAGCCCTTAAAGGACCATGGTCTGGCTACAGTGTTTGTGCCAGTTGCAAGCCTGCCAGCACCCAGCCAGCAGACCCTGCACCTGCCACCTGCTGAGCCAGCCACCCGCTGCCCCCCAGCCCTCCCCCTCTTCCCGGGACCAGGCTGGCAGCTCACAGGAGCCTGCCCGGGGCCACAAGAGGCGGGTCATGGACCTCATCCAGGTTTGGGGGGAAGCCTCCAACGTCCACGATCTCCGCACTAGCCACAGGAACGCGGCCATCTACAGCCGCATGGCTGCCAGCCTGGCCACCAGAGGCCACCAGCGGAGTCGGGATCAGGTCCACTGTAAAATTAAGGACCTGCGGCAGTCCTACTCCCGGGCCTGCCAGCCAGAGGCCGACCCGGAGGCCTGCCCCCACTTTGAGGCCCTGGACCGTATCCTGGGGGCTCACGCTGTCCATGCCTCCCGGGTGGTGATCGACCCCAGGGCAGAGGGACTCGTCCCGGACACGGAGGAGGAGAAGCAGGAGGACGCCGAGAGCCAGGAGCCTGCCGGCAGACTGCCCAGGACCCAGGACCCCCAAGACACCCCACTGAGCACGTCTTCTGTGTCGTCGAGGCTGGGGAGGCCTCCACCTGTGAGTACCATCATGCTCTCCTTATGTGTACAGGCAGTTGTGGGGGGAGAGGGAACCCAAGGACTGTGTACTTGGGCCTTGCCCACCATGGATCAGCAGCTGGGTGTCATGCAGGGGCCCTGGCCTTGCAGAGGGGGGCTGGGTTTCACCCACCTTGTCCCCAGGGAGAATTGATGGCTGCTCTTGTTTCACCACAGCCGCAGCACCTGGGACTGCAGGGTGCACCATCCCACCTGCAACAGCCACCCGCACCCGGGCCAGCAGGCGTGCCAGGAATGAGGAGGAGTACGAGCGGCGGCACCTGCGGTTCCTGGATCACCACTGGATCCAGGAGGACCTTCAGCTGCGCCAGCAGAGCTTGGAGGTGCTGGAGGAGCAGGGCCGTGCCCTCAGCGGCCACCTCCAGACCCTGGTCGACGGGTTCCTGCCTCCTCCTGCTCCGGCTCCTGCGGCTGCCCCAGCTCTCGTTCCTCCTCCCACCCCTAATCCCCCTGCTCCTGCTGCCCCTGCTCCTCCTGCCCCTGCTGCCCCTGCTCCCCCTCCCACTTCCTCTGCACCCCCGTCCCTCCTGCCCCACCCTCCACACCCATTCCCCCCCGACGCCACCGCACCCGCAGTGCTGCGAGACGGGAGAGCCAGCCGGACCCCCAACCTGAGCTTTCCCTTCCCTTCCTCCCTTTCCTCCCCTTCCAGCTCCATCCTCCCAGGTTTCCCCCTCCCCTCTCCCACCCTCATTCCTCCCTTCCTCCACCCCAGTTATGTAAAATAAAAAGAGAATTTTGTTCGCAAAAAAGGTGTCTTTATTTGACATTAGAAAGGGGGGTAAGGAGGGGAAGGGAGGGAGGGTGGAAGAAGGCCCCAGTAGGGCATGCAGGGAGAGTTCAGTCCTCCTCCTCCACATGGAAGCTCTCCCGCAGGGCTTCCCGGATCCGGACGGTCCCCCGCTGGGCTTCCCGGACAGCGGCGGTGCGGGGCTGACCATAGTGTCCAGCCATGCGCTCAGCCTCAGCCATCCAGGCTGGCAGGAAAGCCTCCCCACTCCTTTCGCACAAATTGTGCAGCATACAACATGCTGCCACCACGGGAGGGATATTGTGCTCTGCGAGGTCGAGATGGGTGAGGAGGCATCTAAATCGGGCTTTCAGTCACCTGAAGGCCCCCTCAATGATGATGCGGGCCCTGGTCAGCCTGGCATTGAAGGCCTGGTGGGATGGGTTGACGTGCCCGTGTAGGGCTTCATGAGCCAGAGCTGTAGGGGGTAGGCCACATCCCCCACCAGGCACACGGGCATGTCCACGTCCCCGACCCTCATGTGGTGGTCGGGGAAGAAGGTCCCGGCCTGCAGCCTCTGGCACATGGAGGAGTTCCGGTACACCTTGGCGTCATGTGCCTTGCCGGACCAGCCCACATTAATGTCCGTGAACTGCCCCCAGTGATCACACACGGCCTGCAGGAGCACGGAGAAGTACCCCTTGTGGTTCATGTACTGGGAGGCCTGGTGTTCCGGGGCACGGATGGGGATGTGCGTCCCGTTGATGGCTCCCCCGCAGTTGGGGAAGCTGAGGGCGCCGAACCCCCAGATGATGGCATCCGGGTCGGCGAGGCGGACCACCCTGTGGAGCAGCACCCGGTTGATGGCCTTGACCACCTGCAGAGAGACACAGCAAAGCACGAATCACTGGGGCGCCCGTGTGACTGGGAGTGTTCGTGCCATGGCAGTGCCCCGCGCCCCACTCCCGGAAGGAACCCCCCCGGGCGGAGTGTAGTACGGCCGGGACAGACCGACCCCTCCGGTGTGGGGCACTTTTGCCTCCTTTCCTCCACTCCCCCCATTTTCCCTGGGGCAACCCATCCCCTCCTTGCAACCCACCTCCCCCCCAGCCCAGTGACCGGCGAGTGCCGTACCTGCACGAGCACTGCTCCAACGGTGGATCTCCCCATGCCAAACTGGTTCCCGATGGATCAGTAGCTGTCCGGCGTGGAGAGCTTCCAGAGGGCGATGGCCACATGCTTCTGGAGGGGGATGGCGGGCCTCATGCGAGTGTCCCTTCTCCGCAGAGCAGGGGCGAGCCACTCGCAGAGCTCCAGGAAGGTGTCCCTCTTTATCCTGAAGTTCTGGGTCCACTGCCTGTCTCCCCAGCTCTCCAGGATGATGCGGTCCCACCAGTCGGTGCTGGTGTCCAGACGCCAGATGCGGCGGGGCACACCAGCATCCGGGCGCCCCTGCGGCTCCTCCACAGCCTCCAGGGAGGCCAGGTGGAGAGGCAGGGGGCTGACGTGCACCAGGTGGTGCCAGGCAGCCTCCAGCCATTGCTGGCAGGCTTGCAGCAGCAAGTCCACAAACTGCACCAGAAACTGCAGGGCGAGCTCTGGCTCCATGTTGCCACCTGCGGCGGCGTCCCCGAAGGGAAGCACCGACACAGACGGGCGCAGAGAAAAACGCTTTGCTGTCCCTCGGCGGGGTAGGCAAGCAAGCGGAAAAGCTGAGAACCGGCTGTCCGGGGGGGTCCCTTTAAGCACGAGCCTCAGATAGCCTCAGACAGCAGCCACACAAAGCAACTACTGACCTGATGCCCTGCCAGAACCGGTTTCAGCCGCCCTTAAATGCGCCCCTGTGTCCAATCAGTGTGGACGCGCTAGTTCGAATTAGCAAAACGCTAATTTGAACTAGTTTTTAAGTCTGGATGCGCTAATTCGAATTAGCTTAGTTCGAATTAACTAATTCGAACTAAGTTAGTTTGAATTAGCGCTGTAGTGTAGACATACCTTTATAGACTAACGGATGTATTGGAGTATAAGCTTTCGTGGGCAAATACCCTCTTTGTCAGATACATGTAGTCGAAATACCCTATGGGTGTGTCTAGACTACATGCCTCCTTCGACAGAGGCATGTAGATTAGCCAGATCGGAAGAGGGAAATGAAGCCGCGATTAAAATAATCGCGGCTTCATTTAAATTTAAATGGCTGCCCCGATCTGCCGATCAGCTGTTTGTCGGCAGATCGGGGGAGTCTGGACGCGATGCCCCGACAAAGAAGCCTTTCTTCATCGACACAGGTAAGCCTCGTGAAACCAGGTTTACCTGTGTCGATGAAGAAAGGCTTCTTTGTCGGGGCATCGCGTCCAGACTCCCCCGATCTGCCGACAAACAGCTGATCGGCAGATCGGGGCAGCCATTTAAATTTAAATGAAGCCGCGATTATTTTAATCGCGGCTTCATTTCCCTCTTCCGATCTCGCTAATCTACATGCCTCCGTCGAAGGAGGCATGTAGTCTAGACACACCCTAGGTTGAAAAACAATTTCCTCCTCGGCTGTTTTACTAGACACCGTTCCTTGGTCATTTATAGGAATATTAAAGCAAATCTATCTTAATAGAAATCCTCTGAGTATCCCATTCTTAATCTTTGCCATTTTCAAATTAGACCATTTATATCCCACTTTATTTTCTGCCTGTTATCTAGTTTCTTCTCTTTAAAGGGCACGTCTACTCTACATGATTATTTCAAAATAAGCTATTTAAGATTAATAACTCCTGTCCACACTACAAATTCACATTGAAATGGTGCACAGCTATATCAAAATCGTATGTCCACACTGATTGGAGTCTAAATTGCATTTAAGGCCCCCAGGAAGCACTCTGGGAAGGGCATTGGTATAGCAGCCACTTCCTGTAGCTGCTGCCTGAAGGACTCTCCTCTACCATCATGTCTCAGGCTCTTCACCTTTTCTTGCCTCCTTGAGGGACAGAAAACTCATATCACTCTGAGTCCTGATTGCCCTTGCAGGCATCACAACACTCCAACCATGGAGCCAGAGCTAGTACAAAGCATTCACTGGCTCTTAGACCTCTAAGCTTTTCATACTAATATAAAAATATAGGTATCATCTTCATGCCAGCATGGCACTAAAGTATTATACATAAAGTGGTCTTTCAAAAGTTTTTTGGAGGTTTCTGCACCAATGCTTGGTTCAAATTTAAAGAGATGGTTCCTTGTTTTCTAAATTAACTAAGAAATTAAGATGAAGGATTTCAGAATTTTTATCCCGTAGCTTTATTGCCAGTTAGCAATGGTGTCCACTGCAATAGCTTCTGTACTTCAAGGGTCTAAATAGTGGCCAGTTTAAACTGTATCAGTAGATTTCACAAAATTAAAGAGAATCAATCTAAATTAGCATATTCTGACTCTGCAGGTTGTCCATTAACTGATTCATTAATTAGCACAAGGTAGAGGGCTACCTACTGCTACGAAGCAGGGTTTATTATGAGTGAAGATAATTAAATGGATAAGTATGTAATCACTCAGTGCAACATGAAAGTGCTTCCCTTGAGCACCTCTTGGCTTGGCCAGCTTAAATTAAAAGGACCGAGCTGACACTTCCTAAAATCATGATAATACTTTCTTTTAAGGCAGAGCAGCTTTATACAGAACAGTATTTACAAAGTATAATTTGGCGCACTATAGTTATCAGGCTAAAACTATTACTAAATAAACAATTTTTTATCCTGGTTTTCAGACTACTAGACACTTTCTATTGTGTCTGAACAGGACAGTGCCCTCATAACATCAGCAGTCTGTTCCGATGAGACAAATATTTAACTCACTTCGCAAAGCAAACACAAGGGAACAGAGTGAGATGTGAAATGAAACAAAAGTTTTCCAGTAACAGGTCAACCAGGATTTAGTAGTTTCTCTGAAGTTATCTGTTCTGGCAAGGCAAAAAGCCTCCCTGTTATGGTAGTTATCCTGCACTGATGAAGAGCCATATTCTCCAATTGAATCTGTGCCATGTGACCTACAACTATTTCCAGTGGGGCTCTGTACAAGAGCAGGAAGATGCCTGCTCTGTACAGATCAAACTGTAGAATCAGGGACTTACATAGCATTTTAACAGCCAGGGAATGTACAATTTACTGGGAGCTAAGAAAACCTTTATATTTATCATCTGAAGCTAATTAATTTGAATGTTCTAGAAAACTAAACAAATGCCTTCACATTCAAAGGAGAGAGTAAAATAACTGAGTATTATGAGCCTACATTAATTCATTATGTTGTAATAATTTCATTGTATTAAGTGCATCGCAGAACACTTTCTTCTGCTTTGTTTTAGAAGTCAACAATTGATCAATAGTCAGCTTTTTACTGCTATGCAGGATGAAAATAAATACTGTAAAGAAGAGAACTGTGAGTAGTAGACTTTGGTGTATTTATGGAAAGAAGTGAAATCCCCTTCTCAGACTTTTTTTTTTTTGCACTAATCTAAACAGGGCCAAGCTTTTTTTAGTCCCATCTCATGAACCAGGTCCTTCATTTTCCTCAGTATTCTAGTAGCCGTTCTCTGCTCCTTTTTCAGTCTGAATTCCTCTTTCCTGAACAAGGTGACCAGAACTGTACATAATATCCCAGGTCAGATCTTACCAGTGTCATGTACAATGTAATTGATACTTCCCTCTGTCTACTAGAAATACTTCACCTAATATATCCTAGGATTGCATTTGCCTTTTTCATGCTGTATCGCATCATAATCATCCTGGCTACAGCTACACTATACGTTTTTCTGCAAGAGACAATACAATTGAAGCACAGATTAGCATTTACTTGCACTTCATTTGCATACTCTCTTTTGTTCCGTTTTTGTTCAAGGGGTTTTTGCGCAAAAACAGGCAGTGTGGCCATGCCCGTTTTGCACAAAAAAACCTTTTTCCACAAGATCCTTATGCCAGACAGGATCCGGACAGGCATAAGGATCTTGCGGAAAAAGGGGGTTTTACGCAAAATGGCCACGGCCTCACTGACTGTTTTTTTGCAAAAACCCCTAGTGCAAAAACTGAATGAAAGAGAGTCTGCAAATGAAGCACAAGAAAATGATAAACTGTGCTTCATTTGCATTGCCTCTTGTGGAAAAACTCATAGGCTGTGTCTAGACTGGCAAGTTTTTCCGCCAAAGCAGCCACTTTTGCGGAAAAACTTGCCAGCTGTCTACACTGGCCGCTTTGAATTTGCGCAAGAACACTGACGATCTAATGTAAGATTATCAGTGTTCTTCCACAAATACAATGACTCTCCCGTTTGGGAAAAAGCCCTCTTGCACAAATGCTTTTCTGCAAGAGAGCCAGTGTAGACAGCTGAGAACCGTTTTGCACAAAAAAGCCCTGATGGCGAAAATGGCAATCGGGGCTTTCTTGCGCAAAACCGCGTCTAGACTGGCACGGACACTTTTCCATAAAAAGTGCTTTTGCACAAAAGCGTCCGTACCAATCTAGATGCTCTTTTCAACAAATGCTTTTAACAGAAAAAACTTTTCCGTTGAACGCATTTGCGGAAAATCATGCCAGTCTAGACGTAGCCATAATGTAAACAAAGCCCCTGTGATCAACTAACAGACCCAAATCCTGTCACCTTTCCACCTGATGAGCCAGTAGATTATAACAGAAATTCTTATTATTAGTTCCTAAATCATCAGCCTCCCTCAAGTTTTTTCTAATTTTCACTCTTCTCCTCCATTGTCTATGAACTCATTTCTCTGATTTCCTACAATCTGATTAACTCCCTTACCATTGCTCACTAATGTTTGAAGTTCTTTCTTTAGTACTTTTACATCTTTTTAACTTTTAATGATACACTTGGAAAAGAGAACTCCAAAAACATAGATATAGCAAAAAGAGGTGCTGGTGAACCAGGAAGTGCAACATTTCAATTTTTTTTCCTTTCACTTCTGACTGAGAATCATCCTGCTCAACTAAATGGGAGTTTTTCAATTAGCTTCAGTAGAAATAGGTTCAAGAACAAAAGCTTCAACATGATGATTTAGACCACTTGTGCCCACTTTGCCTTATTTTAGGCAATTGTTGTAAATACTAGTATTAATGTTTATGTAGCATCTACAATATAGAGCTAGCTGTGCTTAATTAATTGCCAAAACAATAATGCAAAAAACAAACAAACATTTTTTCCCACATATAGTTTCTTTCAGGAGAAAGAAACATTTTATAATTTTGTTTACATAGACATTTTATTCCAACCTTACACTGATCCAGAGAATAATTTAATGATGTTTCACCTAAATTGAAAAAAGATAAATAAAGGGATCAAAAATGGTTCAAAATATATCTGTACTATATGTTTTGCAAAATGGCTCTTGGCCAATTCACTGTTTTAAAAAAATAATAATTTAGATTTTTCATTAATGATGCCATGTTTATTGTTTAGCTGTTGGAGATCAGACAAAGGAAATTTCTCTGTTCTGTTGCTCAGGTCATTTCCATTATAGTTCAATATTTTATGCCTGCAAGACATGAGAAGCAGTATTATACAAACTGTGTCTTTTAAACAGTTTGTATGTGCCAACCAACAGTGTTACATTACATCTCATCTAAACAACAATCCATAATGGTTTAAGAGTTTTATAAGACTCTAGAAGATTTACCCTAGTGATAGAAATGTAGCCGAGTTAGTCTGGTGTAGCTGAAGCAAAATACAGGACTATGTAGCACTTTAAGATTTACCCGGCATTTCTTACCTCAACCTCTCTCTCAAAAAAAAATCAAAGTGTACATGCTTCATTTGAATCATTGCTCTGGGATGGGGATGGGGATTAGTAGTTCAGTAGGCAAACTGCCCCAGGGAGAGAGGATTACCTCAGCCTTCTCTCACCACAGCAGTTTGGGTATAGGTGAGAAGCAAATCTTCATTGTTGCCGCAGCTCCATCCGCCACAGGCGGGGAAGGGGTGCATGTTCTCCCACTGGGACAGGTTATCTGTCCCCTGCTCTCCCAAGCCAGAGTCAGGAATGCAGCAAACTGTGCACTTTCCCCTTGCATACTGACAAAAGGGAACACTAGCAATGCCTCAGTATGAATCAGAGGATGGGGGAAGCACTACCAAAAATATGAGACAATGAAGTACATTTTAAAGAAAAAAATACCAACTCTTTCAGTATTGGGCCACATTAAAAAATAAAAGGCCATATGATGCAGCAATGAAATATGGTTGCTGGTATATTTCATGAGTTTAACTTTAATGGATCATACTAATGACCCATCCAGTCCACTATCTTGTTTTATGCCCTGAAATGTAAGGATTTATATGCCTCCAATGCTTTTGTTTATTGTTATAGCCCTGTATGTTCCTGTTATCTATATAAGTGTCTAATATTTTTAGACTCCTGTTGAGCTGTTGGTTTTCTTGATATCTTGAGTCAATGATTTCCACCATCTAATTGCATTCTGAATGGTCCTTTTATCAGTTTTTAATTTGCTTCCCTTCAATTTCATTGAAGAGCTCCTCATTCTAGTATTCTGAGAAACAATACATACGTTCCCCATCTACTATGTCTGGAGAATAATATCTTTGTTTATTTTTATCATATCCTTCTTTTGACTTCTTCTCCAGGAATATGAACTACTATTGAATAAAATTAAATGAACTTTCAACAGGTTGAGTTTTTCCTGAACTGAGCACCCAATGAAAAAGTACAGAACTCTTTTGCCAGCTGCAGTAAATCTCAACTCTTGGAACTATGACTGTACTAACCTAAGGCTTTTAAAATCTCTGGGCTCCTGGAATTTTTACCTCTTTCACTGTAGTTGCAGGTTTCACAAGTTTGTGATACATCTATCTAACTATATTTGTATTTTGGCATGTAGTAAAACATTACGGCTACGTCTACACTGGCATGATCTTGCACAAGAACGCTTTTGCGGAAGAGTTCTTGTGCAAAAACTCTGCCAGAAGAGGGTGTCTACACTGGCATGTGCATTTGCACAAGAGATGTGCGTTTGCACAAGAGCATCCATTCCAGTGTAGATGCTCTCTTGCGCAGGAAAGCTCTGATGGCCATTTTAATCATAGGGCTTTCTTGTGCAAGAAATTCATGTTGCCTGTCTACACTGGCCTCTTGCGCAAGAACAGTTGCGCAAGAGGGCTTATTCCTAAGCAGGAGCATCAGAGTTCTTGTGCAAGAAGCACTGATTTCATACATTAGAACGTCAGTGTACTTGCACAAGAACTCACGGCCAGTGTAGACAGGCAGCAAGTTTTTGGGCAAAAGCAGCTGCTTTTGCACAAGATCACGCCAATGTAGACATAGCCTATGTGTGTTATTATTAATAAACATTTCTGTAATGCTTCAAAACTCTTTATACACACTAACAAATTAACACATGCAGTACAGATATTATGCATTGCTACACAGTTGCATTAAAATTACATATTGTTCTTTGTTTTTCTTAGGCTATGTCTAGACTACAGGCTTCTTGTGCAAGAAGCTTTTTTCGAGATCTTCTGAAAAAGAGATATTCCGACAAAACTTCTTGTGCAAGAGAGTGTCCACACTGCAAAAGTGCATTGAAAAAGTGATAAGCTTTTTTAAAAGATAGCATCCAGGTAGTCTGGACCCTATCTCGCATGTAAGCAGTCATTGCTATGGACAGAATGGCCACCAGGGCACCTGTGCTTTTTCCTCTTCCCTCTTCTTCTGAAAAAACTCCCTCTTCCCCATCCACACATGCCTTTTTGTGAAAGAGCTCTTTTGCAAAAAGACTTCTTCCTCATAGAATGAAGATTACCAATTGTGCAAAAAGCCCTCTGTTCTTTCGATTTACTGTCGAAAGAACGCACTTGCAGTGTGGACGTTCCTCAAGTTTAGTTGGAAAACGGCTGTTTTTCCGACAAAACTCTGTAGTCTAGACATAGCCCCAGTGAGCAGATGGCTTCCCTATCTTCTCCAAAACTCAGCCACACCAAGCTTTATTTTAAAAAGCAACTCATCAATATATAAAAGCATTTATTTGATTTAAACTCTTTTAGGATGAAATTCTAACTTCATTAAGGTCAGGATTTCACTCACAAGCTTCTGCTAAAGCTAGACTCACTGTGCTTAGGAAACCATTCCAGCTCCTTAGATACAGGATGGAACTAATTTTACACACCTGCGAGGCAAGCAAGACAACAAGAATCATTTGGAAGTGAAGGGGCCCAATACCTGCTAACTGAATGGTGCAACAAAAGAGTCCTGTCACCTTGTTACACTTGGTTCCTATCTTAAAAATGTGTGAGAAACAATCCCAACACCTTACTCTCTAAAAGTCCCATGTCCATGTATTTTGTCTATTTCATTCCCTCTGTCTCTGAAATACTATACCACATGTGCTGTATAGTCCAGGTACACCCTCTGTATCTATCTACATCACATACACACAAACTACTTTAAAGGAGCATTATAATAAGGTCAGATTGAGAAAAGTCTTTCATACGTGATCACATTCTACTTTTTCCACAGAATTAATGGTGCTCACTTAATGAGTGGCTGTTCAATATTTGATTTTCTCCTCATTATTCAAGACGTGGTCCCATTTCTTTCTTACTTGACACTATTCAAACCTTCTCTAAAGACAAAATTATTAATTTTATTCTATGCTCTTCAATAGTGCTCATCTCAAAAGTCTGAGTGCTTCACAAGCATTAATTTATTTTTACAGTACTTCTATGAGATGGCACAATATTATCCCCATTTTGCAGATGACTGAGGCACAGTGTGATTAATGTAAAATGTACCCACTAATTTTGAGGGCCTCATATTGAAGCACCTGGGACTTGATTCTGTTGGCGGCGGCACGGCGACCCCCCAGGATGACATCTGCAACCCCCTTGGGGGTCACAACCCACAGTTGCGTACCACTGCACTAGACCTTAAATCATTCTTTTTCTTCTTCTCTGGACCTTCTCCAATGTCTCCACATCTTTCTTGAAATGTAGTGACCAGAACTGGACACAATACTCCAATTGAGGACTAATCAGCGCAGAGCAGAGCGGAAGAATGACTTCTCATGTCTTGTTCACACAATCCTGTTAATGCATCCCAGAATCCTGTTTGCTTTTTTTGCTACAGTGACACACTGTTGACTCATATTTAGCTTGTGGTCCTCTATGACCTGTATATCCCTTTCTGCACTACCCCCTGCTAGACAGTCGCTTCCCATTTTGTATGTGTGAAACTGACTGTTCCTTCATAAGTGGAGGACTTTGCATTTGTCCTTATTAAACTTCATCCTATTTACCTCAGACCATTTCTCCAGTTTGTCCAGATCATTTTGAATTATGCCCCTATCTTCCAAAACACTTGTAAGCCCTCCCAGCTTGGTATCATCTGCAAACTTAATAAGCGTATTCTCTATGCCAATATCTAAATAATTGATGAAGATATTGAACTGAACCGGTCCCAAAACAGATCCCCGTGGATCCCCTCTTGTTATGCCCTTCCAGAAGGACTGTGAACCATTAATAACTACTGTCTGAGAATGGTTATCCAGCCAGTTATGAACCCACTTTATAGTAGCCCAATTAATGCCTAATGCTGAACTCTCTTGAGTCTTTTGAAAATCCCAGATGTAATACGTTTATATTATAAAGTTACATTAAATGCATCGTAAAGTAGTTTAAGTATACCTAAAGGAGATTATTTCAGCTTCCATTTTGGAATTGTCTAGACATGGTCTGAAATGTTTAATTGACAATAACTGTACAATTAACATAAAATAAATAATTTTATACTCTAAAATGCCATGAAGTTCTCCATCAATATTCATATGTCTGTTAAAATAATGAACCAGTTCACTTTTCTTAACAAATCTATTACTAGATAAACTATATTGAGGTCTCTTTACCTGATCAGGAAAGTAGCACCAGAAAATGATTATTCTACTGTAATAGTTCTGTAATATATAAAAAAAGCTTTTTTTCCACGTTGCCTGTCACTTGTCAGTTAAGAAAATAAAAATTGTCTATCTGCTCTGCTTTCAGCAATGAATTTCAGATGGTTTATGCCATGATTGATTGGCAATATGCCATTCTATTGTGTCTGTTTCTACTTTTGCAGAAAAAAAACGACATAAAGGAGAAATTAAACCAAGAGTGAATTCAATCAGATTGGCTTTTTCTGAGTGTCTCCTTTATGTTTCAGCCAAATGCAGAACCAAACTGGATGTGTGATTTGAGATCACATATGTGCCTTAGTATGGGAAGTTGATATATGCCAATGAGCTTTCCCCTCAGTTATCCTGACTCAAATAGCCTTTTGCCCCAGCTTTGGCAATATCATAGAAGAGGTACAAAACACACAAGACAAAGTCATGCTTGTGCAGAATACTTTGTTTATGAACATGCAAATAGAATTTCATGCTAATCTAAGCACAGCAGTGAATGTTCATGGATGTGTATATTGGCAACTTTTCATAAGATGATTTTATGATATCCTCTTAAGATAGAAATACTCTACGTAAAGATGGACAAAAGAAGCATTGTGCATATCTGGGTTAAATTTAGAATAAGGTTTAGTTTAGATAGCATCCAAAACCTCTCCTCACAAGCTTTTGGCCCCTTGTGGTAGAAATGTCACAATTCTGACTGACTTTAAAAGGTTTCTATTATTCAGAACTATAGAAAACTTGTAAAATGAGCTGATTTTAAGCACTTTCCATTATAGTAAACCAAAACCAGCATATTTCAGCTATATCCAAATTGGAAATGAAAAAAATTTCTGGCAGCAGCGGATATAGGGCAGGGCAAGCGGGGCGGCTGCCCAGGGCCCTGCGCTTTGATAGGCCCCGCGCATGCGCTACTACCTGTCGGCTGTGGCCATGGCGCATGCGCGAAATTGTGCTTCCCCAGGCCCCGCGCTTCAATAGGCCCCGTACCCTGGGCCCCACAAAACTCTAATCCTCCCCTGATCTCTGGGTTTCAGGAGCCAAAATCAATCTGAAATCAGACAAGTGGGTTTAGATCAGAGAAACTGAACTCCCCACACAAACCTTACCCAAAACTCATTTGCTTTTCACTTCAATGTTTCCTCTCATGTTTATTAAACGAGTTAGCCAAAACAGGCTGTTTCTGAAAATGAGATTAGGGAAAAATACACTGTTTTGCTAGCTTGGAAAAGCTGTAGAATGTCTTTGCTTTGGACAGGGACAAAGATATATCTGCTGAGCCATTTATAAAAGTTACTCGCCACCCTTTTCAATTATGATTAAAATAATGCTAAATATTTTCTATATATATATTATTTTATATCTAAAGTGTAGTACTTCATTCTGCCATAGGTAACAAAATGTTACATGTTTGTGGCAAGTGGGTGGAGGGAATGTTTGCTGGAAGACACTTAGCACACACCTTTGACCACCTCCCTTGCACTTTGTCCATGAATGGGACTATTTGCAACATTGTAAAAAGGAAGATTTTCAAAAGCACTTAACAGATTTAGGAATGCAAACCTCAGTGACCTTCAATGGGACCTGTGACTCTAATCCCTTTGCACAGTTTTGAAAAACTCTTCCTAATCTCAGAACGGATCCAAATAAATAAAACGTCAGACTTTCCTTGACTCTTCCTTAAAAGAAGAATTTAGCCCATAATTGCTAAGGCACAGGAACAAACTGTTTGGTCTGAAACTGACAAGTAGTTATGGCCTAAAGACCCAATATTTTCCCACTGAAGACAATTATAAAACATTTAAAGAGGGACAGAATCAGGCTGTAATATCTCCTGATCTAGCAGAACTATATTCTCTTTATACTAATAGAAATGGCCATAAAATTATTCATCTTATGCAAGTGACAGCTTCAAGACTGAATACCACCTGTCCTGTGTCTCAGATCAGTATATTCTGGTGCATAAATGTTAAACCAAAAGAACTTAGAAGCCCCAAGTGTGTTAGTATATATAGGTCCTCCTAGTGCTTCTAAAAAGCAGAATCCCTGGCTGTGTCTACACTGGCATCCCCTCCGGAAAAGGGATGTTAATGTAGCACTTTGGAATAGGCAAATCCGCGGGGGATTTAAATATCCCCCGCGGCATTTGCATTAACATGGCTGCCGCTTTTTTCCGGCTTGGGGAAAAGCTGGAGAAAAGCGCCAGTCTAGACGTTATTCTCCGGAAAATAAAGCCTTTTCCGGAGTATTTCTTATTCCTACTTTCAAGATATATGCTGTAATTCCTTTCAAGTAGGAATAAGAAATACTCCGGAAAAGGCTTTATTTTCCGGAGAATAACGTCTAGACTGGCGCTTTTCTCCGGCTTTTCCCCAAGCCGGAAAAAAGCGGCAGCCATGTTAATGCAAATGCCGCGGGGGATATTTAAATCCCCCGCGGATTTGCCTATTCCAAAGTCTACATTAACATCCCTTTTCCGGAAGGGATGCCAGTGTAGACACAGCCCCTGAGTATTTTATATTGGGCCAAGATTTTTATAAATGGATACCAAAAAGATTATAAGTGGAGTTTTCGCTATAATGTTTGGTTTTACTAGCAAATTCCACTGATCTGATTGTAATGTTTATGCGCAAAATACTGCGTGTATTGGCAATTCTGTAGGAAAACAGTAGATATATGCTGTAATATTTCCTTCTTTAAAATTTATGGCGAGCACTGCAAATCCACTGGAAGGTGTATAAAGCATTATTTATAATTATATAACATTTTTAACAACCCTCATAAAGCACTATATACACTCACATGTTTCTCCTAACCTCCTAATATATACAGTATTTTACATATGTAGAGTACAGTAGATTTATAATTAGAAAAGTGGCAGTTGTCATTAAGACATACAGAAGCTATAAAGAAAACTTCACTGACAGCTGTTCTAAATTGTATTTTTAAATAATTTTTATACATATCACTATGAATTACAACAGCCCAGACATATTCTTAAAATCAATTATTTTCTCATAACATGTCACATGTTTGCCATTTTAAATTATTAGTATTGCTCCAGAGTATATTATATAGGAAAAAGTGGTTCTTTTTCATGTTTGATTCAAAATGTGTAATTAGGTGAGCTTCTTCAACAATTTTTATAACTAGAAGATTTACCTGTCCCAAGGTCTCTGTGATCTTGAACAAGTCATTTAATCACTCTGTAATTCAGTTACCCATCTGTAAAGTAAAGATAATTGCACTTCCTACCTCAGATAAATACATTGAAGACAGTGAGTTGTTCAAATACAATGGTGATGGGGGCCTAGGCTATAACTACCTAAAGGCTACGTCTACGCTATATGCTTCTTGTGCAAGAAGCCTTTTGTGCAAGAGTTTTTGCACAAAAACTTCTTGTGCAAGAGCACGTCCACACCTCAAAGCACATCGCAAGAGCGATGTGCTTTTGCACAAGAGAGCGTCCACACTGCATGGATGCTCTTGCGCAAGAAAGCTCTGATGGCTATTCACAGAATGGCCATCAGAGCAGCTGTGTTTTTTCCCATAGGAGCGTCCACACTTACCTTTTTTCGCAAGAACTCTTGCGCAAAAAGTTATGCCTCCTAAAAGGAGGTTTACCTATGGCAGAAAAAGCCCTATGTTCTGTTGTTTTACTTTCGATTTCCATGCACAAAAGCGCATTTGAGGTGTGGAAGCTCCACGGGTTTTTGTGCAAAAACAGCTGGTTTTGCGCAAAAGCCTTGCATTGTAGACGTAGCCAAATAGAATGATTGCAGAACTGGGCTATAAAATGAGTTACAACTCTATGTCACAAAATGGTTTCCTAAAATCTCATTTTTTGTAACATAATGCAAATAGTTTTTTACCTAAATCTATCTATATATTTTAGAAATGAGCATCTGTCTATTGGTCTGTCTGCGAGTCTGTTTGTTCAAGAACTCCTAAATGGTAAGAGCTAGGACCACCAAATTTGGTACGCAGCTTCCTCTTATTCTAACTTAAAGCAAGGCCAGGGTTTGGTTGTGCCAACATAATGGGATGTGCAGGGAATGGGGCTGTTTTTCATAACATGGAAATGATGGGACACAGCACCAAGGGTAGATCTACATTAAGAAATTCTTTTGAAATAACTTATTTTGAAATAATAACTCCTGAAATAACTATTTCAAAATAGTGTGCCCAAACTATGAGGAAGCCTCAAAATTAGTCTGAGGCAGGGTCCCTTAATGTGAACATGCTACCTTGACTTAAGAGCCCCAGGAAGCACTGGGGAGTAATTACTTTGAATGGCTCTGGGGAGTAGTTATTCCAAAATAACAGCAGTGGAGCATCCACACACACACTAGTTCAAAATAACTATTTTGAAATAAGCATTACTCCTTGTGGAAAGTTATTATTTCAAGATAACCAGTCCCTTATTTCTAAATAACAGGCGTGGTAGTGTGGACGCTCTGCTTGCTATTTCAAAATAAGAGGAGTTATTTCGAAATAACTCCCTAGTGTAGACCAGAGCTAAGAGGGTGGCCAGGAGGGCTGCAGCTCTGCCACCAGACTGGGTAAGTAGCCTCTTGCCCCAAACCCTTCCCCACCCCAGCCATTGTCCGCAGCACCAGGGTCCGCGGGAGGAGAGAAAACACCCCTGGTAGCCTGGGGTGAGGATGGAATAGGTGCTGGGGAAGAGAGAAGGTCCCACCAACTGAAGAAGGGAGGAAAAGCCCTACTGGATGGGACTCACCCATCTTTAGCCCCTCCTCAATCCCCACTTTCACACTCTCCCATATCTCCCACCACCACATATACCCAAGGCTCTGTCCTGACTCCTTGCGGCTCTGTCCCTGCCTTGCGGCAGAGCAGGGAATTCCCAAGTTCTGCATTTCCAGCAGATCCAGAGATGTGATTATTCCCCTTTATTTGGCTCTGGTGAGGCCACATCTGGAATATTGTGTCCAGTAATGGGGCCCCCACTACAAAAAGGATGTGGACGCATTGGGGAGGGTACAGCAGAGGGCAACCAAAATGATTAGGGGGCTGGAGCATATGACCTATGAGGAGAGGCAGAGGGAGTTGGGTCTGTTTAGTCTGCAGAAGTAAAGAGTAAGGGGGGATTTGATAGCAGCCTTCAACTTCCTGAAGGGAGGTTCCCAAAAGGATGGAGAAAGGCTGTTCACAGTAGTGACAGATGGCAGAACAAGGAGCAATGGTCTCAAGTTGTGGTGGGAGAGGTCCAGGTTGGATATTAGGAAAAACTATTTCACAGGAGGTATGTCTACACTAGCCCCCTAATTGGAACTAGGGAGGATAATGTAGCCATTCAAAGTTGCAAATGAAGCCTGGGATTTAAATATCCCAGGCTTTATTTGCATCTTCCCATCCAGGCGCCATTTTTAAATCCCCTAACTGCCCGCAGCTACACACAGCAAACTCAAAGTCCTTAGTTTGAGTTAACTGTTATGCCTTGTGGAATACCCTGGCTGGATTGATTTAGTTGGGATTGGTCCTGCCTAGAGCAGGGGGCTGGGCTTGATGACCTTCTGAGGTCTCTTCCAGCTCTATGGTTCTATGATTCTAGACTAGTACTGTAACCAGGGTTCTCACTAACTTTTCCTGTGTGTGTTTAGAATGAATTGTGTGATGCACACAAATATGAAGGGGTTTTGTCACACAATATGATACATCACCTCCATATCAGTGCACATAAAATTTTTGTGGCAGGGATGGGGCCAAAGGGTTTAGAGCATGGGAGATGGCTCACGGCTGGGGCCAAGGTGCAGGGGAAGGAGGACTCCGGTTGAGGGTGCAGGCTGCCCCAAGGCTATGGTGGGGAAAGAGGACTCTCCCTCCCTGCACTTTCCCACCATAGCATCATCTGGGCTGGGGGTGGGGAGAAGGCACCTCTTCCCACTACGGCAGCTCCAGGGATGGGGCAAGATTAGGGCTGAGGGAAGGGCACCACTACCGTGTCCACAGCAGAGCTGGAACTGAGGTAGAGGCATCTCTTCCCACTGCAGCCTGTGCAGCACTTAATAGGCTGCTGTGCAGCCATGCATCTTAGAGAGAAAACAAGCTCTAACCACTGAACAATAGTCCCTCTCAAGAAAATCAGAAATATTTTGCTTGAAGACCTGGGCTCCAACTGCTAATCCAAAATAGTATTACAATAAAAAGAATATAGAACTAATATTGCTGTATAAAGACTACTGAACAATAATATGATCTCTGTTGGATTCCAAAAATTTAAGATTTACTGGAACTTTCATCCAGGATCTTCTTCGCAGTAACAAATATTAGGTAATGTTTTGGGATCACGAGTTTCAGCTAAACATTAATTATACCTCTTTTGATAAAGTTGGTTACAGGTAAAGTAATGCCTTTAACGCAGAATGACTTCCCTGAACAGATCTTTAAGGCTAATAAATTTCCTCCTTAAGACGCACTTCTACTGTGATGCACCCAAGAAATCAGCCGACCCAGTGAGACTGAACTAAGACACAGATTGATGCTCGTGGTTAATGGATAATTGGAAAAAGCTAAAATTTATTTACAAATTAATTACAAAATTAAGCAAAAAATAAAAGTAGCAAATACATGTTTATATATTTTTTTGACATCATTCCCCTACCTTTCATATGCTGCTTGTGTCTTTGCAGTGTAGGTTGCGTTTTTTGTACTGACTATACTTTTTGCCTAACGAGCACTTAGCAAACTATAACCCCAGGACTGATCAGGGCATTTAGATGCTACTATAACAAATAACTGATATATACTCTATTCAAGGCAATCGGTTCAGTCAGTGAGTTTTATCCCATTTTCCTGTTTCCAAATTACTGTTATCTGTTAAGTGACAACAGTTGTCACAAACATGTCTGTTGAATGTTCCTGCAACTTGTGGATTACTGGCAAATTGGATTACTTAAAGCAAAACTTGCAGCATTAACTATTCAAAATGTGAGTAGTCTTAATTATGAATGTCTACTGTGTGAATGTAACTCCTGGAATCAGGCTTGCATACTTGCTATACATATTTCAGCGGTGCTGACAGCCACAATGGGTCTTGGAGCAAGGTGGGAGGAGAGCTGATCCATGCAAGGCTTAAGGTGGAAGTGGTAGGGCTGGGACAGCAAGTGCATCGAGCCACTCCCCCACCCTCCCGCCAGACCTCAGCACCTCCAAGACCATGGTGCGACCCCTCCCCCTAGTCCTTAGAGCCATCCAGAGTGGGCAGTGCAGTACAATGACAGGGATTAAAAAGACCCTGGGCTCTGGGTATTGCAGTAGCAGAGGAAGCCACTGGGAGCCCCAGTCCCTTTTAGAATCACCAGGCCCTGGGGAAGCTGCCCTCTTAGCCCTTTCTCTCCCATCAGTAGGTCCTGCATATTTGAAATTTGTTTTCCACATATATCCTGAACTATCTGTTTAACAATTAATATTTTGAGGCCTTGAACTTCACTTCACTTTGGATCAGGTCCTAGGACAATGTTCTTCATAGTGAACTTGTTCACTATTATACTCAAAGAAAGTAAATGATAAAAAGGACATGCATATTGTTATTTCTTATACTTGCTCAGATCTGACTACAGATTCCAGAGAAGAATGCTCACTTAGCTACACCAGAAGAAACCCATATTAACTTGATAACTGCAGGAAGCTTATCTACCAGTGCTTCAAAGGGTCCCAGAAAACTTGAAGAGTGTGGAGCTCCCATCTGGTTTCGCATAGTGAGCACAAGAATAGGAATCCAATGAGATGCATCTCTTTGAAGACCAAGAATTACAGGTAAACGGTATTTTTTTTTTTTTTTTTTTTGCTTTTAATGAACAGATGCTTTCATTTTTATAAGATGTGTTACAGCTCTAACAAAACACATTGTTATTAGTAATTTCATATCAGTATTGTTCATAACCTCTAGGGTTATTTTTTTTTTCAATTATTAACTTTTATTTTTTTGTGGGAAATAAGGGGTGGGGGTGTATAGGATTGGGTTTGAGCAATATTGACAGTGGGCCTGCAGGGAGTTCTTGTAAGGGAAAGGGTCCTATGACACCTGGATACAAAGTGTGGGGAAGGCTACAGCCCTGGCCTGGCAAAGCAGAGACACCCAACCAGGGCTTCCAGAAGGAGAAGGAGCTCCTGGCTTCAGGAAAGGCCATATCATTGCTGAATATTTCCTGCCTGGAGGCACTTGAGAGGTATGAAGACAGTAGAGCTGTAGAGGTTTACCATATCTATGCAGGCCCAAGGTGCAGGGGAGGCTGCAGTCATGGTGGGATAGAGCAGAGCTCTCCCCTCCAACCAGGACTGCATGAAAGAGAATATACCCTCTAGCCTAGGGGTGGTGGATCATCCGCCTCCTCTTTCCATTCTGGATGGAGGGCTGTGCTCCTCCCTTTTCCTTCACTCTCATGCAGCAGAGCTGCAGAGGGTTCCCTGTCTTTCTATAGCAGGGATGAACAACCTGAGGCCCAATGATTCAGGATTCTGTGTTCACCCCACAAGACATTTTGTTTACCATTGCTCATGCACAGGGATGTCAGATTCCATTGATTTCCGTCTATGTCATTTTTTTCTTAGTGGTATTATTAAAGTGACACGTACATAAAGCAAGGGCATGTGAAGGGAGATTGCACACAACATTGACTGCAAAAGCCATGTGCTCCCTCTGCATCCAATCAAAGCACTGCAATGGTTTAGTCAATACACCTCTCAAATTCTAAGTATACAAGTGCAGTCAGAACAACTACCCAATCTTGGGAAACCATAACAATCTTGCGACACATTGCAATGAAGGAGGGTCCACTCATTGGCCTAGGTTGCCCATTGCTGTTCTGTAGATACCTGTTCCCTGCAGCCACAAGGTGCAGGAGAGGCTGCACTTACGCTGATGGGTCGGCAATCTTTGGGACATTGCTCATCAAGATAATCCACTGGTGGGCCACGAGATGTTTTGTTTATGCTGTCTGTCAACAGGTACAGCCCCTCGCAGCTTCCGGTGGTTGCAGCTTGCCATATGACACCATCTTTAACTGCAATACAAAATAAGCTAGCTGACAATACAATATAAGAAATAACTAATGTGGCTTTTTTATGGGAGGTCTGATTTTCATGTATTTGTCCTAGAAATAAACAGATGATTTTTTCCCTTCTCTGTGCTTGTTACACATGAAAATACGTACCACACAACTTTATCTGTGGCTTTTATCCTTTACGAAGGTTACATTCATAAGCTCGAGCATTGTAGCTGTAGTAGAACATGATCTATTATTCAGCTGGGATTCTCGAAGTCAAATTGTTTACATTTCTCTTGTGCACTTGTAGTCACAGCCCAGTCCATGTGATAGGTCTGTTTATACTCTTCTTGCCAAGCTGAAAGCAATTCTGTCACTGCGCCATAGGCTTCTGCATAAGACTTAGCATTGCAGCAAGTTGAGTCAGCAGTACTGGCAGCCAGCCAGAATTCATCACTGCCTCAGGTTTTCTGACATTTAGCTAGTGTCCAGATCAGGTTGTTACAGCAGATATAGCCAAGAAAGGCTATGTTCTCTTTTAAAATGTAGTTTATGAAAGAAATTATTTGCCCAGAGTATTACGGAGTATGAATCTGACTAAATATGGTGTTGGTGTAATACAGTTATCAATTCCTAGATAACATAAAATACATTACAAAGGAGTCACACGTATGGGTTCTCTCTCCTTCAAAGAACACCAACAAGACAAAACTGTTGAGAGAAAAACACAGGATTTCTTCCTTTCGGGACTCCAAGTTATTGATCTCTTCTTAGCAGAATAGGAGAGTGGAAAAGCTGTACAATCTGACCATACTTTCAGTTTTGCTCAAATCTGAACAAGTCTCATATGATGTAAATTTGCCTCCGATATATTCAGTGTGTTAAAGCCTTTTCAGTTGGCTAAATAATAATCCTCTGGTTATGTGCATCCTAGTAATTCCCATTGATTAGACGAGCACTTACCACTGAGCTCATTAGCCTTTCTTGACATTTTACTCAACCCATAAGCTTTTCATCATTCTATCAGAGGTTTCTGTTCTCTCAGCAAATGGGAGGGCTGCTACTGCAGCTCTCCTTCCCACAGACACTTTTAATCGCTGCCTCCAATACTGGAGTTTGGAGCAAAATATTCAGTTCCCTGCCACCAAGGAACAAAACTCTGATGCAGGAGAATGGGTATTCTACATAATAAATCTCTGAAGCTTATGATGGAGAGGATTTTCCGTTTTAAGCTTCTACTTACTATATTAAAAAGCAAGTGAAAGGCCTGGTAGAGTTTTGAAGTCTTTAACATGGATTAGAAAAGACAAACTAGTAAGAGCTTAAGTGAGTCTTTTGTCAAACCACACTGGAAAGAAATCAGCAGAGCTGACACATACCAACTTTATAAAACTTGGGTATAGTACAAATTGTTTGTATGTGTAAAACTGCAACCTTTAAACTGTTATGGGGATAACTCCCTCACACTGCTCTCTCTCCTCTGACTGCCCTGTCTCTCTTGTGTGATACTGTAACATGCATATAAGGTTCAGTAGGCTTCCCAACGTATTAGCAGTCTATTTCTGGGGAAATTGTATGAGGGAGAGGTAGAATAATAGTGGTCTTCTAATTCTTGACTTATTTTGTTTGTTAAAAAGAACTAATGTCTTTTATGGAAGATCTTTCCTATATAGCAGTTAAATATGTTGATTTAACATATTACATATGGGAATGCTAACTTTATGGGCAGTATGAATCAAAACTTGAGCCCATTACGAAAAATAAATATAAAAAGTCTTTAAAAGCCAGAGTGAAACTGTCCACATGAGATGTTCCCACTCAGTGGATTTGAATGGGAATTTTAGTATTGTATGTCTATTCTTTGATATTGGGGGGAGGAGGCTTTAAAATAGCCAACCCCATTTGCAAGCATTTTATGGCAGGCCAGTGTTTAGAGAAAGATGTCTGGCTCTGAAAAGTTTTGAGGCCTGGTATGCCAGAAAGGACCTTCAATTTGTGATGACTAAATTAGTTATTGCTTAGCTGCAAATATTTTTCTACTTCAAGTATGCTATTTTATACAAATTTACATGTTTGCAAATAATTTGCTTATATTAAACAAGTCTACAGTTAATATACTTTGCTCTAACCCAGGAGGGAAAAGGACAAGGAGCTATACACATACACGCAAACACACACATACACACACAAATGTGGCAGCTCTTGCAAGGGTAGGCAGGTTGGTGGGTACATGTGGGTGCCAGGGAGTCTGAATGAGAGGTGCAGAGAGCTCAGGTCCCTCTTCTGAGAGATTTTGTTCATCTTTGCAGCCCTGCAACTGGGATCAGACTGGTATGAAATGACTGCATCAATGATATATACCCCTGCTGAGAATGCCATATATATTATATCACTATTACAGAAACATTTAAAATACTTGGGAAGATTAGATGGCATAAACATAGGCCTCTGCAGATGAGTCCCTTGGAGTTGTATGGCCTAACACCAGGCACGCACTGGACCATTGTAGTTAAGAGCAGAACTCCAGATTTGTTCTGAAAAGGAGTTACATGTGACAGCTTGGTTGAAAATTTGCAAATGGATATACATGATAACAGAAACCCGCTACGTCTACACTGGCCGCCTATTACGGAATAGGCATGCAAATGTAGCACTTTGGAAGAGGCAAATCCGCGGGGGATTTAAATATCCCCCGCGGCATTTGCATTTTCATGGCCGCCGCTTTTTTCCGGCTTGGAGATAAGCCGGAGAAAAGCGTCCAGACTGGCGCGATCCTCCGGAATAAAGCCCTATTTGGAAGTAGGAATAAGAGATCCTCCGGAATAGGGCTTTATTCTGTAGGATCGCACCAGTCTGGATGCTTTTCTCCGGCTTATCTCCAAGCTGGAAAAAAGCGGCAGCCATGAAAATGCAAATGCCGCAGGGGATATTTAAATCCCCCGCGGATTTGCCTCTTCCAAAGTGCTATATTTGCATGCCTATTCCGTAATAGGCGGCCAGTGTAGACACAGCCCATGTGGTTTCTGTGTCTTCAGAACTTCAGCAGCTGCTTTAATATTAGTTCAAGAAATTGGGTGCACAGTTACCAGCGAATATAAACAAAGATTCAAAATTTACTTCACATAATTAATTAAAGGAGAGAGTGAATACATGAGAATTGGAAGCATACAGGGCACCGACTGTGACTGCATTTGGGTGGATTTTTCTGAGTAGATGGGGGCATGCTATCTTTTTCAGCAAAAGCACAACCATCTTTCAAAGTCATGCCAATTCTCCACTGTACACATATGAATTGTTTTTATTAAACTAATGGAAATGCAAGTAGATGAGACTATTCCGAGGGGCTAACAATGCAGCACTAATATTTCAGTGTACAGCAGCATAAGTCTTGTGTTCCTTCTGAAACTCAACAGTAATATTGGCAATTCTGGAAACTAAAATCAAACCACTTCTGTTAAAATCTGATTAATCCAACAGTCAAAAGAACCCAGAACAAAACTATTTAAAGTTTCAATAAAGGGTCAATTACTTTTTTCACCATTATACTTCCTGATTTGACTAGGCCTGAAAGCGGAAATATTGAAGTATCAAAAGATTTCATTAGAATCCTATTCTTTTGTGGTATTTCTCTCAAAGAAGTTTGGATAAGTATCTGACTGTAACCTCCAAACTGTCTGGTATCCAGCCATAATTAAAGAGACAATATGGTCTAAATACTATGGACAGAACTCGAGGGCGGTAGGTAGGAATGATTGTATTTTAACACACTTCACTGGGTAGCTCCACATTGGATAGGCCTTCTGTGGGGGTTTCCGGGTGCGATCACCCCCTCTTGGGCCAAGAGGGGGGTCAGCGAACCCTCGTGTCCCCCTTTTTGGGCCTATTCGGCCTCGGAGCCCCCAACGGGGAACCCCCGGTAACGGGTGCGATCACCCCCTCCCAAGGGGGGGGGGTCAGCGAACCCGGCGACAGTCACCCGTCCGAGCGGGGGGGGGCAGCCGGCCCCTGGTCCAACGTTTCCCCTTGTGGGGTCGTAACTCACTGCGGCTCTATGCGCCAGCCGCGGGGAGTGGGATACTCCCTTCGGGGAGGGAGGGGGACCCGGTCCCGCCCTCTCTCCAGGTCCCAGCCCGGGGCCCTGGGCGCCGGGGCTTGCTAACGCCCCGACGCGATGGACGAGGGAGCTAATCCCTCCGAAATTCGTCCACCCACGGTCGCCAAAAGCGCCCTGCCCCAGACTCCTTCCTCCTCCCGGGCGGTGCCCGCCAATCGGGCCCGCCGCCTTCCCACCTACCCTGGTTCGGGGTCTCGTGGGGTCTCGCTTCCCGACGTATCCTCGGGGGATCGCTCTGAGGTGCCGTTCCGTCTCCGCGCGTCCCGCTCCTGCTGGGCGCGGCGCGGTGGGGTACGCCCCCCGTCAGCCGACGGGCTGAGGGACCGCCAGGGGCAGTGGCTGTCCCGAAGCCCCCGGGCCCAGCGCCGGGCTGGTAGCCCCTGGTGTGCCGCCCGGGCTCCATCCTGCCTCCGGCTCGGTTCCTCTGCTCCTGCCGGGAGCCTGCCCCCTCCTGTGCCAGCGGCCGGCCCTTTTGAGCTGGCCCGCCGTATTTACCGCTCCTGGGGACTCCTCCCCTTCCGGGCACGCCACCGTGCAGCGTCCTGCCGCCCAGCTGATCCGCCCCTCCCCGCCCCCACCGTCCAGCGGCGCGGGGAAGGAGCCGGCACGGCGCAGCCGGCGCAGGCGCAGGGGGAGTTCCCCCGCCCGCCGCCGCCGCCCGCGCGAGCTGGGGAAACGCCGGAGAGCCGGTTCCCCGGCGGCAATCTCCGGGGGATCGGGGTTCTGGCCATCCCACCCCCCGATCAGTGACAAGCTGTCACACCTTCCATTTCCTACTTGAGATATTAATACTTATCTATGGCAAGGTTGTTTCTAAGGATGATTCATTCAAATCCAGCCCTTATAAATTAGAAAGGCCCTACAGATTATACGACTTGGTGATGTTTTGCTGTATAAACTGAGGGAGCTGGACTCAAAAGAATTATACAGGATCCCAAACTCATCCTTGGTTAAATCTGTATGCATTGGTGCTGGAATTAGGGATGCTGGGGGTGGTGATGCTACACACCCTGGCTTGAAGTGGTTTCCACCATATACAGCGTGTATAGTTTGGTTCAGTGGCTCTCTCCACTCCAAGTATAAAAACTGTTCCAGGCCCCTGTCTCTTGAAAACACATGTTGCCCTCAGGGATGCAAGGAGGGTCAGAGCATGAAGGCAAGTCAAACTACACCCTTTCAAGAAGGATAACAGAATATACACTGCTCATGCTCTAGGAAGCTTCAGGAAGCATTCTGACTCCTCCAGGTCACTGCTATTTCATGCAGTCCAATGCAGGCACAAGCTATACACAACCGCACAAGAATACTTTATAATTCTAATTACTAATTACATTTAACCTATGATCCTAATTCACTGATAATAATTATAGTGAAATGCAGAAAAAATTCTGAGGCTAAAATACCTACTCTTCAATTAATATCCAGATGGGCATCCAGAGGAGCATTTTTTACAGGTGTGGCTTTCTTAGCTTTCTGGCTTTGACCGTACTCTTATAGAACAGTGGTATTTGGATGTCCTTGCACACCAGAAAGGCCGTTACAAACTGCAATTTCTGCAATGCTCTTTGTTTCAGAACAAAAGCATGAGCATGAGCCTGTCACACTACCCCTGTGAGCTCTTCCTGCTGCCTATCCACCTCCAGAATGAAATGTTTATACCTGTGGCATTTTAGGGTCCCAAGGATCAACCACTGCCTGTATTTTCTAGACCATCCATGGCCAATCCGCAGCTCGTGAGCTGCATGAGACTCTTGCCCCACAAAAGTGCAGCTCGCGAAGCCGCTCCTGCACCCTCCCAACAACCTCTACTCCCTGCCAGCTCCCCCCAGCCTCTAGCTTCCCTGTATTTATCAGATCAGAGCTGCGGGGTTTTAAAAACGGCGCCCAAAATGCCAGCTGTCTTAAAGGGGCAGCCTCCTTCTTAAAAAAAAATAATTTTTTGTGTGTTTGCTCAACAATTCTGTTCTTGGGGGCTTTTTTTTTTTTTTTGCTTGCCAATTCTGGTGCAGCTCTTAGCATTTTTTCCGCTGCTGTTTTGGCTCTCTTTGTTAAATGGGTTGGCCACCTCTGTTCTAGATCCTGCAAGTCAGTCACAGTACATAAGGATGCTTCAACTTACATGGGCCACAGATCAAAATCCTGGGTGCAGGGGACAGAATGTTTTCAACAGTGGCATCTGAGATGCAGAGTACCTTTCTACAGGGCATGAATGAACTGAATCTGAACAGGCACATGTCTAAATGCAAGACTCTACCTCTTTAGTAAGTTCTTTCCCAGGATCAGTCCAGAACCAACTGGGAGAGAAGCTGAAGACAAGATAAAAATCAGACCAAAGCAAAAATAACCCCCACGCACTGGAAATAAAGGATGCTGTGAGAAAACTGCCATGGACAGCACACTCAGGGCTCTGCTTTGTGCAGTATATGTTGTAGTCATGCCTTAGGGTACGTCTAGACTACATGCCTCTGTCGCCAGAGTCATGTAGATTAGGCTACCAGACATAGTAAAATGAAGCGGCAATTTAAATAATCGCCGCTTCATTTAAATTTACATGGCTGCCGCGCTGAGCCGACAAGCAGCTGATCAGCTGTTTGTCGGCTCAGCGCGATAGTCTGGACGCGCAAGAGTCGACATTAAAGGTATTTATCGATCACCCAGGTAAACCTCATTCCAGAGAACACACTCGGTCCTTCCAATCAAAACTATCCTGTGAACAGTAGGAGAAGAGGGCAGCCTTTCTGCTATGAATGCCACCAATTGGAGGGAAGAGGAGAGGGGAAAGAGGACATTTCTAAGAACAGTTTATGGTAGAGTAAAACAATAAAGGCTGTGTCTAGACTGGCAAGTTTTTCCGCAAAAGCAGCTGCCAGCTGTGTACACTGGCCGCTTGAATTTCCGCAAGAACACTGACTGCCTACTGTCTGAAATCAGTGCTTCTTGTGGAAATACTATGTTGCTCCCATTCAGGCAAAAGTCCTTTTGTGCAAAAGCTTTTGTGCAAAAGGGCCAGTGTAGACAGCTCAGATTTGTTTTGTGCAAAAAAGCCCCGATCGCGAAAATGGCGATCGGAGCTTTTTTGTGCAAAAGCACGTCTAGATTGGCATAGACGCTTTTCCGCAAAAGCACTTTTTGCAGACAAGCATCCGTGCCAATCTAGATGCTCTTTTCCGCAAATGCTTTTACCAGAAAACTTTTCCATTAAAAGCATTTGCGGAAAATCATGCCCGTCTAGACGTAGCCATATAGTTGAGAATAAGATCTATGGGGAGTGTCACAGAGACAAAGAGTGAGAACAAGACTGAACTGGGAGACAAACAAATGTGGGGCAAGAAAAGAAAATTCTCAAGGAGGTTCCAGAGGAAGCCTTAAAAGGTTTGATGAGCTTCACATAGTTTGGATGATTAGCTGAACTCGTCTTCTGAATATTCTGAGGCTTTGCACAATAATCATAAGACTTGGAGGACATCCAGAAGATGACAGCTTCTCTGTATATTGTCATACTATTCCCTGGAACTCATTAGGCCGATCTAAAGAGAAAATATTCCCAGATCAAAAGCTATAGTAAAATCTGCTGCATATCTGCATTGAACTGAAAGAGTGGGCCCGCCAATCTTAGCCATCAGAAGTCTGGCCTGTATTCCAACAACATTTATTGGTATTTTGGTTCATCAGTGCACCTGGCTTTTTCCTTAAAAACAAATCACCACTTTTTTGTTTGTTTTTGGATGGGTGCATGGAAGAATGAAGAATGCTGGAATTTGTCATTTCATAATGGCACACTGTTATGCTAAGGAACAACGTGTAAGTAATTGATATCGTAAATGCCAGCTACCCATCAAGAACCTAGCAGAGTCTAAATCTATTTTTATAAAGGAATGCCACTCTCATTTCACATACTGTACTAGTTTTTCCAGCTCAAATTAGGAATTGGAAGAACCAAATGTTCTTCAGACTGAAACTTCCTGAAATATTATAAATTCACTCAGAACCATTCCATCTTCAGAAAAAGTTAAAAGTTAATCCTTTGAATTAGACACAGAAAATTGAAACCACATATCAAAATTATCCATGCATATTTTCTCAATATGAAAAGAATTGATTGACTAGTCGTACCAAAACTACATATTGGTTAGTTGATACAAAAGACCAGATACTGGGACTGTGTATGCAACCATTTTGTGCTGCAAGTTGAGGACATTAAGATTGCAAATCTAATATATCCAGCTCCAAAAAATCACCCCATTACAAGAGGCCTCCTCCAGTGGCTTAAAGCAAAGTAGAGTCTCCTACACCACAACCAAAACTACATCAGCACCAAGTAGCATAGGTACAAATAATAGCATGGTCAAAAAGGAGGGCAGGTCAGGACACCTCAACCTTATGCTGACTGTTAGCTACAGTTTTGGCCTTTTGTGACTATTGGCAGTTAATGTGAGAGAAATCCTCAGGTTGCTTTGATGCAAAGGAAAAGTCTCTAAAAATAGTGGACAGGTGAATGGAAAGAAAGTACAGTGATCCATATTTTTCTGAATTGAAAACAAGACACTGTGTAAGTGGTGACACCACATGGCTCAGAGCAGCCCCACATGGGGTTGCCTGAGCCATCTAGTAGTGAGACTCACCCAAGCCCCATAGGGCTGGTCCCAGAGCTTAATTTTTGCAGGGTTTTCTGGGGCTAAGCCCTGGCACCTCTAGGATTGGCAGTTCATGGTTCCAGCACCTCTGGTCACTCAGCCAGCAGCTGCCACTTGCCAGCCACCTAGTTCCAAAGGCAGCACCACTGTCAGCAGTCATTCAGAAATATGGCATTGCCAGGCCACTTTCTCTTCTGAGCTGCTGCTGGGTGCTTGGCCAGAAGCTGTCACTCACCAACCATGCTCCTAGTGTGTAATCCATGCCAGGGCTGAATCCTGGCACCTTTTTCATTAGTGAGGAATGGTTGACCCAACCTGCCTGGTATCACTGCTCCCCAAGATGACATTACAAATGTCATGACTTTTTTGGCAAAGCCAAGCATTTGCCCTATTTGCTTTATCCTGAACAGTTCTCCATGTTCCCCTAAAAGACAAACAGGACAAATGCCCAGTTTTGACAGACAGACAGACAGACAGACAGACAGACAGACAGACAGACAGACAGACAGAAAGAAAGAAAGAAAGAAAGAAAGAAAGAAAGAAAGAAAGAAAGAAAGAAAGAAAGAAAGAAAGAAAGAAAGAAAGAAATCATGATACCCAGGACAGAGCTTAAAAAGGGAACTATTCAAGCCACAACTGGATATGTGGTCACCTTCACTTTAAACCATTATTGTGTCTCTCACAGTTGACAATTCCCACTGTGCATTTTATGGAAAAACCACGTTTTTGCACAGTAAGATTGGCTTTCTCCAAACACCGTTATGAGCTCCAGTTCATGTTTTTAATTGCAGTATCCTGGATTAATATATTCAGTATGTATCTGATAATCCCTATATCTGTATTGATTACAGTAGGAGAATTTCATAAAGCAGCAGAGTGCCATAGTAAACTACTAAACTGAGCTCTCCCCCTGCAAAAAAATGTAGTTCCATTTCTAGTATCGGTAGCAACGTTTGAAATGATAAGTCATTATGATGAGCTGACATTTTAGCTTTTATGGGGGGTGTAGTAAGAACCACAAGCAATTCTTTTTGAGGCAGCAAATATGTAAAAAGGAAATCAATAACAGAACTATTCTCGCTTTAACTGGGAAGCTCAAAAATGGCTGGCATTTGCACAACTGACCCTAAACGGCAAGGCAAAACACATGCAGTCTGGCTGTGTCCAGACTCCATGCCTCCGTCGACGGAGGCATGGAGTCTGGACACAGCCTCTGTGAGTAATGAAGTTACATTCAATCGCAAATGGTTTCTAAGGAAACCTAGCCGAGTAGGACTCACAAGAGCCAGCTGTGCTAGCTCTTGCTGCAAAGACTACTATGTTGTCACATGGAAGTCTGTTTTCATGCACTGTGTCTGAAAGGATTACTTAGACATGAATAAATCCCAACCATACTTGTGTGATTTTTGTATTAAGAGTCAGTACAGTAATTGTTACTGTACATGCATAAATATGCAGTTTCAACAAGAGAATGAGATTTTAATATGTAAATTTGTGTGTAATTGTCTTTTTTGCAATTAAAATGTAATCAAGAAAAATGATGACATGCTAAATAACTCCAACTTATCATACAATGCTAAAGGCAAGATCACGCACAAGTGGGTGTGACCATTAATTAATGCCAAAAAGAGGAAAGAAATAAATTCTGTAATGGATATATATTATTTGATATGCTGGTTATTGCATGAAGATTACTTTTATGAATATAGTAATGAAATGTGTTTGTAATGTTAAGTTTTACTCTACATTTGGTATGTTAAAGTATCTATCTATACTTGCACCCAGAAACATATAACAAAAAATGGTGTTTTTCCTTTTTAAAAAATATTAGTTCCACTTACATGCACTAAAGAAATTTGAGTGAGGAACCTTCCTCAAGTTTTCACCTGAAACATCTAAACAAAATGTGGGAATTTTTTAAAGTTTATTTCTTTCTCCCTATTCTCCACCTACAACTTTTCCTTCTACCTATTATCCACTCCATTCCCTGTCTCCAAATGTCTGTATCTTTTTTTGCTCACCCCAAGGAACATCTATCTTGAGGTAAGTACTCCTTAGTGCTAGATTGAACCGTTAGGTTTAACTCAATGTAACAGTGCCATATTTCTGATCTTTATGGAAAGGGGACTGCAAGAACGAATTCTGTCTCTTTCCTGGTCCAGGGTCAAGTGATAACCTTCTTGTGATCTTCCCAATAACATGCTAAGCTATAACGAATGTCTTCAAATTGGCTTTCAAACATTGATTGCTAAGTAACGTCCTGAACAGAAGTCGATACGCCGCAAAAATTTCTACTTCCTCCAGTTATCTCAAGAGAATCAGAGGCCCTGATCTATGAATTTGCCAGTTGACCATCAAAGATATGTTCTGATCTAAAAGTGACTGATTAGCTTGCATTATGCAAGACAACATGATCAATGTAATTGCCCTGTAAAAGTCTAATACCACAGATGATGCCCAAGAATCATGCTGCCATATTGCTGGCTACAGTCTTCTTCTAGCATCCACAACATAGTCTTGCTAGATACATCAAGCAGGACATGAAGAATTATGACATGATAGATGCCAGGAAAAACTCCAGAACCTTCACCATTTCAATAAGAATCAGTAGGGTAAAAAGAGATTAATGTGTATAAACCACCAAATATATATGTCTTTCCCCCCTTTACCCGAATCCGATCTCCCAGTTGTATGTCCGAGATTTCAATAGCCACCACATAATATAGGTCAAGAATTGTAATGATACTGTATCAAGACACTTGCAGAATCATTTACAGATGAAGATACATCTCTTCATTATATAAAAGATAGAGGCACTTTTCATGTGGTCTGCCGACATGGAGACTGCAACTCAGATCTCTGTTTCCTTATCAAAGCTATTCCAAATCCCCCCTAAAACAGGCCCAGATCTATTCTTGGCATCTTTCTACACAGTCAGAATCTACCAATAATAATTCACATTGTAACAGAATGTCCAGCAATCATGTCATTGCTCAAACCATGATGGAATTTTGGAAAGTCAAGTTGGGCCCAAGTTCATTGTAACAGCTGAGACCACAATCAATATGGGTATGTATACATTACCCCGCTAGTTCGAACTAGCGGGGTAGTGTAGACATACCCTATGATCCCACCGAAGCCTGAAAATTAAAATTGTTTAGCTGGCTCATCCAAAGAGTTGCAAGAAAAAAAATGCCTTTTTTGTGGCATTCAAAAAGGATACTCCCCACATTGAAAACCATAAACAAAAATCCCTAATAAGACCAAACCCAAACATCTCATGACCTGAACACTGCAACATCCTTACTAGAATAGCTGAATTTAGCTTTTGTCAAAGTCTGAGACAACTGAAGCTCTGGATTTTGATCACTCTAGTCACAAAGCTTGAGTTTTGTTGAATCAGTCTGAGGCTGCAAACACAGTGAAACATTAAAACTATAAGTAGGTTTATGTGGCCTTTGTGACTCCCCATAGGAGACCCTGTGTGTGGGTCTACTATGTCCCATCCCCAGAAGCAACAAAGTGAAAGGAAAGGAGCACTGAAGATCCCAGAGAAGCCTAATGGAAGTGGATAATCAGAGTTCAGGAAAATATTCCTGGCTGGGACTGTGAAGAAAGATGTTTCTCTCTTGCCAAAGGAGCCCAACACGTAGCCAGAGTTTATGGAGGGCTGAGCTTACATAGATTGCCAAGGGAAAAGATCAGTCTTGTACAGCAAACTTGTACAGAAAAATTGAAGTCAGCAGTACAGGGCTACTCTGCATAGGGTCTCAGGATTGGAACCCAGAGTAGTCAGTGGACCTGGGTTTAAAATAGTATAAACCCCAAGAAGGGAACAAAGTTTATTTTGGAGCCTGAATAAAGGGCCCAGAGCTAGGGCAAATAGACTGTTTATTGATTGGATTCTTTAATACCCTAGAGGGGGTTCACCCAACCAGGGGCAGATGACCATTTTGCGGGGCCCAGGGCAGCACAATTTCACAGGGCCCCCCTTTGCCACGGCGCATGCGCGGGGCTTCTTGAAGCGCGGGGCCTGGGGCGGCTGCCCCGCTTGCCCTGCCCTATATCCGCCCCTACACCCAACAAGGTCATCTGGTAACATACAGGGGTCACCAGTGGCAAGTAAGGACAATAATACCGCCTCGAGGTGATCCAGAGGTCTCAGTTGATACAATCATAAAAATGCTTCTTATGAACTCAAAAGCACCAGGAGACTCCACCCCATCATAGAAGGACATTAGCTCAAAGCCTCTCATACCACCAGTACCTGAAAAATATTCACAATATAAAAAAGTTATATCTAGATCTAATTCAGAAATTGGCAGGATGCAACTCAGGAGCCAATGCAATACTGTGCAGATCTCTTTATTGGCCTTTGTCTACTCTATATCAAAATACTGCTCACCCATCTGGGCACATAGTGCTCCTATATCAGCTATCAAATCTCAAATTAACTCCATCATGTGGATCATTATGGGTGCAGTAAAATCACCAAGCAGTAAAAGCAACTGTGGCATTCGAAACTGATGCATATCCACTCAATTCAAATTCACTAGCACATGAGAATTCTTTGAGAGTTGCATCATATGAAGGAACAATGATCTTCTATTTCATGGAGATCCAAATAAAATGCTGAGATTCTGATTAAATATCCAGAAAGTCTCTTTGGCTTGCATCATAAGACTAAAAAAACTGGATTTTCCCCTGAACATCAACAGTGCAGAAGGATACCAACATCCTGAATAAACACCTCATAACAAGAATCCAGCTGAATACCCAGTGCTTCTTCACACCCATGAACAATTTGGTCCACTTGGAATCACATCCATGCATCACATGGCAGATGCACCTACTTCCTCTGTAAATGGAAACTCAGACACCAACCTATTTGTGATGGGAAACAGACTTCAAATTATGAAACACCTTGTTAATCTTTCACAAACATACAAATCCCAGAAGTATCTCTGCCATCCACTCTACATTACTATGGAGTGGATCACCAACCTAGGCTTGGACATCTAATTATGCTGTTTCAGGCACACAATTGAAGACAACTTTCTCAGAAGAGAAGGTTGGAAGAAAGTTAATTCATTGAGGGAGAGGGTAATGCTTACTCTCCCCCATGTTTTGACCAACATATAAAGACAGAAGGCTTTTCTGACACTCTGTCCTCTCCTCAATTAATACGTCACAGCAGTGCCTATTGTTTGAACAGCTCCTGATCTTCCCCACTTCCTCAGCTAGAGATGCAAATGAGAAGATCTTGCTGAGCAGAGTAGGCAAGAGCTTTGAGTCAATATGATACCTTAAAGAATATTAGCATGACAAAAATGATTTTCTCTGAAATACCTCACAGTAAGTAGGAGTTAGGTTAAGTATTTATTATATACCAAGAAAAACTAGAATTCTACTTCATAAAAATAGTTTACTTGGTGATTTACGTTTATTGTATGCTTTCCAATGACACAAAAATGAATTTTATTATATTTTTCTTCACTAAAACAGGAAATACTACTAATCAAACTGTTTTCTGACTAGCTAACTTCAATTTTACATTTATGCAAAAACAACAGACTATAATTCTATGGCAGATGATGTTTGTCAAAGATGAAACTCAATGCTAAATAACAATTGCTCAATGTGGGTGACATTCTTGTTCCCTAGGCTAAGTCTGCTGGCTTGTCTACACTACGGAGAAGATTGACCCTCTGAATCGATCTTCTAGCATTCAAGTTAGAGGATGTAGTGTAGGTCCCTCAAATTGAATGCTGAGGGCAGCCCCTGATGGTGCCGTGTACTCCTCATTCTGTGAGGAGTAAGGGAAGCCGACAGGAGCATGTGCTCCCCTCAGCCTCCTGCAGTGTAGGCGCTGCAGCGGCTTGGCTTAAGGTAAGCCGAATCCAGCTATGTAATTTGCATAACTGGATGGTGTATCTTAAGCTGACCTGCCTGGTCTAGTGTAGACCAAGCCTGAGTGAATGACCTGGGGGAGGGGGGAGAATTTACAAAGCAGGGGTAGTGGGGATTTACAAGGGAGAAGAGACAATAAGAATTTTCAGTATTGTCCACAAGCAGAATATGGTACAGTTCAAATGCAGTTAGTTTGTGACTGTTACTACAGCTAATGGATTGTAGGGGCAGCCCACAGTGCTCACTAACAAGTGGATCCCTGAAATTAATGAACCGTGTCTACACCACTACACTAACCAAGTCAGAGATCCTCTCCAGGATTTTCTTATGGAGTGGCCACCACAGAGTCTGACTCTGTAGTGCATGAAGGCCTGTATAATTCCCTGGAAAACATTTTTGGTGTCTGTATCCCCAGTAATGAGACCATTTCTGTTCCATTGTATTTTGGGATTTCCCCAGCCATCTGTTCTCCCTAAATGTAGATACTAAAAACATATTAATGTTGTATGAAATTTCTGAACAATTACAATATTTTTAAATTAAAAGTAGGACACAGTAGCTGTTTTCCTACTATCACAGCTTGATTTTTTTTAATTGCCAAGATGGGGTTATTTTCATTGATTATACAAGGAAGGTGGCAATAATCTTGGATGACATTTTAAAAAGTAATGAAAACAATACAACAGATGCTACTTGTGTTTGGATACAGAAACATGAGAAATTTTAACAGAACATTTGAATTAATCTTTCTAAATTGAGAGTCTGACTTTTTTAACATGACATGTTTAAAAAGATAGTCCATAATCGTATGGAATATTTGGGGATTTTTCGCCTTTTGTGACAGGCGGACAAAGATTTAAAACTTAAGGGTATATCTAGACTACATGGCTCCGTCGACAGAGCCATGTAGATGAGTTTACTAGACATAGCAAAATGAAGTGGTGATATAAATAATCGCTGCTTCATTTATATCAAAATGGCTGCCGCACTGTGCCGATCAGCTGTTTGGCGGCACAGCGTGGTAGTCTGGATCGCCCCGGTAAACCTCATTCCACGAGGCATAATGGGGCAGTCGACAAGGGCTTCCCTTGTCGACTGCGGAGTATCCAGACTACCACGCTGTGCTGCCAAACAGCTGATCGGCACAGCGTGGCAGCCATTTTGATGTAAATGAAGCAGTGATTTAAGGGAATACTTTGCCTTTGGATATAATGACTACAAAATTATAAATAGAGTTTTGTATTTTCATGGAGATGAGAATACAATATAGCTATATCTACACTACAGGGTTTTTGTGCAAAAACAGACATTTTGCACAAAAACCAGAGGAGCATCCACACCTCAAGCACGTTTTGGCACAAGAAAATTTACAATAAAATGGCAGAACAGAGAGCTTTTTGCGGTGTAGGTATACCTCTTTCTATGAGGAATAACTCCTTTTTGCGCAAGAATTCTTGTGCAAAAAGGTGTGTGTGGACGCTCAACAGGGGTTTCTTGTGCAAAAAAAGCGCAGGTACTCTGGTGAACTTTCTTGCGCAGGAGTGTCCATGCAGTATGGAGTCTCTCTTCTGCAAAAGCACATCGCTTTTGCAATGCACTTTTGAGGTGTGGACGCACTTTTGCACAAGAAGGTTTTGCGGAAGATCTCTTCCTCAAAAAGCTTCTTGCGCAAAAACCCTGCAGTGTAGACAAAGCCTATTTGTCATGATTGTTATCACAGTTCAGTACATATATACTCTACACTGTACTTTGCAAATGGATTATATATACTTATTTAAAAGTTTGCGAAAATGATGCTCCTTTCTTCTAAAACCTCGGCAAAATTAATATTTATTATGTAGAAAGGGTATATATGTATTATTTTCATGTTTCTTTGTCTGTACAATACACATTCTTAATACAGCTTAGCAGCATTACATGAAATATTTCAGGAAAAATTAGAAAACTATCACTATACAAAATGTAATAGAATGTAATATGACACTCAGTATTAAATATATCATTCAGTATAATTATGTTATCACATATTACATATATATGTCAATACAAACAGTAATTAATAGCTATAATTTAATTAGGCCAAGTGTGATGTCATGTCTTTATTTAAGTGAGTTGAGTAGTCAAATGAAGCAGATAAATAAAATACAGCATTGAAAAACTGTTTTGTCCATTATAGTCACACTTCTGCTTAATATATAACACCAGCATACAGGAAATTATGTCATCAGGCCACAGTGAAATAAAAAGTTCACTTTCTTTCAAAAAGTGTCAATTTTATTCCCTCCTTTGGATTTCATTTCTGGAAAAGGGCAGGAAAATAAAACACAACATCCAAAAAAGTAAACAGCAGAAAGAAAAGTATGCTCAGATACTTATACACTGATCCAACATATTATTATTGAAAATGATAAAAGTAGAAAAGTGATCATCTATTTTAATTATCAGTGGATAATTCTCATCTCAGAAGGAGATGGAGTAATAGCTGAACTCTGCCTCTGTTCATCATTCACTTGTATCAGTATTAACTTAGAAGAATCATCTTGTTTTCTTCTGGAAGAGGAATGTATTGATTAAAGCTGAAATACACTTTTGTTTCCATAGATAGGTTGCCTAACTTCGAGTTTAGTTACAAAACTTGTTACTCAGTCCAGGTCAATTGACTCTGTGTCCTGAGGTCAATGGGAGTCTTTCCATTGACTTTAACTGGCATTGAGTCAGATACTGTAAAATTTATAAATCATTCCCCAGTTTTGGGTGAACTTGCACTGGTCCTAAGTTTCAAGCAAATGAAACTACAAACAACTTCGTGGTTTTTGGAAATAAAAAGCTAGTGATATATCATATGATCATTTTCCTTGTAGTTATCATATTTTTGTTTGGTTATGTCTTTTTTTATCAGAGGGGTAGCCGTGTTAGTCTGAATCTGCAAAAGCGATGAGGAGTCCTGTGGCACCTTATAGACTAACTGAAGTGTAGGAGCATAAGCTTTCGTGGGCAAAGACCCACTTCGTCAGATGCATGTAGTGGAAATTTCCAGAGGCAGGAATAAATATGCAGGCCAGGATCAGGCTGGAGATGACCAGGTGGATCCAATCAAGGAGGATGAGGCCCACTTCTAGCATCTGATCTGGAGGTGTGAATTCCAAGAGAATAGAAGCTGCTTTTGTAGTTAGCAAGCCATTCACAGTCTTTGTTTAATCCAGAGTTGATTGTGTCAAACTTAAAGATGAACTGTAGCTCAGCAGTTTCTCTTTGAAGTCTGGTCCTGAAGTTTTTTTGCTGCAGGATGGCTACTTTTGGATCTGCAATTGTGTGTCCAGGAAGATTGAAGTGTTCCCGTACAGGTTTTTGTATGTTGCCATTCCTAATATCAGATTTGTGTCCATTGATTCTTTTACGTAGGGACTGTCCTGTTTGGCCGATGTATATAGCAGTGGGGCATTGTTGGCACATGATGGCATATATAACGTTGGTGGATGTGCAGGAGAATGTACCAGTGACAGTATGGCTGATCTGGTTAGGTCCTGTGATGGTGTTGCTGGTGTATATATGTGGGCAGAGTTAGCACCGAGGTTTGTTGCAAGGATTGGTTCCTGAGTTCGAGTTATTATGGTGCGGTGTGTAGTTGCTGGTGAGAATATGCTTCAGGTTGGCGGGTTGTCTGTGGGCAAGGACCGGCCTACCTCCCAAGGCCTGTGAGAGCGAGGGATCATTGTCCAGGATGGGCTGAAGATCACTAATGATGCGTTGGAGAGGTTTTAGCTGGGGACTGTAGGTGATGCCAGTGGTGTTCTGTTGGTTTCTTTCTTGGGCTTGTCCCGTAGCAGGAGGCTTCTGGGTACACGTCTGGCTCTGTCAATCTGTCTCCTCACTTCCTCGTGTGGGTATCGCAGTTTACAGAATGCTTGTTGAAGGTCTTGTAGGTGTAGGTCTCTGTCTGAGGGGTTGGAGCATATGCGGTTGTACCTCAGTGCTTGGCTGTAAACAATGGATCGTGTGGTGTGTCCGGGATGGAAACTGGAGGCATGCAGGTAAGTATAGCGGTCGTTAGGTTTTCTGTATAGGGTGGTATTGATATGACCGTCACTTATTTGTATCGTGGTGTCCAGGAAATGGACCTCCCGTGTAGATTGGTCCATGCTGAGGTTGATGGTGGGGTGGAAGCTGTTGAAATCATGGTGAAATTCTTCCAGAGTCTCCTTCCCATGGGTCCAGATGATCATAGAATCATAGAATCATAGAATAATAGGACTGGAAGGGACCTCGAGAGGTCATCGAGTCCAGCCCCCCGCCCTCAAGGCAGGATCAAGCTCCGTCTACACCATCCCTGACAGATGTCTATCTAACCTGTTCTTAAATATCTCCAGAGAGGGAGATTCCACCACCTCCCTTGGCAATTTATTCCAATATTTGACCACCCTGACAGTTAGGAATTTTTTCCTAATGTCCAATCTAAACCTCCCCTGCTGCACTTTAAGCCCATTACTCCTTGTCCTGTCCTCAGAAACCAAGAGGAACAAATTTTCGCCTTCCTCCTTGTGACACCCTTTTAGATATTTGAAAACCGCTATCATGTCCCCCCTTAATCTTCTTTTTTCCAAACTAAACAAGCCCAGTTCATGAAGCCTGGCTTCATAGGTCATGTTCTCTAGACCTTTAATCATTCTTGTCGCTCTTCTCTGTACCCTTTCCAATTTCTCCACATCTTTCTTGAAATGTGGCGCCCAGAACTGGACACAGTACTCCAGCTGAGGCCTAACTAGTGCAGAGTAGAGCGGCAGAATGACTTCACGAGTTTTGCTTACAACACACCTGTTGATACAACCTAGAATCATATTTGCTTTTTTTGCAACAGCATCACACTGTTGACTCATATTCAACTTGTGGTCCACTATGACCCCTAGATCCCTTTCCGCCATGCTCCTTCCTAGACAGTCGCTTCCCATCTTGTATGTATGGAACTGATTGTTCCTTCCTAAGTGGAGCACTTTGCATTTCTCTTTATTAAACCTCATCCTGTTTACCTCTGACCATTTCTCTAACTTGCTAAGGTCATTTTGAATTATGTCCCTATCCTCCAAAGAAGTCGCAACCCCACCCAGTTTGGTATCATCTGCAAACTTAATAAGAGTACTCTCTATCCCAATATCTACATCATTGATGAAGATATTGAATAGTACGGGTCCCAAAACAGACCCTTGAGGAACTCCACTTGTTATCCCTTTCCAGCAGGATTTAGAACCGTTAACAACAACTCTCTGACTACGGTTATCCAGCCAATTATGCACCCACCTTATCGTGGCCCTATCTAAGTTATATTTGCCTAGTTTATCAATAAGAATATCATGCGAGACCGTATCAAATGCCTTACTAAAGTCTAGGTATATGACATCCACCGCTTCTCCCTTATCCACAAGGCTCGTTATCTTATCAAAGAAAGCTATCAGATTAGTTTGGCATGACTTGTTCTTCACAAACCCATGCTGGCTATTCCCTATCACTTTATTACTTTCCAAGTGTTTGCATACGATTTCCTTAATTACCTGCTCCATTATCTTCCCTGGGACAGACGTTAAACTGACCGGTCTATAATTTCCTGGGTTGTTCTTATTCCCCTTTTTATAGATGGGCACAATATTTGCCCTTTTCCAGTCTTCTGGAATCTCCCCTGTCTGCCATGATTTTTCAAAGATCATAGCTAAAGGCTCAGATACCTCCTCTATCAGCTCCTTGAGTATCCTGGGATGCATTTCATCAGGACCTGGTGACTTGCTGACATCTAACTTTCCTAAGTGATTTTTAACTTGTTCTTTGTGTATCCTATCTTCTAAACTTACCCTCTCTCTGCTTGTATTCACTACGTTAGGCACACCTCCAGACTTCTCGGTGAAGACCGAAACAAAGAAGTCATTGAGCATCTCCGCCATTTCCAAGTTCCCTGTTACTGCTTCTCCCTCCTCACTAAGCAGTGGGCCTACCCTGTCCTTGGTCTTCCTCTTGCTTTTAATGTATTTATAAAAGGTCTTCTTGTTTCCCTTTATGCCTGTAGCTAGTTTGATCTCATTTTGTGCCTTTGCCTTTCTAATCTTGCCCCTGCATTCCCGTGTTGCTTGCCTATATTCATCCTTTGTTAGTTGTCCTAGTTTCCATTTTTTATATGACTCCTTTTTTATTTTGAGATCATGCAAGATCTCCTTGTTAAGCCAAGCTGGTCTTTTGCCATATTTTCTATCTTTCCTACACAGCGGAACTCTGTGAATTTATGAAGATGATGAAGATGTCATCGATGTAGCGTAGGTAGAGAAGGGGTGTAAGTGGACGAGAGCTGAGGAAGCGTTGTTCCAGGTCAGCCATAAAAATGTTGGCGTATTGTGGGGCCATGCGGGTGCCCATAGCAGTGCCACTGGTCTGGAGGTATATGTTGTCACCAAATCTGAAATAGTTGTGTGTGAGGATAAATTCACAGAGTTCAGCCACCAGTTGTGCTGTGGCATCATCAGGAATACTGTTCCTGACAGCTTGTACTCCATCTGCATGTGGGATGTTTGTGTAGAGAGCCTCTACATCCATGGTGGCTAGGATGGTGTTTTCTGGAAGATCACCTATGCATTGTAGTTTTCTCAGGAAATCCGTAGTGTCACGAAGGTAACTGGGAGTGCTGGTGGCGTAGGGTCTGAGCAGAGAGTCCACATAGCCAGACAGTCCTTCAGTAAGAGTGCCAATGCCCGAGATGATGGGGCGTCCGGGATTTCCAGGTTTGTGGATCTTGGGTAATAGATAGAACAACCCTGGTCGGGGCTCTAAAGGTGTGTCGATTTGTTCCTGTGTTTGTTTGGGGAGTGTCCTGAGCAGATGGTGCAGTTTCTTAGTATATTCCTTAGTGGGATCTGAGGAAAGTGGCCTGTAGAATTTGGTATTGGAGAGTTGTCTGGCAGCCTCCTTTAGGTAGTCAGGCCTGTTCATGATGACAACAGCACCTCCTTTGTCAGCCTCTTTGATTATAATGTCAGAGTTGTTCCGGAGGCTGTGGATGGCATTGCGTTCTGCACGACTGAGGTTACCAGGCAAGCGATGCTGTTTTTCCACAATTTCTGCCTGTGCACGTCGGCGGAAGCATTCTATGTAGAGGTCCAGACTGCCATTTCGGCCCTCAGGAGGAGTCCATGTGGAGTTCTTCTTCTTGTGCTGTTGGTGGGAAGGTATCTGTGTGTCAGTGCACTGTTCAGTGTCGTGTTGGAAGTATTCCTTGAGACGGAGACGGCGAAAGTAGGCTTCCAGATCACCGCAGAACTGTATCATGTTAGTGGGGGTGGAACGAGGAACGAGGAACGAGGTGTACCGGTAGTTTGGAATAGGAAGCCTAGTCCGAACTACCTAGTTCGAGCCCCGTGTAGCCGCGCTGCACGGGGTTCGAACCAGCGGGGTTTTAAAAATGGCGGCTCCCCGCTTATGCAAATGAAGCCCGGGAAATTCAAATCCTGGGCTTCATTTGCAAGTGTGGTATGCCTACATTACCCCGCTAGTTCGAACTAGCAGGGTAGTGTAGACATACCCTCAGATATTGGTGACTTTCTCACAACTGGGTTTACTTCAGGGCATTTCCATTTTATACAATATAAGCTCATTGTTAGTCAGAGTCATACCAGGCAAATAAAGGGTCATTTAAACAAGGGGTGCAGAACCCAAGGCCCCCCAACTTGCCCAGATCTGGCCCCCTGAGACTCAGGGCTCCCCTCAGCATTGGGGAGTCCATACCGGTGTTCCAGCCTTCCTGCTTACTCCCATGGTTCTGGAGCATACAAAATCTATTAGCCTCACTCCCTTTCCCGCCTGCCCCCTCCCTCCCCCCAGGCTCTGGTGTGCAAGGGGAATGTGGGGAGTGTCTTACTTCTTCTCTGTCAGGGGCCACATCAGCGAGGGTTTGGTTGGTTTTTCTTTCTGCTTCTCATTTATGTGCAGCCCCTGACTGATTTTTCTGTGGATCAGTGGTGACTAACCCAAAAAAGGTCGTGTAAAAGAGTCTCGCATAGTTCACCACCAACACGGCTAATGTCACCTGATTTACTGGTCATGCGGGACAGTCCTGTAGCCACAGGCACAACCCGCCCTGTTCACATTCCTCTTTTTTCTCTCTTAATGCACGCCCAAGGCTGCCTCTCCGGCCAACGGAGTAGGGGGGTTCGGGCCCTCCCCCTCTCCGAACCCCGGCCCAGGGCACTGAAGGCAGGGACTCACGGTCCCTCCCTAGCAGATGGGGGAAGTGCCCCAAAACACACCCGCTCACGGGCTCCATGACCCCGCCCTGGGCCGCTTCCTACTCCGCCCTTCCTAAGGGCCGGTCCCTGCCGTGTATCCCAGCCTCATCTCTCCAGCCTCCTTCCTCCCTGACTCTCCGTTTCTCCCTCCCTCTTCCGCGGTGCCAGCCCTGGGTTTAAATCCCCCGCCGGCCCTGTCCCCGTACGTCATCTCCTCCACGTCGCCCAGCAACCCCCCGTCCCCCGTGACGTCACACGCCGGCGCCTCTCTAGCCCCTCCTCCTTGGGCCTCGCCCAGAGGCTCTCCTTGCCCCCCATCGTTCGCCGTGCCGAGCCCCAACTCGGCAGTGCGGCCCGCTGTCCTGGAGGCGTGCCGGCTCTCCACCCCCTGGCGTGTCCATCCGCCGTCACCCCGGGCCCCCCGAGTGCGGGGCGGGAGCACACCATCACAGGTCCCCCATCACTGATTTAAACCATATTGTGCATAGCAAAATGAAAAATCAGTACGTTGAATGCAGGATTTTGAACTATGCAATTATGTAAATGTTGTCCCTTATTTTTATCCACCAGTGAGGATTTAATTCCAGACAGGATTTGATACTGTGATGACTCCAAGAGCTCAAGGGGAGATGATGGTATCTTGAGTCTTATTGGGGGGGAAAAAACAAAAAACAAAAACAACAGACATTCCCAGACTGGCAGTCTAAACTTATTAAACAGTCAAGTGCTCTATATAATCCTCAGAAGGCCTCTGGATTCAGGCTAGTATGACATATTTTCCAGTCTTTCGAAGCTTTCTTGAAGATGCAGCTGTTTTCCTGTGGTCCCACCTTCTGTCTTCAGTTCTATAACTACTTTCTGTATTGGCTTCCATCTCAACATCTTACTCCAGCCTATTATCCTTGGAAAAAGTCAGCACAAACAATTGATAATAAAGCCTTTTCAGGAAATATGAGTATATGTGACCATGCAGATTAGCCTCATTAAAATGTACAGGGTACTTTAACCAAAAATCACCATCAACATTTTTATAATGAATATAGCACCAGAGATATTCATGGCACTTGAAAGGCAAGTAAAACTGACAGGTCCCTCCAATGAAGAGTTTATAATTTGAATGCAAGCACAGGAGATTAAGGAATCCCTTGAAATAAGGATGAAAGGAGGAAATACAGGGATTTATAGCTACTACTGTGAAAGAAAATGAGGTAAGCTTCTCCTTACAAGCTTCTCTTGCTAGTTCCTCATTGTTTTTGTTATAATCAATTGAATATAGTAAAAGTTATGCTGAAGGTTAGAAATTTAACATTTTCTAAAATTCCCTAATCCCATTTATCTGCTACCTCTCCCTAAACTTTTTTTTTTGTTACTAGTTAGTCAGTCAAACCCCCAGGGACTTCTTGTGTTTCTCATTATAGGAATTATGTTTATCTACTTAAGCAACAGAAACAATGGAATGTGATTTATATAACCAGTCACAAATAACAGTTAGAATTTCAAATACTGAGTGCTGAATACTTGTAGTAAACAATATGTTATCTGTCTACGAAGTTAACAAAAATAATTCTGAAAAAAACCCAGCATAATTTCAAACATGCAAATTCACAGAAATCATAATCTGTGACTGGAATGAAAAATGAAAAAAAGAGGCTGAATTTGTTGAGCAAATTAAAGTATATACTTGCTTCTATTCAAATAGCATACTACACCAATTATAAAGGTCTGTCATAAAAACCTAGTGGTGGAGTATAGAGTGCAACAATGGTGAGAAATAGAGATTATATAACAGATATTAACAGGACAAGTTACTGCATACATAAGGGCAATTTTTATTTTCCAAGGAACCAAGCCATGATTCCATTTTACTTAATCTAGGTAATACCTTCCATAAAAGTCCATTATTCATTTCATAGTTCTTCCAGCACTAAGTATTTTTACCACTGCCCTTGTTAAATGTACACTGCTTGTGACAAAGATGCAGCAGTGTTCAAGGCCTGAGGGAAAGGATAAACTTTTCCTACCCTCCTTTGCTTGCCTTGCCAATTAATTTGGTTTCCTTCTTGCCTCTGGCTGCTATCACATCCTCTTATTTCCAGGGATAATTTATATAGATTTATTCCAGGCATCCATAAACACTCTTTATTATTCTTATTCAGAATAGATAGCCAGCAGCTATTATGCATGATATTGAAATACATACATTTCACAGTAATGTATAACACACTAAAAGGGTCTATCTGTAAAAATAAAATCATCTTCAAACTGTATAAACATTAAACAAATCCATACATGCAGTCGTCTATTAAATGGAATTTAATTTCAGACTATAGAGTTATTTACAAGAGTGAATTTGAATTAATATTTCAGTATTACTGTTTTAATTTTGGTATTATATTTACAAAAAAAGTATTTTGTTGAGGTCAACATTTCAAAAGATTACCAAAATCTATTCCTCACATTTCAAATAAGATACTTATTACGGTTTAGATATTATACAAAGCAGAGAGTTAAGCAGTAAAATAAATAAAGGGAAGTAATAGAATCTACATAGTTTTACTCACACGATTATATGGCTATTGTACGTTGAGGTCATATTGCTACAAGAAGCCCAGAGGCTTCCATTCAGGATTCTGCCACTTCTACTTAATCCTTCACCATTTTATCCAATCTCCTGGTTCAAGCACAGTCAAGTTGTTTGCTATATTTAGCATGATGCCTCCAGCATAACTGTAATACTGACTGAAGAATTTTAAGTCGACCACCTACACATGCAGACAATGATTTGCCTTTAACGTACTGTAACTTCTATTACATGATGGAGCCAGCATGCTTGTGAATTTGAGTCAATATACAATAGTTTTCCATTGATGGGCGCTTTCAGTTGCTCAGCAGTTCCATTATTAACAGCTTAGGGTTACATTTAATTGCTGTTTCTGTATGCCTCACTACATTAGAATTATGTACACATTTGAGGGGACCGATTCTTTCCTCCAATTATACCAGAGTAAATCTACAGAAACTCCACTAAAGTTACTGTAGATACACAAATGTACTTGAGATTTGACCTTGAACCAAGGTGCTATAGGTCAAAAGCAACTCCTTACAGCTCACCTTGAGTCAAGTCCATTGACCATCCTTATGTGTTAGGATGGGACGTGATAACATCTTGCTGTCATAGGACTGACAGATTCTGGGACAAATGGTAAGGCCTAATGCACACTGGGAAAGTGGGAACACTCATTGTAGAATCATAGGACTGGAGTGGACCTCAAGAGGCCATCTAGTCCAGTCCTCTGCCCTCAATGCCAGACTAGTATTATCTAGATCAGTGTTTCTCAACCAGTGGTAGGAGTACCCTCAGGGGTACTTGAGAGAAGTCTGGAAGGTACATCAACACAACTGAAATTTGGAGAAAACTGAATTTTGGTTTTAAGTTTTACAGCGCTTTATTAATTTTGTACTTTTTACACCCAAAAATTTCATTGCCAGCCCAGCTATGATTAAGTTGTTTGTTTAAACAAATGTGTTGCAATGGTAGAAAAAAAATGGTGTGTCTGAAAACTGTAGGTGCTGGGGGTACTTATAATATTTTTTTAAAGTGGTACTTAATTAAAAAAAGGTTGAGAAACACTGATCTAGATCATGAGTTCTCAGACTTTGTTGCACCGTGACCCCCTTCTGACAACAAAAATTACGATATAACCCCAGGAGGGGGGACTGAAGCCTGAGTCCCACTGCCTCAGGGGGGACAAAAACTGGAGCTCCACCAATTCTAATAGGGAGGACCAGAGCCCAAAGGATTTAGCAGTGATCTATAGATTGGCTCAAAGCACCTACCCCCAAGAACCCAGAGCTGAAACCAGTTTCTACCCTGGGAAATGTGGCTCAAGCTTCAGCTTCAGCCCTGGGCCCCTAAAGTCTAAGCCAGTCTTGGAAACCCTTTTAAATCAGGATCATGACCTACTTTGGGATTCCTACCCACAGTTTGAGAACCTCTGATATAGATCATTCCCGACAAGTGTCTGTCTTTAAAAATCTCTGGTGATGGAGATTCCACAATCTCCCTAGGAAGTTTATTCCAGTGCTTAACTACCCTGACAGTTAGGAAGGATTTCCTAATGTACAACCTATAACTCTCTTGCTTTCCTGACCAAGCTATGCTCTTCTCTACCAGTATTATCCCACCAAGTCTCTGTGGATGCATCTACACTGCACCTTTACCTCAAAATAAGCTACGTAATTTGTGCTATGCAAATTGCATAGCTTATTTCAAGGTAATTTTGAAAGAGCTTATTTTGGTCTGCACAGTGCCAAATTTTGAAATAAAGCACTATTCTGAAACGTCCCTTAACCATTGTGGAACAAGGCTTACAGGGATGTCGGAATAGTGAGCCTGTTATATTTCAAAATAACATGTGTACTCAAAAGACACAGAATAGCTATTTCTGGATACTTCCAGTATCGCAAAATAGTGCCGCGGTCTAGATGTAGTCTGTGATGCCAACTATGTCATAGCTGTTTGCAGGGCTTGACAAATGGCGGTGAAATCTACTCACCAGCCCTGCACTGCGCATGCACAAGACCCGCATTGCGCATGCGCGTGCTACCGGTGAACGGGGTGAATGGCTGAAATCTACTTGCCACGGGTGAGTAGAAAAAGCGATTTGTCAAGCCCTGGCTGTTTGTATAGCATTTTGAGTTCTTTCTGCTTATTTCCCAAACTTTTCACATTAGTATACAAACATTTAGGCTACATCTACACTGGCATGATTTTCCAAAAATGCTTTTAACGGAAAAGTTTTCAATTAAAAGCATTTTCGGAAAAGCGCGTCTAGATTGGCAGGATGCTTTTCCGCAAAAGCACTTTTTGCGGAAAATCATCCGTGGCCAATCTAGACGCGCTTTTCCACAAAAAAGCCCCGATCACCATTTTCATGATCGGGGCTTTTTTGCAGAAAACACTACTGTGCTGTCTACACTGGCCCTTTTGCGCAAAAGTCTTTCAGAAAAAGACTTTTGCCCGAATGGGAGCAGCATAGTATTTCCGGAAAAGCACTGATGATATTACATGAGATCGTCAGTGCTTTTCCGGAAATTCGAGCGGCCAGTGTAGACAGCTGGCAAGTTTTTCCAGAAAAGCAGCTGATTTTCCGGAAAAACTTGCCAGTCTAGACACAGCCCAAAGGTCTTGATTTTATTTCACCCCCCCAGTTCTGTCTTGTCTCGTCTTTATCTCTGCTATAACAGCCCATGCTCCCTCCAACCCCCAATTTATTACCCTTTTCCCAAGTCTCCATGTTTTTAACTTACCTGTAGCTTTGGTTATGTTAATTGCCTCACTCACAAACAACCTTCTGCATATCCCCATCCCCCTTTCATTCTCTGTTCTTGTTACATCTATCCTAGCAGAATAGGGTTCACTGACCATTGGGTACCTTCTTGCACAGTTGGGTACATCTGGGGATTAGCTCCATTCAGTTGGATGCCCCCCACATCCATTGATTGCTCATACTGTATTCCCTCTCACTCTCCAGGATTTGCACTGTTCTTTTTTTGTTACTCAGCCCTCCAACAAAGTCAGTGTCCAGTCTTCCCCTTCCTGGGTATCAAAGACCCTCTGGATCAGCAGCTCACAAGCCATTCTAGACAATCTACCCATCCAAGGCCAGGCCTTGTGCCATTTTCCCACAGGCTGGTAGAGGAAACCAGCCACTACCAGGGGTTCCAATCTAAGGACCCTATGTTTAGCATTTATGGTATGCTTGTTCCCAGACCCTATTGCTATTTTCCTCAATTCCTCCGTACCTTTCTGCTCTATCGTCTATCCCCTTCCCCTAGGCTCTGGTCCAAGCCCCCTCCTACCAGAGACTAACTTTAGAGTACTTCTCACCTCATTCCATAACCCCACAAACACTGCCCCCCCTTTCTCCCAGGAGTGACTACAATTAATTTCTCTATAGCCTCCTTCTGTTCCTGGTTTGCTAAACCTTCCACCTGGGCTTCATCATCAATTAGACTTTCAGACCCGGTTCTCCCCAGAGTACAGCCCAGTTAAATGTTCTACCAATCTGCATTACCTTCCATGAGGGGAAGACTCCTGACACTGAGGGTAACAAGCAACTTCACACCATTTCTGCAGTATGGAAAGGGAGGAATCAATAACTTCCGTTTTTATATCAAAGACAAAAATTATTCATTTCCATGGGAAAACCAGGGGTTCATCTGCTTTATGGAGACCCATTTCCTCTGGTTATCAACAGCTCACTTTCAGACATGATTAAAATAAGGGTATGTGGGACCTTTCAGCTTTTTCCAAGATGCTCACTCAGCCAGCAGTATTCAACCATGCCTCTTGGAAGCACCACATAGGCTACCTCCTTGTCAGCACCTAGAAGGACCCTGAAGAGCAGAGGAGGAAATAGGCAGCTGTGTAAGAACTATGCAGGCACTGTGATGATGGTGACCTTTGTGATTCCAACAGGGCACAGCCATCAACTTAGTGGGATCAACTGATTGGCAACAGACTGCTGATTGAACACCATTTAGCATAAAGCTTCCTCTTCCTACTCATCCTCACCCTCAAAACCTTTGTCTGAGCATCCAGTCTCTTCAATCTGTTGCCACCATAGCTGGGACAAAATTCCTTCTGACCTGCTCAAATCCCATCTCCCTACCCTGTGTCTGCCTGCTTCCAGTATTGACCAGTTTATGCTTGCCTGTTCATCCACTGCCTTTCCCTTTCCTGGAACTGACACCAAGCTGCATCCTGGACTATGCAACGGGGTTCTCCTTTTTGACAACCACCTCTTTCAGTGAGACCCAGCTGCTCCCTGTCCATAGACATCAAGCACGAGTACATCAATCTCCTGGCCTCAATGAAGGTCTCAACTCTATGCCCCAACCTACCAATAGCCTATGGGTTTTTTTCTCCCTAATTGGCTCATTGGTAAAAGCTTAAAATAATTGGTTTAATTTCCTGCTTTTGAAATGTAAAGTGCTCCATTTCGGGAAGACAATAATGGGCTATACTATAAACAAATATGAAAGGGCATAACCTGAAGCTTTTTACACAAACGAGAGAGGAAAATCTAAACATAAAGTTCCCTATGTCTTAAATTTCCTTATGCCATCTGGATCTGAAGATTATCTGTGAAGAGTAGGTGAAGCAGGACATTGCAATATTTACCCTCTCAACACATTACCTTCCTTGCTCAAGTTCTCTCCAAATCAGTGGTTGGGTTTTCTAGCTGTTGATTTTATGGCCTCTAATGGTAGCAGTTGTTCAAGGAGACTCTGCATATGATACTAAAGGTGTAATTCAGATATTTGAAAGATTAAGTAAAAGTAAAAAAAAAATAGTGAAAAGTAGTGTGATCCAGCTCAGCTATTCCCTTAGGTCATGTCTATACAGCAGGGCTAAGCTGTCAATTGTGTAGCTTAAGTCAAAATAGCTTATTTTGGCACTGTCTACACAGCAGGAAATCCAAGTTAGTGCACTCTTCCTCCAACTTCCCTTACTCCTCATAAAATGAGGGCTACAGGAGTCAGAGTAAGGCATCCTCCAGCATTATGTCGAAGTAACTGTTTGGTTTGTAGATGTGGACTATGTTATTTCGGATAACTAACGTTATTCCAAAATAATGCTGCTGTGTAGATATAGCCTTAGGATAGATCTTGCCCTCTAGTTATTAAAACAAGAGGGTGAAAAGTACAGAACCCAAACTTAAATGTGTACTAATCACCGGAAAGGACAGGAGTTGAACTCAAAGAGCAACATAACTTACTCAGATCTTATTGAAGCCTTCAAGATGTATCGCTTTGTTTGGCACAGTTGCTTAAGTCTCAAGGTCAGTGTTGTCCCTCTTTTTTCTTCTTCTTCTTCTTTTTTATAAGAATGAACATTGCACTCTTCGTTGCTTTTAACCTTGAGCAAGTTTTCTGTCCTTGTCCCTTAGTCAAACAGTTATTAAAGTCAATAGGGGAAATAAGCATCATGTTAAGAAAATCAGATGCTGCATCAGAGGTGCAACTTTGAGTGACCTCATTACAGGGTAAAAAAAAAACATAGAATGTTTTTCTGACTTTTTGCTGGGAAACAAGATCTGCTATTGTTGCTGAAATAGCATTGACACTTATTTTCAGGCAGGCTATTGCATGTGCCTACAGTAGCCTCATAGCACTGTGACTCTCTCCCTATTTCACAGACTGACAAGAAATAAAAAAGCTGTTTCTTCCATATAATAGATTTTTAATAATCAATTAAGACAAACAGGGCAAATCTACACTGCCATAAAAGACCTGTGGCAAAGCCACAGCTATCCTGGGGTCAGCTAACTCAGGTTTGTAGAGCTTAGGCTGTGGGGCTATAAAATTACAGTGTAGACATGTGGGACTGAATTAAAGCCCAGGTTCTAAGACCTCATGAGCAGGGAGGGTCTTGGAGCCCAAGCTCCAACCTGAGCCCAAATGTCTATACTGTAGATTTTAGACCTCAGCATCAGACTTGAAATGCTGAGTCAGCTCAGCCAGGTTCACAAACTTGGTGTCATTATTTTTTTATAAAGTCCTAGCCTGTGCATCAGATGCAGACAAAAATATCCAGGGAATAGGTGTCCCATGTTCAGTCTGCAATCATCTAAAACACAGACACTAACAATGGGTGAAAAGAATAACCAAAGGGGATAAACATACAAGTGAGATAAAATCCCAACTGGAGGAAGTAAGCCATGTTAGATCTTTGACTCTGGTTAGAAAAAAATATCTGTCAATGGTGTTTCAATATACTGTGCAGAGGGAAATATCCCTCCTAAGTACTTCATAACAAATACAAAAATGTAACAACCTTAATTAATGTAAGAAAATGCTTCTTTCACAGATGTAGTCCATACATCAATTAGAGTTCAACATTTAAATGTTGATATCCAATGACAGGGACCTAACTTAAGGTTGATCAGAGACAACATAAGAAGGGCCATATTGGACCAGATACCAATGGGCCATCTAGGCCAGTGTCCTGTCTTCTGACATTGGCCATGCCCAATGCTTCAGAGGGAATGAACAGAACAAAGTAGTTGCTGGTGGTCCATCTCAGTCATCCAGTCCCAGCTTCTGGCACTTAAGGGAGGATCATTTTATGGATAAGGCATGGGACTGAAATTCATGCACAGTTCCTAGCTCTATCAACAGCTCTTCCCTTGGGCACTGCTTCTGACTGTTCCTCAATTCTTCAACTACAAAATAGAAACAATAATTCTGCTTCTCCTACACTACTTCTATCAGGTCAGTTTAGGTGATAAGCTCTTTAGGGAAGGAACTATCCCTGGCTGTGTCTAGACTATGATTTCGGTTAGGCACGTCGAAATTGCTAATGAAGTGGGGATTTAAATATCCCACGCTTCATTAGCATAAACATGGCCGATGCTTTTTTCGAAACGGAACTTTTTTGAAAAAAAAACGGCAGTCTAAATGCGGATCTTTCAAAAAATAAACCCTTTTTCAAAAGATCCCATAAACCTCATTTTTTGAGGAATACAGGATCTTTTGAAAAAAGGGTTTATTTTTCAAAAGATCCGTGTCTAGACTGCCTTTTTTTTTCGAAAAAGCTCCGTTTTGAAAAAAAGTGGCTGCCATGTTTATGCTAATGAAGCACGGGATATTTAAATGTCCAGACTCAGGTTTTTTTTTGAAGTAGCCTTTTTTCGAAAAAACTTCACCTGCGTCTAGACTGCAGCCGCGTTCTTTCGAAATTAAATCGAAAGAACACGGCTTTTCTTTCGACGGCGGTAAACCTAATTCCACAAAAGTGCTCTTTCGAAAAAAGGCGTTCTTGAAAGCAAACAGGGCTTTTTAGAAAGAGAGCATCCAGACTCACTTGCTGCTTTCTTTCGAAAAAGCAGCTTGCTTTTTCGAAAGTTCCGCGTGCAGTCTAGATGCTCTCTTTCGAAAGAGGCTTGCAGTCTAGACATAGCCTAGGGCAAGAAAACACATTCTACTCTTTCATTACCCACTGGACAAATCTAATGGTCAGGGACTTCATGGGGGGGGGGGGGAAAAGGGAAACAAATCCACCAGCAACAAACAATAGGCAGCAGAACTGACACTACCAAAAGCCTGTTCTCGTAGGGTACATCTACACAGCAGGGCTAAAGTCGGAATAAGCTTCACAACTTCAGCTACATCAATTGCGTACCATAAGTTGAAATAGCTAAATTCGGCTTTTGACGCTATCTATGCAGCAGGAAGTCAAAGGAAGAACACTCTTCCTTCGATTTACCTTACTCCTCATAAAATGAGGGTTACTGGAGTCAGATTAAGAAGTCTTCCAACTCAATATTATTTCAGAATAAAGGCTTGTAGTGTAGATATGCTCTTTGTTATTTCAGAATAACATCAGTTATACTAAAATAACGCTGCTGTGTAGATGTACCCATAGGGTATGTTTAGACAGTGACACTATTTCAGTCTACTTCCGGAATCCTGAAATACCGTTCCACATCTTTTGAGCAAGCCTGTTACTTCAAAATAGATTTTGAAATAACGGGCTCACTATTCCAACGTCCCTGTAAGGAGGGTTAAGGGACGTTTCAGAATAGTGCTTTATTTAGAAATTTGGTGCTGTGTAGGCAGCACCAAATTTTGAAATAAGCTATTTTGAAATTAGATCGAAATAAGATATGCAATTTCCATAGCTTAAATTGTGTATCTTATTTCGACCTATGGGTGCAGTATAGATGCACCCATAGTGTCAACTTTTCCCATTGCGTAAGGTCATGCAACACACTAAAAGCAGTCAAAATACTTTCTCGAAAACTTTCTAAACAGGACATGATCACAAGATTATATATTAGTGAAGCATCAGGAGCAGCAATTGGCTGTTTACAATAACAATGTAGCACAACAATCTTGATGATTTTAGTAACTACAGACTGATTAAAGGTCTTGTTACAATTCCAGAGCCTTTTGAGGCTTTGACGTTTGCAAGGTCAATGCAGAAATGTCACACTTGAGCCACCTCCTGATTCATAAATAATGTATATTCCTTATGTGCTCCCTGAATTGGTGACTATTATCTTTTGCCTAACAATAGTCATCTTCATGAATGCCCTTTTAAAACAAGGCAAATGTCCTTCACCTCAGATAATTATGGCCTATGATATTATGCTGGGTGAGGGGGGGAAAAAGAAAGAAAAACCCTTTTAAGATGTCAAGCCTTTTAAAACAAAACACAGGACTGGGCTGTATTGGAAATTAAGAACTAGGTATCACTGTATGCAGTGTGACAAAATAAAAATGAATAAATCAAAATAATAAATAGTTTAATCTGATAATCAGTTCAAAGAAATTAGTATCTTTAAATAAAATTCAAACAGCCAGTGAGCTGAGCCTCCCAACTGCTCCCAAAAAAGAAATTGTTCTGGATTGTTGCTATGGATATTCATATTCAGGGGTTATACTTCTCAAGTTAGTTCAATTAAGGACAAAGCAAGATGGCTTTTAAAAAAGCAAACTGCAGAATTTCTGCACATTTTAGACAAAATACATCTGCTCAGAAAAGCCAAACCCACGTGCAACTTGTGCTGCAGACGCACAAGGAATACAGACAGTACAGAAAGGTCACTTTGATGTTTGTAAACTCTCATATACTCTGATAATATTTATGGATAGCTACTCTCTACTCCATTGGCCTTCTAGCAAATAGTGCCATCGGGATTAGCAAACTGTTCAAGCTAGCCACTCAATTTTACTGGCAGATAATATTCAAGCTACTCCAATTATCATTAAAATTACAGCAGTTTCATTTGTCTGTATAGCTATGCTACCATTTGGTTTTTAAAAGAACACTATAGCAAATGTCAACCTTAAATAAAAATGTCCAGACCAGACCCCGCCAGAGGGTCATTTTGTCTGATATGTCACCTTTGACAGTGACCAGTGTCTAATGCTTCAGAGGAAAATAAAATAAAATAAAATAAAATAAAATCCTGTATTTCAGTGGACAATTATGAAGTAACCTGCTTGCTGGGAAATTTTCTTCCTAACGGTTTCATCTAGTTCTTTGCTGATGACTAGAAGCATGGATTATAACAGCTGTTGACATACCTGTTATCTAGTTCCTTTTTACTCTTCTTTCTTAAGACTAAACATGCCCAACTTTATATATAAAATACTATGCAGTGTAACTCCTGATATTCTCATAACCATATTAGTCCTTTGGGGGTTCTTGCTAGGCTTCTGGCCTCAATGTCAGCAAGAATCTCCAATAATCTGATTGTGTTGTAAAACAAAAAGATAGTAATGTTCCAGAATGTAGCTATATCATACAAATATACTTGTCCCTATAAGCCTGACACTCTTTTCTCCCTCCCAATTGAAAAGGCAGTCTTTGATCAGATTCAGAGGATGATGTATCAGCACAAAACAGATATCCATGCTAAAGTAGCATAAAATTATACTTTTTATTGAAAGCTTGATTCAAAAGGCTTTTAATTTAGCTAAACATTTAAAATAATCACATTTTAAATAACTCCAAATGTTAAATTATAGCCAGTTTCACGTAGAGTACAGTGCACATTTAAAAAACTCAGTTTTACGTGGAAGTAAATAATATTACATCTCTAAAGAGCTTAGTGCCTTGGAAACAGATTGACAGAATTTTCAATATCTCAGCAGAAGACCAATTTCCCACAAAATTTGATTTATATAGTTGGTTTGGTTTGAAAGTAAAATTTAGACCACAATTTTTCTTAAAAGGATAAACTGTGTAACAGAATGTTGAATTTCAGAAGGCAGTTCCTTAAATGTGGATGAAACCATGGATTCATAGATAAGTAGGACTGAAAGGCTATGTCTAGAATGCACAACTTTTTCAACAGAGGCTTTGTTGACAGTATCTGTCAAAAAAGGCTTTTTTTGTCAACAGAACTGGGTCCTTGCGTCCACACACAACGTTTGTCAACAGATCTCTGTTAACAAAGGCATTCTTCCTTATAAAAGGCGGTTTACCTCTGTCAACAAACTGCCACATTCTGTCGACTTACTGTCGACAGAACGTGGCGGTAGTGTAGAGGCAGGTATAGTTTTGTCGACAAAAGGCCTCTTTTTTGACAAAACCCTGTAGTCTAGACACACCGAATGGGACCTCAAGAGGTCATCAAGTTCATCAAGAAAACCTAGATCACCCCGACAGGTGTTTTTCCAGCCAAGTCTTAAAACCCACCAATGACAGGGGCTCCTACAACCTCCCTTGGAAAAATATTATAAAGCAAAACTATCCTTAAACGCTCTCCAGCATCATCATCATCAACAATCATGGGCTCAATGCCCATTGGTGTCCGATGCCTCCCTCACTATGTCCTTCCATCTTTCTCTGTCAGAGTGGCTTAGTTTCTGTAGACTAGCTCTGCACCAATCTCCTATATCATCTACCCATTCCCTGTGGGGTCTGCCTCTCCTATTCGGACCATCCATTATGCCGAATACCAGGGTCTTAACTTTTTGCTCATCATCCATTCTGTAGATATGCCCGAATAGCTGTAACTTCTGTTGTATAACCTTCTGCAGTAGACACTTTTTCGGCTGTTTCTTCCTATATAATTCCTCGTTGGTGACCTTCTGCATCTATCCTATTCTCAGGATCTTTCTATAACAGCTCCTCTCGAATGCCAATATCCTTCTCTTCAAATCTTTCGTTATCACCCATGTCTCACATCCATATAACATTCTGCTAAATATACACATTTTCAAGATGGTCAGCTTTGTTCCTAAGCTAATTGTTTTCTCTTGCTGCTAATTAAGTCCATTACTTCTTGTCCCTTCTTCAGTGGACCTGGGGAACAATGGATCCTCTTCATCTTTATAATAGCTATTGACATATCTGTTATACAGTCCCCTTTTAGTCTTCTCTTTTCAAGGCTAAAGGCGCCCAACTTTTTTAACCTTTCCATAAAGGCCAGGTTTTCTAAACCTTTTATCCTTTTTTCCCCCTCTCCTCTGGATTCTTTCCCATTTTCCCACATGATTCTTAAATAGTGGTGCCTAGAATTGGACATGATACCTATGCTGAGGCCTCACCAGTGCTGACTAGACAGTTGAGATGCTATCTTTAAAATGCTCATGTGAGTAACTATTTGGCAAGGACACCAATGGGAAAGCATATGACAGTATTTTTAAAAGGATTTGACATAGGTAGATATATCACCAAATGCAGTGTGTGTAAATCACTCATTCATAAAGCTTCATTAAATACACAGTATAGGCCTAATATAAGCTCAGTTCCACAAGAGTAATTCCATTGGCCTCAGTGGCATTTCTCTGGACTTTCAGGTGTAAAAAAGGATCAAACATTGGCCATAAATCCCTTACATATTTGATAAATTGAATAACGTCAGTAAGCTTCTTGCTCTTGTCTTTTTCCTTCTCAGAAACAGCTTAATGTACACACATTTCCCATGATGACTAAATATTTCAATATTGTCTGTCTCAACAGGTGAAAAATCACGTGTTGGAATATAATGAGATAGCCCCAACAAAAATTTTTAAAAAGATTACGTGATTTTTCAGTCTGCCTTGATTTTTTCACTCCCCCTATCCAGGCAGGCCATTCACCCATGTTTAAGATGGACGTTCCTGTTTTATAAGGTTTGACTCACCTGATATTGCTATAAAACTGGGTGTCGTTAATCCAGTATGATTGTGTATGCATGAAAGACATCATTTTGCAGAGCACAATCACCTCTGCTAGCACAATCTCACATGTACCATTTGAATACCGGTATTCAAAATCAGTAAGGGTATGTCTACACAGCAAAGTTATTTCGAAATAACTTTCCTAGCGTCTACACAGCCAAACCACTATTTTGAAATTAATTTGAAATACTGGAGCGCTTATTTCGAATTTGGTAAATCTCATTCTACAAGGAATAACACCAAATTCAAAATAGCTAATTCGAAATAAGCGCTGTGTAGATGTCCTTATGAAATAGGGAGCCTCCAGCCCTTCCCACGATGCCCTGGTGGCCACTCTGGGCCAAACCAGGCAAACTCCTCTCCTCCCTCCACCCCCTGGAGCCCTTAAAGGGTTAGAGTCTGTTTGGCCACAGGGCCTCTGCCAGCTCCAGGCCTACCAGCCCAGAGCCCACAGGCACTGCCCCGACCCAGTTACCAGCATGAGCCAGCCAGGCACCACCAGCCAGCCCTCCACTGCTCCCTAGGAGCAGTCTGGCAGCTCCTAGGAGCCTGCCAGGGGCCGGAAAAGGTGAGCTCCTTCCTGGTCCAGTGCGGAGATCATGGACCTGATTGAGGTTTGGGGGGATGCCTCCAATGTCCATGATCTTTGCACTAGATGGAGAAATGCGGCTATTTACAGATGGATGGCTGACAGTCTAGCCACCAAAGGCCACATGCGCACCCAGGAGTAGGTGCACATGAAAGTAAAGGAGCTGCAGCAGGCTATGCCAGGGCCACAGGAGGCAGCTCCCACCCAGACTCCTTCCCCTATTTTGACAACCTGAACCACATCCTGGGGGGCCAAATGGTCCATGCCCCCCAGGTGGCCATTGACCCTCGGGCAGAGGGCCCTGACCAAGGCACAGAGGAGGAGCAGGATGATGGCCAGCAGTCTCAGGAGCCTGGAGGGAGCGTGGAACTCACCCAGGACCCCCGAGCCATCACTGCAGCCATGTCACCGCTGTCTTCTGAGGCACGTGAGTGCCATCACTGTCCCCTCCACCATGATGTGGGCCCTGCCAACCTTGGCATTAAAGGCCTGTTGGGAGGAGTTGAGGTGTCCCATGTAGGGTTTCATCAGCCAGGTTTGTAGGGGATAGGCTGCATCCCCCACCAGGCAGACAGGCATGTCCACGTCCTCAACCCTGATGTGGTGGTTGGGGAAGAAAGTCCCGGCATGTGGCCTTTGGCATATGGAGGAGTTGCGGTAAACCCGCGCTTTGTGTGCTTTGCCGGACCAGCCCACGTTAATGTCCACAAACTAGCCCTGGTAGTTAGACACAGCCTGCAGGATGACTGAGAAGACTCCTGTAGAGGGAGGCCTGGTGGCTCCAGGGCACAGATGTGGATGTGCGTCCCGTCGATTGCCCTGCCCTCCCCCCCCACAGTTGGGGAAGCCCAGGGCGCCAAACCCCTCAATCACCACGTCCACATCGGTGAGGCGGCTGACTCTGTGGAGCAGCACTCTGTTGATAGCCTTGACCACCTGCAGAGGGACACACAAAACGACTGAGAGTCACTGGGGTGCCAGGGTGGCTGAGAGTGCTCTTTCCCCGCCACTGCCCCGTGCCCCCACTCCCAGCAGCAACCTCCCCGCAATCCTGACCACTGCGGGCAGTTCATAGTGCGGGTGGGATAGACCAAACACTCCTATGGAGGGGATTTGCACCCCTCCTCCCCTTTTCCCTAGGGCAACCCATCCCCTTTTCACACCTCCCTCCTTGCACAGTGGCCGGAGACTGCCATACCTGCATGAGCACTGCTCCAATGGTGGATCTCCCCACGTCAAACTGGTTCACCATGGATCAGTAGCTATCCGGCATGGAGAGCTTCCAGAGGGCGATAGCCACAAGTTTGTGTAGGGGAATGGCGGGCCTCATGGGTGTGTCCCCTCATTGCAGAGCAGAGACGAGCTACTCACAGAGTTTGAGGAAGGTTTCCTTCTTCATCCTGAAGTTCTGGGTCCATTGTTGGTCTCCCCACTGCTCCAGGATGATGTGGTCCCACCAGTCTCTGCTGGTGACCAGACGCCAGATGCGGTGGGGCACGCTGGCATCTGGGCACTGCTGCTGCTCCTGCATGGCCCCCAGGGAGGTCAAAAGAGGGCCTGGGGGTTGGGCTGCAGCAGATGCTGCCAGGCAGTCTCCAGAAATTGCTGCCAGGCTTGCAGCAAGACATCCAAAATGAGCACCAGAGTGCCCAGGGGCAGTTCTGGCTCCACAGTGCCAAGTGCTGTGGTGTCCCAAGTCAGGGCAACCAAAGCAAGCAGAAAAAAAATGCTTTGCTGTCCCTCAGCGAGGTAGGCAAGCAAGCAGGGAAAGCTGAGAACCGGCTGTTCGGGGGGGTTCCCTTTAAACACAAGCATCAGATAGCCTCAGGCAGCAGCCCATAAAGCAACTACTGACCTGATGCCCTGCTGGAACCGGTTTCAGCTGGCCTTAAATGCGATTCAGCGTCCAATCAGTGTGGACATGCTATTTCGAAATGCATTTTGTGTGTAGACACATTATTTTGAAATATCTTATTTCGAATTAACTATTTTGAAATAAGATATTTCAAAATAACACTGTCGTGTAGACGTACCCAAATGGGCTGCCCCTTCATCTTGTTTTGTTAAATTTTTTGCAAATTCCTCTCCATTTTCTCTGGATTCAACTAACCTAAATAATTGTGTCTTGTTTACCAAATGTTGCCACTTTACTGCTTACCCCCTTTTCCAGGTAATTTAAAAATGCATTCAACAAAACCTATACTATATGGCACCCCTCCTCGTAACCTTTAGATATGATGAAAATTGACCATTAATTCTTATGCTTTGTTTTTTGCCTTTTAGCTATGTGACAGACTGGGCCGGGTCTGGACACAGCTGAGGGCTTCCGCTCAGGGTGAATTGCTCAAATTCGGAGCTCCTTACAGCCCCCAGACTGGTGACCTTTCCAAACAGGCCACAAACCAGTCCCACAGAGTACTTCAGCTGCTGCCTGAAGCCTCGTGCAAAACCCCTCCAACACCCCAGCAATATCCGTGCCCCAGATGGCCCCGGGTCTCATACACAGGTGAGGGGTCTTAGAATCCAATCTCACCTACCCCGAACGAGTTCTGTCCGGTTCCAAGAAACCAGCCACAAATCGCTGGTCAATTTACCCTCTGAACCTTACCCATAAATCACACTGAGCCAGTCCTTTAGCATCTAACATCTGAAGGTTTATTGCTACAAGAAAGAAAAGCATGAGAGTGAGGTTGCTAAAGAATCATGCATTACATGCATCGAATCTCCCAGTTCTCAATGCAGGATCTAGCAGAGATGTTACAGCTGCTGGCTTAAAAGTCCTTGTTGCACATTCTAGGTCAGGATGGGTCCATAGTTTTTTCCAGCTCTTTGATCCCTGCACTGCTGCCTCTGGGATGAAGTGCTGAGCTGAGTACCAAGATGGAGTCGACCACATGGCATATTTATACTTCCTTCCTGGTCTCTTCTTGGCTGCAGCAGGTCACCTGGCCAGCGGCCTATCCCTGTGTTCCCTGCTGGCAGCCCTTAGGTGTCAGTCACCATTCCCGAGGTGTGTCCTTGGCCCATTGAGTTCTATTGTCCCACAGGGCCTCGCTAATTAGCATGTCCATGGGCCAGGCTCTGCCCAATGTTCAACCACATGCAGAGAAATATTCAGTATCCACATGAAAAGTACATGCTTATAGCTTCACACACAGACATTATACAATCACATGAATAGCATAGATAGGATTAGCAGCCAGTAAGCTTCTATTCAACACCTCACATGGCCCCCTTTTATATCATTTTTGGGGCCAACACCACCTATGGGTGCAGCAGTGATCTGGCTGCTTCCCTCAAATTCAGTAACGTGACAAGCTATTTTATGATTTAGTCAGGGCCTTGCCTATCACACCATTATTATTTAGCTACTTTTTGTAGACACTTGTGAAAAGTCCCTTGAAAGTCTAAATCACACATATACAGTTGCACCAAATTAGAAGATCAATACACCTATGTATAGAGTGGCCAGTTTACAGCACACTATTACTATTCATTTGAACAGAAAAGGAAGACTCAAAGGTCAATGATGAAGATAAAGTTCAGCTTCTTCAGAGGATAAGAGTACAGATCAGTTTCACTGCAGCTGACGACTTTTGAGTTCTTGTACCAAGTTTTGTAATGTTTGGTGGTTTTCAATTTCAAGCTCCAGCTCCTGAAGTAATTTTATTGCAGAGGATCAACTTTCAATTAAAAAATGTTTCTAGCCCTCATAGTAGTGGAGAGAAGCTTGAAAATATGAGGCTGATGGATTTTAAAAAATAAGAAGGCAAATACAAAGAACTAAAGATATTTTAAAGTCTCATAAATTTTAAACCAATCTTATTAAGTTGGGGCTGGGAGCTGATTCTTGGAGCTGGCAATACTGTAAACTGTCTAGGACAAAAAACATAAAAATATGTATTATTAACACTGAATATGAAGTTATACAGCTGAATGGTACTAAAGCAATGGTTGATCCTTGAATTAATTTGCACTGTACTTTACAGGATGCCACTAGATATAAAAATGGGAAAGAAAAATAATACAAAAAGAAAATGCCAAGAGGCATCAAGAGAGTGTGTTTAGAGTGGTCACATGTGCTTTGGGTAAGATTTGGATGTCTAGCTTTGAAGAATTTTTATTTTTGCCTCCCATTGTTTCTGATTGAAAAGACTATATTCTTTGCCAAATGGCATAAAGGATTCTGACATGGTAAGGCCCCAAGTGGTTGGAAAATGTGAGTAGAGAACTTTTCAGTCAGAAGGGAATTTCCCTCTGCTGCAGGCCTACTTGGCTCCAGATCCTGCACCTGCCACTTCTCTTCCCTCAAGTAATGGGAAGAAGGAGATATGGCATGTCTTCACTGATATAGCATTCGGTCAGGACTTTATGCAAGTGGCACAAGTTAGATTTGCATTTTAGGGGTTGATTCTGCAACCCTTACTTGGGTTTGGTAATATGTCACTCCTCTTGTAATCCCACTGCATCTTGAATAAGAGCAGCGAACTCTGTGCCCAAAAGAATACAGCTTGGAAGTACAATATGCATAGGTAGCTTGCTGTATGTTATTGCACTTCTGATGTCCTGGCTGTTTCCTCCTTTGCTATGTTACTTCTGCCTGAGGTCTCTTCTAAATGACACCAACCTGCAATGGCCACAAGGGGCTGAAAATCCTGACAATGCCACTCTTTAGGCCTCACCCATTTTGGCCAACTACACTACAGCAAGTAGGAGAGTGGTGGCTTAAGAGACCTTTCTTTGATTCTGCCTTTCTGAGGAGTCATCCTTAAACTGGGATGATCTTCCTTGGGCCAGTAAAGAATCAGGATTTGTGGCCAGATTATATTAGCTTCTCAGTTGGAGTATCTGACCCAGTGTCATCTTGTAAAATTATCAAGTGCTAGAACAGGCAATTATTCCAGAGCTGAGAGGTGTTCAGGCCCATTTCTAATTCTGTCCCTAGCCCAGTTCCTGAGACAAATTTACTATTGTTTGTTCTCATAAGAAAGGTACATCTACACTGCAACACTATTTTGAAATAACTAACTAGACAGCAGGCAGTTATTTCAAAATAATGTTGAAATACTGTCAAGCTGGAGGACTTCTTACATTGATTCCTGTAACCCTCATTGTAAGAGGAGTAAGGGAAGTCGCAGGAAGAGTGCTCTATTTTGAAATAAGTGCTATATAGATGCTCCCTATTTCAAAATAAGCTATTTCGAAATAAGATACACAATTGACGTAGCTCAATTTGCATAGATTATTTCGAGTTAAACCCTGCTATGCAGACACACCCAAAGTCAGCAAACCAAAATGAATCAGAGTAAGCAGTGTTCAACTGTTGTCCTCTAAAGCACCTGTTCCCAACTCCTTCTACCCCAATATTAGGATGCATTGTTTGCATTTTCACAAAATAGTTGCATTTCTAAAAATTACTTTTACTTACAGGAGAAAAAAAAACCCTGCAATTCATTAAAAGGGAACTTCATTGTGAGACTCAGGGAAGAAAAAATAGGCACCAATCTCCTCTTGCACATGCCTGTATGAAAGGCAAAACTGCTGTAAACAAACTGAAAGGGCATTAGTACAGTCTCTTTCAATACATTCTGTCTAGGTTCGGAGTAGTGGACATTAAATTATTGTGGTCTATTTATATTATGGAAAATTACCATTCTGATAGAATATGTCTAAGAGTCTACATATTAAAAAAAGTGGATGCATCTCTCTGTAACTATCGTTACAGCTACTTCATTAAATTTATGATGCATATTGACTGGGAAAACAAAGATAGTCAAGTATGAAATCACACTTCAGCCATAAGACTTAAACCCAGTATGGAGAGACAGTGATAATTCTGATTATGAATTTAATAATCCTCTAAAATATTTTTAAATGGCAGGCCAGTCAAAAGGATGTAATTTTAGCTTATCAGCAACCAACAGCAGTACTATAGCTAAATTTAGCAATATAAATGCTAGTACTGCTGAAAGTTGAATAGCATTTAAAGTTAATCATAGGACCTTGTAGCTGTCTAATGTCGAAAAACTGTTTCTCAGAGGGACAAAGAAAAAAAAGCTCTTGTCAAACAGCGTGTCAAACTTTGCTGGATGTAAAATAGTTTTACTCATAAGAGGCTGCCATTGACCTGTTGTTAAAAATCAGAGCTTTTTCAAAACTTGCTTCTGTAAAAAAAAATTAATCCAAGGGGTAAAAGTAGATAATGACAGAGAATTTGTTGATAATAAATCAATAAAGATTGTTTGAAAATTATTTCAAAAGATAATGGTGTTCAGCATTTGAAACACTTGGGGTTCTTTGCACAAGCCAATCTTTGTAAGAACTGATTTCTTGTTAATGTTGATGTGTCATTTCCTTAAAGTCCACCCAGGCATGTATACCATGCTCATTGCTATGTTATCTGAATTTCTATTTATGGCCCTGATTGAAAGCTTGTTGAAATCGACCCATTGGCATCATTGCCTTTTGGATCACCACTCTCCTCCTCTCCCCCCCCACCCCAAACACACACAAAAAACATTCAGTGGAAGGAGAATGTGACAGATCTCAAGTTATGTATCTCTCAGAATACTATTCTTTACATTGGTCTTGCTGTGGCTTAAAAGGAAAAAATTAAACATAGCTTGAACAAAACCAGTCTTTGTGTTTATATAGTGACTAGCATGGTGGAGGCCTGCTCTTGCTGGAGGCCTCTAAATACTCAACTGACTCATTTTATTAAAAAGATAGATATTTTCTCACATCTTCACCTTCCGGCCATGGGAACTATTAGAGAATCAATTTTTTTAAATGGGTCTTTTTTAAACTCTAAAAACCAGTCTTTAAGAATGGGTTGATGTCCTACAGTTTTCCTCATGCTGCTACAGAAGTGGATTTTAACTGTTTATGGCAGGCGAAGGGGAGGTCCAGGCATAGTTGCAGCATTTTAAAAAGTTTTCCAAGGGGCAAGTCTTCAGGTAAGATGTGAGATTGGAGTGGAGTCTCGATTACTTGAGATTTTTGTGTGCATTCTAGAGAATTTTAGTATCTATGCAGTAGAGCTTTGCAAATATCAAACAATTAATCCTCACTACATCCCTGTGAGATAACCAAGTCTTAATACCCTCATTTTCTGGAAAAGAATATAAAGACACCTAAGTGATTTAAGTAACAGAGTATCAGGCCTTTCTACATGACAGAGTTTTGGCAAGAAAATTTATGCCACTTTAATTAAAGAGCTGTAATTAAACTGCTGTTGTATGTCCACTCTATGATCCTTGCATCAGTGGAGCACATCCACATTAGCAGCTCTTCTTGCATCAACTAAAACAGCAGCTCACTGTGGGTAGCTATCTCACTGTGCAAACCACCGCAGCATGTTTTGGGAAGGGTTTGCAATGTCACATGGGACATAATCAGCATCACATGATGCAGATTCTCAATCCTATGGTTCCACTGGCATCCTACGGGATTGCCAGCCACTTTTCAACTGGTTGTATGGCGGGAGGACGTAGAGAGAGTATGTGATAGGGAAGATGGGGCTGTGAAGAAGGGAGAGAGCAGAAACAGTGTGTATTAGGAAAGTGTGTGAGAGAGAAGGCGGAGAGAGGAGTGTATATGCAAGAGCGACAGAGTGTGTATTGGAAAAGTGTGTGTGTTGGGGGGACAGTGTGTCTGCATGCTGTCTCCTTAAATTCCGACAGCAGCCTGAACAACCAATCCTGGGGGGGAACGAAAAGGGGGACACAAACATCAACCCCCAGCCCTGCACAGAACAGAATTCCTTTTCCTCACAGCAGCAGTAGCATTTGCCTGCCTGCCTGCCTGCCTAATCCATATTAATGCTTCTGTGATTCCCTCTGAGTTCTCCCACAGCCTCCTTAACTACCAGGAGCAGCATCCACAGCAGCCCTGGGAGCTATTCAGGCTGAGAAATGTCAAAGCTTCCTGGAGCTTTGAAAGGAAGGAGCCCATGTCTGCAAGGCAGCAGAGTTCAAAACAGTGAGTAGAACAGTTACAAAGGGCATTGTGAGATACTGGGGGAGGTTGGTTGTGTCAACACAATGAATGGCAGTGTGTACACTGGCACTTTGTTGAAAATACTTATTGCACAAAAAGCCCTGTATCGCTCATCAAGGTGGTTTTATTTTGTTGTCAACACCGAAGAGTTTTGTCACCAAAAGTGGCATTGCCATCGGTTTTGCTGCCAAACACAGCCTTTTGCTGATAAAACTCTAAAGAGAAGACAAGGCCTCAGTTTCAGAATTGAGATGAGAATGTATGAGACCCTTCCAGGCATTCCAATTATAGTCCCCTAGATCAAATGCCCTTCCAACTATTGAGGTGTTCTTGTGGCAGCACACCAGCAGAATCAGTCTGTGGCTGCTTTTATTCTACCTGCAACAGCCCATCCAACTCTACCCCCAACATTTGTAAAATCAAGAGACCTATAATCATAAGTTTTAGAGAGCCCAAAACGTCTGGGTGCCATAAACGGAAGAAGGAATGGTGCCAATCCATGATTAAGCACTGATTTTTAGGAAAAGTCACAATAACAAATAAATTCCATATTTAGCCCTACTGACCACTTTACTTTGGTTTGCTTTTGTAGAGCCCTGTGCAAGAGAAAGGGAGAAAATGATCTACCTCCAAGCACCAAATTAGTGACCTAGTCAACATGTAAATCCCTGAAGTCTCAATGACAGTTAATGAGTCTTAAGTGACCAAAACATAATTGCCTGTATAGTGTGCATTTGTTTAAAGTTAAACCATGCATGTAACTAAAACTTGTATCCATGAACACTGCGGCCAGAGTATATCGGCCCAAACTATATCAATTACTAAGGAAACAGCAATCAAGTTATGTTTACATAGAAATATGCTTCTCATCCTACTTCTTTATTGACCACTGTATACCCCTCAGCTCCAAAGAGCTTTTGCACTCTGAACTTGCCAGGCTTACAAGGAGAAAAAAACACAATAATATTGAAGCTCAAAAAATTCAAGGTGAATGAAAATAGAAAAGAAGTTGAGCTTTAGCCAAGAAAAGGATAATACATAAGAACAGCCATACTGGGTCAGACCAAAGGTCCGTCTAGCCCATTATCCTGTCTGCCAACACTGGTCAATGCCAGGTGCCCCCAGAGGTAATGAACAGAACAGGTAACCATCAAGTGACCTCACCCCATCACCCATTCCCAGTTTCAGATGAACAGAGGCTAGGGACATCACTCCTACCCATCCTGACTAATACCTATTGATAGCCTTACCCTCTATGAATTTATCTAGCTCATTTTTTAACCCTGTTAAAGTCCTGGAAGTTATACTGGAGTGGATCTAGAAGGAAAGGCAATCAAGATTATAAAGGATATAGTGAAGGAGATAAGATTTGAAGTAGCAAAGTGAATCCAGATGGAAGTTAGTGATAGCTGGGTCCAAGAGTTGTTTTTTGATGATGGGGAATACTAAACAATTCTTGTATCCTGAGAGGATGGAACTTGAAGAGCTGTGGGTGTTGCAATACGCCCCGGGAGGTCTATGCCTCTGCTGGAAAGTGCCTGTTGTCTAGGCAACATATGGCCTTGCTCAAAGCACATCGCCAACATGTGAACTGAGACCTTCAGTGTTGGCTCAGAGATTAGGGCTAGGCTATATACACAGTGTATCCTGGGATGACTGCCTTGGAACTTTTCTTCACAGCTGGGCCAATTGACAGCTTGGCACGTCTCCCCCCTCCCATGCTATCCACCTGATTCCGCAGGATCTGAAGGCAGAAAAGAGCCTGGAGGACCTAAGTGGGAGCAGATGGCTCAAGGGGGCTCAAGGAAGAATGCTTGGAGTGGGTCACTGACTGGGAGGAGCACCAGACCAACTGGCAACAATGGAAGGCCACCTAGGATCAGCACACTGCCGTGTGCTCCTCCTTCACCTTGCTGATGTAGCGCATGGCTTTATGCATGGAGGAGGCCACCAGCCACTTCCCTTCCTAGCTGGTCTCCCTCTGCCAAAAGCGGCATTCCACAGGATTGAGGAGCATGTGCAGCACCAGGAGCTCCAGGACCTCGGTGATCAGGTCCTATGGTCCATACTGGGATTCATCCTGCAGGCCCTAGTCCTCATCCTGAGGGAGCAACATGTTGGGAGTCTGGATGAATTGTACCATGAGGTGCAGCATGAGTCTCATGAACCTGGCACTGCTTTGCAGCTGCTCTGGCTCCATGGTGTGAGTGCTGGGGCATCCACAAGGGCAAGCAGAGTACGCTGCATCTCTTTTGTGTCCTGCAAGAGGGGAGGCAGTGGAGGAGTGGTGTGTGACATGCGGCCATAGAGAGGAGCCCGTGAAAGCACACATCACAGCTTGCCTGACCAAGCAGTCACAGGAAGTCTCCAGCCTGCTGGTGCCCTCCCTAGAGTGATTTTGGAGGCTCTAAGTTCAAGGCAGGCTCCAATCAGTATGGACACACTATTTTGAAATAATTCTAACTAATTTCAATGCTTCCCCAAAGTGGGAACATGCTATTTTGACTTTGTTAAATCAGGAGTTATTATGTAGATTTTACTTGTTTTTAAATAATTTCCTAGTGTAAACATGCCCTATATGTGTATTGTCTATTTAGATTACAATACTTTTGGTGAAGAGACATCTCTTACTCTCACTGTATAGTGTATAGTACTTCATGGCCTCCTTCATTATTGGAATACAAATAACAATTAAACAAATAGAATCCTTCAGCAAGACATATTATTCTCAACTTTTAAGATCCCTCTACTTTAAATATAAAACTATAACTGTCCAGGCTATATTTAATCAATATAATTGTCAAACTGTAAATTGTGTCTTTTGAGGAATACGTTCACAGATTACATTAGATCCTAATTGATTATATACAGGTTTGTGAAGTCTTTAAACAAATATTAGACAGCAGCAAGAAATGAAATTATGTATACTTCTGTGAAAAAACTAGTTATTATTTTTTCATTGGCATTTTCTCTTTCTTACATTTTGTTGTCTGTATTCCTTAATGGCCAGATCTCATACTTTCTGATTGAAGTGATTAAATTTATTAGAGTGCCACAGTGAATGTACTCAGCATGATTCTATGTTACAGTTATCAAGAGAGTACCTCGTTTATGTGTTCAGTATGTGATGAAAAGTTTATTTTATTCCATGTATATAGTACAAATATTATTGTTGCTTATTCAATTAGATGTTCAGATCTTTCCAATAAGGTAAAAACCTGTTGTTTTTGCTGTGCAATATACATGTTTTGCAATCCTGGTAACTGTTTACTTCCTTTTTATTATTATTTCTGAGCACATATTTATCGTCAGAATGTTTACTAACTATAATGTAACATCTAGTTTACAATTGGCCCCCCTAACAGTTGAGAGTGTTCTTACCAGATGCAAAATGTGGCTCTTTAGTTGTTATGCAGTTATTCAATGCACTCTAAAAGGAATGATGAATAAAAAGACTCCTTGTAGGAAAATTACACTTACAAATACATTTTAGGAAAAATTTCTGTATCAACTCTGCAGTTGCTTTCCTGATTTACATAATTTTAAGAGCTAACTATCAAACATGTTGTTAAACAATTTTAAACTATTAAATGCAAATTTATTTTTCAGAATCATAACAGTAGCTAAGAAGATCAACATCAATATTGGAATATTGGAAGTCTGTGGTCATTATAATATACTATTTCCATTGTAATCAAACATATAGCTTCAAGAACAGCAATGTCAAGTAGCTAGAATAGGAATACTTTTAATAAGCTTTCTATAATTCAATTTACAAACCTTTTGATGTATTTTTTTTATTTTCAGCATCTTCATGCTTAGTTACTACTTCCTACAATCTGGCTTTTTCTGCTCCCCTAACCTCAATTAAAGTTCCTAGTAATTCATTAATTTATGTAGGATACCAAACAATTGAGCTATTGCTAGATCAAGTTTACAGTGGTCTAATCCCAGTTATTACATTCACATAAGTGTAATATAATTAAAAATAGCAGAGAAGGTGGTATAAACATGTTAGGCTGTCATATTACAAAGTATGATTCTAACTACTAGATATTGAAATGTCACATAGCCACAATCACATCAAATTAGTAAAATCTAAAAATAGTTTTGTTCATTTCCTGTACACCACTGATAAATTATTTACACACTGAATTGCAGATCACTGATAAATTAGCTATAAACATTCTGTCTTCTTGTAGTTTATAATGAGAGCTGTGGAAAACATCCCTATGTCTCTTAATCATGAGTTAAAAGCTATATTAATTTCATCGTTGTCTCTTTTAAATAGATGTATTTAAAAACAAGTTGAACCTCCCAAATCCTGGAATCTCTGGTCCGGCAACATCTGTGGTCCAGCACTGATGTTTCTGGACCAAAGAGTTCCAGGAGCTGGAATCAGCTGAGAAAATTCAGTGTTTGCGGAGACCCAGCTGTGCCAGCAGTGGCTAGGCAGGTGAACCCCAGAGTCAGCGGGGCCAGGTGGCTAGAGAACCCCAGGCATCATGGCCGGTGACAGCTGGGGAACCCCAGGAACCCATTGGTAGCAGTGGGGCTTGGATGGCCAGGCAGCCCTGACCATGAAACCCCCAGCAGTAGTGGGGCCAGACAGCGGTTCAGAAACTCCCGCTGGGGAACCCCAGCAATGGGTCACAATGGCAGCAATGAGCCTCCACCCCTGCTGGGGAACCCTCGGTGTCAGTGAAGTCAGATGGCCAGAGAGCCCCTAACTGGGGGCCAGCGGTGGCCAGGGAACCTCAGGAAACCCTTGGTGGCAGCTGGGTGGCCCAGGCCTAGGAAACCCCAAGGAACCATCCAGAGGTAGCAAGGCTAGAGTTGGCAAGGTGACCCTGGCTGGGTGGGAAGCCTCAGCCAGGCCAGCTTTAGCAGGGCTGCAGCAGGGTGGGGATCCCCAGCCTTGGGAGCACCAGGGAGAGAAGTCATAACCAGGGCAGCCTGCAGGGAGCCTTGACCTTCCCTGGTCTGGCAAATTCCCTGGTGCGGGACGGCTCAGGTCCTGAGGGTGCCGGACCAGGGAGGTCCAACCTGTAGTATAAAACCATTACGAAAGCAATTCATCTATATATTACTTAAATTGGATTACTTGATCCTTCACTGGATTTCATTATAAATAAAGGTGTGATGCTGTGTCCTTATTCTTATTGATTACAGATTCTATATACTGTACATTGAAGAAAATAGCCTGTTTCAAATCACTCCTCCTGCATACACTTGAAAATCAATTGCAATACAAGAGATATAACCAATGTGTAACACAAATAAAATAAATAAATAAATAAATAGCTCTTATAGAGGTCTTTTCATTAGCAGTGTTTAGGATCTGAGCCAAAGTATAGCCAAGTCAATGAAAAAACTATATGGGTGTGTCTAGACTACAGAGTTTTGTTGACAAAAGTGGACTTTTGTCGACAAAACTATACCTGCGTCTACACTACCGCTGAGTTCTGTCGACATAAGGTCGACAGAACTCAGCAGTTTTGTCGACGCTGGTAAACCTCATTTTACGAGGCGTAACACCTTTTGTCAACAGAGTTCTGTCGACAGAAGGTGTTATTGCATGTAGGGTTGTGTCTAGACTACAGGGTTTTGTCGACAAAGCAGCTTGCTTTGTCGACAGAACTGAATGTGTCTAGACGCTCTTTGTCGACAGAAGTTTTGTCGACAGATACTGTCGACAAAACTTCTGTCGACAAAAGCCTGTAGTCTAGACGTACCCTATGTAACATTAATGGACTATCAATACAATAGTTAATGTTTACAAAGGTGACTGTACATGTCATCTTCAGATTATTTCACTCACGTTACCAATGGGAACTTTTGGGATTCTATTTACGGCTATCGGTGATCTCTGACCAATAGGCAGGCAGTTGCTCATACCACATTTTTACCTCTGTAAATAGTGGGTTCTTTTGTTCATTTATTGATTGAGACGTCAACAGGGTAAGATCAAGTTTGGTCATTTAAACATAGATTAAGTATATAAAATCCTGTAACACAAACAAAAAGACTAATTTACGGGGGTGACAGGCCTGCTTCCCTGCACTGATCTGAGGTGGTCTATGACCTGAGCGTTTTGATAAAATCCTTCTCCCTTGTTTATTCCAGATTATAATGTTTGCAGTTCAGATGCATACATTAACACATATCATCAATTTATAAATTCAATTTTGCCCCAGATTTCCAGACACAACAAACATAACAATTTTGACCTCAGTTAGAATGGCTTCAAAACAAGTCTTCAAATATTATTAAATGTTATGTTATATTCTGTTATATTTGCTTTTATATTTTTATAATGGTTTTATATAGGGCTGTCAATACATCACAGTTAACTCACATACTTAACTCAAAAATTAATCAGGATTAAATTTTAATCGTGATTATTTGTTCTGTTAAACGATAGGCTATCAAATTGAAATGAATTAAATATTTTGGAGTTATTTCTGTATTTTCAAATATACTGATTTCCATTACAATACAGAATACAAAGTATACAGTGCTCACTTTATATTATTTTTATTACAAATATTTGTGCTATAATAGAGGAAGTAAGGGTATGTCTACACTACAGCGCTAATTCGAACTAACTTAGTTCGAATTAGTTAATTCGAACTAAGCTAATTCGAACTAACGCATCCAGACTAAAAAACTAGTTCGAATTAGCGTTTTGCTAATTCGAACTAGCATGTCCACATTAAGTGTACCCTGAACTGGGGTTAAGGATGGCCGGAAGCAGTGCCGGCAGGGCATCAGATGAGGACTTAGAGCGTGGAGCTGCTGCCTAAGGCTAGCCGAGGGCTGTGCTTAAAGGGACCCGACCCCCACCCCGGACACACAGTTCTCAGGGGTGCCCCGCTTGCCCGGGCTTCATTTGCAACATTGGTTGCCTACATTAACCACCCTAGTTCAAACTAGGATGGTAGTGTAGACATACCCTCTCTTACTTGCATACACATACACAAGCACTCACACACACACTGCCTCCCCACACACACACACACACACACACACACACATATACATACACTGCCTCCCTCCCCTTCAGAGCATATGCTTATCAGTTTTAGGGGAGGAAATATTTTCAGGTTATTGGCAGGAGGTGGGGATAGGAAAAGACAATTTATCCTTTTAGGTTAAAAATTGGTTTCCTTCATCAGCTGCGTCTAGACTTCATCCCAATGTCGACAGAGGAATGAAAATCAAGCACCTTGGAAGTGCAAATGAGCCTGGGATTTAAATATCCCGGGCTTCTGTAGCCCTTCTGCCGGGTAGGCCTGGCAGGAACCAGGGCTGGGTTCAATATCTTGGGGTCAATCTCACAAAGAACCGGCTCGAGCCCCCACCCAGTGATCTGGGAAATTCACGCACCCCTGGGCGCCTCTGAGAGGCAATGCTTCCCCACTCGCAAGCACTGAGTCTGAGTGTAGGAAAAGAACATTTAATGAAACAGAGGAAGAATTCATACGGCATTAGCTTGGGGAAAACACCACAAACAGAGTTCATAACCCAAACATGAGCCCCCCACCCCGGCCAAGATTCGCCCGAAGTCCACCGACTCCCCACAAGTCTCTGTCCCCACAAGTCTCTGTGCCACCCAGAGTCCCAAGGATCACCCGCAGGGTTTCACCTCCCAACCTGGGTAGAGATGGGGGTGGGGAGATAGATAGGGGGCACCTTATACGAAACTCCGCTATGCTTCACCAGCTGTCTCGTCCCACACCTCTGGACGCTCCGCTGGGCACCTGTCGCCGCTCCTCGCCTGCCGCCGCTCCATGCCACACCGCTAATGGCCGCTCCTCGCCTGCCGCCGCTCCATGCCACGCCGCTAATGGCCGCTCCTCGTCCACCGTCGCACCACACCACACCGCTGATGGCCGCTCTTCGCCTGCCGCCGCGCCCCGCCACACCGCTAGTCGCCGCTCCTCGCCTGCTGCCACTCAACTGGCTGCAGTAGGTCTGGCTCTCAGCCAAACCAGTGATTTCAGCTCAGTGATTTCAACTCTCAGCCAAACCAGTGATTTCAGCTCTCAAATGAATCCAGCTTTCACTGGACTAGCAAACAAAAAGACTCCTCAGGGAGTCTGCTTTAGGTCTGTCCTTAAAACAAAGGGGGAAAGGTGCAGGCTGGGCCAGTCTTACAGCTCACACCTGGTAGGTGTGAAGCAGGCTGACTCAAGTCCTTTAACCCTTTCCCCCAGCTCTGTTCACTCAACTCTGGAAGGGGGGAGGCTTGTTCTTCCGAGACCTCTTACCATGATGGTGGTGTCTCTCCTGCAAGCACTGGTGGCATGTTTGACAGTTCCCACATTTAGGGGTAGCATGATTAGTGACCCCCACAACAGTCCCAAATTATATACAATTCTCCACATTCCATTCCAACACTGACCCTCCATCAGCCCTGGCTGAATGGGATTTACATAGCCACACCTTGGATTCTCTCCTGAGCAGTATTTACATGTCAACAGTTAACAGTTAATTACCTTGTAGAGCTAAACAACTGTAGTGGGCACACCCACCCCTCCTTTCAGCTGGCTGACAGCAAGCAGCAGTTCAGCCCCTGCTTACACTTCATTTGCATACTCACATTACGACGCTGTGACAATCAGGCTCAGTGTCGCAAGTGAAAGTAAAGTGTAGCCACGGCTCTGCCGACAACTGAGAGCTTTTTCAGCAGGGAGTACAGGTACCAAGGATGGTAGGTATAATAGACCAGGGGAAGCTTAGCCTTTCCTACCACCGATGCAGACATCAGACCACAGTTGTGAGCATCACAGAGGAAGTATTTACTTTTTATTATGCCCCATGCAGATTCCGGGGTGACTGAGAAGATTGTATGTGATACTCAGATTCCTAGGTTCATTAGTAATCTGCCTTGACTCCAGCCAGCTCATGGCTCCTCCTAGCAAGGTGGGTGGGAGGGCTCAGGGCTCTGGGTGAGTAGGATCTCCTCTAATTGTAGGGGGAAGTGGTAGGGAGTCTTGGGGCTTAGGCTATAGGTGGAAAGGGCTGAGACAAGGACTAGCCTCCCCACCCACCACCCATGCCAGGCACTCCCATGATAGCACTTTTAACACTCAGCTTCACCCCTTTGCACAAAGGGTAGATAAAGAGAGAAAGAATTTGATTTAGGAGCCTTATTGTAAGGCCACCCAGGTTCAAAATTTTTGGTCTATCCAATGCCTTAAAAAAATGTAGTAAAACCTTCCTAATCACCAACTATTTTTGATGGAGCTTTAAGAACATCATAAGAACCAATGAAGACTAGCCAAGAACCATCATCTTTAATTCACTCCATCTGAGCAGCAAGAGCCTGCAGACAAACTTACTGTATTCAATGCATTGTTTTGCGTTAACACCTTATATTTGCACATAAATAATATTATACATACATATTAGCCAATTCATTACATACGTTTAACAAGTGAATTCGGTTTTAAGACATAGATTCTTTGTAATGTGCTCATTCATATTCAGGTTGAGGCAGAATATAGCAATATATATGCAAAGCACAATCTCTAAAAATAGAATAAGTGGATGTCTAAAACACACAGGAAATGCCATCTCCTGGATTCAATCTGTTGCAACAGCAAGACCCCACAGCCAATTTTATAGCATCTAAAGCTTTGTTGTGTATTAGCACCTCATATATGAGCTAAGATAATGTTGGGCTGCCTCCTTTCCAGCTAAACAATTTTCATGTCTTTCTTTTATTATATATTTTGATAAGTTCACTCTTAAACAGGTCCCTTTGGAGTTCTTTTGAAAGCCTGAAATACTAGTCCCATGGTCTGGGAGCAAAGTATATTTTCAATGCAGTGCAATACAATGTGAGAAGCCAACTTATAGGCACAAATTATCTATTCATTAAAGTGAGAACTGTGTTTATATGGGCTCTGCAGTAGTCCAACATTTTTCTTGTAATATTATTTGCCTATTTTACTTATTTTATGAGCACTATAGCAAAAGTTACATTAAGTAATATAGGTTGAATGGGATTCTGTTTCCACTATTGCAACAGCCATACTGTCTGTGAACGTTATGCAACGTAAATATTACTTTGTGAACTGTACATACACACACACACACATACACATGCACACGCACACAAATAAGGCAGAGAGGAAATGTACAGAAACGTTACTCTCAGATTATGCTCTTTCACATCATGTTCAGCAGTTCTCAAAGAGGATATTTAATAAATAGGAATGAACCATTTTTTTCTAACATTACAACTGGTTTGCATGACTAGTCAGTCTAGAACCAACCATAAAAATAAGTTATTGACATTTATAAATGATTTCCTATATTAAAAATGAATTTGTAAGACCAATATGGAGAACTTACTAATGAGTAACAATAGGGTTACGGAATTCAATTATTTCAGTGGATTTTAGAGTTCAACTACTTGGTGATTCAGACATTTTCCATTATAGCAAGCTCATGCATGACTCAGCCATATTGCAACATAGTGTGCCAGATGAATTCTGGGTATTTCCACCAAAACATTCCGAGAAGGATAGTCATATTCATTATACCTCATTATGAACCCTTCTATTATGGCTTAGTTTCTCCCTGGAAGAAAAATAAAGTAAAAAGATGTCAGTTTAAAAAAAAGCAAATGGAGAAGCAAAGGAGAAAAAAAGCAAAACATGTTTTTGAGTAAAATTCTAATAAAAATGAAGTTAAAATACTATGGTTAAAATTTAATATTATTTATTTATGCATACTGGCTTCCCATGTTGTGGTTTCAGCACAACTCAGTCTACTGTATAGAATGTTTATAGAGCACCCGCTTGTACTGAACGAGCTCTTTGCAGGGTCAAGGAGAATGATCTTCTCTTCTTAATAAATAGCAAAGAATTAACTTGCATACAATAGCATGCCCAGGTTTGAAATACATGTTCCTTTATCTCATTAGATCGAAAAATATTCTTATTGAAATTTATAGAACGTATTCAACTAGCAGTAAAAAAATCTACAAGAGCAAACATTATTTTTGTGGATGCCAAATATAGCCTGAAAATTCTATGAAGTTCACCTAACTAATACAGAGCTCTCATATTTTTTACTGTTCCTGGAAGTTCCTTTCATGACTAGCTGCCAATCACTTCCACATTACAGTGTCAGCCAATCAAGATTAATGTCTCCGGCTCATCTTTTTTTTCCGAGCAACATTTTTGAACAACACTGTCAACAATTATGAAACACTTATAACTGACCAATTTGGAGGTAAGTGAGATATAAGAACATACATTTTCTTAGCAAACCTATCCAGTTTATGTTTACATGAAACAAATGATTTTTCATAGTCCTACCACTTTCCATGAAGTGCAAGAAACTGCAGCTATACTGAATGCATTATCTAACAGTGTGCATGTCACATGTTATGAATCTGTACAAATCATTCTAAAAGAAAAATATTTTGTGGTTTAATTTTGACCCCTCGCAAGCAACATGTATAATAAGTAATGAATCCTACATATTTACATACCACATTTGAATTAAACATATTTGACCACCATAATATTAATTATGGACTCAGAGTCGTGAACCTTTCCTGTTCACAAGCATCTATAATCAAAGTGAAAGGAGTAAGTGATTGGATTAGGAAAACCATATCATTTTGTCAAAGATCCAACAGGGTGATAAGAAAAAAACCAATTTTTCTGCATGTAAATTCAATGCAGATGGTTCCCTATTGATATACAGCATCTTTCACAGAATAGTGAGTTTGTCACCAGTGCCAATTAATATTCAATACATGCTGTTCCTTTGTTGACATTTTGTGTACCCCCGAGGGAATTGAAAGAAAGTTATCTTATGGCTGAATCATTGTGTGGCACAAACTGCACAAAAATGCACACATGGTGCCCATATGGACCAAATACTGTGTCTCTCTGTGTCAGTGTTTGATTCTGGCTCATGTCAGCTTTGCATATTAAGCCAAGCCCACTGGCATGCTATTATGTGGTGATAGTTTGTAGATTAGTTCTAATTTAATTAAATCTGGTTAGCTGTCCATTTGTAATTGTTTTCTGCAAAGTTATGCAGGGACTTTGATTCATATTGAAATGGCGATTAATAAATCTACAGTATGCATCTGTCACATCTCCCCTTGCTGGACATTCATCAGATAGCTGTGTTTGGCTCCCACACGCAGGTGCCATGCATTTTTAAGCTTCCCTTGGTCTGAGCAGTCTCCAACATTGTATCCTCCCTGACACATTTCCTGGGCAAAGATTTTCAAAGTCCAGCTGCCCTAGACCACCAGGACCAATACAGAACTTCCAAGACTGCAGTAGCTTAATCACAGAGCTCCAGTGTTGTGAGCATTCTGGTTTACAGGTTACACCTTCACGGATATGATAACTGACATAAATAAAGACAGCCTTTGCAAATGTCATTTGGAAACCATCCATTCAAGAATTCGGAGTGCAAGTGGTGTTCTCGTCCATCCTCCCTGTTGAAGGGAAAGGACTGGGCAGGGATCGTCGAATTGAGGAAGTGAATGCGTGGTTGAGCAGGTGGTGTCACAGAGAAGGCTTGGTTTCTTTGACCATGGGACTCTGGTCAAAGGTGGGCTTTAAACTAGGTTCGTTGGGGGATGGTGACCAAAACCCTGAGGGGAGTTTGCAAATGCTGGGAAGGAATGCAGAGAGGAACGAGCAAGAAAGGAGGACCCCTGATTTGAATGGATAAGATAGGGCGATCAACTGGTTATCTGAGGTGTTTGTACACTAATGCGAGAAGCCTGGGCAACAAACAGGGAAAACTGGAGGCCCTGGCCAAGTCCAAGAAATATGATTTAATTGGGATAACAGAGACTTGGGATGACTCGCATGACTGGAGTGCTGTCATGGAAGGGTATAGACTGTTCAGGAAGAACAGGCTGGGGAGAAAAGAAGGAGGAGTTGCACTATACGTAAGAGAGCACTATGATTGCTCTGAAATTCAATATATAGAGGGAGAAAAACCTGTTGAGAGTCTATGGGTTAAGTTTAGAGGTGCAAACAACAGCAGTGATGTTGTGGTTGGTGTCTACTACAGGCCACCAAATCAGGTGGATGAGGTAGATGAGGCTTTCTTCGGACAACTGAGAGAAGTTTCCAGATTGCAGGCCCTGGTTCTCATGGGGGACTTTAATCACCCTAACATCTGTTAGGAAACCAATACGGCAGTACACAGGCAATCTAGGAAGTTTTTGGGGAATGTCTGGGATAACTTCTTGGTACAAGTGCTGAAGGATCCGACCAGGGGCTGTGCGCAGCTTGACCTTCTGCTCCCAAACAGGGAGGAATTAATAGGTGAAGCAGAGGTGGGTGACAATCTGGGAAGCTGTGATCATGAGATGGTAGATTTCAGGATCCTGACCAAAGGAAGAAATGAGAGTAGTAAAATACACACCTTGGACTTCAGAAAAGCAGATTTTGACTCCTTCAGACACCTGATGGGAAGAATCCCCTGGGATGCTAACATGAAGGGGAATGGAGTCCAGGACAGCTGGCAGTATTTTAAGGAAGCCTTATTGAAGGCACAAAAAGAAACCATCCCAATGTGTAGCAAGAGAGGCAAATGTAATGGCTGCGTCTAGACTGGCAAGTTTTTCCACAAAAGCAGCCACTTTTGCGGAAAAACTTGCCAGCTGTCTACACTGGCCGCTTTGAATTTGTGCAAAAACACTGACGATCTAATGTAAGATTATCAGTGTTCTTCCGGAAATATAATGACTCTCCCCTTCGGGAAAAAGCCCTCTTGCCCAAATGCTTTTGTGCAAGAGGGCCAGTGTAGACAGCTGAGAACCGTTTTGCGCAAAAAAGCCCCAATGGTGAAAATGGCGATCGGGGTTTTCTTGCGCAAAACCACGTCTAGATTGGCACGGAGGCTTTTCCATAAAAAGTGCTTTTGCGCAAAAGCATCCATACCAATCTAGACGCTCTTTTCCACAAATGCTTTTAACGGAAAAACTTTTCTGTTAAAAGCATTTGTGGAAAATCATGCCAATCTAGACGTAGCTGATAGGAGACCAGATTGGCTCATGGGGGAAATCCTTGGTGAACTTAAGCACAAAAAGGAAGCTTACAAAAAGTGGAAACTTAGACAAATGACCAGGGAGAGGTTTAAATGTATAGCTCGAGAATGCCAAGGGGGTTATCAGGAAGGCGAAAGCGCAATTGGAATTGCGACTGGCAAAGGATGTGAAGGATAACAAGAAAGGTTTCTACAGGCATGTTAACAAGAAGAAGGTGATCAGAGAGGGTGTGGGGCCCCTACTGAATGAAGGAGGTAACCTAGTGACAGATGATGTGGGGAAAGCTGAAGTACTCAATGCTTTCTTTGCTTCTGTATTCATGGACAAGGTCGGCTCCCAGACTAACGCGCTAAGTGATGCAAGATGGGATGAAGATGGACAGCTCTTGGTGGGTAAAGAACAGGTTAGGAACTGTTTAGGAAAGCTAAACGTACACAAATCCATGGGTCCGGACTTAATGCATCCAAGGGTACTGAGGGAGTTGGCAAATGTCATTGAGGAGCCTTTGGCCATTATCTTTGAAAAATCATGTCGACCTGCCTAATCTGCATCCCTCTGCCGACCGAGGGATGCAGTCTAGACATACCCATGGGCTGTGTCTACACTGCACCCCTTTTCTGGAAAAGGGATGCAGATGACACAAGTTGGAATTGCAAATGAAGCAGGGGATTTAAATATCCCCCGCTTCATTTGTATAAACATGGCTGCCGCTTTTTTCTGGCTTGGGGCTTTGCCGGAAAAAAGCGCCAGTCTAGACGGGGATCTTTCAGAAAATAAAGCCTTTTCCGAAAGGTCCCTTATTCCTGATGTGAGTCCTCCTGCATCCAAATGCTTTCCTGGAGCTTGCACCCTGAAATCCCTCATGGACCCCAATCCCCCACCTGGGCTAAGCCCAAAGCCCTTCCCACACTCCAAACTCTTTGGCTCAAGACCAGAGCCTGCACCCCAACCCCTTATCCAGCCTGGCGAAAATGAGTAAGGATAGAAGAAGAAGGGGGATGGAGTGAGCAGGGCAAGTCCTTGGAGAAGGGGTAGAGCAGAGGCAGGGCCTCAAAGAAGGGGCAGGAAGGAAGGGCATTTGGGTTGGAGGTAGATCTTACTTTGCACTTCAATTGAAAAAGTGATCTTGTGATTTAAAAGGTTGGAGACCACTGGATTAGATCTTAACTAGGGGTATGTCTACACTACCCCACTAGTTCGAACCCCGTGCCACGCGGCTACACGCGGCACGGAGTAGCTAGTTCGGATTAGGCTTCCTAATCCGAACTAGCTGTACTCCTCATTCCACGAGGAACTAGGCTTCCTAATCCGAACTAGCTACTCCGTGCCGCGTGTAGCCGCACGTCACGGGGTTCTAACTAGCCGGCATTTAAAAATGGCGCCGGCAGGCTTCATGCAAATGAAGCCCGGGAAATTCAAATCCCGGGCTTCATTTGCAATTGCGGATGACTACATTACCCCCGCTAGTTTGAACTAGCGGGGTAGTGTAGGCATACCCTAGGTCAGTCTAGTAACTTCAGTTTTATGTTATTCCTTCTTGTCTTTTTTGGCTAAAACTTCTTGGACCACAGTTAACACCTCTGGTGATTAAAAGAAAGTCCAGTTTGACCACAGACTTCAAGTCTAATTTTTGAGGCTGAACATTCCATTCTTTGTAGATCATGGATGAAGAAAAGCTGGAGGAAAATAGTCTTATAATAAAAAATGAATTGCCCTCATTGCTAGAATGGCTGCTCTCTTTCCATAACTATTTCTGATTTGTTTTATTATTTTCTAAAAGTTTATTGTCAGTAAGCTGTAGATTCTGATGGCTCAACAACTTATGCTACCAGAAATTATCAGATAAATAATCAGTTCTTGAAGGGAAAAAGTAGGCAATGGATGCCATAAACAGCCTAAACCTCATGATTCAATTTAATGCATAATCCTGATTGTATCACTGGGTAAATGATAGATCTGGGAAAAGGCAAATGCAACATAAATAATGATAATTTCTCTTACTTCCAATGTGCCACCTATACTCAGAATAAAATATTGTCTTTTATTCACATTCTTTTGTCTCTGTGCTGATTGTCCACTTATTTGCTTCAGCACAGTACCACAGTTATTCAGTGACAGACTCATGGCTTTGAATTAGTCAATTTCCCAATAATTCCATCTTGAGAGCAACAAGTGCTGCAACTACTTCATTCATTGCTGTGTTGCAAACATTACCTCTGGCAAAACTTAAGAAACAACAAATAGACTAGTAGCACTTTAAAGTCTAATAAAAACATGTAGATAGTATCATCTAATAAACCATCTTGTTAGTCTTTAAAGTGCTACATTGTCCTGCATTTTGCTTCAACTACCCCAGACTAACACGGCTACATTTCTATCACTATGTAGATAGTATCATGAGCTTTTGTGGGCAAAACCCATTTTTTCAGACTCCAGTCATCTGAAGAAGTGGGTTCTGCCCATGAAAGCTCATGATTCTACATGTTTTGTTAGTCTTTAAGGTGCTGCTACTAGTCTATTTGTTGTTTTTTAAGTTTTTCCTGTTACAGACTAATTCAGCTACCCCTCATTACCTTTGGCTTCAGAAATAACAATGCGGGGGGAAAGGATGGTAATGGAGACGCTGATAAAAAATGGGGGTGTCTGTCCTTGATCATTCACAGTTTTCTTTGTGTCATGTCTCTTCTCAACAGCTTCTCTCCTCCCTCTTTCCATCTGTCCCCTTCTGCTCTGGTTTTCTGTTCAGTACAATGTGAATCTCTCATGCTATTGTAAATTAAAATAATTTTTCAAGGGGCTTATTGGGACAGATATTCACAATTGAGGACCATCTGTCAACTTTGCATGGTCACTTTTTGCACACAAGCAGCAGCCTGGCTGACATACGAACTTTATATTTGGGGAAGGAGGGGCCATCAAATCAGATCTATTAATTTTAGGAGGGTTGACATAATAGTGCATATAAGCACATGAATCACTTCCACCTCTTTATGCACGTCACTCGTTTATCTTCCACTCAATGGATGGCTATCTAAGTGTTGGTCCTGTGACAAGTTTAAAGTGTGGCCTGCAAAGGACAATGTATGTCGTTCATGCCTATTTTTGCTTGACTGTGTCTTGACTGTGTAACACAGTGGAGGGCTGGTAGGAAGCCATATTTTCCTTGGTCTGCCCTCACTAGGATGGGTCAAGGTTACATGGCAAATAGCAATATCAACCATTTCCCATTATTATAGTTACAAATCTGGTTCTTACCTCAACAAAACAACAAAACTTCCAAAATTCTCTAGGGTTTTTTTTTAAGTGCAGTAAAACATCACAGAAATAAAGGAGATATTTGGGATGGGTCTCTTATTTTTTCTGGGTATTCTCATTGCACTATGAATGATCTTGCTATTGTAACTGATGTCTAACCTGCAGATCAATTCCAAAGGTCAAACTTAAAGTGAAATTTCCTGTAAATTCCACATTCATGTGGCTTCCATATTAATGACTTCAGAGAAGAATGAAGGTTTTACCAGAAAAGCTACTCTAACTTCATTGTCATTGAAATGACTCCATCTGAAAGGTGAATTATTTGTATTTTTCTGCTCCATCATAAGTGGAGTGGAACAGACTAACTTCCCCTGTTTCACTTCAGGTGAGAAATGCTGATTCATAGTGCAAAAGGGCCTTGCACCCCTGTAAGGGCCTTTCGATGCAACTGCCACCTAAGTAACAATGCACTACAATATGAGAGCTACAGTATCAGAGTTAGTTTGTGACTGAGAACAAAATCCAAAGTCCAGCGAAGTCAATGCAAAGATTCCCATTAGTTTCAATAGGCATTAATAGCCCATATGAAGACTTTTTTCCCTGTATAGATAGTACAATTCTTATACATTTTGAAAATATTAGAATTTACTTTGAGAAGTTTTTACTTTGTGTCAAACAAAATATCAGTAATCAATGTCCCAGGCATTTGCAATTTTAAATTCATTAGCAATGGAGAACTAACAAACTGTGCTCTGGCACTATAGGATTTTACTTTAGATGAGTGTGCATAAATATCAAGATATTAATCCATACAGGCAAAATACTTATTCTCAGTCGTATGAGTATACATAAAAAGTCTGAATTCCTATGATAGTACTGACTTTGAATCATACAGTGTCACAATAGAATTGTCAACATGATCAAACTGAACTGGAAAATAAAATTTTGAAAGCCACTGTCTATTAGTCATGATTCAATAGCTGGTTTTCAGCACTTTCACTATTTTTGTTCCAATTTGTACAAAACATTTACAACATTTTGATGATAAAACACATGCTGCTATAGTTATCTATCTGTCAAACTGCATGCATCATACAAACAGCTGGTTTCTGTCTTCCGAGATGTTAACACTTCTAAGATAACACACTGATCTTTAACAGTCTTTAAAATAAGTGTATTTTTTTAAAATTAAAAATAGTACAATATAAAATGCCAGGACTATCCTATTTTAATAAAAAATGTGTTAGCCAGAATTTTTAGTTGCTCATTCACCCACTTTTTGGATTGTGCAAAACAGAGTATGTGCATCTTTATAAGCACCATAAGGCCATTAATTCTATCCTCATTCTAGTAGTCGCTAGCCATTATTCTTTAGTGCTTAGTCAAGTCCTAAATGATCACTTCTTTTCAGAGATTTTTTACAGTCTAATAATTGGTCTCACTATTAAATTATTCTTGTTCAATTTCAGCCTATTACTGATGTCACTCCCTTCCCCTGTTGGGCATCAGAAGTGCCAATGAAGCTGACATCTGGCACAGGACACATTCTTTGCATGAAAAATAAGCACCTATATGAGTTACCACATATCGCTTGTATGTCAACTCACCCTGTCCCATTTAGCATCCTAATGGTACTCCCTTAACTGTCTGTGATTTCGTTCTGAGGCTAAAACTTTCACAGCAGGACTGTAAAGCACAATGATGGACACTTCCTGTAGTTTTACAAGCCTAGTTATTATGAGCAATTTTTAAGTGATCATAATCACTAGGTAAGTTGTTCTAAGAGTCTACTCTTTAGCATGTATTAGAAGGCTCTCTGGGGTGAAGATATGAGCTAGGGTTAGTATTTTGGACTTTTTAAAATACAGTCAGAAAGATAAAATAAAGAGCTGGCGTAAGTGTTTAGCAGTTTAGAATTTGCACATGATACCGTGTAATGCACTGTTCTACTGTTGCACAGATTCCAGCTTGTATCTTTTATGCAGCAGATCCACAGCACAGCTTCTCATTTCTGATTAATATTCAAGGATAATAATAAACATAAGGAAGTCTATGATTGCAAAAGTCTATATACAAGTAAATGATTTCGAACACAATGTACTGAAACACAGATGAGTCACACTAGCAAAGTAAATGATTTATGGTTCTAACTTAATTTTCCAAAATGGTGATTTATTGATTTGCAATACTTAATTGTTTCCATGGGAATATTTAAAAACTAATTGTTAATTCAAGCAAGTTATAGCAGAATTTTCTAGCTAGCTCTGAATTATTTTAATCTATCCATGTAAACATGTATTCTGTTTGCAATTGTTTTTTTTAAAGAGGGCTACATTTCTAAGAAAACTGCCCAGTTGGTGTGTTAAGCAGCCCAAAAACTGTTAAAGGCCCAATTCTTCCATGTATATGTGTGCCTTACATTATCCATGCATGCTAAGGAATGGAACAACAAAACAAAAGGAGATGGTACACTGTTATAACATTTACAAGACTGCCATATCAACAAATGTCTTAGGCCTGGTCTACACTGTATCAGAAGGTCAAAGTAAGATACACAACTCCAGCTACATAAATTATGTAGCTGGAGTTGATGTATCTTACATAGCATTTCCACACCATTCACACAGCGGGAGTCCCAATGGGAGCAAACACTCCCATTGGCTTCCCATACTCCTCAGGAAGAGCAGGAGTACCAGCATTGACAGGGGCACCCTTTAAATTCAATCTAGTAGGTCTGTGCTACACGTGCTAAATCTGCATTGCCAATCTTCATGCTTGCAAAAAGACAAACATCTGCCCAAAGAGACTCAGATCTGCTCTAAATATCACAAGTTCCCCAATACATAGCTCATTTTAAAAGGTTTCAACAGGACTTTGCTCATTGTCTCAAAGTTAATGGAATTCACTTAAGTGTAAGCATGCTTTGCAGGCCTGCAGCCTAAGCCACTTTCTATCCCATGGCACCCTGAGCCCAAGGCCAGGAGCCACCAACCCCAGCTAGCTCTAATCTGTCTGGGAAGAATGGCTAAGTGCACAGGACCATTAGAATCAGGGGAATGCAAAGGGCACCTTTCCTCCAAACTTTGTCAGCTGCACAGAGTATTCTTCAGACAGAGGATCTGACCATGTGATTAATTTGCACCTAGATTCCATTCCATTGATAATCTAGGGCAGCAACTTAACACAAAAAACAAGAAGCCAAGAACCACAGTTGTGTTCAAGCTTCCTATTTATTCTGAAGGGTGTTGATACCAAAATAACACTCTAATCACATCACTAATTATAGTGTCTGAAGAACTGCAAGAGCTGCCTTATACAGAATTTTCATAAAGTGAGAGAAGGATGATCTAAAACAGCATTTTCCCTATTAAGCAGAAACACTTAATATTATCCATTATGATTTTTCTCCCTCAATAGAAGTATTCATCATTGCCTTTTGCAAAGCTCACAGAATTAAATGCATGGTAAAAAAATAAAGGCAGCAATTTATACACATACATTAGTAATGGTACATCTAAACTACAGGTTGGACCTCGCTGGTCTGGCACCTTCAGGACCTAAGCTGTCCTGTTGGCTGCTCCACTCCCAGTCTCCTCTCCCTCGCACTTCCTGCCCTGCTATTGGCCCAGCTAACACTAACCTGGCACGGACTCCGCATCCTGCTGCCCACACACTAGCCCAAAGTCTCCCGGAGTTCCCAGCCAAGACAGCCTGGCCACTGCTGGCAGCGCTGCCACAGTCTGTTCCTCAGGGTTCCTGGGCTGGGGCCACCCAGCCACCAACAATCCTCACTGATGCCGGAGATTCCGTGGCTGGGACTGCCCAGCCACACCACACCGCTGCTAGGGCTGGCCCTGCTGCCACTGAAAACACCCTGGGGTTCCCCAGCTGGGGCTGCTCACCTCTGCCAGCCCCGCTTCAGTTGGGGGTTCAAAGGCCAGGGCTGCCCAATCCAATCCCACTGCCGTCAGAGGTATCCTGGGGTTCCCAGATGGGGCCACCCAGCCACCGGAATCCCTGCTGCATCTGGGAGTTCCTCAGCTGGGACCAGGATTTCCTGGCTGCCTGGCCCAGCTGACTCCAGGGGTTCATCAGCAGGACAGGAGCTTCCCCGGCCGCTGCTGGCTCAGACAGAGCTCCCAGCCCCACATTCTCTCAGCTGGCTCCCGCTCCCACTTTCATTCTGCAACATCTATGGCCCTTCCAGGCCACAGATGTTGCCAGACCAGAGAGTCTCAGATTTGGAAGGTTCAACCTGTACTGCCAGTTCTTAGGGCTCTATTGGAGAGCAATAAGCCATGGTCTTCAGTTTTTGCTGGAAACAAGAAAGGCCCCAATCCTGCAAAAACTTACACGTGCTTAACTTTGATTTTAACTTCAGCATTGAACACAACTGTGATCCATTACATCCAGACAATGGGTTAGCATTTTGAGGTAGGTGCACAAAACAATTTTTTGTTGCCATCACCAAATATAACCAATTCCTTTCCCCTGGAACCGTACCCCAATGCATAGGACTGCATAGGATTTTGGGGAGTGGTACTGAGATGATTTGGAGGTAAAGCCCAAATGTAATGGACATGTTTTATAAATAAGTTGAATCAAGTTTTTTGTTCCCTTTCTTATGCTCCCTCTTATAGGAGATATATACTTGCTGCTTGTCATGGGTTATATCATAGTTGCCAACGTATAAAAATGCTTTACAAAGAACAATAGTTAAGGGACCATTTGTCTTCCAGCCACTGGAGGATTTTTACTTTATGAACATTAACTGCTGAATTCTCACAACTTCTCTGAGAAGTAAATATGATTCTCACAGTTACATAGGTTGAAAAACTGTGGCAAAATACTTGAAGTCGAAAGATTTGACATTTTTGAAAATCAGGGTACTTCTTCAGGTGCCTAACTTCAGGCACTCTCTTGAATATCCTGACCTTGTAGATTGTGAAAGGTGCCAGAATACTGACACCCAAAGCCCTTTGTTCTTGTTAATAAATCACTCTGCCTATGTATGGAACAAAGCCAAAAGTATTTTTCATCTCCTTTTAATCACATCTTGTCAGTGGATCTCAAAAATAAAAACTGAGCAAGTGCACTTAAAAATGACTGCAGCCAAATGCCTTCTGTACTAGGATGATCATTTATACCATGAAATAATCTTGTTTCCAATTAAAACTGCTGCTGATTATGGCGTAACAGATGCATATCTCTATTTTTGCTTTCTTCATCAAAAAACAAAATCTTTTTTTCCACTATCTTCCCTTATCTTTTTTAACTGCACCTATTGACAGTAAGGATGGTCTCAGATTTCAGAGCTAGCACCAAGAATCTGCATTGCAGTTAGTCAAACTGTTCTCTTTGCACCAAAGACCAGGCAAAGTAAGAGCCACCATCTTTTCTGGGAGAAGGATGAGCCCCTAGCTTTGCATCCAACCTAGGGAGAAATAGTGATCCCACTGAAGTCAATAAAGTGAAGTGCACTAAGGCAGTATTTCTGAAAGTGTTCCATGGAATCACTGTCAGAAACACATTAACTGACCTCCTCAGTTTGTTTATTTACCGGCACCATTGCCATGGAGTCTCGCAGCTCCCATTGGCTCAGTTTCATCCTTTGCAGCCAAGAGTGGTGGCCCAGCCCATATCGCTTCCTGCGGCTCCTCTTGGCTGCAAAGGATGAAACAGAGCCAATGGGAGCTGCGAGGCTCCATGGCCATGGTGCCGGTAATAAACAAACCAGGGTGGCCAGTTAATGTGTTTCTGAGAGTGATTCCGCGGAACACTTTCAGAAACACTGTACTAAGAAATTCAGGCATTGCAATGCTGAACATCACAGCACTTAACTTTTAGGTGCCTTGAAAATCACAGGAACAATTGGATCCCCAAAGGCTGTGTTAGGCACCTAACTTCCCTACATAACGAATGGGGAGAAATAGGCAACTAATAATGGAATGCACAAAAGTCAGTATGCCCTTGGGGAGTTACTGAAGCTATACATGGGAGATGCTGTTATGCTAATCCCCACCCTTTCTCAGAGATTGGTGCCAAAGTCCAGGCCAACTGCCTAACTCTACTAGTGATTCACAATAGAAACCCCTCTTCTGGCTTAAGCACCTATGTAGTTTCTTGCAGGAACATATTAGATGCTTGCCTTTTTCTATACAAGGAGCAGGACATGGCCAGAGAGAGCAAGCGTGATTGGCTCTGTAGTCCACTGATTAGAGTATGAGCTTGGGGGGAAAAGCAGTCTCTGGGTCAAATCTTCCTTTTCCTGCCACTCTTTCCTTATTTAGTCACACTGGAACAACTTCAACAAGAGATACTGAAGGAACCCTCACATCAGAATACCCCACAGTTCAGTGATTAGAGCACTTCCCTGAGAAATGGCAGATACCCATTTTGATCCTTTCGCCCCTTCAACTCAGGTCTCCAATATCCTAGCGGAGTTCTCTGAACAATGGGCTGAAAGTTATAAGATGGGTTGCACCAGCACCTGCATCATCTCCTCCGGCCAGAGGCCAATGCAGCCAGAACCTTGTCAGTTTGCCTACCAGGTGAATTAGGTGACTGAATGTCTTTCTTTCCCCGAGTCTTTGGCAGCATATCAGCATCTAGACACTTACAGAGGAATCACTGCATATGCCCAAAGTTAGAATCTTAGGTTCCAAGTAAGTTTAGATGCTGACATCTAGGCTGAGGAGCATTTGTTCCCACAAGGAATTCCTTGGGAGTATTCATGAGGAGACATCCAAGGCTGAGGAAGCTATTCAACTACAGAGGACTACTAGCACACCACGGGGAGAGGAGGAGACAGCTCTCTCATATGGATGACACTGACAGCTGGTTACTTCTGGAAGCAGGCAATGCTCTGCTCCTGCTCCCAACCTTCTCTCCCAACCCCGCCCCATGGTGCTGGAGAACAATTACACTGTCCTGGAAACAAGAGATTAGAATATCAGCTTGTGGGGGGAGCCGTCAGTTCCTGGATCAAATCTCCCTGTTCTGGCCACTTTTCCCTTATTCTTCCATCTAAGATGGAGGAGGAGAAGCCATGTACTTGCAAGCCTGGGAGATCTTCAGCTGCCTTTCCCAAGAGGAAACTTAGGGTAGTGGAGATTGGAGGCTTTCTTCTGCGGGGGAGGGGGATGGAGGTACCCATCTGTTGCCCTGACATGGCATCCTGGGAGGTATGCTGCCTGCCAGGGGCCTATATCTGAGATGTTATGGAGGGATTATTGAAGATTATCTGGCCCTCTAACTACTACCCCATGCCTCTCATACATGTGGGCACTAATGATACTATGAGGTATGACACTGAGCAGATCAGAAGTGACTACAGGACTCTGGGGGTTTTAGTGAAGGAGTTTGATGCTCAGGTGGTGTTCTCTTCAATCCTTCCACAGGTAGGGGACAAGGTAGAGACAGACGCATCCTGGAGGTGAATGCCTAGCTGCAAAGATGGTGCCAGGAGGGCTTTGGCTTCCTTGAAAATAGGATGTTGTTCCAGGAAGAAGGACTGCTAAGACGAGAAGGGGTCCACATATCAAGGAAAGAGAAGTGAATATTTGGACACAAACCGATTAACCCAGTGAGGGGGGCTTTAAACTAGGTTTTACAGGGACAGATAACCAAAGCCCACAGGGAAGTCATAAACATGGAGAAGTGAGATGAGAGTCAGAAATTGTGGAGGGGAGGAGCATGGGCTATAAAGCAGGGGTAAAGGAGAGAAAGATAGAATTAGGGGGCAAAATCAAATCAGTATCTTATTTGTCTGCATACTAGTGCAAGAAGTATGGGGAATAAGCAGAAAGAATTAGAAATGCAAGTAAATAAACACAATTATCACCTAGTTGTCATAACAGAGACATGGTGGGGTAACATGCATGACTAGAATATCGGTATAGAAGGGTACAGCTTGCTCAGGAAGGACAGTCAGAGAAGAAAGTTAGGAAGTATTGCCTTATATATTAAAAATGAATACACTTGTATTGGAGTTGAGATGGAAATAGGAAATAGACTTGTTGAGAGTCTCTGGGTAAGGATAAAATGGTTAAAAAACAAGGGTGATGTCATAGTAGAAGTCTACTACAGACCACCTAAGGAAGAAGAAGATGTGGATAAGGATTTTTTTAAAAAGCAGCTAACAACATCATCCAAGACATAAGACTTGGTGGTGATGGGGGATTTCAACTATCCAGACATCTGTAAAGAAACACAACAGGAAACAGATTATCCAACAAGTGAACCTATTGGAGACATTTTTTTTTTATTTCAGAAGGTGGAGAAAGCTATTAGTGGAGAAGATGGTTTAGATTTGATTTGATTTGAACAAATAGTTGAGAAGTTGAAAGTGGAAGGTAGCTTGGGTGAACGTGATCATGAAATGATAGAGTTCATGTTTCTAAAGATGGGTAGGAGGGAAAATAGCAAAATAAAGACAATGGATTTCAAGAAGGCAGACTTTATCAAACTAAGGGAGTTTGGTAGATAGGGTCCCATTGGAAGTAAGTCTAACTGAAAAAAACATTTAAAGAGAGTTGGCAGTTTTTCAAAGAGATATTATTAAGGGCACAAAACTAAACTATCCCTCTGCATAAAAATGATAAGAAATATGGCTTAATCAGGAAATCTTAAATTATCTAAAATAAAAAAGGAGTCCTATAAAAATGGAAACGAGGTCAAATTGCAAAGGATATATATAAACAAATAACGTAAGTATGTAGGACCAAAATTAGAATGAGGAAGGCACAAAATGAACAACCTAGGAAACTATATACCAATCAGCTTAACTTCTGTGCCAGAAAAGATAATGGAACAAATAATTAAGGAATTTATCTGCAAATATCTGAGAGATAATAAGGTGATACGTAACAGTCAGCAATGATTTGTAAAGAACAAATCATGTCAAACCAATCTGATAGCTTTCTCTGATAGAGTAACAAGCCTTGCATTTAAGGAGGAAGCAGCAGATGTGGTATATCTAATCTTTAGTAAAGCATTTGATTCAGTCTTGCATGACCGTCTTCTAAATAAACTAGGGAAATATACCCTAAAAGGGGATACCATAATGTTAGTGTATAACTGTCTGAATAACTATTCCCAGAGAGTAGTTGTCAATGGTTCACAGTCATGCTAGAAGGGCATAACAAATGGAGGCATAAAAAACACTCTTTTAAAATTTGTGGATGATAACAAACTGGGAGGGATCGCAAATGTTTTGGAGGATCAGATTACAATTCACAAGATCTAGACAACCTGGAGAAATGGTCTCAGGTAAACAGGATGAAATTCAATCGGGACAAATGCAAAGTATTCCAGTTAGGAAGGAACAGTCAGTTGCTTACCTACAAAATGGGAAATGACTGTCTAGGATGGCATACTGCAGAAAAGGATCATAGTGGACCACTAGCTAAATATGAGTCAACAGCAAGAGACTGCTGCAGAAAAAAATCAGTCTTGGATGTATTGAGATGAGTGTTATAAGCCAGATATAAGAAGTAATTCTTCCACTCTACTCTGAGCTGATTAGGCATCAATTGCAGTGTCCAGTTCTGGTGACACAATTCAGGAAAGATGTGGACAATTTGGAGAAAGTCCAGACAAGAATAACAAAAATTATTAAAAGTCTAGAAAACATAACCTATAAGGAAAAACACAAATAATTGGGTTTGTTTAGTCTGGAAAAGAGAAGATTGAGAGGGGACAGGATAACAGCTTTGAACTATCTAAAAAGTTGTTACAAGGAGAAGGGAGAAAAAATATTCTCCTTAACCTCTGTTGGTAGAACAAGAAATGGGCTTAAATTACAGCAAAGGGGGCACTACTTCCCATATTTTTATTTGAACATAAACATTCTGGGCCAAATTATGCCGCAAACTAGGAATTATATGTCAGTGACAGATTATAGACTCAGTCAACAACATTCAATTTATTAAGTAATTCCAAAAACACCCAACAAAATGGAAATGGATAAGTAAAGCAAAATGCATATTTACATTATCTCTGTGGAATAATGTCACGGTTCAGGGCATCTCCACATGTATTTCCCCTCCATGGTTCAGTAAGGGCATCCACTCTTCACTTCCAGCTCTCCAGCCAGTGCCTTTCTTGAGTGTAGATGTGTCTCCCTCACTTCTGAGTACAGTATTCCCTGGTTGCACCATTCCCCAGGCTTCACTGTGTATTTCCCACACCAACAGATTGCCCAAGATCACTTGCTAGCTTTTTCTCCAAAGACTGATAAGAGAATAATCATCATCACACAACACATAGCAGTACCTATGCAAGCCTATTTTATCCTTAAGATTAAACACATTATAGATAAAACATTCAAAACAATAAAGAACCTCCACACATGCTAATAAGTGTACTTCAATTAACCCCAACCCTAACATGTATTCTAGCAATTCCAGTCCTTCCAACTCTGCCCTAAGAATTGGGGCCTTCTATAGGCCAGGGGTCCTGTTCAAGAAGAGGAGGTGTAAACAATTTTAAACCATTTCTTCATCTGTTGGTCACTGGAGACTCCAACTTGAACTAGTATATGTTCATAGAATCGAGGGACAGGAAGGGGCCTTGAGAAGTCATCTAGTTCAGTCCCATGCACATATGGAAGGACTAAGTATTATTTAGGCAATTCCCAACATGTGTTTGTCTAGCCTGCTATTAAAAATCTCCAGAGTTGGAGATTTCACAATTTCTCTAGGCATTTTATTCCTTGCTTAAACATTCTGACAGTTAGGAAGCTTTTCCTAATGCCCAGCCTGAACTTCCCTTGCTGCAAGTTAAGCTCTCTTTGTTCTGTCATTGGAGGTTAAGAACAATGTAGCCCCCCCCCCCCACACCAATAGTCTTTTATGTGCTGGATAATTGTTATGGCTCCTCCCAGTCTTCACTTTTCCAAACCAAACAAACCCAGTTTTTACACTTTTCCCTCATAGGTCATGTTTTTTAGACATTTAAACATGTTTGTTGTTCTTCTCTGGTCTTTTTCCAATTTGTCCACATCTTTTCTGAAATATGGTGCCCAGAAATGAATCACCCACAGAGCTGGCACCTGTTCATGGAACTACATACAATTCCACATTACCACACGCAGAATTGCATTTTTAATACAATTGCCCCCAAAAGGTATTAACATAATTCAAAATTTAGCTTACATCAATAAAGTTGATCGGATCAGGTTGGTGGAGCAGATTGCAAGTAATGGCACGAGGAAAAAAATACAAACAGCAGCTGGGCCATCTCGGGTTCCTAAGCTACAAAGACATGAAGCTCTGCTTAAGCAGAATTTAGGAATTATACATAGCAGGTACATTTCCCTGCCGTGTTATTTTAGGAATTCCACATATATAGGTAGCTCTCCTCTAACTTGTCTTAGGAGCCTTAGATAGTAGCTACCTCTCCTGTAAGCATCCCCTTGACTCCCAAAAGCAGTGATTCCTCCCCCCTTCCTCCAGAGAAGATGTTAATGGGGGAAGGTCTCCCCAAATGTTTGTTCTGTCTTCTGTCCAGAATCACAAGGAATTGCCCTCCCCTCTTGCCTCCTCTGGTTCTTTGCTTTAAAATTAGGATTAAGGCAGAAAAATATCAACTCCCTCCTGGGGGGCTGGGGGAAGATAGAAACAACAAAGGTATGTTAAAGAAAGGGGAAAAGTGAGCCAGCAGTAGGTGAGAGAAGGCAGAACATCAGCCATTTTTCTTGGATTTATGCAATACCTGAAGCATATGGTGTTTTTTCAGAAAAATAATTCATGCAACCATTTGCATTGTTGTAATTCACATAACACAAATACCAGTATCTTTTTCCATAGTATAAACCTAGTTGGACCAAAAAATCACCTAGGTCTCCCAAGGACTATCTAAAGTTGTGAAGCATTCAAACTCCCCTGTTGTGCACCCATAGTAGAATAGGACCCAGTGATAGTCCTTGTAGTCTCCTGAGCAAAAGATTGTGCATGACTAATGTTGCTACTGACACTATATTTGTCAGAAGGGTCATGCTCATGGTTCCATCCCTCTGCCCACTAACAAGCATAGCTGGCTCCGTGGGACAGCATAATGCAGTTAGTCCACAGAAGTGAGCCAACAGCCTGTGTGGGCCCTGGGCAAAGGCAGGGGTTGCTACCAGCAGGGACGGGGTCTCAGGCAGAAGGGGTAGCCCTCAGAGCCACATGGAGCGCAGTGCTCCAATGGCGATCTAAAGGGCCTAGGGCTCCAGTAACTGAGCTGCTACTGCAGTAACTGGGAGCCCCTTTGAATCTCTGTATCATGGGGCAATTGCCCCTTTGCCTTCCACCCACTTTAAGTGGGCCTGAATCCATGGGTAATCTCATAGCCATATGCCTTTCTTTACTACTGGAAGTATCAATGAGGCAACTTTCACTGGGGCTGTGTGGCTCCAGAACAATCCCTAATGCAGGCTCCAGTAGTGTGATAAGCCCATAGAGCGCTCCACAGAGTGATGAATTAAATGCCAGATTAAATTTTGGAGTTTGCTCCTTTTCGCTAAGTTCTATGAAATGAGGTTGTACTGTATTTGCACAGAGTTTTGTGTCAGTCTCTACATAAATGTTTTGATTCTTGAAGATTTTGCATTGTGCTTACAGAAATACAGGTCCGATGTTAAAATGTTATGTGTGGGACAACTGCCTGCCTAAGGCTTCATTTTATTCATCTTGGGTTAAGACATTGCTACATCTACACTTCAATGCTATTTCCGGATACTGGAGTATCTCGAAATAACTATCCCACGTTTTAACAGCAAGCCTGTTATTTCAGGCTTGCTATTCCAATGTCCCTGAAAGTAGGAATAAGAGATCCTCCAGAAAAGGGCTTTATTCCGGAGGATCACGCCAGTCTAGACGCTTTTTTCCGGCTTTTCCCCAAGCCGGAAAAAAAGTGGCGGACATGTTTATTTAAATCCGCGGGGGATATTTAAATCCCCCACGGATTTCCCTATTCTGACTTACCTGCTTTGCATGTCTTTTCCGGAATTTGGGGCCAGTGTAGACGTAGCCCCTAAGTGTTAGACCAAGAGACCATGTAAGGAAATCACCAAGAACAATTTTTTTCTTAGATTTATAGATAAGATCAGAAGGTTCCATTATGATCATCTAGTTCAGGGGTTCTCAAAACTCATTACACCATGATGCCCCTGTGATGATAAAAACTGGTACACAACCCCAAGCCTGAGCCTGCTTGAGCCCTGCTGCCCTGGAAAGGGAGCAAACTCAAAGCCCAAGGGTTTTGCCCCAGGCAATGGGGCTAAGGCTTCATCTTCAGTAGTGTGTGGTGGGTCTTGGACTTTAGCTCCAAACCCCAAGTCTAATGTCAGCCCTGGCAACACTCTTAAAATGGAGTTGTGACTTACTTTGGAGTTCTAACCCACAGTTTGAGAACTGCTGAGCTAGTGTGATCTTCTACATATACAAGCTACAGATTTTACCCAATTATTTCAGCACAAAGCACCATGACTATGGAGAGTGTATCACATACTTCAGTAATCCTTTCCAACGGTTATTTATTCTCACTTTGTAAAATGTACATCTTATTCCCATTTTGAGCTCCGCTGCATTCTGTTTTGTGCCTTTTTCTGCTAGATTGAAGAGTCCTATACTATATCTATTTATCTATTTAATACACTGGGGAATGTATCATGGAAAAATTTATCTTCCCCCAAAATATAGTGAACATGATTTATAATACAGTACAATTAAATACATTAGGTGAATTTACTGTGTGTACATATGTACCATGTATTTTAGAGAGTTTCGTTGGTTTGTCTGTTTGATTAAGAACTCCTCCTAAATGGTAAGAGCTAGGACCACCAAATTCAATACATAGCTTCCTCTTCTTATAACTTAAAAAGCAATATAAGGGATTGGTTGTGCTAGGAAAAAAGGGATATGCCTGGAATGGGATTGCTTCTCATAAAACAAAACAAACAGACAGGATCACCAAGTACAGTCCTCAATATTGACATAACTGATCAAATGTTTAAAGATACTGAACCAAGATGATCTGGAAAAATAGGATGAACCTGGAATAGGATTTTTTCTCAACAAACCTTACAGAAAAGAGAAAATGGAAAAATTTGGAGTAGTGCTCTGTTTTGGCATTGCTAAATCAATGGTTAAGATTTGAAAACTAGAAGACAATGTTATTGGAAACCAAATTGACTGTAGCTCTTTTTTGTTAAAAATAGTGAATGATAAGAGTTTATGGGGATGAAGTAAAAGTACACTTTATGGAATTTTCATTTTAAAAAATTACTGGAATTAAGTTCACAAAAATAACACTGTATTTTTGAAAAAAATAAACATTTCAATAAAGCATGTATATTTTCTTTTCACTTAAAAAAATGAGTTTAGGACCCAAGCAATGCCGGGTAAATCTGTCAGTATATACATAAATGAGTGAGCAGAATTGTAGTAGTTTTGAATACTGAATGAATTCTAATATGGATTTAACAATGTCAAGTGAGTCAGCCATTGCTGTCATCAACAACAAAGTGTGTGTCACCACCTAATTTAATTAGGGCTAGAACATATTTTAAGGCTTATATTTAATGACTACGCACCATTAAAATAATGAATACAAGCAGAAGATAAACAAAAAAACTGTCAAGTACATTTATTTTCGATGCTTAACTGTTCCTTCCTTTGTCACAATGGAAGACACTGGAAACATGCATTCTGTTTTTTAAAGGTTCCTTTTACAAGGAATAAAATAATCTACAATGTATTCAGGAGGCTGGCAATACTACAGTGTTGTCCATTTCACAAAGAGAGATGAAAAACATAAAGCCTGTAATACAGAGAGCATAATGTTAGTGAGTGAGAATTGCTATAACAATCCATGGGTCAATTCCCGAGCTAAAATGAAGTGAAAGCTTGGAGCCCCTGAAGGGGGACTGTGTAACACTGTTATGCACTGCAGAGCACTGCTCAGTGGTAGTCTCTATGTGGGGTTATACAAGGAAAGAGGAAAAAAGAGTAAAACTGTGAATGGAACAGATGAAAAGTAGGTGTGTGACCTGAATCTAAAAATATAGTTGGTTATATTTCAAAGGACTTGACTGGATGCTGTGAAATAAATCTGCCTGGAGAAAAAGATCACTTATTTAAAGCAATAGAATTGGCAGAAGTGGCTGGCCCCTGTAATTAAATAAGGTAGATTGCCCCTGTACCAGAGCTCCTCTAGCTCACACTGGCTACAGAGTTTTTGTGCAAAAACAGGTGTTTTTGCACAAAAACTCGCGGCACGTCCACACCTCAAGCACTTTTTTGCACAAATAAAATGAGAGAATGGAGGGTTTTTTCTGGTGTAGGTATTCCTCCTTCTACAAGGAATAACTACTTTTTGCGCAAGAATTCTTGCGCAAAAAGGTGTATGTGTATGGGCAACAGGGTTTTTTTGCACAAAAACAAGAAAGAGGAAAAAGCACAGTGCCCTGGTGGCCATTCTGTGGATAGCTATCGGTGCTTTCTTTCAAGAGAGCATCCATGCAATGTGGACGCTTTCTTGCGCAAGAAGCCTGTAGTGTAGACATAATGGGTATGTCTAGACTACATGGCTCCGTCAACAGAGCCATGTAAACTAGTTTACCCGGCATAGTCACCCGGATCTGTCAGTTGGGGAAGCCTTTGCCAACCAATCCGTTATGCCTCGTGAAACGAGCTTTACAGGATCAGTCGGCAAAGGCTTCCCAAGCTGACAGATCCGCATCTAGACTGCCACGCTGTGCCGGATCAGCTGGCCATGTTTATTTTAATGAAGCAGGAATTATTTAAATCTCCACTTCTTTGACTATGCCGGGTAACCCATTGACGGAGCCATGTAGTCTAGACATACCCTAAGTGTGATCTTTCTGATTTTTCAAATTTGGCCAGACAACTTTGGCAAATGGAAAGAAGTTTGTGTGCGATAAAATAACACAGATGCTTATACAGGTAGGCACCGACTCTGTGGGTGCTCTGGGGCAAAAGTACTCATGGGAAAAAATAGTGGGTTCTTAGCACTCACTTACAGCCAGCTTCCTTTGTATCCCCAACACCTCCTGCCTGCAGGCAGTCCCACCATTCAACTCCTTCCCCTTCCTCTCAGTGCTTCCCATCCCTCACAGATGAGCTGTCCCAGGGCAAGCATGAGGCACTTGGAGGAAGGGGGAGGAGTAGAGACAGTGCACGCTCAGAGAAGGGGACAGAACAGGATGGGAAGAGGCAGGGGAGTGGTAGGAAGGGAGGAACCTGGGGTTGAGCACTCCCAGGGCAAGGAAGAATCTGTCACACACAATATAGAGAACATCATTATAAACTCAAAACTCCTCTACAGTTACCACACACTCATAGTTCTTGCAGCACTTTTAGAAATCACACATAGCTGAAAGGTGACTTAGAATACACCAGCTTTCAAGGTTTAAGTTGCTTAGATAAATTCTTTTAAAGCAAAATTTTGAGGCAAAGAAAAGTCTCTGTATACTTCACCCCAGTATATGTGAAGACATTTCTCAAATAAACAACAGATACATCTTTAAGATCCATGTAACTTAAATCCGTAATCAATTTGTGATTTGTTTTAAAGAGCTAATAATTGCTTCATTCACATTCTAATAAACTGTACGTGATAAATGCATTTAAACACTGCCTCTCCTGTTATTTCAAATTCTATTGGAAGGCTGGACAATCATTTGTCAATGACAAAACATTATTCAAAATCTAATCTCATTTTCAAAGATTTGTACTGCTAGATGACAGATATGACCAAAGATTTGTTTTAAAAGTCCAGTGATAAGGCCAGTATGTTTGTTCCTCCTTTTTGATGCATGCCCTGTTCTGAATTGAATGAATGGGTGGAGAATGGAAACCAGAAAACTCCAACATTTGAATGTGACAGGTCCATGAACCACATTTCCTATGTATCCACGCTAATATAAATAGCTGAATACAGACATGCAAAGCAATATATCCATCCTGAAACTTACAACCTGAATAATGAAGAAAAAATGTCATTAAACACTGGAAATTACAAAAAAAAAGTTAAAATGTTGTGAGCAAATGTGTTCACACCCTAAACATTATTATAATAGCCTTTGTACTAATATGCTTTGTGAAGTATCATCTGAAAATTAATAGTAGGGAAAAGCATTTGTAGCAACATCATATATGAAGTTATGTTGAAGGCACATGTTTAAACTGACATAGCCACAATTAAGTAGAATTGGTCATACAAACCTCTCTTAAACAAAGGGATATATTTTCCCTCTGTTTGCATACAAACGCAGGCAGTCAGGGTTATGTCTAGACTACATGCCTCTGTCGCCAGAGGCATGTAAATTAGACTACCCGACATAGTCAATGAAGCTGGGATTTAAATATCCGGGCTTCATTAAAATAAAAATGGCCGCCGCGCTATGCCAGCTCAGTTGATCGTTGACCCAGCATGGCAGTCAAGACGTGGATCAGTCGACAGGGAATGCCTTTGTTGACTGCTCCCTTATGCCTCATGAAACGAGGTTTACAGGAGTGGTCAACAAAGGCTTCCCCTGTTGACTGATCTTCATCTTGACTGCCCTGCTCTGCCGATGATTAGCTGAGCCGGCACAGTGCGACGGCCATTTTTATTTTAATGAAGCCAGGGATATTTAAATCCTGGCTTCATTGACTATGTCGGGTAGTCTAATTTACATGCCTCTGACAACAGAGGCATGTAGTCTAGACATACCCTGCGAGAGCAAAAAATGAAAGAAAAAAAAGGAAATATGTATTTCAGCATACACAGGTGAAAAGAATCAACTTCTTCCCCCATCAGACTCCAGGTCTCCTTACTCTCAGCTGAAAAGAATGTTATCTAGATGTTCAGGAAAACCCATCTCAAAGGGTAATTAAACTATAAAAGTGAGGTGACAAGCAGTTGTACCTTTATCCTCCTAGAGGGGCAATGGCCCTAGTATAGCTGTACTGCCCATGTGAGGTCTGGACAGTGCTAATCACATGTTTTGGGGGGAAATTTGGGACCAGGAGTGTGCTGGTGAAAGCCAGAGTGTAACTAGAGTGTGCCATCAAGCTGCAGTGACACCGACATTCAGGGTGTTACCTGCATGCTGGCAGGCTGACTATGAGTGGCCCAGTTGGGAGCTACAAGGATGAAGCATTATGAGACACTCAAGGTTACATATAGGGGAGACACAGTCCCTCACTGGTCGGAAAGGACTTCGCATCATCAGCCACATAGTTTTAATTTATTTTTTAAACACCTGATTCTGCCCCCTTACTCAATTTAGTAACCAAAGGCATTATTCATAGTGTACTACTTAGGATGAGTAAGGAGAACAGAATTAGACTCTTAATCAATTATAAATTAAATATGCATTTTCTATTGTTTTTAAGTCTTGACATACCAGATCAACTAATTGCTTTAATTTTCTATTATCCAATACTGAGTGGAGACAAGGTGGCTCATTTCTTTGCAAAGTAAGGATCCTATCCTGGCAGGTATTCAGTACCCTCAGTTCCCACTAAAATTGCACATTGTTTTTCCTATGACAGCTCCCTTAGGCTTTGCTATGGAAGAGTAGGCAGCGAACTAGGTCCATGGTATCAGATGAGTATTGGCTTGTGTGCACAGGCAGAGCAGATGCAAAAGAACTGAGGAGAACTAGGGAAAGAAGAGTTAGGAAAGAATGTACGTTAACATGTTATTTCCTGTCTGCTAGCCACGTTAACATGTTATTTCCTGTCTGCTAGCCACGTTAACATGTTATTTCCTGTCCACTAGCCACCTTTTCTAACTGCACAATTACTTGGATGAGAAGAGATTTGGGGCCAGAATGTGGGCTGATTTACACCTTCTATATACCACTGACTTCATGGTGTTGCCTGGCATGCAAGTAAGTAAAAAGGTAGGATCCAGCCATCTCAGTTCAGTCCTTTTATTAGGCACTGAGAGGATTGCCTAGTTTGAAAGCCAATTGATATATTTCTACATTTTACCTGGCAGACTTAGGTGAAGGAATGGCTGGTATCAGTGTTTCTGCTGCATTTGGAGGTTTTATAGACATTAGAATCTCTCCGCACTATTTCTCACACAACGCTGAATTCAGTGACTTGTAACAAAATAACAGCTCTTGTCTTCAAGCTGAAGAATATCTGGAGCCAGAGAAACTCCAACTGTTTCAGAGGATTTTAATAACAGAGGGCTAGAGTCTGCCACCCTTATTCATGCTAAGGAGTGCCTTACACTGTAAATAGTTCCATTTTTTTCACAATGGGATTTATATGTACAGGAAGTGCTCCGTAAGTAAAGGTGGCAGAATCTGGTCTGTCATATAAACCCTTTGCTACCTCCTAAACTACATTTACATTTTCTAGGATATGATTAAAAACTGGAGACAATCTGCCAAAGACAGTTGAAGTTTAAATACATGTTATTGCCGCTTGTTATTTGTAAAGATTACTGAATGGCATAACCTTTAAAAGTAGAAACCAGCCAACATTTTCAAATAATCTGGACAGTAAGTATACAGACATTACATACTTCTGCAACAGAAAAAGAACTTTCTTCTGTTTACATGATCAGTTGATACAAATGTTGTAAAAAAAATCTCATACTGCTGTTGTGCAGGATTAAAATGGCTGTAGTGTTGCATATGTTATGTTATTCTTGTAACAAATGCCTTTAGCTCAGCCCCACAATCATGATTCTAAGGAACTGCATCCTTCTCAGAGGAATGCAGGGAAGAAATCAGGGATTCAGGGCTTGTCTTCACTACCACGGTAAATCAGCACCACTGCCATCAATGCAGCAGCATCAAGTTAGCTGGTCTGTGGTAAGCGCATTAAGCCGATGAGACAGCACTCTCCCCTCAACTTCAATACTCCACCTCAATGAGAGGTGGAAGCTATGTCAGCAGGCAAGTGATTCTCACTGATTCAGCACAGACTTGTAGACGTCAACTTAAGTTACATACCTTACATAACTGAACTAACGTAACTTCCATCAACTTGCACCATTCATGTAGACAGGGCCTTGGGGAATGAACACAACTACAGTTCTTTCCTGTCTCCATATGTTCCCAATGGAGGGAATAATCCACTGAGCAGCTACCTAATCCTGGGCATAGTCTGCTTTTAAATCATCTCCCCATGTTATGCCACATGGTCCTTTTAAGAGATTTTTGTTAGAACATGGGAAAATTATAGATCAGAGATATACAGAAATATACATTAGACAATTGCTCTATTTCCGTGCGGAAAAAAAATTAAGTGCATCCTACCTGATATACCCTAGAATAAATGCCACTGAAAGTAATACAAAATATCTGGTGAAGATTTCACTGAAGGAGGCACATGCTGCCCTTCACTGATATGGTCAGAACACTTACTGCTATTAGCACTTGTATCAGAATACTACAGAGTTAATCCAGCAAGGTTCTTAGCAGAGTCAGCTACCAAGCACTTAATCGCACATGATCTGCTCTTAACTAAAATCCATGCCAAATTCATGTTGAAACTGAATATCTGATAGATTGCACACACATCATTTATATAAAAAGTGCCATTTCCTTGTTGCTTATTTTAACAATAATACCAGAGGTAGGGAAACTGGCTAGGTAGATGTGAAGGTAGCAGAGATATAAGTGAGATTAAAATAAGCTCCCAAAATTCTGGAACGTATGGATAAAATTGAATCCAGATCTACAACTACGTCAGATTTTTCAAACCAAAACCCACCACATTAAGGGTGAGTCTACACAGCAGGGCTTAACTCAAATAAGCTACGCAAACTGAGCTATGTCAGTTGTGTATCTTATTTTGAAACAGCTTATTTCAAAATTGGGAGCATCTACACAGTACTTATTTTGAAATAGAGCACTCTTCCTCCAACTTCCCTTACTCCTCATATAATGAGGGTTACAGGAGTCGGGATAAGAAATCCTCCAGCTTGACAGTATTTTGACACTAATTCAAAATAACTGCCTGTGTAGGCACAGACTAACTTATTTCGGAATAGTGCTAGTTATTTCAAAATAGTGTTGCAGTGTAAACGTAACTACCCTAAGTACTACAAATCCAAAGTCCCCTTTGTGATTTCTGAGCTCTTTTGTTTAGTCAAGCTGTTGTGAATATCCACTAAAAATACTTTGTTCTTTGTAGTTTACTCAACACACTGCAATATGTTAAGGGAACATTTTGTTTTCGAACAACAAATATTTTAACTTAGAATTGCATGGCTCCATAATTCATTACATTAATTTCCATACTGACTGTTTTTTCCCCTAAATATTTACATAAACCATCAGAAAAGGCAGTATTTAACATTTCTCCATCCAGCCACAGCTTGTCTAAGGCCAATGGAATCGCATGCGGTTGCAGAGGGCACTTCCTCAGACCACTCATTCTTGGCAGAAGTAAATGGCTTTTCTGCTGGGTAGCTGACAAATTAACATCTGCCTACATCTCCTATGACATTATCATTTGAACTAAGGAGTTTATGGGAACAAAAAAAGAAAAATAAGTTTATAAAATATTCAGTTTATTTTTCAAACATCAATTTACTCTGAATTTTGAGCAAATATTTGGGTCAGTTGTTGTTTTTCTTAGTTTTATTACTCATCCTTCCTTCGTGGAGATGCACTGTACCTAAAGGAAAGTAAATCCTTTACCAGAGAAGGTAAGAACTATGTAATCAGTAGCCAGTGTAATAATTTCATGGATGGATTATACATCATTTAAGAAAGCAATGCTTCTCTTTTATTTTGTCCTATCTATGTTCTTCAAGTGCGTTCATCACAATCAAATCTGAGGACCTTCAACGGTGCATTTAGTAACATGACTAACATCTTTCAAATGATATGATCTCATTCTCTATCTAGGGTAAAAAGTATGTCTTGTTATGTTACGGTTATTTTGTTTGATTCATAAATATACCTTTTGCCAAGGATTTATGTTAGAAAAAGAAAGGTAAGTGAAATGTACCTAGCTCTTCAACTTGAATATGGTGAGGTTTGTGAAGGTCTTTAATTCCTGCGGGAGTAAAGTCCATAAAACAGTCTGCTTCCCATCTACATGATATTTAGATTTATCATAGAGAGTTCCATTGTTCTGAGGATCATATTTAATAATCAAATCTTCATTTTGGACTTTCAGATGCTCTTTTGGATATATATCCTGGATGCTGGCCATTGAGTGCCTTGTATACAAGGGTTGAGAGGTAGAATATGATTTGAAAACCAATGTAAGGAGTGGATTACAGGATATATGTGCTTGCAGTAGTCTATTGCTGAGGAGATGTGCTATAGCATTCTATAGCAGGTGAAGTTTCTGAAGCACTGAAGGTTTTATGCCCAGCTATATTGCAGTGTTGTAGTCCAGACAAGAAATATAAAGATGTGAATTACTGACCCCAGTTGATTGTCCAGCAAAATGAGTCAGAATTTCTTATCCAGTTGGAGATGACTAAAAGTGTTACTCATGAATCCTACTATGTGAGAGCTCAACATCAGCAAGGAACTAAACTACCAAATTGTATGTGTGTCGGTGTCTCTTCAACCAAAGAAGTTGGCACCATGGCAGCAAACTTTTTAGAGTATTTCCTCTACCCACTAGTATCATCTTTGTCTTGCTCAGATTCATTTCAACCAGTTGTTCTTCATCTATTATAAATCATTAAAAAGGGAATTAAGAACAACCCAGGAAACTACAGAACAGTCAGTTTAACTTCTATGCCAGTAAAGATAATAGAGTAGGTAATTAAGGGATTCATCTGGAAGAAAATAAGGTGATAGGTAACAGCCAGAATGGATTTGTAAAGAACAAATTATTTTGAACCAATCTGATAGCTTTCTTTGATATAACTGCAGATAGGACAACTAGTCTTGTGGATAAGGGAGAAGTGGTGGACATGGTATACTTAGGGTATGTCTACACTACCCCCCTAGTTCGAACTAGGGGGGTAATGTATGCATACCAAACTTGCTAATGAAGCCCGGGATTTGAATTTCCCGGGCTTCATTAGCATAAAGCTACCATTTTTAAAAGCCGGCTAGTGCGAACCCCATGCCGCGCGGCTACACGCGGCACGGACTAGATAGTTCGGATTAGGCTTCCTCGTTCCACGAGGCGTACAGATAGTTCGGATTAGAAGTCTAATCCGAACTATCTAGTCCGTGCCGTGTGTAGCCGCGCGGCACGGGGTTCGCACTAGCCGGCTTTTAAAAATGGCGGCGCCGGCTTTATGCTAATGAAGCCCGGGAAATTCAAATCCCGGGCTTCATTAGCAAGTTCAGTATGCATACATTACCTCCCTAGTTCAAACTAGGGGGGTAGTGTAGACATACCCTTAGATTTTAGTTAGGCATTTGATACGGTCTCACATGACCTTATTATCAATAAACTAGGCAAATACAATTTAGATAGGGCTACTATAATGTGGGTGCATAACTGGCTGGATAACTGTTCTCAGAGAGTAGTTATTAACAGATCACAGTCATGCTGAAAGGCCATAACAAGTGGGGTTCTGCAGTGGTCTGTTTGGGACTGGTTCTGTTCAATATCTTCATCAATGATTTAGATATTGGCATAGAAAGTACACTTATTAAGTTTGCAGATGTTACTAAGCTGGGAGGGGTTGCAACTGCTTTGGAGGATAAGGTCGTAATTCAAAATAATCTGGACAAACTGGAGAAATGGTCTGAGGTAAATAGAATGAAATTTAATAAGGACAAATGTAAAGTACTCCACTTAGGAAGGAACAATCTGTTTCACACATACAGAATGGGAAGTGACTGTCTAGGAAGGAGTAGTGCAGAAAGGGATCTAAGGGTTATAGTGGATCACAAGCTAAATATGAATCAATAGTGTGACACTGTTGCAAAATAAGCAAATATGGTTCTGAGATGTATTAACAGGAGTGTTGTGAGCAAGACATTAGAGAAGTCATTCTTCCACTCTACTCTGCACTGATTGTGCCTCAGTTGGAGTATTGTGTTCAGTTCTGAGCATCACAGTTCAAGAAAGATGTGGAGAAATCAGAGAAGGTCCAGAAAAGAGCAACAAAAATGATTAATGGTCTAGAAAACATGAGCTATGAGAGAATGCTGAAGGAATTGGGCTTGTTTAGTTTAGAAAAGAAAAGACTGAGAGGGAACATGATAGCAGTTTTCAGGTATCTAAAAGGGAGTCACGGGGGGGGGGGGGTGTTCTTGTCCTTTGATGATAGGACAAGAAGCAATGGGCTTAAACAGCAGCAAGGAAGGTTTAGACTGGACATTAGGAAAAACTTTCTAACTGTCAGGGTGGTTAAACACTGGAATTAATTGCCTAGGAAGGTTGTGGAATTTCTATCACTGGAGATATTTAAGAGCAGGTTAGACAGATATCTATCAGGGATGATGTAGACGGTGCTTGGTCCTGCCATGAGGGCTAGAGACTGGACTTAAAGATCTCTCGAGGTCCCTTCCAGTTCTTGTATTCTATGATTCTATGACCTGACCTAGTCAAAGTGCTGGGCCACCATCATGTTGGCAATGATATAGTCAGATGAGTAGAGCTGTGAATCAGCTGCATATTGCTGGCCGTTGGGTTGGTGTCATCTGACCAGTTCACCTAGTACCCTGCATGTAGATATTTAAAAGGACTGGATGGAAAATTGATCCTTGCAGGATTCCACAAGTTAGGAGGGCCTGGTGATGCAGGTGACATTTCTTTGGTACACCCCTTCCAGAAAGAATCAAATAATTGTAGTATATTGCTTTGCAACTCTGCTATCTCTCTCAGATGAAACAGAAATATCTCATGGTCAGCAGCGTCAGATGCTGCAGAGAAACCCAGAAGGATGAGAATGCATGCCCAGCCTCTGTCCATCATTTAGTAGTGCCACTAAGGCCATTTCTGTTCCATGTCCTGAATCCAGACTGTGCCAGGTCTATGTTCATTTAGCTTATTCCTTGACTAGCTTCTCTGTGAGCTTACACTCTATAACCAAACAAGGATAATCCCCCTTTTCCCCTTTGCAGCCAAGACTAACCTGTTTATAATAGTGATAGAAATGTAGTCGTGTTAGTCTGGTGTAGCTGTCTATAATAGTGACACAGACCGCTATACAGGTAAAAGTAATTGTATTTTATTTATTATTATTATTATTAGATAATAATAATAATTTGTGCAACTATTAATAGACTGAAGATTTGCAGGGAAGAAAATGACAAATTCCTTCACTCCTTCCTGAATGTTACCAAAAATATCTGCTTACAGATGAACAGACGCACTAATAAGGACAAGTAAACTGTTTAGTGAAAATCACAGAGAACCTCATTAGCATAACCTTAACTCCTATCTCAGCAAAATCAATATGGCTGTGTCTAGATTGCACCCCTTTTCCATAAAAGGGATGCAAATTAGACACAGCACAATTGCAAATGAAGCGGGGATTTAAATCTTCCCCACTTCATTTGCATAAACATAGCTGCTGTTTTTTTCCGGCGCGGGGCTTTGCCGGCAAAAAGCGCCACTCTAAACGGGGATCTTTCGGAAAATAAATCCTTTTCCGAAAGATCCCTTATTCCTCTTAAAATCAGCAGCCATGTTTATGCAAATGAAGCGGGGAAGATTTAAATCCCTGCTTCATTTGCAATTGCGCTGTGTCTAATTTGCATCCCTTTTACGGAAAAGGGGTGCAATCTAGACACAGCCTATATGTATACTGCTCATATCTGTCCATTATTGAAATGCATAATATGGTATGTATTTCTAAATAGAAAGGAAGAGCTCAGCATTAAGGATTAGCATTGCAATGTGAGTTAAAGGAAGGTTCTGTGTATAGCAGGCTATGTGATGGCAGCACATCTGGTGGCAGAACCATGGAAACCATCAGCTAAAATGGTGAATGCAAGGGAGAATGTTGCAATACACGATGGAAGCTTCTTTAACCGAGTCACTTCCCGTTAAAGGTTTGAATGGAAGGTACTATATAGATCCAATAACAACAATTGCAAAATTCCTCCAGGATTGATGGATGGGATTTACATTAAAACAACCTTAACTGGTAGCTACAAAGGTTTGTTTTGTGTTTACAGATATTATATACACTAATATATCCATATATTTGCATTTTGGTGGATCATGACATGGGATTGGCAGTCTCCTGTAGTTAGATATAGGTTGACCATCTCTAGTCCAGCACCCTCGGGGCTTGACCAGTTCCAAACCAGAGAATTTGCTCAACCATAGGAGCTCAGTATTGTATTGCAGCATTACCAACACTTCCACTGCCTACTGGGCTCTTAGAAGACATTTAGGGGTAAATTGGAGCTAAATAACATCACAGACACTGAGAGCCAGGACTGGCAGCTATAAACAAACTTTATGGGACCACACAAAACTTAGCCACACCCATGATAAGTGGATATCTGGCTACCTAAAATCATGCTGGACCATAGTTGTCATTGGACCAATGAGTGCCAGACTAGAAAGGTCCGGCATGCTATACAACTGAATGGGAGTATAATGGAATACTAGATTTTAAGGCCAAAGGAGGTAGCTTAAGAGGAATATAGCTCATTCCATGAATCCTGCAAATGTAAATGAAGGCCAGAAAAATACTGAAGCAGTCATTAAAAGATGGGATGTTGCCTGAGTGAGCACTTAGTGCCCAAGAAAGTGAAGATATAAGGCCATGCCTGACCTTTGTTCCTTTAAGGGCCTAGGGACCACCAGTCCTGGGGCTCATCTAGACTACATGGAAGATTTGAAAGAGGATATTCAAATTCTGCAGGAATTTGCATATGTTCTTCCGATCTCACTTTCAAAAGCATAGCTTTTGAAATTAAAAGTAATCAAGACACATTTTTTTCAGCAACCCCCCCTTTTTCAAAAAGCTGTGTAAACCTCATTTTTTGGGGAAAAGCAGCTTTTCAAAAAAAGGGGGGATTTGCCAAAAAAACCACGTCTTGATTACTTTCACTTTTGAAAGTGAAAGCTCCGCTTTCAAAAGAGAGATTGGAAGAAGATATGCAAATTCCCACTGAATTTGCATATCCTCTTTTAAATCTTCCATGTAGTCTAGATAAGCCCCTATAGAGTAGGCAGAGAAAGGTTCACTTCTCTACCAGCCATTGCAGACAGGTGACTGTGGTTATTAGACTTACTTGGGGAAATCAAGAGACTGATTTGTTGACTGGGCGAGTGACTCAAAAAGAGACTCTAAACTCAGTCCACCAGAAGTTTACCAAGAGAAAGAACTCATGCTGGACATATTTCTTAGAAGAAGGGCTGTAAATTCCTTGGGTTAAGGGGAGAATTTGCAAACCAAGGATACCACGGTTTGAAGCACATAACCTAGATCCACAATGGGACAGCTTCAGGGGAACCACATAAGAATATCCAAGGCTGTGTCTAGACTACATGGCTCCATAAGCCATGTAGATTAGACAGGTAGGCAAAGGCAAATGAAGCCGCGATTTAAATAATCACGGCTTCATTTAAATTTACATGGCTGCCGTGCTGAGCTGACAAACAGCTGATCAGCTGTTTGTCGGCTCAGTGCACTAGTCTGGACATGGGATGAGGGGATGAGGTTTACCGGGGCTGCCGACAAAGGGCTTTGATGTCGGCAGGGGAGCGTCCAGACTAGCGCGCTGAGCCGACAAACAGCTGATCAGCTGTTTGTTGGCTCAGCACGGCAGCCATGTAAATTTAAATGAAGCCGCGATCATTTAAATCGCGGCTTCATTTGCCTTTGCCAAAAAAACAAATCTACATGGCTCCGTCGACAGAGCCATGTAGTTTAGACGTACCCCAATAGACCAAGGCATTCATAGTAGAGGTGGGAGATCCTCTTCAAATCTCGTCTCCCCACTGGACAGAAGTGAAACTTGAAGCCAGATCTGCAACACTCTGAGGGTGTGTCTACACAGCAGTTATTTCAAAATAACTGATGTTATTTCGAAATAACAATGCGAGCATCTACACAGCAATGACATTATTTTGAAATAAATTCAAAATAATGGATGGCTTATTCCAACATCTGTAAACCTCATTCCATGAGGAATAATGCCTATTCTGAAATAGCTATTTCAAAATAACTGTACTGTGGACTCTCCACTGCTTCTATTTTGAAATAGCTCCTCCTCAAGGCCAATCATACTAATTACTCCCCAGTGTCCTCTAGGACTCTAAATCGAGGTAGCATGTCCACATTAGGGAAGCCTTCATTGGACTAACTTTGAGGATTTCCTATAGTGTACATGTGCTATTTCAAAATAAGCGACTTTGGAAAAACAATTCCAAAATAACTTATTTCAAAGTAAGTGTGCAGTGTAGATGTACCCTGAGTGAGTTATCTAACCCAAAGGATGGAAGCTTAAGACAGGTACTAGCACCACTACCATGCTGTCAATTCTTAAAGAAACAACCTAAGCCACCTGACTCCAGGAAAGAGGCTCTTGGCTGTAGATCACAGCAGCAATAGGCACCTCCCTGCTGCCTGGATTTAGGTGTTGAATACTACAAGAGGGGAGGGGAATAAGGATACATCCCTCTCACCAGATTCTCCTATTGGCTAGCTTAGAAGGCCACCTGCCTAATGTCTGGCTTTTGTCAATCCCATTCTTAGGTACCTATCATTCCCCATTCATTGTATAAGGAGTTTAGGAGGCATCTAACTCAGGCTTTGTAGATCCCACTCCCGTTCTAGTGATTTTCTAGGCATTAAAACAATCAGGCCTGTTCTATACAAGGACTTTATATTGACCTTAGCTCTCTATAGTCAATTTTCTAAATGATGTGTCCACACTAACAACTGTGTTGTGCTGGCCTTAAGGGCTGTGGAAGCTGATTTAAATACTCCTAATTTTCACAAGGAGTAACACTATACCTGACCTTTCAAGGTCAAATTTACGTTAGTATAGACACAGCATTACTGGAAAGTCAATGATATTTGGTCTCCAGGAGGCTTCCCGCTCTGACCACTCTGGCCAGAACTTGTCTTTCTACTGTTCTCCCATTGAGCTCAAAAGAGCCTAGGAACAGTAGAAGGGCCCTTTCTGTGAGTCCAGCATTGTGAGTCCATTGTGAGCAAGCAGCACACTGTAGCACATGTGGAAATGACTTCAAGTAATCCGAGCAACAGTGCAAAGACTTCATCCTTATCCTCTTCCTGGTAGAGCTACATGAGTATGCTGCAAAATATAGCACTATTAGGCACACTACGACACCCATGAGTATGGCAACGCTTTCCCGCCACCCAGGCTCCATGTTCGCATTGCTATGGCTTCCCCACAGGCAACCAGGGCACTAGAAGGTACAAGTATGCTGACTCCCTTTTATCTCAAGCAATCAAGGAGGGACTAGACCAGTGCCTTATGGGACTCTGTCAATATGTGCCCTTAATCAATCAGTGCAGAGTTTTGGACCTAGCAGACAACATGGACATAGTCCAGAATACAGTGCTGCACATAGTTCCTTGCTCTCTGAGTCCATGGTATATCAAAGCTCCCTAATGGGGACACACTACTTAAGACTACATTCGATTCTTCCCCATAGTGAGGACATGGACCTTCAACTTCACAACATTGCGTGGTAGGAAATCAAGCATATTAGATTCAACCTTATCTTGTAGTGTAGAAGTGCCCTCAGAGTTGCAATGCTTAATGTGGATCTAGATGCTTAAAGTGCCCTCAGAGTTGCAATGCTCTAGATGTGGATCTAGATCATAATCCCCAGAAGGAGGGCTATGAAACTCCAGACCAAAAAAGAATTTACAGGGCAGGAAGCTCAAGATTTAAAGCATACAGTCCTTTGAAGGAGGGACGTAAAACCCTGAACTTAAAGGGGAGGGGAAGGAGCTTTCAAACTCGGGAAGGTGGGACTTGCACCACCCAACTCCAAACAGAGTGACCAGATAGCCATTGTGAAAAAGCAGGATAGAAGGGGCAATAGGTTCCTATGGTGTGTGGGGGGTAATAGGTTCCTATATAAACCCAAGTCTCTAATATTGGAACATCAAGTCACTCTAGCCCCAGAAGGCAGCACTTGGAACTCTCAAACTAAAGAGGGAGTGATGCTAAAAGGGGCTCTTTTAGGACTCAGATGGTGTTTAATGTATTAGACCCCCAAGAGAGATGGAACACTGCTTTTCAAAGACTCTGGGCACGTGCAAATTATTGCTGGAATATAGAAGGGAAATTTAGAAAGGGATGTCTGCAGGGGCACCCCATCTCATTAAGGGTGCTTTGGAGATAGTGTCCCAGTTACCAGAAGGTAATTATTTCATATATCCTACAGCAACAGTATTTATCTTGGATGTAAAATTACTTTATATTACTTAAGTTATTTACCAAACACTACTGGGATTGCAACACCCAGAATTCCATAGCCAAAAAGGTTACAGTATTCTAATTATTTAAGTGCAGAAGGAACTGGGTATGCAACCTAGTAAGAGGAAATGTATAATTAATGCCCTGGGCATTACACTGAAAATTTACCATTAAAATTGTCCATTTCCATAGACTATACCCCTAAATACTAGGGAAAACTTTGCTGCTCTTCTCCATCTCATACAGAACTAGACAACAAATAGGAAGATGCTGTTTTGACTCAGTAACTGCTCAGCTGTATATCAAACATGTTATAGAAACAGGCCTTGACTCCAACATGTTTGGTCTGGATCAGTGAATTGAGCGCTTTCTGAGCTCTGGAATACAAATGATCAGCCTATCTGTCTGAGCATTTCCCCTGTTGGTGCCATCCTCTCCTTGCCGATTGCTAATACAGTAATATGTATGCAGTGCACAGCATTGTATGTGACTGCCACTTGACAAAATGTGCCAGCTCATCATCGTCTCCAGACGAGACAGATTTATTATAATTCAATATGTTCCTCGTGAGCACTTCTTTCTGTCTTATGTTACAGTCTGCACAGCATTCAGAATAATAACTACATGCTCTTATGACATTGCAGCACAGAATTCCTGCAGCTGAAAAATTCCTTCCTGCGCTCAAACACAAATCCAGCTACAAGCAATCCCTTCTTGTTGCTCAAAATTAACATGGGATTTTCCCCTGCCCCCCCTCCCCGAGAGTCAAGTAGTTTGCATGCTATTGGAAAATACACATCAGAGGGGGAAAAACACTTAAATATTATTTGCTTTCTATTCAAAAAGTGAAGACACTGCACTGGCTGCTTTATATGAGAGAAAGCACTGCAGATAAAAAGTCAGGGATATTATAAGATTCTAGACTGGGTGGCAGCGGGTGGCTGGCTCATGCCGTGCCAGGTGCAAGGTCTGCTGGCTGGGTACTGGCAGGCTTGCACCTGGCACGGGCACCATTGCCAGACCGTGCCCCTTTAAGGGCTCCGGGGCTGGGAGGGGGGCAGACGAGTTTCCCTGGTGGTGCCCAGAGTGGGGAAGGCTAGCCTCCCACTAGTTCGAATTAAGTGGCTACATGGCCCTTAATTCGAACTACTTAATTCGAACTAGGCGTTAGTCTTCGTAGAATGAGGTTTACCTAGTTCGAATTAAGTGCTCCGCTAGTTCGAATTAAGTTCGAACTAGAGGTTTGCCTGTGTAGCGCCTATGAAAGTTAATTCGAACTAACGGCTGTTAGTTTGAATTAACTTTGTAGTGTAGACATACCCTATGGCAGTGAGCCAGGTACTGTACTTCCCCTTCTCCAACCATGGCCAGGGAGGAATTGCAGCCTTACTGCCCTAGACTCAATGGGAAGGTGCATAAAACTCCCATATCACTCCAACTCTGATTCACAAGATTACCTGGGTGTTGTGATGCTGAGAAAGGCAACACCTAACTTTTACCAACTTAGAAAACCACAGCAACAATAATGGGATCCATTAAGCCTGAGTTCGGTGCTTGGGCTCCGTCTACAATGTATGGGGAGAGACAGGCACCTTAGAATGTGATCCACAGAACTACCAGACCACAGAGTCCTCTCCCTCTGGCCCAACAACTAAGCATTTCAAGATATTTCATTGTGTATAAATACTTAGTGTCATTGGATGAGACAGAGAAAGCATGTGAGAATGACTCTGTAACCTAGTGGTTAGGGCACCAACTTGGGAAGTGGGAGAACCATAGTCCAAACCTCTGGTTCTAATGGCTAATTAGTTATCCACACTGGAATGGCTTGCACAGGCGAGACTATGGGAACTCCAACTCAAGCTAACCCATAGCTCAATGTTCACAGTATGCTCCTGAAAGCTGGGAGAGCCCTTACTCCAGTCCCTTTTCCCCATAAGGCACAAAGTAGGGAATTGAACTAGGGTCTCCCACATCCAAGGGTAGGTGATCAAGCTGTTGGGCTCAAAAGTCAGCACCTCCCTCACTACCCTGATTTTGAAAGGGATTTGAGCCAGTAGGGACCTTTGAGCATGCCTACCAGATCAGGCCCTGTGACTGGGCTACACTCACCACTTGGCATCTCCTGCTGGTCATCTTTGGGATTTGCTCCACTGGTTGGTATACTATCTTCCAATGGTGCCTCACCAACCGGCATTTCAGGAAAGATGTGGACAAATTGGAGAAGGTCCAGAGAAGAGTAACAAAAATTATTAAAGGTCTAGAAAACATAAACTAAGATGGCATATTGAAATATTGGGCCTATTTAGTCTGGAAAAGAGAGGTCTGATAGGGAACTTGATAACAACTTTGCAGTCCTAAAAGATTTTTGCAAGAAGGATGGAGAAAATTATTCTCCTTAACCTCTGATGGGCAAGAAGCAATTGTCTTAAATTGCAGCAGCAACAGAAAATTTAGGCACCAAGTAAATTTAGGGGCTATAGTGCTGTTACGAATTTTACAAATTGAGGTAAGGCCTAAAACTGGGATTTAGGTACCTAAGTCTGAGGTTTAGGCACCTAAGTTTGTATCTGTGAATCTGGCCCTCAGTGCTTGCAAGAGATCTGGTTTATTCTGTGTCTGGTTCCAACTGACTGTGTATAACGAGAGCTTCACAGTGCCTAACCCAAGCGCTCTGTGTTCAAAGCTCAACCCATAAAGCCACAAGTTATGATACCAGAGTAATAGGAAAGGACATTCCTTGAAAGGTCCTTTCCTTGGATCCAGCCGGGAAAGGCTAAGCCAAGTACTCTCCTAGCTTCAGCATTAATGGCAGAGAACATCACAGTAGTGTCTGTCCTAGCCTTGTTCCCACCCAGACCAAATTCCACAGTCTTCAAAGGACTTGAAAGACACCCTGTCTCAGACTCTTCTCCCAGGAGCACTTTCCTTGCTGGAAGATCCCTACTTTATACAACCCCTTATCTGTCTCCGATGAGCTGAATCGAGAGGTGTAGGAGCTGGTTTCATTGGCACCAAACCTTCTATTAAGATATGGGAAACTTCTCATAACCAACCTAATAGCACAACTTCAAGCATTCCAGATTCTATTCAGCTGCAGATGTTAAAATTTTACCATTCAAGATCTTAGATTTAATGGAGATTTGACATTAAAAATTCAATTCCATCCTTTAAGAATTTAAAAACCTACCTAGAAACAGACAGTTTCAGGTTTATTTCAGCTTCTGAACATGGATCATTTAAACAATCTTTCTCTTGGAAAGTGACTGAGATTAACTTTTTTATATTAAAAACAAACAAACAAACCAACCCCCAAGGATTTAATAAAGATAAGCTATCCATACTGGGTGTGAAATCCTGGTCTCACTAACGTCAATGATAGTTTTGATATTGATTTCAGAGGATCCAGAACTTCATCTCACATATATGTTTAGATGAAGCTCATGACACTGAGTCCTGTGAAGCCAAATTTTCTACTGTAACAGGTCCACCCGCTGGTGAGCGCCCCACTGCAGTCAAGTGGTACCATGCAAGGTCCTTGCTTGGTGGTCCAGTGACCTTCAAAGTCCTGAAACCAGGGCCTGACTAGCCGTCCACAGTGCTAGCGAGTCTCTGTAGTGCATTTGTGGCCAGTCTTTAGCCACTGGATCTGGGCCTTACCAAGATCTAGGTTCAGCTCACACTGGGAGCTGGCCATAATGCTGATTCCCCCAGTCAGAGTATAGACCTGGCTGGGTCAAGCTCCTGAAAGGAACTGCCAGGCCCTAGCCTCGCAGCCTCTTTTATACCCCTCTGCTGGATCCTGATTGGCTGCCGTAGAGACAGCCACTCTATAGTGCCTGGAGGACTTCTTCTCTACTCTTCCTGCTGGGATGGGGTGCAACAAGGCCACTGGCCTCCTGTAGAGGGTGTCAGGGCCTAGTCCAGCCCATCACATCTACAGTAAAAGTTGAGTCTATCTTTCAGAAAGCCAATACTCCAGCATAATTCCAGGTGACTGCTGTGAAGGATTTCCTCTGAATTCTTCCCTTTAACTTCAAAGATACCAAATGACTCAGTGCTCATCTCCCAGACTACTAGTGAATAAAACAACTATTTAGTGTATTTCCTTCAGAGAAAACAGCTCAAGCTTTACTTTTCATTTGTTTTTACTATTCATAATAATGAAGGAAAAGAAGAAAAGGAAAAACCTTAAATCCAAAGTTTAAAAAATTGTATATATTTCTGTTCATTTCTATTTTCTTCCTTATGGCAATCTTGGCTGCCTTCCTAATAGCGTACCTGTTCCAATGACCAGTAAAATTGATATATAACGCAAGCAGCAATTATAATGGCCACAAATTGCTTACACTTATCATTTTGCTGTTGCCCTGAGCCATCTCCAGGACCCAAGAACTGATAAGGTTTAAATTGTGTCTATCCCTGACTCCTCTTCTTTGTAAAATGATAGGAGCTAAATCATACATTTCCTAATAGATTAAGGACTTTTAAGGGAAATGAGGTGAGAAAAAAATTAGTTTGGACATGAAATAGTTTAATAATAATGGCTTATTTATAAGACTTTTCCTCTGAGAGTCTCAAAGTGCTGTTTAAACATGAAAGACATAGGACACACAGCACATCTAAGAGGTAACAGTCTTATGTTACATATTACAGACACAAAGAGGTTACAGGACTTACCAAGGTTGCACAACAAATAGATGGCAGCATGAAAAAGAGAGTGCAGGAGACCTCGCTGCCAATCCGTACTGAAACCATTGTACCAGAATTCCTTTCCTGCTTAATATTATTTTATTGCCTTACAGCAGGGGTGGGGACCCTGCAGCCCATTGCTTCATTTCATCTGGCCTGCAGCAAGTCTCCACACTGTGGGCTGGAAGCCCCAAGCCTCAGTGCTCCTGCCCCCAGTAGTGAAACCATGGCTTTGGTTTGCCAACATGTATGGCATGGTGATCATTGTGGGGGGCAATGCAGGCAATGTGCACCTCACAGAGCTGCCTGGCTGCACATGACAGTTGCTTCCAGGAGCAGTGCGGAGCCAGGGCAGGCAGGCAGGGAATCTACTGTAGCCCTGCTGCTCTGCCAGCAGAGAGCGATCTGAGGTAAATACCACTCAGCTGGAGCCTGCACACTGAACTCCCTCCCACACCCTAATTCTCTGCCCCAGGTCGGAACTCCCTCCCACACCTTATCTCTCATCCCCACATACTGCACCTCTACACACATCCTAACCCTGAGTCCTCCCACATACAAAATCACTCCCAGAGCCTAAACCCTGAACTTCCTCCTGCACCCAACCTCCTGGCCTATCCCAGGCCCCACACCACAGCACCCACATCTGCAGCTGGAGCCTGCTCTCCCTCCCACACTCCTAGCCCTTTACCCTCAGCCTGGAGCCCCCTCCTGTACCCCAAACTCTTCATCCCAAACTCCATCCCAGAGGCTACAGCCCCCAGCCAGAGTCCTCGCCTCCGCCCAAACCTCAACTTCCTGCCCCAGCCTGGAGCCCTCCTGAACCCATCATTTCTGGCCCCACCATGAGCCAGGAGTTACATGTGACTATTGACTGATTTTTCTGAAGGTCAATGACCCCTATAGAAAAAAAAAGGGTTTCCCATTCTTGCCTTAGTGTATTGATAGTTTAGGCTTGGAATGTCATCATCCATTGCACTGGCACATATAATGTGGGGAGCAGAGGAGGAGTTGGAAGCCTCCCCATGCTCCAAGCAACACACTTATACGTTCTACACAATGGCTAGAGACAATTGGGTCCTTTCCAGAATTGCAAACAAACACTCATGGCTGTGAGTTTCAGAGCACTGGTCAATTGTTGGGGTTCATTTTATGGGTCTAAAATTGTAGTGTAAACCAGGTAGAGCAGTATAGCAAGCTAGAACATGGGCTCTGAAACACTGTAAATCTGTGAGGTGATCTATCGCCAAAGGACAGGTTCCAGCCAAGTAGAAACAACTATACTGCCATTTTTAGCCCCACAGAGCAAGCCCCATGAGCCCCAGTCAGTTGGCCTGGGCTCTAAGACTTACTGACACATTTGGAATTTTTGTATTGTAGATGTACTCCTAGCGACTCTGTAGAATGAGCCATTTCAAAGAGGTTGGAGAGGGGCAGGAGAAGACCATAGCTTCTTCCACTCCTTCTCTCCCATATACACACAGCCTTGCTAGTTGCAAAATCACGCATGGGGATATATTGCACCATTGTAAGGGCTGATGCAGCCTATATCAGAGAGCTCTGAGAATAACTTTGCCTCATACTATGAAGCCATGGCATTATAGTATTATAAGATTGTTCTGGAAGTTGTCAGCAACTAGTGCTGTTTCCAAGTATTTCTCCTTAGTGTACGAGTAATTGTTCAGTCTCGGGAAGACACGCAATGTTGTTAGGTTTTGGTTATACAACATTCTATTATAAAGCATAAGTTGTTTATTCTTCATCTTATTTTATAGATATTACTTTCACTGTAATTAATAACCTCCCCTTTTTTTTTCCTTATTCAATAAAAATTCAAGTGGAAGAAATTTCATTGTTTTACATAGTGACAGAAACTGGAATTCCACAGCATAATAGAGAGAGCTAGACAAAAATCTGAATTTCCATTTTATGGTGAATTTCAGTTGTGACAAAGAGGGCCATCTGTGTTTCACTATTCTGTGTCAGCAGCTTTGATTAGGCCTGACATAATCACTACATCTAACCCACTGTTGTCATAATCTGTATCTAAAAGTTCGCAAGTAAGATGTTGAAAACAAACAACCCACTGATCATTAATATTTTTGTGTAGTATATGTACAAACAATTATGGATGTGGATTAAAATTATAATCTTAAAATGTATTTGGCAAGCAGTGCATAAACATAGTCTGCTTAGACAGAAGAATGTGTATTTGCTTTTCTGACCAGGCTGGACATCAGGCAGAATAAATGAAGGTCCATTTACATATAAAATGAACAAAGCTATTGGGAGAGGAGAAAGCAGCCTGGGTCTATATCTCTGAAGAAAAGAGAAATTTCATCTGGGCTATAAAGACAGGTGGTCTGAACATCAAATGAAAAGCAATTGAATTAACTGATTGTATACAGTATTACTGTATTATAAAAGTAAGGCCTTTTGTGAAAGCTAATGACACACTGGTTATTTAATATCATTGTGAAATGTAAGTAACAACATTATATGAAGAAATTATATTAAGAATATTATGCTTTAAAGTCTGTGACCAAACACAAGAACAAATAGATAGGAGGGAGAGTAGCTATATATCTGTCTCCAATGAAATTAAGCATGCTTTGACCAAAAACAATGGAATTCCCCATTTACATATAAATCAGAGGGATGAGAAATCCACAGGTAGGGAAGAATAACATAAGCTCATCTTGTCTCTTGAAATAAGGCCATTGAACTTTGGAAGATAGAAGCCAAATCAGAAGCCATCTTTGGCATCCATCTTTAGATAGACACAAGGGCCAGAGCGCTTGCAAGCTGAGAAAGATGGTCCTTCTACCAAGGAAGGGTTAAAATCTCTGGGAACTGAATATAGATGAGAAGCTGCTTCATCAAAGATCTTTTACTTAGGAAAACAAGGGAAGCCAGCATCTTGAATTTCTATGGAAGATCCTACTAAGGTAAAGGAAGCCATCACTAGGAAGAAAGAAGGCTGATTGGGAAAAAAATATTAAACAAAGATCATATCCTGCTAGATAAAGTTTTAGACATTTAAAAATTTGGTTTCATTTTTATTTGCTTATAATCTTCTCTACTTTTGGTTTACTTGACATCATTTAATCTAGGAACTTTTTTAATAAATTGATATTTTTTTTACAGAAAACAACTCAGTGTTATGCTTGAAGGGAAGGATGCATTACCCATGTTAAGTAAATAAACTGTGAGGTGGATTTGTCTCTTTAAAGGAGCAAATGCCTCAAGACTGCTAAACACAAATGTTTCATTTCACTTTTTTGAAACAAACCAAAACATTTCTCCCTGAGTCACTGTAGAGCCTCATGAGAGCTTTCAAAGTTATAGTTCACATTCCTTTTTCCCCTTTATAAACCAGGCTCCCCAGACAGACTATATATTCTTCCATGCATGGCAGTAGTTCAACCAGAGTATGTACTACGAAGTCTAACCAGGGAGCCCAGCCCATCGCGAAGAATGGAGATACGGAGCACCTGATGTACAATTCCTGACAGACACCATGATGACTTAGGAGGACATAGATTAATCTTGGGTGAACCTCAAAATGTTTCATTTAGGTTTAACTAACAGAAAAGTTTTAATTCATGCCAACCCAATCTGGAAAATATAATTTCTATTATTCCAATAGAAAAATTGAAATATTTCAGCATAATAAAAAATTTCTCACTGAAAATTCAGTTATGTGGAAACTTCATTTTCTATTTAAACTAATTTTAACAGAAAGTTTCCAACCAGTTCTACTAATTTATTAATTTGTTTTTAAAATCTTAATTTGCAAACTCTCATGGCTTCAGTGGCATGTTGAGAGTGTACCCCTCTGCTTAGAATCTACCCCTACGTTTTCAATAACATTGTTTTACAGTATTGCAGAAGCAAATTATGCAGGAGTCAGTGGTTACCTTAAAGTTGGAAACAAGCATGAGTATGCACATTTTCAAGTCATTTGTGACTTACATAACAAAATGAACCTTCAACATGGTCACTTTAGGCAAAAATCCTAAGGGTCTGAGTACAGTAGACTTCCAATAATCTGGAACCTTTCGGACCTAGGTGGTGCCGGATTATCAAATATGCCAGACTATAAACCGGTTTTATATATATATAGTGTTTTTAACCCTTTTTATTGTAGTTCAGCAGCACACAATGCCAGCGGCAGACTGACTCGGTCCCGTCTAGTTTCGCTTGGTTCAGCTGCTGCTGCTGCTGCTGCTGCTGCTGCTGCTGCTGCTGACTTGTAACTTGTTTTTTGCCAAAGCTCACTCACTAGGCTCTTGCCATTTTGATGCCGGACTATTGGGAGTGCTGTACAATTGGATGCTGGACTATTGGAGTTTTACTGTACTAAGTGGTTTTGTGTCATTGAACAAATGCATGCAGCACCGACAGTAGAGTTTTAGTTGCAGGAAACCATGCAATAGCGTTATAATCAGTGAAATTTACTGGGAACACTGATGCACCAGAAGCTGAAAAATGGGAGAAGGGGCAAATGCCAACGAAAATAGGAAAAAAGGAAAATGAAGGTTTCTGAGGATGTGCACACAAAATCTTTCAGTTAAATGAATGTTGTCATTATGTGTAATGAAACTTTATTTAAAGAAAAGGGACACAAGTAGAAATGAATAATATTTGTTAAAAAATAAATATTTCTCTTTATAAAGAACTTTTTATCCCATTGCACTGATGAAAATCAATTTAATAGAGGAGCAGTTTTATCTGACATTGAAACTCAAGCCCAGTAAAATGAAAGGCAGCCACAGCTCAGGAGCATTCATTAATACCACATATTAGCTCAGAGCAGAAAATGAAGCACACTAGGTACATCTACACTGCAGGGTTTTTCCGGGATACCAGAGGTATCCTGGGAAAACTCCACCATGACCAAGGAACGCGTTTGCTCTTCCACTTTTTTTTGCAGTAGAGCAAACGTGCTCTTTCAGGGAGCCCTGTATCCCTCTTTCTACGAGGGATAAGGGCTCCACAGAAAGAGGATGCTTTTCCACCATTTGGCCCCATCTAGACTGGGCCAAATGGTAGAAAAGCCTCTTCTGGAAAAACAATTGGAAAAAGCTACGCAAATTGCAGAGTGTAATTTGCGAAGTTTTGTCCAACAAAGGACTTTAGTCTAGACCCAGGCTCAGTAGCTAAAATGAGGGGAAAATCTAATTAACCAAATGTAATTATCTATGTTGAAATTTGGTAAGTTTATCAGCCAAACTTTTATCATGGGGTGTTTAGCCAGTTTACACAAGTGGATCAGATTTCCATCTCATCTGAAAGATGACCGTAACTCTGGTTTCCTAATAGCAACCCCTAACATCAATCAGGCTGAGGCTTTTATTTCTATGCTGAGTTAATGCCACAATGCCACCTACTGAATCATCCATACCATGTTCTTGCAGCATGCTTCTCTCCTCTGAAGTCTCCCATCCAACTACTGTCCAAGTATTGCTTTGCTTGGTTTGTGCAACCTGAGCTTTGAGATCTAAAGGTAGGATTGCATCAGAAAAAGCCTTACTTAACATTAAAAGGTCTATCCACTCATCTGTATACCCAATATAATTTCATGACCAGGGAAGTCTGGCAACAATTTCACATCTAGGGGTGTGTCTAGACTACATGCCTCCTTCGACGGAGGCATGTAGATTAGCCAGATCGGAAGAGGGAAATGAAGCCGCGATTAAAATAATCGCGGCTTCATTTAAATTTAAATGGCTGCCCCGATCTGCCGATCAGCTGTTTGTCGGCAGATCGAGGCAGTCTGGACGCGACGCGCCGACAAAGAAGCCTTTCTTCATCGGCACAGGTAAGCCTCGTGAAACGAGGCTTCTTTGTCGGCGCGTCGCGTCCAGACTGCCCCGATCTGCCGACAAACAGCTGATCGGCAGATCGGGGCAGCCATTTAAATTTAAATGAAGCCGCGATTATTTTAATCGCGGCTTCATTTCCCTCTTCCGATCTGGCTAATCTACATGCCTCCGTCGAAGGAGGCATGTAGTCTAGACACACCCTATATGACATGGATTGATAGAGTGCTGGTGGGTGGATGTTACATTTCTTTATTTCTGCTTTTATTCATATCACGATAATTTTTCCTGAAATGACGTGTACATACTTAAGGATGATAGCCCAGGCTCAGCCACTATGGAGCCAGTGATCACTGAAACTTCCCACTTCCCAAGATTAGCCTACAATTTAATGAGAGGCACAATATAGAGCCCCTAGGCTCTTCAGCAGCTCACCAGGTGGACTTTCACAGAGCTGGGATATTATTAATACAAAACATGGACTTAAAAGGTCGAGTATCTCCAATCCCCATTTTTCTTCCATCCCTCCATAATCTATCCCCAAAAATTCCTGTGTCATTGAAAATGTCCTTTACTTAGCAAGTGTTCTGCATGTTCATTCTCTCCTCTCTCCCTTTCAAAGTGAAATAATGAAAGAGTTCAGTTCAGATAACATACAGCAGAAACACTTCATTAAATTACCACTTGAATTATTTCATTCTGACGTGAGTAAAGGCCAAGATCTGCGACTGTGAGGGACCTGGAAGTCCATAATGAGTCAGAGACAGTGCAGCAGATGGAATACAGCATACAGTTGATCACTTATCTTTGGTATAGGTTTGGACTGGCAGGAAAATTAAGGATGCAGGTGTGGGTTAGACAAGAACCATTTTGTTAAGGATCAGGGGAAGAGGACTGAAAGTATCAAGAATGATGCTGGTTGAAGTGAAAGAAAGTCAAGGAACTATGAAAAAGTGTAGGTGGATCTGGCCGTATTTAGCCTTTAGATGTTCAAAATTTAACACCCAAAATATTTCAACATCAATTAATTTCTAGCTCATATTTGCCTCTTTTCAGATTTCTAGAATGTGCTTTGCTGTATCATGTAAATAAAATTTATTATATTACTACAGGAAATTTATATTTCACACATGCATATAATTCTAGGTTAAGAGTTCTTGGTTAGTCCAGGTGAGCAAATCTGTACTACAATTTGATCATGTACACTAATAATAACCATTTCCTGTAGCATTTGTAACTCACCTTAGTTTTTCTTTAAGAACCTGTAGAAACATGTGCAAAGAACCTGCTGTATTGGCTTTCCAGTGTCCTTGGAAACATGGATAAGAAAATAAACAATTTAACTTCAAGGCCTCTTTCAATAATCACATTTTATTTATTAGACATCCAATAATTTAACTTATTGATAAATTGTATTATTTTAAGGTATTTACAGGTAAAGAACAATTCTACTTTGACAGGGAAAGAAAGAAAGATATTCCATTTGTGTTCATAGAATCATAGAACTGGAAGAGACCTCAGTGTTTTGTAATGCCTTTTTATTCCTTAAGGTTTCCATAGCAGACTGCAGATATTGCTTTAGTATTCATGTAATTATTTTTTTCTCTTAAAAGAGATAGAGAAGTTTCAGAGTTTGGACTTGTAGTCTTTATTCCAGAAAAATCACCAGTGAACCCTTGCAGTCTTTATTTAAAAAATCACGGTGAACTCAGTGGGAACTTTTCCTGAATACATACTGGGAAAGGAATGCAGACTTAATACATATAGCCACAGGATGGTATAAACAATCATTGTACCACATTTAGCAGCACAATCTTATTTCACATTATCTAGAAAAAATCTGTATAGAGAGCTTTAGATTTTTTTCGGCATAATAACCCAGCAATTTTGAGTGGAAACAAGTATTAATAGCATTCTTTAGAGTGCATGTATTATGTTACACAAGTATTACTTAACCTTTCACCTAGTATCCTGAAATTCTGTGTTTTCACATTTCATACTGTATGTGTGCCATCTAATGGTAAATCAGAATAACTTCTATTGTTTTCAGAGAGAATAATATTAATTTACGCCTTGGCTGTAAAAGCTTTACTCAATTCAATGCTTCACAATAGGATTTTATTTTTGTTAATTAATTACTAAGTGAGTCAATATTTCATGTATGTAAAATATTGATTGACTCCTCATAACTGATATACACTGAGATAGGTTCATCTTGGACTACAAAATCTGTAGCAACCCAGAGCTCAGCTGAGTGAAAGCTGTGAAGATATAAGGTGCCTGCATCTTCCCTGCCACAAAGAGTCCCTCATCCTACTAGTAATGTTCAAAAATGGATGGCACTGGATGTCAGAAGTGGGGCTTGTGGAAAAGGATGATGCCTGGATTCAGTTTGTTCCTCTTAATAGGTTTAAAGGAGTGGAGCTTCACTGACTCCTGAAATACACCAAGGTGAGTGGGAGAAGAATAAACTTTGGATTCAAATAGCTTAGCTGCATTTTAGAAAGAAGCTTTAGTTTTCAATGTGCTGGTGCTATGCCCTTGAAAGCAGAAGCCATGAGTCTGCGATATCAGTTGATCATCCCTGGATAAACATTTTAAAAGTGAATGTTATGCTAAAAACAAATCTTGTCAGCACATCATAAGTCCTTCTAAACTGACATCAAGAGCATGATTTTATTCTCATTTCTCTCATTGTAAATAAGGAGTAAGTCAATTCAGATCAACAGTGTTACATTAGAGTGGGTAGTGCGTGAACCAAGCCCCAACTGTCTATCATTGATATAGAGATGGAAATCAGAAAATAAAATGTTAAAGTGATTATCTTGATAATCTGGTGCTGGAGACATTAATCTGATTCTGCTCTTACTTCCACTGATGTTAACTGGGCCTGCTCCTCAAATGATGTAAGACAATGTAATTCCATTGACATCACTTGATGTAAACTGGTATGATTCACAGTATACCTCTGGGTACTCCCACTATACAAAATAATAAATGTCATTTTGACGGGGTCAGCATACCAGACTGAAAGGGGTTAACACCACTCTTACGGCGGAGAAAGTCCCTCCCCTCCAGCTGTACTGAGCATGCTCAAAGTAAAGGAAAGCAGTTCAGGTCAGTCTAGGAAGGATGCTAGAGAGGCAGGATGTATGGTGGAAGCGCCTACTGAGAACCAGCCACAGACCCTCCCTGCAGGATCTGAGGACCAAGGGCTCAGTCTGTGCTTCCAGAGTCTACAGAGTGTCAGGGAATAGCCTGCACTGAGGAACCAGGAGACCCTGAGACCGCTTGGGCTGACACAGTGCCAGCTCCGGTAGGCAACAACCTAGGGTAGGCAAGTTGGTGATACCTCCTACCCAGGTGCATATTTTGGTGGGATTCTGTTTGGCTGCTGACAGATCCCTGTATCAGGACTCTCCCTTCCTGAGTCACCAACCCCCGTTGATGGAGGTCCTTACTGACTCTGGCTATTAGCACATGCTCCCCCAGGGCTACTGGAGCCAGTGCCCCTACCCTGAGCCTTGGAGTGTGGGGGCTGTGAGGACTGGAGGTCAGAAAAAGCCAGTTCATATTATGAGCTTCCTATTTCTGCCTTTTATGCCAGAATAAGCACTGCTGTTGACATTCACTCTGTAGTGCACTCTCTCAATCCTGAGATGAAAGAACTCTGTATAAAGGAACTGCAGAAAGATGGAACAAACTGGAAGTGTAAATGAAATATTTCTGTGAACTGATGTGAAAACCATGACTGGAATTTTACATTTGGTTGTAATACCAGGGGCAGGCCTGTGCACCCTAGTGGGGCGGGCCCTCTCCCCATGGGCGGGCCCGTGCATGTGCCATGCGCCCGGGGGTGGCGCCATGCACCCGTGCCCAGGGTGCCATAATACCTCAGGCTGGCCCTGCACAGGACCTAACCAGATCAGCCACACCATCACTGGTTCATTCACCTGCACAACTACCAATATAATATACACCATCTTGTACCAGCAATGCCCCTCTGCTATATACATCGGCCAAACTGGATAGTCCCTATGTAAAAGAATAAATGGACACAAATCAGATATTAGGAATGGCAATATAAAAAACCTGTAGGAGAACACTTCAATCTCCCTGGACACACAGCTGCAGATTTAAAGGTAGACATCCTGCAGCAAAAAAACTTCAAGACCAGACTCCAAAGAGAAGTGGCTGAACTACAGTTCATCTGCAAATTTGACACCATCAGTTTAGGATTAAACAAAGACTGCGAATGGCTAGCCAAATCCAAAAGCAGTTTCTCCTCTCTTGGTGTTCACACCTCCACATCAGCTGCTAGAAGTGGGTCTCACCCTCCCTGATTGAATTAACCTCGTTATCTCTAGCCTGCATATTTATACCTGCCTCTGGAAATTTCCACTACATGCATCTGACGAAGTGAGTCTTTGCCCACGAAAGCTTATGCTCCAATACATCTGTTAGTCTATAAGGTGCCACAGGACTCCATACAAAAACCTGTAGGGGAACACTTCAATCTCCCCGGACACACAATTGCAGATCTAAAGGTAGCCATCCAGCAGCAAAAAAACTTCTGGACCAGACTTCAAAGAGAAACTGCTGAGCTACAGTTCATCTTCAAGTTTGACACAATCAACTCAGGATTAAACAAAGACTGTGAATGGCTTGCTAACTACAAAAGCAGCTTCTCCTCTCTTGGAATTCATACCTCCAGATCAGCTACTAGAAGTGGGCCTCATCCTCTCTGATTGGATCCACCTCGTCATCTCTAGCCTGATTCTGGCCTGCATATTTATACCTGCCTCTGGAAATTTCCACTACATGCATCTGACGAAGTGGGTCTTTGCCCATGAAAGCTTATGCTCCAACACTTCAGTTAGTCTATAAGGTGCCATAGGACTCCTCGCCCCTTTTACAGGACTCCTTGTCGCTTTTGCAGATCCAGACTAACATGGCTACCCCTCTGATACTAGACAGAATAGAGGATTGGGCCAAAAGAAATCTGATGAAGTTCAACAAGGGCGAGTGCAGAGTCCTGCAATTGTGACAGAAGAACCCCAAGCACTGTTACAGGGTGGGGACCTACTGGCTAAGCAGCAGTTTGGCAGAAAGGGACCTGGGGATTACAGTGGATGAGAAGCTGGATATGAGTCAACAGTGTGCCCTTGTAGCCAAGAAGGCTAATGGCATATTAGGGTGCTTTAGGAGGAGCATTGCCAGCAGATCTAAAGAAGTGACTATTGCTCTTTATTTGGCACTGGTGAGGCTTCATCTGGAGTATTGTGTCCAGTTCTGGGCCCCCTACTATAGAAAGGATGTGGATGCATTGGAGAGTTTCCAACAGAGGCAACCAAAATGATTAGGGGGCTGGAGCACAGGACCTATGAGGAGAGACTGAGGGATTTGGGCTTATTTAGTCTGCAGAAGAGAAGAGTGAGGGGGGATTTGATAGCAGCCTTCAACTTCCTGAAGGGAGGTTCTAAAGAGTATGGAGAGATGCTGTTCTCAGTGGTGACAGATAGCGAAGCAATCGTCTCAATTTATAGTGGGGGAGGTCTAGGCTGGATATTAGGAAAAACTATTTCACTAGGAGGATGGTGAAGTACTGGAATGGATTACCAAGGGAGGTAGTGGAATCTCCATCACTAGAGATTTTTAAGTCTTGGCTTGACAAAACCCTGGCTGGGTTCATTTAGTTGGGGTTGGTCCTGCTTTGAGCAGGGGGCTAGACTCGATGACCTCCTGAGATCTCTTCCAGCCCCATGACTCTATGATTATATGGGTCTGTAGGCCTTTAGCAAGAAGGCTCTTGGACAGTCATGGCAGTTTACTGTACCACTGTGGCACTGCAGCAAAGGAGGACATCTAAAGACGTGACAGGACCTGGGTTTTGATGCTTTGTGGGGGGGGGCAGGGATAGAAGGATAAAGGACCATCAGTTTGTGATGGAAGCATGTCACACACATCCTTCCTTTCATTACGTAAAAATTTCCAAATGGAAGGAGAAGATAAAGAAGAGAAATGTTTACAAACACTTTTTCTCCTTTCATTTTGAGTAGGCCAACTGACTAAACTGACCCATTAATTTTAATGACAAAAGGGTTAAAATTAATGGCAGGGTATTACCCAATATATTTACTGGTAAATCATTTTTCTTTCAATTTTGCATGCAACATTTGAACTCTTTTCCTTCTCTTCTTCCCAAAATCTCTGTTGCCTTTTCGGCAGCTGTTTGTGGAACAATAATCACTTTCAATTCAATTTCTACTGTAATTTTCTTCCAAAAAATAGCCAGATTTTTATCTCAGTTATGCAGCTGTAAATCTGAAGTAAATTACTGATTTCAGTAGAGTAACACCAGCTATATATTCATGAAAATGCACATTTTAGAAAGAGAAGCACCTCTAAAACTTGTGTTTAGAAGTCCAAGGCAACAAACTGATTGTTTATTTATGGTTTAACTGTCAACCCTGAAGTAGTGAGCCAAATTCAGAGCTTCTTAGCGATATTTTTTTTGTCATATGTCCATGGCTGGAGGTGGAGTCCCTAGCTTCTCCCAGAACAGACATACACTATTATATTACTCCCTTTCTGCAGTTTGTCTTTGAGTTAACTTATGTACAAACAAAAAAAATCCTTGGCTTTCTCCTGAACTTAATCATTCCTCATGTTTTTCTTTTGAGGACACCTGTGTCCTTGTCCTTAATTTCCTCTGTCTCCAGAGGTGTCCACTGCAAAAAGGGTGCAGCAATGTTTGGGAGGAGGGGTGTTTTATTTTATTTTTACAATGAGATAACTAATGTTTGTCAGCTATCCCGCTGTGATATCCTAGAGAAGAAAAGGCACTCTAGTTATTGCTGCAAGATAGGATAGGTAATGCCAATACTACACGTCTGTCCCTGGTTAAACTCACCTACTTCACAGCAAAACTACGGTGCTTTGGAAAGAACTCAAATTAGGAGCTACTTTGATAATAACTTGAGTTGACTCTGCAGTTGAAACATGTCTAGACAAGACACTCAAAACCCATCTTAAACACCTGGGAGGAGTCAGCTAATGCAATATCAGAAGTCAACACAAACAATTCTGTATCTGCATGCAAGGTTCTCTAGAGTAATAACTATCACTATGGAGGAAAAGATGGATGGGGATTGAGCTATTCTTTTTTCACTGTCATGGAACTAATGTTCCTTAGTAGGGAAATCTGGGGAGACTTGCTCAGTGGATGTCCAGGTAATAACTGTTCAGTAGATGAACAATATCTTCAGGAGTATCATCATAGACGTTTGTCTGGCATGGTTCAACAAACTTCATAGACCTCCTCATCCCCAACACTTTTTCTGTTTGCAGTGCGAGAGAGACATGCGTCCCTGTTCTGTCTCTTGCTGAGTTTGTCTGTACTTTTCTTTCACACATTTATTGTTGCCTACCACATACATGTCCCTGAAAAATCATGAGACTTCTTCCTGAAAGCCCTCCTTGCACTGGCCAAACTTGTCATCTATTGGACTAAAACCATAGCTTGATGATGAGGCAGTGTGAGATTACGTGGGTGTTTTTCTTGGCCTTGCATGTGCAAATATCTGGGCAGGGATTTCCTGGGAGGTGCCCACTGACTCCTTTGATTCTTTCTTGGAGCAGCAGACATTATGTTGTGTGGTCTGGTCAGTGTCCCCTCTGAATCCTTTTCACCATCTCTGTGACCTTCCACTAGCTTGTCCCCATAATTTGTTTCATGAATTTTTCCAGGAACAATGGGTATCTTCTGGGGCTCCCTGCTTTGTCACCTTCTTTTCTCATAATATCTGTCTCAGTTCCAATTCAATGCCATTTTGTATTTTATTGACCTTGTGTTCATTAGAATCAAGCAGAAGACCAAGAAACCCATTCATCAATGAGGAGGGAAAGATAATAACAGAAAATGAAGTAGTGGCTGCTGTTTTGTATGCTTTTTTGTTTTAGTTTTCACCAAAAAGGTTAGCAGTAATTAGATGACTAGCATAGTGAACGTCATCTTACATGGGGTAGGACATGAGGCTAAAGAACAGACAGAACAAGTTAAGAATTGACTACAGAAATTAGATGTCTTCAGGTTAGCAGAGCCTGAAAAAACAGGTCCTAGAATACAAGTCTCATAGACTCTAAGGCCAAAAAGGAACAGCATGATCATCTAGTCAGACGTATTGCACATTGCAAGCCACAGAACTTTGCCTGGCCATTCCTTTAATAGGCTCGTAACTCCTGCCAGAGTTATTGACGTTCTCATGTCATGACTTAAGGACTTCAAGTTACAGAGAATCCACCATTTCCCTTACTTTAAACCTTCAAATGCCCCGTTGCCCCCATACTGAAAAGGAAGATAAAAAAAAACCTGCAGGGGCTTTGCCAATCTCACCTAGGAGAAAATTCCTTCCCACCCCCAAATATGTCAAACAGCTACATCCTGAGCATGTGGACAACACCCCCAGTCAGACACCAAGAAAAGAATTCTCTTTAGTAAGTTAGACCTTGTCTACACTATATGGAAGATTGACGTTGCCACAGTTGATCTTCTGGGGTTCAATTTAGCAGGTCTAGTGAAGACCTGCTAATTCAAATTCAGAGGGCTCCCCCATCTGTGTCATTAGTCCTGCTCCTGAGGTCTATGGGAAGCCAAAGGGAGTGTTTTCTCCCCTCAAGGTCCCGCTTTGTGGATGGTGCAAAAACGCAATTGAAGATACGTCGACTTCAGTGATATAACATAGCTGGAGTTGAGTATCTTAAGTCGACTTTCCCCATTAGTGTAGATTTGGCCTTAGTGCCCTCCTCATCTAGTGCCCTGTAACCAGCCTCTGGAGATATTTGCTGCTACCAGTCCCAGATTAGCTATATGCCATTGTAGACAGTCTCATCAATACCATACCCTCCATAAATGTAGTAAGCTAAGTCTTGAAGCCATTTAGGTTTTTTGCCCCCACTACTCCTCTTGGACTGCTATTCCAAAACTTCGCTCCTCTGATTGTTAAGAACTTTTCTCTAATTTCAAGACTAAACATATTGATGGCAAATTTATATTAATTTGTTCTTGAGTCAACATTGGTGTTTACATTAAATAACTCCTCCCCCTCCCTGGGCTTTATCCCTCTAATGTATTTATAGAGAGCAAGCATATTTCTCTTCAGCCTTCTTTTAGAAAATACATAGTCCTGCCTTGGTGCAGCAGACTGGAATAGAAGACCTATCAACTTCCCTTTCATTGTTACATGTCTATGATTTTATTACCTCTTTTACTGTGTGGCTATTCTCATCTGCATCTAAGGAGGGGGCTAGTGATATTTCTGTCATGAGACTCTTCCTTCACCAAAGAAAGATCAAATAGATATGCTTCTTTCATGAACACTAAATTTGCAATACAAATAAGGAAAGGAAACAGTGTCTTGCAGCTCAAGCAATGACTGCTAAATGACTAAATTCTTGCAATTAGAATGATGCAAATCCAGAGGAAATAGGAACATGCAGCTATATAGGAATTCCCATATTAAATCAGGGCAACAATCCAGCTAGTCCTGTGCTCTGTCTCTGAGATGTTCAAAATTTATAAGCCACCCATAATATACAATTATATAATAAATGCCCACATGGTACATTTCTTCCTAATATTACTCAGTTGGAGAAGGGGGTTAGGAAGTTGGGAGCAGAGGAAAAGGAGGAGGCAGATATCAATATCAGCAAAGAATGAGAACAAGGAGGTGAAGTAGTGATTGAAAACAGCCATATGGAAAGAAAGAAGAAAGTGAAGCCTGATGGAGTGCAGTTCAAAGAATGAAATCTCATGGGAGGAAGCAAAAGGAGGAGGAGTTGGATGTTACAGCAGCGGGAGAGTAGGACGCCAGCCGAATTTTAGGGAAATATGAGAGCATGCAATTTTTTTATAACACTGACAATCTGTTTTTTGGGTTTTTTTGTCGCATAAAGGAATCATTGAGTATATACTGTGATGTCCTCAGATACCAATGTCTCCCCACTATCTGCCTGAAAGAGTTTTGCATGTGTTAATAGATTCCAGGAATCAAGAGTACTTCCATGAGTACAAACTGAAAGTGATAAGATTAATGCAGTCAGAGAAAAAAATAAATCCGTATGGCAAACTATATCTGCATGTCCAGCTCATTGTACTCACACTCTTTTTTTACAGCATTTTGTGTTTATCAAGGCCTAACATTTTGCAGAGCATGCAATGGTAAGATCAATAAATATTTTTTATATCATTTACATTTGATAGAACCCACCACCTCCTTTTTTGATGGTTGTTCAAGAAGTATAAATTAATGAGCAACATTCAGGGTACGTCTATACTGAAGCTTTTTTCTGGAATAACAGCCGTTATTCTGGAAAAACAAAACTTGCGTCCACACTGCAATAGTGTTATTTTGACAAAAAGTCGAAATAACAGAGGGCTTTTTCTGATGGTGGTAAACCTCAATCTACGAGGAATAAGGCTTTTTCAGAAAAATCTTTTTCTGAAAAAGGTGTGTGTGGACATGGAAGAGGGAGTTCTGTAGAAAAAAGAGGCCTCCAGGAAATAACACAGGTGCCCTGCTGGCCACTCCATCCACACTCATCACAACTCTATAGTTCCTGTCTCCCAGCAGCTCATAAAACTGCAGACACCCGGGACAGGGCTTGTGGCAGGAAGCCAGCCCTGGGAGCTGGAACCCACCACATGTCTGCCACTGCCACATATCTGGGCACTAATGTCCCAGCCACAAGCTCCCCAAGAGCCTACTGGCCATCCCAGGGAGCATGCACAGGGTTCCAGGATCCTGCCAAGGGCAGGAAATGACATGCACTATCCCAGTCTGGGGTGCAGATCCTGGCCCTTCTGGAGGTATGGGATGAGGAGGAGACCCTCCAGGATCTCTGCTCTGAATAGTGCAATACGGACATCTATAGCTGGATGGCTGAGAGCCTAGCCATGAGGGGCCACACTGCACTCTGGAGCAGGTCCAGAGTAAAGTAAAAGAGCTCCAGCAGGGCTATGCCAGGGTCAGGGAGTGCAGCTCTCGTTCCAGGGCAGAAGCTCACTCCTGCCCCTGCTATACAGAACTGCACTGCATACTGGAGGGTGGTGCAGCCCCTTCCCCACCCCTGGTGGTGGACTCGGGGCTGGACATGCCCATCGTCACTTGGCTGGGGGTCCCAACCCAGGAGGAGGAGGAGGCACTTGAGGAGGAGGAAGAGACGGCCAGCACTGTAACCACCATCACCTTGCAGCCGGTATCCCAGGGCCTGGATGTTTCCCAGGCATCCTCCGAGGCTGCGGAAGGATCAGCAGGTGAGTGCTCTTAGTTTTCCACACACATAAGGTGGGGAGTGGCAGGGGCTGAGAAGCGATCATTGCTCAGCCTTCTCAGCCTGACCCTCACGCTGCTGCACGTGGATGCATGTGCAGTGCCAGTCTGCACTATGCAGCCCCAGGAGCACCCCCGGGCTCCTGCTCACAGGCTCTGGGGAGCCAGACACACATCTGACCCCTGGGGCCCTCCTACACCCTCCAACCACCAGCCACAGCTGGCAGGAGGCTGGGAACAAGGGCACACGCCCGCCCACACACAGACTCTGGTGTGCTGAACACAGCACACAAGCATGCCAGCAGGTTTGAGGTACCACCTGCTCCCAGGGACAGTGCTGCCAGGTGCAGGTGTGTGTGCAGCCCCGATGGAAGCCCAGGCTGCTTGAAGCCTCTCTCCCACCATTGGATCCTAGTGTGTCCGGACACTTCCCTTGCCTGCTTGTCCATGGGACAGGGAGAGGGGCAGAAAGCATGGTCCCACTGTCCAGGCCACATATGGTCTTGGTCCTGGGACATCACCATCCTCTGGCCTGAGGACCATTGCTCTCAGCTCACAGAGGAGGGCAAGGCTTCAGGGATGGTGTTTCTAGGAATGACTGATCACCTCTCTTTATTCTCCCCAGCCAGACCAGCCATGACTGTGGGGAGATCATCACCAGCCAAGCCAGCTGCCCGACCCCGGGGCGGGGGGAGGGAGTCACAGGCACTGGAGGGTCTATGTGGACCTAATGAGAGAGCGCTTGCCTGTCCTCCGGGACATTCAGCAGATGCTAGCCCAGAATCATAGAATCATAGACTACTAGGACTGGAAGGGACCTCAAGAGGTCATTGAGTCCAGTCCTCTGCCCTCATAGCAGGACCAAGTACTGTCTAGACCATCCCTGATAGACACTTTTCTAACCTACTCTTAAATATCTCCCCAGATGGAGATTCCTCAACCTTCCTGGGCAATTTATTCCAGTGTTTGGCTGCCCTGACAGTTAGGAACTTTTTCCTAGTGTCCAACCTAAACCTTCCTTGCTGCAGTTTAAGCCCATTGCTTCTTGTTCTATCCCCAGAGGTCAAGATGAACAAGTTTTCTCCCTCCTTACGACACCCTTTTAGATATCTGAAAACGGCTATCATGTCCCCCCTCAATCTTCTCTTTTCTAAACTAAACAAACCCAATTCCTTCAGCCTTCCCTCATAGGTCATGTTCTCTAGACCTTTAATCATTCTCCTTGCTCTTCTCTGGACCCTCTCCAATTTCTCCACATCTTTCTTGAAATGTGGTGCCCAGAACTGAACAAAATACTCCAATTGCGGCCTAACCAGTGCAGAGTAGAGCGGAAGAATGATGTGGAGGCAGGAAAAGGGAATAAGGGAATTTGTGTGCAGCCATCTTGGTCTTGTTAACAAGAGAGCAAGAGTCAGGCTAAGTCTGTGGCCTGACAACGCGAGATCTGTAATTAGACGCTGCCTTTGCCCCTCACCTCCATACGGAGATAAGGATAGAATGCTGACTCTGGCAGGGACCTTGAGATAAGGAGCATCTGGGTGGAACTAAATAACTGTTAGCCATTGGTGTTTGTAATGGGAAGGAGACTAATTGTTATTGTTATTACATGTAATGAACAGTATATAAACTGCTTCATAATTGTTTGTATTCGAAGATAGGCTCCCCCCCCCATCCGAACCAGTTTTTCCCTTGCTGCAGCTCATAATAAAATTGCCTCTGGCTACTTGTTGCTTAAACACAATGCAGAGAGAAGGCTTGTTTTCTTCCACAATTTGGTGCCGTGACTCGGATGGCAACGCCTGATTGAGGATAGCGACAGCGGCTGCAGACCATCCCCCTTCACTCCCAGGGCACCAAACGAGAGGTAAGAGACCTTTTGAAATCTCTACTGGGGTGTGGAGGAGGACTGCCTGTGGGGTCGTCTGCCTCGCTGGGCTCACGCCATCTGAACTTCTTGAATCTGCAACAAGGTCAGATGCAAAGCAGTTCCGGGGAGGTTGTTTTGTTACCCCCGAGTAGGCCTAAGTTTATGCAGTGCTGGGAACTGCTGTGGTTTTGGTGGTGCCACCCCGGGTACGGGAAGAAAATTGTATTGCGTCCAGACATAAGGCACCTAAGTTTATGCAGTGCTGGGAACTGCTGTGGTTCTGGGGGGAAACGTGTTGTTTGCCGCCCCTGGGGGGAAACGTGTTGTTTGCTACCCCAAATATGGACGAGGTCCATAAAGAGAGATGCATCTAAAAGTGGGAAAATTTCTGTGTGAAAAGCATGCTGAGTGTGAATGTAATGAGTGGAGTGTGAATGCCGCTGTCCAGGTCTCTGAGAAGTAAGCTGATTCCAGCCACACCAGGGCTCTCCCACGAGGCAGTTCTGAATGCAAGGGGGGTCAGCCAAACCTCAAGACTGAGCAGATATGTGAGGGAGTGATGACTCCCCTTATTGCATGAGCTGCTGATAAGGTCTGACACTCCAGACCCAGCAGACCCCTTCTTTGGAGTATGTAGATTTAGTTTACCAACTGTCCCTCATAAGTAAGCCTGTAACATTGTACATATGATTCTTTTCAGGAAAATAAAAGCTTTTTTGCTTGCAGGAACAGTAACTGGCCAACCAACACCTTGTGCTCAGGAAAAGCATTATAGCTTCACACATAAGTAAGCCTGATCTGTGGCACAAGAGGGAAACTGAGGCATGTCACTGTTGGGGAGGGCTAGCAACTCTGAGGTAATTCGAGGGAGTGGAAGGTCATGAGTACCGATGAAGCGCCCTTGTTCTCGTAAAGTTGTAGCTCACTCGCCCATGGAAGTGGTAAGGAGCTAGCTGTAACAGGTTCCCCTAACAGATCTTAGGCAGTATTTTAAGTTATAATAGGCCACCCCGATGGGGGTAGAAACGTTTTCTTGTCTTTCAGATTATCAGAAAGCGCTGGTGCCAGCTGAAGAAAAACAACAACAACAAAACCATGGTTCTGTGTCATGACACAATAAGTTTGTGTTCTGTCCAAGTTTGTCTTGTGTGTCTTAATTGTAATACGTATTGCAAATATTGTTGTGTATAGAAAATTGTTTTTAATGAAAGGATAATTTGAGTAAAGCAGAAGCATTAATTTAAACCAACAAAATTAATAATTGGGCCCAATCAATTGGCAACTCTAAACTTAGTCAATTGGCAACTTTAAAATTCAGTGAAAGGATAATAGTTTGGTAATTGTTTAGGCTAGGAGAATGTTAACAATGTCTCCACAGGTGAACAAAAAAGGAACTGGAAGGAAGCAAGGAGTGCATCACGTGAACAGAAGGACTGGGAGTGGGGTACCAGCCCTCTCCCCCACCGGATTGGTTTTGCTTTAATGGCTACACAAATGAAATATTTAGCTTCTGCAAATTTGCACACCAACCATAAAAGTGGTTTGGCCAGAGATAAGAAATCTATAAGAAACAACACGGGCAAGTAGGACATCAGCATATTTAAGTAAAGATGCCCACAATAACGAGGAAACTAGTAACCTCACCATTGCAATAAATGCTACTTGCCCTGCTACTCATTGGTGCCTGATGCCTTAAAAGGCCTCAAGAATTATGGAATTGCATGGGTTATCAATTAAACATCAGTGAACCATGCTTGGTCCTATAAGAGAAACAGTGACTCTAGTCAACGTAACCTCCTTCAAGTCACATACATAGAATAAATACACGCTAATAGCAATGGGGAATACACGGCCTTGGGCCGCCCCTCATTCAAACATAATTATTTTGTTTATTGTAACAACATGAACACTAGGAGGACAAAGAATACACAGTCCTCTGAGTTAAAGTTTGTATGGAATATTGTGGGATAGAAGCTAAACACTAACATCAGGTCACTGAAGTTGGAGCTACTGATTCCCACTGTGGCTTACCACTTAAATCCCAGACAAAGGTAACCCCTGAGGCATGGCTGTCATTTGTTAAACAATGGCCATTGCTAACTTGCCCTCATTTGGATATCATTAACCAATACCTTAAGGACAAAATAGAGCCTCCCAATTGTGCATCATGCCCTGAACAAACCCCTGTCTCAGAACCACGACAACTGTCACTGTTCCTTACCTTGGTGATGTTCCACACTGGTATAGACCAGCTGTGTGCTAGACTGGCTAATCAAATTGGCAAGTGCCTGATTAGGCAACGACGGGGCTTAGCAGATACCATCGCAGATTGGTTTGGGCCTGGAAACTCTGTAAGTAACACTTATGTCATAGCCCAGAAATTGTATAGAATCCAGGCTGGTAGATGCAGTAATATCCAGTTTCCGTGAAGGCCTAGACATCAGCCAAGCTAATCAAGTGATCCTAAATAGTTTGAAGGATCTGTCCAGCTCTGTGTCCACTTCACTAGACCTAACCAGATATTTGGACCAGAGACTAATTGGATTGTTAATTAATGGAACTAAATTAAAGAAATTAGAATGCCAGTATTGAAGAAAAGGATAGCTTTGACCACCCAGCCCTTATGGTGGTGAGTCCCCATCTCCCCTGTGCCTACCCATGGGAGTGGGAAAGTAGAGAATCCATGAGGACCCAAAGGCGCACCTGGACAGGGCCATAGTATAACCATTTGTTTTTGGCCCCTCTGGGGATTCCTCACTCAGATCAGATCAGAATGGTAACCGCCCTGCCTGCACCAAAGCAGGAGCATATAAATAGAGTCGAGGGCATTGCTTATTCAGAAGGTGTGGAGCCTCCCTGTACCCAGGGATTGTTGCACCCACTTTGATAAGGAAATTTTATGTACCTGCCCATTTAACATCATGACGAATCTGCCTAGGTTTGATGTGGTTGTCTCAGAGAAACAAAAACATCGAGCTGGTCCAACTGAACGGTGTTTGACTACCCAGACAGATCATTCCATCCTGCCCCTCTACATATCCGTCTGTGTGCATAACAGCCCCTCGATGGATGATCCTGACCGTTGACAGACTGCGGCTCTATCACACTTCGGCAGTGATGAGTAACCCAACATGAGATCCTGAGTGGCACGGCGGAAGAAATAACCTTGGTTCCAAAGGAGCTAGCTGGCTTTTAGTTCAGAGAATAGAGACTCTTATGTCCATCAGCGAAAGACCACTCTAGAAAGACCTTTACCAAGTTTGCTAACCACCAACACCACTGTGATGTGCCAAGAACTGACTGTTGGCCAATGCTTCTCACTGCAAAAACTCCCTCCATCTTGAAATGATCCTGATAAGCCTCTCTCTTCTGGTCCTGCTTTCCTACCTGCTGGACACCAGAAGAACCAAAATATTACAGGGTGATGTGCTGGTAACATCTCCCCTGCATCATGCTGCACCATGACTGTTTCAAGAAAAAAAAGAGGAAAAGTCCACTCCTCTGACACCGCCAAAGCCCAAAGATTTCTGACTACAAAAGGACATTAAGAACTGACCTTGGTGAAAAAAGCAAAGTATTGTATATTGCCAAGGAGAAACTTGTGGGAGTGGTTTGGGTTTCTCCCTTTGATCTGGACTCTGTGCTTATGGACAGGTGCCATCAGCATGTACCTGCCCTCCCTAATTTGGTTACTAATTATGATATGTTGTGTTATGTGACTAAAATTATAGAACAGCCCCATCATTGAATTATATTGGGGATATTAATGATTATATTGCTTTTGCTTATTAAAGGTTTCATATTTGATTGTTGCTGTAAAAGATGTAGTAATAGAAATAGCTTTTAGGTTTGTACTAATTATGTAATGTATAATGAAAATAAAGATTTAGAAAGGTAGTTGTGCTGTAAGCACAAAAGGGGGGAGTGTGGAGGCAGGAAAAGGGAATAAGGGAATTTGTGTGCAGCCATCTTGCTCTTGTTAACAAGAGAGCAAGAGTCAGGCTAAGTCTGTGGCCTGACAACGCGAGATCTGTAATTAGACGCTGCCTTTGCCCCTCTCCTCCATATGGAGATAAGGATAGAATGCTGACTATGGCAGAGACCTTGAGATAAGGAGCATCTGGGTGGAACTAAATAACTGTTAGCCATTGGTGTTTGTAATGGGAAGGAGACTAATTGTTATTGTTATTACATGTAATGAACAGTATATAAACTGCTTCATAATTGTTTGTATTCGAAGATCGGCTCCCCCCGTCCGAACCAGTTTTTCCCTTGCTGCAGCTCATAATAAAATTGCCTCTGGCTAATTGTTGCTTAAACACAACACAGAGTATGTCTACACTACAAAGTTAATTCGAACTAACAGACGTTAGTTCGAATTAACTTTAATAGGCACTACACTAGCGCTCCGCTAGTTCGAATTTAAATCGAACTAGCGGAGTGCTTAGTTCAAACTAGGAAAACCTCATTTTACGAGGATTAAGCCTAGTTCGAACTAGCTAGTTCGAATTAAGGGCTGTGTAGCCCCATAATTCGAACTAGTGGGAGGCTAGCCCTCCCCAGCTTTCCCTGGTGGCCACTCTGGCCAACATCAGGGAAACTCGTCTGCCCCCCTCCCGGCCCCTGACCCCTTAAAGGGGCACGGGCTGGCTACGGTGCCCGGGCCAGGTGCAAACCTGCCAGCACCCAGCCAGCAGACCCTGCACCTGGCACGGATCGAGCCAGCCACCCGATGCCCCCCAGCCCTCCCCCTCTTCCCGGGACCAGGCTGGAGGCTCCCAGGAGCTTGCCCGGGACCGCAAGAGGTGGGCACCCGCCTGGGCTAGTGCAGACTTCGTGGACCTCGTCCACGATCTCCGCACTAGCCACAGGAAAGTGGCCGCCTAGGGTAGGAGAGCTGCCAGCCTGGCCACCCAGGAGCAGGTGTGCAAGAGAATCAAGGGGGTCGGTCCACTGAGACCCCTGACCCTGAGCCCTGAGGTTACAATGGCTGTCCTGGGTCAGACCAAAGGTCCATCTAGCCCAGTAGCCTGTCTGCCAACAGCGGCCAACCCTAGGGACCCTGGAAGGGATGGACCGAAGACAGTGACCAAGCCATTTGTCTCGTGCCATCCCTCTCCAGCCTTCCACAAACCTTGGCCAGGGACACCGCTCCTACCCCCTGGCTAATACCACTCCATGGACCCAACCTCCATCACTTTATCTCACTTCCCTTTAAACTCTGTTCTAGTTCTAGCCTTCACAGCCTCCTGCAGCAAGGAGTTCCACAGGTTGACTCTTTGCTTTGTCAAGAACAACTTTCTCTTACTAGTTTGAAGCCTGCTACCCATTCCTTTCCTTTGGTGTCCTCTAGTCCTTCTTTATGGGAACTAATGAAGAACTTTTCTTTATGCACCATCTGCACCCAACTCCTGCTTTTAGAGACCTCTATCCTGTCCCCCCTCAGTCTCCTCTTTTCTAAGCTGAAAAGTCCCAGTCTCTTTAGCCTCTCTTCATATGGGACCTGTTCCCAACCCCTGATCATTTTAGTTGCCCTCCCCTCTCCCAGCCTCTCTCTTCCCCTCTCCCACCTCCTTTTCCCAGTCTCCCCCAGTTTTGTTCAATAAAGACAGATTCCATTTTGGAAGACACGTTATCTTTATTTTGTACATCAAGAAGAGGGGCTAGGGAAGGGTAAGTGGAAGGAGGTGAGGGACGAATGGGGCACGAGCCCCCGATGGGGAGGACTGGGCTGGCTCTGTGGGCTTCTGGGGGTGGAAGCTCTCCTGCAGCCCCCCAATTGGCCCCTCTCCCCAGATGGCAGCCTGCGGCAAGTGCAGCCGGGCTGATGACCGAGTGCTGTGATGTGCCCAGTTGGGTAGTCCAGGCAATCCAAGCCAGGACTGCTTTACAAGTGGGGCACCCCTGAGAACTGTCTGTCCGGGGTGGGGGTCGGAACCCTTTAAGCACAGCCCTCGGCTAGCCTGAGATAGCATCTCCACACTCTAAGTCCTCCTCTGATGCCCTGCCGGCACTGCTTCCGGCCATCCTTAAGCCTGGTTCAGGGTCCGCTTAATGTGGTCATGCTAGTTCGAATTAGTAAAACGCTAATTCGAACTAGTTTTTTAGTCTGGATCCGTTAGTTCGAATTAGCGCTGTAGTGTAGACATACCCAGAGTGAAGGCTTGTTTTCTTCCACAATGACTTCTCGTGTCTTGCTCACAACACACCTGTTAATACATCCCAGAATCATGTTTGCTTTCTTTGCAACGTCATCACACTGCTGACTCATATTCAACTTGTGGTCCACTATAACCCTTAGATCCCTTTCTGCCATACTCCTTCCCAGACATTCGCTTCCCATTCTGTATGTATGAAACTGATTGTTCCTTCCTAAGTGGAGCACTTTGCATTTGTCTTTATTAAACCTCATCCTGTTTACCTCAGACCATTTCAGAAGATCCAGGACGACGCACAATGATGGGCTCTGATGTAGACCGAGGTGTTGCAGCAGGACCGCAACATCTGTGCCACCCTCTGGGAGAGGATTGTGTACCCAACCCAGCTCCCGCCCTCCCTCCTATGCCAGCCTTTGGCCCCCTGCCATGCCTATCCCCACTCCAGCTCCTCTTGCTGCCTATCTCCCATTCTCCCAGGATCCATCTGGGTCCGCAGACACGAGGTGAAACCACAACCCAAACCACACGCCAGTCTCAGCCCCAGTTCTGAGCCTCTCTTCTCACACAAAGGTTCTTGCCCTGCCTCATATCCAGGTTCTCAGCCCCCCCCCCTTCCCAGTTACCTTTATCACATAAAAAAAGACTTCTTTTTTGTAAACAAAACTGTTGTTTTTATTGAGAGTATAGGGAAGGAGGGAAGGAAGAGATTGTTGTAGGAAAGGCAGAAAGGGGCAAGGCACAGGCTCCTAGTGGAGAGGCCCTGAGGAGAATTAATGGGGTCCTTCAGAGAAACTCTTCCTCAGTGCCTCCCAGATGTGCACCCCTACTTGATGGGCCTGGCAGATGGCAGCTGTGCACAGCTGTTCAAAGGCCCATCCCTCCTGGCCAGCCTCTGCCCCCCACCCCAGAATGAAGGCCTCCCCCTTCCTCTCCACGATGTTGTGAAGAACATAACATGCAGAGATCACCTGGGGGATGTCGTGCTCCCCCGCATTGAGACAGGTCAGGAGGCACTTGAACTATGCCTTTAAGTGTCCGAAGGCACATTCCACCTGGACGTAGGTCCTGCCCAGGCAGGCATTGAAATAGTCCCTGCTCGGGTTCAGGTGGCCAGTGAACAGCTTTATGAGCCATGGCATGAGTGGGTAGGCCGTGTCCCTCACAATGCACAGTGGCATCTCCACGTCCCCAACCCTGAAGTTATGCTGGGGGAAGAATGTGCCAGTCTCTAGCTTCTGGTAGAGGCTGGAGTTGCGGAAGATGTGGGCGCCGCGCGCCCTTCCCAACCAGCTGATGAAAATGTCACTAAACTGTCCAAGGTGGTCGACCAGGACCTGCAGGACCATCAAGAAATATCCTTTCCTGTTTAAATACTGGGTGGTATGGTGGATGGGGGCTTGGATGGGGATGTGGGTCCATCTAGTCCCCCCCTCCCGCAGTTGGGGAAGCCCCAGGTGGCAAATCCAGCCACGACCCACAGGTCTCCCAGGCAGATGACCCTGTACAGCAGGATGGTATTTATGGTCCTCACCACCTGCAGAAGGAGAAAAACAGAGACACAAAACAAAGAATCAAAGGGGGGTACCTGAGCCTTGGGAGGTCCCTGAGCTCCCCTTTCCTCTCCCCCAAAAGTACCCCAGGAGCCACCCTCTGAATCTGCCCCTCCTTGCAGGGCTGTGTGAGGGCTCGACTGCAGAACCCTCCAGGAATGGAGTTTCCACCCCTACTCCTAGTCCACCCCCTGCACTCCCACCCCCTCCTTTCCCAAGGCCCCCCCTTTCTAGTATTCCCTCCCCCTCCAGGGACTGCAACCTGAGAGTGCCTTACCTCCATGAGAAGGGCCCCAACAGTGGACTTTCCCATGCCGAACTGGCTGCCCACAGACTGGTAGCTGTCTGGCATGGCGAGATTCCAGATAGTGATGGCGACCTGCTTCTCCAGGGGGATGGTGGGTCGCATCTGGGTGTCACATGAATGGAGGGCAAGGACGAGCCAGGCACACAACTCATGAATGTCTCCTTCCACATTCTGAAGTTGTAGAGCCACTGCTGGTCGTCTCACCACTCCATCACCAACCAGTCCCACCAGTCAGAACTGATATCCAGCCTCCAGAACTATTGCTCCACCATGGGATGCAGTTGCAAGGGCATTGGTTCCTGCACACAGGCAGAGATTCTTGATGAGCTCTGAGTCGAGCTCATGCAGGGCCATGAAGGCAGCCTGCAGAAACTGCTGCAGAAACTGCAGCATCGCAATGTGGGGCCTTCACATGCCCAGAGGCAGGTCTAGCTCCATGTCAGGGTGTACTGTGATGTCCTGAAGCAGGTCAACCAGAGCACGTACTGTAAATGCTTTGCTGTCCCTTGGAGAGGTAGGCAAGCAAGCAGAAGATGCTGAGAAACTACTGTTTTCATTGAGCTTTTGGCGTATGGACACTCTCTTTCGAAATAAGCTTTACCAGATCTCTTCCAAAAAAGCTTATTTTGAAAGACGCTTGCAGTCTAGATGTAGTCTTAGTCCCTGCCAGAAGTAAAACAATATATCATGACACTAAGAAAACCATGACATTGATTCCTTTGCAATTTCTTGGTAAAACAGCCACGGCTTAATTTATTCTGAAGCAAATTAGGCAATTTAATTAGTTTGCTATAAGGCCTCTAAACAGCTGCAAAGCTTTGGCTGTCAGCAACAGGGAATGAAACATTCTGAATATTACACTGTATCTCCCTCTCAGATCAGCTCTCTCACCTAGCCATTTCCATTGCTAACATGATGACTGCAGATAATTCTCTGGGCAGGGAGCGCTTTAGATTTACTCAAAGTCAATGAAGTCATGAGTTTATGAAGATTTTTGACAGTGTTTTCAGATGAGTTTCTCTTTGAGAATCAGAAAGTTTCAATACGAAATTCAAGGCAAAACTCAGGAAATAAACCCACTTAGCCTGACATCAAAGAAAATAATTTCATCAGCACCTGTGCATGATTCCACTTGTCTGTATATGCACAGGAACCACCCATCTCCACCACCTCAAAAAAAGTCTTGCCAAGTGATAGAAGTAGTTGTTTAGCTCTATAAAGGTATGATAGTGTAAGCGGGGGAATGGTCCCGCTATTGTGGGGAACTTTCCTGGCTTCTATACCACCCCGGTGAAATGGACCAGAGAAAGGATCTGAGTCCCTGCTCCCACTTCCTTTACCCCACGGCCTCCCTGATCCTGAGGGCTCCCCCTCCACTCTCCTGAGTAGCAGAGACCTCGAAACCCCAACAAGGCTGGGCCCAGGTTTCCTGGGGCTTAATCCCCGACCTTGTAGTCACTAGGGGCAGGAGTTAGGGTGTCCCCACTCCGAGGTGCTCTCTTTACACTGCAGGCCTTCTTGGCCCAGTGATCACTTCATAAGGTTCAAAGCAAATACAATTTATTAAACATCAACTGATTAAAGAGAATAGAATAAGAAACAATGAGAATGGTTAAATGAGAACACACAGCCCTGCTCTGTAGCACAGGGACATCAAAACAGCAGCCTGCAGAGCGTAAGGACAGTCCACAGTCTCTTCCTTAGAGGCCCCTTAGAGGTCTTGGATGTGCTGCGGGGGGGGGGGGGCTGCAGGCTGGACACGCTTGCTCTGGCAGTGTCCACACAGCCTCAAGCTCTAAGTGGCCAGACCCCTCTCCTAGTCCAGAGCCTCTCCTCACACTTTGCAGTTCCCCGCTGCTCACCACATCCTGCTGCAGGCTGTGCTGCTTGGCCAGTTCCAGCTCCTTGTGTTGCTTCTCTGTTCCTTTTGGCTCTCTGAGCACTGCCAATCTGCTGCTCAACACAGGGTCTGCACTCCTTGAGTTGTGTATGCCTGGCTCTGCTGTTGCAAGACTGTCTCTCCACACAGCTTGCACTACTCTTTCAGCTCTCTGTTTTTGCAGGACTTCTTCTGCACACAGCTTGCACTCCTTGGGCTGTCTGTGTCTGGTTCTGTCGCTGCAGGACTTCTTCACACAGCTTGCACTACTCTTTCAGCTCTCTGTTTGCTCAGAGAGAGCCAGAACAATCCCTGCTTACAACCTGTCAGTCAGGCTGAGCTGGAGTGTTGACTGCTTTCCACTGTCTCTGGGGTCTGTCAGTCTCATGAACCCTTCCCCTTCTGAAGCTGGGAGCTGGCAAACCAAAAAACTCCCACAGAGTTTTAGTAAGGGGTAACAGTCCCCTTACAATAGCTATTATAATAGATGTTAAAAATTCTCAGAGGGGTAGCAGTGTTAATCTGTAAATTTAAAAACAACATGTAGTCCTGTGGCACTTTTGGGTACATCTACACCGCAACATTATTTCGAAATAACTGACATTATTCAAAAATAACAAAGACTGTGTCTACACTGCAAGCCATTATTTCAAAATAAGGGTGAGCTGGAGGACTTCTTACTCCAACTCCTGTAACCCTCATTTTATGAGGAGTATGGGAAGTGGAAGGAAGAGTGTTCTGGTGCCAAAAGCGCCAAAAGCTGAATTACGCTATTTTGACTTCAGCTACACAATTGAAGTAGTTCAAGTTGTGTAGATTAATTTGATTTTTGCCCTGAAGCATAGACATACCCTTAGAGACTACAAATATATTGGATCATGAGCTTTCATTGGTAAAGCCCCCTTCATCACATGAGTTGGAGTAGAAATAACAGAATTCAAGGTATATATAACAGCAAAAGAAGTTACGTATCAATTGTAGGATCTGTGTTAATGAAGCTAATTAAGTGGGCTGGATGTGTCCCATTCATAGCTTTTGATGTGAAAATGTGAATGTCAGAGGCAGGAGAAATTGGCTTTGTAGAGTGTTAACCAGTTAATATCTTTACTCACACCCAGGTTGACAGTGTCAATTTACAAATTTGACACTGTCAACCTGTTGTAGGCTAGTTGTCTTTCCAACAATCTATGTCCAATAAAAAAAACATGCTAGTAAAGCCAGCAAGCACAAAAGTTCTCTCCCAATGAATACAGACATGCTGTTACGGGCCTGTTAGCACTTTTTAAAAATATGACACATTGTATAAGATATTAGTTTTTCATGGGTAAGGGAAGAGCTTCTTGCTTTTATTTTCCTTTCATCAGTTTCATTGGATAGAGAATCTCTGTTGCTTAAATGCATACCAAAATAAGCCTCTCAATTTGAAAACTTTTAGTTCCTCTCGTTATATATACATAATGGCTCGACAAATACGCTCACCCGTGTTCCTCCTTCTCTCACTTCTCTTTAAACTCTGTTATAGTTCTAGCTTTCACAGCCTCCTGCAGCAACGAGTTCCACAGGTTGACTATTTGCTTTGTGAAGAAGAACTTTCTGTTATTAGTTTGAAGCCTGCTACCCATTCATTTCATTTAGTGTCCTCTAGTCCTTCTATTATGGGAACTAATGAAGAACTTTTCTTTATGCACCCTCTCCACACCACTTGTGCTTTTATAGACCTCTATCATATGCCCCCTCAGTCTCCTCTTTTCTAAGCTGAAAAGTCCCAGTCTCTTTAGCCTCTCTTCATATGGGACCTGTTCCAAACCCCTGATCATTTTAGTTGCCCTCCCCTCTCGCACCCTCTCTCTTCCCCTCTCCCACCTCCTTTTCCCAGTCTCCCTGAGTTTTGTTCAATAAAGAGAGTTTCTATTTTTGAACACACGTGTCCTTTATTTTGTACATCAGGAAGGGGGGCTAGGAAGCGGTAAGTGGAAGGAGGTGAGGGACGAATGGGGTACGAGCCCCCGATCGGGAGGACTGGGGTGGCTCTGCGGGCTCCTCTCCTGCAGCCCCTCGATTGACAACCCCCCCGATGGCAGCCTGCGGCAAGTGCAGCCAGGCTGATGGCCAAGTGCTGTGATGTGCCGAGTGTGGGCATTCAGGGCACTCCAAGACAGGACTGCTTTGCTGTCCCTCATCAAGTTAGACAAGCGAGCGGGGAACCCCTGAGAACTGTCTGTCTGGGGTGGAGGTCGGGACCCTTTAAGCACAGCCCTCAGCTAGCCTGAGACAGCAGCTCCATGCTCTAAGTCCTAATTTGATACCCTGCCGGCACTGCTTCCGGCCATCCTTATCCTCGGTTCAGGGTCCACTCAATATGGACATGCTAGTTCGAATTAGCAAAATGCTAATTCGAACTAGTTTTTAGGTCTAGATGCACTAGTTCGAATTAGCCTAGTTCGAATTAACTAATTTGAATTAAGTTAGTTCGAATTAGTGCTGTAGTGTAGACATACCCTCAGTCTGGATGGTCGCGGTGCCCTCCTTGGCTGCTGGCCAACCTCTAGTCTCCCCTGGGATGAGCTACACTCGGTTGTCCCCAAGGCGTCTCAATTATCAGTTGGCCGCTCTTAGCCCCTCCATAAGGGGAGGAGGGGTGGAGGTAGTGGGGGCCCAGGCCTGCCCTCTCTCATGGGCTCCAGCCCAGGGCCCTAAGGACAAACACCGTCCGGACTCTGTTCATCTGGTGGGGTATTCGCCGTAACTCACCAGTCCGCCAGCACTCCTAAGGAGCCCCGCCCTCAGCTGCTTCCTACCTCCACATCTCCTTTCACATCCTCTGCCCCCACACTCTGCTCTCTGCTCCACTCCCCGTCTCCCTCCTGCCTTCTCTGACCTCCTCCATCTCCCGTCCCCCTCCTCTCTCCTCTGCTCTCACCCTTCACTCCTCCACCCTCCGCCGTCTTCTAGCTCACTCCTCTGTTCTCCCCTCTCCCTCGGTTACTCTCCTCCGTCTCCTCTGCCTCCCTCCTCTCTTCCACTCTCCTCTACTCCACTTTTCAATATGGTGCTCTCTTACACCGGTGCCTCTCCCCCTGACATCAGGGATGCACACACACTCTGGGCCGGCCCTACACCCGCATGCGGCCCTGCCCCCACTTCCGGCTGCCGTCCTAGGACTCGGCCCCCCCTGCACACTGCTCGGCGGGGTGGCTGCACGGGAGAAAGTGGCCAGACCGCTGTCAGAATGCTGCACTCCCCATGCAGCACGGGGGTCGGTGCTGTTGGAGTGCGGGGCAGGTTGCCCTTGCCACCACGAGGCAGCCCCGCCCCACCACACGAGCAAGCATGCCATCCCGGTCGGACGGTCTCCGGTGGCGCGCACCTGAGAGGTGGGGGTCACACGGTGGAGGTGGCGAGTCCCTTTTTTGTCTGGCAAGTAGGGTTTTGCATAATTTGTTGAGCCCTGAATATAATATATATATATATATTATTGCAGAGAAGATTCATTGTAAATGGAGCTGTGAGCTCAGTGACATTCCAAACCTTTTGATGTGTGTCCATCCTTAGGTAATATTGTGGGCTTGAGCACCAGAGGAATCAGCTACATTTAACTAGCAAAAGAGGCTGATGAACTCATGCAGTGAATGGAGGAAAAGCACAGATGCTGTCGTGGAAGAGAAATCATGACCTCTTTAAACCTGTATTCAGTCATTTTACAGTGATTGGCAATCTGATCATTCAAAGGGATCAGAAAATGGCACAGCGGAAATGAAGATGTTATTATAAAGGGACACATTCTTGCCCTTAGTAGCCTCATGGGGAAAGCAGAAAAAAGGTTTCATCAGCTGCTTTAGCAGAATAAGTCTGAGTGTTATCTGATCTTGTGTGGACATAAAAGACAGCAGGAAGAAGCACTTAATTTGATAGCACTCTGAGCCATTTGCTGATAATGAGGTTGAAGGGAATAGTTGTTGCTAATTTATGGGGTTTTGTAGTTTTATTTGCAACAGAGCTTTAAATACAGTGAGCAGTACCAATAGAAAAAGATAGTGGTGGGGAAATTATACCATTAATGGACTTCATTACTGGTAACTTAACAGACAATGGATGGAAACTATATAAAATCTTTTATATGCAAAAAAAAAAAAGACATGAAAAAGGTTTTGATCTGTATTCCAAGGATATCTATTGCTCTCAAGGAGAAGTCTTGCTTTCAAATAGAGTCTCAAACCAGAAAGCCTATGGAATGTTTCCTTGGCAAGCTTTCTGAAGATAATGAAGCTATGCCTTCCTTGACTGCAGTACATCAAAGTCACGGCTCTGACAAGTCAAAGCAATGGTGCATACAACAGCCCTTCCAATTCTTATGGAAATGGGCATTTTTAATAGATCAATTACTAATGCACAACACTGTTTCATAATTTCTTGAGGAAGACTGGAAGGAAACAAAGAAGAAAGGAAGAAAACAAAATCTCCTATTATCAATGAAATAATGAAAAGACAGACAGTTTTCACACTGCCCACAACCTGATCTGCACAAAATTCTTCTCAACACCCCAGAAGCCTCAGATGTGATTCCACTGCTTTTGCTAGTAAGTACACACATGGCTAGCAGTTTTAGGATCCTCATTCTTACAGACAGGTGTCAGTGGGTCTCAATCAATGGACTGATCCTTGTCTTCAACAATAGCAGAATTTCATAAGAAAGGTTAACAGTAAGATGGCAGTTTCTTATATGCACTTAGAAACTAATGTTGTACACCTATAAAAGGTTAACTTTACTTGCACTGTGCTTTTCTCTCCCAGCAAAGTCTGAAAGTTCGTTTTTGCCTCTGACATTATAAATTGTTTCTCTTTCTATACTAAGTACAATTCAACTGCCAAGTTAGAAGGGTAAAACCCACTTCATCAGATCATGGAGTAGAAATCACAGGAGGTAAGTATACATATAAGCACATCAAAATAAGGGAGCTACTTAACAAGTAAAGGACCTGTGTTAATGAGACCAATTTAGTCAGAGTGGACATGGCTAACTCCCAGTAGTTGATGGAGAGGTCTGAATACCAAGAGAGGTAAAATTGCCTCTGTAGTGAGATAATCATTGTAAGTGCTTGTACATATATATCTATATCTATATCCCTACCTCTGTGATTTCTACTCCATGCATCTGATGAAGTAGTTTTTATCCATGAAAGCTTATGCCCAAGTAAATCTGTTAGGGTATGTCTACACTACCCCGCTAGTTCGAACTAGCAGGGTAATGTATGCATACCGAACTTGCTAATGAAGCCCGGGATTTGAATTTCCCGGGCTTCATTAGCATAAAGCCGGCGCCGCCATTTTTAAAAGCCGGTTAGTGCGAACCCCGTGCCGCGCGGCTACACGCGGCACGGGCTAGATAGTTCGAACTAGCTAGCCATTCCGAACTATCTGTACACCTCATTCCACGAGGCGTACAGATAGTTCGGAATGGCTAGCTAGTTCGAACTATCTAGCCCGTGCCGCGTGTAGCCGCGCGGCACGGGGTTCGCACTAACCGGCTTTTAAAAATGGCGGCGCCGGCTTTATGCTAATGAAGCCCGGGAAATTCAAATCCCGGGCTTCATTAGCAAGTTCAGTATGCATACATTACCCCGCTAGTTCGAACTAGCGGGGTAGTGTAGACATACCCTATGTCTTTAAAGTGCCACAGGATTCCTCATTGTTTTTACAGATACAGACTAGCATGGCTACCCCTCGGGGATTGATTTAATGTGATTTTAGTGGGGCTGTATCAAATAAGTTCAAAGAAGTCTCTAGGGTAAAAATTTCTGAAGCAGGCTATGATATTCTATTAAGAACACCTATTCTAAATTTGAAGTTTGGAATTGGCACATTAACACAGTACATGATGGTTACCCCCTCTTCCTGCCTAGCCCATCGAAGAAAGGTCATCATAGAGCTAACGACCCAGGATGGGAGACAGGACATGACACATTCAATGGTGCTAGGAACAAATATGCAATCGTCAAGTACTCCTAATATCTCTGCTTTAATCCCCAGATGGACCACATCCGTGTAGAGACACCTTCTTGAAGCTGACAGACACATCGCCACTTGGCACATAGTTCATAATTGATGTCTGCTTTGTTTAAATACTTATTTTACTAGATGTAAGGTATTATGTAAACTATGGGCGGAAAACACCAAGTAACTTGATATTATTGCTCTTATTTTGCCTCATGCTTAGCATCTATCCAGGGGCTCTCCCCTCCCCCCCTCCCATCACTTGATCTGCCCATTGAGCATCCTATATAATTAGTTGTAACCTATTGTTTGGCAGTGTTCATGAACCGAAGAAGTGACGTGACACTCTGCCAGCGTGTGTGTGTAATAAACTCTCCTGCTTGCTTCATACACTGGTGTCCAGGTTCTGTTCCTACAAGTCTGAGTCACTCCAAACATTATATTTTCAAGGTTGTAGCAGGTACAATACATGCTTATGTGCTACATTGAATAATTCCAACTGCCTTCCAGCTGGAGAATGAAACCAACCAACAACAGGTATGAATTATCCTAGTGAATTTTTCAATTGTGTAAAGTGCTCAGATTCTACAGTGATAAGTGGGTATAAACTATTATATCAATTCTATCAAGAGAACTCCACGAAAATGTGTACTTGATCGAAAGGGTTATTCACATGGAAAAAAAACTCTCAAGACATCAAGAGAAAGATGCACAATCAATTTAAAATACTGGTATGAGAATGTAAGTTGACTTTTTATGCCAAACTCAGCATTGTTTAAATGTCATAATTTAAAACAGAAAACTTTTTAATGAACTTCCATGAGATTTTCCCTCCTGTCTTATGTCCAGATCTAGAGCTAATCAACATTTTTTAAATTTAAAATAAAAATGGGGACTTTTCTTTTACATTTTAAAGTTATTTTTATAATTCCCCCTTACTTACAACAAGCTTTACTGAGCATCTTACAATTTTTTTAAAAAACACATACTATCTCCATTTCTCTTAGTCTTGCCACCATGATGTGATGATTATTAAGTGTGTGTGTTATTTGTGAATAAGCAACAAGTTTGATTAAATAGTCCTTATATTTTGTGCTGGAGGCGATGGAGTTTCTGATCATTCTGAGGTTCTCTGGGAAAAAGTCAAATCTAATCTCCTCTCTCTTACCTTAGGGAGTTGTTTTTAAATGTATATGTCCTCCTCTGTCACCTAACTTCATTATCTTTATTGTTTCAGAGGGGTAGCTGAGTTAGTCTGTAAGGATACATCTACACTAGCCCCCTAGATCGATCTAGGGAGGCTAATGAGGGCAACCGAATTGCAAATCAAGCCCTGGATTTAAATATCCCATGCTTGATTTGCATGTTCCTGGCCAGTCACCATTTTAGAAATTGACTAGCCCTTTCCATAATGGGGGGCTCAGAACTGGACACAATATTCCAGATGTGGCCTTACCAGAACCGAATAAAGGGGAATAATCACTTCTTTGGATCTGCTAGCAATGCTCCTCTTAATACACCCTAGTAGGCCATTAGACTTCTTGGCTACAAGGGCACACTGTTGACTCATATCCAGTTTCTCATCCACTGTAATCCCGAGGTCCTTTTCTGCCAAACTGCTACTTAGCCATTCAGTCCCCGGCCTGTAACAATGCTTGGGATTCTTCCGCCCCAAGTGCAGAACTCTGCACTTGTCCTTGTTGAACCTCATCAGATTTACTTTGGGCCAAACCTTTAATCTATCCAGGTCACTCTGGACCTTTGCCCTGCCCTCAAGCATATCTACCTCTCCCCCTAGCTTAGAATCATCTGCAAACTGCTGAAGGTACAACCCATCCCTTCATCCAGATCATTAATAAAGATGTTGAACAAAACCAGTCCAAGAACAGTACCTTGGGGCACTCTGCTAGAAACCGTCTGCCAACCTGACATCGAGCTGCTAATCACTACCCATTGGGCCCAACAGTCTAGCTAGCTTTCTATCCATCTTATAGTCCATGTATCCAATCCATACTCCTTTAACTTGCTGGCAAGAATATTGTGAGAGACCGTATCAAAAGCCTTGCTAAAGTCAAGATATATCACATCCACTGACTTTCCCATATCCACAGAACCAGTTACTTCATCATAGAACTAATCAGATTGGTCAGCCATAACTTGCCCTTTGTGAATCCATGTTGACTATTCCTGATCACTTTTCCCTCTTCCAAGCGCTTCAAAATGGATTCCTTGAGGATCCCCTCCATGATTTTTCTGGGGATTGAGGTAAGGCTCACCAGTCTGTAGTTCCCTGGATTGTCCTTCTTCCCTTTTTTAAAGATGGGCACTACATTTGCCTTTTTCCAACCACCTGGGATCTCTCCCGATCTCCATGAATTTTCAAAGATAACTCGTGGAATGAGGTGTAACAGTTAACTCGAACTAAGGACTTAGTTCGAGTTAATGTTTGACTGCCACGTGTAGCCGCAGGCAGTTAGTTCAGACTAGGGGGATTTGAAAATAGCACCCGGACAGGAAGATGCAAATAAAGCACGGGATATTTAAATCCCAGGCTTCATTTGCAACTTCAAATGCCTACATTAGCCTCCCTAGTTCGAACTAGGGGGCTAGTGTAGACATACCCTTACTATGTTATTGGGAAGATGGTGAACTGTTGGAATGAGGTTCACTAGGGAAGGTGGGGGTGGGAGTGGAAGCTCCCTTCCTAGAAGGTTTTCCAGTCCTGCCTTCACAAAGCCCTGCCAGGAAACGGATTAAGCAGGGGTTGGTCCTGGTGTGTGGGGGAAAGGCGGCTGGGTTTGGGGATGTCCCGAGACCTCTGGCAACCCTGTGATTCTCTGTTTGTCTCCTTCTCCAGTTGGTGAGGGCCATCAAGACCATCCTGCTGCACAGGCTCACCCTCCTGGGTGTCCCTATTGTCACTGGTTTTGCCACCGTGGCCTTCCCCAACTATGGGGGGGGGCATTAACAACACCCACATCCCCATTCAGACCCCTGATCAGGCATCCTACTACATCATCAGGAAGGGGTACTTTTCCATGGTGCTGAAGGCCATTGTGGACCACCGAGGCCTCTTCACAGACATCAACGTCGGGTGGTCGGGGAAGGCAAATAACGCCCGCATCTTCAGGAACTCCAGCCTGTTCCAGAAGATGCATGACGGGGAAGCGGACATGCCAATGTGCATTGTGGGGATGCTGCCTACCCACTGCTCCCCTGGCTTATGAATCCCTACACTGGACACTTTGACAAAAAGAAGAAGTGGTTTAATTCCAGGCTCAGCAGGGCCTGCATTGTGGTGGAGAGCACCTTTGGGTGTCTCAAAGGGAAGTTCTGTTGCCTCCTTACCCACCTGGACCTCTCAGCAAGTAGGACCTTTTACTTAGGAACAGTGAACTATGTTGTTTTTTATTTGCGATAAAGAAAATTGGGGAAGAACTGGGGAAAGAACCTGGGAGGGGGTAGGAGTGAAGTGCAAGGGGGAGAAGAAGGGGGAGACTACACATTTTCTGCACCGGAACTGGCAACACTGAAAGCTGTTTTGGTGATAGGAATATATTCATACCTGTTAATTTTATACAAAAGTTGAACTCTGACTTCCCTTAACACCTAAATTGAACATGTGTACACTTTTACCCTCTAAACTGATATGAGACTGCTGTGTTTGAGTTAAGTCAGAGTTCAACTTTTGCCTCCCTGGGCTGACATATATACAAAAAGTTAATCATGCCATTGACCACATTAATAACACCTCATCAACCATCAAGGGTGTTTTGAATGAGAATGCTTTACCCTAGGTCATATGTAATCCTACCACTGAAGTGTAAGCAATCATTTCTGCAACCAATTGTACAATAGCAGAAGTGTTAATCTTGTAGGTTTCTTTCCAGAATACTTTCATGTGCGTATGTAAGAAGTTTGATAGGACTCAATTTAATCTGGATTGATAAATTGCATGAAGCTGCTTGTAGTGAACAATATTAAATGAGAATAGATTCAGAGAAAATATGATCAACTAAACTATAATAACGACTTCAATATATGATACAAATTGTTTGGTAAATAACTTTTTTTAATGAAAGCACACCTCCCCAGTTTTTTACAAACAGTAAATTATACCGCATCTGATCGTTTTTCTTTTTTTGTTAAAAAAAAAAAAAGAAAGATGTCATAAATCATGCTGTGACAGGATCAGAACAGAAGTCTATAAAAAGTAGTGGAGGGGAGATATATAAACCTCAAACAGAGGAGATCTCTGTTCCCAGAATAACAGGAAAAAGCTAGTCTACAACCAGCAGAGACAATCAGGGGCAGTGGAAAACCTGGGGCTAATTGACCAGGCTGCAGAGTCAAGCCAGCTTAGGCTAATTAGGACACCTGGGGGTAATAAGAAAACCAGTTCAGACTGGTTCTAAAAAGAAGCTTTTCCTACAGTTGGGGTGTGCATTTAGCTGAGAGGACAGAGGAGGGCACCACTGGGAGTAGGAGGAAAGGAGACAACAACCGAACATTAGAAGGATGAAATGGAGAGAAGGAAGATGCTAGAGAAGAAGTGAGGAAATAGCCCAAAGGTCTTGGAGTTGTCTTGTAGAAGATGGTGGGGATTCACACAGGCAGCTACTATTACAGGGTCCTGAGCTGAAACCCAGAGTAGAGCATGGACCCTCTTTCCCCACAACATCCACTTCCCCATTTTGACTCAGGGAGAAAGATTGTGGAGTTTATTCCCCATTTTATTGTATGGTGGCCAATGATGAAAAGAGCTCAGCAAACAGCAAACTAAACCCTAGGTGTGGTGCCTAAAACTGTGGGCTACTCTGAGCCTCTGAGTCAAGCAAAATTTTCCAGGAAGAGCAGGACCCACCAAGTTTTCATAGGAGCTTTGTCACAATACGTAAAAATGTCTATGCAATTCAGATTAGTGAAAGTCTTTGTTCCCAGAGTATAGTCCAAAATAATAAATAATATGTATAAATAAGTTCTTTATATATATGAATTTTGTATGCATATGTATGTAAGCAAACATACATACATTTGCACATGAATAAATAACCCTTCTGAAAGCCCAAACAATATATTGCAGAAGTTCTATTATCCACATTAAAACATTTATTTATTACATGAATTAATGATTAATACTAAAGACCATGTTCCAGTTATCAAAAATGCAGCCTGTGACAAAACAGTAATATCGTGCATGGTGTCACTTGAAGCATGTTGTATCTGGTAATATTTATATTATTGCTGACTCTGTATGACACTATCTGATTGCCATTTTCTGAGTTAAAATTACAATAGTGGATAGTTCTGACTCCTCCCCACCTTCAGTCAAACACAACTTGCCCTATATCCAAAGGATTTTCCATCTGGGATATGGGCTGGACCTCCATGGTCCTGTACCTTTGGGACCTGACCTGTTCCAGATGATGGATTTTGCTGGACCAGAGGAGGTCATTTCTGGCCCCTGCTGCAACCAGGCACCCTGTGCTGGCCCAGCCACCAGCCTCCCAACCGGCTTCCCCTCCCTCCACCACTACCCCACCATGCACTGGGCTCTCAGTCCCACTGGGCAGTCCTATTGCTAGGCTCCCAATAGGGTTGTTAAATAGTTAATTAGTAAGCATGAGGCTTAGAAGTATGCTTACTAGTTAACCATCTCTTGCCAGTAAACTCCGGTGGTAGCCAGCCGCATAGGGCCAGAGCAGCCCCAACCACAGAGGGGCTAGTTATTCTCATTTCACATTTGTGCATTTGATTTTTCTTTACTGCATGTAGTAGTTTGCACTTGTCATTATGCTATTTCATCTTGTTGATTTCAGACCAATTCTCTAATTTCTCAAGGTAATTTTGAATTCTGATCCTGTCTTCCAAACTGCTTGCAACCCCACCCGGGAGACAACACTGTGGTGCGGTTCTGTGGGGAAGGGAGGGGAAGGTTAGTCTATTGTCATTGTGGGGTATATTAACAGCAGTATAATACAAAAAAAGACATGGGAGATAAGGACCACACTATATACATCCAGCAAACCGCTGAAAGCTATTCTTCAAAAATAGTTTTCCAACCATTTGTGCGCCCATTATATATTAATTTCATCCAGACTACATATCCTTAGTTTTGTACAAGAGTGTCATGTGTGATGGTATCAAAAGCCTTCTAAAATCAAGACATATCACATCTGATACTTCCCCTGATCCACTAGCCCCGTAAACCCTGTCAAAGAAGGAAATTAGGCTGGTTTGGTATGATGTGTTCTTGACAAATCTATGTTGACTATTTCTTATCATCCTGTTATCCAATAGGTGCTTACAAATAGATTGTTTTAAAAATTGTTCCAGTTTCTTTCTAGGTATTGAAGTTATGCTGACTCACCTATAATTCCCCAGGTCCTCTTTTTAAAGATAGATATTATGATGCCAGTCCTCAGGAACCTCCCATCGTCAGGGACCTTACCCATCCTCCAGGAGTTCTCAAGGATAATCTCTGATGGCTCTGAGATGGCTTCAACTTGATCCTTAAGAGTCCGAAGGTGCATTTCATCAGTTCCTGCCAGTCTGAATACATGTAATTTACATACATATTTTTAACCTATGTTTTTTCCCTGATCTGTTTTGTGTTCCTTTCCCCTTAATTGTCAGTATCTTGTTAAATATCCGGTCACAAATAACCTTTTTTTTTAAGAGAAGACTGATATAAAATAGGCATTGAACAACTCAGACTCATTGGTGTGATCTCTGTTAGCTCTTTTTTCCCCACTAAGTAATGTAACTTCATTTTCCTTTGTCTTTCTCTTGCTCCTTAGGGTATGTCTACACTGCCACCCTAGTTCGAACTAGGGTGGCAGTGTAGACATACCCTCATATATTTATTTCTGTCTTTTATGTCCATTGTTAGGAATAACTTATTTTGTGCTTTAGCCTTTCTTCTTTTGTTCCTACATATTTAGGTATTTTGTGTACTTCTTAGCAATTAGTCCATGATTCCATGTTTGTAGGTCATTAATGATTTTCAGGTCATTAAAGAGCTTCTGATATAGCTTGCTATCAGGACAGCTTGCTGTTGTGCCTTTAATATGGCCTCTTTGACAGACTTTCCTGAACTTCTGTTTTCCCCTTAGAGACTAACAAAAATATATACAGTAATTTCTCATTTAACACCATAGATATGTTTCAGAAAACGATCGTGTTAAGTATAAACGTGTTATGCGGGATCAATTTTCCCATTGAAAATAATGGAAAAGGGGAGGTGTTTGGCTCTGGGGAAGGGAAGAGGAGGAGAGGGGCGGGGAATTGGGTCGGGAGTATGCCCCTGTGACAGATCTGCCAGGACCCGCACTGCATCCAGCGAGGGGGGGGAGGTCACCAGGGAACGGCGCGGCAAGCACCAAACGCTCTGCCACTTTGCAGGGAGGCAGGGGAAGCCTTGCAAGCGGGGGTGGAGGAGATGGGGCAAGGCATTCAGCGAGGGGGAGTCATCGGGGAACGGCGCGGCGAGTGGCGAACCCTCTTCCGCTTTGCAGGGAAGTGCGGGAAGTCCTTCACAGCCGCCAGCAATGGGCTGGCTTGGGAAATCATGTTATTCCGGGGACGGTCGTGTAATTCAAAAAAACGTTCCCTAAAAAAAATTGTGCTATTGTGAAAACGTGTTAAGCGGGCATGTGTTAAATGAGGAATTACTGTAGTATCATGGGCTTTACATACTTTATCAGATGAACTGGAGTGGAAATAACAGAAACCCAAGATATATACAACAACAGAAAACATATCTGTCAATTGTAGGACTCGTGCTAATGAGGCTAATTAATAGCCCACTTAAAATTCAAGTCGTATTCACTTTTATAGGTTATAAACAAAAGTAAATACAATGGTCATCTTCTGCCCCAACCAAAAAAAAAAATCATAGCTAAATTTTAATGAATTCCATGATTTGAGATTATAAGAGAGTAAAACTCTAAATTCAGAAAACCACCACACACAGCAAAAGCAACAAAAGCACACTTCACCTTTCAAAGTGTAAATATGAAATTCAGATCCAAATACAGATCTAAATTTTGCACCTTAGACTTCTATCCTGTCTGAACAGTTCTCTCAGGCCATGTCTACACCACAGATAAGATCGAAGCAGCCACAGTCAATCTTCCAGGGTTTGAATTAGTGGGTCTAGTGATTATACGCTAATTTGAACTGAGAGGGCACTCTCGTCAATGCCACTAGTCCAGCTTCTACAAGGAGTAAGGGAAATCAAAGGGACAATGTGCTCCCTTTGACTTCCCGCAGTGAGGACAACACCAAAATTCGAGTTAAGGTATTCCAGCTTAAGCTACGCAATTAACATAGGTGAAGTTGCGTATCTTAATTTGAACTTATCCTCTATTGTAGACCAGACCTAAATGTTTTAAAATCACCTATTTCAGAAGGCACATCAGAAAGGAAGACCAACAATTCTGTATAATATTCAGTATCCTATGTATAATATAAAATTAATTGTACTCCCAACGAATTTGAATAAAATATTCACATAGATGTGAATATAATATCTAATGTCTGTATATTAAATATAGAAATAGATACATGCAATATATACTTGCAATATACAATTTACAATAGTATAAAACATTGGCACTTCCTATAGTAATACTATTACTGACACATTTAATGTTTTTGAATAAATGATGAATTGTAAATTGAAATGAGCCATACAGACTCTTAAAGCCTTTCAAATTCAAATGATGACTTCCTCAAAACACAGTTCTACTATTTTCATACAGTCTCTCTTTACACATATAATGACAATATTAAGGAAAGCCTGCAAGTGTTATCTTGCTTTTAAGTATATTTTAAAAAAATCAAATGTATTAAATCAGCTACACTTCACATATTTAGTCAATTCTCAGAGGTATTTCAGAAAAGATTTATTGAACCAGTAGATTGTTTCCTCTTAGATACCGCTGAGACATTTTCATGGAATTCTAAGATGTTTACAGTAAATTAGAAGCTAATTAGTTGAACTGAAATGCCAGCACCTGCTCCTGCATTATTTAAAAAAGAGAAAAAACATTTAGGGTTTCACAAATGGAGCTAATACTTAAGGGCCTAGATTTTTTTCAAACCTATTTAATCATTTCAAAAGGCTGTCTGAATTACTGGGTTATGAAAAAGAACCAGCATATCTTACATTTTTCCCCCTCCTGGACTTTCAGTGTCATTATTTTATTAATATTCTGGCAAACAAAACCAACAATATTTATGGTTCCTGCCATAGCATTAAAAATGCATATCCCATTCAGATTTTATGAATCTTAAATTGCAGCAGGAAATGAGCAGTTTAGATGATAATTGACTTGTAAGGATTAGAGCAGTCCAGGTTTCCCCTTGTGCAAAGAAAAGGTTCAGCTGAGGTCTTGCAGCTACATGACAACCATTAATTCACCCAAATACAGCATCTATCTCTATACACATCTACAAGGAATTCTTTTTTTTTTTTTTTTTTTTACCAATTTCATGTTTTGTCACTAGCAAACCACTAGTAAAGTAAAGATAGGGATCATGGATAGACAAATGACAGATGGGAAAACCCAAGATGACAGAAATCAAAGATGCAGAAATCAAATAATAATTATTACAATGTGCTGTAGGTACACATGGTTCTTTATACAGTACATACAAAAACAAAGTGCCAACCATAATGAGCTTATAATTTAATCAGAAAAGTATAATACATGTACATAGACAAACAGTTCCAGTGATGTACACACAGTCAATGAGAAGCTCAAGATAGAAATGCTTTGAGGAAGAGGTCAATTTTAAGGAGTGGTTTGGAGAACTGTGTGCAGTTCTGGTCTCCCATGTTTAAGAAGGATGAATTCAAACTGGAACAGGTACAAAGAAGGGCCACTAGGATGATCCGAGGAATGGAAAACTTGTCTTATGAAAGGAGACTCAAGGAGCTTGGCTTGTTTACCTTAACCAAAAGAAGGCTGAGGGGGGACATGATTGCACTTTTTAAATATATTAGAGGGATAAATACCAGGGAGGGAGAGGAATTATTTAAGCTTAATACCAATGTGGACACAAGAACAAATGGATCTAAGCTGGCTAGTAGGAAGTTTAGACTTGAGATTAGACGAAGGTTTCTAACCATTAGAGGAGTGAGGTTCTGGAACGGCCTTCCAAGGGAAGTAGTGGGGGCAAAAGATCTATCTGGCTTCAAGATTAAACTAGATGGGTTTATGAAGGGGATGGTTTGATGAGATAACAGGATCTTGGTAACTAATTGACCATTCATTATCAGTGGGAAATAGGTCAATGGAGGGATGACAGGAATTTCTAGAGAACTTTCTGGATGTCTGGCTGGTGAGTCTTGCCCACATGCTCAGGGTTTAGCTGATCACCATATTTGGGGTCGGGAAGGAATTTTCCTCCAGGGTAGATTGGCAGAGGCCCTGGAGATTTTTCGCCTTCCTCTGTAGCATGGGGTACAGATCACAGCTAGAGGATTCTCTGCATCTTGGGGACTTCAAAGTATTTGAAGGCTTCAATATCTGAGATATAGGTGAAAGGATTATTCTGGGAGGGGTGGGTGAGATTCTGTGGCCTGCACTGTGCAGGGGGTCAGACTAGATGATCATAATGGTCCCTTCTGACCTTAAAGTCTATGAGTCTATGAGAAGAGAGGGCTCTTAAAGCACAGGAAGTGAGAAGCTGTTCCAACTATAGAGGATGGTCCAATGAAAGGCAACAGGAATACAAGTTTGGAGATGGAGCAAAAGGGAATACTAAGAAGAGATGATGCTGAGAAGCATCAAATGTTTAAAAAGAATGCAAAACAAAATGAGAGCAAAGATGTGGATGGAGGCAAGGTGCTGGAGATTGGGGAGCTTGACCATGATGGGGAGGAAGAGAGAAGCTCAGTGCAGGCATCTTTAGAGGAGTGCAACTGCACAGCAGAAAGGGAAGATTCGGAAGTATATTCAAGGTTCATACACCTGAAAGTGCCAAACAACATGTTCAGCAGATGCTCATACTGCAATTAGGTGGATTAATTCCTCCCTTATGAAGAACATTATTTAGAAGAACATTATTCTGCTTCCCAAATCTCCTCTTTCCGAACTTGGAAAAGTGTATGGTGCCAGCTACTCTGTTCCCCACCTGTCTTGGTCCCAGACTGATCTACTGCACAGTCACACCCCTAACCCATCCATCCTAACCCCTTGCCTGCTACCTGACTGGAATCACAGCCTAGCTAACTCCCCACCCTCTCTGCTTCAAATGGCTCTCATGTGGGCTCTTCTGGGCTATTCCTGAGATGGGTTTGGATCTTAGACAGTGAGCATGTGCTGTCCATGAGCACATGCTGATTGCAGCAGTGGTGTCCAACCATTTCAGCCTGAGACACAAATTATTTTGGAAAGGTCAAGGAGTCAATATTCTGGAACAGAGATTTTGCCTATTCTTCTACATTTGAGCCATTCGAGGTGCACAAAAGGAACAGAAACCACACAAAGTGCTCTGTTGGGAATGTCCCCGGTGAGTGTACATTTGGCAGTGCTTGCTCCTGAAGCTTCTTCCCAACAATCTCTGGCCCAGGAAACATATCATGGCAGACGAGGAGTGTGCTTTTCTCTATCCATATATTTGGCATACGGTCCCAAAGGAACTCTTACCAGCGAATGCAAGCTTGAACAGTCCTTGAGATGAGCAGGGAGCTACAGCAGAGAATCTGGGAGCCATAACTAAGTGTGGTTCTCAGCTTCACCTCTTTCCTCCTGACCTAGGCTGCTCTGGGCTGGTTGTGTTGAAGAGAGGAATCGTCCTCACTAGGCTCCATCGGCTCTAGAGGATCAGGCTGAAACAAATGCTTGTTCTCGCTCTCTCAGCCTGCAAGGAAAGCAAATGATGCAACAACCAGAACTGCTCTCTCCTCCCACCCATGCAATGCAGCAGAGAAGCTGTTGAGCATAGAAGGGAAACAGCTCACAAAGAACTTCCAAGGAAGTGGTGTGAGGCTGCTGCAGAGGCAATTCTGCTGTAGGCATTCTGGGGGCAGAGTGTTGATGCCTCCAGCGTCCGCCCTCCCAGTGGTCTGGGGCTGGGAAGGCTGGGGCCACACTGTGCACCCTCCACCCTCCTCAGGACTGGAGAGGCTGGACCAAGCCACACAGCATGCCCTCCTCTCTCCCCCAGTGCTCCAGGGCTGGTGAAGCTGTGCCAGGTCACACACTGTGGCATGCCTTCCTCCCTTCCACCAGTGCTCCAGTGCTGGAGAAGCTGGGCCACACCACACACACCACACCACACCTCCTCCCTCTCCTGGTGCTCCAGGGCTGGAGATGTGAGGCTGGGCTGGGCCAGGCCAGGCCAGGCCACACAGCATGCCTTCCTCTGGGGCTTGGGCCATGCCGGCACCCTCTGCCCCCCTGAGGCTGAAGTGAGCATGTATCCCCACCCACTCACCTCCCCATGGTTGGGATGAGGGAGGGCACACATGGCACTCTGCCCCTATCTCCCCATGGGGGTGGAGCCTCAGCATAAGGGGCAAGGCTGGAGGTGGGACTGGGGGCCTGCTTTGTCAAAGCCTCCTTCCTTCCTTCCTTGTACTCCCCCTTCCTCTACCCTGCTGTTGAAGACAAGACCTTTGCTGAAAAGGTATTTTGTCTGCTTAAAGAAAAACAGTAGACCCTCAGAGGCAAGATCACCTCGGGAACAGAGGTTGTTCACAAGTCTGAAATGTTCATATCTCAACAAAATGTTATGATTGTCAAAAGTTTACAACTGAACATTGATTTAATATGGCATTGAAACTTTGCTATGAAGAAATAAAATGCTGGCTTCCCTTCATTTTTTCAGTAGTTTACATTTAACACAATACTGTATCCTATTTGCTTTTCTTTTTTTCTCTCTCTGATGCTGCCTTGTTGTATGCTTCTGGTTCCTGTTGGGGGAGTGTGGTTGACTGGTCAGTCGGTAACTCTGGAGTTCATAACTCTGAGATTCTATTATACAGAGGAATGGAGATTTAACTGGTCAGGCTTCAGATAAAATGCAAGTGCTTAGACCTATGGTTTAATCATTTGTAGTGGATGAATTACAACATTCTCTCCGAGAGGAGATAGATGATTGGAACAGAATGCGACATAAAATATCCTACTAGTTTCTAAAGCTGTGCAAATTTGACAGAAGCATGCTAGCTTGAGACAAACCAGTTTCTTCCTTTTATTAATAGAGGATGAATAAATGGAGTCTGGCCAGGTATTTCAATGAATGCACCACCGCACCATATGCAGATGTGCTGCTTAATAGAAAAGTGACTCATAACAACTTGTGATCGAGTTCACACAGAACAAACATTTTAGCATTTCAGCATCAAAAATTTTCCAAACTGCTTGTTCCACAAACATGTTGGTGTTTTGATGTTTCGTTGAAGAATCATAATTTTCCACAGGACATAAATTCCAATTTTCTCTCTAGTTTGGTCACTGTGTACACAAGTTAAAAATGTCAGGAAGGTCTGGATTTAAAATAGGTTGATTTATTAGATCCATAATACCAGTGACTGGGTTTCTTTTTTTATAATTACTTCATATCATACTAGAATTTGAGGTGGAGGGGTAATACTCATAATCATTTGAAAACATTTCAAATATTTTTGCAAGACATGTTGTGAATATACTTTATCACTTAGAATATGACTGAATTTAACTGTTGACAAATTAAGCATCAACTAGAACAATTCACATAGCTGTTCCAAAGCAATCATTTGCAAAATCCTGCTGCTACATTTTTAATATGGTGGCTTAAGCATTCCTCCTGTAAATACTGTTAGCATTTTAATTTCTGGTTCAGATTATAAGTTTATTTCAAGCTGATTCCTGCATTAGCCAGGCTGCCACCACCATTAAGAAATGTATTCTGTTTCATTCATTCATTAAGCTAATGAAGCCAAAAAGAACAACATTTTACCATCTCAATTTAGTATTTATAACTTCTATTCATGCTTTCTTTGCAGCTATATTTTGAAATTGTAGAGGGGATGTTTTGTTTTCTAAGAAAATACATTCAGATAGATAGTTACCTAGACTTTACCTAGGGTGAGAATATAATTTTTCCTGAATAAGTCATTTAATATTTTACCCTAAACAATATGTAAGTTTCAATATGGGGGCTGAAGTGGGGATGTTTATAAAGAACTCTGCTGTTTTTCTCTTCCATATTAAATAGGGGCAGCAAGTGGAAGACGGTGAAGAAAATGAGCCAAGGAGTTCAAAAGTATAGAAACTGATCAAAAATCTTTGCTCGTGCTTTGAACTGAACTGCAACTAACTCATATTCATTTATTGATCCCAATACAGGCAGTCCCCAGGTTACATGGATCCGACTTACATCGGATCCCTACTTACAAACAGGGTAAGGCAACCCCGCACTAGCTGCTTCCCCCCAGCAGATCAGGGAGACACGGAGCGGCTTTTCTCAGCAGACACCTCAGCTTGAGAACAAAGGACTGAGGGAAGTGAGGTGTGGGAGAATAAAACTGAGCTCTGGAGAAATGTTTGGCTAGAGTTTCCCATACAATATGTACCAGTTCCGACTTACATACAAATTCAACTTAAGAACAAACCTACAGTCCCTATCTTGTACGTAACCCGGGGACTGCCTGTACTTCATATTCATTCCCTGAAAAATACAATATGATATAGGAAATCTAGAATGCCTTGTTATATTTTTGGTTTGTGTTTACTCTCCCCTCCAGCTTTAGAATTCTAAATATTACTAAAATATTTACATGAATGTATATTTGAGAGCTCCCTGGTTGAAGAAATTAATAGGTTCTAATTAAGTCTAAAATGAAAAAAACTGTAAACTAAGAAGTTTAAAAAGTGATGAAATTGGATGAATAAAAACATATAGTACTGTCAACAAGTCAAGAGGAATGGGTGGAAAGGAAGACAAGAGGAAAATAGCTTCGAATGGAAACAATTTCCTTTGGATGTTGAAGAGAAAGGAGTGAACGATATTGTGAACTGTTGCGGGGAAGAGGAAGAGAGTTTAGTCTGCTAAAATTTAGAAACTTCTAGAAAGTGGCCATGGAATCCAAATATGGTTCTGTTCAAACTGGGTAGTTCATCTTATTTGTCAATCTTTATAGTACTGAATTTGCTAGATAGCAATTTTTAACTACCGAGAAAGCTGCTAGTCAATGCTGGAAAAGGGAAATTCATTTCTGCTGATTCAATATATGAATTCGCCTGACTCATCATGCCTACAGTTAAAGGGAGTGACAGGATAATTTTTCTAAATTAAAATGTAAATATTGTCAAAAGCAGAAGTCTAGAAAGGATTTGTTTTCATCTGCAAAAGTGTTCAAAACAGTTACATTTGGATTCTTCAAAATCACGTGTCATTTACATCTCCGATTCAAGTCTTCAAAGCACTTTATTTTACATCAACTTTATTTAAGAGCAAATCTGAATCACAAGTCCAAAAATTTATGCTTCATCTATTTTTGTCTTTATTATACAATTTCAGACAGAAATATTGTCACTGCATTATCTGAAAAATAATGCCAGACAATAAGAATAAACAAGATGGAATTTGTAGGGACCCAAATCATCACATTCAAGTGTATCAGGAAGCCCTTCCCTTTCTATAAAGGTCATTGCCTCCTATTATCTCCTGGTCTTGTCCTTCAGTTTCTCATGCAGTGTTTCTCTGATTTTGGCCTTGTTCATTTAGGTCAGTTGTACATTCCCTATTATTCAACTTTTTTCTAAACAGTTTTTAAACACATTACTCACTTATTTAACCCATATGTTGCATGCATACACTTTAATTATAATATTTTCACACACAATAAGTATTTTTTCCCTTCCTGAACTTTTGCAACAAGTGGAAGGCAGGCAAAGTGGGGTTCAAAAGCATAGAAATTGATCCATATTTTTGAAAAACTTGAAATTCTGGTGGAAATTTGTGCTCTCTGTTATGCTACACAGACTTTATGACTCTCTTCACTCTAGCTTCAAACAATGAATTTACCAGCAACTGAAAGATAGTACAGGTGCAGAAAAATTGGAATAACAATCCTTAATGGAGCTTTTTGCAGTAATACTTATTGGCTGTGTCTAGACTGGCAAGTTTTTCTGCAAAAGCAGCTGCTTTTGCGGAAAGACTTGTCAGCTGTCTACACTGGCCGCTTGAATTTCTGCAAGAACACTGACAATCTCATGTAAGAAATCAGTGCTTCGTGCGGAAATATTATGCTGCTCCTGTTCGGGCAAAAGTCCTTTTGTGCAAAAGGGCCAGTGTAGACAGCTCAGATTTGTTTTGCGCAAAAAAGCCCCTAAGGCGAAAATGGCGATCAGGGCTTTTTTGCGCAAAAGTGCGTCTAGATTGGCACGGACGCTTTTCTGCAAAAAGTGCTTTTGTGGAAAAGCATCCGTGCCAATCTAGACGCTCTTTTCCACAAATGCTTTTAACAGAAAACTTTTCCATTCAAAGCATTTGTGGAAAATCATGCCAGTCTAGACGTAGCCATTGTGTGTGAGGATATCGTAATCTAGGGCTTAGTTATGTTTACTAATGCAGCAGAGAGGTATATTTTCTAACTGTATTAAAATTTCTTTTCTCTTATTTCTCAGATATCATGTTTCTATGTTATGTGAAATATTTCTTCTGTAGTATAGAGAGGGGCATAAAGGAGCAGAAAACAGATGCTTTGCCTTTATGACCTATTAGCAGGATGAAAAGCTTTCTCTGCGATGTAAGAACATGGATTTAGATAAATAGATTTTGCATCTTTGTCATATTGATAAGGGTTGTAAAATATAATCTGAATCTCTTCCTTTATGAATAAGTACTATCTGTAAGAATAAGTACTGTGTTTATTATTATTTGATCAGGTACAGTATTAGATCTTTATAACTGTATATTTCAAATTATTTCTATTATGCAACAGAAATATGTCCAATGTCATGTCAATTTTATAATTAACTCATTCTTTGGTTGTCTGTATTTTGTAAATTTCATTGTACTTCTTTGTTGGGTTTTATTACTGTAGAATTTGTAAAACAAAAATAAATAAACAAACAAAATAAATCAAAATTGTTTTGCACTCCAGTCATTCAGTAATTAGATTTATAGGGGATCGTGAATAAGTCATTGCAAAGTGCTTTGCAAAGTTATTGTTATTCATATGTTGAAATTCATGAAGAGTAGGCATGCAATTAGGTGCCTAATTATGTTGAAAATACGATTGAATGTTTCAATAAATAATTGTAACACCACAATAGCAAACTTGTTTCTGTGTTCTCCTTTAAGTGTGTAATAGTACCTTTGTAATAATTATTGCATCAGTGCATGGAACACAAGTACACTGCACTTTGAAACTGTAGCCTTGAATATTTGACCATTTAAACCTTCTCTGTTTTGTTGACTACCATTGATTCTGACTAAAACAGAAAAAAATATATTTTTCAAAACCTAGCCTCCATAAATTCACAACTACATCACTGAGCTGACAAGCCAAAAGCCATACAATACATTTATATTCACAGATGGCATGCCTTTTCTGATCTTTTCCCCCCAGAGAAGAGGTTGTCATTTGATTTATTCTACTCTATTATTGCTCTCTGGATTTCCCGTCCATGTTTGTGCTTAGGTATGCATGGTAAATCAACAGCCAGTGGCCAGCATACTGCACAAATGAGCCTTTGAAGTGGAGGTGAAAATATGATTGCTGTTCAAAACATGCCATAGAAGATAATCCCAATGAACCTATCTTAAATACTACAGTTCAGAAAACTAATGTGAACCAAGAGTCAAAATTCAACAAGAAATTTTCAGGCTGATTATTGAAATGAAAGAGCATGGTTTATACTAAAAGAAAGGTGCCTACGAGAGAAAGCAAAAGATACTGTTCCCAGATCTTACTGTATTTGAAGGTAGAGATTAGCCTGTAGTTTATTGGGATACATTAATTTTCTTAGATGAAGATGCTATTAGAATATTATATTTGCATTTCAGTACATTGGTTAGATTTATAATACAAATATTAATTTACTTTTATTTACACTTTCCAGCTCAATGAAATTCCACATGCCTTCCAAAATCAGACACAAGGATCATTTCACCATAATTTATGAGCAGCCCCCTCTGAAGTGAAAAACTGCTGCTGATTAATAGTACACATCACACAGTAGGTTCACTCAAAGAGTGGTGATATATTGTATAAAGTTGAAAATGAAAAATTAGTTGAAATTTTAGTTGAAATGAAAGAAATAGGCAGAACACTGTGGTTAACACCACTAATCTCATGACAAGTACCATGGAATCTACATCTTCTCTGAAGCACAATGTCACTACCAGCGTCGGGCCCTGGCATGTTGCTATTCTAGTAACTCATTATTTAAAGAGATAAGAACCACCTACCATTGTACTGCTAGCAGTAGTACTACTTAACTGTTTCTTAAAGCCATGAGCTTTTGGATTCACAAAAGTCTATTGCCGAGTACATAAGCCCTCAGTCCCCAGTTCTGTTTTCTGTTTGGTTTTATGAAAAGCAATCCCATTCCAGTAACATCCCTTTTCATGGCATGACCAAACCCTTACCTTGTTTTAAGTTATGATAAAAGGAAGTTGTCTACCAAAGTTAGGAATTTTTGATCAGAAAGACAGACAGACAAAAAAACTGCCTAAAATATATAGTAGATTTAAAATTACAAGGCAAATAGCTGTCACTCTACCCAACCATATGCAAATGGAATTTTCCTCTTTTATTTCCCTAGAAAGAAAGATGACAAAAGGGAAATTGATCCTGAGGATTCTCAGCTGTCCCTTGTGAAAGCATTTTCTTCAAGGTTTTGTTTCTTTAGTTTAGTGCATAGATTTCCTTTTAGGGTATATCTCAGGCCCATACACAGGAATTTCTCAGGGGGAGCTGCTTTTATTGTAAATGTGGTCTGCAATTTTATATTTTTTTTAAATATATATTTCCTGCTGCTTTTTTCTCCCCATAGCAATATTTAAATCTGTGTAGAATAAAAACCTGCACAACTAGAATATAAGGGACTATTTTTATAAAGGGTTTTATTTTTAAATAATTGTAATTTAAATTTTAAATGGTCCCTTATTTTTCAGTTATATTCCAGTTGTGCCTAAAAACCAATTTCAAAAATAAATACAAATTTAAACTAAAATAATATTAATAAAATGAATCAGTCCAGTTGCAGTGAAATTGCCTTTATACACCCATTTCAAAATAAACTGTCATCGGTGGAAAGCTAACGCATATATTTCATCAATTCATCTACTGTTACTTTATATTGGTGTTCTAACTATAGCCATCTTTGCAATAAAAAGAACAACAGTTTGCTACCAAGCAGCACTAATCACTTGATGCCTGTGGGATGCCCAGCAGGGCCCAATTATAGCCCAATCGTATCCTATCTTTGGGGTGCCTAAGACATTGATCATGGTTAACCAGCCGATTGCAAGCAGTCGATCGGTGAATCATGAAGCAGATCCGCAGCCTGCTTCCCTGGACTCCCAGGAGGGCTGGGGCAGAATCAGCCCCATTTAGCCAGGATACGGCTGTGGCAGTCTGGCCCGAGTTGTGGGAGGGGCTGGTGGCTGCCCCACTCCTGCTACGGAGGCCCAGCCCTACCTCCAACCTCGCTTCTGCGGGAGAGAAGAGAAATCAGTCCCAGCCAGAGCATGGGGGAGCGAGGCTCAGGCAGTGCACCACCCCAGCCTCCCCCTGGCCAGCTGGACCAGGAGGGAGGGATCCTGGGGCAACTTAGGAGACCATGGGAGGGGCAGTGTTCGCACCCTTCACACACACCCTGTATACAGGCCTGTATCTATACTGCGATTAGAGACTTGCAGCTGGCCATGCTAGCTGATGTAGCCTTGTAGGGCTTCAGCTAAAGGGCTGTTTAACCTCAGTGTAGATGCTTTGGCTGTAGCTCACATTTTGGAACTCTCCAGCCCAGCAGCAACCTAGAGTTCAGGCTTCCGCCCAAGCCTAAATGTCTACCCCGTAGTTAAACAAATCTTTAAGCCTGATCTTGAGTCAGCTGGTTTGGGGCAACCATAGAGTCCCCAGGTGTCCAGTTTTTGACCAGAAGGTCCAGTCAAAAAGGGATCCTGGCATCTCTAACCAGTACTGCTGACCAGGTCATTAGAAACCCAGTCGGTGGAACAGTGGGGATAAGGCCAGCTCCCTATCTGGCTCCACATGGCTACCTGGAAACAGTGACATGTGCCTTGGTTCCTAAATGAAGGCACAGCCAGGGGGGCTGCATGTGCTGCTCCCACCCTGAATACTGGTTCTGTGGCTCCCACTGGCTGGGAACCTCCTAACCATGCCTTTGCCTTGGAGCCAGGGGACATGTTGCCTCTTCTGAGGAACTACCTGAGTAAGCACTGCCCAGAGCCAGCACCTCTCATCTCCTCCCAGGCCTCAACACCCTCCCTTAGTCCTAAGTCCCCTCCCACACCCACATTTTCTCCCATAACCAGCAACTCCAAATTGGAACCCTCCCCCATGCTGCAAACCCTCAGCCCCAGCCTCAGTTCCCCTTCCTATATCACAACCCCACCCTCCACCCCCATCTCCAGCCCCACCACAGAACCCACAGCCCCACTGGAGCCCCCTCTACCTCCCATACTCCAAATTCTTGTCCCAACTCAGAGTACCCTCTTGCACCCTGAACTCCTTGGCTCCATCCTCAAACTCCCTCTTGTACCCTGAACTTCTCATATCTGGTCCACTCAGAGTTCTCAACCCTTCCTGGATCCCAGCCGTCTGCTCCAGCCAAGTGAGAATAAACAAATGAGTGAGGGTGGGGGAAAGTAAACCGTAGAGAAAGAAGAATAGAGTGAGCAGGGGTGGGGCTTGGCAAAAGGAGCATGATAGGGATGGAGCCTCAGGGAAGGGGTGCTGCTGGGGGCAAGGCAATAGTGTTTAGTTTTGTGCAATTAGAAAGTTGGCAATCCTAAAAATAGGCTTTTAACTGCAGTGTAGACATACCCATAGATTACTGAGCCATCTGTAAGACAGACCAGGAGTGACATTTCAACAGATGAGAGCCATTCACTGGCTTGGCTATCAGAATGCTCCCTTTCAGCTCATCTGACAGAGTTTCTACTCACAGATCAGGAGGGTGATTCTCTCAGCTTGGGTAACTGATTGCAATTAGCATGCATTGCAGCACCTCAGCCTTGGTCCCTCCACTGTGTATCCTCCAGTCCTGCACCAGGTATTGTGGGGAGTGGTGATGTAGGCACTCCAGGGTTGCCATTATGCTTAGAAAGTCTCTGTGGCCACTTTGCATTGCCAGGATGGCACAAATAAACGGCTGAATCCCACAAAAATGATAAATCCCCAGAACATTAAATGCACTATTTTTGAGTGCATGCCTTATCTACTAACCGATTAATTCAGAGATGTTTGTGTCTGTTGGCTGGATGCATTTTGCCTGGGTTAGCTCCTAGCAAGCCACCAGATGCTTATTAACTTGAGCGTCCACATGTACATCCACTCGCAGCTCTCATTGGCCATACTGAGATTGGCAATACATTTCCATTGTGAAAACTGATCACTATATCCTCTAAATCAACTCAAGGACTGAAATCTGACTCCAGTTATCAGTCTAGTTGGGGCCACGCGCTCCACCTTGATCATACTATAGACCCCTGCTTTAGATACAAATAAACAAAGTTCATTTAATAAAAGAAATCACAGATTCAAAGATAAGGTAGCAAGAAAAAGAAAACATGCAAGACTTACACAGAAAAAACCCTCAAAGATGCAGTAAGTATGGCTTTACATCTCTCTATTAGCTAAATTCCATACTTGTACACAATGTTGCTGTTGCAATGTTGGTCTTCAAATATTAGAGAGACAAGGTAGATGAGATAATAGCTTTTATTGGACCAGCTTCTGTTGGTAATGGACACAAGCTTTTGAGCTTACTCAAATCCAGTAAGACTACATCTACACTGCATGCCAAAATAGCTATTCCGCGTCTTTTGAGTGCACCCATTAGTCCGAAATATAACGGGCTTCCTATTCCACTGTCCCTGTAAGCCTCATTCCCCAAGGAGTAAGGCACATTTCAGAACAGCAATTTATTTTAAAATAAGTGCTGTGTAGAAAGCGCCAAATTTCGAAATAAGCTATTTCGAAATTGACTCCAAATAAACTACGCAATTTGCATAGCTCAAATTGTGCAGACTATTTTGAGCTACAGGTGCAGTGTATACACACCCTTACTGATCTTGATCCAGTTTATTCAGCACTTTTCCTGAGACCATGTCTCTTTAAAGTCCCTTCTGTAATAAAAGTTACCTATTGTAGTCTTAACAGTTTCCCAGAATATCCACTGTCCTAGAAGGGAGACAGTGTTTCCCAGACAGCACCCAGCTTACATGCAGGCCATCCCAGTTTCTGGATAGCCTTCATTTCCAACCCTTTTCCTTTTAACGGTGTTTGCAGGTTTTTTCCATTCTTGAACTACGGTAATCCATGTTTACACAGAGCTTGTGAAACTCTCTCCTTTAGATTTTCAAGGCTGGAGTTTTCTTTTCATTTTGAAAGTCCCTCCATTGTCTTTTCCTGGGGTGTACAATGCAAAGTGCTTGAAGATAGTTTCATATAAACAACTAGACTGGAAGATGCCCACCCTCCCTTACTGTTTCTCCCAAGTGGCATGAGGTGATGCTGTAACTGCATCCTTCTGGGTACAGTTATAATGTTCTACACATATATACATGCCTTCATTCTCAACATTACAGCTTTCACAAAAGATCTTATTTGACTTATATTAATACACATTAATAACATTGTATGCAACAGGTTCAGATTCCTTGTTCTCCCCTTTAGGTACCTGGACTCTATCCATCACAGCATATCCCACACTTTGGCTACGTCTAGACTACACTACTTTTTGGAAAAAGCCTCTTTTGCAAAAGAGCATCTAGATTGCACTAAGCGGATTGAAAAGACGATCTGCTTTTTCAAAAAAGAGCACCCAGAACCACTTCTGCCAGGATATGGAGGTAGCCTTTATTTCCGGGTCCTGCAGCATGCTCTTTGCAGAGATGCATGCTTAAACGGACCCCCCTGAACAGCTGCTGCTGCAGCTGGCTTGCCTACCTCCTGGAAGAACAGCAAAGCTTCTGCAGTGCTTGCTTTGAGTGCCCTGCTTTCTGGGACACCACAGCAGTCTGGGTTTTGGTTGGTATTTGTGCTTTACAATCTTATTTTTGCCAGGGAGCCGGAACTGCCCCTGGGCAGGCAATGGCCCCACACTGTAGTGCTTCAAGTTCTGCTGCATCTACATGAAACCTTCATGATGCTCATGCCGGGTCTGGATTCAGAACCCAGTGTTCAGCCCCTTGTCTGGACTTCAGCAACACAGCCCTTCCCACCGAACTTCTTCCAGGAGAGGCAATTTTGGAGGCTGGAGACAAGTTCAGACTGGTGGGACTGTCTCGTCATGGAGCAATGGGATGACCAGGCTTGGCTCCGAAACTTCAGACTGTGTAAGGCAATCTTCCAGGAGCTGTGTACCTGGCTCGCCCTGCCCTGCAACGACAGGACACCCACCTGCGGCCCGCCATCCCCCTGGAGAAGAGGGTGGCTCTTGCCCTCTGGAAGTTGGTCATCCCCAACAGCTACCGTTTGGTGGGACACCAGTTTGGCGTGGGGAGATCTACTGTTGGTGCTGTGTTGATGGAGGTAAGTCCCTCGGGGGGGGACAGTCCATGTGGGGTAGGGGGACTGTAAAAGAGGGACAGGAAAGGGCAGAGGGAGTGGAGGATGGAGTGGGAGTGGCCTCACCCTGTCCTATTGCTTAAAATAAGGAATAAGGGATCTTTCGGAAAAGGCTTTATTTTCTGAAAGATCCGCGTCTAGACTGGCACTTTTTTCCGCCAAAGCTCCGAGCTGGAAAAAAGCGGCAGCTATGTTTATGCAAATGAAGCGGGGGGATTTAAATCCCTGCTTCATTTGCAATTGCAATGTGTCTAATTTGCATCCCTTTTACAGAAAAGGGATGCAGTCTAGACACAGCCTATGTGTGTTACAAAACGATCAAAAAGTGTGCAAAGAATAACATTTTCTAACAAAATAATAGCGTGTTCAAAATGTTTTTAAAAATAAACTTTCTTATAAATATAACAAAGTCTCTTTAACTGGGGAAGAGGGGGCTGTAAACCAGGACCTGGGAGGGAGGTTTAGGGATGAGGGTGTTGCCTGCCCCACAAAAGTCTACCGCCTCGGGTCCGTGGCCCTAGAGGTGCTAGGGGTCAAGTGGGGCCTGGGACAATAAGGACCTGGGGAGGAGGAGAGGCTGTAGCTGGGTCTGGGATGATGGGGGGGGCAGGGTTTGAGGGTGGTCAGTAGGTGAGGGAGAGGAAGGGGGAGCAGGGCGGGCCGGAGCAGGTTGAGCAGAAGTGGCAATGAGTGCAAGACTTGGGACATTCATGGCCTCCCGGATAGAAGCACAGATTTCTGCCTGCTGCTGGAGGAGCTCCTCCAGCAAGTGGTCATGCCACTGAGCCTCTTCCTGCGTCCTCTCCACCATGGTCTCCTCCATCCTTTCTAGGGCCTCAACGTGACTGCACATGAGGTCGTTATAGATCTACCAGTGCCTGCAGGTTCTGTGGGCCCGGGTGGGTGGTGGGACAGGTGTCGCATGCTGGTTTGCTCCGGTAGGTCCAGCTGTGGATGGTAAGAGGGAGAAGTGGTGAGTCATGAATGCACACACTGTCCCTGCTTGTGATCAGTGAGTAAGTCCTTGGAACAAGGGACGCCAATGTTCTCACTGCAAGCGCATGTGTGGCCTGGCCAACAACCCTGGCCTCACAAGGGCCCCAAGGTGGCTAGGGCAATGTCCCATTCCCACCCCTCCATCCCCTCCCCCGCAACACCCCCACCATGGCCATACAGCCCAGGGAAGTGTCCAGCCACAGTGGGTTCCCAGATATAGGGAGAGGCCCGGAGAAGCTTGGGTCTCCCAGGGCCCCCACCCTCCCTCCACCTGCTTGTGGCAGCACTGTCTGAGGGAGAGTCCAGGAAGAGCAAGACATGTGAAGACTGGCCCGCATCCCCTGTGCTTCCACCTCCCCCGTTCTGTGTGTGTGGCAACCTGACCACACTCACCTGATGTTCCCTCACCAGGGTCAGAAGATGCCTGCGAGGCCTCCTGGGTCTGGGGGACTGGCTACAGGGTGAGGCTGACAACAGTCCTGTTGGGGGCCTCCTCCTCGTCCTGGACCTGCTGGTCTTCAGGGTTGTCCTCATCCACCTCCTCACAATGCTGGACAGGTGTCTCCAACCCTGACTGGATGATCACCCATGCAGAGAGGGGTTTCCCACTTCCCAGGATCCTGTCCAGTTCCTGGTAGTAGGGGCAATAATGAGATGCTTCCCCGGAGACCGAGCTGCACTCATGGGCCCTGGTATAGCCCTGCCTCAGTTCTTTAACTTTGGCCCGCACTTGGTCCAAGGTTCGAGGGTGATGGCCTTTCTTTACCAGCCCCTCGGCCATGTGGTCATAAATGTCTGCATTCCAGCATCGGGAATGCAGAGCCTGCAGGGACTCCTCATCTAACCACAGTTCTAAAAGGGTCAGGACCTCAGGCCCTGACCAGGCTGCAGCTCACCTCCTTGGATCCCTGTATGGGTCATGGGATGGCTCCCTGGAAGGTCCTTGGAGGCCTCGGGGGTCTTGGGCTTATGCCATGCTTCCTTCTCAGAGAGGTAGGGAAAGCCATGGTCAGTGGCTTCTTCTAGCTGCCTTCCTGCCACAATGGCTGCCCAGGGTGCCTGTGCCTTTAAGACATGGCTACAGACAGGAACAATAGAGGTTTTTCCTACAGATGGAGTGTCCGCCAGGGCTTTTCCCTGGAGGTCTGATTTTTCAGAAAAAAAAAACCCTGCATCCACACACACCTTTTTTCGACAGATCTGTCAAAAAAGGCATTCTTCCTCGTAAAACGAGGTTTACCGCTGTTGAGAAAATTGCCATGTTCTTTTGATTTACTTTCGAAAGAGCGTAGCAGCAGTATAGACTCGGGTGAAGTTTTTTCGAAAAAAGGCAACTTTTTTTCAAAAAAATTGTGTAGTCTAGACATACCCTTTGAGTCCCAGGAGAGATAATGGAACTTGAAGGCAACAACAGGATATGTGAAGATCCTTATTTGTTTATAAACTGGAATATGATTCCTTCTGAATGCACAAGCTTAGCTATTACATTTTATTTAACATGCCTGTTTGTATTATTTGGGCATCAAATCTTACAGTGAAATATACTCTCTATATTCGTTTATTAAATTATTTAAAACCATGACAAAATCTTTCTTCAGGCTTAATCACTTATGATAGGCACCAGCATATAGATTTACAGATATAAAGCCTAAGGTCTCTTGTTCTGTTACAGAGTAAATCTACTAAAGTTTGAATGGTTGCTAAATATTTAATGAAACAATAAGCTCCTCAATTTTTTAATGTAATATTTATTTTCATCTGTTGTGCCCCAAGAAGTATTTCATATATCAAAATGCACAAAGTAACTTAAAACAATTTTCACATGTCATAGTTTTAAAATATTTCCTCTCACAAGATTCATTCTTCAAACTGAGTCATGATTAGGCAATAGTTGGAAGATGCTTGTCAGTTTTTAAATTCTGCCTTTTAGGACTAAAATATATCATATTCCACATACAAGTGATTAAAACCCTTATGTAGTAGATCCTTCTGTAAAATTATTAACTGGGAAACGATTTGTATACATATAAGCAATTTCTGATTTAACACAAGTTAACATTTCAGAAAAAAATACATTAAAGAACAAATCCCTAGAAATACTATCCTTGATTTACAGTCATATGTAAATCATGACTGTCTTCTTTCAGACATATGCTCTGCCTTCTTTATTCCACATTTTTATTTTGGTAAGTAATGATTTATAAAACATTGTTAGTAATAGAACAAGAGCTAAAATCCACATTAATGATTTTTGGGAAGAAAACACTGGCAAAACCATCTGTATTGGTGATCTCAAGTCATGCAGTCAATTTCCAAGTTTGACTTGCTCTGAATTTCAGTTAAAATAAAATTGCTTGTTGTGCAGTGAAAAGCAGCCACAGTGAGATATTTTTTAGGTTGAGTTCTCTGCTTTTACTATATGAAGGGAAGATGCTTTCACGCTTGAGTTTAAAAGTTCAATTCTTCAGCTTAGAGATTTTTTTTTAACAACTGGCATAGTACATTCTAATAGGATATGTTAAAGCCATCTGTCCTTTCAATAAATTCTGCAAAGCTGTGGGAAGCCTGCCAAAACCTGTTGGCTGGCACATTGCCGTATGACACGGCTTCCTTCTCTCTCTCTGACTATACTGACAATCATTCATAAACGTCAAATTTAATCAGGAACTGAAATTCTATGGAATGTGGTTGTGGAATCACTAACTCTCTCAGGGTACGTCTACACTGCATCCCTAGTTCAGACTAGGGATGCAAATGGAGATGACCGAAGTAGTTAATGAAGTGGGGATTTAAATATCTACTATCGAAAAATGAGGAGTAATGTTAGTTCGGACTAAGGGCTTTATTCCGAACTAACGTGTCCCAATGCGCACTTCCTGGTTCGAATCAGCTGACACCCTTTTAAATACTTGAAAACTGCTATCATGTCCCCTCTGTCTTCTCTTTTCTAAACTAAATAAGTCCAATTCGTTCAGCCTTCCCTCATAGGTCATGTTTTCTAGACCTTTAATCATTCTTATTGCTCTTCTCTGGACCTTCTCTAATTTCTCCACAACTTTCTTGAAATGTGGTGCCCAGAACGGGACATAATACTCCAAACTGAGGCCTAATCAGTGCAGAGTAGAGCGGAAGAAAGCCTTCTCTCATGTCTTGCTCACAACACTCCCGTTAATGCATCCCAGATCACCAGATCATGTTTGCTTATTTTGCAACAGTATCACATGGTTGACATATATTTAGCTTTTGGTCCACTGTGACCACTAAATCCCTTTCAGCAATACTCCTTCTTAGACAGTTACTTCCCATTCTGTATGTGTGAAACTGATTGTTCCTTCCTAAGTGAAGTACTTTGCATTTGTCCTTATTAGACTTCATCCTATTTATCTCAGGTCAAGTTTAATAAGGACAAATGAGATGACAAATGAGGGAAATCATCAGGTTACTCAGTGCCGCTTAAAAAATTCCTGCATTACCACCCTTAACCATCTGCATACGGGTTAACGGCACGTTTTTTGGGGGGGATGGGTGCTATGGCTAAGATGAAACAATATCCTAGTGATCCCCTGCAGCTGGAGTTGCTTTTGAGACTTCTCTATTTTATTCTCTGGGGCTGACAGCCTAGGTAAGGCTGGGGGCAGTGGTGGATATAGGGCAGGGCGAGCAGGGCAGCTGCCCCGGGTCCCAAGCTTCAATAGGCTCTGCGGCAGCGCCAGGGCAGACCGGCCTGGTGGGATACCGGGAATTTCCCAGTGGGCTGTCTGCAAAAGGGCTGGCTGGTGGCGGCTGGAGGAGAAGGGGGATTGTGACGGGGCACTGCAGCCCCGCGCTTTAAATTCCCCGGTGCCAGCCAGTACATGCCATGTGGGGCCAAGGGAGCACATGCGCGGCGTGCTGAAACGCCGCGCAACAGCTGAGAGGGGAGATGCCCAGGCGTGGCATGACATCACAGCCCAGGACTTTAAAACCACGCGGCCTAGCATTGCACCACTCGGTTCGACACGTGGTCTGGAGTCTGGGCCGGGGTCGTGGCCACACTGCAAACTGGAAGGCAGAAGATGGATGGCAGAGGAAGGGGCTTGTGCCGAGGGGACTGGGGCAGGTCAGGAGAAGAAAGAGGAAGGCGCCAAGGGACAGCGTGGTGGAGAGACAAATGCCAGGGGGCCAAGTGGAGACAATGAGGAAAAGGGCAGGAGGGGAGGTGTCAGTGGGAGAGGGGACAGGGTGATGCTGGGAAAGGAGAGGGTAAGGGCTTTGGGGGTTAAAGGGGGGAGGGGAGGTGCTGGGATAAGGCTTCAAAGGAGGAGTGGGCATGAGGAAGGTGGGGATGGAGCAAGGCATGTGTGAGGGCACAGGGGCATAAGGGGAATGGGGCAGAGGGTGGTGAGGGGGTGGGCATCAGGAAAAGAGGGCAAAGGGCGCAGAGGCAGTGAGGGAAGGGGGAAGCACCAGGAGGGTGCAGGTGCCAGGGGATTCTGGGGGTGAAGCAGAAGGACAGGTACCTGCAGAGGAAGGACCAGTACCAGAGGAGAGAGGCAGGGCAGGTATGTAGAGGGAAGTGTTAGGAGAGGGGATGAGGAGGGGTAGCTCACATGATCAGAGTGGGGCTACTTGAGGAGTGGGCACAGGGGGGACGCCGTTTTTCTATTTTTACTCCAAAGGGGGGCCCTGCGAAATTGTGCTGCCCTGGGCCCCTCAAAACTCTCATCTGCCCCTGGTTGGGAGGAGGGGCAGGCTGGCTCTGTGCTTCCGGAAGGGGCAGGGCCTCAGGCAGAAGAGGTGAGCCTGGAGAGGCTTAGCACACCTGGAGTGCATCACACCAACCCCAGTTAGCCCTCGGTGGTGCCCAGAGCAATTTAAAGGGCTCAGAGCTCCAGCAACCACAGTATCCTTCTGAGAATTGCATCAAATGAAGCAAGGGCACCATCCAAGGCCTCATTTCAAGACTCAGGGTTTCCACGGTAGCCCACTTAAGTTAGACCTTACACTTCAACAAATCAAGCACATTCAAAATTGTCAATACCTCCACTGAGAACCCTCCATAGTCCTTTCTCCTCTTATGAGAAAGTTTTACCTTTCCAGCATGTAGGCTTTGTATACACTCCACAGCTTTTAGCAACAGGGCCATGTCACTAGTAGTTGGGCTTCATAAATGCTGATTGTTGGTAGGTTTGCTGACAAAATACTTCCACTGCTGTGAGCAAGATTTGCATTGCAACAGGATAGTGCTCCTGCTGATAATGCACTGTTTACACTGCCTCTTGGGGGGGGGAACCTTTTGACTTCTGAGGAAGGGGGATTTAAGTATTTGTGAATGACAAAAGTTTTATTCCTCAATTAGCAGTGCAGACAAAGGCTTACAATCCCATGAAATTTCATTCAGAGTAGATTCCTGGAGGCAGACAAGTCCAGGATACATAGGATGGTGAAAGCAACCTAGCCTGTCTGGTAAAGGGCCTGTGATAGACTGATTGTATTGCCTATTCTCAGGAACCATGGGGCTATTACAAACCATATTGCTTTGTCAAGCACCAGGGAAGAAATTAATACTAGAAAGCTGAGAGCTTGAGCTTTCCAATGATATATAGCAGGGAGTGGAGGATTCTGTCTTCAGTGGGGCAGAAGGTAGAAGAAAGCTTTAAAAAATGACATGATTAAGATTACACTGTTGCACAGCTGTGAATGTTTTGCGTTAGAATAGCATCCTTATTTTTGACCCAGCAAGTCTGCCTCACACTGTCACACACCCCTTCCCCTCCCCCCCCCATCTAGGTTTTCAAAGAGCTGAGAGTACTTCCCCACATCCTTATTAGACAAGGTCAAACAGAACTAATGCAGGGAAAATTTACACTTCATTATAATTTTCTTTATTGATGTTATTTCACAAGCTAACAAAACAAAAAGGAATTATTCCCCTGTTAGTCACACACACCTTGATCCAGCTCATTAGCATTAGCATAACCCTTTTCTCCAGGGCAGCTCCGCTCCGGTCTCAATTCTTGAAGAAAGGGCTGAGAACAGCAAAATTAAAGTACCAAGTGGGACAGGCAGGAAACACTTTCCTGATTTACAATCAGATCATCTATACTGCAACAAACACTCCTTCATTGTCAGGCTACTGAGATCAGCACATCAATTCTTAATACACCAGAAACTACCTTTTATTCCTGACAGCTGAGACCACACATTTGAGAAGGGACAGATTCCCTTACCCCTTGCTTCATTGAAGGATTTGAACCCCCAACTACTATGCACCATTCAAAAAAAATTTCACACAATCAAAGCCTTTAAATAAAGTGATTACTGGGGAAAATATTGTGGTGAACAGCACTAGCATCTACATTAATGCACTACTTTGACCCTGTGACAAACAGGACGATGGAGTTATAGGTAAGTCGCTGAAGTTGGATTCAGGAAACCTACATTCAAACTTTGACTCTGACACAAGCATCCTCTGTAACCATGGTAAAAATGCTTATGCAGTGCATTTGTTCCCTATGGGTGGGTCTAGACTGACAAGATTGTGCGCAAAAGTGGCCGCTTTTGCCCAAAAACTTGCCAGCTGTCTACACTGGCCGCTTGAATTTGTGCAAGAGCAGTGACTTTGTAATGTACAAAATCAGTGCTTCTTGCGCAAATGCTTTCATGCTCCTGCTCGGGAAAAAGCCCTCTTGTGCAAGAATACTTGCGCAAGAGGGCCAGTATAGACAGGGAAGAACCGTTTTGCGCAAAAAAACCCCGATGGCTAAAATGGCGATCGGGACTTGCTTGTGCAAAATTGCGTCTAGACTGGCCATGGATGCTTTTGCGCAAAAGCAAATCTTTTGCGCAAAGGTACATGCCAATCTAGACATGCTTTTGCAGAAATACTTTTAACGGAAAAATTTTTCCATTAAAAGTATTTCCGCAAAATCATGCCAATCTAGATGCAGCCCCTGTGTAAGTGAAGAGCAACACAGGAGTGTTTGAGGATAAATGTCATGTTGGTGAAGTATTCAGATACTATGGTGATGAGTTCCACCTGATAAGTATTTTGATAGGAGTTTCCTCTGAAAAAATTTTCAGCAAAGTACTCAGGCACAAACTCAGTGAAAAGATAGGGCCTAAATCCATCCATAATCAGCCAAGCACTTAAAAGCACATCCTTACTCCCCCTCCCCCCCATGGGTTTAAAGTATAAGTAGCTTGATATTATTACTCTCAAACAAAAAATTGCAGTACCTGTTCTTAAAAGCAAAGGTAATCTGTTTCTATTGAGTTATATTATAGTGGATGATAGCCGAGACTCAAATTCTGTGGTATTTTAATAAAGTAAATCTCCCATTAACTAATCAGCTGACATCAGTGAAATCAAAAGGTTCATGAAGTCAAGGGAGCTTTACTCCCTGAAGGACTTTAAAATATGGCCCTAAATAGTGATTATACCATTAACTATCAACAAAACTCTTCAACGATGTACAATATTCTACATTCCTGTGTTCAGTTATTCTCCTTTTGTATCAAGCCTTTTAATTATACCTTACACATAGAGTTGCAGGGTTTTGTTGGTCCCTGTATAATCTTCTTGCCATTCTGTGTACATAAACTGGTGAATGTTATAAATAAAGGTCAACTAGAATACACAATTGCAGTCATCTACTCAGGTGTCTCTGAAACCCTTTCCCATTTACCCTCCAGGAATCTGTCTGTGAAAGAGTTAGAATGATCACCTGACTTCTTTCTGGGCAGAGTCAGTTATACAGACATTGAAACATGGAAGAACTCTAAGCACTCTAATGATTCAGCTATTTAATCTAGATTACTAAAGGAAAGAAGAAAGTAAAGCTATTAATAGCTGTACTAGTTAAAATATAATACTTAAATTTTACACCAAATTTAAGGATTTTTGGCTGGAACCCAGAACAAAGAGTTTAGCTCAACAACACACAGGGCTTGTGCTTTGCCTACAGTTTCTTATATTGCTTTCATATTTGTCTGCTAGTCACCTAAGGTGAATTCCTGGCTCCGCTAAAGTCAATTTGCCAATTCAACTTCAATGTAACTAAGATTTTACCCTTAGATTTTTGTATTAGTTTATTTAAGGCAAGCCAAAATGTCACTAAATTTGCAATGGAGGCTGAATGAAACAATTTATTGACCCTCCTACTAACTCCCCCACAAGAAAGTTCAGAAGTAAAAAAGCTTTTCCTGTGGCTACAAATATCAGTATTGGTCCATCCAGAAAAAAAATAGTTTATCTGTTGCTGACAGTCTGGCACGTCCTTATCTAACCTCAACAAGTGCTGTTGTAACAAACTGAAAGTGGAATCAGTCAGTGCCTCTCTGATTGATGACAATATTGATTTATTCCTTCTGTACTTATTTATTTAACACATGATCTATCTTACCAACTACAGAACATTTCAGAAGTTTGTAACATGAAAGCCTGTGGCTCCTTGACAAAAATGCAACTCTAGATTTCTGAAGATTCACCAGGGCTTTGGACTTTTTGCTTTTATTTCGATTCAGTTTTGTTTTTCAACAGACATTCTATTTCACTTTGTCTTCCCCTTCATTCAAAAATGATGACATTTTTACTGCAGGTTCTTAGACTATTTCTTATTACAGATATTTGCTCTGTAAAAAAGAAACAAAATAAATGGTACTTCAATTCATCTCATACAAGTATTGTAGAACTGTTAAAACTGGGGGGGGGGGGGGGAGAGCTCCGCAGGGAGGAATTGACTGACAGCTGTCATCATCTACCAGTTCTGTGTCAACTACCCTGCCATCATGACAGGGCATAAGAATACACCCACCCCCAGATACCCCTTCCAGGACCCTTCAAGCACCCTTTCCAGCACTCCCCAAATGCCCTTCCCAGTATACACACACCCACCCTTCCAATACCCCACAAGTACCCCCTCAGTATACACACCCCTCCGGGACTCCCCAAATACTCCCTCCCAGGATGCATGCCACTCCAACATCTCTCAAGTAAATCCTCTATCACCTCACAAATATTCCTTCCAGTATACACACACCCAGCACACCCCAAATACTCCCTCCTCAGCACCATGCAGGTACTTCATCCAAGACCTCCAGATACCTGCTCAGTACACACACTCCTTCATAATCCCCCAAATTACCCCTAGTACACACACATACACCAACTGTACCCCTCCAGCTCCACTCCTTCAGCAGTGTCCTCTTTTTAGGACTTGAAACACAGTATCCCTAGTTACTGAAATTTCAAAGCTGCCTAAGAGAAGCCTCATCATTGAGTTGAATTTCTACCTCAGTGATGCTCTACGCTGACATTTTCTTAAAATCTCTCTCCCTTGCATAGTCACTGGGGCAAATCCACCAGTGGCAGCAGGGATGGGAACATTCAAGATTGAAGTTTAAGTCAAAGTACAAATGGCAGGTGGTACCTTTGAACCTTGAGATAGGATAATCCTTATAGCACAGGATATCCTATTAGCCAAAGAAAAATATTGTAAGTGCAACAGGATGCACTAAGGACAAATGCATAATTCTGAATGTCCTTGTTTATGTGGGTGTGAGTCAGGCCCTTGAATTTATTTGAGCGTAATTTTCTGAGGATCTTTTAAAATGATAGTAATTTAGTTACCAAAAATAAAACAAAATACACAGAAAACAGATGTGCTATTGGAGATATCTTTCTTTTAGATCAAATGTTACATCAACTGAGTTGTTAAAATATAAGTTTGTTTTGTTATTTGCACCATAAACTTTAGTAATAATACATGATGCTAATTACAAATATGCCACATTTTAGATGAATGATGCTGACTACACATAGCTTCTTTTTCACCAGACTACTGTTAACCTGCATATAAAATTAAATATTTTAGTTTTGTCATTAACTTTGATGGCAGCATATTTGAGCCGTATATGGTAAAGATGTATTTTATGTAAGAGTAGAAAACATTTTCATATTGTAGAAACATACTAAAACCTGTGCTGTAGTAAAAATTGAGCTATCCTTGTAGAAAATTGCTTAAATCTCATCTTGCTAACCCTGGAAAATGTAAGGGTTAAAAAGAAAAAAAGTTTACTGTTATAATCCCACAAAACATCAATTTAAAAAATAAGGACTTCATAAATATGCAAAAATGCAGCCTTTGAACCATGGCTACTTTGCCTTCTCAGTTGTAGCAATTGATCACATCATTTAAAATATATGTTTTTAAAGAGGGGGTGGTGGTTTTTTTGTATGCCGTACTTCAGCTCAGAGTACTTCGGTATTACAGTTTTTATCATCTCTGAAAATGAAAGGTTTACATATTGCCAGACCATTAAATATGACACACCAGCAGTCTTCTCCAAAGTACAAACCAACACAATAAACAATTCATTGCTGGACCTTCAGAGCTGACAGCTGATCATCTGCCCTCATTGATTTTAATGATGCTTTCTTTTTACAGTGGCAGTTATATCAAACAAAGCAGATTAGACCCATTGACAAAATGGATGTTTCTAGTTTTCAGCAGGGGACTAACATTGATTTTCCCTTTGAAGTCTTAGAAGCTTGTGATAAACTCTCTATTCCATTTAAAAACATGTGGGGATCTTCTTTTTTCTAAAACATGTGTTAATGTTGTACATACTGGGCATTTGTATAGGCACTGTGCTCTATTAATTTCCCCAGAAGTGAACAGCGCTAACATTATGAAGTATCAGTACTAGATATCCACTGATTTTATTGCACAAAACATTAATGGAAACCAATACAAAGTTGAAATGAAAACACAGCATCATGCTTCTAAATTATATTAATGTACAAAATAGCTATATACCTCAAACTAGATCAACCCAAACTGATGCAGAATTCTGCTTACACCTTTGTGTATCAGCTTTGTCCTGCTTTCTCCAAGGGATGTTAACTATTAGGCTAAGACCCATATTGCTGCTTCATGTCTTTCCTCAAAACTTCCACCAGAAGAGCTAATCTTAGCATTTCTAAATGGTCTGTGAAACAACTTTGCTCAATATATAAATAGTTCCTTATTATCATTATCACCCTGCTAATCACAGGACATTTAGAGCTGGATTCCATAAATTGAAAATTCTGTTTTACACACAAGAATATGTAAGCAAATATTTAGGACCCCCTACAAGCTTCTTATGCTAAAAGGGAACCTATTTGCCTCGCTCCGTTCAATCTCTAGGGACCACTGTGAAACGAAACAACACAGTAGATATCTTTAAAAATGTAGCCCAATTCAATGAGGCCTAGTTTATAAATGGGGCTTCATTGGTTTCTTATCCCTATGAAGTCTAATGAGTACAAATGGAGAAAGAAACAGCTCCAAAAAGGAGTTTGAAGTTACTTCCCATTACTTAAACTTAGCCTTCTTTAACTTGTGGGTTTTCCATCAATGGGCTGTGCTATGATAAATCCTGGGCTGAATCTGGGCCTACTAGTTTGTTATATTATTTTACTAATAATAGAAAAAATTAGACTGGATGGTAATTGTCAGCATCACTCTGCTTTCCTTTTAAAAAAATTGATTGGAATGCATACAAAAAAAAAAACTACAATCAAATGAAAGTTATTTAGATTGCAAAATCTAGCACTCAAAAATTAGGCAACATCAGATTTAATGCTGAATAGTCAACTATAATTCTTCTTCCTGTTACATATGCATCATGATATAATAATGGAATCATAGAATTATAGAAATATTAGAACTGGAAGGAACCTTGAGGGGTCATCAGGCCTAGTCCCTTGTACTCATGGCAGGGCCTAGGGTTACCAGATGATTTTAAAAAAATACTGGACACACTTGATCTCAGATGGGGTGGCGGGGCGGGAACGGCCAGTGGGAAGCATGGCTGGCTGGAAGGGAGCCAGGGGGAGCGGGGCTGGCTGGGGGAAATCGGGGGAAGGAACCGGCCAGCAGGAAGCAGGGCTGGCTGGGATGGGGTCGGGGGAAACGGGGCTGGCCCGGGCGCATGCAGATCCCGAGGCGCTGCCCGTCCTGTGCACGGGCGAGTCTGTCCCCGGGGATTCCATCCTGCCCTGGCCACACTCCCGTCCCCCTCCTCTGTACTGTGTAGTTGCGTACCACCTGGCTGGTAGGCATGCTCACGCTGTGTGAGTGTGTCTACCTGCCAGGAAATACGCAACTACGTACTGATATTTGTGATAATAATAAAACTTACTTATTTAGAAAATACCGGTCATTTACATGTCCAATATTTTCTCAATTTGTTTCCCAGATAGAAAGCTCAAATCCACAGTTGGAAGTTACATGCTTCAAGTTCATATCTAATAAGACAAGTATTAGGTAGCCATCTCTAGCTGCATTACTATAGCATCATCAAAACAGTGTAACAGAAACACATCGGCTACCTACTATTCTTTCCTCAGACTGATCCATGCCACAGTGAATGCATCCTATGCTGCATGAAGACTACTCTCCCATATAATATCTAGGTAGATATATGGGTAATCAGCTAAAAAATTATTTTACCTGTTAGTAGCTTGAAAAACATATCTAATATAAAGTACCATAAAGCTGTCTGCTGTACTCTATTTGGTGCCAAGAGCAATTAAATCTGATGCAATTTCAAAAGGGTTATTCTCTATTTGGCTTTACAAGAAAAAGTACATATTTTTCCACATAATCAAAAGTATGTGGAAAAAATACTTGTTTTTTAAAACAAGAACAGCAATTTTTAAAATATATACTACAATAAGTGGGATTTGTTCCTAATATGAAATAACATAAATTGTACAATACCTAATTATTAATGTTCTCATTTATTTTACATCCAGAGATCCCAATCTAGACTGTGAATTTTTCAGTCTAGCCAGTAATGTTTGGATAGGTGTAAGGGATTTTTAGATGTGAGAAACAGGTGTTTCCTTAATAATTTGGAGTTCAGAGAAGAAGCTCTGCAGACTGCACACAACAATAGGCAAAGCAGGAGGAACACAAAGAGCCAGATTCTGCTCTCACTTATACTAGCAGTTCCACTGAAGTCAATGCTTTCATCAACAGTATTGTAAAATCAGTACAAGAGCAAAATCAGGGTTAGAGGAGAAAAATCTACTTTCGGTTATATATGTCTAACCCCAATGATTTTATCTGATATATGCACAAACCCAATGGCTTCTGCTCTGAATTACACTGCTAAACCTATGTTCCATTACCTTATTTGTCCCTGTTTTCAGACACCTACAAAATGCCTCATAGTTGTAGTGTCAAAACCAATTAAAATAGCTATTTTCTGCCTTTTTTTCATGCAGAGGTGGCAAGCCATCAACACAATCTGAAACACTGCAAACCGGCTTCTCTCCAATCTGGTTTGCATCTCAAAGTTTGCTAGTCAATTTGTGTACTGGAAAATCCATTACATTCTAAAAACAAGAGTTTATTCACTGAGGGTACATCTCACAGCAGTGTTATTTCAGAATAAGTGACATTATTCCAAAATAACATAGTCCGCAACTACACTACAAGTAATTATTTCAACATAATGTCAAAATAATGTCGAGCTGGAGGACTTCTTACCCCCACTCCTCTAACCCTCATTTTATGAGGAGTAAGAAAAGTTGTAGGAAGAGTGTTCTGTCTCAGACTTCCTACTGTGTAGACAGTGCCAAAAGCTGAAATAAACTATTTCAATTTAAGATACACAATTGACATAACTCAAATTACGTATCTTATTTTGGCTTTAGTCCTGCTGTGTAGACATGCCCTGAATGAGCTTTTGTAAAATATTCATAGAGTACCTCTCGTTTTAAAGTTTTAAAAAAAAATACTGACATGTGAGTTGGGAAAGGATGACTCAGATTATTAGTCATAACAACCTTGAATTGTGATAGCTCCAAAACTGTAATTTCTATAAAGTTTCTTTTCCTACACTATTAATTTAAAGGAGGAAAGTCCTTTTATTAAATATGATCTGTAATTTGTAAATTCCAGGGGAAAGTAAATGAAAACTGTTTTTTTCACCTACGCCATGTCTACACTAGGGGCACATCTCAACTACATTCCTCTTTTGAAAGAAGAACGTAAATAAGGGCGATCGAAAATGCAAATGAAGCGCAGATTTACAAATTTCACACTTCATTTGCATAATCGTGTGAGAGCGATTTTTCAAAAAAGGGTTTTTCAAAAAAAGAAACCATGGTCTAGACAGGGTTCTTTAAAAAAAACGAACCCTTTTTCGAAAGAACCCGTACTCCTGAAAAAATGAGGTATATAGGTTCTTTTGAAAAAGGGGTGGGTTTTTTTTTCGAAAGAACGCCGTCTAGACTGCGGTTCCTTTTTTGAAAAACCCCTTTTCGAAAAAGCACTCTCACATGACAATGCAAATGAAGCACAAGATTTGTAAATCTGTGCTTCATTTGAATTTTCGATCGGCCTCATTTACATTCCTCATTTGAAAGAAGAATGTAGTTTAACATAGCCTATGTGATTATTTCAAATTTACTAAATTCAGCATCTGGTAACCCGATTTTAGAAATTAAAAGTTCCATGTCCTCACTACAGGGAAGAATTGAATGTAATCCGAAGTAGCGTGTTCACATTAACGATGCCTACCTTGGGTTCAGAGCCCAGGAAGCACTCTGGGTAGCTGCAGGAGGCCTCTCAGAGGCCAATTCGAATTAGAGACACCAGATCATCTATACTAACATATTTTGGAATTACAGTTTGGGAATAGCATTACTCCTTATGGCTATGTCTATACAGCAGCATTATTTCAGAATAATTGATGTTATTCTGAAATAACAAAGAATGTGTCTATACTACAAGCGATTATTTTGAAACAATGTCCAATTGGAGGACTTCTTACTCCAACTCTTGGTGACCCTCATTTTACGAGGAGTAAGGGAAGTCAAAGGAAGAGTGTTCTTCCTTTGACTTCCTGAAGTGTAGACAGCGCCAAAAGCCGAGTTAAGTTACTTCTACATAAGCTATGCAATTGACGTAGCCCAAGTTGAATAGCTTAATTCAACTTTAGCCCTGCTATGTAGATGTGCCCCCATTGAAAAGCAGGACTACAGAGTCTGAATTCTGTGGATCCTTATTCCAGAATAATGCTCATAGTAATTTGGACAAATCGCTTGGAAATTTGACTTTGGGGGGGGCTAATAACAGACTAAGGTCCTAATGTGGACCAATCCATACAGTTTTGGACATGAAAAACATTGGGCACGTACACCAGTTGTAGCATCAAGCTTATATTACCAATGCAGTATTGGAAACACAGCCCAATTTTAATCATAATAGAATTTGTCTTCTTGTAATATATAGTTTTCTTAATCATGTTGGTTAACAATACCACCTTATTTACCAGGATTCTAACTACTTGTAGCATCACTGACACTCCCATCCACCATCAATATGTTTCTGTCAGTTGTTTTGCATGTTAAATTGCTTAAAGTCACTTAGAAACCAGTTCAGCAGAAATGGTTCCATTCTACCTAGAGTCTGATCTACATAAAGACTCCATTCATTAAAGTCAGTTTAGCTGAACCAGTTTTAAAATTGGAATTGGATTTTGTGAGGAAATGTTCCTATTGTAAACGAGCATGATGGATATTTGTCCAGACACAAAGGTACGTCTTTTCTGGTAGACATCTCGTAGCCTGAGACACAGAGGATGACCTTTTGGTTCAAACTCTGGTCTAATTCAAGTAATTTAATCTTAAACAGGTTTGTCTTGGTCAAGCCAGTTATTTCCTCTGATGAAACTTTCAGAAGTGATTAATGATTCTGGATGACTCAATTTTTAGACTCTCAATTTGATATACTTTAAGGAGACCTGATTTTCAAAGGGAAGAAGTTCAGCATATTTTGAAAATCAGATTATTTTAACATACTTCAAGGCACCCAAATTACTCATTTAAGACAAATCTTGTCTTCTGGACCTCTGCCCATATCTGCAAAATGGGGATAATAACCCTTCCTTTGTTTTGTCTAATTAGATTGTAAACTCTTTTATTTCCCAAAATTAAAGTTCAATTTTCAATTAAAATAAGAGACAACCCATAGACAGGGATTCCAAGGTCAAGTAGGAAAACCTTCAGACTGCCTGATGCCTAAAATGTTAACAGAGAAGTTTGTTTTGTTTTCTATCATCAGCAGCTCAGTGACTGTGTTCCATTCAAGACTGTTACTATAGGAACCTTATGGTAACATTTTAAAACATTCTTCCTTTTGGATAAAAATATCATAAAATTGAAGGATAAGTTGTTTACATAGAACAATAGGGCATTTTATATTTAATCTACAAGCACTCAATAGGAAGTATTCCAAGTAATAGCACTGGGCTATTATCATATCACTTAGTAAAATGGCAGCAAATTATTGTATTATTCACATCTCGTTGGGTCCTTGCTGAATTATCACGGAGATGCCTTTAACAATGACATTTAACATATTCCTTTTACATAGTAAAGTGGTTAAAAGCACATTCGAATTTTAAAATATTTCTGATCTCTTGACAGCTTGCTGATACATTCTATGGGCCCCCTGCTTCTCACATTGTTAACTACAGCTCTAAAACTTTTTATAATTATGAATATTGCAGTCACACTAAATTAGACTGACAGATGAAATACTGATTACTAAGGACTTATTAAGGACTACTTTGCAACCAATTATGCTGACATTTGACTTGATTTGACAGTTGAATTGAGTGGAAGATTCCTCTAAACAGTAGAGCAGAATTTAATTTATATCCTCATCATTTTAAGATAATTGTTCAGGACAGATTCATTAATATACCACTACAAAATTTATTTTTATCCCAGCATGAAGCACCCATGAGTCAAATGACAGCCAAATAGTAAGAGCGTGGGGTCTTAGACACATATGCATTCTCACACACTTTAAGGTTCACCGGCTGCTACCCTGTATTTTGTGGGATTTTTGATGCAGAAGATCCCAATTTACTGCCAGTTCCCAGGAACTTTCCATAAGCATCAGCTAAAGCAGGACAAACAATATCTTCATGTTATGATATTTTCCCCAATGGAGAATAAGAATCTCTTTGTGAGATTATACCTAAATTCCACAGTTGTAAATTTGCCATAGCATTACATGCAAACTTGCTATTACATTGTTTCCTGTAATTGCTCAAATTTTACTGTGATTTAGTGGATTTAACCAGGAAACTCACTTTTTGAAATGCACCCCTAATTTAAAAAAAACATAAATAAAAATTAAGAGACAAGATTACCCCTCTCTTTGAGCATTACTGGTAAGTATCTGTAAAACAGGATGATTGGGAGACGTGCTTAAGTTTGAAAGAGAGTGACAAATAATTATCTCCCAGCAGAATCTTCTATAAAGAGGGTAAGCAAGCGCACATGTAACGTGAAACACGGAAGTGGTGTTTTGTCACATTTAACATCTCAGAGAGAGACCAGCAAAAATAGGAGGGGGGAGGGGGGAGTGCTCTTTCAGCAGAAACAAGGAGTTAATTGAGGTAATTTTCAAAACATTTTGAAGCCCAGGTTAAGCAATGAGAAAACTGAATAAAAACTTGAAAAACTAGCAACAAGTATTTTAAGAGTAATTGATCAGGATTATTTATGCATTCCATAACACATAATCAACACATAGAGCTCATTGCCATAAGATATCATTGAGGCTAGGAATTAAGTAAAAAAAACCTGGACATTTATACAAATGAGAACATCCCACAGCCCATGGGTAGCATATAAACCAACCAATAACTCTTAGATTAGGAAGAAATTTCTCCTGCAACATACTATTCCATAGCTGTCCACAATAGGAGTTCCTTAAACACATGGGCTATATCTACATTGGCATGATTTTGTGCAAATACTTTTAACGCAAGAGTTTTTGCGTTAAAAGTATTTGCGCAAGAAAGCATCTATATTGGTCCGGGACTCATCGTAAGAACGATGCACTTTTGCGCAAAAGCGTGTCTACATTGGCGGGAAGCTTTTGCACAAAAGCAGAAGCCCGGAACCATTTTGAAGAGGGCAAAAGGGCACCAGCCCTTTCTGAGGGCGAGGGCTGGAGCTCCTTAGAGACAAGGCATCTCCCCGGACAGCTGTTTCTCTCCTGCTTTGTGCTATAGGACCTCTTGCAGGGACTGACAGCCGTAGCAGTTATATTTGTGGTTGCCCTCTGCCTTCTTGGACACCACTGCTTTGTGACTTTTAGTGCCTTTGGCTGATTTTTTTATTTCAGCCTTATTTCTTATGCCATGGAGCCAGGAGTGGCCTTGTGCCGGCTCTGGCCCCTTCCGGCCATTTTGGAGTGCCTGCAGCTGCTGCTCCAGGCTGCTGCACTCCTCATCCAGGACCTCAAGGCGCAGGTCACTCTGGAACCCCTCACCAGGAAGACCATGGCGTCCCTGTGCCATCCCCACCCCACCATTCAGAGGTCCTTGTGGAGACTGGACACCAGTACCGACTGGTGGGACCGGCTGGTCCTGGGGCAATGGGGAAACCAGCAATGTCTCCAGAACTTTCGCATGAGAAAACAGATGTTCCTGGAGCCATGTGCCTGGCTCGCCCCTGTGTTCCAGAGAACCACCACCCGGCTGCGGGCACCCATCCCAGTCGCAAAGAGGGTCACCATCGCACTATGGAAGCTAGCCTCCCCGGACAACTTCCGATCAGTGGCACACCAGTTCGGGGTGGGCAGATCGACCGTCAGTGCCGTCATCATGCAGGTAAGTCCCAGGGGGAGTGGTGGGGGGGAGGGTGCTGCACTCCATGCCCAGGGGCAGGCAAGACTCCAAGCTGGGTCACCCAGGGGTTTGGGCCGTCCCTCCCTTGCACAGGCCTGCTGGTGGGGGAGGGGGCTGTGGTGCATGTGTGCAAGGACAGAGGGCATCACAGGGGGGCCCCCCCAAGGGAGCACGCACTCACCCTGCTTTATGTAATGTGTTCCCCTGTGTTTCTCTGCACCCTTCTGCAGGTCTTCCGTGCCATCAATGACGTCCTGCTCCAGAGAGTCATCCGCCTGCACGATGTGGAGGCTATGGCCGGCTTCACTGCCCTCGGGTTCCCCAACTGAGGGGGAGCCCTGGATGCAACCCACATCCCCGTCCGTGCTCCAGGGCATCGAGCGGCCCATTTTATAAACCGAAAGGGGTATTTTTCAATTGTACTCCATGCGCTCGTGGACCACCATGGCTGCTTCCTGGACATTTATGCAGGCTGGTCCGGCAGGGCAAATGACGCCTGCATCCTACGCAACTCCGGCCTGTTTGGCAGGCTGGAGGCGGGCACTTACTTCCCCCAGCGGGAATTTACTGTTAGGGACGTGCCCATGCCCCCCACAGGGGGGAGGAGGCTCTTAACTGGGAAGGGGGAGCTACTGTTGGGCAGGGTGGCCTCTGCGACTGCTTCTGCGGGGGTGGACCTGCACATGGGGGTGAGGCTGCGTCGAGGCAGGCAGCACAGGGAGGTGGGCAGGAGGGGCAGGAGTAGGAGAGGGCATTGTGGGAGCAGGAGGGGCAGGAGCAGGAGGGGGCATGGCGGGCCTGGGCCCCCCTACCTCCATGTCCCGGCAATAATGGGCGAACCAAACACCTGGCGATGGGGGAGAACTGATGAGCGACACTGAGGACCTACCCCCTGGTGGGGGAACGTGAGTGGGGGTGGCTAAGCACACGCCTGACTGGGCAGGGCTGGCACCTCAATCGTACACCAGCCAATGGGGGCTGAGGAAAGTGGTGACCTGGCCCATGCCACTTCCCACAGCTCCCATTGGCCAGGAGCGATGAACAAAGGAGCTTCAAGTGGCCATGCCTGTGGATAAGCAGGTAAATAAAGCAAATGGTAACCCACCAGGGGCTAACTCTGGAGAACCATGTCCAGCCCACCAGCTGTTTATTGTCCATCCATGGTCTACAGATGAGCTAGAGGTGTTATTCTCAGCTTGCTCTCAAATACAAATGCTTTGCCTGAGACACCACACTAAAAATAATAGAATAGCATTTTGTAGCATAGTCAGCAATGGCAGCATGGCTTAGTCACCCTGAATACAACACTCAGCCCCTCCCTGTAACCTAAGGGCATGCATTTGGGACAGCTAGCCTGTGCTGCTCCTGCTGTGGCCCAGGCTATCACAGTTTCACTACTGTTTGTAGCATGTGAGCTCTGATGACAGCTAGTGTGAGTATGTCTCCATGATCTGGGAAACAAACCCGCTATCTCATAGTGTAACTATAACACATTTAAGGACACTGGAGTTGATTATTAGATGCTATCGCTATTCTATGCTATTCCTCTTCTGTGGAAAAACTACTTTGGTCACCAAGTCCATCATTCCAAAACCTTTCAAGAGAAAAAAAAGGTTGCTTTCAAATAGCTGAAAGTGTTGTTATAAATTAGGACCGCCAATTAATTACAGTTGACTTATGTGGTTAACTCAAAAAATATTCTCAATTTTAGAAATTATTCATGAATAATCACACTGTTAAACAACAAAATACCAATTTATTAGATTTTTTTTATTTTTCTACATTTTCTACAATACCGAATAGAAAGTGTACACTGCTCACTTTATATTATTTTATTACAAATATTTGCACTATAAATATGATAAACAAAAGGAATAGAATTTTTCAATTCACTTCATTCAAGTACTGTAGTGCAATATCGTTATCATGAAAATGTAATTTCGGCCTTGTCTAAACAGGCAAATTTTGGTACCATAAAAGTCCTCTTTAGTGACAAAATCTGGATCATGTTGCATCAAATGGTCAGTTTTGGTGAAAAAATATTCTACTTCCACAAGGGACTTTTGTCTCTCTCCCTCCTTTCACTGTTGACAATCATGCAATGTACATTACAGTAGATTTTTTTGTCAAGTTTATTGAACTTCAGCATGTTTCCCACAATACCTGATTAGCTACTCTGGCTTTGAACTCTGCTGCTTTGCAGCCACATCAATAAAACCCCGGGAACTTTAAAATCCATTTCCTGGTGTCTGGCTCATCCTGTAGTATAGTGTTTCTGAAAGTGTTCTTCAAAATCACTTTCAGAAACACATTAACTGGCTGCCCTGGTTTGTTTATTTACTGGCACCACGGCCATGGAGCCTCACAGCTCCCATTGGCTACATTTCGTCGTATGCAGCCAAAGAGAGTTGCGGGAAGCACCATGGGCAGGGCCACCACTTTCCGTGGCTCCCCTTGGCTGCAAAGGACGAAACAGAGCCAATGGGAACCGTGAGGCTCCGTGACCATGGCACCAGTAAATAAACAAACCGGGGCGGCCTGTTAATGTATTTCTGAAAGTGATTTCGCAGAACACTTTCAGAAACACTGGTGTAGTGGTCCTCATGGTATCATCTCAGGGAAACAGAGGTGGCTGTCACTCAAAAAACTCTTTGCTCTTTCTGTCAACAGGAGAGTTAACAATGTGGCCATAGTCTGTCAACAATGGGTGACAGATAAACAGGCTTGATGAGTTTTCAGTTTTGGCAACTTTTGCATGTCAACAGCACTTTCATTTTCATCACCAAACCTTTCCAGTGTAGACATATCCTCATAAATGTAGATTTTTTTTGTTACATACCAGCACTCAAAAACAAAATAGGGGAAAACTTTAGAGCCTATAAGTCCACTCAGTCCTGCTTTCTGTAAAGCCAATTGCTAAGACAAATTTCTTTACATTTACAGAATATAATGCTGCCCACTTCTTATTAACAACGTTACCTGAAAGTGAGAATACAGGTTGGCATGGCATTTTTGTAGTCAGCATTGCAAAGTATTTACATGCCATGTGTGCTAAACATTCATAATTACATTTTCATTCATACCCTTCAAGCTTTGGCCACATTCCAGAGAAAATGCTTCCATGCTGATGATGTTCATTAAAAAATAATGCATTAACTAAATGTGTGACCGAACTCCTTGGGGAAGAATTATATAGCTTCTGTTCTGTTTTACCTGCATTCTGCTATATGTTTCATGTTAAAACAGTTTTGCTCTGATGCAGATACTACAGAACCACCAAATAAGAAAATCAACTTTCTGTTGGTAACATCTGACTGAGTTGATCAAAACGAATGCACATTGGATCTTTCTGCTTTAGATCATTATCAAGCTGAACCTGTCATCCATATGGACACATGTTCTCCTGAAAAATGGTTCAAGCATGAAGGAACACATGAATCTTTAGCATATCTGGAGCATAAATATCTTTCTGTCTGGAGCATAAATATCAGTGCCGTATGAATGTCTATTCTCACTGCAGGTAAAATTGTAAACAAGAACCAGGCAGCATTACCTCCTGCAAATTGTAATCAAACTTGTTTGTCTGAGTGATTAGCTGTATGAAAAGTAGGACAGAGCGGACTTAAGACTCTAAACTTTTACAATGTTTTATTTTTGAATGCAGGGACTTTATGTGCTTAATTTTATATTTATAAGTTCAGCTTTCACAATAAAGAGATTGTACTGCAGTACTGGTAGTAAGTGAATTGAAAAATACTATTTTTTGTTTTGTTTTTTGTAATCAAATACAAATAAAAAGCAAGTACTGTATACTTTATATTCTGTGTTGTAATTTAATTCAATATATTTGAAAATGTAGAAAACATCCAAAATATTTAAATAAATTATATTCAATTTACCAGCACAACTGCAATTAATTTTTAAATAATATGATTAATCACAATTTTTAATTGCTTGAAAACCATATCATAGATTAATTGCAATTAGGTTAATAGGAGTAAACCGAAGAGCATTTTAGTTGTCAACACCTGAATTGAGAGCTCAATGTGTTTTTCCTGCTCCTCCATAAATATCATCACCTACACTGGCAAAGCAAGACCTTCAATCAGTTCTTGCTACTCTAGATTCCAGTTTTCTTGTTTGAAATGCAAGATACGATGCCATGCTACAACAAATTTACACTTACTTAGAGCTTTTAAGGCATGATTTATGTGTATTGACAAATGTAATGATAATAAAAGTAAACAATAACCTCCGCACTGTAATATTCTAACATATCCATGCAGGAATTGAGAGCCTTCTGTAGCATACATCTAAGAATGATTTTCCTTTGTCTACCTAGGAAGCATAGGGATCTATTATAACTCTACTTATTGAGGGCTGCTGAATATAAAAGAGGGCAATTTTTCTATAACAGTAAACTGATGGATCCAGGCTAGTAATAGTAAGCAGAATAGGTAAATAGGCCCAGATCCTGCAATTAACACTATATACAAAGATCCATGCATGCACCTTGAACCACACTGACTTCACTGGAGTTCCTCACTGACACAGGGTCCACCCATATACAACGTGTCATAGATCAGGCCCATACAGTCTAATCCCACAGAGCTATGTAAGTGAAGCTCCTAAGTAAGGGTGCCATTTCCGGAGAGTACAGGGGGCAGCAGCTGTGTGCTCCAGGACTCGGCTAGCTTTTCATCCTGTTCACTGTATGTTAATGGAGTAAGGGGAAAATGCTTGCCTTCCATGCGTACCTCTTATACTTGGCTGGTAAGCCCTCTTCACCAGCCAGGTATGAGAGGCATGCACGGATTGCAAGCACTTTCCCCTCACTCCATTAGCATCCAGAGAACAGAATGAAAAGCATGCTGTGTCTCATTGCGCACAGCTGCTTCCCCCCTCCATGGTGCCCTTGCTCCTAAGGAAGTCTGGAAGCTTTGCCTGCAAAGTGACTTCAGGATGGGACCTTGTTAGATACCTAACTAGATTTCTCCTTCCCTTATGTCCATTCTAAAAGTACAATCAAATAAATTGCCAGGTGATACTAAGGTTTCTCTTCACTTCTATGAAGGAAAACACAAAGAAGCAAATCTGTGAGCATAAGCTGGGGGAGAGGACACTCATTTTAGACCTTCTTACTATATCTCCATACATCACACTGAAAAAAAGATGCAGAGAAGGCCTCCAGGGATGATCAAAGGAAGGGAAAACTTACCTTATGTGAGGAGACTCAAATAACTTTACTTGTTTAGCCTAACCAAAAAAGACCGAGGGGAGATATGATCGCCCTCTATTAATACAAGAGAGAGGAAAAATACCAGGGAGGGAGAGGAGTTGCTTAACTTAAACTCAAATGGGGCACAAGAACAAATGGATACAAACTAGCCATCAACAAATTTAGGCTTGAAATTAGGCTAAGTTTTCTAATGATCAAAAGATTAAAGTTCTGCAACAGCCTTCTAAGGGGAAAAATGAGGGCAAAATCCTCACTGGCTTCAAGACTGAGTTTGAAAGGTTTATGGGGAGAAAGTATGATGAGATTGCCTGTAAGAGTAAAGCTGAGCACACCTGCTAGCAGCAACTATCTCCAGTAGGCAGTGATAGGACACTAGATTGCGAGGACTCTGAGGATATGTCTACACAGCAGTATTATTTCAGAATAACTGACATTATTCCAAAATAACAGTCTAGGTCTACATAACTGGCATTTATTGTGACAATGTTAAAATAATGTGGAGCTGGAGGACTTCTTACTCCGACTCCTGTAACCCTCATTTTACGAGGAGTAAGGGAAGTTGGAGGAAGAGTGCTCTCTCTTGGACTTCCTGCTGTGTAGACAGTGCCAAAAGCTAAAATAAACTATTTCAACCTAAGCTATGCAATTGGCATAGCTCAAGTTTGTAGCTTATTTGGCTTTTGCCCTGCTGTGTTGATGTGCCCTGAGTTACAGAGAGTTTTTTCCCAGGTGTCTGTCAGGTGCATCTTACCCATAAGCTCAGGGTGTAACCAGAGGGGCTGACAGCCACTGCAGGTCCCTGGGCAAGCTGCAAGGAGGACAGCTCCATACCCTGGAAGGAGCAGGGCCTTAACTGGAAGGAGTGGGACTGGATAGCGAGCACTCAGCGCTGCCTGGACCATGGTGCTCCAGAACCACCCCCACCACCACTCCCAGCTCTCAGAGCCCAACACAGTGGTGCTCTGGCAGCAATTCAAAGAGGATCAAGGCTCCAGCTGCCGCTTCTGCTGTGATGGCAGTGACAATGACCATGAACCCTGGACCCCTTAGAATCGCCAAGACCTGGGGCAACTGCCCTCTTTGTGTATCTTCTCCCCCGCCTCCTGTTGGCAGGCCTGGGTGTAAGTGATCACTGTATTTGGAATTTTGAGGGAATTCACCTCTGGGTCATATTGGCATAAACCCTAGGACTATTTTGCCTTCCTCTGCTGCAGAGGGCACAGGTCACTTGCAGGTTTCAACTAGTATAAATGGTGACTTCTCTGTAACATGAAGTCTTTAAACCATGTTGAGGACTTCAGTAACTCAGCCAAACATTAGGGTTCTATTATAGGATGGGTGAGTGAGGTTCTGTGCACGAGGTCAGATTGGATGTTTATGGTACTCCCTTCTGACTTCAAAGTCTATGCATCTATGGTATACAGGGTTACCAGCAACCAGGCATGAAGGAAGATGGAATTTCATAGGAGCTTTTTTAAAAAACAGAAAGGAGGAAGACACCACTGCAGTTAATGAATATATGCTGAATTTTCTAGGGTGATTGCATACTTGGCAGTTCTCTGATGAAACATGCAATATAGCACAGCTTCTTTTTTGTTGAATGGGAGAGAGGCTCACCAGCTAAAGCTGTTGCCTTTAAATCCAAAGGTCACGTTTTGAGAATTGGCAGACATGTTGCATACACATCAAATTCGACACAAAATTGAACACACACTTCCATCTAACTCAGCTTTAAGTGCCTAGATGCCATCTGGCAGGCTCAAAGGGTATATCATTCTTACAAAATGCTGGCATAATCAACTTGTCACTTCTGTTATTTTCTGACCATGTTACTTCACTGGTTCACAATATAAAAGTTTACTATTTTGAGAAGTGGAGGATAAGTTTCTAAAATAGAGTTTCATTTGTTTATCTCGGTACTCATTTCATTTGAGTTTTACAGTACCATGTCCTTCTATTGTACTGAAAAACTTTTAAAATCCCAAAGCATTGTGATGCTGTGGCTATTCTGAGAGTAAATATACATCATACAATATATATATTGTGTTACATACTATATAAAAATAACTGCAGCAGTTCTAGACAAGCAAACAAAATGAAAAATCTTTCAAGCTTATTGAACCATCCCATTTTGACATTTTCAAACTGGAAAGTTTCAGATTTTGTGTACAAAACAAGTTTTGAATAGAAATGTTAGTAAACATTGGCTAAGAAAGATTTTAAAAAAAGACTATATGTCAAAATTGGGCGAAAAAAATCAGTTTTCAGTTTTGCAATAATAATTCTAAGTTTTCATCTTAATTTAGAATGTGACATTTTCAGAATCTTAATAATTCTTATAAAATGGAAAAACTGTTTCCTGCTCAACTTAAAAATAACTATCTGTGTTTCAAAGAAGCAGAGAATCAATATAAAACATCAGAATGCATAAATATTTGCACAATCTAGAGCATAAACTTTTAGAAATTCACAAGTTTCTATTACATTTTAAAATATCTAAATCACAACAGTAAATGGCAGATATAGTTACCACACTATATATACCATATATACAAAAAGGTCCAAAAGGAACTTTTTAAAAGGTCTTTTATATATGCCAAATTGAGTGGCCATGATTATTTCAACTGCAGTCATATATTCAGCATGTCAGTATGCAAACAGTTGTTTTTGGCACAGGTAAACATGGATGTACAAATCTGCACATTCTATAACCAGAAACTTGGGCTCCTCATCTGGGGGTCTTTAATACCTAATTGTAATGTACCATCATGCAAAGCCATGGAGAAACATAGCTTTGTGATCCCTATATAATAGATAATTTTTTTAAATTTTAGTGTCATTTCAATACAGTGTAATCTTATAAAATACACGAATACCGCTATGTCCATTGCTTTCTTTAAAATAAAATAAGTAAGGACATTTCTTAAGTCAGCGGGCTGTTTCCCCAACAAAAGTCACAAGAGTTATATTACTACAACATTGCAGAATATTAAAGACAATATGAACAAAGAATTGTTTACATCTGTGACAAAATTTAAAATGTTAGTGGATTATTTAATTCTGAATGAAATAAGATCCTTAATGCTGTCTTCTCTCGGGGATTTGACTTTATTAAATGCATCCAAAAGCCACTGAATGTATTTGTTATTTTTGATTGTGTGTTTTTTTAACTGGGTCATGAGAAAATAAATCAACACTGATTTGATGAGATATCTTTCAGCTTTGTAACTGCAGTGCAATCTGATCAAAATGCCATTTAATACATAATATCTTTAGTTCATCAGGAAAGAATTTAATTGTTATATCTGATAACTGTAAAATAACATTACAGAACTATGCCTATGATATATAATATTTGCAGCTAGTACTGAGCCATACAGAAAATTTGAATCAATAAAGTAAAATGGTAATATTCTCTTTTAGACATGTTGATGATTGAAAATGAAATGGAATGAAAACTGGAATTGTTCCTTCTTATCTCAGACTCCAGAGAACTCTGTTTTGTTATAGTGCTCAGAAAATACCCATAATAAAGAGGATGAAAATGGCAGGTCTTTCTGACACTGTACAAGATTATAGTTTTCACTTAAATGTACTGCTCCCTGAAGTTCATGTGATTTTCAGATTGTGAAATATAACAAACAATAGAGAAGTGGAAGGCACTCTGCATTGCAGAGTTTTCCCTTGATAGAAAAATCCTTTATTAATAAAGGATTTCCCATACTAAATCGGACCAATTATTCCTCTTATCCAATGTTATGTCACTGATAATTGTCATTACCAGATGCTTCACCAAGATGATTGGTGGTGATTGAATGCCTACAATAGTGAATGCTGGGAAAAAGAAGGTAGGTTCAGAAGTTAAAATAGGAAAGGAACGATTTAAAAATTACTTAGAAAAGTTAGATGTCTTCAAGTCACCAGGGCCTGATGAAATGCACTCTAGAATACTCAGGGAGCTGATAAAGGTGGCATCTGAACCTTTAGTTACCATCTTTGAAAAGTCATGGCAGTCAGGAGAGATTCTAGAAGACTGGAAAAGGGCAAATATAGTGCCCATCTATAAAAAGCCAAATAAGGACAACCCAGGAAATGATGGATCAGTCAGCTTAACTTCTGTGCCAGGGAAGATAACGGAGCAAATAATTAAGGAATCAATCTGCAAACATCTGGAAGATAATAAGGTGATAAGTAAGTCAGTATTGATTTGTAAAGAATAAATCATGTCAAACCAATCTGATAGTTTTCTCTGATAGGATAACAAGTCTTGTGGTTAAGGAGGAAGCAGCAGACGTAGTAGACCTAAACTTTAGTAAAGCATTCGATACACTCTTGCATGACCTTCTTAACAATAAACTAGGGAAAAACAACATAGATGGGGCTACTATACCAAGGGTGCATAACTAATTGGATAACCATCCCAGAGAGAAGTTTTCAATGGTTCACAGCCATTCAGGAAGAGCATAACAAGTGGGATTCTATAGGGATAAACGTTGGGACTGGTTCTGTTCAATATCTTCATCAGCTATTCAGATAATGGCATATGGAGTAATGCTTATAAAATGTAAAGATGATACCAAGCTGAGAGTGGAAGCAAGTGTTTTAGAGGATAGGTTTAGAATTCAAAATGATCTGGACAAACTGGAGAAACAGTGTCAGGTCAATAAGATGGAATTCAATAAGGTCAAATGCAAAGTACTCCCCTTAGGGAGGATCAATCAGTTTCACACATTTAAAATGGGAAGTGACTGTCTAGGAAGGAGTATTGCTGAAAGTTATATAGGGATCATAGTGGACTGCACGTTAATAAGAGTCAACAGTGCAAACAATGCTGCAAAAAAAGCAAACATCATTCTGGGATGCATAACAGGAGCGTTGTGAGTAAAACACAAGAAGTAATTCTTCCACTTTACTTTGCACTGATTAGGCCTCATATAGAGTATTGTGTCCAATTCTGGGCACCACATTTCAGGAAAGATGTGGAAAAAATGGAGAAGGTCCATAGAAGAGAAATAAGAATGATTAAAGGTCTAGAAAATATGACCTATGAGAAAAAACTGAAAGAATTGGGTTTGTTTAGTTTGGAAATGAGAAGACAGAACGGAGACTTGATAATAGCTTTCATGTACTTAAGAGAAGGGAAAAAAATTATTCTCCTTAACATTTGATGGTAGGTCAAGAAGCAATTGGCTTAAATTGCGGCAAGAGATGTTTAAGAAATTAGGACATTAGGAAAACTTCCTAACTGTAAAGGTAGTTAAGCACTGGAATAAATTGCTTAGGAAGGTTGTGGAATCTCTATCACTGGAGATATTTAAGAGCAGGTTAGACAGACACCTGTCAGGGATGATTTAGACAGTGCTTGGTCCTGCCATGAGGGCAGAGAACTGGACTTAATGTCCTCTTGTGGTCCCTTTCAGTTCTAGCATTCTATGATTCTATAAACCTGTACAATCACTTTGTTGAGAAATTCTAATGGAGCAGGAATTGAACATTTGGAGCAGGACATTTGACATCAGGTTCACTCTATGGTGAGAGTTTTCTCTGGATGTTCCTGTGAAAATCCACCCAAATCTGTCTCAATTATAAAATTGAAAAAATCTATTTGCACTTGCTCAGTATTAAGTGCTTTTAAGATGCCCATAACAAAATTCTCTGATCATTCCTCCTTCTGTGAAAATGCTCGAATGAGATTTTTCCTGTAACTGCTTCTATTATCTGCCAGGGGCTGCTTGAGACTGGGCAACATAACTGAAAGTAAGGACAATGTTCTTCCTGTGTTCTCCATACCCCTAGTCCTTGAGCCCAAGATGCATACCGAAGGAGGAAGCAGTGTAACCTGGATGGGGGATGGGCAGGAAAGGAAGCTCAGGGCAATCTGGGTGGGAATAGGTTGTGGAGATTGTGGTGGAAAGGAAGGAGGTATTTTGGTAAAAGGAAATGAAGGGGAATGGACAGAAAAGCAGAGTAGGGAGAAAACATGGTGTGCAGGGCATGAAAGCAGCAGGTGATATAAATAGGAGAGACAAATACTAACCAAGACAGTGTGGGGAAGTCATGTCTGGGATGGGACAAAAGCAGGCTCACAGGACCCCTGCTTCATTCAGTTCATAGGCTGGATGTTGCACATGGAATAGATAACTATTCAGTATTTTATCCTCACCGTTCAACATGTGGTCCCAGTCTTTATTTATCACATCCCATCCAAACCCTGAACAGAATTTAGAATGACTGATTCAGTCAGGGTATTTCTACACTATAAAGTTAATTCGAAATAACAGCAATTATTTCGAATTAACTTTAATAGCGTCTACACAGGCAAACCGCTATTTCAAAATAAATTCGAAATAGTGGAGCCCTTATTTCAAATTTGGTAAACCTCATTCTACAAGAAGTAACACCAAATTCGAAATAGCTATTTTGAATTAAGTGCTGTGTAGACACTTAATTTGAAATAGGGGTCCTCCAGCCCTTCCCAGGGAGCCCTGGTGGCCACTCTGGGCACAACCAGGAAAACTTACTCTCCTCTCCCCCAGCCTTGGAGCCATTAAAGGGGTAGACCTTGGCCACAGTGCCTGTGCCAGCTCCAAGCCTGCCAGCCCAAAGCTAGCAGTGGCCACCGGGGCCCCTGATCCAATGGCCCCAAAACATGAGCCAGCAAGCCATTGACAGCCAGCCCTCCCCCACTCCCCAAGAACAGTATGCCAGCTCCTCTCTCTTCCCCTCTCTCACCTCCTTTTCCCAGTCTCCACAAAGGTTCATCCTCACACCCCCCCCCCCAGTTTTGATCAATAAACCCAGTTTCTCTTTCTGAACATACATATCTTTTATTTGACATCAGGAAGGGGGGCTAGGGAGGGGTAAGTGGATGGACGTGAGGGAGGAATGGGGCATGAGTCCCCAGTGGGAAGGAGCGGGGAGGCTCTGAGGGCTCCTCGGGGTGGATGCTTTCCTGCAAGGCCTCCTGGATCCTGACAGCCCCCCAGAGGACCCCGCGGATGGCAGCCTGGAGCAAGTGCAGCCGGGCTGATGGCAATGACCCCATGAGACGCACCGGCATGCCCAGGGGCAGCTCTGGCTCCATGTGGCCAAGTGCTGTGGTGTCCTGACTTCAGGCACTCAGGGCACTCCAAGACAGGACTGCTTTGCTGTCCCTCATGAGGTAGACAAGCAAGCGGGGAACCCTGAGAACTGTCTGTCCGGGGTGGGGGTAGGGCCCCTTTAAGCACGGAGTTCAATTAGCCTCAGGCAGCAGCCCCATACACTGAAGTCCTAACCTGATGCCCTGCCGGCACCGGTTCCGGCCAGTCTTAACTTCAGTTCAGGGTCCACTCAGTGTGGACGTGCTATTTCGAAATAGCAAAATGCTATTTTGAAATAGTTTTTGTGTATAAATGTGTTATTTCGAATTAGCTTAATTCAAATTAACTATTTCGAATTAAGTTAATTCAAAATAGTGCTGTAGTGTAGACATACCCTCATAGACTTATTCTCTTATGCTCATTTGAATACCATGAGAGTTTTGACTAACATTAATGAATTTATCTTTACAAAACCCTGCTGAGGTTATATCACCATCTCTGTTTCACAGGTGGGGAATGAAGCACAGAGCAACTCAGAACAAAATTGTCAAAAATATCTGCTAGCTTGGGGTGTCCAAATTGAGATACCTGGAGCAATTTTTTATATCTATTCTTTCATAGCATTCTAAATGGTCAGAGCACAGTTCCAATTGGCTTCTGATGCAGTTTCAAGACACAGAATAGAATTTAAGGTGATAGAGGTGTGACTGGGTGAGGTTACAAAAGACTCTTGGAAGGGGAGCTTTCCAGAGTGCTGATAAGGCCACTGACACCCTCCTTTTTGGTCTCTGGGGATTCTCACTGTCCTGTCCTCTTGGGCCAGCTCCCTGGTCTCCCCCAGCCAAGGTACAGAGCTGAGAATCACACCACCCACAGCATTCCTAGGAAGCAATGCAGACACTGAATCTCTTCAGGTCCAAGGAAAATGCAGTTTTGGGCTCAGCTTCCTGTGATACAACTCCCCAAATGGGATCAGACCCCCAAATGAACTAAGTAAACCACTTTAACAATGAAAGGGGGAATGTACACACTGATTGCTCCTCCAGGTAATAATTATTTACACTGGTCTTGATAGAAAATAAAAGTGATTTTTATTAAGTACAAGCAGTAAGATTTAAGTGGTAATAAGTGAGAACAGGCAGAGGTTACAAACACAAATAACAGAAAATGCTTAGCTAATTGTACACTAAAACTTCAGTACAAATTTATTACAAACTAACTACAGACTCACCTTTAACTAAAATTGTTTATTTCCCAGGCAAGCCTACCAAACCAGGAAAGTCTCTTTTTTCCCTAGGGTCTCTATGCCACACCAGCCAGACAAAAGACAAAAGACTCCTACTTTCCTATTGTTTTTAAAGATTCCCTTTTTGCATGGGAAGTCACCTGGCCAGTTGGGGTGGGCATGTGACTTCCCCAGACCAATCACTGCTAAGACTTAAACAATCTCTTTTGTCTTTAACGGTTGGTCATCAAGACATTGAGGGTAACACCCGTGTTGCCTTTCATTCACACATTTAAAAACCATAAAGCACTCCACACTCCATATGTCTAATTCCACACACAAGAATGATACATACACCAGAATAAAATAAATAGATCCAGCAGATTGACATGAACATTGATAGGTTACATGAAGCAATTTGTCCAAAGCACTTTTGAGTTATGTGCATTCCTATCCATAAAACCATTTCATAAAGCATGGGGGGGTCCATCACAAAGGGATCACCAGATCATCTAATCTGACCTCCTGAATTGATCAGCATTTCCACAAATCATACCTTCATCACATGACCATTCTTTATCTTCTCTTTGTTTGTAAACTTCATATTATCTTAACATTGGCTTTTTATCTCCTTATGTGTAAGCTAGTGAATACAAAGAACGTCTACTGCTATAAGACGGCTTCCTCACTGAGCAGCCCTTTGTTGTCCTTGTAATTTGTGCTGGTGTTTTAAGAGGAACATAAATCTGACAGATCTACCCCGCCCACTACCCAACCATATGAGACTGCTGGGTGGAATAAAGCCAAGATAGCTGACTCTATAATGCCTCCTCTATCACAGGGAAATCTCAGGGCCTGATGAGGGGAAAGGAATTTATTGCTGAACTATCTCCATTCTCAGCTACCAAGATGGACTTTTGGCAGTACAAATGCAAATTAGATGAGCCATGAGGCTGCTGTAACTCAGGTCAGGTTGGCCACGAACCAAACTGAGATTACAGGCAGACACAAAGGAAGCATAAACCCACATTTGACCCCTCCCACGTTCCTCAGTTTGGGTACGTCTACACAGCACATTTATTTTGAAATAAGCTATCTTGATTTTTTTTTCAAAATACCTCATTTTGGAATAGTACATCTACACGGCAGGGAAGCCTCAAAATTAGTCTGAGGTGGGCTTCCCTAATGTGGACATGCTACCATGAATTAGAGCCCCAGGAGGAACTAGGGGGTAATTATTTTGAATGGTCCTGAGGAGGAGCTATTTCGAAACAGCAGCAGTGGAGCGTCAACGCTGCTGCTATTCAGAAATAGCTATTTCGGAATAAGTGTTATTCCTCGTGGAACTAGGTTTACAGATTTCAAAATAAGCCATTTGTTATTTCGAAATTATTTCAAAATAACGGAATTGCTGTGTAGATGCTCACGTTGTTATTTTGAAATAACTGTGCTGTGCAGATGCACTCTTTCTGAGGTGACTGTCTCATTAGGAAACTGATAATTAAGTCCCTGGTATATAGATTGGAAAAGGAACTGATACCCTCACAGACAGCTCATCCCTTCTGCTCTACAAATCTTACAAACAGGCTCACAACTACACTCCTTCATTTAGCCATGGAGGGTTAACTCCTTCCCTGCCAATCTGGTACTCATACTTACAGCCAAGAAATCTGAGGAAACTATTCTTGTTTTTGATGACAATATGAGATGTAGCAGACGTTTAGAACTAATACCTCTCACTTTTGGGGGGAACCACAGTCCTTTTTGTGATATTGTATACCTTTGGAAGAACAACTACCTTTCTAAACAGAAATTCCACTAGCCCCTCAAATGCATAAATTATTCCTCTTCTTCAAATTTGGGGATGGCTGTGGGGAACCCAAAGCATACAGTTCAGTTGAGCCTTTGTTAATTCACTTTAAGACCAGCTGCACTAGAGAGATTTATTATTATTTTAGTCTTTGGACACTATCTCAATGAGCCTTATGAGCCTCATTCTATAGATTCACTTGGAGTTCATTTTGCAAGCTTTTTCACTCAGTCAACATGAAAAGAAGCCAAATAAAATATGACCGTTTCAGGTAATAATCTTAAATTACAGAGGAGTCATAACACACTCTAGGAAATACTGTGAGTTCTCCATTCAAGTAAAACACTTGTATGGTGACCTTATGAACAACACATCCTAGTTCTCTTAGGGTAGAGGAATATATAATTATAAAAAACCTGGAAGTAGCACGGCTTAAATTACATTGCTAGGGCAGTTTGTTTCTAAAGGGCTTATTACATTCATGAACCACAAGCCTGTGATTTTTTATAAAAAATGAATTGATGTCATAATGAGGTCTAAATGGAGACACTCTGTCTACATTGCCTCCCAAAGGAGAGGGGTTCCCCTTCTACTCTGGGCATAGTTCCTCCTTCTGCTGTACCGCTTAATGCAAATGTAAACAAAAAGGAGAGTCAAATATGAAGGCTGAATTCATTTCCAACTGGCTGTCTTAGATTTTCACTTTGCTCTCTTCACAGTTCACAAGGGCACCTTTCAAGTCTAGTTTACACAGAAGATGCTTAAGAGGGTACAAACTACAGCAGAAATACAGCCCTGGTTGTGAGTTTGGAAACAATGTTGCTTAGAAAGGCAATCCATGTGGAACCTTCACTGTAGAAATCTTTAACACTACTGTTATTGTTGGAGCAACTGAAAATAAAAGAGGAAATATCACCTGATCAGCTGTTTTTTCTACCTGTCCTGAAAACTAAAGTTTTATTATAAATCTATGTCTCAAAACACAGAGCTGGCTCCACTGTGTAAGTAGCATGAAGTGGTAGCTGCAAAATATTAGGGGCAGCAAAATGTTTAGTTATTGTTAATTGTCTGAGCATAGGCTTGGTAGTGCAGACATTTTCCAACAAAAACCATAAAGATATCCCTGGCATCTCCAGATCTTACACATACAAGAGACCTATTTACAAATTATTTCGTTCCTAGGAAACCCTGCATTTTTTAACTGCCAGTTCAACTGCAGAGAATAATGGAAACTTGTATCTTTAAAAATATCACAACTATGATACTGTAATGAACTGGTTGGTCAGTATATGTGCTCCTGTCCTCTAATGGAACTAGAATTGCTCAGTTGTGTTTCCATCTACTAATATGTAAACCAAGGCTACTCAACACGCAGCCGGCTTATTTGCAGCCCACAATGAGGTTTGGGTTTATGCGGGGCTCAACACGTGGCCTGTGGGTAGGAGCCAAAACAAAAAAATGTGGTCAATATAATGGTCTTCTGTTGACATGCATTTTAGTAGTTAAATTCCTGGACTATCATTGCTCATTAAAAGTGCTGTCATATGGGTGGAAATCGGGTAAATATTGCATTTTATTAATATCAGCAGCACTGACTTAAATAGGGCCTGTGTGCTGTGTAGTCTTCTCTTAATCTTTATATTCATGCTCGTCAGTGTGAAATAAGCTATTTGCATATATTTGCATACATATTTACACATATATGCAACCATGCTTAAGTTGCAGCCCTTGGCATGTGTTGTAAGTATCACTATAGCCCCCAGAGCTTCCAAAATTGAGTAGCTCTGATGTAAATAGTCATCACCTCCTAGAACTTTTATTCATGGAACATTCTTACAGTCACTTTGCAACTCTTGAAAGTGGCAGGAATTTAAGCACACGTTTATTTCTGCAAAAATTCCTGCCATACGGGCATTAATCAATACTCTCCTTTCAAGCCATTCATTAAAGTTGCATGTGGGTTTGGTGATCAACTATACAACATGGATAATGAATAGGGAAAGCAAACATTGTCAAAAAGCCATAACCTAAGAAATGTTTGCCAAGCTATAGACAAATAACTACAAACAAAACTGAAATTTGGAAAAAAGTCAGGATCAGTTTGTTAACATTACCCCCAAATATGGCTAATTTGCAGGTAATAATATTCATAATAAATAGATTGATTGTCTTTAGGCATAACTCTGATGCTCCCAAGTGACTTGCAAAATTGATACTTGTTCTGCTAGAAAATCTTAAAGCTGCTTTGATACAATTCAACCATCGACTTATTTAAAACTGATAGGTATGCTAAGTATCTTTCAGGATAAATGCCTTATTATATAGTAATAGTTAGGGTACATCTACACACTGAAACAGTATTTCGAATTAACTAGCTCTATTCGGAAATAACTTAGTCCGAATCTACACAGAAAGCAGTTATTTTGAAATAGCGTCAAAATACTGTCAAGCTGGAGGACTTCTTACTCCGACTCCTGTAACCTTAATTGTATGAGGAATAAAGGAAGTTGGAAGAAGAGTCCTCTATTTCAAAATAAATGCTGTGTAGATGCTCCTTATTTCAAAATAACCTATTTTGAAATAAGATACACAATTGGCGAAGCTCAATTTGTGTAGCTTATTTCAAGTTCAGCCCTGCAGTGTAGACGCACTATTAGAAACAGAAGGAAGCCACTGCCCAAGGCAATGGGGAATGTGGCAAGGCTGATGAATGCTAAGCTATGTGGGCTGAGAGGTTTCCCAGAAAATGAATGCAAATGCAGGAGTTAGGAAACCAATGGGTTGCAGCTGTAGCCATATCTACATTACAAACTCTTGAGTGGCCATTGCAGCACTACAGTGCAGTGCTACAGTGATAGAAGGCATTTTTCTTCAGTTGACCTAGCAGCATCTCTACCAGGTTTTAGGGCAGATTAATTATGTATCCCAGGGTTTGAATTTTTCACACACTCAATGATGTGGCAAACTCAACCCAAGTACTAGATGAAGTCCAGTCCTGTGTGTATCTGTGTGTCAGGATATGTCTACACTACCACCCTAGTTCGAACTAGGGTGGTTAATGTAGTCATACGAACTTGCAAATGAAGCCCGGGATTTGAATTTCCCGGGCTTCATTTGCATGTTGCCGGGCACCGCCATTTTTAAATGTCCGCTAGTGTGGACTCTGTGCCCGCAGCTAAACGCGGCACGAACTAGATAGTTCGGAATAGGAAGCCTAGTCCGAACTATCTGTATGCCTCGTGGAACGAGGAATAGGAAGTCTAGTCCGAACTATCTAATTCGTGCCGCATGTAGCCGTGGGCACGGAGTCCGCACTAGCGGACATTTAAAAATGGCGGCGCCCGGCAACATGCAAATGAAGCCCGGGAAATTCAAATCCCGGGCTTCATTTGCAAGTTCGTATGACTACATTAACCACCCTAGTTCGAACTAGGGTGGTAGTATAGACATACCCTCAGAGAGGCAGAAAACAATGGAAACAGTAGTAAGTGACCCTGGGAACAGGCAAAAAGACAAAGCCTTTTATGGGCATGGCATTCTCTGAAAAAGGCAGACTTGGATTTCTAAGCAACAAATCTGCCTACCTGTGTTTGTTTCTACTGTGTTCATAGGCGTGCTTTCAGAAATGGCATTACACTCTTACTCGGACCAAACATGGTTCTGAAGTGGAAAGGCTGCAAGTTTAGCTACTTTGGACCTTGTGATGGGACTGTGGGGACAGCCGCCACCACCACCGCTGCCGCCGCCGCAGCAATTCCCGAGCCCCGCACTTCTAGAAGCCCTGCGGCGGCTTTTTGCGGGGAAGCTGTAGCAACATGCACCGCCTGCTCTGGAGCTGCCACGAGAGGTAAGGCCGAGACGCGGGATGACATCAGGGGAGGCGCCGGAAGCCAGAGGGGCTCGGCATCAGAGAGCAGCGCAGGATACAAAGGAGGCCCAGAGGGGCCCTCGGGAGGGAGGAAAAGGAGTAAGCAGGAAGAAGGAGGGGAGATCGGTGAGAGAGGAGGCGTGCAGCGACCCGAGGAAGGACGGGTGGCACCTTGGCAAGGAGCAGGGCCTGCAGGAAAAGACGGCGATCCACCAGAGAACAGACCCGCAGAAAAGAGGTGACGGAGGAGAGGAAGTGAGCCAGGACTGAGCGTTGGAGCCAGAAGGTGGCTTCGAGGGTTGGTGAGTTGAGGCCATGGCCCCATCAACCAGTCAGGGAGTCTCGTCCCTGTCCTTAGGGTCCTGGGTCAGGACCTAAGTGGCGGGGGCTAGCGGCTAGTGGACGTCCAGTAAGACCAGACCCCGGGAGCACTATAACCGGGAGAAAAAGGTGCGAGAAAGATGACAAGACCTTAGAGACAGGGACATGGGAGAGGAGAGAGTATGTGGGAGGGGTGAGTAGAGACGGGCATTTATGCCTCGACCCCCATGATGACACGGCTGTGGACCTGAGGAGAGGCGTGGACCGTGACAGACCTAACTACGTCCCTCTCTGTATATTTGATTGCACAGAACATTGTCTCAATATGATTAGCTACTTCTGCATAAAATATTCCCTCATGGCAGTCCATTTATCCTCTCTTTTTAAATAAATATTGGATGAAGGAAATTATAGCCTTATGAGCCAACTTTCAGATACCACGTTGAGCAGCATGGAATGGATTTACTATTATTCTACCCCTCCCCCTTTGAATAACCCAGAGCGAATATGCTGGGCACTCTGATTTTTCTCCCTTCTCGGAAGCTGAAACCCCATAGGTGCAGTTCCTCTGCACTCATTATACATCTACTGGGTACATAATTCAAACAAGAGCTACCTTTTGCCAATAGCATGTTGATTTGCTTGTACTCGTCAAAATGAAGTGAGCGTTTCATAGAGGGAACTATTTCATGCTGTAGAATACAAAACATTCTTCCAATAAAGTTATAGTGATGTTAGATATTTGCAATTTTTTCCTTTCCAGATTTTAATATTGCTAAGCTTCTATACATTTATAAACACCTGGCAGAGGCTCTTTTTTAACACATAATTCTTTGGAAGAGTCGTAACTGAAGAGTATTCAGGATAGTAGGTTGTTGTTGCAAACTTTGTCTTTCTTCATCTCATCCACTTAATATCTTTTTGTCACCCTCAGTGTGTTAAGGCTATTTTTTAAGCCCTAAGCCTGCTATACTTATAAAGAGGCAGTTGACGGACTGTAGCCTTCAGCCACAATCTTGCAAAGACACAGCTTGTGCTTAAGTTAATAGGAATACTTGGTTATAATATTAAACATGTCAGTAAGCCCTGGTCTGCATTAGTGCATTATTTCAAAATAACCCCTCTAAGGCTGACTGTATAATTGGAGCATCCATGCTACCAAGCCCATTATTTCAAAATAACAGGCTGCTTATTTCAAAATCTGTACTCCTGCTTTGCATCAGGAATAACACTAATTTCAAAACGGTTATTTTGAAATAGCATTAGTATGTACACTCCAGTGTCACTATTTTGAAATAATTGGCCTCCAGAGGCCTCTCGCAACTGCAGCTCTGACCACTCTGGACAAACCTGGCATCTCCACTGCTCCTCTCCTCTTGTGGAGCTTAAAAATACCAGGAGCAGGAGATGAGCTTCTTGCACGTGGCCAGCTTTGCAAGCTCTGTGTGAGAGATCACCATCCGAGGCAGGCATGGGCGACCCCAGTGCTCCATCAGATCCTCACACAGCAGCTAGCACTTCTGCTGCTCCCAGGGCTGCCACTGCCCAGAAACACAGGATTGCTTAACCCTGGATATGTGCAGTGATCCTGGATCTCATCGAGGTCTGAGAGGAGCAGACCAACCTCCAGGATCTCCAGGAAAAGGAATGCCAAAATCTACATCCAGATTGCTCAGGAAGGACAGACAGGGAAAAAAGGGAGAAGGGGTTGCCTTGTATATCAAAAATGTACACACTTGGACTGAAGTGGAGATGAACGTAGGAGATAGCTGTGTAGAGAGTCTCTGGGTTAAGCTAAAAGGGGTAAAAAATGAGGGTGATGTCATGCTAGGAGTCTACTACAGGCCACCTAGCCAGGTGGAAGAGGTGGATGAGGCCTTTTTTAAACAATTAACAAAACTATCCAAAGCCCAAGATTTGGTGGTGATGGGGGACTTCAACTATCCAGACATATGTTGGGAAACTAACACAGCGGGGCACAGGCTATCCAATAAGTTTCTGGACTGCATTGGAGACAACTTTCTGTTTCAGAAGGTTGAAAAAGCTACCAGAGGAGAAGCTGTTCTGGATTTGATTTTAACAAATAGGGAGGAACTAGTTGAGAACTTGAAAGTGGAAGACAGTATGGGGGACAGTGATCATGAAATAATAGAGTTCATTATCTTAAGGAAAGGTAGAAGGGAGACCAGCACAATTGAGGTAATGGATTTCAGGAAGGCAGATTTTGATAAGCTCAGAGAACTTGTAGGAAAGGTCCCATGGGAAGCAAGACTGAAGGGAAAAACAACTGAGGAGAGTTGGAAGTATTTCAAACGGACGTTATTAAGGGCCCAAAAGCAAACAATTCCGCTGTGTAGGAAAGATAGAAAATATGGCAAAAGACCAACTTGGCTTAACAAGGAGATCTTGCATGATCTCAAAATAAAAAAGGAGTCATATAACAAATGGAAACTAGGACAAATAACAAAGGATGAATATAGGCAAGCAACACGGAAATGCAGGGGCAAGATTAGAAAGGCAAAGGCACAAAATGAGATCAAACTAGCTACAGGCATAAAGGGAAACAAGAAGACCTTTTATAAATACATTAAAAGCAAGAGGAAGACCAAGGACAGGGTAGGCCCACTGCTCAGTGAGGAGGGAGAAGCAGTAACAGGAAACTTGGAAATGGTGGAGATGCTCAATGACTTCTTTGATTCGGTCTTCACCGAGAAGTCTCGAGGTGTGCCTACACTTGCAAACACTTGTATGCAAACACTTGGGAGGTAATAAAGTGATAGGGAATAGCCAGCATGGGTTTGTGAAGAACAAGTCATGCCAAACTAATCTGATAGCTTTCTTTAATAGGATAACGAGCCTTGTGGATAAGGGAGAAGCGGTGGATGTCATATACCTAGACTTTAGTAAGGCATTTGATACAGTCTCGCATGATATTCTTATTGATAAACTAGGCAAATATAACTTAGATAGGGCCACGATAAGGTGGATGCATAATTGGCTGGATAACCGTAGTCAGAGAGTTGTTGTTAACGGTGCTAAATCCTGCTGGAAAGGTATAACAAGTGGAGTTCCTCAAGGGTCTGTTTTGGGACCCGTACTGTTCAATATCTTCATCAATGACGTAGATATTGGGATAGAGAGTATGCTTATTAAGTTTGCAGATGATACCAAACTGGGTGGGGTTGCAACTTCTTTGGAGGATAGGGACATAATTCAAAATGACCTTAGCAAGTTAGAGAAATGGTCAGAGGTAAACAGGATGAAGTTTAATAAAGAGAAATGCAAAGTGCTCCACTTAGGAAGGAACAATCAGTTCCATACATACAAGATGGGAAGCGACTGTCTAGGAAGGAGCATGGCGGAAAGGGATCTAGGGGTCATAGTGGACCACAAGTTGAATATGAGTCAACAGTGTGATGCTGTTGCAAAAAAAGCAAATATGATTCTAGGTTGTATCAACAGGTGTGTTGTAAGCAAAACTTGTGAAGTCATTCTGCCGCTCTACTCTGCACTAGTTAGGCCTCAGCTGGAGTACTGTGTCCAGTTCTGGGCGCCACATTTCAAGAAAGATGTGGAGAAATTGGAAAGGGTACAGAGAAGAGCCCCTCCCGGCCAGCCCTGCTTCCCACCAGCCGGTTCCTTCTCCCGATCTCCCCCAGCCAGCCCCGGTCCTCCAGACCCCGTCCCAGCCAGCCCATTCCCCCAAATCCCTCCCGGCCAGCCCTGCTTCCCACTGGCGGTTCCTTCCCCAGATCTCTCCCAGCCAGCCCCACTCCCCCCAAACCCGTCCTGGCCAGCCCTGCTTCCCACCGGCCGGTTCCTTCTCCCGATCTCCCCCAGCCAGCCCCGCTCCTCCTGACCCCCTCCCAGCCAGCCCCACTCCCCCCAAACGCAGCCCGGCCAGCCCTGCTTCCCGCCAGCAAGTACCCCCCTAAATTCACAATTTTAAGCACACTCAATATTGAGATAGGGTGAAAAGTTCAGTTAATTGGCAGAAACCCCAGAATTTCTAAGATGGTGCCCTGGCAGTAAGCCAATTATAGCTACATCTAGACTGCAAGCCTCTTTCAAAAGAGGCTTTTTCAAAAGATACTTTCAAAAAAGCCTCTTTCAAAAAAGAGCGTCTAGACTACAACCAGTACTTTGGAAAAAGCAAGCTGCTTTTTCGAAAGAGTGCACCCAGGCAGTCTGGATGCTCTCTTTCGAAAAAAAGCACAGTTTGCATTACATAGTGCCTTTTTTTCGAAAGAGCACTTTTGAAAAAAAAAGGCATTATTCCTTGTAAAACAAGGTTTTCTGCGGTCGAAAAAACTGCCGCATTCTTTCGATTAACTTTCGAAAGAACGCAGCAGCTGTCTAGATGCAGGGGAAGATTTTTTGAAAAAAGGCCACTTTTTAAAAAAAAAAACCTACAGTCTAGACACACCGGCTGTGTCTAGACTGGCAAGTTTTTCCGCAAAATCAAAAGATTTTGCAGAAAAACTTGCCAGCTGTCTACACTGGCCGCTTGAATTTCCAGAAAAGCACTGACGATCTCATGTAAGATCGTCAGTGCTTTTCCGGAAATACTATGCTGCTCCCGTTTGGGCAAAAGTCTTTTTCTGAAAGACTTTTGCGCAAAAGGGCCAGTGTAAACAGCACAGTAGTGTTTTCCGCAAAAAAGCCCCGATCGCGAAAATGGCGATCGGGGCTTTTTTGCGGAAAACCGCGTCTAGATTGGCCACGGACGCTTTTCTGCAAAAAGTGCTTTTGCAGAAAAGCATCTTGCCAATCTAGACATGCTTTTCCAAAAATGCTTTTAACGGAAAAACTTTTATGTTAAAAGCATTTTCGGAAAATCGTGCCAGTGTAGACGTAGCAACCCTGTGTGTGTGTGTTTTGGCAGAATCTCAGCTCCAGGATAAACAACAATATTGAGAAGAAGTGGGCTGTGCCCACGAAATCTCATGATACCATCTACATGTTTTGTTAGTCTATAAAGTGCTACCAGACCATTTGCTTGCTGGTTTTTTCTGTAACAGACTAACTTGGCTATCCCCTGAAGCTCCTGAACAATATTGAGCATATGCAAAATTGGTGGCTAATGAGCATGTGCAGTAAAGGATTAGAGAAAGGTCAGTTAGCTGACCAACTGGCTAGTCATAGCCTACTCACACTGGTTACATCTTGTTCTAAAGGTCAGAGTTGTCAAACAGCTCTGGTTGACACTAAGAATGTGCAAATGAGGTAACTGCTTCTAAGAATAGAAAGGTATATTAGAAGAGGGTCAGAGCACAGCATAAAAGGTCAGCTCTCAGCAGGCAGGATTTGAACTAGAAAGAGAGAGTCAATCAGGAGAAGATAGAAAAATTGGAAGCCAGCCAGGGGAGTCAAATAAGAGCTACTGAAAAAAAGTTAGAAAAGTTGCTGTAGAAAGAGAGATAGAAAAAACAACCAAAGTAGAACAAAGCAGACTGATAAAAATCTGAGCAGCAACAGTGATTAAAGAAAAATACCAAAGCAGCAACAGTGATTTACAGAGATACCAATTAATTTATAAAGTAAGCCTATGTTTGTTTATATAATCTAAGTGTAGCGTAATCTAGCATTTAATATGTGTATGCTTGAAAAAGTACGTGTGTTGATTGAATCTTACTTATGTAACACTTAAAGCATATTTTAAGAATTGCTATCAGAAATTTGATACAAGCAGGCCATTTGTAGCAAAGTACTTTACTTAGAGTCATTTAAACCTATGCTATTGTGGTTTGAAGCTGTCTCACTTTCAGTACAGAATGTGTTTCATTTCTATTTCTAGATCACACTGTAATAGGGATTATTAGTTACTTTAAAAAAAAGATACTTTGTTTTGGAGAATAAACTACCAATGTCAATTCATCAGTTTATATACGTGTCCTTTAGTATTTCCTGAACAACCCCAAAACTCATACCGCAAGAAGAACTGACTACAGAGATGGGCTATGTCTATACTACAAAGTTAGTTCGAACTAACGGACGTTAGTTCGAACTAACTTTCATAGGCGCTACACTAGCGCTCCGTTAGTTCGAATTTAATTCGAACTAACGGAGCGCTTAGTTCGAACTAGGTAATCCTCATTCCACGAGGATTAAGCCTAGTTCAAATTTACTAATTCGAATTAAGGGGTGTGTAGCCCCTTAATTCGAACTAGTGGGAGGCTAGCCCTCCCCACGTTTCCCTGGTGGCCACTCTGGCCGACACCAGGGAAACTCATCTGCCCCCCTCCCGGCCCCGGACCCCTTAAAGGGGCACGGGCTGGCTACGGTGCCCGTGCCAGGTGCAAGCCTGCCAGCATCCTGCTAGCAGACCCTGCACCTGGCATGGCTCGAGCCACCCACCCGATGCCCCCCAGCCCTCCCCCTCTTCCTGAGACCAGGCTGGCCTCGTCCACGACCTCCGCACTAGGCACAGGAAGGTAGCCGGCTAGGGCAGGAGAGCTGCCAGCCTGGCCACCCAGGAGAAGGTGTGCATGAAAATCAAGGGGGTCCACTGAGACCCCCGACCCTGAGCCCTGAGCTTACAATGGCCGTCCTGGGTCAGACCAAAGGTCCATCTAGCCCAGTAGCCTGTCTGCCGACAGCAGCCAACCCTAGGGACCCTGGAGGGGATGGACCGAAGACAGTGACCAAGCCATTTGTCTCGTGCCATCCCTCTCCAGCCTTCCACAAACCTTGGGCAGGGACACCACTCCTTCCCCCTGGCTAATACCACTCCATGGACCCAACCTCCATCACTTGATCTCACTTCCCTTTAAACTCTGTTCTAGTTCTAGCCTTCACAGCCTCCTGCAGCAAGGAGTTCCACAGGTTGACTCTTTGCTTTGTGAAGAACAACTTTCTGTTATTAGTTTGAAGCCTGCTACCCATTCCTTTCCTTTGGTGTCCTCTAGTCCTTCTTTATGGGAACTAATGAAGAACTTTTCTGTATGCACCCTCTCCACCCAACTCCTGCTTTTAGAGACCTCTATCCTGTCCCCCCTCCGTCTCCTCTTTTCTAAGCTGAAAAGTCCCAGTCTCTTTAGCCTCTCTTCATATGGGACCTGTTCCCAACCCCTGATAATTGTAGTTGCCCTCCCCTCTCCCAGCCTCTCTCTTCCCCTCTCCCACCTCCTTTTCCCAGTCTCCCCCAGTTTTCTTCAATAAAGACAGATTCCATTTTTGAACACAATTGTCCTTTATTTTGTACATCAGGAAGGGGGTCCTAGGGAAGGGTAAGTGGAAGGAGGTGAGGGAGGAATGGGGTACGAGCCCCCTATGGGGAGGACTGGGCTGGCTCTGCGGGCTTCCGGGGGTGGAACCTCTCCTGCAGCCCCCCAATTGCCCCCTCTCTCCAGATGGCAGCCTGCGGCAAGTGCAGCCAGTCTGATGGCAGAGTGCTGTGATGTGCCCAGTGTGGGTAGTCCGGGCACTCCAAGCCAGGACTGCTTTGCAAGCGGGGCACCCCTGAGAACTGTCTGTCCGGGGTGGGAGTCGGGACCCTTTAAGCACAGCCCTCGGCTAGCCTGAGACAGCATCTCCACGCTCTAAGTCCTCCTCTGATGCCCTGCTGGCACTGCTTCCGGCCATCCTTAAGCCTGGTTCAGGGTCCACTCTGTGTGGACATGCTAGTTCGAATTAGCAAAACGCTAATTCGAACTAGTTTTTTTAGTCTAGATCCGTTAGTTCGAATTAGCTTAGTTCGAATTAACTAATTCGAACTAAGCTAGTTCGAATTAACGTTGTAGTGTAGACGTACCCATGATTATTAGCAGGTTATTATAGGTTGTTCTGTTTTGGGGGGTAGCAACAGAGAGTTGCAACTCCACATTTGCAATCTGTTTCAGAGTCACCAATAACTTGGAAGAAAATGATCTTGAATGCTTATGGATTAGTGTCCAAACAGATAAAACATAAAATGGTCTGTAGTACACACCATCTAATACGCAACCAAGTCACACTAGGGAATAGGATGACTGCTTCTCTACACACTTATCCACAACATGTGTGGGGGAGGGTGGCGGGGGAGCTGTATTATCATGGGAATTTCAGTTTGAGTGACATATGTTGGGTGTCTCATGCTGCCAGTACTAAAACACTCTTGGAATATTTAAACATGACAACAATTTCCAAACACAAAAAGTATTCCAACCAACATGGGAGTGTTCTCTATTAGACCTTGAACAAACAGATAAGGAAGAATTGATCACAGAACTAAAAATTCATTGTAGTTTAGGTATAAATGATCTTTACTTGACCACATTTATAGTGCGCATGCAGAATAAAGTCTCAAATCAGTAACAGAAATATTTTCAATGTTAATAGGGCCAACCTCACAAAGCTGAAAACAGACATGAGGCAAATCAGCTGCTAGGAACAATTTAATCAGAAAAAATATGAATGATAACTGGACATTATTAAAAATAACCATATTAGATGTCCAAAAAGGCACAGTCTAACAAATAAGGAAGAGGCCCGTGCTAGTTATAAAACTGATCTGGTTTAGAAAACAGAATAGTTTAGAATGGTGAAAACAGCTATAAAAAATAAAACATGCGGAAAAAGTGGGAAGTTGCTAGTCACCTTTGTCCAGCTTGTCCTCATCTCTCCCTCCATGAACACAAGTCAGCACCACACCATTCCACCTTGTGAGCATGTTGTTTCCATTTCTGGCCAAAGAGTTTTGTCATGGGAATGTCCAAGCACATTTCGGTCTGCCCAGTGGTTGTTGTCTCTGGGGATCTAGATACACCTAGGGTATGTCTACACTACAAAGTTACTACAGTTGTTATTTTGAATTAACTTTAATAGCGTCTACACATAAAAAACGATATTTCAAAATGAATTCGAAATAGTGGAGCCCTTATTTCGAATTTGGTAAACCTTATTCTACAAGGAATAACACCAAATTCGAAATAGCTAATTCGAAATAAGTGCTGTGTAGACACTTATTTTGAATTAGGGGTCCTCCAGCCCTTCCCAGGGAGCCCTGGTGGCCATTCTGGGCACAACCAGGAAAACTTGTCTGCTCCCCCCAGCCCCGGAGCCCTTAAAGGGGCAGACTCTGGCCACAGTGCCTATGCCAGTTGCCAGCCTGCCGGCACACAGCCAGCAGACCATGCACCTGGCACAGCATGAGCCAGCCACCCGCTACCACCCAGCCCTCCACCGCTCCCCAGGACCAGGCTGGCGGCTCCCAGGAACCTGCCAGGGGCCGCAAAAGGCGGGCACCTTCCCGGTCTAGTGTGGAGATCGTGGACCTCATTGGGATTTGGGGGAGGCCTCCAATGCCCACGATCTCTGCACTAGGTGCAGGAATGCAGCCATCTACAACTGCATGGCTGCCAGCCCAGCCACCAGAGGCCACATGCGCAGCCAGGAGCAGGTGCAGAGCAAGATCAAAGAGCTGCGGCAGGCCTATGCCAGGGCCTTCCAACCAGGGGCTGACCCGGAGGCCTGCCCACAGTTTGAGGCCCTGGACCACATCCTGGGGGGTCAGATGGTCCGTGCCCCCCTGGTCGTCATTAACCCCGGGGCAGAGGGCCCTGCCCCTGACACAAGGGAAGAGGAAGAAGAGGAGGAGGACGGCAGCCAGGAGCCTGCAAGGAGCATGCCCTGCACCCAGGACCCCAGAGCTGAAACGGAGAGCCCATCAGCAGCCTCATCTGAGGCTGGGGAGGCCTCCACATGTGAGTGCCATCATGGTCCCCTTATGTGCGGCGGGGGGGGGATGGGAGAGCCCAGGGACTGTGCGCGTGAACCTTGCCGACCATGGAGCAGGCGGCAACCTGTGCTTCTGCTGGGCCATCCAGGATATGTGGACCCACCTCGGTGCCATGCAGGGCCCTGGCCTGTTACCCACACGCGTCTGCGCGTGAAGGCACGACAGACTCCTGACCACGGGGAGAGACACTGCACACTGCCCTCCCTGCAGACGCCCCCTCTACATAGAGGCAGGGCACATCTCCCTCCGCCCCCCCACTGCATACACCACACTATAGGCAGCACAGGGGCTGGGGTACAATACTGGGCCAGCTCACACTCCTGGGGATAGCAGGTGCGGAGACCTGCCATCCTCGTCTTGCAGACCCACTGTGTCCCCAGGGAGAACTTACCACTTCTCTTGTTTCACTGCAGCCGCAGCACCTGCGAGTGCAGGACACAGCACCTCACCTGGACCATCCAACCGCACTCGGGCCAGCAGGTGCACCCGCAACCTGGAGGAGTTCCACAGGCAGCAGCTGCGCTTACAGGGATGGCAGGTCCACAGCCAGGAGCAGTGGGTGCAAGAGGACCTGCAGCTGTGGCGGGAGAGCTTGCGAGAGCTCCGGGAGCAGGTACCCTCAGTGAGCACCTGCAGGCCTTGGCAGACCGATTGCTGCCTCCTGCTGCTCCAGCCCCTGCGGCCGCCCCAGCTATCACTCCTCTTCCCACCTCTGATCCCCCTCCTGTGTCTTCTGTACTCCCCATCCCTCCTGCCCCATCCTTCACACCCACTCCCCCCCGGACCTGCAGTGCTGCGAGACGGGAGGGCCGGTAAGACCCCCAACCCTGAGCTTCCCCTCTCCCTTCCTCCCCTTGCCTCCCCCTTCCAGCTCCCTCCTCCCAGGTTTCCCCCCCTCGCCTCTCCCGCCCTCATTCCCCCCCTCTTCCCACCTCAGGTATGTTGTTCTTGTGGCAACACAGGTGTTTTTATTGTACATCAGGAAGGGGAGTTAGGGAGGGGAAAGGGGAAGGAGATGGGGGTGGAATGTAAGGTACAAGGGTCCAGTGGGGCATGCCAAGGGGACTTTAGTCCTCATCCGCCTGGAAGCTCTCCAGCAGGGCTTCCCAGATGCGGACAGCCCCCCAAAGGGCCTCCCGGTTGGCAGCCGTGCGGGGCTGTGTGTCCTGGCCAGCCAGGTAGTCAGCCTATGCCATCCAGGATGGCAGGAAAGCCACCCCCTTCCTCTTGCATAAATTGTGGAGCACACAGCACGCTGCCACCATGTGTGGAATATTGTGCTGGGAGAGGTCGAGGCGGGTGAGGAGGCATCTAAACCATGCTTTCAGTCAGCCGAAGGCCCCCTCAACCATGATATGGGCCCTGCTGAGCCTGGCATTGAAGGCCTGCCAGGAGGGGCTGAGGTATCCCGTTTAGGGCTTCATCAGCCAGGGCTGTAGAGGGTAGGCCGCATCCCCTAGCAGGCACACTGGCATGTCCATGTCCCCGACCCTGATGTGGTGGTCGGGGAAGAAAGTCTCGGCATGCAGCCTCTGGCACACAGAGGAGTTGCGGTACACCCGTGCGTCGTGTGCCTTGCCGGACCAGCCCACATTGATGTCCATGAATGGGCCCCAGTGGTTAGACATGGCCTGCAGGATCATGGAGAAGTACCCCTTCCTGTTTATGAAGAGGGAGGCCTGGTGGTCCGGGGCACAGATGGGGATGTGTATCCCGTTGATTGCCCCCCCGCAGTTGGGGAAGCCGAGGGCATCGAACCCTAGGATCCACGTTGGTGAGGTGGACGACTCTGAGGAACAGCACCCTGTTGATGGCCTTCACCACAAGCAGAGAGACACACAAAACCGAGGGTCACTGGGGTGCTTGGGTGGCTGGAAGTGTTTGTTCCCCGCCACTGCCCTTGCCCCACTCCCAGGAGCAACGCCCACTGCAATCCTGGCCACCGCGAGCAGTCTGTAGCGCAGCCGGGACAGACCGAACCCTCCTGGGGAGGGCACTTACACCCCGTTTTCCCTGGGGCAGCCCATGTCCTCCTTGAAGCCCCCCCTCCTGGCCCAGTGGCCGGTGAGTGCTGTACCTGCATGAGCACCGCTCCGATGGTGGATCTCCCCACGCCGAACTGGTTTCCCACGGATTGGTAGCTATCCGGCGATGGCCACACGCTTGTGGAGGGGAATGGTGGGCCTCATGCGTGTGTCCCGTCACTGCAGAGCAGGGGTGAGCCACTCGCAGAGCTCGTGGAAGGTGTCCTTCATCCTGAAGTTCTGGGTCCACTGTTGGTCTCCCCAGAGCCCCAGGACGATGTGGTCCCATCAGTCACTACTGGTGTCCAGACACCAGATGCGGCGGGGCACGCTGGCATCTGGGCACTGCTCCTCCAGGGCCCCCGGGGGGAGCAGGGCGAGGGCCAGGGGGCTGGCCTGCAGCAGAAGGTGCCAGGCAGCCTCCAGCAATTGCTGCCAGGCTTGCAGCAAGACTTTCAACATGAGCACCAGAGTGCCCAGAGGCAGCTCTGGCTCCATGGTGCCGAATGCTGCAGTGTCCCAAAGGAGAGCGACCGAAGCAGACAGAGAGGAAAACGCTTTGCTGTTCCTCGTCGAGGTAGGCAAGCAAGCGGAAAAGCTGAGAACCGGCTGTCCAGGGGGGTCCCTTTAAGCACGAGCCTCAGATAGCCTCAGACAGCAGCCACACAAAGCAACTACTGACCTGATGCCCTGCTGGAACTGGTTTCAGCTGCCCTTACATGCAATCCAGCGTCCAATCAGTGGGGACGTGCTATTTCAAAATAGCAAAACGCTATTCTGAATTAGTTTTTGTGTCTAGATGCGTTATTTCGATTTAACTTATTTCGAATTAACTAATTCAAAATAAGTTAATTTGAAATAGTGCTGTAGTGTAGATATACCCCTATTGCCTTTTCTTGCAGACTACATGACTGGCTCATTTCTGCTTTGCATTGTATATCATCTGTCACCTCTGGATGCCTTCTAATCTCTTCATTCAGTATGTGATCATGAAGCAATATTTTACACATTTGGCTTTCCATTGTTTTCTAGGTGACAGTGAATTTTTTCTCAGTGACCAGCTTTCCACTTACAGTGCTGATTCCTGATGCACAGTGCTCGCTGTGCATCCACTTAATTTGATATGTTTACTTACAACCAAATATCCTGTCAAAGAGTTTACAGGTGTTTCAATTTGGTCTTCAGTTCTACTGTGCCCTTTTCCAGAATTACACATTCATCATCAAAGAGAAGGTGCATTTTCTGTTCAATTCTAATTCCTTCTTCCCAGTTCAATTTCTTGTATAGCAACTCCAGTGCTGCTAGAAACAACTTTAGTGAAATTGTGTCAACTTGTCTGACTCCTCTACATATAATAATAGTACATGCAACATTGAATAATGTTATCTCTGTTGAATAACTGTGATAAAAGTCTTCCAATATGTCTAAAAACTTTGGCTTGTTTCTGATTTTGTTGAGCATATTATTAATCTCCACTAAATTGAATGGGTTGGGTTTTTTTGTATTCAAAAATACAAAGCACAATGGTACTTTGTATTCTTTGTATGTTTCAATGAATTGCTGAACTGAGTGGATGTGATCTATTTTTGATTATCCTGAGTAGAAACCATCTTGTTCTCTACATTCATGCATTTCAAGATCCTTCTTAATCCATCTTTGTTGCAGGTAAAGACCTTATGCACTTGTGAGAGGAGAGGAGGAGTTGTTCAATTTTTCTGTATCACCTTTCTTCATCAATAGTATTGTTTTCGATTTTTCCATGCTTCTTGAACATGCCTGCTATTGATGTATCTGGTAAACCATAGTGCCAACACTTTGAAAAGATATCTTCCCCTGCTTTGAGATATCTGGACTTAATATCACCCGCTCCCAGGTTCTTCCCTCTCCTTGTGTTACAAAATGCACATTCAATTTCTTCTCACATAATGTCAGGAACTCCTTCTATACCTGGCTGCCTTGATGATGCTCACTGGGCATTGAGAAGTGAGAAGTAGAGATCATTGTAGAATTGTGTACATATTTCATTCATTCTGCTGCTTTCTGACATCTTTTCACTATTTTCATCTTTCAGCACTTTTGAGATAACCGATTTTAGCTTAATACCTTTTTATCTTCTTCAGACTCTTGTTCTTTTCAGCCTCCTCTCTCAATTTCTTCTTTCTGAATTCTTCACATTCTTTTTTCTTTCTGAAGACTTCACTGAAGTCTTCTTTGATCTTCATATTAATTTCTTTGCACAGTGTTCTGTATTCTTCTCCCATTTTCCCTTCTATTTCCGTGCTCTCCTCAACATTAGAATCAGAGTTTCCTCCCTGAGCCTCTGCTTGCATCCCATCTTTTCAAGGTCTTTGCCTTCTTAGCTGCTGAGATTATCTGTGAAATAACCTCTTCATAGTCTTCATCAATGTCCTTGTTGACTCAGCGTCCATTTCATTCACTTCCTGTGCAAATGCCTCTTTGTTGAACTGTCATTTTCATTTCAGTTTCTGGCTTCTCTTGACTCAATCTTTACAGGTATTGTCAATGCATAGTTTTGAAAGCAACATACAATGGTCTGAACCTGTGCAAAGGATTCGTTCTCCTATGGTGCTACATCACTGACGATTCTCCTGGAATCCATCAATGCATAATCAATCTGATTCAGTGTGACTCCAGCTAAGCTTTTCTGCTTCCAATGTTGTTCTTTCTGGAATATTATATTCATTATGTAGTGATAGCTTGCCTCTACAAATACAGCTAATTATGCTCTGTGATCATTTCTTACTCCTTTACCAATTTTTCCCATGTACTTTTCCTTCCCACTCTGTTTTCCCCCTACTGTTGTTGTATTGAAATCCCCTTGAATTGGTATATATTTCCTACATTGCCTCCTTCAGCTCCTCATAGAAATGTTCCATTTATTCATCTTACGCTTACTCTGTGGGAGCATACATCTAAATAGTTTTAATCAATTTCCTTCACTTTATTGCAAGTATGAGAACTGCTATCCAGGATGATATGGTGTCACAGCTGATTATCCTTGGAACAGGTTCTTACCTGAAAACGAATGCAATGTCTCCACTCCTTCCACTATTGTTGAATGATCTCCTAGAAATACTTGCTTTCTGCTTTTCCATTGTGCAATGAGGTCTTTTGTTCCTCTTGTATCACATATCCCAATAATGTCCACTTTTCCTGATCTTGGAACTTCGATGTAAGTATTGATCAAATGATAAACCTTGTGTTTTTGTTTTGACTTGCAACAAATAGTTGGACTCTTTGTATTTTGTGTGTGTGGTCTGTAAACTCCACCACAGAGTCCCAGTATCCCACTGAGAAAGAGATATCCCTCTTAGCAGATTCCAGCTTCCATCCAGCTCTAAGTCACCTCACTCAGATGTGCCCCAGACATCTGCCCATTTCCAAAAAGAAACACTCTTCTCCTCCTCCTGTCCCCACCCCCACCTCCAAGAGTCAGCTTTTCCTAGCTACTCCACCAAGCTGTCTAACTATTCCTCTGGCAACTCCCACAAACCCAGCTTTCCTTAGCTATCCCTCCTCCCAGTTCCTTCCAGCCACTAGCTCCTCATCTGTGCAGTTTATAAAGAGTTCCACTGCAGTTCTGCTGCAGCCCATACAATAGGAAAGCATATAATGAGTATAGGCATATAATGCCCTATTACTGAAATACACTTCCCAGCAGAAACTAGAGAAAACCATAAGCTGAAAAATGAAAAATATTTAGAACATAAAACTGCAGTGGGGACAAATAAAATGCTGGAGCATTAATGTTGCAAGTTCCTTTTACTTTTATATTCCTCATAAAATGCTATTCAACTGAATATTTAAAGACTACCTTCCAAAGGTCTAATAATTCTAGGAAGCAGAAAGTAAAAGAAAAATACGGAGGAAATAAGAATGCAGCACAGATGAAGGATTAAATTCAGAGGGCCTCTAAGGGAACTTATGTTCATCTAACTCTACTTTCTTCTGGCCCTGTTAGCATGGCCAGTGTTGGTAGCTCTCACAATCTTATCACACAGTCTCAGGGTCCTTGATTTTTTTTCTTAAAGCCCCACTTCCTGGAGTCACATGATTCTCAGTTTTCATTATTTTAAGAAACATAAGTCTCCAGTCCTCATGTTTGAGGAGAAAAGTTTTTGGTCCCTGAATATAGAAAATAAAAACATTAAACAACAAAAAATCAACTTTTTAAAAAATTGCTTGAATTTTGAATAGACAGTGTGGGCAATACTGTGCACATTATGCACCTACTGGTATGTAACCCAATAGCCACATACATACCACTTCTATATTTGACCAAAGCTAAGTATGTCAATGGGTGTAACTGTCATGCTAAGTATGCCAAAGCAACTGATTATTCCAAAACATGATAAATCACAGAATGTAGTAACATTGATGCATTGTAATTACTATTTTAATAAAAATACCTAGTGCTTTTCTGATCTGCATGTAAAGAGGTGTGTATAGCATAGGGCCACTAACATAAAGATAGATGTATCTAAAAGACATATCTATAGTCTAAGGTTTATTGTTACTATTCTATGAATTTTAGAGATGTAGTCCAAGAACAAAGTGTACATGATTAAACTCTTTAAAGGAGAGCTATTCATTTTAAAGATATTCTTTCAACTTGTTAGGGCCCCTAAATGTCATATCAGAAGGCAAGTCCTATAGTAAACTCCAACAGGGATTATGTATTTTAATCCTGTTGAAATTCAATAGTCTAGAAATCAAAAGGTTTGCGCCTTAGCAGCAACCTAAACATTACATTGCTGTTGGACCTACAAAAATGCTTTACTTGCTACATAGTTTTAGTTTCAGTCTAGTTAATAGAATCTCAAATGATATGGTCCTAATAAACATAGCTGCGCCCTTTGCACGAGACATATAATTCCAGAGAGATAAGGTGGATAAGGTATTACCTTTTCTTGGACCAACTTCTGTTGGTGAGACAAGCTTCCAAGCTGCATTGAATTCTTCAGGACTGGGAAAGGTAAATACAAAGTAGAACAGACAAACACTATGCTCTCTAATGAACTCACATGAAAATATTATAAAAATATCTAGTTACCCATGCACAAACTTTTTTCACAGAATGATCACTCTACATCTGAACTTTTAGTCCTCATCCTTAAAAAAAAAAAACGCCCAATGCCCAAAAGACAAGTCTGGGATCTTGAATTCATACTTTGGTAAATACTAACATCTATAAAGACATGGGGTTTATGGCTTGTAAGTTATAACAATATTTGTAACACTACTACTCCCTCTTTTTTATCTTATGACTGCAAAGGTTTTAACTGTCCACTTCACCTTGAATGGTTTATTACAATATGTGTTAACTGCTTATGCTAAACAATAGGTGCCATCTCATGATTAGTCTTGGTCTTCACTACAAAGTTAGTTTGCCATAAACCACTTTGCATTGACCTAGCAAAGTAGATGTCTACACTTCAATGTCTTCCACCAACATGACAGCCCCAGTACATCAATGTAGTAACACCTCCCAGAGGGGCATAAAACTACTGTACAGTCAATGTACAAAGGTCAATGCAGTGTAAGTGTCAACACTGTGTTACTTATGATGACCCTAACAGTCATCTAGAAGTGTCCTACAATTTCCAGCACTAACCCCTCTGATCAAAACTGTGAGTTCCACTGCTGTAGAGTTATGTAGACCAGAAGCACACACACCCCTTTCACAATCTCACAGTTTCTGCAATTCCTTTTCCTGGTTGCCCACCTTGGAGAGTACACCTCTGCTCTCTATTGTTGTGTACAACTGTCCAGCTGACTGTGCCAGCTTCATGTTCCAGGCATACGCCTGCCTGGAGTAGATGGGAGATAATGGATCTACTGGGCCTGTGGAGAGAAGAGGCTGAGCAGATATAAATGTAAACCATTCAAATAAATACTGACAGATCACTTAGGAGATGCACGAGAAGGGGTAGAACAGTGAACAGCAGCAGTGACTGGTGAAAGCCAAACAACGGAGGCAAGGCATATCAGAAGGCCAGGGAGGCCAACAGGCGATCTGGTGCTGAGCCACAGAGCTGTCTTTTTTACAATGAGTGGCATGTCGTTGGCGAAGACTCCACCACCACCCCACATGCTGTCATGGATACTTCTGAGGAGCCTGAATCACAGACCCCTGCCATGAATATTGTAGAGGGGGTAAACGAGGAAGAGAAAGAGGTGTATGGGGGACAGACAACCCAGGGATCCAGCTGAGCTGTGAGCCAGGAGTTGGTTTTGATTCCACCATAATCCAGTCAGTCAAACACATCCAAGCCTAATCTGGAGAAAGGAATCTTGGGTAAGTGTGTAAACAAATGTTCCATTGCAGGGATGGCACTCTGAAGTTAGCAGTACACATCTTTCAACCTTTCATTAATTTACTTGTACTAGAAAAGATAGTGGAGCAACAAAGAGAGGTAGTATTGTTCTCTCTTTTTCACTCACTTCTACAGTTAGGTGGAGAGTGGGCAGGTGGAGCAGCTTGTTTATGCATACTAAATACCTTTTTTACACTATTGTTGATAGTATTTTATTAAACAATTAATTTTAGGAGGAGGTAAGGACAAGATTATTGTTAACTTATTATAATGATTGTTTTAAAATAGTGTATTAAGCTATTGAAATAACTAGCATGGACAAAACATTTTTCAGACAAATTCCGTGCTTTGTGAGTGCAATATGGAACAACTCTTAGGCTCACACATCTCAATAATAATGTAAAAAACCTCCCTGTGATTCAGCAGTTTTCTTTGGTTTTACAGCCACCAGTAAGGCTATGGCCACACTATGATTAAAAACCCACGTCTGCAACATAACAGCTCACTTGGGCTCACTTACAAGGCTCAGGCTAAGGGGATGTTTAACCACTATATAAACGTTCAGTCTTGAGTGAGAGTCTGAGCTCTCAGAACTTGCATTGTTGGAGGTTCAGAACTCAAAGTACAGCCCAATCCAGAGTGTCCACACCGTAATTAAACAGCCGATTAGCCTGAGCCCATGAGTTCAAGTAATCCTATATAGATTGATAGGATTTGTTTGTTTTTGGTCACAAGTAAATCATTATCATAGAAATCCGGTTTCTTTGCTATAATTTGCAATGGTTTGTGCAACTCAAAATACTTCAGACAGATATATAGACTTAGGCTTTGGGTTATTTCTGTAGAAATAAACAGAAAAATGAAAAACATAACCATATAAATACATGACAAGCAGGGATAGTAGCCTTTTTAAAGGTCATTGCATGCACTATTAATCAGTGAGTTATGAGAAACTGAAGTTTTTGTTAAGAGCTTGCTGATTCCAAAGAGACAATTGGCTTTTTGTTTATAACTCCCACATCTATAGGTTTAATGCTCTATATAACCCTTCTTAATCAAAAATAACAAATTGGTAATTACAAAAACTGCTGTAATGTTCCATATCACAGTGCTCACCACAGCCCAGCTTAATATATAAAAATGCATTTATTTCAAAAATTAAACAGTATCTCTTAAGCTCATTAAGGCTCAGGGCTAGAACACTCTATTCTTTTAAGCAGATGTTTGGGGAGATCCCGGATGCCTCTTTCTATCACCTCCTGCTAATTACTATCTGCCTATTCTCTCCACTCCCTGGCTTTCAAGAGGCCAATGGGCCCCTGTACACCATCTGTTCAAAATTCTGGTCCCTGCCCTCTGTTAGACCTCACTAGACCTTAATCTTTTTTCTTGCCATTATGGAGCTCATGCATGCATTTGCTAGGTCATGTTCCTTTCACAATACACAATGGCACGTGCCAATGCCCTTGGGGAATCAGCTGTAGGGCTAAATTTACAACTGGCTTGATTACCCCAAAACAATTTACTTCATTAAGCTTTTCATGTATAAGTTTGTATAATTATAAAATATAGCTGATTGTCCACTTACTGGAATTAAGATATCTTTTAAAAGCAAAAATGTCAGGGAAAACAGACTATCGAAAGCCCAGGAATCTATTTTGAAGGATATAGTTCTCAAATCCTTTTGATTACAAGCTATAGCACATTGTTCATTCCAGACCAAAATTTATCTGTCTCACACTTAGCTGATTCTAATCTCCAGTTATTTCTGTAAATTTATTTACATCAGAAATGTTGAATAATTAAACTGAGATGTTAAAAACTTTATTATTGTTAATGAAATTATCTATCACTTTTCAGCTTCTATTTTTCTCCTCTAGCAAATGCACAGAAATCCTTCTCTGGTCTCATATTGCTCGGTCACACATTTTAAAGTCTACTGAAATAGATTTAGGGAGACCGTACAGAACCTGCACAGAAACTACCTTATCTCCCCATATACAGACACACAACTATTCTAATGAAACCCCAGAAATCATTTTGAGATTATATTATAATTTGCATCTTTTGTAGATATGTGATTCTTCAGATGCTCTGTCAAGTTCATAGTGGGCTGACTGCTGGCTGACCAAGTATAAAAGGGCTTTCCGTCTCACAAAAGAGCTCAACTGGAAGGCAATGGATCAAAATTTCACACCCAGCTGAGAGATCACTTGTCTGTATCACCAAAACTTTGCATAAATTCTGAAGCACACTTCAGGCTTCACCTATGGAAGACACTATTTCAATTTTAAATTAATCTAGACTCAACTGAAATACTTCTTCATCACCAGTCATTTGATTGTTGCTGACTGGTAAAAGTCACATTAAAATTTATACCCACCAAGATGTGATATTATTGGAATGAGCTACATGAACTTGATATAAACTGCACATGCATGTGACCAATTTATCACTCACCTTTAACCACATTATCTGTTTTCTGGGCAATAATCCATCTCTCTAGGACTTATTGCAATATTCCAAACAGCTGACTTTTTTAAAACCCTGTCTTCCAGAGAACTTTTCTTCCCAAATGCGGAATTCCCTCCATAATACAATGCCTGCCAAAGGCTCAGGAGAGGCAAGATTCAGTCCTGGATAAGTACCAGCTTCAAAATTGTACAGAAAACTATTTTAGGTTATTTTAGGATGTGTTTTGCAATGACAGCTTTGAAATATTTTCCTCTGAGCCTTGAACAGTCAATAGCTAAGGGCTTGATTAGAGCCCATTGTAGTCATTTAAAAGACTATTATTGAGGTCAGTGGGCATTGGCTTAGGCCCTAAACCTTTGGCTCTGCAGATAGAGGGAAACACACACACTGTACAAAGGCCAGATTCTCAGAGGAGACTTCATCATTGCTGATGTCCAGTGGAACTCACAGAACGGAGTTTGGCTCCTACGCTCCCTATGCAATGGCCGGGGGGGACTTAAATGTCTAAAAATCAGATTCAGAAAATTAGTATATTGATCAGCTAGCCACCAGTAAATGCTAGGAATGGTTATGGCTTAAGTCCTGGCCCTTTTAGGGAGTCAAAGCCTACAACTGAGCCAGAGGGAAGCACTTATTTCTTCTTGGGATTCTCAGTTGTGATAAACCTTCTCATGGAGTTTCCACCTAAGCTGGTTTTTGCAAGAAATGCCATCCCAGCAACAGAACATCCTTCCCCTTCTCTGCCAATAACCTTTATCCCAGTGATCGGGGCACTTACCAAGGACATGGGAGAGCTTTGTTCTAGTCCCCCCTTCCTTATGTGGAGCAGGGATTTGAAATTGGGTCTCCCCTCCCTCAGGAGAGAGCCCTAGCCACTGAATGATGGGATATTTTCTCAATTTCTCACATGGAAGCTATTTAAATTAAATAGACAATCTCCATTAATTTATTTTTTTATCTCCTAGAGCTGGAAGGGACCTTGAAAGGTCATTGAGTTCACTCCGCTGCCTACACAGCAGGACCAAGTACCAACCCTGACAAATTTTTGCCCCAAATGGCCTCTGCACCGTGAGTTTAACAGGCCAATGCTCAAACCACTGAGCTATCCCTCCCCCTGTTCCTGTGAATATTAACTGAGGTAGGGAGAGTGCTTAGGACACTCACTTGAGAGGTTGGAGACCCACATTCAAATCCCTTCTTCACATCTGGCAGAAGGAAAAACAGGACACTGGTCAGCCACATCCCAGGCCCACTCTGCCACCCATCCCTAAGTTCTGACCTTGCCAACCAGATGGAACCTCAACAGCAAGATAAATGGGGAATACCTAATTTGTGAATCATGTTGTATGTTAGGTGCTGAGTTGTAGGGCAGTATCAGTAGTTAGAGGCCGTGTCCAGACTCAGGGTTTTTTTCGGGAAAAGTAGCCTTTTCCCGAAAAAACTTCCCCTGCGTCCAGACTCAAGCCGCATTCTTTCGAAATTATTTCGAAAGAACGCGGCTTTTCTTTCGATGGTGGTAAACCTCGTTTCACGAGGAAGAACACCTTCCTTCAAAAGTTCCTCTTTCAAAGGAAGGCGTTCTTCAATGTAAAGAGGCCGTCTTCGAAAGAGAGCATCCAGACTCGCTGGGTGCTCTCTTTCGAAAAAGCGGATTTTTCTTTCGAAAGATCCGCCTGCAGTCTAGACGCGATCTTTCGAAAGATGCTCTTTCGAAAGATGCTTTCGAAAGAGCATCTTTCGAAAGAAGCCTGCAGTCTAGACATACCCAGACAGCTGTGAACCTGTTCAGCTGCTGAAATCTCAACACCACAGGGACTTAAACAGTAGATATGCCAAGATAATGTAGGAACCTCCAGAGTTAGATGGCAGCTGAGCAGGAGTTTTGTGAATGCCAGTGGCACCAAAACTTTGAAGTAATATGGTTTAAGTGGCAGTTAGCTGCCCAAGTCACTTTGGGTATGTCTACACTACCCCGCTAGTTCGAACTAGCGGGGTAATGTATGCATACCGATCTTGCTAATGAAGCCCGGGATTTGAATTTCCCGGGCTTCATTAGCATAAAGCCGGCGCCGTCATTTTTAAAAGCCGGCTAGTGCGAACCCCGTGCCGCCCGGATATACGCGGCAAGGGCTAGATAGTTCGAACTACATAGCCATTCTGAACTATCTGTACTCCTCGTTCCACAGTACAGATAGTTCGGAATGGCTACGTAGTTCGAACTATCTAGCCCGTGCCGCATGTAGCCGCGCAGCACGGGGTTCGCACTAGCCGGCTTTTAAAAATGGCGGCGCGGCTTTATGCTAATGAAGCCCGGGAAATTCAAATCCCAGGCTTCATTAGCAAGTTCGGTATGCATACATTACCGCGCTAGTTCGAACAAGCGGGGTAGTGTAGACATACCCTTTGTGATTCTAGCCCTAAGTATCAAAATTACTTTGAAATTGGCACTTAAGCATTGTCAGAAGTGTTACCCTAACTGACTTATCCATGATCATAGAATCCTGACACTGAGGAAAAGAACCTGTGAGTCCAGATTCCTAGTCCTCTAACTGACCAAACTGCCTATCATAGCTGAACCTGACAATCTTAGAATTTCAATAAATGCTAGCAAATGTTGATTTTGCATTATTCAATCTGCTCTACATATTTGTCATTAATATTTGTGAAGTACGTTGAGACTATGGTGTTACATAAAAGTTTGTGTATAATACAAATTGGACCAAAGATTGTCATACATTCTTCTTTGGAATTAGACTCACTGTATACACTTACATATTCAATATCCAGAACAATATTTTTGAAGAAAGCCTTTGCTCTGGATTAAAGGGCAAATTGTATTTTATTTATTTATTTAGTACAGATTATATCCATGCCCTACAGCCCTCCTACTATTTTTAACACAGTTTCAAATTAGTTTGCATGCTTATTTATTTGAGTCAAGGGATGTGTCTGTCTATATACTAACATCTCCCCAATCACTGTAATAGCTGAACCTAGTATGAATCATAGAAGATTAGGGTTGGAACAGACCTTAAGAGGTCATCTAGTCCAACACGCTGCTCAAAGCAGGATTAACTCCAACTAAATCATTCCAGCCAGGGCTTTGTCAAGATGAGCCTTCAAAACGTTTAAGGATGGAAATTCCACCTCCTCTCTAGGCAACCCATTTCAGTGCTTCACCACCCTCTGAATGAAATAGTTTGTCCTAATATCCAACCTAGTCTTCCCACATTGCAATTTGAGTCCATTGCTCCATGTTCTGCCCTCTGCCATCACTGCCCTGTTCTACACTAGAGAGTTATTTTGAAATAACTCCCTTTATTTCAAAAGTTTCAGAGGGGTAGCCGAAATGATAAACAGAGCATCCACACTACCAAACCCGTTATTTCAAAATAAGGGGCTGGTTATTTTGAAATAATAACTCCTGCTTTCTTTAGGTAATAAGCTTATTTTAAAAGAGTTATTTCTGGAGTTATTATTCAAAAATAAGTTATTTTGAAATAATTTCCTAATGTAGACATGCCCACTGAGAATAGCTGTCTCCATCCTCTTTGAAACTCCCCTTCAGATAGTTGAAGGCTGCTATCAAGTCCCTCCTAATTCTTCTCTTCTGCAGACTAAATGAACCCAGTTCCCCCAGACTCTCCTCATAAGTCATGCACCTCGGTCTGCTAATAATTTCAGCTGCCCTCTGCTGGACGCCTTTCAATTTGTGCACATCCTTTCTGTAGTGCGGGGCTCAAAATTGGATGCAATACTCTAGATGTGGCCTCACCAGTACTGAACTTCCTGTGCATTTCTATAGTCTGTATTGCAATGAGATCCTGATCTGAACTGGGGCTTCGGGTGAACTCAGTACAAATAAACATCTCTAATAATTAATTAATTTAAAAGCCTATTTCAGGCTCTAGGCACCTTGCCATAATTTTCATATCAAACAAAACAGACAAAACTGAACAATCCACAATAAATTCAGTGGCCTAGCTTCACCTCATTGCTCAGAGAAACTAACCTACTGGAAAATTAAAAAACAAGAGATACCTCATTAGCATCAAATATACCATCTCTCTTTTCTTTCTATTTCCCCTCCACATCTCCAACTGGCCCAAGATAAGCTTCCGTACCAAAACCCAAAGAAAACAAATTTGGGCTATTTCTGACAAAGGAAGTCAGAAGGAATTCCAAAGAAAAAAGAAACCCTCATAAAGAATGCCCTGCTGGCCTTAACTACCTGCTACAAAGCGACAAGGTCCAGGCAAACATCTCTACCCTCTGTAGCTGTGGCAAACACACACAGGAACAGAGATGTGTCTGGTATAGGCAAATCTCAAACCATTTAAGACTTTATAGATTAAAATCAACATCTTCAATCAACTTGACTTCTACTAAGAGAGGCAAGCAGATCTGGGCAGGGACCAGGGTGGAGAGATTAGAGACTCTGTGACACACGTCTCTCTCCTATTTGGTGTCAGAAGTCCCTCCATAGGTGCTCTGTGGGTACTTGGGGAATTCTAGTGTTGGTTAATTCTGAACCCATAAGCCTCACTTATGCTGATTTCCTCATCATGGCATGACTCTCCCCTGTGCCCAGAGGCCACAATGAAGGGAGGAAGTGGCATTGGCACTAAAGGAACCTGTGGCCGAGGCCCTTAAGGGTACTTAGGCAATGCCCATCCTCTTATTGGCCTGCCACTCAGTGGAATTTTCACCCTGAAGCCAGATATCCAGACTTCCACTAAGGAAGAGATCATCAGAGCAGGTGAGCGACCTAAGCTATCCAAGGAATGAAATGCACAGGAGAGGAGTGAGGACAGGAGAAGGACTTAGGTGCTCATGTGATTAACATGGTGCCAGAGACACTTCCCTCTGGATGCGATTTTCATTCATGGACCCTCTCTTGGAGTTAGATGCCAAAGCCAGAGCAGCCTACAGTCCGTGCCTTAGAACTGAAAGCCTCTCTCTCTTTTTCACCTTCTTTGTCTCCTGCTTACACAATACCTCTCAGCAGTCTTTTGTGAGGATACTCTGCTGCCCCCTAACTATCAGTGGCCTGCATCTGTCTGATGCAGGGTGTGATAGTTATCAGTCTTAAGCATGCCTCAGAACATGTCTACAAGATCAGGCCTTGCTGGTGAAACAGAGAGTCCCCTGCCTAGCCTGAAAATCCTACTTTGGGGCCTCCAAGGCTTTGGCTTGAGCTAGGGGTCAGTGCAGTTAGCCACAGAGCAGCATTAGTGCTTAAGCAGCTTTGCAAATGACAACTGGTGGAAACTTTGGCACCTAAGGGACTTGGATGCCTACAGAGTTAGGCTGCAACTAAATGAAGGATTTGAAAATGTTTGTGGCACCTACATGGTGGACTTTACCATGTAAAGAGGCAGAGAAAAACCTAAATACCTTTGAGGACCTAGGCCCTTATGAACACTAATGTTTGAGCTTCCATCAATAGGTAAGACAGGAGGCCTACACGTTTCATGTAAATACAAGGGCTCCCACAGATCTCAACAAGTAAGTGGACTTGGAGGGCTGATCCCGCGCCATTGCCAACTCAGGTGAGCAGGAAGATACCACCAACCAAACCTTCTCTTCCTGCAATGATATGCTAAAAGAGAAATGCTGCAAGTTGGCAGGGTTCTAGTCTCTTTCCTATAAATAATCTAAATATGAAAAAGTGTTATCTTTAGTTATTATATGATAATGTGATCACTGTGGATTCAGAATGTACAGGCAGTCCCCGGGTTACGTACAAGATAGGGACTGAAGGTTTGTTCTTAAGTTGAATCTGTATGTAAGTCGGAACTGGCGTCAGCCACTGCTGAAACTGATCAGTTTCGACCACGGCTGAATCTGGATGCCAGTTCTGACTTACATACAGATTCAACTTAAGAAACCCACGCGTCCCCAAGTCAGCTGCTGCTGAAACTGATCAGCAGCTGATTCCAGGAAGCCTGGAGCAGAGCAATTCTGCCTGGGGCTTCCTGTAGTCAGCCGCTGGTCAGTTTCAGCAGCGGCTGACTTGGGGACGCCTGGGGCAGAGCAGCTGGGGTGCTGCTGGGTTGCTCCAATAGCGAGGCTCCTCGGCTCTACTGGAGCAACCCAGCTGCTCTGCCCCAGGCATCCTGATTCAGCTGCTGCTGAAACTGACCAGCAGAGGCTGAATCAGGACGCCTGGGGCAGAGCAGCTGGGGTGCTGCCGGGTTGGTCCGGAGTGGCGCTGCGGGACCAACCTGGCAGCCCCCAGCTGCTCTACCCCAGGGGTAGACAAGAAAAGCCTGGTCTGCTGGGGGGGGCACTAGCTGCATTCCCACCCCCCCCCCCCCAGCACACCAAGGGGACAGGAGCAAAGCCTTGGAGCACGCCCGCAGCGGGACAGCCCAAGCACGCCTGGGCTGTCCCACTGCGGGCGTGCTCCAAGGCTTTGCTCCTGTCCCCCTGGTCTGCTGGGGGGTCCAGCAAAGCCGCTGGACCCCCCCAGCAGACCAGGGACACCAGAGCAAAGCCGGCGCCTGGGAGGCTTTGCTCGTTTGCTCGGGTGTCCCTGGTCTGCTGGGGGGGGGGGGTCCAGTGGCTTTGCTGGACCCCTCCAGCAGACCAGGGGGACAGGAGCAAAGCCGCCCAGGTGGGGGGAGTCCCACTGCCTGGGTGGCTTTGCTCCAGGGCAAACGAGCAAAGCCGCCCAGGCAGCGGGACTCCTGCCGCCTGGGCGGCTTTGCTCGGGTGTCCCTGGTCTGCTGGGGGGGGTCCAGCGGCTTTGCTGGACACCCCCAGCAGACCAGGGAGACCGGGAGAAGCTTTTCTCGCCCCGGAGGACACGGGCAAGAAAAGCCCCGTTCCTAAGTGCGGATCCGACATAAGTCGGATCCGCGTAAGTCGGGGACTGCCTGTATACAAGTTAACTGGAATTCTGCATCCTCTGATATCTGTTTAAGTAGATTCAATTGTGATATTTTTCTAGTGAGCTGTGCATTTTTGCTGGTTTGGGAGAAGAACTTCAGCACTCTATTAGTATTCTGTGTAACATTTCTTGTTTATCCTTATTTGGCACTTTCCACCACAACCACATTGATTTTATGGCAATAAATGGAGCTTTAGAAGACATATGGTTAAAGGATAACACCACTTGGGTTCCCTATAGTGTAGTAATACAAATTCTGGGCACATGAGTTGTTCTTTGATGACTTACTTTATTAGATTTCCAAATCATGCTGTTGCCCAGAGGGTGTGAATAGAATTGAAATAGCTTCACATTGTCACAAGAGACTAGGGAAGGCCCTATTTTATGAGGCAGAGGTTAACACTAAAATAATGTATGACAGATGGTCACTTTTTGTGACTCATCTTAGTTGAAAAACGTTTTTGTATTGGACACGGATAATCCATTTTTTGTGGCAGAGAATAAATCTATAAAAGGTATTTGAACTGCCTGAAATATTTCAACACTGCTGATTTTAAACAAAGCAAATAAAGGAACAATAACACAGTTACATATCAATAACATCTACCAGATTGTTCTACATTGGGATAAATTTTAAAGAATAATTGAATAATTAAGTTTAATCTTTAATCAGATTTCTTGTTTTATTGCAACACAAGTTTATAGATTTACTATTCAGAAGATCAGAGGGGCAGTTGTTTTAGTCTGTAACATTAAAAACAGTAAGTAATCCTGTGGTACCTTAGAGACTAACAAAAATATATAGAATAATGAGCTTTCTTTGTTAAAACCACTTCATCAGATGAGTTGGAGTGGAAATAACAGAAATCAAAATAGACAGATATATAAAACAACAAAAGTACCACCTGTCTATTGTAGGAGCAGTGTTAAGGAGGCTAATTAAGTGGGTAGGTATGTCCTATTCATAGCTTTTCATGTGAAAATGCAGATGCATAGCCTTCATTGATTAACCTGTGATTTGCCAGTCTTAGGTCATCTTCCAAAAATATGGCCTATTTTCTCCAGAGTTTGTCACTGGAATACCAGTTTACCTGGTCAGCATCACCATTATGTCAGGTTTCTCCTGTGTGCACCTCAGTTTCCCCTCTTCAATTTGGTCATTAATTTGGCCTGATCCTCCAACCGCACCAACCATAGTCCTCTCCTTCCAAGAGTCCAAAAAGTCCAATTATGACAAAACAGACTTTGGCCAGAATGTTCTACACATGCTAAATGCAACCTTCGCCCTCGAAGCAAGGAAGTGACAACTGGGTCTTCCTGCCACACTCTCAAAATGTCCCATCTAGAACCCCTACATAAGAGCAGGTCACACATCAAGTATTGAACCCAAACCACTTCACTCATTCCAGGACAAGCAATCCTTCTGCTAGTTTCACCACATGTTTAAGTCTTCACTCCTTACTGTGGACCTCTGAACCAACCTCTTATTCCATACTCCATTGAACCACTCAGCCTTCCCAAAGGTTCCTTTTTAAATCCAGGCTTCCACAACCACCCTTAAAGTTAAAAATGGAAGTATGCACCTCCTGCTCACCAGCTGACTCTGCAACATATCCTCTTCCATTCCCAGAACTACTCCCCTATCAGCAGTAGGATGGGGTGCAACTTGCAAAGAAACTCCCTCTTATCCCAAATCTTCACACCTGCGCTGCGTCTAGATTGGCATGATTTTCCGGAAATGCTTTTAACGGAAAAGTTTTCCGTTAAAAGCATTTTCGGAACAGAGTGTCTAGATTGGCACGGATGCTTTTCCGCAAAAGAACTTTTTGCAGAAAGCATCCGTGCCAAACTAGATGCGCTTTTCTGCAAAAAAGCCCCGATCGCCATTTTCGTGATCGGGGCTTTTTTTGCGGAAAACAAATCTCAGCTGATTACACTGGCCCTTTTGCGCAAAAGGAGACTCTCACCCTTTTGCCTGAATGAGAACAGAGTAATATTTCCGCAAGAAGCACTGATTTCTTACAGAAGGAATTCAGTGCTTTTGCGGAAATTCAAGCGGCCAGTGTAGACAGCTGGCAAGTTTTTCCAGAAAAGTGGCTGATTTTCCGGAAAAACTGGCCAGTCTAGACACAGCCCTGGTGAGAAAGGTGTGAGTCTCCTAGCTATCCCCATTCTGCCATCTTAGGGCACATCTACACAGCAGGGCAAAAGTCAAATTAAGCTATGCAACTTGAGCTATATCAATTGCACAGTCAAAATAGCTTAACTCAAAATAGCTTAACTCTACTTCTGGTGCTGTCTACACAGCAGGAAGTCAAAGGAAGAACACTCTTCCTTCAAATTCCCTTACTCCTCATAAAATGAGGGTTAGAGGAGTCGGAATAAGAAGTCCTCCAGCTTGCCATTATTTTGAAATAATGGCTTGCCGTATAGACACACTCTTTCTTATTTCAGAATAACATCAGTTATTATGACATAACCCTGGACTGTGTCTAGACTGCATCCCTTTTTCGTAAAAGGGATGCAAATTAGACATATTGCAATTGCAAATGAAGAGGGGATTTAAATCTCCCTCGCTTCATTAACATAAAAATGGCTGCCGCTTTTTTCCGGCTCGGAGCTTTGCCAGAAAAAAACGCCAGTCTAGACGCGGGTCTTTCGGAAAATAAAGCCTTTTCCGAAAGATCCCTTATCCCTCATTTTAAGAGTTTTTATACTCCATTATTTTCCTGATGTAGGAAGAAAGAAAACCATTAGAAATGTCAACAGTAAGTCATTAGTTTCTTAATAAAATGAAAAAAGGATTTTTATTTGAAAAATACTAATGTTTGGCATATTTTTATAAGAAATCATTTGTTTGCCCTTTATTAGAATATGTTTAGTGAACATGATAGCAGGAGCAACAGTGACCATTATATTTAAAGTTTTGTAATTTTTTATATTCTAGCCCCTTGTTTTCAGTTATTGCTAACTTCATAAAACCTCTCCTTTTGAGGTAGAAATTTTTCAATTTTGGTCTGAGAAAAAATAGTTTAGCTAATTTGGGAATATAATAAAATAAAAATAAAATATTACTTTCCTCTATAATGCTTGCAAATTGTTAAGTGCCTTACAGCAGAAACAGATGTGGATTGAAAACTGAAATATAGTTATTGACTCCCTTAACAGTGTGTAAAGTGTTCTCAAAGTGTATATAAGCTAAGGTAAGAGCTCCACAAGAGCCTTCAGCTGAATCACTGCCACTCTTTTAGGTTACAAAAAGCTAGAGATGGTTGCTGTGCATTTTATAAAATGTGCAGGGTCAAAAACAGCTTTCATTCTGAACATCATAGCAGGGATTTCTACCCTATTCAGTGTCAGAGCAAACCTGGAAAGGAGTAAAATCAAACAAGTCATCTTCCTTAGTGTTTTGGGCCAATTGCTTCACTCCAGCAGAGAGGGATTAAAACAGACCAAAAGGAGCCTGAACAGAACCCAGTCACTCAGGGATGGATTTATTAGAAGCCAATCAGAAGGTAGGTTGCTGGGGCAGCCCTGATATAAAGAGCAGCTCAGCAGGGTAGAGATAAGCCACTCCCTGATAGCAACGGAAAAGAATTGCTTCCTGGTAGAGTGAGGTGTGTCCAGGTGGAGTAACACTGAGCAGGGTAGCAGAGCAGCAGGAACTCTGGCTGACTACTAAGCTGCAGCCTTGACACAAGGGTAGAGTGGGTGCAAGGCAAAGGCTATGGGAAAGTGGCCCAGGGAAAGAAGGCAGTAGAAGCAAGTGGAGGAGAGCAGCGAGAGGTTGCTACTTGAGGGTCCCTGAACTACGGCACAGAGTAGTGAGAGGTCCTGCCCTCCCTTTTGCCCCACTAGCTGCTGGAGAGACTGGCTAAGTAAAGGACTGCAGCGTGCCCTTGAGGGAGATGCTAGACTTGGGACTGCAGTCTGTCACTGTGGCATGGAACCAGACTGAGAGCTGCAGCTACCCCCCAGAAGTGGGGAGAATGGAGTGGTGAGCACTGCTGGAGGACAGTGTCCTGAAGTGGACACTGTGATCCAAGGGAGCTATGCAGGCCCAAGAACCAGATGGTGCAAGCAGGTAAATGAACAATGGGTGAGACACCAGCCCAGGGGGCACACTCAAGCTCCACAGAGGTAATTCACAGACTGTGGCAGTGAATCCACTCCTTGCACCCCAATACACAATTTGAGGGTTCACAAGAAAGGCATCCACCACACAGCTAATGTCAGCAAATGTATTTTCACTAATAGACCCTACAGCTCAATATCTACTGGTAGCAGGTATTTCCTATAGAGAGCCCTTGGTGATAGAACTTGCTTCCCCATTTGACTGACAAAATACGAGTTTGCTATTGTTCAGAGCATAGTGCAAAAGCCCCTCTGTTAACACAGACCATTGCCTGAGGTATTCAGAGGAGTGTTTTCATATCCTAAAGTATTGTGATGTATATCTCCTTTTTAGTTATCATTTGTGGTAATAAAATAAATAAGAAAATACATGAAATATATTGATTTAATGTTTAGGAAAATCTGAAGATTTAGTGTCCTTTGAAATAAATGCAGATTTTGGCTTTGCTTCAGCAAAATATTTACCTTACATGTTAGTAAATCTTTTCATTGCTCACTTAAATGAAAACCAATTTCTGCTTAATCTGGTCTGGTTTAAATAACTGAGGGTTTTTTTTTTTTTCAAAACAGAATTCAAAAAGGTTACAGCTTGCTTGAAGAATTCAGCAATTGCCAGTCCTCGTGATTTTATTGCAAGTCTCACAATATTTGAGAATTTAACTAGAATGGGTTACCTAGGGAAGTAGTGGAGTCTCCATCCCTAGAGGTGTTTAAGTCTCGGCTTAACAAAGCCCTGGCTGGGTTGATTTAGTTGGAATTGGTCCTGCCTAGAGCAGGGGGCTGGACTTGATGACCTTCTGAGGTCTCTTCCAGTTCTATGATTCTATGATTTGGTATTTTTCTTAAAGCCTTGCTTTAAGGAATCACTTATTGTGATTATGCTTTTCTTTCATTAAAAAATAAGTTTCCAGTCCTCATAGTTACAGAGAAGAACTTGAAGATATGAACACTAAACAAAAAAAAAATCAGGAGGCAAGTAAGAAGAAACCACAATTTATTAAAATTTCATGGTTTTTAAGCCAATCTCATGATTTCTGAATGCTCAGGGTTGGCAATACAGCGGTTCCTATTGTTTAAAACATTTTTCTGCTTGTCATTCCCCAATCAAAAATGACTTTGTTGGTTAAACCACTATGTTCTGAAAACCAGGATGACAGCTTATATGACAGGTGATAGCCTGACAATTCAAAATGTCCAAGATATTAAGAATCATGCTATGTTTCTAGAAAGTGTGTTACCCAGACATATTGTTTGAAGCATTCACGATGTTTACAGTAGAAATGCAGATGAAATCGCAGTAACAAATTTTTAAGAGATATAACTGCTTGCATATAAAGTCAAGGGCAAAATCTTGAGGTCTTGTCATGTATTCAGTCAGATATACTTTTACAGTTAATGGGAATGTATCTGAATAAACACTGAATAAAGCCCTCAGTACTTAGCCCACTAAAAATAGCTAGGACATGCTCAAGAGCATATTCCAAACAAAAGTTTCCCAGACATTTTGTTGTCAAAATATCAGTTACTTATCAACTCATTGAGGGTATATTTACATTGCAATAAAAGGCTCATTTTATTAAAAGGTCTAGGTCAGCATGTTTGTGAGGGGCTAAAAATTATTGTATAGACATTCACACTCAGCCTGGAGCCTGGATTCTGGGACCGTCCCTCCTTGCTTGAATAGCTCCACTGCAATTTTATAATTCTGCAGCCCAAGATTCGTGACCCTGAGTCAGTTGGCACAGGCCAGCCACAGATGTCTAATTCTAAGTAGCCATCCCTACAGGGCCAATCCCTGGATGGAATGTTACATGGCCACGGATCTGCTACTTTGTGGCTTTTCCTATTCCTCACCCAAAAGAAAAAGGAATGGCATAACTGTTGCGCATAAATCACCAGGTTCTGGAGTTCAGACTTAAGTGTTTGTACAAATTCAATGTTATAATATTAAGAGCTAAACTCTATGGATTATCTCCTCTTGGCCAGCATGTGCCTTTTGTGTGTTTATTGGATCAATTGTATAGTATAGACTACATACTTTTTTTCAGATGAGTAAATCAGACATTAGGACAGTAAAATATGGAAGGAAAATTAAACTTGGCATATCATAGCCTCATGTCAGATTCTCCTTTGGCTATGGAAAAAGTGGGAGAGAAACATTTGTGTAGGGTATGGTATAGCCTTAGCCCTCTTCCCAAATGCTATATAAAATGTCAGCAAGACTGTGTTTTATTTAAACTGGCAGAGTTCCTAGAAAGCTCTTGTTGTGATGCATGCAGCCTGAAACAGCATTTTTTAAATTTGTTCTCTTAACTTTGGTGTGTTGTCTCTTCAGTTGCATACATTTTATACTGCTCAGTAGCTTTCATAAGCACGTGAACAGTGTGAATACATTGTACTGATAGTACTGGCAGCTCTATACCAAGACTAAGAAAGGCCTTTCACACTTAAGAATATTCTCATTCACTAAAAGGTGGTCCTTGTATATAATACACTGTTCTCATTACTGTACAAGGTTCTCCCAACTCCTATACTCAGTATTTGACAAAATGAAATAGACTTTCCATCATTAGTCTTAAAAGAAAGCATTTTAAATTAATCTGTCTCTAAATACAACTTAATAGCAAAGAAAAGCCACCAACTTACGTGTATACAATGTTGTTCTTCATAAATGAAATTGTTGGAGGGAGGTGTGGGGCCTCCGTTAGAAGGGGCAGTGCTGGGCAGCCAGATCATGGTGCTGCCCCTCCTCAGCCCCAGAGCCATGCTGAGTTTGTGGCATGGTACTCTAACGGCAATTTAAAGGGGCATAGCGCTCTGGCTGCTGCTATTGCATAAGCAGCAGCTGAGTGTCCGAGGTCCTTTTGACTTGCCAGGCCCCTTTGAATCACTGGGAAAGGAGGCAACTGACCCCTTTTGTCTCTCCTTCCCACTCCCAGTGGTGGAATGGGCCAGGCCATAGATTTATCATTACAGTACATGTCTGCTTTGCATCCTGTCTCAATAACATACCCAAATTGAAAATAATTCCTTTTTATTAAACGGACTTATTGATGTTTAGCTCACACAATTCTCATAATCTTCCAGATGCCTTTGAGTAGTACAGTTATGTAATTGTGATTCCTTCACATTCTATAGGGCAAATTGCACTCACTGCTGCAGAGATGTACCTCTAAATTTTCAAAACTATGAGGAAGTTCCTATAAATGTGATTCCATTATAGAAAATATTAAGAACGAATGTGGTGATGGTAACTCATTTTTCCTTTCCTGACTTGTGAAAGACAGTCGAAGTTCAACTTGTCCTAATTTATTTATTTTTTTGAACTTAACATGCTGCCATATCAATAAGTGTATTGATATGTCTGTCTTCCTATGAGCACAGAGAAACCTACCTCTACCATCACTTGCAAAACTCCTGCATGTTTGCCTTGTGACCTTTGTGGCCTACTTCTTGCACACAAATGAGAGACAAGTTCACTCCAAATCATCTGCTCACGGATCAGTAGAAGTTAGGAAAAATTTAGACATGATGTCAGCTTCTGGAAAGAGTAACACACACCATCAAAACATCAATGTAATTTTGGTCTGCCCATGCATATGGATTCAAAATGAATGTTCATTTATACAGGTACTATACAGGTATTATAGTCAAGCTCTGTTACACTGTTAGGGTATGTCTACACTACCCCGCTAGTTCGAACTAGCGGGGTAATGTATGCATACTGCACTTGCTAATGAAGCCCGGGATTTGAATTTCCCGGGCTTCATTAGCATAAGCGGGGAGCCGCCATTTTTAAATCCCCGCTGCTTCGAACCCCGTGCAGCGCGGCTACACGGGGCTCGAACTAGGTAGTTCGGACTAGGTGCCTATTCCGAACTACCATTACTCCTCGTGAAACGAGGTGTACCGGTAGTTCGGAATAGGCACCCTAGTCCGAACTACCTAGTTCGAGCCCCGTGTAGCCGCGCTGCACGGGGTTCGAAGCAGCGGGGATTTAAAAATGGCGGCTCCCCGCTTATGCTAATGAAGCCCGGGAAATTCAAATCCCGGGCTTCATTAGCAAGTGCGGTATGCATACATTACCCTCCTAGTTCGAACTAGGAGGGTAGTGTAGACATACCCTTAGGTCCTATGCTCCCCCATCTGTGTGTTGTATCTGCCTGTTCTCTCTTGTCCTATACTTATGAAAGAAGAAATGGAGCAACATCACTGCACACATTACTGCAATAACTACAAAGATAGTGAATTCTTATAACAAGGAAATACTGAAATGCACAATGCTAGGCCTTTTCATGGTCACCAAGTAAAGTGGAGAAAATTATACAAGTATAAATGTAAATATACCTGTTGGGGAACAATTACATATTTGGGCCCTAGTTTGAATAAAGCACCTCAAAAGGCAATAGGGAAAATTACTGACAGTTTTTTTTAATGATTAACAAGTGTGATGCTAAACATTGATCAAAAATCCCCTGAAAATCCCTGTTTGAAAAAAATAAGAACATGTTGATATGTAGGTCACATTGTTCTCCATAACTTTCCTATTAAAAGACTGTGTATGTCATTCAGGATGATCTACATATACCGAACTATGATTTTAAAATATGAAGAAAATTTCTGACTGGTAGTGAATAATGGCTACATGTTGTTAGCTTAATGCTGGGTTATATTGGTGTAATGCTGATGTACTGTCATGATTTTTTGACGTAGACTGGAACATTAAAAAATAATGAAAGTTTGCTAAAGGAATAACTGAGTATGTGCAACGTTTAACAACACTGGCTGGGTGAATCTAATGATTACATAATATAGAAAGTTACAAAAACAACCCAAAGGAACAGGAGGCCATGCCCAAGAACACCAGACCAAACTGGAGGGCTACGTCTACACTGGCAGCTTCTTGCGCAAGAACTCTTTTGCAGAACAGTTCTTGTGCAAAAACTCTTCCAGAAGATAGCGTCTACACTGACATGTTCTTTTGCGCAAGAGCATCCATGCCAGTGTAGACGCTCTCTTGCGCAAGAAAGCTCTGATGGCCATTTTAACCATAGGGCTTTCTTGCACAAGAAATTCATGTTGCCTGTCTACACTGGCCTCTTCTGGAAGAGCTCTTGCGCAAGAGGGCTTATTCCTGAGTGGGAGCATCAGAGTTCTTGTGCAAGAAGCCCTGATTTTATACATTAGAATGTCAGTTTACTTGCGCAAGAACACGCGGCCAGTATAGGCTTTTGTGCGAGATCACGCCAGTGTAGACACAGCCAAGGGGAATAACAGACCAGAGCCTGAAACAACCATTGAAAAGAAGTCCTATATTCTAAGTCCTTTACTATCCTTATTTTTATGAGAGGAACTGAAATTTTTGACAGCTGAAGCAGGTAAAGATGGTTTACAAAGGTGCCTGATCCAACTTCCCACTGAACTTAAAAGGAGCCTTTACACTTACTTCAGTGGCAGCTGGATCACATCTTGTGTCAAATGAAATCCCAGTTATGAGAGAATATAAATTTGAAGTAATCATTTCATGAGTGCATTCACTTTAGGCTATACAGTACATCCCCAAGATCTCTTCCATCTACCATGAAAGACATATTTTACTGAAGAAGTCTGGATTTGCAGTTGACACCTCTCCTAAAGAGAAGCACTGCTTTTATTGGGCTTTTTTGTCTGGCAAGTTTCCTCCCAATCTCCAAGTCATTTGTTTTGCCTCAAGAACCTTCTTTAGCCTCACTGGCAATCCTCATCAACAGGGGAAAGTCCACAGTAATGAATCCTTTTACAAACATTTTGCCTTTAAAGTTTTGTATAATAAGGCGTAACTCAAGGATGATCATCAAAGCAACATTTGCCTTCAAAAGAGAGTGCTAGCAAATCAAAATTTCATGTCATCACTATTTCAGCAAAAAAAATTGATTTTTATTTGGTTGTTTGCTAAGCTCTCAAGGTTCCCATACTGACCAGCAGCCCACCTGCCCAGTGTACACTGAAAGATCCCATGGAATATTTCAATTCTGTGGAATCAGTATATTCCAACAGAAAGATGTTCTGAAAAAAATCAGTTTCCTCTGATTACAGCAAAAAAGAACAATTTGGCTGGTAGACTCTGTGGGGAATATATATCTAAGAAATCCAGATTCCCTATCCTCTGCTTGTCCATACTCCCTGACTGAACAGAATGACTCACTAGAAGCACAGTAGGATCCTTTTCAGAGCTCAGTATTAATTTAATGTATGAATGACTATACTGGGACAGACCAATGATGCATTTACTCCAGTATCCTGTCTCCAATAATGAGCAGTGCCAGATGCTTCCAAGAGAATGAACAAAATGGGGCAATTTGGAATGATTTATTTAATTCCAACTTATGGGAGTTAGAAGTTTAGGGGCACCAAGAATATGACATTACAACCCTCACCATCTTGCTAACAGCCACTGATATACCACCCATTCTCCATGAACTTCTCATTCTTCTCATTGAACATAGTTATACTTTTGGCATTTACAATAGCCCATGGCAATGAGTTCCATACATTAACTGTATGTTGTGCGGAGAAGTACTTCCTTCTGTTTGTTTTAAACTTGCTGTCAATTAATTTCATCAGATGACCTCTAGTCTTGTGTTATGTGAATGGGTAAATAACATTTTCCAGTTCACTTTCTCCACACTATTCCTTATTGTATAGACTTCTCTCATAACCTGCCTTCATTATCTCTTTTCTAAGGACATAGAGCGGATCAAGCGTGACTACAGGGCTTTGGGAGTACAGGTGAGGGAGTTTGGGGCGCAGGTGGTATTCTCTTCGATCCTTCCTGTCAAAGGTAGGGGCCCAGGCAGAGAGAGGTGCATCCTGGAGGTGAATGCCTGGCTGCGAAGATGGTGTCGCCAGGAGGGCTTCGGCTTCCTTGACCACGGGGTGCTCTTCCAGGAAGGACTGCTTGGCAGAGATGGAGTTCACCTTCCCAGGAGCGGGAAGGCCTTGTTTGGACACAGACTGGCTAACCTTGTGAGGAGGACTTTAAACTAGGTTCGACAGGGACAGGTGAGCAAAGCCCACAGGTAAGTGCTGAATGTGCGGGACTGGGAGATGGGTTGGAAATGGGGGGGACTACGGCCTATAATGGCAAGGAGAAAGGAGGGTCAGGGCACAACAGGGAGGCAAGATCAAATCAGTATCTTAGATGCCTATATACAAATGCGAGAAGTATGGGTAATAAGCAGGAAGAACTAGAATTGCTAACAAATAAATACAACTATGATATCATTGGTATTACAGAAACCTGGTGGGATGGGACGCATGATTGGAATGTTGGTGTGGAAGGGTATGGCTTGCTCAGGAAGGACAGACAGGGAAAAAAGGGAGGAAGGGTTGCCTTGTATATTAAAAATGTACACACTTGGACTGAAGTGGAGATGAACGTAGGAGATAGCTGTGTAGAGAGTCTCTGGGTTAAGCTAAAAGGGGTAAAAAATGAGGGTGATGTCATGCTAGGAGTCTACTACAGGCCACCTAGCCAGGTGGAAGAGGTGGATGAGGCCTTTTTTAAACAATTAACAAAACTATCCAAAGCCCAAGATTTGGTGGTGATGGGGGACTTCAACTATCCAGACATATGTTGGGAAACTAACACAGCGGGGCACAGGCTATCCAATAAGTTTCTGGACTGCACTGGAGACAACTTTCTGTTTCAGAAGGTTGAAAAAGCTACCAGAGGAGAAGCTGTTCTGGATTTGATTTTAACAAATAGGGAGGAACTAGTTGAGAACTTGAAAGTGGAAGACAGTATGGGGGACAGTGATCATGAAATAATAGAGTTCATGATCTTAAGGAAAGGTAGAAGGGAGACCAGCACAACTGAGGTAATGGATTTCAGGAAGGCAGATTTTGATAAGCTCAGAGAACTTGTAGGTAAGGTCCTATGGGAAGCAAGACTGAAGGGAAAAACAACTGAGGAGAGTTGGAAGTATTTCAAAGGGACGTTGTTAAGGGCCCAAAAGCAAACAATTCCGCTGTGTAGGAAAGATAGAAAATATGGCAAAAGACCAACTTGGCTTAACAAGGAGATCTTGCATGATCTCAAAATAAAAAAGGAGTCATATAAAAAATGGAAACTAGGACAAATAACAAAGGATGAATATAGGCAAGCAACACGGAAATGCAGGGGCAAGATTAGAAAGGCAAAGGCACAAAATGAGATCAAACTAGCTACAGGCATAAAGGGAAACAAGAAGACCTTTTATAAATACATTAAAAGCAAGAGGAAGACCAAGGACAGAGTAGGCTCACTGCTTAGTGAGGAGGGAGAAGCAGTAACAGGAAACTTGGAAATGGCGGAGATGCTCAATGACTTCTTTGTTTCGGTCTTCACCGAGAAGTCTGGAGGTGTACCTAACGTAGTGAATACAAGCAGAGAGAGGGTAAGTTTAGAAGATGGGATACACAAATAACAAGTTAAAAATCACTTAGGAAAGTTAGATGTCAGCAAGTCACCAGGTCCTGATGAAATGCATCCCAGGATACTCAGGAGCTGACAGAGGAGGTATCTGAGCCTTTAGCTATAATCTTTCAAAAATCATGGAAGACAGGAGAGATTCCAGAAGACTGGAAAAGGGCAAATATTGTGCCCATCTATAAAAAGGGGAATAAGAATAACCCAGGAAACTACAGACCGGTCAGTTTAACGTCTGTCCCAGGGAAGATAATGGAGCAGGTAATTAAGGAAATCATATGCAAACACTTGGAAGGTAATAAAGTGATAGGGAATAGCCAGCATGGGTTTGTGAAGAACAAGTCATGCCAAACTAATCTGATAGCTTTCTTTGATAGGATAATGAGCCTTGTGGATAAGGGAGAAGCGGTGGATGTCATATACCTAGACTTTAGTAAGGCATTTGATATGGTCTCGCATGATATTCTTATTGATAAACTAGGCAAATATAACTTAGATAGGGCCACGATAAGGTGGGTGCATAATTGGCTGGATAACCGTAGTCAGAGAGTTGTTGTTAACGGTGCTAAATCCTGCTGGAAAGGGATAACAAGTGGAGTTCCGCAAGGGTCTGTTTTGGGACCCGTACTGTTCAATATCTTCATCAATGATGTAGATATTGGGATAGAGAGTACGCTTATTAAGTTTGCAGATGATACCAAACTGGGTGGGGTTGCGACTTCTTTGGAGGATAGGGACATAATTCAAAATGACCTTAGCAAGTTAGAGAAATGGTCAGAGGTAAACAGGATGAAGTTTAATAAAGAGAAATGCAAAGTGCTCCACTTAGGAAGGAACAATCAGTTCCATACATACAAGATGGGAAGCGACTGTCTAGGAAGGAGCATGGCGGAAAGGGATCTAGGGGTCATAGTGGACCACAAGTTGAATATGAGTCAACAGTGTGATGCTGTTGCAAAAAAAGCAAATATGATTCTAGGTTGTATCAACAGGTGTGTTGTAAGCAAAACTCGTGAAGTCATTCTGCCGCTCTACTCTGCGCTAGTTAGGCCTCAGCTGGAGTACTGTGTCCAGTTCTGGGCGCCACATTTCAAGAAAGATGTGGAGAAATTGGAAAGGGTACAGAGAAGAGCGACAAGAATGATTAAAGGTTTAGAGAACATGACCTATGAAGCCAGGCTTCATGAACTGGGCTTGTTTAGTTTGGAAAAAAGAAGATTAAGGGGGGACATGATAGCCGTTTTCAAATATCTAAAAGGGTGTCACAAGGAGGAAGGAGAAAATTTGTTCCTCTTGGTTTCTGAGGACAGGACAAGGAGTAATGGGCTTAAAGTACAGCAAGGGAGGTTTAGATTGGACATTAGGAAAAAATTCCTAACTGTCAGGGTGGTCAAATATTGGAATAAATTGCCAAGGGAGGTGGTGGAATCTCCCTCTCTGGAGATATTTAAGAACAGGTTGGATAGACATCTGTCAGGGATGGTGTAGACGGAGCTTGGTCCTGCCTTGAGGGCGGGGGGCTAGACTCGATGACCTCTCGAGGTCCCTTTCAGTCCTATAATTCTATGTCTTCACTACAGGCTGGATCAAAGCCCATCAATCGAGCTAGCAGGCATCACATTATTGCATCTATTATAGATGCAATAAAATTTGACCATTGAGCACACTCCTGTGGACTCCTGTACTCTACCAGAATGAGAAGATTAAGTAGTATCAATGGAAGAGCATCAACTTTGATTTACTGCTTTGAAAATACAGTAAGCAGACCTAAGTATGTTGACTTTAGCTACAATATTCACATAGCTGAAGTCATGTAACTTTGGTTTACAGTCCACAGTAGCATAGACAAGGCCTTAGATGAACTGTCCCAGTATTTTCAAATGGAAACTGTTCCTTACACTAACCATTTTCATTGTTCTTCTCTATACCATTTCCAAATCCAAAAGAGATTTTGAGCATAGTATTTCAATAAAGACCGATTATTCTACCAGTAGGATCTTCATCACAAAGATTAGATGCATCTGCACTGCAAAGAACTCCCTGCTGTTTCTAATATATTGACCAGGAAACAGCCTCTGTATCCTAGTCAACATAAGCTACTTCTTGGTTACTGTAAACTCCTCAGTGTTGTGTCTTATGGATATTTATACTTCTCCATGTGTTCCCAGCTCCAGGGATACAACATGAGCTCACTTCATCTCAGATAGCTTTTGTTCAGCAGAGAGCAAAAAAGAACATTTAAAGATTCACTGAAAAGTCTGAACATTCTATAATTATGGCAGAAAAAGTTATTAAATACCACAACTATATCTTCACTATATTCAAACTATAGCAGCACTTGGGACAAAATCCTGAGCAATGCTGAGACTCTATAACTGCTGTTCAGATGCTCAACATTTCAGAGAATTTGACCCATGGTATTTTGGGAAGCTATCAGAGAACTTGAAAGTAATTTTATCAGCGTAATTAGAGTAACTACTATTCATAACTTGATTTTCTTAATTCTGTAGACTCTGTAGATAGTGCCTATTAATATGCCATAGTTAATCTGAATAGAAAACAAGGATGGAGAGCTCAACATTGAACTATATGGATGACACTTAGGGATGTCTACACTATGAGACAAAGTTGAATTAAGATACGCAAGTTTAGCTACATTAATTGCGTGGCTGAAATCAAACTCTGCTATTGGTGCTGTCTACACTGCAGGAAGTCGACCTTCCTTACTGCTCGTGAAAGCAGGGTTACCGGCATCAACCGGACTGCCCCTCTCACTTCAAATTAACTGTCTTAACTAGACCGCTAATTCAAACCTTGGAAGATTGACAAAAGGCAGCTTCAATCTTCCTCTGTAGTATAGATGTACCTTCACAGTATAATTGCAAAACACTGGATAGGTTAATGAGTAACTACTGACATGTCAAAATAACATACTGTCCAGTTGTCTATATTTAGCCCCTTCAATATTCTGCTTTGTATGAAAAAGACAAGTGGAGAAAAATGATGGACAATGTGATTAAGAACATGATGAAAAGATAGAAAGATGGTATAATAATAATAATGAGATATAGGTCTTGATTTTCCTTTCTCTATTTAAAGTGTTTTCTAAATGCATTCACCGTAGATACACATACATTTTCCACTAACACAAAAGGCAAACATGCCACAATATTCACATACAGATGTTTCAGCATAGCACAGTGATTAACAATACACCTCCTCTTCTCATTCTCTCTCGTAATCCCAGTATTATTTAACACACAACTGTCAACTGTGGACAATCCTCCAAGTTAGGGTTCTAATAACCCTATGTGATTAGGTCCCACAGTACATTGTACCCTGCTATTCTGAAGGAAACAGGGAGGATAAATAAATAAAACAAATTATATTCTCTTTTACAGAAAACTATTCTAAATCCCTGCTGTGTTTATAATTTGCCCAGAAGTAATAATTTTCAACAACAAGCTACCTACTATGGCACATAAGGAAATACTGTTCACTAGTAATGTCTAAATCTAGATGGCTTCTATTCCATTTACTGGAAGGGCTCATAAAAAAGCTATAAAGAAAAGTTGAGATATAGGCATGCTTTGTGACCTCAGAACAGCTGATTGTGGCTAATTTTGTTCATTCTTCTCTTTCTCAGCTGGTTCTTCTTATACATAATGTTATTGTGAACTCATTTGAAATGCCCAAGATCTATACAGCTTCCCCCCAAATATCTTTATTTTTGCCCCACTCCTAAATCCAGGGAGAAAACCCTATGCTATGTCACTATTCAAGAACCCAAAAATGTTGCAGGGTGTGATAGGCCATCTGCTTCACACTGGCCCATTAGGGGTTAAAGCACCCTTGTGAGGCTGTGCAGGAATCAGGCAATTAGGAGAGGGTTCTTGGGGGCAGCCAATCAGGACCAGGTTGTACCATATAAGCGGGACTGCTAAGCAGAACAACAGGAGTCACGCTGAAGATTAAGGAGCAAGGGAATGGCTGCCTTGCAGAAGGCAGGAAGATACACCTGCCACAGAGCAGTGCTGGGCAGGATCAAGGGAGTGGAAGTGAACTCCCATCTTACTGCTGACAGACTGAGGACTTGAGATAAGGACGGAGAAGATGCTAGGGCTGCAGGGAAGTGGCTGAAGGCAACAGACAGTGTGATGGGAAGGTACACAGCACCTGGCTGCCTGTTATAGTGTCTCTGGCCTCGGACCTTAGGCCAGGATACAGAGTAGCAGGAGGACCTTGGTGCCCCCTTCCCTTTGCTGCCACTCTACTCAGGAGGAAGTGGCTGGACAGTGGATTGCCAGTCCCCTGTGTGAGAGGGAGAAGTGAGTGAGACACAGCTGGAGGGCTGTGTCTGGAAGAGGACACCGTGGTTCTGGGATCGACGCGGGTCCTGGAGCATAAGTGATAGCAGCAAGATGTCACCAAATGAAGGCATACTGGCAAACGGAGCTAATTCCCAGGACATCCAGCAGGTGGCACCACAGCAATGAGTCACACCCTGTTACATAGGGCCAATAATAGAAATCGCCTTCTGCTTGCCTTATGCATGCAAATAGTCCCACAGACATCAAGCCACACTGAATACTTAAATAAGAATGGTATGCTGAATTTGGGGCTTAACTGAAGCAGAGATTAACTCATCAGAGCCTTCTCATCCCAGACAATCTTATTTATTGCCTGAGCTATCGCTGGGGGGCCCTTCTTTTTATTTCATAGACAATGTCCTCTGCTCTGAATACCACAAGTAAACTGTTTGAAATGCTATTGTCAGTTTCCTCTCTTCTCACACACAAATGTTTGTGATATGTGTCCCTTTCACTATGTCAAGACTGTTTTCTTTAAAAAATATGGCACCACAAAAAAATCACTCAGCCCCTGTTCCTTGAGAACAAATCTATTCCCAGCATTTGCCAGAGGTTTTCTATTTTGTAATTGACTGTCAGTCATTTTAAAAATTGTCATGCAGCCATTTTCTGTTTGGAATGCAAAATTTCAATTTTTTCATATTTTTCTTTGCTTGCCCGGATGTTTTGTGAGTGTACCAATACTCAACCAAATTATGTTTTTCATCTCACTCTCAAGTGCTTATTTTATTAATAGATACAATGAGATACAGTATTCTAGTCAGATGAGCGGCACTCTATATTATTTTTACTCGAGACTTCACATTTCTTTGTTTAACTTCTATGGTGAGTGTTCACTAGATGTTCACTGATGTTTTATGGAGTCTTACAAGTTCATTTTCTTAGCATGTGAGCAGCACACAATCTTTGAAGGCGTGTTATATTGCTGTTAGTTTTGTGATGAACGCTCTTCTGGTGGAACTGTTACAAACAGCAAGAGGGTTTTCTATATCCCTTCATCTCTCTGATTGGACTCAGTGCATGGGACAGAGTCACTTCCAAAGAGGTTGGCAATGGCATTTGGGCTGAAATTCCTATTAAAGGGAAATGCCTGTATGCTTTTTTTATGACCTCCTCTGATTAGGGTGTATATAGGTTCATTTACAAAATACCCAGACTATGTATCCCTGGTTTTTGCTTCTGTACAAAATTACCCTGCAAGGCCCTGGTACTGTATCTGCAAGTGCTCAGCAGTTGGATGACATTACGATTTTTTGTTTTGTTTTTTATCTGTTTTCTTGCTTTTTCACCTCATGCATTAACATCACCACTCTTGACTCTGTTTGCTCACTACAGAGATATTTTTGTACTAATTTCTCAAATCTGAGATAAACTTGGTTTATATACAATGAAGTGAAACGCTATGTGGGCTAGAAAGGGGTTTACAATTAATTATGGCACAGGTGCATATATGTACCTCACTAATTGCTTCTCAGTCACAGAGGATGGGAGGCATTAGGAATAACTGAAGGGGAAAGCCAGAAAATCCAGAAAATCTAGCTTCTGGAAAGGGCTGAAGCACAGGAGGCTGCTGATGGCCTCACAAGCATGGTGGAACCAGGTGCTTTACACAGAGCGGTGGAAGGCCAGTGGAACCCCAGACATGGGTTATGTACCAAAGGAGATGTTGATTCTGGAAATCTGTTAGCCTGGAAGGGATTTGGACTAGCTGCATCTCAGCTGGAGTGCAGAAGGATTTGCAAACACAGAAACAAGACAGCCTGCAGGAAAATCTGTGCAGCATCAATCACATGCTAACACAAGGGGGTAGCCTGGTTGTGGCTATGTGCCATAACAATACAGTTTTCTGAAGTTTCTACTACAATTATGTAGAATTCCTCCCTCTCCAACCACACTCTTACTGGTCAAGGAAATAAACCATGGTGGATGATAAAGACACTGTCAGGTGCTGCTTATCCCAGCCAAAACACTCTCTTGAGTACCAAAGGATCAAGAAAGATGGTGCTAATCTTTGTTGTTTCAACTTTCTTTTTCCACTTGATGTCTCACTCTATGGATCGGTGTCTTACAGTTAATCTACTACATTTGATGACATGTTCGGAAAAACACTTTGAAAAATAGCCAGCTTGTATTGATAAAACTTATCAAAAATTGAAAATTTTGTTAAATGTATATTTAGCCAACAACAAATCTGCCTCTCAGCAAACACTGGAAACAAATTGGATACAGATGGCTATACATAGTTGGTGGGTGACTTAAATTTAGCTTTGTCTATGACATTCCTAGACAAAACAGAGATGCATCTTTGCATGCAAAGTTGTTCTTGAGCTTAGTTTGTCTCTAATGTACAATCTCTTCTTAACAGGATTTAATGTACAATCATTAGAGTTTTCATTTGTTGTGTACTTTCTTCAGCCATGTATACACTTTATCCAGCTTTGGGGTTTGTTTGTGTTTTTCTGTCTACCTCTCTTCCCTTTTCCCCTCCCAATTAATTAAAAATAAATCCTGCCTTAGCTGGTACAACAAGGATGAAGAAAAACTCTGCCCTGTTCATGGTCTGTTATTAGAATCATGCTAGCCACAGCAGTATTCCTGTAGGAGATTCTTTAGGCTGCTCCAGTGAGCAGAAGCACTGAGCACCCACAGTTATTACTTGCTGTTAAACAACAACTAATCAGAAGAGTTGGGCTGGATATTCTTCTCCACAAACTACAAACCACAGTCTTAGAATTCGTCTACACTGCAGGGTTTTTGCCCAAGAAGCTTTTTGCGGAAGAGATCTTCTGCAAAAACTTCTTGTGCAAAAGCACATCCTCACCTCAAAAGCACATCACAAAAGTGATATGCTTTTGTGCAAGAGAGCATCCACACAGCATGGACACTCTTGCGCAAGAAAGTTCTGATTGCCATTCACAGAATGTCCATCAGAGCACCTGTGCTTTTTGTGATAGGCTCTTTTTGTGCAAGAAACCCCTGTTGAGTGTCCACACCCACCTTTTTGCATAAGAACTCTTGCAAAAAAAGGAGTTATGCCTCGTAGAAAGAGGTATACCTACACCGTAAAAAGCCCTCTGTTCTGTTGATTGACTGTAGCTTTTCTAGCGCACAAACGTGCTTGAGGTGTGGACGCTCCGCAGGTTTTTTAGCAAAAACCTTGTAGTGTAGACATAGCCTTAGGGATTCATGTGATGTTCACCCAGGACATTCTTGAAACATCAGCCCCAGAGCTATGAATGTTCTAAAGAGACCAGCAGAATGCTGCTGCTTGTGCAGGACGTAATACATCTCTCACTAGTTTGAGCTCTGGGGCACCAGTATTTTATACTCTGCATCCTTTTCTTACGTAAACTGTAGAAGATTACATCTGAAGAAATGAAGTGCAGATTGCAACAGATCAGCTGTGGCTTCTATTATTAAACTCTCCCTAATCTTTGCCATCAGATGCTAGCCACGTGTGCAAGATAAGGTGCAGGGAGAAGTTTCCAACATCATCTTCTCCAGCCCATGCCTCTAAGACAGCAGGGTAACAGCCCTTACTATAAATTGCCCTCAGTACTTACTTCAGGAATGATTTCATCTATGATTTCATCAAATGTTTTCTGGAAAGAAGTCAAAGGTCTGTTGTGGATGAATCAAATGTTTCATCTGCTCTGCGGTGGCAAGTGTTCAACACATGGTGCTCAAAATAGAATTTTTTCTCCTTTAATGGAATACAATAAAAAGCTCACGTTTTAATCAAAATGTTTATTTGATGCAGTGCTCCATCTTTAAGTATGAATGTGCTGCAATCTTCCTGGATCCCTTTCTGAGCCAACAATGCAGCAGCACAGGGATTTGCATTCAAAAATAGTTTCTGCTGAATCTCTATTATCCAGTTTCTGACACAGAGATAAATCCTTTGACCCAGGTTATGGTCAAAAGACCATGGCCCCCACAACAATTGGTCTGTAGCTTTGTAACTGTGGATCCTCTCACCAAACCCCATTAAGTAGAGCTGCATGTTTGCTAGTACATCCCTGAAGTGATTTACTGTGGGAGCTATGCTACTCCTTTATTACCTTGCCCTAGGCTAATGGGGAAACCACAAATACGTTCCTGTGTAAATAGGCCACTTACTCACACCAGGTTTACACTACATAAGAAAGTTGACCTACTATACCCAACTCCAGCTATGATAATAGCATAGCTGGAGCTGTCATACCTTAAGTTGAATTTTAGTGGCATCACCTCTGCAAGAATTCAATAGGAGAAACTCCTTGTAAGGGTCAACAGGGATGCCATCAGCAATTTATTTAGCAGGTCCTACTAGAACCTGGGAAGATCAATCTTCAGAGCATCAATCTCAGGGTAAATGCAGACCTGGCCTCAAACTGAGCAAAAAGACCAGCATTTGACCCATATTTCAAAGATTCCGAGGTTACAAAGGACCGTTGTCTGGCCTTCTTGCTCAGACAGATAGAGCATATCTTTTAGAAAAGCATCCAATTAGTTTAAAAATTGTCAGTGATGGAGAACCCACTATGACCCTTAGTCAAAGAAGTCCCAATATCCAGCTCCAGATAAAAGTCAAGTTTTATTTCTGTCACTCTTCAATTTGCAACACAAGTCAACCAGCCATTTCTGTTGCTACATAACCATTCTCATCCTGGCTGGTTAAATGAAGCAAGTGCAGAATGTGGTGACATAGCTCAAAAAAATTGTAAATTGTAGATTTAAAGCTCAGGTTCACACTCCTTACACTGAAAGCATACTCTAGCGAATTCCCTAGCATACCAGTTGGTAATTCTACACTATGATGTATTCAATGCTGCAGCTTGCTAAGAAACATCAAATTGCAAAGTCACACAAAGGCAAAGGCAGAAGATAAGTTTCGAGTTAAGTGTGATTAGGCTAGTCCTTAGGGAACTGTTTTGTCATATTAAACATACCAACTAGAAAGGGACTGAGTAGCCTCACTGGAAGTTCTATCTCCTGATATTTTTGCATTCAATAAAATTTGCTTGGCAGTACCAGACAACATTCACCAAAAATAATAGGTACTGATAACTGAGGGTACACTACAGAGGAAGATTGAAGCTGCCACTGTCAATCTTCCAGAGTTCAAATTAGGGGGTTAGTTAAGACAGCTAATTCAAAGTGATGGGGCACTCCAGTTGATGTCAGTAACCATTCTTTCACGAGAAGTAAGGGAGGTCGAAGAAAGAGTGTTCTCCCTTTGACTTCCTGCAGTAATAGACAGTGCCAAAAGCTGAATTAAGCTACTTCTACTTCAGCTATGCAATTAACATAGTTGAAATTGTATATCTTAATTCGACTTTGTCCTGTAGTGTAGACATACCCTGACTGCTTTGAATTTCAAGAGGTATAATGGCTTGAAGGTGACTGAATTAAGTCTTTGACATAATATTCCCTTTGTCCACTTAAACCCATGGAAAGTCTAATAGTTCAATTTTATAGTTCAGTAGTTTTAAATTAAAAAATCCTTTAGCCTTTTGTGCAACAACATTAACATAAAATCCTGGCAACACTGAGAAATTAGCATCCACAGTAATCTGCAGCTTAAAGCTGCTTCTTAAAATGCCTCAGCACAACATTACTGTTTTCTCCATTTATTATGTTTTCCAGATTCATCACATAAAAAACCAGAGCAATGATGCTATCAATGTGCTTAGTTAGAAATGCTGTTTTCAAATTCAGTCTTAAAGTTTGCATTTCTTCTTTGTAAAATGGGATACCAGAAGCCTTTGTACCACTCAAACACAGCAACATGACAAATACATCAAATTTTAAAACATACATTTCCATTCTGCTCATGTACTTGTGAAAAAACAAAATCACTGAATATTGGCTGTTTTTATATAGTTTCATAGACAGAATATTTAAAACATTTTGTGCACAATTGGCAGATTTGCTTGGCAGTTTTATGCCAAGCTAACTAACATTTTGTTGTTTTACAGGACTGGAAAGGACTCCTGGGTGATCGAGTCCAGTCCCTGCAGTTCTTTCTTAAACCAGTTAACTTTCTTGCCCTGACTACTTATACTAGAAGACTGAAACACTTCTGGGGTACTTCTGATGCTCTTGGCACTGAACCTCTAAAAACAAACAGTGCTCCAAACTTTTCCTCTCCCACCTCAAATCCTCCTCCAGCTGCCGACCAGGCTGCTGCTAAGGCAGTGGTTCTTAAACACACACACACACACACACACACCGTTATGGGGAAGAGCATGGTGGCGCACACACACACACACACACACACACACACACACACACACACACACCCACCCCGTTATGGGGAAGAGCATGGTGGACAAATGGCATAGCTTCCTACACCAGCTCCCAGAATCCCTTGCACTTCCCCTCCTCAGCCTGAACATACTATAGGAGAAAAATAACCCTGAGATGGCCCCAGTAGCCCAGCCTGTGTTCTGTCCCGAAACACAAGCAAGAGACATCTCCCATTTGTCCCCCTGCACAATATTCCAGGGACATTCCCCCACTGTCAGGGAGAGGACAAGGAGACAATTTGAATAACATTCATCTATTACCATTGTTCAGAGACAATGAGCTGCCCTGTGGCACTTTTGAGACTAACAAATATATCGTGAGCTTTCATGGGTAAAAGCCACTTCATCCTGTCCACTATTCTTCAGCGCTGAATGTAAAGTATAAACAAACTTCTTGATTGCTTTGCAAGTAATAAATAAAGAAATAAAAACATTAAAGAACCAATTGAAACTATGCTTTAACACTTCTTCCAACCCCCAAAAAAGCAATCACCAGTTTTAACTGATCTGAATGTGGCCAAAACTCCTTGAATTTCAGTGGCCCTCCCACAATTCCTATGTCCTTCTGGTTTATTTTTCCTAATTAAAAAAATGGTTTGATAACAGCGAATTAAACTCTGAAGCAAATTTCTTCAGGAGCACCATAGGAACACCTCCTCCCCCTCCTCTCCCCAACAAATTAAACATCTGACCTTCTAAATAATTTCATTAACAATAGAAACAAAGGAAACCCAAAAAATGAAAGAATGAATACAGATAACACTGACCAGTATTTTTATGACCCCTCGTCCCTCACCTGCAACAAACAGTTACCATTAGCAATCATGAGAGTATTAATGCCTACCAACTGTTGCCTTCACTGGTTTTAGAAAACATAGATAAGAAGTAATGAATGAAGCACCTTCCTAGCTTTCAAATAATTGTTTCAGTGTCTTTAACAATAAATAAATACTCCCTATAAAACATCCTGAAATAGAGCTCTTTGTGTATAACAAAAGCATAACTTTATGGCAGCAATTAAAATGCACATACATGCTACTCAGTACAAAATTTTGATCAAAGATATGAACCCAGATGAGAAGCTCTCTCACAATTGTGTGTTCTCAGGTGGATGTCAGTTCCAGGGGATCAGAACCCACCCAGGCTTGTTGCAGCATAACAAGTGGCTACGGCATATTGACATCTTTCACAATGTAGTGTCACATACTATCAATCAGCAAGGTCCAAAATCAACTTTGTGTCTCACCACTTTTCCATGACATACGAACAAATGGCATCACATGAACATGAAGCAATGTGCACGAGTGGGCTGCTGCTGCTTGTACATGCTTTAAAGTGTCCATGACCACTCTGTGCAAAAGTATTAGCCTCTGGTTTCTGTAGGGCTCAACATCCAACTACAGTGAGGACCGTGTTTGCCATACTGGAATCCAAGTGACTCTGCAGGCATCGCCAATATGCTTTCAGCCACCCAAACACACAAAACCACTACTCTGTAGCTACTCTGTCTATAACTGAATTCTCTTTTTCTTCAGTCAGCATGATCAGGGTATAATTTCATGTTAGGACTATATACAAGGAGGTCCCTCAAAATAGATGTGAGAACAGTAATACCATAAATGATAACATTATTTATAGGGAATAAAGTGCCTTCTTCCTCTCTGCAGTTCAATTTCAATCTTCTGTGCACTCTGGAATCATAGACCTTCCCTGTGCATCCAGTGTTTGTGTTCATAACCAAGCCCCTGTTGTTGCCTTGGAGAACAAGTAAATAGTAACCTTTTTGGTCCATGTATCATTCATCCTTTTTGCTGGTCACTGTATCAGATGTGTGTTTCACTGATGACCCCCACCACTTCACATAATTATACCAGTTCATATAATTTCAGGGACTTCGGTTGTGGCAAATGCCAGTGGACAGATGACAATGCTGACAGCCTGTCAAAACTGTACATCAGTGATCCTAACAGTTGACTTCCCAACTCCAAACTGGTTTACAACCGATCAGAAGGGTCAAGTGTTGCCAGCTTCTAAAGGGCAATAACTAGTGCAGAAGCAGAGAGCATGGGTTTCTGAAATAAAGTGGGTTTGGCACTGGTGAGCTGGTGCAAGGTGCTTGCACAACTCCATGAAGATCTGCAGTCTTTGGTCATCATCCTAGCGTTCCAAGACTATGTCATGATGTGATTCTCCCCCCCCCCCCCTTGCTGGTTCACCAGGACTAGAGGTGATGGTACACCCCTAGACATACCATTTCAATCCCAGCATCTGTGATGTCTCAGATATTTCTGGACTGATTCAATATAATATCTAACACTGCATTGCAAGAATATTTACCCGACAAGCAGAAGAAGGAGCAGAACTACAACCTCATGGACTTGTTTTATGTCTTCCACAAAACTGGGCAGAAGGGAGAGGTAAGTAGCAGTTGCCATCACCAAATCTGTGAAAGTGACATTCAATACCAACAACGTGCAGCAAGGCAGTTCCCAGAACATCTCCTGTGACACACAGAACTTTGCTATATTACCTGTGAAATAATACTGCTACCACTGTATACCAAAAAGGGGAGGTGTAGACATGGGTACGCACCTGTGCACAAAATATACCCATGTCTGGTACAGCACATATGGACACTCCTTGTGGGGTACCCTCATTCAGGGTGGTCAACACTGATAAGCTCAGCAAATAATCAGTTAGCAATTTTCATATAGCTTTATCAGATAGCAAAGGGGGAAATCCTAGCTTAGATCTGGTCTCAGTATCTTACTCCCCAGGTCTGTACAAATTTGGCCAATGTGAAAGTCTACTATTCTTACACTCCAAAAAGCTATTTTAAAGAGCAAATAAATCCTTACACTAGTTAAATCACCCACTAGACAGAAACATCTGACTATAGTTCAGATAACATATGGACTAAATTCAAATTTAATTTAAAAATATTTCCCCCATTTTTGAACCATCAGCTAAATATTTTAAAAAATTAAAATCTCTATGATTACTTGAAAAATAGGGAAACATTTCATTTTAATCTCAATATTTTCCTTGGTTTCAATATTTTATGATTATTGTTGTCAGTAATAAGCTGTAACCCTGTTAACAAGATATAAAAGTCAGGATACGGGTTTTATTGGCTGTGTATATACACACACACACACACACACAATAGGCCACAGTTCAAAACTTACCATAGACTGGTCTATACTAGGGAGTTATTTCGAAATAACCCCTCTTACTTTGAAATAACAAGGGGAGCATCCACACTACCAAGCCCGTTATTTTGAAATAACACTTTCTGCTTTCCATAAGGAATAATACTTATTTCAAAATAGTTTTTTTCTAAATAGTAGTAGTGTGGATACTCCACTGCTGCTATTTTGAAATAACTACTCCCCAGAGTCATTCAAAGTAATTACTCCCCAGTGCTTCCTGGGGCTCTAGGTTGAGGTCCATATTAGGGAGCCTGCCTTGGACTAATTTTGAGGCTTCCCTGGAGTGAGGACATTCTATTTTGAAATAGATATTTCGGGAGTGATTATTTCAAAATAAGTTATTTTGAAATAATTTCCTAGTGTAGACATGCCCTTACTGAAAAAGTCAGTCATGTGTCTAGAATGACTGTCAGGAACTCTGCTAAAAAGTTTGCTTGTATGAACTGACTGCTGAATAAAAAATTGTTAATAAGTAATATTTTAAATGAGTTGGTATAACATGACTAGAAAACACTTTAAATATTTCAGTCCTGTATCCTGGATATGCGTCAGATTAAATAAAATATAACACAACATTTCAAACTTGTGCCCAATTCAGTTAAGAATATTTATTCAGGAGAGCACTTAAAATTATATGCTCAATTTTAATCAAATGAAATCAATAGGACTTAAATGCATCCTTGAAGTTGAGTTGGTGCTTAGGGACATCCTGAATAGGTATGGATTTAATAAGTGCTTTTGTCAATTGTGGCCTTTAAGCTTAGGTTAAATACATTTTCAGCTGCCTAACCATAAGCATCCTAGCTGGAAAATTGTCTTAAGCTTTATCTTGCAACTGTTTACTGTGGGTAGCTTTTTCCTACTAGATGGATTTCCACTGATCATTTTACTATGAAATTGTGATTATTTTCCCTCTCTTTTAAATCATCATGGTCAAGTTTTGTCTTCAGCCATCCAAAAAACTCAGGGATTAAATTTATTCCAGATGAGAACTGACTGAGCCACTTTCTCCCGCTCAACTGTACACAATGTTTTTCTACTCTGAACAAGGAAATTGCAATACATTGTTTTGTTTCTTATATTCATGCTGCAAGAAATAGACTTCATTTCATTTAGACATTCTACATTGAAGTTTTGGTACATGTAGTACAAGGCTTTTATTTAATGAATGTTACAAAACTGCATGAATTACAAAAGTGTTTCATAATCAGGCAATTAGTTACCCTCCTTCTGATTTCACTCCCTCTCCTCCTTTTGTTAATGTTTCAGAGCAAAGTCCATTAAAATATGTGTCATTAGTTCCAGATACATACACCCTAGAGATCCTTAAGGTATGATTTTTTAGGCAAGAAAGGCTAATGGGGTGGTGATTATGGGTATCAGAGATATTCATCTATAAAAGCAAAGCTCTACAGTCTATATTTACTCTACTCCCCACTGTGGCTTTTCCAAATGGAAGAGTTTCTGACACAAGCTGTGGACTTGGTGGAGTACTTAGGAAAATGAAAACCTAAACTGCAGTTCTACTCTGAAGAAAAAAAAAAATGACCAAATAACAATGGCACCCTCTTAATTGGCAAATCTGCTCCTTAAGATCACATCTGCTGATTTTGATGACAAAAGTTGAGCTCTTCCTGTTGTTCATTTCTGCTTACCATAGGGAGCCAGCACAGCAATAGGACAATAATCTAAATTATTTTCCTACTTAAGCATCATCACAGAGTTGTTTACTAAATTCAGTCCGAGTGGCAGCCAGCTAAATCCAGGCAAACCCATTGAAAACCACGTTTTGCACATGAATCACCAAGGCTGCGTCTAGACTGGCAAGTTTTTATGCAAAAGCAACTGCTTTTGCGGAAAAACTTGCCAGCGGTCTACACTGGCTGCTTGAATTTGCGCAAGAACACTGACGATCTAATGTAAGATTGTCAGTGTTCTTACGCAAATACTATGCTGCTCCCATTCGGGAAAAAGCCCTCTTGTGCAAATGTATTTGCACAAGAGGGCCAGTGTAGACAGCTAAACTGTTTTGCGCAAAAAAGCCCCGATGGCGAAAATGGCGATCGGGGCTTTCTCGCACAAAACCGCGTCTAGATTGGCATGGACGCTTTTCTGCAAAAAATGCTTTTGTGCAAAAGCATCCATGCCAATCTCGATGCTCTTTTCCGCAAATGCTTTTAACGAAAAAACTTTTCCATGTCCCAAATTAGATACAGGGGGTCATACAAAACACATTACATCTTTTTATTTACAGTGGTTTAAATTAATTATAGTAATAGCACTGGTGTGAAATTATTCATACAACATCTGTTTGAGAATGTTTCTAGTATAGGAATTATTCAGTTCTTGTAATACAATTTGTTTCAATATTACAAACTGGGTATGAAAATCACTGTTCTACTAATCACTGTTTTACTATAGGTATTACTATAAGGTTAAGCCACTTGTTTCGACAGCCATTTTCATTGGAATATATTCGACTGCCTGTTTTAAATGGGAATTGCATCTTTTTCCCTAATCCTTTATATTAGTAATCTTTACAAAACTGGAAAGGACGACAGAATTCATGCAGAACATATAGCAGCAGGATGAACTATACACTGCATGAGCAGCATTTTTACTTGATGAATAGAGAAAATTTTCTACTGCACAAATTTTCTACTGCTAAAGTATTCAATAATGTAACCACTGAAAATAGAGTTTAAACCCTATTCCTTCAAATGACATTGAAACAAAAGCAAAGATGATGTAACAATGAATCTTTATCAGACTATGGTCTAATAGTTGTATGTTTTAATTTTTTGTCACATGCTATATTCATTCAAAGTAAATATTCAAAAAGGTCTTTATAAAGAAATTCAGAGGTTATAATTCTGTTTAAAACCTCAAAATAAAAGCAAACAAAAAATCCTGCAACATTTATCTGTATTCTAAACCAAACTTGTTCCTAGCAATCATCTTAAATTTCTCTGTTAAGCTAAAATAAATTATAACACTATTCACCCGGATGGCCTTCTGGTTCAGCCAGGCCATTTATGTCTTTAATTAAGTATGGATAGATAATGTCCTTTGTTCTTGTTCTGATGTGTTTGACACCTGCTGTCCTCATAATCAGGAAAATGAGCCAGGAAGTTCCAGCGAAGAGGCTTTTAGTCAAAAGTAACACCTGGGTCCCAGCCTGGGCCTACACTTTAATACAATTCTGAACAGAAAGCATAGCAGACAAAAAGCCAAACAAGTGGTGAGCTTTCAGCTTCAGATATATAGGTTCTGTAGAATCTACATTATTATATTTAAAACATGCAGGTCTTAAAATATAGATATTATATTTAAAGTATATTTGTTATATATTTAAAACATATATTCAATGGAGCCTATATTATATCTGCAAAAGCGGCAAGGAGTCCTGTGGCACCTTATAGACTAACTGAAGGGTAGGAGCATAAGCTTTCGTGGGCAAAGACCCACTTCGTCAGATGCATGTAGTGGAAATTTCCAGAGGCAGGTATAAATATGCAGGCCAGGATCAGGCTGGAGATGACGAGGTGGATCCAATCAAGGAGGATGAGGCCCACTTCTAGTAGCTGATCTGGAGGTGTGAATTCCAAGAGAGCAGAAGCTGCTTTTGTAGTTAGCAAGCCATTCACAGTCTTTGTTTAATCCTAAACTGATGGTGTCAAATTTGCAGATGAACTGTAGCTCAGCAGTTTCTCTGTGAAGTCTGGTCCTGAAGTTTTTTTGCTGCAGGATGGCTACCTTTAGATCTGCAATTGTGTGTTCAGGAAGATTGAAGTGTTCCCCTACAGGTTTTTGTATGTTGCCATTCCTAATATCAGATTTGTGTCCATTGATTCTTTTACGTAGGGACTGTCCAGTTTGGCCTATGTATATAGCAGTGGGGCATTGTTGGCACATGATGGCATATATTACGTTGGTAGATGTGCAGGAGAACGTACCAGTGACAGTATGGCTGATCTGGTTAGGTCCTGTGATGGTGTTGCTGGTGTATATATGTGGGCAGAGTTGGCACCGAGGTTTGTTGCAAGGATTGGTTCCTGAGTTCAAGTTATTATGGTGCGGTGTGTAGTTGCTGGTGAGAATATGCTTCAGGTTGGCGGGTTGTCTGTGGGCAAGGACAAGCCTACCTCCCAAGGCCTGTGAAAGCGAGGGATCATTGTCCAGGATGGGTTGTAGATCACTAATGATGTGTTGGAGAGGTTTTAGCTGGGGACTGTAGGTGATGGCCAGTGGTGTTCTGTTGGTTTCTTTCTTGGGCTTGTCCCATAGCAGGAGGCTTCTGCGTACATGTCTGGCTCTGTCAATCTGTCTCCTCACTTCCTCGTGTGGGTATCGCAGTTTACAGAATGCTTGTTGAAGATCTTGTAGGTGTAGGTCTCTGTCTGAGGGTTTGGAGCATATGCGGTTGTACCTCAGTGCTTGGCTGTAAACAATGGATCGTGTGGTGTGTCCAGGATGGAAGCTGGAGGCATGCAGGTAAGTGTAGCGGCTGGTAGGTTTTCGGTATAGGGTGGTATTGATGTGACCGTCACTTATATTATATCTGAAGCTCAAAGCTCACCACTTGTTTGGCTTTTTGGCTGCTTTGCTTTTCTGTGAAGAACTGTATTACACATGTGACTTTTGAAAGATATTCCCATTGATGTCAATGGAATGATGATCAGGCCAGGGCTGGATTATGAAAGTGGCTTGGGGGGCTATATCCCAGGGCTCTGGGATGCAGCCACTAAAGGCCTTGCATGCTATATTGTTGTCCAGCTCTGCCTGGCAGGGGTAAAGGAGACAGCTCAGCACATTGCTGTTCCTCCTTGTGCCCCATCCCCCCAGACTGGAGCCACATTCCTGTGAGCACAGGGAAGCTCTCTGTCCCTGAGTTCACCTGCAGGCTTTTGCCCGACTGCACTTATTGGCTGGGAATTGTAGCCAATGGTAGTGCCTGCAAGTGCAGGGTGATACGCAACCACCTATCCCCTGCCACTCACCAATGCAGAACTGCATCAGATTAGTGACCCAATCCCCTGTCCCCTCCCTCCCACACCCCCAAGCACTTCCCACAATCTAACTCCTGCCCAGACCCCCACCCCATCCTCAGTGTGCTCCTGCACCCTACTTCCTGCCCACACCTTGCACGCCCACCTTCAGCCTGCTCCCTGAGAAGCCCCCTCCTCACACTGAACCCCTCATTTTTGCCCCCACCTCAGAGCTCACATGGAGTTCTAACTTCACTCTGAACAGTTCAGGGTTTAAGAGTGACTTTAACCCACTGATACAGTTCCAAGGAAGTCACAGAGACAGAAATACAAAGGGCTAACAGAGACTCAATATAAACACCAATTCACAAAACAGAGTAATAATATTTAGCACCTTTTCAAAGCAATTTACCAATGCTAATAGTCTTTATAATGTTCTTCGCTGGACAGTAACCAAGATCCCCACTTCGGAGGGGAGAAATGGGGGCAGAAAGATATGGTGAGTTACACAAAGTCACAGAGAAGGTTCACAGGGAGAACCAGGTTTAGTACTTGGGATTTCCTGGCTCACAATTCTGTTATCTTCCCTGTGTAGCCTGTCTTTCTACATAGTTGAAAGTTTGTAGAACATACTTAAAGGCATAATGTGAAGCATACACATTTTAACAACAACAAAAAACATTTTCATTATTCGGCTTTTACATTTTTTTCCTGATTTTTGCTGCAGCCACTCTTCTAATCTGCCCGAGGGAACGTCAATCAATATTTATTCCCCAACCACTCACCCATAAGTGCCAAAGAACTGCATTGATGCTAGCACTGTATGCAGAGATATCTATCACAGATCTCATCACTATTCTCCATCATCAGGTTGACCACTTGTATGGATTTTTCTGATGGCTGATTACAGTTAAAATACCACAGTTTTTATATGATGTGATGTGCTAAAAGAATCATCCACTTTGTGCACCTTCTCTGTCAGTTCTAAACAGAACACTATCCTGGTGTGTAAAATGCTCCAGATACTCCAGGTGAAAATGTGGCTTCTGTTTGCCAAGCTTTTCAGATTCCCTCAGTGAAGTGTGATTGCTTGAGAGATCTGTTGTAATACTACAGTGCCACCATCTGGTTAAAGCCAAATATCTGAACTTGCATGTAGTAAAGGGGGAAAATAACCTCTCTCTGATCTTCAAACTAATCAGCAAAGCACTGCCTATAATATAGAGTGGATTGGAACAGAGGAAACAGAATTATTCATGAGGAAACAGAATTTTTAAAAGTGAGTGAAATATCTCTATTTGCTCATTCTCCCTATTTCAAAGGTACCCATGAGACTGTGCACTCTTACACAGATAGATTTTCCATTTCTTGCCTCCAAAGAACAATCAAAAATACTTTGCATTCTTAATTATTCCTTAAAATATGAATCTTCTTAAAATTGTGCTATTTGTTTGTGAAAGCACTAGTGAAACAACAACTCTGAGCAACCACATCACAATATACTCTCATTCTAACATCAGTCAAGTAAAGCCCATTGTGACAATGATGGACTGCCTTCTACTGGTGTTAATGAGCACCTTATCTTACATGTATCATTTAAAATCTGACATTTTTACAATAATATTTTAAACTAAAGACAAATGTAATATATTAATTGACAACAGATGACGCATTCTTTTGAAATATTATCAAAATGATTTGTGCCATTCTTTGTTGGAGCCAAATATGCTGCTTTGCTTCAGAAATGTTTGAGACTGTACCCAGGAAGCAGAGTTGGTGGTATCAAGACAATCAAAATTGGATTTGTTACAGACAAAAAGGGGCATTATTTCCAATACCCAAACTTAGATAGGTTGAATATGATTTGAACAACTGAGAATAGGCAAAACTGGGTTCTTTTCCATTCAGCTTATCAAGTTACCATACAAGGCTTGTTGTGAGGAAATGATGTTGCAAGCACGTACCATCACTTGCTTCTGCACCATCACTATAAGCCCCAATCTTAAATCAAAAGCAGTTTTGGTTGCCTAAACTGATTTCTGGGGAGTGAAAATTAGTGGTGGTTTCCTGAAAGAAAGCAACAAATCAAAGGGCAGTTCTTCGTATTTTCATGTGTTACGTGAGTAGTGTTTAGAATTCAGAGAGGGGAAAGCTTGTGTACAATGTTGTCTCTGTGAGAAACACAGTTTGTAAAATAAACTTTGGAAGGCTAAGCCAGAAAGCTATCAGCTATAAAGAATCATAAGTAAAGAGGAGGAGGATTATTCTTTTTGGTGGGAAAAAAAGATGGGCAGTTGGCAGGGAACTGAGACTTAGCATTTTAACTTAACATGAAATTGTATGGAATGAAAAGGTAGAGAATTAAAAAAAAAAGGATTCTCCTTATTCTTCAAGGTATAAAGGGTAGGCTAAAATTTAAGAGAGACCGAAAAAGGCATTTATTTAGATTTATAGAATAAAATAATTTTTGTCATGAGCTTCAGGTGCATTTGCCATTAATCAAAAATGCATTACAAAACCTGACATTTCTTTATGCACATTATGTGAAATAAGACACATATACTTATTTCACATATTAATTGCTACTCACTGATAAGTTTAGCACAAGTTCCACACAAAAGTTAGCCCTAAGATACAGATGGTTATGATGTACTAGTATTTAACCCAGTCAAAAGATGTTTTTCTAGCCACCGTAATTTACAGTTATGGTAATGAACATGTATTGACACACATTCAAGATATTTAAATCCCCCGCGGATTTGCAATTCCGAAGTGTCTCATTAGCATCCCTTTTCCGGAAAGGGATGCCAATGTAGACACAGCCTAAGTGTTTAAGTTAGGTGCATTGAGGGCTGGAGGGCAGTTCTCCTGCCAGCGCTTCCTGGGCCTGGGGGAGTAATGCAGACCTCCTTGTGGCACTCTATGGATCCAGCCTGGAGGTGGCAGGGGCCATGCAGCAGTCAGCAGCTGCTCCACAGGGCAGGCTACAGTGTCAGCTGATGCCAGCCAGTTCTTCCTGCTGGAGTGCTTGCTTCCCTCCTGTGGTCATTCCACAGTATAACTCCCTCCTGCCAGACCCATCCCTTTCCATTTAATAAGAAACAATTGAATTCCAAGTACATCCCATTGTTATGGCAAAACCAAACCCTGATCTTGTTTTAAGTAGGATAAGGGGAAGCTGCATACCAGATTGGGTGGGGCCAGCTCTGATTAAATGGATTCACAGAGACAGAAGCACATTTCTAACAAACTATTTTCACAGTTTTCATGTTTATCTGAACTAGATGAGGTATGGAGGCCTCTTCCGGTCCTACCTTGATGATTCTATGATAATATAAATACAGAACTGGGGCACCTCCTATTACACTGGGTTAATTCTGAAGCGGTATCAAATCACAAATTGATGCCTTACTTGCTGCTTCTAGATTTATTCATCTCACTGAATATGTGTTCTAGACTATTTCTCCCTACACATACACATGTATTATTGCAAGCTGAATCCCATTTTGTTTTCTGCCCATATGTCTAGCATTCCTGGGTTCTTTTGTATCTTTCACTGCAACTAATATTAGTCATAAAATCTCCAAACTAGGAGGTTTTATAGAAGCTGTCTCTCTTTCTTATTCCTCAGCTAAGGATTTGAGCTCTAAGAGCAGATATTAGTACTCACCTCTTTGGCAGTCCTGTTAAACATATTCACCCAACTTAATTCATTGTCATTAATCAATATGCTTTGTTTTTTGTTCTTCAGGCAGTTTTTATCAATGCTCAGATCCCATTCAACGTAGACTACTGCTTTAAGCAATATTTTGGGACTTATGTATTGTACTGAGTCTACTCCCTGATTTCTATTCTCTCCTACTCCTCTCTGAATAAGTTGGAGAAAATAATTAGACCACAGGTTATTCCTCAGATAAGCAAGGCCCAGCTGCATATCAATAAGTGTTTATTACCATAAAAGGAAGCTGTGACGGGGTAAAGCAACCCCGTCACTCGCAAGCACCCGATGCCGCAGGCGCCGGCGGAGAGCCGCCAGGTTAGCTCCAGTTGCGCTGCCAGACGCGGGAGACGGGGCGGTAACGCGTCATCAAGATGCGCCTGGGGAAGCCAGGGAGGTCACCGGCGTGACGTGTAGGTGTCAGGCGGGGCACCCGGAAGTGGTGGAAGGAGCGCCAACGTGGAGTATATAAGAGTGCCCAAGGGAGGGAGCGGGGGAGAAGCAGGAAAGGTAATCGGGACCGAAGGGAAGGGAGAGCGCGAGGAAGGAAGAGCCGGTGGGGAAGGGCAGACTGGCCAACCCACAGTGAGGGCTACGGGCAAAGGGTAATAGCCCAACAGCGGGGTGGCATAGGCCCAGGGTAGGGTCGCGGAGCCTGAGAGCGAGTGCATTTAGGGGGAACTCCCCCTGCTTGCTACCATCGGGAGCGGAGCTCCCAGTGTCAGGACCCTGGGCTGGGGTTTGGAGTGAGGGCGGGCCTGGACCTCTACCCCGCCCGTGGAGGGCGATAGTCGCGTGGCTGACGTCACAAGCATTGTTGTACAAAGTGAACCTGTGACAGAAGCAACACTCAAAGGACAGAGGGCTCAGGGAGACAGCCATATAGTTGTATGTGAAAGACTGGAGGCAGCAGCCTGAGAACCAGTTGTAGAGGTACAGGCAGGTAGGAAACAGCCTGAGGGCAGGACAGGAAATATCAGTATCTTAACAGTATAGAAGAATACAAGGAGAGTGATATGGGCCATTACATCCCAGTGTTCATCTCTGGTGACAACCTTGCTCAAAGAGCTCAGTCTACAAGAAGCAACTCTGTCTAACTGGTACAGTTCTTGGCAGCAATCTCTTCTACTGGGTTCCATTTCTGGGGGTCAGCTGTCATGTGAGGTAGGGGGAACCTGGACTCTCCCACACCACAGGGTTTTGCTCAAAGGTCATGGGAGGCTGATCTGGCTTTGCCCATTCATGTCAGCCTCACTTTGGCTTGCCTGGGTCACTTCTTATCTCCCTCTTTACTGCAGACAGCTGTCATCTATCCCTGGGGAGTGCAGCTTTCTGAACTTCCTACCATAGTCTCAGTCTTCAGGAGATGCATCTCCCCCTTCTCCTTTCCCTGACTGGGTGTGAGATAGGTCTGGTATTTCCCTGGAGTTCCCAGAGCACATCCTTTTTGCCAACCCTTACTGAGTTGTCTGGATGCCTTTTAAACACAGCCTCCAACTTCATCACACTCAGTATGGGCAGAGGAATGAGACTTCCTGTGCCCAGAGTGGCTCCTTAACCCTGCTCTGTCCATTGATAGTATTAAATCTAAAAATGAATTCCAGTTCAGCTGTCTCCCTTTGTAATCGGGTTTTAATTTTTATTTTATTTATTTTATTTTTTTGTAGAAGGATGGCTACTTATATTACATAAGACAGTTGTAAGGTATTTGTACACCTTCCAGTCTGCTATCTCTAGTAAAGAATTTTCTTACCAGAAGTTGCTCTGCTTGCACACCAAGGAAATCAGTTAGCAGCCAACATGGGGTGCAAGCCTGGTCTTTTAGGTTATATCTACACTGCGGTGCTGGTTTGGGATACAATAGGTATCCCAAAATAGCTATCCCGCATCTTAACAGCAAGCCCGTTATTTTGAAATACAACAGTCTCACTGTTCTGACATCTCTGTAAAACTCATTCCATGAAAAGTAAGGGACATTTTGGAATAGCAGGTTATTTCAAAATATGGCGCTGTGTAGACAATGCCAAATTATGAAATAAGCTATTTTGAAATTGACTGAAAATAAGCTATGCTATTTGCATAACACAAATTGAGTACTGGTAGCTTATTTCAAGCTATGGGTGCAGTATAGATGCACCTTTACAAATAATCAGCTGAAGCATATTCAACATGAGAGTGTGCTAGCTTCACTGAACAAGTTGTGTGTTCCTGATGGAGATTTCTTATTGATAGGAATTTTGAAGAGAAAAGTAAAATGGGAAATTTCTGAATTTTCTTAGAGCTTGCTGTTCTGAGACTGGATTTGGAGAGTTAAAAGCTTTGTGGAAATTTCTCCCCGGCCTCCCAAACTTAGGCCCATATCCTGACATTTGTTCTCTACACTTGTATTCCTGGCCCATACAGAACAGGTTTGTATTTCAGGCCTTATTACTTAATGTAAAACATCTGCTATGTATGGCGCAAAATAAATAAAATCTTTTTTAAAAGCTTGATATTTTGGTGAGATTCTTTGACAGTTTAATTACAACTGAATTTGATTATTCGGAGAGGCTACACGTTAGTGGTTAACAATCTCTGTTCACCACAGGACAATAAGGATAGCATATGTGGTGTCAAGAGACCTTCTGACCTCCACCAATCAAAGGTCACAATCTGACTCACTTCACAGAAGTGAAGCATTCAGGAGCCAGGTTGTGTGTACGGTGTATATTTGTCATCATGTTCAGTGAGAAAGATATGACAACAAATAGCTGGTCGAAAGCTGTCAGGATCAGACTAAGCTTGATAGATTGCCCTAGGTTGTTTTAGTGATTCCAGTAGCAGAATTCACCCTGATATCAGATTGTATTGTAGTTAACTAGTGCACATCACTCTAGAAATGTATTCCTTCACTAATTGCTTCTTTGACCTTCTTCTTAACCAAACACTTTGATTAGAAAAATGTTCCATCATATCATTCTTTATGGCAATATAACAGCTGTCAAGTAAGAGATTTGTAAAATTATAGATTTGTAAAATTATAGTGCTACATTGTCCTGCATTTTGCTTCAACTACCCCAGACTAACACGGCTACATTTCTATCACTAAAATTATAGAGGCACCCCCAATGAGACCATAATTAAGACTGCATTGGATTTTCCATTTAAAGTAGGGTTAAATCCATTAATTCAAATAAAAATAAAAAGTCATTCTCAAAAGAGGATGCATCTGACGAAGTGGGTCTTTGCCCACGAAAGCTTATGCTCCTACACTTCAGTTAGTCTATAAGGTGCCACAGGACTCCTCGTCGCTTTCTCAAAAGAGGAAACACTTACCTAAATACTTTGCTCACTATTTTTAGAATTGTTTTGGTGGGATAGGAAATGATTCTATAAAAATCTGCAGTTTTTAAAATTTCCAAAGAAATTTTAATATTTTATACCTATAGACAGGCAAACAAAAATATATGTTATGAGGAGGCTGTACCAATTTTTAAGTGGGATGACTAGCTTGCCTTTCAGGAAACTGAAATCCCAATTCTTGCATTTTAAATAAGGAAAACACTTTCAAAAAGGAGGCCCAGTTGCTATTTACTTGGAATTCTGGAATAACTTGCCCTCAGTAACCTGTTCATCATTAAAACACCAAATGAACCTAATAGCATAAAACTTGGGTGCCAAAAAGTAGTGAAAGTTGTGCAATGTGTACAATGGAAATGAGGGACGTAGAGAGCCACTTGAAGCTCTTTAATCCTGAATTGCCTGGTCCCTTATAGGTAAAGCTGCACAAAGGGTTTTTTTTCCCCCCTAAATATGTTACACCAAACTTTGTTAAATATGAAACCATTTCTCTTTGCTTTTCTACTTTCTCAACTCAATTTTTTTCCATTCTCCCTATGTTTATTTTTCTCTGGGATAGAAAAGAAAACTCTATATCAAAGTTTTCTACCCATCTTCCCCCTTTCATTTTAGTGCATTCATTTTTCCTATATCTACCCTTTTCCCACAGCCATTTTATCAACCCTTCACTGAAACCTCAGATTTATGTTTTAAAACTGTATATAGTTTTATGGTAAAAGTTTCATCTTATTGTAACTGGAGTGAAAACTATGCATTTGAGTGAGACTTCAAGACTTCTAACATGGGCTATATAGATTGTTATTTTGAAAGTAAAAGGGCCTTTCTGGTAGAAGAGAGCATCTTGTATTTAAATATCATGATTATATGGTAAAACATGTGATCTGAAGTTAATCTATACGTGGATCTTAGCTAACCTGGTGATTTCCTTTAAATTTTTTACATTGATTAAAAAGGCACTTAAGTAACTTTATCTGTAAAAGTAGCATACTGCGTGCAGGCATATAATTGTAAGATACAGCTTTTTTTTAAATCCTGAAATCATATATATCATGAAATCATTTACAGTTCTGGGCCCCCCACTATAGAAAGGATGTGGACACATTGGAGAGGGTCCAGCGGCGGGTGACCAAAATGATTGGGGGGCTGGAGCGCATGACCTATGAGGAGAGACTGAGGGTAGGCCTACACTACAAAGTTAATTCGAACTAACGGACATTAGTTCAAATTAACTTTGATAGGCGCTACACACGCGCTCCGCTAGTTCGAACTTAATTCGAACTAGCAGAGTGCTTAGTTCGAACTAGGTAAACCTCATTCTACGAGGACTAAGCCTAGTTCGAACTTACTAGTTCGAATTAAGGGGTGTGTAGCCCCTTAATTCGAACTAGTGGGAGGCTAGCCCTCCCCAGCTTTCCCTGGTGGCCACTCTGGGCACCACCAGGGAAACTCTATTGCCCCCCCTCCCGGCCCCGGACCTCTTAAAGGGGCATGGGCTGGCTACGATGCCCGTGCCAGGTGCAAGCCTGCCAGCACCCAGCGAGCAGACCCTGCACCTGGCACGGCTCGAGCCAGCCACCCGATGCCCCCCAGCCCTCCCCCTCTTCCCGGGACCAGGCTGGCGGCTCCCAGGAGCTTGCCTGGGACCGCAAGATGCAGGCACCCGCCTGGGCTAGTGCGGACATCGTGGAACTCGTCCACAACCTCTGCACTAGGCACAGGAAAGTGGCCGTCTAGGGCAGGATAACTGCCAGCCTGGCCACCCAGGAGCAGGTGTGCATGAAAATCAAGGTGGTCCACTGAGACCCCCGACCCTGAGCTTACAATGGCCATACTGGGTCAGACCAAAGGTCCATATAGCCCAGTAGCCTGTCTGCCGACAGTGGCCAACCCTAGGGACCCTGGAGGGGATGGACCGACGACAGTGACCAAGCCATTTGTCTCGTGCCATCCCTCTCCAGCCTTCCACAAACTTTGGGCAGGCACACCACTCCTACCCCCTGGCTAATACCACTCCATTGACCCAACCTCCATGACTTTATCTCACTTCTCTTTAAACTCTGTTCTAGTTCTAGCCTTCACAGCCTCCTGCAGCAAGGAGTTCCACAGGTTGACCCTTTGCTTTGTGAAGAACAACTTTCTGTTACTAGTTTGAAGCCTGCTACCCATTCCTTTCCTTTGGTGTCCTCTAGTCCTTCTAGTATGGGAACTAATGAAGAACTTTTCTTTATGCACCCTCTCCACCCCACTCATGCTTTTATAGACCTATCATATCCCCCCTCCATCTCCTCTTTTCTAAGCTGAAAAGTCCCAGTCTTTTTAGCCTCTCTTCATATGGGACCTGTTCCAAACCCCTGATCATTTTAGTTGCCCTCCCCTCTCCCACCCTCTCTCTTCCCCTCTACCATCTCCTTTTCCCAGTCTCCCCCAGTTTTGTTCAATAAAGAGAGATTCTATTTTTGAACACAATTGTTCTTTATTTAGTACATCAGGAAGGGGGGCTAGGGAGGGGTAAGTGGAAGGAGGTGAGAGAGGACTGGGGTACGAGCCCCCGATGGGGAGGACTGGGCTGGCTCTGCGGGCTTCTGGGGGTGGAAGCTCTCCTGCAGCCCCCCAATTGGCCCCTCTCCCCAGATGGCAGCCTGCGGCAAGTGCAGCCGGGCTGATGGCCGAGTGCTGTGATGTGCCCATTGTGGGTACTCCGGGCAATCCAAGCCAAGACTGCTTTGCAAGCGGGGCACCCCTGAGAACTGTCTGTCCGGGGTGGGGGTCGGGTCCCTTTAAGCACAGCCCTCGGCTAGCCTGAGGCAGCAGCTCCACACTCTAAGTCCTCATCTGATGCCCTGCTGGCACTGCTTCCGGCCATCCTTAACCCCAGTTCAGGGTCCACTTAATGTGGACATGCTAGTTCAAATTAGCAAAACGCTAATTCGAACTAGTTTTTTAGTCTGGATCCGTTAGTTCGAATTAGCTTAGTTCGAATTAACTAATTTGAACTAAGTTAGTTCGAATTAGCTCTGTAGTGTAGACATACCCTGAGGGATTTGAGTTTATAGTCTGCAGAAGCGAAGAGTTAGGGGGATTTGATAGCAGCCTTCAACTTCCTGAAGGGAGGTTCCAAAGAGAATGGAGAAAGGCTGTTCACAGTAGTGACATATGCCAGAACAAGGAGCAATGGTCTCAAGCTACAGTGGGGGAGGTCTAGGTTGGATATTAGGAAAAACTATTTCACTAGGAGGGTGGTGAAGCACTGGAATGGGTTACCTAGGGAGGTGGTGGAATCTCCAATACCTAGAGGTTTTTAAGTCTCAGCTTGACAAAGCCCTGGCTGGGTTGATTTAGTTGGGATTGGCCCTGCCTTGGGTAGGGGGCTGGACTTCATGACCTCCTGAGGTCTCTTCCAGCTCTATGATAACATATTTTCTGATGCTTTATGTTTTTCTTTAAGCTTTGTCAAACTTTGTAGTCATGCGAAACTGTATATATAAACAGCACAAGCAAAGCACATTTCTGAGATTCAGCTCTGCAGAATGCATATATCTCTTCAGAAGAGAGGCCTTAAATGATTGTAATGTGTACTACAGGGCATTTCATGGGATACCAAGTGGACCTAGCTGTACCCTGTAAGAGTCATATGAATCTTATAAAGCTTTTGTAAGTGCTGACCCATGCCACTGTGCAATTCCATGTGTGTTGTGGTTGTCTTGTAATCCCATTCACAGTGAAGAAAGCTTTTTAGCAACTCTGTTCTTGAGCCACTAGGGATTGTTTTATTAATTTCCTCTGTGCAAAATGTTTACCTTTGTGCAATGCAATCACCGATTGCTTTCTCAGCTCAAGGAACCTTTTGCAATTTTAATGAAGAAGCTCTTTATAGGTTCTTACTGTGTCAGTTCATTAATCTCAAAAAAGAAAAAAAAAGTAACAATTTTGATTATTTCCCTTTGTGATAATTACTGGGATGCTACTTCGGTTGCTCTTATAGTTATACAGTTAAAGTCAAGCTGCAGACAAGAGTCTATAATATTGCTGTTATGTGTGCAGGATATGTACATTAACACTTATATTTACATAACCCCAACACTGGATGAATTTGAAATGAATCATGTGCATAAAATGTGAAAAGTACACAACAAAGGTTCCTATTCAGTGGAGACTTCCACTCATACTTAGTTTTACACATAATTAATCTTACTGAAGTCACACATGGTACAAAACATTTAAAATCCTAAATTCACCGCTATAAATCTATTATACCTTCAAATTGTTCTATGGGACTAGAACTGGCATAAAGTCAAGTGCACATGCACACTTTTTTGCTGGACCAGGTACTAAAACATAAATTAAACATAATTAATATTTTCCCATTAAAAATGCCATTTATTTCAGTATTTCAGAAGTGTTCACTGCATTTGGAAGCATTTAAAGGTATATCACTTGTATTTATTGAACTCTTAACTTTATCCATTCATAAATCAAGTAGGAAGAGAAGGAAGAAGGGATTGTATAAAGTTCTTCATTATACACTATGGGTACGTCTAGACTACAGGCTTTTGTCAACAGAAGTTTTGTCAACAGATACTGTCGACAAAGCTTCTGTCGACAAAGAATGTCTAGACTACAGCCAGTTCTGTCGACAAAGCAAGCTGCTTTGTCGACAAAACCCTGTAGTCTAGACACAACCCTAGATGCAACAACACCTTCTGTCGACAGAACTCTGTCGACAAAAGGCGTTATGCCTCGTAAAATGAGGTTTACCAGCGTCGACAAAACTGCTGAGTTCTGCCGACGTTATGTCGACAGAACTCAGCGGTAGTGTAGATGCAGGTATAGTTTTGTCGACAAAACTCTGTAGTCTAGACACACCTATGGTTGTAGCCAGTGCCCCATATAACATTTTCCATCCATGTGCAGAATACATTTTGTTATGTGAATCAAGGCATGTGTGGATGTGCACGGTTATGGGAGCTGTCTAATCAGCAGGGCAGCCTTTGAATTTCACCTAGGAGGCCATTTCAAGTGCTCAGCTTACAGGGAACACGGGTTGTAGCCATGTTGGTCCAAGGATATTAGAGAGACAAAGTAGATAAGGTAATACCTGTTATTGAACCAACTTCTCCTAGTGAGAGAGACATGCTTTTAAGCTTAAACACAGGTTTTCTACAGATTGATAGTCCTTCAGTAAGAGTGTTGTGGCCAAATAGAGTGGGCCTGCATGGGTTCCCTTTTTTGTGTATTTTGGGAAGCATGTATAATAGGCCTAAGCAAAATACCCTTCATGGTCTGGCAGGGAACCTCAGGCAGACTCCCTGCCCATCTCCTCTCCCCCTTCCTTCCCCCCCGCATGATGCTGAGAAAAGCTACAGTAGGGCTCTGTTTGAACAGCTGAGACCCTGGGGGAGCAGGGAGAGGCTTCATGAATTGCTCCTGCCCCCAGCACATGGCTAGCACAACAAAATGAGAGATTTAATTATTTTTAATGGAAATGGAATGAAAATTTCACCAACAAAGCAGATAAAGATAAACATAGAGGGGATTTTCCCTTTTCCAAGGAATTTTTAGTGACCATGATCACCGAGGATAAAAAAAAATTGTATAACTACAATAAACCTGACTGTTGTAACTATGGACCTATTCTTATGCACATGTAGCTTGTTCATCTTTAAGTACTAAAGTATTAATTTTCTTTGGTCTTCTATTTTCATGTAAAAGTGCTTTTTTAGAAAGACTGGAGCTAGAAAGCAAATTATGCCATCATTTCACCATGTTTCAATTCTTCATATGTAAATTTCATTAAAACAGATATTTTTCTACTTTTTATAGTGATTACATTTTCATTACAACATACTACCTTCTTATCAAAAAACACAAAAGATTCCATCTATTCAGTGAGGGAACATTTTATGTGATACTAAGATGTAGCGATCACTTCTTCTATAACAGCCCAAGAATTATTCTTAATATGACACCAGAATTGTCTTAATATTAAAATGTATGGTCATGGACAATACACTGAAGACTCATTGCTTTAATGGTCATTTCACTGTATTGTGTTACCAAGGACTCTTCATTTACATAAATAACTGCCTGTAGTTTTCTTAAATATTATCTCAATATAAAATCTAACCCTTGGTAGAAATAAAATTCATAATCTTGTAGGATGAAGAATACATGATTAATAATTGTCTTTTGATGTGTAAATTGTTAAGAATTTACAACTACGGTTTATATGGTAGTCATTAAAATTACACTAACCTTGTTTAAGGTGAAAAGATTAGAAGAGAAATTTATTCAAAGATTGAATCACTGTATTACACTGAAAAAAAGTGATATTTAGAATCTACACAGTGCTATCTGTATGCATGATGCTTTCCAATGTGTTAAAGATTCCTTTATATCTAAGGGTCTGATCCAACTTCCCCTAAAATCAATGGGAGTCTTTTTCTTTACTTTGAGACAAGATTGATAGATATATAATATAAAATTGGATATAGCAGAGAAAAGGATAATTAAGTTTGCTACATTTAACCAGTGTATTATGGCCAAGTTTTAATTTAAAAAAAAAAACCCTGTCACAGCACACTAAATTGTTCTGTGAGACTCAGAAGTGTGACATAAGTAGTTCACAGCTAGTTTTTGTGCTCTGGCTGCAGCCCACTCCACAGCTATGAGGCCCTAGGAAGCTCTCCTCCCTGGTTCCTGTCCCTTTTCCTAGCTCTCTGCCTTTTTGTACACACGCTTATGCATACACAGATAACATACACACAGCATACACATTCCCATTAGGATGCAGCAAATAACAAGTACACAGAAGTAAATATCATATTTCTAATGGTTTTTCAGTATCGATAGTCCCAGTGTCCGACTCTTAAAACAGAACCAGCACAACCTGGTCTCTGATTGTGTTCGCCATGGCATCACAGTATAAAGCAAGAACAGATTTTATTTTCAAGTGTGTCCAACCTCTACCCATCTGCTAAAGTTTTCAACAAGGTTGCCAAACAGTTCTCAACATAATGGTTTTAGGACATGGACACTTTATTACTATGAATTGGACTGAGAAAACAATCCACTAACAGCTCTTGGATACTAACAACTTCCAGTAACTACCAGTTAGAGTTAAATTTCAATTAATAATCCCAAAGGGTATGTCTACACTATGGAGAAGATTGACCCTCTGGAGGTCGGCCTTCTAGCATTCGATTTAGCAGATCTTGGGTAGACCCCCCCCCCCCAAAATCAAATACTGAGGGCAGTCCCCGCTGGCATCCTGTACTCCTTATTCTGTGAGGAATATGGGAAGCCGACAGGAGAGTGTGCTCCCGTCAGCCTCCCACAGTGTGGACGTTGCAGTATCTCAGCTTAAGACAAGCCAAATCCAGCTATGCATTTTGTGTAGCTGGATGGTGTACCTTAAGCCGACCTGCCTGGGCTAGTGTAGACCAGGCCAAAGTAAAAAACCTCTATATCACACTAACAACCTACTGAGGTATCCAGTTCTCCATATTAGCATTTCTTCAATGGATAAGACATCAATAACTCCTTCAATAGAAAATACCTTGGTTGTAACTGTAGACTACAGCAGTTCTATACTCTGTGGACTGAGTATTTACACATAGTGTTTTGATTAAATCAAAAGAGGCTTTAGTATCAAATCAGTTAAGATTTAAGTATGTTTATTTGACATGTGTACTTAATAATTTGCATATTAACATGTTGACACATTAACACAAGAAATTCGGAGTTGGATTTTTAACTTAGCTAGAGTAATTCAGAGCTCTACATAGGTTCATTTTCTTCAATTGGTTAAATGTTAAGTAGGATGTGAAACTACAGAAATTGGTTACCTAGACCTTTAATCAGTTTTGAGATATGAATATTGGCTCTGTGGAGATGTCAGCTGCAGTGGAATCCATTTAAATCATACACTGGTGAACAAAATCAGTTCATTAATCCTTCCTGACAGATTAATTTCATTCTATTTCTAAGATGTCAGAACATGGAACAAATAATCAGAAACATTTAAATCAAATACACCAAATCAAGACTAATTGAATATGTTTCATGTATGTCAATAACTAGATCAATTTTTCAAAACTTAATAGGAAGGCTTATTAAACTATAAAAAATATACCCTCATTGGTCTTGAAGGGCAGGAAAAAGGTTGACACCGCAATTTTACTTTTAGTAAAATGTATTCCTGAAAAGTGACAATGTTCATAATATAGCCGTGCACACAGTCCAATACACACATATAAATCATTCATATTATAGAAATATATAATACCATCTACATACCTTATATGAAAGAAAGGGATTTTTGTACTGATATTGGTATTCCATAAATTAAGTGCTTCTGAATATACACATTCTATTTAAATATCTTGTATCATGGAATTGGATGGGAGGGGGAGACATATATTTATCCCTTAACCATTATTTCAGCTAAATATACTTTGTCTGTCTAAGCAAATGTGGCCAGATATTAAGTTACACTGAAGATCAACGGCCAATAGAAAGCAGAATAGAACATAAATTTACAAATGGCTAATTTTGAACTTTGGATTTGATGTAATAATTCTTCTGTTACTGACTCACTGTAGGCAAATGGAAATAAAGAACGTATTCTAAGAGGCTGGCTAAGACAGGGACATTTTCTAAAATACTCCCACATTGTTTATTCTCCAAGTCTACCAGTACTACCAATGTTGAGATGGGTTGCCAGCCATTGAAGACATTAGACTAGGTCTGAGCAGAGCTGGATGACACAGTCATACAAAAGCCCATAGCAGCAGGTGATTCTTCTAAAGCAGAAGAGTTGCTACCATGCATGGAGTTGGACTAGTATGAGCAGAAGTGAAAATTTGGTAGAAATATTATCAGATACACAGATTAAATTAATCTCTATGCTGATACCCAACCAAACTCTTTTATACTGCTGAAATTGTCTTGCTGTAGCATTTAACTGGAACTCATGTAGCACTGCTGACTTTGACTCCAGTATAGTAGGTCCAAGTAATCTCACCCTGAAGAAATGCTCAATTTAAATTAATCAAGTAATCTCTTGATTTGTAATGACTGATTTCAGATTACTGTTCCTTCTATAGCAACCCAATAGCTTTCCAAAAGTTCTTGTGTTTTTAAATCCGAAGAAGCCTTCCTAATTCAAATGGGCTTTTTAAAAAAGGAAAATCAAACAACTTTGTGATTTCATTCCTGCTTCACTTCACATATTTGTCTTTAAGGAATGGAGACCTTATTGAAACATCTTACCAGCAATACCAATTTTAGCTGAAAATAACACTATACATTTTATACTGGGTTATGGTTTGCAATCTAATCTTTGTGTCCTTTAATTGACAATGCAAAGTTCTGGATTGCACATTTCACCTTGTTTTGCACTTCATTCACTTATATCAATCAAATTGTATTACATTATGTGAAGTAATTTAAGGCAGCATTGAAACTGAACAGACAAAAGAGGCAATAATGCAACGTAACCTGTCACAGTTTCTAATTTATGGGTATAATAATAACGAACACTTGAATACTGACTTCTATTTGAGGATCTCAGTGGGTTTCAGAAATGAATGAATGCATCCTGATAACCACCATTTTAAATAGAAACTATCTCTGAAAACTGAGGGATAGAGTCAAAATTCAATAAGAAATCGGACACACAACCATGATGAGAACCTAGAGAACTTTGGTCTCAGTCTAGAGCCCTAACTAGATGAACGTCTCTTCACAAATTCTGATGTTTGTTTTGCGGGATAATTACAACATCCATGTAATGCTTCTAAGCTTGAGGTACTGATTTGTACTCTACATTTAAGACAAGTGTTATCACTTTTTATCTGGGAATATACAGTATACAGAAACACACCCCATGCATGTACACAAACACTGATAAAAAGAAGTATATGAACATTCATCTCTAATATCTAAAATTATGTTCTCTTCATTTTTAAAGACATTTTTATATAGCTGAACAGATTTGGGGTTAATGACATTTCGTGTTCATGGTGATATTGCATAGTATCAGCTATATTACAGTACAGCCCTGACATTGTTCTATTTTTTTCAACTTGTTGCAACTTACATAGCATACTGCAGATTTTGATGGAGCATCACATGAAAGTACTCTGGCAAATAATATGCCAAGTCAAATACTAAAATAACCTACTGTCTCCTAAAAGGAATAATGGCATATTATCAGAGATCTGCTATAGCTGCATCCCCAAAACTCACTAGTGGCCGTGTCTAGACTGGCCAGTTTCTCCAGAAAATCAGCCGCTTTTCAGGAAAAACTTGCCAGCTTCTACACTGGCCACTTGAATTTCCGCAAAAGCACTGACTTCCTACTGTAAGAAATCAGTGCTTTTTGTGGAAATACTATGTTGCTCCCGTTCAGGCAAAAGTCCCTTTTCTGCAAAACTTTTGCGCAAAAGGGCCAGTGTAGACAGCTGAGATTTGTTTTCCGCAAAAAAACACATCTAGATTGGCCACGGACGCTTTTCTGCAAAAAGTGCTTTTGCGGAAAAGCGTCCGTGCCAATCTAGACGCTCTGTTCCGAAAATGCTTTTAATAGAAAACTTTTCTGTTAAAAGCATTTCCGGAAAATCATGCCAGTCTAGACGTATCCCATCAGTTTAGGATTAAATAAAGACTGTGAATGGCTAGCCAACTACAAAAGCAGTTTCTCCTCTCTTGGGCTACGTCTACACTCGCGGCTTCTTGTGCAAGTACGGACGTTCTTGCACAAGAATCTGCAGAGGGTCCACACTGCCCACCTGCTCTTGCACAAGTAAATTTACAGTACGGCGTGGTAAGAGGGGTCTCCTTGTGCAAGAGCTACGCTCTTTTTTGACAGGTGTAAGCCCTCTTGCGCAGGAGCTCTTGCGCAAGAGGGCACCATGGACGCTCAGCAGGGATTTCTTGCGCAAGAAAGCCCTATGGCTAAAATGGCTATCAGCTCGCACATGGCACAGCTCACACATGGCACAGCTCGCACATGGCAGTGTGGACGTTTTCTTGCGCAAGACTTCTTGCACAAGAACACTTGCACAAGATGTTCTTGCGCAAGAAGCTGCGAGTGTAGACATAGCTTTGGTGTTCACACTTCCACATCAGCTGCTAGAAGTGGGCCTCATCCTCCCTGACTGAATTGACCTCTATTGGTTTAGAAAACATAGGAAAATAAAAGGAATCCCCGGTTTAAAGGAGAGTCTGATTGATTTCACTAGAACTATTCAATAGTGGACAGCAGAGGAAAGGACATGAACTATCAATTTCAGTCTGCAATAGCCTGGATCCCCAGCTCTGCAGCAGTCTGCTAGGCAAGCAGCCAAAAATCCTGAGGAGCATATTTTATTTCTGAAGAATCAAACTTTTGTATTTCCACAACAAAACAGTTGTTCCATGAAAAATTCTGTTTTTGATATTGCACACTGCTTCAAGATGCAAAATGGTTTCAAAACCTCATATTTCCCACAGAACCAAAATTGTGTTTTCTGGCCAGCTTGATTTAATTCTTCAAAATAGAAGTAATGAAACCACTGAGACCACCAACTTCTGCTCATCATTTAATGTTTTTTCTAAATAAGTACATCAAGAAAATGAGAGCTGCGTGAATCATGGTAAGAAAGTCCAAGAGTGCAAATGAAATTATGTGGTTTTAAAACATTGGGTGGTGGTTTTTTGGGATTAATGGGTTCTAAGTAGTATTTTCTTGTTGTGCTCTGCCCCTGGGTCTGACCACTAGTTCAGACCTTGCCATTATGGGCCCTGCCACAAATGTTGAAATGCTTATGGAATCACAGATTGGAATTTTAGCAAATTTCCTACTAACGGAGTAGGGAGTAGGTTAAAGTTAGTCCTTTGTAAAGTGTACTAAAGGCATTCCCAGTCTTTACTCATTGAAATCTAAATATTTCAAATTATTAATGAATAAAAAGAAAAGCTGATAAAACTTATTAAACACAGCACTGAAACAGCAGCATCCTTAAGCACATCCTTCAAGCAGATGAGCAATTTGTTTACATAAATTGGATTTTGAGTATATGAATAAGAGCCAATATGTAAACATGTTAAGAATGAGGTTTAGTAACATGCAGATTTTGTGTCAAATCTTTGTCTCATTAAAGTTACCAGAAGAATTCACATTGACTTTAGCAGAACTAAAGTTTGGGGATAGTTCCTGCACAGCTTTACCTGTTTAAGTAACATTTACACTTTTTGATAGCCTATTGACTTTCAAGTTGTAGATGTTTAAAAGTAATATTTGGTAAGATATTGCTAAATAGATAGTGTGTAGAATTGTTAGTCCGTCTGCAGTCAAAGTTGAAACTGATTTCCCATTAGGTCCCCAGTCTAACATCACTTTTGAGCACAATATTGTCATTCATTATGCTCCCAAGCCTCCTTTGGTTTTTGGCTGATAGACAGGAAATAGGATGCTTATTTGCCTAGATATAACTTCTACTTGGCTTCTGGGTAAAAGGATGCTAACTAGGTGACCAGTCTAAATTAGGTGGGGCTAAAGCATGGGAAGAATTGTGTGGTAGTGGAAACTACTTATTTGTGTTAAGTGTTGATTCATTTTTTAATGGTTGGAATTGGAAGTTTTTTTATAAAGTAACTTTTTCCCATGGAGGACTCCATCAAAAGAGTTTCAGAAACCTTAGTTCTTCCTTAAAGCTGTTTGTATTCGTGTTTTGTAGATATATATCAATAAAAAAATTGCAGGGCCAATAGTGGTATAAAAATAAAATAAGTATTAGCTCTTGCAACAGATAGTACGTCAAAGTTTAAAGTGCTGTAAATCATTAAGTCCCATAGCATAGAGGTCAGAAAGCTGTAAGTCATGAAACATGGACACCCGGTTGATCATTACCAAATATTCTTGAAAGAAAATTATAATGTTGAGCTAAATAGAAATCCATATTTATAGGAAAAAGTATAGTAGTGGGTCACTATTCAGCAAAGGAAATCTGGTAAATAGTTGATAAAGATCACTTGAGGTCAGCATGCAGAATTCAGATTGCAAAATGTCTCCCCAAACCACAATGATTCGCTTGATGTTTGTGTTTGTCTAGTTCATCAGGATGAATTGTGTGAGTGGTATAACTCTTCTAAGCTCACGAAGGCAAACAATTTAATTAATCACAATACCATGGACAAAATGCTAGGAAACATTTCCATAAGCTGCCCAAATTTTCTATGTTCATTTATTGAGCACATTACAATAATTCAGTGGTATGAATCATGTTTCAGTGTTCTGAAATCATAAAACTGTGCTCTTCTGAAGAAAGCTTGTACTTAAGCAATTACAATTGAGTTATTAATTACTAGCATATTTACCCAGGTCCTTTAGGGTGGGGGGGGGGGTAAAGAAGGCTAGGGGTCAAGAGCATATTCTCCCTCCCCCAGTACCCCAGTACTCCAGTACCCCAGGTCATGTTCTCCCCCACCCCCAGCCAAACCAGGGCCTGTTCTTTCCCCCCTCAGGCTACCCCCAGCTGGCCTGAGGCTTGTTCTTCCCCACTCAGGCCACCATTCCAGTCCACCTCACATCCCTTGGAACAGCAGCCCCTCCCTTTGCATGTTATGGAAAACTCTCTTTTTCCCAGGGCTTCCAGTTCTCCTGGCACAACCAAATCCTGACCTTGCTTTAAGTTAGGAGAAGAGGAAGCTGCATACCAAATTTGGAGGCCCTAGCTCTTATTGTTTAGCAGGAGTTCTTGAACAAATGGACCTGCAGACATACAAAAGACAGACACTCTCTCTCACACACACACACACACATATATATATATATATATATATATATATATATATATATATATATATATATGCGCCAGTTGCTGGCAGCTAGTCTAGGGCCGCCCCTGAGCAGAAGTAAGGGTAGCAGTACTGCAACTTCCCACTCTCCCCCTCCCCCCCCCCAATAAACCTGCAACTCCTCCACAACTCCTTTTTGGGTCAGGACCCCTACAATTACAACACCACGAAATTTCAGATTTAAAGAACTGAAATAATAAAATTTACAGTTTTTAAAATCCTATGACCGTTAGATTTACCAAAATGGACCATGAATTTGGAAAGGCCCTAATAATATCAGTTAGAACACTCTTTCTGCTGCTCTAACTCATGCTAGAGTACCCAGGGTTTTCAGAACCTTCTGTAGTGGTAACTTATCTGTTTTGTTCCAGGTAGTGTCAGGAATAAATAAATAGGAACACAGCAATTCCATCTAATGAAAGATTAATGCAAGTAAGCTCTAAAACTGCAGTTTATTAGATTTAAACACACAGAGACCTAAGTACTAGGTTTAAAACAGGCCAGATATTTACTTAACATATGAATGCTAATAAGTAATCAACATCAGGTTGAACACCTCCCTGAAGAAGCATAAAGAGCTTCAAAAAGATCTCACCAAGCTAAATGATTGGTCAACAAAATGGCAAATGAAATTTAATGTTGATAAATGTAAAGTAATGTACATTTGGAAAAAAATAATTGAACTATACATGCATAATGTATAGGGGACTAATTTAGCTACAACTGCTCAAGAGAGAGATATCTTGGAGTCATTGTGGATAGTTCTCTGAAAACATCCACTCAGTGTGGAATCATTTAAGAAGGGATAGAGAAGAGAATAAGACAGAGAATATCTTATTTCCTCTGTATAAAACCATGGTATGCCCACATCTTGAATACTGCGTCCAGATGTGGTTGCCTCATTTCAAAAAAGATATATTGGCATTGGAAAAGGTTCAGAAAAGGGCAGCCAAAATAATGAGGGGTTTAGAATGGGTCCCATATAAAAAAAGATAAAAAAAAAAGACTGGGACTTTTCAGCTTAGAAAAGAGGAGACTAAGGAGGGATATGATAGAGGTCTATAAAATCAAGACTAATGTGGAAAAAGTGAATAAGGAAAAGTTATTTACTTGTTCCCACAACATAAGAACTAGGGATCACCAAATGAAATGGATAGATAGCAGATTTAAAACAAACAAAAGGAAGTTTAAGGTACAACCGCATCTGCTCCAACCCCTCAGGCAGAGACCAACACCTACAAGAGCTTCACCAAGCATTCCTGAAACTACAATACCCGCATGAGAAAGTGAGGAAACAGACTAACAGAGCCAGACATGTACCCAGAAGCCTCCTACTACAAGACAAGCCCAAGAAAGAAACCAACAGAACACCACTTGCCATCACCTACAGTCTTCAGCTAAAACCTCTCCAACACACCATCAGTGATCTACAACCCATCCTGGACAATGATCACTCACTTTCACAGGCCTGGACGGCAGGCCAGTCCTTGCCCACAGACAACTTGACAACCGGACGCAAATTCTCACCAACAACTATACACCGCAGCACAGTAATTCTAACTCAGGAACCAATCCATGCAACAAACCTCAGTGCCAGCTCTGCCCTCATATCTACACCAGCGACACCATCACACGACCTAACCAGATCAGCCACACCATCACTGGTTCATTCACCTGCACATCTACCAATATAATATATGCCATCATGTGCCAGCAATGCTCCTCTGCTATATACATCAGCCAAACTGGACTGTCCCTACGTAAAAGAATAAATGGACACAAATCAGATATTAGGAATGCAATATACAAAAACCTGTAGGAAAACACTTCAGTCTCCCTGGACACACAGTAGCAGATTTAAAGGTAGCTATCCTGGAGCAAAAAAACTTCAAGACCAGACTTCAAAGAGAAACTGCTGATCTACAGTTCATCTGCAAATTTGACACCATCAGTTTAGGATTAAACAAAGACTGTGAAGGGCTAGCCAAGTTCAAAAGCAGTTTCTCCTCTCTTGGTGTTCACACCTCCACATCAGCTGCTAGAAGTAGGCCTCATCCTCCTTGACTGAATTAACCTCGTTATCTCTAGCCTTATTCTGGCCTGCAGATTTATACCTGCCTCTGGAAATTTCCACTACATTCATTTGATGAAGTGGGTCTTTGCCCATGAAAGCTTATGCTCCAATACATCTGTTAGTCTATAAGGTGCCACACGACTCCTTGTCACTTAAACAAAAGGAAATTTTTGTTCATGCAGTACACAGTCAACCTGTGGAACTCCTGGTAGAGGATGTTGTAAAGATCAGGACTTTAACAGGGTTCAAAAAAGAACTAGATAAATTTATGGAGGTTAGGTCCATCAATGGCAATTAGGATGGGTAGGAATGTTGTCCCTAGCCTCTGTTTGTCAGAGGCTGGAAGTGGGTGACAGGAGAGGGGTCACCTGATGATTCCTTGTTCTGTTCACTCCCTGTGGAGGGAATTTTGGTCTGACCCAGTATGATTGTTCTTATGTTCTTATGTAAAGGTGTCGGGGAAATTTTTCTTACGATGGCTTCAGAGGATTGCTTCAAAGTATGCTGTTAGCTAATCTTTTATAACTCATTTCTACAAAACATATTGTCATAGTGAATCCTTCTAAATCATCACTTTTACTAACTTTTAATAAATTACTTTATCAATTAACTATCCTAACAGTCTTAATAATATTTCTATATCAGTGTTTCTTAAACTGTGCCGCAGAGAACAACAGAGTTCAAAATGGTCACCCTTAAAGGGGCAGGCGACCTTTTTTTTTCCCTCAATAACTTCTCCCCGGATCCTTTTGGGGTTGGTTTTTTTTTTTTTTTTTCTGGTCAATAACTTTTTTTTGATCAACAAAAAATCCTTAGTGTCCCTCATACAAAAAAAATATTGTTTTGTGTTCCTCGGTCTTAAAAAGTTTAAGAAACACTGTTCTATATCAAAGATGCCCAAATCCAAAGTTTCCATCCATCAAGGTTTTCAGTCTCAGTTGTTCACTTTGCTGTCCCCTCTTCCAACTCTGATTAGCAGAAATTGCCAGCTAGTTTTGGCCTTGCCTCTAAAAGCCTGCTTTCAAATTAACCCTCAACTGTGTGGTGTTCCATTTGATTAATTCACAGAGGCAGAATGAACATAATATGGTTGCAATTATCTTAATCACATTCTAGTGTACATCCCACCCTCAAATTCAGGGCAACCTTGGACCAAACCAATGTAGAACTGGGATGATGCCAATAGTGGTTCTCAACCTAAAATTTCATATTACCGATGACTTTTTTTTATACTGCTTTATACAATATATACTGGAAAGTAAGTACAATATTTATATTCTAATTGATTTATAGTTATATGGTAAAAATAAGAAAGTAAGCAATTTTTTCATAATAGTGTTCTGTGACACTTGTATTTTTATATCTAATTTTATAAGCAAGTAGTTTTTAAATGAGGTGAAACTTGGGGACACTCAAGACAAATCTGACTCCTGAAAGGGGCACAGTAGTCTAGAAAGGTTGAGAGCTACTGACTTATGTTACTGTTGCCCCTTGACAACAGTATTTGGGGCATTATTTGGGGCATTACTAGATTGTTTCTCTTAGGAGGAGTAATTGATTCTGAATGCAATGCTGTTTAGCTACAAAAAGGTACCCAAAGTCCTGTTTCTGTGACCGCTGGCCAGGAACTGCCCAGTTTCCTTGTTTAAAAACCCCAGCTTGTTTTCCAGCCAGTCCTGTGCTTCAGAATGTTCTGTCTGTGCTCCTTTTCATGGCTCGCTACAATATCAACTGCTTCACTAGCTTTATCCTGGCTTTCTGGTACCTTCTGACTCTTTTACGCTTACACACAAAGCCAATCAAAGCCCCATACCCTGTGTTTCTAATCAGTCTCCAATCCATATTGGCTTCTGTAGTGAGGCAGTGGGCTTTCTTCTGACCTAGTAACATCCTACTTGCTGAGGAGACTGTGCCTATGGCGGATGAGCTGGCACTGCCATAGGATCGAGAGTCTTGGGTGCTAGCTCTGCCCTCTGTCAAGGGCTCAGCACCTACTTGAGTCCTGGGTGTTCGATCTGACACTGCATCCAGAGCTCAGAATGAATTGATTTGGGGTTTGTTCTACTCTTGCCTAAATGCCTCAGTGTTGAGGGAATCCAGGGTACAATGTCCCTTCTTCAAGGGCCCAACCTCCAGAGACTACTGTGTTTGCAGTGTCTCTGCCTAACAGGCCTCAAAGTTCAGAGACTGCCGCACTTATGGTGACCCAGTTTAAAGGGCCCAGAACCTAAACAATACTGTGGTGGCCGCTTTATCCATGCCCAGGGCTAGCGCCAACAGACTCTAGGGAGGCCCCATTCCTGATGAAGGGGCCAGAATCCATTGAATTTTGGGGATGGAGGGTTAGTTCTCTGGACCAACTGGGATACCAACATCTCTTTGTGAGTTCCCCTAGAAATGAGGCAGGGATCCCTATTGCATAGTGCAGGACAATGTAGCACTTTAAAGACTAACAAGATGGTTTATTAGATGATGAGCTTTCGTGGGCCAGACCCACTTCCTCAGATCAAATAGTGGAAGAAAGTAGTCACAACCATATATACCAAAGGATACAATTTAAAAAAATGAACAAATATGAAAAGGACAAATCACATTGCAGAACAGAAGGGGGATGCGGGGGGGTGGGAAGGGGGAGGAAGGAAGGTAAGTGTCTGTGAATTGCTGATATTAAAGGTAGGGAGAGTGGGATGTTTGTGAGTTAATGGTATTACAGGTGATAATTGGGGAAACTGTCTTGGTAATGGGTGAGAAAGTTCAAAGACTTGTTAAGTCCTTGTTGGTAAGTGTCGAATTTTAACATGAATGACAGTTCAGAGGATTCCCTTTCAAGTGCAGATGTAAAAGGTCTTTGTAGCAGAATGCAGGTGGCTAAGTCATTTAGAGAGTGTCCTTTCTGGTTAAAGTGGCAAGAAACTGTTTTCTCTTTGTGATCTTGTCTGATATCTGTTTTGTGGGCATTAATCCTTTGGCGAAGTGTCTGAGATGTTTGTCCAATGTACATAGCAGACGGACACTTTCGGCACATGATAGCGTAGATTATATTTCTGGATGCGCAGGAATATGTGTTCTTGATCTTATAACTCACTTGGTTAGGTCCAATAATGGTATCAGCAGAATGAATATGTGGACAAAGCTGGCAACGGGGTTTGTTGCAAGGGAAGGTACCAGGGTTGGTATTAGTGTGGTATGTCCTGTGGTGGTTGGTAAGAATCATCTTGAGGTTAGGTGGTTGTCTATAGGAGACTATGGGTCTGTCTCCCAGAGCCTCTTTGAGTATGGTATCCTGTTCCAATATAGGCTGTAGTTTTTTGATAATGTGTTGGACAGGTTTAAGTTGGGGGTTGTAGGTGATGACAAGTGGTGTTCTATTGTTGGTTTTCTTGGGTCTGTCTTGAAGTAGATGGTTTCTAGGTATTCGTCTGGCTCTTTCAATTTGCTTTTTTGTTTCTCTGGGTGGGTAGTTGAGATTTATAAATGCTTGGTAGAGATCCTGAAGCTTCTGGTCTCTGTCAGTGGGGTTAGAGCAGATGCGGTTGTATCGAAGGGCTTGGCTATAGACGATGATCAACATACTTCACTGACTACAGTGAAAGACTCTGCCTCACACTATCCAAGAAATTAAGAAACCACCTGATAAGTATTTTATACAAGAAACAGAAAACCATCAAGAATGACATTTCTAACTTAGATCGTCTCATCTCAAGACAAACATCCACACCGACTGACACCTTGCAAGACTTTTGTTCCACCAGACAAGAAATCTACTATACACACTTCTATTCCCTACAACAAAGAAAAGACAATAAATTTTCTAACCTGCTCCATACCACTGGCTACAACAGCAACTGCCTCAACCCACCGGATAATATTGTTAACCTCTCCAGCTACAAACTCAATCCAGCAGAAGAGTCTGTCTTGTCCCGGGGTCTCTCTTTCTGCCCCACGTCCCCCACAAACTGGATACAATTTTGTGGTGACCTTGAGGCTTTTTTTCGCCGCCTCCGTCTCCGAGAATATTTCCAAACCACCACTGAACATCAATCTGACCTACCAGATCCCCCCTACCAACACCAAAGGAAAAATAATTCTATATGGACTCCCCCTGACGGTCGGAATTACAATCTGGATTTCTATATACACAGCTTCCGCAACAACGCACAGACTGACATTATTCGCAAACGACAACAAGCGACACACAATCTTAGCCGCGCTGAACACCATGCCATCCAGAGTCTCAAAAACAACCTGGACATTGTAATCAAACCAGCTGACAAAGGGGGTGCTGTGGTCATTATGAATAAGGCCGACTATAACCAGGAGGCAACCAGACAACTCTCGAACACCACATTTTACAAACCTCTCCCCTCTGATCCCACCTTGGACTACCAAAAGAAACTACACTGTCTCCTTAAAAGCCTCCCCACAGCTACTCGGGAACAAATCCTCACAGAATCACCTTCTGACCCCCGACCAGGATTGTTCTATCTACTTCCCAAGATCCATAAACCTGGGCACCCCGGACGTCCCATCATCTCTGGTATTGGCACGCTCACTACTGGTCTATCCAGCTATGTAGACACTCTTCTCAAACCCTTCGTAACCAATACCCCCAGCTATCTCCGAGACACTACTGACTTCCTAAGGAAACTACAAAACATCGATAACCTCCCCAATAATACCATCCTTGCCACCATGGATGTAGAAGCTCTATATACCAACATCCCACATGAAGACGGATTACAAGCAATTAGAAACACTATCCCAGAGGACACTACTGCCAACCTGATAGCAGACCTATGTAACTTTGTTCTCACCCACAATTATTTCCGGTTTGAGAACAACTTATACCTCCAGATCAGTGGCACAGCCATGGGTACACGCATGGCCCCACAGTATGCTAACATCTTTATGGCTGACCTAGAACAACGTTTCCTCAACTCCCGTCCCCTTTCACCCCTCCTCTACCTACGGTACATCGATGACATCTTTATGATCTGGACACATGGCCAAGAAACACTGGAGATATTCCACAGAGATTTCAACAACCTACACCCCACCATCAACCTCAGCCTGGACCATTCTACACGAGAGATCCACTTCCTGGACACCACCGTACAAATCAACAATGGAAAATTAGACACCACTCTCTACAGAAAACCCACTGACTCATACAGTTACCTACATGCATCCAGCTCCCATCCAGAACACACCACACGATCCATCGTCTATAGCCAAGCCCTTCGATACAACCGCATCTGCTCTAACCCCACTGACAGAGACCAGAAGCTTCAGGATCTCTACCAAGCATTTATAAATCTCAACTACCCACCCAGAGAAACAAAAAAGCAAATTGAAAGAGCCAGACGAATACCTAGAAACCATCTACTTCAAGACAGACCCAAGAAAACCAACAATAGAACACCACTTGTCATCACCTACAACCCCCAACTTAAACCTGTCCAACACATTATCAATAAACTACAGCCTATATTGGAACAGGATACCATACTCAAAGAGGCTCTGGGAGACAGACCCATAGTCTCCTATAGACAACCACCTAACCTCAAGATGATTCTTACCAACCACCACAGGACATACCACACTAATACCAACCCTGGTACCTTCCCTTGCAACAAACCCCGTTGCCAGCTTTGTCCACATATTCATTCTGCTGATACCATTATTGGACCTAACCAAGTGAGTTATAAGATCAAGAACACATATTCCTGCACATCCAGAAATATAATCACGCTATCATGTGCCGAAAGTGTCCGTCTGCTATGTACATTGGACAAACATCTCAGACACTTCGCCAAAGGATTAATGCCCACAAAACAGATATCAGACAAGATCACAAAGAGAAAACAGTTTCTTGCCACTTTAACCAGAAAGGACACTCTCTAAATGACTTAGCCACCTGCATTCTGCTACAAAGACCTTTTACATCTGCACTTGAAAGGGAATCCTCTGAACTGTCATTCATGTTAAAATTCGACACTTACCAACAAGGACTTAACAAGTCTTTGAACTTTCTCACCCATTACCAAGACAGTTTCCCCAATTATCACCTGTAATACCATTAACTCACAAACATCCCACTCTCCCTACCTTTAATATCAGCAATTCACAGACACTTACCTTCCTTCCTCCCCCTTCCCACCCCCCCGCATCCCCCTTCTGTTCTGCAATGTGATTTGTCCTTTTCATATTTGTTCATTTTTTTAAATTGTATCCTTTGGTATATATGGTTGTGACTACTTTCTTCCACTATTTGATCTGAGGAAGTGGGTCTGGCCCACGAAAGCTCATCATCTAATAAACCATCTTGTTAGTCTTTAAAGTGCTACATTGTCCTGCATTTTGCTTCAACTACCCCAGACTAACACGGCTACATTTCTATCACTATTGCATAGTGGGAGGGAAGACTAACACACTACCAGAGCTTCCATTGTCTACAGCTATCTTATTGCATTGTCTCTAGCATTGTCATTCCATAAATGTTCTTAGATACATCTTTCATTTAATCTGACTGCAGGACAGCATATCTATCAGCTTTAACAAGGTTAGCTTTTCAATGGCGCTTTCTCATAAATGAGTACTTCTCATCACACCTCTTTTCTCCTGTTGTTTCCTTGGCATCCAAAACAGTGAGATGCTTTTAATTACTTGCCTTTCTTTTCCATCTCAGTGCCGCCTGAAATAATCTGAAATATCCCCATCTAATTCCCAAAAGCAACACAAAACCCTGAAAGGAATACAAGGGATTTATTACAGCTCCATTGTTTGAGGTGCCATGCTTAAATGGGTAGCAGTGTCAGCAGTATCTGTTACAATCAATCTCTGTTTTTCAGATGTCATACTTTACAGGTACCTGTTGGGTCTGAGTGGAAATGTAGCACATACCAGTATGTTCTTTGCCCCCAAACAGACCTACTCAAACATTTTTCCAATAAAGCTTTTTGTTGCAAAATGAGGTCTAATTGAAACTGAACTTTTCCATGGGAAAGCATTGATTTTCAGTAAAGTTTGATTTTGTGAAATGGTGTTTTGAACCCAAACATTTCATTTCAAACTGACATTTCAATTTAAAACATAACTAAAATGTCATCATAAATATGAAATATCTGCTTGAAATATTTCAATCTGAACAGAAATTCATAACGTTTCCATCCTGTAAGAATTAATATTTCAACTTTTCATCTGAGTCAGGATGGAAAGAAGCATGGAAATGTCAGAATCTCTTTTGAGATTAAAATTTTGTTTTCTGATCAGCTCTAGTCTCAACTTTTGAAAATAATTGTCAGGAAATGGTTTTACCGCTCTTCATTTAATATGCACAGTGGCACAAGCTGCCTATTATACTTGTAAAAGTGCAAAGATTATATTGCTTCATTATAATAAGGAATGTATTGTACATATGAAAGTAATGTTTTTGTTAATGTGGTGTGAACTGTAAAAGGACATGTATCTATTCTTAATGAAGGTTAAATTTATTAACTCTTTTGCATTTTTGGTATATTTGGAAATTCTAGCCAAAACTGGTAATGATTTCTTAGGTTGCATGCTGCTTTAGCTGCCATTTTATGCAGATTCTGGGCTCATCTTTATGTCAGTTTTACGCATGTGCTCACATGACACCATGTGCATGGACCTTTATTAGGTGTAATGGGTCATACTGTTGCCAATCCTATATATCTTGATTGAATCCCTTAGTCAACCACCCCTCCATGTGATACAAGATATCACATTGAAATTGTATGAATGATAATACATTTTTGTCAGGTTTCTTTACAATGTTGAGGCTTATTAACATGTGTGTGACAGTATAGGAACTGAAGTATATCTAATGCTTTTTTCCCCCAGGACTGTAAAACCTGAACAACATGGTGATCCATGGAAACATGCAGAAAGACAGTTTTTACTTGTTGTTGGAGGCATTTTTTAATAGACCAAGCCTGCATTAACAAACTCATAGTGACTGTAACAATAATCACTTGAACAATTCCCAGCTTTCCTAAGAAAACCACGGACAAAAAAAACTGGACTTTCACGATCAATATTTTTTTAAACTGCTTTATGATGGCAGATGAAGCAAATGGACAACAGATGTGGGGTACTATGGAGTCTAATTTATGCATGATTCATTAAGACAATACAGATTACAAGTGACGAGTCATGCCTAGGTATATTTTAGTGTCCATAATTTTTATAGCAGGAATCACCTGCATAATACTGTGACAGATATGTGGCAATATTTATTGTTTAAAATGTCAAATAAATGTATGGATCCTTTTAAGAACATACCTTATTACAAAAAGTAGATTAAAATAATATTTTTAGCTATCATGAATCAGTTCATTAGGTTACAAATGACATGCTACCACAGACAGATAATTTTTTACCTCAGAAAGCATTTAACAGCTTAATGTGTCTAGTTCTCCATTATTTTATCACATTAATCTAAGTCATCCAAACATCAGTGCACCGATCATAAAAGTTCTTTGTTCAATATGGTCTTTGGAGATTTTTCTCTATAAAACCAGTTCTTCCTTCACTAGTGTTATTTGATATGTATCCAGAATTAAAATTAAAAAGCCTTTTATATGTATATAGGGATTTATAGACAAATAACAGATTGGTGTGAATTCCTCAGCTCATTGAAGTCAATGGTGAAACTCTAACTTTTGTGGCACCTGCATTTCACATCTGACTTTGCACAAAGGAGCTTAGAACATGAGCATCAAATGTCCAGGGAACTGAATGCTTTTGCTCTCACTGATAGCAATGAAAGTGGGCAGCAACATGTATCTAGCTGAATCAGTCCCTAAGCCTCCAAACATGTTCCCACTGAAATCAAAGATGACAAAATTTGCATTAACTTCAGTGGTATAGATTCATGCCTGAAGTTATACCAATAATCAGCAGATAACTGGGTGGGTGGCTGGTGAAGACAACCAGAAAATAAGGAGAAAAGCTGAAGATCTGTAATTCTTTATTACATGTGTGTTTACTTTAAAAAGCTAATTAGATGAGTGAGGATTATATCTTGGTAAAATTAGGAGAGAAAAGTAAACTTAAGAGATGAGAGTTAAGGAGGAATTTGAGGGCAAATAAGGGTGATTGGTAAAATAAAAGACCAGCCACTTCAGGAATAGAGGGGGAAAGTCAGAAGTGGGAGTAAAGGGAGCCACAGTGCATGCTCTTCCATGCCACCAACCTGAAGTGTCAGAAACAAGAAATGGATGAGGTACCAGCTGAGGTGAGAAGATAGGTCTGTCTCCATCCCTACTAAATCATTGACCTCACTGCTAAAACAGTAGGTGTTGTCAACTGTGGTACAGTCATCTGCCACTAACAACTGGACTGAAATGACTCATTTCACATAGGCCAATTAACAGCTGTCAGTTAGTATTGCTTTATGGTCACTTGCACCTACTGTGGTCTGGAGATGAGTCGGTGACCTAGACATACACAGGCTTCATATTCCATTAACAATCCCTTAAGCTATTACATCCTGCTAAGGAAATTACTTTTGAAAAGAAATCCAGTACTTCCAGTAGCTAGCACTAAAAGGCATAGCCCCATTCTATCAGGGTCTGCATTCTCCTGCTGGAAATTTCCAATACAAAATGTTGTCTTCCCAGATTGAATGTACAGACTTTACAAGACCAGCGAGGTCTAAGGAAATGCTCCTTACTTTTCAAGTGATGGTCATTGTTAAACTAGGACAAAGGAATTTTTGTCTATTTCAGAATAAGGGTCCAAAGTTACACATAACATTGATTTTCTTGCCTGATAAACCAGATGCCTTGTGGATACTTGAATTATGACTACCATTTTTTCAGTGGCAGAGATGATATTTGGTTTTCTGTTTGCTTTGGTGTTCAAAATGATAATTTACTAAGGGCTAGTCAATTAAGCCATTGGATGTTACTATTGTTCCAGCTATATATGTTCCCTGCCCCTGGATTTAACTAGTGTGATACTCAACAAAAGTTCATAAACATAAGTTTCAGGAATATGTCTCAATTACAGTGATTTGGGTTTCCCTGCTACACAGGGGCAGCCCTAGACTAGCTGCCAGTAACTGGCGCCCTAGGCAAACCATACTCCCCCACCTCCAAACCCCTCAATGATATTGCGCCACCATTTGGCACCCCATTTAACTTGGCGCCCTAGGCCTATAAGAATGGGCCGCCCCTGCTTCTGCTTGAGGACTGGCAGTGGCACTGCCTTCAGAACTGGGCAGCTGGAGAGTGATGGTTGCAGACATGGAGCCTGCTCTGCAGGCAGAGCCACTACCAGCATCAGCACAAAAATAAAGATGACATGGTATACTATTGCCACTCCTACTTCTGTGCTCATCAATGGTGAAAGTAACTGAAAATTTCTTACAGGTACTGTCCTATTGCAACCCAGGGCCCTGCCAGCTCTTTAAATAGCTCCCTGCTGGCTTTTACCGCAACTCAGCCAGCTCTTACCGAACCTGAGCACCAGGGTGCACCCACTTACTTTCACCTCTCGTGCTATTACAGGCGGAGTGCGGCCTTCAGAACTGGACACCTGGCTAACAGCCACTACTTTCCATCTGCCCCGTTCTGAATGCAACAGTACAAAGAATCTATCTGTTTTCAGCTAGTGCATTCACTTTCCCTGCACAATGTTTTTCTGCAAATATTTTTCAACTTCAAGTAAAAAGAGTTTACTGCAAGTTTCAGCACATGCTTAGAGCTGAATGACAATTGGCTTAAGGAGACAGAAGGCTTTTCCCTTTTATGTCATATGCTAGTATATATTTTATATGTATCCACAAGTGCACCCATGTACTCATTTTGTTCCTTGGGTGACAGCAGGAGCTCCAGCTATCCTGTTATAAAGTAAGTACCTAATTAGTAATTCTGAGCAGTTTCACTCCATTTTGTATCTGTTGCTACAATCTATCTAAAAGTACCCACTAAGTTAAAGTGTCACAGTATTTGAAGAGTTATGATAAGTTGCCCACATGGCAATATGAAGATCAACGCTGAGGTAACAGCAACTCCCTGAGCCAACGAGAGCTGGAAGAAACATATTCAGTCCCAACACACAGCTCTTTCTTCTTCCTCACATACCTTCTTACCAGACCATCTTCTCCCAAAACTTCCAGATTGAGAAAGTCAAAGGTTACTATAAACACACTAGCCAATTAGCCCATCATAAGATGGGATTTTCAGGGGTCGGTCGGTCGCTCACACTCACACTCACTTTGCGGGGCCCAGGACAGCACAATTTCGCGGGGCCCCCTTTGACACTGCGCGCGCGTGAGGCTTCTTGAAGCGCGGGGCCAGGGGCGGCCGCCTCGCTCGCTCTGCCCTATATCCGCCACTGCTCCTACTACCTCCCCCTCTCTCTCAGCTCTCCTCCACCTCCTGCCTCTCTCTCTCTCTCTCTGTCTCTCTCTTTCTCTTCTCCTCCCCGTCCTGCCTCTCACCTGGGGGACCACAGAGCCCAAACGGTTGCTTGCGCCACTTGCTCCCACACGGCGGCCTGGCTGAGCAGCACGGAAGTCAGCCAAGCACTACAGCGGGAGGCGAAGGGGGGTGGGGCGGTGACATTCATGGTCAGGGGGCGGGGCCCGGAGCCGCTGTCATGCCGCACGTCACTGCCCCGCCCCCCTCTGCCTCCTGCCGTGGCACTCGGCTGACTTCTGAGCCACTCAGCTGGGCCACTGCGGGAGAGGAAGAGGTGCAAGCAGCCATTTGGGCCTCACACTCCCCATGCAGCACGAGCTGCCCAGAGGGAACAGCCAGCATTTCAGCAACAGCGCCGCCCAGAGGGAACAGCCAGCATTTCAGAGTTACAGACTCTCAAACATTGGATTACTCTATATATGATTGCACACATCACAGAATAAGCACCAATGTTCTAGAGAGGTATTTTGATTAACCAAGAGTCCTCACTGAGTTTGATATAAAACACCCTATCTTGTTGGCAACCACAAATGTCTTGTCAACTTCTCTCTACTGTTCTCTTTTTTACAAATATAGGCACTTGATTTGGACTCAGGAAACCTGTAACCTATTCACAGCTCAGCCACTGGCTTGTTGGGTGATAGTGGCCCAATTTCATCTCCCTGAACTTCATTTTTTCCATTTTTACAGTTGAAAAATTATGCTTACATAAAGTGCTATATTAAGAGCTAGATATCTTAAATAGATAATACCATAGATAACAGATATGAGTAAGTGCAGGCTCGATACAAAAGTCAGCACTTTCCTAAAAGACAAACTTCTTGACAAGTATGTAGTTTTTTTGTTTGTTTGTTTGTTTTTTGTCTCTTGCAGACCTAGGTTTATTAGTCATTTATGGAATAAATGTCAGAAAATATGTTTGTGTACCTTGCTGCAGTGTCAATGGCAAAATATTCAGCCAGGAAAGCCTAAATCATATTTTAAGTTACTGCACCCATCATTAAGGAGCTAATCCTTCTCCCAAAAATAAACAAAAGCCTGACTTGAAAGAAATGATTAGGTGGAATAATATACTGAGCCAGAAAGGAATATTTAAAGGAATCATAGCCTCTTTTGTGTTTTCATAAAATTGGTCAAAATTTTAACATATCTTCTCTTCTTATTTTCTTTGCTACACTGAATTTTTTTCAGTTCACATGATTGATACTGACTTGCCTTCAAAATTATTTCTACATCAGTTGTTCATGGAAACTGTCTAGTGAAAAGTGGAACTGTGTGAAGACATACTTATTTTCTAAAACTTCTATACTAGCATCTTTATCTCCTTTATCTCCATATCTCCTTTTATATAATATAAAGCAAAAATTAGGCATTAGCTTTATCTTGAATAGCCTAGTAAAACTGCAATTTGTTTTATAATTAAAATGGCTTTTTTAGTATCACAATTGTTTTTATCATGGAAAAGTCAAAATACCAATCAAAAAGTAAAATAACTTGTAATTGCAAACTGCTTTCAAACAGCACAGTTTGAAGAGTTCACTCAGATTCAACAATGGGCATGGTTATTGGTTTGAGTTCATTATGAAAAGAAACACTGCTTTACATTAATGATAATTTATTTATATCTTTTAAATTACCTGAAACGTGTCTGAGTGTAAGTGAAGAGATTTCTAGTGAATTGCAGTGGAATAGCAAATGAGTTTCCACAAAGGAGGAATGAGAGAGGGGAAAAAATAAATTCTCTCTGCTATAAACTTGGTATTATGCAATGCTAATTATAAAATTGTATTATTCCATTATTCATTACATTTATGCCATGACAGTGTGAGACCTTTAAGGTGACAGTATGAGACCTTTTCTACTTCAGTTAAGGTAACATAAGATACAGATCTATTACTGTGGAAGCTGCTTAGAGAAACAATCTAGTTGCATAGAACGATTAGACATATCACGCAGAGATGCAAAATAACTGAAGTTATAATCATAAAAAATGTCTGGCTGGAAGGGACCTCAAGATATTATCAAGTCCAGCCCCCATGGTAAGGGTAGTTTATATTACAAAGCAAGGTTTTTTTTATTTTTAAAACAAAATTCAATATTGTTACCACAACGTATCTGTCTTGAGAAAATACTGTTAAGATCCATTCTCCTTCTGAATGTTATTGTGTCATATAGGAATCAGGTAGGCTACAAATACAATACAATTGTGTTTAAAGAGCTCAAGCTGATATGCTTTCTGATCCCTGACTAGCATTTCTAGTTTCTTTCATGGAAACTACATGGAACCAGGAAATATGATGGAGCAGGTGTAACTCACATACCTGCTGAGTGTGGTGTGCTGTCCTATGTAGTGGTACTGAGACACTTATAGAGAGAAAGAATGAGTTTGCTTTACAGCCTTAGCTGAGAGCCAGCTGGGGTTATAGTTCATGCAGTAGAGGTTTATGGACTATGCTCCAGGGGTCCTGTGTTTGGTTCTGCCTGACTGTTACATAGGCACTCAACAACCAGCATAAGGAGCACGTCCTTTTAGAGGCTAATTTGCTACCCTTATGCTGCTTCTAGAAACAGAGAACTTTTGGAAGCATCTTGGCAGAGATATATTGACAGGTACCCAGTGAGGACTAATTTTCAAAGTGGTGTGTAAAGATTTCACTAAGCAATGCCCATTAATGTCAAAAGGAGCCTGACAGGAAAACAGATATGAGTGAACAACTGTCAGATTAAATCACACAAATAATAGTGTTTGAAGTTGCCTATGGACAAGAATTTCTATTTCATGTGACAAATGCCCTGTTTGTTTCTCAAAGAGAAAAATAAAATTAAATACCACTGTATGTATTTCAGTGCAATTACAGTGCAATAGGAATATGTGATGATCAAAGATCTGATGGGCCAAGTGTAAATAATACATATATTTGCTAGTCTAATCATTCAACTGCAGTTACCTACATTCACATCACGAGTGTCTGAACATTTTGAATATGAATATCCATGAAATAAAGACAATTATATTTATTTCAGTGTGTGGCTATTTCAAGAGATGCATTCTCGTGTTGCATATATTTGGATTCCCTCACTTGGGTTTGTGTTGCATTGTCTAGATAACCATAACCATTTTTGTGTCCTCTAAGCATGGACAAGTTCTTTTCCTAACTCACTAAATACCTCTTCTTTCTTACTCTAGTACCTGATTTTTTTATTTAAAAAAAATGCCTCAGGGAAGAATAAACAAGAAAAATGTTCTGCTTGAAGTATATAGGCTCTTAAAAAAATTGTATATGCCCAGAAACAAGGAGCTGCTAGTTAAGATGCCTCCTTTACTAGAGTTACACTCAACTTGTGTAGCACTATAAATAAAGCTATAAACCTTATCTAGTGAAGAAACCCAGGTTATTTTGATACATTCAGATTCTATTTGTACTGGAGTAGTGCTCAGAATCCTGTTCTGCTAGGCACATCACAAAACACAATGCAGACAGTTTCTATCCCATAGCAATGATAGGCGTTCTATAGATATGTAGTCTAAGGGCATGTCTACACTGAAAGGCAAGTATCAAATTAAGATACATAACTTCAACTATGTCAAATGCGTGGCTGAAGGCGAAATTCCTTAATTCGGCTTTTGGCACTGTCTACATAGCAGGAAGTCAAAGGAAGAACACCCTTCCTTCGACTTCCATCACTCCTCGTGAAATGAGGGTTACCATGAGTCAGAATAAGAAGTCTTCCAGCTCAACGTTTCAAAATAATGGCTTGCTGTGTAGAGGCGCACTATGTTATTTCAAAATAACATCAGTTATTCCGAAATAATGCCACTGTGTAGACATACCCTAAGTTAATGGTAGAGATATAAGAGCCCAAACAGCATAAGTTAATCATTAGGTAACAATTTGGGTACTTTCCGTTACTATATTTTCAGAGCTTTGCAAAGAAGTTAGCCACACAGATTACACTAAAGACACTGACTTGTTTGAACATGAAGGGGTTTGAACATGAAGGGGTACCTAATATGTGAAAACTCAAAGCTGAATTATAAAAAATAATACATATTAAGCAATATTTTTTCTCCCTTATGATTTGCCAAGAAAAAAAAAAAAAAAAAAAAAAACTAACGGACCAACTATGAGGTCACGAGCCAGGAATTTCACAATACTAATCCTTCCTCTACCACTGATTTACTCTGTAACTTTAGAAGAGTTACAGTGTCCCTGGGCAAAGTCTCCCTACAGTCTACACAGGTACAGATTCCCTAGCAGAGGGCCACTGGTGGTCTAAATGCCTCAGTGGAAGACTGCAGCAGTGAAATGCCCACTTTGAGAGAGGGTGAGGGAGGCATGTGAATAGGCACTAACATTCCAGCCGATTACCTCTTTGTTTCTGAGATTAACTTAATGGTAGGTCAACCCTCTCACTCACACAGCTAAACCCATCCTCCATCCAGACTCTGGGCACAGCAGGGAAGAGGAGTGAGATGTCACCATGACAGCTGAATCCCTTCAGTGACTTCTTGCCGGCTGTCCACTACTTTGGGGCCTTCTGCCAATAGTCAAAAAGGAGATAGTTTGGCCACAAATTGCTCCACTGCATCACTTGATTAACCTGTCAGGTGCCCTGTGAAGTTCGCACTCCTCACATCAGCTTCATCTATTCCAACTGGTATCAATTCCATGGAGTAAGGCATCTAGTATAATAGCAGACAAGCAAAACAACTCCAATTTCAGATACTGTCATTCAGCTCTGTTCCCAAAAACAAGGAACAAACTTTTATGGATTTCAAGCCTAAACAAAATATGAATTATATATGTTTAATATTTAAAATGAAAAATATCATGAAGCAGCAAGAAATGCTGACAGTGTGGCTTCTCACATAATTTAAGGACAGAAGAAATTAAAACCACACCAAATTCTCTCTTTTTTTTTTTTTTTTTTTTTGTTTAAAAAGGCCCACCAAATCTTGGAAACTTGCCAAACACCTTTTCACTTTTTAAATTTTGACTTGTACCATCCTGCTTTGCTGAGGAGAATGCATAGGTAAGGGAGAGACATAGTGCCAGAGATTTTAGGTTTTTAGGGTTTTTTTCCACCTCTTTTTCCATTTTGTTGATAAAATTCAAAAGCTAATAAAATCAGACAGATTATAGCAGCACTGATGAATGGCCACGTCTGGATTTCCTGTCTGGAAACCTGAGCAGAGAAAGACGACGAGGCAGTCAGTCAGAGAAAGAAAAGGAACATCCAGCAGATGGATTATGTCTGGCTGCTCCCTTTATTAATACTGATCAGTATCAGAGCAGTGATGAATACAGGGAAGCACTCAGAAATACTAATGGTTTCACCCTTTAAGTACTAATTTCTACCCTTCTATTCCATTTAAGATTAAGAGTGCTCTCTGATCTTGTCACTGATGGAAATGGTTATAATGAAGAGGCAGGGCTCTTGGGAAGAAAGAATATACTAGATTTAATGAAAAATATAAAATCAGCTTTAGATACAGAAAAGCTGTGCACTAGAATCAGAGAGCACTGGAACAAACGATGTTACTCCAAAGCAATTTACATTCTTTTATAATACTGTTTTGAAAATCCTTAAAAATCTAACAATTGTTTAAAATTTTAACACTTAGGAACTTATCAAAATTGCTGTTTTGATGAAACACATCCATACATTTAAAACATAAAAGATGAGCTGTATTAGGATTCAAAAACACAGAAGAACAATTAATTAAACTAGCCTATGAGCTTCACTGACGCTAAGGTTACTTCAGCATTATGGTAGATTTCTATCAAAATTTTACTTCAGAGTTAACATGCATTACAGTCTAGAATATCTGCAGATACCAAATATGAGAAGCTTTGCAGAATCCAAAATCTCTGCTGGTTAAATATATTCTAAAATACGAATATGTTGTCATGTTGTAAACCAATAACATTTATTAAATATAAACTAGGCAAGTTTATAAACCAAAAGTGTTACCACAAATAGCACTATTGTCCTTTCTAACAGGAGTATCTTCTGATTGTTTGATTTGAAATTGCTCATTCATTTTTACTTTTTCACACGCAAAACTTTGAAGGGACATAAGAACGGCCATATTGGGTCAGACCAAAGATCCATCTAGCCCAGTATCCTGTCTGCCGACAGTGGCCAATACCAGATGCCCCAGAGGGAGGGATTACAACAGGTAATCCTCAAGTGATCCCTCTCCTGTTACCCACCTCCAGAGAAAGGGAGTTAATGCACTAGTTAGGCACACAGATTTTACATTTAGATCTACTGAATAAGTATTCTATCGCTAAAGCTGGCTTCTGAGAACAGCAAAACACACTACAAAAGGAACAGAGGTCTGCTTTGATGGCAAGACGTAGTCCTGATTTGTTCTATAGTCCTGAATTTTATTTAGGATTGTGGAATTAGCAGATTTCAGACACTAGAATGTTTGATGGGGAAGAGGGAGCGAATGAAGAAATAGCCCCCATATCCGCAAATATAACTGGTGAAAAAATGTTCTTGCTTAACTCGACAATTTAGATTCTTTGGCTCAGCCAAGACAGGGCAAATGCTGGGTTCCTCCTCAATTACTCAAACACACAGAATAACTGAATGTGATCCAGAATTTTTCTCCATCTGTTCTTCTCTAATTTAGTACCTTCCAAGCTGAAAGGCATCTGAAAACCCATGCTATTTTTCCCAATTATCAGGACAATCTCATGTACTACCCTGGACCTGGAAAGCCCAACTGGGTGGGTTTCAGGTCTGTCTTTACTGAGCCACGCAAAAAGCAAGCGAGCATTCACAAGTGAGAATATAAATCCTCTCTGTAAGGCTCGTCTTAATATATAGACACTAAAGGGCTACATGTAATAAGTATAGATCCACTGACTTCTACGTAGAGATATCAGTGCACCTCAGCTAAGAATCTGATCCTGGGTTCCAAATAGCAGGACCACATAAAATACTCCATAGAGGGAAGCATAAGAGACTAAAAGCTGATCTAGCAGTCGGGGTCCTAAACACCTTGTAGCCAAAATCTCCATCTGCTGACCCCTGAACATAATGGACCATTGTTCAGAGTGAAAGTTATTGGACCATGAGAACATCTGAAAATCTGGGCCTCAGATGGTATTATCAGTCTTGCAAAGGTGAGAAGGGAAGAAACAAGGATGACTTGTCATATTGTGCACAACCATCTGCCCCACTTCCACCAATTGATAGACAGGGATCTATTGGAGTGGGATTTAACTCTCATTCAGGAACGTCTGCAGCTTTGTAAACCTCCAACCTGGATACTGGACCTGGATTCAAAGCATCTCCAAGGGCAAATCTGCTCCCAATCCCACGTCTACAGGTGGTCCTAACTATACAAGAATGTGTATAATGCAATTGTGGTGGGAAGGGAATGAGTAATTATTATTGTTTAAAACCATGCACACTGCAGAATTCAGTTCTCCAGAGATGCTCTTTGCACAGAACCACAGCAGAAGAATCAACTACTACAAGTGTCTGAATGGGAACACACCAAAGTTCAATAGCTCTGAATTTCTGAGGGGTCTGGAATGGAGGTTGGGTGTAGGAGGGAACTCAGATTAGTGACGTAGGGTGAAGGAGATGGTGTGGAGTCTAAGAGGGAGTTTGGGTGAAAAAAGGGGGTGTGACCTCACACACCGGGTGGGATGCAGGGTCCAGGAGGGGGTATTGGTCCGTGTTATGGAAAGCAATCCCATTCCGGGCAGATCACATTGTCCTGGCACAACCAAACGCTGACTTGCTTTAAGTTAAGAGGAAGCTGCATACTAGATTTGGTAGTCCTAGCTCTTACCGTTTAAGAGGAGTTCTTGAACAAATGGACTCACAGATGGATGGACAGACAGATGCACATTTCTAATATACATAGACAGATTTGTGTAAATTCTGCCTTCATAAACAGATTGCTTATATGAGGTGGATTGAAAAATACTATGTCTTTTGTTTTTATAGTTCAAATATTTGTAATCAAAATAAATAAAGTGAGCACTGTACACTTTATATTCTATTGTAACTGAAGTCAATGCTTGAAAATGTAGAAAACATCAAAAAAATGATATTCTATTATTGCTTAACAGCAACTTTAATTGTGTGATTAATCATGATTAAATTTTTAATTGCTTGACAGCCTAGTATAAAGGAAGTTTTTACCTTTCCTGGTATTCTATTAGGATTGTAAAGAATATTTTATGTCAGTACATTTAAATCCATCACAGAAGAGAATTGGGGGTGGGAGCTATTGGTTTAAGTATGGAATTAAGTAATCTTGATGCACAGAAGCAATCTGTGAAGAAAGAATGTCTTTTTAAAACATTGCACAAGCATTAGCTGACACAGGTATTTTAAAAACAGCTCTACTGATGTGGCCAAAATTTGCTAATAACCTTGAAAAATCCATGATTTATTATCTCTGTCCAAGGGTCTGATGCCTTTTTACAGTTCCTACTAGTATCAGTATTTTTCTAATTCCATAATGTAATATGGAAACTAACGGCCTGGATTTTGCCCTTCTGGATTTCCATTTGCATTCCAATACATTCTTTTAGAACCACTAAGCTTCATATGTTTCCCCTTGTAAAGTAAGCAGCAAAACAGGATGTGTTTGTATGATTTCTTCCAGTTGTGTCTATTTTTAATATGGGATACTCTAAGATCCTGAGAATATGGTTATTGCCTAAACAATTATTCAAGATATCTATGCCATTAAAGTAAATAGCTATACTAAATATGTAATAACCTCAAACTAATACTGCCTGAGATGAGTGATCCTCAGAAGGGGTTTGGTGTTGGGTTTCAGCTATAAAAAACACCAGAAAAGACAGACATTATCCCAGTATGTGACCCTCTTTACTCTGTAGAAATGAGCTGCAGAACAAGAGTTCTTTGGGACATTTTTTGTACTAATAGTTCTGGTTGAAACTGAAAACGAAGGGTGAAATTTTGCTCCCATTAACACCTATGGAGACAGGATTTTATCACAAAAGTATACAACATCTCAGAGGCTATGTCTACATTACAGCGCTATTTTAAATTAAGTAATTCGAAATAAGCTAATTTGAAATAACACATCTATGCACAAAAACTAATTTGAAATAGCATTTTTCTAATTCGAAATAGCGTGTCCACATTGAGTGGACCCTGAATCAAAGGTAAGGCTGGCCGGAACCAGTGCCGGCAGGGCATCAGGGTCAGACTCAATGTGTGGGTCTACTACCTCAGGCTATCCGAGGTCTGTGCTTAAAGGGACCCTACCCCCAATCCGGGACAGACAGTTCTCAGGTTTCTCTGCTTGCTGGTCTACCTCGCTGAGGGACAGCAAAGCATTTGTGTCTCGGAGTGCTCTGCTTTCCCTCACTTGGGACACCATGGCACTCTGCAACATGGAACCAGACCTGCCCCTGAGGACTCTGCTGCGTCTCATGGACACGTTGCCAGCAGTCTGGCTGCACTGTCTGCAGGCTGCTATCCGGGAGGACCATCAAGGGGCTGTCAGGATCCAGGGGGCCTTGTGGGAGAGCTTCCACCCTGAGGAGTGCTAACAGTCTCCCTGGTCTGCCCCACTCCTCCCTCTCGTTCTTCCACTTACCCTTCCCTAGCCCCCCCCCTTTTCTGATGTCAAATAAAATGCACTTTTGTCTCAAAAATACAAACTCTGTTTATTAAACAAAACTGGGCGGGGGATGCAACTCTGGGGAGATTGGGAAGGGCAGCAGGAGAGGGGAGGAGAAAGGGTGGGAGAGGGGAGGGGGAAAACTTGGAGGAGGGAGCTGGAAGGGGGAAGGAAGGGGAAGAAGGGGGAGGGGAAGCTCAGCGCTCAGGGGTGGGGGTCTTGCTGGGCCAATTGCTTCCCAGCACTGTGGGAGAGGGAGCCTTGGCATCCCTGGGGGGATGGGGAGGAGGATGTGGAGGGGTGTGGAGATTGAGGGAGAGGGTGTGGAGGAAGAAGTGGGGGGAGAGGCAGGAGTGGGAGGAGGAACAGTAGCTGGGGGGGAGGGCAGCAGGCACAGGACCGGCACGGGGCAGCACACTCTGCACTAGGGCCTGCAGATGGCGACAGATGGCATGACCCTGGGCATGCAGCTCCTGCTGGAACTCCCGGTTGTCCTGTGCCCGCTACTCCATGATCCGGGTCTGGGCTTGCAGGGCCTGCAGGTGCTGCTCTCGGTACCCCAGCAGTACGGTGGTGGTCCTGCTGAGGCCGTGGGTGCGGGAGCATGTCCCGGGCAGGGTGGTGCGCCCTGCACGAGCAGCTGGTGCGGCTGTAGAAAAAGAGGAGAAGTGGTCAGTTCTCCCTGGGGACACAGTGGATGATGCCCAGCCACCCCGCGAGATGAGGGCGACTGTGCCCTGCACCATCAAAGCCGATGTGCTTGCACAGAGACCATGGTCGGCATGTCTGGCTTTGCCCGGGAGTGGGAGCTGCCCCGAAACCGCACCCATGCCCCTGTGCTGTGTATAGTGTGGCCGGGGCGGGGGAGAGATGTCCCCTGACCCTGTGTAGAGGGGGTGTGTGAAGGGAGGGCGTCCTGCTGTATCCCGCCCTGAGGTCGGGAGCGTGTCAGGTCTCTTCACACACACACACACACACACACACGTGGCTATCGGGCCACAGCCCGTGTGGCACACAGCTGGAGCCACCTGCCCAAAAGTGGCACGGCACATGCACAGGTGGCTGCGTGATCCATGGGAGGCATGGCCCGTGTGCGTGGTCCCTGATCTCCCTCCCCGCCTCCCCCCTGGGTAGGGGATAGTGCTGTCACTTACCTGGTATGGCCTCCCTGGATGACTCTGCCAACTCTGGTGCCAGGACAGCTGGTGGTGGCTCCTCTGCTGCACCTGGGTCAGGGCCCTCAGCTTCTGGCTCGCTACCCCCCGAACCTCCAGGATTCGGTCGAGGGCGGAGAAGTAGGGTCAGGTGGCAGCCCCTGCTGCAGTGCTGCCCCGGTGGCCCTGGCGTACGCCTGCCTGTGCTCCTTAACTTTCAGGCGCACCTGATCCTGGGTGTGCCTGTGTCCCTTGCAGGCCATGGTAGCCACTATCCGGCCATAGACGTCGGCATTTCTCCAACTGGCGCTGAGATCATGGACATTGGGGGCCTCCCCCCACACCTCAATGAGGTCCATGATCTCCGCACCAGTCCAGGCAGGCATGCACCATCTACAACCCCTGGCTGGCCCCTGTGTGCTGGGAGACTGGGCAGGGGACAGCTGGCCATAGTGCGGCCACTGGGTGAGGGACTGCAGCTGCTGGCAGGCCTGGCTCTCGCACGTGCCCAGTGGCCAGTCTCTACCCCTTTAAGGGCCCCGAGGCTGGGAGAGAGGAGAGGAGTTGTCCTGGTTTGGCCCAGATTGGCCACCAGGGGAAACTGGGAAGGGCTGAAGGCCTCTTATTTCGAATTACGTGTCTACACAGCACTTAATTCGAATTAGCTATTTTGAATTTGGCGTTACTCCTCATAGAATGAGGTTTACCAAATTCGAAATAAGCACTCTGCTATTTCGAATTAAATTTGAAATAGCGGTTTGCATGTGTAGACCCTATTGAAGTTAATTCAAAATAACAGTTGTTATTTCGAATTAACTTTGTAGTGTAGACATAACCAGAGAGGTTTGATACTTAGGAAAACAGCCGTAGGTTTGGGGAATTGATGTTTGAGCAAAAACAATACACCCATTTCTAATTAACAGGAAAGAAACATGATCTAGCAAGGACATATGTGGAGGTATTCTGCTGAACTCACCATCAACTTGTTCTTTGGCGGGTGGGAAGAACCATGTTATCTGTTCCTTGCCTTTTTATAATTCAGTTTCTGCACTTTTGAGCATTACTTAACTTTGTTTATAAAATCATCTTTCATTTTTACTCCTTGACCCCATGGAAGGACTGGGAGGTACTTTTGTTTGTGATTGTTCTAGGAATATCCCATCTCTCTCTATTCTATGCAGTTCACTTCCTCAAGTTGTAACACCTTCCACAAAGTTGTTTTGGTTCTGGAAGACACTGCTGTTTTCTTGCTACCTAGCTGATCACTTAAGGCTGTATACAGTAACTGCAATATGCTCCACCAGCAGTCATGCACATATCCACAAAATCTTGGAGGGAACAAGCTCCTACTGAAGACAAGGAATAAACCAACCATTTTTAAAGAAAACAACACTCTCAAAATATTAGAAAACTAACTGCTAATTTTTAGATCTCTCATCACATAGAAATGCTTTGTCACTTTCTCGCAAACTTTCCCATGATATTCTTCTTTGTAAGAACACCCACAAGCAATTTCACAGAGAATGGTTTTCTTTTAACAGAATTAGAGATGGTGGGAATCCAAACCTGGCTTATTCTGGTTAAAGTTTCAATTGCTTTCTACTGTGTTACTTACAGTGGCTTCATAATAATGAGTCAGAACTCAGACACTGTTCAAGCTGCCCACTACAAAGAATGCAACTGGTGTAGAAAGATCACCCCAGTAAGATGACGCCACACAATACTGATTAAACACAATAGTATTGGAGGACGATGCTGATGCTACCACTACAGATGACGACAAATCCAATTACACACTTCTATGAAGATCTCTCTGGTACATAAGAAAATGGCAACAATTGTAGTGTTTCAACACATTTTTATAGAGCTTGGAATTCAGTGTATGCCCAGTTTATTGCTCTGGATAATTTGGACCCTTTGTGGTTAAAGTAATGATGTGCATAGTTCTTTTTTTCTTATTACTCTCTTTACTGTAGTTGTAAAGCCCACTTCCATTTCTTCTTTCCCCACTGGAGCAGAGGTTCTCAAACTCCATTGACTCATGACCTCCTTCTGACAATAAAAACTACTAAACAACCCCAGGAGGGGGGGTTGCAGCCTGAGCCCACCCGAGTCCTGTTGCTCCAAGTAGGAGAGGGAAGGTAAAGCCAAAGCCCGAGCCCCACATGGGGGGAAGGGCAAAGCTGAAGCCCTCAGGCTTCAGCCCCATATAGGGGGCCTTAACCCAAGCCCCAACATCAAGTCTGAATTCCTCTGCAGCTTTAGTCCTGGGCCCTAACAAATCTAAACCAACCCCACTGACCCCATCAAATGGAGTTGGAACCCACCGCTTGAGAAGTGCTGCACTAGGGCCCTCTTCCTTCCTTGCAACTACAGACTCTGAATGATCCCACCCTCAGTGTCTTGTTATGTCTCTCAAAATTCAACACAAGCGTGCCTTTGCAATTAGCTACATTGACCTTAACTGGGTTGAGAGCAACAACAGGAAAAACAACCTGGCTGCGTCTAGACTGGCAGCTGTCTACACTGGCCGCTTGAATTTGCGCAAGAACACTGACGATCTAATGTAAGATTGTCAATGTTCTTCCGCAAATACTATGCTGCTCCTGTTCAGGAAAAAGCCCTCTTGTGAAAATGTATTTGCGCAAGAGGACCAGTGTAAACAGCTAAAAACTGTTTTGCGCAAAAAAGCTCCGATGGCGAAAATGGTGATTGGGGCTTTCTTGCGCAAAACCGTGTCTAGATTGGCACGGACACTTTTCCGCAAAAAGTGCTTTTCGGCAAAAGCGTCCGTGCCAATCTAGACGCTCTTTTCCGCAAATGCTTTTAATGGAAAAACTTTTCCGTTAAAAGCATTTGCGGAAAATCATGCCAGTCTAGACATAGCCCCTAAGAAAAATAAATCAAGCACGTACAATAAGTGGGTCATTATTGACATTTGACACCCTGTACCACTGCCTTCTTGGGTTCAGTCACTGGCTCAACCGCACTGCCACTGACAGGACATTGGAACTCTGCCACCCTCCAGACCCAAAAGGTGCAAACTGGCAGTTGCAGACACTTACAGCTCCACACACGGTAACTTCCAGGTTTTTTAAATGCAAACGCAACCCTTTGTCAGTGGTGTCTAACAGTTTCTTGGGTTGTGTTAAGGTAACAGTTCAGGCTACCCTCTAAGTGACCAAAAGTCAGGAAATACTAACTTTAATTTACCTTACAAGGGAAATTAAGAAAGGTAAGCAGACTGGTAACAATGCTATGTGGCTCCAACGTGCAGCTTTGGTCACTAAAAATGTATCCTGCCAAAATAAAGACAACAATCCTCTCCAAATAATGATGTCTGGCTTAGTGACATGGCTGAGCTCCCAGGAAATGAATGTCTGGCATTCCACAGAAGGGAAATGTCCAAAAAATGCAAAGCAATTTGGGCTGACTTTTCAGAAGACTATGAATGATGTAGACCCCAAAGATAAAAGTGTTCTTTCCCCACTCCTGTCCCTTTATCCTAACTCTCTCTATTTACTTTGTATATTATTATTTAGTTTTTTGAAATAGTTGTATTTAAAAATGTTAATGAAAATTATACATATACAAATTAGAGAAAGGCAAGCAGAAGACATGAAGGAGAGAATTGAAAAAAACTAATCCCTAGGATTTTCATTCCCTCAGGGCAAAAATTGTGTGTTAACTAAGTCAAATGACAAATTCCATATCCATAAAATTGGAATGGAGCTGACATACTCTCTTATATCACATGGAGCAACGAATGCAGTACAAGGGAGTATGTTGATTTATTATGGGTGCAATAATGGTCCCAGATACAGAATCCTTTCTCCTCCCACCAACCCATAGAGAAGACCTGGTGTGGTTCAAGGCCTATTGGCCGCTATTTCCTGCCTCCCTAAGACCTGGGAAGAAGGAGCCACTCATCCAGTAATTCTTGGAGAATGGCCTATAAAAGTAGTGCACATCAATATGTATTGGAGGCCAGTATTAAGAGACACCATCTGCACTCCCCCGCATTAGCAGCCTGGAACAATTAGGAGGATCTGAGTGAGTCTCCCACTGACCGCCCCCAGACTCTATGAAAGACTCCTGCTCTCCCTGGACAGCAGAGCAGAAATTGAGAAAGTAGTAAGGGAGAAGACCTTTATGATCGCTGACACCATTATATTAACTTTCAGGCTACGTCTACACTGGCATGAATTTCCGAAAATGCTTTTAATGGAAAAGTTTTCCGTTAAAAGTATTTTCGGAAAAGCGCGTCTCGATTGGCAGGATGCTTTTCCGCAAAAGCACTTTTTGCGGAAAAGCGTCCGTGGCCAATCTAGATGCGGTTTTCCACAAAAAAAGTCCCGAAAAATTTGCGGAAAACAAATCTCAGCTGTCTACACTGGCCCTTTAGCTCAAAAGTCTTTCAGAAAAAGACTTTTGCCCAAACGGGAGCAGCATAGTTTTTCCGGAAAAGCACTGACGATCTTACATGAGATCGTCAGTGCTTTTCCAGAAATTCAAGCAGCCAGTGTAGACAGCTGGCAAGTTTTTCTGGAAAAGCAGATGATTTTGAGGAAAAACTTGCCAGTCTAGACACAGGCTCATTGTTTTTTAAAGTAGATTTAAGTGTTTAGGTAGGGAAAGTGGCATAACTGGTGACTGTATCAGATAAAGAATGGTTTGGGAGAGTAAGGGAAATGATTTTAAAAGATTTAACAGTTGGAGATGGTTATAAATATGCATGAACCAAAAAACAGGACATAGGAAGTTTTGGAAATAAATCTGTTACCTGCACAAATTTCTCTATCCCTTCCACACTTTAGGGGCACACACTTTACCCACCCTTATCCAATTCCTAGGGCTCAGTGCATAACTTCCTGTGGGTTTGCAGGATCTTTTGCCACTGAAAGAGTCTTACACAGTAATGTTCTTATTCTCTATTTATTGACAATTCTCACACAAGCAGAATACACATGCTAAGCATACAGTGTCATACTCACCAATTTTAATAAAGATAGGGAGACTTTCCCTGTTGGCCAGGCAAGGTCAGTCTCTCTGGATCTTAGCTGCTGCCCATCATGGTCGTGCAAAAGAGGCTGTGTCTTGGAGGTGAATTCTTTCAGGGCTTCCCTCTTTCTTTCCTTCCTTCTTTCCCTTTTCCTCTCCTTGCTTTTCCCCTTTTCCTTCTTTCCTTTTGCTTCTTTCACTTTTGCTTGCTGGTCTCCTTCTTGGACCCCAGTTTATATAGTGAAACTTCCTGCTTAGCTGTACCTTAAGCAATTATGTTAGTATAATTTTACTAACCAATCACAACATACTGTAATAGAATTACCTAACCAATCATAGCCCACCACCTTAGTTGATTTACACCTAGAAAAATTAATTATGCACCAGACAGAAATGGTTACAAACCAGACAGAGATCACACAGACAAACCATAGGAAAGTGAGAACAATAATCATCCACAACCTCAACTATTGGTAAAGAGTTTCTTGCAAGAGAAAATACTATTAATTAAACTTTTTCTACCTATCTTGATATGTGTTTATCTGGTGACAATTGATGCCATTAGGACAGGATCCCCTTCTCACAGCCTGGTGTGACACTATTTTAATGCAATTTAGATGGAATGTGAGTATGTGACTCCAAGCTCTACAGCTAATGGCTGCTACTCTTCAGTTTGGCAGCAGAAGAAGGCTTTAGTTTACATGTTCCAATATGGCTACAGGCCTTCCAATATGGCTACAGAAAAACCATATTGTTACAGATCAGAGCTAAAATAATAGAGTTTTAAGTTTTCAAGTTACTGGTTTTTGAAGTAGGCAACAGGGAGGAAGGTGAAAAAACTGTAAATCCTTAAGGGAAGGGTGCATAATAAAAGCTAAATAAGTGTAATATTTTCCACGCAGTGTCACTTTTCCATTTGTGCATCCTTTTTGAGCATTGTACACTTCAGAGAGCACAAAGTACACACACATACAGGTGTACTTAGAGGTTTTTAGTTTTCCTTTGTGCTGTTTCTGTTTATTTGCTAACCTCAAAGAGTTAGATGGTTTTATTGTTCTGGATTTTTACAGCCAATATAAATTTCACATCTTGTCTCTACTGTTAGTCCTGTCCTGAAAGCATCCTCCACTTTAGCAGGATTTTGTAAGAAGGAACAGCTGAGTCGATAAGGTGAACTCAAATCATTCTGGTCTTTGCACATTTATTTCTGGATAAATAACTGGAGAACATGGCAAAGCCTTTTTGCATGCCAAACCCTTTTATCTTCAAACAGAACCATAAATGGATTATTTATAGATGTGAAAGCAGCCCTCTAAGTAAAGCATAAAGGGCAGAGATTACAGAAGATTGATTTCCACAGTTTGTTACATCCATAAACTTATAACCCAAGTGGTGCACAGGGGAGAATTCCCTTCTTGAGGTCCACTGTTTATTTCTGGCACGTGCTTACAAACCCCTAGAGAGCAATAGAAGGGCATCAATATGTTATCGTTAGAAAAAGCTAGTACAGAATCATTTTTTAAAACTCCCCCCTCAGTTTTATGAATCATAATGGATAATTTAGAGGAAAGCCCTATTTCCCATCTACGGTTAAGACAAAGAATATATGAGAAAATATTTTAACAAAGTAGGCGTTATGTTCCCAGTGACCTCTATAAATAATTTGTGAATGTTACAAAAAAAAATCAGCAAAAATCAGCAGGAAATGTTACAGACATCAGCATATGAATCTCAGGTTTTCACCTACTCCATTTAATGGATGAAATGCAGTATTTTAGAGCCTTTTCACCTGTGTCCATAAAGTCAAGCTGTTCATTCCCCCCCCTTTTTTTTTTACAGACTTAATTAATAGCAATGACACATTGTCAAAACCCCACTAAAATAGATACAACAGTTACACGTAAAGAATATCCGTGTTTTTCAGTTTGCACAATACAGTGCTTTTAGCTATCTGAGTCAGAGTTTTTAAGTGTGTAAAAGATAAGGATAGAAAGAGATACAGTAAGTAGGGCTGGTAGTTTAGGGATCCTGGTTCCATTCCAACATCTGCTAGGCTGTGTCCAGACTCAGGGTTTTTTTCGAAAAAAGTAGCCTTTTTTCGAAAAAACTTCCCCGGCGTCCAGACTCAAGCCACGTTCTTTCGAAATTAATTCGAAAGAACGCGGCTTTTCTTTCGATGGCGGTAAACCTCATTTCACGAGGAAGAACGCCTTCTTTCGAAAGTTCCTCTTTCGAAAGAAGGCGTTCGTCAATGTAAATAGGGCTTCTTCAAAAGAGAGCATCCAGACTCACTGGATGCTTTCTTTCGAAAAAGCAAGCCGCTTTTTCGAAATTTCTCCGTGCAGTCTAGACGCTCTCTTTCGAAAGAGGCTCTTTCGAAAGATGCTTTCGAAAGAGCCTCTTTCGAAAGAAGCCTGCAGTCTAGACATAGCCCTACTGACTCATTTTGGGTATGGATAAACCATGTCACCTTCAACTCAGCTTTACTGCTACCAGTGTGGCAACAGTTAACTCATTCACCTTTGCAGAGCACATTTGCAATCCTTTATAGTATGTCTATTCCACCAACGTTCAACTGAAGGTGCACAGCACCAAACTAAGGGGTTATCAGCACTTCACAAGACATAACTGTACAAGAACAAAATTAACACATTTAAGTGCCTAACCACTTCTTTCTTACACTCGGATTTTTTTTTCATTTGGCACAATGAAAAATAACCCAAGTGCTTATGGGTTCTTGCTTTTCTTTAATGGCCTGTAGTTGATTATTTGTATTTATTGCACCTAAATCATCTGAAGGGTTGCTTCCACACTGCGGACTGGTGAAGCATTTCTTAAGTGGCACAATGTGTCTCCTTTTGGCATTCTATTGTGGGGCAGTGGAGATTCTCTTATGCAACACTTGAAAGACTCCCCCGATCAGCAAAATGAGCAAATAAAGTGGCCATAAATATATTTTCCTTCATCTCTACTCTGTGCACACATCACAGCTGTTAATTTAACAGATGAGGTTGTCCAGAAAAAGTATCCATAGAACAACAGCTGCTTCAGTGCCCCAGACTTTGTAGTTCACATTCCAATGAAGAGCTTCAAGTTAGTAGCAGCTGGACTACAATTAACAGCATGCACGCTGCGGTAGTTGTTTACTTTTCATTATGGAGCATATGCAGACCTAAAGCAAGTTACGATCAGGGCCAGAATATACGATCAGGGCCAGAATAAAGAGGGGGGGGCTAGCCGGTCAGCTGCCCTGGGCGCCAACCTATAGGGGGCACCTGATGGCAGCTTTAAGGGGCGCCGCTTAGAGCTGCCATCAGGTGCCGCGCACCCAGGGCTGGGGACCACGCGGTGCCCCTTAGAGCTGCAATCAGGTGCACGGCGCGCCGGGGGGGTGGGGCCACACATGCACCATGTGCTCAGGGGCGGAGCCACGCATGCATCGTGTGCCTGCTGCCTGGGGAGCAGGAATGGCTCAAGCCGGCCCTGGTTACGATGCCCACTGATAATAATGGCCTATACAGATGAAGGCTAAGGCCCAAATCTAAGGAGTATGGAGGAGGGGGAGAAATTACAGTGAAGGTCCCATTCTATTGTAATATTCCTGTTTTCCTCAATTAAAATAGTATATGAAGGAAAATTTCTGCAGGTGAGAGTGTGGACTGTCTTCGGTCTCATATGAATGACCTGAATGGCATTTTTATCTTATCTTTTTAACTAGGCCAACAATCAGTTAGCTCAGAAATCCAGGGATTCAGGATTCAGAGAATCTTGTACTGTTCCCTCAGTCCTGTTGAGCATGTACACTGCTAGGCGTCATGTTCCAAGGGCAGAAAAAGGATTCCAGGTTTCAGCTATGCACCTGCACACAAACACCAATCCTCCCTCCTAGGGAGTCAGAGTTAATACCTGGAACAAGTACCACACTTAACCACAGAATACTTTTATTTACCATATTTTCCTGCATATAAGACGACATTTTATGCTAAAAAACATCCTCCAAAAATCGGGGGTCGTCTTATACGCTGGGTATACAGGCAGTCCCCGACTTGCAGGTACGAATGGGGCTTTTCTCGCCCCGGAGGACACGGACTGCGGAACCCCGCGGTCCCGCCGCCCGTGTACTCCGGGTCGAGAAAAGCTGCTCCGCGTCTCCCTGGTCTGCAGACCAGGAAGACGTGGCGCAAAGCCGCGGAGGGGCTCCGGCAGCGGGGCAGCCCAGACGCGCCGCGGCTGTCCCGCTGCCGGCGTCCTCAGAGGCTTTGCTCCCGGTGTCCCTGGTCTGCTGGAGACGGTCCCCAGCAGACCAGAGGCACCGGGAGCAAAGCCGGGGAGGCGGAGGGGTCCCGCTCCTCTGAGGCTTTGCTCTGGCAAAGCCGGGGAGGCGCGGGACCCCGCCGCTGCTGCGGCTTTGCTCCCGGTGCCTCTGGTCTGCTGGGGACCGTCTCCAGCAGACCAGGGACACCGGGAGCAAAGCCATGTCTACACTGTAGGGCAAAAGTCAAGTTAAGATACATAACTTCAGCTACATCAATTGCGTAGCTGAAGTAGAAACAGCTTAATTCAGCTTTTGGCACTGTCTACACAGCAGAAAGTCGAAAGAAGAATATTCTTCCTTCAACTTCCCTTACTCCTTGTGAAATGAGGTTACAGAAGCCGGAGTAAGAAGTCCTCCAATTCGACATTATTTCAGAATAACCACTTGCTGTGTAGACGTGCACTATGTTATTTCTAAATAACGTCAGTTATTCTGAAATAACACTGCTATGTAGACATACCCCTTGAGACAAAGCTAACTCCTCAAATAGCACTGTTGAAATTACTTGAAGTAAAATACTAGTACTTAATGTGAACAAAAGCCTCACTCTAGTTCTAGGGAAAAGGTGTTCTTATCATACATTAGTTAGTCAAGGTAAATCCAAGACTCTCCCTAAAATTTACCTCAGACAGTTACCACATTAGAATTACATCTTAACTTGCCTGCACTAAGATTTTAACACATTAGTCAACCAACCTTTTCTCTCCTTAGTGAGGACAAGGCCAATAAGCAAAGAGATGAAATGATAAAACCCACATGAGGAATTTCTTCAGTCTGCACTCATGTGAATGGGTGGCTGGTTATTCCTGTCTGATGGGCCATTCTAGAAGTTCATGAAAGTTAACAGTGGGATAGAGCCCTCAATTTCCAATTAAATTGGAAACATCTTAAATGAAACATTCCCAGTGGGGCTTATTTTCAAGACTCCATCCAATAATTTTCCAGTCTGGTATCATTTAAGTGGTATTGTTTTTAAATAATGTTCATATTTTTAAGAATTCATTGAGAGCTGAAGCTTGCCTTGAAAAAAAATGCTAGAATTAATAATCACTGCTGCATTTGGCACTTGAAGGCAAAACTATTTATTGTTAATTCTGAATGTTGACAGCCATCTAATGAAAACCCTTACAAGATTACTATATGCATAAAAATGTGGTAAGTCAGCTTACTCATGTAATTTCTCTGTGTTAGACTTCCTAAATAAACTCTTAGACAAAGATGTAATGAATTTTAATGGCATACAATATATGTCTGAGGTCTAAGTACAGGTATAACATGCTGTGCCAGCTCTTTCAGACTAGCTTTCTTATTCCTTACATTTCATTTTGATCACCCTGTTAAGTATAAGCTTGTATGCACAAGGGGAATCATTTTTCTTTTAAATTATTAATTAAAGGATTAATGCACAACTTCAGGTCTCCCGTCAGAGTAATGTTCCAAAATCTGTGCTGCTTTTAATGAGGTGAGCAAGAGCAATCCAAACATTATTTTCTATAGTAATATTTTCAGTGTTATTAAGAAAGCCTTCAGCATCCAATGAAGCATAAACCTCATACAGGAGCTCCAAACAGCACACAGACTCATACAGAATTGAAATGGAACAAATCAATAAAATAAATGCAACGAAATGTCCAAAAGAAAAATCTACCCTGTTTGGGTGCCCACAGGTTTCCCTAAATAGACTCCTTAATGGCAGATGTTCAGGAAGCAAGAGGTACTGCATTACTGACACACTGAACTGGTAGTGTATCTCTGGAGGGAAAAGCTAGCAGTTACACACCATTTTTAATACAGATCTGATATGCAAAATGTGGAAAGGCTGTTCCTTCTCTGCAGCAAACATAAGCTACTTGTGTTCACTTTCCAGGCCCTTTAGAGTTAAACCCCACACTACTTATCTCTCATTTACTACTGAGTTATCAATGCTTGTCCATGATGCCAGCTTTCACTGCCCAATTTTTAAATTTTCAAACAAGCACCCTTCTGATTTTGCCTATGCAGCCCCTCACACGTGGGAAACATTCCCTGTATATATCTTCAGAGCTGCCTTATTAGTCACCTTCAAATCCCTTCTCAAAAATCTTCTTTGCTCTCATGCCACCAAAAAACTGGACAAGTGTAGGTATGCAGACACCAGTTTAACAGACTGACTCATATTGTCTCATTATTTGCTTGAACTCCCCCATCTTTCTTTTCTGTTCTTAGACTGTAAGCTCTTTGGGGCAGGAACCAACTTTTCACTTTGTTTGTATAGCCCCTTGTGTGACAGGTTCCTGGTCCATGATTGGGGTTCCTAGGTGCTAAGATAATACCACTACAGCAACAACCAACAATAGAAGCACTGTATACTGCTCACCACTTGATATTCTTGAGGAGCACACTTTCCCATGCTAACTTTGCTAACTCATAGACCCTTGTTAAATTCTTGTGGATTTCACATATATACTGTTTTTATTGAGATAAATACGGCTGTTTACTGACACATTACCAGCTTAGACACACACACAAACCAAAACTTACCTGATTTGGTCTCAGGAAGGATAGCCATAAGGGAGAACAGTGGACTTGGAGAAGTATCTAAGGGGATGTTCCACAATAGGGATGAATGAATGATTCGTGCAATATTACAATAATTGCTATATGTACTACATCTGTTAAAATAGCAAAACATTTCTACCATATAATGTATTCTGTGGAATATTAGCAGAAAGCAAATATTGCACGGGCCAGTGCAGAGATTTACAACTTAAGTGTTGGGTGCTTCTCTGAAACAGTGAGGTTTCTATAGATGTATTTTATAATTCAGGTTCAGCCTCTCTAGTGCAGCACTCTCTGATTTGGTATGATTTTAGGCAGAGATTCTCTTCTCATGGGTGTGGTTAAGTTTCCCGTGGTCCCATAAAGTTTGTTTACAGCCACTAGTCCTGACTCTCAGTATTCTATGCTGTTATTTAGCTGTAATATCCCCCTAATGTTTTCTAAGAGCCCAGTAAGCAGTGAAAGTGTTAGTGATGCTGCTAGACCTTCCATGGTTCGGCAAATCCTTTGGTTAGGCACAGGTCAAATTGTACATTGACTACAGAGGGTCAACCTGTGTTAATTGAAAGACATTGTATGCTCTCATGTGGATTTTTGATCAAGCCTACTGTGTTTTTGTCCATACTGGAAAGCCACCAGTTTATCAAAACTAACAGTTGCTACTAAAAAACAAGTCATTCTTGGGAAGTGGCTGAACCATGGAACTATATGGTGAAGAAATGCTTTACTGTAGCCAACACTTAGTCTTCACTCTTATGACAAATTTCTTCTCTTGTCCCTTCCTGGGGTCCTACAAATTGTGTTTTCTCAAAGAAAAAAAGTGGCTATTAAACACTCACTTTTTCTTATGCATTACATCACAGGAAAATTATTATTTTGCTTTGGATCAATCTACCATGAAAATACACAGTGTATTAAACAGCTTTATTTTTAACATATACTATTTTATAATGAGTAAGCAATGGACTAGAACAAAGAATCATTTTATTTATTCTAATGGGTTTTACTTAGCTGCTTTACCACTAGTTGAAGAAGCTCTAAAATTGACAGAGTATGTTGGAAATTGCATAAAACAACAACAACATACAATTTAATTCACTGCTGGAAAAGAAAGACAAGAAGAAAGACACATGATAATAAGATGATTGAAATCAAGAGCTCATGCTGTTATAAATGCAAATGCCAATCTTAGATTACTGCCTTAGTGCACAGAGAGAATGGAAATTTGTTCATGACCATTCGTTTTAATGGGTTCTTCTGACATTCAGAATGAATGTACAGTACTAGAGCTTACTTGTGCACTTTTTCAGGATCTTCCCTCCCCTTTTCTGCATAGAAAGTAAGGGATATCAATCAACTGAGGGAAAAAAAATTAGTAGTTTGACAGTGGACATGGCCATTTGCAAAGGACTGTATTCATAAAATACTATGCCATGTCGTTCTTTTGCATTGATTTTAAATTGACATGATATGTTCTTAGGCTTAATCTATAACAGAGGAGCAAAGAGTCAGATCAGCATGTGATGAGTAGGATTTTAGTTAAGCATAGATTTTTACTGAGTTTAAGACAGACCTTCCTTATATTGTACTGTATTCATAGTCTATCAAAGCTGTCTGCTGTATCACAAACTATGGATATTAGCCTTAAGTGTCTCCCAATATAGGCTTTGTCTACACTACCAAGTTTTGTCACCAAAAACTGACTTTTGGTAACAAAACAGGGATTGAGTACACGTTATGTGTCTTTTATCAAGAAAAATGCCCAGTTTTGGTGACAAAACACTGCCACCCTGATGAGACACTTTTGTATTTCCCTATACATTTATAGCAGTAAAGCGCCAGGGTGGACACCACACTTGCTTTAATTCACCTCCAGGAAGTTCCTAGAATGCCCCTTGTGACAACTCTAATCAGCAATTTGAACTCTGCTGCACTGCAGCCAGGAAATAAACTATCAAGCCCCAGGAATTTTTGACATTCCATTTTCTGTTGTCTTGGCATGGAGAGGTGTAGGGGTTCTCCCCCTGTGCGGAGGGGCTTACGTCCGCCCCCCCTCGGTTCTCTGAATATCGACGCCTTAACGCGCCCGATTCCGCTTGGTTTGGTTAGGCGGTTGGGGGAAGGGGGTCCGGGCCCGCCCTCTCTCCGGACCCCAGCCCAGGGCCCTAAGGTCGGGGAAAAAGACTCCCCCACCTAGCAGGGGGGGTCGAGACCCCTAAACTCCCCTGCTCTCAGGGTCCGCGTCCCCGCCCTGGGCTGCTTCTTCCCCCCAGGTCCCATAGGCTCACCTCGGCCCTTCCTCGGACCCTGCCCAGGGTCTCCAATACTGCCGACCACTCGCCGGCTCACGGGGGGGGTGCATCTCCTCGGCGTCCCCCCCTATGGCTGATACACTGCGACCTTTTAAGCTGCCCGCCGGACGCAGGCAGATGACGTCACCCCCCTCGTCGGACTCCGGCCCCTCCCAGGGCCGTCCTCCCCATGACGGCTCCGCCACGCCTGCTCGGCTCCGCCCCCTTTCGGCGCGGCCGGCCGGCCCCGGCTCGTCACCCGGCCGGTATGCCGGCGCCCCCATCCCTGCACTGCCTGCCGGCCCCGGCTCGTTACCCGGCCGGTGTGCCGGCCCCCCCGTTCGGGGACGGCGGGCGGTGCTCCGCTCCCCTCCGGGGGGTGAGTCCTTCCCCCGCGGTTGCGGCGTCCCAGCGGTTTCCGGGAGGGGCGGGCCACCCTGCCACACACCTTCCCCCTTAAGTCTGGTGCCATACTCGCAGTTCTGGTCTCTGTGTTTTCCGCTGACCGGGATAGCCAGTCCGCGTTCCCGTTGGCGGACCCCGGGCGGTGCACGACTCGGAATTTGTATGGCTGTAAGCTGAGGTACCATCTCAAGATCCGTGGATTCGTGTCCTTCATCTGCTGCATCCATTGCAGCGGGGCGTGGTCCGTCACCACGGTAAATTCATCGCCTAGAAGAAAGTATCTTAGTGAATCGACAGCCCACTTGAGGGCCAATGCCTCCTTTTCAATTGTCGCATATCCCTTCTCCCGAGGGAACAGTTTACGACTCAGATAGAGGATGGGGTGCTCCTGTCCCTCCTCCTCTTGCGTCAGTACCGCCCCTAACCCCACTTCTGACGCGTCAGTCTGCAAGGTAAAAGGTTTGTTAAAGTCGGGCTGGGCCAGCACCGGGGCCCGGATCAACCGGTCTTTCAGCTCCTGAAACGCGTCGTCGCACGCCGCGGTCCACCTCACCCTCTCGGGTTGTCCTTTCCTTGTGAGGTCTGTCAGTGGGGCGGCCACGGAGGAAAAATTCGGGATAAACCGTCTATAATAACCCGCCAATCCCAGGAACTGCCGTACTTTCCTTTTTGTCGTTGGGGTGGGGTGTTCCCATACCGCCTGGACCTTATCTACTAGGGGCTTCAGCTTCCCTCTCCCTACCGTGTACCCCAGATACGAAACTTCGGCCCTCCCAAATTGACATTTCTTTGGGTTGGCCGTGAGTCCCGCTTCCCTCAGTGCCCTTAATACGCTCGTAATGTGCTCTAAGTGCTTCTCCCAGGACTCACTGAATATCACGATATCATCAATGTAAGCCGCTGCGTAGTCCTGATGGTCCCTTAAGACCTGGTTCATGAGTCTTTGAAAGGTCGCCGCGGCCCCGTGCAGTCCGAACGGCATGTTTTTGAATTGGTACAACCCAAAGGGGGTGGCGAACGCCGTTTTCGCCTGGGCTTCGGGGGAGAGGGGGATCTGCCAATACCCCTTCGTTAAGTCGAGGGTCGACAAATAGGCGGCCCTCCCCAGGCGTCCCAGTAACTCATCTATCCGCGGCATGGGGTATGCATCAAATCGCGAGATCGCGTTGACTTTGCGGAAGTCAATGCAGAACCTCGTTGATCCATCTGTTTTGGGCACCAAAACAATGGGGCTTCGCCATTCACTACGCGATTCCTGTATGACCCCCCACTCCAACATGGCTTGGAGTTCTTCCTTCACCGTGCCCCATAACTTCCGGGGAAGGGGGCGCATATTATCTCTTACCACTCTGCCGGGTTCAGTCTCGATCTTGTGTTGTACCAACGAGGTCTGTCCGGGTCGGCTGGTTAGTACCATCCTGAACTGGTCGAGAAGGTGGTGCAACTGTTCTCGCTTTGGGCCCGGGAGCTCTTCTCCGACCCGTATGCCCTCGATCCTCACCTCCGGCTCCCCCCACGTCCCCAGCTCAATGTCAGTGTCCCGAGGGTCGATCAGGAGGGCCTCCCGTGGATGCCACTTCTTTAAGAGGTTGACATGATAAATTTGGGTTGCCCGGCGGTTCCCGTCTACCCGAACCTCATAGTCGACCGGGCCAAGTTTCCTGATTACCCGGAAGGGTCCCTGCCAGTGGGCCAGGAGCTTAGACTCCCCGCTGGGCAGCAATAGTAGAACCTGTTCGCCTGGTTCGAACTCCCTCACCTGCGCCTTTCTATCATAGTAGGCCTTCTGCCCTTCTTGCGCCTTCTCTAGGTTCGCTCGGGCCCGGCCCGCTAGGTCGTGGAGGGTTCCCCTCAGTTTCTGTACGTACTGGGCGGCCCCCAAGGCAGGTGACACTGACGTTTCCCATCCCTCCTTTACGAGGTCCAGGATCCCCCGCGGTCGCCGCCCGTATAACAGCTCGAAGGGGGAGTACCCGAGCGATGCCTGCGGTACCTCTCTGACGGCGAACATCAGTGCAGGCAGCAGCTTATCCCATTCCCGGGGTTCATCCTGTGCGAACTTCCGCAGCATCCCCTTCAATGTGCGGTTGAATCGTTCCACCAGCCCATCGGTTTGGGGGTGATATACCGACGTCCGGAATTCCTGATCTGCAAGACCTTACACAGTTCCGTCATAACCTTCGACGTTAAATTCGTCCCCTGGTCTGTCAGTAACTCCCTGGGCAGCCCGACCCATGAGAATAGCTTAACTAATGCCTCCGCTATGGCGGGGGCGGTGGCTCTTTTCAGGGGCACTGCCTCGGGGCAACGGGTGGCGTAATCTACGATGACCAGGATGTAATTATGTCCGCGCCCAGATTTCTCGAGCGGACCTACCAGGTCTAATGCTACCCTCTCAAAGGGGGTCCCTACCACCGGCAGGGGCACCAGGGGAGCCGGCGGGACCCGGCCCCCGGCTGTTCTTTGGCACTGGGGGCAGGAGTTACAGAAATTCTTAACCTCCTGGTACACCCCCGGCCAATAGAATCTCTGGAGTATTTTCTGTTGGGTTTTTTCCCTGCCCAGGTGCCCGGCCCACGGGTGTTCGTGGGCCAATTCCAGGACCTTCCACCGGTACGGTCTTGGGACCAACAGCTGCCACCTTTCTTCCCCAGGGAGTTCCCCCGAAGACACCCGGTACAGGCGGTCGTCTTTTACCTCGAATCGCGGCCCGTCCGGCTGGTTGGGCGGGTCCCCCTCCTGTGGCTCGCTTGTAGTGCACACCTGCTCCCAGGCCGCCCGTAGTGTGGGGTCCTCGCGTTGTTGAGTGAGGAAGTCCCCTTCTTCTACGTCAAGACGGACGGTGTGCGGTGTCTCGGCGTCCGGAGCCCTTGCTGGCTCGGCCCCCCCCTCATCTTGCTCTCCTTGGGCTACCAAGGTCCCCTGCCCTGTTTCTGGCTCCCTTTTAGGCTGGGTTCCGCTATCCCACTGTCCTAGGAGTCGCTTCAGGCCGGGCCAATCCCGCCCCAGCAGGAGGGGGTACGCTAACTTAGGGCCGACGGCAACTACACAGTCTCCTTCCAACTCCCCGTCCCCTATCCGTACCTGGGTCGTAGGGTAGTAATGAATATCTCCGTGGACGCACCGGAGGGCTATGGGGGCACCCCGGGCCCGCCCTGGAAGTATCACGTCCCTTCGGACAATGGTTTGCCCGCATCCCGAGTCGAGGATGGCCTCCACCGGGTTCCCATTAACCCACAGTCGTTTAATTACCTGAGCTGCGCCGGCCGCCTTCCTGTCCGTGCTCCCAGCACGCCTCTGCCCGAAGGTGCAGTCCATCAGGGTGCAGTCCCGCTTATAATGGCCCTCCTGGCCGCACTGGTAGCAGACCACCTTCAGAGCTCCCTCGGGCGGCGGGGTGCCCGGCCTCGTTTCGGTCGCCCGGTCTCCCCTGGCCTCACCGATCGGCCGGTTCCACCGGGGTGCCAACCTCCTCGTCGGGAGGGGGCCCAGGGAACTCCCGGCGCTTTCCGCAGCCCGTTGGGCTCCCGTGGGCTTACCCATCCCCGCCTCGTTCCTTCGGGGTTCTCTCGGTGCCCCAGCGGTTCCTTTCCCCTCTGGCCCCTCTGCGGCTAAGTAGTGTTCCATGAGGGTCACCGCTTCATCCAAGGTCTCCGGAAGGTGCCGCCGTACCCACCGCTGCCCTTCCACGGGGAGGATGCTGACGTATTGTTCGAGTATCACGAGGTCCGCCACCTGAGCCCCCGTCTTAGTCTCTGGTTCCAGCCATCTCATCCCCGCTTCCTTAACCCGTTGTGCCACCGCCCGTGGTCGCTCGCGGGAGTCGTACCTGGCCTCTCTAAACCGCCGGCGGTGGGTCTCGGGAGTCACCCCTAATTGGTCCAGAATAGCCTCTTTAACCTTATAGTAACATAAGGCATCGCTGGCGGACATCCCTCGGTATGCTAGCTGGGCCGGCCCTGACAGGTAAGGTGCGAGGAGGGTGGCCCAATGCTCGGGTGGCCACTTCGCGGCGGCGGCCACCCTCTCGAACGTAACCAGGAATGCCTCGGGGTCATCTTCCGGCCCTAGTTTCGTTAGCCGTATGGGCAATTGGGTACCGACCCCCTCTCCTCCTCCAGACCCTGCTACTGTCCCCGGTACCGTCACTGGTGCGCCTCGTGCCATCTGCTCCTGACGCTCCTGGAGCTGGTTGAGGAGCTGTTGCAGCGCCTGCATCTGTTGCTGCTGTTGTACCTTCTGGGTCTCGGTCCACCATTCCAGAATTTTATTGGCTTCCATTGTCTCCTGGCAATCAAGACTTTGTTAATCCTTTCCCTTATCCGAACCCCCGTTTCGGGGTCCACTACGCCCACATTCTCCACCACGTGTAGGGGTTCTCCCCCTGTGCGGAGGGGCTTACGTCCGCCCCCCCTCGGTTCTCTGAATATCGACGCCTTAACGCGCCCGATTCCGCTTGGTTTGGTTAGGCGGTTGGGGGAAGGGGGTCCGGGCCCGCCCTCTCTCCGGACCCCAGCCCAGGGCCCTAAGGTCGGGGAAAAAGACTCCCCCACCTAGCAGGGGGGGTCGAGACCCCTAAACTCCCCTGCTCTCAGGGTCCGCGTCCCCGCCCTGGGCTGCTTCTTCCCCCCAGGTCCCATAGGCTCACCTCGGCCCTTCCTCGGACCCTGCCCAGGGTCTCCAATACTGCCGACCACTCGCCGGCTCACGGGGGGGGTGCGTCTCCTCGGCGTCCCCCCCTATGGCTGATACACTGCGACCTTTTAAGCTGCCCGCCGGACGCAGGCAGATGACGTCACCCCCCTCGTCAGACTCCGGCCCCTCCCAGGGCCGTCCTCCCCATGACGGCTCTGCCACGCCTGCTCGGCTCCGCCCCCTTTCGGCGCGGCCGGCCGGCCCCGGCTCGTCACCCGGCCGGTATGCCGGCGCCCCCGTCCCTGCACTGCCTGCCGGCCCCGGCTCGTTACCCGGCCGGTGTGCCGGCGCCCCCGGCCTTACACTGCCTGCCGGCCCCGGCTCGTTACCCGGCCGGTGTGCCGGCCCCCCCGTTCGGGGACGGCGGGCGGTGCTCCGCTCCCCTCCGGGGGGTGAGTCCTTCCCCCGCGGTTGCGGCGTCCCGGCGGTTTCCGGGAGGGGCGGGGCCACCCCGCCACAAGAGGTCTCATCACATCTTCCCAGGTGACCACGTCTGACTATTGCACCAAACAGTCTCCTGCTTAGACCACCATGGAGCTGTTGGATATAATCGGTATATAGGGACAGGAGACTGTGCAGTCCCAGCTGGAATAGGGATACATATGGGCACATTTCTCAAGGCTTGTCTGAAAAGGGATATGATCAGGTTATGCTGCAGTGTGGATTGAAAATAAAGGAACTGAGGCAAGTATACCATAAGGAGAGGGAGGCAAATGTCACTCTGGTGATGCGCTTAAGACCTGCCATCTCTTAGAAGGAGCTGTATGCTATCCTTGGTGGTGACCCCACCTCCACCACAAAGAGCCCTGTAGATACTTCAGAGGGCACGGAGGCAGTGAAAACAGACCAATCCAGAGCATGAATTAAAAAAAAAACTAATAGTCTGGTAGCACTTTATAGACTAACAAAACATGTAGATGGAATCATGAGCTTTTGTGGGCACAGCCCACTTCTTCAGATGACCAGAGTGTTGGATGTCCAGACCTAAAATCCCCAGAGGATGAACTTATTGATGAAGAGATGAAGTTAGAGGAGTATGTGGAGCTCCCAGCAGGGTTGCCCAGTGGGGCAGGCAGCCAGGAACAGCCCTCCACTCTAAGTGCTTAGTCAGTCTCAGTAGTTGCTCTCCAGGGAGCAGCAAGGATGCCTGGTACGTGACTGTGGCTTGTGTAGTACTGAGGTGGGTTTAGGGTGTAGAAATGTAGGAGGCTGAATGTGTTTCTGGGAGATGGACATTTCCCTGTGTAACTAATTGGTACAGCAGAGCTGGGTGTTGATGCACACCAAGATCTCACAGGAGTACTCCAGAGAGATCTCCAGGAAAGTTTTCTGCAGGTTCTCATTAATCCTCTGCTGCAGGTTGAGTGGCAGTGCAGCTCTGTTCTTTCCCCCATTGTAAGACACTTTCCCGTGCCATTCTACAATCACTTGAGCAGAGACCAAAGTGGTACATTATTGAGCTGCACGAAAGTAGGGCAGAAGCCGCAAGCATGCGGTAGATGCAACCTCGTTTCCCTGCTAACCTTCAACAGTGAGATGTCTGCTAGCATAATACCCATGTGTGGAAAAGCATGGGATAGTTTTAGAATTTGTTCCCTAGAATGCTGCACCACCACCTTTGCAAAGACTATGGAGAGAGGACTGTGCTCCTTTGTCAATGTGGCACTTCCTTTCCTTTTCCGCCAGCACATTAATGTAACAATCCTGCTTCTGTGCATTGTTCTTTGTGCTTCACTAGATGTGGCCTTCAGAAACACCCCAAGCACCACTGCTGACCATCTCTTTCAGGTAAGAAAGATTCTAAGATGCAGCAGGAAAGTCATGTTCTGGGGGGCACTGCAATCCTCCACTGTAGAGAAAAGGGAACATAAGGAGTGCTGGGAAACTGAAAGGCAGGACAGAAACGAGAATCACATTTGTTAGGGTTGCAACTGAGCAGATGATTAAAGTAATGGAGAAGCAAACAAGAGATGCTCAAGTCTTTAATAATGCTGCAGACTGAGCAGATCTGGGCTCGACTTCCACTGCAGCACACTCACAATTCTTTACTATGAGCCCTCTCCCCACCCCACCCCATGCCACTAGCACATTTCTTTCCTCTTTCTATGACTCCTCAGTTTTCCCCTCACTCCATCTCCTCAGACAACTTTCACAAAGATAGCTGGACTTACACACATCTTTGAAGGTCTGACAACTATTGCAAATTGTTCCTATCCATGACACACAACATGTCAGGTACCTGAGAGTCTTCCTCTGTTAGGAAGTTAATGATTAACTGCATTGCCATGCATAGTGTCTTCATGATGCTTAAAAGAGCATAGGAGAGAAGAGTGGGATCTATCCCTTCTCAGGAAAGAATGGCCATTGAAAAAATGGTGTGAAAGAAAGCTGGAAGCACATGGAGGGCTGAGTCAGAAAGCACTGTATCATGGGACATTTAGCACAGTCCCAAGATGCACCACAATCCACTGCACCTTCCCATAACATCTAGCAACAGGTGTCAACCTGCACTGTGGGATACATACCCCCAGTGCTCTGCTCACACTTTTGATGATGCTGCCCTCACTACAAATGTGATCTGTCACCAGAAAGACCTAGTGTCAACAATGTATTCCAATTTTTATGATGATTTTTTTGGGTGTCAACATAAGTTTGGTCAACAAAACTTGGTAGTGTATACAAAGCCTATGTTTGTTCAGTCAGTCCCCAGCCTGCAACGCTCTTTGATCTGGGATACAAGTGGAAGTAGCATTCAGACAGCCTCCCTGAAAAATATCAAGCATGTGAGATAAAGAAGAACTCGTGTTCCATTGCCTGAGTGTTTGAAGCATTATACTCCCACCGAGCTTCTTTTTTCCAGATACTTATTTTACTCACTTGAATACTAGTTTGCATGAGATTGAAAAGGGAAATTACTTGAACAATTTATAACATAGTGCTACATTCTGTTCCATGGCATTATTCCTTAAAGGGCAGAAAAGTGAATGATTTGTTTTGAGGTAACCCCTCAGAGACCATTTTGTAAAACAAGAGTTGTAAATTAAGCACAATTAAAATTTACATTGAGTCCATTTGGGGGTTTGTTTTGTTTTTGTGGTTAACACTATATAACAGCTCCTATTAGCATCATGAACAGCAGACATGCAATGTAATATAACCAAGTGCTCCTTTAAAAAAGGGCATAACTCATTTTAAAATAGAGGGTCTGAGGTAGGGTAACTAGATGTCCCATTTTTAAAGGGACAACCCTATATTTAAGCCCTCCTGCAGGTGTCCTATTTTTTCTTAAAAACAGGCAAATTGTCCCGTATTTTCTGTCTCCCACAAACATTAATGGCAGATCCTGCTGCTAGCTAAATGCCAGCTTGCCAGTCATTTGCCCACCAGTGGTGAGTGTGGGGGGTGTCAAGAGGCTGACAGAGGGTGTTAGACTGGTGGTGGGGCAAAGATGCAGCACACAGGGTCAGCCATTCTCTCTGCTGGCCCTTCTGTTCAGCCCTGCTGCTTCTTGGCTCTCAGCCAGCAGGGTCCCACACCAGCCCATTTCCATCTGGCACTACCTGCACACTGCAAGCTGCAGTGAGGGTGAGCACAGGCAGGCACTGGCCAGTGACCAGTTACATGTCACCTCTGCTACCTACCCTCTGGTCCTTGTATGTGTTCCCCCATCATGGTCCTCTCCCTGCTTTGACCTTTCTCTCCCCGGCCTCTGCTGCTACTCCATACCCACTTCAGCAGGGCACATTCCCTGCTCCCACCACTGTATGGGGAACCAGCCCCTGAGCTCACCAACAACCTGGTCAGCAGGCTCTTTTCTTCGCCCACTGCCTCAGGGTGGGCCAGCACATTGGGAAAGCTCAAGACATTTTGGCACAAAACAGTGGCCTCGAGGAGCTGAGCCCTGCATGTGTCAAAGCCCCTCACAGCATTGGTATCTGGAAGCCTCTCTGCCCCTCAGCTAAGCTCTGGAGCAGCAGGAGAGAAGCAATTTCCAGCAATTTCCTGAACATGCAGGCTCTACAGCAGCCCCCAGAGCAGGCGCATAACACCCTCTTCACCTGCATCCCACCCCGGGTTCTGCCCAATGGGAGCAATGGGCTGCTCCATCCCCTAGGTACCCTTCCATGAAGAACCACCTCTCTGGCCAGGTTCACTGGAGCCAGGATCCCTTTTACCCCTTCCTGCCTGCACTGTAGCCAGGGAACAGGAGCTGTGGCTGGGTTATGTCACTGACCCGAAGAACCTCTAAAGGTATGTCTACACTGCAAAGTTAATTCGAAATCACCACTTTCTGGGGGGAGAGGGGGACTAGAGTTGTATCACACTTCACCATGTGCACCGTGAAGTCCTAAAGATAAGAAAGTAAATACAGTACACAGTATTTCACAAGTACACAGTATTTCTTTTTATCAGGGTCTCAGTCAACTTGATGTTAATTTGAATGTTTGTATTGATTGCCATTGTACTGATTTGTATAGATTGCAATTGAACTTGCTAGAATAAGAGTAATTTTACCAAGTGTCCTGGGTTCAGCATAGGGGAATATGGTCCCCTTAGCCTGAGAGTCTGCAGAAATCAACAGAAAGATTCATCAACTTCAGTGAGTGTTGGATCAGGGCAAATGTCAGTTTAAATGGGGGGAGGGGTGAATTTAATATAGAATTTTTACATCTATATGGAAGTCCCTCCACCATTTGTTCTGGATTTGCAATCAGGGTTGCCTGTCTTAACAGCAGGGTAGGAAAAAACATTCATTCTTCTCTCACTTCACCTGGTCAGAAACATAGGAGACTCGACTATATAGATGTTCTGTGATGTGTACAAACTCAGCAACCTAAAATGAATTTCTCTAATCTCTCAATTATTCTAAGCATGGTTTAAAAAGTTTCAAAGAGTTATTTTCAGTTGCTTTTTACTTTTCAGGCTGAAATTTGGCCTATTTGTTTTCAATCTGGAAGCAATTTCTAGTTAACATGGCACTGGTGCATTCACAGCTTGCATCTACAATCACAGCTCTGCAATCAATCTTTGTTCTCAGACTTTCCTTGGGTGCCTCATCATGCTGAGCATGGCTGCTCCTGCTTTGACATTCAAGTCATAGGATAAATGCCCAATAAAACTGCTCATTTCAAGCCTTCATTAGGTCATTGCTTTTGAGTCAGGAGCCCTGACTAAGGTACATGCTCTGAGGATTAGTTTTACTCAACCCATGCATTATTGTGCAGCTCTGCACTGATGCCACATCTTCCAGGGCTCCAGATAATCAACATTTGTGTTTTAAAGAGGTATGACTTACATCCCCTAAGCAGTTTTACCATGAAACCATTCAGGGACATTGCAGCACCATCAGCAGTACCTAGCTTGAAGCTATAGAGCTTCCACAGAATTGCTCCATGGACAACTTCATGGTCTTTCAACTCTCCCTGGACATCTTTGAATTAGGGCTGGTGATTAATTGCAATTAACTCAAGTGATTAATTCAAAAAAATGAATCATGATGAATTGTACTGCAAAACAGCAGAATACTAATGGAAATGTATTAAATATTTTGGATGTTTTTCTACATTTACAAATATATTGATTTCTATTACAACACAAAATACTAAGTGTGCAGTGCTCACTTACTTTTATTACAAATATTTGCACTTTAAAAATGATAGGTATTTACATGGCTCGTTTGTAGCTGGTGTTGCAAACGGGTGATACGTGGCGGGGCATGATGGGTTATATGCCCTGCCATGCTATGGGAGGGAGGCCAAGGGGCCTGCAGCCAGTGGAGCTATCCCGTCTTATGGACCGTTCATCTCATTTCCCTAGGCTCTGCACTTTGGGTAGCCCTGTGGGACCCAGAGAATTAGCAGAGGCCTAGTGCCAACAGTAGGGTTCGGTCTCCCTCCGCACTTACCAGCAGTGGTGGGAAGCAGTGGTGGCAACCTGTTCCCAGCCCGCACTGCCCACCAGTTCCCAGATGCATAGCTCCACTTCCCACTGCCAGTAAGTGCAGAGGGCAGTTCCACCACTTCCCAAAACCTTCTCCCCCAGCAATGTGGCCTGGAGAATTAGTTGGGAGCCTAGCACAGGCTGCAGGGGTTGGGTCTCCCTGCACACACCAGCAGCAGCAGAAAGCAGACTGACCCAGCCCCAGCCCATTCCTAAGGAAAGGGGCTTGGGGAAAAGGGGTGGAACTGCCCACTGCACTCATCAGCTGGTGAGTGCGGCAGGGGGAGGAGGGATCAATCCCTGTTGGCAGAACCAAGACACCCACTAATCCCCTGGGCTACATCATTCAGAATAGGAGGTTGGGGAAAGAGGTGGAATGGGGATGAGGAGAGGACGGGGAGGAGTCAGAGCAGGGGCAGGCGGTTAGGAGAATGAGAAGAGGCAGGGCTGTCCCCTGGGCTAGACGTAGCATAGTGAGGAGTTTTGGGGGGTGATCATATGACCAGTGCTTCTCCTGTGTCCCTCCCCAGCAGTTGCCATTGTTTGCAAGGCATTTACAGGCCAGATATGCTGAGCTGTTTTATGCCCTTTCATGCTTCGGTCACCATTCAGGAGGACATGGCTCCATGCTAATGATGCTTATTTTAAAAAATGAATTAAATTAAATTTGTCTCTGAATCCTTGAGAGACAATTATGTGTCTCCTGTCTGTTTTACCTGCATACTACCATAGATTTCATGTTATAGCTATCTCAGATAATGACCCAGCACATCTGTGTTTGAAGAATACTTTCACAGCAGATTTGACAAAACACAAAACGTACCAATGTAAGATATTTAAAAAATAGCTACAGCGCATGACCCAGGTTTCAGAAATTGAAATGCCATCCAAAAACTGAGAGGGACGAGATGTGGAGAATGCTTTCAAATCATTTATTTTCACAACAAGAATAACACTCCAATATGGAAACTACAGAACCTGAAACACCAAAAAAGAAAATCAACGTTCTGCTGGTGGCATCTGATTCAGATGAGGAAAATGAACATGTGTATTTCCACTCTGCTTTGGATAGTTATTGAGCAGAACTTGTCATCAGCTGGAATGGTGGTCGAAGCATAAAGGGTTGAAGGTGGTTGAAGCATGTTCAAGTGCCTGTATGCTTCTTCTTGAGAATACAGGCACTTGAACATGATCATACCAAAAGTGCTGTATTTAATATGGTTTTGAATCTCTTTATGGCTGGGTATTTTATGCACAAATTTTGTACATAATTCTATGTTAGAATTTCTTTAAAAATTTGTCTACAATTTTCATGATAAAGAGCTAGCACCAAAGTACTTGCATTAGGTGAACTGAAAAAAATACTATTTAATTTTTTTTTATGCTGCAAATATTTGTAATATTTGTAAGCACTGTACACTTTGTATTGTGTTATAACTAAAATCAATAGACTTGAAAATGTAGAAAAATTCCAAAATATTTAAATAAATGGTATTCAATTACTGTTCAACAGTGCAATTGTTCACTGTGATTAATCACAATTATTTTTTTTAAATTGCTTGACATTCATACTTTCAGTTTTTAGAAAGCTATTGGTGCTCGTTTGAAGTGCCTGGTATCAAAGCTGTTGACTCTAGTCTAGAGTATCAATTATTATGATTTTCAGGATGGTTTTATAAAGATATGCAAAACACACAGCTAGCCATTGTTACATTGACATAGCATGGGTGTGCATCATAACACTCTCTTGAAGTCTCTGAAGCATCCAAAGGCCTGCTTTGGAAGACAATTCTGCACAGATATCACAGCAAAAGCTCAATGATGTTTAAGGTCATGGAATAAAGGGTGCAATTTTGCATTTCTTAAATTGGTTTTGTACTACTATAGCTTTCATTAGCTATTCTGGATTTATAAGTATTACAGGCAAGAATTAGGTCCACAGGAACTAGGTTATCAATGGACTTTTTAATTGATGCTAGGAATGAAATTACAGTATATCATCCAAGTATGCCAACAAGTGATACATTTTGGCATCCTTCAATGTACCTTATTAGATGCTGAAAAGACCTTTGGTATTACAAAGCCCAAGAGCAATCTATTAATTTTGCGATCTCAGGAGGACGCATCAAAAGTTCTTTTTTATCTGCCCCACTTATATATATATCTCTTTTTGAGCATACAGGCATTTGAACATGATCACCCTAACAATGCTGTATTCAGTTTGGTTTTGAAATCTCTTTATGGCTGTGTACATTACTAAATATGTAGGCAATGTAAGACCAAGACACTATTGCTTCCTCCCCATTTAATTTGAGAAAAATACAGACTTTCTTCATTTCATAGTTCATGGCTGTCAACAGAAGTAAGCATGTCCTTGTTTGTTTCTACCTTTAAATACCAGTACTGGGGAATTTATCTAGGAATTCTCTTTATTCCTAGAATTTAATGCTTGGACCCCTGCTATTCAAGATCATCCATGTTTTTTGCAAAGAAAATTGTATATACAAATAATGACTGTCTCACAAGGATGAGGATTTCATTTATGTTGAGTTGGAGAATATTTCCTGTTAATACATTTTAAAAAGGAATGTATTATGATACGAGTTACTAAAAGACAAGTATTATTATACAATGCATAAAAACCCCTAAGAGTTTTCAGTAGGGAGAAAGCAAACTCCCTAGCCCCACCTCCTACCCCTCCACAGAGCTGCATCTCTACCACTCCACACAGCCTCAGCCCTGCTGGAGAACAGAGCTGGGGCAGAGGGAGAATGGGGCTGAGGATTTGGCTCCTTTCTCCTGTTGCTGCTTTCTGGCACCTCTGCTGTGGTTATTTTTGCTGGTGCTGGCTGTTCACTGCCACTTCTGCCATGCTGCATTCTGTCACTTAACCCAGCATTTTGTGATTTAGCTCTCTGGGATTCCATTGGGAACCCCACTGGTAATGCAGTCTTTGCCTTGTCTTTCACTGTAACATTGTCCTCTCCTCAGGAATAAGGCTTAGCCCCATTCATCAGTAATTGTTGTTCTAATAATCACAGAACAGCAATAAGGACTTCCAGTTGAGCCCAATGAGCTCCATCTTTAAAAACTAGAGATGGGAGGAATAAATAGTATCTTGAACTTTTTAGACAGAGACTACATCAGGAAGGAATACTAGTGTCCAACTCCTCTCATTTCAAGTGGGATTTGTCATTCTTACCCCCTGCTTTGCAACTGATGTTCAGTCTAAGGTGACCTTCTCTATCAGGTATCAGAGGCGTAGCCGTGTTAGTCTGAATCTGCAAAAGCGGCGAGGAGTCCTTGGTATTCACACCTTCAGATCAGCTACTAGAAGTGGGCCTCAGCCTTCCTGATCGAATCCATCTCATCATCTCTAGCCTGATTCTGGCCTGCATATTTATACCTTCCTTTTGGAAATTTCCACTACTTGCATCTGACGAAGTGGGTCTTTGCCCACGAAAGCTTATACTCCAACACTTCAGTTAGTCTATAAGGGCATGTCTACACTACGAGATGGAACGAGGTGTACCAGTAGTTCAGACTAGGAAGCCTAATCCGAACTACCTAGTCCGTGCCGCGTGTAGCCGCGGGCACGGAGTCCAAACTAGCGGACATTTTAAAATGGCGGCGCCCGGCAATATGCAAATGAAGCCTGGGAATTCAAATCCCAGGCTTCATTTGCAACTTCGGTTGCCTACATTAACCACCCTAGTTCGAACTAGGGTGATAGTGTAGACATAACCTAAGGTGCCACAGGACTCCTCGCCGCTTCTCTATCAGGGCATGCTAAGTACAATTCTGCTGCCCTTTACTCATAAATTAAAGCTACAGTATTTCATTACTCCAGCACTCAATACCAAAGTGAATTGTAACCTGTGTTCCCTGTAAGGTGCATGCCTGAGCAGCCACACATGAGACTATTATGGGCCACACAAGCGTACACCCAGATTAGCATGGAGGATGTGGAGAATGGGAGCAGTGGGGTAAGTTGATGGGGGAGCTTGGGTATGCAGGGCTGGAAAGGGGCAAGATGCCTCTCTCACCAGCCCCAGCTCCGGCCAGGGCTGGCGCAGGACAGCAGTGATGCCCCTGCCTCTCTTCTGGCCAGGGCTGTGGCAAGGACAGAGAGATACACCTCACACTCCAGCACCAGCTCTTGCCCGAGGTGAGGTGGGGATGGGAGAGCCATCTCTTTCCCCCCAGCCCCAGCTCCAGAGCTGCAGTAGCTGAGGAAAGACACATCTGTCCTTAGGTCTGCAGAGGGAAGAGACACATGTATGCATATGTCTTTCTGACAAACACACACACACGCGCTCTTTCTTTCCCTCACAAACATACACACATTCTCTCTTACACACACATGCAGTCTTTCACACTCACACCCCAACACATACTTCTTGTGTTGGTGCTATTGTTACTTCTTTATACTTCTGGCAATTCACATATATTCTTTGTGATTTCATTCTTTCAAAGTGCTGTTTTATTGTTTTGAGTGGTCTGTGCATTTCATACATTTTATTTCTCTTTTACCCTTAAATGTAATTCTTTGAACACTGAGTTCTAAAATCCTAACCTGTCCCGGCTGGAGTAATAATCCCTTTGGCAACTTTTTAAAATATATATTCTGTTATATCTAGGGCTTTTCTTTCTACTGCTGGTGCATAGCCACACTTTACCTTGATACTGATGCACATACAACAATTCATTCCACACATGGATAGAAAAAATTAGAGGCAACATTGATTTTAACCCCAAACCATCCAAAACTGACCACTTTGGCAAAGCAACCCTATCTTCTGAACATCTAATCAGAGTAGATGCGTCTATGCAATCTGCTTCTGAAAGTCTTTTTTTTTTTTTTTTTGCTTGTCCCTAAATGTTAGGGAGAGCTCATTCAGCCCTTGCTTATGTGTGGTTAAAAAAAACCCAGAATATTGATTTAAAAATATTCACCCGGGATGCCAAAAGTCAGAGAGAGGTACACACCTGCAATATATATATATAACAGAGTCATCATCTGTCACAGTGATCTGCAACATGAGCATAAATGTATGCTATATTCCTTTTCCTACAAAGGATGTGGGATTTGTTTGCTGATTTGATTATTTTGGTAGTATCTGCTGTAATACTCCATTATTAAGTACATATATGTCTAAAGGAGGGAAGGAAGCCCAGAGGCACTTTTAGGAATCAAGCAGCAGGGTTCTCTAAGTCAGCATTACAAACACAAATCTCTAGGAAAATTTAGAGGGCTCTTGCTTTCAAGCACATGAAGAGCAATGATTGTGAGCAAGGAATACACCATGATAAAATGGAGAGAAATAGTCTTCTATGGACTATCTTCTCAGAAGTTGTTAGTGATTTTTGTCTCCATTTCTGGAAGCTAAATTTGAGATAGCTTGAAGCACAATTTTCAAATAGTGCTGAGCCCTGGCCCTCTGAAAACCAAGTTGTTTTAAAAATGCCTCAAGTTGGACAACAAAAAAGGAAACCTAAAATCACTAGTCACTTTTTTAAAAGTTAAGCCTCCAATGTATGTACTGGGAAATGAAAGGCTTTTCACATTTGGAGAAACATTTCACTGGACAGGTTTTACTTGGTGATAATCCGGAAGCAGTTCTCCTGCAATGCAATAGCACTATCACAAGTCTTATTTGTCCATTTGTGACCATAATTACAACAAAATCCCCATTTATGAGACCTCACATTTTAAAAAAATGTCATCTCCTGCAACTTAAATCTTCTAGAAAAGTCTTCTTGTGCATTCTACAAATGGCATTTACTGATATTCTTCAAAGATAATTGAAAATTTGATTCTCTGCTTCTACAATCACAAAGTCTATGCACAACCTGTCAGCAGATCATGTGCATCCTATCAATCAACATCTAATAGAGTTTTCACTTTTCATCAGAGTATTTCAAGACTGTGTGCCGTCTGCCAGATTTACTAAAAGGCTAGCTATAGAAACACACTTCCAAAATGGTCATCCCATCAAAGCCACCACTCAAAATGTCTGATTTATTATGAATCTTTGAGAAGTATGAGATACTATTGGCATTCATCCTGAAAATAATGAATATATCACCAGAGAGAGGTCAGAGGAGGGGAGGAGGAATTCTAAATATAATTTGCTAAACTCTGATTCAACTGCACTTCTATATGAAATCTGATTCAATTTCTAATGAATCCCTCCGGGATTTCTGTGTATATAATTCCACACAAAATAGTGTTTTGTATAATGATACTGTTTACTGTTTCTCCAGGAACGGTATCATAGATTTATTTAAAAATATTTAATTATTCACCTATCCAATAACTTTTAATTCTCTATTAGGGTTTCTCTTTCCATGAGCAAACCAGCATGGTTCACAATTCTGTGGAAACAGGATGCAAGGGAAGATCCATAAGTGGCATAAATTTACTTATGGTACATCTACACTTGCACCCTAGTTCGAACTAGGGATGCAAATGTAGGCGACCAAAATTGCTAATGAAGCGGGGATTTAAATATCCCACACTTCATTAGCATGATCTCGCTTGATAATTTTAACACGTATTTGTGGAAGACAAATTACAGTATTTATTCAGCATTAATGGAAATCTCACTTCCAAGCGTCTTTCAATTACATTTTAGAATGTGTTTAAAGCATCCTTTAAATGTATGTAAGAGACAGAAAGCAGAATATGAAAATCATTCCAGGAGTCTCAATAACCTTCATTTTAGCCACTGTACAAAGTTTTTCCAGGAAGAGTAACTATTTTCTGGTGGAGAGCAGGTGTCCTAACTACACATTTAGAACTGCTGTGGCTGATAATGTCCAGTAGAAGAGTGGAGATGTACTCATCTAGCAGAACAAAATGCCTATTTAAAATGTCATTCTGGCTGACTGGTTACATAATACACATACTAAAACATTCCTTAACTACTGTAACATGTTTAGAATCTGTTCCAGTCTGCTGGGTAAACAACTATTAGAATCTGGTAACTGCATAAATTCAGATTAATCATCTGAATATAGATTTACCCAGTAAGCCAGAAGAATTCCTCCCAAATTTAATTCATTCTCTCAATTATAGCCCTATAAAATGTGCTGTATTGTATCAGTCTGGTGGTACATCTAATCCAATATCCTAAAGTAGACATTGTCAGGCAAAAAAAAAAAAACCAAAAAAACCTTCAAAAACAGACTGCAAGGAGAAACTGCTGGGCTGGAATTCATATGCAAATTTGACATCCTGAAACAGGTTTAAATAGAAACATGGAGTGGTTCTCACATTACAAGCATTCTCACCATATTAGCACAGTTACTACTGCAGACAGTTCAAGGTGCTGAAGAGAATTGACTACAATTAATCTTTTCTAATATTCTAGGATCCCTGCTGTGATGAAGACAGACAGTGTTTCCTCAGCTAAGACATATGGTCTGAGGACTCATAGCTCCAAATTTTCAACATCTGTCCTTGAGAGCCCCCTATGATGACAGCTAGGAAAATTGAACTCTGCCATCAAAAGGCATTTTAATAGATAGAAACATGCCCTTGGAAATAATTTTAAAAGGCCTTATAACACCTGCAGGTAAGGCACACACATATTAGTTTGGTTATTGAGAAAAATGAGAATGAGCTCAAGGTGTGTATAGGTAAAATATCTAGTCTTATTTTAAATAAAAATTGAATGATTTTCAGGAAAGTGGTAGGGCACAGATGGGCTAAATTTATAAATACTTCTCTCTCTGCAATGTGATTTTTGGTAAATCAAATACTATTATCCATCGATTTACAGTTTGCAAAATAATAAAGTGTATTTCACTTTTAAGTAAGAAGTCTTGATGAGAGAAAGAAGCGAGTAGCAATTATAGCAAAAATAACCATGAATTACAGGCAAGCAGATAAAAAATGAACATTAAATTAGTAAAGTTAGGCCCAGATTGCAAAAAATCACAGGTCACAGGACAGGACAGGGCTGGAGCAGCAGCTGCCATTTCTGGAGCAGTGGCCAAGGCCCTATGAGGCACTAGGACTGCCGAAGCAGCAACCACCAGGGCCACTTGAGCCCCTGGAGCCACAAATATAAGGGCCAGAGCACCGGGTGCCAGGGCCAGAACAGGAGCAGTGGCTGCTGGGGCCAGTGGTCAGCCCCACTGCAGGAGCAGCAGCTGGGACTAGAGTAGCACCCAGGTGGGTTAATGCCAGAGGAAGAGTGGGGGACGGGAGTTGGAGCAACAATCTGTAGTCAGCCCCCTATGGGATGGGAGGCTGCTACTGTTATTCCCACCAGGGTATTTTTGGAAATATTAAGGACAGGTTGCCGGATTCATTAATTTTTGTTTATTGCACAGACCATGAGAATTACTTAAAATACCCATGGCAAAATCCTAATCTTAGTCATTGCCAATAGCAAAAAAAGTATCTGGCCACATGAGGTAACTACACTGAATCTCAGGGGGTGGTCATTGGCTCCTTAGCTCTTCCTGAGGATGCCTTAGACATTATCTGGATGGGCAAATTTCTTCAAAGACCCATTTGAGAGAGTGATGTGTCCTTGATAGGCCATGAAAATGGTTATCTAGCCCTAATGTAAATTCTTTCTGGTAGGTGTCACCCAGGAATCCAACACAGGTTTAAGATACAAGTATGTAGCCAATATTCATAACTTCAGATACAAAGATGACACATGGATTTCACCAGAATAATGATATTTGATAGACTGTAATTTCCCATTGGCACCTTACATGATATACTTTATACAAGATCTATAGTCAAGGCATAAAAATAGTAATATCAATAATATAAATGGTCCTCATTAATTGTACAGTATCACAATCCTATTGAATGCAATAGTACATCTGTCTCCTCAAATGAGGTTCAAACTGTTAGTTTTTTCCACTTAGCTTAGAAAAGCACATGCTTCCCTGAATGTGATTCTGAAAAGAATGAAACAATTGTGATCATCTCAAGTGAAAAGTTTTAGTAAGTTAATGATAGTCTGTTTCATGTTGAGGAATATTTGACAGAACTAGGACTTTACAATACTAGGACAGTACTAGGACTTGATTTTTTAAAATGCTTATGGTTTTTTTCACAAATACAGTAGACTTCTGATAATCTGGAACCTTTGGGACCTAGGTGGTAAAGGATTATCGGATATGCTGGACTATCAGGAGCTACTATAAGGTGGTTATATACAGGGCTCGACAAATAATGTAATCTACTTGCCCGTGGCACAGCTTGGCGAGCCCTGGTTACACATATACTGTATATAGTATATACTGTATATAAAGTGTTTTTAACCCTTTTTATTGTACATACGGTGTACAGTATACTGTAATGTTTTAGTTTTTTTAACTTTTTTTACCCTTTTCACTCAGTTCAGTTGCTGCCGCTGCTGCCTTGTGACGCGTTTTTTGGTGAAGCTCACTCACTAGGCTCCTGCCATTTTGATGTCGGACTATCGGGAGTGCCGTACAATTGGATGCTGGACTATTGGAGTTTTACTGTATATAAGATTCATATTTGCTCATGCTGAGCACTGGGATCTCAGTTTGAAAAACAGAAACAATAAACTTTAAATTGGAGTGAATTCACAATGTGGACATGTTGTTCCAAAACCTATCAGAAAAAGGGATATTGTTAAGAGATTAAATTCACTCCCCTAATCAGCAGGCCATTTCAAATACTCTCAGAATAAAGTGCACTCAATCAATCAAAAAAAATATCAATCTTTTCATGCTTGTTCAGCTGATAAAAACATTTTTTATCTTTTTAGTTTTTAAATTTCTAATCCAAAATGTGGTTTAAAACATTTAAACAACAGCTAAATGACACCTATTGAGCTGATGGGGAATGAATATTAGCTTTTGGAAATTGGCATCTTTGTAGCAAGGATGGGTTCTGCATTGAAGCACCGGTATTCTAAGACATAAAACTTTAATCAACTTCAAAGCAGTTTATTGCACACTAACGTGCATTGTAAGCAGTAGCAGTGAGCCAAAGTCCTACAATTACTGCATTATCACTGCATGCAAGCCATCTGTGTTCAGTGAAGGCGTGATCTGCTAAAGGTATCATGGCCATTTCTTTTCCTCATATTCTTTTCCTTAGACTTTATGACAAGAAAGACATAACATAGTTAACTGGCATACCTGGACTGCTCTTTCAGGTTCTCAAATAAAAAAAATCTGTGTATGAGCACATTTGTCAGTACTATTTGTTTACATATCAGTGTTACTCTCTTATTTATAAAGCACCTAGAAACACCTCAGGTAAGATGTCAGTGCTACTGAAAACCAGGCTAGCCTGCCAGAGGCTATAAGGGTAAAAATATGAAAGTTTCTTCTCTTGAATACTTGTAGCTATTGACACAGTGAACAAGGACAGTGCTTGATCTGAATTTGCTTGAAATCACATTCAAATGATTTATATTTAATCCCGAGATGGTTATACTGGTGGACAGGGAAAGGAATCTTTTGAAACAAACAAATATGAAGATTATTCCTGATATTGATGATGGGTGGGAGATCTGAGGCCTAAGCAGTTCATAATATTGTCACTTAATTAGATAAGTGATTCTCCTAATTTCCCATGTACTGCATTGGTCTCATGACCCAGACAGTGTCAACCAGCACCTTTCCCTGTTCCCTAAAGAGAAAGGTTGCAGAATGTATTACCTGCCTTTTCTCTAATGCTGCTAAGTGATCTTCAGATGTAATGAGCATAATAGTAATCTAACCTGGTAGGGGACACCAGCATAGACAACTGCCATGATCCCTTCATCAGAGAAGAATCACCATCACTTATCCAACAACAGTTAGACACTTGCTAAGTATTCCCTCAAATTTTTCCTGCCCAAGTGACCCTGTGAGCAATAAATTATTTCCATAGCTGCAGGTGCACCTTGGGGAGTTAATTAGCCAACCTGGTCATCTTAATCTCTTCCAATCCTCTGTAGGATGGACACCGTATCACAGGGCCACATGTTTATGCAGCCTGTGCATTCTTACGTGCACTTAGCTCCTCCAAAGTATTTTTCTCCCTCCCTCTTTTCACTAGCCAGCAAAATAAGTTAAAAGAGGCAGTCACTTAGAATGAGTCATAATTGGAGTAAGATGAGAGAAGCTGCTCTAGCCTAGATCTGTGACTCAATTATTACAGTAGAGTCTCAATTATCCGACCTAAATGGGACCAAAGGATGGTCAGATAATCAAAATGTTGGATAATACAGAAAATACCTTGTGGGGTCCAAGGTATTTTCCCCGTCAACTGCCGCTCTGCAGATGCTTGGCTGCTTCATGGGGAGCCGCACTGCCCCTGACCTCCCCTATCTCCCCCAGCCAGGGAAGGTCGGGGGCAGTGCGACTGGCCAGGAGAGATAGGGGAGGTCAGGGGCAGCGCGACTGGCTGGAGGGGATGGGGGAGATCTTCAGAGGGTGGGGGCGGCTGGGCTCCGGAATCCTGCCACATGGCCCTGCTCCCTCCTCCCTCTTCTCTCACCACTTTTGTCTCCGCACTGCCTGGCGCCTTCCCTTCCACGCGTCGCTCTGCCGGCTCCGCTGCCTGCACATTGCCTTGGGCGGCTATAGGCAGGTCGGATAACATGGAAGGTCGGATAATCGAGACTCTACTGTATTTCCTAGTCTCTATCATTGAAAAAAAAACCACAGAAAAAAACCCCAAGCTAATGTAATTAGATATCATAATACTTAACCGGAATATTATATAATTATTATTTAATATAGAAACATATATATTGCAATAACTGTTATTTAAAAAGGACCAGATTAATGCAACTAGGTTAAACCACTTTGCTAATATCAATGGAAAACACACCGGGGATAAATTTGGCCCCCTGACACAAAACTTCCAATAAATATTAAGCAGTTTGTAACTATATATCTTTACATAAAAATGGAAAAGCAGGACAGAAACAACAAGGGAAAGTCAATGCAAGGATAGAGAGGAGTCAGCTCTATCAGTTATTCAACTAAACAGAGTGGGATCAAAATAGACTAATATACATAAAGAATATGATTAATGACAGAGAAAAGGACATGTAAAAAATGGAGTGACTAAACTAGAAAAAGTTTTCCATGAAGTTCAACAGAGTGAACAAGGACTTTTTCGTACAAATCCTACTTCATGAGTAGCCAGCTAGGTTTCTATTCTCAATGAACTCCCTTCATGCAAATGATTATTATGTGCTACTATGATACCTATTGCTCCTTAGGCATACATGATACTTTCAAAAGACAGGTTCCCAACCTGGGAATTTATCACCTAGGAAGAGTGTCCTCCTTTTTTCTTCTAAGTGCAAAGTGTTGGTATACCCATCTCCAATGGACTTCAATGGGAGACTAGGGTGTCAGATTATCATAGGAGGCATACATACCTTGCAGAATTCGAAAAAACAGTTTGATGGGGAGGGCGGATGAGGTCAAAATGAAAATTGTATTATATATAAATCCATGTTGATGGCACCTTTTTTGAAGGTTTATAAAGGATTAGGGACTGGAATATCTGAAAGCTCTATAAGCACTAACATGTGACTTCTACAAAGTTGCAGAACAGGTGGTACGGAAAATTAAATTATTAAATATAAATTATAAATAGTGGACAATATAGAGCAGGGGAGAATGGTAGTAAAACATTGTATAAAGTTATTTTTTAAGTTAGAGATTGCAATAAAATAACCTAAGATCTTTAATAGTGTGAGTTAGAAGTGTGAGTTAGACTTGCATTTCTGACCCTTCCTTCTGTTCTCAAGTAGTAGAAACCATAAAGCAAAGGAACATACAAATATATGGATTTATTTTTGTAAAGGAACACAGAAAAAAATCTAGTTATTTATAAAGCCTTCATCATCACATTGAATCTGGAAAGATAGGTTCCTTTTAGATATTTTAAATTAATTTTTTAGCCCAAAAGTCATTTTCCTTAACATAAATTAGATAGTTAACTAAATCCAGAAAAGGTGAAAAAATCATAACAATATTGGATCCTTAATTAAAAAATTCTTACTTGTACAATTAGTCAAAATAGGGACAGATTCTTAGCTTGTACAAATCAGCATAGCTACGTTAACTTCACTGAAGTATAGATTTCCAAAGCAAGATCTTGCTATCCTATATTAAGGAAGTTTTAATAAGTTTCAACTACTTCTGTAATCTACAAGCAGGGACATACTTGTCAGCTAGTTCTTAAATCAGCTACTCAAGCCCAAACGACCCACCCAAATCTTGCCAAATTCCCATGGCCTTACTAGTTTAGAATAATACAAAACAAAAAGCAAATTTTAAAAAGTAACTAAAAAGGAAAATCCTACATTATTGGTAGTTATAATGCCACATGGCCACGTAAATAACTTATGTCAGATTCTGGAATTAGCCTCACAACTACAAATGATAAATACAAAATAAAAAAAATGTATTAAGGGCTAAAGAAGTGTAGTCATCAAATAAAAGACAAGCTTACTGTGTGACATGGTAGTACTTCATGAGTCACCTCTCATAGGTCTATGTGGCGCCAATAGGGCATTGCCTTGTACAGATGGGCTGTGTCTACACTGGGCCACTTATTCCGGAAAATCAGCCGCTTTTCTGGAATAAGCTGCGAGCTGTCTACACTGGCCCTTGAATTTCCAGAAAAGCAACGATGCTCTACTGTACAAAATCAGCCGCTATTCCGGAAAAACTATTCTGCTCCCGCTCGGGCATAAGTCCTTATTCCGGAACAGTGTTCCGAAAAAGGGCCAGTGTAGACAGCCCAGTAGTCTTTTCCGGAAAAGCACGTCTACATTGGCCACAGACGCTTTTCCGGAAAAAGGGCTTTCCGGAAAAGCAACCTGCCAATGTAGACGCTCCTTTTCCGGAAAAACTGAAAATGGAATAGTATTCCGTTTTAAGCAGTTCTGGAAATTCATGCCAATGTAGACACAGCCATGGAGAAAAACCTCATGACAAGATTGGGATAACTTATCTTAGAAAGGAGACATGGCGAAAGAGTATAATATAATGAATAGTATAGGAATGTTAGCTAGGGATGACCAAATCTTACTGTTTCAACACAAATACAACATGACAGTCAAAATTAAAACGAGGGAAAATTCAAGATAAGAAGAAAATACTTTTCCACACAAACTGATGTAATAAATTTTGAGAGAGAGATTAACCTGCATGTTTCATGGGTTAAGCCAGTCTCTAGTGACTAGGGATTAGGTGGTTCATCTGAAGGATCTGGTGATAGCCACAGTGCAACACAAGGTACTGGACTACATGGTCTGATCCAGCAGCAATCCCTATGTGCCGATACACTTGAAGAGAACAGGAATTTGCAGCTATTAGGTTTGAGCATGAGACATCTAAGCTTTGTCATTTGACTGGTTCTGTATCTAAGAAGGCAAAGTATCAGAAGGGTAGCCATGTTAGTCTGAATCTGCAAAAGCGACGAGGAGTCCTGTGGCACCTTATAGACCAACCAAAGTGTTGGAGCATAAGCTTTCGTGGGCAAAGACCCACATGCATGTGACGAAGTGGGTCTTTGCCCACGAAAGCTTATGCTCCAACACTTCGGTTAGTCTATAAGGTGCCACCGGACTCCTCACCACTTAAGAAGGAAAAGACATTCTTATCTATACTGGCTAGCTTGCCACCAGTAGAGTCAGGAATTGCATTTTTCCACGTAAATTAATATATCATTCCTAGAATAAAAAAAATGCAACAGTAAACAACACTGAAGAATTTAAGGTCAAAAATAGATCTAGCCTGATGGAAAAGATGCATAGCTTCAACTGCTGAAACTAAACCATTTTTCTCTCATTCTATAGTTATAAGAGAGTCATAATATTGTACTTGCATTAGGAATCTGAGAATTGCTATGTACGGGAGTTAAATAGGGTCATAAATGCTGTGTTCTTAAAATGAGATATGTTTGGTCTGAGCAAATCAATTTTTTGTGAACCATATTAAGAGCTGGAGAGACATCTAGTGGACTCAATGATAGGTAGGCTGGCCTTGTGCTATCATTTTAATGTACAGTTTCATATCAGTGAATTGTGTTACTGTTTGTCTTTCTACTAACTTATGAGCACATAAGGCACTGGGTATGACTAAATGTACCTCTGTATTCTGATCTACTTGCTATTATAATAATTTTTGTACAAAACATGCATATACTGGTATCATTTAAAAACTATGCTGAAATGTGGGTAGCAACATTAGCATAAACACACTTCAATCATTATTTTAGCTTATCAACAAAACTGAAGAGAGGGTAAACCCACTTCTCAAAGACAAAATACAAGCTGATTTCGCTTGCTAGGTGGCATCAAAGCTGATGGGCAAGGAAGGGGGCAGGCACAAACAAATCTGCATCTTAGCAAATAGCAGCATGGAAGCCCTTTCACCACTGACTCCATGTATCTGTTCTCACCATGGGAATAAACTTTATTTAGGGATAACTCTCAAGAAAATGCATTTCAAAAGGTGACAAATCTATAAAAGCAGGGGCAGAAACACCCCTACACATTGCTTGCTGTTTCATCTAAGAAGACACAAAACATGAGGTAAGAGACTTTACTTTGAACCTACTTGAGTTTCTCAAGCTTCAATGCTAGGAAGGCTTTTATCTTGATTTTTCTTGTAACTATTTCTGACTTTAGTGCCTTAAGCTTGTATTCATTTAAAACTGTCTCCTTGTAATTAAATAAACTTGTTCTTTCTTTAATTCCAACTAATCCAGTGTTAATGTTTGGGTGTCTCCAGTTTAGGTAGCAGAGTGCTGTATATTGATCCCGAGGCCATGTCTACACTAGGAAACTATTTCGAAATAACTAAATTCGACTTAACTCCCAATTTTACAAAATCAAAATAGCATGTCCCCACTACAGGGAAGCCTCAAAATTAGTCCAAGGCAGACTCCATTAATATGGATGCACTACCTCAACGTAGAGCCCCAGAAAGCACAGAGGAGTAATTAGTTCAAATTACTCTGGGGAGTAGTTATTTCAAAATAGCAGCACTGGAGCATCCACACTGCTGCTATTTCAAAATAACTATTTTGAAATTAGTGTTAATCCCCAAGAAAAGCAGGAGTACAGATTTCAAAATAAGCGACCTGTTATTTTGAAACAACAGGCTTTCCAATCTGGACACTCCACTTATAAATTCGATCTAAGGGGGGTTATTTCAAATTAAAGCCCTAGTCTAGACCAGGGCTTAGAGGAGCAAAGAACCTGATATTTCTGGACTGCTCAGGAGAGAGCTGGACTGTGAAGAATGCACATTTTCTGTGGAAATTCAGGACTGGGAGTGTGTTGAATTCACCTTGCACATGGTATCCAAGGAGGTGGAAGCCAGAGTGTGACTCTGTGTGGCTGGCAGGCTGCTGCGATGCAGACCATGAGGGTGTGACCTGAATGCTGGCAATCTGATTGTGAGCGGTCCAGACAGGAGCTACATCAGCCAGAACCGGCCCAAGCTCCGGGATGACCGAGCTACTGCCCAGGGCGCCACACTGTAGGCGGTGCCGCGCAGGGCTGCCAGGCCAGGCAGGGGTGGCACCACGCATGCTCTGCGCGCCCGGGGCAGCGTCACGCATGCGCTGGGTGCCCGGGGCCGGGGCCATGCATGTGCCAGGCGCCCGGGGGCGGGGCCACGCATGCCCTGGGTCCCGGGGGCGCCGCGCACCCGGGTGTGGGGCCGTGCATGCATCACACTCCCAGGGGTGGCGCCACGCTCCCGGGGTGCACGAATGACTTGGGCCAGCCCTGACATCAGCAAAGTGTTGTGAGGCACCCAAGTTCTCAGGGCAGGGCTCACACTACTCCTCACTGGCTTAGACTGCACCTTGGAACATCCTACTGGTTGCGGTCAATACAAGCCATCGTTTAAAGCCAGTTTCCCGGTTTTTGACAGCAGTATCACAAAGATGCAGGTTTGAAATATTGGACATACAGTAGAGCTACAAATATGTATATGCAACTGTAAGCCAGGACTCTCAGAGGTGCTTATAGTTTAACACACAAGAGATTTTATAGGCCATAACCATGACATCAGCATTTTAAAAAACCTTTCACACCAAGCTGCAAACATGGGTCTGACCTTATTTTCCTAATTTCCCCAAAGTCCTACTGACTTCAAGGGATCTGTGTGTGCAGAATCAGGAATCCAGAAAAAAAATCAGGGCTATACAAAGCTTACCATTAACTAAACTCTGAAAATGTATTTGCATGGGCTTTGCTAAACCATATGGCTGAGTGTTCTGAAGCAAGCTAAAGAACTGAGAAACGAAGAACCAGATTTACAAAGGTATGTGTGTCTGAAGATGGGATTTTCAAAAGTGTGCCTAACTCCCACTGGAAGTCAATAGGATTTAGGAGCCTAAGTCATTGCAATACTTTTTAAAATTTACAGTAGGTGCCCAATCTCATTGACTTTCAATAAGAGCAGGCAGCTAATCTGCTTAACACTTAGGAGTTTCACAAAGTGCCTAACTGCATCTTTAGGAACCTAAATATATTTGTGAATCTAGCTCCTACTTTGCATTAATTTTAATTCAGTTGTCCGTCTACAAGCATCATTAACATTGTGTCAGATTTTGTATTGTCAGACCCAGATTTTCTATCTTGAATTCAATCCTCAGAGTAAACAGATAATGAAAAATGGCTCAACCTCAAGCCATTCTTCCTGCCCTCCAAACAAAAATGAAGCACTCCGAGCTTCTGGAACCTGTTCCAGAAGCACAAAACCCCTGCAGCTACTGAATTTAAGCAATATTTTAGGCTTCTGCAACTGAAAGAGTGTTTTACATTGTGGCTTTGTTCTGACAAGCATGAATTGCATCAGTGGGCTTTCAAAACAACAACAAACAGCAGAAATGTGTTTCTCAAAAAGCAAAAAACCTCAAAGAATAATGCCAGATTCTACTGGGAGGCATCCTTTGCCTCAGTTCGCCTCCCAGTTCTCTGATAGCAGTGGATTGGAACACCTAGCTGAAGAGCCAAAGCACTAAACCACAGCAAAGTAAGAGCTCTCCTCTTCCAGGTTCAATCAAAATCCAAAACAGATCTTACATGTCCTTAGTCCTCCATAGTCCACAGCCGTCTTCCCTCAGCATGTGGCTCCACAAACTGGCATGGCTCTCCCCAAGTTAGTACAATATTCTTTTTGCCATAGTACAGAGCTTTTCAAATACTTCACCCTCAGTCACAGTGGGTTTGCAGCACTTCTCTGGGTAGTACTGTCAGGGGATCTATGCCTTTCCTTTACCATAGGGTCCCAGGGCTCAGACCATAACCAGAAAAGTGGATATCTGTTCTCCACCTAAAACCCATATCTTCACCACTTCCCATATTACTTGACACCCACATCCCATCTCCACCTGCTTTCCCACAGTTCTGCTGCGCTCCTTCCCAGAGTTCTCATTACCTAGACCACTTTGGTGGGCTCAAAACAACCCCCCTTCCAGCCATTTTGCCTGCAGCACTCTCTAACAATTGCCATTACATCTACATCCCGACTTCTCATATTGGAGAGCTGCATATCAACTCTTGACAGCTGCTTTACATTGTCCTGCCATCATTTCCCAAGAGAGTAGGATATTGTGCAATCTTTCTGGGAAACTACAAGTAACCAGAATGCCTAAGCTTAAAGGGTCAGCATTTAGATCAGAGATGGGCTGGACACAAATCTTGTTCTAAAGGGACAGTCTATTCTGTGACAAAGATAAATCATGGAGAAAACAGAGGGGAACTTTCATTAGAATAAACCTAATTTTACATCAAAGTAGTAAAAATGCATTAGAGACCACTGTTTGAATAATTCCTTATCCCACACACCACCCCCAGTTCCTAACATTGCCTCTGAAATTAATGCTTAGAGGGGAAAAAACCCACAGGATTACAAAGATTTCTTCCCTTAAAATTCTTAAGCATAGCTTCTAGGTAATAAGTAAGCAAAAGTCATCCTGATTAAAAGTAAAAATCAAGAACATAAGGTTCTCATTTGGAAATTTTAGAATGTTCAGTTATTTCATACCAAATACAGCTGAGGCACAATTAAATGGGCATACAGTGAGTATACAGATCTTGTATGTATTATTCATATTACCTGCCTGAATTAAAATGTCATACAAGCTTCAGATTGTATCTGTAGTACCTGAAGAAAAATGCTCACTTCCTTTTAGTCTGCCATGCATGAATCATATGGACAGCCATAACCCAAATGCAGTCTACTGCTCATCCTCACGTGACCACGCCCTTTAGCAGATCCAGTGTAACAGAATTTAAACTATGTTATACCATTCAGCCACTAGGTGGCGCAATGTATTGCATACCTTATTTAAACTGGAAAAGCTATTCCAAAAAGAGTTTACTGTTTTAAACAATCACTAATCAAAATGAAATTTCATTTCTGTGAACACCGGAAGTCCTCCAGATATTTAAAACACACAATTAAAAGGAATTTTTAAAAGGTGTCATGAACTAAAATAAAGAGCAGTCACTCAAGTGAAAATGAGCAAGGTATCAGTGATTTGGACCAATGTAGAGAAGGCAATAGCCAAGCCAACTTCCAATATGACTGCAGCAGGAGCAAGGCTAATTAGTACCACAACACAATTCACATCAGCTTTACTCTTTAACAAGAATAACCCTTTCGTGTTTGTGTTCAGTCTATCTGGCTGATAAAAGCATCACAACCCTGACCTCCATTATTCAGATATATACCCATGACAAATCAATAACAAAGATAAGCAAAACTCTTATTTGTTCAGCATTTAGAAGCCAGCCAGCCAGGGAAGTTTTTTCCTCCATGTCATACTCTTTTCTTTCTTTTCCTTTGAAGAGGAAACTTCTCTTGGTTTAACTTCTCTTTTCACCAGTTGACTTCCAGTAAATGTTGGCTATTTCCCATTATCTCACCATTAGCGCTGAGGAATTAAGCTAGCAGTCCCCAGCTAGAGGCTTTGGTTTTATGGTATGCCATGTGAGTTTGGTTATTTTGGTTTGAGAAATGGGGGCCAGGTGCTACTGGCCCACAATGGCTCTTCTTATGAATGCCAACTGTCCTGCATAGCCTTTTACAGTCAGCAGTAGAAGTGTAAATCTTCTCCCAAGTCAGCAGCAACAAGGGCCAGGTTCAATATCTAGGGGTTCCTCTTAGCATTACAGAACAGAGCCAGCTCAAGGTCCTGTTCAGAAACATGGGTAAACTAAACAACACACATAGTGCCTCTAAGGCTACGTCTAGACTGCTTTCTTCTGCCAAAAGAAGAAATGCAAATTTGGAGTTAATTTGCATAACTTCTTCCGATCGTGTTATCGGAAGAGGTTTTGTCGAAAAAGAAAGTAGTTTAGACACGGTTCTTTTGAAAAGGTTTTTTTTTCCCCAAAAGAACAGCATCTAAACTGCTTTCTTTTTCAACAAAACTTCTTCCAATAACACGATGGGAAGAAGAAATTCAAATTAGCTCAGATTTGGCATATCTTCTTTTGGCAGAAGAAAGAAGTCTAGATGTAGCCTAAGAGGCAACGCTTTCCCATCAACTAGCACGGAGTCTGTGTATAACAAAACAAAACTTTCATTAAGAGGGGAAGGAAAAACAGCATTAGTTTGAGAAAACACCACAGTGACTCAAGCAAACAATAAGTAAATGTTATCTACAGTATCTTGACAATAGTTATTTGCATCAGTTTCCCTATAAGGCCAATCGACAAATGTCCCTGGCACGCATAGCTCCCTCCTTTTCCCTCCCTTAAACCCCATTCACAATCTGTTGTCCAAAGTCAGTGAAATCCAGGGGTGCATTCAGATGGATTCACCTTCCACTCCTGGCCAATAGGCGGATTATAAATTGATGCTTCCACCTCTTCTCATCAGCACTGCTATAATGTTCTGATGTTCCTCCATATAACCCCGTACTTGTATCTCCTCTACATTGTTTTCACTACCACACCTAAAGCTTACCCCCAGACCAACTTATCAGTGATTTTAGCTTAATAATCATTGACCAGAAACAAGGACTCTCAATTGAGTGGTGATAGCCATTGTTAATGCTAAAAGAGAAAGGTAAAATAGTTTCTATGACCTTTTAAATAAACCCACCCACCCCTTTTGTCTTTTTCTTGCTTAGTGGATAAGGTTACATTCAGTGCCCCTCCCGTGATTAGGCTATAATAAGTATAGTGCTGATGATCTTTGCTCATACAAAAAGAATAACATTTCATTTCCCCTTCATCCAGGAACTAAGTTAAAATTAACTCAAAACAGCCAGACTTGATTACTTTGGCAAAACAGGTGTGTCTGCTGATCATCTAGGTGGGTCTATACAATTACATTCTTCTCATAAAGTCTGTTCATCAATAAATGGCAGGAGAGAACTCTTTTAGACCAGTGGCTAACAGAAGGAAGTCTTACAGAGTGATTAATAAATACATACCATCAGAGTGACATTCAAAACTATGCTTCCAAGCATGACCTCAGACAGAAGTGTCCAACCCCACAGATAATACCAATGTCATTCTTTAGCACAGTTAGAGAGGGAAGATAGAATGGGTGAGATCTAAGCAGGGACTTGGGTGTTGCAATGCTGAGTGTCACCGGCCCTGGACAATCGCAGGAGCAACAGAGCAGTCCATAAAGCTGAAATTAATGCAGAAAGAATGTAATCCACAAAAGACAGCAGGCTAGGTAGGATGCTACCTAAACTATCCAACAGGAGATGCTGATAGAAGAGTGTGCCTAAGCCCCACCCTCTCAGAGATAGGTCCAGCCTTCATGTGCAGCTTGTGATCCACAACATGAACCCAGTGAGTGGAGTTACACACCTACACTGCTTCTTTCAGAATGAACTAGGCACCTCTCCCACGCCACACAAAATAGCAGCAGCAAGAAAAGGAGGGGTCTATCTTTTAACACTTCAGTCAGTGATTAGGCCATTTGCCTGTTATGTAAGAAACACAGGTTCCCACTCTCTGCCAGAGGGGGGAAAGAGGTTTGAACCAGGAACTCTCATTTCTCACCTGGGGGCTTTCATCTCTGAGCTAAGGAGGTAGTCTGTTGTTGGAGTCTCTCCTGCTGAAACTAAATAATGAAAAAGTGATTGGAGCAAGAGGCCTAGACCCAGGATCTCCCACCTCAGTGCCTTAACCACTGAACTATAGAATCATTCTCTCGCTCAGGCCAACTTACTAAGTCTTTCTCCTCCATCACCAGGGAAATTTTGGAAGGATCCTGATCCGATCCTTTGTGTTCAGAGGCCACCAACTGGATCAGGCCACACATGCAACAGAGACAGCCAAATGCGTGTCTTCCCCAGGTTAATGAATCACTTTGGGCCAGAGGCAGAACATAAGTGCCTAGAGTATGGTAAGAGTGCACATGCTCTGAAGTCTAAAACTTAGGTGCCTAGGGAATTTTTGTAGCAGAAAGTCAGGCACAGAGTGAGTTTAGGTACCTGCTGGGATAGGCAGCAGCCCAGAGAGAGTTTTCATGGACCACATTGGTGCTTTGCACAGGGACATCGGTGCGTAACTCTGGGGTTTAGATGCCTAGCCTGCTTTGTACATTGCACCCTTTGTGCCTCAGTTTTGCATCTGTAAAATGGAATAACTGTGCTCTCTTGCTCACAGGGATGTTTATGATGATAAATACATTAATGGTTGTGAGGTGCTTAGATACAACACTAAAGGGGACCATGAAGTCTATAGATAAAGAATTATATACTATGAAAAGCTATAGGGAAGTTATGATATTCCTGCCATAGAATACTCTTGGAAGGTCTATAGCAGAATTGTCAAACTTTTGTGCTGGGTCCCCTTTGAAAATATTTCAGGCTGTAATGACCACCCCCCCACCTCCCCCAAAGTGACAACCCTTCCATACCAGGCCACCCTTACTGCATGCTGCTACTGGCCAGCAGCTGCCACTCTCTGGCTATTCAGCTCTGAAGACAGCCCAAGAGTTAAAGGTAGCAATACCAAAATCCTTTTTACAGTAGACTTGCAATCCCCTGTTGGGTCAGGATCTCCAATTTGAGAAACACCAATCAATAAACATAATCTAGCTAAGATAAATTGCTGTATTCAATTCTGTAGGGTTTTATTGGTTTAGAACACTATGGATTTAAATTGCGTAAAATTCCATGGGATTTTTCTATAAAGGAAGCTGCAAGATCAGAAATTCCCCAGTGCACGTCAGCTGCTTTGTGCCACACCCCTAGCAGAATTGCACAGTATAGCCAATGGAACCAGCCCAGGCAGGATCATCCTAGTGCAAACAATCTTCCAGTGGAGTACAACTGACAAAGCAATTCTCCCCTTCCCTGCCACCTGCATAAGACTAAACGGTGGCCTGGCCAGAGGGTACCCTTGCAGCGTACTAAATAATGGCTGGTTGGTTTTGGCCCCTGCTTTGCACTGACATAAAAGCAAGCAGCCCTCATGGTTGGGTTCACTAGTGCTTTGTAACTGGAAATGTAACTTGTGGTCATACAGGAAAATACCATGGACTTGCCTTTTGTGGCTCCCTGCAAAGATAATTCAAAGTCAAGACTCACCAATGAGGAGCAGCCTCACAATATTGAGGAATGTTCAGATAGAGGGGGAAATCCTATAAATGCCTCGCAAGCAGCTCTTGATCATGAAGAAAGCTGTAACATCCCCCTGCTGGTTTGCAGGTCAGATTCAAATCAGGCTGATTTTCAAACATTGTGTTGCCTGATTGAACCATTTCATTGCTTGATTGAAACATTTCACACAGTTGTATCAGATTTTTTTCCTGTTTCTTTCTAGGTTGAGTCCCATCGTCATACAACCAATGTGTGTAAGTTGCTCTGTGTGCATGCTATGGGGAATTGGTGAGTTTGCTGGAAACCATTCTGAGGGCAATGAGCTGACTGATGCTAATGTCTTCCCAAGATTGCTCTAGTTAAAGTCCTTTCATTAATAAAGTGGCTTATTACTTAAATCCTATACATTTAGAACTGTTCTTGACATGCCCAAGGATAATGAATCCAGAACCTGACTGAACCTTCTATTGCAGTCTAATATAAATATTAAAATATTAAATAATAAATTATTATTATTATACAGGTTGAACCTCCCTAGCCTGGTACTCTCTGGTCCAGCAACATCCATGGTCTGACATGATTTTAGTTAGCCAGATGGCCACTTATCATAGGTGTGGTCAAGTTTCCCACAGTCCTATATAGTTTGTTCATAGCTACTGGTCCTGGCTCTCAGTGTTCTGTGCTGTTACTTAGCTCTAATTTACCCCTAAATGTCTTCTAAGAACCCAGTAAGCAGTGGAAGTGCTGATAATGCGGCTAGGTAATATTGACCTCCCGTGGCTCAGCAATTCTCTGGTTCAGCACTGGTCAGGTTCTGAGGGTGCTGGACTACCGAGGTTCAACTTGTATTTTGAATAGTTTTGAAGGCATTTTTCTGTCCTGCCACTAGATGGCAGAGCAGTGTCATTAAACAGCATATCCCAGAGCAAACTGACAAATTTCATCCAAAGAATGAGCTGCTGCCAGTTTGTAAACTTTGCTTAATATTCCCATATAACATATGGAAAGAGACTTCTATTAATTTTAAATACGCTTTATATCGGGCTTTGTGAGATAAATATTTATACTAAGGATTGCTTAGTTTTACCAGATTAGCATATGTAGCATTTCATAACATTACCCTGGTTATTTTAACTGTGGAACAAGTCATACATCATGCTTCAAGTATTTGTTAATAATAATAATAATGACTGTTTAGTTTATTTAAAGAGGTCCATGGAGGGAAAGGAACAGCTTAAAGAATTCATGAATAATATCACTGGCCCATTCAGTCTGCCATTCAGTCCCTATACTGTGCTGCTTCATTTCACTGAACAGATTCCCAATGGCACAAGAGTGGTGAATTTAGGATATGAAGCGGTAGTGTAGTCTCAAGTGCAATTTAGTAGCTTGACATATTGGACCTATTCATCTGAGGTGCTGTGTGCTATTCCTGGGAAATGGCAAATGCCATTGGGAGTTGAAAAGTTGAATGCCTCCAAGGAGTCAATCATCATGTCAGGACCAGAACTTGATGGTCTGAAGAATTTTCCAGTAGAAGCCTGACAATAGTTACTATCTCTTTTTGTGATTTTCCCATTTAATTATGTCCAACAGAACTAAGTACAGGAGGGAGGAGGGCGGGGTGAGGGGTGAGACTGCGTGAGTCTTACCAGAGACAGAAAGCAAAAATGTGCGATAAGATTTGTCTAATAGGATGTGAAATATTGGAATAAAACCTATTTTCAACTTTCCCTGAAAGAGGTCAGAGAAATCCCATTTGAGACACTGGAACTAAAAAAACCCTTCCAATATTTGATAACAAAAGGTAAGAGAAATTAATGCAAGGAACTAGTGAGAACTAGGTTAGTGAGAATGTTAGGGACATACAGACGGGATTGGCAAAGAATTTTCTTTGTGCATTTGCTATTGCCAACTCCTCCAACTGGTTAAACAATTTATGTGACAAATTCATAGATGGAAAATCAGTAAGAATCAGCCATGATTGCCCTGACTAGAAAAACTCCCCTATGCTTATATGACATTCCCTCATAGAAAGCTTCCTGGATGCTTTTTGCAGTCCAGGACAGCAACTTTTGGACTATATCACAGTTTATTCACATTACTGCTTATGTCCTATCACAAACTAAATGGTTGTCAGTCCACTGTTAAGAGCCCCCTCGTCAGTTAATTCGTGAATTACCTGTGAGAAAGGAATACTAGTTCTGTGTGGTTACGTATCATGGTACATATTTCAGGAACAGTCAAAATGCAACTGGTGGGCTGCATCTGGCCCACTGAACCACCAGATCTGGTCTGCCACCATCTGGGGCCCAGCAGGAGCTGCTGTACCCCTGCATACTGCTCAAAGCAGCCAGCTGTAGAGACCATGTGCATCTCTGTATGCCGTATGTCCCTGGGGGGGCTTTGTGTGCTGCCCCTGCCTCCAGCACAATGTCACAGCTCCCACTGGCTGATTTCCAGCCAATGGGAGCTCCCTGGGCAGTGCTTGTAGCACAGGCAGCACAAGCCCCTCTCCAAAGGGGTGTGTGGATTGCAGAGTTGCACAAGGCTTCTGCAGCTGGCCCCTTTGAGTGGCCTGCAAGGATGCAGCAGACTGGGAACTGCCTAAGATAAGCCCCTGACACCAGAGCCTGCACCTGACACCCCACCACCTCCTCCCAAACCTCAGCACCCCCAACTCTCTCAGACCATGCACCCCAATATCCTGCCCCAGGTCACAGCCCCCTCCTGCTTTAGATCACAGTTCTGCATTCCCTCCTGCGCTACTATCCCAGGTTACACCCCCCTCCTGCACCTGAACCATCTGCACCACCACCTCTTTAACCTATGCCCCAGTCAGTATCCTCTCTGGACTCTGCACCCCTCCTGCACCCCAATCCCCAGCCCCAGGTCACAACTCCCTTCTTAACCCAAACTCCCTCCCGGACTCCACATCCCCTCCAATCCTCTATCCTCCTGAGCGCCCTTGTGCACTCAACCTCTATCCTGAGCTCTTTTATGCACCCAGCCTCCATTCTCCCTCCATTAATATCATGGAAGAGTGAAGCCCTTGACCACTTACCATATTCTTGGAATGGTTCCCCAATCAAAAATGATTGCCCACCCCTGCTCTATTGGAACTGTTCCCTGCTTTCCTAGACATCTGCTATTTCCTGTGATCTGCAGACACTAGATTTTTTTAAACTATTATTCAGCTCCTCTGAAATTCACTGTTTATTCACAGCCATGTATTGCGCAGCCCTAATTGGTAGGTTTTTATAATGTAAATCGGATACTCTCAGTACACAGTTCATACTTTAACAGTTACATTTGTAACTTCTGACCTGCCCTGTTACTGACATGAAGACAAACTACCAGTGTTGAATGAATGTCAATAATTATATTATTATACTATTAATATTGCTAATATTATTAATAATAATACCAATACATATTCTTATTATCTTTAAAAATTGCAATGTACTTAAGATAAAGATGTGTCAGGAAGGGCATATAATTATTTATCTAATTCTCCTGCATCGCTGTCTTCAGAATAAACAACAGTCAGGAAATCCCGATATTCCTGTTTTATTGAGCACCCTCAATGTTCTAGGCTGCATAAGCTTGTGCACAGTAAAGAATGCAGAGGGTTGAATTCTGCCCTCCAGTGTATGTGCACAGTGAAACAAGCTGCATTTGTGGCCCAATAATGTATCTATACCAGCAATTGTGCATGAAACCGATAAGACCTCAGCTTGCTCATATTCTGTTGGTTGCCTGATGCTCACTAATCAGGCATCTATGGTGGATTTATACATCTTTCAAAAGGAGATTTTCATCAATGATTTGATTTTGATTATTGGATTAATGTTGATTCAGAAAGGATTTTATATAACTTCTTTAATGCAGTGGAATTAGCTGCCCATGTAGTGGCCCAATTCATAATAATAGCTATCTCTTTTCAAAAAAGGAGTATCTAGGGAGAATAAAAACTAGAGGAAACTACACTGGCTTCCTGATCTCTGATGCTGATTCTTTCTGATCAGTTTCACTGGCAAGAGCAGACAAAATACTAGAAGGTGCATAATATTTCATTCTGCTGCCAAATGGTTCAGAACAAGTCAATATATGGTCACAAGTCATAATATAGGAGGATTATCTTTAAAGTAAAACTCTGCAGAGGTTTGTAAGTTTCGGTAAATAGAAAGTTTGATTATTTTTCTCCCCAATGCAACAGAATATTCACATTAAGCATATTTATTGAGGATTTTATATTTATTTTTAAACTAGCCTTCCTAGCAAGGCCCCATTTGTCACTTACACACAGTCGTTTCATCGCTAGATTTCAAAGCAAAAGGTGGGCAAACATATTGTATCCATCCGCAGATAAGGAATAGGGCCCAGAGAGGTTACGTGGCTTGCTTAAGGTCAGAGAGTGAGTCATGGAAAGAGCAGGAAACAGAATCCAGGTCTCTTAATTCTATTCCTGGGCTTTAATCATTAATCTATATTACTGTGTAGTTCTATAAAAATCACATACTTGCTCATCATGCAGTACAATGTAGGTTAAACACCAGAGTATTTTCAATGGTTACACATCTTCGGCAACAACATTTTTGCCACTCAGAATGAGAACAGAGACATCAACAGTTTGAGTTATAAAGGGCTGGAATTCTAGCCAATTGAAGTCAGTGGCAAAACTCCCATTGACTTCAATGAGCTAGGACTTTGCACTGGGTGTACAAAATTAGGGAAGCCATCTGGTCAGAAAGCCAGAGGCTGAGACCTTCATTCTGTGCATAGGCAAAAGTCCCACTGAAATAAAAGACTGAAGGATTGTACCCAATTCACACTCTATTCTCTTGCGGATTAATTACTTCCTTCAGAGTTGTCACACGTTGACCATGATCTTTTGTAGTCCCAAAGGTCACTTAAGCAGAGGAGCATAAACTCTTCCCATATAGGCACAGAAAAGAATAAACACAGCCCCTGTCCTGATTTCTTTCAGTAACCCCATTAAAAAAGGGTAATTAATCAACAGGGAAACCTCTCCAGGCTTTATGTCAAACCCGTTTCCCTGACAGTGAATACACAACTTCTTTCCCTAATTTACAGGGAAGACAATGCTGACCTAACGAGATCTTTCACAACAAGATAGAATCATTCATTGTTCTTCAAAATAGCCCCATGTTGCAATGTCACTTCCTAGTTTTGCATTTACCAGTTTCTCTGAATTGTCCTAGGACAAAACACACGACACGTAGGGCTCCAGTTGGGACTTCCAATGCAGCTTGAGAAATACCAGTTTTTCTACTAACACTAAATTGCTTCCAGCTAGTTGATATCATTCCCCCAGTTAGCACTGCAGTGTCTCACTGCAGGGCACACCAAGCCAGGAAGAACAATATGCCTGGAGTTAGATTCTGCATGGATGCCATTCCCATTTACCCGTTGCACTGGTGTCCCTCTGAGAGTGTGACCCATTGAGTATGGTAGGGGTGGGGAACCTACAGTAACTTGTCTGGATCTGTCTGCCCCCCACCCCATAAAGCTCAGGGGTGTCCCCCAGCATCGGGAAGCCAGCACTGGCACTCCAGTCCTGTGCCCCTTTCCTTCCTCCTTCTGTCCCCCACAGCCTCCTTTGTGGGTCTGGAGCACCAACACTGGCTTCCGCTGCAGGGTGTGGAAGAACCCCAAGCCTCGCAGGCTGGAGTCAAGCAATCTGGGGCTAGAACAAATACATGGGCTCTGCCTGGTGGGGGAGAAGAAGCAGCTCTGTGCACTACCACTCCCTTCCCTTCCCACTGGCTGGGGAAATTGCAGCACAGCAAAGCACTGCCTTGAAACTTTACCCTGCCACTCTGATTGTCCATAATCACAGCCCATAGGAGCAACAGGGGATGGTGCCTGGGAGCGGCAGGGAACACAGAGCCATGTGCATATCTGGGAAGCTGCACCAGGAAATTGCTCATTCCTTGAACCGACAACCCACTCAACGCTCCCCTCTGCTCCTGCACCCTATCTCTCACCTAGCCCTCCCTTTCCCCAGCTCACTCCTGCCACCTATCACCCTACCAGACTTTCCAGCCCACCCCGTCTGCCTATACCCCTCACCCCAAGCCCTTTAAGGAGGATGGGGGACATTCACCCTTCACCAGGTAGCGAGGGGAAAGTGCATAGTTTGCTGCATTCTTCACTCTGGCTTGGTAGCAAAGGAGGCAGGGGAACCTGGACCTGCCCCAGCTAGCAGACATGCACCCTTCCCCCAGCTGTACCCATTGGAGCTGCAACAGCCATGGAAAGGCACATCCCACCTGGCCCCAAGCTACTTTGGGGGGTAGTCCTCTCTCCCTGAGGCAGCTGCATACTGAACCTTAAAATGAAGCATGTAGAATTTCATTTTATTTTTGAAAAAGCAAAAATGAATTGAGTTAAGGACCCAAGCAATGCCAGGTAAATATTCTAATACATAACATATGCATCCTGGCTGTGCATGGGCAATCCCAGACGACAGTGGAGTTGCACAGGTTTAGCTATAAGTTAATTTTGCTCCCAAAACCTTTATAACTGGTGATATCCAAACCAGAAGATAATACAATGCTTTTCCAATTGCAGACAGAGAACACATGCTCAGCAAGTTGAAAAGCCATCTTCTTATTTGAAAACTGAGTGAGCTGGATTTGAAAAAAAAATCAGAAAAACACAAATGCGGGCCATCATTACAGTCAGTCCTTCGCCTTAGCCTTGCACATGTATCCTTAATGTCTGTATTTCCTGATCTTGGGGAGCTTAACTTTGCCTTGGTAGCATTGCATGAGCAGTTTGGGGGGAGGGGTTTGCAGAAAATCATAATAAGTTTTTTAAAAGTTCCCTTGTATCTTCTTCCCTTCTGCTTGTCATGGGTAACTCCGAAAGACATGTTCCTCCACAATGTGTCCTTTCACTCATTATGTCCCTTTGACAGTAATTACACTTCATTGCTTTGATCAGCAATTCTCACATTTGCATTATACAATCAGGGTGTGTCTAGACTACAGAGTTTTGTCGACAAAAGTGGACTTTTGTCGACAAAACTATACCTGCGTCTACACTACCGCTGAGTTCTGTCGACATAACGTCGACAGAACTCAGCAGTTTTGTTGACGCTGGTAAACCTCATTTTACGAGGCATAACGCCTTTTGTTGACAGATTGTGTCTAGACTACAGGGTTTTGTCGATAGAAGTTTTGTCGACAGATACTGTCTACAAAACTTCTGTCAACATAGAGCGTCTAGACTACAAGCTGCTTTGTCGACAGAACTGAATGTAGTCTAGACGCTCTATGTCGACAGAAGTGTTGTTGACAGTATCTGTCGACAAAACTTCTATCGACAAAACCTGTAGTCTAGACGTACCCTCAGTTTCCTATCTTCTTCAGAAGCTGAAATAAACAACCATTTGTTATTTCATTGTGCTCAGGGCCCTACCAAATTCACCCATTATGGCCAGTTTCATGGCCATGGGATTTGAAAAATGGTAAATTTCACCTTTTCAGCTGTTTAAACCTGAAATTTCAGGATATTGTAACTGTGGGGTTCCAGCCCAAAAGGAGATGGGGGGTGGGAGGGAGTGTCACAGACCTGTTGTATTGAAATGGTGGGATTGGACTCTGAAGGCAGCAGTCACAGAGCTTCCTGCAACAATAGGAGGTTCCCAGAGGTAAAAATGCATCTGATCTTCCCGGTGCAACTGGGAGCACCTCAGCTAGGAGTTCCTCACTGCTACTCCTGACAGACTAGCAAGAGACAACACTTGCTCTCTCTGCACAGCTGTAGAAAGCACTGCCCCCTCCCCCACTCTGCACTCAGCTGCAGGAACCTCAGGCTATAGCGGAGTTAATGGTCCCCTCCCTCCCCACTGCCAGGCCACTTTGCAGGGGCAGGTCAAATCCTGTCTTTCCCCTGCCCAGTTGGAGCTAGGGAGCCCCTTTATTGGGGTGCTTCTGGGAACAAGGACGGAGACATCACATTTCCATAGGGATGGGCTTATTTCACAGTCCATGATGCATTTTCCCAGCCATGAAATTGGTAAGACCTTAATTATGAGTGTGCCAAGATATCTATTAAGAGCTGAATTAAGAACCCCTTCTGCTGCAGTTATGATTTCTGTCCTACCGATAGCATAGACATTGCCAAAATACTTCAGAATGGTTCTTCAATTTTTTTTCATTGGGTTAGCTGAACTACCTGACACATTTTCAATAGTCTCCCATTAACTCTCATTTGAAATCAACAAAAAAAATCCTGCCTGAGGAAGGCTTTGCAGGGTTGGAGCCTGGAATTAGCCTTATTCCACTCTGATGATTACTATTTAGCAGAACTGTTAATGGCTGCTGATATTGTGAAAGAGAAACCCTTGTCATTAATCCCTGTCATTAATTCCCAAACTCTGACAGAAAGGTTTCTACTCAGATGTATGTTCTATCAGCCAATATAGCCTGAGCTTTAAAATGAGTTGAATATCCTTCCCTTCCATTTCTGAGAACCCAGCAAAAACCATTACACCTACACTGATCAGATGGCATAATGGAAAAATGACTAGCCTAAAAGATCACACACCACAAGTTCTTCAAACTTAGCTACCCTCTATCACTTGTACTGAAAGAAGAAGCTGGATCAGGAAGCTTGCTTATCTGTCAAACTTCTCTTTTTCTTAACTATATTGCTTTAGGAGTATACATTTGATTCATTACTCTCCTTTTTGTATAAAAATATTAAAATGTTCTTGGTGTGGCCCAAGTGACTCATTCTGTATCTTGGCACATAACATAATAAATGCAATTGGTTTCTGTTACTTAATTGTGACCAGCCTAGGGGGAAAACTTTCTGATCACTTCTCCATGAACATTTAAAGCTTTGTATTTAATTTTCCAACAAGAAGACACATTTCCCGTAATTTAGGGGGGTAATGACCTCCTTCTTTCAGATAAATCAGCCTGAAATATAGCTACTGTGATTATCTGAAACATTCCTCTGGGCTACGTCTACACTGGCCCCTTTTTCGGAAGGGGCACGCTAATTTTGAAAGTGGGAATAGGGAAATCCGCGGGGGATTTAAATATCCCCCGCGGATTTAAATAAACATGTCCGCCGCTTTTTTTCCGGCTTGGGGAAAAGCCGGAAAAAAAGCGTCTAGACTGGCCCGATCCTCCGGAATAAAGCCCTACTTCAAAGTAGGAATAAGAGATCCTCCGGAATAGGGCTTTATTCCGGAGGATCGGGCCAGTCTAGATGCTTTTTTTCCGGCTTTTCCCCAAACCAGAAAAAAGGCAGCGGACATGTTTATTTAAATCCGCGGGGGATATTTAAATCCCCCGCAGATTTCCCTATTCCCACTTTCAAAATTAGCGTGCCCCTTCCGAAAAAGGGGCCAGTGTAGACGTAGCCCTGCAGTCTGCTTCCTCTGGTTTGGACTATTGTGCTGGTGTTCCTCATGTTTACTGCAGTGTGACTCCCACTTTTGGGGTATGTCTACACTACCACCCTAGTTCGAACTAGGGTGGTTAATGTAGGCAACCGAAGTTGCAAATGAAGCCTGGGATTTGAATTTCCTGGGCTTCATTTGCATCTTGCCGGGCACCGCCATTTTTAAAGCCCCGCTAGTTCGGACTCCGTGCCCACGGCTACACGCGGCACGGAGTAGGTAGTTCGGATTAGGCTTCCTATTCCGAACTACTGGTACACCTCGTTCCACAGTATGTCAAGAAGTGTTTTTCTTAATGTTTTATGGAGCAGCAAACTGTTATATGGATGAGTGCCTCACATCCAACTAAAAGCATATCATTTTCATTGTAACCACCATCCTTTTCAGAAGTGCAGCATTCCAGAGGGTTAGTAACAGCAGCATAAGCCCATTACCCCAATTATCTACTGGGAAACATCCTCGCTACAAATGGTAACCCATGCAGTCTTTTCTATGTCACTAACACCACCTGGCTGTAGAGCTATTGTAATCACCAACAGGCAGATTTGAACCTGGGAAGCTTAGCATAGGAGCCTCTACCACTTGAGCTAAATGTTACCTTGCTCTCAGCTTTGGCTGTAGAGCTCCCTTGTTGTTATCTCTGGCTGTATGTTGTCTAAGTGCTACTACATGGGACAGTGAACCACACTAGGGCTATGTCTATACTTGCGGCTTCTTGTGCAAGTAATATGCAAATGAGGCTAAGCATGGAATATCACCAAGCCTCATTTGCATACCTAATGATCCACCATTTTTTTCAGAAGAGTCTCTTGTGCAAGAAGGAGCATCTACACTGCCCCTTCTTGCGCAAGAAAAACCCTCTTGCACAATGCCGTTACACCTATTACTTTTCAGGAAGAACGGCATTGCGCAAGAGGGTTTTTCTTGCGCAAGAAGGGGCAGTGTAGACGCTCCAGAGTCCTGTTGAGGGAGCGGGTAGAAGGGTCCCCATGGTGTGGGGAGGAGCAGCTCGCACTTGTGGTGGTGGTCCATCTTCTTCAGGTGCCGTCATTTCGATGAGTTCTCTGGCCACATCGAAAGTTTCAAGGGTGGATAAGCACTGCATCTCCCCCACGGACACCTCTTGTCCGGCACCTTGGGTCTTGCTCGGGCCACTCTTTAATTTGGGCGCTTTAGAGGCCAAGTGCCCCTGCCTCAGGCTGCGCCACTCTGCCGACCAGCCTCTAGAGCCTTTGGAGCTTCCTGGTGCCGGTGACTGAGATCTGTGCCTGGGTGCTTTGGGGGCAGTTGGCAGTTGTTTGTCTGGTGGCGCAGCTGTATCTGACAGTGCGCTGTGGATGGACTGGGGTCTTTTCTCACCCTGAGGCTGTAAATCTGCCTCCATTAATAAGAGTTTCTCTTTGTTCGTGGCTTAAACCCCCTGCAGATAGAGCAGTTCTCTGTTCTGTGAGCCTCCCCAAGGCACTTCAAGCAGGAGGAATGCGGGTGTCCACAGAACATAGACTTCACGCATGCACCACATGGCTTGAAGCCCTGGCATCCCCTCCCCTTCTGGGGAGAGTCCTGCTGAGTCTTTGAACTAACTATTTACAGTACTTAACAGGTAACAAAGGGTATGTCTACACTAGCCCCCTAGTTCAAACTAGGGTGGCTAATGTAGGCATTCGAACTTGCAAATGAAGCCTGGGATTTAAATATCCCGGGCTTCATTTGCATGTTCCCGGGCGTCGCCATTTTTAAATCCCCTTAGTTCGAACTGACTGCCCGTGGCTACACGCAGCAGTCAGAAGTTAATCTGAACTAAGTCCTTAGTTCGAGTTAACTGTTACACCTCATTGCAGGAGGAGTAACAGTTAATCCGAACTAAGGACCTAATTCGGATTAATTTCTGACTGCCGCATATGGCCGTGGGCAGTCAGTTCAAACTAAAGGGATTTAAAAATGGCGCCTGCCCGGGAACATGCTAATGAAGCCCGAGATATTTAAATCCTGGGCTTCATTTGCAAGTTTGGATGCCTACATTAGCTACCCTAGTTTGAACTAGGGGGCAAGTGTAAACATACCCTAACAGAGTAAACAACTTAGTCTAACTATAATACAGCCTCTCCCCAAGTTGCGAACGGTCGAGTTACGACCATTCGCACTTACGACCAAAGCTCCCATGGAGCAGTCGTAAAGGCAGTCCCCGAGTTACAAACGCGACACATGCTCATGACCAGCGCGGTCACGTGTAACTCAATGGGGTCTGAGTTACGAACGGATTGAGTTATGGCCAAGTGTTTGGTCCGTAACTCGTTCGTAACTTGGAGGGAGACTGTACAATGAGAAGAGAAACTACTGCTATGGGATAGGGTAAGAGCCCTAAACACACACTCCAGCTACCGTCACTGGCGGTAAGAAGGAACTGAGGGGGTGGAGTGACCAGCAAAGGTATATAGGCACCAGTATACCTGGGCCACTCCAAGGGGCTCCCTGCTGGCCCTATGGATGCTGCTAAGGGAAAAAAGGCTCCGGATTCCGTGCACGCGGCGCGCACACACCTAATCAGAATGGACATGAGCACGCACTCAAACAAGAACATTTGGTTATTTTCCTCCAAAATCTGAATTTGACAAAAGTTGTATGCTATTTTGATTAGATCCCAGGTTCAAAGCACAGAAAACATTGCAACATCAAGGTTTCTTATTTATATTTGGAATTTTCTCAAAAAAAAAAGAACTCTGACTATTAGAAAATATAGAATATGTCTAACTAGTCCTGTAGACCCTAATTACGTAATTATTTTCTGCAAAAGATGTCAGACAATAAAGTAGTTGACCCAATTAGTGGATACCCTTTTAATCCCAAGGATTATAAAATGTGTTCAGTGAACATGTGAAAGGTGAAATGTTCACTGGAAAGAGGAAGTTACATTTCTTATCTCCTTGGCTTTGCTGGTGCTAATCCTGCTTCTGAATTAACAAAGAGTTTATGTTAAGTATTTTCATAACTGAAGTCAGTGTGTCATCACTCAATAATCTAACATGGATCAGACTGCCATGGAGTATTAAACTAACCACTAAAGCAAATGAAGCATAGCCATTCTGTAGTGGCTTAAATTAGCATGAAGTTCACCTGGTTTGAAGGGCATTGCTACTGCACAAGTGACTGCGTGATGTGCCAGGATATGAATCACAGGGCACCAGTTTGCCACACAGTAAGTGGCTGTGTGGACCTGCTACAGCACAATGCAAGGCCTAATGAAGCTCTGCATGCTGTGTTTTTAAGATCACAATAGCGCTCTCTCTTTCTCTCCTCGTTTTCATATACTATTTCTCATGAAAACCAAAAGGGGCCAGGTTTTCCCTGCTACCCTTGCATGCAGAGGTAGGGAAAGCCATCCAAGGAAAGCCATAGACTGGGTGATTGCTAGCTCTGAGACCTGATCCCAGCTTTCTGGCACCCCATGGGAGCTTCTCTTTGAGGGTACAATGTAGGATCAGTGATCCTGTGCCCTTGCTGAACCCCAGGATACTCATTTAGAAGTCCAAACAGGCAGCAATGATGCTAGAAGCAGCATTAAACTAGGTTGCTTCCCAATGGGCTGTTATTGCACAACCATGGGAGAAGTCTGCCAACTGTTGCAGGGTTCTTACAGAATGCAGTCTACTCCCTACTGGGGAGCAAACCCAGCAACTAGAAGCAAGACTAGAACAACCCTGAGGCCTGTTTTCCCTACGAATCCCCGGTATCTATGGAGTTGGATTTGCTATCCACTTTACCTCTGCTGGAGGTCACATGAAAGGAATCCTGCAAAGTAAGTTTTGCAGTTTTCAATACCCCATGGGTCCTTTCTATGGATGTATCCATGGGAAGAGATGGTGTGACTATACATTTATACAATGAAAAGTAATTATTTAAGAGGCTGAGAGCAATATACTGATGACGATGAACAGCAATACGACAGGTTTGCACATTTAATACAACCTTTAGGACCATACAATTCTTCCAAAAAGTATATAACTTATAAATTATAAAATAAATAGGTTGAAAATATTCAGATGTGCTGTTTTAACCTCTGACACCCAAAAACAATGAAAAGTCCCTTGGCAAGCATGGAATTATTTCAGGCCTCACCATGGACAAATACTGCAATTGGTTCAATATTCTCTATATAGACTCCAGGGGGGCTACGTCTACACTGGCCCCTTCTCCGGAAGAGGCATGCTAATTTACAACTTTGGAATAGGGAAATCCGCGGGGGATTTAAATATCCCCCGCGGGATTTAAATAAACATGGCCGCCGCTTTTTTTCCGGCTTGGGGAAAAGCCGGAAAAAAGCGTCTAGACTGGCGCTATCCTCCGGAATAAAGCCCTTTTCTGGAGGATCTCTTATTAGGAATAAGGGTTTTATTCCAGAGGATCGCGCCAGTCTACATGCTTTTTTCCGGCTTTTCCCCAAGCCGGAAAAAAAGCGGCGGCCATGTTTATTTAAATCCCGCGGGGGATATTTAAATCCCCCGCGGATTTCCCTATTCCAAAATTCTAAATTGGCATGCCTCTTCCGGAGAAGGGGCCAGTGTAGACGTAGCCCTGGGGCTTTCTCAGAATTATTTTCATGTATCCCAGACAACCCACATCCAGCTTAGAAGAGGAAGTCTCACTTCCTCACACACCCACATAAAAATGACTGACACCAATGACATTTGTTGTATTGTTTGTGGTTTTTTTTAGTCATACTATGTTGTTCTGTGGTTCTGTTTTCAGCTGGCAGGTGTTCCCAGCAATAGCTGACCAGATTTTATGATTTCTATGTTATGGGAAGCACTATTTGAAGAGGAATAGATTAATTTACAGTGCCCTTGACACGAAACATTGTTACCTTTATTGGTTTGACATTCATTATTATTTGTTAAATGGCTTTTTGTAACTTTGAACAAATCAACCAGGCTATATTCTACTTCATGGCAAATGAAGGCATAGCAGGTTTCTATTAAGTTTTCCTAAAGAGAACTGCAAATTGTTTGTGCTTTTCTCATTACATTTTTACTTTAATGAACCGTCATCTTCTGAAATGAATGGAGTAAAATGCAAATCAAAACTTAATGCCAGTGTGAGGGTCAAGTATAATCAACTTTGAAACCATATTCATAACAACCCCCTATATAGGTTAGCAGCAATGTTTTTGACCTTCAGCTCCATAATACAGACTACTACCACTCAAGCTAAGGAAGTAACTCCATCAAGTGTTAGAAGTAATATGCTATTACCCTTTAGTAGACTAGCTACAGCAGAGATTATGACAATGAAATTGCTACTATGAATTACATAGGGTATGTCTACACTACAACGTTAATTCGAACTAACTTAGTTCGAATTAGTTAATTCGAACTAAGCTAATTCGAACTAACGGATCCAGACTAAAAAACTAGTTCGAATTAGCGTTTTGCTAATTCGAACTAGCATGTCCACATTAAGTGGACCCTGAACCGGGGTTAAGGATGGCCAGAAGCAGTGCCAGCAGGGCATCAGAGCAGAACTTAGAGCATGGAGATGCTGTCTCAGGCTAGCGGAGGGCTGTGCTTAAAGGGTCCCGACCCCCACCCCGGACAGACAGTTCTCAGGGGTGCCCGGCTTGCAAAGCAGTCCTGGCTTGGATTTCCCGGACTACCCACACTGGGCACATCACACCACTCGGCCATCAGCCCAGCTGCACTTGCTGCAGGCTGCCATCTGGGGAGAGGGGGCAATTGGGGGGCTGCAGGAGAGCTTCCACCCCCAGAAGCCTGCAGAGCCAGCCCAGTCCTCCCCATCGGGGGCTCGTGCCCCATTCCTCCCTCACCTCCTTCCACTTACCCTTCCCTAGCTCCTCTTCTTGATGTACAAAATAAAGATAACGTGTCTTCCAAAATGGAATCTGTCTTTATTGAACAAAACTGGGGGAGACTGGGAAAAGGAGGTGAGAGAGGCTGGGAGAGGGGAGGGCAACTAAAATGATCAGGGGTTGGGAACGGGTCCCATATGAAGACAGGCTAAAGAGACTGGGACTTTTCAGCTTAGAAAAGAGGAGACTGAGGGGGGACAGGATAGAGGTCTCTAAAAGCAGGAGTTGGGTGGAGAGGGTGCATACAGAAAAGTTCTTCATTAGTTCCCATAAAGAAGGGCTAGAGGACACCAAAGGAAAGGAATGGGTAGCAGGCTTCAAACTAACAACAGAAAGTTCTTCTTCACACAGCAAAGAGTCAACCTGTGGAACTCCTTGCTGCAGGAGGCTGTGAAGGCTAGAACTGGAACAGAGGTTAAAGGGAAGTGAGATCAAGTCATGGAGGTTGGGTCCATGGAGTGGTATTAGCCAGGGGATAGGAGTGGTGTCCCTGCCCAAGGTTTGTGGAAGGATGGAGAGGGATGGCACGAGACAAATGGCTTGGTCACTGTCTTCGGTCCATCCCCTCCAGGGTCCCTAGGGTTGGCCGCCGGCAGACAGGCTACTGGGCTAGATGGACCTTTGGTCTGACCTAGGATGGCCATTGTAAGCTCAGGGCTCAGGGTCGGGGGTCTCAGTGGACCCCCTTGATTCTCTTGCACACCTGTTCCTGGGTGGCCAGGCTGGCAGCTCTCCTGCCCTAGCCGGCCACTTTCCTGTGCCTAGTGCGGAGATTGTGGACGAGGTCCACAATGTCTGCACTAGCCCAGGCGGGTGCTCGCCTCTTGCGGTACCGGGCAAACTCCCGGGAGCCGCCAGCCTGGTCCCCGGAAGAGGGGGAGGGCTGGGGGGCATCGGGTGGGTGGCTCGATCCGTGCTAGGTGCAGGGTCTGCTGGCTGGGTGCTGGCAGGCTTGCACCTGGCACGGGCACCGTAGCCAGCCCGTGCCCCTTTAAGGGATCCGGGGCCAGGAGGGGGGCAGACGAGTTTCCCTGGTGTTGGCCAGAGTGGCCACCAGGGAAAGCTGGGGAGGGCTAGCCTCCCACTAGTTTGAATTAAGGGGCTACACACCCCTTAATTCGAACTAGCTAGTTCGAACTAGGCTTAATCCTCGTAAAATGAGGTTTTCCTATTTCGAACTAAGCGCTCCGCTAGTTCGATTTAAATTCGAACTAGTGGAGCGCTAGTGTAGCGCCTATTAAAGTTAATTCGAACTAACGTCTGTTAGTTCGAATTAACTTTGTAGTGTAGACATATCCATAGAAACTATTTGACAACTCTTTTGCCACAAATACACTATTTTGGAAGAGAGTTTGAAACTTAACACAGACCAGACACGACATCCTCCCTATACATTTAACAATTTGACTTGGATTTCAAGGCTTTCCATAGCTACAAACAAAATCTCAGTCTAAACCACAATTAATATAACATTTTTGAGTCTTAAATTGTAATATAGTCTGTGGACTGAGGCTACATCTAGACTTCAGGCTTCTTTCGGAAAAAGGTTTTCTTCGGAAGAGATCTTTCGAAAAAACTTCTTCCAAAAGAGAGTGTCCATACACAAAAACGCATCAAAAAAGTGATACGCTTTTCTGAAAGAGAGCATCCAGACTGACTGGACGCTCTCTCACATAAAAGGCCACTGGAACCACTTCAGCCAGGGCTTTAGGTCACCAGTTGCTTCCTAGTGCTGGTGCTGGAGCCTTGCAGAGACATGCGCTTAAAGGGACCCCCCTGGGTAGCCATTTCTCTGCTTCTGCTGTGTGCTTGCTACCTCTTCGAGGGACAGCAAAGCTCTTGCAGTGCCTGCTGTGGTTGCCCTGTTCTTTTCTGGATGTCTGTCGGTGGCCCTACTGATCATTAAACCCATGTGGGATGGAGACTCCCCCGGTGTAAGCTGATGGCAACCCACCCCCAACTTAGTTTAGCCCTGTCTCCAAGGGTCAGGCCCCACATATCCTGGCAATGAGGCTGGTTGCCACTGCCCAGGGGCTCTCAACCTACAGGGCCTAACAGGTCGCCAGGGAAATTCTGCTCTCCCTGTCTGCGTGTCCCCTCCCCCCTTTCCACTGCAGAGGTTCCTGCCAGCAAACAGCCATTCAGTTCCTGATCCAGAGTCCAACCGGGTCGGCTCTGCCTGGTCGTGTGCCCCTTGTGGTATGCAGAGGAGTTGGTGGGGTAGGGGGACCCAGGCCCACCCTCTCTTCCGGGCCCCGGCCCTGGGCCCTAGGACTAGCGAGTTGTCCTTCTGGGGCCCCTTTCCGGAGCTGATGCCACCTCACTCCTGGACTCCCCTTAGTTCCTCTCTCCCCTGGGCCACTTCATACCCCGTCACACGCTGCGTCTCCGCATATAACCCCGACTGATGCTCCTGTGCCTTACCACCATCTTCCAGGTTCTTCGGTCACCATGGTGCTCATGCCCGCCGAACTCCCTTGGTGCTGCCTAACGGGGGGCAGCGGCTGGTGTTCTTTCCATCGAGCCGCCGCGTGTCGCCCGGCTGCCCTCTCCCAGATGACTCCCTGGTGTGGTAACGGCCACTGAAGGTCCAGCCGCTGGCACGCCGGCCTCCCCAACGGCCCCTGTTCCTCCCCATTCTGGGGCTCTTTCAGCCGCCCTCCACCGTTTCTCCACTGCCTCTCTCCCTCTTCCTGTGGAAGCTGGTCCTGCCTCCACTCCTGCCCCTGCCTCCGACACCTGGGTGGCGTCCCCAGCATCAGCCTGCTCGCCTCCTCCCCCTTCCGGGCACGCTGGCATCTCTTTTGAACAGCCTGCCGGGCCACTCACACGTGCTGCAGCTCGCAGGTGCGCTGTGGCGCCTGCCGCCCGGTACCGTGGCTCGTTTGCAGAGGGGGAAGGGCAAGGGCGCCCTGTCATAATGTTACAGCTTTGTTCTTTGTGCAATGGAACTGGAGCTGCCCTTGCTCATTCTGGGGACCCTCTCCCTGGGTGTGGGAGCTACATTCTGGCAACTGCAACCAGCTGTAGAGAGGCATTTTTGGAGGCTCAACACCAGTTCGGACTGGAGGGACCAGCTGGTCATGGAGCAATGGGACAACCAATAGTGGCTCTAAAACTCCCACATGCAGAAGGCCATCTTTGTGTGCCTGGCTCGCCCCCACCCTTCGGAGACGCGACACCCTGCCAACCTCCTGGAGAAGTGGGTCGCAATCGCCCTCTGGAAGCTCACCACCCCCAACAACTACCAGTCGGTGGGCAACCAGTTCAGCATGGAGAAGTCCCTGCAGACACTGTCCCTGAGGCCGTGCCCTCCTCTGTGAGCAGCAACCAACAGTCTTTGGGCCAGAGGAGGGAGATGTCCCAGGAGCAAGACCATTTGCTGCCGGCACAGCGTGTTGGAGATCTCGTGTACTTCGTTTAAGCATAATCAGGCCATGCCTCACAGGGGCCCCAAGGTGCCCAGGGGTCCATGCTGCTCACTTCCCACAGTCCCCGCCCACCTCACTCCCCCTCCCTCCCGGCCCATAAACAAGCAGGGAAGAGAAGTGTCCGGTCACAGTGGGATCCCCTCATGGGTGGCAGAGGAGCTGGGAGCATCCTAGCTCTCCATGGTATCCGCACACACAGGTGTGGCTCACAGTGCCATTTATAGGAGCAGCTGCTGCCTTGCACGTGCAGAAATGTCCGTGTGCTGTGTGTGGCACTCCTCAGTCTGTGTGGTGTCATGCCTGTGCCCTTGAGGCTAGCCTGCTTCCAGCCGTGGTGACTTTGCCCCCATGGAAGGACATGTGTGGTTTCCCCTGAGCCTGCCAGCAGGATCCAAGCAATGCTCAGGGGCTGCCTGCTGCGTCCGCATGCCGCACACTAATACTGCATGTGCTTGCATGTGCACGGACCGCAGCATGATGTCCAGCCCAAGTAGTCCAAGTGACATTTGCCCCCTGCTCCCTATGTGCCCACATCCCCTGCCCTTGTGTGCGTGACAAAGTGAGACCACTCACCTGAAGATCCCTCCCAGGCATCAAGGGAGACCTGAGGTTCATCCTGGCTCACAGGCACCGGCTCCAGGGAGAGGGTCACAGTGTCCGCTCCTCTTCCTCCTCTTCCTCTGCCTCCAGCTGGCCCTGACTCTCCTGCTCCTCCTCCACCGAGACCTCCGGCCAGGCAATGATGGGGGTCTTCAGGCTGGAGTCCATGAGGACAGGTGAGGAAAACATTTCCCCACCTCCAGGATCTGGAGCAGTTCATCGAAGTAGGGGCAGGTGTGGGCATTCTTCCTCACAGAAAGAAGATTACCAACATTGGAAAAAGCCCTCTGTTCTTTCGATTTAGTTTCAAAAGAACGGAATTGCAGTTTGGATGTAATTGAAGTTTTGTCGGAAAACCAGCCGTTTTTCCGACAAGACTCTGTAGTGTAGACATACTCTTAGCTTGAACCTAACACAGTTAGACATGGTAATTACAGCTTTATGGTGTTTTTTTATTGTGATGTTTGTGTTGAAAAAAAAATTATTTAAATAAATCCAACATTTTAATGTAAAAATAACCTGAAACAACTTTTTAAGATTCCAGATCATTTTAAAAGTACAGGATAAAGGGAAGAAAATACAGCTGATCAGGATTTCTTCAACAAAATGGCTTTATTGATTTCTAAGAAAATAATGCAAAAGCTAGTTAATGAAGTTTTATACAGTTCCATGATTTTGGTGCTCTACAGAGAGTTCTAACAGCCATTTCCCGCTCCAAGCTAAGGGTGCAGTGTAGACACCTCCGAACACAGTGGTTCCCCCTTTTTGATGTTTGAGAAACCCTCATGCCCCCCCCAAAAAAATATAGCAGCAAAACTTAAGTGGACACCCGAGCGGACAGATGGACCGGGCTCTTTCTTGAGGGGAGGAATGAGGGGGGGGCGGGCTCGCCTCCGCCCCCCTCCCCCCGGAAATGCTTCATGCTGCCCAGTTTGAGAACCCATGTCCTAACAGTAACTCATAAAATCCCCATTTTTCAGATGTAGAAACTGAGGCAGTAAAGTTAAGTGACTTTCAGAACCTGAACTGAAATTCAAATATTTCTGGATCCTTTCTTTGGTCCTGAGTAGAGAAGGGCCTTCAAGCAGCTATTTAAATCTTGCATATTACCTCATATGAAACACTTCGTTCAATAATTTTAACATTTTAAAACTCAGACTCCTCCTGTGTATCGGCTACACAGCACCCAAAACTCGAAATAAGGTATGCAATTTGCGTTATGCAAATTGTGTAGCTTATTTCAAGTCTATTTTGAAATAGGCTATTTTGAAATTTGTCACTGTCTACACAGCACCAAATTTTGAAATAAAGTACTATTTCGTGCCATCCCTTACTCCTTGTACAATGAGATTTATAGGGATGGCGAAATAGTGCGTCCGCTATATTTCGGAATAACAGATGCATTCAAAAGACGTGGGGTAGCTATTTCAGGATACCTCTGGTATCCAGAAATAACTTTGATGTGTAGACATACCCATAGAGACCAAATGCACCAAAGTAAGCATGGGCTGCACCTTCCTTCTCTTTCCTTATGTGACCGTCCTCCCTGCCATGCTTTATAAAAGTCTATTTTGTCCTATGTCTTATGTATTCACATTACTACGGGCTGTACCTCATCAAATACTAAGACTCCTTTGTCTTATGTATACATCTATGCATAACCTCATGTAACCTCCTGTAATCTATCAATACATTCTTTCAATTTTAATGTTACAATAGGCTGGATCAGTATATCGTGTTGTGTTGTATGTATCACTCTTGTATGTAAAGTTAGAGATATAGGGGAGGGAATGGTTTATGATTTAAAATGTGCAAATGAAAGCTATCAAGAGTGTTTTCAGTGCTCAGACACCTCAATGTTTGGGTGATCATCTGTAAACAGCCTCCTTGTCCTTTAAGACTAACCTGTGGTTGGTCTTAGAAAGACATGTGACCACCCTAACTGGTAGGGTCTCACCAGGTAATTTTCCATGGAAGAGTGGAATGTAGAAACAAAGAATTCCCACCCAAAAGGAAATCTATTTAGGATGCAAAGTTTTCAGGCTCTTGGACTGCATCTAGACTGGCATGATTTTGCGGAAATACTTTTAACGGAAAAGTTTTTCCGTTAAAAGTATTTCCTCAAAAGCGCATCTAGGTTGGCACAGATGCTTTTGGGCAAAAAGTGTTTTTGTGCAAAAGCATCCATGGTCAGTCTAGACGCAATTTTGCGCAAGAAAGCCCTGATCGCCATTTTAGCCATCAGGGCTTTTTTGAGCAAAACAGTTCTTCCCTGTCTACACTGGCCCTCTTGAGCAAGTATTCTTGCACAAGAGGGCTTTTTCCCGAGCAGGAGCATGAAAGTATTTGTGGAAGAAGCACTGATTTTATGCATTACAAAGTCAGTGCTCTTGCGCAAATTCAAGCGGCCAGTGTAGACAGCTGGCAAATTTTTGTGCAAAAGTAACCGGTTTTGCACAAAATCTTGCCAGTCTAGATGCACCCTTGGGCTGTGTCTAGACTGACAAGTTTTTCCGCAAAATCATCTGCTTTTGCGGAAAAACTAGCCAGCTGTCTACACTGGCCGCTTGAATTTCCAGAAAAGCATTGACGATCTCATGTAAGATTGTCAGTGCTTTTCCGGAAATACTATGCTGCTCCCATTCGGGCAAAAGTCTTTTTCCGAAAGACTTTTGCACAAAAGGGCCAGTGTAGACAGCACAGTACTGTTTTCTGCAAAAAAGCCCCGATCACGAAAATGGCAATCGGGGCTTTTTTGCGGAAAACAGTGTCTAGATTGGCCACGGACGCTTTTCCGCAAAAAGTGCTTTTGCGGAAAAGCATCCTGCCAATCTAGACGTGCTTTTCCGAAAATGCTTTTAACGGAAAATCATGCCAGCGTAGACGTAACCTTGGTGTTTAGCTGATTGGACACACCAAAGAAAATAGCCAGAGACCCCAGGGGGAGAAAAAGATCTTCCCTGGCTTAGAGGTTTGGCTGAAATAAGAAAAGGTATAAGGTAAGTTTGCAGTAAGCTTTAAGGTGTTAGAACTAGCTATATGCACTCTGTTTATTTTAAATTTGTAATTTACTTTGCTGTTTTCACTTGCAACCACTTAACTCCAACTGTTTGTACTTAATAAAACCACTTTTATTTACCAGCAAGCCCAGTGTAAATAATTGTTATCTGGGGAAGCAATCAGTGTGTACAGTTTCCTTTTATTGTTAAAGGAGTCTTGCCTGAATGGTTTATTTGGGGTTTTGATCCCAGCTGGAGGTTGGCTATCTGCATGCTGTGCCTGAACCTGCATTCTCCTCAGACCCAAAAGATTCAGTGTCTGCATCGCTCATGGGGAAGGGACAGTGATCTTAGCTCTGTGCCTTTCCTGGGAGAGACCAGGAGATCTGGCCCAGCAGGACAGGAGAGTGAGAAGCCCTAGAGAACAAGGAGGCAAGTATCAGTGGCTTTATCAGCATTCTGGGAAGCAACCCCAAGAGGTCTTCTGTAACCTCGCCATGTCACACCTTAATCTTTCTTTTTTTCAACCCTTGTTTTAGTTTACATTCTTTAGACTCCCCTTGAAACATGCTAGAATTGTGATTTCTTAACAAGATGGCTAGCAAATTGCATTTTCTATCTCATCTTTCTAAAGTGAATGAATTTCCCTGGCAGACTGAGTTCCCTGTAACTGCACTGGAAACAAACATAGTTTACTTATCAACCTAAGTTAAAATTACAAATTACCATAAGTAGGCTAGCAGCTGAAGCATACAGTAACACAAGAGGTTAAAAAAATCCCTATTAGTTAAGTTATAAATCCAGGTACTTAGAAAGATGCACTACCATGAGGTAATTTCCTCTCTGGAATCAAAAGCTGGAGTAACTCCACTGACCTCAGAAAGCTGGCACTGTTGTAAGAGTAGAATCAGAGCCCACAGCTATTATAGATAAACCACCTCTGCTTTTCATCAAGACATTAATTAATTATGGGCCATGCAACTAAGGTGAATCCCTGCTGGATTGCGTTAACCAGCAGCTACTTCCAATTAACAAGCACTCATCTGGGAGTTAGAGGAACCCAAGTGAAGTGCCCCCCCCCACCTGACTCCCCGACCTTCTCCCTGGAAATGCCGATAGTAATTGCTGTTAAATGCATGGTTATTTCATGAGGTGCCTATTACAACAAGGAGACCACCCAGCCCGCTCCCACACAGAGCAGAATTATTTAGAAACATGCTCCTGGAACACCACGGATTTTTCTGAGGAGCTTGCCCCAAATTACCACATGGCTAGGGATTTTAATATCATGCAGCATGTGGTAAGAATCTTCCTCTCCTCACCTGTCATTCACTCACCTGTAGATAGTATCCAGTCTTGACAAATGTGATCACACAGTCGAGTGCTCAGCTTCTGGCTGAGAGCATTCTCCTTTCCTATGTGTATGCTAGTGTGGTTCAAACCATAGGCTTTTCATTTTAGAGTGGTGCTCATGAACTGAACCCCACAGATCCGTCTGCAGGGGATTAGCCACAGTCCACCCCTTCGAGACTGGCTTTGAGAATCAAGGTACTCAATTCTCTGAAGCGACGAGGAGTCCTGTGGCACCTTATAGACGAACTGAAGTGTAGGAGCATAAGCTTTCGTGGGCAAAGACCCACTTCGTCAGATGCATCTGACGAAGTGGGTCTTTGCCCACGAAAGCTTATGCTCCTACACTTCAGTTCGTCTATAAGGTGCCACAGGACTCCTCGTCGCTTTTGCAGATTCAGACTAACACGGCTACCCCTCTGATACTTGAATTCTCTGAAGGGAATTCACATTACCACTGCCTACACCTCATCAAATACTAAGACTCCTTGCTTATGTGTTCTGGGAAATTGGAGACCTCTTTCCCTCTTTTACACTCTAGTCAGCTCTTGCACTGCTGTGTGGGCAGCTTTCAAATCTACACTTGGGAAAGGAGCATTTGACAGTCATGTTTTCCCTACAACAAAGTATCCTTAGGTAGCATCTGATCCCTTCCTTATAGGTCAGGAGGAGAGGAAATCCCTCTTTCTCTTTCTGTATTTGGGTCTACACTTCCGGGTGCAGCTGTGGCCTAATACTATAGCGTGGGAACTAACTTCATGTTAATAGTTATGGGACTTCACCTCCAGGATGAGTCTACACAGCAGGGCTTAACTTGAAATAAGCTATGCAAATTGAGTTATGTCAGTTGTGTAGCTTATTTCAAAATTGGGAGCATCTACACAGCACTTACTTTGAAAGAGCACTCTTCCTCCAACTTCCCTTACTCCTCGTACAAAGAGGGTTACAGGAGTCGGAGTAAGAAATCTTCCAGCTTGACAGTATTTTGACATTATTTCAAAATAACTGCCTGTTGTGTAGATGTGGACTAACTTATTTTGAAACAATGCTATTTATTTCGAAATAATATTGACATGTAAATGTATCCCAAATGTAGAAGCTTCTAGAACAACTCCACCACTCAAGATCTTACAAAATACTACCAGCTCCTAAAATTCAGCTGATAGCTTCCCACACCCATCTAGTCTATTATTCTGTTACAGCTGGTGAGAGCGGGTTGCCATGTTAAGTCTTTCATGTTTAATCAAATAAATATTTGATTTATTTGCAGCTATTGGCAAACACTTTAGAAAAGCAGCAACTGAAAAGGTTAAGGGAATGATTCATCCAAAGCAAACAATCCTTTACATAATTTAAGGAAATAATTATTGAGTGACATATTAAGGAATTACTATTAGTGAACATGTGCCTTTGAAGCACGCTGTGGATTGAATGGCTGATTGAATTCAGTTACATATTCTAGCCTTTAACTTTATTTAATGTCCCCTGTCATATTATTCAGCAGTACACAGGGAGATGAAGATAATTACAGGTGCAGTAAACTGTAGACAAGAAGGGGACATGAAGTCCAAGAAATAACAATTTTGGTAAAATGTTATAAAAATAGGTACTTTAATCCAAATGAAGGGCTAGACTGGGGACCAGCCTTGTGTGGGGAGGTATAGGATGTGCATGAGCTCTCTAGGCTGTAGGGATGTACCAGTGGAATTCTGCCCTCTGTACCTGGTAATTGTCTGTGGACAACTGGGGGGGTATTAGCTATGACCTGACTCCATTCAGATGATTAATGCTTCCAGGGAAGACAGCAGAGAGACCATAGCTTATAAAGCCTGATATAAATTTTAGCATGTGTCTGGCCTATACAAGGGGAGGGCTCTTCAGTTCTCTCCCCATCTTGCACAGCTAAAAAGGCAATAGTATAACTTGCCTTAAACACTGTTGTTTGAATAACTGGTCCCTATGTTGCACAGCCAAAGGAATATATGGCTTTATAATACCTGGAAGTGAGTAGCTGACACCAGGTCTACACTACATTGTTTTTTCGAAAAAAACTTGCCCTTTTTTCAAAAAAAAGTCACCTGTGTTCACACTGCAATCACGTTCTTTCGAAGTTAAATTGAATGAATGCAGGGGTTTTTTCAACATTGGTAAACCTCAAATTATGAGGAAGAACACCTTTTTCGAAAGAGCTCTTTCAAAAAAGGCATGTATGGATGCAGAACAGGGACATTTTTTGAAAGAAGAGACAATCGAAAAAAAGCACAAGTGCCCTGGTGGCCATTCTGTGAATAGCAATCAGGGCTTTCTTTCGAGAGAGCATCCTTGCAGTCTGGATGCTCTCTTTTGAAAAAGCAGATCACTTTTTCAATTTGGTTTTGAGGTGTGGACACTTCAAAAGAAACTTGCAGTCTAGACATAAGGGACAAAGTCAAACTAAGACTTTGTAGGAAAGATAGAAAATATGGCAAAAGACCAGCTTGGCTTAACAAGGAGATCTTGCATGATCTCAAAATAAAAAAGGAGTCCTATAAAAAATGGAAACTAGGACAAATAACAAAAGATGAATATAGGCAAGCAACACGGGAATGCAGGGGCAAGATTAGAAAGGCAAAGGCACAAAATGAGATCAAACTAGCTACAGGCATAAAGGGAAACAAGAAGACCTTTTATAAATACATTAGAAGCAAGAGGAAGATCAAGGACAGGGTAGGCCCACTGCTCAGTGAGGAAGGAGAAGCAGTAACAGCAAACTTGGAAATGGCGGAGATGCTCAATGACTTCTTTGTTTCGGTCTTCACCGAGAAGTCTGGAGGTGTGCCTAACGTAGTGAATACAAGCAGAGAGAGGGTAAGTTTAGAAGATAGGATACACAAAGAACAAGTTAAAAATCACTTAGGAAAGTTAGATGTCAGCAAGTCACCAGGTCCTGATGAAATGCATCCCAGGATACTCAAGGAGCTGATAGAGGAGGTATCTGAGCCTTTAGCTATGATCTTTGAAAAAGACAGGGGAGATTCCAGAAGACTGGAAAAGGGCAAATATTGTGCCCATCTATAAAAAGGGGAATAAGAACAACCCAGGACACTACAGACCGGTCAGTTTAACGTCTGTCCCAGGGAAGATAATGGAGCAGGTAATTAAGGAAATCATATGCAAACACTTGGAAGGTAATAAAGTGATAGGGAATAGCCAGCATGGGTTTGTGAAGAACTAATCTGATAGCTTTCTTTGATAGGATAATGAGTCTTGTGGATAAGGGAGAAGCGGTGGATGTCATATACCTAGACTTTAGTAAGGCATTTGATACAGTCTCGCATGATTTCTTATTGATAAACTAGGCAAATATAACTTAGATAGGGCCACGATAAGGTGGGTGCATAATTGGCTGGATAACCGTAGTCAGAGAGTTGTTGTTAACGGTGCTAAATCCTGCTGGAAAGGGATAACAAGTGGAGTTCCGCAAGGGTCTGTTTTGGGACCCATACTGTTCAATATCTTCATCAATGATGTAGATATTGGGATAGAGAGTACGCTTATTAAGTTTGCAGATGATACCAAACTGGGTGGGGTTGCAACTTCTTTGGAGGATAGGGACATAATTCAAAATGACCTTAGCAAGTTAGAGAAATGGTCAGAGGTAAACAGGATGAGGTTTAATAAAGAGAAATGCAAAGTGCTCCACTTAGGAAGGAACAATCAGTTCCATACATACAAGATGGGAAGCGACTGTCTAGGAAGGAGCATGGCAGAAAGGGATCTAGGGGTCATAGTGGACCACAAGTTGAATATGAGTCAACAGTGTGATGCTGTTGCAAAAAAAGCAAATATGATTCTAGGTTGTATCAACAGGTGTGTTGTAAGCAAAACTTGTGAAGTCATTCTGCTGCTCTACTCTGCACTAGTTAGGCCTCAGCTGGAGTACTGTGTCCAGTTCTGGGCGCCACATTTCAAGAGAGATGTGGAGAAATTGGAAAGGGTACAGAGAAGAGTGACAAGAATGATTAAAGGTCTAGAGAACATGACCTATGAAGCCAGGCTTCATGAACTGGGCTTGTTTAGTTTGGAAAAAAGAAGATTAAGGGGGGACATGATAGCGGTTTTCAAATATCTAAAAGGGTGTCACAAGGAGGAAGGAGAAAATTTGTTCCTCTTGGTTTCTGAGGACAGGACAAGGAGTAATGGGCTTAAAGTGCAGCAGGGGAGGTTTAGATTGGACATTAGGAAAAAATTCCTAATTGTCAGGGTGATCAAATATTGGAATAAATTGCCAAGGGAGGTGGTGGAATCTCCCTCTCTGGAGATATTTAAGAACAGGTTAGATAGACATCTGTCAGGGATGGTGTAGATGGAGCTTGGTCCTGCCTTGAGGGCGGGGGGCTGGACTCGATGACCTCTCGAGGTCCTTTCCAGTCCTATGATTCTATGATTCTATGACTCTAAGATATGCAACTCCCGCTACATGCAACTCCAGCTACATGAATAGTGTAGCTGGAATCAAGGTACCTTAGTTCAAAATTCCATGGTGTCCCAACTGAAGGAGGTCAACAAGAGAAACTCTCTCATCAACCTTCCTTACTCCTCACAAACCCATGCAGTACCAGAGACAATAGGGTTGCAATCAGTGGTCAATTTAGTAGGTCTTTGCTAGACCTGCTAAATTGAACCCCAGGAGATCGATCTTTGCAACATCAATCTTCTGGTAAGTGGAGACTATTCCTGAATTTCTGAGGGGCTACAAAGGCATTTGTCCTTTTAGAAAATAATTTGTAGTACTGCACACGTTGTCAAGTAAATTAGCATAAAACACATTTAATTCCAATTATTGTGAATTACCAATTACTACTAATGACTTGCTGAATGGACACATTCTTTCCCTGAGCTTAATGAGGTCTGACCTTCTTCATGACATAATGTAGAGGGGGAATGTTCTCTCCAGCAGGCACAAGCGCTAGTAAGCTCAAGCTGCAGCTGATGGGACAGTCTTGACAAGACAAAATGTGTTTTACTGAAGTTTTTTCTTTCCCTTTTTCACACATGAGCCAAACCCATCCACCCCCACCCACCTTAATTGTTCTAGTACTGGGGATCAGACAGAAATCCTTGCTGTATACAACATTTTAGGCCTCTCCATTTTTTGCTGCAAATTTCTAACAGCCATTGATTTGAAACTTCAAAAATATTTTAAAAGTATCACTGCAACTATGAGGGTATGTCTACACACAATTTTTATTTTGGGAGAAGGATGCAAATAGCACTGCACATTTGCAGACTTCCTCCAGGGGAGTTTCGGAAGACACTCTTCTGGTATTTACCCGTGTCACACTTGGCCGAATTTTGAAATAAACCCCTATTTTGAAAGACCCCCGTAAACCTCATTGTAGCATAAATAAGGGGTCTTTCAAAATAGGGGTTTAATTTCGAAATTCTGCTGTGTGTAGACACAGATAAATACCAGAAGAGTGTCTTCCGAAACAAAAACTGGAGGAAGTATGAAAATGCACAGCGCTATTTGCATCCTCCCGAAATAAAAATTGTGTGTAGACATACCCTTACAGTGCATGCTGCTGCCTTCTTAACCTGACCTTACAGAACTCTGTCTCCAGAAAAGGACAGAGCCAATAATGGAAGCTGTCTCAGACTAACCACCATTTTCCCCTCTGAGCAGGGAGGTAGCAAAAGCGTGTGGATGTGAAGGACAAGCAGGGGCACTTCCTATATACTCCTGGAAATCTCATCCAGCAAATGAGAAGGTTTGGTTCTGTTAAGCATCCAGAAATGCAGCCGCTGATTGAGTTTAACAAAAACGTCACTCCCGCAAGTGATTGACCCTCTCCAACTGCAGATACTATATCTCCCCTGATGGGGTGACAGACAGCTGCTGAACATGGTCACTTTAGTACAAGGGTGGGCAACCTAATGCAGCCCCTGACTTGCCTGGATCTGGCCCCTGAGGCTCAGGACCCCCCAGCACAGTGGAGCCTATGCTGGTGCTCCAGCCCCCCCACTGCCACACCTCAGGCTGGGCCCCTGCTGTGAGGGCCATGTCAGTGAGGTGTTTTTTTGTTGTTGGGTTTGCTTGGTTTTTTTTTTTTTTTTTTTTGCTTTTCACTTGTCTGTGACCCCACAAACCCAAAAAGGTTCCCCACCCTATTCTAGTAGCTGGTCACCCAGCTCCAGTAGCAGCATGACAGCTGCTCTTCTGGTGCAATCTTCTCCCCCAGGCATTATAAGCTTGTCTACATGGCCCCACAGTGTGGACTGCGAGAGTGTGAACTGCAGTGTGCACTGAAGTGTAACACTGTAATTACCCCTCATAGACTATGCTAGTACAAACTAAAAGTCACTTCATTTGCATACGTAGTCCTATTTATAGTCTGTTCTAGAAGGGTCTACATGAAGCAGTTAACTCAACACTCACACCCCTTTAGTGCACATTTCAGGGCCATGTAGACAAGCCAGGTGTCTCAGCAACATGCATCTGGGATCAGCTGATAACAAGCTACTTGAAAAGTAAAATGCCTAAACATTTACTAACCAAGGAAAATAATAAAACAGCCAATAACTTCATAGCCCCCTGCAGCTTGAGAGCACATGTAAAGTGGATTTCCAAACTAATCTGCTCTCAATCCGCCCAGTCACAGTTCTTGTTCCCTGATCAGGTTTTTGTAGCAGCTGGAACATATCAGCTAAGCATCTTGGGAGCTCTTTCCTCTCCATAGGATTCCTTAGCTCCAGCTGGTCCTAACTGAAAATGTTGCCTCCTCAGGCATTTCAGGTCTTGGGAAAAGAGGATCTAAAAGAACTTGAGTTAACCTAAGAAACAAAGACAAAAGCAAAGGAAAACTCCTGACTCTGTGCTAGAGTGAACAAACTAGAGAAAAGGAGAGACATCCATGCCCATCTCTTTCACAGCAGAAGTGGTTCCCAAAGCAGAAAAGGATCTCACTCCCAGAGTAGTGAAAAGAGAAAAGACTAGATTCTTTTCTTCCCCTTTAGGACCACTACTTTCAGAGTAGACAAGGGTGATCTAGTGTTTAGGACTTACTGTAGCCTTTGAGTTACTGAGGTTCAGGTCCCTGATCTGCCTCAGACTTCTCGTGTGATGTTGGACAAGTCATCGAAGGTCAGATTTTCAATATTTGGGTAGCTAAAGAAGCAGATAGTTTTGAAAAAGTGCCTAGAATTCATACTTCAGTGAAACACAACCTGAACAGTCACATCTCTTTAGGCTGACCTCCCTTTCATGTAGCAGTGGAAGCAAAATCTTTATGTAATGGGCACTATGAGCTATTCTATAGGTATGTCTACACTACCCTCCTAGTTCGAACTAGGAGGGTAATGTAGGCATACCGCACTTGCAAATGACGCCCGGGATTTGAATTTCCCGGGCTTCATTTGCATAAGCGGGGAGCCGCCATTTTTAAATCCCCGCTGGTTCGAACCCCGTGCAGCGCGGCTACACGGGGCTCGAACTAGGTAGTTCGGACTAGGTTCCTATTCCGAACTACCGTTACTCCTCGTGAAACGAGGTGTACCAGTAGTTCGGAATAGGCACCCTAGTCTGAACTACCTAGTTCGAGCCCCGTGTAGCCGCGCTGCACGGGGTTCGAACCAGCGGGGATTTAAAAATGGCGGCTCCCCGCTTATGCAAATGAAGCCCGGGAAATTCAAATCCCGGGCGTCATTTGCAAGTGCGGTATGCCTACATTACCCTCCTAGTTCGAACTAGCGGGGTAGTGTAGACATACCCTATAGGAGTGATATGTGCAGAAAAAGAAAAAGAGAAGGCTCTTCCCAGAAGTAGCAAAATCAGCTGCTGTAGATTTTTCCAAAATCCAGGACTTCTTTGGATCTGGACCTTGAGTTGAACCCTTGGTGGCATGATGTGCCCCTGGAAATCTCCAGACTGCAAGAAGAGAGGATTATTCACCCTCTGCAGTAATTGAAGTTCTTCAAGATGGGTGTCCCTATAGGTGTTCCACCATAGATAGGGTGGAGCCCCCACAGGGACATCCTAGAAGAAGAGAGGGTTGCTCACTCTCTGCAGTTATTGAAGTTCTTTGAGATGGGGAGCACCCACAAAGACAGACTCGAAGAAGAACTCTTTCCTTTTTCACTGTAGCTGTTAATCACACATGGACAAAATCTTATATGCTAATCACACATTGCAGCAATAGGTACTTTGGCACCCAACATAAGGGTAGGCAATAACATGGCAGCGGGAGCTGACACCACTATATTAACCTGCATGGCCTACAGCTCCCGTTGTCCACAGATCACTGTTCATGGCCAATGGCAGCAGTGGGAAGTGGCACTGACTGGGATGCTGTTTCCTGCAGTTCCCATTGTCCAGGAACAGTGATCCACAGCCAATGGGAGCTGTGATCACTGGTACCTATGGCTGTGCAGGTAAACATAGCAGTGGGGGCCTTCCAGGAGCTAACTCTAGAGGAGCAGATCCAACCTGCGGACCAGCATTTGCACACCCCTGCTCTAACATCTCTATGGAGAATGTACCAAGTAGAATTTTTCAAAGACACATAGCTTAGCCAAATTGGTGCCACTTTTCCCAGAAATAGCAAAAGGCACATGCTCAACAATAGGGATGGTTAAACTGTGAAAAAGTGTATAGGCTGCAGAAAAGAGGGTATTAAATTGGGAAGTATGGGGCAAACTAAATGACAGGCATAGCCATCAACTTCCCCTTTCAGAAGCTAGCAGCCAGAGGCTACATTTTCTGTAGTTACACCCATAGAAATTCAGCTTAATTTCATAGAATACAGTGCAGTTACAGCAGATTTGCATGCAGATTTGCATGAGAGCAATGGAATAAATGCCACCGCATTTACTCATATTGAGTAATCCCTACTCAATTTCAAATTGGGCAAGGGTGACAGAAGATAACCTACAATCTGACCCTAAGGTTTTATTGCGACAAAATGTAATCACCACCGGATGCATTTGAACCTAGGACCTCTGGAGCTTAGTATAGGAACCTCTACAGCTTGAGCTATAAAACCAGCTCTCTGTCCAGCCTGTAGAGGTCTTTTGTTTTTATCTGTTGTTGTAAGTGGTCTAAGTGCCACTGTATGGGACGCTGAACCACACTAGGGCTATGTCTATACTGCGCCCGTTTGGCACAAGAAATATGCAAAGGATGCAAAGCATGGAATATTGCCATGCCTCATTTGCATAATTAATGAGGCTCTGTTTTTGCACAAAACCCCTCTTGTGCACAAGAGACTTTCTTCCTGAAAAAAATGCGGAAGAATAGCTCTTGCGCAAGAGGGGTTTTTTGCGTAAAAAGGAGCCATGTAGCCTCTTGTACAAAAACGGAGCCTCATTAATTATGCAAATGAGATGTGGCAATAGTCCACGCTTTGCCTCATTTGCATATTTTTGCGCAAGAGGTTATAGTGTAGATATAGCTTAGGTGTGTAGGTTACAAAAGCACATTGGTCCCAGTCAATCCCTTCCTAGTGAACAGGTTCAGGCTTCAGGTAGGCATTCTCTGCTGGGGACAGATGAAGAAAATACTAGCCCACATCTCGCCATATCTGAGAAATGGGAGGAGCCAGGATTGAATCCATTATAAACAAAGATCTGTAAAATGTCAAAAGGGCACTATCCTACATTGATTCTCAGAAGTGTGAATAAGGCTCTAGTGTAAAGGAGCCATGTAAATTAACTAGTGCTTCAATCATAAATCTAAGTTCTAAGCTCCACATTTTTGGAGAGCTGAAGGGCTTAGAGAGGCTATCTGTGCACCTCTACTCTTTTGTCTCCAGTACTGAAAAAGACAGGCCTTCCCACCCCCAGCCTCCTTGCCATCTCAGTAAAATGCACATTTGGTATAATAGGCGTTAACATCAAAAGAGCCAAGCATTATTTCTCCTCCCACAGGCGCCTAAGAAGCCATATGTTTCAGCTCTGCAAACATGTCTTCAACTGACATGCTGTTTTCATTTTTTTAAATTGCCCCTCAAGGATCCTAAAATAAACAGGCATGCAAATAGAAAATGTATTTTATTGATCAATCTCTGCCTCCCTCCCCTGCTCCCAGCCTCCCATAACCAATCCTACATGGGTTTCAGGCATCATCATGATTCATGTTCTAGTTAACTTCACTTCCTTACTACAAAAGGGGAATTAAGAATGTTTGAAAAGGAGTTTGGAGAGCTTTAAAAGAAATAAAACACAAACACTGAACATTTTGTATAGTATTTGGTATTATATTCAGTTGCAAGTATAAATACTGACATTATAATATAAGACAAAAACACGTTAGTCCATTATGTTGACAAAATGCTTTACATAATACCTATATTCCATGCAAGACAAAAGGGGTTTTCCAATTAACTAATGGGATTGAAGAAGGAACTAGTTCCCTTGAGAGAAAAGGCACATTGTCATTTTAATTTGAAATTATTTTACAAAACTATGAAGTTGTTTCAATTTTTCCAGAAAATAAAATACAAATGCTTTTGACTCAAAGAAATACAATACATCAAATACTGAATAGACTGACCTGAGAAGAATTTCAGGGTTATATGTCTGTCAATGGCAGAAATTGCTCCAGTATTGTAAAGATATCAGAAAGATTTCAGAAAATAAAGCTATAGTTCAGCTGGCCAGAGACAAATTAATTTATCAGTGTTTAGATAAAATCTCTTTCGTTCCATAACTCTTAGTTATTCAAGTTTATGGATTTAAAAGGAAGAAATCTTTAAATCTTGAAGTACCCATAATACATACAGCATCTGGGTTGTGAAACCTACCCACTACTGGCCTCTTAAATGCTCCATTTATTTCACAGGAAATTGTGTGCCAGATTCTCCACCCACATATGATAGTCCCTCATTTGAAGATGTTAAAATGTTACACTCAGAACTTGTAAAGCCTTTTACACTTATGAATAGTCCTACCCAAGTCAATGGGGACTGATTGCACGAGAGAAAACTACTCGTGTGAGCAAGAATTTGCAAGTAACATGTAAAGTAAACCTGGAGAAGGATGTTGTGGATCTTGAAAGAGTTCTGCTAAATTCACAAGTCACCATCATCAATGCAGGGAAGGGGCACTCTTCACTCTAGTGGAGAAACTAAACAGGATAGGAGATTGGCATTTTACCCTCACTTGAAAAGTCTATTGCAACAGTACAGCATAGCATTTACACAGTTCTAAGCCCTTCTCAGCAACTCAGGGACTTGGCTTCTTACATCCACACAGTGCACAGGTGTCCAAATAAAATAAATTACTACACTTCAAACTAAGTGGCATCACATTCCTTGTGGGAAGGAAGTGATTGGTTTGGTGTGGGAATGGAAGTGCCCTCTCAGCTAAGCAGTTAACCCTCCACATAAAGATTAAAGTATTTGGGGGGGAGGCTACCACGAGGTTTAATTTTTCTTTTTCTCTTTTCAAGCTCTTCTCCTGTCCTCCTTTGCCTTCATCTTTGGGCTGGGCCTTTTCAGTTTGAGAGCTTGCAGTGCCCTCTCTCTCTCTGTTCACCTCTCCTGTTCTGGGGGCTGCTCCACAGCTTCCTTCTAGTCTTCTTATGGAGATATCTCCCTTTCCCTCTCTTTCTCTTCCTTTATTCATTCATTTATTGTCTCCTTTCCCAGCAGTGGTCTCAATCAGTTCTGACACCATGAGCTGCAGGCAGGGATCCAAAGAGAAAGATGTGGCTGCAGCAAGGGCAAGAGTTCTATCAATGACAGAGAATGTCAGAACTACTTCCAGATGTAGGGAGATCTACAATGCTTACCCCAGGACAGATATAACAAAGCTTACGAAGCCCTTGCCTCTGCTCTGTGCACAGAGGATTACAAGGCTTCTTCAGGACTTCTTCAGGACTGTCAATCCCACATCTCTCATGCACATTAAAAAACTGACATGTTGTACATTGAAGATAATTGTTGACTACCTCTGCCTTATGATCTGGGCTGGACTGCTGCCTCCATGTTTCTTTCTGTAAAAAACTGAGAAATAAATCATAATGTAAGATGATTTAACAGTAGCTGATTGGGAATATTCACACCCCCTAATTTGCTGGGGGAAAAAAATCAAACGGCAGCCAAAGGGAAAAGAAATGTAAATTAGAGAAGTTTTGCATCTTCGCTAATGCTTTTAAACATGAGGGTCTGACTGCCCATTTTCTTAAATTCTGTTGCTGAGTACAATTTTGAATGACGGATGAAAAATATACTGTACTAAATATGTCTTGAATATGGAAATGAATTAACCTTCATGAGCATGAACTAAATATATCTGTGATATAAGGGCTGGATATTATGTAAAAGTATTTAACTGGGAGAGTGGTGAAGCACTGAAATGGGTTGCTTAGGGAGGTGGTAGAATCTTCATCCCTAGAGATTTTTAAGGCCAGGCTTGACAAAGCCCTGGCTGGGCTGATTTAGTTGTGGCTTGTCCTGCTTTGCGCAGAGGATTAGACTAGATGACCTCCTGAGACACTTCTGAGCCTAGTGTTCTATAATGCTATGATTTTTTCCAATGTACCTTGCTGACAGAAATTAAGCATCCAATGACATCTCTAGGGATGGAGATTCTACCTCCTCCCTAGGCAACCCATTTCAGTGCTTCACCACCCTCCCAGTTAAATAGTTTTACCTAATATAAAATGTAGACCTTCCCCACTGCAACCTGAAATAATGTTAGGTTATTTCATTTTGAGAGGACTGATGCTACCCAACACTTTTACAGATGTCCGTGATAATTTTATTGTAAAGATGCATGTGGTAAATCTGGCATATAACTATAAAGATGATCTTTTTTCTTAATCCCATGTCAGAGCAAACAATGAAAAATCATTTACAAATATTTGCACAGTGATCTGATTGGGAAAGGATCAGAAAGTCATGCTAGCATCTTGAGCCACAAATTTTAAAAAAGCCCTGCAGTAGTTACCAGCTGGATGGGGCAGTATCAATGGGGTTAATTAATGGGGTTAACCCCACTCAATGAGCTGGGTTCATCAGGCCAGCATGAGAGTTCTCTCACATCGTCAAAATGTAGCTACACAAGTGCTCTGACAGCAGCACAGCTGCATCAGGCATGGCTGGGCCGCTGTAAGCTTTAAGTGTAGACATGGTCTTTGGCTATAAATTCTTTAGGGCAGGGATTGTCTGTTACACTGTATTTGCACAGTGCCTGGTGCAACGGGGTCTAATTTTGATTGATCCTTAGACACTGCCATAATAAACAATAATAAAATACTGATTAGCACGTTGCTCCACAAATAGTGCCATAGAAATCAATGGGGCTACACTTGGAGTAAGGTGCTATTCAAGGTGATTAAGAATATCAGAATCTTTCCAGGAGTGAATGAAGTCTAATTGTCCTGATGTTTTGCAGACATACACTTCTTGGTATGGACTTGGAAGGAGGTTTTGTTTCAACTAGCTGCTAGAGAGACTGCCTCCTTCTCCATAGAATACCCTGGCACCCATGACCATCTTGGACATTTCAGCTAGCAGTCCCCTTGTTTAGCAGGGGTTATCAGGAAGACATCGTCAGTTACAGGCTGCAAGCTTTGGCACTCATTTCTTCTCCTTTAGTCCTCATTTCTTCTCCTAGAGCCCAGATCTAGTGACCATCAGTTCCAAAACATGCCTATTCTCCCAGGGTTTTATCTTGAGCAGGAGCCCAGTGTGAATGATAATTTGGGTATCTAGGCCTGGATAATGGGGTAACGTTTGTTCTGGAGGCTAGGCAAGGCTTTTTACTATTCTTCCATCTTATGTGGTTATTTTTCATTTGTTTTTCAATATTGTATATTCCAGACTGTCAAGAAATTATGGACTGATTCTCCAATTACCATCCCCTTCACTATGTACCTGTTAACATTTTGTGTCCAAGGAGAGCCATCGTGGTCAGCAGGATTAAAATCATTGCTGTCAGTAATATGATCTTTAAGGAGTTTTCATCATCGTCTTCACTTGGGGAAGATAATGCTGGGGAAAATGTATTTGTTGTTATGGAAAATGCACATCTGAGAACAAAGAATTTCTAAATTGTGACTATCCACTAGAACTGTATCATTTGCTGCAGACCACAAAGTTCATTTTTTGAGGCCTCCAAACAAATAGCTGGAAATAGGAACTGCCATACTGGATCACAATGAGATCCATCAAGTCCAGTATCTTGCTTTTGAAATAGCCAGTGTCAGATACTTCAATGGGAGGTGAGAAAACCCTGCAGTAGGCAAATGTGGGATACTCAGCATCACATTTTCAATCTCATCTTGATCTCTCTCAGACTGTTTTAAGACCTAACACCCGCTATGAAGAATTAATTATAACTGGATATTCTCAATATCCTTATAAATGTCCAGACACATTCTTTTTTAATCTTGTTGAATCCTTTGAAACAAAAATATCCTGTGACAATTAATTCCATAGTTTAATCGCACTGGGGAAAGTGTTTCCTTTTATCAGTTTTTAATTCCCCACTTTTCAATTTAATTTCTCTTTGCTCTTATGTGATAAAAGACTGAATGAGCGGAATCTCCCAATCCACCTTTACTAACCATCATTATTTTATATGCTTTTATCACATCCTGGGCAGTTATATCCTGATAACCTCAGACAAAGTGCTGAATGTTTGTCAGTGTTTGACTTCATGTGGTATAGTATTTTTTAAAGAAAATGAATTACCAAATCCCATTCAAGCGCTCCCTCAGAGCTTTGTCACAAGGCTAAAATAACAGGCTCTGACTTTGTAAGTAATAGACTTCATTAAGCATGTGAGAACTATGAAAGTACTTTTCCGGCATAAACAAAATTTGTACAAGGAATTATGTATCTAAAGCTACGCTTTCAAAGGATCTTATGAGCAGGTGATGTTCCCATCTATGTTTAACAGTCCATAGGCCCTATATGATGTCAACCCTCATCTCTGTCCTATGGTTTGATTTTATTAAAGCACGTGACTGAAAAGATGACAAAGTCTAGTGGAGCCTTCTTCTCAGTTTGACTGCTCCTCGAATTCTCAGGTCAGGGCTTCTCTTGTGACTCAGATCCAAAATTCCTGTGTTGGGGATGTCCCTTCAGAGAGCCCTGATCTCAAATCACTACTGTTCATTGCTAGGACATAAACTTACACACATTTAAGCCCATCCCTGTAGCTGAAAACTTTCTAAACCATTAATAAACTTATCCTGTCAACACCTCCATGAGACAGGGAACTGATATTATCCCCTTTGTACAAATGAGGAACTGAGGGACAGAGAGATTAAATGACATGGCCAGAATCACACAGAAAGTCCGTTTTGGGAATTTACCCTAGAAGGTTTACTGAATTTTAGTTCTATGTCTAGGGTACGTCTACACTGCACAGCTATTTCGGGATACTGGAGGTATCCCAAAATAGCTACTCTGCATCTACACAAGCTGCCCATTATTTCAAAATATCTTTCGAAATAATGAGCACTCTATTTTGCCATCCTGGTAAACCTCATTGCACAAGGGATAAGGGATAGCTTGAAATAGCATGTTATTTCAAAATTTGGTGCTATATAGACACGCCAAATTTCAAAATAAGCTATTTTGAAATAGATTCGAGATAAGATATGCAATTTGCGTATATCAAATTGCATATCTCATTTCAAGTTTAGACTGCTGTGTAGGCACACCCTTAGTCACAACATCATCCTTTCTCTTTCTTTACTCACGGAGTAAGTAGAGCAGGATTTGACCCTGAATTCTGCAACCCAGGTTATATTTAGACTGCAGGCTTCTTTTGGAAAAAGCTTTTCCGGAAGAGATCTTCCAAAAAAACTTCTTTCAAATGAGAGCGTCCACACTGCCAAAGTGCAACGAAAAAGCGATGTGCTTTTTCGAAAGATAGTGTCCAGATTGATTAGACACTATCTCACATTTTAGTTGTGATTACTGTGCATGGAATGGCCACCAGGGCACCCGTGCTTTTTCCTCGAGGCATCTTCTTTCGAAAGAAAACCCTTTTCCCCATCCACACATGCCTTTTTCCGAAAGAGCTCTTTCGGAAAAGGCATTCTTCCTCGTAGCAAGAGTATTACCACTATCGGAAAAACCCTTCTGTTCTTTCCTTTTTTTCAAAAGAACACGATTGCAGTGTGGATGTAACTGAAGATTTTTTTGAAAAACAGCTGTTTTTCCAAAAAAAAACCCTCTGTAGTGTAGACATAGCCCAAGAAGGACAAGTACTGTTGTGTTAGTGCCAGGACACTGTGATTCTGGTGCCAAACCCATCTCTATTTCAATAGCTAATCTTCCATGTGACATTATTAGTACTTACTGCATTTGATATCGCAGATCTGCAGTGGAACAGAATAATCTACATCTGTCCTCCAGCCCTTTTAAATGAAAGAAAAAGTGGTTATTTCCCTCTTAACGATATTGTTAATGATAATTTGTTTTGGCAAAATAAACAGCTTTTTGGTTTATTGAAAACCAAAGCATTGTTCAGTGGTTTAGTGTATAGTAGGGCTGTCAAGCAATTACAAAATTTAATTGCGATTAATCACACTTGTTTCAAAGGGGCAGTGGAACCCGGGGTCAGCTGGGGAGTCCCCAGCTGACCCTGGCTTCACGGCAGCTGCCCCTTTGAAATGCCAGAGATGGCGTTTTAAAGGAGCAACCGCCCCACAGCCGAGCCGCAGATCAGCTCTGCAGTGGCTGCCCCCTTAAAACACCATCTCTGGCATTTCAAAGGGGCAGTTGCCATGGAGCCCGGGATCAACTGCAGACTGTCCAGCTGATCCCGGGTTCCCAGCAGCATTTCCCCAGAATCCAGGATCAACTGGGGAGTCCCCACCTGACCCCGGTTCCGTGCAGCAGTTCCCCAGAGTCCCCAGCTGATCCCAGGCTCCACTCACTGCCCCTTTGAAACTCACAGAGATGGAGTCCATGTGTTTCAAAGGGGCAGTGGAGCCCAGAGTCAGCTGGGGACTCCCCAGCTGATCCCGGGCTCTGCATTGCATTGCCCCTTTGAAGTGCAGGAGCAGCACTTCAAAGGGGCAGTGCAGCACTAAGGTCTGCGATTAACGCATTAAAAAAAATGTGTTAACCTGCCCTGCGTTAATTACAGGCATTAACACAAGCAAATTGACAGTCCTTGCTTATACTCGTGTCACTCTTTGTTACTTTAAGGTTATAGGAGACATAGCTACTAGGGAATTTTCTGTCAGAATGATTTGCTGGTGCATAATGCCTCATTTGCAAAATTGAAAATGTTACAAGAAAATAAGGGTTCTCTGGCTGCCTTTCCAGATGACTCTTGTCACTTTCAGTTTCTGACTATAGGCAGAAAGCAACAATTGTGCGCCAGGTCTGTGGCCAGAACATTGGAGCGCAGCACCTTCCCTCTTCCCCCCAGGATGATTTCTTTTTAAAAAAATGTGATTGTTTTTCTTTTATTTTACAAAGTGCCCAGCATACTTTTGGCTGCTATAAAATAACAATAAAAATATTCCTTAAGTTTCTGATGCAAATACTCTCACAAAGCACATGTAACACTCCTTTCCATGTGGAATCAACTCTTTGCATTTCACATTTATTTTCTATAAAGAATTGTACAGCTATGTGCTGACATTTCTGTACACTATTTGCCCAGCTCTGTTTTCAGTAATGGTCATTAAAATATGTATCGGTCAGCTATTAAGCTTCATGTCTCCTTGTTTACTACTGCATATATATGCCTGAATGTGCTCTTATTTTCTGCTAAGCGCTTAGACTTGTTTTTCAGAAAATGTTAGTACATTTATGTGTCTCTTCCTTTTGCCCTTCTATCATCTTTTCATTATAAAAGGTTAGAAGGAGGGATTAATTTAACAACCTTAGAAGTCCACTGTTTGCCATCTACAAAAATAAGAGCTCAAGAATGTGTCTCTACCTAAAACAATGACTACAAGTTCAGCAAGGGACAAGCAGCATATTCAAGCTATTAATAATGCTCTTTGCAACCTCCAACTGCATCATGATCACATTTGGCTGGGAGGAGGCAGCTGTGACACTGCCCGCAGGTTCTTATTTCACACCAGTTTGTTTATTTAGTACAGAGTCTATCTGCAAATCAGTAGAGCCTACCTGAATGCAAAGTTCTGAGCCACATATTTCACCTGAAATATTGACATTTGTGATATGAGAGTCACCCTGGTGAAAACAAAGAGGAAAGTTGTTAACTCCATAGCTCCTGGACAAACAAAATACCGTGTCTCCCTCCAGCTTTTTGTTCTTTTGTCACAGTAATGTTATGAATTTGATCACCTTAAAAATTATGGCAGATTATTTTCATTACTGAAAATTCTTGTCTTTTTAAATACTTCTCCTCCTGTCCCTTTCCTCTGGCCACAGTGCAGCTGATTTGATTCTGTTGCACAATTTGGGGAACCCATGAAGAGGGCCCGTTATGGAGCACATTATGGAGCACAGTGCAGGGTCTAAGTGCAGAAAGTGGATTTGGGGGTGGACCAGGAAGGGAGACTGGTTAATGAGCCACTTTCCATTCCCCCACCCTCCCCACTCTCAAAATGGGAGGATACCAGTCATGGAGGCTGCTTCGATTCCACAGTCTAGCTAGGCCAGAGGGGAGAACCATCTGTGCTTCAGATCCCCCCACTGCACAGTCAGCTACTCAGTCTGTGCTTTAAGAACAGCATTACCCTGAGGATAAAGTGACCCTAAAAACTGTTCTACTGCCTAAAATGTTATTTGGGGCTTGTGCTCAAAAAGACAACTGACTTTCTTTCTCTGGGAACTATGGACTCTGTACGGCTGTCCTTCCTCAGGCAAGACCACTATTGAGCACAGACATAACCTAGATAAATGTGGCCTTAATCCAACACTTTTGTGAAGACCTTACTATTGAGGCTATGAACAATTGTTTAGGGAAACAATGGCTCAGAGTTAAGTCATCATGGTACCCTGGTGGAAATTGCTCATGTTCTTGGGGCAAGGACGTGTGTGATCTACGTGAGGTTCCATTATGTCATCACTAAGGTCTAAAGAGAACATATCAAGCTGTGCTACAGGACTATGGAAACAATGGACATTTCTAAACAAACTGGTCCTGGGTGTGAAACATCCAGTTTCACAATAATATCTGGCTCTGGTCCAATACTACTTAATCATTCCTCTTACTCATGAATTTTTAACCATCTAAACCAGTGTTGCTCAAAGTATTCTATGGGCCTGCTTTGGGAAAGCTGCTAGTGGTCCCATGCTGTTTTATTTACCTAAAGGGTCCACAGCCACAGACCCTCATGGTGCCCATTGGCTCCGGCTCGTCATTTCCAGCCAAGAGGAGCTGCGGAAAGCAGGAGCCCAGGCCACAGCATTTCCTGATGTTCCCCTTGGCTGGAAATGTCAAACAAGAGCCAATGGGAGCCCCAAGGCTCTGTGGCTATGGGTCCTTTAGGTAAACAAAGTGGCGTGAGCCCGCTACCAGCTTTCCCAAAGCAGTCCCATGGAACACTTTCAGCAACACTGATCTAAACTCTGGAGGCCATTAAAACTAGTAAGTCTGATTCCTGCTGTCCTTGTTCAGGCAAAAATCCCACTGAAGTCAAGTGGTCTCCTGCAGGTAGTGCTTATTTATTCTTCTGCTTTACAAACCTCAAACCAGCCTTTTCAGCTATTCCATGTAGCTCAAATACATTAGCTATATTAGAAACCATGACAAAAAATACATTCAAAGAATGCTATTTCAGTAGTGAAGTCAAACCCACAAAATTAGGAAAAGCCAGCTTCATGTTTGACTGCACAACCTTAATTCTGCCACCCTCGTGGTTCCATCCTGGGCACTGAATGAGTCAGAGATCATGCAGAAAAAACAGTACATCAGCATGTAATTACAGACTGTGTCATAAAATGCTTAGACACATGGGGGACAAATTAAAATTACACAGCCACTGCTAATCGGGTATTTCCCAACTTTTAAGAGCTTGACTTGACAAGAACAATCCAAATAACATTCTCTTACCACAGGTTTTAAAATGTAATTGTAGCGTTTCCTACCCGAGATGGGTAAAACCAAATTTGAGTGTGTATGTGACCAGAGAACACTGAACAGTTCACACCTGCTGCACAAACTTCTATGATTCAGGCCACAGTACTAATTGCAGTGGTTGGGGACAGAAGCAAGCTGTTATCCCCGAGGAGGAAATGGAATGCTGAGTTATGTGGCTGGTTAGTGGGAAAGGGAAGAACCTCAGCTAATTCTCTTTACACATGTGCACGTGCATACACACGCGCGCACACACACACACACACACATGCATATACACATCTTTGGGAGCTGTAGGAACTTCATCCCCCCCCCCCCATGTGATGCTCCAGAGATGAATGGGACACTGGGTCCAGGCCTGGGAACCTGGCCTCACGCTCTTCTTCTTTCTCGTCTATTCTCCAAGGAGTTGGGCAGGATTGATCCCAATGTAGCTCACCAGAGGAGCAAAGATGGGCCTCCGGGTCCCAGGGAAGCCCAGCCTGATTTCCAAGTAGTTCCCCCAGAGATGGTGCCCAGATCAGAGCAGCTTTCTCCACTCCCCTCCCAAATATCTGCTCTCAGGACAGAGTCTGCATTTGATGCTGCATCATGAGGCCAGCTGTAGAATGTCTGTGTTTAGTTGTTATTTTGTTATGCTTCCAAACCCTTCCGAGAGATTGTAAGTGAGGGTACATCTGCACTACAGTGTTATTTCGAAATATCTAATTGCGAAATAGTTAATTTGAAATAAGCTATTTCAAAATAACGCACCTACACACAAAATGCATTTCGAAATAGTATTTTGCAATTTTGAAATAGCATGTCCACACGGAGGGTACTTCTAGACTACATGGCTCCGTCGATGGAGCCATGTAGATTAATGTACTCGAAAAAGGGAAATGAAGTGGTGATTTAAATAATCTCTGCTTCATTTACATCAAAATGGCTGCCACGCTATGCCGATCAGCTGTTTGGTGGCACCGCACAGTAGTCTGGACGCTCTATGGTTGACAAGGGAAGCCCTTGTAGACCACCCCAGTAAACTTTATTCCACGAGGCACAACGGGGCGGTTGACAAGGGCTTCCCTTGTTGACTGCGGAGCATCCAGACTACTGCGCTGCACCACCAAACAGCTGATCGGCACAGCACAGCAGCCATTTTGATGTAAATGAAGCAGAGATTATTTAAATCACCACTTCATTTCCCTTTTTCGAGTACATTAATCTACATGGCTCCATAGCCAAGGGCATTCTCCCTGCAGAATAACAAAGGCCTGCTAGAAATGAAGGTGATGAGAGCTTCTCTAACAAAGGTCACAGGAATCCTTTACAACAAAAAGTGACAGGAAATTTAAATGTAGAGATTGCTACCAGCTTCCCAAGAACAATACAGATGCCAAGTGCATCCAGGACCATAGCTTAAATACTTGGATAGGAGCCTTACTAACATAATAATAAAATGATGGACTTTAGATAACACAAATTTTACTGCTAAAGAGAATATTTTCTTACTTGAATATAGCCAGATACTAATGTGAAACTAGACATTCCACAGAAAGCAGGTTAAGAAACCTTCATTGAGGGCTCTACTCTGGTGGGAATATGAGTAAACTACATGGAGTGCCTGTCACAAGACCATGAGCAAATTTCCATTAGTCTGCTGATGAATAAAGAACAAGCTATCATTTCCATAACCACAAACAATGACACAATAATTGACCGTAACATGTTAAGAAATACAGCTAGTCAAGAATTTTCTGACAAAATGTTTTTTCCACTGGAAAATGTTGATTTGTCAAAATGTTTTGCAGAAACTTTCTGTTTTCAGAAAACTTCCACCAAAACCTGCCAGGTTTTTTGGATTGCATGGTAAGCTGCTATGGAGCTGGGAGCCTGGAAACTCTGGGAACCAGCTGCAGTGTTGCTATACCCTCAGGTCTAGGCTTATGTTCTGTGGGATTCTCAGGACTACCAGGATCTCCATTCCAGGAGCTAGAGGCAGCCCAGGGAATCCTCGGGAATCAGGGACAATCCGGGGAATCAGAAACAACCACTCAATTTTGTTTAAGAAAAACTGAATAGAAACCTTTCAGATTTCTAAATGAAACTGTTCAGAATTTCCTTTCTTCTGGAAATTTCAAATTCTCTCATTTTTATTCCAAACCATTTTCAATATGTCAGAATACCCCATAGAACAGAAACTCCAAGTTGCAGTCAGCTCTATTAAAATACTGTTGGCTTGATGACATTCCCACAGTTTCCTCTCACTGTACTTGTATAATATGCACTGCATAAGTCTCAGTGACACTAAGGCACCTTTACACCAAACTGTCAGAGAAAGGGGCCTTAACTTTGGCGTGAGCATATTTGTCCTTTTTACATTTCCTTTATACACGTGTAAAGGTGTATTAGAGTAACTGAGAATCAGTCCCACAGTGCTTGCTAAATAAGGCTCAGAAAGTCCCATGGTTTCCATTATTTTTTAGCTAGATATACGCCCAAATTCACATAGGGCTGGCTCGGATATCAGACACAGCAAGACACCACAACTTCCCCTTCCCTGGGGGACCTACAACTGTTCAACACTGCCCAAGAAATTGCCCACACTGTCAATTGGGGTTCAAGACTAGGTTGTACAGTGGTACTGCCTCCACAAGGCAGTCTGTTCCCTCAGGTGTCTTGTGAAATGTCCGATCTAGCAAAGCATAAAGCTGTCCTCCCTACCAGCAACCTCAAGGGAGATCAGATGTGGTATCCACTGTATGGCCCTGTGAGTGAGTCCCCTGTAGCACAGTGAATCAAGCTAGCACAGGCAGATACAGTTCTGACACATCCCTGCACTAGTGGTAATGAAGTGGGCCCATGAAATACACATGTTTATAAATAAAAAACCAAAAATACGACATTAGAAGAACACTCAGGCTGCAAAATCAAGCACTCAAAACTCACGCTGGCGTGACTCACTTAACTTCAGTGGCATTACTCCTGTCTTACATCAGGGTAAGATTAGAACCAGGACTAAATGCTCTAATTATGGATATTGCTCCAAAGCGTGTATGTCCGGCTTTTGCTAGTTTTGTCCAGGCATCAGAGCAAAGGATGGCAATAAATTCAAATTAAACATGCTAAAGCTGCCTGATTGATAGCTGTTTCTGAGAAATAAAGCATACGAACCGCTGAGACTGAGTGGTGTGTTCCAACAGAGTTACATGAAGACATCTGTGTCTTGTTACACACCAATGCTGAAAATTGTGCCATAGTTTGTGAGGTGAAAGAGATTTGTATCTTTTCTGCCCTGGCAGCAATTCCCATCTTCCAAGCTGAAATTGGGGAGAAAGGCTCTTTATTTTAAATGCAATCACTTGTATAATGAATAATATATGAAATACTATGGCAGTAGATACCATGCTGCGCTAAAATAAAACCATTTTTATCAGTTTGAATACAGTCAGCTGTCATATCAAGTACTATCTTGATTTTAACAGGCTATTATTTATCTTTACAAATACTTGATTTACTGTGGGAGTTTACAAATGGAAAAACTGCACTCTTAAATATTATCGATGCAATTCAGAAGATATGAAATAACCAACAAGATTTACTTGAGGAGAAAGGTTGTAGTTGAGTGGTTAATTTAATATAATTATTAATTAATAGTATTATTAATTTAATGTTATTATAATTTAATAAAATACATTGTTTACCTGGAAACGTTCCATGAGCAAAGGGGCATCTAACCCAAGAGCCTTGCTTGGTTGTAAACTGAAAATAAAGACAGTTGTTAGGAGAACTGAATTTTGCTGTTTGAATTAGTGACTACAAATCTAACTACAGCCAGTTTCTGTATTCCAGAAAGCAGCAAAAGAACTATTCACAACTTGCCTCCCCTGTTCTGTTAAGCACTGAGGCCTCTTTTCTGCAGACATTTATGCATGTGCTTAACTTTACATTCCCCTGGAGTCCCTCTGACTTTGAAAAAACCAGCTGCTTAATAACACAAAAAAGAATAATAATTAGTCAAATATTGATTTAATTGGCTATTTTACCTGAATAACAGTAGCAACGGTTTGGTTCATGGATGCATAGCACAAATATTCAAAGAATTTACCATTGATTAGTAATATGCATAAAGTTAAGCACATGATAAGTGCTTGCAGCACGGGAGGCTAAAATGTTCTATTCTGCTTTTCTGCTTTATCAGTTTAAAGCTGTACACTAACCACTGCTATCTCTTAGGGTATGTCTACCCAGCAAAGTTATTTCAAAAGAACAGCCCTTATTTCGAAATAACTTTCCTAGCATCTACACAGCCAAACCGCTATTTCAAAATAAATTCAAAATAGCGGAGTGCTTATTTCGAATTCAATAAACCTCATTCTACAAGGAATAACACCAAATTTGAAATAGCTATTTCAAAATAAGTGCAGTGTAGACACTTATATCAAAATAGGGGGCCTCCAGCCTTCCCAGGATGCCCTGGTGGCCACTCCAGCTTCAACCAAGAACACTCCTCTTCCTCCCCCACTCCCCAGAGCCCTTAAAGGGGTAGACTGTGGCCACAGTGCCTGTGCCAGCTCCAAGCCTCCCAGCCCAGAGCCAGCAGTCACTGCCCCTGACCCAGTGGCCCCAAAGCATGAGTCAGCGAGATACTGGCAGCCAGCCCTCCACCACTCCCTAGTAGCAGTCTGCCAGCTCCCAGGAGCCTGCCAGGGCCTGGAGAAGGTGGGCACCTTCATGGTCCAGGGTGGAGATCATGGAATTTATTCAGATTGGGGAGATGCCCCCAACATCCATGATTTCCACTCTAGGTGGAGGAACGCGGCCGTCTATGGCAGGATAGCTGCCAGCCTGGCCACAAATGGTCACATGCGAACCCAGGAGCAGGTCTGCATGAAAATCAAGTTGGTCCGGCGAGACCCCCAACCCTGAGCCCTGAACTTCCCCTCCCCCTTCTTCCCCTTGCTTCCCCCTTCCAGCTCCCTCTTCCCAGGTTTCCTCCTATCCTCTCCCATCTCTATTCTCCCCTCTCCCGCCTCCTTTCCCCAGTCTCACCAGAGTTTCATTCCAGCCCCCAGTTTTGTTAAATAAAGAGAGTTTGTGTTCATGAAAATACATGTATTTTATTTGACATCAGGAAGGGAGGCTAGGGAGGAGTAAGTGGAAGTACGTGAGGGAGGAATGAGGCAAAAGCCCCCAGTGGGGCAGACCAGGGAGGCTCTTAGTGCTCCTCAGGGTGGAAGCTCTCCCGCAGGGCCTCCTGGATACTGACAGCCCCCCAATGGACCTTCCAGACGGCAGAAAGTGCAGCCAGGCTCACAGCAACATGTCCAAGAGAAGCGCCAGAGTGCCCAGGGGCAGCTCTCGCTCCATGTTGCAGAGTGCTGTGGTGTCCTGAGTGAGGGTAACCAGAGCACTGAGACACAAAATGCTTTGCTGTCCCTCATCAAAGTAGGCAAGCAAGCAGGGAAACCTGAGAACTGTCTGTCCGGGGGCGGGTGGAGGACTCCTTTAAGCACAGACCTCAGTTAGCCTCAGGCAGCAGCCCCACACAGTAACTCCTGGTTCCAGCCAGCCTTAATGTGAGTCAGAGTCCATTCACTGTGGCAGTGCTATTTCAAAATAGTAAAATGCTATTTTGAAATGCATTTTGTGTGTAGATGCATTATTTCAAAATATCTTATTTTGAAATAACTATTTCGAAATAAGATTGTGACGGACACCCCCCCCCCATGCTTTATGAAGTGGACTCATGGACATGAATATACATAACTCAAAGGTGGTTTGAGCGAATTATTTCATGTAACCCATTGAGCTTCATGTCATGATCTGCTGGTTCTGTTTGTTTTACTCTGTTGTATGTATCATTTGTGTGTGTGAAATTAGGCACATGGAGTGGGGAATACTTTGTGAGTTTCAAATGTGTGAATGGGAGACATGGAGGGTATTACCTGCAATTTCTAGATGAGCCACTGTTAAATAATCTTTTGTCCTTAAGTCTGAGCAGTGGTTGGAAGGGAGAGGCCTCAACTCCTTAACAAAAGGAATAGGAAAGGAGAGGACTGGGTCTTTTGGCTGGGCTGCACCTGAAGGAAGGAGCCTGAGACCCCAGGGTGGGGAAGAGAGCCCTGGTTTAGAGTGGCAGCTGGAAAGGGGGTTTTAGAGTGAGTTTGATTAAGTTTGCACTGAGGTTTCAGTGGAGAATTAGCCAAGCAGTTTTGTTTCTTTTGATTTGTAACCTACTTTGCTCTACCTGTTTTCACTTACTACTACTTAAATCCTATTGCTTTAACTTAATAAGACCATTTTGATTTTCTATCAAACCCAGTGTAAGTGATTGTTACCGGGAGGTTGGGGGGTGTGCAACCAGCATGCACATTCCCCCTCTTTCATTGTTAAAGGGGGCTTACCTAATTCTTTGGGGTTTGATCCTATCTGGGGAGTGATATCCCAGGAGACTGGGCCCTAAACTGCACTCTTCTTGGACCTGAAGTGATTCGGTGTCTGTACTGCTTCTCGGTGGGGGCAAGGACCTCAGCTCGGGGCCTTGGCTGGGGAAGAGCAGCGGACTGGCCCAGCAGGACTGGGCAGTGAGGGGCCCCAGAGAGTGGGAATGCGAGTGGCAGTGACCATGTCAGCACCCCGGGAGGCACCCCCGAGGGGTCGTATGTGACCACGGCCCATCACAAAAGTATTTTGAAATAACACTGTAATGTAGACATACCCTTAGGGAACAGTGACCTAATTTCTTCTCCTTAATGAATATTGTCTTTAAGGTGCATGTGGTAAATGTTCATGATGGTACTGAAAACACGTCCAACCTCATCTACTTTTGTATTTCATTGCAAACTCAAAATTCAGACCAGATCCACTATTAGGTCTGCAAACTTTTCCTATGATGATATAAAATTCAAGAATTGCACATCTGGGTATGGACTCAAGTGAACCTCTAGGCCAGGGATGGGCAAGAGAGCCTCTGCAGTCAGGATCTGGCCCGCCAAACCAGTTGATCCACCCTGCTGGTACCTCACCCCCAAGCCAATTGAGACCTGGGGAAAGTGGAGCGTGTACAGTCTCCGCTCCCCACCAGGGGCACGCAGTGCCTAAAGTGAACCGCTAGCTGTCATCATGGCATTTGGGGCAATATGGTGCTCCAAATTTTGTGGTGCCCTAAGCAGCTGTATATTTTGCATGTGAGTTGGGATGGCTCTGCATCTATCCAAAGTCTGTATAAAGTGCTGCCAAAACAGATGCACAAAGCTGCATACCCACTTTGCCCAGAGAGCCCTTGACTACAGAAGGCAATGGAGAATCAGGTGCTGAATTTTAATGTCAGTTTTGATGGGAGGAGTAGATACTAATGTCCTTTTCCCTAACAGCAGAGAAAACAGCAAATGAATGGCAAATGTGCATTGCTTTTTACATTTTCTACATCTTCTCATTCTCAAATTTGCCATTGTGAAAGCACATTTCTATTAGCCATATTATGTCATCAGCTTTAAAGCCCATTCAAATAAAATATGGTTCCATGTGAGCCATTTTCCATATCTGACCTTTGAATTAACTTCTATAACACAGCATCTTCCTATTCTAATATTTCTTATTTCCCTTATTCCTGTTTTCTTTTCATGATGACAAGGTAAAGAGTATTCTTACCAAAGACTATTAGAGATGCATCTTTTGTAGCTGATACCTACAAATTGAGGAAGGATAGTATAAATGGTTAATCTACAAGAAAAGCAATTTACCTTCATGCAAAGTCTTGGATGAGTGTCCACTCGGGAATATTTTACCTGCTTGAAAAGAGAGTGCTCAGAATTAGTCTCAAGGTACGTCTACACTGCATCCTAATATCAAAATAAGATATTCTGGAATAGTTATTCCAAAATAGCTTATTTCAAAATAGCACATCTACAATGTAGGGAAGCCTCAAAATTAGTCCAAGGCAGGCTTCCCTAATGTAGATGTGCTATCTCAATTTAGAGCTCCAGGAGGCAATGGGGAGGAATAACTTAGAATGGCCCTAGTAAGGGGCTATTTTGAAATAATAGTAGTGGAGCATCTACACATGCCTTATTTTGAACTAGCCATTTCAGAATAGGCATTACTCTTTATAGAATGAGGTTTACAGATTTCAGAATAAGCCGTCTGTTATTTTGAAATTGTTTCAAAATAACGGAATGGCTCTGTAGACACTCGCATTGTTATTTCAAAATAACACTAGTTAACTTGAAATAATGGTGCAGTGTAGACACAACCTCAGAGAGTACTCAGAATTACTTTACAAGCCAGTATCAACAGAAAGAACAAACCACTGAGCTAGAAATACTTTGTATGACTGATGTATTAGAAAGGGAACTGAAGGTTTTTTCTTTTAAAAAAATGTGTCGATTATATAAAATAATTTAATTATTATAATGGACCAATCATTACCTTCAGTGGGAGTTTTTGCTAAATAAAGTTTGAACTGGTAATACCTACCATTTATATAGCACTTCTCATTTTCAAAACACATAACAAACAACTAATTAATTTTGAAGTGAAATGTAATAATTTTTTCTACAGATCATTAATGCTATGATTCACACTGCACCCTCATAATTAAACAGAACTTCCTATGGTGTCAATAGAAGATTTGTGCAAACACCATGAGAATGTGACCCATTAAATCTTAACTAATTGATTCAGTAATGACTTGCTTTCTTTAATTCAATAACAAACTGATCACTCTGCTCTTGCTATTTCAGGCCCTGATTCAGAAGGCCATCCCTTTTGTCATTTTAGTTAATACAATTGCCAAAAACAGCAAACTTAAGCCTTCTTTTTGGAAAGACTTATGCATGTTCTTAGCTATAAGCACAGAAGAAGTCCGACGGGGACCACTGAGGTATGTGACATTAAGATTGCATGTGTTTGTGGATCAGAGCTTTATTAAAAGCTAGACATGAGGACAGCTGTAAAGACTGAATAGTCACTAACCACATGGCCAAGAGTTCTGAACCTTTCAGCCTTCCAGTTTCAGTGCTACCAATCCCAAACATTCAAAAATCATGAATTGGGCCCCAAATAATCATGTGATTGGTTTAACAATTACAAGACTTTTAAAAATTAATAACTTGTGGTTCTTTTTATTTGACTGCTGGTGTTACAGTCTAGGTGTCAGGTGTTCAAGTTGTTCTCCACAACTATTGGAGAAAGAAAGGAAGGAAGCTGCAATTCTTGCCTAACCTTATAAATCCAGACTCTGGAGCTTTAGGAAAAGCACTCTGTATCACAAGCCTCATGATTAAGTCACAAGAGTGAGCTATGAATTATCCTTTTTCAAAAAGAATCAAGCCACCCACAATTTCAATACCTACAAAAAGCATGAACCTGATTCTTATTTACAGTAGGCCCTAGTCTACACTGGGGCTTTATTTCAAAATAACCGTCCTTTGGTCAACTTTATAAGCAGAGCATCCACAATATCAAGCCCTTCATTTCGAATATTGGCCTGCTTATTTCAAAATCTATACTCCTGTTTTTCTCAGGGAATAATGCTAATTTCAAAATAGTTATTTTGAAAAAGCGTTAGTGTGGATGCTCTAGATGCCACTATTTTGTAATAACTACTCCCCAGAGTAATTCAAACTAATAACCCCTCCCTCCCCCCCTCCCCCCCCCCAGTGATTCCTGGAGCTCTAAGTCAAGGTAGCACGTTCTCATTAACAGAGCCTGTCTCACACTAATTTTGAGGATCCCCCATACTGGGAACCTGCTATTTTGATTTTGTAAAATTAGGAGTTATTAAGTCAAATTTAGTTATTTTGAAATAGTTTCCTAGTGTAGACATGACCTAGGGATCTTTACACCATTCTGGGAGTGTAACAGGACATTAGCACAGGTACACATATAATTGTGCTGATTCTAAGGTTCCATTACACTACCAGTGTGATGTAAAAGGGCTTTATTGTACATAAAAATCAAGGTACAATAATTTTAAAAATGTCTTTTAGCAAAAATGTCTAGGTTCACAAGAATTTCAACCATAAACCATTTTATGAATAGCAGGTGTTTCATTCTTTGAATAACTCATGCTGTTTTGATACAATAAAAACTTAAGTGCTGTATCAGAGCATATGTAGGATAGAAGAGCACAGAAACAAGCATTTGCAACTGCCTTTACTCCATGTCTTACCTACTTATGTTATGCATTGGCTTTAGGAAATAGCCCTTAGTCTTACAGTCCCTAAAAACACTATATAATGCTTACTTTCTCTGGAGCTGTAATTGATGAGTTTTGTAGTTCTACACATGGGTCATTCAACTTTGTTAACCTGCACAAGTTAACAGTGACGGACACGGGACAGGCTGGTTCCCAGGCTAGTGTTTGTGTGGCTGGATTATATGCAATGTTATCCCACAGTGCCTCTGTATCTATGCACAAACAGCAGAAACATTATTTGAGATTAATTAAATGAATCTAAATGATACGGAAATAAAAAAAAATCATGCATTAGCATTTAAAATAAAACTTAAGGGTCCAATTCTCTATGCCCTGACAGAATGGGTAATCGTTTCCATCCATGCAAACCTGGCTCAGTGATTATAATATTTTTCACCCACTTTGTAACTGTAAATGCCTATGCAAGAAGGCACAGTACTAGAGAATTAGACTCACTGTCGAGAAAGAGCAAATAAACTCAAACTAGGAGGTGGAATTATTCTAAGACTCTGAGTAATTATTAAAACTAAATGAACAATCCACAATAAATAAACTGATCTGAATAATTAGCATCTTTTTCTGTTCACTGAACACTTCAGGCAGACTTATTTCACAGATTTCTTCAACTTATTTGGAAGTGAGGGTGTTGTCTTTATGGTTTGCAAACCATGTCCTGAATACTCACTGTTGAAAACTAGAGCTGTCTTATTTAATTGCAATTGGTTTTATTCTCTGATTGACTGACTGTGGAAGAACTTCCAGCATGCAAATTTAAAAATTAATTCTGCAAACACCCATGCAAGAAACTTGGAAATTTGGATTTGTGTAATACCTAATAAGGGGAAATGATATTTCTGCAAGTAGGTGCACCAATAAAACTAGGTCAAATGAATGTTCACAAAAAAGTGAACACAAGTATTACCCAGCATCATAGGAGACATAATGGGGGTCAGAATCCCAGCCTATAGTGGAAAATGGGGGCATGAGGTACTCTAACTACAACTTCCCATGAGGTGCAACAGTAGCTGAGGTGAACCCAGAAAAAATATTGATATTTCTTAATCCAAATCTTTCAGATTTTTGGTATTCTGATTTATTGTTCTGGATTAGAATAAAAAGGCATGTTGAATTATGAGAATTTATTGCAGGACAGAAACCCTTCACCACATAAAACACTGAAAACCTATCTCATTTTCAGTTGACATCACTACCTCAAGCCAGAATGTGACTTCATTAGATCTACCTGTGTAGTAACTGCCCACCAAAGGAAGAAGTTTGCAATCAGGTTCACTGCCTGCAAATAATCTTAGATTCATTACTGGCTTTCTATTTATTAATGCAGCAGATTCAAGCTCTTTACTCTCACCTTTAAACCTCGATATGCTTTCTTCCACCTCATCTCCTATTCCCATTCAGGTTTCCTCTGCTCCTCTCTATTAACCATTCCCAAACTCAATTCTTTGCCTTCCTTTATTCACCCTTTACATTTTCAACAATCTCTTCCTTCTTGTCTGTTAGGCCCTCTCCTTTGATTACTTCCTAAAATTACCTTCATGGACTCTTCCCAAAGCTAACCTCCAAGCTGTTGTTTAATTCTGATATCCTTGTGCTTGAATTAAGAAACAAAAATTATACCAATAGGGTCAAATTCTGCTCCCATTTATACCATCTGAAGTCAATAGAGTTACACAGCATTTATGTTGTTGTAAATGGAGAGCACAATCTGGCCTATTAGAAAAAGATCAGATGAAAAAATATAGATTTAATACCTTATTTTCAAGTTATTTGCTGTATTATGAATAAAAATAGTCACTTCTTAAAATGCAGCAATCCAAGCTTTGTCATCTTAGATACAAGCGCATTTAAGGACACGGTACATGTCAGGAACTGACTAATAGCTATTTGGCTATGCAATAATTACAATCTACTTGCCATTTTTAAAAGGGCAAAGTTGTGTCCTCCTTGCATCTGGGATCGCTGACCAGCCCTGCAACTCAAAGAATTGACATTAGCTAGCCAATGATATTCTCAAATCTGCTGTTTTTAAGGCAGCTCAACCCATATATTCCAAGTCAGAGCACATCAAAACAATCCAGCCACAGAGATCTGTCACAGCAGCTGTTGAATTATTCTGGTTTGCCTCCATATTTTCCAAAATCGAACGTCTATGTTTAATTTTCATTTAATTCACTTGACATTCCAATTTCAGTTTTAATAGTACCAAATGCTTTTAAATTCCAGAAATGGCACAATATCATTTATAATATGCAACTATGCTAATTTATAAATTTTAGGTCCCAAATCTACTCACATTGATATCAATGGGTGTTTGGTTATTGACTTCAGTGAATTTTGGATCAAACCTTATGCCTTTTTCATGGTAACCAATTGAATACTTATATCCTGATCCTGCAAACACATATGCATGTAAGTAGTTCAAATGGCTTCCTTTTTTAAGCATGTGTGTAAAAATTGAAACAATAAAAACACAGACTGGAAATAAGGCATACATTTTTAACATGAGGGTAATTAACCACTGGCCAATTCACCAAGGATAGTGACACATTCTTTAGCACTGGCAATTATTAAATCAAGATCAGATATTTTTTCCAAAAGATCTGCCATAAGAGTTATCTAGGGAAAGTTATATGGCCTGTGTTATATAGGAAGTCTGACAAAATGACTTCAGTGGTCCTTACTGGACTATTAATCTTTGAATATCGTGTGTCTGCAGGATCAGGGACATAGAATCCAATAGACACGGTTGCTGATTCCAATAGAACCCAATAGTCACAACTCTCAGGCCTGGTCTACAGTAGGACCTTAGTCCAAAATTAGCCTCTAAGGTCAATTGTGTAAGTAATGCATCCACACTACAAAGCCCGTTATTCCATAACAAGGGGCCAATGAATTTTAACTCTGTAGTCCTGCTTTTCATGAGGAATGACACTATTCCCAAACTTGTAAGTTTGGAATAAGGGTAATGTGAAGACTCTAGTGCCACTAATTCAAACTAATTGGCATCCAGGAGGCCTCCTGCAGCTCCCTAGAGTGTTTCCTAGGGTTCTGAGTCTGAGGTAGCGCATCCACATTAATGGAACCTGCCTTGGACTACATTTGATTCTTCCCCATAGTGAGGACAGAGAAATTCGAATTTGTAAAATTGGGTGCCCAGAAGTCGAATTTAGTAAATTTGAAATAATCTCCTAGTGTAGACATGGCCTCAATTATTTGCTAAGCATGGCTCAGAACCTGACCATTCATATTACAGTATTTGCTGTAAAGAGGTTGGCAGGTGATCTCCTTTAGCATCTGTTCCAATCTTAAATAAAGACTATCAAAATATTTTACCTCAATACAGAGACAAGGAAGTAACTGAGAATATTGTAAGGAAGTTGACTTCAAAGACTCCGTTCCTTTTAACTGAAATTAAAAAGACAATGGTGAGTCCAGTAATTTGATGCAGCAGCTGGCTTTTAATGAAACTACATATAAAATATTAGGCCAGATTATATATATATATGAGCAACATTACTTATGTGAGTAGTTCCAATAAATTCAATGAGAAAATACTGCCAGCCTGTAATAAATTCTTACTCACCAACGCAAATGAGCCCACATCTTCACAGGTAAACCATTTGTGACATAAACGAACATAATAGTCATGGTCTTGAAGAAAGTTTGATACAATCACAGATATCGTTTTCCTCACCCTGTCCACATTATAATCCAACTTCCCAGCTGAGATAAGAAAGAAAATGAACACATGAACTTATTATACAAAGGTTCCTAGTTATGTTGTCAACTAACTCTGATTTGTGCATGTGTAAATCTCCCTCTTATTGGCATATTTGATTTCATTCAATATATATTTAGATCTACATAAATATCCTCCTCTATTATGCTACTTCATGATTTTCATGAGATTGAAGTTCAGAGCCATCCAGTTTATTTATTTATTGTTTTAAGTAACAGTGCGGTCAGGCCAAACTAATTGCTGACTTTACCTTAACAGCATTTCCAGTTGTAAATTCCAGAACTTGAAGAATTTAGTCATGTATTGTCACCCCTGCGCATGTCTCTCCCAAAACTGAATAGAAAATATATTTTTTTCAAAGATGTGCAGCTTTCTGTTAAACCAAAAACATGTTTGACTTTCTGAACAAAATTTTTCACTGCCAAGCCTCCTTAGGACAGGAGACATTGCTGTTGGGTAGGCTAATTTCAGTCTAACTGTGGGGTCCTCTGTGTTGGTTTAGCGAGGAATCTTCCCTGTCCTTGCAACTAAGGTTCAATGTGCTCTCTTTGTTTATCTATATTTGGGGATGTTAGCATATAAATGGGAGAACAGGGAGCAGAGGGGTGGCACAATTAACTTTTTCATAGCTAAACATTTATTTGAATAATTCCTATTTATACTCCTTGTGGTCTTTGTCAAAGCTGCATATGCATTGGAGAAAATAAATATTTGTTATTAGCAACATCAGTCTGCTACATGGTATGTGGGATGATGATCTTGTTCAATGGCCCAATTCTGGCACTAAAATGTGTTATAGATTGTACTGTCATCTAAGGTACCAAACAACTGATATAGGACTTACATTCCTCTGTAACCTTGTAGCCTGTAGTTACCACTAGAGCTGGTTTGGAATTTTCCAGTTTAAAAAAACTCAGTTTTCACAAAATCCAAAGTTTTCCATGAGAAAATTGTAATTTTTTAAAAAAAATCAGGAAAATACAAATGAAATATTTTTGTTTGTGTCAGTATGACCTAAATCATATTTTTTTGGTTGAACTGATCTGAAACATTTAGTTTCAAATCTACTCAACAAAGCATAAACTACATTTCCCTATCACCACACTGCCTTACGAGAATTGTATTTCAGATCACCATCTCTCATATGGACTGGGCTCCTCAGAGGATGACATTGCCAGTAATGCAATGTAGATTTCCCTCTGGCTGTGCTGACTGGTACAGCAGAGAGTCACGTGACTCTGCATGCATCATGAGAGGGATGGCCACAGAGTCTAGCCCAGAGTCTAGTAGAGAAGGGGCATCAGGATTCTGAAAAACTATTGCCAAGAGGTAATATACCACTATGTGCTTCTTCAGGTCAATAAATTAAAACACAGCATTTCAATTTGGGAAATATCAAAAATGTTTTCTTTTGGTCAATAATATCAAAATGAAATGGATTTGATATTTCCAGATCATAATTTTTCAAAAATTTGTGTTCTGCAAAAAGTTTCAAAATTTCTACTTTTTGTTGCAAGGACAAAAACAAATGTTGAAATGTCGGGCTTTCTGTCTAGACTGAAATTCTGAATTTCACTTAGCTATGATCAGGGAATAGGGCTTCTGTGAGTTGCATCAGGAACCAGTTGTATTAGAATTTAAGAAGGACGTCCTTCCTGCTGCTTTTAATTATTCATTGTGTTACATTATTTAGCATAAAATTTGTAACTTTGGTCTTCCAATCATTTGTTCCTATTCATTCATTTGATGAGTGTCATTGATAAACTCCACACTGTCCACTATATATTCTACAAAAAACTAATCACCTACTGACCATAGTTTTATGTGCCCATCAGAGACATGCAGTTTTTGTGGTGGTAATGCCAAGTGTCCAGTTTTCATATGAGCATCTGGTCAAAGAGGGACCCGCCCTAGCACAGTGAAAATGAAGATGGAGGAGGGCAAGCACAGAAAAAGAGGGGATGGAGTGAACAGGACAGGGCCTCGGAGGACGGGTGGGCAAGGGTGTTCAGTTTTGTTCAGTCAGAAAATTGGCAACCCTAGCTAGTGGGGTTGTGCAGGGATATGGGGGTGGAAATGAATAGACACACTTCAAAGGTTAAAAATTTCAGAACAGGTCTATCCTAAGCATGGCTGGTTTTTAAGCCTGTTAGCCTTGCACTACCCCTTTACGCTCTCTCTCTATAAAGTTTCACTTTAAAGCAAATGGTCATTGGTGGCACATGTGATTTGCATTAAACTTTATTCACTGTGCACACATGACTAACTTTCCATTGTCTTTCAGGAACAAGTATATACTAAACTTTTGCCCCCCACCTTTTTGTTGGCAATGGCATTATTTACATGATCATATAGCACTTGAAACAGGATTATGCCATGTGGGGAATCATTATTTTATGAACATGCATTAACCAAGTTGAAAGTATAGAACAATTTAATATACTAACTGTAGTAGATAAATATGTGAGAACTTCATTGTTGTGTGGCTCTACCTTAAAACTTTATGGGGAATTGCAGGTGCTTACTTTTTAAAATGTGTTTCTCTTCCCTGCTGTTGTGTGAAAGACCCACCCCAACAACAGTAGAAACTGACTGATTGACAATGTAGAGGACATTGTGATCCTAGCTATATACATAGTTCTCTCGGATGTTTAAACTGAAAAAAATTCAGAGAAAAATGCTGGATTTCCCCTAACCTCTTCCAGTTATAGCCATCCTAAATGTTGCTTGCAACAACAGTAGTAGAAAAATATTCACCATGATATTTTAAATGGGCCATGTCCCTTTAAGGAGAAAGAGACCTTTCCTATAGTCCATACACACGTGTGACCTCCAGCAATCATCAGTATAAATTTGAGTGATATAAGTAGAAATACTCCCATGCAAATTAAAGGCTGCAGCAGAGGTCCCTGGTACCTATTCCTGGAGGCCAAACTGAGGGTGTTTCACGAGGCATACCTGAGCGGTCAACAAAGGCTTCCCTTGTCGACCGCGGTGCATCTATACTGCCCCGCTGTGCCGGATCAGCTGATCGTCAGCACAGCGTGGCAGCCATTTTGATGTAAATAGAGCGTGATTATTTAAATCACCGCTTCATTTTGCTATGCCTAGTAAACTCATCACATGGCTCCGTCGACGGAGCCATGTAGTCTAGACACACCCTGAATGTTTAAGATTTAATATTAAACAGAGTGTCAACCCCACTTTTTATCTGTTATCTACAGTTTCCAAATCAATATGCCCAAACCCTTACATGTAGCAGAATACCCCCTGCTCTACTAACACTATAATTTCTGTTGACAATAGTTGGAACTGCAGAAAATATTATAAATATACAAGTATAGCAATATAACAAGCAATGGTCCACTGGAATACTTGGCATCTGTAAATTATTGAGCCATGTTGCATTGCTTGACTATATGCAATTATACAAGCACAATGACAGTGATTCACATGTTCTAGATCCAATTATGTGCACCTCACCAAAACAGACTGGAATATGTTTTCCCACATCATTGTTCCTGCAATCTGCAAAACATAGAAAAAGAAACTTCAGCAGTGTTGAAATAACTATACACCTTTAAGTAGAGCCCTGCGTGGATTCATAATTTCTATCCACATCCACATCTGTATCCACAAAAATGAGCTGCAGATATCCACATTGACATCTGTAGATGCAGATACCACTTATCAAAGCAGATATGTGCAAATTTTCAGGGGTTTAGATACAAAATTTGCATCCATATCTGTATCGCTATCCGCAAAATGAGCTGCAGGTATCTGCATCCACATCCATGGATAAAGATACCCACAGATATAAAACGCATATCTGTGGATTTGCAGGGCTCTACCTATTAAAAGTCTATCAATCTGGATTCATAGGGCTTTCATCACCGTATTTCTGGGTACCTCCTAAAAGGAAATCGCTCTAGTGCACTTGAGGATCGTGCCCCTGTTCTGTTTGTGTGTTTGTTTGTTTGTTTGTTTGTTTGTTTGTGAAGGCAGAACTTATATGTCTACTATGAAGTCATAATAGATAATGGCATACAGCAAATGCTTCCTTCCTTTTCACACACTGATTACTTCACACTAGCTGTGCACTAAGGAAGCTACCTTCCCAGTTTTGGCCTTTTCCGACTACAAATGATCATGGGAACCTGAAATAAATTTTCCATCAGGGCCGTTATACCACATTTCTTTAGCCATTGTAACCAGCAATTAATGTGTCATTCCTTCCTTGAAAGAAACAACAGTAGTTTCCCAACTCAATTTATCTGATGTAGTGAATGTTTGTGATCATTTTTCATGCTGATTTCCTCTTACATTTACAGTTATAAGAAATACATTATTTATTTCCTAGGAAGTTTGCCAGACATAAAGGTCAATATACGCCCTGGCAGATGACACGTGATCAGAAATTAGCTATAAGAACTGATATAAACATGTACTTAGCTAGCTCTGTACATCTCCAAGGTTGATTTCTAGATTCAGCTTTTTTGGCTAAATCAATATTAGAGTAGTATTTTGTTTTCTTTTTCCCATATAATCCAAGGAGCAATTTTCCAATATATTTCTTTGTTCCTTGTTCCATGTAATGTGGTATCAAATTGGGCTTTCTAAAAGCCTTTTTTTTTTTCATTTATGTTCACACAGTTTGTTTTTCATGCAATAAAAAGTGAGGTAATGCAACTGAAGTTGAAATGTTTATTAAACATCATAAAGTTATATATTTAAGGCAACATGGAACAGAATATATTAAAATCTGAAATGCCTGGGAAGCGGGTATAAGAGGCAATTCAGCCTGTATTCAGTAGGACAACTAACTTGCCCTTACTACAAAGTTTTTGCAAATAAATCTCTGACAAACCAGGGTATGTCAAAAAACCCGCAACTGACATGTTTTTATTCCCAAATTTAGTGCTTTTAATTAGATACCTTTGGCACCTCCAGTCTGCACATTCTGGCATGCAGTAGACAACATGCTACATTTTCTTTATAAAGAAATTTTAGAAGAGTATTTTTTTCCAAATGTCATTTGCTACATTTGGGTTCAGGGATATGGCTGGAACGGGTGAGCCAAGAGAAGAGGGAGGCAACAAGGTGGGGGAGCACCTGGGCAGGGAAGGGCTGGCGTATGGGCATTCACGCACTATGGTGATATGTCATCTGACCAGTCTTATTGTCAAGTACATACACTGTGCTTTAAATAGTTTGGAACTGTCACTAAATATATATGTACACAGAAACAAGTAGTAGATTATAACATTAATTGAAAACAGAAAGCTTTCCTAGAAAGCCGTGTGCATGTCTTCTTAATTTCTTTGTAAAATCTCCCAAAAGTGCTTATTCTAATCTTTGAACATAGTTGGTAGGAAATTGTTTACATGTAAAATACGAAAATCATTCTTGGAGCTGAACTATCAAAAGGTACCAGAGGCCCAGGTCTACGTGCAGAGCAGTTGTGTAACAGCCCCCTTAGGACTAAATCTGTTGTGGGATAACTGCACATTCAGAGACATTTTACTAGCACAATAGCAGTTCTTGAAGATTCTTTTGTGGTTGCAGCTTCACACGCACACTTTTGCTTGTGAACTTTGAGCCTCTGCTTTGCATATATTTAACAAAATAATTAAGATGTACAACCAAATGTATCCTCAGCTGGTGTAAATCATCCCAGTCACATTGACTCAGATATGACTAAGCTGACATGTAACAGCAGAAGATCTGGTCCTATTCACTGCTATTTTTCTGAAACATCACTTTAAAGATCATTTCCTACCTTCAACATAGTATTCCTGACTCAACTTGACTTCACAGTAATTTGGTATTGTTTTCATTGTCACATAGATGTGTTGTGCTACATTGACTTCAAAGCAATTAAACTGCACGTGAACCTGTTTAAAACATACATTTAAAATCAAGGTTTTCTATAACTTGTAGAACACATAAGATACAAGATAACATAAGGCTAAGCAATGAGTCACTTTGTTCACACTGGCTTCTTTTACAACACCACTATATAGCCCAAGAGATCATATAATTGAGAAGAATATTTAAAAACCCCACAGCTATTATTTTCAGAAAGGATTTCTAAGAGTTTCATAATTTCTAATCCAAATGGAGCTAGATTTTGATATTGGATACACAGATCTGGTACAAGTCGTGGATGGCAGAACAAATTCCAAAGTCTGACCTTTCTAGCAGAGGTCTCTAAAAGATCATCAGTAGTTTGTCAGTTTTAAGACTCTCTTGCATGTATATTAGAGGTAAATTTTTACAATAATTGCATAAATTTCATGCAGGAGTCATTCATTTTCAGTCTGCAGTATGGAATTGAGGGAAGTAAGGATCATCTGAGGTCACTAGTGCTAGTTACTGGATATAAGCCAAGAGAAGCTGTTGGGTAGCGCACACAAAATTTACCTCAATTTCAATGTTACAGGCTGTTGCTGAATGCTGCACTAGGGCATGTTTGATCACAGAATAATATTAGAATAGATAGAGGCAAAACACTATTTTTATTAAAGAGACTTCAGTTCACATGTCATAAGGCATTATGGTCCTTTCACAATATGTACACAAGCACAAAAAATAACATGCTTCTGATGTTAATAAAACCTAACATCTACCAGTCATTAAAAACAAAAAATCCTCTTATTTTTCACATAGTAGGTCAGATTTTTAAAAGGTACTAACTCTGGGTTCAGGATGGCCCTGCAATTTATTTTGCAGTGTGAAATTAATAACACCAACCATCTAATGCATAGATCTCTAAGTGAACATGTTCCATAAGCATTTTCAGGTTCAAAACAGCACACACAGGTACAAAACGAAAGATCATGTTGAGGCTCGTTTGAAAACTAGGCTCTGTAAAGTGAAGTATCTCTTGCAAAATGATCGATGAAGCAAGTATTAAAGGTGGGAAGAAGGGAGTCTGGATGGTATAAAGAAGTGATGCAATCTGAGTCATATTTTTCTATCAACAAGTTTTTAGGTAACATAATAAATGTACAATCATCATGTACATATTTTGGCAAAGTCAGGGTGTGATGAAGAAAAGAGAGGCATTAAATGTATTCTTGTTTTTTTTTTCCTATAAAGGCTCACAATATTTTTATGCTAAGCAAATTAAAAAGAGGAAGCCTACCTTCCTTCTACCAAGCTTCTTGTTTGTTTTTCTAGAAAACCTCACGCTCACACACTGAGATTGCTGCGTGTCCACAGATAGAAAACAAATTTCCAGACCACGAATATTTTCTGAAAATAATTTTAAAATATATTTTTAAACGTTTATAGTGTTAACATCCTAATAAAGAAAAAACTAAACTGCAAAACATGCAGTGCATTCATAGGGTTTCCTTCTATGCACAAGTTTCGGAGATTTATCTCAGTGTCAAAATAAGGTTATACATATCTATGCCCTTATTTTCATAATTTATAATAATTGTTAGAGATTAAAACACCAATTCTGCTAATCCAGTGTTTCTCAAAGTAGGCTGCAGGCCAACTCGGAGAAAGCTGCTAACGGGCCGCTCCAGTTTGTTTACTTACCGGCTCCGTAGCCATGGAGCCTCATGGCTCCCAATTGCTCTAGTTTGCTGTTTGCAGCCAAGGGAAGCCATGGGAAGCAGCAGCCCGGACCACATTGAGAAACTCTGGGGTAGACTGTTAAGTCATCATGAAGACAATAGGGCGTCAGACAGGCATAAAGATACATCTATAGAAAGGCAGCTATGGGCTCAAGACTTTAGTGGAAGAAGGGAAAGTATTAATTGTAATTTATGGGGTGCAATCCTTGTTCCACTGAAGTCAATGGCAAAATTCCTATTGATTTTCATAGGGCCAGGATTTCACTTTGGGATTTAAGGAAAGCAGTACACATGTTTTTCCACACAATCTTGCTGGTATCATTAATTCAACTCAGCTTGGATTTGAACGCTGCAATATGGAACAAAATCTAGCCGAAGGACCATAAACAAACAGACAAAACCAAAATGGTTCAGTAACAAAACTACTAGCCTACCATCAAGATGCAGTGTCCCTTTAATGCTTAAGTGAAGAGAACATTGGTTTCCCTGTACACACTTCATCATTGTTGAGAGCTTCATGCTTTTCAGTACAGTAGAAGATAAAGAGGCAGGAGCATCACGGCAGAAACTGTTAAAAATACCAGCTGTGAATATCAAAAATATACATATATATAAATCCAACTGGGCATATGGCATTGATCACAAACACATCCAAAAAAAATCCAAAGGTAAAATCCTGGGCCTATTGAAGTCAATAGGAAATATGCAATGACTACAATGGCTCCTGGATTTCACCCCAATGTTTCTATGAGAGGAATCATGTGAGACAGAACAGCAAAGTCCTGAAGAGCAAAAATTGCTTGGGCATTTTGGTGGTGTGGCAGTTTCAGAAGGAAATATCCACCAGTCACAGTTAAGTGACAAATTGGCCAACTCAGGAGAGGAAAAGGAGTCTCTACTTACAACTGTAGTCACCAAACATGGCTGTACCATCAGTGCTTTTAGGCTCTCTCACAACCATTTAATTCATTGTTCTGTGATCAGAGCCATTCTTGGATTGACTATTTAATTCTATGGGGGCTGGTGGACTATCTGGGCTGCTACTAAATGTTGTTTTTACAGGAGGGGGCACCATTGCCTTTCTATTCATGAAGAAACATCTCATTTTTTGTGCCCTTCAGACCATGAAGCTCACAAAAAGTAATGAAAAAAGGGCCATATTTATCATTTCCTTCTGAGAGTTGTGCATCCCCTACACGTCATTGCTTGGGTCTCCATGCCAATCGTATGTGAGTCTATTATGGAAAGTCAAGAGTAGTTGAGTGGCAGTCCTGTGGCCCCAAAATCCCAAGCAACTTGATGTGCTTCAGCAGCTCTTTGCCACCTGTCCAACCCTCCAAACTCCCAAGCCCCACCACATTAAGCATGATTATCCAGGATTTGTATGAGCAGAGTATGATTTCACCATATTTATTATGCTTTTCTGTCTAAAAGATGTTGTCTTGAAATCATGTTGAAGAATATTTGATTAATGAGGCTTTGGTATAGATCTGTAATTACTTGGCACCGATCTGAAGGGATTAATTTTAACACATACCCAATTAACGGTTGTTTGAATGAGTTGCTAGGTGGTATTTGCTGGAATCTCCATTGTCACACATTGTCTTTGCCACATGCACTACATTTTTGTCGTGTTAGGACATAGCAATGCAATGATTATTAATACTAATAATTTCTGAAGAATTATAGGGGTGCATGGCATGAGTCATACAAATAAAAAACAAGGTCCTGCCCCAAACAGTTTACAAGCTAAGGGCTAAAATGTGCTCTCTGGCTTCATGACCAAGAATAGCTTCCACAGATGGATGCCTATTTACCTCCATGGGAAGTGAGCCATGTCCATAACAAGGAAGTGGGGTGGAGGGAAAAAGACATGGGAACATGATTTTCCTACCAATGATGCAAGGAATCACTGATATATTAGCACTCAGAGTCATTGTTACCTGATCTCCATGCACCTGTGGGGTTCTCATTTTAAGAGGGAGGTTGAGCAGTTGTTGTTGGTTGGGGTAGCCCATCATCATGGATCTATGAGGGGCCAAACTAACACCTAATGCAAATGTGTGCCTCTCTGTTGTTTTCACAGGAACAGAGCCTGTGACGGGGTGCAGTTGTAACCCAGACACCTAGGCTATGTCTACACTCGCGGCTTCTTGCGCAAGTACAGCCGTTCTTATGCAAGAATCTGTAGAGCATCCACACTGCCTGCCCATTCTTGCGCAAGTAAATTTACAGTACGGCATGGTAAGAGAGGGCTTCTTGCGCAAGAGCTGTGCTCTTTTTTGACAAGTGTAAGCCCTCTTGCACAGGAGCTCTTGCGCAAGAGGGCAGTGTGGATGCTCAGCAGGGATTTCTTGCGCAAGAAAGCCCTATGGCTAAAATGGCCATCAGAGCTTTCTTGCGCAAGAAAGCGTCCACACTGCCATGGGCGCTCTTGCGCAAAAGCACAGCTCACACATGGCAGTGTGGACGTTTTCTTGCGCAAGAAGCCGCGAGTGTAGACATAGCCCTAGTGTGGTTACCATGCAGTGGCACCTAGACTACAGCAACAGTTAAGACCAAGAGACCTCTACAGCATTGTCTAGGCAGCAGTTGGCTTTTAGTTCAGAGGGTAGAGGCTCCTATACTCTGCTTCAGAGATCCCAGGTTCAAAGCTACCCAGTGGCGGTTACAGAGTCACAGAAGACTGTTAGGGGTGCTTCCTGGAGTGCTGACAAAGACACTAACATTTACCTCTTCACTCTCTGGGACTTCTCACCAGCCTGTCCTGCTAGGCTAGTTTAGCTGGTCTCCCTCAGCTGAATCACAGAGCTGAGATCGCTGCCCCTCCACCCCTGGCCAGGAGCAATATAGACACTAAAACAAAGGGTTACAAAGAGTTTGGGTGGTGGCCTATGACAGGCAGTTGTGGGGAGGGAAGATAGCAGGGGTGCCAGAGGCAGGCTCTAGCTAGGAGTTGTTTACTTAGGCAGCTTCCAGTCAGCAACCCTGCAGGAATGTGGCTCTGCTCTGGCAGGGTGAAGGAGTTGAGAGGAGTGGAGGCTTCATTGGCTGCTCCTGTCACCAGCAAAATATCTTAGCTGCTGTTGGTTGGAAACTGGCCAATGGGAGCTAAGAGACTTTGCTAAGGGGTGGGGCAGAGCGCAAAGCCTCCCTCCTCACTCCCAGAATAGAGCAGCCACATTTAAAGCAGCCGCCTCTGTGCTGTGCTTAAGGTTCCCAGCAAAGCATCCACAGGCTGGATCCAGAAGCTTGGTGGGCTGGATGCTGCTCACTGGTAGCCTCTTGCCCACACCTGATGTACACACTGATTACTCCCCCAAGTAACAATTACTTACACTAAGCTTGATGGGGGGAGGGATAGCTCAGTGGTTTGAGCATTGGCCTACTAAACTCAGACTTGTGAGCTTGATCCTTGAGGGGGACCACTTAAGGATCTGGGGCAAATCTGTCAGGGATGGTACTTGGTCCTGCCATGAGGGCAGTGGACTGGACTTGATGACCTCTCAAGGTCCCTTCCAGCTCTATGAGATAGGCATAGTGAATAAAAGTGATTTTATTAAGTACAAACTGTAGGATTTTAATGGATGAAAGTAAAAATAGGCAGAGCACAGTGAATTACAAATTTGAAATGACAAAAAACGCATAGCTAAATCTAACACACATTCAAACTCACCCTAAAACTGTTCTTATTCCAGCTAAGCCTCCAAACCAGGGAAGTCCCTTCTCCCTGGGGTCTCTGGTTCATTTTCTTGGGAGTGCCATGCCAGCCATAGACAAAGAATTGAAAACTTTGCATCTTAAATAGCCTCTCTTTCAGGTGGGAATTATGTTTTACATTCTCCCTGCTGTGGAAAATATCTGGTCAGCCCCTACCAATTCAGGAGATCACATGACATCCTAAGTCCAACCACTGCCTAGATTTAAAGGACAAAAGTGGCTGTTTACAGGTGATTACCCAGACATTGTGGGAAACCCTATTGAAGGATTTTATTTGCACATTTAAAACGATTAACCATTCCATACTCCATGTCTCGTAGGGTATGTCTACACTTGCAGCCTATTTCAGAATAGGGCTGCAAATGTAGGCATTCGAAATTGCAAATCAAGCCCGGGATTTAAATATCCCGCACTTGATTTGCATCTTTCCGGCTGGGCGCCACTTTTTGAAATTGACAAACCCAGAATAACTGCCTGCGTCTACATGCAGCAGTGAAATGGGCATTCCAAATAAAGCCCTCTTTCGAAATACCTGTTATTCCTCCTGCAATGAGGTTTAACAGGTATTTCAAAATAGGACTTTATTTTGAATGCCCGTTTCACTGCTGCGTGTAGACACGGGCAGTTATTCTGGGCTTGTCAATTTCAAAAAATGGTGCCCAGCCAGGAAGATGCAAATCCCAGGATACTCAAGGAGCTGATAGAGGAGGTATCTGAGCCTTTAGCTATGATCTTTGAAAAATCATGGCAGACAGGGGAGATTCCAGAAGACTGGAAAAGGGCAAATACTGTGCCCATCTATAAAAAGGGGAATAAGAACAACCCAGGAAACTACAGACCGGTCAGTTTAATGTCTGTCCCAGGGAAGATAATGGAGCAGGTAATTAAGGAAATCATATGCAAACACTTGGAAGGTAATAAAGTGATAGGGAATAGCCAGCATGGGTTTGTGAAGAACAAGTCATGCCAAACTAATCTGATAGCTTTCTTTGATAAGATAACGAGCCTTGTGGATAAGGGAGAAGCGGTGGATGTCATATACCTAGACTTTAGTAAGGCATTTGATACGGTCTCGCATGATATTCTTATTGATAAACTAGGCAAATATAACTTAGATAGGGCCACAATAAGGTGGGTGCATAATTGGCTGGATAACCGTAGTCAGAGAGTTGTTGTTAATGGTTCTAAATCCTGCTGGAAAGGGATAACAAGTGGAGTTCCTCAAGGGTCTGTTTTGGGACCCGTACTGTTCAATATCTTCATCAATGATGTAGATATTGGGATAGAGAGTACGCTTATTAAGTTTGCAGATGATACCAAACTGGGTGGGGTTGCAACTTCTTTGGAGGATAGGGACATAATTCAAAATGACCTTAGCAAGTTAGAGAAATGGTCAGAGGTAAACAGGATGAGGTTTAATAAAGGCTGTGTCCAGACTCCATGCCTCCGTCGACGGAGGCATGTAGATTAGCCACATCGGAAGAGGGAAATGAAGCCGCGATTAAAATAATCGCGGCTTCATTTAAATTTAAATGGCTGCCCCGATCTGCCGATCAGCTGTTTGTCGGCAGATCGGGAGAGTCTGGACGCGATGCCCCGACAAAGAAGCCTTTTTTCATCGACACAGGTAAACCTGGTTTCACGAGGCTTACCTGTGTCGATGAAGAAAGGCTTCTTTGTCGGGGCATCGCGTCCAGACTCCCCCGATCTGCCGACAAACAGCTGATCGGCAGATCGGGGCAGCCATTTAAATTTAAATGAAGCCGCGATTATTTTAATCGCGGCTTCATTTCCCTCTTCCGATGTGGCTAATCTACATGCCTCCGTCGAAGGAGGCATGGAGTCTGGACACAGCCAAAGAGAAATGCAAAGTGCTCCACTTAGGAAGGAACAATCAGTTCCATACATACAAGATGGGAAGCGACTGTCTAGGAAGGAGCATGGCGGAAAGGGATCTAGGGGTCATAGTGGACCACAAGTTGAATATGAGCCAACAGTGTGATGCTGTTGCAAAAAAAGCAAATATGATTCTAGGTTGTATCAACAGGTGTGTTGTAAGCAAAACTCGTGAAGTCATTCTGCCGCTCTACTCTGCACTAGTTAGGCCTCAGCTGGAGTACTGTGTCCAGTTCTGGGCGCCACATTTCAAGAAAGATGTGGAGAAATTGGAAAGGGTACAGAGAAGAGCGACAAGAATGATTAAAGGTTTAGAGAACATGACCTATGAAGCCAGGCTTCATGAACTGGGCTTGTTTAGTTTGGAAAAAAGAAGATTAAGGGGGGACATGATAGCGGTTTTCAAATATCTAAAAGGGTGTCACAAGGAGGAAGGAGAAAATTTGTTCCTCTTGGTTTCTGAGGACAGGACAAGGAGTAATGGGCTTAAAGTGCAGCAGGGGAGGTTTAGATTGGACATTAGGAAAAAATTCCTAACTGTCAGGGTGGTCAAATATTGGAATAAATTGCCAAGGGAGGTGGTGGAATCTCCCTCTCTGGAGATATTTAAGAACAGGTTAGATAGACATCTGTCAGGGATGGTGTAGACGGAGCTTGATCCTGCCTTGAGGGCTGGGGGCTGGACTCGATGACCTCTCGAGGTCCCTTCCAGTCCTATTATTCTATGATTCTATGAAATCAAACATGGGCTATTTAAATCCCGGGCGTGATTTGCAATTTCGAATGCCTACATTTGCAGCCCTATTTCGAAATACCCTTTCTCTGCATACAAGAATGAAACAAACACCAAAATAAGATATACAGATCCAGTAGACTGAGACACTAAAACTGATAGGTTACATGAGGTGTTTTGTCCAAAGCATCTTTGAGTTATGCTTATTTGTGTCCATAAGTCAATTTCATAAAGCATGGGGGGACCATCACAATACCCACTCACATTGGCTCCAAATTTGATCTATAAAAGGGAGAGGGGAATATATCAAATGCAACCACAATACATAAACTCTACGACCCAGATTCTCCACTTGCTTACGCTGATTTTATGCCTGTGGAACTCTATTGAACTCAGTGGAGACATACCAACGTAACTAGTGGAAAAGAGTAGAAAATCAGCCCTTTTACCTTAGCTCACATAATTTCAGAGCTACCTAATATTTAACAATATGAAGCCTATAGGGTATTCAGCTTTAATCGCAGCTCTTCATTTAGGAAAAAAAATGCTGTACAATCTAGAGATCTCTCTTGGACAGCATTGTGATTGTTCATATTCTGACACACCAGCCCAGAATAACTAGGATGCAGTATTTTCGCATGATCAAATTATTAAACAATGAATCAAATAATCAATTTGTAAGAACCTGGAGAATAATAGGATTCTAAGGAATAGTCAGAATGGTCAACAACAAATCATGCCAGACCATCTTAATTTCCTTCTTTGAAAGGATTACTGACCTAGTGCATGGGGAAAACAATAGATGTGATATACCTTGATTGGTTCTTCAAGACATTCTCATAAGCAAAATAGGGAAATATAGTCTTGATTAATTTATTATAAGAGGAGTGGACAGCTGATTGAAAGACTATCCTCAAAGAGTAGTTATCAATGGTTTGCTGTCAAATTGGGAGAGCATATTTTGTGGGGTCTCACAGTGGTGAGTCCTTCCTCAGTCCAGTATTATTCAATATTTTCATTAATGGCTTAGATAATGAAGTAAGAAGTATGTTTATAAAATCTGCAGATGATTCCAAAGTGGAAGGGGTTGCAAGCACTTTGGGAGACAGATTTAAAATTTAAAATGACCTTGATAAATTGGAAAATTAGTCTGAATTCAACAAGAAGAAATTCAATAAAGACATGTAAAAATTACTTCACTGAGGAAGGCAAAATCAAATGAACTATTACAAAATGAAGAATAGTTGTCTAAGTGGTTGTACTGCTGAAAAGTATTTGGGGATTGTAGTGGACCACACACAATATGAGTCCTCAATGTGATGTAGCTGCAAAAAAGGCTAATAGGGGTATCCCTACACTGCACCCATAGCTCTAAATAAATTGCGTAGCTTATTTTGAGTGTATTTCAAAATAGCTTATTTCATAACTTGGCACTGTCTACACAAATAAACCGCTATTTCAAAATGTCCCTTAATCCTTATGATTATGAATGAGGTTTACAGGGACGTCAGAATAGTGAGCCCTTTATTTCTAAAGCTATTCTGAAATAACAGGTGCGCTGTCAAGTCGTTGAATACTCTATTTCAGGATACTAGAAGTATCCTGAAATAGCGCCGTAGTGTAGAAGTACACTAAGAGTTCAGGTTGTGTTAACAAGAGTATTATATATAAGACACAGAAAGCAATTGTCCCATTCTACATGGCACTGGTGAGGCCCAAACTGCAGTATTGTGTCCAATTCTGAGTACCAGAATTGAGGAAAGATGTGGGCAAATTGGAAAGAGCCCAGAGGAGAGCAACAAGATAATAAAAGGTTTAGAAAACTTGAGCTATGAGGAAATGTTGAATAAAACTGAGCTTGAGAAAAGAAGACTGAGGAGCTACCTGATAAAAATCTCCCAATATGTTAATGGTTGTTATAAAGAGGACAGGGATCAGTTGTTTTCCATGTCAACTGAAGGTAGGGCAAGAAATAAAGGTAGATTTAATTTAGATATTAGGAAAAACTTTCTAACTATAAAGGTTGTTAAACTATGAAATGATTGTAGGTACTAACAGCCACATTTGGGTGGGCTGGCTGAGGAAATCCTAGCAATGATTGTACTAAGTAAGGAAAATTGCAAAGCAATAAAGCACAAAATTCAAGAATATAACATAAGAATGACCACACCGGATCAGACCCAAAGTTCATCTGGCCTAGTATACAGTGCTCTGACAGTGGCCAATAAGAACTATTACCCTAATGTTTTACTTTAGGAAAAGATTCTGTGAAGCTAGTTTTAAATACCACATCAAATGATCATACTGCCCTGATGTGGCCTTCAGAGTGGATTTATTACCTGTTCTGATTTTTTTTTTATTCAGATTTTAAGAATAACACAAATGGGAATGTCTTATACTTACTGGAAGGTTTGCTTTTACAATGAAACCCCTGCAAATAAAAATAACAATTATTAAAAATACTGCTTTGAAGAAAAAAGATGCTATAGACTTAGTATACATGCAAATATAAACATAGTTTAACAAAGTCTGCATCAGATAAATAATTTTTTAAACAGAAGCACAACTTACCTTCAATAACACAACAATGGAAACATACAGAGTACTAAGTTCTTTTTATATATAAGAACAATCCCATCAAACTATGCCCTTTCACATAACACAGGAATTATAGATCACCCAATACACTAATAGGCAGCAGAGTTAAAACAAAGTATTTCATGCAACACATACTCAACTTATGGATGCTGGAATGCTAAAAACGTAACTGGGTTCAAAAAAGAATAAGATACATTCACAGATGATAGATCCATTCCAATGAGGTAGAGCAGCCTCAGACCAACACAAGGGGAATTAACTCATCCTGTTGGGGTCCGCTAACCCAGCCTCTTCCCCTCACAGAAAGTACAGGGGCAGGGCAGAAAGTATAAGACCAAGTTGCTCAGTTTGAGCCAAACGTCTTGCTCAGGAAGCTGAATCAGGTGCCCACAACCAGCTATAGTGAGTGATGACTCTCTTGAGCCAGCCTGGAAACAAGGCCAGCCACTGCCTTGGAAACTGAGAAACTCAAAGTAGAGAATGAGGTATTCAGCAGGGTGACTGGGAACCAGGTCCCAAGTGGCCACAGAGAAACCCAACCAGATAACAGTAAAAAGCAGCCAAAGGAAAAAAAATATTGGTCCTGTTGTGTTGCTGGGAGCCAAAGCAGCAATCTAACACTTCTAAGCCAACCTAGTGATGGGATCACCCATCCTTTAAAGGGCCCTGGGGTGGGATATGGTGAAGCAGAGTGGACCCATGTTCCTCTATCCTTGTGGCTGGATGAGCAATAACTCCCACATCCAAAAGGCCTGAACTATTGCCTGTTTGCTCAGGATTTTGGCTAGATGGACCATTGGTCTGATTCACAATAGTCATTTTTATGTTTTTGTACAGCACTCAATTGAAAAATTGTCAATGCTATTTATTATGTCAAAATATATATTGAACTGTTTGTACTTCCATTACTAGTTGATTGTACAGGGATCTGGTCCTATTTATGCTAACTGCCTTCCATACACTTTTGAAGCTATAGAAATAATAATTAATAATACTACTGGGCTGCGCCCTGTACTCTCTATGTTTGCCAACCCCCCTCTCTCTGGTTGCTTTCATTTTCATGGCCGGAGACCATGAGAGTGTGATGACATCATTCTGTCACCTGTCAGGAAAACATTTTTTATATAGAGAGACAGATTAATAGTAATCAAATGATTTTCAAAGAGGATTTATGTGTATGACAAGTCAAACATTCAGATTAATCATTTCCAAGATTTGTAAGACTTGCCCTTTTATTTAAAAGTATTCAGGCCCTAATTCCATGAATGGGATTACTCAAGTGGGTAATTGCAAGATTTGTGAGTAGAACAATGGAGGGTGGGGACATTTTCTATTACTGTCCTCTTAGTATAGTCATTTTCTTCTGGTAAAAGCCAGTACAAAGAAGATATTAAATGCTACTGCTGATGTGAACAGAGAATTTTGATCTGGTAGAATTTTACACCCACTTCACAGGAGAGAGAAAAATCTTGAAACCAAATACATGCAAATCTGTGAAGATATTTAAGAGTAGGTTAGATAAATGTCTATCAGGGATGGTCTAGACAGTATTTGGTCCTGCCATGAGGGCAGGGGACTGGACTCAACAACCTCTCGAGGTCCCTTCCAGTCCCTTCCCTTCCAGTCCTAGTATTCTGTGATTCTATGATTCTATGAACCAGCATTGCAGGATAAATACCAGAATTGCAGGATAAATTTACAGGCAAAGCTCAGACATCTTATTTCATTTTTTAAAAAACACAGCAAAAAATAATTGCACAAATCTTCAGTTAGGATTATGGCTCCTATCCTGCAAAATGTATGCTTAACTTTATGCTGTTTAGCCCATTGACCCCACTGATGACACCCATGTATCTAATGTTAAGCCCATGCATAAAAGAAGGGTGACCATATTTCCCTGCACTGAATACTGGATACCAGGTAAAATTACTTGTGTTCAGGTGAGCAATCATACCAAAGTTCAAATTAACATCAAGTTGACTGAGCCCCTGTTGGAAAGAAATACTCTGTAGTTGGATTCTTTTTATGTACTTTGCTATCATTCAAGCTGCAGGGCTCACACTGTCAGGGATGACACACACAAACCTATCTCCCCGAACATATATGGGGAGAGGTTATTCCCAGACACCTCTCTCACATGGAGCGGAGGGGTGAACTGGCCCAACCTTCCTGCCCAGTGCTCATCATCCTCCATGCTTGGCTGGGCCCCTCAGATAGACCCACCTCTCATTGTACCTAGCATTGCATTCTGAGGCAACACATGGGCAGAGGGAATAACGGGTCACATACCTGCCCTCCACAGATTTCTGCCACAGTTCCCATCAAAATATGGCCAGCAGCAGCCTTGTGGGACTTTGTGGGAAGAAAGGAACAAGATTTGCAACCAACTGCAGGGAGGGGATGACCGGGCCCATGTCTTTGCAGAGCTCTTCTGCCCCCACATAATCCCATGAAGCTGAAAGCAACTTGTCCCTTCCTACCTACACAATGTCTATTCAATATCAACAAACTCAAAAAAGTCAGAGTTCTTTTCCTCATATTGCGAACACAGAAAAATGGCTGTAAATTTTCAACAAAGTCATTTCTATATCAACCAACAGCTGACCACCTGCATGTTTGCAAGTATTGTGCACTGTGGGTACAGGGCATTTTGCATTATAATGCTGTCATTTTTAGTACATAACAACTTATACACCAATTTGTGTTTGCTATAGTTCACATTGGCATTATCAACAGAGTATGCAGCAAGACAATTAATGTTAAGATGGTGTTTCTCTTGGCAGTTCATCATAGCATAATGAAAACCTTTTGCAAATTCATCACTGTCTTCATAAAAATCAAGCAAATTTGTACTGAATGCTGCCTGATACAGTGAAATATTGGAAATATCTTCCTGTTCCCCTCATTTGAGGCTTGATTGCTACAGAGAAATATTCAGGGGGTAGCCCTGTTTGTCTGTAACTAAAAAAAAGTAAAAATATGGTCCTACAGCACCTTAGAGACTAAGCAAAAATATATTTACATAGTATCATGAGCTTTCGTGGGCACAACACACTTCTTCAGATGACAAATATGGAGCAAGAGGCATGAAGCTTCAAATAAAAAGCAGAAAAAGTGAAGAAAGGGGAAGAGGGAAAAACTATCAATTAAAAGATCCATGCTAAATGAGGCTAATAGAGTGGACTGAAAGTGCCCGATACTTAGCTCTTCATGTCATTTGGGTATTGAATATAATGGCCCATCCAGTTCATGTCTTTGTTCAAGTCATGAAGTGTCAAATTTGCATATGAAGGCCAGTTCTACAGACTCTCTCTTTAGTTGATTCCTGAAATTACTTTGTAAGAGAATAGCCACCTTTAAATCCATTAACGAGTGCCCAGGCAAGTTAAAATGTTTTCCAACAGGTTTCTATTGAATAACGAATATACCATTTTGAATATCTGATTTGTGTCCATTAATCTTTGTTGTAGAGACTGTCCAGTTTGGCCAATATACATGGCAAGCATTGTTGACACTTGATGCCATATATCACATTAGTGGATGTGCAGTTGTATGAACTTATGTGGTTAGGTCCTCTGATGATGTCACTAATATAGATATGTGGACAGAATTGGCATCAGAGTTTATTGCAGGTGTGGGCACTGAGTATGTCTGAAGTGTGATGCATGGTTGCTGGAAAGAACTTGTTTCAGGTTAGAGGTTTTTATGTAAGTAAGGATTAGTCTGTCTTCCAAGGCCTGTGAGAGTAGGGAATCGTTTTCCAGGATAGGTTGTAGATTGTTAATGATGTGATGGAGGGGTTTAAGTTGGAGATTGTAGGTGATGACTAGTGGTGTTCTTGTTTTTTTTGTTTGTTGGGCCTTTCTTGAAGAAGCTGATGCCTGGATACTTGTCTGGGTCTGTCGGTCTGTTTTTTTGCTTCCACAGGTGGGTACTTAAGAGAAATACGTATGTTTTTCTATTGGCATGGTAATTAATCCCCTAAACAATCCCCCACAGACTTTGGAGTTAAAATAATGGTCACTGATAGCTCCGCTCTGGTTCCTCTGGAACACAATTTGTTTTCAGTATTTGAAATATGAAACATTTCACTGGCAAGCTTATTAGCACAGTCCATGATGTTGTAACTTAGGCTGTGTTTAAGTTGGGCGGTAAACTGTTGCAATTTCCCATGTTGCAATTCAGTCACTTTCCATGTTTGAGGAGATAAAGAACTTGCTAATATTTGTCATGCCTTTGGTCAGTGTATTTTTCTTATGCTCATTGGCTGCCCCAGGTTACTTTCACCTCCATGCCCAGCAGAGAATTCACTCTGGCACAAAGTACAAAAGCTTTACCAGAATTGTAACTGACAGTTTTTACCCAGTTGTACTTTTCTTCTTATTGGCTTTTATATCTACACAGTCTCTTTGTTTTTTTCTCTTTAGGTCCAGAAGAAATGTCTGATGTTCCTACTGCTTCACTTACAATTTCATCGAACATTTTCCTGACTATGTAAAAGCATGCTGCAGATAAGGGAAATTGCCTTTGTGGTATGTTAGCCAGTTAATATCCTTATTCAAGCCCAGGTTGATAGTGTCAAAATAACTGAATAAAGATGTTAACAGGTTAACACACTATACATTTAATAATTTTCCCTGCCTTTGATAGTCATATTTTCACATTAAGCACTATGAATGGGTTACATCCTTCCCACTTAATTAGCTTCATTAACATGGGTCCTACAATTGACAGGTAACTGCTTTGCTGTTATGTATACCTTGGATTCTATAATTTCCACCATCACTAAAATAGTTCACTATAATCCACTAGCTCAGGGGTGGCCAATCCATTCTGGATATCAGTAGGCCCAGCACAAAGAGCTGGGGCAGAGTTGTTGAGCAAAAAAAAAAAAAGGACTCCCTTTTGCCCCTTCGGTCACATTTGGTCGAACAAAAAACCAAAACAAACAAACAAAAGCTCTGCCCCTTTAAGAAAACGCATTTAAAGGCTTTTTGGCCACATCAAGCTCCCGTTTTGAGGGACACGGGGGTGGCTTTACAAGCCACAGGAGTTGGCCTCGGCTGCTCTTCTTTCTTTCTTTCTAAGATTATTAAGAAGGTTATGATGCAATATCTCCCTGGTGAAATCCTGACTCCACTGAAGTCAATAGTAAAAATCCCATTAACTTCAGTAGGGGCAGATTTTTATCCTCAGAGTGGTTTAGATGCCTCAGATATTCTGCTGTTGGTGCCTAGATCACACAAACTATACAGTGATAGGCGTGTTATAGCCCTGAACCTGTGATAAGAACCATGCAGACAGACACCTGCACAGAAAACCATTGACTTCAATAGGGCAGCAGAAACGGAAGCAGGGCTTCTCGGACATGGTGTTCTTGTAGAAAATCCTTAGCTGATCAAACAGATTTACACAAGTACCAGACAGTTACAGTGAACGTTTGTTTACAATTTCTTGTTTTCATTCATGATTTTCTTTTCATTATATGGCAACTGGGCTTTTCCCCATCATATGCATTTTTCCGAAGAGTCATAGAGATCATTTGCCAAAGAAGAATTCACATATATTAACAAAGTTCCTCTTTCACTTGCTATGTCTTTGTTTTCAGGAAATATCTAAACTGAGGCCAATAAAAAGCCACATTAATCTGCTAAACTAAATTATTCTTCCTCTTTCAAAACACTTTCTGAAAAAAAGGAAGTACCAGTGCTTTATAGTGTTCTAATACCTATAAAATCTCTGATTCATAATTGTCTTGGCAAAGAGCCTAAGCAAAATATATATACACAATATAGAAACAGTTAGGGGTTTTTCTGTTTCTCTAGGGTTTTCCCCATTCATAATATTGTCCAGTCATAGCTAGAGGTTATCTGAACAAACAGGGCCAAATTCAGAGTCTTGAACAGAGGGTGTAGGGCCTACAGATTCCTTTTAGCTAGTAGATCAGGTTCCCAGACAACTGAGGCTATGTTAATAAATGTTAACACCCTTCACTTTTGTTTGTGGTGAGGAGGGAGGGAGAGCAGAAGGCAACGCAGAATCAGGAGAATGCATGGATTTTTTGATGGTTTACTTCTGAATGATACTGGCAAAGAAAAGAAGAGACCAAAATGTCCCCCATTCCTTCTAACCACCCAATTACTTGGGGCAAATGAAGAAGAGGTAAAGCTGTAGAATGTGCCCTCTGACGTGACAATTGCAAACAGTCAAAGTCACACTAAGGCTCCAATCCTCAGTGGCATTTAGGGTCCTATCTCCTATTGAAATCTATGCAAGTTAGGAGACTAAACAGCTCTAATGAGCTGGGTATCACTTTCATGTAAATTTGACAAGCTTTCTTTTGCCAATAGGTGTATTCAGCTTACAAGTGAGAGTGGCATGATAAAGCTCTTAGCCAGTTCAGGTCAGTGGGACAGCTATGTGTGGCTATGTCTACACTACAAAGAACAGTCGGAAAAAGATATGCAAATTGCAAACCTCAATTTGTGCATCTTTTTCCACTTTTCTTTCAGAGTCTTTTCTGAAATTTGTCACCGTGTAAATTTCAGAAAAACCTCTTTCTACATATCCCTTCTTCCTCATATAATAAGGTTGACAGGGATGGCGAAAGAACGCGTCCGCTGCAGTCTAGACAGAGCCTGTATGTCAAAGGCAGATTTTGAAACTTGTTAAAAATACTGGGTTTTTTTTTTTAAATGAGCTTGTTTTGGGCTGTTCTCTAGTCATTTTACGTTGATTCACCAGTATGATGGTTTTCAACCTGAGGTCCATGGACTCTTGGCAATCTGCAAATTATGTCTAATATTTCCAGAAAAATCCACAAATGAAAAAAGGTTGTAAACCTCTGCACTGGTGCAAAGCGGCCCTAAAACCAATTGATCTGAACCCAGCTCTTTTCAATATATTGGCAGATCTTTGTGTGGAATAGAAGCACCACAGCAGTTAAAACTCTTCTGCAGACTGTCAATGCAAGAGGAGTGGCCAAGGAAAAAGGCTTACCTGCATTCTGTCAATTTCCAGTTCCTTAACAGACTTTTGGGTAGCTTTACATCACCAGTCTAATTTGCACAGAGGTTGGCCAAGTGCAGTGGCCCTAGAATATGGGGAGCACAAAGGACACCTTTAAGCTTTCCCTTTCTCCCCAGAGCTTTACCCAAAACTTCTCAGCTACAATTGATATTCTTTATATTGTAACCAAAAATGAGAAACACCACCACATAAATCTCTTACAGAGTTGAGAGTGATGATGATCCTGAGGCTGTTCCATTCTCCCATGATCCCCACTACATATCCTCCTGCATCATTGCTGTATTGTATATAGCGTAATGCTGCCTTCTAAATGCTACTGCAGCCATGTGTAAGAGAAGGTGTGATTGTGAAATAGTGTAATAGTACAGTAATTAGACCTCTGGCACTTCTTTGCTATGTTGCACTTTCAGCCAAATGAAATGCTAGTCAAAGCAATTTTGCTTTCAGGCATCACACCCTGGAGGGATATTTTCCCCTTTGTATCTTTTCCAGTGCACTGAAATGTAAGTTTATGATGATTATGTTGTGATACGAATACAAAAATGGACACTGGTGACCATCACTATATCTTAAATTCAGGTAGAGTGATGCTGATTTGGAGGGATGATCTGTCCCCTTGTATTGGGTACATCATTGCTGGTGTCAGACAGAAAGGAGGTTTGTCTGGGAGACAGCATGTTCTGTCCTCCTTTTCTAAACATTTTAGTTGATATTTGAGGAAACATGACACTAGTGATGACAGGCAAAACAGAATAATATGCACAAAATGCATCCAAAATGCTCTTAACTGGAGTTGATGTAAATCAACATCACTCCATATCTGGAGCATCAACAATTTTTACCAGCTCAACTATTTGAAAGGCACAACTAGTCTGTCTAAGCAACATTTTCTTCAGCATTGCTTACATGCTGTTGATACCACTGCACTTTAATACAGTATTATGGACTATTTTAAATTGCCACTTTCTACAATGAATGACTGAAATTGTCTCATATGGAAGGTATCTAGTTGTTGAAATGGTCTCTGTACCACACAAATGAACAGCAAGCACTACTATACAGTACAGTGCAGCCTTTGTAGAAACCAAACATTCTGTTGTTTTCACTCATGCTGTTACAGATTATTTTGAACCCAAAAACAACTAACATCAATGGAATTCTTTCTTCAACTCAGGCTGCGAATGCAGAACTATTTTTTTGCCTCTGTGATTTTAACTGACCTGTGAGAGCACTGTTACTAAGAGCATTTCCTAGGCAAATTCTGGATGTGTATTTAGTATTGCGCCAGCAGTTACCGGTAGATTGAGGCATGTTAATCATAAAGCCAAAGTTTGCAAATAGTTGTAAACTGAGATTGAATCAAATCCAGGTCTTTAAACTGTAGCCCAGAATGGAAAGCAAACTTTAATACTTGTCCTATAGTTGTATTAACCAAAAAACCTAAAACCTGTATTAAGACAAATTATTATTAAGTCTATTAAACAGTGGATGATTTCAGAGAAAAAAAACAGAGTACATTCAGGAAGTTAGAGATGGTGAAATGGATCAGTGCTCTAGGCATTTCACCAAGGAAAATCAGTTTGCTGGACTTACTCAACTCTGCTGGTGCTTATCCCAAAACCACACCTAATTTGGCAAAGCACAGTTGGCAATTGCTTGACACAAATACCAGGGATGCTGCATGTCAGGGCTGAGATGCACTGGCAAAGCTATACAAGGAAATTTGTACAGCACATGCATACGCTATTAATGGTTCAATATTATATGTCTTCTGCTCCCTTTAACAAGGAGAAGTATCACCTAACGTATATAGTCTTTGAACTATTGCTTACTACTACAATCCTTTCTTCTGGTAAATTGGATTTGTTTTCCCCCTGAAGTGCTTTTACATACTAAACACTATTCAGATTATTAAGAACAAGATTGCTACTTCCTTTTATGTTGCTGTGCAGGGAAATAGAAGGGTACATAACATGTGGCTTGCTAGATGCGTTGATCCAGAAGTAGGGTTACCCAATAGGCTGAGCAGGACTGCTACTCCACACTACGTGCAAATGGACAGCGAAGAGGTGAAGCCAGCGTGATGGGGGAAGTAATCTACATTCTGTGAAGACCTGTAGTAAATTACTTCCACCCAGCAACAATGAAGGGAGTGCAACTTTTTGAAGTACAGCTCCTTACCAGGGCTGTTCCTGGGTGTCATAGCAAAGAGTTGCCCCTTTCACAACATAAGAACTAAAATATCAGGGTACGTCTACACTGCACACTTATTTCAGAATAAGCTATTCCAGAAGAAATACACTGTAAGGCTGTGTCCAGACTCCATGCCTCCGTCGACGGAGGCATGTAGATTAGCCAGCTCGGAAGAGGGAAATGAAGCCGCGATTAAAATAATCGCGGCTTCATTTAAATTTAAATGGCTGCCCCGATCTGCCGATCAGCTGTTTGTCGGCAGATCGGGAGAGTCTGGACGCGATGCCCCGACAAAGAAGCCTTTCTTCATCGACACAGGTAAACCTGGTTTCACGAGGCTTACCTGTGTCGATGAAGAAAGGCTTCTTTGTCGGGGCATCGCGTCCAGACTCTCCCGATCTGCCGACAAACAGCTGATCGGCAGATCGGGGCAGCCATTTAAATTTAAATGAAGCCGCGATTATTTTAATCGCGGCTTCATTTCCCTCTTCCGAGCTGGCTAATCTACATGCCTCCGTCGACGGAGGCATGGAGTCTGGACACAGCCTAATAGCTTATTTCGAAATAGCACATCTACACTACAGGGAAGCCTTGAAATTAGCCCAAGGAAGGCTCCACTAATGTGGATGCACTACCTCAATTTACAGCCCCCGGAAGCACATGGGAGCATAGGCGTGCGCAGCACATTTCATTAGGGTGTGCACCCCAAGAATTTTCAAAAAATGCACTTTGACCCCATTAGCCATGCCCCTGACCCGTTAAGCATGCCCCGACCCCCATTGGCCACACCCCGACTCTCATTGGCCACACCTCTAGAGGTAACACTCTCACGACAAGATGGACACATGACCAGAAGTAAAAGGTGTCATGTGACCCCCCCCCCAAGGACTTTTCCCACCATACTCCTACCAATAGGAATTAGTTTGGCCCCCACCAAACCCTCCTTATGCAACTATCCTGCAGTTGCATTAACTCAATGTGTGTGACATTAACTCAGGGGCAGAGAGGCTGGGGGAAGTGTTCCCTCTAAGAGTTTCCTCCCATGAGCAGAATGAATTTTGTGTGGTGCACCAGTACTGAGTTCATGTGGCTTTTTTGGATGTGCCACTGTTATTAATAAATATCTTACAAACCGCTACCTTTTCCTTCTGCTGCCAAATCTCCCCTTGCTCCATCAGCTCCCCTCGTGCCTGCTGCCCCCAACCCTTCACCCTCCTCTGCTCTCCTGACTCAGCCCTTCTCACTGCCCTAGGCCTTCCTAAGACCTGCCCCCTCCACCAGCCCTTCTCTCTCCCCATGCCCACTCCTCCAGTAGCCCCACTCTGATCATGTGAGCTACCCCTCCTCATCCCATCTCCTAACACCTCCCTTTATACACCTGCTCTGCCTCTCTCCTCTGGTGCTGGTCCCTCCCCTGCAGGTGTTTTCCCTTCTGCTTCACCCCCAGAATCCCCTGTCACCTGCAACTTCCCTTCGCCCTGAACCCTCCTGGTGCTCCCCCTTCCCTCACTTCCTCACTTCCTCTTCCCCCTTTGCCCTCTTTTTCCCTGATGCCCACCCTCTCACCACTCTCTGCCCCCGTTCGCCTCATGCCCCTGTGCCTTCACATATCTTGCTCCATCCCCGCCTTCCTCATGCCCACCCCTTCTTTCAAGCATTCTCCCAGCACCTCCCCTTCCCTCTCAAACCCCCTATGCCCTTCCTCTCTCCTCTCCCTAACCCTGTCCCCCCTCCCACTGACACCTCCCCTCCTGCCCTTTTCCTCATTGTCTCCACTTGGCCCCCTGGCATTTGTCTCTCCTCCATTCTGTTCCTTGGTGCTTTCCTCTTTCTTCTCCTGACCTGCCCCCCCTCCCCTCAGCACAGGCCTCTTCCTCTCCCACCCCTGCCTATTTTCCCCCTCTCCCTTTCCCTTTCCCTTACCTTAGGCTAAGCCAGCTTCTGCCTTCCAGCTTGCCGGACAGGAGTCAGAGCCAGCCCAAGCTACAGGCCGGCTGGGCCCTAGCCTGGGGTGCCTCACTTTAAGGGGCACTACGTGGTGCTGCAGGGCCAGGCAGGGCCAAGGACGAAGCCCCGGGTGCAAAAGGGGCACTGCACGGTGCGGCCAGGCAGGGCCGGGTGGGGACACCCCCAGGCACAGAAGGGGTGCCACGCAGTGCTGCCAGGATGGGCGGGGCCAGGGCCAGGGCCACAGCCCCAGGGGCACCACACATTGCTGCCAGGCTGGGGCTGGGGCTGGGGCGGAGGCTGAGGACGGGGCAAGAGCTGGGGTTGGGGCTGCAGCCCCAGGGGCAGAAGGGGCACCACGCGTGCTGCCGTGCCGGGCGGGGCTCAGGGCGAAAAAATGGCTCGGGCTGACGTCTTTGGTCCGGCCCCAGCTGCTTCCGCTGTGGACGCGTGGTCTCTTTCCCCAAAGTGCCCCGTAGATGGCCACAGGGAAAGTGACGGGCTGCGGTACCCTGTCTCAAATCCCCCTCCTCCTCCAGCAGCTGCTAGCCAGCCCAAGACATTAGGGTGTGCCTGGGCATACTCGGCACACCCTGTGCGCATGCCTATGCAAGGGAGTAATTACTTTGAATGGCCCTGGGGAGGAGTTATTTCGAAATAGAAGCAGTGGAGCATCCACACTACAGCCATTTCAAAATAGCAATTTTGAAAGAGGCGTTGTTTTTCGTGTAATGAGGTTTACAGAAGTCGGAATAATCTGTCTCTTATTTTGAATTTATTTTGAAATAACAGAATTGCTGCGCAGACGCTCACATTGTTATTTCAGAATAACAGCCGTTATTCCGAAATCATGTTGATGTGTAGACGCACCCTCAGACTAGGCCTAAAGAGCAAGATTCTGCTTCTCTCTCTCATGTGGAATGGTAATTTATTCTGCACTTAATCCTACTGATTCTATTTGTGGCTGCACTTTAAATGTATTGGGAAGCTAATGTTTGTGCAGAACATGGCAGTCCACTTGTTAAGCAAATGTCCTGCTAAGAGCTTTTCATGCTCCAAATTGTCTGCCTCTGGGTTTCCAGGGAAAGTATGAATTCGATCTTGAAAGATGATCTACAGAGGCTATTTGAGCTAGACTCATCTCAGTGTGACAGGGTTTGTGCAGAATATTCTCCATCTTGGTCTCTTTTATTAGGAATGCACTTGATCCTAGATCCACCCTGTCCTGTGCTGGTTGACTTTCATGGCATGCAGCAAGGCACTCTCTCCAAGAAGGCTTAAAGAAGTAAATATCACTCAAGGGCAAGGGAAACTGGGGAATCATATTTGTTTCATGATTACTCGTTGATTATGCCTCACTGTTATTTAAAACATCCAGATAAATACTCACACACCAGGCAACTACTCAACATGCGAAAAGGAGACAGAATCAGGACCTAACTATCAAGGATGGGTGAATACCCTACTAATCAGTTTTAGCATATAGGTGGAGTTTATATCATACTTCACCTGGAAACCCAGAAACCCTACTCAATGGATGACATTGAGAAAGAGCTGTTGTGAAATAATAGGGCCAAAAGCTAAAGAGATACAAGTCATATGAGTTGGAATCTAAACCTACTAAATAATAACAAAGAAACTAACACAGATACTCTGATCACTACAAAATCTTTATATTCTATTTTTAGAAGCATAATGTTAACAAACGACCAACCAGGAAGAGGATTAAATGAAAACACAGGGCTACTTGTATAAAACAAGGAAGTAATGAATACACAGGAGCATATAATGCGAAATACTAAACAAAGGTTATAAAATGCACAGAAGAGTTTCAAAACAGACATTACAATGTTAAAATTGTTGAAAGTAATAAATTGAGTCTTGGACAATATGTAATTGTAACTGCAATAACAGGAGGGAGAACAGCAGATTAAGGAGGAGAAAAAGTTAGAAAAAAATCAAGGAAGTTTGTGTATTTAGGGATGAAAGGGGAAAACAAAACTGAAGCAAGTATGATTTAGTGAAATAAATTCTACTTCCTCAATGTTTTTCCAAGAGAAAACAATGAAAGTACAGAAAGTGCTGAGTAATATTGACCTTGTGATTCATTCTTTCAGGAAGATGGAAGGCAAGTAAGGGCAACTCCAAATAATCAGTTTTCCAGAACTAGATGTGGATTGTGCCCACAAAAGCTCCTGATTAACAATATATATATAATATATTGTTAGTCTCGAAGGTGCTACAGGACCCCTCGTTTTTTTAAATTACAGACTAACATGGCTACCCATCCTGACTTTTTACCACAGTGAATTCAAAGCAACTAGTCAGAAACATTTCCTTTAAGTTAAAAAATTGTAGATCACTTTCTGTGGATGAATTAAGCTCCAGATGATTAAGAGGACTGAGAGGATTTTTTTTGTTTTGTTTTTACTCAGGCACAGTTTGAGTGGGTGTATGTCTCTCACACAGTTCAAAGGGTGAGTATTATGGCCTATATACTGAAAGGTCAGAATACAGTCAACCGAATCCTCAAACCTGTTATGCCTGCCTTGAAATGCTCCAGCAGCATGAAGCAGATTTCAATATGGCTTGAATGACCCTGTTTCATAATTTCCCTCTAAGGATTTCCCCAGATGACCCATGAAATAAGTAATTTCCCTCAGAAATTACTAGAGAATATGGCCCAATGGATTCACAGCAGTGTAACTCCAAGGTCAAAACCATAATCCCTCAATGGTTAAATGGAATTTACCAACTTAGATCATTGTATCAGGGCAGTAATCAGTCTTAGCCACAGCATTTTAGTTTGTATCACTGAAGAGGATCAATAGCAAAAACATACACATTTTCCAACAAGACCATTTTTACAACAGAAAATGACACATATTTGTGTACACACAACACAAATCCATATTAATTAAAAGTAGGATTTCATCAAAACCTTGCTATTTTCAATTTTTTGACAAAAACTGAATAAAAAAATGCTGACAGAAAACAAAAAATGTTTCATGGGAAAATAATTTTTCATCTAGCTCTAATATTAAAAAATAATATCTTTCTCTCATCTGAGGTATAAAATTGTGTGTGAGTTCTTTTAACATGAACTGTTTGATGTGTGACTGCATATACTTTAAAGACAGATCCCTGGTCCTGCTTTGCCTGAACCCCAGTAGCATGGCATCCTACGAAGGCAAGTGACATTCACTGAACAGAGGGAGACAGCCCCCCTTTAACCTTCCTATTGTCATCAGGGATTGAATTTTGTCTTAATCTAAGGAGGACTAGCACCCTCAAAAGTTAAAACTCATATGAGTGCAACTTCACAAAATCTTGAAACTGGCCTGCACCAGACTCCACCAACACTTCAACCCACCTGCCCCACATCCTCAATTCATCCCCCACTTCAGTCTAACTCCTCATTAAGGTTGCCAACATTGTTATTTCAAAAATACTGGACAGCCTCAGATGTCCCCAGTCTTGTTTTGAGCCTTCGGGGGCAAGTTGCTTTTCCTCTCCTTTCTCTTAAAGGGTTTCTTTCCCCCCAGTCCTGTCTGATGAGCCTGGCAGTCACTGCAGGTCCTGTGCATGTTTCACACAGGTGCTAGGAGCCGGGTCAGAACCTCTGCCATGACGGAGGGACTGGATGAAATTTGAATGGCATCACACTCACACTCCGCAGCAGGTCACAGCGTCACTCAGTTTTTCCCCAGTTGCTTCTTTATTTGGCTTAGAAGGGTGGCCAGGCCAAATCTGAGTGATGTTGCAACCCCAGGTTTCAATATAGAACATTTCACCAGGTCAAATTCCAGGATAATAGGCATCCTATGTTTATTTAGCAAGGGACAAGCACTTTTTTATTTAAATAAGGAATGTCTCTTTACCAAGGGACTGTTGACTGAAATGGACTACAAATGTGAGAAAAAAAAAGATATTCAAACATTTAAGTGATGAAGGGGGCACCAAAGACACTCCCCGCCTGGGGCAGCATTTGGCCGAGGTCTGGTCCTAACTCTGCTCATACCCAGGCCAGGTGATGCAGGGGAGGAAATACTTCTCCATCTGGGGTTCTCTCTGGAAGGGAGGGGAAAATATAAGGCAAAACTATCCTGAGCTGCTGCTTTCTCTGTTCCTATTCACCCACCCCTCCTGTCAGAAGAGCAAGTGGCAGAGAGATTTTGTCAGATTCCAGAAGAGCTGAAATTCACTTAAGGATTGGAGCTTCATCTGTTATCACAAGAGGGGATGAAGAACCCTTTGAAATCCCACTACTCTTGAAAACATCATGAGAACTGGCAATGCTACATGCTGCCTGATGGAACACAACTTCCTGCCTTGCCAACTGACAATTAATTCTACCCAAATCCCGATGACCAACCCCACAACAATTAATGTGTATGCCCAGTCCCCAGTCCAACCACTGTCAGAAATAAATCCTGTCCCCAGCCCCACATTTGCCACTTGCACTCCTGTTTCTCCAGCAGCTGTTGAGACTCATCATCTCCAGGGTCTTCCCAGCTTCTGGGAACAGCTTGGGGAACAGCTCTTCTCCTTGCAGGCGAGGGAAGTGGCATGATAAAGGAATGGAGGAGGGAGAAGCCAGGAGCAGCTGACTTGTTTTTCACAAGAGGACCAAGAACAACTGAAACAACCCTTCGTTTCTGAGCTCTTTGTGCTCCTTCCTCTCTGCTTCCAACCGCTCCTGCAAATATGGTACCAGCTGGGTCCATTTTCCTCTCCCTCTTTCTGCCTGAACACCTCGCTCAATTCCTGGGATAGAGGGGAAAGCTGCCTCCTGCAGCAGCTTTGATTGACTGTTTTTCCACAGGAGACAGGGGAATGGGGACGACAACAAATCAGAGCTGCTTAGTAGTGCTGGAAATGTGTTGGTTAGAGCTTCTCGTGTTGTCATCACCAGGCTGGCTGCAGCAAAGGCCCAAATCCTGATATTCATTATGAAATTGTGAGAGTTGCTAGCAGCACCTATGGGAGAGGCAGGGACCTAGCTAGCCAAGCATCTAGCCAAAATGCAGAACTGGGCCTTCTATCTGCTCTCTGGTTTTCCTTACACTGTGGTTCCAAGGCCAGCCAATTCATTACATTGGACCCCCACTATCTGAAAGGAGCAGAGGCCCAGGTCAGCGCACAATGAGGCTAGAAGGATACTATTGATCTGTGTGGCTCAGTGATAGCAAAGACTACTTCACTAGACTATCTTGGACCCTGGAATGAGTAGATTTTATGACATGGCCAGAGAACCAAGTCACCTAAAGTCACTAAACTTCAAAATATTGAGCTACCAGACAGAAATGATGAATCATCACAGGAAAGGAAATGGAGGATACAAACACAAACCACTGAAGTAACATATCTATAGTACAGTGACCAATTTTAACTAAGCACCGTATATATGAACATTTGGCCAGTGAATACTTTAATACTTCTTAACACTTAATTAGCACTTTCCAGCTGTAGATCTCAAAGCAAGGTGGGTCAGCCATACTATTTTTCTTTTTACAAATGTGTACACTGAACCCCAGAGAGGCCAAGTGATTTGCCTACCACCACATAAGTTAATCAGTAGCAATTCTGAGAACTGAACCTGGGCCTCTAGACTCTCCGTTGGGTGTTTCATCTACTGGACCATGCTGTATTCCATCAGGTTTCACCGGAGAAAGTATTTTTAAGTGAAGCGATTCATCCAACTATCAGATTTTACATACAAAAAAGTATGCACTGAACAATCCCCATTGCTCCTTCCATGCTGCCATAATTCTCCCCACATGGAACCATCTACTCTACAGTTTTAAATGTCTATGATTAACTTTCAAATGTGTAGATTTTTGTTAAAGAACAACTGAACTCTCAGGGAATGAAATTCTTTATGTGTGTTACCCTCCCTTCTCATTTCCATTCCTTTTAATGGTTAGGGAGTGTAAAGATTTTAAAAATTTATTGATTATCTACTGTAGCAAACAAGGGAGTGATGCCAATTTATACCAGCTGAAGATCTGGCTCTATGATATCGGTATAGCAATGACTGGATTAGATGGGCTGACATACAGTGGTTATTAAAATGAACTTTGCATGGGGTTATCAGGCCATAGCAGTTTCATATAAATAAAGAACTCGCTCTGACTCATTAGCTATCACTTACGCTTTGTCATTGCAGGGAAATCCCAAAGTGGAATTTAAAGCTTCCTCCTTTATCCAGTCTCCCTGTGGACTTTGGACACTTCATTCTAACTTGAGTTGAGACAACACAAATGCGATTTCACAATTTTCAGTTGTTAGTGTCTTTTTAATGTGACATTACTAACTCTTACCAGCTGTGAAGCAGAATTGGGCAAAAGTCTAAGTTCCTTGTGTGCTGTTTGCAGGCATTGCCCATTGCAAGATTACTGAGGCAGCAACACAGTTACAATCACAGTCTGGGATTCCCCTATGACTTTCACGGTAGAAGCATATTAGATAACAATGTGAGCTATTATCATATATATGCAGGGGAAGGTCATTGTGTTTATCCTTTAAGTGCCAGAAAGTCATGTGAACTGAGAAGCCAAACTGTTTTCAACAAGGGCAGAGAGAGCATTCAAAATACACTACAAAAGCCTACTTGATCCTTTGTCCAGCACAAATTCCACAGCTGAACATTTTCATTATGTTTTTAAGAGTTCATATAACTATAAATACTCTGCACTCCAAACCTATGATGCCAGCAGTGTGCCAGGTTTACTGTGTCTCGGAGACAAGCACTGATGAGAATCATGGTCCCAACTCAGCCCCGAGAAAGTGGTTGTCCAATGGGAAGAAGGAGGATTGGAGTTATAATCTCCTGCTCTGCAGCTCTATCTATCAGCTAACATTTGAAAAATATACATTGTCCTTTTACATCTATAATTCTGGGATTCAGATGGCATACAGCATTTTTAATGTGACACTGTAATTATGAAACAAGGAAAATATCCAACAATCGGTCATGCCTTATATTTATTGTAACTTGATAACAATTAAACTGCAATAAAATCAAAATCCTAAACTGCCTTTACAGTATGTTTTCAGCATCACATACCTGAGAACACATAATGGCCATATCCCTTTTAATAAGTAAAAACAATACTTTGCTCTTTTGCCATATCTTCCACAAAATCTCAGAATAGCTTAGAAATATTTCAGAGACATAGATAGCCACAATGAAATCTAATCAATTATCAACACTTCGTTAAAAGCCATTTCAGGTCCTTGAATCCCCCAGCCAATTTTTGTGGTTTTGCAATTGCATTTTCTAATTTTTTAAAATGCTTTTCACGTCCCTGTTGCTTGTAAAAGATCCACATAAACATCACAAGGAGAAACTATCTATCTTGGGGAAACAGTGAAACTAATCATAAAAAGTGGTGCCAATTGCCTGGAGAGAGAAAAAAATATTTTTCTGTAATCTTAGTTATAATCATCTTGGAGAATTGGTTAGAATGCAACAAGATGAACATCAATAAGGATCTTAGAATAAAATTTGCTTTACAATATTTCATTAGTGTGTTGCTGAATATTATAAAATCACATCTCTCTAAAAAATTGAAACTTCCCTCCCCAGCTGCCGTAAGGCATAGGGGCATCAGTTTAATAGTACTGCATGGGGCCCCATAAATCCTAAGGATGGCCATGGGTGTACTTTATCCAGTTACGAGCACCACACTTTAGGAAATATGAAAGTAAATTGGAAAGACACCAGAGAGCAGAAAAAATTATAAAAGTTTTAGAAAACCTGAAAAGATTAAACAAACTGCAGGTTTAATATGGGGGTAGGGGGAGGAGACTGAAGTGAGATCTGTTAACAGTCTTCAGCAATGTTAAGGGCTCTTATTAAGAATCATGGTATCAACTATTCTTCATGTCCACTGAAGATAGGACACGAAGTAATAGGCTTAATCTGCAGCAGGGGAGATTTAGATTAGATGTGAGAAAACAGTTTCTCACTGTAAGGGTAGTTAAACTCTGGAAGAGGCAGAAAGGGATGTTGTGGACTCCCCATCTTTGGAGGTTTTTAAGAACAGGTTGGACAAACACCTGTCAGGGATTTTTTAGGTTTAATTGGTCCAGCCTCAAACCCAGGGCTGGACATAATGATTTCTAAAAGTTCCTTTCAGCCCTGCATTTCCATGATTCTGTGGATGCTACTTCTTCTAACAATAGCAGATTTTAAAAATGTTCAGACCAAAATGTGGATTTTAATTGATGGTGTCTGATTAAGGGTCTTATCCTGCAAACTGCTAGCCTCAAGAGCTAAGTCCTGCATGGATTTTTATTAAATTCCCTAGTTGTGGCATGATTAGAGACAGGGAGGGAGCTGTGCTGTACCTTGGGCCTTCTCACAGATTCAAGAGTGTACTCTATCCCCAGTAACTGTCCCATGTTAAGCCACTTTACTCAGGCTTCTGCACGAGGGAATCTGCTCTCATCTAAGGCAACACTAGTGCAAGTGTGTTGGGGGCAGAGAAAACAGTCAAATGAAAAGAGCAAAAAGATCTGGACTAGCAAGATGTTCAGGAAACTTTCCAACAACAGTGTGCTCAGGAAACGTTCCAACAACAGTGTGCATCATGCTGCAAAAACTACTTGGAGAATGTTGAAAATGCTACATGAGCTTTCCACTGCAGGGGAAAGTCTGGGCCAATTTGTGCTACTGGGATAACTATCTTTCCCAGAAAAAAAACATCTTTATGTTGAAATGAATGAAGGAATTCAGGATTCTAGGAAACACAGAAGAAAAATTACATGGAAAACATGTACTCAGTAATATTTTTAGCCATTGACAGTTATTTTACAATTGGTTCTGTTGTATATGAGTAAGCTATTTTTAGTGTGCATAATTAACAAAAGTATGCTGTATATTAAAAAAATTATCTTCTCCCTCAAAATTAGAAAAAATTGATAACATTTTTAAGATATAGCACTCTCCTTTACACTGAGGCAGGGTAAAAGTCTTAGAGTGCAAAATACCAATGTAGTTTACATTCACTTTATGGTATCTTTACCAGAGAAGTGTAAACAAGCCTTAATATAATGGAAAAATCAGGCCTTTCATATGATTTTTATTTTTATATGCGGTAAATATCAAAATTTCATGGAAAAAATGGACAAAATATAGCTAGGGTTTTTCTCTTTCCAGAAGAATAAAACACAATGGTAAAATAATATTTAAGCATAAAGACCATATATGATCTGCTTATGCCATTTTATTATTTTTCTCTTAACAAAATATTTCATCTTCCAAGCATTTCTATGATGCTCATCGCTGTAGAATCGATATATTCTACTGCATAATCAGCCTGTCAGAATTTAGAACAAACTACTGTGGCATGTATTTAGTATACATAAGCCTGTAATATCTGTACAGTTGATTCACCTTCAAGCAGCCTTTTAGTGTACATCTGAAACTTACTCCAGGGGCTTCACAATCCCATGACATTCTCTCACAGAACTCTACATATAGCCAAACTGTTGTTTCTTACTTACCATCAATTCCACTTCTCAATAGCAGCTAAATATTTAATGTCAAGATTGTCTTCTATTAAGAGAGCAAAGTTGTAGCATTCTTACTTTTGCATTTTTTAGTTTAAACTGTATTCAGTGATTTATCTTTATAAAACTATGATTAGTTTTCAGGAACCATTATAAATCAGAGCATCTCTATACTGCCCCCATATGGGAATATATGAAAACAGTACAAAATGCAGTTCCCTTAAAGAAATAACATAGCACATTCTCTTTTCTCTGCACACATGTAGCTCATTAAAATTAGGGGTTACATTTGCACCTCACAGCAAACACATTATTCTCCATTTCATTACAAGTCAATGGGATTTGTGCTTCTAAAGTATTTGGACACATTAAAATCGCACCACCCTCAGTTCTTGTAAAACTTGCATAGTTATAGTAAGAATTTAATCTCCAGAATAATGGCCACCAAAATACTTTATTTCTGACCATCAAATGCATAAGAGAAAAAATGCCACCCTGACAACTTTAATATAAAGTTTCTTTCTGATTTATTCTTGTATACTGTCATGTTTGTCATATTGTGTTCTTGTACTCATTCCAGAACTACAACAGTATAAAAGTAAAGTCTAATGAAGTTTTGAACATTTTAATGTTTGTTTTGATTCTATGAATACTCAAACCAAGCCATACAAATACAGATGTCATTTATAAATATTGTAGTGACATACAACTTTTACAATCATAAATAGCAGTTACAAACAAATTATAGTTTACCTGAGAACATTTGAGTCCACATTCTTCAATCCTGGGGATTATCTGGCAGTCAGAAGCCCCCAGAATTATTACAAGAAGAATCTGAGTATCAACTGATAGCATCTTAAATTGAAAAAAGAAACACACACACCCTTTGATTTATCCTTTAGAAATAAACCTTCTACTCTGAGAAGTCTTTCTCTCATGCCAAAACTTAAACACCCTGATATGAATTAGTCCCACCCACAGTACCTCTGAGCTAAGCTCCTCCTACAAGTCAACATTTCAAAGCTTTTTTTTTCCAATTAATGAAATATGCTGGTCTGTGAAGCAGGCTTGACTCACAATTATAAATGTATGTTCCTTAGTGAAAACTAGGGAAGTACAGTGTCATATCTGGATAATCACATCAAACACCTTCCTCCTGGATTCCAGTATCTTACATTTGAATGAGTCTTGGCAAACTTGTTCCTTGTAGAATGTGTGTGTAAGTAATAAGATACTCCTTAAAATTAAGAACTCACATCAGCTGACAGACAGAATGTGGGAAGATACCATGCAGGGTCACTGCTAATGCAATGCCATCCTTGACCTGCAACACTCTGGCTCTTCTATTCCTCAGTTTTCCATGAGCAGAGATTTCCAGTGTGTAGAAATCAGAGAAAACAGGTAGTTAGGCAATCCCTTCAATAGTCTGATTCCTCAAGTGATGTAGCACAATGGAGCAATAGCATCACAAGATTGATTCTTGCTTCCCTTCAGTAGGAGAGACAAGCCTTTTTTCCACATAGAAATGCGAGCTTTGAATTTATTTTAAGAACTATTTGACCCTTGTTAAAACCCCTTTGTTCTACCCTTTGTGATCAACATTTCAGGTTTTACACAAAATTAGGAAGTTCACCTCTTTTCCCAACTCTGAAAGCAGACCTTAGGTGACTCACAATGCCTAAATATTGTTTCAGTTTAACAAAGGGTGCAGGAACGCCTTTCTAGATACTGCCCTGCAGTGAGACTAACCTGCACCACTCTAGTGGGAGCTCGAGAAAGTCTTGTGCCAAAGATTGGAGTGGTGCCTCACTTTTGCTCCTCAGTGCACAGGGAGGACCCTCCACTATTACACCTGTAGATGGGGTACTGTGTTCACACCCTGGCACAGCTGGTTAGCTCCAGAGCAGCAGAATGCTGTCAGTCAAAGCACATTCATTGCACCTTAATGTTGGAGTTAGGCTTGCTGTGCTGGGGTGTCAGATCTGCCTGCAGCTGTCTCCCCCAGGACTTGAACTTCCTAGGGAATGCTGACAAAAGGCTGGCTTGGGAGACCATCTATTTAGGAAAGCACATCATGTCCCCCACCTCATGAGGCTGCTACATGCTGGACTGCTGCTTCATCATGGAGACCTTTTACCCATTCTCTATGATCTTCCTCTTGCCTGCCCAATGCTTCCTCTTCTTGCGTGGCTCTCGTTATTTATATTATCTCCCTTCCAAGACCTGGCACCCTTGGCTCTTTCTTTTGGTAACTTTCCACCTCTCTCCTTTTCCTCCACCTCTTCAGAAAAAGGAAGACACATTTTTCCCTTTGAATCAGTGGTTCTTACAGATAATCATTGTGATCAAAGCACAATCATTAAATATTAAGTCCCTTCTTGTTGTCCTCAATGTGACATGTGCCTGTTGTGAAGTGTGGATCTTATGAAGTATGTTGTGAAGTGGTAGATCTGCATACAGGTTTTTCACAATACAAACATCTTATCAAGCATTACATAATATCATTCAGAATTCCTAAGCTGTACAAAGCCCCCTACTTGTCACAGCCCTTGATAAACACAAATTAGGTTTTACATGTAATATACATGATGCTCTGATGGTATTGTATTGACAATGTGCATTTATTAGAAAATCCATGGGCAATGGATTATCCATTTATAAATGTTCTATGATTTTCATTACCAAGGGTACGTCTAGACTACAGGGTTTTGTCGACAGAAGTTTTGTCGACAGATACTGTCAACAAAGAGCGTCTAGACTACATTCAGTTCTGTCGACAAAGCAACTTGCTTTGTTGACAAAACCCTGTAGTCTAGACACAACCCTACATGCAATAACACCTTCTGTCGACAGAACTCTGTCAACAGAAGGCGTTATGCCTCGTAAAATGAGGTTTACCAGCATCGACAAAACTGCTGAGTTCTGTCGACGTTATGTCGACAGAACTCAGCGGTAGTGTAGACGCAGGTATAGTTTTGTCGACAAAAGTCCACTTTTGTTGACAAAACTCTGTAGTCTAGACACACCCTATGTGAGAAGAAACTGTCAGAGAGATCTCTTCCTGAACCAATCTTATGGGTATGAGCTTTCTTCCCTTTGTTTTGCTAACAGGCTTATACTTTTGCACTTACAAGTGTATTCATATTTCAAATTAGACAACAGCATGTCCATCAATAAAAACACTCTTGCAGAACTGACAATACACCAGAAATATTCTGGGTACAATGCAGAGCTTGCAGCCCATGTGCAGTGGGAGCTAGGGATGTAAATAGTGTAGCTGATTAACCGATTAACCAATAAACAAAAGCTTATAGGATAATGCTATAAACTACATGCATTTGCCTCTCCCCCTTGCAAGTAAATTTTTTAGCAGGTCTGGCCTGCAGCGTGGGTCAGTACTGGCTTGCATTGGATCCTGCTGCGGCTCTGCATTTCAATTATATTAGAAGCCAGGGGGCAGGCAGCCTAGCTCAGTTCCAGCTTGCACCACGTCCAGGAGCTCAGCCTCTCCTCTCCTCTCTCCCCCTTCCCCCTCCCCAGAAAGGGGCTGTATCAGAGGCAGCAGCACAATGACACGCAGCTGGTCCATGAGGAGAGCTGTTTTTTAAACTGGCCCCCCTCACAGACCAGCTCCCACCTAGCACCCCCTGCTGTTGCCTCTGCTAGAGAAGCAGCAGTGCGGCGTGGCAGAGGGCTCCTCAGGAGTGGGACCAGAGAGCACTGGCTTCTGGCCCCACCTCTAGGGACTATAGAATAGTTGAGTAACCAATAAGAATTTATGAGGTGAATCGACTATTCAATTAACTGATATTTAACATCCCTAATGGGATCTAAGGTGTTTTTCAGCCACCTTTGTGCTCTTCCAATCCCAGACTGTTTTGTGGGATGGAGACTCCCCAACAGGGTTCCCTCTAATCTGCGTGCTTGCATGGACACACAGAAAAAATTTCCAGCCTGCCCACCTCCTATGCAGAGCCATGAGCTATGTAGTAGGCAGCCGGAGGCTGCTCCAGCGGCTGGGGCCAGGGCCAGATCTGCCATGTGGGAGTCCAAGCAGGAGAGCAGCAGGGCAGGTACTGAGGCAGTGGGGCCAAGGACTGTGGGGGCACAGCACAGAAGCCGGTCAGGTGGGGGGCAAAGGCACCAGTCATCTGTGGTGGTGGAAGGTACCAGGTGCAGGTAAATTCCAAAGGGGGAGCCGAGGATGGGGTGCGGAGTCAGACACAGGTCTCTTGGCGATGGATGGGGGAGGACAGGTGAGATGTGGGGCTGTGCACAGGTCTCTGGACAGTGATGATTGGGCTGTGGGCTCTATGCCTAGGTACTGGCTGTTTGTGCTTTGGGGACAAATAGCATGGCCCTGGCATGTATACTGGTGGCATATGGGGGTCAGATTGCAAGGCTGGGCACAACTACAGAGTAGGCAGTTAGACAGGCCTACATAGGTACCAGTTGGCTGAGTGGGGCCCTGATGGGGGTACAAGCAGTGGGGTACGCACAGTGTGTGTTGTGGGCAGGGGCCAGCAAGCTGGATGGTTTTCGGGCGGGAGGGTGCATAACAATTTCATATATATATAAATACACACACACACATACATACATACATACATACACACAAAATGGTGGGTGCCACAGTGGCAAACATCCGAACAAGTGCACATGATGTCCTGGGAAGCTGTGATCATGAGATGGTAGATTTCAGGATCCTGACCAAAGGAAGAAAGAAGAGTAGCAAAATACACACCCTGTACTTCAGAAGAGCAGACTTTGACTCCTTCAGAGAACTGATGGGCAGGATCCCCTGGGATGCTAACATGAAGGAGAAAGGAGTCCAGGACAGCTGGCAGTATTTTAAAGAAGCCTTATTAAAGGCTGTCATGATCACAAGGGTTAGCCATCAGCCTAGTAACTAAGGGTATGTCTACACTACAGCGCTAATTCGAACTAACTTAGTTTGAATTAGTTAATTCGAACTAAGCTAATTCGAATTAGCGCAACTAGACTTAAAAACTAGTTCGAATTAGTGTTTTGCTAATTCAAACTAGCATGTCCACACAGAGTGGACCCTGAACAGAGGTTAAGGATGGCCGGAAGCAGTGCCGGCAGGGCATCAGATTAGGACTTAGAGCGTGGAGCTGCTGTCTCAGGCTAGCCGAGGGCTGTGCTTAAAGGGACCCGACCCCCACCCCGGACAGACAGTTCTCAGGGTTCCCCGCTTGAAAAGCAGTCCTGGCTTGGAGTGCCCTGAGTGCCTACACACGGAACATCACAGCACTCGGCCATCAGCCCGGCTGCACTTGCCACAGGTTGCCATCCGGGGGGAGGAGGCAATCGGGGGGCTGCAGGAGAACTTCCACCCCGAGAAGCCTGCAGAGCCAGCCCAGTCCTCCCCATCGGGGGCGCGTACCCCATTCCTCCCTCACCTCCTTCTACTTACCCTTCCCTAGCCCCCCTTCCTGATGTACAAAATAAAGAAAATGTGTGTTCAAAAATAGAATCTCTCTTTATTGAACAAAACTGGAGGAGACTGGGAAAAAGAGGTGGGAGAGGGGAAGAGAGAGGCTGGGAGAGAGGAGGGCAACTAAAATGATCAGGGGTTGGGAACGGGTCCCATATGAAGAGAGGCAAAAGAGACTGTGACTTTTCAGCTTAGAGAAGAGGAGACGGAGGGGGGATATGATAGAGGTCTATAAAAGCAACAGTGGTGTGGAGAGGGTGCATAAAGAAAAGTTCTCCATTAGTTCCCAAAATAGAAGGACTAGAGGACACCAAAGGAAAGGAATGGGTAGCAGGCTTCAAACTAGTAACAGAAAGTCCTTCTTCACAAAGCAAAGAGTCAACCTGTGGAACTCCTTGCTGCAGGAGGCTGTGAAGGCTAGAACTAGAACAGAGTTTAAAGAGAAGTTAGATCAAGTCATGGAGGTTGGGTCCATAGAGTGCTATTAACCAGGGGGTAGAAATGGTGTCCCTGCCCAAAGTTTGTGGAAGGCTGGAGATGGATGGCACGAGACAAATGGCTTGGTCACTGTCTTTGGTCCATCCCCTTCAGGGTACCTAGGGTTGGCTGCTGTTGGCAGACAGGCTACTGGACTAGATGGATCTTTGGTCTGACCTAGGACGGCCATTCTAAGCTCAGGGCTCAGGGTCGGGGGTCTCAGTGGACCACCTTGATTTTCATGCCAACCTGCTCCTGGGTGGCCAGGCTGGCAGCTCTCCTGCCCTAGACGGCCACTTTCCTGTGCCTAGTACGGAGTTCGTGGACAAGGTCCACGATGTCTGCACTAGACCAGGTGGGTGCCCGCCTCCTGCAGTCCTGGCCAGGCTCCCGAGAGCCACCAGCCTGGTCCCGGGAAGAGGCGGAGGGCTGGGGGGCATCGGGTGGCTGGCTCATGGCGTGCCAGGTGCAGGATCTGCTGGCTGGGTGCTGGCAGGCTTGCACCTGGCACGGGCACCGTAGCCAGCCCGTGCCCCTTTAAGGGCTCCGGGGCCGGGAGGGGGGCATACGAGTTTCCCTGGTGGTGTCCAGAGTGGCTACCAAGGAAAGCTGGGGAGGACTAGCCTCCCACTAGTTCGAATTAAGGGGCTACACAGCCCTTAATTCGAACTAGTAAGTTCGAACTAGGCTTAGTCCTCGTAAAATGAGGTTTACCTAGTTCGAACTAAGCGCTCCACTAGTTCGAACTAGCGGAGCGCTAGTGTAGCGCCTATCAAAATTAATTCGAACTAACGTCCGTTAGTTCGAATTAACTTTGTAGTGTAGACATACCCTAAGTTGTTAACCTTATCTAAGTCAGGTAGATTCAGCCAATAGGAATGTAGGTAGGAATTTCAAACTGGGACAAAGGAATTTTTGGTTTCTCCCTCCTTTGTCCTGGGCAGTTTCTCCTGGCCCAGGGTGGGTTTCTCCTCCATGAGTATATTACTATGTTACTTTTCCATCTAGTCATTATGTTTGCAACAGGAATATTGTACTGATAATAAAAGTTCTTTCTCTTTTCTTTTCTTAACCTGGCATTGGTTAATTTTTATGTCCTGGTTTGTACTTTAGGGGTGAGATTTCCCAAGTGATCTTTCCCCTGATTTTCTTATCAATACTTGGGTGGTGGCACCAGGATTTTATCCCCAAAATCTAGGTTATTAAGATTTTGGAGGGAAGTTTTATACCAAAGCCTGGTAGATAAGGTTTTTGGGGTACTTTTGTTGGCCCTCACTCCTCCATTTATTGTGCCAGGCTGGGGAAGGAGCCATGACAAAGGCACAGGAAGAAACAATCCTGATGCGCAGCAAGAAAAGTAACTATGGTAGGCGACCAGATTGGCTTACCAGGGACATCCATGGTGAGCTAAAACACAAAAAGGAAGCTTACAAGAAGTGGAAACCTGGACTGATGACTAGGGAGGAGTATAAATATATAGCTTGAGAATGCAGGAGAGTTATCAGAAAGGCAAAAGTGCAATTGGAATTGCAGTTGGCAAGGGATGTCAAGGGTAATAAGAAAGGTTTCTACAGGCACGCTAGCAATAAGAAGCTGATCAGAGAGAGTGTGGGGCCCTTACTGGATGAGGGAGGTAACCTAGTGACAGATGATGTGGGAAAAGCTGAAGTACTCAATGCTTTCTTTGCCTCTGTCTTCACAGACAAGGTCAGCTCCTACACAAATGCACTAGACAATGTAGTATGGGAAGGAGGTGGACAGCCCTTGGTGGGCAAAGAACAAGTTAGGAACTATTTAGAAAAGCTAAACATACACAAATTCATGGGCCCAGATTTAATGCATCCAACTCTACTGAGAGAGTTGGCAAATGTCATTGCGAAGCCTTTGGCCATTATCCTTGAAAACTCGTGGAGATTGGGAGAGATCACGGATGATTGGAAAAAGGCAAATGTAGTGCCCATCTTTTAAAAAGAGAAGAAGGACAATCCAGGGAACTATAGGGTGTGTCTAGACTACCTAGTTTTGTCGACAAAAGTGGACTTTTGTCGACAAAACTATACCAGCGTCTACACTACCGCTGAGTTCTGTCGACATAACGTCGACAGAACTCAGCAGTTTTGTCGACGCTGGTAAACCTCATTTTACGAGGCATAACACCTTCTGTTGACAGAACTCTGTCGACAGAAGGTGTTATTGCCTGTAACATTGCGTCCAGACTACGGAGTTCTGTCGACAAAGCAGCTTGCTTTGTCGACAGAACTCAATGTGTCTGGACGCTCTTTGTCGACGGAAGTTTTGTCGACAGTATCTGTCGACAAAACTTCCGTCGACAAAACGCGGTAGTCTAGACGTAAAGAACAAGTTAGGAACTATTTAGAAAAGCTAAACATACACAAATTCATGGGCCCAGATTTAATGCATCCAACTCTACTGAGAGAGTTGGCAAATGTCATTGCGAAGCCTTTGGCCATTATCCTTGAAAACTCGTGGAGATTGGGAGAGATCACGGATGATTGGAAAAAGGCAAATGTAGTGCCCATCTTTTAAAAAGAGAAGAAGGACAATCCAGGGAACTATAGGGTGTGTCTAGACTACCTAGTTTTGTCGACAAAAGTGGACTTTTGTCGACAAAACTATACCAGCATCTACACTACCGCTGAGTTCTGTCGACATAACGTCGACAGAACTCAGCAGTTTTGTCGACGCTGGTAAACCTCATTTTACGAGGCAATAACACAGAACTCTGTCGACAGAAGGTGTTATTGCCTGTAACATTGCGTCCAGACTACGGAGTTCTGTCGACAAAGCAGCTTGCTTTGTCAACAGAACTCAATGTGTCTGGACGCTCTTTGTCGACGGAAGTTTTGTCGACAGTATCTGTCGACAAAACTTCCGTCGACAAAACGCGGTAGTCTAGACGTACCCATAGACAGTCAGCCTTACCTCAGTCCCCAGAAAAATCATGGAGGGGATCCTCAAGGAATCCATTTTGAAGCACTTGGAAGAGGGGAAAGTGATCAGGAATAGTCAACATGGATTCATGACGGGCAAGTCGTGCCTGACCAATCTGATTAGTTCTATTAGTTCTGGCTCTGTGGACATGGGAAAGTCAGTGGATGTGATATACCTTGACTTTAGCAAAGCTTTTGATACAGTCTCCCACAATATTCTTGCCAGCAAGTTAAGGGAGTATGGATTGGATAAATGGACTGTAAGATGGATAGAAACTGGCTAGACTATCGGGCCCAATGGGTAGTGAACAGTGGCTCGATGTCAGCTTGGAGGTCAGTTTCTAGCGGAGTACCCCAAGGATCAGTTCTTGGACCAGTTTTGTTCAACATCTTTATTAATGATCTGGATGAGAGGATGGATTGTGCCCTCAGCAAGTTTGCAGATAACGCTAAGCTAGGGGAAGAGATAGATAGCTGGAGGGCAGGGATAGGGTCCAGAGTGAACTGGACAGATTAGAGGATTGGGCCAAAAGAAATCTGATGAGGTTCAACAAGGACAAGTGCAGAGTCCTTCACTTGGGACGGAAGAATCCCAAGCATTGTTACAGGCTGGGGACTGAATGGCTAAGTAGCAGTTCAGCAGAAAAGGACCTGAGGATTATAGTGGATGAGAAGCTGGATGTGAGTCAACAGTGTGCCCTTTTAGCCAAGAAGGCTAATGGCATATTAGGGTGCATTAGGAAGAGCATTGCCTGCAGATCCAGAGAAGTGATTATTCCCCTTTATTCAGCTCTGGTGAGGCCACATCTGGAATATTGTTAATTCAGTCAGGGAGGATGAGGCCCACTTCTAGCAGCTGATCTGGAGGTGTGAATACCAAGTGTGTCTACATTACACACTTCACTTCTCTACAGAGGAAAAAGGACTGTAAACCGGCTAAAATCCTACCTGCCACATGGGGCCACAACAGTGGTACCCCTAACTCACCCAGCAATATTGTCAATCTATCCAACTACACACTCAGCCCAGCAGAAGAGTCTGTCCTATCTCAAGGACTCTCTTTTTGCCCCGCCACCCCCACAAACATGATACAGTTCTGCAGTGATCTGGAAGCCTACTTTCGCCGTCTCCGACTCAAAGAATACTTTCAATACAACACTGAACAGCGCACTGACACACAGATACCCTCCCACCAAACAGCACAAGAAGAAGAACTCCACATGGACTCCTCCTGAGGGTCGAAATGACCTATACATAGAATACTTCCACCAATGTGCACAGGCAGAAATTGTGGAAAAACAGCATCACTTGCTTCATAACCGAGTCATGCAGAACGCAATGCCATCCACAGCCTCCGGAACAACTCTGACATTATAATCAAAGAGGCTGATAAAGGAGGTGCTGTTGTCATCATGAACAGGCCTGACTACCTAAAGGAGGCTGCCAGACAACTCTCCAATACCAAATTCTACAGGTCACTTCCCTCAGATCCCACTAAGGAATACACTAAGAAACTGCACCATCTGCTCAGGACACTCCCTACACAAGCACAGGAACAAATCAACATATCATTAGAGCCCCAACTGGGGTTATTCTATCTACTACCCAAGATCCACAAACCTGGAAATCTTGGACGCCCCATCATCTCAGGCATTGGTACTCTCACTGAAGGACTGTCTGGATATGTGGACTCTCTACTCAGACCCTATGTCACCAGCACTCCCAGCTATCTCCATGACACCACTGATTTCCTGAGAAAACTACAATGCATTGGTGATCTTCCAGAAAACACCATCCTAGCCACCATGGATGCAGAAGCTCTCTACACAAACATCCCCCACATAGATGGAATACAAGCTGTCAGGAACAGTATCCCTGATGATGTCACAGCACAACTGGTGGCTGAGCTCTCTGACTTTATCCTCACACACAATTATTTCAGATTTGGTGACAATATATACCTCCAGACCAGTGGCACCACTATGGGCACTCGCAGGGCCCCACAATATGCCAACAATTTTTATGGCTCATCTAGAATAACGCTTCCTCAGCTCTCGTCTACTAACGCCCCTTCTCTACCTACACTACATTGATGACATCTTCGTCATCTGGATCCATGGGAAAGAAACTCTGGAAGAATTCCACCACGATTTCAACAGCTTTTACCTCACCATCAACCTCATCCTCGACCAATCTACATGGGAGGTCCACTTCCTGGACACCACTGTGCAAATAATTGATGGCCATATAAACGCCGCCCTATAAAGAAAACCTACCAACTGCTATGCCTACCTTCATGCCTCCAGCTTCCATACCAGACACACCACACGATCCATAGTCTACAGCCAAGCACTGAGGTACAACTGCATTTCCTCCAATCCCTCAGACAGAGACCAATGGCTACAAGAGCTTCACCAAGCATTCTTGAAACTACGATACCCATACGAGGAAGTAAGGAAACAGATTAATAGAGTCAGACGTGTACCCAGAAGCTTCCTACTCTGGGACAAGCCCAAGAAAGAAACCAAACAGAACACCACTGGCCATCACCTACAGTCCTCAGCTAAAACCTCTCCAATGCATCATCAGTGATCTACAATCCAACCTGGACAATGATCCCTCACTTTCACAGGCCTTGGGAGGTGAAGTCCTTGCCCACAGACAACCCGCCAACCTGAAGCATATTCTCACCAGCAAATATACACTGCACTACTAACTCTAACTCAGGAACCAATCCATGCAACAAACCTCAGTGCTAACTCTGCCCACATATCTACACCAGCAACACCATCACAGGACCTAACCAGATCAGCCATACCATCAGTGGTTCATTCACCTGCACATATACCAATGTAATATACGCCATCATGTGCCAACAATGCCACTCTGCTATATACATCGGCCAAACTGGACAATCCCTATGTAAAAGAATAAATGGACACAAATCAGATATTAGGAATGGCAACATACAAAAACCTGCAGAAGAACACTTCAATCTCTCTGGACACACAATAGCAGATCTAAAGGTAGCCATCCAGCAGCAAAAAAACTTCAAGACCAGACTTCAAAAAGAAACTGCTGAGCTACAGTTCATCTGCAAGTTTGACACCATCAGCTCAGGATTAAACAAAGACTGTGAATGGCTAGCTATCTACAAAAGCAGCTTCTCCTCTCTTGGTATTCACACCTCTAGATCAGCTGCTAGAAGTGGGCCTCATCCTCCCTGACTGAATTAACCTCATTATCTCTAGCCTGATTCTGGCCTGCATATTTATACCTGCCTCTGGAAATTTCCACTACATGCATCTGACGAAGTGGGTCTTTGCCCACGAAAACTTATGCTCCAATACATCTGTTAGTCTATAAGGTGCTATAGGACTCCTTGTTGCTTTTGCAGATCCAGACTAACATGGCTACCCCTCTGATATCTGGAATATTGTGTCCAGTTCTGGGCCCCCCACTATAGAAAGGTTGTGGATGCATTGGAGAGGGTCCAGCGGAGGGCGATCAAAATGATTAGGGGGCTGGAGCACCTGACTTATGAGGAGAGACTGAGGGATTTGGGTTTGTTTAATCTGCAGAAGAGAAGAGTGAGGGGGGATTTGACAGCAGCCTTCAACTTCCTGAAGGGATGTTCCAAAGAGAATGGAGAAAGGTTGTTCACAGTAGTGATGGATGGCAGAACAAGGAGCAACGGTCTCAAGTTACAGCAGGGGAGGTCTAGGTTAATATTAGGAAAAACTATTTCACTAGCAGGGTGGTGAAGCACTGGAATGGGTTACCTAGGGAGGTGGTGGAATCTCCATACCTAGAGGTTTTTAAGTCTCGGCTTGACAAAGCCCTGGCTGGGTTGATTTAGTTGGGATTGGTCCTGCCTTGGGCAGGGGGCTGGACTTGATGACTTTCTGAGGTCTCTTCCAGCTCTATGATTCTATGATTCTAATATTGGTGCACAAGACAAAACTCACTCTACTCATGGATGGAAAATCTTAGAGGGAACACTGCTCACCAGCATAGCTTAAATATTCCTAGGAGATTGTCTAAATTACAGCAGTACCCCAGAGCTATCCTTTGATCCATTGCACTGTCTGGAACTTTTGCAGCACCATGTGCTATAGTTGACCCCAGCAGCCTACCCCAGCTCCCAAACCAGGATTTGCAAATCAGAAGGCAGCCTTACACAGAGCCCATGCTGGGGAAATCTTTCCTGGCTCGATATGTGGCTTTTAGGGCCCCTTTATGTCACTCCACCCTTTTATACAGTGTAAAAGGGGCTTAAGTGGAGTGTGATCATCTATCCCCAAATAAGGGCACACCATGCTACACAGCAGGTAGTTTTGGTGCACATTTTAATCCTAGTCATCTGACCCCCATCTTGTATCATGGTAATTCAGTGGTCACCAACCAGTAGATCGGGATCTACTGGTAGATCCTGGAGCCTCTGGCAGGGGATCCTGACTGGTGTGGCCAAGAGGCTATCAAGTGCTGGCACTTCAGCTGCCCATCCTCACACTGCTGCGCATCTCCTGCCCTTTGCCTTGGAACTGCCCCTTCCCCTGGGGAGCCTCCTGCTTTCTGCGCTGGGCAGGGAAGAGAGAGGAGGATGCTGATGTCAAGGTGCCCCCTCTCACTCTGTGTCCTTTCTCCGCGGAGCAGAGAGGGGGCACAACAGGACTTGAGATAGAGAAAATTTGCTGGTTGCTTTTAAGAGTGCTGTAGGGCCAGGGCAGGGGTGAGCCTGCCTTAGCCCCACTGCACCACCACCCAGGAGCCACCTGAGATAGGTGGAGCCCTGCTGGAGCCCCCAGCTTGAACTCTTGCCTCAGTCATTAACCCCCTCCTGCACTCCAAGCATCCCTGCATCCAAACACTGTCCCAGAGCCTGCACCTAGAACCCCCCTTCTACATCCCAACTGCTTGCCCAAGAGCAGCTCAGAGCCCCTCTCACACTCCAGATCCCTTAATCCAAGACCAGAGCCTGCACCCCAACCCTCTGCCCTAGCCTGATGAAAGTGAGGGAGAATGGGTAAGAGAGGGAGGATGGAGAAGGACTTCAGAGAAGGGACAGGAGGGAGGCGGGACAAGGGTATTTATATTTGAGGTAGATCTTGGACTGCACTTAAATTCAAAAAGTGATCTCGTGCTTAAAAAGGTTGGAGACCACTGTGGTAGTTGATCATTGACATACTACACTCTTTACTGGGATTCAAGATTACCATTCTCATATTTATTAATGAAATCTATTGCATGTCTCTTCTGATATCAGGTGACCTTAAAAGATGTCTGTACTTGGTAAAAGTGGGATCTTTCACAGACTCAAATTAGGGTTATCAGATGATTTGCTTGGTCTTGGACATTTTTATAGCATTTCTTATGCATAACATCTTTTCTCTCTGAAGTCCCACTCACTATCTGCTATTTTTATAGCAAATGCAAGTTGTTTTAATGAAAGAATATGATTTAATTTATCATCTCGTATTCCCCTCTCCCAGTGCTTGCTTTTTTCATGAAAAGAGTGAGAACATAAGAATAGCTATACTGGATCAGACCAAAGGTCCATCAAGCCCCGTGTCCTGTCTCCTGACAGTGGCTACCACCAAGTGCTCCAAAGGGTGAATCTGGCACCTTAATAGTTTGGGAAGGAAAAAGAAAAATCTCTTGATGAGGTCAGCACATCAAGGGCTTTCTGAGCCTACCCCCACATTCTCTGTCTCAGATAGTTAACTGAAACAGATGTATTCAGTTACTTGCAACTTGATCCTAAGTGCAGGAACGGTCATTGGAATCAGAATGTTCTGACCTTGCTGGTTGACAGGAATAAAACTTCCTGTAATGCTGTCCTATGTCACAACTGGAGCCAGTTAATAAAGATCAGTCTCACTTAAGTGTGATTACCCTTTTTACTCAAACAAGAAATTACCACAAAAAACACTGGGCCTATAGTTAGGGGTAGTGGTGAAATCAACTCCTCCTGACTTTCAAAACTAGATTGAACAAAGTGCCAGAAAATGTACTAGAATAAAATCCCCTGAAGTAACATCAAGATGAATTGGCTGTTATAACAGGCAGTTTCTATCACTAGGATTTCTTTCAGTCTGATTCCATCATACTCTTTGTAGCTGGAGTCAGCTTACCTTAAGCCGAGCTTGGTGGCATCACCACAGCGGGAGGCCAATAGGAGAAAACACTCCAACCAGTTTCCCTTAATCCTCACAACTGCAAGGAACACAGGTCCCATCCAGATCTGCCCTCAGTATTCAATTGACATGTCTTAACTAAACCTGCTAAATCGAATGCCAGAAGGTCAATCTCCGGTGCAGCAAGTGAAGATGTGCCCATAGAACCTTGATAGAAATGTAGCCGTGTTAGTCTCGGGTAGTTGAAGCAAAATGCAGGACAATGTAGCACTTTAAAGACTAACAACCTAGTTCTGATTTTAAGCCCATTGAAGATGTAGAAGCTATTTCTGATTTTAAATCCATTCCAGGTAGCTGAGTACCTTATTAGGAACTCTGCACTGGCTGTTCCTGACAAAATGGGAATGGGATTCTGGTAGGTATTGTACAGTGACTCCAATACGTGCCCCGAGGAATCCCCAAAATGCTCAAATATGGCGTGGGTTCTTTCCTGACTGACAAATGGAACAGATGTCTGTCAGCTAGAGATCTTTAAGTGACCATCATTGGAAGATGTTTCCCAGATCCCCAAAAAGGTCCATTCCTTGGCCAATCCAGGAAGAAAAACTATTAATATATAATCATTTTGCCACTAACTGTCTTCACATTAGTGTCAGAGAAATAAAACAGTAGGTTTAACTGGTTCATCTTGGCTGATATGGGGTGATATCCTGAGAATATATTTTGTAAAAAAGCACTGACTATAAGCATATCTGGGTATGTCTCCAAGAAAATGATATCACAATGTGTTTGGGGTTTTTTAAATTACATAGTGTGCCACTGGATAGGTTGGCAATCTCTTTCACTCCTATACAGTGACAAGAGTTTTTACCGTTGATGAAACTCTTGTTTGTAAGATAACCATCAAACAGGGTATGGCAGATACAATAACAGAGGGTATGTCTACACTACCCTTCTAATTCGAAATAGGAGGGTAATGTAGTCATACCGCAATTGCAAATGAAGCCCGGGATTTGAATTTCCCGGGCTTCATTTGCATAAAGCCTGCCGGCGCCATTTTTAAATGCCGGCAGTTCGAACCCCGTGCCGCGCGGCTACACGCGGCACGGAGTAGCTAGTTCGGATTAGGCTTCCTAATCCGAACTAGCTGTACTCCTCATTCCACGAGGAGTACAGCTAGTTCGGATTAGGAAGCCTAATCCGAACTAGCTACTCCGTGCCGCGTGTAGCCGCGCGGCACGGGGTTCGAACTGCCGGCATTTAAAAATGGCGCCGGCCGGCTTTATGCAAATGAAGCCCGGGAAATTCAAATCCCGGGCTTCATTTGCAATTGCGGTATGACTACATTACCCTCCTATTTCGAATTAGGAGGGTAGTGTAGACATACCCAGAGGGGGTATTGTATGACATAAAAAGAGATTTCACTGTATTTCTATGAATGTTTCACACAGTTGTGTCCAGGATATTGGCCACAGAGCTGCTGTAACCGTAAACTTTGTTATTTGGCTTCTGTGTAATCAGTCACCTATGTATCCATAGTTTACAAAAAATCTCCAACTCTTGCAGCCAAGGGCCTTTAAATATTATCTTTGAGTTATTCATCGCAAATAATTTTTCTTCAACATCTGCTCATGCAAGGCTTGTACAGTTCTATTTTTGTTTAAAAAACACTTTTCATAAACTGGAGTACTGAGAATGGAATCATAAGTTTTCAGGGAAAACATTGCTATGAAGAACTATCTTATTGCCTGTCACCTTCTTTTCAGAGGTAGAGCAAAACATAGGTAAATATGAACTTCCTTGCAGTACTGTTGCACAAAAAGAGCTGCAGTGTTTACAGGTTTTCTCCAACTGGAAAGTGTCTCCACAAACTAAGCATGGAGTCTTCTTGATGTTGTTCTGCAAACCTTAAAAAAAAAAGCAGTCATTAATGAAACCACATTCAGCTGAAGACCATATTTTAAAAATCCTTGTTATGCAAAATCACAATAACCTCTTCAAAAATTGCTGTCAGTAAAACAGGGCTACATGGTAACTCTACACCTCACGTATGCATGCAAACTCTGTTAATACATGAAAAGGATGGTGTATATAGCACAAACAGACCTTTTTTTAATTGTTGGATGTGTGTGTAAGCCTTTAGGCAAGAGATTTCAGGTGTCAGTGAAATATGCTCTTTCATTCCAACATTTGGCAAACTGAACACCATGTACTGCATCCTTAAGCTATGTGTTTAAAACACACCTGGCACTATTAGGAAGAGGATCCCTTGTGGGAAATCCCCCAAAAAATGATGATGAGGATACTTAGCATGTATGTAACACTCAATATCTGCAGCATGCGCTACAAACAACTGGAAATTTTCTTTAACTTTTTAATGAATTTAGAACTTATGAAAGTTAGGGTTTGTGGGCCTTTAAACTGAAATCCTCTTCTTATCTATAGAAGAGATGACAGCAGCAGCAGAACCCACTGCCCTGATAATGTATTTTAAAATTGATCTGGAGAACCATAAAAATTCAATATCTATGCTTGCTTAATCTTTAATACCTCTGCCAGTTAGGTTCTTATTCACAGTCCTCAAATAGCCATCAGCCACAATCAGCAGCCACAAATTATGGTTACTACTGACCTGGATTACATGTGAACAAGTGATACAGAGGTGAAAGTTTCTGTATTTCAATACCAAACTCTTGAGCCATCCACAGACAATAGGAGGTTGAAAGAGACTAATCAGCTATTACTAGCAGAAATAATAAGAACTTGTGACCTCAACACAAAAGAAAAATTAGGTAATATTATGGAGAGCATTATAAAAAAAATGTGTTCAATAGGCAGTGGAAATCCAAAAAGCAAATGAACTTGCTTGCTGTATAAGAAAAGCAAATGAAAATAATCTTCAAAGTATGCTATGCCATTGTATTATATATACAAATAGTATGCTCTCATCCATAATACAATGTCTTGTTCTGGTCATTCTGTCTAAAAAAAATAAAACAGCAGAAATGCAGTGGTTTAGAGGTAAGCAACAAAAATTATTAGAGGCATGGAGAGGCTGAAAAAATGTGGGGCTCTTTATTATTAGAGACACAAATAATATTGAATGTGAAACTAATTTATTCAAAAACTTATACCAGAGGTGGAGCTCCAGCCCACAGGCCACATGTGGTTTATCAAGATTAGCAACTTACCGCTGACAGAAGGTTTGTTTACCTGAGCATCCATAGAGCTCCCTCCACAGCTCCCAGGGCCACAATTCACCATTCCTGGCTAATTGGAGCTGCAGGAAGCAGTGGCTTAGTCCATGTCACTTCTCGCAGTTCCTATTGGCCAGGAATAGCAAACCATGGTCACTGGGAGCAGCGAGGCCTGTGGATGCTCAGGGAAACAAACTGTCTCGTGGGCTATGGTCCACCAGGCGCTAATCTTGATGCATCACGAACAGCTCGTGTGCCAGACGTTCCCCACCCCTGATTTATACAGTATATCTAATGTCTACTTTCCTTCTAAAACATACTATTTATGTAATTTATAGCAAAATAATGCTAAACAACAGGTATTACCTGATATTCTGGAAGGCTGAAGTAAAGGCCAGTCCAAGGGATTCACATTTTGAAAGGTAGGGGGTATCTGATTTACTCTGAGGAAGCTTGAATCTGTTACTCCTTTTGCCTTGTTTATATACTGTGCATGTTTCATCTCTGTGATGTCTTGTGTAGGTTGTAAAACTAAGCTCGGAAAATCTATATACCCAGTGGATTTCATGTGTGCATCCCTTACTTTACAACTTTTCCCTGGTGTCTTCTTGAAAGGCTTAGGTAAATTGCAAAAAACAACTTTTTCAATTTTCAAGTTCATGTTTTGCTTGTCATTTACAGTTCCTATTAATTCTCCTTGTTTTTCATGATTGGGGGAGACACACTGAGCTGTACGTTCCATCCTTGTTAAAGTTTCAAGAAAATTAAAATTAGTGATAGGAGCAGCTTTCTGCCTTGATCTCTTAATGCCAAATCCTTCTACAAAAAGATCCGTAACATGGAATGGAGGCAGATCCAAAAGAGGCTTGAGAGACACAAAAAAAAAGAAATTAAATTTCTCAACAGAATCATACACTACTAAATTATAAATAAAGATATTACTACTGTTCTGTGGATGAATTCTATTTATAAAATGGGCTCATACAGCAGTTTGTGTGTGATGAAAGCTTCCACAACACTGTGACAAAACTCACATAATTTAGAACTTAGTAAGGCGACTAATTTCCCTGTGCTATTTATTTTTCCACTTTATACAACAGACCTGACCAAGGAAAATGTACAATATTATAATGGAAAACTACTGAGATTTAGGCTTTTACAATAAACTCTGTTTTATGTTTACTTCAGTCTATCAAATTCATCACTCCCGTTTGTCTTTATCGTCCATCTTTTGCACCCTGATTGACACCAACTGTATACTCTCAGTCGGAGTCTCTTTTCTTTTATACTTGTCTCTGTGATGCCCAGCACAATGGGGCACTACCCCTAAACTAGAGTTCCTTGGCAGTAGAGTATTGGAAATAATAAACAACCATCATAGTCAATAAGTTGAAAGAAACTTTTCCACCCAGTTAAAATTTTCCCCATTCAACTCACCGTTCAGAACAAAAAAAGAGAGAAAAGCGTAAGACTTATAGCATTAGGGATGTGAATGCTTTTTGGATAGTCGAGAACACTAGTTGACTACTCGCTTTCCCCTGCCCTGCTGCCTCTATCAGAAAGAAACAGGAAGGCAGAGGAAGAGGATGGGGTGCTTCAAAGCATTAGCACCACATGGATCCAAGGAATAGGTGAACTGTAAGTTTTGGGGAGAAATTCTATACAACTTAATAAAATGGATTGTGTGGTATGTCCGGGATGGAAGCTAAAACCTCTCTAACGCATCATTAGTGATCTACAACCCATCCTGGACAATGATCCCTCACTCTCACAGGCCTGGGAAGCAGACCAGTCGTCGCCCACAGACAACCCGCCAACCTGAAGCATATTCTCACCAGCAACTATACATTGCATCATAATAACTCTAACTCAGGAACCAATCCATGCAACAAACCTCGGTGCCAACTCTGCCCACATATCTACACCAGCAACACCATCACAGGACCTAACCAGATCAGCCATACCATCACTGGTTCATTCTCCTGCACATCTACTAATGTAATATATGCCATCATGTGCCACCAATGCCCGTCTGCTATATACATCGGCCAAACTGGACAGTCCCTACGTAAAAGAATAAATGGACACAAATCAGATATTAGGAATGGCAACATACAAAAACCTTTAGGGGAACAGTTCAATCTCCCTGGACACACAATTGCAGATCTAAAGGTAGCCATCCTGCAGCAAAAATCTTCAGGAATAGATGTCAAAGAGAAACTGCTGAGCTACAGTTCATCTTCAAGTTTGACACAGTCAACTCAGGATTAAACAAAGACTGTGAATGGCTCGCTAACTACAAAAGCAGCTTCTCCTCTCTTGGAATTCACACCTCCAGATCAGCTACTAGAAGTGGGCCTCATCCTTCCTGATTGGATCCACCTCGTCATCTCTAGCCTGATTCTGGCCTGCATATTTATACCTGCCTCTGGAAATTTCCACTACATGCATCTGACGAAGTGGGTCTTTGCCCATGAAAGCTTATGCTCCAACACTTTGGTTAGTCTGTAAGGTGCCACAGAACTCTTCGCTGCTTCAAAGGCAGAGGTGCCCTTATCGACTAATCGAATAATCAATGCAAATTGCATCGACTATTCGATTAACCGATTAATCTAAATGTAACATCCTTATATAACATGCCCTGTAGGCTGAAATTAAGCATGTCAGACTATACCCAGGACTAGCCCCAGGGAATGCCCTGCTCCAAACACAGTCCTCAGCCTTAGAGATTGTCAGCTTGCCCATCCCAACTGATCTCTATTTTTTGGTTAAAATGCAATTTCCACACACAAGACTTACAAAAGCCATACAAGAAATTTTAACAGCTCAAAATTAACACCTTGAACTGTAACTGGCAACATACAAAACTAGCATGAGTGTAATATTGCTTCCTGGAAGATAATGTTAAAAAAACAGGTATGCAGTTTTTTTACATGAGAGGGCAGGAGTAGGATGCCAGAGGCTCAAACAGAGCTTGCATGAGAGTGCTCAGACTGTGCTCAAGTGCCACAAAAAAGCCAATTCATTACAGAAAGATGGAGACAAAAGATTTATCTCAAGAATGTCACCATTATGTAGAATTATTCATACCTGCCTCCAAAGAAGTTCAAATTTTCCAGTGTCCCAGTTTTTGTCATGCTTCTTCTCAGTAACTATTTTAATTGTGTCTTCTTGTACCTTTGCACATAGCTCTGCTGTGACCGGTGTAGAAGGGAACATTGTTGGGCTAGTATTGATTTCAATCAACCATGGTTTAAAGTCTTCTCCAAGAATAAAGTCTGCCCCATACAACTCAAAACTGCTCTTCCGGGGTTCAACACTCTCTTGAGCCATTCTCATGGTGTAAGTAATGGCTTTTTTCATGGATGGATAGATAACATTTCGCCATATATTGCCTCGACCTTTCTTTTGTAAGTACTCCTGAAATTTGGTACTTGTCCACATATTGTGCCATGGCAATAGAGGGTTGCGGTCTTCAGCATTTTTGTAATGTTTTTGGATAGAATTATTGCAAAGATGAATGGAGCTGTGAAGAGAATATATCACAATTATAGACAGGCAGCAAATTACATATAATTGTACAATGCTACTCAACTGAAAGCATGCAAAAACATCTTAACTTTAAAACAAATTATCTTCATATTAAAATCCCAGTGTTTTTATTAGTAAACTCATTTTCAGTTTACATAATTAATTCCCCTCTAACGTGAGATGAAAGATGGATTTGTGGTCCAAAAACTGGCCTCGGCCTCAGGAAAACTGGAGGTTCAGGTCTCAGCTCTGTCACACACACTTTGTGTCATGGAGGAAGTAATTTAAGTTATCCATCCCCCAGTTCTTTACCTATAAAATGGAGATAATAATGCTTCTCTATCTCAAAGAGCATTGAGAAAATACATTTGTTAATGGTCATGAGTCATTGTCATGGATGCCATGTAAATTCTCTGATAGTGCATCTGCAATGAGTTAATTTACCACATATCCTGCCATCCCCAATCTCTACTATGGCCCTTTCCAAAAATATGTTCTCATGAATATATTTAACATTTACTCAATTTTATTAAGTTGTATAGAATTTCTCCCCAAAACTTACAGTTCACCTATTACTTTTCTTGAATAGTTGATACACAAACTATAGTATACTAAGGATGTCAATGTGTAGATGACTAACGATTAACTGATTAGTCTAGGCTTATCAGTTAATCATGTTGACCACACACATTTCCCCTGCCCTTGCTGCCTCTGTATCCGAGGAAGCCAGAGCCTGTGAGGAGCCCCCATTCCCATATGGTAACTAAAGGCAACTTTCAAAAATAATCAGAAAGTCAAATAATTCATAGACTGATTTTATAAAATTTAACTCTACCATAATTCCATGGCTAAAATTCAGGGACCTGACATACCGTAGAATTTTTCAGCCTATTCATTCACTATTTTGTATAGCTAATACTTCCTTGGTTACCTGTCTAGATTGTCTAAGTTGAAACGTTGTGTAGAAAATCTCAGATAGCTTTCTTTATAGAACCATATAGTCAGTGGGTTCCAGTCAGTGACAAGAAACCACTGTCTAATATCAAATTTAGTATCATAAATTAGCAAGGGCGTCTCAATGTACTTCTGTACCACCCACTTGTGGTCCTTTATTGGAAATTGATCTGTTGTTTCTACTAGCTTCAGAATATCATCCAGTCTATTTTTGCACACTATTTCTGGAAGAGAAAAAAATAATATGCATGTTAGCATAATAACAATGTATCCACTGACAATATACAAAATGGAACTATTATAGACCATGAGAATTGCCATTTTTCCTATTTATGCATACAAGATCAGTAGTGAAATTAAATAACAAAAAAAAACAAATAAACTCTCTAGTATGCTTGCATTATGTTTTCTAAACCTTTATCATTCAGACAAAGCCATATATTTTACGTAACTGCTGAAGTACTTATTTTTAATCTAGTGATTATGAGCCCAATCCAGTAAAGCATTTAAGCATGTTCTCAACTTTAAGCATGTGAGCAGTTTCACTGACCTTAACTGAAAGGACCTTCAATGAAGACAATAAAACTACTCCCAAGTTTGCACATCAGCACATACTTAATGTTCTTTGCTGGATTTGACAAGTTTCATTCCTGCTATTCCTTTCCCAAGATACACAAAGTAACAGAGGTGAGATGCTGAAAGCTGTGTAAAAGTAACTCTTGTATAGAAAACAGGAAAGGCTTTTACTGGAAGGGTACGTCTAGACTACATGGCTCTGTCAACGGAGCCATGTAGATTAGGTTTGTAGACATAGGAAAATGAAGCGGCGATTTAAATAATCGCCACTTCATTTAAATTAAAATTGCTGTTGCGCTGTGCCCATCAGCTGTTTGTAGGCTCAGCGTGGTAGTCTGGACTCTCCACGGTAGACATCAAAAGCCTTTGTCAACCGCCCCGTTATGCCTCTTGGGATGAGGTTTACTGGGGTGGTCGACAAAGGCTTTTGATGTCAACCGTGAAGCGTCCAGACTGCTGCACTAAGCCGACAAACAGCTGATGGGCACAGTGCGGCAGCCATTTTAATTTAAATGAAGCGGCGATTATTTAAATAGCCACTTCATTTTCCTATGTCTACAAACCTAATCTACATGGCTCCGTCAACGGAGCCATGTAGTCTAGACGTACCCACAATGTGTATGCAGTTATGAATGGCCCAGTGGGATGAACTGCAGATGTATGCAGTACATATACATGTTGCTTGTCCAGATGATACCCTACAACTTTGCATAATAATAAATACTTTAAATTAAAAAACAAAAGAAACTCTTACCTCTACCACGAGATTTTGCTCCTGGTTTAATAATCCAGATATTGTGGTTACCATCTATGTCTTGCTGCGGGTTTGTAGACATGATTTTGCTCAGAATCTTTTGACACTGTATAATGTAATTATGTGCACTACAAATGACAGCACCTTCACTACAAATAAAAAGAATTAAAGATAATACTTTATGCATATCTATTTTAGAAGAAGAATTTTATAAACTTAGCTTATACACTTATCAATACTGTTTTGTTTTTCTAAAGTACAGTATGAAGGATTTCTTGCTGTTGTGATATAAAGTAATATATTATGGATTAATAGGTATTACATGTTATTGAACTCATTTATTTTTCAGTGGTGTCTTCTCCTCGCCTTGAATGTTCTGAATGTCAGCCTAAGATTTATTTCAAAGTCAATTAGAACCTTAGTGCCAGAAAGATTGAAAATTTGCACTTTAGAGCAAAAGCATTTCTATCAGAAAACCAGAGATGGGCAATGGGCTGACATGTTGAGTATATTCATAGTCATAAATTCTATTACTAAGAAAATAATCTGCTTATAAAAACTTGCAATAGGAATAATAGGATAACATATGAACTATGAAAATCATAGGACTAAAGTTAGCTGTACCCTGAAAGAAAGGGGATAATTTATAGAGGGATTAAATCCAATGTGTAGATAGGCCTGGGCACATGGGGCAGCATAAGAACAGTTGGCACCCAGCATGTGAACACTAGAAAAGTCAAAGCTAGTTTCACTTCTCTTTTTTTTTTTTTACCTAGAATTTTTGATTCCATAGACAGCATAAAAGACAAAGGAATATATGTCTTAACAAGTGAATTTCGTCAAAATCATAGAATATGAACTGTTCAGGGCAGGAGCTGTGTCTTTATTATGTGTGTATGGTACCCAGAACACTTTTGGACAGTTAATGAATTAATAGTAATACTGTTATTTATTCTCTTTATTGTGGTAGTATTTCAAGACCCCAGTTATAACCAAGGAACCCACTATGTTAGGCACAAAGACAGAGCGAGAAAGTCCCTGACAATGTCATCCTTAGCGCATGTGCATTGAGTTATCTGAATTCCTTCTCCCTGCAATCACTTTTGGTCCTGTATGCACTCCTTATCGGCAAGATGCTGAGTGTCTATTGAAGGGTATGTCTACACTACAAAGTTAATTCGAACTAACAGACGTTAGTTCGAATTAACTTTGATAGGCGCTACACCTGCAAACCGCTAGTTCGAACTTAATTCCTGAGCAAGCTTCATAGAGAAGCTACCAAATAGTCAAAAACTAGCTCCTATAATGGAAGGTAACATTCTAGGCCTGGTTCAATCTGGATTCAGGCCAGGGCATGGAACTGAACTCACCTCCATGGCACTCAAGAATGATCTCCTGTCAATGGATAGAAGACAGACATCCAATCTAATTTTCCTAGGACTCTGTGTAGCATTCAACACTGTTGACCACGAGATTCTGATAGCACAGGGGTGGGCAAAAGCCAATCAGCAGTCCAGATCCGGTTCATGTAGGGGTTTGATCTGGCCTGCGCAGTTCTTCCACGCCCCACCCGCTAGTGTGTTGCCTGGGAGCCAGGCTGTGTGAGCCTTTTCAACTGCTTCTATTTAAATAGCTTGTGCCTTCCCCGTTGCCTGGCAGGCGCAGGGAAGGTGCAAGCTCTTTAAATAGAAGCAGTTGAAAGGGCTTGCATGTCCCGTCTCCCTGACAACATGCTAGCAGCACCAGAGCTAACAGCCCTTTTAACTGTTTTTATTTAAAGGGCTCACCCAAGCCCTTTAAATAGAAGCAGTTAAAAGATTTCGCAGCTCCCGCCACACTGCTAGCATGTTCCCTGGGAGCCACGCATGAGCCTTTTTAGCTGCTTCTATTTAAAGGGCTTGCGCCTTCCCCACAGCTGACAGGCAACACACTGCCTAGCAGCACCGGAGCTGCGATCCCTTTTACCTCTTTCTATTTAAAGGGTTCGCGCCTCCTGCGTGGTTGCATTGCCTGGCAGCCACCTGGCAGGCCCAAGCCCTTTAAATCAAAGCAACTGAAAGAGTTCATAGCTCAGGCCCCAAGTTAGCCCATTGCCTGGGAGCCAGAGACATGTGAGCCCTTTCAACTGCTTCTATTTAAAGGGCTCGTGCCTTCCATCCCAGGCTCCACTCCTTTCGTCCAAGGCCCCGCACCTTTCAGAGTGGCCTACAACAACTTCGAAATTTTTTGAAGTGGTTCCAGCTTAAAAATTATTGCCTTGTGTCAGCAGGAATCAAAGGGAATATGATAAAATCGCAGGAGTCCTTCCTGAAAAGATGATCCCAACAAGTAGTGATGGGAAACTTCACTGGAGTGACTGAGGGAATTGCTTGTATGGCTTCTTGTTAGCCAATGTGGTAAACAGAAGTATTCTTTGTGACTGGTTTGGTGTGCCTTGTAGTGGAGGAACCCTAGTCTTGGTCTGTAAGTAGCCCTGTCTTTTAAGCATTTCACCCTGAATTGATACTCTCAGTAGTATTTCCTCAGATTCGCCTTGTTACAACCAAACTGAGGGTATGTCTACACTACCCCGCTAGTTCGAACTAGCGGGGTAGTGTAGACATACCCTGAAAAAACAAGAAATAGTCTGGTAGCACTTTATAGACTAACAAAACATGTAGATGGTATCATTTGCTAGTCTATAAAGTGCTACCAGACTATTTCTTGTTTTTTCAGTTTTCCTGTACCGACTAACTCGGCTAGCCCCTGAAGCTTGTTACAACCAGTCATGATTTTATGTATCATATCCTTCCTTAGCTGCTGAAAAGTCCCAATCTTATTAGTCTCTCCACATAAGGAAGCTATTCCATACCCCTAATAATTTCTGTTGTCCTTTTCTGAACATTTTTCAATTCCAATATATCTTTTCTAAGATGGTGCAACCATATCTACATGCAATATTCAAGATGTGGGCATACCATGGATTTATATAGAGGCAATATGATATTTTTTGTCTTATTATCTATCACGTTTTTAGTGATTTCCAATTTTCTGTTAGATATAAAGATCTTACAGCTAGGAATGTTAAAAAGTGTTTTATTTTGTAAACATGTAACAGATGAAATTTTCAGTGATTACATGTTTACACGCAATGGGGTGGGGGAGGTGGCTCTGCGGAAGCTGATGTACCCGGGGATCAGGATTTTAAGCCACTGCTCCCATCTCTTCTCCCCCCACCCCCTGCATGCTGCTGTTGCTGTATAAAAGACAGCAGCACGGGGGAGCAAGTGGGAGCTGGTACTCATGGGGAGCCGGTTTTTGTATAGAGGCAGCAGTGCAAGGGGGCAGACAGCTCCCCACGAATTGAGGAGTATGGGCACCCTGCTTAAAAGCTGTCTCCTTGTAAGCACTTGTTCCCGCCTGCTTCCCCCATCCCCATGCTGCTGCTTCTGAACAGAGACAGGAGTACAGGGGAAGGGGGAGAGACTTGCATGTAACCGTGAAGGTTAACTGCATACACTATCACATCCCTACTTACAGTCAATTAATTTCCCATTGGCTGAATATTCACATACACAATTGGTCAATTCAGACTGTACTCCTGGATCCCCTGCTAACACAGAATTCTCACAGAACAGCATCCACTAGTAACACTTTGTACCTTCTCTGCTTGGTTGGGAACCATAGTCCCATTTTGGTGGACAAAAACTTGGCCTCAGTTATTCTCCCTTCATCACCTCTTGGCTGGATTACAGCAATGCAATGTATCTGGACACAACATCTAGTGAAGGCAACTTCAACTAATACAGAATGCAACAAAATTTCTTCTCAGCAACACTGGCAATCAGGAACATATCAAATCTGTCCTCTGCTCCCTACACTGGCTTCCTATAGAAAAATGAATCTAAATTCAATGTCTTAGACCTTATTCAATGCCCAGGATATCTAAAAGACCTTTATAACTCCAAGACGAAGACTGTGGTAGACAACTATGTTCCTCTGAAACAATGGAATTCTCAACAGTAAAATCGGTCTGTGTGGGAGACAGAACTTTCTCTGGGAACTAACCAAGGATGTGGTATGAACTCCCTCAAGCATTAAGCACTATCAAAAACCTTCCCACTTTCTGATCTAAATCAAAGACACACTTATTTGGTCTTGCCTTCTCTAATATGAAGACATAGCACTAGGAATTTTATTTTTTTTAGAAAACCCCAGACACTATCAAAACAAGACACTCTGCAGTGCACACATTTCCATCTGGGAGTGGATGACAGAACATCATATGACAGATGCATAATCATACAGTTTACTGCACTACAGATATTATGGAAGATGTTCAGGTACTATGGTATAAGTGCCACATACAAATCTGCGTAGAATAATCCCATCACAAGAACAGGCATGTCAAAACCCTATTGTCCTGGCCAGAGTGCACCTCATTTAATTCCACACTACCTACATAAATCCTCTCCAACATTAAACATAAGTAGCATTCTATCCTAAACGGTTATGTAGTACTGCTGTGCTCTGCTAAACCATGCACTATGAAAGACCTTCCACGTGCTAATTTCAGGAATTCTATTAAAATAAGCATACATTGATTTGCAGCAGCTGAGGATCTGACCCGATCTATTTGTATAGTGTTATGAGTTCCTTTGATGAGGAGAACTATATATATGCAACATATTACAGTAAAGGCTGTCCTCGCTATAAGTCCAAGATACATTCCAAAAAACTTAGGCTTATAGCGAAACAACTTAAAGCGGGGAATTTTTTTCCCATGGATAACTTCCATTTGCGCAAAATGTTTTTTTGTGTGTGTGCACAACTTAAGAGCAAGGAATGGGAGGATGTATAATGCATCAGTTTCTACCAGCATCAATGACTTGTGTGGAATGGATGTATACCATGGCTACTTATAGCAGAGACGCCTTGTATTTCTTACTGGAATAAAAAGTTCATTTCCAATCTGGGTTTATATTCAGGAACAAAATTTGATACATTATTTGTGAAGAGGATTATTTTACACTCCTTATACCCAGGCTACTTGTGGAGTAAAATGTTGCTCATTCTGAGTAAGAGAATTATAATCTAACCTAGGGGTACTCAAGCTTCATTGCACCGTGCCCCCTTCTGACAATAAAAAGGACTACGCGACCCCAGGAGGAGGTACCAAAGCCTGAGCCTGCCCAACCCTCCTTGCTCTGGGTGGGGGTGGGGAGCAAAGCCCAAGCCCCACCACCCTGCACATGGTCAAAGCCAGAGCCAAAGACTTCATCCCCAGAAAGGGGGCCTGTAACCTGAGAAGCACCACCCAAGACTGAAGCCCTGTGGTGGGGCTCATTCTTCAATTTCAAGCCTCAACAAATCAAAGCCAGCCCTGGTGACCCCATTAAAATGGGGTTGCAACTCACTTTGAGGTCCTGACCCACAGTTTGAGAACCTTTGATCTAATCCTTAACCAGGATTTTAATTCAACCCAGTTAATTGCAGTTCTGAAAGCTTACTGAATGAGACAGTAGTACTGTTCAATTAATTCCTTCCATTCCTCCTCACTAAGAACTGCAGAAGAGTCCATTGCTGTGTCAATGTCCTCGTGTTCCATCTGCCCAAGGTAGGTTTCACACACCTGGCAAGCCATGTCTATTAGTTTTCCAGGAAGTTGTTTGACTCCCTTATCATCAGAATCTACAGAGTCTAAAAAAAAGCAGATGATTTAGGATATGTCAGTGAAGTAAGTACATATGTACAATTAGAGAAGCAAGTCTTCCACAACATGTGGAGAATCTCTCATTTTTGATGGCTACAGTAGATTTCTTTTTTCAGTTGGGCTGTGTCCAGACTCCATGCCTCCGTCGACGGAGGCATGTAGATTAGCCAGATCGGAAGAGGGAAATGAAGCCGCGATTAAAATAATCGCGGCTTCATTTAAATTTAAATGGCTGCCCCGATCTGCCGATCAGCTGTTTGTCGGCAGATCGGGAGAGTCTGGACGCGATGCCCCGACAAAGAAGCCTTTCTTCATCGACACAGGTAAACTTGGTTTCACGAGGCTTACCTGTGTCGATGAAGAAAGGCTTCTTTGTCGGGGCATCGCGTCCAGACTCTCCCGATCTGCCGACAAACAGCTGATCGGCAGATCGGGGCAGCCATTTAAATTTAAATGAAGCCGCGATTATTTTAATCGCGGCTTCATTTCCCTCTTCCGATCTGGCTAATCTACATGCCTCCGTCGACGGAGGCATGGAGTCTGGACACAGCCCTGGAGAACTGTTGTTTTGTAAAACAGAAACCAAATGAGAAAGAAAAAATGCATACATTACAGAGGTGTTTGCAATTGTAGTCCCCTTACTAAAGGTGCCTCTGCTTATTTTCTGGGAAGACCCTGTGTGCTGCAATCCAGCCTCATAGACTACAATTCCCATGAGCCCTTGGGAAAAACAGGAAGGAAGTGACTCTTGTGTAGGAGATCTGAGTCTCTCCACGTGTGTGGAGGAAGACTCAGCAGTCTATGGACTCAACCCTCTGTTTTTGGAGCAGAAAGGGAGCTAGGCTGCTGTGGAGGAGTTTGATCCAGTTTGGGAGCTGTTATGTGGCAGGCTTTGAAACTGGGATCTAGCAGGCTGCTTCTGATTGCCCTAGTGGGGAGGCCCTTTGGCTGTACTTGTGTCTATAAGCTACTCTGCATCCAGCACACAGAAGGAGACTGTAACTGGGCATCTTTGGGGAAATGCTGCCTGGGACAGACCTCAGAGATACAGACTAACTCTGGGTTCAAAGAGAGGCAGAGAGGCCAACCCAGTGAACCAGAGCTGCTGCATAGCTTGGACCCACATACACCCTACCTACAGATAATCTCCATTACAGCTGCAGTTCTTCAAGCACACCCACACAAGCAAGAGTCTGGGACTCTGAGTCCAGGGGTGTGCACACTCTGGGGTGGGATAAATATTGGCAGCTAAATAAGTTCCTTTTACTTCTGTGTAGTTTGTTAATTGATGTTATTCACTGTTAATTTGTTAAAGCCTATTTCTTTAAGTTAAGTAAAGGTTGTTCATTCCAATCCAATCTATTAGTTGTATATTATTTATGATTTGTAATTGTTGTTCTGGAGTTAGATCCAGTTTATTGCTGGAATAAGTTTATTCATGAAGGCTTCCAAGGCACACCAGTAAGTGTGTTATAGGGCCAGCAAGGTGAAGGCACCGCCATTGTACATTCTTTATGAGCAAGGGACTGCAGCAAGGGGGTGGAAAGGGTTTCCCCAACCAAACAACATCACCACTGGGGTACTCAGGATCTCCTTTTATGTCAAGATCATCAGGTGCCCAGGCACATCTGTGAGTGTGACCTGATCCCGAGTAACCCGGGGAGGAAAGAGGGGGTTACACAATGATTTCCTAGTTAAAATTTCATTGAGACTGCCACTTAAAGTAGGATAAAAGCTCAGTGTGAGGGTGACAGAGACCTTGACAAGAAGAGACAGAGGTGCTCTTGTCTAGTCCACCGTGGAACCTGATATCAAACTTATGAGCTACAGATCTGTGGGAGTGGTATGCATGGAAGTGCACCTCATAGCACTGTCATACTGCTAGCAATTTACAAATGTATCTCTTCCATCTGCTACTCCTGATGCCCTCACCTAGGCTCAATGGAGTGTATCAGAGGTACAACTTACCATGTATTCAGATTTTCAACTCCACAGGTAGAAGACACAGCATTCACAGTTGTCCTCTTTTCCATTTCTAGTGTAAGGCAGAAGCCTTGCAAAATGAACAGGATAACACGGCTATTTAGCCTCATGACTAGGTCCCATGAAGTCTGCTTGTGTGTAGTTGATGTGACAGGGCTAGGACCAGTGTTCCTCTAAGCTGCACAGCCGCACGGCTTCAAAAGTGATTAATCAGTCCTGGCCAGTAAGTCAGCTCCTTGCCTGGAGCCCTAAGCCTCTGACTGGGTGGGGCTGATTAATCACCTGTGAAACGGTGCTGCCTCAGCTTAGAGGGAACACTGGCTGAGACTGTGTCTTGCTTTCTCATGTTTTTGTTCTGCCTATACCATCTCCTCATACTGTTAATAGCTAAACATAACTTTAGCTTTCCACACCTTTATCTGGTTTCCAGAGATTAAACACTCTTTATTTCTTCAGTATGCGTTTTTTGTAGTTCCCCACACAGCTTCTGCAGCATGGATATGGCTGTAAGGAGCAACCCAGGCCACTGCCTACTCACACATACTTAGGATGGCCTGACTTTTCAGCTCCAGCCCTGCTACAGTGAAAATCTTTGTTTGGCACCTAATTCCTGGCCTTTCCCAAAATGTACCCAAATATTTAACTTCCCCCAAAGTGCACAGCCACCTTGCAGCAGGCTCAACTGCCATTTTGAAAGTTACACGGCCATACCTAGTACAGTAACCATGTTCATCTGCTTATATGCATAACTCCATTGTTTCATGTCTATTCAACCCAGAATGTCCAGCCATCACACCTAATCTAACTCATTGAAGTCAATGGTAAAAAAACCACTAATATCAGTTGGAGCAAGATCAAGCCACAGAAGTATCTGCACAAGACATTGTTAGTAACTTTGCTTAATTGCAACCTATTTTCAGTGCATATACTTTGGAGAGATTAAGCTATATATAAAAAATTAAGGGGAAGTTACAAGCTACTTTTGAGGGACACAAAAGCTTTAGGACATAAAATTTGCCTGTACTCTGATATGCTTAAAGTTTTTGTATATGGCTTGATTCCAACAGAGATCAGGGCCTTCTTAAAATGGTCTTTTGACAGATCCTATTCCTTGTAGATACGCAAGTGTCAACAATAAATATTCTCTCTCAGATAACAGTGGGGTAACTGTTAAAAATTAGCTTTTCAATGGTGACCACCGTAGTTATATTAAAAAAGCTATATTTGTCTTCTAACGATATACTGATTGATTATAGATGAACAAGATATCCTTTGGCCCTTTTTCGATACTGATAATTTTGTAATGTTAACACTGATATTTAAGAAATACCTTTCTTCTGGCCTAAATCTTCTTTATTAACTTTTCCTTTAGACTTCTGTGTTATTTTATCACAGGTATTAAGACTGATGACCCATTTGAGTATGCTACATGCTGCTGTATTCCTGAAGTCCTCTAAAAACAAAACAACATATTATTTTAGATTCTGTTTCACTAAAGAGAATGCACACTAAGGGAAAAATTTGTTACAAGAAAGTGAGTTCCATAAGAATTGTATGAAAAACATTACTAAGTCTACTAAATACTATCTATTTTCCATTCTATGTATCACTGTTTTATAAAAAGTAGAAAACCCTGTAATCACTTCAGAAAACCTACTAGTGGTAATCCAGTATTAGGTCCCCTACAGAATTCCAATCCATTAAAAGGGAAATAAAGAAAAAAGGGAAAAGAGAATTACAGATCAGTCAATTTAACTTCAGTACTCGGAAAAATAGTAGAGCAAATAATTAAGCAATCATTTTGCAAACACCTAGAATCTGATAAATAACAGTCCACATAGACTTGTCAAAACTAAATCAGGTCAAACCAACCTAACAACTTTCTTTGACAGAATAACAAGCTTTGTGAATAGGGTGTGAGCAGATAGACTTCAGAAAGGCTTTTCATACTGCCTTGAATGACCTTCTCATTAAAAAAATAGGGAAATACATCCTAGATGGAGCTACTATAAATTGGGAACAAAACTACTTGGAAAACTCTTCCCAGAGAATAACTAACAGAGGCCCACAATCAAGTTGGAAGGACATATTGAATGAGGTTCTGCAAAGATCATTTCTGAGTCCATACGTATTCAATATCTTCCTCAGTGATTTAGATAATAGCATAGAGAGTTCATTTATAAAGTTTGTGAATGATGCGAAGCTGAGAGGGACTGTAAGTGATTTGGAGGACAGGATTAAGATTTCAAGTGATTTGGACAAACAGGGAAATGATCTGAAGCAAACAGGATGAAATTCAGTAAGGACAAATATGAAACACCCCACTTAGGAAGGAATCACAGGTGAAAGTAAGCCGACGTGTGCCGGTGCACTGCTCTGGCAAGAAGGAGCTGGCTGGGGTGCTCGGCTTTAAAAAATTCTACTAGAATTTAGATGATGAATCAGTTTGAACTTCATTAATAGAAGCTCAATTTAAAAAGCAACAAAAAATATTTCATTAATTCTCTTCTTTCATACAGCAGGAAGGTTTAAAAATTGCTTCCAGGAAGAACTCTTCAGCTATGCAAATTTTATGCCTTATTTGCTACAATCTGATAGAAGAATGAATAATTAGTGTACTTGAGCTTTCTGAAAAATTCAGGAAGTAAATTATGTAAACATCCTTGTGTTCCTCTTATTATCAGACAATCCTGCTATAACTGAATTAATCCCAGTGTAACTTGTAACAGTAGTTTTAGTTCATGGTGATTGTCTACACTGCTTTAATTGGCACTACAAAGGTGCTGTACACTAACTTGCTTGTGTGGACACTTTAGAAATGCACTAGAAGTTTCGTAGTGTAATCCTTTCTCAGACAATATCACATTAATGCACAATAAGGAACTTTTCATGTGAGCCAGCAAGGTCCACATTCATCAGTTGGTACATTGCACTAGCCCTTTGTTTGAAAATATGTATGAAATATCTTCAAGGACATTTCATTCATCCACAGCTCAGACAAGCTGTGAGGTTCTTTGGGACCTGAGTGCGAGTAATCTGAATGGAAAAATTTGGCTCTATATGGACTCTGATCTAACAAAACTCAAACACACGTTTTAACTTGAAGCATCTAAGTTGTTCTAATGACTTCAGTGAGAATCCTGACATGGCTAAAGTAGTGTGTGCTTAAGTGCTTTGCTGGATCCAAGCCACACTACTTAGACCCCTTTCTTTCAATATCAAGTTCTCAGTGTAGAAAAATACTCGAGACTGAACACTGAAACTACTTTGATGACTTACCTATAAAAGCATGTTTCTCATCATCCATGCAAATACCATAGCAACGGGGGAAGAAAGTATTTGGATTTGCTGGAACATACCATGGCAAATGTCTCAGATTCAAACAAAGTCCAATCTTAAAGAGAATAAAGGAACAGAGTAGATGATGTGTGAAACTGGTTTGGCATTTTCCCTGATACATTGATGGAAAGGACAGACAGTATTGTCTTGACTTCCATTAAAAAGTGTGTATTTATTCCTTTTGTTAATAAAGGGATGCAATTCCATTAACAGATGCCCATCCTGCATTGCAATTAACATTAGCAATAATCACATACCATTCTAAGGATGTAAAATTCTGTTTAATCAGTTAACTAGTTAAATATTATGTTTAACTTTGTTAACCACATATACAGACATAACCAGGCCCCAAGAAAGTTAGGACTTCAAAAATTATAGCCAGCCCTGGAAATCCACCACTCTCTATCTAGCCTCCTCTTTCTTTCCCTGCTATTGCCAAATGAACAGATCTTTGTTGGGCAGTGCAGTTGTTACCAACTAGGAGATCACTGTTAAGGTACAACACAGGTAATGGTAAATTTGACCTTGAATTCTGGAACCAGCCCAAAAAAAGACCTTAGACCTTGTTGCATGTATTCAGTTCCTGGACACACCAAAATTGGTAGGAAAAAATGGTTACTAACCTTTCCTAACTGTTGTTTTTTGAGAGGTGTTGCTCATGTCCATGCCACACTAGGCATGTGTGTGCCATATACATTGTTGCCTGAGATTTTTCCATCTGTGGTATCCATTGGGCCAGCTTTAGCACTTTCTGGAGTCATGTGCATATTCACTGGTACCACACTCTCTCACTTCCTTCTTGCCAGTAACTCCAACACAGAGATAAAAGGGTGGCTCGTGGAATGGACATGAACAATACATCTCCAAGAACAACAGTCAGGAAAGGTTAGTAACCATTTTTTCATCTTTGAGTGTTTGCTCATGTCAATTCCACGCTAGGTGACTCAAAAGTAGCACCTTCAGAGGTGGGCTCTGAGTTTATGGACATATTGACAACACCACTGCTCTGCTGCAACAAGCATTGTCTGAAGCCCATTGGATGATGACAGAGTGGAACAAACCTACAGTCCCTATCTTGTACGTAACCCGGGGACTGCCTGTAATAGATTTATTGGAACATAAGCTTTCGTAGGCAAAGACCCACGCTCCTGCCATGCTCCTGTGGTTATATATCAATAAAAATCAAATTCATTCTGCATAACCTGGGACAATTACTGTCCCATAAATATAAACTTGTTAGATTTGATTTCCTATATTAATTAATATTAGTTGATCATATTTATTCCAGAAATAAATAAAAAAACCACTAACACTCCACTTTCTATAATCTGTTCATGAAACCTAATACCAATAGTTCCCCATGTGTATCCTGGGAATAACAGCAAGGGCCAAGTGATTTTAATTATTTACTTACTTTTGTTGTAAAGGAGCCTGTTTTTGCATAATGATTCAGCATCTGATCACAATGTAGGTTATGGTAATTAATGGCATCCTTTTTTATAGTCCAAAAAAAGGATGTCTCTTCATTTCTTACCAATCGAGACTGGCGGAAAAAAACCCCTATATTATCATTCCAAGATTTAAGACCAACAAAACATTTATTAATATATTCAATATCAACTGCTCATTTTCTGTTATATTTCAAAGTTATGCTAATGATTTAATTTTGCAGGCACAGGAAGTTATGCACTGGCACAGATGTGATAACTTAGTTGGGAAAACATGTGTAATCCAGAGCCTTTTAATTCTACCTGCTCCTTAGAGCATTTCCTCTGAATAACAAATAAGAGCTTGTTGATGTGAATATGCATACATGCTCTTCTTCCTGCAGGATAGTGGAATTTTAAGGCTCCAAAACTATACATTTCTCAAAAGCATACATATGTATAAAGTTTAGAGAAACTCTTAAGTCCCAAAGAAAATAGTAAAAATTTCAATTGCTTTGGAGGCCCTCATGTAAGCGCCTCAAGCCCCATTTTTTTAATTGGGTGACTGGCTTGTGGGGTGATTTTCAAGTCTGCTCATTTGTTTGCAGGGATAGCATCCTACTATCTTGAGTATCGATATACACAAAGACACATGTGAGCTGCTGTACAGACAGCCATGCATATCTTTCAGCACTACATGATCATTGATAATGCAATAAAATCAATAGCCAAAATAACTTGGTAAACCCACTCATATGTAATATATAACCACATAACCCATAATATATGTGCTTTCTTCTGGAGTAGGATAAATTTAATGAAATGTTGGCTGTATAATTTCAGTGAGTGGTAAGTGACTAAACTAGATGGTAAATAATACCCTGGCAAGTTTAAGATTCTTTCATAAGCCTCCAGGGGCCATCTTCTACTTCAGTCAAATGAACAGTTTCCAGTTCTTTCAATGGATATGCTATAGGATTTAGTACATTCAATAAGTATTGTTGTGTGTGTGGTATATAAATACAAGTTAAATGATTAAAGGATAAATCAGTCAAACAACTTCCCTGAGTGGCATAATCAAATCTGCAGTCATCAATTACAGGCAGTCCCCGGGTTACGTACAAGATAGGGACTGTAGGTTTGTTCTTAAGTTGAATCTGTATGTAAGTCGGAACTGGCCAGTTCTGACTTACATACAGAATCAACTTAAGAACCCCAGGCGTCCCCAAGTCAGCTGCTGCTGAAACTGATCAGCAGCTGATTCCAGGAAGCCCGGGGCAGAGCAACTCTGCCTGGGGCTTCCTGTAGTCAGCGCTGGTCAGTTTCAGCAGAAGCTGACTTGGGGACGCCTGGGGCAGAGCAGCTGGGGTGCTACTGGACCAACCCAGCAGCACCCCATCTGCTCTGCCCCAGACGTCCTGATTCAGCCGCTGCTGAAACTGACCAGCAGCGGCTGAATCAGGACCTGGGGCAGAGCAGCTGGGGTGCTGCCGGGTTGGTCCAGTAGTGCCCACGGGCGCTGCAGGACCAATCGGCAGCGCCCCAGCTGCTCTGCCCCAGAGTCCAAAACAAAAGCCTGGTCTGCTGGGGGGCGGGGAGCACACTAGCTGCGCCCCCTCCCCCCAGCAGACCAGGGACACGGGGAGCAGAGCCGCAGCGGCAGCGGGGTGCCGCGCCTCTGAGGCTTTGCTCTGGCAAAGCCTCTGAGGCGCGGGACCCCCCGCGGCTGCGGCTTCAGTCAGGGTGCCTGTGGTCTGCTGGGGACCGTCCCCAGCAGACCACAGGCACCGGGACCCAAGCGGCAGCAGCGGGCGGGTTCCTGCGCTTCTGAGGCTTTGCCAGCGCAAAGCCTCAGAGGCGCGGGACCCCCCCGCGGCTGCGGCTTCAGTCCGGGTGCCTGTGGTCTGCTGGGGACCGTCCCCAGCAGACCACAGGCACCGGGTCTCATGCGGCAGCAGCGGGGGTTCCCGCGCTTCTGAGGCTTTGCTCTGGCAAAGCCTCAGAAGCGCAGGAACCCGCCCGCTGCTGCCGCTTGGGTCCCGGTGCCTGTGGTCTGCTGGGGACGGTCCCCAGCAGACCACAGGCACCGGCACCCAAGTGGCAGCAGCAGCGGTTCCCGCGCTTCCGAGGCTTTGCTCTGGCAAAGCCTCAGAAGCGCGGGAACCCGCCCGGTGCCCCTGGTCTGCTGGAGACGGTCTCCAGCAGACCAGGGGCACCGGAGCAGCTTACGAACGGGGCTTTCTCGCCCCGACTTCCGGGGCGAGAAAGCTCCGTTCGTAAGTGCGGATCCGACGTAAGTCGGATCCGCCTAAGTCGGGGACTGCCTGTAATAGACTGGCCCGATGCAATTAATTTGATGTATAATATAAAGTAATTCAGTAGGGGCTGAATGTATATTTGGTGGACACTGTGGACCAATCTGCTGGACCACAAAATACATCCCATGCTGACACTGGGACAAATTCTTCCTACTGTGAGTGCGCTTTAGCTGGCATTTCCCTCCACTATCCAACAAGCAAATTTTTGCCTTATGTAATTCCATTGAATCCTAGGAGAATTTGCTCCCCGCCCCCTCCCCTGCCATGGCTGGAGAGTAAAAGGAAGTGAATCAAATGAGACAAAGAATTGAAACTTGTACTACACATATTTCTAAAAATATAATCCTACCATTATATCATGAATGTCATCTGAACTGTCAAGGCCAGAAGCGTCTTCAAACAAGTCACATTTTTTGCCTTTAAAAAAGATCATGTAACAATAATACAATATAGATAAATATATTGTTTTAAAATCTGCAGAAGTTTTGAGCATTAAGGAGTCATCTACCGAGGGCTAGAAGTAGGCCAGACTCCCAGTCCCGGACAGATTTTGTGAGAGGAGCTATGTCTCTCATAAAAGAAACTGTATATTTATCTCCCATGATCTGTAAGCTAGGAAAATTAGCACACATAAATTGTTGTTTCTTTAATAAATGTGAATATTACTCACACAAAACCATGCTAAAGAAGCATTAAAGTTGCAAAGTTCAAACACTCAAAGTTGCTGAACCCATTGTGCATAGGCCTTATGACTTACATGAGACATAAGTCTTGACTTACATGATAACATACTATTTTTTCCACAGGATCAGGATGGATGGTGCTCACCCGGTGTACGTCTACACAGCAGGGCTAAAGCTGGAATAAACTAAGCAACTTCATCTAAGTCAACTGTGTAGCTTAAGTCGAAATAGTTTAATTCCGTTTTAGGCACTGTCTACGCAGCAGGAAGTTGAAGGAGGAACACATTTACTTCAACTTCCCTTACTCCTCGTGAAATGAGGGTTACAGGAGTCAGAGGCTATATCTAGACTGCACTGCTTTTTCGGGATACCGAAGGTTTACTGAAATAGAATCATAGAACACTAGAACTGGAAGGGACCTTGAGAGGTCATCATGGCAGGACCCAGTACAGTCTAGACCAGTAGTCTCCAACCTTTTTACACCCAAGATCACTTTTTAAATCTCAGAACAGGCGAAGATCTACCGCCCCCGTTTCCTTGAAGCCCCGCCCCCTCCTTGAAGTTCCGCCCTCTCTATTCTCCTCCTGTCCATCACTTGCTATCCCCAGCCCTTATTTACACACTCTGATAAACAGTTTATTTTTAAATTATGCGATATATAAAATTAAAATCACATGTTTCTAGTTATGAAATAAATGGTCTGTTTTTTATTCATGCTATTTAAATCTAAAATGAAGCATTTATAATTATACATTTTGTGGGGACAGAGTTCTGCGGCTGGGGGCAGGGGAGCGGGAACAGGGTGCTGGGAGGGCAGAGGACAGGGTTCTGCATCAGGGGACAGAGTGCCAGTGGGAACAGGTTTCTGCAGCTGGGGACAGGGTGCCAGTGGAGACAGAGTTCGGGGAGTGGGGATGGAATAAGGACAGAGTTCTGTGGCTGGAGACAGGGGAGTGGGGACAGAGTTCGGGGAGTGGGGACAGGCAGGGGCAGATGACCATTTTGCAGGGCCCAGGGCAGCACAATTTCATGGGGCCCCCTTTGCCATGGTCCATGCACAGGGTTTCTTGAAGCGCGGGGCCCGGGGAAGCCGCCCTGCTCACCCTGCCCTATATCCGACCCTGGGGACAGGAATGGGGACAGAGTTTTGTGGCTGGGGACAGGGGAGTGGGGACAGCGTTTGAGGAGTGGGGACAGCGTTCTGTAGATGGGGACAGCGTTCTGTAGATGGGGAGTGGGGGCTGGGGAGCACGGAGTGGGGTGCCAGTGGAGGCAGAGAGTCCCCTGCATCTGCCTCCACCCAGGATTCCCTCCAACCCCCCACGTGCGCCTCCCCCGGGGCTGACTCACCCCTCCTGTGAGGTGCAGGGAGCCGATGCTCCCTCCCGCAGTACACCCGGCAGAGCAGCTAGCGCACTTCCGGAATCGCCGGAAGTGGCACTAAGCTATTCATCCCCGGAAAGCCAACACTCCCTCCATTTTCACTTGAGGTAGATAGTGGGGCTTTTTGCGGGTGGGAGGGAAATGGGGACAGGGCAGACAGGACGCCTCGCGATCGACTGGTCAAGCCCTCGCGATCGACCAGTCGATCGCGATTGACCTGTTGGTGACCACGGGTCTGGACCATCCCTGATAGATGTCTATATAACCTGCTCTTAAATATCTCCAGAGATGGAGATTCCACAATCTTCCTAGGCAATTTATTCCAGTGTTTAACCACCCTGATACTTACAAAGTTTATCCTGATGTCCAACCTAAACCTCCCTTGCTTCAGTTTAAGCCCATTGCTTCTTGTGCTATCCTCACAGGCCAAAGTGAACAATTTTTCTCCCTCCTTCTTGTGACACCCTTTTAGATACCTGAAAACTGCTCTCATGTCCCCCCTCAGTCTTCTCTTTTCCAAACTAAACAAGCCCAAGTCTTTCAGTTTTTCTTCATAGGTCATGTTCTCTAGACCTTTAATCATTCTTGTTGCTCTTCTCTGAACCTTCTCCAAATAGCAACGCCACATCCAAAGAACATGTCCACTTTTTCGAATTTTTTTTCGAAAGAACAGATGCGCTCTTTCACCGTGCTGTAAACCTCATTCTACAAGGAATAAGGGACAGCTCTAAAGAGCACTTTCTTTTGCAATTTGGTGCCATGTAGATGTGCCAAATTTTGAAAGAGCCTCTTTCAAAAGTATATCAAAAAAAGATACGCAATTTGTGGTATCTTTTTCTGATTTAACAGTGCAGTCTAGATGTAGCCAGAGTAAGAAGTCCCCCAGCTCAGCATTATTTCAGAATAAAGAATTGTAGTATAGACATGCTCTTTGTTATTTCGGAATAACATGAGTTATTCCGAAATAACGCTGTTGTGTAGACGTACCCCAACTGAGCAGGTATTCAATATTTCCTTGTGGGCTTTTCTACAGCTAAGCACTACAACATCTGACTGCTTCACAAACATTACTTTATTTTCACAACACTCCTGTGAGATGGGAGGGGACGTATTACAGGATTTCACTTGTATACTTGGCAGTTTTTGTGGGCAGAGTTTATTACACATGTGAGGCTCTTTTTCACCCCACAAAGCTGACTGTGTGCTACCCTTCTATCTCCCTCTGTGTCAAAGACTCTCTGACACTTCCTGCAACCTCCTCCTTGATTTGGGTTCTGAACATCCCCCACTGATTCGTATTCTCATACCAGAGTTCTTCACAGATACCCTCAAAGACTCTAATGGGAGCCATCAACCAGTTATTTCATCTCCTGACAACTAGAGAGCTGCTTGAAGCTGTGGTTGTGCTAACCTGATAGTAGGGCCTCCATTTGTCTCCATTTTTTTTAATTTCTCCAGAATGAACAGGTTTCTGTCTGCTGATGCCTAGAACATTCCCTGCAACTTTGGATTAGACGTGACATTCACAAATTATCACACTTCAGACTATCAAGTTGAGTGTAAGGCTTTCACAAGTTTGGCAATTTATTCCAATTTTATCAATAGGAACTGAGGCATAGAGAAATTAAAGTCATAAGTGTCCATTAACTTTGGGTGCCCAATTTCAGACACCTAAGAACTGATGGTCTGATGGCACTTTATAGACTAACAAAACACGTAGATGGTATCATGAGCTTTCGTGGGTACAACGCACTTCTTCAGATGATCAGTTATGAGTAGGTGATATGAAAACTGGAAATAAATAGAAGGGAAGAGAAAGGAAAGAGGAAGGCGGGGGGGGGAAACAAGGCATCATTAAGTATCTGGAAAATGGGTACTTAAACCTAAGCAGATAAAGATCAAAGTCAATAGATAGATTGCTGAGACAGGAAGGATACTGCTCAGGTCCCACTGAGGAACAGGGGCCCTGACATGGGGAAACAACTTTTCTAAACCTTTGGTTAAGCTTAAGGAACAGCTTAACCAGGGGGTCTGTGAATAACAAGCTGCCCTCAGAGCCATTGTGGAAGGCTGTTAAAGCCATCCAGATGCACCCGAATCGAGGGGGTGGACAGCTCCGCCCGGCACAAACCAAACAAATAGTCCAGGACCATAGGAACAGGGGCCCGTGAGGGACAAACCTCCTTCTCCGGAGCCCAAACCGAGAAGCATTTCCACTTAGCCACGTAGGCCCGCCTGGTAGTTGGTTTTCTGCTGCCCAGGAGAACCTCCTGCACCCCCCTGCGAGCACGCCCTTTCGGCAGGCTTCAGCCATGGACAAGCCAAGCTGTCAGGTGGAGGGGCTGGACATCCAGGTGGTACAGGATACCCCCTTCCCTAGCCTCTGTGATCAGGTCCCGGGTCGGTGGCAGGCGAAGCAGCCTGTCCCTCACCATTTCCTGCAGAATGGGATACCAGAATTGCCCGAGCCAGTCTGGGGCTACCAGAATTACTCACAACCTGAACAACTTGATCCTGGTGAGCACCTGAGAAACCAGGGGGAATGTAGGGAATGCGTACAGTGTCCCCTGAGGCCACGGCGAGGTTAGGGCGTCTCCCTTCAAGCCCACACCCAAGCCCAGGAGGGAGAAGTACTGTGGGCACTTCCTGTTCCCTTCGGTAGCAAACAGATCCACCTGGGGACAGCCCCACTGATGGAAAAGTTGAGCCACCACCTCATCCTTCAGGGACCACTCATGGACTCTGAAGGACCTGCTCAGTGAGTCTGCCAGTGTATTTGCGCACCCCGGCAAGTAAGCCACTTGCAAGCAGATGTTGTGCGCTATGCAAAACTCCTAAAGGAGGGTGGGATGAGTGAGCACCTCCCTGCTTGTTTATATAAAACACCACAGCTGTGTCGTCCATCAGCACCGAGACTAGGGTCCCCAAGAGTAGGCCCAGGAAGAACTCGCAGGTTCTCCTGACCACCCTCAGCTCCCACACATTTATATGAAGTAACCTCTCCTGGGGGTCCCACAGCCCTTGCGTCTGGTGCGTGAGCAAGTGCACTCGCCAACCGTCATTAGAGGCGTCGTTAACTAACTGAGCCGACGGCAGTTCCGTGCGGAAGGGGACTCCGCACAAACCTCGCTCTCCAACGTCCACCAGTCTAGTGAGGCCACAACATCCCGGGGTACAGCCAGGATCCAGTCCCACTACACCCTGGTCTGGCTGAATGACCCCGCCAGCCACGCCTGAAGCAGTCTGAGTTTCAACCTGGCGTGCCGAACAACATATGTGCAGGCTGCCATGTGCCTGAGAAGTCTCATACATGTCCAGGTCATTGTCAATGGGGAGTGCCACAGATTGGCCACCAATGCTCTAATGGCCTGGAATCTGGATGCCGGGAGATACACCTGTCCCCCCCTGGCATTTAGGGTAGCTCCCACGAATTCTATGACCTGGGTACGAGTCAGTTTTGAATTTTCCTCGTTGATGATGAGACCGAGACCATTGAAGAAGGCTCGTGCGAGACCTATGTGGGCGATCACCTGGTCCCTTGACCAGCCCCTGATTAGCCAGACATCTAGGTAGGGGAACACCTGGACTCCCAGTCTCCTTAGGTAAGCCGCCACCACCGCCATGCATTTTGTAAAGACCCTTGGCGCAGTCGAGAGTCCAAAAGGGAGTACAGTAAACTAGAAATGGCAGTGGGAGACCACAAACTGGAGGAACCTCCTGTGGTCTGGTCGAATAGCCACATGAAAGTATGCATCCTTTAAATCGAGGGACGCATACCAATCCCTCTCCTCCAACACCGGCATGATGGAGGCTAGCATCAGCATCCTGAACCTGTCCTTTTTTATATGTCTGTTTAGGTCCCTGAGGTCCAGGATAGGCCAAAGCCCCCCTTTTGGCTTGGGGATGACTAAGTACCGGAAGTAAAACCCCCTGCCCTCCAGATAGGAAGGGACCAACTCCACAGCTCCCTTCTCCAAGAGCATGGCCACCTCCTGCTCGAGATGGGCCCCGTGCAAAGGGTCCCTGTGGAGGGGCAGGGAGGGAAAGAGGGATGGGTGGGAACACAAAAAGGAGATAGAGTACCCCCGGGAGATGACATCCAGGACCCACTTGTCCGAAGTGATGGCCAACCAGGCCCGGACAAAATGGGACAACCGGGTCCCAAAGGCAGGAGAAATTCGGTCAATATGCGATCTCTGGGTGTACCTTCAAAATGGCTGCTTAGACTGCTGCGGAAGGGGTTGGTGGCACCCCTGCCCACATCCGGATGTGGCCGATGCCACCTACAACAGGTGTTTGAGCCCGGTGTGCCCACAAAGACACAGGGCCCCGAGGCCTCCGCCTCCAATAGTCAGGGTGCTGGGCCTGGGGTAGCAGTCTGGACGCAGGCCTATTTGGGAGCTGCCTATGCTGTGGGGCAGGTGTATGGATGCCCAAGGACCTAAGCGTGGACCAGGTGTCCTTGAGGCTATGAAGGCGGGAGTCAGTGCCCTCTGCAAAGAGGGACTTCCCATTGAACGGCAGGTCCTGTATGGTGGACTGCAAGTCCATCGGGATCCCCAAGACCTGCAGCCAGGCACTGCGCCTCATTACCACCCTTGAGGCTCATGGTTCTAGCAGCCAAGTCCACAGCATCAAGGGATGCCTGCAGAGCTGTACGGGCTATGGTCCTGCCCTCCGTGGAGAGGGCCGAAAATTCCTGCCTGTCTTCCAGGGGTAGTTGGTAACGAAACCTGTCCAATGCTTGCCAGATGTTATATGCGTACCGACTGAGCATTGCCTGTTGATTGGCAATGCAGAGCTGTACCCCGCCGGTGGCATACACCTTGCACCCCATCAGGTCCATGTGCTTGGGGTCCTTCACCTTGGGAGAGGGCTCCAGCTGCCCCTCCTTCTGTGCAGCCGATTGCACCACAATCGAACCCAGCGCTGGGTGCGAGTATAGGTGCTCATGCCCCCTCTGGGGAACGTAATATCTCCTCTCCACCCCCTTAAGGGTGGGGGAGATGGAGACCGACGTTTACCAAAGGGTGTTCGTGATCTTTGCCACGGTCTTATTCAGCGGCAAAGCCAGCTTAGTTGGGGCATCCTCACTGAGGATGTCCACCATGGGGTCGGACTCTTCAGTAACCGGTTCGACATGCACCCCCAAATTGTCCACCATGCGGCGGAGCAGCTCCTGGTGAGACCTGGCATCCATAGCTGGCATGGAAGGAACCAGGTCTGCCAAGGCCTCATCAGGCGACAACGATGACGATGACTGTCGCCCCACGACCTGCTGCTCCGGTACAGCTGGAGCCGGGGGTGGCTGCTGCAACTCCGGTGGTTGTTGCAGAGGACCCGCCAGGGGCACCCCCAGGGCACCATGCCCCTGCGGATCAGTGGGGCCCGAGATAAGGAGGCTGAGGGTATGTCTACACTACCCTCCTAGTTCGAACTAGGAGGGTAATGTAGGCATACCGCACTTGCAAATGAAGCCCGGGATTTGAATTTCCCGGGCTTCATTTGCATAAGCCGGACGCCGCCATTTTTAAATCCCGTCTCGTTCGAACCCTGTGCTGCGCGGCTACACGCGGCACGGACTAGGTAGTACGGACTAGGCTTCCTAGTCCGAACTACCGTTACTCCTCATTCCAAATCCTGGGCTTCATTTGCAAGTGCGGTATGCCTACATTACCCTCCTAGTTCGAACTAGGAGGGTAGTGTAGACATACCCAGAGTAAAGCATCTGCAAGACCCACTGGCTGGGCGAGACGAAGGGAGTGGGCCCTGCCACTGATGGTAGGCCCACGGTGTCCAAAAAGGCCAGGGCTGCTTCGCCTGTGGTGGCCATGTCTGTTCAAACTCCGGGGGTACCAATTGGTGCCGGGAGATAGAGCGGTACCAGGACAAATGGCAGGATGAACCCAGGGACTGGAGCGACTCTGCTTCAGACTCGGATGACAGCTCTGAAGCTAACCAAGGCGGTGCCGCGGCGGGCTGGCCCTGCATCAGGACAGGCCTAAAATGTGCCATGGACTCAGGCTTGCCTGAGTGCACGCGGGGTGACGTGCGTGCCTCCTGCCCAGGAAGTGCTAAGCACGGCAGCACCGACCCCGAAGCTCAAACCAGTGCTGGCGGTGCCAGGAGCGGCGGTGCCGGGAGCGGTTTCTGCAGCTGCTGCGCCGCCGATGCAGGGAACATCAAAGCCAGGCACTGAGGCGGTGCAGGCGCTGACAGCGGCAGCAGCACCAAGGGCTGGAATGATGCCTGCGCAGAGGCCAGTGCCACAGCAGCAGTCAAAGTTGAGGCCGGTGCCAGGACCGGTACTGGTGCCGAGCATGGGACCAACGAAGGCACACCCCGTGCCGACTCAAGCAGGCTACGTGTGTCCTGTGCCGGCAACAACGGTAGGTCCCCCAACTCAACCAATGCCAGCCATGTGCCTGGAGGCTTGGGCGACCCCGGTGCTGCCAATGCCGAGGACAAAGACCCCTCGGAGGAGATGGGAGACGGAGGCGAGATTATCAGCTCAATCAGTTCTTAAGCTGCCTCAAACGTCTCTGGCGTGGAGGGGCGATGTGCGGGCTTCTGGCCCGATGTGAAGACATCTTCTTATGCCAATGCCCATTGCCGTGAGCCCTTTTCTCTGGACAAATTCCCTCTGGAGACCATTCCCTTCTTCGGTGCCGGGGACTAGGAGTGGTGCCGCGGCGCCAACCTTCTCGGTGCTGCGGTGCAGGGTGGGTCAGGCCGGAATGGGTTTCCCGCACCGACGCTGGAGCACTACGCACCAAAAGTTCCCCTGAAGGCATCGGCTGAAGCGCTGATTCCATCAGGAGCAGTTTCAAGCGGGAATCCCGCTCCCTTTTGGTACGAGGCTTGAATCCCCAACAGATCTTACAGGAATCAGTGAGATAAGACTCCCCAAGGCACTTGAGACACTCGCAGTGGGGGTCTCCTTTCAGCATAGCCTTAGCACAAGCCGCTCAAGGTTTGAAGCCCTGCAGGCCCGGCATCCCCAATCCCGACAGGGGGTAGGGAAACACAACAAAATTCCTATCAACTAACTTATCTAACACTACTTAACAGCTACTTAACACTACTTGAACAATGGCCAACGGGCAACAAGAGAAAGCTGGGACTCTGCACAAGGCAACAAGCTCCAGCAACCATCACGGGCAGTAAGAAGGAACTGAGGAGAGGAAAAGCCAGCAGGGGTACTTATGCTCTGTTATAGCTGCGCCACTCCAGGGGGCGGCCTGACGGGTACCGCTGAGGAAAAAATGCTTCGGAAAACCGTGCACGCGATATGCATGCACCTCATTCAAATGGACATGAGCAATCACTTGAAGAAGAACTGTTAGCACCTTCAGTGGTAGAGTCCCCACCAGCCTGTATCTCGATGTCCATTAGCATGTGAACTGAATTTGTGTATGTACTGTAATTCCAAGCTTTCCCTGTGGATTTGACTTGAAGAGCTGGCTTGTGTCAAGACTGTCACCTGCAGGTCTGTCAGAGTGTGGTTAGGCAAGCAGAAATATTCTCCAACTGGTTTTTGTGTGTTCCTTTTACATATATTGGATTTATGTCCATTGATTCTTTCCCCCAGAGACTGTCCAGTCTGTCCAATATATATAGCAGAGGGGCACTGTTGGCATTCGATGGCATAGATCAAATTACTAGATGTACATTCAAATGACCCTTTGATTTTGTGGCTTATGTTGTTTGCTCCGGTGATGAATTTGTCCGTGTAGACATGTGGGCAGAGTTGGCATCTTTTCTGGTTGCAGGGCTGAGTTACTGGAGGCTTATGATGCGGTTGTGTGGCATGGTTATCAGAAAGAATGCGTTTCAGGTTGGGGGTTGTCTGTAAGCAAGAACAGGTTTTTCTCCTAAGGCCTCTGAGAGTGAGGGTATGTCTACACTACAGAGTTAGTTCGAACTAACAGACGTTAGTTCGAACTAACTTTCATAGGCGCTACACTAGCGCTCCGCTAGTTCGAACTTAATTCGAACTAGCGGAGCGCTTCGTTCGAACTAAGAAAACCTCATTTTACGAGGATTAAGCCTAGTTCGAACTAGCTAGTTCGAATTAAGGGGTGTGTAGCCCCTTAATTCGAACTAGTGGGAGGCTAGCCCGCCCCAGGTTTCCCTGGTGGCCACTCTGGCCAACACCAGGGAAACTCTATTGCCCCCCTCCCGGCCCCGGACCCCTTAAAGGGGCACGGGCTGGCTACAGTGCCCGTGCCAGGTGCAAGCCTGCCAGCACCCAGCCAGCAGACCCTGCACCTGGCACGGCTCGAGCCAGCCACCCGATGCCCCCCAGCCCTCCCCCTCTTCCCGGGACCAGGCTGGCGGCTCCCGGGAGCTTGCCCGGGACCACAAGAGGCGGGCACCCGCCTGGGCTAGTGCGAACATCGTGGACCTCGTCCACGATCTCCGCACTAGGCACAGGAAAGTGGCCGGCTAGGGCAGGAGAGCTGCCAGCCTGGCCACCCAGGAGCAGGTGTGCATGAAAATCAAGGGGGTCCACTGAGACCCCCGACCTTGAGCCCTGAGCTTACAATGGCCGTCCTAGGTCAGACCAAAGGTCCATCTAGCCCAGTAGCCTGTCTGCCGACAGCGGCCAACCCTAGGGACCCTGGAGGGGATGGACCAAAGACAGTGACCAAGCCATTTGTCTCATGCCATCCCTCTCCAGCCTTCCACAAATCTTGGGCAGGGACACCACTCCTACCCCCTGGCTAATACCACTCCATGGACCCAACCTCCATGACTTGATCTCACTTCCCTTTAAACTCTGTTCTAGTTCTAGCCTTCACAGCCTCCTGCAGCAAGGAGTTCCACAGGTTGACTCTTTGCTTTGTGAAGAACAACTTTCTGTTACTAGTTTGAAGCCTGCTACCCATTCCTTTCCTTTGGTGTCCTCTAGTCCTTCTATTATGGGAACTAATGAAGAACTTTTCTGTATGCACCCTCTCCACCCAACTCCTGCTTTTAGAGACCTCTATCCTGTCCCCCCTCCGTCTCCTCTTTTCTAAGCTGAAAAGTCCCAGTCTCTTTAGCCTCTCTTCATATGGGACCTGTTCCCAACCCCTGATCATTGTAGTTGCCCTCCCCTCTCCCACCCTCTCTCTTCCCCTCTCCCACCTCCTTTTCCCAGTCTCCCCCAGTTTTGTTCAATAAAGACAGATTCCATTTTTGAACACAATTGTCCTTTATTTTGTACATCAAGAAAAGGGGCTAGGGAAGGGTAAGTGGAAGGAGGTGAGGGAGGAATGGGGTACTAGCCCCTGATGGGGAGGACTGGGCTGGCTCTGCGGGCTTCTGGGGGTGGAAGCTCTCCTGCAGCCCCCCAATTGCCCCCTCTCCCCAGATGGCAGCCTGCGGCAAGTGCAGCCGGTCTGATGGCCGAGTGGTGTGATGTGCCCAGTGTGGGCACTCCGGGCACTCCAAGCCAGGACTGGATTGCAAGTGGGGCACCCCTGAGAACTGTCTGTCCAGGGTGGGGGTCGGGTCCCTTTAAGCGCAGCCCTCGGCTAGCCTGAGACAGCATCTCCACGCTCTAAGTCCTCCTCTGATGCCCTGCCGGCACTGCTTCCGGCCATCCATAAGCCCGGTTCAGGGTCCACTTAATGTGGACATGCTAGTTTGAATTAGCAAAACGCTAATTCGAACTAGTTTTTAGTTCTAGACGCGTTAGTTCAAATTAGCTTAGTTCGAATTAACTAATTCGAACTAAGTTAGTTCAAATTAGCGCTGTAGTGTAGACGTACCTTGAGGGATCATTTTCCAAGATGGGTTGTAGATTGCGTATAATGTGTTGGAGGGGTCTGAGTTGTGGACTGTAGGTAACAACAAGAGGAGTTCTCTTATTTTCTCTTTTGGGTCTATCTTGAAGTGGTTCATGTCTGGGTGTTTTTTGGCTCTGTCAATTTGTTTTTTTCACTTCCCCAGGAAGATATTTCAGTTTTATGAATGCCCCTGTCTGTGGGGTAAGAGCAAATCCAATTGTATCGCAGTGCTTGGCTGTGTACAATCAACTGAAAAATGTGTCTGGGATGGAAGCTGGAAGCATGAAGTTAAGTGTAGCGGTCGGTGGGTTTCCGATATAGAGTAGTTAAAATTTGTCCGTTATTTAACCGTACTGTAATGTCCAGGCAGTGAATTTCCCTTGTGGACTGGTCTAGGCTGAGGTTGATAGTAGGGTGGAAGTTGTTGAAATCCTTGTGGAGTTCTTCAAGAGTCTCTTTCCTGTGGGTCCATATGATGAAGATGTCATCGATGTAGCGTAAGTAAAGTAGGGCTGTTAGGGGGCGAGAGTTGAGGAAATGTTGTTCAAGGTCAGCCATAAAGATGTTGGCATATTGTGGTGCCATGAGAGTGCCCATGGCTGTGCCGCTGATTTGGAGATTGAAACTGTTTCTGAATTGGAAGTAGTTGTGGGTGAGGACAAAGTCTCAAAGCTCTGTAATCAGGTGTGCAGTGTTGTTATCAGGGATGGTGTTCTTGATAGCCTGTAATCCGTCTTTGTGTGGAATGTTGGTGTAGAGGGCTTCTACATCCATGGTGGCCAGGATGGTATTTTCAGGAAGATTATTGATGTTTTGCAGTTTCCTCAGGAAGTCAGTGGTGTCGCGGAGGTAGCTAGGAGTGTTGGTAGCACAGGGTCTGAGGAGGGAGTCAATATAGCCAGATAATCCTGTGGTGAGTGTGCCAATGCTGGAGATGATGGGCCGTCCGGGATTACCAGGTTTGTGTATTTTTGGTAGTAGATAGAAAGTACCTGGTCGGAGATTAGGGGGGGTGTCAGAGTAGCATCAGGGACTTTCAGGCGCAGTTTTGTCATGTTTTTTTAGTATTCCTTAGTAGGGGCACAGGGGAGAGGCCTGTAGAATCTGGTATTGGTGAGTTGTCTGTTTGCCTCTTGATCATAATCTGTCCTGTTCATGATGAATATAAAGCCCCCTTTGTCAGCTTCTTGGATTATGATGTTAGGATTGGTTTTTAGGCTGTGAATAGCATTGTGTTCTGCGTGGCTGAAGTTGTATGTTTTATGTTGTTGTTTGCTGATAATGTCAGCTCGAGCACGTTTGCGGAAGTAGTCGATGTAGAAATCCAGACTTTCATTACATCCATTGGTGGGGGTCCACATAGAAGCCTTCTTCTTGTGGGATTGTGGGCGGAGGAGGGGGGAGGCAGTGAGGTCAGTATGTTATATATCAGTATGTTGGAAATATTCCTTCAAGCGGAGGCAGTGAAAATAGAATTCCAGATCCCCACAGAACTGAATCATATTTGTGGGGACAGTGGGGCAGAAGGAGAGTCCACTGGATAGGACAGATTCTTCTGCTGGGCTGAGAGAATGATTAGATAGGTTGATGATGTTGTTGGGTGAATTGAGAGTGTCTGTTATGAGAGATCCTAAGGCATGTAGCAGTTTAGATAGTTTATTGTCCTTTTTCCACAGTACATACACAAATTCAATTCATATGCTAATGGACTCAATCGAGATACAGGCTGGTGGGGACTCTACCACTGAAGGTGCTAACAGTTTTCTGAGAGGTATCCTTCCTGTCTCAGCAATCTATCTATTGACTTTGATCTTTATCTGCTTAAGTTTAAGTACCCATTCTCCATATACTTAATGATGCCTGTTCCCCACCCCTACCCCCTTCCTCTTTCCTTTCTCTTCCCCTCTCCTATTTATTTCCAGTTTTCTTATCCCCTACTCATACCTCCGGTCATCTGAAGAAGTGGGCTGTGCCCACGAAAGCTCATGATACCATCTATATGTTTTGTTAGTCTATAAAGTGCTACAGACAATGTGTTGGTTTATTTCTGTAACAGGCTAACTCGGTTACCCCCTGAAGCTCTAAGAACTGATATTCCTGAAGATTTAGAATTATATAGCACAGCTCTTGCAGACTTCAGCTACAGCTAATTGTTCAGCACTTCTGCAAGTTAGATAGCAGCGTATCATGTTGGGTGCTCAGAAATGAGAAACACACAATTAATGATTATCTGTGAAAAGACAGGTAGAGGTGACTTGCTCAGCATCACATAGGAATTCTGTGACTGAGGCATGAATTGAATCCAGTTCTCCAGTGCACTGTCAAATGGCCTTTACCATAAGATCACCTTATTTCTTCCTGCAGTTTCCTGCCTCATTCATTAGACAACTTCCAACTTCTGCAAAATTTGAGGTACTGCCCTATAGACAATAGCCTCATTCACTATACAACCCATGAGCTCTCAGTGCCAGTCTCTCTCTTTGGGGCTCTTAATCCAATCCCAGTCTCCCCCTCCCTGTAGCTCCTTAGTCAAGCTTCTTTGCCTAGAGTTAATTCCACCTCCCTTTCTGCAATTCAGCTCCTTATCAGATCTGTTTATCTAACTCCATCCTAATTCCCCCTGGGTTCCAGTCTCCTTGACCAACTACTGCTAGTCTCCCCGTCATCTCTAAGATGTCTCTCTTGAGCAAGTGAGAAATGCAATTTTTCAAAGGCTTAGAACTTGGTCATATATGGGCAGATTTTCACAGGGCTAGCACAAGGTCCATCTCTGATACAATGGCCACTTTTCCAAATATTAAGTCTCTGTTCCAAATCATAGGGATGCTAGAACTTCTCAAAGAAAAGGTTACCAGAATATTTTTAAGATGGGAAAAATATTTTTCCTAACCTTGTTCTCAGAGCTGAATCATTTTAACTGAAGCTCTCTCCTAAAAATACACTTTTAAATGTGAAAGAGATGGTCTCTCTCAAGTGGGTCTCTTCAGTCACAGCCACAGCTACCATAAAGCCAATTAAGATTTTTTTTTTACCTCTCTGGGGTTCATGCCTATGATTTCTTGAGACTGAAGAATGGCTACAATAATGTGAGTATTTTACTATAACTGTCTTGTATTATATTAATCCTCTACTTACCAATTATATAACTACAAAGGCATCTTTATGTGTTACTAAATATTCTTAACAACTAGGCATTGGCAATCAGAATGCGTACAGAATGAGTAATTGTAATTATCCATACAATGGCTTCACTGAAACATAATAAGAGGAGTTCATCAGTAATACAAATTGAGTATACAGGAAGGGATGCTGTTTACATTACAGCAATAGTTCCTGAAGCTGGCTTTAGAGTCACTGGCAAGAAGGTAGCACTTCCCTTTCATTCAGGACAGTGCATGACCACTGACCCACAGAAAAATCAGTTGGGGACCACACACAAGCAAAAAACAAAAACAAAAACCAAATACCCATTACCCACATGCTTTCAGGTAAGAAGCAAAAAAGAAAAAAGAAAAAAAAGCCTCAATACTAACTTACTCATCTGCTCCCAGTGCTTCTAAGACAGGAAGCAAAAAACAAAAAAAACCCTCAAGTCACCCGTCACACACACATAACTTGACGAGCCCCTTGCAACAGTGAGAGTCAGCACTGGCACTGCAGCCCTATGAGAGTGTGGCTCCAAGGATCAAATTGAGCCAGCGGCTAGATCCAGCTTGTGGGCCATAGGTTACTCGTGCTTTAGGACAAACACCCATCCATATCATAGAAGAGTCAATTCTCAGCTTTTCTGTTTTACTCTCTGGAGTTCATTCTGTGTGATCAAAAAATGGCATAGTAGGTGTGCATGTTTATTGTACTTCAGAAACTCTAGATGATATATGTTCAGGTTGCAGGACAAAGAAAATTAATTTCCTAACAGTCAGACCTACAAACGTAACCTTCTTACCAGTATGAAGCTCATCAGGCCCTTACACTAAAGCCCTTGTACGATATTTTACATAAAAAATTATATTCGCATCTATGTGAAAGCAGAAAGCTATTTAGGTACTTTACCATTCTTTCCACCATCTTCGCAATCAGCATCACATTCATCCTGTAAGTCACTTTTTATGGAAAGCTTTCTCTCCACCCATCCTTTTTTCCTTAAACTTCTACGAATTACTGGGTAAGGGCCACAGATGGTAAAAATTTTCTTTTCCTAAGATTTCAAACAAATTCTCATAAATGAAAGCACAGACCCTACAAAAATATTATGTTTTATCATTTGTAAAGTCTACATCCACATTAGTACACTGCCTTTGAAGTTGCAAGCATTGCATTTTGAAAACAAGAGGGGAAACTTAAAGGCTACGTCTACACTGGCCCCTTTTCCGGAAGGGGCATGTAAATTTCAGCAGTCGTCGTAGGGAAATCCGCGGGGGATTTAAATATCCCCCGCGGCATTTAAATAAAAATGTCCGCCGCTTTTTTCCGGCTTTTAAAAAAGCCGGAAAAGAGCGTCTAGACTGGCCCCGATCCTCCGGAAAAGCGCCTTTTTCCGGAGGCTCTTATTCTTACTTTGAAGTAAGAATAAGAGCCTCCGGAAAAGGGCACTTTTTCCGGAGGATCGGGGCCAGTCTAGACGCTCTTTTCCGGCTTTTTTAAAAGCCGGAAAAAAGCGGCGGACATTTTTATTTAAATGCCGCGGGGGATATTTAAATCCCCCGCGGATTTCCCTACGACGACTGCTGAAATTTACATGCCCCTTCCGGAAAAGGGGCCAGTGTAGACGTAGCCAAAATGTATTCATTGGATTTCAGTAGCACCTTCAGCAATGTAGAAGCTGACCACAACTTCACACATACACATAGAGCAACACAGTCTTTCTACTGAAGGCAATCCTGCTGAGTACTCCACAACAGTACAGTAGACTTCCGATAATCTGGCACCTTTAGGAACGGCGCGGCGAGGGGCGAACGCTCTGCCGTTTTGCAGGGTGGCGGAGGAAGCCCCGCACAGCTGCCGGTGACAGGCCAGCTGGGGCTGCAAGTGACAGCGGCGGATTTGGTGAAGTGGCGGAGCAGAGCAGCTGGGGTGCTGCTGCGTTGGTCCCGCAGCGCCACCCCTCACCTTGCCCCCTCTTCTCCGCCGCCACTTGCAGCCCCAGCTGGCCTGTAGTAAGTGGCTGCGTGGGGCTTCCCCCGCCTCCCTGCAAAACAATGGAGGGTTCGCCCCTCGCCGTGCCGTTCCCGTCCCCCCAGGCTGGACGCAGTGTGGTCTCGGCAGACCCGTCACAGGGGTATAATCTCCTTCCCCTCTCCTCCCCTTCCCTTTCCTAGCCTGTGAGTGTACGTAGGGCTCACAGGAGCTCCAATTGTCCGGCTGGCTGAAGCACTTCCGGGTTCCAGTTGGTGCCGGACTATCAGGAGTACCGGACAACCGGATGCCGGACAATTGGGAGTTTTACTGTAGTAAGCAATTTTCCTCCAGTAACAGGTGGCTGGTTAACACAGTGGGAATACATATTAGCTTGTCACTTTGGGAAAGCCACAGATGAAATTTTGTCATATCTACTTAGAGATATAAGATTGATAGGATGTATATACAGAGATGTACTTATAGCACACAATCACAATCTTATCTGGGTGTCAAAAGGATTTCTGTCTATATTCTCTGTCACAGGTTTGTAAACTCCCACAAAATTCAACAGAATTCACTGGCAGTCATTGTTTAATTAAATTCCAATAAACAAAGAGCAAATGTATTGTAGTTCAATGTGAGAAGGATGTGTACTGACAGAGCTCTGGTGAGGAGTAATCTTTGTACAGTGCATACAATGCAATATAGCCCTGTCTAAACTAGGGAGAAGGTATTTGTTAAAATGCCAACAGATTTAAATATCATTTAACAGACAAGGTTTAACAACTTTAAAAACCAGCAGCTTGCACCCAGAGAAAATATCTTTGGGTATGTCTACACTACAGAGTTAATTCGAAATAACAGATGTTATTTCAAATTAACTGTAATAGCTGTCTACACATACAAACCACTATTTCAAAATAAATTCGAAATAGCGGAGCCCTTATTTTGAATTAGGTAAACCTCATTCTACGAGGAATAATGCCAAATTCGAAATAGCTAATTCGAAATAAGTGCTGTGTAGACACTTATTTCGCATTAGGGGGCCTCCAGCCCTTCCCAGTTCCCCCTGGTGGCCACTCTGGGCCAAACCAGGAAAACTCCTCTCCCCCAGCCCCGGGGCCCTTAAAGGGGTAGACTCTGGCCAGATGGCACTTGACGGAGCCAGGCCTGCCAGCAGTCTCTTCTCCTGACCCAGTGGCCCTAGGATGGCCAGGCAGCCAGTGCCAGTCAGCTCTCCCCCACCCAGACCCCCAGCACCCAGGGGCCAGCCAGGGGCCATAGACGGCGCGTGCCCTCGTGGACTAGTGCGGAGATCATGGACCTCAGTGAGGTTTGGGGGGAGGCCCCCAACGTACAGGATCTCCACACGAGGCAGAGGAACGTGGCCATCTACAGCCACATAGTGACCACCATGGCCAGAAAGGGACACAGGCGCACCCAGGAGCAGGTGCACCTGAAAGTTAAGGAGCTGCAGCAGGTGTACGCCAGGGCCACCAGGGGCGTCGCCGCAGCAGGGGCTGCCACCTGCCCCTACTTCCCCGCCCTTGACCGACTCCCGGGAGGCAGCGAGCCAGGACCAGAGGGCACTGACCCAGGCATACCAGAGGGGCCACAGCCAGCTGTCCCGGCTCCGGAGTCAGCAGGGTCGTCCAGGGAGGCCATACCGGGTAAGTGCCAGCACTGTCCCCTACCTGGGGAGGAGGCGGGAAGGGAGACCAGGGACCGCGCGTGTGGGCCATGCCTCCCATGGATCACGCAGACACCTGTGCACGTGCGAGCATGTGCCATGCCACCCTTGGGCAGGTGGCTCCAGCTGTGTGACACCCAGGGGCCGTGGCCCAATAGGCACATGCATGTGTGAAGAGACCTGACACGCTCCCGACCCCGGGGAGGGACCCAGTAGGATGCTCTCCCTTCGCACACCCCCTCTACACAGAGGTAGGGGACATCTCTATGCATGGCACAGGGGCATGGGTGCAGTCTTGGGGCAAGTCCTGGGGAGAGCCAGACATCCTGACCATGGCCTCTGTGCAAGCCCATCGGCTCTGACGGTGCAGGGCACGGTCGCCCTCACATCGCGGGAGGCGCTGGGCATCATCCACTGTGTCCCCAGGCAGAACTGACCACTTCTCTTCTTTCTTTATAGCTGCACCAGCCCACCCGGGACATGCTCCCACACCCGCGGCCTGCTCCGGACCACCAGCACGCAGCAGGAGTACTGGGACCAACATCTGGGGGCCCTGCACCGCACCATCCAGACCTGGATGCTGGAGGACCTGCAGCTCTGCCAGGAGCAGCTGGCTGAGGTCCAAGGGCTGAGCATAAACCTGCAGGCCCTGCTGCAGAGCATGGTGCCCCGTGCCAGTCCTGCGCCTGCTGCCCCCCAACTACTGTCCCTCCTCCCACTGCTTCCTCCTCGTCCTCCACACCCTCCTCCTCAAAGTCCACACCCCCCACCTCATCCTCCGCACCATCCTCCCCATACCCCTGGGGACGCCAAGGCCCCCTCCCCTGACATGCTGGAAGGCGGTTGGCCCAGCAAGACCCCCACCCTTAAGACCTGAGCTTCCCCTCCCCCTTCTTCCCCTTGCTTCCCCCTTCCAGCTCCCTCCTCCCAGTTTTCCCCCTCCCCTCTCCCACATTCTCTCCTGCCCTCTCCCGCCTCCTTTCCCCCGTCTCCCCAGAGTTTCATTCCCCTTCCCCAGTTGTGTTAAATAAACCCAGTTTATATTTTTGAAAATATGTATATTTCATTTGACATCAGGAAGGGGGGGCTAAGGAAGGGTAAGAGGAAAGATGTGAGGGAGGAATGGGGCATGAGCTCCTGGTGGGGAGGACCGGTGTGGCTCTGAGGGCTCCTCAGGGTGGACGCTCTCCCGCAGGGCCTCCTGGATTCTGACAGCCCCCCGATGGACCTCCTGGATGGCAGCCTGCAGCAAGTGCAGCCGGGCTAATGGCTACGACCCCACGAGACGCACCGGCATGCCCAGGGATAGGTCTGGTTCCATGTTGCAGAGTGCCGTGGTGTCCTGAGTGAGGGCAAGCAGAGCACTCCGAGACACAAATGCTTTGCTGTCCCTCAGCAAGGTGGACCAGCAAGCAGAGAAACCTGAGAACTGTCTGTCTGGGATGGGGGGTCGGGTTCCTTTAAGCACAGACCTCAGCTAGCCTGAGGCAGCAGCCCCACACACTAAGTCTGACCTTGATACCCTTTTGGCACTGGTTCCGGCCAGCCTTATCTTCGATTCAGGGTCTACCCAATGTGGACACGCTATTTCGAATTAGTTTTTGGGTCTAGATGCATTATTTTGAATTAGCTTATTTCGAATTAACTAATTCGAAATAAGTTAATTCGAAATAGCGCTGTAGTGTAGACATACCCTTTGTTAGAAACCAGTATCACAAATAGAAAAACAAATCACTAAAATCTATGGTCAACACACATACCTTGATTGCCTTGTCAGCTAAAAATCTTGCCAGTTTGAATTTGTCCAGTTTGGGAGAAAGGGGCAACTCTTCTGCAACTGTCTGGTTTAACTCTAAAAAAGAAAATCAATAAAAATAAGCTATCGTGCAACAGGAACTGTAACTAAAGGAGCAATTAATACACAGGAAAAGATGACCATCTTTGCAGTGCTCACTCTTCTAAATAGTACTCAGCTCACAATGTACCTAGGTACAGATAAAAATATAAGTACATATCTAAAAGCTTACAAACTACAGCCCTTATCCTGCAAGTTCATCCACATTGCCATGTGAAGTCAATCGGGCACCATACAGGCACTTAAGATACTTAGCTGTCCCCCACCAACTCAATCACCAGAACACCTTATAATCTTTAATGAATTTACTCCCTTAACACCCTTGTAACGTAACCCAGTATTGTTAGCCCCATTTTTCAGATAGGAACAGAGGCTATGTCTACACTGCAGGGTTTTGCCAGCAGAGAGTATGCTAATGAAGTGCTCATTAGCATGTGTTGCACTGATCTGTTTTGCACAAAAAACCCTTTTGCACAAGATCCTTATACCTCCTTTTTTGAGGCATAAGGATCTTGTGCAAAAGGGGGGGTTGTGCAAAACAGACCCATCTACATTGCTTGTTTTTGCGCAAAACCTCTTGCGCAAAAAGCATCAGCAGAGAATATGCAAATGACAGCATGACAAATGCTAATGTGCGCTTCATTAGCATACTCTCAGCCAGCAAAACCCTGCAGTGTAGACATGGCCAGAGAGTCTAAATTATTTCCTCAACATCCCACACAAAGTCTGTGGTGCAGCAGGGAACTGAATCTGGACATCTCAAATCCTAGGTGAGCACCCTCTCCGCTGCACCATCCTTCCTCTTTTCCTGGCTATCTGAATGAGTTTGCAGGATCAGAGCCAAAAAAGACTGTTGAATTGGGCCCCAAACCTTTTTCAATGTACTCACATAATGGAATAATTATTAGGATTCCTTATGACTGCATCCTGGAGTGCTGAAAAATAGGCACCTAAGAACACAATCTGCAAAAGCCACCAGGCTAAGCAGTGAGCCACGTAACCTAGCCAATGGGAGATGCTGAGGAGAGGGGTATATGCTAAGCCCCTCATGAAAAGGAGGGGTCTTTCTCTGGTAGTGGTCAACAGGTGGGAACCACTCTCCTAGAAATAGGTGCCTTAGATGCCTAAATTGTTTGTTGTGGGAATGAGTTAGGCTCCCACTTCACCGCACACAAAATGGATAGTGGTAGTGGTGAGAGTCAGGGAACCAGAGAGACAGAGAAACTCCTCTAACCTGATGCTTATGGCATCCAACTGAGAAGTGGGAGACCTAAGGTCCAGTCCCCCTGCCTCAATGCCTACTTAAGTATTTACCCAAAATGAAACAACTTTAACAGGGGAGACCTAGAGCTCCACAACAGACTATCTCAGGGCTTAGTTGCTACAGCACTCTCCTGGAAGTGGAAGACCCTCCTCTTCAAATCCTTTCTCCCTCTCAAGCAGAGTGGGGAATTGAACCCCTTTTTCCCACACTCCAAGTTAATATTCCAACCCCTGGACTAAAAGCTATAAAGGGACAGGAACACCTCCAACACTGGCCCCATTTTGAGAGGCATGTGACCATTCCTACCAGAGCAGACTCAGGGTATGTCTAGACTACAGGTTTTTTTCGAAAAAAGTGGCCTTTTTTTTATAAAACTTTACCTGCGTCTAGACTGCTGCCGCGTTCTTTTGAAATTAAATCGAAAGAATGCAGCAGTTTTTTCGACTGCGGAAAACCTCATTTTACGAGGAATAATGCCTTTTTTTGAAAGTGCTCTTTCGAAAAAAAGCACTATTGAATGCAAACAGTGCTTTTTCGAAAGAGAGCATCCAGACTGCCTGGGTGCTCTCTTTCAAAAAAGCAGCTCTCTTTTTCGAAAATACTGGTTGCTGTCTAGATGATCTCTTTCAAAAGAGGCTTGTAGTCTAGACGTAGCCTCAGCAGGGATGATAAGTGCTCTTTCTTAGGTTTATGGATTGTACTTGAACATAGGCAGAAGACAGATTTCTGTGCACCTAGAGGGAGGCAGCAGCATGCATGTCCAGAGGTAGAAACTTAGGCATCTAGAAAAATTTTACCTTGAAATCTTAGGTACTGCATGGGTTAGGTGGCAGCCAACCATGAGTTTTGTGGATTACAGTGCAGTTTAATAATGGAACCTGGGCACCTACAGGCCAGAATTGGGCATCTTACTACCTTTGTGGATTTGAGCCATTATCAGACATTTTCAGGTGGTAGGAAATCATTCATCTTTACTTATGTCTTAAACAAACACCAATTCAGCAAACACTTAACCGCAGGTGTAACTTTAATCATCTGTGTACACAGGAAAAGGGCCAACCTTTGCTTACTATTACACATAAAGAGCTGCCTATCTCCATTTGCCCCGCAACCTACCCATCATTTAGTAGCTGTTGTGATCTTTTTGTAGCTGTTGTGGCAGAAGTGAGACTTAAGAAGAGATCCAAAGGAGGAGAGGACAATGGCTTTATGGATCAATTCAGGAAAGGCATCTAAAGGTCTCCATGGAAGAAGGTGCACAGACATTGTTCAAGAAGCTAACAAGTGAGCAAAGCTGACATTTTTGGCAGAGTAGAAGAGGTGGCAGGGGAGGGCGATGCAATCTAAAAAAGAGTAAACAAGTGTGTAGCAGACAAACTGCAAAGAGATCTTGAATTTAATACAAATGAAATGGGGAAATCAAAGAAGGATGAAGATGTAGTCAAAGAGATGGGCAAGATAGGTGACCTTAGAAGCAGTATCTTGAATGGAGTGGCAAGGGTGATGCAAGTATTAGGGAGGCCACAGAGGAGGTAGTTATAATTGTTACGGTGATAGCTGATGAGATCTGGAAGGAGATTTTTAACTTTTTGGACAGAAAGAAAAGGATTTTAGATATATTTTGCAGGAAGAAGCTCCAAAAGAAGCTGCTGTGGACAGGACATTCCTCTGCACAGAAAAATATTATTATGGAAAAAGCAAAGACTAATAAGCTTTCTAATTAGTCCCATCATTGCATCTTAGCAAAGTTTCCTTTTTCCATTAGTTCCTATGGAGAAAAGTAACTTCTTGTAAAACTTGCATTTCCACATGTAGTCTTACCAAGAAAGTAAATTTAATACGAAATTACAAAAACAAACCTCTAACAGTCTTGTCAAACATAATGGAAAGTCTGGTTATTCAAGATCTGAGCATGCAACCAGAACTACATCAGTTGCATTGTTGTCCCCATGTGGAGCCTTTTTGGCTTCAATGGGACTTTGCAAGGGCCACCCACATACATCCAATCATTGGATTCAGCACTAATGGTAAATTACCTGGCTGAAATGTTGCCAAGGGAAACTACCTAGAACTAAACAAGTTTCTGCTTAATAGAATTCCATGCTATCAGCAGATAAGAGATTTAGGAAATGCCTTGGCCTTTTTAAATGGTTTTAAAAGTCTGGACCTAAAGGCCAAATCCAAAACTATGGCAGTCTTTCCACTGATTTCTATAAACTTGGGATCAGACTTTTAATGAGAAGAAAGTACTGCGTTTTTATATATATCTATTTGTTTTAATGTTCTTGTGCAAGTATTAAATCATAATATTACTTTCAGAAACCTTTAATGCTATTTGTAATTTCTGCTAAAAAATCTTGCATTTTTATTTATAAAATAGAGTGTAAATTTAGTCAGAGCTGAAAATCATCTTGCTGTACATAAATAAATTATTATCCATACCAAGTGAGTGTGAAATTTTTTAAATTAGGAAATAGGGACATTAAGTTATTGACCAGCCAGTGACTTACCAGGAAGCAATCCCTGGTGGCAGCAAACTGTGGGAAAACCTTTGTTCACACTGAGTTTTGGGATTTTCTGGGGAGGGAGGTTGATTCTTATCATTCCTATCAAAGATAACAGATAGTTTCCAATATACAGAACTAGAGAAGTTATTTGACATCAATAAGACTAGATGTTCAAAGTGACGTTTAAAAAAAAATGGCCATAAGGAGCTAAGGAAGAAATAATTAAATACTTCCGCTATGATACAAGCTTTCTAATGAAAATTAAATAAAGCTGCTATAAGAAATCCTTCATGGAATAAAATTCTGATTCCAATTACTCATTTCCATCAATGGGAGGAACTATATGTTTATTTCACAGCAAGAAAAATATTTTTTCTGCAGATTAATAATTTTAATTTAGGTATATAAATTATCTCCATAAGACATCACTCAAGGCTCGTGTATTCAAGACAATTAGTTCTCAAGGTCCTGATTCTGAAACGTATGAAGAGCCAAATGCAGTTAATGCAGAATTAAGGGTAGCTAATCCCTTGTATTTTACAAGAAATGAGCGAAAATCTATGAGTTATGCAAGAAAGAAAAACTGGCTCACCAGCATGTTCCCTTTTCTTACAATCCTGCTGCAGTCCTTCCCTTGGAAATCCATATCAGCACACAGGATGTTGTTAAAGGTAGACAGAGGAGAACTGATGGCTCTCCACCAGATTTTTCCACCCAAAATTCCCCACAGGCTAGCCTCAGTAGATTATCTCTTTGTACTATAGGATTCCTTAACCTGGTGGTATTTTTCTGGGAACAGTAACAGTTGGAGGATACTGTAACAACACATATGCTTTTCAGGGACTGTAACGAACCAAAAGTGTAAAGTGACAGTGCATAGCCAAGGCATGGATGGCTTTTGTGCCAAATGGATCCCTGAGATCTGCATGTGTCTTGGGAGATCTGAGAATTCAAGTGTAAAATCTCCAGTCTATTCCACAAAAGGGCAAATGCTGCCATATCTTCTGTGATCTAACACCTCTCCTACCCAAAACTGGAAGAATCCCATCAATAATATAAAAGTTAAAGATTTCAGATTTTCCACCTCCCTAGTCACAAATAACCAAAGCAGGGACCCCTAAACATATCGTATGACTGAAATCTCACTCTATGTCTTTTGCTCTGGTCTTCTGTTGATTTGAAATCTCTATATAAAGATGTCTTTGTTTTAGGAATAATGTATTGTAAATCATTTTGCAAATTTTATTTAAAAACTCAGTAAAAACTTCATCACACGTGGCAATAATCCAGTGAAACAAATTTGTAGTTTTAATTAGGCATTAAAATTAAATCAATAATTCCAGCTATACATTTTACCTCCTAAAAAGGTATAATAAAGAAATGTTGCAGTCACATAATCACAGACTTCCTCTTATCTTTTTTAAAGAACATTAATTGTCCCACAAGTAGAATTACACTGTGTGGGGTAATTCATCTCTGAACAAGCACTAGCTGGGCATATATATTCTCTGACTAAAGGTTCCTTTGTTGTTAGAAAAAGATTATGGGGAAAATATTATATATAGATATTTTATAGCTGACTCCTGACTTTAGCAAAAGTTTGATTAAAATTCATTTGCAAATACAAACTATTTTTTTCTTCTTTTCTTTCTTCATCACTTAAACTCGGTGGTAGTGGTCTTCTTTCTCCATGAATCTGATTCATGATGATACATTACACTATGTCATCATTATTTCACTCTGGCTATTTGCCCTGTAAATTTAGAGAGAGAAGATAACTGAATTTGTTGTAATAGGCTTCCATGCTATATTTTCTCTTCTTATTATTGTTCAATATTCAAGCAACTACACCAACTTAAACACACACACATTTCTTTCTGAGAATGTTTACCTACTATAATATTGTTCTTCGTATGTAAATGATGACTTTAGAAATTATGCCAAACCAAAAATATGCAAATTGGCTTTAGAAATTATGCCAAACCAAAAATATGCAAATTAGGGATGTAGACAATTAGTCAACTATCTATTAAGAAGAAGCTAGTGATGTGACTAGTCGCTTCCCCTCCCTCCCCCCACTTGCTCTCAAGAGAGAGGCAGCAAGGGGAGGAGCTGGAGCCAGTGCTGTGGGAAGCTGGTTTAAAAGCTGGCTCCCCCAGAACCGTCTCAGCAGGGGGCAGGGGAAGTAGAGGCGCAGCAGGAAATGGTGTGAGCAGGGACTAAAGCAGTCTCCGCTCGTGCTGCTTCTCCTGCAATTCTGCTTTTGAAATGTACAAGAGCCCAGTAGGGCTCTTGCTATAATTCAAAGGCAGAGGCGCCCTTATAGACTAATAGATGTTAATTAATCTAAATTTAACATAGAATCATAGGGCTGGAAGAGACTTCAGGAGGTCATCAAGTCTAGCCTCCTGCCCAAAGCAGGATCAATCCCAACTAAATCATCCCAGTGAGGGCTTTGTCAAGCTGAGACTTAAACACCTCTAGGGATGGAGATTCCACCACCTCCCTTGGTAACCCATTCCAGTGCTTCACCACCCTCCTAGTGAAATAGTTTTTCCTAATATCCAACCTAGACCTTCCCCACTGTAACTTGGGACCATTGCTCCTTGTTCTGCCATCCATCACTACTGAGAACAGCCTTTCTCCATGCTCTTTGGAACCTCCCTTTCAGGCAGCTGAAGGCTGCTATCAAATCCCTCCTCACTCTTCTCTTCTGCAGACTAAACAAACCCAGATCCCTCAACCTCTTCTCATAGATTATGTGCTCCAGCCCCCTAACACAAATCCATATGCAGTCCTCCTAACTGACATGGAAGAAAGATATTTTGTGTATAAAAAAGTCAGTTTCTGCAACAACTCAGGAAGTTTCATCTATGGCAGGGATGGGTAAGAGGTTGCCAGTGGGCCAGATCCAGCCCCTGGTTGGGTTAGAGCAGCTCACGTTTTAAAAGCCAGCTGCTTTCTGCTGTGGATGGCTGGGGAGGGAGGAAGGAGGCAGTCTCCATAGGTTACCTCCACACCCCAGCAAAATCTCTCAGATCCCAGCCAATAGGAGCTGAAAAATTTTGCTGGGAGCAGGGGCAGTGAGGGAAGCCTTCTCCCTCAATCCCCCACCTCCCCGCCAATGCTCAGAGCAGAGCCACGTGGAGCAACAAGTAGCCTGCAGCAGATACTCTGCTTCAGGTTTCTGCATGGCTGGAAGCTGCCTAGGTAAGCACCAGAGCCTGCCTCTGGAACCCTACCCCCTCTCTCTGCTCTGACTACTTACTGGTCCCCGGGCCACCACCCATACCCTCCATGCCCTCTTTCCCCCTTCTTCCAGGTCACAACTCCCTCCCAGACCATGTACCCCCTTCTGTACCCCTCCCCCAGGCCAGAATCCTCTCCTGCACCCAGACCCCATCCTGGACTATGCACCCCAAGCCCCTGCCCCAGATCACAGCCCCCTCCTTTACCCAAACTTCCTCTCAGACCCCTCACCTCCTCCTGCATCCCAGTCTCCTACCCCAAGCTCCCTTCTGCATCCAGTCTCCATACCCTCTTCATAGAAGTTCAGCCCTTGACCACTTACCAAAATCTTGGAGTGGCTCCCCATTAAAAATTATGGTCTCCTAAATACATCTATGTCCGCCAGTGACTAGACCTACAGAGCTTATGTCTGAATTGCAATATCTGCTTGTGAAAAACAGGAGCTGCTTGGGGATAGGGTTGAACCTAGGGCTGATCCTAAACGTGTAGAGGTATAAAGCACGGCTATGTCTAGTTTTCTGTTAAAAGCACTTTTTGCGGAAAAGCATCCGTGCCAATCTAGACGCGCTTTTGTGCAAAAAAGCCCCGATTGCCATTTTAGCCATTGGGGCTTTTTTGCGCAAAACAGTACTGTGCTGACTACACTGGCCCTCCTGCGCAAATGATTTGGGCAAGAGGGCTTTTGCCCGAACGAGAGCAGCACAATATTTCCGCAAGAAGCACTGATTTCTTACAGGAGAAAGTCAGTGTTATTGCGGAAATTCAAGCGGCCAGTGAAGACAGCTGGCAAGTTTTTCCGCAAAAGCAGCTGATTTTGCGGAAAAACTTGCCAGTCTAGACACAGCCCATCAGTGAAACCTAATCACTCTTTTGGAGGAAAAAGAGAGAGTTCCCGAGCAATGCTGATCCTACGGTTGCCAGGTGCCTGGATTTCAACCAGAACACCTGATCATAAAGGAATGCTGGCTACTCCGGAGCCAATAAAAGTCTGGCCGTGACACAAACAGGCTTCCTGCCCAGCTCCACGGAGCTCCTAGATTACCTGGGGGCCTAACACAGGCCAGCAATTGGGACTGATCCCTTATCAGCACAGCGGCAGGACTCAGAGCAGCCTTGCAGTCTGCTCTGCTTCGCCCCACCACTATCCGCTTCTCCATGGCAGCAGTGTTTTGCTTCCCACTGCCAGGGTATAGCAGAGCATAGCAGGCTGGAAAAAGGCAGTTGGGGCAAGGTGGAGCAGAGCACACTGCCAGTGAGCTCCAGCTCCTGCCACCAAGGTGAGTGCCAGTCCCCTTTGTAATCTCCATCTTGTGTTGCTCTGGGTAGGGGATAATGGGCAGAGCAGAGGCTGGAAAGAATGGAACTTGGGAAGGGGTGAAGTGGGGGCAGGGTGTCGTAGAGTAGGGTGCGGTGGGGCAAGGCCTGCAGCAGGGAGAGGGGGGTGCCCCATGCCTGGGCACTGGGGTGTTGTCATCCCCCCCAGGGATGGAACTGCAGTCTGACACTTCATGTCTGCCTCACTCCAGAGCCCACTTCCCCAGTCTAGGACTTGTAGCCCCATCCACACACCAACAGTTTGCCCCAGCCCTTTCTCAACCTCTGAACCCCTCAGCCCCACACCCCCTAGCCCCTCTTGCATTCATTTCCAGCCCCACCCCTTACCCAGCCCAGTGAAAATGAGCACATAAGGAAGGGGACAAGAAGGGGAATAAAGAGGGGGAGCGGTGGCCTGGCAGGCAGGGGCAAGGCAGAAGAGTTGGATTTTCTGCCACTAAAAACTCGGTATGGCAGCTGACCCCTAGGAGGCCTATTTTAAAGCCAGCTGGAGGATAAGGGGTCCCCCAGGCAGAGGGAGCTGGATTAGTTCTCAGAGGCAACCGGAACACAGAGGTCACTTCCGTAGCCCACGGGAACCTACTGAGCAGAGCTTGGCCGCAAGCTCCCTCCTTACCCTGTGGCAGCGGCTTCTTTCGCCGGGGCTGGAGGCCCTTCCGCTCCCCTCCCTGCCAGCGCTACACGCTCCGCGCGCGGCCATTGTGACCTGCCGGGCCCTGTGAGGCAGGGACAAGGGCGGACGGGTGCTCCAGAGCCGGGGGGGGGGGGGTGACAAGCTGCCACTTCCCGGCTCAACCTGCATGTAGCTTGCCTGTTACTGAGCGCGCGTTAGCAAGCGGGGCGTGCCGCGGAATGTCTTCTGCTGCTCCCCTCCGGGCTGACTCTGCGGCCGCTCTGATTTGCGCTTGCAGAGCCCGGCTGTCCAGGGGCGAGTTTGTTCAAGGGCACGGCCTGGCACTTGGAGGTAGGGGAAGGAAGGATGCAGGGAAGCAAAACCAGCCGTGACACCCGGCGCCCAGCCCTTCAGCGTGCTCCTCTTGAACCTGTTATCGGAGGTGGGGAGAGGTAGCAAGGCAGCAAGAGAGAACACCTGCTGCTACTGGCAGCGAGGCGTGCCGGGCGCGGTTTGGCAGCACCATACTGCAGTGTTCTCCGCGCCTCGGCACTCCGCTCTGGCTCCTCTTCCCACTGGGTTAAAACCTCACTCCGCACACAGGGGGTTGGCAGCGCTGGCTTGGAATCGCTAGCACCAGGGAATAACCAGAAGCGTTAGGTGTCAGTGGGAAGGTGACCGGTACTGAAGTCAGGCAGGCAAAGGATTAACTGTGATGTTGGGCTAGAAGAGGCTACACAGCTGGTTGAGTAGACAGTAAAGTGGATGGGAACCTCCAGCCCAGTGGCTGGATATGGCCCCCGGCTTGCCTGGATCAAGCCCCCGAGGCCTCCCCGCCTGCTCCAGCGTTGGGAGCCCGTGCTGGCACTCCAGCCTCCCCACCATTCCCATGGAGGGTAAAAACACACAAAATCTACTAGCCAGGCCCCCTTAAGCTCTGGTGTGCTAGGGGAATGTCTTTCTCCTCAGTCAGTGGTGAGGGAGCTTTTTTGTTTTGTTTTGCTGCATGCTTATGTGTGACTCACAACTGATTTTTCTGTGGGTCAAAAAGATTTCCAACGCCCCCTCCCCCCCCCAGTAAAGGCAGTGTGGCTGAATCTGAACTCTGATCCCAGCTATCTGATTTGATAATGATTTCCATTTTTTAAATAGCCTGATCACCTAGCTTGATATGCGGGACTTCTTCAGTGGAATTGAACAAACTTCCAGAGCTACAGCATTAATTGCATCAATGCTGCTGGATTGAACAGGTATGTGTGGTAAATGCAGGTAAATTAGTTGCACCAGTGCATCTTTGAAGTTGGCAAATCATTACATCAAAAAGTGTATATTACACTTGCCTTCCCCAGCTCCAGAGGGAATGATAGGGTGGCAGGCAAGAAAGGAGGTAAACACTTTGGCTGAGTGGAACTGACTCCTAAAAACTGGCAAGCTTCTTTCTGCGTTCTTTCATTTGCTCCCATTCCTTCTCCAAAAGGATAATCATCAGTCTAACGCAACAGTTCTCAAACTATTGCTCAGTCAGGATACAGCTCCTACATGACTGTCCCTCCGTGACTCTTTCCCATACCCCCTTTCCCTGAATTTGTTGACATTTTTAAATGTCTCCCACTGTCGCAATCCAAATTCTAAATCAGATCATATTACTTGGCTTCCCCAGCAGTGAAAGTAACTTAAAATTTCTTACAGATGCTGTCCTATTGCAACCTGAGCCCTGCTACCTCTTTAAATAGCTCCCTGCTGGGTTTTGCTGCAGCTCAGCCAGCTCTGACCAGAGCTGCGCATCAGGGTACACCTACTTACTTTTGCCTCTGGACTTCCCTACATTATCCCTGCTCTTTCAGGCTATGTCTACATTGCACTCTCTTGTGCAAGAATATATGCAAATGAGGTGTGGTGATAAATACTTAATAAGCCACCATTTTTGTGCAAGGGGCTTTTGCACAAAACCTCCCTCTTGCGCAAGAGCCATTCTGCTGTTTATTTTCAGGCAGAATGGCCCTTGCGCAAAAGCCCCTTGTGCAAAAATGGCACCTCATTTGCATATGTTCTTGAGCAAGAGAGCACAATGTAGATGTAGCCTCAGATGAATACAGTTTTATTCACTTCTTGTTAAGACTTTTCTTTAGGTTTTTCTATGTTGTTAACCTGCTGACTATTCTACTTCTAAGGCAGATAACTTCAGTGATTGGTGAAGTGACCCATGTTTTAGGAAGTCCTTGGGGTCCACTGGAGAAAGATCCATTAGTGAAACACATGACGTTTTGCCATTGTCAGATCATTGGTTTGTCTTCTATCATTCCTGAAAGTCAAAGTTAACATGCCTGTAGCAAAATAAAGGACTGTATCAACAGTTTTTCTACAGCGCTATCACTATTTGGTGCAGAATACGTAAGTTTTTCACATTAATATTGATGTCATAGAAGTTGAGGGCTCTCAACATCTTATAGGTTTGGGCTGTATAAGACAATTAAGCCCTCAAGAGGACATGGGGGTCCCTTTTTATTTCTTTTCCCCTCAAGCCCAGTGATAAAATGTCTGTTACTTCATGTCTAATACATTGAAAGTGGGAATGTATGAGTTTAACTATTTAAATGGTTAACCCATACACATAGGCTTATTGATTACGGAAATGATTAAACAGTGGCTCCTGAACCTGCTTGCAGGGAGCCAGCTGCTGCCCTGCTCCTGGGGGACCAGGACTGTGAGGGAGTCTGGGGCTACAGGTGGCAACCTCTGTGGAAGGGTGGGCCTGGGAGTCACCATGGCAGCTCCTGCAAGCGGGGATGGGGTACTGGAGCGTTAGGATTGCATTTAACTGTTTAACCAATTAAACAGGATTTTAAATCTCTACTTGAAAGGCTTGGTCAATCATAAATTTGACAAAAAGACAACTAATGGGAGACAAGGATTTAATTTCACAACAGGCAAGAATGTTACCATAATAAAGAAACAGAAAACAACCAGTTATAAATTCGCTCAAAATTCATAACATGGAACCATTATCTGACCCTACCCATGCAATGGTACACACATATCAGTTAAACAAAATACCTAAATCCTAACAGGATGATGTTTTCAGTTTTTCTGTTCACATTCCATCCATGACATTTAAAAGTTGTTCCAATGGTTTTTTGCTTTATTTTTGTAAAGATGACATTCTTTTCTGCCCCAGTAAATACAAACCAAAACATCCTTGTTTCTGCTTAAGCATAAATTGGAAGTGAACTTTTTGCAAGTATTAAAGATACAACATAGAGGAGACCAGTGTGTCCTGCTGCCTTTTTTGACAGAGCATGCAACAGTACCTCCCTCGATATTGGAAGCTTTTGTTGAAAGATGGCTGTGTCCAACTTTAAATGGTAACATCTTAGATAGAAAGCAGCAGCTTTCAATATGGGTCCAAAAGTCTCTAGTGAAGGGTAGATTAGCTGGCCATCAATCCAAAATCTTAGGGGGTTTGAGAAGATATGTTTCTTTTTCTCCCAGTTGCATATATGTTTTAAAGCACTTCTCAAAAGCTGCAAAAACCTTTACCATATATTAAAAATGCAAAAATAAATTAACCTCCCCCAAAGCAGAAAAGAAAAAATCCCAAAATAGTTGCAGAACTCTACCCTCAGCTTATTCCTTTCTCCTCAAAAGTCTGGGAAAGGAGATATGTTAAAGGCAACTGCAAGGCATAAACTGAATTGGGCTATTTTGGACTGAAGGAATCAATTCCAAAGCCCATGGAAAATGTCCTGTCAGCAGATAAAATACCTCTCAAACTAAAGGGTCTGCAGTTGTCATGGAAATGCTTATGCTGTCACAAATTCACCTTGGCTGTGTCTACACTGGGCCACTTATTCCGGAAAATCAGCCGCTTTTCCGGAATAAGCTGCGAGCTGTCTACACTGGCCCTTGAATTTCCGGAAAAGCAACAATGTTCTACTATACAAAATCAGCCGCTATTCCGGAAAAAATATTCTGCTCCCGCTCGGGCATAAGTCCTTATTCCGGAACACTGTTCCGGAAAAGGGCTAGTGTAGACAGTCCAGTAGTCTTTTCCGGAAAAAAGCCCTGATCGCGAAAATGGCGATCTGGGTTCTTTTCCGGAAAAGCGCATCTACATTGGCCACAGACAATTTTCTGGAAAAAAGGCATTTCCGGAAAAGCAGCCTGCCAATGTAGACGCTCCTTTTCCGGAAAAACTGAAAACGGAATAGTATTCCGTTTTAAGCAGTTCCGGAAATTCATGCCAGTGTAGACACAGCCCTTGTCTTTGAGATAGTTGTATGATAAAGTAGAAGGAATAGACAGAGCTTTGAGGGAGAAATGCTTCATTTAAACATGATTTATTTTATAATTAGCAAAATAAAATATGAAAAGGAGAAAAAGCACTTTTAGGAGGGACACATTTTCTTATGTAAGAGATCAAACAGAATCCAATGAAGTAAGGCATTCAGCCCTGCAGTCATCCCACATAATAATAATTGTTTTGTTTTTTCATTCTGATTGAAGTTACAGGGTGAGTAAGTAGATTTTGTGCCAAGCACTTAGTTTCGTGACTTATGAAGGCTGATATAAATTAAGAAGAGCTGCTATTCCTTTTTCACAGTCCATAAATTTGTTACAGGAAAATATTTAAAATAATTGTAGGTTTTCATCTATCCAAACTGGATTTCAATCCACATCTAGACTCTTTGGGAATAAAGACCTTTATTTTATACAAAAGTAATGATATGCAAAACATCTCTTACAACTCCTACAAAAGTGAAGTATAAGCAAAAATATCAATTATCACCTGTACTCATAACTTTACAAAAGCATTTATCAGTTATATTGACTGCCCAATTGCAGTTATATTAGTCTCTTGCAAACAAATGAGACCTACTGTGTATTGTCATATTTATTTTAAAAATCCTATCTCCATAACCCCTAAGTAATCTCTTGTTTCCAAAGAGATCTTTTAAAGGAACAAAACACTAAATATTTAGATACCATCAGCAACCTAATATTAAATAATATTACACAAAAGATAGAATCGCATTACAAATTTCAACTATATATTTCAAATTTATTAGAAAGGCAAAGTATCTTAAAAATAAATTTTGTTATTCCCTGGTCCCTACAGCTAGAACTATAGCACTGTCTACAAACTTCTATAGTTAAGAATACTTAAATCAAACAGCTGTTTTCTGGTAATATAGTCTACTAGCTGAATCCACTTCACTGAGCCATCTGCACCACAACAGCTTTCCAGGCTTTGTCTTTGTCAAAATCCTTTATGGTATTATTGGAAACCTACAAGCAAACAGGTTTCAAACAGTATTTTAGTTAATGATTAAGGCAAATAAATATGTAGGAGAACACAGAAATATATATGTGGGCTAATTCATTAAAACATGCCATAAAATTGTTTTCTATTTTACATGTAATTTTTGTTTTTTATCCTGAAGAATCTTAAAACAATCCTAGAGTATCACTGGAATGAAGCCACACTAAGGTCAAGGATATCAACCCACAGACACACAATACATTGCCAAGAGTAGCTAGTATTGAAATTCTGGCCAAGGACACTTGGAAAAGTCCCTTATGTTTAATGAAGTGCCATAAGACCTTAATATGCATGCACGCAGATTCATGGATTCCAAGGCCAAAGGGTTCATAGTGATATATAATCTGACCTCCCATATAACACAAGCCAGGGAACTTTTGAACTTGAGTGCACGTTTTTACAAAAAATCTAATCTTGATCTAAAAATTGCCAATAATGGAAATCCACCAAGAAGCTTAGTAAATTGTTCCAGTGGCTAATTACCTTCACTGTTAAACATTTATACCTTATTTCTGGGCTGAATTTGTCTACCTTGAACATCCAGCCATTGCATCCTGTAATTTCTTTGTGTTCTAGACTCAGGAACTTATAGATCCCAATGTAGATACTTAAGACTGTAGTCAAGTCACCACTTAAAACCTTTTTGTTATGTGAAATAGATTGAGCTATTATAGTCTATCAGAATAAGACATGTTTTCTCCTCCTTTCTCATTGCTCTTCTCTGAACCATCTCCTATTTATTAACATCTTTCCTCAATTTTGGACACCAAAACTGGACACAGTATTTCAGCAGCAGTCACATTACCAGTACCAAATAAAGAAATAAAATAACTTCTCTATTCCTACTCAAGGCTTCCCTGTTTATGCATTCAATGATCCTATTAGTCCTTTTGGTCAGAGCAATGCACTACTTGCTCATGTTTCAATGATTTTTAACCAAGAAACCAGCAGCACCCTTAAATGAGTTCAACTATGATGAAACCTCAAGAAATTGCTTGAGAACTAAACATTATTGGTGGGTCTACACTACAGAGAAGATCGAAACTGCCACTGTCGATCTTCTAGGGTTCAAATTAGTGACTCTAGTGCAGATACGCTAATTTAAACTGATAGGGGCACTCTGGTTGATGTCAGTAGTCCTGCTTCCACGAGGAGTAAGGAAAATCAAAGCAAGAGTGTTCTCACATCAACTTCTTTCAGTGTGGACAGTGCCAGAAGTTGAATTAAGGTACTTTGACTTCATCTACGCAATTAACATAGCTGAAGTTGCATATCTTAATTCCACCTTATGCCGTAGTGTAGACATACCCTCTGAGAGTAGTGCATGTTCTCAGGGCTGCCAAATAGAGGTGGAGAGAGACAAAGGTATAGCTGCCCTGGGGTTCAGCAATTTAAAAGGGCCTGTGGCTCCTGACCACTGCTGCAACTGCAGCAACAGCAGTTGGAGTCCTGACCCCTTTAAATTGCTGCTAGAGCCCCACAAGGTGTGCTCCAGGCATCCCTGAAGGGCTGGCTGGGGGAGGGTCAAGCCAATCCCACCTCTTCTGCCTGAAGCCTCTCTCTTTCCAGTTGCATGGTGCTGTGTCCCTTCCCACCTTGCCCCAGGGCCCATCAAGTCTATAAAAGAGGCAGCAGCATGGGAGGACGGGGCTCCACCCAGCAACATCTCCTGCCTGTCCCCCATTGATGCCTCCATGGGAGGCAGCGGGGGGGTAGGGGGGAAGAGGCAAGTGGCTCACGTGAGCCAATACATGTGGGAAGCTGGCTTGAAAGCCGGCTTCCTGCATGTACCGACTCCCACATGCCCCCTTCACAATCTGCACTGCTGCCTCTCTATCGGGGGGGAGGGGGCAGGGGCTCCAGTGCTTGTGGGGAGCTGACTTAAAAAAAGCAGTGTGGGAGGGGCGATACAAAGGCAGTAAGGGGAGATGCATATAGTTGATAAGATTAACTGATAAACCCAGGATTATTGGTTAATCGTGTGTTCGACTACATGATGACATCCCTACTTTTAAGGGGAGTAAGATGCCCAATCCAATTTCAGCTAACAGTGCCCCTTCTACTCTATCCTTCAGAGAATACAATCAATGAGGCTTCCGGGGGAACCTGCAGAAGGTGGTTAATAATAAAACATTTTATTAATGTAATAGCTATTACCTATTTTATTCATAACGGGGCAGACCCCATGTATTCAGGCAAATATACGTCGTTGAGCAAACAAAGTTCTCAGATGAGGAGCTCAGCAGGCCTCAGGACAAACTTAGAGCTTGCAGAATCCAATGGGGTACATTACACTCACCATACAGATTTATTTGTTCCCCCAAAAGCTTATATAATCCTTCTATACTAATTTTAATTAGCACCAAAATCTCATACATACATTCTCATACTTGGCTCACTCTTAATTCTAAGTCCTAATATGTTCAATTTTTTATTAATAGAAACAGACACCAAAAGAGGACATTTATCTTTTTCTTTGTAATTTTAGTGAATTTGCTTGTGAAAGGTGCCAAATTGACAGACCTGAAGATTACTGTAGTGATAAAGGACTAGCAAATGCAGTTCAAGATTCTTTAACATTCTCAACCATAACCTTGAGTGATCAGAGTATAGAGTTAGTCACAAACGGATTTGATCCTTAGCTTCTCAGCTCAGGCTTCTAATGAAGGTGCCAGTATGAAGCGGGACAGGGAGAGTTTGGTTTGGGTTCTTTTTGCTACCAACAGACAGAAGTGGATTCTCTGTCACTGGCAATTCTTAAATCGAGGTTGGATGCTTTTCTAAAAGATATTCTCCAGTTTAACCACAGCTATTGGATTTAAAGCAGAAATTAATTCAGGGAAGTCCTATAGCCTAGGATCAGACTAGACGATCAAGGGTCTTTTCTCATCTTAAAATCTATAAAGGTAATACAGGAAATATATAACCCATGCAGGAATAGATCCCAGACCCTGATTTTAGTAATGCATGTCAATCTTAAGATCTTTCTTCTTCTCAAGCGAACAGTTGGCCTTACCCATAGAAGAAATGTGCAGGGCTAATGGCTAGAAATAACAAGCATTTTACTTATAAACTGAATAGTTCATTCTGGAAGTAACTGAGAAACAATAAACACATAACCCAGTAAATCATTTTACAGTGATTCTTCATAAGTGTTACCACGCTTTAATGATTCTGTTACCATTATCAAGTTATCTCTGTCAATTTAAAAAAAACTAGTACTGTACTGAGTGTCATAATTTAACCAGGAAAATAAGTCATTCAGGATGAAATTCATCCTTAGCATGAATAAATACATCTCTTGCACTTTAGAGGGCAAATTTAAGTGACAAATTGGAAATAAATTACTCAAATATTACAGACCATCATTCATGAATTATAATTATTATAAAATTATAGTCAGATATTACACACTTACCTCCATTGTTCGGTATTCCTGTTTATTAATTTGTGGCATTGCCCAAGATGAATCATGCAGCTTCATTTTTGTCTTGTAACTTACACATTGGATGACAGTGCCAATGGTAAGGAATGCCTGAATTAACAGCATCAGCATCAGAAGTAATAGAAGTATATCATAAGATTGCTAAAAATAAAAATGTATGTAAGTTGTTTAGGTATTTAACTATCATACCTGTCTTTTCTGCCTTGTATCACTTCATATTTTTTGGCGTTCTCCCATTGTTTACATGTGTCAGTATGACACCTGGTTCTTCCCTCTATCTGACTGATGAAATAATTTGTTGTTTTGGAAAACTAAAATGAACTGAAAAGCCTTGAACACTAGGGATGTAAAATCCTGTATAATTTATTAACTGATTAAATGTAACGTTTAACAAGTTAAATAATTAAATGGAGGCGAGCGAGGGGGCGGGGAGGCATTCCAGCAGAGTGGCTCCCATGCCACAGGCAGGGACTGCTTTGGCCCAGCTGTTTCTGACTCTGTGCTGGGCTGTTGGCTCCCAGCTCACATGGGCTGAAAGTTGGCAGCCTTGTGCAGGGCTGGATTGCTGCTTCTGCTCATGGGCTGAGAGCTGTCAGCTCCCGTCCACGCGGCCACTTCTGCCTCTCCCCCACATGTGAGGCTTCCAGCTCCAGCCTGCAAGCCCCTGTGGGCTGAGCGCCAGGGAGGCTGCTTCTGAGGAACAGTTAACTGTTACCTGATAAGCATCACCCATTAATGGGCGATGCTTACCAGGTAACTGGTTAATGAGTTACCCGTTCACATCCCTATTGAACAGAGATGGGTGGAATTTGTTAGTTTTGGTTTATAGTGATTTGTAGATCATTCACTTTCAGTTCACATATCTTTGACTATCTGGGTATGAAGCCCTCAGGAAACTTCAGCTGATGCAGAATGTGGCAGTACATTTCCTCAGCAACACAGGCTACCAGAGTCTGCAAACTATTCATCTTTTCCCCCAAACCAAGCTGTGAATAACTGAAGTATTTACAAATAAACATTTAGCATACTATCCCACTGTGCCATTTATAGCAAGACATCCTAGAAAATTATTTGAAAGAAATTATTCTTCATGTAATTAAGACCTGTGCGATACAAAATTGGTATCCGTATCTGCATCTGCAAAAATTGTCCACAGATATCCATATCTGCAGATACAGATACCCGCAGATGTAAAGTGGATGGATATCTGTGGATTTGCAAGGCTCTACATGTAAGGGTTAGAACTTTGAAGTTTGTTTGCTACAATTTCATGAATACTTGCTGAGCTGTTACAAAAAAGATCTATGGAATTTAAATAAAAATAATTACATTACTATAGATTATTTTAACCATTCTATAGTATTTAATGGAGAACTATAATCTTTTTATAGCCTTCTATGAGATGGTTCATGATAGCTATAGAAAGGATAGTTTTAGAAACTAATTTAGGCTTTTAAAATAATTTCCAAAATATTTTATTCATTCTCCATAATACAGCACTCTATCTTCTCATGATAAATAATTCATAATACTCTTTATTTACTCCCTCTGAATTGCTAATTAGTGGATTCTAATTTTTCAAAAAAGTAAAATATTTACTTTAACTGCTGGTGGATAATTTTTAAAGATGTCAATAACTCGCATGATACTGAAGGATAAGTATCCAGAAGCTGTGAACAACAATGGAGAAGTGACACTGCTTATGGCGATCAGGACCTCAACCTAGTAAAACAAGATATTACACTTTAAGATGTTAAACTTGTGTTAAATAAATAAAAATAAGAGTAAATAACATTGGTTCTTGATCCCACTTCTGCATATATGATTGTCTTAAGTGTGGCTGCCTGGGTCTAACTGAGAACAAAATTTGGACTCAGAGATGATGTGGCAGACCCATTTTGTGTGTCTGCTGACTCTCCTTTCCACCTCTATTGAAATTAATATCAACAACATCCGCTGAAATATCCAGTACAAATAAACATTTTGCACATTTGAATTAATTAAAAGCTATTTTGGTTAATGCACTAATAGTATGTAGCAGAAGGAAAGCTGACTGAATTCTCTTTCAGTACAGTGAACTTTAAGTACTTTGTACAGAACCAAGCACATAATTGGCCTGCTGGTCTCCATTCCAACATCATTAATTGAGTATTCCACGGTATACCCTGACATCCATTTTTGTTCTATTTAGCATATAAGTTTTTATGGTCACTTTACAGTGGACAAATATTAGTTGTGCAATTATCACCAAAGAACTTTATTCATAATATTCCATTATAACACAATGTCCAAACAATATACATATACTTACCAAGCATTTACTTGGATATTCAGCAGCTACATGACTTGCAATAGCACTTGGAAAGCACTGAAAAGAACACCAAGACATAAGAAAACATTAAGAACTAGACCCTCAGCTGGTGTAAATTGACATAGCTTCATTTAGGGTACGTCTACACTAGCCTCCTACTTCGAACTAGGGAGGCTAATGAGGGCGACCGAAATTGCTAATGAAGCGCGGGATTTAAATATCCCGGCCGGTCGCCATTTTGGAAACCTGAGGTTTAACTGTTAATTCGAACTAAGGGGTTTATCTCGGAATTGCGCTTCTCTGCCGCATGTAGACGCGGGCAGTTACTTCGGGCTAGTCAGTTTCCAAAATGGTGACCGGCCAGGAATATGCTAATCGAGCGCGGTATATTTAAATCCCGCGCTTCATTAGCAATTTCGGTCGCCCTCATTATCTTCCCTAGTTCGAACTAGGGGCTAGTGAAGACGTACCCTCACTTGCAGTGGAGTTACATTGATTTACATTAGCTGAGAATCGAGTTCTCAATTTTCTTCAAATAAAGTGAAACCATATATAATTGTATAACACTGTATTGGCAACACTTATGGTGCTAATTTAATGGGGAGAAAAATTATTTCAAAAACTCTATTGATATTAATGGAGTGTTTTGACTATTAAATCTATACATATTAGTGAGGTAAATTATCCTCTCACAGGCCTGCTCATGTCTGTAACTGGGACAGTCACTTAATCAAGATGATAAACTAACAATGGCATCCTACATATTTCCCTGTATTGAAATTCAACCCAGATACTAATGTTGCAGCCTGAAGGATGATATTTTTAAAAATTGACATGTTTAGTAAAGAATACCCCCTTAAAAACCTTCTTTTATTATTGATTTCAGTGGCAATTTTACCTAAATAAGGCACTGACCTCCTAATAAAGTGTTGTAAATCAAAAAGAGAAGACACATTACATAATCTTGTACTACAGGTTGGACCTTGCTGGTCCAGCACTCTCAGAACCTGACTGGTCCCAAACAAGGGGATTTGCTGAACCAGAGGAGGTCCCTCCCTCATGACCCATGTTGCCACTGGGCTAGGGCTCCTGCCTGCCCCACTGCTGCCCCAGTCCCCGGCGGCTGTAGCTGCCACCAGCCCCAGTGCTGCCGGGTAGGAATGTAAGCGACTAGTCGATTGTCCGATAAGTATAAGCTTATCGGACAGTTTACCAGTCCCTCAACTAGTCGCTCCCCACACCTTGCTGCCTCTTTTAAAGAGAGGCAGTGAGGCAGGGGAGCAGGAACCAGTGCTGGGGGGAGCCGGCTTAAATGCCGGATTCCCCCAGCACCATCTCCATGCGGGGCAGGAGGTAGTAGGGACCGGGCGTGAGCTGGGAATCAGCTGATTCCTGGCTCAAGACCAGTCCCAGACTCAGCGCCTCTGCTTTTAAAATGTATCAAGAGCCTACCAGCTCTTAATACATTTAAAAGGCTGGTGCGCATCGGGGGTGGGGGAGACCCGGCACGAGCTGGGAATCAGCTGTCCCAACTTGCATTGGGTCCTTCTCTCCCCCATTCTCCACTGCATTTCAGCTTTTAAATGGCTCTTAATACATTTAAAAGGCAGAGCTGCAGCAGGGTTAGCTCCTGAGTCTGGAAGCTAACCTCGCTGTAGCTCCACTGTTTACCGACTAATTGACTAGTTGATGGAAATTGCATCGACTAGTCGATTAGTTGATTAAACGAAATTTAACATCCTTGTGCTGGGGTTGGAGTGCCACAATTGCAGCTTTGCAGCCGCCTGGCTCCAAGGCCGAGTCCAGAGTTCCGCAGCCAGGGCTAGAGCTCTGCGGTTGGGGCCAAAATTCCCTGGCTGCCGCGGGGGCTGGAGCTCCCCGGCCGCTGAGGCCAAGGAGCTCCACTAGGGCCTGAACTCCCACCATGCTGCTCTACCCTCTCCCGTGACAATGGGCTTCCAGCTGAGTTACTGGTCCCTCTTACGATACTCCTGCCCTGCTGCCAGACCTCTCTGTTCTTGGGCTCTGTGCCAGACCAGGGAGTCCAGGTTAAGAGAAGTACAAGGGAGGTACAATCTGTATAATTAAAAAGTGTTAATTTTAAAGCAGTGGTTGTAAATTATTTTGAAAGCCAAATAATTAGCTTAGAGAGACATTGTATACAAGACTACATTTAACTGTGAAGTACTTACAGCCACTAAGATCCAAAAAAATGTTACTGAAAGGTATGGACCTGAGATTAACACATCCATATTCAAAGCAATGATTCCACCAAAAACTGCAGAAATTCCAATAATGATCTCAATTACCTACAAAAATTTAGAGCACCAAAACAATTAGCAATGAATTTGACTGTTGAGTTTTTATAGTCATTTCAGTTGCATAAGTAGGTTGACTCATATATGTTTATAAAAGCATGTCTGGCATAAGAAATATTTGAGGTCTGTCCTATGCTCATGAAAGACTCTGGCAAAACTCCCTTTAGTTAAAATGGAACAAGATTGTCCCCATGTTTACATTTTTATTTAGTGTTTCCAATAAATAATATAATGTCATGGCTGCAACTATTTTTCATTTAGTCATCAAGCAGACTTTTCCCTCCTATTTAGTACAGTTGAAATTTATTTTGAAACATCAAAGCATATCTCATGCCCATGTTGATACATTATAAGCCTATTCCTGAAGCTGTTACACACAGAACTCTCACGGGCTTTAAATGAATTCAATATGTAAAAAGAGGAAAGAATAAATTCATACATCTCAAGAAAACAAAGCTTTTCTTACTGAATACGATTTCAGAATTCGAGTAGGAAAGCTGACATTGTTCAAAACACTGGTGCTGTCATATATGGTACTCTACAGATAAAAAAGAAACAACATGGTCTGAAAAAGTATGCAGTTTAATAAGGAGCAGATTGTGGCCTGACTCTACACAATGTAAGGGGCATTCAGGCCTATCCCTCCAATAATCTGTGTGATCTATCTACATCTTGGCTACAAGGATGTGGGAAAGAACATGTGTTCCATGACCTGCTCCCAGGAAATGAGTAGACCAGTGTTTCCCAACCGGGGTTCTGCGGACCATCATCATTTTTTCTAGACTTGTAATCATTTATATTGCTCTTCTGTGGCCTTTTTCCAATTTGTTCTTCTTTCCTGAAATGTGGTACATAGAACTGGACACAAAACTCCAGCTGAGGCCTCATTCCCAATCCCATTTGCCTTCTTGGGCTGAGTGTGTGCTGCCCTCCCAGTAGTTTCAGCCTTTAGTGGCCTGGTAAAAGTGGAAATCAAGCCACAGTTTGCTATAGACCTTTGCCTAAGAAACAGCATTACCACTCAATTATAAGATGGCATGCATATTGGGCCACTTTCCCACACACAACAGTGAAATTAAAAAATTTTAGTTCTTAAGGTAAAACCTACTTTCTTCCTCCTGAAGCAGTCTTCATTAGACCGAGCTGAAATGATCACAGTAGTTGCCATGAAGATTTCCAGCAGAATTAGCAGAATCAAGTTGAAATTTATCTAACAACAGAATCCCACATCAAACTGCATTAAATAATTCATATTTAACCATAACTGTCTATACAATTGTAGCAAACTGTTGACCTATGATTAATAATTTCCCATTGTTCTTTCATGTCTGTCCTGCCTTTTGTATTATCAGAGTTACACCTTGTCTCTGACATATCTTGTATACCATGCTTCTTTGAAGAAAATCAGAATAGGCAGATTTGAGAGGCTTTCTTTTGGGCACTGAAATTGATCTCTCATTGTGTCATGTTTAGATTTAGGCATCTTCTGATCCTTGACACTTTCTAGGGAAAGTGGCAGCATGAAGAACAACCAAAGAATAAAGATACTATTTAACTAAAGTAACTTCATATTCAAAATCAGAAGCAACCATCCTTTTATCTATGCACATTAAAAGATTTATTCTAATATACAAGTTAAAGAGCTATTTTTAAACATTAGAAGAAATCCTCACCAAAACTATCAACTGCTCTTAAAATGCTTTATCTGGCTAAAGAGTGTTTCAAATCTTTTATTGATTTAGGAAAGAATTTTAGAACCACATGAATGCTCTGCTCCTGATTCTCATCTGTAGCTGAGGAGCATGCAGTGCCACGTGGAAGAAGGATCAGTTTCCACCAGGGTTGGGCTCAGTATAAATCAGAGCTGCCTGAAAGTGTGTCTAATTTGTATTGATTGCCAGTGGACCCAAAGGACTGATATAACAGCCAGAGAGTGCCAGAATGCAAGGAGATCCCAGTCACACACTCTCTCTTGGCCACTCTCCTTATGCTAGCAGCTGAGGAAAAGTATGATGCTATAGGCAGATTCTTTGGATATGTTTACGCAGCAAACCTGAGACTGGCCTGTGCTAACCAACTTGGGCTTGTGAAGTTTGGGCTCTAAGGCTGTTTCATTGCTGTGAAAACTTCTGGGCTAAGGCTAGAAACAGAGCTCTGGGTTCCTCCAGTCCCACAGGGTGCTAGACACCAGCTCCATACCAAGCCTGATCACTGTGAGCCCAAATCAGTTAATACAGGCCAGCCGTGGCTATCTAGTTGCTGTGTAGACATACCGTTTGTCACCTGTAGATTCCCTTTCACTGGGATAATCCTAAAATTACTGGCTATCCTGACTTCAGGGTTATTTTGTACTACAAAAGCATCACAAAGCAGTCATGGCACAGCCTGGAATATGGTTCACATATTTAACATTTACAACATTTTTAAAAAGTTATCTATGAAGCTGAGTAACATTGTTGGAAAACAATAACAAAGGCCTTCCACAAATGGTGTTATTTTTAAATCATAAATTGCTTTGATTTGAACAGATATTTTACATTTTATAGGTCCAATATCCTCTAAATTATTAGCAATGAACTCATGTCAGACTTATGACTAATATTTCCTGTGCAGATTCTATGAACAGTATAATGAATCAGAGATATTATTATGGTTATGAAACAGGCAAGTAGGGATGTTGCAGTAAACTATTTACCCATGCACTAAAGTCTGTTTTACTACGTAGCCACTGCAAAACAACTGTAAAGGTGACATAGCTGGCCTTGGGAGGATCACTTCAGTGTAAAGAGATCCTCCAATAGTACAGAGCAGGATCCATCCAGGATCAAAGAAGCACAAAAATGCTAAGCTAAGGATCTGGGCCACAGAATCAGTATGCAATATATCTGTTTTCAGGTATCTTGGAACAGGACAGTCTGCCAGAGAAGAGGATATGGGAGAGTGGGGAACACATCTAAGGTTTCCTCCATTATCTCTTCTTCCTCATCAAGCAATAAAAGAGGCTGTAGTATTGTAAAATGGGCTTCTCTGAAGCACTCCTGTAGAAGAGAATAGGACTTCCTCCTGGATCACAGTTCTGATAGAGGTCCATATTTTATAGAACATCCCAGGACCACTAAGACCACAGAGGGTAGTACATCCTTTGCTAGTCTTAATGTGAGGTTCTGCTGTCTCTACAACAAAATGCATAGGGTGACAAACCTCAGTAAGGATATCAGCCTTTCATGTAACTCTTCTAAGTAAGTGGAGGAGCAGTTCCTGTCAATGTATGCAGGGGTCTAGGTAATGGGCACACCTACTGCTGATCCTATAGCATTGAGAAAGAAAATATCTAAAGGAGCAATTGGACGAAGCACAGTGGTACATTGAAAGTGGAATTGGAGCTAGCTGTACCAATGGTGTCAGCAAAGCCAGCAGTGCCGAAATGGAAGGATGAGGAGACAAAGACATCAATGTTGCCATGAATTATGCCGACAATGCTAATGGCAGTGCTGAGTATTGCAACAGCAGCTCTGCAGGTATTCTACTGCTAAGAAGGCCTGCAGAGTCAAAGGTAAGTGCATAGTAGACAGTGCCATCAGTCCCCAGTTTGTTGGCTGTAGAAAACACAAACATGGTAAAAGTGAAAACCCCAGTCTGAATGGCCCTGGGGAAGCAAGAGCTATACTGCTGCATCAAACAGTGCTGGAGAAGGTTTAAGCTTGTAGTTAAGCTGTGACTCAGCACCAGGGAATTTACTTGAGGGCTTCTTGTGAGGCAAAGACTGGGACTGGGAATGTCCTTCAGAGTTGGTGTTTATGATTTAGAGCCGGTGGGGCATGCCTACTCAATGTGGAATCTGATTTCTAGTAGTCTAAGTCCAATCCTAATACAGGACATATTGACTCCTTCATTAGATGTATCTTGAGGCAAAAATCTCTTTTTTCATTCTGGTGGGAACAAGGTACAAATAAAGTATTTGTTTCTAACAAGCACCTCACCAAGGCAGATGGAGTAGCTTTTGTGTCCATCCTAACAGGGTAATAGACATTGATCCTTTGGCGAAGTGTCTGAGACGTTTGTCCAATGTACATAGCAGACGTCTGCTATGTACTTTGCCAAAGGATCAATGCCCACAAAACAGATATTAGATAGGATCACAAAGAAAAAACAGTTTCTTGCCATTTCAGCCAGAAAGGACAATGACTCAACCACTTAATTACCTGCATCCTACTCCAGAAGCCTTTCAAATCTGCACTTGAAAGGGAATCTTCTGAACTGTCATGCATGCTAAGATTCAACACTCTACGTGTCGGGCTCAACAAAGACACCAACTACCTTACCCATTACAAAGATAGCTTCCCCAATTATCACCTCTAATACCATTAGCTCACAGACTTTTACCTTTCCTCACCTCTAATATCATTAGCTCACAGACATTTACCTTGCTCCCCCCCCCCCCCCCCCGCATTCCCCTTCTGTTCTGAAATGTGATTTGTCCCTTTTCATATGTGTTCACTTTTTTTTAATTGTATCCTTTGGTATATATGGTTGTGACTATTTTCTTCCACTATTTGATCTGAGGAAGTGGGTCTGGCCCACGAAAGCTCATCATCTAATAAACCATCTTGTTAGTCTTTAAAGTGCTACATAGTCCTGTATTTTGTTTCAGCTACACCAGACTAACATGGCTACATTTCTATCACTATAACTCCATTAACTCCATTACAAACTACTAATAAATTAACTATAGCTATTTAGTATAGACTATAAAGGAGTAATTTTTCAAAAGCTGAAAAGCCTAAGCAAAAGCTATGGGGAGCTTCAACTCTTGTCATGCATGGTGAGAAGGAATTGAGAGGCAGTCTATGGACCCCCTTTTACACCACTGGCTTAGTGCACAAGGACACATGCATCCCTCTTGTACTGATGTCAACAGTCTCCAAATAGAGTGCTCTGGGCATGCATATACCTGCAATAGAATGTATATGTACATAATCACTTTAAAGAATTTAGGGCTAAAGATCAAAATTTTCAATTGTAGGTGTCTAAATTTAGGCACGTATATTCTAGTTATCTGATTTTGAAAAGTACTAAAATAAATATTCAGAGTTGGTATTAATTTCAGAGGTCTGTGCCTCTGAAAAATCAGAGCAGTCAGAATGTTTTTGAGGTTAAGTTTTATATACTATTACTACTACTACTGCTCCACTATAACTCCACTTAAGCTCATCTGAAGAAGGGGGTTTTGCCCACAAAAGCTCATGATACTATATATTTGATCGTCTCTAAGGTGCCACAAACTACACATTGTTTTTACAAGGAAAAACTTAAAAAACAAAAAATAGACTAGTAGCACCTTAAAGACTACAAAAACATGAGCTTTCGTGGACACAACCCACTTCTTCAGATGACAGGAGTATTAGAAGTGTATTAGAATAAATAAAGTTACAGACTAACATGGCTACCCCTCAAAGGGTACGGCTAGATTGCACAGTTTTTTCGGGATACTAGAGGTATCCTGGAAGAACCGTTCTGCATCCAGGGAACGTGTTTGCTCTTCCACTTTTTTTATGGAAGAGCAAACGTGCTCTTTTGGAAGCCCCTTATTTCTCATTCCACAAGAAATAAGGGGGCTTCCAAAAGAGTTTTTTTTCCCAACTTTTGTCCCCGGCTAGATGGGCCAAGTGTCGGAAAAGCCTCTTCTGACAAAAGAATTGGAAAAAGCTATGCAAAATATGGAGCACATTTTGCATAGTTTTTTCCAAAAAAACAGTGTAGTCTAGACATAGCCTGAGAGTTTTATATTTCTCCTACTAACAGCTAATTTTTATACAGTATTCTTTGTGCAAAGATCTCAGAGCAATTTACAATACTATGTCAAATCAATTCCAAGATACACAGTCTGGGTGCTAACTGGCAATGATAAAACATTCATTTCCAATTTATTTATGTTTTTATTTATATTAATGGCTTTCTATAATATTTTTGAAATTTCTAGCAGGTAGCCACAAAGGAAAGATATAACAATTTAGCAACATTACCTTACATTAGTTCCTGAGATACCATATGTATTTTCTTTTCTAGATATAGGGAATATTGTATGAATTTGATACCACTATATTTTAGCTGTTTTGTATGTTGACTTTTTAATGGTGATTGCTGAAAGTAAAAACAATTCTAATCTGAATGAATTCTTCTTTGGTTGACTGTTGTCAACTTTATTGACTGCACGTCAGTTAACCAGTGAAGAACTGGCGAAGAACTCCAAAACATGTTTGTCATAAAAGGCTTTGGTAAAACAAAAAAAAGCAATCTTGTAGCACTTCAAAGACTAACAAGATCTTTTATTAGGCGATGAGCTTTTCACCTAATAAACTATCTTGTTAGTCTTTAAAGTGCTACATGACTGCTTTTTTTGTTTTACCAAGATCAGACTAACACTGCCACCTCTCTGTTACTGGAAAAGGCTTTGTGAAGGTGACCTGTCAAAGAAGAAAAAGAGAACCTGAAGGAGTAATCTACTAAAAAAACAAAGTCTGGGACCCTTCCTCAAATTCCAGCGTTGTTTAAAAAAATTAACATTTGGCTAATCTGAAGATGTCCACCGAGTCAGCTTTTGCTTTCTCTTCTGATCTTTCTCTCTGAGCATTATTCCAGGAGGCAAATGCTAGAGAAACTTCCATTTAATCAGTTTGAAGGCATGTGTGAGGACTAATTAAAAAATCTGGGTACACAGACCTCTAAAGGAAGACAATTATCATTTGTGTATGTTTTTCTTCCCAGTTAATTGTACACTTTCACCCATATAATGTGTATAAGCGTCTATAACAGGTAATCTTTTCTTCTGAATAGGGAACCGATTTACAGAGACAAAGATGATGATCTAACGATATCCTACACTTGGGTGATGCATAATGGAGGTTAAGTCTCCTCTATCTTGTGCTGCTTGGGAGCAGTGGTGGATTACAACATATGGGACCTGTGCCCAGGGACCTTGGCCAATTTGAGGGCCCCAGAAAAATCTTCCCCACACCATGCCCCCGGACTAGGAGTTTTTCTGGTTTTGGGGCCTCATCAGAGGAGCAAGGGGTGGAGCCCACATGAGAAAGGGATGGAAGAGCTCTGGGCTTGGAGCTCCAGCCACGGCCAAGATCTCCACCGCAGTTTCAGATGAGATAGAGAGTTTGGCCCCAGCCAGAGCCAAGCTCTTAGCCCCCATCCATGGCCTTGATTGAGCTCTCACCCGCCTAATCGCCCCTCTCAGGGCCATGGTGGTGAGGAGGAGGGCTCTCTGCCTCACCCCGTGCAATGAGAGGGCTTAGTGCAGCAAAAGGGGTGGAGCAGGAGGTTAGCCTTCCAAAGGGGAAGCGTCATCCGCTATCCATGATCCTACATCCAGCAGACATTCCCCTCCTCCCAAAGATCATTGGGTGGTGCCAGTTAAAAACAGTGAATCCTATACCTTCCATTTATTTCAGCTGCCAGCACAAAGAGTGTGGGTGGGTTCTCCTATCATTCCTGGCTAGCAAATGTTCATTGACCTCAGCTGAAAATATGGCCCAAGATTTGATCTTGTGTGAGACTCAGAACCCTACATAAAATTTGTTTTGAATAATTCCTTCTGATACATTCCATAGCATGTAGGTATATGGGATCAAATTAATCCTTGTTATAACTGCATTGACTGCAAGAAAATCACACTAGGGATGATCTTGGTCAGTAATGTGTTATATAAAGACCACAGAAAAGAGGTCAAGAAGGAATTTTCCCCTAGATTAGATTGACAGAGACTCTGGGAATTTTTGCCTTCTGCAGCGTGGGGCATGTGTCATTTACAGGTTTAAATTAGACTAAATGATGGATTCTCTGTCACTTGGAATTCTTTTTAAAAAATAGTAACTCAGCCTGAAGCTATAGATCTCTTTTAGGAGTAGGTGGGTGAAGTTCAATGTCCTGCAATGAGCAAAACATCAGACTAGATGATCAAAATCATCCCTTCTGCCTTTAAAGTCTAGAAGAAAGACAAATACAGAGTTGACTGACATTTTTTTCATAACTCACATTTATTGCCGATGGATTAAGGACAAGTTTGCATCCAAACCATATTAAACACGTTGTTGTTACAGCAAATGTAGAAACAAACAGAATCTGAAAATTGGGTATCTGTAAAACAATTGCAAAAATATTTTTTTCAAATAACCAATGAATAAAAGATTAATAATCCATTAAGCTCTAAACACTTACCACGTTAACTTTGTTTCTTGCTATAGCAAAACTCACAACTGCTGAAGGAATACACTAGAAAAAAAATAAATGAAGCAAAATATTAACAGAATAACTTACAAAACAAAGCATACATTTATGTTAATAATAGCAGACATGTTTCTTAGAGGGTCTAGTTTTACTTTAGCCATTTTGCATTAGAAGTGAACTAATAATAGGAGGAAAAAAGGAGAAATAAATAAAACATAAGCACATATTAAAATAATATAAAGAGTGAAAAACATGGAGATTCAGAGAAAAGGTTGCCACCCTTGTCTCAAATTCAACAATTATGGGTTGCATTTTAATATTCCAGGGAATTCAGAGCAGTAACGAACTACAGTCTCTAAGGCTGTTAAATATATGCTGCAATAGATAGGCCTTCTGTGAAAGAATAGAAGTCTTTCTGGAGACATTTCATGCCTTTGTTAGTTTAAAATTAATTCCAGCAGGCCTAAAGTTCTAAAGCAGACAAAAGAAACCCTGTGCCACTGGCATTATTTTAAACAGACAAAGACAAAGTTGTTACACCTAAAAATTGACCAACTTTGATGGTGGTTCAATTCTGAATTTCTTTGTAAAATTAATCTGTGGAGTCACAAGAGGGCTGCGCCCTGTTTGCTACGCTTACCAACCCCCTTCTCTGGCCGCTTTCGCAACAAAGAGCCTGATGACGCCATTCTGTCATGTGATGGGATATATTTTCTATATAGAGAGAAACATTATCTCTTCCAAACTGTACTTGTGAGCCCCATGACGTCATTGGGGGCTGTGTTTATGAGAGAGCAGAATGTTCTGAACATCAAGTTTTACTAGGAAAAATAGTTTATATTTCCTAAAACTGTGGTTTTCAAACATGGGGATTGCAACCCAGTACTGGGTCGCACTATGTCAGGCAATGGGTCACCTTGCTATAGGGTGACCTGGTGACTAGTGGGGGTGCTAAGATAGGCTTCCTGCCTATCCTGGCACTGTGGGCCAAACTCGATACCGGAAGCGGCAAGCAGCAGGTCTGGCTCCTAGGTGGGAAACGGGGGAGGGGCATGGGGCCTCCATGCACTGCTCATACCCTGAGCATTAGCTCCCAACTCCCATTGGTCAATTTCCAACTAATAGGAGATGGGGGGGGGGGGATAATGTGCCTGTGGGAAGGAGCAGCATGCAGAACTGCTTGGCTGTGTCTAGACTGGACAGTTTTTCCGTAAAATCAGCCGCTTTTCCGGAAAAACTTGCCAGCTGTCTACACTGGGCACTTGAATTTCCGCAAAAGCACTGACTTTCTACTGTCTGAAATCAGTGCTTTTTGTGGAAATACTATGCTGCTCCTGTTCGGACAAAAGTCTCTTTTGCGCAAAACTTTTGCACAAAAGGGCCAGTGTAGACAGCTGAGATTTGTTTTCCGCAAAAAAGCCCCGATCGCGAAAATGGTGATTGGGGCTTTTTTGCGCAAAAGCGCGTCTGGATTGGCACGGACGCTTTTCCGTAAAAAGTGCTTTTGCGGAAAAGCGTCCGTGCCAATCTAGATGCTCTTTTCCAAAAATGCTTTTAACGGAAAACTTTTCCGTTAAAAGCATTTCCGGAAAATCATGCCAGTCTAGACGCAGCCCTTGTGTGCCTCTGCCTGGAGCCAGACCTTCTGATGGCTGCTTCCGGGACACAGCATGGTCTGCAATGCCTGCCTTAGCACCTCCACTGCACCACTGACCAGGAGCCATTGGAAGTAAACCCATGCCCAACCACGAATATTAACCCCTTGCCCCAGCCCTGAGGCCCCCTGAATCTAGAGCCTCCCATGCACCCTACAACCGTTATTTCTGGTCCCCCACCCTCACAGCCCACGCTCTAGCCAAAAGATATTATGTTGGGTCATGAGTATCAACAATTTTCTTCAACTGGGTCATGAAAAAAAAAAAATAAAGCTTGAAAACCACTGCCCTAAAAAAATATTTTCCTGAAGGCACCCTATTGTCTCCCAACTGTTCACCCTTATGAGGTATGTATCTCATTTCAGTCTACACATTAGGATGTTACTGCAATGTTAGAAGATATTTATAAGTGAAATAGAAAACTATTAAAATAAATGTATAGAAAATTGTTTTTATAATAAAGGAATTAATTCCACATCATCTATGCTTCCTTTGAAAAAAAATTTTCAGTATGTGGTAAATTTGCACAAAAATGTGTTTTGGAGAACACAGAATCTATTTACAAATTCAGGTCAAATATAACCCTGGGAAAAATATTTTGGAAATGTCAAAATGTTTCATTTCAACATTTGCAAAACAAACCATTTCTATATTTTATTTTGAAAAGATCCATATTTAATTTATAAAATGTCATTTCAAATTGACATTTCATTTCATAGTGTCCTTTTGAATCACCGTTTGAAACACTGTGGTCAGCCTGATTAAAATGTTTTTATCTTGTTACAGTGAGAATATAAAAAAAACATTCAAGTTGTCTCAAAACTAATTTTTTTCCAGAATTTTTTGCTCAGCCACTGAAACAAAAAATAAATTATTTTTCAGCTTTGTTGAATGAAATTTTAGCCCCACTGATGTTAAGAGGAGTTTTATCATTGACTTCAGTGGAACCATAACTTCACCCTTTGAATTCTACATTTGAACACTTGTTTGCCAGCAAGAACCAGTGTAACAGAAGATTAGTGGCTAGCTAACATTCCTATACCATCTCTCCACCACTTAATTAAAAATTTGGCAACGTCTACACTGCAGCGCTTTTCTGAAATACTGGAGGTATCCTGAAATAGCTATTCCGCACCTTTTGAGCACGTCAGTTATTTTAAAATATAACGGGCTCGCTATTCTGACATTCTTGTAAACCTCATTCCACAAGGAGTAAGGGACGTTTTGGAATAGCAAGTTATTTCTAAATAAGTGCTGTGCAGATCGCACCAAATTTCAAAATAAGCTATTCTGAAATTGACTCAAAATAAGATATACAATTTGTGTAGTTCAAATTGCATAGTTTATTTTGAGGTACTGGTGCAGTGTAGATGCAATCTTTATAACATTGGCAAAAAAGGGAGAAAATATTTTTAAAGGGAAAAAATGATAAAGAGTGAAAAACAATCCCTTCTCTTATCTTGGGTTAACATTAACCCACAGCCTAAACTTGCTCCTACTGAAGTTAATGGGAGTTTTACCATTGATTCCAGTGGCAGCAGGCTCAATCCCAATTTATAACATGTTGGTATTTATACTCCCTTTCTGATGCATGAGCACTTGATGCAAAACTCAAAGAAAAGAGGTAAAGTGAATCATAGAATATTTTTGTTTTCTTCCAGTTGAGCAAAAACAAAAAACAAAAACAAAGGAGGCTTACCCCTTTAAGGGCGGCCAGTCCCAAGTAAAACATTGTTGACCAAAAAAAAGCCCCCAGGGAAAAGTTGTTGCGCAAAACAAACAAACAAAAAAGGACAGGGAAAAGAAGTTGTTTAAAAAAAAAAACCAAACAGTTTGCCCTTTTATCAGGAGAGCAGGCAGTGCCCTTTTAAGGGTGGCCATTTTGAACTCTGTTCTCCATGGCTCACCTCCAACTGCCTCACAGCACGGCAATAGATACCTGTTTGAGCGTTAAAGCATATGGTTGGCAGAACAGAACACAGCCATGGTCAGTTTTTCCTTTGGCATTCATCAACTCCATTTTAGATCTCTGTGGATCTGAGGGTATGTCTACACTACCCCGCTAGTTCGAACTAACGGGGTAATGTAGGCATACCGCACTTGCAAATGAAGCCCGGGATTTGAATTTCCCGGGCTTCATTTGCATAAGCCGGGCGCCGCCATTTTTAAATCCCGGCTAGTTCGAACCCCGTGCCACGCGGCTACACGCGGCACGGAGTAGCTAGTTCGGATTAGGCTTCCTAATCCGAACTAGCTGTACTCCTCATTCCACGAGGAGTACAGCTCGTTCGGATTAGAAGCCTAATCCGAACTAGCTACTCCGTGCCACGTGTAGCCGCGTGGCACGGGGTTCGAACTAGCCGGGATTTAAAAATGGCGGCGCCGGGTTTATGCAAATGAAGCCCGGGAAATTCAAATCCCGGGCTTCATTTGCAAGTGCGGTATGCCTACATTACCCTCCTAGTTTGAATTAGGAGGGTAGTGTAGACATACCCTGATGAAGTTAGCTCAGATTTCTTTCTACATTGAAGTTCTCTGTATCCTTGTTATTTTGGTGATATATAATGATAATGTTTTTAATTTAGGGCAAGATTGATACTTTATTTTGAGTAAGGGGCAGTGTAGCTGACCACAGAAGCAGAGCAGAGAAGGGACTGTGGCTCCCTGCACTGCTGCCTCTGATACAGAGGTGGCAGCGCAGGTGGGGAGGGACCTGCATGTAACCGTGACATTTAACCGATGTTAATCGTGTACATATTTACACTTTCATATCCTTAGTGAGGAAAGTTTGAACATGACAAAAAGAGAGATAATACATTCATAAAATTATTTATTATAGTGTAAATTCTCAGACAGCCACAGCAATTAATTAAGAATGCTTACTGAACCTGCTGCACAACGTAAATAATCCATTTCAGATGGAAAAACATTTCCCAGATAAAGTGAAAATCCAGAAGTAACAAGAAGGCAAGTCTGTAAAGCAACAATATGGTATAAATTAATGTCAAAATTTATAAAAACAGCAAATGGACAGAAGAAAACCAGGAGTTTCTTTATTCAAAATAAAGTACTTTTGAATTTTTAATGACACAGTCTTTGTATGATTGATAATGAGGCAAAACATCAAAAAAATTACAGGCCATACGAACATATTTTGCTGGCTGTTAAAACAATACTGGATTGAACAAGCTAAGTGTTGTGTAATTACTTGGCAAATATATAAAGAAATGCTTAGACGACAGTCACATCATAATTGAATTTTGGGCAGAAATAGCTTGATGGTAAAAATGAACCTGTTAGAACAAAATATAAAAGGACTCTAACTAAGCCCCTAAATTTATGCTCACAAAATTATACAAGAATGCTTTTTGGCATACAGTTTTGAACCACCAAGTTTTTACGCTATCCAAACTATGTGCAATTCAGGAATTCTGAGTGCTGAGGTTGGATAATGAAAAAAAACAAAACCTTTTCTGTACAAAGTTGACCAATGATAAATATAAAGTATGATTTTGAATTTTGTCTCCCCCTGTTATGTTTATACTAAATCCCTCACAAATATATTATTGATTTAGAATATGTGAATTATCACAGCTTTTGGAGAATTATAGTTTCACTATTTACTCAGTTTTACAGGGCAGGGTATTATTTATATGTACACGTGAAAATATTGTTATAGCCAATTTGGCCCTTGTGCTACCTGCAGAATTAAAAGCAATATGAGTTTTGTATATGCACTGGTGGAGAAAGGTAAGATACCAGTCCATTCATCATACTGCTGCACTCTTCTTGTTTGCAGTTTTCCCTGTGAACTAGATGCATCTCAATGACCTTCACCTAAATACTCTTATAAATCATCTGTGGTTTTATGTGTTTTTTATATTTGAGACAGAGATACTGATTTTTATTATTAACCAAGTTTTACTGAATTCACAGCCTTTAGATCTTATCCAGATCCAGTTAAAGTCAAGCATAAATTAATCATTTTTATGTAGGTGGGTGTGATGGGAAGGCTGCCCTCCTGCAGTGGCATAACAGTTAAACGCAACACTGGGAGAGGGCTGAGATTGAAGGCAGCAGCTGAGGCAAATAGCTGGCAATTAGGGCCCAGCTGGGGCTATATAAATAGGGGCTCCTAGACAGAGAGCACACATTTGCTGTGGAGCAGAAGGGAACTGGCTGCCCCCTAATGCCGTCAGAGCTTGAGAGCAAGACCTCACCCTGGCCAGAGCTCCCTAGCTTTGTTTGTCGTATCATAGCATTTCTCTGTCTCTGGAAGCCTTTGTAGCTTTTCTGGCAGCCGGTCCCTCCTGCTCCCCAGCTGGAGCAAGAATATGCTGTCTCCTCTCCAGGAGCCCCTATTTATATAGCCTTAGCTGGGCCCTAAGACTGTGTCTAGACTACATGGCTCCATCGACGGAGCCATGTAGATTAGGGTTGTAGGCAAAGGGAAATAAAGCGGCAATTTATTCCTCGTGGGATGAGGTTTACCGGGGCGGTCGACAAAGGGCTTTGATGTCGACCGCGGAGCGTCCAGATTAGCGCGCTGAGCCGACAAACAGCTGGCAGCCATTTAAATTTAAATGAAGCGGCAATAAACAAATCGACGGAACCATGTAGTGTAGACATACTCTAATTGACTGCTACTTGTCTCAGCTTGCTGACTCCACACTCTCAGCCCCAGGGACTTTTGCTGTTTCTGACCCAGAATTCTTTATATCTGGGCCCTTAGTTAGTTCCTCTCTTCCTCTACTCCTTTCAAGAGGAAGCAGACGTTTTCTCTGTTTTCTTGGGCACTTTGAACTTGAGTTCTCTTAAACTCCATGTGCCTCTCTGCTAGATGCAGGGCCTCCTCCACAGTGGCTAGCTTTGTCTGCAGCTCTTGCACATATTCCCGGCAGTCCTTCAGCCCCTTCCCCTTGTCTGCCAGGGCCTCAGCAGAAGCTTCCTGCATCCCTGGATTCACCTGCATCTCTTCCTTGGTCCTCTCTATTCCAGATTCTTCATTTCTCTCCTACCCTGCAAACACTGCCTGCTAATGGGTGGGGAAGATCTCCCTCGTGGTCCTTACTGGGCAATTCCCAGGGCCATGGACATTCCCCAATCTAGCTTTCTTAAGAGGGCATTGTCTCTTTAGGTTGCCTACTTCCTGGTACCTGAAGCACCTCTTCCTTGCCTTCCCAGTTGGGGGCCTTACTATGTCCCCTTTTTCTTCAGGTTCCTGTGGGCTAGACCTGTTTCTGCAGCTCCTGTCAGGGCAGTGCCTCTTCAGGTGCCCCTGCTTCCCACAGGCCCAACACGCCCATCACCAACCTATTTTCTTCACAGCTGGGGTTCTCTTAGACTTTCCCTTATCCTCCTAATAGGGGCATTCATTCCTTGCGCCTTCCAGTTGCCCACAGATATAGCACAGCATGTTCACTGGTATCAGGTGTCATGCCCTGTCCTCCTGCCTTCTTCCACTATGCCTGCATCTTCCCCAAATCTCTTCTTTCAACAACTGGAATATGGTTAGCTTCTGCTCCGCCACCTGGATCATTTAGGTCCATAGGTACTCATGGGTCTCGTTCTATCGCTGCTGAGCTCTCAGTAATTGCCCAAGCTGTATCCGCAGTCCTCTTTGCTGGGACTTCCTCTCCAGTGCCCAGACCATGAGCCCTCTGCTAATAGGGTTCCTCATACCTAGGATCCATTGTCCCCTGCCATTCACAATTCAGTCTCTGTTGGCACAGTTTGCCTAGTTCATACCAGTCCTCTTGTATCAGGGGTGGACTGCAACTGCCCACATTCTCCACCACGTGTAATGTGGCTGTGACTCTCTGTCACAGCACCGCCTGATGGTCACTTGAGGAATCAGCTTTTCAGCCTCAGAGCACCCTCTGTTGGCGAATGTCTTGCCCTCAGTTACCTGACTCTTGCACTAGATCAGGCCCCTGTGTCCCTTCCTGTCCACAGTGTCCTTCCCCACAAACAATTCCCTTTCACTCTGGGGTACCACTAAGGTTCCTCTCCAGAAAACCCCCCAGTTGCCCCATATCCATTTGCCTCAATGACCTGCTGCCAATCATCATCTAGCCTCTGCCTAAGGGGCAAACTGCAGCCTGAAATGGCCACTCATCACGAGTAATGGGGTGGATTTGCTGCCTTCTGCTGCCCTAGTACCCTCAAGCCTTGTCTCAGGCCCTGCAGCCTGGGAATGAGGTCAGAGCAGAACTCCCCAGCTCTGCTTGCCTTTCCCCAGCACTACTCTGTCTCAGGAAGCCAAATACCTCCTGCTCCACTGTTGGAGCAAAAGTATGCTGTCTCCTTTCCAGGAGCCCCTATTTATATAGCCCCAGCTGGACCCTAATTAGCTGCTATTTGCCTCACCTTCTTGCTCCACAGTCTCAGCTCTCTCCCTGGGCTAGATTTAATCCTTGTTAGGTGTTAGGCTAGTGCAGGAAGGGGCAAGGGAGCTGCTGCCACCCACTCACAGTGGGAATGAACTCAGACCATAGAAGATTAATGGGCCCAGTAGACCCATTTATATCCCATTATTACCTTGTGGAGTTACTTGCATGTAGGGGAGTGCAAATTCTATGTCTTCCCCAGCCGAGAGATCCACATCTAGACTGCCGCGCTGTGCCGGATCAGCTGATTGTTGGCACAGCATGGTGGCAATGTTTATTTTAATGAAGCGGGGGTTATTTAAATCCCCGCTTCTTTGACTACGCTGAATAAACTAATATACATGGCTCCGTCAATGGAGCCATGTAGTCTAGACACATCCTAAGACTGGTGGAAGCCAGAATGCAGCTGTAGACAGAATGCTGTAGATCAGAACACATAGAAGCATTTAGCACAGAAAAACTTAGCATGTGACTTGTATATTAGAAAGCTAGTTGTGTATGTCCCAGTTTGGGAGCCACAACAGCAAAGCATTCTGAACCCAAATTTACAGAGCAAGCAGTGACACAACCCTTCACTGATCTGGACTACCCCCCAGAATGACACAGCAAATTATTTTCTTAGACTGGTTGAAAACATGCTGAAAAAATCCAAGGAAAGAAAACCATCTCTTCTTTTGCCCATTCTGTTTATGTAATGAGCTATTTCAAGTAAACTCCAATCTCTTTAAACAAATTAATTTGTCTGAAATAGAAAAAAAGGTCAGGAACCTAAATGAAAATAAGATAATTGACACAATGAATTAAAACCAATAAATAAATATCCTAAAATTAAAATAATCACATTTTCTCTCATTGAAAAGTGATTCCACAAAACACAAAGGCCACCATCAAAACATCAACAAAAATACCCCAGAAATATAAGTTCTAAAAGTTATCATGTCTGTTCTTTTAGTCAATACTAGGGATATTAAATTTCAATGAATTCACTAATCATATAGTCAATGCAATCTGCATTGAATATTCGATTAATCGATAGGGCGCTTCGCCTTCAAAGGCAAAAGCGCTGCAGGGAGCCCGGGGCCAGGAGGGGATTCAAGAAGCTTTGAAATGCTGCAGGGAACCCAGCATCAGGCTGCACGTGGTGCTTCAAACCAGCAGAGCTGCATGGAGCCTGGAGTCAGCTGGGGTGTCCCCAGCTGATCCCAGGATCCATGCAGCGCTGCCGCTTTGAAATGGTGCATACCATGGGGACACACCAGCTGGCCCCATGCTGCACACAGTGTTTCAAAGCAGCAGCGCCATGCGAAGCCTGGTGTCTGGCCCAGGCTCCATGCAGCACTACCACTTTGAAACACCCCCCTCCACTCTCCCTCCCTCGCTGCCTCTTTCTGACAGAGGCAGCAGAAGGGGGGAGAGGGAAGCAACCAGTCAACTAGCCTGTCGACTATCCGATAAGCATTTGCTTATTGGATAGTTGACTAGTCATTCATGTTACTTAGTCAATACTAGTCTTGACGTTAAAGACCCCTACAATACTCCTTCATGATCATGTTTTTCCAGGATTCTATCCATGAAAGTTCAATTTAAGTTGATACGAGATTTGCATAAACCCCATGGATGGCAGGATATGGCTCTCATTACTGAAAGTTTTTAGGAAACAATCTTTCCATTCTTTAATAAAAAGAGAATGTGGCAATTAAATGTTCTATGAATATTTTAAAAACAAAAAAATTGTTATAACAAGCATTGTACTAATGTAAGGATCAAATATATACTGAAAGTGTGAAACGTTTGATCTACCTGGTTAGTATTAAAATGTGTTTAATTTCTTTTACAGTGACTATGTCCTGATATTTGCCACTAACACATTTACTTTCTCAAATTATGAAGTTCAAACACTACTGGTCAAATTCACCCATATTATAAAATTACTGTCTTGTACAGAGTTACAAATAAGATGTATTTAGCCAGAAAACATATTTATAGTTGCTAAATATGTTCTGTTAGAACACAGAATTTTTGTATTTATACATTTTCATCTCCAGAACTCCATCAGTGAAGAGGTTTAACATTCCCAAAAGGAAAAAAAATATCAGTTATCAAGACTTTCCTTGTAATATGAAATGCAATTGGTATGTTTAAAGCACTTACCCCCATCAACAAAGAAAAGATCCATGTTCTGTAATTAAAACAAGGATGAAGTCTCTTTGATATCTGAAGGTCACTAGATTTGGTATCTGATATATAATTTCCATTATCTTGCTTCCCACGCTCCAATGTTGGCATCCTGTCATAATTAAATTCTTCTCTGTAGCCTTCTTCCCTGGTCATAACACTTTATAGAGGTAAATTTTTAAAAATCATGAAATGCAAACTAAAAGTATATATCAAAATGTGTCATCTTGTTTTTCTACATCCTTAGGCACATGAGCAATAAAACAGCTCTTCATCCAGTTAGAATGTAATAAATAAAATAATAAAGTAATAATAATTAATATTTAGCAGTTTACATCTTCATAGTACTTATTAATTAACTTCTCTGCAACAAGTAGAGAACTTCTTACATCCACATTCAACAATGCTGTAGTACAAATAAAAGTTTGTATGACCAAAAGACATTTTTGTTTACAGTGTAATTTCATATAATTGGATTTAAGAAAAAATCTTTAGAAGATTTTCGGCAAAGAAAATTAGCATTTAATGGTTGAAGTATAAACTTTGTAGATATATCTAAAAATTATTTTTTTCTTTTAAACATTACTAAGAGACTGTAAAGATTTTCTAACAGTGTTAATTTCCTAATTTTAATTTGGCCTTAGGTATCATCCTCGGAGAGCTAAAAGTTTTATTTAGACTTTAAAATGATTCAGATGGACTCATTTATTCATAATACCAGAGTTATAACATAATTAATTGTTTTTAAAAATGATATCTAGTAACAATCATGAGGTCTGTTAATTGAGCTCTTTTTTGATTGTGTCTCTATTTTCCAATCCATTTTGATAACGTCAATAATAGGCAGATTATTATAACTTATTCTACAGTTTTCAACAGTTAAAAATTTGTGTGCTTACCTTAAACTGAAAAGTTAGTTGTCAGTTTAAAATAGTTTTGTGAGTAGAACTGTCTGTACACTTTGCGATTTTCTCACTGCTTAGTGATTCATTCTGCCGTTCAAAAGTTTGCTTTTCCACTTTGGCTTTCAACAACATCTATTCATATATGGAACAAAAGCACAGCAAAAACTGCAGTTAAGCCAGGGAACCAAGTAATGCCTCCTGAATTTTAATGAAGAGAATACACTGGAAGATGTCTGTACAATACTCTCACAAGCCTGATTCCAAATCAAACCCATAGGTATGCAAAACATTTAAAATTGATATTTTTCTAAATGAGTGTGCTTATTATAATTGACAGTTACATGAAATATGTATAATATATATAACAAAGTTATATATGTTACCATAATAATGTTTTGCATAGAATTCTTTCCACACGATTTGGTTCTTATTTCACATGGGAGACAATAATTTTGAAAATATAGTGTTTTCTTAAAAGAAAGTTAATAAGAGAAAAAGTTTCTGCACTGCAGGGAGTTTAACAAATATATATTATGTCAGAAACTGTGTCTGTCAAGAAGAATGCATTACCTCTTTCCTATATAATTGTTGTGAATATTTTAATGACTAAATCCTTGTTTTCTCATCATGTTCAGATAAAGTTTTGCAAAACTGACTTATATTAGCATGGAGCCAAAAAACAGTTGTGCTCAAAAAATATAATTAAAGTTTTAGTAGGCAACAATGGCATGCAATAGTCCTGGTCCAACTGAATCTATTCTGCTTCTTGAGATATTGAAAAAAAATACAGGAAGATATTTACCCTGAAGATTTTGGCATTATGACAATTACAGCAATTACAGGCAAAATACCAGACTATGTAGCACTTTAAAGACTAACAAGATGGTTTATTAGATGATGAACTTTTGTGGGCCAGACCTACATCCTCAGATCAAATAGTGGAAGAAAATAGTCACAACCATATATACCAAAGGATACAATTAAAAAAAGGAACACATATGAAAAGGACAAATCAAATTTCAGAACAGAAGGAGGATGCGGGGGGGGGGGGGGGTAAATGTCTGTGAGAGCCAGACGAATACCTAGAAACGATCTACTTCAAGACAGACCCAAGAAAACCAACAATAGAACACCACTTGTCATCACCTACAACTCCCAACTTAAACCTATCCAATACATTATCAATAAACTACAGCCTATACTGGAACAGGATACCAAACTCCAAGAGGCTCTGGGAGACAGACCCATAGTCTCCTATAGACAACCACCTAACCTCAAGATGATTCTTACCAACAACCACAGGACATACCACACTAATACCAACCCTGGTACCTTCCCTTGCAACAAACCCCGTTGCCAGCTTTGTCCACATATTCACTCTGCTGATACCATTATTGGACCTAACCAAGTGAGTTATAAGATCAAAAACACATATTCCTGCGCATCCAGAAATATAATTTATGCTATCATGTGCCGAAAGTGTCTGTCTGCTATGTACATTAGACAAACGTCTCAGACCAGGAAGACGCGGAGCAAAGCCGCGGAGGGGCTCGGGCAGCTGGGCAGCCCAGGCGCGCCTGGGCTGTCCCGCCGCCGGCTTCCCCCACGGCTTTGCAAAGCCGCGGAGGGCTGGGGCTGCGGGGAAGCCCAGGCGTGCCTGGGCTGTCCCGCCACCGGCTTCCCCCGAGGCTTTGCAAAGCCGCGGGGGAGCCGGCGGCGGGACAGCCCAGGCACGTCTGGGCTGTCCCGCTGCAGGCGTGCTCCAAGGCTTTGCTCCCCGTCTCCCTGCAGACCAGGGAGACGGGGAGCAAAGCCGCGGAGCACGCCCGCAGGGGGACATCTCAAGTGCGCCCGGGCTGTCCCGCTGCGGGCGTGCTCCAAGGCTTTGCTCCCCGTCTCCCTGGTCTGACCAGCAGACCAGGGAGATGGGGAGCAAAGCCTCGGAGCACGCCAGCAGTGGGACAGCGCGGCGCGCCTGGACTCTCCCGCTGCCCACATGCTCTGCGGCTTTGCTCCATGTCTCCCAGGTCAGCAGACCAGGGAGACGGAGCAAAGCCGTGGAGGACTTGGGCGTCCCCACCCCCGTCTCCCTGGTCTGCTGGGGGGGGGGGGTTGCAGCTAGTGCCCCCCCCAGCAGACCAGGCTTTTCTTGCCTACCCCTGGGGTAGAGCATCTGGGGGCTGCCGGGTTGGTCCCGCAGCGCTGCTCCGGACCAACCCGGCAGCACCCCAGCTGCTCTGCCCCAGGAGTCCTGATTCAGCCGCTGCTGGTCAGTTTCAGCAGCGGCTGAATCAGGACGCCTGAGGCAGAGCAGCTGGGGTGCTGCTGGGTTGCTCCAGTAGCGCCGAGGAGCCGTGCTACTGGAGCAACCCAGCAGCACCCCAGCTGCTCTGCCCCAGGAGTCCCCAAGTCAGCCGCTGCTGAAACTGACCAGCGGCTGACTACAGGAAGCCCGAGGCAGAGTTGCTCTGCCCCAGGCTTCCTGGAATCAGCCGCTGATCAGTTTCAGCAGCAGCTGACTTGGGGACGCCTGGGTTTCTTAAGTTGAATCTGTATGTAAGTCAGAAGCTGACGCCAGTTCCGACTTACATACAGATTCAACTTAAGAACAAACCTACAGTCCCTATCTTGTACGTAACCCAGGGACTGCCTGTATATGGTTGTGACTATTTTCTTCCACTATTTGATCTGAGGAAGTGGGTCTGGCCCACAAAAGCTCATCATCTGATAAACCATCTTGTTAGTCTTTAAAGTGCTACATAGTCCTGTATTTTGCTTCAGCTACACCAGACTAACACGGCTACATTTCTAGCAATTACAGGGACTTTTGTACACACTTAAAAATCCCATTATAACCAATAAACAGTTCAAATTACAGTACAGGTTGAACCTCTCTAGTCCGGCACCCTTGGAACCTTATCATTTCCGAACAAGAGAATTTTCTGGATTGCAGGAGGTCAATATTGTCTAGCAGCATTACCAACACTTCCACTGCTTAATGGACTTTTAGAAGACATTTAGGGTAAATTAGAGCTAAATAACAGCACAGAACAGTGAAAGCCATGACTGGTGGCTGTAAACAAACTTTATAGGACTGAAGGAAACTTGGCCACACCTATGAAAAATGGACATCTGGCTAACTAAAATCATGATGGACCACAGGTGTCTCTGGACCAGAGAATTCTGGACTAGAGAGGTTCAACCTATATATTAAAATAGCACCTTTGAGAGTATGTGTCAAAAACTTAAGAAGAGCCATCACTTTTTAATTTGTACTAATATTAAATGTTTAATTCTTCAACATAAAAGTGAATATCAGCCACCATTATGTAACCGGTCGGACATGACCCCGTTCCCTCCTCTTCACTGTTGTCTAGCTGACCAGACATACTCCTCTTCCTTTCTTCCCTGACCTTGGCTTTCTTAGTAATAATTTGTGAAGCTTTCTATCATGCCTTTGGTATGCTATCTGTAGTACAATGCAACTTCTTGCACTCAAAACTTTGAGACCCCATTTTGTTTAGAAACCATATTGCTTATGAATATGTATGTAACGTGTGGAATGTGTATGAGGTGTGAATGAGAAATACCCAACCAAAAAGGCAGTTTAGGATCCATGACCTTTTAAGGCAGACAAAGACCCTGCAAGCAGATAAATTAACTGAAAAGTGGCCAGAAAATCACTCTTCCCCTTCTTGGACAAAATGTAATATCACAGCAGAAACCTGGGACCGGCCCAGAGAAGTAAAGCCTCCTGCAATCTGAAGGGACATTTCTCAAGGAACATCCTGGTCGAGTCTCTGGGAAGCTGATGCCTGGCCAGCACTCCAGCCACCAGTGAAATAAAAAGTAATCTACACCGCACTTGCTGCTTGCCTCCGAACTAACAGCATGAATGTGATGTATGTGTGTGAGTATTACGTAACTCTTAAGAATCTGTGCCAATAAACAACCCCAAAAGCAATACTGCTCTAGCCCACCCTTCGTCCAGGTTAATTCCTCAGAAGGTCTGAGGAAGTGCAACACATTACATTAAATCCAAATAAGTTAAAATTTGGTAATTGTTTTGAACAGACCAAAGACTTAACAATCCATCATGTTTCATAGATTTCTATAGTTTACATTGAAGATATACTATGAAGCTTAGCTCAAATTGGCACTAAATAATTAATCCTGTATTCCTTTTTGTTCAAGGAAGAACACTGTATAAATATTTCCACTATCTCTGTCTTGTTTCACTAATAAAATGTATAATTATTGCACAGTGTGATCCTCAATAAAATACTGTGGGACTGACAGGTTGCTTCTGTTAGTAAGATAATTTCTTTGATGTAATCCTGCTTATTTATAAAGACTGTACAAAGTCCTCTTTCCCTGAGCAAGTTAGGAATAGAACAGGAAATTATTCCATTCCTCTCAATTCCAAGCCTCTTTCAGTCAGCACTTTATCCAAAAAATTTTTCTCTCAGCTTTTTTTCAAATGGTTTATGTTACCAGGGCTTCTCTGATTCTCTATGAGGCTTCTTTTCTCTATCTCTATGTCCTTCTGAGTGTTTTTACCTCATCTCTTTCTCTCTCATGGACATGTACTTCTCTACCAAACCAATGAACTGGTACTATATTTGCTCTCTCAGTCTCCAGAGAAACCCTTTGAGCCACATGATTTTGCTTTTACTAAGGCTCTGATGGTGTTTTGGGTGGCGGCTCCTAAGGTTTCAGCTGCTTGGTTCCATAAAGGTGCTTAATTGTTTCTTACATTTATTCTGAATGAAGGGAGGCTTAAATTAGGTTTTTGGTCTATCTTCTGGTATAACAACAGTAGTCATACTTCAAAATCTTTTTGCACTTATCATTCTTCAAATAATTTATATTGTGATAGGGATAAAATATGATATGCATAATTCTCTCGTGTGTGTATAATTCATAGAAGCATTTGGTCTATACAATGTGTGTAAAATACATTTTGTGCTGTCAACAATATTTTTTTATTTTATGTCCCTAACGAGTATATTTGTAATGCTAATAATTACCAGAGGCATCTAGATGAAATTCTGACCTTTTTTACAACCATAACATCTTGTAGTAAAACTCTGAAAAGGACATAATGGCTTGAGAATTTTTTTTTTAAACCTCAAGAGAAAATATCTTAAGGAAGCAGTAGTAAAGATCCATGGAGAAATGAAGCTGAAATCTCATGAAGCATCAGCCTCTTCAGTACTCTTTATCTCTGAGCATGAACTTTCTATATTACTCCGCCTCCCATCTGGAGGGTTTGAGACAGCATGGAGTTAGAGTTAATTCTATTTCTAATAAACTTTCCCTGAATGCAACCTATTAATTTGCATCCAAACACCCAGTTCATTTCTCCAGTTGTGCCTTCTGAATAAGCTTTTGTGTATGAATTTTTGTTATATTCATAACTATCTAAGGTCTTATATCAGTTTTAATTCATTTAAATACTTACATCAATTTAAGCTAAGATTATCTAAATGTTACTGTAAAATGCATTAAAAAATACCTAGCTGAATCTCTTGGGACCAAAGAAGCTGAGTCAAATCCTCCAACTCCTGCTTTTTCTTTGCAAGACAGTGAATTATTTGCCCTGGACAAAGCGTCATAATACCACTCAAATACAGTTTTTCTCCTTCACTATGCCCAATTGTATTTCCCTCTATGAGAGGCAAGCTAGGATCTTGTATTTACTTAATATTTGCATAGGTACAAAACTGTTATTTATTTTAGGGATGTAAAATCCCATTTAATTGGCTAACCAGTTAAACATACTCTTTAACCGGTTAACAGATTAAAGGGGGGGATGCGCTCCCGGCTCTGGCAGAACACCTCCTCCACCCCATGCTGTAGGCAGGGGCATCTCCAGCTGAGCCAAAGCAGCTCCTGTCTGTGCCCACCACCGCCACAAGCAAGGGCTGTACTTGCCAGGTTTCCGGAGCAGCCCCTGCCTGCAGCTCGCCAGGGCTCCCCAGAGGCAGGGGCTGTTCCATCATCCCAGTCAGAAGAGCTCCTGCCTGTGGGGTGCCCTAGCTTGCCACAGACAGAGACTGCTCTGTGGGATGCTGGAGCAGCCCCTGCCTGCAGGGCACCTGAGCCCGCTGTAGACAGAGGTTGCCCTGTCAGCAGCACCCCCTCACTCCCCAGAGGTGGAGCAGCCCCCTGTCCGCAGCAGGTGCGGAGCTACTCCAGACTCACTGGTTAAACCTTCACATCCCTAATTATTTTCCCCTTTGAAATACATTCATGCTTGCCAAATGATCATTTATACGAATACCTTTCTTTATTGTATATGCATATTAGTCTTCCTTTAATACACATAATGACAATAAATATACTGGCTACATCTACACTGGCATGATTTACCGGAAACGCTTTTAACGGAAAAGTTTTCCGTTAAAAGCATTTTTGGAAAAGCATGTCTAGATTGGCAGGACGCTTTTCCGCAAAAGCACTTTTAGTTCCAGTGGTGCAATTCACCATGCTGTCAAAATACCATAGAGTTTGCTGACAGTGTAAGAAGAAAGACTGGACAAAATACGTAACAGAAACTCAAGATACTGAACTAAAGGAACTGCTAAAAATATTATAAGCTGTTTCATTAAAATTACATTTCCCCTGAAGTCATTACAGCTCCTATTTTAGATTACATAGGCTGAAAGGGAAGCAAGGAAGGAAAATACATCTTTTTCCTCATAAATCAGATTAAAAATGTTCAGTTTAAAACAGGGGCTGGCAACCTTTTCAAACCAAAGAGCCAAACTACAACAAAGTTCAGAACAATTGGTCAACAAAGACCTGTAATAGAATGCCCCCTTGCATGTCTGAAAATATAAACTTAATACAGTAAACTTCCGATAATCCGGCACTTTTAGGACCCAGGGAGTGCCGGATTATCAGATATGCCGGACTATCAGAAAGGGGTGGCTATGAGGGGCCTGGGGTGGAGTGAGGGGAGATGCCACCCCAGATCTCTCATAGCCCCCCCTTCCAATAGTCCAGCTCTGCCCCAGGCGTCCCCGATTCAGCCGCTGCTGGTCAGTTTCAGCAGCGGCTAAATCAGGGAAACCTGCGGCAGAGTAGCTGGGGTGCTGCCGGGTGCTGCCGGGTTGGTCCAGTAGCGCTGCCCCTCTGTGCTGTGAGACCAACCTGGCAGCACCCCAGCTTCTCTTGGGGACGCCTGGGACAGAGCAGCTGGGGTGCTGCCGGGTTGGTCCCACAGCGCCGCACCTCGGCGCTGCGGGACCAACCCGGCAGCACCCCAGCTGATCTGCCCCAGGCATCCCCGATTCAGCCGCTGCTGAAACTGACCAGCGGCTGATTCCGGGAAGCCCGGGGCAGAGCAGCTCCAATTGTCCAGCTGCCCGAGCACTTCCAGGTTCCCAATGGTGCCGGATCATCAGGAGTGCCGGAGCATTGGATGCCGGACCAATGGAGTTTTACTGTATTATTGATAGTTGATTTAATGATTAATAATAGCATAAATTAAACATTGTACTCACACACTTTATTTAATGGGACTTCTACTGCTGCATCTTTTCGTGCATTTATTTGAAGTTTACATCATTATTGGTCAAATGCACACATTCAGGCTGTCTTCTGTCAATCTTTCGGCAGGGGGCTGGGGATTGCAGGAGTCTGGGTTGGGAAGTCTGAGGGGCTCAGGGCAGGATGTTTGGGTTTATGATGTGCTCAGGGCACAGGGTTGGGGTGTGTGGAGTGCAGACTGTTATGGCAGGGGACTGGGAATGTAGGGGTGCAGGAGTTCAGGGAGGAAAAGGGAATGGAGGGAGCAGAGCCAAGACCCTGTGAAGGAGCAGGACAAAGGTGTTTGGTTTTGTGTAATTAGAAAGTTATCAACCCAAGCACAGTCCAAAATTATGGAACAACTGTACAGAGTAATGCCTTTCGGAGTCCTCGAGGCAGACCAAAAGATGCATTCTAGGTTATCTTTGCTGTGTGCTTTCTCCAAAATTAGTCCACATCTGTGATGGCAGAAGGCCAGGCCTGAGTTTGGCTCCATCTTCAGTACTGTGCTACTCTATGTGTCTATGCGCTAGCTATACCGGTGCTTTGTAGGTCAGGGCCACCCCTTCCATGTACATCAGTGGGCCTGCATCAGCTGAGAGTCCTGCAAGGAGGGCTTATCACACCTGCGATCAGCAATGGTCCTTGTGAGTCAAGTGCACACAGATGCTGCTTGTCAACACCCACTGGCCGGTTCCCCTCTCCCCCGCGTGCATCACCCCATGGCTTGGCCTCCTGCTCTGATCGGGCACCCCCAAGCAGGCCAAGGCCACAGTGGCTTATTCAGAGGCGGTGGGTCCCCGGGCCCGAAGGAGGACCACCCCCAACTTCAGAAGTAGGATGCAGCTGGGAACAACCCTCCTACCCAGTGCTCTGTGTGCCACGGGCGGGGCTGCCCTACACGTGACCTCGGGACTTACACCACAGCCGTTAGACCGCGCGCAGACCCCAACGGCCTTATCACCAACCCATATCTGCGCCTGCGCACGGTCTGGCGCTTAGCCCCCACAACCCTGCCTCACGAAGCACCGCCGCGCTCACGTGGGCGGAGAAAACAGTGCGGGAGAGCGACGCCACTGGCTGCAGGGAGGCTGTGACGGAAGCCCGTGAGTAGAACGGGTGTGACGTGCGGGGCGTGAAGGTTCCATCGAAGCTTCCAGGCTCCTGCGAAGCGATGGCAGCGCGCAGTTAGTGCGGGCGGCCAGAGCGCTCGTGGCCCAGCTAGGGCTGAGCATGCTGCACCTCCTGTCCAGAGCCCTGGCCTACTTCTGGAGGCGGGCAGACAGGGACGGGCTAGGAGAGAAGCGGCTGGCGGGCACAGGTAGCTCCCCGGTCTTTAATAGCCGCGGGCCCGGGATGCCAGCTCCTCTGGGAGCGATGCTTCTGGCTGGATCGCCTGTGCCACTTGCCTCCCTCTGGGGGCAGTGGTCCCTGTGGCTAGTCACAGCTGAGCGTGGCCAGCCTGTGCCGTTTGATGCAAGCTGTGCATTGTGGTGTGGGCAGGGCAGTCCTGTCCCTTACTCTGAACTAGTTAGGGGCAGGACTTGTCGGGGAGGGGGACAGCAGAGAGAAGGGGACTTGTTCCTAACCAAGTAACTGTTGTGTACTTTGTTTCAAAATACAGGTCAACAAAGGCATGGCATGTCTGCTGAAAGTCAGCTTGCTGCGGTAGCAGCACAAAGACTAGTTCTTTTTTGTTGGGATGCTTGTCTAGTGTTAGGATGGTGGCAGTGCCTAGTGGTCTGTAAGATGTAGAAGGTTAACTCTCCCCACACACACAGGTTACATGCTGCGTCCCCAGGTGCAAGACCAGCTGCAGAGCCCACAGTGAAGCGTCCCCAGGAGTGGGGCATGCCTCAGGGTCCTCCTTCATGGAGCGGGGTCAGCAGCAGCCCCTGCTGGTCCTGCTCCTGGGAGGCTTTGCTGTAGGCTCTGCAGCATAAAGCTTATTTAAGCTTTACGCTGCAGATCCTGCAGTGCATATAACCATGTAACTGTTATAATTTTATGTCTTTAGGATGTGGAATGAAGTGGGTAATCCAGTTAAGGTCTTTGTTTAAATCTCTATTGTAGGTATCAAACATGTAAATGAAATTAAGCTCTGCGGCTTCCCTTTCAAGCTGTTTTTTGAAATTGTCTGGAAGTGCCCCTTTGCCATGTATATTGGCCAAACTGGAGAGTCTCTAGGAGAGAGGAATAATGGACACAAATTAGTTATTCGAAAAGATAACACACAGAAACCTGTTAGGGAACATTTTAACTTGCCTGGGCACTCATTAATGGATCTCGAAGTCGGCCAATTTCATTATTATTGCCAGCCAATTTCAAAAGCCAGCTTGAAAGGGAAGGCTGGGCGGCCGCAGACAGAAGCTGCTCAGGCCGGGCAGGCAGCCTTACTTGGTTCTGTCTCGCATCAGGTCCGGGACCTACCTGGCACAGCTCTGCAGTTTAAATGTATTAAGACCCAGGTGGGCAGGCAGCCTAGCTCTTAATACATTTAAAATGCAGAGCCTCGGTGGGAGCAGCCTCGGTTGGACCTGGTGCAAGCCAAGAATGAGTCGGGCAGCCTTCCTTTTTCAACCAGTCATGTAGTCAATTAGAATCTTTATCAATCACACAATTAGCAAATTACCTGCTTCTTAAAATCCCTAGACCCTCCTTCATAATGAAGACATGGCCTAAGTCTTAAACTATAACACTAGGGTTTCAGTAAACTCAGAATAACAGCCAAAAAAAAGCTATTTTTTCTTTGGTGTTAAGTTTACATTTTGTATACCACTATCAGGGCTATTAGTTTTTCCAGAGGTGTATCATTAGCTGAGCCCTTATCTGAAACAAATTTGTTCACCTACAAGAGTACCTTAGATCGGTGGTTCTCAACCAGGGAAACCTATGTATGTAGAGGTCTTCTAGGAGGTACATCAACTCTTCTAGATAATTATCAATTTTTATAACAGGCAACACAAAAAGCACTAGTAAAGTCAGTACAAACAAACATTTTGTCATGACTTGTTTATACTGGTCTATATGCTATACATGTAAATGTAAGTACAGTATTTTATATTAATCATTTATACCATGAATGATAAAGTGTCTTTTCAGTTAGGGTGCATCTACACAGCAGTGTTATTTTGGAATAATGGCCGTTATTCCAAAATAACAATGTGAGTGTCTGCACAGCAATTCCGTTTTCTGAATAAATAAGAAATAGAGGATGGCTTTTCCTGATTTCTTTAAACTTCATTCCATGAGGAATAACTCCCCTTCCAAAATAGCTATTTCAAAATAGTAGGAGTGGAGTGTCCACACTACCACTATTTCGAAATAGCTCCTCACCAGGGCCTTTCTAAGTAATTACTCCCCAGTGCCTCCTGTGGCTCTAAATCAAGGTAGTGCGTCCACATTAGGGGAGTCTGCCTCAAACTAATGTTGAGGCATCCCTGTAGTGTAGATGTGCTATATTGGAGTATTTCCTCCAGAAATTCTGAAATAAGTGTGCAGTGTAGAAGTACCCTAAGTGGCACTTTTTTGTATTTTTGTCTGATTTTTGTAAATAATTTAAGTGAGGTGCAACTTGAACGCATGCAAAAAAAAAAAAATCAAACTCCTGAAAGGAATAGAGTGGTCTGAAAAGATTGAAAGCCAATGACACCTACTTTTAGATTAATAAAAGTATTTTTCTGAATCAGTTTTGTATATAATTTATATTGATTGATTGATTAGTGTTTACATTCCTTACAACTTAGACATTGAAAATACATTTCTCAGGTTCTCAGTGTGGTGATATTTTTGTTCCATACACAATTAGGAATTGTTTCCTTTACATCATTTGTGACTACCACCATCGTTATATATTTCATGGAAATAGTTTTGTTTTTAAACTAATTTCTAAACCTATTTTCCCTCTTTCAGATGATAGAGAGTTAAAATCTATACAAGGAGTAGTGACAAGATTTTGCCATGATTATGGGATGATAGATGACTTAATTTGCTTCACAAATGATGTTGTGTTGAGTGGTGAACCACTGAATGTTGGACAGAAAGTCATTGCTATTGTTGAAGAAGATGAAACATCTAATGGATTGAAGGCGATTCGGGTAAGACATGAGTATTTTACTTGGTCTAGCATTTTGTATTCTGAGCTTCCTTTTAAGGATGCTAAATTGTGGTTAGCTAACTAATTGTATAGTCAGTACAATTTGTATTGACTATAACTATACAATTAGTCGATAGGACCACTCTGCAGATCTACAGTGGGGGTAGATCCAGGAGCCGGCTCAAGCCGGAACTAAGCAGTCCTGGCTTGTACCAGCTCCGTGATCCATCCTCACTGCTGTTCTGTGTTTTAAATGTAGTAAGAGCTGCTGGTTCTTACTACATTTTAAAAGGCAGAGTCACAGCATCCCAGACCAGTGCAAGCCGGGACTGCTCGATCCTGGCTTGTTGCCAAGTCCATCAGTCCTGTTCGCTCCAAACAGACTGGTGCTGGAGCACCCTCTGTTTGCCACAGCCAGGGGCTGCTCTGGCTACCACGATCAGGGACTACTGGATTTAGCATGAGCTGGGACCGAGCAGTCTCCTGGGCTCTTGCTACATTTCAAAGGCTGAAGTTCTGTTTTCCCCACTGTGCCTCTGCCACCCACCCCCACCTGCAGAGAGGGTGCTGGGGGGAACTGGATTGTTGTCTCTTCGCACTTTACTTCCTAGCATATCCTGTTGCTGAACAATTAAGCATCTTATTTGTGGCTTTAGTGGTAGCACCAATCAGCCTTTTCAAGGGACACTGTCAAGTTAAATATTTTTTAAGTAAATTACTTTTTAGATATGGTCCTATAACCCTTCAGAAAATAGCTGATTTTTTTTTCCTTCAAATCTGCTGCTTGGCAGTTTAAGGAGCTTCCCAGCCATTGACGACAGTAACTATTAAACTCTTCAGTCTGAGGGGTAGCCCTGTTAATCTGTTACTTTTTAAAAAGAATAAGTAGTCATATAGCACCTTAGTCTAACAGATGTATAGTATCATGAGCATTTGTGGGCAAATCCACTTCAGAGGAGATGATCTTGAGATCATCATGTTACTCTTGAGGTGAGAAGGGGGTTTAGGAGTGCTGGAGGCCACCTTCAGCAAACGGAACTCCCTTAATATATCAGTGACTAGTGAGGACTTCAGTCTAGTGATGGTGACTCCTTGGAAGCAAGGACATGGACCACCAGCGGTAGTACTTCCTTGTAGGGAGGGTTTCTTTAAGGCCAGTGATTCTTAACTCAACCCTAAGCTTCCCAAGTAATTAAGGAATTGTTACAGCGTCAGGCAGCTAAGAAGTCTATTGTATTTGTTTCTTCTAGCAAAGCAGGAGTCTGGTGGTGTTTACATGTCACTTCTCAAGCTGACATTCTGCAAACACTGAGATGAAGCTTTTTACCCGCTTAATAAAATGGAAGAGTACATTTTTAAAACACAGAGATAAAAACCCTATTAATTTAAAATTACTAATTGTCACTTGATTGTCTATTTAAAAACTTTGTATAGTATATAAACTGATTGAAAATTCTTGCATTTGCTAGCCAGTCATCTTTTTGTGCAGAATTGATAAGTGTATGAAAATTTTCTCCCAACCTGCCACAAGACCTATAAGATACTGCCTTCATCTTAAAATGAGATAGGCAAAGCAGATTGAAAAGTTGATATTTATTATTATTGTGTATTAATCTATCAGAATTGGAACAACTGATTGAAACGAAAGTTTGACTGTGTAGTTCCTTGCTACCTTTGTCATTATTACTGCTCGTGATTCTTTTATTTTCATAGTATTTTTACCTTTTTTGAGAAAGCGGGGTAATAGGCATGAGTATTTGACAACTAAGTAAATACAGGCAGTCCCCAAGTTACGCGGATCCGACTTATGTCGGATCTGCAGTTACGAACAGGGCTTTTCTCGCCCCGGAGGACGTGAGCGGCGGGACGCCCGTATGTGCCGCGGTCCCGCCGCCCACGTCCTCCGGGGCGAGAAAAGCTGCTCCGCGTCTCCCTGGTCTGCTGGGGGGCTTCCCCCCCCAGCAGACCAGGGAGACGCGGAGCAAAGCCCCGGAGCACGCAGGCAGCGGGACAGCCCAGACGTGCCGCGGCTGTCCCACTGCTGGCGTCCTCCGAGGCTTTGCTCCCCGTCTCCCTGGTCTGCTGGGGGGAGCCCCCCCCCCCCAGCAGACCAGGGAGACGCAGAGCAAAGCCGCAGAGGATGCGGGCGGGACCGCGGCGCGTCTCGGCGGTCCCACCACCTGCGTCTCCCTGGTCTGCTGGAGGGGGGTGCAGCTAGTGCGCGTTCCCCCCTCCCCCCTCCCCCCCAGCAGACCAGGCTTTTCTCGCTGCCTGGGGTAGAGCAGCTGGGGCGCTGCTGGGTTGGTCCCGCAGCGCCGCTCCTCGGTGCTACTGGACCAAGCCGGCAGCACCCGAGCTGCTCTGCCCCAGGGTCCCCAAGTCAGCCGCTGCTGAAACTGATCAGTGGCTGATTCCAGGAAGCCCAGGGCAGAGCAACTCTGCCTCGGGCTTCCTGTAGTCAGCCGCTGGTCAGTTTCAGCAGTGGCGGAATCTGGATGCCAGTTCCGACTTACATACAAATTCAACTTAAGAACAAACCTACAGTCCCTGTCTTGTACGTAACCCGGGGACTGCCTGTAGTGGTCTTGGTTATAAATTGTAGCTTAAAATAATTTAAATATGGTCCTTGGGATAGCTTGTGTATCTTTAACTTTGCTGTTAACTTAATAGACTATGGGAATATTGTATTTTTGCATTCTTTAGGTAGAAGCTGTCTCTGACAAATGGGAAAACTATAGCAGTCCTGCGTATGACTCTTCCGAATTAAATACTAAAATGTTAATTGGTAATATTACATCTCTTACTAAGAATGGTGGCTATATTAATCAGACCACTTCTTTCTCCATGGACCAGGTTTGTGAAGGTATGACTGGATGGAGGTGGGAAATCTTGACCATGTTAACACTTCTAGAAAGTCTTGTGTGTTAAATGTCTAGTGCACGTTACAAAAAAATATATTTTAAACATCAGTGAATCCTTATTAGAGTAATGAATGAAGGACAGCTATTTTTTTAAATATTTGAGTCTTGTAAACTGCCCTCTAAGTTACATTTATTCAAAGTATGCTGTATGTAACATAATTTCCTCTTACAGCTGACGGCCTACTCTCTAACTATAGAGAAATTAGTGACATTTAATAAACATGTTATATAAAAAGGGTGACTCCTAACTCTGATCCAAAGTGGACACAGATTTCACTTTTAAACCCATTTTCAGGCAGGGTTTTACACTCATCAAGCTACTTCCTGACGGAATGCAACTGTTCAAGTTTCTAGTTATTGTAGTAAATGTAAAATTTATCTGTTTCAGTTGCCATTTTGCACTCCTGTAATTTTAAACTTTTTTAGATATACATTATTTTAAATTATTATTTTGGTTTATTTGAATGGATAAGATTTAGCCAAATTCACAACAGCTAAGTGTAGTCCAAAGTCTTTTCATCTTTGTTTTGCCACAGAGACTCCTGAAATTTGCTGTTGAGTGGAAATAAAACTGTAACACAAGTGAAAGTATTAAGTATATGAAGTTTTAGCTATCCTACAGCTTAAGTCAGCATAAATTATGATGTTCAGGGGTGTGAAATAGCTGACTCCTTGTGTGTCATAACTTATGTCAACTGAGCATTGTCCATATTAGTGCTTGCTGCAGTGGGAGAGCTTCTCTTGCCAGCATATCTACCACTCTCAGTGGGGGAGGACTGGACTGATTAAGCTAACATTGTTCCTCTGTTGTCTTAGAGCAGCTATGCTAGAGAGCTTACCGTAGAACAGCTGCTAGTTCTCTAGTGTAGTCATAGGCTGAGTTTGATGATTTTGGCTTTAAACAGTTCCCCTATCAGTGATAGCAAATGTTCACAGTTCAAGTATAAGTCTCTTCACTGTTGCTAACCATTCAAAAGTTCTCAAATTTTAAAATTACATTTTAACTCACCTTAATTGTTTGCTGCAATTAACTTGTTAAAAATCCTATTTCACGTGCTTCATAAAATTCAGTACCTTTTTTAAAAAACAAGCTTTAAAACCCTCTTTTTAGCCAGCTTTCCATAGGCTTCATACTGCTGACTGACGTGAAAGCCTGAGCAGTGAATATGTCTCCACAAATTATGGTAGGATATCCAAAGCCACTTGAGTAGACACTTGCACTTCGGTATATCTATACTGACTTCAGTGACCAAGGTGTAGGTGGTTGCTTGTGCAGAATTTACTGTCAGGTGATGGTTGACATTTCTAAAACAATTATTTAAAAATGAGTAGTCCTGTGGCACCTTCGAAACTAACAAATATATAGTATTAGCTTCCATGAGCAGAACCCACTTCTTTGGTTGACGTTTCTGTATCTTCAGAATAGTACTCCTTAAACTGTGTTAAGTATTAAAGACAAAGGTTTATCCCTAGCAAGTGTAATTTGTGAATTTAATTCCTATCTGACCTGTCAAAAGCTGGTGCACTCAGAGTGAAGTCTCAGCATATTGCAGGTCCATTAGGCAACACGGTGGGTATTCATGGGACTGCTTTTTGGAGAACACACAAAATAAAGTTACAGTGAATTTCAGCATTTAACTTTATCCCCTGTTGTACGTTACACTCAATATATAGCCTTGTTAATGATCGTATTTTCGATAAATTTTAGCACGTAACTTTAAAGTTCTTTAAGTTATATTAAATAAGAAGGCCTTCTTATACAACTTTCACAAAGTTGCCTTAGTATCTTTTTATGACAAAAAACTTGAAAAAATTTCACTGCTTTTTGTAGGCTTTGAACCTTGTAAAGGTGACTGGGTGCAAGCTGAATATTTTATTAATCCAACAACATGGAGCAGTGAAGCAATTTCTGTGAAGCCACTGAGATATAAGCGAGTGGACAAAGTATGTATTTTAAATGTTGCTCTTGGTGTTTGGCAGAGGAATATTTCTTCTTCGAGAGCCTGTTCATGTGCATTCTGATCAGTCATGTGCATGCGCACAGTAGCCAGAAGATTTTTCTCCTAGCAGCTAACTATAGTGTCAGTGTGGCTGTCCCCTGGAGTAGCACTGAAATGGTGCCCAATATAGGGCCCTGCTGATCTGCCCCCTCCTCACTTCCTTCTTATTGCCAATGATGGTAGCTGGAACTTCCCTGCACTCAATTCTTGATTTGCAAGTAGATCAGTGATTCTCCATTTATTGTGTATATTTGTTGTATACTTGTAGATAGTTATGTTACTTGCAGTTAGTTCTTTAGTATTTAGGTCAGTTAGGTTAAGTTAGGGCGCCTCCTCCCATCTGCTGAAGCCATCCCTGGGGCATGCCTCATTTTTCCGGGTTTCAAGGCTTGCCTGTTGTGTGCCAAGTGCATGCCTGAGTGTCCCACATTCCTGCTGTCTGAAGTGTTTTGGTGAGGGTCAACAGAAATCACTGCAAAATCTACAGGCAGTTCAGGCAGATGGCAATAAGGTAGAGAGAGCAGTCACTGCATTATTTTTATGCAGGCAGCTTTACAGCCCCAATTGGGCCCTAGTACCTCAACTGGAGTCTTCTGGCACTGGTGGCAAGGAAAGAAGCAGGCCAACACAGACATTAACATACCACCATTCGCAATCTCTGGGCCAGAGGAAGGAGAACAACCAGGGCTATTGGTAGTGCCTTTTGATTTTGGGGTTGTTTTTTTTTAACAGCTGAAAATTGGAGCAAACTATTAATTTTTCTGAGTAAATATCAGGATTTATTGTGGACAGATGAAATGGAAGGAAGTATGCAGTAGATTAATACTTTCAACAGAATTCAACATTGCTTGCTGCAGAATGAGAACTCAAAACACAGGACCACCTTTGAGTTTAAGAAAATATCTAACCTCAAAATAAAGCTTTTTATCTTTATCATTTGAAGCCATTATCTAATAGCTTGAAATGTGTACATTGTAGGCATAAGATCTATCAGTGCTTTCAGATGTGCATATACTTCAAAGCTTGTGTGTGCATCTTCTAGACTAATACATATCGTTATTTTGATAGACAGCTTTGCATACATAGAGACCAAAGGGTTATGATACATAACCTCATGCAATATATTGTATTTTCCTAATAAGTTACTGTTTTATATTTGATAAAGTGGGGGGAATGAATAATACTTTGTAAAAACCAAGATTGAATAGACTTGTCACGTTTCCATCTGAGAAATAAAAGAAAATTAAGTTCATTCTAATGTTCATGAGTTGATATGGGATTATTTCTGAAACAAATTTTGTATGGGATTGGTTGGCTTTTATGATTTTTAGCTACCAGTCACGTGTTGAGAAGGTAACAAAAACCCAAATCATACTGTCTGTACACAGACCTCATAATTCAAATGTCTATATTTATATACACTTGATCTGCAGCTAATGAATATCATTATTTAATGGCTGCAGTTATTGTTAAGTTTGCTTTGTCTTCCAATTAGGGATGTTTGCAGGTAGTTAAGTAACTGAGAAGCCTAGACTTACCAATTAATCTTCTCAACAACTTGCATTCCACCTCTCCCCCCTTGCTGCCTCTGATACAGAGGCAGCAAGGTGGGGGGGGGAGCTGGTGCTGGGGGGAAACCGACTATTAAGATGGCTCTCCCTCAACACCAGCTCCATGGTACTGCCTCTCCGCCCTGCCGCACTGCTATCTCCTATCAGAGGCAGCAGCGTGAGATGTGGGGACAAGTGGAGGCTGCCAAGAAGCAGCCTCTGCTCACGGAGGGCCCAGGCTCTCCACGAGTAGAAGCTGCTTTGCAGCAGCAACCCTTGTCTGGGGGGGGGGGGTCCCAGCTCCCCACAGACAGGCTTCTGCCTGGCACCGCACGTTGCTGCCTTTGATACAGAGACAGCAATTCAGAGTGGCAGGGGGCTCCCCAGGAGTGGGGCCAGATTGCACTGCTGGCCCCACCTCCAGGTACTATAGACTAGTTGAGTAACCGTAAATATTTAATGTGGTTACTCGACTATTCAGTTAACTGATAGCTAACATCCCTACTTACGATCACTTTGGATTGTAATCGGGCCCTGTGTGTGTGAGAGAGAGAGAGAGAAAATGTGGTTTTTCCTTGAGTCATCACATATCCAGTACGTTTAGAAATAAGTTTTCAGGTGTTAAATCAGTTGTGGTGTTCAATTAAAACACCATATTGGTGAAAAACTTTTGTTTGTACAGTTCTCTCATTTCCATTCCTTCCATGGAAGGGTGATGGAGCTCTTTGACTATGGTATCTGGAAGCTCAATAACCAACCATAAATGTACTGTTGCATATAATTAAAACATGATTTTTACCCTGCACATTTAATCGTGTTTGGTTACTTCTTAAATTTAAGGAAACCCTTTGGTGATTTCTGTTTTATCCTTTTTCATAGAAATATTGCATACCAAATTTATAGACATTATGTGAAATGCCTGGGATTGTTTTCTTCAATTATAAGTGTATTTCACGTACATATTCTGTGGTGGTTATTTTAAAAGTTCTTGCCTCAGCAAATTAAGCATCTGACATTAAATAAGACTTTGTGTATAAATGTTACAGGTTCGTATTTCCAGTGTTTGTGGAAGAATTGGTGTAGTAGATGACAATATTTTTTTCACTCTGGATTCTCTGAGACTTCCTGATCGTTATTCGCCTCGTAAACGTGACCTGGTCAATGTGGTGGTTGTAGAGAGTAACCAGTCATGTTACATTTGGAGAGCACTGTGCATGGCTCCCTCAGACAAATATAGGTGGTAAGAAATTTCTCATGTTTGAAATTAAACATAACTTTTTTTTTTTTAAAGGGAGAGGAAATAATGTGATTTGTACTAGGGATGTGACAGTGTAACCATGAACAAGGTTAACCAATGAGCCTAGTAGGCTCATTGGTTAACTTGAACAATTACATGTAGCTCCCTGTACGTGTGGGGAGCTGACTTAAAAGGCGATTCCCCATGCACACGAGCATCCAGGGAGCCTGTATAAAGAGGCAGCATTGTGGAGGGGTAGGCGGGGGCCAGTATATGCAGGCTGGTATGCGCACCAGCTCCTGGGGAACCCATCTTGCATCCCCCTCCCCAGCACTGCTGCCTCTGTATCACTGTGTAACCACTTACTTATTTTCAATTACTTAATTAAATTCATTTTAACATCCCTAACTTGTATATTCAGAACTTCTTAAACCTGTTTTTAAAAACCCATTGAGCCCTAATAGTGAGTTCACTCTGATCATAGTTCAGTATAAACTGGTTTAAAGGGGCATACTGCAGAACTGTTTATCACCTTTAAATGCTTCCTATAGTACTGTCATCTCTCTAATGACCACTTGAGACAAGCAACACTATACACCTATCTTAATGTTCTTAAAGCTCTTGCTTATATTCTAGATTACCATGCAGTTCATTTGTATTCTTCCTTACTTTTACTAAATTTGTCATATTTTGGATTTCTGGATAATGTCCATGTTCTAAACTACTGCTTTAATCTCTTTCTAAAAATAGAGCAGATGGGTGGTCGTCGTCTTGCCAAATTTAGCATCTTCCTTAGCATTCTAAAGGGTCTGGATGAATATCTGTCTGCTGTCAGCAATGGGAGACATCTAGTGGAAGCTGGGTGCGATTACAAATAAAGCTTTTTTAATAAAGACTAGGGTGTGGTGCCCCCTGCTCACTATGCTTTCCAACCCCTCATCTGTGGGAGTAGGTGGACCTGGCTCTCCCCCCAGCCGCCACACCAGCCCCGGCCTCTCATCCTCCTCTTTCCCCTGCCCTGCCCACTGCCAGAGTTGCACTACCCCAGTTTTCTCCCCCAGTCTCCAAGCGGGGCAGGAGGGGAGCCGCTCCAAGGCCTCGCCAGGCCCCACACTCTGCCCCCCCCCCCCCCACCACCACCAGGGAGAGAAGGGTTGTGGCTACACCAGCCCAGGCCCTTTCTCCCTTCCCTGGCCATGCCAGTGTCGGCCCTTTCTCTCTCTCTCCTTCTCCCACCCCCCTGCAGCCTAACCGTAGCCCTTCCCATCTCCTGGTTGAGGCTGCATCCCAGCCGCCATGGGTGAGGGGAGCCACTCCAAGGCTTTGCGTGCTCCACACTCCCTTCCCAGCTGCCAGAGGGCGAGGGAGGTCATTCCAAGGCCTTGAGCACCCCGCACTCTCCTCTTGGCTGCGGGGTGGGGAGCTGCTCCAGGCTTCATACATTCTGTGCTCTCCTCTCAGCCGCCGGGGGGAAGAGCTGTTCAGAGGCCTCGTGCCCCATAGTCTCCTCCTAGCTGCCAAGCACAGGGAAGAGAGAGGCATGGTATGGCAGCCAGCACTGGGGGAAGGGAAGAGAGGGACTGCAGGACACCAGAGGGACGTAATGATGTCACTCTGTCATCCTGCAGGGAAAAACTTTTTTATAGGCATAGTAAGAAAAGCTGTACTGATTTATTTTTCTTATGTAGCCTTACGTAGCTACAGTAAATTTCATTCAGAGTATGTAATTATAGATAATGAAAAATATCACTTTGAAACTTCTATTAATATGAGTTCAACAACTTTGTTATACTGAAGGTGGAAACTGTAATTTTTAATAATTCCACCAAGGAGGATAGCCAGAAGGATCAGAGTGGCAGTCACTGGCCCTGATGGGGAACTCTCTTGAGTGGGAAAAGGGTGTTTTACTTTTTAAGATTAGGCTGATACCAGCTGTCACTTTTTAAAAAATATAGACATACCTAAAGAGACCATCAGAAAGCCAGGAGCAGAAGATGGAAACTTATGAGATTTGTCCCAACATTGTCATTGCTTTGTACCTGTTTCTGAAGCTGTTCCTGGCATTGGGTCAAGAGGTTGCTCAAGGAAAAACTGCCACCTTTACTGATTCGAGGCCTGGTTTGTGAAGTCAATAGGCATCATTCTAGGGATGTTGAATTAGATTAATGGGCTAATTGAATAGTCAATGCAAATTGCATTGACTATTTGATGAGTCAAGAAGGGCGCCTCCGCCTTTGAAGTGTAGCAACAGCTTCAAGGCTGTTGCTACACTTCAAAAGTGAAAGTGCTGTGGGGAGCACGTGGCCAGCTGCTGACAGCTGGCCCTGGTCTGCACATGGTGTTTCAAAGCAGCAGACCATGGACTCCACGTGGCGTTGCCACTTTGAAATGCCACATGCAGCCCAGACACCTGGGAACGCCCCAGCTGGCCCTGAGCTCCACACACTGTTCAAAGCAGCAGCAGCACCACATGGAACCCAGGGTCAGACCCCAGGCTTCATGCAGCGCTGCTGCTTTGAAGTACCCCATTTTCTCCCCTCCCCCTGTTGCTGTCTCTTTCTGATAGAGGCAGCAATGGGGGCGGGAGGGGAAGCGAATAGTTGACTAGCGTGTGTCCTCTATCTGATAAGCACTTGCTTATCGGATAGTCGATTAGTCGTTTATTTCCCTAAGTCATTCCATATTCTTTAGTAGTGGTGGTTAGACCAGGCCTTTGAGGAAGGGTAGGGTTGGTTCCAAGTCATTATAGGCTATACCCAGGATTTTGACCATAATTTTGAAGAAAGTCTGTGCTCCCCCTAGTAAATGTAAATTAGTATCTTGGGAATCGTGGTAGGTGGTTGAAAGAGCATGTGGGACTTCTATACACAAACACCAGGGAAAATACTTAAGCTTGTTGGAGCTTTAAATGTAATTTTAAAGAATATTTTCTTGAGTTTATCGTGTCATTTTGATTCAACACAGTTTCATTATGACTTTTACAGTCTATCTGCTGCTAGTGAAATGGACTTAGATGAGCCATATGAAAATCTAATGAGAGACAAAGGAGGCCTGGAGGTGTCGAGAGTGACTAACTTTGGAACACTTAAGCTAGGGGAGAGTAAGAACATGGTCATTTCAATAGAGTAAGCTCTCTAAAATTATATTATAAATTCCTTTTTGACTGCTGTTTCTTATTATTCCTGACATTCTGAAATTTCAGACCTTGTACAAATCTAACTTTTTTTTTTTTTTTTAAAGACGAAGAAGTTGCATCCCCATTGCTCACCCTAATAGTCACCATTAAATGGTCAGCCTTTAACAATAGCTGGTGCATCACTGACTCTGTTCCCACAGCTGTTTCCTAGATTAAGTACTGGGAGCTATTATATAGCCTATGTCGATCAGTTATGTTGTATGGATTGAGCCTCTGTGGTCTGGGACTCTGGTCTGGTAACATCTGTGGTCCAGCAGTGCCATGGATGTTGTGGAACTAGAGAGCCCCAGTGGCACAGGTTGCTAGTGGCTCAGAATGGAGCCTGTGGCCAGGGTAGCAGAGCCCATAGGGCAGCAGCGTAGGGGGGCAGAGCTCATGGGACAGCAGAGTCTGTTGATGCAAGACCACTGGGTGCTTCAACAGAGCTGTTTCAGGGCTGCTGTGAGACCAGCAGGGCCAGGAGGCTGGGGAGAAGGGCCCTGGTGGCTGGGGAGAAAAGCCCTGCAGGGAGGTTGGTACCTCCCTCCCTTGTCTGGGACTGGCCAGGTCCTGAGGGTGCTGGACCAAAGAGGTCCAACCTATTGTAAAACCTTGTCCATGGGTCCTATTCACATTGATTTAATTTATTTGTGAAGTTTTAATATAACTTAATTCTTTGGAGTTAGAAAGTATCCTGAAAATTCTACTCAAACGAGTTGGTATGTCTGCCAGTCTTCAGTCAGGACGGAGGTACTGGAGTTTAATTGAACTTGAGTGTGTCTTGATTTGCATGTTCTGTTGCAAGCAACCTCATTTTCTCAGAAATGTTATTTACAGAGAACTGTCCAATTATTTCTAGGAATAAGGGAAATGTACCACATTCCTTAATCAGCTGCAGACTAGCTGGCTGGGAGAAAGAGAAGCAATTTAGCTTTCAGTTGCCTGAAAAAGACCAGAGGACTCTGACAGTATCTTTTTCATCATCTGTTTCTCTGAAACAAGAAAATTCCTCAAAAAGGAGCATTAATTCACTCAGTGATAATAAAGAACCTATGTGCCAGCCAGTAAATAATGCATTTGTTACAAATAATGAAGCCCTGCCAGGTAAGCATGAGAGAATCACATAAACGTATGTAATGCCTAATGGCTTATCTTCACTATGCATTGGATCAATGCCGCAGCAATCAATCCACTGGCAGTTGATATATCATGTCTGCTTAGACACGATAAATCAATATTCAAATGCTCTCCTGTTGACTCCAGTACTCCTCCAAGAAGAAAAGAGTAGCTGGAGTTGATGGAAAAGCAGCCCGCACCGACCCTACCATAGAAAATACCTCAGTGTGTGAGCTTCAGCTACACTATTTGCATAGCTGAAATTGCTGAGGTTTGATTACGTGGGAGCATGGGTAGTGTAGAGAAGGCCTTCAGTAGGACCTTGCATGCCCAACTTGCCAGTAAATAAGAACATAAGAATAGCCATACTGAGTTAGACTAATGGTCCATCCAACCCAGTACCTGTCTTCTAACACTGGCCAATGCCAAATTCTTTAAAGAAAATGAATGGAACAGAAGTTTTCAAGTGATCCCTCCTTTATTGTCCAGTCCCAGCATCTGGCAGTCAGAGGCTTAGGAACACTCAAAGCAGAAGTTGCATTCCTTACTATCTTGGCTAATAGCCATTGATAGACCCATCCTCTTTGAATATATCTAGGTTTTTTTTAATCCATTTATACTTCTCAATTCCACAACTTCCCCTGGCAACATGTTTTTCAGGTTACAGTGTATTGTGTGAAGTACTTCCTTTGTTTTGTTTTTAAACCTGCTGTTTATCTCTTCATTGAGTGGCCCCTGATTCTTGTATTGTGATGTGGTGAAAAACACTTGCTTTTTCACTTTCGCCTCACTGTTCATGATATTTTATAAACTCTATCATACAGTAATTAAAGCTTACTGTCATCTGTCTATTTTCTACAGAAGGAATTAATCCTAATGATCCAAATTTAGCAAGACACAAAGATCTTGATAGCACGGAAGATGAAAATTTGTGCAATGGAGAAAATGGATGTGTGGAAGAACAGCCAGTAGTTGAGACTGAAGCTAATGGAGAAATCTTCATACCACCAGATGGAAAGACTTCCATTGTGATCATATGCACTGCAATGTATGTGTGTTTTTTATTCTTTTTTTTTTTTTTTTTTTTTTTTTTTTTTTTGCAGCTGCTAAGCTGAGCTTTAAGATGTTACCCTTGTCCTTTGTTGAGTGCTTGTTCATGTGTATTCCAATTAAGTGTGCACCAGCATGCATGATGGTCAAAAGATTTTCCCATAACGGTGCCCATAGATAATTCTGGGTGCTGCCTGGATTCATGCTTCCATAGTGCCCAATATAACGTCCTGCCAACCCACCCCTTCCTCATTTCCTTCTTACTGAGAGTGACAGTGGGCTGCACTATCCAGTAGCCCTTGCCTTAGTAAGCGTGCCTTTTTCCTTTTGTATAAAGTTCAGTTCCTTTGTACTTATGGATAGCGTACGTAGTTACATTGAAGTTTTATAGTTGCAGTAATGGGGGACCTCTGTCCCTCTTTTTAGGACCCATGGAGCTGTGGCATGCCTTTGTCTCCAGGATTTGAAAGTTGTGAAGTTTGTGTGAAGAGCATACCTAAAAGTAGCCCATCCTTCTACTGTCTATGGTGCAGGTCACCAAAGAGACCATTGCCGTATCTGCTGAAAGGTCTGCCTTATGACTCTCAAGGACAGAGCAGCATCTGAAGGTCCTTATGGAGCAGGCTCTGCACCCATAATCTGACTGGGAGCACACTTCCTCCTCAGCATAGAGTGCTCCAGTGCCATTCTTGATGCCAAAAAAAGGCTTCTCAAGCCACCATCACAACTCTGCGATAGGAACATCTGAGAGGCACCAATCTCAATTACCAGTGCCTCAGAAAAAGAAGTTGGAAATATGGAAATCCTCTAAATCAAGGGATGTGCGACTCTGAGGGGGCCACTCCTCAGACTCCCCTATTAGACAATGTATCAATTCGTACCCATGAAGAGAGGTCAAGTCCATACCCACAATGCTCCCTGAGTCTGCTGGAGCCCTTATCAATTATGGAGACCTCTGAAGTGGCCAAGAACTTGAGGCACCTTATAGTGCCATTCTCCCCTCCTAGATGAGGGAACTCCCTGATGCCTATGTGCTCACAGGTGCTCGCCAGGTGAACACCTGCCATTATATCTAGGCACTCCTCTTTACCAAACCCAGAGGCACCTACAGTACCAGACAGGGAACCTAGCTGTTCGCCAGGCTCCCATTGTTCAGTGCCTAGATGCTTGGCACCTCCATGGTGGTCCGATCCTTAGGATCGGAGTCAGAATCATTTCAGTCCAGAAGGAGTTCCACCAGGAGATCACGATCCAGGCATGACTATAGTCAAACACCAATGCAGTGGCGTTGGCAGTAGTAGAATGCGCTGCAGTGGTTCTTCTGGATCTCCTGGGCATTCCATCATGCACAAGGTGGCTATCGGGCAAGCTTGGTGATATCATTGGTGTCAGCCACATTTGTTTTGCCATCGACCACTTCCAGCTGCAATGCACGTGCAGATGCTTTCGATAATAGCACTATCAGCAGCACTAGTCACCACCCCTCTTGATATTGGCACCTGTAATTTCAGTTTGCAGAAACATCCACATCAGCACTGCCTCCTCCATTCCACGCATTGGAACCAGTCCTGTTGGTGTACTAGGAACTGGCACTGACTTCAGCTATCATGCTGTCAGTACCATGTTCCATGGTGTCCCCTTCTATTGCTGAACTATCATGGAAAGTGTGACCAGAGCTTGGAATCCTACTATGGGTGGATTGGATAACTCTACATATTTTCTTGAGAGAGATCAGTATAAGGACGCTGAAGCTTTAAGGAGGCAACAAGTGTGGGATAAGTGGAGGGTTTGGAGATAGCTGGGATAATTGTTTTGTATAGGGCTAAGCATTTTTATAGACACTTGTATCCAGATCTTCAAAGGTACTTAAGCTCCTAACTTTAGTGGAAGTATGAGTCTGCACATCTTTGGGGATCTGGGTCCTAATGTTTGTTGTAAGTTTCAGTGTGTGGGCTAGTTAAGTCATACAGGTGAAGGCTTTCTTGAGGTGGAGGATCAGAGCTATTTGTATGTGTTGGAGAGGTGAGGAGAAAATTTGGTACTGGGCCCAATGCTGGCAGGGAGCCTGGAAAGTGATTAAACAGGTTGTGTGGGATTAAAGCTCTGATGGTCTGGAGCATAAACTCCTCAGATTCACCTTTGCAGGAATTTGTACTCCCTTTTTTTTGTTGCCACTTCTTCTGCTGACAGGAAAAGCATGCCTTTGAGGAATCAGGCTGGGACCTCCCTCTTCCTAATTAGTTCTGTTAGCTGCTGGAGATCCGGGCTGAGGAATGTAGACAACCAGCAAAACAGAGGCTTGCTGCTGTATAATGAGAGGAATCTTGGATGAGGGCCTTTCATAGCGGAGAGACTATACACAAAAAATACTTTTGGCTAACTCCATTCAGTTTTAGTAATCACATATGGGTGGTAATTGTGATTATAGTAGTTATAATAGGCACAGTAGCCCTTTATAATTTTTGAAATGTATGCTTGTTAATATTTGGATTTTTAAGAGGGCTTTTTCCACTTTTTATGGAGATGTTACTGGACTCAACTAAAACTTTTATACTTAGTGAATCTGAAGAATTCTAACGCAGCCATTACTTGATTTTTAATCAGCCTCTTGTAACATTGTGATAGCTGAGCCCAAAAGTGCAATCTATGGTTTTAAAGAATCTAATTTATTTTTGCTTGCTTACTTAAAGAAATCCTGGCCGCTGCAAAGATCTTCTGTTGCTTTGTTTTTCTGATTTTATTATTGGACGTTACATTGAAGTAACTGTAATAAATGAAGAGGAATCTCTAATAGCAGCCTCTGAACCATTCTCACAAATAAAGCATAAAGTTATTCCAGAGTTCCAGAACATAAAAACTACAGTGGCTGTAACAGAACACAAAAGGTATTTACAAATAATCTACATTTAGCTATTTAATATAAAAAGGGAATAGTAATACATACTTTTATATAATGCTGGTGCAAGTGAATATATAACTTCAGTTCCAGGGCAGTTTATTGTACTGCATTAGCTTATCTCCTGTTGTAATTACTATTTATTCAGTGAATTGGAAAAAGGGAAGTAAAATTGTGGTATTTTCATTAAAGTTCCACTAACTGAAGTAATTGGTTTTTTTTTCCCGTTTGGCAAATAAATTAATTTTCTTTATATGTTTCTTATGGTTCACAAATTGTCTTGCTACTGCATGTCATGCTCTTACAAATGAGCCATAGGCTAACTAGAATTAAAGATGTTGCCAGAGTGCACCCATCTATAGAAGTAGTGCAATCTAATGGTGTTTTAGACAGAAACCCGGGGAGTCCCTTGACTGATTTACTGATGTCAGACATTGGTAAAATCATTTGATATAATGAGGTCTTGGCAATATAAACTAGACACATCTTGAATTAAAAACAGTAAGCATTCCTTGAAGTCAACTGGTAAATCTGGAAAAGTGTTTCTCTAGGTCAGGGGTGGGGAACTTTTTTTGGGTTGGGGGCTGCTGACCCACAGAAAAATTAATCAGCCCCACACACGTGAGAAGTAAAAATGAAAAACCAAACTCTCGCTGATGTGGCCCCCCACTGAGAAGGAGAAAGCCACTCCGCACATTCCCTCTGCACACTACAGCCTAAGGGTACCCAGGCTAGTAGATTTTTGTGAGCTCCAACCCCACAGTGGGACAGTGCGGGGACTACAGTGCCAGTGTGGGCTTTCCAATGCTGGGGGGGAGCCCCAAACCTCAGGGGCCAGATCCAGGCAAGCCAGAGACTTCGTGCAGCCCCTGGCCCTTGGGTTCTCCACCCCTGCTCTAGGGGTTTACAAAATACCCTTGACTTCACAGATACTGTAATTAAAAAAGAATGCGACGAAGAGTCCTGTGGCACCTTATAGACTAACTGAAGTGTAGGAGCATAAGCTTTCGTGGGCAAAGACCCACTTCGTCAGATGCATGTAGTGGAAATTTCCAGAGGCAGGAATAAATATGCAGGCCAGGATCAGGCTGGAGATGACCAGGTGGATCCAATCAAGGAGGATGAGGCCCACTTCTAGCAGCTGATCTGGAGGTGTGAATTCCAAGAGAATAGAAGCTGCTTTTGTAGTTAGCGAGCCATTCACAGTCTTTGTTTAATCCAGAGTTGATTGTGTCAAACTTAAAGATGAACTGTAGCTCAGCAGTTTCTCTTTGAAGTCTGGTCCTGAAGTTTTTTTGCTGCAGGATGGCTACTTTTAGATCTGCAATAGTGTGTCCAGGAAGATTGAAGTGTTCCCCTACAGGTTTTTGTATGTTGCCATTCCTAATATCAGATTTGTGTCCATTGATTCTTTTACGTAGGGACTGTCCTGTTTGGCCGATGTATATAGCAGTGGGGCATTGTTGGCACATGATGGCATATATTACGTTGGTGGATGTGCAGGAGAATGTACCAGTGACAGTATGGCTGATCTGGTTAGGTCCTGTGATGGTGTTGCTGGTGTATATATGTGGGCAGAGTTGGCACCGAGGTTTGTTGCAAGGATTGGTTCCTGAGTTCGAGTTATTATGGTGCGGTGTGTAGTTGCTGGTGAGAATATGCTTCAGGTTGGCGGGTTGTCTGTGGGCAAGGACCGGCCTACCTCCCAAGGCCTGTGAGAGCAAGGGATCATTGTCCAGGATGGGCTGAAGATCACTAATGATGCGTTGGAGAGGTTTTAGCTGGGGACTATAGGTGATGGCCAGTGGTGTTCTGTTGGTTTCTTTCTTGGGCTTGTCCCGCAGCAGGAGGCTTCTGGGTACACATCTGGCTCTGTCAATCTGTCTCCTCACTTCCTCGTGTGGGTATCGCAGTTTACAGAATGCTTGTTGAAGGTCTTGTAGGTGTAGGTCTCTGTCTGAGGGGTTGGAGCATATGCGGTTGTACCTCAGTGCTTGGCTGTAAACAATGGATCGTGTGGTGTGTCCGGGATGGAAACTGGAGGCATGCAGGTAAGTATAGCGGTCGGTAGGTTTTCTGTATAGGGTGGTATTGATATGACCATCACTTATTTGTATCGTGGTGTCCAGGAAATGGACCTCCCGTGTAGATTGGTCCATGCTGAGGTTGATGGTGGGGTGGAAGCTGTTGAAATCATGGTGAAATTCTTCCAGAGTCTCCTTCCCATGGGTCCAGATGATGAAGATGTCATCGATGTAGCGTAGGTAGAGAAGGGGTGTAAGTGGACGAGAGCTGAGGAAGCGTTGTTCCAGGTCAGCCATAAAAATGTTGGCGTATTGTGGGGCCATGCGGGTGCCCATAGCAGTGCCACTGGTCTGGAGGTATATGTTGTCACCAAATCTGAAATAGTTGTGTGTGAGGATAAATTCACAGCGTTCAGCCACCAGTTGTGCTGTGGCATCATCAGGAATACTGTTCCTGACAGCTTGTACTCCATCTGCATGTGGGATGTTTGTGTAGAGAGCCTCTACATCCATGGTGGCTAGGATGGTGTTTTCTGGAAGATCACCTATGCATTGTAGTTTTCTCAGGAAATCCGTAGTGTCACGAAGGTAACTGGGAGTGCTGGTGGCGTAGGGTCTGAGCAGAGAATCCACATAGCCAGACAGTCCTTCAGTAAGAGTGCCAATGCCCGAGATGATGGGGCGTCCGGGATTTCCAGGTTTGTGGATCTTGGGTAATAGATAGAACAACCCTGGTCGGGGCTCTAAAGGTGTGTCGATTTGTTCCTGTGTTTGTTTGGGGAGTGTCCTGAGCAGATGGTGCAGTTTCTTAGTATATTCCTTAGTGGGATCTGAGGAAAGTGGCCTGTAGAATTTGGTATTGGAGAGTTGTCTGGCAGCCTCCTTTAGGTAGTCAGGCCTGTTCATGATATTCTATGTAGAGGTCCAGACTGTCATTTCGGCCCTCAGGAGGAGTCCATGTGGAGTTCTTCTTCTTGTGCTGTTGGTGGGAAGGTATCTGTGTGTCAGTGCACTGTTCAGTGTCGTGTTGGAAGTATTCCTTGAGACGGAGACGGCGAAAGTAGGCTTCCAGATCACCGCAGAACTGTATCATGTTAGTGGGGGTGGCGGGGCAAAAGGAGAGTCCCCGAGATAGAACAGATTCTTCTGCCGAGCTGAGTGTGTAGTTGGAGAGATTGACGATATTGCTGGGTGAGTTAGGGGTACCATTGTTGTGGCCCCATGTGGCAGGTAGGATTTTAGACAGCTTACAGTCCTTTTTCCTCTGTAGAGAAGTGAAGTGTGTAATGTAGATCTCCTGTCTTGTTTTAGTAAAGTCCATTTGTGCAGAAGGTTGGTGTTTTATGAGAAACTCCAGATTGGAGAGCTCTTTTTTGATGTTTTCCTGTTTGCTGTACAGGATGCTGATCAGGTGGTTCCTCAGTTTTTTGGATAGTATATGGCATAATCTCTCACTGTAGTCTGTGCAGTATGTAGATAGCAATGGATTTTTCACCTTCAGTCCATTTGGTATAATGTCCATCCGTTTGCATTTGGAGAGAAAGATGATATCTGTTTGTACTTGTGCAAGTTTCTTCATGAGGTTGATAGATTTCCACTCCATACGGCTAAATGCAGTGCCTTGCATGGTGTCAAGTATCAGAGGGGTAGCCGTGTTAGTCTGAATCTGCAGATTCAGACTAACACGGCTACCCCTCTGATAAAAAAGAATGGTTCACCGGTACATCTTCATTAGGGAGGAAAAGTAGGGGTTATAACACTCACAAATAAAACATGTTTGTGCCAACATTCTCTCTCCTCACTCTTTCATTTGAATCTAAGTTGGACAAAGTTTAATGTACTGTACTTAGGTTTTGGTATTACTGTCTTTGAGGCTTGAGGATGGTGTTTGCTAACTCATAGTCCTTCACATGAAGCTCTTATTTTTTTAAAACTGATGCTTTTTTTAAATTAACTACAGAATCTTGAATTTTGTTCTTTCACTTGAGTGAAGAAATCCCATACTAACTATCTAAATACAGTTTGTACGAACTATATTATGTAGCCTAAAAATACGGACAGACATAACTTTGAATTTTTATTTTAGAAGTTGCAGAAGACATCTTCCAAGTTTCTTGCCACACTATCCCATACCAGATAGATTAAGAAAATGTGTGGAGCAGAAATTGGACATACTGACATTTCAACCTCTCCTTGCAGAGGTAAGTGTACACAGAGAGATACTTTACACTTGCATATATAAGTATCTTTCAGTATGTGGTGAGGTTGGCATTCATAAACACTCTTGTGTAGTGCTGTGTTTATATGCAATGGTTATGTGGGTCATAAAATCCAGTTACCAAATAAGAGTCTGTTCCTGGTAGAAAGTTATCTTGACTTTAGTGGGAGTTGGCATTTCACAGGCCCTGAACCAGAGAATAAATTAGAAACCTATGTAAGTGAGGGTTTGAAAATGGATGAACAGTATATTAGAATGCCATATGGGGGCAAAGCCTATTCTGTACCTCTTTTCTCCCCTACCTTAGGTTGTACATCTTTTGGGTCAGGGACTGTATCTTCATGTATATATTTTTTTTTTTATGGAACCTTGCACAGTGGGTCCCAGGTTTCCGTTGTGGTTTCCAGACCCTGTTATAGTACACATACTTTTTTTTATTTTCAGCAACTGAATCTGTCTAACTACAAAGCAAACCTTTCTACACTACTGTGGCTTGAGGAGATTCATGCTGAAATGGAGATTAAAGAATTTAGCATGAGTGGAGTCATTTTGAAAAAGAATGGGAACTTCTTGGTGCTGGAAGTTCCAGGGTTAGCAGAGGGAAGACCTTCCTTATATGCAGGTAATTTACACGTAATTAAATTGTTAAAGCTGAATAGCAAGATTCTCAACCTCCACAATAAAAATGTTGATTCGTTTTATTTTTTTCATGAAATAGCCTGTTGACAACATTTGGAAAGATAGCTGTTAACTCTGGCACCTAGATAAATGGAACAATATGGAAATATATTTTATTACATTGCCTCGGAATATTTTATTTCTGGAGATGTTATGTTTTGAAGGGGCAGTATGTGTATTTTTGTGCTTTCATGGCTTGTCTTGGTATATTCAGGATTCTGGTGGCAGTAATTGTGAATGTGTTTTCCATAAAGAATATGTACAATGCTAACTAAAGAACACGTGTGAAACTAAACATAAAACCATATTAAAGGAGTTAACATTTTGACATTAGAATTTTTGAAATCCATTGCAATATGAAGCATGTTATTTCAAATAAATAGTGAGAGGATACCACAACAAGTGCCTTGGAATTCTCTCTCGTTCTCACACTCACGCTCACAAACTAGGTATTCCAGCTTTCAGAATAAAGACTATATTGAATAGAGGTGTGCACAGATGCAGTATCTTCAGTGATGGCACCTTACTGGTAAATTTTACAGGACCCTTGAAACTCATTAAGTTCCACTGTGTTCCCCCTACCACAAGTGACTGATATTGCCATGAGAATTTTCCAATATCTTGTAATGGTATTTTTATACTAAACATTTTATTTACCTTTTTTAAAACTAGGTGACAAAGTGATATTAAAAACTCAGGACTACTCTGAACATATAATAGAATACATTTCCTATGTTACTGAGGTGAGTGAGTTTGATTTTTCTGCTAAGAAATACTGCAGTTCATAAGACTAAGGGGAAACTGAGAGTTACAGGAGTAATCTAGCTTTTATGAAACTTCACTCATTTCAGTTGTTCTCTCCCAAATGATTGATTCTACTTCATTTCATACTGTGTAACTGGAAAACATAGAAGCTTTTGCTGCTTCTCTGAACAAAAAGGAAATTCTATACATCTCTTATGTAGAAATATGAAATTATATGGCAGATGCTGTCCCTCTTTTTGTTTTTAATTAGTATAAACAAATGTTAGAGTTGTTGCTCATGTCCATTCCACATTAGGTGTGTGTGCTCATCATGTGTACCCATGCCAGAAGTTTTTCCCTCAATGTCCATAGAGAAGCCAAGTCTGGCGCACTCTAGTGGCATCCACATTACATGATATAACTTAGGGTCACCACCAGCTCTCCCACCCACAGTTTCTTTTTGCTGCCAGTGACAATGCATGGAACTTCTGGATCTTTGGCCAGTTTCTCCTCTTTTTATGAGAACATAATCTTTCTCCGTGCCGTGGAGTCAGTGCCTTTCCCATAACTTCAGCACAGCAGCCTGCTGCATGGCCTCAGGGATAATAGTCCGTCCCATGGTGTGACGGCACGTTGGGGGTCCCCTGTCTCCTGCACCCCGAAATGGCACAAACAGACTGCACCAGCCGGTGGAATAGAGGAAGTTTATTGCCTCTCCAGGATACAGCACAGCACAGATGTAATCTGGTCACAGAGCTGGGCTAGGATGCCTCAGGCCCCCTTGAGATGGGGGGAGACTGGGCCCCTAAACTCCAGCCCCTTTCCCTAGGCTGTCTCCTCCATGCTCCCAGACAGCAACTAACTCACCCTCTTCCAGCCCTGCCCCCCAGCCAGGGCAGCATTCCACCTTCCTTTGTTCCTCTACATGGGGGGTGTCTGGCCATACCGGTTGAGAGGTCCCTTTGCATAGTGACTCATCCTGTTTTGCTGGGTCGTGGTACCCACGGCAGCCAGTGGGGGTTACCCCAGAGCCAGCAGCATAGAAACCAGCCAGGTACCCCCACTACGTCACACGTGGTATCCCTGGAATGCTTGGAGATTTGCTCGACCATCCCAGGTCTCCCGGTTGGTTTTAGGGGCTTCAGGGAGGCCATCAGCCTCCGTATACCACCCTCCCCAGCAGTTGCAAGCCCTGAGGAAGCTCCAGAGGAGTAACTTTCTGTCCTGCAGGAGTGAAGGGCAGAGTTCATGGCATCAGCCTCCTTATCACTGGACAAAGCCATTGTGATGAAAAGGCGCATCAAGGACTCCTGAAAAGAGTCTTCTATAACCTGTGGCTGTATGCAGAGAAACTAGAGGAGCCATTGGATGAACTGTCTGACGTTTTGAACTCCTCGCTGCCTTCCAGGGTGGCTTTACCCCTGTGGGAAGGGGTATTGGAAATTACTGTCTTATGGCAAACCTCTCTTTTCCATGCCCCCTATTTCTAAGGGATGAATGCATATACTTTGTGCAAGTAAAGGGCCATGAGTATCTGTATACCCATCATGCCACTAACTCCTTAGTGATCAAGGCAGTCAACTAGAAAGAGAGGCAAGAACAGCCAGGGACGAGCCCAAAGAACACATTCCAAGAGACCAACCTCCCCACCGCCTCTCCATCCCACTTCTCTGTCCCTCTTCAGGGACCCCTCTGATGAGCATCTCCTGAAACAGGAGGTCCAGTCGCTCCTCAAGGCAGGAGCAATATAAGCGGTCCTTTGGGAAGTCAGGGGAAAGGATTTCTGTTCCTGCTATTTCCTCATACCAAAAGCAAAAGTTGGTTTCAGACCAATTCTGGATGTAAGGAACCTCAACTGCTATATGCAGAAGCTAAAGTTCAGGATGATCACTCTAGCCGCCATAATCCCTTGTTTGGATCTGAGAGACTGGTTCTCCACCCTTGACATCAAGAGATGCGTATTTCCACATTTTGATCCTTCTGTGTCACAGGTGTTACGTCAGATTCACATTAGCAGGCAAGCACTACCCATTTATGCAGCTACCATTTGGCTTTTCTGTTGCCCTGCAAGTGTTTACCAAATGTGTGACAGCGGCTTTCCTACGCAAGGGGGGAGGTTCAAGTTTTCCCATACTCAAACGATTAGTTGTTAAAAGCAACTTCCAGAGACAAGCTTCTCACGCACGTAGAGCTGTTTGGAACTCTGGACATCCTTCTCAACAAGGTGAAGTCAGTCCTGAGTGCAGTGCACAATATAGCATTTATAGGGGCAACACTAGACTCAACCCAAGGGAAAGTGGTGTTGCAAGAGTTGTGGGGTCTCAGACCATTTGGGACTTGATAGGCATCCTCATCCAGTACCCAGTCACAACGGCAAGGACGTGCCTCGGCCTTCTAGGATACATGGCATTGTGTTGCCACGTGGTCAGAACGCAGGTCTACACCTAAGACCCCTTCAGCGCTGGCTCACCTCAGTGTATGTACCCACACGCCACAGTCTGAACATGATAGTGTCCATTCCCCACAGGGTGATAGTCTCTCAGGTAGTGGATTGACCCGTTAAACCTGTCAGGAGCCCCACCCTAACACTAGTGGCCAGTGCATTGATCTGGGGTGGGAAGCCCACCTAGGCAACTTGAGAACCCAGGGACTGTGGTCGCACACAGATATGAGTCTTCACATCAATGTGAAGGAACTAAGAGCAGTCAGATTGTCTTGCCAGGTTTTGTGGCCCCAGAAGCAGGGCTGGTGTATGTCGATGTATACAGACAATATGACAGCGATATTTTATAGAAACAAATGGGCATGTGATCATCCCAGCTCTGCAGCAAGGCTCAGAGACTCTGGCTTTATTGCATAAAGCACTAAATCCACTTGGAAGCCCAGTATCTACCAAGACTACAGAATACACTGGTGGATGCCCTCCGCAGGATCTTTATGGTCCACGAGTGGTCAGTCAGGGAATATGTAATATGATCATTCTTCCACAGGTGGGGGGCACCCTATCTAGATCTGTTCACTATCCCAGAGAACAGAAGATGCCTGAACTTTTGCTCATTCCAGAATCACTATCAGGGTTCCATGGGAGACTCATCACTCTCCACTGGGCAGGGGGAGGGGGGAAGAACACCCCTCCTGTATGCATTTCCCCCCTTCCCTTGTATCCCGGAATGTGTGGGAGTCATCAGGCACTGCACCCCCATCCGCAGCCAGACGTGACTCTCAACCAGCAAGTAGAACAGAAGGTTTATTGGTTCACAGGGACACAGTGTAGCCCAGACTTCTTATTACAGGAATCAGGAGCATTCAGTACAATCCATCTTGGGGATTAGGGGGGGCCAGGGTTCTGGGCCCCTTCCCCAGCTCCCCAGGCCAGCTAGGCTCCCTTTTCCCTCCACCAGCCAAAAACTAACTCTTACATCTAGCAACTGCTCGCAGCCCTCCCCACTTCCTCCTTTGTTCAGATTTCTGGGCAAAGTGTCACCTGACTGAATTCTCCACCTAGCTCAGGATTCCTTAAGAGTACTACTGAGGGAATATTTTCTGAAACCGGTGTATGTGGCAAGCACACATGTTTAATGTGTAATGGACATAAGCAACATGTCTCAAAGAACACAGATTACTGAACAGTTAACAGGAGGTTTTTTGGTTTTTTTTTTTTTCCAAACATAAAGGATGATTCTGTAGTATGCTGTGTGCCCCCCAATCCTACAGGACTGACTAATAAACACTCTCTCTTTAAAACAGGTTAATAATGAAGAGGCTACTCTGAGACTTAACCAAGAGTTTGAACAGGCTTACAATTCTGAACCCATGGATGTAGAATTTACATTAAATAGGTATTTTGAAGCTTCTGAAAAAGTTGTATTTAGCTGTCATTTATTTTGTTAGTCTTATTACATAACCATTTGATTAGTTCTTAAAAGTTCACATGAAGGTAAAGGGCAAACAATCTTAAAATCTGAATTTTGTATCTGTGCAAAGTGCAATCAGATTAGAAAGGGAGAGATTTACAGTTTTACACACATTCTTTTACATGTATGTGACTGTTCTAAGAGCCAGGCAATGGAAAATTGAACTCTGTAATTGCAAAAACTTTGTGGCACCAGAGCAGGACAAGAATGGCTGATTGATATAATTTTTTTAGTATACTGGCAACATCAAAACTTTTAGACACAATTACTTTCAATAAAAATGCATCTTCCTTAGTAAATTTAGTTGGGTTTTTTGTTTTCTGAAGAAAATTCTCTTCCTATCCTGCTTAACTCTGAAGTTCAAGGAAAGTTATTTTGTCCTTTAATGAAAGACACTTTTCATATTTTATTTATCTATTTTAAAGTTTGGTGAAATACATTTTCAAAGGAAACTTGACCAAGTAATCCTTCAGCTAAGTACCCCATGAAAATAGGAATAGTGGGAAGAAATACATTGTTGCAAAGATTTACTGTTTCCTTTAAATCTGATATATATGAGAGAGAGCAAGAGAGCTCTAACTCCCCAGTATTCCTATTCCTTTCACAGGACTACAAGCAGGCGATGCCAGTTTGCAGTTGAACAAGCCATCTATCTGGGTGAAAAAGGTAACCTTCCAGTGAGATTGGGGTATTTTTCCTCTCCTTCAATAAATACTGATGGGAAGTTAATGTATTGAAATCTTCTGGTCAGATATACAAAATGCAGTGTTTTACTGGGGCCATTTATTCATTCATTTAAATTAACCCATATCTTTGTCCAGAGTAGCAATGCTAAGTGTCATAGACCAACCACTTATCAAATTGATTTCCTCTCTGGCATATCTACACATGGCAGTAAAAGTAGTTTGACTCCAATTAGAATTGTACAAATCTAATCAATTTTTAACTCCTGGTGCCACTGTGTTTTGTACAATATGAAAAAATTCTGCGGGAATTCCCAACTTGGGTAAATTGGGAAAAATGCAAGACGAATATAAAGAAGATGCAGAATTCCTGTTTTCAGCTTTAAACTTCTTACCTAATTCTCCTCTGTGAAAATTGACTAAATATAGTGGCCTTCTTATTGATGAGTTGCACATTTCTGATCATTGTACAGCCTAGAGAAATGTAAACGTGTACTTCAGTTTTACCTTCCAATTCCTCCAACACCATACCTAATGTTTTTATGTTAAATTTGCATAAATTGACACAGCTAATTCAGAGTTCAAGGAAAGAAGCTGCTGTTTCAGTTTGCATAAGAACTGCCATACTGGGTCAGACCAAGTTCCATCTAGCCCAGTATCCTGTCTTCTGACATTTTGCTAATGCCAGATACCCCAGAGTGAACAGGTGATCATCAAGTGATCTCTCCCCTGTCATCCATTTCCAGCATCTGACAAACAGAGGCTAGGGACATCATTCCTACCCATCCTGACTAATAAGTATTTATGGAACTATCTTCCATGAATTTATCTAGTTCTTTTTTTGAACCCTGGTAAAGTCCTGGTCTTCACAACATCCTTTGGCAAAGAGTTCCCCAGGTTGACTGTAGGGAATAATTCCAGACACCCTGGATGCGGTGAAAACAAGTAGAGGATTTATTGTATACCAGCGCAGGTGGAGTACCCCCCAGAGGTTAACCTGGAGTGCGCTAACTTAATCAAAACATACATCAGCTTATATAGGCAACAGATGGGCGGAGGGGAAGCGATTTGATAGGTCTAGCAACAGAGCTGTAATGAGCACATAAGCCAATAAACTATAAAGATTACACAGTATCTCTGCCCGTTGCCAATTAAACATGTTATTAATAATACAGGTAATTATTCCTAACAAACTAAAGGAGCCAACATAAACAAAGGCATGTTGACGGCAACTTTGTCAGCTGGAAATATAATGTGTCTACTGCGGGGGGTGATATCGCCTTAGGTGGCGTGGCCCTTGAGATTCAAGCTTATTTTCTAGGAATAAAGCAGACAGTGAAAGCAACTTCCGCGCAGTTTGTTTAGGTACCAGCGACTCTGATAAGGCCCTCTTGGAATGTGGTTGCCAGGGCGACCAGGGTCATGGTAGCTGCCCGTGTTGTATGTTTCCCAGGCCTCAAATTTAGGAATTTGAGTTCTCAGCTCTCAGCAGATACCATGGACTGCCTCAGTTTACCCTTACATTGTGTGTTGTGTGAAGAAGTACTTCCTTCTGTTTGTTTTAAACCTGCTATCTGTTCATTTCATTTGGTGACCCCCTAGTTCTTACATTATGGGAACAAGTAAATAACTTCTCCTTATTCACTTTCTCCACACCAGTGATGATTTTATAGACCTCTATAATATCCTCCTTTGTCTCCTTTTTTCTAAACTGAAAAATCCCAGTCTTTTTAATCTCTCTTCCTATAGCACCCATTTCCAACTCCTAATTTTTGTTGCCTTTTTCTCAACCTTTTCCAATGCCAGTATATCTTTTTTGAGATGAGGCAACCACATCTGCGCACACTACTCAAGATGTGGGTGTACCATAGATTTATAGAGAGGCAATAAGATATTCTGTCTTAGTCTCGCTCTTTTTTTTTTTAAATGATTCCTAACATTGTTTGCTTTTTTGACTGCTGCTGCACACCGAATGGATGTTTTCAGAAAACTGTCGACAATGACTCCAAAATCTCTCTCGAGTAGTAATAGATAATTTAGTCTCCATCATTTTGTATGTATAGTTGGGATTATTTTTTCAATGTGCATTATTTTGCACTTACCAATGTTAAAATTAATTTGCTATTTTGCTGCCCAATCACCTAGTTTTGTGAGATCCTTTTGAAGCTCTATGTAGTCTATATTTGGGATATACATTTTAAGTTGGGCCTCTGTTATGGTGTCTTTGAAAAGTTTTCATTCGGCTTACAGGGATTTTGCTTTTGGCACTGTACCTTTTCAATTTCTGTTTAACCAATATTAATTATAACATTGACAGTGAGTATCTTAATATGTATATATTAGTCTAGCCATGTGAAATGCCTTTTTAGAATTTTTCTCTTTTTCTCTCCCCCCCCCCCCCCCCAAATCCAAAGTGTTATTTCCAGATACTCTGGTTTTACAATCGCCACAAGTTGTCAAGACTTGGAATAACATAGAATGGTATACCATTGCTGATGGCCATGAACAGTATGCCAAGAAGGAAGTCACGGTAAAATTACTATACATTTATTTTTTTACAACTGTACACTCAAATGATAAGTTTGCTACTGCAAATATAGTCTTAGATAGAACCAGCACAATAGTGATGCATTGTTATATCTGTTGTATTTATTATATCTTCCTTCTGGTGGCGAAGTTCTTGTTTCACAGTTGAATGCTTTGAGTGGGTTAACACAGTGTTTCTCAATCAGTGGTGCGAGTACCTTTAAGGGTATTCAAGAGAAGTCTGGGGGGTACATCAACACAACTGATATTTGGAGAAAACTGAGTTTGTTTTAAGTTTTACGGCGCTTTATTATTTTTGTACTTTTTACATCCAAAAATTTCATCACCTGCCCAGCTACGATTAAGTTGTTTAAACAAGTGTGTTGCAATGGTAGAAAAAAATATTGTGTGTCTGTAAACTGTAGATACTGGGGTAATTAATTTTTTTGTGTGTGAAAAGTGGGTACTTTAAAAAAAAAAAAAAAAAAAAAAAAGTTGAGAAACACTGGGTTAACATATGGTCCATGATTTTGGACATATAGGTACTCCTTTCTGAAAGTGAAGTTGCTTATAAAACTGAGCCTGGGTTACCAAATTTGCTTTAAACTGTTTTTCATAAGTACCTTTATTTTTAAATAGATAATGGGCAGCAAATCATACTGCGTATAGCAACAAATGAAAATCCTTATTGCAAGGCATAATTATGCTTCCTGATGTGACTTATCCACCCTCCTTGTGACTCCTGATTAAATACATAATAAAAATGTGGATATTTCCTTTAAAAATAGCCAAAAATGTACATACAGGCAGTCCCCGGGTTACGTACAAGATAGGGACTGTAGGTTTGTTCTTAAGTTGAATTTGTATGTAAGTCGGAACTGGTACATATTGTAGGGGAAACTCTAGCCAAACATTTTTTTTAGTTTTGGATAGCATAGGGAAAGGTTAACTCCCCTCTAATGTTTGTTTTGCTGTCTGTTCCCCTGTTCAGAAGATTTCACATCTATTTCTGTCCCTGTGACAAACTCAGGACTAAAGGAGTAACTCATCAAATACCAAACAGCTCTGCACCATGCTTTGAGCTAATAGCTTTATTTCCACACACCACCCAGGGTTCTAGGAGGAGGGTCCTTTTTTTGCTAACACAATGAGGCCAGCACTTTGTTTGTTTTGGTGGAGTCTTTGTTTGCCCAGGGAGCCCAGCATGTATAGGGGGAGGAGGGGCGGAGAGGCTGCTTTTGTCTGCTGTTTGGCAGCCTGTTGCTCAGGGGAGGGGGCAGCCTGTTGCTGGCAGAGGGGGAGGGGGGAGGCGTGCAGGATGCGAGGCCGCGGGGGGGGGGGGAGGGGGGCCAGCGGGCGTGGGGAGGCACTTTTCCTCTGCCCGGCAGCTCTGCGGGATCCCTGTCCCTGTGGCCAGCTGCTGCAGGCAGAGGCCAGTTGGAGCCGGCAGGCCGGAGGAGCTGGCCGAAGAGGAGGAGGTGGTGGATTCTAGGACCCAGGTGAGCGAGCCCCGGGGACGCGGGAGGAGGGGCAGAGAGGCTGCTTTTGTCTGCTGTTCGGCAGCCTGTTGCTGGCAGGGGGGTGGGGGGGGGCAGCGGGCGTGGGGAGGCACTTTTCCTCTGCCCGGCAGCTCTGCGGGACCCCAGTCGGAGCCGGCCCGAGGAGGAGGAGGATCCTAGGACCCAGGTGAGCGAGCCCCGGGAATGCTGCTGCGCATGTGCGGGAGTTGCCTCACCCCGTTCGTATCTAGGGATCCGACGTAAGTCGGATCCACGTAAGTCGGGGACTGCCTGTATTGGCAGCTCTTCTAGGGAAAAAGCAAAAAGCCAAAGGTAACTTTTGAAAACTCATCCAGATCTGCAGAACATCTGTGGAAGTAGCAACTGTGTTTCAAGATGAAAGTGTCATGAGTAACTTTTTTTTCTTTCATTCAAGTAAAAGGAGTCAGTGTGAGGGTTATTTGAGGTTTTTCTTTTTTCTCCTCCCTTCTCCTGTCACCCCATCTTTTTCAGTTCATGTAAAGTTAAGAGGAAGCACTCAACATTTTCAGTCTTAAAATCATTACAAAGAGAAAATAGTTACTCTAAAATTAACTTAAGATGAGCTTACCTTTGATATTTGTGTGTGTTTGTGTGTGTGTGTGTGTGTTCTTTTCAGAAAAAGAAAATGCAGAATGAGCAAACAAAATTCATGGTTCCAAAGGAGAGAAACGTAGTGGCTGTTCCTCATATGATGAGTGTTGCCACACAGACAAGTAAACTGAGTATGTGTTAGTGCTTTTTTTCCATCTTGCACTGATGTTTTGGATTTTAAAGTTGCACTGGTAGACTAGTTTGGGAGATGATGCATATGTTGTGGTTTTAAAAGGTGGGAGTACAGAATGTGGTATATTGAGGATGTTCTAGGGGACTGAAGAAAACTGGCCTAACGTATGTCCTAGGCAACATCATGGGAAAAGCTGTTAAGGAACACAGTCAAGAACTAAAGAATTTTAATTAATGCAAATCAGGATAGTTTTTATAAAAAATAGTTCTTATCAAACACATTCGATATATTTTTGATGCGATTATAAGGCTTGTTGATAAAGGTAACTGAACACGAGATACTTGGACTTGTCTAAGGCACTTGACTTACACTCACATGCAATTCTGGCTTCTTTTTTTTTTTTTTTTTTAAATAATGAGTTCTATACAAAGTTGAGTGTAGGGCTGAAATGTGGTCTTCAGTCCAGTCCCATTTGTGACAGACCAGAGATGTTGCTGGGTTCAGCAGAGCAATGTTACAATCGACATCTCTGTGAACTCCTATCCACCTTTGCGAATACTGCTTGGAGTCATGACGATGAATGCACTTGAGCAGCCGCTTGAGGAAGAAAAGATAATTACCTGTTTGCATAACTGGTGTTCTTCTAGATGTATTGCTCATGTCCTTTCAACATCCCCACCCTCCTTTCTCACTGTCAATTTCTGGCAAGAGGGAACAAAGTGTGGGGAGCTAACAGCACCCCTTATACTGCACCATGAGGGCACCACTCCAGAGGCACCAAACCCAGTTCCCTATAGGTGGTATTACTGAGGGAAAAACTTGTGCATATAGTGAGCACACACGCCTAAGTTGAATGGGCCTGAGGTACACATCTCGAAGAACACCAGTTATGGAAACAAGTAACTGTCTTTTTTTTCTATTTTAATTATTGTTATTGTACTTGGAAATGGGAAATTAGAGTTGTCCATTAGATGTTTATCTATCTCTGTCTTTTAAAAATACTATAATATCTAGATCACATTATTTTGGTGAGATTTTTGAATTAATAATTATAAAAATCTTTGTGTATTTGTAATACTTATCTGTTTTGAGTATAGTCAATGGAGACATGACACCTAACCAAAGAGGCTGTGAATTTTTCAATCCTGTGCTGAATAAGTATCAGAAATTAGCAGTGAAGAGGATACTTAGTGGTGAATGTCGCCCAGCTCCGTATGTTCTCTTTGGACCACCGGGAACTGGGAAAACTGTAACAATAATAGAAACTATCTTACAGGTAAGTCAACAAAACAGTAATCATCTGGAATTGATATATATGCTTACAATCATTTTAAAATTATTTTTAGTTTTGTGTCATCACTTACAGGAATTTTCAATTTAACTTTTGCTATGTGAAAATAAATCCAAGAGAAGATCTCTATACAAGTTTGTGTTCATAAATCTTTTAACAACATATATTCAGTTTACTAATTCAATGTTTGTTTAAAGCTTGTTTGATAGTATTTGTCTGCTGCTTAAAGCACATACCCTGCATTCATTTTTTTTCATTTGATGATTATGAATTTGCTCAAGATTTGACCGAATAGCAATATGACAAATTTAGAAACATTCATAGTTGTATTCTAAATAATCCTGAATCATGTTAAATATTTGAAATACATGCTTGCTTTATTTGTGGTCATTGTAGTTTTTCCACATGTTTTTAAAAACTGCACTTTTTTTAAAATGCAGGTACATTACACTTTACCAGATAGTCGAATTTTGGTCTGTGCACCATCCAACAGTGCAACGGATTTAATTTGCTTACGACTGCATGATACTAATCTTCTAAAACCAGGAGCTATGGTCAGAGTGAATGCTAGCTGCAGGTGTGAAGAGGTAAATTTTGTAACCACTTTTAATTAAAATAGTATATACTTTTAATCTTCAAATGTTACTTCTGGGACTTTTTTCTTCTGGTTGTTAGGCTCACTGACGAAAATAATACGTACATTTTTGGGGTTAAAATAAATGACTAGATAATCAGTTGGGGAAAATGTTAATTGTGGTGAACAGTTTGCTAGAATTGGAGTCTATACTTAATCTCATTGTCATGTTTTTATTCTTCAAGTAGGCCATTTATGTCTACAGGACTACGTCACACTGTAAAATACTACTCACGTGTGAAAAAGGTGATAGAATCAGCTACATAAAACCTAGCTGTGGGTATTCTGCTAATCAACTAAGCAGCATTTGAATCTCTCCTTAGTGGCTGCACAAGTGCACAGCTTACAGGGATCACTGGTTCCCACAGTGCAACCTAGACTGTGGAACTACTGAGCTTTCTATTCCACCAACCTGGGTAGCCCTCTTGTACTGTGAGGCTATTGTTACACTTGCACACCAGATGTTTGTGGTTTAAGTGCAGATGCTGGGTTATATGAATGCTTTCCAGCCACTGATAAATCAACAATAGAGATGCTCCAACCAGTTCCCCAGTCTTCTTGCTCCCCAGAACTGAACTGTCTTGCCTTGTTAGAAGCCTGATTAGTGTTAATTTCATTACCCGATTCATCCCTTCCTTTGAGGAGAGGACATGTGCACTAGCCTTTCAAAACTGAGCTGAGATTTCCCAAGCACTTCAGGTTTTAAAAAAGCATGCTGTTAGATAAATTATAAAACAGACTTATTAGCTACAGAAAGATCTTAATAACTACAGAAAGATCTTAAATGAATAGAAGTAGCAAGTTTAGAGAGCAAAGTTGGATACTTAACAAAATGCAGTCCGAGGTCTACAAACTAAACAAGGTTTTGAATCAAGCAGTATCTCACCTTAGCATATGGTACCAGCAGGTAACAGATCTCAGTATGTAGTCTGGGACTCTTTCAGCCTGGGATCACCCTCCTCAGTTACAAGTATTTATCCCCCTCTCTATGTTTCTCCCAGGTGTTGAATTGGGAGGGGGAGGAGTAAATGATGTCACTTTTCATTTTTCCCAGTTTTTGATCAAGCAGTTTCCATCTACACATTCTTTCTGAGAAGTCTTCATTTATATACAAGTTCCTGGAGTAGTGGATTCTTCCCTTGATAATCCATTGTACCTGGGAAGTTTGTTGTGGTTGTACCTAACTTCAGAACATGCCTCTGTGGCACAGCATGTCTAGTGCAGGATTGTCCATGAGGTCATGCCAAAGAGCCCCAGACAATTTGTGGGCCCCTGAAGGAGCGCTAGAACTCTGGGCTTGCCTTCTATTCCTCCACTGCCTCTTCCTAGGGGCCCTCTGTCTTGATGCTCCTCTTCCCCCTGAGGCCCTGGCCAAGCTGGAAATGGAACCTGTGGTAGGATGAGCATATACCCCACTACTTTCCACCCTATGTGGAGCTGATCTGGGCCCTTGTCCCTGGCTCAGTACAGAGCTGGCCCAAGCAAGTCACCCATGTCTCCCACCTGCCCAGATCAGGCTGGTGTAAGCCCCACTTCTCAACTCCTCTCTTTCTCCCCTCCCCCCCACCTCCCTTGGCAAAACTGGTTGGTAAGAGCAAATAGGGCAAATGCCTAGGTTGGGGCATGTAGAAAGCCCACATGTTCATTGTGTCCAGGGACCTAATAAATCTTAGGGGCAGGCAAGATAGAGCCCACAGGCCAAATCCAGCCCACCAAGCTGCTGGATACAGTCCGCAGGCTTCCCCACCAGCACCATCAGGCACAGAGCAACCCAATGACACTTTATGCAGCTAGCTGCTCCCTCTGGCTCTCTACCCTGGGCACTGGGGGAGTGGGAGGGAGAGGCTTCATATGTTGCCCCCATCCCCAGCACAATCTTGCCAATAGAAGCTGAGAGGTTATACTGGGGGCAGGGACCACACGAACAAACGAACCCACTCACCTCCTGGCACCTGGAGCAGAGAGCCACAGGGAACAACCAGCTGTTTTGAGCAGCCTGGGACAGCAAGAGGCAGGGAACCTGCCTCAGGATCCTGGAGGGCTGCTGGCTGGAAGTGATCTAGGTAAGCACCTCCTGTCCAGAGGCTGCCTCTGGCACCCCAGTCGGTCCCTCCCTGCAACTCCCTGCCCCAGGTCACAACTCCTTCCCAGACCCTACACTCTTCCCACAGGCCAGAATCGTTTCCTGCACCCATACTCCTTCCCAGACCCTGCACCCCAAGCTTCTTCCCCAGATCACAGCCCCCTCCTTCACCCAAACTCCCTCTCAGACCCCTCACCCCCTCTAGCACCCCAGTCCCCTAACCCGAGCTCCCTCTTGCACCCAATTTCCATCCTAGACCCCATACTCTCTCCATACAAAAGTACAGCCCTTTCCAAAATCTTGGAGTGGCCCCCCATCAAACATTATTGCCCACCCCAGTCTACACAGATCAATTAATGCACTACAATTGCATTCCCCAAAGAGCACTTACACCACTATGTTGACAAATCTTTGCATTTGGACTTAATTAGTTTGGAAAAAATAGTTACAAAGGGCTATTTACTGGCTATCAACACAGACCTTTTTTGCCATTTTAATTAGTGTTATGTGCTGATTGTATATATGTTTTTAAATTTGATCTTCTAAAACTAAGAATAAAGAAAATACAGTCTTTTATATTTTGTAGTAAAGATATTTTGTATATTTTGTGATGAAATGCTTTATTATGGACTCCTGGTTTGGGCAAACGCAAGAAAAACCTCAAAATGCATTGCTGGGTGCAGGAAATACTCAAAGTACAGCTTCTAAAATAAAATCTTATCGAAATATTTTCTTCAGTTTTAAATATTTAGAACTTCAAACTAGACTCTAGAATTTGCACATAATGAGCTTGGTGTGTGGTAGCTTTATAAGAAATACATGTAGTAAATAAGTGTCTTGTGTTTGCAGGCAATCAGTGATACGATAAAACTATACTGCAAAGATGGTGAAGACATTTGGAAAGCATCACGGTTCAGGATAATAATTACCACATGTAGCAGCGCAGGAATGTTTTATCAAATAGGAATAAGGTACTGTGGATGCATAGGTCATTAATACATTTGGAACCTTGAGATTGTGACATTTTGGGGTACAGGTTAAATCTCCCTGGTCTGGCACCCTTGGGACCTAACCGGTCCTGGATGACGGATTTTGCCAGACCAGAGAAAGTCACTTCTAACTCCCCTTCTTCTGCCCCCCAACCATGGTCTCACTTCCAGCCACCTCTTCTCTCCCCCCCCGCCCCTCCAGCTTCCCCCTATCGCCAGTCACTCAGGGTACGTCTACACTACGTTAACTCGAACTAACTTAGTTCGAATTAGTTAATTCGAACTAAGCTAATTCGAACGGATCCAGACTAAAAAACTAGTTCGAATTAGAGTCTTGCTAATTCGAACTAGCATGTCCACATTAAGTGGACTCTGAACCAGGCTTAAGGATGGCCGGAAGCCGTGCCGGCAGGGCATCAGAGGAGGACTTAGAGCGTGGAGATGCTGTCTCAGGCTAGCCGAGGGCTGTGCTTAAAGGGTCCCGACCCCCACCCCAGACAGACAGAGTTCTCAGGGGTGTCCCGCTTGCAAAGCAGTCCTGGCTTGAATTGCCCAGAGTACCCACGCTGGGCACATCACAGCACTCGGCCATCAGACCGGCTGCACTTGCCGCAGGCTGCCATCTGGGGAGAGCTTCCACACCCAGAAGCCCGCAGAGCCAGCCCAGTCCTCCCTATCAGGGGCGCGTACCCCATTCCTCCCTCACCTCTTTCCACTTACCCTTCCGTAGCCCCTCTTCTTGATGTACAAAATAAAGGACAATTGTGTTCAAAAATGGAATCTGTCTTTATTGAACAAAACTGGAGGAGACTGGGAAAAGGAGGTGGGAGAGGGGAAGAGAGTGGGAGAGGGGAGGGCAACTAAAATGATCAGGGGTTGGGAACAGGTCCCATATGAAGAGAGGCTAAAGAGACTGGGACTTTTCAGCTTAGAAAAGAGGAGACGGAGGAGGGACAGGATAGAGGTCTCTAAAACAGGAGTTGGGTGGAGAGGGTGCATACAGAAAAGTTCTTCATTAGTTCCCATAAAGAAGGACTAGAGGACACCAAAGGAAGGGAATGGGTAGCAGGCTTCAAACTAGTAACAGAAAGTTGTTCTTCACAAAGCAAAGAGTCAACCTGTGGAACTCCTTGCTGCGGGAGGCTGTGAAGGCTAGAACTAGAACAGAGGTTAAAGGGAAGTGAGATCAAGTCATGGAGGTTGGGTCCATGGAGTGCTGTTAGCCAGGGGGTAGGAGTGGTGTCCCTGCCCAAGGTTTGTGGAAGGCTGGAAAGGGATGGCACGAGACAAATGGCTTGGTCACTGTCTTCGGTCCATCCCATCCAGGGTCCCTAGGGTTGGCCGCTGTCGGCAGACAGGCTACTGGGCTAGATGGACCTTTGGTCTGACCCAGTACGGCCATTGTAAGCTCAGGGTCGGGGGTCTCAGTGGACCACCTTGATTTTCATGCACACCTGCTCCTGGGTGGCCAGGGTGGCAGCTCTCCTGCCCTAGATGGCCACTTTCCTGTGCCTAGTGTGGAGGTCGTGGACAAGGTCCACAATGTCCGCACTAGCCCAGGCGGGTGCCCGCCTCTTGCGGTCCCGGGCAAGCTCCCGGGAGCCGCCAGCCTGGTCCCGGGAAGAGGGGGAGGGCTGGGTGGCATCGGGAGGGTGGCTCGATCCGTGCCAGGTGCAGGGTCTGCTGGCTTGGTGCTGGCAGGCTTGCACCTGGCACGGGCACCGTAGCCAGCCCGTGCCCCTTTAAGAGGTCCGGGGCCAGGAGGGGGGGCAGACGAGTTTCCCTGGTGTTGGCCAGAGTGGCCACCAGGGAAACCTGGGGAGGGCTAGCCCTCCCCAGAGTTCGAATTAAGGGGCTACACACCCCTTAATTCGAACTAGCTAGTTCGAACTAGGCTTAATCCTCGTAAAATGAGGTTTTCCTAGTTCGAACTAAGCGCTCCGCTAGTTCGAATTAAATTCGAACTAGCGGAGCACTAGTGTAGCGCCTATGAAAGTTAGTTCGAACTAACGTCCGTTAGTTCAAACTAACTTTGTAGTGTAGACATACCCTCAGAGCAGGGTTCTTGGGCCCCACTGTGGTGAGGGGAATGTGGCGGCCCCACTGCTGCAAGCACAGCCCTGCTGCTGGGCTCCCAGCCACACAGAGTAGAGGGGCGGGCTGCCCCTTTGGGTCTCAGTTGTGCTACCAGGCAGCAGCCCTGCTTGGACTTCAGCCTCACTGGGCAGCCCCGCTGTCTCCCAGCCTCACCAGGCAGCTCTGCCAAATAGCAGTGCGGCTGCCTAGCTCTGGGGCAGTCCTGTTGCCTCCTAGTCCCACCATGCTGCTATGCCTCTGGATGACAGCGGGGCTGCCGAACTCCAGGTTGTCCTGCTGGATGGCCCTGCTGATGGGTTCCCAGCCCCACCACCAGGCAACCTCCTGGTCTTGCTGGGTAATTTTGCTGCCAGGTATCAGCCCTGCTGACAGGCTCCAGCCCTACTGGGCAGCCTAGATGCCTCCTGTTCCTCCTCCCCCCCAGTGTTGCCACCAAGAGGCAGCCCCGCTACTGGGCTCCAGCCCAATGAACAGCCCTGTTGCTTCATACCTTCCAGCCAGGAGGAAGCCCTGCTGCTGGAATCCCAGTTTCACTGCCAAAGGGCAGCCCTGCTACTGGGCTCTGGCCCCGCTGCAGGGCTCCCAGCCACCAGCCCTCCATGGGACTCTTACCCTGGGACAGATAAGTTGCTCTCAGTTGCTGAACCAGAGAGTCCTGGTTAAGAGAGTTTTAACCTGTACTCTGTAAAATAGTTTCAGCTGTTTAAATAGAGCAACTGGTAACATGTAGTATTATTAAAAGAATGCATTCCCAGCTAAGCTTATAGCTAGGGCTCAACAAATGCGCTTGCCTATGGCGAGTAGATTTTTTTCCAGCTGGCGAGTGTAGGGGCGGACTGGCCCGGTGGGCCGTTGTGACGGGCTGGCCGAAGCCCACACTATGGGCAGCGTGGCCCCATCCAATCCGCCGGCTGGCGGAGGAGCACAGTGCCGCTGGGAAGGGGGAAGTGCAGCGATTCTTCCCACCAGGCTGCCTGCGTGCAGCTCTGGCGCGAGGAGGCGGGGCGGGACGCCAGGGCACTGGTGTGACCTAGCCCTGCTGATTCTAAAGAGCCGCAGCAGCTCGGCTCTGGCCACTTGTCCCTGGGAGCTGGCTGTGGCGCACGGCACAGCCAGGGCCCGCCCCGCCAGCTCCAGTCCTGCCACAACTCCAGCCCCCCTTTCTCTGCACGCCACCCGTTCCCCGCGCCGCTCCTGCACCCCGGGCTACCTTCTCTCCCTCTTCCCTGCGACCCTTTGGCTCTATGCCACCCTTACACCCTGCTCCCTGCCCCCCCAGCTCTGTGCTGCCTGTTCCCTGCACTGCCCCTAGACCCCGATCCCTCTGCCCCTCCCGTTCCCCGCATCCCATTTCCCGTTCCTCCATCGCACCCTGCTACCCCTGATCCCTGCATCCCTCTGGCTCTGTGCCTCCCATTCCCTGCACCACCTCCGTACTCCCTGCACCCTGCTCCCCTTGTGGGTCTGGAGTGAAGGGTGCTTGCCCATAGGGAGGGGCTGGACAGGGCAGGAAAGAGGATGCTGTGACCCAGCAGCAAGTGGAAGGAGGAGTTCACTTGAAGCTCCTTTGCCTTTATGGAAAAAAAGAATGAAAATGCTATTTGCTATTTATAGGGCTAATGCCGGGACAAAAAAGAAAACAAAAAAAAAATTGCAAAATACAAACGTGTAAAAGACAACAACAAAGGAAGAGGGCAAAAATGTTTTGCTTGGGGCAGCAAAAAACCTAGAGCTGGCCCTTAGGGAGGGGAAAGGGTAAGCTGGGCTGGGATGTGGGGAGGGGAGGGGAGGAGAAAATTATGGGGAAGGGGCTTGTGCTGAGGGGAGGAGGTCAGGAGAAGAAGAAGAAAAAGGGGAAGGCACCAAGGGACCGGTGCAAGAGAGACAAATGCCAGGGGGCCAAGTGCAGACAATGAGGAAAAGGCCAGGAGGGGAGGTGTCAGTGGGAGGGGGGACAGGTTGATGCTGGGAGAGGAGAAGGTAAGGGCACTGGGGGCTAGAGAGGGAGGGGGAAGTGCTGGGAGAAGGCTTGAACGAAGGGGTGGGCATGAGGAAGGCGGGGATGGAGCAAGGCATCTGTGAGGGCACGGGCATGAGGGGAACGGGGTCAGAGGATGGTGAGGGGGTGGGTATCAGGGGAAAAGAGAGCAAAGGGGGCAGGGGCAGTGAGGGAAGAGGGAGGCACCAGAAGGTTGCAGGTGCCAGGGGATTCTGGGGGTGAAGCAGAAGGGCAGACACCTGCAGGGGAGGGACCAACACCAGAGGAGAGAGGCAGGGAAGGTGTGTAGAGGGAGGTTTTAGGAGAGGGGATGAGGAGGGGTAGCTCACCCAATTAGCGTGGGGCTACTGGAGGAGTGGGCAAAGGGCGGAAAGAAGGGCTGGCGGAGGGGGGCAGGACTCAGGAAGGCTAAGGGCAGGAGTCAGGACAGCAGAGGGTGTGGGGTTGGGGGGCAGCAGGTACCAGGGGAGCTGATGGAGCAAGGGGAGGAAACATGGCAGCAGAGAGAAAAGGTAGAGGTTTATAAGGTATTTATTAATAACCTGTGATATTTATTAATAACGTATTAGTAATTACGGTTCTTATTCTTCTTAGGAACATGCCCCTTCCCCATAATTTTCTCCTCTCCTCTCCTCCCCTCCCCTTCCCACATCCCAGCCCAGTCCACCCTTTCCCTTTTTGTCTGGCGAGTAGGGTTTTCCATAATTTGTCGACCTCTGCTTATAGCTATATTAAATTTTAGTCCTTTCAGCATAGTTAAACTTTAGAATTACCTAAAATGACCTTTTTTTTTTCCAAAATGTGTAATGTAAAGATCACTATCCCTTCAAAGTAAGGAAACTGGCTCAAATGTGTTTTCCTCAGCTGCCAGGGGATCACTGCTGTAATGTTTATTGCCAAGGACTGCCTGTACTTGAAAGCATTTTAGGAGTTAATATTGTAGGGCATGCTACTCTTGGGAGAAGTGCTGAGTTGTTTTTAGTTTGCTGCTGCTAAAGCACTTAGCTGCCTTGTAACAATATGTACCTCTATTTATCTTTCAAAAGGTAGAAAGGAAAGGTAGAAGGGAGACAAGCATAATTGAATTAATGGATTTCAGGAAGGCAGATTTTGATAAGCTCAGAGAACTTGTAGGTAAGGTCCCATGGGAAGCAAGACTGAAGGGAAAAACAACTGAGGAGAGTTGGAAGTATTTCAAAGGGACGTTGTTAAGGGCCCAAAAGCAAACAATTCCGCTGTGTAGGAAAGATAGAAAATATGGCAAAAGACCAGCTTGGCTTAACAAGGAGATCTTGCACGATCTCAAAATAAAAAAGGAGTCATATAAAAAATGGAAACTAGGACAACTAACAAAGGATGAATATAGGCAAGCAACACGGGAATGCAGGGGCAAGATTAGAAAGGCAAAGGCACAAAATGAGATCAAACTAGCTACAGGCATAAAGGGAAACAAGAAGACCTTTTATAAATACATTAAAAGGAAGAGGAAGACCAAGGACAGGGTAGGCCCACTGCTTAGTGAGGAGGGAGAAGCAGTAACAGGGAACTTGGAAATGGCGGAGATGCTCAATGACTTCTTTGTTTCGGTCTTCACCGAGAAGTCTGGAGGTGTGCCTAACGTAGTGAATACAAGCAGAGAGAGGGTAAGTTTAGAAGATAGGATACACAAAGAACAAGTTAAAAATCACTTAGGAAAGTTAGATGTCAGCAAGTCACCAGGTCCTGATGAAATGCATCCCAGGATACTCAAGGAGCTGATAGAGGAGGTATCTGAGCCTTTAGCTATGATCTTTGAAAAATCATGGCAGACAGGGGAGATTCCAGAAGACTGGAAAAGGGCAAATATTGTGCCCATCTATAAAAAGGGGAATAAGAACAACCCAGGAAACTACAGACCGGTCAGTTTAACGTCTGTCCCAGGGAAGATAATGGAGCAGGTAATTATTACTTTCCAAGTGTTTGCATATGATTTCCTTAAAGTGATAGGGAATAGCCAGCATGGGTTTGTGAAGAACAAGTCATGCCAAACTAATCTGATAGCTTTCTTTGATAAGATAACGAGCCTTGTGGATAAGGGAGAAGCGGTGGATGTCATATACCTAGACTTTAGTAAGGCATTTGATACGGTCTCGCATGATATTCTTATTGATAAACTAGGCAAATATAACTTAGATAGGGCCACAATAAGGTGGGTGCATAATTGGCTGGATAACCGTAGTCAGAGTTGTTGTTAACGGTGCTAAATCCTGCTGGAAAGGGATAACAAGTGGAATTCCGCAAGGGTCTTTTTTGGGACCCGTACTGTTCAATATCTTCATCAATGATGTAGATATTGGCATAGAGAGTATGCTTATTAAGTTTGCAGATGATACCAAACTGGGTGGGGTTTCAACTTCTTTGGAGGATAGGGACATAATTCAAAATGACCTTAGCAAGTTAGAGAAATGGTCAGAGGTAAACAGGATGAGGTTTAATAAAGAGAAATGCAAAGTGCTCCACTTAGGAAGGAACAATCAGTTCCATACATACAAGATGGGAAGCGACTGTCTAGGAAGGAGCATGGTGGAGAGGGATCTAGGGGTCATAGTGGACCACAAGTTGAATATGAGTCAACAGTGTGATGCTGTTGCAAAAAAAGCAAATATGATTCTAGGTTGTATCAACAGGTGTGTTGTAAGCAAAACTCGTGAAGTCATTCTGCCGCTCTACTCTGCACTAGTTAGGCCTCAGCTGGAGTACTGTGTCCAGTTCTGGGCGCCACATTTCAAGAAAGATGTGGAGAAATTGGAAAAGGTACAGAGAAGAGCGACAAGAATGATTAAAGGTTTAGAGAACATGACCTATGAAGCCAGGCTTCATGAACTGGGCTTGTTTAGTTTGGAAAAAAGAAGATTAAGGGGGGACAGGATAGCGGTTTTCAAATATCTAAAAGGGTGTCACAAGGAGGAAGGAGAAAATTTGTTCCTCTTGGTTTCTGAGGACAGGACAAGGAGTAATGGGCTTAAAGTGCAGCAGGGGAGGTTTAGATTGGACATTAGGAAAAAATTCCTAACTGTCAGGGTGGTCAAATATTGGAATAAATTGCCAAGGGAGGTGGTGGAATCTCCCTCTCTGGAGATATTTAAGAACAGGTTGGATAGACATCTGTCAGGGATGGTGTAGACGGAGCTTGGTCCTGCCTTGAGGGCGGGGGGCTGGACTCGATGACCCCTTGAGGTCCCTTCCAGTCCTATTATTCTATGAAAATGTGTGGTCATAGATGAGGATTAAGTTCACTACATTTTTGCTTTCTCCAGAGTAATATTTTAAAGCTTTCTTGTCTTGAAATATCTTTCATGTTCAAGATATCACTGCATATAGCTCACAGACTTGATTCTTGTAATTATTTGCTGAGGTCAACCACAGGGTGGCAGAATATACTAACCCTAAATCACCTGTCAAACTTTTTGTTTTCTTTTTATTCTAGGCTTGGGCATTTCACACACATATTTGTGGATGAAGCAGGGCAGGCGAGTGAACCAGAATGCTTGATTCCACTTGGCTTGATTTCGGAAATTAATGGGCAGGTATGAATGGTTTTTTTTTAAAAGTTTTAGGGTCGCTTTCTTCACTTCCTGTAGAAACTAGGGATGTTAGATGTCTGCTACTCCTAAGTAGTAGTTCTGCGGACTTTTCTTTTGAGAAACAATATTGTAGACATTCTAACAACAATTGATGCTTTTTACCTTTTTTTTTTTTTTTTTAAGTATTCATCTAGCTTTGTGTGAGTATTGTGAAAGTAGAAAGAATTATACTGTAAGAAAAAGATGAATTGTGCTGTAATAATTGAATAAGTTAAAGGAATTCTGTTTGTCTTTTTAAGAGGAAGAAGAAAAGTATGTTAATGTTGATTGTAGGTATGCAGATCAAGGTGCTAGCCAATTTGGGCCTGAGTTTAACAGGAAAAGGAACATTAAGTGTTAGACAGGAAGCAATTCCAGATAATCAGGGAGATATAGCCAGGAGATTGCTGTGTGCTTAATATTGAAATGAAGATACTTAACCACACTAATAATGTGAAGTTTTGCCACACCCTTTGATCTTGTTAACTTGGCCTTTTGACTGTATAAAATCAAGGGGTTTGAACCTTGTATGGTACTCACATTTTCTCCATGCATTTTAGCAAAGCTTTGCTGAAATAAACAGAGCAGTCTGCCAAATCTGTGAGTCCTGTCTGACTTTGACAGTATTAATACAGAAGAGGTTTTTTACTGTTTCTGCAGGTAGTCCTAGCTGGTGATCCAATGCAGCTAGGACCAGTAATAAAGTCTAGACTTGCAGTGGCTTATGGATTAAATGTATCCATGCTGGAAAGACTGATGTCACGAACTCTGTATCAGAGAAATGAGAATACTTTTGGTGCTTATGGATCATACAATCCTTTGTTGGTAAGTTAAGCTTCAGTTTTCTTCTTCTTTAAAAATGTGATCTGACCTCAGAAGAAAACAAGTGGATGGTGGTGGGAGGTTTCACCTGTCTTCTTGCTTTCTGATGTATAAAGAAAGGAATACCAAGTTTGGTCTTCTGGAGTTTTGTTGAAAGACTTAAAGATTTCAAATGTGTATTGTGAATTTTCTTCTATCATATTTATTAGATGTAACAACTCCCTCAAAGATGGCTTTTCCCTCTCAACTATGTTTAGAGAGTAGAGTAATCTAAATGTTAGACAAAAAAACAAAATGCTTATCATTGACTTAAAATGCTATCCCTTTTCCATTATCCACCTTTCAGGGCTTGTCTGAGGCCTTGTGTACGTTGGCACATTTTTGTTACGAAAAACTGCCTTTTGGCAACAAAACAGTGAGAGCATTTACACTATAGTGCAACTTTTGCAGGAAAAACACTCAGTTTTGCCAGCAAAAAACTTCCAGCCCTGCAAGAGACTTTTGTCTTTTCCCCTGCGTTACTTGCTGACAAAGAGACTCTGTGGACTCTGTTTGTCTTTTCAAGAGAACTGGCTTCTACCAGTATCCAACAATGCCTGCCCTAATGGCTGCGCTCAGTGTTTTGTGATCTCTGCTCCTCTGCAGGCATGTGCCCCTCCCCTTTCAAAGATCTGGGAAGTATCTGACAGCAGAGTGAGCTACTCCATTTGGGGAACAAACAAAGAGAAAATCATTGGAATGTTCCCATTCTGCCCTGCTAGAAACACAGAAGTCAGGAAAGGTGAATGGCAGCACGCAAAGCCGCTTGTTCCCCGGTGCACTGTATCCAGCTCATGAGGCTCTGGGCTTCATAGAATCATAGGGCTGGAAGAGACCACAGAAGGCTGAGTCCAGAACCCCTGCCCAAAGCAGGACCAATCTCAACTTAAATCATCCCAGTGAGGGCTTTGTCAAGGCGAGACTTAAAAACCTCTAGGGATGGAGATTCCACCACCTCCCTAGGTAACCCATTCCAGTGCTTCACCACCCTCCTAGTGACACAGTTTTTCCTAATATCCAACCTAGACCTCCCCCACGGTAACTTGAGATCATTGCTCCTTGTTTTGCCATCCATCACTACTGAGAACAGCCTCTCTTCATCCTCTTTGGAACCTCCCTTCAGGAAGTTGAAGGCTGCTATCAAATCCCCCCTCACTCTTCTCTTCTTCAGACTAAATAAGCCCAGATCCCTCAGCCTCTCTTCATAGGTCATGTGCTCCAGTCCCCTGATCATTTTGGTTGCCCTCTGCTGGACCCTCTCCAATGTGTTCACATCGTTTCTGTAGTGAGGGGTGGGCAGAATTGGACACAATATTCCAGATGTAGCATCACCAGTACCTAGTAAAAGGGTAGCCTATACTGGTGCTCCAACCTCGTGGAGGTGGGGGGGGGGGGGTGGAGGTGGAGTGTCAGTATGGGCTCCTTACTATAGTTGGTGGGGGCTGGATTTTGAGCTGCAGCCCACCTACAAGGTTGCCACAGACCACTTGTGGCCCACAGACCACACTTCAATAACCCGTGCCTTACTTTTTACTCTGACCTTTCTATAGGCAAGTGGTTCTTGGCGTGAGTGATAGGATGATGGAGTTGTCTGCATTGATTTGATACAGGAGGTTATGGGGAGGACTTAGGATGCATGATTAGAAACTCTGTTTTAGCCATGTTCAATTTGAGCTGGCTACTACACATTCACCTTGAGCTGTCAGAGTAGAGATGTTAAATTTAATCGACAGAATTTCCACTGACTAGTCCATTAGTCGATAAGAGAGGGTGCTGCAGTGGGGTTATGTTCCACAGCACGGGGGACCTGGTATGAGCTGAGACAGCTTATTCCAGGCTCACACTGGATCCCTAACCCGCTGTTCTTCTGCCTTTTAAATGTATTAAATGTATATTTAAAAAACAGAGGCCCAGCATTTGAAACTAGGCATGAGCCGGGAATTAGCTGATTCCCGGTTTGTGCCCAGTTTCTGCTGTCCCTCTGCCTCCCCGGCCCCCTGCAGAGACTGTTCTGGGTAGAACCGGCTTGTAAGCCGGCAACTCTCAGCACAGGCTTCTGCAACCCCCCCCCCCCCCCTTGCTGTCTCTGATAGAGACAGTATGGTGGGGAGCAAAAGTGACTAGTCAACTATCCGATGAGCATAAGCTTATCGGATAGTTGACTAGTTGCTTACACCCCTAACAAAAAGAGGTTGATATTTTAGTAAGGATAGAAGGAAACAAATCTGGAGTAGACACAATCATCTGTGAGTTTTTGTAGAGTTGGTAGCTGAGTTTGTCTATGGATGAGATTACTCAGAGGTAAGTGTAGAAGAAGAAAAGGAAACTAAGGACAGAGCCCTGTAGAATCTCCACAGGAAGTTGGAAGGAGAATGATTGGATTCCTGAAGAACACACTGAATCCCATAATTAGAAGTAGGAGGAGGACCAAGAGAAGAGGGTCACAAAAGACAAGGGAAGATAATATTTGAAGAGTTTGTAGATAATGTCATATAGGACTGACGGGCCAAAGGGCATGAAGATGGAGTATTGGTTCTGAGCTTTAGGAAGAGATCATAGAATTATAGGATTGAAAGAAACCTTGAGGTCATTAAGTCTAATCTGCTAAAAGCAGAAACAATCCCAACTAAATCCCAGCCAGGGTTTTGTCAAGCCAGAGCTTAAAAATCTCTAGGTATCAAGATTACACCATCTCCCTAGGTAACCCGTTCCAGTGCTTCACTACCCTCATAGTGAAATAGTTGTTCCTAATATCCAACCTAGACCTCCCCCACTGCAACTTGAGACCATTGCTCCTCATTCTGTCATCTGTCACCACTGAGAACAGCCTCTCTCCATCCTCTTTGGAACCCCCCTTCAGATAGTTGAGGGATTCCATCAAATCCCCTCTTGCTCTTCTCTTCTGTAGACTTAAATGAGTCCCAAATCCCTCAGTCTCTCCTCACAAGTCATGTGCTCCAGTCCCCTAATCATTTTTGTTGCCCTCTTCTTACTTTCTGTAATGGGGGTCCCAGAATTGGATGTAGTACTCTTGATATCGCCTCACCAGATCATTAGCGACTTTACAGGAGTGGTTTCAGTGGTGTACAAGAGGCATACATTGGATTGGAAAAGGGTCTAGAAGTAGAGGAACTCCAGACAGCAACTGTATATAGTACATTCAACAAACCTGGAGATGAAAGGGAGATGGTGTGGTTGTTGTAGGAGCAAATGCAGTTAAGAGGTGGGAGGGGGGTTTAAGTACATTTGTACTGTCAGGGCATAGTCATATGTGAGGGAAAGGGGTTATGGAAAAGAGGGGTGAGAGTGGATGTGAAGGAAATCAGAGGATAGGATGAGGTCAGGGCAAGTGAAAGGGCTAGAGGAAGAGAGCAGATGACAAACTTCTCTGGATTGGGAGAAAGTGTCAGGAGTTACAGAATGTAATGGTATGTGTGCAGTTTCATTTAATCGATTTTGAGTTTTCTCCCTCACAGGTTACAAAGCTCTTGAAGAATTACAGATCACACTCTACACTGCTTGCTTTGCCATCTAAACTGTTTTATCATAAAGAGCTGGAAGCTTGTGCAGATGCTTCAGTAGTATCTTCTTTGTTGGGTTGGGAAAAATTACCCAGGAAGGGGTTTCCATTAATTTTTCATGGAATGAGGGTATGTAAAATATTCTTACTAAAATGGAGTTTGAGAGTTAAGGTAGTTCTGCTAGTTGGGAGGCTCTTTTCTAGTAATAAAATTTCATGTGCTTGAAATGCATTAATTGAAGAAAGGATTGTTTTGTTCTTTTCCTCAATCTAGATCCAGACCATGTAGATACATTTAATCATATGAGCCAACACAGCTGTATACATTGACTCCTTTCCAAACTAACTTCTAAGTATTAAGATAATCAGTGGATGTTTATCACTAAATTTATAACTCTTAGTATCTGATCTTTATTTTCTCTATTAATGAAGGGCACTGAAACACGTGAAGGACACAACCCCTCTTGGTTTAATCCTACTGAAGCAGTTCAAGTAATGCGTTATTGTTGCCTTCTCACAAAACATGTTGACAATGCAGTATCCGTGACTGATATTGGGGTCATTACACCATATCGTAAACAGGTCTGTTTCCTATTCTTATAATGCATAAGTTTCAGTATTTAAATTTGTATTTATTCAAGTGCTTGCTCATGTCCATTCAGTGTAGGTATGTGTGCTCAATTTTTCCCTCAAATATCCGTAGGGGTCCCAGCATCCCCTGCAGTAGCATATATATGCTGCACTACAGAGAGAGCACTGCCTGGCCCCTTCCTCCTCATTTCCTTCTCACTGCCAGTGATAGTGCTTGGAACTGTAGTGCTACAACCCTTGCTGTTGCTTTCTTATTGTTAATACTTGTTTTCCTTTGTAAATAGTTCCTTCCTAAGTAGTAATTGTTAGTAGTAGTTACCAATGATAGTCATTTCCCTTAGGGACATGGACCCCAGATGGGGTATGCCCTGGTCTCCTGACTTTAAGGCATGTATTCGTTGTTGCATTCCTGTGCCCATCAGTGATTCCATGTTTGTGGTGCTTAGGAGATGCCCTCATTAGTGAAAGTGCCAGATTTGTACATTTTTCCAGTCACGAACCAAGGAAAACAGAGGGATCTGCTTAAAGGCTCTTCTCACGGAGTTGGCCTTAGCCCCAAAAGCTCAGTGCTTGGATTAGACTCTGCACCGAGCACCAATGCCTTGGCGCATAGCGCACCTCCAGTGCCTTTGGGCATTTGGCACCAGTCCTCCTCCTTGGCCCTCGCCAAAAGGGTTAATAAAGCCCACGTAAAGACAAGCCCAAGCAGGAAGGTGACGACTACTCAGATCGTGCATCCATCAAGGCCCCAACCCTAGATGGAGGAAGATGTAATCCACCTTACTCCCAAAAGCCTACTTCAGACAGCAGTGAGTGTGTATTCATATGCCATCAACTCTGGAGGCTTTCCAGGACTTATCCAAGCCCGTGCTGCTGGCGCTGCCATAGAACAGTCATTCTCAACCACCAGGCCTTGGACTGGTCTCTGGCCATGAACTTCTGGTTACTGCACCTTGGCACACTTCCAGGCCACGCCCATGCCATGTAGACACCCACTGTCCCTGCCAGTTCTGCTCCTGGGCTGCAAGACAACACCGAACCCCGCAGGCTTCCCCGCCCCGAACAGTGCTGGCTCCTCCAGGCTGCAAGCAGTGCTGAAGACAGCCCAAGGCAGCACTGTGCCTAGGGCAGAGCCCGTTGGCATCTGGCTCCTCTCTGCCCTCCCCTCCCCTCCCCTCCCCTCCCCCCCCCCCCCCACACACACATACCACATGGAAGGAAACGGTGCATGTGGGGCCAGGTTCCCGATGGTGCAGAAGGGAGGTGCCGCTGTCCATGTGGGGGTGGAGGAGGTATTTGCCCCTGAGTCACCCCGGGCTGGGCAGGAGGGGAAGTTTGGACACTGGCTGGTGGGGAGTAAGGAACAGAGCAGCAGTCAGGAGGAGCTTTGCTCGCTCGCCCCCTCCCCACAACTTCAGGGTGCTGATGGCAACAAGTGGGCCAGGAACATGGCTTGAGCAGCACGTGCTTCCTGCATAGGCCGGGAGCACCCTCGTGTGATAGCTGATGCACAAGCTGCAGCATTGCACAGGTAGTCAGTGTGTCCAGGGGGCAAGCGGGAGGGGAACAAGGTATCGAGGCCTAACCTGTTTGGGGCCAGCAAGGCCTCCCCCACACCCAGAAATGCTCATGGGTCTGTGAGCACCCTGGAGAAAGCAGCTTGCAGGCTTGCCCTCGCCCTTTTGGCAGCTTCTCCGGAAGCTGCAGGAAGCTGTGATGGGCTGACTGAGGGGAATCTGCTGGGCCCAGAGCTGTCCCACCCTTACAGGAACCCCAGGAGGAGTTTTGGCAGACAGTAAATTTCCTGTCAAACGTGTCATTCGGGGGCCACTCAAACCTGTCACAAATGCTTGAGTGAATTTGGAGAATAGTTTCAGCTTGGAAACAGACCAATCAACCCTGAAAACACAAATGTTCAGCCATGTTACAATGATTCGGTTTTGCAATTTTGATGTCTTGTTTTCAGTCAGTGTCTTCTATAGATATCTGCAAACTTGATCCATTACAACATGTATTGTATGCGTACAGATGCAGTGTAAAATAACACCTGACCTCTTAAAATTAAATACAGTAATGAATATGTAAATGATATGTTACTGGTTCTCCAGAAGTTTATCAATGGGTTTACTGGTCCACAGTATAAAAAAGATTGGGAACCACTGCCATAGAAGAAAGCCTTCACTTGTTCCTCCCTGGTCCCTGAGCAGACAGCACTCCCGATCCAGGGGCCGTCACGTCAAAGTTTGCCCATGCAGACAGAGGTCACCCACATCCTTGCATGGACCACAGGTCGTGTGACAAGGCTGAGCGTCTCAAGTTGGAGTTCGCCAGCAACCAGGCATAGAACTTTTGAGGCATGTCCCCCCTCCCATCATTTGCGGCACACCAAGGACTACCATTCCCTGCAGTCCAGCTGTCATTCAAGAGACAGGTAACTCCTGACCTGGTACTGCTGTTTGCCAGCACTGTGCTCCCTGTGGTGTGTATCAGCAGAGCACAGGGACTCCTCCAGATCCCCCTGCTCTATATCTCAGCACCAATTAGCCACTGTTTGGCACTGGTTAGCCTCTTCTCTATGGTGCAGGTCATGGAAGCGCTGCCGGTCACCTGGATGCTTGTTCAGACACTCCTCACAGTCACTGAAGTCATCTTCATCCAAGCAGAAAAGAGTGCACACTCACCATCATCACTGGGCAATGTCAGTCCACAAACTGCATGTCTGAGCTCTGCTTCTTCCTGCCAGCCCAAACATTGGTGCCTGTTTTGTTGCCCTTGTCAGTGGTGCTGTAAGTGGGTCTGTACCCTGGCCACAGACCTGCTGGACTTCACAAAGGTGTCATTGCTCCTTGTGCAGCCCTAGATGCTGTGCTTGGTGGCCTGAGCATCAGAGGTGCTCTCTGCCTCCCTCTCTAGTCAGCTCCTGGCACCAGAGATGACCTGGCCTGCCACCCCACATACGGAAGAGGAGTTGGTTGAGCAGCTGCCTGCATCTGAAGAAGATCTGTTGAGGCAGGCATCCCCTGACAGGACCATTATGGCGCCTCCTCCAGTGGTCCCACAGGACGATACCAAGGCTCACCAGACTTTTTGAAGAGGATGGCTTCCATTTTAAGCCTCCTGGTTGGGAGCTGGAGGAGTCTACCTATACCCTCTTGGAGATGGCCAGGTAGCCCCAGCTAGGGTTGCCCTGCCCTTACAAAATGGGGTCACTAAGATTGCCAAGGCTCTGTAGCAAATGCGTTCCCCTGTGTTTCGAATTTCCAAGAGCAAAACACAAATACTTCATTTCTTCCCAGGGACATGAGTACTTGTATACACACCTGGCCCCCAATTGCCTGATAGTGAGAGGTGTGAACCAACATGAGCATTACGGCCAGCCAACCACACCCTTTTGGAATAAAGACTCCAAAATGCTTGATCTGTTTGGACATGAACTTTATTCTTCATCCAGCTTTCAACTGCATGTGGTGAACCACTATGATCCGAACAATGTGGGCCGGTGATGTCCATATTCCACTTGGCCAGGGGCGGGCAAAAGCCTCTCAGCGGGCCAGATCTGGCCTTCCATGGGCTTTGCTCCAGCCTGCAAGGCAATTATAGGCCCTGCCAGCAGGGAAGGGGGGGGGGCGCGGGGAGAACCCACCTCTGCCCTTCCACCCCCTGTGCTACCACTGGACAAGAGGCAGCACTGGGGCTGAGGCTCCTCAACAGGGCCAGCCCCGAAGGCACCACTAGCATAGGCTGGCCCAGAGGCTAGAGGTGCCACTGCTACAGCGCCTCCGGGCCTGTCCCTGGGCCGTCTGGCTGTGGCAACAGGACCTCCCTCTGGGGCAGCTGGCAAGGGGGCATGAAGCCAGGTAAGGTTCCCCTTATGCCCAGACCCCCTACCTTCACCCCAATCCCATCACTTCCCTCCCATCCAAGACCAGAACTCCCAGCTTGCTCGGACACCCTCTCTTGTCCTTGCACCCTCTCTCCTGACCACACGCTGCACCCTCCCTTATTCCTGCTCCCTCCACCTGACCAGACACCCTACTCCCAGCCTGCTTCTGCACCCCAGCTTCCCCCCTCAGATCCTCCACTCCATACTTATACTACTTGCTGGCAGCCCCGTCTCAGGCTCTGGGGTAGGGACAAAAATGAGGGGCGCAGCGTGCAAGGCGGTCTAGGGAGCAGAGGGTATAGAAAATTCAGGAAGATAGAGGGAATCAGTATCTGAATTGGGTAGTTAAAACAAACCGGTTTGAATCCAAGTCAATTGATAGTGTCCTTTTGTGTAGATTCCTGTCACATATCCCCCTTTTGACCCCTCAAGAACAATTTTTGAGTGGGTCATATCTTATATAATTGTTTCGTAGCTACATATTGGGAGGCAATTTGAACTTGTTGCAATTTAACAAACATTTTTGTCCAGCAACACATACATAGCATTCCAATTAGGCAAATGCAGGACAATACCAACACAATTATCAGTGGATGAAGCATGATCAACAATATACCTTTGGACGTGGGAGACCAGCCTGTAAAAATATCATGATAAGCAGTAACTTCTTTTTCAGCACCAGCGATTTTAATCCTATCCCCACATGTGAATGTATTTGAAGAACTCACTTCCCCACATCCTACAGCAACACGTACCTACGTGGTGCACAATGCCAGATTCAAGCTATATCCTCTACAGTGGTGGCTGGCATCAGTGCATTTGCCCCCAAGACATTCCCTGGATTGGATAGTGACCATCCCAGGGTCCTCAACTTGTTTTTGTGGTGGACCAATCAGGAAAATGTCATGGTAGGTGTTCCATTTCAAACTACCACACATTCAGCCAACCTAGTGTCTGATGCCTTGGACGTAGGCTGGGGCACTCATCACTGCAGCTTGAAGATGCAGGACATATGGTCCTAGGAAAAGACAGCCCTCTGTATAAATGTCAACAAACTCCAGGTGGTGCACAGAACCTGAAGGCAAACTGACTTAGTGAAGTGGACTTGATTCTCTGTATGGGCCACACAGAAGCAGTTTAACATCCCCTTCTCTCTCTTCTCTCCCCCCCCCCCCCAATCCCCGCAGGGCTTCTTGGCAAACCGTTTTTAACCACCATCTCTATCTGAAACATCAAGGCCTGGCACTTGCATCAATCTCAGCCTTTCACCCACCAGTTCAAGCCTTCTCAGTTTTTTCTCATGATTTGACAGTCAGGTTCTTGAAGAGCCTTGAAAGACTCTTTCTGTGGGTTTGAACCCCTCAATAAGATCTTAACATGATCCTTTTTAGACTGATGGTTTTTTTTTTTTTTTTTTGAACCCATGACTTCCTGCACCTTCTTACACCTCTCATTAAAGGTATTTTGAGAGCAATAATGCCTATCTGGAGGGTCTCTGAACTCCATGCCTTGACATCAGTGGTGCCTTATACTGTCTTCACGGACAAGGTGCAGCTCCAGCCTTGCTTCCCAATGTGGTCTCTTCTTTCCACGTGTGTCAGGAAAGCTTCCTCCCAGTCTTCTACCATAAACCACATAAGACCAACTAGGAAAGACATCTCGATGCCTTGGACATCAGGAGAGTGCTTGCCTTTTACCTGGAATGGACTAAACTATCTTTAAAAAAGGGAAGAAGGCGAATCCAGCATATTAGGGTGCATTAGAAGGAGCCTTGCCAGCAGATCTAGAGAAGTGATTCCCCTTTATTTGGCACCAGTGAGGCCACATCTAGAGTATTGTGTCCAGTTCTGGGGCCCCCATTATGGAAAGGATGTGGACGCATTGGAGAGAGTCCAGTGGAGAACAAAAAAAAATGATTAGGGGACTGGAGCTCATGACTTATGAGGAAAGGCTAAGAGATTTGGGCTTATTTCGTCTACAGAAAAGTGAGGGGGGATTTGATAGCAGCCTTCAACTACCTGAAGGGAGGATCAACTACCTGAAGGGAGGATCCAAGGAGGATGGAGAGAAGCTGTTCTCAGTAGTGACAAGTGGCAGAACAAGGAGCAATGGTCTCAAGTTGCAGTGGAGGAGGTCTAGGTTGGATACAGGCAGTCCCCGGGTTACATGGATCCGACTTACATCGGATCGCTACTTACAAACGGGGTGAGGCAACCCCGCACTAGCCGCTTCCCCCCACCACACCAGGGAGACGCAAAGCTAGCGCGCCCCCCCCCCCCCCCCCCAGCAGACCAGGGAGACGCGGAGCGGCTTTTCTCAGCAGACAGCTCAGCTTGAGAATAAAGGACTGAGGGAAGTGAGGTGTGGGAGAATAAAACTGAGCTCTGGAGAAATGTTTGGCTAGAGTTTCCCCTACAATATGTACCAGTTCCGACTTACATACAAATTCAACTTAAGAACAAACCTACAGTCCCTATCTTGTACGTAACCCAGGGACTGCCTGTATTTGGAAAAACTGTTCTACTAGGAGGGAGGAAGCGAGTAGTCGAATACTCAACTTCAGTTCCAGTAAGAACTGAAACTGTGTAAGACAATCCTCCTCTTTACCCAGCTCCTATTCTGTTCCCTACTCATGTCCTGCCCTGCAGCAAGGATGTGAACAAATTGGACAGAGCCCAGCGAAAATGATTTGGGGGCTGGGGCACATGACCTATAAGGAGAGGCTGAAGGATTTGGGCTTATTTAGTCTACAGAAGAGAAGAGTGAGGGGGCATTTGATAGCAGCCTGAAGGGGGAGATGGAGAGGCTGTTCTCAGTGGTGGCAGAAGGAAGAGCAATGGTCTCAAGTTGCAGTGGGGGAGGTCTCGTTGGATATCAGAGAAATAGTTTTTCCTAGGAGGGTGGTGAAGCACTTGGACGGGTTCACTAGGGAGGTGGTGGAATCTCCAACCCTAGAGGTTTTTAAATCCCGGATTGACAAAGCCCTGGCTGGGATGATTTAGTTGGGGTTGGTTGTACTTTTAGCAGGTGGTTGTACTTGATGACCTCTTGAACTCTCTTCCAGCCCCAATTTTCTGTTTTCTATACTTACATTCCTAATTCATTCTGTAAGTTGTCCCAGCTTTTCATAGCGTACATCGATAGGATGAAAGGTCTCTGTGTCCTCACAGAGGATTTCTAAATGGATAACCCCCTGCATCCATATGTGCTATAAATTGGCGGGGGTACATCCACCTACATTGGCAAGAGCGCACTTGACCAGGTTATAGGCCTCTTTCTAGTCTATATTCCTATCAAGAACATTTGCCAGGCTGTGAAGTGGTCTTTAGTGTACACGTTTACTTCCTGCTACACCATCACTCAGCAGATTAGGAAGGATACTGGGTTCAACAGAGCATTGTTGCTGTGAGCATGTCCTTGATTTCTATCCACTTTTGAAGATACTACTTAGAGCCATTTGTGTTGAATGGATGTGAGCAAGCACTCAAGAAAAGATGGTTATCGGTTTCCATAACTGGTATGCTTCGAGATGTGGTGTTCATATCCATACTAATGTGAGAAAAAAGCAAGACACATGAACTAATTTGAAGCCGTTTGAAAAAATATCACTTCTAGGTTAAAATGTTGAGATCCATTTTGTCCATAGTCAACTAATCATATCTAAACTGTAGTATTAGATAGTTAACTAGTCGTTCACATCCCTATCTGATATATTGGATAGTTGACACACTAGATGACTAGTCACCACCCCCTTGCTGTCTGTCAGAAAGAGGCAGTGGAGGGGCGAGGGGGTGCTTCAAAGCAGCAGTGCCATGTGGAGCCAGCGGCCAGACTCTGAGCTCCATGAAGCTCTGATGCTTTACAATGTCACGGGGGGCACAGTGCCAGTGGGGGACTACTTGAGTCCCCTGTTGACTCAGTGCTCCTCGCAGCACTTTTGCCTTTGAAGTGTAGCAACATTCCTGGGGTTGTTGCTACATTTCAAAGGCGGAGGCATCCTTATCAATTCATCGAATAGTTGATACAATTTGCATCGACTATTTGATAAGCCAATTAATCTAACTTTAACATCTCTAGTATTAGGTGTTTTGCCTATTAAATTTGCAGTAGATATGACGCTTTCCCAAATTAACTTTGTATTTTAGCTAAAAGCTAAATTTAATTAATTTAATTTAACTAATTTAAATTAATTTTGCTAATTTTTCTGAATTAGAATATATGCACGTAATCCAGATTGAAACACCTCGAGCTATAAAATTCTGTACATTAGGTTCTATTTTGATACTTTGTATGAAAGATACTTTTTATTTCATCTAAATGCAAATTCCTTCAAATATTTGTTTTATAGGTAGAAAAAATTAGGTTTCTTCTGCGAAATGTTGATTTGATGGATATTAAAGTTGGTTCTGTAGAGGAGTTTCAAGGGCAGGAGTACTTGGTGATCATCATATCAACAGTATGTAAAAGTGCATTTTTATATAACTATAATCACCATTTTAAAAGGCAATAGAGACTGTTTCATTTTCAAAGTACAGGCAAATACTATAGTTTGTATGTCAGATATCATTTTGTTGTAGCTGGTAAATACTTTTATATTGTATAGGAATGTAAATGAGTAGTTGGCTAAACGATTAACCGATAAGCCTGTTAAGGGGGAGGGTCAGACAATAGTTATTTAAAGACATAACATTTTAAAAGGAAGAGGCGCAGCGAGATAGAACGTGCCCCATCCACCTTAACGACTAATCGAGTAGTCGATAGAAATTCCATCGACTACCCAATTAACTGATTAATCAGAATTTAACATCCCTAATCTAGAGTGGTAATGTAGTTGGTGGGGTATTTATTATCTGCTTAATCTGAGCCATCCTTACTACAGTAGAAAAAAATGACTGATATTTGGCCAAGTTTCCTTCTCCCTTACTGACTGTTACTTTATCTATTTATTTTAGGTACGATCAAATGAAAGCTCATTTGATGATAATAGATATTTCTTGGGATTCCTTTCTAATGCAAAACGATTTAATGTGGCAATTACCAGACCAAAGGCTTTGCTCATTATGGTGGGAAATCCTCATGTTCTTGTAAAAGTAAGGTGATGTTTTTCATTTCTCCTTGTTTAAAAGAACTTAGAAATGTGTGCAGTATTTGTATGGATGGCATTTTGTGGACGTAACAGTTGCTTTTGTTTAGTTGGTGTGAAAAACAATGTGTCTTCATTCTTTATATGAAACTTTTCAAAACTATATTGAACACTGTTCTCTTTTAGTGTAGCTCTACTTAGAGAAGTGATTAAAAATGGGTGGGCAATAATTTTGTTTAGGGGGCTACTCCAGAAATTGGGTAAGTGGTCAAGGGCTGCACTCATACATGATATTAATGGAGAAAGTGGGGGATCTGTGATGGAGGTTGGATGCAAAAGGGAGCTTGGGATAAGGGATTGGGGGATGCAGGAGGATTTATGGGATCTTGGAGGGAACGTGGATGGAGAGGGTTGAAACCTGGGACAGTACTGGGGTGAAAGAGGGGAGTGCAGGGGTTTGGGTTGTCACCTAAGACGGGATTGAGGGTCAGGGTTTGGGCAGCGCATAGTTGCAGAAGTGGGGAGTGCAGAGGGTTTGGTTTATGGGGGGGTAGCTCTTAAAGCTTTCCCCCCTCCCATCCAAACTATGAGTTTAAAAAAAAAACTCCCTGCAGCTTCGTTTCTGAGCAGCACGAAGTGCGAGGCAAGAGGGGAGCCTGCTTTGGGTCCCCCACAGCCTCTGTGGGCCAAATTTTTCCCAGATCTGATATAGAGAAACTCTGAATATACTTAAATGGAGAAAATCAGTGAGATGCCTCATTCTTTAAGTTGCCATTTTCAGCCTTACCTGGAATTAAGTGTTTTAGTCTATCCTCTCATCTTGATCTATATGAATTTAGAAATTAATCATGGTGTTGAGATTGATTTGGATGCGTTAATAGCTTATTACAGGCAGTCCCCGGGTTACGTACAAGATAGGGACTGTAGGTTTGTTCTTAAGTTGAATCTGTCTGTAAGTTGAAACTGGCGTCCAAATTCAGCCGCTGCTGAAACTGACCAGCGGCTGACTACAGGAAGCCCGAGGCAGAGTTGCTCTGTCCTGGGCTTCCTGGAATCAGCCTCTGATCAGTTTCAACAGGCTGAATCTGGACGCCAGTTCCGACTTACATACAGATTCAACTTAAGAACCCCAGGCGTCCCCAAGTCAGCTGCTGCTGAAACTGATCAGCGGCTGATTCCAGGAAGCCCGGGGCAGAGCAACTCTGCCTCGGGCTTCCTGTAGTCAGTGCTGGTCAGTTTCAGCAGTGGCTGACTTGGGGACGCCTGGGGCAGAGCAGCTGGGGTGCTGCTGGGTTGGTCCAGTAGCGCCCAGAGCGGTGCTGCGGGACCAACCGGCAGCGCCCCAGCTGCTCTACCACAGGCGTCCGGAGAAAAGCCTGGTCTGCTGGGGGGGACGTACTAGCTGCGCCCCCCGGCCCCAACAGACCAGGGAGATGCGGGTGGAGGACCGAGACGCACCGCAGTCCTGCTGCCCGGGTCCTCCAGGGCTTTGCTCCGCGTCTTGCTGGTCTGCTGGAGACCAGCAGACCAGGGAGACGGGGAGCAAAGCCTCTGAGGATGCCGGCAGCGGGACAGTCGTGGCGCGTCTGGGCTGTCCGCTGCCCGCGTGCTCCCCGGCTTTGCTCCCCGTCTCCCTGGTCTGGGGAGACGTGGAGCAAAGCCGCGGAGCACGCGGGCAGCGGACAGCCCAGACGCGCCGCGGCTGTCCCGCTGCCGGCTTCCTCAGAGGCTTTGCTTCCCGTCTCCCTGGTCTGCTGGTCTCCAGCAGACCAGGGAGACGGGCAGCAAACCCCGTTCGTAACTGCGGATCCGACATAAGTCGGATCCGCGTAACTCGGGGACTGCCTGTACAGAGATTCTCTTTTGCCTTAGTCTTCCCAAAAGAATCCAACAACTCTTTGGGCTTGTACATAGAGTGCCTTAGTCCACTCCAGTCCTATTTTGAACAGAACTTTCAATGCACACTAGCAAGGTCTACGCCAGTGGTCTCCAACCTTTTTACACCCAAGATCACTTTTTAAATCTCAGAACAGGTGAAGATCTATGCCCCACCCCTTCCTTGAAGGCCCGCCCTCTCTATTCTCCTCCTGTCCATCACTTGCTATCCCCAACCCTTACTTACACACTCTGATAAACAGTTTATTTTTAAATTATGCGATACATAAAATTAATCAGGTGTTTATAGTTATGAAATAAATGGTCTGTTTTTTATTCATGCTATTTAAATCTAAAATGAAGCATTTATAATTATACATTTTGTGGGGACAGAGTTCTGCGGCTAGGGGCAGGGGAGAGAACAGGGTACTGGGAGGGCAGAGGACAGGGTTCTGCAGCAGGGGACAGAGTGCCAGTGGGGATATACCAAACGTTTTTTGGTTATCCCTTAATGTTACTAGGATGAGGTCTGCCAGGAGGGTTCATTATTGGATTAAGTGGCTGAAATCCATATTGATTAAGATGAGAGGATGTACCAAAACACTTTCATTTCCATGTAAGGAAGTGAGGGGGAACTACAGCTTATTCCTACAGATAGGAATTTTGTGTATTTAGAATCACCACTTTCCTATGAGTATTAGCTTTATCATTTATAAATCGATCCGATAGTTAAGGTTCATATGCCTTTCCAGAATGCAATTTTTTAATACTTGTAATAGATTAGAATGTGCTTCTAAAAGTATCTGTAGAGAATGTAAACTCCAACTAAATACAGCAACATCATTTAATTACGTTCTGTTAACCAGTCTGCAGGTTCTTTATATTTTTTACAGATACTTAATTCTTGCATCCCCTGTTAATATTCTCAAATACACAAATGAATTTAGAATGTGCTACTGTTTTTATTTTATTGTGGGTTTTTTTTGATAGGATCCCTGTTTCAGTGCACTTTTGGAATACAGCATAGCAAATGGAGTTTATGTAGGTTGTGATTTGCCTCCTGAATTGAAATCTCTGCCACAGTGAGTGTCTACCTTTTCAGTATGTGGGAGCAACTTATTGTGTGTGTGAAGCATAGTTTGACAAATACAGGAACATCTGTTTCCTTATCTAGGAATATGAAACAAAAGTGATTCTTTTCCCATAGCTGCTAATTACCAAATTTTAGGTTGTATAGATTGGTGTAACTTATCAAATTTGGGCTCCAAGTCATTAAGTATGGTCTTTCAAGTCCTATAAATAAAGTAATCTAAAAATATAAGTGAACCAAGGTCACTATTTTCCAGGGTGTGCATAAAAACGTAAACACTTAAATAGAGCTTTGTGTACCAAAACAAATGAGGAGACTACTTACTGAGCATTCAAACCAATGACTTAATCTGATTTAGAAATGTATTTCTAAGGTTTCTAAGTTTAATAACTTAACCAACGGTGAATAATTTTTACAGAATGGGATTTAAACTAATTGGGCCCCATTTAGCAAGAGATTAAATTTACTACACAGGAATTAACTTTTTATCTAAATCAGCACTTTCTTATTCACAGGAGGGCGATTGTAACTACTTTACCATTTGTAATAATTCTTTCCTTCAATTTCTAACTTTAATTCATAGAGATAACTAGCTTCCGGTGTTCAGGACATGATCAGGTGACTTTTCCAAAGACTTTTTCCATCTGAAAGGGAAGACAAGATAAGCATTTGATCCAAAACAGAAGTTCAGGACCTCTCGTTTCAGCCTTGTTTTCTAAATAGTTTGAATTCCTAAACTGTAAGAGGATTTTTTTTCCATTTAACTACAAAAAACTTTGTTGAATATCCTTTGTATCTGGGTAAAGTTGCAGTACCAACTTAAGTCTTACCTGTTGTACCAAAACAATATAAATATCTAAAGTTTATGCATAGTGTAATATAAAATTACCCTTTTGACTTTTCAAAACATAATAAAACTAATTTTTTTCCATTTTTATGTTTTACTTTATATCTGTAATATTCTACAATTGTGTAATGTCTTACTCATTGCCCTGCAATCCTCACAATTCTCGTAGTATCAGTATCTGTTCAGACTCAGGTAACTTTCAGTCCAGGCTTCTGATAAAGCTTTATAGCAAAATAGTGTTCAGAGTTTCAAGTATTTCTGTCTTTCTTCTTCCCCTCTCTTTAGTTGCTGGCATTTTTCTCTGAGGAAAGCTATTGCATTTCCAGAAAGCATTTTTTCCTTGAACTCACCTGGAGTAACAAATCTCTATCTTCTGAAGGTCTCTTAGGGTACGTCTAGACTACATGTCTCTGGGGACAGAGGCATGTAGATTAGACTACCACGCATAGGAAAATAAGGCAGCGATTTAAATCGCCACTTCATTTAAATTTACATGGCTGCCGCGCTGAGCCGATCATCTGTTTGTCGGCTCAGCACCATAGTCTGGACGCGCGGGGGTCGACAAAGGCATTTGTCGACCACCCAGATATGCCTCATCCCAGGAGGCATACTTGGGTGGTCGACAAATGCCTTTGATGTCGACCGCGGAACATCCAGACTACGGCGCTGAGCCGACAAACAGATGATCGGCTCAGCACGGCAGCCATGTAAATTTAAATGAAGCTGCGATTATGTAAATCGCCGCTTTATTTTCCTATGCCTGGTAGTCTAATCTACATGCCTCTGTTGCCAGAGGCATGTAGTCTAGATGTACCTTAGCCTCTTTTGGCTGAACTACCACAAAAACCTATAACAGAGCTACCTTTTTACACTGTTCTTAAATTTTCTCCAGGCTCTCATATTGGAGAGAGAAAGAAAGAGGTGACATAAGGCATTACATGTTAACCTCAACTTTTTTTTTAAATGCAGGCAGTGTTACAAAGATTACAAGGGTTACTTAGGAAGCAAGTCAGACAGTCTTCAGTAAATGTGGAAAAACACTGCAGTGACTACTCCAAACAAACCTTTAAAAAAAAAATGTTCAGCATGTCCATCGATATGAGAATGGCTTGCATTCTTTTTTTTTACATGCAAAACATGAGTGGCTTATTTTCCTGTCTAAGTGAGATAAAATATGTTCAGAAATTCACCAACCAAAGTTTAAATAAAGTAGTATGGTGTACAAATGTAAGTGCTCTGGTGATTTTTTTTATGAAAATGTGGTGGTGCAGCTGTTCAAAGATTAAAAAAATATTAATAATATGATCAAGCCTGGTCTGTCTGCTGTTTTATTTATTGGGCTTCTGTGTTATACTAAGCAAAGATTTTGATTAAAGGCATTCCCACAACAAGTACCAGGCTTATAGCAGGGATGGAAAACCTCTGGCCCATCCAGCCCACAGCTTGCCTTGATCTGGCTCATGAAACTCAGGGGTGAGCCTCCTGGGCCAGATCAAGGCAAGCTGTGGGCTGTATCTGGCCAATAGGTTCTGCCTGGCAGGTGGAAGGAAGTGGCTCTATGGATGGAGTTTCCCTGCATTGTAGAATCCACCCGTTGTTCCTACTGATGGGAATTGTGGCTGGTGGGAGGGGACTGGTGCCTGCAAGTGGGGTGGAAGAAGGTGTAGAGCCACCAGTGTTCCTCCCAGGAGCTGTGCCAGGTAAGTGTTCCAATCTCCTACCATTTTCTGCCCAGACCCTACACTCCCAGCCTGCTCCCTACCTCCAGCCCAAATGACATACCCTTACCCTGCTTCCTGGCAGCCTCCCCTCCCAACCCTTATTTTTGCCATATCCCAGAGCCTCAGGGCCCCTACAAAATCTACTAGGCCTGAGCCCCTGAAGAGTTTATGCAGCTCTGAATGATCCCTGAGCCTTCCTTCCCCCCCCCCCTCCCCCTTGGGGTTAGCGCTCAAGTTGAGTGCCTTTTTCTGCCTTTCTAAGTTGCGGGCAACACCGGTGCAGGAATTTTTTTTCTCATTTGGAGAGCAGGTCAGTGAGGTTTGGGGTTTTTTGTTTCTCACTAGAGTGGCTCTGACTGATGTTTTTTTTCCTGTGGGTTGGTAGCCCTTGACCTAAAAATGGTTCCCCATCCCTGGCTTATAGTTCTCTGTTGCTTTCAACTTTCAAAACTTGAGGGTTTTTTGGGTTGTTTCCTACTTGAATAAGCAAACAAATGACAATCTTGCTACAATAGATCTGATCAGTGATTTATGAAGTCCTATAGCCTGTTATGAGGCTTTTGAATACGCTGTATTAGGGGAAAATCTGAAGTTTATGGAAGAATAAAGAGACTGTCTTTGTCTGACTACTTGCATAAACTCACGTGCTAATTTCTGTATGCAGCCCAGTAACTCTTTTGACTGAACTAGAGCATAGCCCCTAGACATTGTTTTGGGTTTAAGATTTAATAAATTGACCTTTTGTGATCACTTAGTCTGACCTACATGACTGATACCATAGAATTCCCCTATAGTAATTTTGCTTTAATTCCAATAACTGATTGAACATCAGATCTTGATATTAAAATTTCCAGTGATTGAGAATCCCTCATTTGTCCTGGTGGGATGTTGCAATGATTACTCACCCTCACTTAAAATTTGCACCTTACATCTAGCTGAATCTTGTTGTGCTTTTGCCAGCTAGATTAAAGAACCACCTGTTATCAAGCATCTGTTCTCCCATGTAGGTACTTGCAGACTAAGCAGGTATCCTTTTACTAAACAAGAGATTGCATTCCTGTAATCTTATTGTAAACTGTTTTCCAAGTCTTCAGTCATCCTTCAATATTTCAAAATCCTTATTGAAAAGTGGCCACTAAAATTGGACACAATTTCAGTAGCAGCTGCACCAGTACCAAAAATAGAGGTAATATAACCTTCCCACTCTGTATTGTTCTACAACCCAGGACCATATATTAACTTTTTTTGGCCATGCCTCGCACTAAGGGCTCATCTAGACTATGCTGAAGTTTTGAAAGGATATGCAAATTGTGGGAATTTGCATATTCTCTTTTGAAACCTCTTGGGCTTTGTCTAGACTACACTGAAATCACGTTTGGGGGATTATCCACCTTTTCTGAGTCATTGCTTCCCAGAATAGCATCTATGCTTTAAGCGTGGCCTAAATTTTGTTCTTAGATCTTACATTTGCCATACTGAAATACACATTGCTGGTTTGAACCCAGCTTACAAATGATCCAGGTTGATCTATGAGTGACCTGTCCTCTTCATTATTTACCATATTCCAATTTGTGTCATCTGCAAACTTTAGTAATTTTCCCCTTTCATAAAAAGGTTAAATATAAGACCAAGCATCAATTCCTATAGAATTCCACTAGAATCAGAGCCATTTGTTTACTACCCATTTATAAATGTACCATGCCATTGGTCATTTAATGAGTTTTTAATCCATTTATTGTTCAAGGCCCTATTGTAATTACTCAGGGTTTATGTACACCATGCTTGTGGAGACAGAGAATGTAAAAGTAGTAGTGCCTGTTACTCTGTGCATGCACCTTTGCTTGGCAATTTTGTCCAAGGTGATCATAGAATCCTAGGGCTGGAAGAGACCCCAGGAGGTAATAGAGTCCAGCCCTCTGCCCAAAGCAGGACCAACCCCAACTAAGTCATCCCAGTGAGGGCTTTGTCAAGCTGAGACTTAAAAATCTCTAGGGATGGAGATTTCACCACCCTCCTAGTGAAATCCAATCTGGACCTCCCCCACTGTAATTTGAGACCATTGCTCTGTATTCTGCAACCATCACTACTGAGAACAGCCTCTCCATCCTCTTTGGAACCTTCCTTCAGGAAGTAGAAGGCTGCTATCAAATCCCCCCTCACTCTTCTCTTCTGCAGACTAAATAAAAACCCAAATCCCGTAGCTTCTCCTCGTAGGTCATGTGCTCTAGGCCCCTGATCATTTTGGTTGCCCTCTGCTGGACCGTCTCCAATAGGTCCACATCCTTTCTGTAGAAGAGTGGCCCAAAACTAGATGCAATACTCCAGAGGTGGCCTTACCAATGCTGAATAAATGGGAAAGGTGATAAAGTACAGGGCAGACCAACCATGCCACCAGTGCCATCTCACCACTGTACAGGCAGAGCTGCTACCATCTTCACTGATGCACTTTTAAAAGAAAACAGTTTAGAAATTCTCTATATATTTAGTCTCTTGCTGTTTCTTGATAGTTTGGTTTTTCATTTGGTTTGGGGGACTCTGGTTCCAATCTTCTCTCTCACACACCCCACTGGATTAGGCCAAAGACACCAGGATTCAAGATCTGTGGCTCCTGTCCACAGTCATTCTACTAGTGATAAGCACCAATACTGCCTCTACTGGGTGAGAGAAGCCCACATTTAATTCAAATGTCATATCTACCAGTCCACACCCAGGCAAACCAAATGTTTCAACTCTGGAAGCACCTTATGCAGGTTGCCATGCATCTGAGGTCAAAAGTAGGCTGGGGAATGCTTTCCACTCCTCTTCCTCCCCCAGTATGCTGTCTTGAGAAACACCAGAGGGTGCTTCTGGCTGCAAAGTTTGATTCCAGTTCCAGTAGCACTGCCACTATACACAGCCAGCCCATCCCTTGTACAGTTTGGGGCTCTGCATGCAGGACTCAGAGTGGCTTAGAGGATGCTTGGAGGGCCTGGCACCAGGGGTCAGGCCACCCCCTGCATTTACCAGCAACAGCCATAGGAAGTGGAGTGACCCAGCAGCCTGCCCCACTCCATGCTCTCCCAGCCAGCTCATTCCACTTTACTGGGGCATAGGAAGCAGAGCATCCCTGAGCAACACAGCTGGGACCCAGGCTTGGGGAAGCATAGCGAGCTGGGGGCCCGGTCACTTTGCTTTCCGTCACCCAGGTGAGTGGGGGGAGGCCCAAACCCTGCTGCCATCACCAAGCCCTGTCCCAGTAGTCCCCTGGGGGCACAGCAGAACTTAAGTTGAGGGATGGAGTAGGAGTGGAGCAGTGGCAGAGTAGGAACAGGGGAGGGGGAGGAAAAACAGTAAGGAGGGCATATAACCCTGAGTAACTTTTGCTTACATTAATAAAATACTTCAAGTGGAAAAATATATTGCTTATGCCACTTACTTTGTCAACAGGTTATACTTGTGACCTTAATACTTTTCCAAAGTACACATTTTCAGGGCTAACAAAAACACTTAAAGGGGCAAGAGGCTAGGGCCAACAAAATTCCTTTTGGGGGGAGGGGGGTAACCTGAGTTTGAGAATGTTAATGTGGACAGAAGCTCCTTTAATCTGACCTATGGACCCTTGGAGGCAGGCAACTTAGTCCAGCAAGGAGATGTCCACAGTAATGATCATTCAAACTAAATGGATGCAAAAAAAATGTTACTTTAATACAAACCTTGAAAAGATCCATTCACCAGTTGCGGGAGCAGAAAACTTATTGGGATAGATTGTGGTTAGAGGTGTGACTACATTCTGTCAGAGGCAGTAAGGGAAAGGGAGCAGGAGCTGCGGGGAGCCAGCTTCCCCAGAACCATCTCTGCTGGGGCAGGGGAGGTAAGGGGGTAGCAGGGACCTGCTATGAGCCAGGATAGCTGATTCCCAGCTCATGCCAGGCTCCCACCCCTCCTTCTCACCCCATCCCCTGCTGCACTCCAGCTTTTTTACCATTAAGACTGGTGCACAGCAGGGGGACCCAGCCCAAGCTAGGAATCAGCTGGCCCAACTCACACCTGGTCCCCTTGATGTACTTCAGCCTTTTAAATGTATTAAGTGCTGTGGAAGAAAACATTGTCCTCACTCTGTTTGTAAGCAACAAAAGTAGCCAGAGGCAGTTTTATTAGGAGCTGCAGCCAGGGAAAAACTGGTTGGGGGGGAGGGGGGGGAACAAACACACACACACACACACACACACACACACACACAAAGCAGATCTTCAAATACAAGCAATTATGAAGCAGTTTATATACTGTCCATTACATGTAATAACAACTAGTCTCCTTCCCATTACAAACACCAATGACTAACAGTTATTTTAGTTCCACCCAGATGCTCCTTATCTCAAGGTCCCTGCCAGAGTCAGCATTCTATCCTTATCTCCGTATGGAGGCGAGGGGCAAAGGCAGCGTCTATTTACAGATCTCGCGTTGTCAGGCCACAGACTTAGCCTGACTCTTGCTCTCTTGTTAACAAGACCAAGATGGCTGCACACAAATTCCCTCATTCCCTTTTCCTGCCTCCACAGTCCCCCCTTTTGTGCTTACAGCACAACTATCTTTCTAAACCTTTATTTTCATTATACATTACATAATTAGTACAAACAAAAGCTATTTCTATTACTACATCTTTTACAACAACAATCAAATACAAAACCTTTAATAAGCAAAAGCAATATAATCATTAATATCCCCAATATAATTCTAGGATGGGGCTGTTCTATAATTTTAGTAACATAACACAACATATCATAATTAATACACCAGAGAGAATGTGCTATGGATTAAATGGATTTTCAGAGATTTCTTTGGACCTCTGGTGAACGCAGATTTTGGTATCAGTCGAGTACTAAGGTAATCCAATTAAAGAGTATTTGGAACTTAAGGGTTAATTGCATCTAAAACCAATCGGGGAGGGCAGGTACATGCTGATGGTACCCGTCCGTAAGCACAGAGTCCAAATCAAAGGGAGAAACCCAAACCACTCCCACACGTTTCTCCTTGGCAATATACAATACTTCGCTTCTTTCACCAAGGTCAGTTCTTAATGTCCTTTTGTAGTCAGAAATCTTTGGGCTTTGGCGGTGTCAGAGGAGCAAACTTTTCCTCTTTTTTTTCCTTGAAACAGTCATGAAATAAGGGGAGTCGTCACTCCCTCACATATCCACTTGGGCTCAAGGTTCGGCTGACCCCCCCTTGCATTCAGAACTCCCTTGTGGGAAAGCCCTGGTGCTGCTGGAATCTGCTTACTTCTCAGAGACCTGGGCAGCGGCATTCATACTCCACTCATTACATTCACACTCAGCATGCTTTTCACACAGAAGTTTTCCTCCCACATTTAGATGCATCTCTCTTTATGGACCTCATTCATATTTGGGGCGGCAACCAACACTTTCCCCACACACACACACACAGAACCACAGCAGTTTCCCGCACTGCATAAACCTAGGTGCCTTATGTCCGGACGCAATACAATTTTCTTCCCGTACCCGGGGCGGCACCACCAAAACCACAGCAGTTCCCAGCACTGCATAAACTTAGGCCTACTCGGGGGTAGCAAAACAACCTCCCCGGAACTACTTTGCTTCTGACCTTGTTGCAGATTCAAGAAGTTCGGATGGCCTGAGCCTGCAAGAAGCAACGACCCTACAGGCAGTCCTCCTCCACACCCCAGTAGAGATTTCAAAAGGTCTCTTATCTCTCATTTGGTGCCCTGGGGATGAAGGGGGCAGTCTGCAGCCACTGTCGCTGTCTTCAATCAGGCGTTGCCATCCGAGTCTCAGCACCAAATTGTGGAAGAAAACATTAGGCTCTTAATACATTTAAAAGGCAGAGCCACAGTGGGGTTAGCGCCCAGGGCCAGGAGCTAACCCCCCACTGCAGATCCCCTGCTTATCAATTAATCAATGGAAAATCCATCAATTCGTTGAAAGGGCAATAGGCAAGTTCCTGCTGTGGACTGTCGGTACTACAGTAGGGTAGTGATAAGATTTCACAACAAAACTTTCTGTGGGTAAATAGATCCTAGCAGTTGAGTACAGAGTGGGTCTAATGAAGTCTATGCACTATACCAGTGAGAGTAGACGTTTCCAGGTTTTCAAGGCCATTTCTGGTTGCTGGCTGGATCCCAAGAAAGTGAAACCTTGAGGGTCACTAAGATGAGGAAAGTGGAGCTATTCCCGCACTGAGGCGGCAAGCTGTGTGGACAATGAAGACCTTTGTAAAGATGCTTGGGCCAGATGAAAAGATAAAAGGGATGACATGATACAAGTTATGATTCATGCTAATGATTGTCTTTGAGATGGGTGCATACTTAATAAAGATATGCATCCTGGAGATTGAAAACAAAGACCCAGGATCTAAGGATGGAGCAGTTCCTACTAGGATCACTACAGGCAGTCCCCGGGTTACGTACAAGATAAGGACTGTAGGTTTGTTCTTAAAGTTGAATTTGTAGGTAAGTCAGAACTGTCCAGATTCAGCTGCTGCTGAAACTGACCAGCAGCTGACTACAGGAAGCCCAAGGCAGAGTTTCTCTGCCCCCAGCTTCCTGGAATCAGCCGCTGATCAGTTTCAACAGCAGCTGAATCTGGATGCCTGGGACAGAGCAGCTGGGGCACTGCCAGGTAGGTCCCCGCAGCGCTGCACCTTGGCACTGCGGGGACCAACCCGGCAGCACCCCAGCTGCTCTACCACAGGCGTCCCCAAGTCAGCTGCTGCTGAAACTGATCAGCGGCTGATTCCAGGAAGCCCGGGGCAGAGCAACTCTGCCTTGGGCTTCCTGTAGTCAGCCGCTGGTCAGTTTCAGCAGCGGCTGACTTGGGGACACCTGGAGCAGAGCAGCTGGGGTGCTGCCGGGTTGGTCCAGTAGCGCCGAGGAGCGGCGCTGCGGAGCCAACTGGCAGCGCCCCAGCTGCTCTACCACAGACGTCCCCGAGACAAGCCTGGTCTGTTGGGGGGGGGGGAAGGCGCGCACTAGCTGCACCCCCCCAGCAGACCAGGGTGACGCGGGCGGCGGGACCGAGACGCCTCTGCGTCTCCTCTGCGTCTCCCTGGTCTGCTGGGGGCCCGGGTCCTCCGCGGCTTTGCTCCGCATTTCCCTGGTCTGCTGGGGGGAGGGCACCCAGCAGACCAGGGAGACGCAGAGCAACTTTTCTCGCCCCAGAGGACGCGGGCGGCGGGACCACAGCATGTTTGGACGGTCCCGCCGCCCACGTCCTTCGGGGCGAGAAAAGCCCCGTTCGTAAGTACGGATCTGACATAAGTCAGATCCGCGTAACCTGGGGACTGCCTGTATTCTGAAATGCCACAAAAAGACAGAAATATTCAGACACTTCAGGTCTACAGATTATCTTCATTCACCTGACTCTGTGTGAAGTAGAATAAAACCTCTTTGGGGCAAATTCAGGGAAATTGCTGCTATCATCTGCACAATCAGGAAAGATTACACCTTCAGTTTAGGAGACTTTCATGAGAAGGCATGAAAGGGGTGAGGAATATGGAATGAAATTGTTTCAGAGGGACTCTATAGCCCTCCTCCAGCATCCATCTGTCTGATGTGATAAAGTCCCAGTTCGGTAGATAATGGAAGAAAAAAATCTCCAAAGAATAAATTGAGGGGGAAGCTGAGCAGCTTGAGAGCCAACATAGACCTGTTGCATCCTTCTGTCCCTGGGCTGGTGTCTCAGCAATCAAGAAGGGTATGGACATTGTAGATTAGCTGTTTGACAGACAGGAATGGATGAATCCTAATGCTCTTTTCCTTCTGTTTACAATATTCATATACTCCTTATGAATGATTTGAAGGCAGTGTGGATAAAGCTTTTTATAGCCACAGTAGCAGCATTTAATCCTCTAGTGAGATTGCTGTATAAAATACCTTAGCTCAACCTTAGGATTGTTACAATCCCTTGGTTAGAACAAGCAGTGGGAGGTCATGCAAGTAGCTGCTACAAGCAGGACTCAAGCCTTTTATGATTGCTCATTTCAAGACCTATTCTCGCTGTCAATCATTATCATGTGTTTACTAACTATACTAGTTAGACTCCCATTACAAAGCAGCTATTAGGCTATTCATCTTAGCAGAAACTAATCCCAGGTACTTGCTCTTGACAACTGTATTTATGATGTTCTGGCCAGCAAACACTGTACACTTTGACAAACCAGATGTAGCTCTGAGAAAAGCTAGTTCCAAAAGAGATAGGTGGATTGATTGTGCCGGCTTGACTAATATGACTAAAGGAATAGGGGTCTGACTCTGAAGAAAGTAATTCTGAAAGCATAACAGTGAGAACATTAGGAAAGAATTTAAAATGGACAGAAAAGGTTCGTCGCTTTACAAGGGGGGGGGGGTGGCTATTCCTGAAAGGAAAGAAGCCTGATCATTTGTAATTGAAAATGAGTTTGGACATGGCTGTCAGGACAAGCTTTTATTACCAGAGATGAACTGGATTATTAAGTCTTATCCCTCTTACCGTCTCTCTTCATAGTAGAGATGGGAGACAAACATGTTCAGAATGGTCATTTGCAACAAACACTTTCATTTAAGTTTTTCTAGATATTTACAGCAGGTTGTGTATGTGTATATGCAGAGAGAACAAGAATGTGCACATACTGGTACAAACCAGATTAGATGCCATGCTGGCACTAGGTGTCATGCACTGCATTAGATGTTACTATTGAAAGTGAGAAATATCTCCCATCTTGGATCAAAAGCTACTATCTCCACTCATAGTACAATTATAAAATGGCAGGGTTCTTCTTCAGTCAATAAGCCTTTGAAAAAATGTGATCTTAACCTATTGTTTATGTGCAATATAGTCTGAGTCTGGTTTTAGTGAGCTATTCAAGAATAGTTGGTCACTGTTTCAGCTTTGTGTTTAAAATGTAATTCTCAAAAGCAAAAAGTTTATTTTCAAGACATTTAGTGTTGAATTTGTAAATAAGAACATAGTATAAAAATACTTCCACTAACCAACTCCATTTTTCTTACTAATGATCTATATTGTATTATAGTGTGAAGAATATACAAATTCTCTCTGGAAAAAGGCAAACTTACCTCAAAAAGATACTTTACCGCCACTGCTACAATGCTGAAGTGACTAGGCTGTAGTAAGGCACTGAAGTAAATTTGTATCAATGTGTGTTATGTAAGCCCTCTGTACATACCCAGTTGATTCCAATAAAGCAGGGGTGGGGAACTTACAACCCAAAGGCCAGATTCAACCCCCAGCTTCTCTGGATCTAGCCCCTGAGTCTTGGGGCTCCCCGCCCCCAGTACCAGGGAGCTTGCACTGGTGCTTCAAACCCACAGCCCCCCACCCTCACACTCATCCAGACCTCATACTACAACCCTGCTTCCCGGAAGCCCCCTCCCACAGACTAAACCACTCAGTTTTGGCCCATCCTAGAGGCAGGGGGCCTACAAAATCTACTTGCCTAGACCCTAGTATGCAAGGGGAATGTGGGGAGTGTCTTCTCAATTGGGGGCCACATCAATGAGGGCTTTGTTTTTGCTTCTATACTTTTGTGCAGACCCCCCTCCCAAAGAAAGGTTTCTCACCCCTGCAATAAAGCTTCAAGAATGTAGTGAACAATCTACCAATGAACATACCCCCAACCTAGAAATAGGAACAGTCAGAGAGATTCTGGTGTTTTTATTGCTTTTGAAGTGAGGTAAATGCTTTCCTCACTAACTAAAGAAAGCTATCCAACCTTGTGCAAATATTAGCCACAAGGCCTTTAAGACTGTTAATACTGTAGGAGAAGTAGGAAGCCTATTTTCCCAAAGTCAATCCTTTGCAAACAGACCAGTCATGGAAGTATCCTTTTAAACAAAGGGAAAAAATTAAAGTAATTCTTGTTTTGGAGAGAAAACTATGCTTCTACTGCACTATTAGCAAATCACTGAGTAAAATTACTTTACACTATAACTACTATTTCCATTCAGGACTTTGATTAAAAAAAACTTAATTCATATACAATTTCTACTATCAATTTAGTTTAAAGAGCTCCATACTCACAAATTAAACAAAATGACATGTTTAGGACTCTGATTTACTTGGTGTTACATAGTAGTACTAGAATCCACATCTGTCCCTATTTAGATGTTACTAGAAATTAGACAATTATGTTGGACAAAATAAGAAATCCACTTTATGGAATTTAGCAGATTGGTACTGTTAAATGCTATTTACTCATAGTAGTCAATCATTACTAGTAAAAGAAAGTGTTAGCTACAGACATTCTTTCATGCCTTACTCAAAATATAATATTTACAAGTTTGTGACAAGGGCAATGTTGTAACTTATCCATTTGTCCTTGATGCTATGCTGATATATGGGTCTTCACATGTGCTTCCTGCACTTCCTTGACCATCAGAATTCTGGTCAACATCTGCTCCATCGCATCCACTTTCACAGGCTGAGCAGAGTACCAGATTGGACTGTTTGGTGCCACAACTGGTTCAGGGACCAGATAGAAGGTATCACTCGGCCCTTTGGCACCCTGGGGGCTATAAAGAAAATTTGAATTATACTAAGCAACATACTACATAGTTTTGACTCCTTTGAAGAGTAAAATTAGTACTGAATTTCTTGTTTATTATGTAGTAAGACTTATTTGTTCCCACACACTAAAAGTTGCGAGCTTTAGGCATTCCTGTCTGAAATATTAGTGACCCAACCCTTCCAGTCTGTATCTGGCGAGAGGTCTTTGTTGCAATGTCAAGTCCAACTATTAAATGAGGAAAATCAATCGTAAGAGAAAATCTTTCTCTGAGATCTGCTGAAGATGTTATAGCTAATATGATGAAATGCTATTTAAAGCCATCAAATGTTTTAAACTAGTGTAGAAAATAAGCCCTTACCATTTAAAACAATAGAAGTCATACAGTTTTATGGGGCACTGCAAAGGGTTGTCTGGGTTTTCAGGTTGTTCCATGTAAATCTCATCTGCAAATCAAAGAGAGGTAAATAGGGAGCAGTAAGTTCACCATACAACATTTAGTTTCAATAAGGTATTCTTACAGGTCAAATTTTTTGATCCATGGTAACAGTCTTATTTCAATGTGGTACCTTTAAAGTGTTTTATAGTAGTGCAATACTTCAATAGCAGTCATGCCATTACTGTAGTATGGAGAAACTTATTGCTCTGCCTGTATCTTACCTAGTCTGTAGAATAAATGATTCTCAGTTTAGGAAAACAGTCTCATATGTTGTGGTAGCAGATGATCAGTATAGCTAACATATCAGTACAGGCTGTCCCCGGGTTATGTACAAGATAGGGACTGTAGGTTTGTTCTTAAGTTGAATTTGTATGTAAGTCGGAACTGGCGTCCAGATCCAGCCGCTGTTGAAACTGACCAGCGGCTGACCTCAGGAAGCCCAAGGCAGAGCTGCTCTGCCCCGGGCTTCCTGTAGTCAGCCACTGGTCAGTTTCAGCAGCGGCTGTCTTGGGAACACCTGGGGTAGAGCAGCTGGGGCGCTGCCGGGTTGGTCCAATAGCGCCGAGGTGCGGCGCTGCGGGGACGTACCCGGTAGTGCCCCAGTTGCTCTGTCCCAGGCGTCCAGATTCAGCCGCTGTTGAAACTGATCAGCGGCTGATTCCAGGAACCTGGGGGCAGAGAAACTCTGCCTTGGGCTTCCTGTAGTCAGCCGCTGGTCAGTTTCAGCAGCGGCTGACTTGGGGACGCCTGGTGCAGAGCAGCTGGGATGCTGCCGGGTTGGTCCAATAGCGCTGAGGAGCGGCGCTGCGGGACCAACCCGGCAGCGCCCCAGCTGCTCTACCCCAGGCGTCGGCGAGAAAAGCCTGGTCTGCTGGGGGGGGGCTTTTCTCGCCACGGAGGACGCGGGCGGCGGGACTTCCCAGATGCACAGCGGTCCTGCCGCCCGCATCCTCCGCGGCGAGAAAAGCCCCATTCATATGTAGGGATCCGACGTAACTCGGGGACCGCCTGTATGTACAGCCCTCCACAGGGCTGGAGCACACAATCTACTAGCCTGGGCTTTCCAGGCTCTGGTGTGCAAGGGAAATATGGAGAGTGTCTTTCGGTCTCTCAGTAGGGGACCACATCAGTGAGGGGCAGGGTGTTTTTTGGGGTGGAGCTTCTCACTTGCTTTATACTTGCTAAAGCAAAGATGAGTTGTATTGATCACCTAAAACATAAGGACTTAAGTAACTTTACTTGTAACTTGAACAATGTGTTTATATTTACTCTTATCAGTGATGAGTTCTCTGAATGTATGAGGTGAAATCCTAGCCCCAGTGAAGTCAATGACAAAAGCTGCATTTATTTAAAAGGGGCCATAATTTCATTCACTGTGTCTGCCAGGACACCGTCATAGAAGTTGCAGAACCAGTCTAAAGCAGTATGATGAGTATGGGAATATGTGCACCACTCTGAAGATCCACTAAAATAATCAATGACTGTACAACTCACTGCCCCCTAAATGTCTTGATTTTGAAAAGCCTTTTAAAAAATTATAAATGTTTTTGGGACTAGGACAAATTTTAAAATTCTCTGCATGTAAGAGATGGGACTTTCCCCTTGCAATCCGTTCAATGGAATTTGAATCACACTTGCTTAGTGAATGCCTGGATATTGTGGAAGGGATTGTATTGTAAACAGGCAAAAATTATGTTGTAAGCAACTTCCCCTGGAGAAGTAGAGAAAGTATCATTCCTCAAACTGGCCAACGAGAAAGGCGATGAGGGGGAGAAAGAGAAGAGGTGATACTATCAACCTTTCTAAGGATGCCAAACCCTCCATTCTTCTAAGTAATTGCTATGCAGTTTCCTTTAATGAAGATTTATTTATTAGTACCCCATATTTTTAAAAGGTTGGTTAAGCTCTCTGGAAACTAACTGATGGCCTCCATTCAGCACTTTGGGATTAGCTGCAAACCAACTGCTCAAATTGAGTTTCATTAAAAGCCTTATATGCTTAAGTTAAGAGATTAGCATTCTTCACTGCAGTAAAGGGGATGCAGAGTGACTTCCATTAAAGTAGCTCTGAGAGGCCTCAATCACCATTACAACCCTAGGCCAACAAAAATTGTGGGTTCCCACCTCAATTTAAGATAAGCTGTGACAAGTGACCATCAAGCAAACTACAAGAAATGCTCACAAGAATCTCTGGCACCATAGGGAAGCTGTACAGTTATTCCCACAAATCATATATTAGAGTACCTCAAACTTTTGCAGCACAAAGAAAGGGTTATAGAAAGCCATGTTATTCAATACTTGCAGAAAGTGACCCAAAAGAATAAAATATGCATTCAGCCTTTCTGGAAACCAACTCTATTCCAGAAAATTACAGAATGCAGTGTTGAATGCTCTTGCAGAGTTTGAATGTACCCTCTCATTCTATAAGTTAGAAATCACTTCAAGAGTTCACTTGTACATCCATAGTCCTCTGGGGGCAAGGGACAGTCCACAGGAACTGGGGGCAGAGATTTCATTTGAGCATGCATCTGATGCTGTTTCTTTCAGTTGATTATGCCCTACATCTGTAGAGAAGACACCAGGGGAGGACTGGCAATCAAAATAGGCCCGGGAAATGGATTGAGAACAGCCCACTTTATCTCAAAGAATTTTTTAAAAATTTACTCTTTGACCCCATTAGCCACACCCCTGGCCCGTTAACCACGCCCCTGACTCCCATTAGCCAGGCCTCTGGAGGTAACACACTCAGGGCAAGATGGACACATGACCAGAAGTAAAAGGTGTTATGTGACCCCTCTCTAAGGACTTTTCCCAACATCTTCCTACCAATATGGATTAGTTTGGCCCCCCACCAAACTTCCCTCATGCAACTATCCTGCAATTGCATTAACCCAATGTGTATGATATTAACTCGGGGGCGGAGAGGTTGGGGGAAGTGTTCCCTCTAAGAGTTTCCTCCCATGAGCAGAATGAATTTTGTGTTGTGCACCAGTACTGAGTTTGTGGCTTATCTGGATGTGCCACTGTGGCACCCAAGTTATTAATAAATCTCTTATAAACCTCTACCTTTTCCCTCTGCTGCCATGTCTCCTCCCCTTGCTCCATCAGCTCCCCGGTGCCTGCTGCCCCCCAACCCCTCACCCTCCTCTACTGTCCTGACTCCTGCCCTTCTCACTGCCCTCAGCCCTCCTGCAACCTCCCCTCCTCCACCAGCCCCTCTCCCCGTGCCCACTCCTCCAGTAGCCCCACTCTGATCATGTGAGGTACCCCTCCTCATCCCCTCTCCTAACACCTCCCTCTACACACCCGCTGGAGTCTGTGATCGGGCCCCAGAAGTCCTCGCAGCCCTGGCCCCAGCTGCTTCAGGGGCTCCAGAACAGAAGCTGGGCCGTGCAGTGCAACTCTGGGCCAGGCAGTTTTAAAGCCCCGGGTGTGATGTCACACCACGCCCGGGTGTCTCCCCTCTCAGCTGCTGCGCAGCGTTTGAGCATGCCATGCATGCGCTCCCTTGGCCCCAAAGTGCCCCGTACATGGCCAGCTCTGGGGAATTTAAAATGCAGGGCTGCAGTGCCCTGTCACAATCCCCCTCCTCCTCTAGCAGCCACCAGCTGGTCCTCAGAGAACGGCCCCCCGGGAAATTCCTGATATCCCACCATGCCAGTCCACTCCTGGAAGACACTCAACTGTTATGGGACTGAGTGTGTAGCTAGACCTGTAGTAACTGAAGAATGAACCCAAGCAGCACTTGACAATTCAGAGGACGTAATGAATTGTCATTTGTTAAACTTCCAAAACAGGCTACTTCCATGGTTCCAAACTATTTTAGAAAATAAGTGGGACAATTGCCTGCTAGTATACTGAAGACAAAAAAATCCTCTTCCCTACAGAATGCCAATGTGAACTCCACACAGAGATTGATGACAGGTTTGTTTTAAGGAGAGAGAAACAATCTGAAGAGAGCACATATGCTCCACCAAGGCAGAAGTGTGCACGCAAGATTGCAAATTAGGAGCAAGGAAATGGTCCAAGCATTTTGAGCATAACGGATTTTAAATATGCATAGCGTAATGACACCTGTGAAGCAATCCTACTGTCTGGGTTTCTAAAAAAAACAAATGTAAAAAAGATTTTTTTTAAAGAGATAAGCATGGAAGGAGAAACAAAAAAAGGGAGAGTTTTAATAAAAGTTAGCAAAATGTGTCTAGCTCCAAAAACATGAAAGTTGTAATTTAAGAATATTGAGTGCTAGCCTACTTTTGCTCCAATTGATTTAAGACAATGTTGAGTACATTTGAGGGTCCCAGCTTAGGTGTGCATCACTAGAGGTTGGGAACAATCTAAAGCTCTGGTCCTGAGATTGGCTCTACACAGGCAAACCCCCTGCTCCCCAGTAGAACCCCACTGATTTAAATAGAGCTGTGCACAGTTCTCTCTGCAGAAACAGGGTCTAAGAATATATATCCACTAACAGTGGTGCTCAGACTCCATGTCAGTAAAGGGCAACTAAGGTTAGTGAGTGTGGCCCATGAGTGGCCCTTCATCTCAGTGGACTGCAAGATTGAAATCGGGCATGTGCACTAAGCATGACCCTAAGAATAAGATTAAATACATTGCACTTGATCCTCCTTCTTTATCCATGCCTTTCAAACACGAAGTGATCCACTAAGGGCAAATTAAATTACCAGCAAAAGTAACAAGCAGAGGGAGCACACAACTTACAATTTTGTGTGTGCAATCACAAGCACCTCACACATGCCCTTGCTTTAAATGGTGTCTCACTACTCATTTTGCTAGGGGTTGCTCAATTCTCCCCTCTGCTGCAGGATCCGCCTCCATTCCACCCTTCCCTCAAACCGCCACCTGGCTTCTTCCCTGACTCCTCCCCTGGACATGCCCCATCCCTCCAAGCATTTCCAGAACAACATGAATAAGTTGATTCACATCCCATCCTTGCTCCTCCTCCTCCTCAGACTCTGAATGCCACAAGTCAGTTGATTTGCAGCATTCAAAGCTTTGGGAAGAAGGGGGAGGATCGAAGATGGGTGATTCATAGCACTCTGAAAGTGCTGGGATGGAGGAGAAGGAGTAGGTAAGTGCAGGAACCCAGAACATGAAAGACTCAGTGGAAGAGGGCAGAGGGGAGGTGCATGGGCCTCACATAGAACCCTGATGGGCTGCATATGGCCCGCCAGCTGCAAGTTAGCCCACCACTGCTCCAAACTGCCAAAAAGGCTTTTTAGTCATGTCTTTCACAGTCTTAGTGGCAAACAATTTGTGATGATTTTAATGATTACTATTCTAGTCCAAAGAGTTCAAACCTTGAAGTCCTCCCAGAATCTGTCCATAAAGCCTGAGGGATTGTATTATAGAACATTTGTCCTTTCCGATGCCTGTATTTTTCCTGGTCTGCTTCAGTAGTTTAGAAAAGGCTAGCTGTTCATGCTGCTCCACTGTTTTCAATATGAAATACCTACTCACATACAATGAAAAGAGAAAAACAATTATAACTCAGTTTTAACTAGAGAAAAAAAGTTGGCAAACTAGGCAGGAAATGCTTGATTTGATTTTTTTTAAGTGAGTGGAAATATTTTTTTAAAACCATTCCAGAGTCTCAGTAAAAAAATACAGCTTTGAATTGTGGATCAAATTCTGATGTTACACCTGTGTAAACCCACAGTAATTGTATTCACTAGTATTGTTTTATGGCATAGCAAGAGTTCAGAATTTGAAAAAAAAAATCACATTTTTACTTCAATCAATTATTTGCACTGATCTAGACCCAACATCACATTTCAGAAAGGTCACTTCTGCGTTGTGCCAAAACTAGAAGTGACTGCATAGAGCTGAAACATTCTTTAATTTCTCACTACACAGGTGTTTCATTTTGAATACTAATCTGTAGACTTGATCCTGGAAGTAACTGAACTCACATTAGTAATGACAGCAAAGCAAATATTTTATACTGGATCAGATACTATAGAAAATATCACTTAATCCTGCAAAGATTTATGCACATGCTTAATTTTAAAAATTGTGAGTAGTCTCATGGAAGTCTCTGCTGGATGGGGTGTTAGTGAAAACTCAAGGGTTGTTTGAACTTTTACTCCGCTTGTAATATGCTCCTAATTTGGTTACCAGGAAGTTTTAGGGATTATTTAAAATGTTGCTTAACAGACAATCAGCTCTGCCTTCTACCTTTGTAAATCAAAGGAATGTAAATCAACATGAAAGAGAAACAGGAAGATGGACTAAAAATAATTAACCTAAAATCAGATACTCCACCTGATATACTATTTATTATAGCACAGTAAACAGGATAATATTTCAAAATAACCCAGTTCTGAATGTTTCCTCAAACAAAAAAAGTGTTAGAAATGAAGGAAGGACAAATATTGGTACACTTTTGAATAAAGTCACTTAGAGTATGTCTACACAGGGGTACAATGTTTACGGCTGGCCCAGATTATTTGAGTTGGACTCTAGGGCTGAAAAATAATCTAGATTTGGGGACTTTGACTGGAGCCTGAGCTCTAAGACAGTACAAGGGGGAGGATCCCAGCACTCATTCTCCAGCAGGGCTGTGTCCAGACTCCATGCCTCCGTCGACGGAGGCATGTAGATTAGCCAGCTCGGAAGAGGGAAATGAAGCCGCGATTAAAATAATCGCGGCTTCATTTAAATTTAAATGGCTGCCCCGATCTGCCGATCAGCTGTTTGTCGGCAGATCGGGAGAGTCTGGACGCGATGCCCCGACAAAGAAGCCTTTCTTCATCGACACAGGTAAGCCTCGTGAAACCAGGTTTACCTGTGTCGATGAAGAAAGGCTTCTTTGTCGGGGCATCGCGTCCAGACTCTCCCGATCTGCCGACAAACAGCTGATCGGCAGATCGGGGCAGCCATTTAAATTTAAATGAAGCCGCGATTATTTTAATCGCGGCTTCATTTCCCTCTTCCGAGCTGGCTAATCTACATGCCTCCGTCGACGGAGGCATGGAGTCTGGACACAGCCCAGGAGACTGAACATCTATTTACACAGCTGTTTTTTGCACTACAACCCAAGTCCACAAGTCTGAGAGACAGGTGACGTAGTTCAACCAGATCTTTAATCCTTACGTAGATACACAAAACTCAAAGAGCTCAGCGTGAGTCTTTTAATTTACTTCACTTGACTTTGGATCAGTGCTTAACTGCTTTGCAGAATTGCATCCTTAATTTTTAGCCTACTGACAGATCAAAGATGCATAACAGTGACCAAGGAATGTACAGTACATCCTATTGTGACATCATTTAATTCCAATGTGTTTCAAGTTATTACACACAAATTCATTTACACTATAAATAGAGTAATGCTGTCTTTATTTTGCAATCTTATAAAAGACTGTATATAGTTTATGTTTTTGGCAAAACATTTAAGTCTCAATACTCTAATATTTTGATGCATTTTGTAATTAATGTTAATATTCTTTTGTGTTTTTGTTGATTCTGGTGCAGAAAGAAAACTGGTAAAAATCTAGGAATGGAATTTTTTAAAATGGCAGCAACAGAGAAAATACAAAACTTGCCTTGCACAGAACAGTTATGATTTTCTTTAGTAAAAACTAAGGCAAACCTGACTATTTTAAAAGAAACGATACTATTTACCAGATAATTTTAGTCAAAATCAAACCAACATGAATTGAAACAGTTACTTTAAAGCTTGAGTAAATGTTTATCTTAATGCTTTTGTCAATGCACATCCCTAATCAGAGTCAAATTATCATCTGGTAACATAATTGACCCCACACAGCATGTGGTCAGGAAGAATCACTGATTTAATGTCTAAATATTCTGGAGTTATTTTTAATGTAGTTTTATACCGAGAAATAATATATATTTATACAAAAGGAAGAATAAGTCAATACGTATGATTAGGGCTCGCCAAGCTGCAGCAAACCCCGCTCGTCAGCTACGCTGTCCAGCGATCTGCACATGCGCAGATCGCCCGAACCTGGCTCTTCCGGGTTGTAATCTACTCGCTAGTCCTTGTTTCCAATGTCTTTTTAGAATATTAATCTCAAGTTAAGACAAATAAAATATAATTCAATATCAACATAATTAAATTAAAATTCTAAATTATGAAATTAGGGTAAGCAAGTAATGATGGAAAGAGCGGGGAGGGAAGTTTAATTGCTCATGACACTAATCAATATTATATTAACTTTCAACTATGGTTTATTTGCATAAGAACATAATGGCCATGCTTGGTCAGACCAATGGTCCGTCTAGCCCAGTATCCTGTCTGCCGACAGTAGCCAATACCAGATGCCCCAGAGGGAGGGAACACAACAGGTAATTATCATGTGATCCCTCTCCTGTCATTTATTTCCAGCCTCTGACAAACAGAAGCTAGGGATACTATTCCTACCAATCCTGGCTAATAGCCATTGCTGGACTTAACCTCCATGAATTTATCTAGTTCTTTTTTGAACCCTCTTAAAGTTCTAGCCTTCATCACATCCTCTGGCAAAGAGTTCTACATGTTGACTGTGCATTGCATGAAGTAGTACTTCCTTTTGTTCATTTTAAACCTGCTACCTATGTGTTTCATTTGGTCATCCCTAGTTCTTATGTTGTGTGAACAAGTAAATAACTTTTCCTTATTCACTTTTTCCACATCAATCAGGATTTTATAGACCTCTACCATATCCCCCCTTAGTCTCCTCTTTTCTAAGATGAAAAGTCCAAGTCTTTTTAATCTCTCTTCACATGGGACCCATTCCAAACCCCTAATCATTTTGTTGCCCTTTTTTGAACCTTTGCAGTGTATACCTAGTGTGCTCAGTATTTAAAATGGGACTGTAATTGGGAACAATATTAATGTTTAGAAACTGACAGGAGAAAAAGAAATACCAAGTTAAGAATTTACATTAGCAGAATACAAGGACTGTATCTCATAAGACTCAGCAAGGAGTCCTGTAATAGTTTTGATATAAATATTGATTATGATTGGTTGTGAAAATAACCAACATGACAGAAAAGTAATATTAAAAAAGAGGAAATTATTTAAATTAAGATTTTTGTCTTTCACTACTTAGCTTGTGAAAAATGAAATATGAGTAAACTACTAGCCAACACACACTAACTGTTCTTGAGCCGTCAGTTTACCCTGTGCACTAAACACCAAGACAGAATAAGAATCTGAGCAAAAAAGGCTGATAAGGTTTTGGCAAGCATTAAAGTATATTTATTGATTTATCTGTTTGGTATGCAGGGAATAGAAGTAGTGTGGGAAATCTTTTCAGTAAGTTACAACTAGGGGCATAGGCGTGCGCAGCACATTTCATTAGGCTGTGCACCCAAAGAATTTTTTTTAAATATACTCTTTGACCCCCATTAGCCACACCCCGACTCCCATTAGCCACGCCTCTGGAGATAACACTCTCGGTGCAATATGGACACATGACCAGAAGTAAAAGGTGTCATGTAACCCTCCCCCCCAAAGGACTTTTCCCACTATACTCCTACCAATAGGGATTAGTTTAGCCCTCAGCAAACTCCCCTCATGCAACTATCCTGCAATTGCATTAACCCAATGTGTGTGACATTAACTCGGGGGGCAGAGAGGCTGGGGGACGTGTTTTCTCTAAGAGTCTCCTCCCATGAGCAGAATAAATGTTATGTTGTGCACCAGTACTGAGTTTGTGGCTTGTTTGGATGTGCCACTGTGGCACCCAAGTTATTAATAAATATCTTATAAACCTCTACCCTTTCCCTCTGCTGCCATGTCTCCTCCCCTTGCTCCATCAGCTCCCCGGTGCCTGCTGCCCCTCCTCCAACCCCTCACCCACCTCTGCTGTCCTGACTCCTGCCCTTCTCACTGCCTTCAGCCTTCCAAAGACCTGCCCCCCTCCACCAGCCCTTCTCTTTCCCCGTGCCCACTCCTCCAGTAGCCCCACTCTGATCATGTGAGCTACCCCTCCTCATCCCCTCTCCTAACACCTCCCTCTACACACCTGCCCTGCCTCTCTCCTCTGGTGCTGGTCCCTCCCCTGCAGGTGTCTGCCCTTCTGCTTCACCCCCAGAATCCCCTGGCACCTGCACCTCCCTTACCCCTGCACCCTCCTGGTGCCTTCCCCTTCCCTCACTGCCCTTGCCCCCTTTGCCCTCTTTTTCATTACCGCCCTCTGCCCATCCCCTTACTGCCCTCTGCCCCTGTTCCCCCACACATGCCTTGCTTCATCCCCGCCTTCCTCTTGCCCACCCCTTCTTTCAAGCCTTCTCCTGGCACCTCCCCTTCTCCCCTCTAGCCTCCAAAGCCGTTACCCTCTCCTCTCCCAGCATTATCCTGTCCCCGCCTCACTGACACATCTCCCCTCCTGCTCTTTTCCTCATTGTCTCCACTTGGCCCCCTGGCATTTGTCTCTCCTCCACCCTGTCCATTGGTGCCTTCCCCTTTCTTCTCCTGACTTGCCCTCCTCCCCTCAGCACAAACCCCTTCATCTCCGACCCTTTCCCCCTATTTTATCCCTCCTCCTCCAGCAGCCGCCATCTGGTCTGTAACAGAGTTCTAGGGTCGCCCTGACTTTCACCCTTCTGGTGCTCCCCCTACTCCAGCAGTCTCCAACCTTTTTACACCCAAGATCACTTTTTAAATGACAGAACAAACCAAGATATACCACCCCGCCCTCTCTATTCTCCTGCTCTCCATCACTTGCTACCCCAATCCTTATACTGCTGTTTCCCCCCCCCCCCAAATTCTTCTGTAGGAAGAGGTTTTTTCCAATATTTGGCCTGTCTAGACTGGACCAAATGTCAGAAAAACCTTCTTTTGGAAGCCCCCTTATTCCTCGTGGAAAGAGGAATATAGGGGTGACCGAAAGATCATGTTTGCTCTTCTGCTTTTTTTAGTGGAAGAACAAATGCATTCCTGGATGCAGAAGAGTTTTTCTGGGATATTCTCCAGAATCCTGAAAAACTCCTGCAGTCTAGCCATACCCTTGCTGGATTGAGGACAGGATGTGCAGGCTCTGGGATGGGAATGAGGGATTTGGATGTGGGAAGGGGTGAGAAGTGCAAGCTGTGGGAGGAAATCTGGATGCAGGAGGAAGGTAGGGAAGAGGACACTGGCTCGGGGAGGGGGCTCCAGGCTGGGCAGTGTTGGGGTACTAAGCAAGCCACAGGCTTGTGGATGTGAGGGTGCAGGAATTTGGGTTGGGGTATGTGAGGGGCTCAGGGGAGGGGGTTCCAGTGTACAGATATAGGGTGTGGGGCAAGGAGGAGTGCAGGAGTGGCTGTGGCCAGGTGGGGGCTTGTCCCCACTTGGATATTTGTTGGCCAGGCTTCATTTTTAAATAAAATACTATGACAAACGCAAAAAGTTTCTGCGTTGTCTTTATTTAGGAGAAGAGCAGGGAACTTGTCTTGATTCAAGGGTCACTGACCCACAGAAAAGTCAGTTGGGAGCAGGGGACATGGTACTGGGAAAGGGTGCCAGTGGGGGCAGGGTTCTGCGGCTGGGGGCAGGGGAGAGGGAACAGGGTGCTGGGGGGGGGGCAAGGGACAGGTTTCTGCAGCAGGAGGCAGGGTGCCGGGGGAGGTTTCTGCAGGGAGGGCAGGGGGACAGTTCTGTGGCTGGGGGCAGAGGAGAGGGAATGGGGGCAAGAGGGTGGGGACAAAATTTGGGGGCAGGGAGTCCCCTACACCAGCCTCGGAGGGAAGCCTCCACCATGCGCTGCCCCCCGCGGAGGAAGGAAGCCCCATTGAGCACTCCTTCCTCCCTCCCGCCAAGCAGGGAAGCCGTGCACACGACCCCTTGGGGCCAACCCCCCCTCCCGCGGAGCAGGGAAGCACGCGCACATGGCCCCTCTGGGCACAACCCCTATGGGCCAGCTGCGCTGCTCCCGACCCAACCCCTCCCACTCTGGGCCAGCCATGCTGCACCCAATCCCCTACCCAGGGCACCCCCACCTCTCCTTCTCTTTCCTCCCCCCCACCCGGGGTTTAAATTCACCGTGCTTGACGGGGTGACATTGCTGCGTCCCTGACACCTCTTTCCGTGGGGTCCTAAGACCCGCCGGTTTTGACCGCACAGCAGTGCATGCGCGGCAAACCCAGAGCGGCGCCCATTCCCCAGAGCGCCGAAGCGGCACTCCTTCTAGTGCAGGGGCTCGCGAAACATTTGGGTGTGCCTGTGCGCACCTGGCACACCCACGATTAGGAGGCTGTGTCCCCTGCTCTCTGCATTCACCAATCCCCCTCTCGTTGGAGTTTAGGCAACCTTGGCTCTCCCCTTGGCCACTGGGAAAGGCTGGACTGTGGCTGCATCAGTCCAGGCCCCTTCCTCCACACCCTAGCCCAGGGTCTCCACTCCCCCACCAAACCCCGCTGCACCAGCCCAGGTTCCCCCTTTTCCCTCCTCCCCCCTGCCCGCCCTTCCCCACCATCCCAGACCCCTTCTCCTTCCCCCCTCCATAAGCCAGGGTCCCTTCTCTCCCCACAAACTAGGGTCCCTTCTCCCTCCATTGGCCACCCCACACCCTCTCTCTCCCCCCCGCCCAACACTAACCCTCCCCCCTCCCAGCTGTAGTGTGTGCAAGGCCTGGCTCTAACCCAAGTGGCTGGGGAGGCACAGGAGTGCCCGCCCGCCCCGCCTGGAGTGCAGTGAGGCACAGGTAGTGCCATGGTACATGGCGCTCTGGGGCACTGCAGCCTGCTGAGGTATGGAAAGCAGCAGCGCGGGGGGCTCCTATCCCAACCTCTCCACCCTGTGGTCCCGCCTGCACAGCTCACGGCTGCGATGTGGGGTCTGCCAGCTACTGTGCATGTTTCTTGGCGTTGAAAGCCCTTTGGGGTGGGGGTGGAGAAAGGGGAGTAGGGGCTTAGTTTAAAATAGCAATTCCAAGCGGGGAGGGAAAGCAGCGAGGCCAGGCTCAAGCTGGGATAGGGAGAAGGGGGGAGAGATAGTGGAGGCACGTGGGACCCAGAGTGACATGACAACCTCACTATCATCCTACAGGAAAAACTGTGAGAGACTGAGAGAGTGAGAGTGAGAGTGAGAGTGATTAAGCCGGTTGGGTAAGCTACATGGACTTAGACATGAACGACTTTCATATAAAACATTCTTACTTTGTGTTGAAATACATCAACGTAAACAGGAGAATAGAAGGAGAATGTGCTCCAAGTTGTTTGCAATCCCATAACATTTCCTCCGTAATACAACTGGACAGAATATACCCTGAAATACAAATATTGATGAAAATAAATTCGTGTCAGAACATACTAGTCAAGTACAGATTTCTTTTTCTCCTCAGTGTTTCTCCACTTACCAGAGGGGCTCACTCTTGGACACCATCCCTTCACCACTGCATGAAGTCTTTCCATAAACTTCACGTAGTAAAGATCAGCAAAAATGTTGTCAATTCTGTCATTATCAAACATATACTGTGAATAAAAAAAATGAAAGAGATGTGGATAGGAGAAATGGAATAAAAGCTTTGTTTTACTATGCCTTGTTTCATAATTAAATTAGTTAACCTTGGTACATCTCCACCATAACATGGCTTGGAATGTAAACGATACAAAAAATGACTTCATACAGAAGAACAGGAACGGTCAGTCTTTCATCATTTCACACAAATATTTCCCCTACAAACGTGGGGCAGCCTAGTGGAATTTAAATGATTAATTGGGAAAAAATAATAATCCTATGTTTTTAATGACCAAATGACAAGGTTCTATTGACTCTTGCATGGGAAAGCAATTTCGCTAAACTGGTACACTTTTAAAAATTGGATTTTAAGATGGTTTTATATATTACTACAGGGGAAAAAAAGAAACAAGTCTCTTCCATCCAAGTAGTCTGTTTTAATAATGCCTAGCATACAGGGATATGGATCAGTTCACTCCATTTAGACTTTAGTTATCTTAAGAATAAAATAAAAAGTTTTGCAGAGAGTAGGGATGTAACAGAATAACCATTTACACGGTTAACCTATAAGCCCAGACTTATCGGTTATTGTGAATAATTAAACACATGTTCCTGCCCTGCTCCTAAGGAGCTGACTGATGCCCTGCACTGCTGCTTCTGTATCAGAGTCCATAGCACAGGGCAGCAGCCAGCTCTCCAGGAGCAGGGCTGGCAAGCTGGAGTTAGTATGCACCAGGGCAGACTTAAAAGCCAGCTCCCAGCATGCCTCAGTTCATAATAGCATAAGAATGGCCATAATGGGTCAGACCAAAGGTCCATCTAGCCCAATATCCTATCTTCCAACAGTGACCAATGCCAGATGCCCCAGAGGGAGTGAACAGAACAGGGACTCATTAAATGATCCCTCTCTGGTCATCCATTTCCAACATCTGACAAACAGAGGCTAGGGACATCATTCCTACCCATCCTGACTAATAAGTATTTATGGAACTATCTTCCATGAATTTATCTAGTTCTTTTTTCAACCCTGTTAAAAGTCCTGGTCTTCACACCATCCTCTGGCAAGGAGTTCCACAGGTTGACTATGCACTGCATGAGAAAGTACTTCCTTTTGTTCATTTTAAACCTGCTATCTATTCATTTCATTTGGTGACCCCTAGGTTCTTACATTATGGGAACAAGTGGATAACTTTTCCTTATTCCCTTTTTCCACACCAGTCAAGATTTTATAGACCTCTATCATATCCCCCCTTAGTTTCCCCTTTCCTAAGCTGAAAAGTCCCAGGCTTTTTAATCTCTCTTCATATGGGACCTGTTCAAAACCCCTAATCATTTTTGTTGCCCTTTTCTGAACCTCTTCCAATGCCAATATAACAAATGAGGCAACCACATCTGTATACAGTATTCAAGATATGGGCATACCATGGTTTTATATAGAGGCATTCTCGGTCTTATTCGCTATCCCTTTTTTAATGATTCCTAACATTCTATTTGTTTTTTTTGACTGCCGCTGTACATTGACTGGATGTTTTCAGAGAACTATCTACAATGACTCCGAGATCTCGAGTAGTTATAGCTACATAATCCCAACTATACATACAATATGATGGGGACTAATTTTTTCCAATATGCACTACTTTACATTTATCAACATTAAATTTCATTTGCCATTTTGTTGCCCAATCACTTAGTTTTGTGGGATCTTTTTGAAGTTCTTCACAGTCTACTTTGTTCTTAACGGTCTTGAGCAGTTTAGTATCAACTGCAAATTTTGTCACCTCAATGTTGACTCCTTTCTCAAGATCCTTTACAAATACGTTGAATAGTATCGTTCCTAGTATGGACCCTTGGGGAAAACCACTAGTTACCTCTCTCCATTCTGAAAGATCCCACCTTTTGTTTCCTGTCTTTTAACCTGTTATCAGTCCATAAGAGGACCTTCCCTTTTATGCCATGACAATTTACTTTACTTAAGAGGCTTTGGTGAGGGACCTTGTCAAAAGCTTTCTGGAAATCTAAGTACACTATATCCACTGGATTCCCCTTGTCCACATGCTTGTTGACCCTCTCAGAGAACTCTAGTAGATTAGTAAGGCATGATTTCCCTTCACAAGAACCATGTTGACTTTTCCCCAACAAATTATGTTCATCCAGGTGTCTGATAATGTTATTCTTTTCTATGATTTTAACTACTTTGTCTGATACTGATGTTAGACTTACCAGTCTGTAATTGCCAGGATCACCTCAAGAGCCCTTTTTAAATATGGGTGTCACATTAGGTACAGAATGTATTTAAAAGGATAGATTATAAACCACAATTAATAGTGCCGCAATTTCACATTTGAGTTCTTTCTGAACTCTTGGTGAATGCCATCTGGTCCTGGTGACTTATTACTGTTACATTTATCAATTTGTTCCAAAACATTCTCTAATTGTTGGAGTGGAGTATTATTCTTTTTATATTTGTATTTTAGGTTTAATAATGTAGCAATGTAAGGTAACATATTACCACATTTAATATTGTATTAAATTAAACCCTTTAGTTGAGTATATATATTTCCTTGTTTTAAAGTGTAGTGAGTTCAGTAAGTAAAGAGATAGCGTTTTGGTATTGTGTCTATCTTAATGAGATTAGAAATATTGAAGGCCTGGGCCTTTGATGTGAATGGTTTTGATTTTTGATTTTGCTTCATATAAAATATTGCTGTTTACCTTTGAAAGAGTCTCTGAGAAAGACTGTTTGTGTGAATGAGAAATGTATCATTGTAAAGATAAAGGCATGAAGGCCACTGTTAGAGCCAGACGGCCAAGAAAGGAAGGGGTAACCGGGTGAAGACAGATTTGTCGGTGACAGAGGAACCATCAGTGCGTGCCCATGGTCAAGGATTGATCAGACTGGAAGATTGCCGACTAACGTGGAGCGAGCACCCCAAGAGACAATTGATTACAGGATGAGCTTTTCAGAGATGTTTAGGGAATGTCAACATCAAAAGGTAACAGTAACCGGTCACAGACTGACACAGCAAAATCCATTGAGGAGAGGATTATAAAAGCAGGGTGCTTTGCTATGGAACTTTGGGTTCGTCTTGCCACCAACTCCAGGAGAGCATCGGATCGCAACCGACAAAAGGTCCGGCTCTCCCTCTGTGATCGATCTGGCTGCCCACTAGGTTGATCCAGACGCTGGACTGGTAACTATAACATCGTCTGACGGGACTGTGTGTGTATGGTGTCTGTGTGTGAGAGTGACTAAAAAGCCATATGCTACTGTTGCATTCTCAATAAATGTGGCATACTGCTTTTTCCCCTATAAAAGATCTTGTGTGCTTCATTTAAGCATAACAATGACACCTTCAGATTTGTCACCTAAAAGAATAGCTGAGGTTTGGGAATCTGCCTAACACCATCAGCCATGAAGACTGAAGCAAAGAATTCATTTAGTTTCTCCACAATGAGTTTATTGTCTTTGAGTGCTACTTTAGTATCTCAGTCATCAATTCTTTGTGTATAGAAAGAGTCCACTAGCCATTCATCTGCATTTTGTGTTTACCTTTTGAATACAAAGAAATAAGTAATACAACATGTCTGCTTCATAAGAGGAACCATCTTGCTTTCTAGCTTCTTTAGTCATTAGGCACAGACCATAATTCAGTTCTGCTACTGGCACTGAAAGGACATCTTCCCTAAAAGTTATTGGTTTTCTTCCTATAGTGTGAAGAGAGCATATTTAAACCAGGTTATTTTTCTCCAATAATTTGTTCAGTCAGCATAAACCTTTCTTCCCCTTAATGCTTTGTAGGATTTAATCGAAGACTGAATCATTCATGGGGTTTTTGGATGCTGAGGAGGTTGAGGATTTTAAGTGACACACCACTACAGCCACCAAGAAAAGAATTCTGGTACCATTTCCAGAGACTGCTATAGTTACAAATATTCTGAATGAGCAATTTACAACTAAGGCTCTGAGTAAACTGCATTGTATTTTGTATTAAATTACAACAGCTTCAGAGGTAAATGTTGGAATTTTACAGAACACCAGAATATGCATGATTGCTGAGTCCCGTACCCTGCCGAGCTGCTGCATTTTTTCCAATAGAAAGCAGTCATCCCAGCTTCCATCTCTCATCTGAGGCAGCAGCTTCTTATGGGAGTTAGTGATCTGATACCATCTTGGGGAGGTAGTAAGTGGTAGGCTAGTCCCACTCTAGAGAGTGGGCATCACAAACTGTGGCAAGATAGGTCCCACCACATCCATCCAATCCCACTCTGGCACACCTCATACATGCTCATGCTCCAAGCAGAAAATCCCTGTCTCAGCTCTGGCAAGGTCTCCTCTTGGCCTGCCAAGGACTGCTGTGTGCCATGCCAAGGTCTCCTACTCCCCATGCATTGTCAGTAGGGATGTTAAAATAAGGTTATTTTACTAATGGAGTAGTTGATAGAATTTTTATTGATAACTCCATTAGTTATTAGGGAAGGCAGACAACTCAGTCCCGGCTCGTACCAGGGCTAAATCCTGCTGCGGCTCTGCAATTTAAAAGGCAGTAGGAACCGGGCAGCCTACCCCTTGGCTCCTACTGTGTTTTAAATTGCAGAGCGACAGCAAGATTTGGTCCTGGACCCAGCACAAGCAGGGACTGAGCAGGGCTGCCTACCCAGTCAGCAGCAGTCCCTGTCTGCAGGGGAGAGGGGAGTAGGGATGTAGAAGAGTAGTCAACTACTGACAAGCCTACGCTTATTGGATAGTGTTGACTACTCACATTCCCCAGCCTGACTATAACCCTCACCCCATTCTACACAATCCTCTGCCCCATCCCTGAGCCCCTTTGACATCCAAACTCCTGCTGGAAAAGGGGGTGCAGTGGCCCAAAACAGCCACAGCAGTGGCCATAGCAGCTGGCCCAGGGACTGCCCAAGCTGCTCAGGCAGCCCCCTGGCTAGCTGCAAGAGTCAGGTAGATCATGGACATTCATGAAATCTGTGACTTCTATGACAGACCCAGTCTTATTTATAACTAATGGTCTAATTCTGCATTCCTTAATCATAGATTTCAATGGAATGACTTGTAGAGAAAGCTACTACAGGTTGAACCTCTCTTGTCCAGGACACACTGCTCTGGGAACATCCCTGGTCCAGCAGGACCACAAATATTGCTATACCAGAGAGTCCTAGCTGCAGATATTGAGAACAACTGGAGACAGAGTCGGTCAGATTGGCAGCCGCCTGCAGGATCAGTGACATAGGGGCCAGGGAATCCCGGGACCAACTGCCGCCCCACACACAGGGCCGGGGAACCCTGAAAGCAGAGCCCCAGGACTGACGCCCAGGAGCGGCTTAGGGGCAGCAGAGCCAGGCAGGTGAGCTGGAGGAAGTCAGACCTCTAGGTTGTCCCAGGGCAGCAGACAGGAGGGGAGCCCTGGGAGAGCCTGGACACCTGACCTCCCTAGTCCAGCAAACTCCCTTGTTTGGGACCATGCCAGTCCTAATGGTGCTGGACCAGAGAGGTTCAACCTCTACTGAACAAATGAATTATTAGCCCTGAATCATTAGATGACATATAAGGACATATCTTGTTTTGAGTGAACCATGAAAAAAGGAAAGTAAATTAAAATAATACTTCCAAAATGCTGATGGGTTTCTCCAACATCTTTCCATACATCCTCATTTTTTATTTGTGCCCAGGTCTTCCAGAAATTAGCTCCTTCTTCTGCTTTGAGTTTGCAAGGAAGGTGCAAGTCAGTCTGCATCTGCAAGCGTGACAGTGACTGAGAATCCTGTGTAACCAGAGGGAAAAAAAATAAGAGCCATTTCAGAAGGAGGGGGAGGGGAAGGTTTGCTATCGGCAAATAAAACAATAACTAAACATATATTGATATTGTACTTAGCAGTATTTAAGTCTTCTTAGTATTTCCATTATAAATTGAATCATCTCAGCAGTACTGCAACCTACTTTTAGATATGCAAAAGAAGAATATCCATCTCTAAATACAATCTGGTAATATGCTTTGTTTCAAGCGGTTTTGGCCACTATTTTTAAAAAGTACTTTGTCACTGAGTAGTGGAGTTTATTTAACTTTTGAAGGCAGAGAAAGTATTTATGGAAGTTAATGTTTTTAGATTTAAAGCTTTACTATTTTGCAGAACGAAAGCCAAATGCTGAAATATATGCAGGATATTGCCTTTAGAAGTGTGACCTACTATGCACAGACCCCGATTTTACATAGCCTGGGCAAGTAATTTCAGACCACGTTTATTTATTTTCTTTCAATTCATAAAGATGAAATTGTAAAAGGGCCCACCGCCGTGCAGTCTGCCATTATTTATTCTCATAGAATTTGTATAATCCACATCCCAATCAGCTTCATCTCTTTACACAAAGAGAAGTCTCCAAAGCCTAATACCTTAAACCAGTGTTTCTCGATCAGTGGTACAAGTACCTTCAGTGGTACTTGAGAAGTCTCAGGGGTACATCAACACAACTGACATTTGGAAAAAACTGAATTTTGGTTTTAAGTTTTACAGCGCTTTATTATTTTTGTATTGTTTGGGTGTAAAAATTCCACCACCTGCTCAGCTACAATTAAGTTGTTTAAACAAATGTGTTCCAATGGCAGAAAAATTGTGTGTGTGAAAACTGTAGGTACGGGGAGTACTTACTTTTTTTTTTAAAAAAAAAAAGTACTTTATTAAAAAAAAAAAAGTTGAGAAACACTGCCTTAAACCATATCCCTTGCCACCCACCTCCATCTTCTGTAAGTATTGACAGATTGATCTCCCAGCATGCCCTGAACAACAAATTAGAGATATTTCTAACCAAATGAGGCAGAGAAAGGGAGCTCCATAGCCAAGAAACCCCATGATTGGAATGCCACATTACACTTTCTTTTACAATATATTATGGATATTTGAGATCAAGTGCCTTCACTGACTAAGTGCTGAATGTGCGGGACTGGGAGATGGGTTGGAAATGGGGGGGACTACGGCCTATAATGGCAAGGAGAAAGGAGGGTCAGGGCACAACAGGGAGGCAAGATCAAATCAGTATCTTAGATGCCTATATACAAATGCGAGAAGTATGGGTAATAAGCAGGAAGAACTGGAATTGCTAACCAATAAATACAACAATGATATCATTGGTATTACAGAAACCTGGTGGGATGGGACGCATGATTGGAATGTTGGTATGGAAGGGTACGGCTTGCTCAGGAAGGACAGACAGGGAAAAAAGGGAGGAGGGGTTGCCTTGTATATTAAAAATGTACACACTTGGACTGAAGTGGAGATGAACGTAGGAGATAGCTGTGTAGAGAGTCTCTGGGTTAAGCTAAAAGGGGTAAAAAACGAGGGTGATATCATGCTAGGAGTCTACTACAGGCCACCTAGCCAGGTGGAAGAGATGGATGAGGCCTTTTTTAAACAATTAACAAAACTATCCAAAGCCCAAGATTTGGTGGTGACGGGGGACTTCAACTATCCAGACATATGTTGGGAAACTAACACAGCGAGGCACAGGCTATCCAATAAGTTTCTGGACTGCATTGGAGACAACTTTCTGTTTCAGAAGGTTGAAAAAGCTACCAGAGGAGAAGCTGTTCTGGATTTGGTTTTAACAAATAGGGAGGAACTAGTTGAGAACTTGAAAGTGGAAGACAGTATAGGGGACAGTGATCACGAAATAATAGAGTTCATGATCTTAAGGAAAGGTAGAAGGGAGACCAGCACAATTGAGGTTATGGATTTCAGGAAGGCAGATTTTGATAAGCTCAGAGAACTTGTAGGTAAGGTCCCATGGGAAGCAAGACTGAAGGGAAAAACAACTGAGGAGAGTTGGAAGTATTTCAAAGGGACGTTGTTAAGGGCCCAAAAGCAAACAATTCCGCTGTGTAGGAAAGATAGAAAATATGGCAAAAGACCAGCTTGGCTTAACAAGGAGATCTTGCATGATCTCAAAATAAAAAAGGAGTCATATAAAAAATGGAAACTAGGACAACTAACAAAGGATGAATATAGGCAAGCAACACGGGAATGCAGGGGCAAGATTAGAAAGGCAAAGGCACAAAATGAGATCAAACTAGCTACAGGCATAAAGGGAAACAAGAAGACCTTTTATAAATACATTAAAAGCAAGAGGAAGACCAAGGACAGGGTAGGCCCACTGCTTAGCGAGGAGGGAGAAGCAGTAACAGGGAACTTGGAAATGGCGGAGATGCTCAATGACTTCTTTGTTTCGGTCTTCACCGAGAAGTCTGGAGGTGTGCCTAACGTAGTGAATACAAGCAGAGAGAGGGTAAGTTTAGAAGATAGGATACACAAAGAACAAGTTAAAAATCACTTAGGAAAGTTAGATGTCAGCAAGTCACCAGGTCCTGATGAAATGCATCCCAGGATACTCAAGGAGCTGATAGAGGAGGTATCTGAGCCTTTAGCTATGATCTTTGAAAAATCATGGCAGACAGGGGAGATTCCAGAAGACTGGAAAAGGGCAAATATTGTGCCCATCTATAAAAAGGGGAATAAGAACAACCCAGGAAATTATAGACCGGTCAGTTTAACGTCTGTCCCAGGGAAGATAATGGAGCAGGTAATTAAGGAAATCGTATGCAAACACTTGGAAAGTAATAAAGTGATAGGGAATAGCCAGCATGGGTTTGTGAAGAACAAGTCATGCCAAACTAATCTGATAGCTTTCTTTGATAAGATAACGAGCCTTGTGGATAAGGGAGAAGCGGTGGATGTCATATACCTAGACTTTAGTAAGGCATTTGATACGGTCTCGCATGATATTCTTATTGATAAACTAGGCAAATATAACTTAGATAGGGCCACGATAAGGTGGGTGCATAATTGGCTGGATAACCGTAGTCAGAGAGTTGTTGTTAACGGTTCTAAATCCTGCTGGAAAGGGATAACAAGTGGAGTTCCTCAAGGGTCTGTTTTGGGACCCGTACTGTTCAATATCTTCATCAATGATGTAGATATTGGGATAGAGAGTACTCTTATTAAGTTTGCAGATGATACCAAACTGGGTGGGGTTGCGACTTCTTTGGAGGATAGGGACATAATTCAAAATGACCTTAGCAAGTTAGAGAAATGGTCAGAGGTAAACAGGATGAGGTTTAATAAAGAGAAATGCAAAGTGCTCCACTTAGGAAGGAACAATCAGTTCCATACATACAAGATGGGAAGCGACTGTCTAGGAAGGAGCATGGCGGAAAGGGATCTAGGGGTCATAGTGGACCACAAGTTGAATATGAGTCAACAGTGTGATGCTGTTGCAAAAAAAGCAAATATGATTCTAGGTTGTATCAACAGGTGTGTTGTAAGCAAAACTCGTGAAGTCATTCTGCCGCTCTACTCTGCACTAGTTAGGCCTCAGCTGGAGTACTGTGTCCAGTTCTGGGCGCCACATTTCAAGAAAGATGTGGAGAAATTGGAAAGGGTACAGAGAAGAGCGACAAGAATGATTAAAGGTCTAGAGAACATGACCTATGAAGCCAGGCTTCATGAACTCGGCTTGTTTAGTTTGGAAAAAAGAAGATTAAGGGGGGACATGATAGCGGTTTTCAAATATCTAAAAGGGTGTCACAAGGAGGAAGGCGAAAATTTGTTCCTCTTGGTTTCTGAGGACAGGACAAGGAGTAATGGGCTTAAAGTGCAGCAGGGGAGGTTTAGATTGGACATTAGGAAAAAATTCCTAACTGTCAGGGTGGTCAAATATTGGAATAAATTGCCAAGGGAGGTGGTGGAATCTCCCTCTCTGGAGATATTTAAGAACAGGTTAGATAGACATCTGTCAGGGATGGTGTAGACGGAGCTTGATCCTGCCTTGAGGGCGGGGGGCTGGACTCGATGACCTCTCGAGGTCCCTTCCAGTCCTATTATTCTATGATTCTATGATTCTATGATACACCCTTCAACAGTATTGCACAAAGAGGCAGTCTCTCAAGAGAGAAAGCCCCAAGCCAATTAGCACAACAGTAGTTACAGCATGAAACCTGAACAGAATGGTACCACTGAAAGAAGCTTTAGAAAGAACACAAGTCAATTACTGATATTAAAAATCTGAAAGATCATTAAACAGGTAATAGGTTACTGTTGACATCTTGGTGTCAATTCAAGATATTGATGGCTATCTTTAAAGGTCTGAATAGTCTGAATAGAGCTCTATGACCTGAGAAACTGTTCCACTTTATCTCCAGTCACAAGCTAAGAGAATTCCAAGTGACAATGTTGGCATAATTTGTACAAGATTGTAATTTAGAGATGCTTCCTCATAAAGGACAGTATTATGAACATAGGAATTTGGAGATGTGCCTTGGAAGCAGGGGTTGGGAACCACATGGCTATGAGTAGTAGTTTGCCACAGAAGCTCTATAGTTTTAATAAAGTTTTATTCCTTTTTTCATTCATTTGGCTTGTTCAATGAACCGCCAAGATCCTTACATGGTGTCAGAAGTGCTGAAGGAGAAGGAAACAGCAATCCTGTACAAGTTAACTTCTGTGTTTGCAATGGAAAGCAGAGACAAAGCGAGGCACCAGAGAAGCACCCAGCATAGAGGCTTTTGCATGTATTTGATGAATACAATAATAGGGGGATTAGCTTAAAAAGGAGAGGGGAGGAATAGAAAATGGATGTGTTGCAACCACCATCCCATCTGTAGTTATCAGGCAATGTTGCAAAGAACTGGAAAAAATTCAGACAGATATAAATGTATTTAGTAGCCACAGGGGCAGAGGGAAAACAATGATAAAATGAAACCATCTATCTTTTTGTATGTGGTTGGGGAGGAAGCACTAGAGGTTATAATAAATAGAAGCAGAAGAAAGGGAACACCTGAAGTTAAATAAAATACTGACTAAATTTGAGGAATACTGCACACCAAAAAGAAATTAAACCCTTGATTTTTTTTTTAAACACGCATGTAAAAAGTGATGACACTATACAGCAGGGGTAGGAAACCCTTTTTGAGCTGCAGACCACACACGCAACAGAGAAGCAAAAAGCCTCACTGACCTGGCCCCCAAGTGAGAAGAAGAAAAAAAAAAACACCTTACAGACATGGCCACCGAGACGTAAATTTAAAAAAAACCCACCACACTGAACACTCACCTAACTCTCCAGCCCCAGAGGGGGCACGTCTACACTGGGGAGTTATTTTAAAATAACTCCTTTTTCAAAACAACAAGCCGAGCATCCACAATACCAAGCCTGTTATTTTGAAATGGGCTTGTTATTTCAAAATAACTCCTGCTTATGAAGATGAATAAGCTTATTTCAAAATACTTATTTCGGGAATTATTTCGAAATAACCTGGTAGTATAGACATGGCCAGGGAGAAGGGGAAAGTGCTGAGGCTCAGGGCTTCCCCACAGGCTGGGTTAACTTTCCAGGGGGCCACAGCTAAGTAGATTTTGTGGGAGGCCTCCTAGGCTTTGGGGTGGGGACAAAAATGCAGGGTTCAACGTGCAGTAGAAGGCTTCCAGAGAGCAGCATATAGTTGTGGGGCTTGGGCAGTAGATAGGGTGCAGGTGCAGGCTGGGAGTCAGGGTAAGGGATTGGCATGCCTACCTGGTGCAGTTCCAAGGAGAGCCATAGGTGGCTCCACACTGCCCTACACTTGCAGGAACCACCCCCCTGATGCTCCCATTGGCTGCAATTCCCAGCCACTGGAGTGACAGGAGTGGAGCTTGACAGAGCTTCCCTGCACTGCCATGCCGAGTTGCTTCCTCCCCCTTACCAAGCAGTGCCAACAGGCCAGGTGAGGCCCTCAGCTTGCTTTCATCTGGTCCGTGAGGCATGGGGCTCCCCCTGCCCTGCAGCAGGGAACTGGCACTGGCGCTTTGGCCATGCGGGAGGGAGGGGGAGGGGAGACGCCAAGGCTCAGAGTACCAGCTCCCCCCTGCAGCGGGGGGGGGGGGGGGGGGGCGGGGAAGAGAGGGTAATCCCAAATATTATGGGCTGGATCAAGGCAAGCTGCAGGTTGGATCTGGCCTACAGGCTGTAGGTTCCCCCTTCCTGCCATAAAGCAATATGTCACAGAATTAAGGAAACTCAATAAAACTGGTGATTTTGGTGATTGGACAAAAACAAATATTTGAGAGAGATCACTCATGAAATACTTCACTTTAGGAAAAGCTTTCCTGATACACAGGACAGCAGAAAGTGTGTAAGCACAAGTCAAAGAGTTTAATTAATTGAAGAAAGTAAGTGGTAAAGATTCTCCCAAGACTGATGTGCTGGTAGCTTCTCTCTAGGTGGTTGATACATTGGGTTTATAGAAAGACATATGAGTTGAGGACGTAATGCATGTGTTAAATAGCTAACAACTATCAGATAACACATGTATATGGAGTTAATTTGTTTTTGTTTGAGAGAGAAGGTGTAGAGATAAGTCTGTAGAAGATAATTTAGAGATTCTCCCTCATAAAGGACAGCACTATGAATAGAGGTGTCTGGAGTTGTGCCCTAGAAGCAGAGGCTAGGAACACCACAAAACTGTTTGCAACAGCTCACCAAAGAAGCTCTTCAATTTGTTTTAATAAAAGTTGTATCCATTTCTCATTAAGTTGTTGTGTGTAATGAACCTCAAAATTATTGCTATTAATTCCTGGAATTTAATTCTGCAGGATGATCAGCAGAGGTCTCAGTAGATGGTTTTCACCTCTGGAACTCATTCCCCAGCCTAGAGCCTAAGTCTGGCAGTCTTCAAAGTACAAGGTAAAATAGATTTTTTTTTTTAATTTTAGCACTTAAAGTTTTCATCTTTGGCTATTATAGAGGGATTTTGTGACAATTCCTATCTGTAGTTTGGAGAACATTGTATCCATTTTGTTACTAAGCCACGTGATAAAATTTGTTTTTCCCCCATTTTCTTAGAAGTGGACAATTACATTAAAAAATTACCACCAACCTCCTGTAACTGTTGTTCTTCAAAATGTGTTGCTTGTGTCCACGACCGGTTTTAGGAAGTGGGGCCCAATTGTAACAATTTCAACAGGGCCCTGCAGCAATTTTGGTTGAGGGGAGGGGGGGGGGGGGGAAGCACAAAAGCAAACCACCACCACACACACACACACACACAATACAGCACACAAGCCCCCTCCCCCCCCAACACACACACCCTGCAGCATGCCCGGCAGGGGCAGCAGGTTTGTATAATTTTTGGTGGTGCCCCATTAGCCACACCCCCTGACTCCTGTTAACCACGCCCTGACCCCAATTAGCCACACCCCCTCACCTCCATTAACCAGGCCTCTGGAGGTAACACGCTCGGGGCAAGATGGACACATGACGAGAAGTAAAAGGTGTCATGTCACCCCTCTCCAAGGACTTTTCCCCACCATCCTCCTACCAACAGGGATTAGTTTGGCCCCCACCAAACCCCTCTCATGCAAGTATCCTGCAATTGCATTAACCCAATGTGTGTGACATTAACTCGAGGGCAGAGAGGATGGAGGAAGTGTTCCCTCTAAGGCTATGTCTACACTCGCGGCTTCTTACGCAAGTACAGCCATTCTTGCGCAAGAACCCACAGAGCAGCCACACTGCCCGCCTGCTCTTGCGCAAGGAAATTTACAGTATGGCGTAGTAGGAGAGGGTTTCTTGCACAAGAGCTACGCTCTTTTCTAACAGGTGTAAACTCTCTTGTGCAAGAAGGCAGTGTGGATGCTCAGCAGGGATTTCTTGAGCAAGAAACCCCTATGGCTAAAATGGCCACTGGAGCTTTCTTGCTCAAGAGAGCGTCCTCACTGCCATGAATGTTCTTGCGTAAAAACACAGCTCTCACATGGCAGCGTGGACGTGTTCTTCTGCAAGACTTTTTACAAGATGTTCTTGCGCAAGAAGCCGCCAGTGTAGACATAGCCTAAGAGTTTCCTCCTATGAGCAGAATGTAGCTATGAGAGGTAGGTAACTTTTTTTGGGGGGGGGGGGGGGGGGGGGTATGTCATTGTCTTGCACTTCTTATGAAAAAGGGGAAAAGCAAATTTGATCATGCGGCTCAGTAACAAAATGGATAATATAAAATGCTGTCCCCTGCCGTGTCTGATCTTTAATGACTAGCTAGCATATCTAGAGTTAACTGTAATTTGCTTGCTATTTATGGCTTCAGTTTCTGGTCTTTATTTGGAAGAGGTAATTCTTTCAACCTGCCATTTATATTAATTTCCAGGTGACCAGTGGAGCCACTAAGAAACCTAACACTACATGGAAGTGACACAAATCAGGTGCTATTTTTGATGCTATTGTCTGAGGAACCTGCACAAGCAGCTGTAGAGTGAAACAAATGAATCCCTGAATAATACATACTTGTTAAGTATGTAAAGTGATATAGTTCAATAATCATTTCCATTGATGACCTCATTGTAGGAACAACAACAAACATGACTGTGCTGTTACAGCACAGTTCACTTTAATATAAAAACAGTTTGAGAAAGCTCCTCAGGCAACATTATATATGCAGCTGGGTCTCAAAATAGTGGTTTCAGTAGCTACAGTGATCATCTGGAAAACAAAACAAGACCCTATTAAGGAACCCATTAGTTTCACTGATGAATTTATAAAGACTTAATATCAAATAACTCGAGTCACTTGTCTCCTTTTTCCATTTGGCTTTGGCTTTAATGAGGTATTGTATGGTCAAAAAAATTAAAATGTAGGGCAAAAAATATTTGCAAACATTAAAATACATAACAGAAATAGATTATAATTGCCATTTATTTTTGCCACATGTTGGCTACCTTTTGCCTCTCAGCTAGAATAAAATGAGGCCCTGTGGTAAATTTCTGTCTGAAGACTACCACTTGGTAAAAATCAAGAAAGAGAGGATTCATCAGAGGTAAGGAAAATGGAAGCAGACAGAGCCTCACTGCTGCAGGGAGATGCAACACTGGTTTTATCTCTGTACATTAAGGAAAACAAACACAATTCATTAATTTTTCACCATAGATCAGGAGGGACACTCTTGGAAAGAGGAGGCATAGGAAAAGGAGGACACACACACACACACACACACTTTTCTTCCCCTGCATCAATCTGCCACTCTATAAAGGGGCCTAGGTTTCTATTTTCTACCATACCTAATGAACTGCATTATTTAATCCTTGAATTATTGTTTTAGTAGGACTGTAGTGTTAAATCTTAACAGTGGGGAAAAAAATCATCAATGCAGGAGTCACACACATATAAACAATTATGCATAAAGATGGTTTTTAAGTAATATGAAGCAAATACCTGTAAACAAGCACATTTAGAACAGTGGTGGGCAACCCGAGGCCCCACAGGCATCAGGCAAACCATCAGGGTTGTGTGTGTGACCCACAAGATATTTTGTTTACCATTGCCCACATGCAGGGCTGCCAGATTCCACTGGTTTCCATATAGATATCCCCCCTCCCCCAGTATTACTAAAATGGCATGCACGTAAAGCAAGGGAAGTGAGATGTGTGCTGATTGTACACAACATTGATTGTGAGTGTGCACTCTCCTGCATCTAATCAAATCACTGCTATGGTTTGGCTGACACCTCAAAAATCCTAGGTACGCAAGTGCATTTATCAGAACTACCCCATCCCAGGTGACCATCTTGGTTATGATAATCTTGCAACCCACTGAGATGAAAAGAGGGCCACTCATGAGGCCCACTCATTAAGCCTGCATGGGAGTCCATGGTTCCTTCACACCCATTACAGTCTTAACACACCAAGTTTTAGTGATATACATGGATCGGGGGTAAAGCAAGAGCCTCACTAGATATTATAAATCCAATCTTAGGGCTGCACAAGAAGTAATGAGTGGGGTAGCACAGCTACTGTGGAGGTCTGCCCGATTTGCAGATCCAATCCCACAGAAGTTGTCTGAGGCTGCAGCAGATGCTAGACCAGCACACACATAAAGGATAGGAAAGTTGTTCTCAAGCCGCCTTGCTAGTCGGAAGAAGTTTCATCTTCCCACCACCAATTTAGTTCCCAGTAAGTTTTAAATTCTCAGGCAACTGAAGCAAGAGTCAAGTTCATACTGTATATTCAGTTTGCATTCATACTTTGTGTATGCAAACTGTACTGATGCAAGTTAACGTTTATTGAAATAAGTTCAGTAAAGGTTGAACCTCTAAAATCCAGGACACTCTGATCCAGCAACACCCATGGTCAGGCAGGACCACGAATATTGTTGGGCCAGGAAGCCCTTGCTGTTCAGGTTCAAAAGTACAGCCTGGGCTGGACAGGTACCTGGTTGGGGATCCCAGCCCCAGCAGGGCCAGTGCAGTGGAGAGCACAGCCCTGGCCAGGGCTGGCGGCAAGGAGTGCAGCCTCAGCCAGCGCTGGTGTGGCGGGAAGCGCAGCCTTAGTCAGGATTGGTGTGGTGGTAAGCACAGCCTCAGCTGGGGCTGCTGCGGTGCAGGAGTGCAGTTCCAGACAGGGCTGGCGGTGGTGAGCTTGGCCTCTACCGCAGCTAGAGTCAGTTGGGCATGCAGCCTGGGACAGCACTGTTGGGGGAGGGCACAGCCTTGGCTGGGGCTGGAGGCAGTGGGAACGGCCCCTGTCTGGGGCTGGCATGGTGGGGGGGGGGGTTGCAGCCCCAGCCAGGGGCAGAGCCTACAGCCAGGTAGGGAGCCGTGACCTCCCCTCATCCAGCAAACTCCATTGTTAGGGTCCAGGACCACTCAAGTCCTGAGGGTGTTGGACAAGGGAGGTTTGACCTGTATTGGTTTGAGAACATGAGGAAGGGAGATTTTCAGATACATAAATAGAAATAAGGGGCACAACTCTCACTAAATGACACTGGGGACTAGACATCAAACTACAGTTTGTGCCTTTGCATATCACCCCCTTAGTCTTTGTGCATATATAATTTTTAATACAGATTGACAGCATATACTTATACACAGGGCTTGACAAATTATGGAAAACCTTTACTCGCCACCCTCCCCCCAAAAAAGTGTTTAATGGCATAAATTCCTAATAATAATAAGAACAGTAATTATAATAAGTTAATAAATATCTTATAAGCATCTATCTTTTCCCTCTGCTGCCATGTCTCCTTCCCTTGCTTCATCAGCTCCCCTGGTGCCTGCTGCCCCCCAACCCTCACCCTCCTCTGCTGTCCTGACTCCTGCCCTTCTCACTGCCCTCAGCCTTCCTAAGACCTGCCCCCCTCCACCAGCCCTTCTCTCCTCTCTGTGCCCACTCTGATCATGTGAGCTACCCCTCCTCATCCCATCTCCTAACACCTCTCTTTATACACCTGCTCTGCCTCTCTCCTCTGGTGCTGGTCCCTCCCCTGCAGGTATCTGCCCTTCTGCTTCACCCCCACAATCCCCTGGCACCTGCACCCTCCTGGTGCCTCCCCTTCCTTCTCTGCCCCGACCCCTTTACTCTCTTTTTCCCTGATACCCACCCCCTCACCACCCTCTGACCCCGTTCCCCTCATGCCCCTGTGCCCTCACAGATGCCCGGCTCCATCCCCGCCTTCCTCATACCCACCCCTTCTTTCAAGCCTTCTCCCAGTACATCCCCCTCCCTCTCTAGCCCCCAGTGCCCTTACCTTCTCCTCTCTCAGCATCACCTTGTTCTCCCCTCCCACTGACACCTTCCCGTCTCCTCATCTTCTGCACTTGGCCCCCTGGGATTGGTCTCTCCTGCACCCCTATCCCTTGGTGCCTTCTTCTGACCTCCTCCCCTTCCCTTCCCTCAGCACAAGCCCCTTCCCCATATTTTCCCTTCCCCTCCCCCAGGGCCAGCTCTACATTTTTTGCTGCCCCAAGCAAAACATTTTTTGGCCGCTCCTCTCCCCCCCCCCGTTGATGTCTTTTACACATTTGCATTTTGTAATGGGTTTTTTTTGCTTGTTTTCATATTTGTCCCAGCATTTTAGCCTTATAAATAGCAAATAGCATTTTCATTCTTTTTTGCATAAAGGCAAAGGCGCTTCAAGTGAACTCCCCCTTTCACTCACTGCTGGGTCACAGCAGCCTTTTCCCTGCCCAGCCCAGCCCCTTCCAATGGACAAGCACCCCTCACTCTCGACCCACAGAGGCAGCAGGGTGCAGGGACAGCACAGAGCCAGGTGTGCACGGAAAGATGGGGGAGGGAGAGGACAGGGGTGGCGCAGGGAATGGGAGGCACAGAGCCAGAGGGACGCAGGGATCGAGGGGGAGCAGAGTGCAGGGGTGGGGTAGAGGCACAGCAAATGGGACACGGGGAACGGGAGGGGCAGAGGGATCGGGGGCTAGTGGCAGTGCAGGGAATGGGCAGCACAGAGCTGGGGGGCAGGGTACGGGGTGCAAGGTCAGCACAGAGCCAGAGTCACAGGGAAGAGGGAGAGCAGGGATCCAGGGTTCACGGTATGGGGCGCAGGGGCGGCATGGGGGAACAGGCGGCGCAGAGACAAGAGCAGTTGCAGCAAGCCGGGCGGTCAACAGAGAGCGGTCTCTCGCTGGCGTGGGGGCTGGGACCATGGCAGGACTGGAGCCGGCCAGGCTGGGCCATGCCACGCATTGCAGCCAGCTCCCGGGAACACGTGGCCAGAGCCAAGCTGCTGCAGTCCTTTAAAATCAGTGGGGCTGCATCACGCCAGTGTCCTGGAGTCTGCCCGTGTCCCGCCCTCTGGCTCGCGCCCCGCCTCCTCGCGCTGGAGATGCATGCAGGCAGCCTGGTGGCAAGAATCGCCGCATTTCCCCCTTCCCAGTGACGCTCTGCTCCTCCACCGGATTGGATGGGGCTGCGCCGCCCGTAGTACGGGCTTCGGCCAGCCTGTCACAGTGGCCCACCAGGCCAGTCCACCCCTGCACTCGCCAGCTGGTAAAATCTACTCGCCACAGGCGAGCAGGCAAGTGTATTTGTCGAGCCCTACTTATACATATGTCTGCAGAAGAGAAGAGTGACAGGGGGATTTGATAGCAGCCTTCAACTTCCTGAAGGGAGATTCCAAAGAGGATGGAGAAAGACTGTTCTGCTATCCGTCACTACTGTGAACAAGGAGCAATGGTCTCAAGTTACAGTGGGGGAGGTGTAGGTTGGATGTTAGGAAAAACTATTTCACTAAGAGGATGGTGAAGCACTGGAATGGGTTACCTAGGGAGGTGGTGGAATCTCCATCCCTAGAGGTTTAAGTCTTGGCTTGACAAAGCCCTGTCTGGGAGGACTGAGTTGGGATTGGTCCTGCCTTGGCCAGGAGACTGGACTTGATGACCTCCTGACGTCTCTTCCAACTCTATGATTTTATGAAGCCATAAGTACTCAATAAGAAAGAGAAAAATCAGGGTATCTGTAAAGAGAGTGGGAAGAAAGAGCTGGGTACTGCTAGCCTATCAAACTGATATTTATCAGTCAGATATAACTAAGCATATCAGTATATGAATGTTTAGAAGGATGATGTTTAATGAACACTAGAATAACAGTTTAATATAGCTGTTTATAATATAACAGACTAATTAAGTAAGAGAAAAAGGATGGTAAATATAGTTGTATTTCAGCGAGTTAAAGAAACTGAAGTAAAAAGCATTTTGCCTAAATCAGTTATAAAGTAGAATGAAAAAAAAAATCTAAACAGGTACTATGGATGTAAAAGATCAACTAGTTAACTAATAAGCCTCATCCCTAATGGGTTACGTTTACGAGTTCTAGTTAACTGGCAGCCCCACTCCAAGAGAGAAGATTTCACTGCGGACTCTGCAGTAAACAAAAAAAAAAAAAAAAACCACTTATTTAATCTTTATACTACAGAGCCTGCAGCTATGATTTTTAGCTGTTACACAGTTACATTTTTAAAAAACACATTTTTACATCCCTAAGAAGAACATTTAAAATTATTGGACAAATGTGATGTAAAACAGATTTGTCTTTTAATATGGCAATAGCCTATCAAATAGGGAAGTTTGATTATCAGAGTTTAATTGCATAATGTACAAGAAAAATCTAATGCTGCACTGTTAAATATTTCTCTGCAGTCTGTGCAATAATGATTTATACACTTGTGTGGCAGGGTAGCTCCGCCCCTCCCGGACACCGCGATCGCGGGGGAGAAGCTCACCCCCCGATGTGGCTTGGAGAGCCACCCGCTTTCCCCGAGCGGGGGGGGGGGGGGGGGGGGGCCGGCACGCTGGCCGGGTAACTAGCCGGGACTGGCGGAGAACGCCGCCAAAGGGCAGCGGGAGGAGGCGGGAGAATGGTTGTCACAGGAGGGCTGGCCTGGGGAGGGGCCGGAGGCCGACGAGGGCGGTGACATCATCTGCCTGCGCCGGGCAGGCAGTTTAAATGGGCGCAGAGGGCCGGCGATAAGGGGGGACGCTGAGGAGACGCATTCCCCCCGAGAGCCGGTGGTCGGATGCGGGTACTGGAGGCCCTGGACAGGCCCAGAGTGCGAGCCCAGGTGAGGCAATTGGACCTGGGGGAAGAAGTGGCCCAGGGCGAGGACGTGGACCCTGAGAGCAGGGGAGTTTAGGGGTCTCGACCCCCCCTGCTAGGCGGGGATTCTTTCCCTGACCTTAGGGCCCTGGGTCGGGGTCCGGAGCGAGGGCGGGCCCGGACCCCCTTCCCCCAACCACCGAGCTGAATCAAGTGAAATCGGTCACATCGAGTCATTATCGACTGGGGAAACTGAGGGGGGCGGACGTAACCCCTCCGCACAAGGGGTGAACCCCTACAACTTGTTAAACACTTCAGGATGTTTTTATCCACTTTGGCAGCTAAAGTTTCAGACTCTCTCACCTGAATTCACCTGAGCAGAAATCCATTTGATGATAGTTCAGAAAAACAGAAAGGTCTAAGTTTGGACCCAGAGAAGTCATGCACACACATCTCATATTTGTGCTTACCTGTACCCATTGTTCATCCCAGTATTCCTCAGATTGATACATCCCTTTTCCACTCTGTACATCGAGAGGAAGGAACATATTTTCACTCTTATTTAAGAACTGCGCTGGGAAATGCAGTGTACTAGGAACAGGACTCTCCTGTATACTCTTTCTAGTTTCTGACACAGCCTGAATGTTATCCTTGCTTTCTTCTAACTTAATGCTAGTCACATTCATAGTCATGTCACCCATCTGAATAATACTGCAGACATCCTGATAAAGAGGGGTATTCACCAAATTCTGAGCTTCAGGGCAAACTGCAGGAGTAGGACATACTGCACATGATTTTATATCATGCAATTGACCACTTGTTCCTGTACCAGGTGCAAGTCCGTACAGTTGATTGCTATCTACTGTTAGCAGTTCTTGTTGAATAGCATTGTAAGCCTGCTGTTGGGTATGGCTAGGCATTGTTAGTACAGTAACAGGTATTTTCTGCAGATAACCTTGATTTTTAATATAGTTGTCTTCTAATGATGTGTCAATTTTCCTTTTCTTCATAGGTTGGGAAACGTATGACAGTCTTCTTTCATGTTCATAGGCTGATGTTTTAAGTTGTGCTTCAGGGGAAGGCTGAGATGCTATCTGCAGTTGTACATGTTTGACCGGATGATTTTGCTGCATTTCTATTTCATAGCCTTGTTGAGACGGTGTATGGTACAACTGAACATGCTGCTTCTCCAGTGGACCACAGTAGCTTAGAGCTGGATGCTGGAGAGGAGATGTAACTGGATGCACCAATTCTAGCCAAGACCTTGCTACATCAGTGCTGCCCATGTATATGTAATGATTTCTTTGTGGGTATACCGATATTGGAGAATGCACACACTGCTTTACTTCTTCTAGCCCTTGACTACTTAAAGAATCTAGAAATACTTTCATGTGAGGTTGAGGTACTGAATTGGCATTCATACTTTGGTGATCTTCATAGTGAATGGAATGATGCATCCTTTTGAGAACTGAAAAAACACAGATAGTGTATGGTTAGAACAACTGTAGAAGAGCAGAAAGCAACATTGCTTGACGCTCACCCAAACTATTTAGAATCGCTCTTCATTCAATATAGATAATTATAGTTCACATCATTATGAGCATTACTACATATTTGAACTACCTATTTAAGTTGTTCTAAAGAAGCACAAGTCACAAACTCCTCAGACCCCTGAAAGAATGACAGCCTGGCTGTGATTAGCTACCTTCCTATGCATAATGCTCCCTAGAAGCATTTTCTGCTTTATATTTGTGTAAGCAGAAAACAAATGAACTTATTTACTGGCTGATCGCCATATGGACATCTGCATAGAACCACAGTGAAATCAATAGAGGTTTATATGCATGGAGCTCATTGCAGGATCGATGCCTTAATTTTCAATTTTTCTACTACAAAGAAAGTAGTCTAGAAAATAGTTTATAAGTTCCTCTTTATACACCAGAGTAACAATAAGAGGACACAAACATTGCTGTGTTGATACTGCTCTATTCAGTTCTAATTAGTTAAGTGTCATGAAATAATGTCTCAGAGGGGTAGCTGGGTTAGTCCGTAATTTTATACATGAGCAGTCCTGTGGCATCTTAGAGACTAACAAATATATCAGGAGTTTTTGTGGGTAAAACCATGAAAGAGAATGGTTGGATAATACTTGTATGTGTTATATGGACAAATGGAAAAAACTTTAGTTGCAAGACTGGTAATATATGCTTTATCACTGCCTACTCATAAGTCTCAACGTTATTCTGGTGTGACCCTCTCTAAATTATGGTACTGTTCAGTCACCATGCCCACCAGCTCTTTAATTATGTACAGCAAAAAAGAAACAAGCTATAATTTAGACCCACTCAACAGTGGATAGACCAAGTCCCATTAACTAATTTTATACTGTCCAACCAAAGAAGCTTTCAGCAGCAACCTTGTTTAGTTAGTGTCAACCTGTTTTCCAAGCAAGGACCTAAAGATTAAAGGCTACCTATATCATTATAATTTCTTTATGCATCTGATATATGCAATGAATTACCAGACAGTTAATCCTAAAACAGGCTTTAATAAAATGTAACTGTTTTACACAAGCTATTGAGATATTTATGTACAAAATGACTCCCTGAAAACTAAAATTGACTTTGACCTTGAGAGAGGCAAAGTGGGTGAGATAATATCTTTTAATCGCATCAACTTCTGTTGGAGAAAGACCCAAACTTTGGAGCCACACCGAGCATAACTGTTGTTCAAGTGCTTGCTCATGTCCATTCCAAGTAAGTGTGTGCATGCAATGTGGAAAGCTTTTCCCTTAGCAGTACCCATTTGGTCAGCTGCGGAACATCCTGGAATCACGCTTTCAGGATGGTGTACATATGTTCCTGGCAACCTGCCATCTTTTCAGTTACTTCTTGCCAGAGTACTTCAAAAGAGTAGCAGGTGAGTGGGTCTTGGAATGGACATGAGCAACAAATCTCAAAGAGTAAGTTAGAAGAATGTAAGTAACCATTTTTTTCTTTGAGTGTTTGCTCATGCTGATTCCAAGTAGGTGATTCCCAAGCATCTCCTAGGCAGAGGTATTGACGTTCAACAGATCACACTACAGCATCACTCTGCCAAAAGTTGCATCATCTCTGGCTTGCTAGGTAATGGCGTAGAGCGATGTATAGGTATGGATCAATGGCCACATTGCTACCCTGCATGTCTTGGATGGAGACCGGTCAAGAATGATGCTAAGGATGCTTGCACTGTTCTGGAGTGTGCCACCAGTGCAATAGCAAGTATCTTTGCCAGGTTGTGGCATGCCCTAATATAGGCTGTGATCCATGAGAAGATTCTTTGGGACAACACTGGGAGCCCCCTTCATTCACCCCACAGTTGCAATGAAGAGTTGAGTTGATTTCCAAAAAAACAGCTGTGCTCATTCAATGTAAAAAGCCAATGCTCGTCACATGCAGGGACTGGAGCATTTGTTCCTGGTTGCAAGCATAAGGCTTAGAGAAGAACACTGGAAAGAAAAATATGCCCTCGTTCTCATGACTATCAAAACTGTGACTGCAAAAACTATCTTTGTGAAAAAGCTAGATGTGGCTGCATCTGTACCTTGTCCTTATAAAAAAAAATAGTACAGTAAGACTTAAAAGTCAAGGCTTTAAGCTCAGGCACCCACCTGACTGAAGTTATAGCCACCTAAAATGCTTTATTTCCAGGAAAGGTAGATGAGAGCAAATAGCTAGGGGCTCAAACAGAGGGCCCCTCAGCTTTGACAGCATCAGGTTGAGATGCCATGGCGAAACTGGCTGTCTTACTTGAGGGAACAATTGATTTAGTCCTTTGAGGGAATGGCCACCCATGGACTAAGTGAAAATCAACCAGCTGGTTCAACTGGGCTAGAAAGCCAAGATGGCAGACAGGTGCATCTTTACTGATGACACTAATAGGCTTTGCTGTTTCAAGTGTAATAAATAGTCCATCATGAAGGGAACCAATGTTTAAAGGTTGAATGTTCTTCTACAATGATGAAATAGAGACTCTCTTCCACTTAGCAAAATAAGTGGTTCTAGTGGATGGTTTTCTGCTGCTCAAGAGAATCTCCATAACAGAGACTGAGCACAAGAGCTCTTAAGGGGACAGCCACAGAATTTCCATGCTGTGAGGGGAGGTGGCCAATGCCCTGAGTAATCAAGTCTGGGAGGGAGCGAAGGTGGGGTTCTAGGTGTAACCAACAACAGATCTAGAAGCATGGTGAACAAGTGTTGACATGGCCTCACTGGTGCGATCAACATCACGGATGCTCCCTCCTGTCAGACCTTCAGCAATATCTTGTGTACAAGCAGGCAAGGTGGAAATGCCTACATCAGGTGTCTCTTCCAAGGGAGAAGAAAGGCATCGGCAAGCAAGCCCGAGCTGTAATTTAGGAAGGAACAGAACTGCAGACATTTCTTGTTATGCCATGTTATGACAGTCTGTATGAGCAAAGCCCCACCCTTGAAAAGTGTCAATCATGACATCCAGGTGGAGGAACCACTCCTGGTTATGAAAGGGCCTGGTGAGACGATTGGCCAATTTATTCTGAGTAGGCAATACAGAAGTCCTACAGCTCGAGGACTTCCTGTCACATGCTAGAAGAGCAAGCACCACTCAGATTATCTAGAATTCACAACTGTGTTGTCAGTCAATGACAATACACATCACCCTCCTAGCTCAGCTTGAAATATCTGGCAAGCAAGGCAAACTGCCCTTAGCTCCCAGACACTGATGTTCAGTGAAATTTCTGCCTGGAACCTGATACCTTGAATCCCAAGTTTTCTTAGTTGCAAGCCTCATCTCATCTCTGACACATCTGTGGCTAGAGGCAATCAGAGTTAGAGCCTGGAGGACACTTCCATGCATGCATTTGTGGGATGAACCATCACAAAAGAGTCTCTAACTGTAGGTGTAAGTAGGACTACCTTGTCTAGACAGGCTTGGTTTGGACTGTATACAGAGGCCAGCCACGCTTTAAGGCAGAAGTGGGAAACCTTTTTGGGATTGGGGTCATTCACCCACAGAAAAATCAGCTGGGGGCCACACACAAGTGAGAAGCAAAAAAAAACAACCCCCCCCCCCCCACCCCCACTGATGTGGCCCCTGACTGAGAAGGAGAAGACATTCCCGGAGAAGACATTCCCCCATATTCTCCTTGCCAGAGCCAGGGAAGGGGGAAGAGGTCAGTAGATTTTGCGTGTTCCAGCTCTGCAGGATGACAGGGGGAGGGGAAAGAGAAGGCTGGACTCCCCAGTGCTGAGAAGGGAGCCACATCCAGCTTTAAGGGGTCAGAGCTACAGCCTCGTATCCTGTAATCCATACAAGCAGTCATATGGCCAAGCAGCTTTGGACAATTCTGTACTGTAGCAGTGGGATATCGTAAGTCTTCTACAATGGTGCCATGGCCAGAAAGTGCTTTTCCTCTGAACTCTGGAGGGACCTCCTCTACCAAGCATTCACACCTATCCACAAGGAGTTGCCCAAGAGAAGGAACAGAATGGGAAAGAATATCCCAATTCCACCACGTTCAAGTTCCATTGGTATGAGGTGATTTGTGACTATGCATGGTAGAAACAGGATATGCAATTAACCATGTGGAAGGAGAGGAAAGGAAGGATCTGGTCTAGTGTGTCATCCCAGGGTGCACTCAAAAGTTTTGCTTACAGGCTGAGGATTGAGGAGCTCTCCACCTGTTATTCCTGCATACAATGATCAGGGTAGAAGTAGTGAGATCTATGCTGTGACTTAAGCTCCTTTGAGTGGCTGGTGTATGCCCCTCCAGAGACTTCAATGCTGCCTGAAAATCTTTGAGGCTGTAAAGCTTAGTCTGTTTGTTGAGTAAAGCCATGATCTAGGACTTTCCCTTTGATAGTGCATCTGCTGAATCTCGTAAGAGTCCTATAGTCATGAGCTCATTTCTCATTGCTATAGCTGTAGACATAGATTGGGTTGGAAGTCAGCAGAATCCAGAGAGGCCTGCAAGGAGGTTTTTTGCAATGACCTTGCCTTCTTTGAGAATGGCCACAAACTCTGATTGAGTCAAATGGAAGCAATTCCTTGGAACAGTGAGTTCCAGGAATTAAAGCTGTAGAGGCTGAGGTCTGCCTGTTAGTTGGCAATGCAAAGCTGGAGCCCCTCAGAGGAATACACCTTCCTGCCAAAGAGATGAAGCTTGTCTCTTCAGACTTGGGAGTCAATCTCAGTTGCCTCTTGCCTCTCCTACTCAGTCACAGCAACCAATATGCCCAGCTGAGGGTGCATGAAGGAGTATCCATACCCTTTTCAAGGCACAAAGAACTTCCCCTCCACCCTTTTGACATGAGGGGAAAGAGAAGTGGGCATTTGCTAGTGTTTTGAATGGCCTTAATGAGAGGCAAAACTAAACTCACAGGACCTTCAGGCCCCAGAATGTCAACCATAGGGCCAGTCTCCTTTGACATCTCTGCCTCCATGCCCAAATTCTGAGCAACTTGTGTTGGGCTCATTTGTTCATGGTCAGCTGTGTGGCAGATGTGCCTGCCATTACTTCACTGGGGGAGGATGAGGAGGATGCCCCTGGAGGCACTGGGTCCTCCGGTCCCTCCAGCTCACAGCACTCAACCTGCACTGATGCACCCAGCATGATGCCAGTAGCACTGGCTGTCAGACAGCATTCCCTGTAAGCTATGAATGTGTGCAGACACTCAAGAGATTTAAATGCTGCCCAGCTGATTAGGAAAGAACCCACAGCAAGGTTTTTTGCTTCTGCTGCTGCTGCACATTCACACATGTGTTTGTGCCCGAAAAAATTGTATTCCACACATGGATGGAAAAAAATCCGCACATGGATTGAACAGATTTAGCAGCAACATTGCTTCTGGCCCCAGGCTGGCCTCAGTGCCAGTCACTGTTGCAGCCTCTGTGCTGACCTGGACACCAATCTCCGGGCCTCACAGAGGTTCCCATGCTACAGATCATGACAAAAAGGGTCATGCCTCCAATATGACTGATAGCAATTTTGATCTCAGTCCTCAGGCTTAGTGGTAAGCCCACAGGGTCCAGAAGAGCCACTGAGACAGCTCCTGCCACAATCATATGCAATCGCCACCCTCCTGTCTCGATTGGTACCGAGAGCAGTGCCAAGAGTGGTGCCAGTTTTGCCTACAGGCTTACCATTCCACCTCTGTGTCTGACAATGATCCTAACCATGGTGACAAAGTCCATGCAGAGAGCACCAGTGCCAGGGAATGGTGCTGAGGTGAGGGCAAACAGTGCTGCATCACAGCCGGCTTGCCCTTGGAAGGTGCTTCTTTGTAATCCTGAAGCCAATGCAGGGGACTGCTCTGTAGTGGCTATAAGGTTCCCTGGCCTCAAAGGTGCCCATGGTGGAAGCAAAGTCCAATTCTTCCACCTGACACACTCACATGAAAACCGGGCTCAATCGATCTCCCCGTGAGGCTGGAGTCGACAGTGCCACCTTAGATCTGGAACAGGGTGTCATGGGGGAGGAAGCACCCTGCTAGTGCCTCCTTGCTCCACTGCTCTAGTGGGACAGCCGTCTCTATTGGTTGTCTTCTTGCGAGGCACTGGCAAATGGAAGTGGTGCTAGGCATTGCACTGGAGGAGATCTTCAGTACCAGGCAATGGCCCAGTACCAGTGGCAATGCCAAGGGTCTTTGTAGCTAGAGTACTTTCTCAGTGCTACAGCCTGTCTTACAGAGGCTGGTGTGCTGCTCACTGAAGTGCAGGGTTTTGGTTCATATGCTGCTTGTGCTGGCATGACTACAAGGATCAATTTTAGCCAAAAGTTCATTTCCTTTTTGGTTCTTGGGCGAAAGCTTCAACAAATTTTGCACTCAAGTCTGATGGGCTTCCTCCAAACACTTTAAAGAAGTCATGGAGGTCTCCTCTTGGCATAGGCTTCTGACAGAACCCAAATTATTTGAACTCCTGAAACCGACACACACCCCAGACCCTAACAGGGCAAGAACATGGTGGAGGAGGAGGAAACTCCCAATTGAAACAACTACTGAAATTCAACTAATTCTAAATTCTTTACTTACAGATACGAGAGAAAGGCCACTAGGGGATCACTTGCAGTAGCAAGAGAAGAGAACAGGCTCCAAGAATAGTCAGTGGCAGTAAGAAGGAACTGAACAGGCAGCTGGTTGGCAAGTACCTACATTAGGTCTCCAGGGGGCTCCACAGCTGACACAGTGGGTACCGCTAGGAGAAAAATCTTCCAAAGGCAGTGCATGCAGCATGCACAAACCCACTTGGACCCAACATGAGCAAGCTCTCAAATAACTGCTTTTATTTTTTATATAATTTTCACCATGACTGACACTATTTCTGCCCTGAAGTTGTCATTTTGTAGGAACTCTCCCAATCTTTCTTCCCCCTCAACCCCCATCCCCAACTTGTCAAGAAGTAAAAATACATGTACTTAAATCTGAGACCAAAAGAAATCTCTTCTCTGCTAATTCTATTGCCTCTGAAGTTTAGCATTCAATTGTTATACCATACTACAGCCATCCCTATCCGTGCTGGTGCCCTACACAGCTCAGCACCATCCCCGTCCCCCCAACCCTATAGGGGAGGGCCTGTGAGACTGTTGGAAGCAACGGATTGCCAACTCGACTGGACACAGTTAGCTGAACCAGCGGGAGGGGTGGATGGCGGGGGGGAGAGGAAGGGTTGGGAAATGGGGACCACCAGCACTGAAGCCACGGGCGAGTGAGAGGCCCACGCTGCGGCCAGAGGATGGGGCCAGTGGAGCAGCACTGCCCGCTGTTGCTTAATGTCCCATCCCTAGGCATACACAGCATAGGGCGCCAGAGGTAGCAGGCCCAGGGCCGACTTATCCATTAGGCACAGTGCCTAGGGCCCACGATACTTTTAGGGACCCACGAAAATGTTTTAATTTCTTTTAAAATCAGAAGAAAAAAAATGAACTTTTAGGGTTGAAGAAAATGTTTTAATTTTTTTCCTCACATCAGAAAAAAATGAAACCTTTAGGGCCCACGAAAATCTATTAAATTTTGCCTAAAACAGAAAAAAATAAAATGAAGCATTTAAAAAGTTAACAAAAATAATTGTTAATATTTTTTTATGGAGGAAGGGGCCCACGAAGGCAAAAGTGCCTAGGGCCCACGAAAGTCATAATGCGGCCCTGAGCAGGGCCTTATACAGCGGCATATGCCTGAGGCCTGTCCTGACACGCTAAAATACATTCTCACACGAGATGATTTTTCTCCTCCTCAGGGCACACTGACAGCGGCTGTTACCTGTACATCACAGAGCAGCACGGAGGCTGAAGCACCCCCTGGCTTGAAGCGTCCCCATCACATACAGGGCTTACAGGCTGGCTCAATGGCGCGCTGCACCCGCGCAACGCAAATTGCTCCAGCCCCCTCCCGCCCCGCGGCTCAGCTTTGCCACTGGAAGAGCAGCCCAAGGTCCGGGACCTGTTCGCACTGCGAGCGCATCGAAGGCCTTTCAGACCCCCCCGGGCACTGTCTCGGGCCCGGCACAAAAGCGGTGGCTGAGCCCCCAGCACGCCCCCCAGCCGGGCTCAGCTCTGCGCAGCCCTCGCGCGCCTGGCAGGAGGGACGCGAAGAGAGTCACACGGAGGACAAAGGGCGGGTGCGTGGAGGGAGCCTGACGAGGAGCTGGGTGGGGGTGGGCGACGACAGGCGGAGGAGCGCGAGCGACCGGGGTGGAGCTGCTGGCCCCCACTACCAAGCTCCCGGGCACGTTACCTCTGGGGCAGGGGGCTCCGCGGCACCAGCCTCCCCGAGCCGCCCACGCCGGGGTGTGTCTCGCCGAGGCAGCCGCCCCCTCACGCACCCTGCAGCACGCCTGGCGAAGGAGCTCTCCAGCTCCAGCTCCTCCTCCTGCTGCTGCTGCGGCCGACGCAAGCCACCGGGAGAGAGCGCTCCGCCCCGCAGCAGCGCGGGCCCGGGTGCAGGTGAGCTCGCGTGCGCCACAAGGCGCTTCCTAGGAAGCGGCTGCCTCCAGCTGAGATGCGCGTGCCTCGGGCGGGGCTGCAAGTCTGTGGGGAGTGGGGGTGGCTGCAGCCGGCAGTGCATGCAGGTGTGCGAGTGGGTGCGCCAGCCTCAGACAGGGAGTACACGCAGGTGTGCGTGCCTCGGGCCCATGAGTAAAGAAGTTCTGTTCTTCTTTGCCTGGGATTTTGCTCATTAGATGTCGCTCTTATTCTCTTCGTAAAATCTCCACCTTTTCAGAACAGATCGCCCTGCCTCGTTGTTATCACGCATCCCAGCTGGTGCCACTCTTAAAATGGAGTGCAGCTGAGCCCTTGGGTGCCACAAGGAGCAGGCAGACGACTGCTAGCTAGCTCCGCCCTACTGGCCTTTGAGGCATCTGTGGGAAGAATCATTGTGACTGCCTGCGTTGTGCAGCCAAAGTGTGATCCACATCTGCCTTAATCTTGTGTTGTCTGTAACAAAGAGGAGTACTATAGGTTCAAAAAAGCAACGTGGCAGGCAGCCTAGACACTCCAGCCAAAATGGAACACTGCACACTAAAACCTTTAGTCCTTAAGAGTCTTATTCTCACATGAAAATTGAAGAAGCTGTGATATACTCCTTTTGTATATAAAAAAAATCAGACTGTCCAATAGGACAGCTGTTTAAAGCAGGGACTGAGGGATGGAGGGAGAATGGACAATTCTCATCAAACACATGTTTTTTCCAAGTTATGCACAATTCAGGGGTTTTAATTTTTAGGCTCATGGGGTTTTAGAACGAAAGGGCTAAAGAGAGTTAACCTTTATCTGTAGTATGGGCACCTGCAGGTGCACACACACACACACCCTCTCTCTCTTCTCCCCCATTTCCCCAGCATAAATGGTAGAGATTAAAATGCTTCATGGTCACTGGCCTACCCAGTGTAAAAAATGCTGCCATTCTGCTGGGAAATGTTTGAACTACATTTTTTTCTGTGTTCTGAATTCTGTCTGTGCTGACTTGTATTTTATTTCACGGAAGCCAGAAAGGAGATTTTTCTCCCTCCTTCTGTCCTCTTCCCTTGGTCCAGTTAGCCACAGTGTAGAACATAGCAGAAGCACAGACAGCTGACATTTCCTCTGAGGGCTTGGCAACTTTTCAGGAACCCAAAAGCTGTGTGTGTGTGTGTGTGTGTGTGATGATGATGATGATGGTGATGATGACTTCTTCACAATAGTACTTCGAGGGCCACAACCAGGGTGGTGCAAGCAGGGCAGGCACCCCAAGTGAGATGTCTCAGAGTTGGAAAAAAATGAGGTTGCATAGAGTGGCTCACATGTCCCTCCAGATTTCTGCCTTCCATTTAGCACAGAGCCATTTCAAACTGAAGAAGGGGAGTCCACACACACCATTGTTTGAAAACTGTCATCTTCTGCCAGGACCTAGTGGTTCGGAAGCTGGGAGGAGGAGCGGCTCAGAACCCTGACTGTGCTATAGGAGCTGGGGCACAGGCCAGCTGCCTGGCAGCCCTCCCTGCCCTGTTCTTCAAGCTGGACCATCATTGAGAGCCCACCTGCCAGAGTTTTGTCCTGTAGGCAGCTAAGCTCTGTGAGTAGGATCTGGCTTCGGGTGATGGCACCAATTGGTGCCAGGCTCCTTCATGAAAGAGGCAAGAGCACATTAGAGGCTTAGCTCACAGGAGTGCCACCCGCCCTTCCTGAGGAACACATACCCATGCACAAGCACTTTGCTTAGGGAGCAGGGAAAGGAGGATTGGCAGTCAGTCAGTCCATGCCCTGGCTCCCAGAGGGAACAGAATCAGGGCTCCCACCAGCTTCCAATCTGCCAACTTCTGGCAGGAGGTGACAGTTTTGTGCTAAATGAAAGGCAGAAATCTGGAGAAATGTGACTCCATGTGCCTCCCCCCCCCATGTTTCCGGTAGGGGGTGAAAATATGCAAATTAGCATCCACAACATAGTCTGTTAGATGCTGTTTGACATTTTAGCAACAGAATGATTGAAACACCAAAAGCAAAGAAGAAAAAGTTTGGATAACAACAACAACAAAGAATAGAAGCTACTAAACAAGAAGGCTACGTCTACACTGGCCCCTTCTTTGGAAGGGCCATGCTAATTTTGAACTTGGAATAGGGAAATCCGCGGGGGATTTAAATATCCCCCGCGGGATTTAAATAAACATGGCCGCCGCTTTTTTTCCGGCTTGGGGAAAATCCCCCGCGGATTTCCCTATTCCCAAGTTCAAAATTAGCATGCCCCTTCCAAAGAAGGGGCCAGTGTAGACGTAGCCGAATTGCTTTAGGTGCAGGTAATGTTAGTTCATTCCATATAACATTCATAGCTTTTTAATTTTCAAAGCATAACACAAAATTAATGTCTCCCTGAAGTATGTGCAAACTGAACAGCTCTGTTTTTTCACTTACTTTGAAAGTGGGAACTGCAAGCTCTTTTTTATACACACACAACTGGGATGAAATTCCTTATTCTGTGAATAATTCTGCATCATGTTCTGTAGTGACCTTTTATAGCAGTATCCCACAGATTAACCTCAGACGCCTATAGAGATATTAGACCTCGTCCTTTGCATAGTGTCATTTAATTACAGACCTTAATGAATGTACTTAATAAAATGACTAAAAAGAAGAAATTTAAAGAAATGAAAAATGAACTCATTACAGGCAGGTAAATATAATGTCTTGTGAATTATTGCAATCTTTATCCAGTTTATCTTACAGATTTGTATGAAAACACATTGAGTCCAAGGTCAGTAAAGTTTGGTCTAGATTGGGGTGGGCAAAAGGGCCTCCACAGGCTGGATCCGGCCCTCCAAGCAGGTTGATGTGGCCCGCAGAGGTCCTGCCACTCCCCCACACCCACACCAATCAGGGCCTAGGGATAGAGGAGCATGCGGTATTTAGACTCTAAGCAGTTGACTCTAAGCACCATGCACCGGAGAGCAGGCAGTGAGAGACTTAATGCTCCGCCAGTCCCCAGGACAATCAGTCCTGATTGGCCTGGGGGTGGGGGGAGCGTATGAAGTCTCCTACCGCCCTGCAAGGAGCTCAACACTTAGAGTCAACCGCCAGCTGCTGCTCAGATGGTGGGTGACTCTAAGCACGGCGCTCCATTGCAGAGTGGGGCAGACTTTGCATGCTCCCCCGCCCACAGGCCCTGATTGACAAAGTGTGTGAAGTCTCCCACTGCCAGTGGCACCTAGAGGGAACGGCCAGCTGTTCAGAACAGCTGGCGGTTCTCTCTGGGAGCTGGCTGGGGCAAAGACTTCACGCACTCCTCCACCCACAGACCAATCAGGGTCTGTGGGCGGGGAAGTCCTTCTGTCTGAGGCCACGCCTCTTCCTGGGTGGCTTAGGGCCACTTCAAAAATCCACTTCAAAAATTTCTGAAGTGATCCCCGGTCCAAAATTATTGCCCACCCTTGGACTAGATTCAAACTCATAAGACAATCTTCATTGTCTTCTGTTTTCATTTATATTTTAAAATACATACAGTTTGTTTGTGTTTGTTATTAAAGCATTTATAAATCGTTTTCATGGTTTTCCATTTTGCTTTTTGCTCATATGACCTAATGTTTTCACCCTCGGAGGCTGTGTCTAGACTACACCTCTCTGTCGACAGAGAGATGTAGATTAGGCACGTCGAAACTGCTAATGAAGCAGGGATTTAAATATCCTGCACTTCATTAGCATAAACATGGCCACCGCCCTTTTTTGAAACGGAGCTTTTTAAAAAAAAAACGGCAGTCTAAACGCGGATCTGTCATAAATAAACCCTTTTTCGACAGGTTTACGGGATCAGTCAAGAAAGAGTTTATTTTCGACAGATCTGTGTCTAGACTGCTGGGTTTTTTTTTGAAAAAGCTCCATTTCAAAAAAAGGAGGTGGCCATGTTTATGATAATGAAGTGCAGGATATTTAAATCCCTGCTTCATTAGCGTTTCAACGTGCCTAATCTACATCAATTCATAGGATGCTAGGAATTATTAGGAAAGGGATAGAAAATAAGACCCAGAATATCTTACTGCCCCTGTATAAAACTATGGTACGCCCACATCTTGAATACTGTGTACAGATGTGGTCTCCTCACCTCAAAAAAGATATTTTGGCCTTGGAAAGGGTTCAGAAAAGGGCAACTAAAGTGATTAGGAGTTTGGAATGGGTCCCATATGAGGAGAGGTTAAAGCGACTGGGACTTTTCAGTTTAGAAAAGAGGAGACTGAGGGGGGATATGATAGAGGTCTATAAAATCATGAGTGGTGTGGAGAGGGCTGATAAAGAAAAGTTATTTATTAGTTCCCATAATAGAAGAACTAGAGGACACCAAATGAAATTAATGGGTAGCAGGTTTAAAACTAATAAAAGAAAGTTCTTCTTCACACAGCGTGTAGTCAACCTGTGGAACTCCTTGCCAGAGGAGGCTGTGAAGGCTAGGACTATAATAGAGTTTAAAGAGAAGCTGAATAAATTCATGGAGGTTAGGTCCATAAAAGGCTATTAGCCAGGGGATAAAATGGTGTCCTTGGCCTCTCTTTGTCAGAGGCTGGAGAGGGATGGCAGGAGACAAATCGCTTGATCATTGTCTTCGGTCCACCCTCTCTGGGGCACCTGGTGCTGGCCACTGTCGGTAGACAGGATACTGGGCTAGATGGACCTTTGGTTTGACCCAGTACGGCCGTTCTTATGTTCTTATGTCGACAGAGAGGTGTAGTATAGACGTAGCCTCACTGCATAGTCACAGAATCCAGTCCATAGGCTGGATGGGCCACTATATTCCACACCCTAATGACATAAAAAGCTAAGTATTGGGTACTTACAGACCACTCTATTAGCCTCATTATATTAGCACCAACACTCTAATTGACATTTTTTTCCCTTTTGTTTACTCCCCCATACCCTCTCTTTTTCTATTTATTTGTGCCCTGAATCTCTTACTCCATTCACCTGGAGAAGTGGGTTGTGCCCACGAAAGCTCATGATACCATCTACATTTTTTTATTAGTCTCTAAGGTGCTGCAGGACCTTTTGTTGTTTTAAAGTTTTTACATTCAGAATGTAGCTGTATTCAGCTAACATAGATGAATCATAATATTTCAAATATGGCTTGGCCCTTTGTTTACCGCCAGCCAATATGTGATCGAAGATAGTTCAGTGAAAGCCGTGACTGAACTGCATTTTAATATGGTTTTCAGAATGGCTCTCTTCCTTGTACTAATGAAGCCTTATACATTTTATTCAGAGTACTACTAGAAATCAGCCTCTTCTATTGTGGATATATATATTTTTTTAAACTGAAAAAAACACTTGAGTGCTGTTTTAGTGCTTTTTCCATCTTCTCTTCTGTTGCAGCCCCAGTGCAACAAGTTTACCTCCATTTCCTACAAAATAAAATTACATTTGTGATGTTAATGTGATTATGTTCTGTAAATGTTGATTTTAGCATATTCCATGGCTCCTAATGTTGAAAAAATTACTCCTTTCCCCCATTTCAGTTATATGACTTCTGCGTTTGCCTCATTGTTGAAAGAGCATAGCAAGGAATGGTTTACAGTCTTTGGGTCTTATACTGCAGTCCTTATACTCAGACAAATCCCAAATGAAATCAGTTGGAGTGAAAGGGGGAAGTCACCTGACCAAGAACTGCAAAACAAGCCTCTTTGAAGCATTATATAACATAACATTAAGTCCAGTCCTAGAATCATACATGTGAATATTCCCAGTGAATAAGAGATCATTCCTGCAAGATGCTGAGCACTCTTCTCAGATTTACTTTAAGCATGTGAATAGTTCTGTTGATGTCACTGATTTTTGAACTGGACCCTGAAATGAAAAGGAATAAAGTGAAGAGACATGTGTTATAAATGCCACAACTTGATTTTCATATCTTTTTGTACAACTTTTTGTACAGTTCAGAAATTATGGATACCAGACAATTGAGAGACTGCCTCACTGTAAAGTTACACTTTTAGCTGGAAGTGTAATTTCAGGCTTGAGGAAATAATACCTGTACTAGTGTTTATCACAATCACACTAGCATTCTAAAAATAGAAGTATAGTTGTAAAGGTATAAGCCACAGAGGAAGGTAGCCTAGTGTCTCAGGTGGAGGCAGCTAGCCCTTCACACCACTGTGGATACACTTCTTCTTTTAGCACACTAGCTCAACGAGAACTCTCTCAGGGATTGTCTGTACTACAGAGAAGATTGACCCTCCAGAGGTCAATCTTCTAGCATTCAGTTTAGCACGTCTAGGCTACGTCTACACTGGCCCCTTTTCCGGAAGGGGCATGTAAATTTCACTAGTCGTCGTAGGGAAATCCGCGGGGGATTTAAATATCCCCCGCGGCATTTAAATAAAAATGTCCGCCGCTTTTTTCCGGCTTTTAAAAAAGCCGGAAAAGAGCGTCTACACTGGCCCCGATCCTCCGGAAAAAGTGCCCTTTTCCGGAGGGTCTTATTCCTACTTTGAATTCCTACTTTGAAGTAGGAATAAGACCCTCCAGAAAAGGGCACTTTTTCCGGAGGATCGGGGCCAGTGTAGACGCTCTTTTCCGGCTTTTTTAAAAGCCGGAAAAAAGCGGCGGACATTTTTATTTAAATGCCGCGGGGGATATTTAAATCCCCCGCGGATTTCCCTACGACGACTAGTGAAATTTACATGCCCCTTCCGGAAAAGGGGCCAGTGTAGACGTAGCCCTAGTGTAGATCCTCAAATCAAATGCCGAGGGCAACCTCCACCGGCATCCTCTACGCCTCATTCTGTGAGAAGTAAGTGAAGCTGCCGGGAGCGTGTAGACCAGATCTCAGGTATATGTCATTGAGTTGGATATTACACCTCCAGCTTGAATGTGAGACTTACCCTATAGGGGATTAATGATGAATAAAAGTATTAACAAAAGCAGTAAGTTCAATTAATTGATTCTAGAGAATGGGAACAGCAGAAATTAAAAAGAAAAATGTCATTAGTCTCTCTTTTTTGTCCAATAACATTTTATTCTAAAAATTCATTTTAAAAATCTAGAAGGGATTCAGAATATCCATTTTTCTACCTACTCTTTTCCAACCACTATGCATTGTTTGGCATTGTTTGTATATGTTGTTTGATTCAGTTTTGTTAATGCTGCTCCTGTGCTTTAGACTCAAGAAAATAAATGATAAAGGTCCAGAAACTGATGATACTGATTAAGACCCACTTATGCAGTGGAAAGACATTCAATGACTTCAGTGGGCTTTGGATCACGAGCTAATCCAGGGGTAGTCAACAGGCAGTCAATCCCTAAAGGTTTCTTACTTTCTTCTTTCCTATATGGGGTTACCCTCAGTCCTTAATGCTGGGGAGGGAGCTTCCCTTTCTTGAATTCACTGGTCTTTCAAATCCCAGCAACAACCCTCCAAATTCCAGTTCTTTCTCCTTCCTCATTTCTTCCTATCTCTAGAAGCAGAAGGGTTTTATTAGGGTCCTGACAGGGCCTTAATTGGCTACGGGTCCTTCAAATAGCCTGTAGTAGGCTTCTCTAGTATACAGGGAACCACACCTTAATTAGCCTAGGATTGCTATATCTCCTCTCAAGCACTCTCCCACTGTTCCCTAGTCTTGCAATGTTTCATTTACTATATATTTAGAGAGGTGTGTGTGTTCAAGAACTTCTAAATGGTAAGAGCTAGGACCATCACATTTGGTATATAGTTTCCTCTCATCATAATTTAAAGCAAGGTAAATGGAATGTTCCTGGAATGGTATTACGTCTCATAAAGTTGAAAGGGAGGCGTCTGCTAGTAGGGACAGTTATACTGTATAATGACCACAGGGGGGCAGCAAGGGGCCAGAGATGGGGATTGGGATAGCTATAAACCCATTGGGGTATCAGGGAGCAAAAGTGGAGAAAGGGACAGATATCTACTATATATTTGAGAGAGTTTCTCTGTTTGTGTGTTTCTGTCCCCCAGCAAGGCGATATGTACCCCTCCCCTGGCTGTGCCTGCTGCAGCAACTACGGACAGGCACTTCTCACTTGGCCCCAAACTGCTGTGGTGACAGAGGTCTGGGGTTGTCCTCTTTCCCCAGAGCAGCCTGCATAATGAATCCCTCATCCTCAGCCCCACTGCAGAGCAATGATTTAAATGAAGAAAAATAAAAATTATTTCCATTAAGGACCTGAGCAATGATGGGTAAATCCTCTAATAATATAATAAAAAAAAGGCACAACCATATTCTTCATAAAGTTTATTGTCTCTGAAATTTATATTTTTCTCCTCTGAATGCCTTTACATAATAATCATGTATCACATAATATCAATAATCTCTATCCTGCTTAATCCAAGTACTACAGATTTTATGTAAAATGTATAATAGCTGTATTTCTGGTTGATATATTAAATTTCATAATGTGTTAACACCTAAGTTGGTCCATTCCCACAGATTGACTAAGACAGGTAGTTAAGCATTTCTTCCACCTCAGTGACAACATTTGCGTCAGCAATGACTCAGGAGACAGATGTCTCCCTGTTTACAGTCACATAGGAATGTATTGCCCATATTTTGCAGCACTTCTGACTAAAAAAACCCATTGCATTAAAATAAACCAGAGCACCTGTTTCACCTCCCATTGATGCTAGTTTTATACCTATGTAACACCAATGATTTCAGTAGAATTCTTCCTGATTTATATTAGCTGAAATGTGAGGTGAATTTAGAGGCATCATTTCTTTCTTAAGCTAATTTATTATAGCTGTGTTGCAGATGTAATCACATTGGCTGTTAAAGGACTGGTTTCTATTACATAATTTGTTTGATAATATTTCTAATGTAATTTTATCTCACTGATAAAAATATGTAATAATTTATAAAAAAAAATTGTCATTCAGGTAAGAAAATATATTGTTCCCTTCTGTTTGGTTGCCTTTCAAAATGGGCATAGCTACACAACAGTGACTATAGTGAATCACTAGAGAGGTCAGATTTAACTTGTGTTTGATAGGCTTTTAACAGTAGCATCTATACCCTTGGAGACATGCTTATTTTTCTGGCTTTGCCTTAGTCTGTCATGTGATTGATTAAGCTGTTTGGACTTTTCTGTTCTCTGCAGTGAAAATGTCATTATATACTAATCTAATCCTGCTTTAGCAATAGGGTGGACTAAATGACCTAATATAGTGGGCTTTTTCCATCTAATTTCTTTTTTGTTGATTTTAAAAAAACTCCACTTTGATTTTTTTCTGTGTAATTCTATTTTTTTAATCAGTGCCATGTGGGACTAATTCAAATACCTTATATAAGTCTATAATATCAACACAGTTACTGTTATCAACCAAATTTGTAATCTCATAAAAATGATTGAGGTGGTATGGCAAGAAACTGTTTACCAAAAATCATTTTGATTGGCATTAATTATGCCATCATCCTTTGTTCTTCACTGATTGTGTCTTATCTCGGTGTTTCCACAATTTTGCCTGGAATTCATGTCAGGCTTAACAGCCTATAACTACCCAAGTCAGCCCATTAACCATTTTTAAATAGTGGCACAACATTAGCATTTCTTCAGTTCTCAGGAACTTCACTAATATATCAAGATTCAAAGAGATTCTTGGTTGATTTTTTTAGTATTCTTGGGTACAAATTATCCAGTTTTGCAGATTTTAAAATGTATAACTTTAATAGTTGTTATTTAATAACTTCTGTGGCTACTAATGTAATAAACCTTACCACTGTGACATATAAATATATTATCCTGCTTTTTCTTGGTTACAGAACAGAAATGTTTATTGACTCCTTCTGTCTTTTCTGCATCATAACTGATAGTTTTTCCATTCTCATCTGGGATCAGGTATTTACTATTATTAGAATTTTGTTTGTTCCTGATATAGAGAAGTCCTTGTTATTGTCCTTAACAACACTGGTCATAGATTCTTAATTGATACCTGTAGCTTCCCTCTAACTTTTAACTTTCCCCAATGACTTTTACATCGGTGGCATGCATGCCACAGTTGAGAACTGAAGTTTTATGGTATACTTTTAACAACATAAATTTATCCAGCTGTATGTTTGATAAGAATTGGAATAGAAAATACCACTGTGTCCAATACAGTCAAGTCAGCGTTGCCATAGGATCACATATAGATAGAGATAAAAAAAATGATCAAAGGTATGAGTTGAACAATTAGCTTATTATGCTTATTAGCTGTTTATGAAAGCAGATCTATTTGGATTATTGTACAGTCTCTACAGCTGTGCATAGAGGCTCCAGCCAGACTGTGGTCACACTGTGTTAGACATAGGTCTGATTTAGGCCTTGATTCTGCAAACACAGCATTTACTTAGCTTTATTAATGAGAATAGTTCCATGGATTTCAATAGGATTATGCACTATTGTAAAGTTAAACACTGAAATGTTTGCAGGTTTGGGGTCATAGAGACCAACACATGCAGATGTGTTTAACAGTATGTAATTTAAATTGTTCTATCCTTGTACCAGGGTAGGAATGTTAAAATGTGTTTATTTGTGTAAAAGTGCAGCATGGAGGGGATAGTCAGCTCGCTGCCTCTGTATCAAAGGCAGCAGCGCGGGTGGGGAGAAGGCAGATGGGAGTAGGCATGCGCAGTAGGGATGTAATAATGTAGTCAATTAACAAATAAGCAGGGCCGGCCCGAGCCATTCGTGCACCCCGGGTAACGGGAGCATGGCACCACCACTGGGAGCGCGGCGCATGCACAGCCCCAACCCCAGGCACCTGGCACATGCGCGGCCCCGCCCGGTCCGGCAGCCTGTGCCCCGGGCGGTAGCCCAATCAGCCCGTAGCTTGGGCTGGCTCTGCCAATAAGCAAAAGCTTTTAGGTTAATGCTATAGACTACATGAATTTGCTTTCCCCCCACTCCCACCAGTAAACTTTTTAGCAGGCTGGCCAGCAGCCCGGATCAGTCCTGGCTCAAGCCAGGTCTACGACACACCCTCCTGCGGATCTATATTTACAGTGTGTTGGGAGCTGGGTGGGCAGGCAGCCCGGCTCAGTTCCAGCTTGTGCCATATCAGGGAGCTCAGCCCCTCCACCCCAGACAGGGGCTGCTGGCACCCTGCGCTGCTGCTTCTGTATCAGAGGCAGCTGCGTGGGGTGACAGGCAGCCGGTCCGTGAGAGAAGCTGGTTTTTACATTGGCTACTCTTGCGGTCAAGCTCCTGCCTGTCACCCCACACTGCTGCCTCTGATACAGAGGGGAGTCCCCTGGAAGTGGGGGTGCTCCTCGGGAGAGGGGTCAGAGCACACTGGCTGCTGGCCGTATTCCCAGGTACTATAGAATAGTCGAGTAACTGATAAGAATTCATGAGGTTAATTGACTATTCAATTAACTGATATTTAACATTCCTAATGTGCAGAGGCAGCAGCGTGGGGGGCTTGAGGAGGAATAGGCGGCTTGGTGAGAGTCAGCACACACTGGGAGGGGAGGCTGCATGTAACAGAGAGGGTTAACTGATGAGCCACGGCTCATTGGTTAACTGTGTACTCAAAATTTCAAATACACATTCCCATCCCTAGTACAGGGTGCAGAAATATATCTGTTTTTCCTAGTAAGTTTCCATGTACACAGTTCAGAATCAAGCTCCTATGAAATGAATATTATGTGCAACTTTATCTTAACAGTTCCTGCCTGGGGCATCATCTATTCTGAGAGCATGGGAAAATGTTGGAGACAGGAATTAAAGTAAATTAGTGCACTAAGCTATGACTTTCAATAGCTAAACAGAACTAAGAGTATCGTAACTCTCACACCCAGATTTGCAGTCTGAATTTGGGCATCTCTCCAAATGTATCATATAGGTTGAACTGTTTGCTGTTTGTTCAGTAATGCTCTAGTGTAAAATAAAGGATTAATTGGAAACTGTCTGAGTTTCATTTAAATTAGACCATACATTTATCATTCTTCTCCCGGTCCCTCAAACCACATACTGTACTTTGAGTCAGGAATCTTCTTTCCATTTGTTATATGTCAGAAAATTTTGGCTTTCGATCTCAATAAGACCAAACTATTTTGGCAGTCTCCTAGATTATTAACCTCCATTTCAGAGAGATATACAGCGGGTGGAATCCCAGAAGCTATCAAGATGGATTTTGGAATGTTGTCACTTGCTCTAAGATTGCCAACATTCAGTCTCCTGCTAGAGTTCAGGCCCACTCTTATAGATTGCAATCTACATCTCTGGCCTTTTTCAATGACGTTCCAGTATCTAAAATTTGCAGGACTGCAACATGGACTACTGTACTGTACCATCTTCAAATACTGTTCCTAGCTCCATGCCTCTCTGGACCATGCAGCAGTGGACAGTCCAATTCTGTTTTCTGTGTAGACTCTGTTTTGAAGATCCCTCTTCCTGGGGATACTGCTTGGAAGTCACTTTAAATGGACCACCTACAGGGACACTACTCAAAGAAGGAAAGGTTACTCACCCTGTGTAGCAACTGTAGTTCTTCAAGATGTGTGCAGAGGCATAGCGAGGGTGTTATGCGCCCAGAGGCAAAGGCGGGGGGGGGAGGGGCCTGAACCTTGCACACAGCTGAGCTTGAACCTGGGAGGAGGGAAGGGAGCTTGTACCACGTCTTCCCCCAACCCTTCCAGTTTGGGGCTGGGACCATGCATGCACTAACCCACTGGTGTAGATAGAGGGTCTGGCTGGGGGTGGAGAGGAGGCTGCAGCCACCGCTAGCGGACGGAGGAGGAGCAGGCAAGTCGAGGGATAACAGGGGGAGCGGAGGGGGACTAAATTGGTGCCCCCTAACATGGCGCCTGGGGGCAATTCCCCCCCCCCATCCCTCCCTTGCTATGGCACTGGATGTGTCCCCCTATGGGTGCTTCACTGCTCACCCTTTTTTCCCTCTGCTTCAGATTTTCTTGGTGGGACTTTGTGACAGAGGAACTGAGGAGAGTTCGCCCATGCTGCCTTATGTAACCTTAGTGCAGAGCACAAGAATGTGTAAGGCACATGTGCAGACTTTGTGCGCTGCTAATGAAAGTCTCCAAATAAAGGCACATGGGATGCATGAGTACCAGAAATGGAACATCCAGGACACACCTCTCAAAGAACAACCATTATTGCATAGGAAGAGAAACCTTTACTTATCCATGAATGCCATATTTATTTCAAAAATAAAATTACTCATTTGCAGTTTTTCTATTTTGGACAGCATATTGAAACCATAAATGAAAAGGGTCAAATAGTGAGTCAAATAGCTTATATTGTATGCACTAGATATAGTGAAGCCACCAGAGGGATGCAAAGAGAGGAATGAGGTGGTCAAAGCAGTGCTAGCAAAATTATCTTTGCACTCTGAATGGATATGAACAGGGTAAGACTGCATTTGTGCAAGCCAGAGAAGAGGATTTTGCGGTAAATCAAGATGTGAAATGATGTTGATGTCTCTCATGTTTAAAAAAGATTAATTTGAACTGGAAGAGATGCAGAAAATTTGTATTAGAGAGACTTAAGGACCTTGGCTTGTTTAGCCTAACGTAATAAAGGCTGAGGGAAGATATGGTTGCTCTTTTTAAATACATCAGTGGGATAAACACCAGGGAGGAAGAGGAGTTATTTAAGTCAAGGGCCAGTGTTGGCACAAGAACATATGGATACAAACTGATCATCAACAAGTTTAGGCATAAAATTAGATGGTTTCTAGCAGCCTTCCAAGAGGAATAATGAAGGCAAAAAAATGAACTTGTTTTAAAAATAAACTTCACAAATTTAAGGAAGGCATGGTTTTATAACAGTGGCATACAGACTTAGTGTACCCATGTCTGCTATTAGTAAATATCTCCAATGGCCATAGATAGTACACTAAAGGGGGAGTGTTCTGAGTTACTACAGAGAATTCTTTCCCAGGTGTCTAGCTGGTGGGTCTTGCCCATATGCTCAGGGTCAAACAGACTGCCATATTTGGGTTTAGGAAGGAATTTTCCCCTTATCAGACTGGCATGGGAAATGGGATTATTGCTGATTTAAACTACAGATGGTCCCCAAATTACGAATGTGTCGACTTACGACCGTTCGTACTTACGACCAACCTCCCATTAAGCCCTTTACAGCCGGTCCCCAAGGCTGTGTCCAGACTCAGGGGTTTTTTCGAAAAAAGTAGCCTTTTTCTGAAAAAACCTCACCTGCGTCTAGACTGCAGCCGCGTTCTTTCGAAATTAAATCGAAAGAACGCGGCTTTTCTTTCGATGGCGGTAAACCTCAATTTACGAGGAAGAACGCCTTCTTTCGAAAGTTCCTCTTTCGAAAGAAGGTGTTCTTGAATGTAAATAGGGCTTCTTCGAAAGAGAGCATCCAGACTCACTGGATGCTTTCTTTCAAAAAAGCAAGCCGCTTTTTCGAAAGTTCAACGTGCAGTCTAGACGCTCTCTTTCGAAAGAGGCTCTTTTGAAAGTATCTTTCGAAAGAGCCTCTTTTGAAAGAGGCTTGCAGTCTAGACATAGCCCAAGTTACAAATATGCGATCCGTGCTTACGAACAGTGTGGCCACATTCAAAAGCATGTATTCCGACTTATAAACAAATCGAGTTACGACCAGGTGTTTGGAACGTAACCCATTCGTAAATCAGGGACTACCTGTAGAATAAATGGAGAATTTTCCGTTACTTGGAGACTTTAAAACAAGATTTGAGGATTTCAGTAACTTGGTCAAAGGTTATAGAACTATTGAAGGGATGGATGGGATGAGGTTCTGTGACCTGCAATGTGCAAGAGATCAGATTAGATTATCATGATAGTTCCTTCTGGCCTTAAAGTCCAGGAGTATGAATCTATGGATTATGAGAGTCTGGACAAGAGATTTAGCTGTGTCGATGGAGAGGAGAGAATATACTTTAGGAAGGTTAGGCAGAAAAATTGGCGTGATTTAGAGAGAGCCTGGCTGTAAGGTCCTAGAGAGATGTTTGAGTCAGGCTATCTCTACACTACGGGGGTTTTCCAGGAAACTCCACCACGTCCAAGGAACATATCTGCTCTTCCCCTTTTTTTTAGCAGAAGAGCAGATGCACTCTTTTGGAAGCCCTGTCTTCCTCCTCCCACAAGGAAGAAAGGCTCTTCCAAAAGTGGAGGCTTTTCCAAAATTTGACTCAGTGTAAATGGGCCAAATTTTGGAAAAGGCTCTTCCAAAAAAAATCAGAAAAAGGTATGAAAATTGCAGAGCTCAATTTGTGTACCATTTTCTGATAGATCACTGTAGTGTAGACATAACCTCATCAGACACAGAGGCTGTGGGTCAGAATAAGATGCAGTATGGTGGTGTTGTCCACATTGTAAAGAGGTAGGGGAAGGGCTTGAGGAGAAAGACTGCGAGCTCTGTTTCAGCCATGTCAAGCTTGAGTTGACAGGTAGACATCAAAGATATGTCAGACAACACTAGTCACTTCACCCCCTACCCCGGTGCTGCCTCTTTCCGAGGCAGCAAGGTGGGGGGCAGGAGCCAATGTTGGGGGGATCCAGCTTAAAAGCCGCTTCTCCCCCCCCCCCCCAGCACCGTCTCCACAGGGGGCAGGGGAGATGGGGAGGCAGCAAGGACCGGGCACAAGCCAGGAATCAGCTGATTCCCAGTTCGCACTGGGTCCCCCCACTGCAATCTATCAACTAGTCAATTAGTTGATTAAACTAAATTTAACATCCCTACACAGAACTGCTCATTTTTAGGGTCAATCTGGGTTAGCCCCAAAGGACATTTATTTATGACACATTACTACAACTCTGTCACCTTTTGGAACCATAGACTGAACTTATTTGTATTTGTATGTTGCCTGCTTTAATCTGTACAAAACTCTCTCATTTTTGTTCCCTGCTTAATAATCCCTTAATTTACAATATGATTAGCTATCCGCATTGTCTTTGGAATGAAATCTAAGGTACCAGTTGATCTGAAGTGAGTGATTGGTCTCTTGGGACTGGGAACAACTTGAATATTTTGTGATTTTAGGTCTAAGTGGCTGTTAATCACCAAGCCCAACTTGCCAAAATCTACTGGAGTGCTCAAGACGACTATCAGTAACTCCATGGTAAGAAAGGTACAGTAATCCAGGAGTTTGCATTTGTTACTGGATTGGTGAAATCTTTTAATAAAATATCAGTTTGGGGTAACTGCCCTGTTTTTTGACAGTCTGCCCTGAGGCTAGAACTTATTGTCATGAGCTACTCCAGGCAGCATGACAGTGCTGATGGCAACTGACAGGTTCAGGATGAGGATGGAATGGATGCTGGTTCTGAGCTTTGACTAGGAAGTGGTGATTACAGACTTTGTGAAGGGAAGATTTCAGTGGAGTGCAAGTAGTAGAAGCTGGGCTGGAGAGGGTCTACAGTGGAATTGGAGAAGAGGAACTTTAGACTGATTATAAACAGTGTGTTCAATGAACTTAGAAATGATACGGAGTAGGGAAATTAAGTGGTAGTTGTGAGACAAGTGGTGTCAAGAGTAGGGATGTGAACAACTAGTCGACTAGTCAACTGTCCTATAAGCAAATGCTTATCAGATAGTTGACACACTAGTTGACTAGTCGCTCCTGCCCTCCCCCCTCCCTCTGACCCTGGGCTGCACACGGTGTTTCAAAGCAGCAGACCATGGACTCCACATGGCGCTGACACTTTGAAACGCCACATGCAGCACAGGGCTAGCTGCTGGCCCCGTGCTCTCCATGGTGCTTTTGCCTTTGAAGTGTAGCAACAGTCCTGGGCACTCTTATCGACAAATCGAATAGTCGGTCCATATTGCATTGACTATTCGATTAGCCCATTAATCTAAATTTAACATCCCTAGTCAAGAGTGGGTTTTTCTAAGATGGGAGAGACTTAAGTATGTTTGTATTGTGAGGGGGAAAGTTTGACTATAAAGGGGTTAGGGAAAGAAGGGGTGTGGATGTAAGGGAGATGAGATGGGGGTCATTGGGCCAAGTGGAGGGGTTACAGGAAAAACTGAAGAGAAATTTCTCCGTCTGTTACCAGGAAGGAGGAGAGAGTTGTAGGAGAAGGGAAGGTGAGCTGAGGGTAGAGGGAAGGTCACTTTGGAAGGAATTGAAAAGATTCTGTGAAGACACGGGAAGGGGGCATGAGGAGTGAGTCAAAGGCAGCAAAAAAGATGAGATTGAGGACATAGGATTCAATCAAGTTGGAGAAATAGAGATGTTTAACCAAGAAGATGGCAGAACTTAAGTATGAGAGAATGACTGACTGTGTAGTAAAGAAAATCAGCCGATTTAGACCAATTAAACCTAATATTCATGCAACAGGATGAATGTTCAGTGTACAGAACCAATCCTGTGACACGCTATACTGCCTTATACTACACTGATTGATTATAAGACATCATGTGAATTATCCTGTTTACCTTCCCATGTATGCTTGCTTTATCAAGAATGTCTTAAGAAAGCTCTCATCTACCCTGATTCATCAATGGAATCATTGTTTTTCTTTTATACAAATTGAGTGCCTTTTGTATGGTCTGCACATGGCAGATGTGTTTATATTCCAACTATATTTCTGCAAACTAATTATATTAATTTAAGCTTGTTGTTTGAAAATGTATTATAATTATATATTGAATACTTCTGGGATGAGCAACCCACAGTTGTGCTCATTGTTTTATCTTGTATTATGTATTTAGTTTTCCAGACTCCCACTTTGGGTTTCCCTGTTTGTTGGGAGATGAAGAAAATTTATAATTAACTGTAAATATTTTACTTCTTAAATGGATTTACATTTTTTAATCACAGTTTCTCAGTGACTATGTCTGCTTTGGTTTTTTTGGAAGTATGGTATACATGAAATATATTTGTCATAGAGACACTATCTGTTTCATATTATGACACACGCGTACTACATATTATCCATATTATATTATGTGATTTATTATGTCATAAGTATTTTACCGTCCTTGTCATACTACGTGCTCATACATAACAAATGAAACTTTCCCTGGGGGAGACTATCTCCCTGTTCTGCTTCTTCCCTTGGTCCACCTCCTTCCTGCTCACCCATCCCCTCAGCTTCTATCTACCTCCCTCCTCACTCCCTATGGCAAGACTCTCCTGCCTGCTGCCATGCTGCTGGCTGCATCCCTCCTCACTCACCCCATCTGCCACCAGACCCACCGTGGCTGCATCCGCCTCACTCCCCGACCAGACTCCCCTCATCTGCCACAAGACCTCCTCACAGGGCTGGCCTTACCGTGAGGTGAACTGAGGCGGCTGCCTCAGGTGCAGACTGTGGGGGGGGAGGCCGCCATTAGGACCCAGAGTGTAGAAAATTGTGTCTGCTGCTGATGCATATGTATTCTCTCTGCTCTAGATGCACAGAGATGGTGGAGTGCTGTGTTGGAGGAAGGAGGGCACAAAGAACAGGAAGAAGGCAGAATTGAGACCTTTCAAAGTTTTGGCCCAAGCGAGGGGACATGGGGGCATCATTTGAGCTCCCCACCTCAGGTGCCAAAATGTTGTAGGCCAGCCCTGTCTCCTCACCTATTGCTGGCCTGTTGTTTGCCTCCTCCTTTCCCCACCCACCTGCCCCTGCCTCTCCACTCCACACAAGACAACGCTTCCTCCTCCCTCCTCCCCCGCGTTGCTCACTGTATCCTCCTCACTCTCACTCAACACAAATCCCCTCCTACTGCAAGACTCCATCACTGGCCGCTGGCCCACCCCCTATCTGCTCACACCCCTACCTGCCACTGGCTGTTTTCCTCTGTACTCTTTCCCCTTCTTGTCACAGGCCTTCCCTTCCTCCCCTGCTGCTTGCTGCATCTTCCTCATTCTCCCACCAGAGTCTCCCTGGCCACAGCTGGCTCATGTCCTCACTTCCTACTTACTAGGGGTATGTCTACACTACCCCGCTAGTTCGAACTAGCGGGGTAATGTAGGCATACCGCACTTGCAAATGAAGCCCGGGATTTGAATTTCCCGGGCTTCATTTGCATAAGCGTTCAAACCCCGTGCAACGCGGCTACACGGGGCACGAACTAGGTAGTTCGAACTAGGCTTCCTAGTTCGAACTACCGTTACTCCTCATTTCACGAGGAGTAACGGTAGTTCGAACTAAGAAGCCTAGTTCGAACTACCTAGTTCGTGCCGCGTGTAGCCGCGCGGCACAGGGTTCGAACGAGCGGGGATTTAAAAATGGCTGAGCCCCGCTTATGCAAATGAAGCCCGGGAAATTCAAATCCCGGGCTTCATTTGCAAGTGCGGTATGCCTACATTACCCTCCTAGTTCGAACTAGGAGGGTAGTATAGACATACCCTAAGGGGGGAAAAAAGGTACAGAGAACGATAGCTACCAATTTGGTTAACTTTTTCTGTTAACCTTGGTTTGTACTAGTATGATTTGACTGATCACTAAAGAAACAAGCATGACATTTACAACAGACACGAGAAGATATAGGGAAATGTGTCATTCAGATACTGCATGCAAATTGAGACATATTAAGAATTGCTAAATCTGAAAAAGAATCATTGCATATCATTGGTACGATATTTTCACAGGTTGGTCCTCCACATCCAAAGGCATACTATCTACTGTGTTTTACCATTTGCTACTTGTATTGGTATTGTGCTGCATTTGCTTGGTGTGTATGTGTGCAATGTATTGTTGGATAAGGAAAATGTATGCCAAACCAAAGCCTCAGGCTGATTTCTCCTCTCAATATGTTGCCTTAAGATGATTACACACTAAAGTGGCCCATTCCACTTATGAAAGTTGAAGGATCAGAAGGGGAATAATGTAGGACTGAAGAATGAAATCGCCCTTTTAATGAATTATGTCTAGTAATATGACATTATGTAACCTCATGACTTATGGACCAGTTTTTATTGATGAGATTTTATAAATGAAATGGTGTTAACCATTTCCTCTCCCTTCTTATTCTGAGAGTCTCCCTTTTTTTCCTCCACTGAAGATCAACTCATCTGACGAAGTGGGTTTTGCCCGCGAAAACTCATGATACTGTATATATATTTTTTGTTAGTTTCTTTTTTGTTAGTAAGGTGCTACAGGACTATTCATTGTCTTTAAAGAATCTGTTGTAACTTTTTATATATATATATAACTGAAACCCCATTTTAAACTTTATACTGCCTTGACTCTATTTAAAGTTATGTGTGTGTCTTTAATTTCATTTAAGTGTGAACGTGGCAGGAGGCGCAATGGGATCAGGCCCTGATGTCAGCCTGTCTCGGTGAACAGCTGCCAACACCGTCTTGATGGCAGAAGAACAATGAGAGGGTACGTCTACACTATAACGTTAATTCGAACTAACTTAGTTCAAATTAGTTAATTCGAACTACGCTAATTCGACCTAACGCGTCTAGAAATAAAAACTAGTTCGAATTAGCGTTTTGCTAATTCGAACTAGCATGTCCACATTAAGTGGACCCTGAACCGGGGTTAAGGATGGCCGGAAGCAGTGCCGGCAGGGCATCAGAGGAGGACTTAGAGCGTGGAGATGCTGTCTCAGGCTAGCCGGGGGCTGCGCTTAAAGGATCCCGACCCCCACCCCGGACAGACAGTTCTCAGGGGTGCCCTGCTTGCAAACCAGTCCTGGCTTGGAGTGCCCGGAGTGCCCACACTGGGCACATCACAGCACTCGGCCATCAGCCCGGCTGCACTTGCCACAGGCTGCCATCTGGGGAGAAGGGGCAATTGGGGGGCTGCAGGAGAGCTACCACCCCCAGTAGCCCGTGGAGCCAGCCCAGTCCTCCCCATCGGGGGCTCGTACCCCATTCCTCCCTCACCTCCTTCCACTTACCCTTCCCTAGCCCCTTTTTTTGATGTACAAAATAAAGGACAATTGTGTTCAAAAATGGAATCTGTCTTTATTGAACAAAACTGGGGGAGACTGGGAAAAGGAGGTGGGAGAGGGGAAGAGAGAGACTGGGAGAGGGGAGGGCAACTACAATGATCAGGGGTTGGGAACAGGTCCCATATGAAGAGAGGCTAAAGAGACTGGGACTTTTCAGCTTAGAAAAGAGGAGACGGAGGGGGGACAGGATAGAGGTCTCTAAAAGCAGGAGTTGGGTGAAGAGGGTGCATACAGAAAAGTTCTTCATTAGTTCCCATAATAGAAGGACTAGAGGACAGCAAAGGAAAGGAATGGGTAGCAGGCTTCAAACTAGTAACAGAAAGTTGTTCTTCACAAAGCAAAGAGTCAACCTGTGGAACTCCTTGCTGCAGGAGGCTGTGAAGGCTACAACTAGAACAGAGTTTAAAGGGACGTGAGATCAAGTGATGGAGGTTGGGTCCATGGAGTGGTATTAGCCAGGGGGTGGGAGTGGTGTCCCTGCCCAAGGTTTGTGGAAGGCTGGAGAGGGATGGCACGAGACAAATGGCTTGGTCACTGTCTTCGGTCCATCTCCTCCAAGGTCCCTAGGATTGGCCGCTGTCGGCAGACCGGCTACTGGGCTAGATGGACCTTTGGTCTGACCCAGGACGGCCATTGTAACCTCAGGGTCGGGGGTCTCAGTGGACCCCCTTGATTTTCATGCACACCTGCTCCTGGGTGGCCAGGCTGGCAGCTCTCCTGCCCTAGACGGCCACTTTCCTGTGCCTAGTGCGGAGATCGTGGACAAGGTCCATGATGTCCGCACTAGCCAAGGCGGGTGCCCACCTCTTGCGGTCCAGAGCAAGCTCCCGGGAGCCGCCAGCCTGGTCCCGGGAAGAGGGGGAGGGCTGGGGGGCATCGGGTGGCTGGCTCGATCCGTGCCAGGTGCAGGGTCTGCTGGCTGGGTGCTGGCAGGCTTGCACCTGGCACGGGCATCGTAGCCAGCCCGTGCCCCTTTAAGGGGTCCGGGGCCGAGAGGGGGGCAGACGAGTTTCCCTGGTGTTGGCCAGAGTGGCCACCAGGGAAACCTGGGGAGGGCTAGCCTCCCACTAGTTCGAATTAAGGGGCTACACACCCCTTAATTCAAACTAGCTAGTTCGAACTAGGCTTAATCCTCGTAAAATGAGGTTTTCCTAGTTCGAACTAAGTGCTCCGCTAGTTCGAATTAAGTTCGAACTAGCGGAGCGCTAGTGTAGCGCCTATGAAAGTTACTTCAAACTAACGTCCGTTAGTTCGAACTAACTCTGTAGTGTAGACATACCCTGGGTGTGTTAAGGACAATAACTGACAAATATGGCTTTTTAAATGCATTTTAGGAGTGAAACTATGTTTTGTGCAGAATGACAAGTACCCGTCAGCCAATCAGAACAAAAAGACACTTGAACAGATCTGAGGCTAACTGCAAATATACTACACTTACATAAACTAATAGAATTATTTTAAACACTAAAAATATGTGTGATGCTCGTATATATAAAATTAGTGTTTGTGTGTAAGGTTTTCAATATTGCCAACTCCACAAATCTTCAAAAGAGCCTGGCTTGCAAAAATCATGAGATTTGTTTTAAAATCATTGGGCTCTTGTTTATCGCTGTTCTGATTTTTGAGTTTTCAGGGTGCACTTGCTTCACATTTCAAGCTTTTCTCTAAATGTAGGAGAGCTATATACGTAATATTTGCAAATGAAAGCTGACATCTCCTGTAATATCATTCCTGGGGTTGTTAAAATTGCAAGAGCTGGCCAGCCTGAATATTGTATTGAGCCAAGGCTGTTTTGGAAGGTCATTGCATCAGTGTTGCAAGGGAGGTTTAGATTGGACATTAGGAAAAAGATCCTAACTGTCAGGGTGGTCAAATATTGGAATAAATTGCCAAGGGAGGTGGTGGAATCTCCCTCTCTGGAGATATTTAAGAACAGGTTGGATAGACATCTGTCAGGGATGGTGTAGACGGAGCTTGGTCCTGCCTTGAGGGTGGGGGGCTGGACTCGATGACCTCTCGAGGTCCCTTCCAGTCCTATGATTCTACGATTCTATTTCAGATAATGAGAGACTATATGTAGGTGCTGGACTACCCTGTGCCTTTAATAGCAGAGCTTGGGCAGGAGATACTGAGGTCAACCTGCCAAGAACTCAACCTCTGTAAGGCTCTTGTCCTGTTCTGGGCAAAAATACGAATTGCTCACTCCAGGGTTAGTAACTTTTCCCCCTGGACTCCTTCTTAGCCCCCAGCTTCTGTGACTCAGCCTGCAGGCCATCGCCTCCTTTCTCAGCCTCATCTCCTGCCCCTTCCCCGAGTCTGCTTATCTGGACCCGTCCTTCCACACCCTAGGGCATGTTTTGTCTCCGGGAACAAAGGCTGCTGTGCCCCTCTCCTTGCAATCCCTCCCTCCTCCTTCCAGCACGGGCTGCAGGAGGGAGCCGGTTCTGATGCCAGGGTGCCCAGGTGGGGCACCCCCGTTCCGGTGAGGCTGGGGCAGTGCATGCTCGAAACAGTGAACTTCCAAATCCGGCTGCTTGCAGCCCAGGGCCGTGCTGCGGCGGCACAGCCCTAGCGCGTGGCAGCGCTACACTGCAGCCCATTTGCTTGCCGTGCCTGCCTGGTAACAGCTAACGCTGCTCCCAGTTTCCCCTCCCCTGCAAATCACCCCCACCCCGGAGGCTGCTTCTAACGAGGCAGGCTCCAGATGTTTGGCTTAAAAACTGAAAGGACCCCTTGCGTTCAGCCGCTTGGCTCCTGGGCTGCAGCCTCCTCCCGCTGCCCGCCCCTTCTTCAACCGCTCTGCACGTTGCTCCTGCTCGTTGCAGGCGGACATCGCCTTGCAAGCGCCTCTCAGCCGCGGCAGTCACGAGCGCTGCTAAATAACCCCCCCGCGCGCCCCGCTTCTGGGGCCATTGCATTGCTGGGGAAGGGCCGTCCCTCCTCCCGGCAGGGAGCGAGGCGGGTAGGTTGTTTTCTCCTCTGCGGTTATTTACAACGTCACCGTTTGGCAGCCGCTTGGAGCTGAAGAGCCCAAAGTTACAAGGTAAATGCTCTGCTCCCGGTGCCTACGGCACTTTACCCGAGCCCTGGCAGCCCGGCTCCGGCCGGCTTTTCTGGCATGGCAGGCTGGGTGTTGCAGCGCTCGTTGCATTGGATGCATGGTTCTTACCGCTGCCTTCTCGTGCAGGGGGGCCCTTCCCTGGCTGGCATTGCCCAGCTCGCAGCGCCGCCTCGCTTGGGTGGCACTTTTGATTTCTCGCCGTGCGGCTCTGGCTGCATCATTGCTCCGGCAGAGCTCTGTTGCCTGGCCGAGGAGCCTGCCCGGGATAACTTCCGGGCGGCAGCAGACCCGCTGTCTCCATAGGAGCAGCATCTCTACGAGCCAAAGATGGTGCCCCTGCTGCAAGCCAGCCCGCCACCCCACCTGGCCTGGCCCCTGGCTGCGGCATCCATCGGCACGGGCTGTTCTCACTGTCGGTGTCGCCCTGCAGGCTGGGAGCGCCCGCGCCTCGGGAGCGTCACACCCAGGCGAAACACCGCCGCCCTGCGAGGAGCCTGGAGTGGCGTGAACCCGCCTGCAGCCGCTTATGCAACACATCATCGATAACCATCCCGACATGGCTACTGCGCTGCTGGCGGGCGAGAAGCTGAAGGAGCTGATCCTGCCCGGGCAGCAGGACGACAAGGCCGCCGGCTCGTTGGCGGCCCTGCTGCTGCAGCTCAAGCTGGAGCTGCCTTTCGACCGCGTGGTCACCATCGGCACCGTCCTCATCCCCATTCTGCTCGTCACCCTGGTCTTCACCAAGAACTTCGCCGGTAAGGGCAGCAGGGCGCCGCCCGCAGCCCGGCGCCACCCGGCCCCGGGTGGGGGCGCTAGAGCGCAGCAGGGCGAGCCGGGGCGGGAGGCGGGGAAAGGGCAGCAGATGGCGAGAGCATTGTGCAGCTTTCTCTGGGGGCAGCTGGCTCTCTAGAGCGGTAGCCAGGGATGGGGAACCCTTTCGTGGTCGGGGTCACTGGCCCACAGAAAAATCAGTAGGGGGGCCACACTCAAGTGCGAAACAAAAAAAGACACTGGCCTCACTCACACTCAGCTCTGAGTGCTGGGGCTTTGCTACTGCTCCAGCCGCGTGTAGGGCACCAAGGCTTGGGGACTTGCCATGGGGCTGAAGCATGAGCACTGGCTGACCCCGCTGGTGAACCCTGAGCCTCATCATGGGAGAGATCAAAGTAAGGGGAAGGGAGCTACATCCAGCTCACAAGCCATAGGTTCACCACCACTGCTTGATGCAGGCCCCCCATCTCACTCCCCTTACACATGCAAGCCCCTTTAAACCAATAGGTGTGGGAGCCAACCCTGTGTGGAAGGCAGTGATTTCTTCTGATCAGTTACTCTTCTGACCTCTGGTGTGCTTGCTGGAGTTGAAAGGAGTTGATCCATGCTATCATGCCACAGGTGGATGCAAGTGTGAAAAGGAGCTGGGGCAGCCTCTTTAGTTAGTTTATTAAACTGATCTACCAAAAATGATTTTTTTAAAATTTTTGTATGCAAATGGTCTAATAGGTTGCCTGCATGTGTACTTGCACTGTTAGGTGAACAGTAGTGATTTTATACACATATACACCTGCATTGTGGTAGGCCCAATTGTGATTGTGAAAGAGATTATTTACTGGTCCCCTAGATTATGTTACTGTCATGGGCACTAGGGATGTTAAAATGTGTAACTGCTGAAAAGTTTATATGCAGGGGGGCAACCGATTCCACGGGAACCGGTACATGCGGTGAACTGGCTTAAAAGACGTTTCCCCATGAGCACCAGCTCCTGCCTGCCACACTACCCACAGTGCTGCCTCTATATCAGAGGCAGCAAGGGGTGAGAGGCCTGCATGTAACCATGCATGGTAGGCCCAGGCTTATCAGTCAACCATGTAGATGTTTACACTTTCATATCCCTAATGAGCACCAGGTTTGTATAATTTTTGGTGGTGCCTAAAATGGGTCTAAGCAAACCATCCAGTCCATAAGAGAGATCAGGACAACCACCCCGGGGCCTGTGCTTCAGGGGGCTCTGTGCTTCAGGGCAATACGGGATCAAGGGTAGCCTAAGAGTTGGGGGAAGGGGACCTAGTACTGATACTAGTGAATAACCTGGACTCAGCCTGCCCCAGTCCCACCTCTTTCTGCCCCGTCCCTTCTCCACCCCTGTTCCATCCCATCTCCCAAAACACCACCACCATCCTGTTGTTTTTTGGCTTCCTCCCCTGAGCGAATTCAGGAGCTGGTGGGGTGAACTGGGGCCAGGTTGCTCATTGTTAAAGGCTTCAGGGTCCCCACTACCCCAGGCTGCCCTGGACTCCACTTGCCCCTGAAGCGCAGGGCTATGGTGGTTGCCCCGGTCCATCCTATGGAGAGGACAGTTCTGAAAATATAAACGCAAACATTGGTGGAGACAGGCACAAGTACCATGAGCCCATATAACTTACCATTTGTGGTTACTGTCTATTGTGAAAATTGGTATTCTGGCACTTGCAAAAAATTATTTTCACCTAGATTGACCCTAATATTCCCTTCAGAGCCTTTATGGTCTGTGAATCAATCCTTCATATTGAACTTTGAAAATTAGGGTTGTATAAATTGTTATGGGTCTTTTGAAATCATTTGTCCCTCAAGTAAAGGCATTTTAGGTTGTGAAATATTGACTTGATGAATACAGCTCTTAAGCCTTTATTGTATTAATTTGACCACTTGCACAAGTGATCTAAGGCTGCTTACTAAAATCAATATAAAATTTGTGTTTAAAAATGTGGGAATGCAGTCTGCACCTAGTAGAGTTAATAGGTTGTGTTGACTTCAGTAGGAGTTTTGTCTAAGGGATCCTGACAAGGTCAGGTCTTTATTAGGCATGCATTGAAGCTGACTTTTACAGCTCTGTATCCTATGTTTTCATTATTAAATATTCATAAACCATATGAAGGATTAACTGTTTGACAAATTATTTTTTAAATGGAAGATGTTTTCGATGTTACATATTAAAACTTTTTTTTATTTAGATTTATAGCCCAAGATTTGTATACATGAATAGCAACATTTATTGCCTTTTTTGGGGGGGGGGGCGGGAATGCCTGACCTGAGCCATTTTGAAGGAGCCTCATTTTCAAAAAGTGCTGAGCACCAATTCTGTGAAAATTAGCCCCCTTTAGCTCACTCATATTGAGAATGCAAAATCACTAGTCACTTTTGAAAGCCATTATGACAGAATTTAAGGGCTTTAGACTCTCTTTTCATCTTGGTGTGGAGCGAAACAAAATAAAGTAGAACCCCATCCATTCCTGTAGATAGAAGGAAGAACTCCACCTGTAGCTGTAAGTGTCTCTTTGTGTGACATCTGTAGGCTTTGGGATTTGTGTGTCTTAAAAGTAACCTCCTGAAGGAGAGGGAAGGAGTTTGACAATTTACCTCTGGATGATGTGGATTTTCCAGTAGAAATTTATCCACGACTTAATTGGTGAAAGCAACAGTAATTCACCTCCATGTTTACAGTCCTCTCAAGACTTGTTGATTCCCAGGGATTAATTTAGCAGCTCTAGTGTAGACCTGCTCTCAGAGAAAGAGATCTAAAGGAAACCATGTAATTAAAGAAAAGGAAGGCAGAGAGATTCTCAGATTGGATGTCACTCTGCAAGGAAAACAGGTTCATGTGGATCTAGTGTGAGGATGGGCAATAATATTTGGGTACGGCATGCCAAGAATTTGGTAAGTGGTCAAGGACTACACTCTTCTGAGATGGAGGTTGGGTGCAGAAGAGAGCTTGGGGTAAGGGATTGAGGTGCAGGATGGGGTATGGGATCTGGGAGGGAGTTTGGGATAAAGGACAGGGTTGTGAGGTTGTGACCAGGGGCAGGATACTGGAGTGTAGGAGGGGGTGAAGCAGGGGCCATGAGGGTCTAGGATGTAGGAGAGGGCTCCAACCTGGAGGAGGGGTGCAGTAGGGAGTGCAGGGTCTAGTAGGGGGTTGTGACCTGGGGGAGGGGTGCAGGAGATTGGGGTGCAGGGTCTGGGAGGGGGTAGGAGTGCAGGAGGTGGGTAAGTGTTTGGGGGGGAGGGAGGAGCTGGGGTGCCAGAGGCAGGCTGTGGCCAAGAGACATTTACCTGGGCAGTTCCTGGCCAGAAGCCCAATAGATTCCTCAGCCAGGGTCCCTGCCTTCCATGCCCCTACACTGGCTGCAGGGATCATGTGCGGCTCTGAATGCTGTGAGGCCAGAGGGGGAGAGGTACTTTGCAGACTGCCTATTCTCCCTTCTTCCTGCCCCCTCCCCTCTTGCCGCTCCACCCCTGTTCACTCTGGGCTTGCAGCCTTCAGAGAGGAGACGGGACAGGCAGGGAGCCTGGCTGAGACTTCCCGGGGTTGGACCTGGTGGCTTGGCGGATGGATTCAGTCTTCAGGCTATATTTTGCCCACCCCTGATCTAGCAGATCTGCTGATTTTACTGACATAATTCCTTCATTTTCCCTTTTGGCTTAAACTGCACTCCCTGCAGGGGAAAATCCACTTTTAACTGCAGCATGAGGAACATATTTTACCCTTAGGAAGATTTATGTGTGGAAGGGATAGTCTGTATCCTTAACAGTCAAACAATTTATTCAAATAGACCAAACCAAAATCATCTGAGTCTAGTTACAGACTCTATATACTAAGTTCACATGGGGATCACTAAACAGTAACGTATAGGTTAAAAGCAGTTTTTGCAGTGTTGTTGTAGCCATGCTGACCCCAGAATATGAATGAGGCAATCCTTTATTGCACCAACTTCTGTTGATGAACTTTCAAGCTATGATGGGCTATATGTAATTTGAAAACTTGTAACTTCCACCATTTGAAGTTGGTTGAAAGAAAAAAAAATACGACAAATCTCACCTCTCAGCACAAAAAACAACATTATATTGTACTGGGAAAATGAGCCACATTCTGCTCTCCAGTGAGGTTTTTGTGTTGCTCACATTCTCCAAAACTCAGAAAAAGAAAACATGAAGAGGGAGGTAAAATAAAAGACACTCTGGATGAAAAAAATAATTGAGCTGATAATAAAACTGTAATGTACATTCATTGTAGATTTGGTGTAACTAAATGTTCTTCTTTTGGAAGGGCTAAGAACTCAGGATCAGGGCTTCTGATTACTAAGAACTCAGTCCTACTCACTGAAATCAGTATCAAAACTCCCATTAATTCTAGTAGGAGCTGAATCATCAGCTGGATCATAAGCCTAGGCTATGTCTAGATGCAGAACTTTTCTGGTATCCCGGAAAAGCTCTGCCACAGTTTCCGAAAAAGCAGACGTGTTCTTTTGGCATCCCTGTATTCCTCGTGGTGAGAAAAGAGGAGTTTTTCCCAAAATTTGACCCCATGGAGATGGGCCAAATTTTTGAAAAGCTTCTTTCGAGGAAAAAAGTGGAAAACTGTATGCAACTTTGTGTATCTTTTTCCGACTTTTCTCGGCAGTGTAGACATAGCCCTAGTATTTTTTATTACCAAGGCTCTGTTTACTCAGACTTTTTAACAAAATTATATTTGTTCAGAGAGATTGTACATTGTGTTTACTAATGATGTTAGTCCTGTTGAACACATGCCTTATTGTTATGTGATATTTATTAGTGCATACCCTGCTTCATGGTGCTTGTAATATGCCTTAGCCATGTACTGTCACTATTGTTTTCAAAGTCTAGCTACTCTCTTCTGTTTTGATTGCTGCTGTATATCTACTGGCAAGTTAGATAGTGGATATAGAAAATGCAAACTCCACTGGCAAAAATGGAGTGCTTTTTTTACTGTATTTTTATCACAAATACCATGGAACCTTCCAAAACGCTGCTTTATGCCCATGAATGCAGCAGTTATTGTGTCAGAATAAACAATAAAACAGATACTTCTTGAATCCTAATTCTTGTAAGCAGTAATATCCATGAAAGCTACTTAAAGTGAGTGTAGTCTGGCTAAATAAAAATAAATCTATGGGCTCCTCTGCCATGCAACGGGTACCTGTAAAACACTTGAGTACAGTGTGCATATTTAAGGTTGTTATACAGGTATGGTGGACTCAGAACAATGGTTTCTTGCAACTTTTTCTGCTTACTGTAGGAAGGGGCTGTATGACTAATATATGGGGTAAACTGAGCCCCTTCAAGCCCCTTCTCTACCCCAGTATTTATGTATTCAGGACCAAGCAAGGAGTAAATAGGAGTCAACTGTGTCTGTGCAATATAGTGGAGCATGTGGAGTAGTGTCCTCTTGACTGGACAGCTTGCTTGTTGTGCTATACAAGTGACTTGCAAAAGGAAATGTAGCAGAAGAAAACTTGGTTTTCACTGCCCAGCCCATGCCTCATTGGCCTAGAAAGTGAATATTAAAAAGCACAATTAAACTTTAGATAAGAAGACAAACAACACATGTCATGATTATTTAAAAGGCAATCCATCTCCAGTCTTAAATATCATAATATCTATTGCATGATTTAACATGATGGGTAAAGTAAAGAGAAAGTTATTTCATATTCCTACCATGTTTATTTTGTAAGACAAATATTTGTTTGTTACCATAACTTTTTCTTTGTTTATCTAGGCAATTTATTCCACACTTATTGCACTGATACCTGATTGCTTTTATCTCTACATCACCACTGAGAAATTAAGAATATGATTTACTGTTTTCATAATTCTATTAGCATATAAAGAAGACTTTAGTAGTTCACCAGGCATTGAACTAAGTCTTATGGTAATTCTCTGATAAGGCCACAGTGTAGGTGAGCTTCATCTTTTACTTATTACTTTAAATATGAAAGAACCTTTCTTCCATCAGATGTGCCTTTGCCATTACCCTTTATGAACTTTTATTCCTGACTTTGCTTCAAAGATAGACTGACCTCTGAGTTCACATTTGTAAGATGTAAGAAACTGTAATATAAATAAAATCCATTAAGAAATAAAATAATTTCCTCCCTAGTTTTCACTGCTAGATGGCAATGCATTCAGGGCGAACTTAATATGATCTTGAGAGTGAAATCCTGAGCACATTAAAACCAATGGTAGTTTTGCAATTGACGTCATTGGGCCAGGATTTCACTCTGAGGGAAGTTAGGGCTTAGTTGGTGCATACCATAGTTCTTTTGCTGATCCCCTGCAAAGAGGTGAAATTCACCTTTTGCTTATGCTCTTCAGAACCATTTTCAGGAGAGACCTGTGGACACTTCCTCAAGTATACAGGTTGAACTTCTCTAGTCTGGAACTCTCTTGGTCCAGCAACATCTGTGGTACGGCATAATTTAGTTAGCCGGAGGTCCACTTATCATGGGTGTGTCCAAGTTTCCACAGTTTGTTTATAGCCACTGGTCCTGGCTGTCAGTGTTTTGTGCTGTTATTTAGCTCTAATTTACCCTTAAATGTCTTCTGAGAGCCCAGTAAGCAGTGGAAGTGCTAGTAATGCTGCTAGACACCTCCCGTGGTTCCATAAATTCTCTGGTTCGGTACTAGTCAAATTCTGGGGTGCCAGGCTAGAAAAATTCAACTTGTAGTTCCTTTAACAGCGTTATTATTGACACTGTAAGTTCTTTAATGTTTTTTAAATAAGAAAACACGATTCCTAGAAAGCAAACTTCTCAGAGAGTGAGTCAGTGGCTATACATAGCATGTTTGTAGTTGGCACCAGATAACTACAGTGAGGGTTCAAAGGCCTCTAATAAAGATACTCAGGTATCATGCTATCAAAGAAATCTGGGAGCTTGAGAGTCAGTCCAATGGTGTAGCATGAGCCTTCTCCCCATCTGTGACCCTCATACCCCCCCCCCCCCCCCCCGCTCCCTTCCCCTCCCACAACGCGGCTAAACCTCTGCGGGTGCCTACCCCGGGCCCATAGAAAAATTGTTTCTCAAACAGAACCTGATTCTACTCCCATAGGAAATCAGCAAGCATTTTGTCTTTAATGGGAGTAAGATTATCCTATATTTCTTTGGCTGAATGGGTTCGGATTTGTATTTAAATTGAACCCAACATTTATTTTCTAAAATTTCAAGGCTTAAAGCCTTATTTACAAATATTCATACAATAACCAGTTCTTGAGGAGTTGGCTCCTGTGGTGTTGGAGGTAGTACAGAGAATAACAAATCCAAATGCACACAGCTGGTTGGCCCAGAGGAATTAACTTGTTTTTATTCTGTGTTTTCCTTTAGGAATTATTGTCTGAAACTTAAAGGACAACAAAAGGATGATTTTTTTAATTTAAGATGAAAGCTACCATCTGTGCATATTTGGACTCTTTCCTTTATTGCCAAAGGTATTTGTATTTCTGTCAAAATACCAAGGATGTCCCTAGCCATGTTCGTAAGAGAAGATTAATGCACCCGTCTCTAGAAATTTCATATTTCATGCAATTTCATATTTCATGCAACTTCTCCTTGCATGGTACATGTCTGTACATGATCCTTCAAAGGGTCAGAAACCCTTGTGTTTCCCATTCCTTAACATTGCTTAGCCACAGACCTGATGCTTTGCTGTCTGGTACCTTGTTATGTTCATGGCAAAGAAACAGAGAAACATACAATAAAAACATAAATACTCTTGGTGCAGGGTGGTAATATAACACTACTTTTATCTCCTAAAATTCAGAATAACACACAAGAACACAAAAACAGATAGAAAGCAGGCGTTTCCCTAAAACAGAGACACATAACCTACCCCTCTTTATACTAGGGATGTGAATGTCATCAGTTAACCATCACGGTTATGTGCAGCCCCTGCACTCCTGCCTCTGTATCGGTGCTTTTAAGCCAGCTCCCTATGTGTGACAGCTCCTGTGGAGCTGCCTGCTACCCCCACCCTCACCCCGCTGCATCCCACAGAAGGAGGGCTAGCGAGAGCTGCCTGTTCCCCCCCCCCATGCTGCTGCTGCTTCTGTATCAGAGGCAGCAGCAGTGGGAATGGGAGCCGGTACTCACGGGGAGTCAATTTTTAAGATGGCTCTCTACAGACATCACTCCCACCCCTGGGGAGATTAACCACTGAGAACATTTCAGCAATTATACATTTACAAAAATAAACACATTTTAATATCCCTACTTTACACTGGGGTGACTGTTTGCAAACCAACTGGTGCTTGGTCCTCAATCACATGCTTCCCTACAGATACTGCTGGCCTGAAAGCAGGACCTGGAAAACCCCTAAGCATTTCAAGCTATAGCTTACAATTTCAATACACCTTGCAGTACACCACACTTGTGTAATTTATACTTGTGCAAAGTATGTTTAAAACACTATCAGTGGCATGTGAATGGGGGAATCTGATTTAGTAGTATTGTATCCTCAATTTGCACAGGTAAAATAACTATACCAGGTGCCAAACAGCAGAGAAGCAGGCTGTGAGATTATAATTTTATGGTATCACTTGTGAAATTTACACAGTATTTATTGTTAGCCTTTCATATTAGAAATGTCAGATCCAACTGGCGTAGTAAGTTTATATTACTAGGGGTTTTTCAGTTTTTATTTAAAGTGACAATTTCAATATTTTCTTACTGACTCAGAATTTTACTGCTCCTAATTTCGCATCTTTAACATATTTTTGGAAGAATGTGTAAAGAAATGATAAGCCACCACAAAATTCCATTTAATTACACACTAATAAACTCATAACCACAGGACAGACATGTGATTCTAATCTAGAATCAAGCCCAAATCCAGTTCACCCCAAAGTTCAGCAGTCATTTTGGATTTTTTTTTTAATTTCTCCCATTCTAGAGACAGGCCAGGGCTGTGAAGTTTGGATCTAGATCTAAAGAATCCCAAATGTTTGAGGCACTACAGGCACATTTCTATATATAGGTCCTTTTACAATTTTTAAAATCAAAGTGTTTGAAGCTTAAATTATAGATACAACATTAAATGTGATTTTGAAGTGTATCATTTTGTGACCAGTGCCGTTTAACTCTCCCTTCAGTTCTTCCTGTCTGTAGCCATGAAACTCATGGACCTGAACCTCGCCCACAAATAGGTAGAAATGTACATATCCAGAGGGTAGTCTGTGCAGAATACTTTTCTCCTTTGGCAGGTTCTGAAGTTGTACTGTGGATAGCTGCAATATGATTGACAGGAGAGTGGTTTTGATGTTAGAGTGAGATTACCATTTTTGGTGTTGCTGCATCCTCTCAGACACCAAATTCTTCAGCCTACTTTAGATTAGGACGAATTTGGTCCTTGCACTTAGCTGCTCAGTTTGTGTTTCTTGTTTTATTTTCCTGTGTGATTTAAATATTAAATATTAAAAAGAAAAATGTTAATTGAACAGGCCAGGCCTGGTGTTGGGCTGCTTACTCAGACAATACTCTCATAGATGTACATGGGAGATTTTCTGAGTAAAGCACCAAAGAGCAGGCTCCAAAAGGGAATGAATGCATTGCTGTGCATGTTACATTCCATTTTAAATGTCACGGTGTTGAAATGTTTGATTTCTGATCTGTCAGAGAAAGCCTGAATTCTAATGATGGAATTTAAGATTTGCCAAATTACATCTATTGTGTTATTATGTGCACAACCCAGTGCTTTCCAGTTGCAGTGAATCATAATTTTCATATCTCAGTCAACTATCATATGTTCATTTTTCTCCCCAAAAGCTGGCAAATACTTCTAATAAAGCAGAACATTGGCAGTCAGAGGATTTACGTTTTGGTCAAAAGGCCAAGCTCTGGTGTTGGTCTTCTTATTAAATTTATAAATTGATGCCTTCAAATACCAAACATTGCTCACAAATACTGTATTTCTATGTCTCTTAGCAGTTACCTAGTTCAGCCCTCTACCACCCTTCTGCTAGAAAATTCTCATGAGGAAGTAATGGAAGGAGACAGTAAGTTAAATGACTGATGAGTCCAAGTTTTATGTTTTAATTCCTGATATGTAATCATTTCTGTATAAATGATGCTTATTTCACTGTGAAGTATAGTTTCTACATGAGTTCAATGTCTCCTGATGCATTTCATTATTTATGGTATGTTTTAAATTGTATTTGTTGAGGATTTATTTATTGAACAATGAGGTTCTCTTTTCTGGTATCTCTGATAAGCTTTTCCTATTAATATTCTTGTTTCAAGATGTTACATATGCTCACTCATCTGAATTATAAAGTGTCTTTTAATTTTAAATGATTATTTTCAAAATTCTCTCTCTGATTGCACCTAGAGCAACATATAAGCAGTAAAGTACAAAAAACTGTATTTTTATTATTATTGCTAAGAATACAGGGCCAAATTCTGCCTTGTTTACATGAAGGTATAATTAAGAGCAGAAATTTGCCCATAGGTACAGAAGTGCAAAGGACTTGCATAGATATTTCAGCCCTACTTAAGAACTACTTATAACAGAGTTGTAGGCTCTGATTCAACAAATAGGATGACAGAAGAGGCAATGGGTTTAAGCATGTGCTCATATGTTTTGCAGAATCAGAACCTTAGGCAGGTTATAAATGGTATACAGAGTCTTTTGCATGCTCTCTGCACTGAGGGGGATTTCACCCAAAGGTTAGAGATAGTTCACAAATAAATAAAGCCGTACCAAATTCATGGTCCATTTTGATCAGTTTCTCAGCCAAAGGGCTGGTCTGTTTCACATTTTCAGATGTTTACATCTGAAATTTCACGCTGTTGTCACCATGGGGGATCCCAACCCAAAATGGGGTCATTATAGAGGGTCTCAAAGGTGATGTTGCGGGATTGCCACCCTCACTTCGGAGCTGTCTTAAAAGTGGGGCTTTGAAGGCAGCAGCCCCAGAGCTTCCCACAGCTGGGGGAGATTAGGAAAGGAAGAGATGGGTCTGATTTCACTTGTAATACTGGTAGCAGCCAGGAGGTTTCCTGCAGTCAGGGGAGGTACCTGAAGGTGGGCCTGAGCTCCCCCAAGAGCAATGGTGCAGAGGAAGAGAAAGTCCCATTCTTTTTTAGCCCAATGGACAGGTAGCTGGAACCCAGTGAACAGTAGGAGCGTCCAGTTGGGGTTCCCCAGCCCTACCCCTCCAATAGCTAGATTTCACAAGGGAGATCTACTTTTACACTCCATGATGTTTTTCATGGCTATACATTTGACAGGGCCATGTAAATAAATGCAAGCTGGCCCGATGTCGGGGGCAGGCGTGGGAAGTTAAATTTGACCTCTTGTAAAGTGTCACTTTCTGTGCCAGGGCCAGAGGGGCTTGCTCCTGTTGCCACAGCCTTGGGGCTGGAGGAGTTCTGTGCCTCTGCCAGTTATGGGGGAGAAGGTGTCCATGTCCCTTTCTTGTCCCCCCGCTTGTGCACGCCCATGCCTGTCATGAGCTTAACCTAAGAGGAAAGGCATAGTTATCCAGTAGATACTATAGTCAGAAAACAATTCTGAGGAACAGTATGAAGATCACACAGTATGTCTGGAAGTGACTTGCAGTTATTTGTTCTGGCTTCTAGTAGGGATATGAAAAATTAACCGGTAAGCATCGCCCTAATGGATAATGCATACCGGTTCCAGTTAACCGGTAACCAGTGAGGAAACCCTCCGTGGACAGGGACTGTTCTTGTCCAGAGTTGCCCCTGTCCGTGGACCTGAATGCCCTGTAGGCAGGAGCTGCTCCAGCATCTGGAGCAACCTCTGTCTGCGAGGAGCCTGGGACTGCCGTATACAGAGGCTGCTCCAGCGGGGGCTGGGAGCCAAGAGCCAACAGTGGCCCCTGTGTGTGTCTGGGAGCTGGCAGCCAGCCCCAGCGGAGGGCTACTTCTGCCGGTCTGGAGTGTTCCTCAGTTCAGCTCCTGGTTAACTGGTTAAACATTTGGGTCAACCTAATATTTAACCAGTTAACTGTTTAACTGGGATTTTACATTCCTGGCTTCTAGTTCTTAGACTTAGAAAATGCATGAGGATGTGAGCATCCCCTTCTTCTCATGGGATCACTATGTGGGTGACCCTGTCCGAATTAGTCACAACCTCATCCTCAGGTGTCAGATGCATGCAATTGAGGATTGAAGTGCGAATAATATGCCTTTGCAGACCACTGAAGGGATCCACGTTGATCTAAGTTACCTATTTTGTTAGATGCTACCTTGCTCAGTAGTTTTATTTCAGAAGGACAGGTGATATTGAGGGTAATATTGAGAGTGTGTAATATTGATGGTAAGTAATATTGAGAGTATGACTATAGTTCCAGGAATACATAGACTAGGATTTTAAAGACTTATTTCCCATTAATTTTAATAAGTACTCAGCATGTAGGTACCCTGGGAAAATCTCAGCCCATATTGTATTTGAGGCTGAAAATGGCTTCAGTAAGAATCAGCCACACCATTTAATTATCAGCATTAAGGTCTGTGTGGTGCATGAGTTAAATTAAGGTCAATGTTATTGTGGATGGCATATTTTTTAGTAAACTGATAGGATTCTGTCAGATTTCTTTTGCATCACACAGGGCCTGATCCAAATGCAGGCCTGATCCAAAAGTCTTTCCATTGGCTGAGTGGACTTTGGATCAGGCCCATATTTACACACTTTATATTAATTTGGAATCACAGTTCTTCAATAGAACTGTGGCAGCAGCTTTTCTTACAGTCACACAGACTTTGGGAAGAGAGAGCAGCACTTCAGCCAATCCACTAAGAAGTCCCAGTCAATTATATGGTACAGAGGAGGGTTGGAATCCTACCAGTATTCCTGGGTCACTGGTGGTGCAGAGCCATCTAAAGACATTACTGATTATTTTTTTAAATGAAGGAGTGGAATCCATTTACAGGTTATGGGGAGCTCATCATTTGCAGGCTCCAGGTGTTTGGGGATACCAGGCATGGCCTCTTTTCAATATGTATAGCTGGTGGAATGGGCAGACCAGTTCAAGAGGTCAAGAGGCATCTGCAGTGAAATTATGATGCTGTGTGATCACATTTTCATGACTCTGCAGTGACAATTTTGCAAAACTGAGTTTCTTTATATACGGGGCAGCTAGTTTTCTAAATAGCAGTAGTCTAAGTGCTTGCATCTCCCCTTCAAAACAAAACCTACTAGTGGTTCCCAAACTTTTTGGCATCACGCCCCCCTTTTTGATTTTTGAGAAACCCTCACACCCCCCTCCCAAAAAAAATAGCAGCAAAACTTGGGGTGGGATTGACGGGGGTGTGTGTAGCTGGGTTGCCTCACGCCCCCCCTGGAATTTCTTCACGTCCCCCAGTTTGGGAACCCATGTACTAGAAGAATTACAATTTAACTACCCTATCATCTCATTTTTGACATATTTGTTTCTTTTTTAAACTGAAGCTATTTTTTAGTTATATCTGGGGGGAAAGTGTCTAATACTAACCAACTTTTTACACTTCTAGTAATTATTTTTAAGTAATGAAAAATAATACAACAATAACAGATATGATACTTTCCACCATTTATGCTGTTTATTTTTTGCATTTGACTTTCTGTGAAACTAGACTGAGCTGTATATAACCAGTTTTACTCTATAGTCAGAATTCATTTCACTTTGGGATTTCATATGCAAGCACAGTTTACTTATAAGTATTTCTGTGGTGGTCATTGTTAATGAAGCTCAGATACTCGAAAGTGTTTAATCACCTAACTCTCACCAACTTAAATGGGGGCTATGTGGCTAAATAGCTTTTAGTATCTGGGCCTGAGTGTTTATATAGTTGCTTGGGGGTTTTGATCATTGGAGAGTAATTTTTAAATTGCCAACAATTATTTTAATTATTTGTTTTTAAATTTAATGCAAAAAATATTCACTTTGGGTAAAATTCACCTCCAGGCAGAAGTTCTGTACATCATTTAATTCCTCAAATTAGGGCTTAATTAGGAAGTAAATGGTGCCCAGCTCTCTTTTTGGGGCCCCAGGTATAGGGTGAATTTCCTTGATTACATTTTTGGTCATGCATTTTCTCCAGAACCTAAACTTCTAATCAGCCTAATATTATCTCTTAAATCTGTACATCATGGAAATCAAGATTACAGTACAGGAACACATGTGGTTCTGAGGGTGAGCAATGTCACTTCCCTCCAGATGCCTGTTTTTCCTCACAGAGTTCTGTGTAGCACAAGAGGAAATGGTTGAAGTGGGATGCAGAGGTACATCATCATGGAACATCTCTGTGCAATGATATTATCATCTGCACATGGTCATCACATATTGGATGACAGCGCGTTACTGAAAAACTATCTCCCCATAAAAAGCAGTCTAGAGGCTTTCAATTAGGGATTTCTGGCATCCCCAACTACAACAGTAGCTATTTCTGAACTAATCCTCTCACTCTGAGGCTTTGCGTTTCAATGAGGACCCACATAAAAGTATTTCTCTTCCTTGGGCTCAGGTGATGCCCCTGGGAGAGGCATTACAAGGCATGTTGGGGCCTTTACGCCTCATTCCCTGGTAAGTGTGTTTTGGTATGTGCTGAGTAGTTAATTTAAAAAATGGTAATGTCTATTATATGTAGTTAATATTTTGTAGCAAATACTCTCTCAAATAACTGTGTATGTTACTCATGTAGTGATAATGTAGGGCTATGCTGTGTACAACTGGGATGTATGTAAATAGAGAAGCAACACTGCTCCAGAAGATACCCACAATTATAAATATTGGGCCTGCTTCTGCTACCCTTATTCATCTTCAGTTGTTTGTGGGGTAGCTCTGAAGCTATTAAACATCAGGACCGCTTATGTACATCATACACAGTATGGGTAAGACTTGTAGAATCTGGGACATTAAGAACTATTAGCAATAGGGTAGTCTCTTTTCTTGATTTTTTTTTAATTGTTTTTCTTTTAAACAGGCCAACTGGATCTAGCAAAAAGGAGTCTAAATACAGACATTTAGTCTTTCTCATCATGGGGGAAATTGTGCCTCGTGAAGAAAACTGAATCATCAGGTTTGTAACCTGAATTCTGAAATGAAGACCGTGATCCTAAATAAAGGTAAAGTTATTGTCTTTTTATTTTATTAATAGTAATAATACTTACAATTTATAAAACTAACTTAGAGCCTGATCCTAAAAATGCTTATGCATGTGCATAAGCTTACTTACTGAGTTAAATAGGACTACATATGTGATAAGAATTGTGTGTGCAAGTTTTTATAGGAATAGGCCGTTATGGGGAACTTACGTTTCATAACTGTCCTTTAAATATTGCTGATGAGATCTTGGCCCCAGTGAAGTTGGTGGAAGTTTTGTCATTTACTTCAGCGAAACTTGGATTTCACCCAGTATTTGTTTAAATATCTGTGGTTATTGAGTTATACATATCTTTCCTGTACAATATTGACAGGGAAGGCAGACCTGGTTACTGGCTGGGTAATGTAATGTTTTTAGATTGAACTTTTTAACCTGAGTAACATTAATTTTTTTTTCCAGAGAGAAGAGGATCCAGTGCCATTTTCCTTTAAACACTATTTTAAAAAACACCAAAAAATTAGTTACTTGTCTTAAAATAAAATGTTTTAGTTACATGCTTTATAGCGTGTTTATTCCTGAGTTAAGTACACAGTGTGAATGATGCATGCCTGTGTCTGTTTGTTTGATTGCATGTAAGTTGATACTGTGATATATGCACAGTGTGAGTGGCATAACAGTCTACTGCATTATGAGAGACCTATCAATGTGTGATAGTGCTCTGTACTAGCTGAGCTCATAGATCTCCTCATCTGGCCTATCCAGCAGAAGCCTGTGTTTTAGTGTTACCCAATGCATATGTGTAAATCTGGATTGTGACTTATCTGTTTAAATCACTGGGTCTATACAGTGTTCCCTAAAGCCTAAGGGTATTATATTGTGGTACAAAGCAATCTTTGAAGGTGCTGAGTGCCTTCAGCTCTCCTTCAGCATATTACAGATTTAAGCCCCATAGCTCTGATTAATCAAGGTTTTCATGCATAATGTTAAGCATTTGAGTAGTCCCATGGACTTTCATGAATGTGTGTAACTTTGTTGTTAAATTGTACGCTAAAAGAGCTGTTTGTGCAAATCCCGACTACCTTTGCCTAGACTAGCATGGATAACAACTTTTAGCTGACTTTCTCATTTTTAAATTGCTTATTCTTGGTCACTGTATTCCTTTTTGCATTCCTATTTCTCCTTATTATTGAATTGCTTGATCTCTTCCCCAGTGTTGAATCCTTACTGCAGGATGTGAATTCATAAAGGGTATGTGATATTTTTGGGGTAACTTCCAAAAACCTAAGCATAAATGGGGTATAAATCCTTCATTAATAGAGTCCCAAGTCTGCTTTTGAGTGCACTCTATTTAGCTGGAGCGAGAGTTGTCTATAAAAGACTATTTGTGCTTTTATACAAACAGTTATAAATTACTACTTAATTCGTTTTTTCTTTTAAATATCCACTAAAAGCCAGGTCAATATATTTTCCATACTTATGAGCAATAATCAAAGGAATTTTTAATAATAACCTCTTAAAAGCTTGACATTAAATGGCATTTCCTTATATAATTCTATTTTTCTCTATGCACCATACATATTAGGTCCCAGTTCACCAAGGTGCTCAATCACTCCTAATGCTAAGCAAATCATTTTAATGATTTTAAGCCACACCTCATAGCTTAAAAGTAGGCACACGTTTAAGCACCATGCTGAATCTGGACCGAAGCCAACATTCCTTCAGAGCAGTGGTTCTCAAAGCTAGTGGTCTGCAACCATCTTACAGGTGGGCCCCTACCCCGCTCCTGCACCCTCCATCTCATCAAGACCCCCTACCCTCAGACTATTCCTGCACGCATCCTCCCAGCCAAGAGGTGTCATCATAGGTGGTTGGCTGGTGGTCCGTGGAAAGGTCTGCATTCCACTGTGTGGAATGTGGGCCAAAAATTTGAGGACTGCTGCTTCAGAGTGATGCACATGTTTTAACTTTATGCATTGTGAGTAATCTCACTGGCTTCAAAGAGATTGTCCAAAGCATAAAGTTAACCCTCCTGCTTACTTCTCCATGCTCTTTATAGTAGCATATGGAGTACATGCACTTCCCACCTCCCTAGTACAGGAATAAATAACAGTGAGGGTGGTAAGGCACTGCTCAGGTGAGCAGAGTTAAGACCTATCTGAATCCTTAGGGTAGGTACCCTAGGTGGTTCTCTACATGCCCAAGCAGTGCCTCCCCCTGTCTACATTGTTATTATTAACAGCATATACGCCCTCTTGTGGAGTCTTTCCTTTCCCACAGGGAAGGCTCTCACCAGCAGCGCACTGTGGTGGGGATGGGATCCGGCAGTTCCCTGCTGCATGCCCCTTTTTCACTGAGGTGTGTGGCTAAATACTTCCGATCCACTGCCACCATTGCTGGACATACCATACGTCTTTTCAGGAGCAGGACCTGATTTTTTTACAGTGTAGTTGTCCATGAGAGTTTACATACCAGTATTCATTAGTTTAGGTTTAATAAAAAGAAACAAGAGTGTTTATTTTAGATGAAATTCACGCTTTTTGAAGAAAATCTTGCAAAAACTGCATGATTTTGCAAGTAGCTGCAAGAATGAAAAAAGAAAGTTGAGAGTTTGCCAGTCTTGACAGTGTTTCCAGGTGTACTATAAATCAGTTCACTTTTTATAACATATGTAGTATTGAAGCCCTGAGCACTAGCCGTGAATATTTTAGCAATACTCTTTCCAATGGTAGTGTTGTTAACTCCTGGGCTTTGAGCCAAACTCCAACTTGGGTGATTATATTCTTATAACCTGAAGTTTTAACGAAAGTCTTTATTGTTCTCTTCCTCTCCTACAGTCTGTTGTATAGTGTTGCTAGTGCAAATGGCTACATGTCAGTGGAGGGGTGAAGTGATTCCTGTATAAATAGAAGCCATACCCTGCCATTAGTGGGAGTTCTGCCATGGGGAATGATTGCAGGATGTAGCTTAGAGTTTGTAAAGTACTGAGGGATCTTCCAAGATGAAAGTTGCTATTTGTGTATATTGTAGAGGCAGGATTTATTATTTACAAAAGATCACATACAACATTTTCTTGCTTAAGACTTCTAGCCTGAAATTATAGTCTTGCTTAAGATGTCAAGAATTTTTAATTTTTAAGTGATGTAAATAGTAGTATTGCATAAGTCCGATATCTACATATATCAGTACCAAAATCTGGTTTGATTATTTTAATTTCACTGAAAAATTCTGTAAGAGCTGACCAAATCTTGCCCTCTTTATTGGTGCAAGTAGTCTTAGGGACTTCGAGAGTTACTTATGAGTCAGTTGAGCAGGATTTGACCCATTCTTAGTATCTGAGAGTTGAATTGGACAAGGGAGGAGGAGTTGTAAATGTGGTCAAAATGCAAAAGAATTTGCAGTTCTATGGACATTTTTGTTAGAAAATATCAGAAGAAAAGGCTATAGAATCTTAGCAGATAGCAGACTATACAGTTTATCCAAATAAAGAATAGCAGTACGATCATTTCCAATAGTACCTGTCCTAAAGCAGGGGTGGCCAACCCATTTAACAAAGAGAGCCAAAACAGCTGCAGATAAAATGTGAAGAGCCTTACCAGAATTGTCAAACAAAAAAACCAAAAAAAAAAGCCCCCCTCCCCCCCCGAACAGAATTGTCGAGCAAAAACAAACAAAAAAATTAAAAAAACATTTTTTTTAAGGAGGTTGCCTCTTTAAGATAGCCACCATCTTGGGTGTCATTTTTAAAACCCAGCAGCTCTGACCCAGTAAGCACAGGGAAGCTGGGGGCCGGGGGAGCTGGCAGGGGGCAGGGGCCATTTTTGGAGGGGGACGCAGGAGCAGCTTCGTGAGCCACACTTTTGGGGGGCAAGAGCCGCATGCATCTCACGAGCCGCGGGTTGGCCATGTCTGTCCTAAAGAAACACTACAGTGAGAAGAGGGTTTTGTGGGTATAATCAAAGCAGAATTTGGCCCTCGGTCTTCAAAGTATTTTTCCTTTAGAACAGCTGTATTGAATATCAACTGCTGACATTTCAATCAATGTAGTTGTCTTACACAGTTTTATAAGTTTAGTAGGCGTAGTCAGAGCTTAGATGGGAGACTGTCCCATACCACTGCCAAAAAAAGATGCCTCTTTCTCTACTCCCAGTCTCTCATCCCAAAAAACTCCAATCCTGTCAAAATACAGGTGCTACAGGAAAATGTGTGTGATCAAGTATATATGGAAATAGCATTTTTCCATTTGTGCCAGCTGTGAGTTAGTGCCCATCAATGATGATAGGTAGGTGTTGTCTTTTGGATGAGACTTACTATCAAGATTCTGCCCACATGGGATTATTAGAGATCCCATGATAGCCATGGCCTACCCACGGCTTGTGATTCCCATGTGGCTCTTGCCCCCCAAAAGTGCGATTCGTGAAGCTGCTCCCACCCCAGCACCCTGGCTTCCCTGTGCTTACTGGGTCAGAGCTATGGTGTTTTTAAAATGGAAGATGGAAGCCATCTTAAAAAGGCACCCTCCTTTTAAAAAAAAAAAACTTTTTTTTGTTTTTGCTCGACAATTCTATTCTGGGGATGCAGCTCTTCACATTTTTTCTGCCGCTGTTTGGCTCTCTGTGTTAAATGGGTTGGCCATCCTTGTCCCATGACACTTTTTGCCAGTAGGCCCTGCTGTCCTGGCCAAATTTCAGTCAGGTTTCTTTGCTGTGTTTCCTAAACAGTTGTGTAGTATTGTTGTATGCAGTTAAGCAGACACTGTGTTTCACCCCAGAGGGGGCTGAATTTCAGGGGTAGGTGGAGTGACTACATGAAGTAACCTAAACTCCATAGTCCCCAAATGAGAAGTGAGTTAACGCCTCACCTTTGTTTATACTTGATTATACTACTGGTGAAACAGGAAAATTGTTAAAGTAGTGTGGGAACCTTCACCATGAAAGGTGACATACAAAGATTATTATAAAGCTACAATGCTATAACTAGACTCGTAAATATCTGACCCAGTGTTGGAGCTGGGATTTTAACACTCTTGCTGTTCTTTTTTGTAGAGTTCATGCTTTTTACCTACCAAAAAAGCACTTTAAAACAGATAATGAAAACATATCTGAGTCTGGGCAATTTCAGCAGGCACACAAGTAGCCTGTTCCCTCTCCCTTGTGCAAACCCAGCCATGGTGGTTGAAATGACAACCAGCTAGGTGTAAGAACAGATTGGGGTTGATTCAAACATCCTCATATTGTGATCTAGACACATATTGCCGTTAGTTTTGTAATTGGTACTGATTTTTCTCCAGTATCTGATTTACTCTTGTTTCAGTGAGAGAGTAATCAGGCCCATAGGATACATGTCTATTTAGGTTAAATGCAGTTGAGCAATACTCATTTTCTAAGTTAGTAAAGTATGTTGAGCTAAATTCACTCCTGAAGTAACTTCATTGAAATCAGTAGCATTACACTGGGGCTGAGTTTGTATCATCCGTTTTAGAAAACACTTTTACAAGAACATCTCATTAAGTAGGTTGTATACATTGTATACATTGCCTATTCCTTGATAAAAATGTACTCAGAGAGGATGAAACCTTGGGGACATTGCAGTCAATGGCAAAATTCCCACTGACTTCAGTGGAGCCTAGATTTCACTCTCAGGTCAGGTCTACACTACAGCCAAAGGTTGGCTTAAAATATGCAATTGCGGCAAAGAAAAAATGGAGTTTATGTATCTTAAGCAGATCTTCAGTGCCATCCTCATAGCATGAGGTCAATGGAAGAAATGCTCCTGTCGACTTCCCTTGCTCCTTGTGCGCAGTAGGAGTTTTATCATCAGCAGGGGCTCTCTGAGCATTCAATTTAGCGGGTCATTACTAGGCTCACTAAATCAAACGCCAGAAGATCAACCGCCACAGCATTGTTCTCTGTAGCCTAGACGTGGCCTGAGTGTTTTGTGGAATGGGACAGCAATAACCCCATAGGACCAACAGGGGGCAAGAGTGGAGAAAGAAACAGCTATCTATTATATATTTCAGAGAATTTGACTGTGTGTCCACCAGCCAGTGGACGTGCACCCCTTTCCTGGCTGTGCCAGCTGCAATGGCATGGACAGATGCTTCTCAGCTTGGCCCATGCTGCTGCTCTGAGAGAGGGCTGGGGTTGTCCTCTCTCCTCAGGACAGCCTGCATAATGAACCCCTCTTCAGCCCTACCCCAAAGTAAAGATTGAAATGAAGAAAAATAAAACTTATTTGAGTTAAGGACCGAGCAATACTGGGTAAATAGTCTAGTAATAAATATGTAAAACAATACATTAGTCTAAATAAATGGCATCAATAAGCAAAACACCAGTTAAAAATATTCCATGTGCTCAGTAACCTTAATGAACTTCAAAACTCCCATTTCACACCATCAATGAGAGCAGCTGAAAAACAAAAATTTAACAATGGAAGAGCTAGCAAACTCTCATCAGAGAACTTTGACTTCCTTTACTTGACTCGTATTTGAAGTCCTGGCTAATAACTAAGACTCTGTTTGGTTCAAACATCATAGTGCAACTCTTCAGATTTTTATTTCTGATCACTGTGAATGAAATGGTTGCAGAGCAAGGACTCCTATAATTTATCTATAGAGGTTTGCTCCTTTAGAGTACTTTATACCTGATCCAATGCCTGCTGAATCAATAGAAAGAAGTCAATAGAAAGAGTCTAAAGATCTCAGTTAGTTGTTAGTCCATCATGACTTTTTAAATACACAGAAATGTCTTTATGGTGTTTTCCCCTATATTCTCCCTTATGTGGTAATCATAGTTGTAGAGTTTGTATATTTAAATGGTTATACCAGATAGGGATGTGAAAGACTAGTCGACTATCCGATAAGCAAATGCTTATTGGATAGTTGACAGACTAGTCGACTAGTTGTTTCCCCCACTCCATCCCCTTGCTGCCTCTATCAGAGGCAGAAAGGAAGGAGAAGTGGAGGGGGTGCTTCAAAGTGGCAGCGCCGCTTGGAGCCTGGTGCCAGACCTCAGACTCCACGCAGTGCTGATACTTTGAAATGCCAGGTGCAGCTTGGGGCCAGCTGGGGTGTGCCAGCTGCATGTGGTGTTTCAAAGCAGCAGCGTGCATGGAGCCCTGGATCAGCTGGGGACTCCCCCGCTGACCCCTGATTTCATGCGGCACTGCCGCTTTGAAATGCCATGACGACCTGATACTGGGCTCCCTGCGGCATTTCAAAGCGGCAGCGCCACACGGAGCCCGGGGGCAGAAGGGGAGTCCTGGGCTCCATGCAGCACTTTCACCTTTGAAGTGTAACAACAACCCTAGGGTGGAGGCACCCTATCAACTAATCAACTTCGAAGGTGGAGGCACGCTATCAAAATGCATCAACTATTCGATTAGTCAGTTATTCGATATTTAACATCTCTAATACCAAAGTATACCACTTCTTGTGCCAAATCTGAGATATGTGCCCAATCCATGGTGCATGCACATAAATAAAAAGTCTACATAGGTGATTTTGTGATTGTCTTTATTAAATTGCAGTTCTGTACTGAAACATCAGAGTAGTTATCTTAATTGTGAGACCTCAGGAAAAACAAAGCAAAAACCCCTATGTTCCTGATTTATTCATAACACAGCTGGCTCATGGATCTGGAATAAATGCAATTGCCTTGTGCAAGTGTAACCCACACACCTAGTGTGGTTACTGAGCAATGCAGGTGGTACCTAGACCACAACAACTGTAAAGACCAAGAGACCACTACAGCATGGGCTGGAAGCCAGCTGGCTTTTAGCTCAGAGGGTAGAGGCTCCTATACTCTGCTTCAGAGGTCCCAGGTTCAAATCCACCTGGTGGTGGTTACACAAGCAATTGTATACAGTCTTTACTCTGCATGTTTCTTGTATAGTTCATACTGTAACCTAGGAAAAATGGTTACATACTTTACCACAGGACAAATTGTTTTTCTCCAAAACTTAACTTGGAGGGCATGGAAGATATTTAAATATGTTTCTGGAAATAAGAAACTGCAGTCAGTGTCTGTGCTACTTTTTTTAACTGAAACTTTTCTTCCATAGGAACTTACTTGAATCTGGAAGAAAACCTTAGTAGTAAGGCCTTGTCTACACTGGCACATTTTCTCACCAAAAACTGCCTTTTGTTGACAAAACAGTGAGAGCCTACACGCTACAGTGTGACTTTTGTTGGGAAAACACCCAATTTTGGCAACAAAAAACTTCTACACCTGTGAGAAACTTTTGTCTTTTCTCCTCCCTTTATTGTCAACAAAGAGCCAGTGTGGACTCTGTTTTGTCGAGAGAACTGGCTTCCACCAGTATCCCTCAATGCTTGCCCTGATGGCTTTGCTCAGTGTTTTGTGATCTCTGGTGCCCCATCCCTTTCCAAAGTTCTTGAAAGTATATGACAGCTGAGTGAGCTGATCCATTTGGGAAATGAAAAAAAAAAAGAGAAAATCATTGGAATGCTCCCATTCTGCCCTGCTAAAAGCACAGCAGCAGTCAGACAGCTGCTACAGGGTGAGAGGGGACTGGCTGCTGTGCTGCTTTGACATTCCTCAGCAGGGACTCACAGAGCTACTCATGATGCTGCTCCCAGCAGCTGAGAATGCTGTGGGAGAACACAGAGAGAATCCCAAGAAGTGCAGGGATCAGCTCTGGCTTCCTACAACACTGCACTGTGGGATGCTTACCCACATTGCTTTGCTCTGTTGACAAAGGACCTAGCAATGTGGCCATGAAATGTCAACAATGGGAGGCAGAAAGACCAGTTTTCATTTTTTGCATTTCAACAACACTTTTTTATCACTAAACTTTCCCAGCATAGACACAGCCTAAGGAAGTAATAGTAACCAGCTCCTTCAAGGCAGGAGTTGGAATTTCTCAGAATGCATTTCCCATGGTCAGTAGTGGGATGTGATATGATTGCCAGAAACAAGGGAGCCAATGAGCATTTTCCAAATAGAAGCAGGTGGTAGATGCTGCAGCTCGGATTTTTTTGAATTGATGAAATTTGGTGCTCAGGCAACCAGAAAAGATATTCAAGTAAAGAGACTCTGGAAATACACTAAAATTAGTTTAAATGAGAAGTTGAGTAACATTCACATACTCTTCTTAAATTGCTTTATCTGAAAGGTTGGAACTGAATCATTTTGAGGTATTGTTTCACTTTCTTTTTTTTAAAGGTACTTAATTATAATTAATAAGACCTATCAAATGAATGTATTTTGTATTGTTATTTAACAATATGTATTGTGATTGTACCATCCAGCTTGGTTGCACTTTAGAAACTAATCCTTCTGGCAGTGCCTTACTTCAAAGAAGCCCACAAAACACCTAAAAACTAACCCTGAGGTATAGTGGGTTTTCATGTAACTAAATCAATGTATGTGCATGTGCCTATGGATCTTTCCACAGCACAAGAGAACTCTTTGGTTTCCCTTGCAAGGCTCAGTAAGTTTGGCAGGTGGGGCCTTTTTGCCTATTGCTGCAGCAAAGATTAGAGCTTCTTTGTGCATGTGATTTATAAGGAAGGGTTTAAACATTAGAGGGACTAATTCAAATATTGCAATAAAATAAAACAGCTCCCAAGGAATGTTACGACTGTTAAAGACCCAGAAGCCTCACTGACCCTTTAATTCTGTTTGTCCCAGTTGGAGTTTATAACTGAAACAAGCTTGGTGTTCTTGGCACATTCTGCATTCAAGAAGAAAAATATTTACTTAATGTAGGTCTGATTTAGCAACTGATCCTTGTAATGCCTGTCAGAACCCTATAAAATATACTCCATGTCCAGTACTCTCTAGGTACAGATCATTGAGCTGACAGGGATACAGCGCATGCATGCTTTCTCCTCTAAGAGCGTATATAGGTCAAGATCATTATTGTGTCATTGTGAGTTGCTAAAGTACTCCGAGTTTCACTAGACTTGATTTATAATAAAAATAAATATTTATAATGCTAAATACACTGTTAATATCACCGATTCTCTGTTGGTGTATCTCTACTGAAATCAAAGGTGCATTGAGATGAATTTTGACCCACTATTTAGATAATATTAAGTTTAAATTTTCTCTTCCATGTTCAGTACAGTAATCCTTGTTACTGTAAATTTGCACAGGATTAGATTCATTGTCTTCAACTACAAATAATTTGGCTTTATTAATGAAAAATATCCTACTAAGGTGAGTCATATATTATGCTGATTTCTATAGGGAAGCTATGTCATTTTGATATAACAGTCTCAACTAATGTACATTGATTAAGGCTATCCTATTCATTAGCTATTCAGCATTTAGTGTGGAGTTTTGCATTGGAAGTGGTAGCCAACATAATTTGTAAAACTTTTTTTTTATATTTCTAGTTTATTAATGCTCTACAAGCAGGTAGTTTTGCCTGGGGTGCGTGAAAATATGTGCAATGCAGGTTGTCATTATGTCATATTAAAACTTTGTGAGCTTGATGGTCAGGTAAAGAAACAGTAAAAGAAAATTGATATCATTTGAAATATTTATTTTACAGAGCTCCTTTTATAGGTTAAATGCACAGCAGTGACTTTTCTCTCTGTTATACAGAGGAGCCAATATACTGTTATACACCCCACAACTTCACCCGTGACCAAGCCTTGTATGCCAGAGGATATTGTTGGACAGAACTAAAAGATGCCTTGCCAGGAGTTGATGCCAGCCATTGGCCCTCCTTGTTTGAGCATAAGTTCCTTCCGTATGCACTGCTGGCTTTTGCTGGCATAATGTACATTCCAGCTCTTGGGTGGGAGTTTCTGGCTTCCACCAGACTGACTTCTGAGCTTAATTTTTTGCTTCAGGAGATCGATAACTGCTATCACCGTGCAGCAGAAGGGCGCGCGCCGAAAATAGAGAAACAAATACAATCCAAAGGCCCAGGGATCACAGAGAGGGAAAAAAGAGAAATCATTGAGAATGCAGAAAAGGAAAAAAGCCCCGAACAGAACTTGTTTGAAAAATACCTGGAAAGAAGAGGGCGAAGTAACTTTTTAGCTAAACTTTATCTGGCGAGACATTTGTTTATCATATTTTTAAGCATTATACCAATTACATACTTATCCACCTACTATGCTACACAGAAGCAAAATGAGTTTACTTGTGCACTAGGAGAGCCTCCTGACAAAACAAGCAACTCCAAATTGTACATCAGAGTGAACTGCAAGCTGCCAGCAGTCCAGCTGCAACGGATAATTGCTGGAGTAGACATTGTCCTCCTCTGTTTTATGAACTTGATCATTCTTATCAACTTAGTTCACCTTTTCATATTTCGCAAGTCAAACTTCATATTTGATAAACTGAACAAAGTTGGAATAAAGACCAAGAAACAGTGGCAAAAATCTCAGTTTTGTGACATCAATATTCTAGCAATGTTTTGCAATGAAAATCGGGACCATATAAAATCCCTGAACCGCTTGGATTTCATAACAAATGAAAGTGATCTGATGTACGATAATGTGGTGCGCCAGTTGCTTGCAGCCCTGGCCCAGTCTAATCATGATGTCACACCAACTATGCGTGATTCAGGGATTCAGACTATAGACCCCAGTGTCGATCCCGCAGACATTGATGCCAATGAACAGCTCATCATTAAGAGACCTCGGAAGAAAATGAAATGGATCCCGAGTAGCAATCCACTTCCTCAGCCATTCAAAGAACAGTTAGCCATTATGAAAGTTGAAAACCACAAACCAGAGAAGCCGAAGCCAGTGCGCAGGAAAACAGCAACTGATAGCCTCATCGCTCCTCTGCTAGAGTCCTCTTCCAAAACCTCACAGCAATCATCATCTCATAAAACTGAGTCAAACACCATCTCCTGCACAGGCAATGAGAAAAAACATACACGGCACTTTTCCCTGGATGTTCAACCATATATACTTAGCAGTAAAAAACCCAAGCCAGAGATTCCAGTCATTGCCTCAATGCCAACATCCAAAAGCCAAGAAGGTGGATTTTTAAGCCAAGAGGAGAATGTCGTAGTTCATGTCACCTCTTCTCTCAAAGGTACAATATGTCATTGCAGTTCCATCTCAACAGTGATAAACTGAACAGGCCAGAATTTGGAGTAGCCATCTGCTGTAGGTTTGTTCTGTCTTATTACATTTCTAAACAACTAATGATAAAAGGGCAAGTGGGCTGCTTAAATGGGTTATATAGAATTTCTTAGTATATGATAAGGAGTAGTAGAGCTATGCAACATATCCTTCTGCCTTGCAGATATTTTTGCAGCATTAATAAGATTTTACACATAATTTTTAATTGATGTAAGGAAACTGTCACCAGTTTTGCCAGGAAAAGAGGCAAGAGTTGGTTCCTAGGATACCCCACCCTTTCCTATCAGTACTATTCATTTTCACTCATTTTCCAGTAACACAGGAACGGCCATGGTAGATCAAACCAGTGTTCCATCTGGTCCAGTATCCTGTGTGAGAGGGGCCAGGAGTAGCTACTTGTGAGGAAGGTAGAAGAAGTATGCAAGAAACTTTGCAGAAGGCAATTATGAAATAGAAATTTTTCTTAGGGAAGACTTTCTATTCCACTTTTGTTAGAGGTTGGCTTATGCCTCGAAGCTTGAGGATTCCAAAACTCAGATTATTATTAGGTTTTAATTCTTACTATACATTTAAATTTCCCTTTGAAAAATAGAAGTCAGCACCTATGCTCAGAAGTGTTTTGTGAAGACAAATATTTCAAGTGATTGTAAGAAGCTAAGGGGAGCAGTTAGATAGAACCACTGCAGAGAGCTGCTATATCCTCACTGCCCAGCAGAAAAGTTGCTTGAGGTCTAAATATTTGTCACTTCCAAATCCTTATGCTCCTTTCTGGAGTCCTCAAACTCCTCAGTGTATGTGAGCAGGACTTGCCGCAGCATTATTCATCCAGGAGTCTGTTCTGACTCCAACTCCCAGAAGCTACTGGGGTTTTCTGATCTCAATTATCTTTATATAAACAAGTGTTGATATTTTAATTTGTGAGCACCAAATAATTATAATAGCAGCTTTTATGCCAACCTTAAACCCTACTCAAGAATGCTTTCGAATGAGCAAGTTCCTTCAAGCTCTGAATTACATACTGTTGAGCTATTTCATTTAGAACAATGACTTGTGGTATGGGTCCTCTCTTTTTTTTATATTCCATTGAAAATATCAATATTTTTATATTCTATCTTGTATATTTAGGAATCTCTAAGGTTGGTTGAAACGTTAAATCTTAACATTTGCAAAGCACTGGCTAGAATCTATGGATGAAATATTAAAACATCCCTAAATTCTGTTAAATTGACTTTTGCTTATTTAGTGAGTATGGTTTCACATAGGCAATGCTTAGAAATGTAAACTTATTAGTGACACTGTAATGTGCTTCCAGGGCTATAATTTTCAAAAGCTAAAGTTGTCATGAGGCAATCTTAGATTTCTCAAGTATCAGAGAGGGGTAGCCATGTTGGTCTGAATCTGCAAGAACAATGAGAAGTCCTGTGGCACCTTATAGACTAACAGATTTATTGGAGCATAAGCGTTCGTGGGCAAAGACCCACTTCGTCAGATGCATGTAGTGAAAATTCCAGAGGCAGGTATAAATATACAGGCTTAAGAAAAGAGTTCCAATCAAGAGTAAGGTTAGAGATAACGAGGTCAATTTAGTCAGGGAAGATGAGGCCCACTTCTAGCAGCTGATGTGGAGGTGTGAATACCAAGAGAGGAGAAACTGCTTTTGTAGTTGGCTAGCCAATCACAGTCTTTGTTTAATCCTAAAATGATAGTATCAAATTTGCAGGTGAATTGTAGCTCTGCAGTTTCTCTTTGAAGTCTGTTTTTAGAATTTTTTTTGTTACAGGATGGCTACTTTTAAATCTGCTACTGTGTGTCCAGGAAGATTGAAGTGTTCTCCTACAGGTTTTTGTGTATTGCCATTCCTGATATCTGATTTGTGTCCGTTTATTCTTTTACGTACGAACTGTCCAGTTTGGTCGATGTATATGGCAGAGGGGCATTGCTGGTACATGATGGCATATATTACATTGGTAGATGTGCAGGTGAATGAGCCCATAATGGTGTGGCTGATGTGGTTAGGGCCTGTGATGGTGTCGCTGGTGTAGATATGTGGGCAGAGTTGGCACTGAGGTTTATTACAGGGATTGGTTCCAGAGTTAGAGTTATTGTGGTGTATAGTTGCTGGTAAGAATTTGCTTCAGGTTGGCAGGTTGTCTGTGGGCAAGGATTGACCTGCCTCCCAAGGTCTGTGAGAGTGGGGGATCATTGTCCAGGATGGGTTGTAGATCGCTGATGATGCATTGGAGAGGTTTTAGCTGGGGACTGTAGGTGATGGCCAGTGGTGTTCTGTTATTTTCTTTGTTGGGCCTGTCTTGTAGCAGGAGGCTTCTGGGTATACGTCGGGCTCTGTTGATCTGTTTCCTCACTTCCTCAGGTGGGTATTGTAGTTTCAAGAATGCTTGGTGTAGATCTTGTAGGTGTTTGTCTCTGTCTGAAGGGTTGGAACAAATACAGTTGTACTTTAGTGCTTGGCTGTAAACGATGGATTGTGTGGTATGTCTGGGATGGAAGCTGGAGGCATGTAGGTAGGCATAGGGGTTCGTAGGTTTTCGGTATAGGGTGGTGTTTAGGTGACCATCACTTATTTGCACTGTAGTGTCCAAGAAGTGGATCTCTTGTGTAGACTGGTCCAGGCTGAAGTTGATGGTGGGATGGAAATTGTTGAAGTCACTGTGAAATTCTTCCAGAGCCTTCTTCCCGTGGGTCCAGATGATGAAGATGTCATCAATGTAGCGTAAGTAGAGGAGGGGCACTACTGGAACAATGCTTCCTCAGCTCTTGTCCACGTCAGCCATAAAAATGTTGGCATATTGTGGCATATTGTGGGGCCATCCGGGTGCCCATAGCCGTGCCACTGGTTTGGAGGTATAAATTGTCCCCAAAAGTATTTCAGATTTCATCTGCAAATTTGATACTATCATTTTAGGATTAAACAAAGACTGTGATTGGCTAGCCAACTACAAAAGCAGTTTCTCCTCTCTCGGTATTCACACCTCCACATCAGCTGCTAGAAGTGGGCCTCATCCTCCCTGACTGAATTGACCTCATTATCTCTAGCCTTACTCTTGATTGGAACTCTTTTCTTAAGCCTGTATATTTATACCTGCATCTGGAATTTCCATTACATGCATCTGACGAAGTGGGTCTTTGCCCACGAATGCTTATGCGCCAATAAATCTGTTAGTCTATAAAGTGCCACAGGACTTCTCGTTAGCTTTCTCAGAATCCAAATTAAACTTGTGTATTGGGTCCAATCCTTCTACTAGTGAAATCAGTGGCAAGAATCCCATTTAATTCCATGGGATCAGGATACAGTGAATTAAGCCTAGTCTACTCTATGCCTCTCCCCCCTTCCCCACTATTCATCTAATCTACGCCACTTCAGCTACGCAAATAGAAAAGAGGTGCTTACCATGGTGTTTTCCATGTGATAAGGTTGTCAGGGGCTGCTGCTCTCCCATTGACTCCATCTACTCTTCTTGTCCTGGTAGAGTCCTGGAGTTGATGGGAGAGCACTCACAGGTCAGTTTTTTCATCTAAGCAGTTAAGCAGATGCGATAAATCAACTGCCAGCAGATCAATCACTGCAGCATCGAAGCCCCAAGATGAGAAAAATAGACTAGCCAATGATTTATTTTGTATTCTGTTTTCTTTCAGTCACCCCAAATCATGAGAAAGAGATTCTGAACTCGTCTGAGACTTGCAGAACTGTCCCTACTGCTGGGGCTTACCTCTCCTGTAATCATAATCATATAGCAACAACTGCTACTGCAACAAATATAACCCTGAGCCACATCAGACCAGAACCAACAGCTGCACTGAATCGTAATCCTACTCACCCTCTGCTGCACGTCAGTACACTGTATGAAGATCACGAAGAAGATGTAGTCAGCTTTATAGACAGTAGTATTCACTCACCAACTGATGCAGGAGAAATACTCTCCATACCTGCCCCAAAGCAGATAATGATGGCAGCATTTGAAGAACCAAGGGCAATAGTGAGTTCCATGGAGTACTAAAGATATAGTGCTGCATGGATATGATCTGATGGTCAAGTCCAGTACCACTGTAACGGAACCCTCAACAATGCAATTCACTGCATGAGCATGGAGAGTTTTAATACAGCCTATAGGGTTTGGTAATATTACAAATTTGTTTTTCAGGACAGTATCATCACTGTCACCAGTTTGCAAAATAGAATAATTTTTAAAAAAATGGATGAAAGTTCACCTTTACCTCCAAGAGCAACCAAGCACAACAAATTAGCTGTAGCTTCTTCAATTACAGTATATCCTTTGTATTTATAATGGTTAATTAAAGTTAAATAGATATTGGTGAGGTGTATCTTCTATTTTAATGGCAGGAGTTAAATAATAATTTAATAATAAGGAAAATATTTTTCTCCATGAACTCTATGAAAAAGGCATATGCAAGCAACATATTTTTGTTGTTGTTTCTTTGGCTCACTAATGTTGTGCTTAATGGAGATTTAGGATAAGATCTTTTTAACACCAGCATATAGTGCAAAAAGGGTTGAAATACTTCTGTCTGTTGAATTTTTGAGTGAGAGGTATGCTTTAAAAAGCTAATATGTTCAATGGAAGATGATGAAACAAAGAGTTTATTTTCTTAAATATATTTTACCATTTAACAATGAATAGCTTTTCAAATCAGGTTTTGCTTTTATCCAAATGGATGGAAGAAAGTCATTCCAGCAGCTTATTTTTGCATAATGTATTTATGAACCGAGTTAGATTTTCACAGGTGCTTCACTGATATGAAAAAATTCTGCAACAGTGATATAGTGTAAAACCAGCAATATTTTCAAACAATGCACAGTTAAAGAGGATTGTTTATTTAAGTTTGCAGTCTGTCTTTGGCTCTGATCCAACAACACACGTAAGCACATGCTTAACTAAGCACATGAGTAGTCCCACAGAAGTCACTTGAGAATGCACACATACTTAAAGTTAAGCACATGCTTAAGTACATTTTCTGGGTCTGGGCCATAATATGTATTGTCAATAATCCTACAGCATGTGTTATCATTCTGATTTAAAGTCTGACTTTCTTTTCCCAAAGTACCTCTTCATGCCCATTTATCCCATAACTTTGATGTGTGGTTTTTATGAGAAAATTCTACTATAAAAAACAAATCTACTAAAATGTATCATGCAATAACCATTCTCCTCAAAAGCATAGTCAGGCAAGAAGAGACTATATTAAAAAGATATTCACAGCTGCATTCAAAATTATGAACTACTGTGTGTTTGCTTCAAAATTCTGTATGACGGTAGAAAAAATATAGAGAGCACAAGTATGGGACTGAAATCTTGAATATATTTTTAATTTATATTACCTCAGATGTGAATATATGATACCAGTATTTAATGAACTATAGCACTGAATATAAATAAACATTATTCTGAATATCTGTAATGTGTAGAGTTTATAGCTAAATGACACATCTCTATCACAAAATGAGAAAAAATTAAACTAGATACAGTTGGATAGGGGATGTAAATTAGCCATCCCTGCTGTTTTAGTAAACCTCTTAAGTATGATTTTGATGTGGGGGTTCCCATTCCATTTTTGCACATTTTACTTTTCTGACAATGGCTGAGAAGCTGATTTGCAATTTTTAAATAATAAAAGTCCAGCTGCATATTTAGGACATGATTCTGAACCCCTTATCTAGGTAAAACTTGATGCAAGAGGAAGTTTTACCTGCAGGGTTGGGGACTTAATTGGGGACTACTTCAAAGCTGGTTCTTCACTCTACTACTGAGTAGCTGTGTTCTGTTCATGTTCAGGTGAAATCAATGACACATCAGGACTTTTCTGGTAAGTAAAAGTGCATTGGTTTGCTATATTCATCAGCACTGCAGGCACATTCTGCTGAATGTATGCAATACATTGGGTAGGAGACAATTTAAAGGGAATATTTTTCAGCCCAACTAAAATCTTTATGGTTTCACTGGGTCTTGCATGCAAGTGAAGAATTTGAGTAATTATAGAAAATGGTCTCAAAAGATCAGGAATTTGTTAATGAACACAGAATCAAAGAATGCATCATGGGCCAAATTTGCAATCCGTTTAAGGAGATCATTGCAGTTACTTGAGTTACAACTTCCTAGCCAGCAAAATGAATATCTTCCCATATGTTCACAGGTTAGATGACTGTATTAAGAAAATATTCATAATTCTGTAATGTGTTGGCTTAATTCACTTTGCATTCAATACCTCATACTGAATGCAATGTCAAACCTCTCAGCCTCATATCAAAAGATATCTGGGGTGTGTGTATTTTATCAGTATCAGGCATAGTATACTATTTCTAAATAAAAATTAAGGGCCTTGCCCAACATTTCTGAAAAACCCAGCAAGTTCATTAGGGATTTTCAGTTGGCAATAAATTCAGGTTGGGCCTTTAATATATGTAATTCCTGCCTCCCTTGTTATTTGTGAATGGCCATGATCAGTCCATATTGATAAATGTTCCAATTTTCAGAGAAATTGATAGGTGTTGCCTTTTTCATTAACTTAGTTTTTTTATTCTGTTGTCTTGTTGCCAAAGGAAATGTGAAAGTAAGTGCCATTCGTGTTCTTGATTAAGAGAAGGTGTTAACTTTCCTACATCACTTGCATGTTGTTTCTGCCATGCAGCTTTCAGAAAAGAAGCTGGATTACTGTGCTTACCTGGAAAGATGGGTGACTATTGTTAATAGCGTTTTTTGTGTGTGCTTGCTGGCTTCTTAACTCTCACACTTAAAATATGACAATCTAACTTGTTTGGAGGACAAGTGTGCATAATCTAGTTTGACCATGATCATTTAAAAAAAATAAACCCACCTTTGAACTCCCCATACTGCAACACTAGAATATTGCTAATTCCCTATATTATTCAGCCATCGTATATCTGTTCACGCTGCATTCTTGCACACCCACAGCACTCAGTGACATCATTGGGTCTGAAAACATTTTACTTACTTGCACCATGGGGGAAGTAAGCTGCACAAGCCCTCTTCCTGGTTTGGAAGCTGCTGAATGTATAGGGTAGCTCACAATTGAGCCTAGGAGAGTGGGACCCTTTAAAACACCTTTTTAGGGGTTAGGTTGTGATCCAGGCTGTGTGCTACTCCTCTCATTGTCTTCTGAGTCTCATTGTCTTCAAGTAGCAGGTAGGATTCACTTGTTACTTACAGCTGACAAGTGCAAGAACAGGCAGGAAGCAGGTGGGACCAGTAGTAAATTACTACCTCCCTGGAGTGAAAGGACAACACTGATGCGGTGTCCCATAAGAGGGCTTGCTGTTGCACCACAGTCTTGAACTACGTGATATGAAACATGAAAAATATCCTGATTTTAAAATTTCTATTTATGTATGAATCACGTTAGCCTCTGTATCTGCACACTGACTGGTGCTGTGTCTTCAGTTTGCCACACCAGTCTACCAGCATTCCTTAAGGCCCTGATCCTGCCTCATTCCAGTCGAGTTTGCTAGTTATTGTACTGGGAGCAAGATCGGACCTGGGCCTAATGGTATGTCTACACTTCAGTAAAACACCAGTAGCTGGCCTGGGTCACCTGACCCAGGCTTGCTGGGCTATAAAATAGCAGTGTAGATGTCCAGGTCCCAGAGTGTAGGCTGCAGCTGAAATAACTGCAGTTTGACAGCCCTGCAGCCTGAGCCCTGCTGATCAGGTTAGCTGCAGGTGTTTTATTGAGCACATAGAAACCCGTTTCCTCTCCCCCACCCCCCCATTTGCATAGAATGGAAAAGAAAATTTGGAACAGAAAAGACAGCTGTAGCAGAAGCATCTCTTTTGCTATTTTTAGTTCCTGTCCATCTCCTGTTCCCAGCTGGAGGCCAGCACTGTGCATCTGGCAGCCAATTACAGAGACGCTGCCATATTTTGTTTTTTTAGGGGGTACACTAACATTTTGAATACTGCTGCTGCCATCATTTGGCTCTGCTGATTTTTTTTTCACAGTGTAAGTGCATCTCCTGCATTCAGTGTTATAACGGAGACTATAAAGATCTGTTTATTTCACACTAGGAGACATTGGACCCAATCGTACAATTTGCTGTCCATCTTCTTTATTTTTTTGGACTTTCAAACCTCATGGTGGCCATTCAACTCCTTGTAGAATCAGATCCATTGCTTATTAGCTTTTCAAATTGTGCAGTGAGGGAGAGTCCTGGAAATTATCTTGGGACCTAAGGACAAAATTCATCCCTACACTGGCAGTGTTCTTGGTGCAGAGATCCTTGTCTTTACACCACCTTTGTGCCTTCCCCATATAAAGACTGCCATGCTCAGGTTATCACTTGATGCAGGTTAGAGCAACCTGAAGGGTGCCTTAACTGGTGCCCAGGTAATAACAATCTTTTGGGTCCTTTCTGGCATCCACAAATAGCTTAGGGATGGCCACCACTCCTGTATCCAGGGCTCATGCAGAGTAGTGTAAGGATCCTGAATCTATTAAGGACTTCCTCTGCACTGATGATATTTCCTCTGTAACCATATGAGATTTACAGAGCCTTGACACCAGCATAAAACACCCATAAATACCCCTTAATTGAATGCTTAATCTTTAAGGAGCTGATCCTGTACCATTGAAATCTATGGAAAACGTGCCATTGATTTCAGTAGCAGCTAGATTGGGCCCTAATTGCACTTTGGTCAACATTTCATGTAGGAAAAATAAGATTTGTCCTCTGGAATAGAAACAAATTGAGAAGGGATCATTAATAACATTGAGCTCTTACTTGAGCTAGCACATTTCACCCTCAGAGCTCAATAAACTATTTAGGCATATAACCACTATTACCCTTATTGTACAGATGGAGAAACTGAGGCACAATGAAGTGAAGCAACTTGTCCAAGGTCAAATAGCCAGTAAAAGAGTTACAAATAGACTATGGGGGCTCTTCTGACCATCCTAACTCAGTACGCTATCCACTGCACTGCCCTGTAAGAAGGTGTGTACACTGAGGGTATGTCTAGACTACCTGCCTCTGTTGTCAGAGGCATGTAAATTAGACTACCCAACATAGTGAGTGAAGCCGGGATTTAAATATCCCCGGCTTCATTAAAATAAAAATGGCCACCATGCTGTGCAGGCTCAGCTGATTGTCGGCACAGCGCACCGAGTCAAGATGCGGATCGGTCGACAAGGGAAGCCTTTGTTGACCGCTCCCTTATGCCTCGTGAAATGAGGTTTACAGGAGCGGTCGACAAAGTCTTCCCTTGTCAACTGATCCATGTCATGACTTGGTGTGCTGTGCCGACGATCAGCTGAGCTGGCACAGCGCGGCAGCCATTTTTATTTTAATGAAGCTGGGGATATTTAAATCTCTGCTTCATTGACTATGTCGGGTAGTCTAATTTACATGCCTCTGGCAGCAGAGGCATGTAGTCTAGACATACTCTGAGAGATGATCTAGGTGTGGGGGGTGCTCCGTCTGGGCTGGAGTGCCCCTGCCCGTGGTACACCCAGGCCAGGCACACTTCAGATAGGGGCTGCTCTAGCCGGGCTGGAGTACCTCCTCCTGCCCACAGTGGGCCCCCAGGGGCTGGAGCAGGCCCCTGCCCATGGTGGGCAGGGCTGCTCCAGCCCTGGCCATTTAACCGCAACCTGTAAGCATCACCCAATCAGGGTGATGCTTACTGATTAACCGGTTAACCATTCACAGCCCTAGTAGGAGTGATATTTGTAAAAAATTGGTGACTGACTGAATTTACTGAAAGACACAAGGGTTTTGGCATTCAAAACATACAAATAAAATGCACTATGCAAAATACTTCAGGAATGTTAAAAGGGACATTTATTTTTGTGACCAGACATCCATTTTCCAAATTTTTTTCAACTGGCATCTCCAGAAGGACATTCCAGTCTGCCTGTAAGCAGAGTTTAATTAAATGAAAGTCATTTTATTTATATTATTTACAGGCCATTTAGCAGCAAATGTACAGTGATTGCTGCTCTCTGGCTTCAGACGCATTTCCAAGCCATTTTGTAACAGTGTGCAAATAGAAAAAATGATAAATGAGTCTGCTGCTCTACTAAAAATCCCGGCTAGGATCCTAGGAGATGCTGCTCCTCTATTGTTGTCAGTGGTGACTGAGCATGCTCAGCACCTTGCAGCAAGTGTTCAGCACCTCGGCAGATTTAGAACCCTGCTGACTTATTAATTCACATACGGAATTAGTATGGCCAAAGCCGTGGCACAGCTTAATCTGAAAGAAGGACTCAGTGGAGATGGAACGCCTGCTGGCTTTCAAGGAGAGGAAGTTTTATGTAATGGCTTTGCTGGCTAGTGAAAGCAGTATGGTTAAATCTAAGGGCCGATGGAACTCTGTGTTCTATCCAGCACTAGCATGGACAGGGTAAAGGGGCTGATTTGGGCTGGAAGGGGCTGCCCTACCCACCTGCCAATTGCACCAAGACTGGAGGAGGAATTAAAAGGAGCAGCCCTGGGAAGGGAACAGATTACTGTAGTTCTCCAACCTGACAGCTCTGCCTTCACAGAAGGAGGGTGCAGAACCCTGAGTGGAAGGGAAAAGGAACCGAAGTTGGCATTAGAGCCCAGTGAGCGCTGAGGCAGATAATGGGCTGTCTAGGTCCCCTATGAAGCAAAACATGCCTATATGCTGGAAGAAGCAGCCTACAGGGCTTTTTTCTGCCTTTGTTTTTTTTAACTCCTTTTGTTGATTTTGGGTGGTTTGGGGTCCTTGCTGGGGATGTGGATGACACTGTCCAGAGACCAGGGATGGCAGGTGAGCACAGGCAGTAACTGGACTCGTGCATGCATTCCCCACATAGCTTAACAGGAGTGGCCTACACGGGGGGCCAACAGCTGCTGCCAGGCAAGATGTGAGGCCTTCCTCTGCACCCCTAGAAGGGGCAAGGCCTCGGGCAGGAGGGCAGCCAACCCACAGTGCCACCCAGACTGTGCCACTGTGCCCCCTCCAGCCTCAGAGCGTGTGGACTGGCGCTACAGCAGCAATTTAAAGGGCCCAGCCCTGGCTGCTGCCAGTGCAACAGTCTAGTAACCCTGAGTCCCTTTGAATTGCTGGATCCAGAGATTGCCCCCTTCAGCCCCCACTGTCAGCGGGCCTGGCCCTACCACAGACGAGAGTCATGACCACAATATATATGTGATCTTACTGGGTGTCACAGTTCATGGCAACTGCAGCTTATTTTCCCCTTAGTGCTCCAGCTGTGGCACCTGCTCTCAGGAGTCCACCCCCCTGTCTGTTACCCCCTCTCTCTTTTCTGACTGGGGTATTTGCAGACTGACCTACTGTGCTGGGCTGAGGTCACAGACCACCCCTTGGGGGGCTTCCCGTAGCGCTGACACAGCCACTGCAACCCCTCTTTTTGCTCTCCGGGGCGTCTCACCACCCTGTCCTGCTGGGCCAGCTCCCTGGTCTCCACCCACCAAGGCACAGAGCTGAGATCACTGCCCTCCCCGAGAAGTAGTACAGACACTGAACCTCTTCAGGTCCAAGGAAAATGCAGTTTGGGGGCCAGCTTCCTGGGATACCACTCCCCAAATGAGATCAAAACTCTCAATGAATTACTTGGGTAAGCCCCTTTTAACAATGAAAGGGGGAACGTACAAACCAATTGCTCCCCCAGGTAATAATTATTTGCACTGGGGCTTGACAGTAAGTAAAAGTGATTTTATTAATGATACCACCTATATGTTTTGTTAGTCTATAAAGTGCTACCAGACCATTTGTCATTTTATAAGTTTATCCTGTACACACTAACTCGGCTACCCCCGGAAGCTTCTGATTTTATTAAGTACAAACAGTAGGATTTAAATGGCAATAAATGAGAACAGGCAGAGCAAAGTAGATTATAAATCAAAAGTAACAAAAAATGCTTAGCTAATTCTGACACTGAAATCCTTAGCACAAACTTCTTATAAACTCACCTTAAAACTGCTTCTGTTCCAGCTATAGCTTTAAACTGGGGTCATTTCCCTTCCCCTGAGGTCTCAGGTTCACCCTCCTTGGGTGTGTTCAGCCAGCCAAAGACCAAAACGCCTCCTTTCCTATTGTTTTTAAAGATTCCCTTATTTCATTGGAGGTCACCTGGCCCGTCACTACTAACCACTGCTAAGACCTAAGACAAAAGACTTATGATTGCCCAGAAACTGAGGTCTCCCTTGATGACTTTCATTCACACATTTAAAACCCACAGGCTATGTCTACACTGCAGGCTTCTTGTGCAAGAACTGTTTTGCGCAAGAGTTCTTGCGCAAAAGGTCTTGTGCAAGACTGCGTCCACACTGCCATGTGCTTTTGCGCAAGAGATGTGCTTTTGTGCAAGAGCATCCATGGCAGTGTGGATGCTCTCTTGAGCAAGAAAGCTCCGATGGCCATCTTTGCCAGAGGAGTCTCTTGCACAAGAAACCCCTGTTGCCTGTCTACACTGCCTTCGCCTTCTTGCGCAAGAGCTATTGTGCAAGAGGACTTATTCCTCATGGGTAGAGGAATAACTCTTGTGCAAGAAGCCCTCTGTTCCACTGCTTTACTGTAAATGTACTTGCGCAAGAATGCACATGTAGTGTAGATGCTCCGCAAGTTTTTACGCAAGGAACAACTGTTCTTGCACAAAAAGCCTGCGTGTAGACGTAGCCACAAAGTATTTCCCTACTCCATGTGTCTAATTTTACACACAAGAGTGATACATGCACCAAAACAAGATAAGCAGATCCAGTGGATTAAGACATGAAGATCTGTAGGTTACATGAAGTAATTTGCTTAAAGCACCTTTGAGTTATGTACATTTATGTCCAGAAGTCCATTTCATAAAACATGGGGGAGGAAGAACCATCATCACACCTACTCCCTGTTATCACTGTATTGTCCCCAGTAAAAGACTGGTTGTATAAATGGCCTGCTTCATGTCTCCCCTCAGTTAAGGTATACAGTCTAAATGCCAACAGTTATAAATTACCATACAGTCCTTCCCATGCCAGCCCTATTTTATTCTTAAGGTAAACGCACTACAAAGAAAACATGTTTTTAAAAAATGAAAATCTATACACATGCTAGTAAGTTTACCAGAGATCACCTCCAACCATCTCCAACATGGGATTTGACAGCTGAGTCCTTGAAAACCTGCCCCCTCTCCTCCTTTGCATGGTCACAAATTCATAACAATCTTAGCTCAGAACTAGAACTCTCATGAAGTTTAATTCTTCCCTAATACAATGTAGAGATCTTTGAACTGGAGTTCTCAGAAGCAGTCGTCAGTTGACATCTGTCTCCAGAGCATAGCTTCAAAAGGATGTATTTGAAGTGGATCATTTGCATTCCTGTCATCCTCAAGTGTTTCCTAGGAAATCCATGTTACTCCTCTTGTCCCAAAGTCCTTTGAAATACCTAATATCTCACAGAGATTGCATTAATCCCTCTTCCTCCTAATACAATCCCACACTAAAACAGAGGTATTTGCATTGTTGGTACAATGGGTCCCAAAGGTATTAAATGTCATTCAATAAGGATTAATTTAATTCCATAAAGTTTGCCAAAGACATTGCAGGATACTGTCATTCTATCACACAGGGCACATGCAAGACCTTGAGAGGAGAATACATGCTAAAGACCAGGCCAATATATTCAGGGTAACTACAATGCAATTCACAAGTCAAGATAATAGACAACTCATCTTCCCAGCTGTTGTGATGTCTAGTAAGAACAGAGCTTGTACATGTACTTTTACTGCATAAGCCACTCTGTAGGCTGAGTCTATGCAATCCAGAGGAATTACCACAGCCCTAAATCTGGATTAACAACCTTGTGCACCATCCAGCAAGGGATTACCCAGTAATGGATGAGATGAGAAACAGACACCACAGAGCATGGATGCTGTAAAATTTGCTCCTGAGAGGAGAAGTTCTCCAGTCAAGTTTGATGTAGCTGTTTAGGAAGCTGTTGAGTGTTTCCCAATCCAAGGTACTAGAGCAGCAATTGGCAACATGAGTGGGCAACATGAGTGGCCCTCCTTCATTTCAATGGGCCACAAGATTGTCATAACTGAGACAGTCTCCCAGGACAGGGTAGTTTGGTCACTGCACTTGCATATCTAGAATTTGTGGAGTGAGCCAATGGAACCATAGCAGCACTTTGGATGCAGAGGGAGCATATGGTTCTCACCATCAGTGTTGTGTGCAATCAGCACGTGCCTTACTTTACCTCCCCATCCTTTATGTGTGTGTCACTCTAAAAATGCTGGTAGGGAGAAAAACTACATAGATGGAAACTAGTGGAATCTGGCAACCCTGTGCATGGGCAATGGTAAACAAAATGTCTCGCAAGCCACACACAGAACCCCAATGGGCCACCTGCAACCCATGCCCTGCACGTTTCCCACCAATATGTGAAGGGCTTCCCTTTTCCAACCCATCCATTAATAGCAAGTTTTGATGGGATGTTGGTGTAGAAATATTGGGGCTGTATGTATTTTGCCTCCTCTCAGAGAGAATGTTTGGGGCTCTGACCTTTAACCTGTTGTCTGGCTGACTAGAGTAGGAATAAGATCCTCCGGAAAAGGGCGCTTTTTCTGGAGGATCGGGGCCAGTGTAGACGCTCTTTTCCGGCTTTTCTAAAAGCCGGAAAAAAGCGGCGGACATTTTTATTTAAATGCCGCGGGGGATATTTAAATCCCCCGCGGATTTCCCTATTACGATAGCTGAAATTAACATGCCCCTTCCGGAAAAGGGGCCAGTGTAGACGTAGCCATTAAGTCTGCAGATGATACCAAGCTGGGAGGGGTTGCAAGTGCTTTGGAGGATAGGGTCATAATTCAAAATGATCTGGACAAATTGGAGAAATGGTCTGAGGTAAACAGGATGACATTCAATAAGTACAAATGCAAAGTACTCCACTTAGGAAGGAACAATCAGTTTCACACATATTAAATGGGAAGTGATGGTCTAGGAAGGAGTACTGCAGAAAGGGATCTAGGGGTCATAGTGGACCACAAGCTAATTATGAGTCAGTGTGCGATAAAGGTAACATCATTCTGGGATGTATTAACAGGAGTATTGTGAGCAAGACACAAGAAGTCATTCTTCTGCTCTACTCTGCACTGATTAGGCCTCAACTGGTGTGCTGTGTCCAGTTCTGGGCACCACATTCCAGGAAAGCTGTGGAGAAAGTCCAGAGAAGAAAAACAAAAATAATTAAACGTCTAGAGAACATGAGCTATGAGGGAAGACTGAAAGAATTGGGCTTGTTTAGTCAAAAAGAGAAGACTGAGGGCATGTCTACACTGGGAAATTATTTCAAAATAACTAAATTTGAAATAATAATTCCCGAGATAACAGATTCGAAATAGCGTGTCCACACTGATCAAAGCCTGCCTTGGACTTAGAGCCCCTGGAAGCACTCTGGGGAGGGCACCAGGAGGGCAGACACTTTCTATGGCTGCTTGGTCAGGCAAGGTGTGACGTTTGCTTTCAGGGGCTCCTCTCTACGTCCATATCTCAAGAGCCACTTCTCCACTGCCTCACCCCTTGTGGGACACAAAAGGGATGCAGTCTGCTCTGGTTGCCCTGGCAGACACCACAGCACTCACACCATGGAGCCAGAGCTGCTGCAAAGTGGTTCCAGGCTCACGGACCTCATGCTGCACCTCATGGCACAGTACTTCCAAACTGCCCACGTGCTGCTCCTGCAGGGTAAGAACCAGCGCAGACCACAGGCCCTGATCACCCAGTTCCTGGCACTCCTGCTGCTGTGCATGCCCCTCTACCTCCTGGACTTCATGAAACGCTGCTTCTGGTGGCAGGAGACCAGTGTGGATTGGTGGGACTGTATTGTCCTGCAGCTGTGGGATGACCAGCAGTGGCTGCAGAACTTCTGCATGCAGAAGACCACCTTCCTCGAGCTCCGCAAGTTTCTTTGCCCTCAAGCGACAGGACACAACTCAGATCCACCATCCCTGTGCAGAAGCGCATCGCTATCACCTTGTGTAAGTTCACCAAGCTGGACAGCTACTGCTCCGTTGGGAACCAGTTTGGCATGAGGAAATCCACAGTCGAGGGTCTGCTCATACAAGTAGCAAAGGCCATCAACCATGTTCTGCTACAGAGGTTCGTCACTTTGGGGAATGTAGACACCATTGTGGATGGCTTTGCCGCCATGGGCTTCCCCAACTTCCCAACATACGTCCCCATCCTGGCCCCCGACCACCATGCTTCAGACTACATCAACAGAAGGGGACTTCTTCATGTTGCTGCAGGCCCTCGTGAATCACAAGGGACAATTCACTGACATGAGCGTCAGGTTGTTGTGGAAGGTGCCTGACACCAGCATCTTCTGGAACTCCTGCCTGTTCTAAAAGATGCACGCCGGCACATTTTTCCCTGACCACACCATCAGAGTCAGCGAGGTGGACGTGCCCATCTTCATCCTGAGCAATGCAGCCTACCCCATGCTCCCCTGACTTAGGAAGCCCAACACAGGCAGCCTCGATGCCAGCAAGGAGCATTTCAGAGCCAGGCTGAGTAGGTGCTGCATGGTCATTAAATGTGCGTTCGGCCATTTAAAGGGAAGGTTCAGGAGTCTTCTCACCTCCCTGGACCTTAGCAAGTGCAACATCCCCTTCATGGTGAGGGCCTGTTGTGTGCTCCACAACCTTTGTGAGAGCATGGGAAGGCTTTTCTGCCAGGGTGGCAGAGACTGAATGGCTGGCCAGAGCACACAAGCAGCCGGACACCAGTGCCATACAGAGAGCACATAAAGGGTCTGTGCTCATCAGGGAGGCCTTGAGGGAGAGTTTTGTCCAAGGTCAGCTGTGAGACTCTTCCCCATGCCTCTCCATCGGGGCCCCTGCATTCCCTGTGTCTGCCTTTCCTCCCCTTCCTCTCCCCAGCCCTTCCTTCCCATTTTCCCCCTCCCCTGAAGAGAAAATAATAAGTTATCTTTCTTGAAGCAACAGGACTGTTTATTGGGGGGATATGCAACAGTGGAGGGACTGGAATGCTGCCCAAGAGGTCCCACTGGCACATGTTCTGGGGCCCCAGTGGCCGGGGGCGGGGTCAGAGGGGAAGACATGGGGGATAGGGATGTGGCTAGTGTCTTGAATCATGCATGAGGTAATAAATCATGCATGAGGTAATACATTTCATCACTGAGGTGAGGGAGGAGCACATGGCCTCGTGCTGGCACACCAGCTGGTCCCAGGCAGCCTTCCTCTGCTCCCGATCAGTGGGCCACTCTTGGCGCTCCTCCTCAAACCCCCAGACAAGGGACTGCAGGCATCAGGTCCTCACAGGTTCTCTTCCTCCTATGGATCCCACAGTCAGGAGGATGGCTTGTGGGGGGAGGGGAAACATGCTAAGCTCGTACCTCGCCCAACTGTGAAGAAAAGTTCCAAGGCAGTCATCCCAGGAGAGACTGTGTAAGAAGCCAAGCTCTCATCTCTGACCTGACACCAAAGGTCTCACTTCAGATGATGGCAATGTGCTTTGAGCAAGGCAATATGTTGCCTAGACAGCAGGCTCTTTCCTGCAGGGGCACAGACATCCCAGGGGAGCATCATCCCTGGCCTGGGGACAAGCAGGCATGGGAAGATGCCAGCCACGCCAGGAGCCTGTGGGCAGGAGAGGGGGATGGGGTGGCTTGGCTTCCTTCTGTGTCCCGCACCCATAGGGTCCGGTACTGGCGGTGTCCTGCAGAAAGGGAACTTCTATCCCTGTCTGCTGGAGGAGGGAGGGAGTGTTGGGGGAGGTGTGTGAGCAGCAGATGCTGCTTGCCAGCGAGCGCGCTACTGGGGTCCTCTCCTCTTCTTCCCCCAGCAGGTTCCCATGCATGGGATCAGTCTCCTCCGCATCGCCGCGCTTGACCGGGAGTGGTGCGGGCATGAGTTTGTGCTGTGTGGTTCCATGAGCCCAGATCTGGTTGTACACATCCTCATTCCTTTTCCTGGTGCAGAGATCCTGCAGGTTTGTCTCCTTCCCCCAGACCTCAGTGAGGTCCAGGATCTCTGCACCAGGCCAGGCCAGAGCTCTCCTGTGTCCCTGACCAGTGATAACTGAGGGTATGTCTACACTACAAAGTGAGGTGTATCTGTTTTCTCCCTGAAATAGTGGGGGGTGGATAAAACCCTTTGTTCTCTTTGTGGTTAGAGTAAACTCGGCTGTTATCAGTCTCTTTAAGACTGCAAAGCTGTGGCTTTCCAGTAACCATATTCTGCAAAATCTTTCACAGGCACACATTCAGGAGTAGGGAGGTAAGCAATGGATGGCTCCTTGTGTCCTCTCAATCCCCAAACTGTAGGAATTGGCCACACACTAGCATATGGCACACTACAGTAAAACTCCAATTGTCCGGCATCCAGTGGTCCAGCACTTCCAATAGTCCGGCACCAACTGGAACCAGCCGGACAATTGGAGTTGCTCCGTGACGCTTCCTCAAGTCTGCTGCTGCCACTGCTGAAACTGACCAGCTGCAGACCTGGGGAAGCGGTGCGGAGCAGAGCAACTGGGGTGCTGCTGGGTTGGTCCCACAGCAGCGCTCCTCATCCCTCTGCTCAGCGCCCGGCAGCACCCCAGCTGCTCTGCCCCACGGCTTCCCCAAGTCTACCACTGCTGAAACTGACCAGCAGCGGACTTAGGGAAGCCATGGGGCAGAGCAGCTGGGGTGCTGCCAGGTTGGTCCCGCAACGCTGCCCCTCACCAGCACCTGGTTCGCCCCACGCCGTGCTGTTCTCCACCCAACCTCCCCCCCCCCAACACCTCACAGCCCCCCTGCTGGAGTACCTCCTTATACTCCGGCATATCCAATAGTCCGGCACCCCCTGGGTCCCAAAGGTACCGGATTATCGGAAGTCTGATGTACTATGGATCTCTGATTTGCTTCAGTCAATATCTCGTCATTGCGCTTTTTTTTACTAATACTTTACAGTCACTTGATCACCCTATAGAATCCATTCTAGCTTGATAGAAAAACATGGCACCCTCAAAGAATGGAAGTCATTAACAGCATTTTGCTTCCTGCTCTGAGGTTTGCTGTTCTGAGTGTCTCGAGTGAAATAGAAATGATTAGAAAAGATTCAGTAAAGGAAAATAACATATCTCTGCAGTAAGCCTGCTGTGACTGATATCACAGGAGTAGTGGAAGATGAAAGGTCTTCTGTTTGGACCCACAAACCTTGCTACCTTAGCATACTGAGGCTACGTCTACACTGCACAGTTATTTCAGAATAAACTATTCCAGAATAATTATTCCAAAATAGCTTATTTCAAAAAAGAACGTCTACACTGAAGGGAAGCCTCAAAATTAGTCTGAGGCAGACTTCCCTAATGTAGATGTGCTATCTCAATTTACAGCCCCAGGAGGAATAACTTAGAATGGCCCTGGTGAGGGGATATTTCAAAATAGCAGAAGTGGAGCGTCTACACATGCCTTATTTAAAAACAGCTATTTTGGAATAGGAGTTATTCTTCATAAAATGAGGTTTACAGAAATCAGAATAAACGGTCCATTATTTAAAAAATATTTTGAAATAAAGGAACTGCTGTGTAGAAGCTCGCATAGTTATTTCAGAATAACGGCCATATTCCAAAATAACTTTGCTGTGTAGACACTCCCTGAGCTGGAGCACTGTCAGGAAGTGTCCTAGTCGTGGTTTTGCCACTGGCCTCTTGGGTGATCTTAAGTAAATCCTTTCTCTGTGCCTCAGTTTCCTTATCTTTAACCTGGGGATAATGATACTGCCCTTCTTGTAATCTACTGATAAAAAGTGCTATAAGGGCCCACTTCACCTTGAATAGTTCCTTAGAATATGTGTTAACTACTTATGCTAAACAATGGGTTCTACTTTGTATCTAACTACAACAATCCAAGTACCTTTCCCAGACCTGAAGAAGAGCTCTGTGTCACTCAAAAGCTTGCCTCTTTTACTAGCTGGAGTTGTTCCAAGAAAATATGTGATCTCACCTGCCTTGTCTATCTCTATAGAAGGTAAGTGTAATTATTCCAAAATAAAATCTCCAAAGGTCCAGGCTACAAAACATTCCTGTTGATCTTGTACCACAAAGCAACTCCCAAAAGAAAAGATAAAAGGGGGTGGGACAAACCTCTGGAAATGCAGTGTAGTGAGAAATCCTGAACTCAATTAATGACTTAATAGTTCTTTCCCATCTCTAATTTGTGCAATTAGATGATACAGTATTTACTGTTTTATTCCCATTTAAAATCTGCTTATTTATGAACATATAATTATGCATTTGATCAATCATACAGTAAGATCAGATGTTACATCTTATGTTGCCAAAGCAGCACACTAACTCAATATCAACTGACTACATATGGAATTTTCTGTTTATACAGCAATAAAAAGACTTAATAAAAACTCTAAATAATTGTGATGTCCATATTTCTCCCAGAGACAGTGTACAAATACACTCAAGTTCTGGAGACTTTGAACTCTCATATACAGTAAGGGTTGGGAGGTTTTTTGCGCCAGCAGACAGGGTTGTGTCTTCTTCAGAAGAAGGCAATTTGTGTGAGTCCTTCATTTTATACCAAGATCAATGGAACTGATTTATTTCCTCATTATCACCTGCGTAGAACTTAATACATATATATGCACAGCAAATTCAGCATGGGGGATAATAATTTTAGATGGGCATTTTATGCTATACATATGCAGGGCACTGATACCCATAAAAAGAGTATGAAGATGTATAATTAAACCTTTCCCTACACTCTTTTTATAACATAAAGAGTAGGGCCCAGATTTTCAGAACTGAATAGTATAATTCCACCTGCTTTATGGATGCATAATTGTACACTTGTTCTGCTCACACAATTGCATAGATGGCCTGTTAACGGTGTGCACACATGGATGGTCAGGGACTCAGCTTTTTACTTAATTTATTGTGCATTAACTGTGAATCACATTCAGTCATGGAAATTGTATATGCAGGCAGTTATTTCGGACTAGTGAAATTTAAAAATGGCAACCGGACAGGAACATGCAAACAAAGCCCGGGATATTTAAATCCTGGGCTTCATTTGCAATTCTGAATGCCTACATTAGCCTCCCTCCTAAGAGGGAGTTTGGGTGCTGGCTCTGGGATGGGTAGAGTGTTGGGGTGCAGAAGGGGTTGAGGGATTGGGCTCTGGGAGGGAGTTTGGCATGGAAGGGCATGCAGGGGCTGGGAGGAAGTTTGGGTGATGACCCTGAGATAGTCAGGGGTTGGGGTGCAGGAGGGGATTACGGGTAATGGTTCTGGTGGGGGATCAAGATGTCAACACGTACTCTAAGCTGCTCCTGAAAGTAACCAGCACACTGTAACAGGGCAGCTGCCCTGTACTGGCCCTTTAAGAGCCAAACCCCAGCCTGGAGCAGGCCGGGGAGTTCAGCCCAGCTGGGCGGCATTGGCCAATTAAGGCCCAGCTGGGAGCTATAAAAGGGAAGGGCTGTTTCAGAGACGGCAGTGTGAGCCTGGCTGCTGAGGGAGCAGGATGCTCCCTGAAGCTAGGGCAGGGCTAGATAGCCAGGCCGGGCCAGGGTGCTCGCTCGCTCGCTCGCTCGCTCGGCCGGCCAGCCTGCCTGCGGCACGGCCTGATGGAGAGACACCAGACCTCCGGAAGGGGGGCTCAGAGCGAGTGACTTGGGCACTGCCGGAGGGCAGTGTGGCAAAGAGAATGATGTGACTGGAGGATTCCAGAGGGGAAATGCCATGTGAGCGGAGGCCCGTGAGGGCGGAATGGACTGATTCTGGGGACAGATGATGGACCCCCTGCTATGGTGGTGAGTGACCCCCTCACACACACCTATTTGGCAGCAGCTCCTAGTTAGGAGGACTAGAATGTCACCCTGAGCACCCAACCTGGACAGAGGTGCTGCTCCTGCCTGCCCATCCCACATGCAGTCCCAAGTGCCTCCAGACCAGGGCTCTGCATAGTGCCATCGGTGGGATGGGCAGAGAGCAGAGCTGCAGCTGAGCCACCCTCAGAGTAGCTGGCTCATCTTGGGTCCTTGGGCGGCTGGAAAGCAAGTAGAGCAGTTGAATACTCCACTGATTACCTGATAAGCCTAGGTTTATTGGGTAGTTGAGTTCTGTCTCAACTACTCTCATGGGGTATGTCTACACTACCCTCCTAGTTTGAACTAGGAGGGTAATGTAGGCATACCGCACTTGAAAAAATTGGCAAAGGCCCGAGATCCCACAATGATTTAAATCAATTTTTTCAGGTATATAGAGCTTCTTTGGTTGCCTCTCTTATAACTGCAAGATGTATAATAAATAGAGATCACTTGGTATAAAAATGTCAATTTGAGGTCCTTTTGTCTCCTGAGGCCCAGGCCAAATATCCCTCCTGGCCCCCGCTCTTATGTGGCCTGCAAAGAGGGAACTCAGGATGAGTTGTGTCCTTTCAGGAAAGGAGAACAAATAGGATTGATTTTACCTTAAGGCCACTGGAGCAAGCAAACGAATCCAATAAGCTAGGAAAATATCACAAGAGAAGAATAGGTTACAGGATACAAGAAAAACATAAACTTAGAAGGCCAGATTTTTGTCCAGCAATTATCAGCCTTTTCATAATGCCCTTATGTAATGTCTTCCTGATCCATTGTTCTTTCTATATTTTAAACAAACATGTCACTTAAAATGTGTAATTAACAAGCCCCGCACATCTTATTTCTTTCAGAATCAATAGGATTTCACACCTGAAAGCTCCCTGTGCAAAGGACAGAGAAGAAGCCAATTGTTAATTTACCTCCCCATCATTCCATTACTATACAGAATGTCTTGTGTTTTTTATCATTTTGGCTCTAGGAAAATGTTTGCATTGTGACAGACTGGGTACTTGGAAATAATATTAATGACATTTCTGGCAACAGGAGCTATGATATGTCTGTATGTCCCACTCCTGCACAGCTTCATATTGCATGGAGGCACTATGCTGGTTCTGTGAAAGATGTCAAGAGCTCCACTTAACAGGAAGGTTTGCAAGGGCATAAAAAGCTTTCGGCATTAGCTGTGATATGGGGACCTGAAAGCTTTTTGAAACAGAATTACACTACTACTTCTTATTTACCTGTCCAAACAAGAAAAAAGGCACAGGACCATCACATGTGGCATGAACCTGACCCTTAACAGGTATAGTTTTCTAAAGCCATACCAGCTGGAACTATTGATATAAAATACTTACACCTGATACCCATGCTGAAACGTAAAAATGAACTCCAAGCACCAAAGACAACTGCATATGCCCACACAAATGCAAGCATGGGGGTGGAGGTGAGAGGGAGCAAAAGCCACAAATAATAAAACACAAGTATAAGAATAAAACACTGGCATACATGGGCAGGCCAATGTAAGCTTTGCTTTGTGTAGAGCTAGAATACCCCTTGGGAAAAGCAGCTACACAGTTGGGTAGGATTTAAAACATATTATATTTTATTTAACACCTTGCTTATTATAATGTTCAACTGCTGTTTTTTCTTTTGATACACAGTACATGGTACAGATTAAGCAATTGGTCCTGATTCACCACTGAGTCACTTCAGTTGTACATCTTTGAAATGAATGCAGCTGCAGTGTGCTGTTGTAAAACTGCTATAAAAAGGGGAAGCAGTGTAGTCTAGTGGTTAAAACACTGGACTGGGAATTAAAAGAGATGGGGTCTGTTCCTAGTAGAGATGTAACATCTTGTTTAAAATGTTAACTGGTCAAACTATTTGGTCAACCAGCCCACTGGGAGGGGTATGCTGCGGGAGGGAGGCTGCTCCAGCCATGCTGGGCACCAGTTACTCTCTTAGGTCCCTAGCTCCCGGCTCTGCTGTTTTCACCTCTGCTTCCTTTTTGTCTTCCCTATTTACAGTAGCACTTCAGAGTGATGGACACCTTGGGAATGGAGGTTGTCTTTGTCCATAACTCTGAAATGTTCATAACTGAACCAAGCCCTGTTTGGGCTTCAGATTCAGCAGCTGACACTGCAGGCCAGGCTCGACCAGCAGCTGGACAAGAGTGGGTAAGTTTTCACACTTCAGGCAGGTGTGAGAGGCTGTGTGTGAAAACAGCACATCCTCTCCCAGACTTTCAAGTAGGAATAAGAGATCCTCCGGAAAAGGGCTTATTTTCCGGAGAATTGCGTCTAGAGTGGCGCTTTTCTCCGGCTTATCCCCAAGCCGGAAAAAAGCGGCAGCCATGTAAATGCAAATGCCGCGGGGGATATTTAAATCCCCCGTGGATTTTGCTATTTCGATGTGTCTAATCTGCATCCCTCTTCCGGAAAAGGGGTGCAGTGTAGACACAGCCCCACACTTCCTCACACAAGATTCTAAGCACAAGTTCTATAGGGACAGCGAGAGTGAGAGAAACAGATTAGTTGCAGGGAGAATTCTCATTTCTGGACTTCTTGCTCAGCGTCAGAAGAAAGTGTCTCCGTTGTGTTATTTACTACTGCTATGAGACACGTTATATTAAGGTTTAGTTTCACCAAGCTCAGTTTAATATTCATCTTTCAGTTTCACTCTGAGCTCTTCACTTACTACCAGGTTCTTCTGGTATCTTTCTGTGGCAAAACTCAGTGATCTAGATGGCAGGTGCAATTAGCTACATCCATCACTGCCTTCCTGTAGAGCTGTGGTTCTCAAACTTACTTGACTTTGCATCAGTAGTCAGCTCCCTCTTCCCCGCAAGTACATATGCTACCATCCAGCTTTACAGGCAGAGCGGAGAGTAGCAGCTGCTGGCTGGGTACCCAGTTCTGAAAGCAGTGCTGCAAAAAGTAGGGGTGGCAATATGAACAGTGATATTTGTCAGTATTGTTTTTTACAGAAGACTGAAGCCTGGTCTACACTGGGAGTTTAGGTCAAACTTAACCCCATTAGACTGATATTTCTAAACAATGAGTCCACACCACTAAGCCTGTTCCCTTGACTTTAAGGGCTGTTAAAGTTAATTTCAGTGCTCTTGCTTTTCACGAGGAGTAACAATAAATTCAGCCTTGCATGGTTGACTTTAGGATAGCGCAGATGCAGAGCTGTGAAAGTGAACGTTCTTGGCCTCTCGGTGTTTCACAGTGCCCCTCTGTGACTGCTCTGGTCAGGAGTTTTAACTCTGCTGCTCCCAGGTACACAGGAGAAACCCTGGGAAAATTTGAATTTCATTTTTTGTGTGGCCAGCGTAGCAAGCAGATCTCAGAGCAGGCAGCACATCTCAGTAGCACGAATGCCCCGGTCACAAACGAGCACCAGCATGGAGTGTGCAGGAGATCCTGAACCTCACTGCTGTGTGGAGAGAAGAATCTGTTCAGGCAGAACTATGAAGTAGTAGAAGAAATGCTGGTATCTATGCCCAGATCGCACGGGGCATGATGGAGAAAGGACACGCCAGGGAAGCCCAGCAGTGCTGCGTGAAAATAAAGGAGTTCAGGCAGTCGTACCAGAAGACAAAGGAGGCAAACAGATGATCTGGAGCATCGCCACAAACATGCGACTTTTGTGAGCTGCTGCATACGATCCTAGGAAGGGACCCGACCAGCTTCCCTAGCCAGTCTGTGAAGTCTTCTCAAGACATTCCTCTGGTAGCCTCGGGCAACAACATGGAGGACAGCATGGACAAGCAGGAGAAGGAGGAGAATGGGCAGCAGGCGAGCAGGACAATTGATCTCACCGACAGCCAGGACATCTCACTGCTGGGCAGGGCTGGATTTAGGCATGGGCTAGCCGGGCAGCTGCGTGCCCCTTATAGCTGCAATCAGGCGCCGCACGCCCGGCTCCCGGATTGCGGGCTGCAGCAGCTCCCAGCGGCCGCCCTGCAGTGACCGCCCGGGGCGGGGGCTGCGTTAACTCTTGCAGCGGCAGCCAGCATCACCCTTCCCCACGGAGCCCTGCACGGCCAAGCTCAGCCCGCCCCGGGTAGCCCCGGGCTGCGTGCCAGCGGCGGGAGCTGGGCTGGGCCGGGCCAGGCGTGCGTCCTGCTGCCACCAGCTCCATGCGCCCTCCCCCACGTGCCAGGTGGGGGCAGGGCTGCGCATGCACCCTCTCCCACATGCTGGCACAAGGGCAGGGCCGCGCATGCACCCTCCCCCAACCCGGGGCACAATTAAATTGTCTGCCTGGGGTGACGGAATGGCTCAGTCCAGCCCTGCTGGGCCCATTTCCACCCTTACTTCTGCGCTGCTACTGCCACTTTGGGGCTGACAACTGGAGCCCTGCCACCTCCAGATGAGGGCGTGGGGTGGAGAAGAAAGGTTGCCACCAGTGATTGAAGCGGGGAGGAGAGCCCAAGTGTAAGGGGAAGGGCTCCAGCTGTCTCTTTTATCATCACCATGCAGGTGTGCACAGCCCTTCTGTATGAGGAGCAGCAGCCTCCCGGGGCTGCCAGCAAGATATATATATATTTTTAAAAGGACAAAATTTGTGCCTGCCCTGAGAGCCCCTCCTCACAGTTTGAGAACCACTGCTCTAGAACTAATTCTTCACTGAGGCTGAGCGGTGGCATGCAGGTGCATTATTTCATGTTCGTTCTGGAAGGACACATTAAAATATCTTACACAGATACTGTGACAAACTCCTTGTCAAACAGGGTGCTTACAGAAGACTGCAAGCATAGAGGAAAACCACTGAGTCTAATCAGACCTGATCATTACCAGCGATGAGATGTCTAGTTAGAAATGAGGAGCTGCAACATTGTTGGACTAGACATCAGCTAAGAGGATGCACTTGTGACTTTGGCCTTTTGCGCTGAATTACATGTGAAGTAGGTTTCAGTGGAGAGAAATGTCTTGATTGTCTTGTCAGTAGAGTTTATTTGTCACCAGAATATCATGGGTATCATGTAGACCATTGAACTTTGAAATATTACCAGGCTCTTAGCATCCTAGATTCTAAATTATATACTGGCAAGGCTACATGAGTGTCAGTAGATTACTCATTGAGGTAATCTGGCCACATTCCCCCATAGCATTGTGCTTTAGAGCTACATCTGGGGAGCATATTTACTCAGAATAGTGTTGGCCGCCATGTGTTGTCTTGCTAATGTAAAATGGAACTACTGACAGTAAGCACTGCACATAGTGCCATTTGCAGGATCAAGCCTGAAACAGAACAGAAGTGGGATGGAAGAAGCACACCAAACAATGCCTGATCTATTGGAACCCTCCTAGCCCTGCAACAATGTAACTCTGAACAATATTAGAAAGGTACTATGAGCCCCAGCCTTCACAGTAATGGGGTTCCAGAGGTGCAACCTGGGCTGTGAGACTGTGGACTCCTCCAAACCCACCAGAACCTGGGTACCCCTCACACTATGAGGCTGCTGTCAAGCTACAAACCTCTGTCAGGCACTGCATTTACACAGCCAGCCAGAGAGACACGCCCACAGAGTTACATGAATTATTTCCCAGTCACTCGTGAACCATTAATAGAGAAGTTCCAGCCAGTTCCCCCCAGGTCTCCAGCACTGAACCCTAGAAATGTACCATCATGTGGACTGGCCAGTGTAATTTCATTATTTCATTTGCCACTCTGACAGAAAACAGATAGAGATACAATTCAAGTTGAGCTGATGTTCCTGACAACTGTGTTTTGCTGAATCAGGTGTCCAGAAAATCAGGAGAGGCATTGAAAGGGCCATTGCCTGTTTTCTTGAATCTGCTGGACACAATGTCTCATTAATCCCTGTAAAATGCCAAGATTTTACCTCTTCATAAGCCCTATGACTATCCTATCCATCCTGGGATACACTTTGCCACCTGATAGTTCTAACCCCTCTCCAGCCTGTGCCTATTCCTGCCCCTGCTCCAGACTAGTCACCCAGTTATCCTGACCAGGGGAGGATGAGGATTTTGCGGGGCCCAGGGCAGCACAATTTCGCAGGGCCACCCCTTTTGACATTGCGCATGTGCTGTGGTGCCCCAGCGCATGCACGGGGCTTCTTGAAGCGCGGGGCCCGGGGCGGCCGCCCCGCTCGCCCTGCCCTATATGCGCCACTGATCCTAACTCTATATTAGATGCTATAGGGTTTTTATAGGGAATGAAGAGTGAAGCCAAGGATTGAGGTGTATTAATAAGATGGGCTGGGACACATTGCCTCTAAAGTTCTTGCTTTCATCCTTTTGGCTCTAGTTACAGAAATCACTTGTCTCTTTCACAACCAATAACATTAACTGTATGTAGTTTATAACTTAAAATGGTTTCCTGTGTGTTAGTGTGAAACTATGGTAGCACTCGAAGTTTAAATATTACTGCTTCAGGAAGTAAAAAACCCCAGATTATGGATGGGAAAAGACTTAAAATGTGATATTATTCATCAAAGTCTCAATAAACTTTGGAGGCATGTTGAGCAAATTGAAATATATGGTTTTCAGTTAGCTAGTTTGTGCAGCAACATATACTTTATCTCTCTGTAGTATGCAGGGTGCCTGGCACAGATGAAGTATGAGTTCAGATAAAATTACACATGACACTAAGATGGATATGCTAACTCCATGAATCCACTGGTGCCAAAATACAAATTATCTTAAAAGGCCCAGAAAAGCAGGAGGGAAGGCGAGACAAGTGCACAGTGGTGCCTTCAAGTGAAGGGACTAGTTTTCTTTCAGGTGTGTTTTTGTAGGCATTGTACTGGCAAGAGAGATTCAAGGGATGTACATAATCAGGGCCGGATTAAGGCATGGCTAGCCGGGCAGCTGCCCAGGGCATCAACCTATGGGGGGTGCCTGATGGCAGCTGTAAGGGGTGCCCAGTGCCCCTTATAGCTACCATCAGGCACCATGCGCCCGGCTCCTGGGCTGCAGCAGCTCCCAGCGGCCACCCTACAATGGCCACCCGGGGCGGGGGCCACGTTAACCCCTGCAGCGCTGGCCAGCAGTGCCCTTCCCCCCGCGGCCGCAGGGCCCTGCATGGCCAGGCTCAGCCCGCCCCGGGCGGCCCCAGGCTGCGCGCCAGCGGTGGTAACCAAGCTGGGCACATGCCTCTTGCTGCTGCCAGCTCCGCATGCCTTCCCCCACACGCTGGGCGGGAGTGGGACTGCACATGCGCCCTCCCCCAACCCGGGGTGCAATTAACCTGTCTGGCCGCAGCACTGGAATAGCTCGGTCCGTCCCTGTATATAATGTTCACATAATGATGACCATTAACACCATATTCTGCACAGAAGACAGAACCTTCATGTTACAAAAAGTTAGAGAAATATTGCAGGTAACAAAATCATTTCCTTGTAATCAAATTAATAGACTCTTATTCAGAAATCAACGAGAAATCCTGTGGCACCTTAAAAACAGATTTATTTGGGCATATTTATTTGGGTGGGTAAAAACCAATTAGTCAGATGCATGGAGTGGAAATAACAGAGGGAGAGGGTGAGAGCTGTAGCTGAGGGTGCAGTCTCTGATATGGGCCCAGGAATGATGGGTTTGGAGTAAAGGAGGGGGATCCAGGCTAGGGCTTAGGGGCTCTGAGTGAGGGGGTTCCAGTCTGGGATAGGTGGTTGGGATGTAGGAATGGATATGGGGTGTGAGATCCAGGAGAGAATTTGAGTGGCAGAGGGGCTCAGAGCTGGGGCAGCAGCTTGGGGTGCAGGAGGGAGCGAGGGGTACAGGCTCTGGTGGGCACTGACCTCTAGCCGCTCTTAGGAAGTAGCACTATGTTCCTGTCTCTGAGGTTGAGGCATGGCCAGGAGCTCCACATGCTGCCTCTCCTCACAGGCACCACCCCTGAAGCTCCCATTAGCCACAGTTCCCAGCCATTGGGAGTTGCAGAGATGGCACCCTGCCTTACTCTTCACCTAGGAGCTGTACATGCTGGCCTCTTCCCAGAACCCTCATGGAGCCAGGCCGGGGGCCTGCCAGCCCCACTGTACTTCCAACTGGTGTTTTAATGGCCCTGTCAGTAGTGCTGACTGAAGCCATTAGGTGTGACAGTGTGCCTGGGCAGCCCTTATTGGAAATGTCAAGGTCAGGTCAGGCTGCAAAAGGGAGAGCAGGTACTCCCAAGATTGGTGGTTAACACTGAAACTAAATTCCCAACCAGTCACACTAGTTATCAAGAAGTTAAACAAAACAAAACAAAAAAAGCAATCACACAACCCCCTTTATTGTATTCCAGTTCTCTGGCTCCCAGTAAGCTCATAAGTCCAGTACAGTGAAAAGTTATTTTAAAACTCTGCTCACTATGCAAAATGTTCTTCTGGCCCTAAAGAGCCAGCCACACTGCCAGGTCAGTAGTACATTGGTTCTCATCTAAAATAGCATGCTGCCACTGGCTAAAAGAGTCAGAAGACTGGCTCCTAAGCCCAGCAGCAGCACTTCAAGGATTGCTTAAAGCATTGGTATGATAACTCTTTTGCCTCCTTGTTCCCAGCCATGCTCCAGCCTTGGACCCAGTCTTTCCTCACTACAGTTAAACCTTAACTTGATTCTTGACTCTGGCTCAGATATCCAAGGGTAGGTTCATGGAGTAGTGCTAGAACAATATTTTATAGTGGGAGTGCTTAGAACCATTGAACCAAACAGTAAACTCTGTATATAATGGAAACCACTTCAAGTCAGAGGGTGCTGTAGCACCACCCCACATAGCTGTAGCACCCCTGCTCCCAGCACCTACGTGTCCATAGATAAAAGCCTGCAGCACAGCTGTGGCTGGCCTGGGTCTGCTGATGGGCTCAGGCTTCAGAGCTACAAATTGCTGTATAGACATCTGAGCATGGGCTCCAGCCTGAGCTCTGTATGGTGACAAGTCTCAGAGGGGTAGCCTGTTATTCTGTATCCGCAAAAATAACAAGGAATCCCGTGGTACCTTAAAGACTAACACAAGCTTTTGTGGGCAAAACCCCACTTGCCTGAACTCTGGACCTTCCACTCTCACAGGGCTTCAGAGTGTGATACTTCTGGTCCACTGAGGGGAAGAGATGTACTACTGTAACTCTGCAAGTTTTTGGAGCTTTATTTGTTCAGATCAGGAAGACTGCAATGATAAATTCCAGGCAATGCACCTCCAAAATCCAGAAATTCTGTTGGTTCTTTGAGGTATTTTGATTTAATATGAAACACATCAACAGGCTTTTGTCTTTGAATTTCAGTTCCTATGATCTGTACTAAGTTAAAAGATATACAGATGTGGACTCTGGTTTGAAAGGGACTCATATAATCAATAATATAATTTATGGTGACCTCACATGTTAATTTACTTATTGCTGTAGACAGATTTGGGGTAAGTTATCAAGTACTAGGATGAAATACCAATACATTTGTCCATAAAAAGTATTACTTTTTGTCTTTAGCTCAAATGCTGGAAAATAATGGCATTGTAAATATGGCTGAGTAGACAGGGTCTTTTAAATATCCTAAATTTATTAATGCTGAACTACGTGCTGCCAGCTTGAATCTGTGAATGATTAATCAAATAATTATCAATAGCCCTCTTGTATTTCACTGTCAGTCTGAAACATGATTAACATATCACAAATATCTGGACAAATGGATAATCAAGATAAAACACCAATTAACTTTTTGTCAGTTGTGTTTTTGTATGTTATGCTAAGATTACCCTCCCGCTCAACTACTCACTCAGATCAGATAGGGCCGTAACAAAGGTGAGGTGAGTGAGGCACTTGCCTCGGGCACATAGCTGAGAAGGGACAGAAAAGATAGCTATTACACTGTCTTTGCTTGTGTCTTGCACCATGTCAGCACCCCCACCTGTGCCAAGGACGGTCTTGCCTCAGGTGCCAAATTAGCTAGTTATGACTGAGGTCAGAATAGTTCTTTGGATCAATAAACTGATGTACCATTGTCATTTATTTCCCAAACAAGGGCTCAGTTTTGCAAATATTATTTGTGTGAGTAAGGATTTGTAGAATTGGTATATATGGCTGAATTGCACTTCACTTTTTTTGTCCTGTTTTTGTGTAACATTTCACTTCTTAAGATACAAACACTGAGATGTTGAGTTAAACAGTTTGACTATGAAAAATGACTTTTAATCATTAGCATTCTTTGGAGAATCGGTTCAGCAGTCTCACTTAAATTGCAATACATATCTCTCTTCCTCTTGGAAATAGCTATTTACATCATGTTATAAGTTGTCAGCCAACATCAAGGCATTATAAAATTAATATAATCCTATGGTAACTTATTTAATATTTCTTAAACAAATGGTAAAAACTAAGATTGGTTCGTCACTGCATTGATATTGCACCTTTTTGAAAGCTCTTTAGAGACAAATCAGGCACAGTGATTAACATTCAAACTGCAAGGGCATGTCTAGACTACATTTTATTTTCGAAAGAGGATATGCAAATTCAGTGGGGATTTACATATCTTCTTCCGATCGCTTTTTCAAAAGCTGGTCTTTCAAAAGTGAAAGTAGTCTGGATGCAGGTTTTTTTGGGGAAAAAAACCCTTTTTGAACAATCATTCTTCCTTTAAAAAGGAGGTTTATGCCATTTTTCAAAAAAGAGGTTTTTTTGAAAAAAAACCCACATCCAGACTATTTTCACTTTTGAAAGACCTGCTTTCGAAAAAGTGATTGGAAGAAGATATGTAAATTCCCCCTGAATTTGCATATCCTCTTTCGAAAATAAAACATAGTCTAGACATGCCCTTACTGTGACTCTTTGAAGAAAACATTCACAATAAGCCTGAGCCTGCACCAGGACAAATTCTCACTGAAATCGGGAAGACTTTCTCATACATAACAAAAAGACTGAGGTATTTGTAAGAGCAAAGACTCAGGATAAGAACAAGACCCTCCTCCCTTTGAAGTCAATAGGAGTTCTATCACTGGCTTCACCTGGAGATATCTGGCACTATAATTAATACAATAACACAAAATATCTAGTGACTAGACTCTGAAATATAAGAAGATTATTTAAATCAGGGTCCCAGAAATAAAATTATTGGAGCAGGAATTTGCAATATAAACTTTTTAAAGGGGGAAAAAGACAGGGCCACAGTTATTCTTGCTAAAGAGGGTGCAGGGGAGAGATTGGGATGATTTCCCCCCAATCAGATTGCAGACTAACAAGATCCCCTGAAAAGTACATGTAAAAAGTTGCATGTGTTGGGGATAGTGCCTACATGTCAGAGTCAGGGTGTTACATTACTGGATTTTAAGGGGAGCAGCCAGACCACTGCTGCACCCATGGGAGGGTGTTTGCCCCAAAAGTGTATACAAAGGGGGCCATGTGAGGTGTCAAACAAAATCTTACCTTCTACTGATTATATATATGCTATTCATGTAATTGTATAACTTCTGTATGTGGAGTTATAAACATGTACTCTGTATGGATGCTGGAAACTTCTTTGTATGTGGTTGAGCAGTAGGCGAGGAATGCTCAGCCAATGGATATGCTAATGAGTGAGGCTCAGGGGACAATGGATCTCTAAATACCAAAGACACGCCTGGCCAGGGACCATGTGACCTTCTCTGGTCAAGAAGATAGCTGGATGGATATAAAATGCCATGTGGCAGACTCCATTTTTTGGTCTTCAGATTTGCTCTTAATCCCAGATGCAGCCTTGCAGGGAACTATGAGCTGGAAAGAACTGTGGACCCATCCTGACATAGGATGCACACCAGAGATTTTAAGCTAGCAGTTTATAACATCTATGCTAAGAGCCTGCATTGAGAACTGGGTGATTCGATGCACGTAATGTATTATCCTTTAACAACCTTATTCTCATGCTTTTCTTTCTCTTGGTAATAAACCTTTAAATTTTAGATTCTAAAGGATTGGCTCAGCGTGATTTGTGGGTAAGATCCAGTGTGTAAATTGATCGGGACCTGTGGCTGGTTTCTTGGGACCGGGAAGAACCCATACGGGGTAGGTGAGATTGGGTCCTATAACCCCTCCCCGATGTATTAGGTCCGGGGCTGTTTGGGGCATGGAGAGAGCTGGGGTGTCAGAGGGGTTTTGCTCATGAGGCTTCTGGCTGGCCAGGCAGGCAGCTGAAATGCTTTGTGGGACTAGTTTGCGGCCTATTTGGGAAAGTCTCCAGTCCAGGGCAGTAAGGAGCCCCGAGTTTGAGCAATTCACCCTGACCGGACACCCTCAGCGGTGCCCAGACCCGGCCCAGTCCGTCACACAGGGCCAGGCCCCTTGTGAAAGTTATTATGTACACAGGTTCATGGCAAACAGACTCCTCTAGACTAAGTCTAGGAGTAAATAGAAAGCTGCACAGCTGCAAAGCTCTGGGGGTATAGTTACACTACAAAGGAAGATTGAAGCTGCTGCTGTCTATCTTTCAGGGTTCAAATTAGTGGGTCTAGTTAAGACAGCTAATTTGAACTGAAAGGGGCGTTCCAGTCGATGCTGGTAGTCCAGCTTTCATGAGGAGTAAAGGAAATTGAAGGAAAAGTGTTCTCCCTTCAACTTCCTGCAGTATAGACAGCACCAAAAGCCAAGTTAAGGTACTTCAATTTAAGCTACACAATTAACGTAGCTGAAGTTATGTATCTTAATTTAAATTTGTCCTGTAGCATAGCTGCACCCTGGGGTTGAAATTCCCCAGAGGATGGACAGTGAGACTGAAAGGAGCATTAATAGAGGAGAAGGGGAGATTCAACTCCTGGTCAGACAGGGATTGGAAAGATCATTTTCTTCCTTTGCACAGGTCTCACATCTTGGAGTGGGCACAATTGAAACTACAGTCACCCCTGCTCATTTTGGGGCTGCAGCGTGGTGATGATCACATTCCAACAACTTGTTGGCTAGGCTAGGTGGGTTTCCTGCTCTGTCTTTCCATCCTTACAGAAAGGGAGCAGGAAGAATCTCCAACAGGCAGCAACAATAACTGACCATTTCCATGCTGCATCCATCACATTCCTATGGGACAAGCCAAAGATTACGTCTACATTGCGGATATATTTCAGGATACCATTATTTTGAAACATAATGGGCTTGCTATTCCGACATCCCTATAAGCCTCATTCCACGAGGGATAACGGATGTTTTGGAATAGCACTTTATTTTGGAATTTGGCACTGTGAAGAGTAGACACACCCAAAGGGAGAGGGCTAAAAAACCAGAGGTGGGGTTGGGAGAGGGAGACCTTCTACAGTGCTAAAAAGCAGCTGCACCATCTAGTGCCTTCCTGCACTTTGGGCTAGATGTGGCCACCCCACTCCCTAGCCACAGTGACCAATCCAGTGACTAAGGGTTTCAGTTAATTTCACAATGTGGCAAGTTCCTCTCCCGAAATTCCATCCTAAAACCACAGTCCTCTTTTAGAAACCATCCTCTTTCTGCTTCTCCCTCCAAGGCACCAGCATAAGCCTCGCGTCCCTTATCCCTCACCCACCCTGCGAGACAAAAAGCACATTGCTCTGCATAGGAATGGTTCGAGGCCGGAGGGAGACAAAGATTCAAACGGCAAATGCCCATTTTAGGGGAAACTTAAGGAGGCGGGCGGGGAAGCGCAGAAGAGCTCTGAAAAGTTCCAATTTTTGTTAGGGCTACGCGACCTTTCGCCATTCTGAAGTTGATGGGTGGGGAAGACAAAACTCTTCCCTGTGGCAGAGTATTAGCCTGTCTCGCACCGGGTGATACAGCAATAACAGCGGGTTTCCTGGAGGCAACAGCCTTAAAATAGCAACCCCGGGGAGGGGACGGTGGGGCTGTGTTCAAAGCAGGATCCGTAGAAAAAGGAAGAGCTTCGACTTCCGACCTGAAATCCGTCCTCTGAAGCAGCCAGAGGGGCGCTGTGCGTGTCCGGCTTCCGAAAGGGGCTGTCTTGTCCGTCCAGGGGGGGCGGTAGAAGTGGTGTCAGACCCGCCTCCTCTCGCCGCTGTCCAGGGTGCAAGGCCCGTGTTCCTCCCGCCCCCCACTGCGGGACGCGCAGGTTTCTGTGAGACGGGAAAGTCTCCCCGGCCGGTGCCAAGAGCGCAGCGCTGAGCAGCCCGGCCAGGGCCGGGAGCGAGGCGGCAGGAGCAGAGCGCGGTGCTCGCCACTGCCCGCTCGCTCTGCGGTGCGGGGAGCGGAGGGGACGGGGGGTCGGAGCGCTGCGGGGTGTGGCTGGTCTAGTCCCAGGAGAAGCCCCGCAGGGGGCTGTCCCGGCTCGGGGGAGGAGGAGCAGGCCCAGCGCCGATTTAGGGTAGATGGGGAGGGAGGAGCTGCGCTCGGGGCTGGACGGGGCAGGACCTGGGGGTAGGCAGAGCCGTAGGGGCCGGGGCAGGGCTCAGGGGAAGGCTGGGGCAGGGCTCTGGGACACCCGGGCTGCGCTGCCGCGGAGCAGGCGGCCGGGCGGGGCGCGGGGAGGGAACCCCCGGGCGGCTCTGAGGCGGAGCAGGCGGGCGGCCAGCAGACAGGCCAGCACCATGCCCAGGCCCTGCAGCAGCCCCAGCCCCAGCGCGGCCGCGGCGATGCCGAGCAGGTTGTCGCCGACGAAGCCGGAGGCCCTGGCGAAGTAGCCGTGGCGGTGGATGCCGCGGGCGTCGGGCGGCAGCGGGCTGTGCTGGCAGCCCCGGCGCGCCCGGCAGCAGCTGCCCGGCACTGAGCCGCTGCGCCAGGGACCAGGGCGAGGCGAGCCAGTCGCGGTAGCTCTCGGCCCCGCAGCAAGCCAGGGCGCGCTGCAGGGAGTCCAGGGCGTCCGCCTCCCGCTTGTCCTCGCCGTAGCCGTCCCGCCTCGCGGGGAAGCCCGCGGCGACGTCCCCACGGTAGAGCAGGGCCGAGCGCCCCGCCGCCAGCCCCGCCAGCCGGAAGGCGCTGTAGGCGCGCAGCAGGCAGCGGTGCTCGGGGGCGGCGCTGAAGCAGCCCAGGAAGCTCCAGACCAGGACTGCGGCGCCCGCGGGCAGCAGGATGAAGGGCGCGTTGGGGGCCGGGTTGGCGGACAGCGCCAGGTAGCTGCCCAGCCAGACCTTGGCCCAGGTGCCCAGCGTGAGCATGGTCAGCCCCGCCGCCCAGAGCGAGAGCTTGAGCAGGGCCATGGGGCCCCCGGAGGGCCGCTCCCGGGGCTGCAGCTGGCGTGGTGCCTCCTGAGCTAGGGCTGCTGATGGGGGCGCCCCCTGCCAGCTGGTATTGGATCAGACACCGGGTACAGTCCTCGTCCTGCTCTTCGCTTCGGGAGGGGTGGCACTGACGCCTCCTGCTGCTGCTGGGCTGCCCGAAGAGGGAGTGGGGACCGCACTGCACGAGACAGGCAGGCACTGGCAGGACCGGGGTCAGACTGCTGCCTGGGGTGAGGAGCAGCTGAGTTTGTAGTAAAAGCAACCAGCCAGCAAAGGTAGCAATTCCTGAGCAGTTGTACCAAATGTCATGTATGTATGACAGAAACTGTGACGGTCACACAAACGGAGAGGTTTCACTTTTTGCCTATACAGGCAGTCCCCGGGTTACGTACAAGATAGGGACTGTAGGTTTGTTCTTAAGTTGAATTTGTATGTAAGTCGGAACTGGTACATATTGTAGGGGAAACTCTAGCCAAACATTTTTTTTAGTTTTGGATAGCATAGGGAAAGGTTAACTCCCCTCTAATGTTTGTTTTGCTGTCTGTTCCCCTGTTCAGAAGATTTCACATCTATTTCTGTCCCTGTGACAAACTCAGGACTAAAGGAGTAACTCATCAAATACCAAACAGCTCTGCACCATGCTTTGAGCTAATAGCTTTATTTCCACACACCACCCAGGGTTCTAGGAGGAGGGTCCTTTTTTTGCTAACACAATGAGGCCAGCACTTTGTTTGTTTTGGTGGAGTCTTTGTTTGCCCAGGGAGCCCAGCATGTATAGGGGGAGGAGGGGCGGAGAGGCTGCTTTTGTCTGCTGTTCAGCAGCCTGTTGCTGGCAGGGGGGGAGGGGGGAGGCGTGCAGGATGCGAGGCCGCGGGGGGGGGGGGCAGCGGGCGTGGGGAGGCACTTTTCCTCTGCCCGGCAGCTCTGCGGGACCCCAGTCGGAGCCGGCCCGAGGAGGAGGAGGATCCTAGGACCCAGGTGAGCAAGCCCCGGGAATGCTGCTGCGCATGTGCGGGAGTTGCCTCACCCCGTTCGTATCTAGGGATCCGACATAAGTCGGATCCACGTAAGTCGGGGACTGCCTGTACACCTGTCACATCGGAGGATCCCCTAGGAGGAGAGCACCACCCGGAGCTATCACTTAGCCCTCCACGGGCTCCTGTGCGCCTGCTGCTCCAACAGCGCCTCCTTCCACCCTGGCACCAGGGTACCAGCTGCTAAGCCTCTCGCCATGGTCCCTGCCTTCCCTTAGAGCAGGCAGGTGCGTATCGATCTGCGTCCTTTGCAGTGAAGTGCCACCGGCAGAACTAGCGGACACAGCCTCACCTGGAAAGCCAAGCAACCCTTCTCACACAGCTGTCTAAAAAGCTGTTACATTCCAGCTTGGCTTTTCCCTTGATATTTTTATACCCACTGCCTCTTCTTGTTCCCCCCTCCCCCTTCCCATTTTTTTTCTTTGCCCCTCTCCCTCCCCTGTTTATTTTAGTTCTGGACATCCAACACTCTGGTCATCTGAAGAAGTGGGCTGTGCCCAGGAAAGCTCATGATACCATCTACATGTTTTGTTAGTCTTTAAATTGCTACCAGACTATTTGTTGTTTTATAAGTTTATCCTGTACAGACTAACTGGCTACCCCCTGAATCTTTTCTTTCCGTCACTGGTAAAATTCCACAAGTGAAACTGCTCACATCAAAGTCCAGTAGATATGATTTCTAGCTCTTCTTTGGGGCTATAGAAGTATCTGGTGTATAGAGGATCTTGCAATATTGTTTTATGTAGAGGAATAAGAGTCTTGTAATCAAGTATCAGAGGGGTAGCCCTGTTAATCTGGATCTGCAAAAGCGACAAGGAGTCCTGTAGCACCGTATAGACTAACAGAGGTATTGGAGCATAAGCTTTCGTGGGCAAAGACCCACTTCATCAGATGCATCTGGCGAAGTGGGTCTTTGCCCACAAAAGCTTATGCTCCAATACATCTGTTAGTCTATAAGGTGCTACAGGACTCCTTGTCAGTCTTGTAATCGGTCACTCCCAGTCTATTTTGTTTTTTAGCCCAGGCATTAATCCGAGAAAAAATGCTGTAGAAAACCAGGCTACAGCTTTGAAATGATAGGGCACCTTTGTTCTAAACAACGACATTTCTTCCCTTTCCTGGTACATAGTAGGTGAAATGGGTTTTCAGAAGAGTCATATAAATAAATTCTTCAGATCTCCTTGGATAAATTTATGGTGCAATAAATGGAGAAGCATATTTCAGAACAATTGTTTTCTGTCTCCCCTTTAGACCCGCACTGTCAAATGAAAAGGTTTTGCTGCTGGAACATCAAGATTAATTTTTGTGAGAATATATGGTGAGCTGGGATTACATTTAGCAAAGGAACTAGCCCTTGGTTATGAGTTCTGATTTTAATTCTAGTACTAGAAACAGAGACCCAATCAAAGTATTTTTATAAACAAAACATACAAATAATAAAATGAAAAAAAAAACACAACAGCCTACAATCTATTTCTCATATTTGATTAAACATAGGACACTTCCTAGAAAGAAATCATAAAGCCATATAGTCAAGGTGAACATGATTTATTTTCAATAGAGAATAGCTAATTATTAGATGTACAGAAAATCTTTCTGTTTTCAGTTTGTTCAGCATTAACTTTATTCACATTAGAGATAAGCACAAGCAATAAGAGAAGAAAAAATAGTTATGCAAGAATGTTAAAAGCATTATTTGTACTGGTAGTGGCAGATAAAGTCACATGAAACCCCATGGTGCACTTTACAAACATATAGCAAAAAACATTATCTGCCTCAGAAGAGAGGGGTAATCCAGTTTAAATAGGGTAATACAATTCTCATGAGTCCTAATCCCATTGCCCTGTCCATGGCCCCCGTTGCTTCTTAGAAACTAGTGATTCATGGAACTTGAGCATGAGTTCATAATTGGACCATTTCTCCTTTCACCTTAATGTGGTCTGCCAAAAACAAAGTATGGGACAATCTACTACTTTCTCTTTTGTTTAGGTTCATCAGAGTGATATAAGTGCACTGGATACAGATACACCTCAGGATACAGATAAAACTGAATGCCAAGTACCTTCAAGTGTCTTCTGTGTCTGTTTTAAATACCTGCAGTTCTCATAGCCTGTTGAAATAACCCCCCCTTAGGTTGAATTTATAAGTGGAGCATCCACACTAAGGATGTTAAGAGGTGGGTAGCTGGCTAATTGTGTAGACTAAGGATTAGTCTATAAGGAAAAGTGCTCAGTCCTGGCTTTCGCTGGATCCAGGAGCTACCCCCCACTGCAGCTCTGCAGTTTAAATGTAGTAAGAGTCAGGCGTACAGGCACCCTGGTTCCTACTACATTTGGGATACGTCTAGATTGCAGAGTTTTTCTGGGATACCCGGAAAATTTCAGAAAAGCAAACGTATTTTTTTCAGCATCCCTCTAACCTCATTCTATGAGGAAGAAGGGATGTTCTGAAAGAGGCTTTTTTCCCCAACATTTGGCCCCGTCTACACGGGGCCAAATGTTGGAAAACCCTTTTTCAGAAGAAAAGCGGAAAAAGATACGCAAATTGCGTATCTTTTTCTGATTGAACTTTGCAGTCTAGACACAGCCTCACACTGCAGATCCACAGCAGGGGTAGATCGTGGACACAGGCAAGCCAGGACTGAGCTGTGCTGCCTGCCTGGTCAGAGCAGCACCTGGTTAGAAGCAGCCTCTGCCCACGGTCAGCCCAGGCCAATGCAGACAGGGGCTTCTTCACAGCAGCATCCTCCGCTGCCGCCTCTGATAGAGGCAGAAGTGGGGGGGCAGGTGGCACCACAGAAATGCTGGAGGGGAACCAACTTTTAAGCTGTCTCCCCCCACAGCACCAGCTCCTGCTTCTCCTCCCCTCTCCAGCTGCCTCTGATACAGAGGAAGCAATGGTGGGGGGGGAAATGTGAGTAGTCGATTCAACTACCCAATAAGCCTAGGCTTATTAGGTAATCAACTAGTTGACTACTCGCTCACATCCCTAGTCCACACTACCAAGCCTGTTATTTCGAAATAAGGGGCTGTTTATTTAAACATCTATACTCCTGCTTTTCTCAGGGAATAATGCTAATTTCAAAATACTTATTCTGAAATAGCATGAGTGTGGATGCTCTGGTGCTGCTATTTCCACGTAACTACTCCCCAGACTAATTCGAACTAATGACTCCCCATTGCTTCCTTGGGCTCTAAGTTAAGGTAGCACGTTCACATTAGTGGAACCTGCCTTGGACTAATTTTGAGGCTTCCCTGTAGTGGGGACACATTATTTCAATTTTGTAAACTTGGGAGTTAAGTCAAATTTAGTCAAGTTCATTTTGAAATAGTTTTCTAGTTTTCATGCCACAATGCCTGTATCTACTCTCAACTGTAGAAGGTCATATGCCTGATGGAATCTACATGGATATAGGCTAGGCATGTCTGAAATCGCAAAATTGGAGGCTAAAAAGAGCAGATCCTTACTGATGTAACTGGAAAAATACGAACAGTTTAAATTGGGTGGCTGCTCAGTGTGTACCAGACAGGGTAGATGACCGGATTGCCTGGCCTTTGGGCAATATTGGGGGGAGGGACTTGGTCCTGCACCCCCAGAAGGGATGGGGCCGTGGGCAGAAGGAGAGGGCTGAGGCAGCCAGTACTCAATGTCACCCAGATGGTGCCCTCCCCCCGATTTGTCGGCCCTCAAAGCTTCAAAGACAGTAGTGGCCGGGTGTCCTGGGCCTTTTAGAATTGCCAAGGACTGGAGCAATTGTTCCCTTTGCCCCTTTTATGCCTTAATCTGGGGGGAAAACTGGTACCAGATCCAGTGTTAGATTAAACCATAAGATAACTAAAGCTACAGGTTAGGGCCTCACAATATGAGGGGTCTCAAAAAAAAGAAAAAACCTGACAATTTCAAATTTTATCAAAATCGTTTGATAAATAAGGCAATATTGGAAAAGGAAGATTCTCTTTAAATGCAGACATTTGCATCCAAATATGACAAAAATATACACATCTGGCTACACAAATACCTTTACTCTTCACTAATTGTTCATTATCGATCTATACTTATTTACAGCTGTGTATTTTAATGGACATACTGCTTTCTACTTCATGCTCTAACCATGTTTCACATGATTGAGTTTTCAGGTGACAGTCATAGAATCATAGAATAATAGGACTGGAAGGGACCTCGAGAGGTCATCGAGTCCAGCCCCCCGCCCTCAAGGCAAGATCAAGCTCCGTCTACACCATCCCTGACAGATGTCTATCTAACCTGTTCTTAAATATCTCCAGAGAGGGAGATTCCACCACCTCCCTTGGCAATTTATTCCAATATTTGACCACCCTGACAGTTAGGAATTTTTTCCTAATGTCCAATCTAAACCTCCCCTGCTGCACTTTAAGCCCATTACTCCTTGTCCTGTCCTCAGAAACCAAGAGGAACAAATTTTCGCCTTCCTCCTTGTGACACCCTTTTAGATATTTGAAAACCGCTATCATGTCCCCCCTTAATCTTCTTTTTTCCAAACTAAACAAGCCCAGTTCATGAAGCCTGGCTTCATAGGTCATGTTCTCTAAACCTTTAATCATTCTTGTCGCTCTTCTCTGTACCCTTTCCAATTTCTCCACATCTTTCTTGAAATGTGGCGCCCAGAACTGGACACAGTACTCCAGCTGAGGCCTAACTAGTGCAGAGTAGAGCGGCAGAATGACTTCACGAGTTTTGCTTACAACACGAGTGTTGATACAACCTAGAATCATATTTGCTTTTTTGGCAACAGCATCACACTGTTGACTCATATTCAACTTGTGGTCCACTATGACCCCTAGATCCCTTTCCGCCATGCTCCTTCCTAGACAGTCGCTTCCCATCTTGTATGTATGGAACTGATTGTTCCTTCCTAAGTGGAGCACTTTGCATTTCTCTTTATTAAACCTCATCCTGTTTACCTCTGACCATTTCTCTAACTTGCTAAGGTCATTTTGAATTATGTCCCTATCCTCCAAAGAAATCGCAACCCCACCCAGTTTGGTATCATCTGCAAACTTAATAAGAGTACTCTCTATCCCAATATCTACATCATTGATGAAGATATTGAATAGTACGGGTCCCAAAACAGACCCTTGAGGAACTCCACTTGTTATCCCTTTCCAGCAGGATTTAGAACCGTTAACAACAACTCTCTGACTACGGTTATCCAGCCAATTATGCACCCACCTTATCGTGGCCCTATCTAAGTTATATTTGCCTAGTTTATCAATAAGAATATCATGCGAGACCGTATCAAATGCCTTACTAAAGTCTAGGTATATGACATCCACCGCTTCTCCCTTATCCACAAGGCTCGTTATCTTTTCAAAGAAAGCTATCAGATTAGTTTGGCATGACTTGTTCTTCACAAACCCATGCTGGCTATTCCCTATCACTTTATTACTTTCCAAGTGTTTGCATACGATTTCCTTAATTACCTGCTCCATTATCTTCCCTGGGACAGACGTTAAACTGACCGGTCTATAATTTCCTGGGTTGTTCTTATTCCCCTTTTTATAGATGGGCACAATATTTGCCTTTTTCCAGTCTTCTGGAATCTCCCCTGTCTGCCATGATTTTTCAAAGATCATAGCTAAAGGCTCAGATACCTCCTCTATCAGCTCCTTGAGTATCCTGGGATGCATTTCATCAGGTCCTGGTGACTTGCTGACATCTAACTTTCCTAAGTGATTTTTAACTTGTTCTTTGTGTATCCTATCTTCTAAACTTACCCTCTCTCTGCTTGTATTCACTACGTTAGGCACACCTCCAGACTTCTCGGTGAAGACCGAAACAAAGAAGTCATTGAGCATCTCCGCCATTTCCAAGTTCCCTGTTACTGCTTCTCCCTCCTCGCTAAGCAGTGGGCCTACCCTGTCCTTGGTCTTCCTCTTGCTTTTAATGTATTTATAAAAGGTCTTCTTGTTTCCCTTTATGCCTGTAGCTAGTTTGATCTCATTTTGTGCCTTTGCCTTTCTAATCTTGCCCCTGCATTCCCGTGTTGCTTGCCTATGGACTTGGGTCCAGTGGCTCTAGAAGAGGATAAATTTGTTTTGGTTTCTTTCCATCAGTTTCGGGCACCTTCACTGTATTTTTATAGTATGGCCAAAGAAAAAATCCCAACAATTCAGTGTGTCAGAGAAAGAATTAAATTGGAATAAACATTTGTAAACAAATTTTATTTGTAGTTTGAAAATGTTGTTAGGGAAATGCAGAGTTTTTCCAAGTGATTTTTCATTTATTCATATGAAAAGAAGGATAATATTCCTGGTGGATATACATATTTATCATGTCTTGTTTTTATGTGAGAACACAGACAAATTAGCATTAACTTCCACAGAAATATCCTGGTAAAATAATACAGATATATCTATTAATAAAATATTATTTGTTGTTGTATTTCTTTATAAATCTCAATATTTATAGCATAAAATTAGTTTTACTGGTTTCAATAAAAATTTTCTGCTACTAATTTTAGTTCCAGTAGTTGGTAATTCAGCATAGCCTTCTATAAAAAGAAAACAAATCAACTTATTTGAAAAATGCAGCCCGCATACAATTATGCAGATAAAAGACATTTAAACCACCAGGACCTTTATCAAGTCATCCAAGATAAGATTTAGTTGACATTCCTTAATGTAGAAATGTTTGGGGTTTTTTTGGTCTAATGGTGTTTTAGTTTGATTATCATTCTATTTTTTTACAACTTCACCTTTGTATATATGCAAACATAAAGCTTTCATGGATATATATTAAATACCATTTCTGTGAAAATAATGCATTAATTTTTATTGTGTGGGGTTTCTTACACTCGACTCAACATGGCTTAGGACCTCAGAATGCGGTAATCAGGCCTTAGCCAAACCTGCAGCTGTGCTTACCCTGATTTCACTCCTTGCTTCAGCTTTGATTCCTGCTTGCATTAGTCTAATTCTTGCCTCCCTGCCCTGATTCTAATTCAGGCTCCAATCTTTGGCTTAACTTCTTGACCCTAACTTTGTTTTATCTGTTGGATTGGTGTTCCTAATCCTGGCTCCCGTTTTGAATTTCAGCTGGCTTCTTTACCCAGACTCTGTCTGTGCCCTTGGACGTAGGTTCCTGGATCTGTGCTTGCTATTATCCAAAAATGTCACTACAACAGGTAGGCAAGGTACTGCTGCAGCCACTAGGTATGCTGTCCGTCTGTGAGAGCTGAGTATTTTCTTTACTTATGAAGCCAGTGGCAGGACATTTCTGTTTACCTAACCATAATCTCACAGATCTGAAGGTGGCAGTCACAGGCCAGTTCCTCAAGTCAAATCCACAGGGAAATCTTGGAATTACAATTCATATGCAAATTCAATTCAATTACTTATGGACTTAATCAAGATTTGGAGTGGTGGAAGCTTTATCAATGAAGGTGCTAATAACTTTCTGAATAGTATCCTTCCTGCCTTATCCATCCACTGACTTTGATCTTTATCTACTCAGGTATGGCACCCTTTCTCCTGATACTTTATGCATAGAGGTAGGGGGGTGGTGACAGAACATCTTTCTTCCCCCCCTTCCCTTTTCTTATTTATTTTGAGTTTCCTTTTCCCCTAATCATAACTCCCATCATATGAAGAAGTGGGCTGTGCCCATGAAAGCTCATGATACCATCTACATGTTTTGTTAGTCTATAAAGTGCTACCAGACCATTTGCTTGCTGTTTTTTTCTGTAACAGACTAACTTGGCTACCCCCTGAAGCTTCTAAAGACTGTAGAGTTTCATAGCAGAGTCTGTTTGAGCTCAGGGCCTCAGGCTGGATATGTGAAACACTGGAGATGAGACTAGGGAGGCTGTCTTCTGTGCTCTCTGTGCTCCCCCTGCTGGTACCCAGGAAGCACAGAAGAAGAAGCTGCCAAGCTCAAATAAAAGAGACAAGAGAGGAGGAGGAAGAGAAGGAACTAGGGCTTGAAGGAGCCTGAGTTGGGGAATTGGGGCTGGTTAGGCAAGGACACTGGAACTGAAAAACAGGATGTGGTGGGTGGGTGGGTGGGAGGAGTACTGGGAATCAGCAAGTAGTAAGGTGGCCACTCCCACATTCCAGGAATACCAGATATGTCAGCACTTCTAGGAACAACCTGGCCACATCCCTGCCTGTGTGACTCTTCCCTGGCCAGCATGGCCTTGTACATAGGGTGTGCACAAGCTCATAACATTTTCAAGAGCACCCTATTGCCACTGGCCTGACATTGTACACAGCATGTGTATGAGTGGGGGCAGAATGGCTTGCTGCTCAAAATGGCATCCCCTGTCCAATTTTGTCCCAGCATTGGACAAGTAGCCTCACCAATGTGTAGGGAAGGGGGAAGAGACTGAGATCAGATGAGGGGTCAGGACATAGGAGACTGGGGCTGGCTGGGTAAGGAGATGGGGTAAGGAGCCTGGAAGGGATCTTGAGATAGGGACAAGAGCCAGGGCAGGTGGGAAGATTGGTGCTTAGAGGGAGAGGCTAGAAGGAGAATAGCTGGATTTGGGTGAATAGCCAGGAGTGGGGTGTGAACACACTTTGAATGTGCAGAATGCTATTGTGATGCATGGCCAGAAAGGGTTAAGCAACCTGCAGGCTAACTGACCCAAATTCAACCTTTAAAGATGTTGCCGGCAAGAGTAAGTCTGAGGTCCATCACTGGGTTCTCAAAGTACAAAAAACACTACACAGGTATCTGTCAAACACAAGCAGTTTATTTCCTGACAGCTATCAGCTGTATCCCTTAACTAAAAGAACAAAATGATAGGAAAAGCGACATTTCTTACATCCCTTTGGCTAGCCGGGAACCCCGTTTCGGCTGCGGATGAAGTGGGAGACTGTCTCAGCTTCCGAGGCGTTGGTACCCAAAGCTCATTAGTGAGGTCCAAATTGCTGTGATCTGGTGCAGCTTTAAATACTGAATATCTTGTTTGTAGTAGTTTGGAAATTTCCAGGGGTTACTCATTGCTTGTTACAGTATGGCTCAGCCGTACTGCTTGTCCTTTGACTTTGTTTACATGATCAGTACATTTAGACAAACAAGATTGTTATGTTCCCGCCCTTATCTATAATTAGTTCTTGCTACAATTGTGTATGTTCCTAGAGGCTTGCTTCTGGCTCATCAGTAGTAGGGAAAGTGGGGGGAATAGGAAACGGGGGAGAATGCAGGCCTCGGCACCTCTATACTTCACACGTACAGAGTTCTTCTGCAATTGACCCCTACAAAAGACATATTAATTTATTAATTAAGTATATAAATGATAATTAGGGCTGTTCCTTGGAATTAGTTAATAGAGCCATGTTAAATGGACTAGAGCTTTGAAATGCAAACCTGTATTCTTAGAGAGCGGTATAGGCAACACTAATTGTATGTGTTTACTTATAGCTTGTTAGATGTTAACCATGTGAACAGACAGTTCCTGCCTATTACCATAGCTATTGATTGGGAGATTTTAAAAGGAAATATTAAATTTAGATGAAACATGGGTGTAATAATGTATATATTTCACTTTGAAGTTTGTGGTGAATTGTCTGTAAACTGCTTAATTAATAAAAGTCTCAGAGGTGTTAGTAACTTTAAAAAAACTTCAAAAACAATGAGTAGTCCTGTAGCACCTTAGAGTAGGGATGTAATTGAGTAGTTGACTATTCGACTACCCACTAATCATAAGCTTATGGGGTACTGAGTGGAGTACTCGACTACTCGCTTCTCCCCTCCCCCGCCTTGCTGCCTCCGTATGACAAGCAGCAAGTGGGAGGGGCAAAACAGGAGCCACTGCTGGGGGGAACTGGCTTAAAAGCAAATTCCTCCAGCACTGTCTCCGCAGTGCCACCTGCCCCCTCCCTGCTGCCTCTATCAGAGGCAGCAGGGAGGATGGATAAGGAAGGCTGCTGCAAAGCAGCCTCTGTCTGCAGTGGACCAACGCTCGCTGTGGGCAGAGGCTGCTCTGGCAGCAGCTCCTGTTTGCGGCCAGCCCCAGCTGCCACCAACAGGGGCTGCTGGACCCAACATGAGCCAGGACTGAGTAGTCCTGGCTCTCATGGGTCCAGGACTGCTGCGCCTCCTCATTTTAAATGTAGTAAGAGACATTGGGCTCTTACATACAATGCAGAGATGCAGCAGTCCCAGAGTGAGCCTCCCCTTATCGACTAATCATGCCGTTGATACAAATGGTATCAACTATATGATTAGCAAAATACCCACTCCTTAACATCCTTACCTTAGAGACTAACAAAAAATATATACAGTATCATGAGCTTTCATGGGCACAAGCCACTTCTTCAGATGAGTGGAGCAAGAAGCACACAATTATCTTATGTTAATTGATTACAAGTGAGATTTAGAAAACAGAAGGTAATTTCAAAAACAGTATTGTTCATCCCAAGACTGCATGGTCAAAAAGCTGCTATGAAACTATAAAAAAACCTCTTGGACCTGATTCTTTTTACCTCAGATCTGCTTAAGATTCATCGGGGCAGCCTGAGACAAGACTGATCTCCAGTGTCATTCTCTACCCCAGATATTGGTTATGAATATTGGACTGTAACCAATGGACTAATTCTGAAAGAACTCTGCACCTCTGAAGCTCAACATCTCTACCAAGAACTGACTCTAAGAATGATATTCAATTTATATTTGTATGTATAATGATCTTTTGACCAATTCTCTCTCTTCTAATAAATCTTGGTTTAGTTAAGAAATAACTATAAGTATGTATTTGGGTACGATCTAAAGTATTTGTTAACCAGTGAGGTACGTGTCTAACCCTTAGGGATTGGTAGAATTTTTTATACAATTAACAAGATTTTCAATAATCATTATTATATTTGACTTGACTGGGAGGAAGCCGAAGACTGGCTTACTTTAAGGGAACTATGTTTTTTGGCTTCTGGGCAACCGGCTAGGTGTTGTAGATGCTGTTTTGATGCTAACTTGGTGAATCTAACTATTGGAATAACACCAATTTGGGGGATTGTCTTTATTCTTTGCCCTAAATGAGCAGCCTCAGTTAGCCTCCTCTACCCACCGGGACACTGCTCACAGCTATATAAGAGTAAGTACTCTGAAAAATCAGGCCTTTGATATCTCATATTGGGCACCCAAAAGTACCGGACCATTCTTACTTTAATCTCACTGTGCCTCAATTCCCCATCACACCCCATCTCACTTCAAAGTTTTCTTGCTCCAGTGGTTTCATATGGAAAATGTTCTTATTCCACATGTTCAGCTCACAAATGAATGTCTAGCATATCTTATCTGCATATAGGATCCCCTTGCCACTCCTTTTCTGCTCTGGTCTAGTCCTGCCCCTCCCTGAGAAACCCAAGTGTAGCCCGCTACTAACCTGGCAATATCACACTGGAGGCTCAGCCTAAATTCAGGCTTTTGGGGGCCTTCCAATCCTTGGCTCTAGGATTTTCACACCTCCCCACTTAGTGGGCCTAGAGGGGAACTCAGACCTGCCCTCTACTCTGGGTTCCAGTCCAGGGACCATGCAGAAACAGAAGATGTCTGTTTGTTCAGATCATCTGCTGTATCCGTGGGCTGCTTCCTACTGTGGCCTGTAGCTTGGCTTTCCTTAGTGTCTCTTCCCACTGATATTTCTGCAGGCCCTAAAACAAAGGGGAAGCCAAATTAGTTATGCTAAACAAAAGAAACAAAGGTCTTGAACCAGGCCTACTTGACCCAATGTGTGTCTGACCCTTTGGGGCCTCTATTTCAGCACTAGCCCCAGCTGGTTCTTCCCTCCAGGAAACTTCAAAGCAGTTTCTGCTGAAGTACTAGTCCCAGCTAAACTTTAGTTCCAACTGCTAGCTCAAAAGATCTGTTTCTTGTGTAACACTTCTGTTAGGTGTAGCTGGCAGCAACCAGGGCTAGGTTCAATAGCTAGGGCTCCTCTTCAACAATATAACAGAACCAGCATGAGACCCAACCCCACCACTTGAGATAATTACACATCACCCCTGGGCACCTTTGGGAGGCAATATTTCCACACTAGCAAGGACAGACTCTGCCTGTAGAGAAAAACTTATAATGAAAGGAGAGAAGTCACCTGACAATAATTAGGGAAAATTCTATAAGCAGGATTCATAATCATAAAACTGTGAGCAGGACACTTACTCCTGAGTGTGAGGGGTGGTATCTTCTGCCTCATTTTCTTGAGTTCTACAAACAAAAGTTCCTTTTCTGTGCCCCTCTCTACTCTCTGACTATCTCTCACACAGTGGTTGTCCTTGGTCAGAGAGGATCCAGGGTTCAGAGGTACATTTGTATGAGTTCATCTCCCACCCTTGCTTGTTTCACCATCTGAGCACTTGCTCTGGCTGGCTGCCCTGACAGCTGTGGTTCCTCTCTGCTGGTCACCCGGCCAGCCACTTGCACCTGCTGGTACAATACTTGCCTCTTCTGCAAGCCAGCTACTCACCACCAGCTGACTGTCAGTTACCAAATGCTGCCACCTGCCTCTCTGCTGTGACCTCTGCAAATCAGTCCCTTCGAGATTGTCAGCTCTTAATGCTTATCAGCTTTTAGCAGGGGGCAGAAATGCTGTTCTCCTCTATCTTTGAACAATGGGGAGGAACAGTTAAACCAAACCATGGACCCTTAGGGAAAGTCCACATCTCCTGGCTGGGACACCTGTCCCCTCCCCTTGTACTATCTCAGAACTTTGGCAGTTGACCCTCTGGCTTTATGAAGTCCTTTCAGCTGCAGGGACACCCTCATTTGTGACAGGTTAAGCACAGTTCTGCTCTCCTTAATTCATACAATAAAGACAGCAACATTGATAGCCCTGCATTCAGTACTAAAGTGATTTGTAACCCAACGCCAGTCAGTTTGACCAACATTGCTCCTTCTGCTGGATATCTAAGCAGAGCTGGTGTGTTCATAAATACAGCTTGCTCCTGAAGTCTCTCCCCCTCCCAGCTGGGGATGGCAGTCAGGAGCCAAGCAGGGACAGGTAGTACAGCCAGTGGCAGTGGGGCAAGCATCTGGGACCAGGAGCAGAACCAGATTGGGGAGGGGCAGAATTGACCTCCCTTAGTCTGGCAAACTCCCTCTTTTAGGAAAAGTTGGGTCCCGAGATTGTCAAAGGTCCAACCTGTAATATAATTTATATTTTACTCTGCTTTTATATTTTGTCTCAATTTCATGAGCTAATCACACACATCAAAACTGGAACTCTGGGTCTGAAAGTCAGGATACTTTATGGATCAGACAGCGTGCTGAGTCAAAATGTTAATTTCTATGTTCTTCTGATAGATGCAGAGATGAAGAGAGAGGATCTCTAGTAGGAGGTACTTTTTCAAAAGACAAAAACTGTTAGGCTACGTCTACACCATTGCCTTCTTGCGGAAAAGCATATGCAAATGAAGCTCGGCATGGAATATCGCTGCAGCTGATTTGCATAATTAATGAGCAGCCGTTTTTGTGCAAGAGGCTTTTGCGCAAAAAGGAGCCACACAGACGGCTCCTTTTTGCTCAAAAACCCTCTCTTGTGCAAGAGCTGTTCTTCCTGAAAAAATGAGGGGGGGTTGTGCAAAAACAAGCCATCTACACAGCTCTTTTTTGAGCAAAAGCTTCTTGCACAAAAATGGCTGCTCATTAATTATGCAAATGAAGCGCGGTGATATTCCATGCCGAGCTTCATTTGCATAAGCTTTTCTGCGAGAAGGATACAGTGTAGACGTAGCCTTAGTGAAAATCCTGAGAACAACTTTGGAAAAGAACTATAAGAAAATCCATGAAAAGAACAAATGGTTGATTATCAAGAATGTCATATAATACCTAAATAAAATAATGAGAAGCTGCTACCAATTGCTCTAGTCTACCCCTTTCCACAACTTAGTCTTCTAGCCATATCATAGATTATGTTCATCCCTTGGGTGAGAATAAACAATCTGAAAAAGACTAACGCTGCTGTCAGGCAAAAGACCACCAGGCCTCAACAGGACCAAGGTCCTAGAATCTTGACCTTCCTTGTTGTAGGGTTTTCCTTGTGCAGATTCTCTATATCCATCTTCAGCCCAGTCTTCGGGTTGGTAGGGGAACCAGGACCCACTCACTCACCAGGTTCTAATCCAGGGCACTCTGGTAATCAGCAAGGTTCTGCACCCCAAAGGTGGCATATCGCTTCTCTCTTGATTGCTTTCTACCAGCCTCTTTAAACAAAAGGGCAAAGTGAAAACATTTAAACAAAATAAATTAAAGACTAAAGCCCAGGCCTTGAATAAAGTTCAGAGTCTTTTTTCCCTCAACAGGTAAGGCAGAATCTCAATAGCCAGTGGCCGCAAGCAACCACACCTTCTATAGTACTTCCCCTGAGGAGCTAGGAGTCTCTGTTCACTTCCACTGGCTGCCTGCCAACAAGCTGTTCTGCTCCCCTTTTAAGTTGCTCCTTCAGCCTATGCATGCATTCCTGGTGTTTGTAGGGTGAGGCTGACTAGGCCCAGAATAACTCCTTAACCCCTTCCTTTCTGGGGCATGTTTTTGTATTCCCTGCCTCAGTGAGGTACTGGCAGATCCTACTCATGCCAGGGTCCTGTGGGAAGATTGCCTTCTCCCCAGCCTTTGGTTTAGGCAAGTTTTGAACCATGCCATTTGGCATCCATCGAGCTCCTGTCACCTTCCAGTAGGTCTCCATGCTCATGGTTTGTGCAACAGTGCCTATTTGGATGACATGGCTATCTGTACGCAGGACAAGGAAACCCATCTGGTACAAGAAGTTACAGTTCTCCTGTCTCTAAAGGAAGCCGGGTTAATGGCAAACCCAGCAAAATGTAAAATTGGAAGGTAGCAGATGACTTGCTTGGATATACACTGGGGAAAAGCCACATCCAACCTGTGGCTGACAAAGTCCAAATCTTAAAACCTACCCTGCTACAGCAATGAAGAGACAGGTTCTGAGATTTCTCAGCCTCATGGGGTATTGTTGCAGATTTGTACATAGATTCTCCACTGTAGCGGCCCCTCTCGTGGACTGAATTAAAGGTAGTGACCCTAGAAAGGTAGTGACCCTAGAAAGGTAGATCTGAGGGAATGTGAGAAGGTCTTCCAGCCACTGAAGGGTTGCCTTAGTAGTGCACCAGACACTTCAGAAGTAGGATCAGGAGCCATATTGCTCCAAGAAATAGATGAAGAGGAGCATCAGTGTTGTATATTAGCTGGAAACTATTTTTGGGGGGAAAGGCCTACTCTGTCATTGAGAAAGACTGATTGGTGTTGAAATGGTCATGGTAGGTGCTGATTGCAGCCAAGGAGCACCCGGAAGGAAAAAAAAAGGTGTGTGCTGAGCACCCATTGGTGGCCACTTGCATCAGCACTTCCTACTCGATTCCAACATCTCTTGCCCACCATGGATCAGCTGTTCCATGGCATGCTGGAGGCTTGGGAATGAAGAAACAAGAGTGAGACATGTTGGAGGAGAGGGTAGACTGGGGTGGGAAGATGTAGGGCAGGAAGAGACAGGATGGACGTGTGGCTTTGGAGAAAGGAGTGGAGTGGGGCAGGACCTGGCATGGCACCAAGGGGAGCATTCCCCAGCACATTAAAAAGCTGGTGCCTTTGATGGCCACAGGTTACTTCCACTATTACTTTCCTTGAGAAACAGTTCCTCCTGGTCATAGAACAGTTCCCCTCAGGTGGCTAAATTCTATGATGGGACACCAACCCTCGGTTAATGCAGTGGAACCTGTCCCTCCAGTCCTTTTCTTCATGGCTCCATCACTGGGGAGGGAAAACACACTAAAATGCAGAGTTTTTTCAAGGGGAAACTGGCTTCTTATACCAGTACCCTGGGTACCGTATGGGGGAGGGGAGGAGGTGCTATGGTATACAGATCCCATGCTGACCAGGAAGGGGTTAATATGGGCCCAAGAAGGCCTACCCTGGTATATCTGTGCAAGGTGTCAAGCCTGGAGAGAGAAAATAAAAGAGCAAAAATTCAGATCATCAATCACTAAGGCCTGGTCTGCAGCAGGAAATGAGGTTGGTATAGCTATATTGCTCAAGGATATGAAAAATCCACCCCTCTGAGTTGATGCAGTTAAGCCAACCAAACCACAGCATTAGGTTGATTGGGAAGTATAGTACTCTGTGTTTACAGGAGAACCCCTCTTGTACCCTGAAGTGTTGCAGCAGTACAGTTGCATCATTGTAAGCAATCCCTCCCTGAGAGCTGGGACAAAACTCTGCAGCTAGCCAGAGGAAGGAAGAATTTGCTAGGGCTTGAGACCGTTCTTGGAGCTTCCTGGAAGGAAGAACCAGCTGAGCTAGAGCTGAAGTAGAGACCTTTAAGGGTCAGAGCTATGTTGGGGCAGGTAGATCTGTTTTGGGTGTTTCTTATTGCTTGCTCCTCCTTTATTTTGGAGCCTGCAGACAAGTCAGTGGGGGAGATGGTGAGAAAGATCTAACTCAGGCCATGGAAGGAAGTAGCTCAGGGATACAGCAGAGGGTATGAACAAACAGATTTCCTCTGTTTACTACAGGGTACTGGGACTGGAACCTAGGGTAGAGGACAAGCATGGGTTCCCCTCTGACCCACAAAAGTGAGATGTGAAGATCCCAGAACCATGAACTGGCAAGCCCCAAAAGCCTGACACTGGGACAAACCTCCAGCATGATAGTGCCAAACCACTGACTTGCCTGGCCTGATTTTTTCCAGACAGAGCATGACTAATAGTAAGCTGAATGGATGACCAAATCACAGAAAGAGGCAAACCACTACAGGGCCAGGGCAGCTGTTGGCAGGGGCCACAACAGAGGAGAAGAGCTGTTATCCCAGGCTGAATGTGAGAAGGCGTCCCTGCCATGAGTAGACTCTGCTACAAGTTTTTTAGATTAGAAATTAAAGAATGCCAGTTGTGACATGCAACATTGAATCCTCCTGTTCGCTAGAAATACAAAGAAGTTTTATGATGGAACATCATGTCAAAGCTGTAGATGAGGAGATGAAACAATGTTGCTTTTATCTAAAGTCCTGGTGTTGCACAGAAACAATTAAATCACAGGGTGCTCTCTTCAAACAGTGAGTCTGAATTAAGCCAGCAGAAAAAGGAGAATCTGAACTAATGCCAAAATGCCATTCTAAACCCATGTGTTTCTGACATGAAAACAATGGGAGGTTTTGGTGTAATTCTTGTAAAGAAATAGCTGAAGTAAGGATAAATGCCTTTGAGCACACAAAACTCCTGTTAACATCAATAGAAATTTTGCACTAGAAATGGAAGGGGGAAGGGAAGGAAACTGGAAGTCTTAGATTTAAAGGGATATTAAAAGCATTACAGGCAGTCCCCGAGTTACGTGGATCCGACTTATGTCGGATCCGCAGTTACGAATGGGGCTTTTCTTGCCCCGGAGGACGGGAGCGGCAGGACGCCCAGATGCGCCGCGGTCCGCCGCCCCCGTCCTCCGGGGCGAGAAAAGCTGCTCCCCATCTCCCTGGTCTGCAGGGAGACGGGGAGCAAAGCCTTGGAGCACGCCCGCAGCAGGACAGCCCGGGCGCGCTTGAGCTGTCCCCCTGCGAGCGTGCTCCGCGGCTTTGCTCCCCATCTCCCGACCAGCAGACCAGGGAGATGGGGAGCAAAGCCTCAGGGCACGCCCGCAGTGGGACAGCCGCGGTGTGCCTGGGCTGTCCCACTGCGGGCGTGCTCCCCGTCTCCCTGCAGACCAGGGAGACGGGGAGCAAAGCCGCGGAGCATGCCCGCAGGGGGAGTGCTCAAGCGCGCCCGGGCTGACCCGCTGCGGGCGTGCTCCACGGCTTTGCTCCCCGTCTCCCTGGTCTGACCAGCAGACCAGGGAGATGGGGAGCAAAGCCTCGGAGCACGCCAGCAGTGGGACAGCCGCGGCACGCCTAGACTGTCCCGCTGCCCGCGTGCTCTGCGGCTTTGCTCCCTGTCTCCCGACCAGCAGACCAGGAAGATGGGGAGCAAAGCCTCGGAGCATGCCAGCAGTGGGACAGCCGCGGCACGCCTGGACTGTCCCGCTGCCCGCGTGCTCTGCGGCTTTGCTCCGCGTCTTCCAGGTCAGCAGACCAGGGAGACGGAGCAAAGCCGTGGAGGACTTGGGCGGTCCCGCCACCCCCGTCTCCCTGGTCTGCTAGGGGGAGGGGGGGTGCAGCTAGTGCCCCTCCCCCACCCAGCAGACCAGGCTTTTCTTGCCTACCCCTGGGGTAGAGCAGCTGGGGGCTGCCGGGTTGGTCCCGCAGCGCTGCTCCGGACCAACCCGGCAGCACCCCAGCTGCTCTGCCCCAGGCGTCCTGATTCAGCCGCTGCTGGTCAGTTTCAGCAGTGGCTGAATCAGGACGCCTGGGGCAGAGCAGCGGGGTGCTGCTGGGTTGCTCCAGTAGCCGAGGAGCCACGCTACTGGAGCAACCCAGCAGCACCCCAGCTGCTCTGCCCCAGGTGTCCCCAAGTCAGCCGCTGCTGAAACTGACCAGCGGCTGACTACAGGAAGCCCAAGGCAGAGTTGCTCTGCCCCAGGCTTCCTGGAATCAGCCGCTGATCAGTTTCAGCAGCAGCTGACTTGGGGACGCCTGGGTTTCTTAAGTTGAATCTGTATGTAAGTCAGAACTGGCGTCCAGATTCAGCCGCGGTTGAAACTGATCAGTTTCAGCAGCGGCTGACGCCAGTTCCGACTTACATACAGATTCAACTTAAGAACAAACCTACAGTCCCTATCTTGTACGTAACCCGGGGACTGCCTGTACTTTAATAAAAATACTTTTCTATTAAATCCTCCCCTCCCCTTACGTGCACTAGTACCCAGTGGCAGGCCAGTTTTTAGGGCTAAGTTCTGTGTGTGCTCATTTAAAGTCTGTGCTTACAACCAATGAAGTCAGTGACAAAAAAATTAAAATTTCTTTTTGATAAATAAGGCCAAAAATGCTTCTACGGGAGTTTTTCCTCAGGCACTTGTTGTGGCCAGCCTTGGTGCCATAACCTCCGGGCATGGGCTGCCCCAGCAATGGCTTCTGCTTCACATCTCAGGGGACTGTGCCACTCCCCCGCCATCCAAGCCCAAACCCCCAGGCCACTCCACATCCCCTCCACCATCGGAGCCTGCCCCTTCCCCCTCCATCTGTCCCTCATTCCACCCTCCCCTGTGCTCAGGAGAGCTGTGAGCCATGTGGCCTACCCACTCTCCCCTCCCCTGTGCTCAGAGGTGGGGGAAAGGGTCAGGCCTGGTCATGCACTGCAGCCGAGGGTAGGGGGGTAAGGTTGGGTGGAAGGAGAAGGGGTCTGGGCTGGCAGAGCAGGGCAGGGGGACCTGGGCTGGTGCAGCGGGGGGGAGGACCGGGGGCCTGGACTGGTGTGGCAGAAGAGAGGGAGAAGGGGCCTGGACTGGCACGGCCACAGCATGGGTCTCCCCAGTGGCTGGGGGAAGGGGCACGGGGTTGCCTATCCACCATGAGAGGGGGGTTGGCAGGTGCAGCAAGCAGGGATACAGCCCCCTAGTTAATTAAAAGAAGTAGGATTAAGTGGTTGCAAGTGAAAACAGATCAAAGTAGGTTAATAAACCAAAATAAACAAAATCACCAGCTAGTTCTAATCCACTAAGAAACTTACTTATTATATGCAAAATCTTACCTTAAACAGCTGCTCTTATCTCAGGTAAAAAGCTTCAGGTCAGAGTTAATCTATACTCTGGTCTGGGATTACAGCTTCTTCAAAGTCCTTTGTATCAAGATGGATTCCAGTACTTGTTGGCATGATCGCATGTCTTTGTAGGATCAGCGTTTGGGCTTATAGGACAAAAGCTACCATTCAAAAATCGTTGTTTTAAGTACTGAGTCATTAAGTACCTGAAGTATCACTAATGGTCTCCATTAGCATATTTAGAATTATAAACAGATTCACTCTTCATATTTCTAACTTCATATGCAGCAATGATCCATGCACAAAAATAGGATATACAAATTGTAACTGTAAAATTGGTGTTATATGACCTGCTTCGCATAAAGCATCTCTGAGTTATACATATTCATAGCCACAAGCCAATTTTCATGAAGTAGCAGGGGCATGACATTTATCTCACTCAGTTTCCTGCCCTTGTAGCAGGACACTGCCACTGGTGCCCTTAGTCCCTTCTGTTCTCTGCCTGTAGCACATAATAATTTGGTCTCATGAGAGCTGTAATAACTGGGTCTAATTTCACTTGGTGGGTGTAGTGTGCAGGTGGTGGGTGGTGTTGGTGCCCTCTGGTTTATAAGTCAGTTTGGATGATCTGATGGTCCCATCTGGCCTTACATCATGACTCTAGAAAACCATATCCCCTCTTAATTTTCAGTTGCTTGACTTTGTGATGCCATCACTTCACTAGTCCTCCAGGCTCCATGGAATCTTTCAGGGCAGGCAAGACCTGAATTACTAAAGTAAAATACAGGTAACCCCCTTCATCCTGCAATTGTTTATTAAATGACGCCCCCACCAAAGCCATCACCACTATTCAGTTTTCTGTGTACATCATCAAGAAACATAATAGGGCACAGGCATGGTGTGTGGGCGTATGCACATGTGGTCCTTTTAATGTCTCCTTGGTGCAATGCAGCGCTGATGCAGCAGCTGATTAATGAGAGCCTACTTTGGAGTGTCCCCCCTCCCCCCCCCCGAGGAATGTATACAGTACATTACCCATTTTTAAAGACACTTCAGAAGTGTTCTTCAGTGCTCTGTGGTCACTGAGGGTATGTCTCCTCTAGCTTGGTAGTTCGAGCTAGGTAGGCAAATGAGGGCAACTGGAGTTGCAAATAAAGCCCGGGATTTAAATATCCCGGGCTTCATTTGAATCTTCCCGGGCGCCGTCATTTTTAAATCCCCCTTAGTACAAACTCCGTGCCCACGGCTACACACGGCACGGAGTAGGTAGTTCGAATTAGGATCTCTAATTCGAACTACCGGTATACCTCGTTCCACGAGGGGATTTAAGAATGGCGGTGCCCAGGAAGATGCAAATGAAGCCCGGGATATTTAAATCCCGGGCTTCATTTGCAACTTCAGTTGCCCTCATTTGCCTACCTAGCTTGAACTACCGAGCTAGTGTAGACATACCCTGAGTCTTTTTTGCTGGTGCTATGTTGGAGCCCCCTACTGAAATACTCTATCAGGGGTAGGGAACCTCAGGCCTAGTGGCTGGATATGGTCCCTGACTTGCCTGGATCTGGCCCCTGAGGCTCTGGGTCCCCCTCAGCATTGGGGAGTCTGTGCTGGCACTCCAGCCCCTCCCCCCACTCTTTCTCACTTGTGTGCAGCCTCCCCGACTGATTTTTCTTTCAGGGGCCCCCAACTAAAAAAAGGTTCACCATGTAGTCTAGGCACTGGAGCAACTGTCCTGCATGGATTCTGTATCTGGACAAGCTCTTCCACGTAATCAATAGCCGTAAGTGGCTAAACATACTGCGGGAGACAGTAACATTAATTTACTCTGATTTTAGTTTTGTATTTTTTTCTGAGAGTTTCCAACATTTCACCTAAACATGTTAGGAGTTTTAAAATAATCCAAAATGTGACATCTTGAAAGAAAGCATCTATTAGCCCCCAAATTGCTGGCCCCCCGTTTTGCACTGACTCTTGTCACTAGTACCAAAACCGTTCCAGGTCAACAATGAAGTTCTCAAAAAGAAGCATATGGTTTTAAGGTCAAATTAAAAAAGCCAGATTTATTATGTTAAGCCACTTAGCAGACAGCAATAACCTATCTAGCAACTGCTAATTAATAGAACGGAACATTCCATTTGCAACAATCCTTTCCCCATAACTACAAAAAAAATAAAAAATTAAAGCACTATTTACAATTACATGCCATCAGGCAGTGGTAGCGCAACTGTCAACTTGTCACCTAAAAAGTTGCTGTAGAGAGCACCTCTAATGGTACAAGTAAGTCTGCTTTTGTTAGCAGCTGCTGAGTCCTGCAACCTTAGGACCCTGACCATAGCCATCCTGCGGCTTCCTCTGTCTGATCTGTCCCCTCCCTTTGGAACACTTCCTCTTTGCTTTCAAAAACATTGTGCAATACAGAGCAGACAGAAACCAAACAAGGGGCAAAGTCAAAAACATTGTTCCTTTTCAGCAGGCATCTCCATCTTACCTTCATCCTTAGAAAGGCACATTCAGTGACCATACTGCTCTTGCTGAAGCAGTAGTGAAAACAATACTCAAAAGTGGAAGCATGTGCTCCAGATGACATAACCAGAACACAAGTGTCATAAACCAAGGGAACAATAGGTAAGCAGCATTTCACACTCTCTCAAAGGTATGTAAGAATTACCAGATCACAGATCAGTGGTCCTATCTCAAAAGGTGTAAAAACCGCTATAGTAGACATTTGTGGAATAACCGCCCATTGGAGAAATTTCTTCCTAACCCATCGGTCAGTGGTTGACTTATATTCAGAAGCAAGAGAGGTTATACCACTTATAAATTAAGTTGATCATACCTAGTATAACTGTTTGTGTGCTCTTTTCTACAGGATGGCCGGAACAGTTTTTCTAGTAGGGGTGCTGAGAACCACTGAACCAAACTGAAAACCCTGTATACACTGGAAACCACTTCGAGCCTGGGGGTGCTGCAGCATCCCCCACATCTGTAGTTACAGCACCTATGCTTCTCTCTCAGTGTCTAATTCTTAGTTGTGTGGTAAGTACAAACTATCATTACTCTTAATGAAAAGTGTAGCTTCTTGCCACATCAAAAAACACTAACATATTTGTATCTGAATTCCACCACTTCAGCCCAATATAGGTTAATCAGTTAAAATATCTGAGGGGAAGGAAAACAGATGAGGAACACTGTAAAGTTTGTGTTAAACCCTGTTTCAGTGAAAACTTCATATAAAGAAGAAATATTGTCCATTCCGAAAATATTTTCCAGATGTCTTACTAGCACATTCCAATAATGCATACAATACCAGTGACAGGGAGGAGGCACAGGAAAAACGGGCTGGACAAGGTTTTGGTAAACAATTAGTTCCTGTAATGAGCTCTCACACACCTGCCCCCACAGGAAGAGGTTTTTCTGGCTCAGAACATATTCTAGCTGACACATTTGAACATTTTCTGATGTTATGCGTTATACAGCTTGCTATTAAACAGTTATTGATTTTTTTCAGGTTTCACAAGTAAAACATTAACTATGCAACCACAAAGGCAAAGGACTGGAGGGGAAAACAGAACGAAGGAGACAACCAAAGTCAGCAAAGGGGACAGAGACAGAAAAGAAACCAATAGCAGGTGTATTTACAGTGGTCATAGTTCTGAACTGGACATGTCATAATAGTGATACCTTACATTATTAGTGTGCCTTTAAGTCCTGTATACTTTTTTACATATGGCATCACTGAAATATAGTCAGCTCTTGGGTGAAGGTTGGTAGCCTAGTAGCCAGCAAGAGAGCAATGCTAACATCAAAGAACATTTTGGTTAAGGACACACTAGAGAAAAATATCAGAGGGGTAGCCGTGTTAGTCTGAATCTGCAAAAGCGGCAAGGAGTCCTGTGGCACCTTATAGACTAACTGCAGTGTAAGAGCATAAGCTTTCGTAGGCAAAGACCCACTTCGTCAGATGCACTAGAGAAAAATGTTGTTCATATGGAAAGTGTCATATGATTAAAGTCTACATAGAGCAAATGTATCTTGGGTTTTAAAGTCTTGACCAAAATACACATTACATGTAGACAATGATCTGGAAAGAACATGATTAATCTGGCTCAGACGGAAGAAAGGCTGAAGTGATCAGGTAGAATTAGGTCCAGCAAGACTAGAGGTAAAATTTTCAAAAAGCACTGAAGTGTCTCAAGGACAGGCCTCTAGAATTCTAAATTTTATTGCCTTTATGACAGAGAGGCTCCTAAGTGCCGTTGTAACCTAGGTACTTCTGAAAAATTTACTTAACGACATTAAAGGGAAAATGAGACACTGCATAGGGCTGGTCCGAACCACTTCCCCAAGCCTTCCTCCCTAAGTGAGGGTGGCATTATGGCTTGCCTGTGCCCTGCTTGCTCCCCTGCTCCCTCAGAGACTGCTCACCCTCGAGCCCTGCCTGTGCCTGGCTTTCCCCCTATAAATTCCTCTGAACCCCACACTTTTTGTCCCGTTTGCTCCTGCCAACTGATAAGTGCAAATGGGACAAACTCCCAATCTTGCCAAAAAAAAGTCAGGACAGGGTTTTAAAAAGGGACTGTCCTGTCCGAAACGGGACACACGTGGTCAGCCTAAGCTTCAGGCTTATATCTAAACTTTCCCTTCCTTGTGCATGAAGAAATACAGTCCCAAGCAGAGGGCTTCCGTCTAAGCAGGTGATTGAATATGTCCAGCAAGTCTTTAGATGCCAGAAAACCACCCGGAGACCTCGGCAGATCTTTTCTCGGGGAAGACGGAAGGTGGCACTTTTAACCCCTCGCTTTAACTCCAGGAAGGCACGGCAGCGGCGGGACGGCGGCAGCAGCACCTGCACCAACAGGCTAGGGAGAGAGGCGAGCTCCGCAGAGCCCCGGCGACTTCCCAAGGGCCCAGTGAGTCGGCCCCCTCTCACACCCAGCCCCGCCGCCTCTCTGCCAGCAGGCAGCCGCACAGTGCGCAAGGACCGGGCGGCACCCGGCACCCGCCGCGGGTCCCAGGCAGGGCAGAGGGGAAAGGAGCCGCACGCCGCATGGCACATGCGCTGGCGGTGCACCCTGGGAGCTGTAGTTTATCACTCCCCGCCCCCTGTACGGCGCAGCGCGGGCCGCAGACCGCCAGGAACTACAGCTCCCAGGGTGCGGAGCGACCCGTTTCTCTCCTCCTCCTCCCCCCGCCCCATATGAATGACTAATACAACATGTTGTCCGGCGGCTAACGTGCCCCGAGGAGCAGCAGGGCTCCGCTCGCGTTGGCTTCTCCTCCCCCCCGCGGCGGCGCCAGAGCCCTCCCCCCACCCGGGGCGCTCACGCTCCAGCGGCGCCCACCAAGTAAGTCAGCCGGGGGGGGGGGTGGGGGCTCAATTCTCCATTCCTGCTCGTCCGGGCTGAATGCACCGAGGCGGCTGCCCGGACGGCTCCGCGGCGGCGGCTGCTGCACGCTGTTGCCATGTTGCAGCGGGCTCGGGCAGGTTGGACCGCGAGGTCCGTGCAGCAGCTACGCTGTGCCTGTCTGCTACAATGTGTCCTCGGATCCGGAGGGGGTGGGGGGATGTCACATTTGTTCCTCCCGCTTCCCCCTATTCCAGGCTCTTGGCAGAGATTTTGCCAGGAGGGGAGAGCCAGGATATCCGCCTTTGCTTCCCCCCGCCCCTCCACGCCACCCCAGGATACCTCTGCTAAACAGGTTTCACTCCAAAATGTTGCCTCCCTTGGTGATTCTCTCCCTGAAGTGGGCTACTTCTTTGGGCACAGGGAGTGCGTCTGAAGGAAGAGTTCAGACAATGCCTTAGTTGCAGAGTTCTTTGATCAGGAAGTTGGTAGCATATGGGGGTGGGGGACTGAGAAAATACCCTGAGACTTTTGTAATCTTTCCTGGGGCCTTGTCACAAGACAGAAACTGACCATACCCCGCTATTTAAAGTGTGTGTCACAAAGTACGTGTCTAAAGTAAAAGAGTCTTCTAATCGCTTCCTGCTCAGCCCTCTATCAACTGCATCATTCCTTTTCCAGGTAGTGGGGGTGGCTCAGATAACTAGGCACTATAATTACTAGAAAGTTTTGTGCAATGTACTGTTTACATGTATGAGCAGTGGGAGAAATCTTTCCAGGGGAGAAATCCCTCCACAAGCAAAATTGCTTGGCATCATTTTCTTAGTCAGCAAAATTCTGGAGCTTTGTGGAGAGAGTTAGGTTTTTAACAGACTTCAAAAGAAAATCAGACTTCCCCATCTCATTATGTAGTGGAGAAAATAACTGAAAATCAATATTTGGGTTAAAATAAGCTGTAAGTCTTAAGTTATATGTGAGGACATCAAATGTGATGAAGGTGCTCTTACCGATGAGTGTGAATAATCAGACAGAATGGCTGTCACTTTGCTTTGTTGATAGTAAATCTTGGTGAAGTAACATGTTCTAGGGCAGTGGTCTCCAACCTTTTTACACCCAAGATCACTTTTTAAATCTCAGAACAGGTGAAGATCTACTGCCCCCCCCCCCCCTTCCTTGAAGCCCCGCCCTCGCTATTCTCTTCCTGTCCATCACTTGCTATCCGCAGCCCTTACTTACCCCCTCTGGTAAACAGTTTATTTTTAAATTATGCGATATATAAAATTAAAATCACGTGTTTATAGTTATGAAATAAATGGTCTGTTTTTTATTCATGCTATTTAAATCTAAAATGAAGCATTTATAATTATACATTTTGTGGGGACAGAGTTCTGTGGCTGGGGGCAGGGGAGAGGGAACAGGGTGCTGGGAGGGCAGAGGACAGGGTTATGCAGCAGAGGACAGAGTGCCAGTGGGGACAGAGTTCAGGGAATGGGGACAGAGTTCTGTAGCTGGGAACGGGAGTGGGGACAGAGTTCTGTGGCTGGGGGCAGGGGAGAGGGAACAGGGTGCTGGGAGGGCAGAGGACAGGGTTATGCAGCAGAGGACAGAGTGCCAGTGGGGACAGAGTTCAGGGAATGGGGACAGAGTTCTGTAGCTGGGAACGGGAGTGGGGACAGAGTTCTGTGGCTTGGGACAGGGGAGTGGGTCTGGGGAGCAGGGAGTGCAGACAGGGCTTGGGGTGCCAGTGGCAGCAAAGAGTCCCTTGCATCTGCCTCCTCCCAGGATTCCCTCCTCCCCGCGAGGGAAGCCAGCACATGCCTTGTCCAGGCCCAACTCCCTCCGTCCCCCTGTGGCGCAGGGAAACCCCGCATGTGCCTGCCCTGGGGCCAACCCCCCCCCCCCCCGCGGCAGGGCCAAACCCCTGCGGGCACCTGCCCCGGGGCCAAACCACCCTACCATGGCACGGCCCAGCCAACCTCCTCCCCTCCTGTGGCGCAGGGAAACCCCTGAGCTTGACTCACTCCTCCGGTGCTGGTGGTGCAGGGAAGCAGCCACACTTCTCCTCCAGGGCCAACACTCCCCTCCCCTAGCATGCAACAGAGCTGTGGGAGGGGAGCAGCCCGCGTACTTCCGGAACCCCTGGAAGGGATATGGGCTTCAGACAGGACTTCCGTCCATGTCCTAGAGGAAGGTAGTGGGGCTTCTCGAGGGTAGGGGGAAAATGGGGGGTGGAGGTGCCTGAACGCCTCGTGATCGACCAGTTGATCGCAATCGACGGGTTGGTGACCACGGTTCTAGGAGGTAGTAACTCTAGTCCAGGATATGCCACTGCCTTGCTAGATGGCCTGGTGGAAGTTGCTTTAAACTATTTTTGCTTAAGTTCCCTCTTTTTCTAAAATGGAGATAATAATCTTTAGTTCAGAGTGGGACTTTAAGCATTAAAAGCAACATATATAAAGGAGAGGGGAAAAAGCCAATTCCTCTTCTACCTGTCTCCTGAGCTGTATTCAGAATCAAACCAACATGAAGCATTTAAAAAGGCTTGTTTTGTATATCCTAGATTTGTAGTGTCCAAAACCAGAAGGGACCACTGTTGTCATCTAGTCTGATTGCCTGTACAACACAGGCCATTGGTCTGTGAACTTCCTCAGCATAATTCCTAGAGCAAGAAAGGGCATAAACCCAATTTAAAGTGAAAACTCATTAAGACAGTGGTGCTGCATGTGATTGCACAAATCCTTGTATACATTCCCCTTGGTTTCAGTAGATCTTCATCCTAGTGCATGAGTTTGTGTTAACAGGCAGTACTGTATGGCAGGATCAGCGTCTTGGTGGTTATGTGGTGATTTGAAAACAAAAAATGCTAAGAGCTTGAATACTTCTGTGATTTTTGTTTTGTTTTACTTTAGTCTTAGCTAAAACAAAAATCAAAACTCCCATCTTTTTGTCTCCTGAATCATCATCAGCCTTTCATATTGTGACATATTTACTGTAAATTCCTGTAAAATAAAGATCATGAATTAAGCTCTGAAAGTAGTAACTGTGGTTTACACAGACCTTGGTAATACATTTTTGGCTCCAAACCTGCCAGCATTTCAGCACATATCTAACTTTACTCACATGAGTAATTCCAGTGAACTACTCCTGTGTGTTAGTGTTTGCAGGCTTGGAGTATTTATTTTTAACTAATTTCCAGCAAAAGTGGCTTAGGGATGTGTGTGTGTTTTGTTGTATAATGATTTACCTGTTCTGAGAGATTTTCATTTTGTATTCATTGAAGAAGAAAACAGTTTGGCCACTGCTAACTGTTGTTTTTAGGGGGAAAAACGCCCAAAAGATTACGTTTTGCAAAAGCAACACCGTACCTGTACATATAAGACATTAGACAATAGTTTCCCCAATAAATATCAAATTAATTATATGCATGGAGAATTTTCAGTTTGCAGTGGGCTTTTGAGTAAATAAGATGGATTCAGATTCTTTTAATGAACCTAAAATAACAAAACAAACACACATACGCTCACACAAAATAGAGGAAATTACCTTCTAGGATTTTCAGTCCTGCATTTTCAACAAACAAACTTACACATAGGGAAAATATACTTACAAAGCATTATCTCTAGATATTTTAACTTAATTATATAGTCAGTTTATTAGTAAAAAATGTAAAGATATGGCTAGAGAATTTGCTGTCTTGTCCATTTGCTGTTTGTGGATTAAGCAGACTCTACCTTATTCCAACAATTTGACTTTTCTAAGTTTTGCGTTGTAATTGTGATTTGTTTGTGGGGCGGGTAGGGAGCTGCTCCAGCCCCTACTGGTTAACTGAAACCGGTAAGCTTACTGATTAGCCATTTACACCTCTAATGTAGACTGTCCTATGCATCAAATGTCTGTGTTCTTTCCTGAGCAATAATATTAAAGCAGGTGGGCAGACTTGTAGGAAAGAGAGCTTTATGGATATCAGTGTAATTTAATAATTGTGCAACTGCACCAAGTTTTTGTGGTTACATGAATATTTGATAGCCGTATGCCCCCTGCCACCTCATGCAGCAGCACAGGGTGCCAGGTGGGAGCTGGCTTAAAAATCGGCTCTCCAGCAGCAGCCCCAGCCCATAGGGAGCCTGAGTTCCCTGCGGACAGAAGCGGCTCCAAGATCCCACTGAGCAGCCTCTATTTGCAGCGAGCTCAGGCCCACCGCGTACAGAGGCTACCCCAGGGCAGTAGCTCCTATCCATGGGGGTGAGAGAGCTTCTCGTGGACAGAGACTGTTCTGCCATCCCACAGAGCAGCCCCTTTCCACAGGGGGCATGAACTCCCAGTGGACAGGGACTGCGCAGGCATCCCACCTTCCCTCTCTCCCTCTGTTGTTGTCTCTGATATAGAGGCAGAATGGGGGAGGTGGAGGTGGCTCTGTGAAGCTGGTTATCATGGGGAGCAGACTTTAAAGCCAGCTCCCCTTGAGTACCAGCTCCTGCCTGTTCTCCCTTTCCCTATGGGAGATGGCAAGGGGTGGGGGAGGCAGCTCCGCAGGAGGTGATGTGTGGGGAGCTGGCTTGAAAGCCTGCTTCCCACTGTACCAGCTCCCACCTCCTCTCGCCCCTTGGTACCTCTGATACAGAGGCAGCGGGCGGAGGGAGTGCATGTAGTTGTTAGGAATTATTGATAAGCCAGGTTTATTGGTTAATCATTTACACAACTATACACTGACGTGTCTACTGCAGTGGTCCAGGAGGAGGATGATAAATGCCTTTCCTGTATCCACTGACAGAAGGAGATCATCCATCAGAGCCACTAAAGCAGTTTCAGTCCTACGTCATGGCGTGAATCTGGAGTGTGACAAGTCTAGAATCATAGCACCAGTTAAGAGGTTCTTCTTGGTAAAGTCATGTCTTTACCATGGATTTAGGCAGATGCTTAGTGAGAATCTGATTCTTCAACAGATGACCAGATTTGAACTGTACAACTTCTGCCTCTTGGTCTCCTCTTTTCAAATCTGGCAACCTGTGTCTTCTAATTCTGCAGGGTGGACTGGAGAATTAGTCTCAGTTCCTGGTTTTTGCACATTATAATACAAGTATACATGGTGGTGACCCTAATGAATGTAAAAAACACTGAAAGGCCCGGGGTAGCCTGCTGTCTCATTATCTGTCACAACAGGAAATGGCTAACTGCAGCTTTATAGAACCTTAAAACTTGGAGATGGGAATGTCTTGCTGTGTTTTCTTGTTGCCTCGCCCTATAGAGCAGCACAGGATTTTTTCCTTGACAGTAACATGCGGTGTCCTGCCCTATGTTAAACCGCTCTGGATTGTATTTTCGTACTTCCAAAGTGGGCAAGTGAATGTTGGCTCTCGCTCCAGGTGTCCAAATGTGGGTGGTGAATAGCAGTTGAGTCAGCTGTGTTGGAGTTTAGGGTTTGCCTATGCTTAAAGTGTTGCAGCAGCACAGATGCTGTGCTTAGTACAGATGCTACCTACACCAGTGGGTGAGCTTCTCCCATCAGTGTGATACTCCTCAAAAAGGTAGTAGCTATGTTGACAGTAGAAGCCTTCCTGTCAATGTAGCATTGTCTATATCAGGGATTAATCCAGTATAACTACATTGCTCAAGGATGTGGATTTTCCATAGTCAGTCTAACATTAACTGCTGAAATATTTTAAGTAATCCCTGACATACAAGAAGGCAGAACCACAATCTGCAACCAACTGTGGTCAGAGATAGGTGTGGGTGGTGCTGAGAAAATGTGTGTAAGATGTAGAATAGGTCACCTTGGTGATGGGTTTTGAAACCAGTTCCAATTCCTGAATTTGTGTCTGTTGCATCATTGGGCAACAGATTTCAGTTGATGCGTCATGCTGGCTATTTGCAGTAGGTAAATGGAAAAGAGACACTACATGAAAATGAAGATAAGTTGTCTGTAAATATTGTAAGATTTTACTGATAAGGATTTAAGGCTGATACAACTTAAATGCTTAATACCCTTATGATGTTTTGTGTGATTAAAATAGAAGGAGACAGAGGAATATACCCGTTGGTTGGCTAAACTTTCATACTGGGTAAATTTTTAGATGGGGGAAGGAATCATAGGTACACAAAAGGGAGTAACTGATGAGTGATAAATGTAATGGGCAGAAATCTGTATCTTCAGCTCCAAAACACAGGTTTGCCTTTTTCACTTCTGAAAAAGGAGTTCGTTAGTTAGCGAGTAGCATGATAATAGGTGCTTATCCTACTGACCACTTGTTAGAGTGGGATGGCACATACTTTTCCTGCAAATTATGTGGGGTCATCATGAGCAGACTGTACCAGACAAACTCAATTAAGCCCCCTCTGATAAAATTAGGGTTTTAGTAAACAAAAGGAGCGTCATACATTAAAATCTATGTAGACTTTAGTGAGATTTTAAAATACACTTTTTTTCATGGAAAACCGATTGTGTTCTCTCCAAGAGTTTTTGGAGTGTCATGGGGCTAGATGGCTTAGTGGTTGTTAATAGAGGAAAGAGCCTTTCGTACGTGGTTGCTATTTTGAATCCAAGCTTGGTCAGTAATGATCATTGTTACAAGTCACAGCTACTCTGTGATCTAGGTGTAGAACTTTAGTGGTCTCTGTCTAGTGTCTATAAGATGACCATCCATTTTGCAGTTTGTGCTAACTGGCATCCCCAGCAATCTGGACAGAGAGGCCAGGGACTGAATGTGCATCAAGGCTGACTGTCTTCCCTCTGAAGCACCTGACGCTCGCCACTGTTGGAAGTCAGAATACGAGGCTAGATGGACCTGGTCTGACCCTGTATGGTTGTTCTCATGTTCCCTCTTCCCTAACAGTGATCCCAAAACAGCAGGGCTGGGGCATATTGGCACATCAGCATGACAAAGACTGTATGGCTAACAAGATGCCACACTTTCCAGTTAAAGCACTACCGTGGCAGCGCTGCCATGGCTGAGGTTTAAACTCTTAGTATTAAAGGCTTTACTTATACTTAACTTGCTTTTAGTGTCTTTCAGTTAAAGTCCTATCTGAACCCCACATGCATGTGTCTGGTAACAGTGTATTTATCCTCTGTTTGCACTGTGGAGAATAATAGATCAGGGACAGTTTCAGATACCTAATTATACAACAAGAACTGAAACAGTGTGGTCAACTAAAACACCACATGCTAGGAAAAATAAACTAACCTGCAACCAATAGTTTACTAATAGATTCCACCCAAGGAAACAAGCATTCTGACACTCCTACTCTCGCTGATTCCTTTTTCTCTACCATTATTGTCCCCTCAATGTCCATGGTTTAGCTCCTGGGTGGACAATAATTTTTAAGGGGGGCCACTCCAAGATTGTGGTAAATGGTCAAAGGCTTTACTTCTGTGGAGGAAGTGCAGGGTCTGGGACAATGGGTGGGGTGTAAAAGGGAGCTTGGGACAGATGACAGGGGTGCAGGAGGGAGTGTGGGGTCTGAGAGGGCGTTTGGATGAAGGAAGAGGTTATGATCTGGGGCAGGGGTTTGGGTGCAGGGTCCAAGAGGGATTATGGGTACAGGAGAGGATTGTGGCCTGGAGGAGGTATGTAGATGGGGTGCAGGGTCTGGGAGGGATGTAGATGGGGTGCAGGGTTGGGGAGGGAGTTGTGATCTGGGGGAAAAAGGGGGCAGAGGGTTTGGATAGTGATATGGGGCAGGGGAATGGAGTCAGGGAGGGGGTATGGGTGCAAGCAAGGATTCTGGCCTGGGGGAGGGATGTAGGAGGGGGTGCAGGGTCTGGGAGAGAATTGTGACCTGGAGGAGGTGGGGAGAGGGGATACAGAGGGTTTGGGGGGTGGCCTGGGATGGAAAGGGGGTGGGGTGCCAGAGGCAGGCTGTGGCTGGGAGATGCTTACCTAGGTGGTTCCCAGCCAACCGCTCTGCAGGAACCTGAGACCAGCTTCCTACCTGTGTGCTGGGCAGGCTGCTCTACCTGGCTCTGCTCTGGAGGGAGGGAAGGGGGGGAGAGAGAAGACTTCATTTGCTGCCCCTGCTGTCAGCAAAATTTCTTAGCTCCTATTGGCTGGAAACTGGCTAATGGGAGCTGAGGGATTTTGCTAGGGAGTGGGGACTGCATGTGAAGCTTTCTCCTCCTTGCTCAGATTGCATAGCAATTAGCAGCCTGCTGTTTAAAGTGGCTGCAGCTGCTCTGCAGTCAGTGTCCTGGTGAGGTGGCCCTATCCAGCAGCTTGGTGGGCCAGATCTGGTCCGCTAGCCACCTCTTTCCCACCCCTGGTTTAGGTGGTGGTGTATATTGTACATTGGCTAAACATGCTGGATGCTTTCCTGAAGTGGCCTTAAAGTACCCACCGTTTGCAAAGCCGGTGGAGAATACAAGGCCTGGTGTGATAAAATGCCAACCTTTGCTTTGAGGAAATCTGCTTTCTTGCTTTATCCTTTATTTATTTTATTTTGGGCAGGTTGGACATTTCTGGAAACGTATGGTTCAGAGATCTGAGTTTTCAGAGAATGTAATGTTTTGTAGCACTTTATTGTTCTGTGTGTGGCTCCCATTGACTTCAGTCGCAGATGTGATCCCTCAGCACTTCCGTAAATCAGATCCCTGAGGTGTTGAGATGTGAATCCAAGAAAATGAGGAACACTTAGCCGAACTTTTCCCAGGTGTCACTAAGTGACTTATTCAGCATCACACTAGAACTCTGTTGCAGAGGCAGGTGTACAATCCATTCTGCAGGGTGGCATCTAGCTGCCTTGACCATGAGACCAACCTTTCAGTTCCTGCATTGCTCTGGCTATCTTACTGCATACTTTCCAAAGTTTTCAATGAATGAGGCAGGAGTCCTACAGACAACAGTCTCCTCCACAACAGAGCCCTAATTCATCCCCAGAGCATACTCTGTTCTGGGTACTGCCACTGTACGAGACAGTTGTCATAGGTGAGCTCACCTGGTAAGGGGATCAAAGCTCAGATGCATCCTGTGCCATGTCCACCTACCTTTCTAGTTGAAGGGAATACGTCCTGTGATCACATGGTAAAAGATTGTGACTCTGAGTCTGGCTGCTGAGATATAAAGGGCAATCTGAGATCAGGGCAAGGGCTAGATATGAAAAGGGAAGTAGAGAGGCCCTCCTTAATTGCCAGATGGCCTGGTGCTGGTCCTGTTACAGGGAGCAGGCCAAGAAGGTTGGAAACCAGTTTTAAAACTGAAGCAGAAGGCCAGAGGAGTGAGACCTGCCTGAAGTAGTTGGGCTGCTATAGAAGACTCTAGGACAGGGCAAAGTTTTGTATCTAGAACTTAAGTTAAAGTTGTTAAACTTTTCCGTTTTGGAGAAATAAAATTTGAGCCCTGCATTAAAAGCACTGAAATCTGGCTGCTGAGAGTCTTTTCCAAGACACTTTCTAATGAATTGTCCCATTGGTTTACACAGGGGTGCTGTGGAAAAACTTTTTTTTTGTTTTTTGTTTTGGTTTTTTTGGTGCAGTATGATGGTCATTAATTACACAAATGGGAGAGGATGAGTTGGCAGCAGCACTGCTGAGAAGGATCTGGGAGCTGTGGTGGATCACAACCTCAACATGAGTCAGCAATGTGGTGCTGTTGCAACAAAGGCAAATGTAATTTTAGGTTGCATTAACAGAGGCCTAGCCTTAGTCATAGGAAGTGATAGTACCACTGTTCAGTGCTGCTTAGGCTTCACCTAGAGTACGGTGTGTAGTTTTGGTGTATAGAAAAGGGCTGCGTCTAGACTGGCAAGTTTTTGCGGAAAAACTTGCCCGTTGTCTACACTGGCCGCTTGATTTTGCGCAAAAGCACTGACGTTCTACTGTCCGAAATCAGTGCTTGCGCAAATGCTTTGACATTCCCGTTTGGGCAAAAGCCCTTTTGCGCAAAAACTTTTCCGGAAGAGGGCCAGTGCAGACAGCTAAAAACTGTTTTGCGCAAAAAAGCCCCGATGGCGAAAATGGTGATCGGGGCTTTCTGCGCAAAACTGCGTCTAGATTGGCATGGACGCTTTTCCGCAAAAAGTGCTTTTGCGGAAAAGCGTCCGTGCCAATCTAGACGCTCTTTTTCGCAAATGCTTTTAGCGGAAAAACTTTTCCGTTAAAAGCATTTGCAGAAAATCATGCCAGTCTAGATGTAGCTAAGGTGTATAGAAAAGGTTTAGAATAACCTTTGGCTGTGTCTACATTGATGCGATCTTGCGCCATAGCGGACGCTTTTGTGCAAGATCGCGCCAAAACATTGTGCCTGTCTACACTGGCGGGGTGTTCTTGCGCAAGAACACGGACGTTCTAATGTGTGAAATCAGTGCTTCTTGCGCAAGAACTATGATGCTCCCGTTCAGGAATAAGCCCTCTTGCACAACTGTTCTTGCACAAGAGGCCAGTGTAGACAGGCAACATGAACTTCTTCCGCAAGAAAGCGTCTACATTGGCACGGATGCTCTTGCACAAAAGCACATCTCTTGCGCAAGGGCACATGCCAGTGTAGATGCTCTCTTGCGCAAATACTTTAACGCAAGAACTCTTTCGTTTAAGAGTATCTGTGCAAGATCATGCCAATGTAGACACAGCCTGTGTGTATAGAAAAGGTTTAGAATAACTGGCAAGGTTCTGGAGGCAAGTGACAAAGATGGTCAGAGGGATGGAATGCAAGCCATTTGAGTGAAGGCTGAAGGAACTGGAAATGTTTAGTTTGGAAAAGAGGAGATTACGGTGGGAAATGATAGTGGTCTTTAGATACTTGAAAGACTGCCTTAAAAAGATGGAGAAAAGTTGTGTTCTCTTGCCACAGAAGGCAGGAAACAAGTCAGTGAGTTCAAATGGTAGCATGTCGATTTTGATTAAATCTCAGGCAAAACTTCCTAACTATACAAATAGGAGGACATTGGAACAAAAGGTCTCAGGAGGTTGTGGAAGCTTCTTCACTGGAGATTTTCAAAATAAGGCTGGATAGCCAGCTGCCTTGTAGGATTTGTCTGTCTAAATCATTCATATTGACTGAAGTTATACTATGTGATCCTTGCAGTTCCTTCTAACCCTGTGATTCTATGAATGAGGGGGCTGAATTAAGGTTGTACCAGCAACCTTTATCCTGGCATGTCCCAGTTTCTGAGGGCTGTGCTTTCCAGCAGGGATGTTAGATTTCGATTAATCAGCTGAGTACAGTAGTAGATAGAATTTCCATCGACCACTCAGTTAGTCCATCAGAGGGGAGGGGTGCACTTGCTATCCACGCTGTACGTCTGCCTTGTAAATGTAGCAAGAGCCACCCACAATTCTTGCTACATTTCAAAGGCTGAGGTGCAGCGGGGACTGAAGCAGTTCCCGCTTGCACTGGGTTCCGACTGCTGCGCCTCTGCCTTTGTGATGTAGAAAGATGCCCCCAGCTCTTACTACATTTCAAAGGCAGAAGTGCAGCAGGGAACCCAGGGCGAGAGGGGTCTTGAAATGTACTAAGAACCTGGTGCTTCTTGCTACATTTCAAAAGCAGAGGCAGCAGCTTCTGGGACCAGGCACCAGCTGGGACAGCTGAGTCCTGGCTCATGTCCAATCCCCCGCTGTGCCTCTCCATCTCCTGTCCCCCCTGTGGAGATGGTGCTGGGAGAACCCAGCTTTTAAACTGGCGCCTGTTCCTCCCTCCCTCCCTCCCTCCCTCCCCCCCCCTTGCTGCTTCTGATTGAGGCAGCGGGGGTGGGGGAAGCAACTTGTTGAGTAGTGACTCGACTACTGCTTACATCCCTACTTCACAGCCTTCATGTTTTTAATGTCTCTCTCTCTTTTTTTTTCATGGGTGGCTTTTTAAAAAGCAAATTGAAAAAAATCCAATATATTTATGTGGAAGCATACTGACCCTCCACATGGGTCACCAGAAGGGTTGGACCATTTAGATCAGGGATGGGGAACCTCAGGCCCCGGGGCCGGATGCAACCCCTGGCTTGCCTGGATCTGGCCCGTGAGGCTCAGGATGCCCTCCCTAGCATTAGGGAGCCCGTGCTAGTGCTCTAGCCCCTCTGCCATCCCATCATGAGTCTGGTGCACACAAAATCTACTAGGCTGGGCCCCCCAGGCTCTGGTATGGGAGGGGAATGTGGGGAGTGTTTCTCCTCAGTCGGGGGCCATGTCAGCAAGGGTTGTTTCGTTTTGTTTTCATTTTTGTTTGCTTTGCTTCTCACTTGTGTGTGACCCCTGACTGATTTTTCTGTGGGTCATTGGGCCTCTAACCCAAAAAAGGTTCTCCACCCCAGATTTGGATCCAGAGTGCAAACGTCTCCCACTTGGACTAAATGAGTAACTGATGGCACTAATAGGTAATCTGCTGTGTGGGCCAGCCAGCCATGGGTGGGAGATGAGGCATGCGCTTTGACAGTGGGGTTCATAGCTATTTGCATTAGGGATGACAGTGTGTAGTCGATTACATGATTAATGGATAAGCCTAGGCTTATCTGTTAATCATGTAATCTATCGACTACACACAGTCCCTCCTCCCCGCTGCCTCTGTATTGGCTTTTAAGCCACCTTCCCACAAGCACTACATCCCCACAAGTCACCCCCTCTCCCATCCTTTGCTGCTGTCTCTGAGAGAGGCAACAGCACAGAGGGTAAGGGGGGGCAGATGGGCGCTGTTACACACAGGGAATTGGCTTCCCACATGTATCAGCTCACACGAGCTGCTTGCATCCTTCTCCCCACGCCACGCTGCTGCCTTTATCAGAGGCAGTAGTGCAGGGTGGAGGGGCAGGAGGGAGTCGATATGCGAGGGGAGATGGCTTTTTAAGTTCTCTGGATCAGAGGCAGCAACGCAAGGTGGAAGGGCCTCCCCGGGAGTGTGTCTGGGAGCATACTGGCTGCTGCCCCTGCCTCTGGGGTCATAGAATCATAGGACTGGAAGGGACCTCAAGAGGTCATCGAGTCCAGCCCCCCGCCCTCAAGGCAGGACCAAGCTCCACCTACACCATCCCTAGACAGGGTCTATCGAATAATTGTATAGCTGCAAAGTTTTGATGTAGTTACACAATTATTCAGTTAATCGATATCTAACATTCCTAATTTGCTGACATCCCAGAAAAGAGTGATGTCTAGTGGTTACTGATTCTTCTGCCCTTTGTCCCTCTACTTATCTCTCTCACATCTTGGCTCTTTGAGGTAGTTCCCATGTCTTTATCCTTGTGTACCAGTCTCCCTTCTTACCCCTTTCCCACCTTCAGCTCCTTTCCGCTCAAGCAATCCCCTCGTTCTTCTTGTTGCTGCCTGGGCTCCAGTAATGGAAGTACTGTGAGCACAGAAGAGACAGTCTCCCTGCTCTCCGAGTTCTTTGCTTGGTGTGGCAGCAGTCCTTGGCCAGTGAAAGGAGCAGTTGCAGGGCAAGTCTTGCTTTGTTCCTATGACCCTGGGGTGGAGTATGCTGAGTCACTGGGATGATACATATGAAATGTGGTCAGATCATAGAAGCCGTGTTCGGGGGTCTAGGGATGTAATAGTATAGTTGATTAACCAATAAGCAAAAGGTTATAGGTTAATTCTATAGACTACATGCATTCTTCCCTCCCACTCTGCACAAGTAATGTTTTTTTATCAGGCTGGTGAGCAGCCCGGCTCAGTCCTGGCTTGTATCAGAGGCAGCAGAGCAGAGTGGCAGGGAACTCCTCGAGAGTGGGGCTGGAGCACACTGGCTGCCGGTCCCACATCCGGGGATTATAGAATAGTCGAGTAACCAATAAGAATACATGAAGTTAATTGACTATTCAGTTAACATCCCTTTTCAGGACAGAACATGATCAGTGCAGATGGAATTTTTTGAGAACTGGCTAAATTTTCAAGTCTCTAATGTGCTTGTATGAAATGTTTTTTTTGGGGTTTTTTTTTTTCAGAGGCTCAGAACTTGGACAAACTTGAGCAGATTTTCACTAAGGTTGCAAAAGGCACATCATGGTACTAGGGCAACACCCTTGCCAAACTTCAAGTCCATACTCCCAATCATGGGAGAGCTACAGCTTCTTAACAATACAGTTGTAAGATTTTTTTTTAACAGGGGAAAAATAATACATTTTCCCTGGTGTTGTTTCAACCATTTCCAAGAACATTTTGTCTGAAATATTTCTCCCTCTTACGCCTCTCTCTCTCCCCCCCCAAAAAAGTGGACATCTGGCATGGTAAATTTCAGCCCAATTAATTTTGGCAGAGCTATAAGCAACTGAAAACAGAATCTTAAAATGGAAAGTGTTGGTCAATCTCAACTATATACCATGCTGCATATCATTACTGGCATTACTGCTTCTGAGATTAGATCCCTATTAGGATAGACGCACAGTGAAAGACAGTGCATGCCCCAAAGAGCCTGCATTCCAAATGGACAGGACAGACCAAGAATGATGTTGAGGCTAGAATTAACTGAGTAGAATTCAGAGAAGATTTTTTCCATTAATTGTCCATAGTGACACCCACAATTTGAGAATTGGTGGTGGTTAAAAATGTTATCTATGTGATGATTTAACATCACTTGGTGTTTCTATATAATGAGACTTGGTAGAACTCACTTTTATTTTTTTAATAATTTCAGCAGATGAACTCAGTGTTTATTTTAAATCACCTTTCAATTTATCCATTTACATTTTCACTGGTATGCAAAATTATGGGGTGGGTGCAGAGCAGTCGTCCCCCATATTGATATTCGTTTGTGGGCAGCTCGGGGAATTTCCTGGGCGGGCGGGGTCTGGCACAGGATGGCAGCAGGGACTGTGATGGTGAGAACTGTGATGGTGAGAGCTGCAGGAAGCAGCGCAGCGCAACAGCCTGCTCCACTCTGCTACCATCTCCCATCCAGGTCACTCTGCTTCACCACTGAAGCTGAGGGGTCACGCATCTCGGGGAGAAGGGGCCTTTGGGCAAAGGGTATGGAGGGGGTGGGACAGGGTTTGTGGGGAGAGGTGGAGTGGGAGTAGGTTCTAGGGATGAGAGGGCATGGCCCCGGACCCTGTGTTTGGGGCAAGGGGTGGGGTTTCCCCAGGTCCCGGACCCCTTAGGGACAGCCCTGTGTGGTGGGTGGGTGTATGTGTGACACACAGTGGGAGGGGTCTGACTGAATGACAGTAGACATTGAGATGTAAAAAACTAAAACTTGATAACTGCTAAAACTCAAATTTTTAACATCACATCAAAATATGCAATATAAAGACCTTTAATTTAAAGTCTAGTTCTTAAGCAGCATTTTTCCTATTTTGCCTGTGTCAATTGATGGAAATATTTTTTTATTGCTTTTTGTGTTTACAGTAATACTGATAAAAATCTAATACTTCCAAGCCTGTATGCAAGAGTTTACTTTTTAACTGGAGCTTGTAATTTACTCTATGTAACTCTCAAGTGTAGATAAAAGGTATGTATTCAAATGTACCAAATCTTCAATTTCCTCTACAGTTCAGATGTATGAGGAGACTGGAAAAACTCTGGGCACTTGATTTGCTTATTTATGTACAAATGCCAAGTTCAGATACTGAACTATGCCTGTGTAGTAGCTAAGTGGGTCTAACTGAGAGATAGCTAATATAGAATTATGCTTTTCTGCATTGTCTGTTTACCATGAAAGCTATTTGGAGCAGGAACAACTACCTTTTGTTATGTTTATGTATGGTGCTACTGAGGCATAAAAAAAGAAAGGTGTAAGCTAAAATAGCACTTTAGCTTTACCCATCCCTTCATTTTATATTCTCTTCCTGCCCTGTTGGTGTCCTGGTTTTGCATATGTTTTTTGCAAAAGAAAAAGCAGGTGGTGGTGTGTGGTTTTTGTTCTTTATTATGCACAATGTAATAAAAATAATTTTTGAAAATATGTTAGCAATGCATGTGTACAATTCTTGTCTGTGGATGGATAAATCATCAGGAACTTAATGTCTTGAATTTTTTTGTTTTGTTGATGTAGTTTGCCACACAGGTTCAGAGCCTGATCTGTAGATGCTTTATGCATAGCCTCCCTCTGACTTAATGGGGAATTCTGCTTATAGAAAGTCTACAGAGTCATACTTTGCTGGGTAACCAGTAGCAGTAGATGTTGCTATGGTGTGAATCATAGAGGGTCCTCTGTACTAGTGGGCAGCTGTCTGAGCTATGCACTGACACTTCTTGTTGCCCCGTTGGATACTTTTTCTTACAATATCCAACTTTAGGTGGAATCTGGAAAGCCATAAAATCCATTTGAATGAAAACTGGAAATTCCACAACACTATGCAACAAAAGAGCATGAAGTAAAACCTGATTCCAAAAGCTCATATAAGTGTGTGTCTGAAAAAAAATCTGGTTACTGAAGGCTCTGATTCATTTTATGAACATATATTTTGGTGGTTTAACAAACGAGTTCTATGGAAGAAGGTTTGCTTAAGGAAGAAATAGTCATTTGGTGCTGAACCATGATTGGTGGGGAGGACTCTGTACATCAGTGTCTTTGTGAATCTCTGTTCTCATTGGTACATCTTGAAGTAAATTAACTACCGTATTTATATAAAAAAATCCCACCGAATTTTAAGCTTCATCTGAATAGCCTATTATGAAAATGTAATAAATAAAATAGACAACATTACACAGTTTTTCCCATGTACCCTCCATAGATGTCTCATGTAATCCTCATGGGTATGCATACCACAGTTTGGGAACCCCAGCCCTAGACTGTCACTGAAGTCCCTTTTTATCTAACTTGCATGACTGGGTCCAGGGGGAAAGAAGGTGATTAAGGTATGTGGTGCAGCATGGAAAAATGAAACTTGAAAACAAGAGTGGGATAAATGAGGCAAACTTATTTCTGAAACTTCTAACAGAATGACCAGGTAGCAGAATGGTAAATGGGGGTGAGGTGTCTATATAAGAAAAAGTCCCAAATATCAAGACTGTCCCTGTAAAATCAGGCTCCCTTATCACCCTAGCCTCTAAGGTCTCTTCATCCAAAAAGGAGAGCTGTGTGAAGGGGCCTTAGTGCTACTGAGTAGTCAAGCCTGGTGGTTCATAATGTGTGTGTTGCTTGACACCAATATAAGTGTTCATTATGGCAGAGAAAAATTAGTGCCTAGGTTCTCAGCATGAGGCTTGCAAGTATATTAAATGGCTCCAGGGTGAGGTGTTTCCTATCACCTTCCTGTTGTTTAGCTAGGTGGTAAGGGAGTCCCCAAAATAAAGGAGAGGGTGCATGAATTTATTTTCTGTTGAAACATGGGTCATGTCAGGAAAAAGGTAGAACAACACTTTCCCTGTCATCAAGAACTCTCTCTCTTCCCATGCTTTCCCCCCTCCCCCATCCTTCCCCATATTTCCATTTGTGTATAGCTGATCTGCAGAAATTGGTATAACCCTGTACATTGCAGAACCACAGGTATCTGGGCTGGCAAACTCCGAATCCCCATATTTCCAACTTCCATTCATCCGAATGTTTTTGCTGTCTCTGAAATGTCTTCCATAAATAAGTTTTTACTATATATATATATATATATATAATCTTTAAATTGCTTCTATTACCTTTTCTATTTATCTGGAGAAAGTGGGGGGTGGGAATGCCTACTTTTTCAGTATTTTTGTTTAGTTTTTCATAAATACTCCAACTTAATCTTTTTTTCCCCTCCTCCCACCTGCTTTTTATTTTTTTACAGGCTTTTTCAGATTGGTGAAATTAAACTGCACTTCAGTAATGGAGGAGGAGCAAGAGCCTGAGGTAGGTTTGGGAATAATATTTTCCCAGTAGCAATGATAGAAGGCACCAGAATCAGCAAGGTACTTAAACATACGCCCAAGAATTTAAAAATCATGGAATTGGTTAAAAAAAATGAGGTGGGTTTTTTTTTTAATTAAACACTGTTTTCTTGTTACTTGATGTTCACTTTTGAGGTCCCTGGGTTTTACTTTCAGGCTATTCTGTGCAACTGGGAGGGATAGAAATGTACCCTTCTTTCTTTGATAAGTAAAATATGAGATTCTCACCTAATTATCTGATCTCAAGGGTTCATGGTAAAATTGTTCAAGTAACTTGGTGCAGGTGAGAAGTCCCATTATAGGCACATTAAGTACCTTGCTGAAGCAGGAGTTGTCATGCCTTTTTCTACTGTTGATTTCTTCTGTTACTCTTCTTTCAACTGATTTTTTTCCCCCCATGTTCCTGCAAATACTTTGCTATGGAAGACAGGTGTGTGTGTTGAATAATCATCAGATTAAGTCTCTGGCTAAGTCTATACTGGTACTTTACAGCACTGTAACTGTCTGGCTCACGGCTGTTAAAATGCACACACACATGCAGCAAGTTATAGTACTGTAAATTACCAGTATGAATGAACCAAGCCACAGCATTGGGAGACTTGCTCCCAGCACTGCTAGCTACTCCCCCCACAGAGGTGGTTTATATAGAGTGACGGGGCTATGTCTAGACTACAATGCTTTATCAGAAAAAGGTATGCAAATTCTGATAGTTTTTTTTCAGAAGAGGCTTTTCCAAAATTTGGCCCGTCTACACTCAGCCAAATTTCAGAAAAGCCTCCTCTTTCGGAAGAGCCCTTCCTTCTTGTGGGAGGAAGAAGACAGGGCTTCTGAAAGAGTGCTTCTGTTCTTCCTCAAAAAAAAAAAAAAGTGGAAGAGCCCACGCGTTCCCTGGACGCAGCGGAGTTTTTCCGGGATACTGTACTTCCGGTGTCCCAGAAAAACCTTGTAGTCTAGATGCAGCCTGAGAGAGCTCACTTCCAGCGCTCACACCGTGGCCATGCTTTCAGTTTAAAGCACTGCCATGGCAGCACAGCTGCGGCTGCTCTTTAAACTGATGAAATGTAGACAAAGCCTGTGTTTCATCTAACACATAGCATTCCCCTCTCCCATTCAATCTCCTATTGATACATTCTGCCATATATAATGGCTTTAGGGTTTTTATGCCATATATTTGAAAAATATAATATGAAATACTGTGTATGTTTGAAAAGCACTTCTTACTCTGGAAGGCTCAGCAAGTAGGTATTCAGAGACTGAGTGGATTCTTGATTATATTGATAATTGTATTCTGTCTATAAATAGATTTTTATTGCAGAAGAGGAATGTTATGCACTGCCTGGAGTTGTTTAAATTTGGTACTGCAGAGCTGCTGCTTCTCACCTTTCAGCATGTGTGTTTGTCAGAAAACAGGTTGGGAGACTGCTGCTGAGTTGAGAGCCTTGTTGACTCCACTGGGAGTGGGATTTTACACCTAGTATTTAACACTGAGAATTGCTGATTTGATGAATGAAATGACCCAAGGATCTGAGAAGTAAAACTTCCTCGCTAAAAGTAATAGAAAGCTTTCAATTATCAGATATGCTTTGTCTGTTCTTACTTTAAGTTTTATTAATTAAATTGCCCAGAAAGGCACCCCTAGGTAAAATTATAAGTTGAATGGGATCTATGATGGGATATATGCTGTTCAAACTGCCATATAAGATGAATGTGCAGTCACTGACTACATAATTTACTGATATAGGTGTTTGTTGGGTTGTTCATTGTGATCCAGACTTTCAAACTTGGATGCATAAAAGGAGCAGCCATATTCTTATTGAAGTACCTGAAATGTCTGTGTTGAGAATTTTAAATATGTATTTGGATATTTAACTTGAAACACCTACATTTGTAATTGTTTTTAAGCTTGGATCCAAACATGATAAATAGAAATTGTGCTAGAATTTCTGTAAGCAGACATACTATGATATGAAAGAATAGGTTAGATGTGGTACAAAGTCTCCTCCTATATAGGATTGTTTTGTTTTTGTAGGAATAAACTATCAAATTTGAAAGCTTACAAATATGAAATAGTAAATGAACATCCTTTGGAAATGGCTTTAATTATAAAGTAAATACTGGCAGGTGTCGATTCTTTACCAGTGGTTTCATTTGGAAATAACTATGAATAATTATTGATCCACAGCCAGTCATTGGCTTGTGACAGTGAAAAATTTCAGATCCTCCCAATAATTACCTGAAAGAACTTGAAATAATACCCTTGCCTAAATATAGCTCACAGCTGGGCTTTACTTTGTAGGCTCATTTTGCTTTAATTATATTTCTCTGACTTGCTTGGAGATTGGATCTATCCCAAAACACTAGAGGCTGAATTATGGGGAGTGTTCCAAGTCTGCATTGTCTGCCTCTGTGTGTTAAAGTTTATATGTAACATTTTCAGTAAATCTTTGGCCATCAAGTTAGATATCGGTCGTTCAGAATTCCACATGTGCCTGACTTCATGTCCCATTAACTTGGACTGTTCATGCATGGTGTTTGCAGGATCAAACCTTCTTTTGTAGTCTGTCGGTCTTTCTCTCCTACAATTAATTTAAAATGGCATAATACATAACAGACCCTTTTGAATGAAGGTTGATATTCTATGATTTGCACTCTTCTCAGATTTCTAATGATAGAGGAGTTTAAAAAGATGCCTGGTCAGCAGTTAAGTGAAATACAATGTTTCCCAGGAGTAAAATGCTTTTTAAATCATCTGTGCAGAGAAGTTTAAATCAGATACAATTCTTCTCTGTTTTAAAGAGACTAGTCTGCTCTCTTAGCATGTTTAATCACATTGTGTGAGCTCTGTGTGTGTTATAAATACTGTTTTTTTGCAAAATAGATTATACATGACTTTTCAATATATTTTACTCGTAAGCTGGAAATGTATCTAAGTGAGCAGTTGAAAAACCAGATTTTCAGCTCTGTCACTGTCTAAATAATGTAGCTGCTTAAATATTACGCATGGATTCAAATTAAGCAGACTAACAAGGAGAGAGGAGAAATAAACCATTTCATTATAATTACCATTGTCCTTTGAATTCTTATTTCAAGCAGGTTGCTCCAGATCCAGTGGATGTACCAGAAGATGACCCAAAGGCAGACGCACCACATAATATTTGTATGTATTAATTGGAGCAGGAAAAAAGAAATGTCATAACCTTAGAATGTAAAGCTAAATGTTTGCACTACTTCATTTGTAGTAAGAATGTGGTTACTCATCTAAAAAGGAACTAATGACTCTGTATGAAAAGGTATACATGTAATTGGGGGAAATTTGTGCTAAATTCTACCATAAAGGCCAAATCTGAAAACAGCAATAATGAAAAATGGCGCATATTTGGGTATATACCTGAAAGTATATTCCAGTTAAAGGAAGACTCCAGAGGATTTCTATGGAATCCACTGTATGACAGATGTACACACACAACACTTCTGGAGATCGAAGCCAAATGGTATATTACTAAGCCATAAGATTTTTATTTATCTCACGGTTCTGCAGTTTACCTGCATCTTTGACTCCTTACCTGTACTCTAATCCTTTTCCCTTGGGCTACTATGATACTCCAGACTCTGAGCACCTTGAAACTGCTGCTAACTTGTAGAGCAACTTGTAGAGCTATTGGCTTGTAAAGCATGTTTGTTCAAAATAAAATTATACTTGTCCTAAGGATGTTAAGTATCGATTATTTTGCTAATTGAATAGTCAATGCATTTTTGCATCGACTATTTGATTAGTCGATAGAATGGCGCTGCCCCTTTGAAACGCTGCTGCGGCATTTCAAAAGGAAGGCGCTGCACAGAGCCTAGGATCAGCTGTGGACGACTCAGCTGACCCTGGGCTTCACATGGCACTGCTGCTTTGAAATCCTGCCGCGGCGTTTCGAAGGGGCAGCACTGCACAGATGACCATGGGCTCCGTGCAGCGCTGCCTCTTTGAAGTACCCCCATCTTTCCCCTATTTGCTGCCTTTATCTGATAGAGGCAGCAAGGGGGAGGTAGCGACTAGTTGACTATCCTCTCGACTATCCGATAAGCATTTGCTTATCGGATAGTCGACTAGTCCTTAACATCCCTATTGTCCACCTCTACCAGTTTTAAATATGTACTAAATCTTACTTAAAAGGTACCAAAGTAGTTTTCTTTTCCTATTGAAATCAATGGCTATCATTCTCTACCTCCATTTCTGGCTAGTCACAGGCTGCTTTAATGAATTCATAGAATCATAGAATAATAGGACTGGAAGGGACCTCAAGAGGTCATCGAGTCCAGCCCCCCGCCCTCAAGGCAGGACCAAGCTCCACCTACACCATCCCTGACAGATGTCTATCTAACCTGTTCTTAAATATCTCCAGAGAGGGAGATTCCACCACCTCCCTTGGCAATTTATTCCAATATTTGACCACCCTGACAGTTAGGAATTTTTTCCTAATGTCCAATCTAAACCTCCCCTGCTGCACTTTAAGCCCATTACTCCTTGTCCTGTCCTCAGAAACCAAGAGGAACAAATTTTCTCCTTCCTCCTTGTGACACCCTTTTAGATATTTGAAAACCGCTATCATGTCCCCCCTTAATCTTCTTTTTTCCAAACTAAACAAGCCCAGTTCATGAAGCCTGGCTTCATAGGTCATGTTCTCTAGACCTTTAATCATTCTTGTCGCTCTTCTCTGTACCCTTTCCAATTTCTCCACATCTTTCTTGAAATGTGGCGCCCAGAACTGGACACAATACTCCAGCTGAGGCCTAACTAGTGCAGAGTAGAGCGGCAGAATGACTTCACGAGTTTTGCTTACAACACACCTGTTGATACAACCTAGAATCATATTTGCTTTTTTTGCAACAGCATCACACTGTTGACTCATATTCAACTTGTGGTCCACTATGACCCCTAGATCCCTTTCCGCCATGCTCCTTCCTAGACAGTCGCTTCCCATCTTGTATGTATGGAACTGATTGTTCCTTCCTAAGTGGAGCACTTTGCATTTTTCTTTATTAAACCTCATCCTGTTTACCTCTGACCATTTCTCTAACTTGCTAAGGTCATTTTGAATTATGTCCCTATCCTCCAAAGAAGTTGCAACCCCACCCAGTTTGGTGTCATTAGGGCTGGTCTGTCCTGAAAAGTTATTTCAGCATAGCTGTATATCTTGTAGGAGTGAAAAATTCACACCTATGAGAGACTTAGTCAAACCAACCTAAACCCTGGTGTTTATAGAGTGTGCCAATGTATATTTTCAGAGTAGACAAGATCTAAAGAGGCTTGCATTGGGATTTGGCACCATTTCTAGTGTAGATTGCACTGTACCTGTTCCCACATGTACAGGACTTGCTAATGCAAGGAAACTTACTTTTCAATTTACCCTTATATAACTCCCTGTATGGAGATTCCTATTCCAGAGTACGAATGCTGCCTTCTGGTTTAGCTTATTTGCTTCTAAAGCAACTCTTCCAAACCTACTGGAATACGAGTGTCCGCATAGGAATTATGGTGGTAAATTTCCCTGTGTAGAAAATCCCATTCACAAACATTTGGCAGACTGGTATCATTTTATTTGCATGTTTGTATATTCATTATGCAAATATTGAATATGCAAATAAATTATTACGTGTCTGCCAAAATATGTATTCGAGCCCCACCTCCCGAGCCACCGCATATCTCTCTGCCAGTGAGTTTAGTCCTGTTTTATACTCATATTGGGCCTATTCTGAACAGATAGGTATTGGGCCTATCCTGAACACCTCCCTGCTGGAGGTGGTTCTGTGACTAGAACAATGTCTGTTCACAGGATTAGATATCATCCTAGTTTGTAACATAACCAGGGGCCCCATCACTCTGACCAGAGGCAAAACTTACAGCAGTGGTCACCAACCTGTAGATCAGGATCTACTGGTAGATCTTGGAGCCTCTGACAGGTGATCTTGGCCAAACTAGTCGAGGCTTTTATCAAGTGCAGCACTTCAGCCACCCCTCACCCCACTACTGTGCACCTGCTGCCATTTGCCTTGGAGCCTCCCTCCCCCTTCCCTAGGAGCCCTCTGCTTGTGGTACAGAGCAGGGAAAGGAGAAGAGGGGTTCTGATGTCAGGGTGCCCCATCTCCCATCCTGTATTCTATCTTCACAGAACAGAGGTGGGGGGCACAGCAGGGCTTGGGATGGAGGGAGTTTGCTGGTTTCCTTTGGGTATGATGCAGGGCCAGGGCTGGAGTAAGCCTGCCTTAGCCCCGCTGCACCACCACCCAGGAGCCACCTGAGGTAAGCAGTATCCAGCTGGAGCTAGCTCTGAACCCTTGCCTCAGTCATGAACTCCTCTTCTGCCCCAGCCCTGAACCCCCCTGAATCCAAACTCCCTCCCAATTCCTGCACCCCGAGCCCCCTCCTGCACCCCAACTCCCTGCCCCAGGCGCAGCTCAAAGCCCCTTCACACTCCAAATCCCTTAGTCCAACACCAGAGCCTGTGCTCCAATCCCCTGCCCCTGCCTGGTGAAAGGGAGGGAAGATGGGGAAGGGAGGAAGGATGGAATAGGCAGGGACAGGGCCTCAGAGAAGGAACGCGAAGGAGATGGGGCAAGGGTATTTGGGTCTGTGGTAGATCTTACATTGCACTTGAATTCAAAAAGTGACCATGTGCTTAAAAATGTTGAAGACCACTGACTTACAGCACGGGACATTTTGCTGGGAAATCTCAACCGGGTTTTTGTCCCCACAGCAAAACTGCCCACAAACATGGCAGCTCACAGAGCCATCTCTGCAGAGGCCCTGTAATTGTAAAATGGCTGCCCAGCATCACAGCTTCACTGGAGTGACATTGAGTCACACGCACCTTTCTTGCTGTCCCCCCCTCCCCCCCCCGCACCAAGGTACAATGGTTTCCAGAGAACCCTAAGGGAATCTGCAAAAATCTCTGCAAGACATGTTGTGCCTTCCCACCCACCATCCTATTTCCACCAGTTGCAGCTCCTGCTCCTCTCTCCCAACTTCACGAACTACATGAAGAACCAGTTTCAATGGCCAGGGGAATAAGGTTGGTACTTCATAACCAGCTGAACTCTTCATCAGAAGGGGAGGACTGAGATCCATGCATAAAGGCGCCCCCTCAGACCTAGAACTCAGGAACAGTATAGCCCCAGGACTGTTGTGTTAACACAATGGTATATAAATTCTGCTGAGTTATTTAGATGCCTGTGTATTTTTTTTAAATTGTTTCATTCACATGCAGCTTATAGACATGCATATTTTATTAAAATTTGTAGCCGATGAAGATGCATTTAAAATTCTCCTGGAGATGAAGATGAAGAAGAGACAGAAAAAGCCCAATCTGCCAAGCACGGTGACCGAACTGGTCACCGAGGAAGGGTCTAAGGTGTTCGTGGTTGGTACTGCCCACTTCAGTGACAGCAGTAAAAGAGATGTAGTGAAGGTAAACATACAGTTGGAGCAATGTTTTATTCTATGCCTAGAAAGTTAACAAGAAACTAACCTGTATTTGTAACACTACAGCAAAGTTATAATTATTAGGGCATCTTGGGATTTGGTTAGGAGAATGTAACTGCATGATTCAGCCCTGACTTTGGAACTAAAATGTGTGGTAGTGTATAAGGTTAGGGAACATCCCTTTAAGTAGCTTCTTACCGATTATCCACTAAATGATCACAGAACAAAAGGGAATTTATGTTATTAGGCCTTGTACATTAGAATACAGACCCTGAAATCAGTTATTTGGAATCCAACAGTATCTGCCTAAGATCTAGTCTTGTGCAAAAGTGTCATGAATGCTGTTGTAGTAATACATTGTCGAGACCAGTGGTTCCCAAACTTTTCGGCATCACGCCCCCCCTTTTTGACTTTTGAAAAACCCTCACGCCCCTGCCCCCCAAAAATAGCAGCAAAAAAAAAAGGAACTGAGCAGGGAAGCAAAACTTGATGGGGGGGAGGGAGGCTGAGTCGCCTTGCGCCCCCCCTGGAATTTCTTCACACCCCCTAGTTTGTGAATCCATGATCTAGACCTTGGTTTTATATCACCTCCAGAGTGTGGGACCCTTATCATACCTGGGTTCGTGAATTAGTACTGATGTGGAAAGGTAATTAATCACCATGTGTCAACTAGGTGGCTGAGCTGAGAATAGAATCTAAGGGTACATCTACACTGTAACACTATTTCAAAATAATTTAGTCTGCATCTACACAGCAGGCAGTTATTTTGAAATAGTGTTAAAATACTGTCAAGCTGGAGGACTTCTTACTCCGATTCCTGTAACCCTCATTGTATGAGGAATAAGGGAAGTCGGAGAAAGAGTGCTCTATTTTGAAATAAGTGCTGTGTAGATGCTCCCTATTTTGAAATAACTTATTTTGAAATAACATACACAGTTGACATGGCTCAATTTATGTAGCTTGTTTTGAGTTAAGCTGTGCTATGTAGATGCACCCTTAGTCTCTTTTCTCAGTCCTGTGCTTTACTAAACTCCTTCCTAAGGTTTAGCTTGTCAGGTTGATAAGATTATGGTACCAAGTTGTAGGCCAAAGTATTTAAACAATAATTTGATTAAAATGAATTGCTGGCAAGTCTCAAATGTTATCAGTAATTTTCATGAATGCACTTGATGATGAGTTTTTAGGGCAGATGCAGGTATAGTCCAAGTAGCTAGCTTTAGGGCTGGCATTCTCACTTATTGATACAGTTTCCTGGCATGATTGTCATTAAAGTAACATTGTGACAACAATACATGATCATATGTTGTAGCATAGTCATTTGGGATCATGCTAAGAATGGAAGCTGGAAGGAACTTTAATTGTTCTGCATGCTAGGAATGTGGGAAGCAGAACAGGGCTTTAAAAACCGGGATTGTGTTTCTCAAAATTTGGGGCAGAAAAACTGAATTAGGACAGATTTAAAGAACAAATGCCCATTACGTTGTCCCGTGCAAATTCTGCAATACAGATTGGCTCCGCCACCCTACTTGCCACTAACAGGTGAGCAGAAGGAAATCTATGCTAGGATCAGTCCCTAAGGTCTGTCCCAACTAGGTTTTGTGATGTTGAAGGTCATAAAGTACCATTTACAATGAACTTATCCATCACAGTTGTTACTTCGTGTTCTTGTCCCCAGATGAGTGGCAGGTAATTCTGGCTTCCTTATTTTTCTTCAAATAAGTAGGTGCTAAAAGCACGTGATAACTTGGAGCAATATCAATGGCCTGAAGCAGTTTATTTTTCATTGTTATGTTAATTGAAAATGATTTGTAGAATGGATTCCTATGAAGAACCATAGCTTATGAATAGCTCATGTAAAAAAAAATCAATACGTGCTGCAGTTCCTCTTCATCTTATCTACATTTATGCAAATAAATCCATCTTTTTCAGACCATACAGGAGGTGCAGCCTGATGTGGTTGTGGTGGAGCTTTGCCAATACAGAGTTTCTATGTTAAAGATGGATGAAAAGACGTTACTAAAGGAAGCCAAAGAAATCAATTTGGAGAAACTTCAGCAAGCTATAAAGCAGGTATGATTACCTCAGTGAAAATTAAATGTATCAGGGCTAAAAGGTACTTCATCAAACAGAAACATGGCTGCTACCAACCTATACCAAGCCCACTAGCACATCAGTCCTGGTGTGAGCATAGCTATTTCACAGCTTGTCTACTTGAAGAAATAGCCTGGAATAGCTTTTGTGGAATAGGTACTCTGCACTAGCTCCCCACATGGGCACTTGTGATGTGGGTTAAGCTATACTGCACAAAAACACTACTAGAGCTGCAGTTCACACTCCCGTAATCTGGAGTGTGGGGCTGTGCAGTAATAACCTTAGTGTGAAATAAGAGTGTCTACATGGGGAGCTAGTGCAGAATAACTATTGTGCTTTATTTTATAACTAGTTTTATTTTGTAATAACTGTGTAGACAAATACTCAGAGTTAAGGTGGTTTAAGTTTTGGCAATTCCTGGCTTTTCAGTGCTTAAAGCCTTGATTTTTTTTTTTAACAGTTGGATTTGTATAAAGCACCCCTTTATTGTCAGCAGGGCTCTGCCTGGATCTCTCCATGTGAAGGACTAGAGATTAACTTTGCAACCTTAATGTTCTTTTGACACTTTTTTATGGAATGTTAGCCATACATCTTATGTATTCTAGCTATTTCATTTTATATAGTTTCTGATTTGTATATTTAGTTGCTTTTCCCCTTTGTTGCTAATTTCATTCTGCACCACATTAATATTTGCTACTTGAGTTATATCATGGATCAGTTGTCAGTGGATTAGCTTTTAGGTCACGTCCATAGTGGCTGTGTTAATGGTATGGTTGAGTATGCAAGTATAAATTCAGTCCCTTCACTATCTGTATCAAACTATGAACTTCTATTTGTGTTTAATGAAGTTAAAATTACTCAGTGGGGCAACAAATAAAAGTTAGTTAAATGGTATATTTATCATAGCTTGAACAGACTACAAGCATTGGGTCATCAATCAATAGTGTTTTAAATAATCTAAAAGCACAAGTTCTGTGCAGATATTTTGATCAGATCCTAAATCTTCATCTTAAGTAAGTAGTCCTGTTGACATCAGTGGATCTGCTTTTGAGTTGGTATTTAGTAGGGATGTAAAATCCTGTGTAAATTGTTAACTGGCTAAACTATATGTTTAACTGGTTAACTATGCACCATGGGTGGGAGAATGCTGCCACAGCTCCAGGGTTCTGGGACTGCTATGGCTTTAGGGCTGCCGAGGGCTCCACTTCCCAGGGCAGCTGGACTCAGTTATCCCGGGGCCACCATGGCTTCCCAGTTCCGACGTTGCCAGGGCTTGGGGCATTGGGGCGCTGTGGCTCCATTCCCCAGAGCTGCCCCGAAGCTGCCATGGATCCACTGCTCTGGGGCCACCAGGCCTATGCTGTTCGAGGGCTGTTGCCACCAACCCCATGGCCACCCAGCCCTCTCATCCAGGGGCTCTCTGGTTCAGCAGTATCTGTGGTCTTGCCAGACCAGAGAGTCCTGGACAACAGAGGTTCAACCAGTAGAAAATGCAACAGTTTTTGTCTTGCAACTTTAAGATTTTCATTGGGTTTTTTTTTTCCCTCTAACAAAGAAAACTGTTTTTAAAACATTGTTAAACTTCTCCCATTTTCCTAAATGGGAGACTTATCATAGTAGCTCTGTAGTGGTGGGTACGGAACAGTTCCTGAGCAGATTTGGGATGACTCTCATTTTGTGGCAGTAGGGACAGTGCAAGTAACACAGTATTGGACCTTGTTCCATTTAAATTATTATAATTCTTGTACTGTTTGTCGAATGACCATTTAAAAATCTGTCAGTAAATAAAATTACCTATGGATGAGGCTTCTTTGTAATAGAATCATAGAACTCGAAAGAACCTAGAGAGGTCATCAAGTCGGGTCCCAAGGACCAGTCAGCATCTAGACTAGACCATCCCTGACAGGTGTTTGTCTAACCTGCTCTTAAAAATCTCTAATGATGGAGATTCCACAACCTCTCTAGGCAATTTATTCCAGTGGTTAACCACCCTGACAGTGCTACTCAAGGGCTACGTCTAGACTGGCCACAAATTCCGGAAAAGGGATGCAAATCAGGTAAGTCAGCATAGGGAAATCCGCGGGGGATTTAAATAAACATGTCCGCCGCTTTTTTTCCGGCTTGGGGGAAAAACCGGAAAAAAAAGCGTCTAGACTGGCACGATCTTCCGGAATAAAGCCCTTTTCCGGAGGATCTCTTATTCCTACTTTCAAGGGCTTTATTCCGGAGGATCGCGCCAGTCTAGACGCTTTTTTCCAGCTTTTCCCCAAGCCGGGAAAAAAAGCGGCGGACATGTTTATTTAAATCCACGGGGGATATTTAAATCCCCCGCGGATTTCCCTATGCTGACTTACCTGATTTGCATCTCTTTTCCGGAATTTCTGGCCAGTCTAGACGTAGCCATGTAGTTTTTCCTAATGTCCAACATAAATTTCCCTTGCTGAACATTAAGCCCATTGCTTCTTGTTCCATCATCAGAAGTGAAGAACAACAATTTTTCTCCTTCTTTCTTGTAGGAACCTTTCAGGTACATGAAAGCTGTTATGTCCTCTCTGTCTTCTTTTTTCTAGAGATGTCAACATGTAGACGACTATACAATTAATTGATAAACCTGGGTTAATCCTGTCGACTGCACGCATCCCCTCATGCCCACTGCCTCTGTGTCAGGCAGTGGGATAGGGAGAGGGTGGGAGCCGGTGCCTGTGGGGGAGCCGGCTTTAAGCACTGGATCTGTTTGCCGCCTGATAGCGGCAGCAGAGCGCAGGATGAGGGGGCAGGTGGGAGCTGATACATGTGGGGAGCCAGCTTTTAAGTGGATCTCCATGCGTGCTGGCTTCATGGATCCACCTGCCTCCCCTTGGTTACTCCCAACAGGAAAAGGCAGTAGTTCCGGGAGGTGAGACGGGGAGGTTGCCATGAAGCTTGGGACCCCCTGGTCTGCTGCAGAGCAGCCTCTGTGCACAGGGAGCTTGGCCCCCCTGCAGACAGAGGCTCTTGTTACCTTGCACTGCTGCCTCTCTATCAGAGGCAGCAGCATGGGGCGGCAGGCAGGAGTCGGTCTGTGTGGGGACGTCTGGTTTTTAAACCGGCTCTCCTCATGGACCAGCTTTTACCTGCCAGCCCGTGCTACTGCCTCTCTGATAGAGAGGCAGCAGCACGGGGTGGCAGGGGTCCCCTGGAGTGGGGCCAGGAGCACGCTGGCTGCTGACCCCTTTCCTGGAGACTCTTGAATAGTCATGTAACCACTAAAACGTGGTGTGGTTACGTAACCAATTACAGGCAGTCCCCGGGTTACATGGATCCAACTTACATCGGATCCCTACTTACAAATGGGGTGAGACAACCCTGCACTAGCTGCTTCCCCCCAGCAGACCAAGGGGACGCGAAGCTAGTGTTCCCCCCCCTCCCCCAGCAGACCAGGGAGACGCAGAGCGGCTTTTCTCAGCAGACACCTCCGCTTGAGAATAAAGGACTGAGGGAAGTGAGGTGTGGGAGAATAAAACTGAGCTCTGGAGAAATGTTTGGCTAGAGTTTCCCCTACAATATGTACCAGTTCCGACTTACATACAAATTCAACTTAAGAACAAACCTACAGTCCCTATCTTGTACGTAACCCTGTACATGCTATCTAACATCCCTACTCTTTTCCAAACTAAACAAACCCATTTCTTTCAGTCTTCCCTCATAGGTCATGTTTTCTAAAGTTTTAATTACTTTTGTTGTTCCTCTTTGAACTCTTTTAAATTGTCTCATCATTCCTGAAATGTGGCACCCAGAACTGGATACAGTACTCCAGATGAGGCCTAATTAGTGCACAGTAGAGTGGAAGAATTCCTTTTTGTGACCTGACTACAACACTTCTTTTAATACATTGCAGTATGATGGTTTGCTTGTTTTGCAACAGTGTTACACTGTTGATTTATTTAGCTTGTGGTCCACTATGACTCCTAGATGCCTTCCTGCAGTACTTCTTCCCGGGCAGTCACTTCCCATTTTATGTGTGCGCAACGGATTGTTCCTCCAAGGAACAATAAGGACTTTGCATTTATCCTCATTGAATTTTATCCTGTTTACCTCAGACCATTTCTCAAGTTTGTCCAGATAATTTTGAATTATGATCTGATCCTGCAAAGCACTTTCAACCCCTCCCAGCCTGGTGTCATCCATAGACTTTGTAAGGGTGCTCTCTATGCCAGGGGCTTTCAAACTAGGGGTTGCCACCCAGTCCTGGCTCCTGGAATGTCAGACACTGGGTCTTGTTGATGCGGAGTGATTAGTGGGGGTGCTATGGGAGGCATCCTGGCACACTGGCTGCGCTGTACTCCAGAAGTAGCCAGCAGCAGGCCCTGCTCCTTTTGGGGTGGGGGGAGAGAGAGTGTACATAGGGCTCTGCACACTGCCCCTCTCCTAAGCACTAGTTCCACACTCCCCTTGGCTGGGAACCTGCTGCTGCTGCTGCTTCTGTTGTGCAGCATGGTCTGTGGTGCCAGGAAAGGCAGGAAGCCTGCTTTAGTACCTCCGCTGCATTGCGGACCAGCAGCTGCTTGACGTAAGTGCTCCTGTCACCTCAAAGCTCTCATCCTCAGCTCCGCCTTCCTCCAGAGCCCACACTTGAGTCATATTATGTTGGTTGGCAGGCATCAACAATTTTCTTCAACTGGATCATGGAAAAAAAAGTTTGATAACCACTGCTCTATGTCATTTGCTAAATCGCTATTGCTGTAACACTGTGCATTTTACCCATTCCTAGTAGTAACCAAGCTTGCCTCGCATTTGTATTTTTAAAGGCAACCAACTCCCACTGACGGTCAATAAGAGGTTGCCACTTAACTGCTATCTGTGCCTTTGGCAGTTCCCCCCCTACTCTACACCATGACTGGCTCTTCTGAATAGCCTGCTCCCTGATCGTGACAGCATGATGTGTTGCTGGAGCAGTGTGAAACATCCCTGATTTAATTAGGTGGGATTTTTGAGGGGTCTTTTCAGCTCTTGTTGGTTCACACCCAGAGTTTAGTGGAGACCCAACGCATAAAGCAGAGTTCATCTTAAATAGCAGAACTTTGCTTTGATTTCAGTCAAAGGCACCCAGTCAGCATCCCCAGCTCCTTTAGCAATAGCTGAGAGGGGGTGCTGCGCTGGGGACAAGGGAGACTTTCTGAAAAGTGGGCAATATGGTACAATTAGAAAGGAGCAAATTCCAAACCACCATATAGCAAACAGCTGACACCTTATCCTAATTCCTCCCCTACTTTGTGCCTGAAATGACCCACCTTCCCAATGCCATTTGCCACCTCAAGCTAAAAATCAGCCATAGGGAGGTGGGTATTGGAAGGGTGGGGGGAGGCCATAGGGAGGTGGGTATTGGAAGGGTGGGGGGAGGTCATCAGGCCGGCAAGGAGTGTGGGAGGGAAGGAGGAAGGGTGGTGAAAATGAGCGTTTTTTCCACAGAACATGTGGGACAAATGCTGCCTCCCCCAGCAAGAAAATAACTTTTTTAAACTAATAAAAGTTTAAAAGTGTCAGAAGTTGGAGTCCTGCTGAGAGAACTTGCTGATACAGCAGTCCTAAAGGAGCAAATAATTATTTTAACACTTGTGCAAGAACAAAACCCAGAACACAGTGATGGAAACCTTGCATCCTGCTGTGTATTTCAGTCAGTCATGTTCTTAATCTGCCCCAAACCCAGTGCCTATCCTATTGGCTCAGTCTCTAGAAAATAATAGGTGGCAGATAGCAGCAACTAGCACAAGTCCAGACAAACATTTAAATCTTAAATACATTAAAAAGTACAAACAATCATGTTTTGTAATCACTGAGAGATTACTGTAATATAGCCCAAGGATGGGTGCTTGTATTTAGTGTATTTTACTTCTGGATATACAGTTAAAAAAATCTTCTGGGTTTTGTTCTTGCACAAGTGTAAAAATTCTCTGGAAGCTCTCTCCTGATTTCATGAACAATGAGTAGTCCTGGGACACCTTAGAGACTAACAAAATCTACTTCATCCGATGATGAGCTGGGTCCATTCATTTTCACTGCCTCCCTTATTCTGTAGCCCCAGGTAGAGTTTAAAGCTGTCTTTCCTTAATGGAAAATGAGGTTGTAACAACTGAATCCCTTCTTGGGTCCCCAGGGTGAATCAACATCAGGGTTTTTCTTTTAAGATCTCATTTGCAAGCCCATGAACAGGAAATTGTCTGGCACTCATCTTTTCTGGATTAGAAAGAGGGTGTTCTGATTTGACTCAGGCTTTGTCCACACTGCTAGTTGGGCAACAAAGCTTTTGTCTTCCACATATGCTTAGCTCCTCCACCCCTACACCCCTCCCAGGACAACAGCTTTGCCAAGGCAAATGTGGCTCTTGGAGACTTTTATCAGCAAGAGAAATGCCTCCGTCTTTGTTCAAGGCTTTGATGGAATCTAGCTTGTTTCATGGAGACTGCTAGGTGTACCCTCCACCAATATTCCTCTAGCAGAGCAAATGCAGAGCAAATATTGTCATGTTCTGTGTAACTTATGTTTCGAGGAGAATGCAGTGTTTGTTCTAATCCATTCAACTACAAATATATGGTATGGGTACACTGATCATACATCCCAGTTTTTCCAGCACAGTCCCAAATTTAAATGCTCTGTTCTGATGTCCCTATCAAGTAGGGAAATGTCCCGGAAAACCCTGCTGGATCCAGGTAGAAATGGCACTGCCATTTCTCTCCCTTGCTGGGACAGCCTTGTAGATGCGAGCATGGTGCAGCAGCAACACCTCCCTGCCCTAGCAGGTAGGTGGTTCCCTGGGTGCTTTGCCAGTGGTCAGCCAGAGCCGCTTCTGGTGGTGCGTGGTTTCCGAGTTGGATTGGCAGTTGGAGCCCGGAGCATTCTCCAAGCTCCAGTGGAGTACATGCCTCAGCCCGGCAACCCTCTGCCAGCTTCCGCCCCACCACCGCACGGCCTTTCCCTCTCACCTACCCTCCACCCCACCCACAGAATGCCTCTGCCATGCACAGCCCGATTCAACCGCAGCACCTCCTCCACCATCCCCAGGCACCCACTTGCTCTTTGAACAGAGGCCACTGTGGGGGGGCGCCAGGAAGGTCCAAGAGCATGCCTCATGTTGCTGCTGCTTGACTCCAGCTGGAGATAGGGCCACCCATGGGGACCAGGACCGTAGTATTAAAAATAGTTCCATGGGTGGCCGTGGCCCCAGCTGGAGTCAAGTGGCAGCCACCTGAGGCTCACTCTTGGACCCACCCAGCGCACCCTCTCCTCCATAGAGTTCCAACCAGCGTAGCCTCATCACAAGAGGCCTCGTGTGGCTGCTGCTTGACTCCAGCTGGAGCCGGGGCTGCCCATGATAATATTTTTAATACCATGGTCCTGGTCTCTGCGGATGGCCCTGGCTCCAGTCCCAGCACGTGGTCCCACCCCGGGAGCAGCTGGGGCCAGGACTGTGGGGGCCCCGGCTCCAGCCCCCTGTCAAGGCTTTTTTCCCATTCTGGCATGATGAATGCAGAAGTGGGGGCCCGCAAAAGTACCCCAAAACCTTATCCTTCCAGGCTTTGGTATAAAGCTTCCTCCCGAAATCTTAAAATCCTAGATTTTGGGGATAAAAAAAATCTACTGCCATCACCCAAGTAATAATAAGAAAACCAGGGAGAGACCACTTGGGAAATCTCAGCCCTAAAATAAAAACCAGGAGACACACAAATTAACCAATACCAGGTTAATAAAAAGAAAAGAGAGAACTTTTATCACCACTACAATAGTCCTGTTAAAAGCATAGTGACTAGATGGAAAAGTCACCAATTAATAAACTCATGGGGAATTCTACCATGGCCAAAACTTAGTTTAAAAAAAAAAAAGAGAAACCCCATTTTTAAATGCACAGACATCAGATTCCCATTCCCAAACCATAAAACCTAACGGATTTATCTAAACTTTACCCTGCTTACAGATAGTGAAGAGTCTTTCCTTGGAGACAGACATGATGTCTGTCCCCGTCAGTAGCTGGAAAGAAACTGTCCAGGGACAAAGGAGGGAAAAACCCAAAAATTCCTTTGTCCCAGTTTGGAATTCCTACTGGCTGACTCTACCTGGCTTAGGTAAGGGACATAGTTAACCCCTTAGTCCCCAGGCTACTGGCTAACACTCATGGTCATGAGACCCCCCACAAACTGCTTCCCACGTAGAAGACAGAAAGTGAGGGAAGGGGCATGGAGAGAACTTAAGGGGGAATGTGGGTGAGAAGAGGAAGACGCTTGTGCTGAATGGGGAGCAGGACAGGAGAAGAAAGGGGAAGGCACCAAGGAGCAGGGTGGAGGAGAGAGAAATGCCAGAGGGTCACGATGAGACAATGAAGGCAAAGGGCAGGAGGGGGGGAGTGGAGAGGGGAGGGAAGGTGTCAGGGGAGGTTGCAGAAGGGAGGGAACAGTGTGATGCTGGGAGAGGAAAGGGGAGGGACAATGGGGGCAAGAGAGAGAAGGAGGAGAGGGTGCCTGGAGAAAAGGGCTTGAAAGGAGGGGTGGGCATGAGGAAGGCAGGGGATGGAGCAAGTCATGTGTGAGGGCACAGAGGAACATGAGGGGAACTGGGGCAGAGGGAGGTGAGGAGTGGGCACCAGGAACAAAGAGGTCAGGAAGGGCAGGGACAGTAAGGGAAGGGGAGGCACCAGGAAGATACAGTGGTAAGGGATGGTGCCAGGGGATTGTGGGAGTGAAGCAGAAGGGCAGACACGTGGAGGGGAGTCACTGGCACTAGAGGAGAAGGCAGGGTAGGTGAGTAGAGGGAGGTGTTACGAGAGGGGATGGGGAGGGGTAGCTACAGATGATCAGAATGGGGCTAAAGGAGGAGGTGGACATGGGAAAGAATGCAATGCATGTTGGGTTAATGCAATTGCAGGCTAGTTGCATGTGGGGGAGGGTCCTTTTGGGAGCCAAACCCATTCCTATTGGTAGATGACGGTGGAGGAGTTCTTAGAGGGGTCACATGACGCCCTTTACCTCCAGTCATGTGTCATTCTTGACCCCTGGAGTACTACCTCCAGGGGTGCGATTTCTTGTGGCTAATGGGGGTCAGGAGTCGTGGCTAACGTGTCCCTAATTTTGGTTCCAAAAATATGGTCACCATTAGCAGGGCTCAACAAATCAGTGAATCTGCTCACCCGTGGCGAGTAGACTTCATCCAGTCGTCCTGTTCACTGGCAGCGAGCGCATGCGCAATGTGGGTCTTGTGCATGCGCAGTACGGGGCTGGCGAGTAGATTTTGCTGCAGTTTGTCAAGCCCTGACCATAAGTATGGGCTACTCTAGCTATTCACATGGACAGATGCTTTCTACTCAAGTTGGCTGGGGGTAATAAACCTAGGCTGAAACAAGACTGGTTTATTTGATTATTTCTTAAACACACTTTTCTTTGAGCAAACAATCTGGTGTGTAACCAATGAGCATTTGTCATGTTAAGCCCACATATAAATGATGAAAGATGAAATAATAGGAACTATGTTAAGCAATAAATCAGCCCCAAAGGGTGGCTTCAATGTTTCTTCATCAGTTCTTAGTGATGTTAATGACACAATGTCTCTGTGTACTTCCTAGTAATCTATATAGTTTGATTATTATTGTTAAATGATTTTCTCCCTTTTCTGCTAGAATGGAGTCATGTCAGGACTGATGCAAATGCTTCTGCTGAAGGTCTCTGCTCACATCACAGAACAGCTGGGAATGGCCCCAGGAGGAGAATTCAGGGAAGCTTTCAAAGAGGTAGGAGCTGGAAGTAGGTTATTTCCAATGTTAAAATGTGTGCTGTATTTCAGTCAAACTAAAAGTCACTTGTTTGGACAGAGTGCTCTATTCTAATTACTGCCTTATATGTGGTGAGGCCAGAGACCTAAGAAATGTTCGTCTTAAAGGGGAACTGCAAAGATTTTGGAGAAATGGTGGTATTTGCTCACTATTATCCTCTTTCTGGTGTATATAAAGATCATTCCATAGAGACTTTAAAATTTTGTGTTTGTGATACTTTTAAGTGGCCATTGTTCTCCTAGAAATAGTAAATTAGTTTCTTCTTTGTTTTTGCTGGGCGATACTAAAATCACAGATCTCCTGCTGAGAGCAAGGGGATGCTAAACATTTCACATAGTGCTTTTCTCCCAATTTTGGCCCTGGTTCTTTGTGTGGAACCCTGTTCCCATTCAAATTGGAGGCTTTGTCTGGAGTCAAAAGGATTTGAATTGGTATCTTAACCCCCCCTCCCCTACTTTTATGCAGTCTGACAACTCCTCCCTTTCCTGCCCAGGGCAAGAGCTGCAGCTCAGGTTTCAGTGTGTCCTGGTGGCGTTGTCCTTGTTCTCCAGAGCATTTCCCCAACTGTGCTGGAATCCTGCTCTATCTATGGGCTTGCTACACATTGTGTGTTAGTTCAGGCCTCTGCTGCATTTGCAAGCATCTTCCTCACACCCTGCTCATGTTTGAGCCCTCCACATGTACAACACGTGGGACTAGCGCTTGAAGCAATGGAGCTTGCATACCTACACACTCTGCATCTTGTGTTCTTGATGGGGAGCATGACATCTATTGTGCATGTGCCGCAAGGAACACTTCTTGTTAGAATTTCTGGACTCTGGGGCATGGGCACTCATGCACACCCATGTATGGAATGCAGATAGGGACAACTCATCTCAAAGAACTTCCAGTTGCAAGTAAGTAACCTTTATTTGCCTGATATTCATTTGACGGTATTTGCCTTGTCTCATTAGTATTCTTTAGAAAACTTAGGCTACTGTAATTAGTAACAATGTCCTAACAATATACTAAAGGTTTTTAATGTGAATCTTCTCTTGCAGGCTGGTAAAGTTCCTTTCTGTAAGTTTCATCTTGGGGACAGACCCATCCCAGTGACATTTAAAAGAGCCATCGCTGCACTTTCTTTCTGGCAAAAAGTCAAGCTCGCCTGGGGCCTCTGCTTTTTATCTGACCCAATAAGGTATGAATACGTACCTTGGCTTTATCTGTGAAAGATGAATTATAAGGACCCAATCCTGCAGGTTGCTGAACATGCTCAGTTTGACTTTAGTGGGAGTTAAAAGGCACATTCTACCGGATGTGATCAGACCCTAAATCAGCAACTTCTTTTTTCCCATCCTGGGAACAGTGGCATAAGTGCAAAACCCACTGAAGGAATTTGATCATCTGCCTTAAAACTCATTCCTGCGTCCCATACTCACTCAAATAGCCTAGTCGATGTCAGTGAGGATAGTCAGGTGAGCAGGATTTGCAGCATAAAATGCATGGTGTATTCTCTGTATGATCACTTTAAAAATGTAGAACTAGCTTTTATTAGTATTACTTCTTGGGGAATTTGTGGGGAAAATTTTTTCATAATATTTTAAAGTTTTGCAAAACTCTGCATATTTTATTTGATCAAATAATACAATATAATCACTCCGGTTTCAATTATTTTGGTAGTTTATTTCAAAATACCTGTCAACAAGTATGTCAACAATACAGACAACAGCAAAAAACATTCTTCCAGGACTAGAGAGTTAACCCCCACAACAACCCTGTTCCAGTTAGTGGGTACTGGAGGGAGCTTTGTGAGGTCCCCAGATCCCAGTCACATGACTCCCATCACCCCAGAGCCCAGCTGCAAAGCACCCCCATCCCAGACATCCACACCCCATTCCCCACAGAGCCTAGACAGGGAAGACCTACTGGTCCATACATCAACAACCTCCTCCCCATTGAGCCCAGCTGTGGGGCACCTCCTAGCTAAGACACCAGCAACACCTCACTATAGAGCCCTGGCATGGGGCACTCCCCCCGGGCACAAGAGTATAGCAGCAGGGCAGAGGGCAGCATTCCTAGAATCTTTACGGCCCACAATTTCTTTATTGTTCCTCCCAGGGACCTAATATGGTGGGGCTGTGCTCTTCCTTACCCAATGTTGGCTGGGTCTCCTCCCACCCCAGGGAGTCTGAATTAGGATCAAAGAGTCCTGCCAGGCTCGGTGCTCTGCTCACTGCAAGCTGGGCTCCACAGAGTGGCCAGAAATTCTGCTGGGGAAGGAGGGAATTCTGCATTCTGCAGTGGTGCAGAATTCCCTCAGGAGCATTTTATGATCCTGTTCCAACATCTCTGCGTCACCTGAGGGGTATCAAGTATCTGGAATTGCTCTAGCTGGCAAGCTGAAAATTTCCCTGGAAAAGGAGAATCTCAGCTGATGTAAAAGTCAGATGAGCCAGAAACCTCCCCTGCACCCTTTGACAGAAAAAGGGATTTTGACAGGGACAAAGTGGACCTGCACTGAGTGCCAATTCACAGTGTTATGATCCCTTAGGGACCTAGCCCACTGTCATATTTCAGCTTGAGAACTGAACTATGATTACCAGCTATCCATGCCAGATGGGTCTTGGTGCAGGAGAGAATGTGTCCTGTAATCTTTAAATGTCCAACTGTTTGTTTTATATAACCCTTATAAAAGGGGCGCTCTATTAGCTTTCCAATTAATGTTATAATCAGGGATGTGAACAGGTAACCAATTAACTGTAAGCATCAACCTTAATGGGTGGTGCTTACCAGGTAATGGTTAACTGTTATCCAGCAGCAGCACCCCTGCCACTGGTCGTCTGAAGGCAGAGGGCTGGGTTGGGTTGCAGCCCTCATGGGCTGGGAATTGGTAGCCTCATGAGGGCTGGGTGGGGAAGGAGAAGTGGGAGAAGTTAGGGCTGCTGACTCCCAGACCGCAAGCCCACACAGGCTGGGGAGCCAGCCCAGCGCAGGGTTGGAAGCAGCTGCACTGGAGCAGCTCCTATTTAAAGGCACAGGGTCCTCTCCAGCTTGGCCATGGCAGGTGGGGGGGCTGCTCCAGTCCAGACGGCTGGAATGGTCCATGGCCCAGCCTTGTTTAATCAGTTAGCCAGTTAAACATTAAGTTTAACCAGTTAACTATTTAAATAGGATTTTGCATCCCTAGTTACAATTAGGGATGTTAGATAGCAATTAATTGAATAGTCATGTAACTGCACAAAGTATTATTGGTTACAAAATTATTCAATAGTCCCTGAGGGCGGGGCTGGCAGCCCCACTCCCTGGGAGCCTCCCTGGAACCCTGTGCTGCTGCCCTCTTCCCTCCCTTCCCCCCCGCCCCACCTTGCTACCTTTGTAGTCAATAGGATTAAGTGATAAGGCTAGCTTATCAGTTAATCATGCACTTGACTTCAAGTTTGACATCATTAGTTACAATAATGCAAATGGTTTCCATTCCTGTTGTTCTATCTTTTGGAGGAAGGAAAAACCCCCACAAAGGGGTAGGAACAAATTTGACTCCACCCAAATTGGGGACAAGTAACTCCGCAGAAGGAACATTAATTTTTCTGGCTCAAGAGTGCACTCCCAGGTGCCCTTGAAATTTACTTGTGCTCCCAGTAGATGTATGAGGGGCCTGGATGAGGATGATATATGCACAGATCCATCGTACCAGGCGCTCTGCCTGTCAGCACCTGCCCAGTCCTCTTGTGGCTAACCAAGAACAGCTCAAAAGGAACTACATAGGTTTTCAGGGCTGAGCCAGGACCAGTGTAACTTCTACCTTCCATCCATGCTTTAACTTAGTTTTCATTTATTTCCATGTATGCATATATTGTAAAATCCAACTGTGGAGACAATTTCTGACTCTTCTCTTTTTTGACCTGTTAACTAGCAGCTTATGTGCAAAATATGGTGGTAGCTAATAATATTTATTCTCAGCCTGTATCATATTTTGCTCTTCGTTTTAAGAAATGTTCCATTGACTGAAAGGTGGATTTCTGTACAATTCTTCTCTGCACTTTCCTACCACACCCACTCACCTCCAGGAAGACATTGATTATTAAATAAGACCAGGAAAATTTATCAGTTGAGCTTGGAATCGAAGTTTGGGTGTGACCACAACTGATGATAATCATCCTCAGAGTAGGAATAGGGCAAGGAAAAACAGGCTACAGTTTTAGGGTCATGATGATTCAGTTCTGGCATTATTCATATCCTGGTGGTTATGTGAAGGGTTTTAAAATTAATTTTAAAACTTTACTAAAGCTATGGCTAAATTTTATAATATACAGGTGAAGAAAAGTATCTGTACATTTGTGCATATTCCTTAGATTATTCACAAAGTTTTAAAAGTCAGCAGATACTTTTAAAAGTCAGCAACAACTCAAATGTAGGTGAATAAATTTAACAATGTTGTTTAGATATTAGTATCCAGTTATTTGGGTACATTACTCATGAAAAGTTATGCAGAACTGGTTGTGAACAGCAAATATACCAATGAGTGCAGATCGTCCTTCAGTAATTGAGAATGTAGAGTCTGTTAGAAAATATAATGCCTCAGGGAAGTATTTCCAGTTACTTTCCCGACTGCACTTCTCATCCGCACTTCAGCTCATCCCTCCTGATCTTGCTGATATCTGAGCCGTGTTCTCTGTAGATGTATCTGAAACCACTTGATGTATCTCAACCACGTGATGACAATCTACATTTAATCTAAACAAGCTAGCTTCATCCTTTTAAGATAAAGGTAGAAAATCATACTACACTTCTATTTGTGGTTATTCTTGGCTTTGGTTGTAGTGTTCCCAATCACTGAGCATTTCATGAGTTAGCTGTCTGGAAAATGAGCAAATCAAACATATTTTGGTGTCTTCACTACTTAGTGACATTTTATTTGTTTCTTCTGTCACTTGTCCTGCAACACTAGAAACAATCTCAAGACTGACCTCCCAGAAATACTATAGTACTACATGGTTAGTGTTAGTGAGCTGAATTTGCTCTGCAGCTTCTTACTCATCCTCACTTCCCGTTTATTAAATTACCTATCTCCTAGAACTGGAAGGGACCTTGAAAGGTCATTGAATCCAGTCCCCTGCCTTCACAGCAGGACCAAGTACCATCCCTGACAAATTTTTGCCCCAAATCCCTAAATGGCCTCCACAAGGACTGAACTCATAACCTTGGGTTTAATAGGCCAATGCTCAAACCACTGAGCTATCCCTCCTCCCCAAGTTATTCCTCACTCCTGCTCAGGGAATTGCCAGCTTAGAGCTTTCTTCCTCTGATCTTCAGCAGAGAGATCCAATTTTAATAGGAACATACATAATTCTATCCATTTCCTCGGATTCATTGCTCTGAGGGGACCTCTTAGGAGATGCTCAGTGTTTGTGATGATGGATTCTGCTACTTCAGGAGTGTTTGACAGGCCCCAGGAAGAGCAGTATCAATAATGCACCTTAACTGGGCAGTGGTGGGAGCTCCTTCCCTCAGAGTCTGGGCACCTTGCCTCAGCTGTGATGCCAGATTATGTGCTTGTTTAGTTTCCCGTAATTAAGATGCAATGGATTACTTCTATTGAATAGCTCTTAGATGATTGACCTTTCACTAAGTTTAGAAACACTGTTGAGAATATGGGCCTACAGGGAGCTAATTTTGCTTTCTTAGGAGGTACAGGTCTCATGATTTTACAAGAGCTTGTCTAGATTGGACTTTGAGAGCATAATACAGACACCGGAACTGTTTCTCTTTTCAGTAAAGATGACGTGGAGAAGTGTAAACAGAAGGATTTATTGGAGCAGATGATGGCTGAAATGATTGGAGAATTTCCTGATCTCCATCGAACAATTGTCTCAGAGCGAGATATTTACTTGACCTACATGCTGAAGCAAGCAGCTAAGCGAATAGAACTACCTCGTGCTTCGGAAGGTAATTGCTTTAAAACTGATATGTATCTTTGAATATGGATTCCTCTTTCCTATCGTGTCTATTTCAAAACTGGGAAATACTAATTAGGCTGCTAAAATTTGAAAAAATTCAGTATCACTATTACAACATAGAATGGGACTCATTATTGCTGTTACAAAAGACTGTGCTTCCAGAGTGGTGAGCATACTGAATACTTATTTCTCAGGTCTCTAAAGGTGCTTGACTGTCACTTCTGTGATTCATAATCTCTTGGGATGCATAAGCATAGTAAGTTATGGGTTATCTTGTACCTGATATCTTAAGATATAAGATATATAACTTCAGTGTAGGTCCACTGAGACTGCCTCCTGGTTTTAAAATGTCCCAAATGTTGCATTGGGGCCCCTGCTGCTCCCTCACATGGTGTTTCCTCTGCACTCGGGAGCAGCAGCAGAGTGAAACTGTTGATTAACCATTCAGTTTTGCTGTCAGCCCTGTTTGGGTCATGAGAGAAGCAGTAGGTGTCAAAGCAACACGTGAATTGTCTCCCTCTACTGGAGGTGGTCTGGAGTTCTCCAAGAAGACAAAGTGATAAAGCTTACAACCATTGTCCTCCAAAACATTTCAGCAGTAATGGAGGATAGAATATGTGCAGTTTCTGTGTGACACTTTCCATGTGACCAAACAGGACCAGAGTGGAACTGCTGAGAAGCACACCAGTCTTGTTCAGCTAGTGAAAACACTTTGTGCAAGAACAGTACATCAGCGACTTCATGAGTGATTGAGCTTGGTGTCACAAGGAGAAGGGAGAGCAATTATTCTCCTTGGCCTCTGAGGATAGGACAAGAAGCAATAGGCTTAAATTGCAGCAAGGGAGGTTTAGGTTGGACATTAGGAAAAACTTCATAACTGTTAGGGTGGTTAAACACTGGAATAAATTGTCTAGGGAGGTTGTGGAATCTCCATCACTGGAGATATTTAAGAGCAGGTTAGACAGACATCTATCAGGGATGATGTATGATGCTTGGACCTGCCATGAGGACAGGGGACTGGACTTGATGACCTTTTGAGGTCCCTTCCAGTTCTAAGATTCTGTTGTTCTAACTCAGGGCTACTCAACTCTGGAAGCCCCGGGGTCCGCAATGATATTCACAGCATGTCCCAAAGACTGCAACTTAAGTGTGATTGCAGATACATGCAAATATATATGCAAATAGCTTCTTTCACACCGACAGGCATGAATACAAAGATTAAGGCAAGACTACAAAACACACAGGCCCCATTTAAGTCAATTCTGCTGATATTAATAAAATGCAATATTTACCCAAGTTCCACCCATATGACAACACTTTTAATGAGCAATGACAGTCCAGGAATTTAACTACTAAAACGCATATCAACAGAAGACCATAATATTGACTATATTTTTTTGTTTTGGCTCCCACCTGCAGGCCGCATGTTGAGCCCCGTGTAAACCCAAACTGCACCATGGGCTGCAAACGAACGGGCTGTGGGCCACGTGTGGCCCGTGGGCTACTCAACAAGCGGCCATGTTCTAACCCATAGTTTGAAAAAAAAAAAAAATAGCCTAGTCTAGCAGGGTTACTAAGTGCTTGAAACACAAACTGGAAATGGCACTCACAAAACAACAATAAAGAAATCTATCAGATACTTTTAAAATGGGATAATTGCTCAGTCATGCAAAGAGAACCAAGTGGGCCAAACTCTGCTCTAAGGACCCCACTGAAATCAGTGGCATTTGGTGTAGAGGGGTGCAAATTTGCAGAGCTCCCTTTGCAGGTTCACAGCCCAAATGTATTTTGCATTGTACCCTAAGACTCAGATGACCAAGGATGCCCAAGTTCCAAAGATGTGCACTGGAGAAGGACTTGCCATTATATGTGAGCTTTCAAGACCACATGCTCATTGGTTGACCTTGACTATCACAACTGGATACAATAGGAGATGTGTGCGTGGCAGACTATACTAGTGAGGAGCTGCATTCAGGGAGCTTCTAGAACTGAGAGTAGCACTAGATCTAGTCAAAAGAAGTTCTGTTTTGTGGCAGGGGGTATTCAAAAGAGAATTTTGTCATTCAAAAATGTTCATGTGTTTAATTTAAAAAATGGTTTATGACTACTGGGATTATTTGAAAATGTTGTTTTGAAATATAAGAGTACAAGTTGAACCTCTCTGGTCTGGCAACATCTGTGGTCCAGCATGATTTCAGTTAGCTGGATGTCCACTTGTCATGGGTGTGATCAAATTTTCCACAGTCCCATAAAGTTTGTTCACAGCCACCAGTCCTGGCTCTGTGTTCTGTGCTGTTGTTTATCTCTAATTTACCACTAAATATCTAAGAACCCAGTAAGCGGTGGAAGTGTTGGTAATGCTGCTGCACAATATTGATCTCCCGTGGTTCGGCAAATTCTCTTGTTTGGCACCAGTTAGGTCCCGAGGATTCTAAAGAGAGGTTCAACCTGTGCCTTTTAAAAAGATTGCTTACAGTTTGGCAATGTTTTTCTTACTGGAGAAAAGACTGTACATCTTTTTTCCTCTTCTGTCTTAGCTGAACCCAGAAAATGTATCCCATCTGTTGTAGTTGGAGTAGTTGGGATGGGTCATGTGCCTGGAATAGAAAAGAACTGGAACACTGACTTAAACATCCAGGAAATCATGAGGTAACTTTCTCTTTTTTTGCATGTTGATTTAATAGTGCCTCAGCCTTACAATCGGCAGTTGCTTTTGTTTATAATGCTTATGACCTCTTGCTCAGGTCACCCAGAACTGTGAGCCACACTGTTACTCTCTGCCTTAGTAAGAGTGAGTTTTGCTGCTGTTAAGCTGTGTGTCAGCTCCCTGCTTTGCCAGATTGTCTGTCTTGCCAGCAAACTCTTCAAGATTCTGCCAGGCCAAACTTTGCTGTGCAGGTAACAATCAGTGATCCCCAGTTCTCAAGAGATATCTCTCTGGAGTATCCAGTCCCTCTCACTGGTGGCTAGTATTAAGTTCACTGCCTCCAAAGAGATGGTGCCCGCATTAGTTTGTTTGGTTAGTTGAAGGCCCACACTTCAGCATAACAGCACTGAGATTATTAATAAACTTTTTCATCTTAACTAAGAACATAGGTTTAAGTAATTTCAAGAAAGAGTATGCGGTGGCATTGTAGCCATGTCAAACCAAGGGTATTAGAGAGCCAAGGTGGTGAGGTAGTATCTTTTTATTAAATATACCTAAAGAAGAGCTGTTTGTGGCCCATAGGCTTGTCTCTCACCAATAGAATTTAGTCCAATAAAAGATATTATCTCATCCACCTTGTTTCTTCAGGGAAGAGTGAAAGAGATAAAAGGTTACTTACAGAAAATGTGCTTTCTAGTGACTAAAACTTAAGGTCAGCAAGTTACAGTATTTGTCTAAGTAGGTCTGTCACCTGTAGTTGGTTCCCAGAGACTTCAGTCCCTTTGGTTGAAGATAGGGATGTAAGCAACTAGTCAACTATCCGATATTGTTCCTTCCTAAGTGGAGTATTTTGCATTTGTCCTTATTAAACTTCATCCTCTTTACCTTGGACCATTTCTCCAGTTTGTCCAGATCATTTTGAATTACAACCCTATCCTCCAAAGCACTTGCAGTCCCTCCCATCTCGGAATCATCTGCATACTTAATAAGTGTACTTTGTATGCCATCATATAAATCACTGATGAAGATACTGAACAGAACTGGTTCCAAAACAGATCCCTGGGGAACCCTACTTGTTATGCCATCCAGCATGACTGCAAACCGTTAATAACTACTCTTTGAGAATGGTTATCCAACCAGTTATGCACCATTTTATAGTAGCCCCGTCTAAGTTTTATTTTTGTAGTTTATTGATAAGGACGTCATGTGAGACCGTATCAAATGACTTACTAAAGTCTAGGTACACTACGGCCACCACTTTTCCTTTATCTACAAGACTCGTTATCCTATCAGAGAAAGCTATTAGATTGGTTTGACATGATATGTTCTTTACAAATCCATGCTGGCTGTTACCTATCACCTTATTTTCTAGTTGTTTGCAGATGAATTCCTTAATTACTTGCTCCATTATCTTCCCTGGCACAGAAGTTAAGTTGACTGGTCTGTGGTTTCCTGAGTTGTTCTTATTTCCCGTATTTATAGATGGGCACTATATTTGTCCTTTTCCAGTCTTCTAGAATCTCTCCCGACTTCCATGATTTTTTCAAAGATGATAACTAAAGTCTCAGATACCTCCTCTATCAGCTCCTTGAGAATTCTAGGATGCATTTCATCAGGCCCTGGTGACTTGAATACATCTAAGTTTTCTAAGTAATTTTTAACTTGTTATTTTCTTAACTTCTAAACCTACCCCATTTCCGCTAGCATTCACTATATTAAGTATCCCTTCAGCATCAAACTTCTTGGTGAAAACCAAAACAAAGAAGTCATTTAGCACCTCTGCCATTTCCAAGTTTCCTGTTGTTTCTCCCTCTTCACTGAACAATAGGCCTGTCCTGTCTTTGGTCTTCCTCTTGCTTCTAATATATTTGTAGAATGTTGTCTTTTTACCCTTTATGTCTTTAGCTAGATTGAGCTCGTTTTGTGCCTTTGCCTTTCTAATCTTGTTCCTGAATACTTGCGTTGTTTGCTCATATTCCTCCTTTGTAATTTGACCTAGCTTCCACTTTTTATACAGCTCCTTTTTTATTTTTAGATCTCCTGGTTAAGCCAAGGTGGTGTCTTGCCATACTGTTTTTTTTTCTTATGCAGTGGAATAGTTTGGTTTTGGGCCCTTAATAATATCTCTTCGAAAAATTGCCAACTTTCCTCTTAGTTTTGCTTCCCATGGGACCTTACCTACCAGCTGTCTGCATTTACTAAAACCTACCTTCCTGAAATCCATTGTCTCTATTTTGCTGTTCTCCCTTCTACAATTTCTTAGAATCATGAACTGTGTGATTTCATGATCCATTTAACCCAAGCTGCCTTCAACTTTCAAATTTTCAACTAGTTCCTCTGTTTGTGAAAATCAAATCTTGAACGGCTACTCCCGAGTAACTTCCTCCATCTTCTGAAATAAAAAAAAGTCTCCAATGCAGTCCAAGAATTTATTAGATAATCTGTACCCTGCTGTGTTAGTTTCCCAACATATGTCTGGAAACTGTAATTCATAGCTAAGACCTGCAGTATGTGAAACAAGATGCCTCAGAGATAGCATAACCAAAGAGTGAAAAATGGACATCGGGACTTTGGTTGCATGCAGGCAGCACCAGAGGTTAAAGTAAGCCGGTGCGCCCTGGTGCAGCGAAATGGCCGGCTGGAAGTGGGGTCTTAATCCTGTTCTTGCTCCTCACCCCCTAAAGAAGTAAACTCTGGTGGCTGGAGAGTGACATGGGGCTAGGGGCAGGAGAGCCCCAGGTGCTGGGTCAGGGTCCTGGGGTGCTGCTGCACCCCGTCCACCCTTAGCTCCCTTTTTGTGCTTATAAGCACTGCCCCCATAGGTCCCATTTGGTTGGGAACAGGAGCAGCGCAGGGCAGGGTCACCAACAGGGGCTAGCCTCCCATCCCACTCTCCACCCTACACACACCTACACCTCTCCCCTGCCCCCATGGGAGGAGGGGGATTATGATAAGACAGTACTTGTAAGAAGTTTGAGTTATTTTCACCCCTAGGCAGCACTACATCTTGAAGCACAAAATCAGTTTGTTATAATCCATTTACTAAGAATGGCAGTGAAATTATGGCAGAACAGGAGATCACAAGAGCGCAGGATCCTGGGCAGCTGCTGTCCATGTTGACATGGCTTCACAGTTATTGTTGTTTCAGCTAGTGTTGATTTTTTTTTCGAAGCTAGCATGGGTATTTCTGCACATGCTGCAGTTACACCTCCTGATTTGCAGTGTAGACATACCCATCCTACCTTTTGGATTCAGCCCAGATCTGTAGGTTCCAGAATTTATCATTTTCCCACCTAAAATCTATGCTGTGTCTCACCTGAGTGCCTCAGTTTCGCTAATGTATTTATCCTCTCAACTCCCCTGTGATGCAGGGAAATCCTTTTATCCCCATTTTACAGAAGGAGAATGAGGTACTGAAAGGCTAGCACAAGATTAGATAGGAAGTCTGGGAATTGAACTTAAGCTTTCCAAGTCCTAGGCTTATGCCCTAACAACTGGACCATATCTTGTGATGGCTGGTTAGTAGTGCCAGACCAGTTACTAGTGGGTAGAGATCCACATCAGTGTCACAGTAACTGGCATTCTTGGTAAATTTGTTTGCATTTTCATTAGTGAGATTAAAGAATTAATGGAATGGAAACTGACCTGCTTGTCTTTGTGCCTACACAAGAGACGGCTCTAAGTCAGGCTTCAGGAATTTTGACTGAACTCCAGGCTGTGACTATAGATGAATTTTCAGTCCAACATCTTCCATTAGCCACTAAGTTTGCTTAAATTCTGCTTTTTTAAATAGCATGAATAGGTATGGCAGAAATTAACTTTTTATTTTTAATAATTTTTTATTTTTAATAATTTTTAGGATGTTGATTTTTAAGCATTTTTTATTTTTACCAGTTTACATGTTAACACTTGCGAGAAACTGTGGGGAGGGTTAGACAATAATTATTTAATGATAGTGGACATCAATTTGAAAAGTGAAAGCTTTATAACTGTCAAAACACATTGTCAACCTCACATGTCAAAATATACAAAGTAAATACAGTAAAACTCCAATGGTCCGGCACTCCTGATGGTCTGGCACCATCTGGAACCCGGAAGTGCTCCGGGCAGCTGGACAATTGGAGCTGCTCTGTCCCTGGCTTCCTCGATTCAGCCACTGCTGAAACTGACTAGTGGCTGACTTAGGGAAGCCGGGGGCAGACCAGCTCCAGCTCCACCCCAGACTACTCATGCCCCCCCCCCTTCCGATAGTCCAGCATATCTGATAATCCGGCACCCCCTGGGTCCTAAAGGTGCTGGATTATCGGAAGTTTACTGTATCTTCAAATTGAGTTCTGATTTAAACAGCATTTTTCTTACTTTGTCTTTGCATAAAAGTTGATTATAATCAAATAAAGGCAATTGTTTTGTCAATTTTGTGTATATGATGAATTTGCTGTTGATAACCATTTTTCATTAAAAATCGAATCTTCCAAAATCTAAGTATAAAGCAGGTAAAACCCTGAGAATACAGCCATTCTAAAACCCTGACTTCTTGGCTGGTGGATGAACTTTGACCTTTCTCAGCATATTTGAGGCACACAGTTTGTGTAGTTATGGCTATGTATTCCTGAGTATTTTTCCTAAATCTAAAGTTCTCCTACTGTATCGCATCCTTAGGAAGGGCAAGATGATCTGGAAATAACTTTTCTTAGAATTCAGAATCAAACATGCTTCTATTTGCATATTTTTGGAATATCCCATACTGAATTTACTACTAAATGCAACCTCCTGTGGGTTATATTGAGAGGTGATTTAAATTAGCTGAGAGTTGAAAAAAGTGAGTAAGATGATGGAAGCTAAAGTAGTTGTATCTCTATCCTCTGTCAGCCCCCCTCCCCTCCCACCACACACATGCTCTCACTTACTAAATTTTATATCTTCTTATAACCCCTCCAAATACAAGATCTTTTTTATATTAGGAAACTTATATCATTGTAACTAAATTAGGGTTGTAAAATCCTGATCAATCAGTTAACCGGTTAAATTTAGATGACCCTAACATTTAATTGGATAACCAACTAAGCGGGATCCTGAGCCGGGGATTGTTCCTGCCTGGCTGGAGCAGCTCCGAGCCCCGCAAGCGGTGGGCTGCAAGGGTTGTCTCCCAGCTTTACGCGGGGGTCCAGTGGGGCAAGAACAGTGCCCCACCTATGGCACACTGTGGGCAGGGAGCTGCTCCTAGGGAACTGGTTAACAGTTACCCAGTGAGGTTGATGTTTCCCACGTAACCAATATCCCTAAACTGAATAAATACATTTTAAAATTGACCTTCTGACCCAGTGCAAATCTCTATTATATATGCACATTTTTAACACTGTTAAACCATTTTAGAGTATGTCTGTATTACAGAATTGCACCCATGGAACTAAATGTAGATACATTGATTTATACAAGTGAAACTTTTCTAAGTACTGACAAATCCTGATGCTCTATAAATCTACATATTAATTAACTTACGTCATCTCACACATCACCTTTGAATTTGATTCTACATAGTTATTACAAATAATTCTGTATATATTTCTCCTTAATATGTCTATTCCTTGCAAGGGTTCCTATACTAATGAGGAAGTATGTTATAATGACAAACATTTTGGCAAAAATGATTAGCATTTAATGAAGGTGAGGAAGGATCTTTTTCTTCCTGCTATGTGGGTGATAATTTTGTGTTTATCACCTTTATTTCAGTGTGCCTCCACCATCAACTTCAAGTAAGGTTGTCAGACTTGTCATAAAAGCAACAGTTTTTGGACTGATGGGATATGGCTGCTACCGGATAGGACAAAGGACAGTTCAATTTATTCTCTCCATGCAAACAACACAGAACTGTCTTCAGAGGCTGACAGAAATTAGACCTCGACATTGAACACCCACTTGAAATAGTGTCTGGAAATCATTGTGGAAAAGAGTGCTAAAGACAACACATGCTAATTGGGATGTAAAAGAGGGGCTGAGGATTCTTGTCATAGATTCCATTTGATACTGAGCAATGCCGAATTGCTGTAAAGTAAATGAGTGACTGTTGAAAGCTACACCAGCTGTGACCTGGTGAATGTCTGCTTCCTAATAAGTGTGTGGTATGAAAGCACATGATTCCAGTTTTGCGATAAATGAAATATGTTACACATATATATTATATATATCATATTATATATTATGTGTATATATAATATATATTTATGATGATGTAGTACAGACAGCATAAAGAGTGTATATTCTTGACTATTTTCAGAGGAACAGAGTGACGTAAGGTAACTTAATTGTGTGTTTCTGCTCAACAGCGCAAGGACACCTCTACAAATGGTATTTCAGTATAATAATACCAAATGTTTGTTCCTGGTGCTAAGCACCTATAAAATGATTTAGAAAGACAACTTCTTACAGAACATTTTTATACTTAATACATTTAGGTTTTTTTAAGCTTCAGAGCTTTCAAAAATATCAGAATGATACAGGCTGTCAGACATACACCGCCAAATTTCTTTGAGCCTTATTAAAGAACTGAAATGTTGCCTTTAGAATTACACCTTTCCCTATAGACATCAGTAATAGTTTTGTCCTCTGTTAGAAAGGCATACCTTTATCAGCAATTGTTGGTTAACTTCCAGTGTTCTGTTCTTTTTGGATTAGATTATTTAACCGTATACATTAGCCAAATATTGTTGGTTTTAAATTCAGTATTGTAAAATTCAAGGCTAGAACTATGGTTTAATTTACTTTTCACATCTCAAAGCTTTCTTTATTTGGATAATATATCTGGGATTGATGTGCAGTACTTGACCTTCCCCCTGCCACATTCAAATATTTTATTTATCAGTGTAATTTTTCAGTGGATACGTATTTTACCTATTTAATAGAAAAGCAAAAATCAATTAATGTTTTTAATTAGCTATGGGGTTTGGAGTTTTTTTTATCTCTGCTGTTGGTAGAATTATGGATATGACTTCAAGTACTGTAACTTTAATAATTTTTTTAGAACATCTTAACATTGCGTTCATTATATTTTATAATTCTTTCAGTACCTTTAAGACAGGATTGCCCTTGGTTATAAGTGCTCTTTGAAACCAACTCTTCCCTCTCCAATGGCATAGCAATCATAATTGTGGTGTCAATGATATTTTAATTCATTGTATATGAACAAAGTCCATCTGCTATTGTAGCTCCTATGCAGTTGCAAATTGCTTGCAGTGAAGTCCATATCTGTTCTGGTACTTTATGTGGGGAGGAAGAGCTGCACCTGAGGGAGGGCAAGAAAAAGAGGTTAATTTTGGTTTTCATAGAGTCCAATAAGGTTAGCAACTGTGCTTTGTGCTGTTTGGGGTATGTTTCCAAAGTCTTATGTGGGGGAAATGTCTTCATACAAGCTATTATTTGCCCAACATTTTCTGTGTGTATCCTTCATACAGTATCTTTTTAAAAAGCTTTTTCTTTTTAATCCTAAAGAAATGAATGGCCTAATCCTCTTTGTGTTTATGCCACTGACATCACTGGGAGCGGGTATGTCCATTGGGCCCAATACTCCATTGCATTGTACCTTGCGGAGTTCTTTAGACCAGGAGGTTTCAAACATTGGTTATGAACCTGCCAGGGAAAGCCCCGGGCAAGCCCATGACACTTTGCTTACTTTAAAGTTCCATGCCAAGGAGCCTTGCAGTTCACATTGGCTGCAGTTTGCCATTTCCAGCCGAGGCAAGCTGCGGGAATCAGCTTCCAGGTCCGCACTGCTTCCTGCAGCTCCTCTGGCCTGGAAATGGCAAACCACAGCTAATGGGAGCTGTGAGGCTCCATGGCTGTGAAGCTTTAGAGTAAACAAAGTGTTGTGGGCCTGCCACGGGCTTTCCCTGATGGGTCCACAGCCCAAGTTTGAAAACCCCTGCTTTAGATTCCACTCCTTCATAGGGATGTTAAATTGCAGGTAATCAGATAATCAAGTAGTTAATGGGATTTCCATTGACTACTTGATTAGAAGGGGGGAAACTACAGAACTGCAATGGTCCTCCTTTTGAGCCTCTGTGTTTTAAATATATTAAGAACCACCAGGCTCTTAATGCATTTAAAAAGCAGCCGGGGGGACTGGGAGAGAGCTGGGACAGCTGATTCCCAGCTTGCGCCTAGTCCCCCACTACACCTCTGCCTCCCCTGCCCCCCCAGAGACTGGGCTAGGGGGAACAGGCCTTTAAGTCAGCTCCCCCCCAGCACTGGCTCCTGCTCTCCCCCCTTGCTGCCTCTTCTGGATAGAGGAGGCAGCAAGGGTGCGGGAGCGACTAGTCAAGTTACTACTCAGCTATCCAATAAGCATATGCTTATTGGGTAGTCGACTGGTCGCTAACATCCCTACTCCTGCAAACCACTTATGGGGATACTTGATTTGAAATGCATTTAAGAGTTTTATTCAGGATAGACTTAATGCTTTTCTGAACTGTGAGGTACACTGGTACAAGGGAGTGTAAAACATTCAGAAGGGCAGTATTTCATACACCTGTGAAAAATGGGTAAATGACAATGCATGAAACAGCAGAATTGGGTCCTTTATCTTTTATTTTCTATTTATTAATGTTTGAGAAACCAACAGTGATCAGTATTGAGACTGAAGGCAGCATTAGCAAGTGACTAGAATGACCACCTGAATTGAATCTTGAATTTTTGTAACAATTTAATAAACTATTTAGCTGTACTGTTTTAATAAATTTATTGCCTTTTATGTAAACTTTTAAAGAAGAAAAAAGCTTAAGCCCTTTCTTCTCCTGGCTTTAGTGAACTACCAAAAGATTTCTCTAGGTTGTGTAGTTCAAAGTATTAATGTTTTGCTTTAAAATATCTGCTAACATATCTGTGCTCAGGTAATTTTACACAAAAGAAAAAAAAACTAAGGAAAATTGCAGACAAATGAGCCTTAAACCTGGGTGGGGCTAGCACTAAATGGTTGTCTTTAAGTATTTTTGCATGTTTAGTGTGTTATGTTTTCCCGCATGGGCACAATTACCTGTGCCCCCTGGAAAATGGTACCAATGTCAGTTATTCTTTGATTTTATGACAATTAGATTATTAGCAAAATTTAATGTTTTTAAAAGTGTATAGTTCCCTCCCTCTGTGTTTGTAAAATATATAGACAGATTCTTGAAACAAGTTTTTTGTTTATGAAGAATTTGTTCTCAGGCTAGCAGATCATCAAAACCCACAGGTATTTACCTTGAGGTTAACAAATGCCTGATGAATTTGCTGTTGCTGACCTAATAGTCCTCTGAATCCACATATAAGTGGTGTATGATGTTTACTTAACGTGATATTCTGTCTCTGTAACATGCTCAGTGTTTTACCCTCTGTTAATTGCCTGTGTTCTAGAGTCAATCCTTTAAGTGTTAACATTCAGTGAAATGTAAATTGTGTTGAATTGTCCCAGCCCTCACTCAACCCTTAAAGCCATATTGTACTTTTGGTAAACAGTGCATTTGCTTTATGCATTTGTACATCTTATGTAAATTTGAAGGATTTTTAACAAGCGTGTGCCTTTTAGTCTACAGCAGTTTAAAGTCAACAGCAGTATGTCTGTTATCCAAATAAAATATTTTAATCACTCTTTCTCTTGAAGTCCTTTATTTTTTATATTAATCATTTAAAAAATAAATATTGGTTAACTAAAGTAGATGCAAATTATGCATACCACCTAATGTATTTTTCTATACCATGACTACAGTGCTAAACCGTTTGGCCCAAGTCCAGCAAAGCACTTAAATCTATGCTTAAAGTTGAACACATTAGTAGTCCCATAAGAAGTGAATCATGGTGAAGTGCTCTGCTTTGGATAGGAACCAGAGCACTCAGTACTTTGAAAGACTGAACCCTCATAAGAGGCTAAAGATGCAGTAATTTGTGACACAATAAAATCAGACATTATTTAATCTTAAAAATAGGACTAGATTAATCAAAATGACCATTGCAAAAAATATATGTGCAAAGCTTTATTTGTCAGGATAATGTTTGCATACTGAAAATAATTCACTACATAATACAGTTAAAGTTGTAGTCGAATATTCTATAATCGGTAAATTAATTGTGATTGGCCACTCCAATTGCCTGTACAAGGGAGCCTGTGCAGCCCTGTGGACATAAGCATTAAGTTCTGTTATCTTTTTCTCAGGCAAAACTCCTGCTGATGACTCGGTGCTGAATAAGCCATTTACATGAAAGCAGACATCATTTTAAAATAAATATTAAAATAAAATACTGGCGATGGAACTTTCCTCTGATATGCCACTGAAAAAGTTAAATGGGCATGGAAAGCAACCTCAGTTCTGAGCCAACTTGGCAAGGTTCTGAGTGAAATGGGGTCCTCATTACCTTCCAGAATTGGGTCCTCATTTTGCAGCTTAATACAAATGTACCAGAACCAAAAGAACATCTTAAAGTAATATAAAAATGTCTACACTTTCAGCAAAGATCAATTACGATAATCCTATGGAAATACTACTGAATGATTAGGCAATTCATCATACAAAAGTTCTGAGGCGGAGATAGCTAAATCAAAGGAATGCCATGCTCCTCCAACTTGCATCCCTTTTGGTATATTTTTAATCTACTCTTTTATGTGAGATTGGAAGCCACCCACTTTTACAATATATTGTTTGTTTTACCACTGCTGTATACGTGCATTTGGCCAACATGGAATTTAAGATAAAAGGTCTTTTTTAATATATATAAAATACTTACATTTTTTTTAATTTAAGAGTTCCATTGTAAGTTGTTTATTTGAAGCTATGTATGTGATATATAAAATCCGTTTTAAAATGCCAGTTTTGAGAAATATGAGAAATTATCTCAAAGTGCCAGACAGTAGTGGGAGCTACACATTAGAAAAGAGGAAAATGTCATTTGCGTAATTGTAAGATAAACTTATAGTTATTTGCTGTTTCCCCTCTGAACATTAAAATAAACTTTAATTTTAGACTTTGGTGTGTCAAGGCTGTTTCTTTACTGAAGTTATAATAACTGCAATCTCATGATTTATTTTTACAACTGCACTAATGAAGGGCCAGATCCAGCACAGGGCTAAGGTCTTTCACCTGTTTGTTCATATTAACTAGGCTAAAATAGGAAAATACTACTAATGATAGATTCCTATGGCACTGTGTAGCCACCAAGAGCCTCTTTGTGCCAGCTATGCTAAAAGGAAGGGAAGTAGATCAAACTGTGTAGAAATGGTGATCAGAACAATTAAAGAACATTAAAGCCATACAAATCCACAGAGATTTGATTTATATCAACGGGTATCCACAGTTCACTTTTGCAGATGTGAATACAAGTTTTGTATTTAGAACCCTGCAAATTTGCGGATATCCACTTTATATCTGCAGGTATCTGCAGATGTGGATATCTGTGGCTCATTTTTGTGTATGCATATGTGGATACAAAATTTTGTATCTGCCCAGGGCTCTAAAAAGACAGCTGTGTCTTGTCAAATATATATCAATTCTTTTGCCTTCTGTAGTCTACTTAGGAGACGATCAGGTGAGAGCTTCCTCTACTAGGAGGGCCATGGCAGTGAAGCATCTTGGAATTATCTTTTACCCCATTTGCAGTGGGTAAAAAGTAACTAGGGGGCATAAGTAGTGAACAGGTTGTGCCATGTTTTTCTTCACAGATCATTGCCTGTCTCTTGCTTGGTGCCCTGGCCCCTGTGTTCTAAGAGGCTATGCAGGGATGATGTGAAGTTTAACATAATTACAGCTAGTGTATTTATTCCAAAAGTGATAAAAGGTACTTTCTATTGCAGTATTGCTAACCACATGCATTGAAATTGCATGAGTCAGGCTCACCAAAAACCCTGAGAGTGGCTTTAAAATCATCAGCGTATATAAAAATAATAGATCTGGTGGAGGGAGGTGGGTTTATTTGCCTTCTATTTTTTTGAACCTTTGATATTTACATTTTGAAGCTTTTCCCATAAACTGAGAGAGAGAAATTTACTTTTTCTTTAAGAGTAAGGGCTGAAATCATCACTCATCCATATGACTACAGTTTCTTAGACTATAAAGAAAACAGTAATTTGAGACTAATGACAATCATAAGAGTTGCCAATACTGTATAGTGTGTGGCTCTCAAGCTTTTCAGACTACTGTATCACTTTCAGGAGTCTGATTTATGTATCCCAAATTTCACTTCACTTACACATTACTTGCTTATAAAATCAGACATAAAATACAAAAGTGTCAAAGCACACTATTAGTGAAAGCTCATCACCTAATAAACCATCTTGTTATTCTTTAAAGTGCTGCGTAGTCCTGTCCTTTGTTTCTGAAAAATTGCTGACTTTCTCATTTTTACCATATAATTTTAAAATAAATCACTTGGAATACAATGAAATGTAAATACAATATTTATATCTCATATTGATCAAAAGAAAACCAAGTCTTGTATGTATGAAATTTTAATTGGCAATAACTGTTAGTGTGTTTTTTATGTAGCTTGCTGGAAAACTTGGCAAAGACCTCTCCAACCCTGTCCCTGAGAACTTGCTATGACAGAAGAGAGATTAATCCCTCCAAAATTATAAATGAGCACATTAGTTTGAATTTTACAGACCTTGCTTCATATCAGTTTGAACTACAGATTTTTAAATGGCTGTGTTGGACAAATACTTACATGAACATAAACTCTGCTCAACTACAAATCATCTTCTTGGCCATCAATTTGATTGAAGCCAATTTATACATATATTCTTGAAAGTACTGGGTAAAGACTGACATTGTTTGCAATGAGGCATCTTGCCATCTCCAAAATAAAAATCAAAAGGTGACTCATTGCTGTGTCTACGAAAAGATAATTTTGTAACCGAGTCCTAGCTAGCTCAGTTGTTGTATACACTACAGCTGCACGAGAAGGGCAAGGTAAGGTCTATTCCCACCAAACATTTTGTTCACAAGTAGTGCACTAAGAGATTCTTTAGTAATGGAAACTGGGAGAGAGGGAAAGCAAGGCCCTAGACTCGTGCGCGATTGCTCCCTTCCTAACGCTCTCGTAGGGCGGGCGCTGGCTCTCCGTGCTGTGGCTGCCTGCCCGGGGTTACACAAGTGCCGTGTAGACGTTCTGCCAGGGTGGGCGTGTCAGGTTGGCTCTGCTTGAGCTTGCGCGCGGTTCCAAAGCGCGTAGGAACCAGCTGAGTCAGAGCATCACGGAGGGGCGGGGCCTCTGTAGGCGCTCACCCTATGACTGGGGGAAAGGGTTGGTTGCGGACCAGGAGATGGGTTGGCGGAGGGGGTGGGTCTTACGAGCCCCGCGCCTCCACAGGTGGTGGGCGTGGCCTTGGCGGCAACTCTCTCTGATAGGGCAGTTGGTGGGCGCGGCCCTGGCGGTTGATAGGCTGGAGCGGGGCCCTTAGAAGCAGCTCGCCCTATGTGCAGGCGGTGGGCGTGGCCTCAAAATAGTTTCCCGGCGGGCGGGTGGTCGCTGCGCCGCGCCCAGGGGGCGAATGGCCGCGCTGCTGCGGAGCGGGCGCTGCTTCTTCCTGCCCGCCCCGGGCCCGCGCGGCCTGCGCCCTCCCGGCTGCCGCAGCGGTGCCGCCATGCAGCCGTCTCCGCCCTGCCCGGCCCTCGCTGCCCGGCCGCAGAGCCCTGGCGCGGCCCCGGGCTGGCTCGGGGCGCTGCGCTTCGACAACCGGGCGCTGCGCTCGTTGCCGCTGGACCCGTCCGAGGAGAACGTGCCGCGGCAGGTGTCCGGCGCCTGCTTCTCGCGGGTGCGGCCCAGCCCGGTGCAGAGCCCGCGGCTGGTGGCCATGTCCCTGCCCGCCCTGGCGCTGCTGGGCCTGGAGGCGGCCGGGGCGCTGGAGGAGCTGGAGGCCGAGGCCGCGCTCTACTTCAGCGGGAACCGGCTGCTACCCGGCGCGGAGCCCGCCGCGCACTGCTACTGCGGGCACCAGTTCGGCAGCTTCGCCGGGCAGCTGGGCGATGGCGCGGCCGTGTACCTGGGCGAGGTGCTGAGCCCGCGGGGCGAGCGCTGGGAGATCCAGCTCAAGGGGGCCGGGCTCACCCCCTTCTCCCGGTAACGGCGTGGGGCGAGGGGGGAGTCCTGGGCCGGGGCGCCGCCCCGTCTGCGGGTTGCTTTGCGGGACCAGCCGCCGGCCCTAAAGTTTGTGGGGCCTTCTCCCGCCTGGCCCGGGCGCTGCAGGTGCCGCCTGTGAGATGCGGCCGGGGCTGCCCTGCAGCTGGGAGCTCGGCGTAGTGGCTTTAAGCCGCTGCGAGTCACCTGAGCAGCGCATCCCGCCAGGTGTTTGTACGCACTAGTGTCCCGGCCTTTGGCTGGCTGCGCCGCGGGGTATACGGCGGTGCCTGTAGCGGGAGATTAAATGGTCGGAGTTTGGCCCATTCTGCTAATGGGAGGAGGCCAAAAACGGGGCCAGTTAAACATGTCTCCTAGTACCCCCCGGTCCTGTCTAATTGGAGCGCTCTGCTGAGGAGAGCTGTACTGGAGAGAGTCCCCGGAAGTGTTCGTGTTTTCCAGGCCTTTATGAAAGGAACGGGCCAACAACTAGATGGCTTGTACTTATTTTAAAGTCCAGGGAATAAATAAAAAAAAAAAGTTGAGTAGTTGTGAAAAAAAAAATCAGTGACCAGCATGGTACCTTTCTAAACCAATTATTCACTCTTCTCAGACAGTAAAACATCCCATATACCAAATCTGTGTGTGTGATGCTTACGCGCATATAATTCCCTTCATAAATAGTTTTCAATGTTTGACAGTCCTGTCATATAGGCCAGTGCCAATTGAACCAGTCAATGTGTGATTTTTCCACACCAAATTATTAAGCTGTGTACACTCTATTGTTCCATAGTCTTAGAAGGTGTCTATATTGGCATGATGACATGCTTGCCTGTCTACACTGGCGGGGCGTTCTTATGCGGGAACACTGACTTTCTAATGTGTGAAATCAGTGCTTCTTGCGCAAGAACTATGATGCTCCTGCTTAGGATTAAGTCCTCTTGTGCAACTGTTCTTGCCCAAGAGGCCAGTGTAGACAGGCAACATGAATTTCTTGTGCAAGAAAGCCCGATGGCTAAAATGGCCATCGGAGCTTTCTTGTGCAAGAGAGCATCTACACTGGCGCTAATGCTCTTGTGCAGAAGCACATCTCTTGTGCAAAGGCACATGCCAGTGTAGATGCTCTCTTCTGGAAGAGTTTTTGCACAAGAACTCTTCCGCAAAAGAGTTCTTGCACAAGATCATGCCAGTGTAGACATAGCCCTACTGTTTCATGTCCTATGTTTTACACACTTATTTAGCAGTCTTCTGTCAAGTGAACCTATGAAAGAATGAGAGCAATATACCCTTTATTAAACCTAGTGTAACACTAACTCAGTAAAGATGAATATTTCTGTACATTCACAAACTCACTAAGTAACAGGTTAGAAACGGAAACTTAATTAAAAGATTGTTTCTTTGCCCCTCAAATTATGCATCTTAATGAGCCATGAATAATGATCTGATTACATTGTCCATTTCATGTTGTGGGCCACATTCATGTGGTACACCACTTAAACCTGATTTATCATCATCCCCCAAAGCAATCATAATTTTTGGTTAAATGAAAAGATAATGTTGAGTAGTACACACAAAGGAGGTGTGATGAAAATGAAGATATTTTAGTGTGAAGGATGAAGCTAATTACTGGTCTTGCACTTTGCATTTGTTTCTTTCCTTCTTTCCTCTGTAGTCATTCTCCCTCAAACTTTCCATTTTTGTTATTGCTGGGGCATTGATAACAGTGATGGAAGTGCTAGATATAACACACCAATTTTTTTAATTTGTATTCTGCACCTCTGCTCAATTTGAATCTTTTCATGGTTTTTAAAATACTGGGAGCTAACTGCTAGTTAGCATGTTGTTTGTGTTAGTGTGAAGCCTCCCTAGTTGTAGAAATAGGGAGAAAGCAATAGGGAAAACAAATCACAAGGGCTGTGTCTAGACTGGCCACTTTGAATTTGCGCAAGAACACTGACGATCTAATGTAAGATTGTCAGTGTTCTTCTGCAAATACAATGACTCTCCCATTCGGGAAAAATCCCTCTTGCGCAAATGCTTTTGCGTAAGAGAGCCAGTGTAGACAGCTGAGAACCGTTTTGCGCAACAAAGCCCTCATGGCAAAAATGGCAATCGGGGCTTACTTGCACAAAACTGCATCTAGATTGGCATGGACGCTTTTCTGCAAAAAGTGTTTTTGCGCAAAAGTGTCTGTGCCAATCTAGACGCTCTTTTCCACAAATGCTTTTAACGGAAAAACTTTTCCGTTAAAAGCATTTGTGGAAAATCATGCCAGTCTAGACATAGCCAAAGTGCGAGAGTGAAATACTTTGCACAGATTAAGACACTGATTTTTAGCTCCTATTGTTCTGTACTTTCCAGACAATGTGCAGTTAAGTCTTGTTTCTGTTTTCTATTCCTTTAATTTTGGTGCTCGTCCGAAAATTGACTACATTTAAATTTATACATTAAAACAGTGATTTTCAATTTACAGTCATGGGCCACATATGCAACTCTGTGTTATGTGGGCCTAGTGATGTAAGTAGCTAGTTTACTATCCGCTAAGCAAAAGCTTATTGGATAATCGACTAGTCTCTTGACTACACAATTCTCCCGTCCCCCCCCCCCAGCCTCTGTCGGAGGCAGCAAGGGGGGAACAGAAGCCGGTTCTGGGGGGAGCCAGCTTAAAAGCCAATTCCTTCCAGCACCATCTCTGCGCAGGGCAGGGGGTAGACAAGACTGGGCGTGAGCCAGTAATTAGTTGATTGCCAGCTCACACCCAGTCCCAAATGCTATGCCTCTGCTTTTTAAACTTAAGAGCCAGCAGTTCTTAATACATTTAAAAATCAGAAGTGCAGTGGGGGGACCTGGTGCGAGCTGGGAATCAGCTGTCCCAGTTTGTGCTGGGTCCTCTCAGCTGTGCAGCAGCCTTTTAAATGTATTTAAAAGCCAGTAGTCTCTTAACACATTTAAAAGGCAGAACTGCAGTGGGGTTAGCTCCTGGGTCTGGGAGAAACTCCACTGTAGCTCCCAGGCTTATTGGCTAATTGACTAGTTGATGAGTTCATTAAATGAAATTGAATATCCCTGTGTGGGCCGTGTCTAAACAATATCTATAGTGCACGTATGATCCTGAGGATGTTACATAGGCTGATGCAGCTATTTGTTGATTGGGCCACAAGTAGCTTTCAAACTATTAGTTGAGAACCACTTCATGAAAGACATGAGACTTCATGCAGAATAAAGGGTGTATTTAAGTTCAGCTGGTTCCAAAAAACCCAAACTATGAAATTTGAAACCCTAGAGTAAGCTACAGCTAGCAGAAGGAATCACAGTTTAGGTCAGAGTTGGGCAAACTGCAGCCCGTGAGCCACATCTGGTCCATCAGATCTTTTACTCCAGCCCTTGTGTTCCTATCACAGAGTGGGGTTGGGAGCTTATGCCACTCTTGCACTCCAGCCAGCAAGAAGGGTGAGAGGCTTGTCCTGCTCCGTGTGCGCTATGGCTCTTTGCAGCTCCTGGAAGCAGGGGTAATCAGGGGGCTTGGCACGCAGCTCTTACCCCAAGTGACAGCTTTGCTACTTCCACTGAACAGAAACTGGGGGCAGTGGACCTATTGTCTGCGGACAGAGCAGTGCGCAGAGTCACCTAGCAGTATCTCCCCACAGGAACTGGGTGGAGAATATGCTACTGCTTTGCTTTCAGGAGCTGCTTGATGTAAGCACTACCTGGAACCTGTATTCTAGAGCTCTCCTGCACCCCAGTCTCCTGCCACACCCCTGCTCCCCCTCCTGCCCTTTAATCCCAGCCCAGAACACCCTGGCTGTGTCTAGACTGGCAAGTTTTTCCGCAAAATCATCTGCTTTTGCAGAAAAACTTGCCAGCTGTCTACACTGGCTGCTTGAATTTCCGCAAAAGCACTGACGATCTCACGTAAGATTGTCAGTGCTTTTGCGGAAATACTATGCTGCTCCCGTTCGGGCAAAAGTCTTTTTCCAAAAAACTTTTGCGCTAAAGGGCCAGTGTAGACAGCAGAGAGTTGTTTTCAGCAAAAAAGCCCCGATCGCAAAAATGGCGATCGGGGCTTTTTTGCGGAAAAGCGTGTCTAAATTGGCCACAGAAGCTTTTCCACAAAAAGTGCTTTTGCAGAAAAGCGTCCTGCCAATCTAGACGTGCTTTTCCGAAAATGCTTTTAACGGAAAACTTTTCTATTAAAAGCATTTCCGGAAAATCATGCCAGTCTAGACGTAGCCCCTGATGCATCCTAAACACCTCATCTGCAGGCCCACCACAGAGCCTTCACCCCCAGCCAGAGCCTTAGTCTTCCTGACACACACTCACCCCTGCACCAACACACACTCCACCCTCCTTCACTTTGAACTGTTTTCTGGCCCCAATCCAGAGTTCATACTCCAGCTGGAACTCTCCTTCCTGCATCCCAAATCCCAATTTTGTGAATATTCATGGCCTGCCATACAATTTCCATATGGAGATGCAGCTCTCAGGTCAAAAAGTTTGCCCACCCGTGATTTACATGCTTTTCTATTAGCTTCAGAAACTGTAGATATCTGGGCCATGGGCCAGTTTGCAAATTGTTATCTGAAGAAGTGGGTTTGCCACAAAAGCTCATGGTACTATTTATATATTTTGGTTAGTTTCTAAGGTGCTACAGGACCATTATTGTTTAAGGTGTATTTTTTCTTTTCAAGTACAGGTTGGACCTCCCTGATCTGGCACCCTCAAGACCTGATTGGTCCCAGATGAGGGATTTTTCCAGATCAGGGGAGGTCATTTCAGGCCCTTTGCTGCCAGCCCCCTTTCCTCCCCACTGGGCTTCCTGGCATCCCCCCCCCCCCCCCACAGCCCAGCTGAGTTGTGCGCCAGCTCCCTGATCCACCCCCCGCAGCCTGGATGAGCCAGGTGCCAGCTCCCGCCCCCTTCCCCCACAGTCCAGCTGAGCAGTGCACTGGTTCCCAGTCCCCCATCTCCTGTGCAACATGCTGATACTCTCTGATCCTGGACCATCCAAGATCATTCCAAACCACAGATGTTGCCAGACCAGAGAATCCCAGGTTTTAGATGTACAACCTGTAATTTGTGTTCAGTGATAGCTAATCTTTAAATGAGATTGTTTATCCATGGTGTGAGATAAGGAAATCCTGTAAATGCTTAATAACCATTTTTAAGGGGAAAATTACTTTTCCAGCTAATGTTAAAGTTGTAATTAGTTCTTTAGAGAGACAGTCAACTTTTGTAATAGACATTAGTACTACCTAAGAATATCTACTCGTTTAAAAAGTCGTTACATTAGAATAACATACAATAACATTGGACAAAAACTTAAGAACCTGTAAAACCAACAAAATAGATGATTGGGAGGGAAACTGTACATTAATTTTATTTCTACTATTGGTGTTAATATAATCTCCAAAATACACCTTGCTATTAAGGAGAGACCATTATGCATTGTAAATTGAGAGTAGGAGGAGTTGCTGGCTTCTCTTGCATCTTTCAGCAAGTCACTTGACTTTTGGGCCTTCATTTCTCCACCTAGGAAATGGGAATTCTGATACCCTGCTTTTGTAAAGTGTTTTGTGGTGTAGAAATAAGTGTTACATGACAGCTAAGTAGTATTCATATTTTTTATTACAGACAAGCTGATGGTCGGAAGGTCTTGCGGTCAAGTATAAGAGAATTCCTGTGTAGTGAAGCCATGTTTCATCTAGGAATACCTACAACAAGGGCTGGAACATGTGTAACATCTGATTCAAAAGTTGTACGGGATGTATTCTATGATGGAAATCCAAAAAATGAAAGATGCACAATTGTCTTGAGAATAGCTTCCACTTTTATAAGGTAAAAAGAAGCCTGTTTTCAATTTTTCTCATGTTAAAAAAACTACAGCATTCTGTTTTGAAACACATTGCTATGTCTAGACTGGCATGATTTTCCACAAATGCTTTTAACGGAAAAGTTTTTCCGTTAAAAGCATTTGTGGAAAAGAGCATCTAGATTGGCACAGACTAGTTTTGCGCAAGAAAGCCCCGATCGCCATTTTCGCCATTGGGGCTTTTTTGCGCAAAACAGTTTTTAGCTGTTTACACTGACCCTCTTGCGCAAAAACATTTCCGAAAAAGGGCTTTTGCCTGAAAGGGAACGTCAAAGCATTTGCGCAAGAAGGCTGATTTCGGACAGTAGAACGTCAGTGCTTTTGTGCAAAATCAAGTGGCCAGTGTAGACAGCTGGCAAGTTTTTGCGCAAAAGCCTGTGCTTTTGCAGAAAAACTTACCAGTCTAGACGCAGCCATTGTGTTTCTAACAAAACCATCTATGATTCTCATTGTAAGATTTTAGCTGTTCTGTGCTAGACTAGTGGAATTCTGTGTCGATGGGATGCACTAGCATATTTGCACACTGCCAGATAAACATTCATTAGTAAATGAAACAACCAAATGTTAGGCAAAAAAAGATTGAGTGTGTGTTATGCCAAGTGGAATTTTTTAAACTTCATACATTTAAAAAAAATCATTTCACTTAGCAAATGAAACCCTTCCTTCTGACACTCCTAATGCTGGGTGGCTATTATGTGGGTGAAGACTTTTAAAAACCAATTAGAGAAGAGTTTTGGGATAAGAAATAAAATTGTCAGAATCTAGATCTTGATGTATATGACTGTATTAGAGATGCAATGTAGGCCCCATTTGAAACCACATGAATCTATGGAAGATCTTTGGTACTTTGCAAAATTACGTTTCTAACGAAAGGCTGAGGAATAGGAAATACATAAAGCTTATGAAATGTCTTGTATAGCAACAATAACTTTTTTGCAAGATGTCTTTCATTTGTTGTATAAGCAGTATACATAAAATACGTTCATCATAGAATCATTGTCTTCACTGAATATTTTAAAGATGCTTTTAAAAATTAGTTGTCAATACTTGCTAGGATAAGTGCTTACTGCCCCTGTGGGTGCTCCATACCTGGTGGACCCACAGGAAAGATCAGCTGATATTCAGCATCTACATGCAGCCATGCTCCCAATCTGCCTCCCTCACCCCAGTGCCTGCTGTCTGGGGGGGGAGGGAAGGGAAGGAAGAGAGAGGGAGAGGGTTGTGGGAGGAGGAGGTTGAGACCAATGGGGGAAGTGATGTGCGGGTGGGATCGGGGAGGAGGGTTGAGCATCTCCCCTTAGCTAGTGAAAAAGTGAGCAGCAATGTTCATTAGGGCCCGAATTTGTCTGATGGCAGTACATGGATGCACACTTTTGCTCTGTGGAGCTTCATTGGAGCTTTGATTCTCTCTGTCAATTGCAGGACTGAGGCCTAAATTAAGGAGATTGTAATAAGATAACATTTCTAAATGTAGTTTGTTTTTGTTGTAATATAAGTGTCTTAATTATTTTTAAATAGATTTGGATCCTTTGAGATTTTTAAACCTACAGATGAATACACAGGACGCAAAGGTCCCAGTGTTAACCGAAATGATATTCGAATACAAATGCTTAATTATGTGATCAGCACTTTCTATCCAGAAATCCAGCAGGCTTACTCTGACAACAGCGTTCAGAGGAATGCTGCTTTCTTCAGAGAGGTATGTGGCTGATAATTCTTTCCTTTCAGCGTACTTGTTAGAAGTAAAATATAAAAACTTTATCTTGTGAGGAATATGGGATGAATTAACTTTTTATGAATATTTTTCCTTTGCGGCTTTTTGGTTAAACTGTTTCTTGTTTTTGGAGGGAACTCTCCCGATGAAACTGCATATTGAAATGCGCGCAAGACAGAAATTAACCACCTCACCAGCAAATCAAGTGTCCTGTGGCTTTCGAAGAGTTGTACAAGACTACTCATAATACATGGAATGCATCAGAATGTTAGGAGTTTTGGACACTAATTGGCTGATGATGATGTAATGATTTAAAATATTTAAAAGTCTCTTTTCATTTTGTAATATGAAAGGGAAAAAGTGGATGTTGACTGTGGAACAGCAGTTCCCAACTGTCGATCCATGGGCTTGTGGCGGATTGCGAACACCTGCCTGCTGGGCTGCAGCACACTGCCAGGCCATGCCCCCAGCTGCTAATAAGCTCTGCCTGCTGGGGAGCTCCATTTCTTTTAAGGTGCACGCCTGCGTGCACACAGAAAATTCTTCTCCCACCCTCAGCGAGTGGTGCTGCAGGCAGCCAGCTGTGCTGCGGCTGAAACTGGGCTGCAGTGAGGCTCTTCCTGCTGGCGCAGCTTCACTGGCCCTGGTTTCTGCTCCGCAGCAGGCACACAGCCTCGGGCTGCCCCATAGGCCACATCTGGAGCCGGGCCATGGTGAGGCTGTCCCTGCTGGGGCAGCTTTATGGGCCCTGGTTCCTGCTCCGCAGCAGCCGCACCAGCTGCGTGGCGGGTGGCTGCTTCGTGAGCAGGCATGCTCCAGGGGTGGCAGGCCATGTCGCAGAGCAGGGCAGCCTTGCCATCTGGCTTAGATCCCCTCGCGGGGTGGCCGGAGCAGAGCAGGGGCCACCACTATCCAGGCGACTGGGGTGGGATGAGGGGACAAGGTGGGAGTCAGGGCTCTGCCACTTTCAGCCCAGCCTCTCTCCAGCTTGGCCCCCCCCTTTCTTGTCTTTTTCTCTTCTTCCTTGTAGCCGCAGCCCCGCTTCTCCTGCCCTTTGCCTCTCTCCTTGGACTTGCAGGCTCCAGCTCCATTGCCGTTAAAAAAAACATTTGGCTTAAAGTTTTGCTTTCCTTTTTTAAAACAATCTCGAAGCTAAAACTGTGGTTGGCTCCCGGCAGAGGGGGCTTTTCCTTTCATCCCACCTTCTTTGCAGAGTTGCTCAATCATTTTTTGTGGCAAAAATGTTTGCAATGTTTCTTGACCTTAACATCAAAGCTGGAAAATATGAATGTGCAGAATGTGTCAGCATTGTCACACCTGTTAAGTACCTCCTCTTTAATTCTGGTGCAATTGAGGCAAAAGGTTTGGATAGGAGAATACTCTTTAATAAAAAGTGTTAGTAACTATTTTATTGGTTTAAAGTGTGTGTGTGTGTGTGTGAGTTTTTCAAATTCTTGTTAACCATCATGTTCCCCTTTCTTTGATTTGCCTTATATACTGTAGGCTAGATACCTTTAAAAATACACACACGACTGCTTAAAATTAATTGCCATAAAGAATGTTTCAGTGATGGTCCACCAAAAGTTTGAGTGTGCTGGTCCACAGAATAAAAAAGATTGAGAACCTCTGCCATGGAAGACTGTAAATTCAAAGTTCATAATTTAAATGCTTTCAGTTATGGTTTCCTCAGTAATCATTACTTCAGCTGTTAAAACATATATAGCATTGGTATACCTTAACAGAAATGTGATGTAGCTGAGCTAAAGTTGTTGTGAAAATTAAATCCTTATATTTCCTGACTACTGTGAGCAACAAAATAATTTTATTTTAGGATGTTTGTAAATGCTACAAACAGCACTGTATTCTGCCATGGTCCCTCACAATTAAAAAAACACTACTGGAGTTAATCATTGATTCTTGTCAAAAGACAGTTCAGTTTACTTTTCTTTATCATTATGGGGGCTTTTGTTTTTAATAATCTGTATCTCTGTGCTTTACTTTACTCCATGGTTCTATCTCATCTCTTTGGCATGAAGCCATAGTGCAATATGTGGCCAGTTGTACTTGTTTATAGCGTATTCCTAATCAGTTCTATGCACATTTAGCAGCTTGGAGTATCTTGTGGCATATGGCTTTTCACTGTCCTGAGCACCATGGAAACAATATAAAGTATTTTGCTTGAAAGCCCTGTAATGCATGCATGTAACAAGGGACCTGACAAATAGTGGAGAAGGGAATGTAGAAAGTTAAGGTTTCCAAAATTTTGGCATTCTAAACCCTTCTTTGTTTCTCCTAACTAGTTAAATTTTGATTAATCAGCTAATCGAGTAGTTGATGGAATTTCCATTGACAACTCAACTAGTCAATAAGGGGGGCACTTGCTATCCGACTGTACCTCTCCCTTTGAAATGTACAAGAGCCAGGTGCGGCTCCTGTATATTTCAAAGGGGGAGAGGGGAGCAAAGCAGTCCCCACTGGCACTAGTTCCCCTCTGCCTCTTCCTTTGAAATGTGCAAGAGCCACACGTGGGGATTGTTTCAATCCCCGCTTGCGCTGTTTCCCCACTGCCCTGCCTCCCCTGCTCCCTGTGGAGATGGTGACGGAGGCAGCAAGGTGGGGGGAGTGATTAGTCAAATAAGCATTTGCTTATTGGGTAGTCAACTAGTTGCTGACATCCCTACTTGTAACTTTTTGGAACCTTGTTCCCTCAGGCTGAAATTCTTTAGATTTCATCTCTGCCCCGGTTGGTTGATTTTAATGAAAGTTTAAGCAAAGACAGTTCTACGGTTTTTGAGAATGAGGTTAGCGTAAAATGGCTATTCTGTTATAAAATTACTTTTGATACCTTAAACTGCTTTAGAAGGAAGGATAGGAAGTTTGAAATTTGACAAGCTGATGGCTGTATCAGAAGAGAAGTTAGTATTCTGGTGCAAGTAGGTTTTGATTTGACCTGGCTTTGAGAGTTTGAAAATCATAATTCATGTTGTGATTTTTGTAATAGTAGTTCAGTAATATAATTACAAATTATATTTATTTTAAAAGTTAAAGTAACTTAGTTTTCATAGAACAGACTTATAGGGAGGGGGACAGAGGATCTGCATGCTGCGCTTGCCTGGAAGCACTGCTGCTGCAGCTCCAATTATCTGGTTTCTGGCCAATAGGACCTGCAAGAATTGTGCTGGGGTGTGGGAGCAGTGCACAGAGATCCCACTACCCCTCCCTCCAAGAGGCACTCCACTTGGGACCCGTACTGTTCAATATCTTCATCAACGATGTAGATATTGTGATAGAGAGTACGCTTATTAAGTTTGCAGATGATACCAAACTGGGTGGGGTTGCAACTTCTTTGGAGGATAGGGACATAATTCAAAATGACCTTAGCAAGTTAGAGAAATGGTCAGAGGTAAACAGGATGAGGTTTAATAAAGAGAAATGCAAAGTGCTCCACTTAGGAAGGAACAATCAGTTCCATACATACAAGATGGGAAGCGACTGTCTAGGAAGGAGCATGGCGGAAAGGGATCTAGGGGTCGTAGTGGACCACAAGTTGAATATGAGTCAACAGTGTGATGCTGTTGCAAAAAAAGCAAATATGATTCTAGGTTGTATCAACAGGTGTGTTGTAAGCAAAACTCGTGAAGTCATTCTGCCGCTCTACTCTGCACTAAGTTAGGCCTCAGCTGGAGTACTGTGTCCAGTTCTGGGCGCCACATTTCAAGAAAGATGTGGAGAAATTGGAAAGGGTACAGAGAAGAGTGACAAGAATGATTAAAGGTTTATAGAGAACATGACCTATGAAGCCAGGCTTCATGAACTGGGCTTGTTTAGTTTGGAAAAAAGAAGATTAAGGGGGGACATGATAGCGGTTTTCAAATATCTAAAAGGGTGTCACAAGGAGGAAGGAGAAAATTTGTTCCTCTTGGTTTCTGTGGACAGGACAAGGAGTAATGGGCTTAAAGTGCAGCAGGGGAGGTTTAGATTGGACATTAGGAAAAAATTCCTAACTGTCAGGGTGGTCAAATATTGGAATAAATTGCCAAGGGAGGTGGTGGAATCTCCCTCTCTGGAGATATTTAAGAGCAGGTTAGATAGACATCTGTCAGGGATGGTGTAGACGGAGCTTGGTCCTGCCTTGAGGGCGGGGGACTGGACTCGATGACCTCTTGAGGTCCCTTCCAGTCCTATGATTCTATGATAAAGGAGCCAGCTGCTTTGAGTGACATGTGGGGGCTGTGGCAGACAGTGGGGCTGCCTGAGTCTCCTGCTATGTCATGGCAGGCCAGATCCAGATGTTTGTGTGCTGGATCTGGCCTGCAGGATTTGTTTTTTTTTACCCACCCACCCCGTCTTTAGTTTCATCTTGCATTTTTTTAGCTTAATGAATTTTTTGTTTATACATCCTGAGAGTCAGATCTTGCTGCTATTGAAGTCAGTAGGAATTTTATTTATATTTCAGTAGGCGCAGATCCTTTATTTGGGAGAGCTGCTGCTAGAATGTTGTTGCTAAAACTTGGAATAAATTGCTGTTTGCTTCTGGGGAGATAACTATGGGTATGTCTACACTACCCCGCTAGTTCGAACTAGCGGGGTAGTGTAGACATACCCTAAGTTAGTTGAGCAGGATGCCATGCTTCAGTTGAAATAGGCTTTTGTTCCCTGAATTTCAAGTCCTACAGTGTAATGCAGTAGTGGTTTGCAAAATCACACTGTTTAGGTTAACATCACCCTTGAAACATATAGAAATGTCTAAGTCATAATTAGAGTTGAAGTCTTTTGTTTTTTAGGTAACAAAGCGGACAGCAAGGTTGGTTGCTGACTGGCAGTGTGTTGGATTTTGCCATGGAGTGCTCAATACAGATAACATGAGCATAGTAGGACTTACTATTGACTACGGCCCTTTTGGGTTTATGGACAGGTCAGTATAGTTTAATTACCTGAAATGTAGAAATGTGTGTTTGCTGTGCAACGTAATCTTTGTGCTTTTCCTGATTGCTTTCATTCTTTCTCAACATCCTATATTATAAAGTGTAATAAATCCACTTACTTGTGACGAGTCCAATTAAGTTATCCCTAATTGTTTGTATTCTTTAGCATAATCATTTCTAACCTTCTGTAGCAGTCACATTTGTATATGTATAACGTGTTCATTTTCTAGCATTGCTCTTCTCTTTATTTGAAAGAACTTGGGGTTTTACTTGAAGGAAGGAGAATGCAAGCACATGTTTAGATTAATAGTTTTGGGAACATATCACAACAAAAAGCATTTTTTCTTCTTGCACTTTCTTGTTTCCTAGAGATCTAACACAAAAGCTCATTAACTAGCAGAAGACTGCTAACCATTTCTTCTCATCTGTAGATATGACCCTGATCACATTTGCAATGGTTCAGATAAAACAGGGCGCTATGCTTATAACAAACAGCCAGAGATCTGCAAGTGGAATCTAGGGAAGCTTGCCGAAGTTTTAGTCCCAGAACTGCCCTTGGAGATCAGTGAACTCATTCTCAAAGAGGAGTGTAATGCAGAATTTGAGAGGCATTATTTGCAGAAGATGAGGAAGAAGCTAGGTCTCATTCATTTGGAGTTAGAAGAGGATGATAAACTGGTATCTGAACTTCTAGAAACTATGCATATCACAGGTTAGTGATGAAAACAGGACATATTTTTGTTAGAAAAATAGCTAAGAGAATTATGTTCCACTTAATTATTAATTAAAATTAAGTTAATCTTGCTTCAGAAAGTTGAATATATCTGGTAGAAACAAATTACGATGCAAACTTCTAAGTTGAAGTTAAGTTAGACTGTCTTATCTCTAAACAATAAAATCTTGTGTCCAGGTGGAGATTTCACAAATACTTTCCGTTTGCTGAGCTCTTTCTCGGTAGATTCAGATCCTCTAAAGTTGGAAGATTTCCTTGAAAAGATTGCCACACAGTGTTCTTCCATGGAAGAATTGAAAGTTGCTTTCAGACCTCAGATGGATCCAAGGTACAACAAAAGTAAACAATGACAATTTTGATCCTTGTTTTCAGGCATACTATCAATTTATAGCTGGTATTTTTGTATGCTTTTTAATGTTTAAGTGAGCTTAGTGATCTTTAAAGTTCAAATATAAAATCAACTGCAGTGCGAGTTTTCCCTGTGTTGCCCTATTAGAACATTTTAACCATGCCCTGAGAGATTAGTTGTCTTTTTTCACACTTGGACTTCTCTGCTGAGTAAGCGAGTAATAAGTGTCAGAGTTGGTGATTTTGTAATTATGACTGCTGACAAGTTAAGAGGTAAACGGTATTTTTCAGTCCCTTACATTGTCTGCTAAATACAATAAAAATATATATTAGATGATCTGCAAACTGATACAAATCCTCAGAACCATCCAGTTTCCATCTTTATGGACAAGTTCACTGGTACACTCCCAACTTCTCTGCACCACTCAGCAATGCAGAGCAGGTCTAAACCTGGCTCAGGTGCCCAGGTTACCTCAGGAATACACTTCTATATATTTTTCTAGGATCTATTAATAGTTTCTCATTACCCTTTTCTCAGAATCATTTGTGTGACTAAAAAGTGTCTCTAAGTTCTTTGTGGAGTGGTAGAAATGTTCACATATTTTTTATGTCACACCAACATGCTGGTGGTTGTTTATCACCTTGGAGCAGCTGATGGGCAACTGAGTTCCAGCCAGTGTTGTGGTAAATTGAAAAAGGAGGAAATTAATACTTAAGAAGCCAGTAGATATTACTAGATTATGATTTTAAGGTAGATCAAATCTGGAGCCTAAACACAAATCTTATAAGTATTATATCAGCTGATTATACATAACTCAGTTCTTTTGGGATACTCTAGACAGACTTTGTATAGTGGAGCAGGAGAAGTAATGAATAAATCACAGTAGCATGAAAGCAAAACTTTTTAATGCAGTACTGTACTAAACTGAGTACAGTAACTGTTATATAACAGCACTTCAGTCACGGCTGTATTAGGCATATGTAGATCAAAATTGGAGGTTTTACCTAGACTGCACACTCAGAATTTACATAGATGGTAGGCAACCTGTAGCCCATTGGGATTTTATGTGTGTCCCGTGAGACATTTTGTTTACGGTTTCTAGATTAGACTGGTTTTCATCCGCATGTTTTTTTTCCTCAGTATTGCTAATGTGACACACACAAAGCAGAGGCACATGAAGTGAGGTGTGAGCTGATTTCACACAGGATTGACTGTAACAAAAAATAGGACTATGTAGCACTTTAAACACTAACAAGATGGTTTATTAGGTGAAGAGCTGGCCCACGAAAGCTCATCACCTAATAAACCATCTTGTTAGTCTTTAAAGTGCTACATAGTCCTGTTTTTTGTTTCAGCTAGACTAGATTAACACGGCTATATCTCTATTACTATTCAGCGTTAACTGAGAGAGCCATGTGCTCTCTCCGCCTCCAGTCAAAGCACTGCTACAGTTCAACTGGCACACCTTTCAAATTCTAGCTACCTAACCACAGTTAACAAAACTACTCTATCCTGGGAGACAGTATTGTTAAAGTAGTTTTGTGGCACACTGAGATGGAGGGCCACTCATGTGACCCACTTTCTAACCCAGGGTGACCATTATTGACTTACATTGATGTAGCATACCAAAGTACAGTATTACAAAAACAAATAGATGTTTACTTAAACTGAGAGAGGGAGAAGGCAGGAGAACAAGTGATAAAACTGTTGGACAGCTCATACAAATGCAACCCAACAGTATACAGCTTTTAGAAACCTATTAAAAATCACACCAAAATAACTTAGCAGTAGTTATTAGCATAAGAACATAAGGCCAGCCATACTGGGTCAGACCAAACATCCACCTTGCCTACTAGACTGTCTGCCAATAGTGGCCAATACCAGATGCTCCAGAGGAAGGGAACACAACAGGTAATAATATATGGAGATATAACTATCTCATAGAGCTGGAAGGGACCTTGGGAGGTCATCAAGTCCAGTCCCCTGCCCCCACAGCAGGACCATGTACCATCCCGGACATATTTGCCCCATCCCTAAATGGCCCCTTCAAGGATTGAACTCTCAACCCTGGGTTTAGCAGGCCAATGCTCAAACCACTGAGTTATCCCTCCTCCAATCCTCACATGATCTCTCTCCTATCACCCATTTGCAGATAAACAGAGGCTCGGGACACCATTTTTACCGATCCTGGGTAATAGCCATTTATGGACCTAACCTCCATTAATAGCTCTTTTTTGAATCCTGTTAAAGTCCTAGTCTTCAGCACATCCTCTGGCAAGGAGTTCCACAGGTTGACTGTGTGCTGAGTGAAGAAGAACTTCCTTTTGTTTGTTTTGAACCTGCTGCCTACTAATTTTATTTGGTGACCACCTAGTTTCTTATATTGTGGGAATAAGTAACTTTTCTTTATTCTCTTTTTCCACACCAGTCACGATTTTTATTAGACCGCTATCAGATTGCCCCTTAGTCTCCTCTTTTCTAAGCTAAAAAGTCCAAGTCTTTTTAATCTCTCTTTGTATGGGACCTGTTCCAAACCTCTAATCATTTTTGTTGCTCTTTTCTGAACCTTTTCCAATGCCAATATATCTTGTTTTGAGATGAGGTAACCACATCTGTACGCAGTATTCAAGATGTTGGCGTACCATGGTTTTATATAAAGGCAATAAGATATTCTCTGTCTTATTCTCTATCCCTTTTTAAATGATTCCTAACATTCTATTTGCTTTTTTGACTGCCGCTGCACATTGAGGATATGTTTTCAGAGTGATCCACAATGATTCCAAGATCTTTCTCTTGAGTAGTTGTAGCTAAATTAGTCCCCATCATATTGTATGTAGAATTGGGATTATTTTTTCCAATTTTACATTTATCAGCATTAAATTTCATTTCCCATTTTGTTGCCCAATCACTTTTGATGTGTTTTTTATTAGGTCTCTAAAAACTGCATATTGTTGGAGCTGTTACTGTTAGTGTGAGCTGTATAGCAGTTTTATCACTTGTTCACCTGCCTTCTCCCTCTCTTAGTTTTAGTAACTTCTGTCTTCTAATAAATAAGTTATTTTAAAACCATTGGGAAATTACTGCACTTTTGCATAATATATTATAGTCTCTATTGGGGGATACTGGGTATTAAGCTTGGTTGATAAAGAAACAAGGTTACTTTACTTACTTGCTAGCCTGGCTATAGAAAGCCAGACCTTGCCTGTTAGTTTAATGTCTGATATAATTTTCCTCTTCCCTGCAGACAACTTTCCATGATGCTAATGCTGGCTCAGTCTAATCCTCAACTGTTTGCATTAATTGGAACAAAAGCAAATATAAATAAAGAATTAGAACGCATAGAGCAGTATTCTAAACTGCAGCAATTAACAGCAGCTGACTTGCTGGGTAGAAATAAAAGACACTGGAAAGAATGGCTGCAGAAGTACAGGTGATCTTATTAAATATTGCCTGCAATATATTTGTGCTGTCATATCTACAGAAGAACCTCAGCTACATGAAGATCTTAAGAATGGAAGCTGTAACTCTGAATAAGACATTATAGCAGGGATAGGCAAAATATGGCCCATGGGCTGGATCAGGCCTGCCAAAGCTTTGTATCTGGACTGCCAGTGTCCTGCCTGCTGCACTCTGCACACTGCTCAAAGCAGCCAGCTGCAGGGCCTAACCTGCTTGTTTCTGCAGGGCGTGCACCTCCAGGACAATCCTCGCAGTTGAGCCATGCCATTCTGGGTGGGGAAGCGGGTAGGTAGGAAACCACATAGCAAATAGATGGGCGTGGGGACAGGCAGCCCAGGTGAGCCTACTTTTAATCAGCAGTACATGTACAGTATTTATTGGGTTGGTTTTTTGTCTCTGCTGCTGCCTGATTGGTTATGGTTCCACATCCTGTCCAGTTGATTGGTCGGTCCATAACTGGTTTTCAGATCTTTGGGGTTCTGTTGTAGAGTTATATTGCTCTGTACAACTAGAAGACAGCATGACCCCAGTCTGAAAAGCCGTCCAACGTAGAATAGATATGTGATGCCAAAAGAAGCAGAATATGAATGTTACAAAAGTTAGAATAAAACACCCACATGCTCAATATTTTCCTTAGAAATTTCATAAGTTAATTAGTATTAAATCCGCTTTGGTGCATTGGTACTTGTACATTCAGACATTTGGATGTAATCAGGTATTTGACTTCGTTAATTCTACCTAAACTTGATTGCATTTGTTTGGATCATTGTCAACATATTCCCAAAACTTAACTTACAACTGTTAAGAGTAGCTTGCACATCTAACATTTCTTGTCCTGAGTTAAAAATCCACACAATAATAGATAAAGCCAATGAAAATAGTACTTACTGATTTATCATATTTAAATTAGAAGAGCATGTGGGCAAGATATAAGGTAAAACAAATCAATGGGGTCCACATTCTCTTCATCACTAAAGCTACTTGGTGCTTCATAGAAGAATCAACAGTCTCTGGAGATTCTCAAGAGAGAAATCCTCCTGTGTAGATGGGGGGTCCAGAGTTAGTGGGATTGGTATAGTGTTGTAATGTATTACACCACCAGTGTAAGTTAGGGCAGATGGAGTACTGCTTTAGTTTGCGTTGGCAGTCACTGCTGGCTCTCTGCAATTATCCCCCTTCACTATATTTGAGAATTGTAGCAGGAGTAAATACCAGTCATAGAACTGATTCTTGACTGTATTCCATTTCTCTCTCATTGTAACCATGCATGGAACTTAAATACAGAATAAAAGTGCATAGAAAAAAGCTTGAGAGTTTGTTCTCAAAGTGCAGGAACATTCATATGATGACCAGTGCAGCTTGTTTTATCTGTTAAGGCTTCAAATAAGACGTGATATTTTCAAAAGTGTGAAGCCTTCATAGGAAATGTGTATGCTTGGCACATGCTGTATTTCAGCTTGCTGCATCTAATGGACTCTGAAACTGGTTCTTAGTTGAGGTGGGAAATAGAGTTTTTTGTAGATAAAGTTAGCGAATTGCTGAACTTTTCAAACCAATAGGGAGGATGATAGACCATGTTCTCATCTTAAAATTCCCATTGACGCTTGCTAATTCAGGAAAATGGGTCCACGTTTTAAAAACCGAATCTTGAACCAAACAAAAATCTTAATTTGTTTTTTCTTGCTTATTTTCAGAGTCCGATTACAAAAAGAGATAGAAAGTGTTAGTGATGCTGAGGTTTGGAATACCGAACGTGTGAAAATTATGAATTCAAACAATCCAAAATATATCTTGAGAAATTACATTGCTCAGAATGCCATTGAAGCAGCTGAAAATGGAGACTTCACGGAGGTACAATATTACTTTTTAACATTGCTATATGTGTGTGATATTTCAGGAAATCCTCTTATGGAATTTTACAAAACAGATTACATGTAGCATAACATGCGGCAAAAGTAAAAGAGGAAAAAATATAATATGAAGGGTCAGAAAATTCTTTTGAAGGATATAAACTTATTTGTTGTTACCCATACTGAGATCCATGCAGACTACACTAGATGATAAAATAATCACAGCTCTCCATTTTCAGTTTCATTTTGGCTATGTCTAGACTGGCCAGTTTTTCAGGAAAATCAACCACTTTTCTGGAAAAACTTGCCAGCTGTCTACAATGGCAACTTGAATTTCTGCAAAAGCACTGACGATCTCATGTAAGATTGTCAGTGTTCTTGCGGAAATACTATGCTGCTCCCGTTCGGGCAAAAGTCCTTTTGCGCAAAAGGGCCAGTATAGACACAGCCAAGATGAAATAACATGTGATAGATACACTGATATCACCTAAACTGAAAATGGAGAGCTGCGATTATTTTATCATCTTTTCGGCAAAAAAGCCCCGATCACGAAAATGGCGATCGGGGCTTTTTTGCGGAAAAGCGTGTCTAGATTGGCACGGACGCTTTTCCGCAAAAAGTGCTTTTGCGGAAAAGCGTCCGTGCCAATCTAGGCGCTCTGTTCCGAAAATGCTTTTAATGGAAAACTTTTCCGTTAAAAGCATTTCCAGAAAATCATGCCAGTCTAGACGTAGCCCTTGCATTTATGACTCTTCCTAGGCTGGTTATCCCTTAAATACTGTTTTTCAGATTCGTTGGAACCCATCAAAGTTTGTTTTTACTTTTTAAGTTTCTTATCTCAATCCTAGGTAAGAGAGGTTTTGAAACGCTTGGAAAATCCATTTGAAGAGATGGAAGGTCTCACTGAGGTACAGGAGGATCAAGAAGAAGAGGAATCAGTTGCAGCAGCTGCCACTTGTGCTCCATTAACCAGCAGGAGACTTCCATATAGCAGTAAACCTCCACTCTGGGCTTCAGAACTCTGTGTTACGTGATCTTCGTAACTGCCTTGTTTTATTTTTCACTGTAAACTGGAGAGACTGACCCTCCTCCTGTGGTGGAGAATCGAGCAAGGCAAAATCAAAGTGCTGTTAAGTCATTGAAACAGTTCATTTGGATGTATCCGCAACCGCACTTCAGCAGCAATGCTTATTTTGAAGCATTAGTGGCTCATAGGTTTAATAGACCAACAATAATCAACAGTCAGTGTACATTATTAGATTAACGTTTGGGGAACTGAACAATCTTTACTTCTCCCCACATTGTAATTAATGATGTCTTAGCTGTAGGCACACACTGATTTTTGAACATCCAAATGTAGCTGTTTTTATGTGAAGACAAAAATAACACATCAGAAATCTGATATATTTTTGACTGATGATGAATTAATAGTACTTATTCACAACACGTGTTTAATGTTTTTACTCTGCAGAGGTATTTGATCCTCTTTAATGGAGGACTAGGCTTATCATTGCTTACCTGAGCCTATGATTAATTTAACTGAAGAGTTCATTTCTTGTGAACCTTCATATTAAGTCATTTTTTATAGCATTTTTGCAGGCTGGGATGCTGGGAAGCAACTGAGTTGAGTATACTTTTTTTATAATATACACTATAGAAATCAGAACTGAAGGGGATTATACTTATTAGCACTTGGAACGCCTAGCAGAAAAATATTTTCAGCTTTAGCATGTTTGTGTATGATGCATAAGCACAAATATTTATTAAAATCTTGGATGGCAACTTGTAACTCAGTTGACTTGAAAAACATCACTTTGCCAATTTAGCTTGTTCCCTGTAAACTACAGAGTACTTAATGTAAGTGTTCATTTTCTATAATTTATGCTGGTGATGCAATCCCTTCTACATTGAACTGTCAGATATGTACTTGTTTACCATTATTCAGTGGACTTTTGTATTCATACTTTCTTCTTGTGTAATTAAGTCATCCATCCATCATCACGATCTCTGGAAATGCTAGACTGAAACCTGCCATTCTAGTACTCTTATATGGTAATATCTTGGTTGGCAGTGTCTGAGCATATACCAGTGATGCTCCTGTTTCCCCTCTTGACTTCATGTACTTTTGGTTCTTTATTTTGATGGATATTGATGGTATGTTTGAAATGAAAGGAAGAGTTATGAATGCCATATATTTATAAAAATTAATTATATATCTGCAGCATGAAACTGTTCCTTATTAATTAAAATAATATGTAAGGAGTCAGAAATAGATACTGATTGGTCATAGAAAACAAACAAAAAGAAGTATTTCTTCACACAACGCACAGTCAACCTGTGGAACTCTTTGCCCCAGGGGATGTAGTGAGGCGAAAACTGTAACAGGTTTAGAAAATAAATGCTTAAATTCATGGAGGCTAGGTCCTTCAGTGGCTGTTAGTATTGATAGGGATGGTATCCATAACCTGTTAGAAGTTGGAAATGGATGACCAGGGATGGATTACTTGATGATTACCCATTCTGTGTTCATTCCTTGTGGGGTACTTGGCAATGGCCACTGGGAAAAGACAGGATAGTGCGTTAAATCAGGGCTACTCAACTTTGGAAGCCCTGGGGGCCATGATGATACTGCACATGCTGAGGTCTGCAACTTAAGTGTGGTTGCATATACATGCAAATATATATGCAAATAGCTTTTCACACTGACAGGCATGAATACAAAGATTAAGGCAAGACTGCAGAATACACAGGCCCCATTTAAATCAGTTCTGCTGATTTTAATAAAATGCAATATTTTACCAAATTTCCACCCATATGACAGTACTTGTAATGTGCAATGACAGTCCAGGAATTTAACTACTAAAACACATATCAACAGAAGACCGATATATTGACTACTTTTTTGTTTTGGCTCCCACCTGCGGGCCACGTGTTGAGCCCCATGCAAACCCAAACCACATCCCACGGACCGCAAACAAATGGGCCGCATGTGGCCTGTGGGCCGCATGTTGAGTAGCCCTGCACTAGATGGACCTTTATTCTCAATCAGTATAGCTGTTCTTATGTATCACACATTGGAAAAATGTATTCCAAGACAATTCAGGCACCAGTCACCTTATTTCAGTTTTTTTAGTCCCGTTGAAAGCATTATTTTTTTAAATACATAAATATATAATATATTTTATATTTTTAAGCAGAGATCTGATTTAAGTTTTAAACTTGATTTGCATGTTTACCAGCAGGTACAAAGCAAAAGAAACTGAGCAAAGCTAAGCAGTGCTGTGGGAAAAAGAGATGGCCGTAATGTCAGCAGTGGGGATAAGTGGGGTACTCAGATAAAGCCTTAGTAGTAGATTATGTACCTTAAGCTTTTTCCATGTTTTAGTCAGCTCGGACTGTTTGGGCGTGTTCTCGATTTTAGGCACTGAAGTAATACTGAGTTTATATTTTTAACCATAAAGGGTTCATCCATACTGCAATCAAAGATTCATGGCACAGCTGCAGCCACCTGGGTCAGCTGTCTCAGATTTAGGCTGGAGCCTGTTTTGAGACTCATCCCCTCCTGGGGTGTCAAGAGCCCAGACTCCAGCCTGAGCCCAAATGCCTGCATTGCAGTTTTGAGCCCAAATGCCTGAGTCAGTTGACCTGCACTCAGAGGCATTGTCTATACTTACCTGGAGATCGAGCTTCCAGGGTTTGATTTAGTGGGTCTTGTAAGGACCCGCTAAATCAAATGCTGATGGCATTCCCATCAACCCCAGTGCTCAACTGAGTCATGAGGAGTAAAGGAAGTTGACAGGGAGTTTTCCCATTGACCTCTGACCACCAGATAAATTCAATTTAAGGTATGTCAACTCCAGCAACACTATTTTCATAGCTGGGGTTCTTTATCTTAAATCATATTTCTCCACCCGTGTAGACATGGCCTGAGACTTGGTCTTGTGGGGGTTTTTTATTGCAGTGTGGACATACCCAATCCATACATTGCATACCAGTAAATAGAACACTGAAAACTTCTGCCTTGTTCATAATTTTTTGGGGCAGGCTTACAAATTGTACTGAAACTGTTTCAGGCATAAAGTTTATAAAATGACTTAAGGATTTCATGACTTCTTCTGGACTCTGCAAAAATAAATAATTGAAGAATAATTTTGTGAGTTTTATTCATACTTCTAAGAGTATTTGTTGTAGATTTTGACTGCTGTACAGGGTTTGAGCTAACTTGTTTCTAAATAGTTACCCTTGGCCAGTATTCCAATTCCACTTAATTTTTTTGTCTTTGATATTGAGCAAAAAAATTAATGTTCCACATAATCAGTTTGTCATTGTGTCCCTTCCATGTTTCTAAGCAGCCCACACTTGTAGATAGTATGTGGTGTTGTTTACTTCTCATTAGAGTCCTACAAAAGCATGGATAGCCACTTTATATCTGCAGGTACCCATATCCTTAGATATTGATGCGGATATCTGTGGCTCATTTTTTAAGATAAAGTTGCGCATTCAAATTTTGTATCTACACAGCATTCTACTTCTCATTCTGCAGTTCATACAGGGAAACCACAATTTAAGGCCATAAGTTCAAAGATAAATTTTAAAATTACAACCAATGTGGTCTTAAATTCACATTAAAAGAAAAGTCTCTACAATGAGCAGTCACTGGTGGTTCAACTGATTGAAAGAGGTTGCTAGCAAATCTAAAACAGTCAAAATATTTACTCATTTGAAGAGTGTGTTCCTAGTGTCAGTCACACTGTTATATAGACTAAAATGTGTTGGAGTGGTCCCTCTGTGCTTTATAATATAAGGGTTAGCCATACTGCTTCCATTAGCAGAGCAAAAACTTTTAAATTAAACTTTATGAATTGCTGTACAAAGCTTCATCTTAGCATTACTTAGGGTAACTGTGGAACATTGGAAAAACCTTGATGACTTAAGTTTGCAAAAACAGTGGTCTGCCTTCAGTTGCTTCAGTTCTTTCTAAATCAGATCAACTATCACTACATATTACTTTTAGGCCAGATTCAGACCAAACAATAACTGTTAGACCAATGTGCTATGGTTTGTTCATGTGAACCTGTTTCAGTCTAAGTATGGCACAAATCCTTCCCCTTTGAACTAAATTATTCCAACAGGTGCAAGCATTCCGCAAGAGTGTTAAGATAAAGGTGGTAGTGGCACCTGGGTATAGCATGAAAAAATATCTCCAAAAAAGAATTAAATTTGAGTCCTTCAGTACTTGAATTTGGGTAGGCCATCTCCTAGTGGCACTGGGCTTGTGGTTAAGGCTGAACTGGAACCCAGGAGATTAGGTTCAGTGCAGCATTTTTAAAAGGTATTTGGTGCTTAACTATTTTGTTTTTTTTAAATCTGATACTAGTCTGGTTCTGCCACAGACTTTATGTATGACTTTGGGTGAAATAAAATTTCTCTGGGCCTCAGTTCCCTTCTGTAAAAGGGTTCATGATATTCAGAGAGGAGCTGCTGCTTCTTAGTATTTGCTGGGATGTTGTCCTTAGCTAGACAGATTTTATTGCCTTTGTTTGCTTTTCTCATAGCCCTGTAGTAAATAGTTTGACTTTGTACTGCACATCTTGATTAAAAAACTAGAATATAAAATTAATGTCATACATTAAATTAATTTAAATTAATTGGTAGATCTAGAAAAACCATACATGGGAAAGGCTTACTGAATGGGTCTGTTTCTAGTAGGGTCCCACAGCAATTGGTTCTTGACCATATGCTGTTTAACATTTTTATCAATGCCCTGGGAAGAAAGCATAAAACTATCACTGATAAAATTTGCAGGGTGAGTGGGATGAATGTTAAATAATGAAGAGAACAGGTCACTGATTTAGAGAAATCAGCATCATTTGGTAAACTGGGACCAAGCAAACAGTATTCATTTTAATACAGCTCAATGTAAATGTATGCATCTAGGAACAAAGAACGTCAGCCATGCCTTCAGAATTGTGAATGCTATCCTAGAAACCGGTAACTGAAAAAGATTTGGTGGTTCTTCTTCGAGTGGCCCTGTGGGTGCTCCACTCTAGGAGTTGGGTCTCGTCCTGGCGCTGCGGCTCGGAGAATTCTCATAGCTGTGCTTCGCCAGCCCGCGCGTGAGCGGCTCCTCCAAAGCGCCGTTCGCGCCTTTGATCAGCCGCGTGCGGGCTGGCAACTGTCAGTTCCTCTCAACCTCCTCAGGTTGCGGTCGGAGCTCCCTGTGTTCTCATATCTCTTCTCTTAGCAACGATCTTAGTTTTCTTCACTGTAATATAGTTAAAGTTAGTGTTAGTCGTGTTCCTGTTCTACTGTTTCTACTGATCTTCTGTTAAAAAAAAAAAAAGTTTCTCTTCAAATCAATTTCTTCAAGCATAGCGCTAAAAAACTGAAACTGACAAGGAGCGAAAGACAGAGATCAAGCAGGGTTGGCATCCAGCCACCCTCACCGGCTCCTAGCAATGCCGGGGTCTCCCGGTTTTAAAAAATGCTCAGTTTGCCGGGAAGCTATGCCAGTGGCTGATGGCCATGATGCTTGCATTAGGTGCCTGGGTGAATCACACGTCCCTCAAAAGTGCACCCACTGTTGCAAGCTCATATCCAGGGCCTGGAAGGAGCAGGAGATAAAGGTTCGAATTATGTCCTTTGGCAAGGTAGCCTGACCCGATGCCCCCCTCAGCCACTGCAAAAACCTCCATTTGTAAACGGGGAGCGGCTTCTCAGGGACCAGCGATTTCAAAGAGGGTGAAGCCGTCCCCAACGCGCTCCCTCCCCCCGGCACCCTCAAGAGCTTCGGCAGCCTCCAAAGTGACCCCCGCGGGGTCCCAACGCTCTACTGGCCCCAGCGACAGGGAATCGCAAATGCTGAGGGCTCGGGCTGCTTTGGTGCCGGCATTGGCTCCGGCTCTGCAACTGACAAGCGAATTGGCACCGGCTTCTGCTTCCCCGGCTTGCAGTACAGTACTAACGCTGCAACTGACAAGCCAGCCGGCACCGGTTTCAGCGGCACCGGTGGCGCCGCTTGTGACAGCACCTGCTTCAGGACCACTATCTTCAACGGCACTGGATTCAGGGGTGCAGGTCCTTGACACGGCACCATCAGCAGTTTTAGCAACGTCAGCACCGGGTATTCTGCTGGCACCGACAGCAGAGCAGCTGCAGCTGATCTCCCCAGCACCGCTCTGTTTTCACTCGGTGCAGAGTTCTCCAGTTGCCATGGAAACTGACAGTGCCTCAATGCTTAGGAAAGCACTGTCAAAAACTCACATAGGGGAGAAGTCTGCCTCCCCAGTTTTCTCGCCAGGACCATCTCCATCGCCACCAAGGCATACACAGTACCGTGACTATAGTGTCTCTCCGGTCCATGTCACATACAGACGGCGCAATTACAGAGACAGGATATCTAGAAGCGTGCCGGTCCTGCTCACGATCTTGCTCACCCAGTCGGTCATCTAGGTACGGGTCCTCTAGATGCTGTCCATGATGCGTCTATTACATGCAACACAGTAGTGCACGCTCGTCACGTCATTCTTCCCCATCACGTTCTGAGCGCTACTATGGGCACTATCATAGCTTGTACGATGATCGTCCCCACCATGGACATATGTTGTCATCGCATTGGGGATCTTCCTGCAACTGCCGATCACCAACTGAGCAATACTTACCTCAACAACTGCAACAGTTAAACTCTCCTCCTCCATCGATGAGTCCAACTATCCAAAAAGACCAGTCCGAGCCAGAAGAGGGACAGCTGTCTGAAGCAGAGGACCCCAAGCCAGAAACTTCTCCAGCGGACTGCACATTTTCATCACCAGATGAGGCAATATGCCCAGGTAAATTATCTCCACTTGACGACCTAAAACAATTCCAAGATCTGTTTAAATGAGTAGCAGGCATGCAGGAAATACAACTGGCAGATGTTCTGGTTAAAAAGCACCGCCTCTTAAAGAATCTCCATCCGCAACAGCGTGCAAGGATCGCCTTACCAATTGACGAAGCGATCATGGAAGTGGCGGATGAGATATGGCAGACGCCAACATCGGCTACTCCTATGAGTAGAAAGGCCGATAGGAAATACTTTGTGCCGGCAAAGGGGTTGGATTTTCTATTCAATCACCCTCAGCCTAATTCGTTAGTAGTTGACGCAACACAGAGAAGGACTAAAGCACCGCAGTACAAAAGTGCGCTCCCCGATAAAGACAATATAAAATTAGACATATTTGGTAGGAAGGTCTATTCTTCAGCCACACTCCTATTATGCATCGCAAACTACTTGGCCCATTTATCAAACCACAATTTTGATAATTATTCGAAACTAGCGGAGTTATTACATCATCTTCCAGACAGTAAGAAACCACTACTAAAGGCAATAGTACAGGAAGGATACGCAGCTTGTAGCACTGCATTGCAGATTGCAGCACTGCATTGCAGATTGCAATGGATATTGCCGACACAGTGGCGCGAGCCACGGCTATGGGTATCGCAATGAGGAGATTGTCATGGCTCTCATCTGCAGTAGCACCAAAGGAGCTACAAAGCAAAGTTAAGGATCAGCCTTTTGATAAGCTTAAGATTTTCGTAGCAAACACTGATCAAGTCCTCCATTCGGGCAAAGATTCTCGCACCACCCTACGTACACTGGGGATGTACACGCCTTCCTTTAAGCGTAGGCGCTATTACCCTTATCAGCGAAGATATGATTTTAATTTTCCCAGACAACAGACACGTATTTCAGAGAACCAGCTCCCTAGACAACATCCTCAGCCGAAACGGCCCCAACAAAATCGTTCAGCCAATCAATCTTCAGCCAAACAACAGATTTGACTTCTCCATCGAGGATGCAAGCACGCCTTCCATAGTCAACGCGGAAAATGAAACTCTTCATCTCTTTCACCATCAACTGAAATCATATCACCATCAGTGGTCCAACATCGCCACAGACAGATGGTTACTAGAGGTGGTACAGTCCGGCCTCTCTCTTCCCTTTTTCTCCATTCCCTCTCCCATCCCACCCACCACGTCCCTTTTCAGGGACCCCTCTCACGAGCAACGGCTGAGACAAGAAGTTCACCGCTTGCTCGTGATTGGGGCAATAGAGAGAGTACCCAAGCAGTTTTGGGGAAAAGGTTTTTGCTCCCGATATTTTCTCACACCAAAGAAGTCGGGAGGCTGGAGACCCATTTTAGACCTTCGAAAGTTAAATCGCCACCTTCGAAAACACCAGTTCAAGATGGTGACCTTAGCAACTATCATCCCATTGTTAAACAATGGAGGCTGGTTTGCAGTCCTTGACCTGCAGGACGCTTACTTCCACGTCGCTTTTCACGTGGCTCACAGATGTTTTCTTCAATTCCAATTGGGGAACGAACATTTTCAATACAGGGTTCTACCTTTCGGACTGGTGTGTGCCCCCAGGGTTTTCACCAAAACTGTAGCAGTAGTGGTGGCCCATTTACACAGGACGGGAATGACAGTATTCCCTTATTTAGACGATTGTCTTGTCAGGGGCACAACATATATGGAGGCATGTCATATGGTGCAGGCAGTATCCAACGAGTTTGCATCCCTGGGCCTTCTCAAATATAAAAAAGTCATCATTGATTCTGTCTCAAGATCTGGTTTTTATAGGTGCACAGCTCAACTCAACCGTGGCACGGGCATACCTACTGACAGAATGTTTTGTGGCAATCCAAGACCTTGTACATACCCTGACACATTCTCCGACAATTCCTACACACATCTGTTTACAACTGATGGGCCACATGGCAGCTTCCACCATTGTGGTGTGGAACGCAAAGTTAAGTTTTTGCTGCCTTCAGCATTGGTTAGCCACGATTTACAGTCCAGCAAAACACAGCGTTTACAGACCAGTGGTGGTACCACAACATGTACAAAAGTCCCTTCAGTGGTGGGCCAAACCGAGCAATCTTCTCATGGGCATCCCATTTCATCGCCCACAACCTACAAGGCAAATATCATTCCACCAGAGTGGTTTCCACTACTATGGCCTTCCTAAGGGGGGTTCCATTTCGTGACATTTGAAGGGCAGCGACATGGTCCTCTAATGTCACCTTTATGAAACATTATGGTATAGTTGAGCATCTTGCTTCGGACTCCTCGGTGGCTACGACAGTTCTTAATCGTAATCATAAATTTTAATTCCGGAGCACTCTGGACTCTTTGGGTACTGCTCTGGAGTCACCTAGAGTGGAGCACCCACGGGGCCACTCGAAGAAGAAAAAGAAGTTACTCACACTGTGAAGTAATGATTGCTTTTCAAGATGTGCCCTGTAGGTGCTCCACAACCCGCCATTCCTCCCTGCTCCGGATTTGTTTCTTCTCTCTTTCAGATGAGCAGGTGAGAGGAACTGATGGTTGCCAGCCCGCACATGGCTGATCAAAGGCGCGAATGGCGCTTTTGATCAGCCACGCATGCGCGGGCTGGCAGAGCACGACTATGAGAATTCTCCAAGCTGAGGCGCCGGGACAGGACCCGACACCTAGAGTGGAGCACCCACGGGGCACATCTCGAAGAATAATCGTTACTTCACAGGGTGAGTAACTTCTTTTTGCGGTAGATAAGCAACTGAATATGAGCACTCAGTGCACCTGCTGTAGCCAAGAGTTTAATGTGATCCTGGGATACTCTACTTCTAGTTAAAATTCCTTTGTGTTTGTAAGTCCACACAGCAGCGTTATTTTGGAATAACTGAGATTATTCCTAAATAACATAGTCCGTGTCTACACTACAAGCAGTTATTTCGACAATGTCAAAATACTGTCAAGCTGGAGGACTTCTGACTCCAACTCCTGTAACTCTAATTTTACGAGGAATAGGAAGTCGGAGGAAGAGTGCTCTGTCTTGGATTTCCTGCTGTGTAGACAGTTCCAAAAGCCAGAATAACCTATTTTGTCTTAAACTATGCAATTCACATAGCTGAAGTTGCAGAGCTTATTTTGGCTTTAATCCTGCAGTATGCATGCAGAGAAGTCACTTTCTTTTTTTGGCACTAGTGCAACCCCTGCTGGACTGCTGTGTCCATTTCTGGTGCTCATAATTCAAGAAGGATGTTGATATATTGGAGAGGGTTCAGTGAAGAAGCACAAGAATGATTTCAGAATTAGAAAACATAGAGAGATAGGCTTAAGAATCTTATTCTATTAAGCTTAATAAACCAAAGGTTAAGGGATGACTTGCTTAATCTATGCCACAGGTATCTAGATGAGGAACAAATATTTAATAATGATTTTGTCAGTCTACCAGAGAAACATATAACAATCTAGTGGCTGAAAGTTGGAAAATCAGACTGGAAAGAAGGCATACATTTGATAGTAAGGGTAACTATTTGTTGCAACAATTTACAAAGGGTCTCCATCACCATAGATTCTCTATCACAGAAAACATTTAAGATGGAGTGTTTTCTAAAACTTATGCTCTAGGATTTATTTTGTGGTAATTCTATAGCCTGTATAATACACAGGATCACAATCTCAACTCTGCTTTGATGTAGTTTTTGCCCTTGAATGGCTGTTCCACTGTTACATTCTCAAAAAAAATGCTCAAGAAAACAAAACTAAACTATCTACTACTACCAAAAAAGCCCCTTGGGGAAAGAATTTGGTTATTTTTCTCCAAATATTTTTCTCATTATTGTCTCTTCACAACATAGTACCTAATCCAACTCTCCCTGAAATTAGTAGGAATCTTTCCATTGGTTTCAGAGTAAAGTGGACAGAACCCACGGGAAAGTTCATACCACCCTTCTGAAGTTTTGTTAAAAAAGATTTGTATGGGTCAGGCAATTCTTTTTCTAATCGTCCCATCATTTCCCTTTGAAGTTGTTTGGCTGCCCTCTAGTGGAGGTATTTGTGCCAGGACATACAAAAATCAGAAAATTGCTGTTTTGTTATTTTCCTCTCCAAAGTATTGCTGTTTTGACTAGGTTTAGCTCCCCCTAAATTTAGCCAGTTATATAATAAATAACTCTACAGGTGTGAATTGTCCCTCCACTAAGGACAAAGTAATATGTATTTTCCAGACACAGATGTGAAACAGTCAGATACACACATTGCTGTAACTCAGGAGTAGGGAACCTACGGTCCAGGGCAGCTTGTCTGCATCTGGCCCCTGAGGAACAAGGCTCCCCTCCACCCCAGCATTTGAGAGCTCACGTTGGCACTCCAGCCTCCTTCCCCCTCCCCCTTGCGGGATCGGAGTACGCACAGTCTACTAGACTGGACCCATAGGCCTCGGTGTGCAAGGGGAATGTGGGGAGTGTCTTTCCGCTTCTCAGTTGGGGGCCATGGCATGTTCGTTGTAGTTCTGTTTTGGTTTTTTTGCTTCTCACCTGTGTGCATTCCATGACTGATTTTTCTGTGGGTCAGCAGCCCCTGACCGAAAAAAGGTTCCCCACTCCTGCCATAACTCAACACTGCAATCCTTTAATACTACATATAGGCTTGCTCCCACAAGGAACTGAGCAGCTTTAGCTCCTACTGTAGCCAACTTCACACTAGGGATTTTCTAACAAACGTTTGATATCACAGCTTAAGTAACAATGAAATACTAAATTTTTATATTTAAGTCCCCATGTTTTAGAAAGACCAGAAGTTGGTCATTCCACCAAACACTTCTGATGTTTCTCAACTGTGAAAGACTAAGCATATACACAGGCACATACACACATCTAAAGAGCACATATAGTGCCCACAAACATTCAGCACACGCTTGTAGGCTTCCTTAAGGACTTTCTACTGTACATGCACAATATAACACTAAAATACTTATAGAAATGTAGCCGTGTTAGTCTGGTGTAGCTGAAGCAAAATACAGGACTATGTAGCACTGTGGTCACCAACCAGTGGATCACGCTCTACCGGTAGATCTCAGGGGCTCTAAGAGTAGCTCTTGAGCTCTCTCTGAACAGCGCACCTGCGCAGTACTTTTACATTGATTTCCTCATTTGAGGAGCAGCTACTCACGGAGCAACACCACAGGTGAGTAGCTGCGAGGAATGGTGGGAGCTGGGAGGTCAGGAGGGCTGAAACACCCCAGCCAGCTGACTGTGGCTTTCAGCTAAAAGAGGCTGCCCCATGCTCCAGCTGATCGGCGGCTTCTCCTCTACGCCTGCCCACGTGGAGCTTGGTGCACTCTGGCTGAGCACCATGGCCAGCTGGCTGGGCAGCCACTTCTCTTCGCTCCCGCCCGGCTGCCCTGCGCTCAGCCCAGGGAGGCTGCGTCTAGCTCAAGCTGTGCTGGAGCAAGCTTCCTGGGCTGAGCGCAGGGCAGCCAGGCGGGAGGGAAGAGAAGTGGCTGCCCAGCCAGCTGGTCATGGCACTCAGCCAGAGTGCACCAAGCTCCACGTGGGCAGGCGCAGAGAGGAAGCCACCCAATCAGCTGGAGCGCAGTTCAGCCTCCTCCGGGCTGATGGCCACAGCCAGCTGGCCAGGCAGCTTCTTCTCTGCACCAGCCCACATGGAGCGTGGTGCACCCTGGCTGAGCACCACTTCCAAATGTTGGAAAGACCTTTTAAAAAAAGCAGCAGTATAAGTATTGGGGATAGCAAGTGATGGACAGGAGGAAAATAGAGAGGGCGGGGCTTCAAGGAAGGGGCGGAGCAGTAGATCTTGGCTTGGTCTGTCATTTAAAAAGTGATCTTGGGTGTAAAAAGGTTGGAGACCACTGATGTAGCACTTTAAAGACTAACAAGATGGTTTATTAGATGATGAGCTTTCGTGGGCCAGACCTACTTCCTCAGATCAAGTAGTGGAAGAAAATAGTCACAACCATATATACCAAAGGATACAATTTTAAAAAATGAACACATATGAAAAGGACAAATCAAATTTCAGAACAGAAGGGGGGGGGGAGGTGAATTGCTGTGGGCTAATGATATTAGAGGTGATAATTGGGGAAGCTATCTTTGCAATGTATCCTTTGTTTAAACTCAGATGTAGAGTGTAGAATTTTAGCATGAATGACAGTTCAGAGGATTCCCTTTCAAGTGCAGATTTGAAAGGTCTTTGTAGTAGGATGCAGGTAGTTAAGTCGTTGAGACAGTGTCCTTTCTGGTTGAAATGGCAATCAACTTTTTTTTTTTGTGATCCTGTCTAATATCTGTTTTGTGGGCATTGATCCTTTGGCGAAGTGTCTGAGACGTTTGTCCAATGTACATAGCAGTTTCAGCAACTGCTTTTGCGGAAAAACTTGCTAGTTTAGACGCAGCCCTTGAGTATATCTGCTCAGTTGGTGGAAAGAAAGAATGAATTTGGAATATTTATGAAAACCAGTAATTTATTTACTCACATGAGACAAAGCATTTATTTAAAACAAGTTTGTTTTAAGATATGCATAAAATGAGGTTGGTATGTAAAACAGATAACATAGTGAGGTTTAATTTCACTAAGACAACTAAAAGCTATAACTTTGTATATCCTCAAATCAGTGATTTTTAACCAGTACAACTAGAAATCTCATATACTTTATAAATGTTAAGTTGCAAAGATATCATATACAGGCAGTCCCCGAGTTACGCGGATCCCACTTCTGTCGGATCCGTACTTAGGAACGGGGCTTTTCTCGCCCCGGAGGTCGTGGGCGGCGGGACCAGGACGCCTGAATCAGGACGCTTGGGGCAGAGCAGCTGGGGTGCTGCCGGGTTGGTCCAGTAGCGCTGAGGAGACGCTTTTCTCGCTCTGGAGGACGCGGGCGGCGGGACTGCGGCACGTCTGGGCGGTCCCGCCGCCCATGTCCTCCGGGGCGAGAAAAGCCCCGTTCGTAAGTACGGATCCGACAGAAGTGGGATCCGCGTAACTCGGGGACTGCCTGTATATATCTTTGCAACTTAACATTTATAAAGTATATGAGATTTCTAGTTGTACTGGTTAAAAATCACTGATTTGAGGATATACAAAGTTATAGCTTTAAGTGTCTTAGTGAAATTAAACCTCACTATGTTATCCGTTTTACATACCAACCTCATTTTATGCATATCTTTAAACAAACTTGTTTTAAATAAATGCTTTGTCTCATGTGAGTGAATAAATTACTGGTTTTCATAAATATTCCAAATTCATTCTTTCTTTCCACCAACTGAGCAGATATACTCAAGGGCTGGGTCTAGACTGGCAAGTTTTTCCGCAAAAGCACTTGCTTTTGCGGAAAAACTTGCCAGCTGTCTACACTGGCCGCTTGAATTTCCGCAAGAACACTGACAATCTCATGTAAGATTGTCAGTGTTCTTGCAGAAATACGATGCTGCTCTCGTTCAGGCAAAAGCTTTTGCACAAGAGGGCCAGTGTAGACAACGCGGTATTGTTTTGTGCAAAAAAGCCCCGATGGCAAAAATGGCAACCGGGGCTTTCTTGCGCAAAACTGTGTCTAGATTGGCACGGACGCTTTTCCGCAAAAAGTGCTTTTGCGGAAAAGTGTCCATGCCCATCTAGACGCTCTTTTCCGCAAATGCTTTTAAGGGAAAAACTTTTCCGTTAAAAGCATTTGCGGAAAATCATGCCAGTCTAGACGTAGCCAAGATGTCTTATTTCAGCCATGTTATTCATTCTTTGGAAATAACAGGCTTATAGAAATAATTATAGAATATTAACTGTGGTTTAGACTGAGAATGTGTCACTTAAAAAAAAAAATCAGTGGACTAAATTTGGACATACTGAACATGCAGAAGTTTAAAAAGATATATTTTTGTTTATTTCACAAACGTATTTACATTGAACAATTTCACAATACTGAAAGGAAAATGTATACATTAACGGATTTACATATATCTGCCCTTTCCCAGGTTAACACTAAGCCTTGTTCTTTCCTGCATGGTAATGACAGGATCAGTATTCAATGGGGTGATAAATGATGGTTTGTACAGATTCGAAATGGCATCATTTTCTAAGTGCTGTGATTCCACTCTTCAGAGTTGTGTTGAATAATGGATTACTTCTTAAAATAAGCATCTGCCATGAGCATCAATTTTCATAAATAAGCATAAATCTGTAGCTATATTTTCTTTACAATGCTAACAGTACTTCTTACAGTATACTAGAGTTTAATTATCTTTGTAGTAATTATTGAAGTTGATTCTCAGCAGGAAATCCTCCAGGTGAGGTTGATATCCCCTATTTACAAGTTTGGTTACCACTGTAAGAAAAGCAAATATACAATTCTTAATTTAAACTTCTAACAAGTCAATCAATTGATTAAATGTACAAATACTATTATGGAAAAAGCCTACTTCAGATGTCAGATGTAGATGGAAACAAATCAGTAACAATGTATAAGTGCCCCTGCCTCTATTTCTAGAATTACGCGGCGTTCTCATTAACTGCCTATATAACAAATCTGATGCCAGGTAAGGAATAGAAGTGTTAATTCTAGACTGTGTGTATCTAAATGGAATTGTATTCTTGTAATTACAAGTATGCTTTATCCAAACCTTTTAAAAAGAACAATTTTAGGTTCCATAACGTCACATTAACCACTAGGCAGGCACTATTAACATACCAGGCCTCTTTTTTAAAAAGGCATCTCTGGTGGCTTCTTTATGCCAAGATCATGGTTACAGAAGGTACTAAGATGCAAACACCTTGGATGATTGCCAATTTTAACTATACATTGAATAATAAACTTACTAATACTAACCATCATTAAAAATAACAAAGGAATCTTTCCAATTTGTGGGCTTAAGCGAAGTAAGAAAAATAACCCTGGCCTCATAAACATTCCATACACTAAGGGGATTAGCAAGCATTAGTAGCATGCAAGGAAGGAGGAAAGGTGTGACATACACAGGATTAGAACCTGATCCAAAGCCATTCAAATCAACAGGAGACTCTCCACTGGCTGCTGTAGGCTTTGGATCAGGCCCTTTATGTGAGAGAGAATCTTGCAGAACAGAGTGATTACAAGGGCATGTGTAAGTACACATCTGTTTTGTGGTGATTCATATGGGGAAGTGTAAAGGACCAGGTCACTCTGCAGATTTCCTTACAAGAAGCTCTATAAATCTCTGTCCATGAAGCAACCATAGATTTTGTACGACTGGTTTAGATGGCTCCCAGAAATGTTTTGACTTCCTGTAGGCTTTGGAAGCAACCATTCTAACTCATCCTGAAATATCTGCTTTTCTTGTTTTTTGTCCTTTGACACCACTTTCTGATACCCTTAAAGAATAAAAAGGGCATCTCATTTCCTGAAGGATACAATCTGATAGAAACAGTATTTAATGACTGATATCTAAAGAAAAAAGTTGCACTTCCTTTGGATATTGGGCCTTCTAACAAAGGAGAGTGAGGAGCTGCCTATATTCACATAAAAAGGTGAGTTTAATTTTGGTAAAAAGACAGGAAGGGTCTGTAAGACCAGTATTATTTAGGAAATGTAGAAGATTAGATAGGGTCTCCCTAACTTGCACACCCTGCAGGCTCAGGTGACAGCCATGAGGAATTCTATTATGGAAATGAACATGAACTACATGGTGAAAATCCGTGCAATGGCAAAGTTCTTGCTTGCAGAACTAAATTTAGTGACATCTGCCAGTAGGTGAGGAGACAGTGGGACTCTCTTATCTATTTAAAAGAAAATTAATTTCACCATAAGATGCAGTATTCATCTTGTAGAGAGATGTAAAATATAGTTCAATGGACCTTTTAGTATTGCCATTTTAGATACTGTACTTCTTCCTGCCACATGGTTTCAAAGACTATGTTACAGCTACCAGATATATGCTTAGATTTATCATTTATGCAGCAATTATTTACCATGGATTTACTACCTGTAACCAACAAAAATGCTTATATTCACCTATGGGACACATGCCAAGAAATACAGACTTTTGATTTTGAGGCTTTAAATTAGTGGACAGATTGAGATTAGCTTTCTCAAAAATAATGCACTAAACAAAATGAGTTCAAATATACACTTGTGTCTTGCTTTTAGGCTGTATAATCAGAGACAACTGCAAGAAATGATGGGTTTTTCAGGAGTCAATTGACTGAAACAATATAAATTAGCCCAGTAATGTATACGAGTTCCTACCTTTGAATAAGAAGTGAGAATAATATTTGAAAGTGTTGTAAGATTGTTGCATCAAACCAAAGTTGGGATGAACAGCCATTTGCTTGCCAGCCTCAAAGTTCCATGACTGAGAGATTAACTGGCTGCGGAACTTCAAAATGAGACTGAAGATGCTATGAATTATGTTCATCACAGGGGTGGCCTTCTCAGTCAATAGTCCTCTAGCAAAAGAAAAAAAAACAGACTTTACAAAAACCTAAAAAGCCATTGTTTATTTGATCAGCTAGAAGTGAGAGAGAATCCTTCAGGTTCCCTCTTTACTTATTTAAAAAACAAAACAAACACATAAAAACAAGGCACCCGACAGGAATTAATTTATATAACCTTGAGTCCAGGATAGTTTACCCACTCTTCAAGGACTCTTGACATTTACATATGAAGAGCTCCATCTAGACTCGTGTTCATAATCACTTTTATGCTGGAGTGATTACGTATCTTGCTCTGTTTTTTCTTACCTTTGCCCAGATAATTAAACATCCAGGATTATTTCTGCCACTTCCCAATCTGGTTTTTACTGGATGCAGCTGTTCTTTTCTGTAACTAACAAAAAGTGCCACTTCCAAAAGGACACATTCTGGATGCCTGTTCACCATCTTTTCTTCTTCCCTTGTAATTTCTGACCGCTACTATTTTGCTCTATTCCTTCCTTTCTTACTCCACCATCACTATATCTACTTACCTCCCAACCTCATTCCCCTCATCCTATTCCTTTCCTCTTTGCTCTCTAACACAACATCTAAGGGCCTCTACAGTTTGGTGCTAGTAACAGCTGTAGTGCATGAGGCTCAAAGTGCTAACAGTCTCTGATTCTTAAAGCAAATAGTACTACTACCACTACTCATGAACCTTGGCAGGGTTTTTTCCCCCATAGACAACTTCTGTGTATATCAGATGACAACTGCTCCACCAAGATATACCGTAATCCTGCATCCTGAAATTAACTCTGCATAGGTATTAAAAGAATAAACAAAGTACATAGACAACCCTTGTGAATCCTTGAATTTGGATTATTTGAACATATTACTTATTCAGACAGATAACCCTCATTTCCCTAAGTAGTAGTTATTAACTGCAAATCATGAGCTCCCATTTTATCACAGCACTAATATTATGGTGCTTCTGTTGCACTTATGCAAAGATTTTACAATTTTTTGGTATGATTACTATTTGATGTACATTAAAATAATTTTACGCACACGTAAATATACACACCAAGACCGTGTGCACTTTACCACATTTTCACCAAAGAATGGGTCAAAACCTCTCTTGGAATAAATTGAAACAGCTCAGTTGACTTCAATGTTTTTTCCTTAAAGTGTTTCTTTGCTTTGCTTACCTGAAAATTGCTTTGTTGAGATAGTCTGCATGCGTTCTGTGAATTTCTTCCAGGTTTCCTACAGAAGACAGTTTGTTTCCAAATTCACACCATGTTACATGCAATATTTGGTTAGCAATGTAACCCTGAATAACTTTAACAAAGTGCTGCATTTCATGTTTATACAGCTGGAGCTGTCGAAATTGAACAGAATTTGATGCACGACTCACTAATGCTGAAAGTAAAAACAGACATATTATTGTTGGCACCTGTAAAGACTGTTTCCATAAAAATCATAGTTTGAGAAAACTATCAGCAAGTTTCCTTGAATACATTTTGCCCTTTAAGTCCCAAAATATCTATTTTATATGGTATGTTTATACTCCATTGTTTGGCACATGGTGCTAAAAACATTCTTATGCACTACCCTTTAATTTACTAATTTATCTTACCAGTGCGTTTTAAGTGGAACCAAATATCTTTGAGTGTCCACACCATGTGCTTCAACTGTAGCAAAAAGGAGAAGATCTTGTTGTATTTATTCATGCAGCTCTCGGTAATGACAATGTTTAAAGGCCAATCAACCTAATACATAAAAAATAAAGAAAGAACTATTTATATAAAAAAGCAGGTGCTATTAATGCTAACTTTCCATGATGTTGTATTTGATCATTTCAGAATATTTCAAAAACCTTTGTCACAGGAACTACAACCTGCTGAAACATGGCTAAATGAATTTATAAGTGGCATCACAGAATGAGCAGGATGAGTGTACCCTTTTGAATTATGTTAAATTAGCCTAATTTCTTTACTCTTTTCCTTGGGAGATAAAAATCTTCAGTAACTATACATCAAAGAATAAGCAGCAATTAACATGGATGCTCAAATGATCATGGTACAAGAGCAAGGTATAATTTTCCATATGCTTTCTTACCTTGTACCGTAGCTCCAAGCAATTCAACGCATCGGGAGCATTAGGTTTGAAAATTTCTGGAAGGTATTTGAGTGCAAAAGAAAGATTGGAAGCAAGCTGGGTGTCTCCATGAAGGCTATACTGTAATGCTTTATTTAAGATAGAATTGAGAACCAGGGGATTCAAAAGTTCACCAGGAGTTTGCCCTGAACCAAGCTTGGAAAAAAAAAAATATCTTAATTACACATATATTTTAGGAGACATACAAGTCATGTTCTTGCTTTAAGGTATTTTTCAAAGGTACCTAAATTATCTCGGAGCCTAAGGCCCATTTTCAAAAGTGGCTTAGGCACAAGTATCCTATTCATTTTTTAAAATGGTACTTGATGCTTTTGAAAATTTTTCTATAAGCCTTATTCTTTTGGCTTAGTATCATGATAATCAACATAACAGCCTGATTAACTGACAAGTTAATGTGACAGAATCATAATTAATACTGTGAATAAACCTCTCAGTTTTCACCATTTGAATTTTAAAGCAACTTTAATGTATTTTCTGACATTTGTTTACTAACGAAATTAATGTATTTGTTGAAAACCAAATGATAATTCACTTCAAAATACAAAGACTTAACTGCTATAATGGAAAATATAAATAGAAGTATATAGCTAATTCAGAATTGATGGTGTCAGGTGCCAAAATAAATGAAGAATGTAAACACATCCTGTTATCCTAAACATTTCATTTATGTTACATCAATCCACCAGAAACTATTAAAATGACAGATCTGAGTATACTATCTAGATACAAAACATATAAGCACAAGTAGCCACACTGAATTTTTCATATGTTTAAAGTTAAGCATGTGCCAAAGTGCTTTTCTCGATCATGACCAAAAAGCTCTCAGCTTCTAGTAGGCTGGTGTTAACAAACCTGTGCCTATGCATGTCCTGACAGCGACCAGACATAAACCCAGACCATCTTTCCTGCTTCCATGACCTGACTCAGATGGACCTTGCTCAGGGACAGACACGAAGCATTTGAGTGCTACCTCCCTCCATAATTCTCTTTCAACAGTGTAGGGATGTAAGTGACTAGTCAACTATCCGATAAAGCTTTTGCTTATCAGATAGCTGACTAGTTCCTCGACTAGTTGCTTTCCCCCTCCCTGCTGCCTCTATCAGAGGCAAGAGGGGGAGGAGGAGAGCAGGAGCTGGTGCTGGGAGGAGCTGGCTTGAAAGCTGGTTCTCCCCAGCACCGTCTCTGCGGGGGACAGGAGGATAGCCGGGACTGGGCATGAGGTGAGAATCAACGGATTCCCAGCTCATGCCCAGTCCCAGAAGCTGCACCTCTGCTTTTTAAGTGCATTAAGAGCTTTTAATACATTTAAAAAAGCAGAAGCACAGCAGGCAGACTTGGAATGAGCTGGGGAATCAGCTGTTCCAGCTCATGCTGGGTCCCTCGCCCCCACTGCACTTCAGCCTTTTAAACCTATTAAGAGCCTATTGGCTCTTAATACATTTAAAAGGCAAAGCCGCAGTGGGGTGGGAGCTAACCCTGCTGTGGCTCCCCCGCTTATCGACTAGTTGATGGAAAATCCATTGACTAGTCGAATAGTCGATTAAACTAAATGGAACATCCCTAAAACGGTGAACTGTGGGATTTCTGAAGTAAGAGAACAGACCAACTTTTCACAGCATGGGCTCCTGCAGCATGATGGAGGGGAGTAGTGGGACTTAATCAGTGGCAACAGTGTGCTCCAGTGTGCACCAGGGGCCAGAGCAGAAGCACAAACTGTCCAGCTTTTCATAGGACTAATGGGTCTCTTTCCTGAAGGGGTCAAATGTCTGCTGCATTTAGAGATTGTACCCTTTGCCTCCACTGCAGTGCACCAAATCCCAGCATCCCTTTCCTCAGAGATAATATCAATAATATATACAGCTCATACAGAGCTTCTTGAACCTTGTCTGTCCTCCCATGGGCATTTGTAAGAGAGAGAGAGAGAGAGAGAGAGAGAGAGTGCATTTTGGCCCCTAGTCATTAAGGGCTCAGCAGGGCTTCTTTGCTATGGAATTTGCTGCTTTGGCAAAAGGAGGAACAAAATGAATAAGGGGGAAAATAGCAGATAGGATTTTAACCCATACTTCTCTACCACCATTATTCATATTGATTTTTAGCTCCCTATGTCAACACAGGGAACTGTCCTTAATATCACTTCATGAGTTGTTAGTGGTTTACAGACATTGTTTCTATTGCAAATGACCAAATGCCAGAATTTTAAAACACACAAGCACAAATACCTTCTCAAATAGTAGATCACTAAGTGACTGAGCAAACTCTCCATCTTCCATTAACAAAAAATGTCTTAATGCTTCAAAATGCTTCTCTATGTTCAGTTCCACAAAGTAGTAATCGACTATCGCTTTGTTCACAAGGGACACACTAATAAAAACATGAACAAACAATCACTCTTAAGAATTATTTTTTCCTTACTATTAAAATGCTGTCATGGATATTACCATCAAATTAACATTTCAATATTTTGCATAATGTCCAAGCATGCATGTACAAAAGAAAATGGGAGAAATGTTATACACAGATAGAATCCAGGATGAGCCAGAACTAAAACCAACCACTACTGAAAACTATAATTTGATTGAAATTGCCAGCATACCGACGACTGGTTATATATAAAGGGCTTTAGTGACACTACATGGACCATAGAAAAAACTTTAGTAGTAACTTTTCTCTGTATGAAACTTTCAGCTGCTGGGATCTGGACTGGTTAAGCAAAAGTGTTAAATCTGTGTCACTGCAGAGATGTGTAATTCACCCAGGAAATATAGACACCTTTGATGTTAAGTTGCAGACAGAGAAGGAGAGAAAGCTGGAGATGTCATTCTTGAGGCTGCGAGTTTGTCTAAGAGGTCATGGAAGTAATGGATTCTGTGACTGTCTGGGGCATCTGTGACTTCTGCAGCTTCCTGAGCACTGAGCAGCTCAAGCTAGCCCCTGAGGCACCTCCCAGCCACTGTTGGAGCAGTCTGAGGCCACTGTGTCCTCCCCAGCACCACCAGAGGTCCCAAACTGTGTGCAGCCACTCCTCTCCCCAGCACTAGCAGGAGGCCCAGACCATATGCCACCCGCCCCCAGCATCCATAGCACCCCCAGGACAAACAGTACCACCAGGCTGTTCATCCTCCCCAATTTACTCAGGGTATATAGTAAGGATATAAAATCCTGTTTAATTGACAAACTAGTAAACTAATTAGGAGGGTGAGTGGGGCTGAGGGTTGCTCTAGCCTGGCCGCTGAGCTAGAGTAGTTTCTCTCCCCTGCAAGCAGAGGCAGCACAGGAAGGGCTGGAGCAGCTCCCGTATGTGGCAGGCAAGAGTGCACCCCTGGCAGGGGATGCTCTAGCATCCTGGTCAGAGCAGCCCCTGCCCACAGGGCATCCATGCCTGCTGCAAATAGAAGCTGCTCAGGCCAGGATGCTGGAGCATCCCTTGCCTGCGGTGGGCCAGGGCACCCCAGAGTCAGGGGCTGCTCCAGCCTGGCCAGAGCAGCTCCTGTTCACGGTGGGTCCCCTCACAGGGCTGGAGCAGCACTCTGCCCATGGCAGGCAGGGAACTGCTCCAGCCTCCATCATTTAACCTTAACCGGTAAGCCTCACCTTTTACTGGTTAAGGTAACTAGTTAACCAGTTAAACATTCACATTCCTAGTATATAGTACAAGTTATGGATAGGTCACGGATCATGAATTTATGATTACTGCCCATGACCTGTCCATGACTTACTGAAAATACACATGATTAAAATGTAACTTTTATAGTTATTATAACTTAATACATTAGATATAAAACTATTTACAAGTTATACAACGAAGGACACAATGTCTAAATGGACACATGTAGGAAGGAAATCAACCCACACTGCCTACTATACCATTGTTTGGGAACATAAGAGAAGCTAATGCACATGTGATTTGATGGATTTCCAGACTCAGGCACATGGCGTGCATGTGTGGAATACACAGAGGGATCAGACTGGTATTCAAAGTAGTTCGATTTTTCATGCAGCTCTGTCTCAAGGGACAATGATCAGTGAAGAAAAAATAACAGTGTTAATAAAAGTGGATGTATTATTCCTAATTAGTACTTACTGGGACACTAGTGGAGCAGTAATAGAGTGTTTCATTAACACTGGCAGAGATAAAAGCTCACTTAGTTGTACAGCTGTTTCATCTGTTGCTGACTGCAGCAAAGGATCCACTGGGAAAGTGTATGACCTTGGTATCACATGATGCAAGAGATGGGAAACTGGCAACTCTGCTAAATTGAAGAACGCATATAAAAATGACAAGCTGTTATACTTGAGCTATTTTGATTAATCTCCTGAAAGTCATTCCAGAAAAATCTAAACATGCTAGAGTACTTCTGATTTTTATGCACAGAAAAATAATTTTGCCAATAAAGTTTGATGGTAAAAATAATCTACTAGCTTTTCTTTATACTAAACATCTGATTTCTCATTCATGATCATTACATTTTCTTGCTGAACTACCATTGCAAGAGTTCTACTCACACATTAAATCATAGCTGTCTTGGTATTTTTCAAGACAATACTGGTCTGATAAGGCTTTCAGATAAGCTTGTTCTTTCTTCCATGTATCATCATCATCTTCCTTCTCTTCAGTCTCAGAAGCACAAGCCTCAGAAAGTAAAGTTTCTTGAGGTGTGACAGTCAGTGTAATCAAATTTTCAGGTTCCTCTGTCTAAGAGAATGCAGATAAGTAACACCTTCTCTCACAGCAGATCATCTCATAAATCCCACGCACAAAGAATGTGTTCCTTACCTGTAAATCCAGAGGAAGCCTTGGAGAGAGATCTTTGCTGACATCTTTTGAAGTTTCTGTAAGAACACAAGTTGAAATAGTAACAGAAAAAACAACCTATAAGCATATAAAATACAGCAGACCTGATTATAATTCCAAACATTTAAATCTGTAACAAAACCACCCTTACAATGCAATTGAAAAACAGGGAAATTTAGGTTCACATACTTCTTAGCTATGTTACATAGTGGCACTATTGGAATTAATATATTTAAAGTACTGTCTGAACAATCTTCAATTTCAGAGTTCAAAATCTCACACAGTGGTGCTGGAACAATTTTAGGGGTCAGAATGCTGAGTTACGTTCCTCCCCTTACACCTGTTTTGTGCCCCTCTGATGACTGCCAGCTCTCTCGAACTGGACCAATCAGACACCATTCATGGCAATGGTATGCAGTCTGTATGGTCTGGGAGAGTTAGCAACCCTACACCCTTGCTGCCCCCCACAGAGGAGCTCTGGGTCAAGGCCAGGAGCAGAGCCCCAGGCCTGTGGTGGGACCCCAGGCAGCAGCAGACACTCCAAGGCTGGTGTCTGTGGATCCTGCAGGAGGGCAAGGACAGAGGGCAATGGGACCCTGAGGCCTGGCAGAACCCACAGAAACCAGCAGTGAAGTCAGTGAGATCCTGTGGGGGATTTCCTGGAAGCCAGATCCTTGGGGCTGGTGAAGCCAGTGGCAGGTTGGCAGTGGAGCTGGCCTCTGAGTGCGAGAAACCTGGGTGCAAAATCTGGGGATGTGTTGCAACACAACCCCCCCCCCCCCCATGCTTCCTGTGCCTATGACCACACTACAATTATAAATGGTCTGCAAAGTTCAACCAGTGGAAAACTTTAACAAATATTTCACCTTTTTCATACAGGAGACCAGATTAGATGCAAATTCTCACCTCTAAATTCTAATAGTTTTTAGCCATATAGTCAATGAATTGACTCTCATAAGCATCCAGAAAAAACACACACACTTGATGGTAATTTTTAGAAGGCCTTAATAAACTGGTGACCAACTGAATACAGCTTGTTTAATTCTAACCTTCTTGTTTTTCTCTCTCTTCTGTGATGTTTTCTTGCTTTTCACCATCAATATTAGAAGCTGAAAGGACTGGAACGCTGTCTGAGGACTGTGATTGAGGTAAGACCTCTTCTTTGTGTTCTGATGATTTATCATCTCTTTTATTTTCATTAGTGGGAGAAAATTCTCCATTGTATAGAAATGTCTGAATTGTAGAATCTGATGAATGACCAGAAATTGTTCTATTATGAGGTATCGGATCACTTTCTGTGGATGGAGACCACTCCCCTATTTTAATGTTTGACTGAGATGCATGGCCAAAAGGGCTCCAACGAGGTTTTGAAGGCTCTGTCTCTGAAATTAGCTCTCCTATTTTAATGTGTGATTGTGAAGCATGTCCGTGGATGTTCCACCGAGGTCTAGATGGTACAGCCTCAGATACATTTTCCCCTATCTTGATATTGGCATCTGATGCATGCCCATGGATGTTCCACCGAGGTCTAGATGGTACAGCCTCAGATACATTTTCCCCTATCTTGATATTGGCATCAGATGCATGACCATGGATGTTCCACCGAGGCCTTGTTGGCTCTATATTTGAAACATATTCTCCAATCTTAATATTGGCTTCTGAGGCATGTCCATGAATATTCCATCTGGGCCTCGAGGGTACTACCTCTGATGTATACTCCCCAATTTTAATATGAGCTGCAGAGACATGCCCATGAATATTCCAGCGAGGACGGCTAGATTCAAATTCAGAGGTATATTCCCCGATCTTTATGTGTGAATCTGAAGCATGTCCATATGGATTTAAATGTGACTGGGAAGTATCTGCATGAGGCACATATTCTCCTACATTAATACTGGCACTGGATCCATGCCCATTAATATTCCACTGAAGTCTTCTACTCTCCACAAACACATTTTCTCCAACTCTGCCATGTCCTTGTAAAATAGTAGCTGGTCTGAGAATTGTATTAAAATCATATTCACTTTGCTGATTTAACTGTCTATTGCCTTCTCCTGGCAGTGCTCCTATCAAAAGAGGCTGACTTTCACTCATTTGAGTAGTTTCAGAAAGTTCTGAGTTAATATTTTGAAACGCTTCATCTAGTAAAGATCCTACTTGTACAATGGCAGCAGGTTGTTCTTCTTGTGATTCTGGTAAGAAATCTTCAATATTTAGACTGGATCCAGGCAGGGAATTAGCGCTCTGTGATGGATCCCATGTTTGCTCTGTACTTAATAGCTGGGATTCAGTTCCTGCTGCAGCTGACTCAGAATGTTGATTAATATGAATATTTATTGGCTGGGGCAAAGCCAATGGTTTATCAGCAGAAGTAACACTCTTCAGACCAGATTGAGAATCACTTCTGTGAATATTATTGTCAGACTGCACAGGTTCCGTAGAAGATACCTAAAATACAAATAATTATTGCATTCTTCAGATTTTTACATATAGTTAGTATGTATTTTATACTATTTTTCCACCCCAAGCTTTTCTTTTCAATTCCCCCTCTCTATTGCCAGCATCACAATATTGTAATTCTCATTCACACTGCTTCCATGGTGAAGTGGGTTGTACCCACAAAAGCTCATGATACCATCTACATGTTTTGTTACTCTTTAAGGTGCTGCTAGACTATTTGTTGTTTTTTAAGTTTTTCCAGTTACAGACTAACTTGGCTACCACTCTGAAGTTCTGTTTAATGTTCATTTTGTAAATCCTGATCACTTAGAAAACTTGGAATTGTTATGCAATGCTTCTGTAAGAAAATAAACAAACCTGAGAGCTTGGTTCTTCTAAAACAGTATCTGTAACTGAAACTTTTTGGCACTGCTTATGTGGAATAATGTCTAATTTCCTCCTGTACTTCCCATAAGGACATTTTTCAAGCATCTCCTAAAAAATCAAAATAGCAAAACCAAAAGACTTTTAATGTACAAATGTTAAAATGCTATTAATGATATTTCTTTACAAAATTTAAAAGATACCTCAATGCGTTTTTGATCTTCTAACAGAAAGTTAAGACGGGAAGTTTCCAATTTGTGCCGCTGGATTTTCCATAAAGCTCTTTGCTCCCTACGTGCTGCATCATCAGAAAGTTTGCTGTAATGATCAATTAATTCTTGTCTGAAAGACAGTAAAGACACTATATTACAGACACTTCACCTGCTTATTTTTCATCTTGCATTATGAATATTAAGATAATATACTGGTGTAGAACAGCAAGGAAATTATAAATCTCTCAGGCTATTTTTAAAATTAAAAATCTGAGGTGTCTCATCCACAGTACAGAAGCCAGTTGAGAAAACGTAATGAAAATAGGATGCTATTCTTTTGTGTATTTTGTAGAACCATGTTATTAGGACACTAGTTTTTCGTAACATATGTGCTTAAATGTATAATGGAAAACAAAGAAAAATATATTGGTATATGTGACAGTATATTGATGAGTAAAGTCAAAGTCTGTAATAGCTATAATTACTAAGAAGAACTTAAAACAATTATAATCAATTTTAACATTGAAAATGGTGTTCTGTCTCTTGCTCATTACTGTTCAAATCTACCTGATACAAAGAAAAACAACTACTGAAATTGTTATTTTTAGCAAACCACCCCCATAGCACTGTCCTAATCAATTTAATTTGTAATCACACAAATATATTTCATTTGTCCTTATGATGGTTAATGGAAGCAGTAATGACTCCTGGCTTAGGTATGACCTGGAAAGATCATCTAGTACAGGGGTAGGCAATAATTTTTGATGGGGGGAGCCACTCCAAGAATTTGGCAAGTGGTCAATGTCTGCACTCTTCCATGGTTTTAATGGAGATGGTGTGAGGTCTGGGATGGAGGTTGGGTGCAGAAGGAAGCTTGGGCTAAGGGACTGGGATGCAAGAAGGAGTGTGGGATCTGGGAGGGAGCTTGGGTGCAGGAAGGGGTAGAAGTGCAGGAGAGGATTCTGATCTGGAGTAGGAGAGGAAGAGGGGGTGCACAGAATGGGAGGGGGTTGTGACCTGGGACAGAGGTGCAGGAGATTGGGTGCAGAAGAGGATTCCAACCTGGAGGGGAAGGTGCAGGAGGGGGTAGGGCCTGGGAGGGGGTTATGACTTGGGGCAGCAGTGCAGGAGAGGGTACAGTGATTTGGGTTGTGACCTAAGGTAGCTGTTTTCTGAGCTCTGCTCAGAAGTTCAAAGCTCCTGTACAGGCAAGGAGCTCAGATGATTGATAGTAGGGTGGGGGGTTGGGCGTCATCTCGCTAAGCAAACAGCGAAATTGAGATGTTCAGTGCTTGAAACTGAGCAGCTCCCAGAGCAAGTAAAAAGATAAAGAAGCTATAAGTCGCTGGGGGAGGAGGAGAAGAAAGGGAGTGAGTAATTGGTTGAGGAGGAGTCAGAGGGGAGGAGAGTTTGGAGAATCCCATCCGCACGAAGAGAGAGAAGCAAAAACTCAGCACTCTCAAGCCTCCTGGGAAAGGGGAAGTTAAGGGGCTGACTGCATGGTGTAGGTGGGGGAAGAAGGGATGGGTGGGTAATGGCATTGGGGTGAGGTGGAGGCAGGGGGAGGGAGTTTGTTTGTGATGTGAGGTGGAGGAAATCTGGATAATTTGTTTGTGCTTTAGCTGGGAGTTAGGACAGGATAGACTGCTGCTGTCTGCTAGTTTGAGAAGCAGGATTTTATCCCAGCCCCTACCTGGGCTAGAAGGAGCAGGTTGCACAGGTGCAGATGGGGGAAAGAAAAAGCAGGCTGCATGGCGTGCGTGTATGCGAAGATATTTGCATACTCACATTTCAAACAAAGTTTACATAGGTGTTAATGGCTTAAGGTAAAAAATAAAAAGATTCTTTTAACAGATTTTGGAATGTTGCAGATATCTAAAACTCTGATCTTAATGATTTTTAAAAAATTCTGTGTTACTAATTAATACATGATATATTGTATAGCATTAAGGCCAGATCTTTGCTATATGTTCTGGCTCTTATGAGTCGAAGTAGCAAGTACTAAGTATGATGCTAGTTGTTTTGTAGGATGAAACCTTATTTGCAAGCTCTTTGAAACATGCATGTGTCTACAGACCCTGAAGCCATGTGTTCATTTGTTTTGGGACTTCTACTCTTTGAATTTTGTTAGTTTCTAAGATGTTGCAGCACCATTTGTTATTTTTCAGTTACAGACTAACACTGCTACCCCTCTGACTCTTTGAGCTGGTGACACATACAAGGTGAAAGTTTCAAAGTTTACTTTTATCTGTTTTTACAGCAAGGATCCTAAACATTCCCCAGATAAACTGTATAGGCCTTAGTGAACCCCTTTTAGTCTCCCTCCCAGCATCATTAAGTATTGTATTAGTCATGCTCTCCTTGCAAATATTATTTCTAGTTGACTCATAGATTTGTTTAGCATCTTACAGCTGAGCTATGTATGGATAATGTGTGTTTTGGTGTGATTACTAGCTTGAGTTGTTAGAAAGGATGATACAACATGTATTCCAAACCAAGCGTAGTGTTAATTTTCTTTTTTATTTGATTTCATATTAAGTATGGTAAGCATTGCTCCTTGTAAACTATCCCTTGTTTTAATATAGTTTCTTCTACACATATGGTCTGCTTAATGTTGTGTGTGTGTGTGTGTATATTTTGTTTATACTGGTGCTGCACATCCACACACTACCTCAATATTGGTGTTGCACAAAAGAAATGTTAACTCGCCCAAAAGAAAATTCAACTTGCCCAAGGATAGAAAATGTTAGAGGGAACACGGGCTGTGACTGGGGACAGAGGATTGGGTTGCAGGGGGATTGAGTTATGTGGGGCAGGATTTCAGGAGGGGGAGCAGAGAGTTGGAGGGAGAGGCTGGTGTGCCAGAGGCAGGCTCTAGCCGGGAGGCACTTACCTGGGCGGCAGCCCAGCAGATCCCTCATCCAGGCTCTCTGCCTGCCCCACCCTGCATATTACTCAGAGCAGCTGGCTGCGGGGCCATATACGGCTCTGAGTGGTACATGCCCGGGGAGAAGGGGAGAGGGTACTTCATGCCTGTCCCGCAAGCAAGAAGCTCTCAGTGTCCAGAAATCAGCCAATGGGAGCTGTGACATTGTGCTGGGGGTAGGGACAATGCATGAAGCCTCTCCCCTGCCCCAGTTCGCAGTGTTCAGAGAAGCACATGGCCCATGCAGCCAGCTGCTCTGAGCAATGTGTAGGGGTGTGGCAGGCAGGGACCCTACCTGAGACCCGGATTGGCAAGCTTGTGGCCCGTACTTTGCCCGCTCCTGATCTAGTCTGACCTATATATATATATATATATCACAGTCCCTTAAACAAGTTACTGCAGTATCAGTCACTGTACCCTGTGCTTGGCTAAAGCATATCTTCCACAAAGACATCCAGTCTTGTGCTGAAGTCATCAAGAGACAGAGAATCCACCATCTTCAGCTGGAGATTCTGAATGTACATAGATGGTAAAGCCCAAAACTCTATACCTGCTAATGACTAACTAAACACCAGACTTGGATGCGAGTCAGGCCTGACTACATATTAAATTAAAAGGAACTAAGATATACATTTCACCTTACATACCCAGACACCACTTGTGGCCCCATCAATGTATGGTCTTAGATTAAAATCCCTCTCAGCCATTCAAATCACAATTCACATAAAACCAAGCAGCATTTATCAATGTACAAACTGTGGCTCTAACTATGCAATAAGAGCTATATGCGTGGAGCTTCAATGAAGTAAGATCAAGGTCCACATAGACTCTGTGAAAAGTATTGTAACCCACATTTAACTTTAGAAGTAAAACAAAAAAAGTCTGTGTTAACTCCTACATGCCATTTTTAACCTACAGGCAGTCCCCGACTTACGTGGATCCGACTTATGTCGGATCCCTACATACGAACGGGGTTTTTCTCGCCCCAGAGGACACGGGCGGCGGGACCGCCCAGACGCACCACGGTCCTGCCGCCCACGTCCTCCACGGCAAGAAAAGCTGCTCTGCGTCTCCCTGGTCTGCTGGGGGGGGCCTCCAGCAGACCAGGGAGACGTGGAGAAAAGCTGGGGAGGATGCGGGCGGCGGGACCCCCCCCTCCCCAGCAGACCAGGAAGATGCGGAGTGGCTTTTCTGGCCGTGGAGGACGCGGGCGGCAGGACCACCCGCTTCCTCTGCGGCGAGAAAAGCCTGGTCTGCTGGGGGGCGGGGGGGGGCGCACTAGCTGCGCCCCCCCCCCCCCCAGCAGACCAGGGAGACGCGGGTGGCAGGACCGCCGAGAGGCGCCGTGGTCCTGCCGCCCGCGTCCTCTGTGGCTTTGCTCTGCATCTCCCTGGTCTGCGGGGGGGGGGGGGGGGGGGGGGGGGGAGGGGGCGCACCTAGTGCGCACCCTCCCCCCCCCAGCAGACCAGGCTTTTCTCCGACGCCTGGGGTAGAGCAGCTGGGGCGCTGCCGGGTTGATCCTGCAGCGCCGCTCCTCGGCACTACTGGACCAACCCGGCAGCACCCCAGCTGCTCTGCCCCAGGCATCCCCAAGTCAGCCGCTGATCAGTTTCAGCAGCGGCTGACTTGGGAACACCTGGGATAGAGCAGCTGGGGTGCTGCTGGGTTGGTCCCCGCAGCGCCGAGGTGCGGCGCTGTGGGGACCTACCCGGCAGCGCCCCAACTGCTCTGTCCCAGCCATCCAGATTCAGCCGCTGTTGAAGCTGTTGAAACTGATCAGCGGCTGCTTCCAAGAAGCCTGGGGCAGAGCAGCTCTGCCTCGGGCTTCCTGTAGTCAGCCGCTGGTCAGTTTCAACAGCGGCTGAATCTGTACGCCAGTTCCGACTTATATACAAATTCAACATAAGAACAAACCTACAGTCCCTATCTTGTACGTAACCCGGGGACTCCCTGTACTTTGATGCATCCTAATCTTTTTAACACAAATTTTATTGTAAACGTTTTTCTGAAGTCATGATTATGACAAAAACCAGTGTAAAGGTCTAGAGGTATAGACCGTCTGTTCTCTGGAACAAATGATAAGATTCCAAAATGAAGAGAAATACTTTAATTATTTTTTTAAAACCAGGCCTCATGGGAAAACATATGAAACCTTTGGGAGACTAATCACAAATATTGTTTCTTAATATATTACCTTGCCTTTTTTTCCAGTTCCTCTTCTAAGGCTTTCAGTCTTTTTTCTCTCTCTCTGAGCTCTCGGGCATAGCTGAAATCATCATCAATCTCCTCCTGTTTCATTGCAAGTCGACGCTACATAAACATTTAGAAGTCTTAAAAAAATCACTCAGCACCAGACAGACAGATATGAATGTTTTACAGTGATTTTTAAACTATAGTTTGTTAGGCATTTAAACAATTTCAGAAAGTACAGTAAACTCCATCTTATAAACTAATTGGAGATTGAGGTGGTCATAACATTGAATATTTCAAAATTACAGTATATATAGTGCATAAACTACATTGCATTACTTTCTTCTTATCCTCCAGACCACTGCAAGATGATTTGCAAAGCAATGAAATTATCAGAATGTAAAGGGAGGTTGACTTTTTCTTTATGGACATCACTATTTTGTAATTTTTCCCTTCCCTCAGGAAAAATGGTTTGTATAATTGGTCAGTCCTAAGATTAGATTTCATCAGAATTGGAGTTTCACTGTAAAAATTGGAATTTGTCTTTATTTTTCTTTAGCAGATAATTTAATTCTCAATGCAATCAAATGACAGAAATACCTCTTGCTCTTTTGCAAACTGTTCTTTTAATTTCTGAAACTGTTCCCGTTTCTTTGCATCCAAGGTCATTCTTTCTGATATTTGTTGATCTATATTTAAATGAAAAATATTATTACTTTACATCGACATATTGAAAAAACAAACAAAAAAAATCATTAAATGAAAACACCGGTGGAACTTACCATTGATGGCTTTTAGTACTTTACTTGCTGTTTCTCGAGCATGAACAATCAACTCCTGTTTTGCAATCTCCATGCGCAAATCCTATGAGGTAAATATATATTGTTTTATTATACTTTTCAGATATGACAAGATGATATTGCAATTTAAAGTATGGGCTTTCATTCCATGTATACACATGGTAATAATGATCTAAGGCAGCTGGCTTCCAGCATTTATACCCACTTAAAATGGGGCACTTAATTAGGTAAGCCACTGAATGCAGTATCGAAGATTATATTAAAATGTATTAACACAATCATAGAATGATAGGGCTGGAAGAGACCTCAGGAGGTTATCAAGTCTAGCCCCCTGCCCAAAGCTGGACCAATCCCAACTAAATTAACCCTGCCAGGACTTTGTCAATTAGAGACTTAAAAACCTCTAGGGATGGAGATTCCACCATCTCCCTAGGTAACCCTTTCCAGTACTTCACCACCCTGCTAGTGAAATATTTTTTCCTAATATCCAGCCTAGACCTCTCTCACTGTAACTGTGATCTGTTCATGTAATGAAATTCTACTAAAAGAATTAGTCATACAAATTATTAAAAGGACTTGATATACAGAACAATTGAATTAATTAATAAACAAGTTGGACTCAAATAGTATGCTAGCTGGGCCTTAATTACCTTTCCTTAATAGATTAAAGAAGATGCCACAAATTACTGAAGAAAAGTCCTCCAAAACGATTTCCAAAAATCATAAAAATATCAACAATAACAACTTGCCATTTAAACAAAACTCAGAAAGTAATTATGTTGATCTTTATTTTCTAAGATAATACAAAGCAACACAGGAAACTAGAGTCAGGAATGTCACTACTTTTACATATGCAATGAAATGAGAAATCTAAACCTTTTAAAAATATGCAAATAATATAAAATTCATTCTTCTTTAATGCTCATTTACCTTTTCTTCTTTGCTAATAGAACTGTAGCGGGCAATTCTTTCCATTCGACCCACATATACTGCACAGTCTCTCTCAATCTCTTTCAGCTCTTCAAGAGAAAAAATAACAGAAATCCGAGGAACGGGGATATCTGACCAGCATATGTAATGCTACAAATAAGAAATATTATACAGTTAAATAGTGGGGGAAAAAAATCAGTGAATTTTAGATGATTAATTAGGCTTTATGATTGTATATATGTATATATCAACTGTAGAGATATTACCTATGAAAAGTCTTGTTCTGAGCCATTCTGGAGGGCTGTATCTAGACTGGCCGGTTTTTCTGGAAAATCAGCTGCTTTTCCGGAAAAACTTGCCAGCTGTCTACATTGGCCGCTTGAATTTCCGCAAAAGCACTGACTTCCTACTGTAAGAAATCAGTGCTTGTTGCGGAAATACTATGCTGCTCCCGTTCGGGCAAAAGTCCCTTTTGCGCAAAAGTTTTGCGCAAAAGGGCCAGTGTAGACAGCTCAGATTTGTTTTCCGCAAAAACACCCCGATCGCGAAAATGGAGATCGGGGCTTTTTTGCGGAAAAGCACGTCTAGATTGGCCACGGATGCTTTTCTGTGCTTTTGCGGAAAAGAGTCTGTGCCAATCTAGACGCTCTGTTCTGAAAATGCTTTTAACGGAAAACTTTTCCGTTAAAAGCATTTCTGGAAAATCATGCCAGTCTAGACGTAGCCTAGATGTTTAAATATCTATTTTTTAATTATATTACATTCTTGAATAGTTGATGGCATTACATGTCCAATAATGGGTACTGTTTGCCTTTAAATACCACATACATGGAACTGATGTAACAGGATTATGTTTCTACACCCTGTAACTAAGATCTGCAGGGACATAAATACAGGATCTTAGAAATCAGATGAAAAGATTAGAGTACAAATTAAAGGGAACTTTACATTTATTATTTTAAGCATTCTTCCTACCACAAACAGATTTGCTTTGCAAAAATGCATAAACAATGGAACTATTAAAATATGTCTGAATAAGTGTGCAGCAAAAAAGTCAAAATAATGGGGAGAGAAGGTATAACCTCCTTATTAATTAAACTCAGGTCTTTAAAAGACTCAGAGGGGTAGCTGTGTTACTCTATAACTTAAAAGCACCTTAGAGATGAAAAGAAATATATATATAGTATCATGAGCTTTTGTGGGCAAAACACACTTCTTCAGATGAGAGGAAGCCCTTAGCTTTAGTCAGTATTGTCTAAGTACTGGAGAACAATTGCTAAAACAGTCAGGCTTTATACAAAGGAAAACATGAAACCTACAGTTGTAAAAAGGTACTTTAAACTTGCTGCTGCACATTCATAGTTTGTAAATTAAGTTATCAACATCTGGATTACACTGGAATACTCAAGTCACAAATTCCTGAATGTGAACCGCTAAATAACATTATTCTACATCCATCCTTGGAGGGCCATTTATCAAGGCCACTATAAATAAAGGCATACATGTATTTCCTACAGATCTAGCCAAGAATTAGTTTTCTTAGTGCAATGTGAAAGAACCAAGCAACTACTTACCCTGGGACAACACAATTTCAATAAGTTTATGGTTTTCCCACAAATGTAAACATCATTGGCAATATGCTTCAGAAAAACAGGGACACAATCTTCTACTTCTTTTGAAATCAAAATATATCCATGGGTCCAGTAATGTTTATCTATAGATCAAAGACAAGACAGTTCAAAGTATATGTATTTAATAAAGATAATAAGAATGCAAATGGAATAAACTAAAAGTTCTACACACACATATATACTGTACCTCTGAAGCTAAGATAATCCTCATTTACTTGAATCATGAATTCACCATAAACATCTCTGAATACACCACTGTACACCCAATCATAGATAAACCTAAAACAATAAGATTATACAACATAGTTATGTCCTTCTTTCCTTTTAAAATTATATTATTTGAACCAATAGACACAAGAGATTACAGATTGAACCTCCCTAGTCCAGTACTCTCTGGAGTGACAACAGCCATGGTCTGGCATGTTTTTAGTTAGCTGGATGGCCACTCATTTTGGATGTGGTCAAGTTTCTTGTGTTTCCATAAAGTTTGTTTACAGCCATTAGTTCTGGCTCTCAGTGTTCTGTGCTTTTTTTAAGCTCTAATTTACCTCTAAATGTCTTCTAAGAGCCCAGTAAGCAGTGTGTTACCAATGCTGCTACACCAGGGTTAGGTAATAATTTTAGAAGGGGGGGGGCACTTCACAAATTTTTGAAGTAGTCTCAGGCCACCCCAGAAGGGCCAGGGCCTTAGGCAGAAGGGCCAGGGCCAGGACACTTCCCGTGCTCCCCCACCCACAGACCGTGACTGGTCTGGAGGTGGGGAGTGAATCAAGTCTTTGCCCCCGGGTGCCTAGAGAGAACCGCCAGTTGCGCTCAACAACTGGCAGTTCACTCTAGATGCTGCAGGTCCTTGCAGGGCAGGAGGAGACTTCACGTGCTCCCCCAGCCTGGGGGCACTGGAGCACACAAAGTGTCTCGCATCCTGTCCCCACTCTGCAAGAGGGGGCATGGTGCCTAGAATGAACCGCCTTCTGTTCAAAACAACTGTTGGTTCACTCTAGGCACTGCACTTCCCTGGCGGAGGGAGGAGACTTTGCACACTCCCTCATCCCTTGGTCTCAACTGGCTTGGGGGTGGGGGAGAGGCAGGGAGTCCATAGGCCGGATCAAAGGGCTTCATGGGCTGGACCCAGCCCATGGAGGCTCTTTTGCCCACCCCTGTGCCAGACAATATTGACCTCCCCCATGGTTCGGTAAATTATCTGGTTCAGCACCGGTCAGGTCTCAAGGGTGCCAGACTAGAGAGGTTCAATATGTATTTTCTTTGACATATTGACAATCAATATATATTCATACATAGTAAATATTAAATCAGCAGCACATTTTTCAAAATTATGACAAAAATGTTAAGTCATTTTGATGAAAATGTTAAAAGTTAAAAATAAATCACCTCGATAGCTAACCCCAAAAATATAAAATGGTACACACCTAATTTTTGTCATAACAAGGATGCTATTAGAGAATCTTAACTGCAGTTAGTTTAAAATCATTCTAATACAAGTAAAAATCTTTTTTTACTGATCTGGACATACATAAAAGCCTTTGAACTGTAATAATGATAGTATACATTTAATAGGAAAGGGGGTAGGAAGAAAATTTTAATTAGATGCAACTTGTTTAGACAGAGAAGATGGGCTATAGAACTCTAGGACACAAATTTAGACAGCCTTTCCTTTGAACTTAAGCAGCTTTTGATATATTTGAAGAAATGGGAATTATTGTTTTGGGATAAAATATGCCTTTTTCATATGCGTATCATAAGACTCTCTTTACCCCAGTATATGCAAAGGTTACCCTCCCTGTATTCACAGAAGAAACAAAATTATCATAAGTTACAGATACTGAAACTCAGGGTCCCATAGCAGCATCAGACCAGTCCTCCTTTTCTACTTGTTCCTGGAAAGGTCTAATGCCTAGAAACAGACTAGTACTGTAAACAGAAAAATGTAACCATAGCAACTGCAGTTCAACCTTAATCTAATAAAAAATAAGACCTTTTGTGTGTTTATATTCTTTTATTTTTATGATTTATAGCCGCTACAACAACTTCTATGTTGTATATTTCCTGGAAGTTAATGAATTAATAACTGCATTAACATCCTCAACAGCCATTAGATAGGAAGAAATGTCCCTCTATGGCAACCATTATTACTTAAACAATTGATGTTTTCATACTGACTTGCTACAACACACATTTTAGGCCTTGATGCTGCAAATCCTTATGTATACACTTACAACATTATGGCCTAATCTTGCAATAAACAAAATGAAAGTCCAATATATAAGCTGCAGAGCTGAAGCCATATTAAGTATTTCAATGGGTTTACAGCTGAGAAGGCTTGAGGCCCAACATTTGACTGGTAAGTGAACATAGGAAAAGGATGCATGCAGTATGAGAAGTCTTCGATTCAGAATAATTTGATGGGAACACTTTTTTTTGGGGGGTGTCCTTGTTCAATTTTTTTTAGAGTTACCCACATTATTATTGATTTTTAAAAAATTACTATTGTACAGGCAGTCCCCGGGTTACGTACAAGATAGGGACTGTAGGTTTGTTCTTAAGTTGAATTTGTACGTAAGTCAGAACTGGCGTCCGGATTCAGCCCCGCTGCTGAAACTGACCAGCAGCGGCTGAATCAGGACGCCGGGGGAAGACCAGCTGGGGTGCTGTCGGGTTGGTCCAGTAACGCCTAGGAGCGGCGCTGCAGGACCAACCCGGCAGCGCCTCAGCTGCTCTACCACAGGCGTCTGCGAGAAATGCCTGATCTGCTGGGGGGGGGGGGGGGGCGAGCACTAGCTGGGCCTCCCCAGCAGACCAGGGAGACGCGGGCGGCGGGACCGCACAGACGCGCCGCGATCCTGCCGCCCACGTCCTCCGCGGCTTTGCTCCGTGTCTCCCTAGTCTGCTGGGCCCCACCCCCCAGCAGACCAGGGAGCCACAGAGCCGCTTTTCTCGCCCTGGAGGACACGGGCGGCAGGACCGCAGCGCGTCTGGAAGGTCCCGCCGCCCGCGTCCTCCGGGGCGAGAAAAGCCCTGTTCATAAGTACGGATCCGACATAAGTCGGATCTGCGTAACTCGGGGACTGCATGTAGTTCCTAAAAACATCTAATATTTTATACACTCCTTAGCATCTTTACAGAAGTAGATAAACAATTTCCAAAGTTGTGTGGATTTGATTAAGGAAACTGATCCAAGGGACTCTATTAAAGATAACATTTTTCTTACTCAACAGCTATCCCTGTCTGTATTTAATCATCTCTGCTTATGTTTATGATATACAAATGTTTTTATTAGTTTTGAACTATTAATACTGAAGCGCCAACATATATGAGAGAATGAGGTGGAATATTTCCTGTGTCTGTGTGTAATTAAATATCACTTGTCGGATCTTTATTACTGGTGGTGATGATGGAAGGAAGGAAGCTGAACCATGATGGAGAGAGAGATCCCTGAGTGAATTTGTTGGGTTGGCAGTTAAGAAAAATATTCTTTTATTTATTAAACCACTTTTGCAGTCACTTTTCAGAACTGAATCAAACCTTAAATAATTAAAAATAATTCACATCCTTTCTGAAAATATTCAAGCTAATGGTCTGACCTATTTAAACTAAGCCAGCCTAGTTATCCACTTCTTCAGAGTGTTTATTACATTAAAAATGCCCAAATGGAAAACTAGTAGGTTATTATAAGCACAATTATAAAGCAAATAGTCAGCAACCCACCTGGTATATGGTTCACAGCTGGTTTTTAACAATGACAGAAGAACTGGATAATGTTCATTACTACAGTTATTGAGAGCCTCTTTGTAAAGGTATGAAAGCAATCTTACTCCCTGAAAAAAAGTGATAAATGCCTAAGTTTCAAAACAATAAAATCCACAGTTCTATTAGTAAAAAGAATCATACTATACCACATCCGTATATCTATTTATTAGACAATTTGGTCATGGCTAGGTCTGGATAAAACTGAAATGATATCGCTGGGATTGGTCAATACCAACTACAGAAAATGGTGGAGGTAATATTTTCCCCCTTCAACTGACAAAGCTTTACTGGAATCTTCAGGATTCTTTCTGGATCCTGGATTGCTTCTGGATATCCAGATATCAACTGTTGCCATGAGTGCTTTTCTCATCTTTACTTGAACACAAGATTGTAATCTTACTTACTTGAGGTACATTTTATCACCACTATCCCTGCATTTACCACCTCTATATACTCAATTTCTGCTATACTCTATGTGGTGGCATACCTCTTTACCAGAGAAGCATAAAATAGTGTAAACAGCCAACATACATAGTAGAGTTTCAAACATACAGCATATTACACCAGTGTTTCATAGACTGCATGACCCACCAACCACTTTCCAGGGACAATTCAAGAACTTGGTTTTGAACTATAAAGCCTTTTGGGTCCTGAATATCTTAGGATCCACCTTTTTTGAGTTTTATCTCATTCATTGAAATCACTAGGGTAAAATGGTGCTGGCATGACATTCTCATTGGAAAACCATAAAAGTTAAAGTTTATATTTGACTGTGCCTGCATTTGTTCACCTTCAGGTCTTGTCAAGTCACTGAAACTTTTCAGAGAAGCAAGCTAAATAGCAAGGATTGTAGAAGGTTGTTTTCTGCTGATAGCATTGCTTTTAATGTTCAGATTATTTTGGTAATAACAATAGAAAAATATTTAAAATTGCATATGCTACATTATAAAAGTGTTTCTATTTTATATACCCACTTACACCACAATAAATTAAACAATTTATAACCAATATATGAATTCTCTCTCATTTAATGTATTTACATGGAATTTTCCAAAGCATTCAGCATTGATCTAATAGTGTTCATTACTAACATTACTAAAATAGACTTAACTGGGAGCAGAGTTATGCCAACACTGAGCATTTAACATATTCTACTCAACTGTATTTGAAGCTGAAATACTGATATTAAAACTAAAACAATAGGTTCAAAAAAGAAAATCAATAATCACCGTAGGAAATGAAGCACCAGCACCTCTGCTGATTCCCAATGCAGTTGTTCCTATGCCACAGAGTTCCGCTAAATACCTAAACATAAACATTGCATCTATGTAGTATTGGTCACCCAGAAGTATCCCAGAACATTACACTGATCAATGAAATGTGGCACACTTTGGTAGCATGAAGGTGTCATTCTGAATCATCAAACTATAACAGTTGGAGGAGGGGAGGTGGAGAACATTTCTCCAATTCAAGCTATAGAAAGAAATTAGAGAAGCAGATTATGACTCCTGTTGGAATTTGGCAAGGGCTGTGGGTCTAACTATCTATACTAAAGCTTTCCATTCTATCTGTCTTTATATATACTTATTCACTTCACTTCTTTGTGCCACAATTTTCTCCTCTGTAAAAAGTAGGATTATATAATAAGGAGTTCATCTATAAAGTGATTTGTGATCTACTGGTGAAAAAGCACTCTATGAGAGCCAGATAGAATTATTACTATTACTTGCCAGTGGGATGTTAATATTTTCTTCTGTGAAAATCTTATGAAATGAAAACCAAAGACTGTGAATAGGAAGGCTTCTCTAGTAGTGTCTTTTTAGCATTCATAAAGAGGGGATGTGATTTCATTCATAAAGAGGGGATGTGATACTTTATTATAATATTACCTTAACTGTCGCCCTAATTTTCTGAAGAGAAAGCTGATTGTTAGAAGGCTTAAAGTGGGAGGTGTTGACAAAACACAAGCTCGGTAATACTGAAGGTACTTTCTCAATCCACTCGTGAATGCCTAATAGAAGAAAAAAACATTGACAACACCCTACTGTTAAAACTATTAGTGCTCAGTTTATGTTCACATTGATTACAGCATATCAGACACATTTACTGCATTCTAATTTGGGCAAGTTATCTTTAAAAAGAAGCTCAGCTTCAATGGCAAGACGAGAAAACTTGTGTATTTGATGGATAACAGGGGTTTTTTCCTTTTCATGCATACGAACAACATTTGTTAACATTAATCTGAATTACATTGAATATTTAAGAGAATGAATGTATGAACATTAGATCATTTTTATTTTCATAGTTGCAATAAGGTATTACAAACAAAGATTTCCTTTGATCTTCTGGTTAAAAAATAATTCTCATTTGACAGCAACAAAGTTAATTATACATCACCATGCAAAGAAGATTCAGCAGATTGCTTAATTCAAGTCAGATGTAGAGAGTGTCTACAAGTAAGTAATTTCAAACTGACATGATCTAATAAAAATATTCAAGTGCATTGTTTCACTCATTTTATTTCTTTTACATTGTGAAATGCATTTAGATTTACCAAGAAGAATTACTAAATCTTAAATATATTTACTATACACATATTTAGCAATATCACAGCACCTGAGAAACAGTCATCCTTTATCTCAATAAAACTGCTCATCAGGATCATTCTTTAACACAAAGAATAAAACACACTATTGAGAATGCTAGAACTCCAAGTTCTATTCAAGTACATTACCTGAAATACAAGTCCTTTGTTGTACGAGGAATCCAAGACTGGCTGGAGAGAGAAGCGACTCAATCGTGTGTAATATGTTCCATATTCAGCAACTTCTGACAGAAGATTGTTCATGCTCTCAGGTGATGTTCCAGATACATATATCCCCTGCTTTATCACAAATGTCTGAGCAGCCTAGAATGGTGCAGAAAGAGAGACAGTATCAGTTATTTTAGAATTATAACTAATTACCCAACCTTATACACATTGGCTGTGTCTACACGGGGCCACTTATTCCGGAAAATCAGCCGCTTTTCTGGAATAAGCTGCGAGCTGTCTACACTGGCCCTTGAATTTCTGGAAAAGCAGTGATGCTCTACTGTACAAAATCAGCCGCTATTCTGGAAAAACTATTCTGCTCCCGCTCGGGCATAAGTCCTTATTCCGGAACACTGTTCCGGAAAAGGGCCAGTGTAGACAGCCCAGTAGTCTTTTCCGGAAAAAAGCCCCGATCGTGAAAATGGCGATCGGGGCTCTTTTCCGGAAAAGCGTGTCTACATTGGCCACAGACGCTTTTCTGGAAAAAGGGCTTTTCTGGAAAAGCAGCCTGCCAATGTAGACGCTCCTTTTCTGGAAAAACTGAAAACGGAATAGTATTCCATTTTAAGCATTTCCGGAAATTCATGCCAATGTAGACACAGCCATTTTCCTTTACCGATCACTAAAGATTTTTTTGGACATTTAAACTTTGATAAAAAAAAAGGTGTTTGGTTATTTTAAATTATACTAATAGAAGTCACAAAACTTCAAATGCAGAAAATGTACTTCTCTTGCAAAAATCTCTACCAAAAATGAATTCTGATATGACTGAACAGAATAATTCTTAGAAAGTTTTACATACCTGATTAAGTGAAAAGGTAGCAGATACCACACCAATAAGGACATTCAAAACATCTTTAACCAGTTCAGATTCTTTCATTAGCACAATCTGTGGAATCTGGAGTATGGTATTATTAAACAGTTGTAATTCCCCTTCTCGAAGCCTATAAAATTTATCAAAAGCTTCTCTTCCAGCCTCAGTCAGATATGGTTCCTCTTTTCTACCAGGCGGGCTGTTGTCAGAAAAAATACAAAAATAATAAAACCAAGAATAAATCAATACCTTTCCTTTAACTTTATATGGCCATTAAATGTGTTACCCAACTGATTATCTATAATGCAACATTTGCAAAAGGAGGCTGTGTGGACAACTGTCAAAAGTATGCAGGAAATAGCATTCTTGAAGAAATCCCTAAAAATCTCTCTACTAAAGATGTTAACTAACGAGTAATTTCCTAGTCGAGTAGTCGATGGAATTTCCATCAACTACTCGACTAGTATATAGGCACTTCCACATTCCTCCTTTGAAATGTACAAGAGCCCCGCTGGGGCTCTTGTACATTTCAAAGGAGGAAAGTGGGACTCCGCATGCAGCCCGGGGCCAGTGGGAAGTCCCCATGCCAGCTTTGAAATGTACAGAAGTCCTGGGGCTCTTGTGCATTTCAAAGCGGAAGCGCCCTCATGGAGACTGGGGTCAGCAGGGGGACTCGCAGTCCTCCACTGACTCCAGGCTCCATGCTGTGCTACCGCTTTGAAATGCCATGCGGAGCCCCGTTCCACATCGCATTTCCCCAGAATCCAGGGTCAGCTGACTCCAGGCTCCACATGGCGCTGCCGCTTTGAAATGCTGTGGCAGTGATGGCCCAAGCACTTGGCCCAAGGAAGGCAAAGGCAGTGATTCCCCTGTGGGTCCCAGAGCACTGGGGCTCCGAAGCACAGCAAGAAGATGCTGCTGTCATACCTGGCTTGGCCCCAGCCCTCCTCCAGCAGCCGCCAGGGGGAGGGTTTGAGAGGCCAGGGCTGGTGTGGCCCTGGCCATCCCTGGTGGCTGTGCGGGGAGGGGACATCCAAGACTGTCCACCCCCAGAGACAGCAGGACTGATGAGTGTAGCGAGCAGGGGGCATAGCCCCCCTAGTATATTCTTTATTACAATAATTTTTACAGCACCCAGATGTGTGGACAACTGTCAAAAGTATGCAGGAAATAGCATTCTTCTAGAAATTGACTACACCCCAAAAGTCTCTCCACTAGCAATCAATTCTTAATTGTAATTTTTACAGCATTCAGATGCGTTTTAGAGAATTTACAGAAAGAACAGAAAGACACATCCCTGCATCGGGGAGGTAGAGAGAAAAGGCCCCTGGAGGGCGTAGTGAGAAAAGTCCCTACGTTAATTGTGTAGCTGAAGTTGAAGTACCTCAACTCGACTTTTGGTGCTGTCCACACTGCAGGAAGTCAAAGGGAGATCACTCTCCCTTTGACATCCCTTACTCCTTGTGGAAGCAGGAATACCGGCATCGACCAGAGTGTCCCTCTCAGTTCGAATTAGTGTGTCTTCTCTAGACCTGCTAATTCGAACCCTGGAAGATTGACAGTAGCAGCTTCGATCTTCTCTGTAGTGTAGACATAGCCATAGGAAGACACAGTTCATGCCCTTTGTGACAAGGTGTACTAACCCCCCTGCTGGGCATGCTCTAACTGTAGGCCCAGTATAAAAGCCAGAGGAGCAGCTCAGTTGGGGCTGACCATGTGAGAGGAAGGAGCTTCTGCCGGAACCAAGGAGCAGCCACCCCCACTGGCCCAGCAACAGCAGCCGTAGCAACTGTGGCAAGCAGCCAGGAGGACGCAGGTGGGGAATACTCCGGCTAGAGGACCGGCATAGGAACTAGCCCAGAGCAGGGAGCTGGAGGTGTCCCGGCGAGCTCAGCGTATTTTGGGTAAGGATGTTAAGTGTCGGGTAATTCACTAATCGAATAGTCGATGCATTTTTGCATTGACTATTTGATTAGTCGATAGGGTGGTGCTGCTCCTTTGAAATGCTGCTGCAGTGTTTCAAAGGGGCAGCACCGCATGGCACCTGGGGTCAGCTGGGGACTCCAGTTGATCCTGGCGCTGCCCCTTTGAAACGCCACTGCGGCATTTCAAAAGAGCAGCACTGTATGGAACCCAGAACCCCAGGCTCCGTGCGGCACTGCTGCTTTAAACTATCCCTCTCTTCCACTCCCCCCTTTCTCTATCTAATAGAGGCAGCAGGAGGTGGGAGGGGGGGCGGGGAGAGACTAGTCAGCTATCCCAGAGGGGGTGGACCGAAGACAATGATCAAGTGATTTGTCTCATGCCATCCATCTCCAGCCTCTGACCAACAGAGGCCAGGGACACCATTTCTATCCCCTGGTTAATAGCCTTTTATGGACTTCCATGAAATTATCTAGCTTCTCTTTAAACTCTGTTATAGTCTTAGCCTTCACAGCCTCCTCTGGCAAGGAGCTCCACAGGTTGACTACACGCTGTGTGAAGAACTTTCTTTTATTAGTTTTAAACCTGCTACCCATTAATTTCATTTGGTGCCCTCTAGTTCCTCTATTATGGGAACTAATAAATAACTTTTCTTTATTTGCCCTCTCCACATCACTCATGATTTTATATACAGGCAGTCCCCGACTTACGCTGATCCGACTTATGTCGGATCCGCACTTACGAACGGGGCTTTTCTCGCCCCGGAGCTCACGGGCGGCGGGTTGCCACCCGTGTCCTCTGGGGAGAGAAAAGCTTCTCCCGGTCTCCCTGGTCTGCTGGACCCCCCCACCAGACCAGGGACACCCAAGCAAAGCCGCCCAGGCAGCGGGACTCCCGCCGCCTGGGCGGCTTTGCTCCTGTCCCCCTGGTCTGCTGGGGGGGGTCCAGCGGCTTTGCTGGACCCCCCCAGCAGACTAGGGGGATAGGAGCAAAGCCACGGAGCACGCCCGCAGCGGGACAGCCCAAGTGCGCCCGGGTTGTCCCGCTGCGGGCATGCTCTAAGGCATTGCTCCTGTCCCCCTGGTCTGCTGGGGGGGGGGGAGGATGCAGCTAGTGCCACCCCCCCAGCAGACCAGGCTTTTCTTGCCTACCCCTGGGGTAGAGCAGCTGGGGGCTGCCGGGTTGGTCCCGCAGCGCCGCTCCGGACCAACCCGGCAGCACCCCAGCTGCTCTGCCCCAGGCGTCCTGATTCAGCCGCTGCTGGTCAGTTTTAGCAGCGGCTGAATCAGGACGCCTGGGGCAGAGCAGCTGGGGTGCTGCTGGGTTGCTCCAGTAGCGCTGAGGAGCCGCGCTACTGGAGCAACCCAGCAGCACCCCAGCTGCTCTGCCCCAGGCGTCCCCAAGTCAGCCGCTGCTGAAACTGACCAGCAGCTGACTACAGGAAGCCCGAGGCAGAGTTGCTCTGCCCCAGGCTTCCTGGAATCAGCCGCTGATCAGTTTCAGCAGCAGCTGACTTGGGGACGACTGGGTTTCTTAAGCTGAATCTGTATGTAAGTCAGAACTGGCATCCACATTCAGCTGCAGTTGAAACTGATCAGTTTCAGCAGCGGCTGACGCCAGTTCCGACTTACATACAGATTCAACTTAAGAACAAACCTACAGTCCCTATCTTGTACGTAACCCGGGGACTGCCTGTACCTCTATCATATCCCCCCTCAGTCTCCTCTTTTCTAAACTGAAAAGTCCCAGTCGCTTTAACCTCTTTTCATATGGGACCCGTTCCAAACCCCTAATCATTTTAGTTGTCCTTTTCTGAACCCTTTCTAAGGCCAAAATATCTTTTTTGAGGTGAGGAGACCATATCTGTACACAATATTCAAGATGTGGGAATACCATAGTTTTATACCATAGTCATAGTTTTATACAGAATAAGATATTCTGTGTCTTATTTTCTATCCCTTTCTTAATAATTCCTAACATCCTATTTGCCTTTTTGACCACTGCTGCACACTGTGTGGAAGTTTTCAGAGAACTATCTACGATAACACCAAGATCTCTTTCCTGATTTGTCGTAGCCAAATTAGCCCCCATCATACTGTACGTATACTTGAGGTTATTTTTTCCAATGTGCATTACTTTACACTTATCCGCATTAAATTTCATTTGCCATTTTGTTGCCCAATCACTCAGTTTGGTGAGATCTTTTTGAAGTTCTTTACAGTCTGCTTCTGTCTTGACTATCTTAAACTTGACTGCACTGTCATCTGGCAAAAATACAGCTCCATTGTTCAAATATATTGAACTCCATGTCCCAAATCAGACAGAATAAACAAACAAGGAATATACCAATTAAAGTCACTTACAACTAAAATACATATAAATCATACATAAGCATGCAGTTATTTTGCATCTTAACATCAGACACATACCATCCAATTCTTTCCCAGCATCTTCGTTTGCTGGGTCCATAAGTAAGTACAGCATCCCAGAGATCTATGTCTGGAGTCATGCTCGGTTCTGACTGAGAATCAGGAGTAAGATTGGATGCTGATTGGAATCCCTCATCTTCTGATTGATCTATACTTTGAGGAACCTGTAAATAACCATGAGAGTTCAAACTCTACACACAGATGCAACATTTACTGAGAAAATTATGCTAATGGCATTTAGATGTTGGTCTCAAATAATTATTGATGTTCATTTTAAGCACTTGAGCTTCATTATTTATACAAACTAAAATTTTGCTATGTGTTTCTATGGATGGGTATCTTTTGCTTTTTGAATTTTCAGTCTTTCTTTTTTTCCTCTTGTGGACTGTTGCTGTGTAGTTTTTTTTCCCCTGCCCCTGTAATTATCCCATGTAATAGAAAAGGCTACATGCTACTTAGTGTGAAGTTGGTCCAGTAGCAATTCCCTTCCCTGGGGCTCTGTATGCTCTTGCCTATTGAGCTGAGTGTGGTGGGAATAGGAGGCTGCTCCCTGAATCTACAGCCCTATACAAAGAAATTGCAGATTCAGCTTTCATTTGGGTTTAAGATAGGAACTTGAAAGGAAGACTGGCACACTTAAAGAGCTACATTGCCACTTTACCTGTAGCTGTGAGTATCCATTGTAGTGAAAGGGATCAGTCAGATACTGGGTAAAAGGAGGCAACTCTTTTTCTTTACATGCCTGTACTCCTACTCTCAGGTTGGAAAACACAGTGCTAAATATTCTTAGGAGCAACCCTGCATCCAATAGGTCAAATCTATTACATATACCTATTACATGTATGTTGCACAACAAATTCATAACAAAGTCAGTGAGAGTTCCATGGTTGAGATGTTCAGAGTTTTACATGATTGGGCCCTGATCCTGCAAAATCAGGCATGTGTTTATGCATATGACTAGTCTTAGTGGAAATGGTAAGAGACACATTAATCATAAGAATTTGAGGGATCAAGACCTGTGTCACTTATTTTGTGAAAAAGAAAAAATATTTTAAATCCACACCTTTGTAATGTTGATACAACTACCAGAAATTTCTCTCTCTCTCTCTCTCTCTCTATATATATATATATACACACATTTCAAAAAAAGAATACTTGAAATGTTTATATTCTGAAATAAAATAATAAGTATAGTGAAAATAAATAGACCCCGTACTTTAATTGCAAGTCCAGACAAATCCGCATTGTCAGGTACTGGTGGCAGATCCAACCTAATGTCCATATCATATGTACGGCTATGGACAAGAGCACCAAAGAGTGAGACACGTGTTTCTTTTTCAAACTTGTCACCAACAGGGTAGTTCTGTGAAAATAATCCAATGGCAGGAAGTCCAGTGCCAGGTGCAGCCTCCATTATCTGAAGTGTCTTTTGAATTGTATCATTAAACTGATATTCTTCATTTGTAATTAAAGACTGTATATCAGCTTCAAATACACTCACATCATAATAATCATATCCCTGATATTTAACATTTCTCCCAACATACTTGTTGTTCAGAAAATAGTCCTTTTTTTGTGGTAGAAGCTGAGGGGGACCAGTTCCTACAAGTTGTACAAGAAGATCCAGAACAGAATTTACTTCAGTAAATGGTAAACAATTAGATGTTTCCAATTCCTCCACAAGTTTCTCCAGCCTATCTGCTTGAGCACCCATTCCACCAACCCTCAAATTGAAGGACAGCATTAAAATTTTGTTTTTCACTGGAAGTCTGGAAATGTTTGACTGTACTTTACGGGTCTCATCCTGAAAAAGGTTCATGAACAGGGCATTATATGCAATCTTTTTTAGATTTTGCTTAGCCCTTTTCTTGCTGATCTTCTGTGCGCCTAGATGGACCTTCCATGACAAACCTGTCATGTGTGCTTCACACAAGTCACCAAACAGCTGTGTAATGCTCTCCATTTCAACACAAATGAGTGGTGCTGCAGTAAAGTCAATTTATTGCATATACAACTTTATTTTTGGTCTTTGATTCCATTTCAAGGCCTGGAACATACAAAGGGGGAAAAAGACATTAGTAACTAACTACACAAGTAGAACCTCAGTAAGTATGTGTTCATAAACTTTAAATTTAAAATACAGTTACTGTAACACATACAGTGTTACATACACAAACTAATCAAAGTACTACTTCATAAACTGTTTCATATACAAGAACACCTACCTACTGCTTAACTGTTTTAACCATTTATATAAGCAACTGCTGCCTGACCTGCTGCAACAGGTATGAGGTCCTACCACTGGTTTCACTATGGCCAGGGGGTTCCACCTCCTGGCTTGATGATGGCCCCTCCAGAGCTGGCTCAGCATGGTGCGGTTGGTTGCCACTAGAGTTCACTGGCAAGGGCTGGTTAACCAGTAAGCAATCCACTAAGCCTCATGCTTGCCATTTAACATCCCCGTAAACACCCTAATTTGGATCTCACACCTTTCACCAAGGTTAGCCCCTGGTGGACCACCAGACACTATTTACTTGCATGTCCAAAGATTAGGGCCACTTACAGTGCCCACTGTTTGGAAATGACAGTCCGTGGTCAATGGGAGCTGTGGGAAGAGGTGTCTTGGTCTATACTGCTTCTGGCAATTCCCATTGTACGGGAACAGCAATCTGAAGCCAATGGGAGCTGCAAGCAGCCATACTTGCAGATGCACAAGTAAATAAAGCATTGGCAGCCCCCCCAGGGGCTATCCCTAATGAACAGCTTGCAGCCTGTGGGCCACTTATTAACCACTCCTGTTTTACACATAGAGAAAAAGCCCTGCCATGGTACATGAACAAATCCAGGTCATCACATGAAGAGAGTGTTTCTCTGTCAAGCACTAGCACCTCCCAGTGTCTTGTCAATACTAACCTCAGGAAAGACCCCCCCCTAACAACTTGATTAACAAAGGTAACTTTCAGCAGCAAGCTCAGCTCCATTTACAGTGTCAAAAAGGTGTGAGCGCAAAATTATTCCAGCCACGGTCACAGTTTGAGAGCTAGTGTAGACAGAGCTGGGGCGATTGTACCAGTCGCTAAAAGCAGGAGCAGACCACACAACCGTAAGAACAGCAGCGCCCAGCCCAGCCCGTCTCCGCGGCGACCACCCGAAGATGTGCAGCCCCCCCCCCCCCCAACAGTGACTGTGAGCCGAGCCAGACCACGCTCCCCCCGTGACTGGCCCCCTCCCCCAACGGGGGCAGGCCCCACCCTGCAACACCCGAGGCAGCCCGCAGCTCCCCGCGCGTGACGCCCCCGCCGCAGCCCTTACCCCGCGCTCAGCAGCCCCAGGCGCCTCTCAGGGCCGCGACAGCAGCGACCGCCGCGCGTCCCGCTCTCCGGCTCCGGCAAGAGCGCGGCGGCGCCGCCCTCGGGACGTCACGGGAGAGCGACGGGCCCGGCAGCCGGGAGGGGGAGAGCGGGGCAGGGTCGCGGAGCGGGCGGCGCTCGGCTCCCTTCGCGGGTGCACGGGGGCGCCGGAGGAGGGGGGCAGGGGCTCGCCTTGCTGCCTAGCGCTGGAAAGTGTGGGGCGGCTGCGAAGGGCGGGGCGGCTTGCGCGGAGCAGACAGGGAGCTGCAGGCGCAGTAGATACACGGGCGGCGCCAGCACAGGGCGCCTGCCTGCAGCGTGCCCGCCAGCGCCTCTCCAGCCTCCCCCGGCTAGCTGCCCAGGGCTGTAGGGCCCAGTGACTCGGGGGGGGGGGCTGGTTGTAGGGTTGCCAACAACGGTCTAATCCCACAAACCCAAACACCCTGCCCCTGCCCCCTTTCCTGTGAGGGGCCATTTACTCCGCCCGTCCCTTCATTTCTCGTTTCGCCCCCCTCACCAGGCCACGGGAAAAGGTTGCAGTATGAAGGGGCTCTGAGCTGAAGCCCGGGGGCTCGCAGTGCGGGAAGGAGAGCTGGGCTGAAGCCTGGGGTAGCGGGTTAGGGTGCAGGAGATGAGGGTCTGGGTTCAGGGCTGGAGAAGGGGTTTCAGGTGTGAGGTACTGGCTGAATCAGGAGGTTGTGGCGTTGAGGGGATTTGGGGGGCAGGAAGGGGGTTGGGGTGCTGGAAGTAGTGAAGGGTGCAGGTTCTGGCCAGGTGGTACCTTATGTTGCTCCCAGTTGGTGGGTGGGTGGGGGGGGGCAGGTGGCACCATGCACTGCCCTCAACTACTAGTGGCTGTGGTTCCCAGCTAATAGCTGCAGAATTGGCACTTGGAGTGGGAACATCATGCAGATGCACCCCTGGCATCCAAAGGTTCTGAGAGCAGAGCAGGCAGGGAGTCTGGCTCAGCCCCTTCTCTTCGTCACACACCCCTGGACTTCTGGTGCCCTGAAATCTTTCAGTCTGGCTTCAGTAGCCTCTGAGAGAGAGGCCCACTTCTGAGAGACCCCAAATGAAATTGGGCAGGGTGGAGGACAGGGAGTTGCCACTGCCTCTTTCCTCTGGAGCCATTCCGGAGTGCTGGCTCCAACAGCACCTGCTGCTCTTCTGTCCTCCCTAGGAAGCAGAGGCCAGTTACTGCAGATAACTAGATGTTTAACCAGACTTGCTGGTTGTAAACTGGACACCTGGTAACCCTATTCTGGCATGGCAGTGGGGAGCACAGGCCATTGGCTGCACAGATCACTCTGCTGCACCCCCCCCCCCTCCACTCCACCCCACACACACCAAGGGACAGGCATGTTCCAGAAACACCCCAGGATCCTGTCCCTCAGCACCAGGTGACAGGTCAGGCCAGCAGGATCCAGGTGTAGGGTAACAAGGTTGTGTGGGGGATCCAGGTGCAAGGGGTAGTTGGTTGTTGTGGGGTTCTGCAAAAGGTGCAGATGAAGGTGGTTGGAGCTCATCCGGAGTCTCTGTATGTTGTTTTGGCTCACCTTATTGATAATTTTATATCAATACCGTAAATTGGATTTTCCTTTCAAACTAAAGTAGGTGTTTTATTTTTAGTTTGATTGCTATTATTGCATTACACTTTTTAGCATTTACACTTCCAATATATTTTTGTGTAGACCAAGTTATAGTAAAGAATGCCACTGGAAGACAGTTAATGTACAGAAATAAACAATTTTTATTGTAATAGTTGGCTAATACATATCAACCTTTAAAAACAATCTTTTGAATTTATATGCAAAGTAATCCTACTGAAAAAATCGTACTTGAAAATATTCCATTTAGTTTGATAAAGAGCTCAAATTAAAATAATTTAAAATACAAAAATCTTTGTGTCATTCTAGCATTGACTACAGAATATTACAATTTAATGAAGGCAGGTTGGAAGTATAACTTCAACAAAATGTTTTTGCCATCAGAAAATGCTGACCATGTAAAACATTTTGCAAGGAGATGGTTGGTTTAGACAAATTTACCATTTTTGGGGAAAAAATGAAATTAGTTTTGAAATTTGAAACTATTTAATTTTTCAATTAAAATAACTTTTTGTTTAGAAATTTAAGTTTCTGTATAGTTTTAAAAAGTCAAAATAAAAAGTAAATGTTTCAGTTGACCTGGTATGAATTTTTTGGTTCATGAGAATCAGATTTTGAATTTTCATCCCAATTTGGGACAGTAAAAGTTTTCAAAATCTCAAAAGCTCTCACAGTATGGAAAACTGCTTCCTTCTGACCTCCAGTCAAAATTCAGTATGAGCTACAGAAGCCAAAATAGGACTAGTTATATGGTGACCCATATTAATAGAACATTACTACAATTTAAAGTTGTGATATTCAGATTGTTTTGACGTAAGTACTGTTACATGTTGTGTTCCCACATGGGCCCCAATCTTGCAATCTATATACTTAATTTTAAGCATATGAGTAGTTGTTTTAGGTAGAATTTTCAAAAGCAGCTAAATCAAAGAGAAGCCTAAGCAACTTATGAGTAGGGCTACTCATAAATTTTCAGTAAAGGATGAGTCACGAGACCAAACCATTTTGTTAAATGTGTTGCATATTTGGCAAAACTTCAATAAAACACAATTAGAGCCTCGGGCTCTAAGGCTCCCTTCTCCATAGCAGGGAGCACGCTAACCCTGGGAGTCTGGCTGGGGCTGAGGCTTTCAGAGCTGGCTAGTCTCTTCCTTCTGTGGCTCAGCTCTTGATAACCTTATTTTTGACTTGAGCAAGTTAAACATGGATGAAAGATCACATATAAAATATCTACCATGTATTTCAATCCAAGTGACAGGAATAGACTTCGTAGAGATAAGTAAAAAAAGGCACTGCTTTATATTTTGGGATCTGGAATTAATACCCTGAGCTCATTTTGTTAGATGCATTAGTTTTACGCTGACAACTGAGCTATGTCACCACATAAACGTAGCTATTTTTATACATTTTCAAATGTTCACCTTGTTCATTGTGCTTAATCATGATAAAATATTAATATTCCTATATGTAGAAAACATACAATCTCTCCATTGCTTGGAAGATTAAAATAGTTCTTAGTAAAGCGCTTTATTTTTAAAACTGATATTTATTCTTTTAATTACTTCTTTTTTTATCATTTACAGACCCTACTAATTTCCAATCTTAATTGGGAGAGTGAAGAATGAAAAACAAAGTTCCTGTTAACAAAACTACTTTTAAAATTATGAATATTTCAGTATGAGCTAGATACCACAAATTTACAGCATTCAACCATTGGAATTCATATAGAAAGATGCTGGGTATGGCAAGAGAATTAATATGGTAAATGCTATCCCGGATAGAACATGCATTTAAAAGCAGCAAAATCATTTGATAGGGAGTTACATGTAAATGCAGGTTTTGCATGAATAACTTCATACATGCACAATTTGCAGACTCACAGCAAGAGCTCTCAGCTAAAAATGTGGCCTTTTTAAACAAAAATATTTAATAAAAAGTCATAACACAATTGTAAATGGCTGTGGCCATAGTATGATAATCTCTTCGTTTACTGATTTAAAAGAAAACCAAAAGTGACAATTTTTTTCTTTCTGTTATGACGAAATGTGTCAAATGATAGAGCTAGTCAAGTGACTTCAGTTTCCAACAATCTAGTCTCTTACTACAAAGAAAAAAATCAGCACAATTATTAGTCAAGCTACACAACAGAATCCCAAAAATACATTTCTACTGAAGCTGCTTAAATAATCTTCCACAAACAGCTGCAGGGTGGTGGTTGTTTGTTTGGAGGGGTTTTTTTGGGCAGGGGGAGAAAGGCGGTCGCAGTGGTGTTTGCATCCCCATGTTTAATTTTGTTTGCCTAAACTTGCTCCCTTTCCCCTCTCTTCTAAAACATTGAAGAGATCAAATCGCTAATCTCAGCCAGTTTACTGCATAAAGCAAGATTGTTCAATAGGAAAAGGACGTTTACATACCCTCTCTGTTTGGGAAGCAATTTTTATCTCATAGTATGTTCACTTTATCCAGTAAAGATACTTCCCCAATACTACCTCTATTTAGCACTTTATATGTTACCTAAGATCCATCCCACCAATTCATACCAATATCTTAACTTGCTGTCCTCTACCTTATCTCTGGTTTACCATATTCCAGGTACCAAGAGGTGGGAAGGCACTGCTTGTACCAAGACAAGATATTAATATATCTTGCTTTTGGCAGGTTTTATATTGTCAAAAGCTACATTTCACTTCGTAGACTATTCTGGGATCTCTCTGTCTTGGCATAAATAAGCAAAGTGTTAATCAACCCACTTGCTAGCTTTAACACCATAGCCAATAAATGTATGTTTGGCATCAGGAGGCATTCTGGATCCTGGTGCTTGAAGCATATTTCCCTGCTCAAGACAGAGTCCTGTTCCAGCACAAGCCCTGATTTTTCAAATACTTATATATGTGCTTAATTTTAAGCACATCACTATGCTCTGTGAAGGTCAATGGAACTATTCATGTGAGACTAGGTAAACTGGTGAATAAATGGTAGTCTCTGAACCACATTCTGAAAAAGGTTAATAAATGCAAAGCCTATATGTCTCTTAATTATTCCCTGAATATAAAATACAGGACTATGTAGCACTTTAAAGACTAACAAGATGGTTTATTAGATGATGAGCTTTCGTGGGCCAGACCCACTTCCTCAGATCAAATAGTGGAAGAAAATAGTCACAACCATATATACCAAAGGATACAATTAAAAAAAAATGAACACATATGAAATGGACAAATCACATTTCAGAACATTTCAGAACAGAAGCTGTTCTGAAATGTGATTTGTCCTTTCCATATGTGTTCATTTTTTTAAATTGTATCCTTTGGTATATATGGTTGTGACTATTTTCTTCCACTATTTGATCTGAGGAAGTGGGTCTGGCCCACGAAAGCTCATCATCTAATCAACCATCTTGTTAGTCTTTAAAGTGCTACATAGTCCTGTATTTTGTTTCAGCTACACCAGACTAACACGGCTACATTTCTATCCCTGAATATACAATCTTTTGGTACAAAAACTATTTTTCAATGTGAGTGCTTAATATTAAGCACTTGAAATGGCTGTATTCCATGTTCTGTATAACCACTGTATTATTGAATTTAGCACTTTCTTACTTCAATGATGGGAGCACTAGGGAAACATCTCACCAGGCATTTAAGGGTTTGATCCTACTCCCATTCAAATATATGGAAAATCTCCCATTGACTTTAATGGCACACAATTTAACCCGTGGGAAATTTATAGCCTTTTCAGAAATATGCCCTCAGTACTAAGAAGTGGAACTACAAACAGATTACTTACCTGAACACTGGAGCATTTTCCATTCCTGTTTAAATTGGTCTCTCAATCGTTTTATTTCAAGTACATTTTCTTGGGAAGCAGGTGCATAGACTCCAAAGTCAGGTATAGAAACACCAGTCAAAGTTGTAGCCACACTTCGTACTAGTTTTATTTCTATGTCCTATTTTTTAAAAAATGTGGTGAAGCAGACTTTGTGTTAGTTCAACAGCAGAATGCAACATTTTAATCTATTGTAATGAAGCTGACAGTATCAATCATAATAAGTAACTTTCAGTTTTCAAATCTGAAAGTGCTACCAGTGGAGAAGTTGCTTCAGAAGTAGATAACTAAGGAATCTGTACTGTGAACTATAAAACCAATTTGTCTCAAATACAAATTACTTCTCAATTACTCTTTTATGAGAAGAGAAATAACAGAACAAAAGATGGAAAAACAGAAGAAAATAGGACTTATTTACTTGCTGTATTTTCCACCACAAACAATGATTCATTTTGCTTTGACCAGCAATGATATTATAAACAACTTCTAGAATCTTTTAACAGTTTAATTCAATGTTATAATGTCAACAAATGCTTTTTTCTGTGGTCATTGTGATTCATGAAGAAGAACATGCCCAAATGTTACTAAATTTCACTGAAAAGGAATAACATGGATTTTACTTCTTCAAAGAAGTCAAGTACACTATATAAAATGTCCATGTTTTTATCATAGGAGCTCCCTGCTAAGTGTTCATATAAACCTGTTTCAGTCTTTCATTAGAGGCTCATGTGCCCATTCAAGCTCATCTTTCATCTCTTTTAGCCTATCCTTCAGACTCCCAAGAATTCTTCCCAGCTGCAGGCTCCTAATTAGTGTACACAAATAAACTAATTTTTCGGTATACAGATTATGATAAATATCATAGCACAGGAAATTCAAAGAAAATTCTAGAGAAATGTAGAATAATGTATGGTAAGATCACTTAATGGGCAACTTAAAAATAACATGTCCCTGACAGGAGCAGTTTTCAGGAAAGAGATTCTGTTTAATGTATTTCATCACATTAAAACAATTTATACGTGGTATATTTATCCCACAGAAATACTTGTTAGTAACTTTGTAAATGGGTTCACGGTAACTTACATAGTCCACTTTTTCCTTTTGTTCACTTTGCTTCTTTCCTGCTATATAATTCTGCTACTACTTTGTACTTATAATAGCACCTTTCATGCAACTATCTTAAAAAAAGTTAAGGTGTGTAACACCCTTGTGGTAAGTAAAGCAGCATTACTGCAGTTTTACACATCTGAAATCGAATAAGAGCCAAATCTGTAAAGGTATCTGGATGCTTAGAGACCAGGTGCCTAGTGAGCTTTTCAAGATTAGCCCCCAATGATTTCAATGTACAGGTGATTTTGAAAATTCCTGTAGGTACTTATCTGTACCTGTAGGTATCAAAACACTTTTACAAATCTGAAATGTAGTGACTCTGACTATGTTATACATGCAATCTTACTATTACATAGGCTTCTTTTAAATATTTTTTTAATATTGCAGTGTTTTTATTTGTTATTTTAAGGTGAATTAGCCAAATAAAATTGAGTATCTTCCAGCACAATGTATTCTGGTAAGGCCAATAGCCTGGTGCTACTTCTACTCAAGACAATGATGCTTAAATAGAATAACAAGTAGTCACATGGAACCTTAGAGCAGGGGTGGATCCATACATATACAGCCTGCCAAGACTTCTGATCTGGCCTGTGGCCCACCGTGCTAGACCCCAAGGGAGGCTCTCTGCTTGATACAACCCAAAGCTATTCAAATGGCTGGCAGCTTCCTCTAGGTGCCGCGTGTCCTTGGTGGGGGTGCCTGTGCCTACTGCCCAATCACACACCCCATAAGAAAATGCAGCCCTTGACCATTTACCAAAATCGTGGAGTGGCCCCCCATGAAAAATTATTGTCCACCCCTGCCTCAGAAACTAACAAAAGTATAAAGAATCATGAGCTTTCTTGGGCAATTTTACTATGTATATTTGTTAGTATCTAATGTGCTATAAGACTACTCATTTTTAAAGTTATAGACGAAGATGGCTACACCTCTGAGACTTTTTAAATATAATAGTTACTCTCTGTTAGCTAAAAGAATTTTAGGTAATCAAGATTAATGCTACTTCTTACCTGAATTACCACAAGAATTCGGGATTCAGCTAAACCTTGCAGTAAACTCGTAAGCAGAGAAATCCCATTTACACCAAGGCTCCTGTTTGGTCCAATGACTATTATCATTAAATCAGGTTGATAGTTATATGCTATAGGAAGAATGAATCCAAGTACAGCATAAAAGAAATTGTTTCTTTCTGTATCCTTTAACAAGAAACAGAAAACAGTTTAAAATTGATGTGAAACTCCAAAATCCCTGTATGCACATGTCTATAATGGGCAGTTTTCAGGGATTTTATTAAAATAAATAACCAAGGAAATAAAGGGAAAGTACTAGAAAAAAATTCTAGAATAGATGGTTATTGGAAACAGGATACATGTCTGATCCCATGTAGTGTTCTTATTTTCATTAATGAATCATTCATTGTGTTAATTACACAGCATGCATTATTCACCTCCCCTTTCATTTCAATACCACCTACTGTCAGAGGCCATTATAACCTTCTTCAAGATGTCACAAGTTTGGTCCCTAAGATGCACTGTACATAAATGGAGACGAATAAAATATAAAAGGAAGATTTTCAAAGGCCCAAGGGCAGTTAGACACTTAACTTACATTTTTCCCTCAATTTCATTAGTAAAAACTTGATTCAAATTGATAATCTTAGACATTACTGTCTGTTTTATAAACTAGTAAATATATTTTATTCTATCCTAACTTAATTACAAAGAAAAAGATGCCTTTTCTTATTTAGTCCCCAGAATTTTTTAATATACCTCTTTCCAGTTCAGAGAAATACGGTATTTGGAGTTGGTCTTTTCAGTTTGTTGTTTCTGGCAAATGTTCATGAAAAGAATTTTTCTGTAAAAAAAATTTATATTTACTCTTTCATCAACAACTTTAAATGAGATAAATAATGTTACTAAAATTAGTGAAAATGGATATTAAAATCATTCTTTGGATGATATTTATGGTCCCTTATACAAGTTTTATGTCAAATTTATATCAGCGGGAAACACTTCTGAATTATTATAGTAACTAATTTAAATTTTTAAAAGCAATATTCAGAAAGTAAAATCCAGTTTATACTAAAATCTCAAAGTAAATTTCTGTATTAAAAAGTTTTTAAGAAAATAATGCTTGTCTCTTTCAGCATAAAGAGAAGCTGAAGAAATAGGATATTGATATATAAAGTTGGCCTTCAATAAAGAGTCGTCCATTTGACTCTCTCTCCTATCGTATGATTTGCAAAGCACATTTTCATAATATGCAATAAAGAAAAAACTACTTTCACAGTAGCAAAACTGGGAGACTATGCCAGGCTGGGGAAGATGCTTAAGAAAACAGGAATGGAAGAACTTCCTTGAGAGGAAATTCAAAGGCTACGTCTTCACTGTGAGTTCTTCCTGCGAGTTCTTCTGGCAGAAAATATGCTAATTAGAGACTCATTAGCATAAGTTGTGACATCATTAGTATATTTTCTGCCATTTCTTTTTGCACAAGGGGTTTTTGTGCAAAAAGAAGCAGCATGGACTTTTTTGGAGGGGCGCAAAAACCCCGAACAGGCATAAGGATCTTGCGCAAAACAGGGCTTTTGCGCAAAAAAAAGTCCACACTGCTTCTTTTTGCACAAAAACCCCCTGTACAAAAAGAAACGGCAGAAAATATACTAATGATGTCACAACTTATGCTAATGAGTCCTAATTAGCATATTTTCTGCCAGAAGAACTCCCCGTGAAGACAAAGCCAAAGAGATTAGTTTGTTTACCCTAACTAAAAGAAGGGAGAGGAGAACAGGGTCAAATTGACTGCCATATTTGGGGTCGTGAAGGAATTTTCCCCAGTCAGATTGGCAGAGATCCTGCCAGGGTTGTGCATTCCTCTGCAGCGTGGGGGGTGGGTCACTTGCAAGTTTAAACTACTGTAAGTGGTGAATTCTCTATAACTTGAAGTCTTTACACCCTGATTTGAGGATTTCAGTAACGCAGCCAGAAGTTAGGGATCTTTTACGAAGGTGGTGAGGTTCTGTGTCCTACAATGTGCAGGAGATCAGATTACATGATCACAATGGTCCCTTCTGATCTTAAAGTCTATGGCTGTGTCTAGACTGGTCAGTTTTTCCAGAAAATCAGCGACTTTTCCGGAAAAACTTCTCAGCTGTCTACACTGGCCACTTGAATTTCCGCAAAAGCACTGATGATCTCATGTAAGATTGTCAGTGTTTTTGCGGAAATACTATGCTGCTCCCATTCGGGCAAAAGTCCTTTTGCGCAAAACTTTTGCGCAAAAGGTCCAGTGTAGACAGCTCAGATTTGTTTTCCGCAAAAAAGCCCCGATCGCGAAAATGGCAATCGGGGCTTTTTTGCAGAAAAGCACGTCTAGACTGGCACGGACACTTTTCCGCAAAAAGTACTTTTGCAGAAAAGTGTCCATGCCAATCTAGATGCTCTGTTCCGAAAATGCTTTTAACGGAAAACTTTTCTGTTAAAAGCATTTCCGGAAAACCATGCCAGTCTAGACACAGCCTATGAGTCTAATGCAAAAATTGGCTCGCCCCTGAAACCTCTACATAACATTATTATTATATATTAGCAACCCATTTTACTAGGTGCTGTCCAAACACAGTATGCCTATCTATATCTGTACAAATTACAAGAAACTTGCCTTCCATGTTAGGTTCTAATGCTTATGCATTTTGTATTTTCAGTCCTGGGCTAATAATGCAATTTTATTATGGCTCCAAATGCAACAATTGCAGAATTCCCCCAAGACTAACATTTTGGAATAAACTGTGTCTTTCAGGCATAGCTCTCTAATGAGCGTATGTAACCATATTAGCCCAGATCCTTGAAAATATTTAGGCTCCTAGACTCCACTAAAATCAACTGAATGTCAACCACTGATTTCAGTGGAAGTTTGAAGGCTAAATATCTTGGAGAATTCGAGCCATTGCTTCATTTGGATTCCCAACAAAAAAACCTACCACCCATGGTAAAATCCACAGGAAGTGACTCGGATAGAGGAAATCTTGTGTCTCCCATGACCCCCATGGATCCTGGGGGAACACTGGTAGACTGGGTCCAGCAGCAGGAAAGTTTTGTGACTCTACAGCAGCTTCGTGCTCCTGGTGACTTCCCATTCCTCATGGCTGACTAAAGAAACCCCTCAAAGAGGGGTCCTATCCATAGAGAGGCCCCCAGGGAAAAAGATAATAAAGGCATTTTGTAGATAAACTGCACAGCTGGGTGAGAAATGATGTATGCATGCCCACTCTTTGCTATCTGCCCAGTTCTGCTTCTCTCTCTTATGCATCTCTAGAGAACAGCAGAGAACCCACTGAGTTTAAGGCTTTAGATGAGCATGTGCAAGACTACCCCTGCTAACCCTTTTACATCATGCATCATACAGTTCCTAAGTATCGTACCAGTTCTGTTGGTTTTTCAAGAGGGCATGACCATGGCTCTGACCCTTTGTTGAAACCAGTTTCACTGTAGCTTTAGCTTGGAGCTGGCATTACTCCAGACAAGTACTGAGAATGTATCTAACGCCTGTAGAGGGCACAAGAGTGTGAATGCAGAAGGTATTGTGTGCCCTCCCCCATCACATTCACCTGTGCTGGGCTCTTAATCACAGATGTTTCATTGAAGTCAGTAACAACAATACATTTTTATCTCCTATCATACATTGTTTTTTTTAAGATCTTTTAAAAAATAGCTTGTCATCTCAATCTAAATTTTCAATAATGTTGACAAATATTATACTTCAAATCTAAAGCAGAACCTCTTACAAGGCAACCTTCTGTCTTTAGAGATCATCCCAAAATATCCCTAAACATACTGGCTAGGTCTACATTGGCACCCCTTTCCAGAAAAGGGACGCTAATGAGACGAGTCGGAATTGCAAATCCGCGGGGGATTTAAATATCTTTCAAGTAGGAATGAGAAATCCTCCGGAAAAGGGCTTATTTTCCGGAGAATCGCGTCTAGACTGGCACTTTTCTCTGGCTTATCCCCAAGCCAGAAAAAAGTGGCAGCCATGTAAATGCAAATGCCGCGGGGGATATTTAAATCCCCCGCAGATTTGCAATTCCGACTCGTCTCATTAGCATCCCTTTTCCGGAAAGGGGTGCCAATGTAGACGTAGCCACTGAGTACAATTCTGGCCAAGCTTTCTTAGGTGATCAACTCTATTAAACAATGTTTACTGGCAACTTGGGTAGTCATTTAATGCAGGTTTCCTCAGACATGTACACCTAGAATCATTTATAAGTGATCCTCTGAGATTTAACCATCTGAAATGAATGGAGAATCTTACCCATCATCTAAGTTGAGTTCAAGATCCATGTCTCCAACAATTATGCAGAGCACTCTACAGAACACAAAGAATAACCATGAATGTGTGTGTGTGTACACGTACACACACACACACACAAACACCTACCTTAAATTGATGTTTCTAACTTTTTAAAACATGCAATACAGTTAAGTGATCAGTACAAGAGAAAATCTTAAAAATGTGGCCATTTGGCTATGGGGTTTTCATGTGTGGAAGAGAATTCAATCCCAGAAAAAAATGATTGTGGGACTGCTCTGAGTTTGATTTAATAGCAATATACAAATAGTGGGATAGTATTCAGGTTCATGGCAGTTCAGGCCAAAAACCAAAGAAAACAACAGGCTGATAATGGGATTTAGGCAGTCAAAAAAAAAGTTAAACCTTTTTAAGGCAACCCATTCTGTTTATGAATTTATATCACATTTTCAGATTGTATAAAAGAGGACATTATGCAACGAGCATAGTTCACCTTTGTAATCCAAAATCAAAGCAGTGCTTTAGTGCAATGGTAGTAGAAACAGAAGCCACAGATGCGTCTACAATTCCATTGCACACCTAAAAATAAACATTTGTATTAATAAATCATAATAATTCTACATCATACTATACTTAAATTCGTATCAGTTGAGCCTGTTTTTGTCTAAATGAGATACTTTGTCTCTGTGTCTGTTTGTTCAATAACTCCTCCTTAAACGGTAAGAGCTAGGACCACCACATTTGGCATATGGCTTCCTCTTATTATAACTTAAAGCAAGGTAAAGATGTGCCTGGAATGGGATTGCTTCTCAGAAAACTATACAGAAAAGAGACAGACTCAACAGGCAAATGAAAGGAGCTGGCTGGAGAGGGTGGGGCGGGGGTACATCCCCACCTCATCTGGGACAGTCCCAGTTCCAAGCCTCCTATCCCCCAGGCACACTTTAGGGAGGGAGAGAGGAGCTGAAGCTTCCGTCCTCGCCCCCCACTCCAAATTCATACAGGAGCAATTCTAGTTGTTTCCCCTTGCTCTCTGAGGAAGGGTAAGTGCTCAGTTTGCTGAACTCCTCATTCTAGTTTGGGAGCACATGTAGCAGACAAATCTGGCCTGCCCCAACCAGGGGACATGCATCCCTACCCCAGCTGTGTCCACTGGAGCTGCAGCAGCCATGACAAGGTAGTTCTCACCTAGGCCCAAGATGCTGCAGTAAGGGTATGTCTACACTACCTCGCTAGTTCGAACTAGCGGGGTAATGTAGGCATACCGCAATTGCAAATGAAGCCCGGGATTTGAATTTCCCGGGCTTCATTTGCATAAGCGGGGCGCCGCCATTTTTAAATCCCCGCTCGTTCGAACCCCGTGCCGCGCGGCTACACGCGGCACGAACTAGGTAGTTCGAACTAGGCTTCCTAGTTCGAACTACCGTTACTCCTCGTGGAATGAGGAGTAATGGTAGTTCGAACTAGGAAGCCTAGTTCGAACTACCTAGTTCGAGCCCCATGTAGCCGCGCTGCACGGGGTTCGAACGAGCGGGGATTTAAAAATGGCGGCGCCCCGCTTATGCAAATGAAGCCCGGGAAATTCAAATCCCTGGCTTCATTTGCAATTGCGGTATGCCTACATTACCCCGCTAGTTCGAACTAGTGGGGTAGTGTAGACATACCCTAAGAGTTTAGTATTCCTCTCTCTCAATGGTAGCCTGCATACTGAACCCATTATCCTCAGCCTCAACCCAAAGCAATTATATAAATAAAGCATATACATTTTCATTTTATTTTCCAAAAAGCAAAAATGAAATGAATTAAGGACCCGAGCAATGCTGGATAAATGTTGCGGTACTCTATATAAATGCAAACAAAGCTACAGCTGCGTGAAAAGAGCATTAGCTATATAGCCTAACAAATTTGGTAAAAGTCTTCATGGCTCACTACCTGCAAAGAGAATGTTTGGTTGTTATACTACATAGCTGCTCTCAAATGGCACAATGGGGTTCCATGGTTATTGTGTCTCAATGACTTACAGATCAACTCTGCTCAGTTTACAAGTAGGCAAAGTTCAGGAAGAACAAACACTGGTCTGGGAATCAGGCTGCCCTGAGTTCTGTAATCACTGTGATCCTAGCCAAGTCACTTCCCCTTCCTGTCTCCCTATCTGTACAACACATACCTACTTGCAAGGATTAGTTAGTTAATGTCTAGGTCAACTGCAGTGGGGGGGGATGATAATGGATAGGCTCCCCTCCTGGCCCACAGGATTCTTGGGCCAGATTGCATAACTGCTCCAGCTAGAGGTGGCCTGCGGGCCAGTTTGAGACCCCTGTTTTCAACAAAACAAAGAGGATTATTGCTTCACATAGAGACAAGTTTGGTTCTGAGTAAACTGTTATTCAGACACCGATATCAACAGAAATAATCATAAAGGGTTAAACTGCGGATTTAGCATGCAAGCCACAATAAGGGATGATATGCAACTGCACTGCCCTAATGGTATATCCAAAAGGGAAAATTACTCCCAACATGCACTGGGAAAGGAATAATTTGTGACACTCCTTTATGGGGTGCAATTATACTTTCGTTTGTATAGTCATGGCTCTAATTCCCCCCTGCCCAGTTTTGCATGAAGCATCTACTACACAGCCCTCTGCACTCCCTTAAGAGCCAAAGCTAAAGATCTGGGTAGGCCTAATGCACTAGGGGGATTTTTACTTCCTCCTCTGTCACCTTTACTCTAGTAAGTAGGCACAATTTTAACACAGATACAATCTGATGGAGACTAGCAGAGTAGGAAAAGATATATTTGAGCTAACAATGAAGAAGAATCAAAGAGCAGAAGAAACACGGGAAATAATCAAGGCAGTTTTCATTACCTCCTTCTTTAGTATTTTATCTAAGACAGCCACCACATTCTGAAGAGAGAGCAAAGCTTTCTCTTCCTTCACAAGCTCTGCATCAAATCCACTGTAAAATAAGATTTTTAAATTAATTAAAAATTAATCTAACAATTTGTTAGATTCTGAATAGTACACTTATAGGGTGATTTTCAGTGGCAATGTTAATTAGTAAGGGCTTCTAAAGTATTATGTAGATGTTGAACATTTGTCCTCAAAGAACTAGAGGTGATCAGAGGACGACTGTTCTATTTCATGAGAATTTTTAAGGTCCTGAGCTTTATTTTCACTCCACAAAATCCTTTGGGACACTTTCCAAAGCAGAACTGTGTCAAAATAGTTGTTTTTTGGATTAAAAAAACTCAAGATTTTTAATTCAGGCCTTCCTCCCTCTGGTTAGAAATGACAAGAGCGCCCTGGCCCGCAGAAAACTTTCTACTGAAAACTTCATTGAAATTTGTATATTTCTGCAAAAGGTTTTAGCATAAAAAACAGCACTAAATTTGATTAAATTACATTTAGTGACAAGCACTACAAAGAGATTTGTTGACACAGGAGGTAAATATCATGTATCCCACTTTGCAGATGGAGAAACTCAGGCAGAAGTAAAGTGAGGCCGAGGCAAAAGAGAAAGTTAGTATCTAAGAACTAGGATTACAAGATGAGAGTCACTGGTTTCCCGTCTTGTGTCCAAATCAATATACCACGCTCTCTCCTCAACATTAAAGTTGATAGCCACATACATAATGCCGACCTGACAAGAGTTTTCCGTTCTTGTGCACTCATTTCCATCTCCACTTGAAGAGATAATGGTAGAAAATGTGCATCAGCTTTAGAGACAATTGATGCTGCTGTTTTAACAGGAGGCACTGGAAAGAGAATTCTTTTCATATGTGATTCCAAAAACTTGTCTGTTTTGATGGCTTCATCACGATTAGTGTTCCCAACTGCTTGCTCTGCTGTGGGATGTGTACTAGTTTGAGTTAGCTGAGCCTCCATCACCTGTTGTGATTTGGTACTGAGATCTTTTAAAGGAGCTGTTTCTAGAAAAAAAAATGCATTTTTTGATTTCACAAGTATCATAAAACACAAGTGTGATTCCTGGGCACTAAAAATGTTACATATTAATGTGTAATTGTATTTATTTACCATAACAGGTTGCATTTGCCTGGCTGGTACAAACAGAGCCATCCCAGCCATAGGACAGCTTGGGGCAACCGCCCCGGGTCCCACACTTTAAGAGGCCCCACCAAGCCCAGGTGACCTAGGAAGCAGCAGAAGTCAGGTCCATCCTCAAACTCACCAGTGGGAAGTGGGGCAACCTGGCTCCAGCCTGCTCTGCTCCCCTGGCGTTGCTCAGGGGAGGGATGGGACTCCCCTACAGTCACTGGTGGTGGGAAGTGGAGCAATGCAGCAGGTAGCCAAAAGATCAGGGCAGAGCGGCTTAAGGCCCCATCATTTCCCTCCAGCCCCCTCCCCTGAGTGACATGGCCTGGGGCATTAGTAGGGGGCATGATGCCAGCAGCACAGTTCTGGCCCATCCCCACACCACCACCGGTGGCAGTGAGAAGCAGACTGAACAGGCCCTAGACCACTCCCACTATATTTTCCCCTGTTCTTCTCCTCTCGTCCCTCTGTAAATAAGTATATCCCTTTGTTAGGTTTCTTATACTTTTCTGGTGCGGTCTCTGGGGGATTTGGAACAGGTGACCCTGGGGTGAAAGGGACTTTCCCTGATGCATTCCAGTGCACACCTTCTCCTGGCCAGAGCTGCCTGTGAAGCAGACTCCATCTTGGCCACGAGGATGCTGAAGTTACACCTGGAACCCATAAGAGGCGAGGCAATTCTTCATTTAATCCTAAGCAGAGCAAAGTATCTGGTCCAAAAAGTGAATATAGCTGAACCACTTGGTTATAGCAGCCATAATATAATATAATTAACATCTTTGCAGGTGGGTGGAAATACTAAAGAATCCCATCACAGTATCATTAACTTCAGAAAAGGGAACTACACAAAAATGAGTAAATTAAAAGGAACAGTCACAATAGAGAAATGCCTGCAAGCTACATGGAAACTTTTAAAAACAAATAAAGGGTCAAATTAAATGCATACCCCAAATAAAAAAAATAGTAAGAGAAACAAAAAATGCCACCATGGCTAAAAAACAGAGCAAAAGCAGTAACAGGTAAAAAAAATCCTTTAAATATTGGAAGTCAAATCCTATTGAGGAAAATAAAAGCAGCATAAACTCTGGTAAGTGAACCACACCAGGAAGAGAGGGCCACTGCAAAAAAGCAAAATTAAGTTTTTGAATTGATCTTCACTACACACAATATGAGTAAGATTCCTGCACCTGAGCCTTTTAGGTGACAAATCTGAGGAACTATCCAAGACTGAGGTGTCAATAGAGGAAGTTTTGGAACAAATTGATAAATGGAAACAGTAATAAGTCATCAGGAGCAGATGGTATTCACTCGAGTTGTGAAGGAACTTATATATGAAATTGCAGAACTACTAACTATGATACATAACCTATCATTTGAATCAATTTCTGTACCAGATGACTGAAGGATAGATAATGTGACAACAATTTTTAGTAAGGGCTCCAGAGATGATCCTGGCAATTATAGGCTGGTAAGTTTATCTTCAATGCCAGCCAAACTGGTTGAAACTATACTAAAGAACAGAATTGTTGCACACATTTATACACACAATTTGCTGGGAAAGAGTCAACATGGCTTTTGTAAAGGGAATCATGCCTCACCAATCTATTAATATTTTTTGAGGAGGTCATCAAACATGCACAAGTATGATCCAGTGGATATAGAGTACGTGGACATTCAAAAAGGCATTTTTGAGAAGGTCATTCACCAAAGGCTCTTCAGCAAACTACACTGTCATGGGATAAAAGGGAAGGTCCTGTCGTGTATCAGTAACTAGTTAAAAGTCAGGAAACAAAGGATAGGAATAAATGGTCAGTTTTAAGAATGGAAAGAGGCAAATAGCAGAATCCTCCTGGAATCTGTAGTGTGACTTATTCATAAATGTTCATCATATTCATAAGTGATTTGGAAAAAGGGCTAAACAGTGAGGTAACACAGTGAGCAGATGATACAAAATTACTCAAGATAGTTAAGGCCAAAGCTGATTGTGAAGAGTTGCAAAGAGATCTCAAAAACTGGGTGACTGGATAACAAAATGGCAGATGAAATTCAAAGCTGATCAATGCAAAGTAGTATACTTTGGAAAACACAATCCTGATGATACATATAAAATGATGGGGTCTAAATTAGCAGCTACCACTCAAGAAAGACGATGATGACTCTTGGATCTTGGGAATGTGCAGTGGCAGTCAAAAAGCTAGTTAGGAAACATTAGGAAAGATATAGCTAAAATGACATTAAATATCATAATCCCATTACATAAATCCATGGTACACCCCTAGCTTGTGTACTACATGCAGTTCTGGTCACCCCACCTCAAAAAAAGATACATTAGCAATGGAATAAGAGCAACAAAAGTGATTAGGGGAACAGAACAGTTTTCATATGAAGAGAGGGATTAAAAAGACTAGTACTGTTCAGCTTGGAAAAGAGATGACTAGGGAAGGATGTGGTAGAGGACTATAAAATCATGAATGGTGTAGAGAAAGTGAGCAAGGGAGTATTGTTTATCCCTTCATATAACACAAGAACAAAGGATCACTCAATGAAAGTAATGGCATCAGACTTAAAACAAACAAATGAAAATACTTTTTCACAAAACACGCAGTCAATCTGTGAACCGGGAGACTGTAAAGGCCAAAATGATAACAGAGTTCAAAAAGTAATTATATGAGTTCATGGTCCATTAATGGCTATTAGCCACAATGGTCAAGGATGCAACTCCATGCTCAGGGCTTCTATAATCCTCTGACATCCAGATGCTGAGACAGGAAAGCAAAGAATGGACCACTTGATAATTGCCCTGTTCTGTTAATTCCTTCTAAGCATCTGGCACTGGGCACTGATGGAAGATAAGATACGGGGCTAGACAGACCATAGGTTTCACCCACTACGGCTGTTCTTATATTCTTATGAGCTATGCTAATTTACGCTAGCAGAGGATTTGGCTCTGAATAATGAAGTGCCACACAATGCTCCTGTGAAATAGATAAGTTATGTGAACCTATTGATGCTAATTATCAACTTTTTCTAGAGTTCAAGTATGTACCATATTGATTGAGCACATTAGCAAAAGGAAACAGAACAGCAATTACCTTCATACATCAAACATTTCCAGTATGGTTTATGTGCAGCTCTCACATTTTGTATAGACTCAATAGCACTACAAAAGATAAGTGATTAGCATCATCAGTTCAGATGAAAATATAGGAAAGTTTACTTGCCAAGTTCAACATAAAGACTCCATTTCTGAAGTCTGGGCTAGAAAAACCAAAAAGAAGGACATGTTACTTGTAAGTAACATTACTTTCAACTGTCAGCCACAGAAAATGAAAGGAAATGTTTAGTATTACAGTCCTGTACTGGCTATTGACTGGTTACAGAGCTTGCTTGTGAGCAAGTAACACACCAAATGTGTTCACCAAATGATCATGCAGCTATGGTTGAGGTTAATTTGTATAAGGTCTTTCGTACACAGGGCCGCCTAGTGGCTGAAGAATATACAGTTTAAAGTTCCATTACATGTAGTGTGAACATATTTCTTTCATTACCTTAGAAGCAAGGGTGTCTGGTATGTAAGGCAGGGGAAGGCTCTGCTTTCCCAAACCACCACCCAAGCCCTGCCCACATTCCTCCCCCAGAATGCCTGTGGTAGGCATTCTGGGGCAGAGTGCTGCTGCCCCCAGGGCCTACCCTCCCCATGCTCCAGGGATGGAGAGGCAGGGCTGGGCCAGGCCACGCAGCACACCGTCCTCCGGGGCTGGGGAGGCTGGGACCACATGGCGTGCTCGCTGACCTCCTTCAGGGCTGGGGAGGCTGGGGCCATGCCGTGCGCCTTCCTCAGGGCTGAAGAGGCCATGTCATGTGGAGTGCCCTCCTTCCTCCTTCCTCCCCTGGGGCTCCAGGAATGAAGAACCTGGGCAACTCTGGGGCTGGGTAGGCTGGGGCCCATGCCACATGTCTTCTGCCCTCCCCGGGGCTACGGAGGCTGGGGCGAGTGCACGCCTGTCTGCTTTCCTCCTCTCCTCATGGTTGGGAGGGGGAGCATGCACATGGTGCACTGCCCCACCTCCCCATGGGGGCAGGGAAGGGGCTGGGCCTCAGAAGAAGGAGTGAGGCTGGCAGTGGGGTTTGCCTCCCCCAGCCATGCCTTCACCAACTGCCCATGCTTAGAAGTGCATACATTTATACACTACCAAGTGAAATCCTGGCTCCCAAAATGCCAATGGCAAAACTGCCATTGACTTAAGTGAGGCCAGAATTTCACCTGTTGTATTGCAGCTTTCCATTGCTTCAGAAGATTAAGGACACCAACTTTGCAGTCAGATCCATCCATGCACACACTGTGAAGTAGGGATGTAGCTGATAAATGGATTAACCAATAAGCAAAAGCGTATAGGTTAATTCTATAAACTACATGTATCCCCCGCCCCGCCAGTAAATTTTTTAGCAGGTTGGCCAGCAGCCCAGCTCAGTCTTGCTTGCACCAGGTCTGGGACCTACCCCTGCTGCGGCTCTGCATTTAAAGTGTAGTAGAAGCCAGCCAGGCAGGCAGCCTGGCTCAGTTCCGACTTGTGCCGTGTCTGGGAGCTCAGCCCGCCTTGGACAAGGGCTGCTGCCACTCTGTGCTGCTGCCTCTCTACCAGAGGCAACAGCATGGGGTGACAGGCAGCCAGTCCATGAGAAGGGCTCATTTTTAAACTGGTTCTCCTTGTGGACCAGCTCCTGCTTGGCATCCTGCCCTACTACCTCAGATACAGAGGCAGCAGCATGGAGTGGCAGGGGGCTCCTCTGGAGTGGGGCTGAAGCACACCCCTAGGGACTATAGAATAGTCAAGTAACCAATAAGAATTCATAAGATTACTCGACTGTTCTATTAACTGGTATTTAATATCTCTACTGTGAAATCAGTGGGACTCTGTGCAAGCACAAGGGGCAGACACAAGGCAGGTTTGGGGACTACTAAACTAGTGATATATCCTTTGCTGTTGCATTGTGTTGAAAGCCACAGGTTTGTTTCATATTATTATTGCTAAATCAGGAACCAGGGCCCAGTTGGGCTGGGTGTTGTACAAACAGTAAGTAACGAGAGAGTCACTGCCCCAGAGATATTACAACCTGGATTTATGACAAGATGTGTGCATTCATAGCCCACCATTCACTGGCCATTATTATTTTGTATGGCCACTCACAGCATTATGAATTCAGCTTTGACTGATGTGAATGTCTACCGAGAAGTAACGCCTAACGATAGAGGTAGCAAAAAAGTCCCCTCCTGAGTTTATTTTAATTTTAATAATTGGAAATAATGTCAGAAGAAGAAAACAAAATCAGACATAAATTGATCATTTTGGAGTGGGAGTGATCAGAGTCAGAAAATAATACATTCTAGCAGCATATTAAAGCCCTTATTCAGCATGGTATTATAAGCACAGGCCTAACTGTCCCATTGATGGAACTATTAATGTGCTTAAAGCTAGGTATGTGCGTGAATAACTTTCTGGATTGGGATCTAACTTCTTAATTTGCATATCTCTATTTTCAGAGTACCGTTTAATTATTTTTGAGAAACAAGGTTAAGAATGTAAGGAATGAGAATTTTTATTATTTTCTACAAATTGTAGTGTTTTAATGAAATGTTCTGTTTCCCATATTCAAGTTTTAATGTAGTTTTCTTTACACTTTTAGGCTTGATGATGAAAGCAAAAAAAAAAAATGAAATGCTGATATTATTTAATTTCTACCTCACGCTCAGACAGCTCCAATTCAATGTACAATCAGTGTCTTTCAAGCACAGTAAGAAGAGACACAAATACAGCATGAAACAAAATATTTCTTGATTCATACCTTAAGCATGGTGCCATTTCTCCAGAGATCTGAGGGAGAGGGTCTCTAAGCAAAGTTTTTACAGTCATGCAGACTGATTCGGACAATGACTTCAAATGGTATCCGCCCTAGGAAAATTAAACCATGGTCTGTGTCTTGCAAAGAACACTTACATATTAATCTATCTGTAAAAGCATTGTTATTTTATGAACATGCTTGGAGAAAGCGTATTTTTCACATAATAATATTCAGCATCCACCTTTTGAAATATGTCTGGATGTTAGCTAAATGGCCTATTTGAAATCATGGGAAGGTGGCCACGTTCTAAAAGCCCCTCCCCAACCTTATGGGAGGGACACTGAACCCATGTTCAACTGAATCCGGGGGACAAAAAATGACAACAGGGTCAAGGAGTGCGGGTCACAGGTTTAAAATAAGGGAGCCGGATGGGGACACCGAGCAGAGAACCCCGGACAGCGCCCACTGCTCCTCAAAGCTGTCGATGGAGCCAGTGGACGCCGCCCAGAGGAACTCTGCCCGGATTCGTGACACGAGGGAAGAGCGGAAATAGGCCCCACAGTCGCAGAGAACCCCCTCGTCTAACATCCTTCTCCTGCTATTATAGATGGCATCTTTCCCTAAGGCCAGGAGGAGGCTGACGAGGAGGTCTCGCGACTTTGTGGGGCCACGGATTGGGTGTGCGTAAATAAAAAGGTGAGGGGAGAAGTGCAGCCAGAACCTCAATAAGAGGTTCTGGAGGAGCCGGAATAGGGGCTGCAACCTGGCGCATTCAAGGTAGGCGTGCGCCAGGTTCTCCCTCACGCCGCAAAAGGGGCAGGTGTCTGGGATTGGGGTGAACCGTGCCAAGTACACGCCCGTGCTCAGGGCCCCGTGAAGGAGCCGCCAACTGATGTCCCCGACGGGCCGCGGAATTAAGGTGGAATAAACGCTGGCCCATCGGGGTTCCCCACCCTCTATAGGTCTGAGATAGTCCCGCCACTTTGTATCGGGGCGGGACACAAGGGTGGGGAAATGCAAAGCGTGGAGCACGAGCGTGTGGAAAGTGGGATCTAATGGATACTGCCATGGAAATAGTCAGCTACAGATTCTGTTTAAATCTAAAAACACATAGTCAGAAGTAACTTGTTAAAATACATCATTGCAAAATGATACCACGGAGCATAACATGGTTTGGATGCATTACTGGAAATCCTCCCCATCTCTCCTCCCCTCCCCCAATGGGGAACTGGGAGTGAGATTCTGCAAGGATACATCTACACTACAATTAAAACTCTATGTTTGGCCCTTGCCTTGGGCTTATGGGGCTCAGGATAAAAGGCAGTTTAAATGCAGTGTAGATGTTTGAGCCCACACTGCAGCCTCAGTTTTGGGATACTTCCAGATTGCATGGTCCAAGGACTTCAGTCTGTCTATACCACAGTTAGACAGCCCCTTAACAACTCCAAGTTAGTTGACATGGGTCAGCCATGTGTGTCTAATTACGTAGACATAGCTTAAGGGATACAGCACAGAACTCTGCCTACGAGGCAGTCCCTCTGGTTCTGGGCTGCACTAGAGGTTGGCGAGTCCCCAGAATAATTTAGACAGCTCTGGGGCCCTATCTAAGCAGCTGAAGTCTCTCTGGGCTGCCATATGGGTCACAGCCCAGCCCATACCAGCCCAGCCCTAAATTTCTGCAACAATAAATGCTGCAGCACTAGCCCACAAAACACCCCCCTGCTTCCACACCTGACTGGCCTTATTTACCAGGGCTCATGAGAGGGTCCTTGAAGGCAGCATTATGAGTCTTCCACAGTGCTTTCACAAGGCAATTCTTCTCCCAGATGGAAGAAGGAATTTTAGGGTTCCTTCATCTTCTCTGGCTCTCTTACCCAACATAAAAGGGTCAGGCATGCTATTAAGATCTCACCCTTGAAGCCTTGTGTCTATTAAACTCATTTTCATCTGCAAATATCTCTTTTGATATACACTTAGGCTATGTCTATGCAGCAGCATTATTTTGAATAACATCAGTTATTCTGAAATAACAGTCTGCATCTACTCTACAAGAAGTTATTTCGACATAATATAGAAATAATGTTGAACTGGAGGACTTCTTACTTCGACTCCCGTAACTCTTGTTTTATGAGGAGTAAGGGAAGTTGGAGACAGCATGCTCTAACTCGGACTTCCTGCTGTGTAGACAGCACCAAAAATCAAAGTAAGCCATGTTGACTTAAGCTACGCAATTGACACACCTCAAGTTGCGTAGCTTATTTTGGCTTTAGCTCTGCTGTGTAGACATGCCCTTAGTGCTAAAAAGTTGCAACACTTATACTAACTGTCTGGAGACTAAAATAGTCTGGAGACTAAAATCCACTATTCCTCCATTGAGAGTCAATTAATAGTAAAAGATAAATGTACAGTAATTATGGGTTTCAAGAGCCTTTTCCAGGTATTTTAATTTTCATGCCCTTTCAGTTCTTGGCCTTTCTGCTAAGACTAGCGGATCATAACTAGGGCCAGGGACTATCACAAATAGCATTTGTTAAAATTAGGAAATGTGGTTGGCCTGCGGATTTAGCAGTGACCTTCATTGGTGAGATACTTGAGTTGCAGTTGGCAGACTACTTCCAGTAGCTTGTTTATGGAGCTGCCCATGGCATTAGCCTCAGAGGACAATGCTTGCTTCTGTCTTAGCTAGAAGGAGGGGGCTGCAACTGTAACTTTGTAACAAGCAGAGGAGAGGAGTTTAAAGTGAGTACATGGAGAATACTAGGTGAGCAATGGGTTCATCTTAAGAAAGAAATCCTGCTTGGATGCCTTGAATGAGCAGTAACATCTCTGCAAACTCAATGTGCTCACAAGAGCCACCAGTAATCTGGAATACTGGAGAGAGAGTGAGTGTGAAGGCTGCACAGTGAAATACTTTGAAAGACAAAACATTTTCAAAGTTAAAAAGAAAGCTTCCAGTGGCAGTAGGTAGGGCACGTAGAGGTTTTTTAATAAATACATTGAGAAATCAATAAGGTTTCCACTCCTGAATAAATATGTACCTAGGCTGAAATCTTTAAAAGCTCTACTGGAGCAAAGGTTATTACTTACAAAAATGTCCGAAATTCAGTCTTGTTCTGAATGGATCTGATATGATTTGGAGTAGCTCTTCACTGGCTGTGCACAAGCACTATAAACCCATATTGAGAGCTATATTTTTTTTATCAAAATATAAAGTTGTCATATAAATTCTCTCTTCCTTAAAAACATAGACTGCAAAATATCAGTTTAAAAATCATGCAGTTCTCCTAAACCAGAGGTGGGCAATAATTTTTAATGGGGGTGGGGCACTCCAAGATTTTGGTAAGTGGTCAAGGGCTGCATTTCTGTAGAGGGGTGCAGGGTCTGATTGGTGGGAGGGGTGCTGAGAGGATCTTGGGATAGAGGACTGGCATGCAGGAGGGAGTGTGGGGTCAGAGGGAGTTTGGATGAAGGAGGAGGTTATGATCTGGGGCAGGGGTTTGGGGTGCAGGGTCCAGGAGGGGATATGGTTGCAGGAGAGGCTTCTGGCCTGGGGGAGGGGGTGCAGGGTCAGGGAGGGAGTTATGATCTGAGAGAAAGGGGGTGCAGCAGGTTTGAGTGGTGACATGGGGCAGGAGAATGGGGTACAGGATCAGGGAGGGGGTATGGGTACAGGAAAGGATTTTGGCCTGGGAGAGGGGTGTACAAGGGGGTGCAGAGTCCGAGAGACAGTTGTGACCTGGAGGAGGTGGGGAGAGGGGATACAGAGCGTTTGGGTGGTAGCCTGGGACAGGTAGTTAGGAGGACAGAGGGGGTGGAATGCCAGAAGCAGGCTCTGGCTGGGAGGTACTTACTTAGGCAGCTCCCAGCCAGCAGCTTTGTCTGAACCTGAGACAGGCTCTCTGCCTGTGTGCGTGGGAGGGGGAGGAGGCGCTGCTCCAGGTGGCTCTGCTCCAGCACAGGGAGGGAGGGAGGAAAGAGGCTTCATTTGCTGCTCCTGCCTTCAGCAAAATTTCTTAGCTCCTATTGACCGGAAACTGGCCAATGGGAGCTTGGAGATTTTGCTAGGAGGACAGCACACAAAGCTTTCTCCTTCCTGCCCAGCTTGCAGAGTAATTAGCAGCCATCGTCTGTAGTAAGGGTGCCAGCAAGGCAGACGCAGGCCAGATCTGGTAGTCTGGATCCAGCCTGTTAGCTGCCTCTTGCGCACCCCTGTCCTAAACAACACAAGAGCAGTGTAAAATCTTAACCATTCTTGCATTCCTGGTTCTCAAAAAAAAAAAAGTGCCTCACATTCAAGTAAAGATTCAAGTAAAGATTCACCCAGATTATTTCTAGGTGCAGGCTAGAGGTGTGAGACTCTTCTACAGAGACCCTTCCCTCCAAAAATATACAATAAATGAGACACTTAAAACTTTACCTCTAGAACTGCACATAACCTTCCGTTAGCTAACTGCATTAGGAAATGTGTAAGGTGGGCAAAACACTCCGGAGTAGCAGTCATCTGACCCTGAAACCAGGAAAATGTTAGAAAGAAATAGAAACTCTGGACAACATAGCTGGTAACATAAGAACTGCTAATATGGGTCATCCCCTATCCATGTAGTGCAGTGTCCTATTTCCTGCAGGGACCAGCACCAAATATTTAGACAAATATGCAACATGTGGGAAAATCTATATCTCCGCTAACCCACCCATAAACATCTCAGCCAGATCCCTAGGAAGTTCAAGATTAGTTTAAAGCCTGAAATATGAGGATTACGTTTGGTCAAAGTGAAATCTAACTATCAGTAGCTAAACAATTATGACATTTTACATATAAATGTACTTTAAAAATAAAATTACATGAAAGAGAGAACGTGAAAAATCCTGTAAAATTGCTTACCTCAGGGTCACCAATTCCTGAATCATATCCAGAAGATACCAGAATAAGTTCTGGAGCAAACTGTGAAAAAACAAAGATATATTCATATGGAATTTTTGCAATCCATGGGCTCAGTCCGGCCAACTGGACTGCACACATGAATAAAGACTGCATGACTCGGGTCTTTGTATTGTTTTCCTTTCAGTCTTTTACACTGAATATATTAAAAAACCCACCTCAGTCATGTCAATATTTCACTATTCAGGCATCAATCACTCAGACACTCCTCTCAGTGAACAATGGAACAACTGCATTTCAAATGCTTACAGCATTCCAATACTTACACGTCTTTATAAAAACACCACTTTAAAAAATATAGAAAGGATAACAGGATGATTATTATTTTGATTAAAAAATCAAAACAAAAACTTTACCTCAAAAGCCACTGGAAGCAACACATGGAAAAATGCAGCTAGATAATCTGAATTTCCCATTCCAACCTGGAAAAAACAATGTAGGAGATATGAAGCAACTCTCTTTTTCTGATAAAGTAATGTGTTTTCTTTCTAGGGGCCAGATCAACAAAAGGTTTTATGTGTTGTGACCCTAAGCAGGTCTGTCTTCACACCCTGCACATTATTGTAATAATTTTTTTGTACAAAATATAGTTTCTGAAGTATCATTTGAAAATGAATTACTCACTGAGCATTTATATTCTTTTGATGTATATATGCAGTGTCTATTAAGATGTATGGATATATAGTAAAATGATGACAAAACTGTGTTGAAACCAGGCATGTTGGAGAAGTTGGTAAACAGGCATGACATACACAAAGGAATGTGTATTTCATTCTCTGACCAAGCCAATCTTCATGTAAAGACAATGACAATCAAATTTTAAACATTGGTAACAAAGCTAGTAAGCTAACAAGATCATGGAGCTTCCATCCTCACCAGATTACGTCACTTTCCTCACAGCTTGAATAAACTTTACTATGAGGAATACCCTCAAAAGAATCCATATCTGTGTTCTATACACAGGGTGGCTGAACCTCAAGAGCTAAGCAACTGAATCAGGACTGTATACAATATTACAGTAATTTAAAACTGCACTGTGGTCTTTTCTGGCAGCTAAAGACACTCTGGTGACTAATAGCTTTGTAATATTTAGGTATTAACAGCACATGAGGAAATATGGATACTAAATGATACTCTGCTTTAAAATTTGTGGCCAAACAAGGAGAAACAAGCTCCCTCCCAGACAAGTTAGAATGCACTACAGGCAGTCCTCGGGTTACATACAAGATAGGGACTGTAGGTTTGTTCTTAAGTTGAATTTGTATGTAAGTCGGAACTGGTACATATTGTAGGGGAAACTCTAGCCAAACATTTCTCCAGAGCTCAGTTTTATTCTCCCACACCTCACATCCCTCAGTCCTTTATTCTCAAGATGAGGTGTCTGCTGAGAAAAACCGCTCCGCGTCTCCCTGGTCTGCTGGAGGGGGCGCTAGCTTCGCATCTCCCTGGTCGTCTGGGGGGAAACAGCTAGTGCGGGGTTGCCTCACCCCGTTTGTAAGTTGGGATCCGATGTAAGTCGGATCTATGTAACCCGGGGACTGCCTGTATTTACCTGTCTCCTATAAACTAAGTTTAGTGGAATGAAAACAATGGAAGTCCATTTACATGCAGGGGAATAGGAAGCTCATTACAAGGGAAGAAGAGCATGAGATCATCCTGCCTCTGGAAACAAAGTCATAGAACTTTGGAAGTTACAGGCAGTCCCCAGGTTACGTACAAGATAGGGACTGTAGGTTTGTTCTTAAGTTGAATCTATATGTAAGTCGGAACTGGCGTCCAGATTCAGCCGGTCCCCAGCAGACCAGAGGCACTGGGAGCAAAGCGGCAGCGGCGGCGGAGTCCCGCGCCTCCCCGGCTTTGCCAGAGCGAAGCCTCAGAGGCGCGGGACCGCTCGCCTCCCCGGCTTTGCACCAGGTGTCCCTGGTCTGCTAGAGACAGTCCCCAGCAGGCCAGAGGCACTGGGAGCAAAGCGGCAGCGGCGGCGGGGTGCCGCGCCTCTGAGGCTTTGCTGTAGCAAAGCCTCAGAGGCACGGGACTCCGCCGCCGCTGCCGCTGCCGCTTTGCTCCCGGTGCCTCTGGTCTGCTGGGGACCGTCTCCAGCAGACCAGGGACACCGGGAACATAGCCGCAGCGGTGGCGGAGTCCCGCGCCTCCCCGGCTTTGCCAGAGCAAAGCCTCAGAGGCGCGGGACCCCTCCGCCTCCCCGGCTTTGCTCCAGGTGTCCCTGGTCTGCTGGAGACGGTCCCCAGCAGACCAGGGGCACCCGGAGCAGCTTTTTTCGTCCCGGAGGTCGAGGTGGCGGGATCGCTGCGCTCTGGGCGGTCCCACTGCCTGCGAGCTCCGGGGCGAGAAAGCCCCGTTCGTAAGTGCGGATCCGACATAAGTCGGATCCGCGTAACTCGGGGACTGCCTGTATAGGTAAAGACAGAAGCCATATTTGGCATTCATCACTAGACTGACAGAAGGGAAAAAGAGTTCTTGTATGCTAAGAAAGATGGTTTCTTCAACCAAGGGGGGGGTTTGAAGTAGCAATGTAAGTGACTAGTCGAGTCACTGCTTGACTAGTCCCTCTGCCCTCCCCTTACTACCTCTGTATCAGAGGAAGCGGGGGGGTGGAGGGAGAGGGAGCAGGAGCCAGTACTGGGGGGAGCCAACTTAAAAGCCAGTTCCCTGCAGCACCATCTCCGCAAGGGGCAAAGGAGGCAGAGGTGCAGCAGGGGAAATGGGACCGAAGAGTCCCAGGTGCGAGCCAGGCCCCAGACACTGCGCCTCTGCTTTTTAAATGTAGTAAGAGCCTGGCTCGCACCGGGTCCCAGACGTTGCATCTCTTTAAAAAGCAAAGCCATAGCATCTAGAACCGGGTGGGAACTGGGACTCAGCTGTCAGGACTCAGCTCCCATCAGGCTCTTATTACATTTAAAAAGCAGAGCCGCAGCAAACCCCCTTATTGACTAGTTGATGGAAATTCCATCGACTACTTGATTAGCTTCCTAACTAATATTTAACATTCCTAGTCTGAAGTCTCTGAAAACTGAATGTGAGAAACCATCTTGAACAAAGCGTATACCTTGTTAGATGATCACAGAGGTATCTGTGCCTTTAGCTATCATCTTTGAAAAATCATGGAAGATGGGAGAGAGTCCAGAAGACTGGAAAAGGGCAAATATAATGCCCATCTATAAAGAGGGAAAAAAGAACAACCCAAGAAACTACAGACCAATCAATGTAACTTCTGTGCCTGGAAAGATAATGGAGCAAGTAATTAAGGAATTCATCTGCAAACACCTGGAACATAATAAGGTAATAAGTAGCAGTCAGCATGATTTTTGTAAAGAACAAAACATGTCAAACCAATCTGAAAGCTTTCTTTGATAGGATAACGAGTCTTGTGGATAAGGGAGAAGCGGTGGATGTGGTATACCTAGACTTTAGTATGGCATTTGATACGGTCTCGCATGATCTTCTTATCAATAAACTAGGCAAATACAACTTAGATGGGTGCATAACTGGCTGGATAACCATTCTCAGAGAGTAGTTATTAACAGTTCACAATCCTGCTGGAAGGGCATAACAAGCGGGGTTCCGCAGGGGTCTGTTTTGGGACTGGTTCTGTTCAATATCTTCATCAACGATTTAGATATTGGTATAGAGAGTTTGCTTATTAAGTTTGCAGATGATACCACACTGGGAGGGGTTGCAAGTGCTTTGGAGGATAGGGTCATAATTCAAAATGATCTGGAGAAACTAGAGAAATGGTCTGAGGTAAATAGGATGAAGTTTAATAAGGACAAATGCAAAGTACTCCACTTAGGAAGGAACGATTAGTTTCACACATACAGAATGAGAAGCGACTGTCTAGGAAGAAATAGTGGACCACAAGCTAAATATGAGTCAGCAGTGTGACACCATTGCAAAAAAAGCAAACGTGATTCTGGGATGTATTAACAGGAGTGTTGTGAGCAAGACACAAGAAGTCATTCTTCCGCTCTACCCTGTGCTGATTAGGCCTCAATTGGAGTACTGTGTGCAGTTCTGGGCACCACATTTCAAGAAAGATGTGGAGAAATTGGAGAAGGTCCAGAGAAGATCAGCAAGAATGATTAAAGGTCTAGAGAACATGACTTATGAAGGAAGGCTGAAAGAACTGGGCTTGTTTAGTTTGGAAAGGAGAAGACTGAGAGAGGACATGATAGCAGTTTTCAGGTATCTAAAAGGGTATCACAAGGAGGGAGAAAAATTGTTCTCCTTGGCCTCTGAGGATAGGACAAGAAGTAATGGACTTAAACTGCAGCAAGGGAGGTTTAGGTTGGACATTAGGAAAAACTTCCTAATGGTTAGGGTGGTTAAACACTGGAATAAGTTGCCTAGGGAGGTTGCGGAATCTCCATCACTAGAGATATTTAAGAGCAGTTTAGGCAGACATCTATCAGGGATGGTCTAGACGATACTGGGTCCTGCCATGATGGCAAGGGACTGGACTTGATGACCTCTCGAGGTCCCTTCCAGTTCTAGTGTTCTGTAAGTTTTAGACTTTTAGATGGTTTTTTTTTAATTTTTATTCGATTGTACCCCTTTCTAACTGTATTCCTTTTACTTGGGCTCATTTAACCTATGTCCTGTTGTTAATGCATTTGTTTTATTTTTTACTGCAAACTAACCCAGTGACGGGAGAGGCATAAGGATCTTGCACAAAATTGAGGTTTTTGCACAAAAAAATTCCCGTCCACACTGCTTCTTTTTGTGCAAAAACCCCTTGCGCAAAAAGAAATGGCAGAAAATGTGCTAATGAGATCATGACTCATGCAAATGAGTCCCGCATTAGCATATTTTTTGCCAGAAGATCTCACAGTGTAGGCATAGCCTAATTGTGTAACTGAAGTCAAAGTACCTTAACTTGGCTTTTGGTGCTGTCTACAAAGTAGGCAGAAGTCAAAGAAAGAACACTCTTCCTTCAACTTCCCTTACTCCTCGTAAAATGAGGGTTATAGAAGTCAGATGAAGAAGCCTGTTATTTTGACATTATTTCAAAATAACGGGCTTGTTGTGTAGACACACACTCTGTTATTTCAAAATAATAGGAGTTATTTTGAAATAAATGTGGAGTGTAGACATAGCCTAACTCTATCAGGGTATGTCTACACTACCCTCCTAGTTCGAACTAGGAGGGTAATGTATGCATACCGCACTTGCTAATGAAGCCCGGGATTTGAATTTCCCGGGCTTCATTAGCATAAGCGGGGAGCCGCCATTTTTAAATCCCCGCTGCTTCGAACCCCGTGTAGCGCGGCTACACGGGGCTCGAACTAGGTAGTTCGGACTAGGGTGCCTATTCCGAACTACCGGTACTCCTCGTTTCACGAGGAGTAACGGTAGTTCGGAATAGGACCCTAGTCCGAACTACCTAGTTCGAGCCCCGTGTAGCCGCGCTACACGGGGTTCGAAGCAGCGGGGATTTAAAAATGGCGGCTCCCCGCTTATGCTAATGAAGCCCGGGAAATTCAAATCCCGGGCTTCATTAGCAAGTGCGGTATGCATACATTACCCCGCTAGTTCGAACTAGCGGGGTAGTGTAGACATACCCTCAGAGAAGAAGGACTTCGAACATCCCCCTATTACCTGCATCTCCCATTGGCCTTCTCAAGTGCCTATCTCTCCCCCAATTACTGTATGGAGCATCTAGCATCCTAATTCAGGTTTTGTGGTTTTAGAGGTGCCTAAAAGTTAGGCATTGCAAAGCTGAGCTCTACAATTTTTATGTCGCTTTGTGGATCTTGGTCTCAAGTTCCTCCAAAATTTTAGGGAAAAGCATGTGTAATGGTTAAAAAGAAAGAACTGAATACAAAGCTAGAGCCTCAGTTGTTAAGGTTATCTTTTAAGTTCCCAATACAGCCGTCCACGCCTAATCAGCAAAGGATGTAAGCAAACAAATTCAATGGGTCTTAAGAATGTGCTTAAGTTCTTGGCTGAAGAGGGATGGATTTCATCATATGCTTAAATTATTTACTCTACTGGGGCCTAACTAAATAACGTACAGGTAAAGGAAGAATGTATGAATTGGTGACAGACTGATTAATTCATCACACTGGAAGTCATATTTTCTCACAGAGATTCCATTTGCCAGAATATTTGGCAAAGGTCACACAATCAAATCAAAGCATTTCTGATAAAAAGTATTATTTTTAAAATTGCTAAGACACTGCTTGAACACATGACAGACAAAGCTATTGGATTTGCACTGTTATGCTGTCAAGCAACATTTACCTTATTCCAAGGTACATTTATATTGAATCCTTTTCCATTTTCCTGACCAACTGCATCATAATCAGACTCTCTGAGTAAGGGCCAAAACTGCTGATGTTCATAGCGATGCCAGGAGAAATAGAGAACACTGAAAGAAAGAAAGAAGAAACAGACCAAATTGAAACAAAAGTTATGAAGGATCTTTTTTCATCTAACCTTCTGGCTCATTTCACAGAACGCATAACAACAGGCCTTCAGTAGCAAACATTTCCCATCTTTCTCTCCACTAATATCTCTGAATTGGCTCTCACTTACTTGAAAAGCTCTATATAGTCCATCACAATAATCAAATTCAGCAGGGGCACATTTGCTGTAAGTTTCTGACATAGACCCTTCTAAGGCCAGATAAAAGGATTATTTTGTAAAACAGGGGTGTAGCTGATGGGCTCAGAGTTTGTGCCTTTCAGAAGACAGAAGAACACCATTTTTTTAGACGAGCTTTTCACTGAATATTTGGATAGTAATGTAGAAAGAGTTTTCTATCAGCAAATAAAAGTAGCTATCAGGCTCATAATGTGCCAGTTTTTTCTAGAGTAGACTTGCAAATTGTTTTTAATTGGGTTTAAAGATTTGTTTCTGTTTGACAAAATGATAATAAATAAACACAATTTCAAAGAGAATGAAGTACCTAGAAGAATGAGAGGCATTCTGTAGGAATTTCTATTTTCAAAATAAGCTGGGTTTTATTCTACAAAAACAAACCAACCTGATATACAAAGGAAAATTACAAACCTGGGATCCTTTTCAAATATATATTGAATTCCTTGCCCATGGTGCACATCCCAGTCAACAATGAGAATTCTGCATAAATCAAAAGGAAATATTCACTAGAAATACCACACTAATAGAATGGTAAATAACAGAAGAGAAGATTACTAAAGGCACAACGGTAATTAGGTGCCAAATACCTATGGATTTTCACTGAGAGCTAGACACCTAACTGGCATTTGTGCCTTTGAAAACCTGCCCCAGAGACAAATATATACTAACCTTTGTAGACCGTATCTTCTTTTTGCATACTGGGCTGCAATAGCAACATTATTGAACACACAGAATCCATTGGCTGCATTTCGCTGGCTGTGATGACCTGGAGGCCTAAAACAAAGCTTCATATGGTTACTCACTATGAATGAACTTTGGCTGAAAAATAATGTAGCCACTGCCAGCTTGGGATGGCACTGTCCCTGTCAAGTGGCTAGAGATCAATAAGCTGCGACAGCCATGGCTAAGAGACATCTTTTATCTCAGGCAGTAAAGGCTCATATATTTAGATCAAGAGGTCTCATTTTTTATTCCTGCTGCCAGCACCCTGTGAGGATCTGTGTTTCAGTAAGAACTCTTAACCACTTTGTTACCTTACTAATGCCATTCCATTGTGCACTTTTCCGGACATCACAGAATCCACCAGTTGCAAAGTTGCTCCTACTGCTAGTTTAGCACAGCGGTAAGTATTCTAAGAAGAGAAATCTCGTGATTATCATTAGCTACCCATAAACTTATTTAAATTAAGCGTAACTGATATGGTTTGCATTGCTATAGCAAATTCTCTGAAGTGTTCCCTCCCCAATTAAGTTGGAATTGCATAAATGTAACAGAGAGCAGAATTTGATAATGGAAACTGAAGTGTGACTTTTACTGGAAATATTTGTGTAAATCATGCAGCATTGTGAAGCAGGAGTCATAAATAGGCAAACGGGAAGAATTATAGGAGGAAAATTTTGGTCTTGACTCCCTATTTTTATTAGTTTAAGATAAATTCCAGAACTATGCTTCATTTGGGTGATGTGGTTAGAGTGCAGATGTGGTATTGTTATGTTTGTCAATTAAAATAATTGCACTGATACTTGTATGTTCCTCATGAAAAAAACTACAATAATATTTAAACAAAAAATGTTGGCTATTTTTTACCAGCTATACAAAATGTGCTTCTAATGCAACATTGTAAACACTTATATAAATTACAACAAAGCAATGCCCTTATACCGGATGAAAGTAAACAGCATCATAATGTTTTGAGACTCTTTGGAGTTCTTCTTCATTCATTGTCTGGGTGCTCTTTATAACTTCCAAGTATTCGGAACTTTAATTAAAAAAAAGAAAGAAAGCAGGTTAACTGAATTCAGATCTGGCCTGAAAAATCTCTATTAATGCAAAAAGAAAACAAGTATATGATAATATAAGGGGTTGATGCAAGCCTGCGAGACCTAGAATGTCAGTCCCACATATCCAGTGGTGTTCTGGATATCAAAACTGAGATGTTGGGTCATATGAGAGTATAACAACTATCATTTCTATTAACTGGTCTTAGCACAACCAAGTGTTGTTTGCAAAGCTGTTCAATTTGGAGACTGCTATCAGCCTTCATGGAGGCCTCTCATTTAGACTGTCTTCATTTATGGTGTTGTGTACCTACTTAGCTACATGCTACAGTGAAAGACTACATTCACAATTGCCATTGGCTACGTCTACACTGGCCCCTTTTCCGGAAGGGGCATGTAAATTTCACCAGTCGTCGTAGGGAAATCCGCGGGGGATTTAAATATCCCCCGCGGCATTTAAATAAAAATGTCCGCCGCTTTTTTCCGGCTTTTAAAAAAGCCGGAAAAGAGCGTCTACACTGGCCCCGATCCTCCGGAAAAAGCGCCCTTTTCTGGAGGCTCTTATTCCTACTTTGAATAAGAAAAAAGCGGCGGACATTTTTATTTAAATGCCGCGGGGGATATTTAAATCCCCCGCGGATTTCCCTACGACGACTGGTGAAATTTACATGCCCCTTCCGGAAAAGGGGCCAGTGTAGACGTAGCCAAAGTGTTAGTAACCACATGTCATAGTGAAAGGTTCAGGCAGGGGAAGACTGAGGCAGCAAGGAAGCAGAACACTACACTCCCAAGAACAGCAGGGTAGATATAAGAGACACTGCTTCGGTGTGTAGAGACCCTGCATAGGACATGCACTCTGAGGGTTCCGATGTGTTGACTACTCTATTCCACTTGCTGAACCCTTGCCTCATTGTCTACACTGCTATTTAATCCTGTGCTAGCTGGGTATGCTGCATCTGTACTTAAAACACCTTCTTACTTTGCCATCCAAGGGAGAGATTATCACTTTGCAATTTGCTCTGAGAAAAGAGCAATGCAGTGATGCTCTGCCTCAAGGGTTGATGAAGGATTGATATTGTGTTTTTGAGAGTCATGGTTGGGTTCCAAATTCTCCCCTTGCTCCATGGAAGAAGGACCAGGTTTATATCTTTTGCATCTCCATGCTGGCTCAGTTGTATTTACTCCCATGTAACAAGTGCCATAGTCTCATCCTAGCTAGAGGACAGACACAGTGATGGCAGCTACCTAATAGAGATAAATATAAAGTAGTGACGCCAAAATGAAGGGATTACAGGAGTTAAGTTCACTGTATTAAAAAAAAGAGCTGACCTAAGCTCACATGAATCAGGTGTGAACATGTATAAGACATTTCAACATAAGTAAGTAAATAAATAGCTCTTATACTTTTCATCCAATTCCTTTGTAAAGGCAGTCAGTACCATTGTCTCTGTTAGGCACAGGGAAGTGAAGTGACTTGACCAGGGACAGCCAGTAGGCCAATGGCTGAGCTGGGAGTCCCAATCCATTGCTCTATCCATTAGGAAGAATAAGAATTTTACATGTCTTTTGAGGGTGGGAGGTAGTGGGTCACCATGTTGGCTTCTGACCTCTTTGAGGCCTGATTTTCTATATGTAAAAGGAACTTGGTGGTTTTATCCTGATGTAAGTAAAATCAACATTAAAAAAATCACTACACAACATAGGACAATTAAGACTGCACCAGAGCTGTGGCCAGGACCTACTGAGCTCAGGGATCGGGGCATTGTCTCTGAATATGTATGACAGAGTCCCTCTCAGGCCTACTGCAGAATTAAATGCAATACCTCTCTATGTAGTTCAATTTATCTTGGATAATTTCCTCTCTTTAACCCCCCCAATATCTTTCTATTTGATTTATACAAATTCTCATTTTTCCTGTGTTCAGTTTTTACTGGTGAAGTTGGACTAGTTTTGTGTAAAGACTACTAAATTTTACATGTAAAGAGCTTCAGTTGTATGCAGTTAGTGCTGAAGACAATTGGCAATCTCTGCTAGGTCAGGACCTTTCACAGCAGCAAAATACACTAAACGTTTTTGTAAACATCAGATAGAACCTGGGTGATGTAATAAACATTATACCCAATATCACACCTGTGAACCAACATGATCTCTTCCTCAGTTCCTTCCCTGACAGGTACACGGACACATCTGTCCACAAGATCATAATGTTTAAGTTGATCATAGGAGGATAACAGTCTTTCCGGCACTTCAATATCACAGACGGGGCTACAGATAAAAAATAATTATTTAGTTACAATACAATATCAGCAACGCTGTTATAAACCTTCTTCAGAGATGCATAAGATAAGATTAATTTTTCTTGTATGGGTGAATGAAAGAAAAATAATCTTTGAAAACTTTTGTTTGTAGAATGGGGGACAGCGAAGCAGACAGCAAACGTTTTTGGTTATAAAAATGTGTAAGTAAAATGGGATTTTATGTGGCTCTTAAAAAAAACAGGGGTGCAACCAACAAAGAACCCAGCCAAAAAAAAAAAATCAATAAAAATAGAGATAGAGCCCCAAGACAAAAAAGGCAGTATTACTCACAAATGGAAAACAGTATCAGAAATAAATAATGCTAAAGGCCAACAAAGAAAAAGGGGCTTTACAGCAGAATTCTACTTTGATCAAAAGCAGTAAACACTCTAGGTCCCATGAAAATGCAGCTCACAAAATGGAAATCAAGGACACCCATCAGGTCTTCTATACAGCCTTCCCACTAAAGGAGAAATAGTTGCTAATTACATCAAGGAATTAATCTTATTCACAGCCCCACTGCCACCTTGGACTCTGATAGAGGCATCAGAAAACAAGGGAAGATGGTCCTGCCTTGAGCTTGGTCCTGCCTTGAGGGCGGGGGGCTGGACTCGATGACCTCTTGAGGTCCCTTCCAGTCCTATGATTCTATGATTCTATGGTGGCTGCAGGAGGTAGGTTAGGCAGCAATTCAAATAAAGTGGATATATCTATACATTTCTCCAATGGCGTCAATATTTTTGTTTGATAGCCAACCAAAAAATTCCTTTAACTGCATACACTTTTTAGCAACCAAGAGCTGACTTAAACACTTCACTACAGGCAGTCCCCGGGTTACGTACAAGATAGGGACTGTAGGTTTGTTCTTAAGTTGAATTTGTATGTAAGTCGGAACTGGTACATATTGTAGGGGAAACTCTAGCCAAACATTTCTCCAGAGCTCAGTTTTATTCTCCCACACCTCACTTCCCTCAGTCCTTTATTCTCAAGCTGAAGTGTCTGCTGAGAAAAGCCGCTCCGCGTCTCCCTGGTCTGCTTGGGGGTGGGGGAGCCGCTAGCTTCACGTCTCCCTGGTCTGCTGGGGGGAAGCAGCTAGTGCGGGGTTGCCTCACCCTGTTTGTAAGTAGGGATCCGATGTAAGTCGGATCCATGTAACCTGGGGACTGCCTGTACTTAGCTACGGGACTCATCAAATGTTTAAGATTAAACACATTCTTAAGTGCCTTTTTGGTTTAATATGTAGCAACTATAACTAATACGCAGCAGGACTGAAACAAACAAAAGGAAGTACTTCTTCACACAATACACAGTCAACCTGTGGAACTCATTACCAGGGAATATGGGGAAGGCCAAAACTACAGGCAGTCCCCGAGTTACGCGGATCCAACTTATGTCGGATCCGCAGTTACGAACGGGGCCCTTCCTCTCCCTGGTCTCCAGCAGACCAGGGAGAGGAAGCAAAGCGGCGGAACACGCGGGCAGCGGACAGGGCTATCCGCTGCCCACGTGCTCCGCGGCTTGGCTCTGCTTTGCTCTGCTTTGCCCTCCCCGTATCCCTGGTCTGCAGACCAGGGAGACGGGGGGGACAGGGGAGCAAAGCAGAGCCAAGCCGCAGAGCACGCGGCCAGCTGACAGCCCAGACGCGTCTGGGCTGTCAGCTGACCGCGCGCTCCGCGGCTTGGCTCTGCTTTGCTCTGCTTTGCCCCCCGTCCCCCTGGTCTGCAGACCAGGGAGACGGGGGGGGACGGGGGGGCAAAGCAGAGCCAAGCCGCAGAGCACGCGGCCAGCTGACAGCCCAGACGCGTCTGGGCTGTCAGCTGGCCGCGTGCTCCGCGGCTTGGCTCTGCTTTGCCCCGCGACCCCCTGGTCTGCAGACCAGGGGGACGGGGGGGCAAAGCAGAGCAAAGCAGAGCCAAGCCGCGGAGCGCGCGGTCAGCTGACAGCCCAGACGTGTCTGGGCTGTCAGCTGGCTGCGTGCTCCGCGGCTTGGCTCTGCTTTGCCCCCCGTCCCCCTGGTCTGCAGACCAGGGGGACGGGGGGCAAAGCAGAGCCAAGCCGCGGACGCGTCTGGGCTGTCCGCTGCCCGAGTGTTCCGCCGCTTTGCTCCCCGTCCCCCTGGTCTGCAGACCAGGGGGACGGGGAACAAAGCAGAGCAAAGCCACGGAGCCCGAGGGCAGCAGGACAGCCACGGTGCGTCTGGGCTGTCCCGCTGCCCCCGTGCTCCGCGGCTTTGCTCCTGACACCTGTGGTACAGCAGCTGGGGCGCTGCCAGTTGGTCCCGTAGCGCTGCTCTGGGCGCTACTGGACTAACCGGGCAGCACCCCAGCTGCTCTGCCCCAGGCGTCCTGATTCAGCCACTGCTGGTCAGTTTCAGCAGCGGCTGAATCAGGACGCCTGGGGCAGAGCAGCTTGGGTGCTGCTGGGTTGGTCCAGTAGCGCCGAGGAGCGGCGGCGCTATTGGGCCAACCCAGCAGCACCCCAGCTGCTCTGCCCCATGCGTCCCCAAGTCAGCCGCTGCTGAAACTGACCAGGGGCTGACTACAGGAAGCCCCTACCCCGGGCTTCCTGGAATCAGCCGCTGATCAGTTTCAGCAGCAGCTGACTTGGGGATGCCTGGGGTTCTTAAGTTGAATCTGTATGTAAGTCAGAACTGGCGTCCAGATTCAGCCGCTGTTGAAACTGATCAGTTTCAGCAGCAGCTGAATCTGGATGCCAGTTCCGACTTACATACAGATTCAACTTAAGAACAAACCTACAGTCCCTATCTTGTACGTAACCCGGGGACTGCCTGTATAAATGGACTCAAACAAAATTAGGTAAATTCATGGAGGACTAAGATGGTCAGGCATACAATCCCATGCTCTGGCTATCCCTAGTCTAACTTCTGACTGCCAGAAGCTGAGAGTGGACACAACAGGAGAGGGATTGCTCAGTGATTATTCTTCTCTTCATTTCCTCGGAAGCACCTGGCATGAGGCACTATCAATAGTGAGTTGGATGCAGCACTGGCCTGACCTTAGCATAGCAGTTTTTTTATGGCTGAGGCCAAATGCTAATCAACGTCTAGCTGAAGGTCTTGCTATAATATCTTAATATAAATGGGGAATTAAAAATATCTACCTAAATAAGCTATGTATCTATTTATTGAGATGAGAGAGTGACAAATTTCCTTCCATCGGACAGAATGGGGTAAAATCAAGCTCATCTGGTACTTTTTTAGAAATGCTAATAACAGTCTGTTCATAGAAAATGCAACAAATCTGCAGCTGACTTACTCATCCCAAAGTAGTTTGTAACTTGTCATTTCATCATCATAAATCAATGCAGTTCCCGATGCCATTGCTATAAACAAAACAAAAACAGACATCCAAGATACATTCTGTGGCTATTTCAGATAGAAAACAAAAGTTTAAAAAAAAATGAAACTGTTCAGATATCTGTTGTATTCTGTGTAATCTATTTTGGGGTGAATGCCAATATCACAGAGGCAACAATATATACCAGAGGTAGTGATCCTGAAACTGAAACACAAAAGAGGCTCTGCAAATTATCTATATACACAACAAACCAACATTATTGGGCATTAGAGCACTGGACTCTGTTATCTAAACTGTAACGATGGTACATACTCATTTGTCAGGGCTGGTCTGAAGGTATGTTTGTGAAGTACTGGATAATTCTCAGACTGGTAGAACCAAAGTGTTAATATTTACACAATAGCCATTAGAGTCATAATAATTTATGTTAAATTTTACGGCTATGTCTACACTGGAAGATTCTTGCGCAAGAACGACCATTCTTGCGCAAAAACTTGCCTGCTGTCTACACTGCACGAGCATTCGTGCGCAAGTAAATTTACAGTATAGTGTTGGAAAACAGGGCTTCTTCCAGAAGTTATTCCTCTCCCCAGGAGGAATAAGCCCGCTTGCACAAAAGCTCTTCCACAAGAGGGCAGTGTAGACAGGCAACATGAATTTCTTGCCAAGAAGCCCCTATGGTTAAAATGGCCATCAGAGCTTTCTTGCGCAAGAGAGCATCCATACTGCCATGGATGCTCTTGCGCAAAAGCACATGGCAGTGTGGACGCTCTCTTCTGGAAGATTTTTTGCACAAGAACTCTTCCGCAAAAGAGTTCTTGCACAAGAAGCCGCCAGCGTAGCCGTAGCATGTTTACTTTTAGAAAGGTGCCTCTTAAATAATATTAACATGGGCACGGAAGGAAATTCATTTTAAAGTCTGTTATAAAAGTGATAAAAGGCCATTCACATGCAAAACAGAATGAACTGGTGTCATCAAAGGTAGAGGAGATCAACCAGTGGGGTTGTCAGTACCAGCTCAGCTTCTCAGTTCAGGCTCCTATTCAGTTCATTTCCTAACTTCTAAATCACATGAGGTTTCCCTATTATTTAAACAGCTCGCGTGTTTGCAGCGGGACCAACTGCAAAATCAAATAATCCAGTCGCCCCCTCTCCACCCGCAAAGCTCATCTGGAGAAAGGGCGAGTTGTCTGACCACTGGGATACTCCAGAAACTCCAGCGCGCGCTCTCAGGAGCACCCCGCAGGAGGACGTGAAACGCCGAGGCGCAGCCACACGAAAAGCAGCCGGGGAAGCGGGCTGGAGAGTGCATCGGTCGGGCCGCAGACAGGTGGCAACCCCCACAAGTGGGGGCAGGAAGGAACGGCGCGAGCCGTGGGCCATGCATCCCTCATTCCCCGCGCGGGCTGCGCCTGCCTCGGCGAGCGGGGATGGGGAAAGGGCCCCGGCTCGCCGCCCCTGCGGGGAAGGAGGGTGCGCAGGAGAAGGGGGGGGGGTTGCTGCAGCTTTGCGCTGAGCTAGGGCTTTGCGTCCCTACCTCGGCGCGCTGCTGCTCCTGCGCGGGCCGCCCCTTGGCCTTCTGTGTTCTCTTCCTGTTTCCTCTATCGGCCCATGATCCGGAGTGAAACCCCCTCCGCGCGCCACCTCCCCCAGCCTCCTTCCCAGCCCAGCGGCTCCTGTGAGGGAGGAGTCACGGCGGGAGGAAGGGCGAGAGAGGGAGAGGCTGGGGTGGCAGGGCAGTGTGTGTGGCGGGGACGGGGGGCGGGATAACAGGACTGTGGGGGAGGGTGGTGAGATGTAGGGTTGGTATTGAGTGAATGTATATGCGAGGGCAGGACATTGTGTGCATGCCCTGCCTCGTGTGTGTGAAGGCTGTGTGTGTGGGGGAGGAGGAGGGGGGGTTGTTTGCAACCCATGGTGCAGTTTGGGTTTAAGTGGGGCTCAACACAGGGCCCTTGAGTAGGAGCCAAAACAAAAAAAGTACAGTAGAGTCCGGATTATCCGATCTTCGGTAATCCGACATTCCGCTTTATCCGACGCTGCAGCTCCCGGGGACAAAGCGGTGCCAGCAGGAGCGGCATCAGCATCTCCAGGGCACGTTCCCAGAGAATGGCCCCATTCACTGCCCCGTCACTCTCCTGCACTACTTGAATAAACATGCTTGTACACAACTCTCTACTATGAATAGGAACACAGTTATAACAGTTTAAATACATTTTTTTCTTGCCAGTATGGATGGAAAAACAGCTCTCTAAATATATTAAGATTAAGCCCCTTATTTTCTTTTCCTCACTGATAAGAAGCCATGTTGGTACTACTAAAGAGTTGAACTCCACAGTGCTGAGAATTGAAGAAAATGGAACAGAAGACATTCTCTGTCCCATAGAGCATAGTCTACAGTGAGCTTTACAAGTGTAGACTCCATCAAAGAGTTTATTATAGGATTGGGGTTTAAGGATAAGATGTTACTGCTGAGTATAGGACATATTGGTGGGAGGAGAGAAGCCACAGGTAACAATGATAGGAACACAAAGTTACAAATATTAGCTAACTGTAAGCTAGATTTTTCTATTTTTAAATGTAAGTAAACAAGAGGGTGATTAATGAATCACTAAAGAATTATCTGATTGATTTTAACAAAGATGCTCTGGAGCATGGTAGAGAATCACGTGCTAGCATGTGTAGTTAGGACTTTAGACAAGACCTGGCTTTAAAATTCCAGATTCTTTATTCAACTTTTTAACTATACAAACACAACAGATAGCATATAACTGGTGTACCTGATAATTTATGCTATTACATATTTTTGTGCTGATTATACTACTTTATTATATTAGTTCTGATGTATTTAAGTTGAGCCCCATCCATCCATCACCAACTGCTTTTTAAGATCAGCACAGGATTACTACAGCTGAAGATGCTACAGTCATTTGGCCAATATAATGTTTTACATTTCTTGAGTATTATCAGTGTCTTTTGCAGTTGCCTTAGTCCCATGTAATTCCCAGAGATCGCTGGTAAAGCACCTGGGTTGATTTATAAAACTAACTCATGTTTTGTTTTAATTAATGTAATGAAAACAGACTAGATAAATTCAGTAGAATTCTGGTTCATATTCCAGTAGGTGTGTGTACTTTAAAAATGATCACACAATATAAAGAAATTATTTTTTCAAAAACTGTACTTATATGTGCTTTAAAATATTAATACTATGGTACTGTAATTGCTACCCATTATAAAATAAAACTAACCACCCCAAACATGTCCTTTCTGAGGCTGAGACTCTTTGTAGTGTATCTTTAGAAATTGATGTCTGACATAAAAGGAAACCATTTTGTCCATATAGAAATACCCAGTAGAGGGCCACCTTCTTTAAAAACACTCCATCAATGTATGAAATTAAGGATGTAAGGCAAATTTTCTCAAAGCAGGTGCCTAAAATTAAGCACTAAAACCACAGTAAGGCTTATAAAGGTTAATATTGAGATATTACAATGATTAGCAATACAGAAAACATAAGAAATTGACACATTTTCAGAGGTGCTGAGTACCTCAAACAGCATTGGAAGTATTGATAGTTATGATTTATATATGGAAGTATTTTATGACAGTTTATACATTTTATGCAAGATTTTTCACAGCAATCTGAGAGTACACATTTATACATGCTGGACCATAGTCATACTTCATGTAAGTGACTGCAACACCATTTATCACACAGATGTCTACTTTTACCCAGGTTAAATTCGTGTTATAACATTAAAAAAAAAGAAAGTACAATAAGACTTTACATTGCATTTATTATACATTTCTATTTACAGGATAGCCTTGGTATAAGGAATTTTACATGTACCAAGCAGGAATCATAAAGATATTTATAAACATTTATGGTGTTTCCACTTCCGTGTGGCCAAAGTCAGCTGGGAGTCCCTCCTCTGCCAGCGGTAAACTTGGTTTACTAAAACGGTACCCTCTTCAATATTCCCCACAATGACATACACCATGGGGCGGTAGGTCTGGGTCATCTTCTGAGTACAATTTTCATTTATAAGTAACCACTGTTGTATCATGTTCCGAGTATCATAAGGCAATAGTAAACCTTGATTGATGAATTCCACTTGGCATTCAATATTATACTCCTGATCACCAGAAACTGTCCTCCTTTTGGACAACTTTACCTTCACCGCTATGGGGAAAAACACATAAATTATGTTAACTATTTAAATATAGTAAAGAATACTGCCTCAGGATCAGTGGAGGAATCCATACTGTACTCTACAGTAGAGATATTAAATATCAGTTAATTGAATAGTCAGTTAACCTCATGAATTCTTATTGGTTACTCGGCTAGTCTATAGTCCCTGGAGGTGAGGCTGGCAACCAGTGTGTTCTGGCCCCACTCCTGAGGAGCCCTCTGCAACTCTGCTGCTGCCTCTGTATCAGAGGCAGCAGTGCAGGGTGCTAGGTGGGAGCTGGTCCGCGAGGGGAGCCAGTGTAAAAACCAGCTCCCCTCAAGGACCGGCTGCCTGTCACCCTGTGCTGCTGCCTCTGATACAGAGGCAGCAGTGCAGGGTGTCAGCAGCCCCTGTCTGTGGGGAGGGAGAAGCTGAGCTCCTGGACCTGGCGTGAGCTGGAACTAAGCCAGACTGCCTGCCTGCCTGGCTCCTAATACACTTTAAATGCAGAGCCACAGTGGGGGTAGGTCCCAGACCTGGTACAAGCAAGGACTGAACTGTCCAGCCTGCTAAAAAATTTATTGTTGGGGTGAGAGGGAGGAGAATGCATGTAGTTTATAGCATTAACCTATAAGCTTTTGCTTATCAGTTAATCGGTTTATCAACTACACTATTACATCCCTACTTCACAGTGTGTGCACGGATGGATCTGACTGCAGAGTTGGTGTCCTTAATCTTCTGAAGCAATAGAAAGCTGCAATACAACAGGGGTGCGTCTAGACTGGCAAGATTTTGCGCAAAAGCTGTCTACACTGGCCACTTGAATTTGCGCAAGAGCCCTGACTTTGTAATGTACAAAATCAGTGCTTCTTGCACAAATACTTTCACGCTCCCGCTCAGGGATAAGCCCTCTTGCGCAAGAGGGCCAGTGTAGACAGGCACCTTAATTTTTTGTGCAAGAAAGCCCAATGGCTTAAAATGGCCATCGGAGCTTTCTTGCGCAAAAGCGCGTCTAGATTGGCACGGATGCTTTTGCACAAAAGCATCCTTGCCAATCTAGACACTCTTTTGCGGAAATACTTTTAACAGAAAAACTTTTCCATTAAAAGTATTTCCACAAAATCATGCCAGTCTAGATGTAGCCCAGGTGAAATTCTGGCCTCACTGAAGTCAGTGGCAGTTTTGCCATTGGCATTTTGGGTGCCAGGATTTCACTTGGTAATGTATAAATGTCTCCTCTTCTAAGAATGGGGGGAGGGGGAGTTGGTAAAGGCATGGCTTGGGGAGACAAGCCACCGGCCCCACTGCCAGTCCCACCCCTTCCCCGCCCCCATGGGAGGTGAAGCAGTGCACCATGTGCATGTTCCCCCTCCCAACCACGGGGAGAGAGAGGAACAGGTGGGAGTGCGCTCACCCCAGCATCCCTAGCCCTAGGGAGGGCAGAGGGCACGTGGCATGGCCCCAGCCCTGGAGGAGGGGGTGTTGCATGACCTGGCGCAGCCCAGGCTCTTCATCCCCAGAGCACCAGGTGAGGAAGGAGGGCGCTCCACACAGCATAGCCTCTCCAGTCCTAGGGAGGGAGGAGGGCAGAGGGTACATGGAATGTGTGTAGTCTATAGCATTCACCTATAAGCTTTTGCTTATTGGTTAATTGACTACACTGTTATATCCCCAATCTACAGTATTAGGCCATACTTTAGTTCTAGGTCATTGCAATAAGTCAGGGTAGTATTTTTTGTAAAGAGGAACATAGGTAAGAAATTTTTCGCTGAATCACACAACCAGAAAAACGTAACAGTCTTATAAAGAGCAATATAAGGTATCTTTAGTGACACTGCATTTGTTCAGCTACTTACATGACCAGCTGTTCCAGCACACTGATATCATTCCAGCCTACGTGTCCTAGGTGTTCCTAGTGAAATTGCGGCTTTCTCCATTTTTCAGTAGAATCAGCCAGCAAAATATCTGGCTACTCCTGCCTGTTCTTTGCACCATCTTTAGTTCTTCTCCTTCTCAATAAAGCTTCCCACTCAGCTCTCTCCCCACCTCTAACTTTATCGTTGCTTTTCCACACACATTTTCCTTAAGACCTGGTTGAAAATCAACTGAAGTCAATGAAAGTCTTTGCACTGATTTCTGTGGGCTCTGGGAGAGACTTCTATCTGTAATCTCACAGAATTGCCAGTGAAAGCCCCACAAGGGAGCAGAAAGAACTTTCAAAACCTCATTACGTAAGCCTTTGTTTAATATTCCAGTGTACTGAATCTTGCTTTGAGTGGTTAACAGGAAAAATGCTCATGCACACAACCAGTAAGGAACTTTCATCTTTTAAAATCAAACATCCAAGTGTCTCAGCTTTCTTTTGCTTTAGCTACCAATAAAAGCCACTTCTCTCCTTTGCCACAGATTTATCCATAAAATACACTGCAGTAAAGTACAACATACTAGACTAGAATAAAAGAGCTACTTTGTTATAAAATAGACAATAAGGCAACATCATTATTCAAAAGAAATCAGCATGGGACCTATGTGTATATTTCTATAGGAAAAAGAAGTTCCATAAACTATTTGCTTGGAGCTAAATTCTGACTCCCTTGAAATTGATGACCAAACTCTCATTGATTTCAATAGGATCAGGACTAAGCCCTTGATGTCCCCTCAGAAACTATCAATTATATTTGAAGTGACAAAATGTGTCCACTTATCAGTAATCAAAAGAATATTGTGTCTACAATCATATACATATTAACAAGAACTTACCAAAGTTATTGGCACAGAAAACATCTAGTACTCTTTTCTGTGTAAAGATTTCCTCCACTGTTGGACAGGTCTGGCATATTGGCTTTGGCAATTCTGGTAAGAAATATTAAAGTATATTATTGAATATTGTTTAGTCCTTAGAATTTGGTGCCAATGAAAGGTATTAAAGTGATAGGCCTGAAAAGTGACTCCTCCATTTAACCACTGAATACATGTGACATAGGTAATGGTACCACAAGCTTCCAGACAAGTGCTCTGAAAATGGGCCACTTCTAGGGTTGAAAGGAGTTTCATTTTCCATGTCTTTTCAGTCCTTGCTAAGAGTGGCCAAGGTACCAGCTTATATTAATTATGGAATTACTTTAATATAAAGTTGTGGTTTTATGTGTGTGTATTGGAACAATTCTATTGGTGATGCTGGGTTAAATCCACCAGAAGGAAGATCTTGTGTTTTGGTCAAGGGTCAAGGGTCCAAGGAAATGGTATTGGTTCTGCTAGGCAAGTCACTGGTGGCCAGATTTTCAGAGGTGACTCCTGTAGGAACTGTTAGATATAGAAATCTGAGCATTAATTTCTCCGTGTCTCAGTCTCCCAGCAGTAAAGTGGGAATTCTTCCCTATCTCAGCTTTTGTTAGGACAAATTTATCGTGTATATGAATGCTCAGATACATGGTGATGAAGGCCATACAAACTCCTATCAGTAAAAAAATAAAATACATTGAGCTCTATTGATGCAATGGGGATTATGCTGCATATATGCATGATTGTAATAGCCTTCCTCTTTCCTTGACCATCCTTCCTTGACTTCAGAGGAGTTACACTGATTATACCAATAAAAAACCTGATGCAATTTAAAGGACTTCACAGGATCAAGTGCAAAATGGATCTGAATGCAGGCACAAAGTGGATAAATGTGCATTCATGGTAATGACTGTTTACAAAAGAAACTGTTTTTTTAAATGTATCCCTAAAGTTGAATTGGATTGATTCTGTGCATTTGATTTTAAGACCTCGCAGCCACTCCCACCCATCTATTCCATTTACCTTTATGAATATGTTTGTAGTCTTTGCTAAGAGGTGCTAGACACATGTCCTCAGCAGCAGAGAAACGATCACAGTCCAAACTGTCAGGCCAAGACTGTCCATGGCAGAGGAGCACAGGAGCACAGCTGTCACGAACTGCGACACACATACTCCTACAAGGATGGATGAAGCTGTGAAAAAGTAAATGTCAGGTTCAATCAGTTACATTTCCTAGAAGTCTATGACAATAGCGAGGATTCCTACAGTAAATTTTGCACAAAGTTGTGCAAATCTTTCCTACAGGTCAGTGTTTAACATCTGCCTCCATGATGGTGCAATTCTACACAGCAACTGCTGATGTTCTATATCTGGGCCCTGGGCTGGGTTGTAAAATTCATGCATAGTTTTAAGAAAAATGCCTGTGTGTCATTTTTATAGCAGCAGCAATGACCCACTTCTGTGCCCAATAAAGCATTTTGGCAGTAGTTGGACTGGGATGTAAATTATTGAATGAATAACACTGCAATCTTAACAAAAATACAATCCAGCAATGTTTGATCTGAACTCTCCTTTTTTTAAAATCATGACCAATATTTAACTGGAACATTTTTGTGTGGAATTTCTTCCTGGAACAGGCAGGCAAAAAAAAAAAAAAAAAAAAAGGTTAATAAATGTGCTTCAGCAAAAGAGAAACAAATGGGCAGAAAATTACCTTACATTTAAAATTAACAACATCATTCATATTTATACCTGTTCAGGTACACAAAACAGGATTTTAGAATGTGGTATTGTACTTACGTATCTAAGCAGACTGGTGCAAACAGAGAACACAAGAATGTCCTTGCATGAGGGTGGCAGCCAGTTTGTACAATATGCTGCCATTTGGTGGATTTTAGAATAACATCACCCATATTTGTGTGTCCCATCAGGTTGGGAAGTCTCATTTCAGAATAACCAATGCTGTGGCACATGCTCATCTCCATAGGTATCATTACACATTTAGTGGATAATCCAATGTCAAAACCCATGGTCAGTTTTAAGAAGCCACTCAGAGTAAAGGCAAGCATCTGTGCTGCAGGAACCATCTTTGAGTGATGCCTGAGCTGCTGAATACAGAGTTGTCAAGTCTCTCAGCAGCATTCAGACACACAAGGCTGGTGGTTTATATACACCAAGAGCTCACTGCCCCATTCATTATCAATGGTTTATCAAAACACTCAAGACAAGACCTAGGCTTATTGCCCATTCTAGTCATTGTTGTGATAAACAGGGAGGTGGAGACAACTTTCCTTAATTGCAAAAATTTACATACGGGATTTCATGAGTCTGAAAATGTCAGTGTTGTATGCAATATGGCATATTAAAGCGTGACACATGGTAGTTTTGGAATGTGCATACTACATCAAATTAAGTGATACCCTAGAAAAGTACTTGACAGACAGGCTGTCTCCTGGGGTTGGTGTGTCTCTGTTTGCAGACACTGCTGATTTGGCAGAAAAAAACAACAACCCAGGTTGACTTATCAAGTGAAAATGTTTTTCTTTTGGTAATTGCCCCATGTCTCTTGCACTGTTTTACAACTTTAAAAGGCAATTTCTTTATGTGGTCAAGTACTACAAAGGAGACAGCTTTCTGTCAGTAAGAGAATATTTTATTTGGAAAGTTTACTTAGGTCCCAATCCCATGAAGTGCTAAATGCACCACAACTACTATTGATTTCTATAGGATTCACAGAACTGAGGCTTAACACAGAATTTACTCTATTGTTTATTGAGTAGAATATCCAGGCACAGGGCTATACATTTAGCTATGGAACTTTCATCATTCATTGACTAAATTATCAGAAGGTATGTTCAAGTTCAATGATGGTGGAAATCTTTTCCTAAATGGATAGTATAGGACCAAATATGGCTTATAATTTATACAAGACTCTGGGTTAGGTTGAGATGAAAGATGGTACATATTTAAGGCATTCAGATTATTATGTATTTTAATTAGTTTATTAAACTATTAGCATTTCAATACTTTAAAATGTATAACTGCAAACACCAGTTTTTTAACACAGTTCTGTTGTCAGTTTTATTAATTAAAAATAAATAGAATTTCTGACACTGCTAATAGCATTACAAAGGGTGCCAGATACACAAGAAAAGGGAGCAAACCAGTTGAGTATGTATAAGAGCTGGCTTACAGCTTACATATTGCTGCTGGAAAAAAAAGAGTTGAAAATTTAGTTTCAAACTTTAGACAAAAAATTCATGGAAATTTTATATATGTTGATTTTTCCATCAGTTTTTTAACTTTTTCATTTCTTATCACTTGATCAATTTCTCCTTAAAGAATTCATTTGTTAATCAGAAACACACACAGCAATTGGTCTTTTTTATAATATATAAACTAATTTCAATAAGTTTTTAGATATTAATAAAATGTTGGGTTCTAATCACAATAAATCTGCTACAAAGTGCTTTTGCTCTAATAAATAGATGTGTACAAATTTAAAACATAGGTTAATAGTTTTTTGAAAGGCTCAGACACAATAGTTTTCATTTAAAATAGACTATTCCAAAATGTTTTCGGACCTCTAGCAGCATCAGATTTTAGAAAGATAACACTAGACATCATGCATCCAGTTATGTGTAAATGTCTAGAGGTAATATCCTAAACCCATTGAAATCCATGACAGAACTCACTGACTTCAGTGGGGTCCAGATTTCACTATATATGTTTGTCATATAGTTTGTATGTTTAAACACCCTGAAAAATGACAACATAAACATTCTCAGGGAGCTTTGGAAAACCAAATGTTCCATGGATTTTTTTTTCTTTTACTGTCTTGTTTCTTGCTCGTTTCTGAGCACAAATGTAGTTTATTTGTATCTGTTTCCATTTCCTCAGACCACAGAAGACCAATACAAATAAGACTGATTAGGGCTAACGTAGGGAAACACCTCAAATCCTTATTTATTAGCATCAGATTAATCAAGTGCTCTGTCTACTTCAACTCAAATTTAGGAGCACATTTAAACTCAGTAAAAAATTAGTTCCAAAGAAATTGGTTTAAGTATCATCAACTTCATTAGAGTCAGGTTTTTACCTGTTGGCTTTAGAGTTACTTTGCAATAATAGTGCTGGACACAGCTGCCTTAAACACAATGGTACGTCTACTCTGCACGGCTAAATAGCTACCCCACATCTACCCAAGCTGCCCACTATTTCAAAATACTTTTCGAAATAACGGGTGTGCTATTTCAATATCCCAGTATCCCTCATTCCATAACAGTTAAGGGATGTCTCGAAATAGCACATTATTTTGAAATTTAGCACTGTGTAGATGCACCAAATTTCAAATTTCAAAATAGATTTGAAATAAAATATGCAATTTGTGTATCGCAAATTGTGTATCTTATTTTGAGTTTAGGGTGCTGTGTAGACGCATCCCAGGAGAATTTGGGCCTGAGTTTCAAACTCTTTAAGCTGCCTTCTTGGTGCCAAATAGTAATTTTTGTTGTCAGAAGGGGCTCATGATGCAATGAAGTTTGAGAACCCCTGCTTAGCTTTTTTAGTTTTTGTTAATCAACAAGCAGTGCTCACAGAGCCTTAGTGTGTTCATTGACTTTGATAAACACATAATCCTTCTGCTTGATATTTGTCACTGCTTTTGGTTTGAGGCAAGAACTGAAATCTTTCCTTAGTGTTCCATAGCTCCAGTTATTTTTGCTGGCTGCCTTCTGTGTGAAAACAAAGTCCTGGAATTGGGCTCTTGATTCTGTTGCACCTTGATAATCATTTAGTTCAAGGATATATTAGCTGAATCAAATTGGTCATCCAGGGATGTTCTCAGCAGCATCATTTCTGAGTTAAGACTTTGCCATTCTGGCACTTCAGTTCATACACTCACACTTCTGTCTTATGTACAAGGATCTTAGCTATATTTGTTTGTAGACCTCAATACAATCTATACTGGGATTCTATACTGATGTCCATCATTGTATCATGTGAGTATCTTGCATGTGGCCAGTAACAACAGCCACATCTCTAGTGGATAGTTGGAGTCCCTTCTTGCGGATTAAAAATCTAATCTATGCATAAGGGGGAAGTGGTTGTTGATTTGCTTGTTTGTATTTTTTGTTCGTTTTTAATTTTTAGTTTTCTAATGTATTTATTTGGTTTTAAAAAATTTTGTGTGCAAAAATGGGACCCTATTTAGATAGATGAAGTGTCATGCTTGTTCAGAGGAAAGATTCTTAGAAAGAAGCAGATTTTTGTAGCATTTTCTAAAGATGGTCAGACTCAGGATTTACCTAATCTCACACAGCAGTTCATTTTAGAACCAGATCCCCTTCACTGAGAATGCTTTGTTCCCTGTAAGTAAATAATAATAGGAACAAATATGCTGAATATTAAGAATATTTAACAGGATGATTTAAGGAAGACATCCCTACAGGAGAGTGTACTGAATTATGTGTCAGCCCCTTTTCAAGTAAAAGTAGTTCCAAAGATGCTTTATTCATATGCTTTAACATAAGCCAAAGATCTGTTAATTTGGATGAAAGTAAACAGCAAATACATGCCAATTGTTTGTAGTCCATCCAGAAAGTAAACAAGGTAATCTTGTCTGTTCCCAGCACTTTCTTTGTCTGTGGTCTGTAGTCGGCTACTGATTAGCATGATAAGACAAAAACACATCAAGAGATGAAAATTATGTCTGGCCTCTGGCTGTTACTGGAGATAGCTCAATCAGTTAAGAAAGTACAACTTTTAGGTGGGGACTCACTTGGCTCCATTAAGCTTGTAGCTGCCCTTTCAACTGTGCTTGCCAGTTTCCTGAATCTTACTTCAAATTACTTTACCAGGTTCCTGGAGGGAAAAAAATTGTGGCTTGGTATTTATAATAACAAGCATTGGGCCAATGTAACCTCGTAGGGACTTAATCATGTGTTTGAAAAGAGAAACATAATCTTAAATATGTTGGGGTGCTCTGGGGAGCCAGGAAGCTCAGTGGGATGGCAGGGCAGGATGTGGAGCTGGCAAAGAGGGGCGAGAAATCAGAAATGACCTCCTCTGGTCCAGCAAAATCCCTCATCCAAGACATCAGGTCCCAAGAGTGCCAGACAGGGCCAGCTTTAGGCCGATTCACCCGATTCCCCTGAATCAGGCCCCATGCCTAAAAGGGCCCCGCACCCTAAAGCCAGAGGGCCCCGCACCCTAAACCAGGAAGTGTGCTGGCGTGCTGGGTGCACTCCGGATGGAGCGTCGGTCCTGGAGGAGGAGTGCGGCAGCTTCTGTGCACAACAGGAGGGGGAGTCAGCCCCTGGATTTGGCTGGAAGTCGGGACTCTGCCCTGTAGCTGGGAATTTAAAGGGGCTGTGACTTTTTTCTTTGTGTGCTGGTTTGTTTTGGGTTTTTTTGCTCAACCAGAATTTGTGTGCGGTTTTTTTTTTTGGTCAACAAAAAATCCTGGCTGCCGGGACCACATTGAAATGGTTTGAATTGGGCACCGCACTTCCCAAACTACGAAGGTCTAGCCTGTAGTTTAGATCAGTAGCTCATGGTAGTATAGATGAGATCTGAGTCTATGTGTAAAGACCTACCAGAGTAGCAGTATGTACATGTAGCTAGGCCTTGCATACACTACCAAGTTATGTCAGTGTAACTACATCACCAAGTGACAGAATTATACTGATGTGATCCCTGGAATAGCTACCGCCTCTCAGGGAGGTGGACTTTTCTTCTGTTGGCATAGGTAGGGTAGTGTCTTCACTGCAGCGGCACAGTGTGACTGCCGTGCTGTAAGTGCACACAAGCTCTTGGTAAACATGGTTACTTGGACCCCAATATGCTGGTGTGGTGCCTACATTTGTTGTGTAAAGAACAAAAGATGCAACAGTTGCTCTCTGACATTGTTAGCAGGTGTCTCGACAGATATAATCATTTCTGGGATCCATTCTAGGGACAAATTAGTCTGGGTCAAAAACAGTAATATTGCTTCATTTTGCATATTGCCCACTAACCTGTTCCTTAATGCAGCTTTTAAAGTCTTTCCAAATTGAAAACATTTGGGGAACTTCCTTAATGAAGCCACACATTCAGAAAGTGTTTCATTTTCTTTTTGTTGTGTAAAGTGGAAAGACACAACAATCGCCAGAGAAAGATGTGCAGGGAAATAACTTTTTTTGCTTTAGCTTCAGTAGCACTATCTCAATTCCATAGAGAATAGTGATAGAAATGTTGCCGTGTTAGTCTGGCATAGCTGAAACAAAAAACAGGACTATGTAGCACTTGAAAGACTAATAAGATGATTTAATAAACCATCTTATTAGTCTTTCAAGTGCTACATAGTCCTGTTTTTTGGTTCAATTCCATAGGACGTTTACACAACAGCAAAAGCAGGTTCCTTTTACATTGTGACTTGTGAAACACACATTGCATATATTGAGATCAAAGACAATTGCTTTCTATTATCATATCTTGTGGAGAGGTGCACTGATAAAAATGTCTCCACCCTAAACCCTATTCAGAAATGTATGGACCCAGCTCAGGCTCCAGGTTAGGATTCAAAGGCCATAACTTCAGCACCTATTTGCTAGGCTGGATACAGAACATATTTTGCCTTTGTGTGAAATGTAACATAGCTTGGCTTGCACAGTGGTTTGCTGTCTCTGGGCTGCTTTTCTTCCAACTGTGCTATTATATTAAGATGAATCCAGGCTAAATAGCTGAATGACAACACAAGTTAAATAAATAGGGAAAAATTACCAGGCAATAATGTTTAATCTTAAATGGTGCGTAAAATTATTTTTAAGAATGCAGTTTGCTTTGACTGGTCTTCTAAGAGGCAGGGAAGGAAAGCCGAGAATGGAAGGCATGTAATTGACTGAATACTTATCAGGAGTAGGTGATTTTAGTGAACAGCAGGGTTTTCATTCTCAAAATAACATGAAGGGTTTCATACTGGGTTTTGCAGCCTAAGATTGATTACTGTAATGTCTGATGCTCTCAAGAGACTATTTTCATTATTAAAACTCTAGAGAAGTAAACAGATTAGAGCTGGGATTGTTTTAGCTGACAATATTTGAAAGCTAGACTCAAGAACATTAGGAGACATCAGTAAGGACACCTTTTAAACACCATTAATAGATCGGTGTGGGAGAACTTTCCTAGGGCACAAAAAGAAAAATGATCCTTTACTAAAAAAAAGAGAATCAAGCGATTATGCTTGCTAAATGAAGGCAGTTGGCATGTCTGGTTGCACTGACAGCGTTCCACCTCTGAACACAGGAGGTAGTTACATTTTTATTGTCATTTGGGGCCAGACTATGCCCCCTTTCCTTGTGGTAAGTAGTACATGTCTCAGGGTATGTCTACACTACCCTCCTAGTTCGAACTAGCGGGGTAACGTAGGCATACCGCACTTGCAAATGAAGCCCGGGATTTGAATTTCCTGGGCTTCATTTGCATAAGCGGGGAGCCGCCATTTTTAAAACCCCGCTGGTTTGAACCCCGTGCAGCGCGGCTACACGGGGCACGAACTAAGTAGTTCGAACTAGGCTTCCTAGTTCGTGCCCCGTGTAGCCGCGCTGAATGGGGTTTGAACCAGCGGGGTTTTAGAAATGGCAGCTCCCCGCTTATTCAAATCCCGGGCTTCATTTGCAAGTGCGGTATGCCTACATTACCCCGCTAGTTCGAACTAGCGGGGTAGTGTAGACATACCCTCAGTGAGGCGTCCTGCTGAAAGTAGAATGCAGCTACTTTCTGGAAGCCTGATCCTGGCCATTGACATCAATGGCAAAGCTTCCAGTGGTGCTGGATCAAGCCTGGAAAGCCAGGTCTGCAACCCTTACTCATGTTGAATATCATTATACCGTGGACAACCCTACTGATTTCAGGGGACCACCTTGGCGCACAGCACTCTCAGCACAGGTACAGATTGAATGTACACTTGGATGAGTATAATCAGACCACCCCTACAACTCCTGTCTTTCAACTGCCTTTTAGGTGGCTATGCAAGATTGCATAATTATAAAAGAGGACATTTAAAGGGATTTTAACTGGGAAGGATGCCTCAGTCTAGTACTCTGCACTGCCACATGGGAGAATGGCTAAAATAATGCCCCAGTCCTGGTGTCTCAGAATCCCTGCTCCAGCAAAGGCTAGGTATGCTGCCAATGCACATGCCTCGTTGACGAGGAGAGAATGACTTCTGCCATTTAAAATCCACATACATATCCTTAGGCTGAACAGATGTTTTACATAAGTTCTGCTGTCTCTTCTCCAGGCAAAGATACCCAAGGTGTGGAACTGAATTTGGCCCTCCACTTGCATTTGCATTATGCCACTCCTTGACCATGGTTTCTTCTGCTGGCTGCATAGATAGTAATGTTGGTTTTTATTTGGTAAATAGATTTGGTAGATAACACTAAAATATAAAGCATGGGAGAAGCAGATATTTTCTCCCCTTTTTGACTCCCTCCCAGCTCCCACTCCCAATTTTCCTAGTGCTATTTTTTCTCACTTTGATGTTTTATTTACTCTCCCACTTTCTCACACTTTTTTGTCCTCTCCCCAACCCTCAACTTTCTCCAGTAAAACCAGGTCTATATAGGTGTGCAGTGGGCCCTTTGTTAGAATCATTCTCTGTCTCTCGGGCCATTTTCTGTCTGGGCTGCCTGCTTAGACTGTAACTCCTTTTGGGAAGGATGTGTGTTTTTGTGCATTACAGGCAGTCCCCGAGTTACGCGGATCCAACTTAAGTCGGAACTGCAGTTACGAACGGGGTTTGCTCCGCGTCTCCCTGGTCTGCTGGAGACCAGCAGACCAGGGAGAGGGGGAGAAAAGCCTCTGAGGACGCTGGCAGCGGGACAGCCGCGGCGTGTCTGAGCTGTCCGCTGCCCGCGTGCTCCGCGGCTTTGCTCCCGACGCCTGTGGTACAGCAGCTGGGGTGCTGCCGGTTGGTCCCGTAGCGCCGCTCTGGGTGCTACTGGACCAACCCGGCAGCACCCCAGCTGCTCTGCCCCAGGCGTCTTGATTCAGCCACTGCTGGTCAGTTTCAGCAGCGGCTGAATCAGGACGCCTGGGGCAGAGCAGCTTGGGTGCTGCTGGGTTGGTCCAGTAGCGCTGAGGATCGGCACTACTGGAGCAACCCAGCAGCACCCAAGCTGCTCTGCCCCAGGCGTCCCCAAGTCAGCCGCTGCTGAAACTGACCAGCGCTAACTACAGGAAGCCCGAGGCAGAGTTGCTCTGCCCCGGGCTTCCTGGAATCAGCTGCTGATCAGTTTCAGCAGCAGCTGACTTGGGGACGCCTGGGGTTCTTAAGTTGAATCTGTATGTAAGAACTGGTGTCCAGATTCAGCCTGTTGAAACTGATCAGCGGCTGATTCCAGGAAGCCCGGGGCAGAGCAACTCTGCCTCGGGCTTCCTGTAGTCAGCCACTGGTCAGTTTCAGCAGCGGCTGAATCTGGATGCCAGTTCTGACTTACATACAGATTCAACTTAAGAACAAACCTACAGTCCCTATCTTGTACGTAACCCGGGGACTGCTTGTATTTAGTTCTGAGCATCTTACACTGCTGGCACTTAAATTATAAACAGATAATATTATTTCATTTAAATGTGTGTGAACAATTGTACTTGCTGGGAAAAAAATATGTTTTCTTTGTTCAGCCATTAGATCCCACAGGCAATTGCTTCTAAAAGCTTTTCAGATACAGCGTCTAAACTGTGGCAAGTGTAAATTCAGTGCAATACTACTGGCATCACCAGCCTTTTTCTTTCTAATGTGAACTGATTAAAGTTTGTAAAACACTCAGAAATAAGTTTGCACTTTGAAATGTCTGTGAACTTTAAAGCAACAAAACAGAGGCAAACAAGGAACTGTGTTGTCTTATGTGATGTGGACTTTAATGGGTTCTAATGTGCTTAACTATTTAAACATGTGCTTTACTGCTTTGCTGAACAGGGCCTAACCACCATATTATCAATTATGTGTGGAAGAAAAATATCTATCTATCTATCTATCTATCTATCTATCTATCTATCTATCTATCTATCTAGAATGGGCAATAAGCAGACGATGGGCCAGACATTGTGCACCGGGGTAGCCCCTGGAGAGTTGCTGGAATTTTATTTATCTGCACATCCACAGATATGGCTGCTTGCAGCTCCCACTGGCTGCAGAGCACCATTCCCAGCCAATAAGAGCTGTGTGAAGTGGTATCCCAGTTCATGCTGCTTCTTGAAGCTCCTGTTGGCCAGAGATGATGATCTGCAGCCAACAGGAGCTGCAAACAGCCATACCTGTGGATGTGCAGGTAAATAAAGTGCAACGTTAGATAGCTGATCATAAGGGGTACATTGTGACAAGTTTTAATCTAACACAAATGTATCCCATTAGCCTCAGTAGAGGCATATTGGCATACTTAATATGAATTTAGCACACTAGGTATAGCTGACCTTTTGTGATATATATTCCTCTCCTAGTTCAGCCTTATTCTTTGGATGTCCATCAAAAAGTGCAAAGGAATGATGAGTTGCATGCTATTTCCCAGAGCTGGTGATACAGTTTTGGAAAAATCTTCCATTTTCAGAAATAATATACAGCTCAAAGCACTTCCAAGAATGAATATACATATTGTTTACAGAGAGCAGTTCAAATGCAGAGAGACATGCAGCAAGGTCATTATATTGATCAAATCAGATCGGTGCCATCATAGCATTAATCCAATCATAATCCATAGAAGTCTGTAGAATCCAAAGTTATTCCACAAATATTACAGCACAGGAAGGTAGCATTAGAGTTCCTTGTTAAGCCTTATGATGATATTGCTAATCTATCCATTAATTATAATTTTAGAGAATTAATATTAACTGAGAAAGCCACACTGAGAATTTCTAAACTCTTTCCTGTTTAAATCTGGCAACTAGGACATTCTTCCACCACTGTTCTGTAATTTAGCCACCTTAACTTAAAGTTCAACAAGGAATTTTATTTTGGAATCTATGAGAGTCATCATAATGGAAGCTTGTATTGTGTAACCTGGGATTTGAAGTTTGTTTATACACTTGGTGCCTCTGTCCTTTCACCCTGCTGGCTGAAGAACTCTGTCTCTGTTTGCAATTTTTTTCACTTCAGTGGTTTGACTTATCTGATGAGCGTAAAGGTTTCTTTTCAGATGTAGACAACTTCTCAAAGATATCTGCCTGTATCATCTTGGGGTTGTTTTTAAAATGATTCTTCACTTGTTTGCATTAGGTTTCCTTTCTTGCTTAACACTAATCTTTGTGTGTGTGGAGGGGAGGGGTATGTGTGAGATTAGGGGGCTGCATACATATGCAAGATAGTCATTACTAGCACAAATTACATATCCTAGTATTTTAAATTTAGCACTTACCATGAATCTGATCTAAAGCATGTTGAAATAAACTGAAAGTTTCACATTGAGTTTAGTAGGTTTTGAATGATGCCATATGGCAGGAACACTTGTAATAGGTTTCTTTTTATTTTTAAGAATTATGAATACATTTTCCAGCCTACTTTCATCAAGATGTTATACAAATACTGTGGGTTTTGTACGGAAGAGGAAATGCAAATGGCGTGCTCTATGCATATCTTCTTCCAATCCTTTTTGCGGAAGAGGTTTTTGTGATTAAAAAGCCCTGTATAGACGGGGACATTTGTCGCAAAAAATCCCTTTGCACAAGAGCCTTTATTCCTCAAAAAATGAGGCTTGCAGCCTCAGTAAGTGGTTTCTGTGCCTCTAGATGGAAAAGAAACACCACACCAGGAACGTGTGTGAGTTACAGCTACATTTTGCACATTACCACAGTGCAACTGTGCCACTGCAGCATCATCATTTTAATGTGTGCTGTATGGCCATTCTTTAATGCTGGGAGAGCTCTCTCCCAACGACTAAATAAAACCACATCCAACAAGGAGCGGCAGCTTAATATCCAGGAGCACAGCTCCCCCCAATGAAGCTGTCCACACAGGCACTTTCTCTTGCTAAAATGTTGTCTTTCAGGAAGGTGTTTTTTCACATCTCTGTAAAGATTTAGGACGAAAGTGCCAGTGTAGATATATCCTGAGACAAGATGGGTGAAGTATTATCTTTTATTGGATCAATTTCTGTTAGCGAGAGAGACAAGCTTTCAACTATACACAGAGCTCATCTTCAGGTCTTGGAAACTTATTAAGGCTATGACTACACTACCACTTAAGTTGACATAAGTTATGCTGTGCAGGAGTGTGAATGAGCCACCCCTTCCGTGACATAATTTATGCTGATTGTAGTGCCGTGGTGGACAGCACTATGTTAGCAGGACAGCTTTTCCCGCTGCTATAATAGCCGCCACTTGTTGGGGGTAGATTAGTTACTTCAACAGAAGAGATCTCTTGTGTCATCTTAGATGATGCAGCTGTGACCCTGTAAGATCTATAGTGTAGCCATATGCCAAGGCTTAGTCTACACTAGCAATTTATATTGGTAGAAATACATTACTCAGATTAGAGGCAGAGTTTGCTCAAAGCTGTGTGCCCCTGCAGCTATTCAAGAGAGATTCAAATGGTGCCCAGCTGATCAACAGAACACCTGCAGCTAAGTTTTCAGTTTCTACAGGTGGTGCACATTTGCACATGCCTCAGTACACATAAAAATTTATTCTGCATGTGGATGGACAAAATAGGCACATGAATGGAAAAGATTAGAGGGAACATTGATCGAGAGTGTGAAAAATACACACCCCTAAGTGGCACAGTTATACTAATCTAACTGCCAATGCTATCTTGGTGAGAGGGCTTCTCCTGTCACCATAGCTACCACCTCTCTGCAAGGTTTATTAGCTACATTAACAGTAGAAGCCAGAAACGTTTCTTTCAGGGTGGGGTCCTATAACCTCTTTTTTGATATTGTACTACATTGCACTTAACGTTGAATGTCAATAGTATGCTAGAAACGTTGGCTATAATACCGTAGAAAAACATAAAAGACATAAGATAAAAGGTGGAACAGAATGCTACATACAAAATGGTCAGAATGAAGATGGCACCTTTCTTTAAAAGAAATTCCCCTTTGAGTTATGAAACTCCATACCTAGCCATCACATTATATACCAGAGTTATATACAAATAGTTTATTGCTTTCTGAACAAAATCCAACACCAAAATAGGAATGTAAGAGGTTAACCAGTTACCTGGTAAGCATCAGTCTTACCCGCATGCTTATCTGGTGGTAAGGAGGTAAGTCTCCCATCCAAGGCGTGGTGCAGCCCAGTGGGCACAGCCTGTTCAAAGCAAGCACTGCTTGCAGTGCCCAGCCTGGCTGGAGCAGTCCTGCCCATGGAGGGCCAGGCTGGAGGAGCTACCCCCCCTCACAGCAATTTGGCTGGCAGGACCCTGGCCACGGAGGCCTCTGCTAGGAAAAGCCCCCACCACGGGATTGCATTCCTCCGTGGCTAACTGGATAAACATATAGTTTAACAGGTTAAATTTGTAAATGGGTATTTACGTCCCTACACCAAAAGGCCCATATTTTTGTCTACAGATGGAGAGCACAGTGCAGTTGAGGGGAAAAGTATGTACAAAAGTAGCCCTCGCACTGCCCTGATCCTGGTCTGATTTGAAAGAGCCTGTAGGCTGCTCTGCATTGTATCTACCTAAAGCCTAGCCCTAGAGGGCCATATAGCAGCCAGCAGGATATAATGAGGTGGGGATACTGTATAGCACAGGAATCATTACACCAGCTATGTGCCACAGAGCTTATATTGGGATTATCCTCCCATGGCAAGCTTTAGGGCTTGGGCCTACTAACAATGCAGTGCAAAGCAGCCACATCACTCTTCAGGATTGGAACAAAAGCTGTCAAAGCCAGCCATTACCATATAAGAAAGCAAACAGACCCAACTATCATTTGTAATAGCTACAATAAGAGAGGTACCCCTAACAATATGGGCCTGAATTAATGAACAATGCTTGGCATCCATCCAATGAATTTCAGCAAATGTATGAAAGTTCAAATATTCCATCTTACACTAGACATAGAAGTCATGTTATTGCATTTTCTAGAGATAGCAGCATTCAAATAAAATTCTCAAAAAACAATTGTCCTGTGCAATTAGAGTAGGCCAAAGCCACTTCCATCAGTTTCAGACCCATACACTGTCATAGTTTCTGCTCCCTAGAAATTATTTATTATTCATTGTTTTCCTGCACACGATGTGTCTCATCAGCAGTCATTTACATTGTTTGTGTTCTAGTAGGAAAAATACATTCAGCATTCTGTCACTTGCACTCAGTGCTATGAGAGCTCTACTTAATGACTTTGAAAAAAAATCTGATAGGCAGAAATTTACTAATGAAATACTCTGAATGTTGTTGACAAACTATGCACACATGTAACACAGCCTGGAGCTTCAAAAATAGCATTATAATTCTACATCTCCTTTCAGTATTTTTGGGTGTAGGTCATATAGTCTTTATTTGCACCAAAGCTAGTCTGGCAGATGAACCCTTGAAGAAAATCTAGGAGTTGGTAGCCATTCTGTTAAGTGAGTGACTGACTTGCTCCAGAAATGGTAGGACTCATATAATTCTAAGCAAGTTCAATATCTGTCTTAATATAAAGCTTAAAATAGCACCACAGCTATTTTGTCTCCTTGACTAGAGATCATAAACCCTGCCAAGCTGTTTAGACAGTGGTATGAGATGGACAAATAGATCTGGGGGTATACAGAGTGAAACAGCACATTTCCAGTGGGCTTAGTTTTTAAAAAGTTACTCTTGCTGAGGGATTATTGCAGTTTTGGCTTTCTGGTCCGACATATATTCCAGACGGAAGATGCTGGGGAGAGCAACATCCATATTCTCTCACATTATTGCCAAGTGTGGATTAATTCACAAGACTATGCACAAATTCTGTGTTGATGGAGACATTCTTACAAATCCATCCATCGATGGTGAAATCGCGACTCCCCCCATCCCCTGAACTCAGTGTCAAACCTCTCATTAACTTCTCTGGGGCCTTTTATCCTTACTCTGCCTGATTTAACTGGAGATTTGGCAGTGGCATGTTAGTTGCTGCATTAGAAATAATGCTAATGGAAGTACATTCACTTAGAGCAGGAGTAGCTCCTGAGCCGTATGTGGCTCTTCAAAGGAAAAATTGTGGCTCCTGTATCCACAGCTGTTCTGCGTTCCCCTGCTCTGACCTTTTTTCCTTGTCTGGTCAGGTCACTGCTTGGGGCAGTGAGATCTGACACTGTGGCCAACAGAAGCCTTCTTGGGCCACACGTGGCTCTTAAAGGAGCAGCTTTTTTTTTCTCTCAACAACGTCTTTCCCTCGGCTCTTTATCCATCACTATTTTGGCTCTTTGTCTGTAATGGGTTGGCCACCCTGACTTAGAATTTAGTGCTGTAAGATTATTCTAGAGACAAGATGGGTGAGGTAATACCTTTTATTGGCCCAACTTCTGCTGGTGTGAGACACAAGTTTTCAAGCTTATGCAGAGTTCTTCCAGTTATTCTAACTGGATATGCTTAGTGATTCTACTGTTGTTCAGGAGTCTTTTTTCTTAAATGGTAGTATCAGTGCCTTTAATACCAACATTACTGCATGTTGTCATATAGTCTAGATCTGAAGAATGTTTTTCAAAAAGCAAATTGCATAGTTTTGTTTCAAAATGTTTCTGTGCATACTTCATCCATACTTTGTTTTTCCTAATAATGACCCAAAGCCTTTAAAATATAAACTAAATAATTTCAATGGGAAACAAAAAAGTAGGAAGTTTGCTGAAAACTGAACATGCCTGGACACACACCAAATGACAGTGCACACACAACAAAACTAACTGCACCCTCTTGCACACAGAAAGTGAGCCTTTGGAAAGAGCCCAGAAAATTAGCTGATACAGCCCCCTAGTGGCCTAAAAACATTTCAGTTTGTACTGCATTTTCATTGTTTATTAAGAGCAATGAAAGTTTATCAGTTGACTTCATAGTGCCCTGGATTAGGCCCCAGTCACAGCCTTTGATTGTTATTTCTATTACAATAGTGCTCAAGGTGCTAGTTAGGCTCAGAGCCATACCAAGCTAGGAAAAATTCAAACACAATAAGATATGCCCTGCCATGAAAAGCAAGACTGTTTACAGCACTTTCTACAGCAAAAAATGACAAGATTCTAAAACAGGATCTGAGCAGTAATTTGTTTCATTTGATTTCGTGCATAGTCATCAATTTGCATTTGCTTTATTGACTGAGACTTCCCTTGTCTCATATACATCAATACAAGCAATGCAGAATTTATATTGCCAGGGGATTAGTGTACTAATCAAAGCCGCTTGGGAGAGTCATCTCATCCTTAAATAAAATACAAATGATTGATTGATACAGCAGACAATGGAGTGCTCCAGGAAACTGTAGAAAGGAAGTTCAGCAGAACTAGAGCAAGGGGAGTGTGTGTCTGTACTGCACTACTATATAACTGTATTCTGAAACTAATTTCTTTGTTTTGAAATGCCTTCTTCTTGAGGGAGGCTGCTGCCAGCCACAGAATGAACGTGCATACTTCCTTCCCATGTCTGAGGGCACAAGCAGTTGCTAGGTGGCAATGTAAGTTTTTAGATCATGGTATAACAATCACATGGACTGCAAAGTCTTATGAGCATTGAGGATCACTTAGCAACAGCATGGGGCAGTTGTAATGTGTGCATGCGGGGGGAGGCACATAAAAGAGATCCTGTTTACCTAAACTACCAGCAACCCAAGGCTTGGTTTTCAAAATGTTTAGAAGCCTGTCCAGAGCACTGGTGGCCCATGCCCCAAACTGGACAGAACTACTGACCATGGTCAAGTGCTATTTCCTATATAGGAGTGGATGGGGAATTAGGAGATGGAAGGTGGATTGGCCAGGATAGCCTATTCAGCAGGGTTTCCAGACAAGTCACTAATCGGTCCCTACCCACAGATAGAACACTCCTCCCCTCGCTCCCTACTGATCTTCTAAAAAGTCGAAAGTTACCATTTGCAGTCTTTTCTCCAAATCTATAGCATATCTAGGTTGTAGACATTGCCCTTCAGTGTTCAAATAGTTAGCATGGCAACTTAATTTTTAATAGACTGCTTTCTAGGCTGACCATGTGCATGTACCAAGTATGAGCCCTAAGGGAATATTTTAGTCCAAGTTTTTATTTATATATATATATATATATATATACATCTCTAATATGAGATCTGACACAACTGGAACAGTTAGGAAAAGGCATCTGATATTTGAATTTTGCAGAAGGTAAGATAGCAGGAAGCTCAAAAGAGCAACTCATAAGCTTTTTTATTCTGAGCAATGGCTTTTTAAGACAGTAGGTAGTGAACATTATTTGAACAATTGGTATTATGAAATGGTCAGGACACAATTAGATTTTTCAGACTTACGTCCCAGTTCCATTTCCAGTGTTCTCTTCTATACTTTCTATTCTTGCAAAGTGTTGAAGTCATAACAGGGTTTACTAATTTTCACTGTGAACTAGAGAAGACAGTGATTCCTTACTCAGGTTAGGGAACAGTTCTTTAATCAGGTTTGGGAATGGTTTTATGCCTAGATCTTGAAATCCTGCCCCCCAGAACAAAGCCATGATTTTTGTGTAAAGAGTGAGAATACCTGGATGGCAACAACTATACTCAGTCACCTTGTGTGGTTGATATGTTGTATTGGGCACTGGAGTGGGGGAGGCTAAAATCTATGGGCTTTATTTCATTCCCAAATAAAAAAGCATGATCTCATATTAAAATGGAATATATCTATATTACTGGATTTCATACAGTTTCTTGACACCAAAAATATTTTACCCAGACATCTTTCATCAACAATACAGCTAGTTTGTGTGTGGGGTTGAGAGGTGGGAAAATGAGACCACTATTATTAAAAAAAACAGTTTATTTTTCACAATACACATTGAGTACATGCACATCATATTTACATTTCTCCTTAAGGCAAACAGAAATTGGGTTCTTATTCCTGAGTTGCCTAGCACCAGTAGAAATAGCAAATAAAAACCTATGAAACTTTGCCTCCCCCTTAGAATCAGCAGCTGTATCACACAAAGTGTACTTTGAGCCACACTGACATTTCTTTTAATAAGCTATTCATATTAATCACTCCTATTGCTCTCCTCAGCAATTTTTCTTATCTTAAGCTCTCTGAGGATCTATGATGCAGAGATATTACTTCCTGCTTATGTTAACTCTATGATCCCTTGTCATGTCATTTGACATAAGCTCTCATAATATTGCATCATCTACTGTATCTTTGATACGCTCAGAAGTCTGTATATTTCATTAATATCTTCTTGGCAACATCTTTTTTTATAAAAGATTAAAAATAAGAAAGTCCTATATTCACTGTTGTTTTAGATAAAATAATTAAAATTACTTTGCTTATGCCTTATTATACCTGTCCACCTTTACATTTAGAAATCACGGTAAGTTGAGAGGCAAAAGTCTTTCTCTGAGGGTGTGTCTTTTTTTTTTTTTAAACGGCTGTTTTTCCGAAAAAACTTCACTTATGTCCACACTGCTATTGCGTTCTTTTGAAAGAAAATCCAAAGAACAGAGATTGGTAAACCTCATTCTACAAGGAAGAATGCCTTTTCCAAAAGAGCTCTTTCGGAAAAAGGCGTTTGTGGACACGGAAGAGGGAATTTTTTTGGAAGAGGAGGAAAGAGGAAAAAGCACAGGTGCCCTGGTGGCTTCTCCATCCATAGTAATCACAGCTTAAATGCTAGATAGCGTCAATTCAGTGTGGACACTATCTTTCGAAAAAGCAGATCAATTTTTCAATGTGCTTTAGCAGTGTGGATGCTCTTTCAGAAAAAGTTTTTTCAGAAGATCTCTTCCGGAAAAGCCTCTTCCTAAAGAAGCCTGCAGTCTAGAGGTACCCTAATGAAGGAGATATTTCATGATCCTAGTAAGTGTTGAGCACTAGAATTGCTCAGCATTTTCCAAATTTCAAAGAAATTAAAAAAAACCACACATATAGGGAAAATTTAATCGACATTTTTCACAAAATATTCATCCTGAAATTTCACCAGCTGTAGTGTAAGAAGGAATTTTTAAAATTTCTAAAAGTTTGGTGAAATTTAGAATTTTGAAATTTATTCTTTAAAATATAAAGGAACAAACTTTGAAAAATGCATTGAAGTGTTTGTCCTGTTTTTCTTGACTAGTTCTATCAAGCACCCTTAAATGCCATTTCCTTCTGAGAGAGTTGAAGATGTTTTGCTCTTAGCACCTTGCTGGAACAGGCCCACAATTTTCATAAATAGAAGGTCTCAGATATTAAAGGACCTGATCCTGTGTCTTTTGAAGTGCATGGCAAAACACTTATTTTCTTTTATAAAATTGGACCAAGCTCAGGTTAGCGCAAACAGTAGTGGCAAAATGAAATATTGATTCCCAACATGTGCGTTACTCAGTCTTATATGCTAAAGGTTTTCTTTTAGGGCATGTCTACACTAGGAAGTTATTTCAAAATAACTTACTTTGAAATAATAACTCTGAATAACTATTTCAAAATAGTGTCCATGTTACAGGGAAGAATCAAAATTAGTCCGAGGCAGGCTCCCTTGATGTGGACGCGGTACCTCAATTTAGAGCCCCAGGAAGCACTGGGAATAATTACTTTGAATGAAAACAGGAGCTGTGGAGTGTCCACACTACACACTACCACTACTTCAAAATAACTATTTCAAAATAAGCATTATTCCTCGTGGAAAGCAGGGATACATCTACACTGTACATTTATTTTGAAATAAGCTATTCCAGAATAGTTATTCCAAAATAGCTTATTTCGAAATAGCATGTCTACACTGCTGGGAAGCCTCAAAATTAGTCCGAGGCAGGCTTCCCTAATGTAGATGTGCTATCTCAATTTAAAGCTCCAAAAGGCACTGGGGAGGAATAACTTAGAATGGCACAAGTGAGGGGCTATTTTGAAATAGCAGCAATGGAGCGCCTACACACACCTTATTTTGAAATAGCTATTTTTGGAATAGGCGTTATTCCTCGTAGAATGAGGTTTACAGATTTTGGAATAAGCTATCCGTTATTTCAAATTATTTCAAAATAACGGAATGGCTGTGTAGACGCTCGCATGGTTATTTCGAAATAATGCTAGTTATCTCGAAATAACGGTGCAGTGTAGACACACCCCAGGAGTTATTGTTTTCACATACCAGGCTTGTTAGTGTGGATGCTCAGCTTGCTATTTTGAAATAAGGGGAATTATTTTGAAATAACTCCCTAGTATAGACCAGGGCCCAGATTGCGTTTATTGCTTCTTTTTATGCATGTTCGTTTTTTAAAGGCTTATTTATGCATGCATAAAATTGCAGGGTTTTAGCCATGACTTCCTCTCTTCATTTATCAGTTCTGGCTTTTCAGTGTTCATCACCAATACTTCCCTGCTAGATACTGCTATTTATACAGCTTTATTTTAAACAGTCATTAAAGCTGAGTTGAAGAAGCCTTTCAGTTTAAAATGATTACTGAGTAAAAAAGTCAACTGAGCCATCTCTGGGTTCCTTTCCAGTTACTAGCTGCTAAGATCAAATGTCTCTTTCCACAGATGTTCCACTTGGCACTGATACAAAGCAGTACAATGTAGTGGGAGTAACCTTTATGTAAGTATTCAGTTTTTAAAGAGATAAGCTTTAACCATAAAAACACATACAAAGATTTGTCAATTTCCATTTCTGTTCCCATGAGATTATGAACAAAGCAGCTAGGAAAGTGCAAGAGAAGAACACAGCTGAAGAACCTGTAAAAGCTTCTAACCAATATCCCAAAGTAAGCCATCAGGCAGATGTCTCCTGTGGATACTCTACCTTCTGTCAAGGCATTATTTTTCACATGAGAATGAGATAATGATAATAATTAAAAATAATTAGTACTGTACACCTAATACTGCTTATGTATTATATAAAAAAATCTAACTGCAGGTCAAAAGAATAATAAAAATATTATCCCCATCCCTTTTGTCATGATGTGATGTTTTGCATGTAGCTTTATTTGTAACTCATACTGGCACACTGACTTCCCCCTTCCCTATTACCAGGTACACTTTCAATCACCACATCAAAATTGTGCAGAAATTACAAAGCTTATAGGATGTATAAATCCTCACAATCTCCCCCTAGAAATTAGGAACCTCTATTTCACTATATAAAGTGAGAGCAACTTATTTAGAAGAGAAAGGAAATACTGTAATATTTAAAATAGATTTATCTGGTGCATGCTAAGCAGCAATGTTGTTTAGAAAACATCTCTTTCAAGGTGTCCTATCCCCCTTCTTAGTTTACTACCCTGGAGAAGTTGCAGGGAAGTTCTGTGGATCCTAAGGAATTTACTGGAAATCAGGACCACTTGTGGCTCTACCCATTCCTCTACTAACACTCTTAGGAAACGTCTACACTAGCCCCCTAGTTCGAACTAGGGAGGCTAATGCAGGCATTCAAAATTGCAAATGAAGCCCGGGATTTAAATATCCCAGGCTTTATTTGCATGTTCCCATCCGCTCGCCATTTTGAAATTCCACTAGCCCGAAGTAACTGCCCGCAGCTACACGTGGCAGTGAAACGGTAATTCGAACTAAGTCCTTAGTTCGAATGAACTGTTACACCTCATTCCAGGAGGAGTAACAGTTCATTCGAACTAAGGACTTAGTTTGAATTACCGTTTCACTGCCACGTGCAGCCGCGGGCAGTTACTTCGGGCTAGTGGAATTTCAAAATGGCGACCGGACGGGACCATGCAAATAAAGCCCGGGATATTTATATCCCAGGCTTCATTTGCAATTTCGAATGCCTACATTAGCCTCCCTAGTTCGAACTAGGGGGCTAGTATAGACATACCTTTGGGGTGCATCCAGGGCTGGATTATCCAATAGGCAGACTAAGCACATGCTTAGGGCACCAGCAAAGCAGGGGCACCAAAAAAAAAGAAAAAAAAAAGAGATTTTACAGTATAGTATTGTTTTTATTTTGAATTACATATGGGGGGCACTATAATCTTTTTAGTGCTAAGGGATAAAGATCTTAATCCAGCCCTGGGTGCGTCTACACAGCTGAACTACATCAGTTGCATAGCTTATTTTGAAATTGGGAGTGTCTACACAGCACTTATTTTGAAATAAAGCACTCTTCCTCTGACTTCCCTTACTCCTCATATAATGAGGGTTACAGGAGTCGGAGTAAGAAGTTCTCACAGTATTTCAACATTATTTTGAAATAACTGCCTGATGTGTAGACGCAGACTAAGTTATTTTGAAATAATGTTGCTCTGTTGACGTACCCCTATAGCCATGGGTGTCCCTGACTGCTACTGCTGCCTCTTGTGTACACCCCCTCAGAGTCTGCCCGGCATCATTTTCATCCCCTCCCAATCTGTAGGTCATCCTCAAATTGGCTTCTGCAGGAAGGAAAGAACCAAGAGGGAAGCTGGCATGCTCCCTTTGATGCCTTCTGGGCTTGGCTCCAGAGGTTCATATTTATAGTGAAAGAGGAAACATTTCTCCATTTAGCCTCAGATTGTTTAAGGTATTAACTATTTCTCTATAATCCTGTGACTTGAACAAGCATTACCTGGTCTAAAAACACATTCATGAAAACCCTTGTATTTTGAGGAGTACTTTGATTAAATGAAACCATACATGCACTCAAAAAGATGAGAAAATTTGGGTAGAGGTGAGTTTCCAGACAGTCTTGAAATGCTACTTCTAAAGGCACTAGCTTCCTGTTTAGATTAAAACACACTTATTCCTTACAATACAGATACAACAAGTTACATCCAGTTTATAAAAGGTTTGTACAACTGAGTTATCACAAGCATTTACACCTTTTCTCCTTCTTTTGATTTTTGAAGAGATGGTTCATACAGTTACACTGCCGTTTCCTTTGACTCAGGCAGGGGAGGTGGTTTGAAGTTTAGTACCTCTTTATAGGTAATGCCTGAAAAACAACAGAAAGAGAGAGCATTGCTAGTATGTTCATAAAGGGAGCCTCACGGACAGAAGTGTGGAGCCAACCCCCAAATGGCTGGAATGTTATCTATTTGCGAATGTGACACAGATGAGAGAGAAAACATATAAAGAGCTACGGTACAAATTGTCTAAAATTAATGCATACAATTAGGCACCTAAATAAATGACCTAATTGTCAGTGCTGTGCCTTCAACTGGCATTATCTTCAATAACTTTTGGTGCGTACAGAAATATAAAAATCAGGCCCTCTTGCTTAGGGGCCTAAATATGGGCACTGAAAATGAAGGGCCCAAGTTTGAGAATCAGGACTAAAACACAGCCCCCAAATCACATCTGAAGGAGACGGTCTCAGCCTTTAGTAGCAATGAGCAAAGACGCTACCTTAGGACTTTAGCTGGTTGTCCATCTCACACTGAGGGTACGCCTAGACTACAGGCTTTTGTCGACAGAGGCTTTGTCAACAGGTACTGTCAACAAAGCTTCTGTCGAAAAAGAGTGTCTAGACTACATCCAGTTCTGTCAACAAAGCAAGCCGCTCTGTCGACATGAGAATGTAGACGCAAAGGACAGTATAGATGCAATAACATCTTCTGTTGACAGAACTCTGTCAACAAAAGGCATTATCCCTCATAGAATGAGGTTTACCGCCATTGACAAAACTGCCGAGTTCTGTCGACAGAACTCGGTGGTAGTGTAGACGCAGGTATAGTTTTGTCGACAAAAGTCCACTTTTGTTGACAAAAGCCTGTAGTCTAGACACACCCTGAAAGTGTTAGCTACCGGAAAAACATACTGTGAAAGACTCCTAATAAAAGGGTAAACCAAAGAGTTCAGTCATGGACAGGCAGGCAGGAATCTGTTAGGGAAAAAAGGAGCTGAATCCCAATTTTTCTGACTTCTAGACATCAGGGTTAAAGCAGCCTTAAATTTCCAGGACTGGAGGTTAGTATGTATGGGAACCACTGATATCTCTCTCTTGTTTTGATATGAGACTTTCAGAGCTGTCCTGTCTTTAGGACAGTTTGGGGCAGCTACCCCAAGGCCCCATGCTTTGGGGGCCCCTGTGGCAGCCGCTTCAACTGTCCTAGGATCGGGACAGTTCCCCATATTGTTGGGAGCCTGCGGGGCCCAGGTAGATGGGGAGGCTAGTGAGGGTCAGCAGCAGGGGTCTGGCTAACCCCCACTCACTGCAATGGTGTGAGCCCAGGAAGTGGAACGATGCACAACTGCGCCTGCACTGCTTCACCATCTCCCAGGCAAGTGGCACTGCTTTACCACGGCAGCGGAAAGCAGAACCCCACAGCCCCAGCCTGCTGTGCTCCACTTCCCGCCACCATGGTGAAGCTGATTGACTCGGCTGGGAGATGGCCGTGGAGCAGCACAGGCCACTGCCTGCATCACTGTGCTTCCTGGAATCCCAGCTCTGCCGTCAGTGCAGGGAAGGTGGGCCCCTGCTGCCACTCCATGTCAGGCCCCATTAATTCCCCAGGCCAGGTAGCTCTTGGGAGGGGCTTTCAGGGAAGCAGTACAAGGGGGGAGGGGTGGAAGAGGGCAGAGTGCAGGCAGAAGGAGGTGGGGTGCAGCATAGGGGAAGGGATGGAGTGAGGGCAGGGAAGGAAAGGAACACGGGTGGGAAGAAGTGGGGTATGTGTGGGGCCTGGAATGGGGAGGGGTTGCCGTGGTCCCTGTGCCCCACTAGGGACAGACCTGGAGACATTAGCATACTAAGTATCCAGTTCTCCTATCACTTGCTTTCGTTTCTTGAAGTTTATTTTAAATTCATCATAGTCTGTAAATCTAATTACCACAACTTCCTCATTCCAGTGAGCACAGGAGTCTTTTAGAAAGAAGACAGTATGGATAACGAAAGATCAGCTGTTGTGACCTGCACAGCCTGTTCCAAGTTTGTATTCCTCCCAGAAGATAGAAGTGATTTTGTCTGTATGAAGTGCAAGCAGGTCTCCATATTGGAAGAAAAGGTTAAAGAAGGACAAAGTATCAACCCTATGTTCCATCGGAGAAAATGAAGACTTTCTGGACAGAAGGCAGCATTTGATACTGCAGGCAAATCATGCTGAAGACCCAGAGAGGGCAATACAGAACCAGGAAGAAAACTGGCAGCATGTGACCTCCAGGAGAAGAAACATGACTCAGGTATCCCCAAACCTGATAGAGATAAGTAACTGCTTTCAGGCTGTCTGCACGGGTACCATGGTGGAAAACACTTTGGCAGAGACCTCTGAGGGAAGGGATCCGATGGAGACCAGAAGGCATATATGGGATGCATAGTCCTAGGGATGGGGGTTCCACAATCACCACTTCCAAAAAAAGGAGATGGATTGTGGTGGTTGGGAACTCCCTCCCAAGAGCAACGGAGTCATCCATCTGCCATTCAGACCAGACCAAGCTTAAGGTTGTCAGGTGTCCAGTATTGGCCTGGTAAAATAAACAGAAAATACTGGACATTTTACATATCTGGTATTTTCTGTTTTTCTTGGACAGATGGCTGCATGGGACAGTCTTCCCCTGTCACGTCTGGCAGGGGCAGTGGGGAGATTTAAAGGTCCCCTCCTGTTTTTTTGCTCAACAACTTTGGTTTCCCCCCCTTTTTTTGCTCAACCAATTTTTTTCCTGCCACGTTCGGTATTTTTTGTGAAAGTATCTGGCAACCCTCCCTGGTAGCATTTAAAACTCATCTTGCACTCTGCAAAGGTAATGACACACGGTGCAAGGTAATGAAGAATCAGGCCTGTGGTCTATATTTGCAACTTAATTGCTACTCAACTTTTTTTTAACATGCATTGATACAACATGTAGACAGGGGAGAAAAAAGATTATGAAAGGAGAAACAGGAAAATAAAGCATGAAAAATTATGTGATGTACTCTGTGCACTGACTCTTGCCTAGTTTTGTAAACTAGTATCTTATACAATTGTTTATCAGAAATTATTTGCTGTATTTTTAAAAAATCTCTGTGTTTGAGTGAATACAGATTAATGACTTCAAGTGACATGACTTAGGGTTGCCAGGTGTTCAATATTTTCAGCCTCTGTCCAGTAAAAAAAACAAACAAAAAAACAGAAAATACCGGACGTATAAAATGTCCAGTATTTTCTGTTTTTCTTGGATGGAAGGCCACATGGGACATTCTTCTCCTGCCGCATCTGTGGGGATTTAAAGGTGCAGTGTCCCTTTTTTTTTTTTTTTTGGCTCAACCAATTTTTTCCCCCACCATGTTTGGTATTTTTGTGAAAGTATTTGGCAACCCTACTTCTGCTTAGTTCTTTTTGAACCCCACCATAAAGGACTTACGCTTCCACTCATCCAGTGGCAAATCCATATTGTCAAATGTGTCATCATATTTCTCTGCCTCAGTTTCCTCTTCAGGATCGTGAACTGGTTCAAAATAAGGATGTGCTAAAGCTTCTACTGCTGTTATTCTCTTATCCGCATCTAACACCAGCATCTTCTCCAAAAGGTTTACAGCTGTTCAACACAAGCCAAACAGGACATTCAAATATTGCCACAGAATCCAACTTGTATGTTAAAGCTGTTGTAACATTGTTGGTTTTTAGAATTACAGATGGTTACAAAGAAGAGTTATTTTATTTTATTGACATCTGTTGTTGCAAGGAGAAAATAAAAATACAAAGTGTTTTGCTGCTGTCAAGTTATATAGTGATAATTCAATACAAAACCCACTCCATTATGAACCAATGCACCAGGGGCAGAAGAAGGCTGCAATAATAGATCTGAGCCAATCTACATGGTTAGTATACTTTCAGTCCACTAATGCAGTCAGGCAGCTATGTGTATATTTGCAGCACTGATATTCTCAGCTATGCAAACATAGTGAAATCCATGGAAATCTTTACATGATCTTCAATGGGATTTGGATCAGGCCCTTGTGATCTTACTGAAAAATTCATAATGTACTGTATATACTAAGTATGTTACCTTGAAAGATTTATAACTAACAAATCAAAACCAATTTTCTCTGGAATCCTAAAACACTTCTTACCAAGGATTATTTTTATGACGAACTTCAGTTTTCAGCTCCTGTTTGTTTTGTACAGCTATTCAGAATAGGGCTTGAAGAATCAATTTTAAAATAGGAAAACTATACTATCAATATTTTATTTCTTAGTACTTAGACGCTGATCCAGCAAAACATTTAAGCCTGGGCTGGGTTATGGCCAACACCAAAAACTACTTTTTGCTTATGTCCCGCTTATTCAAGTACTAAATTACCATAATGAAACCTCAATTACAGCAGCAACTGCGGCACATATTTGTAGCACACCACCACAAGTGGTACACACTCACACATATTTTCTTACCCAAAGGGTTTGCATACTTCAAGATGGCTGCAAAGTCTTTTTTCTGCACTTTTGGGAGGCTTTTGATATAATTTTTTGCCTTAAAAGAAACATGAACATTGGTTAGAACATTTCTTCCTTTTTATGTAATACGATTTAACAATATGTTTGCTTTGTGAATTTTTCATGGTTTTTGGGAGAGTGTGTTATGCATATGGATACACTTAATGACTTAAGATCATTTTGGGGCTTTGTTGTCTTTATGTGCTGTTTGAAGGATATCTTGTTTTCAAGTATTAAAAAAAAGGAGAAAAACAATATCTAAGGGTTATTAATTATACAGAGTATATTATTTAGCTTGAGAAAAGTATATGCATCATTCAAAGAGTTATAATTTATTTTTCCCCACTGAGAGTTGGTATAAATCTCTAGAAAAGTAGGCCTTTCTTTTTAAGGTATATTCCTTAAGTTTTTAACTTTTACAGATATGTTAAGTTGCATTTAAAATGGTAGAAGTGTGCATATGGAGGCAGGGAAGGCAAAGTTAAAAACACAAGAACTTGGTCAGTGTGCTCTCAAAGAAGGTAGTAGTCATTTATCTAGAGCTGATGACATCTACTATATATTTTGAAGAGTTTGTTTATGGAATGGTTTGTGCAAAATAGAGTCATACTTTTCAATTACCTACAGATACCAAATACTGCATAAACAATCCTGCCATTTAAATTAATTGAATGCGCTACTATTTTTTACACCTGAATATGCTGTGTGAAAGTCATGACTATTATGATTACAGTTCATAAAAAACATTTGCTAACAAAACTAAAATCGAGTCACCTAGTCAACTGTTATTTTAATGCAAAGAAATTTTTTCCTCTTACAAATCACAAAATAATTTAAATTAGTTACGAAAAGAGTAATGGAAGCTTTACGAGTTTCTGATTCAAATGTACTGTGCATGGTAATTATTCAATAAAATGAATAATGTTTGAAGTTGAAATTCTACACATCTGCAAACACTTTAATAAAAAAATCTATTACATATATTTCATTTCTTGAACTTTCTTATAAGTGTAATCTACACAAAATCACTTTGCCCAGTCAACCACAGGCCTCACCTGCTAGTGCTATATATTTAAGAAACTTTAAGCACTTGGGTATGCATATTTTTAAGTGATCACTGATTTTTTAACCAGGGATATCAAAAGATTAACAATTAATCATGATTAATCACACTTTTAAACACTAACAATGCCATTTATTTAAATATTTTGGATATTTTCTATACTTTTGAATATATTGCTTTCAATTACAACACAGAATACAAAGTGTACAGTTCTAGCTTTATATTTTGCATGGCAAAAAAAGACATAGTATTTTTCAATTCACCTAATATAATATTGTAGTACAATCTCTTTATTGTGAAAATTGAACTTACAAATGTAGAATTATGTACAAAAAATAACTGCATTCAAAACCAAAACAGTGTAAAACTTTAGAGTCTACAAGTCCACTCAGTCCTACTTCTTGTTTAGCCAAGCGCTAAGACAAACAATTTGTTCACATTTACAGGACGTAATGCTGCCCGCTTTTTATTTACAATGTCACCTGAATGATAGTTGAAGCATGAAGGGGCATACGAATGTAGCATATCTGGCATGTAATTACCTTGCAGTGCTGACTACGAAAATGCCATATGAACACCTGTTCTCATTTTAAATATAAAGTGTAGAAAAGCATGCAATATATTTCAGTTGATATTCTACTGTTTAACAGCGTGATTAAAACTGCGATAAATCATGATTAATGTTTTAATTGCAATCGATTTTTTTTTAGTTAATCATGTGACTTAACTGCAATTAATGACCAGCCATATATTTAACACTTCCATTCTCGGGTGACCACCTTAAGATAGGACTTGATTTGCACACAGGTTGAACACTTAAAGCTCCAACTGACCTCAGCTGAAATTGTAGGTGTTCAAGTCTTCTACAAAAAAATCAGGCTTTTGGATTGCAGGTTGGGTATCCATAATTAATGTATGTTTCTGAAAATGTAGGCCATTACCTTACTGCAATGTACTTGATTTAAGCCTACTTGATAATTGTGTTTGACTAAATAAACTCAATCAATAAAAGTTTCCAAAAAATAATTTGATATTTTTATTATGAGATTCAGAGAACAGATTTTCATTAAGTTTTCTTGCAGTTGAAACTAGAACATGCAGAATATTAGCAGAATACCAATCAGCATACTCACATCTTGACTTTGTAGTTTCTGAACGAAATCTTGAGTTGGTGTGCCTGTTATCTTCATTATTTCTGTGAGCTGGTCCAGATCTGAATGCCAGATGTTAGGAATCAAGTCCTTCTACAGTGACAAAGTTTTTAAAAGCCCTACAAATATTATACAATTTTCTTGCCAATGGAGATCAAAACAACACACAACATAAAAGTAAAATGAGAAACTTTACATTTATGCAGCTCAAGGCTCTGTGCTTCTTTTTCAAAAGTTGAGGACACCAAAAGCTCCTGAAATTAAATATATTCCAACTTTATAGGACAGATAATGTTCTTTCCGTTTGGGTAGCTTATACCTGGGAAATTTGCAATGGTTTATACACCTATGGGATATAGGTTGCTTCTTTCTCTCACAGCAGTTGCCCAGTTACCCAGACTAACAAGCCTGTTCCACCTAGCTAGAGCTCTGTTAGCTAGGGTGTTTTGGAGTAAAGCCCTGCAGACCTTTATGGCTATCATAGCAGCCCCAAAAGCAAATCTCATCACTATTCTTTGTCCTACAATCCCCTACTTTGCCATATTTCCCCCATACCATTGGGGGAAGGAGAGGTTTGACTTTACAACACATATGAAACAACCAGGATGCACCCATGCTCAAGTCATTGGAAGCTGATTGATTATGTGTTAGTCCAACAATGGGAGCCACAAGATGTTTGCATGACTTGGGTACTATGCAGAGCAGATTGTTGTACTGATCACTATTTTGTTCCATCAAAGCTTTCTCGCTCTATCTGGCCAAAAATGTGTAAAAACCCCATCAGCCACACTTGTTAATACTGCCTGGAGGAATGATCTGTCAATTTCCGAGCAATTTTCAACAGAGCAGCTAACTTCTGCTTTAGAAACCCTTCCAATAATCAATGATGACATAACTGCCGAATGGCTATCCTTGTGTGACACAATGTATAAGACTGTTGTGAATGATGCTGGGCATGAAAATACCATCATGTAGACTGGTTTGATTAAAATAATATTAAAATATTGAGTCTCTTTGATGTCAAGTGACAAGCCCATGCCGTGTGTGATAGATTCAGTCGCTGGGACACCCTAGGGACTGTCACATGATGTGCTGAATTACAACTGAGTCACGTTCCTGTCCCTGTGGACACCCCTCAACTCTGTCCTAAGGCCTCCTCCAGCACTGACACAGAGATGGGGCCACAGCCCTCTGCAGTATAATACAGGCACTGAGATCAGCTCAGCTAAAGGGACTTGCCTCAGCACCCAAATGCATTGCCTCAATGGGACCTGAACCCTAGACAAATCCATCTCACTCTGTATAAAGTGTTATGAAAAGTAAGCTCATATTTCTTAGTATAAAGAAAGATATACACAACTGCTTCCCCTCCAGCCCCGGTACCAATTATTTACACTCGATTAATTAATAAAAGTGATTTTTATTAGTATAAAAAATAGGACTGAAGTGTACATAAGAGTTAGCAGACATAACAAAGTAGGTTAGTAAACGAAATAAAACAGAACACTCAAGCTAAGCTTCATACACTAAAGCAGTGATCACCAACCAGTAGATCGGGATCTCCCAGTAGATCTTAGAGCCTGTGACAGGTGATCCTGACTGGTTTGGCTGGGAAGCTATCAAGGGCCAGCACTTAAGCTGCCCCTCCTCACACTGCCTTTCTGCTCCTGGCAAGAGCCTCAGAACTGCCCCCTCGAAGCATCCTGCTTGTTGTGCAGGGTGACAGAGAGAGAGGCAGGGGGAACTGATATCACTTCCTCTCTTGTACCCCATCTTCACAGAGTGAGGAGGGCGGGGCGTTGGTGAAGGGGTGGGGCAGGGCATCGGAGAAGGAGAGAGGCAGGGGTATTTGGGTTTGAGGTAGATCCTGAACTGACAGATTCAAAAGGTGATCTTGTGCTTAAAAATGTTGGAGACCATTGCACTAAAGAGACTAGTGCATGTAATATCCCACCCTCAAAGTTGTTCTAATAAGCTTCTTTTACAATCTGGCCCTTCCAGTCTGGGCCCAGTCCTTTTCCACTGTTCAGTCTTAGATGTTTCCAACAGTTATCCTAGATGGGGTAGCCAGGGAGAGCTGACAACCTACATTACCTCACTCCTCACCCTTAAACAGGATTTGCATAAGGTAGGAGCCCATTGTTTCAGTCTGACCCCCCTCTCAGATGCTCATGGAAAAGTACATAGTTTTAGATGGATTCCAGTATCAAGTGACATGGTTACATGTTTCTGCAAGATCCTGGTCTCTATACTTCCAGGGCTGACCCACACACCTCTAAAGGAAGGTAAGTTTCATTGTCTCTTTGCTAATGGGCTATTGTAACCCTGAAGTACCATTAATAGTCCTCACTTAGCATGACTACATTAATAACACAGGTTTATATGCCATATTCCTAACTTGATCGACATAGATGATACATGCACGCAAATGGGAAAATCCAATGATATCTTACATGAGGTACTTTTCTAGTTATGTCATATTCACACTCATAAGCATATTTTAATAAAGTATGTGGAATGCCCCATTACACCATGCTGTTAGCTTACCCACTTTCAACTCTGCCAAATGCAAAATACATGTTTTGACTGTAAAGCAAAGCAATTACACACTCTTGCTGATAACCATGACTCAAAAACAGTGGCGTAGCGAGAGGGGATGGTGGTGGGGCAGTTGCCCCTGGGTGCCACGCTAGGGGGGCGCCAATTTAGTCTCCCTTCACTCCCCCTGTCATCCCTCGGCTTGCCTGCTCCTCCTCTGCCCACCGCCACCAGCTGGAGCCTCTTCCCCGCCTCTCCGCCCCTAGCCCGATCCTCCTCCATCCCCGCTGGTGGGTTAGTGTGTGCGGGGGTCCAGCCCCAAACTGGAAGGGAAAACATGATACAAGCTCCCCCCCTCTGCCAGGGTCAGGCTCAGCTGTGCGCCAGGTTCGGGGCCCTGCAGCATAGTGGTGGAGCGGGGGGACTGAGGAAGGCAGGTGCAAATTTTGTCTTTGCTCCTGGGCGCATAACACCCTCGCTATGCCTCTACTCCAAAAGTTTATATGATGCAGTCAAATCAGTGTATGGCCTACCTGATCTGTCCTAATATTGCTATTAAATACTGATAGTGAACCTTTGATCACAGATTGGACTGCCATCCATGAATGGTGATGGGAACATTTTAGTGAACAATTTAATTTGTGCACCTACTGTTTCTGATGAGTCACTAAATAATGTCCCTAAACTGCCCACATCTACTGCACTTGCCAATCCACTCACATGAGCCAAAATGTTAAAGGCTGTTCAAATCATGAAAAATAATAAATGCCCTAACCCTTGTTTAAAACACAGAGGAAATATTCTTACTGACAAACTCTTCCAATTTTTCTTATATGTCTGATTTCAAGAAATTCTACTGCAAAATTGAAAGATGCCAACACTGTCACTGTTTATGAAGCATAAAAAGGCGCAAACAGTAACTATGGTGAATACTGAATATGCTTTGCTCTCTGTGGCCAGGAAGATTCTTGCACAGATCCTCCTGAACCAGCTCCTGACCCAAATCACTGACAATGTTCTATCTGAATCACAGTGCAGCTTTTGTGCTCAGCAAAGCTTTATTGACATGATTTTCATCATGTGACAAATACAGGAAAAAATGTCACAAACAGCATCAATATTTATACATCTTACAAACAGCGTTGCTGCAGCAGTTTGTAACTTTGGTCCCACTGTCAGCCCAATGGACAATTGAAATTGTAGTTATATTCTAGCCAGTCATATTCTGAACAATTTTACCAAGACTCATCAATAAGGTTGGAAGGCATCATGCTGCAAATATCTTGGCGGCATGTTTGAAAATGAAGCTACAGTCAGTCATAAAGGGGAAGTGTGAATTAAGAGAGCCAGCACTGCATATGGTCACCTCTACCACCAAATCTGAAAGCAACATGGAATCCGACTAAAGACAAAAATCAAAGTCTATAATGTTGTTGTCCTCACGACTTTGCTCTATGAGTACAAAACATGGACCACTTATCAATGACACATTAAAAAGTTTGACAACTTCCATCTGCAATATCTATGATTATTGTTAAATGGAAGGCCTGGATTTCCAATAAGGAAGTCCTGGTGAAAGCTGGCTTGGTTGGCATTGAGACTCACTTGAACCATGCCCAAATGAGACAAACAGGCCATGTACTTCTGATCTCCATCTATTAAAGTAAGTCTTATATTCTGAATTTGGCAATTGTAAGCATGGATGGCAGATGAAACACTTCAAAGACACTGAAACAAAAAGTATGCAAAAGGAACATTTCTTACTCGACTGTTGAACAATTGGTGATTGATCGTAAGGGTAGATGGCCCCGACTTTGAGAAGAATCACATGGAGCAGCTGGAAACACTATGGCATGCACAGAAACAATGTGCAGCTCAATCAGCACAATTAGGCATATGACCCCATGGCCTGTATGGTAAATGTTGTTCTTCCTGAACTGGTCAGTGGACTCACACTCAGATCCATTAGTACAAAGCATGATTGTTGACATTATCCTTGAAACTAAGGTGACCAGCATCATCATATGCAGTTTCCTGACTATTGCTGGTTGAAATTTTTTGAAAAATTTGAAATTTTGACAAATACTCCATGACAGATTTTCATATCTTTTCCCCTCCTTCCTCCATTCCAGACCCTGAGGCAACCTGGGTGGAATAAAGTGACCATATGTGTCTAAGGAAGTATAGCTTCCTCAGCACCAGCATTATCTTTTCCAGGGATTCCAGCAGGTTTCCATGGGCTGATGCCATAGAAAGCAGCTCTTGTCTGGTGTTCCACCTCTTTGCCTATTGATCTTGCAGAGCTCCAAATACAAAACCAACACGCTTTCAAACACCTGTGGAGTCAGAGGGAGATGACGGACGAATCTGAAAAACCTTTACAAATTATGTTTAAAAATGATTTAATACCAAATTTACAACAGAATCAATCTGCGAACCTAAAACAAAAAACCTAAAAACTATATTTCTTGCTTTGCTTATCTGAAAAGGTCTGGAATGAGATTCTGTGTCCTCTGTGCAGCAGCTAACATAGGTTCACAGACTTTAAGGTCAGAAGGGGCCATTATAATTAACTAGTCTGACCTCTTACATAACACAGGCCAGATGTGGGGAACCGGTCTGTCAGGGTTAGCTGCTGGTGGGCTTTCAGGCAGTTTGTTTACTTGAGAGTCCTCAGGCACAGCTGCTCACAGATCAGTGGCTGCGGTTCACCATTCTCAGCCAAAGGGAGCTGTGGGCAGGGATGTGGGCGGAGCCACCACTTCCCAGAGCTCCCATTGGCAGGAAATGGCGAACCACGATCACTGGAAGCTGCTGGGCTCTGTTCCTGTGGATGTTAAGGTAAACAAAGCATCTGAATGCCTGCCAGCGGGCTAACCCTGACAAACTGCAGCTGGCCCATGAGCCAGATGTTCTCCATCCCTGAAATAGGCTGTAGGGCTTTACCCAATACCTTGTGCAATATTCAACTTCTACAATTATTAAAATACTGTGTTTTCCACAGCTGAATTTCTGCTGCATCTTGAAATTGTGACTCACTTGTTTCCTTGTGTATGCATAAGGGATACATCCTTGAGGTCAGCACAGCTCCAGAAATAGTATTGGTTAGTTAACTACTGCCTTTAGGAAAATATATTTTTGTATTTTGTAGTTAACAAGGGACATATACTTGAATCTAATTAATTTTTTTTTACAGTGTTAAAAATAGTTTCAGGTACTGCAGTTGCTCTAGTCCCCCTGCATCATTTTTGGGGGTTTGCAATCCCATTCTTGTATTTTCAAGTGTTTTTCTCACCTGATAAGGGGAGAATAAGACACAAATAAGCGGAAAAGAAACATACTAAAGCCCCAAAATATTATGCATAATTTAATTTCAAGCCTGCATTAAATTTCCCTATCTAAGAGAAAGAGTGAAACACAAACACTTTCAATTATCAAAACAAACAGAAAAAAATGTCCACCTCTAATTCCTGGATAGGGACTATAATCTCAAAAGTTACTTGTAACAATAATAAGTCAAAAATGTCTAGACTGTAATGAGATTTTTTTAAAGTCCATTTAAGTTTTACTTTCTCAGTAATGAATGATACAATTCTATTTTAAATATGGAGAACCTTCCTAACCAGATCCTAACAATTCCAGATAAAATTGTGAGAAGTGTGTGCACCCAGCCTAAGACACATATCTAAACTGGGTTCTGTGTGTACCTGTAGGGTTGGCTATTCACACATCAGGTTTGTGTGCGCACACATAAGAACTGGGGTACCTGCTATTGAAGATTTTTGCCCTTTTTTGAACACAGGTCCTCCCACCTGAGAATCTTAGAGTGATCTGTAACATTAATGATTCAATTCTCATTTCCCTCTAATGAAGTGGCTCAATATTATTAGTCATTATTTTTCAAATGGGTAAACTAAGGCACAGCCATGCAGTAATATGCCAAGGTTTAAAGGGAGGTGAAAATGAGGGGTGAGGGTGGGAATTCAATTGACCATTATGCCCATGATTTCTGAAACCAACTCATTGTGACACACAAATACTGACACACTTTTCATATCTTACTACCAGGAATTCAACATGAAAGGATACGATCATTTCCTTTGAACAGTGGCCTCCCTGTTATCATTTCTGCCATAATGCAGCCCACTGACCAGATGTCAACTGAAATTAAATAAAATAAATAAATAAATAAAGAGTAACATTACATTGCTGAATTATATTTATAAGTCCCCTCACAAATCTATGGCAGTTTCAGTTCATTATACTTTTTCAAAGAAGCAAATTAATATAGTAGATTCTCTATACAGAAAATAAATGACTACAAAAGCAAGTTGCAATAACTGGTGTTCACAGCCAGGACACAGGGAGAGGGTCAATGCCACAGTATCAAACTGACAGTCATTTCCAAAGGGACTCCAGCTACCTTTGTAGGGATAACATATTAATGTATTGAAAATGATTCCTCCAAATGGAAGTGACTCCCCATAATTTGTTCCCCACAACTTAGTGTTTAGATTTATTATTAATTCTTCTTCTTATTATTATTATTATTATTTGTTAAGATTGTTAAATGTTTAGATTTATTATTATTATTATTGTTCCTTTAGAATATAATGTATTAGGTCATGTAACTTAGAACTGTTAAGAATATAATCCTATGTAGCCAGAAACAGCCCCCCCCCCCCCCCCCCTGTGCTCCAGGGCATGCTCAAGCTTGTGCAAGGGGCTGCTTGAAATTGACATTGCAGAGATACATTGTAACAATGCATTGTCAAGCCACTAACTCTGCTATGGGAGCCAAGCCCTGTAATTGACTTAAGGGCATTGTTACTTAATTGAGGCCTGTTCTCTTTAAAACATTGTAACTATTCAGCACTCAGAGAATGTTTTAAGCAATACCACCCAGAAACTTTCTGTAACTACAACTTTTTATTATTATACAAAATACTGTATGAATGTATGAGAGAGTGCTTGGATGATGAGTGAATGGTTCTGAGAGGTGCCAGCCTGAGAATACAGCAACAAAGGGCTGAAGAAGGCGTCAGGTGCCAGTGCAACCAAAAGGTGTCAAGTGGAGAAACTGGAGGTCCACCCGATGAGATCACTGATGAGCACCTGGCAGCCACCCTGGAGACATCAGCATGATACAGCAATATCCATAGACTGGCATAGGAAGAAATTCCTATAAGAACTGGACTAAAAAACTATGGAATCAGAGTCCAAGGTTCTGCTGCCAGCCTACCAGGAGCTTCAGATGCGCATCTGATCAGGACTTCGCTCCCCACTACCATCACTTGTGTACAGAGTACCTGGCCAGTATTCTGTCACAAGCAACTTCCAGGCTGGTAACTATACACAGAACTTGAATGAATGGATGTATGAATGAATGGTTATATATATATATATATATAATATACATACAAGTGTATAAGGGTTAAGTAGTGTTAGGAATAAGTAGTTAAACAACGTTGTTTGCTTCTATCTTTTCTTTATTTTTTATTATTATCTTTACAATAAATGTGGCTTTTTGCCTTATCCCCCTCATAAGATCCTGCTTGCTTTTATTTGGTACAACACCTTCATGCTTCTTTAGTACCCCCACCTTGCTGAATGGTTTGCCCTTTCAGTTGGCGTTAAGGTACAATCTACAATATTCTGCAGAAAGATTACAGTGTGTAGCAAGAACAGAGCGCACTGCCACCTATGTCTATACTGGAGTTTAATTTCTAATGTTAACAAAGGAATATCCAAATTTTTTAACCACGGAGAACTTGCTCTTAAGTTCCTGTTTTTCATTTTCACATATTCTCGTCATCAATTTTTTATTCCCCTTTAGGGAACAAAGATATGACTCCATATTACTTAACTCAGGGCATAACTGAGAGCTGTTAAAACTGTTCAGAGAGAGGATGTTAATTCCGGCACCCACATATACACATTACCTGTTTGAGTATAATGCATCCAATTAAGTATGACCTCCGGGGCTCTATACCATCTAGTAACCACATAGCCTGTCATTTCACTGTCTGTATGCCTTGCCAGTCCAAAATCCAGAATCTATATTGGAAGAACAAAATTGAATTCAGAGACATTCCAACTTGAGACAACAGAAAAAATACTTTTTGTATTAATTTATTAAAATATGGGTCAAACATTTCATTCTACTAACAAAATTTCTGTCCAAGGAATTGCTATCAAACTTTCCAGTTATAAGGAAGCCATCCACCTTAGATACTTATATGACCCCCATTCCTGTAGCAGCTCAGTACTGCACAATTTTTATTGTTCATTCTTAATAGTACTCCTATGAGGTAGGGAAGTACAGGTTGCACTTCCCAGAACTGGAATTCTATGGTCTGGCAACATCTGTGGTCCAGGGACCACGGATGTTCCTTGATCAGAGAACCCTGGTAGCCTAATGGCAAGAGGGCAACCCAGGAGGGGCCACAGGATGGGGCAAGGGCTGGCAGTAGCCTACAGCAGTGGGACTGGGGTCAGCAGCAATCCCTAGCAGCTCCCAACAGCCAGTAGCACTGGGACAAGGTTGGGGCAGCCCAAGCAATGCAGGATTGGGCCAGCGACAGCCCATGGCAGTATGGGGCCAGGGTCAGAGTCTGTGGGATGCCGTGGGGCAGGAGCTTGCATTCTCAGCAGCCCACGGCAACGGGACCAGGACCAGTGGCAGCCCCAGCAACACATGGCAGCATGGGGCCGGAACCCCAGACAGCTTGTGGAAGTGGGGCTAGAGCCTGCAGACTGCTGCCAGGCTGGGACCAGAGCCTGAGCATACAGCAGCACCTGGCAACCCAACCAGAGCCAGAGCCAGTCCCTGGCAGCTTGGGCTGCTGGAGTCTGTCCGGGGCAGCAGCAGCGCCAGCAACCAGCCCATTGGGACTGGAGGCAGTCCCTGTACCCCACGTTTCCCTCCCCTTCTCAGCTGGCAGAGTCAGTGGCTGGGGGCTGTGGCAGGGAAACTTCTCTAGTCCGGCAAATTCCCAGGTTCAGAACTGGTCAGGTCCTGAGGGTGCCGGATGATAGATGTCCAGCCTGTACTATTATATCCATTTTACAGATGGTGAATGGAGGCACAGAGAGACTTGTCCAAGGTCACAAAGGAATTCTGAGGCAAGCCACAGCAGGGACTGAACCTAAGTCTCCTGAGTCTAAGGCGATTACTTTAACTATTCTTTCTCTCTCTTCCTCTTCTGAAGGGCTTTTTAAGGCCCACAGATGATTCATTTAGAATTATGAAGTTACATATGGTTAAATGTATTTATTAACCTATTATTGGGTATTTATCTATACTGCAAGCCATTTCCAGTGACAGTCACTTGAAAATACAACAAGAAGCCTGGTTCAACTTCTACAAAATGGTCCAAATCAGAGGACTAGCAGCAGAGCAGAGATGTGAATGGTTAATTGGTGGGGGCTGGAGCAGCTCCCATCTGCTGCGGGTAGGGGGCGCTCCAGCCCAGCCAGGCAAGAGCAGCATTATGTTTAACTGGTTAATCAATTAAACAGGATTTTACATCCCTACAGCAGAGAACAGCTAGTGCAGGCCAACAGTGAAAATCAGTTATTGAAATAATAGGTTCATATGCAGCAGTGAGTAATTACTAACCAGAAAAGTGAGCCTCCTGGATGAGGTGAATTAACAGATTTATGACAAAAAAAAAAAAATACCCAGCCACTGGTTTGTTGAAAAATAAAACTGAATGGACCATCTATGGCAGGAGAGATTTAAAAAACAAACAAACATTCTTGAATATTAAAATCACTGTTAATGTTAAAATTACTATTACAGAACTGTTCATTTTCATGCCAATCAGACTGCATGGACAGGGCTGCCCTTAGCATTTAAGGGGCCCGACATAATACTATTAAAATGGTGCCCATATGCCCAGTGGCAGTCTGGGGCAGGGAGGATAATGGCTGCAATTTTATAATCTTCAGCAGCACACTGAACGCACATCTACATGACTAGACAGTTAGACAGTTAGACAGTGCAGCGGTCAATCTTCCGGCATTCGATTTAGCCGGACTAGTAGGGACATGCTAAATCAAACACCTAGGGCACTCTGTCAATGCCAATACTCCTCGCTATTGGGAGGTCAATGGGAGTGTTTCTCCTGTAGACCTCCTGCAGTGATGACACCGACACCCTACCTTGGCTTAAGATATGTAGACTCCAGCTACAATATTTATGAAGCTGAAATTGTGTTCCTTAAGCTGATCTTCCTCTATAGTGTAGACCTTCCATAATGAAATTTTAAACTAAGGCCCTGTAGACTAACATAATACATTCAGAAACTGACTGTTTATACCTGGGGTTGGCAATTGCCTGCTAAATGGCTTCATTACCACTTAGAGATCTGGCAGACTTTTTCATCTCTCCGTTAACTAGAGCCTCTCCAGAGGAAGCAGAGCCACAGACATGGATAGGAAAAGGCAGGTAGGTGGGCATTAAGACCCAGTGGTGCCCCAAATTTTCAGCTGCCTTATGCAGCTGCATATTCTGCATATGGGTAAGAACAGGCTCGGTGCATAGATACCTTATGAACAGAGATTTATAGTACAAACACTCATTGATACAGCAAGAGGGGATACCATGCCCTTTGCAACATGCGGACTATAATTCAACCATTTAAAATACTTTACTTTTCAATAAAATAGTAGCATTGCTCTCCTGGCACTAATGAAAAAGGAAAGTTAAATTATGTTCAGGGCTGGTGTAAGGTGTGTGCATGCAATTCCCCTGCATGAGGCCCAATGCTTTATTATTGGCTCCATTCCGGGATCTATTCTCATGTCCTGGAGATTCAGACAATTTATTTGATTACATTTTAAAACAATAATTATTAAAAGTTCAAAATATATTAAAGATACCTATGTACACACCTTTGTTTTGTAGAAGTAAAATGTTCCTTACGACATACAAATAAGGTTGAAATACATATGTCCACTTGAAAACAAGCTTCATAATGTAGTCCGTAATATGCGTTGCAGTGCAAAATATAGAGATATGCTCATGCGCACGCACAGTGCGCTAACAGGTGTTTTGACAATTTTGAGTGCATTAATGTGGTGGAACGTGGTTAGTTAAAGTTTTATATAGAATTTGGATGCCTTCTTGGTCATTTTTTGTGCTACCTGTGTGCGTGTGTGTGCGTGTGTGTGTGTGTGTGTGTGTGCGTGCGCACTGAAAAATATTATGGCTTTATTCTCACTGAACCACTTTAAGATAATTTCCATATTTTATATCACCTGCGGTGTCAGCTGCATTTAAAACAGAAATGGGATGCAAAGCGGAAAGAGAGATGTGCCGTGTTCAATGGCATTTAATCCCTATTTTGTACGTTACATATAAACTTTCTCATTTAAATACTGGACACATGGCAAATAAATATTGACAGAAACAGGATAGCAAGATATAACACTCTAGCCACTAGCTACTTGTGGCTATTTGACCGATTGAGTGTGACTTGTTCGCTTCAGAACTAGAGTGGCTACTGCTTCAGAACTGGTTGGACACCACAGTGTTACGCAGTGTTCTCCTCTAGGATTTCACACGATACCAAGAGAAAATATGCAATACTCTGATGCTTTTCTATGGCCCGTATCATTTACATACATTTATCATTATTTTAAAGTTTTATTTGTGTATGTGTGTGTGTGTATACATATATCTAAATATTATCTCTAGTTTCATTGAGACTTAAAAACAGTTGCAATACACTACAAAACCTTGTTTGTTTGTTTGTTTAATAGAGGTAGCTAACAATTATAATACTAGTTAGTACATACGTTATGAACAGGGCTGAGTAAATTTTCTCAAGACAAACAATGCATATACAGCAACATAGAAATATTTCAAAAATTCATGTCAGCTTTGCCAAATTGTTCAGGTAAGAAAAAAAAAACCTAACCAACCCCTCCAAATATTTTGTGTTGACATTTTAAAGTGGAAAGTTTCAATATTTCCTCTTTGAAATAACCTTTTAGTTTGTATTTTTCAGTAATGTTATTCTTTTGAAAATTTAAATTCTCAAAACCTAAAAAAATTACACCCACTCACATAGGCGGCGAGACTATCTGAGGGAGCGCATGCTGCCGTGCAACAGCTGAGAGGGGAGACACCAGGTTCGTAAGATATCCGAGGGAGCGGGGACTCACCTCGGAGCAGAGGCTGGGTTGGGATTTTTTTTCCTGCTCCTGTTTGAATGTGCGTCTGTCCCTCCATCTTATTTTAGCAACCCCCAACCCTCCCCCGCTTGGGAATAACCCGTGCGCTTGGGGGCCAGCTGCACTTGTCGTCAGGCCGGCTTTCGTAGTTATGACGTATAAACACTCAGTGCCAGCCCGGCATGGCAGGCTTTGGGCTCCGTTCAGCCCTGAGCCAGAGCCGCGGTGCGCTGGCTGGGAGACGCTGCACCCTGCCTGCCTAGCAACCAAAGGGCTCCACTGCTGCCTGGCCCTTGCCCTCTACTTGTTTGGCTGCTCCCGCCTCCCTCACCGTGCCATGGCCAGGACCCGCTGGGCTGGGCGCCCTGTAGCCCTGGTGCTGTTCTGCGCCTGCTGGCGCAGAAGTAGTTTGTCAATGAATGGGCAGTGGAGATCCCACGCGGGCTGGCCGCGGACATTGCGGAGGAGCTGGAGTACAAGCTGCTGGGGCAGGTAACTGTCAGGCGCCGATCCGCTAGCAGTGGGTGCTTGGGTTTGCCGGGGTCTGAGCCCTTCTCTCAGCATGTCGAGGCAGAAAGTACCCAGCTCCCCCCTCTTCAGCCTGGGCTGCCTTGAAAGGTACTAAGAGAGTCACAGCTAAGTACTAAATAAAACCAGTTTAGTGTAAGTAGTTAGTACATATTCTAAGGACCACGCGAAGTGAAGAGGCAGCGGAGAGCAGTCTAAGGCTCTGTTAAGATTGCAGAGTCTAAAACTCTACCAAGTCCAGGGAATGCGTCCGCTTTTTTGGAACAGTTTCCAAAAATGCAGATGCATTATTTCGGCATCCCTGTATTCCTCATTTTATGAGGAATAAGGGATCTTCTGAAAGAGGAGGTTTTTCCAACATTTGGTCTCAGTTAGAGGGGCCAAATGTTGGAAAAGCCTCTTCCGAAAAAGCAAGTGGAAAAAAGTACGCCAATTGCAAACCGCAATTTGGGTATCTTTTTCTGGAAAAAAACCCTGCAGTGTAGACCTCGTTTAAGGGATCTATAGTAACTAGGAGTACATCTACACAGCATGGCTAAAGTTGAATTAAACTACGCAGCTTCTGCTACATCAACTGCATAGTTTAAGTTGAAATAGGTTTACTTGGCTTTCGGCACTGTTTACACAGCAGGAAGTCAAAGGAAGAAAACTCTTCCTTCAACTTCCCGTACTCCTCGTGAAATGAGGTTTACCATAAGTTGGAGTAAGAAGTCCTCCAGTTAGACATTATTTCAAAATAAAGGCTTATAGTGTAGACATGCTCTTTGCTATTTTGGAATTAATGTCAGTTATTCCAAAATAATGCTACTGTGTAGACATACCCTCAATGTCTTTATAATAAGATGTGGAAGACATGTAAAAATCACATTAGCGATTTCTTATTTGCTTTCTCATAACAAACTCTTCACTGCAATTAAACAAATGCATACTGTGGGGTCTGGGCTACTTTGCATAATTATTTTTGGAGACTAAATATTATGCTCTAACACACTGATGGATTGGAAAATTCCCAAGACAGAAAAAGCAGAGTAATTGCATCACAGATTCAGTATCTTAGCTTAATGGTCTAGAGGGAAGCTTGCAGATGGCAACACCTACTTGCACAACTGTTCAGCAGGTTTCTCATATGCAGGGACAATGGAACAGAAGAGACAACTCATACCTCTCTCCATGTAAAAATGTCTTAAAAGCAGAAGTCCTGGCTTTCTGATTTCCCTGGGGGTGCTTGACTCCTACCCTCCAAGGCCCCACCTCTTCATGCCCATTCCACTAAAGCCTCGCTCCTTCCCCTTAGAGACTCCGGCATGGTGTTGCACAGCTGATCTGTGGTGGACAGGAAGTGCTGGGAGGCAAGGGAAGGAGCTAATCAGCAGAGCCTGCAGGCAGCAAGGAAATATTGTGGAGGAGGGGGGGAGCTGATCAGCACGGCTGCCAGTGAGTGCTGGGCACCCGAGGAGAGACAGCACTTATGCTTAGAAAATCTTAAACTCCCGTCTCCAAGTAACAAAAAATTTACCAACTGTCCAATTAAAGGGCACCTGCTTTTCTGGAAACCAACTCCTAGAATCACTCCTGCTAAGAAACTTTACAGCATGCATTTAACATTAACACTGGCTCAACTAGTTTCAGTAACTTTTCAAAAGAAACAAGAGCCTCATTTCTAACTTGTAAATTTAGGGCCAGATTCTGACATCCTTGCTCATCCTGAGTAGCACTATATTGCACAAAAACTCTCGCTGCAGTGGATGGGACTAGTGGTGGTGTAAAATGGTATCCGATATGAGAAAGAGTGTTACAGTGCTATCCTTACATATTAGCTGCTACATGGACATTAACTCTTGTGGGGAAAGTCAATTTCTTTACCTGGTTACATGACAAAATAAGCAGATTTTCATCGCTGTTTATGTATTACACGAACCCAGATTTGAAAAACAGCTTTGTGTAAGCTCGTAAAGCAAGTATTTCTCATCAACAGAAGTTGACCCAGTATTTCTGCACTTACCTTGTCTCTCTAATATGGCTACAAGAAGACTGCATGCATATCTACACTGATTATTATAGTTTATATTATGAGACATTTTCAGCAGTTCCATGATTAGTAATTACAGTCCTTTTAACACCCCTAATGTGTATCTTTCTGGACATCCACTCTGTAAAACCACAGGCCTGTTATAAACCTCCTTCTTAAAACCATTTTAAAGCAGTCAATTTCAATTTTTATAGTACATTTTGCCATCACCTTCTCCTACCCTGGAGGGAATCCTGGCAGTATTAATCTCAGATTTCATTATTATAATTCATGACTGACATAGGCTTGTTCATCTAACAATTATCCTCCATACATCCAACTGTTATGTGAATTCATTACCAATACTTAGTACCATAGTTGAATTTCCTTATTGTCTGAAGCATCTTGAGGGAAGATGTCAAATAAGATTGCATTTAACATTGATCCCTAATTTTATACTTTGCTATATGTCATGAATTTTTAAAAAATAATCGTTCAGTCAACTTCAAGTCCTGTCATTGTTCATATTCAAGACCATATGATATAATTTTAAAAGCAGGATTTAATATGACACTACTGAATGATTCATTAATATCCACAAAGATAACAGTCACTGAACTCTACTTTTTTTTTAAAAAAAGCAGCGACTAAATATATTTGGCAAAGTTTTTCCTCTAGAAATAGTGCGACTTGCTTGGTTTCATAATCCTCTCAGAGGTCAGTCATCCAATCAGCAGCTTGCAATGACTCAGGGTATGTCTACATAGCAGTGCTATTTCAGGATAACGTCCATTATCCCGAAATAGCATTCTGTGCATCTGAACAGCATGCCTGTTATTTCAAATACATTTAAAATAACGGGCTTCTTATTCCGTCTTCCTGTAAGCCTTGTTTCACAATGAGATTAAGGAAGACGCCGGACTAGTGATTTATTTTGAAATTAGCTCTGCGTAGACAGTGCCAAATTTTGAAATAAGCTATTTTGAAATAAGCTACGCAATTTGTGTAGCACAAATTGCGTTCATTTATTTCGAGTTACATGCTACTGTGTAGCTGTAACCTCAGCGTTGTATAGAAACACCCATAAGATCATTAGGTTTTTGATGTTCAGTTTGATCCTACCCCAACATATATATTCCATTATTTTAGTGTGCATTGAGATCAGATAAATGGGACACCAATAGTCAGAACCACTTTTCCTCCACTTTTTTTGGAACCACTTTTCCTCCACTTTTTTTTCCTCCACTGGTACCACATTTGATCCTTCCTTCTGGGATTTTGAGACCACAATTGATCCTCCCTCCCTTCTGTTTTCTAGTATTTCCCCATTTCTCTGTGACTGTTCAAAAATCATAGGATAAAATCCTAAACTGGTGCCAATTGGAGTTCTGTCATTGACTTGGTTTCCCTCATGTTCTCTTATGCAGTCTTTGTAACAAAAGCAACTGCTATTACAGCAAGTGTTTCCTACCTTCAATTCACAGTCTTCATTTACTGCTAAATTTCCAGGCTTTAGATCCTGTAAATATATCAAGTTTGAGATGGACTTTTACAACAGACAGAAAAATACAACTTTTAAATAAAAATACATCACACGGAAGAAATAGTGACGGATCAGAAATTTCCTGCAATATCCTTGAAAATGTTTATTGAGTTAAATTTAAAAATATCTTTGTAGTCCATTCAATTAAATGAAAAATGTGTGTATTATTGTTGGACTGTTTGCAACTACTCTAGAAGGGAGACATGGCCAACATAAACCTTAGGAAGTTTTATGAGCTTCAGAAGTACTATTTTAAATCATGTGACAGATAAGAAAGAACCTCTGGGACAAAGGTAAGTGGGTAGTTGTGTGGAGAGACAAATGCAAATTCCCAACTCTTGACCCAACCCATATCCTGAGGAGAAAACTATTGTCTGCTAATTATCTATTCCCGGAATCTGAAGATCAAAAGGCCCAAGCTATATAAAAGGGAGATAGATTTATTCTCCACATTGCTTGTTCTGAGTAAATGCTGTTATGAACGTGTAACCACAGAAAAATCCCTTGGTGAGGTCTGAAATACAGTCCTCCTACCAAAATCATGCTGTCTTGTTAACATGCATGTGTATTGTCTTATTGTTTTTAATGTTTTCTCTGTAATACTTTCAGCTTAAGATTAACAAACTTGCTAGGGAAAATTGCATGGTGAATTTATAAAAGTGGCAAATTACAACTGTTCAGAATTTGAGAGGAAAGAGAAGTGCAGACAAAGGCTTGTTTAGGCAATTTGGCTTTCTGGTGAGCTCAGAGCAGACAGGGAACTGTACAGACTGAAAAATCCTGCTCAGGAGAGAGTGAGATGTGGGTCTCTGCCCAAGAGTGATGATGAATGGGGAGCTGAAAGCCTAAATAGGTGCCTTTGGTGGACTATGCAGGAGGGAATACAGTTCTGGGCAATTGTACCTGTGATAGAAGTGTTCTTTTGGTATAATCACTTCAAAATGGCAACAGAAGTATTCTACATTATAATCAACATCAGTGCAAAACACAGGGAGCACAACTATGACATAGTAAAATTCTGGATACTTATGGGGTCTTTCTGCATTTTTTTAATGAAATGAACTTCTGTTCTATTAGCATAGCCTTGATGAAAAGTTTATTGCTATGGTTTGGCTACAAAAAAGAGAACTACCCCAGATTCCTTATTAAAGTATTTAGGTTGGACATCAAAGCCTAATTGGGACCATTTAAAAACCAACACTGTTAAGGGACCTACATAAACTCAACAAAATCAAAGAGCTTTCCTTCACAGCTGTTAAGCTACTCAGAAAAAGTCTTCAATTAAAGTCCATTATTAGTATTAATCATGTTTACTATAGCAGTGCCTCCGGGCCACCCAAGAATGGAGCCTCATTTCCTGCTAATTTGACTCACTTGAATGAAGGCTGTTACTTGTTACATTAACAAAATTCCAAAAATAAAGGGGCAGGTCTTGATCATCCTCTGCCTCTTAGTAACATCAAAATCCCTCTGCATTTAACTGCTATAAGACTTTGACACTATAGAGAGGGAAGAATACCCAGTTGGAAAAACTCAGACCCTTATTATTGACCTGTGGAGAATCACAGATTTAGGGAGAAAAATGTCAGCAGAATTTCCCCAAAACTTTTGCAGATTTATGTCAACTACAGCATAAAACAAGATGCTTGTACAAAATTTCTGCACAACTTTCCAACTGCCTTCTGATAACGAATGAAAAAAAGCAGGGAGTGTAGACTTGTTAACATCATAGGGATCTTGGAGAGAGGAGAAGGGAGACCGTGAATTGCAAAGACTCTACAATGGAACTGAAAGATGATGAATCAGCAAGAGAAACTTAGAAAATGGCTGAATGACTAGTTTAGACTATGATTACAACAGCTTTGGGAGTTAACATTCACACTAACTTAAATGTTACATCATGTTGGGTTTGTGACGAATGATACAATTTCCAGCAGTCAAATTAAAACCACCAGAGCAAAGTAAAATATTTATGGTGCTCCTGGTATTTTACTTCAAAGGAGCGATTTCTTGTCTTGGTTAAGGTAAGACACCCAAAACTTTGCGTTGGAATGAAATTTGCAAATACAAGGGCAGGCAACCCAAAACTCTCATTTCAAAACTCTCACACTGATTTTGTGAGAGCATCAGTGGGATTTCCAAAAGGAATCACAATGGCCAGTTTTAGTTCAGTCCAAAAATGTTGATGAAAAAGTTTTTGTTAAAATATTCAGTGGAAATTTCAGACTTTCTATCAATGCTCTGAAACTTTTTGCATTGTGGTGAAATATTTTTGGTTTTTATGTGCTGTTTTTCAATGGGGATTTTTTTTTTGATAAAAACACACTTTTATGCAAATTTTTGTTAGTCTAAAACCCTAAAAATCTCCAACCAAAATGAATGAAGTAAAAAATGGAGAACCATATTTATGTACATACATGTGCACAAACATCATCTACAGAATACAAATAAAAAAACACAAGTATTTTTAATATTGTTTTCACTCACCCTGTGAATTATGCCTGCTGAATGGATATACTGTGAAAACAAAAGGATCTGTTAATTGATACTTGTTGGACTTTGAATAAATTATGTCAGTTCTACTGAAAAAGTGGCCTTAGGTGGTGCTAAAGGGATCTGAAATTAATAACAGAAAATGAGTCAATCTGTTGTCATATAAAAAAATTGAAATATCATTAGAAACCAAGTAGAAAAGTGAAGAGAGACCAGAACATTAAGAGGTAGGTAATGAGATTTACACAACTTTAGATCAAATATTCAAAGAAGAAAATAAAAGTGTGCTCATTTTATGAATTTTCTGCCAGTGACATCAAAAAAATTATTTTAGAGGTGGTTACACTACACTCCTAAAATTAAATTGACACAAGATTATTTTTGCTTTCTAAAGAAAGACCATTTCTCAAATATACAGCTGCTGCTTTTTTTCAGATGATAATCATTATTCCTGTATCTCTGTTTGAATACTGATAATGAATCAGGTCACCATTTTTTCCTCGCTTAATTTCTTCACAGATATTTTTTGTGTCCAAAAACACTCTGCCATTATTAAAAAAATAAAATCAGACTGAAATTGGGTTGTGAAATACAGGGATTAAAATAAATCCTATTGTTTTACTTACTGTTCATTTCTGAACTGGTTACAGGAGAAATCTAAATTGCACAATAACAGATTAGGCTCAGTTACTTCTGATAAAGTCCAGATTCAGGAAAGCATGTGCTATACTGCTGCCATCATGGAATTTAAGCACAGATTTAATTTTAGGAAAGCAGATGTTCAGCTTTAAGCATGTGCCTATGCACCTTATTTGAATAGGTATCCTTTCCTGAACAAAGGCCTGAATACAAACAAATCTAAAAGTAATCTTAAAATACATTGTATCAGATTAGAATACTTTCATCATTTTTCCAGGGCTTTGTGAGGATGCTCATGTTTTTAAAACACACAATATTCAACCCAATCAGTGTCAAAGGATGAGAGTTTTGAAGAAATAGATATTTATACCATACTGTGCAGCACTTGCTATGTTCTGATAGGGATGTGCCAATGCATACATTCCAGTCACTGGGACCCTCTTCGGCAGACAGTTTAGTAAACAAGAAAGATAATTTTGTTGTTACATTACTATTCTGTCTAACAACTTTGGATCCTGAGGGAGGCAACCAGAAAGATGCAAAAGCCAGAATGAGATGTTTGTTATGTTTGCTTTTTTGGGATGAGTTGCAATTTGAAACAGAGCGGTTCTGTCAGTCTGCTTGGAATACTGTGCTATATTCCATTGTGCTGCATCTTTGAAATATATCATAGAATGACAGACTCTCTAAACTCACTACATAACTATTTGGGAATTAAATGAAAATCTCTGTGTTGTTTAGATTTTTAGTCTCAGTTTAAAAGCTCAGGAGCATAGCAGTTTACTCAAAAAAGGGACTTTTCTTCATTTGTAAACCACTGAAGGCAAATACCTGCCTTTATCCTAACATTTTAGAAAAAGAACAGTTTTGCCTAGTTCCAGCTCTGACTTTCCCAACTAGGTTAATAGTTCAAACAGCACATAGAATCACCCTAGGCCAGATCTGCACTAGACCAGACAGGTCAGCTTAAGGTAGGCCATCCAGCTGTGCAAAATGCCTCGCTGAAGTCAGCTTACTTTAAGCTGAGTTGCTGCAGCGTCTACACTGTGGGAGGCTGATATAAGCACAAACTTTCATCAGCTTCCCTGACTCCTCACATAATGAGAAGTACAGGATGCTGGTGGGGCTGCCCTCAGCATTAGATTTGGGGATCTACACTAGACCTGATAAACTGAACACTAGAAAATCAATCTCTAGAGGGTAAAGCCTCTCCGTAGTGTAGACATGCCCATAGAGAGTAGTGCAGTTACTACTGAATATTCTGCTGGTATGAGGTGTAAACAGAAGCTCGTCTTGTTCACGAGTTTCTTCTACTGATTTATAATAGGTGGGTTACTAGAAGTTATGATGAGAAGGTAGGGGGTCCCAGTCCAGTGTCTTGTCAGTGATGGAGTGGACCACCATTAGCTTAGCAGGGAATCTCACTGCAACACACCAAGCTTCCGGGGATCAATTCCCCACCCTGGGTTACTTCCTACCAGTGCCCTCTGGGGAATCCTCTCCATCTCTCCCCTCCAGACTGGGTGCCTCATGTGCAGCCTCTAGGGTTGCCAGGTATCCGGTATTGACCTGAATAGTCCGGTATTTTCGCCTTCTGTCCGGTAAAAAAATTCAGAAAATACCAGACACCTGAAATGTCCAGTATTTTCTGTTTTTTTCCCATCCAGGAGGCGAAAATACTGGACACCTGGCAACCCTACATACTCGGCAACTGGGCCCAGCCCCTCCCCTTCCCTCCCCCCTCAGGCCCCAGCGCCCCTGTTTACCTGGTTTCGAAGGGAAGTTCCCTTCTTGCTCGACCAAAAACTCAAGATGGCTGCCGGCAAAAACATCAAGACCAGGGCAAGGGGAAGCAATGCCTCCCCTGGGTCTTAGTGCTCAACTTTCCTCTTCCTATCCCTGGCCTATTCTGACTTTGCATGCATTTTCCTACGCATCCAGAAATATAATTGATGCTATCATGTGCCGAAAGTGTCCATCTGCTATGTACATTGGACAAACGTCTCAGACACTTCGCCAAAGGATCAATGCCCACAAAACAGATATTAGACAGGATCACAAAGAAAAAACAGTTTCTTGCCATTTCAACCAGAAAGGACATTGTCTCAATGACTTGATTACCTGCATCCTGCTTCAAAGGCCTTTTAAGACTACACTTGAAAGAGAATCCTCTGAACTGTCATTCATGCTTAAATTCGACACTTTACACCTAAGTTTGAATAAAGACTCTAATTATCTTACCCATTACAAAGATAGCTTCCCCAGTTATCACCTCTAATATCATTAGCTCACAGACATTTACCTCCCCACCATGCCCCTTCTGTTCTGAAATTTGATTTGTCTTTTTTCATATGTGTTCATTTTTTTTAACTGTATCCTTTGATATATATGGTTGTGACAATTTTCTTCCACTATTTGATCTGAGGAAGTGGGTCTGGCCCACGAAAGCTCAGAAACCATCTTGTTAGTCTTTAAAGTGCTACATAGTCCTGTTTTATGATTCTGGGATGCATTAACAGAAGTGTTGTAAGCAAGACACGATAAATAATTCTTCCGTTCTACTCTGTGCTAATTACGCCTCAACTGAAGTATTATGTCCAGTTCAGGGCACCACATTTCAAGAAAGATGTGGAGAAATTGGAGAAGGTCCAGAGAGAACAGCAACAAGAATGGTTAAAGTTCTAGAAAACATGACATATAAGGAAAGACTGCAAGAATTGGGTGTGTTTAGTTTGGAAAAGAGAAGACTGAGGGGGGACATTATAGCAGCTTTCAAGTACCTAAAAAGTGTTACAAGAAGGAGGGAGAAAAATTATTCTCTTTAACCATGTATGGAACTCTACGCCTACTTGTAGATCAAGCCCAGGGTAGCACAGGAAGAACACAAGGTTCCCTTGGAGCAAGATATGCAATTTTAGAGCAATGCTGTTCAGACACCATTTTATCTTTGTCCATGGCAAAGACTAAATAACTCATCGCACCACATTACAAAGAGGTTTCCTCTCTCTTGCCTGATAGAATTTGTTTTGAAAGCCAGAATGCTCTTGAACTTTTATAGTAGTGAGTTTACATGCTCCATCTTTGCTTTCCTAGTAATGTTTTCACATAAGGACATATCTGTCTGCCTTTAGACACCCTTAGCTCATGCAATTATAAAACAGTTTCTTTTTTTGACATAATATGAGCTGAGGATGCAAGAGGAGTCATAACAAGAAGTACCACAATAAATGAGTAAGCCATGGAATACGGGAAATGATCACTTCCATTTGTGAAACGCCTCCAGGCCAGACAGTTCCAGCACCATCACTAGGGAATGACAAAAAACCTCCCATGCTCCCTTCCAAAGAAGAGAAAGAGAGGTGGGGGGAAATGTTGGTGCCATGGAACATAGCCTGGAGTACTACTGCTGATGCCACTAACTAGAGCAGACTGGCAACCATGAAGTGCTATTTAGTTCATGAATGGAAGGGTGAAATTTCTCAGGATGAGAGAAGACTGCTTAAAAGGAACTCCTGTCACATGGGTATAGAGCCCTGATGTATTTATGGAAAATGGTTGTTAGAAGTCAGTCAGTCAAGAAAGAAAGATCATCCGCTAATGACCAGTTTTATTTTTGAGAAACGTGTATGTCACAATGACCATATACATTCCAAATTATTTCTTATCGTCTTTTCACTGAACCCCTTAATACTTCAAAGAATACAGATGTTAAAAATGAGCGCAAAATGGTACAGAGTTGGGAAGTAAACAGTAGACCTAGGGTCTTTTGCATAACACAGCATACAGAAACAGGAGTTTTAAAAGAATTTCAGCTCAACAGTTTTAATAAAAATGGGCCTCATCCACCTTCAGGGAAGAGAATAATTTTCCTTAAACACCCTACTTTTGCTAATTGGTTCTCCCTACCACACCAAAAAATGAGTGTTAGAAATGCAAAGGAGGAAAAAAACAACCCATTTAAATACTTTTGGATATAATTTACATGTTTACTAAACACTCTTCTTAATAGAGAGATGGTGCGGCCAAATTACTTAACACTTCATTTCTGATGCCAGGTTTCTTTCATGTTTGTTTCTTTGTAAAGATATTTGAATCTACATTGCCGTGTACCCCAATACTAAGGAAACTACTTCAGCTTAGTTCAGAATATTTTTATTTTGAATTTATCTCTAAAATAGCACTTTGTATCTCTGATTATGGTTTTTTACCCATTCTCTCATAAAATCATCTTTTAGCACAGAGAATTTGACCATAGCAGTCATTTCCATAACAACACTGTCACCATTTTATCTCAACAACTGGTTTCGCTGATGAGGGTGAACGAATTGATTTATGGAACAGGAACTTTGGGAATAGCTAAATGGCAAATTTTGGTACCCTACCCAAATTCAATTCAATAAATTGTTACAGCTGTTGGTAAATTCTTCATCTTTAGTCACCTGGATAATAAGTGTTCTTCACTGCAAATAAAACATATGGGCAGAGTAAGGAGCTTTATACTGCAGAGCCCAAAGCAAAGTCTCCCCAGGAGTGGGGCCACCAGTCACTGCTGGCTTAGCTCCCAGGGAGGAGGCTTCACTGCCCTGCCACAGCAAAGCCACCTCCCCCTCCCTGAAAGGCTGAGTGTAACTGACACCATTAACGGATAAGCATCCATTTATAGGTTAAATGGTTAGTCGTTTACACCCTAACATCCCTATTCAATACAGGAAGATATGGCTAAGGAGCTAGCAAAGTGCAGTTCAGCAAATAGGTTTGAAAGGGGGGAAAAAAGGGAATGACTGAATTTAGTGCTCCTGAAAACCAGAGTTGAACAGCACTAAGCTGAGCCTAACATAACAAGGGGTGGTGCTACTGGAGTTTCATTCAGGCAAACAACACTTCAATGTGCCTGCTTTTAGATCAGTGGTAGAGATGTAGCCGTGTTAGTCTGGGGTAGCTGAAGCAAAATGCAGGACAATGTAGCACTTTAAAGACTAACAAGATGGTTTATTAGATGATGAGCTTTCGTGGGCCAGACCCATTTCCTCAGATCAAATAATGGAAGAAAACAGTCACAACCATATATACCAAAGGATACCATTTAAAAAAATGAACACACATGAAAAGGACAAATCACATTACAGAACAGAAGGGGGATGTGGGGGGGAGGGGGAGGGAAGGAAGGTGAATGCCAGTGAGTTAATGATATTAGAGGTGGGGAAGGGGAAATGTCTGTGAGTTAATAGTATTAGAGGTGATAATTGGGGAAGCTATCTTTGTAATGTGTAAGATAGTTGGGGTCTTTGTTAAGTCCGGTGCGGAGGGTGTCGAATTTTAGCATGAATGCCAGTTCAGAGGATTCCCTTTCAAGTGCAGATTTGAATGTCTTCTGAAGTAGGATGCAGGTTAGCAGGTCATTGAGACTGTGTCCTTTCTGGTTGAAATGACAAGAAACTGTTTTCTCTTTGTGATCTTGTCTGATATCTGTTTTGTGGGCATTAATCCTTTGGCGAAGTGTCTGAGATGTTTGTCTAATGTAAATAGCAGACGGACACCTTCGGCACAGGATAGCATAGATTATATTTCTGGATGCGCAGGAATATGTGTTCTTGATCTTATAACTCACTTGGTTAGGTCCAATAATGGTATCAGCAGAATGAATATGTGGACAAAGCTGGCAACGGGGTTTGTTGCAAGGGAAGGTACCAGGGTTGGTATTAGTGTGGTATGTCCTGTGGTGGTTGGTAAGAATCATCTTGAGGTTAGGTGGTTGTCTATAGGAGACTATGGGTCTGTCTCCCAGAGCCTCTTTGAGTATGGTATCCTGTTCCAATATAGGCTGTAGTTTATTGATAATGTGTTGGACAGGTTTAAGTTGGGGGTTGTAGGTGATGACAAGTGGTGTTCTATTGTTGGTTTTCTTGGGTCTGTCTTGAAGTAGATGGTTTCTAGGTATTCGTCTGGCTCTTTCAATTTGCTTTTTTATTTCTCTGGGTGGGTAGTTGAGGTTTATAAATGCTTGGTAGAGATCCTGAAGCTTCTGGTCTCTGTCAGTGGGATTAGAGCAGATGCGGTTGTATCGAAGGGCTTGGCTATAGACGATGGATCGTGTGGTGTGTTCTGGATGGGAGCTGGAAGCATGTAGGTAACTGTATGAGTCGGTGGGTTTTAGATCAGTTCCTTAGAGTCTCCTCCAGCTACTCACAGTGCTTGCACAGAGTGAATTACTCCAAGGAGAAAGATCCAAAGTATAGTGACATGAATGGAGGAGTAAAGATTATTACTGAATGCCTGACTTACAATATGAAAGGACTAAAACATCAAACATTAATGGATGAATAATGCCATCAGTTTCTGCAGATAATTCTGAGTTTATTAGAGATACATTCCTCCTTATGAGAAGTTGGAAAGCAGTTTTGCAAATAATCAAGGGAACCATTTCTATTGAAAGATACAGTAAGATTAGAGTGATAAGCTATACTAGTATACAAGGATTATCTCAACATCTCTGCAAGATTTGCTGGAACTGGAATGCCCCAGTTTCTACAAACCCTGGGATTGCAGGTCACTGAAGGAGCTCCCTCCCATTTCCTCTTTACCTAGTGTGCTGCTTTGAGTGCTTCATAAATCAGTTCTTCACACCTGCTTTCCCAGCTTCCTATGAATGTTGTACATCTGATTAGTTGAGACAGAGACATCCTTTGGGGCTCACAAAGTCTACTCCTAAGGGTGCTTTATGATTGTAGGGGCCTAAATGTGTCAGAGCTAATCTATGCATTTTTTCCACAGTAGGATCTAGTCCCTTTCCTTAAGAAGATATCCTAAAAAAGTAAACCACACTCCTTAGATGGAAATTAATCACTGATTTTTTTTTCTCTTGAAGATCCCATACTACTTCTGTCAACTCAGGCTTGTCTTGTAAGGTTCATGAAACCCTGGAACACAAACCCTTCTACCTGAACCCAATGGCAAACGAATAAAGGGAGCAGGATTAGAGAGGGACAAGATTAAAATATATACAGGCAGTCCCCGAGTTACGCGGATCCGACTTATGTCGGATCCGCAGTTACGAACGGGGTTTTTCTGGCCCCGGAGGACGGGAGCGGCGGGACGTCCAGATGCGCCGCAGTCCCGCCACCCGCAACTCTGCCTCGGGCTTCCTGTAGTCAGCGCTGGTCAGTTTCAGCAGCGGCTGAATCTGGATGCCAGTTCCGACTTACATACAGATTCAACTTAAGAACAAACCTACAGTCCCTATCTTGTACGTAACCCGGGGACTACCTGTACACTAAATCTGGAGATAGGAGAAAACAATACAGATACAAAGGGGTAAATGTACTAAGTAGTGGAATGAAGTTAGAGGGGAGGGGAAAACTGCACTCCTAGTCTGAGTATACAGAGTACACCAGAGTATTCAGGCACAATGTGTCCCATTTTTCTTGGTTTCAAACCTTTGCCAGGTCCATTGTAAATCAGGAAGAAAAGCTGGTTAAAATCTGATCAGGCATGATAACGTTTTTTTTCTTCCATTTAGGGCTTGATTCTATAGTTTACAAAGCATGGGAGGACCCACTTCACCCTTATTAATGTCAGTGAAACTCTGTAGGAGTGTAGGACTCTGCTTTTGCATCGTAAATTGCAGGATCCAGACTTTAACGACCAAACCTTCACAGAGGAAGAAGCCAAAAGTATAAATCCATTTCAAAATTCTGCTATTCCGTACCCTTGTCAGAGTTTGTCTCTCACAGTGAAAGGAATTCAATTCCACTGAAATGGCTGTCACTATGGGAAAGTGGCTGTAGCCTACAAAACTAGGTCAAGGCACTTTCAGCAATCAAATCTCAACTGCATGCTAAAATTGTTGTTGAAGCACAGCGTGCTAATAAGGACAGAACGCAGCATCTTTTAAAAGGAAGCTCTCTCTCCATTGGATGCATAGTTTCATTAAAAGGAAATAACAAAAAATAAACCTTTATGATAAACAATATATTTATAAAAAAAACCAACATACTCCATAATTTAAAATTTAGAGTCAATATTGTCATTTGAATTTTTAATCTAGAATGAGAAGGATTCTAATCTTTTCATTTATAAGAATCATTCAGGTACATGGGAGTTCTAAATATTTTTTCTAATTTTTTATCATTTGTGGTTCACAAAAAGAATGCTAATAATCATTGTTTATTTTGTGATAAGACGAAAATATCATATTGCCTCTACATAAATCCATGGTACATCCACATTTTGAATACTGCACGCCGGTCTGGCTGCCACATCTCAAAAAAGACATATTGGACTTGGAAAAGATTCAGAAGAGGGCAACAAAAATTATTAGGACTATGGCAGAGCTGCCATATGAGGAGATATTAATAAGACTGGAACTTTTCAGCTTGGAAAACAAACAACTAAATGGGGGATATGATGAGGTCTGTGAAATCATTACAGCACCCTAACCTCGAAATAAGATACGCGATTTGCGCCACACAAATTGTGTATCTTATTTTGAATCTATTTCCAAATAGCTTATTTTGAAATTTAGCACATCTACACAGTGAAAAATTTCAAAATAACATGCTATTTCAAACCATCCCTTATCCCTCATGCAACGAGGTTTACCGGGATGGCGAAATAGCATGCCCATAATTTCAAAAAATATTTTGAAATAATGGGCAGCTTGTGCAGATGCGGGGTAGCTATTTCGGGATACCTCTGGAAATAGCTGTGCAGTGTAGACATACTCAACGTGAATAAGAACTAGGGGTTCACCAAATGAAATTAAGAAGCAGTAGGTTTAAAAGAAACAAAAGGAAGTATTTTTTCACACAACGCAAAATCAACCTGTAAAACTCCTTGCCAGAGAATGCTGTGAAGGCAAAGACTATAACAGAATTCAAAAAGAGCTACATAAGTTCGAGGAGGATAAGTCCATTGATGGCTATAAGCCTGGATGGGAAGGGACGGTGTCTTAGCCTCGTGATTTGCCAGAAGCTGGGAATGGGTGACAGGGGATGGATCACTTGATGATTACCTGTCCTCTTCCTTCCCTCTGGGGCACCGGGCAATGGCCACTATCAGAAGACAGGATACTGGGCTAGATGGACCTTTGGTCTGACCCACTATAGCCATTCTTATGAAAGCTGAGTGAAACAAAACAGAGAACAAAATAGGATTGGATGGGATTATATTTCAAAATGATCCAAACAAACTGGAGAAATAGTCTGAGGTAAACAGGATGAAATTCAGTAAGAACAAATGCAAAGTACTCAACTTAGGAAGGAACAATCTAGTGCACACATACAAAATGGGAACTGACTACCTAGGAAGGAGTACTGTGGAAAGGAATCTAGGGATCATAGAGGATCACAAAATAAATGAGTCAACAGTGTAACACTGTTGCACAAAAAGCAAGCATCATTCTTGGATGAATTAACAGAAGCGTAAATAAAACATAAGAAGTAATTCTTCTGCTCTACTACACCTTCATTAGGCCTTAGCTTGAGTATTGTGTCAGGTTCTGGGTCCCTTCCTAAGCCCCTTTCCCACTGTCTCCCTCCTCTCTTCTGTCCCTGCACATCTGTCTTTGCTCACTACATGCTTGTTCCCTTCCAGCCAAGCCACTAAACCCAAGCAAATTATTTTTGAAAAAAATCCTCCACTTTTCTGCAATTTCTTTCTTGACAAAATAGAGCATGTTTTGTACTGCATGCCAGACATGCAGAAGGTACTTAATTAAAAGCACTAAATAAGGGAATACAAACCTGTCAGTCACAGGTTTTTTATATACCCAGATAGCTGACATGCAGGCAGCTTGTAAACACTCAGAATTCCTCTCATTGATCCTGGGGAACACAGAATGGCAAGCACTAGTTAAAGTTAATTGGGAAATCTCTGTCTTTTCTTTACACAATAAAACAAGGTGTCAGGTCTCCCCCTCAGGTGACATTTGCCCCCGACAGGAAGAAAATTACTGGAATCAGACTGCAAAAGCTGCCACCTCTCTTTTACTTCTTAAGAACATAAGAATATAAGAACAGTCATACTATCCAGCCCAGTATCCTGTCTGCCAACAGTGGCCAATAAGATGCCCCAGAAAGAGGGAATATAACAGGTAATCCTCATGTGATCCCTCTCCTGTCACCCACCTCCAGAGAAACAGAGGCTAGGGACACCATTCCTACCCATACTAGCTAATAGCCATTGATGGACCTAACTTCCATGAATCTATCTAGCTCTTTTTTGAACCCTGTTAAAGTCCTAGCCTTCACCAGGTCCTCTAGCAAGGACAGGTTGACTGTGCACTGAGTCAAGAAAAACTTCTTTTTTGTTTTAAACCTACTGCCTATTAATTTCATTTGGTGACTCCCTAGTTCTTATACTGTGGGAATAAGTAAAGAACTTTTACTTATTCACTTTTTCCATACCAGACATGATTTTATAGACCTCTATCATAGGCCTGCACAACATGCGGCATGCAGGGGCTCACTGTGTGGCCCGTGACGACTACGGGCGGCGCGGCCCCATCCGATCTGCCGGCTGGGCGGAGGAGCGGAGCGCCACCGGGGAGGGGGAAGTGCGGTGATTCTTGCCACCGGGCTGCCTGCATGCAGCTCCAGTGTGAGGAGGCTGGGCATGAGCCAGAGGGCAGGACACTAGCAGACACCAGGATGCTGGCGTGACGTGGTGTTGTGACGTCATGGCCCACGACCACTGGATTCAAAAATGCTCTGGCAGCCCCGCAAACTGGAAGGCAGTAGCCAGGTAGGGGAGGGAAAGGGGCTTGTGCTGAGGGGAGGAGGGCAGGTCAGGAGAAAGGGGAAGGCACCAAGGGACAGGGTGCAGGAGAGACAAATGCCAGGGGGCCAAGTGGAGACAATGAGGAAAAGGGCAGGAGAGGAGGTGTCAATGGGAGGGGGGACAGGGTGATGCTGGGAGAGGAGAGGGTAAGGGCATTGGGAGCCATATGTTGTGCAGGCCTGATTTAACTGAAAAATTCTTAATAAAGTATCACCCCCCCTCCCAAACCTACCCTTGCGGCTAGGGTTGCCAGGTGTCTGGTTTTCTACTGGACAGTCCGGTATTTGCTCTCTCTGCCCGGTAAAAAAATTCAGGAAATATCAGACATGTACAATGTCCGGTATTTTCTGAATTTCCAGCTTGGCACTGATGGAAACCTGGTAGCACCCATTGAAGCCGGGTGCTGTGGTGTTTTTTGTTGTATGCCTGACACGCGTGGTGGTTTTTTTTTTTGCTCAACAAAAATTTTAGCCCGCGTGTTTGGTATTTTTTGGGAGAGCACCTGGCAACCCTACTTGCGGCCCGCAGCTGTTTTCTTTAGAGTAATATGGCCCTCGCCACTTTCTGAGTTGTGCAGGCCTGCTCTATCATATCCTCCCTTAGTCTCCTCTTTTCTAAGCTGAAAAGTCCAAGTCTTTTTAATCTCTCTTCATATGGGACCCATTCTAAACCCCAAATAATTTTTGTTGCTCTTTTCTGAACCTTTTCCAATGCCAGTATATCTTTTTTAAGATGAGGCGACCACATCTGTACGTAGTATTCAATACATGGACGTACCATGGTTTTATACAGAGGCAATAAGATGTTTTCTGTCTTATTCGCTATCCCATTTTTTAATGATTCCTACTGGTTTTTTTGACTGCTGTTGCACACTGAGTGGATTGTTCACACAAACATGTTGATTGTTTCAACAGCAGTAAGTACCTCAGACAAGGAATAAGAATTACCAAGGGACATGGATGCTGTCAGTAAAATACAGGCTGGTTGCTGCTTTAACAACAATAGCACCTGTTCAGCTCACAGAACTAAGAATGCAAAATGTCCCACTGAGACAGCACGGTGGTGCCAGCTTTATGTGCCAGACTGGCAGACCCAATTCCCCAGGGGTGAAGGAACAAAATCCCCAGCCCTATCCTACCAATACCTCCTTTCCTCCTCACCACCATGTGCCTCCTCCTCTGCTCCCCCTTTCCTTCTTCCACACCTTTCTGTCCCCAGGCTCCCACTGCTCAAGCTCACTACCCTCCCCATCAAGTGCTCTCCCTGCCCTGCCCATCACAGAACTTGAACTATTAAAAAAACCTAATTGCTCTGGTCCAAGCTACTAATTACCTATGGGAACGCTCTGAAGAGCTCTGGCACAGGTGGAAGGGGAATCCATTCCTCCTGGCCATTTATTGTTCCGCCTATTAGCTGGCCCTGGGCCTGAGAATAAACTAGCACAGGGTGCCTGCTGCCACAAATGACCCAGCACTTCCTGCTGCATACACACAGCATAACGCTGTCTGGCCTACTTGCATCTTTGTCTAGACCTCTGAAAAGTGATGGTAAGGGGAGGCCCCTGCCTCTTCTAACAAACTGCTGCATCATCACATAGTGAGAGAATGATTTATCCCATAAAGTCCAAAACTGAAATTCTCCTGTAGCCCAGGAGGAGTGCCTATGGCATGAATGAAGCAGAAAGGTTTTGGAATTGTAAAAAACACTTTGGAAAACTGCACTTCCAAGCACTTTCCATCTGATAACCTCAAAGCACCTAACCACAACCAATGAATTTACACAAACTCCTGTGAGGCATGCAGGTACTATTATCTGTTGTTTTTTCAGATGGAGAAACTGAGGATTGGGCTAATTAAGTTCCTTATCTGTAGGGTTTTTTTTTTAAATTAGTGGAAAAACTTCCTTTGAGATCAAGTCTTAAATGAGAGGTCCAGTGTTACTGGAAGTCTGTAATAGGAGGACCATTAAGAAAACCCCAGATCTTCACATTTCTTGCAGTGGGGAGCACAGGCCACTGGCTGCACCGAGTTGGGGAAGTCAATCTGCAATTCCCATCTATCCCAGTACAGGATCTTACCAGTGAGGCTACACCTGACCCTGACACAATGTAAGGGCTTGTCCTGCCCTTCTGTGTTAGGAGTACCAGGCTCAGCCCAGCATGATCCAAGTGTAGAGGGGCCTAGTGTGGAGGGGATCTAGGTGTGAGGCAATCTGGGTGTGGGTGGATCAGTGGGGATCTGGATGCACAGGGGCTTGTTGGGGGCATTGGGATTCATGATAATGGAAGAAGAAGTGGGGCTTGGTGCTGGGGAAATGGGGCATGATGGGGTGAGGGTCCAGGTGAGTCTTACTGGGGCTTTGTGGGGTGGAAGTCAGAGTGTGTGTGTGGGGGGGTCTCGTCAGATAGGTCTAGGTACAGGGGAGAAGGGCTTGTCAGGGTGAGGGTTTGATGGGCCTGCTTAACTGGAGAGCCCCAGCTCTTGCTGAGGGGACACTGCATGACAGACTCCTGCTTTCCCTGAAATTACCCTATCCCCTTTTCTTCTGTGTGTGCTGGGAAGGAAGTCTTCCTGTTTTCTGTGCCTGCAGTGGAGCTGGGTAAGGGCGCTGGCATGAGGGAAATGAGAGAAGAAGGATTAGAAAGTGGGGGGAAGAGGCAATGGTGGAGGAACAGGGAGTGGGTTAGGGGAATCATGGGGGAAGCGTGAGTCCAGCATGCAGTGTCCCTTCAGCAGCATCTGGGGCTCTCTAGTTAAGCAGGCCATCAAACCCTCACCCTGACAAGTCCATATTTTTACTCTGGGATGCCCATGCCTGGCAGTCTCTTTTCATCTTATCAAAAAGGGATTAAAACAAATTTACAATAAGCATAGGAAATATGTACATGAAAGGAGCTCCCCAGAGATGGTTAACTGAAATGAACAGAACTAACAAGAAAACAAAAACGGGAAAGAAATCACATCTGGTGTCATATCTTCAGTAGCTACTATGGAAAAAAGCACTGTTCTCTTAACCATGCCACTTTAAACTGACTTTGAGAAGTCTGTAGATTAGTAAATGGGAGATTTTAAAAACTGAACATGTAACCTGGTGTTCTGCACTGCCCTATGTGAGATCCAAGTTTGATTCTCAGTGAGGGATGAAATTTGGGTCCCCAATGAAATCAGTGTAAATGTTTTCCACAGGGGCAAGGTTTCTAATTCTCTCAGCTAGCAAAGGCTAGATGGGCCAAAGAAGCAGCACAATTAACTGTTAGAAAAGGATGGACTAAAATCTGACTTGTTAAAATAAAATTGTTGATGATCTACTACAAGAGAGTCTTTGTATTCTCAACTACAAAAATCAGACCATCAAGGTGAGGGACTCATTCTGCAACCCCCACATGTGATTTTGGAAAAAACAGAAACAAATATTCATCATCAAGAAACATATTCACTGCAGGGAATTCCAGAGCTCACAATGTCTATCTATAGGGAGATTTCAAATTTTGGAAAATGTATGCAGTTATCTAAATCCATGGTCCCCAACACGGTGCCCGCGGGCGCCATGCGCTTTTGGGGGGAGCGCGCTTGGCGGGGGGAGCGCCGGGCGCGCGGCACTCGGCGGGAGGGGGGGAGCGCCGGCCCCGGGCGTGCGGCACTCGGCGGGGGGGGGGGGGGGCGCTGGCCCCGGCCCCGCGGCACTCAGCGGGGGGGCGGGAGGAGGGGAGCGCCGGCCACGGGTGCACGGCCCTTGGAGGGGGCCCTGCCCCCGGGCGCGCAGCTATGGGGGGGCCCCGCCCCCGGGCGCGCAGCTATGGGGGGGCCCCGCCCCCAGGCGCGCAAGTGTCCCCGCCCCCTGGCGCCCGGCGGGCAAACGGCCACGCCCCCTGGTGCCCGACAACCTCGAAAGGTTGGGGACCACTGATCTAAATCAATCTCCGAAGAAAAAACATAAGTTGTAAAAGTAAGAGTAATAAAAATGGCAAACCTTTAGGCCCTTTAACATTTGGTAGACCAGAAACTGGATTCGATCTTCAGTTAGTTTCTCATGCTTCATTATCTTACTCAAGTCTGTTCCCATAAATGGCATGACTAAGTAGCTTAAAAAAAAATTGAATACAAAATAACTCCACCAAGTTTGTCAAAGTGAAACATACTAGTACATTACATAAGATCATTAGAAATTACAGTTCTTATCATTTAATTAAGCTATTGGTTCATTTGATCTCCCATTTAAATTAAATACCTCTAGAACCAAATAATTTGTTCTAAAAAATAATACGACTTCCAGGAAATTGGTAGAGAGTTAATAGGAAATTATAATTTCTGAACAATTTGTCGTTTCCTATTACAGTAATTGACAACTTCCTAGTACAAGTGATTGAGTTACTCAGTACCTGCTTCAAGCAGTCATAATCATAATAGATAAAAATAAAGTATAGAAGTCATTCTATATATCTCTTCTAGATTTGATTGTGACAAACAGAGAGGAAAAACTGAGAATTTGAAAGTGGACGGCCGCTTGGGTGAATGTGGTTATGAAATGGTAGCGTTATCAATTGTAAGGGATGGTAGGAGGAAAAACAGCACAATAAAGATACAAGATTTCAAGAAGACAGACTTTAGCAAGCTCAGGGAGCTAGTACATAAGATCCCATAGAAAGCAACTCTAAGGGGAAGAACAGTTCAAGAGAGATGGCAGTTTTTCTGAGATATTATTAAGGACAGAAAAGCAAGCTATTCCACTGCATAGGAAAGATAAGAAGTATGGCAAGAGACCACTTGCTGAATCAAGAGATTTTCAATTATGTGAAACTCAAAAGAGAGTCCTACAAAAAAAGTGGAAACTAGCTTAAATTACAAGAGGATGACTATAACACAGGCAGATAAGGGACACAATAGAAAGACTAGAGAGTAAACTAGCTAGAGCCATAGACGGTAATAAGAAAACACTCCATAAATACATTAAAAGCAAGAGTAAGGCCAATAACAGAATACACCATTACCCAAATGAGGGAGGGCGAAACAATAACAGAAAATGTGGAAATGGCAGAAGTGACTTTTTGTTTTAATTTCTGCCAAAAAGATTAGTAGTGATTTGATGTCTAACATAGTCAACACTTGTGAAACTGAAGTAGGATCAAAGGCTAAAATAGGCAATGAACAAGTCAAAAGTTACTTAGACAAGTTAGATTATATTAAGTCTCCAGGGACGATGAAATACACTCTAGAATATTCAAGAAGCTGACTGAGGAAGCATGTGAGCCATTAGCAATTTTCTTCAAAAAGTGGTAGAAACGGGAGAGATTCCAGAGGACTAGAAAAGGGCAAATATAGTGGCCAACGGTAAAAAAGAGAAATACAGACCAGTCAACTTAACTTCAGTACCAAGAAAGATAATGGAGCAAATAATTAAGCAATCAATTTGCTGACACCTAGAAGATAATGAGGTAATAAATAACAATCAGCATGGATTTGTCAAGAACAAATTGAGTCAAGCAACAAATAGCAACTCAATAGCTTTCTCTGACAGGGTAACAAGCCTTGTGAATGGGGCAAGTGGTAGATATGGCATATCTTGATATTAGTAAGGGTTTTGATACTCTTTCACGAGAGCTTCTAATAAACAAACTAGGGAAATACAACCTAGATGAAGCTACTATAAGATGGGTACATAACTGGTTCAAAAAACATTCCAAGAGAGTAGCTAACAGTGGCTGAAAGTCAAGGACATGTTGAATTGGGTCTGTAGGGATCAGTTTTTGGTCCAGATCTGTTCAATATCTTCATCAATGATTTAGATAATGGCATAAAGTGCATGTTTATAAAATTTGCCGAAGATACCAAACTGGGAGGGTTGCTGCTTTGGAAGACAGAAAATTCAAAATGATCTGGAAAAATTAGAGAAATGGTCTGAAGAAAATAGGATGAATTTCAATCATGACAAATGTAAAGATGGGAGATGACTACCTGGAAGGGAGTACTACAGAGAGGGATCTGAGAGTCATAGAAGATCACAAACAAAATATAAGTCAATAATGTAACACTGCTGGGGAAAAAACACCCCACTAACAACATATTAACAGGGATGTTGTAAGCAGGACTTGAGAAATAATTGTTCTGCTCTATTCCACCTTGATTATGCCTCAGCTGGAGTACTGTGTCCAGTTCTGAGTGCACATTTCAGGAAACATGTGGACAAATCAGAGAAAGTCCAGAGAAGAGCAACAAAAATTATTAAAGGTTTAGAAAAACATAACCTATGAGGGAAGATTGAAAAAAAATGGGTTTGTTTAGTTTGGAGAAGAGAAGACACCGGGGGTGGGAGAAGCATGATAACAATTTTCAGTTACATCAAAGTTTGTTACAAGAAGCAGGGGGGAAATTATTCTCTTTTGAAAATAGGACAACAAGCAACGGGCTTAAATTGCAGCAAGAGTGATTTAGGTTGGACTTTATAAAAAACTTCCTGTCAGCATGGTTAAATAGTGTAATAAATTGCCCATGGTGGTTGTGGAATATCTGGTATTGGAGATTTTTAAGAGCAGGTTAGATAAACATCTATCAGGGATGGTCTAGAGAGAATACTTAGTTCTGCTATCATGTCCCCCCCATGCTTTATGAAAATTGGTTTATTGAATCTGAATATGAACAACTCAAAGGTGCTTTAGGCAAAATGCCTCATGTAACATCATTTTTAAAGTTACGATCTTCTGAATGTGTATATTTCTGTTTCGGTGCGTGTATCACTCTTGTGCATGAAGTTAGAAATATGAAGTGTGGATTCGTTTATAATTCTAAATGTGCTAATGTGGACCATTAGTGATAGATACTCTGGAAACTAACGGCTTGCTACACAGGTAATGATCTGTAAATAGTTGTTTTTTCTGTAAGCCCAAACTGTGACCCTATAAAGCCCTACAAAGACATGTGACCATGCCACACACATTCCATGTACTGAAATCGATCTTGAATCTGGTATTTTTCCATAGGCATTGGGGGACTAAACAAAGGGTTCCCACCCTGGGGAAGTCTATTTAAAGAATGGAAAGAATTCAGGCTTTTCTCTTCAGTTGAAGTTTGAAACTGCCTTCCCAACTAAAGCAGATACAGAGGAAGCTGATAGACAAAAGTCAGAGAAAAGATCAGCTCTGGCTTGTAAAGAACTGCATCTGCGTTAAGGATTAGGGTGAGGAATACGTTGTGTAAAACTAAGGATTAGTGTATTAAGATTAGCTGGCATGTTTATTTTGTTTTAGTAATTTACTTTGATCTGTCTGTTTTCACTTGCAATCTCTTTTTATACTTAATTACAACTCTTTTGTTTATTATCAAGCCCCGTGTAAATTGTTATCCAGGCAGGGCAGTGTAGAACAATCACTGTGCATATCTCTCTTCCACTGACAAAGGGGGCTGACCTTTTGAGCTTTCTTTGTGTAAAACTTTTATGCAGACCAAGACAGATTTATTAGGGGTTTTGGTCCTGTTTGGGGCTGTGTTCCTGGGTGCTGTCAATGGCCTCACAGCTAAGCCCTCCTAGAGCTGAGTTGGTTCAGTGTCTGAGTTGTTCTTCTGGAGGGCTGTTACCCCAACTCTGCCTCAGCTGAGGGAGACCAGAGCTTCTAACTCAGCAGGACAGGGTGGTGGGTGCCCCAAAGGGCAGGTAGGCAGGCTCAGTGGCATGACCAACATACTGGGTGACAGACTCAAGGGGACTCCTGTGACTGAATGCATCACACCTTCCAAGAATGCAGGGGACTGGATTAGATGGCATCTTGAAGTGCTTTCCAGTCCTATGATTCTATAGGGAAGTTAACTAGATGCTCGGTGGGTAGTCCTAACAAACTATATGTGTGACTCTTTGCAGGATTAGGGTCCTAGCTTTTCATCTCATGAGTGACAGGGCTGGGAAGGTGTGTGTATGTGGGGAAAATGGTCAGGTGCCACCTGAAACAGCACTGGGGTCTCAGAAGGGGCAGGGCTTTCGCCCCAGTACCTCTTCCACTTTATCTGGCAGATTGATGCTGATGCAAGATCTAAGTGTATGCTTGCCTCCAAAAAGAAGGGGTAGGATCCATATCAAAATATGTGCCTTCCAATTCCTAAAGGGTTCAGACAGGAATAATGCCCTAGAGGACTGGCAATATTGGAACTGCCTGCCCCAGCCTTGCTGTTTCTAGCCATGAGGCAGCTACAGTACAGTAGGATCAAATTCATATCACAGCCCAAACAAGCTCCCACATGACTAGTTAGCAAGAGGTAAACAATCAAATCTCCCCTTGAATGACTCATCTGACCTTTAATGCACAAAAACCTCCACTAATTTCTGTTTTAATTGTAAACACATTTGTACTTGCTTACACTGGACAGCTTGCTGGGAATATACACAACACATTTGCAACACACTGCTGTGCTTCTAGTCATGACAATAAGCCTCTATCTGCCTTTTGTACCCTCAAAACTCCTGGGTGATGTTTTACTTAGTCTACTAGACACTTCATCCTATAAAGTCTCTGCCTCAAAGTCCTGCATGGGTAAAGGGGGCATTCAGTCCACAACCTTGGGCTTACCCAATTTTTGTGTTTTATTTTCTACTTTTGTATTTTAACGTTGAATTTTTAAACAACATGGGATAGATTTGTATTACCAGAAGAGTGATTTCAAAACATTTTGAACACAACTCCGATCCCAGTTATAATAGAGGAAATACACTGCAATCTACTGAAGGTAACGGCTTTACTCTGGAAGCACAGTAACTCAGGTGCTTTAGGCAAAATGCATCATGTAACATCATTTTTAAAGTTACGATCTTCTGAATGTGTATATTTCTATTTCGGTGCATGTATCACTCTTGTGCATGAAGTTAGAAATATGAAGTGTGGATTCTGGAGATCAGAATTTAGCTTTTTGTTTCTCTGATATGAATTCAGTGCTTTAATTTGAGGATTTTCAAAGGTGTGTAAGGGAGGGATGCACCAATTCCCATGGAGTTTCAATAACAGGCATCTAACTTTCTTAGGCTATGTCTACACAGCAGCGTTATTTCAGAATAACTGATGTTATTCCGAAATAACATAGTCCGCATCTACACATAAGCAGTTATTTCGACATAATGTCAAAATAATGTTGAGCTGGAAGACTGCTTACTCTGACTCCTATACTTTAGTTGTATGAAGAGTAAGGGAAGTTGGAGGAAGAGTGCTCTATTTCGAAATAACTGCTGTGTATAGGGTGCCAAAAGTGAAATAAGCTATTTCAACTTAAGCTATGCAGTTAGCATAGCTCAAGTTGCACAGCTTATTTTAAGTTTAGCCCTGCTGTGTAGATGTGCCCTTACAAGTCCTTTAAAATGTTTTAGGCATGAACCTAATACTTATATTAAACTGAAATTCAGAAATAAACCATAAGTTAATGCCTATGATTTCTCATAGTATCAAAAACTTACAAATCATTAAATTTCTCCAGTGTTACATCTGGTGTGAACACATCCAATATTCCAATAACCTAAATACAGAAGAGAGAAAAATACAGAAATATATGGATTAATATTTCATCAACAAAAAAACCTTCAACCACATAATAAATATGAAGATGAGAAGGACCTTGCCTATAGCAAAGCACACAACTCTAAAGGTCTGTCACCCATTATCCATCAATTTTCACCTCCATCACTGGGTTTGCTTGACCTAAGTATAAACAAACTTTAAATTTTACAGGTTTTTTTTTTAATATACAGGCAAATTTGAGTGGCAATTACATAGAACAGCTGATAACTCTCACACTGAAGGATCCAAAGTATTTTACAATCAAACAAAAGTTTCACCCCATTGTACACATAGGAATAGGCCATCTTTACTATTCGGAGTCACTTCTGGGGAAAAGTAATAGAAATGTAGCTATGTTAGTCTGGTCTAGCTGAAAAAAAAACCAGGACTATGTAGCACTTTAAAGACTAACAAGATGGTTTATTAGTCTTTAATAAGCCATCTTGTTAGTCTTTAAAGTGCTACATAGTCCTGTTTTTTGTTTCCTTTGGGGAAAAGTGAGCCAACTGTGGGTCAACATATAGTAATGCTAGGTAATTTAGAATAGCAAATAAAATTAATTTTCCAAATTCATCTGCAGAAGAATTTTGTTAGGCAGAATATACTTCTCAGAATGGAACTTGGCCAGGACCTTGGGACTACAATTGTTTATTCCTGTGAAAAAGGGCTAATTGGCCTTAAGTAACCATAAGTCTTCAAGAACGCAACTGGGAATTTAACAGCTCTATATTTTGGATTCTCCTTAACAATATTGTGTTTTTCAACAAAACTTTAATAAAATGTATAAAATAGACATTTCCCTGATTTTTCACTAATAAGTCCTTCAGTGGAATGAGACCAGCTGTCTGGATATAATTACAATCATTGCCAATACTCCTCTGAAGTAAATTAAACATCCGTAAATTAAATAGTGGAAAAATACAACAATCAGGATTAGCACCTTATCATGCTTTGTGGCATTACCATGAAATTAAGGAGCAACAGTAAAAACTATTTTAAAACTTGCTTTGCAAAATGACAAATTTCCTCTTTTCTTCCAATACTTACAATTTATTACCAAAACTCTTAAACTCCCTCCCCCCCCCAAATTCCCCCCTCCCACCAAGCCTGGAAGCAAAGAGAAAAAGGAGTGAAAGAAATACAGTTAAGGAACAGGATTTGTTTCATTTAAATCTTTAAATATAAATATAGTCTCCACCCACTTAAAAAGCCCTTACACATAAACTTTCACCCTCTTCAATTATTTAAAAAATATAAAGGAGATTTTAAAGTTAGCCTGGATGTGCTCATCAAAGCTGAATCATGAAATTTTAAGGGCTTGGCTGCTTGTGAAAACTGTGAAAGTGTATTTTTCTGAAGTTGCACCTGGCTGAATCTACATTTCAAAAATTCTTAAAATATATATAGGTAACATATATAGTGTGTGTTATTGGATAGTCAACTTGATCCATGAAGTCCTTTCTCTTTTCATTAAAACCCACTACTTCCTGAGAAGAAGTGTTCCTTATCCTTTTCTAACCAATAAGCTTTCTATGCCCTCTTTTACCTGAACTGTTGCCTATCTTAGATTGTAAGCTACATCATGGTGACAGCACTTCAGCAGGAAAAGTAATTGATACCACAGAAGAATCATAGATTACTAGAACTGGAAGGGAACTTGAGAGGTCATCAAGTCCAGTCCCCTGCACTCATGGCAGGACCAAGCACCATCTAGATCAGGGTGGGCTCTGTGGGCTGCGTTGCCAGGACCCTCAATCACAGAAACAGCCCCATTCTGTTTTAAGTGGTTGGTTGCTCCCTGTGGCTGTCTGCTCTGGGCACCAGGGGCTGAAGGGGGGGACGGACATAGATGAAAGGGGAAAGCGAAGGCTTCGTACACTGTTCCTGCCCCCCAGAAAAATTCCTCAGCTCCCATTGCCCCCTTCCCCTGCACAACTCCCTGCCCAAGGCCAACACTCTCTCTTGCCCCAGGCCACCACCCAAACCCTCTGCACCTGTCCCCACTCCTCCAGGTCACAACTCCCTCCCAGACTCGGCACCTCCTCCGATACCCTCGCCCCCAGGCCAGAATCCTCTCCTGCACCCAGACTCCCTCCCCGATCCTGTATCCCATTCTTTTGCCCTATGTCACAACCCCCTCCTTCACCCAAACTCTTTCAGACCCTACACTCTCTCCTGCACCCCAGTCCCTTACCCCATGCTTCCTTCTGTATCCAACCTCTATCCCAGACTCTGCACCCCCTTCATAGAATAGAGGAGTGCAACCTTTTATCAACTGCGACCCCCATGGCTGAGCCCGGCCGTTGGCGGCCACGTGGTGCGGCACTTAGATCCGGGTGTCTGGGGGCTGGGCTTGGCCATTGGTGGCCGTGCCGCGCGACAACCTCCCAGGAAGACATCTGCGACTTCCTTGGGGGTCGCGACCCACGGGTTGTGCACTACTGCCTTAGAAAAGTGCAGCCCTTGATCACTTATCAAAATCTTGAAGTGGCTTCCCATCAACAATTATTGCCCACCCTGATCTAGATCATCCCTGACAGATATTTATCTAACCTGCTCTACAATCACCCTAGGCAAATTATTTCAGTGTTTAACTATCCTGACAGTAAGTTTTTCCTAATGTCCAGATTAAATTCCCTTGCTGTAATTGTATGGATGCTGTACCACATGGATTTGCGACCAGTGTCCTTATAGCAAACAAAGTATGGGAATCCATATTATGCTCCTTTTCTTACTGTGAAACATGAGAATCTTGAAATGGGTCCTTTCAACTGAAAATACCAACCATACACCTAAGAGATTAATCAAGATCATTACAATTCTGCTTCATCTTGCATTAAAGTCAGTGGAATATATCAGTTATTTGGACTATCTTGTTAGTTAACAACAGGATTTGTCCTGAGAGGCAAGGACTCAGCTCATACTTCTCCAGTAAACTGGAAAACTAATTGAGACAAGCTTGTCATTGGTCTTTGTCCTCTAAATTGAAAAGACCAGAGAAATATCAGCAACTCCATTTTAAACATCCTGAAGGAAATTTCAAAAGACCAATGTAGCACGCAAAATAGATAATTTTATAAACATGCAATGGATGATAGTACCTCATTTATTGTCATTTGATTTGATTTGATAAAATTGTTTTTCCTTTTTCAAAATGGATTTTTTAAAGCAACATCATTGAAATTGACCTGGACAAGTCAGACTAAGAATAATTAATCATTTATAAATATCAAAGAGAATTCTATTTCCTTATCACCAGTGACCTTTATTTAATAGCTATGTTTCAGAATGTTTTCCCCAACTAGAATACAGTTATTAATATTTCCATTCATGTCACAGCTTGCTGTAGATACACTAAAAACAAGAGGATACAAGATGAAATAAAAAAAATGTAATTTCAGTGACTAATGCAAATATAAGAAAAATCACTGGATAGTATGTTGGAAACATTCTTCTGCATAATACTCTGCAAAAACATTTGCTATCATGGAATGTCATCTTTCTATTAAGTGCACAGTACTTAAAACATAACGATCGACATAAGGACCAGTTTGGATAGTAAAGCACAAATTACGAGTGTGGTTAATCCTTTGAATACTTGGTTGGTATGTATAAAAAAACCCAGAAAAAACCCTGAAGTTATCAAAAATGATAAAGAGGACAGGTCACTAATACAGAGTGATCTGGAAGACTCAGTAAGTTAGGCACAAGCAAATAGCATCTGTTTTAATACAACTACATGAAAAAGTAATGTAGGCCGCAGTTAGAAGAAGGAGGGCTCTGCAATGGCTCTGAAACCTGGGAAAGGGGGGGCCAGGCAATGCTCCCACACACTTAAAACTGAGAAGGCCATGCCCCCCACTTTATTAGTAAAAGAAACACACGGAGTTTCGCTCAGTCCATCTGAGCATGCTTAGCATAAGCCAAGAAGAAAATCTGTGGGGGCATGGGACCATCACATTTTCCCACATGCATTGCCAAAGGCCATACCCACATCCCCAATTCTTCAAAGGTTCCAGTGCCCTTACTAGGAAGTGGTGACTGGAAATGATTTGGGGTTATGATGGAAAATCAGCTGAACATAATCTCCCAGTGCAAAACTGTGGTCAAAAGGAATAATTCTGTTTTTGAATGCATAAACAGGAGGTTATTAAGTAGGAGCACAGAGGTTACTTTGCCTTTTTGGCACCGGTGCAACCTTGCTGGAATATGGTGTCTAGTCCTGGGGTATGTCTAGACTGCATCCCTCTGTCGGCTGAGGGATGCAGATTAGGCAGGTCGACATCGCAAATAAGGCAGGGATTTAAATATCCTGCACCTAATTTGCATAAAAATAGCCACCCCATTTTGCCGACTCCGCACTTTGTTGGCAAAAAGTGGCAGTCTAGAGGGGAATCTGTCGAGAAAGAAAGCCTTTTTCGACAGATCCCTTATGTCCGTAGCAAAGAGGTTTACAGGATCTGTCGAAAAAGGCTTTCTTTCTCGACAGATCCCTTTCTAGACTGCCACTTTTTGCAGACAAAGTGCTGAGTCGGCAAAACGCAGCGGCCATTTTTATGCAGATTAGGCATGGGATATTTAAATCCCTGCCTCATTTGCAATGTCGACCTGCCTAATCTGCATCCCTCTGCTGACAGAGGGATGCAGTCTAGACATACCTCTGGTGTCCAAAATTCAAGAATATGATAATAAGTAGGATCAGAAAAGAGCCTAGAAATAAGGAACAAATGTTTTACAGTGAGGTAATTAACTGATGGAACAATTAATCAAGGGTTCTGGTGGATTCTCCATCACTGACAATTTTTAAAACTAAGATTTATATATATATGCTCCAGCACAAAATGAATTATTTTGGAAAAGTTTTATAGCCTGTGTTATACAGGAAGTCAGACTAAATGATCAAGATCCCATCTGGCCTTGGAATCTATGAAAAATCATGCATCAATTTCTTCACCAGTGCATTTACTGTTATTATAGATGCAAGTTCTGTGGAGAAAGAATGTCACTGGAAAAGACACTTCTCCAGAGTTTCACTTTACTGCTCAGTTTTTAAATTGAGATTTCTGGCATGGAGTAGCACAAGGAGGAGTGTATTCCATCAACCCAAGGCCATTTGAATGATTGTTTATTTTATCCTGTGTTAATTAGTTCCTTGTAAACTCAGTGAAAGTCCCTCCCCCATTCCTTTAAAGGTAGATCCAAAGTGGAGTGAATGGTAGGGGGATAACTCGGGAGGAGGGGGGGAGAGGAGATCCAAAAAAATCGGAGTTTTTCAGTATTAGTTTCTTATGTAGATTCCTCTTTCTTCTTCCCCAATAGAGTAGGAGGAGGTACTCTGAGGATGAAGTTGTTGTAACACTGATCTTGAACATCTGGGCTGCGTCTAGACTGGCATGATTTTGCGGAAATACTTTTTAACAGAAAAGTTTTTCCGTTAAAAGTATTTCCGCAAAAGAACATCTAGATTGGCATGGATGCTTTTGCGCAAAAAGTGCTTTTGCACAAAAGCATCCGTGCCCAGTATAGACGCGCTTTTGCGCAAGAAAGCCCCGATGGCCATTTTAGCCATTGGGCTTTCTTGCGCAAAAAATTAAGGTACCTGTCTACACTGGCCCTCTTGTGCAAGTATTCTTGCGCAAGAGGGCTTCTCCCTGAGTGGAAGCGTCAAAGTATTTGTGCAAGAAGCACTGAATTCTTACATTAGAAGGTCAGTGCTCTTGCGCAAATTCAAGTGGCCAGTGTAGACAGTTGGCAAGTTTTTGCGCACTTGCTTTTGCGCAAAATCTTGCCAGTCTAGACGCACCCCTGGAGTGCAAGGTAACAAAGACAATAGTAATAAAATTCAATTGCTTTCAGTAATAGTAGCAGTTTGCAACAACATGTTTAAAATATTTCAGAAGAAGAACAGATTCTGAAAGAAGCTCTAAGTCTAGAGAAGAAAATACAATCAAGACTAAATTGTTAAAAGAATTGATTCTTGGCAAACAAAAAGATGGATTTCTTTATATTCCACTGTGACACAGACAGCCCTTGGCAAAGGGTTCCCTGTTCTTTGCAAACAACTCACAGCAGACCTGGCAAACTTGCAACACTAGAAACAATTTACAGGATATATATCCTTGAAGAGTAACACACGTGGTATCTATTGAAAGCCATAACTTAGTTCATAATCATTGTGAGATGTATGTATGGATAATATTGAAGGATTAAAAAATTTATACTGAAAGTATGCTCTATGGACTTGGAATAAAAGTTAAGCCTTGTCTATACTGCAGAATTTTCTCACCAAAAGGCAGCTTTAGGCAATGGAGGTATACATACTGCAAAGCCATTTTTGGTAACAAAGCTCCTCAGTTTCAGTAACAAAATAAAACTACCTTGACAACAGTCACAGAGCTTTTTACACAAAAATTTCGTTACCAAAGTGCCAGTGCAGACACCACACTTGATTTTATCAATTTGTGAGTGTTCCACAATGTCCATCCTGAGTGCTCGGGTCAGCTATTTCAACTTTGCTGCTGTACAGCTAGTTATGCTACCGTCCACCCTTCCTCCTCTAAAGACCAGGGCATTTTTGAAATCCTACTTCCTGTTTGCTCAGCATGGAGAGCTCACATTGTGTCTTTCCAGCTGACCATTGTGGCTCCACACGGCAAATGCTCTCCTGCTCGGATTAATGTAGAGCTGTGGGATCGCTCAATATTTGGGGAGAGGAGGCTGTGCAGTCCCAGCTGCACTCCAACCATACAAATTTCAATACCTATGTGCAAATTTCTCAGGGCTTGTGTAAAAAAACCTGTGATCAGGATACACTTAGAAGGCAGAGCAAAGATCAAGAAGCTGAGGCATGAATACCAGAAGGCAAGGGAGGCAAACCTTCACTCTGTTGCTGCATCCGAGACCTGCCATTTTTACAAGGAGTTGGATGCTATCGTCAGCAACAATCCCATATCCCAGAGCTCTGTGGGGCTGGAGCCAGCAGAAAGTGGACCTAATCTAGAGCACAAAAAGGAGGCAGAAAATGAGGTGGAACAAACAGGATGGTCACCTGGGTGATGTGTCCAGTCAGGAGCTGTTCTCTGCTCGGGAGGTGTCTAGCCAATCTTGGCAGTTGCGCTCTGGCAAGGAGGAAGCAAAAAGTGGAAAATGGCTTTGCTTTGTGAAGTGCAGAAGTGGACTGAGGGCATAGAAATGTACAGTGCTGGCTGGGTTTCAATGTGGTAACACTTCTCCATGCAACTAAGCAGTACAGCAAAATAGGGCATTGATGCACACCCATGGGATTCCTCCGGAAAGATCTCTAGGAAACTTTCCTGGAGGTACTTGGCAATCTTCTGCTGAAGGTTCCTTTACAAAGCTGTTTTGTTCCTTCTCCCACTGAAGAAAGCTTTCCCATTTCATTCTGCAATCATTTGCGCAGGCACCAAAGCAGCACCCAGGTGAGGAGCAAAGGGACCAGGACGGAAACCACAACAAATGCACGTGTGCTTCCATGCTTACCCTCAGAAGTGAGATATCTGATACAATAACCCCCACCTGTGGAAAAGGGTGAGAAAATTTAGAATATTATCACTGCTCAACAGCACTGCAACCCTTTCTTATTGCTTTTCTCCCCATATAAAATGCTCCCCACCCTAAGGTAAACTCACGATGCTTGGGGTGTTTGCTGGCATGTGTACTTGTCAAAGTCAGTGAGAAAGTAATTGCCATGTTACTACAAGTGTATTTTACTGTACTGATTCAATGCTGTGCATGTACTTAATAATCATGCTTCTGAAGCACCTCCCTACACATGGATGGATCACTTCCACAAGATAAAAAAGCACCCAAAATGGAGCAAGGAAGACGTGTTCTGGGAAGTGATGCAATGCTTACATGCAGAAAAGAGGAAATGTAGGCAGTAGAGGCAAATAGAAAGGCAGGACAGAATAGAAAATGAGGCCTATGCTATGGCCACAATAGAGAGGATAATCAAAGGCATAGAGAAGCTAGCTGAGATGCTACAATTCCTCACAATGCTCCAGACTGAGCAGATGCATGCCCACCCTGCATTCAGAACTTTTCCCAGGCCTTTCCGAAACTCCACCTGTGAATTCCTTTCTGCTGTATAGGACTTCTCACTTTCCCATTCAGTCCACCCTCTAGGGATGTTACATTTTGATTAATTAACTAATTGAATAGTTGATGGGATTTCCATCAACTATTTGATTCGTCAATAAGAACTTCCACGTTTCGCCTCTGAAATGTACTCTGAGTCCCACACTGACCCTAGGCTCCATGCGTCCCTTCCGCTTTGAAATGCACAAGAGTCTCTCCCCTGGGGCTCTTGTGCATTTCAAAGTTGGAATGCAGCTTGGAGTCCGAGTCTGCTTTTAAATGCATGGAGCCTGGGGTCAGTGGGGAATCCGCGGTGCTTCCGCTTTGAAATGCACAAGAGCCCCATTGGACTCAGTCCTACACTGGCCCCAGGCTCCATACTGGGCTTCCTTTTTGAAATGCACAAAGCCCCTGCTGGGGACTCTTGTACATTTCAAAGTTGGCACACAGCATGGAGCCCGGGGCCAGCAGGCAGTCCCCCGCTGACCCCAGGCTCCATGAGGGCACTTTTGCTTTGAAATGCACACGAGTCCCCAGCAGGGGCTCTTTGTGATAGAGGCAGCAAAGGGGGGAAGCGATTAGTCAACTAGTGTGTCGACTATCCGAATAGCTTTTGCTTATCAGATAGTCGATTAGTTGCTTACATCCCTACCACCCTCACTGACACCTTTGCAACATACATTATTAATTCTCATCTTTGAAGAGTTGACTAAAAGCCTTCCTGATTTGAACAGCCCCCCTCCAGACTGTACCCTTTTAATAGCTCTAGTATCTGGCTGCTCAGTCTACACATCCTTACCTGCACATTGCACAATATTTGTGAAACACACAGCTATGCCCATGGGAACAGTATCCCCAAACCTGCCACAAAGGCATTGCCAGCATACCTTTAATCTGCCAAATGAACATTCAACAGGCATCATGCACCTATTCTTGAACTGTTCCCTACTGCTATCTAAGTTTCCTGTGTAAGACTTCATGAGTCATGGCATTAAAGGTCTCTCAGGATCATTATGGGCATTTCAACATCCTCTTCTGTAATCTTCTGGTCTAGCAGGAAAGTCACCCTTGCAGCTTTCTGTATGGTGTTCCTGAAGATACATGCATCAAGCATCTTTCTGGACCATCTGGCATTGATGTCAATAAAATGTCCACAGTGATCCCACAAGCACATGGAACACCATGAAAAAGTATCCCTTCCTACTGAGGCACTCCATTGCAAGGTGGTCCTGTGCCAAAATTGGAATATATGTGCCATCTATCACCCCTTCATAGTCAGGGAAATCCATTTCTGCAAGCCATCACTCTTTCACATACATTGCCAAGAGTCAGTCCTTCCCAGCAGGATGCAATTAATGGTCCTGCACACCTGAGTTAACACAAACTCACTGGTTGATTTCCTGACTTCAAACTGATTTGCGACTGTCTGTCTGGTGTTGCCAGCTTCCACACTCCTATTGCCACATGCTTCTCCACCAACACGACACCTCTTATTTGAGTGTCCCTGCACTGCACTACTGAAGTGAGCTTAGCACACAGTTCCAGAAAGTTAGCTTTCTGTAGCCCAAAGTTCTGCAGCCACTCCTCATCATCTCAGATTTGTACAACAATGCATTCCACCATTCAGTGCTAGCTTTCTGAGCACAAAAGTGATGTTCTGTCATGTTCAGCTGTTTTGTGAATGCCAAAAGTAATCTAATGTTGTTCCTACCAATGTCATATAGCACTTCAGGCATCTATGAATCCCACTGAATTCTGAACTTCACAATTAATTGTATTGTCAATCACAATGTGCTACTGACAGCTAACCAAGCATTGGAAAGCAGTACAGGATCTATTCTTTCAAGGGACATTGAAAAGCGCCACAAACCAAAGACAGAAGCACATGGAATGCTGAGACAGAAAGCAATGCATTATGGGACATGGATCCATTCTGTCTTTCTACAAGATCTCATGCCAGATGGACAGAACTGTAAGACAGCTACCCACAGTACACTGCTCTCACTGTCAGTGCTATTGCCCCAAGTGTGGAAGTGCTACATCAATGGAAGATGAGAGTGTGAACATGTAATAACAATTTTCTATTAGCACTTTCTGATCGTCGACAAAACTTTTGGGGAAAAAACTGTCAATGCAGACATGGCCTTAGTCACCAAGGGATAATGTGTCTCAATGACGGATCATTTGGACAGGTGGGAGTTGTCACCTCACCCTCTTTAGCTGGTGCTGCAATGCAAAGCTCAATAGCTTAGCTTTGTGCAATACGAGGACTTTCAATGCAGAACCAATAGAGGCAAATGCAAACAAAACTACTTGCAAGTAAGAAGCAAAATGTACAACAAGATGGGGTTCACTCTGTCTGGGTACATCTACACAACAGAGAACAATCAAAGCTGCCACTGTCGATCTTCCAGGGTTCGTATTAGCAAATCTAGTGAAGACACACTAATTAGAACTGAGAGGGACACTCTGGTCGATGCCAGTAGTCCTGCTTCCACAAGGAATAAGAAACATCGAAGGGAGCGTGTGGACAGCGCCAAAAGTTGAATTAAGGTACTTTGACTTCAGCTACACAATTCATGTCTCTGAAGTTGCATTTCTTAATTCGATCTTGGCCCGTAGTGTAGATGTACCCACTGTGAGTGGAAGGCCATTTTTAGTGTGAAACAGAGGAAGAAGCACTATGGATCCATTCACTAAGGGAACTCCTTTATGGAGGAGTGTTTTCATAAACATTTAGATCCAGGTTCTTCGGAAACTTGCCAGTTTTGCAACAATTTGAATTTTGGCAAGGAAACCTACTTTATTAATAAGAATGGACCCAGGTTTGTATTTTGTATTGAAACCATTTGTTTTCATCACTTTCTCTCATTTCTAGTTAAATCTTTGTCCTTTCTTAAAATAAACTAATTTTTGTTTATTTTAAGTGCTCACAAGCGCTATGTGGTGTACAGGAGCAGTGGTTTAAGGTATGCTGCTCCTTGGGGACAGCGGAGCTGGCATTTCTGCAAGTAGCCAGTGTCAAGGGCTGGCTATCACAGAGGAATGATTCAAAGAGACTCAGGGGCTGGGGTGCATCTATTATTCATTTGCAAGGTGAAGACAGCGCTGGCATAGGCCAGAGGAGAGTGCCTATGAGGTTGACAGGTGGGTGGCATTAGGTGGGCTTATGTTCAGCTAGCCACTGGCAAGAATCCCTCACACCGGAGACAGGGGATTACAAGATGACTGACAACCATCGGTGCCCCAAGAACCATCACAGACATTCTCTTTAATATATACAATGCCTGTAGATTCCCAAGCTAGCAAACATCAGAGTCAGTTTGACAGATCTCATTGGGCAGCACATCCATTACCACAAGCCAACAGGCAATTTCATTTACATTTTAAAATTTATTTTCATGTAGTACCATCAAGCCACCTACTTTTTTTTAGTTACCAGAAGATTTACCCAGCATTGCTTGGGTCCTCAACTCAATAAAGTTTTGTTTTGCTTAACTGAAATCATTGTTCTGCAGTGGAGTGAGGCTCAGGGGTTCAGTATGCAGGCTGCCACGGGGAGAGAGGACTACTTCAGCCTTTTCTCACTGCAGCAGCTTGGGGCCAGGTGAGAAGTGCCTCTCCATGGCCACTGCAGCTCCAACAGGCACAGCCAAGTGAGGGGTGCATGTCCCACCAAGCGGGAGCAGATCCAGGTTTGTCTACCCCCTGTTCTCCCCAGCCAGACTGAGGAACGTAGCAAACTATGCACTTTACCCTCACTCCTTAATGAAGGGGAACAGCCAGCAATGAATGGGAGGGGGCAGCTGCAGCTCTCTCTGACCTCCCTAAAGAACACCTGCAGGATGGGAGGCTGTGAGTTCAGGCAGTCCCAGACCAGGGCGGGGGGAGGGAAGAAGGACAGGGGGAACCCCTTTCACCTGTCTGGTGATTTAGTCTCTTTTCTGTATGGTTTTATGCATCCCCATATGCATCTGGAGGGGAGAGTTTCAGTCTCCTCTCCCCCACACAACCAAACCCTTACCTTGCTTGAAGTTATGCAAAGAGGAAGCTACATAACAAATTTGGTGGTCCTAGCTCTTACCCTTTAGCACCGTGGTCATCGCAACCAGTTGATCGTGAGGTGTTCGGGGCCCTCCCATTTCTCCCCACCCCCAAGAAGCCCCACTACCTACCTTCGTGACAATGGAGGTAGCGCTGGTTTCCTGTGGGATGGACGGAAGTCCCACAGCTGCGCTCCATTTCTGAGGTTTCAGGAAGTGCACTGGCTGCTCCCTCTCCCCCAAATAGCTGACACGGTACCTGAAAGGCCAAGTCTGTGGCATGCCGGGGACTTCCTGTGCGGGGGTGGGGGGGAAGTAGGAGTCCCCAGAGAAGGTGCGCGTGGACGTCCCTCCTCTGTGGGAGAGGGGGGGGCCAGAAGTCCCTGGAGCAGATGCACGCACGGTCTTCCCTCCTCTGAGGTGGGTAGGGGGAAGGGCGTAGGAGTCCCTGGAGGAGGCGTGTGCAGACTTTCCTCCTCTTTTCTGGGGGAGGGGGAAGAAGAGGGGGTACAAGTCCCCAGAGAAGGCACAAGCAGACTTCCCTCCTCTCCAGGGGGGGGAGGGGAGAGGAGGTAGGAGTCCCTAGAAGAGGCGCACGCCAGACGTCCTTCCCCTGGGAGTGGAGAGGGTAGGAGTCCCAGGAAAAGGCACATGCTGGGGACTCCCTTTTCCCTGCCCCGACTAACACCATTTTCCCTGCCCTAGCACCCACCTGCAGCCGGCCACCTGCCCCATCACCCTGTCCCCTAGACCCACCAACACCCTGTCCCCTGCTGCAGCATCCACTGGCACCCTGTCCCCACTAGCACCCTGTTCCCGCCCCAGCACCCTGCCCCCTGCCTCCACTGCCTCCCCGTCGCAGTACCCTGTCCCCAGCACCCACAGGCATCTTGTCCCCCCCCCCCCCCCTGTCCTGAGCACCCACTGGCACCCTGTCTCAGCCCCAGGACCCACTAGCACCCTTCCCCAGTACCATGTCCCCTGCTCCCACCAGCACAGTTGGGGCCACATTAGTGAGGCTTGGAGGGTTTTGGAGGAGTGGCTTTTTGCATTTCACTTGTGTGGCCCCAACTTACTTTTCTGTGAGTCAGTGACCCCTAACTCAAAAGAGGTTCCTCACCCTTCTCGTAAATAAAGACAATTCTGAAACTTTTTGTGTCTGACATAATATTTTATTTAAAAATGAAGCCTGGCCAACAAACCCCCAAATGGGGCCAAGCCCCCATCTGGCCGCATCATCATAACAATCCTGAACAGCGCCCAATCCCAAATCTGAGTCTATCATACACTGGAACCCCCTGTCCTGAGCCTCTCATTCCCAAACTCCAGCACCCCACAACCTCAGTCTTCTGCCACAACACTCCTGCACCATCCACATACCACAAATCTGTGTCCTGAGCCCCTTATACTCCCAACCTCCCTGCCCTGAGCCTCACACACCCCAACCCAAATTCCAGCACCCTCACATCCACAAGCCTGTGTCTTGCTCAGCACCCCAACCCTTCACCTGACCCCAACACTCCCCAGCCTGGAGCCCCGTCCCCGAGCCAGCATCCCCTTCTCTACCTCCTCCTGCATCCAAATTCCCTCCCAGAGCTTGAACCTCTCACCTCTTCCCACACCCAAATCCTTCATTCCCACTCCAGAGCCCACACATCCTGTCTCAACCCTGTGAGGGTACGGCTAGACTACAAGGCTGTGTCTACACTGGCCCCTTCTTCGGAATAGCCATGCTAATTTCGAACTTTGGAATAGGGAAATGCGCGGGGGATTTAAATATCCCCCGCGGGATTTAAATAAACATGGCCGCCGCTTTTTTTCCGGCTTGGGGAAAACCCGGAAAAGAGCGCCCAGACTGACGCGATCCTCCGGAATAAAGCCCTATTCCGGAGGATTTCTTATTCCTACTTTCAATAGGGCTTTATTCCAGAGGATCGCGCCAGTCTGGACGCTCTTTTCTGGCTTTTCCCCAAGCCGGAAAAAAAACAGCGGCCATGTTTATTTAAATCCCGCGGGGGATATTTAAATCCCCCGCGCACTTCCCTATTCCAAAGTTCTAAATTAGCATGGCTATTCCAAAGAAGGGGCCAGTGTAGACTTAGCCCAAGAGTTTTTCTGAGATACCAGAGGTATCCTGGAAAAACTCTTCCGTGTTCAGGAACACATTTGTTCTTTGGCTTTTTTTAGTGGAAGAGCAAACATGCTCTTTCGGCAACCCCTGTATTCCTCGTTCTACGAGGAATAAGGGAGCTTCTGAAAGAAGGGGGTTTTCTGACATTTGGCCCAGTCTAGACAGGGCAAATGTTGGAAAAACCTCTTCCTACAGAAGAATTGAAAAAAAAGCGTCAGTGTAGCCATACCCTGAGAGTGTATTAGGGCTAGATATATGTAGCCAGACACAAAACCCCATCTTGTTTTTCCACGAGCCCCATCTTGTTTCCCCTCCCCCCCAGAGAGCAAGAGAAAGGCAGTCAGCCTTTGATGCCCTGGGAACACAGGTTTGCTGCCTGTCCCTGACTCTACCATAAACAGAAACCAGACAGTAAATGGGCTAGCTGATGACCCGGGGCCTCCCGTCGCCCTGATGGCTAGTACCAGTAATTGACACGCCTGCACTGTCCCAGAGAGGAATCTTCGCCCATCACATACCAGAGGTGCATTTTCCCAGGTGTAAATTATGCTTTGCACCCTTCGTGGGAAACTTGGCATTCAAAGCCATTTTTCCTAATTGGCCACTTGAGCCCAGGAAGAAGCCTACATGACCCAAGGGGTATAAAAGGGGTTCAGCAGCCCACCCTATTTGAGCTCCAATCATCTATACCTGCTGGCAGGTATTGATTGTCTCCCGAGGTCTGTGGGACGCCCAACCTCGCCCTACTTCTTCCCGAGGGATTGAGAGAAAGACGCTGGCCATGCCAAGTCTGGAACGCAGGGGTGAGAATATATACCTGCTATGTGTCTATTTTGCATGCATTTAATAAGAGCTCAGAGAACCAAAAGGGTTTCATGGTACCTGTAAGTAACTTTCTTAGTGTAATTTCTGTCCTGTCCTTTGTAGTGGCTGTGTTATCTGTAACACAGCAGTAGCATTTAACAGCTAAGTTTACCCTGTAACAATAAAATAGTAACTGTTTAAGCTTTAACCTGACTCCTTCAGTTGCTGTAACAGAACCAAGCACAATTTAAAAGAACTTCAGTCGGTCATAAGGGACTCACTGCCCTGACCGTCGGCTGACAATATAGCAAGTGATAGAGAGGAGGAGAACAGAGAGGGCGGGGCTTCAGGGAAAGGTGGGGTCTTGGGGGAAGGATGGGGGTAGATCTTGGCTTGTTCTGGTATTTAAAAAGTGGTCTTGGGCGTAAAAAAGTTGGAGTCCACTGCTTTAGGAGGAGTTCTTGAACAAACAGACAGAGAAACAGATAGATTCACATGCTTGCTCACAGACAAACTCTCTCAGATATATATTAGATAATGCTAAAGCTAAGATTAAGGTAAATTACATCAAGATTAAAAAAACTGAGTAGATTCTTTCTCCTGAATTTTACCATTTTGGCTATATGCTTTAAACATATCCCTTAGCTTACTAACTCTTACAAAGAACACTGGAACATACCTTTAATTGTTATTAATCATCTATCAGTATCTATCAGGATTTATGTACCAAACATTTGTATACAGGCAGTCCCTGAGTTACGCGGATCCGACTTACGTCAGATCCGTAGTTACGAACGGGGATTTCTCGCCCCGGAGAACTAGAGCAGCGGGACGCCTGGTCCCGCCGCCCGCCTTCTCCGGGGCGAGAAAAGCTGCTCCCCATCTCCCTGGTCTGCTGGCAGAGCCAGCAGACCAGGGAGACGGGAGCAAAGCGGCGGAGCACCGGGGGCCGGACCCGCGGCTGCTTCCAGATCAGCTGGAAGCGGCGCGGGTCCAGCCAGATGCTCCGCCGCTCTGTTCAGCGTCTCCCTGGTCTGCAGACCAGGGAGACGCTGAACAAAGCGGGAGCACCCGGGGCCGGACCCGCGCCGCTTCCAGATCAGCTGGAAGCGGCGCGGGTCCGGCCGGGTGCTCCGCCGCTCTGTTCAGCGTCTCCCTGGTCTGCAGACCAGGGAGACGCTGAGCAGAGCGGCGGAGGACCCGGGCCAGACCCGCAGCGCTTTCAGCTGATCTGGAAGCCGCGGGTCCGCCCGGGTCCTCCGTGGCTTTGCTCAGCGTCTCCCTGGTCTGCAGACCAGGGAGACGCTGAGCAAAGCCGCGGAGGACCCGGGCCGGACCGCGGCGCTGATCTGGAAGCGCCACGGTTTGGCCCGGGTCCTCCGCAGCTTTGCTCCACGTCTCCCTGGTCTGCTGGGGGGGGGGGGGGGACGCAGCTAGTGCCCCCCCAGCAGACCAGGGAGACGTGGAGCAAAGCCGGGGGCCTGTGGTAGAGCAGGTGGGGCACTGCCGGTTGGTCCCACAGCACCGCTTCTTGGCGCTACTGGACCAACCCGGCAGCACCCCAGCTGCTCTGCCCCAGGCGTCCTGATTCAGCTGCTGATCAGTTTCAGCAGTGGCTGAATCAGGATGCCTGGGGCAGAGCAGCTAGGGTGCTGCTGGGTTGGTCCAGTAGCTCCGAGGAGCAGCCGCGCTACTGGACCAAGCCAGCAGCACCCGAGCTGCTCTGCCCCAGGCGTCCCAAAGTCAGCCACTGCTGAAACTGACCAGCGGCTGACTACAGGAAGCCCGAGGCAGAGTTGCTTTGCCCTGGGCTTCCTGGAATCAGCTGCTGATCAGTTTCAGCAGCAGCTGACTTGGGGACGCCTGGTGTTCTTATCTTGAATCTGTATGTAAGTGGAACTGGTGTCCAGATTCAGCGGCTGTTGAAACTGATCAGTTTCAGCAGCGGCTGATGCCAGTTCCGACTTACATACAGATTCAACATAAGAACAAACCTACAGTCCCTATCTTGTACGTAACCCGGGGACTGCCTGTATAGCATTACAAATGGTGAAAAACATGGGGGTAGAATCCTGGCTCTACTGAAGTCAATGGCAAAACTTCCACTGACTTCAACAGACCCAAGCTTTCATGCATGGTCCCTGTCCCAGCTCACAGTTGACCTCTGAGCAGCATAATACCATTAATAGTCTGAGCACTCTAGAGAGTGCTCTTGAGTTTAGATTGCAGATTAGAGAGAACAAATGAAAAGATTCCAGGAGGATGAGGAGGCTTATTTTATTTTAATTCTTTTTAGAATTGTTATAGTATTAATTTAGAGGACTGACATGAGAGAAAAAAATCACCACCTATGTAAAGGTCGTGGAAAGTTGAAACATGGGGAGAGTAGGTGGGTTTCAGAATCTGAGTCACAACTTCAAGGTGTAATCTATAGAGCTGTTTTTAGAGTACTGGCAGGAGGAGCCCCACTTGCCCTAGTCTGTCAATTCTGGCTGGGAGGCTCCTTTCAAAATACTGTTGCGACATACTTGATTCAGGAAAACATCCCTATTTCAGGAAAACACTTAGCACATGTTTAACTGTAAATATGTGCTTAGGTCCCATTGTTGACATGCTTCAAGTGCCTACCTGTATAGGTCACCTAAGGAAGAAAGGGACCCCTGTGGCCAAAGACAGACTAACATCTAAAGAAGAAGTGAGTTGTACCCACAAAAGCTCAAGATACCAGCTACATGTTTTGTTAGTCTTTAAATTGCTGCCAGACAATTGGTTGTTTAAGTTTTCTCTAAATATTGCTCAACTGATGGGGAAAAAAAAGTTTCAAATCTGCGGATCTGTTTCCATGGCAATTGGGAGACAGATCAGTCAAATTCTTCAATGCTCTCATAATCCATTACTGCCTGTGGTGAAGTAGGGTGAGGGAGCCAGAATTGCTCTCTGAAACTGCTGATTCATTTTTCCTGAAGAGATTGGTGCTTCACCACGCCTCTCTTGTTTTATAGCTAGGGATCCTTCTGAGCATATTTAGGCTATTGTGTAATTACAATATGAGCATTTACCAGAAACTCTCTCTTGGGTAATTAATAAAACCTTATTTTGAAAGTTTTATTTCTACTAGTATTTCATGAATTAAAGTCTAATGGAACGTCTATGCTTAAAATGCTGCTGCAGCACAGCTGCACCAGGGCAGCTGCACACTATGATACTTCAGCAAAGATTCTACTACACTGACAAGAGAGCTTCAGTATAGTTCAGGGTGGGTAATAATTTCTAATGGGGGGGGCACTCCAAGATTTTGGTAAGTGGTTAAGGGCCCCACTTCTGTGGAGGGAGTGTGGGGTTTGGGATGATGGGTGGGATGTAGAAGGGAGCTTGGGATAGAGAACTGGGATGCAGGAGAGAATGTGGGGTCTGAGAGGGAGTTTGGGTGAAGGAGGGGGTTATGATCTGGGGCACGGGCTTGGGGTGCAGGGTCCAGGAGAGGTTATGGGTGCAGGAGAGGCTTCTGACCTGGGAGATGGGTGTAGGAGGGGGTACAGGATCTGGGAGAGAACTGTGATCTGCAAGGCTCAACAATTTAGGTAATCTACTCACCAAAGGCAAGTAGATTATAGCCCGGCGCTGCAGCGTGATCTGTGCATGCGGAGCATGCTGAACCGCGTGGCTGGCAAGCGGGGCTCGCCACGGCTTGACAAGCCCTGGTGATCTGGGAGAATGGGGGAAAGGAGGTGCAGAAGGTTTGCATGGTGACATGGGGCAGGGGAATGGGGTACAAAGTCAGGGAGGGGGTATGAGTGCAGGAGAGGATTCTGGCCTGGGGGAGGGACCTGAAGGAGGTGGGGAGAGGGAGTACAGAGGGTTTGGGTGGTGGTCTGGGGCAGGTAGTTGGGGGCAGAAAAGGGGTGGGGTCCCAGAGGCAGGCTCTGGTTGGGAGGTGCTTACCTAGGCAGCTCCTTTGCAAGAACCTGATGGACTCCCTCTCTATATGTGTGCACGGTGGGAGGCACTGCTCCATGTGGCTCTGCTCCAGCACAGGGAGAGAGGGAGGAGGAGGCAGCTTCATTTGCTGACCCTGCCTTCAGCAAAATTTCTCAGCTCCTACTGGTTGGAAACTGACCAATGGGAGCTTGGAGATTTTGCTAGAGGGTAGGGACAGCATACCAAGCTGCCCAGCTTGCAGAGCAATTAAGCAGCCTTCCTGCCCAGCTTGAAGAGCAGTTAGCAACCTGCTGTTTAAAGCAGCTGCAGCTGCTGTATAGTAAGGGTGCTAGCAAGGCAGACACAGGCTGGATCTGGCCCGCTAGCTGTCTCTTGCCCACCCCTCCACAAGAGGCTTTAGCTATGCCAATGGAAGAAGCCCTCCCATCAACGTAACTCTGTCTACACCAGGGACTGGGTCAGTATAACTGTATTGCTCAGAGACAGAGCTGTTCCATCCATTGGATGGTCCAAGGTAACCCCCACAATGGTGATTTCGCTCTCTGCTGCGTGCTCTGGGTGCAGGAAACTAAGCACCTGCTCTGGTGGGGTGGGGCACATGACCACTCTTGTGCCTTCACTTTCTTACCCTGTCATTTTCATGAGTAAAAGAACCAAAGCCACTTTTGATGTGTAAAGAGACTGAACTTTCAAATGGCAAATCCAGTCTGACTCACAAGGCAAAGGGATTTTCAGTTTAGACTTAGACTAATACATATTTTATTATAAGCACTGATTCTGTTTGAATTGTCCTAAACTGAAATATACATGTTTCAAGATGGCTTCATTACTTAAATAGTCTTATCTGAGGATTGATTCCATTAGGTTTATGCAGTATAAAGGAAAGTTTTCTGAAGGTAGATGGAGCATGTCCTCTTCAGCCTCAGATCCTGTACATTCAAACATGAAATGTGCCTTACATTATGAATTGTCTCATCTTGTAAATGTTAAATATGGAAAAGACAGAGAAGCTGAATGACTTTGGCATTCATGATGCAAATATAAAGACATTCTTATAGGAGCTATCCCTGCTGCATTAACTGTAGATCAAACTGTTTATTTACTGCATGGTTAGTTTAATGTTGTGCATATTTATATTTGCCTCACATCACCGGGTCTTTGCATTCATGTAGCATTCTCAGGCTCACCCATCCTTTTTCCTTTCTAAACTGTCTTGCCAACAAGCCTGTGCTGCAGTCACCTGTCTTCCTCACTGAGTCTTTCTTCAATAGCTGTCCATTCCACTCCACCAAAGAGAAGGATCACTGCTGATGAACAAAAATTCCCTTCTCTCTCCTGCATATAATGCCAACAGGATGAGCACTATACCCTTATAAGGGTACGTCTACATTGCACCGTTATTTTGAGATAACTAACATTATTTTGAAATAACAATGCGAGCATCTACACAGCCATTCCATTAGTTTGAAATAATTTCAAAATAACAAATGGCTTATTCCAAAATCTGTAAGCCTCATTCTAGGAGGAACAACTCCTATTCCAAAAATAGCTATTTTGAAATTAGGCGCATGGAGATGCTCCACTGCAGCTCTTTTGAAATAGCCCCTCCCCCATGCCTCCTGGAGCTCTAAATTGAGATAGCATGTCTACATTAGGGAAGCCTGCCTCAGACTAATATTGAGGTTTCTCTGTAATGTAGATGTGCTATTTCAGAATAACTATTCCAGAATATCTTATTTCGAAATAAGCCTGCAGTGTAGACGAACCCTAAGAGTCTCCTCATAATTCCATCTCTCCCTTACTCCATGTTATAAAAGAATGAGAATAATCAAGAAGAAAAAGTAGATCGGAGAAAAGATACCTATCCTGACTCTCAGATTCACTACCACCTATAGATCTGAAGTAGGTCTTTGAAAAATAAACACACATCAGGATTTATGTGACTATTGTGGAGAGAAATATTGTGGCAATAGGACTAAGTGATGATGTCAACAGTCTACAGACTCTCAAGTCAGGCTTAAGTAGTTCCAATCTTTTCCCTGAGAAGCCTCAGAAAGTAGTATTTGCTTTCTCATCTGCCCTGAGGGTTCTTTTTCTGTAATGTACTGGAAGATTCTATTGTCATTCATCCTGTTCAATGTGTATGCAGTGCTATTAGGGTAGACCAGGCATGTCCAAAGTCCGGCCCGCGGGCCAATTGCGGCCCGTGTTCCGGTTTAATACGGCCCCACAGGTAATTTGGCAATATCTATCTTTTATGGCCCCCAACGAATCCATATGTATTGAGATGAATACATTGTAAAATCTCAGTTAATGTCAGTTGGTCTAAATCAGTTATAAATATATTTGGACACAACATATATACTTGGTGTTATGTTCCTGTTCATAGTTTTTTAACTTAAAAGTTGACAGACAACCTTTACTACCAATAATATGTAATGTACTTTACCATGTTCCTGACATATATTTCAGCTTCCTGGATTTTTTTTTCATCTGGCCTTCAGATATGAAAGGCAGAGTGATTTAACACCTGTTTAGATTTGTCGTCCATGTGACAATGAAAAGTATGCCGTTTGCAATAAACTTTGCATAAAATAGTTAATTTGCGTTTAATTTTAATGGCTCAAAGAATGTCAGGCAAAATGGTCGGCCCTCATGCATGTTCACTTCATCAAATCTGGCCCTCTTTGAAAAAGAGTTTGGACACCCCTGGGGTAGACAGAAAGAAGGAGTGGGTTGCAATGCCATCAATATGCTGATGACTCTCCACGCTATATCTCTGATGGGATCAAGTGTGTGCAGCTGATTTGCTTTCTAGTGTCTAGTCAAGATTGGGACTTGGAATATGGTTAGCTACCTGAAGCTCAGTTCTGTCAAAATCAAAGGAAGTGACAGAACTGATATGTCATTACACCGAAGATTTTCCAGCTTTTTGTTGTTATGAAGTTGAGTGAGACCCAGTGAGATCCTTGGCTTTTCTGAAGATCCAGATAGTACAGGTGGCCAAGAATGATTTTTCCATCCATTCTTGGCTAAAAAGTTATGAATATGTCTTTTGAATGTGATCTCTCACTCTCCCATGCCTTTGTCACCTCCAGCCTACATTATAGCATTACACTCTACTGGAGTCTAAATCTGATGTAGATGAAATTTTAACAGGCACAGAAAGTGGCTACCCAATTACATAGCAGAAATCCTTGCAAGGAGTTTATGCTCCAAAAACTACACATACTTTCGGTTCACTTCCTGTTGCAATCCAAGATGCAGGTTTTGATCTGTAACTTCCTTCCTGGTTTCAGATTTGTGTATCTCAGAAACTGACTCTCTTTCCATGTTTTAACTGGCAGCTGAGATCAGCCAAGATGTTTGAGCTGACAGGCCCAAAATTTGTTCAACTGGTAACAGCAAGTTTCTCAGCAAGAGGCACTTTAATCTGGAACAAATTTCTTCCTTGCTCTGACACAACCTGAAATTATCTGCATTCAGGGCATGTTGGAAAGCTTATCGGTTACTCAGGAATTTTGCAGGTAGATGGAAGGGTGGAAAGGAGATCATTAATGTAGGTAGGATGGAGGCTGTTTTAGTTTTAACACTGCATCAGGATGAAATATATAGTAAGATGCCTCTTAAATTGTTTATGGAGTTTCCAGATAGGTGCACTGTATATATCTAAACAAACAGCTGTACAATGTGGCTGCTTTGCCATTAAAAGCATTTGCGGAAAAGAGCGTCTAGATTGGCACGGATGCTTTTGTGCGCGATCGGGGCTTTTTTGCGCAAAAAAAATCTGAGCTGTCTACACTGGCCCTTTTGCCCGAACGGGAGCAGCATAGTATTTCCGCAAGAAGCACTGATTTCTTACATGAGATCGTCAGTGTTCTTGCGGAAATTCAAGCGGCCAGTGTAGACAGCTGGCAAGTTTTGCCTGTCTAGACACAGCCTGTGAGCATTTTGCAAAACACAGAGTTCAACTTATGTAATATTATATGTCTGAAAACTAGAGGCCTGTAGCTTACTTAAACATCCACTGCTTTTTGGCAGAAGGGCCTTCACCCACTCCTGGGCTAGAGAGACATGCCGGCTGTTAAAACAGCCGGTGTTTCTCTCTAGGGGGCGGGGCGGGAGAGGGAGGCAGAAGACTTCTCCCACTCTCTCACCCCAGGTCAATCAGAGTGTAGGGGGGAAGCACAAGAAGTCTCTGACTCTGCCCTTCTGCCCACCCCTTCCGGGGTGACCCCCTTTTAAAAATTATTGCTGAACTCGCTCTAGATTTGGTAAAATCTAGGATATTTTAATACACTTCGCTGCTGAAAAAATTAAAATAAATTATTTAACAATAGCCATTGTTTTTCAACATCATAAAATCCCTCCCTCCCCCAATATTCTATACTTCCACTGGTGGCTTTGAAGCAGACACTAACTGATATCCCCAAGAGGGCACCAAGATGGGTTTAATGTATGTCTCTTTACAAACTGCTGTTGTACAAAAACAGGCATGTTAATGATTGCTCTGTTCAGTGTGCAGAACAAAAACCAAAATTGTATGTTAACTAGAAGTAACAAAGGCCCTAATCCTGCAAGTACTTGCACCTTGTTAGGATGAGGCTTACCAGTTAGGGATGTTAATGGCTGATTGGCAAGCCTCACCCTTACTGGTTCCGGTTAACTGGTGGGAGCTGGTGCAGCCCCCCCACCCACCATGGGTAGGGTGCTGCTCCAGCCCTGGCATTCTGCAGGCAGGGGTGCTCCAGGCTGGCTGGAGGAGCCCCCAACCTTTCTGGGCCTGGCCCAGGTACGATGCCGCAGGGGCGCCCCCCCACCCTATTCAGTCGGTTAACCATTAAACGTAATATTTAACCAGTTAAATTAAATGGGATTTTACCTCCTTAACTTTTTTGAGTTGGGGGCCTCTGACCACAGAAAAATCAGCCGGGGGTCGCACACAAGTGAGAAGAGCAGAAAACCCCCCAAAAACCAAGCCTTCCCTGTGGCCCCTGAATGAGAAGAAAGACACTCTGCTCATTCCCCTCACACACAATTGCTTAAGGGGGGGTCCAGCCTAGTAGATTTAGTGTGCTCCAGCGCCATGGGGAGGCAGCGGGGGGAATAGAGCACCAGCGCAGACTCCGCAATGTTTAGGGGGGCCCTGAGCCGTAGGGGCCAAATCCAGGAAAGCTAAGAGCTGCATCCAGCCTCCAGACCTGAGGTTCCTCAACCCTGCTTTAAGGTGCCACCGGACTCCTTGTTGTTAAAATACCTGTATTGTTTTGGGTATTGCATTTTTTTTCTTTTCTGTTTAGGATTAAAAATATAATATAGAGAGTTTTAAAGGTCACATTTATAGATTTAAAGTCAAGTTCAAAAGAAAAAAAATGCTAAAAAATCCTCTCATTTGTAAACAGCCTGTTTTTCTATAGTGGCTCATGCGTTGACCTCCTCAATTTCCTCCATCAGCTTCTTCCCAGAACTTTTCAAATTGAACATTAACTCAAAATATTTTTTAAAAAGATGGACATTACTGCTAGTAGCTTAAGTGGTTCATTTTAAAACTCAGATACAAATAGAACAGAATCTCTCAAATTCTCACTTCTGTGCTCCACAAACAAAACAACTCTCTCACATCACTTCTTCTCATGGATTCAGCAGTAGATGGCCAAAGTGAAGTCTCTCATTACCTAGGGTACATCTCCACTGCACACTTTATTTCACAATAAGCTATTCCGGAATAGTTATTCCAAAATAGTTTATTTCGAAATAGCATGTCTACACCGCAGGGAAGCCTCAAAATTAGTCCAAGTCAGGCTTCCCTAATGTGGCTTCCCTATCTCGATTTAGAGCCCCAGGAGTCACTGGAGAGGAATAACTTTGAATGGCCCTTGTGAGGGGTTATTTCAAAAGAGCAGCAGTGAAGCATCTAGACGTGCCTTATTTCGAAACAGCTATTTTGGAATAGGCATTATTCCTCATAGAATGAAGTTTACATATTTCAGAAACAGCCATCCGTTATTTTGAAATTATTTTGAAAAACGGAATGGTTGTGTAGATGCTCACTTTGTTATTTCGAAATAATGCTAGTTATCTCAAAATAACGGTGCAGTGTAGATGTACCCTTATAAGAGCACAGTGCTCATCCTGTCAGCATTATGTGCAGAAGAGAGAAGGGAATTTTTGTTCATCAGCAGTGATCCTTCTCTTTGGTGGCGTGGAATGGACAACAGGATCTGCTTCCTGCTTCGGGAGGGGGCAGGGCTAGGCCTGCTCGCCTGGATGGCCAGTCAAACTTGGCACGCCAGGGCCCGGAGCATGCCATGCTGCTCCTCCCTGGCTGTGCGGGGGCAGGGAGCCCCTCCCAAAGCGCCCTGCTGCACCTGTCCGGGCTGGAACCAGCGCTGGGCAGCTGGGGCTCTGCCTGCCCCAGCCCTGGAGCCACCGCCTGCAGGGTAAATGGCTGGGCTGGGCAGGGAAGGGAAGAGACTGCCCGTACCTCCTCCCTGCTCCAGTGCTGCTCCTGGGGGCTGCTGGCCTGCCGGCCTGCCAGTGAGTGTGCAGGAGGATGTGGGGGCAAGAGGAGAGATGAAGGATGATGCGGGGGAGAGGGGCAGGATGCACTGAGGGGCATGGGGCAATACAGGGGATCAGGCTGGGGGATCACAGGGCTGAGGGGAGAGAGGCTGGAGCAGCGGGAAGATGTGAGGTGGGATACAGTTTTACTTTGCAGAAGCTGCACTTTCCTTTACTCCCCACTTTTTTGCCTCCCTCCCCAACTAGCTATTTGGCTGCATTCTCACCCTTTCACCTTTTCTGTGTTACTCTCCCAACTCCCTTCTGCCCCCAAACTTCCTCTTATGCCCCCTCCCCACACCTCTCTTGCCACCAAACTCCCTTCTAGACCCTGCCCTTCTCACTCTGTCCTACACCCCACCTCCCACCCAGATCCTGCATCCCTATCCTACTCGCTGGCAGCCCTGTCCCACACATTGAATCTCTCATTTTTGTTCCCACCCTAGAGCCTAAGGGGCTCCACAAAATCCACTAACTCTGGAACCCCAGAAAAATAAATCTGGCCTATTGGAAGCCCTGAACCTCTGTCCTTCCTGTCCCTCCCCCTCATCCCGTGGGGCTGGAGTACCTGAAGAGTGAGGTGTCTCAGTTGGGGGGGGCCACAACAGTGAGTGCTGCGAGTTTTTAGAGGAGTTTTTTTGCTTCTCACTTGTGTGATCTCCAACTGATTTTTCTGTGGGTCAGTGGCCCCCGACCCAAAACAGGTTCCCCACTCCTGCCATAAATAAATAAAACATTGAAACCTTTTGTTTTGAACATAATATTTTACTTTATTTAAAATGAAATTTGAAAAACTAACATGAGCGTTAAAATGCTTCATTTGTTTAATAATTTAAATTAAACTGTTCTCCACAGCTGCAGCACTAGCAAAATGTCTTGGGTATAATAATGTAATTAACGGTGAGTTTCCATGAGCAACTGGTAGTCCGCGGAAAGGTTTGCATTGACTAAGGTGGTCCATGGGGTGCATGTTGGAGAGAGCCCCTCCTCCCCAACCCTGGGAGAGTGGCATGGACCAGGGCAGAAGGGTTAAATCTTGGCACGCCATGTTGCTGACCCTTGAATCTACGTATATCACAAGCTCCACTGAGATAAAAGTTTAATTAAATTCAGTAGGACCAGCCACACTTCAGTATTTGCAGGATTGGTCTTCAGGTGACAGATCATACAACCCTTACTCATGTGAATTGCCCTGCTGAAGTAAATGGGAATGAAATATTCTGAGGCATATTTCAATTCAGAATGCTCCAATAAAGATTACTCATGGGAGTAAGACATTTTAGAATATTAAATAGAAGTTTGCTTCCAAATGTGATGATGCACTGTTGTGGTACAGTAGTAGGTAGAGTAAGCAAACCAAGATAAAAGTTCAAATAATTACTGCAAGGATTTTTGACATAATATATCATACCAAGGCATATTCGTCTATCATTCTGAATATACCACTAAGTGAAATGGTTGAGTCGGAATATAGCCATCTATAGTCAACATATTGTAAGAGCTTTCATTTTACTAGCTATTAGACATACTCACGATGGCTTCACAAATGAAAAAAAATCATTGCAACAGTTCCACAGTATATTGCAAATGATAAAGAAGTACTTTTAATAAGAATTCCTTATTAAATGTTTAACTGCTGCATAAGACACTTCCAAAGGAAAACATAATTTATAATAGAAAATTGAATATCATTTTAACCATGATGACCTTCCAGTATCTACAAATCATTTACATCTTGAGTGGGAAAAAAAGGAAGTCGAAGAAGATTATGTACTAGCAGATTAATTCAATATTGCAATGGTGTCCCAAGTATAAAATGCAGCCGCTGCGCTGTTAAATGTTGGAATACAGTGCTGATAGATCTGTATTATATACTGCCTACACTAGATGTCATGAGCAAGGTGCTTTTAAAACCTAAGATAGATAAGAAATATTAATAATATTCATCTCTATCTTGTTCCAACTATCATCTTATTTAGGAAAACAGCACTGCAACTCTATTCGCATTTTATAACAATTGTATTTATGATAGATACTATTGCTCTATATTTTCTATATTAATATCTTTTGGAACTTGTTAAATAATTGCAGCTATGGTACTTTAATTCCCCCTCTCGTTATTGTCTGACTAACTGCTGTTACCAAGATTTCATTCAAATGCAGAAATACCATCTCAAGATAATCATTGTCACTTAAGCTCTGTGGCAGGATTGTACAAAGAAAAGGGGGCTATTTGGCAAAGTGATGGTGGATCCAGGGTATGTTTCTTCAGAGACACTACTGATGTGGATTAAAATAAGAGCCTCCATGCGTCAATATTGAGAGGCTAGGAAGTCTCAGAGGTGCTGTGTTGTAGGTACAACTCACCCCTAACAGGGCAGAATGGTTGATTTCCACCCCTTTAATCACCACTAAATCCCAGCACAGATGCCTCTTACTCAAGCTGTGTTCCAGAAGGACTTGCTATGTACTCTTCCCCCCAGAATTCCAAGTCATTGCTTCTTGATTTCCCTTCTGAGACCTTAAATTATGCCTTTTCTTCATGTATAGCAGGGGTGGGAAACCTTTTTTAAGTCGGGGGCCACTGATCCACAGAAAAATTAGTCGGGGGCTGCACACAAGTGAGAAAGAAAGAAAAAAACCCTCAATGATTGAATGTGGAGAACATTCTCCACATTCCCCTTGCACACCAGAGCTTAGGGAGGAGGCTCAGGCTAGTAAATTGTGGGCGCTCCAACCCCATGGGGGAATGGTGGGGGAACTGGAGTGCCAGCCTGGGCTCCCCAATGCTGGGGGAGGGGGCCCTTGAACACCAGGGACCAAATCCAGACAGGTGATTATTAAGCCTTTTATGGACTGAGATCACATCCCCAGACTCTGCTCTCTTCTAGAGTCTTTAATTATCAAGTGAGCATATGGAAGAGTTCAAGATTGCTTTCCTAAAAGGCATAAACAGCACAAAGACAACAGATGAAAAATGCTAGCCAGCTGAAGTACAAAATACTCTGAGAAATAGGGGAAAACAATCATCCAGCTATGATGGATATTTGGTAACTGCATAAGTCCATCACTGCCTAAATGTTCAGTCAGAGTACTTTGTGCATGTTCCAAATGTAGTAAAAGGGCCTACGTGATGTACAAATATTAACTGTACAGCAGTTTGGACATATAAAATGCTAGCTGTTAATGGCAAAACACAATTACTTTAAGGATGCAGTGAGTGAAATGAATTAACCATAAATTATAAAAGAATGCTTAAGACTAAAATGCCTGAGGGACAGACACTAGTGGATTTGTAAGTCTAAAGTGAAGTCTGCTTCATCTAGATAGGGAACCAAGGTATTTCACAGATTAGTTTAAAAACTGAACACAATATTGGTGCTGTGTTTAAAGTGTCAATTCCATCACTTTAAATAACAAAGACTTATTATGCCAAGCCATTAGCTGAGCTGACCTTCCCACTCTCCCTCTTGCACAAGTTCTTGCTCTTTTCAAAGAACTAGCTGTTCCTAGATTAAAAGCATCAGAGGGGTAGCCGTGTTAGTCTGACTCTGCAAAAGCGACGAGGAGTCCTGTGGCACCTTATAGACTAACTGAAGTGTAGGAGCATAAGCTTTCGTGGGCAAAGACCCACTTCGTCAGATGCATGTGACGAAGATTAAAAGCATGCTCTTATCTCCCACATCCTCAAATGTTTTATCAGTTGCTGCACCCTCCCTCTCTTCCTAGTATGTCCCCATCTTTCTCCTTTCCTTCACCTCTTAACTCAAGGAACATGCATTTGTAGCTATACTGATCCTCCATCTTGGGCCCTTCAATTCCTTCACTCTATCAAAATTTCTCTTGACCTCTTCCTGACTACATTTAAAGCCCTGGCCTGCATCTGTTTTCCTTGACATTTCTGTCACTTTAGGTACTGTTCAAAACCTTCAGGATCTCTACCAAGCATTTATAAACCTCAACTACCCACCTGGAGAAATAAAAAAGCAAATTGAAAGAGCCAAACGAATACCTAGAAACCATCTACTACAAGACAGACCCAAGAAAACTCACAATAGAACACCACTTGTCATCACCTACAGCTCCCAACTTAAACCTGTCCAACACATTATCAATAAATTACAGCTTATACTGGAACAGGACACTAAACTCCAAGAAGCTCTGGGAGACAGACCCATAGTCTCCTATAGGCAACTACCTAACCTCAAGATGATTCTTACCAAGTACCACACTAATACCAACCCTGGTACTTTCCCTTGCAACAAACCCCGTTGCCAGCTTTGTCCACATATTCACTCTGCTGACACCATTATTGGGCCTAACCAAGTGAGTTATAAGATCAAGAACACATATTGCTGCGCATCCAGAAATATAATCTATGCTATCATGTGCCGAAAGTGTCCGTCTGCTATGTACATTGGACAAACGTCTCAGACACTTCGCCAAAGAATCAATGCCCACAAAACAGACATTAGACAGGATCACAATGAAAAAACAGTTTCTTGCCATTTCAACCAGAAAGGACACTGTCTCAATGACCTAATCACATGCATCCTACTTCAGAAGACATTGAAATCTGCACTTGAAAGGGAATCCTCTGAACTGGCATTCATGCTAAAATTCGACACTCTCCGCAGAGGGCTGAACAAAGACCCCAACTACCTTACCCATTACAAAGATAGCTTCCTCAATTATCACCTCTAATACCATTAACTCACAGACATCTCCCCTTCCCCACCTCTAATATCATTAACTTACAGGCATTTACCTTCCTCCCCCCCCCCCCCACATCCCCCTCTGTTCTGAAATGTGATTTGTACTTTTCATATGTGTTCATTTTTTTAAATTGTATCCTTTGGTATATATGGTTGTGACTATTTTTTTCCACTATTTGATCTGAGGAAGTGGGTCTGGCCCACGAAAGCTCATCATCTAATAAACCATCTTGTTAGTCTTTAAAGTGCTACATAGTCCTGTATTTTGTTTCAAAACCTTTGTGACAGTCCTTTCCTGGTTCTCGTTACATGGATCATTCTTTCAAAATCTCTTTTGTGGTTGTCTTCTCCCAACAGGAGCCACACTGGACTCTAGAGGAAATCTTCAATTAACATCTGTATCTCAATGACTCAGAAATTAACCTCTCCACTACTGACCTGTCTTCTCTTCCTTCATCTAATTCCACATCTCAATCTGTTTCTCTGAGATCTTTTCATGGCAATTATCTAGCCACCAACATGAATTTTAACATAGTCAAAAATGAATCTGAGATTTCCTCTGAACTCCTTTCCCCTGCTCCCTATTTTCTCCTGCTGTTCACAATATTTCTATCCTTCCTGTCCATCAGGCACATAATTTGGCTGTAATTTTTGACTCCTTCCTTCCCTCCAATCCTCTCTTCATTACTGCAGCCCTATCCTTTTCCACTTCCCTGACACATTACCCTCCTCCAATCCAGAGCAAACACAGGTGTTACAATCACCTTCCACTACTCTGATCACATCCGATCTTCACATTTTCTTTGAATCTCCCTCTAGTTTCCCTTTTCCACTCACTATATTATATCGAAGTGACTAAAATTTTCAAGAAGCAGCTAAATGACATTTTCAAGTGACTAAGATCTTGTTTACACTTGAAATATGACAGTAGTACCAGTGCAGCACTTGAGCTGTGTCACTGTATTGCTTCAGTGTAGACATCATAGCAAGGGGAAGGATTCTCCCATTACTGTAGGTAATCCACCTCCCCAAAAGGCACCTCCCCAAAGAATTCTTCCGTCGACCTAATGCTGTCTATACTGGGGGATTAGGTCATCTTAACTGCCTTGCTGAGCTTCCCTGACCATACCTGGGGCATCTGTCAAGGAGGGACAGGCCTTGCCCATAAGGTATTTCTTGGGCAAGCTTTGTCCTTGTGCTCTGTCAAGGTTGGGTGCAGTCTCACTGCACAGTCCATGACCTGTGGCAGTGGAGCTGCACAGTGATCTCCCATCTCTGTGCAGCCAGTAGCCAGAGTTCCCCACTGTCATGCTGGGGCCTCCACATTTATTTGAGAAATAAAATTTGCAGAATTTTGCAGAATTTTAAAAAATTGTGTGCAGAATTTTTATTTTTTGGTGCAGAATGCCCTCAGTAAAACAATTCTGCCTCTCCCTATTTAATCACTCATCTTTTATCACTTTCCTTCATCCCTGATAGTCCAGCCTTGATTGCTGCTCCTCACAAACCATCATTTTATTCTCTTCCAGATCACCATGGAGTTAATCCTCAAAGCTACTCACACATTCCGCCTCTCCAACAAGTATTCCATCACAGGAGACAGGCATATGCACTGTGCAAGTTACAATGTATATAGGTGTACATACATTGTGTTTATAGATTTGTTTGTACATTACAATAGTGCCCAGAATGTGGTAGGCTTTGTAAAGACAGATAGAAAAAAAACTATCCCTCACAGTTTAAAATCTACAGGATAGCCATAGACAAATGCATGCAAACAGTATAGGTTAAAGTCACTTTTTGACGGCTGCTCTCTAATGGCACATACATGCACACTCATCATCACTATTTTTTATGCTAAATACATGGCTAAAAATCTTTGTTAGAGCTAAATTACTGATGCTGCGGTGCCAGGGCATGTCTACCTTGGCAGATTATGGGAATACTGGAAGTATGGGGGACAGTAGATCAGGCACCATGCATGGTGAAATGTATGCATTTTGCTGTGCAAGCTGCAGTCTTGAGAGTATATGCTAACAACTAAACTTACATTTTCATGCTTCATGTGTTTCAGGAGGCGTAGTTCCCGATAGGCTCGTTTGGCAAAGAGTTCAGATTGAAATGGACGGTACAATTTCTTGATGGCCACTTTGATGCCACTTCTTCCATCAATAGCTGAGCTTTAAGAAAACAAGTATAGAGTTTGTGAGTGAGGATTGGAGTGATGCTGGAAGTCCTGACACCCAAGGTACATTGAACAATAAGTTAGAGGACTCCAGGTGTGGGGCTCTGCTCCGCCTTGCCATTGATTTGCTATGTTACAGAGGCAAAGTCACATAACCTATCTGTGCCTTTGTTTATCTTACTGTAAAGTGGGAATAATAACTCCCTAAGCTATAGCTTCAGAACTGGTTGGACACCATGAAAATAGACCATTCTTCCTAGGCAATTCTGATGAGCCACAGTAGAGGTCTATAAAGCAATGTCTGAACAGAGGTCAATCAGCTCTCATACTGTAATAAAGAATGGAACATTCTGATGAAGTCAAAATGCAAAAAAGATAATAGGGAAATGCAGTTTTACTGGATTATGTAACTGTGGAACTCACTGCTACAGGACACCACGGACTGCAAGACTTTAGGGTAGCTAGGAAAGAGCTTGCCTATATCCATGAACGGGACCATGCAAAGTTACACAGAAGGGCTAGAAACTCTCATGCCTCAGGTGATGAACTCAATGCCCTGCCCCCTGGCACTAAGGAAGAGCTTTTCCGGGCAGGATCGCAGAACTGTCCGCTTTGGGCTTTCCTTCCAACTTGCCCTTCGTTGCAATGTGAGCGCGGAGGTACCGGGCGTACGCCTTTCCCTCGCACCGGAGCCGGCCGGGCCGATGTCGGAACTGGCTGCAGTGACTCCGGCACCGCGGGGAGCGGTTCCGGGCCCCGCTGGGGGCGGAGCAGCCACAAAGTTGGAAGGAATTAAAGGGAAAGTGGCCACGCTTCCCCCGCGAGCCAGGGACCCCCCGAGCCGCCTCCCCGAGCCCTTTCTGCAGCGCCAGGGCGGGGCGCCAGGCAGAGAGCAGCCCTCTGCTAGCCCGGGCGCGCAGCGCAGGCAGCTCCCGCCCAGCCCTGTCCTGGCCGGGGCGCCCTGGGCAAGGCGCTGGGAGGGACCCCCTGCTCCCCTGCCTCACTCACCACACAGCGCCGTAGGCTCCGGAGCCCACCGGCTGCAGGTCCCGGTAGCGCTCCCGCACCTCCCACAAGGTTTTCGTGATTTCCTGCCGGTAAAAGCCTTTCTTGGCGGAGGACATGGTGACTCGGCCCCCTGTCGGCGCCTTCCAACAAAGAGCCCCGAGGCGGAGAGAGGGGCTGCGGCGGCGGGGCTGGTGCGAGGGGCTGGGCTTGGAAGCGCTCCCGGGGTGTGTGTGTACGTGTGGGACCCTCTCTCAGCGGGGATTGAATGTGGCTCCGGCTTTCTCTTTCCCCGCCTCTCCTCTCCCCTCCCCACCTCCACGCCTGCCCTCTCGGAGGAGGAGGAGGAGGTCCTGTGGGAGTCACACTGAATTCCCCCCTCCCCCTCCGCATCTGGGGCTGCCTGCTTTGTCACAGACACATAACTTTCCTGCCTGCGGTTGCTGCCTGATGGCGAGGCTGGGAGGGTCTCAGCCCCTGGGCTAGGGAGGATCTGCTCGCTCTTCTCAAACCAACTCGAGATCACGTGGTGAGATGTCGCCCCGCACCCCGAAAGGCCCCCCATTTCTAGCCTGTTTCAAGGAAGCCTGTTGTATTTGAAAGCAGCTTTCTAGCTAGGTGTGATCTCTGAGTTCTCTGAAAAAGGGAGGGTCTAGCTGAATGGCACACGCTCTTATTTACAGAGAGTGTGTTGGGACATGCAAGCAACAAGACAAAAGAAAGCAAGGTTTGCACGCTGCATTACAGACAAGACCCCGGTGAAGAGGGGTTACTTATATGAGGCCCCAGAGCCAATGCTGCAAACTGGTACCTACCCACTAATCCAGTTAGTTGCCTATATGGAGCCTAGATGTTTGTCCCAGTGAACAGTTTGATAAACATTACACTGACACAAGTAATCAAAAGCAGCATGGTTTTGCAGTAAAATTTGGTATATATTTTAGTTCCATGGCTTTTGTAAATGTTTTTTGTCTCAAAAAAATAAAATACACTTAAAAGGCAACGTCTTGTATGCACATGAAAGAACCCAAGGGTGGCTACTTCCATCTCTTTTTATCTTTGTCAGAGCTACTATGGTCGATTAAGGGGATGAAGGAACATTTGAGCAGTGGAGAGTTATTGTTAATTTATTCCAGTGGCATCTAAAGTCTCCCACCAACTGGACTGGGGCCCAGTTGTGCTAAGCACTGTGTGGACACAGAATGAGGGTACATCTACACTGTGGAGTTTTTCTGGAAAAATGGGAGTTTTTCTGGAAACACTACACTTACATCCATGCTGCTATTGCATTCTTTCGACAGAAAGTCAAAGGAATGGAGGGTTTTTTCTGTCAGCGGTATACTTTTTTCTACAAGAAGCCTTTTTTCGAAGAAGCTTTTTCCAAAAAAGGTGTGTGTGGTCACGGAAGAATGTTTTTTTGAAAGAAGAGGCCTGCAGGAAAAAGCACAGGTGCCCTGGTGGCCACTCCATCCACAGTAATCACAACTGAAATGCGAGATAGCGTTCAATTAAAGTGGATGCTATCTTTCGAAAAAGCAGATAACTTTTTCATTGCACTTTTGCTCAGTAGACACTCTTTTGAAAAAAGTTTTTCTGGAAGATCTCTTCTGGAAAAGCTTCTTCAGAAAGAAGCTTGCAGTCTGGACATAGCCTGAGAAACATATCCTGCACCAAAGTGAATAACTGAAAAAGTTTGTGTAGATAAACAGATTTAAACAAAAATTAGTGGATCATACAGTGAAAAGGTGTAACTGTCATTAACATTTTTTTCTATTTTTGCTGTCACATAACATGCCATTCTCTACTTCTCCCCAAACCTCTGGCCCAATTGTCAGAGTAAAACTCGTTCACAGTTTCCCATTTCCCTATTATCCTGTCTATATCCCTCCTTCACATCAGCAGACCAGGGAGATGAGGAGCAAAGCCACGGAGGACGCGGGCGGTGGGACAGCAGCGCGTCTGGGCGGTCCCGCCACCCACGTCCTCTGCAGCAAGAAAAGCCGCTCCGTGTCTCCCTGGTCTGCTGGGGGTCCCCCCCCCCAGCAGACCAGGGAGACGCGGAGCAAAGCCGCAGAGGACGCGGGCGGCGGGACCACGGAGCATCTTGGCGGTCCCGCCACCAACGTCTCCCTGGTCTGCTGGAGGGGGCGCCGCTAGTGCACCCCTCCCCCCCAGCAGACCAGGCTTTTCTCGCCGCTGGTCAGTTTCAACAGCGGCTGAATCTGGACGCCTGGGACAGAGCAGCTGGGGCGCTGCCGGGTTGGTCCCACAGCGCCGAGGTGCGGCACTACTGGACCAACCCAGTAGCACTCCAGCTGCTCTGCCCCAGCCGTGTCCAATTCAGCCGCTGCTGGTCAGTTTCAACAGCGGCTGAATCTGGACACCTGGGACAGAGCAGCTGGGGTGCTGCCAGGTTGGTCCCCGCAGCGCCGCACCTCGGCGCTGCGGGGACCAACCTGGCAGTACCCCAGCTGCTCTACCCCAGGTGTCCCCAAGTCAGCTGCTGCTGAAACTGATCAGCGGCTGATTCCAGGAAGCCCGGGGCAGAGCAGCTCTGCCTCGGGCTTCCTGTAGTCAGCCGCTGGTCAGTTTCAGCAGCAGCTGAATCGGGGACACCTGGGGTACAATATGTACCAGTTCCGACTTACATACAAATTCAACTTAAGAACAAACCTACAGTCCCTATCTTGTACGTAACCCGGGGACTGCCTATATTGTTGCATCAAGTAAGTGCTTACAGTCAAGCTGGTTCTGCAGTATAACTACATACTACACAGTGAAAGTGAACAACTTTGGTACATAACTCTTAATATGTAAGTGGAGCCTTAGACCTTAGTTCCTCCAGTGCCACAGACACATCAAGCTGTTTAATTCCTCTGCTGTATTTCTTCTGAGGTAATGCCAACGTATGCTACATCCTCTGTCTCTGTCTTGCAAGTGCTTCCTTGATTTTTCTCATGTTCTATTTCTTTACTCAGGTAACCAATTCAGTGCTTGCTTAGCATGTCTCTTCTTATGTTCTTAAGTTATGTTCTCCCATTTTACCACATCATGTGTCTTCTTTCTTTGCTGATATGTTCTAGCATGTCCTGCTCTGTAAGCTCTCTCTCATTTGTTATTTTGTCTGCTCATGAAATGTGTAGTGTCTTCCTTAGCCATTTGTGTTGGGCAGCTTTCAGTTTCAGTTTCTTTTAGCAACTCTCATTGGCAAAGTCTCTGCTCTCCACAGTAGCATGCTCAGTATAATTGTATGATATAATCTGATCCTTAGTTTGGAGTAGAGATCTCTATCAGAATGGTTATGGGTCATATTTCCAAAAGTGGTGTTTCTTTTCCTAATCTTGTAATATCATCTTCATCACAGCCTCCTTTAAATGTCATCACACATTCCTCACATAGCTGAACTCTTTCAACTTTTCAATTTCTTTTCCATCAGTGTACATCTTTGAATCTGTTGTTCAGTTTCCTACCTTCATAATCTTGGTTTTCTATGCATTTACTTTCAATCCAATTTTTTTATGCTTCCTGTTCTACCTCTGATGTAAGGGTAATCCTTCAGTTCCCCATCATGCTTAATAAAGCAATGTCATCAGCAAAGTTAAGATAATGTAATTCATCTCTGCTAACCCATTTTACAGAATCCATGATACCTTTTGTTGCTTGCTTCATCACCCAATCTATTACTAATGCAAAGAGGTTTGGTGATAAAACATACCCTTGTTAGACACCACTCACAATATTGAAACATGTAGGCCTGTATCTCCTCTTAATTTAGGTCTCCTTCCAGCATATAATGTTGATAAGCTTGTTGGTATCACATAATTTCTAGCAATATTCCCCAGGGTTCTCTGTGGACTCTATTAAATGCTTTCTTTAAACTAGAGAGAGTTAATTAAAATGGAGTATTAGTTGCCAACCAGTAGCTTTTTCAATGATCTGTTAAAGAGTGAGTATCAATTCACAGCAGGAACTATCTGGATGGAATCCAGACTTGTAATATTTCATTCACTGCCACCTTCATCCTATTCAGCATAAAGGTAGCCAATTATTTCCTGGGATTGTTAGCCGTACAATTCCTCTTCAGCTTGTGCACTGAATAAGATCAGACTTTTTGGCAGTGCCACAGTGGTACCATATTTCCAGTTTTGTTGCACCTGTTACCTTAACTTGTCTATATTTCATTACAGAGTTTTGTTAGCTGTTCAGTCAGAATTTTCCCTCCAGACTTTATTAGTGCTGATTGAATTCTGTCAACCCCAGAATCTCTCCCGTTTAAGAACTTTGGTGACTGCAATGCTGTTATTTCATTAGATGTTATTTGTCCCCCTTCTATTTCTAGCTTACCCATGGAATTTCTCACCAAGCTTTGTGATCATTGACTTTGGTCAGGTTAGTATAGAATGATTGCCTTGTTCTTTATGCATTTTCAACAGGTTCATGAGAATCCCTGCTGGGCACCACCTGTGACAGTCTGGTTCTTCCTGATATGTATTTGACTATTCTATGGAGCTGCTTGAAATCTCCCTTGTGCTCTTTCTTCTGCCTCTGCAGCCTTCTCCTGAACCCAGGTTCTTCTATTTTGCCTGCATTTCTTCTTTATTCTCTTGTGTTGGAAAAGACTGATGTCTATCATTGATTAGGGTATTTGTGCTACAGACATTTAAGAGCCATTTGCCATTATTAGTTAGTTAGTTAATATACATTCCATCACTGCCTATGATTCCTTCCCAGCCAGTAGAGTTACTGCCAACTGTGCACTGAAGTTGCCTATCATCAGCTTGATATCATGATTAGGCACATCATCCGATACTTGCTGCACCTGCTCCCAGAATGCATTATTTTCACTGCCAACTGCTGAGTTGTCAGTGCATATACTTGGATTATTATACACTTGACATGCTTTGTTTGCTGCTCTTACTAGTCTGTCTTCCCCAAGCCACAGGTTCTTCATTGTGAGGTTACCCAGGGTAATTCCTATATCACATTTGTATGTTCCTCTTCCTAAGACCATAGCACGATCAGGCTCTATCTTGCCACTCCCTGCCTATCTTGTGTCATTGATGCCAGGTATATTCAGATGGTATTTTTTCATTTATCTTGTAACTTGTACCAGCGTTCCCATATTATACAAAATAGGTATGTTGCATGGGCTGACTCTTGTTACCAATGTGGCCATCTGGCTTTAATGTCTCCAGAACTCACTTTCCTTTCTGCTTTCACCAAAACCTGTCATAATTGAGTGCAGGTGCAGCTCAAAACCCACTGCCCTCAAGTTTTGGTTTGGTTGAATTGTTTCTGTTGCAGTAAAGTTTTTACCTGTATGGGTTGCAAAACTTGTGAGTGCAAAGCTAAGGGAAAATCCCCAATCCTGATCATTTTCACTGGGAAGTCCATTGTTGTGATGCATCTGCTGCACCATGTGGTTGTTGGCATATGTAAAAACTAATAGGGGCCTGGGATAGTGGTAAAGGGGCATTACCCTTAAACATATTTTTTCTCTCTCTTTCTGCACTCTGGAAAGATAGATTAGGGTCTGGCCCAAGCAGATATTATACTTTCTATTGTATAAATATGCTTTGTCCCTTCATTTTTGCAGCCTAGAAAAACAGATAAGTATGCAGTTGCTCTTCTTTGTTGTGTCTTCTACTTACCCTCACTGGCTCTGTATAAGATATTTTTAGGGTTACTTTTCTTGTAATCTCTGTAACCTGTTGATTTGGAAAGTTTGTAGTGTAGAAAAGTGTTGATTTAATTAGAAATTTTGTAAATAGTAATTAGGGGCAGGTATAGTTGTATTCATCACCTGCTTATTAATATTCATTGTGTAGAGGTTAATATTACTAATACAATTTTAGGGAAAGTAGTGATAGACGTGTGAATTAACATATTAAAATAGATAAAAGGGTGTAATTGGTGCCAAATTGTTTCCACTCGAACATTGTGTTGACTGTCTGAGGTAAACGTGTGTGGGCAATAAAGCAGTTCTGTTTACCCCATCTGCTCCTGGGGTGCCTGTTTCTTCTCTAACCGGGGTCTTTGCAAAGGCAGCTGAGCCTAGAATACGAAAGTGGGGAGCAAGACCTGGCCTGAGAACATTGGAGACTTATTGGAGAATGGGTCTGTGATAAGGGACTTCAGGTGAGAGGCTTGGTAGGTCTCTAGTATGGGACATGTTGGCACTCTGGTGTAAGTTAAGGACAAAAGAAAAATCTTAACTATGAATTTCTGTATCAGTCTTCTCTTTAATGTACGTACAAGGGGTTTACACTGCACCCTCACTGATCCAGCTTTGTTTTATATAATATGTTATCTAACCTGTAACTGGGTTTGACTCTTTGAAGTGTTTTGGGATTAAAAAGTAAAAAATAGCGCAGAGGGGAAGAAATTAAGTTATAGACAAGAAAAGGCTTATTTTCAATGTAGGTTTAAAATGAGACACCCACTTTAATTTTGTTCCTAGTTACCGCTGTGAAAATCATGAATCCACTGCAGTTATTGGTGTTATGTTGGAGTGACCTATCCCTGAGGAATCAATGAACAGACCCACACAATAGCTGTATTAGGTGGCAGATGCTGCAAAGGTGAAGGCACTTGCACCAACCCTGGCACGACTGTGTGGAAGGATAATGAGGATAGCAAGCACCACTGCTGTGTGGGGACAATTCTTCATTGCCATTTGAGGGGTTGTTATGCCACTTCCCCTTCTTGCTGCTAGGCTGCACTAGCTTGCATGGGTTTTTTGGCCTCCTGTTTGCCAAAGTAGATGTGTTTGGTTTGACTGTGTGGAGGGGTGAAATGAACCAGCAGCAAGAGAATATTGCACTTGCCAGAAACTCAGATCAAAGGCTGACTATTTCCAGTAGAAACTTTCCAAGTTAGAGCAAGGAAAGCAAAAGTGAACTTTGTCACCTTTGCACGCCTACTCCACTGGATTGTGCTTGCTGCTGTTCAGCCTCATTCCAGGAGCACAACCCAAATTACAACATTTTTAAATAATACTAAAAACGTCTCAACCTATACTTGACATATATACAGGTTGAACCTCTCTAGTCTGGGATCCTTGGGATCTGACCGGTGCCGAACCAGAGAATTTGCCGAACCATGGGGCAGTCAATATTGTCTAGCAGCATTACCAACACTTTCACTGCTTACTAGGCAATTAAGACAGGAGTAAATTAGAGCTAAATAACAGCACAGAACACTGAGAGCCAGACCAGGTGGCTATAAAGAAACTTTATGGGACTGTGGGAAATGTGGTCATACCCATGATAAGTGGACAGCTGGCTAACTAAAATCATGCTGGGCTATGGCTGTTACCAGGAGCGGTCCGAGGCCGGCTGTAGCAGCTGGCGCCCCAGGCTGTGATGTAATCACGGGGCACCCGTGCTGCCGCCGGTCTAGGCGACCGCCTAGTCTGCCTAGGCTCACGGGCTGCCCCTGGATGTTACTGGACCAGAGAGTGTTGAACTAGAGAGGTTCAACCTGTACTGTCTTTCAGTGCAAGAAGCCTGGTGCACATTTGCAGGACAATGTGCCTATAGCAGCTTAGAACAATTTCAGTGCAGGTATATAGAGATAAAGCACCTTGACAGTACTACTTTAATAGAGCTGTGATATCTGAACTTTGCCTGTCGTACCCCTCCCTTACCAGGAATGGCATCTGTCTGTGCCCCACCCACTTTCAGCACTGCACAGTTGGCTCAGCAGAGGAACTTGAGCTGAAGGTGGGGCCTGAGTTTGGCTGGGACAGAGTGCGGCTGGGGAAGGAGATGGGCTGGGTAGGGACAGCTGTAACTGGGGCTGGAGCTGGGTTCGGGGGTTGGAGAGCACTCCCTCCTCACCTTTGTGAGGCCTGGCCTGCCTCCCACTGAGGGCCCCTGAATATTCCTCTGCAGCCCACTAGGGCGCACTCTACAGTTTGGGGACCACTGCAGGAAGGCCTGTGTAAAGCACAAACACCTACTTTTGAAAATGGTCTTCATTTTCTCTGTGGGGATGTAAATTCTTTTCCTTTGGGAGGTGGTAAAATCTTTGTGGCATCTGACTTCACCCCTGAGCAGTGTTGCTGAGGTTAAAAATTCAGGATTGCTGTCACTGGCATTCTGTTTGTGGCTTACCTTGAAATGGGCTCTCACACCCCACCTGTGGACAAGCTGATTGTTCCGTTTGCCTCTTTGATAGTTGCCATGGGTCTGTTCCTCTTCATGTGTAAATAGCAAGTTTGGAAAAACAGCCCCACCTGTCTTCATCTGATGACTGAGATGTCAGATGTAGTAGAAAAACAGGCCTTCCACATTTATTTTTGGAGACATGTCGTAAATTCATTTGCAGCCACACCAGAACAGCTCTGACATCCTTTCACAACATAGATGTTTTTCCATGGACATTTTCTATTGATCGCTGACCTGCTTGACTCACCATAGTAACAAACATGGAAACTATAGACCCTTCTGACATTTGGTAGACAGGGTAGTACAATGTGCGTGTATAGTGTTAGATTAAGTGTACAGAACTGTTGTTTTTTGTAAAGCCAGGACTCCTGTAGGATTGCTTTCTAAAATTAATTACTACAGAGGATGGTATAGCTTTAAGGGGATGAGTTGGCCACAGTGAAACCTGAGATAGGCTAGGCCCATCATTGCGTGGCAAGAGTAAGTTTACTTCTATTCAATTTTCAGTCGTTCTATTATATACAACAAGCATATCTAGAACAAATGTAATGCTTGTGCCTTGATTGTATAGAGAATGTGGTCACCACCACTGTACATCTTTTTCCCATTTGAGGCTTCAGCAAAATAATGTCACTGGAAACTTGGTTTTGTTTTGTTATTCAGGGATGGGAGGAAGGGAGGAAAGAGAGAGCGTGAGAGATGTGTTTGACTTGACAGTATGGGGTAAACTGAACCAGCAACAGGACAACATTGCACTTGTCAGAAACTCGGAGGAAAGGCTGCTTATTTCCAGTAGAGACCTTTCCAAAACCCCTAAGGCTAATTCTTGCTCTTCACTCCTTTCATCTAAGTTATTAGAGGGAACATGATAGCAGTTTTCAAGTATTTAAAAGGGTGTTACAAGGAGGAGGGAGAAAAATTGTTCTCTTTGGCTTCTGATGATGGAACAAGAAGCAATGGGAATAAATTGCAGCAAGGGAGGTTTAGGTTGGACATTAGGAAAAACTTCCTGTCAGGATGGTTAAGCACTGTAATAAATTGTCTAGGGAAGTTGTAGAATCTCCATCACTGGAGATATTTAAGAGCAGGTTGGATGGACATCTATCGGGCATGATCTAGACCCGGAGTGGGGAACCTAAGGCCTGGGGGCCAAATGCGACTCCCCAGCTTGACTGGATCTGGCCCCCGAGGCTCAGGGCTTCCCCCCGCACTGGAGAGCCTGAACTGGTGCTCCAACCTCTCGCCATCCCTCCATGGGGCTGGAGCACATGAAATCTACTAGCTTGGGCCTCCCAAAGCTCTAGAATGAGAGGGGAATGTCTTTCTTCTTAGTTGGGGGCTACGTCAGTGAAGATGCTGTTTGAGTGTTTTTGCTTCTCACTTGTATGCGGCCCTCAATTGATTTTTCTGTGGGTCAGTGGCCTCTGACCCAAAAAAGAGTTCCCCGCCCCGATCTAGACAGCACTTGGTCCTGTCATGAGGGCAGGGGACTGGACTTTATGATCTCTCGAGGTCCCTTTCAGTTCTAGTGTTCTATGATGCTAACAGTATCGGCATGGGCTTCTAGTTAATGGAAATATATCAGTGGGACTAATGCTACTGCTATGGCCTAGCCAAGTCCCAAGCCCGTGTGGGGGAAGGGTGTGATCAGCCACTGGCACTGATGCAAATGATTAAATAATGTATTACAGTAGTTGTAGCTGTCAGGGAATCAGATCCCCATGACCCTAGGTGTTGTGCTAATGTGAAGTAAAAAAACAAACAAACCCTACCCCTAGAATTTATGATCTTGGGGCATGTCTACACAGCAGTTGGAGGTGCGTGCGTAGACATAAGCTACATCTAGACTGCAAGTGCTTCTCTGGGATACCAGAGGTATCCTGGAAAAGCAATGCCATGTCCAAGGAACACATGGATGCGTTCTTTTGCCATCTCTGTAAATTTTGGTTTATGAGGAAGAAGGGATGGCTCAAAAGAGCAGGTTTTTCTTAAATTTGGCACCATGTAGATGCACCAATTTTGGAAAAGCCTCTTCCAAAAGAAAAGCGGAAAAAGATACGCAGTTTGCAATATGCATACCTTTTTCTGACTTTTCTTTGAAGTTTAGATGTAGACATACCCAAGCTAGCTTTGATTTAGCTAGCATGACTATCATAGTAATGGAGCAGGCTATAAAAGCCTTGGGAACTTATTTGGCTGCTGGCCTGCATTGAAGCCTGTACTGCTGTGGCCTCATTGCTGCTGGTGTGGCCTCACAGCAGTTCCAGGCCTCAGGGCAGAAAAGTCACATACAAATGTACCGCCTGACATCTGGACGGTTTTGCACCTGCACTGGCTGATGCCCTGCTGGTTACTTTGCTGGGTGCCTTTTCCTGACACAGATGAGGCTTCTGCATGCCCAACCAATAAGGTTGCCATCTGTGTAATTACTAATATGCAAAGACCCTTACCCTGCCCCTCTCTCATCTGTTCCCTGAGGCCACACCCCTGTACTACCTCTTATCTGAGGCCTTGCCCTTCATTCACTTCATCCCCACTCCCTCTGTTACTTACTCTCCCCCACAAGCACCAGGTTGGGATGTGGGGGTTGGCTGGGGTATGGGAGGAAGTTCAGGAGGTGGGCTCTGGGAGGGAGCTTCATTGTGGAGGGGGAACAGGAGTGGGTTGGTCTACGGGGGGAAGCTTGGGTGTAGGATGCAGGTTTGGGGTGCAGGGAGTTGGTGCTAACCTTCTGTGGCTTCCAAAAGGGACCAGCACACCCTGGCAGCAGCGTCTAAGCAGAGAGCCCAGGAAGTCCCCTGTATGCCACTGTCACATGCACTGCCCCCTGCAGTTCCCATTTGCTGCAGTTTCTGGCCAGTGGGAGCTGCAAAATCAGCCTGCTGCTTCCAGCCTTTTAAAATATGCAAGCCCCTGGGCAGCTGCCCCCTTCGCTCGCCCTCCCCCAGTGGACCTGAGTCTCAATCTACACATACCATAATCGCAACTCCAATTGCAAAATAGACATACCAGTGGTTGTATAATGACAAGGCTCAACAAGTAGATCAAAAAACCTTTGCTGAAGACATAGAAGGCTGTAACCATGAAATAAGGTTTGCATGGTAAGTACAAGTCACAGGTAGGTTGCATCTAGACTGGCCGCTGTCTACACGGGCCGCTTGAATTTCCGCAAGAAAACTGGCTTCCTACTGTCTGAAATCAGTGCTTCTTGCGGAAATGCTATGCTGCTCCTGTTCGGGCAAAAGCCCTCTTGCGCAAATGCTTTTGCGCAAGAGAGCCAGTGTAGACAACGCGGTATTGTTTTGTGCAAAAAAGCCCCGATAGCGAAAATGGCGATCTTGCGCAAAACCGTGTCTAGATTGGCATGGATGCTTTTCCGCAAAAAGTGCTTTTGCGGAAAAGCGTCCGTGCCAATCTAGACGCTCTTTTCCGCAACTGCTTTTAACGGAAAACTTTTCTGTTAAAAGCATTTGCGGAAAATCATGCCAGTCTAGACGTAGCCATGCTGTTTCAAAGACTCTTAAACACAGTCCACAATCAAGTCTGTCAATAGTAAGGTGGGGCATTTCCAATTCTAAAGAGTAGTTCACATATATAGTTTAATACACAGAACCACCTTCTCAATGCCTTTTCCAGAAAAGGAAGGTTTGCAAACGAGTGATAGATGGCAAGGGTGTTACAGTCAAGAAATGATTTTATTTTAAAAGGGCCAGACCACAGCCTGTTGGAAGATTGCCAGCACAGTGAAGGCTCAAGAGTAGATGGGGACATGGGTAAGTACAGCTTTTATATGCTCCCCACCATACTGCTGATACTTTAGCCGGCATCCTCTTGTCCGATGGGCAAGCTGTGGCAGAGCAAGGCTCATTCCTGGTTCTGGATAGAAGCAGGGAGATTAACTCTGCTTTTCCTGCAGTGGAAATGTATAGATCTATACATTCCGATCAAGACTCAGTAGCCTTCCCCTTTCGAAAGAACCACATCTAGACTGCGATTTTACTTTTGAAAAAGCACCATGACGCGATTATGCAAATGAAGCGCAGGAAATTCAAATCCCGGCTTCATTTGCAATTTCGAAGTGCCTAATTTACATCCCTCTGTCGAAAGAGGGATGTAGTCTAGACACACCCTTGGAGAGGTGCTAAATCGGTACATTTCCCAGCCATACCCACTCCTGGGATACCTGTATCCACTTTGCATGCTGACCTGACAACTCTGGAAGAGAGAGAGAGAGCCAGAGAGTATGGGGTGCTTGCAGGTGTTTTACCCTACTACTCCCTCAATCAAGGCAAGGGGCAGCATAAGTTCTGCCAGTGGAAATGAGGTAATTGAAACTCAGTAGGACAAGCAAACCCCTCCCAGCCCAGCTGCTTATATGATAGATTAAGTATAGTTCCAGTGAGAACAAAGTAAAGATGCACATGATTCTTACTGTCTACTTAGTTATGTGCTTTTAATAATGAGATTTTGTAACACTGCCTGTACAGTTCTATTACCCATATTCTTACATTTTGAGATAAAAACAGTTCACAAAATAAAATAAGGCTATGTCTTTCTGCATTGTTAAAGGGTATTTCCTAAGTGAGAAATGATTTGTTTCTTAAAACAGCTTCCTCTCCCCCCACCCCCTTTAATTAGCCTTGTTCATAATTCTCCTTCAATTCTGCTTTTTCAAAAGGCATGCTTTTTTTTTTTTTAATTCAGTAGAACTTTGTTTGCTTGCAGGAAATAAGAATTATTTCAATCAATATTTCTCCTTATTTTAAAAAATGAAACAAAAGTCTCTTTTTCCGCTGAAAAATCCTTTTTGAGCTTTTCTCTTCACTGTTGTCTCCACACCCTTCCATGCCTGAACTGCTGCCCAGTGTTCTGTTTTTGCTATAATTGTGACCTCTTGGTTTTGTTATGTTTGGCTTTGTTATGTAAAGCATTGAGTACATTTTTTGTCACAAAATAAATAATTATTTCAACACTAAGTAGAAAGATATAAACATCAGTCAGCTGAATTCTTTTTATTAGTTTGATTTTACAAATCATTGGTTTGGATATTACAGTGAGAACTTATAGCTGGCCTACAGCTGTTATCTATTGTTTTATTGGTGGGAAGGGCAAAGGAAATGAAGCCGGCAGGGCTGTGTGTTAACTGTCAAGCCTAATAAACACACTTGTCTGTAAAAGCTCTCACATATCTACACTTCTCTCTTCCTTCAAATCCTGCCTTAGGACCCCGCCTAACAAACTGCTAAATGAGGGTATGTCTTTATTATGAAAGTAGGTTGAATTGAGGTCAACTTTTAGCATTCGATTTAATAAAGTCGAAGATGCATGTCCCCCACTGAGTACATTCGGTCGACAGAGTGCATCCCCATTGCCATGGCTACAATCGACTCTCACAGAGGTGCACTGTGGGTAGTCATCGCACAGTTCCTGCTGCCCATTTGAACTGTGGGTTAGGCTTCTGTTTGATGGGACAAAAACATTGTCATGAATGGTTCTGGATACATGTCGTCAGCCTCCTCTTTTCTGTCCTCTCTCACTCTCTCTTTGCACCTTTTTCCCCCTGGTTATCTGTGCAGATGCCACAGCACAGTAAGGATGGATGCCACTCAGCGGTATGCTCCTATGGCAAGAATTGCAAACACCTCACCCATTATCCTGAAATTTGTCTAGGGCCTACCCAGGAGCTGTGTGCATGAGGAAGAATGTTAGAAGGACACACACAGACATGCAGGAACCCACTGAATGTGTTGATTGGCAGATGCTGGCAGCAGTCGGGCATGTTGACACAGTGGAACACCGATTCTGGTCCCAAAAAGCTAGCACAAATTGGTGGGACGACGTAGTTATGCAACTGTGGGACAATGATCAGTAGCTAAGAACTTCACATGCATAAGATCACTTTCATGGAACTTTGTGAACTGCTTTCTCCGTCCCTAAGGTGCAGCAATACCAGAATGAGACCTGCTCTGACAGTTGAGAAGCAAGTGATGATAGTCCTATAGAAGCTTGTAATGCCAGACAGCTATTGGTCAGTCAGAAATCAAGTTGGAGTAGGTAAAACTCCCATGGCAGCTACTGTGATCTACCATGGTGGCTGCTGTGATTGCCCAGGAGAGTGCAGGGCAATCAGTACCCTTCTGCTAGGAATGATAGTGACTCTGGTAAATGTGAGAACATACTGGTTGCGCCTTTGCCATGACGGGGTTCCCTAACCGTGGTGGGGCGATAGATGGATGCATATACCTATCTTGGCACCAGACCACCTTGCCAAAGAGTACTGTACATAAACTTCAAGGAGTACTTCTCAATGGTGTTGCAAGTGCTGATGGATCACAAGGGCCATTTCATTGACATCAACGTGGGATGCTCGGGAAAGGTGCATGACGTGTTCATCTTTAGGAACTCAAGTCTTTACAGAAAGCTCCAAGTTGAAACTTGAAAATTACAATTGGAGATGTTGAAATGCCAATAGTTATCCTTGGAGATGCAGCCTACCCCTTGCTCCCATGGCTCATGAAGCTGTATACAAGCAGCCTAGATAGCAGTAAGTAGCAGTTTATAGGCTAAGGAAGTGCAAAAATGATGGCAGAATTTGCCTTTGGCCATTTAAAAGGATGCTGGTGGTTTATGGAGTAGGTTAGACCTTAGAGAAAGTAATATTCCTATTGTTGCTGCGTTTTGCATGCTGCAGAATATCTGGGAAAGTAAAGGGGAAAGTTTCTGGCAGGGTGAGGGATTAAGACAGATTGTCTGGTGGCCAATTATAAGCAGCCAGACACCAGGGCAATAAGGAGAGCACATTGAGATGCACTGCACATCAGAGAAGCTTTAAAAAAACAGTTTAGTGAATGACCACACAATGAAGTGACAGTTGTGTTTGTTGCTCATTACCAAGCAGCCCTGATGTATACATATGCCCTGTAATTTCCCCCCCTCTACCCCCACACCCAAGGGCTTGTGTTTACTGCTGCGGAGATCGATGCTGCGGCAGTCAATCTTCCAGGGTTTGCTTTAGCGGGGCTAGTGACGACTGCTACGTTTTAATGCTGACGGCGCCCCAATCAACTGCGGTACTGCTCATAGTCACAAGGAGTAAGGGAAGTCGATGGGAGAATTTCTCCCATCAACCTCCCATTGTGAGGCTGTCCCAGAAAATTGATGAAAGGTACATCAACTCCAGCTACGCAATTGTCGTAGTTGGAATTGCATATCACTTTCATGGAACTTCTCCGCCGGTGTAGACCTGGACTCAGTTGGTACACTGAATAAAGATCCCATCGTTCTGAAATTTTGCATTTTTATTTAGGCAACACAGTGAACACTGGCAACAGTGAATAGAAAAAGAAAAAGACTGGCAGATGTAAGAAGGGCCTGATAACCCAGGTCTGGGGAGGGGCCACAAGGACATGCAGCTTATTACAATTGCCCTGTGTAGCAATCAGAGCTATGCGGATGACAGCCTTCTGCTCCATACGCCATCCCTTGGAGCCTTAGATTTGAGTGAAAGGCTTCCAGGCCCTTCCCTTCCCCCAGTGGTGAAAGTATTTTAAAATTTCTTACAGGTACTGTCCTATTGCAACCTAGGATCCTGCCAGCTCTTTACATAGCTCCCCACTGGCTTTTGCTGCAGCTCTGCCAGCTCTTATTGAAGCTGAGCACCAGGGCGCACCGGCTTACTTTCACCTGTCTCCCAGATGTCTCCTCCTCCTCCCCCTTCCAGGACATCTGGGAGTGTAGGGTATAAAACTAGGTGAGGAGGGCAGGTGATTTATCAATGGGTACAGGGAGGCTCTGTGCTCTAGATGCTTTTTCTGCACCTCTACCAGGTGTGTCATCAGGTCTGTTTGCCCCCATGAATCTCAGTATCTTGTCCTGTGTGTTATGCTCATGTTCCCTGCATGCTTTCCTATCCTCCCATTTGGTGCAGATGACCTCTAGAGTTGTGCCCTTTTAGTGTGACCAGATTGCATGAACTTGTTAAACATTTCATCCTGTGTTTTTTTTATAATCTTCTGATCTCTGATAGCCTACCTGCTAGAGCAGGGGCAGAGACCACATACAGGCGGTCAGCTGCATTAGAAAAAACAAGGGTAGAATTTATAGAAGATAGATTGTAAAACCCAGAAAGTTAACGTTTTTAAGCTATATCAACACTGCCGGCAAAACCGGCAGAGAGTATGCAAATGAAGCGCTGATTAGCATTTTCTCATGCTTCATTTGCATAAACTATTTGGGCCGGTTTTGCGCAAGGGGTTTTTGTGCAAAAACAAGCAGTATGGATATTTCCTTTTTGTGCAAGCTCCTTGTCTTTCCCAGAGAGGAATAAGGATCTTGCACAAAAAGGGTTTTTTGCGCACAAAGGAAACGTCCATACTGCTCAAATAGATTATTCAAATGAAGTGTGACAACATGCTAATCAGCACTTCATTGCATACTCTGCTAGCAAAAGCCAGCAGCATAGACAAAGCCTTACAGTGAATGAAGCACTCTATAGCACAAAGTACATGTGTTCGATACAAGGCTTAATTTTTCATTTTTAGTTGAGCACCTACCAGTGCTGAGCAGCAAAACTTTGCAGGTAGGCAAGCACGGTTAGCAACTCATTAAGAGGGGTATTTAACTTCCACTTTGAAAATATATGGGAAAGAGTTCTTGCAAACCACAGCCCCCATTGGTTGTGTGTTTGCATTTCCAAAGAAGGGCAGCAGGTTTGGGGTGGAGAGACACAGACATGCATAGTCAGTGTGTAGCCAAACTGTAATATTTTAATATTGTAAGAATATAAGTGCAATGATAGCAAAAAATCCTATATGATTTGCTTATAAGTTTTGTATGATTCTATGATTAGACGACGTTTGCTGTAAGGTCTTGCTTCCTGTTAGCTTTACAAATTAAGTTGTACCTCATGTCTGCATTACAAACTAAGTTGTGTCTTCTAGTAACTATGGAATCCTTGGTCTGAAACTGCAAATTGTTTGGTGCAAATGGAGCATGTGTGTAAGTGTGAAAGCCATCACAAATGCGTACTCGGTCAAGAAGTGGGAACCTTGAAGATAACTAGGAAACATCCATTGTGTCTGAGGCTGATTAGCAGAACTGAGGAACCCTGAAGATAGACAGACACCCCCAAGAGTGAGAGACAAACAAAAGACAATGATGGGAAGACTGACAATCAGCATCAAAGGATAACTGTGGGAGAATACTGAGATTGGCACTTTTTAAGCATAAATGATGGCAGCATGACACTGCCTGTAGACGCAAATACCTGTAGACTCACAGGGACCTTACATGTATAAAATGGGGTACTTTTGCCATTAGGCTCCAATTTTGGTCCTGCAAGCCAAGGCTCAGAGGAGCCTCAAATTATGATCAATGAACCCTATCTCCTCACTCAGTTAGCCTTGCCAGTAAGACTGACTTGAGCCACTACAGACTAGTAATTATGCACCATCTGCAGGATGGGCGCGTGCGCACACACATGCTGCTTCTCATGTTGTACTTTCAATAAATTCAGGATATTTTCCCCTGAAAAAGATCCCCTGTGCTTCTTATAAACATCACAAGTGTGGTGTCCCCCTTCCTGCACAGCATGGCTGTTCTCCAAGATGATCTTTTCAAGCCCATCACCATGGGTGGTGAGTGAACCTAGGGCTGGCGTAGGCAAGCCCCCAGACCTGCTGCTTCTGCCCAAGACTCCATCCCTGCAGCCATGAGAGCCAAGCCCCCCGGCACTGTGAGGCAGTCCCCCCAAGCATGGGCAGCCTGCAGCCCCCACGTACTCCCGAGGACAGGCCCAGGTGGCCCATGGCCCTGATCTTCCCAGCCCCTCCGAGCATGGGGAGGGCAGATGGCACATGGCCCTCCTGGAGCAGGGGGTGGGCACTACCCCCTCCCCATTCCAGCTTCTCTGGCACCAGAGCATGGGGAGGGCTGGCAGTACAGGGTTGAAGCCCAGGCAACCCCTGGAAACAGGGAGCTGCACTGAATGGGGGGAGCCTGGAGGTGGAGTGTGGGCTGGGCATTTGGGAAGGCATTGCCTTACCCTGCCCCTAGTATCCACTGTCCATGCCCATCACAAACAAGCCAGCAAACCTGGGTCAGGGATGAGCAAACAGAGGTGACTCTCCTCTGTGCTATCAATTACAAAACTTCCCCCGTTTCACCCAGATCTCCATGCGTAATATCATTGTTCTCCAAATCACAGAGAACAGACAGGGAGTGGGTGCTGCATGAATGTGGCCAGGAACCTAGACCGTATGCTGCTCTGCTTTGTGCTGCAGTGATGCCAGATCATTTATTGCTGGCTTGGCATGGAAAGGTGTCCTCTGATGGAGGTCGGAATAAGGCAGCCCTCTCCAGAGAGCTGCTGAGAAGGATTGCGGAGTACCCCTATGAGAGCTTTGAAGAGATGTGCAGGGAGAATTCCCGCCCATCCCCAGGTATGTTAACACACTTTCCCAGGGAGCACGCATTGTGTAGGTGGACAGGCCGCTACTGTACCCCAATTGCTTAGGGCAGATCAAGGGCTAAACCCAACTACATTTAACCACTGTAGTACGATTACAAATTTACATGCACAAGAAGTGCCCTCTTCACCTCCAAGGTCTGCCAACGAGAGGTCCTGGGAGACGGTTGGCTCCAGAGTTAGGAGAACTGTCTGGATGTGAGTGAGACTTGATCTATGCTTGCTTGCTGAGCATTCTTCTCCTCCTCATCTTCAATATCCTCCGCATTGTTGCCAGAGACTCACTTGGGAAGTATCCAGGGACAGTTCTGGGACACTGATTGGTTCCCCCACTAGAATTCCATGCCGGTGCTCATAGAAGCAGTATGTCTTTGGCTCTGGCCTGGTGTGACTGTTTGGCTCTTTTGCATCTGGCACACTTGCCTGAGCAGATTCTCCTCCCAACACAGCAATCAGATTCAGCATTTCCAGCATGCTCCACGCTGTAGCTTGTTTGTGACGCTAGGCATTCATGGTCAGATGTGCTGGTGGGAAATGAAATGCAAAAGTTCCCAGGTATTTTCCTATGTATCTGGGTGTGCAGCAGAGTTGAAAGTGCTGGCCAAAATGGTCACATTGGGGCACTATGGGAAATGTCCCAGAGTCCAAGAACATCAACTTGTCTCCCTTATGCCAAATTTGGCCCTGAAAGATTGGGGCGGCAGGTTTGTATAATTTTTGATGGTGCCCCATTAGCCACACCCCCTCACCTCCATTAACCAGGCCTCTGGAGATAACACGCTCAGGGCAAGATGGACACATGACCAGAAGTAAAAGGTGTCATGTCACCCCTCTTGAAGGACTTTTCCCACCATCCTCCTACCAACAGGGATTAGTTTGGTCCCCACCAAACCCCACCTCATACAACTATCCTGCAATTGCATTAACCCAATGTGTGTGACATTAACTTGGGGGGCAGAGAGGCTGGGGGAAGCGTTCCCTCTAAGGCAATGTCTACACTCTCAGCTTCTTGTGCTAGTACAGCCGTTCTTGTGCAAGAATCCACAGAGCAGCCACACTGCCCACCTGCTCTTGTGCAAGGAAATTTACAGTACGGCGTGGTAAGAGAGGGCGTCTTGCGCAAGAGCTACGCTCTTTTCTAACAGGAGTAAGCTCTCTTGTGCAAGAGGGCAGTGTGGATGCTTGACAGGGATTTCTTGCGCAAGAAACCCCTATGGCTAAAATGGCCATCAGAGCTTTCTTGCACAAGAGAGCATCCACGCTGCCATGGATGCTCTTGCGCAAAAGCACAGCTCGCACATGGCAGTGTGGACGTGTTCTTGCGCAAGAAACCGCTAGTGTAGACATAGTCTAAGAGTTTCCTCCCATCTCCGGCCTCCTTATATTGTTATTTCACTCATTTATTGTGTTTGTTTGAACTACACTGAAGGCTGGATTGAGCAGGAGCCTGTCATATTATCTGTTTATAGTGCTGAGCATGATGACAGTTCAGACCTGACTGGGCTACCGTAAAATAATTGGCAATTCTAGCCAATGTTCCCGCTGATCTTTTCCATACACTAGGGCTGCGTCTAGACTGGCATGATTTTCCGGAAATGCTTTTAACGGAAAAGTTTTCCGTTTAAAGCATTTTCGGAACACAGCGTCTAGATTGGCACGGACGCTTTTCCGCAAAAGCACTTTTTGCAGAAAAGCATCCATGCCAATCTAGACACGCTTTTCCACAAAAAAGACCCGATCGCCATTTTCGCTATCGGGGCTTTTTTGTGGAAAACAAATCTGAGCTGTCTATACTGGCCCTTTTGCACAAAAGCTTTGCGCAAAAGGGACATTTGCCTGAACAGGAGCAGAATAGTATTTCCGCAAGAAGCACTGATTTCTTACAGTAGGAAGTCAGTGCTTTTGCGGAAATTCAAGCAGCCAGTGTAGACAGCTGGCAAGTTTTTCCGGAAAAGCAGTTGATTTTCCAGAAAAACTGGCCAGTCTAGACACAGCTGTGGATTTCCCCCATCCATCTGTGGAATACATTTTTTTATGTGCACCAAGGCACATGCCAATGTGCACCATGAGTAGAAACAAACCTAGCTGTGGGAGCTCTGGCTAATCAGCTGGACAGCATTTGAATCTCTCCTGAGTGGCTGCACCAGTGCACAGCTCACAAGCAACACTGATTCTAGCTCAGTAGTACTAATCTACTGCATATCACTAGTGAGCACTATAAAGAATGAGGTATTGCTGATCGGAGGCTGTCAACTACATCCCATTATGTGACAGTTTTCAAACAAAGTGTCCCTAGAGATTAGGTAGAGCTCACTACACTCATTTCACTTTTGCTTTAGTTCAGCTCTGTAATTAAAAGGCAAGGAGTTCTGACTGAATAAGGCCCCCTTCCTGTCAACAAGTTATTTTGACATTAATTGAAGCCAGTGGGTCTATATGAATGTAAAATTAAGCATGTGTATGTTTGCAGGATTGAGGTTTTACAGAACCGTTTTAAAGCTTCAGAGGGGTAGCTGAAACTTGGTAGTTTGTAACTGGAAAATCTTAAAAAACAACAAATAGCCTAGTAGAACCTTAAAGACTAACAAAACATGTTGATGGTCTCATAAGCTTTCGTGGGTACAACCCACTTCTTCAGATGAATGGAGTATGAGAAGTCCAGATCTAAGAATAAATAAGGGAAGGCGGAGGAGAAAAGGAGTGGGGAAAAGAACAAGTCTCTTTCCCGTGAGTCCATATGATGAAGATGTCGTCAATGTACTGTAAGGGTGCTAGGAGGCGAGAGCTGAGGAAACGATCAAGGTCAGCCATAAAGACATTGGCATATTGTGGGGCCGTACCGGTGACTTGAAGAAACAAGTTGTCTCTGAATCAGAAGTAGTTGTGGGTGAGGACAAAGTCGCAGAGCTCAGTAACCAGGTGTTCATTGCTGACATCGGAGATGGTGTTCCCAATATCCTGTAATCCGTCTTCATGTGGAATGTTGGTGTAAAGAGCTTCTACATCCATGGTGCCCATGGACCCAACCACATCAGCCACTACATCAGAGGCTCATTTAACTGGGAGGAATGAATAAACATATTGGCTGGCTTGCACACTACCTTCCACATCCTAATGACTTTACCAGTTGGTTGGTTGGTTCTTATAAAGGTGCAAATTGTTATCAGCCTCTTGTAATTTGAACAATCCAATTCACTATTTAAAAAAAATTCCCCTCCCCCTTCCCTTATTTATCCTTGGATCTGGACTTTTAATACTCCAGTCATCTGAAGAAATAGGTTGTACCCACAAAAGCTCATGACCATCTACATGTTTTGTTAGTCTTTAAAGGTACTGCTAAACTATTTGTGATTTTTTAAGTTGAACCGTTTTGGTTATTATAGAGACTTACAGTATAACAGATTGGACTTCACATGGCTGAGAAAATCAGACACCTCCCAGCGCATTCGCTCTCTTCAGTGGAAACAGCAAGGACAATTTTATGAACGTCAGTTTGATATTTTATGTAACAGGAGAAAACAAGGTCACTGCCAGCTGCACTATTGCAGCTATTCAACTCTCCTGATGATAGTCACATAAAAACCCTTACCATTTCATCTTCACCTACTTACACAGAACTCATTTAGTAATGCTCATTGCACATGGTGTTGAAAACCTACATTACAGCTTTGTTACATTTGGTGCTACCACTCTGTTAGGAAATGCTGCTTTTGCAAGAGAAAGTCAGATTTAATGAGCTGCAATATGGGGATGAGTGCTAGATGCTTAGTTCACAGAGCACCTTGCAGCAACACACACTGCTTTTGCTCTTCTCCCTGCTGAGAGAAACAGAGGTGCTGAAATTAGCACTTAGATTCCTAATCAGATTGACACAGTGAAGATGGGTAGGTTGAAAGATTTGCTGCTATTGAAAAAAAATATGGAATTAATCCAGTGAAGGTTTATCCTAACAACAGGGCTGCCAACAGAATTCCTGGACCTCTGGGCAAGTTAGGAGGCTGGGGGCTGACTTCAGGTCTCTAGAAGGGGCAGGGCCTGGAGTAAAAGGGGCAGGCCTCGGGGCTAGCCTCACCCAGTCTGCAATGTCCAGGGTTCTGGCAGTGATTTAAAGGGCCTAGGGCTTCAGCCACTGCTGAGGTAGCTTCAGCTGGGAGCCTTGGATCCTTTTAAACTGCCAGCCTCCAGGACAGCTGCCCCTTGTCGGTAGTCCTGGCTAACAAGCTGTCACGGGGCAGACTCACCACCATGGCACCTTCAGCTGGTTGCTCTGGGAATTAGCTTTTTGAATGCCTCCCTTGAGCTGGTCTCCCCATGTTCCTCTTTGACCACGGTGTCCTCTTCCAGACACTTCCCTCTGGCAGTGCCCACTCCAGTCTCTCTGAGCCCCCTTCCAGGGGGGTGTTGCACACTCCAAGGTCCTCCCCTTCCAAGGGGCACCCAGTTCTTCTCCCAGGAAACACCTAGTTCCCCTGTACCCACAGTGACCCACTTCCAGTCTTCATCTAGCCCCTGCCACAGGGGCAAACTGCAGTCTGTAATGGCCACTCATCACTGGCAAAGGGGTGTGGACCTGCCGCCTTTGCATAACCTGGCTACTTCAGGCCCTGCAGCCTGGGAGCTTACTTGGCCAGAGCTTCCCCAGCTCTGCCTTCCTTCCCCAGCACTGCTCTATCTCCAGGAAGTCGCCTACTTTCCTGGCAGTCATGTCCCTAATACTCTGTCCAGAGCAGCAGTCAGTTCTCCCTCTCCCGCCAGGAGTCCTTTATATAGCCTCCCAGCTGGGCCCTCATTAGTCAGAACTGCCTCAGTTGGGGTTTCACTGCAGGCCTCACTCAGGGCTGGGGTTTTGCCCTTAAAGAGACAGTGCAGGGCAAACACCCTGTCACACAAGCTTAGGTGTAAAAATATTTTCCAGAATGAAATAAAATACAAACAAAGATTAAGCATACAGTAGAACCTGAGAGTTATGAACATCTTGGTAATGGAGGATGTTTGTCCTGCTGAACAAAATATATGGCTGTTCTTTTAAAAGCTTACAAATGAACATTGGCTTAAAACAGCTTTGAAACTTCATTATGCAGATGACAAATGCTACTTTTAATCCTCTTTATTTAAATGAAACAAGCACAGAAATAGTTTCCTTACCTTATCAAATGTACTGTAAAGTATTTTCTTTTTTGTCTCTGTTGCCTGACTGTATTTCCAGTTCCTAATGAGGTGGATAGTTGATTAGTAAGACCACAGCTTTGGTGTTTTTAACTCTGAGGTTCTACTGTATTTGTATCACCAGCAATTTTTTCAGAGATTCATGAGTGGAGCCTGTGATTATTCATGTTGCAAATGCTATTAAGACCATCTTTGACTAAAGTTAAACATGCCACAAATGAAGGTACTTTCTTCAAAGAGTCACCTTCGTCAGGTTCTGAGAATTAGAGGATTGTCTATGTTCTTATGATCTAAAAATATATAGGAAGGAAGTGGTTTTTACACTGAACACTCTTCAAGAACTTCAAAGAGAGGGTGGAAATTGATCACTTAACGAATTGAAGATAACTTTGTCTAGCAAATGTTGCATCTTTACAAGTTGTTTTCAAGAGTGTGAATAAGCCTGATCCTGAGATGTGGAGTCCCCCCATCATCTCCTTAATCCCTTGCAGTATTTTTTTTTAAATGGAGAGGCCATACATACATTATGCAGGACTCTATACTGAGAAGCACTAACTTTGAAAAAGATTTGGAGGTTATGGTAGATAAGCTCCCAGCATGACACTGTATCACAAGGGCTAATGTGATCCTTGGACACACAAATAAGATTCTTGAGTAGGAATAGAGAGATTACATTACCATCCCCGTACAACTGCTGCTAAACTATCCTGTCCAATTCTGGTGTCCACAGTTCAAGAAGGATGTTAATAAATTGGAGAGGACTCAGAGAAGAACCATGAGAATGATTAAAGGATTACCAAACATATCTGAAAGTGATGAAGTCAAAGAGCTCAATCTATTTAGTTTAACAAAGAGAACGCTGAAGGGTGAATTGATCATAGTCTATGAGTACTTACATGAGGAAAAACATTTGATAATGGGCTCTTCAACCTAGCAGAGAATGGTATAAAACCATCCAATGGCTGGAAGTTGAAGCTAGACAAATTCAGACTGGAAATAAGATGTAAACTTTTAACAGTGAGAGTCATTAACCAGTGGAACAACTTACCAAGGCCATGTTGGATTCTCCAGCACTGGCCAGCTTAAAATCAAGAGAGGATGTTTGTCTAGAAAATCTGCTGTAGGAATGATTTGGGGCTAAGTTCTATGGCCTGTGTTATACAGGAAGTCAGACAAGATTATCACAATGGTCTCTTCTGGCCTTGGAATCCATAATAGAATTTTATCAAGTAACTAGACTTTTGCTCCACTACTGCATAATTCACTTTTCATATTTTACAGTTTTGAGGACTGTAATTTCCCACTTTGATTCTGTTCTGCTACTAATTTCAAAATGCATAAGCAGTCAAGTACATTTCTTCTGATATTTAACCTTTTTCTACATTCTCCTGTGAGGAGAGCATTCAGAGTATTTTGGTACAAGACACATAGGCTGCGTCTAGACTGGCATGATTTTCCGGAAATGCTTTTAACGGAAAAGTTTTCCGTTAAAAGCATTTTCGGAACAGAGCGTCTAGATTGGCACGGACGCTTTTCCGCAAAAGCACTTTTTGCAGAAAAGCGTCCGTGCCAATCTAGACGCGCTTTTCCACAAAAAAGACCCGATCGCCATTTTCGCGATCGGGGCTTTTGTGCGGAAAACAAATCTGAGCTGTCTACACTGGCCCTTTTGTGCAAAAGCTTTGTGCAAAAGGGACTTTTGCCTGAACGGGAGCAGAATAGTATTTCCGCAAGAAGCACTGATTTCTTACAGTAGGAAGTCAGTGCTTTTGCGGAAATTCAAGTGGCCAGTGTAGACAGCTGGCAAGTTTTTCTGGAGCGGCTGATTTTCCGGAAAAACTGGCCAGTCTAGACACAGCCATACAGTGCTATGCTTTTCCTCTTCACTCCCCAAAACTTAAGTTTCTACTAGTGTGCCTGCAATTTATGCTCTATTACAGTCCTTGTAGGGCCAGTCAGATTGATAGACCCAAAGTATCACAATATTAGAAGAAATGTATATGGTACAATAGTCAAGTGCTATGTACAAGCTTTGCAAGAAAAACTTTATTTTAAGAAAAATAATGTCAGTAAATTACCAGAATTCACATTGCATTAAAAATTGATTAGAGTTAGAAATTTGTTAATGGAGGGCTCCTTCAATCTAGCAGGCACAGACACTGCAAAATCCTCTCACTGAACACTGAAGCTATTCAAATTCACATTGGAAATAAAGGTGCACATTTTTAATCATGAAGATACTTAACCATTGGAATGATTTACTAAGGATTGTGGTGGATTCTCCATCACTGGAAATTTTAAACTCAAAATTAGATGATTTTCTAAAAGAGAATCTCTAGTTCAATCAGAGATACTGGACTTGAAGCTAGGGATGTTAAAATGTGGTTCTTCAGGTAAACATGTAACATTGAAATTTTCAGCCACCTTCACCCCTCCTCTTCTGCTGCCTCTGATACACAGCCAGTGTTTGTGGGCAGCCACCTTTTATGTAGGCTCCCCATTAGCACCAGTGCCCATGGAACCCCATGCACCTGTGCTGCTCTCTCTGTATCAGAGGCAGCAGCATGAGGCGGGGTAGGTTGGCTTTTAAGTCAGCTCCCTGGCTACAGCTACACTGCAGACTTCTTGCGCAAGAACTGTTTTGCGCAAGAGTTCTTGAGCAAAAGTCTTGCGCAAGAGCGTGTCCACACTGCCATGTACTTTTGCGCAAGAGCGTCCACGGCAGTGTGGATCTTCTCTTGCATAAGAAAGCTCTGATGGCCATTTTAGCCATAAGGGTTTCTTGCGCAAGAAGGTTTCTTCCACATACGGAGTGTCAGAGCTCTTGGGCAAGAAGCCCTCTGTTCAGACGCGCAAGAACACGCGTGCAGTCTACACTCTCTGCAAGCTTTTGTGCAAGAGCGGCCATTCTTGCGCAAAAAGCCTGCAGTGTAGATGTAGCCCTGTGTGTACCGGTTCCTGTCTGCCCCCCCACTCCTGCTGCCTCTCTATCAGAAGCAACAGGCCAGGGAGCTCATGGCTCCACATGAGTCAGTGCTTGTGGGGAGCTGACTTAAAAGCTGGCTGCCCATGAGCGCTGGCTCCTCCCTGCCCCAGCAGCACAGGGGGGGAACAGGGGCTGAGGGAGAGAGGACTGGGTGTAAACATGAAGGTTCACCAAAGAATCCAGGCTCATCTGTTAACTATTTCCATGTTTACTATTGTATCCCTACTTGAAGCAGGAATTCCCATGGAAGTCTTATGACCTGTTTTATAGAGCAGGTCAAATTAGATTATTATGAGTGTCTCTTCTGGCCTTAAAAATCTATGAATATGAAATGCTTTACATAAATGGACACACTATATACAAAGAACATATCAAAATTTGATTGTAATAATTTAACTAAACAAAATGTCACAATATTAAAGAACATACATGCTGTAATAGACTCCTTTACTGTAATAGACTCCATTCCGTGAACAGAACTGGGCCAAACAAGCAATTGTCCTGTAGGTCTAGTAGGCATGGAAAGATTTGCTCCTTAAATGCTTACATACATTAACAGTCTATTGTGGGTAGGCTGACAAAAGATTTCTTCACCTGTGTTCAAATGATAAGCATTGCTAGCAATAAATTTCCACATATCTACTTTAAGAGGGTTTCAATTATCCTTAGGGTTACCAGGTAGTTGCAAAAGAATACTGGACACACTTGATCGGAGGTGGGGGGGGAGGGAGGAGGGACAGGCCTGGAGGGGATCAGGGCTGGCCGGGAGGAAGGGGGGGGGGGCAGGAAGCAGAGCTGGCGGGGGGAGGGGAGGGCAGCGGGGCTATCTGGGGGAGATTGGGAGGAGATGGGGAGAACTGGCCGTGGGAAGCAGAGCTGGCGGGGGCAGCAGGGCTGGCCGGGGGAGCTGGGGGGTTGTCGGGGGCAGTGGGGCTAGCCGGGGAAGATCGGGGAGGAGAAGTGGGGGAGAACCGGCTGGCCGGGGGGGGAGGGGGAGGGAGAAGAGGCGGGAAAATCAAATCAGTCAGCAGGGAGCAGGACTGACCCGGGCATGTACAGATCCCAGGGTGCTGCCTGTCCCGCGCATGATCGAGTCTGGCTGCAGCTCCACCACGTGCTTGACCAGCGCTCAGGAGCAGGGACAGGGTTTCCCCTCCTCCTCAGACGCAACCAGAGGCTCCCAGCACCAACCGCGCCCTACTTCCCAGCCACTCCCCCTGTCTCGCCAGGCTTCAGTCCAGCGCCCAGCCGGAAAACCAGAAAATACCGGACACTGCACATGTCCAGTATTTTCAGATTTTTTTTTACCGGACAGAGGGCCCAAAAACTGGACTGTCCGGTAGACTACTGGACACCTGGCAATCCTGCCCTGCCTGTTAATTTGATAAATTTATCACATTACCATAGCATAGGAGAACCTCGAATCTGGAAAATAATTTGATTATTAGGATTTAAATGAATCCATAAAAAAGGCTCAATACCTTTTACAAAATCTGTCTCAGAACTTGAAATATCGGAGATAAGAAGATTGCACCCTGACTTCTATGTATTTAGGCATGCAGGTGAGATAACATTATATGGCTTGTGATGGTACGTCAGTAGAAATAATCCAAGTGTATATTAGTCTATACTTTAGGTAGTTATACACAGCAGCTTGGAGGTGTAATTCCCAGAGTGGTTAGTCAGACATGTGCTAACTCTGCTTGAGCAAGCATGCTAATGCCACAGATCTACAGGACTGGTGCTAAGTTCCCAACTTTGGAACTGCAGCTCTAGCAGGAATTGTGAGGGGGCCTCAAGGGAGCCTTTGTTGAGGACAGATTATCCTGTGTCTGTTATTTACTGTTGGGCTCTGAAACTTCCTTGGAAACATCTGGTATTGGCCACTGGACCTGCCCCAGCTTTGGATCTTGGGTTTGATCCACATGACTATTCCTATGGATAGCCATGTTGGTCCCAGGATAGAACAGAGAAAAAGGTGGGTAAGGTAATACATTTCACCAAACCAACTTCTCTTGGTGAAATAAGCTTTGTGAAGAATTCTGTGAAGCTCAAAAATGTGTCCTGTCAATCAACAGAAGTTGTTCTACTAAATATTACCTCACCCACCTTTTTCTCAGTTCCTGCACTGAAATCTTTAGTACCAAATGCAAAACATTCCACAATGTGGAATGACAGATGAAATTCAGTGTTGGCAAATTAAATTCAATGTTGATAAATGCAAAGTAATACATACTGGAAAATATTATCCCAACGATACATATAAAATGATAGGAGACTGAATTAGTGTTACCACTCCTGAGAGAGGTCTTGGAGTCACTGTGGACAGTTCTCTGAAAACATCCACTCAGTGTGCAGCAGCAGTCAAAAAAACAACCTCCAGGAGTGTGAGGCTGGGGCCAGAACTCTGTGGCTTCCACTGACTGCACCAGGCTGAGGTTGGAGCCTTGTGACTTCCCCTGGCTGCATGGGGCTGGAGCTCTGCGGCTTCCCCCAGCTGTAGAGAGCCAGGGCTGGATCTGAGTGGGGCTAGAGTTGGAGCACCCTCTCAAAGAAATTCTTGTGTACAGGCCTGCCTGATGATTACCTCTTCTGTTCATTCCCTTTGGGGCACCTGGTTTTGGCTGTTATTAAATAACAGGATATTGGGCTAGATGAACCTTTAGTCTGACTCAGTGTAGTTATTCCTACTTCCTTATGTTCACAGACATTACAAACAATACTACTGGTGGCTCTTTGGTGTTAAAGTAGATGCACACCAGGCTCGGAATTAACATTAAAATATTTCAAGACAATCAGGTATTGATTACTTCCTAAAAAAATACAGTAGCTCAATTACATGAAATTTCTATGTCTGAAAATAAAATGAATGTTATTTGCATTATTCTGTCAAGGAAGACATTTAGGCTATGTCTAGACTGGCATGATTTTCCACAAACGCTTTTAACGGAAAAGTTTTCCGTTAAAAGCATTTGCGGGAAAGAGCATCTAGATTGGCACGGACGCTTTTCCGCAAAAGCACTTTTTGCGGAAAGCGTCCGTGCCAATCTACAAATGCTTTTGCGCAAAAAAGCCCTGATCACCATTTTCGCGATCGGGGCTTTTTTGCGCAAAACAAATCTGAGCTGTCTACACTGGCCCTTTTGCATAAAAGGGACTTTTGCCCGAACGGGAGCAGCATAGTATTTCCACAAGAAGCACTGATTTCAGACAGTAGGAAGTCAGTGTTCTTGCGGAAATTCAAGTGGCCAGTGTAGACAGCTGGCAAGTTTTTCCGCAAAAGCAGCTGCTTTTTCGGAAAAACTTGCCAGTCTAGACACAGCCTCTGAGTGGCTTACACAAAGTTCACTATTCTTAGCCTATCTGATTAATTTAATCAATGTGAAATCATAAGCGAGGAATCACTGAATGGCCACTATTGACCTGATTAAAAGTCTCCAGAAGTCAATGGAAAGACTCCTGTTGCCTTCCTTGGGCTTTGGATGAGGCCTTAGCTTATACATAGCAATTTTCTATTAAAAAATCATGAGAACCAACCGTTCCCGTTGTCATGTTCTATGAAGTCTCAACTAGCTTAACATAAGCACTAGATTTGTTCAGTAATCAGTAAAGTTATAAAGAAAACAAATTCTCACAAATAAGATGATGTTGAAGCCTTTGAATATTTACCATGACGTGAACACTTATTTTCCCATCCTATAATTATTACCTCCTGTGCATCTACAGTGTTCATACATTTTCACTGAGGTTAGTTCAGTTGTTTCTAGTAATTAAATGCTATGGGAAATAAATTTTCCTTTTGCTTTTTTTGGTAGCTGTTTATTAAGAAAAAAGGATCCAATAGCAAATATAGAGAAAGTAATCAAATGTATGCAAATTCATCAGCTGATAAAAGAGTGGTACAAGCCAAATTAATGACAAAGTAATTGCAGCAAAACAAAGTAACAATATTAATATAAAAAAAACCAATCCCCCAAATAAGCCAATGACAGAATGAGACATGACATGACAAACTATGTACACAGAAAATCGATAGCATCTTCTGGTATTTACAATTGTGAATCACAAAGGAATGAGGCAAACATGGACATATATTAACCAGAGGATCTCTAACTGAAAGATGTTAATATGAATGCTCTTTTATCATGGTTACACTTTCAGGGGATGAAAGAAATGATAGGGTTAATTTTTTAAGACATCTTGGCATCAGATATATTCTGCTATGAATGAATTTTAAATTTAGATGGTCTAAATTGGAGCTTTTAAAATATTGCTTAAAATGCAATTCCAATTAGATTATAATATTTTGCTTTTCACAAATCTCCAAGTTATTCTTAACCCTTATCCCTGTTTTGTTTCTAAAATCTCTAGTATTATGTTGGCCTCTCATGGATTGACTGAATGAAAATAAAGAGAGTAAGGAAGATACTGAGTTCAATGCTGAGAGCTGAACACATTATCTCTAAGTTATAATCTGTGGTATCTTCGGTAAAATTTCTGGAAAACTACAAAAATTCCTCAAAGCATCTGCAGTGTGAATTCTTGTAATCTGTGCAAATTCATAACTGTTCACTAGTGACACAGTCTGTAGTAGCATCACAAAGAAACACTGTCTCTCAAAAACTTATCCTCTGCAGATTTAAAAGCTATACCGAAAATAATGAGAACGACACTTTACATGGCAGCAGGACAAAGTTTTATTCACTGATTTCCAACTGGTGTTAAACCACTCAAGAGACATCCAGTATGTTTATAAGACCACCACAGATATGACTACATTTGCATATTACGTCTAACTCACTACCATGCCCTCTTTACCTTAAAGGCACTAGCTATAAATAAAATTTAAAAAAAAACAGATAAAATTAGGGTAATGCCAGGAAACAAGTGGTTGCGTATATGTACTTCTACTTTCATGTTTGCACATATTCATGCTTTAAATGTACAATTTTTTAAAAAGTATATTCAAAATAATAAAAAGTTACCTTCATTTTTGGCATTACAAACAATAAAATGAAACATGCAGAAAAAATCCAGCAAAACCAAACTCAGTGCATCATTTTGTCAGAATGAAGCAGTTCTTTACCACCTTTTTATTTTCTGTGATTACATTCATAGTACAAGGAAAAACAAATAAACTCTGGCTTCAATATCATTTACCTGCTCTTCCATACCTTTTCCAACATCTTTGGAGAGTGAAATCTACTCTTGGGAATACAGGTTAAATTGTAATGCTATGTTTTCAACAGTCTTGGTAGTCCAGCAAAGCAAAACACAGCTGGTTGTATTTACTGTTCTATTTCCAGGCTATCCATTTTTAAATCAGGTGGTTTAAAGCTAATCATTTCTTCATATGTAATCTCTGGAGGGGACAAAAAAGAGAGATGTGAACTACCTGAATCTGAAATGAATCACATTTAAGTAGTGACTGTATGTAGACTGTATGTAGACCTAAAGTATCTGAAAAGTATCAATTTACAAAGAAAATATTCAAGGCAAAAGAGACACACAGGTATCATGAAAGGGTTTACATTTCTAACCTTACTACGAACTTGATCAAAAGCCTGCTGAAGTCAGTGGAAGTCATGCTCCTTATTCTGACATATTTGCATCAAGCAGTTTATTACTAAAACACACTAGCCTTGAAGAGGAAATGCAGCGTATGTTGTCAAAGAACTTCCAGGATGACTTAATGAAATAAAATAAACTATAATATGAAACCTTTATAATGCCCAACTGAGTTTATTTTAATATACATTTTATCATTTCATTTCTTTAGGTGCAAAAAGAACATTCTTCATCTATTTCTCAATCCCTTGTGTTCCAATCTAAATGAAACACTTGAACCTCTACTGTTATGCCTTGTTCTTTGAGGGTTCTACTGCAATGTATGTAGCTTTAAAGTTTCCTTACAGGATAGTTGTTTGCTGCACAGTATGTTAGCTCCCAAACTTGCTTGAACCAAGACTTGCCCAAAGTGGCAGTATGCAGTGCCATTTTGCTCTACTTTCTGCCTAACCCCTTTTCTCTCTCTGACGACAGCAATCTCCCTTCAGCAAGGAGCAAGTTATATCTTTCAACTGACAGGAAAAAAATATCACAATTCTGGCTCTTCTCTATTAAAAACACCTTTTCTCTCAATGTGGAAAGAGACCATAAGGGATTGATCCTCTCCACACTGTCGTAAATGAAAAACTTCCCACATGTGCAGGAAGAGGCCTTTGCTCACTGGCTAGTGTTTAAAGTAGAAATGTTAAACTGCATGTAATTATGCTAAAGCCACCCCCCACCCCATGCTGCTGCCGCTGCCGGAGCTCAATGGTTAACATTCATGGTTATATGTTGTCTCTGTTTTAAAAGCAGCCCTACCTCCCTGTGTAAATGGTTACACTTTCACATCCCTAGCTTAAAGCTCAACGTGCTCATGTGAATTGGTTTGGTAAAGATTCACGTACTGCAGCAGTAAGTGTGTGTATCTGCATGTGCATAGCTTTCTTCAATGTAGTCTTTAAATGTTATGTACTTAGGGCCAAAACCTGGCCACAGCTGTACGCTGTTTCACATTGCTCAGGTGGTGCAAAGCAGCATGGGCTTAACTTGAAACTGAGATAAGTCAATTACGTAGCTTATTTCGAAATAGCTTATTTCAAAATTGGGAGCATCTACACAGCACTTATTTCAAAATAGAGCACTCTTCCTCCGACTTCCCTTACTCCTCATACAATGAGGGTTACAGGAGTCAGAGTAAGAAGTCCTCCACCTTGACAGTATTTCAACATTATTTTGAAATAACTGCCTGATGTGTAGACGCTGACTAAGTTATTTTGAAATAATGTTTCTGTGTAGATGTACCCTGATTGATTAAACAGCCAGGAATTTCCTGGCTGTAAACCTCAACAACATGTCATGAAGCTCTTTGGACATACCAAGCACTTGTAACCCCATTCAGGTGCTCAGTTCCTCACTCAGGATCAACCACTTAGAGACTTTAAAGTTTGAAGAATAGAAAACGGGAAGAAATGTGCTATCAATTTTATTTATTTATTTATTTTAAATTGAGCCAATATTCCATTAACAACTCAGAGAAATCATTTCTGTAAATGGACCTTTAAGGTCTCCCTATTTCGATTAGCAATTGCAGTATTTGAGAAGCAGTAATAAATAATGTTAATTTATTGGCATAATAAAATGTGTAGAAACTTCTGCTTGCAGGAAATATTCACAATCATATTATTCATGGAAAGATATACTATTTGTTTCCATCATGAAATACTGTCACTGTGGAGATGTACATGAACCCACAGTTTGCACAGATTAATGAGAGGATGTTGTCTCGCTACCGTTAATGCTATGAGTTGTTTTCTATTACAATACCAATTTGATCTCTCCTCTAATTTCATCTAACTTACATCTATCAAACTGTCTTGTGTTGTCCAATGCCAAGGAAAATTCATTTTGCCATATTTGGAGGAAATCAGGACATTTTTTAAACAGTGTGGAAAATCAGTAAGAAGAAACTTATTGAAATCTTTCTTGGCCCTTATTTTCCCCCCACATCTCTCAAAAACAATTTGATCTAGAAATCCAGAGTTGATTAATTTTGTTTTCTCTTAAATAGTCTTAACACTTTATACTACTTGTACAGTAAAACCTTTGCTATCCAGCACTCTGTTAACCAGAAAACGTTGTTAACCATATTGCCTCCAGCCACAATACTGTCAAATCTTCAGGCGCATAGGCCTGGCTTGGTTTACCATGAGTGGCTTAACAATTTTTTATGTAAGAAATATTAATCATCTTTAACTCAAAATAAAAATGTGAGACCAACTGCCTTACACTACAAAACTACCAATATTAAAAATCTGAGTTTTACTATTATTGTCCATTGGTTTTTCCTAGGTTGATGGGACCCTCAGATAACTGGAATTTTTAGATAACTGGAACGCCCTAATCCCCGAGCGTGCCGGATAACACAGGTTTTACTGTATTAAGATAACTGAGTAAACACTTGAATTAATGCTATGTGCTTCCTTTTATTTTTATTCATAATATAAAACAGTGGTTCCCAACCTGTGTTCTGCGACGGTACTGTAAGGGGTCCGTGGAAAGTTTAAACATAAGGATCAGGCCCACTGTGGGACAGGGACTTTCAGCCCAGGGCTCAGTTTGAGACCATCCATCCTCCCACAGCCAGCTGCGCTGTCATTTATGCTCCAGCCCTCGCCCCCCTCCCAGCCCCATGGTGGGCTCAATCCTTACTTTTCTTTTCCTTTTATTTTTTTTCCTCCACCAGGGCTCTGAGCCTAGTCAAGGGCAGAGTGCTGGGGCAGGAGCTGCCTTTGGCCATGAGAGCTCCCTCGCCATATCCTCTGTGAATAAGCAGGGGACGGCGGGGCGGGAACTGAAGCAGCAGTGCAGGCCAAGGGATGTGCTGGCTGCTGCATTATCAAGTAATGGAATGTTTGAAAACAGCAATATGGGGGGGGGGGGGGGGGGGCAAGGGAGGTCCATAAAATTTTAATAGATTGAAAAGGGGTCCGTATGCTCGAAAACGTTGGGAACCACTGTTATAAAATAAAAACAGACTGTTAGTTTTACAGAAATTAATCAAAAGAAGAAAAAACAGCCCTGTTTTCCTTGGTACATTGTTTGGGTGAAAATCAATTTTCTATTACATAGCTAAATGCTTAGTCTAACAAACTTGAGCCTTCTCAGGTATGAATATTAGTTGCTTGCAGACAGTTGAGTCATTATAAATATTACGGCCAGATTTTGAAAGTCAGATACCTGCATATCTATTTAGGCACCTAAAAGAAAGACTAACCTGATTTGCAGAGCCACAGCACTGGTACTGGTGTTGATGGACTGTGAGAATACACAGCACCATTGAAAATCAGGTCACTTCCATTCAGGTGATTAAATATGGATTTAACTTTAAGCACCCACTTCAAATACTTTGTCTGGAATGTTCTTATAATTTGTTTTGTTGGTCTTCCTTGAAGGATTCTTCTGTTGTCATCCAATTCATTTGTCCTCCACTAAGGACTACATGGATATAAGTAGGATTTTTCTACCATCAAGAAACAGATGGCTTTCTTTTAAATAAAGTTATGCATATGCTCGCTCTTATCCACCAGAGAATCACTCACTTGATAATTGAAGAAAGCAAGCCAGACACTTAATCAGCAAAGATAGAAAATCATCAGGTACTTTGAAAGCTGTTCCCCAGATTTTTTTATAGCATGCAAGGGAATTATTCTCCCTCACCCCCTATAAATTAACTCAAAGAATCTCTGTAGACAGATGTAAAGCAGATGAATATTAAGGCAGTTTGCATTTTAAAAGATGAATCATTAAGGGGCAATTCTTGTAAAGCTACTAACAAGTTGTTAAGCAAAGTACACTACCTTTGTTCTATTCTGGTTATAAATTTTGAATGAAAAGCATTAGCCTCTTGGAGGAAAGAGCTAACAGACTGGTTTGAGCTGTGTGGTAGCAGTGGAGAGACAAGTGTTAAAAGGGAAGAGAGAGGATTGTGTAAATTTTTGGGGACACTTCCAGGGTACATTTTTTACAGCCTCTCAAAATCTCTTAGGATTGCCCGATGCTAAACATATTGATCAAAACTCATATACTCCCTTTCAAGTATGAGATGCTGTCCCTGATCTAGGTTAGAAGGGAAACAATGGGTTGTATCACCCAAAACTGAAATACCACTGGACAGTCATCGGAGCTGCTTGCAAATAAAAGGATTTCCCAAATTTATTATTTGTCAAAAAGTTTTGAAATTCAAAATGTTTCTGTCAGGTATAAGAATAATTCATATGTATCCAAGCCTAGCTGTCCTCACACAGATGTTGTTTTAGTGACTTTAGTTGAGTTACTCTTGACTTGCACTGGTTGGCGTAAGGGAAAAGAAGATCAGGCTTTTAATTTCATTATTGTTTCAATGAGTGGGGTTCTCTCACTGGGAGGAGGAGAAGCAGGAGAAGGGGCAGAGTTAAGGTTGGTTTTGGGTACCTCAACAGGGGTATTTTTGGCAGTTAGATGTTAGAATTTTTTGTTTTGTTTTTCAATAACTAAAATACTTGAAATTCTAGACTTTAGCCCATCCCCAAACAAAACTGATTTGAAATCATATTATTAAAACATTGTCAATTAATGGCTGATTTATGGGCTTAACTGTATCTTACCAATGCTTTTAGTTGGGGAATATATAAATACTGTGTTCGCTAATATGTCCTTTATTACTAGTCACATAGGACTATAAATACCAAAATATGGAAAATGTGAGTTATTAAAAAAACCTCAATAAAATATACATAGGCACTAAAAATTTAGGGCAAGCATAGACTTGAGTAAAAGCATATAAAAAAGTTTAAAATACAAAAACACCGTCTCATTGCACTAACGCCTACAATCAAATGATGCAAGGTAAATAATTCAGTATGTAAGGCTTCTGATTCTAAATGTGCACAGAATACAGAGTGTTCAAAAGGCATTACTACATTTATGTTAAAGCAACTTGCTGTTTTTACATGTTGCAGGATTCATGTCTCCAAAAACAGAGCCTTCATGGAACTTTTTACAAAATACGAGGTTAGCTATTTCATTTATTCTTGAGACCCTTGACAACTAACAAGGGATGGCATAATGCTATGCCTCCCATGCCTCTTTCAATGTACCAAAACTAAATGAAGTACACTGAGCTATTCTGTGACTGTGCTTAAACAGAATGTAGCCTTTTCCTTACAAATACAAAATTCAGACTAAAATGTATCTTTAATGAGAGACTAAAAGAACCCATCCATGTGCCTTCTACCCCTTGTTGTTTGAATTTTCCTATTTAGTTCCATCCAAATGGCATAGAAATGTCTCCCACATATTAGATTCTTTAATATGGTGCTTTGGATATAATTCTTCCATTGAGGGGGAACGGAGTTATTTTCATAAAAGCTAGAGGAGAGACAAGCATAAAAATCTTACAAATTGATGAGGAACTAGATTCACAAACTGAACTGAGCAGCTTTGTGGAAAATTTTAAAAGCCCTCTATCTAGGCTTGTATCTGTTCCTTAAGACTTAGAAGAGCAGCTTGCTATTCTCTTGAGAAGTTCTAACAGAAGAGAAACAAAAATACTACATAGCTTCACAATGTGTCAGTTTCTGGTACTACAGAAGCTCAGTTGTGATGAAATAAGAGAATTCGCAACTTCTTCAGTTTTGTGAGTGATTTTCTATTATATCTCTGCAAGCAATCGTGAACATATTACTTCATTTGGAATATTATTCTTCCATAATAGAGAACAAAAGAACCATATTTTGCCTTGTTTTAATGTTCTTCTAGCTAAAGCTGCAAAACGATTTCAATCAAGCCATTTTTAGGCCTACTAAAGCAATAACAACATTTCTTTCTAAACAACCCAAAGACCTTGATTTTTCCCCTTTCAAGAATTTCAACCAGTTTAGCTTCATTAAGGAATACTTTTACCTGAAGCTGTTAAAGAAATGCTAACCAAATAAATCTCTCAAATAATTCTTATATAAAACTACCTTTGCACTTAATTATTCAACACATGGAATGAGAACACACATTTACTTGAATGCAGCATCTGAAATATTAATTGTGATTTTCCTCAGAAAAACTGTTTGATGGCCTAGAAGTTTCCACTTCTATTCACACAGTAAAAAGTCAAAATTAAACTGAAATAATCAGACTGCAGAATCAGATGTAGTACAGTAAAACTCCAATAGTCCGGCATCCAATAGTCCGGCACTCCTGATAGTCCGGCATCAAAATGGCAAGAGCCTAGTGAGTGAGCTTCAGCAAAAAATGAGTCACAACGTAACAGCAGCAGCAGCTGAACTGAGCAAAAAGGGTAAAAAAGGCTTAAAAAAACAAAAACATTACAGTATATTGTATACAGTATGTACAATAAAAAGGGTTAAGAACACTTTATATACAGTATATAATGTATACAGTATTATATAAAACCAGTTTATAGTACCTCCTGATAGTCCGGCATATCTGATAATCCGGCACCACCTAGGTCCCATAGGTTCTGGATTATCAGAAGTCTACTGTATTTGTTTTATTTTCAGAGCATAGGGTATTTGCAAGATCCATTTTCTAATGCTAGGTGAAGTATGTAAAGAAGAAAATGAGATGAAATCCCTTGGGGGGTGAAATTCAGCCCTGTACAGCGGGCCAACAAAAAGGCCTATGCTCTGTTTCAGTTTCAAGAAAGCCGTATTTTGAAAGCTTACGTGGCCCCTAAAGCTTGTGCTGCCTCTTTGAACAAGGGTTAATTTCACCATCTTTTTGATGCAACAGAATCTGCTGCTGCATAAAACATGATTGCAGTTATCCCCACTTCCCAGTTTCAGCTCAGGAAACGTTAAGCCAAATTTGCCCCTGTAACCATTTTAAAAGAGGCTTGCATCATGAAGAGGAATTATTTTTGTGAAAAGGAAATTGTTAAACCTTCCTGTCAAGGGCTCAACCATCTGAGGAAATAGCAGACAGACAAATCAAGTACCTGTAGCTACAGCAGCAAATGCAGCATGGATTCATACTCAACAAGGTACGTGCAAGGCGATATACAGGCAGTCCCCGGGTTATGTACAAGATAGGGACTGTAGGTTTGTTCTTAAGTTGAATCTGTATGTAAGTCGGAACTGGCGTCCAGATTCAGCGCTGCTGAAACTGACCGCCAGTTCTGATTTACATACAGATTCAACTTAAGAACCCCAAGTCCCCAAGTCAGCTGCTGCTGAAACTGATCAGCAGCTGATTCCAGGAAGCCCGGGGCAGAGCAACTCTGCCTCGGGCTTCCTGTAGTCAGCGCTGGTCAGTTTCAGCAGCGGCTGACTTGGGGACGCCTGGGGCAGAGCAGCTGGGGTGCTGCTGGGTTGCTCCAGTAGCACCGCTCCTCGGCGCTACTGGAGCAACCCACCAGCACCCCAGCTGCTCTGCTCCAGGCGTCCTGATTCAGCCGCTGCTGAAACTGACCAGCAGCGGCTGAATCAGGACGCCTGGGGCAGAGCAGCTGGGGTGCTGCCGGGTTGGTCCAGTAGTGCCCAGAGCGGCGCTGCAGGACCAACCGGCAATGCCCCAGCTGCTCTGCCCCAGGGTCCACAACAAAAGCCTGGTCTGCTGGGGGGGAAGCACACTAGCTGCGCCCCTCCCCCCCCAGAAGACCAGGGACATGGGGAGCAAAGCCGCAGCGTCAGCGGGGTGCCGCGCCTCTGAGGCTTTGCTCTGGCAAAGCCTCAGAGGCGCGGGACCCCGCCGCGGCTGCGGCTTCACTCCCGGTGTCCCTGGTCTGCTGGAGACGGTCCCCAGCAGACCAGGGGCACTGGGAGCAGCTTTTCTCATCCCGGAGGTCGAGGTGGCGGATCGCTGCCTGCGAGCTCCGGGGCGAGAAAGTCCCGTTCGTAAGTGCGGATCCGACATAAGTCGGATCCGCGTAAGTCGGGGACTGCCTGTATATTTTCCAGGCTTTGCTGCAGACAGATTTTGTGGAGGGAGTTCCTGATGGCAATCAACTATCATCAACAATCTAGAACTAGCAGAATCATAGCAGAGCCCTCCTCAGGCTAATACAGGATTGTTCCTTCCTGAGTAGTCACTGTGGCACATTTCCTGCCCTGCGTTAGTGCAGCTTTGCACCACTCCTAGAACCCAGCCACTGTAGGATTTCACCAGAGGGGTCCTTATGTGGCACAGACACAGACAGACACTGTAGGAGGACATGATGGGGAGAGGAGCAGATAAAAGGGCACTGGAGAGGATCTCTTACACTCCTGGTATCTCCAGGTGCTGGAACAGATCCTTGGAGTGATGGATAAGTGTAATTTGGAGTAGTTATCAGTCTGCTCTCATTTAAAACAGAGACCAGCTTCAGAAGTGGGGAAGTGCAAAGATCATTTATCAGTTATCTTTGTAGCACCCTTTCTGCACTACAGCTCAGGATCTGGCCTAGAGTGTCTTACTCCACAGAAGTGCATACAATGAATCAGACTCCCTATAAGTAAACTCCATGCAAAAATATGCCATGTAAACCAGCTCTGCTGTATCCATTTGGTGATGAGGGAACCACACAAAGGGTTAGGCAGGATTCTCTGTTCTGATAAAGACACTCTGCACCACGTAAGTAGTGCAAAGTGGTTTTACATTGGCTGGAGACAGTAGAAAATTATCTCCCTCCACCCACCCACCCACAACTCTTCATTAGTGGAAAACTGGCAGAAGCAGCTTCATTGTCTCCTGTTCTAGCCCTCTGTGTATTGCTAAGTAAAGAGTAATTGTGTTTAGAATCCTGTGCAAAGGCTGCGCGTGTGTCTGTTGGCTTTTATTGTCATGTGCCTGTGTCCCTGAAGAGTTAAACAGTAAACCCACAGTGTCTACCCTGAGGTGAAATCTTGGGAAAGAATGTGCCTAAGGTACAGGAAGTCTGAGGGATCACCACTGGGCTTCGGGGCGAGGCATTTGGACTGAAAGGTCTCAGCTCTTAGGAGGAGGTGCTAAATAGAGAGAGTGTCCTGAGAACCCAGCCAGGGGGTAGTGAGTATTCCTACATCGCTTGCAATGTACACATAAATGGGAGATTCCTTGTGCGCTCTTCTTTACCTTCCCATGTTTTATATTTCTTCCATCTCAAATGGAATATGTAAAAAATATTGAGAGTTTCTTGTTTACAAATGTGTGCTGGAAGTTAAAACCACAACAGACCTTTTAATGCCCATAGTAGCTGGCCATGCATGTACAGAATCAAATTTCTTGATGCCAACTATACAACTGGAACAAATACTTTGGGCAAGCATCGTGGTGCTAATTCACCAATTTGAAATGGACAACAAAAAGCACACTCAGCACTTTTATCCCACATAATCCTTTTGGGACTTAAATGATGCAAAGGCCACAAGACAGCCCAGTATACTGAGGTGAACTTCACCCTAGGTGCGCATTTATACACGTAATCTACTTTACCTTTTATTGTGAAAGCATGTATAGGAAAGCGTTAACAGTCCATTTAGGACACGTTTGCTATAACTACAGAAGGGTTGGAGCCAAAACCTCACATGGTGTAAACTGGTGGTGTTCTGCTATCCCAGCTGAGGATTTGGTTCACAGGAGTTTACACGAGAACAAAAGTATGGGATCCTTATAAGATCACCTGTGCCCACCTTCATGTGGGGCTGTGTGTACTGAGGAAAATCCAGTGGTCAGATGATGGGAAGAGAGATAGAACCTCAGAGGGAAATACATATAGATATGCCTTGTTATTTCTGAAGTTTAAGTTCAAGATGTGTTGCAATTTCCTGGGTCTGAACCAGGCAAAATCTGTTTTTAAGCAAATTCTTTTGCTACACATTTGAAGAGTTGCATGTAAGTATCCCTTACCTTTCCATTCATCTATGGTTCGTTCTTTATTCTCTATTGATTCGTCATATAGCTCGGCCTCAGGCTCATCATCAGGATCATGATACTGGACAAAGTAAGCATGAGCAAGTGCTTCTGAGGCTGTTATTCTTTTATCACTGTCTAATATAAGCATCTTCTCAAGAAGATCTACAGCTAGGGCAAAACCAAAACTCTAATTAAATTTAAAACAAGTTAGGTCATTTTAGACATCAGAATCCTCATTTAGACTTCCTCGTAAGGCCATGACCTTGCAAACAGGTATGCATATGCTTAATGGTAAGCTCATCAATAGTCATATACAGACAGTCCCCGGGTTACGTACAAGATAGGGACTGTAGGTTTGTTCTTAAGTTGAATTTGTACGTAAGTCCGGTACCCCAGGTGTCCCCGATTCAGCCGCTGCTGAAACTGACCGGCGGCTGACTACAGGAAGCCCGAGGCAGAGCTGCTTTGCCCCTGACTTCCTGGAATCAGCTGCTGATCAGTTTCAGCAGCAGCTGACTTGGGGACACCTGGGGTAGAGCAGCTGGGGTGCTGCCAGGTTGGTCCCCACACCAACCCGGCAGCGCCCAAGCATCCAGATTCAGCCGCTGTTGAAACTGACCAGCAGCAGCTGAATCGGACATGCCTGGAGCAGAGCAGCTGGAGTGCTGCTGGGTTGGTCTGGTAGCGCCGACCCTTGGCGCGGCGGGACCAACTCAGCAGCATCCCAGCTGCTCTTGGGGACGGCTGGGGCAGAGCATCTGGGGTGCTGCTGGGTTGGTCCAGTAGCGCCGCACCTCGGCGCTGTGGGACCAACCCGGCAGCCCCCAGCTGCTCTACCCCAGGCATCGGCGAGAAAAGCCTGGTCTGCTGGGGGAGAGAGAAGGGGCCCACTAGCTGCACCCTCCCTCCCCCCCCAGCAGACCAGGGAGACGCGGAGCGGCTTTTCTCGCCACGGAGGACGCGGGCAGCGGGACCGCGGCGCATCTCAGCGGTCCCGCCGCCTGCGTCCTCCGCGGCGAGAAAAGCCTGGTCTGCTGGGGGAGGGGCGCACTAGTTGCACCCCCCCCCCCAGCAGACCAGGGAGATGCGGAGCGGCTTTTCTTGCTGCGAAGGACGTGGGCGGCAGGACCGCCCAGACGCGCCGCGGTCCCGCCGCCCGCGTCCTCCGCAGCTTTGCTCCACATCTCCCTGGTCTGCTGGGGGGGCCCCCCAGGGAGACGCGGAGCGGCTTTTCTCGCCGCGGAGGATGCGGGCGGCGGGACCGCGGCGCATCTCGGCGGTCCTGCCGCCCGCGTCCTCCGCGGCAAGAAAAGCCTGGTCTGCTGGGGGGGGGAGGGAGCCCTAGCTGCGCCCACCCCAGCAGACCAGGGAGACACAGGTGGCGGGACCGCCAAGACGTGCCACGGTCCCGCCGCCTGCGTCCTCCGTGGCTTTGCTCCGCGTCTCCCTGGTCTGCTGGGAGGCCCCCCTCAGCAGACCAGGGAGACGCGGAGCAGCTTTTCTCGCCGCGGAGGATGCAGGCGGTGGCGCGTCTGGGCGGTCCCGCCGCCCGCATCCTCCGCGGCGAGAAAAACCCCGTTCATAAGTAGGGATCCAACGTAAGTCGGATCCACGTAACCCGTGGACTGCCTGTACTTAAAATGAAGCAGGTAAGAGTACATGCTTAAGCATATGCATATGTCCACAGTATCAGGGTCATAATGACCTAAACTGTGATTGCAAGTTCACACTTGTAATTTTTATACCCATAAATAATGTTCATATGATGATTGTTAGTTAGCCATAAAGGGGACAGTCACAGAATACAGAATACGTACAAAATGTATTCATTTTAAATTTGTATAACACTATACATGAGAGAGATATCCAGAGGACTTGAAGTGGTTTATATATTATGTTTTTGACTAAATATATTATAATTTATATATGACAATTTCTTTAACATATAAACAATCACCATTTTGTTAGTTTTTCCTCTTTAATATATTATATTTCTTACCATCATCTTTCTCAGATCATACTTTCTGCTACTGAAGTTTGTTCTACTGGCCCAGAGCAAGTGGCAAGATATTGACTCAGACAGTTTATCTTTTAATTCATTTGTATCAGAGAACTGCACTTCATTTCCCAATGAAATTTGTGAGATCTCAATCACACCTTATTGATAAAAATGTTGCGTAACTTCAGTACATTTTCACTTTCAGATAAAAATACTACAGTAAAACTCCAATAGTTCGGCATCCAATAGTCCGGCACTCCTGATAGTCCGGCATCAAAATGGCAAGAGCCTAGTGAGTGAGCTTCGACAAAAAATGAGTCATAAGGTAACAGCGGCAGCAGCTGAACTGAGCAAAAAGGGTAAAAAAGGCTTGAAAAAACTAAAACATTACAGTATACTGTATACAGTATGTACAATAAAACACATATATATGTACACACACACACACACATTATATATATAACCAACCATCTTATAGTACCTCCTGATAGTCCAGCATATTTGATAATCCGGCACCACTTAGGTCCCATAGGTTCCAGATTATCAGAAGTCTACTGTAATTCTTAAAAAATTTTCTGATTTACCTTTGTGTGGGATTAGAAAAACTAACATTGTAACTTTTAATTTTTATTGTGAGTTGATGCAGGGTAGTAATAAACCCCATATTTTCTACAGATTTAGCTACACTTTGAGTATTGAGAATGTTGCTTCAGTAATCCTCAGTATTTATGCTTTTTTTCCCCGAACAGTGGGCCATATTTCAGAAAAACCCAATTAAATAGTACTGATGGTCTGATATGTCCCAGTAGAGTTGTTATATTCTAGGACCTTTGGTTTGAACCATACTGGAGCAAAATAGATAATGGGTATCCATTACAAATAAAACATTTTCCATCATTCTTGATAGGCAGTTCCAAATTTTATCTTTGCTCTAACTCTGGTTATATCAGTTATACAATATTTGTCTGGTTTTTACTTTTTGAAAGCAGCCATTTGCGCTCTAATCCTTGGATTGCTGCTCACCCGGATCCACGTGCTTATTCTTCCTACCAAGAAAAGGGTCTGAATAGGTTTCATCAGAGTAAATCAAGAGTAAACATCCAAATCAAGATGTTTGGGAATGCTTATGGTATTGTGCTCCATTGTTAGTCAGTTGGCTTTAGTACACAGTAAAACCTGAGCTCAGATGCTTGTGAAAGAACCAAATGACATCAGTCTGAAAGGCCTTAAACATTCTTACCTAATGGGTTGGCACCACGAAATACTGCTTTCAAATCCTGCTGAGGCATATATGGTAGAGATTCAATGTATTTTCTAGCCTGGGAATAAATCAAGGCATATACAGATTACATTTTTGCTCAACAGTAAGCATGGCAACTCTGGAAAATAATCTAATTGCTAGGTGTCCTATTTAAGGTAGACATTGTCTATACAAACTTATTGTGTATGTGTGGGTGTCTAGATGCACTCAATCACCTTTATAGGTCTTATAAAGGCCACGGGCAAGAGGTTATAAAAGGTGAATTTTCTCCTTAAAGTTAAAATTATTTCACATGGAAACATTTGCTTATGTTTTTATCTGCCTGCCTAGCTGATTATCACCATTAACCCTAAAATACCATCCTGTCTGCCACATGTAACTTTCAGTTACCACTGGCAAAGAGCGATTACCCTTCCTATCCAGCTCACCACCATCACACTAATGTTTAATTGACTAAGAATCAAATCCCAATTTAAGATGCCTCCAAGGTGCAGCCCCTCAGGACTTTTTGTAGCTTGCGTTGGCTCCATGGCCATGGGGTGAACTAGAATCCTCAGGACCCCCAACTTAGAGACAGCCACACAGCACATATTCAGCTGCCCAACCCACATATTCCAGGCAAGGTGCTGGGACCTGACACAATTGAAGACATTGCTTTCCTGATGTCCAAGCTGATACGCTGGTGACCTGCTGATTATGGGACAGAGGAGACTAGAGGAGGATTTTGAGGGTAAACAGTCAGACCCTGGTAGATGATAGCTCTGAAAATGGAATTGTCAAAGGAAAGAGGACAGAACAGCCCTGTACACATGAAAAAGAGGCTCCAGGCAAATTGTGGTTTCTTTAAGAAAGGTTGTTCAGTCCTGATCAGCTCTCTTCTCTACACATGGGTTATTTCCCCTCAGCACTTGTTACTGTAGGAAACTGAGTAATCCTCCAGGGCCTCACAGAAGACAAGAGGAGGGACCGAAGATGCAAAGAGCTGCTAAAAGTGGTGCTCAAGCTGACCAACTCCATGTCTCCTGGTCAGAGAGAAGGCACTAAGATGTGTTTTCCTCCCCTTCAGGATAAGTTGGCCCTGCGCATCCTTTCTTTCACAGTGATAAGAGGTTATTGGGTTATTGTGAGTCAGAATATAGCCACTGAAGAAAGGGAATCCTGATCTTTACTCAGTTCTCTCTCTGTGTGACAACACATTACTGATATTTCTCTAATTTCCCCACGATCTTTTTTAAGCTTTTCAATTGTTATGCACTAAAACAAAAAATACTTTAGTATTTTGAGAGGTCATTCTAAGATACAGTATCCATTCAAAATGTATCCCAGTACAGGGCTAAATCTTTATCTTACAGACAAAAAAATTATGAAACCAGAATGGCTGCCATTAGCATCATATTTCAACAAATTTTACCCATTTTACTAAGGAGGCTGGAAGCTCAGTTTTCTAAAAAGTATGATTGTTCTTACCAGCAGTAGCCAGTCATCTACAGATGACCTAGGTTTAAAGGACAGAGAACAGGATTCATTCCCCTTTCCTCTCCGTGACATGAGAATACATCCCTGCAGAGTGTTGGGCACTCTTGGGAGATGATGCTGAGCATGAGCTATTCCTATGGGTGCTAAGACAGGTCATCACTTCAAAGAATCAGAGCTTTAGGGGCACATCTTGATATAACTTGCTATGCAGTTACCCTTTCTTGCATGGAAACTACAGACTAAGGCAGGCATGTCCAAAGTCCGGCCCGCGGGCCAATTGCGGCCCGTGTTCCGGTTTAATACGGCCCCACAGGTAATTTGGCAATATCTATCTTTTATGGCCCCCAACGAATCCATATGTATTGAGATGAATACATTGTAAAATCTCAGTTAATGTCAGTTGGTCTAAATCAGTTATAAATATATTTGGACACAACATGTATACTTGGTGTTATGTTCCTGTTCATATTTTTTGAACTTAAAAGTTGACAGACAACCTTTATTACCAATAATATGTAATGTTTACAATGTTCCTGTTAAGGTTACAATGTTCCTGACATATATTTTAGCTTCCTGGATTTTTTTTTCATCTGGCCTTCAGATATGAAAGGCAGAGTGATTTAACACCTGTTTAGATTTGTCATCCATGTGACAATGAAAAGTATGCCGTTTGCAATAAACTTTGCATAAAATAGTTAATTTGCATTTAATTTTAATGGTTCAAAGAATGTCAGGCAAAATGGTCGGCCCTCACGCATGTTCACTTCATCAAATCTGGCCCTCTTTGAAAAAAGTTTGGACACCCCTAGACTAAGGTAAAAAAATCAACCATTACCCAACAGAAATCATCAGATACCTGGGCATCTGACCACAGTTGTGCCTAATCTGTGCTGATTTATTCATATCCCATTCCATATGTCAAGAATCCATCTGTGATTGCAGGGAGCCAGGACTGTTTTGTTTTCAGGCTACATCCAAATGAGACCAATATCAATTTGGCTGCATCTTGGTTTACTCACCAATCTTTCCTTCATGCGCTTGTCATTCCACAGAAACCCACCCAGGGAGACCAGAGTATTTAAATAATTCTGAATTTGGAAATAGTGAAAGTGAGATTTTGGCCTAACCCCAAATTAAGACATCACATCTGTAAACTGACTTGGAAACTTGTTCTAAAACATCTGGTAAAGTTTATATAAAAGATCCCTTTATTTTTCCAGTTCTTTAATCCTCTGTTTATCATTGAAAATGGGTTTGGGGATTCTCCATTTAAGTCTTGATCTTGCCTTGAGTGGAGTGTAGCTGGGAACACAAAGCTGTTGCTCTTTGGGTAAAGTACGAATGGAGGCCACTAGCAGACTACTCTTCTGAATAGAAGTTGAAAAGTAAAAGGAAGAGGATACAGGCAGAGAATGGGCTTACTTGAGGAGATGGGGAGGTAAGCGCTATCGTAGGCCCGTGTATACACTTATGCATCAGCTTTCATGGCATTATGCCAGTTAGCAGAGGGATCTAAGTTGGAGGTCATCTAGCAGGACTCTCATAATCTGAGGTCTGCTGCTCTTGGTTCTCCTATACTCTATGTGGCACAGCACTTTTTCATTTGTACACATGACAGTTTTAACCTGCAATATAGAGGGTGAAGCTATAAGGAAGCAAAATAAAACCTTCTATTTATCTAATTAAAAAACTAACAACTTATTTTTTAATGTATGAGAGAAGAGGATGGCCTTCCATTTTAAATTTAAAGAAAGGCAGGCAATTTTTAACCATGAGCCAGATGGCCTGAGAAACTGGTGAACATCTGAAGGCCTCACTGACTCTCCCAGGTTGATCCATTGTTTTGTCTGACCTACCAGGCTAAAATCCTCAAGATGAGGCCTGATAAATCTCTCTGGTAATGTAAGGGCCAGCAAAGCCCTTGTACTATTCTGCTCCTGGTGCCCAAGTTGCAATATAGAGCAAACCCTGGGACTGCTCTAATTTGTGCCTCTAATCAGTGGGGTTGACAGCCTCTGCAAGCCCAGCTCTGTACACTCGGAAGGGGTGGTGCCAAGAACAGAAGGAGTGAGGCCAAGGGCAACCAGCCCTCAGCAGTGCCCCATCGAGCTCTCGGAGCTGCACGGAATGTGCAGTGCAGCACTCTGGCAGGGGTGGCAGCCACAGTCCCAGGTCACTTTGAATCACCTGCTACTGGGGCAACTCCTCACTTTGCCCCTCTCCATCCGCAGGCCTGCTCCTGTACAGGCTTTGAGCTGTGAGGAATCACTAAGTGCAGGTCTCCCCCGGTTACACTTCCATTAACCTCATCCCTTTCCTGGCCCCCAACATGCCCCCCAACCTGAATTCCCCTATCTCAGGGCTTCTTTGGAGGTGATGCAAAGCTGACACTGCCCTGGATAGAGGTTTGTTTTCTGCAGTGGGGGGAACACAACAAAGGAAAGAGGAGTCAGAAAGGAGGTAGACTCTTTGTAGACCCTTTGTAACTCCTTATACCAGCTAAGCTACAGTGCAAGAGGTAAATGCCCTTCACAGTCCTCCCAAAGTCCCGATTGCTTTAAGAAATCAGAATTTTAATAATCAAGTTTTAGACCCACAATTACACCAAAATACAAAATCTTAAAGCTTATTTCCCATCACATGATCTTCCCAGGAACCACAAAATACACCTTTGCAAAATACAAAGGAACAAAGAAATTCCTGGCATCCATTGATTATAATGACTGGGCTTTAGTCAGTAAACATCTCAGAACATGCAATCGTTTGTTACTAAGCAGATGATAGTAAAATATTTGTGCAAAGCTCTGTATGGGAATATCAAACAAATGACATCTGTACAAGCAAACTAGTGCCCACTGCGACTCTTTCACAAAACTAAACAGACTTGTCCTCCACATAAGGCACAGTCCTAGTAAATTAACTTGTAAGGAAATATTACCACCAGAAATAAACCTACCTTTTGGTAAATACACACACATACAAACACACAGTCTGACTCATTAAGGTGACTCTGAAACAAAAGAAACTAAACTATGAAAAGATAACAGTCACCATAATCATAATTAAGTCTGCTCTGCCCATAAATATGCCCACAAAATTACTCTGAACATTAACAAGTTACATATGATAAGTAGAAGATTCACCCAGCATTACTCAGGTCCTGAAAATGTGCACATTTTATTTAAACCACTGCTCTGGGGTGGAGCTCAGGATAAGGGATTCAGTATGCAGACTGCCCTGGGGAGAGAGGACTACCCCAGATCTCTCTCAACAGCAACTTTGGGCCAGGTGACAAGTGCTTCTCCATGCTCTAGTGGGCACAGCTGGGGGAGGGGTGCATGTCCCTCGGCTGGGGCCAGTCCAGGTTCATATGGCTCTGTGTTCCCCAGCCTGAGTGAGGAATGCAGAAAACTGTGCACTTTCCCCTTGCTCCCTGATGAAACAGAACAGCCAACAATGTTCCTGTATGACTGAGGGTGGAGGGAAGAGCTTCAGCTTCCCTGCCCTTCCCTAAAGGGCACCTGTGGGGTGGGAGGCTCAGGGCTGGGGCAGCCCCAGACAGGGGAGGGCGGATGCCCTCAGCCAGCCCCTTTCATCCGCGTGGTGAGTCTATCTGTTTTATGCATCTCTGTAGAAATCGGGAGCGGAGAGAGGGGAGCTTCAATGCTCTCACCCTCTCTAAAGGGTACCTGGGGAGTGTGAGCTTCGGGGATGGAGCATCCCTAAACCTGCCCCTTTCACCTACCTTATGAGTCTGTCTCTTTGCTGTATGGTTTTATAAGAAGCCGTCCCATTCCAAGCACATCCCATTTTCCTGGCACAGACAAAGCCTAACCTTGCTTTAAGTTATGATAAGAGAAAGCTATATTCTGAATTTGGTGGTCCTAGCTCATACCTTTTAGGAGGAGTTCTTGAACAAACAAACAGACAGACTCACAGACAGACAAACTCTTTCAAATATATAGTAGACATACATCGCTGAACCTAACATAGGTGCAAAGCTCAGACGTGTGGCCTCAAGAAAAACCAAGCGACCAGGTACTGAGGAGTCCTCCCTGCAGTGCCTGACTGACCCAATCTCTCTGCACAGGGTATGAAGGGGGAGCCAACTAATCATCAATTTCTTCATCAATACTTCCCAGGAGCCTGAGTGCCCACAAACTGTGGGGATGCTCCAAGTACATAACAGTTACATTTTATTTAAATAAACAGCTGGAGGGTGCAATAAAAGTGCTCACCTACCTAGTTTCTTCAATTGTTCAACAAATATAAATGGACTGGTAAGTTAAGTTCAAAGAAGATAAATAAAACACACAAAGGAATACAAGAATAGCTTTCACAGACGGTGAGAAATAAAGCAGTGTTAGAAATCCAGCAAATTAGCAAAAAGGTGTTAGACCAGCTTTATTTACTTGTCACCTACACAGTTCTTATATTCTGCATTAAGCCTTAGAGTAGCACATTAAACAGAGGGGAAAATATTGACTATGTAACAAATATGTGACAGTCCATGCATTCTTTTTTTTTAAGCTCATGGCAATGAGCACCTCTGAAGCTGGACTTATGACCACACAGACTGTTCCACCAAAGATGTATTCTTTCTCCTTGAGATCTGCCCAACAATGTTATAAGCATGCAAATGTGGCTGCTCTCACTTCCTCCAGGGACTACACCAAGAGCAGGGGAAAGTGTAACGGGAGTCAGATATAACTAAGGAGTGAGCTCTATATATGCAATGTACAGTAAAATAAATGATCTGAGCCAAAGCTGTTATTGCTGAGGTGGTGTAAAAGTGCTGTGATTTCTCTCACCAAATGTTTATGACATTGTGCCCATGAACATAGCATTTCAATGCCTTGACAGGCCAACCCAGGTCACAACTTTCAGCTTATTAATTCTCCTTCAGACTCTCCTGGAACCTCTATTGCTACTGCTTTATATGCACCTTATATGTAGAGTTTTAATGATCAAATTATGACTTCAATTCTAAAATTATAAAAGCAGATCCCATATAAATAGACAGGAAAGATGAGTGCACATGAGCCTCAAGACTAGGACCCAAAAGACACAAACATATACAGAACATAGTGATGTTTGGATCCAGCATTTTTGTTTGAATCTATCTCAAGTACTGAAGGTGCAAAAACTAAACAGAATTCAGTTGATGATAATTTCATGCTGTTTGGCAAACATCAATATTTATTTTTCAAAGTTCAGTACCAAAACAAAGAATCATCCAAATTTACTGTAAGATTACTGAATACATTCTTACATAATCAGTGATTAGTTGTAGTGCTTGTAAAAACAATCACTAACATTTTCAAGACTAACAAAGGTAGGTGGCATAGGACTACTCATTTTTAAAGATACAGACTAACAGCTAAACTGTCAGAGCTATTAACATATTCAAGAGCACCTAAGTGATTTAGGAAATAAGTCTCATTGAAAGATGAAATCTTGAAAGTTACATTGGAAACATTTTATTCCACTTACTGAATGTTGCCACTAGTAGCAAAATAGCGAGTATTTTAAACAGATTTTCATATTTGGAATTAAGCAGCATGCTATCAAACACAACCAATGACGTGCCAAACCAATTACAAATCAAACCTCTCTAGTCTGGCACTCTCTGGTCTGGCAACATCTGTGGTGCAGCATGATTTTAATTAGCTGGATGTCCACTTACCATAGGGATGGCCAAGTTTGCCACAGTCCCATAAAGTTTGTTTATAGCCACCACTCCTGGCTCTCACTATTCAGTGCTATTACTTAGCTCCAATTTACCCCTAAATATCTTCTAAGAGCCCAGTAAGCAGTGGAACTGTTGGTAATGCTGCTAGACAAAATTGACCTCATGTGATTCAGCAAATTCTCTGGTTTGGCACCAGTCAGGTCCTGAGGGAGCAGGACTAGAAAGGTTCAACCTGTACTATGGAAAAGTAAATGGATAAATCAGCAAATTTATGGAATGGTGAACTCACATGTTCCGATGATATTTTCTTAAGAAGTTCAGGACTGGGTGTTCCTACAACTTCCATTATTCTCTTTAGTTGGTCAATATCTGCAAGTATTCAAGAAAACTCCAGGAAAGATAGTAAAAGTAAGCCACAGACAAGCCTTGTATGTTTAAATAAACCCTAAATTCCTGCAGGGAGATCCTCAGGGAGCTCTACTGACTGCAGTGGGGTTAGCCAATTACACTAACTGAAGATTAGGGACAGAGTGTGTCTTATTCTCCACTGCCCAGAACCTTGTGTATTCATTTATATCTGTAGAATGTGAATGTAAAATGCTACCAGCAGTGCAAAGTCCCAGTGCAACCAAGTCATACACCTAACTTTGAGCTGGATAGGACTTAAGTATGTGCTTAACAATTTCAGCTCATGTCCGTGGGCTTTGCTGAACAGGATGACTGCTGACTTGCGGACTGAGTGGAGAATTCTGAATGGGTTACATATTAAACCCACTTTGCAGAGGAACAAAAGCATGTAGGACGACACCCATATGTTTAAAATGTACATATTCTGAGTTAGTATATGTACTAACTGGAAAGTGAACCATACTAACCCTTTCTCTAATGAGTCAAGATTAATTTAAAGTCTTACTGAAACACTATAATCCTAGATTGCATTTCGCAAGTGAAAAAACTAGTAAGTCCATAGTATGCAAAAATATCCTATTTTTTGAAAAAAATACACATCAGACAACCAATTTCAGGCTCCAGAAACTGACAAGAAAGCCAGGCAGCTAGAGCCTGGCTGCCCTTTGCTCTACAACCCCACTGGGCTGCTGCTCAGAGGCTCCCTGCTTCCCGCTCCAGGAGGCAAGAAGCCCCGGTGGCAATTGGGGGGAGTCCTAGCTCTCAGTTCCAGACACTATCCCTCTTCAGTTAGCGGAAGTTCTCCTGGTAAGGACATGTATCACCAACAGAAAGAGTGTTGGACATCAGCCACCGCAGAACGACTGTGGCGACTGTGAATTCACCTAACATAGGTCGAGTTAGGACAGTAGTATAGACATGCCCTCAGTGTGGAACACAATAGAATCTGATGTATACTATACTCCTGTTTCAGATGCAATGAGGTTTTCTGATGTGATCTCACAATCATTTGTTTATCTACAGTCTCCATTTTTATTTCCTCTGCATTTCCTTTTAGTATTATTCTACTCTACCCTGCAACTGCTTTTTCTGCCTCATCAGGCAGAGAAACAAGAAAGGCTGCAATAGAGTCCATTAATTTTGCACCATGATCAATAACAATTCCACTACTTTATACTGGACTGTGGGATTTTTGTCTCTCGTTTACACAAATAGAAACACCAATTTTATAACAATAAGTGTGTGTCTACCCTGCACTGTAGGTCGAAATCAGATACGCAATTTGAGCTATGCAAATTGCATATCTTATTTCGATATTATTTCAAAATAGCTTATTTTGAAATTTGGCACTATCTACACAGCTCTTATTTTGAAATAAATCATTATTCCGAAACATCCCTTATTCCTCTTGGACAGGGACATGGACGTTGGAATAGCGAGCCCATTATATTTCGAAATAAGGGATGCGCTCAAAAGACACAGAATAGCTATTTTGGGATTCCTCTAGTATCCCGAAAGAGCACTGCAGTGTAGATGTAGCCTAAGTGACATGCATATTAGGGATGTAAGCAACTAGTTGAGTAGTCCTCTACCTGATAAGCCTAGGCTTATTGGGTAATCAAGTCACAACTCAACTACTCACTCCTCCCCTTGCTGCTTCTGTGTCAGAGACAAAATGGGAGGTTAACAGGAGCTAGTGCTGGGGGGAACTGGGTTAAAAGTTCTGTGGGGCAGGGGAGAGGGGCAGGAGAGGCAGAGGTACAGTAGTTTGGGACCCAGAGTGAGCCGGGACTGCTCAGTCCCAGCTCACGCTGGGTCCTGAACCTACCCTTGCTGCAGCTCTGCCTTTTAAGTGTAGTAAGAGCTCAGCAGCTCTTACTACATTTAAAAGGCAGAGCCGCAGCGGTCCCAGAGCTAGTGCAAGTTCAGTCCAGCTCCAGGAGCCACTTGCACTGCAGCTCTGCAGAGCCCCTCTCCTTTTCTACTAATCATGTAGTTGATGCAAATTGTATTGGTTACACCATTAGCCAAATACCTGCTCCTTAACATACTTAATGCATATTAATTCTAATTGTTTTTTAAGAAGCAGCACAAATGGAAGAAATCAATCCTGCAAGTAGGTCATTATTTAAATATCAGGCATAAAATAAAGATTGCATGTAGCTTCTTGTGGTTTAAGAACATGTTATTGCTTTTTCTTTTGACGGCTGTTATGGTCAGCTGCAAGCTGAACAATTAGCAACTCTGTTTGCTGTATCGAAGGTTTGTTACCTGGCAAATGGAGCCTGGAGAACATGTTGGTGGTTAGAGAACAGAAAGAACTGCAGTGCATTTGCACATCATGTAACTGCATTTTATATTAAGGATACAGTCGTTTCCTGGAAAAAGAGCCTTGCCTTTCAGTAACTCTGCCATGATGCATCCCACTGACCAAATGTCAACTGTCAAAAATAAGGAGGGAAGGATATGCAAGATAAACATAAAAATGGTTAAATGCAGTTGTTTTTTTCCCTGTTGTGACTATACTGTTTGTAGTTTAAAAATAAGTACCTTCCTTTACCTGTTTGATTATAATGCATCCAGTTTAACATAATTTCCGGAGCTCTGTACCATCTTGTTGCTACATATCCAGTCATTTCATCATCAGTTTGTCGAGCTAAGCCAAAGTCTAAAATCTACAGAAGAAAAAAAAAAAAACAGGATTTCTCATTATTTTTTATTACAGAAGCTGATTTGTTCCCTGTTCTTTACTTTTGGCTTACTTCAGCAGTCAGAACACCTCATCTTGAAATGAACTGGACCCTCAACATTTCATACCCAGTTTAAGATTTCTCCCCATCTCATGCTTTCTGGTAACACCAAGAAAGATGTAATACAGGCGGTCCCCGGGTTACATGGATCCGACTTACATCGGATCCCTACTTACAAACGAGGTGAGGCAACCCCGCACTAGCTGCTTCCCCCCAGCAGACCAGGGAGACGCGAAGCTAGCGCCCTCCTCCCCAGCAGGTGAGGGAGACACAGAGCGGCTTTCTCAGCAGACATCTTAGCTTGAGAATAAAGGACTGAGGGAAGTGAGGTGTGGGAGAATAAAACTGAGCTCTGGAGAAATGTTTGGCTAGAGTTTCCCCTACAATATGTACCAGTTCCAACTTACATACAAATTCAACTTAAGAACAAACCTACAGTCCCTATCTTGTACGTAACCCGGGGACTGCCTGTACTTTAATAATTAAGAACCTGGTCTTAATGTCAATGGCTCAACTTATGCAGTACCCATTAAAGTCATCGGGGCTATGTGCTGGTGCCAGGATCTCCCCATGGTACTATGCTGGTAGAACTGGAGCACAAGTGGAATTGGACCCTTTTACACAAACTCTGAATTTGACTTTAAGTTTAATTTTCCTGTAAGATTACTTTCATTACTAGCATTGCTATAGCAATAATCACAGCTAGTATATCAGAGCTGAAGAATATCAACAGGGAAAATCACATCTAAAGTGTATAAGTATAAAATGCCAATGCCCCAAAACATCAGTCCATAGCATGTTAAAAGCACCCTCTGTATTACTCACAGATTCCCTAATGTTCCCTTAGCTAACCTGTTTGTGCATAGGCCTTGTAGCACATATAGCAACTACTCAATCATGCACATTTTGATGGCACTAAGAAAGGCACCTGTAAGCTCCATCTAACACCCCACTGAAATGAAAAGAGAATTTTTCTTAAAAATACCATGCACATTTGATGGCATAATGTTGTCCACTGAATGCCCTCCTTTTGGAGAGCTTATGTCCATAAAAAAGTTATTTCAGCTTTGTGTTTCTTTGCTTTCTGGTATCTACTTCTTCTCTTGGGATAATCAATGTCCTACCAAGGACTGTGCTGCACAAGCATTCCTAAATGCAGAGGTGCTGTTGGGAAATATTCTAATTTAAATGTTGTCCATTAACCCAATCAACAGGGGTATCAGCATCCTTTGAAATAAGGAGAAATAAAGGTGCCTAAATACTTTTAAAAATCCGCCCCCTGGAGCTTTATCTAGACTGCAGGCTTCTTTCGGAAGAAGCTTTTTTCGGAAGAGATTTTCTGAAAAAACTTCTTGCAAAAGAGCACGTCCACACTGCCAAAGCACATCAAAAAGCATCCAGACTGACCTCTTGCATAAAAGGCCACCTGGAACCACTTCAGGCAGGGCTTTAGGTCACCAGTTGCTTCGAGTGCCAGGGGGTTGTGCCGTCCCGCCCTCATACAGCCCTGCTGCTGGGGGAGTGGCCTCATGGGGGTGTCTCCTGGGATGTTTGGGGGGGGAGATGGTAGGAGGGCAGGCACTTCCCAAGGGCTCAGGCATTCCCTCTCTCATTCTCTGTTTTGTATGTTTGTTTGTCTCCTTCCACAGGTGGTGAGGGCCATCAACTTGATCCTGCTGCGGAGGATCGTCTGCCTGGGAGACCTGGACCCGATCGTGGCTGGATTTGCTGTCCTGGGGTTCTCAAACTGAGGCGGAGCGAATGATGGGACCTGACCATCGAGCGGCCCAATACATTAATCGGAAGGGCTACTTTTCTATGGTGCTACAGGCCCTGGGTGTCCACCGTGGACACTTCACGGACATTTTTGTCAAGTGGTCGGGCAGGGCACACGATGCCTGCAGCCTGTACCACAAGCTGGAGGCTGGCACATTCTTCCCCCGCCAGGGCTTTGAGGTTGGAGATGTGCAGATGCCATTGTGTATCGTGGGGGACACAGCCTATTCCCTTATGCCGTGGCTCATGAAGCCATACACCGGCCACCTGTATCCAACAGGGATCAATTCAATGCAACCTGAACCAGGCCAGGATTCAGGTCAAGTGTGCCTTCAGCCACCTCAAGGCACGCTTCCGGTGCCAGTTGATCCACCTCAACATGGGGAAGCACAACATCCCTGAGGAGGTCGTGGCATGTTGTGTCCTCCACAACATTGTAGAGAGGAAGGGGGAGGCCTTCCGCCTGGGGTGGAGGATAGACGCTGGCAGCGAAGGGTGAGTGTTCGAGCAGCCAAGGACAGCTGCCATTCGCCAGGCCCATCAGGCTGGGGTGCGCATCTGGGAGGCCCTGAGGGAGAGGTTCTCTCAAGGACCCCAGTAAGTCTCCCCAGGGCCTCCCCAATAAGGGCCTCTGACTTGCTGCCCTATCCTTTCCCCAACACAACTTCGCCATTTGCCCCTTTCCTGACTTCTCAATAAACACACCTGTTTGGTTTTCCACAAAACAAAGTCTGTATTTATGTAACATTAAGAAAAGATAGGCAGTGGGAGGAGGCTCATAACCTAGAGGGAGAGGGGAGCTCAGGCCTGGAAGGAGCATGGGGGGGGGGGGGGCAGCTAGATGTGCCACTTCTGGTGTGGGGACCTCGTCAGAGTTGGGTGGGTCTGGGGACCACAGGGGGTGAACAGGAGGGGGGGGGGCGCAGGGTCAGGGTTGGCAGGGAGGGCAGACAGAGGCATCACTTGGGGAGGGGGCATGGGCATCACCTGGGAAGGGAGAAGAGACCTAGCAGGGGGGCAGGTGGAGGAGGAATGGGCATAGTAGGGGGACAGCAGGGTGGAAGCCAGGAGCAGCAGCATCAGGCAGGCGTGCCATCATGCGCGACATGATGGCATACATGTTGTCACACTGCTGCATGAGCTGGTCCCATGCGTGGTTCCGCCACTCAGAGTCCTTGCAGACTTTCTGTGCCAGAGTCTGCTGCATGTCTCGTAGGAAGTTGACATGCTGGCACATGAGGTCTTCTTGGACCCTGGCGCATCTTTGGGTCCCCCAGGCTCTTGCAGCTTGCTGCGGTGGTGTGGCTCGCCCGAGTCCCGGTTGGACCGGCTGTGGAGAACGCACAGAGGGAGAAGCGGTCAGTCATCCCTGCAGACACTGTCCCTGAGGCCTTGTCCTCCTCTGTGAGCAGCGACCAACAGTCCTCAGGGCAGAAGAGGGGGATATCCCGGGAGCAAGGCCATGTGTGGCCTGCAAAGCGGGCCATGTCTCACAAGAGCCGGGCCTGATGTGCCCAGAGGACCGTGCTGCTTGCTTCCCACCCCCACCCACGGCCCATGGACAAGCAGTCAAGGGAAGTGTCCGGCCACAGTGGGATCCCCTTATGGGTGGCAGAAGAGCCAGGAGCAGCCTGGGCCTCCCTGGGGTCTGCAAACACAGCTGTGGCTTGCAGCACTGTCTACGGGAGTGGCTGCTGCCTCGCACTTGCAGTCATGCTCATGTGCTGTTTGCAGCACTTCTCTGTCTGTGTGGGGTCATGCCTGTGTCCTTGTGGCTAGCCTGCTTTCAGCTGTAGCAGCCCCCTCATCCCCAGTAGGACTTGTGTGGCCTCCCCTGAGCCTGGCAGTAGGATCCAAGCTGTGCTCTAGGGCTGCCTGCTGCGTCCATGTGCTGCATGTGGTTGCACGTGCACGGACCACAGCACGATGTCCAGCCCGAGCAGCATTCACCTCCCCACCCCCTGTGCGCCCGTCTCCCCCGCCCTGTGTGTGTGACAAAGAGACCACTCACCTGAAGATCCCCCTCCCAGGTGTCTGAGGAGACCTGAGAGACATCTTGGCTCACAGGCACTGGCTCCAGGGAGAGGGTCACGGTGTCCATGTCCTCCTCCGCCTCCAGCTGGCCCTGGTTCTCCTGCTCCTCCTCCGCCGAGACCTCCTACTGGGCGATGACAGGGGTCTCCAAGCCAGAGTCCATGAGGACGGGTGGGGAAGACGTTTTGAAACCCCCTACGATCTGGTGCAGCTCATCGAAGTAGGGGCAGATGTGGGGTCCTGCCCCTGAGTGTGAGCTGAGCTCTCTGGCCTGGACATATCCCGGCGGAACTCCTTAACCTTATTCCGGACGTGAGTGTCCGCGCTCCGTTAGGGACTTGGCTATCAGGTCATAGATGTCCATGTTGTGGCACTTGGCCTGGATATCCTACAAGGACTCCTCCTTGCCCCGCAGCTCGAGGAGGGACAGGATCTCCAGTCCGGACCAGGAGGGTGCTCGCCTCTTGGTCCCCCTGGGTGGGTCCTGGGACTGCTCCCTGCATGGGCCAGGGAGTTGCGGGGGTCTTGAGGCTGACATGAGTGGCAAGGCTTGTGGCAGGGAGAGCCACGCGGTGAGATGCTGCTCATGAGGCCAGCTTCCTGCCACAAGGCTTCTCCAGGGTGTCTGCAGCTTTAAGAGTGGCCAGGAGACAGGCACTATAGAGTCCTGATTACTTTGTAATCCGCTCTCCCCCTCACCCTGCCCACGTACTCCTGGCAGGGCTGGAGGAGGCTTCATGTGCTCCCCCACCCCTTGGGAGGAGGCACATGCAGCCTCCTCCCTCCCTGCCAGGAGCACATGGAGCTCTGAAGTGCCGCGCGCTGCTTGCAAGGTGGGAGCAGAGCAGAAAAGGCTTCGCGCACTCCTCTGCCCCCAGGCCCTAATTGGCCTGGGAGTGGGGGGAGCAATAGAGCCTCTGTGGGCTGAATCCGGCCCACAGAGGCCCTTTTGCCCACTCTTGTTCTGGGTGCTATGATACAAATTATAAACAACAGTTAACAACATCAACAACAACAATCCAGAAGGCGATTCAAAAAGATCTACATTTTATTTTTTTTAAATAAATCACAATTTTTGAGGCCCGACTCGTGACTTTTGAACACCTCGGGTGATAATGCTGGTGTTTGCATTAGCAAAGGACCATTCTTATATTTTCAGCTCAGTTTACTTGTTGTCAACCTTCTATAAGTGTATGTCCTGTAGATATAAGGTAGTTGCTATATGTACTGCTTCACCTCAACATCTGGGGCCAGATCCTCAAGTCTTGTCACCAACAACTGAGTATCAACTAAGCCCATTTTTAACCTAAGTGTTTCTTAGTCTGTTTTTTAGCATTAAGAGGATTTTTATTTACAGTTGGATGTGTACTAATGTAAAAATGTCCATTAATATTGGTACAGAAAAGTTCTACTTCTAGAGATATTACAAGAACCTTCATCACAATAGCATGAATCCTACCCTTAATTCACAGTCTTCATTTACAGCTAGGTTACTGGGTTTCAAGTCCTGTAACAGAACAAACAGAGTTAGTCATGCATACCTAACAAGGTTAAATTAGTATAAAGACAACATAAAGCCTTACATTGGGCAGTGCACACTGCACTAATTTATTTTCTGTGGCTAACTGAACTCACCCGGTGGATGATTCCAGCTGAGTGAATATACTGTGGAACAAAGAAAAAAAGAAAAGCTAAGAATCCAAGGTTCGAAAAAAGTGGATAACAGGTAACAGTCACTTATTCTATTCATATGTTTTTCTTCACTATGTCTGGCGGTTTTATAAAGAGTTCAGATTTCGGTCAGGAAACAGTCCCGTCTAAACAGCAATCACAAATGCTAACAGGCAGATAGCACAAGTGTCACTGACTTGCTCCAAGACATAAGTGTTCTCTCTCTCTCTCTTTCAAATATGAACACTTCAAGAAAAATAACCATGAAAACCACAAGCAGACCTGGGCACAAAGGCAGTAAATGGTCCCCCCATGCTTGTACAAGCCAAGTACACGAGGACATGGTTTGTCTGACATTTGGGCACAGGAGCAGTTGTGGGTTCTGCGGGGAGTTTGGGTGTGGGCTCTAGACTGGGGCAGTGGGTTGGGGTGAAGAAAGGGGTAAGTGGGATGCATGCTTACCTTGGGTGACTCCCAAAAGTGACTGGCATATCTCTCTGGCAGCAGCTTCTAGGTGGGGTTGATATGGGGATCTCCATGCATGACTGCCTGCAGCAGTGGTGGGTAATAATTTTTGGTGGAGGGCCACTCCGAGATTTTGGAAAGTGGTCAAGGGCCGCACTTTTCTGTGGAGGAGGTGCAGGGTCTAGGATAGAGGTTGGGTGCAGAAGGATGCACGGGGTAAGGGACTGGGGTGCAAGAGATGATGTGAGGTCTAAGAGGGAGTTTGGGTGATGGAGGGGATGTGACCTCGGTCAGAGGATTGGGGTGCAGGGTCTGGGTGGGTATTTGGTTACAGGATAGGATTCTGGCCTGGGGAGGGCTGTAAGAGGGGGTACAGAAGGGAGGGAGTTGGGACTTGGGGCAGGACAGTGCAGAAGGTTTGGATGGTGACCTGGGTGAGGGAGTTGGGGTACGGGAGGGGCAAGGGTGCCAGAGGCAGGCTCCAGCTGGGAGCCTATGCATCTCCTGGCAAGCACTCCCAAGGCAAGATGGGCTCCCTGTCTGCTGCAGCCCCAGATCACTTATAGCTGAAGGCTATTCCCTCCATGTGACTCTCAGATCCGGGAGGGGGAAGAGGCTTGCGTTGCCCCCATCCTTGAGGCCAATCTCTCAGCTCCTATTGGCTGGGAACAACCAGCCAATAGGAGCTGAGAGATTGGTTGGGGTCAATTCCCATTGACTAATTGTTTCTGGCCAATAGGAGCTGAGGATTGTGCTGGGGTTGGGAGATCACACAAAGCTTCCCCCTTCCTCTAGAGCAGAGAGGCGCCAGACTGCACTTTAAACCTGTGGCAGCTGTGTGCCTGAGGGTCCCGCCAGGGTGGTCCATGGGCCAGATTTGGCCCCCGGGCTGTATTTTGCTCAGCCCTCGCCTGCAGACATCACTCCTGCACCTCCCATTGACTGTAGTTCCCAGAATGGGAACAGTGCATGAAGACACCCCTCCCACAGGCCGCAGGGATATGCCAGCCTCTTTCAAGAGTGGTGTGGAATGAGAGCAGGCAGAAAGCCCACCTTAACTATGTTGCGCTGGCAGTGGGCAAGGCCCCTGGGCAATTGACCTCTTTGTCCCCACCTGCATCAGTGGGCCTGCATGCCAGCAAGTCAATAGATGCATACCGTTGCCACAAGCTAGACTCTTCACAAACACAATATATGACCATGTAACTGCATTTATATTGAAGCAGAGTGGTGAGTTCATTACAAGCATATACAGTATATGTCCGATAATACGGCACCTTTAGGACCCAGGGGGTGCCGGATTATCAAATATGCCAGACTATCGGAAGTGGGGGCTATGAGGGGTCTGGGCTGGAGGCTGCGCCCCTCGGCGCTGCGGGACCAACCCGGCAGCACACCAGCTGCTCTGCCCCAGACTTCCCCAAGTCAGCCGCTGCTGAAACTGACCAGCGGCTGAATCGGAGAAGCCGGGGGCAGAGCAGTTCCAATTGTCTGGCTGCCCGGAGCACTTCCGGGTTCCAGATGGTGCCAGACCATCAGAAGTGCCGGACCATTGGAAGCCGGACCACTGGAGTTTAACTGTATTTATGTGCACATTTTAAAGAGAATTCTTGCTTTTCACAACAACAACAAGAAAGAGGAAAAACATTCTTAGGATGCTCATAAGATCAGGTGAAATCTGAGTAAGGGCTGTTTTAAAAAGAGCAGTTCCCTATTTCAGATACCAGTTACCTGAAGTTTGAGGAGCAATGGTACTTTGAAAAATTACTAAAAATAGAACCCTGAGGTGTCATGTGTATTGTCTTTCAGTGTCTTCTTATCAAGCTTTGATCAGTTTACAAGTAAAAAGATGCATTTTTTTTCTTATCTTCAGCCCTGGGATATGAAAGCCAACACGGTTTTTAATCTTCTCAGCACATCATCAACAGCAGAGTGCATAATTAGCCCCCCTGGATCTTTATTACTGAGGTCAATATCCAAGAAAAAAAACAACTTTTGTATCCAAGGGAGAAGTTACAGCACCGACAATTAAAAAAACCCAGACATATTTTACATACAAACTGAGCAGATTATATGTTAATTTATTGTAAAACTATAATATTATAATCCCATTATACCATTTGACAAATCATAAGCCTCAATGTTGCAAATGCTTACAGGGGTGCTTAATTTTACACACAAGTAATCCCATTCAAATTATTAGCGCTACTCACATGTGTAAAGTCAAACTTGTGTGTAAGTATTAGAAGGATTAGGGTCTTTTTTCCAGTTCTGAAAGGAATCTCGAGTGTTCTAAATTTAGTATGGTTTATAAATATAAATCACCAGAGGTGTCATGAGTATTTGTAAGTCTATTCAGCTCTGAACATGGATTTAAACATTTTCTTTTGAATGAAACTCTCATTATTACAACATTTTGGTGGCTGAGTACAAAATAAATGCAATAATGCAGTTGCAGCTTGTACCTTAAGTCCTCTAAGTAACTGGTAGATGAGAAACTGTATATGGTCATCTGTTAGCTTCTGGCACTTTACAATGTTATTCAAGTCAGCACCCATTAAATTTGTCACGAGATACCTGTAAAAATAAAATAACTTATTAAGCACAAGCAGCAGGTAAATCTAGTTTGTTTACTGTCATACTAATTATTCACTCCCATGTATATTCCTACTCCATCCATCAATGGTAAAAGAAGAAAATCTCCTTTACCAGAATTTAATAATCTGCAAACCTAAAATCCTGACAGGCTATGTCTACACTGCACAGTTACTTCGGAATAAGCTATTCCAGAATAGTTATTCCGAAATACCTTATTTAGAAATAGTGCATCTACACTGCAGAGAAGCCTCAAAATTAGTCCGAGGCAGGCTTCCCTAATGTAGATGTGCTATCTCGATTTAGAGCCCCAGGAGGAATAACTTAGGATGGCCCTGGTGAGGGGCTATTTCAAAATAGCAGAAGCGGAGTGTGCCTAATTTCAAAATAGCTATTTTAGAATAGGCATTCTTCGTAGAATGCGGTTTACAGAAGTCAGAATACTGAAATAATGGAATTGCAGTATAGACGCTCACATGGCCCTTATTCCAAAATAACTTTACTGTGTAGACACACCCTTAATGTCTTCTTGACAGACCAGTGTGTACAAACACAGGAAGTTGGGCAGTTTAGGGGAAAATAGCATATAACAATAGCAATTCATGTGTCAATCAGTGTATTTTTACTGCAACTGTAGCAAGCCAAAAATGATCATAGATGAAGAGAACTGCTGGTCAAGAAACAGCACAATCTATCTGGGTTCCCATCTGATCCTACTGAAGTCAAAGGCAAATCTCTATAAAAAGTCAGGTCTGCTTTTGCTTATAATGCTACTGCTACAATACAGATTCCCTTCAATGAGCGGAGACGGACAAAATTTGAGTCCCAGGGGAAACACTGATATTTTGAAATTAGTTTTCATCCCAAATTGAAATGAAACAATAAAATTCATAGAATGGAAAAATCTGAAATGTTTTGCTTCTGTATTTCTTATTGAAACAAAACCATTTTGACATTTCTTAACCAAAGTTTCATTTTGGCTTGTCAAATAAATCTGAGGGCCACAGTGCCCCATGGGTGCTGTAGCTCGTGTACCTCATGCCCCTATTCACATGAATAATCCTGTAAGTGACTTCAACAGGACTGGAGCCAGTAAGTGTTACATGATCAGACCACAACCATCCAGGCTAACCCCTATAAATGACTGCAATTTCAATACCAAATATTTAAAAGTCACTTTTTATTTATCCACACTGGAGTGTTCACCGCACTCTACCAACTTTAACCAATTAATTTATGTCTTAGGTTATGTCTACGTTTCTAAAATAACAGTGCAGTCATGTAGCTCTTCAAAGTGAAAGAGTGGCCATGGCAGGAGCGCTGGGAGAGAGCCTCCTCCCACCTCCATGAGGGGAGTAGCTAACAGTGCTGAGAACATGGTTCCCAGCACTGAAAGCCCAGTTACACTGGCACTTTATAACACTGTAACTTGCAGCACTTGGGGGTGGGAGGACATTTTTTCACACCCCTGAGCCAGAAAGTTGCTGTGTAGTAAGGTGGCAGTGTAAACTTATCCTCAGGTTCTAGATTCTGTTAAAGTAATCATTGGACCCACTGATATCAGAGAGTTTTGCTACTGAATTCAATTAAGTCAGAATTTCACCCAGTATTTCTCCTGAAAGACTGAGGGCCTGATTGTTTTCTCACTTACCCCAGTGTAAATCAGGAGCCACTCCACTAAAGCTACACCAATGTAAAACTAATGCTAAATGAGAGAAGACTCATTCCCAGAGATATCACCCGCTACAGAATATTTTCCTGTAGTCTTTATATGTCTGAAGTCATACATACTGGCTAGACTAAACACTTTACCTCAAAACAAGGTTAAAATGAATACAGGCAGTCCCCGGGTTACGTACAAGATAGGGACTGTAGGTTTGTTCTTAAGTTGAATCTGTATGTAAGTCAGAACTGGCGTCCAGATTCAGCCGCTGCTGAAACTGATCAGTTTCAACAGAGGCTGAATCTGGACGCCAGTTCTGACTTACATACAGATTCAACTTAAGAACCCCAGGCGTCCCCAAGTCAGCTGCTGCTGAAACTGATCAGCGGCTGATTCCAGGAAGCCGGGGGCAGAACAACTCTGCCTCGGGCTTACTGTAGTCAGCCGCTGGTCAGTTTCAGCAGCGGCTGACTTGGGGACGCCTGGGGCAGAGCAGCTGGGGTGCTGCTGGGTTGGTCCAGTAGCGCTGAGAAGCGGCGCTGTGGGACCAACCCAGCAGTGCCCCAGCTGCTCTACCCCAGGCGTCGTGGACAGAAAAGCCTGGTCTACTGGGGGGGAGGGGACACTAGCTGCGCGCCCCGCCTCCCTCCCCCAGCAGACCAGGGAGACGCGGAGCAGCTTTTCTCGGCCCCGGCGGCGGGACCGCAGCTCATCTGGGCGTCCCGCCTCTCCCGTCCTCCGGGGCAAGAAAAGCCCCGTTCGTAACTGCGGATCCAACATAAGTCGGATCCGCGTAACTCGGGGACTGCCTGTATACCAAAAATTTAGAGGAACATACAGAATCAAACAACATGTCAGGCAATAAAATCCCATTCCCTGGGTAGAGTCCCATTCCCCCTTTTTTGAAAAGGGAACCAAAGGCATGTTTCAGTCTCTCAAAGCTCACTTTGGCTGCAGCTAGACTAGAAAAGTGTGTGTCAGTTTTCCAGGAATATCACAGCGTCTGTCTTCATAGCTTACCAATTAGTCACACTGATGTTAAAATTTTACTTACACTTCATTAAAATTTTCTATTGAAGTTGCAGGTGTAAAAACATCTAGTAATCCTATAACCTGAAACAGAAAAGGTGATTTCCTTTTTATTTCAGAAATTCATGAGATGGCACATCATTTATGCTGGCTGTGCTTAGAATGCCTGGAACTATGCATATGAACAACATGGTTTCATCCTGAAAACATAACAAAACCAGAATAGTAGCTGAACGAACCTGAATAGAGATGGTTGTTTTTTGTTTGTTTTTGCCACTAGAAGAAAAATTATCTCTAAGGGCAAATATTACATTACTTTATGAAAAAATGGAACAAGACTTCAGACAATCCAAAGTCAAGAAGGAGGAGACCTAATCTCCCATTATAGAACATGTAATGTATGATTGGGATTGCATTTAAAGTTTAAGTAATACTTTACATGTTTTCTTGTAACATACTTACTAAAATAAAAAAATGTAAGCTCCCCTCTCCACATACTTTTCAATCTATTGTAACACCTCTTCTCAGCTATATGTATTGTGTAATTGCCTATCACTACATCATTTTAATTTTAGTTTAAGTCTGGGAAATTTAACAGCATTCGGATCCCAATTCAGCAAGGTACTTAAGTGCCTTCCTAACTTTAAGTAAATTGGCAGTCCCATTGAAATTGATGTGACTGGATTTAAAGTTAAGCGCACATTAAATACCTTGTTGAATCACAGCCATTAAATCCCAGCAGCTTGCATTAGGTCAAGGACCAAACTCAGTCTTCAGATAAGTACATTATACTCCCATTAACTTCAGTGAGAGCTGTATGAGCATATATGAGAACAAAATCTGGCTTTAATTTCTCAGAACACTTTGCATCTCCATAAATTGGGATTCTCATCTGGCTGGCAACATCTGTGGTTCAGCAGGACTGTGAATGTTGCTGAACGAGAGTGTGCCGGGCCAGGAGGCCAGCAACTAAGAGCCCCCCACAAAAGGCAAGGCTGGTGGTAGCAGGGCTAGGCGCTCAGCAGACAGGCAGCGGTAGCAGGGCCGTGGTAGTGGGGCAGGTGCAGCCCATATGTGCTGGCCCGGCAGTGTGGCTGTGCTGCAGCAGCCTGAGTGGGGCTGCGTGCTGGCCCGGCAGGTAGTGAGCCTTGGTCACAGCAGCCCGGCAGGGAAGCCTATCTGGGGCCGCAGCAGGTTGGCAGCTCAATCGAGGCTGTTTGCCATCCTGCAGCGGGACTGCTGCCGCAGCAGCAGACCTAGGGCTGCGTGCTGCCATGCTAAGAGTGGGGCTGGAGCAGCAGCAGCTATGGCAGTGGGGCCAGAGCAGCTGTGTTGCCCGGCCAGCAGCGGGCCGAAGGAGCTGGCAGCAGAGAGGGGCTGCAGGCTGAGTGGGCCAGAGGCATGTAACCTTCCCTGGCCTGGCAAATTCCCTCATCCGGGACCACTCAGGTCCTGAGGGTGCCAGAATAGTGAGGTCCACTCTATAGATTCCCAAACTGACAAATGCAGATTTAAGTTCTATTTGGGTTTGATGCTTTATCGTGTCTTTCTCTTCTAGTATAGCCACACACTTCCAACAAAAGAAACTTTTGTTAATGTCTATCAGTACTCATTCATGTGAATGGAATTCTTCCCATTGATTTCAATGGATTTAGGATCAATTCCTGTAACAGCAACATTTTCTTGGAAGGGCAGGAATATACTGTACCACTGTAAGCATAGGCAAAATAAGTTAAACTTTGACTTATAAACTTTAATCTATAGAAACACAATGGAAAGTAAAACTCTTCACTTACATTTTCATGTGTCATGTGCTTAAGCAACCTAAGCTCCCGATAGGTCCTTCTTGCATGAATTAGTGACTGAAAAGGTCTTGAAAGCTTTTTTACTGCCACCTTCTGTCTTGTTTTGGTATCATAAGCTGAACTAAGAGACAATTTTAAAAAGATTAAAAATACCCTGGCATCAATAGGCAAGGCTTCATAATGTAACAGTCCAAAGGTTATGATTCTATTTCCTGCTTTATCACCTGAAACTCACTCATTGATCTCTGGTAGGAGAGTTATTTGGAGACAACCTCCAATATTCAAAGATACCACTTTTGCAATCTTACTAACAAATTATCAACTCCTAATGATATTGATCATCCCTAGGTATTACCCTGTCCCCATCTGGTATGGAAAATAACCAGAGAATTAGCTTCATTAATTTTGCTTTCCAACCCCTGCCCAAACTCAAGATGCTCTTAGGGAATATAAGGATTTCAACTGCAGTCCTTAGTAGACAGACTGGAGCCTTTACTAATTATAGGGAGGCTGCCATGCAGTCTGGCAAATATTAATTATTGTTTAGTGAGTATTTACATGGTCTGTGACACCTTCAGAGATCTACTGATACCAAATTAAAATTTCAAAATAGCCACCATCAAGAATAAAAAAGTTGCCTCAGGAGCCATTACTAATAAACGAATCACCAATATAAATGCATGCACATGCAATTAAGGCTTCAATCCCACGAAAATTTAAATGTGCACTTAATTTTGAACACTTGAACAACTCACTGTCATCAGTGGGAGGGCATAGAGTTAAGCATGTATATAACCATTTGAAGGAACAGGGACTTAATTTTCAGTACAGTAGCAAGCCTGTAACAAATAGCAAGCCCCAAACAAATACTGCAATAAGGGGAAACAATGGTTCTTTTACATTTCATTTCCTGACAATACACAGGACATTTGAAAACTACTTATGTGGCTCATCAATAGTGAAACACTAGTTTACCTATTGAATACCATCTCTGCATTTTTACTTTCCCACTAAAATAAATTCAGTTCAGCTAAAAAGAAATTGTGAAGTTGTCTACTGAAAGTGTTGATAACATAATCCACAGTTGCTGGAAACAGCAGGAGCATAAAGAGATAATCTTTAACACATTATTAGACAGTAAGCCCGTGTTTCTCAAACTGTGGATCCTGACCCCCGGGGGGTTGGGAGCAATTTAGAGGGGGGGTCGCGGTATCACAAAGTTTGAGAACCCCTGCAGCAAACCTTTTACTGAGCACAAAACTTGTTGAAAATTCAATAGTACAGGCAGTCCCCGACTTACGCGGATCCGACTTATGTCGGATCCGCACTTACGAACGGAGCTTTCTCGCCCCGGAAGTCGGGGCGAGAAAGCCCCGTTCGTAAGCTGCTCCGGTGCCCCTGGTCTGCTGGAGACCGTCTCCAGCAGACCAGGGGCACCGGGCGGGTTCCCGCGCTTCTGAGGCTTTGCCAGAGCAAAGCCTCAGAAGCGCGGGAACCGCTGCTGCTGCCCCTTGAGACCCGGTGCCTGTGGTCTGCTGGGGACGGTCCCCAGCAGACCACAGGCACCCGGACTGAAGCCGCAGCCGCGGGGGGTCCCGCACCTCTGAGGCTTTGCCAGAGCAAAGCCTCAGAGGCGCGGGACCCCCCCGCGGCTGCGGCTTCAGTCCGGGTGCCTGTGGTCTGCTGGGGACCGTCCCCAGCAGACCACAGGCACCCAGACTGGAGCGGCAGCAGCGGCGGTTCCCCGCGCCTCTGAGGCTTTGCTCTGGCAAAGCCTCAGAGGTGCGGGACCCCCCGCGGCTGCGGCTTCAGTCCGGGTGCCTGTGGTCTGCTGGGGACCGTCCCCAGCAGACCACAGGCACCCAGACTGAAGCCGCAGCCGTGGCGGGGTCCCTCGCCTCTGAGGCTTTGCCAGAGCAAAGCCTCAGAGGCGCGGCACCCCGCTGCCGCTGCGGCTCTGCTCCCCGTGTCCCTGGTCTGCTGGGGGGGGGGGCGCAGCTAGTGTGCTCCCCCCCCCAGCAGACCAGGCTTTTGTTTTGGACTCTGGGGCAGAGCAGCTGGGGCGCTGCCGATTGGTCCTGCAGCGCCCGTGGGCACTACTGGACCAACCCGGCAGCACCCCAGCTGCTCTGCCCCAGGTCCTGATTCAGCCGCTGCTGATCAGTTTCAGCAGCGGCTGAATCAGGACGTCTGGGGCAGAGCAGATGGGGTGCTGCTGGGTTGGTCCAGTAGCACCCTAGCTGCTCTGCCCCAGGCGTCCCCAAGTCAGCTTCTGCTGAAACTGACCAGCGCTGACTACAGGAAGCCCCAGGCAGAGTTGCTCTGCCCCGGGCTTCCTGGAATCAGCTGCTGATCAGTTTCAGCAGCAGCTGACTTGGGGACGCCTGGGGTTCTTAAGTTGATTCTGTATGTAAGTCAGAACTGGCGGTCAGTTTCAGCAGTGTCTGAATCTGGACGCCAGTTCCGACTTACATACAGATTCAACTTAAGAACAAACCTACAGTCCCTATCTTGTACGTAACCCGGGGACTGCCTGTATGTGTAAGAGTGAGATGACAATAGTAAATAGTCATACTGTGAAATATTATTAGTTACTATTTTAATGGCTCCCAAAACTGTGTTAAGAGCTCCCCCACAAAGAAATAAGATGCCAAAAGTAGTTTACAAGCGAATAATTGGCTCCTGTATTTCCTGTGGGTGGAACTCCACATTTGCATGGCACCTCACTGAATTGAATAGAGCTCCATGTAGAGTGGAGGTCTACTCATCCGACGCCCAATGCAAGATCAGGACCTTTTTCCTGACAAGACGCAAAAAGGGGGCAAAAAAAGCCAACATGGAAAAGTAGAGGCAGAAGAACCAGGGCAATGTCAGTAAGGTTATACAGCTCAAGTTATGTCAGATTACACAGAAACTCAGCAAAGGCCAAAGCAGATGAATTTGTTTTAATCAGTTACACTGAAAGAGGAAATAGACTTAATCAGCACAATTTTTGTAGGCATCAGAGAGTGAGTCAATCATGAGATAGTCAGTTTGTAAGCCTCACAGAACTGGATCTTCAAGAGGGATTTAAAGGTGGAGAAGGTAGAGGCATTGCAGAGCACTCCAGAAAACAGGCTGCACCACTAAAGGGAAGAATGGAAGAAAGCACAGGCAGTTACAGGAGAAGGCTGGCATCTCTGGCGAGGAGGAACAGGCAGAATGATACGATGAGAGATTTGGCCTGACAAATAGGGAGGAGGCAGTTATTTAAGATGACATGGAAGCCACAATTTGATGTGTGGCTAGAGCAAGGGGGTGGGGGTGTTAGACATGGGCTGCTGGGCTCAGAAGTACAGGCAAGGAAAGTGGATTTATTTTGTGGTTAGGTTTTTCATTACTGGAAAAGGGAAAAATGTGGACAGGAGCGAGTCCTAAAGAGAAATATATAGTCACATGTCTCAATAGCACATTGAGGACTGGACCCAAACTCGAGGGTGAAATCCTGATCCCACTGAAGTCAATGAATGAGCTATATGAATTTCAATGGGCCAATACTTCACCCCATCTCTCTTCAGAAATACCTATGCTTCACTTACATTCTAGTGCTTTTAAACTTTGCACATTTGTGAGAAAGGAAATGGATGCACAGGTGGTTTAACACTTACTGCCATCTACTGCAGAGCACTGCCTAGCAACTAACCTTATTTGTGCCAATGCATGAACCTCCTCTCATACTTTCCCTGGCACATGAATGTCTTCTCTAACTTGGGCATTCTCAACAAGGGCTTAGGAAGATCCGTAATTCTGATAAACATCTTCTCCCCCACTTCAGTTCAGTAGCTTGATAAACATTCAACTTAGAAAAACAACAAGCAGCCCTGTGGCACCTTAGAGACGAGACGAGACTCTCTCTCTCATATAGAAACATGGGCTTTCCTGGGTAAAACCCAATTCATCATTGCTGGCACTTGATGGCACATTCAACATTAGAGGATGTGCAGTTGTATGAGCCCCTGATGTTGTGGCTCATATGGTTAGGTCCTGTGATGGTGTCACTTCTATAGATTTGTGGACAGAGTTGGCAATGCGCTATGTGGCAGGTATAGGTTTCTGGCTGAGTGTATCTTAGGTGTGATGTGTGGCTGCTGTTAAGTATTTGCTTCAGGTTGGGGGGAGTGTGGGATTGGCAATCCAACTATGTATACATAAAATGTCTGGTTTATGTGATTTATGCTTATCAATTGCATTACATGATCACTTTGAATTTTTGGTTTCTTTCGGTGTGCTTCTGAAACAGTTCAGGACAAACTAATGATTTTATTTTACATACAAAATTTACAAACATCACTGTCTTGGAAAGGACCAAGAAGAGACTGCTCTTAAAGCAGCCTCTGTTTAATGGCGGTGCCAATTTTTCTTATCAGCCTCTTGTAACTACTTAAACAATCTACTCGCTGTCTTGCCCCTCCCCCTTTTTCCTTATTTAATCTTGGATCTGGACTTCTAATACTCCAGTCATCTGAAGAAGTGGATTGTGCCCACGAAAGCTCATGATTACCATCTACATATTTTGTTAGACTTTAAGGTGCTACTAGATTTTTTGTTGTTTTTTAAAGTTTTTCTTGTTACAGAATAACTTGGCTACTCCTCTGAAACTGTTTAATGAATTATGGAGCATAGTCTTGGGAAAGAGCACATGCGCCATCAATCCAACCACAAGGAAATTTGCTGCGAGAGCAGCTAGCAACATGGCAGAATCAATTCCTGTCCTAATTTACAGAAGCAAGCATTTCCCATTGTCAATTTTTGATAAGCAGTGCCAACACACAACATAAACACAGGGAACTGAAGTATTCCCTTGATCTCTCACCCCCAAACTAATGCTTTATTATTTTATATCAGTTCAAAGAAATTAGTGAATGCAACTTTCAGAGAGACGATTTACCAGACAAAGCACAGAGTGCTTCTTTGTCTACTAGGAAATACACAATTATGCACAAGTACATGCATAAGAATAAATATATAAAAATATGAAAGACAGCTAGACAACAGGAGAGAGGATGAGTAATAGTTTGCAGCGAAACAACATACTAATCTCATTGCTACAGGAACAACCCTTAGTTCACCTGATAAACAGAGCAGTATCGCATCACTATAAAACCCTAATATATCATTTGGATACTGTTCCAACTTTCCTTGCTTATAAGATATGTAAGAACTTCAGCTTTACTTTAGTTCCAGCACAAACAATGCCAATTATTTAAGATGAATTTACAGCTAGCATCTGAATGCCAAAGCAGGTATCAGCTATTACATTAACTTACACTTCCTATCCTGTATAAAGCATATCATAAAATTGCACATTTCGGCTTCTTAACATTTTTATATTTAATTGTCTCCTTAGTTTACTAACAAAGAAACACAGTTCTTCACTACAAATGGTAACTAATTTCAATATAAAAACCAATGAGGAGTCCTGTGGCACCTAGAACACAAACATTTATTTGGGCATAAGCTTTCATGGGTTGGAACCCAAATAATTTGGTTAGTTTTTAAGATGCCACAGGACTCCTCATTGTTTTTACTGAAATAGTTTCAGTATAAAGCTATTACCTAATGTACTAATTATACTCAACCTTTTAGCTACTGGAGAGATTTAGTTTAATCTTTGTCTGTCAGGGCTTCCATTCTTCAAACATTTATTCATGTGAGCAGGGCTTGACAAATGCACTCGCCTGCAGTGAGTAGATTTTTCCAGCTGGCGAGTGCAGGAGCAGACTGGCCCGGTGGGTCGTCATGACGGGCTGGCCGAAGTCCGCACCACAGGAGGCGCGGCCAGCAGAGGAGCACAGCGTCGCTGGGAAGGGGAAAGTGTGGCGATTCTTCCCACCGGGTTGCCTGCGTGCAGCTTCGGCGCGAGGAGGCAGGACGGGACGCCAGGACGCTGGCGTGACCTAGGCCCGCTGATTTTAAAGGGCTGCGGCAGCTTGGCTCTGGCCACGTGTCCCTGGGAGCTGGCTGCGGCGCGTGGCATAGCCATGGCCCGCCCCGCCGGCTCCAGTCCTGCCACGGCCCCAGCCCCCCTTTGTCTCCGCGCTGCCCATTTCCCACGCCTCCCCTGCACCCTGGACCCCCTGCTCTCCCTCTTCCCTGCGACCCTTTGGCTCTGCGCCGCCCTTACACCCTGCACCATACTCCCCCCGATCCCTGCCCCCCAGCTCTGTGCTGCCCATTCCCTGCACTGCCCCTAGACCCTGATCCCTCTGCCCTTCCTGCCCCCCCAGCTCTGTGCTGCCCATTCCCTGCACTGCCCCTAGACCCCGATCCCTCTGCCCCTCCTGTCCCATTCTCCGTGCCTCCACCGCACCCCTGCACTCTGCTCCCCCCGATCTCTGCCCCCCCAGTTCTGTGCTGCCCGTTCCCTGCACTGCCCCTAGACCTCAATCCCTCTGCCCCTCCCGTTCCCCGCGCCACCCCCGTACTCCCCCACTGTTCCCTGCACCCCTCTGGCTCTGTGCTGTCCCTGCACCCTGCTCCCCCTGTGGGTCGAGAGTGAGGGGTGCTTGCCCATAGGAAGGGGCTGGAAAGGGCAGGGAAAAGGCTGCTGTGACCCAGCAGTGAGTGAAAGGGGGAGTTCACTTGAAGCGTCTTTGCCTTTATGGAAAAAAATGAATGAAAATGCTATTTGCTATTTATAGGGCTAAAATGTCAGGATAAAAAAGAAAACAAAAAAAACCCACTGCAAAATGCAAACATGTGTAAGAGACAACAACAAAGGGGAGGGGGCAAAAAATGTTTTGCTTGGGGCAGCAAAAAACCTACAGTTGGCCCCTGGGGAGGGGAAAGGGCTGGGCTGGACTGGGCTGGGCTGTGGAGAGGGGGGTGGAAAAATATGGGGAAGGGGCTTGTGCTGAGGGGAGGAGGTCAGGAGGAGAAGAAGAAGAAGAAGAAGAAGAAGAAAGGGGAAGGCACCAAGTGACAGGGGTGCAAGAGAGACAAATGCCAGGGGGCCAAGTGCAGACAATGAGGAAAAGGGCAGGAGGGGACGTGTCAGTGGGAGGGGGAACAGGGTGATGCTGGGAGAGGAGAAGGTAAGGGCACTGGGGGCTGGAGGGGGAGAGGGAGGTGCTGGGAGAAGGCTTGAAAGAAGAGGTGGGCATGAGGAAGGCAGGGATGGAGCAAGGCATCTGTGAGGGCACAGGAGCATGAGGGAAATGGGGGCAGAGGATGGTGAGGGGGTGGGTATCAGGGAAAAAGAGAGCAAAGGGGGCAGGGGCAGTGAGGGAAGGGGGAGGCACCAGGAGGGTGCAGGTGCCAAGGGATGCTGGGGGTGAAGCAGAAGGGCAGACACCTGCAGGGGAGGGACCAGCACCAGAGGAGAGAGGCAGGGCAGGTGTGTAGAGGGAGGTTTTAGGAGAGGGGATGAGGAGGGGTAGCTCACACGATCAGAGTGGGGCTACTGGAGGAGTGGGCACAGGGCAGAGAGAAGGGCTGGCAGACGGGGGAAGGCTAAGGGCAGTGAGAAGGGCAGGAATCAGGACAGCAGAGGGTGTGGGTTTGGGGGGCAGCAGGCACCAGGGGAGCTGATGGAGCAAGGGGAGGAGACATGGCAGCAGAAAGAAAAGGTAGAGGTTTATAAGATATTTATTAATAACTTATTAGTAATTACTGTTCTTATTCTTATTAGGAATTTATGCCATTAAAAAAACACTTTTTGTGGGGGAGGGTGGCGAGTCCCTTTTTTGTCTGGCGAGTAGGGTTTTCCATAATTTGTCGACCCCTGCACATGAGTATGAGACGGGATATATCAACCCTGCATGGAGGAACAGGGAGTGAGCTCTGCTCTACTGGGTGAAAGAGCCCCTCCTACACAGCCCTGCTGGGCATGCTCACAGTGGAACCTCGCTATAAAGAGCCCTGGGGCAGCTCGTTCGGGGCTGACCGCTGACAGGGAGGGAGCCTCTGAGAGACCTCTGGAGAGAAGGCGCTACCAGAACGTCCACCAGCATTTCAGCCAAGAGCTACCACTTGCAAGGCCGGCGAAGACACAGGAGAGACAGCCAGCGGACTCTGATAGGAAGTAGCCCACGTTGGGGAGTTACAGGGCTCTGGGCTGGGATCCGGAGGAGTGGGAGAGCCTGGGTCCCCCCCTCTCCTCCCCGTAGCTGGCTTGAGAGGCTTACACCCCTGTGAACTAGGGCTCAGGGCCGTATTAACCCTGATACAAGGGACTTTGGCAAACGGGCCGTAATAATCCTGGTATAAAAAAGGCTTGAGAACTGATTTTGGCCAGTAGGCCGTATTAACTATAATATAAGAGACTGGGGAATAAGTCATCTGAAGAAGTGGGTTTTGCCCACGAAAGCCCATACCACCATCTACATGTTTTGTTAGTCTCTAAGGTGCTCCTAGACTATTCGTTGTTTAAATTTTTCCAGTTACAAACTAACTCGGCTACCCCTCTGAAGCTCATAATATAAGAGACTGGGGAATAGACTTTGGCCAGTAATAACCCTGGTATAAGGGACTAGGGAACTGACTTTGGCTGGCATATTGTCTCTAGCGAAGGGACTAAGCTCGAGGGGCCTCCCAGGGAATGTCGCCCCTCAACAGAGTAACTTTACACATGAGTAGTCACACTAAATACTTTTTTTGGAACCATTACAGACATTATAAGTGAAGTCTTTGGGACCAATCACACATGTAAAGTTACTCATGTGCTTAGATTTGGAACAGTTAGCTTTGTTAGTACAGGCACAATGTGGGATCTGTACCTTAAGCTTTTGAGTAGAATGACAGTGCTTAAATAATAAACATCTGTCACAGTCACAAAGATCAAACAATAATATACTACTGAAGATCAAGGTGCCTTTTATTCCACCTTTCACTAACCCTCCCCCCCCAAACTGTCAGGTAGCTATAGATTCTGGAATACAAAACTATAATTAAAATAGTCAACTTCTAAGTTGCACACAAAATTTACTTTTTTAAAAATAGTGCCATCAATCCAAGCAAGCACCATCTCATTTACATTTCCAGAATCCTTTTTTTCTTTAAATATCACCCATATTTTGTTTGCTCTCTCCATAATGATAAAAATGTTCAGTTGTAAGACTTAGGCTCCTACGTCACTTGGGCACTTTTCAAATTCACACACTTAGGCTTTAAATATAGACTTAGGAGTCTAGAAAACGTTAGTCATTATGCCTAAATGTATACCCTGATCTTGCAAAGAGCTACATGCAGCCAAATGTTAAATCTTAAAGGTCTTTGCGACAATGGACAATCTTTTACTCTATCTGTAAACTGTCAGGCTTGTTTTAGCACTAGATGAACAATAAACAACATTATTAATAGTTATGATGCAGAAAACGGAAAGGAAACTGCTCCATTTCCAAATAGCAGGCTGAATTAACTTCCTTTTTCCAGAAAAAATGTGCTCATTTTTTGTATTTGCCTTTGCTGAAGTTGTATTTCCCCATAGCATCATTTTTATAGTTACTTTTTTCCAGCAGAACTCCAAAAAGTCCTGCTACAAGCACTAGAGAGCCACCCTGTTCCAATGACCTAACCATCCCACCCAGATCCATGCAACTTGGTTGTCTCCTTCCCATTCCTGAGAAAAGCACTCAAGCGGTCTGGTATCATTAGCACCAGGGAGCCAATTCTATCCCAATCTCTCCACCCCTCATACCTGCACAGCATTTTTCAGACATTTTCTTCTTTGTAATCATTGTCCATCTGCTGCTCACCATGGCTCTCATCACATCCTTGGTGCCTCAGGTCATCCATTCACCTATCTACTTCTCCTTCTCTCCTTTCCTTCCCCTCACTGTTAAAATTTCCATATCCTTGTTACTCTCCCCCTCTACATGCTCCTCTTCATCCAAATCTCCCCACTCTTCCTACCAGCACAAATCCAGATCCTGCACCCACACCCTTCTCTGCCTCCTAACTTACTCTTAAGTCACTTGCCTCTCCAACTGCCACTCCTGTGCATTCTCCCTGTAATTGCTAAGCTCATTAAACATGCTCTTTGCAACTACTGTCTAGAGTTCCCCTCCTAGATCTCCATTCTAGACAGCCTGTTTCCACTCTGTTTATCATCTCTTAACAACTAGTGAGATGCTGATTTCCACCTCTGATCGACACAATGCCAGCCTCCACATCCCACTTGTTAAAGTTTCAAACAAGCAACTTCATGCTTTCTTTCAGATGTTTGGGAGCAGCTCTCAGTAAACATCTGAATAACTAATGCACTATCCTTCTTCAAAACCCTCCTTGAACTCTCCTTTACCATGATGCCTACAAAAAATATGACAGTAGTTAGGGTACAGTGCAGTGATCACTGCCCATCAGGCTGACCAACACTGTCTTATTGTTTCATTGTGTATTCTGTAACTCCATATCAATCTGCAGACTTGTCCCATATTTAGATTCCATGTTCTTCCTGGCAGAGAGGACGGGGGCAGCGTTTGTACACTGTCTTACACAGTGGAGTCCGAGCTTGTGACTAGGGGCCCTTAGACTCTGTAGTAACAGAAATAAGAACAAAACTATAATTCAAGGTCCCCAAGCAATCAGAATCCTGCCATGTTAGTATCAACAGTCACCATGAACTAGGAAAGACTTAATGAGAGCAGGAGAAATTTTATCAAACCCCTAAATGGCAGAGCTGTGAAAGATCAGAAAGAAGGCAAGCTCTGTTCAGTTCATTTTTCCATGTCAGGAGTGTCACTCAATTTCTACCAGGAAACAGAAATGCAAACTCAAGGGAACAAATCAGTTTTGAGCATGGCATTGGGTGAAAGCCCAGCTGGGGAAGGCAAGCTCCAGCCCAGCCCCTTCTGTCTAAGGCCCTGCCCCTGGAACCAAGCCCCAGCCCCTCCCAGCCTGATCCTTCCTGGTCACATGGAGAGTAAGAATATAAGCGACTAGTTGACTATCCGATAGCAATGCTTATCGGACAGTTGAATAGTCACTCAACTAGTTGCTTTCCCCCCGCCTTGCTGCCTCTGTCAGAGAGAGACAGCAAGGGGGAGGAGCAGGAGCAGGTGCTGGGGGGGGGGGGGGGGACTGGCTTTAAGCAGGTCCCCTCAGCACCATCTCCACGGGAGACAGGGCACGCAGAGGCACCTCAGGGAAACTGCTGGTGCTTCTAATTTTGAAATGTACAAGAGCCCTCCAGAGAAGTGCTGCAGAAAGCATGGAGTGAGCAAGGACTCAAGCAATGCCCGCTCGCTCCCTGCTCTCTGTAGCTCTCCCACCGCCCACCACCCCCGCTGCCTCTAGCACCCCCAGCACCATCTCTGGGGTGCCGTCTGTGTCCCCTGCTGCCTCTATAAGAGAGAGCAAGGGGGGGAAGGGGACGCTGCTGGGAAGTAGCCCCTGTTTGCAGGAGTCCCAGTGGGGAGCTGGGCCTCCCGTGGACAGGGGCTGTTGCCAACAAGCAACCCCTGTTCAAGGCCAGGGGCTGCTCAGGCAGCAGCCCCTCCCCATGGCCATCCCTGGCTGCCGTGAGCAGAGACTGATGCCAGAGCTAGACCAGCTCCTGCTCACCACGGACAGTCCTGTCGACTGCAAACAAGGGCTACTGGACTCAGTGTGAGCCAGGACTGAGCAGTCCCAGCACACGCTGATTGCTGCGCCTCTGCATTTAAAATGTAGTTAAGAGCCCAGCGACTCTTACTACGTTTAAAATGCAGAGTAGCAGTGTGGGTGGCTCTGGAGCCGGATCCTGGAGCCACCTCCGCTGCAGCTCTGCACAGCAGCACTTATCGACTAATTGTACAGTTGATATAGATTAGCCAGATACAGGCAGTCCCCAGGTTACGTACAAGATAGAGACTGTAGGTTTGTTCTTAAGTTGAATCTATATGTAAGTCGGAACTGGCGTCCAGATTCAGCAGCTGCTGAAACTGACCAGTTTCAACCGCGGCTGAATCTGGACGCCAGTTCTGACTTACATACAGATTCAACTTAAGAAACCCAGGCGTCCACAAGTCAGCTGCTGCTGAAACTGATCAGCGGCTGATTCCAGGAAGCCTGGGGCAGAGCAACTCTGCCTCGGGCTTCCTGTAGTCAGCCGCTGGCCAGTTTCAGCAGCGGCTGACTTGGGGACGCCTGGGGCAGAGCAGCTGGGGTGCTGCTGGGTTGCTCCAGTAGCGCGGCTCCTCGGCGCTACTGGAGCAACCCAGCAGCACCCCAGCTGCTCTGCCCCAGACGTCCTGATTCAGCCGCTGCTGAAACTGACCAGCAGCGGCTGAATCAGGACGCCTGGGGCAGAGCAGCTGGGGTGCTGCCGGGTTGGTCCGGAGCAGCGCTGCGGGACCAACCCGGCAGCCCCCAGCTGCTCTACCCCAGGGGTAGGCAAAAAAATCCTGGTCTGCTGCGGGGGGCGGAGGGGCGCGCCTGGGCTGTCCCGATGCGGGCGTGCTCCAAGGCTTTGTCCCGCTGCTCCCGTCCTCCGGGGCAAAAAAAGCCCCGTTCGTAAGTGCGGAACCGACATAAGTCGGATCCGCGTAACTCGGGGACTGCCTGTAATCACATTTTAACATCCTTAATGGAGAGCCAGGGTTGCTGTGGGGCAGCCACAGCCAGGCCCTCCCCGACAGCTGAGGGGAGCCAAGCTGCCCAGCCGCAGCCCAATCCCTCCCCAGCAGCTGTGGAGAGGGAGGAACCAAGCTGCCATACAGCAGTCCCAGCTTTCCCCAGCAGCAGCCCCAGCCTTAGGCAGGACGGCATATAGGCAGTTTTGGGAAGGCTGTGCCTTCTCTTGCCTGCATCACTGACTGCCCATGGTTTTGAGCCTATCTTCGGGCAGGAGTCCTACCATTTCCTCTGCAAAATGTGTTTGAAAAAAGTTTGGACACCCCTGCTCCTGAGCATTTGAGTTTTTTCTAAGAGGGCCAGATTTGATGAAGTGAACATGCGTGAGGGCCGACCATTTTGCCTGACATTCTTTGAACCATTAAAATTAAATGCAAATTAACTATTTTATGCAAAGTTTATTGCAAACGGCATACTTTTCATTTCGTCACATGGATGACAAATCTAAACAGGTGTTAAATCACTCTGCCTTTCGTATCTGAAGGCCAGATGAAAAAAAAAAATCCAGGAAGCTGAAATATATGTCAGGAACATTGTAAAGTACATTACATATTATTGGTAATAAAGGTTGTCTGTCAACTTTTAAGTTCAAAAAATATGAACAGGAACATAACACCAAGTATACATGTTGTGTCCAAATATATTTATAACTGATTTAGACCAACTGACATTAACTGAGATTTTACAATGTATTCATCTCAATACATATGGATTCGTTGGGGGCCATAAAAGATAGATATTGCCAAATTACCTGTGGGGCCGTATTAAACCGGAACACGGGCCGCAATTGGCCCGCGGGCCGGACTTTGGACATGCCTGCTCAGAAGTAAGTCTCCCTTTGCTACAAGAGAGATGGTTTTTCTACCTCCTTTGCCAGCCTTGCTTTGAAATCTGTCTAAAACGCCTATAAATAAGATCCATATCTTGCAATTCACTACAAAGCTTTGCATAGTCATCTTCAGTGAAAATCATTATCCTCTTTAAAACACAGATCTCATCAGAACCAACATAGATATCAGCAGAACCATACCGAGAACCAGGCTTAACTGTGATGTAAGTAGGTGCGCCTCTAATGAAGACAATGAAATTAACTATCACCAGGGCTGAATGTAGGCCCAAATCCTGCAAAGGGATCCCAATGAGTGCACCTTTCAGACTGTACAAAGTCCACTTAAATCAACTATCTCTGCAAAACCGCATTGGTGCATAGCTGATTGCAGAATCTGAACCTTCACTCTTGCAGATCTTCAAGTCTTTGGCTTTTAAATACATCTATATACAAAAAGTGAGTGTATTATTATGAAGCATGATTGCTTCTGTATTCCTGTAACATTCAAATACACTGGCAGTTTTACAAATGATACAAATTACTGCAGTGATATTTGACTTAAAGTTGAAATTATACTTTTAGTGTCACTGTAATTAATGCTGATTTAATATTTCCATTAGAAATATCTATTTGCAATGGCTGAAAACTACCATGAAAAGGTGCTGTGGACTAAAAGTCCTCAGATAAAAAAAAATAAATCTTAGCTTTGGAGGGATTCTATTTTTAGCCAAAGGCCATTTACATCAGTCTAACCATTTTGTATAATTTTAAAAAATACCTACAATCTCCCCCGCTGTTCCTCCAACACTATTAAATGGTTTCTGAAGCAATTTTGCTGCTCTTAACATTGTGACAATTTATTAAATTAGTTTGGTAAGCTATTGCTGTATAATTTAAGCCCCAGTCCTGCAGTTCACTGCACCCCCAACCTGATTTTCAAACCATCAGAATCACAGGATCAAGACCTTAAATTTAAGAAGTTGGGAGGCTTAATACTATTACTTTTGCCTTTCCTTCCAATGCTTGAGAACAAAGTAAAACCCCATTCAGGAAAGGATCCTTACAGGAATAGCATGTAAGCTTAACTTTAAGCAAATGCTTATGTTTCATTAAAGTCAATGAGATGTAAGCATGTGTGTAAGTGCTTTTCTTAATCAGTGTATATTTTATTATAGTCTAAGGAAAATGAAAGAGTACACTGTGTTTTTAAAAACAAAATACACACACCTCAGTTTACCTGCGTGATATTATCTGCCTAAATATGTGGAGTTAAATCAAAAGAGGCTGTAAGAAGAAAACCAACAGGAAATGAAACAATGGCTAAAATAAGGTGCTAACATAAAGAATATCAAGGTTCCTTGAGGAAACATCAGGGTAGCTATTGATTGGGGAATAGCTCCCTGGCTCCAGCTAGTCTGCTGCAGATGGCCGTCTGTGCTGTGCCTAGCCCAGCCATAGATGCAGTTAACTGGGTAGAACTCAATTACAGAAGCTGATAGCCAATTACAAAAGCTGGCAAGGTGCAAGTATAGGAAAATATGCATATAGGCTTTTGTTCTGTTTTTCTTTTGCTCTGCATGCAGTGTATCTTTGGATGAATAAATAATGCATTATTGTGATGAAGCTGTCTTTGAGTAACTTAAATCAGCTGCTGTCAGACTCCTGAAGGAAAAGTTTTAAAAGTGGGAAAACTTAATTGGGCCTGCTGGGTGAGCAAGGCTGGGAAACAGGGTGGGGCTTCAATCCAAATAGCCCATCTAAAGGCATGTTGGCACTGCACTGAGGTATGGAAACATGCCACAGTAAAGAGTAAGACTAGTAAACTGTCCATATTCTGTGTGTAGCTCGCCATGGTAGTGAAAGGCTCTGGGGCTATCAGAACCTTTCCTTGTTGCCTCCCTGCGGTAAGGTGGACCTGGCCTTTGCAGCTCCGTGCTACATCCTATCCCAGACAGCAGCCATGTGGGAGAAACAGAGTAATGAAAGTGGATTCTTTAGAGAGGCCACTCTGAAGTGGCCACTTTGGAATCCACAGAAGCTTGGTTCTCCAAGGATTAGAGGAATTAGCAACAGCCCATCAAGGCCTGGAGGGCCCTGACAGAAGGAGCTACCTGGCCTTAGCAAGTCAAATCTCAGATGTGAGCAGAGGAGTAAAAAAGGCAGCTTGCTCTCTGGGCAAAGGAGCCTGACAATGGCTGAAATTACATAGCTAGGACTGCAGAGAGAGAGAGAGAGTGACCAAAGGGCAGTGGCCTTGAGATAAGGCCAGAGAAAAAAAAGAGTCTGGTAGGATGAAGCCCAGGGAAATAGCAGCAAAGGATTGAAGTCAGCAGTACATGACTGCTATGTACATGGTACTGGGCTGGAAGTGGGCAGGCCCAGGTTCCCATACCAGTCACAGCTAAAGTAGTATAAACCCCAAAGAGACAGGGCTTATTTGGGAGCCTGCACAACATGCTGAATTTAAAGGGGCCAGAGCTGGTGCTGAAGATCCTATAGAGGGCAAATAGATTGCTTATTTATTGGACTCTTTCATACACCAGAAAGGGTTCATTGGGATTTTGTGTCTTGTTTAGAAGTTGGCCAGCAGTCCACAGGAGACGCCACGGGTGACAACTGACTGTATCACACCCAGCCACTTAGAGTTGAGGCCAGTGAGTTGAGAAGTACACTCAAATGGGATAAAAATGACTGAAAACAAAGCTTGCCCTGTAATCATGACACAGTCCAATTTTATTATATTGATCCTAGAACAGAAACAAGATGGCAATACACCTCGCCATTCATTTCAGTGCATGTCTTTACCATCCAAATGATCGGATAGTACAAAATTCTCTGAAACACAGGGAGGAAGCAAAGGGGATTAAAAAAAGAAAAGAAAAAGAAAATGTGTTTAAATCAATTTTTTTTTTAAAAACTCACTGAGTAGGGATTAAATCTTAGCTCCACTGAAGTCAGTGGAAGTTTTGCCACTGAGAAGTTGGGATTTAACCCTAGATGTTTAATGTATATGAATTTCTTCCAGGAAAAGATCTGTATCGAGGATGCTAAAATGCATGATATTGGTGTCAGAGTAGGGATGTAACTGACTAGTCCCTCGACTAGTCACTTCTCTCGCCCCCTTGCTGCCTCTATCCCCTGCTGCTGGGGAAGCTGGCTTAAAAACCAATCCCCCCCAGCACTGTCTCCACAGGGGGCAGGAGAGGCAGAGGGGTAGCGGGGACTAGGCATGAGCCGTGAATCAGCTAATTCCCAGCTCACACCAAAATCTCAGATGCTGCACCTCCGCTTTTTAAATGAAAAAAGAGGCAAGCTCTTAATACATTTAAAAAGAAGAAGCATAGTGGGGGGACCTGGCACGAACCGGGAATCAGCTGTCCCAGCTCATGCTCGGTCCCCAGCACTACGCATCAGTCTTTTAAATGCATTAAGAACCTGCTGGCTCTTATACTTTTAAAAAGCAGAGCAGCAGCAAGATTAGCTCCCGGGGCCAGGAGCTAACCCCACTGTGGCTCCCCCACTTATCGACTAGTCGATGGAATTTCTATCAACTAGTCGATAAAGCTAAATTTAACATCGCTATGTTAGTTACTCTGATAATTTATTTGTACTATATCAAAAGTAATCATAGTTTAAAGCTGCATAATAGTTTCTATTTTAATCTCGTTATTTGCTACATATAGCTTCCTGAAATATTCACTTTCTGGACTAATATGTCAAACAAATGTTGGGATAGGTTTAAAACTAAATAATTTAAAACAACGTTTCCATTATATAAAAATCCTTGCACCCTTTTAAAAATGTAAACAAAACCAGCTCTCCACGATAAATGGCTGGGCACTGAAAGTAGATATTTGGTATCATGTAAATAGACCTAAGTGAGAAGAAATGCTGTGGAGTATTATAGTGAAATTTGGTTTGATCTGAGTAAGTTATGACCCTTTGAAACTTATGGAACCCGCATACACCATATCTCATTTGTTTCCTTTTACACTAAGCTTAAAGGACCTGATCTTGCACATAACCAAGTTGACAATAGAGCATCCACTGATTTGAATAGGTGAAGGTTCATCCATACAAAGTGCTCAGCTAAGGAAGACTGTGCAGCCTACACATGCAGAGTTATCTGGTGAAAACACAACATAGGGGTGCAAGGCCTGGGATAAAGCCTCCACAGAAGTTCTTTGTGCAGTGCTCGTACACTCTGAAGTCCAATGGCAACCCTACACCAAAATGTTGGATTTCTATATGCTTCACCTCCCATCAGAAGATAAAGGACAATAAACTATCCAAACTCCTATATGCCTCAGAATACAGTAAAACTCCTTTGGTCCGGCATCCAATGCTCTGGCACTCCTGATGGTCCGGCACCATCAGGAACCCAGAAGTGCTCCGGCTGCCGGACAATTGGAGCTGCTCTGCGCCCAGCTTCCCCGATTCAGCCACTGCTGAAACTGACCAGCAGCTGAATAGGGGAAGCTGGGGGTAGAGCAGCTGGGGTGCTGCTGGGTTGGTCCCGCAGCGCCGAGGAGCAGCGCTATGGAACCAACCCGGCAGCTCACCAGCTTCTCTGCCCTAGGCGTCCCCGATTCAACCGCTGCTGAAACTGACCAGCAGCTGCTGAATTGGGGATGCCTGGGGCAGAGCTGGACTATCGGAAGGGGGGGCTATGAGGGGTCTGGGGTGGCATCCCACCCCACCCCACCCCAGACCCTTCATATCCCCCCTTCCAACAGTCCGGCATATCTGATAATCCGGCACCCCCTGGGTCCTAAAGGTGCCGGATTATCGGAAGTTTACTGTATTTCAATTCTGGGACCCCAACTCACTGAGCAACATTGTCAACCTAACCAACCACACTGTTAGCCTGGTTGAAGAATCTATCCTATCTCGGGGACTCTCTCTCTGTTCCACCACAAATATGATTCAGTTCTGTGGAGATCTGGAAGCTCATTTTCACCGCCACTGTCTTATGGAATATTTCCAACACACAATGAACAACACGCTGACCCTCCAGTTCCTACCCGCCAACCCCACAAGAGGAAGGCCTCTTGGTGGATCCCTCCTGAGAGTTATAACGAGAGTCTTCACTTCTACAGCGATTTCTTCCACAAACATGCACGGGCTGACGTTGTCAGTAAACAACATCATGTAACATATAACCTCAGCCATGCAGAATGCATTGCTATACACTGCCTCAAAAACAATTCTAACATTATAATCAAAGAGGCTGACAAAGGGGGTGCTGTGATTATTATGAACAGAACAGATTATGAACAAGAGGCTGCCAGACAACTCACCAACACCAGACTCTACAGGCTTCTCTCCTCTGATCCCACTAAAGAATTCCAAAAACCCCAAACCCTAAACCACCTGCTCATGAAACTTCCTGCTACAACTCAGGACAAAATCTACACAAACACCCTCCCAAATCCCTGACCAAGAGTTTTCTATCTGCTACCCAATATCCACAAACCTGCAAATCCCAGATGACCCATCATCTCAGGCACTGGCACACTTACAGCAGGAGCTCTTGTGCATTTCAAAGAGGAAGCGTCCCAGTGGAGCCCAGAGTCAGCAGGACTTCCCACTGACCCTGGGCTGCCCGACTATGAAATGTACAAGAGTCCACAGTGGGAAAGCGGCACGGTTTCAAAGCGGCAGCATGGCACAGAGCCCGGGATCAGCTGGGGACTCCCCAGCTAACTCCGGATTCCGCGGAAATGCCACACACAGACCAGGGTCAGCTAGGGGCTCCCCAGATGATCCCAGGCTCCATGCAGCACTGCTGCTTTGAAGTATCCCCTCTCCCTCTCCTTTGTTGCTTCTACGTAATAGAGGCAGAAAAGGGGGAGAGGGGGAGCAACTAGTCAACTCCTAGTCCTTAGCATCCTTACTCCTACCTACCTTTGAGACACCACCGACTTCCTGAGTAAACTATATAACATCAGTAATCTTCCTGAAAACACCATGCTAGTCATCATAGATGTAGAAGCTCTTTATAACCACATTTCACACGATGATGGATTATTGACCATCAAGAACACTATACCTGATGACAACACTGAACACCTAGTTACAGTGCTCTGTGACTTTGTCCTCACCCACAACTATTTTCAATTTGGGGACTAATATCTTCAAGTCAGCAACACAGTTACGGGCACCCGCATGGCCCCACAATATGCCAACATCTTTATGGCTGACCTCGAACAACGTTTCCTCAGCTCTTGCCCCCTAGCACCTGTACTCTGCTTATGCTACATTGACATTTTCATCATATGGACCCATGGGAATGAAACCTTGAATTCCACAGAGATTTCACCCCCACCATCAACCTTAGCCTAGACCAATCCACAAAAGAGATCCTCTTCCTTGACACTACAGTACAATTACACGACAGCCACATTTCCACCACCTTACACCAGAAACTTACCGACTGCTACATTTGTCTACATGCCTCTAGCTTCCATCCATGACATATTCCCCAATCAATTGTTTACAGCCAGGCCTTAAGATACAACTGGATTTGCTGCAGTCCCAGAGATAGAGACAAACACCTACAGGATCTATATCAAGCATTCTTAAAACTTAAATACCCATCTGGGGAATTGAAAAAACAGACTGACAGAGTCAGACGAGTACCCAGACATCAGCTTCTTCAAGATAGGCCCAACAAAGAAAACATCAGAACACCACTGAACCTACTCTCACCAACTTAAACCCTTCCAGTACATTATTAACAACCTACAACCTGTCCTGGAAAATGACCCCTTCACTCTCACAGGCCTTGGAGGGACAGGCCAATCCTCGCCTACAGACAACCCACTAACCTCATATTCTTTCCAGCAACCACGCAGCACATCACTACCATACTCATCCAGGAACCCACCCCTACAATCAATCCGATACTAATTCTGTCCAAACATCTATGCAAGTGACATCACCACATAAGCCACCACATCAGAGGCTCATATAACTGCACACCCACCAATGTGATCGATGCCATCAAGTGCCAGCAATGCCCCTCTGCCATGTATATTGGCCAAACTGGAAAGTTTCTACAACAAAGGATTAATGGACACAAATCAGATATTAGAAATGGTAACACACAGAAACCTGTTGGGGAACATTTTAACTTGCCCAGGCACTCACTAATGGATCTAAAAGTGACTATATTATTACAAAGCAATTTAAAAACCCAACTTGAGAGAGAAGCTGTAAAACTTGGTTTCATTTACAAGTTTGACACCTGGAATCAAGGCCTGAACAAATCAAGGCCTGATCTGGATAAGCCGCTATATTCTACACCCTCATGACATAAAATGCTAAGCACTGGGTACTTAGAGCCCACTCTATTAGACTCGTTTAACAGACACACACTAATTGACAATATTTTCCCCGTTTTTTTCCTTCTCTTTCCCTTCCCATCCCCTCTCTTTCTCTGCTGTTTATTTGTACCCTGGACCCCTTAACTCCAGTTATCGGAAGAAGTGGGCTGTGCCCATGAAAGCTCATGATACCATCTACATGTTTTGTTAGTCTACAAAGTGCTACCAGACCACTTTTTGTTTTTTTTCTGTAATAGACTAACTTGGCTACCCCCTGAAGCATCTATATTCGTGTTAGTCTCTGAGGTGCTACAGGACTATTCGTTGTTTTTTCAGTTACAGACTAACATGACTACCCTTCTGAAACTATATGCTTTGTAATGTTTCTTCAGAGTGGAGACTAATCTCTGTGGGTCACAGATTGAATTTTCAATCCAGTACAACATCCAAGCATTTAAATAAATACCTAGCAAAAGGAGCTGCAAATCATTTGTTTTATACCAAGCCCATTTTGAGCAATACCAGCACAAAACCATCTGATCTCCCCCACCTTTTATTTCTAACTCTGCTTTACAAATGTACATATAGTCATCCAACAACTGAATCTGGCCAAATGAGGCTATCTGGGGTATAAATCAGAGCAGAATTTGATCCCTGTGTGCTTTTCCATATATCATACTAGTCACCTCAAATAATGTTTAACATTATATATCATTCTATTTATTTCTTTGTTCTCCACTTTTGTGCTGGCCCTCTGATTAATCTGTTTGTCAAAAATCACATAACTCAGAGAAATGTGAGTACAGGTATTATTTAGACACAAATATGGAGCAAGTGAATTGCAGGCAAGACAATGGGTCACAAAGTATCCCTGATGGACACAAATATGGAGCAAGTGAATTGCAGGCAAGACAATGGGTCACAAAGTATCCCTGAAACAGGCATGACAAAATACAGTGAAGTTTTTCATAACATTAACAAGAACTTTGCTATTCATGAAAATGATCTCTGAGCTCTAACACACTTAGTTTTTTCTGCCTCATTCTAAAGAAACAGCCAGGTTTTATTTCTGATTCACAGAGACAATGACTCTGCAAGATCCTTGGCAGTGTTGCAATTTTAATTCAGCTACATGTGCACATAACATGAAGGATTCTTTGACAGATGAATAGACTCTGTAAACAAACTCGTCATTGTCTCCCTGCACCTAGAAACAGTTTTAAATGAGCCTTGAGGTATTTTAGGTGAAGGTTTCAGGTGATGCAACAGTGTTATATCAACTAGTGAGAAGGCTACTGAAGGGGGAAAACAGTGGATCCGGTGATTTACTCACCTAAAGTTTTATTTAAAGAGAGCAATATTAAGTTGTTTGAAAGATAGCACCAGTCACCTTTACTTCCACCCCCTAAAATGAATGCACCAGATTTGCCCTCCCCTCAATTGCAGTGTGAATAAAAGAATCATCCTAGCAAACTTTAATTCATGCATGCTGCTCAGCAATCAGGAAGGTCTTAAATCCACAGGGGAAAAGAGGGGAAGCCTCTTTTCAGCAGAAGGAATGACCCAGGTTACCCTTAGCAACCCATGAGGAATTCCAGAGCTCAACATTACTGTGAGCGCTCAACCCCAGCTCTCCTCTCCCTTCCTAACCCTAGTGGGGGCGGGGAAGAGGAAGTCACACACAGAGCAACCCCCTGTGCATCGTACAGAGAGGAAGAGCAAGCCTATAGCATTATTGGGTCCATAGCAGATACTCATATAAAGACCCTATGGGCCAGAGGTGCTTAACTAGGGGCGCTGGAATTGCTGCCGCGCTTCCTGGCTTGAAGTGGTTTCCATCATACCCAAGGATTAGAGTTTGGATCAATGGCCCTCAGCAGCCCCGCTGCACAAACTGCTCCAGCCCCGCTTGACTACCCCGCATCGACCACACAGAGCAGCCCATTGACAGAGTCCTTCCCCCCCTCCCCGCATCCTGGGCGTTTCACAAACACGCCCACCCCGGGCTCGCCGATACCAACCCAGGCCTAGCGACCCGCCGTGCAAAGGGGCTCCCGCGAGTTGTTTGCGCCCAGCCACTAGGCGAGCAGGGCAATTCTCGCTGGCCGGGGCGGGAGCCCGGAGCTGTCTCCCCGGCAGGGGCCCGAGCTCTCCCGCGGCGCGCACTTACCACACGGAGCCGTAGGCTCCGGAGCCCACCGGGGTCAGGTTCTGGTAGCGCTGGGGAACCTCCCACACCGTCTTGTTCAATTCCTGCTTGTAGAAGCCGCCTCGCGCGGACATTGTGCGCAGCACCAGCCGCCGCCGCAGCAGCAGCACCAGCTCAGCCGCCAGAGCGCTCCAGCTGGAAAGCGCCGGGCGGGCACCGCCGGCGGGGGGCAGGGAGGAGGGACCGGGGAGGGGCAGAGGGAGGGGTAAGCGGCAAGAGGAGGGGAGAAAGGAGGAGGGGCACGTAGAAAGGTAGCCAGAAATGCGAGCCCAGGGCCAATGTCGCTGCACACACAGAGTCACAGCAAGGGGCGGGGCGGGGCAGGCCCTGGTTCATGAACACAGCGGACAACAACAGACCAGAAGGCTGGGAGCGTGGGGGCGGAGGGGAACCCGGCAGAGCTCAGACTATCTGCCGGAGCCTGGAAGAATCAGGGCATCCCCTGCCCCGCCTCTTCCAATTCAGCAGAGAGCGCAGAGAGAAAAGGCGGACCTACCTGGTCACCCAGTTTTGCCAAAGCAGCTGTTCGCGGGTTCTATTCTATTATTGAATGTAATGTAAATGTACTGATACGGCAGGAAGCTCCCTACCTCACGGATCTGGCTACCAGGCTGTTTTACCTTCTTGCCAGCGTTAGTAATTTTTCTGGTGAATCTCATGATGAATAGGTAGTATTTTTCTTGAAGCCCCAGCCTCCCTTGATTATTTTGACTGTCAGCTAGCATTTACAGAAGAACTCAGGGTTAAAATGAAAAGCTTAACAAACACAACCCCTAAAGGCTCAAAAACCAGAAAACAAATAAAAAGAACCCTGTTTATTTTTACCATCTTGTGTTTTTAAGCCAATCTCGTGATTTTTGAAGGCAAGTTAGCAATACAGAAATATTCACCCTATATTTACCCCCACAGTTACTTCTCATTATTTCTTATAGCCCCTTGTGCTGCTTACCCAAATATATATTTAATCTTTCTTCATAAGTCCCCTTATGAATCTTCCATTTCCCAGATCGCTTTGTTGCTCTGCCCTGAATTCTGTTTCACCACACTGTCACCAACCCCACTGCACGGTGTCAGTGTGTGTAGTGGTGCATCAGTCACTGGGTGGGCATCGCTCTATCTGGAAAGCAAGTTTTGTAGGTACTCCAAGCCCTGTGGGCTTTGGGTTCTGGCTTTTAGTTGATTTCCCCTTCCCCATCCAAAACCACCTCTATTTTGTATGACACCTCTATTTTGTTTCACTACCACTGTGAGAAATAGCACTGGGGACACTTGATTAACAGTTTCAACAAACAAACAGACAAAGATAAACACAGCAGTTATCAATCCAACCAACTGGGGCAAGGCAATCTAAACAAGGGATGTGAAGGTAACAAAGTCCAGGTGCCTCCTGGCACCAATAGGATAAGCCTGTATCCTACTCCTAGGCCCTGGCTCCCAGTCTTCCTGATATTCAGCCATCCCTTCCTAGCCTGCTCCCTCTCTGCTATCTCACATTAGGGATGTGAATGACGTGTCAACTATTCAATAAGCAAATGCCTTTTGGATAGCCAATAGGATAGTTGACTAGTCATTCTCCCCCCCCCCCCCCGCTTGCTCGCTGCATCTATCAGATAGAAGCAGCAAGGGGGGGGGGGGAGAGGCAGGTACTTCAAAGCGGCAGCACCACATGAAGCCCGGGGTCAGCTGGGGATTGACCTCAGACTCTGTGTGGCACTGCTGCTTTGAATGCCGTGGGCATCGGGCATCAGGCCTCTCACGGTATTTCAAAGCAGCAGCGCTTTATGGAGCCCAGGATCAGCTGGGGACTCCCCAGTTGACCCCAGGCTCCGTGAGGCACTGCTGATTTGAAATGCCACGTGGAGCCCAGGATCAGTTGCTCCAGCTGATCCCGGGCTTCATGCTGCACTGCCGCTTTGAATGCTGCCGGGAGCCCAGCGTCAGGCTCCTCACAGCATTTCAAAGTGGCAGTAACGCATGGAGCCCAGGGTCAGTGGGGGAATCCTTTGAAGTGTAGCAAAGCCTTAAGGCTGTTGCCACACTTCAGAGGTGGAGGCACCCTATCAACTAATCAACGAGTTGATGTGAAAATGCATCATTCAATTAGTCAGTTACCCGATACTTAACATCCTTATCTCAAACCTGCTGCTCCTCCTTTCACAAAGCGTCTCCACCTCCCTGCAGAGTTTCATCCCCTCAAGCTGAGTTTCTTTCCTGTGCTAGAGGAATCATGGAGCCCTCTCCTGGATGCATGGTGAATTGAAGTGCTAAGAATGCCCAGTAAGGAACCTGGGGGTGCATTACAAATAGGGTTGCCAGATGGTTTCTGAAAAAATACCGAACAAAAAAAAAAAAGACCCCAAGAGTTGTTAATCAAAAAAAAACAAAAAAAAAAAACCATAAAACTCCCCCCTCCCAAAAAAACCCAGTGTGGCCCCTTAAAAAAACAGTCACCTACAGTCCCCAGCTAAAACCTCTCCCACGCATCATTAGTGATCTACAACCCATCCTGGACAATGATCCCTCGCTTTCACAGGCCTTGGGAGGTAGGCCGGTCCTTGCCCACAGACAACCCGCCAACCTGAAGCATATTCTCACCAGCAACTACACACCGCACCATAATAACTCAAACTCAGGAACCAATCCTTGCAACAAACCTCGGTGCCAACTCTGCCCACATATATACACCAGCAACACCATCACAGGACCTAACCAGATCAGCCGTACTGTCACTGGTACATTCTCCTGCACATCTACCAATGTAATATATGCCATCATGTGCCAACAATGCCCCACTGCTATATACATCGGCCAAACTGGACAGGCCCTACGTAAAAGAATCAATGGACACAAATCTGATATTAGGAATGGCAACATACAAAAACCTGTAGGGGAACACTTCAATCTCTCTGGACACACAATTGCAGATCTAAAAGTAGCCATCCTGCAGCAAAAAAACTTCAGGACCAGACTTCAAAGAGAAACTGCTGAGCTACAGTTCATCTTTAAGTTTGACACAATCAACTCTGGATTAAACAAAGACTGTGAATGGCTCACTAACTACAAAAGCAGCTTCTGCTCTCTTGGAATTCACACCTCCAGATCAGCTGCTAGAAGTGGGCCTCATCCTCCTTGATTGGATCCACCTCGTCATCTCCAGCCTGATCCTGGCCTGCATATTTATACCTGCCTCTTGAAATTTCCACTACATGCATCTGACGAAGTGGGTCTTTGCCCACGAAAGCTTATGCTCCTACACTTCAGTTAGTCTATAAGGTGCCACAGGACTCCTCATCACTTTTTTAAAAAACAGGTGATGAGACTTTTTGGCCTTAACAGGCTTCTGGCAGCCGCCCGCCATCTTGCCTCCCTGCGCGGGGCCAGACAGCTCCCCTGCGAAACCTGGTAAGCACTAGGGTTGCCAGGCTGCCTCTGTCTTAAGCCAGACAGCCTGGGATTTTTGCCTCCTGGCTGGGAAAAAATGAGAAAGTACCAGACATTTTAGGGGTCTGGTATTTTCTGCATTTTCTTACTGGACAGGAGGCGAAAATACTGAATTGTCTGGTTCAAAACCAGACATCTGGCAACCCTAATTACCACACGCACAGGAATAAACAATCCCAATGCGCAGTAAGAAAAGTAAATATGGTAGGCGACCAGGGTGACTTACCAGGGAAATCCTTGGCGAGCTTAAACACTAAAAGGAAACTTACAAGAAGTGGAAATTTGGATAGGTGAGTAGGGAGAGGTATAAATATATTGCTCGAGAATGCAGGAGAGCAATCAGGAAGGTGAAAGCGTAATTGGCATTGCAAATAGCAACTAGCAAAGGATGTGAAGGGTAACAAGAAGGGTTTCTACAGGCATGCTAGCCATACGAGGGTAATCAGGGAAGGTGTGGTGCCCTTCTTTACTACATGAGGGAAGTAACCCAGTGACAGATGATATGGGAAAAACAGTAGTCAATGCTTTTTTTTTTTTTTTTTTTTGCCTCTGTCTCCACAGACAAGGCCAGATGCCAGAGTACTTCATTTTGGGAAGAAGGTAGACAGCCCTCGGTGGAGAAAGAACAGGTTAAGAACTATTTAGAAAAACTAGACATACACAAATCCATGGGTCCAAATTTAATGCATTTGAGGGTACTCAGGGAATGTCATTGCAGAGCCTTTGGCCATTAGCTTTGAAAATTCATGGAGATTGGGAGAGGTCCCATACAACTGGAAAAAGGCAAATGCAGTACCCATTTTATAAAAGGGAAGAAGGGCAATCCAAGAAACTATACATCAGTCAGCCTCAGCTCAGTCCCAGGAAAAATCATGGAGGGGATTCTCAAGGAATCCATTTTGAGGCACTTGGAAGAGGAAAAGTGATCAGGAATGGTCAACATGGATTCAAAAAGGGCAAGTCATGTCTGACCAACCTGATTAGCTTCTCTGATGAGGTAACTGGCTCTGTGGAAATAGGGAAGTCGGTAGATGTGATATAGCTTGACTTTAGCAAAGCTTTTGAAAGGGTTTCCCACAATATTCTTGCCAGCAAGTTAAGGAAGCATGGATTCAATAAACGGACTGTTAGGTGGATAGAAAACTGGCTAGATTGTTGGGTCCAACGGGTAGTGATCAACGGCTCAATGGCTGGTTGGTAGTCAGTTTCAAGCAGAGTGCCCCAAGGACTGGTTCTAGAGCCAGTTTTGTTCAACATCTTTATTAATGACCTGGCTGAGGGGATGGATTGCACCATCAGCAAGTTTGCAGATGACACTAAGCTAGGGTGAGAGGGTAGATATGTTGGAGGGTAGGCATAAGGTCCAGAATGACCTAGACAAATTGGAGGATTGGTCCAAAAAGAAATCTGATGAGGTTCAACAAGGACAAGTGCAGAGTGCTGCACTTGGGATGGAAGAATCCCAAGCATTGTTACAGGATGGGGACCTACTAGCTAAGCAGCAGTTTGGCAAAAAGAACCTGGAGATTACAGTGGATGAGAAACTGGATATGAGTCAACAGTGTGCCCTTGTAGCCAAGAAGGCTAATGACACATTAGGTTGCATTAGGAGGAGCATTGCCAGCAGATCTAGAGAAGTGATTATTTCCCTTTAATCGGCACTGGTGAGGCCACATCTGGAGTATTGCGTCCAGTTCTGGGCACCCCAGAATAGAAAAGATGTGGACGCATCGGAGAGGGTCCAACAGAGGGCAACCAAAATGATTAGGAGTCTGGAGCACATGAGGGTCTGAGGGATTTTGGACTTATTTAGTCTGCAGATGAGAAAAGTGAGAAAAGTGAGGGAGGATTTGATAGTAGCATTCAACTTCCTGAAGGGAGGTTCCAAAGAGGACGAAGAGAGGCTTTTCTCAGTAGTGATGGATGGCAGAACAAGGAACAGTGGTCTTAAGTTACACTGGGGGAGGTCTAGGTTGGATATTAGGAAAAACTATTTCACTAGGAGGGTGGTGAAGCACTGGAATGGGTTACCTGTAGAGGAGGTGGAATCTCCATCCTTAGAGATTTTTAAGTCCAGGCTTGACAAAGCCCTGGCGAGGATGATTTAGTTAGGATTGGCCCTGCTTTGGGCAGGGGGTTGGACTTAATGATCTCCTGAGGTTTCTTCTAGCCCTATGATTCTATGAGCTTATTTTTCCCAGTATCACCTTCTGGGTTTCTAATAAAAATCCCAGTGGAGTCACACCAGAGTTATGGAGAAAACAATGATCACTTCCCCAGTCTGTGATGTGATTTTTCTAAGTATGCTGACTAAAATCTTTTCAGTAGAAAATTGCAAACAGAGATCTCATTTGCAGGTTCTATGCACTTGAGTTTCTTTCAGAATTATTGCCTTATGAGTTTCTTCCACCCATTGAATGCTGGATCATTTTTCACCATATGTAGATTTTTTTTCAATTTTCCTAACTGAATCTACTCTTGTTACTGTGTTTCTAATTATCCAGAGGTTCCTTTGTATCATTTTTCTGTCTCGTTAGTAATTACAATCCCTCTCAGTGTAATATTTACTCTGTGCTTCTGTCAAGGTATTTATATTGAACTCACCACAGTATCTGACTAATTTAATTTCTATACTGCTTATCTGATGTTCTGTTACAGATAATTAATGAATACTCAATACTGATCTTTGCAGTACCCCAATAAATGCTTTCCTCTAATTGATTATGTTGACATTTATGATTTTACTTGTCTATCAAACTGAGAATATTTCTATCCCACTATTTTCATTCATTTTTTAAAGTAAGATTTGAGGAAACCAAAATCCTGATATGTTAAATCCAGGGGAACAGCCACGGTCTAGTCAGTAAATAGCCACATAGGAATCTGGAGACTTTGATGGCAGCAAATTTGGACTGTTTTTGAAAGATGAGGAGCAAATTAAAAAGACAATGGGCCCTGACAAAGAAAATCCAGCCAGCAGCACTTATTTTATGTTGAAGGAGGTCAAGCATCTCTGCTGAACTCAGCTGTGGTCATATGGCAAAAGAAGAGTGGCATTTTCTCAGACAGGCAAGTCCCAAGCTCTTTAGAAATATGGGCCCCACTCCTGGAGTTTCGTACATGTTTAAAGTTAAGCATGTGTGTGAATGTGAATCTTTGCAACATCACAGCCTCATATGTGAAACCCACACATTCAGCTTATTTTGGAAACTCACAGGCACCCAGTGCAGATAGTGGGCACGTGTAAAGCCACTAAATTAATGGTGAAGGGCCATTTAGTATAAGAACCATCCCAACCATAGTCTGCTAGAGAAAGAGTATTTCCCTCTTTTTTCCCCCTCTGATATATTGGTAAAAGCCCACATTACAACTCCGTTAGTCCCTCATTTCTTTTCTCTCAAGCTTTAATGGTTGTTTTCAACTTACAAATCACTATTTTAATATTTAATGTGACTTAATGGTTGCAACATTCGTATTCATAATAAACATGCAAACTCAAAAGGAGGAATGAATGCTGGTTGAATACCAAAAAGAAGGCATCTCTTGGCAGAAAATGGAATTGTAGCACTTGAATTCAGTGTCATTTTTTGAGAATGCAGGTGTGACAGCAGCAGATCAGAGATATACTTCAACTCTGCTACATCCTTGTAAACTCCATCAAAATCAAGGGATTTGCCTCTTACAATCAGCATGATTTCAGAATGAATCCTTTTTTGTTCTGATTACAGCTCTGACACATTTGCTTGAGAAGTTGGATATATCAATTAGCAGATGTTTCCACATCCAAGGAAATAACTGTATTTAACCCCCAGCCCACCCCAAGCTCTCTTGGGGCACATTTTCACAGCAGGGCTAAAGCCAAAATAAGCTGCATTACTTCAGCTACATCAACTGCGTAGCTTAAGTCAAAATGGCTCATTTTGGCTTTTGGCGCTGTCTACACAGCAGGAAGTCTGAGAGGTATGTCTACACTAGCCCCCTAGTTCGAACTAGGGTGGCTAATATAGGCATTCGAACTTGCAAATGAAGCCCAGGATTTAAATATCCCGAGCTTCATTTGTATGTTCCCGGGAGGGCGCCATTTTTAAATCTCCTTAGTTCGAACTGACTGCCCGCACGCGGCAGTCAGAAGTTAATCCGAACTAAGTCCTTAACTGCAATGAGGGGTAACAGTTAATCTGAACTAAGGACTTAGTTCGGATTAACTTCTGACTGCTGCGTGTAGCCGCGGGCAGTCAGTTCGAACTAAGGGGATTTAAAAATGGCGCCCGCCTGGGAACATGCAAATGAAGCCCAGGATATTTAAATTCCGGGCCTCATTTGCAAGTTCGAATGCCTACATTAGCCTCCCTAGTTCGAACCAGGGGGCTAGCGTAGACATACCCAGATAGAGCATTCTTCCTGTGACTTCCCTTACTCCTTGTAAAAGGAGGGTTACAGGAGTAGGAGTAAGAATTCGTCCAGCTCGACACTATTTCAACATTATGTCGAAATAACCGCTTGCTGTGTAGTCACGGACTATGTTATTTCACAATAACAATAGTTATTCCGAAGTAACACTTCTGTATAGGCACACCTTTGCGGAAGTGTAGTAAGTAGAGCTGTGGAGAATATGATCTTTCTTTCCATAAAACATTTTGAAATTTTGAATTTTTTTCATTCCAAATTGAAACTAAACAAAAACAAGAAACCCAAGCCTGGAAAAATACTGCTTTAAGATTACTGACAAGGAAGCGTTTCAGCTTGCCAACTGCCTGCATGATGGATAGATGCACAAGTATCTGGCTCACAAGGCTCCATGGTTGCTTATCTGGTGAGCAGGCAAGTAGCCAATCTCCAAGCAGCCCAGGAGCTAGGTAGTCTGAGGAGTCAGCCAGCCAGCAACAGAGCCAGGGAGTCCTAAGAACTGGGGAGTCCTGGAAGCTGGAGAACCCAGCTCCTTGGCTGCACAACTGGAAGCCAGCTGGGGAACAAGGGAACTCACTAGCCAGCTCAGCCTGCTGGAGAATCACCCAGCCTGGAAGCACAGGGAGAACCCCAGCAAACATGCTGCCTTGCAGAGACAGAGTTCTTGCCAGAGCTCCTGGGCATGCAGAAGCTGCACAGTCACTAATACTCCCATTTGTGGGGTACATCTTTCTGTAGAGGAAGGGTGTAGTCTGGCAGTTGCCCCAGGAGTGTGGGAGCTGCAGAGGCTAGGAATAATTTTGTGATGGGTGGGGGGAAAGAGAGAAGATTTTCCTCCAAGATTTAGTGAAAGTTTAATTTTTCATGAGAAAAAATTCAGATGGGAAGATCTCATCCCCCTCTAAAATAGTAAGGTTTTATTTCTTAAATATTTAAAATGCTATTTTAGATCCGAGAATGGAATATTCTACAAACCCACAATGTATTGGTTATATTATCATGGTAGCTTAGCTACAATATGACCTTATTTGTAGAGCTTGACATTTCAGGTTATGTCTACACTGCTGCTCTATTTTGGGATACCGGAGATATCCTGAAATAGCTATCCTGTGTCTTTTGAGTGCACCCATTATTTCAAAATATAACAGGCTTGCTGTTCTGAAGTCCCTGTAAACTTCATTCCATCAGGAGTATGGGACATTTTGGAATAGCAATTTATTTCAAAATAAGTGCTATGTAGACAGCGTCAAATTTTGAAATAAGCTATTTCAAAATGGACTTGAAATAAGTTATGCAATATGCATAGCTAAAATTGTGTAGCTTATTTTGAGCTATGGGTGCAGTATAGATGCACCCTCAGAGACCATATGTACATATATAATTTTAACAAATGTATCATCATATAAAATAGTAGAAAAACTACATATGGGCAGCAGGACAGAAATCCCATGGAATTTCTTTAATCTAAGTGCTCAGTCATTAAGTTGCGTTAACTTAGGAGTCTGCATTTTTTTGTTTTGTTTTGCAATAGTCTGTATATCTTTGTTATTGAATTTCAAAATATGTTTTCATATTCCCTCAAGGTGGTAGCTCTATCCAGCAATTCCAACATAATGACTTCCTGTTTCCTGCCAAATCTCTAGTTGGTAACATTAAATATGGTTCAAGGTCCACTTTTCCAGTCTGACAACATGCTGTCTTATTACAAATTAGTCATGTATGTTAGATACAGAAGAAACTGGAGACACATCCTGGATTTTATGATTTATGAATTATTATTATTATTATTAATAATAACCTTGCCTCCTGAAATATTTCTAACTGAAGCTACAACTTTCAGTCTGCTGCCACTACATAGAAAATCCACTAAGGAATCATGCTATTAAATGAAGACTTGTACCTATCATTCTTACAACAATACTTTAATATTAGGCTTGCTTCATTCTGTTGGAAAGGAAGGATATTCCAGTGGACAGGGTTTTGGCCTGTTCAGTGATGTCAATATGAGCTCCTCAGCATATGAACTTTCAGAAAGAGGCTGCAATAAGCCAAATAAATACACATTTGATTTCAGATAATTCCACATTAAATGAGGCCAAGGTTAAGGCTGAAACAAGTCCAATATAGGGTCACAGGATTTCAATTTTTTTGCTCTGTATTTGAGTTACAAGACATATAGTAATACTTCAATGCTGCTTCACTGCACCATGATATTGAACTGTCAGGCATGATGTATCACCATTCTGATAATATCATAATATGGATACAACAAAATTTGTAAGATACAAAAGGCCCAATTTGTAAGCGGGAGAATGGTCCTGCTATTGTGGGGAACTTTCCTGGCTTCTATACTATCCTGGTGAAATGGACCAGTGAAAGGATCTGAGTCCCTGCTCCCACTTCTTTTACCCAAAGGCCTCCCTGGCCCTGAGGGCTCCCCTTCCACTCTCCTGAGTAGCAGATTCCTCGAAATCCCAACAAGGCTGGGCCCAGGTTTTCTGGGGCTTAATCTCCAACCTTATAGTCACATTGGACAGGGGCTAAGGTGTCCCCACTCTGAGGTACTCTCTGAACACTGCATGCTTTCTTAACCCAGTGATCATTTCATACAGTTCAAAGCAAATGAAATTTATTAAACAACAACTGATTAAAAAGAAAAGAATAAGGAAAAACAAGAAAGGTTAAATGAGCACACATAGTCCTGCTCTGTAGCACGGGGACATCGCAAACAGCAGTCTGCAGAGTGTAAGGATAGTTCACAGTCTGTTCCTTATAGGTCCCAGGGCTCTTTCTCAGGCCCTGGCTGTGCTGCAGAGGGGCTGCAGGTTGGATACGCTTGCTCTGGCAGTGACCACACGGCCTCAGGCTCTAGGTAGCAGGACCTCTCTCCCAGCTGGAGTTACAATCCCTCTCCAAGTCTGGCCTGCAGGGTCTCTTGGCTGGTGGCGTGTCCCTGCCCAGAGCCTCTTTTCCCCCCTTTGCTGGTCCCAGCTGCTCACCACACCCAGCTGTAGACCGTGGCGCTTTGCCATACTCCAGCTCCTTGTGTTGCTTCTCTGACCCTTTTGGCTCTCTGATCACTGCAGGTCTGCTGCTCAGCACAGGGTCTGCACTGCTTGGGCTGTATGTGTGGCTCTATCACTGCAGGTCTGCCCCTCAGCACAGCTTACACTCCTTAGGCTATGCGTGCATGGCTCTGACACTACAAGTCTGTCTCTCCACACAGCTTGCTCTTCCTGCTGCTCTTCTCAGCTCGCTCTCCTTTTTTCACAAAGACCCAGAAAAAACCCAGCTCACAGGGAGGACAAGACCTGGCCTTCAAATTCTTCATTGATCTGTCCAACCTGTCAATCAGGCTGAACTGGAGAGATGGCCTCTTCCCATTGTCCCTGAGGTCTGTCAGTCTCAGGGCCCTGATTTTTCATGGACCCTTCCCCTTTTGGTACTGGGAGCTGGCCAACCAAAAACTCCCACTGAGTTTTAGTAAGGGGCTAACAGTTCCCTTACACAATCTTAGAAACATAGAATCATAAAATCATCTTGTTCCCATTTAACATTTGCATTGATTTAAATGGGAGCAAGATCAGTTCCATAGATATTAAGGTCAGAATAAAACACTGAGTCTGATCTTCTATGTAAAACAGGCTATCATTTTCATCCTGTGATCCAAAGATTCATCATAAGTTGAGTCTGCCCTTTTAGCCTGGGCCCAACTAGGCTCTGGTGTGCGAGGGAAATGTAGAGAGTGTCTTTCTCCTCAGTTGGGTCCATGTCAGTGAGGGTTTGTGGGTTAGGGTTGGGTTTTTCTTCACTTTTGATTGATGTTTCTGTGGGGCAGTAGCCCCCAAATGAAAAAAGGTTTCCCACTCCCGATCTAGACCAAACACCATTTTTGTCTGTTGTGTAACAGTTCATTTAGAGGACGTAGCATTGTAGCTATGTTAGGCAAGATCTGTGATGATAACCAACCATCCCCAGAAGGGAACAGAGAGGAACATATTGTGTCACATTCTGTGGTTGGGGGATCAGAGGGTGCTCAAAAACAGCTTCAGTTTTCCCTATGATTTCTGCAAACCATCTTTGTCAATGGTATAGCCATAACAAACAACTGAATCTTTGAAAATTTCATTGTTTTTTCTTATTCTCTCTTAGACCATATTTGGATAGATTTGCCTGTACCTCTGGGAGGGTCATTAGCCCCCAAGACCAGAGTATTGTTCAAGTGACACCAGGAATATCCAGGAATATCCCACTAATAGCCTTACTCATAGAGCATGTCCAGATACTATTCCAAAAAACTAGCCTGTTCTAGTGGTAATCTCTTGCGTGTGTTAATCATGAGGTAGTTCTTGTCACGGTCTTCAATCTCTATTTGTAGATAGGCTTTGGCTAGGTCAATCTTGGAGAAATGTTTACTACAAGCTAAATATACCAGATGTACCAGTTGTATATCTGATGTTCTATATAAAAATATACTGATTAACATGCAATACTGGGTCAACAGGAGCGGCCCTAGACGAGCTGCCGGCAACTGGCACCCTAGGCGAAACGCGCGATCAGCGCACGATCAGCGCCCCCACCTCCAAAACCCTCAATGCCATTTAACTTTGGTGCCCTAGGTGACCGCCTAGTTCACCTCTATGGACGGGCTGCCACTCAAGGGTAATGCTGAACTCACCATAGACATGGACCAGCCCTAGTCCTTTTCACTACCAGTGCTATAAATGTGCTTCATCCACGCCTGCTAATCCTCTCTACATTTATAGGACTCTGGAATTATAAGTGATGACATTCTGCCTCTGTCTTTGGCCATATAGCAAAAGGTCATGGATAAGTTCTGTAAAATTCAGGAATAGCTCCCTCTTGAAGCAGAGTTTTTGCTTTCATGTGTTTTAAGATTGTAATACTACCCTGAAAGAAATCAGCCCCCTTTTCCAACTGCTCAGCTTTTTTTATTTTGTTTTGGCCAGAGCCCATAATTTTAAAAATCAAAATCTTTTTTCTATTCTTTTCCAAGTATTGCATGGTCCCTTGACTTCACAACATAGAAGTTGAGCATTTGCTGTTTACAGTTAGGTGTTACCTTAATTAGAACTTCTCATATATATTTTAGCAGCACTATAGTTTTCTTCAACTTTATCTCTTTAAGCAATCTTTAATAATTCTACTGTGAAATTACCAATACAGCAAGATCCTATATCAAGATATATTCTAAGTTTTATTGTATTCACTTTTAAACAAACCTAAAACCCTTTGCTTACTATTTTCTACATGAAACAGATGTAGAGATGCTATAACATTTGCTATGAACTTAATGTTACCCACATGCCGATGAATCAGAAATCCTCTGATATTGCCCTCCTGAGACAGCAATTTTATTTTTTGCCTTGACCTGAACATGTGCTGTGTGCATCCCCAATTTGTTGGGACTCTTATAGGTTTCTCCTTAAACTATCACTAATGTTCACTATAAGACTGCTCCCAATGACAAAAGCACAGTTTGAGTGTGGTTTGTTATTTATGCTTTACCCCCAGTTTATTTATTGTACAGATCAGTTGATATTGTTTTTGCTCCTTGGCATACTTAGAAGCTGTGTTTCTGAATATATGCTAATTATCAGTGTAAAATCTCGGGTCAAATCAATTTCAGTCAATAACCATTTTGAATTGCTTCATTGACTATACCACCAACTAATCATCCCTGTAATGCATCATTGCATGGCCTCCAAATTGTCAATGCTGTCAGTTTCTTAATTCAGCCACATTCAAAAGTTGTTTCACTCATGTATATTCTGTTTATAGAAACAGAAATGCAGTGCAGTCATCAGTGGCTTTGGATTTCTGCTTTATAGAACTCGTCTCATGAGGAAGACAGCTCTGACAGGTGTCTCCTCAATGCTGTGGGTATATTCTTCTTCAAACGTCTCTTTGCAGCAGCCTAAAAGTTTCTTTCCCGCAGAGATCAAGAAAAGAGAACTGAAGTCATCAGGCCACTTCTCTGTTCTCCCCACAAATCAGAGAAAGTGGCAGCAGGAGTTGTGGAGAAGACAACTGATATACTGATCACAACATGCTAACTCTCCTAAAATCAGCAGGTGATACCTACCTTTTACTGAAGCACCTGCAGTTGAATGCTCGATTCTCTGTTCCAGTGCAGCCACTTTACAAGTACAAAGGGTCCATCAAATTGGAAAATCTGTCCAACTGGGAATTCCCTCTCTCTGTGAGGAATCCCCCAAGGGCACAGAGCAGTGGCTTTACAGTTCAGCTGTTTCCAGCTGCCTGAACTGCTTCTTGGGGCTGTGGGCAGCTGGGTTTAAGCATTAACAGTCTTGAACCTGCTCTAACTTACATCTGAGCTGGATTAGCCTCTGGCCTGTCTCCAGATTAGGGAAATACAAAGTGACATGAAGCTACTTTATTTCCCCTCACCTCTTGGAACATCTTTGTTGAGCACAATTCATCTCCTACCAGTAGTCTTGAGCATCAGATGGTGTCAGAAGTAAAATAAATCTTTGCAGAAATGAAACCGAGACAGCCCTCTTTATTGCTCAGTCTGGAAAGTAATCCCACTTGGGCGGGGGGTGGGGGGTGGGGGGGTGGCATTACTTCTAACTTTTGCTGGAAACATTTGGTATTGTGAAGCACTCAATAAACAACATTTTCCGTGCTGGCATGTGGCTGGCAATTTGCCAAGCACCAAGCTCATATCATAGACTGTGATTTTAACAGTTATCTTAAACACCATGGCTGTGTCTACATTGGCCCCTATTCCGTAATAGGGATGCAAATGTAGCACTTTGGAATAGGCAAATCCGCGGGGGATTTAAATATCCCCCGTGGCATTTGCATTAACATGGCTGCTGCTTTTTTCTGGCTTGTAGATAAGCCGGAGAAAAGCGCCAGTCTGGACGCGATCCTCCAGAAAATAAGCTCTTTTCCGGAGGATCTCTTATTCCTGCTTGAAAGTAGGAATAAGAGATCCTCCGGATAAGAGCTTATTTAAAGAGATCCTCTGGAAAATAAGCTCTTTTCCGGAGGATCTCTTATTCCTACTTGAAAGTAGGAATAAGAGATCCTCCGGAAAAGAGCTTATTTTCTGGAGGATCGCGTCCAGACTGGCGCTTTTCTCCGGCTTATCTACAAGCCGGAAAAAAGCGGCAGCCATGTTAATGCAAATGCCGCGGGGGATATTTAAATCCCCCGCAGATTTGCCTATTCCAAAGTGCTACATTTGCATCCCTATTATGGAATAGGGGCCAAAGTAGACACAGCCCATGGCTATGTCTGCACTTGTGGCTTCTTGTGCTAGAAACATGCAAATGAGGCTAAGAGTGGAATATCACCGAGCCTCATTTGCATACCTAATGAGCTGCCATTTTTGCAGAAGAAGCTTTTGCGCCAGAATGAGCTGTCTACACTGCCCCTTCTTGCGCAAGAAAACCCCTCTTGCGCAATGCCGTTGCACTAATTATTTTCAGGAGTAATGGCATTGCGCAAGAGGGGTTTTCTTGTGCAAGAAAGGGTAGTGTAGACAGCTCCTTCTGTAGAACAGCTGTTCTTGTGCAATAATCTTCAGAGCATCCACATGGCCCACCAGCTCTTGCACAAGAAGATTGACAGTAAAGCATGGGAAGAGAGGGCTTCTTGCACAAGAGCTATGTTCTTCTCTCACAAGTGTAAGCCCTCTTGCACAAGAGCTCTTGCAGAAGATGGCAGTGTGAACTCATGGCAGGGGTTTCTTGTGCAAGAAAGCCATATGGCTAAAATGGCAATCAGAGCTTTCTTGTGCAAGCGAGTGTCCACACTGCCATGGATGCTCTTGCGCAAAAGCACATGGCCGTGTGGACGTGTTCTTGTGCAAGAGTTCTTGCACAGGAACTCTTGCACAAGATGTTATTGCACAAGAACCCGCCAGTGTAGACATAGCCCAAATGTTTATTAACACACACAACTACAACTACCAGCATGCAATCAGACTTCAGCACAGTCCCTGATTTCTCTGTTACTTATCAAAGACCATAACCTGTCATGAATTCCATGCAGCACACATATCTAGTGACATCAAGTGAGAGAAAGTATGGGGTGGTGGGTTGGGCATGAACTTGGGTCCTTAGAGATGTGGATTCAGTTCCCTGGCCTTCTGCAGGCTGCCTGTGTGACCTTGTGCAAGTCACTGGGGATAATAGCATTTTTCTATCTCCCAAGGGTGAGGATAAATGCTATGGGGTGCTCAGATATTATGGTGATGGGGCTAATCATAGGGTTCACTACTGGTCTGGTGCCTCCTCCTGGTTGCTCTGAGGATTTGATCTTGAGATAGACACCCCTTCTGTGGTTGTGCAAGCGGTTGCTCTGATTCTTGTCTGCAGCTCCTCTCACTCCAAGATCCTCAGCATCTATTTTATGACTTAGGCTACATGGTAGGTCACTAGGCATCCCCCTGCCAGGGTTCAGGTTGTAGGCATTCTTCCCATTGGCTGCCTCAGCTAATATGCCACACTCTCTGGCTGGAAGGGGAACGTGGGCTTGTCCTTTACTGTAGGCTCCAGTTCTAGGGACCCCCAGCTCTAGCACTGTAGGCTTCAGGTCTAGGGACCCTGAGCTCAGCACTTCTGGGCTCAACCCACTCAGCCCCTTCCCTGGACTATTTCCTGCTCTTCTTAGAAATACCAGCTTCAAACAGTCCTCCCTCTTCCTAGGGTATGACTACCCTTTCTCAGCAGTAGCCCTTCAGCCAGCTACCTGGCTTTATACCGGCCCCATACGTTTCTACGTAGCTGAGCCTGCTTTCTAATTAGCAGCATGTAGCCTAAAACTACCCTTGCAACCTAATTAGCTGATGGGGCCCATCTGGCCTATCTCAGCTCTTGCAGGGTTATACAACATTAATTAATGTCACAAAAGACATCTACCAGAACCAATGCCACTGACTTTGTCTTCACAAAATTCTAGAATGCTGCAAGCTGTGCTGCAGAAATAATAAAAGCCACACAACCACTGACAATGCCACTGGAGCCTGTGTTTTTCAAATGGACTACTGCAGTAGGAAGTGTTTTGAAAGCAAGAAGTGGCTGTTATCAGAAAGCCACTGAGTTTTAATGATGAGGTTTATTGATAGCTAAATTGTCTCATCTGCTGAGGAGGCATGGAATTGGATCCCCTAACCTTCATTCTCAATGTCATATTTGTGTATTTTATTAATTGGCTGTACTGGTTTGTGGATGGTGGTTTTGGTCTTTTTGTTTTGTTGCATTTGATTTTTTTTTACAAGGAAGATAAGGTATAGACAGTAGTTACTGGAGTCAGTGGCAAGTTACCCCTCATGTATGAGCAGGTATATACTCTAGATAAAAACAAGTCTCTTACCATTGCCGCATTATTACAGTTATTTAACCAAACAAACTATTCTTATATTGAGTTTTAATATACAGAAAACTTTCAACTCATGCAGACATTTCCAGCTCTGGGGACAGTGCCAAGGATTGGAATCAAATTTCCATTTTAGCTTTAGGGACCATCCTTTTTTAAACAAGAAAATTCCTGAATAATTAGCAAGAACAAGACACTAGTTATGAGCTGCCCACCATAACCTTTCAACAAAGCATAATAAATTATTCATAGTGATATGAACTTCCCTGACACAATGCATGGCCAAGACAAATATTATGATATAGTATGTTGCACTTGATTAAATGGAATGTTTTGGTACTTAACATTTGTTAAGTGTTTGTATAAAGGAATTGTGTCAAGTTATGCATATGATCCAGGAAACTTTAAAAATAATATCTCCCCAAAGTGAATGTTTACAGCCCTTTTACTGCCCCCTTTTACTTCCCTTCCCCTCTGACACAGGGCAACTACACCCACAGGTTTAAGTTATCCATCATCAGGGCTCGACAAATTTGTGTATCTACTTGCCCGTGACGAGTAGATTTCAGCCGGTCACCCCGTTCACCGGCAGCGTGCGCATGTGCAGTGCGGGTCTGGCACATGCGCAGTGGGGGGGCTAGCAAGTGGATTTTGCCGCGGTTTGTCGAGCCCTTCCCGTCATTATAATACATAACTGCACATTATGTCTCAGACTCACATAAAGTGGGCCACACTTTCACCTTCTTTCCTCAGCTATCACTGCATTATTAATGTCAGGAGGAGATATTTCTAGGGGGAATCCACCCAGAAGGACATTACCGGGTTGATTTGAAAGCTGTTAGTTGCCAGCTTCATCCAAAAAAAAAAAAAAAAAAAAAAAGGTCTTCTAGCAAGTGATAAGTCTTTGGCTCAGTGAGCAATCCAGTGGTCAACAGGGGAAAATGCCATAAACATAGCAACAGACTCTCAATTCAGAAAACTCTGACTCAACCGTCACAAATTCCACCAGTTGCTAGGGGGACGCAGAGAAAGGGGCAGTTTTATAATTGCCAGATGCCTGTCTTGTTAGGATAAGTAAGAACCAAGAGCTTGAATGGCTTATGACACTAGAAATGAATTTACACCTCAGCATTTTATCTAAAATATCTGCATTTTGAAGTATTAAAACCACCCATGAATAGTCAAACAGTACAAGAAATTCTAATCTGATCTTAAATCATCTTTTAATTGGATTAATTTAGACTGCAACCCTTGGAATGATCATGACTGGCCAATAACAAAATACGAGATAACAAAAGACTTTAAAATGTGAGACAAAAAAGGCCTAAAGCATGCAGCATTCACCAAATAGAGATGGAAGCTTGTAATGAGGCTGGACTTGTAGAAATGCCTGTCCACTAACTTATTTTTCACAGTCTTTCCGGTCTTTATTGTCAGACAAAAACTGAAGCTCTTGGCAGTCTACAAATCTAAATTCACCAGCAATTGGCTGGATGCTACAGTTTCAGAGATAACATACACTATGCATAACAGGGCAGGCCAGGAACTTACATTGTTCAGAATAATATACAGAGCATCCTTTTAAGTCTCTTAATTTAACAGCTAATACTTCAGCACCAAGCAATGTGCATTTTACAGCTGCTTTATATTTTGTTTATAAGTGGCTGTGAGTATCCTTTTCTGTGATTACAAATTATGGTTTGCAAATGACTGGCTACTTTTAACAAAAAGGGATGGTACAATGAAATCTTCTGTATGTATGCTAGAATTCAGTGAGAACAAGAAATTTCACCATGTCATCTGTATGTCTTACACAACATTATCACATTCACCAGAGTAATATTCTTTGGTTCCTTATAGCTATTGCTTGCATGCTCTATAACATTTGCATGTTTTACACTTTAATTGCAGGAAGTGCAGTGTGTGTGATTCTGCTGATGAAAAATTAAACTTTCAGATTCTGATCTACCATGTGACACTGCTAGAATTTGTACTCTTGATATGCTGACAGAGCCCAATCTTGAAGCTCTTCCCAGAAAAACTCCTGTTGAAGTCAAAGGAAGATTTGAACAAGGCCTGGTATAAAATCTTAGAGGGATGCAAGTTTATCCTCTTGCCTGGTTTAGTTCTGAAAGATGTACTCACTAATTTGGAAAATGTTTTTTTTTATTAAATGTGATTAAAGTGTAATAAAAATATCAGACATAACCCTATCATACATGAAGGCTAGACAGGAAGTTCTGTATGTGCATAATCAAGCAATGAAGTTAAAAAGTGTGTAACATCAGAAAAACTTGGAGCAAATAATGTAAACAATTAGCCATTCACTTAATCTTTAAACAGAATGTATTGATTTGATACAAAAATGTATTATAACAATTGATGAATTTCCTTTAACAGATCAGTTTCCACTGCCTACTGCAGTTGCATTGGATACCTGTACCTACTAGCCACGAGTTTTGTTTTTTAAATTGGGCATTAACCTAAAGTAGGTCTTCAATTCTTATGTAAATGTTTATTTATGGAATGGATTCTCTTAAAAGATTTATTTCACTTATGAGTGTCACAGTTTCTGGACCATGAATGCCAGCCTCTGGGCAGATTGTCAAGAGGCAGGGCAGACACCCCAAAAACAAGCGTGAACTCCTAAAACATTGTAACAGTCTTACCATCGAGCCACAAACAGTCTCTTTGAGCATACCAGTCCATAGGGCCACCCAGGCAAGCAGGACTTGGTGCTAGTTAGTTGTTCTACACGAAGGGCGGGGAACCTTTTTTGGGTCAGAGGCCATTGACTCTCGGAAAAATTAATCGAGAGTCACACAAAAAAACACCTCACTGTCATGGCCCCTGACTGAGAAGGAGAAAGACGCTCCCACATTCCTCTCACACACCAGAGCATAGGGGGCCCCAGCCTGTTATATTTTGTGTGCTCCAGCCCCATGGGGGCCAGCGGCAGGGATGGGGAGAAGCTGGAGCACCAGCACAGGCTCCCCAATACAGGGGATGGGGCCTGAGCCTCGGGAGCTGGATCCAGGCAATGTGGGGGCCACATCAGGCCCCTGGGCCGGAGGTTCCCCACCCCTGTTCTACACCAGAGATGACAAAATATTCAGGTTGCTTCCAATCCCAAGAAACCTGGCTCTTACCCCATGTCAACTTGTACCTTAGATCTCTCACCTAAAATATTACTTCTAGTTAATCCTGTAAAAAACTAACCAAAAATGTATGAATTAATGAAGTAGAAAATGAAATGAGAGTGTTGTTTCAGGTTTAAAGCAGACAAACATATAAACATAAATGAGTTACAGTCCACGGTTTTAAAAGGCGACAGAGTTATAGAAATCTGTAAACTTCAAATGTCTTTAAGGCTCTGTTTCTGTTTTGTAGCTCCAGCCCTGTGAGAGCCTGTCAAGGCTGTTCCCCACTCTGGCACGATAAATGCAGAAGTGGGGGGACATAAAAGCACCCCAAAACCTGATCTCTTTGGTACAAAAACTCCTCCCAAAATCCTAATACCTGGACTTTGGAGAATAAAAAAAATCCCTACCACCACCCAAGTATTCCAAAGAAAGAAGGGAAGAGATCACGTGGGAAATCTCTTCCCTAAAAACCTCAGAGGTACCTCAAGCCTTTTCCCCAATGAGCTTGAAAAAGAAAAGAGAAAATACAAGCTGCAGTCTGTGGTAGCTGTCCCCTAGTCAGAGGCATGCAGGTATTCACATCAGATTTTCCAGGACACACAAATAAACGAATATCAGGTTAATGAAAAAAATAAATAAATAAAATAAACAAACTTTTATTATCAAAACAATACCATAGTCGCAAGCATAATAAAGTGGCTAGATGAAAAGAGCCACCAATTAATCTAGATACTCAGGGGAATCCCCTGGGCTCAGGACTTAGTTACAAAAGAGAGGAAACCCCCACTTTTAACAGCACAGACATAATTTCCACATTCCCACACCAGGAAAACAATAAAGACAGATGGGTTAACTAACTTTACTCTACTTACACATTTTGAGGAGACTTTTCTTGGAGAGAGAGAAGGCCTCCCATCTCCCTGTTACCTGGAAGAAAACTACTCTGACTCAGACAAAGGAGGGAAAAGTTAAAAATTCCTTTGTCCCAGTTTGAAACCCCTATCTGCATTACTATTGGCTAACCAGACACCTGGCTAGGTACAGGTGACATGTTAACCCCTTAGTCCCCAGGTGCTGGCCAACCCTCATAGTTATGACAGAGCCCAAACAGCAAAAGATAGATGAAATTTTTTTCTTGTGAGCTACTTTAATTTCCTTCTTCCAGAATTCAAGCAAATGGGAAGAGCCCTCTTGCACTCAACCTCCTCATGGATATAAAGGGGCAATTAACAAAGGCTTTGTATTGTGATGTTCTACAATGGCACATTTAGTTTTGATAGGTCTTCTTGATGGTTAAAAACCCATCCCTCCTCACTGAGTTCACGGTTTCAGAGCAAACATTGTTTACAGTTATCATAAAGCAGAAGCTTAAATACAGAAGACCCTCATGATCTGTGGAATTACTATTCATGGTTCTGAGTATTCGTGGGGGGAAGGTGGGGAGGGTCTCCTATCCCAGGGTAAGCGTGGCAAGGGCCAAGAGCTGCAGGGAATTCCCAATCCCTGAAGTGAGTTCCCCACAGCTCCTGGCCCTGGAGTGAGTTTGGGGAATCATGGGGAGCTCATTGCAGGGGCTAGGAGCCACAGCTCCCAGTATTTGTGAATTTGGCCATTCATGGATGGAACGCATGTCAGGAACACATCCACCATGAATTGTGTGGGTTTCCTGTATTGGGGTGAAGAACTTTTTGGGTCAGGGGCTGCTGACCCACAGAAAAATCAGTAAGGGGCACACAAAAGTGAGAAACATAAATAAATACAATTAAATAAAAACACAAAACACCACACCACACTGATGTGGCTCCTGACTGAAAAGCAGAAAGACACTCCCCACATTTCCCTTGCACACCAGAGCCTAGGTGGGGCCCAGTCTAATACATTTTGTGGCCCCCCCCCTAGGTTCTGGGGTGGGGACAATAATGAAGGGTTCATTGTGTGGGCGAGGGCTGCAGGGAAGTGGGTTGTGGTGTGGGAGGGAGAGTGCAGGACTGGGTTGGGGATTGCTAGGTCTGGGAGAGTGGCAGGGTGTAGTAGCAGGCTAGGGTTGGGAGGGCTGGATGGAAAGTAGGGTCCAGGAGCAGAGTGGGGCTGCGGGGTCTGGGTGGAAGGGGGTGCAGGAATACATTGGGGATGGGGCAAGAGGTTTGAGTGGGAGGAAGGGTGCAGGTACAGAAGGAGTGCAGGAATGGGCTGCGGATGGAGGGTCTGGGTGGGAGGTAGGGCGCAGGAGCGAAGTGGGGGTGAGGGTCTGGGTGACGTGGGGGTGCTTACCTGGCACAGCTCCCTGGGGATGCACATAGCTCCGTGTCCCCCACCGCTCCCAGGCACCACCCCCTGCTGCTCCTATTGGTTGTGATTATGTCCAATCAGAGCAAGCTCGACCTTTGGGCAAGGCAAGCAAGGCAGTTGCCTAGGGCCCTGCACGTTCACAACCCTGCACTGCCCAGCTCCCGGCCCCACCCACCCGGCCTCTCACTCACTGCCCTGACTGGGAGCCATGCAGACATGCGGCTCAGCCACACTGCCTTGGGCCTCACAAACTCATTGGCCGGGTCTGAATCAGAGTGAAGGGAGGAAAGCCTCCAGCCACCACTTTGCTGTGCTGCTGTTTTCCCAGGCAGGGGGAAAGGGAGCAGCAGTACACAAAGCCGCTTCCTCCCCCCTGTCAGACAGAGCCCATGGATCAGATCTGATCTCAGCTTGCCTGACTCCAGCCCTTGAGGCTCAGGGCTCCCTGCATCTGTCTGAAAGGGAGGGCATGGCACTGGAGCTTCAGCATGGGCTCTCTGATGGCAGGGAGGAGCAGGGAATGGATCCAAGTGCACCATAGGTTCCCCACCCCTGCCATATAAACACACTGTAAGTGAGATTACTCTCAATGGGATTTATATGAAATAAGATGTGTCATCTCATGCCATGTCTTGCATGATTTAAAATGACAATCCTTTTATTATTGGAGGAGATTTTCAAAGACACAAAGGAGATTTAAGTGACCGGCTCCTGCTCATGCCTCTGAAAACTCTTCCACTGTTATTTAGATGACAGTAGCATTCAGCAGTCCCATTCAACTCATGTCCCTACTCTGGAAGGGGTACTACAGGCATAGTAAAAACATACTGAGCTCCAAAGAGGTAATAGTCAGGCTGATCTAGAACAAAATCTTCAAAAATATTCCACATGTTACACTTTTCTGGATCTGGACAAACTTAAAAATGTTAAACTTGCCACTGAACTGTTTTTGTTCTTGGAAAACGTATTTCCCTTCCTTCAATAACATATAGGACCACAAATACCACTTTAAAATTCCCATATTTAGAAAAATAGTTTTCTCTCTTTGGCTATGTCTAGACTGCAGGCTTCTTTCAAAAGAGGCTCTTTCAAAAGCATCTTTCGAAAGAGCCTCTTTCAAAAGATCGCGTCTAGACTGCAGGCGGATCTTTCGAAAGAGAAATCCGCTTTTTCGAAAGAGAGCACCCAGAGAGTCTGGATGCTCTCTTTCGAAGACAGCCTCTTTACATTGAAGAACACCTTCTTTCGAAAGAGGAACTTTCGAAAGAAGGCGTTCTTCCTCGTGAAACGAGGTTTACCGCCATCGAAAGAAAAGCCGCGTTCTTTCGAAATAATTTCGAAAGAACGCGGCTTGAGTCTGGACGCAGGGGAAGTTTTTTCGGGAAAAGGCTACTTTTCCCGAAAAACCCCCTGAGTCTGGACACGGCCCTTGTGAAAGAGGAGTTCACTCAGCACAGACAACATGAAATGTGTGGCTACATCTAGACAGCGGAGCTATTTCAGGATACTGGAAGAATCCCGAAATAGCTATTCCGAGTCTTTTGAGAGCACCAGTTATTTCTAAATAGATTTCGAAATAACAGGCGCGCTATTCTGGAATCCCTATAACCCTCATTCCATAAGGGTTATGGGATGTTTTGGAATAGTGCTTTATTTTGAAATTACCTCAAAATAAGCTATGCAATTTGCATAGCTTATTTCAAGGTAAGGGTACAGTGTAGATGCACCCTGTATGTTGGAGATCTAGGCTCTTATTGCTCACCTATGTTAAAATCTGCAGGAGGGGTGTGAGGGGAAGAACTCTCAGAGGAGCTAAGACAGTTCTCTTAACTGCTTGCCCCCTGCCAAGCCATCAAGCTAGGCTAGGGGAAAGGAGAGACACAGTATTTGCCTTCCTACTATGAAGAAACTATGGGAGACTCCACTCCCAACTTGACAGATCCAGGGAAAGCCATCATCCACGCTGAGGTTCTATGCTGAGGCCCTCCTCTGTTGCTCCCATCTCCTCCATTCCCTTCTTGGCTCTTTGTCATTACAGATCCATTGGAACCACATTATCAGGGACTTACCTTGGCCATGATTTCTCCAAGAATGACTCAGGATGGAGGTAGATAATACATCAACAATATGATTAAAGATCCAGTCTGAACTATGATTTAAAACTTTTTGAAAGCCTGCTATGTCCAGAGGCCAGTATCATATCAAGCTGCTATTTTACAGTTCTTGGCCAAATAAGTCAAAACAAAGTGTTTAAAAGACAGAAAAAATTAAAACAAGAAAGCACAAATTCATTGGATTCACAGTCAGACCTTAGGTCAGTATCAGGAGAATTTACTTCTGAAACATGCAGATTTGTTTATGGAGTGTCATAAAATCTAGTAATTCACCTATCAACTAGTCATTTTAATAGAATGCTGTCCTTATGACAAAGCGCTAACTCAGATCTCAGAAAGAGATAGGTGTGATGCTAAGTGCCCATAGTTTAAGGGGAATATGGTTTTGAATACAAATATCCATAACCTAAATATGCTTTATTCAAAACAGATCAAGTAGCCTATTATTCAAGAGCCTTTGATCCCCTTAATGTATGTATTCTATTTGTGTGTATGTATTAGTCTTGTATATGAAGTTAGAAATATGAAGTGGAAATATGTTTTACTAATATAGGCCTTCTAGTGAAAGCCATTAGTGGTACACAATGGCCGGAGATCCAGACAATGACTTGTAAATGGCTGAAACAAAAAACAGGACTATGTAGCACTTAAAAGACTAACAAGATAGTTTATTAGGTGATGAGCTTTCGTGGGCCAGACTCACTTCCTCAGATCAAATAGTGGAAGAAGTAGGAATAAGAGATCCTCCAGAATAGGGCTTTATTCCGGAGGATTGGGCCAGTCTAGACACTTTTTTTCCGGCTTTTCCCCAAGTCGGAAAAAAAGTGGCGGACATGTTTATTTAAATCCGCGGGGGATATTTAAATCCCCTGCGGATTTCCCTATTCCCACTTTCAAAATTAGCATGCCCCTTCTGAAAAAGGGGCCAGTGTAGACGTAGCCAAGTTGTGTGGGTTACACTGACATTTTCAAAGTTGGTGATCTACACAGGTCTATACAAAGCAATTGGGCGTCCTGGTCATATAGTATTTTTGGCCTCAGAGGGTTGGTATCCATAGACCCTGATGCAGGAAATGTCTCTTTTCCTAAAAGCACTTCATTAAATGCTTAATTTTAAGTATATGCCAAAGGCCCATTGATAAACGTGCTTATCTTTATTTTTAAGCATGTTCTTTTGTACTTTTTTGAACGGAGCCCATAGTGATTAACATAGGACACAAAATCAGATTTATTCTTCTCCCGTGTAAACTAGTTGTTGGAATTATTGTTTATGCAGGCTATATCCATGACACTAATTTAACCATACACCCATTTATTAAATCCAAGGGCCTGTAAACAATAAAAGAATTGTGTGCATCCAAACAGTAACAAAACATGTAAATATCAGATCAGAGACAAACAGGCTATACCCAGGGGTGCTTAGTCCCATTTTGGTTGGCTCCAATTTGGTCAGATTGGTATTGGCAGTAAATCCTTGTTACTCTTTAACAGAACAAGTGATGTCATTACTAATTATAAGACTTTAGCTAAGGCCAGAAGAAGCAATTTCCTATACACTTCAAATCTCCCTTGTCCAGCATGGAGTTTGATAGACAAGGGGAGGTCAGGCTCTGCTCCTGGCTCAGGCTGCGCTCCGTGCTGCCTGCTGTGCTGCCTCCAGCCCCAGCAAGGGCTACACCCTTCATGGCATTGGCCTGGGCTGCACATTTAGCTGCTGGTCCTGCAGACTCTAGCCCATGCTGGAGCTGAGCTCCTCACCACCAGCCCCAGCCAGGACTGCACTCCTGGCTGCCTGCCCTTCTGCCTCCAGCCCTGGCTGGGGCTGCACTCCCCACCACCAGCCCTGACCAGGGCTGCGCCCCCCGCATTGCACTAGCTCCGACTGACGCTGTGTTTCCCACTGCACCAGTCTCGGATGGAACTGTGCTCCTCACTTCACCAGCTTCAGGCCGAGCTGCACTTCTGGCTGCTGGCCCTGCTCCTTGCCGTCAGTCCTGGCCAGGGCTGTGCTCTCCACCGCCAGCCCAGCCTGGGCTGCAGTTCTAAATCTGGTCAGCGAGGGCTCTCTGGTTCAGCAATATCCCTGGTCTTGCTAGACCACCGATGTTGCCAGGCCACAGAGTCCTGACTTTTAGATGTTCAACCTATATAGTCAACTGGCATTCACCTGGCATTTCTCGAGTTTTTAAGGAAGGGCTCAGTGTAGGGGACTGGGAGTGTGGGAGGTGTAGGAGTCAGGGTTTGGGGGTGAGGAGGAGCTCTGGGCAGGGGACTCTGTGTGTGTATGGGTATGTGTAGGGGGGTGGGCGGGGAGGATGGGGGGCCAAAGCCCCTGCCCTGAGATTTATAACAGTGCTGCTTACTCTTCCCCTTCCTGTCCCTGTCAGGGAGCAAGAGCAAAGTACACAACTCATCTGCCTCCTGCACTCCTCAGCCAGAATGAGGAAGGCAGCGAACTGCACTTTCCCATCTCTCCCTGATGAAGGGGAACAGCCAAAAATGTTCTCACATGAATGGGGGGGGGAGGGGGGAGAGGAGAGAGGAAATTAAGCTTCTCCCCTTCCTAAATAGCACATGGGAATAGAAGGCTCAGAGATGGAGCTGTCCCGGATGGGGTGGGAGTGCCCCAGCCAACCCCTTTCACCTGCCTGGTGATTCTGTCTCTTTTCTGTATGGTTTTATGAGAAGCAATCCCATTCCAGGCACATCTCATTTTACTGGCACAACCTTAGCTTGCTTTAAGTTATGATCAGAGGAAGCTGTATACTCAATTTGGTGATCCTAGCTCTTATGGTTTAGGAGAAGTTCTCGGAAAGAAAGACAGACAGACAAATTCTCTCAAATATATAGTAGATTATTTACTGCATCTGGTACACAATTAACCTTCTTTTATTTCTATTACTTCAGGCCAAAGCTAAACTATTTTGAAGGGTCACTACAAGTTTAAATACAACAACTTGTATTTAAATCGATTTCTCGTGATCTTTTACTTTATGGTCACATGCTTTGGGCCTATACTTCAGGCCAGCACCTCAACTCAATTTAAAACCAAATAATCTAAATTTAACATGGGCTCATATTACTACTCTAGTGGGATAACTAGGAGTAACGTCACTAATGTCGATGAGTTATATCCACGTAGTAAAAGGACGATTAAGTCCACTGTTTCTGTGCTTTAGTTAAGGCTAGTTGCTCCTAGAAACACAGGCTAAGTCACTCTTAGTTTGCCCCTATAGTATTTATGGACTATGTCCAATTTTATTTTATTTTTTTAATTAGCCAGCTGCTGAGGAAGGCCGCTGATGGGCCCCACAGTAAAAGAGGACTCTCCAAAGCTAATTGTGAACTGGTATGCTGCCAGTCAGATGCAGAGAGCCTTCCAAGAAAGTGTCTTTTATTAAAGTATATGCATTTGTTTAGAATAATTATATTAAAAATTTGATGAAGAACACAGGACTCACTTGGGGAGTGGAGAGGAAAGCACGATCTTCAAAATAAAGTTTTCTTTCATTTTGCCATCCAAGTGAGAATCCAAATGCACCAATTCAGAATCCTGACTGTTGTAGGTTATCTACTATGTAGGTCTCAGAGTGTGATCCATGACGTATGTTAGTGGTCCACAGAGAGCTCTCATTTAGCCCAGTGTAAATCAGTAACTCTGCTGATGTCAATAGAGTTGCATTGAAGTAGAAGAAATTCAGGCCCATGGTGCTGGCTCTTCCTCCTCTCTTTTTTTAAGCTGCTTTTACAAGTGACAGGTGCTCCACTACCAAGACATAGATGCCTAGAACAGTTTATGTGCATATTTGCATATGTATTATACAAATATAATGAATATGCAGAAATGCAAGTGAAATGTTACCTGTCTGCCTAGCCCCAAACCAGCCCCTTGTTCCCAGTGCCTAATACCTTTTGGCCCCCACCCCTATGCCCCATGTCCTTTGACCCTTTAACCTCTGACCCTTACAGCCCATGCCAACATCCTATTGCCCTATGATCCCTCCATGCCCTCACCCAACACCCCTTTGCTCCCAACCCCACACTCCCCAGAGCAAGGCTGCCCCTCTAGGGAGCATGAGTGTTACTGCTACGTGGGCAGGGGAAGCGGCCGTTGCCAATGCACGTGCTCACTCCTCCTTTGCACTCCCCTCCCTCCCCAAGTGTGTCTTGTGCCCCATGGGTCAAAGCGGGGGAGAGCGTGGAGCCCTGGCCGGCCACCATTACCAAGGGGGGAGGGCGCCTCTTTCTCTGCCTCCTCCTGCTGCTGCCTCAGCCCCAGCACTGCTGGTGGCAAAAGCAGCTGTGGGCAGGAGGAGCAGCCATTAGTGGTGCATGTGCTCTCTCCTCCTTTGCACCCCTTCCTTCCCCAAGCATGGAGGAGGAAAGAGGGAGGGAGGCTCCTTCTGCCACTGCCTCCTCCTGCTGCTGCCTCAGCCACCGCAGCTGCTGGAGCTGAGCTGCTGTGAACAGATGGATTGAGCTCTGGTAGTTGCTGCAGACTGGCAGCCAGCGGTCTGCAGACTGGCACCGGTGTGTGCGGGTAAGAACCACTGACCTAGCTCACTTGTCCTCAGTAGAAAATGCTGCTCTTATGCAGGGGAGAAACAGGAGCTAGTCTTGAGGACTTGAATCACCATGGCAACATTCTCTCTAGAAGGAAATAAATATCAGGAGAAAAGGGAACCAGGTAGCTGGGCATCATGTACAGGAGGATGAGAAAATTAGGCAGCTGGGCAGCAAGTTCAAAGGAAAAGAAGCATCAAGGTTAGATTAAACAAAATACAGGACTATGTCGCACTTTAAAGACTAGCAAGATGGTTTATTAGATGATGAGCTTTCGTGGGCCAGACCCACTTCCTCAGATCTGGCCCACGAAAGCTCATCATCTAATAAACCATCTTGCTAGTCTTTAAAGTGCGACATAGTCCTGTATTTTGTTTCAGCTACACCAGACTAACACGGCTACATTTCTATCAAGGTTAGATTAGATAGTGATGGAAAATACAACAAAGGCCAAAGAGACAGCGTATGAATATTTTTCAAAAACGTGGATCACATTAAAGACCCTTGAAATAAATGAATACTTTCCCGGTGTTACTTCTCCATGTAAGCAAGAGCTGGACATGATGCAACTGTGAAAGGTATTATTATTAGACAGCTGGTAGGGGAGAGGATCTACAAGACAATCTACAACATACAGTCCAGGCTATTAAAGTCTGAGAGCTGCTAATCAATCAAGACAGGATTGGAACCTTTTATTCCTCAGCTGAGCAGGACCAAACTTTCAGACTAAAAAAGTGGGCAAGAAAACGTGCAACAGGGAGGAGCAAGAAGATCCATAAGAAATAGGTCTCAGAGCTACAATAAAGCCCCTCCTCAGCAGCCATGCCCTGTACTGCAATGTAGATTTTTTTTAAGGCACTGGATCTGTGTGAAGATCCTATGGCCTCTCCCAGCTTGCTTTCAGTAGATCCCACCATGGTAGCCTATTCTGGTGGTCGCAGCGCACAGTATAGTGCATAAGCAATGTGGAGAGTGACTGCCAGCCTAGTGTAGTCTCCCAGCACAGCAACTTTCAGGTTGAAGGCTTTGTATGGGCCCCTTCCCTATAGATCAGGGCTGGGCAAGAGTCTGTCAGTGGGCCAGATATGTCCCCTCTAGCTCTTTTATCTCGACTACATGGCAGTTCCTGGCCCTGCCCCTAACACGTTGCCTGGGAGCTGGAGATGTGCGAGCCCTTTTAACTACTTCAATTTCACGATTTCCCCATGGCTGCCAGGCAATGTGTTTGGGGAGGGGAGGGGGGACAGGATCTGTGAACCTTTTCAACTGCTTCTATTTAAAGAGCTCCTGCCTTCTAAGGTGTTGCCTGGGAGCCGTAAGGGAAGCATGAGTCCTTTCATTTATTTCTATTCAAAGGCCCTGCCCCTTCCAGGATGGCCCACGACCACTTTGAACATTTTTGAAGTGCCCCCCCTTTAAAAATTATTGCCCACCCTGCCTTAGATGCTTGGTGACTGATCTGAGTGAGATTCCATCTTCATATTCTCACCTGAAAGTGAAAGCTAATGCAAAGTAGGGTTCCCAAATCTGATGACATAATTCTGGGAGGCTTTTTTTCGCCAATGTGACATAATGCCATTTTCTTAAAATATTTTATTAAAATTTCCAGGATTGTTCTCAGTACTCACTGGAAGATTGATGCTGATTCTGGGAGAGTCCTGGCCAATCCTGGAGGTTTGGCCACTTCTTAAATGCAGATTAATAATCTTAATTTTTAAACACCCCTGTAAAAACAGAAGCAATCATTCAGAAAGTCCCCTTCAGACAGATCTCCGCCTGATGCATACAATAGTTAGATATCAAACATTGCTGTGCTTAACCTACAATTTTCAAAAAGGAAAGTAATCCTAACTGTTTTTGAAAGAACAAGACCATCTGCTATTGTCCTTATGCTTCTAAAATTCACAACGGTACTTTGCTTTAATAACACTTTATTTTAAAATACAAAGTCTCAAAAATCTGTATCCGATGAAGCAAGTAAAGTATCATATGGAAAAGTATTTCTGTATCTTATGGCAGAGAACCCAGCTGGGTAACCTGATATCTACAGTCCTCAGCAGGATTTCCCAAGAAAATGGACCAAATTTATTAGTATCTGTGGATGATCCAAAACCATTTTTGTACACTATTACAGGGAAGCTGGTCTCTGCAGACAGACTAAGCCCAGTGCCCTTGGACCAAAGCAGATGAACCCAATCCAGCTAACTAAAGAGGATTGGGCTTCACCTGGGCCTATAAAGGCTGTTAGTTGGCAGCTGGGGAGGAGAAGAGAGAGAAGCTTAGCTTTAGGATGAGAAAGCAACACTGGAGTGGCTCCCTGGAGCATGGGGTCAGGGGCTCAGAGAGGCAGCCCTGCATTTGCTTCTCCAGAAAGGAGCAGACTTAACCTAATTGAGTCCGGGAAGCTGCCAAGATCTCCAGTGCCAGAGACCTCTGGGGAGAGGTGTCCCTGAAGCCTGTCGCTAAGGATTGAATTAAAACCATATTCTGTATAAGTCATTTATATGCACAGGCATTTGAGCCATCAGTTCTGGTGAATTATTAACAACTAAAAGATAAGAAAACCCCAAAAGATTGAGCCATAAAAATTGGGAGGCAGCTAGGGTTGCCAGATGGTTTAATCAAAAATACTGAACAGTTCTCCTCGCCCCCCCAGCCAGAAAAAAACATTGGGGAAGAAATTCTGTTGAGGAAAAAAAAGGGGGGAGACCAAAGTTGGAGAGGGGCGGGGAAAGACCCTGAGAGTTATTAAGTAAAAAAAATAAAACAGCATGACTCCTTTAAGAAATGCTTTTGAGACTTTTTGGCCCTAAAAGGCTGCCAGCGGTTGTCCGCCATCTTGTCTTCCTGGTCCAGGCAAGACAGCTCCCCTGTGGAACCAGGTAAGCACCTGGGATTTTCACCTCTTTGCCAGGAAAAAAATCAGAAAATACCGGACATTTTAGGTGTCTGGTATTTTCTGAATTTTTTACTGGACAGGAGGCAAAAATACCAGACTGTCCAGGTCAATACTGGACACCTGGCAACCCTAGGCAGCTGAGAGTTTAATATTGTAGATGGCAAGCAGTACAAATACAAGAGAGAAGGCCAGACAAGAGAGATGGGACTTTTACTTAAATCTAACAGTATGATTAACTTAAATAAATTTGGCCATCTGTCTCAGAAGTCTATGACTAATACTTGGCTACTATTGTTATCTTTTGGAAATAAGATTTTTTTAAAATGCATCAAATATTATTATATATAAGTATCCTAGGAGGGACCGGTAGCATAAGCTATTATTAATGTGGCCTAAAATGTTTTTTATAAGACCCTTATAAGTTTGCCAAACTTTGATTGTTTGGGCTGAAAATTTGCATGCCAGATGTCTGCCTCAAGCTGATTTTTTTTTGTTTTTGTTTTTGGCAAAACTATAATAAAAAACTGAAAACAGGGTTTTATAGCATCAAGTGCCAGGCAATCTTCACTATGTATGTAACTACTTGCCTGTAAGTACTAGGTTACAGGATCCTTTGAGAAGTGGGTCAAAGTTTAATAGAGTATATTTTTTAACCCAAGAACCTGAAATTTAAAAAAGAGACTTACCTCTGGTATGTTAATAAAAATCAAGTTAAATACATCTGCTTTTGGCATTAAAACCTTGATTTTTGTAAAGGGGCAGGATAGAAACCCAAATAGCAACAAGAGTCCTTGTCTGTATTGAAATAAAGTCACTGTTATTAATGACTGCTGTTTTCAGGTCAACTCAATAAAAGATGACTGAAGTTTAATAAGGACATATTTCTCTTTGATAATCCTGACCCAGTAATTAATTTAAAAAAAATAAATGTATAAGATCCAGCCAACTGTCTCTGATTTTTTCCCCCTTCATTATCATGAATTAGGGCCCAATCTTCCCTTGAGTAACTTACTTAAGTAGTAAAGGGGATACTCAGGGAATGATTGTTAGATAGTTACTTAGTACAAATCACCATTTTAGCTGAATGTTGAGTAAGGGCTACTCACATGAATAGCAGTATAGAGGGTCAGATCCTTAGCACGGGATCATTAAGGGTTTTTTTCTGCATCTGGACACGTTTTCACATAGAATATCTGAGCAAGTCACAGGAAAGACACTCCCTTCTAAGATTTCTGTCCATGGTTCACACTAGTCACAAACAGCCTTCAAATGATAGAAAATCTACTAGCTCCTTGGGTAAGATGCACTTGTGGTTAATCACCCTTGTATTAAAAATTTACACTTTGTTTCTAGTCTGGCTGTGTCTGCTTCAGCTTCCCACTGTTGGATCTTGTTACTTCTTTGTCTGCTTAGATTAAAGACACTTTCACTATTAGAAATCTTTTTCCATACATATACCTGGGCCCAAATAATCAATGGTACATTGGTGCTTAACTCCCATGGAAACAAATGGGATTCAGATGCTTAAATACTTTTGAAGATCTGGGCTCCATTGATCAAGATCACATCACTCTTTCAGCTTCTCATGGATAAACTAAATAGACTGATTTTTTTTAAATTATCTAAGAATAAGACCACACAGTAGATGGGAGTGAGCCTCCCAGCTGGGTGGATAGCCTTGTAATGCCAGTGCATGAGCTAATGCTCTAAAAATAGCAGTATGGACATTTTGGTTCTTGGGGAGAGTTAGGCCAGCCAGCCATGAGAGCTGGAGAACCAGAGCTGCTTCCTCAGCCACAATATGGAGGGGCATGGCATGTCTAGTTAAAGAACTGTATTAAAAAGTGTTCGCGTTGGTTAGAAAATTGTTTAGTAATATTTAATAAAATGATAGCTAAGATACAGCTAAGCAAGACTCAAGTTTCATTGTGTAAACTGGAGTCCAAAAGGAAGTTATTTGGAACCAACCCCAGGATATAGCCACGAAGATCAGGGCTGTCAGGCCTCAGCACCCTGCTAATTACACTGGGTAGAAACTGAAGTCCCCCAGATGACCTGATCCTGACTGACCATCAAGAATAGTTGACCTGCCTTATTGCAAGTGGTGAGCATTGTATGCTTAGCAGGTGCATTCTTTTTTGGTAATTGTTAATAAATAGCAGTTAAAGATATTACTGTGTAAGGCTTTTTAAAAGACTCTGCAAACCTACAGACTGTAAAGTTATGCCCTGAGCTCATGGAAGGGTAAGGATGGTGCCCTAGAGTGTAAAATTACACACTGAACCCTAGAAACAGGGTAAAGATGGGTGTCTAAATTAAGAGGGTTATGCTTTAAGCCTAGGCGCTGGATAACAGCAGGCACCGCTAGAGCAGCAGCAGGCAATAACTGGCACATGGGCTAGATGTGATTCACCAGTGTTAACCCTTGGCAGACTGCCTGCACTTTATTTACTCGCACCTATGCAGGGACGGCTGCTCTAACTTCCTGTTTGCCGCATATTGCCATTCCCAGCCAATGGGAGCTGCAGGAAGTGGTACGGACTGGGACACCACTTCCCGCAGCTCCCATTGGCTGAGAACACTGATCCACGGCCAATGGGATAGTCAAGCAGCCGTACCTGCAAAGGCGCAGGTAAACAGAGCACCAGCAGCCTACCAAGGGCCAACCCTGGCAAGCTGTGTCTGGCTTATTGCCCACCCCTGCCCTAGCATGTGCAAGTATCATAGAATTTTATGTGGCTAACAAATCAGCATGGCAGACCTGGGATAAGTCCAGTTAAAAAAACAAACACACACATATTATTGGGTGAAGGTAAGATATAACTTTACACACACACATACTCTCTCTCTCTCTCTCTCTTCTTTTCTTATTGGGTGAAAGGTAAGATATAACTTATCAGTATATTTGGATTTATGTTATTCATAAACCTATGGAATAAACAGTTGCCTTCCTGAAAGGCAACATGCATCTTTTATAATTTAATTTCAAACACCAATTTTAAGTTACAAAGTTAACTAGCCTGACTAGAAAAACCAATAATGTAGGTCAGCTCTCTTTCTTCAGTCTCAGACATCAGACCTGAAGGAGTGGCTCTACATTTGCAGAGAGCCACATCTCATGATTTCCATTTCCAGGTCTCCACAAGAATTGGCTTCTGAATCATAATCTAAATCCTCTAGGATGATTTCAGCTTTTCTAGGAGAAGTAACAGTTTTCTTGGGTCTCTGTTCAGGTCCTCTATAGTTTGTACCCTAGCCCCACATGCAAGGATGACAGCTTAATCTAGAATGGAAATCAAAGTCGATTTTTTTGACATGATGATTTTTTTCCACTCGCTGAACATTCAAGGACAGTTTTACTCTGTCTTAGTCAGCTAACTTCACTAGTGGCGTAATGCCACTTGGAATCAAAGGTGTTACACAAGGGATGAATTTATCCCCAAATATTTACTGCATTACGAATCCCTTAAGAGCTCAGTTCTGGAGGGGAATATTATAAGTATAGAATCAGATTTACAGCAGGGGTCGGCAACCTTTTCGAAGTGGCATGCCAAGATTTAACCCTCCTGCCCTGGGCTGTGCAGCACTCCCAGGAAGGAGGGAGAGACACTCTCCACCGCACACCCCACTTGGTCTCCTGCCCTGGGCTCTCTTTCGACTTTTCCTGTGCAGAGGGGAGGAGCAGTGTGTGCATGCTTTTCCAGAAGCTGGATGCAGTGCAGAGCTTTGGGGCTCCCCCCCAAGAAGTCGGCAAAACTGACTCCAATCTAGTGAGAGGCTGGATCGCCAGCGCAGGCTAGAGTCAGGGTAGATTGGTGGGGGTTCAGGGAAATGGGAGTGGTGGGGATGTGTAGGTGACCCCGGGGTGTCCAGCCCTGCTGGGCGTAGGGTCCCATGGGGATCCAGTCCATGGCATCCTCACCTTCCTGCTTTGGGGCAGGGGGACCACCCCCCACACATTTTCCTCTCCCCTCAGCTGCCCCCACCACTGTCCAGCCCCGGAGCCAAAGCCTGGGCAGCACTCATCCACTCGCACAGTGGTTCTCAACATTTTTGGCCTGTGGATTACCTGGCTCAGTATAAACCTTTCCACGGACCACCAGTTGCTAATGGAATCTCACCTTTAATTAAATAATTATACCCAAGCCATTTTGCTAGTGCTGCAGCTAGAGAGAACAGTTTAATTTAAATTATTAAACAGAGTAAGCATTTTAACTTTCTCATGTTAGTTTATCAAACTTCATTTTAAATAAAGTAAAATATTAATTGATGTCCAACAGAAAAGATTTCAATGTTTTCTTTATTTATGGCAGGGGTTGGGAACCTTTTTTGGGTTGGGGGCCACTGACACATAGAAATCAGATGGGGACCACACAAGTGAGAAGCAAAAAAACAAACAAACAAAAAAAAAACTCCTCCAAAATCCCCAACTCTCACTGATGTGGCCCCCAACTGAGACATCTCACTCCCCTGATGAATCAGCCCCATGGGATGAGGGGAAGGGACATAGAGGACTGAGGTTCCAGGCTTCCCATAGTCCACATTTACTGTTCTGGAGTTAGTGGATTTTATGGACCCCCTTAGGCTCTGGGATAGGGATAAAAATGAGGTGCTCAGTATGTGGGACATGGCTGCCAGCAAGTGGAATAGAGATGTGATGCAGGATCTGGGAGGGAGGTGGGGTGCAGAAGGGAGAGAGGTTGTGAGGTCTGGGTGGAAGGGTGGCTAAGCAATAAAATAAATTGTCTAGGGAGGTTGTGGAATCTCCATCATTCAAAATTTTTAAGAGCAGGTTAAACAAACCCCTGTCATTGATGCTCTGGGCTTGGTCCTGCCATGAGTGCAGAGGACTGAACTTGATACCCTTTCAAGGTTCTTTCCAGTTCTATGTGGTTCTATAAATCTAGTTTTAGAGAGGAGAGAGAGAATGAAAACTCCACATTCATTTCTCCACCGTCTAGTCCTGCACAGGAAATGGTGTATGGAGAAGCTCTGTTTATTTGATTTTAAACAAAACCAAACCAATCCATCCGCTATTTGAAGTATGTATACCACACATTGTCTGCATTCTGGTTAGTGCTTTTAAAATTCCTGAGATTATGTAGTCTTTTAATGCAAAGTTTGAGATTTTGTGGATTGACAAGTATTTTTCTTTAAGTGCTACGATCAAGAAGAACTAGAAAAATGTTCTGAAGTTAAAGATCATCCCTGCTGAGTTAATTGAAAGATGTGAGTTTTCAGGTTTGCCAACTTTTTAATACAAGCTCCCAAACGAATCCCTCTAGTGCATTCTGCTTGCCAGGGGTTGGCAACGTATGGCACGCATGCCAGAAGTGGTATGCAAGCTGATTTTGAGTGGCATGTGCAGTCCATAGCAGGAGCTCAGTGACCCTGGCACAGTGGGGAGCCCGAGTTCTTGTAGTGCATGAGCAGTTGGTTCTCTCCTCCTTCCCCAGCAGCAAGATAGGCTGCACGCACAGCAGGTGGGCACTCAGAGGCACCCCCGAGCTGACTACTGCTCACACCGCAGCATTCCCCGAGTTCCAGCACGGTGTGCACCACCACTGGCAAGTCCCTCCTAGCCACTGCCATGCGGCCCCTTCTTTCCCACTGCAGGACTGCCTCTGGTGCGCGGGGCCCCCGGTCCAGCTGCCTCCTCCTCCATCTCCAGGCTGCTTGTTACTGCGGCCACTGCTGGGAACGGCTGCTGCTGGGGCACCATCCTGGAGCAAAGGTAAACTCAGGGTTCGGCTTGAAATGAGCTCCAGCTCCCAGCCTGTGTAATACTGGTGAGGAAGAGAGTTTCCAACTCCCTTGGGCCCTCTGAGAAAGCTGCAAAGAGCAGCAGGGACATGGGCCTTTGACATACTGGCTGAGGGTGGGGCAGCAGAAGGAATAGGAGGGAAGGCGGGTCTGAGACAAAACCCAGTGGATCACTCCTGGACCTCAGCGCCTTAGAGCTGCTGCCTCAGCCCCAGCCCCACCACGGGCTGCATGGAGCCTGGGGTTCTGGGGGTGGGGTGCGCTCAGGCTCAGCAGGTGTGCTCCATGTGCTCTTTCCCCATCCCATGCTCTGCCACTCTCTATGAACCAGGTCTGGCAGGGAAGGTCGGGGCTTTCTTCACTCCCCGCCCCTTTGAGTAGGAAGCCGGAGATGGTGTTGCAGCCTCATAGTGGAAATTTTTCCTAATGTCCAACCTAAGCCTCTCTTGCTGCAGTTTAAGCCCATGGCTTGTCCTTTCATCAGAGGTAAAGGAGAATATTTTTTCTCCCTCCTTCTTGTAACAACCTTTTAGGTACTTAAAAGCTATTATCATGTTCCCTTCTCAGACATCTCTTTTCCAGACTAAACAAACCCTATTCTTTCAATCTTCCTTCATAGGTCATGTTTTCGAGCTCTTTAATCATTTTTATGTGATGTTTATTTAACAGAGTCCCAGTCCACATAGTATCAGGAAATCTGATTCAGTAAAACTTTCCAAACATTAATAGAGCCAACTATGGTTGTAATTTGGTTTTAATCCACACATTGCACAGTAACAAACCAGCTATACTACAAAGAGGCTGAAAAGCTGTGCTCTAACTAATCTAGAGCCATACCACAGTTTTTTAAAAAGAGTTGCAACATAGTTTACAGCCAGGGTGTATGTGGGTGTAAAATAGATTACAGTGATGGCTGACTGCATTTTTAAAGTTAAAAGCCCCAGTAATATCTTTGATTGGGCAGGACATAACATCCAGGAGAGGAGAATAGTACATTGATACTTGTCACTATCTTACATTGAAAATTATTTCCATTTGAAATTTACATTAAATTGAATAACGTTAAAATTATTAAATTAACCTGAAACACATAAAGTGCATTTTGAAATGAACAACACGGCATCAAAGTCTTAATCTTACATGAACTAAGATACACTTCTGGGGTGAATGGGTACTGAAGTATGCCAATATATGTGCTGCTCTTATGAAAAGTTCAGAATAAAATCCAACAGTATGCAAAGTCACCTGGCTTCGGTTTCAGCACTAACACAACATTCAAATGGGTACTTAAAATGTTCATTAAGGTTCTCAGATCTTTTGACCATTCAAGCCCAATGTTCATTACAATCAGGAGAGTATGGGACGCCTTCTATGTGACAGAGGCTCTCAATCTTTCTAGACTACTGCATACTTTTCAGTAGTCCTATTTATCTTGCACACCCCAACTGTCACCTCACTTAAAAACTACTTGCTTACAAAATGAGACCTAAAAATACAAAAGTGTCACTGCACACCAATGTTTCCTCTAATTTTTAACATCACTGTGCAGAATAAATGTTATATGCACCAAGACATATGCAGATGTGCACCACCAGTAGAAACATATGCTGCTGGCTGTGGGCACCATGGTTGCTCTGCTACTCAGCTGGGCAGCATTTGAATTTATCCTGTGTGGCTGCCTAAGCATTCAGCTAATTGGAACACACAATCACTGAAAAATTGGTTACTTTCTTTTTTTAACCATATAGTTATAAAATAAATCAAATGGGATATAAATATTGTTCTTAAATTTCAATCTATAATATAGATAATATCATAAACATGCCATTATCTGTATGAAATTTTAGTTTGTACTGACATCACTAGTGCTTTTTATACAGCCTGTTGTAAGACTAAACAAATATCTAAGGGTACGTCTACACTACAGCGCTAGTTCGAACTAACTTAGTTCGAATTAGTTAATTCGAACTAAGCTAGTTCGAACTAACGCGTCTAGAACTAAAAACTAGTTCGAACTAGCGTTTTGCTAGTTCGAACTAGCAAGTCCACATTGAGTGGACTCTGTACAGGGCTTAAGGATGGCCGGAAGCAGTGCCGGCAGGGCATAAAAGGAGGACTTAGAGCATGGAGATGCTGTCTCAGGCTAGCCGAGGGCTGCGCTTAAAGGGTCCCGACCCCCATCCCGGACACACAGTTCTAAGGGGTGCCCCGCTTGCAAAGAAGTTCTGGCTTGGAGTGCCCTGAGTGCCCACACTGGGCACATCACACCACTCGGCCATCAGCCCAGCTGCACTTGCCGCAGGCTGCCATCTGGGGAGAGGGAGTAATTGGGGGGCTGCAGGAGAACTTCCACCCCCAGAAGCCCGCAGAGCCAGCCCAGTCCTCCCCATCGGGGGCTCGTACCCCATTCCTCCCTCACCTCCTTCCACTTACCCTTCCTTAGCCCCCCTTCTTATTGATGTACAAAATAAAGATAACGTTTCTTCCAACATTGACTCTGTCTTTATTGAAAAAAAACTGGGGGAGACTGGGAAAAGGAGGTGGGAGAGGGGAAGAGAAAGGCTGGGAGAGGGGAGGGCAACTAACATGATCAGGGGTTGGGAACAGGTCCCAGATGAAGAGAGGCTACAGAGACTGGGACTGTTCAGCTTAGAAAAGAGGAGACGGAGGGGGGACAGGATAGAGGTCTCTAAAAGCAGGGGTTGGGTGGAGAGGGTGCATTCAGAAAAGTTCTTCCTGAGTTCCCATAAAGAAGGACTAGAGGACACCAAAGGAAAGGAATGGGTAGCAGGCTTGAAACTAGTAAGAGAAAGTTGTTCTTCTTGACAAAGCAAATAGTTAACCTGTGGAACTCCTTGCTGCAGGAGGCTGTGAAGGCTAGAACTAGAACAGAGTTTAAAGGGAAGTGAGATAAAGTGATGGAGGTTGGGTCCATGGAGTCCTATTAGCCAGAGGGTAGGAGTGGTGTCCCTGCCCAAAGTTTGTGGAAGGCTGGAGAGGGATGGCACGAGACAAATGGCTTGGTCATTGTCTTCGGTCCATCCCCTCCAGGGTCCCTAGGGTTGGCCGCTGTTGGCAGACAGGCTACTGGGCTAGATGGACCTTTGGTCTGACCCAGGACGGCCATTGTAAGCTCAGGGCTCAGTGTCGGGGGTCTCAGTGGACCCCTTGATTTTCATGCACACCTGGTCCTGGGTGGCCAGGCTGGCAGCTCTCCTGCCCTAGACGGCCACTTTCCTGTGCCTAGTGCGGAGATCGTGGACGAGGTCCACGATGTCCGCACTAGCCCAGGAAGGTGCCCGCCTCTTGCGGTCCAGGGCAAACTCCCGGGAGCCGCCAGCCTGGTCCCGGCAAGAGGGGGTGGGCTGGGGGGCATCGGGTGGGTGGCTCTGTGCCGTGCCAGGTGCAGGGTCTGCTAGCTGGGTGCTGGCAGGCTTGCACCTGGCACGGGCACCGTAGCCAGCCCGTGCCCCTTTAAGGGGTCCGGGGCCGGGAGGGGGGCATAGAGTTTCCCTGGTGTTGGCCAGAGTGGCCACCAGGGAAACCTGGGGAGGGCTAGCCTCCCACTAGTTCGAACTAAAGGGCTACACAGCCCTTAGTTCGAACTAGCTAGTTCGAACTAGGCGTTAGTCCTCGTAAAATGAGGTTTTCCTAGTTCGAACTAAGCGCTCCGCTAGTTCGATTCAAATTCGAACTAGCGGAGCGCTAGTGTAGCACCTATTAAAGTTAGTTCGAACTAACGTCCGTTAGTTCGAACTAACTTTGTAGTGTAGACATACCCTAAATGAGTTGATGTACCCACGGAAGACCACTGCATACCCCCATAGGTATGCATACCCATGGTACTAGGACATCCTAATACTTTCTTTTGTGAGGGGAAACAGAAATAAGATTTTTAATGTGAAACTGTGAAATATGTAAGCTGATGGCTTTTAATATTGTCTATGTTCAGTAGTGCTTGGTTATCTTCCTAACTTTTAAAATCTTGTTTTTTGTAATAGTTATCTATTCTGCATTTCCCGGCTAACTGAGTGATACTCTGCCAAATATACAGATATATTTTAGGTAATTCCTTTACAAGAACAAGAGAAATGAGGAATAAAAACTCAATGTAGCCTACTCTGTCGGGGTATGTCTAGACTACATGGCTCCATCGATGTAGCCATGTAGATGAGTTTACTAGACATAGGAAAATGAAGTGGCGATTTAAATAATTGCCGCTTCATTTACATAAAAATGGCCGCTGCACTGTGCTGATCCGCAGTTTGGCAGCCCTGCGGGGCAGTCTGGATGTACCGCTGTCGACAAGGGAAGCCTTTGTTGACCGCTCCAGTATGCCTCATGAAATGAGGTTTACTGGAGCGGTCAACAAAGGCTTCCCTTGTCGACCGTGGCGCATCCAGACTGCCCCGCTGTGCCGCCAAACAGCTGATCGGCACAGTGCAGCAGCCATTTTGATGTAAACGAAGTGGCAATTATTTAAATCGCTGCTTCATTCTCCTATGTCAAGTAAATTAATCTACATGGCTCCGTCGATGGAGCCATGTAGTCTAGACATACCCTAAGTGCCTAACCATTTAGAGGAACAAGCATAGCTGATCTTTAAACTACCTTTAAAAATAAATCTTCAGTGTTGTTCCCTTTTCAACTGATTTAGGGCCACAGAGTGCTAGACAAGTCTAAGCTCATATGCAGGGTAGTGTGGAACTGTGTTGCCCTAGATGACTGCCATGGAAGATTGTGTCTGAGGAAGCACAGTCTCTACTCAAGCTCCCTGGTATGCAGAAGAAGTGTCACTGCTTCACTATCCCTCATGTTGATACTGCTCTGTTATGTGCCTGGCCAACTCCAAGAGACAATGCAGCAGGGAGGACCAGGTCATGAGCCTGCCTCCTTCCTGTCTGCTGCGGAATGTTTTGTAGGCCCTTTCTTTGGGTGCAGGGACTACCCTGTTGACTGGGACATATAGGGTATGTCTACACAGCAGCATTATTTCAGAATAATGTCAGTTATTCCGAAAGAACAAAGAGCGTGTCTATACTACAAGCCTTTAATTCAAAATAATGTCAAGCTGAAGGACTTCTTACTCCAACTCCTGTAACCCTCATTTCACGAGGAGTAAGGGAAGTGGAAGGAAGAGTGTTCTTCCTTCAACTTCCTCCTGTGTAGACAGTGCCTAAAGCCGAGTTAAGCTATTTCAACTTAAGCTACGCAATTGACATAGCTGAAGTTGCATAGCTTAATTCAATTTTAGCCCTGCTGTTTAGACATGCCCATAGTGATTAGGTGTGAGGGGGGAAGCTCACTGCCCTCCACATCTGTACTAGGGACAGATACAATCAGGTCCATAAGAAGCAACAACAAAAGGCTCAGAAAGGATTCATACCCAGCTCTTTAAAGATACAGAATGGGTCTGAAAAGAAAGTGGTATAAACATATAATCATACAGGTCCCCCGTCTCCGTTTGGGTACAAAGCACATCACAGAAGAAACAAAACTTTCAGATTTATTGATTGCTTTTTCCCCAGATGTGAGGGAATGAAGGGCTGCCACTAGATGGCTCTCAGAGCTAGCATAAACCCCTGCTCCTTTCTAGTGCAGATCAAAATGGGCTGTAGCAAGTTATTTAACAAAGAAAAAAGATTTCTAGCCACTGGAGGCTGTTAAAATAATCACGCTGGAGGGGATCTCACGAGGCAGAGTGGGGGGGTCATGGAGTCTTTTATTACCAGGTCACCAGTTCAAACCTGGCCCATGGGTGTATATTGATTTTATTTATACAGGGTCAGATTTTTAAAGATATTTAGATACCTAAAGATACAAAAATGTATCTAGTGGCATTTTCAGAAGCACTTAGGCAACTAATCCTAGGTAACCAGGCACTCTTGAAAATCTCACTAAGTGCCTCTCTGTATCTTTTGGCGCCTAACCACCCTTACAAATCTGTCTCATAGTTACCAAAGTTGTGCAAACTCTGCATGCATTTTTTTTCCCTAAAGATCTGTAGGCATTTTAAAAAAATCGTTAGTCCATGTTTGGATTTTTTATGAATGTTTTCTGGGATTGGTGTGAATATTTGAATTGGAATTTGAATAGTGAACTTGAAGTGACTAAATAGCTAGAGAGTGCTTATTTCCAATTTGCAATCAAAGACCAGGTCATCAATGAGATTTAGGCACGTAAATACCTTTGAGGATGTGAGACCAAGAATATTGTCACCAAAAATCTGACACTTAGGTGTCCAGTCAGGAAGCTGAAATATCCTTATGATCTGTGTGCCTAGTGTCAACAGATCCCATTTTGGATGTCACAATGAGTCGTTTGTGAATGAGTTACAAACCAGAATTACTCTGTTTTTTAACACCCTTGAGTCAGAAAATTACAGCACTATAAAGTGCCAGCATTGGCTTGGCCTTAGTTATTCTAGTTACCATTTTTCAGAACTTTGGTACTTTTGTATGGGCAAACCCAAACATTTTAATTAATTGGATTTATTTACAGTAACTGGTTTGGGGGTAAAAAGAACTTCCTTGGCATTCAAGCAAAGAAATATAATTGTCCACAGCTGAGACATACATTCCAGATGTGATGTGGAGCATGCTATTAAAGGCCAGCAGGCCTTTGTTCTGATTTAAACTCACAGCTGGACTGGATTAGACTAGCACAGGAACTGCCTTGTATAATCAGAGATAATATGATGCAAAGATGCAGGCCAAACTCTCCAGATGAAGACACAATGTTGTTTTGGGCCAAATAGAGAGTCAGTTTCATTCCAGCATCTTGTTCATAGAGATAGGAAACTGATAGCCTCATGGGGTTCCCAGCTCCCAATACCTCTCTTTAATAATGAGTTATGCAGCTTGAAACGTTAGAATAATCTACCTAGAAAAACATTTCCTCCCAGCTCCTCTTAGTGGATTACCATTGGGAGTGATTGCCAAATTAACACACAGTCATACATACCTCAACATTTGTGTAAAAGAAAATAAATCAAATATCAGCAGTTGTTAGCACAGTGCTTTTCATATGAGACTGCCGAGATTTTCATTTATTTTTGTAATATACTTGGGGCCAGCTGGAGGTGTCCAAATTGCTATAAACTGTCCGTGTATCAGGCTGCAGAGAGACAAGAAGTCAAGAAGATCACTTCATCATGAAATCCCAGTACAAATGAAATAGGAGAAAAATGGGAAAGAATTTGCTGGAAAATGTAAGAGTTCGTTTTCCCCATACTTTGTTAGGGAGCAGAGCTGGCAACAGACTTTGCCAGACCCTGGGCCATGTGTGTGTGGGCTTAGCTCTAGATTCCCTGGAAGGGGTTGGGCCTCTGGTGGCTGGGGTGAGGCTAGAGGCAGTGAGCCCTCAGTGCCACATGGCGGGCACTGTGCCTCCCCCAGCCAATCTTCAGCATTGCCTGGACTGCCCTGCATGGGGGTTAGGTATCAAGTTTTAAAGGGCCTGAGGCTCTGGCCACTGCTGCTGCTGCTGCAGTAGCATGGCAATGGCCTGGAGCCCTGGGCACTTTTAAATCACCGGGCCCTGGGGTAAGTGCCACCCAGCGGTGGATTTAGGGCAGGGCGAGTGGGGCGGCTGCCCCGGGCCCCGCGCTTCCCGAGGCCCCGCGCATGTTCCGTGTCAAAGGGGGGGACCCGCAAAATTTCGCTGCCCGGGGCCCCATGGCACTGCCCGGGGCCCCATGGCACTGCCCGGGGCCCCGCGGCACACTCATCCACCCCTGGCGCCACCTGTGCACTCCTCCCCGCCCCCCTCCAGCAGCGGTTGCTCTGTCAGTGAGACCTGTGTTCCCATGAACACCCACAAGCTTTCCCAAGACTCCCCTGGCTTTTCAGTGGACAGTGCTATAAATGTGACTGTCTATACTCCTTGCTCCTTTTAAAGCAAATCACAAATACCAATGGATACATTGTCCCAGGCTTAATAATAATTTAAAACTAAGACTAAGTGGGACATTAATTCAGTTAAGCATATTGTGAGAGTGTTGCCTTTATGGGTCACTGTTCACAACTATGATACAAAACCTGATATAGATCATGACAGTTCCCAACCCATATATCTTATGTTAACTTGATTCTTTATAAAGCTAGTGGCCTAACTTTTCAGGTGCATCTATTGATTTTGGGTACCTCCATTTTTGTGTGCATGCTTGAACACATTACAAGGGCCTGATTTTCAGAGGCCAAAGGCCCAGAGATTGCAAAAAAATGTCCCTTTAACATGTCTGAAGTTGGGCATCCAAATATGATTCACTTTTGACATAGCTGTCATACTATGTATGCTACGCACACTGTGTAACTACAGAAGTAAAGCTGACAGGGTTAAAGGATCACCTGAGAAACTGCATTATTAACTCAGATCCATACAACTGGTCGTGCCAGCCATCAAACTTCCCTAGAAGAGGAAAGGGGCTATCTATTATCTTATGCCTCTGAGCCAGTGTGATGGAATGTACCCCTGTCCATACTGACCACAACACTTTAATAATCTGTGTACAAAGTTAGGGAGCTCATATTTCCCTATACTGAATACAGGACACCTGGTAAAATTATTTGTATCCAAACAAGTTCAAAGGCAGTAAACTGTACAAATATTCAAATTAACATTAAGTTGACTGAACCTCAATTAAAAATAAATACGGTGTTGTTGGATTCATTTGATTTATCTTCTTATTTTTAAGGTTCACACAGAGAGGGGTGACACACACACTACTACCCCGCACACACATGGGGGGACATACATACATCTCTCTCATATGTGGGGAAAGGATGACTGACTGGCTCAACTCTTCTTCCTTGCACTCTCCACCCTCCATGCCTGGCTGGGCTCCTGGGATGGCCTTACCTCTCCTGGTATCTAGCACTGCATCTTCTCAAGGCAGCACATAGGCAGGGGGAATGCAGGATTTTGGGCTTTCACAGGGCACCAGCTCAGCCAGAGTCAATGGGGAAGGGAAGAAGCCTGATGGCTGGTGAGCTGAGTGCTACTGGTTTGGTATCAGCACAGCACTGGGACTGGGACATGCCTGCAGCCTGGATAGTATGGAAAAGCAGCAGGGTTGGGTGAGGGAAGGGTTAAAAGGCAAAGCAGAGAGAGAACAATGAGAAGAGAAGTACAAAAAGGGCCAATGGATGGGCAGAAGAGGTAATACAAAACCAGCCGCCATCTGGCACCTGGCCACATTCACCAGTCACCACACTGCACAGCCACACTTCACATACCTACCTGGGAATGAGACCAGAATGAGGCTCTGTTGGCTGAGAGCCTGTCATGTGGTTCAATTTTTAGATCCAAGGGAAACCAGGACACTCCAGAGAGACTTAACCACCTCTACATTTATTGCAAGCTTTAAGCAGTTTATATAGTTGTTTACATTTTACAAGCCTTAAAAACAATTACTACACAATTTAAACCTTAAATACTATAAATTCTAAAGCAATTAATGCAGCACAAAGCAATGCAAAGGCAATTAATAGAAGATTATTATAATATAATAATTAAGCAAGCAGGCTCCTGTATTAGGAAGGCAGGATAAGGAACCCACTGAAGGTAGGCTGGGTTCCAGAGTGGCTTACACTTCACCCGTATGCTACCTACAGTACCAGGCAAGAGGTCATGGTCCCTTTGATGCCCACCCATCGGAACACCATGCACTGCTGCAGCTGATGTGAAGGGTCTATTACTTCTGGTTACAACGAGCAGGACCTGAGAGTCAGTCCTGCTCCCTCCCTCCCACTGATTATCTTTTCTACAGCTATATTTATACTCGACTTGGTCATTCTAGTAATATCTACCAATTGATTACATATTGTATAAAATACCTATTATGCCCATATTTGGGATACATCCTGCTATTCAGGCTGTACTTTTCTTGATTGACAGTTCTATGGCTGTATCTGTGCTGTTTGCCAAGTTTCTCCCAATGTTCTTGGCATGGTTTCACTATACCATACTCCCTACGCACGATTGTTTAAAGCACTCCTGACTCTCAAAGCTCCCCCTCAGCCTGGCCTGCGGGCATACGTGCATCAGACTTGAGTCAGGCCTGGGTTTGCTTTGTTAGAAATCCACACTTTGGGCAAGACAGCCATCGTTAGTCCGGTCAAGGCAGGGCTGGACAATGCAGACATTATTATTCTGGTCAAGACGTAGTTCTCCTGGCTCCCCTACAGAGACGACACACTGCTGGGACTGCACTGATGGACCAGCAGGGGAAGCAGCCAGCCTCACATGCTGCATCTTCATCCCACCACCAGCTTTGCATATCTTTCTCCATTGTCAGTCACTGGATTCCCCACTTACCACTGGTGGCCAAGTGTCAGGCAGCAGGGATCCAGGCAGAAGTGAGACCTGCCAGTATTGATGGAGGGGAGATAGAAAATATGGGACAATTTGCCCATTTTTAATAAAAAGGTCGGGACACTTGCAGGAGGGCTTGTATGAGAGACTGTCCCTTTAAAAATAGGCCATCTGGTCACACTATACAAAATATGTCATCAGATATCACTTGAAAACTCATATTTTGCTGATCAGCATTGTCCTAATAAAATACATGTGGGAACATTATACATGAAGTTATAAGACTCCACTCTATGGCATTAATAAACAAAAGTTCCAAACAAGAGTTTGGCAAACGGGTCTGTCCCAAACAAAGGAATGTGTGCTTTGCTGAATTTGCATTTAAGTAGTAAAAAGTCATCTAATAGGAAGGGAAACAAAGGATGCTCAAACAGGTGAAAAAAACATCCTTTCACACAGACTCTTTGTCTCTGGAATCTTACCTGAATTTTTTTTTCTAATGAGGGCTAAAAACTCTAAAAAGGAGGGACACAGAGAGACACACACACAGGCATACGTGCATGCTCACATATACGTGCACACACACACACACACACACACTCACACCCATAATATTCATGGCTCCAGAGTGACAAAGGAAACATTTGTTGAACTCCAGAAGACAGGGTCCTGACCTAAGTAGTTTGATCAGTAAGACTGCTGAAAGCATGAGGTAAGAAAACTTTTTTTTGAATTTTAGTGTAGTTGGTTAAATTAGGCACCAATTGCATTTTATCTTTATTTTTCTTGCATCCATTTCTGGCTTCTATGCCTCATTACATGTCCTCACTGAAAATCTCTCTTTTTGTAGCTGACAAACTTGTTGTTTTCTCTCATCCAGAGTGTTTAAATTCGGAAGTGTTTAGGAAACTTCATTTGGGGTAAGAGAGTACATGCATGCTATTTCTATTAAAGAAATAACAGACTTCATATAAATGTGTATTGTGCAGGAGAGGGCTGAGAAGTACAGGATATATATTTTAGGGGGAAATTCTAAGTGTGTTGGGGTCACCCTGTAGTGCAACCACAGGTAGCTGGCTGCAGCAAATTCCTGTGAGTGATTTGCACTTTGTGGCTGTTGTGACTAATCCAGACTGAAGTCCATAGCAGCAAAGTCTTGTAAAGGGCACCCCAGGTTAGAGGGCAGCAATGTCACAGTTACTCATTCTCCTAGATTGTACCTTGGTATGTTGTAACCAATTCTTCCTCTTGTGAAATTTTCAGCACTACTTTCCCATCTCTGAGTGGTAAGTGTTAACAGAGGTTGCTGTGTTAGGATTCCTCATTTTTTGAGGAGTAATATTAGTTCGAACCAAGGGGTTTAGTTTGAACTAATGCATCCTGGTGCACACTTTCACTTTCGAAACAGCTGTTGATCGGAGTAACGTGCCGGCGAGATCATGCTAATGAAGTGTGGGATATTTAAATCCCTGCTTCATTGACTATTGCGAATGCCTACATTTGTATCCCTAGTTCGAACTAAGGTGCAAGTGTAGACATACCCTTAGAGAATCCACAAGCAGTAGTAAATTAGTTCTTCATATTAAAGGAAAGCACAATGAGTCATTATGGTCATTTATGAACAAGAGATCTCATGAAAAAGAAAGAATTCCTATAAGAAATAGCCAAGCTCTACGTATTAGCCCCCCCCCCAACTGATGATTTCTCCTTCAATGGAAAGTTGAAGTTGAAGATCTTCCCTTAAATATTTTTAAACATTTACACTCCTGGGGTGCATCTGCACTGTACCTGTAGCTTGAAATAAGCTACACAATTTGAGCTACACAAACTGCATAGCTTATTTCAAAATTTGAGATAGAAATGTAGCCGTGTTAGTCTGGGGTAGTTGAAGCAAAATGCAGGACAATGTAGCACTTTAAAGACTAACAAGATGGTTTATTAGATGATGAGCTTTCGTGGGCCAGACCCACTTCCTCAGATCAAATAGTGGAAGAAAGTAGTCACAACCATATATACCAAAGGATACAATTAAAAAAATGAACAAATATGAAAAGGACAAATCACATTGCAGAACAGGAGGGAGATGCGGGGGGGGGGGGGGGGGGGGGAGGAAGGAAGGTAAGTGTCTGTGAATTGATGATATTAGAGGTAGGGAGAGTGGGATGTTTGTGAGTTAATGGTATTAGAGGTGATAATTGGGGAAACTGTCTTGGTAATGGGTGAGATAGTTCAAATGTTTGTTAAGTCCTTGTTGGCAAGTGTCGAATTTTAACATGAATGACATGAAAGAACACACCACGCGATCCATCGTCTATAGCCAAGCCCTTCGATACAACCGCATCTGCTCTAATCCCACTGACAGAGACCAGAAGCTTCAGGATCTCTACCAAGCATTTATAAATCTCAACTACCCACCCAGAGAAATAAAAAAGCAAATTGAAAGAGCCAGACGAATACCTAGAAACCATCTACTTCAAGACAGACCCAAGAAAACCAACAATAGAACACCACTTGTCATCACCTACAACCCCCAACTTAAACCTGTCCAACACATTATCAATAAACTACAGCCTATATTGGAACAGGATACCATACTCAAAGAGGCTCTGGGAGACAGACCCATAGTCTCCTATAGACAACCACCTAACCTCAAGATGATTCTTACCAACCACCACAGGACATACCACACTAATACCAACCCTGGTACCTTCCCTTGCAACAAACCCCGTTGCCAGCTTTGTCCACATATTCATTCTGCTGATACCATTATTGGACCTAACCAAGTGAGTTATAAGATCAAGAACACATATTCCTGCGCATCCAGAAATATAATCTATGCTATCATGTGCCGAAAGTGTCCGTCTGCTATGTACATTGGACAAACATCTCAGACACTTCGCCAAAGGATTAATGCCCACAAAACAGATATCAGACAAGATCACAAAGAGAAAACAGTTTCTTGCCATTTTAACCAGAAAGGACACTCTCTCAATGACTTGACCACCTGCATTCTGCTACAAAGACCTTTTACATCTGCACTTGAAAGGGAATCCTCTGAACTGTCATTCATGTTAAAATTCGACACTTGCCAACAAGGACTTAACAAACATTTGAACTATCTCACCCATTACCAAGACAGTTTCCCCAATTATCACCTCTAATACCATTAACTCACAAACATCCCACTCTCCCTACCTCTAATATCATCAATTCACAGACACTTACCTTCCTTCCTCCCCCCCCCCCCCGCATCCCCCTCCTGTTCTGCAATGTGATTTGTCCTTTTCATATTTGTTCATTTTTTTAATTGTATCCTTTGGTATATATGGTTGTGACTACTTTCTTCCACTATTTGATCTGAGGAAGTGGGTCTGGCCCACGAAAGCTCATCATCTAATAAACCATCTAGTCTTTAAAGTGCTACATTGTCCTGCATTTTGCTTCAAAATTTGAGGCTGTCTACACAGCACTTATTTTGAAATAAATTACTATTCCAAAACGTCCCTTAATCCTCATGGAATGAGGTTTACAGGGACATCGGAATAGCAAGCTGGTTATATTTCAAAATAACGGGTGCCCTCTAAAGACACGGAATTGCTATTTCAGGATACCTGCAGTATCTCGAAATAGCGCTGCAGTGTAGACGTAGCCCTGCAGCCCAAGTTACATTTTAAGATACAGCAAATTTCAGATAGCCAAGGACATTAAGGAAAAGGATGGCAGGTTTTACCCTTGAGTAAACCAGCCTTTTCTAGTTTTCTCCCTAATGTGTCAGAAGCAGCTGTTCTGCCTTCCTGTGAGAGAGCCTGAACTCTGAAATAAGGTCATACCCAGGGAAAGTAAAACACTTATAGGAAATGATACAGTCAATACAGCACAGAGACAGAAGATTATGTTTAGTCTAGTGGGAGTGAATGTGGAACATTATTATTCTGTGAAAGACTCATTAATTGGCTCGATGTATTCATTTTTAGTGAGCAACTTTTAGCCAGTGCTTCAGTTTATTATCCAATTATTGTGTAATATGATGATTAATCAATATATCATAGCATACATATTTATTGTATGCTAATTAGAATTACTTTGTAAGATTATAAAAGTGTTAGACTGATCAATATTTAGAGGAAACAAGCATTAGACTTGAATAAGACAAGCTGGAATGCAAGGTCTGTAGGCTGTGGGTTGCAAGATTCAGCCCAACGAATACTGGAAAATAACTTTATGCCCTAAGATTATGGAAAGAGAGGTACCATGTGGTCATATTGCACAAAGTTACCTAAAAGACTAATATTAGATCATAAAAATACTATAAATTCACATCTGTCTGACATGTGTCTTAACCACAGGATACAGGTTGTGCATCAATATTAATGAGACTAAAGAGAACTTACACAGCCTATACAAAAACTGGGTTCCTTTAAGTTTCCAAGATCAATAGGAGAAAAGTGGGTTGATACTTTGATAGACATACACAGAATGTAGATAGAGACAAAAATCACAACATAAAAAGGGGATGCCATGCCCATAATGGGAAAATTGAGATGTCTATGGAAGAATCCAGCAGAAACTATCCCTCTACTGATGACCAACCCATGAGAGACCCATCAAACCCTAATGCACCTGATAAGGATGTGAGTATAATTGTATTTGTAAATTGTGCATAGGTCTGTATGCTTGGGATGATCATAACTTTAATTCTAACTTTAATAAAAGTTGAAAAGCAGACTAGACCCTAGTGCTCATGAATGTATACGTGGTCACTATCCTTGGTCTTTATGTGTTCCTGGAAATTAAATTTGGATCAAGTAGCGGAAGTGACTTTGACTCTGATAAGCTTGAAACTGTAGTTGCTAGAGCCAAACCCACAGTGGTGTAATACCACATTGCTAAATTCATTTAAAATAAAATAAATGGATACAAACTGTAGAATTTGTGTCCCTTGCTGATCTCCTAACCTTTGTGTTTCATCACATTTCCCCCCCCCGCAGCATGTGGGGAAGGGGTGAAGGATGTAAATTTGGTTAGGGCTAATGATGTTAAGCCAGTGATTGTTAATATTAGTAGGTGGTTGAATATATATCTATGTGATAGAAGTAATCCTTTATATATTTTAATGGCTGTGGTGTTACATTGTACACAACATATTATCATTGTTTAATTTTTGCAAAAGTACCCAGAGCAATGTGAAATTTAAAAATAAAGGAAGAAACTAAATAAACGTATTTAAATTGCTGTTTGTCTAACCATCAAATACTGGCAACTACAGAAAAAAACAATACAATATTGTGGAGGAGGAAAGGTAGGGAGGACTAGTTCCTGAGGTGGTGGGATATCCCCAAAGACTTGGGAATAGTAAGAAGCCATTTTTGAACAAATCATCATCATGAAAATACATAAACATTCTTGGAAATGAGAAATGTTCCTTCCCAAGAAGATATGACACATGGCATACTGGCAGAAATCTATTTCTGACTGTCTACATATATGATATAATCAAAAGATGGTTCATTGCTCAGTACAGTATAACAAATTGTCTATTTTATTCTCTTATATGATAAGATTGCTGCTTAGTTTAGGCGGGGATTTTCCAATAAAGTCTATAGTAATTAGGTGCCTTAATAATAATTGAATGGGAGTTAAGCATTTAACTCTCTTTATCTCCTTTGAAATTCCCTTTTGTATATTTTTTTAAAATAAGGATTTCTGCAATCCTGGACAGCTAAACTAATTAATGGTCCCTTACTAAATTCTCTCCTGTATTTCTTTATTGGAGCTCATTGCGATGCTTACAGACCAGGCGTCAGCTCATGCCAAGGCTGCTGGTGTCAGTTAAATACTGACAGATTCATAGCTGGACAAGAGACTAGCTGAGCTGTATGTTAGTATTGTTTAAGGCATGTGTTAGACTTATATGAATAGGTTATATGAGTAGGTCTGTGGAATGCTTGTAAGTTACTGCATGCATTAATTTCACTTTTAGTGCCTGTATCCCATGCTGTATTAGGTGACATGCAAGTTTTGATATTTAGTGTAAAAATCCATGCTCTGGGCCTGTGAACCCAGTCAGGAGGACTTGTCTACTGCCCATCAAGGTCTATCAAACTAAATGGGCCATTGTGGAAAATCACGGTAAAAAGACTTGGTTGATGGCCCTCTCACATCTTTGAAGGTGCTCACGTATAAGGGAGCACTCTCATCAGATGGAGTGTTGGAAGAAGGGGCTAAAACAGGGACACATGAAAAAATTGTCTCTCTTCACTGTTTGGACTCACAGTGCTGGAGCGAGGAATTACCTGTAGAGATCCTCAGGGACAATCTTTGATAGCCCTAAAGACATTCCAAGCTGACAGATTACAACTCTGTCACCTTTTGGAACTATAGACTGAACTCATTTGTGTATATGTGTTGCCTTTTTAACCTGTAAATAACTTTCTCATTTCTTTTTCCTAGTTAAGAAATCCTTAGCTAGTTTACTGTAGGACTGGCTACAAGTGTTGTCTGTGTTGTGAGATTTAAGGTACAAAGTGACCTGGTATAAGTGACTGGTCTTTTTGAACTGGAAGCAACTTGAATATTTTGTGATATTGGGGTATGGCAACCAATTTTCATTAAGTCCAGCTTGCCTGGGTAGGAAGATAATCCCGTTAGTCATTCCAGTCTATCTGTGACTCCATTGTAAGACTTCATGGTGCTTCAGGAACTTACATTTGTTACTAGGTTGGTGAAATCTAATTATAGAACAGTTAGAAGTGCAGTGGAGAAAGTTAAAAACCACCACTGAGGTGACATCTAAATGGTGGGTGTTTTGCAGAAGAGGAAATGCCAATGGAATGCTCATTTGCATATCTTCTTCTGGTCCTTTTTGCGGAAGAGGTTTTTGTGATTAAAAATCCCTGTGTAGATGGGGCCGTTTGTCAGAAAAAAAGCCCTTTTGCGCAAGAGTCTGTAAACCTCATTTTTGGAGGAATAAGGGCTCTTGTGCAAAAGTTTTTTTTCCTGACAAATGGCCCCATCTACACAGGGCTTTTTAACGCAAAAACGTTTTCTGCAAAAAGGATCGGACGAAGATATGCAAATGAAAGCGTAAGATATGAAAATGAGCACTCCATTTGCATTTCTTCTTCTGCAAAACACCCAGGCTACATCTAGACTGGCATGATTTTCCGCAAATGCTTTTAATGGAAAAGATTTCTGTTAAAAGCATTTGCGGAAAAGCGCGTCTAGATTGGCACGGACGCTTTTCCGCAAAACAAATCTGAGCTGTCTACACTGGCCCTTTTGCGCAAAAGGACTTTTGCCCTAATGGAGCAGCATAGAATTTCCGCAAGAAGCACTGATTTCTTACATGAGATCGTCAGTGTTCTTGCGGAAATTCAAGCGGCCAGTGTAGACAGCTGGCAAGTTTTTCCACAAAAGCAGCTGCTTTTGTGGAAAAACTTGCCAGTCTAAACACAGCCCCACAGTGTTGACGTAGTCCTGAGAGTAACACACTTTTCTCATATTTGTTCTTAATTTTGTCTGCCAAAAATAAAGTTCATTAATTTTTCCAAAACCTCAGGAAACAGCAATGCATGGATGAAAGTACATCAGTGCAAGACAAACTCAGATTCTGTTCCTGTACTCCTTTATGTTAGTTTCTTCAAGTTGTTTAGTAAAGATATTTTTCCTACATCTATGATCCTAGAGATCCTGAATGATAGGCATCAACTAAAATGAATACAATATTAGAAGGAGATAGACAACATTCTGACGATATTGCACCTGAGACTGAAAATCATACAGTTGAGAAATGGAGCTGCATATTATTGATATCTTGTTCCTTTCTCTACTGACAGGGAAATGACACACATGGGTGGGAAAGCCATGCAGGATACTACTGTTGCAGTGCCAAGTTATCAGATTAAATGTAGATAATGCATTTCTGAAATGTCTAACATCCTCCAGCAAATAAAATTGGGTCAGTGGATAGAACAAATTCAAAGGAAGAAAATGAATCTGAAAAGAGAAAGCAATAAGCATAGTAAGTGATAACATCTGTTTTCAGCATCTCTTTTTATCCCATTTCTTTGGAGATAAGGCACTATCAGACACATGTATGGGTACTTTCTTTCAGCATTAATTCGTACACTGTCTTGTGGTATTAGAATAACCTTGTAGAGTTGTTTCTTTTAAGTCCTAGAATGGACTGAATTCAGTTAAATTCTAGTGAAACCCAATTTTTTGGTAATAAAATCCTACTCCAGCTCCTAGCAGGTATGGAAAACGCTGCTAGGCTAGCTGCAGACTTGATATTTTTTTACTTCACATTTTGTGTATATATTTAAAACTCATGAAGAATGCCTGATTGACAGTACTGGAATATGAAGTCCTGTCTTTAGCTACAAACAGGTTCAACATAGGCAATGGTAATGCAGGTTTCTATGCAGTATGCTGCCAACATGTCTAAGTCATTGTAACGGGATGCGTTCATAGAAGAACACTTGGGATTATTCTCCAGTGTGCTGATCATGCCACTGAAGCCTGCCTTCTTGATCTCTGGGGCTTGCCATCACCCTGTCCCACTGGTTTCCTCCAGACGATGCACAAAGTTGGGGTTACCACCTCTCTGCAGACCAATGCAGACACTGAACCACTCCAGTTCTGGGTGGATGCAGTTCTAGAGCTCAGCACCCAGGAAACCAACCCCCAAATGGGACCAAACCCCCCAAAATAAATTGTCTTTATCAGGTAACCTCCTTATATCAATGAAAGTGAGATATGCACAGTGGTTGCTCCCCCCAAGTAACAATTACTTACACTGAGCCTGATAGTAAACAAAATTGTTTTTATTAATACAAACAATAGAATTTAAGTGGTTGCAAGTGAAAACAGACAGATCAAAGTAAATTACGAAACTAAAATGAAAAGAAAACACATAGCTAGTTCTAATTCACTAAGAAACTTAGTGCAAGCAGATTCTTACCCTAAAGAGCTGTTCTTATTGCAGGCATTATGTTCAAGTCAGAGACAATCTTCTACTCTAACGTAGGTCTCCAGTCCTCTATATAATTTTTTTTATCCTTTTAGAGTGTGCCAGGCAGTTTCCCAGGCCAGCCAAAGATAAAAGGGGATTGCTTTCCATTGCTTAAATAGACTTTCCCCCATGGTGGGAACCCTTTATTTTACATTCCCCCTTCCATGGAAAAATATCAAGTTCAAAATGGATTCTAGCTGGCAAGGTCACATCTCTAGATCAACAACCTTCCAGAATTACAGGACAAACAAAGTTAATTACAAATCATTAAGATGATCACCCAATCATTATGCTTCTGGGGCACCAGCAATGGCTCTCAGCACATTTAAAATTATAAACAGACTCACGCTTCACATTTCTAATTTCACACACAAGAATGATACCTGCACCAAAATAGGATATGCAGATCCAGCAGACTGTAAGATTAAAATTGATAAGTTACATGAGGTGTTTTGTCCAAAGCATTTCTGATTTATGCACATTTATATTCACAAGCCAATTTTCATAAAGCATGGGTGAGGGAATCATCACATCCTGACATTGGAAGGGCACCCTTGACAGTTTCAAGAACCATTCAGATCTCATGATTAGAGTTCTTCCAAATTCACAATCCATTCTGGTAAATTTCACAGTTGCAGGATTTTAAGTCTTAAATTTCATGGTTTCATGGTGGGGTGACCATGAAGGTCCTAACCAGAAAGCACATTGCAGGGGGTGGTCACAAGGCTATTTTACTGGGAGCACGATATTGACACTCTGACTTCTGCATTGCTCCTGGCGGTGGTAATGACTTCAGAGCTGGGCTATAGCCAGAGAAGGTTCCCCCAAGTGGCTCTGACTCAGCTGCAGGAGTAGCCCATGTAGGGGAAGAGGAACTGTAGTCCCTCCCCAGCCCTGCCAGGACTAGCAGCTGGAGTCGTACACACGGTAAGAGACCCCCCAGCTGTGGTACCCCCAGCCCTTCCCCTCCCTGACTCTGGCCCCAGCACTTGGTGGTTAAAAGGCTCTTGGGATAGCTGTTGTGGAGGGATGACCACAGTACCCATGTCACCAACCACAAAACCAATCCTGCCCCCACGAAAAAGGCAACCTCCCCATACCATGCTGCCCTCTCTTCTGTGTTGCTGCTGGTATAGCTTTCAGGGCTGGACACCCAGCCAGCAGCCACTGCTCTCCATTCTCCAGCAGCCCGTCTTTGAATGCAATGCAGAAGTATGGGTCCTGCAAGCCCCCTACGATAGCCAGATTTCACAGGAGAAACCAGGTTTCCCAGTCTGTGATGCGTTTTTGACAGCTGTAAATTTGGTGGGGTCCTATCCTTGACTATTGAGTGCTCCTCTTGTCTGCTGAGAATACCAAAGGTGCCTATTATGGCATTGGTATTGATAAGTGAACATGCAGAAGTTGATTGCAACAATGAACTCCTTTCCCAGAGGGCACCTAACAGTCAGCTGTTGACAGACTAGTATCATTGACATAGGTCGGTTATGAAATTCTCTGCATTCCATAACCAACTCTCTGAGGGTATGTCTACACTACCCCGCTAGTTCGAACTAGCGGGGTAATGTAGGCATACCGCACTTGCAAATGAAGCCCGGGATTTGAATTTCCCAGGCTTCATTTACATAAGCGGGGAGCCGCCATTTTTAAATCCCCGCTGGTTCGAACCCCGTGTAGCGCGGCTACACAGGGCTCGAACTTGGTAGTTCGAACTAGGATTCCTATTCCGAACTACCAGTACACCTCGTTCCACCTCGTTTCTTCCATGGTCTGCCCACCTCCCAGCCTTTCATTCCTCCCCCAGCCTTCTCCCTCCTGGTCATCCCCCTCCTCTCTCTCTTCCTTAATTTATTTTTCACCCTTCGTTCTTTGGTTCTCTTTTGGCCTCTCTTCCTCCACATCATCTCGCTCCTTCTCCTCTATTCCCTCTTGTTCTTCTATTTCCCCACCTCCCTGCTTATGCAAATGAAGCCCGGGAAATTCAAATCACGGGCTTCATTTGCAAGTGCAAGTGCGGTATGCCTACAGTACCCCGCTAGTTCGAACTAGCGGGGTAGTGTATACATACCCTGAGTCTCTCAGGCCCAATGCATCAGGGAAGGGCAGACAAATAACCAGTGGCAAATTTTTAAAGTGCTTGTACACAAATGCTAGGAGTCTGACTAATAAGATGGGCGAACTAGAGAACCTCATATTAAATGAGGAGATAGACATAATAGGCATCACTGAAACCTGGTGGAATGAGGAAAATCTGTGGGACACTATCATACCGGGATAAAAAATATATAGAAAGGATAGAGCAGGCCGGGTGGGTGGCGGAGTGGCACTGTATGTGAAAGATAATGTAGAATCAAATGAAATAAAAATATTAAGTGAATCAACATGTTCCATAGAATCGCTATGGATAGAAATTCCATGCTCCAATAATAAGAAATTAGCAGTAGGGATATATTACCGACCACCTGACCAGGACAGCGATACTGACATAGAAATGCTGAGGGAGATTAGAGAGGCTACCAAAATAGAGAACTCTATAATAATGGGGGATTTTAATTACCCCCATATTGACTGAATACATGTCACCTCAGGAAGAGAAGCGGAGATAAAATTTCTCAATGGCTTAAATGTCTGCTTCTTGGAGCAGCTAGTGCAGGAACCTACAAGGGGAGAGGCAATTCTCGATTTAGTCCTGAGTGGAGTGCAGGATCAGGTCCAGGATATAACCGTTACAGGACCGCTTGGGAATAGTGACCATAATATAACAACATTCAACATTCCTGTGGTGGGAAGAACACCTCAGCAGTCCAGCACCCTGGCATTTAATTTCAAAAAGGGGAATTACACAAAAATGAGGAGGTTTGTTAAACAGAAATTAAAAGGCACAGTGACTAGAGCCAAATCCCTGAAAGCTGCATGGAAACTTTTTAAAGACACCATAATAGAGGCCCAACTTAAATGTATACCCCAAATTAAAAAACATAGCAAGAAACCTAAAAAAGAGTCACCGTGGCTTAACCACCATGTAAAAGAAGCAGTGAGGGACAAAAGGGTATCTTTTAAGAAGTGGAAGTCCAATCCTAGTGAGATAAATAGAAAGGAACATAAACACTGTCAAATCAAGTGTAAACATGTAATAAGAAAAGCAAAAAAAGATTTTGAGGAACAGCTAGCCAAAAACTCAAAAAGAAATAACGAAATGTTTTTTAAGTACATTAGAAGCAGGAAGCCTGCTAAAAAGCCCATGGGTCCCCTAGATGATCGAGCTATGAAAGGAGCAATCAAGGACGATAAAGCCATTGCGGAGAAACTAAATGATTTCTTTGCTTCAGTCTTCACGGCTGAGGATGTTGGGGAGATTCCTGAATCTGCACCGTCCTTTGTGGGTGATGAATCTGAGGAACTGTCCCGGATTGAAGTGTCATTAGAGGAGGTTTTGGAACAAATAGAAAAACTGAATGTTAACAAATCTCCGGGACCGGATGGCATTCATCCAAGGGTTCTAAAAGAACTCAAATGGGAAATTGCTGAGCTATTATCTGTGGTTTGTAACCTATCCTTTAAATCGGCTTCTGTACCTAATGACTGGAAGGTAGCCAACGTGACACCAATATTTAAAAAGGGCTCTAGAGGCGATCCTGGCAATTACAGACCGGTAAGTCTAACTTCAGTACCGGGCAAATTAGTCGAAACAATAGTAAAGAATAAAATTGTGAAGTATGTAGAAGAACATAATTTGTTGGACAAAAGTCAACATGGTTTCTGTAAAGGGAAATCCTGTCTTACTATTCTATTATACAGTGCCCAGAATAGATCTGATCAGTGCCCAGAATAGAAATACAGTACCATGGCAATGTACCCACCTGCCTATCAGCAGGTTTTTCCACATCCAGAGGTCTGAATGCCTAGTTATGGCAATATTGCCAAGGAGGGCCTAGGCCTTTAATTGTAGAGCTCCAGATAGGTTTACTCCCAAGCATCAGTTCAAATAGCACTAGAGTTCTCAGGTTAAAATAAAGGTGGGCTTGAAGGGACATATGACTAACAGAGCATAGTCATGTGTTCCATGAGACAAAATAATGTGGTACTAGTCTGGGGTCATTTAAAGTTTTTTCCACTTTTCTAAAAATGTTTGTTTTGTTTTTGAAATTGTCAATAGTGAAAAGTTATTCGTTTATCAAGTTAAAGATTGTTGCTGTGTCTTCTAACTAAAATTTGATTTATCATCATGATGCTGGGTGAGAATGAATGAGTGTACTTGTAGTTTGTGGTTTTAAATGTTGACTTGCAGTGTCTTGGATCCCGGGAAAAGGCCATCTGGGCCTGTTTCAAGATGCGCTCCTGAAGTGGATACAACTTTAAAGAAACAATGTATGTAAATAAGCAAACTGTAAGCAAACAAAAGAGCTCTCTCATCAAAATGAGCACTAACATTTATCATTACTACTACTATTACCACCAATAGCCCAGAAATTCTAAGTTAGGTGCCCTGTAGTTGACTTAGTTGCAAACAAACCAAAAATTCTATCCCATTTTTTTGAAGTGAGCACATTTGAGTGTGTTCTTAACCTTTGATATTTTCTTCCAGTCTGAGCAGATTACTGTGGTATCTATCAGTGGAATGCAGCTGATTGTAAAGGAGTCAAGGAAATATTTGAAAATAGATTTATTCAGCCTTGCCAGACAAATAGCACTTCTGTTACTGATAGAGTGAAAATACATAGCCTGAAAGGAGTTTGTACTAAATATAACTTAGTCTCTGTATCTTAGAGCTTGCCTAGAGTTTGTTTATTTACATACTAGATTTATCCAGCTTTGCTCAGGTCTTTCAGGGCCGGGGGCTAGAGATGTAGGAATCAAGACAGGGGCTTGAGGATGTGGGAGAGGTGGGGCAGGAGGCTGGGTGTGTGGGGGGTGCAGAAGTGAGGGCTTGAAGGTTTGGGGGGCTCAGGGAAGGGGGCTTGGGCATGGGGGTGCAAGAACCACGGTTGAGGGGTGAGAAGGGGCTCAAGGGCAGGGGATTGTGGGGGGGAGGTGATGGAGGGGTGCGGAAGGGCTCAGGGCAGGGTATTGTTGTGGGTGGGGCGATAGAGTTAGGGTTGGAGGGTAAGGAGGGGCTCAGGGCAGGGGTTGTTGAGTGTAGGGTAATGGAGTCAGGGATGGGGGTGAGAAGGGGCTCAGGTCAGGAGACTGAGTGTGTGTGGGTGTGCAGAAGTGAGGGCTTAATGGTTTGGCGGGCTCAGGGAAGGGGGCTTGGGCATGGGGGTGCAAGAACCAGGGTTGAGGGGTGAGAAGGGGCTCAGGGCAGGGGTTGTGGGGTGGGGGTGATGGAGGGGTGCGGAAGGGCTCAAGGCAGGGGATTGTTGTGGGGGGGCAATAGAGTTAGGGTTGGAGGGTAAGGAGGGGCTCAGGGCAGGGTATTGTTGTGGGGGGCGATAGAGTTAGGGTTGGAGGGTAAGGAGGGGCTCAGGGCAGGGGTTGTTGAGTATAGGGTGATGGAGTCAGGGATGGGGGTGAGAAGGGGCTCAGGTCAGGAGCCTGAGTGTGTGTGGGGGGGTGCAGGAGTTAGGATTTGGGGATGAGGAGGGTCTTAGTGAAGGGGGCAGAGGATAAGGGGAGTGCAGGAGTCAGTAGAAACCACACTGTGGTGATTACACAGTATAACTGTCCCTGCTAGCAGCCACCTCCCCCTTGTGTAATGAAGAACAACTGCAGTTCAGGCACATCCTATTGCAGGAAAGCCTCCCTAAGCAGGCACAGATGGCCTGCTTTATAGGACTTAAGACACAGAAGGTCACTATTTAAAATGATATATTTCAGTACAGTCACAAGCATATTTTAGGCTCATTCATACAAAATATCTTGGGTAAAAGAACAAGACTATTGTAAAGTCCATAGCTCAAAAGTTAGGGAATGCGAGAATTAAGGTTACATGTGCAACCTTAATTTGACCTTCTTGTGAGTCTGCACTTTGGTACAGTTCCTAATTGCATGACCACACTCTACTTTTTCCACAGGCACCTTTCCTCAGTCAGTGCGCAGGATGGATGGTGCTTTCTCGGGGGGGAGATTTTCAGTATTTCATTTTATCCTTCTCTTTCAGAGTCTGGTCCCAGGCCTCATTTACTGCACACCATTCAGGCTACGTCTACACTGCAGGTTTCTCATGCAAGAAGCCTTTTGCGGAAGAGATCTTCCGCAAAAACTTCTTGCTCAAGAGCGTGTCCACACTGCAAAAGCGCATCGGAAAAGTGATACGCTTTTGCGCAAGAGAGCGTCCAGACTGCATGGATGCTCTCTTGCAAGAAAGCTCTGATTGCCATTAACAGAATGGCCACTAGGGCACTTGTGCTTGTTTCGATAGGCTGTTTTTGGGCCAAAAAAACCCCTGCTGCCCATCCACACACACCTTTTTCTGCAATAACTCTTGCGCAAAAAGGAGTTATTCCTTGTAGAAAGAAGAATACGTACACTGCAAAACCCCCTCTGTTCTGTTGATGCACTGTAAATTTTCTTGTGAAAAACACACTTGAGGTGTGGATGCACCACGAGTTTTTGCACAAAAAGAGCCAGTTTTGTGCAAAAACTCTTCAGTGTAGACATAGCCTCAAACTCTACCCTGAAGACAAAGTTACTCATTTCCTCCTGGGCATTTCTATGGTGCACTTACTATAGTAGCGTGCACTTTAGTATAGTATTTGTGCTTCACAAATATTAATGAATTCAAATTCACAGCACCCTTATAAAGTCAGGTGGTACTAACGCCATTTTTCAGAGGGCAATCCCAGTCACAGCTAAATTAAGACCACAGTTGTTAAAAGTGCCCACCAGTCTAGGTTATCAGCGTGGATGCCTATGACCTGTTTTTTCAAAGCACTTAGCTTTTTTACAACACTTTGTATGTTCAAGTCACTGGTTTCGTTGCAGCTGTAAACACTTGTCTTGTTTTTCCTCAGGGTCCCTGCTGCCACCCAAACATTCAAGTCAGGCAGCTTCCACCTTCTCCTCATCCTCTCTGGGTGCAGGCAGAAAGCTGTCTACTCCCTGTTCTGGTGCCTGATTCTCAGTGATCTCAGGAGAAGCAATTGTGAGAAAAGTCCTGCTCAGCCCTAGGCTGGAGCAAATTCTTGGAGCACTGTGTGTTTGGAGCTCGTTTATTGTGGTTGGCACAAAGCTGTGAGTGATGAAGCTATCTCTGTGTAGACAGAGGATTTTGCTGCCACATTAAAAGATTCTATTGAGAATATGAAATGGCATTTTTAGCAACTTATAATTTGGCCAAATATGGATGTATTTTCACAAGGACAGAAGAGACACCTTTCTGAAACAAGGGAACTTCCTGCCACTGACAAATTTTTACATCCCTGTTCAAAAACATGCTGCCTGACCCTACAGCAGCCAGAGGAGATGAGACCCCCACCTGAGAGCTCTATGGAGTGCTAGCTGGGAATCCTGAACTGTTGTGTGTATGCACAGGGTGTGAGCTTGAGGCTTCCTAGGCTCTCCTACACAGCAGATCTGTGCCACATGGGGCAGTTTGAGCTCCAAAACAATACATATAAAAACCCCTGGCCTCTTTGGCTACAGCTATGGAGTTGTCCCAGGGCCACTGAAACTCTTCTCATGGCTATGATCTCACTTCTAATCACTCCAAAATCTTTTCCATGTCTAGCAAAGGACATGCACAGGACTGAGCTGTGATCGCAGCTGCTGCTGAGAGTTCTAAACTGTATAGTGCACTGAGAAGAGGATAATAGGTAACTAAACCCCTGCACCAAGCAAAGTAAAACTCCAACAGGAAATGCAAGAGTTCCATAGGAAGTGGAAGATCTCTGAAGGTCTCCTACTTGGGTATGGAAGAGGGAGAAGGGGAAGAGAGTTAGGAGGGAAAGGAGGAGGAAATGTGGGGAAATTCAGAGGCCTTTAATTTAGCAGTAAGGCTCTAAACATGCCTCCTAGTCATAGGCAGTGAGATATATGGACCCTTGGTGCCCGTTGTCCAATAATATTCATGGGACCCTGGCTCTACCAGTGTTCGGGACTGAGCCTTTGTCCTGATGCCTCCCACAGCCCCTGCACCCATCTCCAACAATGTCCCTGTACCCTGGGCAGCTGGCTGCTGCTCCCTCACCAGCTGCTGGATGGCTCCTTTCATGCTGTGCCCATCAGGGCAGCTCTACCATTACGACTACAAGGGATCAGGCCAGGCTGAGGTGGCTGCTGTTGCTGCGGTGAGCGGAGGGAGGCAGATGTGATACGATGGCAGCCTTTCCCACAGGCCCTAACCCTTCACCAGTCAGGCCACAAGGTGATGGGGTGCATCCTCCTCCCCACCCACGCAGGCTCTGGGCAGCACACACACACAGTGCTATGGGGGCATTGGAGTACATGCAGTGTCGTGCAAGGTGAATGTGCTGCTGGTGGTAGCTTGGAGGCCCACTGACAGCCACAGTCACACCAACCCAACCTGCTCTGGAGAAAAGCCTCAATGTCTCGTGATACAAAGATACTTTTGATGTGCCCTATGCAGGTTCCAGGGCGGCCAAGGCAGCAGTATGTGCACCCCAAACTCTGCACTCACAGCCTCACCTCAGAGCCTGTCTGCATTCTAACATTAACAATTTTTCCAGCTATGTCTAAATACCATTTATTTGAACTTGATATGCTAACCTTTAAAACATGGGTTTAAACCACTGTGAGGAAACCCACACAGTCAAAAAACACCTCCCTCTTACACTGTGCTTTCCATCCGCTCTCAAAGCACAGAGAGACCAGTATGAATGTCCCCATTTTACAAATTGGGAAGCTGACACACACAGAGATGTCGTGGCTTGTGCAAGGTCACCCAGAAAGCCATTGGCAGAGCTAGGAAGAGAATCCAGGTATCCTGAGCCCCAGACTCATGTTCTATCCACAAGGCTGCGTTGCATCCCATGACCCTGTGGCTTCTATGGACAGGTAATGGAGGATGTCTAGAATCTGCCTTCTTGGGTTCTTGATTTAGAGATTGGACTAAAGTTGCCTGGTCTGTAGAATGTGGCTGATTCCCTTAAGGCTGCAGAGAAGAGAAAGTTAGAGGCATAGATAGTCAGTAAGTTTTGGAATTATAACATTTTTCCTTCATGTTAGTACCAACTCTTAATATTAAAAAGTAAATGAAAAGCATAACAGTAATGATATTGCAGTTAATAAACAGGCTCTGCATTTAAATAATTAGACTGTACATACATTACAGCTGTACTGAATTAAATGTTATTTGCTAAGAAGAGATCTTAATCATCGGCATTTCAATAACATTTGTTGAGAAACCAGCTTTAGTCATCGTGTTAATTTTAAAGAACAACATGTTTAGTCCTGAATTATTCTTCTGCAGCTGAATATAATCCAAAGCTTTGGGGGAAATTATACTGAAAGAGCTCAAAATTATAAACAACATGGAGTCAATGACTTAATGCAGTCTATTTCCAAACAAACCGAGGAAGACAATTTCAACACAGGGAATTAAGGAAGCAAATCTCACTAACAATAACAGGAACTGGAGACCAATTTCTACATATACATCCCTAAATAGTGATTTTTGTGACAATCAAAGACTAAGAGAAAGCTTTAAAGTCTTCCAGATGGACCATACCCAAAGGAACACTTTATATAGAAAAGTAAAACATCCTCTCAAACGCTTTTATTGTATGGCTGAAACATGAGACATGTTGACACTACTGACAAGAGATGGCAGACATTTTAAAACTGTCCTTGAGGTCAGCTCTTCAGTACCATTGTAAATAATGCACAGGAGAAAAATGTTTGATATTATTTCATTTTTTTTTACCATTTCTACTGTGATATGTTAACATACAATTTTTTTAACTAACATTCACAGAGCTGAAGGTCACAAGAGACCATTAGATCTAGTCCAACCACAGAACATGGCATTTCATTCTGTTATTCCACACTGAGTCCAAGAATTGTGTTTAATTAAAGCATTTCTTTCACAGAGGCATCCAGTCTCGATCCGAAGATACAGCGAGATGGAGAATCCATCACTTCCTTTGGCAATTTGTTTCAATGGTAAATCACCCACCCAGTTAAAAATGTGTGCCATATTTCAAATTTGATTTTGTTTGGCTTTAATCTCCAAGTATTCATTCTGGATATGACTTCCTTTGCTAAATTAAAGAGCTCATTTGTCCTCAGTGTATCCTCCCCATGAAGGATACTTAGACACCACAATCAAGTCACCACTCACTCTTCTTTTTGATAAGCTAGATCAATTGATCTCTTTAAAATTCCATATTTTTCCAGCCCTCTGATAATTTTTGTGGCTTTATGCTGTGCACTCAGATTTTTCTTACGTAAAATACGGACACCCAGACTTGCTCAGTATTCCATATTGGTCTCATCAATACCATACACAGAGGGTAATATCACCTCTCCAATTTATAAATCTAAGTAGCAGTCCTTTTTGCAAGCGCGAGCACACACACACATGCACACGTCATTATATCTCAGGGCAATGTTAACCATTTAAGCATACACAAGAAAAAGAGCCATTCCACTTCATCACCATAACCTAATTCAGCCATATAAAATCAAGCCAATGGGATAAATTCTGTCTCCACATGCTCCAGTACTGTCCAGTCTACCCTACTCCTAGACTCTCTTCTTATATACACACCAGCCACCACCCCTGAGTGCAGAGACAGATTGGCACCAGCAGGCATGGGAGCATGAGGTGGAGTGTGTGCAGGGGAAGGCAATGGATCAGATGGCGTGGAAGTGGGTGGGCAGAAGGTGAAGGAGGAGGAGTGGGATTTTAAGGGGACCTGGCATGATGTGGAGCCACCATGAACCATAGGGTAGTGGTGATGGGGAGTCTATCTATGAAAGCACTGGTGTCTGGTATGCAGGGCAAATAGAGGGAGAAGCTCCAACACTGCGGTTTTTCCAGGACTGCAGTTTAAGTTCCCAGAGTACATGAGGTATTAATGCTGTGCAGAACAGAGGAGAGGGCAACCAGAGGAATGTTTATTGGGGATAGGGGAATGGAGGTGTGAATGGAACTTAAAAGAAGTGAATGGGGATTTGGGAAGCCCTGTGAAAATACAACTATAAAGAGGACATGGGTCAATAGAATTTTGTGGGAGGGGTGAGTGGGCTGGAGTAGGGAGATAAAAAGGGCTGAAGGAGTCATGGTAAGAAGCAGTTGTTTCATAAATGGAGCAATGACAACAAACCTCCTGTCTGCTTTAAAACACTTCCTCTGGCTCATCAGATACAGGAGCAATCTTGAGCTGAAGCCAGAAACCTAGGTTTTGTTAGAGTTGCTTCTTCCCGGTCTGCTCCATAAGGAGAAGATTGGTGAACTTATAAATATCAGGAGCAGATTTCTTGAAAAGGAGCCTAGCCACTTTGTGCTCTGAGGCAGCAGGAAATTTGTGCTCACTAAGGGGATTCATTAACAAATCCCTTCAATAGCAGGCTCCAATTTTCCTCACTGTTTTTATTAGCCATGAGGTGCTTGGATTGTGGTGGTTTTGACTGTAGGGACTAAGTGCTTCTAACCAAGGCAAATGTACCTGCAGGTGTTCTGTTGTCCATACATCCTTACATTCCCATTCAAGAAAGCAGCTTATATTTGAAGGGACAATCCAGACCACTGTGGAGTTGCGGGATTCCAACCTACTTTGGGGTCCCAACCCACAGTTTGAGAACTGCTGGTCTAGGTCATTCTGGACCAGAGCTGCAGGTATACACAGACATGCAGGGTGTGGTGTGACCTGCAAGCTGTTTGGCTGTTTGTGAGCTTGGGAGCTACAGCAGCAAAACATTAAGGCAACCCAGTAGCAGAGGGTGCCTCACAAAAAAAATCTTTCCTGCATAGAACTGTGTACATACCAATGCAAGAATACTGTGGTAACCATGCATTCTTGACAGAGATGATCCAGATGATGCTAATGATGTTGACTACAAATGGCACTAGCACTATTACGTTGCAATACCTGTACAAACTTCTTATGAGATTTCGCTGTTGTAATATCTTAAAGTCACAAAAAATCCATTGTTTGGTCTTGAAATAGCACACAGATTCATTAAGCTAACACACAGGAACGCAAATATTTCAAAGCGGTCATTTTAATGTGGTGATAGTGACATTGTTTATTCCTGTTTCTATGGTAACAGCATAACATCTAGCATTTAACAGCTCCACATGATGCCTCATCATAATATAGAGGCCTCCAGAATGGCATAGGCCAGCAGTTTTCAAACTCTGTGTTGGGACCCAACGTAAATTGGGACCCCATTTAATGGTGTCAACAGGCCTGGTTTTAGATTTGTTGGGCCCTAGGTTGAAGCCTAAGGCTGAGCCCCACTGCCAAGAGTTTCAGCCTGGCTGACGTGACTCAGGTTATTGCTTCCCCTCCCCCAGGGCTGAATCCCTTGTGGTTTAGCTTTGGCACCTTCTCCAGAGCAACAGGGCTTGGGTGGGCTCAGGCTTCAGCACCCCCTCCTGGGATCTTGGAGTAATTTTTGTTGTCAGAAGGGAGTTGCAGTGCAATGAAGTTTGGGAACCCTGGCACAGACAAGCAAAGAGAGAAATGTGCATTTGTGTTTTTAAGCAGAGGCAGTCAGGTTCCACCATGATGCTCTCCACCTTCATCCATACTACTGCATTCACATCCTGTCTTCACCAGATCTATCATAGTATCCACCAGAGCTATGTCAGTGAGGGTATGTCTACACCAGTGGTCCCCAACCATTTGGGGTTGCCGGGCGCCAGGGGGCGTGGCCGTTCGCCCGCCGGGCGCCCGGGGGCGGGCGGGGCCCCCCCATAGCCGCATTCCGGGGCCGGCGCTCTCCCCTCAAGCGCCGCGCGCCCGGGGCCGGCACTCTCTCCCCCAAGCGCCGCGCGCCCGGGGCCGGTGCTAGCGCTCTCTCCCCCCCCCCTTCCCCAAGCGCCGCGCGCCCGGGGCCGGCGCTCTCCCCCCCCCAAGCGCCGCGCGCCCGGCGCTGGCGCTCTCTCCTCTCCCCTCCCCTCCCCTCCCCTCCCCCAAGCGCCGCGCGCCCGGGGCCGGCGCTGGCGCTCTCTCCTCTCCCCTCCCCTCCCCTCCCCCAAGCGCCGCGCGCCCGGGGCCGGCGCTGGCGCTCTCTCCTCTCCCCTCCCCTCCCCTCTCCCAAGCGCCGCGCGTCCCAGGCCGGCGCTAGCGCTTTCTCCCCCCCCATGCGCCGCGGGGGGTGAATCCGCGGCGCCCACGGGGCTGGCGCTCACAGTGCCCACGGGTCTACACTAAAGCACTAATTCAAACTAACTTAGTTCGAATTAGTTAATTCGAACTAAGCTAATTCGAATTAGCGCAGCTAGACTTAAAAACTAGTTCGAATTAGTGTTTTGCTAATTCGAACTAGCATGTCCACACAGAGTGGACCCTGAACCGAGGTTAAGGGTGGCCGGAAGCAGTGCCGGCAGGGCATCAGATGAGGACTTAGAGCGTGGAGCTGCTGTCTCAGGCTAGCTGAGGGCTGTGCTTAAAGGGACCCGACCCCCACCCCGGACAGACAGTTCTCAGGGTTCCCCGCTTGCAAAGCAGTCCTGGCTTGGAGTTCCCTGAGTGCCCACACGCGGAACATCACAGCACTCGGCCATCAGCCCGGCTGCACTTGCCACAGGCTGCCATCCGGGGGGAGGGGGCAATCGGGGGGCTGCAGGAGAACTTCCACCCCGAGAAGCCCGCACAGCCAGCCCAGTAGAAGAGATCTGCAAAAGCTGCACAAGTGCACAGTTTACAGGGAACACTGCCTGTCAACCACGTCCAATTTCTGGCAAACAAAAAATAGGGACACTCAAAGTATGGTGTACCATCCCTGATTATTTTGGCTAATAGTCACTGATGGATCTATCCTCCATGAAATTCTCTCATTCTTGTCCTGAACCCTGTTAGTTTTGGCCTTCATAAAATTCCCTGACAGTTCCACTGTTGTCACCTGTGCATTAGAACATAAGAACATAAGAACGGCCGTACTGGGTCAGACCAAAGGTCCTTCTAGCCCAGTATCCTGTCTACTGACAGTGGCCAGCACCAGATGCCCCAGAGAGGGTGGACCGAAGACAGTGATCGAGTGATTTGTCTCCTGCCATCTCTCTCCAGCCTCTGGAAAAACAGAGGCCAAGGACACCATTTTATCCCCTGGCTAATAGCCTTTTATGGACCTAACCTCCATGAAATTATCTAGCTTCTCTTTAAACTCTATTATAGTCCTAGCCTTCACAGCCTCCTCTGGCAAGGAGTTCCACAGGTTGACTACACGCTGTGTGCAGAAGAACTTTCTTTTATTCGTTTTAAACCTGCTACCCATTAATTTCATTTGGTGTCCTCTAGTTCTTCTATTTAGGGAACTAATAAATAACTTTTCTTTATCGGCCCTCTCCACACCACTCATGATTTTATATACCTCTATCATATCCCCCCCAGTCTCCTCTTTTCTAAACTGAAAAGTCCCAGTCCCTTTAACCTCTCCTCATATGGGACCCATTCCAAACCCCTAATCATTTTAGTTGCCCTTTTCTGAACCCTTTCCAAGGCCAAAATATCTTTTTTGAGGTGAGGAGACCACATCTGTACACAGTATTCAAGATGTGGGCATACCATAGTTTTATACAGGGGCAGTAAGATATTCCGTGTCTTATTTTCTATCCCTTTCCTAATAATTCCTAGCAACCTATTTGCCTTTTTGACCGCTGCTGCACACTGCGTGGAAGTTTTCAGAGAACTGTCCACGATAACTCCAAGATCCCTTTCCTGATTTGTCGTAGCCAAATTAGCCCCCATCATACTGTACATATAGTTGGGGTTATTTTTCCCAATGTGCATTACTTTACACTTATCCACATTAAATTTCATTTGCCATTTTGCTGCCCAATCACTGAGTTTGGTGAGATCTTCTTGGAGTCCCTCACAGTCTGCTTCTGTCTTGACTATCCTAAACAGTTTAGTATCATCCGCAAACTTTACTACCTCACTGTTTACCCCTTTCTCCAGATCATTTATGAATAAGTTGAAAAGGATTGGTCCCAGGACTGACCCTTGGGGTACACCACTAGTTACCCCTCTCCAATCTGAAAATTTACCATTTATTCCTACCCTTTGTTTCCTGTCTTTTAACCAGTTCACAATCCAAGAAAGGATCTTCCCTCTTATCCCATGACCATGTAATTTACACAAGAGCCTTTGGTGAGGGACCTTGTCAAAGGCTTTCTGAAAATCCAAGTATACTATATCTACTGGATCCCCCTTATCCGCATGCTTGTTAACCCCTTCAAAGAACTCTAATAGATTAGTAAGACAGGATTTCCCTTTACAGAAACCATGCTGACTTTTGTCCAACAAATTATGCTTCACAATTTTATTCTTTACTATTGTTTCGACTAATTTGCCCGGTACTGAAGTTAAACTTACCGGTCTGTAATTGCCAGGATCGCCTCTAGAACCCTTTTTAAATATTGGTGTCACGTTGGCTACCTTCCAGTCATTAGGTACGGAAGCCGATTTAAAGGATAGGTTACAAACCACAGATAATAGCTCAGCAATTTCCCATTTGAGTTCTTTTAGAACCCTTAGATGAATGCCATCCGGTCCCGGAGATTTGTTAACATTCAGTTTTTCTATTTGTTCCAAAACCTCCTCTAATGACACTTCAATCCGGGAAAGTTCCTCAGATTCATCACCCACAAAGGACGGTGCAGATTCGGGAATCTCCCCAACGTCCTCAGCTGTGAAGACTGAAGCAAAGAAATAAGTTAGTTTCTCCGCAATGGCTTTATCATCCTTGATTGCTCCTTTTATAGCTCGATCATCTAGGGGACCCACAGGTTTTTTAGCAGGCTTCCTGCTTCTAATGTACTTAAAAAACATTTTGTTATTTCTTTTTGAGTTTTTGGCTAGCTGTTCCTCAAAATCTTTTTTTGCTTTTCTTATTACATTTTTACACTTGATCTGACAGTTTTTATGTTCCTTTCTATTTATCTCACTAGGATTGGACTTCCACTTCTTAAAAGATACCTTTTTGTCCCTCACTGCTTCTTTTACATGGCGGTTAAGCCACAGTGACACTGTTTTAGGTCTCTTGCTATGTTTTTTAATTTGGGGTATACATTTAAGTTGGGCCTCTATTATGGTGTCTTTAAAAAGTTTCCATGCAGCTTTCAGGGATTTGGCTCTAGTCACTGTGCCTTTTAATTTCTGTTTAACTAACCTCCTCATTTTTGTGTAATTCCCCTTTTTGAAATTAAATGCCAGGGTGCTGGACTGCTGAGGTGTTCTTCCCACCATAGGAATGTTGAATGTTATTATATTATGGTCACTATTCCCAAGCGGTCCTGTAACGGTTATTTCCTGGACCTGATCCTGCACTCCACTCAGGACTAAATCGAGAATTGCCTCTCCCCTTGTGGGTTCCTGCACCAGCTGCTCCAAGAAGCAGTCATTTAAGCCATTGAGAAATTTTATCTCTGCTTCTCTTCCTGAGGTGACATGTATTCAGTCAATATGGGGATAATTAAAATCCCCCATTATTATAGAGTTCTCTATTTTGGTAGCCTCTCTAATCTCCCTCAGCATTTCTATGTCAGTATCGCTGTCCTGGTCAGGTGGTTGGTAATATATCCCTACTGCTAATTTCTTATTATTGGAGCATGGAATTACTATCCATAGCGATTCTATGGAACATGTTGATTCATTTAATATTTTTATTTCATTTGATTCTACATTATCTTTCACATACAGTGCCACTCCGCCACCCACCCGGCCTGCTCTATCCTTTCTATATATTGTATATCCCGGTATGATTGTGTCCCACAGATTTTCCTCATTCCACCAGGTTTCAGTGAGGCCTATTATGTCAATCTCCTCATTTAATACAAGGTACTCCAGTTCACCCATCTTATTAGTCAGACTCCTAGCATTTGTGTAGAATCACTTTAAAAATTTGCCACTGCTTATTTGTCTGCCCTTCCCTGATGCATTGGATTCCTTAGAATGCGGTTGTTTGTCTGCTCTGGCCCATGGTTTGTCCTCTCCCCTCCTCTCTTTCTGACTACAGCTTAGAGAATCTCTATCAATGGATTCTCCTCTAAGAGAAGTCTCCCTCCGATTTACGTGCATCTCCGCACCAATCGGCTTTCCCCCAATCTCTTAGTTTAAAAACTGCTCTATGGCTTTTTTAATGTTTAGTGCCAGCAGTCTGGTTCCACCCTGGTTTAGGTGGAGCCCATCCTTCCTGTATAGGCTCCCCCTCTCCCAGAAGTGTCCCCAGTTCCTAATAAATCTAAACCCCTCTTCCCTACACCATCGTCTCATCCACGCATTGAGACTCTGAAGCTCTGCCTGCCTACCTGACCCTACGTGTGGAACTGGAAGCATTTCCGAGAATGCCACCATGGAGGTCCTGGATTTCAGTCTCTTTCCTAGCAGCCTAAATTTAGCCTCCAGGACATCTCTCCTACCCTTCCCTATGTCATTGGTACCAACATGTACCATGTCCACCGGCTCCTCCCCAGCACTACACATAAGGCTATCTAGATGCCTCGAGAGATCTGCAACCTTCGCACCAGGCAGGCAAGTGACCATACGGTTCTCCCGGTCATCACAAACCCAACTATCTATGTTTCTAACGATCGAATCACCCACTACTAACACCTGCCTCTTCCTAACTGGCACTCCCTCCCCCTCAGAGGTAGCCTCAGTGCGAGAGGATACCGCAACATCCTCGGGGAGGAGGGTCCCAACTACGGGATTATTTCCCTCTGCTTGAAGAACTTCCTTTTGTTTGTTTTAAACTAGATGCATATTAATTTCATTGGGTGTCTCCTAGCTCTTGTATTATGAGCAGTAAATAACTTTTCCTTATTCACTATCTCCACACCAGTCAATAATTTACTGATCTCTATCATATCCCCCGTTAGTCATCTCTTTTCCAAGTTGAAAAAGTCCCAGTCTTATTAATCTCTCCTCTTCATATGGCAGCCGTTCTATACCCCTGATCATTTTGTGTGTCTTTCTCTGTGCCTTTTCCAATTCTATTATATCTTTTTTGAGATGGGGCAACCATAACTGTAGGCAGTATTCTATGGATTATATAGAAACACTATGATATTTTCTGTCTTCATATCCATCCCTTTTCTCATGGTTCCTAATATTGTTAGCTTTGTTGATTGGCACTGCACACTGAGCAGATGTTTTCAAAGATCTATGCACAGTGACTCCAAGATATCTTTCTTGAGTAATAAAAAGCTAATTTAGACCCCATCATTTTTGTAGGTATAGTTAGGATTATGTTTCCCAGTGTGCATTATTTTGCATTTATAAACATTGAATTTCTTCAGTTAATTTGTTGCCCAGTTACCCAGTTTGTGAGATCCCTTTTTAACATTTATTAGTTGTCTTCCAGTCATCTGATCCTAGTGATTTATTAATGTTTGATTTATAAATTTGTTCCAAAACTCCTCTACTGATACCTCAGTCTCAGATAATTTCTTGGATTTGTCAGCTAAAAAGAATGGCTTTAGACATGGGAATCTCCCTCACAGGCTCTACAGTGAAGACAGATGCAAAGGATTGATTTACTTTCTCTGCAGCAAGTTCTGAAGAAGGAAAATGCAGCATATCAATGTCTGCAACATTTGGTATACGGAAATTAGGACCGCAGTAAGAAAAAAATTGTACTGTGTCATATTCAAAAGCAGCCAGAAGTGAACAGGGTTTATGATGATCACAAATGTTCATCGATTTTTTACTGTCTCTCTTGAAATAACATTAATTGTAAATTTATGCCTGAAAATAATTCTAGTCACAGGACATGAAGATTAATTTTAAACTAAGCTCTTTATTAATATTATATATATATATATATAAAAGCATTCCCATTCTTAGTCACAGTTCGAAGACACATTAGTTCAAACTTTCAGTGAAATTCACAGGCAAAATAGGTTTTATCTTGCGCTTTCAATGACCAGCTCACATCAGAGAATATTAATATTGATAAGAACTGAATTGTTTCAAGGAATCGATCAAAACACAATGTTAAAGCCTTGAGACTTACAATGCCCTATTAAGGGATAAGCTTTAAGGGATAGCTTAGCTGGTTGAGAATCCCTGAGAATTTTTAACACAAGTTTATTAATGACACACAATCAAGTTAAATATATGCAGCTAATACATAAATATGTGCATGTCAATATGGGTATCTATAAAAATCAAATTTGCTTGCTTGTGTTATCTGTGTTAGATACAACTTTAGATTATTTAAATTACAAGAGCTCTTTAAAATCTCCCCCCACTCCATTTATACTGCATGTTTACTTGTTACATTTCATTCAACTGGGTCAAAAAAGTAACCCCTGGACTAGTAGATTTTACTACAAGTGGAACCTCTCTGGTCTGGCATGACATTTTTTTCGATTTCACAGTGGTGCCATAATATGGATTGTAGACACTTCAGGGAAACAATTACATGCAAAGGCTCTGTTTTCACTGAAATGAAAAATCGGTATTAAGAAAACATTTCTAGTTCACTAAGAACACTTTGCATTGTGTTAGCAGCACAGAGCTATGCCTGATACCTCCTCCAGCAGAAGGTTCATGGGGAATATTACAGTGCTAGAATAAGCTAGGATGCTTTATTTAGCTAGAAGTTGTGCTCTGACTGTGTGGTTCTGAATCAAGGACCAACAGTCCCCCAGTAGCCTCTCCATCTCCACTCTGTCCATGTATAAAATGTTTAAAATGAGCTTAGACTTAGGGGAGAATTGACTCCTAAGTTGTCTCAGTTTTGGGGCTACAGTTGCTTGTATTTCTTCATTGCTTGTATTTCTTTCTGTATTCCCTTTGCCTATGGCTGGATCATTCATGCTTTATGCAGAATATTTGTTTCAATGAACAAATTAATGAAACAGACAATACTGGATACTATAGGAGCAAGTGTCAGTCTCAGGGTACAGCTAGACTGTGGGGGTTCTCAGAATACCTGAGGTAGCCAGAAAGAACTCCACTGCATCCAGGGAATGCGTTTGCTCTTCCGCTTTTTTTTGCGGAAGAGCAAACGTGCTCTTTCAGAAGCCCCTGTATTCCTCGTTCTATGAGGAAGAAGGGGGTTTCAGAAAGAGGCTTTTGTCCTGACATTTGGCCCAGTCTAGATGGGCCAAATGTAGGAAAAGCCTCTTCTGACAAAAGAATCGGAAAAAGGTACACAAAATGTGGAATGCATTTTGCGTACCTTTTTCCAACAAAAACTTGTAGTCTAGCTGTACCCTCAGACATAGCCATTCTGCAAAAAGCGGTTGTTTTAGGTGCTTGCACTCAAGCACACAACATGGTGCCTAAACTTTGTTGTATTTTTTTTCCATTTTGAAATCAGTGTTCACAAATCAAATCACAAAGATCTTAGCCATCTGCTTCAGAGCCACCTCTGGGCTGCAGGATAGACTGCTGTATATGCTACATACTTGTGGCCTTAGGTGGTGAATCCCAATTATTTACAGTTTTAGTCTAGTAGTGCCTCAGCATGGAGCAGGTTAACTCCTTCCCAAGAGACTGGTGTCCTTTTTATGTACGTGCACACAGAATTTTTGCTTTGAATCAAGGAGCTTGAGCAATTTAAACTCAAATCACATTTGCCAGAGCATATTGGGCTTTCATCCCACTCCAGTCTCTAGATATTTTTTCATTTGAAGCAAGGGCAGAAGTCAATTCAGATACAGCAATTTATCGGCTCAATTTTCATCTCTCTCTCTGTAGAGGCATGCCAGTGGATTAGAGCAGGGGGTGGAGAATCTAGAATTTTCGTTTTTATTCCCAGCTGTGCCAGTAATTCATTCTGTAACTTCAAAAAAGTCTCTATTCTTCAGTTTCCACATAATCAAAAACAGGATACCACCTCACAGGCATATTCAGAAGCTTAAGTCATGTTGTAAAGCACTTTAAGCTCTTTGGATGAAGGCACTATATGAGTATAAATGATTATACACAAAATTCAATAACTAATGGCCAGCTCCTTAGCATTCCACACTTTGGTCTGTAGAATAGTCACCAGTCAATACAACACAACGTTTCCTTGACCTGGGCTATGATATGTCTAGTTCTGCTGGTCTCTTCTTACCTTAGCAATCATCTCTCCATTGGTCCCTGGCATCCAATCCAGCCCCTGGCATTTATTGCTTATGCTGATAAGTCTAAAAATGCAGATTTATTAATTTTAGAATAAATCACATAAGGAATGGGAGTGATCCAAAGTGCACTGAAGTCCACGAAAAGATTCCCACTGTCTTCAATGAGCTGTGGATGAGGCTCTCCGAGTGAAAATTTGACTATTAAGACAGTTAATCGTGTTCCCCCACTCCTCCCTGCCAGCACCATCCAGAATGCACTGCCTCAGGCTGTGCAGAAAGCCACGTGGGGCTCCAGCAGGTCAGCAGCAGTGGTCAGGAGTCCTGGGCCCCTTCGAATTGCCGGGCTCCGGGTCAGATGACCCTTTGCTCCCTCCCTCGCACCCCTCCCTCCCCCAGTTGGCAGGCCTGCACTTGCCTCATCTTCCCATTGTTATAGACATGTGTGACATGGTTCACAGATAGACACAGGCTAGAAACCTCTTGAACACCATATCAGCATCCAAACTCTGCAGCTTGGATTTCCCTGTGCTTATGACAGACTTAGAATAATAAATGTGATTAAGCATATCTATACTGATATTCATATAAAGTACGGTTGGGGACAGGTTAACTTGACATTAAATATTCTGTTTTCCCACCTAATTTGATAGCATTTCTCATCTTAATAGTTTTGGTTGTCTCCTCCATTTTAAAATCTCTTTGGGTCACATTCTCCAGTCTTTAAACTGAGAATAACACTCATTAAATTTAATGGGAAGTCTGCTTTTTTTCCTCAGGACGGAAGAAAAAATGCACACGTGTAAGCAGGATTTGAAGGAATGCTTCCGTTACAGGTAGCTGGAATGGGAGAGAACCCCTGGGTGTGTCTATGTAATTACAGGAGTATTAGAAGTCCAGATCCAAGAATAAATAATGGGGGAGGGGGGGAGGAGTGGAAAGAAAAAAAGAAAAAAGGAGGGGAGGAAAAAAAGAGATGGTGAGTAGATGGTTCAAATAGTTACAAGAGGCTGTTAAGAACAATTACCAGCTCTATTGGTTAGTTGGTTAAGTCAGTAGGATGGGGAAGATAGTGTGCGAGCCAGCCGATGTCCCTGTTCATACCATTTGCATAAGAATTAAAGTTGTGAATGAAGTTAAGTTCCAACCCTTTTCTGTGTATTTGGCTTGTGGAATTGGCTGAAACAAAATGCTAACTTGGAAATCCATTAATGAGTGTCCAGGCAGATTAAAGTGTTCTCCAACAGGTTTTTGTGTATAGCCTTTTCGGATATCCATTAATTCTTTCCGGTAGAGACCGTCCAGTTTGGCCAATATACATAGCAGTGGGGCATTGCTGGCATTTGATGGCATAGATCACAGTAGTGGATGTGCAGTTAAATGAGCCTCTGATTTGGTGGCTGATGTGGATGGGTCCAGTGATGAAATCGCTAGTGTAGATGTGTGTGCAGAGTTCATGATCTCTTTTTTTCCCTCCCCTCTTTTTTTCTCTTTGTTTCCTCCTCCACCTCCCCTCCCTTATTTATTCTTGGCTCTGGACTTCTAATACTCCTATCATCTGAAGAAGTGGGTTGTGCCCATGAAATCTCATGATACCATCTACATGTTCTGTTAGTCTTTAAGGTGCTACTAGACTATGTTGTTATTTTTTAATTTTTTCCTGTTATAGACTAACTCGGCTAACCCTCTGAAGCTTATGTAAGTACAGTTTGCTCCTGCTTTGCTAAATGTTACATATTCAGCAGATGGAGTGGTATTTTGCTCATTGTAATCAGTTTAACTTGTGATCCAACACCAGCTATGTTTGTATTACATGCAGGGATCGCTAAAACATGGTTACCAATGTTTTATAGGCATGCAGAAAAGTAGGACTGTGCTACATTGTTCCAAATGAAAGGGCTCAGTTAGCAGAAAAAACTTTGCAAATGCAGGGGCTCGACTTTTCAGAGCTCTATCGAGGTAAGAGGTGAAGGACGGTTATTCTAGACTGGAGGCTTCCCCGTGGTTGGACTAGTTTTACCTGTTCCTCCCCCTTCACTCCCTTTTAAAGAAGTGAGCTAAATAGGCATCATTAGGTGCCTCTTTTATGTTCTTAGTTTAGATTGATGGGCAGAAATCACAGCCAAGAAGTGGATGGCAGCAGATGGTGACAGAGCCAACGGGTAAGTAGCAGAGAGATGCGATGAGCAGCCAGCAGAGTGGTGGGGGTGTGATGAGCAGCCAGCAGAGCATGATCAGCACGATGAGCAATTAGCAAAACATCAACAGAGAGGTGTAAAGAGCAGCCTCAGGATGTCAGTGGAGAGGTGAGATAAATGGCCAGCAGCGCAGCGGCAGAGATCAGTGAGCAGTTGGATGGTGAGTGACCAGTGGTGTTAGTAAGATGCTTCTTTACCTCCTCCCACCCAGGATGGGAGGTGAGCTCTGCAGATGCACCTCTGAACTCTGGGTCTGCCCTGACCAAGGGCAGCAACTGTGAGTGGGGTGCAGAGAAGGATTGGGCATGTGAAGGAGACATTTACATTGCTGGACTTAAAAACCTAAGAGAAAAATGGCATTGCCCAACCTACTTGGGATGGGACTTTTACTCATGGTTTTGTTTATGAACTCTGTGTGTGGTATTTTCCCAAATTAATGCCAAGTTACTTCCCTCCCCTTTTTATTAAAAGTTTCTTTTCTACACTCCAACTCTGCACTTGTAAGTGGGGAAGCAGTGCTCATCCCAGGGGTGCTTGGGTGTTGTGTGAATTTCCCAGGTTACTGGATGGGGAGTCAAACCAACTCTCTGCTGGATGGCTGGAGAGGAACTCTCAGAATAGATATTGAACCTGACCCTGGCTGCTGTTGGCTCTATCTGCCAGAAGGGTTATACACAGGCTCATGACACTGAAACATCCTTAATTTCTTAAAATTCATCAATGTATAAAGAACAGTGACTGTGAATTTACAATATACTCACATAAGTCTGTCAGGGAGTTGTGTGTGTAATTCTCTTTGTGACTAGATAAGAACCGATGTCAACTACCTTCTTCTGGCATAATAAAAATATCAGCTCCAAGGGTGAGACTTGTGAGCAGGGAGACAGAATGTCTGTGGTGACTGACCCATGACCATGAAACTCACCACTCACAAAGATTAAAATAACCATGAACCTGGTGTCCTTCTCTGACACAGCCATAAGTTAACAAAACAAAAGCATTCCAATCTGTAAGTAGATCTGTAAAGTACCTTTTCTTGGGATGTTTGTCATGGTGTCTGTGCCTACAGAATTAAACATTATAAAGAGAATTATAGAAGTGCAAATACATTGGTTGACTCATTTTTGTTACTACTTATCTTTGAATCCAATTATTTTCATGCAGACTGAGGTTTAACTACATCTAGCTATAATAGCTATACTAAGTAATTTTGAATTGCATTATATTTCTGTGGGTTTTTTTAAAGTTCTCTTTAGTATTTTCTGATCTCCGAACTAAGGATAGATGGTGATCTGCCTGGCCTTTATTCCTCTTCACATTGCTCTCACTTCCTATTTTTTTAACTCCAAATTAGGATTTCAAACCTCCATCATCCTTACATTCTTCATTACATTTAGGCTCTTAGGGTATGTTTACACTGCAATTAAAAACCCACAACTGGTGTGTGCCAGCTGGTTTGGGTTTACAGGGCTCAGGTTGTGGGGATTTTTCACTACTGTATAGATTTTTGGGCTCAGGCTGTAGTCCAGGATCTAAGACCCTGTGAGTTGGAAAGACTACAGTGCTATGAAATAGCTTTGAAGCCTGAGCCCCACAAGCCCGAGTCAGCTGGCAAAGGTAGGCCAACTGCGGGATTTTAGCCACAGTTCAGGGAACACTTAAGCTACCTTTCTTATCTCACTTTGTCAAGGATCTGTGAGATTTTGTTTCACAGACTCTAGACCAGGGATGTCCAAACTTTTTTCAAAGAGGGCCAGATTTGATGAAGTGAACATGCGTGAGGGCCGACCATTTTGCCTGACATTCTTTGAACCATTAAAATTAAATGCAAATTAACTATTTTATGCAAAGTTTATTGCAAACGGCATGCTTTTCATTTCGTCACATGGATGACAAATCTAAACAGGTGTTAAATCACTCTGCCTTTCGTATCTGAAGGCCAGATGAAAAAAAAATCCAAGAAGCTGAAATATATGTCAGGAACATTGTAAAGTACATTACATATTATTGGTAATAAAGGTTGTCTGTCAACTTTTAAGTTCAAAAAATATGAACAGGAACATAACACCAAGTATACATGTTGTGTCCAAATATATTTATAACTGATTTAGACCAACTGACATTAACTGAGATTTTACAATCTAAATAAATATGGATTCGTTGGGGGCCATAAAAGATAGATATTGCCAAATTACCTGTGGGGCCGTATTAAACCGAAACACGGGCCGCAATTGGCCCGCGGGCCGGACTTTGAACATGCCTGCTCTAGACCAAATCACACAGATCTTGCCTCCTGGCAGGAGGCAGAAAGCTGAGCTAAGAGGGCAAACTAGGAATTGCCAATTTGTAGTCCAGTTTTATGTCACCTGTTCTCTCTTTCTGCCACCTTCAGGCACCAGTGTTGGGGAGGAGGCATGGTAGGGCAAGGCTGGAGCATGAGGCTCTAACATCAACCCCCAGGCAGCACAGTTATCCCTAAGACAGGGTTACTCAACACATGCGGCCCATGGGCTGTTAGTTTGTAGCCCGCAATGCAGTTTGGGTTTACACAGGGCTCAACACCCACCCTGCACGTGGGATCCTTTGAACATGGCCTCCACTGGGAGCACACTCTATAATGGTGAGTCAATATAATGGTCTTCTGTTGATATGCATTTTAGTAGTTAAATTCCTGGACTATCATTACTCGTTAAAAGTGCTGTTATTTGAGTGGAAATTGGGTAAATATTGCATGGTATTACTATCAGAACAACTGTCTTAAATGGGGTCTGTGTGTTGTGTAGTCTTGCCTTAATCTTTGTATTCATGCCTGTCAGTGTGAAAGAAGCTATTTGCATATATATTTGCATGTACATGCAACCACACTTAAGTTGAGGCCCTTGGCATGTGTTGTGAGTATCATTGTGGTCCCCAGGGCTTCCAAAGTTGAGTAGCCCTGGCCTAAAGGGGTCCTCTCTAGCAGCCATAATTGTGAACAGCTCTTAGATGGTCTGACTTCATGATTATGGAATATCAGAACCTGCTCTCGACTTGGCACTAAATGTAGCCTGGCCACATCCTGGATCCAGCCTCAGATTTTTACTTATGACTTGGACCTTCCAATGAACTAATTTGTCCTATGCTGCTCTCCTTCCTGTAGATGGGCTGTAAATACAAATTTCCTTCCAAATGGGTGGCTCTCAGATGTTCCAGTCCTCTAATGTGCACATTGGTGAGTGGCTCACAAGCAGCAAGACAAGTCATTTGTTATGAATGTTCCAGTCACTGTATGGCAGCTATCCAGACCGACCATGTGTACATAATTTAACAAAATGAGTTTGGTGGTGGCAGTCCATTCCTAATGGACAGACGCTCACATTGCAAACTAGCACTGATAACCAATCAACATCCGTTGGCAAATAGAACCAAGATTGTACTATGTTCTCAGCTCTGTCAGTCCTCCAGGTATGGGATGAGGCATGTTGGCCCAGCAGTCTTGGGAAGCTTGTATTACTCCAGACGGAGTATGTCCATTCTGGGAACAAACAGAATTCATCTTCTCAGGCAGTCAGTCCACCCCTTCCATAAGCACTAAATTCAGAGAGACATGCAGGGTTATCCCCCCCCCTTTAAAAATCTAAAATGAATAATTCATCATTCTTTTTATTTGTGATGTTTAAGTAGCATAGAATGCCCATCCTGCTGCATTACTTCAAAGTTGAAACAAAGTGCAAGTGCATGTGATGCATAGTCTAAATATTTAAAGCCAAATTCTAATCTTAGATTCATTGTGTGTTCTGTCACTGCAAAAACCCGATAAAGAAAGACAGTGAAATTGGATTCTGGCTCTGTGTTAAGTATCTACTCAGTTATTCATAGGATGGGTTAGCCACACAGAAAGAGAAACTATAAACTAAAGTGATGGGATGGCTGAAATATTGGCTATCACATCCTGTTTTAAGTTTATAAAGGAATAGCCTGAACAGGCCTTCACCCCAATCATAGGAAATTATATTTCCTCTCTTCTCTTTTACAGAGCTATTAACATTTTCCAGAACAAACGAACCATTTTGCTCAAAGCCCTCCTTTCACTAGAGAACTATGAATTCACAACCATCACCCAAATAAAAGGTTACCAGAGCACTTACACAATCATAACATTGCAGTACAGATAGTCTAGTCAAAGAAGGTAATGTGTGACTCTTACCAGACCTCAAAAAGATTTAAATTATTAGACAACTTACCCAGTGTTGACTGGGTCTTTCATGGCAGGGAACCAGCAGCATGGGTGGTGCAGGCGCCAGGGCTGGGGGTGAGGAGGGGCTGAGGGCAGCGAGTGTGGGTAGATGCTAGTTTCTCCTTGAGGGCAGCCCTGGGCAGTGGAGACTGCAAACCCTGCCCACCAGCTTGTCCATGGGATGCAGGGGGGCTCCCTCTCTACCCTGTGACCTTTCCCAGGGTGGGGAGGCTCCTTCCCTGGCCCGGTCTGGGATTGAGAAGGGGCCTCTCTCCCTCCTCCCATGGCCTGGCCCGGGGCTGGGGCCTCTTTCTCTTCCTTCCTCTAGTCCCTTCCAGGAAAGGGGACCAGCTGAAGCTGTCTCCCAGGCAGGGGGACCCCACTTACCTGATCTGCTAGCAGGCAAAATGACCGAGCCCCAGCTGTGCTTGCCACTCCATTGGTGGTACGATGGCCGCCCAGTGGTCGATCTACATACAGCTCTTCCCCGTGGGCTCGCTGCCCCCTGTGGCCACTGTATCATAAGAACAACGATACTGTCTCAGACCAATGGTCCATCCAGCCCAGTATCCTGTCTACCGACAGTGGCCAATGCCAGATGCCCCAGAGGGAGGGAACACAACAGTAAATCCTCAAATGATCCCTCCCCTGTTACCCACTTCCAGAGAAATAGAGGCTAGGGACACCATTCCTACCCATCCTGGCTAATAGCCAGTGATGGACCTAACTTCCATAAATCTATCTAGCTCTTTTTTGAACCTTGTTCAAGTCCTAGCCTTCACCACATCCTCTGGCAGGGAGTTCCAGAGGTTGACTGTGCACTGAGTGAAAAAAGACTTCCTTTTGTTTGTTTTAAACCTTCTGCCTATTAATTTCATTTGGTGACCCCTAGTTCTTTTATTGTGGGAATAAGTAAATAATAATTTTTCCTTATTCACTTTTTTCACACCAGTCATGATTTTATAGACCTCTATCATATCCCCCCTTAGTTTCCTGTTTTCTAAGCTGAAAAGTCCCAGTCTTTTTAATCTCCCTTCATATGGGACCCATTCCAAACCCCTAATAATTTTTCTTGCCCTTTTCTGACCCATTTCCGATGCCAATATATCTTTTTTGAGAAGAGGCGAATACATCTGTATGCAGTATTCAAGATGTGGTCGTACCATGGTTTTATATATTCTCTATCCCTTTTTAAATGATTGTTAATATTCTATTTGTTTTTTTGACTGCCGCTGCACACAGAGTGGATGTTTTCAGAAAACTATCCACAATGACTCCAAGATCTCTCTCTATCGTGTCCCTCTGAAAAGCTGCTCCCTTTCCATGTTATGGAGAACTGTTCTTTTCCCAGGGTTTCTGGTTCATCTGGCAAAACCAAACCCTGACCTTATTTTAGGTTTGGAGAAGACAAAGCTGTATAACAAATTTGGTCACCCTAGCTCTTACCGCTTAGGAGGAGTTCTGAACAAATGGAGGCATAGACAGACACACAGACAGATTCACTCTAAAAGATAGATTGAGACAGACAGGCCACCAATATAAGTAAGGCAAGTATGTAAGTATAGGTGTGTCACCATTAAACACCAAAAGGGTAATCTACTATGTACTAGCAGAAATACCCAGTGTTGCCCGGAGAAAATATAGCAAAAGGTGTGATGAATGAACTACGTCAATGACATTAACATAGCATATTTTATTGGAAATACTTTTCTCTTATATATTACTTTAAGAAATTAACATAGCTAGTACTTTTTCTGTTATCATAGGGAAAGGATCTCATAGTTGCAGTTTATGTGACACACTTAACAGAAGAGTCCAGCAAATACCTATGATCAGGCGTATTAAAAGCTAATTAGTAGCCCAATTGGGGCTCCGGGGGAACCGATTTCAAGATATAACCAATTCAGTGATTGAAGTTAAGAAATCAGGAATATCTGTGCAAAATTTTGTGTTTCTATGATCAGGTGCTACTAAAAGCTAATTACCAGTGTGCCCAATAGAGGCGCTGGGGGAATTGGGGAACTGATTTCAAGATGTAACCAATCCAGTTATTGAAGTTAGGAAATCTGTACTATCCGTTCAAAATTTGGTGTGTCTAGTTCTTACCATTTCAGAGATCTTTTGGAATTATCAGTGGGCCCAATTAGGACTCTGAGGGAACCAATTTCAAGATATAACCAATCCAGTTATTTAAGTTAGGAAATCAGTAGTATCCGTGCAAAATTTGGTGTGTCTAGAGTTACCAGATTTGCCCAATACTCTGGGTATGCTCATTTATTAGGGTTACTCTTATGGGACTGGGGAAGGTTATCAATTCTATCAGTGTGCTGCTTGTGCTCTCATATGGAGCTGAATTCTTTCCCTGCTGCCAATTCCCCCTCCCACTGGAGCTCTCTTGCAGGAACTAGGTTCCTCAGGATGGGGTTTTTCCGACTTTAGCCCCTTCCCCCCCCCACACAGGGTAATCAGCACTCACAAGATGACCCCTTGTATGTCTCTGGATTCAGCAGGCTGGGTTTAACAGCAATGCCACACTGCACCCTCATCCCCAGTCCTGTGCCCTGAGCCTGTCTTCAACCCTAACCCTGACTCTAGCACTCTGCACGCAACAGCCCCCTCCACTGAGCCCCTCATCACCCCCATACCCCAGCCTGGGCACCCCACATCCCCAAACTCCTACCCTGACTCCTGCAACTCACATCCCATGGGGGGGTACGGTAATCAATCTTCTGTTAGTGAGAGAGGGATGGAGCTCAAAAGCTTCTCTCTCTCACCAAGAGAAACTGGTCCAACAAGATATTATCTCACTCTCCTCCCTTCCTTCCCTCCACCCCCGTGTGTCTGACTACTGGGTTCAAGTGTTAAGACTTTATAGGCAAAACCTAACTGTTTAGCTCTCATCTCCTTTAGAGATTGCCCGTCTCCCTGTTATCAGCCAAGTTGTCTAAGCTAAGGTAAATGTAAGTGGGTGTGACCCGGCTTCAGAAAATGATCACAGAAGGGTTCTGGTACTTGCTTCGGTGCCTCAGTTCATTAGAACCTAGCATAGATGACTTGCCAGGTTTCTCTGGCTGTATGGTGGTTGACCAGTTTGTATACCTGAGGAGTGTTATCAGCAAGAATGGGGAACTGAAGAGGACATCAGTGTGAGAATATGAAAGGTACAACAAGCCTTTGCCATACTATGACCAGTCTGGGGTACAAGAGCCATTTCAAAAAGAACCAAACTACATATATTTTCACTTCCAATGTGAAATCAGTGCTGCTGTATAGCTTGGAGGCATGGAGTATTGTCCAGACCAACATTAAGAGAATTCAGACATTTGTCAATAAATGCCTTGGACCTGGGTTTCTCAACTTTTTTTTTTTTTTAATAAAGTACCCCTTTAAACAAATGTGTTGCAATAGTAAAAAAAAAATAAAAAAAATTGTGTGTCTGAAAACTGTAGGTAGTGGGGGTACTTACTATTTTTTTTTTGAAAAGGGGGTACTTATTTTTTTTAAAAACAACTTAATTGTAGCCAGGAGGACAATGAAATTTTTGAGTGTAAAAAGTAAAAAAAAATAAAGTGCTGTAAAACTTAAAACAAAAATTCAGTTTTCTCCAAGTTTCAGTTGTGTTGATGTACCCTCCAGACTTCTCTCAAGTACCCCTAAGGGTACTTGTACCACTGGTTGAGAAACACTGCCTTAGACACATTCTCCAGCTAAAGTGGTACAATAGAATGCCAAATGAAACCTTGTGGACTGTCACGTTATTGGATTGTGAGGGGAGCAGCCGGGTCACTGCTACACCCATGGGGGGGGTGTTCGCCCCAAAAGTGGTACAAAGGGAACCATGTGAGGGGTCAAACAAAAGCTTACCTTCTTCTGATTCTGTATCTGCTCTTCATATATCTGTATAATGTGTGTGTGTGTGTAGTTAGGAATCTGTAAGGAGGCTGGAAGTCTCTCTGAATGTGGTTGAGCATTGGGCAGAGCCCGGCCTATGGACATGCTAATTAGGGAGGCCCTGTGGGACAATAGCACTCAATGGGCCAAGGACACACCTGGGGAATGGTGACGGACACCTAAGGGCTACCAGCAGGGAACACAGTGATAGGCCTGCTGCAGCCAAGAAGAGACCAGGAAGGATATATAAAGATGCCATGTAGCTGACTCCATCTTGGTACTCGGCTCAGCACTTCATCCCAGAGGCAGCAGTGCAGGTATCGAAGAGCTGGAAAGCACTGTGGACCCATCCTGATTCTAGGATGCGCAACAAGAACTTTTAAGCCAGCAGCTGTAACATCTCTGCTAGAGCCTGCATCGAGAACTGGGAGATTCGATGCATGTAATGTATGATAGTGTAACCCCCAAGGTGATTACTTAGATTCCCGGGGCTTTGTCTGTTGGCAGCTCAGGGAGAGGTACTCTGAGTTTGCCTTGGCTCCCCCTCCCTACCAGGGTCAGAGTCTGCTAGGCAACCCATAGGGAGTGAGATGCCCCTCCCAGGGAGTTCAGGAGGGGGAAGGAGAGGCCATTGTGGAGGGGAGTCTGGAGCCAGCAGGGCAAGGGGAGACGCTGTGTGGGAGCTAGTAAGCCCCAGGCCTGCATGCAGGGTTCCCCCTGAGAACTAGCCTCTAGGGACCCTGAAGGCAGGATCCCTCACAGCTGGGTTTTATGTCTCCACTGTTGATTCCCAGTTTGTGGAGTTTTCTGGGAGGCTTCCCCAGCCAGGATGAGTTGGCTCTCCAGCTCCCTGGGTGAGACCAGTCACCACATGGTCAGCTCTGCTCTATCTGCTAGTTCAGGGCTGCTGCCTGCTGTGTGTGTATCTGAATGCTGGGCTAGGAGGTTATAGTTGAAATTTGGTGCAGTTGTGTGGCCTGCACCTTGAGCCCTGCACCCCTTTGCGGTGAGGGGAAATTCTGGGACCAAAGCAGCCTGATTCCTGCCTGAAGAGGATCCCTGCCAGAAGAGAGCAGCCCCTTTGCAGTGACTGAGTCATCTCTGAACCTGAGGCTCATTCGTGGAGTGTGTGAGTGCACCAATTTTTAGTTAGTAAGTCAGGGAATTTGTTTGGGGATTTTATTACCTGCAGCATATTAAACTGTGGAGGGATTTACTGCCTTCTCCCATGTGTGAGTCCTTTGGGCTGTACTGGACCTAGTCAGCCCCACTGCTAAACCACTGCAGAGAAGGATTTTGTGGTCAACAGTCATCAAGGGCAACAAAGTACGCGTACCAATGGGCAACTGATCTTACAGTTGCTGGGCACCGGTGACCCTAAAAATAGTGTTTTACCCTGTTCTATTTGTCTCCTGTTTAATATAATTACGTTTATTATAGTGTATGTGTTTGTGCTATTTTCTGGGAGTCTCCAACTATCTGGCAAATACATGGGGATTACCCTGGGCTAGAATTTTTCTCCCAAGATGCCCTGATGACCCTGCCAGGAAGGAGTGAGGGGGGTGGAGGCACCACCCAATAAATCCATCAGAAAAAATAAAGTTGAGCGGGTGGCAGGATCCAGAAGAACCCAGACCTATCTATCAAAACCTGTAAGGAGATTGGCTTTAAAGAAGGTAACCAGGCGGAGAGGAGGCGCTACAATACTTTAGCAACCTAATTCTCATGCTTTTCTTTCTTGTGGTAATAAACCTTTAGATGATAGATTCTAAAGGATTGGCTCAGCGTGATTTGTGGGTAAGGTCCAGAGGGTAAATTGACCAGGGATCTGTGGCTGGTTTCTTGGAACCAGACAGAACTCGCTCTGGGTAGGTGGGATTGGGTCCTAAGAACCCGTGTATGATGCCCGGGGCCATCTGGGGCATGGATATTGCTGGTGTGTCGGAGGAGTTTTGCTCGTGAGGCTTCAGGCAGGCTGCTGAAGCGCTCTGTGGGACTGGTTTGTGGCCTGTTTGGAGAGGTCACCAGTCTGGGGGCTGTAGGGAGCCCCGAAGTTGAGCAGTTCGCTCTTAGTGGACGCCCTCAGCTGTGCCCAGACACAGTCCAGTCTGTCACATGGACCAAAACAAATCAGAAACCAATAGAGGACCAGATTAAGAAGAGAAAATGGTGATGGGCAGGCCACATCCTCCGTAAGAACTGTGAGGAATGTATAGTGAGACAAGCGTTAGAATGGAATCCAAAGGGAAAAAAGAAAAAGGGCACATCCCAAACAAACATGGTGACGAAGCTTCCTGGACGAAGTAGAAGCAGCTGGTTTAATGTGGGATCAAATCAAGACTATTGCTAAGGATCGCAAGAGATGGAGAATGACTATGGAGGCTCTATACTCCATTAGGAGCCTAAAGGACTAGGTTAGATATAGATAGATGGTGGAGGGGATAAGTTATGGAAGAAGCCTTGAAAGACACTATCCTGGACGTGTCAAGAGTGTTACAGATGGTTACTAGGAGACTGTGGGTTTTTTAAAGATAGTTTGACTTAGACATAGGGGAGGTATTTTACAGTTTATTAAGTGCTGTACTATAGTGTAACAAAGTCCACAGCCAGAATCCTGCAATGAACTCTGCCCAGGAGGATTCCTGTGCCCACATGGAGATCATTTCAGGATTAGGGTCTACAAGAATAATTTGAGAACTACTCATTGCTTGCTTCCCTGGATTTTTGGAGGAATTTATTGTGTTACAGCAAATATCAGAGAAACATAAGATGCAAATCAAAGAAAAAAATCACTCAAAGGACAAGGAAACTAGCCAGACCCGTAACAGTGAAGTTCCAAGAAACACCCTACAGGCAGTATTACAATTGCCAGAGTCACCACAGACCCAGCTGCTGGAAACATGCAGCTTTTTTATATTCCCTGGTTTGGCATCCATGCCCTAAAAGTAGTGAGTACATCTTTAGTTGAATAGGAAATAGCCACAGGAAAAGAAAGATTAAGTGCATGAAAGGATACATTTTTCATGTAGCTCCTTTCTTCTTGTTTAGATTAAAGAAAAATAAAGTTTTGTTCAGCATTCAGTTTTGAAGGGAATCAAACAAGCCAAAAACATTGCTTAGAATTAGAGTCCTGAAAAAGGGATTTCAAAAACAGTGTGTTGTTTGTGGGTGGTTTTTTTTCATTTCTTTTTGAGACAAGCAATTGAAAGCTACATAGGAACTATTGTCCTTTGCTGCACTGAAAAATGGGTTGCTCTATGAAGTGTTCAATGTTTAAGAGATGCCTTGATATCTTTAAAAACCCTCTCTTCCAATGGATTCCGTGGTAAGTGTTTTGAAGAGCAATAAGTAGGATTTAGGGATATGTGAGCAGACTAAAGGGTGCTTAGCAAGTTAGTTATAGTTGGTGTTTTGTTTTTTCCCCTTCAAGAACTACACATTTATTGTAGCCAGCATTGCTTCTACTTCAGGTGTAAGAAGACCCTAGAGGAGTGGAATGGATGCAGTACTATAAACACAGAGTAGCAGGCTGAGTCAGGGCTATGCATGAGAACCCCGTAATGTGTGGCACCAACTCCATGTCACTAGTATTGCACAAGAATGGGAAAAAATACTTATAGGGAATTGTTATGGAGTCCTCCTCTTTTTTCTCCCACCTTGCAGGACATTCCAGATTCCAAGCATTATAGCTGTATATACCAGATACCTTGGAAAGAAGGAATAGCAAAAGGCAGAATATATAGGGCAGAGACCGTCCACCAGCTCCTTAGCAATTTTTAAATACGAGAACTTCCAACTGAAATAGGATCTCCCATAACATAAAGGGAGGAAGGAAGGAAGTCTATAATAGAAGGGATACACTGTAAATTTTCCTTGTAATTTGTTCCCTCTGCTCCCATCCTGCGGGAAATTCCGGACTACAAGCTGAGCTAACAAGCTGTTATGTATTTCTTCTACATGGTATGTTTCAGGGCTGCTATTAGCCTGTCAGGCTTCTGTGCCAGATATGGACTGGCAACAGAGCTTCCTTCCCAAAAAGATACACATCAGTTGTGTTCACTCAGATCCTTTTAATGTTCTGCCAGGAATGAGGGGGATTAATTTAAATAAGATGTGATACACACATCACCATCTAGTGGCTGAACAGTATGATACATCCTAGCATTCTATCACGTCTCCCAAGTTCTACATTTTCTACTATACATTTGAAAGAGTTTGTCTGTCTGTTCAAGAATTCCTCATAAATGGTAAGAGGTAGGACCACCAAATTTGGTATGCAGCTTTCTCTTATCTTTCTTGGTTGTGCCAGAAAAATGGGTTGTACCTGGAATGGGATTGCTTCTCATACAACCAAATAGAAGAGTACGAATCACCAGACAGTTAGTTATAGTTCACTTAGCCAGTGAAATGATCTGGTTAGGAGCGAGCTCCTAAACTTCTGGGACTGCTTCAACCCCGAGCCTCCCACACCCAAGTGCCTTTTAGGGAAGACAGAGGGAGGCTGAAGCTCTCTCCCCTTGATTTGTACGAGTATGTTGCTGGCTGTTCCCCTTCTTCAGGGAGCAAGGGGAAAGTGAACAGTTTGCTGCATTCCTCACTCTGGTTGGAGAGCACAGGGGACAAATGGATATGCTCCAGCTGAGGGACATGTGCCCCTTCCTAGTCTTTGCCCGCTGGAGCTGCAGTGGCAATGAAGAGAAACTTCTCACCTGGCCCCAAGTTGCTGTGGTGGGAGAGAGATGGAGTAGACCTCTCTCCCCTGGGCAGCCTGCAGACTGAACCCCTCAGCCCCAGTCCCACCCCAGAACAATGATTTCAATGAAACATGTACATTTTCATTTTATTTTCCAAAAAACAAACATTGAGTTAAAAATCCAAGCAACGCTGGGTAAATCTTCTCGTTCCTACTATTTACAAAATATATACCATTATGCTGTCTTTGAAGTTCAGTGTGGGTCAGTTTGTTAAGCATCTCTGAATCATACTGGTTTTCTAATTACATGTCCCAAACAAACAACAACTTGATCATCTGGCTGGAAGAGGAGACTACGGCACTTGGTGAGAAAGGAATGTGGGTCTGCAAGGGCTGGAGGAGGGTGCTGTGCATGTGGCTGTCCTGGAAGGCCTCCAGGCGGGTCATCCCTTTTGCCATGACTGTCAAGACCAGTGTTTCCTCTAAGCTGAGTGCTTGGGCAGCTGCACAGGAGAAATTTCACCTAGCTGATTAGCAGAGTACCCCCAGGGAAGAAGCCGAGAGCATGTGTTTCTACTGGTGGTGCTCATCTGCACAAGTCTTGGTACATATAACAAAATCTATTCTGCACATGGATAGAAAAAATTAGAGGGAACACTGGTCAAGACGATCTCCTGGTTCTTCACTTCAAGTTCCCTGCATGCTCTCCTGACCTCACGCTCCACTCACATCCGCTGCAGCAGTGTACTCCTCCACTCGCTTAATGGCTCCCTGTCTAAGTGGGCGGATTGCATTTGTTCCTTGACCATGTCCATCCCTAGTATGCTTTTGCCTTCAGATTTATGCTAGCTGGACAGATACAGGGTAATGGGACTGTATAGGGTGCTCACTGCTGCACCTCCTGCAACAAAAAGTGGAGATACACTGTCGAGTGTAAATCCCGATCTCTTAGCATGAAAGGAAGGTCTGGTCTGGTCTAAAGACAACAGGGACGTGTTATGTACAGGGGCACAGTCATGCTTTTAAGTGCCCACTATGCAGCAGGTACACCTCATAGATCTTAGAGGAGCAGCTGGTCTCGGTTTGATGACAGGCCTGGTAAGGGACAGGCTAGGGCTTGAGCTTTCAGCGGGGAGGTGATCTGGGTGTAGCGGCAAAGCAGGGCCGGAGCTCACGCAGTCTTTTCCGAATTACACAGTGATAAGGAGCAGATGCTGAGTGAATGTGGCTAGAGACCTGGACTTTATGCTGCAGTGCTTTGTGCTGCAATGATGTCAGACCCTTTTTTTCTTGCTTGGCATGGAAAGGTGCCCTACCATGGAGGACGGAGTATGACAGGCCTCCCCAGAAACCTTGTGAGAAGATGAAAGTTCTTGTATGAAAGCTTTATGTGAAATGTGATTTCACTCCCTCTCCAGACACATTAACAAGCTATTCCAAGGAGCCCCCCTGTGTAGGCACAGTGGCTTCCACAGATCACATCTAATCACCTTAACCCACTTGTAGCACGATAAAAAAAAAAAGGTGAACACACCAGAAGTGCCCTCTCTGGCATCAGGGCCCAGCTGCAAGATGTCCTGGCAGGAGGGGGTTGTCTCCAAAGTTATAAAAGGTCCTGGTTGTCATGAGATCAGTTGCCCTGCTCACCATTCTCCTCCTCCTCTTGCTCATCCACACTGTCCTCCACACAGCTGCCCGAGGCTACCAGAGGAGTGTCATGGGAGGAATCCACGGACTGGCTAGGGAAGTGGGCAGGTCCCCCGCCCTGGGGTCCCATGCAGCAGCTCATAGAATCAGCATGTTTGCAGTGATGCTGTAGACTGTCCATTTGCCTCCTTTGTCTTCTGGTACATTTGCCTCAGCTTCTTTATTTTCATGTGCACTGCTGGGTGGCCTTGGCATATCCTTTCTCCATCGTGCCCTGTGTGGTTTTGGCATACATATCTGCATTTCTTCTACTGGTTCATAGTTCGAGAACAAATTCCTTTCCCCACACAGCAATGAGGTCCAGGATCTTCTGTACGCCCCATGCTGATGCTCGTTTGCGACTCTGGGCATTTGTGGTTAGATTGCTGCTGAGGTGTGCTACTTACTCGGAGGTCTGCTCACCAGGCTGGCCAGACAGGAAATGAAATTCAAATTTTCCCAGAGCCTTTCCTGTGCAGCAGAGTTGAAAATCCTGGTGAGAGCAGTCACAGCTGAGCATTGTGGGACACCTCCAGGAGGCCAAGAATGTTGACTTTCATAGCGCTATTCTAAAGTTGACTATGCAATGTCGAATGTCCTTGTGAAAAGCAGGAGTACTGAAATTGACTTTAACAGCCCTTAAAGTTAATGGAATGGACTTGGTGGTATGGACTCATTGTAGAAAAATTGACCTAATGCAGTTAAGTTCACCTAAATTCCTAGTGTAGACTAGCCCTGAGTGCTTCAGTTGCAAAAGTGTTGGTAGGCTCTTTTTGTCTTTTTATCCAGTATGACTCCTCTCTCCATGTCTGGCCACTTTGGAGTTAGATTCTTTTCCAAAGCTGGAACAGTAGGTCCATGTTGTCTTCCAATCTGGAGCTGTGTTGGACTCCAGTAGCTATTATTGATGTTGTTTTATAACTCAGAAGAATAAGGAATGGATCTTCCTGCTGTAGGTTTTTCTTGGCGGTCTGTATTGCTCTCTCAGCTTCTCCTTTTGCTTATGGGTAATGAGATCTGTTAGAAATATGATCAAAATTGTATTTTGTTCAAAATTACAAATTTTGCCATAGTGAATTGCAGTCCATTGTCCAGTTGTTCTGGAATACTAATGTGAGCAAAAGTGCTCTTCAATATCTCAGTAGCACATATATTATATCTTTCAAATTCTTTTGTTTCTATGTAGCTGGAAAAATAGTCCAATATGATCATGTAGTGATGTCCTCTGAATTTGCATAAATCTGCAACTAGTCTTTTCCAAAGTCTCTCTGGTGCTGGTGTTTGTACACTGTCTGGATCAGCATTATCTCTCAAATGGATTTGCTTTGAATGTCCTTTCAAAAGTTCAGTATCCTCAAATCCTCCATCAGCTTTCTGAGTAGCCCCACCATGGCTGTGAAGGTTGTTGGTCTTTGATCACATGAACACTGAGCATGTTTTATCTTTGTAACTAGTTTCTGTGCTGAACTGGGCTGGGCAGTTCAGAATACTTCCAGGGCTAGTCACAGCTCTGTCAGGAGACTTCATCTCTGGGAGGAATAACAGGCAATTATACTTCCCTTCTGAGATTGGGACATCTGCTCCTGAGTCCATTTTAAATTCAGTACTCTCCAGGGAGGCTGTGATCACTCATGATAAATACCAGAAACAACAAGTCTTGTCTATAATATGAGTCAACACCCTGGCTGCTTTAGTGAGGCAAACAATCACAAAACATCCATATTTTGTGCTTTTATTACACCTCGTGCCTTTGGACGGCCATGCATCATCTCTTGGGATATGAATTATTCCAGATATGACTTGTAGCACTTTTGTTACATTTGTTAACCATTCAAATATCAAAACAATCTGAACTGGTCTTGAAAAAAAAAGAAAGACACGATTAAGTCTGTTTTTCATTGTAGTTACTGTGAAATATTTTTATCTGTTAACCCAGTGAATAGCCTGTCCCTGATTTTTTCGTTTTTGTTTCATTTCAAAATCAGCCAATGCATGAAGAGCTCTCATGAAACATTCAACATTTCTCCCCTCGTCCCTGAATTCTTTGGTGAAAACATGGTCTTTCATAAATCTCATTACTCGGAGGTATAAAGTATACATCAGACATAGCCAGAACTCTTTCACGAGCATCTTCAGGAAAGTCAAAGGATTTAAATATATGCGTTGCCTGCTTCCCTATAACATAAATTAAAGAGCATACCTGTATATCATCAGTTTCCTTATGGAGTTTCGCAGCAATTCCAAATCTTGTAAAATTCTGCTTCCAGTCTGTCCATTGTGAAAGTTTGTCAAAGCTGCAATTCTTTGGGGGCACTGAGTGGCTTGCTGATGAGATCCTGCAACCTTTGTTTCCCCCCATCCTCAACCCACCTTTCCCCCAATTTACAGCCCTTTTTCAGTTTTCCTCCTGTGTTTCTTCTGACTAACCTGGTGCAGCCCACCATGTGCAAGGTGTACATGACATGAAGTGAATTAGTACAAGGCTTCCATATAAAAAATGAATTGGCTTCCTTCCTAGAGAGATATACACAAGATGTGCTTACCATAAAATCCTTTACTGTTCTGCCAGGAATGGCTGAGATTGGTTTAAATAAGGTATGATATAGTTCCATCTAGTGGCTGAACAGTATACTATAGCTTAGCATGCCATTCCACAATGACTCCCTATGATAAAAAGAGGTTGGTCTTGGTCTTATATAACTTAGTAACTTGGAACACTTCAGGAGCTAAGATCATCTCAGCTAAGTTTGTCTGGCTTATCCACCTGGGAAAGTGAGATGAAATGGAGAGGCAAAAACTATCACTGACTTTGCAGATTTCTAGCGTGGTGACCTGAGAGCAGGATGTAGAAATAGCCTTGGCTAGGTTGGCCCTTCACTAGCGGTGTCTCACCCATCTGTTCATAAATCAGACTAACACAAGTCTTTACCAGTGACTGATAGGGACATAGCAGCAAGAAACCCTGAGTTTTGGAACTAGACTTTCCTGTTCTTCTACAAGGCTGCGTACAGAGTAGGCAACAGTTCTTACGACATATAGCAAGCAAGAGAAGAGTAACTCTTTCAAAGGGATGAAACAGATTTGGACAGGTGACCAGCAGGACCATTCAAATGGATGTCCAAAGCCCTTGAAGGGCAGAACTCTTGAGACATCTGGTGTATCAGTTTGGTTAGATGGAAAAAAAAAAAAGAGCGGGGGAGTTAAATTAGAAACTTTCAGAATGGCAAACGGAGATGTCAACAATTAAATGAGCTACTTTCACAGGCCACATGCAGGAAACATTTCAATATCTGACCCAAAGGTCTCTTGGGGCACAGCAGGTCTAACCCATTGAGGATTAATGTATCTTAAAAAATGGCCTCTTTAAGGAAGGAGAATGTAAGTTTGGAACTGTAAGACTGGTAGCAAAAACTCATTAGAATGGTGAGGTATGAGACAGCTGAAACCCAAACTCGGAGAGCTTTCATCCCCCTCTTCAGCTTAACACATACACACAGATGTTTTACACTTTGGAAATCTGCTAGCATGAATTTATGAATTCCAGTGTATATTTGTGAATGCCATGTGTTTATCCCCTTACTGATGCCTTGTATGCTTACATTATTTCTCCTGTGGTTAAGGGGAGAGAAGTGTCTGGTAGGTCCACCCCTAAAAGGAACATACATTAATGATCATCAGCAATTGGATAACCTTGCCTTGTCAGGACAATGGAGACTACCAGAAGGGGTTGTTGAAGGCGATAGTCCACAGAGAATGGGGGGAAGGGGGGAAATGGGAAGGACAGGATAAGTCAAGGTGTTAAAGCTGCTGTTAAAATAAAGGGAGATACTTTCTAGAAAGAGAACTCCCCTCCTCCCCAAACAGAAGACTAGGCAGGAGAATTCTGGACTTCCTGAAAGACACTGACTCAGACCCAAGGAGCTCTCCAGGAGGAAAAGGAAACTGAGGCAGTGTCTTATAAGAAGGTATGTGTTTTTACTTAATGTATCTCTTGTGTTTTGTCTAGGAAGATGTAATACTTTCACAAGGCAAAGAAATTAAATAGTGCTTTAATGTAGCCGAGAAAGGCATAACAAAAACAATGGCTGGAAGCTAAGAACTGACCAAGTCAAATAATAAAAACCAACAATGATCCTGGTAGCACCTCAGAGACTAACAAAAATATAGTTCAAATTAGAAATTAGGTACAATTTTTGAGAGAGAGAGAGAGAGAGAGAGAGAGAGATTAACCACTGGAACAAACTGCAAGAGAAGTGGTGGATTCTCCATCTCTTGATATCTTCAAATTAAGGTCAGATGCCTTTCTGGAAGATATACTTTAATCAGACAAGCTATTGGATTCAAAATAAAAGGTAAATGGGTGAAGTTTAATGACCTGTCATATACAGATGATGATGAAATGGCCCCTTATTACCTTATACTCTACAAAAATTCATTTGCAAAGTCCTTGAAGGGTGGAGCTCTGGAGAGGGCATGATTATACTACTGGGGAGACTTGCTGGGTCATCATTGATCTTTGAGACCTAGTGCAGCTGGACTGTAGATCACACATCCCAAGAAGGGGTCCCAGCCTTTCTGACTGTATTTCAGAAATATGACTGAAGGGTCATCCAAAGTTCTAACAGCAGTGTGGTGAGAAACAATTCAAGGTAGCATTCTGTGGGCATACACACAAATCTGAAGAGGTCATCTAGGACCCACAATCACTTGCAAAACTTGGGACTGAGAGCTTGTAGCTACTTGCCCATGTATTTGCAACCTTGAAGTCAAAACCTTCCTCTTCAGCTTCAAAAAGTCTTGTGGGCAGAAGTGCCAACTCCTTCATTCTTTTGTGCACCAGATAGGCCTAGATTCCACCACCAGCCAATTTTGGTCCATAGATTTTTAATCCTACATTTTTACATCCTACATGTAATCCTTGTTTTTCAGGCATGATCTTAATACAGTCCTTGAATAATATCATTTGGCCTTTTTTGTTTGGACTAATTCAGTCTATTTCCCTTTTGCACCTTTTCTCATCAACATTTACTGTTACAGCTTAACTGTGACAGTTTATAAAAGTTTATTCACTTTTTGCAGTTGTGCCCACACACAGGGTAAATTCATAGGCCAAATTATCACAACAGATCCCTGAAGGTCTCCCTCCAAAAGTCTTCCTGTTCAGGGGTGCACAGCCTGTGTAGGAACCCTGGGATGCTCTGAGAGATTCTTCAGGCACTGGAACCTAGAACAATCAGGGAACAATCACCATATGATGCTTAGTCATGACCTTTTCTTACTGAGTCTTCCCTGTTCTTTGTATCTTTTCTTGATGTTATTCAATAATCCTCTTCAGAAACTTCCTCGTGAAATGAGGTTTTCCGCCGTCTAAAGAAAAGCCGCGTTCTTTCGATTTAATTTCGAAAGAACGCAGCTGTAGTCTAGACGCAGGTGAAGTTTTTTCGAAAAAAGGCGACTGTTTTCGAACAAACCCTTGAGTCTGGACACAGCCTGAGTTATTAATAGTGATTTTTAAATAAGTCTTGAAACAATGTGAAGACTGGCCGAAAGCCAATGTGGAGACAATATTTTAAAAGGGTAAATGGAATGACCTAGCTAATTATACACTTGTCCATCTGACATCAGTCTCAGATAAGATAACAGTGCAGTTCATACCATGCTCAATTAATAAAGAATTAAAGGAAAGTAATAAAATTAATGCCTATCAACAAAGGTTTATGAAAAATAAGATCCCATCAAAGTATTTTTATTTTTAATGAGATGATGTTTGGTTGAGAAAGGTAACAGAGTTGATATAGGAGACTCCTGTAAGATATTTGGCCCAGTATGGCAGAATTTGATTAAAAATTAGAATGATACACAAGTGACATGGACACATTAAGTGAATTAGAAACTGGCAAATAAGTCTCAAAACGTAACTGAACAGGAAGTCATCGCGGAATGGGTGTGCTTCTAGAAGAGTCTTCCCAGGATCAGTTCTGGACCCTATGCTGTGGAACACATTGCCAATGACTCGGAAGAAAATAAAATCATCACTGATGAAGTTTGCAGATGACAAAAATTGGGGGAGGTGGTAAAAAAAATAAAGGGGGCAGGTCACTGATGCAGAGTCATCTGAATTTTTTGGTAAGCTATGTGCAAACAGTATCTGTTTTATAACAGCTATATGTAAACATTTAGGAACAAAGACCTTAGGCTATGGATGAACCTCTGGCTTGGGGAGGCTTGTCCCCTCCCAACCTGTTTCTTTCACCTGAGACCCCGCCTCTTCCATGCCACAGGAGTCCATCCTCCACTATAGACTAACTGAAGTGTAGGAGCATAAGCTTTCGTGGGCAAAGACCCACTTCGTCAGATGCATGTAGTGGAAATTTCCAGAGGCAGGAATAAATATGCAGGCCAGGATCAGGCTGGAGATGGCCAGGTGGATCCAATCAAGGAGGATGAGGCCCACTTCTAGCAGCTGATCTGGAGGTGTGAATTCCAAGAGAGCAGAAGCTGCTTTTGTAGTTAGCGAGCCATTCACAGTCTTTGTTTAAGTTTGACACAATCAACTCTGGATTAAACAAAGACTGTGAATGGCTTGCTAACTACAAAAGCAGCTTCTGCTCTCTTGGAATTCACACCTCCAGATCAGCTGCTAGAAGTGGGCCTCATCCTCCTTGATTGGATCCACCTGGTCATCTCCAGCCTGATCCTGGCCTGCATATTTATTCCTGCCTCTGGAAATTTCCACTACATGCATCTGACGAAGTGGGTCTTTGCCCACGAAAGCTTATGCTCCTACACTTCAGTTAGTCTATAAGGTGCCACAGGACTCCTCGTCGCTTTTGCAGATTCAGACTAACACGGCTACCCCTCTGATACTTGACATCCTCCACTATGGCTGTTGGTTCCTGCCCAGACCTTCCATTTCCGCACAGCGGGGGCTGCTAACCACTGCCAAGTTAGTGCCCCCAGCCAACGCCTGGCTCCGGAGTGCTGAGTGGCTGGACAGCACAGCCCCAGCCTCCCTCAGTGCTGGGCAGCTGGGGAAGTGTGGTCTCGGGGCACACTGCAGCCCCCAGCCTCTGATACAGTAAGAGCAGGAACCAAGGGCCCTAGATGTAGAAGATGAGCAGAGACATGTTAGGCTGTTGTAGGCACATGGAAAACTCTGCCTTCACAATACCCGCCACTCAGGACTCAGGCCATATTTATGGGATGAGGACACTATCTTGGGAAGCAGTGACTAAAAAGATTTGGGGTCATGCCAGATAATCAGCTGAACATGAGCTCCCAGTATAATGCTGTGGCCAAAAAGCTAATGTAATCCTTGGACGCACAAACAGGAATCTTGAGTAAATGTTGGACTGTTTTGACTTCTCTCTCAGGCATTACTTCTGAAATACTGTGTCCAGTGCTGGTGACCACAGCTCAAGAAGGATGTTGATAACTTGAAGAATGTTCAGAACACAGCCAGAAGAATGATTAAATAATTACATAATATACCTTATCCTGATAGACTTTCAGAGTTAAATCTACTGAACTTATCAAAGAGAAGGCAAGGAAGTGACTTGATTACAGTCTATGAATAAATTGGGAACAAATATTTGATAAGATTTCAGTCTAGCTGACGAAGGTATAACAAGATCGAATTGTTGGACATTGAAACTAGACAAATTCTGACTGTAAATAAAGTGTACATTTTTAATAGTGAAGGTAATTAGTGGAACAGGTTACTAAGGTTTCATAGTGGATTCTCCATCACTTGCAATTTGTAAATCAATATTGGATTTTTTCTAAAATATATGCTCTAAAAATCATTTTGGGGAAATTATATGGCCTGTTTTTACAGGAGGTTGGAGTATGGTTGCAGTGGTTAGAATCTCTAATCTGGGAATGACAAATGACTTTGGGAAGTGATCATTACTTGATAGATCCACATATTTATATCCCACATGTAAGGGATATCATGCAGTCTTGGGGTTACTATTATCTACCATCATAACTGATGTTCAGTTGCTTTGTGTCATTGCCTAGTTGGAGGGTGAGGACAGAAAACACCTTCAGATTTCTTGAGCAAAGCCAAGCTACTTAAGCACCACCACTTGCTAATTTAGATAAACTGGCTCTACATAGTTTTCAATTTTACTAAAGCCCTAAAAATTTATGCATCTTGTGAGATTTTACCACAGAATGCTGCACTACATCTTTTTTTTTTTCCAAATAATGAGCTCATTTTCTGAACAAACACCTACTGACATACATTTGTTACCAACCACAAGAGATGCTACTGAAACATCACCCTTAGTTTAGAGGAGGCATCTGCATTACTTCAAATTCCCCCCCTCATTCCTCCAAATCCTAACCCTGTTCAGTAAAGATTCTAAGACACTTAAAGGAAAAGAAACACATTGTATTTGATTTACAATTAACAGGATTTACAAATAATGACAAAAGCAACAGATTAGCAATGAAAACATGATGGGTGTCTCTGTTCATCAAGGAGTAGCAGGCACAGTGTTTTTGATGCAGCATTCTTATGTACCACAGTCCTAAAAAAATGGAAAATAACTTCCGTCCCAGCCATGCTGAGCAATGTCTACGCATGGATGCAAAAAAATCTAGTTTTGTTCTTTTTTTTTTTTTTTTAAATAAAAGAACTGAAATGGGATGGGAGAGTGACCCTGCAATGAGGCCTTTGACTTTTAGGGGAAGGCAATTCATGAATCTGAGGATATTTTCAAAAAGTATAAAAATCAACAAAAGTTTAAATTCACTGTAGGACAGACAACAGGGAAGAAGAGATGGCAGCAGAAACTACAGCATCTTGCCAAGAATTAGCAGAGTTCAAGTGCTCAGCAGGCAAAAAAAAGCAATAATGAAAGGGAATTAGTGCACATGGCAGCACTACATTAAAATGCTACTTTAACTGCCAAAAAACTCTGAGACAAGAATGAAACAAAGTTCTCTCATGTGCAATACAGCAATTGAAGAAAACGTACCTAGCTTTTTAAATTGGATAGAACTTATTTATATTGTAAACACACTTCTTGACAAGTATTTTTAATTTTCACTGCTATTGGTTATGATGTATATTCGATCATATGCAGCATTCCAAGGCTTGATTGTGAGTGGTATTTAGCTATATGGATATAAGATTTTTCTATTATCATTATTCATTACTAGTATTTTACATCACAAGTACAATAAAAAAAAGTGGTAGTTCCTCTAGGATAGTTCCAAGTTTCAAATTAAAAAAATCCGAACTATTCTGATACAAGATATTTTACATAACAATCATGTTAAACAGCACACTCTTGGCAAGCAACTAATTACAGGCATTCTGCTGGTCATGTTTTTCACACACAAAAAAAGTCATTCAACAGCACATAAATATTTTTCTGACCTGCTTCTCTTTACAAAACCGTTCATCAGATTCACAGAATTAATACAAGTAAGGCACATTAGCATATATTGTAAAACTCACAATAAAAACAAAAGGTTGCAAAGTTTTAAGGGCTAATTTCCCTTGCAGTGATTTATGAATCAAATTGGAATTTACCATCAGAACCTTTCTATAGAGGAGACATAACTATATTACTCCCATAACAATCAACTGTGATGGGTATAATACCATGCATTACCATAGATAGGTGTGGTAAATTTAGAGAAATAGTATTGTATGGAATCAAAACCCATCCCAAGATCTTAAAGAAAAATCATAGCAGATATGTCATTTACTATATTTGTTGTGAGCATAATGTAGCTACTGATTTCAGAGCTAGTAGGAAATTAATTTCCAGTTATCAACATAAGAGGGGATATTGCATCTGTTTCTTCAAATATGCTACCATTTTCCCAAGTACAAATATTGCTTAAAATATAAAGGATGCTATAGTATTTAATTTACTTGCATAATGATTCTAAAAATGCTGATGTTTCAGATTGTACTATTTGATTAAATGAACTATAATTCTTCCCCAATGACTCTTCCCCCTCACAAATGATTCATTTACACACAACACAGATTTTAATTAGAAGTATAATTTACAGTAAAAATTCTTTACATTACAGCTCTGCTATCAAAAACATGAAATCTTTCATTTAAAGTTGTAATTATACATTAAAAAATAGAACACTATTTCCTTAACAGGAAGAATGAATTTAAACATCTTCAGATCAGATTTCTTTATTGTGGCTTTTTAATCAAAGGTCAGTCACTTTATTCTCTAATGCAGCTGCTATCTGCTGTAAACGGAAGGCAAGCTGCATTTTTTGTGCTGCTGGGTCCTCTTCAAGTGCATTTATGATCTGGAAAATATAAAAACAAAATGCTCAAAAAGCATCAGCACCAAGATTACTGCATCAAGTGTTTAACACTACTTTGGTTTTCAGAATGAATGCAAATACTAATTAATTTTCCTTCATTGTGCCCTTCTGCTCCATTCTTGCAGTGGAGATTCTCGGTCCCTGGACCCTTATTCTATATAGATTTTTATAATATCTCCTGTCACTGTGGTATCCGAGTGATTTAAAAAGTAAAAATTACTGTAAAATTTTAAAATACTACATATAAAAATGGAGTGTGTATTTAATAATTATTATTTATTCTAATAATTTTTGCTGTTCCTCTCCTTCAAGACTTGCCAAGTAAGTCCCTTACAAATACTAAACAAGCTCCGCCCCAGTGAGTCCCTTACAAATACTAATCAAGCTCCGCCTGCGTTCCAGTCTATTGACCTTGGGATGGCCACAGCCAGCCACCATAAATTAGAGAAACTCCAAGGTTGCTCTGAATTTAAAAAAAAAAATACAGAACTAGCTCCAAAGTCAGGGAGCTGTAGACAGCTCTTTTATGGCTTTTTCTGGATATAGCTGAGAATTTTGTTCAATGTTTTATAGTCTAACTAGCATGTCTAAGGAGCAGCACATGGTATTCTGCACAGCATTAGGTTATAGAGTACCTGCCAAAGTACATCCCAAAGAGATAATTTACTGAAGTTTGAGATGGAAGAGGCCAATTAGATCATTTAGTTCTATTCCACTTGGTGAGAGAGGGCTATTCCTAAAGCACATTTCTTAGGGCTTTCAATGTCAAATTTACAATGTCTGAAACAAACAAAGCCATCCACATTCTTCTGGAAACTACCTCAAAATCTAACAGAGGAGTAATGATATGTAGCAAAAATGTTTTGTTTAAAAAAAATTACCTTCTGAACACAAGTTATAAGTTATAATAAACAAAAACCAGAAAGGACCTTGTTTAAATGCCAGTTTATATTAGAAGTACAAGAACTTCAAAAATCCAGTGTCCTTGTCACTACTTAGGCTTTTTCTTTACATTTTGTGCTTCTTTCAACTTAAACAATGAAAAATCAATGAAGTCAATATCATTTATTAATAGTTTCTCTTTCAGGGGTGCAGTGTTTCTTGGAGTGTTTAAATTGCAAAGACTGCAAGGAGACTTGTTTAAAAAAACAATTTTTTAAAAAACATCTTAAACAATTTGGTTTTTGTGTGGAAACATTTCTGAGACTTAGATTTTATAAACACCCTTATAAAATTAAATACAGCCAAGTGTAAGTGGACGTCTTTCCTTTAAATTAATCTCTTTTCATCCAATTTTAGCTCTGTGTGTCCTGGCTAAATAATTATTGAATCTCTGGTGAACATACTCTTCATATACTTATGGGCAATTATAATGTACCCACTTAGTTAATGTAACATACTTGCAGAGATCAACAGTGCATTGCAATCTGGGAATAGTAGTTTCAGTGTAAAGCAGGGCTAGGGAAGACATGGCCCGAGGCTTAATTTGACCTGGTTTACAGCAAGTCTCCACGTCATAGGCCAAAAGCTCATGCCAAAAGCATCATTCCCCAATGGGGTTGGAGCATGAGCACCAGCTCACTTCACTGCAGGGAGAAGTCCCTAGCTTTGGGGGCCTCTGCTGCTCACTTGGGAATAGGTGAGTAGTGAGGGTGTTTTTTTGCTTGTGTGGCTCCTGATTGATTTTTCTATAGTTCAGTGATCCTCTGGTGTAAAGGAGAAGGGAAGTCACAAAATGCTGGCATATATTCAAATTTTTCATGGAATTTAAATTTGTTTCATTTTATGCCAACTTCCTGTAGGCTGATTTTCACCATGGCTCTCTGGTAGGATACCCTTGGAATCATAAAAGTGCTGCTTCTACGCCATTCAACCCCCAGAAGAAATCCTCAGATCTGCTGTTTTACACTAAATACATGGAAGATGTTTAACGTTTTTGCTGACTTTCAATTGAGGAAAGTTAGTAACCTCACTAAAAACATTTGGACCTAATCTGCAGCTGCAGTCCATGCATGAGTGGAGACGGCAATTCAAGAGTAGAGATATGAGGGCAAGAAACAAACATGGGTGTTTTTTATACTTCTTAAACCCAGGCTTTCTGTATTTGAAGCCAGTCCACTCATGTAACATGAAAGGTTGCTCTAAACTGGAAGGGTTACCAGTGATGGGCATAGCCATGAGCTGACCATATTGTCCTTGATAGTACAACAGTCACATCGCAGAGGCTGGCATAAAGACTGATTCTATACCACCCTCTCATGCCTGGGTATGCCAATTTTAAAGCTGCTTTAGGCTGGTGGTGCTGTGTAAAGAAGCCACAGTGCAGATGAGGATGAGGCCAGTTGCTTTTAATGCTAAGCATTAGTAAAATCCCAAACTGCAGTGTGGGGAAAATGGACTAGAGAGATCACATATGCCTAGTTCCTTTCAGATTCAGCATCTGTTCTTACTGGCTTTGATTTAATTCCAAGAGTTTTCTAGAGACATTCATCCCCATGGAAACCCTTAAATGGAAGTTTCTTTCTCATTGTTTGTTCTCAGAGTAAAACTTCAGAGACCTATAGGCCATCTACATCTCAGTGTGTTCTTTTCTCCTCCATCAGGCTTCTAGGATCCAAATCAAATTTTGGATAGAATCCATGAGCATGCTTTTCAATCAGCCCACAGTCAAGAGCTATTCTGCCCAAGTTTACGTTGGTCAGGCACTTTGTTTGCAATAACAAAACAGAGATTGTAGCAAGCATGTAAGTTACAAGTAGAATTTAACTAATAAAAAAAAGGCACTCTTCCATCTTTACAGGCAAAACAAGTTTAATGGGCCATTCCTAATATAAAGTGCTAGGGTTTGCCACTCTGTATCTTCTACAATTGCTCTTTTCCTGTTGGCACGGTTAGTCTGCAAGTTGGATGTGAAGAGAATTAAAGAGTAAATGACGCCATCAGTTTAAAATACATTATTTTAATTTAGTTTTAGATCTGGTCAAGCTATCGTTAGTATAGGGAAGAAAAGTATTTGATAATCAAAGCATTCATTTACAACAGGGGCGGGGAACCTAAGGCCTACGGGCTTGCCTGGATCCGGCCTCTGAGGCACAGGGCTCCCTCCCAGCATTGGGGAGCCTGCGCTGGCACTCCAGCCACTTTGTGGGACTAGAGCACACAGAATATACTAGCCTGGGCCCCCTAGACTCTGGGGTAGGAGGGGAATGTGGGGAAGTGTCTTCCTTCTTCTCAGTCAGGGGGTACATCAGTAAGTTGTTGTTTTTCCCTCACTTGTTTGAGGCCCCTGACTGATTTTTTTGTGTGGGTCAGTGGCCCTCAACAAAAAAAGTTCCCAATACCTGATTAATAACAATTGACTTTTGACCACTGAAGCTGCCATGTCAATGCAACTCAAAAGGAATGTTGTGGGGTCATTGTTCAACACTGCTCTGGCCTGGTTATCTGAGAGTACGTCTGCACTGCAATTGAAAACGTGCTCAGCCCATGCCAGTAGACGTTCAGGCTTTGGACGGTGCCAAGAGATGGGAGGGTGGTCCTAGAACTCAGGCTGCAATCCAAGCCCCAAAGAGCTATACCAGGGGTGACAACCTATGGTTCACAAGCCAAATATGGCTTACTAGGGAACCAGATATGGCTTTTCTGGAACCCCAACTCAGCTCCTCCAACAGCAGGGAGCCAGTTCTGGTGCTACAGCCTTACAACCCCCTACAAGATTGGAATCAGAGCTTGCTTCTGGCAGGGCAAGAGGGGTGAGAAAGCCCCTAACCACCTCATTAGATCTGGTGTGCAGAGAACAGACTCCATCATTTTTAGCTCTGTGTGCTGCCCTTTTTCTTCTCCTGGGATACACTTCCTGGAGGCTTCCCTGTGAAGCCCTCCTGGAGGCTTCCTTCTGGAGAGTGGGATGCCGTGTTACACAGCGCCTGTGATGCGGCGCAAAAACATGTAAGTGCTTCCCATCCTCCCCAGATCCTGCACTCCTATCCCCTCACTCACATGCTCCTCTCCCCGGACAGACACCCTGCCCCTAGCCCACTCTTGTCCCTGCTCCCTGGCCAGACAGCCTGCCCCCAGCCTTCTCCTGCCCCTTGGCGAGTCAACCTGATCCCAGCCCACTCCTTCCCCCTGCAGACAACCTGCCCCATGCCTGCTCCTGCCTCCTGTCCTCTGGCCAGACACCCTACTCCCAACCTACTCCTGCATTCTACTTTCAACTCAGACCCTGCATCCCCATCCCTATCCCACTCACTGGCAGTCCTACCCGGCACACTGAACCTCTCTTTTTAGCCCCACCCCAGAGCCTAGGGGACCCACAAAATCCACTAACCCTGGAACCCCAGAAGAGTAAATCTGGCTGAGGCCTTGAACCTCAGTCCTTCCTGCCTCTTCCCCCCACCATGGGGCTGGAGCACCAGAAGAGTGAGGCATTACAGTTGAGGGCCACAACAGTGAGGGCTGGGGTTTTTTTGGAGTAGCTTCTTTGCTTCTCACTTGTGTGGTCCTCAACTGATTTTTCTGTGGGTCAGTGGCCCCCGACCCAAAAAAGGTTCCCCAGTCCTGCCATAGATAAAGAAAACATGGAAACCTGTGTCTTGGGCATAATATTTTACTTTATTTAAAAATGAAGCCTGGCCAACAATCCCCCAATTGAGGACCAGCCCCTATCTGGCCAAAGTGTCATAACACTCCTGCACCCCCTCCACACCATCCTTGAGCCCATCAGACACCTGAGCCCCTCATATCCTACATCCCCAAACTCCTGCACCCCACATCCTCAGCCCCCTGCCATAACACTCCTGCACTCCCTCCATACCCCACCTTTGAACCCATCATACATCTGAATCTCTTGCCTTGAGCCCCTCATACCCCATATGGCAGCTCCCTGCCATAAGACTGACAGAAGACAGCCTGAATGCATGCATGAAGCTGGATTGGACCAGTCATGATGTAAACTTCAAGGAAATGTGCAAAAAGATGCAGCAGCAGAAGTCCCATTAAATAAAGTCTGTGAGTACAAATAATATAATGCTATTATTAATCATTATGTCAATTATCAATAATATTATGTTGTATATTTTCATTCATACAAGTAGGCATTCTTATACGGCTCTTTGTTGACCATTTGTTCTGAATTTTGATGTAGTTTGGCTCTTTGGTTTGAAAAGGTTGCCGACCCTGGTCTACACCATAGTTAAAAAGCCCCTTGACCTGAAGCAGCTGGCATGGACCAGCTACGAGCATCTAATTGCAGTGGTTTAAACACACCCTGACGGTTCTCAAACGATTTGGCTTACACGGATGTGTAGCCATTATGACGAATCATGCACAACACATTAAATATTTATATTATTCAAATAAGGAACTTACTTCATCGTAGTATTTGTTAGTATACTGGTAGAGCTGGTGTAGAGCCACAAGGGTGTTTAAAGAATCTGTGTGTGCCTAATAATTTAAAAGAAAAAAAATGTCAAAATACAGTCTTGACTAATTAACGGTAAGAACCAAACACACACATAAATACCAGGTACAGTATAATTCTTTTTCCAGGCTCAAGCTTTGAATCTTAAAAAAAATTAGATAGGTGGCTGGGTTGGATTGGAAGAGGGAGATAGGATTAGAAATTTTGTTTGATGATTTTCAGCACCTCATCCCCACTAAGGCTGATGCTGGTGTTGGGGCTGTGCACCACTGTTCCCATTGAGCTGTGGCTGCAGCTTCACAGGTGATTAATCAGCCCCACCCAGTCAGTCAGCTCTGTGCAGGGAGCCCTGAGCCTCTGACTAGGCACCCTGGAACCCTGCTGTGCGTGCCTTCCCCACTCCAATGGCTTTGGTGAGGGCTGGGACTGTCCCTCCCCATCTCCCATAGCTTCAGCTTAGGCTCTGTGCCCCCACCTTCATCTCCTGTTGCTGGAGGTACATGCCCATCCCTACTTTGGCTGGGGCCAGAGCCACTTCTGTGTGCCCCTGCCCTGCAATTTCAGCAGGGTCCGGAGCCTCTGGCAGTATGTCCGTTGTCCCCATAGGGATTCAGATGTCACGCTTTCCTCTCCACCCCAACGGCTCTTCCTCTCGTCCCTGTTATTTTTAGTAAAAGTCACAGGCAGGTCAGGGCTCCCGGGTACTTTTGTTCACTGCCCATGAGCTGTTTGGGTATGTCTACACTACCACCCTAGTTCGAACTAGGGTGGTAATGTAGGCAACCGGAGTTGCAAATGAAGCCCGGGATTTGAATTTCCTGGGCTTCATTTACATAAAGCTGGGCACCGCCATTTTTAAATGTCCACTAGTGCGGATTCTGTGCCTAGTCCGTGCCGTGTGTAGCTGCGCGGCACGGACTAGGTAGTTCGGACTAGGCTTCACCTGACTAGGCACAGAATCTGCACTAGCGGACATTTAAAAATGGCGGCGCCCAGCTTTATGCAAATGAAGCCCGGGAAATTCAAATCCTGGGCTTCATTTGCAACTCCGGTTGCCTACATTACCACCCTAGTTCGAACTAGGGTGGTAGTGTAGACATACCCTTTGTGATTTTCACTAAAAGTAACCATAACAAAATCTCAGCCGTAGCAATGAGTTACTCCACATGAATGGAACAAACAACATAAGCCTCTCTTGCCTTGCAAGAAACCCCTACACATTCAAATGTCAGTTCATTTCTGGTATCTTTCAATTTTGCGTGGCATTGCCCTATGAACACGTAGTCACTGTGCTAGCCATCAATCTGTCCCAAGTGATAAACTAAACCAATCAGCAGAAAATGTAGAGTGACAAACTATTCAACAGCACTGACATTTTCCCACAATAAGCAGGAAAAACCTCTGTGAAGTTAAAATGTGTTTGAGGCGGTTACTACTGGTGGTATTACAATGTTCTTATTAACCAATGTTTCAACAGCCACACCAAGCACAGTATTTTCTTTCTAAACAGGAGTGTGTCATCAGATGTTAGTGCACATTACAAACCCATGCAGAGACGACACTGACAACTAATATTTTTAGCAGATTGCTTCACACTTACCCTGGAAATCTCTGCTAAATGAGTATTCATGTCCTGGTCACTCACTTGCACCATCTGACGAATACCTTTGTAGTAACTGCAATGAATTGACAAATTTCAATTTGGTACAATAGGGAAGTAGAGGGAGGCATGGCATGCAGGCCCACACTTTGAATTCTAACTGGAGCTGGAAATTTGCCGTGTTGCCCCTCCATCATTTTGAGGTGCTGCAAACCTGTGCACCTGCTTGGCGCCTACATCTTTGCAGTGCTTCCAGTGCCCATGGTCACCAGGCAATCCCAACCAATGGACAGAAGTGGAGCAGCAGGCAGTGGGAACCCCCATTCCCCAACAGGGTAAAGGGACTGGATCCAAGCTTTAGATATTTGCTGGGGAAGAGAAGTCACAGATGGAAGACAGGTTTTGTGAAGGGGAGCCGACAGACCACCTGGGCCTCTGGGTGGAAGTGAAGGGAAGAGAGTAGATATGTTAGTGGGGGGGGGGATGCTTACCCGATTACCAGTTAACCTGTGGCGTGGTGGGCCTAGCTGGAGCAGCCCCCTGCTTATGGGATTGTAGGCCCATCCTGGCCTGAGCAACTCCCACCAGTCGTGAGCCTGGTCTGTCTGGAACAGCCCATGGCACACTGGCTAGGGGCTGCAGGAGGGCGGGGCTCCAGCCTGGCTAGGTCCATTACGATGAGGGCTACACTAGCCCAGTCAGGTCTGCTGTACCTCCGGAAGGGGGCTGCTCTAGCCCGACCAGAGCCACCCTCCCCCACCTGCTACTTAAGGAATCTTATACCTTGAAATTTGTGAAGACCTAAGTTTAAACTTTTTACCACGACTAATGCTATTTTTATTCATATAGATGTCACCTTTTTGAAACTAAGTAAATGTATGAGCTATGATCTGCCCCCATTTATTTTCTGATGGAAATCTGAACAATTGAACAATTTGACAGATTGCATAGGCAAAATGAAAGGCCCTGGGAAAGTACACATTTTGGCTCCCTTTTTTTAGATAATTTAAAGATAAGTATTACCAAAAATTTATGAACACATGCATAAGGTTACCATCATGATTGACTAACTTTTTCAAGGAGATTTTATTTATGTATTTTTTGTGTTCGACATTTAGGCCTTTTTCCTTCAACGTTAATATTTACATGGGTTATACTGTTGCCATGCTTGTACCCAGAAGCCTAAACCAAGTAACCAAGAATAAATAAAAATTGTTTCTACATACTTACTCTTCCACCATTTTCTTATAGTTAGAGATCTCTTTTGCATAAAGTAATTTGTTACTTGGAGAATCCTGAAAAATATATAATAAGCAGATTTTAATCATAAAGGAAGACTCCATCCTCCTGGTTTAGTGTTAATATACATAATACAACAGACTATACCATATTGAAGACTTCTCCATTTATACACTTAAGTATAAATTCATGCTCTTTTAATGCCCTTCTTAATTTCTTTAGGATATTATTCATTCCTAAACCATTTTCCCTCAGTCTATGGATGGAAATAGTAACATCATGAAGGGAAGACCTGAAAAAACTGGTTACAGGCAGTCCCCAACTTACGAACTGGGCTTTTCTCGCCCCGGAGCTCACGGGCGGCAGGTTGCCGCCCGTGTCCTCTGGGGCGAGAAAAGCTTCTCCCGGTGTCCCTGGTCTGCTGGGGGCGGGGGGGGGGGGGGGTCCAGCAAAGCCGCTGGACCCCCCCCAGTAGACCAGGGGGACAGGAGCGAAGCTGCCCAGGCGGCGGGGGTCCCGCCCAGGCGGCGGCTTTGCTCGGGGGCAAAGGAGCAAAGCCACACGGGCGGCGGGGTCCCTCCGCCTGTGCGGCTTTGCTCGGGTCTCCCTGGTCTGCTGGGGGGGAGGAGGGGGCGCAGCTAGTGCGCCCCCCACCAGCAGACCAGGCTTTTGTTGCCGGACGCCTCGGGTAGAGCAGCTGGGGTGCTGCCGGGTTGGTCTTGTGGGAACCTACCAGGCAGCGCCCCAGCTGTTCTGTCCCAGGCTCCAGATTCAGCAGCTGTTGAAACTGATCAGGCTGATTCCAGGAAGCTGGGGGCAGAGCAACTCTGCCTCCGGCTTCCTGTAGTCAGCCCCTGGTCAGTTTCAGTGGCAGCAGCTGAATCTGGAGCCAGTTCCGACTTACATACAAATTCAACTTAAGAACAAACCTATAGTCCCTATCTTGTACGTAACCCGGGGACTGCCTGTACTAACTTAGATTTCTCTAAAAACTTTTGGTGAATAATGATGAACAACATTTTGTGATCTTATTCACTTTGTAAATTATAAGCTACAAACTTTCACCTAACCTGTTAAATGGCCACAGTGATAAATTTATAAGTGGTTTTAAAAATAGATCTATCCAGAATCTCATATTGTCTGTCAAGAGTGAACTTAGCCATGGTGTAGAATGTAAATCACTTACTCTGCTTAATTTGTGCTCTGTTCTCGTGCAGGCATCCATGAAAGTCTGTGCAATGACTGACAAGGAAGCATCCACTACTTCATGAACGTGAACATCAAAGATAAAATGGGGGTTTTTCAATATGTTTACCCAGAATCTAAGTGGCAAACTGCAAAGGAAACAAAGAGGTAAACACACTCTCTTACACAATGAACATAATGCAGCAATAGGACTCCAGAAAACTAAAGGTATACTTTGCATTTGTATTTTTGAGTACATTTTAGCTCATTTATGCATTCAGACTCTTATATGAACAACTACTTATGGTCTGGTTTCCCTTATTAAAAATAAAAGCATGTACATTTCTTACTTTCATAGGAAGAGAGGTGGAGAATTCCCAAACTCTCCAAATGGGGAGAAAACAATTGTAGTTAGAGAACATACACATTACTTTTATGCCTTTTAATCATCAGCTTAGGTTTTGAAACTTAATACTTTAGCACAGGTCCCTTTGCCACTCACTGCTGGCAAGTGGGAGCATTACAGGAAATCTCCAGCTCTAGGTGCACTGGGGAAAGATGACAGATAAAAGATAACATGTGCAAATAGCTACCCTTTAAAGTAGGGTTCGCTCTATTTTTGCATTTTCTAGTGTTATAAGTACCTCTTTGATCCATGTAATGGTTTCAATTAAAGCCATTCTCAGAATTACAGATTCATTTTCTTTCCACTTAGATCTATATTTAGAGTGATTGCTACTGTTTCTCTTCAGTCCAATTACTATTTTGCTTGAACCTTACCTATTTGTTTTCCAGATGTGAATGGTGTCTTCATCCTTGATCTCATGTTTTTCTGCTTGCTCATCAAGAAAATCAAAAAAGTATTTCACAGCTGGTGGCACAACATGATGTGAGTTGAGTACACTATGAAAAAAGTTATCTACAAATTGCTGAAGTGTACCCTGAAAGTGTGTTAAAAAAAGAAAACGGATATTAGAACTGAGCATGTAGTACAAATGTTGTGTTAGTCTATATTTTCTCTCCATTTTATGTTCTGATCATAATCATTGAAGACCTTGGCCCAGAATGCCAAAGATGCATGATGACAGGCCATGGCCACACAATGTCCTTGTAAACAGCTACAAAATGAATGGAGTTGAGGAAAGTAATCCCATGCTCTGTTTTAAAAGGAGTATGATTTCATAACATTTCACATGGAACACATGGAGCATTTGATATTCTTTATATGCTTATGAACAGGGCTTGACAAGCAGCGGTGAGCCCTGCTCACCAGCCGCACGGTTTGGCATGCTGCACATGCGCTGATCGCGCTGCGGCGCCATGCCGGCTTAAAATCTACTCGCTCTGGGCAAGCAGTTTGACTAATTTGTCGAGCCCTGCTTATGAATATGACATAAGTGGAATACGCTTTATGCAAAACACTTCATGTGAAATATCGCTGGAAAGGTTATGATCTGCTGAATGTGTTTATCCTATTTATAATTCTGCTACTTAAACTTAGAAATATGAAGTATAAACCTGTGTTACTAATGTAAGGAGTCTCCCATCAGCATAGCTACCGCCTCTCAGGGAGGTGGGTTTAACCACGCTGAAGGGAGTGCTCTTTCCCATTGGTGTACAGCACCTTTATGCATCAATTTTGTAAGTGTAGACCTGCCCTCAGAGTGTGTTTCCCAGATCTGCATAATACTTATCTCTTTTATCAACCGAAGTTGGCTCAATAAAAGATATTACCTTTAGGGATGTAAATTCCCATTTAATTAGTTAAATGAATTAGTTTAAGTTTAACCAGTTAGCAAATTAAACAGTGTGTTTCTGTTGGGCTGGATATCGGCAGCCTCATGTGGGGCTGGAAGCAGCAGTGGGAGGGAGGGAGAGGAATAGGTGTGCTGCTGACTCCCAGCCCCAAGCTGCCACTTGCAGTCCTATGCAAGGCTGCCAATTCCCAAACCCTCCACTTGCGGTGAGCTGCAGGATGCTCCCAGGTAATCGCTTAACCAGTTACTTGTTTACATCCCTAATCACTTTTCCCTACCTTCATCTATCTAATAACTCAGCATTTAAGTCATTTGAACCATGCAATCTAATCAGCTTCCTTAAAAGAACTGCTTAATCATATATATATATATATATAGTAGCACAATGTCTGACTCTGTAATGCTGAAACGCTGGCTGTTCCCTCTGGGTGGCGCTGTTGCCTCCCGCCGTGCCGCTCGGCTGACTTCTGCGCCGCTCAGCCAGGCTTCCGCGCGGGAGCAAGCAGCACAAGCGGCTGTTTGGGGTCTGCACTCCCCATGCAGCACGAGGGTGCTGCATAGGGAACACGGGGCCCAAACGTCCGCTTGTGCTGCTTGCTACTGTGTGGCAGCCCGTCTGAGTGGTACAGAAATCAGCTGAGCACCACAGTGGGAGGCAACAGTGCCACCCAGAGGGACTAGCCAGGGGTTGGGGCCTGGACAAGCATGTGTCTCTGATGTCAGGAAAGGGTGCCGGATTCAAAAGGAGGAAAGCAAAGCAGACGCGGAGGAGACAGAAGAGTGGAGGAGGTGGAGAGTAGGCGGAGGACAGCAAGAGAGAGAGTGAGAGAGATGCAGCAGGAAAAGAAGAGAAACACAGAATGAGGGGCGGGAGGGGAGAAGAGAAAGCGAGACGCAGGAGGTGGACGAGAGCTGAGGGAGAGAGGGAGAGGCAGTAGGAGGAGAAGAGAGAAAGACAGTTTGCGTTGCTTGTTCCCGCACAGCGGCCTGACTGAGCAGCACAGAACTCAGCCGAGTACCATTGAGGGAGGCGAACGGGGGTGGGGCAGTGACGTACATGCCCAGGGGACGGGGCCTAGACGAGCGTGCATCCCCGATGAGACAGAGGAGAGCAGAGAGAGGTAGGAGAGAGAGAGAGAGGCAGAAGGCGGAGGAGAGCTGAAAGATGGGGGGCGAGGCAGTAGGAGGAGGAGAGAGAGCGAGAGCGAGAGACTGAGCGAGAGACCAACGTGGAGGAGAGATCTGAAAATCCCGTCTTATGATGGGCTAATTGGATAGTAAACCCTACCTTTACAGATAGAAGCCTTGTCAGGTAGATTTCTGTAATAGCTTTGGTTCTCTCTTTTTCTTTCATACTTCCTCTTTTCGATTTACCTTCATCGACTTCATCTACTGGCCGAACTAGATGCCAGATCTTATTTTCATCTTCCAATAATGCATGTCCTAGAAACAGCAATTGTGATAAAACCACATTAAAAATATAGTATATGTACACTGTTAAGAGGCTGAGCTCATTAATCCCACAGATACCATGAAACAGGAATGGTGAGTTACAAGGCACATGTCCAGCCCTTATCCTCAAGAGAGTATTTCAGCACTCAGGGGGGACAAGAAAAAGAAATTCAAATTCAGTCATCTTTGCAAATTACAGTAGGGGTGTAACTAGAGTTCTTCATAGTGAAAGACTGAGACTGCATCTAAGTTTAGTTCAATTAAGACACAGCAGAATAAATATACTGTGTTTTAAATGTGAAATTCTATCCAAATACTAAAAAATGTCAGTGTGTCTGACTATTCTGTTATATAAGTCAAATTGACATAGTTCAATTATTTAAAGGTGTAATCAATTTCCCTCTTAAAAAAGAGAACGGTAACTCAGTGCAACCCACTTTATTAATGCCCCATTATTTCTGAGAATTTAAATGCACAAATGTGATTCCAAATTATCCTTCCCTTAGCAGCTATAACTCAAGTTACATTGCACACATTTATTTCTATTAAGGCATAAAACCCAACAGTAATGAAAAATAATGTGTGCAATGGGGCTGAATTACAGGTTTTATGGGAAGCATAAGTTTGAATTTTGGAAGACTTTCACAGATTTAAATACTCACTTATGCATATAGGGCTAATTCACCACTGTATTATTCCAACCTTCTAGTGACTTCAGAACATATGCATACTATTACTTTAATGGAACCTTAAGAACTCACTGTGGAAAAAAAACTAGGAAATGCAGAATTAAGTTTCCCAAAAACTACTTTCACTCTAAATTTTATGGCATATTTTATGTAAGTGGAAATACAGCACAAGAAGAGAGAGTGATCCATATGTGCAATCTGGCCAAGGTAAAGTTTCTGTTGAACCCTGAACATGTATACTCTTGTGTAATATTAATTTTGCAATCACTGCTTCTTTGCAGTCATTGTCGCCATTGAATTATATTTAATTTCCCCCCATACTTACTATTTAAAGTGGGCTTAATTTGACTTTGAATTTAAGAGTTTTGGGGGGCAGGATCATAAGTTCACATGTCACTGAAGTAAATGGCGTATAACAAAGTATTTATTCCAACCTTTGCTACTGATATTGTTTTACTGGAACTATCATTTTATAGTGCAGTGTCTGTGATGTCACAATGGAACGACAAAGAAATTTAATTATTTTCTAAAGCTTAGAATTTTCAAAATATCGAATGCAGAAAAATTATTGGTTGTCTGTGTACTGTAGTATTTTTTCAGGGCTTCTTATTTGCTTCTGTAAATGATAATAGGTAGTTATAATGAAACCCATTTTTCTACCTTAACTAAGCCTGGTTAATGCATATATTTCTTTGTTTCCTCCTTAACTATAAAAGGGGCAAATTGAACTTCAGAGTAAACAGACAATCCCACTGTAGAGGTTACTTATACTAGGACTGAGCTTCAAACAGATTCCTTTAATGACATCATAATTGGTTGTTTGGTGAAATAATTAATATTTCATTGAAAATCAGGGCTCTACAGAAATGAACAGGACAAGCAGATGCCCTTTTAAAGATACAAAATTCCCACTTCATTGCTAAGATTAGCAGCATGAAAAAGGAAGAGAAATGTGTAATATGGAACAACAAAACATAGTACAGGTTGTTCCTCCCTAAACCAGGACTTTCTGGCAGCGGGGCAGGGCGGGGTGGGGGGGTCAGTTGGTTGTGCTGTGTTTCGGGGGGAGGGGAGAAGAATGGGTAGCATGGAGTTCTGGCCATGTTCTGGCCACAGCAGGCAGCTCCAGCCCCAGACAGCCAGGGAACTCTGGTCCCGGCCCTGGATGCCACTGGTGCTGGATCTCCCCAACTGCTGGGGCCAAAAGGAACTAGAGCTCTGCCTCTGGGGAGCTCCAGCCCCAGCAGCAGCCAGGGAGCTCTGGCTCCGGCTGCGAAGCTCCAGCCCCGGCTGTGGAGCTCTGACTCTAGTGCTCTGGCCCCAGCAGCAGCTAGAGAGCCCTGGGGGGACTGGGCTGGAGCCTAGCCTGGGGGCAGCAGGGCAGCACTAGCCATTAGGGGAGGGACCTCCCCAGGTCCAGCAAATCCCCTCGTTTGGGACCATAGTACTAGACTAGAATGGTCCAACCAATAGTATGGTTTATAAACGGAGGATTTTTCAGGTGATATCAGTTGTTTTTTAAGTTCTCACCAATAATAAACTAAGACGTGAATAAAGACATTATAACAAGAGGCTATAACTCTCTGAAATTTCCCCCTTTTCCTGTTTAAAACAAAGTTTCAAGGTGACTAAATACTCATGAGCATGAGGGACTTATGACACTAGACTCACTGACTTTAAGATTGGAAGGGACCATTATCATCATCTCATGGACCACCCTGACCTCCTGCACCTCGCAGACCACAGAACCTCATCCACCCACTCCTTCAATAGACCTATAACCGCTACACTAGCATGAACCACACTCATGCTGTACAGACTGGCTAGAAACAACTCTAACTTGCAACTTGCCTGATACTCTAAGCCCAAGTAGGTCATGAACAGACAGGCAGTTTTCCCTAATTTCCTAGTCCTATGCTATAGAAATAGAAGCTAGTATACAAGCAAACTCATTGTCATTTTTAATCCAAGATAGAATTACAATTACTATCTCCACAGCTGAAAATCTTTGACATTTAATTTACACAACCAGTCCCCTAGTATCTTTCTTGATTGAAGGCTGGGAAACAGAAAGCACAAAGAAGCAACATCAGATTTTAGAACATTTGGACATTTTATATTTTTATTTTGGGCCAAATGTAGTTCTTTGATAGAGTGTGATTTCCAAAACAAATCTTAAGTTAACATGAAACTCTGGTTAAAAAGAAAGCCTATCTCTTTTTATTTGAAAAAGACTGGACTCAGGAGGTGTTTCTCCTTGACTCTGTCATCTAAGAATGCAAGAGTGTGTGTTTAAGCCTCTATTCCCTTCCTCCCCTTTTTCTGCAATATACAAATCATTGTCATTGAGCTGTAACTTTGGCCTGGCTTTGTTATGTTTTTATAGCTTTCCAAACAAACAAGTTGGCATGTGATATTTCTAGAAGACCTAGGCATTAATGAAAATGCACGAATGAGGCATGAAATATTGCCTTCCCAATTTCTGCTGTAAGCTCTGGCTTGTATGGGAGAGGGCATGGGATGGAAAGACGACAGCAGTTGCTGCTACTCCTGTACTTCACCATTTGAAATTCACCAGAGCTGCTTCTTTGCATGACTGAGCTCTCTGCAAAGACACTAGCAGGAGAATTCTGCTTTCCTCTGCTGATTAGAGTGACACGTGTATGATTAAATAGTCAAATTTTAGCAATATAAGCCATTTGTTTTCAATAAGCTTCTTCACCCATAACATCTCTGAATGTAATGGCATAGGCATAAAGCAAAAAGTGGGATCATCCTCTGCCTATGGCTTGAGAAATGAACATATCAAAATTTCCTTTGGCACCACAATATGTAAGTTGTGGAACGCAGGTTCAAACAGGCTTAACATTTACTCCACATTTAAGAATTAAAAATAAATGCATTACACTTAATACCCTTGGAAGAGCCTTCCAAGGGCCCTGAAAAAACATTTCAATAAGAGTCCCAAAAAGAAGAGAGTAAAATTTAACTGCTCGTAGCACTACCTAGACTGCTGCCCTAGTCAACTCTCAACATGGCAGTTTGGCACACTTTTATTAAACAGCAATATATATCAAAGCCCTAGCTGACAGCCATTACAGAACCCCTGGAAAAAGAGGTAAATTTCTGTTATATTATTTCCATTCCTTTATATTTAACAGCTTTCAAGTATTTTGTCAAACTAAGATCAGCAGATCTGTTAAACAGAATAAACTATTAAATGAAGCCCAGGGTTTAGCCTTCAGTGACAGAAGCATTTTAAATCAGTTTAAAACATGAAGGAAAAAAGATCCAGGCAATTATCACTGAATAAATCTTTTATCCCTATTTAATAATGGAAGAGAAGGGAAAAAGGCATTGAACATTTTAAGTGTAACAGACCCAGCACAATAAAGAAAGTTGACAAAAAGTCAATATTGCCAGACAAACTTCACTGAGTTGTTTGGGTGGAGAGGGAAGGGAACGAAAATGACAAAATAAGTGGAAGAAACAGAACACAGTTGATGTAACACATTGAACTTTAGTAAAACATTTGATATTCTTTCACAAAGGCTTCCTTGAAAGTTCAGATCAAATTGGCTTGGACAGGGATACTGCCATGTGGACTGAAAGCTCTATTTTAAAGATGCAAGCAAAGAACCATATGCTGAGTTGATGGGAGGTGTTTAGCAGGTAGAAATGTTAAAACTAGCTTTATGTAATGGCTGCATTAGTGATCTAGAAAAGAGAGTAAACAACAAAATAATTCAATTCTTAAATTACATGAAATGAGGAGGAGTTGTAAACTCCAGCGAGGAGAAAGGAACAATAAAACAGCACCTACAGAAATTTGGATTGTGGGCAGGAAATAGCAAAGTGGAAACTCAACTTGGACAAAAGCAAAGCTAATACAACTGGTGAAAAGTTATCTGATGTGCACGCAGTGTGAAGAAATAATCAGGTAGCAGTAAATCTGAAAAGAACTTAAGGTAACAGAGGCAACAGACCAAGCATGAGCAAAGCAATAGGAGTGTGAAAAAAAGCCATTGTAATTGGGTTGCATGAACAAATCATCATGTCATGGGGCATGGAGATAAACAATCCCTTTCCAAACATCTCTCTAGTGCAGCATGACCTGAAACCTCATACTAAATTCAGAGCAATGTATTCCAAGGAAGGTATAGATCAGTTGGATTGAATTCAGAGAACAGCTCAAAATACTCAAAGGGATGAAATGATTGACTTGCGAGGAAAGATTAATCAAACTACAAGAATTTAAATGACGACAGAGGGTGATGCCGGTGGTGGGAAACAAGGAAACAATCTAAATAGTTTACAAATATTTGAAGGTTCTAAACACCAAGGATGGTGGGAGAATATAGCACTTCGGGGGGGATACAGTGGAGGGCAGCATGCAGGTTACAGCTAGGAGTAATGAGACTAAAATCCAATTTTGGCAAAATACCAGAAGTTTCCAGAGAGTGAACTGAATTAAGATAGGGAACAGTCTCCTAAAGACAGCAGCGAAAGCCCCATAACTTGAGGCTTTTAGAAAGATAGTGAACAAGGTGTACAGAAGAGAAGCAACTTAAATTAGTGTAACATTACCAGGTGGGAAATCTCTAATGTATTTTCCTGTAAAACAAGATCAGGCAAAATCAACGTTGTCTATTTGTGCATTTTGTCTTGTACTCCCCTTGGAGACACAGAGCAGCCCCATTATACTTACTTTCCCCTGGGACATCTTGCTGATTATCCTCTGGCTGCTGGGAAATTCCTATTTTTGACAAGATAAGTGTGGCACCATCTCGGACCTTCAAGAAGAAAAACAGAGAATATAAAATTACTAGAAGCAGGCCGGAACCTCATATTTGTGGAGTCTTTCCCCACCTAAGCAGGTTTTTTTTCAGATACCAACCCATTTTCTTATCCTCCACTTATGGTGGAGCCGGGGGGAGGGGGAAGAGAAGGGAGGGGACAATTTGTGACCAAAGGCCACTTCAGAAATTTTTGAAATGAGTCCAGGTTGCCCCAGAAGGGGTGGGGCCAGGACACTTCTGTGCTTCCCCTCCCACAGACCCTGATTGGTCTGTGAGTAGGAGAGCATGTGAAGTCTTTGCCTATGCACCCTAGAGAGACCCACCAGCTGCTCTGAACACCTGGCGGTTCCCTCTAGGTGCCCACGACCCTGGCAATGGGAGGAGACTTTAACCGCTTCCCTCCCCACCCCCAGGTCAATCAGGGCCTGGGGGGGAGCATGAAAATCTGCCCTGCAAGGGAGCTCCATGATTAGAAACACCAGTCAGCTGAGCAGCAGCTGGTGGTTGACTAAGTGCTGAGCCCCTTGCAAGGCAGGAGGAGACTTCACACACTCCCACTGCCCTCAGGTCAATCAGGGTTTGGGGCGAGGGGAATGAATGAAGTCTCTTCCCTCCCTGATCCCATTCTGCAAGAAGCACATGGTTTGGGGGCAGGGAGAGTGTGAAGTCTCTTGCTTCCTGCCCTTCGGCGCGTGGCAAGGTCGACTCTAAGCACAGGGTCGACTCTAAGCACAGCGCGCTCCCCCGTCCCTAGGTCCTGATTGGCCTGGGGGCAGGGAAGTAGCAAGACCTCCATGGGCCAGATCAATCCACTTGGAGAGCCGGATCCAGACCGCAGAGGCCCTTTGGCCCACTCCTGAGTTAGGGCCTGGATACTGAGAGGTGCTATACGCACACTAACATTCAGGCTCCTCATCTCCAATAGCCCTCTCCTATGGAAGGGCTCAAGCTCTGACACTTGCTACTTTAGAGGGCACAGGCAAAGCTTTCTCCAAGGCTGATAATGCTATTCAAAACATGGGTGAGAGTTCAATGGCACATAAGCTGTTCGCATGGGCCCTTTGCACCAGCGTTGAGTTCCCCATAAAGGAACAGAGGGCAGATATCTCTGGGTATGTCTACACTACATGGTTCCGTTGACGGAGCCATGTAGATGAGCTTTGTAGACATAGCAAACCTCGTGGGATGAGGTTTACCGGGGCGGTCAACAAAGGCTTTTGATGTCGACCGCCGAGTGTCCAGACTACCACACTGAGCCGACAAACAGCTGATCAGCACAGCGTAGCAGCCATTTTGATGTAAATGAAGCAGCGATTATTTAAATCGCCACTTCATTTTGCTATGTCTACAAAGCTCATCTACATGGCTCCGTCAACGGAGCCATGTAGTGTAGTCATACCCAGAGATATCTGCCTTCTTAGGGAGCTGCTCTGCATCACCTAAGCGGCAACATATTTGCCACCAGGAAAGGGTTAGATAGTGTGTGTGTGTGTGTGTGGGGTGGGGGGGGGGACAGTACATAATCAGATCACATGTGCTTGCATATCCTGATGATGAGTGCAGCATGAAACCTAGACAGAATATACAAAAAAAATATTTCAGTGCTCTCCCCCTACTCCATCATCCTGCCATTTTTTTTCATATTTCATATATAACCTGAAACATTGTGTTAAGACTGGTTACTTGACTGTGTGTACCAGGGGTTTATAAACAAGATTAAAAAATTACTTTGCTCCACATCAGGGTTTATAGTTCTTAAACGCATCAGTGAAGCAGTGTGTGTGACACAAATGAAAAAAGATCCGGAGAGATGGGGCAGAACACAGAAGAAACTCTGAAGGAAGGATCTGTAGGGATTAGGGCAAAGAAGCAGCTTCCAAAATGGGAAAAGTGGTGTGAGAAGAAGAGTAGGTAGGAATGGCAGAAATATACATCTCCCAAAAATCTGCATTAGCTAAAAAGGTTTCCTGCAGTGAAGTGTGTGTGTGTGGGTGCTGCACCCAGGGGTAGGAAGGCATGGCAGTGGGGAGTTGTAGAGTGAGCCTGTCCTACACTCATCTCACTGTGCTGGTTTCTGCAGTTCTGGTTGTGAGGAGCTAGCTGGCTTTAGCTCCCTGTTCTAGACTGCAATGCCTAGAAAGAAGAGCAGAGCCCAGCCCGTGCTATGGAAGAGGAGCCCTTCAACAGAGATGAATTTTTGGGAACTAAAGCAAGACAATCCCATGAAATCTGGGATTGCTGAGAGGATATGTAAAGTTCTAGGGGAGTTTTTAAAAACTCATGGTGCAATTTGGAATTGTATTCAGGTGATGCAGAGTATGCCAGGGAGAATACTAGAATTTGACAGATATGTTCTCCCGTTCCAGAAAGCAACATTATGTTTTCTAGTCTCCCTTATTACATAGCTTTTCGAGAGGGACTGGCTTGCCTAAGAGAAGTTTATTCCTGAGACAATTAACCGATATCACCAATTCTCCTTACATTATAATGCATGAGAGTATTGATACGTTTCCACCTGCCATCTCGTTGGGATGTTAAATCCAAATCTGAGAGGATCTGGGCAGTAGAACCTGGACGCCACTCTACAGAGTAATTAAAACAAGAAGAAGAAACAGGTTTTATCCTTATGCAATGAAAACAGTACAGCACTAAAGAGTTTTCTATTAAAAAGAGCCAATGAAACATCATGGAATATTTCAAAAGATACTTTGTTTTAAAATATTTGGGCTTTCCTGCTTCCCATTTGTTTCTTATTAGGAAACTTTATACAGGTTTTGCTTAAAAATTCATGTGATTTTTCTGTTTATCTTTTAATTGAAGTCAAAATCCTAAGTTTAGGATGCCAAATTAATTGCTGTAAAAATTGCTGTCATGTCCAAAACAAGAGGATTAAGGACTTCCTGTGGAACAAACAAAAATCTGTTTTCAGGCAAATGCATTGAAGGAAAAAAAAAATCAACAGCCTGTCATCTCCTTAAATTATGGCACGAGTTGACATGTCACAAAAAGTGTTTTTCATAATTTTTCATAAGGCAACTGTAGATTTTTCAAACATTAAAGGAAACACTTTCAGAAGTGACTAGTGATTTTGGAGGCTTCGGTCTTTGGATGCCTGACTGGACACACCTTAAAGGGGCATCATTTTCAGAGACTGAGTGTTCCAAATTTTTCCATTTCTGAAAAATCAGTTCCCTTTATGTTGCCATAAGTTAGGCAATCAAAAACTAACAGACTCAAAGTCACAAGTAACTTCTGAAAATCTGTCTCCATTAACTTTACATGAATTAATTGTTCAAGATATCACTGTCACATGAATTACTAAGTGAAACAATGAATATTTCATTGGTTCTGATAATAGGTTTTATTGAAAATTGTTAATGTGCTCTGTGCATTTTTATGAAACCAGGTAAGAGGGCTATTAGGGTACCTGGGCAACCTCTACTGGAAATGCCAAGGTCAGAGAAGGCTGCAAAAGGGACAGCAGATATTCCCACACCGGTGGATAAGGCTTCGCAATCAACAAACTGTTGCTTTCTGAATAGAGTGATTCACTGAATTAATTTAAGGAAATCACTCCCAGATCCCTCAGTTGCAGCAAATTGTTTGCAAAAAACTACCACAAAAACATTTCTCTTCTGGAATCTTCCTAAGGAACAATCCATCTTTTTTTCTGGTCTACAGAAGGATTGCTGTGTGAAGCCACAACAAACTCACTTGAAGCTGTGTTTACACTTCATAGGTAAAAGAGCAGTCACAGAAGTGTGGCCACAGCAGGAGAGCAGGGAGAACGCTCCCAGTGCTCTAGGTAAACCACCTCCATCAAGTGGGCAGACAGAATGGCCGGGCCCCTGGGCAAGATGGTTGAAGGGCCTAGCTTTGTTCTCCTGGAAGGGGCGGGACTGGGCAGTCAGCCCTCAGTGTGCTTGGGCCACACCCCCCTTGTCAGCTCTTAGCACTGCCCAAAGTACACCACCCAGGCTCTGGCAGCGATTTAAAGAGTCTAGGACTCCAACTGTCACTACTACTGCAGTAAAGGCAGCAGCAGCCAGGAGCCTCAGGCTCTTTTTGAATCACCAGGCCCTGGTGCAGTTGCCCTCTTTGCCCCTCCCTTCCTGGCTCCCTCGCAGCAGGCCTGACCTCCATGAGGGTAGTAGCTTACAGTGCCAGGAGCTTGGCTTACACTTGCGCTTTACAGCTATAACTTTCAGTGCTTGGGTTTTTTCACACCCTTGATCCAGAAAGTTGCAGCTCAGTAAAATGCCAGTGTAGATTTAGCCTGAGTTTCCCTTAGCCTAGAATCACCTCTGGAACATTACGAGGATTTTTGCATTACCTCCCTTCATACAATTTGCAGAACTCCATGGTTAATGGCACTCTATTTTCCTCTGAAGCTTTCCTAATTGGCAATATAAAGGTTACCGTGTGCAAGCTTAGGAACACCTCCCTCTTTGGATTTCAGTTAAGTCCAGAACCACCTTTGGGACAAGAGCAATATCCTCAGCAATCACATGCCAAGAGGTGCCTTCTGTCTGTTCCACAGACAGTGGAGGTACATTTTTCTTCATTAGGCACACTGCTATTTGCAGCAGGCAAACCATTTGAACAGTTTTTCCTTCATCAGATAAACTGCTGTTTTTCCATCACACTGAGCTATCTACCTGGTTCAAGCTTACTTTTATAAACTTCATTTGCCAGCAATCCCTTACCCAACAGTGTTGGGAATATCTGCTCTCCCTTTTGCAGCCAGCCCTGAATCACAAAGGACTTAATTTATTTCCCATATAGTAAGTACTAGAGCATCATGCTTAGCGGTGGATTCAGCTTAATAGTTCAAGAACTAAACCTTTGAATGACATTTACTGAAACATTTCAGGAAAGATAAGAGCATCAAATCACTGTTTTCACTGTTATTATACCAGCAACAAAAATAAGAACTTACCTAGAACAACACTGTCAGCTTTTGGCCACTGTGAACAAGACAGATTTCGGTAGACCTGGTCTATTATCTTTTCCTTTACTTGAGAAATAGTATCACAGTTTAGCACTTTCACTGGTACAGAATCAGTGCCTCCATCTTGAACAAACACATTTACTGTCTATGAAAGAAAAAAAATGTGCCTAATTATTAAAAAATATCAGTTCTAATCTGTTTTTCTGGGTGATTAGAGCCTAGGAAGTGCCCATGATGCATTGTGTGTCTCACCACCATGCAGCAATATATGTTTTTAATGAAAAAGTGTTTATCTGCACAGTTCTTCACTATTCTTCAGCCAACTAGCTATTTTAGATGCCAGCCCATTCTTTCTAATATGATAAAATAGAAAATGTACAGATTGGATTTTCCCTTTCTTTGTGGTATCTAATATGACATCTTTTCTGTGTCTTGGGAACTTATTAAGGAAAGTTTTATATAGAGACAGGCATGTATTAAAATACCCTGACCATACACTGTCTGTGTACCACTCAGGTTATCCAATAATGAACTACACAAAGAAAAGTCAGTTTGCTATTTGCTACTTATCATAATAACCCTCAATTATAAAGGGTACCCTTAGGTACTTTATTCTGATTCTCAAGATATCACGGATTCTATTGGTATTCCTCCATGTTATTTATACAGGATGGAATCTCTTCGAGTATTTTTAAACCCAGAATGAACTTTAAATGTGCCCACAGCATAGAGATGATAATCTCAGTCCAGGTAAGACAAAAGAAGAGAATAATGTCCAGAAAGGGGAAATCATCTTAAGAAAAAGGCAGGGACTTTGACCTCACCCTCTGTTGATGGCTGCCTGATTTCCAAAAGCCAAAGTTGTGCAAAAATGTTGGAATTTTCAGGGACACTGTTACACAGACATATTTTAATAGCAGAAATAGCCAGATATGGCTTCTTTCCCCTTTTACTGGCTAGTAGAACTCCCCTCCCTCTCAGATATGGTCTTGGGTGAAGTGATCCCTGCACCTCACGTATTAATTTATGTAGTTAAAATGTGCTACAGTGCAGTGGAATTAAAAACTTTTTTATTGTCCTTAGCCAGAACTTGCTAGCTAATTGTATTTCTTTGTCCTATCCCCATTTATTATGTTAATTATATATGATTTTGCTGTCAGTTGAAAATATAGTGTGTCACTGTAACAACCGATGAAAAACATACCCAATTTTTTAAACAAAAATAATTACTGTAAAATGAATAAGTAGCATATACAGTGTAGTTCATCATCCAGTTTCAAGCAGATGTGTGCAAATTAAATTTTGTATTTATCTACTTAAAGCAGCAAGTGCTCCATAAATGTCTGCCCAAACTCATCCACTCGCATAAGTAGCACAAATATATTTTTATCGTAAGTCAAGCATATTATCCCAATATTGTTTAACAATATTAATCCACTTTTTTTGTCAAAAGACTTGCGATTTTTTTTGTTATAAGTACAATTCGAGAATGCAATGAAATTTTGGCCAAATCGGATCTAATGTTTGCAATACGTATCTATGAGAATTCTTCTTTGGCTTGGGTTTGATTCGCATTCACATATCTCTCTTTCAAACTGCATTCATAAAACTTAATTGCAAAAGCCTCCAGGTTAAAAGATATTATAAGAATTATTGCAGTAAGTGACAAATGACATATGATAAAAAAATATCTTGCTCATTAAACATGAGACAATGTAAACCATTTTTGCCCAGTCCGAGTGGTACTATGAGGCAAACTCTTTAGCTGAGACAAACATGAAAGCATCACTAGCCCCCCCCCCCCCCCAAAATCTATATTCATGAAGTTACATTTTGTTCTTTATCCAACCCCCACTCTCAAGCAATCTGTTAAGTACAGCCGCTGTAGGTCATGTGTAAGAACAATTCATAAAGCAAGCTTTCCATGCTGCCACCCCATCCAGAACCCTTTGGAATAGATCAAGAATGCGCTTTTAACCAAAGGTTTTTATTAAGTTTCATCCACACCATAGGTCTGTCATTGCATGTCTCACACAGAGAAAATTCAAAAAGGCTGCTAGTTGTGTCAATAATAAAGCCAGAGTAATCACATCAGAGTGACTTTCAAGGTAAAAGAAAATTCTGTGCTGCTCTTCTGGGAACAATTCTGAGCATTATGTGTGTTCATTAGACCATGTGTTATATAAACAAGCCAAGATTTGCAAAAACATATTACTAGATTTAGATTTACAATAATCTTTAGAGGCCTAAAGAAATTACCTGATACAAGCCATGAGAGTTAGAGATTATTCATAGGGTCTGATTCCTGTCCCATTGATGCTGATGTAAATCAAGAGCAACTCCACTGACATCAATGGAATTAAACCAATATTAAAATGTTGTAAGAGAATCAGGCTAATGGAATTTACCTCAAACTTCTTCAGAGACTGGGGGTGCTCTGATCTGGGGACTTACTTCCAAGTCCTTCTACATAGCTCTTACTTCTTTACCTATTGCCCACATTTCCTAGCTCTTATTGTTATAGAAAGACTGTATGGATAGAAACTTACATTCCATTGTATTCAAGAGGAAAAGCTTTATAGAAATTAATGATTTAGCAGATAAGCTACTTACCAACTGTGTATACTCTACATCATCTCCTAGTAACCCTGTGTCATTCAATGTATATTTGGCTTTCATTAGCACCGCATCAACGGGGCCTTTTTCCACCTGGTGTTTGATTGCCTTGAACAGTTTATAAAGAGGCTCTCCAGCAGTGTCCTTTTTAAGGGAAAAAATAAAATAAAAAAAATGCAAGGTATTATCAATGCCATATAACTAAGTATTTAATGAAGGAAAAGTATATGCATAAGTATATGCTTTCATCTCCTACCTTCAGATATTGATATAAACAAATAGCCATCCAATTGGATAACATCCTCTCCACAACAGTTTCTGATCTAAAAAACATGAAAATCGAAAATACTTGCTGGTAAGAAGGCAATTTTCTTTTTAAGTGTTGCCTGAAATAAAATATTTCTACTCTTACAGCACTTGTTGTCGTCATGCAATAATTTTACAGAAGTTCTTTAAAGCATGTGCCTGCATTAAATAAGGCTTTGCACTGTTCAATGTTCGTAGATACTTTCAGCTCCTTACTTTTAATGAAAGGTACCATATAGTCAAGTCAGAAGTTTTTTTCCATGTAGTAAGAATAAGTGCTTAAAGGAAACCTACACTTTAGTTACTGAGGAACAAAGTAATTGCAACAAAATACAGTACACAGAGCAAGAGATGAAATTCTGCAATTTATTAAGGATTAAGAAATTGTTTTAAGAGCATTCACTAGGGAGATATGGCCAGAATGCTAGATTATCTGGTATACAATTAAATAAGAGGTATAAAAAAATTCAATATTGCATTTTTTTCATGGAGAGATATTTGAGCAAGTTTATTCCAACCTCCAAATTAAATTATATGGACAGGAAAAATGTCTCTAGCTGCTCTTAAAACAAATAATTCCTATTTATTTTTGTTCCCTAATGTGCTCAGGTATGTCATCATAATCATTATTTCTAGACAGTCTACAGCATGACACAGAAACTCTGAAAAACACCACACTGGAAATGTAACAATGGTGCAAAAAAATGAAGGACTATAGAAAACAAGACAATCATTCAAACCTTCTGAGCATCAGCTTTGGGTTTTTGGCCACAACATACTGCTCCATCAGCTCTAAGAACAATGTCCTCATGATGTCAGTATAGTATTCTAGCTTTCCATGTAAAGCAACTGTCAATAAGGATGCAAAGTAAACTTTTTCTCTGGCAGAGAACTCCCTCTGGTTCTCCAATGTATGAATAAACTAAAACAGAAAAAAGCAAATTTAGCTTTGCATCTGAAACTGGTCATGAATCGTTTCAAGAACATATCAAAACATACCTGGCACTACAGGAGAAGGAAAAAAATAAAAAACTCAAAGTTTTGGACAAACTATGTATAAATAAGCTCTCTCTCTGAGACAGTTTTAAACACACTGTCTTCAGGGTTAATTCAACTAATATATCTAGGTCTTCAATATATTATGAAGTAATATATAATGAAGGAAGCTTTGTTTAAAAAAAAAAAAAATCTCTGCACTAAGTTTAGCCTTCGTCCTCCTGCCCCCCTCCCAAAGAAACCCTCAACCAAATATAAAAACAAACCCATTTCAATTACAAGAATTGTGAGCTAAATAAGTAAACTGAGTATTAGAACATGTTTTCCTCTACTGCAGACTGTAACACTCCTTTTACCAATAAACATTAAGGCCACGCTTAAAAAATAGCTTCTCGCTCCCTATTTAGCTACATATAAAAAGCAGCCTGATTTACACGGAATGCCAGGATTTAGCATATTTGTGTAAGCAGTTGTGCACTCATCAGTTTTGAAATAAGGACACTTTTTTAGATGCCTATATATGGACTTATGAGTTAAACTTTAGGCATATCTGTGCTAAAAATGTACATGCCATTCTACATGTGCCAGTCAAAAAGCATTTTCTGAAAAGTACAAGGTGAGCTTTAAGTGACTCTCATGTCAATACTCACATTGATAAGAAATGATTTGCTATTCAGTAGATTGGAAAACTGATTTAGAGCCTGTTCCACAGTGTGCTGTCTTGCCTCTGGAATATCCAGTTTCCCAGTAATCATTACATCTTTCTCTCCATCTTTTGAGGGCAAGAAGAAGACCCTGTCTGTGTACATTTTATAGTCCAACACAGGAATTCCCGCTTCACTGATATCATTGGTCTGATCTTCCATCTCTATCATTAGATCTAGAGTATACAATATTTCAAGTTTAGAGTTAGTTTTAGAAACCATACTGTGTTTTGTTTTCATTTGACAATGAAAGCATTTTATAGTAGGAAAAAATGATTAAACGTATTTAAAAAAATTTCCTCTTCCACATTCATTATACTTTTTCCTTACCATGTTTACCGATTGCAAAAGCATGTTCCCTACAACCCATAATTTCTTCCCAGATAAACCTGTTGAGACACGGACTACTTAGTGCTGTCTGAGGAAGCACAGAGGATGTCTACTCAGAAATTTAGAGCTTGTGACAGTGAGTCTCAGTACCTGGGCTTAGAGTTGTAGGCTCCTGGTCTCTAAGGAATGGAGTGAACTACAGAGTCCAGGCTCTGAGATTGGCTGTCACAGGCTGCTACTTGCTGTGTCTAGGCATAAATAGGCCTGGATTGATAACCGGGGCTCCTACTCTGCATCATAATACATAGGATAACAATCATCCTCATTATCACAGTATTATCTATTACTGATATATTGTAAGTGGAGAATTGTAAATTTACCGTAGAATCAGTAATTTTTGAATGCTAGGCTTTATGTGCATATACACACACAAGCAAAGGAGAAAAAAGATATTGTGGCCAACTACTTTTTTTGTATTTGTATATTTTCTATTCCTTTGAGTCCACATCATTGTGAAAGTTTCCTGTTAAGTCTTTTCACGGTAGCTGGTATATTGAACCAACGAGCAATAGCAACAGGAAGTATAAAAATAATCATTTTATTAGAAAAAGGGCAAGAAGGAAGAAAGCAAAACAGTTGATTGAAAATGATGAAAACACTTCAGTGAGACCCAAAAGCTTTCAAGTTCTTGACACAGAAAGCAATTAGGAGGTCACCTTTCCACAAAGTGGTTATTTTAGCTGGAGGCTTTCCAATTGCCTGATACTGCTGATTGACCAGAATACCATGTTAATTAATATAATGGCTTGCCATCTTTGCAATTTTTATTGACCACATAATTGAGCCTGGATCTTCTTATTCAGCCAATTTTAAGAAAGAAAACATCTTCTGGTTTCAGGCTTCATGCTATGTGTGTTCTCCTACCTTAATCACCACTTCCTTTACTATGGCTGGTCTGATGCACGCAGGCAGAATCCTTCTGAACTTACCATCATCAGTATTATATAAATCTAAAAACTATTCTCATTTATGTGCTTTACTTTACTATTAGCCAAAACAACATGCATCTTCTATGTTAGATTACACCTGCTGGAGACAATTTGGGCTCCTACTGTGCCCAGAGAGTCAGTAGTGATGGAGTAGGAGGAAATTAACCCTACACTCCAGCAGGCAGCAGTACTCATTGCATCCCTCTAGGAGCTCTGGCAGGGGACAAGCAGCTTAACATTCCAGAAACTATTCTGAGAAACTGGGGGTAGAAAGAAGAGGGATTACACAAAGGCAAGCTGGTGAGGAACATTAATAAACAGAGGGATCCAAAGCAGAATCTTGATCTTCAGCCCTTCAAATTTCAGAATGGTATTGGAAACTGAAGTCCTCAATCCAAACAGTTTCTATAGAGATTTGGGATCGGTAGCGTCCAAACTTGGAACATGTCAGTTTTGCAGATGTGACTCAAGTACAATGGGAAAAACTACTCTGAAAAGATTTTGAGAGATTTACATTATTCAAGATGGCAAAAATCTAGAGAGAATCAATTCCAAATCCTAACCCTGAGTATCCTAAGCCAAATTTAAGCCATTTTCAGATTCAACTACCGTTTTTCCAACCCCTCTCTATAAGAAACAAGTCATTTCTCTATAGTAAACAAAAAAAAAGCTTTATTACAGAAGAAAAGTGCTTGCGTATAAACAAATACAATATTTTAAACAGAGATATGACAGGTCAAGGTAATCAGGCAGGCCAAAGTTTCAAACATGGATGCTTCAATTCGACACCAGAGTAAGTAGACTGGTATCAGGAGGTTTCGAGCCCTTACAGATTTCACTGCTTTCCGTCAGGTCATGTCTATTTACATACAGTAAAGAATGAACCAATTCCTTAAATCAGGTTCTGTCAGCTAAATTTGTGTTGCTTCTCTGATTTTCCCAGTCTTAGATATGTCACTCTATCGACACATCCTTTTTGTCCCACCAATTCGTACATTTGGTGGTTTTCCTAACATTGTAATTTTTATTACAATAAAATGTGCCATTTTATCAGCTGCGTAAGTGCAGACTACAGATACTTGTTGTGAAACAGGTGACTTTTCAGTACCAGTGGCATCTTCTTAATAGCAATAATAAAATACCTGGTTTCTATTTCCATTTGCTTATTTAACTACTTGTGTATATTTTATCTTAAAAAATTACTTGTTCCTTTAATACCTTTCACTTTGTTTTATGTTTTTATGGCTTTTATAGAATCATAGAACATTAGAACTGGAAGGGACCTTGAGAAGTCATCGAGTCCAGTCCCCTGCTCAGCCAAGCACTGTCTAGACTCTAGATCATCCCTGACAGGGGTCTGTCTAAACTGCTCTTAAATATCTCCAATGATGGAGATTTAACAACCCCCTCCCCCCAGATAATTTATTCCAGTATTTAACTATCCTGACAGGCAGGAAGTTTTTCCTGATGTCCAACCTAAACCTCCCTTGCTGCAATTTAAGCCCATTGCTTCTTGTGTCTTTTAGATTAAATTATTAGAAGGATATGTATCATACAGTGATATCTGCAAACAAGAGGAGTTATATTGGCTTGTAGTAACTCCCAGGAAACAGTTTAAGCAAGAAAAGAGAAGTAATTTTAGCCTATCTTAAGACTTCTTATTAAGGTTCATTAAGAAATATAACACTAATCATACCTGTGAATTCTTTTTTGCACCTATCTCTGACACTTTCTTCCAAACCTTCAAGCTGTGACTTGATTTTTTCATATTCACGTTCTGCTTGTTGGCTTTTTCGCCTTTAAGGAATAAAGATAAGATTTGGAAAAGTTATTAATGGTTAAAGGGAGGCATATTACCACTGCACTGAATGGGAAGGCTGATGGCTCAGAGGAAAGCCGTTTCTTTTCCTTGTTACCTTTAACCACAAAAGTGGAAGAGATAGTGGGTCAGATCTTCAGCTAATGTAAATCATTGTAGCTCTACAGTGGAGCTGCTTACACAGATTGGCTAAGGATTGGGCCCAATGATTTTAAACTTATTAAGTTACATTTTAAAGATCAGTGAGCACATTTTAAGCGAGGGGTGGGTAATAATTTTTGGTAGGGGGAACTCCAAGAATTTAATAAGTGGTTGAGGGCCACATCTCTCCATTATATTAATGGAGGATGTGTGGAGTCTGGGAGGGAGGCTGGTTACAAGAAGGGAGTTTTAGGTAAGGGACCGGGATTCAGGAGGAGTGCGTGGGATCAGGAAGGGAGTATGGGATGTGAAATCCCATTTAATCAGTTAACTGGTTAAACAAGAGTGGGTCAGGAAGGCCAGTTCCAACCTGCTGGGCTGGAGTGACCTCTCTACCCACCACAGCTGGGCTGGAACAGCCCCTGTGACACAGGCAAGGTCTTCTCCAACCCAGCTGCTTCCAACCCCATGTTGGGCTCCCAGCCCATAAGCCTATTTATTAAGTGATCAATACTGTTTCTCTTTGCAGATGAGAACAGTTTGCTTTTCTGTACCATCAACCTTCTCCTTCAGAATTTTGGGACAGCAATAACATCTGAATAGAAGAGCACATCTTACCTGTAGCAGTAGATGGAAATGATGATAATGAATACCATAGGAAAAATTACTGATGGCAAAATCACCTCCAGAGGTATGTCACTCACACGTGTGTCATATTCCACCCTTCCTAGGATCCATTCTCTGTTGCCAAATTTCACCTAAATAATTAAATACATATTTATATCTGCCTCAAAATAATGCTACAGGAAGATTATTCAATAATTTAGCTGCTGTGTTTTAGTTTCCTAGTAATAGATATGATCTACAGAATTCCTAGTCCAGATTGCCAAAAAGGAATAATAAATATTGAGACAGAAATTTTCTGCTGATGTAAATGTGCATAGTTCCGCTGAAGTTAAGGAACTAATGGAGCAGCACCTGTTTATTCCAGCAAGTAATTTTGCACTTATTACATAAAATAAAAAATAAAAAACATTACTATAACAAAGGAATTTAGGCCCAATCCTACAAGCACTTACTACCCAGAATAGTGTTTGACTGTAACAGCAATAGTCACAATAGAGAACTCTGTGCCTAGTTCCGAGAGGGGATAGTACTGTAACCCTTAATTAAGGTGGCAATCAACAACTTGGGTCATTCTATTTATCTGTAATCCTTCTACAAACAGCAGGCAGAATCTGGAAGTGGTGTGGCATCACAAGACAACTTCCTTTATATAATACACCACTGAAGAATAAACCTATACAGGTAGGAAGCTATTGTACCAGTTCCACAAAGAGTAGTCCATACCCTTTTATCTATGCACAGATTATATAGACAACACAGAACATACAATGAATTCAGGAAGGTTGTTGGTTGTATCTCTCTTCTGTCTTCTCTTTGGCTGAGGTTGTACTTCAGGTGGTTCACAGTACAAGTCCTTTTCAGTCAATGTTTTTATGTTGCAGGGTTCTTCCCCCACAAAAGCTTGAGCCTCCTCTCTCGTCATGGCTTTGTTCAGATTACTGCCCTAGACAGAAAATATATGGCTGTCATTTTAGCTACAAAACCAGAGGGCAAGAGTCCACAGGTTACACAACCTTTTGTATCCCCTCAGAACAAAAACAACAAAACAAACAAACAAACAGTTCTGAAGCACCTTAGAGACTAACAAAAGTATATAGTATCCAGAACATTAGTGGGCAAAACTCACATCCTCAGATGAGCAGTCTCTGGTCATCTGAAGAAATGGGATTTGCCCTTGAAAGCTCACAATACTATCTATTTTTGTTAGTCTCGAAGGCAGGGGTGGGCAACCAGTTACAACCAAAGAGCCAAAATAATGGTGGATACAGTGCAAAGAGCCGAGGGAAAGAAGTTGAGGGAAACCCCCCCCCCACGCACACTGCCCGCCTTTCAGAGCCAAATGTGGCCCAAGCAGGCTTCCGTTGGCCGTAGCATCAGATCTCACTGCACCAAGAAGCACCCTGCCCAAACAAGGAAAAAAAGGTCAGAGCAGGGGACCATGAAAAGAGCCGCAGGTGCGGAAGCCATAATTTTTCCTTTGAGAGCCGCATGTGGCTCGCAAGCCGCAGGTTGGCCACCCCTGCTCTAAGGTGGCTCCAGGACTACTTTTTTTTTCTTTTTCTTTTTTTTAAACAAAGTTACAGACTAATATGGCTATCCCTCTGAAAACTTTTGTGCGGTGCATTTTCAACAGAGGATGTAATTCTGACATTGATGTGAAGGAGGAGAAAAAAATACCCCATGGCTTTTACACTCACAAGAAATCTATTAATTCTCTAGGAACATAGCTAATTTTTAAATTCCAGATTCCAGCAGCGAAGGGCACCATGCAGTTTTCAAAGAATGAAAGGGAAATGTCAGACTTACCCTGCATTGTCTGGGCCCTTCAGGGTAGGGGGCTGGCGGTATGGGGAGTTCAGGAGTCAGGGCAGAACTGGGCCTTGGGGATGTGTGTGGGGGGGGGGAGAAGGGGAGCATGGCAAGAGGCTGGTGGTGTGTGAGGTGTGTGCGCAATAGTGAGGTCTGGGGGGTGAGAAAGGATTCAGGGGAAGGGTCTTTCTCTCCCCTTCCCTGACCCCCAGGAGCCTTCTGTCTCTCCCTCCTGCCCCGACACAAGAGGCCTTCCCTTCCACTGATGCTGCAGCCAAGGGAGCAGTCATCTGAAGCAGCCTCTTGTCCACCGGGAGCCGGGGCCTACTGTGGTCAGGGGCTGCTCCAGCAAGGGCTGGGAGCCAGAGGCAGCCCTAACACCCGCATAGGACTGGGAGCTGCTGACAGATAGCTCCAGATCAGGGCTAGGGGTGGGAGCCCCATGGGCTGCGCCCCAACCCAAATCCCACTTTAATTGGTTAAACATCAGCCCAACCCAACATTTAACTAGTTAACTGATTAACCGAGATATTACACCCCTACCACTTACTCAGTCTGATGGCAGGCAAGATAATAGAGACCCAGTGCTGTTGGCCACTCTCTTGGTGGTGTGGCTGCTCTGTGTGGCTACTCTGCATATAGCTCTCCCCTGTGCTCACTGCCTTCCAGTGGCCACACTCAGTAGTACATCCCTCTTCTCTGTGCTCCTCCCTTTCCATGTTATGGAACACAGTCCCATCCCCTGCACTTCTCATTTTCTTAGCACTACCAAAACCTGATCTTGTGTTAAGTTAGGGTAAGTGGAAAGGGCATACTACATTTGATGGTCCTAGCTCTTACTGTTTAAGAGTTCTTAACACCGCAGGCTGAAGAGGGCAGTACAGAACAAGAAAGAAAACTGGCAGAATGTAACCTCTAGCAGAAGGAAGCCAACTTAGGTATCCCCAATTCCACTAGAGGTAAGTAACCACTTTTAGGCTCTCTGCACAAGCACTTCAATGGAGAATGCTTTGGCAGGGACCTCTCAGGGAAGAAATGAGGAGACACCATTTACCAGAAGGTATGGGATGCATAGTCCTAGGGATGCAGGTTCCATGACCACCACCTCCAAAAGAAGAAGATGGGTGGTGGTGGTCGAGGTCTCCCTCCTAAGAGGGACTGAGGCATCCATCTACCATCCAGACCTGGAATCTTGAGAAGTGTGCTGCTTACCAGGAGCTAGAATTCAGGTTGTGACTTCCAAAACTGATCAAACCTTCAGATCGATAACCCTTCCTGCTTCTCCATGTGGGAACTAACAATACGGCCAAGAATGACCTTGAGCAGATCACTGCAGATTATGTAGCGCTGGGAAGAAGGATCAAAAAATTTGAAGTGCAAGTGGTGTTCTCTTCCATCCTCCCTGTTGAAGGAAAAGGTCCAGGCAGGGAGCGTCGAATCGTAGAAGTAAATGTGTGGTTGCGCAGGTGGTGTCAGAGAGAGCGGTTTGGTTTCTTCCATCATGGAACTCTGTTCCAGGCACAAGGATTGCTAGGAAGAGATGCCTCCGGGACTGGATGGCATTCATCCAAGGGTTCTAAAAGAACTCAAATGGGAAATTGCTGAGCTATTATCTGTGGTTTGTAACCTATCCTTTAAATCAGCTTCCGTACCTAATGACTCGAAGGTAGCTAACGTGACACCAATATTTAAAAAGGACTCTAGAGGCAATTACAGACTAGTAAGTCTAACTTCAGTACCGGGCAAATTAGTTGAAACAATAGTAAAGAATAAAATTGTGAGGCACGTAGAAGAACATAATTTGTTGGACAAAAGTCAACATGGTTTCTGTAAAGGGAAATCATGTCTTACTAATCTATTAGAGTTCTTTGAAGGGGTTAAACATGCAGACAAGGGGGATCCAGTAGATATAGTATACTTAGATTTTCAGAAAGCCTTTGACAAAGTCCCTCACCAAAGGCTCTTGTGTAAATTACATTTCCATTTCCTTTCATGGATTGAGAACTGGTTAAAAGACAGGAAACAAAGGGTGGGAATAAATGGTAAATTTTCAGAATGGAAAGGGGTAACTAGTGGTGTCCCCCAAGAGTCAGTCCTGGGACCAGTCCTGTTCAACTTATTCATAAATGATCTGGAGAAAGAGGTAAGCAGCGAGGTGGTATAGTTTGCGGATGATACCAAACTGTTTAGGATAGTCAAGACAGAAGCAGACTGTGTGGGACTCCAAAAAGATCTCACCAAACTGAGTGATTGGGCAACAAAATGGCAAATGAAATTTAATGTGGATAAGTGTAAAGTAATGCACATCAGGAATAATAACCCCAACTATAGGTACAGTATGATGGGGACTAATTTGTCTATGACAAATCAGGAAAGAGATCTTGGAGTTATCATGGATAGTTCTCTGAAAACTTCCACGCAGTGTGCAGCGGCGGTCAAAAAGGCAAATAGGATGCTAGGAATTATTAAGAAAGGGATAGAAAATAAGGCACAGAATATCTTACTGCCCCTGTATAAAACTATGGTACGCCCACATCTTGAATACTGTGTACAGATGTGGTCTCCTCACCTCAAAAAAGATATTTTGGCTTTGGAAAGGGTTCAGAAAAGGGCAACTAAAATGATTAGGGGTTTGGAACGGGTCCCATGTGAAGAGAGGGTAAAATGACAGACTTTTGAGTTTAGAAAAGAGGAGACTGAGGGGGGGATATGATAGAGCTATGTAAAATCATGACTGGTGTGGAGAGGGCAAACAAAGAGAAGTTATTTATTAGTTCCCATAATAGAAGAACTAGAGGACACCAAATGAAATTAATGGGTAGCAGGTTTAAAACTAATAAAAGAAAGTTCTTCTTGACACAGCGTGTAGTCAACCTGTGGAACTTCTTGCCAGAAGAGGCTGTGAAGGCTAGGACTATAACAGAGTTTAAAGAGAAGCTAGATAATTTCATGGAGGTTAGGTCCATAAAAGGCTATTAGCCAGGGGATAGAAATCGTGTCCCTGGCCTCTGTTTGTCAGAGGCTGGAGAGGGATGGCAGGAGACAAATCACTTGATAATTGTCTTCAGTCCACCCTCTAAGGGGCACCTGGTGCTGGCCACTGTCGGCAGACAGGCTACTTGGCTAGATGGACCTTTGGTCTGACCCAGTATGGCCATTCTTATGTTCTTATGTAAATTATAGTGGGGGAGGTCTAGGTTGTATAGTACGAAAAACTATTTCACTAGGAGGGTGGTGAAGTACAGGAACGGGTTACCAAGGGAGGTGGTGGAATCTCCATCCCTAGAGGTTTTTAAGTCTTGGATTGACAAAGCCCTGGCTGGGTTGATTTAGTTGGGATTGGTCTTGCCTTGGGCAGGGGACTGGACTCAGTGACCTCCTGAGGTCTCTTCCAGCCCTAAGATTCTATGATTCTTCTACCAACAGACTCACAGAGGGACAGACAGACATTTCTAAAATAAATAGATTATAATGATAAATCAATGTCAGCGATGTCTTGTCAAGTTTACCTGTGCATGAATAAGTTTGTTGACTTGTTTTTTGATGCCATCGGTGAAGTTTTCAAATGTTGGATCCGCAACATATTTAAAGGGGTCCTTGTCATTTTTTAGATCCAAATTGTGACCATCCATTTTAATACATGTAGTGATCTTATAGTTTTCTGGATCCTCTAATATTGGTGGAGAAGAGAAGACTATTGTGCTGTCATTGATTTTTGTAATATTTTGTCCTTCAAACTAAAAAACAAACAAAAAAAATTTGATTGAACATTTATCGCCTATAAATAGAGGCCAGAGAATAGGAACTTCTACACCAAACACAAGTGAAATAAAAAGGTGAAGATTCTCAGTTATTTTTGTAAAAGATTAAAAAAAAATCATTGGATAAAAACAAATCATTGCTTCAGTGTAGGTCAGTAGTTAGGCCTAAAGCAACACACTAAGCTCTGAAAACTCCCAAAGTTAGCAGAAAGTTTGTGTCAGTAATTGAATTTTATGGATGTGAAATATTTTGGAGTGGTTTAATGTGGAGAACAGAAGATTGGGAGTGGGTGAGTATGTAACTCTTTAGCTTTAATCCAGACCATCTTTGACTTGCCTATAACCTTGAGCACATCACTTGGCTTCTCTGTTATTTATAAATGACTTGAAGACATTAAGTACAATTTATGAATAATTTACATTAACACCAACCAACTAGTCACCCTAACTCACAGCAAATCTTATCTTCACCCACGATGAATGTTTATTTCTAAGGCACTTCATACTTAAAAATTTCTGGATTCTAACAATATTAGTTTTGTATATATAATTCTCCCCATCTCATTCCTTTGCACGAGGTGTTCCTTGATACTTATACAAACAATAGGAATCCTCTTCAACCAATCATTAACATAAATCACAACAAAAAAACCAGCAGCTGTCTTTATGATCTTTATGTCTTCCTACAACAGTCTTCACAGTCCCTTAACACAGATGTGATTGTATCATTCCTAGTTAATTTTGGATACTATCAGAATACAAAGTGAATTAAAAAGTAAACAAAAGATTGACAGATAATATGTATAGTGCCTCCAAATAGATGTTTTTAATACATCAGAATAAATATACGCAGGGGGAACAAATACTTGAGAACAATAAACAGAGGTTTGCTAAGGAAAAATGTTTCCATGAGTTTAGTGTAGGCCTGATACAGTAAAACTTCATCTGTTAATACACATCATAGTTATTGCAGAAAATAGATTACTAAAGGTGTACATTTTTATTTTCTAATAATCCTGGCAGAACTGCGGGGGAGAAATCTGGATTTGTCACAGCTCAAAAGATTTATGGATTAGAAAAAAATTGAAATAGAGGAATACTGTCTTAAAAAGAGCACAAAACTGTATAGATTATTAAAAATAAAATTATGTAATTGAAATTATGACCAAAAATAGACAACAGAAAAACAAAAGTTAGTTTTGAAACGTTTTCCTAAATTTTGAACCATGTTCCCATCAAAGAACCATTTTTTAGGTTTTTAATCACGTGACAAGTGTTGGGCTTCCTCAGAAATGGAATGAAATTTTGCAGTTGTGTAGTGAAAGGGTTTACTTAGCATCACATGTAGGAGTAGTTTTAAATTCAGTGTATAAGGAAATGCACATGCTGCACAAAGACTTTAGTAGGAATGGGCAAAAAAAGTAGGAACTTTTTGGTTTGCAAAGCCAAATTGAATAGGTTTGGATTTTGCAAAGTCAAGAGCAGTAGTGGTTGGATTCAAGTCCAAATATCTTGAGCTCAGTAGGAAGCACATGGAATAAGATAAATTATTCCAATTCGGACTTGGCAATACATTTCAGTTGCTCCATTCATAGCTCAGTTCTACATCCCTTATTCATGGTGAATAGTACTTGATTCTTTGAGTCATCTCTTTTAAATCAAAGGAACTTGTGTACGTTCTAAGGTACTAATCAACATAAGAAAGAATGAGGCCCTTAGTTTACATCTGAAAAAATAGAAATATTGGTGGGGATTAGTGTACCTGAGAGGTATATTATTGACAGGGATTATTGTGCCTGAGGTTTTGTTAATATAATTTTGGCCCAATCCAATACTCATTGACATCAGTGGGCAGGCCCTGTTTAGACATCACACTGCTGATGAGGACAGCATATCTGACAAAAAAGGAGAATTACCAATTTTGAGTCCTGACTTTGTATTCGCCTCTTCTTTCTTCTGGAAGACCCATAAAGGTCAGCAGTCACAACTATGGAGAAACTCTGGATGATATCAAACCCAGTTCCCGTTACAGTTATACGTCTCCCTCCACTGTGGGGGGGGGGGGGGGGGATGAGGAGGGAGGGGAAGGAAAAAAAAAAGATACAAATAAAACATCAGTGAAGTTCTACAACCATACATTAGCTTATCTATCCATCTTGGATTTTTTCCACTTAAAATATTTTTGCAGAGCTTTGTATGCAGGTGCTTGTACAATAGTTAGGTATCAAATGTAAGAACTTCCAGTAAACTCAAAATTGTAAATGTATACAGCTGTTCCAAACTTTGTGGACTATTTATCATTTATCATTTTTATAAAAAATGAGGAGTGCTGTGGCATGTTAAAAACTAAAGCTACCAAGTTATTTCAGGAGTTATTTTGAAATAAATTTCAAAATAATAACTCCCAAAATAACTATTATGAAATAAGCCTGTTCCTCCTTCACAAGCAGGCATTATTATTTTGAAATACAGTCAGTCCCCAGGTTACGTACAAGATAGGGACTGTAGGTTTGTTCTTAAGTTGAATTTGTATGTAAGTCGGAACTGGCGTCCAGATTCAGCCGCTGTTGAAACTGACCAGCGGCTGACTACAGGAAGCCCGAGAAAGAGCTGCTCTGCCCCGGGCTTCCTGGAATCAGCCGCTGATCAGTTTCAACAGCGGCTGAATCTGGACGCCTGGAACAGAGCAGCTGGGGTGCTGCCGGGTAGGTCCCCGCAGCGCCGCACCTCGGGGACCAACCCGGCAGCATCCCAGCTGCTCTACCCCAGGTGTTCCCAAGTCGTCCTCCGTGGCGAGAAAAGCCTGGTCTGCTGGGGGGCGGGGAGGGGCGCAGCAGCAGACCAGGGAGACGCGGAGCAACTTTTCTCGCCACGGAGGACGCAGGTGGCGGGACCGCGGCGTGTCTGGGTGGTCCCGCCGCCCCCGTCCTCTGCAGCGAGAAAAGCCCCGTTCGTATGTAGGGATCCGACGTAAGTTTTAAAATTTTAAAATTATTTAAAATGTTTTCCCTCATCTTTATTACTCATTGGGAGAAAAACACACTACAGGCAGTCCCCGACTTACGTGGATCCAACTTACGTCAGATCCCTAGATACGAACGGGGTGAGGCAACTCCCGCACATGAACAGCAGACAAAAGCAGCCTCTCCGCCCCTCCTCCCCCTATACATGCTGGGCTCCCTGGGCAAACAAAGACTCCACCAAAACAAACAAAGTGCTGGCCTCATTGTGTTAGCAAAAAAAGGACCCTCCTCCTAGAACCCTGGGTGGTGTGTGGAAATAAAGCTATTAGCTCAAAGCATGGTGTAGAGCTGTTTGGTATTTGATGAGTTACTCCTTTAGTCCTGAGTTTGTCACAGGGACAGAAATAGATGTGAAATCTTCTGAACAGGGGAACAGACAGCAAAACAAACATTAGAGGGGAGTTAACCTTTCCCTATGCTATCCAAAACTAAAAAAAATGTTTGGCTAGAGTTTCCCCTACAATATGTACCAGTTCCGACTTACATACAAATTCAACTTAAGAACAAACCTACAGTCCCTATCTTGTACGTAACCCGGGGATTGCCTGTACATAAACAAATATGAGACGCTAACTCAGAAATTAGTGATTTTCACCAAGACGGCTCAAGTGCACGAATGAGCAGTGATGCTGGAACAATTTGTATAGTGAGGAACGGGGGTATTAAGAGTCACTGAATCAAACTGTAAACCAGGGGTGTGCAACCTTTTTTGGGTTGGGGGCCACTGACCCACAGAAAAATCAGTCAGGGGCCATACACAAGTGAGAAGCAAACCAAACCAAAACCAAAACCAAACCCTCCACATTCCTCTCACGCACCAGAGCCTAGTGGGTCCAAGCTAGTGGATTTTGTGTGCTCCAGCCCCACAGGGAGGTGGCGGGGTGGTGAAGCACCAGCATGAGCTCCTTAATGTTGGGGAGGAGCCCTGAGCCTCAGGAGCAAGATCCAGGCAAGGCAGCAGCTGCATCCTCACCCCTGCTGTAAACCCTGTATATGCTGGAAACCACTTCAAGCCACAAGGTGCAGCAGTTCCAGTGCCTATGCAGATGAGATCAGCTAATAACAGCAGCTGGCTGAAAGTGAAGCTGAGCAAGGCAGAGGTCATGCTACTGGACAGAGAAAGACATTCTGAAGAATTTGAATTCATGGAGCATTCTCCTTTGGTTGAAGATACACTCCCACAAGTAGTCACTACAGTCAGCAGGTTAGCTGTACTTCCAGATTCCTCACTGTAGCTGGCTCTGACAGAGGAGCTTCATTTCCAGGTAACTAAGAGACACTACCCTCTCACAGCAGAAAGTGACCTGGCTTCAGTTATTTGTACCTTCGTGACCTCCTGGTTGGACTATAGCAATGTAGTATACCAGAGGATGAAGTACCTTTGGCACTTAGCAAACTCCCACTTGTTCAGAAGGCTGCAGTGCATCTTTGCAGTAATTCTGGCTACACCAATACATTACACCTGTTCTCTTCTCCCTACTCTGACTTCCCATAGAATCAAGTCAAGTTCAATGTCTTACATTTAATCTTCAAGGTCTACGTAGCCTAGCACCAACACCCTCTAAAGCTCTGGGGCAAAGACCATAGTCATCAACTTTGCTCCTATATCTCAGTGGAGCTCCCTACAAGAGTAAAGCTTGTCCGTGCAGAAGATAGAACTTTCTAATGGACTGGTCCCAGGGTGTGGACTCCACCAAAAATTAAGGATCACCATGAACCTCACCATCTTCCACTCCAAGTATAAGATGCATTTTTTGACTTTACCTCTCTGAGAAAAATACATAGCAATATTCATATTAAAGAGCCCCTATCAAAACAAGATACTCCACTACAAGCACATTTGCATATTAGTCATGTTGCTTACTGCAATATTGGAAGGTGTTCTGATATTGTGGTGATGAGTGTGTTGTAAGAACCTACATAGAAAGGAACAGAAGTCACATGGTGCTAGTTCTCCTTGTTGCTTTCAATTGTTAGATACATTAAAAATTAGGAAAGCAGATTAATTAATATGGTGCTAACCCTCCTTGTTGCTTTCAGCTGTTAAAAATTAGGAAAGTAGATAAAAAGTGCCACCCACCAACTACCACAATAATCCTGCCTGGGAGGGTAGATGGTCCACAAAATAATCTAATAAAATAAAGTACACTTTATCAAAAGTTTTGAGAATCCCTGGTGTGACTGACTATAAAATTAGACTGATTACTATCAAATGAATCAAACAAAAAGAAAAATACACCTATTGTCACTCTAATCTCTTAAATGGCAAAATCTTAAGTATTACTTTATTTTACACAAAAGGTTGTGTTCAAGAAGCCTGCAAAATCACAGCTAAATCATTTTTATGATCCTGTTCAGATCATCTCATTTGGGTTTTTAGTCAGAAAGTGACAGCATTTAAGATTAGTCTCTTTCCTTCTGAACTCTCAGGATATAAATATGCCCTACTATCCTCTACCAAGCAGCAAGATTAAAATACTAAGATGATGAAGGCCATGAGTAAAGGTTGTAGTTTTTGTTCCCAGCCCTCAAAAAGAAGAGAATTCTGAGAGGACTTCTATACAGAGGTACACTGTCAAATAGTTCAAAGTGTCATGTTGGGATTTCCTGTTTGCTTTTATGTTTAGTTATTGGTAGTTTTCTATTCAGAAAAACTAAATTCCCAGAGACCAGCCACTACTCTGGCCACCTACCCTCCCCACCATTGAACTCCACTTATGCTTCTTAGCCAGCTACTAATTGTCCTACTGGAACCAAGTCATGTTTACAATTTCCATTGTATCAACTCTTATTAAAAGCTTAGCAAGACATGTTTCAGAAGTGGATGGACCTAGGCATTTTGACAGTTTTATGTTATCAGAAGGTGATGACTTCTACTTTAATAGAAATAAAATAAATTTTTAAGAAGTAAAATAAAACTACCATAGGTTGATATTCTCCTTAAATATATCTCAATCTCATTTCTTTTTTCCTTAAGAAATCTGTATTTTAGAAGAAGTTCATTACTTTTCTGATTTCAAGATTTAACTTTGAAAGGAGTATTATTCAAGTTTTGAGGTAAAAATAGAATACATTATTAAAATATGTCAGCAATGGTTTGGGAAAAAAATGTAAAAGCTCCTGCATTTAAACTTTCAGCATAAACACAGTATAGTGGCATTCATTTAAATAGTTCCTAGGGTAGCCAGATGGTTGAACCAAAAATACCAACCCCCCCCTCTCCCCCAAATACTGGTGAGGAAAAGCAGGGGGCAAAAAGTTGTTGAGCAAAAAGAAAAACAAACAAACAATAAAACAGCATTAAAACAGCATGGCCCCTTTCAGAGTGAGTGCACAGTTAGACTAGGGATAGGAACAGAGGAGAAGTTGAACACTAAAACCCAGGGAAGGCATTGCTTCCCCTTGGTCTTTAAGCTTTTTGCCGGCGGCCATTTTGTGTTCTTGTTCAAGCCAGAACTTAGCTTCCCTGTGGAACCAGGTAAGAATGGGCTCCGGGAGTGAGGAGTTGGGGGGTGTCGGGGCCCAGGTGGGAGGAGGCCTGGGGCTGGGCCCAGGTGTTAGGGTTGCCAGGTGTGCAGTATTTTCGCCTCCTGGCTGGGAAAAAAAAATCAGAAAATATCAGACATTTTAGGTGTCCAGTATTTTCTGATTTTTTTAAAAAACCGGACAGGAGACAAAAATACTGGACTGTCCAGGTCAATACCGGACACCTGGCAACTCTAACAGTTCCATGTGGAGAAAAAACTTTCACACTTTCATTTATTAAGAATGAACACAGTTACAATAAAAATGTTTCATTACCTGCTGAAGCTATTTTTTGGAAAGAATTTCACGACAGTAGGATTTTCAATATATGTAAAAAATGGATGGTTTATGGAGTTCTGCGTGTCTCCATAATGCACAATTACAGGAACTTCTTCAACTTTATCATATTTTCCTGTTCTGCAAACTATTTGTTCTCCAAATTTAATGCTGGAAATGGGAGGGGAAACAAAATGTGAAACAAGGCTCAAATTACTAGCATAATTTTTGATCATTACCTTCATTAGAGCAAAATAAAATAATAAAGAATGGGGCCCTACTCTCCTAAACATTGAACAAATGGTAGCAAACAATCCCTGCCCCAGAGAGTTTACAATCTATTCAGACAAGATAGACATGAGGGACTGTGGAGCAAATGGCTGCAAACATGGTAGTTCCAAATTTTGTTTTATTTTTTGGGTGGGTCTAGTGAGAAAAGGGGATCAGCTACATGAAAAGAAAGGGGGACGCGAAGAGACGAGCCTTAGAGATGGGAATGAACAGTACAGGTAATGAACAGTACAGGTAATCATCAAGCGATCCTTCTCCTGTCAACCATTTCCAGCCTCTGACAAACAGAGGCTAGACACACCATTCCTACCCATCTTGGCTAACAGCCATGAATTTATCTAGTTCTTTTTAAAACCCTGTTAAAGTCTTGGTTTTTGCAACATCCTCCGGCGAGGAATTCCACAGGTTGACTGTTCAATGCATGAATAAAAATGTTATTTTGTTTGTTTTAAACCAGCTACCTTTTAATTTCATTTCATGACCCCTAGTTCTTATGTTATGGGAACAACTAAATAATAGAGGGTTGGAGCAAATAGCCAACCAGTACAGGGTAGAGAAATCCAGTCAACACTGCAGAAATATCTCTAAATATCTGAAGGTTTCTGTTCTGGCTGCTTCTGCAGCTATTCTTACCTGATTGCTTCTCTGGCTGGTTCCTCTCTGCAGTTTACCTTCATGGCCACATGGCCAAGAAGTGGGGGTGGGGGGGAAGGGAGGCTGTGGGCTTTATACTAGTCTGTATTACAGTCATAAAATGACACATTTTAGTAAGGGCAAAGCATCATTAAAAATAGAAGACAAGTGTTTCCATCCTTCTCCTTACTCCATCCCTTAATGACTTCTTACTGCTAATGCCCTCTCCTCGATCTGTCCCGGTGATACACAGAAAAAATATAAAACAAAAAAACTACTCAAAAATTAAATCAACAAAATTATGGCATCTACTTAATGGGCACAAGTCATCAATCTATGTTTGCTCTGCTCCAGTCTTTTAATCCCTTTCTCTCACTGTCTGTTTGTTCTGTTTAGAGATAAGCCATTCAGGGCAGAAATCTCTTGTAATAGATTTGCACAATGTCTAGCACAGATGGACTCCAGTCTCAGTTGGTGCTAGTTGCGTACAAGACAATGCTGCATACGTACATGTTGCAGGCCACATTACCGAGGCACACGCTAACATCTTTCTGGGAACCCGTTTCCAGATTGTTACCAGTGATCGTAAGGACAGTTCCACCGGCTAGGGGGCCTTTTTGTGGATGTATTCCAGTAGGCTGAGGTTTCTGTAAGAAAAAAATGTCAACAAACTAATTAAACGCATAGATTTATTTTTTTTATATAAGAACTATTTATATTTCTAGTGATTATAGACTAGGTTTTCAACAATGAGCAGTAGTTTTGGATGCCTAACGTGAAACATCTAAATGGATGCCTGACTTTTTAGAAAAAAAGTAGCATCTCTCAAAAAAATCAGTCCCCGTTGCGGAGATCTCAATCTGACACACTTTTGAAAAGGACAGCATCAGTATGGATGGGAAAAATAAAAAAAAGCCCCCATGAGAATAATTGGATTAGGAACTAATCTGCCACAACAAATTATTCTTCATTAAGAATGGGATGATGAACAGCTAATGTGGATTTACTCATATGCAAGGTATTGCACTAAAGCATCCTCAGGCTTTCTCCAGATTTAAAGATCCCAACCTCAACTTGTAGACAGGCTGCTAACTAGCGGTCTTATAATTGCCTGTTAGACTTCTATTTTTAATTTTTATTTTATAGTACTTCTCCCCTCCTGAATGCTGATTCAACCTTAAGTCTTCCCAACTTGATGGATAGTCTACCGCAGAGAAAAAGTAGCTTTTTAACATTGCCAAAGAAAGAGAGAAAAGGCAAGTTTCCATTTACAAGTTGTTAGGCAAGACAAATGACCTTGGTCATGTCTCTGTGGTAACAGCTTGAAAAAATCAGAGCACAATGTTGTATGTTTTGTACTGAAGCTTAGAGTAGGTGCACATGCACACACACATGCTAAGCCAAGTAGATTTAAAAAAAATCATGTGGGGAGAAAAATTAATAGAGCATACTGTACCAAACAAGTTTACCCGGATTTCTGTGAATGTCTTTCTTCTTATAAAGAATACTTTAAGGAAAAACTTGTCTGTTAATTATTTATAAATTATATTAACAGTAATTTACAAATTGTTCATTTAAACTATTTACTATGGCTCAAGAAAACATCACAATTTTCAAGCATGTAAGCATTTGTCTACCTTTAAGAAGGTGCTTATATCCCACATATTTAAGTGCTTTCCTGAATCAGAACCCATTTGAAGAATGAAGGAGGTAATCTAAATCATATGTTGTTGGTTTTTCATCTCAGACTGGATGATAAACTTTTTAAAACAGGAGAATGGTAACTACAGAATATGTTTGCTCATGTACCTATGTTCTTGACCACATGTAAATATAGGTATCTACATGAAACAGATTCAACTCACTGATTTAAAGTGCTTTGTTTTAAATTAATCTGCTCTATTCTAATTTGTCAGTGAGCTGTAGCCATGTTGGATATCTTTGTTTCTTAAGAACTTCCTTTAGCCAGCACTGAGCCTTTAATTTCTTACCTGCTGTGATTTTGAATTCTCTCTGAGGAGGAAAGGTAATATGGCCATAAGTCAGTGAGATAATATACTGTGAGATGTTGTCTTAAAAGTCTGGCTGTGAGTAGGAGCAAGACAGCTAGTGCAGCTTCTCCACGTTACTTATTTTTGCTGGCCTATGTACATCTTCAGCTGGTTTAACACACAAAAAAACCTGGCTCCAAGCAATTAGGCAGTGACTTCCGCAAATTTAGCTGTCTGACTTTCCTGAAAACTTGCTAGCAAACATGCATTGCTTAATATTTTTAAGAATTAATTTAAATTATTTTACTAGATTATAGTAGGCCTGAATAAGAATTCTGTGTTAGCTCAAAAGCTTGGTCTCTCTCACCAATAGATGATGGTCCAATAATAAGATATTGCCTCAACCACCTTGTTTTACTAAAGTATAGTAAGATTAAGCCTTGGCATAGGTGTAAATTTGAAACCTGAAATTAACATTTATTTTATTAAAAAAAATCTTGTATTTAAATTTAAAAAAATCAAATTGAAATATAACATTTGATCTTTTTTTTTTTAAATCTGTTTTTCTACCCTGAGTTAACCAACAACATAAAGAGACAAAATCTTATTAAAAAGTAAACATTTACAATATTTTAAACATACTTTGAAATATGAAACACAAACATCATCCTTTCTTGGGAGACAGCAGCTCTATATTTTTGTACTTGTGCTTAAAAGTGCATTAAAAATAGGGCATCATTCACATATAAATGCTCTCCTTTCTGTGCTTTATTGCTTCAAGTACTTATCAAATGATATTTGTCTAAATCTCCCCTTCTACACCCCTCCTCTGAGCTGAGAAGTTTTGAAAGTCCTTGCAAGTTGCTGGAATCAGTAAAAACAGATTCAGTTGACATGGTGAATCTGTAGCACTAATTTTACAGAATGCTAAAGAACTACCAGAAGCGCTGCTGAAGTATACTTAATGCCTGGGAGGCTTCTCTGAGAATAAATGCAATGTTCAATGAAATTCGCAATTCAAATTATTACAATTTTACTTTGATACTTGGGAGTACAGTAAACTTCTAAAGTCTGTGCCTATGGGTTCTTTTTTAATACTGTTTGACTGCTTTCCTCTCCTGAAAAATCTGCATTAAAAAACCAAACCACCTGCTTAGTGCTATAGTTTTAGTGGGAAAATATGCCACAAAACTCTCCAAGACATATTGGTAATATGGGTTCAACACATTTTTACTTCACTTGCGATAATTACATTACTGATAATTTAAAATCCCTGTTGGAGCTGTGACTGGTGGCAGAAAAGAGGAGACAGAATTTGGTCAGAAATTGCCTTTTAACCCCAGTTTTCTTAAAGCCCATCCTCATTTACCAGCAGTGCCTCGCAGGATTCATTTAAAGACTGACAAAAATGAGGAGGCTGAAGATGAATACTCAGTACTATACTATTACAAATAATGTAATAAAATATATAAGTGATTATCAGAGATGGCCTAAGTGTGTACTGAACTACATATCTGAGATGATCTCTAATAAGTGTGAATTCCTTATCCGGGGTTCATTATACTAAACCAGGAAGGAAAATGAGTGTCTTGATTTTTTCTTGCTTCCCCGCGCTCTACTGCCTCTCTTTTAGCTAGATATAGCTTTGAGATGTCCAGAATAAATAACTGTTTTAAATGAGTGCCTATTTATAAAATTAACCACCATTTTTATCACAAAGTTAAAAAAAAAACCCTTCTAAGTTCCTTATGCTCTTGTAGTATGTTTATCAGTTACTCACAGATCAAAAGCTGTCTCAGCACACTCGAGGTGTTTCTTAACGGACCAATAAAAAAACTTGTGCCAGAGTGTCTTAATGGTTTAATGAAAAGCACTTTTCACAAATTCAATCACATCAGCTGGTATAGCATATCATCTTTTAAATCTCCTGCTGAATGTTGAGATGGTTTCAATGTGTACTTTCAATATTAAGGCGTTCTTGTTCACTGTGTTAGCCTTGTTTGACAGCAATAAGCACCATGGCTGCGTCTAGACTGGCATGTTTTTCCGCAAAAGCAACTGCTTTTGCGCAAAAACTTGCCAGCTGTCTACACTGGCCGCTTGATTTTGCGCAAAAGCACTGACGTTCTACTGTCTGAAACCAGTGCTTCTTGTGCAAATGCTTTGACATTCCCATTCGGGCAAAAGCCCTTTTCCGGAAATGTTTTTGCGCAAGAGGGCCAGTGTAGACAGCTAAAAACTGTTTTGCACAAAAAGCCCCAATGGCGAAAATATATCTTATTGGCAGTGTTGATAATTGTTTGCTGCAGATTTGGTTCTCAATGCCATTCTCAGCGTATGTCTATACTTACACAGCTTTTAGCAACATGGCTGTGTCGATAAAAGCCAGGCAGTGTCAACACTGTCTGCAAAAATGTGGCAAAAACCTTCCCCCCTCTATAAGTGAGTGACATTTGCTTTATCACAAGAAAGTACTCTTGCTGACAGCATTGTTTATACTAATGTTTACTTCGGCAACGCTTTTGTTGTGTGCATGTGTCTGGGGGCAGGAGAAGGACATGAAGTACCTGTGTAATGACAAAATTTTTGACGCTCAATTGCCAGTGCAGACAAAGTCTCAGTCATTTGTATACAATTGCTGGTGTCCAATGTATGATAAGGTTTTCCTTATCCAGTAGCACTTGCTAATATCTGTATTTGGCATCAAGTTCTGAGAATATTTTTATTTTTGCTAAGTCAAGCAATATTTCTTCAATTGTAGGCACTTGGATATGAGCTCCTTTTAATGCCTAGTTTAAATTGTTTATATCTATGCAAACAAAGCTTGCCTGGCTTCTCAATAACCAGCCTCCTGTTACTCAACTTGTGGGTTCTGTAACTAATAATGATGCCTTCCCTCCTCACCCTCATTTTCCTTACTACTCCCATTTTTTCTTCTTTATGCAGAGGGTACTCGGTGAGGCAAATGCTCTACTTGTTTCATTGTTTTACCTATTTCTAGGTATAACATTTCTTGAACAACCGGAATACCTGATACCTCATGGTAATCTTTTAGTAGCTTTTGTTGAAGGAATGCCACAGTACACTGTCCGCTCTGGCTCGCATGTCTATTGGCTGAATTATTTGTCCCAAGTTTAGTGTCATTATATCCTCCAATTTGCCGGTTTTAGCTGAAAGCGGTAACTTCCATGTTCTTTATATTGCCTGGTAGCTTGTTTACTTTTATTTGATGTTCTGCTTATGATTTACATTTTGCTAGTAGTATTATGACCATGTAATAATGTAATACATCATGGAAATCTGGAAGGAGTGGTCGAGACTAATGCAGTGCAAAGAACCAAGGGTATATCCACAGAAAGCAACTGCTTAGGTTGCAGTAGCTGAACTATGGTTCACAAGGCATAAAATGCCTTTGCTTTGGTTACTACCCTTCTATCCTCAAACATTTCATCCCCATGGAGAGCCAGACATGCAGATTAGGACTCAAATCTAGTGCCAACAGGAGCCCTTAATCTGAGAAAGAATAATGTTATTTGTATAGAATTAGCAAACATCACTTATGTACATATGAAAAGTACTACTAGTGGGGGAATTCTTCATAACTGCACAATGATGAATTTGCACAGAATTGATGTTCTGCACAGAAATTTAGTTTTTACCCACACAACTGTTGTTGCAGAGCTGCTGGCCACCGCTAGGGATTCTGGACCCAGAAGAGCCTGGCTTTCCAGCTCTCAAACACCAGACATTGCCGGGGGGAGAAGTGCGGGAGGAGGGGGAAGGGAGAGAGGAGAGCTGGAGGGTTCTCAGCATATCCTGAAGGAAGGAGATGGCATGCAGGAAACTCCATACAAGCCCAGGATACAGAATTAGCATCTTTCTTTCTCTGGATCCCTGGGCTTGGGGGGGCGGGGTAGAGGATGCAGGCATCTGAGACTGGAGGAGCAGAATTTCACCCAAGGTTTGCCTAACTGGCACGTGTAATACACTTAGACTGAGGTTTCCAACAAAAGCAAAACAGTGAAACAGGAACTGGGCTGTCATAGGGGTTCCTTTAACTGTATTCCTGGAGGAATCAAAACACCGAAATAAACTGGAAAGTGGTGTGATTATATTGGGTTATTTTGACAAATAAAATAGGCAGAATTTTAAAATGCTATGTGCAGATTTTGGGGGGGGGAGGGAGAGTTCCCCCCAAAGTAGTGCTCTTAGTCTCTTTGTACAGTAGTTTGATACTGTGATTCAATACTAAAACAACAAGCCACCAGTTAGACAAAGTGAGGGAAAACAGATTTGGTTTTTGGCTCTGCGGGTGCTGCTACTTCATTTGGTAAAGATGAGCAGAGCTGCCATTATTCCAGATGTTTGACCAGGCTGGACACGGAGAAATTAGAAGGAGCATTTTATTTCCATCGTACAGGAATGCTATGTTAAAAACTGAAAGAGAATGTTTAAGTCTTTGTTAACCTATGGCCTGATTCTGCTTTATGCCAAAGGGTTCAGTGACTTCAGCGGAGCAGTGATCCTGATAGTTTCAAGAGAAAAGATTGCTAGTGATTCACAAGACATGGAAGGAATTTTACTGGACCCAACTGCAGGAAGCAGTAAAAGGGAAGACAGACTAGAAAAAATTGACGTAAAATGAAAGCCTTTATGTACAACAGACTGCTGCAGAGGGGAACTGAGCCAATCTTTGTTACCTTTTATTTCATTTATTTCCTACTATAATCTACACTGTTCTTCTGTAACCATAAAATATTTTAAAGTTATCACTGAACATCTAACTTTAATCTACCTGCCATTCTGGGGTACTCTAAGCGGATTACAGATGCACATTACCATCCTTCCCAGTAGAAGAGCAGCAGGTTAATGTATCCATGAAAGAAACAGTGGAAATACATAGACTAGAAATCACAGCAGAATTTGTATTTATATAAAAGGAGGAATCTTGTTCTCCACATGTAGAAATACTGAATAGGTTGGGCAAATGTAATTATTTTCTTTCTACTAAAAAAAGGTCTGATGAGCGTTTTTGCAGAGTAGCTACCCCACAGACAATGAATAAGATCCCAAACTGTGCCCAAACAGAAACTTTTAAGACCATATAAACAGATTATATTGTCTGCTTGGATATTTTGTTGCCATGTCAGAAGCCACAAGAGACCATTCCACACTTGTAGAGATGTGTACAATATGGGTAACACAGACAAACTAATTTTATTCCTGCTGTGAGAAGCTGTTTCCTCATGGAAAGATAGAAGACAAGCCAAATTAGAGGATGGCTTCTCAGCTAAACCACACAGCATTACCCTTTCAGAGTCTGTGCTACTTGGCATTGTTTTTGTAAGGAAGGCATGGCAGAGAGATGAGTCCCCAAAGTATTATTTCTTTTCCAATAAATAGATTCGCACTGCTCCTTAGCAGCGGCTTGCTCAGTTCTATCACACTTTGCATAGCCCCCAACAGACACATAGAATGGGGCATAATCTGTCTTGACTTTTCAGACACACACTGCTTGGCTAATATCTGGGTATAAAAGGTACCCCAACAGCTAAGAGGAAAGCAGTCAAAAAGTCTCTTTTGCCTTTTAGTACTCAAAAGCAGAGGCTGCTCACCTCCTCCCTCAGATCTGAAGAAGAGATGATAAGCAGCTCAGAACCCTTCTGAGGAGATAGGAAGAAAGGTCTTCGAAGCATAGGAAGATGGCTAAGACTATCCTATAAAAATAAACTGTTTCATTCTGCCCAGTGTCACCACACAGGCTACCACAGAATGCTTTATAGTGAGAAGCCTGGTAGAATTACAGCAAAATCCACCTAAAACAATAACTTCTTGCAAAGCCCCGATCTAGTCCTTGCTCCAGAAATCTGAAACGTTATAACTGAGCTAGAAACAGGAAACAAGGTAGTTTGGGAACTGCCAGAGACATCTAATGAAGGAGAATGATAATCAGTGCAGGAAAGTTTCATGAAAAAATGAGATATACGGAGGAGGACAGAGTAAAAAGTAGGAGGCTGTTTCAGGCAACGGGTGGTCTTACAAAAAGGGGATCTACAGCTAGCAAGAAAAGGGGCTGTGCTGAAAACACTGAGTTCTGACTTGCCTCCTCTCTACAAGGACCTCACCCAATTCCATTTGTACTATTTTAGACTTGACCCACTCCTCCCTTTCACATTTGTTCTGGAATTCCTCCCATGGGAGTTAAAACTGTATATGGAGAGGGGGACAGGAGAGAAACAGGAATAAAACCCAACCCTCATATGCTGTGTTTTATAGGCTTTATTTTTAAGTTATCAAATCTGGTGACAGGATTACTCCACAATATCATATCATATCATATTCTAGTAACTGTATGTATACAAGTAAAGACACAATACAGGCAACCACAGGAAGGATCTCTCTGGTCTGGGACTCTCTGGCAGGACCATGGATGTCGCTGGATCAGAATGCCCTGGCAGCTGGGTGCGAGGGCTGGCTAGGAGTCCAGCAGCAGAGAGGATGGGCATACAGCCAGGACCAGTCACCGGGAGTGCATCCAGGGCTAGCAGTGAGGACCTGGAGTGGGGCCGATGACCCAACCAGGAGTGCAGCTGGGACCGATGGCTGGGACTGGAGCCAGGAGCAGGGCTGGCAGCCTGGCCTGAGCCAGTGGCTGGGCCCGGGACCAAGAGCTTAGCCAGTAGCCAGGAGTGTGGCCAGGAGGCTGCCACCCCCTGGGAAAGCCTGGAGACAGGCAACAGGGAGCCAGAATTGACTTCCCGTGGTCTTGCAAACTCCCTCATTCAGCATCCATCAAAAAGGAAGGTCCAACCTGTAAGGCCATAAGCTGCAACAACTGCAACTAAACTCCATGCTGTGGCATAGCAATTATGTCACAGTTGAGGACTTCCCTTCAACATAGTGACAATCAAAATAAATCGCATGTCTAATGTGCCTGCGCATCATGCTGTCTTTGGCACTGCTTATTTCGGTGCCTGCTGTGCTTTTGAACAAAACAATTGGTTACAAAATATTAAATTAAAATGTGCAGCATCATTATTTATTCTTCAGTGGCTATGCATGAATGCTCCCGATTAAGACTACTAGCTAATCTAAACACAGTGATGAATAAATCTAGTGAAATTACCATGCCTAAAGAATGCCTAAGTTTCCCAATGCTGTGACAGTACCTAAGTTCACTAAAAATGTTCCTTTCCTACTATAGTTTTCTTCATTTCAATTGTAGACAGCAGTGGCCTATTTCAAAGCTCCGTAGCTTGTGTTCAAAAGGATCATCATCATTTCTATTGCATATGAAAACCTTTGAGTGATTTCCTACACACTTTAATGAGCAAAGACTAATATTTCTGTTTCTGAAATAAAGTCTACAAAATACAATTACTGCTGTTTATCCCAATGGTAAATTAAAAATAAGAAATGTAGAATAAGGTAGAAATACTTATAAAAAAACCCACACTTACTTGGTATGCAAATTGTATTTCAGGTTTTGAACTACTTCGTTTTCCATTTATATCAACTTCAATTTCACCGACTGTGGATTCTGAGACACTTCCGACTTGACACACAATCCTAATCAGAAATAATGCAAATATGTCGATAAGTTTATAACTTTCTCCATTTAATCTGTTGAAAAAAGTGGACCTCAATGTACATGAAAGACATCACTCTAACTGCATTAGAAATGGAAGTTTTTATTTAGTTACCATATGGGCACAAACAGAAGCACAAGCTTCCTCACCATATCTCACAGGTCTTAAACTCTGTTATGAAGAGACCATCCCTCTGTGGTTGTGCAAGGATCACCCTCTAACCCAGTGGTCCCCAACCTTTTGGCGTTGCCAAGCGCCCAGGGGCAGGGCCACTCATGCGCCGGGCACCCGGGGGTGGGGCCGCGCAAGCACCCGGGGCAGGGCCACCCATACGCCGCGTGCCCGGTGCCAGTGCCACCGGGGCCAGCACTGCTCCTGTGTCGCACGCCCAGGGGTGGGGCTTCCCATATGCCACATGCCCGGGGCTGGCACCAATCCTATGCCGCGCGCCCAGGGGCCGGCACAGCCCATGCACTTTGCCGCGTGCCTGGGAGTGGCCCCGATCACTTGGCGGGTGCACAGAAATGGATCAGCAGGCGCCACCGCGCCCGCGGGCACCACATTGGGGACTACTGCTCTAACCATTAGAAACAAAGCTGGGGACCATCAACGGTGTGCGGGAGCTACTAAATGACAGTCACTTTTGGCTGCTATTGGCAGATCAAATTCACATGACTAATTAGCACACTACAGAGCATTTCTTGGTTTCTTTTTTTGTTTTTCCTTTTTCAGTTTTAGTATGATTGCTATTTTTAAAACAGTGTATTATTGTCTATTAAGAAAGGATTAAATATGAAAACCACTCTTTCAAGTATAACATACTTAAATTAGGGCCTAAAGAAAGGCTGTCAAGTCTCACTGCAAATTGCTCCAGAATTATCTGTTGGAATCCTGACACACGGACGAAATTCTTCAAATCCTTGTAATCCTTAGTTTATGGATTGCTGCTATCATCTGCACTCAGATTCTCATAATTTTGACTGTCTCTCTGAAAGATGTCATCTTGTCAGACAGACAGGAAATGATACCCCCAGAAGAATTTGCAAAATGTGCCAACTAGAGAAGCAGTCATTATAATATAAAATATGCAGTGGTGCTGGTAGTAGTGGCAGAATAACAGGGATTAAAAAAAAAGTTTTGTATTGGTATATGATAGGGATGTAAAACAAATTGATTAGTTGACTACCTGATAAGCCTGGACTTATTGGGTACTCAAGTTAGCTACTCGCTCCCCCCATATCAGAAGGAGAGGAAGGGTGCAGGAGCCAGTGCTGAGGGGACCGACTTAAAAAGATTAATGATGGTTCCCCCAGCACCATCTCCATGGCGCCGCCTGCCCCCTCCTTGTGCTGCTGCCTCAGAGGCAGCAGTAGGGTGGGGGGCAGAGGAGGCTGCACCGGCACCAGCCTCTGTTCACAGCAGCCCAGACTGGCCACAAACAGAGGCTGCTATGCTGCTAATTCTAGGCCAGTGGTCTCCAGTCTTTTTAAACCCAAGATCACTTTTTAAATGACAGACTAAGCCAAGACCTACTGCCCAGCCCCTTCCTTGAAGCCCCGCCCTCTCTATTCTCCTCCTCTGCATCACTTGCTATCCTCAACCCTTATACTGCTGCTTTTCCCCCCAATTCTTCTGCAGGAAGAAGTTTTTCCAACATTTGGCCTGTCTAGACTGGACCAAATGTCAGAAAAACCCCTTCTTTTGGAAGCCCCCTTATTCCTTGTGGAAAGAAGAATATAGGGGTGACTGAAAGATCATGTTTGCTCTTCCACTAAAAGAAGTGGATGAACAAATGCATCCCTGGATGCAGAAGAGTTTTTCTGGGATATCTCCGGAATTTTGAAAAACTCCTGCAGTCTAGCTGTAGCCTCGCTGGGTTGAGACAGAATGTGCAGGCTCCGGGGTGGGAATGAGGGATTTGAGTGTGGGAAGGGGTGAGAGGTGCAAGCTCTGGGAAGAAATCTGGATGCAGGAAGAGGTGGATAAGGGGACACTGGCTCGGGGAGGGGGCTCCAGGCCAGGCAGTGTTGGGGTCATATGTAGTGTTAGGATACTAAACAAGCCACAGACTTCTGGATGTGAGGGTTCAGGAATTTGGGTTGCGATATGTGAGGGGCTCAGGGCAGGGGGTTCCAGTGTATAATAGGCTCAGATGTAGGGGTCTGGTGGAAAGGGGAGTGCAGAAGTGTTATGATGCTAGCAAGCAGCTAGATGCAGTTTGGAAACTGGATCAAATTGTTAGGTGGGCCAGATTTGGCCTGTGAGCTATATCTTACCCAGCTCTGCCCTTGGCCCTACCCTTGACACACATCACCTCCATATTGATGCACATAATAAAATTCATTCCACAGATGGATGTAAAAAATTAAAGGGCACTCTGGTACCAACAACTTAGGTACATTGAGTTACTCCTTTTTTCATTAATATTTCCTCATAGTTACACAGAAATCTTTTTTCTAAAATCTCTCGCAGAAAACATCAGCAAATACCTGGTGGAAACAGAGTAGAATTCCTCTTTGAAAATGCATTCTGTCCCTGCCACTGTTATATTTTTGACATCTCCAGCTTTTATACCCAAATTAGATCCTATTATGGTTAAAAGGATTCCACCAGTTAGTGGCCCCGTCTTTGGTTCAATCTGTAGAGGAAAGAAAGCAAAGTTGAAAATTACAGTGATGATTGATGTTGCTCTTACATATGGTTTAAATCCACATCACTTTGCAATCTACATTTCTTTGTTAAAAATACAGAGGTTTTTTTCAGTGTGGTTCTCATTAAAAAAAGAGAGTCTAAGAAACCTCTCAATTAAATGCATAGTTATGTACAGAATCAATCATAAACTTGTAGATTTCAGATCTCCAACAGCAATACAATTCTATAAGAGAGACAAGGTAGATAGGTAATATTTATCTTGGATGAACTTCTTTTGGTGAAAGAGATAAGCTTTTACACTTATATGGCACCTCACCCACCCAGTCTCTCTAATTTCCTGGGACCAAAATGGCTATAGCACGGCAAACAAATCATTTTATAACAGTTTATTACAATGAAACTCTCCAGCAGATCATAGAATATTTGTGGCTGGTTTTTATCCTGTTTATAATTTTGTTGCACTCATTTTAAAAAATGTGATATTCTGAAAAATAATGTACTGAGACTTATTATGTTGAATCATGCCATTTCAGGGAGCATTTCTAGCTAATTCAAGAGCATTTGCATTTATCCGTCCTGTTGGGTGCATGTGTTTTATAATCAATTCTACTTTGGAGGTTCGTATTAGCTGCACAATAGACTTTGGGACACAAAGAATTATGCACAGAGGTCTATCACTGATGTTTCTGTCACTTGTGATCCCTCCCTACTGCATCAGAGGAGGAGGCAAAGTTATTGATCATATTTGTGATTGAAGGGCAGAAAAAGGTCTCTGTGATAGAGGTGTATTTCCACAGCTCAGAATTTGAATAACGATCTGAATTTTGCAACATGTTGATAATTCATCTAATCTACCAGTTTCTGTTTAGTAGTTCCAGAAAGCACTTCAGCTTTTTAACCTTCGAGAAGTGGACCCTACCATACGGCACTTCAGACAGCTGCCCCAGTGGGGAAGGCATTTATTACTTCATTGAAGGATGATCATTGAGATCAAGTGGGACTATCAACTTTGAATGACAACTACTAGCCCATTCTCATGCAACAATGCTCCTTCTACAAGGGGAGATGGGGGAAAGCCTTCCTGGTGCAGATGCATCTCCACCATTGCAACACCTGGTGCAGAAATTGAGGGCTTGGGTAAGAGCAGAGTTTTGATTTGTTACAGGCAGCCTACATATAGGAACATGTTACGCATAGGAGCCTACAGGAAGCAGAAGGCAGGAGGGACTCAGTCCAACCTGATACATTGGTAAAAACCACTGTTTCATAGAAGGGGTGAGCTCAGACTAAGGGAGGGTATGTGTCTCAGATTTTTGTTCATTTAAAAAAATCTGCAACTCGAGTGCTTCACCAGTAAAGTCAACGTGGATACCAAATTCCTTTGTTAAGACTATTTCTTGCCATGTTGTCCCTGAAGGAGATAACTGAAAAACCCAAAGCACCCACAGCCTAGGTGAAGCTTTGTGGGAGTGTGTATAAGTAACTCTGGGATGGGGGAGTTCTTGGGCGGTCTCAGATGCTGATTTTAGGGTAAACCTAGAATGGGTAAACCAAGGAGTCCAATATCTTCCCCAAGCCAAAAAAAGGCATCAGATAACAGGTCTGTGCTCTGAAAATTACCCTGGATTCCCAGAACTAGAAACAGTGACTAGACTTCATCCAGACCCAAATGGCTCAGAAGCAGATGTGATCCAGTGACTGGATCTGGTTCAACAAACTCCTGACAATTATAGTGCAGGGTGGAAGAGCAGTTTGAAACACAGATTATCCTGGACAACCTTTCTGGAATTAAGATAAACACTACTGAATTAAGTTTAATACATTAGGGGTCTTATGACACTGCACCCCATATTCTTCACAATGAAATTATTATGATGGGTTTATGACAGTTATTATCAATGTTCCCTATAATTTTTTACATCCATGTGCTGTGGGCACTCTGCTAATCAGCTGGGTGGCATTTGACTCCCTCCTGGGTGGCCACTCAAGTGCTAAGCTTACTGGGAACACTGGTTATGATGTATTTTATGCAAGATAACTAATGTGAGATGTCACTGATGAATAAGATTATCCTATTTGTATGCATGTAACATTTTTGTATCTAAAATTAGAAATAATGACTATGTATCTGTATTTCAAATGTGTTTCTACTGGGGGAATGCCCATTAGACAATATGCTTTCACTCTGAATAGCTGGCTGAAGAAAGGCCATTAGAGAGAACAGGCCTTTGAGAAGCTCATCTCCCACATTGGAAGCTTTTGTGAAGACATAACAAGCAGCCTCTGAGTAATGGCTGCTGTAACACTACAGTGATATGTGACCAGATCACCTAGTGCTGGACTCCATCTTGGGGTGTCAGTACTTTTTCACTGATTGGAATGGAAATCAAGCTTTGAAACAAAAGGTTCCTGTCATAAAAGGGGAGTGTGTTTGTGTGTGAGACATCATTTTGGTTCTTCACTGACTCCCCAACCAAGTAAACTGAAATACCTGAGGGAAAAAGTCTGAATTGGGAGAGCTGGACCTAGGCTTGTGAATGAAAAACCTGGGAATTCCAAACTGTAAGCAAGCCCAGCTTGCCCCTTAAGAACATGGAACCTGCCTGTATCATCATTTAGGGCAGGGGTCAACAGCCTACAGCACACAAACCGATTTTCAATGGCATGCAGGGCAGGAGCTCAGACCTCCCTTCCTCCCCCCCACAGCTGCTGGAGCCCTCCCTCTTCCCCACAGCAGGTTAGACGGGAGTAGGAGGGGGCAGCACAGGGGGGCTCCTCAGGTGGCACCTCCGGGACCAGCCCGGGACAACGTGGCCATGGCAGCAGCATCTCTGGCCTCTGACCACCCCAGCCACACAGTTCTGGGGCAGCCCCAGAGGCCAGAGGCACTGCGACATGATCTTTGGCCAGCCTGGCTGGGGAGCAGCCGCCCACCACTGCTGCCTCCCAGAGCCCCAAGCTTGAGCATGTCTCCTCCATGGCACTGAAGTGGCTACAGAAAGTGTGTGTGGCCCTGCCAGGCCCTGCCAGGAGAGCCAGGCCTGGGGTGTGCTGTAAGGAGCCTGGGCACAGCGGAGTTCAGGGGGCAGCGCAGCTGAGACAAGGGAAGTGACAGGAGGGTTCTATTGGGGGAAGGAGCTATCTGGGATGGGAGCTGGGGGGTCGGAGTCCCTTATAGGAGAAGGGGCTGCACAGCAGGAGGGCTAGTGAAGGAAGATCTGTTGTAGGGGAAGGGGCTGGGAAGACAGGAGAACTTCAGGCAAAGGGCTGTATGAGAGACGTTGCTGGGGGGAGAAGGAGGGTCCCACTAGAAGGGAAGCTGATGGCAGGGGAGAGGGAAGATTGTAGGAAAGAGAGGCTGCATTGGAACTTTGTGATGCCTATGTCAATGGATAGCAGTGGGTGTTAAACTTGGCTGTAGTTCTGTGGAGTAACAGGGCTCTCATGTCTTTGCTTATACCAGTATGGATATTGATGATGAATTACTGCTTCTGGGAGAGTGTTCTTTGTTCCTCTTCTCTGCCCCAGCTCCCTCCTCCCCCTGCTCCCGCCATAGGTTACAGGAGGCCTGTCTGTAGCACCCTATAATAATGGTGCTTTGCAGCTGCATAACAGTCTGGATAAAGTTTAACCTTGTGTGAACACTAACCTTCATAAGGCCCAAGTGAGGTGGATCAACCCTGAACCTCCATCCTCCCTGCCCCTTCCCAAAGGAGTGAGGTTTCTCATTTGGGGGCCACATCAGTGAGGACTGGTTTTTTTTTTGGAGTTTTGCTTTCCACTTGCATGGACCCCAACTGATTTTTCCTGTGGGTCAGTGACCCCCAACACAAAAAAAGGTTTCCCACCCCTGCCATAAATAAAGAAAATACTGAAACCTTTTGTGTTGGACATAATATTTTACTTTATTTTAAATAAGTTTGATAAACTAACATAAGAAAGTTAAAACGCTTAAAATGCTTAATCAGTTTGAGAATTTAAATTAAACCATTTGCCCTAGCTGCAGCTGGCTCAGAAAATATGGTTACTATACCCAGCATTCTGAAAGGTTGCCGACCCCTGATTTACAGTGAGAATCTGCTGTTCAGATCCAATCTATTTAGTGTATTGAACTTAGTTTGTACTTTTCATTTGCACGGTAATCTGCTTTTGATCTGTTCGTTATCATTTATAATTTTTTTTGTAGTTAATAAACTTGTTTTTGCTTTACTAAAACCAGTGTGTGGGAATCATAATTCAGTGGAAGAACACTGTTGCATATTCCTCTCTACAGCGAGGAAGGGAGCAAATTCTATGCGTTTATGTAGTTCAGTTCCCAGTGTACCACAAGATAGTATGATTTGGGGTTTAACACCTAGAGGGGATGTGTGCCTCAGCAACTGGGAGGTGCACTAGCTGAAGCCTACCTGTACAGGGGCTGGTTAAAGAACCTGCCTGCATATGCTGTAGCTAGGTGTGTCCCTACTGTATTGGTGAAAGGGCAGGCTTGAGAGAGCTTTGAAACTTGTCAAAGCAGTACAGTGTTAAAGGGAACCCAGGCTGGTGGACATAGTGGTACCCCCATTCCAGGAGAGGGGGGAAGAGGGAGGAGAACCCATCAGAAGTCCATTTTAGTACAAATGCAACTGTGTATGTGTTATTGTGGAATGACATGCAATTTCTCTGGGATACTGAACAATACATTGCTTGGAGATCACGTGAATTTTAAGCCTCTGTTGAATGATACATTAGACACAATTGAACTTTTGGGACAATGTGTGTGAAACGGAATTCCTAGGAAGTACTGAGGAGGATGGGTTTGAAAACATCACCCAGGGACTCAGTCTTTGAAGCTTCATCTTGGAGACTGGGAAGGGGTGAGGATTTTGTCTGCTGATCACCTGTCACAGACAAACAGTTCAAAGACCCACTCGGAATTATCCACTGAAAAAAGAATTGCATTTTGAATATATAGCCTGAATTTAAGTAGTCTCGGAGCCTTCCTCCCAATACAGAAAATAAAAAGAAGCTCTACTCCATGAATGGAAGGGTTAGATAGACTTAGCTTACTGAGTGATCCTGCAAAACTGGGTGCTTGCTCTGAGCTAAGGTTATTATGACTTTGTGATCACAAAAGAGATTCCTTTGGGTATGGGGTGTGTGTGTGTTTGTGTATGTGGGGGGAGAGGGACATTGACAGAGCTCATGCTGGAGGCAGTTTTGAGGAAGAGGGGGAATCTCTTACATTCTATTGGGTTTTTATGGTTTTTAATGTTTTCTCTGTAAATGCTTTTATCCTAAGAATAAAGAGACTCGCTCAGAAAGGGCTACATACTAACATAACTGGAGGAATCACGTGGTACCTTGTCTCTCACAAGAGAAGCAAGCAGGCCTATTGAGGCAGTCTGTCTTTTTCTGGGAATAACACAGTGGCAGTAGGGAAATGACATACCCTGGGTCTCCACCTAAGAAAGTCAACAGCTATGGAGTCAGAAGGCTGAGAGTCAGTGCTATAAACTGAATCACTAAGTAGAAATACAGGTATAGCAAAAGACCAGTGACTAACAACACAGCAGGCAGTGGGATAGCTTACAACACATGTTACAACAGAGAAAGATATTGTGACCTCCCTCATCTAGTCATAAAGAATGGAAGAATGGTGATGACACCTTGAAACATATTCATAGTCCTGTTGAGGTGTGGTCTACAACATGCTTGGGTAACACAGAACTCAAATAAAAATAAATCCATACTGGTCAAGTGAACTACACTAGCTCCATGGTACCAACCATCATGTTTAAGTACTGCTAGCATGGTTTCAACTAGATTGTGATTAGGGGACTGGAGCACATGACCTACAAAGAGAGACTGAGGGATCTGGGCTTGTTTAGTCTGCAGAAGTGAAGAGTGAGGGGGGATTTCAACTTCCTTAAGGGAGGTTCCAAAGAGGATGGAGAGGCTGTTCTCAGTAGTGACAGATGGCAGAACAAGGAGCAATGGTCTCAAGTTACAGTGGGGGAGGTCTAGGTTGGATATTAGGAAAAACTATTTCACTAGGAGGATGGTGAGGTAAAGGAATGGGTTACCTATGGAGGTGGGTTACCTATGGAGGTGGTGGAATCTCCACCCCTAGAGTTTTTTATGTCCCAGCTTGACAAAGCTCTGGTTGGGATTGATCCTGCTTTGGGCAGGGGGCTGGGACTCAATGACCTCCTGAGGTCTCTTCCAGTCCTAGGATTCTATGATCTCTCTCTTGGCAAACTTTGCAGACCCACTATGCCAATATCATCTCCTGGCAGCTAATTTAGAAGCTTACTTAAATGCTTTGACCAAGCCTTTTTCAGCATGCAATGTTCTCAGAGGTATCTTTGATAAAGAATCACAGTACATGGGGAGAAAGAGGGGGGAAGGGAGGGAGGGAGGAGATCGTACCCGAGTAATGACTGGATGAGGACATGTCTCGGTAGGAGGATCGTGACACAGATTCTTATAAATGCACTTGCTTGGTTTGCCCTCTTCTTCACACCAGACGCAGTTGTAGTCAGGATGAGCCGCAAGACACAAGCTGCAGTCGCTTCGGCCATAAGAGCAGTTGTATAAAGTCACTAAAATGACAATTATAAAAAGATTTACAAGTGCACAGTGTCAAGTCAATTATAGTTTCAAGGATATGCTCTCTTTTAACAAGATGATGGGGAAGAAAAAGTGTAATGCCCTAGCCAGAGTCTTCCCATTCAATAGGCCAATCCTGCACAGAGTATGTATTTAGCTACATAGAACATATTTACTGAAAACTGAGCAGCTCTATTTACTTATTTACTGTCTGCCAATTTAGCAAAAGAAAAGCTTCCATGAACAGGCTCTGAATGCCCTACCACTTATTTAAAATTAGAAATCCATTTACAGATCAATCTGTTCACCTACCGCTCTTCAAATACCACAACCCCCCATATATCAGCCTAAATGTCTATTCAAAGGTCAGCTGAACCAAACAGATCTTTCAGGTGTACCAAAAACCATTAAAAATCCAGGCTATTTCAGACAGAGGGAGGAGAGTATTCCAGAGTTCAAAGGAGTTATCTAGCATCAGCCTTTCTGCTGATCATAGACATATCAGTGTATCACAGGGACAAAGAAAGTAGGGTTCTCCCAAGTCATTTAGGCCAAAACCAACACTATAAAAATCTGCCTTGAAGCATTCAGCTAGAGAAGCTAGTAGTTTCTGCACACCAAAGCAAATGCTCATTAATTCATTCCTGGCCTTTTATTATTCCCTTTCAGTTAGTGACTCCCAATTTTCTTTTCCTTTTGAGTAGCCACCTCTTAAGTATCCACCACCCCTTCTGCAAAAACTGCAGTTAAAATGCAGTGAGTAACCTAGCAACTAAAAGAGCCAAACATCTCATTTAGAGAATGTAATACAACTGTTATGCTGGCTTGCTACTGAACGATGCTCCTTTTATTGAACCATGCACCAGTGTTCCCAAAGAACAATGCTTACCTTGGACCTTATGGTTGTCTATGCAATACAGCAAAACACACGAGGGGGGTGTTATCTGTAAACTGCTCTGACTGCTCTGTGTAGACCCTGCTGGCACGAACTAAAACATACCTAGTTTATAATCAAGTACACAGAATGCTCTACAACTCAGACCCCTCAAATGTGCTTTGCCAGTACCATGTAGATGGGCTCTTGGTCTCTGTTGCGCTACATAATCACAACCTTAGTAGTTAAAGCTGAAGCCTCTCTATACAGCCAAACATTATGGCACCTTGAGAAAAGCCAAGGTTTGGAAGAGAACTTTTGGACATGCACTTGATAGCTACTATAGTGGAAACTGGATAGGCTGAAGAGGTGCCACACAGGAAAGAAGGGGTATGTAAGTAGCACAAGCAGCCCCGCAGCTTTCCTTTTTTGCTCGTCAGTTTACCAAGTGACAATGAAAGCACTGGAGAAGGGGTCCTTCCTTAACGTGAAGTGCAGCAAGTACACATTGCTGAATGAAGGTGGCGAGGGGGATGAGAGGGAGGAACAGCTGCTTTTGGAATGCACAGGTTAAGTCCATCTCCAAATGTCGGGCTGAAAAGGGCATGCATCCGCCCTTTAGCTCCCAGAGGATTAGAACTCTGGCAGAGCATCACCTACATTATTCTCCAACTTTTAGCTTTTCAGTGCATTTTTATGAAAAGGAATGAAAGAAGCTACTTAATTTAATAGTAACCAATTAGGCACTGAAGTAACAGCAATAGATTTTAATGCCAAACCCAAGAGACTACCATGCCAGATTACTTTTTAACTCAGTAATGTAAAAAACATTTTTTTCATCTCTAACCTCTGCAGTGCTGTCATGTCTTTGCAAGGCATGCACGATAGAGTGGTGCCCAGAATAGCTGGTCTCTCTGTAACACACATTATTGAACGACTTCAATATGATTCTTCCTTGGGGGGAGCTTTTCTTTGGATTTGAAGTACTAAGAAAGGTGAGGAAGAGTCTCTTTTTACTTGTACACTAAGCTAATTTTATCTGAAAACCACTCAGCTATGGAGTCGCTCAGGCACCAAAGCACTTTCAATAGATTATTTATTTACTCGTTCATTCTGCAATTTTTAAATAAAAGCAAATTTAGTGCTGGGGAAAGGTGCCAGACTGACAACCCCCATTTCAACAACAGAGTTAACACTTCCCTTTATCCTAGGAACACTCAACACAGGCAGCAGCAGAGAAAGCTTTTCCCACATCTACAAACGTGAACATAATTTGCAATATGTAACAGATCGTTTTCCTAATCCAGCACTCGTAAACTGGTAATAGACTGTTCTTGCACAGAAACTTTTAACAAGCAAGGTTGTTAAATCCTCCCTTTGCCTGCACACATCCTATAACTTCCACCCACACCACCACATGGCAACCTGACAAAGCAAAGGAACATATTTGCTGAATTACTTCATCATCCTTCACTGGCTGGCAAGGGAGTCTCACTCCCTTTCTTTACAAACCAAGTAAGCACTGCAACATCTTGAAGTCTCTCACACCCAGTGGCATGAAAGGGCAGGGAAAGATAATCTTAAAGTGTTAAACAGTCCTTCACTCCCTGACCAACTCATTAAATATAGGAGCAGCAAGCCACTCATTAGATTCAGGCTTTATCCATTGCCTTTAGATACTGGCTGTGAAGTAACTGATAACAAGGACAAAGGATAAAAGGTATAGATATATTGGATTTCGTATAGTTCAGAACCCTTAGTGGTCTGAGATTTAAAATGCTATCATAACTTAGCATTCACTAGCATTATACAAAGGAGAGGCTTCTTTACTGGAGAGTTCAAAAGTGCTGGAATTCAAATAACTGAACAAAGTCCATTCCTCCAAAGTCAGTTCCTTTCAAGGTGCAGTATGATGTTTAAAGACCATTATTCTATGGACTTCACATATTAAGGAAATTTTAAAGCAAGGGAGAATTTGGATAAAAAAAACATTCAAACAAAAAAGAAAAAAGGCATTTTGGCTAAATCGTCAGCCTTCTCTTTGTGATCATTATAGATCTGTATTTGAAAAAGAGCTTTCCTTTAATAATATCACTGCTTCCTCTCCCCCTTTCTTTTTTTCTGGTTATTCCTTCCTCCCTCCCCACCAGATTCTAGAAGATTCTCGATTTATAACTTCACAATTTTTTGGAATGGAACTACTGATGCTGCACCATTACAATGTGACTTACCCGTAAAAGAAGAAATGGCAAAAGTTAAAAAGTGCTCTCAGCCTTGCAGAGGCAACACAGGGAAATCCCTCTAAAACAAGATTTTTATGTACATGGGGACATTATTTATGAGTGAGATTGGTCTCATTCAACTCACAGTAACAAGCACTATAACGGTATGTTTACAAGACCTTAATCTTAAGAATTGTTATGTAGGAGATACTTAACTGTTTTCACTGGGGCTCTGCCAGCATACAATAGCTTACAAGACCAGGATCATAAACTTAATTCAAATGTTTTATGTCATTATAAATTGAAATACATAAATAAATAAGCAATTTATGGCAGGGATTATGACTTTTTATTTGTGCAGTAACACATTTTTCATACCTTAATTCTATGGCACACAAAAGTACTAAGATTAAGGCAAAATGAATACTTTTCTGGATTTCTCAATATAAACCAAACAGAAGACTACAGAATCTATCATTGATTATGACAATTAAGTGAGGTTTGTAGATATGGCATTAAGAAAACTCACCTTTTTACCTGTGAAGAGAGTAAGTTTGCTATCAAATCACTGAGCTTAACAATGACATTTCATAATACCATTTTTAAAGAGAGTTGCTTTTCAGAGTAGGGATGTCAGATAGCATGTACAGTAAAACTCCAATTTTCCGGCACTCGTGATAGTCTGGCACCAACTGGAACCCGTAAGTGCTCCAGCCAGCCGGACAACTAGAGCTCTTGTGAGCCCCACGCACGCTCAAAGGCCGGGAAAGGAAAGGGGAGGAAGGGAAAGGGGATTATACTCTTGTGACGGGTCTGCCTGGACCTGCACTGGGGCCAGCTGAGGGGCGGGGTCAGCTGGGAACAGGGCGGCGAGGGGCGAACCCTCCACCGTTTTGCAGTGATGCGGGGGAAAGCCCCACGCAGCTACCTGCTACAGGCCAGCTGGGGCTGCAAGCGGCGGTGGAGGAGAGGGGGCGAGGTGAGGGGCGGTGCTCCGGTACCAATCGGCAGCACCCCAGCTGCTCTACCCACCGCTTCCCCAAGTCTGCCGCCCGTCAGTTTCCTGGCCCAACTCCTGGGGAGCCCCTGCCACACTGCTGCTGCCTCTGTGTCAGAGGCAGCAATGAGAGTTGGCATGCGGGAGTTGGTTTAGAGGCAGCAGGGCAGCAGCAACCCCTGTCTGCGGGGGCCTGAGCTCCCTGCTGACAGAGACTGGGCTGGCACCTCACAGAGCAGCCTCTGCCCTTAGTGAGGCTGATACAGAGGCAGTGGGGGGGAGGGAAGGTGCATGTAGTTGACAGGATTAAACCCAGGCTTATTGGTTAACCATGTAGTCATGACATCCCTATTTCCCAGCAGAATCAAACAATTCATGCATAATCCTTGCTAGATTTAATGAAGTTATTTACTAAAATCAGTAAAATTTGAGAAGGTAACATTTGTGGATTCATGAAGATAAAATGTACAGGCAGTCCCCGGGTTACATGGATCCGACTTACATCAGATCCCTACTTACAAACGGGGTTAGGCAACCCCGCACTAGCTGCTTCCCCCCAGCAGACCAGGGAGACGCGGAGCGGCTTTTCTCAGCAGACACCTCAGCTTGAGAATAAAGGACTGAGGGAAGTGAGGTGTGAGAGAATAAAACTGAGCTCTGGAGAAATGTTTGGCTAGAGTTTCCCCTACAATATGTACCAGTTCCGACTTACATACAAATTCAACTTAAGAACAAACCTACAGTCCCTATCTTGTACGTAACCCGGGGACTGCCTGTATTATGGGAATAAATCTCAATTTACCGTAATTTCACTCCCCGAGCCCCATAATTCATACTTACCCATTAGTTTACTGTCAATCTTGACCTCATCCGTTTTAATGAACAGACTAAGTGGCAGAGTTTCATTTGTACCATAGGAAAACTGGAAAAGATGACACAGGAAGACATTTGCATCTGCTTATTTTAATTCTGGAAGGTTATTATTTGCATCCCATAATTCTTAATAACATTATCTATGAGGATTCAGAAGCTATCTAAAACACTTCAAATCTATGGTCTGTTTCTATTCTTAGCCAAATGCATTCAGGGAAACTATTTATAATGAATTTAATCCATAGCAATCAGAACCTAGAAGGTTCAACAGAGAGTAGTATTGGATTGCCATAAGATCATCAGTTTTCATGATGTGACTCAGTGGTAGGTATCCAAGCAGCTAGCATATTGTATTGAGTGTGTCAGTAATTGCTTGAAACTGTCATCTCTAGACCTGCTGAACTCCTTGTTCCCAAGACATCAGGATGTAGTATTCCTGTCAATATAGCACACTCACTCAAAGTGGTAAGGAAGGCCTCATGTCTCTTCAACAGTGTAGTGCCCTCCCTGCCAATAAATACACATTCTCTGGCTAATCAAAAATTAGCATTCTGGCTCTGAAACATATAATTCTTCTTGTATTTAAAAGAAGATGACCATAATATAAGGTCCCAAAAAGTGGGTGAGATAAAAACATATAGAATATAAATCAATGTAACAGTGACATAGATATTAATCAGTCCTCAGAAATAAAAATTTTTGAGGTGAGCTAGTAGGCCTTCAGCTTATTTACTTAAGCTTAGTCCTGACTCATAACTTAGTAAACAAAACAACAAACTTTGCATACATTTTCTCTTTTCTGAAAAGGCACCCTGACATTGGTCACACTTAATTCCAGTGGATGGTGAAATTCTTATAGGCTGAGAAACTAAATCACAGGAAGGTCAGTGAGTCAGAGGCAGGGAAGAACTCAAGAGTTCTGTCTCCTACCTCAATATTCAATCAGTCTGATCAGGCTGAATCAAAACCATATGGTCCAGAGTTTCCACAGGCATCGTTTAAGGAATGCTTGAGCTGCATACATGCTGAAATCATTGCTATCAGGATGGAGGGGGAGGAGAAGTGGCAGTAGGAAATGGAGAAATTACTATTCCAAAAGTTGTTTTTGCCACTTTGGGTGAAAAAGTCACCATAAAAGTCTGTAATTTGGGTTTATTCTCTCTGTGGGCCGGCTGGCCAGGAGCACACACACACACTGTATTATAACAAGACAGAAAGGGTATATATTTACCTCTTTACTTTGGAATGAGAAAGTTTCATTCTCTGATTTGTAAACAGAAGCCTCAAATTCAAATTGGTCATTTCCAATCTTAAAAGACCTATCCTATACAAGAGAAATGTTCATGTTAGAATGTTTACAGTACCACCGATCTTAATAAAATGTAAATAAGCAATATACTGCTCAGCATGGATATTGATATGATCAGATTTAGAAAGCTAACCAATTAAATCATTACCTGAAACCCAAAGCTAAAGATAGTATCAACTAGGGGGTGTAAAATCCTGGTCAAAACTTAGGTTTAATCAGCTAATCAATTAAGCAGGATCTCAGGGGTTGGGGGGAGGACTGGTCCAGCCTGGCTGGAGCAGCATCCAGCCTGTGGGGTTGCTGACTTTTGCTCCTGGCCCTCCCCCCCTACATGGGGGCGAGGGGGAGCGGCAGCAGAAGCCTGCATCCCTGCCTGTGGAGAGGCTGGCTTCTGCTTCTGGCCCCCTTTGCACATGGGGTGGCTGGCCCCCAACCACTGTGGGGCTGTTCCAGGGTATTGGTAAGAGTTACGCTTACTGACTAACTGGTTACTTGTTTACATCCCTATTATCAACAGTCTATTACTTGTGCCAACATTCCCTTTCCAACATCCATTTAATGGTCAAGCTTCGGAGCAACACAAATAAAATAGGAGAGTATCTAGTATTCATTTTTAGCAAGTAATAACAGAACCCAGTGTTACCCAGCACGCGCATTCCCTCATCAGCTGTGTTGCAAACAGAGCTGTGTGAATCCCATGATCGGGGCTCATGAGAGTTTTATGAACCAAAGCAGGCAGGTTTTGTCTGCAGGGTGGATCTTGGGATTACACGAACTTTATCTGAGAATTCCAAGTCATGCTGGTGCCTTTGCTAGCTTTGCATGAAAACAAAGTTTCACTATTCTCTTTGCCTCAGCATGGAATGTCCCTTCCTTAGTTTTGATGCCTTTGGAGGACTTTGAGACTTCTTTCAGTGGCCTGCTCCTCCTTAAACTAGAATTTTCATGAGGCACTGGGGGGTTCTGGTCCCTTCTTTGTGGTACATGGCAAGATGGTTACCTCCCAATACTTTTATAAGTTTTTTTGGTTACTCAACTATCCAGCCTTGCTGCAAGAATAGGTAAGCCACCTTCTTCCACTGCACCCATCTAAATAAGTCTGAGGCTGGAGATGCCCAAATTTGTTTAATATGTAGCTGTGGCCCAGAAACAGGAGTGATCGCTATTCTTTGGGTTAAAAAGGTTTATGTAACTAATAGCAATAGTTTGCATATTAAAAAAATCTGACTGGTAGCTGCGTTAGTCTGTAACTTTAAAAAAGAGTAGTCCTGTGGCACCTTAGGGTATGTCTATACTAGCCCCCTAGTTCGAACTAGGGTGGCTAATGTAGGCATTCGAACTTGCAAATGAAGCCCAGGATTTAAATATCCTGGGCTTCATTTGCATGTTCCCGGGCAGGCACCATTTTTAAATGCCCCGTAGTCTAAACTGACTGTCCGCGGCTACACGCGGCAGTCAGAAGTTAGGGTGTGTCTAGACTACCTAGTTTTGTCGACAAAAGTGGACTTTTGTCGACAAAACAATACCAGCGTCTACACTATCGCGGAGTTCTGTCGACATAATGTCGACAGAACTCCGCGGTTTTGTCGGCGCTGGTATACCTCATTTTACGAGGCAGTATGTAGGGATAACATATTAATGTATTGAAAATGATTCCTCCAAATGGAAGTGACTCCCCATAATTTGTTCCCCACAACTTAAAATGTTTAGATTTATTATTATTATTGCCCCTTTAGAATATAATGTATTAGGTCATGTAACTTAGAACTGTTAAGAATATAATCCTATTGTTCCCCACAACCTAGTGTTTAGATTTATTATTAATTCTTCTTCTTATTATTATTATTATTTGTTAAAATTGTTAAATGTTTAGATTTATTATTATTATTGTCCCTTTAGAATATAATGTATTAGGTCATGTAACTTAGAACTGTTAAGAATATAATCCTATGTAGCCAGAAACAGCCCCCCCCCCCCCCCTGCGCTCCAGGGCATGCTCAAGCTTGTGCAAGGGGCTGCTTGGAATTAACATTGCAGAGATACATTGTAACAATGCATTGTCAAGCCACTAACTCTGCTATGGGAGCCAAGCCCTGTAATTGTCTAAGGGCATTGTTAACTTTACTTAGCAGTCAGAGAATGTTTTAAGCAATACCACCCAGAAACTTTCTGTAACTACAACTTTTATTATTATACAAAATACTGTATGAATGTATGAGAGAGTGCTTGGATGATGAGTGAATGGTTCTGAGAGGTGCCAGCCTGAGAATACAGCAACAAAGGGCTGAAGAAGGCGTCAGGTGCCAGTGCAACCAAAAGGTGTCAAGTGGAGAAACTGGAGGTCCACCCGATGAGATCACTGATGAGCACCTGGCAGCCACCCTGGAGACATCAGCATGATACAGCAATTTCCATAGACTGGCATAGGAAGAAATTCCTATAAGAACTGGACTAAAAAACAATGGAATCAGAGTCCAAGGTTCTGCTGCCAGCCCACCAGGAGCTTCAGATGCGCATCTGATCAGGACTTCGCTCCCCACTACCATCACTTGTGTACAGAGTACCTGGCCAGTATCCTGTCACAAGCAACTTCCAGGCTGGTAACTATACACAGAACTTGAATGAATGGATGTATGAATGAATGGTTATGTATGTGTATATATATATATATATATATATATATGTATATATATATGTATATATACATATATATATATATATATACACAAGTGTATAAGGGTTAAGTAGTGATAGGAATAAGTAGTTAAACAACGTTGTTTGCTTCTATCTTTTCTTTATTTTTTATTATTATCTTTACAATAAATGTGGCTTTTTGCCTTATCCCCCTCATAAGATCCTGCTTGCTTTTATTTGGTACAACAATAACACCTTCTGTCGACAGAACTCTGTCGACAGAAGGTGTTATTGCCTGTAACACTGTGTCCAGACTACGGAGTTCTGTCGACAAAGCGGCTTGCTTTGTCGACAGAACTCCATGTGTCTGGGCGCAAACTGTCGACGGAAGTTTTGTCGACAGTATCTGTCGACAAAACTTCCGTCGACAAAACGCGGTAGTCTAGACGTACCCTTAATCCGAACTAAGTCATTAGTTCGGATTAACTGCTACACCTCGTTCCAATAAGATACTTTACATATATTTTTGTTAGTATCTAAGTTCGAATACCTACATTAGCCACCCTAGTTCGAACTAGGGGGCTAGTGTAGACATACCCTTAGATACCAACAAAAATATATGTAAAGTATCATGAGCTTTTGTGAGTAAAATCCATCTAATGAGATGGGCTGAAGTGGAAATTACAGAATCCAAGGTATATATAACAAGAAAAGAAGTACCTGTCAATTGTAGGACCCGTGTTAATGAAGCTAATTAAGTGGGCTGCATATGTCCCATTCATAGCTTTTGATGTGAAAATAGAGGTGTTAAAAGGCAGGAGAAATTGGCTTTGCAGTGCGTTAACCAATTAATATCTTTATTTGAGCCCTGGGTAACAGTGTGAGATAATTTCCAGTTCTGCAGTCCCTCTCTGTAACTGGGTTGTGAATTTCTTTTGTAGAAGAATGACTACTTCTAAAACCATGACTGAGTGATCAGGTAGGTTAAAATGTCTCTCTCTCTCTCTCGCTCGCTCTCATTTCCACTTCAACTCAACTGATGAAGTGAGTTTTACCCAAGAAAGCTTATGCTACTATTTATTTTTGTTAGTGCCTACAGTGCCACAGGACTGCTCGTTGTTTTTAATAGCAATAGCAAGGGGCAGCAATGGTTTTCTCTTCCTCTTGTCCTTTCTCAATGACAAAAATAGGGAGAGGATAGTTTTTCATCCATCAAAAGACTGGGTTTGAGAATAGTCGTAGGAAACAAAGCCCTCCACTGCAAACTCCCAAGAGCATTATTGTATTATGAAGAGAGGATTTTTTCCCATATAAGTTCCTGAAAGGAGGAAAATGGAGGAAAACTCCTAAAAGGCTTCGCCTGACAAAATAAAAAAAAGGAGAAAAAGAAAAATGACAGTAGGCAGAAGCTTCAGTGTAGCTTACAAGATTTACTTACCAAAGCTAAAAGCAACGCAACTCCATCAATACATTTAAACATAAGGCCCTGGTCTACAGCAGGGAGCTATTTCAAAATAAGGGTCTGGTTATTTTGAAATAACTCTTTTTGCTTGCCACGAGGAATAACACTTATTTCAAAATAGTTATTTGGGGAGTTATTATTAAGTTTCTGTTGAAATACCACCAACATCTTTTGAAGAATATTCGAACTCAAAAATATTTCTCAAATATTTCACTATAGGAACCTTTAAGGAAAGCAAATATAATTTCCTGAATAGCTCTAAAACCATTTTTTTTAATCTCACATGCCACATCTCCAACCCCAATACACACAAATGACTGTCCCTCTCCAAATTGTATGAGATTTTTATAATCATCCAATTTCTAAATTTCATCAGAGATCTTTCTGAAGGTACATTGCCTGATTCTTTGCTTACTCCTCTCCACTTTAAGTTACAGCACACAATACTTCTTTCAAAGTTCTACAAATTACATTGCCGAAGCTGTATTTCACCCTCTTCACAGTACAGATAGAAAAGCCATGAAAGGGTGCATGCTTATGTGTGTGAGATGGCCATTATCTTGACTGACACCAAGGCCTGAACTAGGCACCTCCAGAACTAAAATGAGTCTCTACCGTTTGAGGAAAACAAATAAGCTATGTAATTGAGGACTATCAGGCCTGGTCTACACTAGACCAGGCAGGTCGACTTAAGGCATGCCATCCAGCTGCACAAAATACATAGCTGGATTTGGCTTACCTTAAGCCGAGCCGCTGCGGTGTCTACACTGCAGGAGGCCAAAGGAAGAACGTGCTCTTGTTGGCTTCCCTTACTCCTCACAGGATGATGAATATAAGACACCAGTAGGGAATGCCCTCGAGTTAGATTTTTTTGGGGGGAGGGGGGGTTCTACATTAGACTCGCTAATTTGAACACTAGAATATCAACTTCCAGAGGGTCAATCTTCTCTGTAGTGTAGACATGCCCTCAGAGACTTGAATCCTCCATGAATTGGGCACATAGGACAATACACACACTAAACAATGGTTTACATATGCCTATGTATAGAAAAGTATGGCATATCAAGAGAAGAGAATTCTGTAGCCAAGATCTTTCTGTAGAAAAAAACTGAACTGCATGCGAGTGCTCTCTCAAACACCTTTGAAGCTGGGACTTCAGTTCCTCAACATTGTGAAAGCCTGCCTGACTTTTGAGGATTCAGATAACATTTTCTCTTAGAATTTAAAAGGAAAACTACTCACTGGAATTCACCTCCCTTTCAGGGCCTCTCTCAGCTGTTTGTTCTGGTAGCAGTTTTCCCCGATGTAATATAATAGCTTGGGGATTTACTGTAACATCTTACTGAATTTTTTCAATGGGAGAGACAGAAAAACAGCAGTTTCACTTTTTTAATGGAAACTAAAGATCCATTGTTTTCTCTTCAACAAATGCTTCCACCAGGAGTTCCATTTTGTGAGGAGACTGTCCCTCGGTCAAGAACAATTTAAATGTTCAAGATGAAATTTTGACTTCATTGAAGTCAACAGGAGATTTGCTTTTGACTTCAACGAGGTCTGGTCTTCAACCTGGATTTCTGAAAGCAAGTACAGAGGTAAAAAAATGTATCCTGGCATTCAAAGGAAAGTACAATTAAGCTACACACACATTTAAAAGAGCTTTGTAAGCAGTAACATTACCCAGAAGAAACACACACTAATATCTTAGGAATTTAGGATGAGCTCAAAGTCAAATGACTATTCAGAATTAATTCATTTACCTGATAATTTTCTAGATTCTTTCCTTCAAAATGAACTGTTGTTGGGTAATCCATTGGTATTATTGGAGGTTTGGGATTTAGAAACTGTGGGCATTCTCTCTCCTATGGAGATAAGAATTTTATACATCATTTAAAATAAAAATCATCCATCAAAACAAACCTCAATAGCCTTTGGATGATTGAATTCTTGTTCTGACAAAACTCCATGCTTAAAATAAAATGACAGATTTGATTACACCCTTTCAAATTAGACACACTAAAAATGACTACAGAATATGCCAAAGCTGTAGATCATTATCTTTTCCAGCCCTGAAATCTTATTTCTCCCATTAAAGCAAAATAGTAAAATGAACAAAAATATCCTCTAAGAAATTATTCTGTCTTGTTTTCCCCCTCCTACTCACAGCTCTACATTCCTACCCCCACTTTAAGTCATAAAAATTGTATTTTCTGAAATTAATTTTAGAATAATTGTTTTTATGTAAACATTGAATTGAACTGATCAACTTGCAATGTTCAAGAAAATATGCAAGTGTTCAAATAAAATCTAATCTATTCTAATTTTAAAATTTTACCATATTTTGTTTAATCACATCCTCTTTTGAAGATGACTCTTCACAGATGTTTTTTTCCCAGTCCCATTGGCAATTCCATCGATTGCTTGCACAGGAATAGCATCTACAAATATAATGTGAAGAGCATCAATAAGACTTTTTTTTGTCCTAAATATTCAAATGTTATTTAAAAAAAATGAATTTTTAGTCACAGAAAGAACTATTTACTACAAAATCATTACTATGCTGAGTTCACAATTTCATTGTGAGAATAATTAAAGAATTCTGTCTGGTAACCTGCTTCTGGTATCAGCAACATGCATCAGAAAGCCATAGTATGGATCACAGGAACTTTGGGCCTGAATTTGAGAGGCCTGATAGCCTTAGACACCCAAATAGCTCAAGTTCATGCTTGCAAATCAGATAATTCACCTCTGACTCTTCAGTATGTAAATTCAATCTACAAGTTGGATGCTGACAGAACCTAAGTGTAGGTGTAACCCACACAGCTAGTGGGCTTGGTTCATTGTCCCATGTAGTGGCACTTAGACCACTTACAGTGAAAGATAAGAATGAGTGAACTCTACAGAACAGCTGAGAGGCAGCTATCTTTATAGCTAAAGCTGTAGAGGCTCCTACGCTAAAGGTCCCAGGTTCATATCCACCTGGGGGAGCCCAGTTACACAGGTATTTTTGCACCCACAAAAATGGAAATCCACCGAAGTACAGATGCAAATATGACATTTTAATGTTCAATTTAAATCTTATGTCTATTAAAACATTTGCAATATAACTAGTCAGTAGTTGATCTGTGCACTAGAATAATGTCTTAAGCTTTACTGAAATGTAAAGGAAGAATTTGGATATTAAAGAATTCTGATTGCGCTGGGGGGTTTTCTATAAAAGGATTCAGCTGCATTAACTAAATAGTTCAGTTACCTGAACACATATAGCATGATGCAACAACTCAAGAAGATATAATACTTACGGCAGATTTTCAGAAAGATTCATTGCTTCTTCACAGTCATAGAATGGATATGTAGCCGATGCAAAAAATATCTGTTTCTTCACAAAAGTTAATGTCAGTGAAACTGAAACATGATCTACCGAAAAAAGTAAATAAAGTTGAATATGTTAGCTCTTGCATAAGACGGTGCAATCATTTTATTATTATTATTATTTGTTCAGGGTATAAAACAAACATTTATCTGCAATATTTGATAATCACAAGGTCAAAATTAATCAATGAGTCATAATAGGACTAATTTTATTTGTTCTTAACTTTTACCAAATTTTCAATATCTGATGATGCAAAGACAGGATAGTATAAATAAATAGAAATGGTAAGTAAGCAACATTACAGAATAGTATTATAGTATGGAAATATCTTAAAGTAATAGAATGATGAAAACTGAGTCATTAAGGAAAATGAGAATTGGATAGAGAAGAAAAATGATATGCAAAGAATTAATTTTAAGAAAATACTTTCATAAATAGATATTTCTTGTAAAAGTGCTTGCTCGTCATTTGCACAAAACTCTATAAACACTTACGAATTAGAACAAGTCACCCTTGCACAAGTTATTCACTAAGCACAATAATTCCTGAATTGTTAAAATTACTACTTTAGACTTTGGGCTTGTTGTACATAACTTTGTATTTCTAATCTGGATCATTACTGAACAAAGAATGGAAAACCTATCTTTGGAAATCAGAGCTTTCAGCAATGACGATCTTTACAATTCCTCTTGCAGAAATCATTAAACTCCTGTGATAAGCTATTTCACAAGCTACTGAGCAATTTCAAACTGTGCTTTCCTCAAATAATTTCTTGAAAGTGTGATGGCAGCTTGGCTGTAAGACCACTTTGCCTACCACTAGTTCATCCTGAAAATTTCAGTTAGGTTTGTACTCAACTCATTCTATCGGGATCTGCAAGTAGGTGTCCTTCGAATTAGAACATATCATCATTCCTTTGGAATTTTTCGACAATTACAGCAGTGTGGATGATTTCAGAATAGTGGAGCTTCTCAAGACTAAATGGTTGTGTCTGAATGTGTGTCACATTCTACCAGCAATCATTCCATTGTTATTGGAGGTTATAGTTTTCTCTCTGATGTGATGCCTGTGAAATCGAGTATTTTTACATTGTTTTTGAAGGTTTGCCCAGATGGATTTCTATATGGCTTGATTACTCTAATGCTAGCTCCTCCTGATAGGCTTCCTATATCACTTCATGTGCTGAATCGAGTCAAACTACAACAGCTTTATCAAGAAGGATTTAAGTCTTTTCAAATCATCTGGATTACAGAAGATTTAGAAAAAGTGAATTGGCCACTAAATATTGGAGCGTTATTTTATTCTTCATACTTGGTACCTTCTCGTATCTCATCTCTCTCAGCAGTTTGATACAGCAGTTCAACATCTATATGTTGCTCTTCTCTCTGTAACTAAACCTAACTGTCATCAGCTGAGTACAAAGATGGCTAATGTGCTTGAACACTGAAATTTTATTCTGCCAGATATCAAGAAAGCCATATTCATGAGTATTTCTAAGAAAAGATAAACCATCAGAATGCCTTAAAACTTATTGTAATAATTCATGCAACGTTATTGCATGCAGAATAGAAATAACATACAGAAAAATATATTAGTTGTTAGGGAACACTGCTATGAAGTCAAGCCCTCCATACATATGAATACTGGAAGAAATACAATTGCTCATGGAAAATGAATGCATATTAGCAGGGATGCAGAATGATAACATCTTTAATTACATGACATTCTATTCTTTCATAGAACACATATAACTTGTTACAGAATTTGAAAGATATGTAGTGAATGGTTTGTACAGAAGTGCCAGATGAGAAAGCATGGTCAGGGGTGAAGGAGAAACAGGCAGGCAGTTTGAAGATTCAGAACATTACGAAGCTAGAGGAGTCAGCTTCCGGGAGTCAGATAAATCAGTTAAATCTAGACAGATTTTCACCGTTACAGGAAAAGGCATATCTCTGGCCTCTTCTCTCTAATTTCAAGTTCCTACTGTAAACAATGAAAGTAATAAATAATTGGAAAACCTTAATTATACCTTAATTATACCTAATTAAACCTTCAAAATAATTGGAAAACCTTAATTTTGACCTAACTATTTTCACTAATCTCATGCATGGAAGTGACTGCACTGTTTTTTGTTGAAGCTAGGAAGGGATCAAGAACAGAAAAAATCAGTCCATAGAGCTGAACATCAAAAACTTACATGCAAACAATACATAATGAGGATTATGCTGGTAGCAATCACCCCACATAAAATAAATGGGAGGAAGCATAGTATTCTTACCTTGACCTTTTGGAGTGTGAGGAATTGTCTGGGGAGGATCACAAATAATAGTCCCATCTGTCAACTTTGCAACTTGAGTGGTTTCACCAAACTGACACCAAAGTTGATCACTTTCAGTCAAATCTGGCAATGGACTCACAGTCAGTTCTACCTGTGGAAAGTACAGAGGCATATTTCTACTTTAGAAAAAAGTCAGAAAAACAGCCACCTGAATAAAAATTAACCAAAACCCCTACAAATTCCATGTCAACATTTTCAGCTGTCCTTTTTCCTGGCCCTGATCATTGGCACCTAGGTCAACTGTTACCCAAGTGCAATTATGAATGTTTTGTATGGATGGGGTGCCACAGAAAGTCACGCAAAGATTCAAAGTTGCAGCTCATCATCTCATTTCTGTCTCTTTTCTATTACACCCACTTATCACTTTTCTATTAATTTAAATCTGTACGGCTATTCCACACATTTAAATTAATACAAAAAATTATATATGGACTAGTCCTACCAAATGGTTCCTTTTTTGCACTTCTCAGCAGCTGGGTCAATACCAGTAACAGAGCAATTTTTATATAATATTTGTGGCGGTCTTTGTGTTAACATACATTAACCATATGGGACAGATGAAGGACAATGAAAAAAAGCCAGACACAAGGCTGGCTAGGGTCATGCAGCTGGATTTTGGGGGGAAAAAAGTTAGAAGAGACAAACTTTCCAGAAAAGGAAAGTTGAATACTACCATGGCTTGGTGAAAACACTAAGGAAAGGATTTTTGAGAGAGTGGTATGGGTGGGCTTTACTGTCCCGATAAAAAAACCAGTGCAGCAAGTGTTTGATTACTGCCGTGATCAATAGGGGAGAAGTAAGAGAAAGGGGAAATGAGCAAGGTGAGAGACGGACTAAGGAAGAAACCCAGTATTTTTACAGATTTGATGCAGCTGGACACTGGTGTATTAATTACAGGGTATTTTTAAAGATAGTTTCTTATTGTCCCCGTTTCCGTAGCCACTGGTACTATAGTCAATAATTAGATAGCCTCTTTCCCCCTTCTAAGACAGCTTCCTTTAGGAATTACCACATTTCTGAGATGAGTAGATGGACCATGATGAAAGATGAGCTAGGATGCATCACAGGAAAGAGTAAATTACATGGAGGAGAGTGACTTCCATGTTCTTTTCTCAGTTTTGATTATAATGTTTTTCTTTTAGATTATTTCCCAACAATGGATCTATCAAAATGGTCAGTCCCACATGGTCATGCATGCCTCGGCTTCTCCTAATGGGGTTATCACACATCATTCTAGAACAGAGCTAGAGTCTAAGACCACCTGGCAAATCTCAGCTAGTGCAGAACGTAGGGTGCCTTATTCACTTTAGTCAGCGTGTCAGCCATAGAGAACACACAAAATCTATTGTTCAGAGGATGCCTTGGCTTTCTGTTCACTGTCAGGTACAATTTAAGTTGCTGATGTAACACAGCTCAATATGGCGAGTGTCTTCTCTCACTCTACCAAAGCAATCTTAATGAAATGGGACACTTTCACTAACAGTTTTCAGATCTGAACACCTGGGGATAGTGATAGGATGTGGTCCCAATGCAGCAGCTTGCTTCCATTAGTTCATCATAGATTCAGTTAGAAAACCTCAGCAGGATTCAATAAGGGATTAAACATTTTTATATAAATAAGAGGAATACCCAGAATTGTAATAAATGTTAAAACGAAATACCTGGGTTTTGGAACAGAACTGAACCCTCCTGCTTCAAGGCTTAAGCTAACTAAGTGGGGTTATAATGATTTAGTGCAGAGCTTCTGGCACCTTCTTCTGCCACTCTCAGGCTACGTCTACACTGGCCCCTTTTCCGGAAGGGGCATGTTAATTTCACCTATCGTAGTAGGGAAATCCGCGGGGGATTTAAATATCCCCCGCGGCATTTAAATAAAAATGTCCGCCGCTTTTTTCCGGCTTTTAAAAAAGCCGGAAAAGAGCGTCTACACTGGCCCCGATCCTCCGGAAAAAGCGCCCTTTTCCGGAGGCTCTTATTCCTACTTCAAAGGAATAAGAGCCTCCGGAAAAGGGCGCTTTTTCCGGAGGATCGGGGCCAGTGTAGGCGCTCTTTTCCGGCTTTTTTAAAAGCCGGAAAAAAGCGGCGGACATTTTTATTTAAATGCCGCGGGGGATATTTAAATCCCCCGCGGATTTCCCTACTACGATAGGTGAAATTAACATGCCCCTTCCGGAAAAGGGGCCAGTGTAGACGTAGCCTCAGAGATGATAATTCCCATCTTCCTATTACAAGTCAACTTTCAAAGCACAGTTTAAAGCTCAACTGCTCATTCAATTTCTGCCTGATTGGACTACAAGTGGGTACCGGGAGGGCATGGAATACTCTTGGAGATGTTCCACTTAATTAACATTAACCAGTTGTGTGTTATTTTACTGTTTCATACACATACTAATAGAGCAATATTGGATAAAGGCATTTTATAAATGGAAAAATAGGCAAAAGTTACACAAGCTTAATCAATGATCTTCAGCTTAAAAAACCGACTGCCCACAATGTGGAGACAATAAAGAAACTGTGTGTGTTTTATGTACACAATGGGCAAATATTCAATTTTTCATACCTTGCCCGGGGCTTTGCGACTCATGTTTTGAGGGTGTGCACTAATAATGGCCAGGCATATTCCTTCTGGGCTCCATAGCCAATGGTTCGGCATATTAGCCTTTTCACAATCTTTCTTTCTCGTGCACCTGACAAAAAGACAACACAATATAAATATTTAATACGAAGTTGATTCAAATCAGTGTTCCCTAATTTCATAGAATCATAGAATCATAGGACTGGAAGGGACCTCAAGAGGTCATCGAGTCCAGCCCCCCGCCCTCAAGGCAGGACCAAGCTCCGTCTACACCATCCCTGACAGATGTCTATCTAACCTGTTCTTAAATATCTCCAGAGAGGGAGATTCCACTGCCTCCCTTGGCATTTATTCCAATATTTGACCACCCTGACAGTTAGGAATTTTTTCCTAATGTCCAATCTAAACCTCCCCTGCTGCACTTTAAGCCCATTACTCCTTGTCCTGTCCTCAGAAACCAAGAGGAACAAATTTTCTCCTTCCTCCTTGTGACACCCTTTTAGATATTTGAAAACCGCTATCATGTCCCCCCTTAATCTTCTTTTTTCCAAACTAAACAAGCCCAGTTCATGAAGCCTGGCTTCATAGGTCATGTTCTCTAAACCTTTAAATAACTTCTTCCAAAAAAATTAGGCTGACACAGAAATGTTTCTGAAATAATAAGACAAGACAGGTACAGTTGTACCTCCCTTAACTGGGACTCTCTGGTCTGGCAGGACCACGGATGTTCCTGGGAGGTATAGGGAGGCTGGGCTACGGGGCAGGAGAAGCTGCAGGAGGAGGGTGACTCAGCCGGGACCCCTGTGTTGTGGGAGGGGAGCACAGAGGGGCATGCAGCGCAAGCAGGAACTTCTGACAGCGGTAGCTAAGGGGCCAACAGAGGCATCTAGGGAGTTCTGGCCCTGCCCACCAAGCTCCGGCTCCAGCCATGGAGCTTCGTCCCAGGTTGTGGCACTCTGGCCTGGGAAGCCACAGCCAGGAAGGAGCCCTAGCCCAGGGCAGAAGGGGCCATGTTGGAAAGGACCTTCCCTGGTCCAGCAAATCCCCTTGTTTGGGATCAGTCAGGTACTGAGGCTGCCAGACGAGGGAGGTCCAACCTGTATTAATTTCATTTTCAGTTAGGTTTTTAATTTAACAGGACAGCTGCTTGTAAAACATCAGGATTATAAAGTAAAACACAAATATTTACCCATAGGCCATTTTATATTCCATAAAAATAGACAATCTAATCCTATGGACAGATAATTAATACAAAGAACTCAGAGAATGAACTAGTTACCTGCAGTTAATCCAAATCAGACCTGTTCCATCTATGTCTTATCATACTTTACATTCCTTGACCTATGATCAGTCTTCTGTTTCTACAGCCCAAGTGAAAAATTTATTTGTGTGTCTGCTGCAGTCACACAACTGAGGCATAAAACTCAGAGAGCATCAAAACTGTGGCTGTGGGCTTGACTGACTCCAATGTTAGAGGGCTATTAACTACAAGAGTGACTCAATTCATCAGCTATGGCTCCTGTTTGAAAGATTCCACTCCAGGTCCACTTTCTGGCATTTTTTAGCTACTAAAGAAAGCAGGGTAACAGAGGCTGTGGAGTTTTGCTAACAGGCGAGGTGGACTGTCAAAACCAGAAGACAGGAGGCAAACAGGAAAGGTATAACTGGTTCTAAGAGAGTGACACACTTGGTAACAGGAGAAGAGTCAGCTGAAGAGAACCCACAAAACTTTTGTTCAGTTTTGTACACCATTCACACCTAGCACAATGGTAACTAATCCTGAGTAATGCTTATGGACATTTATGGATATATTACTATTAAAATAACAGCATTCAAGTGACAAAATCACTCTAGTTCTAATGGCCACACTGCCTTTTGAAGACTGTTGATATACAGACTATATGTATTTATGTACACACACATAAACGCCTATGCATATACATACAGTCTGTTTGAGGAGGAATTATAATTTGGTATAACTAAGTAAAACTTAAAAATGAGTTCTATATTTTCCTTGTAAATTAATAAAATACTAGAAAATGTACAAAAATGCATGTTTGCCTGGTCTCACAGGGACCAGTAATACTTTGCAATTATGAGGTCAGACCTTATATCAGAAACCTAGAGAAAATTGCCATTTGTATGGTATATGCCACAGCCTTCATCTCCCAGTAGCCTAAGTCCAACTTGCTCACATATTCTAAATTGCCAAGGTTATATATACGCTAACCAAACAAACTGATAAAGCTATACAGGCAGTCCCCGGGTTACGTACAAGATAGGGACTGTAGGTTTGTTCTTAAGTTGAATCTGTATGTAAGTCGGAACTGGCGTCCAGATTCAGACACTGCTGAAACTGACCGCCAGTTCTGACTTACATACAGAATCAACTTAAGAACCCCAGGCGTCCCCAAGTCAGCTGCTGCTGAAACTGATCAGCAGCTGATTCCAGGAAGCCCGGGGCAGAGCAACTCTGCCTGGGGCTTCCTGTAGTCAGCGCTGGTCAGTTTCAGCAGAAGCTGACTTGGGGACGCCTGGGGCAGAGCAGCTGGGGTGCTACTGGACCAACCCAGCAGCACCCCATCTGCTCTGCCCCAGACGTCCTGATTCAGCCGCTGCTGAAACTGACCAGCAGCGGCTGAATCAGGACCTGGGGCAGAGCAGCTGGGGGTGCTGCCGGGTTGGTCCAGTAGTACCCACGGGCGCTGCAGGACCAATCGGCAGCGCCCCAGCTGCTCTGCCCCAGAGTCCAAAACAAAAGCCTGGTCTGCTGGGGGGGGGGGGAAGCACACTAGCTGCGCCCCCCCCCCCCCCAGCAGACCAGGGACACGGGGAGCAGAGCCGCAGCGGCAGCGGGGTGCTGCGCCTCTGAGGCTTTGCTCTGGCAAAGCCTCAGAAGCGCGGGACCCCCCGCGGCTGCGGCTTCAGTCCGGGTGCCTGTGGTCTGCTGGGGACCGTCCCCAGCAGACCACAGGCACCGGGACCCAAGCGGCAGCAGCGGGCAGGTTCCCGCGCTTCTGAGGCTTTGCCAGAGCAAAGCCTCAGAGGCGCGGACCCCCCCCGCGGCTGCGGCTTCAGTCCGGGTGCCTGTGGTCTGCTGGGGACCGTCCCCAGCAGACCACAGGCACCGGGTCTCATGCGGCAGCAGCGGGGGTTCCCGCGCTTCTGAGGCTTTGCTCTGGCAAAGCCTCAGAAGCGCGGGAACCTGCCCGCTGCTGCCGCTTGGGTCCCGGTGCCTGTGGTCTGCTGGGGACGGTCCCCAGCAGACCACAGGCACCGGCACCCAAGTGGCAGCAGCAGCGGTTCCCGCGCTTCCGAGGCTTTGCTCTGGCAAAGCCTCAGAAGTGCGGGAACCCGCCCGGTGCCCCTGGTCTGCTGGAGACGGTCTCCAGAAGACCAGGGGCACCGGAGCAGCTTACGAACGGGGCTTTCTCGCCCCGACTTCCGGGGCGAGAAAGCTCCGTTCGTAAGTGCGGATCCGACGTAAGTCGGATCCGCGTAAGTCGGGGACTGCCTGTATTACATTACACAAACCTGTGTGAAATGCATAACCTTCCCCTAGTTACTCAGTGTTCTGCTTAACATCAAGCTTGTAACTTAAAGGGACAGGTCACTTTTTTAAACAGGAAGCAATAGGCTTGAAATTCTTCTGCATTCAATAACTAAATAACCCTTTTGTGCAGACAGCAAGCACTTCCTGCTCATGCCAAGGGATTATTTTAACCTAACAGTCAAAAGCAGAATTATAAGGTGGTAGCTCCTATTCTGTCCCCATCAACACAGTGTAAAAATAAGAGCCATTCCAAGATTATTCGGCACACTCATAGATAACAAAGTTACTTACCTGTAACTGAAAGATGCGTGATCCCTATCTGTATTCTACTGAGAGCAGTGTGCATGCACCCTGTACCTGGAGCTAGAGCTTTTGAAAGAAGTTCTGTTCAGTGGTTCACACATATGTGACCTGCAGCACACCTCCTAGTTTTGCCTGAGGTGATAAAGGGCACTAGTGTCTCCAGTTTCTGCTCGTAGAGGGGAAGGAGGAGGGTTTGGAATATAAATAGAGACCACCCACACATCTCAAAGACCCTCCAGTTACAGGTAAGTAATTTTGTTTTATTCTTCGAGTGATGGTCCCTATTGTATTCCACTGAAGATGAGTAACAAGCAGTGCTTATGTGATTTGACAGTGTGAAAAGACTGTAAAACGGAGGATTGCTATTCTTCACAAAGCGTCTAGCAAAATCATTTACTAGACCATAATGTTTGGTACACACCTCTTCCACACTCCCAGGGGCCGTCTTGCATATCTCTGTAAGGGGCATGTTATGGAGCGTGGCTGTAGTTGATGCTTGCATTCTCCTGGAATGGGCCTGAATCTCTCCAAGTGGGAATGGTCCTGATAACTGATAGCACCACGTAATACACCCTGATACCCACTTAGAAACTGCCTGGATGGAAATTGCCTTGCCTCTTCATTTTCTCCTCTATGGCTACAAAAAGCTTAGAAGAGTTCCAAAATGGCTTTGTCCATTCAAAAAAGCCAAGGCCTTGAGAACATCCATTACATAAAGTTTCCAATCATCATTAGTAGTGTGAGCAAGAAGGTAGGAAAGCATATAAGTTGACTGAAGTGTAAATGAGAAACCAGTTTGGGATGAAGGCATAAAGAGACCTCGTCTTTATGGAAAATGGTGAAGGGAGGTTAGCCATCATGAGTCTCTGTTCATCAATCTGCTGGATGATGTAATACCAATGAGGAAAGTGACTTTCATAGAAAGGCAAGGCAGCAAGCAGGAGCCTATGGATTCGAACTGAGTATTTGTCAATTAGGTGAGACCTAGGTTAATGTTATTTTGGAGGGCGATAGGCTGAAGAGGAAGGTGTTCTCACAGAATGTCCTTCCAGAATTGTACAGTTAAGTGTTGGGTAAAAATGGCATGGCCATCAACCGATGGGTGAAAGTGGTCATGGCAACTGCATGTACCTTAATACATGATTGGTTGAATGGAAGGTCCTCTACAGTGTTCTGCACTTCCTTGGGAAAGCCAGGAGTGTAACTGATTTCCTCCTCATGAGGATCCCCGCTGCCAAAACTTGGCATACCATGTCTGCAGAGTCCACTGTGGCCTGTAGCATAGACCTGACACGTAACTTGCCTTGTTGCAAAACTCCTGTAATTGATTGTGATCTTATCTGAGAAAACAGCCAATCATTTGTAGTTAATACAATCATACTTGGCCATCAGGGCTAAGTAATTTGAAACATGAAATAGCTTCCTTTACTGAGAAGACCTGTCTGCCCATGAGGTCTAGCCTCTTATCCTATCTATTGGATGGAATGGAGTGGGGGGCGCTGCTTGGAATATTTTGATGCTGCCTGAATGACCAACAAGTTGAATGTACGATGAGAAATAGAAACTTTGACCTTTTGGAGAGACATTGTACCTCTTCTCAGCCTGTAGTCTCTTTCAAACATATCCCCAGGGCATTTGTTATTCTCCACAGCAGTTCCTGAAACTGTCAATAGTTTTCCAGTGGAGAGAAGGGATCTGAAGAGGTGATCCTATCTGGAGAAGATGAGGGATGCCTCTCTGGATCAATCGGTACCATCAGAGTTGGTGCCTAACTGATGAGGGTTGTGGATGACATGAAGCAGGTCTGTTCAAAGGGTGAATTTTGGGGCCAAGAGCTGCAGTATGGCCAGCCTGGTAAGGTGGGGAACTGCCACAGTGCCATCAAAACCTGCCAGCAGTTGTGCTGTAGGAACAGGAGCAGTGGACTCTGGCAGACACCTATATAATCTGAATCAGAGGAGGTGGAAACCTTGCAAATGAGGTGTCATCAGAACTACTGGAGCACCACTGAAAATGAATGGCAGGAACATAGCATAAACTATATAACACTATAAGCTGGTGATTGGATCAAGGCTCCTAGAGCCCACAGATTCTCCAGTGAAAACAACTCATGGGGACATGGAGCACTTACAAGTTTCCCAAGGCTTAACGGTCCATTCTGCTGGAGTCATTGGCATGGGTAACTGCAGCTATCTGGAGACTTATGGCTCCCATTACACTGGCAAAGCTGGAATAGGCAGAGTTCCAGGATCCATGATTGGTACTGATGGATCCGGCAGTTGATCTTGTGAGTCTTGGAATGTTTTGTTCCTTTGTGGCCAGAAATCATGTATGGTATCAAGTCTCTCTTAGACTTGGAAAAAGACATACTGACAAATTTATGTGCATAGCTCCTTGGTCCATGGCCAGGCCTCCTATAGGGTCCTTAGCACTGGTACTAGTGGAGCACAATGAAGGTTCTATGGTAGGGGGAGCACTCTTCACCTGTTGAGTCCAATGTACCTGGGAATTCTCTGGCCAGGATCAGAGTTAGGCCCTAAGGCAAACTCCATAAAGAGTTTCCTGAGCTGGACAGTCTAGTTTTCTTGAGTATGGACAGAGAAAGAGAGGCAGATACTACACCTGGATGCGATATGGCCATCCCCCACGCAGTGCAAACAGTGTTGATGCTCACTGCTGATGGAAAATGAGAGGGGGAAGGAGAGCAGAAGGCACAGATTTTGAAATCATAAATCTTCTTTGGCATAATCCAGTACTTAGGCCTGGATACTCGCTGGGTTGGGGTTGGGGTAGGACAAAGTCTGGCTGGAAACCACACCAAATCAAAGTCCCAAGTCATAGATCTACTATGACAAAAATACAGGATAAATTTAAACTACAAACAACAGTACTAAGAGTCTTTATGTAAAGTTTTGGAAAGTGCATCACAAGAATGAGAAGAGAGTAGAAGCTCTGATTCAGTTCATGCGGTGATGAGAAGAAACTGGAGATGCTGATGGCCTGCTGTGCCCTTTATTGCCTCAGGCGAAGCCAGGAGGCAATACAAGGCAGATGCACATAGCCCTGAGAGAAATAGAGAAGGGACCATCATTTGAAGAAGAATACATGCTTCTAAATATTAAATTTAGTTACATACATAGACAAATCAGTCTAGTGTCAGTTCCTATGTTCTTATGATTAGCTTCGAGCTCAGCATGCTATGACTTTCATTACAGAGCAATTCATAATAAAACTGTGTTGGACTGATATATATTTCTTGGGTATTAGGAGTTCTCTTCATTGCAGTCTTGCTTGCTTGCCTACTTGCTATACCCAATCGTACGCTATGCTCTGCATTTGAAAAAGGTGCGATCCCTTTGATTTTCAGGAAAATGCTGAATGCACTGTCAGACTTATAAAATATGCAATCATAAAATACACAGTGATGTTTAGAAGCATAAAAGAAACTTTCTAAATGTACTCAAATATGTAAGTCAATCAACTTTTTATATGAGCAGGGTGACTAACAGAAATGTTTGTTTTATAAAAATAATCAGCTTTAGCCATTACACCACTGGATACAAAGACTCTCTATGAACAGTGTTAACCCACCTCACACTGCAAAATATCGACAATACTTACTTCCCTTCCATTACACACCAGCCGCAGTAGGGATCCTGTGCTTGTATACAAAGAGAACAGTTTGAGTAGTTCGCACATTCCTGGACAGGAAGGCGACACACCTAAAGAGTGAAGGTAAAAAAATGAACACAATGTGAATGAAGAAAATACTGATCAATTTAGATCAACTTCCTTTCCAAAGAAAGTATTCCATTGCTTTCACTATGGCCACACAGAGAAGTATCAATCACTTCCCTAATCCTTGACTTGTTGACTATATAAATAGAGCTCAATCTCACATTTTGTTTTGTTTTGTTACATTACAAGTCTCATCTAATTTTCTGTCCAAGATGATGTGGAATTTTGGACAGTCAAAATGCATTCTGGCTTTTGCCTGGAAATGAACCTTTCCAACATTTTTTGCAGATTAGGCAGGTGCCTTCTGGAATCCCCATTACAATGAATATTGCAGGGCAGAAACTTAGGCATCGCACAAATGACTTTCAACTTCAAAGAATAGTTGCTGTAGGTTGGGCATTTCCACTAGGGATGTAAAATATTGATTATTTGGCTAATTGAATTGTCAATGCAATTTGCATCAGCAATTTGATTAGTCGATAAGGGCGCCTTTGCCTTTGAAGGTGAAAGCGCTGCGGGAAGCGCTGGCCCCAGGCTTCCTGAGGCGTTTCAAAATGGCAGCACCACATGGAGTCTGGGGTCAGCTCAGGCTCCATGTGGCACAGCCACTTTGAAATGCTATGGGGAACCCAACATCAGGCTCCACGTAGTGTTTCATAGTACCAGCACCTCATGGAGTCCCAGGTCTGGCCCCAGGCTCCATGCGGTGCTGCTGCTTTGAAGCACCCTCTCCACTCCCCCCGCAGCCCTTGTTGCGTCTTTCTGATAGAGGCAGAGGGGGGAAGGAGAGAGCAACTAGTCATTCACATCCCTATTCTGATTTCCCTACATAACTAGAATATCCTCTCATAGTTGTTGCTATCACCCAGTGCTTGGAAATACATCCAGAAGTGGTATTTTTATCCGGCAGCAGTTGAGCAGCAAGAGAATTTTGGAATGCCCAGGAGTAATGCATTTTTCTATTCATGTTGCTTGTTGCCATACCACAAATTCAAGTGGAAAAATTGAAATAGGCAATGTAAAACTGTGAAATGAAGCAATAGTGGAAAAAATATCAGCCATGCTACTCATACCCCCTGCTAACACATTGCTTCTGCTTTTGATTTCCTGTAGTGATGGATGTAAATAACTGTTTTCCTTTGGTTTTTGATGAAGTGAGCCAAGACATAGTCAGTCTTTAATTATGCTGCTGAAATAGCACAGAAGCTCATGATGGAAATGGACATTCTTTTTTTCTGTCCCTGCTGACCATTAAGATTTACTCCTGAAGAGAGTACAAAAACTTTAGCCAGAATAACTCAAGTCTTTTTTTTTTAGCATCTGACAGCTAGCTGAAAAATTACTCTGAAAGTCCAAAATATTGTTCTTATTTTCCACATTAGTAGAAGCCAAGATGTGGGTCAATTTAAATACAGCTTCAGTATCTGACACTTCCCATCTATTGAAAGGTGTCCTTGTCCCAATTTTTTCCTCCCTTCTCATTTTTTTAATTTATACTTTTATTTAAATGGAGTTCAGATCTTGGCAAATGGTCATGAGAAACATTAATATTAAAGGGATGGTGCTTTCATTCTCACTTATGACAAAGTATTTGTTTCACAGTTCTGGCAGGCAGAAACAAATCCTAATAAACATTGTCTTTACAAGTTTGATGTAAACTTAATGGACTAAAAAAAATAACTGTTCAGTTTAGATTGCCTTCTAAAACTGAATCATGCAAACAAACTCATTTTGAGATTTTCTGACACTTTAATAAAAAAGATTGCTAAAAGCTCAACTGGAAACAAGCCAAGAACAATGGTAAGTAGCTGCCACAGGCTGCTGTTTTATTCCCAATGAGAGCTAGCTAGCATGTCAAATTTGGAAGCCTATCACTTCTGAACACGTTGAATGAACCAAAAAAGGGTATGGCAGGGGTGTGACAGGTTTTTTTAAATTTTCAAGTGAAGCAGTAGGAGGCATCTCCAGAACTCTGGGAATCAGATGGGAGAGAGCTAGACTTAAAACAAAACAAAACGACAAACCCCCCACATTTGCTCCAAACCACCCACGGCTTATTTATACAACAGAAGAAAACACTGAACAGATGGGAGGAGAAGTGAATCATGAAAGCAGGAAACTGTTTCTCGCTCTTGGACTTTAAACTCTATTTGTTGCTTTACCATTTTTCCGTCAGTTCTAATGTTTTAAATGAGATACATCAAGTAATCTTGCAGCATAACACTACCTAGTATGTCTACCTTCATGCTGATATAATGTCCTTGCTGTGGTAACAGCATAATGCACTACGCTTGATCTCTTAAGCTACGTCTACACTACGCGTTTTTGCAAAAAAACAGCCGTTTTTGCACAAAAACCCACGGAACGTCCACACTTCAACTGCGTTTTTGCATGAGAAAAATCTATAGTCAATCGACAGAACAGAGGGCTTTTTGCAGCATAGGTAAATGTCCTTCTAAGCAGCATAACTCCTTTTTGCACTACAGCTCTTGCGCAAAAAGGCGTGTGTGGATGCTCCGCAGGGGTTTCTTGCGCAAAAAGAGCCTATTCGAAAAAGCACAGAATGGTCATCAGAGCTTTCTTGTGCAAAAGCATCCATGCAGTGTGGACGCTCTCTTGCACAAAAGTGCATCGCAAAGACGATGTACTTTGAGGTGTGGATGCACTTTTGCCCAAGAAGTTTTTGTGCAAGAACTCATCCACAAAAGACTTCTTGCACAAAAACGCTGCAGTGTAGATGCAGACTGAATGACAAGGATTTGCCTCCTCTGAAAGTTCACATTTTGCTTTGAGTACCTGTATCAGCAGGGCTAGACAATCTATGTAATCTACTCACCCATGGCAAGTAGATTATATCCCAGAAGAGCTGGGTTCGGGCAATCTGTGCATGCGCAGAACGCCGGACAGCGCAGCTGGCAAGCGGGGCTCAGCACAGCTTGGCGAGCCCTGTGTATCAGCATAGGGCTAGGGTCCCTAACTTGTTTGTGTCAAAAGCTTCAGAGAGGTAGCCAAGTTAGCCTGTAACTGGAAAAACTTAAAAAACAATGAATAGTCTTGCAGCATCTTAAAGACTAACAAAACTGGTAAATGTTATTATGAGCTATCATCTGAAGTAGGAGGCTGTACCCACAAAAGCTTATGATACCGTCTACATGTTTTATTGGTCTTTAAGGTGCTACAAGACTATTAGTTGTGTGTGTCACTTTAAGTGCATTAAGTTTAAGTTCTGGGGGACGGGGACCACTTCCAGTTTCCCTAGCTCCGTGGTCACCAACTCGTCGATTGCGATCAACTGGTCGATCGCGAGGACTCGACCAGTCGATCGCGAGGCATTCGGGCAACCCCACCGCCCATTTTCCCCTCACCCCCCGAGAAGCCCCACTACCTACTTCTAGTGTAGTGCCGGCTTCCCGTGGGGTGGATGTAAGTACTGTCTGAAGCCCGCGTCACTTCCGGGAGTTCCGGAAGTGCGCGGGCTACTCCCCTCACACAGCTCTGTTGCGTGCTGGGGGAGGGGGCATCAACCCCGGAGGAGGAGTGTGGTGGCTTCCCTCTGGGGACAGGGGGAGAATCCTGGGAGGAGGCAGATGCAGGGGACTCTCTGCTGCCACTGGAACCCTGTCCCCACTCCCCAGACTCTACTCTCCTGTCCGCAGCTACAGAACTCTGTCCCCGTTCCCATTCCCTGAACTCTGGCCCCCTGCCCCCTGCTGCAGAACCCTGTCCTCTGCCCTCCCAGCACCCTGTTCTCTCCCCTGCCCCTAGCCGCAGAACTCTGTCCCCACAAAATGTATAATTATAAATGCTTCATTTTAGATTTAAATAGCATGAATAAAAAACAGACCATTTATTTCATAACTAGAAACATGTGATTTTAATTTTATATATCGCATAATTTAAAAATAAACTGTTCAGCAGAGTGTGTAAGTAAGGGTTGGGGATAGCAAGTGATGGACAGGAGGAGAATAGAGAGGGCGGGGCTTCAAGGAAGGGGCGGGGCTTCACGGAATGGGCGGAGCGGTAGATCTTCGCCTGTTCTGAGATTTAAAAAGTGATCTTCGGTGTAAAAAGGTTGGAGACCACTGCCCTAGCTAGTCCGTGGATTCCTCCCAAGACACTCAGGCAACCTCGGGCAGCAAGGGGGAGGACAGCATGATGATGATGATGATGATGATGATGATGATGATGATAAGAATGATTAGTAGGTGAGTGGGGCAACCAATGTCACTGAGAGCCAAGAAATATTTATACCCTTGGAGACAATCCCCTGTTCTCAACACATTTCATAGTTGAGCACTGATCCTGTAGAAGGCACTTCTGATGAGTTCAAATTTTTTTATTTTGCTACAAGTGGGTTAGGGCAATTGGATGTGATGCACAGACTGTTAACGTGTCTGGAGATCGAGCAGGAACCCTCTCTGCACATCTCCATAAAACTCTTATACAGAAACTCTTTAATCCTCCTCACAAGATTTCTGGGCAGCCCTACCTTATTCTGTCCTCCACAGTAGGACACCTTTCCAAACTGTAATCAGAATCACAGGGTTGGAATTAACCTCAGAAGGCCATTGAGTACAAACCCCGGCCCAAAGCAGGACCAAGCCTAACTAAATTATCTGGTATCATTTGAACACAAAACACTGAAGTATAAGGTCCAGGTTTTTGGAAACATTCAGTCAGCATCAGCTCCCTCTCTCTCTCAGGTGATTCAGAGAAGACACATATCTTACATGGCAACCTGGATGAAGCAGAGGAAGCTATTTGCGGATGTCTCACTGGTATACCTCCATTTGCTGATCCCTAATGAAGCACGGCTTAAGGCCCTGCCCTGCTCTGCCATCACGCCTAGACTCCCTACTCCCTCCTGCAGAAAGGGAAAGTTGCATTTTCCCAGCAAACGGGATGCAGAACATATGAGCACCATGCGAGCTCCTGCTCTGCTGCCATGCCTCCGACCTACAAGCTTGTGCCTTGGTCTGTTCCTTTCCATGCCTGACACCAGAATCCAGCTACCAAGAACTCTGAGGTGTACCTGCTCCATAGTGGCCACTTAACAGCCACTATGGAAAGGGAGGCAGGTAGTAGTCAGGTGCTGTGAAGTAGCTGCCGGAGATTTGGCATCTCTTCCTGCCCTCTACTGGTTCTTCACTCTCCCTTATGGAGCATCATGCTGCCAGACAAGTGGTGATGGGGTGGGAGGAGGGAGATAATTGCCTTAGCTTAAACATGGTTCCCTCTATACCAGAGGCAGCTCCTCTATTTATGACTGGATTCCTTGGGCCCCGAACTACACAGGAACTCCTGTAACAAGGTATTACCATTTTCAACTGTTCAAAAACATGCATCCAGACCCTTAAAATATATTTTTAAAAATAATAATCTGCATTTTTGTAATCTGCCATTTTCTTTTACAGCCTTTTAAGGTGTCCTTGCTTCACATTTTCAATCTTATCTCTGTACCATGAGAACAAGAACAGTTTTTTTAAACGAAAGCCAAGATTCTTGCATTCTCTTTTGACTCCAGCAGTTGGGACTTTGAGAACAAATATCCCAAGACTCACCAATAAAAACATAAGAAATGTCAACACCAGGAATTTGATTTACTCCCACTGTCCTCGATTTTACAGTTACCCACCTTCCTTCCACTTGCCCAACTGCTCCTTCCCTGCTGGCATGAATGCACAGTAAAGAGGAGCTGAAGTAGGCAAAGGAAGGAGCAGACAGCAGCCATCTTCTCATCTCTCTGCCTTATGTCCTGAAACATTTTTAATTTGTTGACAACTATAGCTGTAAAAGCTTGGATCTAGACATAAATGGAGAGGTAGCTGAAATGATACCAGATGTGAAGGTTCATAAGAATAAGTGTGAATTATAAAAATCTTTTCAGATATAGTCACATAGCTCAGTTTTACAGACACCATCCCAAGAAAAACAAGATACTATACCTTGTTTGTGGTCATCACGTACAGGTTCTCTTGGTTAGCATCAAGGACAAGGTCATTTTTTATGGGTTTATTTACTTCAGCGGACACAGTGCTGTATTCATTTGCAGGAGTCGTAAGCAACACCTATTTAGTGGAAGATAGGTGATTAATGCTGCTACTTTATTATTTCAACTTATCTTTAATGAAAATTGTGTGTTTGAGTATCTTGTATTTGTGTGTTGAGGAAAACATTCTAATTTAACAAAAACCACTTGAGAAGCAGTAAACAGATCATGAGGCATGAAAAGAAACCTCCTTCCGTTGGAACAATGTCATACTTGTATTGACTTTTATCCAATGTATATTATTTATATCAGTCAACTTAATCGAGTCTTCATGCCATGACTTTGTATCTAAAAAACGTTCATGTTGGTTATTTACCGTTATCCAATGGAGTTTGCTCCACATTTCAAATTATATGAGGGATGTGTTTAGCATTAATGTTCAAGCAAAACAATTTTGCAGGGCTTCCTAAGATCAGATGATCCATAACACTATACATATGATGAAGACTCACCCTACTCATCACAAATCCTCTCCCCAAACTGAACAACCTACAGTTATAGACCTCATATTGCCTTTCACATTTCTACAGTCACTGAAGGGCTAGATTGTTATAGGATGAGGATGGAGAACTACATTCATAAAAACTGTTCTTAAAGTAACTGGCCTTGAATGGAGATAAAACTAAAGATCTGTGTTGGATTCACCATACAAAGTGCATTCTTCGACCTTATAATGTCTTATGAATGAATGCAGTATAAAATAGGTAAAATCTGATGACTTTTCTGGGTATGCTGAAAAAAACATGGATTTGGTAGAACTTTTAGGGAAAGCTGAAGATGTTCTATGTTGGGTGGTAGGAAAAATTAAGAGGAATATTTTGCTGCTTCGATTTATTGGCAGGACTTGTTCAGAAAGCCTGGGAGTCTAAGGGTAGGAGATCCTGCTGAGGCCGGGGGCAACTTGGTGGATAGCACGGAGCTAGAGTTCTCAGGCAGTTCCCAGAAGCATGGGGCTGGAGCTGGATCCCACTGCAAGCAGGACCAGGGCCAGAGCTCCTCAGCAGTCCCCAGCAAGTGGGGCTGGGGCCGGAGTCCCCCAGCAGGAGCTAGAGCCTGGGGAGCTGGCAACAGGTGGTAGAACTAGGAGCCGCTGTAAGAGGACCTCCACTGGTCCAGCATATTCTCTTGTTCGGGACCTGTCAGGTCCAGATGGTGCCAGACCAGAGAGGTCCAACCTGTACTAAATAAACCAGCACTTTGGAGTAGCTGAAGAAGTAAATCAGAAATATTTTCTCTCCTTTAAAATTAAGAATGGGAAGTTCAGAAAGATTCTATATCTGAAACTTTGCTTTATTTTTTTTAAAAAGTTATTTGTCTTTAATAGAGAAGCATGCTACTGCCACAACTTGAAACATTTTAAACAGGTTCTAGTTCTTTAAAAGTAAGAAACATTACCTTAAGAATATTACCCTCTGAAGTTCCTAGAAAGGCAACCGTATGCCCATTCTCCACTGCAACAGTAACTGCAGTTAGATTAATTCCCTCTTTCTGTAATAGTGGTTTCGCATCAATACCACTTTCGCTTCCCAAAGGGTATGGTAAATGTTCAGAACCACAAGTAAAATTCTTGATTGCACCCTAATAATGAACAGAGATATAGAATGATGTTAAACATTCAGATCAATAACTCCTAACTCAGAGCACAATGAAATAGTATTATCACAATATAACCCTGTACAAATAGGACTAGCTGAGAATTGTAGACATTTCTGTCTCTTATTTGAAGAATATGGAAGGACAAGAAGAAAAAGCAGAAGCACAGCTCTTCCTTCTCCTTAGGACAACAGAAAAGTAGATTGATAACTGCAACTGGTTGAATGTCTCTCACTTTGTACAAAGTGTTTTGAATGGGAGAAAAAAACCTCCAAACCAACCCTTTGTTTCTATTTTCTTAAGGAGATAGAAAAAGATATAAAAAACTAGCCAGTGTGTACAATCAAAATAAATAGGCTTTAGATTAGGGAGGTTAAAATACGTGTAAGTAAATAACCGTGTAACCTCTGAAAAAATGCGACAAAAGCTGGCTACCCACGCGTACCCGCTCCCCACCTACCACCACATTCTGCAGCCTCTGGTAAAGAGGCAGCTGCATGGGGTGGCAAGTGGTGCTCCAGGAGCCAGTGTGCACTGGGAGCTGGCTTTTAAGCTTCTACCTGGAGCTTATTAGAGGCAGCAGTGTAGGGGGTGCGGCAGGTAGCTCTGCATGATATGGCTCCTCATGGGCATCGGCTCCCACCTCCCCTCTCCTCTTGCAGCAAGGGCCGGGGTTGAGAGGGGATGTGCATGTAGTCGACAGGATTAACCAATAAGACCAGGCTTATCAGTTAACTGTGTAGTTGTCTACATGCTAACCTCCTTAATCAATACTAGATATTTTTGGCTCCCTGGGAAAACAGGTCTGGGAGTGTCATAGAGAGGCAACACCCTTAACCCTAAGAATATTTTGGAACAGCTATGCTGAAGGCTCTCTAGAAAGTGAAGGAGTGTTATTGACAATCGGTGAAAGTGAAGCATGACCTCCATTATATGAAAGCATTTTGGGCCAAAATGTGGTGGTCATGGCCTGGCAGAAGAAATATGCAGACCTCCTTAGGCTTGAAAATTAGAATCCAGTTGAAAAACATTAAAAATGCTAGAGATCCTGAAACACCAGTCTTGAATTTTTAAAATATCATATAAAAATTAATAGATTCATGGATTTTAAGGCCAGACGATCATCTATTCCCTGACCTCATGTGTTTTACAGCCTATGGAATTTCACCTTATAATTTCTACATCTTCCCTACTATATAAAACAGCCAATTAGCCCGTCATAAGACGGGATTTTCAGGTCTCTCCTCCACATCCGTCTTCTCTCCTGAACCTCCGGTCTCTCTCTCTCTCTCCCCTCCTCCTCCTGTTTCCCTGCCCCCTCTCAGCTCTCCTCCGCCTCCTGCCTCTCTCTCTCCTCCTCCCCATCCTGCCTCTTACTCGGGGGACCACGGTGCCCAAATGGCCGTTTGGGCGCCGCACTCTCCGTGCTGCATGGGGGTGGGGAGCCCAAATGGTCACTTGCACCACTTGCTCCCACGTGGCGGCCTGGCTGAGCAGCGCAAAAGTCAGCTGAGCGCCATGGCAGGAGGCAAAAGGGGACGGAGCGGTGACGTTCACTGCCTGGGGTCAGGGCCTGGAGCCGCTGTCACACCGCATGTCACTACCCCATCCCCCTTCGCCTCCTGCTGTGGCGCTCAGCTGACTTCTGCGCCGCTCAGCCAGGCTGTCGTGGGGGAGCAAGAGTCTATTTGGGCTCCTCCGTGGCGGCCCGGCTCAGCGGCGCAGAAGTCAGCCGAGCGCCATGGCAGGCCATGGCCCCGTCCCCTGGCCATGTACGTCACCGCCCCGCCCCTCTTCTGCACCGCTCAGCCGCAGGGGAGCAAGCAGTGCAAGCGGCTGTTTGGGCCCCGCACTCCCCATGCAGCACGGGCTGCCCAGAGGGAACAGCCAGCATTTCAGCAACAGCGCCCCCCAGAGGGAATGCCAGCATTTTGGCGTTACAGACTCACAGACGCTGGGCTACTATATATATATATGATAATTTTGTTGAGCCCAATAGTTTGTGATTGAATTAAAATGGGTCTTTCAGGAAAACATCCAGTATTCATTTAAAGGCTGCAAGTGATAATGGCTTTACCATTTCTCTTTGCCAAGCTGTTCTAATGTCTAATTAATCCCCTAAATATTGCATCATATTTCCAATTTGATTTTATTGAACTTCAGCTTCCAGTCACATGATCTTATTATGTCTTCTCCCAATAGCCTAAACTGCTACCCAGTATGAAATGCCTTATTCAATTTTCTAGTACAGGGGGTTCTCAAACATTGTGATACCGTGACCCCACCCCAAGTTGCTTGCAATCCCTGGGGGGGGGGGGGGGGTTTGGGACCCACAGTTTGAGAAACACGGTCCTAGTACTTCATTTCCCAAACACAAAAAGTCTGAAATAGACCTTACAGTTGAGGTTTGCATTACCTGAACCTTCTGTGATACACATATGGGGTGTCCTGTAAAGGGTTTATAAAACTTTGTTTCGACAGATTGAGTGTAGCATTGGTCCCGATACTGTTCCATCTTTTCATTGATCTGTCTCAAGGAAAACATACACATGGCTGATTTGAGAGAGCCATTGTCTTTGTTGAATTTGCTGAAGAGAGCAAGAAGAACTTTGCCCTCTGATAGGATACTACCATCCTGTCCCGGTTGGGCTATGCTCTCAGCCAACTTTTCTCCTGGAGTTGTGACATAGACAGAATGACAGTGATCATAAATGCCATCATCATCTTTACAGCTTAAACCCATTTCAAAGTAAGAATAATAGTGGTCATCGTTTTTGCACAGACGGGCAATCAGTATTCCATTATTAAGGGACTGTTTCTCCTGCTGATTAAAGATAAAATATACATATATAGCATCTTCAAAGACTGCCACAAACTGCTGAGTGTTTGAGGTGAGATATCCTGATTTCATAGCTGTAGCATCTGTATAGGTTTCAAAAATGTCCTTCCCCTCCTCAATGTAAAGCTGCCTAGTGCTAATTATTATCCCATTATCACTTGGTCCATTCCCTTTTCCGACAAACAGCACTAAGCCTTTACTCAGGGAGGTGATTAGTCCCACGGTTGAAACAGTCTCATCATTGCTTGCCACAAAAGACTTTTCTCCACCGCTGTCAATGTAATAGGTTATATTTTCAATGTTCTCCAATTCTCTAATAGCACAGATTCCTTTAAAAAGGCTTCCACACACAACAATCTTTCTCTCAGGTTTATTTAGCAAAAGTAATTTGTTGGAATTGTTAGTCAATGTTGTATCAGGGCACTGAGCTTCAATGGGAGGGGTGCACATTTTGTTATCCAATTTTGGACCCGTTTCTACAGACATCTGTTTCTTCAAGTCTTTTGTAAGTTGATACAGGTAGTTTACTGCTCCCAAATAGACAGTCCCTGTATCATAATTCACTGCAAGGTGGTTTAACTCTGTCGTACTTTCAAAACAATCCTTGAATTCACAGCAGACATAAAAGCAGCTCAAAATGCTCAAAGTCCAGATCCATACAGCCATTTCTATGCAATACCTAAAAGAGAAAAATAAAAAGATATAAAACATGCAAAAATAAAGCTTAACTTCACTTCAGTAAGCTTGGCTTTAAAATATTGATTTATAATCAAATAGCCTCTGAAGTATGTCAAATGAGGTCAACTGTTTTTTTTTTTTGCAAAATTTGGTGGTGTGTTTGAATATAGTCACTGCTGGCAATCCACGGGCCATGAATGGAGCCATGATGTGTGGTGGGCTGGGAGGAAGGAGAAATGCTGCTGCTTTCAAAAGTGTTATGTTCTGTAAGTCCTTTTATTGTGCTTGTAAAAATAAACCAAAAGCTCCAGATAAACATCACACCAAACAGCATTTAATTTAGAACAAAATCTAAATAAAAACAAACAGTCAGTGTTATTAAACATCAGATTTATGGGCAGTTTCTAGAAGTTTAAGAGCCAACTGAAGATCCTAAGACAATTTTTCTGAAAGTATAAAGAGGATCAAACTTTTTACATACCCAGTAACTGTAAATCAGGGATGTTAACTATTGTGTATTTGTGCAAATGTATAACTGCTGGATTTATTGGCAGTTACACCGTTACATGTGGGGGAGAGGGGCAGGCTAGAGCCAGTGATTGTTGGGAGCTGGTTCCCTCCCTCTAGCTCTGATAAAGAGGCAGCAGCTTCATGGGAGCCAATACGTATGGGGAGCCCACTTGAAAGCCGATTTCTGTATGTCTCTATTTGAGCCTTTTTTGTGCAAAAATAAGCAGGGTGGATGTTTCCTTTTTGCGCAAAAAACCCCCAGAGGCATAAGGATCTTGCGCAAAAAGGGTTTTTTGTGCAAAAAGTAAGCATCCACACTGCTTGTTTTTGCGCAAAAATGGCTTGAATAGATTATGCAAATGAAGCGTGACAAAATGCTAATCAGCGCTTCATTTACATACTCTCTGCCAGCAAAAGCTGGCAGTGTAGACAAAGCCTATAATGAGAGAGAGGCAGATATACTAGAGTATATGAATAGGTTGCCAGAGCAAGGTTGCCAACCAACAGAAATTTCAATTATGGACAAAATGGGGAAAATTTACAGATAGACACATTTTTTTACAAACATAATTTTTATTCTATATTAAGATGACATAAATGGCCATGTGACTCACATTACATCACCTCAACCATTGAGCTAAATAAACAACTAAAATGTCCAATTTCCACTGCTCCACAGTAAAATGGCTGAAGCGGTACAGAAGAAATTTAATTGGTATAGAATAATTGCTGTTCTTTAAAATTTTATTGCACTTTTACAAAATTTACGGACACCTCAATTTTTTTATGGACATGTCCAATTTCGGCTAATTTTTTATGGACTGTCTGTAAATTTACTGACAGTTGGCAACCCTGGTCCAGAGTGACCTAGATCAATTGGGAGGATTTAATCCAAAAGATATGATAAGTTTTAATAAGTACAAGTGCAAGGTCCTTCACTGAGGATGGAAAAATCCCAAGCACTTCTACAGACAGAACTGGCTAAGCCAGTTTTGCAGAAAGGGATCTGGGGATTACCGTGGACAAGAAGCTGGATCTGAGTCAACAGTGCGCCCTTGCTCCCAAGAAGGCTAATTGCATATTGCTTTAGTAGGAGCATTGTCAGCAGATCGAGGGAAGTGATTATTTCCTTTTTTTTGGCACTGGTGAGACCACATGTGGAGTATTTCACCCAACTTCCTCCCCAACTACAGAAACGACGTGGACAAATTGGAAAGAGTCCAGTGGCAGACAATGAAAATGATTTAAAAAATTAATGGAGATTGCCTATCTCCTAGAACAGACCTTGAAAGGTCATTGAGTCCACTCCCCTTCCCCCACAGCAGGACTGAGTACCAGCCCTGACAATTTTTGCCCCAAATCCCTAAATGGTCTCCTTAAGGACTGAACTCATAACGCTGGGTTGAGCAGGCCAATGCTCCATACCACTGAGCTATCCTTCTGGGGGAGGGGGGGGGAGAGAGGAGGAGCTGGAACACATGATTTATGAAGGGACTAGGATAATTTACTCTGCAGAAAAGTGAGGGACTCAGGGGGCATATGACAGCAGCCTTGATTACCTGAAGTGATGGGGGGCACAAAGAGGATGGCACGTGACTAGGCTATTCTCAGTGGTGGTAGATGACAGAACAAGGAGTAATGGTCTCAAACTGCACTGGGAGAGCTCTAGTTAGGAAAAAGTATTTCACTAGCAGGGTGGTGAAGCACTGGAATGGGTTACTGAAGGAGCTGGTGGTAGCTTCACCCTTAAAGCTTTTTAAGGCCTAGCTTGACAAATCCCTGGGCTGGGATGATTTAGACGGGACTGGTTCTGCTTTGAGCAGGGGTTTAGAATAGTCTCTTCCAATACTAATCTCCTATGATTCTATGATCTTTTTAGCTAAAATGTGCACACTAAAAGCTACTTACTGGATTTTATTGTTTCTATGTAACCCTTCCAGTCCTTTGTTAGTTAAGGAGCTGATAAGTTGGAGGAGGAAAAGAAAGAGAACTGGAATATTTGTATTAATCCGAAGAGCAGCAATATCTGTCAAGGCAGGAAATCTTTCTAAAGGGTTAAAAGTTATAGCAATCATGCTAAATTACTTGGGGAAAAAAATCAAACCCATACACTTTATTATTTTTCAACAAAGTTGACTTGGACACATAGGAATTAGATTGGATCCTGTTAAGTATTACTTATATGAATGTGTTCCCCCTTGTTTAGGAGGGAGAGCAGAAAGCCAGATGCAAGGATGTGAACTTCAGCACTGTGGGAAGCTCCCAAGAATGGGATGAGGGGAAGACAGAGGCAAGGCAAAAGCAAAAGGTAGTGAGAGGGCAGTATTTTGATTGCTTATATATATATATCATACCCTTAACACAACATTGTTTCTTTAAATAAAATAACAAAACTGAACAGTGCAGCAGTTCTTCAAATGGTGGTTCGGGACCCCAAAGTAAAGCACGACCCCATTTTAAAGGGGTCACTGGGACAGGCTTAGACTTGCTGGGATACAGATCTGAAGCCTGAGCTTCATTGCTCATTGCCAAAGCCGAAGTTCAAGGACTTCAGCCTTGGGCAGCAGGGCTCAAATTACAGACCCCTTGTCTGTGTCTGAAGCCCTTGGGGCAGTGGGGTTCCAGTGAGCCCCTGGGGTTGTGTAATAATTTTTGTTGCCAGAGGGAGTCTTAGAGCAATGAAGCTTGAGAACCCTTGGAACAGTATTATCATTTGTCTTATGTGAATTGCTTTTAGAATTCTTGAAACTTCTGCTACTTGTGTTTTCAGAAGCTAATGGTATTTGAATTTTTAAATAGACCAGCTGATTGAATTAATTATATTAACATCCTTTGAGATGTAAGAGTCTGCTTTTACCTATGACACTCAGGCTGGCTTTCCAAGCATGAAACATTTTGCAAACTTGCAAAAGTTAAGATATGAGGGTGGGGAAAAGAAAGTATGCAGGCCTGGACATGAAGATATAAGGGGGAAAAAAAATCACATGCAGACAGAAATCTGGCACCCAAATATCACTCAGTAACTCTTCCTTTGAAAGTTAATTGTGTGACTGTCTAGTGCCTGCCTGAGGGGGAAAAGACTTGGAAAACTACCAGTGATCTCAAGTCAACTCTGAAAAGAAATGGGTCACCAGAAAAGAAAAATAATTTGAAACAAAAAGTAATCTAACAGCAGAATGCCTTGTGGCAGGGTGCAAGCAACACAAAGTGCTAAATCTGAGTGAGGGACGGGGGGGGCGGGGTAGGGGGAAGAAGAACCATACCTCTGGGCCAAAATAGAGGTTGGCAGCCACAGCAAACTCTGTGGTGGGAGGTAAAAGGGAATTGCCTGAGTCATCATTTGCACTTAAGAGCAGAACCAAAAAGTCAACCACAAAAGAAACATTTCAAGATGAGAGGAAAGAACTCTACTAAGATAGTAAACTGTATACCAGCGACGAGCAACCAAGGCTAGTAAGTGGGTCGCATGAATAGCCCTCAATCTCAGTGGGCCGCAAGACTGAAATCGGGCATGTGCACTAATCATGACACCAAGAATAAGATTAAACACACTTGATTCCCTTCTTTATTACATCTTTTCAACACAAAGCCATTATTAAGGCCAAATTAAATTGCCAGCAAAAATAACATGAAGCAGCAGAAAGAGCATACATCTCTTTCAATAGTGTGGGCAATCAGCATGCACCTCACATGTGAACTTACTTTAAACGATGTGTCGCTTCTCATTTGGCCAAGGGTTCTCCCCTCTGATGCAGGCCCTGCCTCCACTCCGCCCCTTCCCTCACATCCTCACCCAGCTTCTTCCCTGCCTCCTCCCAGAAGCATGATCCATTCCCACTCCTCCCTCTCCCTTCCAAAGCTTGAACACTGTGAATCAAGCTTAGGAGGGAGGAGCAGGGATGGGATATGAATCAGCCAATCCACTGCACTCCGGAAGTGCTGGGAAGAAGTGCAGGGCCCTCAGCACACAAGAGGTGTGGGAGCGTGTGGGCAGCACATAAAACCCTGATGGGCCCACCACTGCTATTTACTGTGTCCAAAACCCACAATGACATTTTGAATAATCCACTAATTCTGATTTTTTTAAATGGAGACAATTGCTTTCCTTAAGTTGAAAGCTTTAGACCAAATTTAGTTCAAAATAATAAAAATAAGACATAGCAAAGTCTAACCCTGATCCTATTTTCCAGAGTTCCCACTGTGGGCCAAAACAGCAGTAGAAAAAGCAGTTTTAGCTTGACTCTTCATAATAGTGTGACCTCATATACCAGAACCACCAGGAAAGTCCCAGAATTACACTGCATTCCTGATGAATGCACATTTTGATGTTTCCTGTGAAGTGTAGTAAAACCCAGTGCTCCTCTACAGCTCTATCACCCTCTTTCCAGGCCTTAGAGAAATTCTGTTCTATGTTATTTGGAGAAGGCTTCTCCCATTACCTCCTCACCATTCTCCAGGAATTCAGTGTTCCAATCCAAACAAGCTAACGCTCCTCCCATATTTTAGCGATGGAACAGCACAAACCATAGCATGTCATCCACGTTAAAATATGGCCACCTTGTTTGTGCCATATTATCTATGAGCTGGAGAAGCAGGCTCACTATGCTATAAATTATAGCTGAAATAATATCAACAGGCAGTCCCCAGGTTACGTACAAGATAGGGACTGTAGGTTTGTTCTTAAGTTGAATTTGTATGTAAGTCGGAACTGGTACATATTGTACCCCAGGTGTCCCCGATTCAGCCGCTGCTGAAACTGACCAGCAGCTGACTACAGGAAGCCCGAGGCAGACCTGCTTTGCCCCGGGCTTCCTGGAATCAGTCGCTGATCAATTTCAGCAGCGGCTGACTTGGGGACACCTGGAGTAGAGCAGCTGGGATGCTGCCAGGTTGGTCCCCGCAGCGCCGAGGTGCGGCGCTGTAGGGACCAACCCAGCAGTGCCCCAGCTGCTCTGTCCCAGGCGTCCAGATTCAGCCGCTGTTGAAACTGACCAGCAGCGGCTGAATTGGACACGCCTGGGGCAGAGCAGCTGGAGTGCTGCTGGGTTGGTCGGGTAGCGCCGACCCTTGGCGCGGCAGGACCAACCCAGCAGCACCCCAGCTGCTCTGCCCCAGGTGTCCCCAAGTCAGCCGCTGCTGAAACTGACCAGCGGCGAAAAAAGCCTGGTCTGCTGGGGGGGGGGGGGGCGCACTAGCTGCGTGCCCCTCCCTCCCCCCCAGCAGACCAGGCTTTTCTCGCCACAGAGGAAGGGGGCGGTGGGACCGCCGAGACGCGTCTCGGCGGTCTGCTGGGGGGGGACGACAGCTAGTTCGGGGTGAGGGAACCCCGTTCTTAAGTAGGGATCCGACATAAGTCAGATCCACACAAATCTTAGGACACATTGAATGCAGGTAAACTTGAACACATTTGTTTACTTCAGTACCACTGGAAAGGCAATGTATATAAAATGATGCTGTCACTTAAGCTTAGCAATAGGAGCCAAAATGTGACTTGACTTACTGAATATCCCTTAAGGAAAACTGCAGCCATTTCTTACACTAGCCTAAGCTAAATTATGCCCTCAGTTAATTCCCATGTAAATCCATTTATGTCAATGAATTTGCAAAGATATAACTGAGAGGAGAACTTAACTTTTTAAGAGCTGGATATATATTGAATTGAAATGTAGGTATTAGAAAGGGGACTGTTTAGAAATGCCCATTACCACTCTGATCTCGCTACTAGGGATGTTAAAATGCATTTATTAAGGTAATTGTGTAACCACTAAAAATGTCGGCGGTTACACGTTTACACAGGGAAGCCAGATCCTCAGGAGCAGGTGAGTGTGGGGAGCTGGTTTGTCCCCCACTCTCTGTGCTGCTGAGTCTGATACAGAGAAATGCTCCAGAAATTATTTTTGGGCAAGTTCTGTGGACTGCATTATGCACAAAGTAGGGCTAGGGAATCACAGTGGCCTTAGAATCTATGCAACTATACAACTTAGCAAGAGATAATCCTCTGCCTTAAAGAGTTTTATGTTTTAAACAAAGACAACAGAAGAAGGTGGGGGAAAAGGGAGTATTATCATGCCCATTTTACTGACAGGGAAAGGAGTCAGAGAAATTAAGGCTACAGTTCAACAAGGTATTTAAGCACATGAATATATTTAATCACAGCCCCTGGGATTATTCATATGCTGAAAACTGGACATGTGTTTAAATTCCTTGTTGAATCAGGGCCTCAGTGATTTGTCCAAAGACGTGCAGTAAGAGTGAACTAACACCTAATCCCATAAGGTGTGTAAGACTGTCCAAAACTCCTACTGACTTCAAGTACCTCATCACTACACAGAATGGGGCCAATTGGAGGCTAGATATAGGGCTTAAAATAAACAAACAGGCTACGTCTACACTGGCCCCTTTTCCGAAAGGGGCATGCTAATTTCACAGGTCGTAATAGGGAAACCCGCGGGGGATTTAAATATCCCCCACGGCATTTAAATAAAAATGTCCGCCGCTTTTTTCCGGCTTTTAGAAAAGCCGGAAAAGAACGTCTACACTGGCCCCGATCCTCCGGAAAAAAGCCCTTTTCCGGAGGATCTCTACTTTGAAAGCAGGAATAAGAGATCCTCCGGAAAAGGGCTACCCTTACCGTGCAATGTTTACTGCTAATGGGTTAACCAGTAGTCCAGCTGGACCCACCGATCCACGGGCAGGGGGCTGCTGGAATGCCTGCCCATGAGATCCTGGTTTAATATTCCAGTTAATCAGTTAATTTTAATTTGTTTTTTCCATCCCTAACTCAGACACTGATTTTCAAATTCCCTTAATGCTTCTCTTGTAATTATCCCAAAGAATGCACCTCGCAGCATTTATTTAGGGTGATGCCTATAGGATATCTTGCAATGTTTCCTCCTACCTTACCCAATCCTTTTCTGAAAGCCTCAGAGGGCCTTGAGCCCCTCACACCCATCCTCAAAATGTTGTTTTACAAAGACTATCCCTTCCATCTTCAAAGATGGAATAATCCTACCATTTACCTTCAGGGTTGTTTCTGGAATGTTTTGCTAACCCATGTAACCACGCTGAACTAAACTGCAGTAATGAAATCTGACATACAAAAAATTACTTGGAGGTTTTCTTTAAAGAGGAGGTTTGCAAACTTGGGCTGCTATGGTTTTGGGGTAAGCCATAAAAAGATTATGGTTTCTTATCCAGAAACCAGACAAACCTCTTGGCTACTTCTAGACTGGCATGATTTTCCACAAATGCTTTTAACGGAAAAGTTTTCCGTTAAAAGCATTTGCGGAAAAGAGCGTCTAGATTGGCATGGATGCTTTTCCGCAAAAGCACTTTTTGCGGAAAAGCATCCATGCCAATCTAGACGCGCTTTTGCACAAAACAAATCTGAGCTGTCTACACTGGCCATTTTGCGCAAAAGGACTTTTGCCCGAACAGGAGCAGCATAGTATTTCTGCAAGAAGCACTGATTTATTACATGAGATCGTCAGTGTTCTTGCGAAAATTCAAGCAGCCAGTATAGACAGCTGGCAAGTTTTTCCGCAAAAGCACCTGCTTTTGCAGAAAAACTTGCCAGTCTAGACACAGCCCTTAAATTTTCCACTGAATTTAATTGAATTTTGGGGGTTTTCTGAAACTGAAACTGTGTGGAAGGTCTAGTGATATGAATTCGTGGAAATCAGAGTGAGGAGGGAAGAAATCCCAAAACTCTTTGCAAAATGTTACCAAGTTTCTCTTGTTTCACATTTTGAGGAATCTCATTTATTTTAGTCCTAAAGTTACTTAAGTTCCACACAAAATTTGGTATTCTTGCACTTTTAATAGTTGAAAATTATGCATATCAGAAGTAAACAAACTAAGACTATATCTCACAGCTTTAAGTTTTCTACATGAATCCTTTTGGTGGATCCATGTTTTGGTATTAGCAGGTCTATCAGACAATGTGAGCAGTGATGATCCCAATTCAAAATCCTCTACAACTTGTTTGGGAATGAAGTTTCAGAACATGAACTCCATTCCAATTCTACATTTCACAACTGGTATCAATTTTGTGATAAGCCAAACCAGAACTCCTGATCCAAATTTTGCACTGTCTGAAATTCTGAACCAACAGCAGAAAGCTCATCAACCTTGCCCAATCCTTTACCTTGCCCCTTCACTGAGGCCTCGCCCCTTCTATCCTCTGTCCCTCCACTGCTTATTCTCTCTTTCGCTCTTGCTCACTCACTCATTTTTCATCAGGGTGGGGCAGGCGGCCAGGATATGGGGTGAGGAGGGAAAGGCAGGGCTCTAGCTGTTGTGCAGGCTCTGGGGTAGGTCCAGGAATGAGGAATTTGGTGTGCAGGAGGGGGCTCCAAGCTGGACAAGGGGTTGGGACGCATGGTGGGGTTCTGTGTGGTGCTCACCACAGGTGGCTTCCAGTAAGCAGCTGACAAGACCCTGTAGCTTCTAGGTACAGGGGCAGCCATGAGGGCTCTGTGTGCTGCCTCACCCGCTGTCCCTGTAGCTCTTTTGCCTAGGAACCAGAGAGACATGTCAGCCACTTTCCAAGAGCTGTGCAGATTAAAGTAAGGAGTCTGTCTGCACCACCAACCGGATTTTTAAGGGCCTGGTCAGCAATGCTGACCAAAGCCAGTAGGTTCCCATTTCAACAAGATGTTCCAGTAAAAAACCAGATACCTGGCAACCTTAATCATTAGACACAATGAAAAACAATTTAAATAAACTCAGTATCTTCTAATCCTGTGACCTCTCTCTTCTGCAAACACAACTAAATTCCTTTATCCTCCTTGCTGAGCTCATTTATAACTTGAAAGGGAAGTGGGAAACTTCTTGCTTTTATTAGTTTTGGCATGTGAAAAGGCAGTTCTCACAAGGTTAGAGTGGGTCAGAGAAGCTGAAGAACCATGTTCTGCTGGAATAAACACTTCTGTTGAAATACAAAATGCTCTGTGAAACTGCTATGGTTGATCCGGAACATCATTTAAGAAGAAAGCCATAAACATTCTGTCGTTTTCAAAATGATCCATTTCTACATTTTCAAAATGAAATGTTTTGATATTTCAGTTTGAAATGACTTTTGTTTTGAATTTTTAATATCAATACAAATAATATAAAGTAAGTCAGAAGTGAAATGAAACATTTTGATTTTGTTGCAATGCAATGCCATATTTTAGTTCACCTAAAGTAATTTAAAAAAAATATCCTTTCACAATGTTTGGATTTCACTTTGATTTGGAACATACACAAATTCTGAAATATAAAAATCCTCCATGAAATAAAAGTTTCATTCTCCTCATAGCCCTAATGGATAAACAACACACTGTGACCAAGGTCCCAAAAAAGCCTCTTCTTAAAGGGGCTATGCTGTTTTTTTTTTTCTTAGTAACTGCTGTTGGGATCCTAGTCTGGCATCCCTAGTCTCAATGTATCCCCAAATGATGCAGGGCTGGGTAAAATCATTTATTTTCCCCAACCAGTCTTTTTCCAAAATGGAAATAGGTGCTGGAGAGAACCCAAGTGTACTCTCTTCTCCCAGGTCCTGCCCAGGGCCCTGTAATAGCAACTGCCTGTAAAAGTCTCCAGTATCTGCTGTAAGACAATTACAAACCCCCTAAATCTACTTCCCCAGCACCTTCGTTCTCTCAGGCACAGCCTCCTAGCATCTACTAGTGCTGTTTCTTCTAAACTCCAGCTCTCCCTCCTTCCTCTAACCTACTAGCATGTCCCAACTAACTGCAGGAAAGCTCTTTTTAAAACCAACCTCATCTGGTTCTTTAGTTAGCCTCAGGTATTCCAACTAGCCTTGGTTCACCTGACTCTGCAAGCTCACTTAATCAGCTTCAGGTGCTTAATTGCCTTGATTGATTTTGGAAAGTTCTTGCTGGTTCTGGACTAGCTCCTGTCAGTTTACAACAGGAACAGAGTTTACTCAGTCTGTGGCTGATACATGTCCCCTCCATCACTCTTCTGTATCCCTCTGGCCTGACCCTTCACAATTCTCATCCCCACCCCTATCACACAGAAATTAAAAGAAAGTGCAACCAACCCCATAAATACTTCAGTGGACTATACACCAAGCCTTGCATTTTGGAGCCCTTACTCCAATTTTTAACTAGTCAGATAGTGGGATGCACAATACCTCCAAAAACTTGCATGTAGAAGGTTTCTGGACTAAATGCTTAATCTGTTTTCACATTAAAATAAAAAAAAAGTTTAAAAAGGAAAATAAGGCATATTATACCAGCCAAGAAAGATGAAGTGGGAAATAGATGCTCTTTCTATTTCCCACTTCATCTCCATTATCTGATATAAGCAAGGAACTTTAGACATTTAGATCCTTCTACAGTTTTAACTGGACTTCGGCTGTTTGCTCTGAGCCCTGTTGCTCAGCCTCCTCACTTCAGTTTCACACCACACCTTCTCCTCCCACACTTCATTTTCTTTTAAGCTTATTCCCAACTCTGAAGTAAGCCTTCCCAATCAAAGTGAAACAAACATGCCACCTGCTTTCATCACATTGCTCACTATGCTTGTGTGTTTTATGTCTTTTCCCCAGACTGTCTGTCTCATCTATTTAGACTTCAAACTCTTTAAGGCAGGGACTATCTCCTACCTTAACTGGCCCAGGCTTTACTGTAATAAACATGCAACAATTACATGATCCAGCAAGATGTTCTGTCAAGGATGACTCCTGGATCTTATGCAGCTCTAATGAACTCAACTTGAGTTATGTACATGCTAACGGTCTGCAGGTCAAGCCCACATGAATACTTATAACATTACCTCAAAGCTGATTAATGTATTTTTACATTAGACTGGCTCAAATCAAAATCCTGTATCCATCCTGTATCCAAACATATGAACACAAATAGCATTCAACATTGTTCCAGATCCAAATTCTAACTTGGGCCAATAAAGAGGCAGAGGGAACACTAATTTGTATAGCAATCAGCTAATTAAACACAGAAAATACAACGTTTAAACATTTTGAACTCCAAGTAAGGAGTTTCCACTGGCATGTTGTTTTTCCAACTGACACTGGCATACTAGGTGCCTACTCATGCCAAAGACCCAGGACCTCACTGAACTCTGACAAATACATAGCAGGAAACCAGTCTGGCTCATCTCTGTGTTAGTATAATTAAAATAGGTACTAGTGTTGTAAGAATGTATTTAGTTTTTTGAATGAATGGAATGCTTGTAGGATACGGCATGTATTAATCCTTCTTACATCATCTGTATCCTATGGTATAAAGTTAAAGTTATATTCAGTGTTCACGTTATAATCCTCTGTAACTGTATAACTCAGTATTTCTCAACCTTTCCGGACTACTATACCCCTTTCAGGAATCTGATTTGTCTTACGTACTGCACCCCCCCTTTTACCTCACTTTAAAACGACTTGCTTACAAGATGAGACATAAAAACATGTAGAAGTGTCACAGCACACTATTACTGAAAAATTGCTTTCTTTCTCATTTTTACCATAGAGTTATAAAATAAGTTGATTGGAGTATAAATAATATGCTTATATTTCAGTGTGTGCTATACAGAACAGTATAAATGTCATTGTGTGTATCACATTTTAGTTTATACTGACTTCCATAGTGCTTGTTATGGAGCCTGTGATAAAATGAGACAAATATCTAGCAGAGTTGATGTACTGCCAGGGGTATGCTTATCCTCTGGTGTAACTCACCACCCAGGAAAGAACATTAAGTTAAAGCGCTCATCCTGCACAAGTGGTGACCCAGGGAAGGCAAATATGGCATTGTGTAGCATCAAAGAACGTAGACACTGTGAAGACCATTCCTCAACTTCCTCCAGGAACGGGTGGCCTGTTGTGCATGAACTCATCCCATCAGCTTGCATTCCCGACAAGGAGAAACTGGGATCCTTAAGTTGTCTGGTCTCTAAGGGGCAAAGATCCCTAACCATAAGCAAGAGATTGCCATGCTGCTTGGAATGGATCAGCCCCAAAGAACATTCAGAGCTTTATTATTACCTTTGTAAATCTAAGATGAACTGATTTGTGTATACACATTTCCTGTTTTAAACTTATAAATGGTCCTCATTTACTTTCTCAGTTAATAAATCTTTAGTTGGCTACCAGCATTGTCTTTGGCTTGAAAGCTGAGTACAACTGACCTGAGGATGTGACTGGTCACTTGAATATTGTGATTTTTCAAGTCAAGTGTCTGTCTATCACACATTTCAGCTTTTCTAAGGTCAAGATAGACTGGAATCCCCAAGCAAACTTTCTGTGACTGACTGCAACACTATTATAGTGCTTTAGGAGCTCACACTTATTACTGGCTGGGTAAAATCTAATTATAGAAGATGCAACCAGTAAGGGTTTTCTGTCCTGTTTTTTGACAGTCTGGTCTGAGCCACTGTAGCGAGTGTGCAGGCAACATCAGCAAGTATACGGAGAATGTTGGAATTTTGAAGATTTAAGTAAGTTCTCAACAGCAGAACTGTGCAACACAAAACTGACCTTTAATGAATTCCCTGCTTTATTACAACCAGATCAGTGTGGCAACTGGGTTTTTTTTTTTAAACATTCCATCTTTTCTACCATGGTCTGCCAGTCACATTTTTGTGCAACACTTTAAAAATAGTCAAAGCAAGAATTTCAACATCTCTAAGGAAAAACGTAACCCCCCCCAATCTCCCTTCCCCCCACACAAATAGTCTTGCAGCACCTTAGAGACTAACAAAACATGTAGATGGTATCATGAGCTTTTGCGGGCACAGCCCACTTCTTCATGTTTTGCTAGTCTCTAAGGTGCTGCAAGACTACTTGCTGTTTTTTAAGCTTTTCCAGTTACAGACTAATTCGGCTATCCAGTTGAAGCTTTTGAACATCTCTAAGGGTTCACAATGCCAAATGCCCTTTAAGATCAATAAGAATAGCTCAATTAATTATTCCTTAATCCATGGCAATAGACACTAGTAATTACTGTAGTAATATTACTGTATATGAAACTCTTTTTCTGAGGTACAGTTTATACCAAAAGAACTTTTCAGAATCCACTTTTTTTGAGCTGTTCATCTTACAGCTGTTATACTCACATTTCCAATCCCCCGATACACACATTATCTGAGAAGGAGAGGGGAACTCGGGTATGAACAGGACTTAATTCTGCTTCTGAAACTGGCCTTCTCAGGATTTGGATCTGTAGTTTCAGTATGGGCCTCACCACTTACAGCCATCCATCTCTGTGTAGCTTACTCAGCAGATGCATACCCATTTATCAGAGGACTTTCTTTTTCCCAGTTTTTCAAGATGCAGTTGACTCAAACAAGATGGGCAAATGACTTCAGTTTTATGCAGTGAGCAATAGAGTCAGCATGAATTTGAGAATCCAGAATGTCCCTGCTGCCTAGTCTTTGTTCTCTGTTAGACCACATGGCCTCTCTCCATAACAGCAGCTTTTAAGGATATACAAAATTCTATCTACACAGCTGATGCTTATGGGGCCAGATCTTAAGATCTGGGCAAACGTTGCTGAGTGGAGGATCCTCAAGATCCTCAAGAGGTGGCCTAGAAGTGACTGACAGACACTCCAATCCTGCTCCCCAATCTCAAAGGTACCCAAAAGCTGTTTTGGTCTCAGACAGGGATGTGAAGGGGTAACCGATTACCCGGTAGGTAGCGCACTGTGGACGGGGCTGCTCCAGCACAGATGGACCCACCAAACTGCAGGCCAGCAGCCCCATAAAGCCTGGAGCCCTGCAGGGCTGGGAGCTGCTCTAGCTGGGCTGGAGCTGTCCCTCCTTTCTGTCCGGGGGATCCAACTTAATCCGTTAAATGGTTAAATGCAACATTTAACCAGTTAACTGATTAAACGGGATTTTAATCCCTAGTCCCAAGTGTAAAAAATGGCAGTTTCAAGGCTACTTTTTCTTACACTGACTGACTGGTGATTGTTTCCATTGGTGTTTTACAAAGCAGGACATCACATGAATGCCAGGTGCTTTGGCCATGCTGCCCCCACTCCCAACATGCTCCCAAATACAGAGGGAAGGAGTCAAGAGCAAGTGGTATATAGCTAGGTTATCCAGATCTTTGGAAGTCAGGGACTACCTACCCTATGTTGGAGAAAATATCCTGCTGCATTATCAGGGCAGTTTTCCAGACTCTTTTAGACAGGAATTAGAGAAGCAGCCAAAGATCTGGTCTATGGGAAGTAGCACTATAGATTAAAAAGACTTCAGTTCCTTCGTTCCTGCTTTCACTAATAAGGATATAGCTGTTCAAGCAGAAAACCACACTTAAACTGATGATAAAATATGGTGACCATATTTTCTGAATCAAAATTATGGTAACTTAGCCATGCCCCTGACCCCATTAGTCACACCTCTGTCATAAGAAGTCCCATCCCTTGGAGGTAGTTCTCCTGGGGTGAAGATGGACACATGACCAGAAGTAAAGGGTGTCGTCTGATCCCTCTAAGAACTCCTCCCATCCCCCTCCTACCTTTAGGGATTGGTTTGGCCCCCACAGAACCCCCCCATGCAACTAGCCTGCAATTGCATTAACCCAATTTGCATTGCATTAACTCAGCAGGAGGGAGGCTGGGGAAAGTGTTTCCACTAAGATTTTCTTCCCATGAGAAGAGTGAATTTTGTCTTGTGCACCAGTATTGAGGTCATGTGCACTTGTTCGGATTTGTGCCACTGTGGCACCCAAGTTATTAATAAGTATCTCATAAGCCTCTTCCCTTCTCCCCCTCTCCCATGTCTCCTCCCCTCCCCTGGTGCCTGCTGCTGGCCACCACCCCTCACCCTCCTCTGCTGTCCTGACTCCTGCCCTTTTTACTCCCTACACCAGCCCTTCTTTTCCCCCTGTGCCCACTCCTTTAGCCCCACTCTGATCATCTGTGGTTACTCCTCCCCATACCCTCTCCTAACACCTCCCTCTACCCTCTGCCCCCCGCCTCTCTCCTCTGATGTCTGCTGCCCGTCCTTCTCCTCCACGTGTCTGCCCTTCTTCTTTACACCCTCAGTTCTCTGGCACCTGCATCTTCCCTTACCCCTGCACCTTCTTGGTGCCTCCCCCTTATGTCACTGCCCCTGCCCTCCTTGTCGTCCTTCTCCTGGGTGCCCACCCCTCCTCATCACCCTCTGCCACAGTTCTCACACCCCTCTGTGCCCTCACACGACTTGCTCCATCCCCTGCCTTCCTCATGCCCACCCCTCCTTTCAATGCCTCTTCTCCTCACACCCACTCCTCCCTCTCCTCTTTCTCCCTCTTGCCCCCATTGTCCCTCCTCTCTCCCAGCATCACCTTGTCCTCTCTCTTCTCATACCCCCTCCCCCAACACCTTCCCTCCCCTCCTGCCCTTTTCCTCATTGTCTCCTCTTGGCCCCTGACATTTGTCTCTCCTCCACTCTCCCCTTGGTGCCGGTCCCTTTCTTTTCCTGCCCTTCCCCTCTTGCCCCTCAGCACAAGCCCCTTCCTCTCCTCACTCCCCTTCCCCTCAGTTCTCCTCCTGCCCCTCTCCTCACCTTCTGGCTTCCAGTTTGCAAGGCTGGAGCCTGCAGTCTGGCTCCAGAAGCCCCTGCAGCCCTGACCCCAGCTGCTCCCAGGGTGGGACTGCTTGCTGAGACTGGAGCTGGAGCTGCCCATGGTGCTATTTTTAGTGTTACAGTCCGTGCCTACAGGCTTCCTGGCTCCAGCTGGAATCAAGTGGCAGCCCCATGAGGTGCATTTCAGGGAGGTTGCCTCAACTGGAGCATGACTACCACTTGACTACCGCTGCAGCCGGGGCCACCCATGAGAACCTGGACTGCAGCACTAAAAATAGCTCCATAGGTGGTCTCCGCTCCAGTCCTGGCATCTGCTGAGCCAAGTGTACCCTGCCCTGCCCCAGCTAGGCTCCAAGACGGCCCGAAAGAGAAGGAGGCGGGGCCGCTGGACCAGGACCCTGCATGGCAAAGACATCCCGCTGGAGAAAGGAAAGGGCCATGCGCCACCGGAAGCTGGCCCGGCTGCCCTATGCGCTCTGCTGGGGGGAGGTGGAGGAGGTGGCTGTGACACGCCGGTGTCCTACAAGTAGTGAAATGTCCGGCGGGGCTTTCTGGGACATTTCACTACTTGATGGGGCACCGGGATAGAGCATTTAAATTTGGGACAGACCTGGAAAAAAAATGGTCAGCGTAGGTAAAAGGATACTGTCACTAGTTCCATACTGCAACAATGAAAGGCTTATTTTTAATGTTAAGTCATCTTCACAGATAGATTTTGGATGTCCTCTGGAGGAAGTGAGTAGGAAGGCAGAACTCATCACAATGCAAGTGCATCTGAGCACAGTCATATAAAGAGGAATGCAAGTAAACTGTTCCAAACCATTTCTTGCCAGAATTGTCATTGCATGACACTACAGTCATGTAAATAAGGCTCAAAGGGTCACACACATTAGCAGTCCATTTTTTATGTAGCCTTCTTTCCATGAACAGTAACAGCACACAATACTCTGGATTTCAACAGTGGGAAGCTACAGCTTTCTATAGTATCCATCCTACTTGGGTGACTGTTATGACAATAACATACCATGGGCTGAGTTAGGCCTGACTAGAGAGAACTTGTAAATAGTCAGGAATTTTCCCACTATCTTATGGCTGTGCACAATGGCAAATAGTATTTCCAAGTTCAGCAGCACTTTGGCACCTGACAAATCCATAATTTAACCTTTACATTAAAATATGATTATGAGGCTTAATAGAACTACTGTCTATCAGCTTAAATGCCAAGTCTGCATACATTTAATAACTCATAAATCGATATAGCATTTATACACTGAGCAATTTATTATGCCCCATATAATGAAAACATTTTCATTAAAAATTATGCCCCTTTTTGATGATGCTTGCTCTATAAATTTGTATCATCATATGTCAGTGTTCTTCTGTTTCTCATTACTTTATTTTCCCATTTGAGATTAACGAGTTCCTCCATTTTTCAGCCTAATGTCATTTTCTGGCTGAGTCCATCATTTATCTAGGAAATTCCTAGCAGTGGGACAGAAACCATGCACGGGAGGCAAAGCTATGACCAAGCTAACCAGAGTGCCATAATGTGCTGTAGTTAGGCAGAAGAGAGGAAAATGCTCTGTCTGAGAAGTTATTGAATGTTGAGAGCCAGGAAACACATAGTTGAGGAATGGAGAATTTTCCTGGCATCTGCATCTAGAGATAAATTGTAGGGTTTTGTCTGGTCTATCCTTCATTAAATATTTTTAACTTTCATTTGGGGCTTTTGTAAGTCTTTAGTTATATGTTGATAGTTTTCATTCCTGTGGAGGTTCATTGTTGGCTTTTTCAATATAGTGCTTTCTTTCCACTTTTGAAATGGTCATTTTAATCCTTTTCCTCTTCCCATCATCCCTCCCCCCCCCAAAAAACCCCCCCACCCACCCACCCCACACACACTTCACAAACCCACCCTCATAATCTTGAGAAACAGCCTTGTTAAGATTTCCTCCTCTACTGCTAGTTCAGTTTGCTGTCTGGCTACTCCAGAGAAGAGATGCTGACTTACTGCGTATTAAGGTTATCGGGTGTTAAAGAGGTAAAGGAAAAAGAACAAGAATTTCAGGTGATTTTCAGCCTGATGTAGTTTCAGCCGCCCTCCCTACTCCATACTCACTGTACCTCGTTGATTTTCCATATATTTTCACATTGTGCCTGAAAAACATTTCCCCCTTATTTACTCCTTGCAGTATCTCTCTCAGCAATGGTTTATTTTTATCTTGGTAACCTATTTAACCCCATGACATCTGATTTTCGTTGTACATGTCCAAGATGGGAAGTCAGATGAATGATTGCTCTAACTGGGAGGTATGCAGGTAAAGGGCAAGGAGTAGGCAGTGGCAGGTGAGAGGGGGAAGAAGTTGAAGAATGAAAGTGTATGGCTAGAAGTTGAATCATCATAGTAGAATCATAGAGCTGGAACAGACCTCAGAAGGTCATGAAGTCCAGCTCCCTGCCCAAGGCAGGACCAATCCCAACTAAGTTGGTGCAGCAAAGGCGAATAGTGTGGGATGCTGGTCTGATAGGAGATATCTGTCACAGCAAGGAAACTGAGTTACTGGGAGGGAAATGAGGGAGATGGATTACAATACAGAGGAGCAGACTGAGGTAACTGGAGCAGCAGAGGGATGAAAAGGATCAGATGATAAATATCTGGAGAGGGTCAGGGCATGGTGGGAACAATGTGTGAGGTTGTATTCACAAGTCAAACACTCCGCAGCAATTCACAGACACTAAAACGGCACGTGCAAGAAAAAAGGTTAAAGCATTGTGGGATACAACTTGCGTGTAATATGCTGTGCACAACGAAGCTGCATTTAATTATATTTGATTATCCGTTAACATTTACCCATCAGGACTTTCTACCCCCACTTCAGAGAAAAGAATAAAAAGCAGAGCTGCAGCACTTTGGACTTGTATTATAAACTAAAGGGTAAAAAACATAACAAAAGGAAATGAGTGGAATGGTCTTAGACCTAATGGACTGGCTGCTGATCGAACATGCCTGTGTCAGAGCTAGGTGTACTTGTTCCATGTTTCTATTCATTAATTTGACTCCACACGTGGACACCAGTTAACCAGTAACTTGAATCTGACAGCAGCAACTACCCCTGTCCATCTGTTTAATGGTCTGGCAGCACTGCCATTATAAAATCCATATACGGATGTACAGTTTGGCCATGAAATGCATTTCCCCACCTTCAGTGTTGTCCAACAAGATTCCAGTCCGAGGAGCATTTTTCTTTTAAAAGTACAAAGTATTTCATCCATTTAGGATGGGGCCCCATGCAGTGAGTCAACGAAAGCAGTGCACCTCAATATTATACAACACCATTGCACAAAGCTGCTACACCCTCTAACCTGTTTGTATGTCGGTGAAAATGGCAGATTAGTGCATCATGCTCAGTACACACTGTACAGTAAAATTTCATCCTGTACAGAAGGCCCACACAAGGTCTATGCAACACTTAAGCCAGACTTGTGGGGGATTTCTGTGCAGGGATGACTTTTGCTCTTTGAAGTTGTTGCCTGAGAAGCATGTGCTTGCATCTCCCCTCCATGCGTTTGTAGGTTCCAGCTCAAGAATCTGTACATTTAATCTGGACCCCAATTTACTGCTTTCTTACATTATCACAATAGTGCCAACTCTAAACATTCAATGACTACAAGTCACACCCAAAAGATCATGAGTTTGACTTAAAATTCATGAGATTAAGAACATACACCTGTGGGGTATTTTTATTTGCTTTAAAAAAAAAAAGCTTTAGGCCACATTCTAGCTACATTTTCAAGCTTTTCTCCACACCAATGAACACTAAAACTTTTTTATTTTTAAAATTACTGCTGAAATTTCAGGTGTGTGTCTTTCAGGAAAACCCCCTGTATATCATAAGACTCAACTTAAAAGAATGCGAGTTGGCAATACACTGACTGCACAGGGGCTATAGCTGTGCTAAGAAAGGAGTCAAGTCAGCTTTTCAGATGGTAGGAATGCATATTTAAACACTATATTATGAAGGCAATACAATGCCTCACATGATCCTGAAGTGTACTAACCCTTCATAGTTTCGGTCTCAGAGGAGTGAAATCAAAGTGAAACTCAAGGTTTCAAAGAGAGAACTCTCCATATCAAACAGGAGAAAACTGTACCATGCACTCCTCTGAGACCAAAACTACCAAGGGTTAGTACACTTCAGGATCATGTGAGGCATTGTATTGCCTTCATAATATAGTGTTTAAATATGCATTCCTACCACCTGAAAAGCTGACTTGACTCCTTTCTTAGCACAGCTATAGCCCCTGTGCAGTCAGTGTATTGCCAACTCAGATTCTTTTAAGTTGAGTCTTATGATATACAGGGGGTTTTCCTGAAAGACGGCTTTGAACAAAATGGAGACCACAAAGTGAAATTCGCTTTATACTATCTCATTATACCATGTCTTCTAGTTAAGACATGGTCTAATGTCTTTGACCAAAAATTCTTCAGTGTGTTCTTGTTCACAAAGCTCTCTACAAAATGGAAGCCTTCTCTTTATATTGATTTCTTCCATTGACATAGCAGAGAGATTGGGAACGGATGTACTTTACTACAGTTGAGTAAGAATTGATATAGACAGAATAGGTAATGAAACCTGTAACTAGGCAAGTTTCTCAAGAAAATACTTTGGAGGCACACAGGCCTTATCAGCGGGATGTTCAGCAGCTGGCGATACTCTCACTTCGTTGAACTTTTGTTGTTTGAAAGCATAATTTATTATGGCTAACAAAAACTAGCTGAATTGTCACAGGCAAACAGAGAGCAATGAAAATCTTGCTATTTCTATGACTAGTTGCATCCTGTATGCCTGATTAGTGAGGCCATCTCTAAAGATTTCTGGTGGGGAGCAATAGTCACATCCTCATGGTTCTTACGTTACCTTTTTTTTTAAATGGATTTTACTGCAATAGTAACGAAATCGTCTCCATTGTCTCTGACACTGTATGTTCTCTATATTTAGCCTATAAACATTAATATTGAATTTACAGTTTCTGTTCAATATATTTTGGTATTATAGATAGTGGATAAACCCTCATTTGAAACAAGCAATCAGTATGTATTATAACACCAGATACCTATTCAGGAGCTATTCTAAACCTGGTTAATTTTCTGTGAACTACCTGAAAGTAAATCAAGTGAAAACATATACTAATGGCACAGTTAACAAAAGATAGCTATGGTACAGGCATAGGACAACAGATACTGGTTTTGTAAGATCCAGGGAATATGAACTTTTGTTTCTATTGTATATTCCCTGTATGAGTTATTCTTTAGGAACAATTATGGACAAGCTAACTTGCTCTGTGGGATATGCTTTTTATTCATCCTTCCTTCTCCAAACATTTTGGCAATTCAATCAGATGACTCTGAGCATTTCTGTTATACATTATTAATTTTAAGATGGCATAATTTTTCTCAGTTTTACTAGAATTGTTCGCCAAAAATCAAATTTGCACATTTAATCTAGTTTTGTAAATCAAATTGTTACAGTGCAAACTTTTCACCTCAGAAATGTCTTCAACTGTATCTTATACAGTGTTAACCACATACTACGCCCTTTTTAAAGAACAATAACTTCCTAATTAGGTGGTAGCCACACATTCCCCTCCCAAGTAAAGTAAAGTTCTGATAAGTGAACACCTTAAAACTTTCACTCAAGTATTATTTGTCAGATATGGTAAGTGCGGAGGTAGATACCTAACTGTGGTACGTTCCTTGATTTGCATTCACATGAATGTCAGGCATTATAATTCAGCAGTTTTTGGCAAGGATTTGCAAGACATCTGTGTTTGTAATATGCTGATAATTACTAACACTGACATTAGCTTCTTCAGAACCACATGAATTTCTAAATACATTTAGTTAAGATGCCAGTATTTTGTACATTTTCAGCACTCACAATTTAATAAGCAAGTTTCTTCAAGCATTTTTATGATGATTGATCCAGGTCACAGTATTGTATGCGTCTACCTCCAGTGTGGATTGTTAATTATTGAGGAGGGTGGCCCTATTAAAAACATACAGAGACACATTTGGAGCAGGTGACAACATATTTCCTGCATGGGAAAACCTGTGTAACTGTACTGTAGGCCAGACAAAAGATCACTGTCTCATTTCCACAGCTATGCATTGTTTCTCAGTGTGGCCAGTATTATAAGACATACTGCCACTGTCATCTTGCAGCCCCCAGGGAGACGTGTCAGAAGCTCTGTTCAAAGCCATAAAGTGTTATGTGCACCTATGATGCTCTATAAGGTTTAAAAGTAAAACAAAACCTTATCAATACACACCACCTGCCATATGCATTTCTGAGAGCAGTTTTGGTACAACTGTTGTGATCAGGTGACTTTGAGAATGATGTAAGAGAGTGGATGCCGTTAACGTAAAGTGGAAATAGCAGAACCCATGATATAAAGAGTATCTAGTGGAAGAAGAATAACTGGGAGGCAGAGGAGGCACTACAAAAATGGCCATGGAGTATCTCCTGAAATACTGAATGAAAGCATGCAAATATTGTGTGTAAGAGTCTGAAATATTAGCTAGTTTGCTTTGGGAATTCCATGACTAGAAGCGTGAATTGCTTCTGATTTGGTCCCTGGGCTAATGCTGTATTGGAATCTGAAGTTTATCAAATAACAGAGAATGTGATTGGAAAGCAGATTTCTGCGACATTGAAAGCTTTGTTATCCAGCGCTCATAGGGTATGGGGGGGATAACAAAACTTATTGCTCTGCCTCCAACCCCTACCGGCAGGTCTAGCTCCTGGCAGCTAGTGGCAGGGTGAAGGGGAAGGAAGTGCCTGCTAATTAAGTCAGCTGGCAGTCAGAAACCCTGCAACAGCAGGCTGGATAGGCCAGAGTCAGGTGCACATGCCTGAACATGCTGCAGTGTTGTGGTTGGGGGCAATGGTGGTTAACAGGGCTTTCACTGTATTGACACACAGCACAGAAACTGGGCCAAAGAAAAGGTTGCTACAGCAATGGAACTGTACTAGTAACATGGTCTAACGCAGGGGTGTCCAAACTTTTTTCAAAGAGGGCCAGATTTGATGAAGTGAACATGCGTGAGGGCCGACCATTTTGCCTGACATTCTTTGAACCATTAAAATTAAATGCAAATTAACTATTTTATGCAAAGTTTATTGCAAATGGCATACTTTTCATTTCGTCACATGGATGACAAATCTAAACAGGTGTTAAATCACTCTGCCTTTCCTATCTGAAGGCCAGATGAAAAAAAATCCAGGAAGCTGAAATATATGTCAGGAACATTGTAAAGTACATTACATATTATTGGTAATAAAGGTTGTCTGTCAACTTTTAAGTTCAAAAAATATGAACAGGAACATAACACCAAGTATATATGTTGTGTCCAAATATATTTATAACTGATTTAGACCAACTGACATTAACTGAGATTTTACAATGTATTCATCTCAATACATATGGATTTGTTGGGGGCCATAAAAGATAGATATTGCCAAATTACCTGTGGGGCCGTATTAAACCGGAAAACGGGCCGCAATTGGCCCCCGGGCCGGACTTTGGACATGCCTGGTCTAACGGATAGAGTACTGGATGGCAAGTTGGGACACAGGGCTCTTATTTCTGGCTCTACAGTTCTGAGCAAGCTACTGCCCTCCGTTTCCTCATTTGAAAAATGGGATAAATAGTGCTTATCTTTCTTTGCAATGTTTATTATGGACAATTGATAAAAGCTCTACATAAACTAAAAGTTATTTCATTTAATTTTTTTTAATATAAAACTATGCTGTTGAAAATGTAATTGCACTTGCAAACTATCCCCACAGTACATATCTCTTTATGCTGTACATTGGTAGACACAGGTTTTAATTTATTATGATTAGTGTTGCAAGGTGTCCGGTTTTGAACCGGACAATCCGTTTTTTGAGCTTTCTGTTTGGGAAACAAATTGCGAAAATACCGGACATATAAATGTCCGGTATTTTCTAACTAAATAAGTTTTACTATTATCATGAGTATCAGTACGCAACTACACAGTGGGGGTGGCGCGGCTGGAGAAGGATGGAAGGGCTGGGGCCAGACTCACCCATGCGCTCTGCTGGGACAGAGTGGGACAGGCAGTGCCCCGGGATTTGCGTGCACCCGAGCCAGCCCTGCTTCCTGCCAGTTGGTTCCCCCCCAGCCAGCTCCGCTTGCCTCGACCCCCTCCTGGCCAGCTCTGCTGCCCCCATCTTCCCCGGCGAGCCCTACTCCCCCTCCCAGCCAGCCCTGCTCCACACCAGCTGATTCGCCCTGAACTCCCCCACCAGCCCTGCTCCCCCTGACCTCCTACCGACCAGCCCTGCTCCTCACCGGCTGGTTCCCCCCGATCTCCCCCGCCAGCCCTGCTCTCCCCGCTCCTCTCCTGACCAGCCCCGCTCCCCTCGTGGCTGGTCCCCACCCCCATCTGAGATCAAGTGTGTCTGGTATTTTGGTCAAAACCATCTGGCAACTGTAATTATGGTGTTTAATGAGATACTAGATTGTGCCTTACAGACATTCTACCATGGAACTGGTGGGCTAGAGAGGAAGATAAGGGAAAGCCTGGAATACATATTGCAGTGTTCCCAGCTGTTAGCTGTTATGGAATGGTGGGGCTATAGCTCTGTCGACGTCCTCCTGTGCACTGGCCATCACCACTTCTGGCATTAGCATGGAGTAGTGGCTTTGCTTGACAGTTGCATTGCGGCTAGCTCCTGCACATGGGCAAAAGCAAGAGGGTGAAGACTTCTTAAACTTTCTTGAATCCTGCTTGTGTATGTCCTTGCAGGTCAATCACAGTCTAACTCTTGTTGGAAAAATATGAACAAGATTACATCAAATATACCAGCAGGAATAACTGCACTTCTGCAACAGAGCTGTATTATGCAAAAACATACATACCTCCCAGGACACATCCTAACAAATAAAAAGTGCATGTGGGTCCCACTGTGTTCCACGTAATGAATGGAAAGCCACACAGTGTTCAATAGCACAAACACCAGACTAACATGTGTATTTGGTCTGATTTTGCAAAGTCAGTGGGAGCAAGTGCTGAGCGATACTAAATAAAGACAATTGGCTGGGCCTACGCACAAAGTTCACACAAAGTTGTACTAATTTAATTGCGGGTGTAATATTAAACTGCAAATTAGTGCAAACTTGTTTTTGGTCACTCTCTTACTGTGGGCAAACCCACAGGCAAACCAGAGCTAAGTCACCCTTCCAACAGAGCCTGTCTTCAGTGACTCATCCATGAGGAATGCTACAGCAGGCAAAGCCTAAACAGCCCCCTTTGCCCTGCCCAAATCCCCTATTATCACCCCTATGTCATTACCTCACAGAAACTTACCTTTCCCCTCACCCCCACTCTGTTCTAAAATTTGATTTGTCTATTTCACATGCGTTCATTTTTTTTTAATTGTATCACTTTGATATATATGGTTGTGCTGATTGTCTTCCACATATTGATCTGAGGAAGCGGGTCTGGCCCACGAAAGCTCATCACCTAATAAACCATCTTGTTAGTCTTTAAAGTACTACATAGTTCTGTCTTGTTTCAAATCCCTCACAGGTATTTCACTGACCCTGCCAGCTGAAGGAAGTCCCTTCAACAGCACTATCTGGCTAGGAATCCTCCTGCTGCCTCACAGTCTATCAGACTTCCTAGGCTTCCACAGCACTACCTAACCTTCAACAGGTGACTTTCCCAGACTTGCCCCAAACTTTGTTTCAGTCCACTCTAGCCCTGTCCACATATTACTCCAACCTTGCTCAAACCATTACTGACATGTTCCAGTCTACATTCTAAGCCCTAGACCCTGACTAACTCCAACACAGCTTCAACCCTGCATCTGGACTCTGATTACAATACTAATTCAGCTCATCTACAAACTGACCTCAGTTCTGACCTTGCACCCCAGTTTCCTATGTTCGGCTTCAATCACTGAGCCAACCAACAGGTTTGACTGCTTAGAATCAGAGACCGATACGCATTTAAACTTGTTTTATATTGGTCTAGTTTACACCTGTAATTTATACTGTCTTAATATCAGGCCTTTAGTTCAACCAATGCAAGTTTTGTATTTATAGATAAGCCTTCAGGCAGTTTAGCAATTAAAACAATACCACACATATATATTGTGCACATAGATTTACAGAGGATGATGTGACAAGAAGAACTGTCTTGAGAGACTGATCAGAATGGAAAACAAAACAATATCTATCCAAGAATTTCACATGAAATAGAATAGGCATAACAATTGTCTGTCTTGTGCACATATTAATTCACTGAAATAACTGATAGCACATGATAAAGAGAACAACACTGGTGGGACCTAACTAGTCCAGGCTACGTCTACACTGAGTTTTGCCACAAGAGCCTATGCAAATGAATTGTGGATTAGCATTTTCTCGTGCTTCATTTGCATACTCTCTTCCGATCCGTTTTTGCGCTAGGGGTTTTTTCGCAAAAACAAGCAGTGTGGAAGTTTCCTTTTTGCGCAAAAAACCCTTTTTGCGCAAGATCCTTATGCCTCAAAAAAGGAGATATACCGATCTTGTGCAAAAAGGGGTTTTTGTGCAAAAAGGAAACGTCCACACTGATTGTTTTTGCGCAAAAACCCCTAGCACAAAAACAGAGAGTGTATGCAAATGAAGCACAAGAAAATGCTAATCCACCCTTCATTTGCATAGGCTCTTGTGGCAAAACTCGTAGTGTAGACGTAGCCTCAGACCTTAATGAAGTGTGTGTCTGGCAGTGAATTTAAAGTATGCACATTCATTGTGCTTTGAGCCAAAAAACAGTGCTTTAAGATTAAATACCTTTGATATTTTGATTAAGGAAGTTATCAAAAGATCAAACCTAGGTCACCTTGCTCAATTTTTTCATTTTGTAAAATATGTTTACTTAGTACTGGAGAAGAGGAGTTAGTGGAAAAAAAGGTCAGATTGTTGCTTCTGTGCTTAAAAAAAAAATCAGGGAAAATCCAAAGAAGCTGAAAAGCTCAGTCACCGATTTCAACACAGGTCACTGTGTAAGGCCTGAGCACATCAGGAAAAAATGCAACAGGTCAATTAAGTGATTAAACAAATTCCTCCTCAACCTTTAAAAATAGCTCTGTACAGCGGGAATGTTGTTTGCTTATTTAAAACCGTTCCTTAGTTAGCAATCCTGTGCCTTGCTGGAAGGATATAAAAAAAAGTATAAAGCCAGTGCATAAATTCGAATGGCTAAATAGCAAGTCAACATGTCTTTTTGTATTAGATGGCTTTAAGTGTCATTTATGTGATCTAATCAAAACTTCACGTTATAAATATTAATAGGACATGCTGGAACACTGGGGTTACTTGCACAGCACATGTTGGTTGCAAGTGTTCCAGTGGGTATGCAAGAGGATTTTACTCAAGATACTGAATTTAATATTTTATCAGAATTTGTTTATATTAGCCTTCAATGGACAGTGAGAGAGTCACAAAACAAAGGTTTGGAACTGTCCCATCCAACCTTGCTTCCCAGAATCAGTACATATCACAGATGCCTGTGGCAGGCAGCTGGTCTTTAAGTTAGACAGACTTCTCTGAATTTTCACTGCAAGCCAATCATTTCTCCATTATACATTCCAGTGTATTATAATAACAGCTCTAATGACTTCCATAGTGGTCTTGTTAGTCTGATAATGATCAGCATTTTATTAATCACCCTTTGTTTATGCCTATTACTACGGCTATTTGATTTTGGACACATTTTTTTGCATGCCTCAGAGTGATTTACACAGAGTTACAAACTCTGATCTGCATAGACTGGGAATTGCTTAACCCTTTACTGTAATCAGTAAGGGTGAAACACAGCAGCCATTGTACTGGCACCAGGAACCTCTACAATGTCTTTTGGGACAGGACCCTCCTCCAATTAAATAAACCGAGCACTTTAGATCAGCAGAAGGCAATTACCAGTGCTGGCATTGGGCCAAATCACTGAAGCAAAATAAGATTCTTAGAAAAACACTATATGGGATCTTTAATGACTACAAGCACTCAGGAACTTTGTCTTTCATTTCATGCAAATAATGGCACCTCCAACAGTACCATGCTCCTTCACACACCCTGAGTGTGACTGCTGCATATTATTATGCACAATGCCTCACTTCCAAAGGAAGCTTGCAAATAAGTGGAGTTTTATTTTTCTCTCTTGCTCTCATTTCCTATATATTATACACACACACACCTATAGATATAATTTAATATCAAGAGTGGCACTCCAGAGGTACTGACTTTGGCATGTTCCTCATAATTTCCCCCAGTTCACCTGACCACCAGCAGGAAAGCAAACCCTACATTCAAATCCCTTATTTCTGGCGAAATTATCTGATTTTACTTCTCTGCCCTGTGGCTTCTCTGTTAGGGTCTGCCTTTATTTTAGGGAAAGAATGCAAGATGGATAGATCAGAAAATTAAACACTTCCACAAGCAAATTACTGCTATACACAAATTAGATGCAGCACCAGGGTCCTATCTCTTACATATACACACACCATTGTGACCTTGAGGCTGGGGAGTCTGTGATGGTTACTGGGGGAAAAGAGAAGCTGGATACCAGGCTGCTGATCAAAATTAGTTTAAGATATTTATTCTTTTTACACATTTTAAAGAATGGGTTAATTCTGCACAAAAAAAAAAAATTTCTGTTCCAAATATTTTAAAATTCTGCCAAGTGTTTATATTTTATTTGTGTCAGTAACACAATGTAATCATGGCAGTTTCAATTATTTTAAAACAACAAGTAGTTGCTTCCTTTCAAGAGAGGAATGCAAATGCAGCTGCATGAAACTGCGGATTTGAATTCCCGTGCTTCATTTGCCTAATCGCGTCGCATTTTTGAAATACCCTATTTCGAAAGAAAAAACTCAGTCTAGATGGGGTTATTTTGAAAAAACCCTTCTTTTGAAATAACCCTTAAACCTCATTTTGTAAAGAGTAAGGCGTTATTTCGAAAGAAGGTTTTTTTCCCCTCGAAATAACCACATGTAAACAGCATTTATCTCAAAATAGGGTATTTCGAAAAAGCGGCCAGCCGTGATTATGCAAATGAAGCATGGGAAATTCAAATCTGTGCTTCATTTGCAATTTCACTCAGCTGTATTTGCATTCCTCTCTTGAAAGAGGAATGCAATGTAGACATACCCTTTAGAGACTAACAAAAATATATAGAAATCATGAACTTTCATGGGTATGCATATGCCTATGGGTCTCTAAGGTGCCACAGGACTACTAGTTTTTTAAAGTTACAGACTAACATGGCTACCCCTCTCAGACTCATTTGGTAATTTATGTCAAAATACTTGTCAGCAAGTATATCTGTAACAAGGCAGACATCAAGTGATTTCCCCCAGGAGTAAAGAGCAAAAGAAACCCCTGCGTCCATATGGATCCTCACTGCAGGATTGAGGTGTAAGTTACCCTAAAATAGGAGAGATGGGGAGGAAGGCAGAGAAGAGATGAGTCCATTTAGAGAATGCATTAGCTTAGTGGGTCTATTCCCAGTCTCTTCCCTAATGGTATGTCTACACTGCATTCCTCTTCCCAGAGAGGAATGCAAATGCAGACAAGCGAATCTGCAAATGAAGTGGAGATTTGAATGTCCTGTGCTTCTTTTGCATAATCGCATCCGGCCGCTATTTCGAAATACCCTATTTCGAGATAAAAATGCCGTGTAGACGTGTTTATTTTGAAAGAAACCCCTTCTTTCAAAAATAACACTTACTTCTCAAAAAAAGAGATTTAACAGTTATTTCGAAAGAAGGGGTTTCTTTCAAAATAAGCTCATCTACACAGTGTTTTTCTTAAAACTCAAAATAGGGTATTTTGAAATAGTAGCCGGACGCGATTATGCAAATGAAGCATGGGAAATTCAAATCCGCGCTTCATTTGCAATTTCGCTTGTCTGCATTTGCATTCCTCTCTCGAAAGAGGAACGCAGTGTAGACATACCCTCGGAGAGGTGCAGGTGCTTCCTGCTTCTCTGAAGGGGAACTGACTCCAGGACCCATTTAGCTATTCCTAGTAAGGATGTTAAAGACCAGTCAACTAGTGGAAGAGTTTCATAGAGGCTGCAAAGGGCAGGGAGAGGTACTTCAAAAAGGCAGCACCGCTACTTTGAAACCTCAAGGTGGCAGCTGCACTGCGTATGCGCAATTCAGAAAGGGCAGCTGCCGTTAAGCCCGTGGCATTTCCCCAGGATTGGGGAACAGCTGGGGAGTCCCCAACTGAGCCCAGGCTCCCCTGCCTCCCCTCTGAATCGCACGGAAGCGGCAGTTTCAAAGGCGCAGCCGCCGCACAGCTGATCAGCTGTGTGGCCGCTGCCCCTTTGAAACTGCTGCCTCCACATGATTCAAAGGGGCAGGGAAGCCCATAACATGGAGCTCCCACTGTGGACTCTTGTGCATTTCAAAGACTTCCCACTGGCCCCAGGCTGTATGCCGAGTTCTCCGTTCCTCCTTTGAAATGTACAAGAGCTCTTGAGGCTCTTGTACGTTTCAAAGGTGGATGAGGACGTGCCTATCGACTAATTGATTAACCACTAGTTAACAGCCTTAGTTCCTAGCCACCATGACCCACCTAAATGCTGCCCCGGCCAAGGCTTCCTCAATTTCCCTACAGTGGCTTGTGTGAACCCCACACCTCTGCAGGGTGAATGCAGCAACAAGGACAAGAAGCGCACACTAGGACTGCCTACCAGTGGGGAGCACAAGCCATTGGCTACTCAGAAAGCAGGTGTGCGTGAAATCACCCTGCTGGACCCTTCCCTTTAAAACATGGACATAGCAGCAAAGCTGTACCTAACTTGACACAGTGTAAGTGCCAGGCCTGCTCCAGTAACACACAAGGGCTCTGCCCCTCTGTGCTGGGGACACCATGCTATCGAGTGAAAAGGATAAAACACACATATCCACTCCCACACCCCTCACAAGGTGGTGATTTACATCTCTCCCAATGCCCGAACTGACACTCACTGCAGAGCAGGGGCATGTGACCCTCCCTCCACCGCCAGCTTCCCTGTCAGAATCTAATATTCTGCAGGGAAACAAAAAATCTGCAGGGGACATGAATTCTGCACTTACATACTGGTGCAAAAATCCCCCAGGAATAACAATCTTATGTTCCTTTTGTCTACTAATTTCATTTTAATATTCACTAACTTGTACTTAGTGTCTACGTTCTACAATAAGATGTACACTATTGCACTGCACCATAAAAATCAGCATACCAGATTTTCACTGACCTTCTACTGTACTACAAACTGTAAATCGAGACATTGCCATTTGGTTAGTTTCTCAAAGAAAGAAAACTGCCTGTAAAATACCAATAGCTTTTGCAACACCTTGTTTTCCAAGGAATCCTGGAATCAAAATATAGTCTCCACCCTGGCTAGTAAGCAAGATCAAAGAGAGGGTGACGTAGCTTGAGACAACTATGAGAGTCAGAGGTGCTTAACATACCAGGAATAATAAACAACTGGTAAATACAATCCTGGCTGAAGAGTTTATAGTATAATTCAACTTGTTCTTAATTATTTCTGTTAACTATTAGTTGGCATTAGCCTTTGTTAAAAGTGAAGCATCCACTTTATTTAATGACAACACAGCACTGCTGTCAAATTAAATTATTACAAATTCCTACTCTAAAATTATTTAAACTTTTTTCCCCATTAAATGTGTATTAAGACAGGGTTTTATTAAAATGAAGACTCCCTTCTCAAACTAGTCAACAGCTCTTCCCTCGACTTTTAACCTTGAAAAATATGCAGGATTTTAAAAAAAATTATTCAAACTTTATACTGGTATCCGATCACAGAATTCTAATCCTAATTAAACACCGATACCAAAATAATCTTATCTGTTAAAGGTTTACTAATAGTACACTAGTTTCCACATGGGACCCTGGTAATTGACTGGCTGCATAGAGTTTGACATTTTCTATCGCTGCTGTGTGGAAATGAAGCAGAATTACTGAATAATTATTTTTAAGTATGTGACTGTGGTACCATAAAAACCCCATGAGTAAGACCAATTTGAGTAGGGGAGGAAAAGCTTCCACTTGATTCCCGCCTCCCCTCCAGCTGGATATCCATTCCCTGCTGCTTCCATATTTTTCATTAAGTTTAAAAGGGTTGCCTACTGCATTATCCTTTTCAGAGCATGGATTTTAGAAACTACAGAAGGAAATATTGAATTCCACAGCGAGGCCAAAAAAACCAAAACCAAAACCAACAACCAACCAACCAAAATAAAAAGCAGTGATTTTTTTGAATAGTGTGTAACGTAGAAATTCACTATTTATAATTCTGTTCAAACTCAAGTTATCCCTAGGCAGTGAGTTAGGGCAGTGACTGTATACCATAGGCAAATTTATAACCACCAGTTTTAGATATTAAATATCTATTTTATTCTCAGCCAGGAGACCAGGCCTATCACCTATTCTTCCCAAAAGGCTTCATAGGAACTTTAGCCCTTTCCTCTGCAAAGTCACCAGGTATGGATAGATAAAACAGCCATTTAGTATTCCAACAAAGATAGAGTTTTGTAGGTCTCGGTAGTGGGAATGAGACCGAGTCCTAAAAACTCTTATCCTCTGGTCCAGAAGAAAAGAAAGAAAAAGCTCACTACTTCCATCATACTTCTTATTCCAGCAACCATACATACTTCACAGGTAGAGTCAACATGCTGAATTTCTATTGTGACTTGTCTCTGGCCATTTCCTTTCTGAGTAGATATACATTAATAGCCATTACAAATGTTCTAAATTTTAAACCGTTTAGTTATTCTGAACATAGCGAAGGAAGCTAACATGTGCTCCATTACATTAAGTGAATGGTTAATTAATGCTGAAACTTAGAGTTACAATAGGAAGTCAGAACTCCTTAAGGACTTAACTATTTCTCTGCTCCAATGTCACAATCCAAAAAGAACTCACAGGGGTAGCCATGATAGTCTGTAACTTTAAAACCAATGAGCAGTCCTGAGGAACCTGAGAGGCTTCACTTTCAGTGATGCATTTTCATAGATTCCAATGCCAAGAGAGATCATTATAGTCCTCTAGTCTGACCTCCTGTATAACACAAGCCAGAGAACTTTCCCAACATAATTTACAGAGTATCTTTTAATTAAAAAAAACCAAACAAACACCATCCAATCTTGCTTTTAAAATAGTCAGTGGTAGAAAAGCCATCACGACCCTTGATAAATGATTCCAATGGATAATTTCCCTCATTGTTAAAAATTTACACCTGATATTCAGTCTGAGGTCTACAGATATTCAAACATCAGTTGTTTTATTTCAATAAATTTTTGATGAAATATCCCTTTATGGAGAAATGCACGTTTATTTATTTACATCTTAGGATACATTATTTCAACATGCAGACACAAAGCCTACTGTACTGAAATAATAAAACAATCTCCCTGTGCTGGAATATTTTTCTCTCTCTCAAATCAACAGAATAAAACTCCAAAGTTCACTTTCCCACCACCTGGCTTCTTTAAGGTTCGCCTGGTTCTTCTTTAAAGATGACTGGGAAATAGCACTAATGCAAGCGCTCACTCTTAAATGTGATATCAACCTATGTGGTCAAATTTTATTGCCAACAAATTAAGTTTTTCCATCATAGCAATCTTTTCCTTGTCAACAGCTTTCACGATATTCTGTGAAAATGAGGAATGCTTGGAGACAACAAAGACACTAATGTTAAAATGATGTGGAATAAGAACAGAGAGATCACTTTATTCAGAAGAGAGTCACAGCAGCATACCATGAAAATGCTAGATGCTGCTGCTGTATATCACTGAGCAATAACAGCAGAGGGCCTCAAAAATTACATGCAAAAGATTTTAATGTGCAAGATACATTTAGCTCCCTCGTTTACCTTCCCCCCTCCCGACCTCCATTAGTCCGAGGAGTTCACAAATCATCAGAGCTCACAGGGATAACAGAAATGAAGCTTCAAGTCTGCAGCATGCATTTTTCTAAACGTTGCCATGGTGACCCACAGAATGCTGATCCCCAGAGAGATCAATGCAATATTCTGAAGGAACCAGAACAAGACAAAGAAATGACACCCCCTGCAAAAGGAAACAGGAAACAAATATTTCTGAAAGCATGGGTATAAAGGAATTAGAACTGAGTGTTAAGGGTGTTTGCATGAAATAGGTTCAGCCTTCATATTTTCAACTTTAGAGCAGTATGATCTAGTGTACTAAGCACAAACCTGGGGAGGCTAAGAATTTCTGAGTTATAACCCCTGATTCCTTTATTTTCTACTGCTTAGCCTAGGAAAAATCACTTAACCTCTGTGTGCTTCAGTCTTCCCATCTGGGAAATACCTATGGGTATAGCAAGGATAATTAATACCTATATATTTCTATATACTTGTAATACTGTAGCATACTATTAAATGTAGTTAGGCTAAAGTTTGACACATTTTTACTTTAACAGAATTGATTTCACATCATACAAAAAAATAAACAGAGAAGTCAATGTATTCATGGCCAATTGAAATTCTCACCAAGTATCTAACTGAATCAGTTGAGCCCTGAGGCAGTTATACTCTCTTAATGCATTTCTGAGGAAATCAAGGGAATTAAATAGCTGTCTCTATGTAAAAGTAACAAAGTTCCAAGGAAGGGGCAGTCCCAATATGCTTTCTAGAAAAACGATGGGGTGCCTTCTTTTAACATACTACTTTTTCACAGTGACCATATCAATCATCAGTCTTACATGACACCCATACTTCAGTTTCCAGGCTTGGACTATGTCAGATATGACACAGCCTACAAACACTAAAGAAGATTCAATCAATATTTTCTCTATCAGGCAGCACATTTCAGCCAGAATTTATTATCAGCCACTGGCAGATGCTTTTGCACACCACAGAGCTCTAAGATCGGTTTATGTTCATAGTTTATGTTCCTACACTCAAATATCAACTTGCATAGTCCCTTTGCCCAAAATAAATAGAATGTGACCACATATTCCATTCCTATTTAGATTACTATTGCTGTGTGTTATGATAATCCTTAAGGCATTTCATAACTCCTGATCTCTCTGCCACCACCTACTAGCCCTCATACAAATCCAGTCTATTAGTGCAGATGACTTTCTTAATCCTAATCTAATATATATTCAGTCAGGAAAAATCTGTCTCCCACCAAATCTTCTCACGTTGATAAGGTACTAAAAATGTTGACAGACCTGTTCCTTTCCCAGTTTACCAACAGAACTTTACCCTTTCATGTAATTAGTCACTGCATGACTGCAGTCAACACTTTGTTTAATGTTACCTTTGTACTTTGCCCTGAGACTAATGAAGTAATCAGAGAGAATGTTCAAAAATAAACCCCCATTCTTATTTGATACAAAAATTCTTACTGCTCTATTAACAACAGAGACAAATGAAGAGGCAGAAAAGCTATCCCTGACTAATTTTTTCAAATGAAACCTTCAATGTGTCATTTATAGTCTCTACAAATGGCCTTTAGCAACTTGTGGACAATGGGGTTCATCACATTTGCACTGTTCCAAACATGCACGGCTTACCAAAAACGTATTTGTTAAATGTATATCTACCTTAGGGATGTGAAGATACCCAGAAGCAGCACCCACCCACGACCACCTGCTGCTGGAACTCTCTATCCTTTCCACCTGCAGCTTACACCTGCAGCAGGCAAGGACTGCTCCAGCTGGGCTGGAACACCTGTCCTTCCCCATTGTTTCCCCTTTAATAGATTAACTGGTTAAACACTATGTTTTTAACCAATTAAATGGGATTTCACATCCTTCATCTACATGCTGCTTAACAGTATAGCTAGTATTCTTTGCTGAGAAGTCTTGTAACAGTGTAAATTCATCTCCTAGAGTGTTGATACATCTCAGATTCACAGACCTTTGATAAACTTCCCTTATGTTCTTTAGGTGATCAATTCTTTATAACATCATTGTTCCAAATGTATGAGAATTTAGTACAGGCTGAACCTTTCTAGTCCAGCACTCCGGTTTGAGAACATCCATGGTTCGGAATGATTTTGGTTAGCCAGATATCCACTTACCATGGACGTGACCAAGTTTCCTGCAGTCCCATAAAATTTGTTTACAGCCACCAGTCCTGGCTCTCAGTGTTCTGTGTCGTGATTTAGCTCAAATTTACCCCAAATGTCTTCTAGGAGCTTAGTAAGCAGTGGAAGTGTTGATAATGCTGCTACACAATATTGACCTCCCCTGGTTCAGCAAATTCTCTAGTTTGGCACCAGTCAGGTCTCAAGAGTGTCCAACTAGAAAGGTTCAACATGTAATAGAATTTCTCAAGCTTGCCAGCTAAGCTGCTCCTTCTCAGCAGGAATGTCTTTAAAAATCTAGAGAAGAAACAATGAGTCCTTCCTTTGTGATTTCAAGCCTCTGTTAATTTCTCATTTTCCCTCTCCAAGATCACTAAAAGATTATCCTGTACCTCCAGGGACTGACTGCTGCTAATCACCCTTATGGTTTGATAGACAGCAGGATCCTTAACAGTTCTCAGCATGGTGTCATCTCCTGGACAGCATCTGACCAAAGAGCTGAACTGGGACAATTGTGTTTCTCATCCCTTGAAGATAGATGTCCTTACTCCTATTACATCTGCCAGAAATGGCACACAGTAATGTCTTCCTCCATTATGCTAAAAAGCAGCTTTCCCTTGCAATTCCCTGTAGAGAGAGACTGTGTGGATCCACTGAAGAGGATAGCAGTAGCCCCTTACAACTGATTTTTTGTGGGTTGTACTCCTCAAGATCTAACACGGTTATGTTTAAAACAAAGCTAACAGTCAAGAAAGAACGTGACTTCAGCCAAATCACTCTGTCTACTACCACTAGCCGTAAGTGCCATAAACACCACAAGTGAATTAGCAGGCCAGGTTTGCTGAGCTGGTTACTCTACATGAGCCGTAACAGCCCACTGCTCTTTAAATAGAACTTCCTAAAAATATGGGGACCCTCTCTACGTATTGTGCATGTGCATTACAAGATTTTTACAAGTGGGTCTCTTCCAGAACTGGAGTGCTCCAGTTCTATGTCATCACCATTCTTGACTTCCTTTTAATTCATGCTGGCTTGACCCCGTATTTATTGCCGTTTTGGTCTTTATAGGTCTTTAATGAGAGCCCTATGAAAATAATTGATTGTGGTAGAAATAATTTAATGGCATTTACCTCTTGATCCCTTCAAGGAAGGTATTTCATTTATTAATAATAAAAATAAAGTGTGACAGCTCTCTATCAAAAACAAGCCAGAAAAATTTCTGACCATTGCTGGCAGCTGCATTTAACAGCTCCATTTAGTCTTCATTCAGATATGTAAAATAATCTTTCACCCATCATGTAAACAGTATTGTCTTGTACAAAAGCATTTGGTAATCTAATTTACAGAGAACCGTCACACATTGTCACAATTTTAACAAAATTTGCACTTATGACTTCAATTTGTACTAATTTACATCTCTTAAAAGCTTACACATTTTCCAGTGCTGGAGAGGGATACAAAGCAAAAATGAAGATCTTAGAAAAATATAACAACCGTACTGTAACAGCTCCATGATCTGATGTGTATCCTAAGGATACAAAAAAAAACAGCAAAAAAAAAAAAAAAAAAAAATGTGGTAGAGTACAGTTGTGTCTTTTCAATGAACCATGTATCAAAGCTAAATAAGATACTTGTAAGAAGATTCTGTATCCCTTGTGTCCCTACAGGTACTGAGCCCTCTCTATGACCACTGTGGCTTTCACCAGCTGTTTAGCAGACTCCAGAAGAATGTAACAGTCTGCCACATGCCTATGCTAAATTACCCTTGCTTTCCATTACATTCTCAAAAGGTCAGAGTTTTGTTTCTTCAAGTGAGTCAGGTAGCAACTTGCCTAGCTAGCACCAGCTTATATGTGCTTTTACTAAAAATGAGAGCAAACGATAAAATAAATATACTTGAAACACCTCCATGCATACCATTGCTAGAATGACACTGCAATTCATGGTACAGAAAGTGAGATGGGTACCTGAATTTAGAGCAAAAGTGCAGTCTCTCATACTTGTCAGAAAAATCAGCCAAGGGTCACGTTCATCCATTATATACCCCTTTCATGGGGAGATGGCTACCTTGGCACAGGATGGTTATTGCTCTCTATATAAAAAAAAGTTCCCTGTGGGATAAGAGAGACATCATCGCATCACTCTGCATCCTGCCTGCCTTCTCCCTTCCTCCCCCTGCTTTCCCCAGTGCTCGGAGTGGGGGCTGTCATGTCCCAGTCTCTCTCCTTCCTTCTCAGTGCTGGTGGGGAGCCAGGGCTATGTGCCTCAGCCGGAGGAAGAGAGAGGAGGCTGGTGATGCCTTGGCCTGGTCCCCTTGCTCCCCAGCCCTCTCCCCGCTGGTGACCGGGAGAAAAGAGCTGGGACTGGTGTGGCCTTGGCCCTCGTTGGTGGCCGTGTGGGGGGGTGGAGGAGAAGAGGGTACAAACAGATCTGATGTAGCCTTCACCCTCCCCGGCAGCTGGGGTAGGAGTGGGGGAGAGCCAAGAATGGCACAGCCTCGTCCCTGCCTGATCAGCAGGGGAGTGAGAGAGGAGAGCCAGGGTTGGGCTAGCCTCGGCCTGGGGAGGGGGCACAGCAGGCCAGGGCTGCTATGCTTCAGCTTGGCCCTCCCCTGCGGCGGGGGGAGAGCTAGGGCAATCTACCCCTAGAATGAGGAGGAGTTGGTGAGCGTAGCGAGCAGGGAGCGCAGCCTCTTAGTTCACTTATAACAGTGAGATAACACATCTCGTTTCTGACATTTGTTTCTTATATTATGCCACATACACACATGGACATTAGGAAATATTCTATAAAGTGTCAGTCTCTCACTCCCAGTTTATGCCACCTACTTGTTTTCTCCTGCCTGCTATTTGGCACCTATTAAAATACAGATTTCCATTAGAGTATCTAGTGCAGAGGCAAATTTTTGATGGGGGGCACTCCAAGATTTTGTTAAGTGGTCAAGGGCCACACTTTTCTATGGAGGGGGTGCAGGGTATGGGATGGAGGTGGGGTGCAGAAAGGAGCTCAGAGCTGAGGACTGGAGTGTAGGAGCAGGCGTGGAGTCTGGAGGGGGCATTTTGGGTGAAGGAGAGGGTTGTGACCTGAGACACGGGATTAGAGTGCACGGTAGGAGAGGTAGGGTTGCAGGAGAGAATTCTGGCTTGGGGGAGGAATGTAAGAGGGGGTGCAAGGAGGGAGTGGGATTCCAGAGGCACGCTCTGGCAGGAGTACTGTGTCAACCTTCCCTTCTCCTCTGCCAGGAGCATGCACCTGGGAGCCACCAGATGTTTTCAACAGGCAGGGGCTGCAGCAGTTAGAGAACCTGCCTTGGAGTCTCGGCAGAGGGAGAGGGGGAGGCTCGTGGGCCAGATCAAAAGGCTTGGTAGACCATATCTCACCTACACTAGCTTTTTTTTGTTTCTACTGGTGGTGAATATTCCCTCATACCTGAGTGCACATAAAAATTTATTCCTCACATGGGTGGAAAAAAATTCACATATTGAAGGAAAAGATTAGTGGACACAGTGCTCAAATACTAAATATCTACTTGGGAAACAAATACAACCCCTGTAATACTGAAGCCAACAATAACTGCAGCAGCCAAAGTCAATGTCAGACATTGATGCCATCTGTCACAATTATACTAGCTAATATTTTTAGTCAGTTCAAGGTAAGCAAGTGTAACCCCCAAGGAGATTACTTAGATTCCCAGGCCTTGTCTGCTGGCAGCTCAGGGAGAGGTACTCTGAGTTTGCCTTGGCTCCCCCTCCCTACTAGCGCCAGTCGCTGCCCAGCAACCCGTAGGGAGTGAGATGCCCCTCCCAGGGGGAAGGAGAGACCATTGTTGAGGGGAGTCTGGAGCCAGCAGGGCAAGGGGAGACTGTGTGGGAGCTAGTAAGCCCCAGGCCTGCATGCAGGGTTCCCCCTGAGAACTAGCCTCTAGGGACCCTGAAGGCAGGATCCCTCACAGCTGGGTTTTATGTCTCCAATGCTGATTCCCAGTTTGTGGAGTTTTCTGGGAGGCTTCCCCAGCCAGGTTGAGTTGGCTCTCCAGCTCCCTGGGTGAGAGGAGTCACGGCATGGTCAGCTCAGCTCTAGCAGCAAGTTCAGGGCTGCTGCCTGCTGTGTGTGTGTCTGAATGCTGGGCTAGGAGGTTATAGTTGAAATTTGGTGCAGTTGTGTGGCCTGCACCTTGAGCCCTGCACCCCTTTGCGGTGAGGGGAAATTCTGGGACAGAAGCAGCCTGATTCCTGGCTGAAGAGGATCCCTGCCAGAAGAGAGCAGCCCCTCTGCAGTGACTGAGTCATCTCTCAACCTGAGGCTCATTCGTGGAGTGTGTGGCTACGTCTACACTGGCCCCTTTTCCGAAAGGGGCATGTTAATTTTACAGGTCGTAATAGGGAAATCCGCGGGGGATTTAAATATCCCCCGCGGCATTTAAATAAAAATGTTCGCCGCTTTTTTCCGGCTTTTAGAAAAGAGCGTCTACACTGGCCCCGATCCTCCGGAAAAAAAGCCCTTTTCCGGAGGATCTTATTCCTACTTCGAAGTAGGAATAAGATCCTCCGGAAAAGGGCGCTTTTTCCGGAGGATCGGGGCCAGTGTAGACGCTCTTTTCCGGCTTTTCCAAAAGCCGGAAAAAAGCGGCGGACATTTTTATTTAAATGCCGCGGGGGATATTTAAATCCCCCGCGGATTTCCCTATTACGACCTATAAAATTAACATGCCCCTTTCGGAAAAGGGGCCAGTGTAGACGTAGCCTGTGAGTGCACCAATTTTTAGTTAGTAAGTCAGGGAATTTGTTTGGGGATTTTATTACCTGCTGCATATTAAAACTATGGAGGGATTTACTGCCTTCTCCCATTTGTGAGTCCTTTGGGCTGTACTGGACCTAGTCAGCCCCACGGCTAAACCACTGCAGAGAAGGATTTTGTGGTCAACAGTCATCAAGGGCCCCAACAAAGTACACGTACCAACGGGACACTGATCTTACAGTTGCTGGGCACCGGTGACCCTAAAAATAGTATTTTATTCTTTTCTGTTATATTTGTCTCCTGTTTAATATAACTGTGTTTATTATAGTGTATGTGTTTGTGCTATTTTCTGGGAGTCTCCAACTATCTGTCAGATAGGTGGGGATTACCCTGGGCTAGAATTTTCCTCCCAAGCTGCCCTGGTGACTCTGCCAGGAAAGAGTGAGGGGGGTGGAGGCACCGCCAAATAAATCAATCAATCAGAAAGAATAAAATTGAGTGGATGGCGGGATCCAGAAGAACCCAGACCTATCCATCCAAACCTTTAAAGAAGGAGATTGGCTTTAAAGAAGGTAACCAGGTGGAGAGGGGGCGCTACACAAGTATAAATACATTAGGCCTGATTTGAATTAGTTGGAACAAGGGCTGCAAACTGCCCACGGTGGCAATGAATCAGCACATTCCTTGGTTGTTCTGAACCCACATCTTCACAAGTTAGCTTTGGCCAGATGTAGGCCCTGAAGCAAGTTTTAAATGACTTGGTTCCATTGTAGACTCCGTGTGGTTGTCTTTCTATCTCCAGGCACTCTGTGATGAAATTGAAGACAGAGCAGAGAGAGTCAATCAACCCCCCCCCCCCCCGAAAAATACAAAAAACTAGCATCGCCCCTTTAAGACGTTTGGGGTTTTTTATGGGGGCCCCCTTGTTTTCTTACTCTGTGTCAGAAGAGAGCTACCCTGTGGAACCAGGTTGGGGGGGGGGGGGGGAGAAGAGAGAAGGAGTGCGGTTGCTGAGTGTGTGTAGGGTTGCTAGGTGTCTGGTATTTTCGCCTCCTGGCAGGGAAAAAACAATCAGAAAATACCTGACGTTTCAGGTGTCTGGTATTTTCTGATTTTTTTTAAACCGGACAGCAAGCAAAAATACCAGACTGTCCATCCGGGTCAATACTGGACACCTAGCAACCCTAACCAGAAGTTAGGGGTCTATTACAGGAGTGAGTGGGTGAAGTTGTGTGACCTGTAATGTACAGGTGTTCAGGCTAGAATCTTCTAGATGATCGTGATGGTCCTGTCAGATCTAAATGTCTATGAGCTTCCCTCCAGCTAATGGTTTTCAGAAAGGATATTATTTCTTCTTTTTGACATTAACGATATTAAATAGTTCTGTTTACTACAATGAAAATACTTAAATTTGAGGGCAGCTGATCAATAATCATTGAGAGAAGGTAGCTAGATACAACTGCATCAGTGGCGAGGAACAACGTTCACAAAATCTGATCAATAAAGGACTCTATCCATTCTCAGTTTAGTGACTCCCCCTCCTCCCCGCTTTATGAAAACTAGTTTATGAATATGAATAACTTTGTCACTTTAGACAAAATGTACCATGAGACATTTATTAAAGTTACAATCTGCTGAATATGTAGATTCTATTTCTGTTCATGTGTATTATTTTTGTATGTAAAATTAGAAAAATGAAATGTGAACCTGTTCGAAAATCTAGATGTGCTAATTAGAGACATTAGTGGTACTCCAGAAACATAATGACACAACTCAAACCAACCACCTGTGAATAGTCCTGTTTTTCCCATTAGCCTGGACTGTGATTGGTCCTGCCAGGTCATGTGGCCAGGTCACCTCATGCTGGAACTCATTTTGGATCTTGCATTTTTCCATGCAAGGAGAGAAAAGTTTGAACTGAACACAAAGAATTCCCATCTTGGGCAAAGCATACGGAAAGGTGGGAAACTGGAAACCCAGCAATATGGCCAGTTGCCCCTACCACCCAAAATGTTTGCTGGAAACATCTAAGACTGAACGGGAGAAGGATCAGGCCCAAGCAAGTAGGTTGCCTAGCTTTTGAAAAAAAAATGATAAAACTACTGAGAGGGTAAGAATCTGCATGCAAAAAAAAATAAAAATTGTGTAATAGGCTTGGCAGGCATGTTTTGTTTTATATTTTGCTTAGTAACTTAATTTGATCTGTCTCTTTTCATTTGCAATCACTTATATCTGACTTGTTATACCTCATAAAAACACTTTTGTTTATTATCAATCCCAGTAAATAATTGTCACGGGGAAGGGGGGAGGTGGGGAGGAGAGAATGTGCTTTCTCTGTGTAAGACTTTTATACAGAGTAAGATCTATTTGAGGGTTTAGTTTCTTTTTGAGGGCTTTACTCTTGGGTGCTGGCAAATACCCATAGCTGAGCCCTCACAGAGCTGAGCTGGTTCAGTCTGTGTTGCTCTGCTGAGAGAGATCAGAGCTTCTGTCCCAGCAGGACAGGTTGCTGGTGCCCCAGAAGGCAGGTGGATGGTCCCAATGGTATGATCAGCACACCAAGTGACAGCTGCAAGGGGAATTTCTGTGATCCAACCCATTACAGTTAGGAATTTGCTACTATGAATCATCAGGGTCTGAATAAGAGTGCAACTATAAAACTGCAATTGTTGCAGCATGCAGCTGTAGCACATAGGGAGGACAAAAATCAAAGTTTCTTAAAAATTGAAATTAAATACATGTTCTTTTGAAAACAAACATTAATTTTAATTAGAAATTGACAACCATTATTAAGCCCTACACTTCTTATAATCTCTTAAAAATCATTTAAATTCAATACTAGAAATATTAAAGCAGTACATATTTGCTGGCAAGCTTTAAGGAAAGTCTAACCAATGAACTGGATGTATCTCAGAGAGACATCCAGCCTGACTTAACTAGCATCATTAACACTGGTCCTACAATTGACAGGTAACTGCTTTTGCTGTTGTATATACTTTGGCTTATGTAATTTCCACTCCAACTCATTTCATGAAGTGGGTTTTACCGGATAGAGGGCGCAAAAACCGGACAGTCCTGGCAACCCTACTGAGGAAACAGCATTGTGAAGGTGCACTGTCTAGAGGCTTTCCCTGCACTCCCATTGTCCAGAATCCATGTCATGAATGGAACTGGCGTGGTACCCAAAGACCAGCAAGAGCCCCTCAGCCCCTCCAACCCTCTCCTGCCCCCTCCCCCTTGGCCAGACACCCTGCCCCCAGCCTGCTCCTGACCTGCTACCCCTGGCCAAACACCCTGCCTCCCTTTCTCTCAGCCAGACACCCTGCCCTCAGCCCACTCCTCAGGCTGGGGGTAAAGCCAGACCTGGCGCAGCTTGGGCCCAGCCCCTCTCAGCATCTGGGGGGGGGGGCCCTCCCTGGCATGGCTTTGGCCTACCCCAACTCCTCCGGTGGCCAGAAGGAGAGCCGGGCACCACTTTGCCCTAGCTCCCCTCGGTGAGAGCCGGGGGGAGTGAAGGCATGGGGGTGGGGAGAATGCCAAGCGCTGGAGCTAGGAGAGGCCAGGGGCACCAAGAGCCAGGGCAGCCTCAGGGCTGGTGCGACTTCAAGGTTGGGCCCTCCCTGGCCACTGGGGGTGAGAGGTGGGGGCGCTGGGGCAGCCTTGGACGCTCCCTGGCAGCAAGGCCGGGGGAGGGAAAGAACCTTGGCCTGACCTCTCCCAGTAGTCGGGGGAGCGTGCGGCTTTGGCCTGGACCCTCCTGGCAGCCAGGGCAACAGACCAGTCTGAGTGGTCTTGGCTCAGCTCCCCCTCCCAGTGGCTGGGGGGGGGGGGGGGGGGAGAAGAGGCACCCAAGAACCAGGGCCAGATGGGGGGCCTGAGAGCCAGGGCTGTTTGTGGGGCAGCCTTGGGACTGGGTCCTCCCGGGTGCACAGGGAAAGAGCCGGAGACGGGTGGCCTCACACCCAGGTCATCCCCAGCTGAGAGGGGGTTTGGTGACTGTATCAAGTAGACGGGTGCAGCCCCCTAGTTGCAATAAACTGAAGTCACTTTCTAATTGCTTGGAACCAAACTAAACACTTTTTAAAGTGCTAAAGCAACTTTTGAGAGCAGATGTTTCTTTTGCAGGTGAAGAGAATTTTTTCTTCACTTCAGTTTATTCATCTACTTGAGGTCAATGACTAGTTCATTCAAAGTTAAAAACAAATCAGAAGCTGAAAGCAGGAAAGCTTGCTCTCTTCCAATCTATTAATAAAAACCAAGTGTGAGAAGATAAGTTCTAGTCATTCTAAAATTCTGAAGCACATGGTTAGAAGAAACAACCACTTAAAATCACTAACTACTAGTACTGCTCAATACAAAGTTTTGAATGAAAAACATGGTTTTGACAAGAAAAAAGTTTGTATCAAGCACATAAGGTTAATTCAATTATTTTGTACATTAATTGAATTTAAATTTCCATACAAACAGAACTTGACACGAAGTTTTATATAAACAAGTAATGCATTAGTCACCATTTTCTAACTTAAAAATGTAAAAATGAAATCTGAACTTACATGATTTCTTTAATAAATATGTTTATATACAGTATACCGTCCTTACTTGCAAATTTAGGTTATAATTCATTGCAATCAACAGGATTTAATAGATACTGACCAATAAAAAAAATCAATCTTACTTTAGGAAAAGAATGAAAAAGAATAAATACAAATGCAAAACAATTAAAATTGCTCATTTAAACCACAGTTTCCTGCTTGCTGGTTAAAATTATGTGCACCCTTTCTGCACACTTAATGTCCAACAAGTATAAATGTGAACAAAGGACGTCAGTGTTCTATAAATTTCACTGCCTATTTACAATGACTAGTCTAGCAGCACCTTAAAGAAGTGGGCTGTGACCACGAAAGGTCATGATACCATCAATGTGTTTTGTAAGTCTTTAAGGTGCTGTAGCTACACTATTTGTTGTTTAAGATTTCCCAGTTACAGACTAACTTGATTACCCCTCTCAAGCTTTTTCTATTTACAGACTGAATTTCAAGCCCATTCTTGATCTACAGATCAGGGACAGAACCAGGCTCTTGGGGTAGGTTTAAACTGCAGCTAGTGGTGAGTCTCCCATCCCAGATGGGGGGGATGAGGGGCTGGGCTCAAGCTAGCACATGAAAAATAGCAATGTAGATTTGCAGCTGAAGGCTTGAGAGAAGAGGACAATTTAACGCACTCGACTGAGCCCTTCTAACATAAATCTGTCTTCCCAGGCTTCCCCTAGACAAGACTTAAAGGCACATAGAGCAGAGCTTTCTTGGTGGGACCAAAACATGGAAGACTGCATTCAGATCTAAACCTTAGCCTTATTTGCTCAGTAAGGCCTTCTCTAGAAATGGCATCTCCATCCCTTGCCTCACAAGAGTTTGGAGAAAGTGGAGTTATAATAGAATGAACCACCTAAAGAAAGAAAAAGAAAGAAAGAGCAAGAAGTCAGACTGTATCCCTCTTCCTCCACAGGCATGTTTAATTGTTGTCCAGCACTTAATGCCATATTTCTGAACACATTTCCACAAAGAAAACTTCAGCAACAACTGTGTCGCTAGAGACTAACAGCTTTTTGGGGCATAAACTTTGATAGAAAAAAACAACTTTATCAACTGAATGCATTCATCTGATAAAATGGGTTTTCCCCATGAAATCTTATGTCCTAATAAATCTGTTAGTAGTCTTTAAAGTGCCTCCTTGTTTTTGCAGATACAGACTAACATGTCTACTCCCTCTGATTTCTTTCAGAAAGAAACTGAAGTTGATCATCACCAAGGTAATCAATCAGGTCTCCGAACTTATCCTTTCCTTCCAACTATTCTTACATAGAAAACTCTCTCTCCTCACATTGAAAAAAAAAATCAGTGCGCTTTGAAAACAAAGTTAGTTTTACCAAGCACTCTCATGTGTACATTTGATTGGCCACTGTATTTTTCAAAGAGTTGCCTGGCGCGTGCTCTTGCGCTCTCGTTCTCGCTCTCTCTTTCCCTCTCTCTCTGCAGGAGGACAGTGACATCATGTGTCACTCTGTCTCTCACAGCCCCTCTCTTTGCCCTCAGCTGTGGGGCCTCCCCTCTCCCTTGTGCTCGGAGACGGAGAGAGGAGCAGGATCTGTAGGGCCTGCAGACAGGGCTGCCCTGCTGCAGCTTCAGCCCAGCCTAACCCCGCCCTTTCTCCTCCCCTCTGTGGGAAGAGAGCTGGGCCTGGTGAGTTAGGGTAGGGCTGGGGCTGGCCTCCCCACCACCATGGCTGCCAGATGGGGGGGTGGAGGGGAGGGGAGGGGAGGGGGAAGAGGAGGTGGTGCCAGGCTGGTGCAGCCCAACCGTCAGAGGGAGAGCCTAGAGTTGACAAGCGTAGCGAGCAGGGGGGGCGCAGCTCCCTAGTATTCAAAACATTGTATAACATTGTAACTCCCACTCAAGAGTACCTACAGACTGTGATTCTGCTCTTTGTTGATCTGAGTTAGCCACAAATAGAAACCTAAGTCATTCTGTGGAAAGCAGCAAAATGCAAACAACTTTATACATAATATTTTTATAACATAACAAAAAAAAAAAAAGACACCTTTAAGAGGAGCTTACCTCTAAAAAGAGGTTGGTATTTAAATCTAGACCTTTACTTCCTGTTTTGGGATAATCACTTTATCATACTTTTCAAAGTCAAATTAAAGATTATAGAAAGAGAACAGTCAACAATAAAAAAATTAAGGTACAAAAGTAGTATCTAAATTCAACCACAAAATCTTTTTTATGAAAGTATTTAAGGTCAACATTAAATGAGTTACTTGATTGGTACATACATTGAGTCTGGAATAAAAGTTACAAAGGAGACTAATATTATTTAATTCCTATTTCTGCCCTAATCAATTAGGATTTTAACTGAACTAAAGTTAATGTATTTCACAGTTCATAAATACTAATTTATAACCTGCAAGTGGAGAAAAGAAAAGTCACACTGGCTTTGACAAATATATTCATACAAACAGCATAAAAATCCTTAGAGCTCGGGGCATTTTTTTTCATGTATGTTGGCACAAAAGTGGTGGTAAAGGTGAAAAGCAGTGCAGGTGGTATACTGAAAACAAATTCACATGTTAATGTAAGCTGTTTTGATTTATAATTATAACATTCAAGTTCACACTTGTTCAAATGAAATAACTGCTTAAATCACTGGAGTAAAACAAAATTAAGAAATACACTGATGTTTCAGAAGGCCTATACAAGACAGTCTATAGCAGTTAAGCTGCCTGGTTTAAATGCTTGCCACAACTCTTTTGTACTAGATCAGGGGTTCCCAACCTGGGGTATGCATACCCCCAGGGGGTACGAGAAACTTGTCAAGAGGTACGGGGAATATTTGGTAAATAACTAGATTATCCTAACTGAAATCTTCCAAAAGTAGTAGTGTTAGTGGAAAAAGTTGTGGATTCTAGAGTCTAGAATTTATTTCCTTTCATATTGAATAGGGGGTACGGGAAGGTTTACTAAAAGCCAAGGTGGTACGGGGACCGAAAAAGGTTAGGAACCCCTGTACTAGATGAAGTTTCTGCACCAAGCCAAAATAGACTAGGAGTATGAGGATTTGAAATTTAGTCTGTATAATTCAATAGACCCAGAGTCTGAAAGCCTCACGTACATGGTTGCAGAGCAACAGTGGTCATTAGGGATCTAAGCAACTAGTTGAACCAGTACTCAACTAGTTGCTTCTTCCCCCCTTTTCTGCCTCTCGTAGAGGTTGGGGAGAGGAGCCAGCGCATGGGGGAGGGGAGCTGGCTTAAAAGCTGGCTCCCCCCAGTACTGTCTCTGCAGGGGAGGCAGAGGCACTGTGGAGGACCAGGCACAAGCCAGGACAGCTGTGTCCTGATTCGTGCCAAGTCCCCTGCTGCGCCTCTGCCTCCCCTGCTCCTCCCATCCCCCGCAGAGATGGTGCAAGGTGTGGGTGGACCGGCTATTAAGCAGAGGCGCAGAGGGAGACTAGGCGCAAGCCGAGTGGCTCTTGCTACATTTAAAAGGCAGAGTTGCAGCGGGATTAGCTCCCAGCCCTGGGAGCTAACTCCGCTGAGGCTCTGAAGCTTCCCCAGTTATCGACTAATCGAGTAGTTGATGGAAATTCCATCAACTACTTGATTATCTGACTAAACACAATTTAACATCCTTAGTGGTCATTATTTCACTCTATGGGCTGTAATAGAAAGTCACGGGGTAGGAAAAAAGTGAGTCAGGGTGAAGGGTCTACACTGCCACATCAGCCACAACAGAAATTCCCATGAAAGCCAAGTGCCTTAGGCTCTGTGAGCAAGGGGAAGGGTGAATTCCATCCAACGACAATGGCGCACATTTAAATCATGCCAAACTCCTAGCCTTCACACTGCCCATATGACGCTTCCTCACACCAGGGATGTTTACTTATCTGATACAAAAAGGTTTGGCTGCACTCTGGCCCAAGCATCAATGGTCCAAAGGGAGTGCTTTCTTTGTCCAGTAGTTTAAAACAGGTAGAGAAGAGAAACTATGTAACATCTTAGAAAGAAGCTGCATGGAGATTTAATCATAATACTAAGTAGCTTATAAGACTCATCTAAACACGTATCCAATATTAAATAAGGAGTGTGCTCTTTTAATAAGAAAAGATACCAGACAAATAGTATTACGTGGGAGTTGATTCAGGAAGCTTAGATTTCCCAAATTTGCATTGTAACCTGAAAATCCCACTCTTCCAAAAACATCTATAAATTAGGGCTTATTTTCAGCATCAGTGTCACCAACCATTTTTCATAGATGGACTCTCTAAGGGCTATTTAGCTGCATACTGTATTTTTTAAGTTTGTTTTCACATAGAATAAAAAAATATTCAGTTGACATCAGTAGCTTATCAGAAACATGATATCAGTGCTATTTCCTTCATGCTGTCTACAGATCACTTTGTGACCGATAAGAATAACAGGGTTTTTATTCACTTGCATTGAAAAGGAAAAGGAAGTATGTGATGATTTAAATAAACCACAAGAAAATGAGAACTAGAAAAATTGCAGTCGAGCTTTAAAATAGTAACCTAGAAAACTGATCTGAAGTTCTATTCTAATCTGCCCACAGGTTTCTCGATGGTTATTTGAACACTATACAGAAGCTTAGATTTGCTTTGTTCTTCTCCAATTATCTCTATAGGATGACACAATCCTGTCCAAAAATAAACTACAGTTTAATTTTGCTTTAGCATTTCTCTGAAGATGCCTGCATTCTTCTAATACCCTATCAATGCACACCCCGCCTACGCTGAACATTTCAAATGCGGAGCTATTTATAAAAACAGAACACATGGCAGTTGAGGGAGGAGAGCTGAGTGCTCTATTGGGAATTGGGATGGGGGTGAGAGTCATCACTTTCTGTTTTTTAATCCTTTTCTCCCTGTTTTGGGCTTTGGTCCTGGCAGTTGCATTTATTCACTACAAGCGGGGCTAAAGCAGCTATAAAGTCCTCTGAATTTGAAATCCAGACAATGCCGACTATTACTTCAGCTGTATGTGACTGCTCTGCGCTGTTCAATCAGTGCAGACCCTTTCTTTGTACTCTAGGTTTTTCCCTCCTCTATGTGACAATCCCTATCAGCCAAAAGCCTTTTGCTGCAGTTTTGTTTAGTTTCCCACCTGCTCTGCAGTAGTGAGAATGGAATGCTGTGGCACTGTAAGCCCAGCGTGTCATTCACCAGCACAAAGGCCCTGCATAACGTTCAGAATTTCAGAAAGCAAACAGGTAATAGCCACCATTTTCATGGCATAACAATGCACTTGAAAATAAATGCCATATTTTAACTTAAATTGTGCTGAGGAATACATTTAAAACGGCACACTGAATGGGACATATTTTTCATTATTGCAATGCTTTTTTGTTGTTGTTATGGTCAAACAGCATGGCAAATTCATTCTCCAGCCCAATTGTGCTGACTGTGTAACAGAACAGGGATAGAAGAGCACAAAAGTATCAAGATAAATCAATGTTTAATGGCACTAACAGTGGGAGACAGATAAATTACCTGTCATATTTGACTTCCAACTTCAAGCACCTTTTCCTCTCTATACAGCTCCCCTCCCATACATACCTATTGAATAAAATCTTCAAAGGAAGACTCTGCCAGACTTGCCTATTTTGTCCTCATGCCTTTGGTGTTCCAACAAAAATTATTTGCCTCATGCTATGAAAAGCTGTATGGGCACAAGGTCCCGAGCTCCTGGGAACCAGGAACTTCTGAACTGTATTTTTGGTCTAACAGGTTCCCTCTTTGGCCCTGGGCCATTCACTTTGGTCAACACAAACTGAGGGCCTCAAAGTTAGAGCCTAAATTCATATTGAGGCATCAAAGTAACCAGCCTGAATTTCAGAAGAGCGAACACTTGGATCACTAACTGAAGTCTAAGATAGCAAAGGCTAGTTAGTGAGGTACTCAGCATCCAGCTTTGAAAATGCTGGCTTCAAACACTGCTTGTTTCCTCATGTATAAATAATACTTGACAGACAGGTGTACTGTGAGGATTAGCCAGCATTGGTCTAGCACTGTTGGAGAGCAAAATGTTACTCAGTATTTTGGTAGACTGATATTTTGAAATTGAACTTGATACCAACAATCTAAAATGCTAAAGAATTCACATTACTGTCTCCTACATATTGGAGTACTATTGGAGATTACTTTATGGTACTCCAGCCAAATAAAGGATTAATGAGCTGATCTTTTACATTTAAAGAAAGAAAAATGAATTCCTTAAAATACAAAAATGAAAAAAGTGTTCTGAAATATGAGTTCCTACTTAACATCATCCTCAATGGACCTTAAAAACAAATTCAACAGAAACTCCAGTTGAGGGTCAAATGTCACTGATCTTAAGAGAAAAGTTACCTTTCACAACTTTCACTTCCCAATGTTCTGTACATAGTATTTCTCAAGGGCATGATCCAGGGAGTTCCTAACATATGATAGACATGCACTCATTTTATTCAAACAGAGAATTATTTTCCCCATGGAGGGAGAGGAATGAGCCACCATCTATGACATAGGTATTACATTTTCATTCATAATAAGTAATGTGAAGTGCTTTCAAGGTTGTTATAACAGTTATGTTACACCAGTCTTCAATTTATACAAGTGGTCAGCAACAGTACAGTGCCAGAGGAAGCTAAGGATTTTTGTGGAACCTTAACTGCCAGGTATATTTTCCTACTCAGCATTGTTCCAGGCAAAATTTATATTAATATTTCTAACAATTATTTTGATGCAAAACTCTAACACTTCCATGTTTTGCAGCTGAGCCTTTCACTGCCCCCTAGGATAATCTATTGAGACTTGTCTGAGTTATATACAGTAAAACTCCAATTGTCCGGCATCCAGTGGTCCAGCACTCCTGAAAATCCGGCACCAAGTGGAACCCGGAAGTGCTCCAGCCAGCTGGACAATTGGAGCTCCTTTGAGCCCCACATGCGCTCATGGGCCGGGAAAGGGAAGCGAAGGATAGGGGAAGGGGATTATACCCTTGTGATGGGTCTGCTGGGACCACACTGTGCCCGGCCAGGGTTCGCGTGACAAGCGGCGAACCCTCGGCAGTTTTGCAGGGAGGCGGGGGAAGCCCCACACAGCCACCACGACAGGCCAGCTGGGGCTGCAAGCAGCAGTGGCGGACTTGGAGAAGTGGCTGAGCAGAGCAACTGGGGTTCCTCAGATTTGTCACCTACAAAGAATGGCTCAGGTTTGGGAATCTCCCCAATAACCTCAGCCATGAAGACTGAAGCAAAGAATTTATTTAGCTTTTCCTCTATGACTATCATCTTTGAGTTCCCTTTTAGCATCTCAATCATCCAAGGGCCCCACTGGTTGTTTAACCAGCTTCCTGCTTCTGATGTACTAAAACATTTTACTATTACTTTGAGTTTTTGGCTACCTATTCTTCAAACTCCTTTTTGGCTTTTCTTATTATATTTTTACACTTAATTTGACAAAGTTTATAGTCCTTTCTATTTTGCTCAGTAGGATTTAACTTCCACTTTATAAAAGATATCTCTTTATCTGTCACTGCTTCTTTTACCTTGTTGTTAAGCCACGCTGGCACTTTCTTTGGTTCTCTTACTGTGTATTTTAATTTGGGGTATATGTTTAAGTTGGGCCTCTATTACGGTGTTTTTGAAAAGTTTCCATGGAGCTTGCCGAGACTTTACTTTTGTCACTGTACCTTTTAATTTCTGTTTAACTAACTTCCTCATTTTTGTGTAGTTCCCCCTTCTGAAATTAAATGTCACAGTGTTGGGCTACTGAGGTGATTTTCCAACCACAGGGATGTTAAATTTTATTACATTATGGTCACTATTTCCAAGTATTCCAGTTATATTTACCTCTTGAACCAGATCCTGTGCTCCACTTAGAACTAAATCAGGAATAGCCTCTCCCCTTGTGGGTTTCAAAGCCAGCTGCTCCAAGAAGCAGCCATTTAAAGTATCAAGAATTTTTATCTCTGCATTCTGTCCTGAGAGGACGTGTACCCAGTCAATATGGGGATAGTTGAAATTCCCCACTATTATTGAGTTTTTAAATTTGACAGCCTCTCTAATCTCCCTTAGCATTTCATAGTCACTATCACTGTCCTGATCAGGTGGTCAATAATATATCCCTACTGCTATATTCTTATTGGTGCATGGAATTACTATCCATAGAGATTCTATGGAACATTTTGGCTCACTTAAGATTTTTACTTCATTTGATTCTACATTTTCTTTCACGTATAGTGCCACTCTCCCACCAGCATGACCTGTCCTGGCCTTCCAATATATTTTGTATCCTGGTATGACTCTGTTCTATTGATTGTCCTCATTCCACCAAGTTCCGTTATGCCTATTATATCAACATCCTCCTTTAAAACTAAGCACTCTAGTTCACCCATTTTACTATTTAGACTTCTAGCATTTGTGCATGTTTAATGATTTGTCACTATTTATCAGTCTCATTTCTTGATGTGTTAGACTTTTTTTCATTTGACTGTCTTTCATCTGATCCGACCCATACTTCCATAGTCTCCTCCTGAGTAGGACATAGAGCATCTCTATTAATAGAGCCTCCCCTAATAGATGTCTCTGCTTCCTCTTGTTTTGAGGAGTCAACAGGAAAGTGCTTGGTGGTCAATTTATTGTATCTATACTAGATGTGATAAATCAACCCCCTCTGGATCGATCACTACCTCCTCAATCAACAGGCAGTGAAGACATGTCCATACTCTCAATATTCCCCTTCCAGTCAGGCTGTATAAAGGAGAAGGAGGAAGCTGTTTCATTCCATCAAAGGCAGGTGGTGGCAAGAAAGCAGTCTGCAAAGCGAAAGAATGGGATAGCATGTGGTGCATGCAAAGAGACAGGGCAAAAAGCCTTTAGTTCCTGGTGCACCTTCCCCTTCAGAGCTTGGACTAAAACCCGGATTCCCAAGTGCCAGTGCTGTTTGCAGACAGCAAATATATGTGAATCATCCTGGCAAACTGTTTGCCTCATCCCCCTCTAGTGCCTTGTCCACACAGCAATAGTAGGTTAACTCCTCTACTGGCTTTCTTGTCAGCTCAAATGGCTGAGGTCAGTGCTATGTGAATCTAATGGTTCCGAGCCTGTAAATGAGCCTATAGAATCAACAGTTTCACATGAGGGGATTTATGTTTTTTTTCAGTTTGCTTTTTAAGAAAACCTGGGATATAATATACTAACACACACTGAAAGCATATTAAAGTTGCAAAGGCAATCAAAAATTAGGAAATAACAGAATTAAGAATGCTTCTACATCTTTGTTCCAGCCCCTTATGCATACACATTATGATACCATGTTAATTGCATGATCATATGCAGATTTTCCAGAGGACTCCTGCTTCATTTAATGCACTGACTAGGGATGTAATAGTGTAGTCAATTAACCAATAAGCAAAAGCTTATAGGTTAATGTTATAGACTACACACATTTCTTCCCCTCCTCCTCCTTTGCTAGTAAAATTTTTAGCAGGTTAGCCAGCAGCCTGATTAAGTCCTGGCTCATGTCAGGTCTGGGACTTATCCCTGCTGTGGCTCTGCATGTAAAGTGTATTAGGAGCCGGAAGCTTGGCTCAGTTTCGGCTCATGCGGGGTCTGGGAACGCAGTCCAGCTCTTTCCCACAGGCAGGAGCTGCTGCCACCCCCCGCTGTGCAGCAGTGTAGGGTGACAGACAGCCGGTCTGTGAGGGAACTGGTTTTTTTAACTGACTCCCCTCATGGACCAGCTCCCACCTGGTAACCCATACTGCTGCCTCTGATACAGAGGCAGCAGCACAGAGTGGGGATAGAGCACACTTGGCTGCCAGCCTCACCCCCAGGGACTATACAGTAGTCAACTAACCAATAAAAATTCATGAGGTTAATCAACTATTCAATTAACCAATATTTAACATTCCTAGTGCTGACCTCCTACGGTTGTGGGCTGCTCAAGCCACAACATCCACACTGCTATTTATATCATACAAATAAAGCCCCACTAGGGCAAGCTCATTTCAAGCTGCAATATAGACATACTCTAGAATAAATATCTCAGGAATGGAGGTTGTTCATAACTCTGGAATATTGTAATTGTGAAAAAAACATGGTTCTTTATAAATGAACACTGACTTAGTACAGCTTTGAAACTTCACGTTTTTATCCATCTTAATTTAAATGAAAAAAGCGTGGCAACAGTTTTCTTAACTCGTCAAACTTGTCATATTTCAGATCGGTTTTCCACATTTCTTAGCCAAAACAAAAAAGTTATTGTTGATTGCCCAAATCCATTCTGGGTATGCTGCACATTAGTAAAGAAACAAATGGCAGAAGGGACTATAGGAAGAGGAATCTGACATGTTTTTAGAATCATATTCCTAGCTCTGTTTTAGACATACACATTGCAAGCTCTCCATCTCTGCGTATGGTCAACACCTAGCATAATCAAACAATGATCTTGCTTGGAGCCTGTGGGTGCTATGGTAATAGAAAATAATTAAGTTTTTTTTAAAAAAAAAATAGTAGATATAAAAGGGCATTATCCCACTCCGTATATCTGCTAATCCCGGTGCTATCCCAATCTCTGATATACAGTACTGCAGGATTAATATCTGATTTTTTTTTTTTTAGGAAGATACGTGTCTAGTTGTAGTGCATTACTAGTACAACAGGCACATAAATAAATTAGAAACGTTGTTTCCATTCAGAGCTTTAATCTGTATGCTCATAAAGTTAAAGCAGATGAAAAGCAATATGTACTGGAGATCACATTAATTCTGTCGCAATGGATAAAACAATGTTGACAATAATTTAACTAACTGGTTAAGTCTTTCTATTCAAACTGAAAAAGGAACATACACAGCAAGAGATTTGGCCAACATGATAGACAACAATTTAAAGCAGTTTGCTGTATCCTGTGAGTCTCGATGCATGTATGAAATTGTTCATTTCCTGAACATGAGGTTTTATATGTTTTGAATGGCAATTTTTATCTTGCAAGCTATTTTTAAATTAAAAATCCTATGCTAAATGTCTCTGTGCTGTGCTGCATATTTATTTCTTTAAAGGTTCACACTCACTATATTCAAACAGTAAAACACAATGAAAATATGCTGGTTCAACTGCTACAGAAGCATGCTCTCCACACTCTCCAAGATTTCAGGAAGTTTGAATATCTCTGTGGTAGTTAGGTGATGCATCCTAAGAGTGGAGTACTAAATACACAACTCACACTACTACTTAGATCAGTGGTGGGCAACCTGTGGTCCTAGGGCTGCACATAGCCGATCCGGGCTCTGTGTGGGGCCCATGAGCAGTGTTCCCTCTTATCTGCATGGCAGTACAGTGATTAATGAGCCCGGCCCAGTCATTCAGCTCCCTACATGGAGCCCTAAGCCTCTGACTGGGCGGAGCTGATTAATCACCTGTGAAGCTGTGCTGCTGTGTGGCTTAGAAGGAACATTACCTACGAGGCATTTTATTTACCATTACCTACACACAAGGTTGCCAGAGTCTGCTGGTTTTCATCCACATAATTTTTTTCCTACTGGTATTACTAAAGTGGAACACATGTAAAGCAATGCACATGAAGTGAGGTGTGTGCTGGTAGCACACAACATTGACTGTGAGAGCCATGCGCTCCCTCTGCTTCCAATCAAAACACAGCTATGGTTTAATAAGCACACCCCACAAATTCTAGCTATGCAAGCACACTCATTAGCCTAGTTGCCCCTCTCTGACAAACTGGCAAAAAAATCTCACGATGATTCAGGGTCATTGTAATGCCTTAGTAACATCACCACCAGCTCTTCAAGACTTCAACAACCAGTGATAGCTCTGTAAATCTTTCCAGGTTGTAACTTCCCTGCATACTAGGAAGTTTTTAGTGTTGATCCAGCAACCCTCAGCTTCTCTAGTGAAGTTTACACTGATGATGTGAAGAGCAGGCACCTGTTCGTGCTGTCTGGACATCTAGTCAGTGCAGATGGAATCAATAAACCTTTATCTTAAATATCTTGCTGTTGAATCACTGCTTAATTTAAGTGGACCACAAAAACTTCTTGACAACATCCTAAAACCAGGGCTACTCAACTTTGGAAGCCCTGGGAGCCACAGTGATACTCACAGCGTGTGCCAATGGCCACAACTTAAGTGTGGTTGTATATACATGCAAATATATATGCAAATAGCTTCTTTCACACTGAAGGGCCTGAATATAAAGATTAAGGCAAGACTACACAACACACAGGCCCCATTTAAGTCAGTTCTGCTGATATTAATAAAATGCAACATTTACCCGATTCCCACCCATATGACAAACACTTGTAATGAGCAATGACAGTCCAAGAATTTAACTACTAAAATGCATATCAACAGAAGACCATTATATTGACTACTTTTTTGTTTTAGCTCTCACCCACAGGCCACAAATAAGTAGGTCGCGGGCTGCATGTAGAGTAGCCCTGCTATAAACCAAGGTTGTCTTCCTATGGTTTTTACACTTGTGACTAGGTAGTAGTTCACAAAAACCTGCAGCCATGGGAAACAGGAGGTGAGATGTTTGGAAAAATCCAATTAAAAATATTGGAGAAAATCTGTGGCAGAACGGTTACCATGATCATTATAGCCTCTCAGTGCCTGCCATAGTGACAGCAAGTACACTCACTGCACACTGTAGCAAAAGGAGGACTTCCATTAGCAGCAGCCAGTCTATAACACACAGATAATGTATTCTTAATGTACCCAATAAGAGGTAGGTATCATAACTACTATGATAAGGTAAGGTAAGGAAAGGTAACAATATTATCAAATACTCCTAGTGCGAGGATAAGTAAAATATAGTGTATGATTTCGTTAGAGATTGCAATAAAAGAAAGTCTTTAATTACATTAATACAACTACACATGGATGGTAATATAACATTTTTACAAAGAATTTTACATTATCTGGAGTTCTTAGTTTGTAAATAGTTGGCTCTAGAGTTGTCAAAAATGACTTGCAAAGGACAGTAATGCTCTCAGACTGAAACATCAGGCATTGAAAACTCTACATACAGAGAAATACAAAATTCAGTGCAAGTTCTTTCCATTATAAATCCAAATCTCCAGTCCAAAACCACACACCGGTAGAAATACTACATATGGGACTGTATTATACAATGTAAACCTAAATCCCATTTGAAATGGAAACTATGTCTACTGTACGTAACTCAAGGCTCCCAACTGGTGTTTTAAACACTTTTTTAAAAATGGGTTTTTACTGACAGCCCACTGTTGCCTCTTTGTTTTAAGCAGATATATGGATACCTAACAATACTGACAAGATCTTGGTAATAGTTTAAGTCATGTACTGCCTACAAATGCACAGATTTTTAAAAAATGTTTCTCTTTTTATTAATAAAAATATGAGTCCCGACTGAGCATACTTGGTGTGCTCAAATTAGTCCCATGTTCAACAGAAATATAAAAAGTACTGGAACTTCAAAAGTAAACCTGTATTTTGGTATAATCTGCTAATTTACTGAATCATTTTTATGGTTCCTAATCATAAACCATTTTATTTGTGAAAAACTGAAATACTTACATTCACTTTTTCCACTGGCTCTTCTTTACTGCACTTAGTTTCCAGGACAGTTTTCAATCTTCTCCTTTTTCACATTTACCTATAAAAACAAGGAAAGGAGTTATAAAAATATCCATTATATTCTTCTTACACTTACTATATTTGGACTACTTTTGCAAGGAGAACAGCTTATGTTTAAAAAAAATAGAGAGAGTGTCAAGTTTATTTTTTAAATAAAATTTTGCCATACAAGAAGTTTGAATCCCAAGACAAAATGAAGCACTGCTCTGAGTGTTTTGACTCCACTCTAGTGAGAACATGAGCACCTTCACCTTCCATTGTCTGACAAACTCAGCATCTTGGCAGAATTGAACAGCTTTAGAATATTTTATAGAGGGGAAACAATACCTAAGCACCTGAGGGCTGATAAAATACTGTCTTCTTAGCACTCAAAGCCACTGTTGTACTATAAAAATGTCAAAAGGCAGTAAAACTAAGTTTTTCTACTTGACTATAAAGAGGATGACTGTTTTGGAACAGGTCTCCAGCAATGGATGGGCATCAGTAGGCAATAGTGACTTTTTCTTAAAATGCTTTTCATAATTCCGGATAAATTAGTTGGTGTCCCTTTAATATATAAGCAAATATATATCTACTAAATATTTGAGAGTTTGTGTGCCTGTCCATGCAAGAATTCCTCTTAAAAGGCAAGAGCTAGGCCCACCAAATTCAGTATGTAACTTCCTCTTATCCAGGGCTTGACAAAATACGGCCTGTGGACTGGATCTGGCCTGCCAAGCCACCAGATCCAGCCTGCAGACACAGTGGGGAGCCCCAGGCAGACTCCCTTGCTTGCCTCGCCCTACCTGTTTCTCTTTCACAACTGTGAGCCTAGAGGGGAGCAGTGGGAAAAGCTTCTTGAGTTGCCCCCACCCTCAGCACAATCCCATTGGCCGGTTTCTGGCCAATGGGAGCTGCCTGTTTGAATAACAGGCAGCATATGAAGCACCACATCTCCTTCCTCTCTGGCTCATAGTTATTCATACATGCACATTGCCCCTGCAGCATGTGCAGGGGTGAGGCAGGAAAGTCAGCCTGCCTGAGAAACCTACTGGGCTACTGGCCAGGACTCACCCTGGTAAGTCTCCTGGCCAGAGCCTGCCTCTGGCACTCCCTTCCCCAACCCTCTGACCCTCATCCCACATAACCCAAACCCTCTCCCCCCTTGTCCACCCACACACCGCTCTCAGATCCTGCACCCCAATCTTCTAACCCAGACCACAATCCTCTTCTGTCCTAGGTCACAATCCAAACCCCTGCATCCCCAACTCACAACTGCCTCCTACACCCAAACTCCCTCCCAGACTCACACTCCCTTCTGCGTCGAACCTTCACCCCAAACCCTGCACTTCATCCATTAATATAATGGAAGAATGCAGCCCTTAAACACTCACCATATTCTTGGAGTGGCCCCCATCAAAAATTATTGCCCAAGCCTGCTCTGATCATAACAAAGAAAGGTAAGGGTTTGGTTGTGGCAGGAAAATAGGATGTGCTTGGCGGGGGATGGCTTGCTTTTCATAAAACCATACAGAAGAAAATCACCAGACAGGTAAAATGGGGGCTGTTTGGGGGTATCCCAACCCAAGCCTTCCACACCCCAGGGCCCTCTGAAGAGAGTGTGGGGGAGCTGAAGTTCCCTCCCTCCTGATCCATACAGGAACATTGCAGGCTGTTCCCCTGAGTCTGGGAGTGAAAGGAAAAAGCACAGTTTGCTGCATTCCCTGTTTTGGGTGTGGGGCTAAGGGGGCAGATGACCCTGGACCTGCCCTGTCAGAGTGACATGCACCCTTCCCCTGACTCTGCCTTTTGGAACTGCACTGGCCATGGGGCGGTGCTTCTCACCTGGCCCGTAGCTGCTGCAGTGAGAGAGGGCTGGAGTAGTCCTCTTCTCCCCCTCCCCCCGCCCCAGGGCAGCCTGCATAATGAACCCTTCATCCCCAGCACCACCCCAGAGCAATGATTCAAATAAGCCATGTATATTTTCATTTTATCTTGGAAAAACAAAAAAATGAGTTAAGGATTTTAGGAACACCAGGTAAGTCTTCTAAGTATGCAATACGGATTGTGAAACTACAGTCCCTAGCAGACATGGACATAGCCTTAAACCAGAATACTAGATTCAAACCATTCCCCAACCCAATGCACCTCTAAAGTTTGCATCTGGATCTGAGTTTGTGACTATGCCCTAGCAGCCTTTAACTCCCTCAAGGGCCATGGAAAGCATGTCAGTTGAAGGCCTTCACCTTTGTAAGTCATGTTTCACCATGGTTTATCAGCACCAGAATCAGTGTGCTTCATGGCATCCTACAGACTATTTATGTCAAAAAGTTGACTGGAATTAATGGTTTTTGCATTCCATGTGTCTGGTTACCATGGCAATAAGCACTGTTTAAGGACACACACAATTCATCTCTTCCAACTCCCTGCGCTTTTCTCAGATAATACTTTATTGTTCTTTATGATGTACCAATAATTTTCTCAGAGCTATGAGACACACAAAGAAAAAGCTGGTCCCTGTTTGAAGGAACTTGCAATCAAAATAGACAAAGATGAGACACAGAGATGCTTTCGAAAACTCGGACACGTTGAATCAGGGTACCTTTCTGAAGCTTCAGTGTTTAAATCTGAAGAAGGATTTGAATTTGAAAAGATTATGCCTGATGCAGTGGGGTAGAGCAGTGTTTCTCAACCAGTGGTACGAATACCCTTGGAGTACTTGAGAGAAGTCTGGGGGGTACATCAACTCAACTGAAATTTGGAGAAAACTGAATTTTTGTTTTAAGTTTAAAGCACTTTATTATTTTTGTACTTTTTACACCCAAAAATGTCATCGCCCACACAGCTACAATTTAGTTGTTTAAACAAATATGTTGCGATGGTAGAAAAAAATTGTATGCGTCTGTAAACTATAGGTACTGGGGGTATTTTTTTTTAAGGGGGGGGTACTTTATAAAAAAGTTTGAGAAACACTGGGCTAGAGAGCTTATTCCAAGCAAAAAGAGAGCATAGAACAGAGAGTGGTGAAGGACCCTTTATTGCAGCAGAAGGGCAAAGAAGAGGTGGGGAAAATATTGAGAACAGAGAGGTTAGCATGGGCAGAATGATGTGGTTCCTTCAAAGAGGGGGTGAGAATTTTAACCTTTAAGCAGAGACTTGCGAGTGATGTGGCAAAAGAGATGGGCAAAAAATATAAGTGGTGGGCAACCTGCGACCAGTGGGTTCCATGCGGTTTGTCAGGGTAAGTCACTGGTGGGCTGCTAGGCAGGTGGTCTACCTTGCATCTGCAGGTACAGCAGCCCACAGACTCTAAACATTATGTTGCATTTAATTTTCTACTGAACAATTTTCTAATTAACTTTCTACTGAACAATTATGATCTAGCATCTAGAGCCACATACCCTCTATCACCTTCAGCTCCAGTTCCAAGCTGCTCTCCTGGGGGTTAATCTTCTCCATGCTTGGTTTCTCTACCTCTTTGACATTGCACCTACTCCACTTTCTACTCATTCAGCTCATCTTCTTCTTAGCTCCATGTCTTCTTGCAGTAACTGTCCCCAAGTTTTGGTGTCATTGTTTCACCTGGGCTGACCAATCAGATCCTATTTCCCTTCAGTCCACTGCGTCACTTCCTCCAGTTAAATCTGGTTTTCAAGTTCTGATGAATTTTATCTGTCCTAAGCATATTGAAGCCAAGCCACTCAAAATTAAAATACTGAAATTCTATTAAGGAAATCCCAGCATGTGCAACAAAGTTTTTTATCTGGCGGGATAAGGTTCAAAATCGCAGTGCAACCACCTTTACTCTACCCTTCCATTATGATCTTTTTATAGTTTGCAGCAAGACTTACCTGACTAGTTTACTTACTATTAGCTTCCAGGCTTTTCTGTTTTTATTTTTACTGCTCTATTCATTTCATTTCAATTTGTTTCTCTTTACTATCTGAGAGACTTGTAGGTCCCATTTCCAAAACGCAGTAATTGCCTGTGTCATGATAAGTATATTAAGCCCAAATGACACTATTCAAATAAATTTACATTATTATTATTATTATTATTTAGTAGTAATATTAGCATAGAGCTTCAGGCACAGATCAGGACCCAACCAAACACATTTACATGAAATTACTATGTGTCTGGTGAACACAAAAGCCATAAACTCTTATGGAGGCCCCAAATAGATTCACCCAACAAGTTTCCACTGACACCAAGCATATTATTACACATCATGTTTAGGATTTTAAAAGCAACCTAAGGGAATCTGGCTTCTAACCCACCGTTAATGCCAATGGAAGTTAGGGGCCTAATTCCTTTTGGTTCCTTTGCTTATGTGTTGGTGGGGATTTTCAAGTGTGTGGGCACACAGCATTCTAATGATTTATATATAGAAACATATATAAATAAACCCTGTTCATCTCCCCTAAAAGTCCAAATGCAGTAGCAAGACCCATATTAGAAAGTATTATTGTACCTTTTAGACAGGCTCGCCTTCTCTCTGCCCACTACTCCTACCCCCTCAAGGTTAGTTTACATTCAATACCATTCAGAAGCTTTCAAACAAATATATTTTTAGAATTAAAAATGTCTGCCATAGAACCTTTGACTTTTCTCTCCCAACCCTCTGAGAAATTCTTACCCATTCCTCCCAAAATGCACTGCTCTAAGGCTACGTCTAATCTGTCGGCAGAGGGATGTAAATTAGACTTATCAAAAGTGCAAATGAAGATGGGATTTAATTATCTCGTGCTTCATTTGCATAATGGCAGCTGCCACTTTTTTTTCGAAACGGGGCTTTTCGGAAAAAAATGGCAGTTTAGACAGGGCATTATTGACAAATGCCCCATTTTGAAAGATCCTGTACAGTAGAAAGCACTGGACTTGCTGATTCAAGAGGTCCGTTTCAGTTCTATGATTCTGTAATTATGATTTACAGACCAGCTATTGTAGAAACTTCTAAAATCAATTTCCCTCTTCCTCCAATAGTACAGTTGAACATGAGCAGTTTTATTTTATAGGGAAAAAGTACCATTATATGGTGTAGCTTTAACTATATGAATGGAAAATGACAAAAATAAGAAAAATGCAAATTTTCAATGCCAGTATATACTTTGTATTTTGTTGTTACAGAAATGAGGCTTTGTAGGTCTGGTGTTAGAATCTCCGTCAAACTGTGCCTTGCTTAGTGAACGTTTCTGTAATCTCTGTATATAGTTTAGAGAGTTTTTGCGTGTGTCTGCCTGTTCATGAGTCCATCTCTAAGCCTGTTTGTTAAAAAATTCCTTTTAAACCGGGGGTGGGCAATAATTTTTGATGGGAGGCCACTACAAGATTTTGGAAAGTGATCAAGAGCTGCCCTTTTCCATGGAGGGGGATGTGGGGTTTAGAATGGAGGTTGGATGATCAAGGAAGCTCAGGGTAGGGGTTTTAGGGTGCAGGAGAATGAGTGGGATCTGAGAAAAAAATTTGGGTGAAGTTGGGGGTTGAGACATGGGGCACCAGATTTGAGTTCAGAGTCTAGGAGGGGCTAGGGATGCAGGAGAGAATTCTGGCTTGGAGGAGCGATATATAGAAGGGGGTGCAGAATCTAGGAGGGAGATGTAACGTGGGTGTGAAGAGGGTTTGGGTGATGACCTGGGGCAGGGATTTGGGGTGCAGGAGGGGATGGAGTTACAGGAAACACCTTATGTAGCTCCCAGTCAGCCATCAATACAACAGGGACCCTCCCTCCATGTGCCACTCTGTACTGCGTGCCCCTGGGAGGGGGAGGGAGAGAGGAAAGACTTTGTATGCTGGGTCCGCTCCCAGGCCAATTGTTGCAGCTCCCATTGATTGGCCTGGGGTCAGGGACAGCATGTAAAGTCATGTCCCCCCTCCCCGCCAGGAGTGTGCAGCACCTAGAGGGAGCCACTAGCTGTTTTGAGCAGCCTCAGACTGTGGCAGGCAGAAGCTTGCCTGAGTCTCAGCAGGGTGGGCCGTGGGCCAGATCAAAAGGCTTGGTGAGCCAAATCTGGCTCATGGGCAGTATTTTCCCCTCCCCTGTCCTAAACAATAAAAGCTAGGACCACCTGATTTGGTAGGCAGCTTCCTCTTATCTTAACATAAAGCAATGTCAGGGTTGGGTTGTGCCAGGAAAACAGGAAGTGCCTTGAATGGGATTGTTTTCCATAACATGGAAAGGGAGGGTCTGAGTACAAGGACAGTTATTCTCCGCAATGACCACAGGGGACAGTTATACTGCAGAGTGACCACATTGCTGATGAAGTAGCCCCTGTTTACAGAGCCCATCCCCCTAATTAGTTAACTGGTTAACCCATTAAATGGAATTTTACATCCCTAACAGGCACCCCTTTCCTGGCCTGCGCTGAGTCTAGCCTGGACCTACCCCTCTTATGAAACAGGCACCCTTCTCTCACTTGTGCCCTCTGGAGCTGTGGTGGCTATGGAGAAATGCCTTTCTCCTGGCCTCAAGCTGCTGTGGTGAGAGAGAGCTGGGGCAATCCCCTCTCTCTGGGGCAGCCTGCACTGAAACCCCTCATTCCCAGCCCCACTCAAAAGCCTGCCTCACTCCACTCTGCACCCCAACACTCTGCTCAGGCTCGAGCCCCCTGCTAACCCAAACCCCTTGGCCCAACCCCCGCCACACACTGTCTGTTCAGAATGACTTTTGTTTTGTGCTATATCACCTCCATATTGGTGCACATAACAAAAGTCATTCCACACAAGTGCATAAGCAGTTAGTGCAAACATGGTCTTCAGACACATGGGGAATCCCTGAGGGCATGCCAGGGGTTTTACAGGCCCCACTGATCAACTCTTCCCCCTCCCACAAGGGCCTCTGGCACACTATAAATCCAGCAGCATGGCAGCTTAAGACAGCCTCCTAGCTCCATGCCACTCCTGGCAGTCACCATCATGTCCCTGCAGCCCTTGGGGTTGGACAGGAGATCTATGCATACTGCTCCACAGGGCAGGGGCAGTGCATGAAGACCCTGTGGTCCCTCCACCTAGCTGCTGCTGTCAGAGGGATGTGCTGGTCACTTTCAGGAGCCGCCTGAGTTAAGTGCCGCAGGCCAGAGCCCACACCTTGCACCTCCCCCCTATCCAATCCTCTGCCCCAGCCCAGAGCTCACACAAACTCCCTCCTGGACCCCAAAACCCTCAGAGTCCAGATCACAAACTTCCTTCCAGAGCCCACACCCTGCACTGCCTCGTGTATCCTGACCCTCTCCCTCCCCCCCATCCTGGTGAAAGTGAGGGAGGGTGAGGGAGATGGGGAATGGGCCTGGAAGTTGGGCAGGGGCATGGCTGTGGGGAAGGAGGTAGGACAAGGGCTGCAGAGGAAGAAGGGGGTGGGGAGTTCATGAAAATTTTAACATCATAATGGGTGTTCTGAGGTTGCTAAAGTTTGAGAATTGCTGTCCTAGCTTGTACCTGTGTTTATTAGTATGGCTATGTTTGCTAACAAGACACTGGTTTCTCAAAACTGATAATAATCAGTGCTTTTGATCTCAGTTTCTGGTCTCTTTATTGTGACAGAGCATAGCATTTGTAAGGTATCCACGTCAGTTCCTTATGATCTTCTAATATACAACTGTAATGTAGCAAGCCATGGTTAATGGCCCTGTATAAAATCCTAAACTAAAGTCTAGCCACCTCCACAATTTAGAACAGTTTCCTCCTGAAGCTTTAATGCCTTAAGAAAAACCTTTTAAAAAAAAAAAAGCCCCCCTCCCCCTCCCGATTCTTCTGTAAGAAGAGGCTTTTCCAACATTTAGCCTTTCTAGACTGGACCAATTGTCAGAAAAACCCTTCTTTTGGCAGCCCCTTACCAAAAGAGCATGTTTGCCCTTCCACTAAAAAAAACAGAAGAACAAACGCATCCCTGGATGCGGAAGAGTTTTTCCGGAATATCTCTGGAATCCTGGAAAAACTCCTGCAGTCTAGCCATACCCTCACTGGGTTGAGCTAGGATGTGTGGGCTCTGATGTAGGAATGAGGGATTTTGGTGTGGGAAGGGGTGAGTGGCGCAAGCTCTGGAAGGAAATTTGGATGCAGGAGGAAGTGGAGAAGGGGATGCTGGCTTGGGGAGGGGACTCCAGACTGGGATGTGTTGGCATCAGATGGAGGGTTGGGGTACTAAGCAAGCCACAAGCTTGTGGATGTGAGGGTGCAGGAATTTGGGTTGGGGTATGTGAGGGGCTCAGGGCAGGCGGTTCCAGTGTATGATAGGCTCAGATTTAGGGTTTGGGGGGTGCAGGAGTATTATAATGCTGTGGCCAGATGGGGGCTTGGCCCTAATTGGGGGTTTGTTCGCCAGGTTTTATTTTTAAATAAAAGACTATGTCAAACACAAAACGTTTCTGCATTGTCTTTATTTATGAGAAGGGAAGGGAACCTTTTTGAGTTGGGGTCACTGACTCACAGAAAAGTCAGTTGGGGCCACACAAGGGAGATGCGGGAAACACACACACACACACACACACACACACACACACACACACCCACCCCAACCCACATCAAAAAAACCCCCCCACACCTCCTCCAACCACCTCCCCCCCCTCAAAGCCCCACTAATGTGTCCCCAAATGTGCTGGTGGGAGCAAGGGACATAGTACTGGGAAAGGGTGTTAGTGAGTGCTGGACAGGGTGGCAGTGGAGGCAAGGGACAGGGTTCTGGGGTGGGGGCAGGGTTCTGCAGCAGGGGACAGGGTGCCACTGAGAACAGGGAGTCCCCTGCACCCACCTCCTCCCAGTACTCCTCCCCCGCAGAACAGGGAAGTTCCAGTGGGCACTTCCTCTGGGGCTGACTCCCCCCTCCCACAGAAAAGGGTGCACCTAGGCTGAACACCACGGCCAGCTGGCCAGGCAGCCTCTCCTCTTTGCTTCAGCCCAGCTGCCCTGAGCTCAGTCCAGGGAGGCTACCCCTCACTCCAGCTGTGCTGGAGCAAAGAGGAAGGGCTTCCCGATTAGTAGGAGAATGGCACAGCCTCCCCAGGCAGAGCACAGGGCAGCTGGACTGGAGCAAATAGGAGCGGCTGCCTGGCCAGGGCCCTCAGCCAGGGTGCACCATACTCCACATGGGCTGGAGCAGAGGAGTACCCACCCGATCAGCTGGAGCACAGCGCAGCCTCCTTGGGCTGAATGCCACAGCCAGCTGGCCGGGGTCTTTCAGCCCTTTCTGACCCCACAGATCTCACCGTTCCGCCCAGCTACTCACCTGTGTTGCTGCTCAGCGAGTAGCTGCTCCTCAAATGAAGAATGCAAATTTAAAAGTACTGCGCAGGCGCGCAGTTCAGAGGGAGCCCAAGATCTACTCTTAAAGCCCCTGAGATCGACCGGTAGCCACAGGTCTAGTTTGACATATATCACATCACATAGGGTATGGAACTTCCCCAAAACAATACCCAGAGCAGGTCTTTTAGAAAGACATTCAAGGACAGACAGCAAGTGACAGAGCTGATGATAAAACACACGGCTCCTGGGTTTCCAGTACCACATGTTAACCGTTATTCTATGCGGACCCTATGAAGGAGACTCATTCTTGCCAGTATTAGTTTCTCCCCATTAGACATTCACTAGGATTTTGTCCAGACTGGGTCTAAATGTGCTAAGTGACAAGATTTCCCTTGAGGTAAAACCAAGTTTACCATAACCAAGTTGTCCATGGAATTCATCATAATTTTGGCAGAAATCCAAAAATCCATGCATTCACAACTACCTGCAATTTACCCAACTGATACTGCATAATCCAGCCATTATACGGGCATATTTCTCTGTTGCATTCAGAAAGACAAAAAGACAAGAGGGGTGGGAAGTGGGAACCATACACAGCAGCCTCGGATAATACAATTCTAATTCAAAAGCAGTTTTCAAAGTTGAAAAAGCTGTGTTGCCAAATAAATTTGCTGAAGATCAGAGGAGCTGATGTAATCTTGAATCCAAATTACAGACTAGATTAGATTTGCCCTATATTTTTCAAAGTAATGAAAATATATTTGATCTAACACTCAAGTAGCTATAGGCACTGTTAGATCACGGCCATCACTAGGCATATTTCACTATGTTAGTTGTGTTCTGACTTACAAGTATCTCTGTTCTTTTCATACAACATCCCACCATTGCTGTGTAGCTGGTTTGAAAAAAAAAACAGCCATTAAATACTATCCGAGGGACACAAAATATACCAAAATTTTGCAGTGATCATTATTGCTCAGTCACGATAGATTGAATGCAACGTACATGTACATGGTTTCTGATGTTTTCACCTCAAAAAGAAAATCAGTATTTGCCTTGTTATATTCTTCCTCTTTCATCTTCCCATATGTAAAGGAATTTCACAGTTATTTCTGAGTGTGCTGATTTTCTATTGATCTGGTCTGGATCTGAAATAGAAGCCTACATGAAATAGGATCTCTGAATGCTCAAACATGCTTAGGCCTGTAGAGGTGATTAAACAAAAGTGGGGAAAAAGATGTAAAAGTCTTTAAACACTCAGGGCTTATGATAAATAAATGTTCAAGTGCCTTCCATTTCTCTAAACTGGAAGCAATATATTACTTCTATAGAGCCTTTCCTATTAAGCCCTCAAACTGCTTCATTTATACAGTGCTCTTGGTGTGCATGGTGCCTTGGAAACAAAATTTAATGCCCATCCAAAGTGCTCCAAACCACAAATTTAAGTGGTTTAAAACTGATGGTTTAAAACTGGCTCCACAATAGGATTTTTACCCTGCGCAAGAGATCTTACAAACTATGTGCCCACTCCTGCAATCCTATAATCACATAGCTAATGGGAGTACTTGCATAAGAGTTTGAAAGGTCAGGCTCTTAGTACACAGAGAGTACTTGTGTGAGTAAGGTCCATGCAGACTGGTGGAGAAACCTGACAGATCCAGATGCATAGGCAGCCCTGTAAGGTGGAGTAAAAGGAAGAAAGAGTGCTTAGATGAACATAACAAGGAGGAGAGAAAGACGAGGAGCATAAGGCCTGAGCAGCCATAAAATGGAAAGGAGATACGGGTGAAGATTTACTGTAGATACTTACCTTTCAATAAATTTGCAAAATGCTAAATGAAGAAAAAGAAGAGGGAGGAAGAACATAGAGAAGATATCTGAGCAGGCAGTACAGAGCTTTATAGAATCACTTCTCCTCTAGAATAGAATACAAATTCAGTGGTACTTCCTGGCATGGCAAACCATACAAGTGTGGCCAAAAATATTTTTTAGAAAAGAGAGAAGCTGACCTTTTGGGTATTTGTTTAAGGCGGGTAAGATCTGTCCCAGATAAGTCTTACACACTGTATCTGGGGTTTTATTCCCTGTACATGGCTAGTTATATGGTGTAAAAACAGAGCCATGACAATGAAAGCTCATTAGAAAATGCACTGAAATCTAAATATTCCACAGGAATCAGTAAATTGCAACCAAGTTACACTGGAAACCGAGTAGAATCCCATTGGAATCTTGCCTGCCAGTCAGGTTTTGAAAGGTGCCTTGTTTGCTGCCAGCTTGCCTACTTCATTCCTCTGCAGCCCAGGCTCCTTGCTTCTCAGCATTCCGCTTGGATGGATTTTGGGAAGTCAGGAGCTTAGAAGCCCTACTCCCAAAGCTCTCAAGTAAAGCCCAGGCTCAAAGACTCCTGTGGAGCTGGAGTTCCCTGAAGCTTTAGTTCCCCACTTGGCTGGCTAACTGGAGAGCTGGGCACCTTGTCCCTGCCTGGTTGGTTCCCTGGCTAGTGCTGATGGAGGACAGGCAGATGGGCTGCCCATAGATTTTTTTTTTTTTTTTTTTTTAAGTTCACCTAGAGGGCTTTTTCTGCCCCACACTCCCAATGTCTCAAAGTTACTCCACTCAGGTGTAATCACCATACAACCGTTTAGGGCGTGAGAAGAAAATAATTTCCAACTAAAACAATTTTAAGTAGGAAAAATAATTGCCCAATTTGGAATTTGACCTGGTCATCAAGTTAAAAACCTGTTTCTTCTGAAACATACCATGGTAGCTTTAATAATCAAATTATAAGGATGATCATTTTATGTCCTTGCAAAGAGCCACCAGCAGCACAACACCCTTTAACAGAATTCTGACTCAAAGAGGAAAATGCCACCTGTCATTGTTGAGTAACCTAGGTGTTACTCAAATGAATACTGTTTCCATCCCAATACTGACTGGAGATTTAAAATCCCATTTAAAACGTTAACTGGTTAAACTAGATGTTTAACTAGTTAACCGGTCCACTGCCTCACAGGTGGTGGTGGGAGGCACTGGAGCAGCTCCCAGCCTCCGGCATGGTGCATGGTGGGTCTGGTTGAGCTGGAGCACCGTGGGTCTGTTCTGGCCTGACCAGACAGCAATTAACTGATTACTGGCAAGCAGTACCCAGTAAGGGTTATGCTTACCAGTTTACATCCTTAGCACTGGGATCTAAGATGGAAATTGGGTCATAAAGCAGAAGTAGGATATTCACCAAGCTGTACTCCACCCCATTTTCAGTGTTTTTTGGAACTGAAATGGCTCAGAATGGTGTCATTTTCTAATTAATCTTTTTGGCTATATTTAACAGTTTTATACCCATGTTTTTAGAACGAAAGAGTCAAAACTTTTTTTGTGAATGGGAATTAAGAAAGGTGCTTTGGTTTCACATGAAGGGAAATTTAGTATTTATAAAGAAAGTTCCCAGATTTTTCTGTTCAAACAATTTACTCCTTGCTGTTTTTGTAATTAAAGATCTGTCCTGGAGAAGGTGGCAAAGGGAGGGGGGGAGAAGGGAGCAGGGGGAAAGCACCAATCGCTGGATTGCTTGTTAAAGAAGATTACAATTCAAGAATAAGCTCCAGTGAGGGAAAGGTGAACCACTTGGGCCAGATTTTCAATATCTCGTTAACTAATTTACTCTTCCTGTTGGCATGGAGGAAATCCACTGTGGCCACAAAATGTTCCTTTTCCGTTTCAATGCTACTCTCTATTAAATGAATTTTAAAGCTCAACCAAAGCAATCCAAACCACAAATGTAATTAAGGCTATTTAAAACTGGCTCCACAAAATGTTGAGAACTTCTCCAAACTCCTTGTAAGTTTTAGTTTATGCTTTCCACCAGGAGCCTTGTTAACCTTATTACCTTTGCTTCCATTTCCAGCTGCTGAGCATTTCACTAAGAACTGTGGGAATGTGCTTCCTTGCAGATTTGTACCAAGATGAAGAGGGGTGGATTGATCAGTACAGTAGTTTGCTGCTATAGCAATCAACAGCAGCTTCATTATTATCTATGGAGTAAATCATTATGTTCTCATGTTAGAAGATGAAGACAAATGTCACTCAGCTGTGTCAGTGATTGTCAGTAATGTCTATCCATCTGATTTCTATAATGTCCATAACAAAAAACATCTCAAGTGCCTAACACGAGATCAGGAGGGGAGAGGACCCAATCTCTTAAACATGCATTGTGAAAAATCTGTGAAAACAGAGGCCCTATGCACCTTCCCCCATTGTGGAGCTTCTGACAAGCCTCCAAGATTCCTTTCCCAATGCTGGCAGCACATCCCACACACTAGCTGTGCTTCTGTTGGTTTATCTGCTGCAGCCTGTTTATGTAGGAAAATTCAATGCTGCTTTAAGCAAAATAATTTCCACACTTTTTACTCCCATCTTAAACCTTGCCAGTAACTTAGGGACCATTACCTAGACTAGCTGCTTTATCACTGCAACTTGTTGGACGTCTCCAATCACGCTTTCTATAATGATGCTAAAAACAATTCTGTCCCATCAACACTACCAGTTGAGGTGCAGGGGGTTGGGATATTTACTGACAATAGTGATCAGCAATGGAACAGCTATATACTATAGACTTTTTAAACTAGGATCTCTCAGGTTTTTTGCCATAGACACACACAATGTGTTATACACGTTTGAATGATTTGTCTAACTCGAGTCAAAACCTGTCTGGCAAGGACAATTTTTAGTCACTTGACCATGTTTGTCTAAAAGCCCTAGCCAAGGCAACTGAAATTATCCATCTAATTCCCAGTATATCTTATTGAAAACTTCCCACATTTTTGTGGCTATTTTGTATTTAAGGTGCAAGGTAATTAATTATTTTAATCTTTAATTTTGTTTCAGTGAAAAATATATGCGTGCTATATGATTTTAAATATTTAGGAAATGGGGTCATCATGTTTTTTAAAGCAATTTTCATGTGTTTAATTTTAGAACAGGTCACACATTTGGATTTAGACTTTGACAGTGTCCAGAAAAATGCACCGTTTGATTTATTTATTAAATTTGATTTTATACTAATTACAGGAAAAAAACCCTGCATTTTCAAAATTGAACTTTTCCAATTTACTTCCTTAAAGTCACACAACAGACTTCAGTTTTAAAAAAAAGGCTAGAAATACCATGAGGAAAAGCAAATAGTTCACACAAAGAGGTCTATAAATTCTAAATTGAGTTAGTTAGGACAAGCTATTCATTGGCTGCTGAATAATTAATGTTTCTCTCCATTTGTTTCAACCCTTGTATGATTTGCCAAGAAGTAAAAAAGAGAAAATATCATTAATATAAATAGGCTCCCATGCCATCCTAACTGGAAAAGGGAATTACTAACCTAAACTTACTCACATCACCAAACAGCCTTCATTGTGAAGTTTGTGCAAAGGATGCAAGTAAGTATTAATGTGGGCTGAGATGCACAGGATTATAGACCTGTGTGGAAAAGTTCTGAGGTGTTTGAGGCATTTCTGAGGCACATCTCTTGCTGGTAAGGGGCAAACTATACTCCTGTCAGTCATTTCTTGGACATCACTTTCATTAGCAAAGAACCATGAAAGGAAAAGGCATTGACTCCTGAATAAAAGCCCAAAACAAGCACCACTTGGCTCCATTATTCCCATCTGCTATAAACAGACATGGTTATTTATCCTATCCCCCATCCCCCATGCTTTGCTTTCAGACAGGAAACAGTGAGATATAGGCATTCTTCATTCTGATGTTTCCCAGAAAGAGAAACATCTGCAAAGCTAAAGTAGATTTGTTTTTGTTAATAAGTTGTTGATGCTGCTGTTGGCTGTAATGACTCTTTGGGATATTGCCAGGATCATAGGCCTGGAAGGGCAATGCAAGTAAGCGACAAGATTGAAATGGGAAAGGCAGTATGAGTGATTCACTGCTGCACAACTAAAACCCCCAACTACTGTGTAACTCAGTTCTTCACTTAGGTGTTCTTTGGATTGAAGAATGGGAAATCACTCAAACTCTTGAAATAAACTAAAATTGTTATAGGCTGTAAAGCTTATAAAACAAGCTTTAAAGTAACTAGCATGTCACCTAACCTTCACTTCTCTGTGTTCCATATTTCCTCCTCGTGTTGTTTGTAATCATTTCTGTTCAAGGAAATAGGACCTATGCAGATACTGCTTCTGCTATACTTTTAAAAAACTGATTGCACATTTCTGCTCCAAGCAGGAATCTGACTTGCAAGATCCCACAAACCTACTTCAACTCATCACAGGGCAACATAAATGTACACTTCATTTTTCTCATTGCAATATGTGATAGAAAAATAGGTAGGAAGGGGATGGAAAAGTCTTCTCTTCTAAGCACAACTTACACCCAATTACACAGGAGCTGGAGCTTAATTTTATACCTCATGATGTTCGTCTGACTCAAAATCAGACAAAAAGTTTTGTCCCATTGCTACTTATCACCTGTACTTATGGGTCCAAAAGCTGATCCAGTACTGGATCAGAAAGAACTATAATAATGGAACCTTGTTTAAAGAGCACTAGGCCAATGGTCTCAAAGCTTTCTTCATTGCTTCTTTACATAGTGTCTATTACTACAAGCAGAAAGTAGTCTGGGTGAGTTTCACATGTTTGCTCTATGATGATGCTACACTATGCTTTTAGAATTCATTTGCATATGGACAGCAAATTGTAATGCAGCTTGGAATACAGTATTTTATATTCTAAGGCATTTAAAAAAAATCCTCACCCCCAATCCACTTAATCTGTAACTGCCGAACATATATAGTTACCTCACCTTGGTATCAGCAGAACCATTGAAAACATTAAGCCACATTTTAAGAAGTCAATAGTCAATTAAGCTCAAGATCAGTAATTTAATGTGTTATTTTCAAGTAGTCTATTGGCTTATTTTCCTGGTTTACAAAATTCTCACAGGTTTTGAATGGCATTCAACAGTTTGCCAGCCAAAGTATTACCAAGGTCTGAGCTGTGGTTATTGCATCACAAATATAAGCTATGGTGACATTCTGGTTTCACTTATTGTAGAAAAGGGAACACAAAAAACATGTTATACAGCATGGCCAATTCAGAGGCACGCTCCAGATGTAATCTTTCCTAATAGCAGTTGTACTTTATAATCTCAAAATTTCCTTTCAAGAGGCTTCACTGCAGTTCTTATACAAATCCACTAACACTATATGAGTTCAGGATCCCTCATAGCAAAGACTATTTTTTAAAGGCTATGACACACAAATATCAGAAGCATGTAAAATACACCCTTCATAAGAACGGCCGTACTGGGTCAGACCAAAGGTCCATCTAGCTCAGTAGCCTGTCTGCCAACAGTGGCTAACACCAGGTGCCCCAGAGAGGGTGGACTGAAGACAATGATCAAGCGATTTGTCTCCTGCCATCCTTCTCCAGCCTCTGACAAACAGAGGCCAGGGATACCATTTCTATCCCCTAGCTAATAGCCTTTTATGGACCTAACCTCTATGAAATTCCACAAGCCTGTTTCCTTGTCTCACACAGGGAATGAGCCCAAAATTAAACACTGGTGTGCGAGGAAAACTTTGAAAGCTCACAAAGTCTGCACCAAGCAGACAGACATGGAAAGATCATTTCATATCCATTAAGATAAAGCTTGCTGTGCAAAGTTTCTTCTGAACAATCTCATAAAACTAAAGTATTTTTTCCAAACAGATCATGGGTCACATAAGTTTCCCAAATGATATATTGGCTACAGATGTTTTAATATAATAAACTATCCCATTCAAATGCAATATTTCTGGCTGGAAATGCTAATGCTAAATAACCCTCCTTTAATGGTGATATCCATACAACCTTAAATAGTTATTGCTCATTTCCACAGTAAATATTGGATGATTCGTTACTATCTAACCCACATGATATTTAATTTCTTACAATATACTTTCACTTTAATTCTCATTGTGAATTTCAAGTTTAAATTCTCATTGCAATTTTCAGATTTAAATGTACCTAACATTTCAAAATTAACTTCCCCCTCACCTTTAGAATAGGTATTTCTTATTTGTCAGCATTATCACTGACATTACCATTTAAGAGCTGCCTTGTTTTCTTCAAGTGTTAAGAATCAATCCAACTTTCCCCCAAGATTTAGTTTCTTACAGTAAAAAGCTAGCTTTTTTTTAAAATATATATAATTACCCTTCAAGAGACTGACTAGTTCAAAGACTGATAATGAAATGGAGTTTAACTCCAGACTAAGTGACAGGTTACTACAATGCTACAAATGAAAAAAAAATCAGTCCAATTTTCAGCAAAAGATGTCTATGTTGTTTAAAAAAAAAAAAACATACCCACGCTGACTGTTGTAAGATTAACAGGGATGCCAAAGAGGTCAAGGACTGAATAGACAGAAGACTGAACTAGCTCCTCCTACCCCAAGTTGATATCTAGGGTTCTAGAATATTAAGGAAGTATTACAGAGAAGTTTGTACTGTCACTTTCCATGCAACATTGATTTTGTAGTGAAACAAAGCTCAGGCTCTACTTTTGCGTGGGTTATGCTTAGGGTTGCCAGATGGTCTCCTAAAAAATACTGAACACATGGGCTCAAAATTTGTCAAGCAAAAAAAAAAAAGTCACCCACATCGAACACATCCTGTGTGGCTACTACCAAGAGCCACCAAGCTGGGAACAAAGGAGGAGGCAGCAGAGCCTGCTCTGCAAAGCAGCCACCTGCTATCCAAAACAGAGAGAGAGGCAGACCCCAGGGAAACACAATGGCAGGGCGCGTGGGGGGCAACCATGGGTAGGAAGGTGACTCCCCCATAGCCAGGTCTTTGGGTGTCCCAGTGGGAAGCAGAAATTCCACCCCAGTCAGTTTTGGCTGAGAGCCCATAGAAGGCACCTAATGCAACTACAAAGCACCTGCGGGCTTCTCTCCTGGACTGTGGTGCCACAACTCGCTTGAACAGCGCTTAGGAGCAGGGACAGGGCGTCTTCTCTTCAGATGCAATCAGCTGTGGGCTCCCAGCACCCATCGCGGCTCCACCTCCCAGCCTGGGATTCCCTCTGGTTGTATGCAGAAGCCTGGTGGGGGGAGTGGCTGGGACTCCCAGCCACTCCCCCCACCCCCACCAGGCTTTTGCATGCTACCACAGGCTCCCAGCCCTGATCGCAGCCCCGCCTTCCAGCCACTCTCCCCCGCCCCCACCAGGCTTCCGTTCGGCACCCAGCCGCAAAACCAGAAAATACCGGAAATTGACCCCATGTCCGGTATTTTCTGAATTTTTTTACTGGACAGAGAGCGCAAAAACTAGACTGTCTGGTAGAATACCAGATAATTAGCGTTGCCAGGTGTGTTTACAGACATATCCAACCGAAGGTGGTTAAGTTAAACCTTTGCTCCCCACACACGATAAACCACAGCTCTCTTCCCCTATTCAAAAAGAAGTCCAGATATGGTCCTGGAAATATTAATCCAAAATAACCTCCGTGTGACATGATTGATGTCTCTGGTGTCATTAAAGGTTGTTGGCCCATTTTAATTTTTTTTATTAGAAATTTAGTATAAACCAATCTGTTGTCTCAATGAAAAGGAAGTTGTAAATTTAACACACTCAGCTTTCTAGTATCCACTAGGACTGAACTAAAATTGACTAGGAATTTTTCAATCAAACATTTATTTTGTTTGTTAAAAGACAAAAATTTCTTCAGATCCCGAATTGAATTTCAGGTCAAAACAAGAACATCTGATATGGATACGTGGCCCTAGTAAGGACTTGAACCTGCCTGGGTGTCTCATATCACCAGGTTATCGGCTAATCCAGGGTGACAGTATCTTGATTTTTTTTTAAAGAGGTTGTTTTTTTTATTTTGATGGGTAAAGAAAACTAAAATTGAAACCTTAATTACTTTTGCAAAATGGAATTCTTGTTTTTCGTCCAGCTTTAGAACCAAGCCACTTTGAGGAGTTAGCAAAATGGTTGTAATTATCAGCTAGGAAATTAAGAAGAGTTCAAAGAATGCACTTCCAGAAAACTTTACAGTAAAGAGATAAAAGTATTCAGTAAACAGTTATTGAAATTAATCAGAGTATGCAGCAAAGAACTCCAACATCATCAGCTGTTAACTTAGAAGTTAAGATGAATACATTACATATTTACTTTCTTTAAACAATCACTGAAAATGTTTAATATCAGTAAAATACCTTTTACGGTCAGATTCAGTCTGAATTGTTAATGATACATTAATTTTTCAGTTATCAAAAATAAAATTTGCGTTCCTCTTGTTATGCAAGAATGTAACACCATTTCCTACTCCTATAATTTAACACATCTGTATTGAGTTTTGGAGTTTCATTGCACCAAAATGGAAAAAAGGGAGTAAATAAAAATGACAATGTGGAACAATCCATTGTGAGAAATTCTATTCAAAAATTTGAGGCATCTATTTATTTGAAGGGTGAATTTGTCCCAGTGTTTGAAAAATTAATCTGCAAAATGTCTAGAATCTATCCAGCATTTTGCCTCAGTTACTTGAACAGCCCCATTATTTTAAATGTCAACAGTATGTAGGTACAACAGCTTATTGAGAATTTTCTCCATGGAAAAAAGCACCAGAATTCTGGAATTGATTAAAATTATTTGGATGAGTTTACAAATAGTGATTTTTTTCTTTTAATCTGAGCTGTATATCATTTAAACTTATTTTCTAGGACTAGGCTCATAAATTAGGTCTCTCTCCAATCAACGTAATTAGTTGTTTGCAGCAGCGACTCTGTGTTCCATTCTACAACAGCATAGCAAACTCTCCTTCCAAAGCCTGGATGACATTAGTCCCTGTGCAGTGCCTTTCCAATGTACTGCAGGGTCCACTACAGGTAGTATAATTAATACAAATACTGTAGCATTGTAGTTTAGCTATGTGAAAGCCTAAGCAAAGAAAAATGTGTCATGCTGTACATTCTGTTACAGATTCATTAACTTGAAATATTGGAGCTTACAAAACTATTCTTTTGGATAGGTTTTCAATTTCTTTTGGATTGCTATTAACTTAGTGCAGCCTTATATTGTTACTAGACAAGTTACATTGACAGTAACTAGAAGGCATGAACTAATTTATTTAATTCATTTATTACATTCTTTTTTCTCTTCCCCTCCCCTCCTTCCTGGGTTACTCAAATTCAGCACTGTATCAGAGAAATCTCAAGTATTTTAAAAAGTGCTATCCAGCCACCCTCCATTCTTTGTTTTAAATTGTAGTATACAGTAAAAAAAACCAACAGCTGAAAACTGAGCCTCGACAAAAATCTGACTAGAAATAAGGGAGTGAATTTTAATTGTGATGGCAATTAATTATTGGAATTGGTTACCTAGGCATTTAGCATTTTCCATCCCATGAACTCTGTAAATCAATATTACAGGTTTTTCTAAAAGACATATTCTAGTTTAGGCCTTGTCTACACTTACTGGGAGATCAATGCTGCAGGAAGTTATGGATCTTAGTCTGACATTGCCCCTTAGCACAGACCTGACCTGGAGTCAGAAGTTATATGCTTGATTCAAGAATTACAGAGAAACTCTATAGCTTTCATAACCCAAGTGGTTAGTCTCTAAGGCTATATCTACACTGCACATCAATTTTGAAATAAGCTATTCCAGATAGTTATTCCAAAATAGCTTCTTTCAAAATAGCACATCTTTACTGCAGGGAAGCCTCAACATTAGTCCGAGGCAGGTTTCCCTAATGTAGACATGCTATCTTGATTTAGAGCCCCAGGAGGCACTGGGAAGGAATAACTTAGAATAGCCCTCATGCGGGGCTATTTCGAAATAGCAGAAGTGGAGCATCTGCACACGTCTTATTTTAAAATAGCTAATTTGGAATAGGCATTATTCTTCATAGAATGGGGTTTACAGATTTTGGATTAAGCTGTCTGTTATTTTGAAATTATTTCGAAATAGCAGAAGGGCTGTGTAGACACTCGCATAGTTACTTTGGAATAACTATCTTTATTCCGAAACAACTTGGCTGTGTAGTCATACACTAAGTGATCATAAACGGTCCATTTTATCCTTAAAGTCTATGAATGTGTTCGGTTGTAGCATGGAGTTCAATTTCCCTGGTTGTTTTAATGTGGTTTGTGATACATCAAGACTGCTGAATCTCAACCCTAACCCTGGAAAGAGAACTGCATGTTGTAAGCTTGATTTTGATCCAGATCTATCCTACTTGGGCACTTTAATAATCACCGGAAAGGAGAAAGAGACAATCACTAGCTTTCTACAGGTATTCAAAGAAATGGCAGGTTTCAGAAGGGTAGCTGTGTTAGTCTATTTCAGCAAAAACAAGGAGCCAGGTGGCACTTCAAAGACTAACAAATGTATTGGGGCATAAGCTTTCATGAGATACAACTCACTGCTTACTTTTGTCATGTCCTTCACACAAAGGTGTCTCCCAGGTCCTGTATCAAAGAGATTGCTTGTTCCTTTAATACTAGCGTGAAAATAATCTTGAAGAATACAGTAAGCATTTCAATAAAGGGCCTCTCAACAGTTGCTGTCAGAAAAGATTACTTAAATGCACCATTTAACCTGCTATTGACCTAAAACCCAGTTATGTAAATGTTTTAGAATGCTTCAGCCACATTCAGCAGATAAAAGTAATCTACCAATGTCAAGGTTAATATAAAAAGTCCCTTAATAATGGCTGCATTCCTCTCAGCCTACCCTAGCATGGGGTATTCTTCTGCTGGCGAAGCATACACAAATTAATTGCTGGAGTAATGGCATGTTGTAACTCTTGCTCTTCACAAAGCAATGGGAAGAGACTATGAGTATAAGGAAAATCTTTAAAAGGTGTACCAGTGTTTGTTTTTAGTTCTTCATAGCTTGTATTAGCTGTTTATTTAGCTGTTCTTCCAACCTAAATTTGTTGTGTGTATTTTAAACAGTATTAAAATTAACAGCACCATTTTTAACATGACAGTGGAGAGTGTTTTATGGCAAAAACATTAAAGGTGATGGCATGTAAAAGCTGAGAAAATACTTGTCTGTAAAACTGCAGAGCTTGAAGGAGCATGAGACAAAATTGGATCCTATCCAGTGCCAGTACATGAAAGGAAGGAGAAGATCCAAGAAGCACTGCTGTCACCTCACCCCAGAATATCTATTCAGTAGGCAGTTGAATGCTTTTTTAACCCACATCCACAGGAGTAAAATTTTAGTTGTTGATTGAGCAGCTATTCTCTCTCATCTTATGCCCCCCTCATCTTCTCACCCCAGTTTGGTGTTCAGGGTAAATGTTTCTAATGAGAACTAAAGTGTTTATGGGCCAACTACATTGAAGAAACTTAAAAGAATGATAAAGAACAGTAAGGATTGTCTTAGTCGCAGAAAAAAGTTAAGTTAGGCTTTGCAATCTTTGGTGGGTGTTCTTTGTTCTATTCCTGACAACTCTACTGGAAGCAAGTTCAGAAGCACTATTGTGAAACTTCATCTGCAGACACCACACTTATTAGAACATCAGTGAAATCACTGAAGCTGTTAATGAACACGGGAAAGACCTAAACTCATAAGCTGTACTGGTACAAACCATGGTGCACACCACTGATTCTTTTTTATGCTGCTATACTGCTGCCATAGCTACAGCAATATGATTAAACCAGGGTGGGGAACCTTTTTTTGGTCAGGGGTTACTAACCCACAGGAAAAAAAAAAATCAGTCCGGGGCCACACAAACGTGAGAAAACAAAAGAGCGTGCAAGAGAAAGATCCCTGATCTGAGAAGCACACTTCCGTTTCCCAGCATCTCATGCTGGGAAGAGGCTTGCCCTTCTGTGGCTGCTCCTTCCTCCATTTTCCCAGAACCCCATACTGGAAAGGATCTCAGAGGTTCTCCTTCCCCTCCCCGCTCCCACATGCCTCATCTGATTTCAGGAGGAGATGTTGCTTGCAGCATTCAGCTGGGGCTAGATGCTGCCTGAAGCAGCCTCCTGGCAAGATTCTGGATGATGAGCACTCCAAGCAGGAAAGGGTACCCATGGTTTCCCCATGGATGCTTGGAACAGCTCGGGGCAGCAAGTGCTGCAGGTGGGGAAGGGGTTCTGGCACTTCTGAGTATGCCCCTTCTAGCCACCTCACCTGCATGTACCTCCTCACCTGTAAGTATAGGACAATGAAGGGCCAGAAGTGTCTCTCCGGGTGCTGGAGGAGAGGTCAGCAGTACACGGCTGCTGGACCCACCCCCCCTACACACACACTGGTTAGACTGAATTGGCCTATAGGCCAGATCTGGCTCAAGGGCTGTAGGTTCTCCACCCTTGGATTAAACCTTCATGTAGATAGTGTTACCACCAACATTCCACATTTCCTTTTTCTATACTTATCTTTGGTTAGCTTTGAGGAACATGAAAAATACATATACTTACCTTGGTGGTCCCAGTGCTCCAGTGCACAAGCATGCTTTTCAGTCACTGCATTGTTAAAATTGTTTATGGAAGTCCATGACCTGTAGCTGTACCAAATACAGCAGCAAGAACAGAAACCTTTTCTAGCTATACAGCTGCTCAGATAACATGGCAAAAAACATGGCATATATAATGTACCCACATAGACAATTATTTTTTTCCTTTTATATCCTTTGGGAGCATGTAGTTTCAGGAAAACTTTTCCTAATATATATTATTCCCTATATATATATATATATATATATATATATAGACACACACACACACACACACACACACACACGAAATAATATATTTTTTACTCATGAAGGGCAAAAAATAAATATTTTTTATATTTCTGTCAATAAAGAATACACTTAAGATCAAAGGAATAAAAACGTTAATTATGTTGCACACTCTTTTTAACACCTCTCTCTGGAGTCAAGAGCTCTGATTAAGCTAACAATCTTGCTAATTATAATGCTATTCAGTGCAGCTGGGGCCAAAGTAAAGCTGCCTTATATGAGAGTATGACAACAACACCGTACAAACAATTGTGGTGGATTTAAATAACAAGAGAAGCTTGTTCTGTAAGTTGTAAGAACGTCACTGATCATTTTACTTAATGTCTAAAACATGAAATCTATCACAACTTATGTTTTAATGTACTTTCTCATTGACTAAATTTGAAAACCATGGAAAACCTTCCACAAAGCCACAAAGCCATGTTTAATACACAAATTAATTATACCTTTCTAGCAGAATGCAAGCCATTATTTATATTTCTGTCAAATTTTAAAGCATGCTCACTACACAGAAATTCTTCAGCAATACAGTATTGCAATGATGAGAAGTATTTTGGGGAGAGAAAGGACTTTAGGTGCTCTGCACTTTCATTTAAAATGGAAGGAATCAGCAGGCAATTTTTGGCCAAGCAAACTACTGCATATTTCAGTAGTTCTCCTTTACTCTTTGGGTGAAAAATGGAGGGATAGATGTGTGACTGACAGAGAAGTCTAAGTGAAAGTTAATCCTCCTACTAATTCCCTGTGGAAGGAGAATGAACCCCTGGAGCTCAGAAAAATTATATCTTCAGTGGAAGTTTAAAATTCCTATTGTGCGTGCCATAATTGAAAAAAAAAAGACTATTTTAAATGTCTGTGCTTTTATAATCATATTTTACATTTACCACCCCCTCTCCCCCTCGCCTTTCCCTGTAAAAGTCATTTACATTTACTGGCAATGCTTTCCACTACACTTGATTAAAGTGTAAATAATGCTCATATTTGCAGTGAAAACAGGGGGACTGAACAGGTATGCAAATAACTTTATAGCATTCACTTCAATAAAATGTTCAACAGAATGATTATTGTTTAGTGCTACTCATTTCCCTGGGATCTTGAGTAGCAACAAACGAAGAGGTGTATTTTTTAACATGAGCATGAATATTCAAACATTATAATTAACTGTGCTTTAAACACATTGCCTAAAACCAGTCATACAGCTATTGCAAAATCCATGAGGAAGGGACCTGCACTTTTGAAAATACTATTTACAGTTACCATTTTAAGTGCCAAATTCTGCCCTTATTGGTTTCCTTATGATGCAACTTCACTGGATTTTGGGGGTATAAATTAGCACAGAATTTGTCTTTATTTCTAATATATGCCAAAATTATAATGGATTTTTCAAAAATTTTCTGATAAGCATTTAGTGCAACTTCTTAGCTCATTTACTTGCAGAAGAATGAACAATGCAAACTAGGTAGGACAACTAACGGATTGACAGCATATGCTTAAATATTTCAACCTTTTAATAGGCTTTGATTTATCTAGAAAAGGGCTAATGACTTCTGCTGACTCTAGGGATGTCAATGTGTAAGCGACAACACAATTAACCCATCAGCCTGAGTACACACCCTTCTCCATGTCCCCCTCCTGCCCCCAGCCTCTGTATCAGATACAGCAAGAGGGGAGGGATCAGGAGCTACTGTCCATGCAGAGCTGGCTTAAAAGCTAGCTCTCCATGAGCACAAGACTCATATGCTCCCCATTCCCCCAAGCTCTGATAGAGAGGCAGCAGCACAGAGGACGAAGGGGACAGACGGGACCTGATACATGCAAGGAGCCGCCTTGAGGACCCGCTTGCCCCTGTCCTCCTTGCTGCTAAAATTTCATGAGGTTACATAACTATTCAGTTATACACTATACAACATCCCTACATGACTCACAAAGCCATGGAGGTAGAAGTGCTGAGCAACATTCAGAAAGGAACACTAGGAGAAGCTTTACCTGGGAAAAAGATTTATGCTCTAGTTCATCATTTTATTGGTAACTAGCACATTTACCATGCATTGCTCAGGACCTTAACTCCATTACTATTTTTTTTTAATAAAATGAAAATCTACATGCTTCATTTAAATCATTGTTCTGGGATGCAGCTGGGGATGATAGGTTCAGTATGCAGGCTGGCCCAGGGAGAGAGGACTACCCCAACCCTCTCTTACCACAGAATCTTTGAGGCCAGGTGAAAATCTCTGTGGTCGCTGCAGCTCCAGTGTGCCCATTGGGGAAGCGGTGCATGTCCCCCAGCTGGGGCAGGTCCAGGTTCGTCTGCCCACGTGCTCCCAAGCTGGAGTGAGTAATGCAGCAAAACTGTGCACTTCCTCCTTCCTCCAGGGTGAAGTGAGCCAGCAACATCCCCATACGAATTGGGGGAGGGGGAGTTGAAGACTGGGAGTTCCAAATGGGGAAGGGGAAGCACCCTCAGCCAGCCCTTTTCACCTGCCTGGTTTTGTGAGAAGCAGTCCTATCCCAGGCACCACCCATTTTCCTGGCACAACCAAACCCATACTCTGCCTGAAGTTATGGTAAAAGGAAGCTGTGTACTGAATTTGGTAGTCCTAGCTCTTACAGAATAGGAGTCATTCTCAAACAAAAAGATGGACAGGCAGCCTCTCTCAAATATATAGTAGATTATTTGTACTCTGTGCAACATTAATCACTCTCCTATCAGCTTTTTTTCCCCACCAGAGCACTATCCAAGGGTAGCTCCTCAGACCAGACAAGTAAACACGATCTTGGCAAGAATTCCCTAAAGCTGCAAAATCAGTCTTGCATATTTTTTTTTATTTAATTGATAAATACATGAGGTATGGACAAACCGTGATATGGTTTTAAGGTCGCAACTCACTCTCTCCAGCAGTGAAGTGAATGCTAGAAAGTTATAGGAATGTATTTGTACAAGAGGCTCAAATCTTGGAATAGGTGGTAGAACCTCAAGAAGCTGCCATGTTACCACAGCAGCTTACCACACCCCAGGAGACCTTTTACAAAGGAGCCTCTGTGGTAACAACCTGTTGGTGAGGCCACCATAGAATTGGAACAGTTAAACCCAAGCTGCAGGGGATAAGGAGGAGGCCTGTGCCTTACCAGAATGCTCCCCCACAGGACTGGCTCCTCATGCACATGCAGGGACCACTGCCAAAACGCTGGCCTGCTTTGTTTTCTGCCCCCTAATCTCTGTGTCCTGTATAGCAGCAGCAAAGACACCAGCTCCTGTGCTTTTTCACAATAAGATACATTTTAATAGTTTGTAAACAATATACGATGTGGGGCAGGAAATAGCTCTTTTGTGATTTGTGCCTCACCCGTCTTAAAAGTCACAAGTCATCACTGGTGTCTTTGGATCTATAGGAAATGTCACAGTAAAGGCAACACTGTGATACACTATTTGGTTACTTGTATTTGTCTGCAACAAATTAATCTGAAAAGCAGTTGAAGCACTAGCAGCAAGGTGCTTGGATTTAACTAAGTTTTCGGTGATTGGTAACATAAAAGTTTAACTCTGAAAAGAATAATGTCATTGAATGATAGGCATTCCACATGGGAGTTCAACTCTCAAAGTAAAAGCTGATGCCTGAGAAATTGAAAGTAATTTCACATTTGAAGCAAATTAAACGAATTTCCCAGATGTTGTTACAGAAGAGTGAGACTCAGGAAGGTGAAATCAAAGTCACCATCTGATGTATTCTTGAGAACTGTGTGATGGGTGTCTCCAAGTGACATTTGAATAGGAAACTAGGAAAAGAACAAACTTGAGGTGGCAATTTTTGGAATTATTTTCCCCTTGACAATGTTCAGTTGAAGCAACAAGAAATAAGCATATGTTCAAACCTGGTTGATTTACTTTAGATATATAAATCTCATTTAGGTACCTAAATAAAAGTTACCTGATTCACAAAACTACTGAGCACTCATAAATCCTACTGAACTGCTCCTCAGGGCTGCTGTACTTGCCACCTCTGAAAAGTATCATCCACTTCCATTTAGGCAATAAATACGGATTTACAAGTGTAACTTTGGGATGAAAATTCTGGCTTCTCTCTTTAAAACAGAAGGGTATTTGGTGCATCCCAACACACACACTTTTTGTAAGAGAGAAGGTAAGGGCCAGCAATATCTTTTTGGTCAAAATCACAAGAGTATCACTCATCATTCTTCATGTTTCCAGACTGGGCTGGGGAATAAAAGAGGAACTGAGAAGTAGCAGCAGTCAAACAGAGGATGGTTATTCTATGGGGTGGAGGCAGGATGGATGGCGTAAGAAAATATTAGGGGAGGGGAAGAAAAGAAATCTCCATAGTCCCTTTATTACTGCACTATAGAGAAGCCACAGATAATGTTTCTTTCCCTTTGGTGCCAGCTGTAGAAGGAAGCACATGCTCAGGGGAGCTGGCGATGTCTCCAGACCAGTAAATCACATCACACTGCGGCCCAGGAACACTTTCTAAAGCCCAGGCACTCACATTGTCCAAGAAGCAGTGTATTAGGTTTTCTAATCATACAGGTTTTTAATCTACATTCAGAGCTGTGGTATCAGAGCCTGAATTCCTGTCCAAATGCTACACACTCTACTACATTATTCCAGCCCACGACTGGGCAGGATTTTGACCTAAATGTCGCTTCACAAGACCATGAACCTTCCTCAGATCATGGTTACAGAGAATCCCAAAGATAATCAAGTTTACGTGCTTAATCAACGTTGTCATTACATTAATTCCTCTTTACCTTTCAGCATACTGTACAAACTGTTTCCAAATAAACTGAGGAAATACTTCATTAAAAAGTAGTGATTTTAAAAAAGAAGAGATTATTTTAAATTCACCCGGATTCACTTGGAAATCTGCTTTAAAGTGTAACAGATGTCGACTCTTCATGCAGGACTAAGAAAAGCCTTTATCCCATTCCCATCTGGAGATGACAGGCAATAAATAAAATGGGAGCAAGGAGAAGGAGGAAGACTCAACTGGAAAACATGCACATCAACCACCTCAATAATGTTAAGGGCAGAAGTGTCATACATGGAAGGGAAAACAAAAGGAATCTAAATAAGTCCCCAAGTCAGTAACTGTTTTATAGCCATGTTAACTTGTTTAGTATTTTGGTTAAAATGCTGTATCTCTACAACAATTCTCAGAATACAGTGAGTTCAGATTCTTAGAAGACATTGTTTTTACTTGTTTGGCAGTTGGAAGAAAGGTAAACTTCCTTGATTTTGTTTCAGCAAGGGAAGTATAAAATGACTCCTATTACGCTCAACATATGAAAATTCCAAACACTTCAGTATGGTATGAAAGTGACAAAGTCCCTCAAACATTTTTATTATCTTATCAGATACTACACTTATTTTCCATGTTCTGTACAACAGCAACTACAAAACTATAATTTCTCAACATTATACACTGATTTTTCTTAAACCAAAGCAAAAGTATTTCTAGTAAGACTTTTTTTTTCTTATATGAATGCAACAATGGGAAGTCTCTCCAAACTGAACACTCATGAACTGAAAGTTCCATGAATATTATTGTTTGTACTACGGTGTTGTCTACAAGCTCTGGTCATGGACCAAGGCACTGCACAACAAAAAGTAATTACTGCTATTTGCAACAAAATTTACTCCACATAAACAGGCAATTTTATAATCTCATAAGATGTTGGTAAAGCGGTGCACGTCCAATCTTAACCCTTGTGTTTATACTTCAGGTCACATTCCTCATGTTAGCCTATGAGCAGACTCACAATTTATTTAACAGAAAAGCAACCATTCCAACCTACTTTGCAAGAAATAAGACCCAGACGTATAATATTCTATAAACTACCTCCGTCTCTGAGGCTTTCTACATATTAGCATGCTTCTTGAGTGAGCTAAGCTAAATGTTTTCCAAATATTTCATGCCTATAGATAACTCAGGAGGAACACCATATAAACTATTTTTCTCAACACAATGTTGGACTCAAAAAGAATAATTTCAGACTTGGAAAACAAGACAGGAAGACCAAATACAGTGTCAGATGTTTAAATTACACTATTCACCACATGGAATCATCTGCAGAGTCAGCTGTCTTGATGATACTATAAAGCACCACTGCTCAACAAATTTCAGCCATTTATGAATCATGCATCCGTACCACTTAAAATGCCTTTAAACAAAAACAAAAACCTCCAGTGCTGATATTAATGACACATCCACATCTCTATTTTCACGATCTCACAGATAAAATAATCTCTTAGGAACAAATAGATAAAGCTAAATAATGTGTGAAAGTGAGCTTTAGGTAGTGATTTGTTTTATTTTCTTTTTATTTGGGTGAAGATGGATTTCCTCTCATTTAGATTTCTATTTCTATGCAGATATGACAGTAACACTATCAGATGGCAAGGCAATTTTCCTTTCAGTGAAAATGGAGGAAATGAGTACAGGCAGTCCCCGACTTACGCGGATCCGATTTACCTCGGATCCGCACTTACAAACGGGGCTTCTCTCTCCCAGGAGCTCGAGGGTGGCGGGACCGCCCAGAGCGCAGCCGTCCCGCCACCGCATCCTCCGGGGCGAGAAAAGCTGCTCCGGGTCTCACCAAACCTGGCAACACCCGAGCTGCTCTACCCCAGGCGTCCTGCAACAAAAGCCTGGTCTGCTGGGGGGGGGGGGGGGGGGGGACGGCGCACTAGCTGCGCCCCCTCCCCCCCAGCACAGCAGGGAGACCCGAGCAAAGTCGCAGAGGCGGGGTCCCCGTCGCCTGTGCGGCTTTGCTCGGGTCTTTCTGCTGTGCTGAGGGGGACTCCCCTAGCACAGCAGGGAGACAGGAGCAAAGCCACAGAGGCCCCCCCCCCCAGCAGACCAGGCTTTTGTTGCAGGACGCCTGGGGTAGAGCAGCTTGGGTGCTGCCGGGTTGGTCCTGCGGGGTCCTACCCGGCAGTGCCCCAGCTGTTCTGTCCCAGGAGTCCAGATTCAGCCGCTGTTGAAACTGATCAGCGGCTGATTCCAGGAAGCCGGGGGCAGAGCAATTCTGCCTAGGACTTCCTGTAGTCAGCTGCTGATCAGTTTCAGCAGCGGCTGAATCTGGAGCCAGTTCCGACTTACATACAAATTCAACTTAAGAACAAACCTATAGTCCCTATCTTGTATGTAACCCGGGGACTGCCTGTACTTTGGTTTTCATAACTGAGGCTTGCAGCAAATTTGCTAACTTATTGGAAGAGATATGAACACTCAAGAAGCATGCTAGTATGCAGAAAGCCACATCCTCTATTAGCCAATAACCGTAAAAACTGGCAAAAGCAAAACAAACTATCTTTGAGTCTGCAAAAGTAAGATTTTGGTTTTGTTTTGATTTTTGTCTCTAAAGGTTTACAGTTACCAGATTACTTCAACAGACACAATTTATTACCATGTAGACAGAACAATGCAGCACAAACTTAGCAGTCTTTTTCACAACTGGCAGCTAGCATGAATATTGCTTGAGTTCAAATTGATATGAAGATTGAATTACCCTCATATATGAAGGAAAAAATCCCACCAAAACCACATCACACTCCAACATCCTGATCTCAAAAGGATGGAAATACAACCACAGTAAAACTCCAATTGTCCGGCATCCAGTCGTCTGGCACTCTTGATAGTTGGGCACCAACTGGAACCTGGAAGTGCTCCAGCCAGTTGGACAATTGGAGCTGCCCAGAGGCAGCGGCAGAGAGGGAGCGAGAGGCAGGCAGCTGTTTAAGGAAGGCAGGCAGGCAGGCAGGCAGGCAGAGGAGAGGGGGATGTCAGCAGGGAACGGCACGGCAAAGGGCAAACCCTCTGCTGTGTTGTGGGGAGGTGGTGGAAGCCCCACGCAGCCTGCTTGCAAGTGGGGAAACTTGTAAGTGGCAGCAGCGGAGAGGGGGCTGTGTTGTGAGCTAGTGGAGTGAGTGTCCAAGTGTCTGTTTGTGAGCATTAGTTTGACTCTGTGTTTGACTGTTTGAAAAGAGCAGCAGTTTGAAAAGTGTGAATTGGGAGTGCTTTGTTCAAGGTGGGCCTTCAAGGGCTGATTGGATTAGAAGCAAGGCTTTGAGTTGGGTCTAGCTTGCAGCTTTATAAAAAGGCAGCTAGAGCAAACACTTTTTTTGCTGCGAAATGGGCAGCGGCCAGCCAACAAGGGAGTTTGCCTGGGAGTTTGCTTTGCATTTTGTTTCTCTTCTGCCTTTCAAGTGGGCATTAAAAACATCTGAGGAATCTCTCTAAAGGAAGGCAGGAATGGATAGTGATAGGTCTGCTGTTGTTACCTGCACAGCATGTGCCATGATTATCTTCCTCCCAGAAGATAAAAGGGATTTTATTTGCACTAAGTGCAACCCAGTTGCTATTTTGGAAGACAAAATTAGAGGACTTGAGTCCCAAGTATCAACCTTACATTCCATCAGAGAAGATGAAGACTTCCTCGATAGAAGGCAGCACTTACTACTGCAGGGACAGCAGGCTGAAAAACCAATGAGAGCAGTACAGAACATGGAAGAAATCTGGCAGCATGTAACCTCCAGGAGAAGGAAGTCAACTCAGGCATTCCCAATTCTGGTAGAGATAAGTAGCCGCTTTCAGGCTCTCTGCACAGGCACTACGATGGAGAATGCTTTGGCAGAGACCTCTCAAGGAAGGGATCAGAGGACGACCCCATCGACTGGAAGGCATGGAATGCATAGTCCTAGGGATGGAGGTTCTACCACCATCCCCATCCCCAATAGAAGAAGCTGGGTGGTAGTGGTCAAGGTCTCCCTTCTAAGAGGAACAGAGTCATCCATCTGCCGACCAGACCTGGAATCTCGAGAAGTGTGCTTCTCACTAGGATCTAGAACTCAGGATGTGAGTCTTTCAACACTGATCACACCTTCGGTTCACTACCCCTTTTGGTTTATCCCATGTAGGAACCCACAATACGGCCAAGAATGACTTTGAGCCGATCCCTGCAAATTATGTAGCACTGGGAAGAAGGATCAAGGAATCTGAAGTACAAGTAGTGTTCCCATCCTTCTTCCCTGTTGAAGGAAAAGGTCCAGGTAGGGATCATCTAATCGTGGAAATAAATGCGTGGTTGCGCAGGTGGTGTTGGAGAGAAGGTTTTGGTTTCTTTGACCATGGGACTCTGTTCCTGGCACAAGGAATGCTAGGAAGAGATGGGATCCACATAAAAAAAGAGAGGGAATAATATCTTCGTGGGCAGGCTTGCAAACCTAATGAGGAGGGTTTTAAACTAGGCTTGTTGGGGGACCTACGCCCTGAGGTAAGTGGGGAAGTGGAATACTACTGGGAAGAAACAAGAAGGTAGGAGCAGCAAAGGAGGACCTCTGATTCAAATGGAGAAGGTAGGACAATCAACTAGTTATTTAAGGTGTTTGTACACAAATACAAGAAGCCTAGGAAACAAACAGGAAGAATTAGAAGCCCTGGCCCAAAGAACTATGATTTGATTGGAATTGCGAAGACTTGGAAGGATGCCTCACATGACTGGAACACTGACATGGAAGGGTATAAACTGTTCAGGAAGAACAGACGGGACAAAAGGAGGAGGAGTTGCACTGAGTGTAAGAGAGCAGCATGATTGCTCAGAGCTCCAGTATAGAGGGAGAAAAGACTGTTGAGAGTCTTTGGGTTAAATTTAGAGGGGGAAGCAACAGGGGTGATGTTGTGGTTGGTATATGCTATAGACCACCGGATCAGGTGGATGAGGTAGACGAGGCTTTCTTTGGACAACTGAGAGAAGCTTCCAGATCACAGACCCTGGTTCTCATGGGGGACTTTAATCACCCTGACATCTGTTGGGAGACCAATACAGCAGTACACAGACAATCCAGGAAGTTTTTGGAGAATGTTGGGGATAACATCTTGGTACAAAGTGCTGAAGGAACCGACCAGGGACCATGTGCAACTTTACCTGCTGCTCACAAACAGGGAGGAACTAGCAGGGCAAGTAGAAGTGGGTGACAACCAGGGCAGCAGTGATCATGAGATGGTAGATTTCAGGATCCTGAGAAAAGGAAGAAAGGAGAGTAGCAAAATACACCTCCTGGACTTCAGAAGAGCAGACTTTGACTCTCTCAGAAAACTGATGGGCAGGATCCCTTGGGATACTAACATGAGGGGGAAAGGAAACTAGGAGTGTTGGCAGTATTTTAACAAAGCCTTACTGAAGGCACAGGAACAAATCATCCTGATCAGTAAGAAAAGCAACTATGGTAGGAGACCAGATTGGCTTACTCGGGAAATCCTTGGTGAGCTTAAACACAAAAAGGAAGCTTATAAGAAATGGAAACTTGGACAGATGACTAGGGAGGAGTATAAATATGTTGCTTGAGAATGCAGGGGAGTAATCAGGAAGATGAAAGTGCAATTGGAATTGCAGCTAGCAAGAGATGTGAAGGATAAAAAGAAAGGTTTCTACAAGCATGTTAGCAATAAGAGGCTGATCAGAGAGGGCGTGGGCGTTACTGGATGAGGGAGGTAACCTAGTGACAGATGATGTGGGAAAAGCTGAAGTACTCATGCTTTTTTGCCTCTGTCTTCACAGATCGTATGGTGTGTTCCATTGTCTATAGCCAAGCCCTTCGATACAACCGCATCTGCTCTAATCCTACTGACAGAGACCAGAAGCTTCAGGATCTCTACCAAGTATTTATAAACCTCAACTACCCACCCGGAGAAATAAAAAAGCAAATTGAAAGAGCCAGACGAATACCTAGAAACCATCTACTTCAAGACAGACCCAAGAAAACCAACAATAGAACACCACTTGTCATCACCTACAACCCCCAACTTAAATCAGTCCAACACATTATCAATAAACTACAGCCTATACTGGAACAGGATACCAAATTCCAAGAGGCTCTGGGAGACAGACCCATAGTCTCCTATAGACACTCTCCGGGGGGGGGGGGGGGACTGAACAAAGACACCAACTACCTTACCCATTACAAAGATAGCTTCCCCAATTATCACCTCTAATACCATTAGCTCACAGACATTCACCTTCCTTCCCCCCGCCCCTGCATTCCTCTTCTGTTCTGAAATGTGATTTGTCCTTTTCATATGTGTTCATTTTTTTTAAATTGTATCCTTTGGTATATATGGTTGTGACTATTTTCTTCCACTATTTGATCTGAGGAAGTGGGTCTGGCCCACGAAAGCTCATGCTGAAAATCATTTAGAAGTAGGATAAAATGGAATAAAAATAATATTTGGGAAGAATAATTAGCCTGATTAACTTTAGCAGTTACCAAGGAATTCATTTCTGAATATTTAAGAGAACATTTACTTACTAACAGATTGCAGGAGGAAGTATTTCAGCATCTGGAGCCTGGAACAAAGTTATTAAGAAAAGATCCTTTCTAAAATTATCTCAGTTTGCGCAAGAACATTTTAAATTACAACTTTGTATGATAGCGAAACCTATTTATACCTATTTTTTCCTGAAATCTACTTGTAGGACGCAAATGTGTTGCTGTAATTAGCAATGCAAAGAAGTTTTCTATTTATAAGGGTTGTTCTTAAATAGAACCATGAAACTTTCATCACTTACCATACCCAATTGCAAGATTGATATCAGATTACCCATAATTAACTTTTAAGAAAACATTTAGAATCAAAATATTTGTGTCCTCAAAGATGCACTGCACACCTCTTCAAAAAAAGATCTGTCAATTCTATCATCTAATAGCACACTGCAATCAATAGGAGCAAGAAAGATAAGGTTTACATGTAAGATAGGGAAACAAACAGGAACTACTTTGGGAAATCAGATTTCATACTGATGAAATAATGCCTCCCTGCATGTTTACAACAGGCTTCATCTTCTCACTTTTATAATTTTTGTTTTCTGTTCATTTTTATTCAGAAAAAGAACTTGCATTCCAAAAGCACTAAGCTTCTTATGAATGAGAGAGAGAGAGAGAGAGAGAGAGAGAGAATACCTTGTTTTCCTAGACAATACCTCTGATCTGGAACGCAGAATAAATGATTCAGAGAGGGACTCCTTTGTGCTTGAGGGCTTAGCAGAAAACAAGCACTCACAATACAAAACAGATGTGTTACAACATGTTTTGGGTGGAGAAACCTGTTCACTCATGGCATTCAAGCGCTGAGGAGGGACTGACTTATGATACAAGACAGTTAAAAATTAGAAGAGGCAGGAGGAAGATCAGCTAAATCATTCAACAATCAGGGTGGGATGCTGGCATCCCCTGAAGTGCTATTATCTTACACTGTCACATATTGCAATAAGAGGGTCATAAGAAAACATAAGGTTCTTGTTTGCACTGTATCTATGCTTTGCTGCTCAGAGATACAAGGATCCCAGCAACTTTTCAACTTGTCTAAGAGGAGGAAGGATGAAATAAAAGAATTTTTAACAATGGGGCTAAATTCACAAAAATCTTCAAATTTAATTGTTCCCCCAAAGTGGCACAAACAGAAGCCAATCCTTGGACAGATTTTTCTCATTTGCTAAACTGACTTGGTTAAAATAGTTCAATTTATATTGGGTCAAAGAGAGAGAGAGAGAGACTCAACATCCCTGGCAAGGGTGCTCCCTGTGAGAGGAACACCTGCATTCCAGTCCTTACTCAAATTAATATATTTAATTATTTACACATAATGGAACAGCTTCCACATGCGAGACAAAGCTAAGCCCCGGAATTGCCAACAGGTTGGTGGCTCACTCACCTATGACTGGGGAAATCTGGGTTCAAATCACTGCTCCAGAGAACAGATTCAAACCTGAGTCTCCGACCTCTGAGATGAGTGCCATGACCATTAGATATGAGGGAGAAAGCTCCTCCTGCTCTTCACTTTTGTGTATGGCACCTAAATCCTCCTGAATCTAGCCCAACAAATCAAAACACTTCATCATGAAAATGTTTAAAAAATCATTTCTGTAGTCCCAAAATTATTTTTTTTTTGGCTGAAAGGATTAGCCTAAATCAAAAGAAATTTGCATAGCACTTCAGGTGATGGCAAGAAAAAAATCATCTAGACATTAAGAGTTTTGCAAGGTCAGAATCCCATTTTAACTCAGCCACTTTGCACCCTTTTTTGCAAAGTTCTTTTATACAGATGATTTTGTGGTGAGAGCTCTGATGTGGAGAAATAATAATAATGACTAATGTCAGAGGGGTATCAGTGTTACTGTTTCAGCAAAAGCAATGAGTCCAAAAGATTCCAGCTTATGCCCAATTAAATGTGTTGGTCTTTCAGATGCCACAGGACTAACCATTGTTAATGTTTACCAGTGCACACATTCACCCTGGATAGTGGGTTGAGACATTTCCCTATTTGCTGGCTTTGTGGTTGAGTACAGGAAGAAATGAAAAATAATGACTGAGAAAACAAAATCTTCTTACAACAGAACACAAATTAAAATAGGAGATGATGCTCAAAATCTGAATGACAGAAAAAAAATAGAAAAATCCACAAAACTTTCATTTATTCCTCTTCTGAATTCCAAAACACTGAAAATTTTAAACTCAGTAAAGTTCCATACAGCTTCAAGACAACAGGAAATCTCCATTCAAGAAACTCTTTTCACAGGTTCCAGACATAGTACAAGGAAAGAGATGGCATTGCAAGTTGGCATGTGTACATCAGACAGGAGGGATCTGGACTGAGGACTAACGCCTAAAGGAATCACCTATCTGGTGCAGAGATGAGATGTATAGTAATGAGTGCATAGATGTTAAGTGATCACAGATGGGAGGGAGGCTGGCTTGCAAAACAGACACACTCTAGTGAGATGCAGGACAAAGTATGAAGATGCAGGAGAGCCCCTGATGTACAGGGCATTTATCCTCTTGTTGCGCCACTTCCTACCCTACCTTTTATTTACATACTTGATTAAACCAATAAACCACCTTATAATGAAGAATCTACAAGAGGATATGATATTTTCTACCACAGTAAGAAAATTCTAGCAATGGTTTGTGCCAACTGGAATGATTCTATTGAGCCTGTTTATAGCATGAGCTCCCAAGGGGAGACAGGTTTTAAAAATCCAGAAGCCAGAGGTGTCTGTGCAGGGTGAGCACTGGAAAATAATTTAAGAGCCCTTGCCAAGAGGAGGAGTGATGTGCATGTTCACATTCCTTGCTTATTACTTCATTGGGAAGCCTGGAGTAGGAGTACTGAGTGTTAGAAACAAGCCAGGGAAAGAATGCTACATGGGTAAGGAGTGTTTAGAAGGGAAGTACTGAGCTTGAGATAATTTCAGATAGATTTGTGTTTCTGAGATCACTGTGGTTCCTTTGCTCTGTGCACAGAACACCACTAACTTTGGACATCAGCCAAATATATGCAGGTATCTGTTGGCCCTGTGCAGTTCCAGCTGTTGCCAGGTAGAAAGCTGGGTATTCTTAAACCCCCAACAAGGGCTTACGGCAACATCTTTGTTAATTCTGCCAATTAAGACACATATTGACAGGAGATTAAACCAACAGATTCCACCTTACCAATTCTTATTTGATCATGAGTCTCACAGAATTTTGAATGTTTCTTAAAGCTGCAGCCCCTAGGCATGTGATCGGATAAGAATCTCCGCTTTCATTTATGAAAGGAGAAAGTTTCTAGCCCTTGTAATTGCAAAGGAAAGCTCGAAAACAAGATCAGCATGCGAACTGAAAGCTCAGAAACCAGAAGAGAAATAAACTCCAAATTCATTATCTTTAACATCTCAGGACATTTAAGCCAAATTCATAATTTTGTGAGACCTAAATGAAATTTAGAGGCCTGGATCAAGACTGTTCTTGGTCCTTTGGAAGTACACCTATTATAGATGGAATAGGGTGGGGAGGAAAAGGGAGAGAAAAGTGACCCTTTAACATTAAGTTTAAATGGAAAAAAGACAACTTGCTTCCAAAAGCCTACCAGACCAGACTGTGTTATGTATTCTGGACCACAAGCATGTATTTCTAAATGAGGCTCTCATCTCTCACTGCACCATATGCTTCCACCTGAAGCAACTCAGTGATTCCAGGGGAGAAGGAAGGAGAAAAAGATAGGTTAGTTGCTTCTGACATCTCCAAATCAGCTTTAAATGCGGTCTTAAATGGTGAAGGTAAGGATAGTAAGGACGAGGAACCATAATTTTTCCCTGGGGAACAGAGCCTCTTCGGAGATCAAGAGAATTCTGTTTATTAAGGACAAGCTTCAGTTGAGCGTGTCAGGGTCTTGGCTCCTTGCTATTTAGGAAGATTACACATCTGCAGCTGTGGAGGACAGTCACACCTAGAAGATAGTCCGTTTCCACGATCAGTAATTCTCATCATGCCTAATAAAAATCTGACACCACATTTGGCTTCTTCCCTTAGCAGAACAGAGAGTCTGGGGTAAGAAGAGTTCTGCCTGCACTAAAGTGCATTTCCATTCTCCTCCCAATCTTATTTTTTAAATTTGCCCTTCTATACAGAGCACCTCTCACAGTAGTACATAGGCACCCTCTTTACAAAGTCTGAAATGGCCACTTAAATGACTGCCCACAACAAACACCATCAACCACTTAATGAAATATTAACAACCATGTTGTGTCAGCCAGAAATAAAGAAAAAAATTACAACTTACAGTCCTAGCTACACTACAGGGACCGTTCCTATAACAGGTACAACCCCATAGCATAGATCACCTACAACACAAGGGGGCACCAGGAGCTAGATCCCCACTGATGAGAGCTAGGTTGACCTAGTTGTGTCTACACTGGTGGTTAGTTGGCATTAGTACATTGCCTTGGGGCATGGATTTCCCACACTAGAAGGCTCACACTTTTTTGTGAAGTTGTGGGAGAGGGTGTGTAAGCCAGGGAGCTATTTTGGGTGGCAGCACTGGTCCAGGGGCCAACAAACAGAACTGGCTAATTTTCTGAGCTCCAGAGAGGCCAAAAGAGGAAACAATGCTGTAGCCTGCTAGGAGATTAACGCACATGGGGATCCCCAGTGGATAGGTCCCTCTCCAAACAATGTGAAGAGCTGCTGACAGAGCTTGTGACCAGATCTGTGATAATCACAGAAACAGCCAGCCTCTTGGTTAATCTTTAATTGCAGTATGAGGTATAAGATGAAACAGCACCCCAAGTAAAATTTTGCATTTACATTGTACTATACATTTGAATACAGCTAGAGCTATGTTGGATTGCAAAAGGAGGAAGGCTAGCAATAGCAAATACTGACTCAAGTTAGAAATAACAAATGCAAATCAAATATTCCTCTTTTGTGCACAAGAGGCTTATCAGCAAATGCACCATAATCAAGTTCTCAACCATGGTAGAATGTGTATGAAAGACATTAAGCAAAAAAAGGAAATATGTAGCAAGTGGCAGAACAGGTAAAACTGCCTCCATGAATGCTTTCGTTTCATCAAGCAACCGGTAGATGGGAGATACATGTTGGTGGCTGAATACAACATACCATTTTGCTAAAGTCTATATTGCTCAGAGAATTAATATGTTGATTTTTCACTCTGCTATATGTGTGCTCAATAGTTTCAAAGACAGATAAACAACTGTGTTTTGGGTCTTTAGAAAACGGTCAGACTTATCTGTCTCCTGCATCACTAAAATGAAATTATTATTGTTAATAATCTAGAACATGGACCAGATTTCAAAATCAGCATGTTCATTTACTATTTCCTTGGCATATGCTTCTAAATGGAAAGGCATTACCCTATAATATTTAGGTTTAGGTGAAGGCAGAGGCATATTCAAAGTGCTCACTTGATTGCAATACCATCATAGTGGGAAATGTGTAAGAAATGTTTACAATCTGAGAAAGGAAAAAAAAAAGAACCCCATATGGATCAAAGACGGCAAACTGGAAGTTCTATATACAGAGAATCTTGCAATTGGTTTTTATGCCATTTTCCTCAAATGGTGAATAATATGAGTATTTTTGGGGTTTTTATTGTATTTCATGTTGCAACTGTTGAGTGTTCATAAGAATAAGAAATGATCTACAGTAGCCCTGGTGAAGATTTAGCTTTACAAGTAGTAGTATACACAATGGAATGACTTCAAAATTGCCTTTTCAGAAGCCATTCTAATTTCTTGTATTTAACATGAAGTAACTCAGCCTTAGTGGTGGAGTTTCTAATGTTGATCTATAACCTAATCCAACTTCCCATAAAGACTAAAGATGTTTTTAAATCAACAGAGTTCTTTAATTCAAAGTCAAATAATAAAAGAAATAAAAAGTAGTTCTGGTGCTAATTTCTGAGGCCTGCTTTTTTGTTGCACCTCTGATGAACAAATCTGACCTACCTACTCGAGTTTTGGCCCACACAATGTCAGTACTTTGCAATTCAGTAAGCAATGACATAAAAATGCTAAAACTCAGTATAATTTTTTTCTGCAGCGTCTGGTTTAATATCTCTCTCTCTCTCCCCCTTCCCTTCCCTTCCCTCCTTCTCTCCCCCCCCCGTCCTTACAAGTGGACTGATTTGCGTAACCCTTAACTCCTGCTGGTGATAGCTTATTCTGGGTCTGGCTACGCTACAGAGCTTACATTGACGCCATTTTAGTACTGCTTACTGCAGACATTCTAAGTCAACAACAGAAAGCTCTCCTGACCATTGAATTATTCCAGCCCAAACACTTGGCAGGAGCATAGCACTGTTCATACAGGCTCTTGGGCCGATGTAACTTAGGTCACTCAGGGGGAGGTCTTATTTACACCACTAAGCAATGTAACTTATAACAGCGTAAACTGTAGTGTTTATAGCCTGCAGTTCAAACTATGGGGATTTAATAACAGTGCACACCAAGGTGCTGCACTGTAACTCCCTATGTAGATACATTGAGGCAAAATAAACAGCTTCTAGTATGTGTTAAAACTAGCTTCCTTCAAACAGTATTACTGTAATGCAAACTAGGAACCCTTTAGTTCCCACACATGGCATCCACACTGGGGAATTTTGGTGCAGCACTTTGCTGTGCACTGCTATTCACACTGCCCACAGCCCAAACTGCAGGCAGCATTAATGAGCACTCACTCAAGAGAAGACTAAGAGCATATTAGTGAGATTAATAGTTGCAGAGTTCAGTTCAGAATCTTATCTTGATTTTAGTATTGGGAGGCTTACGTCCTTATTTAAGATGGCAGTTATGAACACCTCAAAATAAGTTAGATTGGACAGGGCAGCATTGTATAGTTAGACTAAACCAGATGTATGTACTTGTCCTGGCTGATAGCTATAGCAATGCATATCAAAGCCTCATCTGAGGCAACCATTTGGTAAGTCAGGGGCTCAGCGTAACAGAAATCATTGCAGTGAAGTGTTTCTTTTACTTAGATTTGCATCCACTACATGAATAATAAAACAACCCCCTTTTCTCAGTCAAACAGAATTTGACCATAGGCCTCCTAAATGGAAAGGCTGGTGCACTGAACCACAGTACCAACTGGAGTGATTCCAAAGAACAACTTTAAGACAAATGCATACAATCACCTATGTCTTCCTATTCACATGAATGATAAAGGTCAATCATGTACTCAACAACTTAAGTGGAAAATGGTGTTCAAAAAAGCTTTCCATTATTATTACTGTTACAGTATTGCTAGGGGGGAAACCCCCATGTTTAGTCAAATAGTCAGTAGGGTTTAGGGTTGCCAGGTGTCCAGTTTTCTACTGGACAGTCCAGTATTTGCGCCGTCTGTCCGGTAGAAAAATTTAGAAAATACCGGACATGTGCAGTGTCCGGTATTTTCTGAATTTTGGGCTGAGCACCGGACGGAAGCCTGGCATGGGCGGAGGAGCAACTGAGACCCCTGTGGTCGTATGCAAAAGCCAGGCGGGGCGGGACTCCCAGCCACTGCCCCCACCCGGCTTTTGCACGCGACCAGAGACTCCCAGCGCCGATCGCAGCCCCGCCTCCCAGCTGGGAGCATCTGGTTGCATGCAGAAGCCGGGCAGTGGGAGTGGCACCCAGTCCCTCCCCCGCCCCCACCTGGTTTTTGCATGCAACTAAAAGGAGTGCCTGCCAAGGGTGCGGCCCAAAGGACTCCGGCTGCACCCCCCCCCCCGCCAAGTCTGCTTCCTGCCCCCCTTCCTCCAGGCCCCCCTCCTCCCATCCAGCCCTGCAGCCTCTGACCTCCCCTCCCCCGCCAGCTCTGCTTCCTGCCCCGCCCACCTCCTGGCCAGCCACCCCACTCCCGTCCCCCGCCCACAATCAAGTGTGTCCAGTTTTTTGGCAGTATCTACCTGGCATCCCTAGTAGGGTTGCTAGATGGTTTAACCAAAAATACCAAACACTTCTCCCTCCTCCCCCCCCCTCCAAAAAATACCCACACCACGGAAAAAATTCTGTTGAGTTGGGGGGGAGGGGGGGGACCAAAGTTGTTGAGAAACAAAAATTTAACAGCATTAATAAAACAGCATGGCCCTTTCAGTGCGTACACAGTCAGAATAGAAATAGGAACAGGGGAGAGGCTGAGCACTAAGACCTAGGGAAGGCATTGCTTCCCCTTGGTCTTTAGGCTTTTGTCGGTGGCCATTTTTTCTTGATCAAGCCAGAACGCAGCTTCCCTGTGGAACCAGGTAAGCAGGGGATCTGAGGGAGGGAGGAGGGCTGGGGCAGGGGGAAAAAAGAAAATACCGGACATTTTAGGTGTCTGGTATTTTCAGAATACTTTTTACCAGACAGGAGGCAAAAATATCAGACTGTCCGGGTCAATACTGGACACCTGGCAACCCTAATATAGTCAGAAGAGAACTGCTGGACCCAGGTACAGATCATAATACAACTGTCAAAATGTAGGCTTGTAAGGACTAAATTTTTAGCTAGGAAATGTTGGTAAACACAAATTTCTCCACACACACAAACCAAGAATATAAATATTTTCATTAAAAATAGAAATTGAGAAATAAGCAATGTAAGAAAAATGCCTCAAGAACTTATTGATGTTAGGATATTTACTTGTATATGTGGATATTGACAATTTGTGTTTAAGTGGTTATATTGTTTTAACTTTTTGAATCTCAGTGTCTACTATCATTATACTATTATTGTCAGACCTTCTCATGTAAAAAACATGCATAATCTGTACAAAAATAAACCCAAAATTCCACAATGCCACTTCAGTTTATATTTATTGAAACAAAATGCTGATGCCATTTTTGGCAAGCAAAGTTAAGAACGATATACTAGAGCATATCAGTACTACTCTCTGTCTCTCTCATTCTTGTGTCTCCTAATCTGTAACAGAGTGCAAAAATTCCATGAAATTATCTAGCTTCAAATTAACCAATAAAAGCTGCCCTCCTGGAAGTTAACAAAAACATGTCCATATATTTTAATAGGTTGTTAAACAAAGCAAAGTTGCTTGATCATTATAAAATGTCAAGTTTACCAGGATCATTGATTCACACACACTCACTATTTCTTCATGGTTAGAAGCAAATAAATTATGACATGGTACTGCAAGTGAAGTCATCATTTGAGTAAGAAATATTAATCAGGTATAGAGCAGCTGTGACCAACTAGCAAGCTCACAACGCTTTCTTGAAACACACTTCTTTCCAGCCTCTATTATACAGACATTAAACTAAACTATTCTAGATGGAATTAGACCATAAGTGAGGCTGATGCACAAAGTAGTAAGTGAAGGATATATTTCTTAAGCATCATAAAAAGTACAGTTAGGAGGGGGGAATAAAATGCTGCTAAGATGGAAAGAATATATGTAGGAAATGGAAAACTAAACAGAACAATTGACAGTGGCATAACATGCAATGCAAAACCATATTCTTAAACTATTTTCCCTTCTATTTTCATGTCAAATCTGACAGAATTAGGAGTATACTACTGCTGATGTTTATGAACAAGCGAGATGTATGCATTTAAAAGTGATGTTTTCCCCCGAATGAAAACTAACCACAGTTGTTCTGATACTCATGAATTGACGATTGAAAAAGCAACTCTGCTGCTGTTGGTAGGCAGGGCAGAGCTGTACTGTGTGACAGACCTAGGAAGCAAGTAAGGGAAATACAGGGGGTAGCAGGATGTTCCGCAATTACACAGATCAAATGGCCTCAAATTTTCATATGGAGCCTTTACTCCACCCTAGTAGGAATCACGGAGGTGTTACACAGCTCCGTGCCTTACCCATGGACTCAAGTGTGGACTCTGCCTCTGTGTCCTCAATCTCCACATAGTTCTCTGGCCCAAAGTATATTTATCCAGGCTTAATGGATAAACTTTGTGATTCCCAGAGACAGAGCAAGCTGCTCTTCACAAAGCTTTTAGCCACAAAATGAACAAAGAACACTAATTTGCCCAGTGTCTTCATACATGGTTTGGTGACATTAACATAATAGGACAAATGCTTGTTCATTTCTGCTACACAAACAGGCAAATCTGAGCTGTTAGGCAGAACTATTCCTACAGGTAATAGTAGGCACTGCGTAAGATGCTCTCTTTCCTGTTAATGTGTCTAGGAAGGTAATTTTCAGTAGCTACGGCAGCTCTTAAGACCCGGGCCAGTTTACATTCTGAAAGCATTGACTGATTGAAGTCATTTGAAATTCATCATAAAACCACAGACCATTTAAACATTCAAATAGAACCGATACAATAGGTCAAATATTTTGGTTTAGCTTAAAGAACATTCAATTTAATGGACCACTACATCACTGAGAAAAAACATTTCTTGGTTTCCCTAAGCTCAGAAACAAAGAAGCTAGAACACAGTGGGGGAAAAGGTTAGAGGGAAAGGTCTCAGAAATATAGCTGGTCTATCTCAGAATTCACTGCACTTGAATAAAATTCCTAAGTGTGTTCTGTGGTCTTCACCAAATATAATGAAATATTTTGCCTCTGCATACAGAGGTGGAATTAGCTCAATTAAATCCTATGCCTTACATAAATAGGAGAATAGTGTAAGCATGGTTTATTACTCTTGAGTTTCTCCACCACCACCTCCCTGAGGAAATAACATCTATTTCCAAAAACAATTACAACAGGGAGATATTTATTGGAGGTATATGAATTTATTGCTCCCTCTAAAAATAATGATAGTGACTTTATAAAGATCTACTGCCAGGAAGACAGAAAGATTCTCAAATTCCTTTCTGAACAACATTCTGTATGTTCATACATCTCTGAAGTGAACATTGACAGCTATTCAACAGTACACAGCAACAGTACAGTTAAGGGCTAGCAATGAAAAATATGGTTATATAGACTTAGACATTGCCAATAAAGAATATAGAATCAGGAAAGTGTTCCAATAACCACTTAATATCAAAACAAGGGTATGAATGGACAAAATAGCTTGAAGTTTATCTATATGCAGTTGGTTTGGATTCTTTAAGAAAGATGTTTGTAAATATGATTTTATGACAGGCAAGCAGCATCTAGCAGACTCAGCATAGACTGGAACTACTGTCTGCGCCTGGGAGTGTGTATTTAACAAGACTAGAGAACCCAGTCAAAAACGGGACTCTTAGGACACCGTATGCATAGTCCTGTTATTACATCCCTTCCTACAAATAATTTTCAATCTAAGAAAAAAAATCAGGATGTTCAAATATAAACTCTGTGATGGTCTTGAGCAAGTGCACTTCATCATCAAATTTTTATTATATTATTTAAATGATAAGTGTACTTCGCACTGCATAGCAGAATAGTTCTGGACATTCTCAAGGGAGCTATTTCATGATTAATGATAAGTTAATGTTTTTAAGCCACTTTGAAGATATAAAGTGCTAAGCATTATCATTAATAGGGCCAGTTTGGATAACCGTATCCACTTCAACATCAAGTCAATATAACACACAATTTCTGAGAGAAGATTAGAATCATACTCCATGAAAGAGCATTTCCTAATGCTGTCAAATATAAAAGCTATCATGATAGGAGATCTAGCTATTCACCATGTTATCGTGGGTACTTGAAACATATATGCTACTGTGAATATATACCTGATACTTTAAAAATGCTAGCTCTACAGGCTCGTACATGATGAATCATTATGCATTTACTTGACTTTGTTTTTCTTTAAAAAAATAAAATTATGAGGAATAATTACCGAACTGAGACACAACACACTGATCGTCTGAAAGGATTGTGAACGGTTTTGCTGGCTCATGGCAATTCCTTATTCAAGAGAAATATCTGCTCTTTAAAAGAAGAGATGAAAGCATAAAGGCAAACAGTAACAAAGGGAGGGCAGAATGGAGGTCTAGAATGACACTCATTCAGGCAACTTTAACAATAAGAGATATATGAACATCAAATAAAGAGAATGATTTAGACTTGGAAGGAGAGAAAGAAACGGAAGGGCAAAATAAAAAAGATGCTTTTTAGCTGAGTTAAGTAAATGAGTTTCTGCTCCTTTGTTTTACTGTTTCCTTGTCAGATAATGTTTCAATACCTCTAGTTTAGAAGTCAAAGGAATGAAACTTGTTTTGGGCACTTGCTGTATATTAATATTTCTGGGTGCTCTGGATTCTGTAGTTAAGGTAGGTAGGGCACAGGAAGAGAAGGAAGGGAGACAAACTAATGAAGTATTCCTGAAATTCACTTAACTTTTACAGTAGTCCCCTGGTTCCTGTTTTATTTGACAACAGTCCCCGTAAAGAATTTTGCAAACATGTTAGCTAGACATTAGACAACATCATGAGTAAATGGATGTCCTTTCTTCAGACATCCCTTACTACACTGTACTCCACACAGTTATATCAAACAGGTTATGTGAATCATCACCACCTCCTCATTAACTGTTCTGTAAGATTACAGGGGATGAAGCTATTACATTTGAAGTTGTGTTTGGAGGAGGCATATTTTGTAGGTCCTCTTCAAAATGGTGCTGTGAGTTCTGATCTTATAGGTGCATAGAATTCAAGGCCACAAGATGCCACTGTGATCATCCGCCGGTACCCTATATAAAACACACACCATAGCACCTCCCCAAAATAATTCTGAGAGAAAAAAAATCCAATCTTGATTTAAAAATTGTCAGTGATGAAGAAATCTTCTATGACCGTGGTAAATTTGTTCCAGTGGTGAACAACACTTATTTCATTCTGAATTTGTCCAACTTCAACTTCCGGCCATTTGATTGTGTTATACCATTCTCCAGTAGACTGAAGAGACCATTATTAAATATTTGTTTCCCATGTAGTTACTAGTAGATAGTAATGAAGATTACCCCTTAACCCTCTTTTTAAGATACAGATTGAGCTCTCTGAGTCTACCACTATAAAACATGTTTTCTAATCCTTTAGTCTTTCTCATAGCTTTTCTCTGAACACTCTCACATTTATCAATGTTCTTCCTGTCGTTCTTTACCACTGCTCAATTTTTGGGTCATCTGCAAGCTTTATCAGTGATAATTTTATGTTTTCTTCTTACATGTTCTTGATTAAATAATTTACACCATTCCAACACAGGGTAATTGTAAGGATAACTGCAAGCATGAAATATATAGTTAAGTTTGACTACACAAGAAAGTAATAGGATTGTAAGAACTGAAGTATTTACTTTGAGTAATTTCAGTCCATTACAGCTGGCTAACACTTCTCCTCTTTCAGCAGAATTTGTACTTTTAATCTGATCGGAGAGGAGCAGCTAACTTAGAAAAAGTTTCTTCAATATTGCATCCTCACACAGCATTAGGGTTGCCAGATGGTTTAACCAAAAATACCAAACGCACGCATCCTCCACAAAAAAATGCTATTGAAAAAAAAGGGGGGGGGGGAGGTGGGAAGGACCCCGACAGTTATTAAGCAAAAATACAAACACACCAGCATGGCCCTTTTAAGGCCTTTGGGTTGTTTTTTTCTTTGCTGGCAGCCATCTTGTTTTCTTCTCTGTGCAGGAAGAGCGCTCCCCTGCGGAACCAGGTAAGTGGGGAGGAGAGAGGACTTGGGGGGGAGGGAGTCCGGGGAGGGCTCGGGGGCTAGGTCAGGGGTGGGGGACTGGGCCCAGTTCCTGAGTGTGGTAGGGTTGCCAGGTATCTGGTATGTTCACCTCCTGGTTTGGGGGGGGGGGGGGGGGGGGGAGGGGAAAGAGGGAGAGAGCAGAAAATACCCGACATTTTAGGTGTCCAGTATTTTCTGATTTTTTTTTTTAATCGGACAGGATGTGAAAATACCGGACTGTCCAGGTCAATACTGGACACCTGGCAACAGTACACAGCATCTAAGCGTACACAGCATTCTCTACCTATAACAGTAGACTCATTGCATTCTGCATAGACACACAAATGCAGCAAATCAATAGTATTTTTTCCTCCTTACTATAATGAATGTCAACAAATAACGAAGGTGGAATATTTTTATATGCTCCTGGGGGATTATGCTCCCTCAAGCCAATTATGTTTGTCCAAGCAATTTTTAAAATATTCAATTAGATTCTTTTTAGAAGAGATTTGCCAGCTTTTCTCTATTCCCTCCCTTAAGAAACACAGCCTCTCTCCCCACTGATTATCACATTACTTGACAAACTATTCTCCTGACAGTCCACTGTTCTTGTTAGTAGGACAGCAATGAAGGGAAGCTGAGTTTTGCACAGGCAAAACTCACAATGGTAGCTATGTGATGTGATGTGATGTGATGTGATGCATCTGTAAAAGATGCAAGATGGGTATGGAGAGCTTATACAATTAGCAAGTTTCAGGAAAAAAGCCTATCCTCTTGCAGGTGGTAATGAGAGGCCAAGATAGAATAAAGAACACATTATAGATGCTGCCAGGATCATGCTATTTTCAAAAAGCAAGTGTCCCCACTAAATGTATCCTAAAAATATGTCAGTTTTATTTAATTAATAAACATGTTTTAAAAGGTGCTCGTTTTGCATGTTCCCTATATTACACATATAAAATCAGTTTACAAATTAGACAACAATAATTTGCCTTTTTTGCCTTTAAAATCTCCACCTTATCAAGGGCACAATTTAGCAACAAACATCCGACTTCCCCAGTTTGTGTTTTGCTTAATGAAACTGGGTTATTTCCTTTCTATATCAACCACCTCAAAATTAGAAGTTTAATTTTAGAGGAAACTGTACTTTGATCACACTACACATATTAAACATATTAAAGAGACTGATAATTATACTGGAGTATTTATAAAAAAAAAAAATCAATAATTTGCAGTACTTACTTATAAAAAAAACAAGTGGTTGCATTGATGTTTCAATAGTAGACATTAAAGAGAACGTAGTTTTCCAGTGACTAATGTGTGATGAACACTAAACGCATAAATATTTTATGCAGAACCACTTAAGCAGTATGTGGCTTTCAGCTCATTTCAAGGAAGAGAATGGCATGTTTAGAGATGACCTGTAGTGATCAAAAAAATGTAAATTAATGCTGGCAGGCATTGTATTTAATAGCATTTCCAGACTTCTCTTCTGGAATAGTTGCTAATGCAAGTTTCTACTGTGATTTTAAAAAGACTCAAATTTTTACTCACTTATTCATAGACCTGTGGTCAGGAGGCTAGATCTTACTTTGAAGTCTGTTATTACTCCACTTTCATTTCTCACTTTCAAGCACTACCAAGAATAATCTGTTCTGAATTTTTGCATCAGTATTTGTATTAGGCCTTTATCAGGCTGCATAGTACAGATTATAAACCTAGAAATGGAATATTTGGGAATATATTTATAATACTTAATTCTAATTGTACTCATTATGAAAATATTTTTATTATATTAATAAGAGAGTAATCCTATTTTTTTTTAAAAGAGCTAAATCTAGGGCAGAGATGGCCAACCAGTTAAGAGATGAAAAGCCAAAATTGCTATGGATAGAGTGCAAAGAGCCATGTATTACGTCTTAATTTTCAGGGCTCAACAAATCCACTCGCCCATGGTGAGTAGATTTTGGCAGCTGGCGAGCTGTGACAGGGCGGAGCCGTCCCGCGGCAGCAAGGGCGACCTGCCCCGCACTTCAATGGCGCCGACCCCCGTGCTGCACCACCTGCTCCCGTGCGGCCACCCAGCTGAGTGGCGGGCAGGGGGGCCAAGTCTTGGGACGGGAGCTGGAAGCAGGGCCGCACAAGGGTGTAGGGCGGGGCTGGAGTGTGCGTGCGTCCCTGGCGTCAGGTGGAGAGGCGCTGGCGCAAGAGAGCACCGCATTCAAAAGGAGAGCGGCGGAGGAAGACAGAGGGGAGAGGAGATGGAGGAGAGTAATGGAGAGAGAGGGGAGAACAGAGGAGTAAGCTCGAAAACGGCGGTGGGCTGAGGAGTGAAGGGTGAAAGAGGAGGGGGACGGGAGACGAGGTGGTCAGAGAAGGCAGGAGGGAGACGGGCAATGGAGCAGAGCATGGGGGCAGAGGACTTGAAAGGAGAAGCAGAGGTAGGAAGCAGCCCAGAGCGGAGACACTAAGGAGCCCCGTCCTGGGCTGCTTCCTATCTCCTCTTCTCCTTTCACGTCCTCTGCCCTCACGCTCTGCTCCACTCCCCGTCTCCCTCCTGCCTTCTCTGACCTCCTCCGTCTCCCGTCCCCCTCCACTCTCCTCTGCTCTCACCCTTCACTCCTCTACGCCTCTTTTCTTCCCTCTTCCTCGGTTACTCTCCTCCCTCCTCTCTTCTGCTCCTCTTTCCAATGCGATGCTTTTGCGCCGGCACCTCTCACCCTGACATCAGGGACAAAAGCACACTCTGGCCATGCCCTAAGTCCAGGTGCAGCCTCGCCCCTACTTCCGGCTCCCGTCTCAGGACTCAGCTCCCCCCGCCTGCCGCTCAGCTGGGTGGACGCATGGGAGCAAGCGGCGCAGACCGTTGTCAGAATGTCGCACTCCCCGTGCAGCATGGGGGTCGGCACCGTTGCAAGTGCAGGGCGGGTCGTCCTCGCCGCTGCGGAATGGCCCCGCCCCGTCACAGAATCAAATATGCTGTTCTGGTCGTCCCATTCTATGGGTGGCACACACCTGCGCAGTGGGGGTCACGCGGTGGGGGTGGCGAGTCCTTTTTCTGTCTGGCGAGTAGGTTTTTCTATAATTTGTCGAGCCTTGTTTATTTATATATATAGATAGATAAATAAAAATTGATATAGTACACAAAATGTAGTGATACCATTACAGGACATTTTGGAAAAAAAACAACAAAAAAGTCTCTAGTCACTGAAAAAATTCATGGTCAGTCCATAGATCTTCAGAGACCCTGACAAGGAACAAACATCAAATTTAAAAACAAACAAACAAACAAAACAAAAAAACCCCACCTTTTAAAATACCGTAATATTTTCACACTAAAAAAAGCATCCCCATCATGCATTATAAATTTAACACTACTGCCCTATAATGTCCTCTGAGTTTTTTAAAATTAAATAGAACTGGGAAGTAAATTAGCACAATTTGAAGTGGCTGTTTCAACCCAAGCTTTTTGATCTCTGCTATGGTTTACTCCTTTTTTTTTTAAACTTATGAAGATTATGGCTTCTTTATAGTTCTAAAAATTCAGGTCTGCCCTAGACTGCAAATATGAGCGGTTCAAAAACAATAAGGAAGAGACTTGTATCTCAGAATAATTGTTTCAGCGTGGCAAACAATAGCCTTTGATAAACTTAAAACACAACAAATAGCATGGTAGCACTTTAAAGACTAACAAAACATGTATATGGTATCATGAACTTTTGTGGACAAAACTCAGGTTTTGTTTTTTAAGTTTATACTCTACAGACAAACTTGGATACCCCTCTAATAGCCAAAAATCTGTGGGACACAATCATACCGGGATATAAAATATATCGGAAGGATAGAGTAGGCCGTGTGGGTGGCGGAATGGCACTGTATGTGAACGAGAACAAAGAATCAAATGAAATAAAAATCTTAAATTAATCAACATGTTCAATAGAATTGCTATGGATAGTACAGGCAGTCCCCGGGTTATGCGGATCCGACTTACGTCGGATCCGTACTTACGAACGGGGCTTTTCTCGCCCCGGAGGACGCACGGCGGTCCCACCGCCCGCATCCTCCAGGGCGAGAAAAGCTGCTCCGCGTCTCCCTGGTCTGCTGGGGGGGGAGGGGGGCACAGCTAGTGCCCCCCCAGCAGACCAGGCTTTTCTTGCGGGCGCCTGTGGTAGAACAGCTGGGGCGCTGCCAGGTTGGTCCCCGCAGTGCCGAGGTGTGGCGCTGCGGGGACCTACCCGGCAGCACCCCAGCTGCTCTGTCCCAGGCGTCCAGATTCAGCTGCTGTTGAAACTGACCAGTGGCTGATTCCAGGAAGCCCAGGGCAGAGAAACTCTGCCTCGGGCTTCCTGTAGTCAGCCGCTGGTCAGTTTCAGCAGCGGCTGAATCTGGACGCCAGTTCCGACTTACGTACAAATTCAACTTAAGAACAAACCTACAGTCCCCATCTTGTACGTAACCCGGGGACTGCCTGTAATTCCATGCTCCAATAATAAGAATTTAGCAGTAGGGATATATTATCGCCCACCTGACCAGGACAGTGATACTGACATTGAAATGCCAAGGTAGATTATAGAGGCCACCAAAATAAAATAATCTATAATAATGGGTGATTTTAATTATCCCCCATATTGACTGGGTACATGCCACCTCAGGAAGAGAAGCAGAGATAAAATTTCTCAATAGCTTAAATGACTGCTTCTTGGAGCAGCTGGTACAGGAACCCACAAGGGGAGAGAAAATTCTTAATTTAGTCCTGAGTGAAGCGCAGGATCAGGTCCAGGAGATAACTATTACAGGACCACTTGGGAATGGTGACCATAATATAAAGACATTTAACAGTCCTGTGGTGGGAAGAACACCTCAGCAGTCCAGCACTCTGGCATTTAATTTCAAAAAGGGGAATTACACAAAAATGAGGAGGTTAGTTAAACAGAAATTAAAAGGCACAGTGACTAGAGCCAAATCTCTTCAAGCTGCATGGAGACTTTTTAAAGATACCATAACAGAGGCCCAACTTAAATGTATACACCAAATTAAAAAACATAGTAAGAGACCTAAAAAAGTCATCGTGGCATAACCACCATGTAAAAGAAGCAGTGAGGGACAAAAAACCATCTTTCAAGAAGTGGAAGTCCAATTCTAGTGAGATAAATAGAAAGGAACATAAACACTGTCAAATCAAGTGTAAAAATAAGAAAAACAAAAAAAGATTTTGAGGAACAGCTAGCCAAAAACTCAAAAAGCAATAGCAAAAGGTTTTTTAAGTACACTAGAAGCAGGAAGCCTGATAAAAAGCCACTGGGTCCCCTAGACGACCGAGATACAAAAGGAGCAATCAAGGACGATAAAGCCATTGCAGAGAAAATAAATGATTTCTTTGCTTCAGTCTTCACAGCTGAGGACGTTAGGGATATTCCCAAATCTGCACCGTCTTTTGTGGGTGATGAATCTGAGGAACTGTCCTGGACTGAAGTGTCATTAGAGGAGGTTTTGGAACAAATAGAAAAACTTAACGTTAAGAAATCATCGGGACTGGATGGCATTCATCCAAGGGTTCTAAAAGAACTCAGATAGGAAATTGCAGAACTGTTATCTGTGGTTAAATCGGCTTTAAATCGGCTTCCGTACCTAATGACTGGAAGATAGCTAACCAATATTTTAAAAGAGCTCTAGAGGCAATCCTGGCAATTACAGACTGGTAAGTCTAACTTCAGTACCAGGCAAAGTGCTTCAGCACCCGTGCTCTAACCCAATGCCTCACCCCTCCCTGAGAGCCAAGCACCCCCAGACCTCTCCACGTGCTCTGGGTCTCACCAGAGCCCCCATGCACTTCTCCCGCCAGGCGCTGGGGTGCGTGCGCAGAGCGGCCAGCCATGAGCAGTCCTGATGTGTGGCTTAGAACTAGCAAAAATGCATTTCTTTGAGCAAAGAACTGTGTGCGGCTCAAGAGCCACGATTTGGCCACCCATGATCTAGGGTATGGACATCTGGGTTATACTTGGACAGTCCTGTTTTTGGCTTCTGTGTCTAAATGCTACTCAGGGTTGCCAGGTGCCTAGTATTCAGCCAGAAAGTGGCCAACAAGGGGACTGGGCAATGTCCAGAGAAATGTACTGACCAGACACCAAAAGTTCAGTTACCACGAGGCCGGGGGAGCCGACTGTTCATTAACCTCCACTGGCCTCTAGACAGACAGGTTACTCCTACCCCCTAGCCAGGCTACTTGTCTGCTCATCCCAGTCTCTGAGCAGAGGGAGCCTGGCTGGAGGTTGAGGAGGGAGGTGGAGATGAGCCAGGGACAGGACGGATAGAAGGAAGGGAGGGGAAGAAGAGTGAGTGACAGGGACTAAACCTTGGACAAAGAGATAAGAGAAGGGGGCTGGCTGGGTTTCTGTGCTCTGGTTACCATCAGTTAGAAACGGGCCAAGCCTAGCTAATGCTAACCTTTATCAGACATTTGATTTCATTTGTACAGAGCGTATAGACCACAGATTTCAATCTGATTTAGCCTTCAAATAACATCTGCAAATATCTGTACTTTACTATATATAATGCATGATTCTCTCGGCCAGTAATCTTACTTTAACTGGGTATCTCTCACTTTTTGGAAGTCATCTGCACTGCTGCAGCTAATAGTTTATGGATAGACAGCTATACATCAGTGGCTCTGCGTTGCCAATTCAAAAGTTTGAGGATCCCCAGCTCCTTCAGTCAGATGATAAATTAAAAGTTGATATTGCCACGGTAACTAACTTTTCTAATGCTCAAAGTTATGGAAAAAAAATTGCAAGTAACTTTGAAAGATCAAAAAAGACTAAAATAACCTCATTTATTACTTTTTTTACATCTCATTATGTTTAAAGCCAAATATATGATTTGGAGCCTCAATTATTGACGATGGCTCAGGTTGGCAACAATACTTGTTTATTATGTGCTAGTATTGTGGGGAGAAAAAACTCTCTCTCACTCAGAGGGGCAACACATTTAGTTTTGCCTAGAGAACTAACTTCAAAATATTCCTTTTGCCTTTGAAGATCTGTACATCTTTTACAATCAGTATTTTTCTAGAGGATGTGGAAGAGGCAAATCATGGCAGATATTCAGGACTGCTTACAACATTTAACCTAAATACAAGCCTTTCAAGTATAATGTTTACCTCTTAATTTATGGGACATTTCACTTTCTGTGGTGGAGCCTGGTCTTTGAAAGTAACCTAAAGGAGTTTCCTCATTAGGAATCAAGCAACTATTCCGAATTCTTACTGCTATTAAAAGGGTGTTTTTGAAAATTTCATTTTATAATATGAATTCTGAAGACTCACCAGAAAGGTATTTAAAAACTCCAAAATGGCAGGTCTTTAACATTAGCTCCCTCAGCTAACATTCTTTTTCAATTTATTCTTTGATTTGCCTATAGTTTGATTTGCCTATAGTTCAATTTATTCTTTGATTTGCCTATACTACTTGATGTCTCCTGGAGATGACTTTGAAATCCCTCCTATATATTTATGCTCTTAAAATCCTAATGCTTCAATAACCTGAAATCATATTGACTTACTTTGACCATTTTATTTTAACCTTTTGTTTTCATTTTTTCAACTAACTGAACTCGTCTGAGAACTAGTTCTTAATTTCAGATCACTAGAAAACCCAGGGGGTTTTACTGCAATTTATTGAAGTCTACCAGTATTGATCTACATATCAGCAAAAATATTTGAGAACAGTACCTATGTCATTTATTTCCTTTATGTATATTCATTTGTCCAAAATATATTATTTACTTCAATAACCAAATTTTATCAGCATGACAGCAAGCTCAAAGTTCCTTACAGCATTCCTGCATCATTTACTCTTCCCCAACACGGTATCATGCAAACAAGCTTGAAACAAACTCGGTCATCTCTTCAAAACTAGGTAATTTATGCGGATTAAGAATTTTGGCATAATTGTAAAATGGCGATGTTAAATAAAGGGCCTTTGATATCTCTAGGTCCTTGCCTCACAAGTGAGCTCCACTTTAAGTTATGAAGCAAGCCTTCAAAGTAAGTCAGTTGATTATAGATGTTTAACCCATTCAGTATCTAATTATACAAAAAAAATGCAACATACTTCACTATGTCAATACCTAAAAGCCTTTTTTTTTTGGCACCTCCTAGATGGTTTGTGACTGCCAATATTTGGGGCAGCCTCTCAACTCACATGAGTTGGCACCTTGATGTTTGTTTCTTTTCCCCCCTTTGTGCTTTGGAACCTCCATTTAAAATGACTTCTCATTGTGTCAGAAAGGCCTGGGAGATGTCCTTAAAAAAATAAAAAAAATAAAACCACAATGGCATAACTAGATAGCCAGAGTGTAAAAGCCTAGGACATGGACAATAAAGTAAATAAAACATACACCAGCAAAGGAATGCCACCTGCCACATCACATTCCTGGACACCATGGTGCAAATAATTGACGGTCACATAAACACCACCCTATACCGAAAACCTACCGACCGCTATGCCTACCTTCATGCCTCCAGCTTCCACCCCGGACATACCACATGATCCATTGTCTACAGCCAGGCACTGAGGTACAGCCGGATTTGCTCCAACCCCTCAGACAGAGACCAACACCTACAAGATCTTCACCAAGCATTCTTGAAACTATGATACTCACACGAGGAAGTAAGGAAACAGATTAACAGAGCCAGCTGTGTACCCAGAAGCCTCCTGCTGCGGGACAAGAAACCAACAGAACCCCACTGGCCATCACCCACAGTCCTCAGCTAAAACCTCTCCCACAGATCATCAGTGATCTACAATCCATCCTGGACAATGATCCCTCACTTTCACAGGCCTTGGGAGGCAGGCCAGTCCTCACCCACAGACAACCTGCCAACCTGAAGCATATTCTCACCAGCAACTATACAGTGCACCATAATAACTCTAACTCAGGAACCAATCCATGCAACAAACCTCGGTGCCAACTCTGCCTACATATCTACATCAGCCACACCATCACTGGTTCATTCACCTGCACATCTACCAATGTAATATATGCCATCATATGCCAACAATGCCCCTCTGCTATATACATCAGCCAAACTGGAAAGCCCCTACGTAAAAGAATAAATGGACACAAATCAGATATTAGGAATGGCAATATACAAAAACCTGTAGGAGAACACTTCAGTCTCCCTAGACACACAATAGCAGATCTAAAGGTAGATATACTGCAGCAAAAAAACTTCAAGACTAGACTTCAAAGAGAAACTCCTGAGCTACAGTTCATTTGCAAGTTTGACACCATCAGCTCAGGATTAAACAAAGACTGTGAATGGCTAGCTAACTACAAAAGCAGCTTCTCCTCTCTTGGTATTCACACCTCCAGATCAGCTGCTAGAAGTGGGCCTCATCCTTCCTGAGTGCATTAACCTTGTTATCTCTAGCCTGCTTCTGGCCTGCATATTTATACCTGCCTCTGGATATTTCCACTACATGCATCTTACGAAGTGGGTCTTTGCCCATGAAAGCTTATGTTCGAATACATCTGTTAGTCTATACGGTGCTATAGGACTCGTCACTTTTGCAGATCTAGACTAATACGGCTACCCCTCTGATACTTGTCCCTCTCCTGAGTAAGCTGAAGGACAAACAGAATGGGCCGATCCCAAGGGGAAAACATGTTCTTCCCCCTAACAAAAATTCACAGCATATTGCACTTTATCGCCATTCAAGGATATAAAAATTCAGCTTTGTAGCACTGGCTCATCTTCATATGCCTGCGGATGTGATTGCTAATCTGAGTTCTAAAGTAACCCCCCCACAAAGGACCATCCTTACCCCATCCTTCCATGACTCACCTTAAACTACTTAAAGATTACGATCACATCTACAATTTAAACCAACAGCTATTGTAGATGCAAGAGTAAGTACACAGATAGTCACCCAGGATAGTGTAATCCTCTCAGGTTTCTCAGGTACACGTACCAAACTGACAATATCCATTGATACACCAGAAGGGAGACAAATGTTTTATAGTACAGATTAAAAGATACAGCAGTAGAACTATCCATCTCTTGATATACTGAGAATATATAAATAACCTAAACCTCCCTAAGGAATTCTTTTCCTCATCCTCCTGCAATTGGATATCCTCCTCCTCCAGAGATCTCTCAATTCATAAACAAGAAAGGGCAGCTGGATTAGATTAACAAACACCAAAAATACTCAATCTATCTTCAACCTCTTTCCTATACATACAAGGGATGCCTCTGCTTTGCCAAAAGAGTAGCAATAACTGAAATATTGCTAATTTAAAATAAAGAATCTTGTTGATTCAAATTATAAATTAGCATCTTTAGCCTATGAACAAAAATAGATGAAAATGCAATGTTATCATAGAACATACAGACAGCCTGGGAACCATCTAATTACTAGCTCCCATACATCAGTCCCATATCCCAAAGTCCTTACATTTTTACTCATTTCTTATTCAGGCAAACATTCTGTGCAATTAGCGGAAATTTACCCATAGTTTGTAGGAACTGATCTTTTAGATTTAGCAGATTTGAATATTTTTATCTTCTAAAAGATCCCATTGAAGTTACTCTGGAATATTACCAGTGAGGTGAAGAGCAACAAAAATCCGTTATCAGCTGTGAAAGTGACTTGATAAAGCTTGGAATAGCAGTTCCCAACTCTGGCTGCCAGGCCATATCTGTTAGGAGAGGTGTGTCCTGCTCTGCCTCTCAGCCAACCTGCAGAGGTGGGGTCTCTTCCTAGACGCGGAAGAACCATTTGCATAATGGATATGCAAATATACAAATAAAATGTTACTGGTCCACCAAAAGTTTGTGACTGGGTTTGCCAGTCCCCGGTATAAAAAAAGTTGGGAGCCACTGAGCTAGAACAATGAGGAGTCTGGTGACACTTTAAAGACCATGGGTATGTCTACACTACCACCCTAGTTCGAACTAGGGTGGTAATGTAGGCAACCGGAATTGCAAATGAAGCCCAGGAAATTCAAATCCCGGGCTTCATTTGCAACTCTGGTTGCCTACATTACCCACCCTAGTTCGAACTAGGGTGGTAGTGTAGACATACCCTAACAGATTATAGTCTGTTATTGTAGAATTTAGAAGTCTTTAAGGGTGCGTCTACACTTCATAGCTATTTTGGGATATTGGAAGTATCCCAAATAAGCAGCCCGTTATTTCCAAATAGATTTCAAAATAAAAGGGACACAATTCTGGTGTCCCTGTAACCTTCATTCCATGAGGGTTAAGGGACATTTTGGAATAGCGCTTTATTTCAAAATTTACATGAATTTAAAAATTTGGTGTCTACACAGCGCCAAATTTCAAAATTACCTCAAAATAAGCTACAAATTGCGTAGCTTATTTCGAGGTAAAAGTGCACTGTTGCCACGGGACTCCTTGTTGGTTTTGCAGATACAGACTAACATGGCTAACCCTCTGAGACTTGTCAAGAAAACTAAGGACAGCTTGAAGTGACATTTTGTTTAGGGAAATGATAAAAATATACTTTCATTAGTATTCATTACAGATTTAATAAAACTCACTGGAGAAAAGCTATAGTAGGTTGTATGTTGTGGAACGTATACTGCCTAAGGGGAAAAAAACAATCTGCAGGAAGTAAAGGAATCTAGACCTTAACCTAAGAGGAAGCTGGTCTAGTATGATCTCAAGAAATGAGACCCCATAATTTGGAATTTCAGATGTGGCTCTGGCTAGCTCACTAAAGCAATCGTGGTGATTTTCAACCCCATATATATGCTCTTAAGAAAAAGGCAGATTTGTGGCTACACACATTCCACAGCAAAAATCATTTTCGCTGACTTCAGTAGGCAATCCATATTTAAGACTACCCATAAGGCAAGGCTCATAAGAACAGGAGACAAAACTTTCTCAGGCATTGGCCAAATCATACTATTATTCATACTGATGGAGGGAAAGGAGATGGACTGGTTATTTCTTTTTTTAAATTGAAAGATGCTTGGACACAATGGCGTTGAGATTATCATAAGTATCTACAGACTTTGAATAAGGAAGCACAAGGTGCAAAAGCCATGTGAATTTTCTTTCTATAAAAGCAGCAGTAATGAGCAATAATAAAACTTAAGAAAAAGATAACCTCAACTGGCAGATTTTTTTTAAAAAAAGCTGGAGGGAAACAAAACATGTTCTGTACCCCTCTTACCAAAAAAAGCAGAAGGACCTCAATAGCCTTTTCCTTCCATGTTTTTAAAAATGATCTTATGATTCCTTATTCAAATTGTGCCAGTTCTAAACTGTTCTATTCTTATAGATTCTTGTAGAGCCCTTATCACTGTAGCATTGAGCACCTTCTGGTGGTGCAGTAAGTGGCATGACAAATATCTATCCTTTTTTATTTGTTCTCTCTCGCCTCCCTTTTATCCTCACGCCTCTATACCATTTTCCCCAGGGGAAAAATTGTGTGAGTAGAGAAATATATTTGCTGTCTGTGTATATACACATGTGGCTATGCATGTATGTGACTTTGCACTTCAAATGGAAGGTGGTGAGGCTCATGGTAGTACTCATGGCTAAGAGACCATGCTTCTCCCACCTAAATACTGCCCAATGATTAAATTCTTACCCATATCACAAAAGAAAAACAAAAACGATGCAATATTCATGGCTGTACACATAGTGTTCTTATCTGGATGCATGCCTTTTAAGAACTCTTGAGAGCTTCAAAAGATACATTGAGGCTAAAGGCTTAACAATTACTAATTTTAGTCACCAGACAAACATTTAGATTGTCACTCTGAAAAAGCAGCTTTCCAGTTCTAAATGAATAATGCTATTGGCTCTGCAAATTGTTAGTTGTTTATAATTATTAATCAAGCAGAAACAATGCCAGTATGGAAAGCTTCCATATGAACAGACTGAAAAGCCTGGGACTGTTTATTTTACACAAGGGGTGGATAAGAGGGAAGATGATAAAGGTAAATTCAATAATAAGTAATATTGATTGAGCACATCTATTCACCATCTAAGGAGCAAAGATACATACTCTGAAACTGAAAATCAGTTTATATAAAACTAATAAAAGGAAATACATTTTATGCAGTGCATAATTAGCTAACTCACTGCCAGAAGACAAACTGAGGCCAACAGTTCAGCAGGATTGGAGAAAGGATTGACTTTCATATAGATCCGCAGTGTCAGACCAGTTCTGAAGCAGTAGCCACTCTATACTATTGCTACTGCTCTATACTACTGGCTACTGCTATAGTGAACTAGCTACACTCAACCGGTCAAATAGCCACCTGTGGCTAGTGCGTTGGACACCATGGATATAGATAATAAGCACATCCAAAGTTATAAAAAGCAAGGCCATTATTCCTGAAAATAATCAGCGTAGCGTCATTGCGCAAGAGGGTTTTTCTTGCACAAAAAGGGGCAGTGTAGACAGCGCCGCCTGGCGCAAGGGTCTCGTCTGCAAAAATGGCAGCTCATTAGCTATGCAAATGAGGCTCAGCAATATTCCACGCTTAGCCTCATTTGCATATTTCTCATGCAAGAAGCCATGAGTGTAGACATAGCCCTACTGTTAGTGAACATAAGAACAGCTGTACTGGGTCAGACCAAAGGTCCATCTAGCCCAGTATTCTGTCTACTATCAGTGGCCAATACCAGATGCCCCAGAGCGAGGGAACACAACAGGTACTGCACCCGTGCAAACCCAAGTCTGTCGATCCAAGCTATAAGGCTTATTCCAAAATGCTGTGTAGACATACCTGTGATTTTAGCCATGGAGACCCCCATCTCATCTCTGACACCAGGTGATAGCTGTTTCAAATAAAGGACTTGTGATAAATTTATTTTGAAAGAGGAATACACGTGTTGTATACTCTCTGATTTGCTCAGTAGGAATAATAGAATTTAGCAGTCAATCTGTAAAAATAGTGGCATAGCAGGAGGCATTTAAGACGGTCTCTGTAATAAATAAAAAGTGTCTAATGGAAATTTGTTGCTGATCCACAGCTTGGAATATTCCATTTGTGCTCATTTAGATTTCCAATGAAGGTGACAAGTTTGGAAAGAATCAATCACGGACAATAGAAAGAAGCAATGAGGAATGATAAATAGATACAGTGCCTGGACTTAAAGCAGTTAATGGTTGAAAATGTTTTTCAGCTGTTAGTCCTGCTGATTTCTAATCACAGCATCTTTTAGGCTACTCAATATCCTTTAAGCAAATTATAGTCTGATATTCTCGTACTCTGTATTTGATGCACAGAAGACCTTAGTATTGTTAGGAAGGCAGAGCTTTAGTTTTCTGTTTTCAACTAAGTTATATCTTTGGGCATTAGCCAAGGAATCTATTCCCCATCTTGACTCAGACATTTTCTCCTTGGCAAAAATATAACGTAGCTGTACTTTTAATATACAAGACAAATGTCTTTCCATTTTTAGTTGCTGAGACACAAATTAACCAGAAAAAATTAAAAGCCAGACAACTGTCTACATAGTTGGCTAACATTCAACAAAAGAAAAGGAACTGAAGTGTTCTTTGGTTAGAGCTTTAACATTTGTGATCCCTTTAATAAGAGAAGACAAAGGCAAAGAAGTTTCAGGCCTTGTCAAGACATACAAAATGTATATATTTAAAGTTAATAGGTAATGTTTTCATCCTTTCTAACCCTTTCTGCAAGAAAAATGTTCATAAAGATCACAATATTTAAGAATGTTATAAAAGTTTGTCATTTCTCTTTGTTTTGATGCATTTAACTGTATACTTCTCCACAGGGTTTTAGGATACATGTGTAGATTCCCCAATTATTGTTTAATGTAGTATTCTCCATAAACCTTAATTTTTAAAAACACAATTTAGCACTGTTAAACAGGTTTACTATAGGGAAATTGCTTTAGAGAAACTGAAACTGATAATGCCTCCATTTTGATGCTTACATAACACCTGTAGCAGAGCAGGAAACCAAAGACAGAGCCAGCATTCACTACACCTGTGGTCAGCAACCTTTTGCTCACAAAGCCAAATATGGCTCATTAGGGAGCCACATACAGCTCTTCTGGGGCCCTTGCTCAGCTCCCCCTCGCTCCGCCCCCAGCAAGGAGCCAGCGTAGGCCTCCTGCGAGGGGAGAAAGCCCCAAGCCTCCCCACCAGATCCAGCATGCAGGGAACAAGTATGCTTCTCTTTGTTTCCCATATGCTGTGGGAAGAAACAGCCGAAATGGCTCCATGCGCACTGCGTTTCCTTCCCTGGGAAATATTTCCCTGGAGGCTTCCTTCCGGGGAATGAGAGCAGCCAGGTGATGTGCTACATGGTGCCTGCCATGTGGCATGAAAAGAAGTGCCGTGCCACCCCACCCCCTCACTCAGCCCCCTGGCCAGACACCCTTTACCCCGACACCGCATGTCTCCTGGCCAGACTGTCTGCTCCCAGCCTGCTCCTGCACCTTTCCTACCACCCAGACCTCACATTCTCACCCTCCTCCTACACGCTACCTCCTGCCCAGATCCTGCATTCCCCTCCCTATCTCATTCACTGGCAGCCCTGTCCTGCACACTTAACCCCTCATGTTTGGCCCTATCCCAGAGCCGGGGGAGGGGGGGGGGGGCCGCACAAAATCCACTAACCCTGGACCCCCAGAAGAGTAAATCTGGCCTAAGGCCTTGAACCTTAGTCCTCCGTGTGCCTCCCCCTGACAATGGGGGCTGGAGCACCAGGGAAGTGAGGTGTTTCAGTTGGGGGGAGGGGGGGGGCAGGTCACATTGGTAAGGGTTGGGGATATTTTGTGGGGGGTTTTTTTGCTTCTCGCTTGTGTGGTCCCTAACTGATTTTTCTGTGGGTCAGTAGCCCCTGACCCAAAAAAGGTTCCCCACTCCTGCCATAAACAAAGACAATGCTGAAACCTTTTGTGTTTGACATAATATTTTACTTTACAGGCAGTCCCCGGGTTACGTACAAGATAGGGGCTGTAGGTTTGTTCTTAAGTTGAATCTGTATGTAAGTCGGAACTGGCGTCCAGATTAAGCCGCTGCTGAAACTGACCCCCAGTTCTGACTTACATACAGAATCAACTTAAGAACCCCAGGCGTCCCCAAGTCAGCTGCTGCTGAAACTGATCAGCAGCTGATCCCAGGAAGCCCGGGGCAGAGCAACTCTGCCTCGGGCTTCCTGTAGTCAGCGCTGGTCAGTTTCAGCAGAAGCTGACTTGGGGACGCCTGGGGCAGAGCAGCTGGGGTTCTGCTGGGTTGCTCCAGTAGCGCCACTCCTCGGTGCTACTGGACCAACCAAGCAGCACCCCATCTGCTCTGCCCAAGGTGTCCTGATTCAGCCGCTGCTGAAACTGACCAGCAGCGGCTGAATCAGGACCTGGGGCAGAGCAGCTGGGGTGCTGCCGGGTTGGTCCAGTAGTGCCCAGAGCGGCGCTGCAGGACCAATCGGCAGCGCCCCAGCTGCTCTGCCCCAGGGTCCAAAACAAAAGCCTGGTCTGCTGGGGGGGGGCACACTAGCTGCACCCCCCCCCCAGCAGACCAGGGACACGGGGAGCAGAGCCGCAGCGGCAGCGGGGTGCTGAGCCTCTGAGGCTTTGCTCTGGCAAAGTCTCAGAGGCGCGGGACCCCGCAACGGCTGCGGCTTCAGTCCCGGTGCCTTTGGTCTGCTAGGGACCGTCCCCAGCAGACCACAGGCACCGGGACTGAAGCGGCAGCAGCGGCGGTTCCCGGCGCTTCTGAGGCTTTGCTCTGGCAAAGCCTCAGAAGCGCAGGAACCCGCCCGGTGCCCCTGGTCTGCTGGAGACGGTCTCCAGCAGACCAGGGGCACCGGAGCAGGTTACGAACGGGGCTCTCTCGCCCCGGAGCTCGCAGGTAGCAATCCGCCACCTCGACCTCCGGGGTGAGAAAGCCCCGTTTGTAAGCGCGGATCTGACGTAAGTCGGATCCGCGTAAGTCGTGGACTGCCTGTATATAAAATGAAGCCTGGACAACAAGCCCCCAATTTGGCCCAGCCCCCATCTGACCACAGCACCATAACACTCCTGCATCTCCCCCCCCACCAACCCTGAGCCCATCATACACCTGAGCCCCTTGCTGAGCTCCTCAGACCCCCACATACTCAAACTAATGAACCCTACATCCCCAGACTCCTGCACCCATGCCTCCTCAGTCCCCAGCCATAACACTCCTGCATCCCCCCATACCCTAATCTTGTGCTGACTCCATCATACACCCAGTTCCCCTGCCCTGAGCGACTTGTACACCCCAACCCAGACTCCTGTACCCCCACATCACCAGCCCCCGCTATAAGATTGACAGAAGATAGCTTGAATGCGTACATGAAGCTGGATTATCAGGTTCTGATGTAAACTTCAAAGAAACGTGCAAAAAGATGCAGCAGCAGAATTTCCATTAAGTAAAGTCTGTGAATTCAATATTTCATTTGTGTTATTATTAACCATGTCAATTATCAATAATATTTATATTTTCAGTTACGCAAAGGGGCATTGCTATATGGCTCTGTTGACCATATGTTCTGAATTTTGATGTTTTGGCTCTTTGCTTTGAAAAAGTTGCCAACCCCTATACTATGCAATCCTACAGTTAACTCTGCCTACAGGCATTATTTTTAAAAAGGCTATGTTCTTGGATAAGCAGGAAAAAACATGATTCATTCAGGAATGTCAGTTCCAAGTTTCAGGCATGCACATCTGTCACCATGGAAGAATCATATTGCAGATAATGGACTGGGACTTCATGAATGAATCAAGAAAGAAGACTGCTATTTAGAATGAATATTCCTTCTGTTTATCTATAGATATCTTGGCAATGATGGAAGGGGTGTGTACAAAGAAAGTGTATTACAAATTAAAAGTATTTTGATAGATATGGGACTGTTTTTTATATTCTCTGTTGTATTTTAAAGACTGTCAGAACAAAGGGTGACATTATCAAATTCCTGGTATTGGTGGGTTTAATCAGACCTTCTCAATATTTTAAGCAGTAGGAAACAGCATTTCATCTTCAGTCTTCCAGATCTTCAGATTGTCTGCTCAATCTCAGATACTCCACAGGAAAAGGCTTTTGTGGCTGAATTGGCAGTGACTGACCAAGAGGCATATGGCAGCCTAAGAGGGAGGCTGAACTGTCCTAGAGTGGTCAAGCAGCATGACTCTTGTGCTCTCCTCACTTGCACAGCTCCTAATTTAGCAGTAGGCAAAAATTTTTGACCGGGGGCTACTTCAAAAATTTCTGAAGAGGCCCCGGGACAGCCTGGAAGTAAGGTGCAGGGGCAGGACACTTACATGCCTCCTCACTCACAGACTGATTGGTCTGTGGGTGGGGGAGTGCATGAAGTCTTTGCCTCCGCCCTCACCCCAGAGAGAACCACCAGTTTTTCTGAACAGCTAGCGATTCCTTCCAGGCACCCCTGCCCTGGCGGTGAGAGGAGACTTCGCATGCAACCTTCCCTTCTCCCCTCCCACCCCCCGCCGGTCCATCAGCAGCGGGTGGTTCACTAAGTGCCCAGCCTCTTGCAGGGCGGGAGGAGACTTTGTGCACCCCCCCTGCCCCCCAGGAAAATCAGGGTCTGGGGGTGGGGAGAAGGAAAAGTCTCTCACTCCCTGCCCTCCAGCGTGTGGTGCTTGGAGTCAACTGCCAGGGTTGACTCGATGGACCACATGCTCCCCCGGCCCTAGGATCTGATTGGCCTGGGGGTGGGGAGCATCAGAAACTCTGTGGGCCAGATAACCCACTTGGTGGGCGAGATCAGGCCTGCGGAGGCCCTTTTGCCCACCTCTGTCTTAATTCATTCAGCAATAAAGCTCTGTTCCTGCCTCCATCTCTTACTACTTTTTCCTCTCACCTCCCCTCATGCCAACCCTGAAGTCAGTGCAGGCTTTTCACATAAATGAATGTGCATGGTTGGGTAGGTGGTGAGAGAAGGATAAGATGTTTCTGGATAACTTAGGTCTACTGCACCTCATAGTTCATAGCCTTTGCCTATATTTAAATTGTAACCCTAGACCTAGAGTCAGAAGTTGAGGAAAATATCGGGCATACTATTAAAAGTGTAATGACACCTAATAAAAAGCAAAATCAACTTAACACAAAACTGGCCTATAAGGAGACAAACAAAAGTTATACAAACAAAGCAACTTTCTAAATGATCATTTTAAGAATGTACATATGGCCATACTGGATCAGACCAAAGATCCATCTAGATCAGAAATCTGTCTTCCAACAATGGCCAATGCCAGGTGACCCCCAAGGGAATGAACAGACCAGGTAATGATCCCTCTCCTGTCACCCATTTCCAGACAAACAGAGTCTAGGGATACCTTCCTTATTCATCCTGGCTAATTGCCATTGATGAACCTACCCTCAATGAATTTACCTAGCTCTTTTCTGAACCTTATTGAAGTCCTGGCCTTCACAACATCCTGTGGCAAGGAGTTCCACAGGCTGACTGTGCATTGCATGAAGTAGTATTTCTTTTTGTTTTAAACCCGCAACCAATTAATTTTCTTTGGTGACCCCTAGTTCTTATGTAACGGGAACAAATAAATAACTCCTTCTTATTCACTTTCTCCACACCAGTCATGATTGTATAGAACTCTATCATATCCCCCTCCCAGCAGTCTCCTCTATACTAAGCAGAAAAGTCACAGCCTTTTTAGCCTCTCTTCATATGGCAGCCAAACCCCTAATCATTTTTGTTGCCCTTTTCTGTTTTTTCCCCCCAGTTCTAAGGTATCTTTTTTGAGATGAAGCAACCACATTTGCATGCAGTATTCAAAATGTGGATATACCATAGACTTATACAGAGAAAATAAGATACTCTGTCTTATTGTCTCTCTTTTTAAATGATTCCTAACATTCTGTTTGCTTTTTTAGTAGACTTTGTATTGTCTTTTGCCACTGGTTCTGACTAGTACAGTTGATAGAAACATGATGTAATTGTTTGCGTCTCACATTGACTAATGTTTAGCCATTAAAACGGTAACAATTTTCTTGGTTTTTTTTAAGTCTTCAGGATAGGAACATTAACTGAATATTCCTGCATTGAAATGTGTCATCTCTTATGGCAGGAATCTTTAAGACATGGATCATTGACGAGAGCATCCAGGTGTTTAGTCAATATGCTGTATTACAGGAATCAGTACATTCTTCTGATGAAGGTTGTACCAGCTCTGCATGTAAACAAGCTTTTTCCATTGAATTTTCATCAAAGTCTCCACTTCCTTGAAATTACTCAGAATCTGAACAAAAATATAACTTTTTATAATGTTTTCAAGCTGTGCCTAACGAAATCCATGAATACATGATCACTGTGCACACAGCTACTCCATTCGGGGTGACTATCAGAAGTCAGGGTGACTTGTTTCAGAAGTCACTGGTGGTCCATGCCCAAGACTAACTGGCTTATTGTAACACAAGCTATTTTTACTCCATTAGTCAAGTGAAGTTCTGTAGGAAAAAATATTTTCTTTTCAGTTAGCTATTAAAAATGAGGTGGTTATGGAAAAGTTGGCATCTAGCAGAGTCTATGCACATCTACTACTACTTCAGAACCAAAACAATGGAAAGTGTTACAAATCAGAAAGGCATCTCTAATATATTAGGAAAACATTAATGCAACACGTGTGCAAGAGAAGAAAACTGAAAAAACATCTAGTGCCCGATAGAGATTACACTGTTAAGAAGCCAAAAAAAAATGTGAAAACCTCTCCTCTATGGCTGTTCTACAACATACACTAAAGTTTGACTGGCTGGGTAGCATGTGCACAAACCAATTTTTTATAAAGAGGCGGAAACTGAACCCTGTAATCTTGTTATCACCCTGTCAGTGAGTTAATGGTCATTGCCATGAACAGATTCTTATGTTATCAAGGAAGTCAGGGCATCACTGGTGCTTTTCGCAGGATAATAATGAGGTTTTACACTGCAATTAAATCAGAACAAATTTGCAGTTCTACTATAGACTCAGCTGCCACCTTTTACTCATTCATAGGAAAATACCACATTTTCCTATGAAAATAAACCCTCTAGTTAGGACCATCCTTTGTACATTCAAAATAGAATGTTTTCCCCTCCTTTTCCCCTCAAAATAGAGAACAAAGGTTTTTGAGTAGGAAACAATACAGGACAATGCTGCTAGCAAAAAACCCCCTTCTTAAGCACACATTACACTACCAGCCACAGCTTTGCGGGCTAGCTCAACCGAGTGCTTAACATGTGTTTTCACTCAAGATTACCAAAATTCCAGTCAAGGCCACTTTACTTTATCTGCACTTGAAATATTCTAACAACCATGTTCGTGTCAGCAGTAAAGCCATAAATATTTTTCAAAACAAAAATCTCCCACAGGACTTCATGTCCACTATCAGCAAAACAAGTTTTGGAATACTTGGCTTCTGAAACCCCATAGAGAATTTTAAATTTCCAGAAATATTTCCTCTCTCAAAGTACTGAAAACAAAACTTTATTCAACTATTCCATGAACTAAGGGCTGTACTTACAGTGTTTCAATTCTTGAGAAATGTTAAAAATAAAATCAAAAGCTATAAGAAGGTAACTTCACACTTTTATAGAATTTAAGGCCAGAAAGGACCATTTGATCTAGTCTGACATCTTGTGTGACAGGCCATTCATTTATACCCATATAGTTCCTATATTAAATCCAAAGATTTTTAGCTACATCAAAATATTCCAGGTCTTAGGAAAATAAACTGTGAATGACAGGAAGAAAGTGGAGACGAAGATCCCTGCAATGACTTGGAATTGACTAGGCGAAATTATACACAAATCCCAGCAGGCAAACCATACCCCATGCTGCAGAGGAAGTTGAAAAACTTGCAAGGTCACAGCCAATCTGACCTGCAGGAAATTCCTTTCCAGCCCCAAATCTGGTGAACAGCATAACCAAGTGTGAGAGCAAAACACATTAATTACCCAGTTACGTGAGAAAGAGGATTCTCTATTCCACTTTAGAGCCAGTCCTCCACTGCCCCCCTCTCCCGAATCTGATATCCTGTCTCTTGCTGTGTCCAATCTCTAGTGTTTCAGAGGATGACAATAAAAATAAAACAGCTGCATCAGCCAATTATGCATCAGGAAAAAAGCTTCCTGTCCCATACAGATGATAGGCTGAAGCCCTGACACATGATATTTCATTATAATCGTTACATTAACATAGAGCTGCAAAAGTTCTGAGCACACTGAGGCCAATGCAGACGATCCCAGGTTGCTTTTAATTTTGGCACTACTCAAAGATAAAACCAAAGCTTAGTGTGTAACACGCATGCAAACACAGTTCAGATTCTGCAGCTCAGTATTGATCTGTCCCCAGAAAGGAAGATAGGATCCTTCAAGGATTCCTTCCTCTTTCCCTCACTTGTCAATCAATGTATTAGCCTGGATGACAACCTGCATAGCTGTATGAGGAGCTGAGGCTCAGGTCAAATTTTGTGTCACTCCAACACAAGGTTTGCCTAACACTCACTCAAGGAGATGAGGGGGAAATGTAGTGGAGAAACATGAGCAAGGAATGCGACTAATCTTGTAAAACTCGTGGAAGCTCATGTTTGCCATTTTGTTTTATTGCTGTTCTTCCCAAATTATGAGTCTAACATGCATGTGTAATGTACACAAATAGATATGGGGGATTGTAAAATAGACCGAGAGCACTGGAAGATAAACTGAAGTGATCTATTTCTCCATGGAACAGGTAACAAAGGGCAATTGCTGCACACGCATCCTCATTCTGGCGAGGCTATTATGGGCGAGACAAGGCTGATAATTTCCTGACACAGAACAATCCTCGGCCTCCGAAACAGCCTGCAGTAGTTGCCATCTATGCTAAGTATTCCTTTCCTAAAAATAGACACCCAGAACAGAATGGAGACTAATAATTCACACACTGTGGGCTATCATACATCCATATACATGAACATCTGTGTCGCATCTAACCTCGGCCAAACGGAAGCCTATGATCAATGAAGAAAGGCTCTCTACTGCAGTGTCATTCTCCAGAGCTTTCCCACTTTACAAAACCACATTTAATTGGGATGAAATAAGGTATTGCCAGCCAGCAAGATGACACATTAACATCCCATATGGTAATTGCCTGCATTTAAAAATAGGAATTGAAGCCAAGATTCTCAAGTGTGATTAATGATATTTGGGCACCCAACATGAAACACTTTGAAGAAAGTGCTGATCTCAGCCTCTGAAAACCATGCTCTTTTACACAGACTGTAAAGCTACACATCCAAAATTGGAGGTACCCAAAATTACCACTCACTTTGAAAATCTTCACTTGAGACTTTAAGAACAGTGCACTGGAAAATGAGTTAATCCATAATCATCTATATCTAAAACCCACAGTCCCTACTTCAGTTGGCTTCTAAATTTTTAACATTAGTCAGCCAGCCAGAGCAGGGCAAAACCAAATTTTAAAAATCCAATGTTCTAGCATATGTATAAGGATGTGGGCTTAGACCCATAGTTGCAGCATTATTTTTCTAACTTGGTTCCTCCTATTGTATATCAGGAGATGAAAGAAGGGTTACAACAATATTTAGTCCAATGCTGTTCAGCTGAGAGTTGCATGGACAGATTGGAATAATCTTTTCTAATTTCAGTTTGAACTTACAGTGGTAGCTCAGGCTCCAGGCACAACGGACTGATAGTGGGGAAAAGAAAGATGGCTGTGAAAGTAGAGATCTGTACTGCAGCTTTGGAGGCCTGGTGAGATCCTCCTCTTAATACTTTTCCCAGCAATTCCTAGGGGGCAAAGACTAGGAAAAGACCAACAGATTCATGTTGCAGAGTCATATGAGTTTCCTCCAGGAGTAATTTAGATTGGCTAGATCTCCTTTCCGAGTTCTTTGCTAGAATGATGGCAATTGTAATAAGATTTTGGGGCACAGGAGAAGCTCCCTCAATGGAACCTACTGAAGATTTTCAATTAATTTTATTTGAGAATTACATAGCTAATGCCACAGCAACCTGACAACAGCTTGCCACTCTGCAAGCTAGAACCATCTTTCAAAATGGAGAGTGACTCTTTTTCCTTTGCCGCCACAGCCATATCATTATAGAAAATAATAGACACGCTGCACGGCTCTTTATTGGCATGTCAGTTGTGGTTGACATCCAACTGGGAACAGTATAAACACAGTCACACCAGGCACTTCCTCATTTGCCATTTAACATGGCTCTGAACCACAAACTGTGGATTGGGATGTATAGAAGATGGGACACAGGCACTACACATGCTAAGGACACCCCCATGCTAAGAATATCTGCAGCAAATGGATTACAAGTCCCTTTCTCTTCTAGAGCTGACAAAGGTAGTACAGTACAGGTTGAACCTCTCTAGTCCAGCACCCTCAGGACAGGATTGGTGCCAGACCACAGAATTTGCCAGACTATGGGAGGTTAATATTGTCTAGCAACATTACCAATACTTCCACTGCTTACTGGGAACTTAGAAGACAGTTGGGATAAATTAGTGCTAAATAACAGCACAAAACACTGCAAGCCAGGAGTGATGGCTGTAAAACTTTATGAGACTGTAGAAAATTTGGCCACACCCATAATAAGTGGATATTTAGCTAATTAAAATTATGCCGGACCAGGGATGTTGCTGGACCAGGGATGTTCAACCTATAGGACAAGGGAGAAATCCATCCCAAAATACTGACTGTAGGTCCTTGAACTTTTTGAAATAAGATGTCTAGCCCTCCAATAAATATGCTTGGACAACAATGAATCAAAAAGAATAGGCTCCTAGACTACAATACACACAAATTCACTATCCTGCAGAAGCAAAAGCCAATTTTACAAATCGCAGCAAATCCCCTCTGCATGTACATTGGACATATTCAGAATTAAACAGCAGGACTTTTTAGTTTTTGCTAATAATGATGCAAATGAAGTAGAATTGGCAGACTCATTTCTACAGAGAGTTTCCATCTAGAAAATGTTTTGTTTGCCTGTTGAATTTTTCCTCTGCCATTATCTGCTCTCTAACTATTGCCCTTTGGAACCTATATTGTCTTCTAATTTACAAAAACAGAATTTGGCAAGAGGGTGCTACATACAAGGAACAAAAATGCAAGGCAGGTAAGATCTTAAACTCCTTAGAACTACTAAACATTCTGAAAGTGGATAGATTTGTGTATGGGCTAGACAAGTCTTACCTACATAAGAGAGCTCAAAAGAATAATAAATTCACTTGTCATCCTTTTTTTCTTGTTAACGGAATCTTCGTAAGATTGGCTTCCCTCCCATTAATAATCCCGCCTCAATTCCCAGATATGATATTTTATCAGTGACCTTTTGGATTTTAATGCATCTTTAATGCCTATCACGACAGGAATAAAAGTCTGCAGGCTATCTTATGCCAACAATAGCCTTGTGTATCAACTGTATGGCTTTAAACAGGTAAAAGTATTTTGTTCATTACAGATTCTGTTTAATACACCTGTAAAACAGCCTTGCAAAATTAGGTAGCTTTAGAATAAATCCCAGATCAGTTTGTTTTCCAAAGTCTGAAGTTTATTTATTATTTTGTAAAAAACTGTTTAATCAGTTAACCAGTTAGCTGCTTACATGGGCACAGGCTGGAGTGACCTCCCTCACCCACTGCCAGTAGAGGCTGGTCCAAGTAGGCTGGCCTGTTGCCGTCCACAGCATGCTGCTACAACCAGGCTAGGCTACCACAGGCAGGGACCCTCCTGGAGCAGCCCTTTGGTTAACAGTTCAAATCCCTAATTTGGATACCTTACTGCAAATATACACTGTGTTTCCCACTCCTTCATTAAGCATGCATCAGGGTAATTGAGCTAATTACATTGTAACATTATTATAATGATGTATGGGAACAAAAACTAATTTTTAAAATAGTATCTATATTTGCTCATGTGGAGACTTGAGATAGACATCACCAATAAGTCAGAGTCTTCTCTGAAGAGTTTATTGTCCAAGATCCGAAATTCTGCAACTGTATGTAGGTAGACTTCTGTGCCCAGGTAGTTGTGCCTGATTCACCTCCTCCACCACCTTTGTGCCAATGGCACGTGCACATCTGTGCAGATCCAAATGAAGGGTCAAGGCCAGAGTTAAAATAAAAATGGAAGTCAACACCATAGGGAGTTTTTGGTGTGGGAAATGGACAAGCATATCAATTGAAGCCAATCGGCAGTCAGTCAGTCACTTTAAAAAGCAGCAACATGTCTTGAGGCTTATGTAATACAAGTGTTGGATTTTCAAGTCAATCATTCAAGGAGATTCTTAAATAAGTGGGTTTGGGGAAGAGATTTAGAGGGGAAGACTGATGGGTTCCAAGACTATGAAACAAGGCACTGATATAAATATTAAAAATGGACACATGGGAGGAATTCATAAGCAGTGTTAGCCGAGTAGATAGAATGTGGGAGCAAAATACCATTGACAGTAGCAGCTAGGGCAGGCATGTCCAAAGTCCGGCCTGCGGGCCAATTGCAGCCCGTGTTCCGGTTTAATACGGCCCCACATGTAATTTGGCAATATCTATCTTTTATGGCCCCCAACGAATCCATATGTATTCAGATGTATACATTGTAAAATCTCAGTTAATGTCAATTGGTCTAAATCAGTTATAAATATATTTGGACACAACATGTATACTTGGTGTTATGTTCCTGTTCATATTTTTTTAACTTAAAAGTTGACAGACAACCTTTATTACCAATAAAATGTAATGTACTTTACAATGTTCCTGACATATATTTCAGCTTCCTGGATTTTTTTTTCCATCTGGCCTTCAGATATGAAAGGCAGAGTGATTTAACACCTGTTTAAATGTGTCATCCATGTGATGAAATGAAAAGTATGCCGTTTGCAATAAACTTTGCATAAAATAGTTAATTTGCATTTAATTTTAATGGTTCAAAGAATGTCAGGCAAAATGGTCGGCCCTCACGCATGTTCACTTCATCAAATCTGGCCCTCTTTGAAAAAAGTTTGGACACCCCTGAGCTAGGGTTTTTAATACTGGCCCAGTTCTACTGTTTATTGATTTTTATGATCCTTTTCATTTAGACAGTTTTGTTTCATTTGTTCATACTTGCAGAAGAAATCAGTTGTGACTCTTGAAGCATTCCACAGAACTTTCTCCCTGTTGGTGGGCAACCTCTAGTGCAGAGCACTCTAGATATATGGATTCTTTAACTATGTCAAATTTTGCTTCTGATGATTGTTGTCACCTGGCTGAAATACTTCTCAGGCTCAAAATGAAATCATTTCCCACTGTGACACATCTTTCAATACCTAAGCCACCAGTGAGCTGTTTTTCCTCAATTCAGTCAAGCTGCTGTGAATTATCCTGTAGGCAGTCATAGGAGCTGCATGAGATAAGGTACCTTGCCATTACCAAGCATAACAGCTTGCTCTCAATGTATTCAGTATTATTTTGCACAAAAGCATGAAAATACTGATTTTTAAACTAGAAACGATATTCTCCTTTCCAGATGTGCAGCTAGGACTCTTGCCTATATAGAGCCTTGTAGCAAACATACAGGTTGAGCGTTTCTAGGATAGCAGTCTCTGGTCCGGCAACATCCATAGTCCAGCATGAATTTAGTTAGCCGGATAGCCACTTATGGGTTTGGCCAAGTTTCTCATGGTCCCATAACGTGTTTACAGCCAACAGTCCTAGCTCTCAATATTCTGTGCTACTATTTAGCAGCCTTTTAAGAGCCTAGTAAGCACCAGAAGTGTTGGTAATGCTGTTAAAAAATACTGACCTCCCTTGGTTTGGTAAATTCTCTGGTTCACTACCAGTCAAGTCCCGAGAGTGCTGGACTCAAGAGATTCAACCAGTAGTAAGCAGATAATGCCAAGTGAAGTCAATCAAAAGACTGCCACTGACTTTAATTGGCTTTGAAGCAGGCATTAGTAAACAAGACAGATAAAACACATACATTAATGTAGGTTAATGCTCTTGCTTCTTCATTAGTCAATATTTGAGGCCTTGCTAGATTGTAAATAAACGTGATTACCCCCAAAGAAATACCTTGCTCCTGTAATCAACTTCCCCAAATGGAAACAACGTACACAAAGCTCTGTTTCTCTTAACACAGCAGAAACTGACAAAAGGAGGCATTTTCTGTGTTCAGAAATCCAAGTTGGCCTTTTCAGTGAGTACTCTACCCAAAAATATTTCATGCATGTGTGTGTCCCCTCTTCACCCAGAGCCATGGACCACTTCTCACTTTCCTCATTCCTTTCACGCACTGTTGCAAAGGAATCAATGTCCTAGACAGTTTGCTATTAGTTGCCAGGGAAACCTCTCAGGTTCCATGGCTTAGCTTTTACTCAGGTCTTAGTATGCCGAACTATACCTTGAGCAGCAGGTTCTATTTTTTTTTCCAGCTATCACTGAACAAAAGGACATTTAGTTTCTCCTTCCTATAGCCTAAAGAAAGGGCGATTAGTACACGGATTGATTTTGACCAGGTCTGAACTACAATTAACATCTTCCAGCATATCATCTCTGTCTGTAAATTACTTCATGTGCTTGTAGAACTCTGACATACCGTTGTACTGATGTCACACCCAGACACTGAACTTTTTAAAGAAAAATATCTAGTACATCCATGTGAGACAATTTATCAAAAATTAACATGCTAGCCACTGGGAAAGGAAAATATGTTCAAGAATCCAAGTCTGAGAATGCTTAAAATATCAAAGGAAGAAAATGCAATAAGCTGGAAACTAACAGAGGTTGCTTCTATGGTCTGATTGTATTATGTATATAGCCTGTACATTAAAAAAGGGAGAGAGGCAAAGGGAACCATGTCTCTCCCTTTGAAATATACAAGCGCTGCAGGTGGCTCTTGTACATTTCAAAGGGAGAGGAGCAGTGGGATAGTGAGCAACCCCTTTGTTGACTAATCAATTAGCGGATTAATTGAAATTCAACATCCTTACAGAAAACCAGACTGTATGACCTAAGAACTAAAATATATATGGAGGTCTTGCACTTTATGTTGTAATTTACACAAATGCAATGTGGCTATAATATGACATTTTATATGCACTTTACACGGGTGAAAATAACTGCACAACACTTAAAGCATTGGAAAAAAAATCAACCCTCTAAACGAATTTCTTTCTTCTTTGAGCATTTTCTACTGCGAAGAACGAGAACGGTTAATATTCACATTTATTATCCTATAGATTCTTTATAGTAATGAGCCAGATAGTCTGACTATTCAGACTACTGACTAGGGATTTTTATTGCTTAACATTTTATTACAAAGCACAGGAATGCTCATCTCTCCTCACAAGGAAAAGGCCTCAGTTGAGCTCAGTTGAGGCTTCTGAAAAAAATATCAGAATAACCTCTTCAGTCTAAAAATTATGTGAAACATGCATGCTAATTCAGGTAATGGTCTAATTTTTTTAAAAAGTGAGTGATTGCAATGGCTAACCTTCAATCTGACGTAATGTTTTCTATGCGTAAAGTCTACTTCTGTAATCAGAGGAAACAGGAAGTGATCACGCAATGAAATTAATAGGCAGTGGGTTTAAAAACAAACAGGGAGGTACTTCTTCACATACCACATAGTCAACCTGTGCAACTCGTTGCTAGGGGATGTTATGAAGGTTAAAACTAACTGGATTTTTAAAAAATAATTATATAAGTTTGTGGAGGATAGGTCTACCAATGGCTATTAGCCAAGATCAGGAATGCAACCCTCCAAACCAGGTGTCCCCAAGCCTCTGACTGCCTGGTATTGGTACTGGACAATCAGGAATGGATCACTTGATGATTATCTGTTCTGTTCATTCCTTTTGAAGCACCTGGCATTGGCCACTGTTGGAAGACAGGATACCAGAATACATGGACCACTTATCTGACCCAGTATGACCATTCTTATATTCTTCGCAGATGTGTCAACACATCTGGAAAAGAGCATCTCATTTTGTTCTAGACTACTATTCCCAGAGAGACAAGATAAAAATTAAGGGTCCACAAAAATCATAAAGTGTGGAGCCATAAGTGAGCTAGAACACAGTACTACTAAGAAAACAGGAAGATCTGTCACTTTGGACCAATATAAAATTAGCACAGGAAGTGAGAAGAATCTCTTACCGGACACAATACTAGAAAGAAACTTTTAGCTTCAGAGGATGTAATTACCCTAGCTAGAACTCAACTACGACCTGAAGGTCAATACTCCCCACTCTGACAGCAGAAAACAACAGAATCTTTCATGGCCATGAAATAGATTTGATATCTATTATTTTACCTAGTACTGTGACAAGTAGTGGCTTAACACTAAGCACTTCAGTTCACTAGTTTCTGACTTTAAAACAAGAGTATTAACATTTTTTGCTGTTTAAAAAAACATGCAGTTTTACTAACATAAAAAAATTAGATGAGATGCCCATAAAACTGTTTTAGAATATAAGTCACAGCATGCAGCATTTTAAAAAATATTACAAGAAAATGAATCATGTATTAACATATACACACAAATAGTGGGTACTCTAAAACTCTTTCCTACACTTACAAAAAAAAAAAATCACACATCTGATGATTTTTTATAATCAGTTTAATACATGTACAATTTACTCTGCATTTTGTTGTGTTAGTGTTTTTCAAGTTAATGCATGAGATATTTAAGAGTCTCTCTTTGTAAACAAAAGGCTTGGCCTGTTACCTTTGGGAAAGTACTATTTATGGACAATTATTACAGTTAAGAAGAGATCAACATTTGAGCTATACAACCTCATATTTCTCTCACGTTGATGCAAAACCTGAAGCATCACTCCAGAAGTCAGAACTTGCTGGAATGGTCAAAATGTTTGGCAGGCTCTCCTTGCATGGTTTCAAGTCAGTTTGCAAGTAAAAGATTTACTCGTGTGAAATCTATTAATCTCAACAGTAATCTTATGTCTCCTAAAGTATTCCTCAATGACCAGTCTGCAGCCTGGCACCAGTTCCTGAGATCTCCCACACGCAGTTTAGGATGGCAGCAAGCCAGTCCATGGTAAGGATAAGGACTATTTTAAGATACTTCTCAATGAAGCAAACTCACAATTATATGGAAAGACTGCACTCTCTCCTATGAGTCCTGCCAATCCAGTGTTCAATATGAGCAAGCTTGATAGAAGAACAATATTCAAGCTATGTCTTCACCTCCTAGGGTGACAGTCATAACGCCACATCCGGAGTCATATTATCTGTTTAAGTCCATTACAGGTGACTCAGAATGCAAGCACAGAAAAACAGAACTCACACACCAACACTTTAGTAGGTTGAGCATGCTGCTGATGTTGGCACAAACTTATCCCAGCAATACATTCCCTCCAAAAATGGATTTATGGGTATTGGAAGCATCACCATTTATTTGTTTTTTAAACACTACCCATGCAAAAATCAACACAAGTTTTATCCTCATTAATAGCAGTAAAAATTTATTGTGAGCTTCAGTACCATTTGAAAGTTTTGGTAGATAGGAATGAATACCAACTGTAGATGTTGAACCTCTCTAGTCCAGCACCTTCAGGACCTGACCAGTATCAACCAGAGAATTCGGTGGATCCCAGGAGGTCAATATTGTCTAGCAGCATTACCAACACTTCCGCTCCTTACTGGGCTCTTAGAAGACATTTACAAGTAAATTATAGCTAACGTAACAGCACAGAACAGAGAGAGCTAAGACTAGCGACTGTAAACAAACTTTATGTAACCACAGGAAAGTCGGTCACAACCATGATATCCAGCTAACTAAAGTCATGCTGGACCACAGATATTGCCAGTCCAGGGAGGTTCAACCTGTGTTATCCTTTGATCACTAGCTGAGCATTAGAGGGGAGAATAGAACAGACTGAAATGGGGGAAATGTACTTTCTAGTTTGCTTAGGAAAAAAAGATGAGTCCTTATTTTATACAAGTTAACAAGAAACTTACCATACTATTAAAAATGTTTGCTTACCTGAAAATAAAATTTGTCCGAAAATATATGCACACCACCACACCGCGTAGAATATGATAATATGCTCCTGCTGGGAATAAGGAAGGAGATAGGAAGGTGTAAGTATTTTGCCTTTTTGAAAGTTTTTCAGCTGAACTCCGATGAACCAAATCAAGCCCTGGAAACAAGTCTTGGTCTGGCTTTGTGATCAGCCTACCTGTAAGAGGGGGAAAAAAGACCACTTAGCCTCTCGCAACATAGATATGAGGAGACATTTCGGGGTCAGACATCTAAATACACTAAAAAGAGACAATTTAACTGATTAAATTTTTGTTTTGTTTTCTGCTTAAATAACCCAACCCACCATATATTCAAAGCAGTCATTGTTAATGTTGATACTAGTAGGTCATGAATGTGATTTTTTTTAAAGATGGACACTTTTCCCTTTTAGCTTTGTTAGATCTGTGTATTTATGATGGGTAGAACTTTTAGAATAGAAAAGGACTGAAGTTTTCTATATATCCATAGAACAAGAAAGTTTCCCCAACAGCATCTGTCAATCTGGAAGCATCCTTTCTAAGGACAAGAGTGTAATAGTTATCAGAGAGATCATGCAAAATTACTATTTTACCCCAGTGTGCAATACAGATTAGGGATGTTAGATATTGGGTATTTTAGTAATCATGTAGCTGCAACAATTTTTAACAGTTACACGGTTACTAAAATACTCCCTAGGGCGGGGCTGGCAGCCAGTGCATGCTCCAGGTTCCAATCCCGTGGAACCCCCTGCCACCTTGCACTGCAGCACAGGGTGACAGGCAGAGCTGGTCTGAGAGGGCAGACAGTTTAGAGGCAGAGATAGCAGCATAGGGGCAAGAGGCAGCACCATGGAGCTGGTGCTCACGGTCTCTCCCTGAGCAGTGGCTCCCACCTGCTCCTGCCCCCCCACCTGCCCCTGTGGGAGGCAGTGAGAGAAGGGGGCAGACTGCTCTACAGCAGCCAGCACATGTGGGGAGCAGGATTTAAGCCAGCTCTCACCTGTCCTCCCATTGCTGCCTCTCATACAGAGGCAGCAAGGGGGGAAGGGGTCACATATTGTCATTTGAATTTACTGATAAGCCCAGGCTTATTTGTTAATTGTTTAAACAGATATACACTAACATCCCGAATACAGATTTTGTATATGAAGTTGAGTATCAGAGGGGTAGCCGTGTTAGTCTGAATCTGCACACCTTTAGAGCCCCAACCAGGGTTGTTCTATCTTTTACCCAAGATCCACAAACCTGGAAATCCCGGACGCCCCATCATCTCGGGCATTGGCACTCTTACTGAAGGACTGTCTGGCTATGTGGACTCTCTGCTCAGACCCTACGCCACCAGCACTCCCAGTTACCTTCGTGACACTACGGATTTCCTGAGAAAACTACAATGCATAGGTGATCTTCCAGAAAACACCATCCTAGCCACCATGGATGTAGAGGCTCTCTACACTAACATCCCACATGCAGATGGAGTACAAGCTGTCAGGAACAGTATTCCTGATGATGCCACAGCACAACTGGTGGCTGAACTCTGTGAATTTATCCTCACACACAACTATTTCAGATTTGGTGACAACATATACCTCCAGACCAGTGGCACTGCTATGGGCACCCGCATGGCCCCACAATACGCCAACATTTTTATGTCTGACCTGGAACAACGCTTCCTCAGCTCTCGTCCACTTACACCCCTTCTCTACCTACGCTACATCGATGACATCTTCATCATCTGGACCCATGGGAAGGAGACTCTGGAAGAATTTCACCATGATTTCAACAGCTTCCACCCCACCATCAACCTCAGCATGGACCAATCTACACGGGAGGTCCATTTCCTGGACACCACGATACAAATAAGTGACGGTCATATCAATACCACCCTATACAGAAAACCTACCGACCGCTATACTTACCTGCATGCCTCCAGTTTCCATCCCGGACACACCACACGATCCATTGTTTACAGCCAAGCACTGAGGTACAACCGCATATGCTCCAACCCCTCAGACAGAGACCTACACCTACAAGACCTTCAACAAGCATTCTGTAAACTGCGATACCCACACGAGGAAGTGAGGAGACAGATTGACAGAGCCAGACGTGTACCCAGAAGCCTCCTGCTACGGGACAAGCCCAAGAAAGAAACCAACAGAACACCACTGGCCATCACCTATAGTCCCCAGCTAAAACCTCTCCAACGCATCATTAGCGATCTTCAGCCCATCCTGGACAATGATCCCTCGCTCTCACAGGCCTTGGGAGGTAGGCCGGTCCTTGCCCACAGACAACCCGCCAACCTGAAGCATATTCTCACCAGCAACTACACACCGCACCATAATAACTCGAACTCAGGAACCAATCCTTGCAACAAACCTCGGTGCCAACTCTGCCCACATATATACACCAGCAACACCATCACAGGACCTAACCAGATCAGCCATACTGTCACTGGTACATTCTCCTGCACATCCACCAACGTAATATATGCCATCATGTGCCAACAATGCCCCACTGCTATATACATCGGCCAAACAGGACAGTCCCTACGTAAAAGAATCAATGGACACAAATCTGATATTAGGAATGGCAACATACAAAAACCTGTAGGGGAACACTTCAATCTTCCTGGACACACAATTGCAGATCTAAAAGTAGCCATCCTGCAGCAAAAAAACTTCAGGACCAGACTTCAAAGAGAAACTGCTGAGCTACAGTTCATCTTTAAGTTTGACACAATCAACTCTGGATTAAACAAAGACTGTGAATGGCTTGCTAACTACAAAAGCAGCTTCTATTCTCTTGGAATTCACACCTCCAGATCAGCTGCTAGAAGTGGGCCTCATCCTCCTTGATTGGATCACCTCATCATCTCCAGCCTGATCCTGGCCTGCATATTTATTCCTGCCTCTGGAAATTTCTACTACATGCATCTGACGAAGTGGGTCTTTGCCCACGAAAGCTTATGCTCCTACACTTCAGTTAGTCTATAAGGTGCCACAGGACTCCTCGTCGCTTTTATATGAAGTTGGACGCAGATCACCAATTCCTTGTAGATGGTAATGACTTTTGGGTCATAACTAATCGGGGTTGTTTTTGAATCATAACCTAACTGTAGAGATCTGTTTATAATTGCTATTTCCTTGAGTCATCTTATAAACCACCTCTTTTCTAATCATTTTTACAACATAAAACTGTACTATTTATGTGAGCTGAATTCAGGATTAATAAAATAAAAATAAATAAAAAATTAGATGGGCCAATATTTTCCAGAATGGATACCTTATTAAGTGGCCTCATTTTCAAAATCAATAAGAACCTAAGCACTTTCAACTAACTTCAGGAACTACCTTATAAGCTCTGATTTTTTCAAGATCCATGAACTTCCTCAACTTCCATTTATAGACTCCAAGACAGAGCTACAAGGAACATTTAGGAGTCATTAATTCCTGCCCCCCAAGCTTTGGTAGACCAAAGATATCTGCATTCCTGGCAGGTGTCTGCTCACTCATTTCTTAATACACGTCAATTAACCAAGATTCCAGCCACTCTTGGAAACCTATCCCAGAGCTTAACTGCCTACATAGTTTGAAAGTTATAAGTTTTCCAATATCCAGCCGAAGTCTCCCTTGCAACAGATAAACCCTTTATGTCTTGTCCAACCTTCAGCAAGACATTATCACCAACTGGAGGAGAAAGTGAGTAAGCAAAATGGTTGACAGAATGTGTCCCAATGTGGTTTTCATTCCAATTAAAAAATATGGCTAAATGCATTCCCTACCTTTTAAAATTAAGTGCCAGCAATGTAGGGAAAACAAGAACTCTTCCCATAATATGTCTGCATATCACTGAGGAAATAAATTTCAACTAGAAGGGTTTCCACAATGTGGTGCAGGAAAAATATTTCCTTCAGAAATCATGAAAAAAATATTTTGAAATTTTATTTAAATTTGAGGAATATAGAATGGCTTATTAAATGCTCCTTACTACAGAGTCAGATGCTCTATTAAAATTAATTTTATCTTAATCTCTTTGAGAGTATAAAAATAAAAGCCATGTCTTTGTGTAACATTTGTTCTGTCTATAAAGCACTAAGGGGAAAAAAGACTAAACTAGAACAATTACAGATGTATACAAACTTTTTCCCATATCCACTGCCACTTTTTACTCCGTGCATTTTCCTCCAGCATGGGTTCTCACAGGAAACTTGCACATCAAGAGTTCTAGTTAAATCTAAGGCCACTGTTATTCTTGGCCTTAAAAGCAACATATAAATAGTTCTCAACATATCAAGCTGAATGATTTTAATGAGCGAATGGAGAATTAACTGAAGACTAAATGAAGGGAAAACATTCTAGCTCCTTGCATAGGTAACCTCCAGGAAGAATTTGAAACTTATTACTGTGTCATGGCATTATAAAACTTGCTAGTAGTTGATGTACAAAATGAACAACTATTTTCTTAGCAACTCTTATAATGGTCTGTAACCCTTAATCAGGGTGCATTATTACATTAAAATAAAATAAAAATCCATCTCTCTTAGTTCTCAGATCATATACAGCTGTCACACCAAAGGCTTAAAGGAAACTGAATCAGTGATGAAAGCAAGGGGTGAGAAGCAAGAAAGTTCTCTCAGTAATGCTTCTATTCCACTATGTGCCAAGACAAAGGGCAAAAGGCTCCGGGGTCACTCTCAAACCTACATAATGGCACACAGAAAGCTAACGAGTCATTGAGCTTTGCCCCAGCTTGATATTTTACACAAACTGAATTATTAAACTGTTCTTTGGCAGGTTTATTAAGCACTTAAAAGCCTCCTTTCTGAAGAGACACTCAGAAAATAAAGGCCTTCCTGAACCCTTTTTGCAGTCCTTAGACAACTAATATATTTATGCTTGATTAAGAAAAGCATATGAAGAGTTTGTGAAGTGCAGACAGAACCTCTAAGTACCTCTCTTTTTTATTCCACCCTCCCCACTTTTACTGCAAGTGTCTCAAATGTGTCTCGTATTCGAGATGTGAAGAAAAAAATGCACATTCACTCCTTCACCTTCTAATCTACTTATGTTGTGCTTACTCTGTTCAGGAGCATTGATACTACATAGGGGGGAAAGGACAGACATGTTAGAGCTACAGAAAGAGCTGATTTTGTCCCATCTCAAACTAACAGAATCTATTACACATTCTTACTGGTCTTCGGTTACACAGTTTTCTAGGTTCATATGGACAATTCAGCTTATTCGCAGACTGGTCCAATACAGATATTTTATAGCATCCAATTCTGTAACTAGAAATGTTTGTAGGTTGAATGTTAATTAGAAACAGTTGCAGAGATTCAGAAGTTTGATGACAGACTATCCTAGAAAGATTTTAATAACCTGTACGCTTTTACTCAGATGGCTATTACCCAATGTTCAGTAAATTAATTGTAACTTTTTAAAATCATCTTTAAATATCAGACAAGAAAAGTCTCAAAATGGGTAACTGCTACAAGCAGTTCCACTATTATGTATTTTCTGCACAAAAATTCACAGGTAAAGGTTAAACTAGGGATGTTAAATTGCAGGTAGTTGACTAATCAAACAGTTGGTGCATTTTGCATCGACTATTCGATAGGGCATTTCTCCTTTGAAGTGCCCTAAACTTTAAAGGCGAAAGTGCTATGTGGAGCCCGGGGTCAGCTGTGGACTCCCCACTGACCCTGGGCTCCGTGTGGCACTGCTACTTTGATCAGTCCCTACCTGATCCCAGGCTCTTGGGGGTGCTGTCACTTCGAAGCACCACAGAAGCCCCGAGTCAGGCTCCTCTCAGCATTTCAAAGTGGCAGTGTCGTGTGGAGCTCAGAATCAGATGGGGGTTCCCCAGCTGATCCCAGGCTCCTTGCAGTGCTGCCACTTTGAAACGCTACCGCAAGAGCCTGACGCTGGGCTCCCATGATGGTGTTTCAAAGTGTCAGCGCTGAGTGGAGCCTTGAGTTCTGGCCCCAGGCTCCATGTGGTGCTACTGCTTCAAAATACCCCTTTATTTCTCCCTCCCTACTTGCTGCCTCTTTGATAAGAGGCAGCAAAAGGAGGGGAGGTGACTAGTCAACAAGCTTGTGGACTATCCAATAAGCATTGGCTTATCCAACAGTCAACTAGTCTTTCACATCCCTAGGTTGAACCTCTGAAATCCAGCCTTCTCTGGTCCAGCAACATTCGTGATCCAGCAGAAGCAGTGTTCCCTCTAAGCTGCTAGGTAGCACAGCTTCCCAGGTGATTAATCAGTCCCGCCCAGTCAGGGGCTCAGGGCTCCATGCACCGGGCTGACTGGGTGGGGCTGATTAATCACCTGTGCTACCTAGCAGCTTAGAGGAAACACTGGGCAGGAGCACAGATGTGCTGGATCAGAGAGCTCGGGCCAGTGGGGCCCACAAGCCCCATGCTGGGGAGCCCTGTCTGGGCAGGGCAGTAGTGAGGCAGACAGCAGCAAAACCAGAGCAGCTGGCAAGCCCCGCTCCCAGGGATTCTTGGTCCGGTGGGGGAGAAGCAGGGCCACGGCGGCTGGGGAGCTCCATCCCCGAGGAGCCCCAGTGGGCCAGAGCCCAAGTCCAAGCCCTGCAGGCTGGAGCCCAGTAGCATCAGGGCCAGAGCAGAGCCAGCCGCAAGGAGGGGGAGTGTCCTTGGACGCTGGTGGCAGAGGACCTCCCCTGATCTGGCAAATTCCCTCATTCAGAACAGGTCAGGTCTGGAGGATGCTGGAGAAGGGAGGTTCAATCTGTATGGGAGCTCCTAAATGAATCCATTATAATGCTATACTTGCAGTAAAAAGAATTATGTGGAAAATAAATAGGAAGCTGGCAAATAGCTGTTCATGTCACATCAAGTCAACATGAGCTAATAATCCCTGCTTGCTTGCTTTCCTTGAGAAAAAGAAAGAAGGCTCTATACTGGTGTTAATTTTCAAGGCCTGAACCTACAACCCTGCAGCCTTAATTAGATGATCAAGTAACAGGCAAATTGAAAAAAAAATCCATGCGATAAAATAACAATCAATCAAGGGAAATAAGAACTATTACAACTGACAACCATTTTCACCCATGCTGATTTTTTTCCTTTTAATTATACAAAGCTGGCTTGTAGAGGCAACAAAACCTATCAGAGATGACTGCAACATGTTAGACCAGTTCTCTCCTATAATTCCAGCTGGGTCGGTAAAAGTCATTGACATGCCAGCCCCTATGACATTTTACAATCAATTGACAGCATTTACAAAGCAGAAAAAAATATCATTAACACAGAGTACTCTGAAAAGAGATTCTGCCTTCTTTCCGTGTGGTCTGGTGTGTGCTCTCGGATATAAACAAAGCTCAAACGTGAAACAACTTAATAAGCCAAAATTCAGTAGGTACTAGTTTCTGGCATCTAGCTCTCTATTCCATTTGCATACAAACACACTGGATTTGCTACTCTCTCATGGCTACAGCAAGTCATCATGAGTCAGGAATAAGGAAACAGCCATAACTTATAGTTAAGTTCCCAAGTGAAACACACAGAAAAGTGATAAGACAAAATGACTATCACTCATAGGCAAACATTTTTCATAAACTGATCACTCCATATCGGATCTCTCTGTCCATGTCCTCAAAGGAAACCCACAGAAAAGATGGGCTTGGTAATATAAATTCATAAGTCTGCCAGACTTTCGAACCACGGACTAAACAGACACATTGGTTTTAAGGGTCATTACAATTTGTAATCCACTTCATTTTAAGTGCTCTCTGATAGCATGTGCAAACCCCTTATGCTGAACAATCTACCCAAACTTCCATTTAACTCAGACATTCTGGTTACCTTCCTCAGACCTGAAGAGCGTCATGAAACCCAAAAGTTTATTTACTGCTTCCACGAGCAGATATTGGTCCAATAAAAAAAAAAAAAATAGCTGCCCTACCTTCTCTCTCCAGAAACAACTCACTTAATTTTTAGACTGTCTACACTACAAATCTAAATTGACTTAAGTTATATTGACATTTAGTCTCTGCTGTAATTTTATCGCTATTGCATATCCATACTGTGCTCCTTGTTTCAGCAAAGTACAGGCAGTCCCCGACTTACGTCGGATCCGCAGTTACGAACGGGGCTTTTCTCGCCCCGGAGGACGGGAGCGGAGGGACGCCCAGATGTGCCGCGGTCCGCCGCCCCCGTCCTCCAGAGAGAGAAAAGCTGCTCCCCGTCTCCCTGGTCTGCAGGGAGACAGGGAGCAAAGCCTTGGAGCATGCCTGCAGCGGGACAGCCCGGGCGCGCCTGGGCTGTCCCGCTGCGGGCATGCTCCAAGGCTTTGCTCCCAGTCTCCCTGCAGACCAGGGAGACGGGGAGCAAAGCCTTGGAGCACGCCAGCAGTGGGACAGCCGCGGCGTGCCTGGTCTGTCCCACTGCCCACGTGCTCTGAAGCTTTGCTCCGCGTCTCCCAGGTCAGCAGACCAGGGAGATGGAGCAAAGCCGTGGAGGACTTGGGCGGTCCCGTCACCCCGTCTCCCTGGTCTCCTGGGGGGGGGGGGAGGGTGCAGCTAGCGCCCCCCCCCCCCCAGCAGACCAGGCTTTTCTTGCCTACCCCTGGGGTAGAGCAGCTGGGGGCTGCCGGGTTGGTCCCGCAGCACCGCTCTGAACCAACCCGGCAGCACCCCAGCTGCTCTGCCCCAGGCGTCCTGATTCAGCCGCTGCTGGTCAGTTTCAGCAGCGGCTGAATCAGGACGCCTGGAGCAGAGCAGCTGGGGTGCTGCTGGGTTGCTCCAGTAGCGCCGAGGAGCCGCGATACTGGAGCAACCCAGCAGCACCCCAGCTGCTCTGCCCCAGGCGTCCCCAAGTTAGCCGCTGCTGAAACTGACCAGCGGCTGACTACAGGAAGCCCGAGGCAGAGTTGCTCTGCCCCAGGCTTCCTGGAATCAGCTGCTGATCAGTTTCAGCAGCAGCTGACTTGGGGACGCCTGGGTTTCTTAAGTTGAATCTGTATGTAAGTCAGAACTGGCGTCCAGATTCAGCCGCGGTTGAAACTGATCAGTTTCAGCAGCGGCTGCCGCCAGTTCCGACTTACATACAGATTCAACTTAAGAACAAACCTACAGTCCCTATCTTGTATGTAACCCGGGGACTGCCTGTACAGCCACAGTAGCAGCTCTTGCATTGACAGAACAGTGCACCATGGATCTATCCCACTGTAAAATTGGCTGAAAGGGTTCTTGAGAAGGCTTTGCAAAGCCACATGCACACTGTGCAGACTCAGTATCACATGATGCAGGTTTTCAGTCCCATCATTGCATGTGTATCCTACTAGGTTTCCAGCTGCTTTTCAAGTGCCCCAGTAATCTGCAAACCAGCCATCTGTGTCAGATAACATGGATGCTGCACTGCTCTTCAGTACTGCACTGTGAGTTATGAACTAAGGCTACAGGAAGAGCTCAGAGAAGGGGGGGTTATCCACCACCCTGACCTCATCCCCATAGAAGTGCAAATCTTCAGCTCCATAACGGAGGTGCTGTCATAGCCCTTCCCCTGCATTACCCGAGGAAGTTCCTGCAACTGGGACACAGCTGTAGCAGCACAGCCTCCTCTCCTTACAAATCCAGGAGATCCATCATCTCCTCATGCACTCCAGCAGGAGTGTGTTTGCTGGGTGAAGTCAGCATGCTCAACCGGGCAGTTGCTGTCATGATTATGAGGGTTAGCCAGCAGCCTGGGGATTAAGGGGTTAACTACACCTAGCCAGGTGGAGTGACCAATAGGAATGTAGGTGGGATTTTTCAAACTGGGACAAAGGAATTTGGGTTTGTTCCTTTATCCCCTTTGTCTCTCTGGGAGAGTCCTCTGCAGCTACGGAGAGGGACAAGCATGTGTCTCTCTCTCCAAGACACCATTCTTCATTTTCTGTAAGTAGGGTAAAGTTTAGGTAGTTTCGTTAGGTTTTATTGTTTTATGGATTGGGTATGGGATCTGAGATCTGGCACTGTTTAAAAGATGTTTTGGCTTTTCTTTGTAACTAAGTTCTAGGCCCATGGAGTTTCTCCATGAGTATATTTTGTTACCTCCCTACCTAGTCATTATGTTTGCAACAGGAATATTGTTGTAATAATAAAAGTTCTTTCTTTTCTTTTTATTAACCTGGCATTGGTTAATGGTGTGCCCTGATTTTTATTTTAGGGGGGAGATTTCCCAAATGATCTTTCCCCTGGTTTCTTTAGCAACATTTGGGTGGTGGCAGCGGAAGCTTTATTCCCAAGATCTAGGTTTTTAACATCTTGGGGGAAGTTTTATACCAAAGCCTGGTAGATAAGGCTTTGGGGTCACTTGCTGGCCCCCACTTCTGCATTTATCATGCCAGAGTGGGGAAGGAGCCATGACAGTTGCTATGAGAGTTCTCCAAAAAGAGCAAACAGGAAATCCAAGTTCTAAACTTCCCAGGTCTTTAGTATGGGAGGAACGTTTACCTGTGTACCTAGCTGCTAAGCAGCTGACTTCAAAACTATCAACAGAGCGGTCATGCTCAGCACTGAGGAATACCTGCTGGAGGCCACTTAGGGGGACATTAAAAATAGGTTCTGGACATCCAACACTCCGGTCATCTGAAGAAGTGGGCTGTGCCCACGAAAGTTCATGATACCATCTACATGTTTTATTAGTCTTTAAAGTGCTACCAGACTATTTGTTGTTTTTTAAGTTTTTCCTGTTACAAACTAACTTGGTGACCCCTCTGAAACAAGATTAAAAAATACAGTGTTTGCACTGACATTGCCTTGTTTTAACTACATCACCCCAAGCTCTATGCCTCTCATCAAGATGAGTTTATGATATGAGAGTGGCAGGGAAGTTACAACAGCAGGAGGTGCATTGCCATGTGTACGCCACCATAGTTAGGTCACCATAAACTACCTTATATTGACAAAACTGTGATGTATAGATATAGCCCTCCAGTCCCTTGGAAGTACAAGTCTTTCAATTCTCCCTACTCTTAAGTGATAGGTTGTTGGTAATTTGCTGGTCATTTATGTGTCCCCTCCAGCCTTCAGGTTAACTACCAGCAGCAAATGAAAGAACATGGGTCTGCAACTGTGTGGAAAGCGTGCCTCCGTTTACACTGCATATTGCATAACTCTTCTGTAAATATTAGGTCCTGAGCACAAGAACAAAAAGTACGTTGGGATCAGAATGTTCTCTTTTTGAAGCAATTCTGCATTATTAGCTTTGTTTTGTTTTAAAATCTGCATGCTTCTAGGTGCCAATAGAGGGGGGACAAGAAGGAAAACTTTAGTTTTCTTGAATATCAGCTGCTGCCCTCTGAATACACATTGTGGGTTGAGGGGGTAGGGAAGAGACCCTTTGTAAAATAACACCTTTTAAACAGCTCACAAGCCCTTTATGAATTACAAGCTGCCAATGTGTTGGATGAATATAGCAGCTGGGAAGCAGACAGCTCTCTCCTCATTCAAAGGTTTGAAGCAATCATTCAGAATTAATATAGGACCTCAGAGGATATGGCGATATCTAGCTTAAAATCTTATAAAAATCAGTATTTCAGCCAACAAGATTTTTGGACCTAAAAGCTCTTTCATACTTCCAACTCCCTAATTCAAATCATCAAGAGAACATCACAGAAGCTGAATGCCATACTGTATAGTGTTTGTGTCAAATACAGCCGCTGCACAAGCTTCAATTTTCACTAATCATCATCATTGGAAAAGAAAAAAAATAATTATATATTTGTTAGAAAAGAACTATTTCCAGACATTTCGCATAAGCAGGAGAATAGTCACAAACAGCTTCTTGGCTCAGTGGGTACAGCTAGCGAGTGGTAAATGAGGGTGTTGCAGAGAGGCCACAGTCTTCAGAAAAAGAAGGTGGAGGAGAGGGCTAAGAGAGGCACCCCGTTGGCTTCGGATTTATGCAGCCACACTGATATCAGTCGAGAAGTAGGTGATCATTATGCAGGCCCAGCTGCAGGGGTGTGCATTGTTGTCTAAAAAAATTAGAAGGCTAGCAGTGAAATATAAAGGGGACATGGCCATGAGTGAAAACCCACTTGGGTTCTCCTCTCCTCAGGGCTAAAGATGAAGTCTAATCTCTCTGGCATATTCCCTGGCTGCAGTTCAAGTGCACCCTACCCACAAGCTCTCACTCTCAATGCCTACAGAAAAGAGATAACACAGACCTTTATTGATTAACAGTATAAAGCACTAAGATTCATGTTTAAAAATGTTTAGATGCAGAATTAGACCATCTGCTGTTTATTTCCCCCTGAAAACTATGCTCATTTGAAAATAACATTCATGCTAAATATATTACTGTGCAGAAAAGGCATTTCAACCTCCTCCATCATTTGCAGATATTTTAATTGTGGGAGTTGTTTCCTTTTGGATTCTTTGCATGCTGGTGGTGACCTCATCACCGCTGTCATAACGTGCTTAAGGTTGGGACCTTTCCAAGAGCACAGCTACACACCAGATCTAAAGTCAAAATAAGTTACACAACTTGAGTTACATCCACTGTGTAGCTTAAATTGAAATAGCTTATTTTGGCTTTTGATGCTGTCTACATAACAGGAAGTCTGAGGTAGAGTAACCTTCCTCTGACTTCCCTTTCTCCTTTAAAATGAGGATTACAGGAGTCAGAGTAAGAACTCCTCCAGCTCAACATTATTTTGACATCATGTCGAAATATCTGCTTGTAGCGTAGACACTATGTTATTTCGGGATAACGTCAGTTATTCTGAAATAACAATGCCCTGTAGACAAAGCCCCAGAGTCTAATCTCTCTTTGGAATTATCTCATAGACTAACCTGCTGAAGATTGTCAGTTATGATGAACACCTTCTTTGTGTAAGTATTTAGAAAGAAATCCCTTATGGTCATATAGGGTGAAGAAGGAGATGCCAAAAATATTAGGCTTGGACCTACTGCTCGTAAATTATGAGTCTTGGTTATCAGGTAACTTGAAGACTTTTCACTATTACATAGCAAAACAGCTAAGAACTGTGTCTAAGAAAAAGTCAGTCAAGGCCTGCATAACTTCTGGTCTCAGTTTAGGATGGTTTTTCCCTTTATTTATGCAGGCCAAGAAATTGAATCCCTCAAATGTTTCTTTACTACACTTGTTAATGAAAACAAAGCTGAGTCAGATGGCTGGCTCTTGCTGGGGTGAATCAGCCATAAGGCATGGGGAGAGGACAGGGAAGAAAAGGGAAGCAGCAGTCTTTCAAAAGGCTGTCACAAGCCCTTTGTTAAAACTCACGCCACCAAAATGAAAGGGAAGCTCAGGGTGATTTCTTTTTTGTTTTGCCCCTATTGGAATTCACTCGTGCTCTGGACGCTACTACTGAGTCAGCCTGGGTAGAGAGATTTAGCCCTAGAATTCACCGAATTACTTCTCCTGAGCTTTGCTTTGGAACACACAAGATTGCACCAAATGGCAAGTATTTTAAAAATATTCCACTGGGGGCTGATAACCTCAAGCTTTCATCTCAAATTATACAAGTTGATCTCTATGCTATCAATATACTTTGGATTCTTTGCCAAAAATAAAAACAAATATTGGCCAAGTTAGCTAGCATGCTGAATGCAAACTCATTTGTCCAATTGGGATTTCCTTCAGTGTCTGCTTCCTGGATATGGTTATGAGAATTGTTTTTGTTTACAGGGAAAGGGAACAATTCAAAAGTGCCTCACTGCAGCTCTCTGCCAAAAAACGATTCCCCTCGCCTCCACACCCACATACACAGCTTATCACTGGATAACGGGAAAAAATGTTTGAGGGAGCCCTTGTTAAGACAATGGCAGCACATTACAGTAGGTTTAGCAAATTAGTTTCAAAAAAGCAGATTTGACTTTCAATTTTCTCTCAGTTACATTATCTTTAAAGTTCCAGGGAGATTTGCTCTATGCAAGCATCATGAAGCTTCAGATTAAGCAGCACTGACCCAGATTCCCCAGTGTCTGGTACCTTGTCTAATCATTTTGCACCTGTACTAAGAAAACTGAAGGGTCATCAGACAGAAATGGAAACAGAAAAAGCTGAGAATTTTTAACCAACAAGAATAAACTGCCAGATTGCTGACAAGCCACCAGAAATTTAAAGGCACCACAGTTACCTTTGTTCCCCTCCAAGGGAAGGCAAGGACAAGCAGAACACATTCAATAACAATGCTGGAAATATTTCAGATATATTTTATAGAAAAGAAAAAAGCAAAATTATCTAAATTTGAAAACAACAGTTTTTGGTTAATTTAAAATTCAATTTAAGTTTAAAATCATTAATGTAATAGAAGCATAGGACACTAGAACTGGAAGGGACCTCAAGAGGTTATCAAATCCAGTCCCCTGCCCTCATGTCCCAGCACTGTCTAGATCATCCCTGATAGACATCTGTCTAACCTGATCTTAAATATCTCCAGAGATGGAGATTCTACAACCTCCATAGGCAATTTATTCCAGTGTTTAAACACCCTGATAGTTAGGAAGTTTTTCCTAATGTTCTACCTAAGCTTTCCTTGCTGCAATTTAAGTTCACTGCTTCCTGTTCTATCATCAGAGGTAAAAGAGAATATTTGTTCTCCCTCCTCATTGTAATACCCTTTAGGTACTTGAAATTTGCTATCATGTCCCCTTTGCAGTCTTCTTTTGCAAAATAAACAAACCTAATTTTTTTCAGTCTTCCCTCATAAGTCAAGTTTTCCAGGCCTTTTATAATTGTTGTTTTTCTCTGGAACTTCTCCAATTTCTCCACAACTTTCCTGAAATGTGGTGCCCAGAATTGGACAAAACTCTCCAGTACAGTAGGCCTAATCAGTGCAGAGTAGTGCAGAAGAATTTCTTCTCCTGTCTTGCTCACAATACTCCTGTTAATGCATCCCAGAATGTTTGTTATACTGTTAATTCACATTTAGCTTGTGGTCTACTCAGACCTATTGTATGAAATGGGGGAATAAAAACCCTTTGTACCATGGATTGTAAATTAAAATCATAGACAGGTCTGGTCTGTCAAATGTGACAATCCTAATACTATAAAACCATACTCTGAGCACTTCCTTTAGAAGATCTAACTATGAGACTCAAGTGAACTATGCTAGGAAAAGTTAAATTTGCTGTGACCTAAGGCATCATATAAAGCAGATGTTACTGTAAGAACATAAGAATGTCAATAGTGGGTCAAACCAAAGGTCCATCTAGCCTAGTATGCGGTCTTCCGCTATTAGCCAATGCCGGATGCCTCAGACGGAGTAAACATAACAGGCAATCATCAAATGATCCCTCTTCTGTCATACATTTCCAGACAGAGGCTACACACACAAGTCCTACCCATCCTGACTAAAAGCCATTGATGAACCTAACCTTCATGAATTTACCTCGCACTTTTTTGAACCCTGTTAAAATCCTAGTCTTCACAACATCCTGTGGCAAGGAGTTCCACAGGTTGATTGTGTGCTTCATGAAGAAAAACTTCCCTTTGTTTTAAACCTGCTACCTATTAATTTCATTTGGTGACCCCTAATTGTTATATTATGGGAACAAGTAAATAACTGTTCCTTATTCACCAGTCATGATTTTATGGACCTCTATCATATCCCCCCTTAGTCTCCTCTTTTCTAGCTGAAAAGTCCAAGTCTTTTTAATCTCTCTCCATATGGAACCCCTTCCAAAACCCATAATCCTTGTATTGCCCTTTTCTGAACCTTTTCCAATGCCAGAAAAGGAGAGGAGAAAACTTCTACAAAAGCAGAGAGGATACAAACTATCAAACAAGTAAAATGACAGTTCATCCAGCAAATACCTTCCTAAGAAAAGGAAAGGAGTCATCACTTGTATCCCTAAAGAGGTTTCTCACATTTGACTCTCTCAACAGAAAGTTTATAAAAAGATGACTGGCTACAGGCAGAACCTTGCACCGCTAGGGGAAAGTGTGGGCATTTTACAAGAGAGGGCCATGCTATTTGGTGATGGTCAAATAAGTACCAATATGGGCTACTTTATACACAAGCTATGACTAAAAATACATCCACAACCCTCTGAGGCAGGGTGCTTTTGACAGGGATGATACAAAGCAGATAGGTTGAAGAATAAGGGCATGTTGGAATTAGGGGGTTGTTTCAGTGGGCACTCAGTTGTGGAATGCCTCACTGAAGATGACCACACTGAGTCTGAGCATGCTCTGGTATAAATCCAAGCACCACCTTTAATGAGACCATCCTTATAGCCTCTTCCCAGGACTGGACAACCACAAGTGAAAATACTATTGGGAGGATGATGCTGAAGAAAAAGGGAAACAATATCACAGCCCAAAAAAGAACCTCATTTAAGGTTCACTCTGTACTATTTTAAATTACTTCTGTAAATATAGTGTTCAACATTATGATAAGCCCTTTGGAAAAATCTTAGGCTGGAATAGATAGATTAGCATTTCAGAGATTGTGTGTGCAAGAAATTTGCTTTTAATGTATGTAAAAGCACTACATTCAGGAGAAATCTAGTCTGGCAGACTTAAATCCTTCCTTAACCACACCGATATTCCACAGGCAGCCAACAATAAGCACATTGAACCACTGTGTGGGAGCTGTCCATTTATCTTGAAAGGGAGGCAGCACAAGGAGATGTAGGCTTTGAGTATAGGTCAATGAAGTTTTCATCCTATGGACGCTTGCATATTTAACAAGAGGTTTTTCCAGAATCAGGGCTAAAAAAAGATCAACCGATCATAACTTTTCAGAAAGGGAAAATTCTTCAAAAAATAAAAATCTGCACATAATAAAATAAAATGTTTTATTTGACATTACATTCCATTTTGTTTTTTATAACCCAAAAGCTTTACTTTTCATATTTGATTTTGGGATTTAGGGTTTTTTTTTTTTGTTTTTGTTTTTTTTTAGGAGAAGAAAAAAAAATTCTACCTTTCTTCCCACTGGAAAGAAAGAGAAGGAAATAAAGGTGCAAGAGCAGGGAGAAATGCCAATTTCCACACCTGTTACTGTTTACAGCTTCTTCCAAATATAGTCACAGAATATAGGAGAGTGTAAGTTTCCCTTCCATTGTATCATATTTTATACCTTAGCATGCATTTTTGAACCTGAAGCCCTGAGAATTTATTATTATTATTCCTTTGATTTGCTAACACTGCCTCAATATTTACACAGTTGGTGTTAAGAAAATATTCATTAAAATAATTTACTTTAATGTAATCTTCTTCCTTTACTTCCTCTCCAGTAAAAACACATGGGACTGCTGAGCGTGATAAGAAATTCTACTGATATGATCATCACGAAAAAGGTACTGATCAAATGAAGTAGGTCAGATTGATCCTCTCTAGTACTGCACACTCTGATCCAGCAAGATTTTATTCATTTGATTTTAGTTACCCACTTATCATGGGTGTGGCCAAGTTTCCTGCAGTCTCAAAATTTGTTTATAGCCACCATTCCTGGCTCCTAGTGTTCTGTGCTGCTATCTAATTTACCTCCTAAATGTCTTCTAAGAACCCAATAAACAGAGGAAGTGTTGGCAATGCTGCTTAATAATTACCTCCAATGTTTGGCAAATGCTGTGGTTCAGCAGCTGTCAGGTCCCGAGGGTGCTGACTAGAGAGGTTCAACCTGTAATTTTAAGTTGTGCAAAACAAGCCCTGCCACAGCTTACATTTGAGAGAGAAGAAACTGTGACAAAAGTTACTCAAGAAAACCACACACACACCCCCCCCCCACCTGCTAAAAAAGAAAACAAGCATCAAAACAGAATGGCCTGCACTCTTCCTTGTCTCGCCATTGTACACAATATTCTTCACAGTTGTATTAGTACTTAAATTATTAAAAATTCAACTAGCCTGAGAGGACTGCCTTTTGCTAAAAAGTCTTCCAACTCCAATAAGGCCTGCTGAGGCTGGGAATACCAACTGTTCCTGGGTGCAATCGGATGAAGCAGTGGAGAGCCTCTAGCTCTGGAATGCTCTTCCTCTCACTGAATGCCCGAGTACATCTGTGGTATTCTCTGTGGGAGACTCATGGCTTGCTTGCTTTCCAAACTTGTGGGGGTTGGGAATGGATCGTTGGAGGTCAGGCGTAAAATAAATGGATACACAATCATGTAATGTAGGCATATATGTTTTGTTGGGTGAGCAGAGATCTTCAAGTATGACAAAAAATGAGTGCTGAAGTCTTGGCACAGAAAAACAACTGGTTCATAAGCATAGAGCAGGTATCAAAAAATGAAGAGTAACGTTAGTTCAAATCAAACCCCCTGGTTCGAACTAACGCAGCCCGGAGCGCACTTCCTGGTTCGAATCATTGGCTATTGGAATAGCGTGCGGGCGAAATTATGCTAATGAAGCGCGGGATATTTAAATCCCCGCTTCATTAGCAGTTTCAGTCGCCTACATTTGCATCTGTATTTCGAATTAGGGGGCAAGTGTAGATGTACCCTGACAGATGAAAGTAGTGGAATGCGATGCTGGAACAGGAGAAAGATGGGTAATATTTTTAATCCTTTCATTTTAAAGCCCAAACAGCTCCTGTTGCTTTAAAAAAAAGCCACACAAATACTTTCTTTAAATGTTTGGTTTGCATGAAGCTGGATAAAGTGACTTTAAATGTTCCACAACTAAGCAAAGAAGGTTTTGTATTTTTTTCCCCAAATAGGGAGTATGTTAGGGAAAAGTAAGATTCTCCAATTATACTCTCATGTCATTCTCTACTCCACAAGCTAGTGTAAGCTAATTGGAGTTGGGCTCATTTCATCTTTTTTATATTGTTTAAAAATTATTTGTGGTTTAGGATATACCATTTTAATACTGATACAACACTTCATGAGGTCAGACAGACATGGTTATAGGAATTCACTCTGTATACAGACTCTGAATTAAAAGGATTTTGATAGAACCGTAGAAAGCAGCCTCTCTGTTAAGTGCATAGATCATTTGAGTCACCTTTGGTAACATACTGCAGTCACCATTTCAACATAAAATGCTGAAACATTTCAACTAAATGCATGCAGCCTCTAAACCAGCTTTTCCCACCTCAGCAGGCACACAAGATTCCCATTAACAATGAATAGGAATTAGGAGCCAGTTCTCCCCTTGATATGTTCCTTACAGACAGAAGTTTTATACAAGAAAAAATAACAACTTGGTTAGACTTTCAAGGAAGGCACATGGTATTCTAGTTATGATCACTAGATCATTTTTACCAACTGATCCAATAAGCGATTGCAATTTTTGTATCTAAGAGCCACATGTTCTCCTACTAAAAGAAGTTTTCAAAAAGAAATGTACCCAGAAGTAAAGTTTCATCCATATACATAGCTATGCAATTGCTAGGCAGCAACACATCAGAATCTAATATAGCAACACTAATCTTGAACAGAAATGGAATCATTAGCATAACATTTTTATTGAAGTTATGTCTGAAATGCTCTGTCAATGGATCAATCGCTATGGCTACTGTTCTTTTTACAGAGCTACATACATTTTAATATTGTGGTGTAGGTTTCAGATCAAGAACTGCCATTACTCCTCATATTATCTTGATCTTGAGCTAATCCTGTAAACACTGTTGATCGGAAGCTACTTTTGGTTGTTTTTTCTTTTAAAACAGTGTGGGGAAAGTCAATTGATATTTCCAGATTGTCTACAAGTTTAGATAGACCTAGCTACATCATTCAAATATTTGATGTATGTATGGGTGGGAGAGGATGAAACTCGTAGTCTCTGTCATTAAGCCAACCTAGCTTCAGGGGTAAACAGACCTAGGTCAAAGAAAGAACTTCCAGCTACCAAACTACCAACCTCTGGGGAGGTAGATTACCTACATCAGCAGAAAAGCCCTGTGTTTCCATATAGGAACCATCTCATTATGGTGCTAAAGCAGCATAGCAGCAGCACTGCCATTGTAGTGCCTTTAGCATAGATATATCCTGGGTTACTGTGAGAGTCTTCCCAGGCACGGAGACACTGAATCTCCTTTTCCATAGGTAGGGCCAACTAAGAGGCTTGTTCAGATACTGTTTGGGTCATCACATTATCCTGTGCATCTTTTACTCCTCTCCATCTACTACAAAGGTAATTATTCTTCAAGCTTTGGACCTGGAAATGCACCATGTGGCCTCAGAAGCAGACATCAATACCTCTCTCTGAGCCAATTTACCAAGGGTAGTCATTTATCATCAGTCCTCCTGGAGCACAACAGCTTCACATGCTTGTCTGAGAGAGATTACCAACCTTGCTCCCAACACAGGCCTATGGCCCTGCAATCTTGCAATTTATTAACAATCAAGGCTCAATATACATGAGAATTGTAAGGGACTTACTACTCATTGAGTCAAAAACACTAAGACAAGGAGATGTGTTCTGACTGAGTACTATTACTCAAACTCAAATATACCACACCTAATCTCTTTCTGCAACTAGATTATTTCAAATGTACTAATTTAATGGTATTTACGGACTACTGGCTCCAATATACATACTGAATGCTCAATGTACATAGGAATTAGAGGCTGAATGCCCAAAAGAGTAGGCTCCCAATTTAATTTAAATGAAAATGAGCCTAAAAATGTTGAGAATCAATGAATGTTAGGCTTTACATTTAGTCTGTAAGATGCTGCAGTGCCATTTTTGTTGGTTTTGAGCAGTCAGCCCTAGATGTCTTCTCTGTGCTGAATCCATGAGCAACTGTGGGGTGTTTACATGCATATGCCTATCCTTCCCTACCTCCCTTGCAGGACTCAAATCACATGGCTGTCACTTAGCATAGGATTCCTTTGTAGTACACAATGTGTCAAGACGGGATAATAAATAAGTCAAATAACTCTACTGGCATTGATGAATGCAAGAGGAAGTTCTCTCTGATAAAGGTAGGGTGTAATCTGTTTACACAGCTTGGGATCCAAGCTGAAAATAAATCAACAGTAGGTGTATATCTGCTGTTGGCTAATAGTTGGTTAATTTCATTTGGAAAAAATCCAAAGCGGTGGATATGAGGGAGAGAAATGTCCCTAAGAAAATGTGTATTGTTTCAAAATCCCTGGAATCATTTTGCTCATAAAAATCAGTGCAGGACATTCAGCACAGAAGGATGTTTTAATTAATTTGTCCTTTATTTATATCTATGAAATCTGTAGCAGTTGTTGGTAATGATACATTCGGGCAAATCTTTGAACCTGGAAGTATCAAAAGTATAGCACGGTAAATTAAATTAATATTTATTAAAAGAGTGAACTTTGAACATTTCTGCAGAATGCCCACAAATCCCACAGCCCCAACATACATTCTTTAGTTAGTTTCCAAATTTGTATTAAAGTCAGCATTTACATTTGCTTTGTAACAACATTCTTAAACATTTATATTGCAGCATTGTATTGTATCCATGTCAGTTTTGGATCCCCGCTGAACTTAGTCCACCAAGAACCAAAAATTGACAACTTACATTTTAAAAGCCTTAATTTACCAACTCCTCCAAGGGACACACACAAAAAATGAAATTAATGTATGGGGGGTGGAGGGGTAGGGGGAGAAGAGACCAATAACTTAATACATACAAAACACTGGAAAATGTGTCAAATTTTACTTATTACATTTTTTGCAAAGAAAGACTGATAGAACAATATATTTCTGAATCTGCATTTGTAATGCTGGGTCACAATCCTTTCAGGGCCTGAGAAGTTAGCATAGTCAGAGAGAAAGAACATTCAACACATGGGGCAGGGGAGGTAGCAAACATGTTAAGTGTGTGAAATTTCACTGCCCTTCCTGGCCTGTCAACCAACAATAGCAAAGCAGCTTTGTCAAACACAAGAAGGAGTAGGAGAACTTCCACTGAAGTCCATGTTTCATGTTGGTAGAGATGTCACATGCTTTAGAGGCATTTAATTGAGGCCTTCTTGAAGGTTATATGGTGGCAGGCGTGCCTCATGCTGTTTAGTTGCCCAAGTCTATAGATATATATAGCTGCTGGGTACATTGTTCAAGTTATTTGGACCATGGGAAGGATATGAATCCACAAGGCTTATGCTTAAGGTTCACATGAGTGACTGAACAGCATTTAAGAAACGTGAAACTTATTTCTGGAAAAGAAAGTACAAATCAAACTCCAAAAACTCCCCATTGTACATTCTGGGCAGCCTAACAGTGTTCTTGGTAAGCTGTGCATTTGTGCAGCCACTCAGGAAAGATTCCAGTGCTCTCCAGCTGATTAGCAGAACACTCAGAGCTCAGTTGGTGTTTCTCCTGGTGACGCACATTGGTACATACCTCAGTCTGTATAACAAAATTTATTCCACAGATGGATGGGAAAAAAATCCATACATGAATTGTAAAGATTAGAAGGAATATTGCAGCCTACCAAGTATTCTCTCTCCTTGGGAATACATTAGCCTCCTGGCAAAGTTTAATTAAATATGAAGCATGATTTTGGCCACAGACACAAATGATTAAAAATAATTGTGTGTTTATGCTAAAAGCCCCATATTGTTAGTTGACAATCTTCTCAAAAGTATGAAGGGCATCGTTAGTTTTCTGTGGACATATGTTTTACATTTTGGCTATTGTGGTTCTAAAAGACAACCCGCTCTTGCTGCTGCTAGTATAGTATAAATTATAGGCTTGGTTTTGGTAGTATTGAGGTATTATCCCTCCAGTCTAAGACTGTTATGGGAAAGCATATATTTTGGGCTTCACAAGAACTCAAACCTCCCCAAACCAGTAATGTACCACCAAAATTCTCTGAATATTTATTTAACATAAAAGCATGGGGATGGGGGACAGACATACCAAAATTACTGATTCTATATATAGCAACAATATTGAGCTTGGTGTTTTCCCTCCTCCTTCCATGCTTGATTTTCACATATGGCTGCTTCAAATGAAAGCATTGTTTTCCCAATGCACTGTTTTCCTTCTGTAGAGTCAGACATTCATTTTCAATGAAAGGGGGAAAAAGCTGCAATTTTCTCTAGGTAGCAGACAACACAATTATCCCTGCTTCCTTGCAGAATCAGCAATCTTGCAAAAGACGGGCTATAAAGTTCCCCAGTTTCCCCGGAGGCACATTTTTTTTACTGTGATCTATGTGGTTTTGCTTTCCCTGGCTTGTGAACCTCAGTTTGAGATACTACAGTCTTCATCAGTGAATCGTGAAAGTAGTTCACTCCCTCTGGGGTATCTGGCATTGGCCATTGTTGGAAGACAGAATACTGGGCTAGATGGATCTTTTGGTGTGACCCCTGCATGGCTATTCTTATGTCTATAAGATGTAAGAGACCCATAAATGAGCAGTTTATTCTTAACGTAGAAAGAAAGACACTCAGATTTTATACATACATGCAAAGAAAATTAGGTATATAAATAGGCAAATTGTTTAATAATGTTTATCACGCACAAAATATTAGATACTGTATTTGTACATGGAAATATTAGTGTAAAATAGTAATGTTGCACAGCCAAAATGAAAGTCAGGGATGAAAATATTTAAGGTGCCTACAGCAACAACAACATTACCAGGTTGTAGATTTTGTGTACTTTGCCAGAAATCTACATATTCACAACTTAATAGTAATAAATTCAACTACATGTTTGGTTGTTGAGCCTCCAAACATTTATAGATGGTTTGGGAAAATTCTAGGCTAAATCAGACCTCAAGGGACATGTACCAATACAACTAAATGAGTTTAATAATTTCAATCATGAGTGATTCTAATCCATGTATGGCGGGAGGAGGCGGCAGAATCAGTGCCTCAATTATTAGACACCAGGTTTAGGAAATAAAGGAGCTCATTTGCAACTTTCTATTGCTGTACTGAATGCACAGTGATAATACCAAGGCTATCAAATTCATAACTATGAAAAATGCCTCATGGACTATGAAATGTGGTCTCCCATGATATCTGGCCTTCTGTGTGCTTTTACCATGTACTATACCAATTTCATGGAGGAGACCAGTATTTCCCAAATTGGGGGTTATGACCTGCAGGTTGGGGGCAGGGGGAGGGTTCTAATTTTATTTTGGGTAGAAGTCACAGTATTGCCACTGTTACTCCTGCGCTGAGTGACCTTCACAGCTGGGTTACCAGCCATCAGCCTCTGCTCTCCAGCTGCTCAGTTCTGAAGGCTACACCACTACCAGCAGCCGCAGCATGGAAGTAAGGAGAACAGTGCCGCAACTCACCCCCCAGAATAACTCTGGGAGCCCTGAATAATGCCTTTTTTAATCAGGACCTCTACAATTACAACACTGTGAAATTTCACATTTGAATAGCTGAAAAAAAATAAAATCTACAATTTTAAAAAGCCAATTACCATGAAATGGACCAAAATGGACTATGAATTTGATAGGGCCCTAGCCATAAGATAAGAAACATAGCAATGAAGAGTATGAAGTGCATCTTCTACTCCATACAACTCAAGTGATTTGTCAAAAAAAAAAAAAAAAATCACAATTTAATTTTTTTTAAATCACTATTTTGCAGATTCTAAAACTTGAGTCAAACTTTAAAAAAGCTGGGGCACCTATGCTATGAAAATCAGTTTGCCACTTCTGAAAGTTTAGAAGTGATTGTACTTCCTTGGCTACTACTTTGTTCAATTTCAGCTTAGTTTCCACACACTTTATGTGCTTTCCTCTGTAAAGGTAGTACAGGCTGCGACTACAGTTTCATGTCATTTGTGAGGAAAGCAAGGCCATTTCTTTTTTTCTGTTTCTGCTCTGACTGGCAGACTGACTGGCAGGTCTGTCTAAGTACACAGTATTTTAAGTGGCGATCAGCAGCTTGTGTGTTGTAAGTAATTAAATTTGCTTTACACTTGTCTGGGCAGTAAGTAATTAAATTTCACTTGTCCAGACTGAGATTTTCACTGTCCTGGATTGCCTGACAATTGGATTTCTCTCAGACTGGTTTGTTACCAAGCAAACATTGTAAAATTATCAGTACTAGTCCTGCTGGAATTCTACAACAATAGTAGAATGTTAAGAGGATTAAAGTGTGTGTTTAAGCTACTGATGCACTTAGGTGATTGAATGAACAAAAAAGTTAAAATACATAAACAATTTTTATGTAAATTCTACAATACGTACTGATTTTCTCATCTTGGAAACAAGTAGTAAAACAATACTCTAGTTTTATTATTAAACTGGGCCCAAATTGATAAATTCACATCAGGAATATTTCCTAGATATGAATTTATATATAAATTTCTCTATTGTTTGAGATCATATTTAGTGTGTCTAAGTGAGAGAGGAGTCAGACAGAATTTGGCTAATTCACATTAAATACCACAAAAACATTTATAGTGCTTATTTGCTAACACAAATAAAGGATTACTGCATTTACCAAGTATAGACTAAGTTCCAGTATTGATACATCTTAGAACACTAATAAATGTTTATAACTCTTCCAATACTTATTACAAGCATCTCCGTATGAAAAGCAGCTCTGTCTACAGTGAGAGTCATCCACAGTAAAAGTAGGGCTACATCATGGATCAGCCTTACAGCCATTTCTATATGTGATTATATTGACCACTTGGCAGAGGAGATAGGGGAGAGGCTCTATGGAGCATGCTTTTTGCTGATGACATGTTGTACCATGATGGTAAACAGGCATTGGAAAGTGAACTACAACTATAGAGAGCAGCACTGCAAGAAAATTGATTTATGAATCAGCTGACGAGAGACAGAATACATGTAGTAGTGTTTCACTGAGATGGACAACAAAAAGCCAGTAAAACTAGTCAGTGAAACAAGGTAAATACCTCAGCCATGCTGGGAATGTGAACCGGGATGTTGGGAGTCGCATAAAGAGAACTATGTTTAAATAGAGTGAATTCATTATGGTAAAAGTATGCTACGTAAATTAAAAGAGCAAAGCTTGTATCATCATGATTAGGTTGGCCATGACATATGCATTGGACTGTTCACCAGTGAAGAAAAGAGAACTACTTCAGACTATTAAAATTAAAATGTTCAGGCAGAGGCTGGATAAGAGTTGATAGGTTATACAACAAAACGGCATGAACCATGATTCATGTAGCTCCCCTCATGGAAAGCTGAGGGAATACTGACTAACATAGCTGGATCATGAGAGACAATGAGATGTGGGCTATGCCAGTCAGAGACCACATGAACTAGTGACAATGACAAAGGCCATGAGAAAGACCAAGAAAAAGATGGGTTTAGATGTTGACAGAGGATGAGAAGTAGGTTGGTAGCTGTCTGGAAGATGCACAGACAAGAATGCTTGAAGATGAACAAGAACTTCTGACCCTGACTGACAGAACAAGGTGAAGAAGAAGAAGAAGAAGAAGAAGGGGAAAAAAAACAATATAATGCCTACATAACTCAAATCTTAGCTAAGAAGTACAGAGATGTCCATTTTTTCAGTCTGAACTATGGTGCGAGGATTAGTTAAATGTTTATTTCCTAGGCTATGTCTAGACTGCAAGCCTCTTTCGAAAGAGGCTCTTTCGAGAGCATCTTTTGAAAGAGCCTCTTTAGAAAGAGAGCGTCTAGACTGCACGGAGAAATTTCGAAAAAGCGGCTTGCTTTTTCGAAAGAAAGCATCCAGTGAGTCTGGATGCTCTCTTTTGAAGAAGCCCTATTTACATTGAAGAATGCCTTCTTTCGAAAGAGGAACTTTCGAAAGAAGGCGTTCTTCCTCGTAAATTGAGGTTTACCGCCATCGAAAGAAAAGCCACGTTCTTTCGAATTAATTTCGAAAGAACGCGGCTTGAGTCTGGACGCAGGGGAAGTTTTTTCAGGAAAAGGCTACTTTTCCCGAAAAAAACCCTGAGTCTGGACACAGCCCTAGTGTCTACGTAAATTGACTTTAAATTAGCATTTAAGCCTTCGCTGCTATTTCTGGAGACCCCTGAGTCCTTAAGGTACACACAAGATGTACTCCCTCACCCGCATTTCCCTTGACAGACATCTCATATCAATTTTTAGGGATGACACATGAAATAGGTATTTAGAGAACCTGATTTGCATTGCTGGATTTTCTTTCTGCAATTAGACAACTGTTACTAGATGAATGCTGAACTAGGGGATTTTCCTGACTTATTTGGAGAAAGGTCTTCAAACTTTTTCAAGTTTTTGTAATTATGCATATGCCCCTGAGAAGTCTTCCCGTCACTATTTATGAGACTTAGGATTGGTCTCCACTGGGAACTTCCTAATTACCTCTCGCAGTAGTGTGAAAAATCCACACCCTTGAGAAATAAGAGCTATGCTGACCTAGCTCCCAGCACAGACAATGCTAGGTCAATGGAACAATTCTCTCATCAACCTAGCTACTGCCTCTCAGGTGTACATATATTGCCTAAAATGACAGAAGAATCCCTCCCCCTCCTTTAGTGTCGGTAGTGTCTACTATAGCAAAACATGTGGCACTGTACACCTATGTTTTTTGTCAAAAGCGTGAATTCAGACTGATTTAGTTATAGCACCCCTGGCATGGGCACTCTTAAAATTATGTTAAAATTATTTCAATTAAGCTTAAATCATGTAGAAACACAATGAAGATAAACAAATGAAACAAGGTCCACACAGGGTTTTGCAAGTAAGTATGTAGACAAAGCTTAGGTTTGAGGAGACAGGAGTACAGCAAATACATGGGGGACTTGGGGGAGAGAGGGAGGGGTAGAGACAGAGGGGAGCCTTTAAATATCTTGCTACTCCTCTGAAAGTATTAAAACTAGCCCCAGTAGTCAGTTGGAACAGATTAATGACCTGGCAACACACTTCCCAAAGATATGCATGTTGCATTAAGTCTTAAGATATTTTGAGTTAGAATCTGAAAGTATCAGTCAAAACATAGCTTTAGTGATCATGCAGAATAAGTAGGAAAGACAATATTCAAAAGACAAATTAAGTGAAATTTACAAAAGTAACATTCACATTCATGTATGAGAAATGTCATGCCCAAAGGATAGAGTGGGTGGACAGAGAGGAGGAAGGAGTGAATGAATATGCAAAACTCCTTTCCTATTTCTACTTTCCGAATCCATTTTTGAAAATTTAATAATTTGTTTAGCACAGGATTATCTTTGTCTGAAGTGTGATCACATATGAAAATCAAATTCTGAACAGGAGAATAACATTTCTAAGCATTCTGTTAGTATGTTTTTGTCTTCAGATTGTATGAAAATCTTAAGTACACCTATGAAATTCTTATGACCAAATCCTATGATGGTACAGTAAAATTCATCTAGTGCCTCATCATACCAATTACTGAAGCCATTTTATTTTTTGTTTTTACAGTCAACATAATGCTTGTGAATGGTGCCAGCTAACTCCTGAAAAGTAGGCTCTTTTATTTATTCCCACAATAAATCCACAAATAGAACCGACTGATGTTTAGGGAAACATCTAGCACTGTTAAATGTCAACAAGTATTCAAGATGAATTACTGCAGGTTTACCAGATAATTATCATCTTACTGAATCTAAGGGCTCATCTAGACTATGCTGAAGTTTCGAAAGAGGATATGCAAATTCTGTGGGATGTGGTTTTTTCAGCAAATCCCCCCCTTTTTGAAAAGCCGCGTAAACCTCATTTTTTGAAGAAAGAAGATATGTAAATTCCCGTGGAATTCGCATATCCTCTTTCAAAACTTCAGCGTAGTCTAGATATCGCCTAAGTGTTCCTAGAAGTACCAATGCATTGTAAACGAAGTCAATTTGGACTATAAAAATGAATGTTAACTTTACATCCAGTAAAAATAATCAATCTTTATTGGATTTCAAATATGAACATGGCATTTTGCCCTACAGTACAGGATGCACCACTAAAAATCAGGACTCTGGTCTGGCAAGTGGGCACTGCGGGGGGGTGGGGAAGGATCCTCGTGTGCTGCAGGGAGGGCGAAGAGCCCAGCATGTGGCCCAGCTGGGCTGTGGATGGGGGCAAGGGCGGATATAGGGCAGGGCGAACGGGGCGGCCGCCCCGGGCCCCGCGCTTAAAAAAGCCCCGCGCATGTGCCGTGGCAAAGGGGGGGCCCCGCGGAGTTATACTGCCCGGGGCCCCGAAAAACAGTCATCTGCCCCTAGATGAGACACACAGACGCCCAGCCACACAGCTCAGCTTGGCTTCCTGGGGAAGCCCGGTGTGGAGGCATTGCAGGGGTTAGGGCCGACAGCAGGAGGGCCAGAAATCACCTCTCTGGTCTAGCAAAATCCCTCATCCAGGTCCAGTCAGGCCCTGAGGATGCCGGACCAGGGAGGGCCAACATGTATTGAAACATGGTCCATCTATTTGTTATGGATCACCAAATACGAAAACAAAGAAATAAACATTGAAATGGGACACTGCTGTCATGTTTGTTCCTAGAAGATCATATACATTTGCAACTGTTATATTAGTATCTTTCATGAGGTCTGTGCTTGGCTAGACAGCCTTCAATCTGGATAATATAAGGTCAGCCAAGGTTACCAATTCTACTTATTGGATTACATTCAGCTAGCATTCCATGCTGCAACTGGTTTCCAGGTGTCATCAAAAAATTGAAATCCATAAAACTGAAGAACACCGTCTCTCGTCACAGTGTTTGAACATTTATTTGATGTTCAAACACTGTGATATGTGTGTCTATTTCAATCTGCAGCGTTCTGCATGAAATACGCACAATTAAAAACATGTATATGGAATCATAAATATCACTGCTTGTAAATGACTGGTTTCTTCCAATGTGTAGCAAAGGCCTTGGTCCTCACTGAGTGGAAAGTATGACAAGTCTGAAAAACAACTACATTTACAAAGTTCAAATATCTGAACATTTTAATTTGCAAGGCAAAAACCTCACATCCATCTCTCATCATGTTCTTTAAACAGAGCTCTTCAAATAAGAAGCCTACTACCCTCCAACTCTCTCACTCAGAGGTGTGAAAAAATACACACCACTTTCCGCACAGCAAGTTCAGTGTAAATGGGTTCCTGGTGCTTGGTGGGTAGCTCTCAGCACTGGTAAACCCCTCCACAAGGGGAGTAGCTTAAAACAACAAACAACAATGTGTTGAGAGCTCTCTCCCAGAACTCTTGCCATGGATACACTTTCACTGCACTTTAATTTTACAAATGTAGACAAAGCCTCAGAATCTAGTCATATTGTCAAGACAAAATGAAGGGCCCTCTGCTGTGCAGAAATTATATGGAATATTTGAACTATATGTCCCAACTTTCCATGAGCAAAGAGATGTTCATTTTTAAATTACTTCTTCAGTGAAATATTTGTTCGGCATTAACCAAGGTGGAATTTATTTTAAAAAGCACTAGCCCAGTGAGAAACCTTGACACTCAATCCTATTACCCTTAATTTATGCTTGTTAATTCAGTGTTTGGAGCAGAGAAATTGATTTTAATTCATTTAACAAAACCCCAAAAGACTAGACTGTTCTAGGGCTAACAAACGTGTCAAAGGGCTTTTTTGTTTTGTTTTAAACCAGTCCTATTTCCCCTCCAGCTGGGAATAAAGATTCTTCCTCTCTCAACCCACCCCCATTAATACAAGACAATCATTCTCTGACTTTCATGTTTGAAGTTTCCAGTGATCTCAACGTCTTTTTCTGCACACATTCCTTCTTAGTATTTAAAATAACAAAATTAAAAGGAAGAGAGACTTCTTCTAAGAATATTAATTTATATTTGACTAAAGCTGAGAAAAATTCAACTGCAAGTTTGATACAGAATGCACATGCACACACAAAACTATATAACGTGCTGCTTTATTTGAAATATATTTCAGTGAGAATCCTTACAGATAACTTCAATACACAGCTGCAAAATATATATCCCTCTGAAGGGCTCATTTGTCTCGGGTGCTGTAAATTGTACTAAGTGATAAATAGTGACAAAATAAACAGTTCTAAACAGAGATTCTAACCTGGAATCCCAGTCAAAGTGGTTATTGAAAGGAAACTGCACTCCCACTGTATACACAGTGGATAGGGATAAACAAGGGAGTGCGGTGAATAGGGATAAACGAGGTCCAAAATATTAGAACAATCAGGCAGGAGCATCAGGAATGGCTCCATTTTAAAAAGGTAGGTCTCTGAAGGTTAGAGAACAGCCTTGTCTTCAAAGCCTGTTGCTTCCTGCCTCCATTTCAGAAGGCTCTTACTAAAGCTGGCAAGGTAGTAACAAAGGTGCCTCCTGCCATCGGCATCAACAATATAACAGACATCAGAATTCTGCTTATAACCCAAGTCTGTAGCAAGTATAGATAGTTTTACACCATTTCCAAACCTCTCCTTTCAGAATGGAATAGCTGCCCTAGTTCAATCCAACATTACCTTGCAAAGCATAAATATTATATGAAGAGGAGCTGAAATGTTTCATTGATTAAAAGAAAAGTCACACAGTGAGCTGGTCACATTTCAAGATATAAGTTGTCTCCTGTCTGGCTAGAACTCAAAAACCAGTCCTCTAACTATGGGTATATTTAAATGTTATTTGTCAGAATAGAAGCTATTTATCTGACATCAACTTGATAAACTTGAGGTCAGCTCTTGGTTAGAAAATGACCATTAGAAATCTTCCTGCTTAACAGGGAACTTGGAGAAAATAAAGTATCTAGAAGAGCTGTTAGATAGTGTGTAATTGAATAATTATGTACCCGCATCAAATTTTAGCCATTACACAAGTATTTGATAGTCTGTGGGTGTGAGGTCAGAAGCCAGTGTGCTCCTGGCTCCACTCCTGAGGATTCCCCTGACATCCTGTTCTGCTGCCTCTGTATCTGAGGCAGCAGCATGGGGCAGCAGGTGGGAACCAGTCCATAAGGGGAGCCGGGCCTGCCGTGAACAGAGGCTGCTCCAAGGCAGCAGCGTGGTGGAAGAAGGGGGGCAGGCAGACACCATGCTCATGGGGAGCTGGCTTTCAAGCTGACTCCTACCCCCTCCATGCCTCTGTGCTTCCCCACACGTATCAGCAGGTTCCCCACATGTAAAAGCTGTGGGTACCCCATGAGCATCAGCTCCTGCCTTCCCTCATCCCTGTGCTGATGCCTCTCTCATAGAAAGGCAGCAGTGGGGGAAGGGGGGTGGTTCCATGGGAGCCAATATGTGCAAGCATCTGGCTTGAAAGCTGACTTCCTGCCTGCTCCCTGGGGAAACAGAGGGGGGGAGAGGGGTGAGAAGTGCGGGGGGGTGGGAACAAAGGGCAAGCAGCTCCACAGGATCCAGTGCTTGTGCAGGGTCTGCTTAAAAGTCAGGTCCTCACCATCACAAGCTCCCTTCTCTCCCCCTTGCTGATGATACAGAGGCAGTGTGGAGGGGTGTTTGTGTGTTGTCAACAGAATTAACAGGTAAGTCCAGGGTTATCAGTTAATCATGTAGTCGTCTATACTGACATCCCTAGTATCTAGGCATCTAAAAAATAAGACTGTGTAGCTAATGGATACTTCTCGTATTTCTGCTGGTTCCTACTAGCATAAATTAAACCCTAAGATCCTTTCCATATTTTGCAACACTTTAGTTCTGAGAGGACACTCTGGAAGTAATTAATATCAAAGATCCTCACAAAAGAGAAGTTTGGAGAAAACATGAAGTGCTATCAATACAAAGCGTTTTGCAGAACCATCTCTCTTTCCATGAAAATCTCACAGGAGCGGTAGGGTTTGGCCTTTTGGGAGGTGGGAGACTACAGCTGGCTGGGTACACTATTATCCTGGAATAAAGAAATCCCTGTTCTGCCTGTTTGAAGTGATCTTGAATAATAGAGAGAAAGAGACAGATACAGAGAGAGATTATTCTTTGAGTACACTATAAACAAACATGCAACATAAAAACAATACAAAAAATAGAAAGCTATGTTTCATAGACTATTGCAACTTCTATCTACATACTGAGAAGAGGAATGAAAAACAGCTTCCGATAATAGTATGGGTACAACATTGTTGTGCTTGCCTAGCCACCCACATGATGGAAAATGGTCTGCCAGAGCTAGTACAACCAGACGGATGACAAAGACATAAATGAAGCCTTTTCAAACACACTGCATCCTTTTAGGCAAACCAAGGATTCTAATGGAAAACTGAAGGAGAGGGGTTGATCCATAATCAACTGTGTATGACCTATGCATGTCTTGTTTTTTCCCAGATGGTAAACTATATTTTTATTTATTTTATTTTAAAACAGTTTTACATCGCCTCTCTATTTAAAATATTCAAGGTGATTAACATTTTTTTAAAAAATACAAAATATAAAAAAGTAGAATAAAAGACCCCAAGAGGGGGACATAAAACCTACCAAGACACACCAAGAGGAGGGGCCACACAAACACAGACACCAATAAAAGCATAGGTAAAAAAAGGTGGCTTTAGGCTAGCACCTAAAGAATGCCAATGTTGTCACCAGGCAAATGTCCCAGGAAAAGGAATTCCATAGCTTGGGAGCAAAAGCTGAGAGGGTCCTTCTCTACATAGATATCAGCCTTATCTCCCTAAGTGGAGGAACATGGAGCAAAGCCTCCCATCCTGTCTGAATCTGCCTGGGGATTAAGATCAGCAAGAGACAGTCTTTCAAGTACCCCAGTCCCAAACTGGGGGGTGTAGTATGTTACTGGAAGACTTACCATAAGTATATATGGATTCAGTTCAACAGCAGAGCTCTTTGGGAACTAGCATCTAAAGTCTTGTCTTCATTACTAGCCAGATCAAAGGGGCAGTAATAAATCCAGTAGGAGCCAATTTGAGTCTTGTTCAGACAATAAATCAGTCGCCAATCACGCTCCTGTAGCTGCCAATACTCCACCTTAATGAGAAGCACAAGGAAAGTCAACTGCGGACAGAAGCACAAGGGTTGCTAGGATGTGAAGCAATGCACCGTGGGGCATTGGGACAGGCCCAGGATGCCATGCACCTCCCCACAAACATCTGTAGCAGAAGAGGAAAAGTGATCTGTGGGATAGTTGCTCAGAATCACCACTTTGAAAGGCGTTGAAAGTGCCACGAGAGCGGTCATGTTAATGTGCTGGCAGCTGAGAGCAGCATGGACACCCAATAGAATTTTTGCTTCTGTACTCAGTGAACAGCACTGTATCTGTCAGCAATATGCATCTGCCAGTGTAGACATAGCCTAAGAAGTCACTATGTGGCACCCAAATATCACCTTCACTTATATAGCGCATATGCTGACTTTATGGAAATATACACATACTCTGTACTCAAAGACAAGACCACCTCTTTAGTCCAGCACCTTTGGGACTTGACTGATTCAGAACCAGTCAATTTGTCAAACCATAGGAAGTCAATGTTGTCTAGAAGCATTATCAACATTTCCAATGCTCACAGGGTTCTTAGTTCTAATTTACCACTAAATGTCTTCTAAGTAATCACATAGAACACTGAGGGCCAGGACTAGTGGCTGTAAATAAATGTTATGCCCACACCCATGGAAACTAGACATCTGGTTAACTAAATCATGCTGGACTACGGAGGTTGCAAGACTAGAGCGGTTCAACCAGTATAAAGCTTCAATGGGAAACCTAAGCTAGTGAGTGGGCTGCATGAGTGGCCCTCCATCTCAGTGGGTTGGAAGACTGTTATAATCAAGACGGTCTTCTAGGATAGGGTAATTTTGCTGTGTTTGAGTACCTAGAATTTGCAGGGTGTGACAACTGAACCACAGCAGTGCGTTGACTGGAGGCAGAGGGAGCGAGTGCCTGGCTTTTGCACACAACATTGACTGTAATCAGCCCACACCTCACTTCACGTGCCCTTGCTTTATGTGCATATCGCTTCAGTAATGGTATGAAAAAAAAATGACACTGATGGAAACCAGGAGAATCTAGCAACCCTGTGCATAAGCAATGGCAAACAAAACATCCTGCAGGCCTCATTCGGCCCTCCGGCTGCAAGCTTCCCACCATTGCTACAAAGTGTGCTGAAAGCGAACAGAATATGGCTGCTACAGGTAACTTTTTAAGAAACCCTTTTCAATCTCTCTACATGGACAATGTATCCTATTATGCCGCAATCACAAAAATGCCTCCATGTTCAATCGTATCCAGAAGTTCCAATTTGGAATTCAGTTAGCAAAGACATATTCCCTCAACCACTCCCCTCTCTCCAAAAATATTGATTAGCACAAAATGTAACAGCAAATGAGATAGTTATGATAGAAAGTAAATTACATTTTCTGATCAAACACTGAGTCCTTAATGCTAGAAAACACAGCTGTTGAGCTCTACCTTAAGTCATGCAGCTGTGATGTTCAAGTAGTTTCAATTGGCCAAACCATCAAGCAGACTTTCACACCCTCTAATCATGATATTAAGTATCAAAAGCTTCTCAGGGTTTATAATCTACACAATTTCCCACTCACAGTGAAGAAACTCAGACGTTATTTGAAGTAGCTTTTACTGGCATTCCATATTAAAAAAAGAAAAAAGATTGCTTTTGCCTTGTGCCATATGATGTCACAAACTTGTCTCTTCACATGTTAAATGAAGTACAGGCAGTCCCCGAGTTACGCGGATCCGACTTATATCGGATCCGCAGATACGAACGGGAATTTTCTCGCCCCGGAGGACTGGAGCGGCGGGACGCCTGGTCCCACCGTCTGCCTCCTCCGGGGCGAGAAAAGCTGCTCCCCGTCTCCCTAGTCTGCTGCGGGAGCCAGCAGACCAGGGAGACGGGGAGCAAAGCGGCGCAGGACCCGGCCAGACCCGGCGCTTCCAGCTGATCTGGAAGCGGCGCAGGACCCGGGCCGGACCGCGGCGCTTCCAGCTGATCTGGAAGCGCAGCGGGTCCGGCCTGGGTCCTCCGCCGCTTTGCTCTGCGTCTCTCTGGTCTGCTGGGGGGGACGCAGCTAGTGCCCCCCTCAGCAGACCAGGGAGATGTGGAGCAAAGCCCGGGGCCTGTGGTAGAGCAGGTGGGGCGCTGCCGGTTGGTCCCACTGCACCGCTCCTTGGCGCTACTGGACCAACCCGGCAGCACCCCAGCTGCTCTGCCCCAGGTGTCCTGATTCAGCTGCTGATCAGTTTCAGCAGTGGCTGAATCAGGACGCCTGGGGCAGAGCAGCTGGGGTGCTGCTGGGTTGGTCCAGTAGCGCCGAGGAGCGGCCGCGCTACTGGACCAACCCAGCAGCACCCAAGCTGCTCTGCCCCAGGCGTCCCCAAGTTAGCCGCTGCTGAAACTGACCAGCGGCTGACTACAGGAAGCCTGAGGCAGAGTTGCTCTGCCCCGGGCTTCCTGGAATCAGCTGCTGATCAGTTTCAGCAGCAGCTGACTTGGGGACGCCTGGGGTTCTTAAGTTGATTCTGTATGTAAGTCAGAACTGGCGGTCAGTTTCAGCAGTGTCTGAATCTGGACGCCAGTTCCGACTTACATACAGATTCAACTTAAGAACAAACCTACAGTCCCTATCTTGTACGTAACCCGGGGACTGCCTGTAATACATACAACTTTGGACAGCGGAACACTTATTTTGAATTATCTTCACATATCAGAGTGACCAACCTACATAGAGAGTGAGGTAAATGACACATGCCAACACACGGAATAAGCTCAGCTCACTTCCAAGTGAACAACCACACAGACTAATATGCAGATTTTTGAAAGAGTGGTAGCAAAAGGAGACAACAGACCTGCAAATGAAGCATTGCACAACAGCCCTGGCAGAACCATCCTAGGGGGAAAAAACCGCACATGCAACAAGCTTCCCTAGAGCAACTTCACCTAAGTTAGGACTGGAAGGGTGGCAAATAAGATGAAAATCACAGAAAATGAACTTCCAGCAGACTACTACCACTCAGACATGAATCTGGACAAAGGAAGAAAGTAGAAATTGTTTACTATCACAGTCACAAACTGATTTGAAAGAGATACTTGCAAAGGTCAAGCTCACACTGACTGGTAACAAGGGCTATACATTTCTTCATTATAGATTGAGTATGACTCGTCCATAAAATGTGATTAAAGTTCAAGGGAAAAGTCCCTCCAGATAAGTCTCTGCAATGGAAACCTAATTAGGAAACTTCAGGTCAAGGGACTTGGAGGACACCAGCTACAATAATAGATTTCAGACAAATTTAAAGAATGTCAGTGCTTGGTAAGCAGAACTTAAGGTATAAAACCTAAAAGTATAGGAAGAGACAATTTTCCCATTAAGATACTTTGGAGGAAAAACAGATTCTAATTAGGTAGCATTCTCCCCCATCCCATAGAAACAAAGCACATTAACCAAAACAAGGCTGATTCTTCTAGGTGAAAGAAGCAGTCTCCAAAGGAACACAAATTGAGAAAGGAGAAAAGGGAACAATCCTTTTACACTCAATTGAGGGATAAGCATTATCTTGAGTCTCAAAGGGGAGCTACATAACTGAATTTATGTTCAACACTGGCAGAAGCCCCTGCAAACAAAACACATGAGATTCATGGTTAAGATCCTATAGGAAACTCAGCAATTCTGCAGAAAGGCATGAGAGGCTGGGAAGAGGCCTTTAGAATACAGACGTAGCAGACTACGTGCATGTCTTCACTATGGGCTGGATCAATGGGCAGTGATCAACTCAGCAGGGGTTGATTTAGCACGTCTAATACAGACACGGTAAGTCAACCACCAAGCATTCTCCCACCAACTCTGTTACTCCACTAAAACAAGAAGAGTAGGCAGAGTTGATGGAAGTGTGTGAGGTGTCAACTTACCACTATGAAGATTCCACTGTAAGCAGACCTAAGTACATCAACTTCCACTATGTTAATTCACATAACTGATGCTGAATCACATGGGACAATGGCCTATGGGTACTGTAGACAAGGCCTATTAGTCTCTGTATGAAGGAAATGCAAAGAAACAATGGCAAAAGACCATTCTGATATATTCTGACATACAAGGAACAACGAGGCAGCCAGACTTCCTCAGGCTATGATATCATTATATAAGCAGATTCAAGCCAGACCATTTGATTAAAACCGAAATGGAATATTCATGTAAAAACGGTAATGATCAGAGCTCACCAAACTGCGGTGAGCCCTGCTCGCCAGCCACGCTGTCCGATGATCTGTGCATGCAAAGCCGGTTCTTCTGGGTTGTAATCACTCAGCATGGGCAAGTAGATTGCATTATTTGTCGAGCCCTGGTAATGATAATGGTCAGGGCTCGCCGAACCGCTCGCCACGCTGGTCACCAGCCACGCTGTCTGGCGATCTGCACATGCGCAGATCGCCCGAACCCGGCTCTTCCGGGTTACAATCTACTCGCCATGGGCGAGCAGATTGTATAATTTGTCAAACCCTGATAATGGTGATTCATTAGAAGAGTGTTTCTCCTCGGAATCCACTGAAAACTTATCTTGACTCTAGCAGTCAATTCAATGGAATTCATGGAGATTAGGTCTGATTCATGGAGGCTAGGTCCATCAATGGCTATTCCTACCCTCTGTCAGAGGCTGGGAACGGGTGACAGGGGAGGGAATGACTCGGTGATTAACTGTACTATTCATTCCCTCTGGGGCACCTGGCATTGGCCACTGTCAGAAGGCAGGATACTGGGCAAATGGACCTTTGGTCTGACCCAGTTTGGTCATTCTTATGTTCCAAAGGAAAGATGCAATATTGAGCCTACAAACACAAAGCCTATAAACAGGTTTTCACACTCCTGAGAAACATACTATAATTTTTCAGTGTAGATTAGGCCTTATTCTAATTTTCCAGTTATGAAGACTGGATAAGGGCAGCAGCCGTGATACAAATGCACAAACACGCCTGAATGTCACTGTTTAAAAAAGCCACATTTACCGTCAAGCTCCACCACACACTGTCTTCCCTACAAATACTTCAAAGCAAACAGCAGCTGACAAAACGGTAAAATAAAATACTTGGGTTGTTAAAATGCATGTAGTTAAGTAACCGTGTAACCACTGAAATTTTCAGTGATTATATGCAGTGCCGCAGGAAGCTCAGCAGGAGCTAGTGCACATGGGGAGCAGGCTTTTAAGCCAGTTTGCTGCGCGTACCAGCTCTCACCTTTCCCCTTCCAGCATTGTTGCCACTGATATAGAGGCAGCAGTGTGGGGTAGCAGGCAGCTCTCCAGGAGCTGATGTGTGCAGGGAGCCTGTGTATAACCATGAATGTTAACTGATGAGCCCACGATTATACTTTCACGTCCCTACATTTGATTTTTATTTCAACTCCCCAACTTCAATAGGCGATCTGAGCATGCATTGGAGCAGACTACAATAACTTCTACAAGAAATCAGAAGATTCTTTTGGTGTGTGTTGGGGGGAGCGGAGGGGGTACTCACCTCCCTACTTTAAACTATGCAAGACCAGGATTTGTATCCTGGCATGGGAAAAGGAAAGGGGCATTGGACACTGAATCCAGTGTTATCTGCATGAGAGATTACCTTTTGCAAAATCCATCTATTAAAAATGTAGCTGGTGTACAGTATATTACCTCCAAAGCCCCTGTAAACAATGAGATGTTTGCATTTAAATGTATAGCATGAAAGACAGATTAATTCAGCTACTTTTAACAAGCCAGCCAGCCAGCCACTTGTTACACAAAAATTATTTCAGCTAACAGCTTTGATTCTAGTACCATACACGGGTATGTTGAAAGACTACTACATGTGTATCAGGGACCTTTGTGTGTATGGCTTTGATTACTAAATAAAGACAAGCATTGTTATTACAATACAGAATATAAAGCTGATCACAAAAGAAAGCCACCATGTGACAATTAAAAAGGCAGCTTTAATTTTTTTCCCCCATTAATTAAAATATTGTTCTCTTGGCTTCAATTTAATTTGGGAAGAAAACTCCTTTTAATTTTGCTTCACAGAAGAAGCCTACCACAACTATTGGATTGTAAGTCGCCATCTAAAAACAATTATTTGCAAAAGGAAAAGTTGCAGTTGATGTGGAAAATATAATCTACTTTCCAAAGAAATCTTCTGGTTTTAAAGGCCAATGTCACACTTTCCTTTCAGGAACTATGACAGTTCAGCTTATTAGCAGTTTTCCTAGATTTTAAGCATCAAGCATTTCCCTTCCTCTCTAATTGCTATCCTATGATCCTTATCTGCTTCTTTTAACTATCCAATCTTTAGGTGCTTATAGATTATCAGTTCAGCCTATTTTGTTTTCCCTTTGATATTTTCATACCCTCTTCTCCTTGTTTCTCGCCACCTTCCATTTTTTTTCCTATTTATTTTGGGTCTACACGTTCTAATCTCAAAACTCCAGTCATCTGAAGAAGTGGGCTGTGCCCACAAAAGCTCATACAACCATCTTCATGTTTTGTTAGTCTATAAAGTGCTACCAGACCATTTGTTGTTTTTAAAGTTTCTCTTTTTTAAAATAAGCCTTTAAAATGGGCCTGTTGAAACTAAGAGAAAACCTTGTAGTGTTTTTGTTATAACTTGTGCCACCATCCTTATAGAGGTGCAAATATACATATCGATCAATGTCATCATTTATAATACTCATCACCATTCCACTTTGTTTTAGAGAGGTGTTCCTCAAACTGTGTTCCTTTCCATGAGACATCTCCAGGGGCTCCGCGAGGTTGACAAACTAGAAACATCGATAGATACAACATACACAATAAGTGGACTGCTGGGGCTCCGCATAAATTTACATGCATGTAAAGGGCTCCGGAGCCCAAAAAGTTTGAGAACCTCTGTTTTAGAGGGACTGCTGCTGCGCCCACCGAGACTCTCCAACTGCTTAAGGCTTGAGTTCTCTTCAGAGAAGTCCAGCAAACCTACTGAACTCTATAATAGTAAGGATATAATCTGGGCCATCCTCCTCACTAAAATGTGTTTGTTATTTAACACATTACTAGAGTTCAAGATCACAATCTGTGTGTTAATTCCCTAGATTACTCTGTCTGATACTTCTTGGCAGAAATTATCCTTGTAGGTTTCTATCTTTCTGACTGACAGAACAAATATTTGAAAAACATTTCCACAATTATATTAATATAAACACGTCCAACTTACGTGTGAATTTTTCCTGACTTGACCGCCTAAGCCTAGAATTTCCATATTTTACCTACTTTGCTGTGCCAAAAAATTGTTGGAGCTGTCTCCAACAATTAGAGATTTTATTTGGATGTTGCAGTACTTGAGCAAAAATGTGATGGAGGATGGAATCAAACTTTTACACTCAGCTTTGAAAGTTACTAATTTGTGACAATTTAAGGGCACTGGGTTGGGTGTTTTCTTTTTTTAAGTGTAGCTACAATAGCACACTCCGCTGTGTAACAAGCGGCATGCACCACTGTGCTTTACCTTAGTGCAGGGGTCATCAACCCCCAGCACGCAAACGGATTTTTACTGGCGTGTGGGGTGGGAGCTCAGCCCTACCCTGCCTCCCCCACACACAAGAGCCTGCACTGCCACTTGAGCCTTGTGGTTAGTGCACAGCCACAGAACCAGCTCTGGGAGGCAAGGAGGAGGTTGCTGATTGGGCCGTGTGTCAGCCAGCGGTTGGTGCTCTCCCCCTTCTTCATCCGCCCAACTCCATTATAGAAGAGATCCAGTGGAAGCAGCAGTGAGCCAGTGGAAGCAGGTGAGCTGCTGTTGCTGAGTGCATGGGGGCTCAGCTGGGCAAGCTCTGCTGGCCGGGGCTCGGGCCACGTGGGCTGTTCCTTCAGTAGCGTGGCCAAGATGGGGGTGGAGAGGCTGCTACTGGGCGGTCGTGATCAGGACTTGAGCCATGTTCCTGCTTCTCTGGGAATGCTGGAGACAAGGGCAGCCTGTGTATGCTGGTTCAGCAGCTGGGAGCAGCCCCACAAAGTAATGGAGCTGCGGTAGTGGGGCAGAGACAATCCAACAACCAGCTGGGGACAGGGGCAGCACGTGTGTGACTGCATGGGGTGGACGGGGGAAAGACGGGAGAGGCAGGTGCTGGCCTTGGTGAGGCAGAGGCAGCAGACAGTTTGAAGTGTCTGACTGAATACTCAGAAGCTTGTGTGCTGCCTAAAGTATCAAAATATGAGCCTGAGAAAGGAGAATGCAGCAAGGCAAAGCAAGGCCAAGGATCACACTAAACCAGTGGTCCCCAACGCGGTGCCTGTGGATGCCGTGGCGCCCGCCAGGGCATTTATGTGTGCCCACCAAAACATCTGGGCTGGCCCCGCCCCCAGCATGAGGCACATGCATGGTGCCAGCCCCGGACGCCCGGCATGTGAGCGGCCCCGCCCCCGGACACCCAGCAGCCATGAAAGGTTGGTGACCACTGCACTAAACAGTAAGATCTGCATATTTATTTATTAATGAAGCTGCTGGAAGTAGGACTATTATTGACTTTAAAAAGTATCACCGTGACTCAGACCTGTTCATACAGAAGAATAAGTTAAATCTCGGCACTCCACTTCCGAAAGGTGGCTGACCCCTGCCTTAGTGTTACTCAGTTTACTCCTGAGTTTACTCAGGAGTAGGTTTTCATACCAGTGCAACCATACTTACAGAGCTACACTGATACATACCCTCAGTGTATCAGCACTGCATGGTGCAAGACAAGACAGCCCCTCTGCCAATTCAAAGTACTTGATATCATTAATGGAGGGATCATCCAGTCTACATATGGTTTCCATGTGTGTAATCCCATTATTAGCACCCATCTAATAAAAAAACAGGGTCTTAGTAGGCATCATTTAAAATAATTAATAAGACAGTTACAGACAGGACAATGTGTAAAAGTGGTTTCACCAACAAGATCAAGGGCAATATGCTTGTAGGCAAACCAGTTGCCCTGCCAACAACTACCATGAAAGTGCTTAGGATTTCTATCAGGTTGCTGTCCCAAGCCCCACTTGGAGACATCATCCCTAGCCACTCTAAGTTACCTTTGTAACTGGTGCCTAAGAAAGTCTCAACATCCATCCCTCCTCCATTTCTTTTGCTTCCCAGCCTCTGACTATCTTGAGGATAGATGGTTTCTGGTTTCCATTACTCCATCACCTCCACACAGCCTGCCTCAAGTGGGAAGAATCTTTGCTACTTTTTCCCTTCCTGAACCTCTGAGTCCCCCTCCCCCAAGAGTCTTCTTGTCCAGCCAATAGCTCCTCTTCCACTTCCTCCCTCTGGCTGCTGCCTCTCTTGGCTTTTGCACATAGCAGCAGCATGTAACTGACAGGTTCTTGCCAGTTTCACTACTGCAGGCAGGGTTTCACACCCAAGCAGTCAAATTGATCAGCTTTATGATTTCATCTTTCTGCTCCTGGCTGTGAGCAGCAACAAAGTGATTGTCGTTAGCTTCAGGCTCAAGGAGAGGGCATATCTGCAGTCTACTCTATGCAGCATTAAGATTTGGAACAACTGCTTCACAACCATAAAGATGAAGGATTTTTTAAAATTTGTTTTAAATGAAAACTGACTCTCCAAAAGTTGATGATTTAAATTTCCCACTTGCCCAAGACAAGAGATTTTTCAAACCCAGATAATAAATTTTTAAATAAGTCACAACTATTCAAAATATGAAATTGCTAGTAATTATATGGGAAATCCCTGCATTCATTTATAAGGCTCATTGTCTGACTGATTCAACATGCAAAATGAGATGTCAGCCTAATCATTTGCATGCCAAGACCCAGAATGTTTTTCCAGTTCAGTTACTTCACAAGTGTTGCTGCTGGCTATCCCAACAGTGAAAAGAGAGACATTTGGAAACAATCATGTGTGAACAGAATTTTCTCCCCCCACTACCTCTAAGTTTTGCAAGTGAAAAAAAGGCATCAAGCCTTTATATAGGACCTGAGGAGAAAGACGAAGGCAAGATTTCTCAGAAGCAAGCATCAGCAAGCACTTGAAGATACTGTGATGTACTGAATAAATATGGTATATCTCTAGGATTGGTGCACGCACAGTAAGAAGAAAAGCCAGGAGAAGTCCTTATGGAATTTTCTTGAGTAATTACTACACATGCTGGACACATTTAGCATTTATTTGTTTTCGTGCCGCTGTCCCCTGTGGTTCTCTTCATCCTCAAAGCTATGAAATTCTCTCGTGGTTATTTGCCAGTTTGGTTTTTAACCGCTGCCTGTCAGTCCTGTCACTGAGATTTCTTGCTGCACTTTCCACTTATGCCTGGTCACATCCCAGCCTGAATCCAGGAAGCAGGAATGCATGTGTGGCTCCAGCCAACACCAGTGGCCAGGGATAGGGAAGAATCAGCACAGCACCACTTTTTGGCTATATAAACACTTTTTTCAGGAATCCCTGAACAATAGGTTTAGACTGGGGACGTTAAAATGTGTTTAAGCAAACATGTAACCACCAGAAACCATTGTACGCAGGGAGTCAGCAGGGGGAACCAGCTTTTAAATTGGCTCCCCATAAGCACCAGCTCCTGAACCCTCTGCGGGAGCTGGTATACATCTTCTGTCTACGTGGAGATGGCTCCACAAGAGCTGATACACATCTCTCATCTGCACCCCCTGCCCGCGCTACGGCCTCTGTATCAGCACAGGGTTGGGTGGGTTGGTGGGGGGACTTAAAATCTTAAAAGATGGCTCCCTGTGAGCACTGGCTCCCACCTGCCCACCCCCACACTGCTGCCACTGACACAAAGGGAGCAATGGGGGGAAGCTGCGTGTAACCATGCATGTTAATGGATGATCCTGGGCCCATTGGTTAACTGTGTACTGTTAAACTTTCACATCCCTACATCCCTATTTTAGACAAACCTTTAATCAGGAAGGGCATTCTCCAAACTCTAGGGAAGCATCTGAGCATGGTCAGGGAAAGCTAGATATCTCTGAAAACATGAGTAGTTTCAATCTGACCTGTGTAGTAGCTAGTTGAAGTGCTGTCCACTCTGTACAGCGAGCCTCATTCCTAATCGCTTGTGAAGTGTTAGGAAAGAGGCAAGAAAAGCAATATAGGAAAGAAGGCTGAGAGAGAAAGAGTTTTCTTGTCTTTTTTCACCTCGGGAGCATGCACACTCATATGCTTTTTTTTAAGAATTAGGTCAGTTCAAGTTCCTTTTGAGGCAGCATGAAGCAAATGTCGCCTTCTTCCACTCCAGATGCTAAATATGCCAACTTTGCAGCACTCATGGCCTTTGCAAGCCTGGGGAGCATGAAATCAAGATCAGAATCCAACACAGATGCCTTACATGACAGTTAATACATGCAAGCTGCCTCATCACCACCCTGACCATTTGCATTCTTCATCCCAAAGGCAAACAGAGCATGTTAGGCACTGACCACTGGCCAATTTTATTTTTAATGCAAAGAGTATGAGTTATGAGCAAAAATACATCAGTATTGGCTTTTTAAAAGCCTCTTAATGGCTGGTTTATTTAAAGTCTACACAGCAATTTTGACCTTCTGTAGCACAACTCAATATGCCAAGTTTCAACTTGACCAAATAAACAGGGGATAGGAGTTCAGAATCAACATGGTGATGGGCTCCAACTATAGTGGTGCTATCTATGGTAATAAATACAGGTTGATCTTTTATTTTATTCTTTAACTCATCCAAAGGCTTGTTGGTTCCTCAATTAGCTCACCGTTTCCACTCCTGTTGGATAGCTGTAGGCTTTTTATTTATTACTAGAAGATTTACCCGGAGATGCTCAGCTCCTTCCCGCAATTTTTGTTTTTCTTCATTTAAATCATTGTGCTGGGGTGCAGCTGGGGATGAGGGGTTCATTGTTTAAGACTGGCTGAGGGAGAGAGGAGCATCCTAGCCCTCTCTGTGCACTTTCCCCTCGCTCCCTTACAAAGGGGAACAGCATGCAATGTCCCGTATGAATGGGGGTGAGGAAAGAGGAAGCTTCTGCCCCTCCGGCCCTCTCTAAAGGTGGGAGACTTGGGATTGCAGCAGTCTTGGATGGGAGGGCAGCGCCTCAGCCAGCCCCTTTCACCTGCCTGGTGATTGTCTCTTTTCTGTATGGTTTTATGAGAAGCAATCCCACTCCAGGCATATCCCATTTTTTGGCACAACCAAACACTACCCTTGCATAACCTTATAAGAGAAAGCTGCATACCCAATTTGGTGACCCTGGCTCTTACTGTTTAGGAAGAGTTCTTGAAAAGACGGATGCACAGACAGACACACACAAATGCACAGACTCTCTCAAATAGATTGCAGGAGCTATCAATGTTTAAAGGAACTCTAACTTTTTATAGAGGACTTAACTCATTTTTGAAATGCAAGTTTCTCCTGCTGCAGCTGCTGAAGCTTCAGACATTCTATTTTCAGTTCTAAAGCAACAGTTGATGAGAAAATGCCACGATCAGAGTACAAAGTAAGAATTTCTCTACCGTCATTAAAATGCACAACCACATCACCTTAGGTAGTTTAAAAGCTTAGAGGAGGAGGGATAGCTCAGTGGTTTGAGCATTGGCCTGCTAAACCCAGGGTTGTGAGTTCAATCCTTGCAGAGGCCACCTAGGGATTTGGGGCAAAAATTCATCAGGGATGGTACTTGGTCCTGCTGAGAAGGCAGGGGACTGGACTTGACCTTTCAAGGTCCCTTCCAGTTCTAGGAGATAGGCAATCTCCATTATTATATAAATATTATACTTTATGAAAGAAATGTCATGGCATCTCTTTCCTTTCTGTACTGAATCTGTCAGATTTCTTAAGCACATAAGTCTTTGTAAACAAAATCAGAGTGTAGCAATCTGCAACCTGATTTGATTAATTTATTCACCATTACCATCCTTTAACATTAGCACCGATGTCAAAATTATGCAGCACCATGCAAGGGGATAACAGCCAAAAACCGATTCAAATACACTGAAGACTCTTTATGAGCAACCATGAAACAACTTTTTCAGTTTTATATTCATTCCTCAAGTCAGCACTGTAGCAGGAAGGAGTCCATCTCTGTGTGGTAGAGCCAATCTAGAGCAGAGATGGCTTCTGTGAATTAAACACCACCTGTATAACTGATCATTTGAAAGCACACACACACACACACACACACACACACACACACACACACACACACACACACACACAAATATTTGTTAGAAGAGGGGAAAAAAAGTCAAGCAACCTGATGTCACAGCTCATAATTTTCTTCAGCTTTGAGAACAAAAATGACATTTAAAACATGGGCAGAGAGGGGAGAATCCATGTTCGGTGTCTCCTGAACAGATTATATGAGCCACTGAACCAGTTACAGGTTGTAGAGCCTGGTTCAATAGGAGCAGAGAGAAGGCTCATTGGCCTGGGCAACTAAGCTACTCTGCTCCCCTCGCTATTGCCTGGCCTTATCTGCCCTGAGAGTTGTGAACCTTCACTGGAGCAGTGGTTAGAAAAGCCTCTCTTTAAAGGCAACGGTTGAGGCAACGGTTGCTGCTTCTGCAGGGGACTCCTCCTTGATGATCACACCTCCTGTGAATGGCAGACAGGAACTTCCAGCAAGGGTGAGGCCCAAAACAAGACCAAAAATGGCCAATTATTCTTCATGTTCTTCACTGTTCTAAATTATCGTCACTACTACTATTGAGTAAAAATCAAATAGTGATGCTGTTGTGCCCTGAGAAGAACTCTGTCCCCTTTAAAAACTGCCACTTCTGTATGACTTTAGTAATACCAAAGGTAATCGAAACAGTAGGAAGAAAAATCTTTCATCTTCCTGATGCAGTGCACTTGACAATGCTTGGTGAATAGCCCATTTCTCTGCATAATTTCTCCTATTTGAGTGTCTTTCATACAGCCACAAATTTTTTTTTTTTTAAAATAGGAAAGTACAACTCTGCAAACCACAAAAATGGGCCAAGATTGATACTAGAGAGATAATTTGATTTGGACTTCCTGACCCCTACGTTGCTATACATGTGGCCGAAGAGGAAAGGGGGGGAATTCAAGTTCAATTACATCTTTCAATTTCCTGGATTTCAATTTTTACTTATAACGGAGTCCATCTCTTCATACACACTTGCACAGAATAAACTCATGTGTTTACAATCTTAAATCTGGTTTAATGAAGTTTATCTGGGAATAATTTCTAGTATAATTGATTTTATAGACCTCTCTAACATTATTGGGCCCTTGAGCATAGGCTTACAGCTGCCCTATCATTTGTAATGCACGAATATGCAGCAGATAAGGATCAATACCGTATGCTGTTGGTTGCATACCAGACTTCAGGTTTTGCTCATATGCTCCAAAGTAGAGGTTTTAGCAATTTTGCTACACAAAAGGTAAGAAGCGTAGATATATCCCTGTGCGTCTCAAGGATAGTATATTACTTACTAAATTGGAAAGATAGGATACAGCAAATATGTTAATGATATCACTAATACATTTGACTGGACATTATAACAGGATGCCACATGGACAGTTATTCCTGTTAACATCACAGTCTTTATTATTAGTACCACCAACAGAATTAAGAGTCCCCATTTCTCCAGTGGAGTCTTCACTCAAAATTTACTGAAACTCCTCCTCATGGAAAAGGATCAAACAGTGAAAAGTAGCATAAAATCTAGAAGAGAATACAAGTTTAGCAGAACACTACAGAGTGACTGAAGATTCAGAAGGAATCTCTGTGGCTATGTAACCCACATACCTTCTAGGTGTGGTTCACTGCCTCGTGTAGTGTCACTCAGGGTGTGTCTAGACTACAGGGATTTAAAAAAAAAAAAAAAAAAAAAAAAAAAAAAAAAAAGATAAATAAAGTGGCCTTTTTTCCCAAAAAATCTTTACCTGCATCTAGACTGCTGCCACATTCTGTCGACAGTAAATCGAAAGAATGTGGCAGGTTTTTTGACTACGGAAAACCTCATTTTATGAGGAAGAATGCCTTTTTTTTTTTTTAAAGTGCTCTTTCGAAAAAAGGCGCTATGTAATACAAACTGTGCTTTTTCGAAAAAGCATCCAGACAGCCTGGGTGCTCTCTTTCGAAAAAGCGGCTTGTTTTTTTGAAAGTACTGATTGTAGTCTAGACACTCTTTTTCGAAAGAGGCTTGCAATCTAGATGTATAGCCTCAGAGAGAGAAAGAATGGGTTTGCTGTATGGCAGAATGGGGAACCATATTTGGGTCAGAGGCTACTGACCCACAGAAAAATTAGCTGGGGACCACACAAGTAAAAAAAAAGCCCCTCCCAAAACCCCCAACCCTCACGGATATGATCTCTAACTGAAACACCTCATTCTCCTGATGATCCAGCCCATGGTGAGAGAGGGGGTAGGTAGGACTGAGGTTTCAAGGTCTCAGGCCAGATTAACTCTTCTGTTGTTCCAGGATTAAGGGATTTTGTAGGCCCCCTCCTCCCCCAAGGCTGGGGTGAGGCCAAGAGTGAGGGGTTCAATGTGAGAGATAGTGATGGGGGGGGGTCAAGAGGGGGTGAGGTTACAAGGTCTGTCCAGGGGAAGGAGGCAGGAACAAGCTGATGGTGTATAGGGTGTCTGGCCAAGGGGAGAGGTGCAGGAGCAAGGGAGGGTGCAGAAACAGGCTGGTGGTAGGGTGTGGGGCCAAGAAGAAAGCAGGTTGTGGGCAGGTTATCAGGCCAGGGGAAGGTGCAGGAGCAAGATATGGGTGCAGGAGCAGGGTGAGGGTGCGGCAGTGTTAGTGGAAGGGGTATGTGAGGGATACGGGTGTGTGGGGTATGAGTGAGGTAGTAGAGGGGGTCTTGAATTGGGTGGGTATGAGTGAGGGGATGCCTCCACCGAGATGCCGCACTTCCACCCTGCTCCCTAGGGCTGGTGTTATACTTCAAAGGCGGAGGCGCCCTATCGACTAATCAGAGTCTCAATGCAAAATGCACTGACTATTCGATTAGCCAATTACCCGATACTTAACATCCTTACTTCCCATTAAGCTCCACACAGATGCTCACGGCCACAGCAGGAGGAGATGCTTCTCCCCAAGCTCCGGAGCTGCTGGAGGTCAGAAGTTACTCTGGCACAGAGCAGCCATAGCCAGAGAAGGGAGGTCCTTCCCTGCTGGCCCTGGCATAGAGCTGAGGCAAGCAAGAGCTCTGTGCCAGGGCCAGCAGGGAAGGCCTCCTTCCCCCACCCCACCCTGCTAGAGCAGCTCCATGCTGGGGCCAGCAAGGAAGGAGCCAGAGCAGCAGGTCCAGCTCCAAGGCAGGGGGACAACAACGCTCCATGCACTGTGGAGCTGTATGACTCCCCACAGGAGTCTAACAGTCTAAATACTATTAAAAAGCAATTTAAGTTCATGAAGACAAACAAAGAATGGTCCTGCCGCACCTTACAGACATGGAAGTAGTATCATGAGCTCTTGTGGGCACAACCCACTTCAGATGAATGGAGTCAGGGATTCAGAGGTACAAATAAACAGCAGAAAGAGAGAGGGCAGATGAGTTCATGAAGATGTTAAACAGGACTGACCTTTGATCAAAGCACACCCTAGGTACTTTTGTTTCCTCAGAGAATTCCCATTGCTTTGCAAGTGCATGCAAAGACAGGCTGTTTAGATTCAACAGGGCACATAGTGAAATTTTGAAATGTGGAAGATGAGGAAAGCACAACAACAACAACAACAACAACAACAACAACAACAAGACGACAGCTGTCTGTGGGGTTTGACAGTTCAGTCTCCTACAAGGTCTCGCCTAAAAAAGTCATGGCAGGGAGCTGAAGGCAGCACCAGCGAGACATCAGATTAATGCAAACAGGGCAGTAAAGTGGAGAGATGCCAAGAGAAAGGTGGATTAACTGAAGGTGGTGAAACCCAGAGACAGCCTGAAAAAAGGAAGGTCTTGGGACAAATCCCAGAGCATACAAACTGTAATAGGCACTGCCCGCTTATGTGGTTGTACAGTGCCTACCACAATGGCATCTCTTCCTGAGTTTTCTTCTTTTGCCCTTTATCTTCTATCTATGCTGTTATCTCCTCACCCTCCCTCCACAATACCCACTGCAAGTTGAAGGTTGGCACTGTGGATAAGGCATGGGACTGGTGCTCAGGAAATCAGGGTTCTATTAGCTCTGCCACAGGTTTCAAGAAATGTGCAAATCTCGTCCCACATCTCTAAAAAAAGGGGGACTTCTCTACCCTACATCAGCATTGCAAGAATATACACAGACAGCACTCTGATTTCTGGGCAGCAAGAGAAAGCATATCACTGAAGGAATCAAACACCTTGTGCCGCAATAGTTCCCCTATGTCTGAGGATTCAAAAGCAGAGCCCTTCACTAACCACTTCCGTAATTCAGCACTGTTCATGGAGAGGCAAGAAAAGAGAAGTGTCTCTTTTCCCTCCTTCAGTGAAGTGGGCAGCTTTCTTGCTGGATCCTATTGTTACTTAATTAAGACCAGGCTGAAACCACTAAGTCACCTAGAATGTGCTAGGTTTTAAATTCAGAAACATGCAGGCGTGCGAGGGAGGAGGCATGTCAAGCTGAAAAACTGCTGGAAGTTCAGAAAGATCACATGTAGCACACAGGGAAAGGATTAACACAAGTGCTTTCCTGCAGGATACGTGAGCAGGTGATGGGAAAAAGGAGCAGCTGCCAGGTAGCATCATCTCACCCAATTCTTTCCTTTAAAAGGAAACAGCAAAAGGATTCTTTACTGAGCTTTTGTGCTGTTGGGGTTTAATTCTTACTTCACCTACGCATGCTGCATATTAGTGGTAATAAGAAAGAGCAGGATTTGTCACAAACTCCTCATAGGTTAGAAATCTAGCTGGTCTCAATTTTTTTTTATAACTTCCAGGTTTTAAGGCTTTGGCAATACACGAGCACAATGAATGGCTGGTGAGCACCACCCAGAAGCAACTCTTGCTTTGTATGTTGCTCATGACCAGTCAGCACCTCTATCTCTTTTCAAAGTACAATTACTTTTCACAATAACCTTGTGAGGCAGAAAAGTGAACAATCTGCCTCGTCTTCTAAAGGAGAAAGCACTTGAGTTATGAGTAAAGCTGCATGCTGAGTCAGCAAGGGGATGGAATTCAGGAACTCCTCATTCATAGCCTCAGAGGTTTAGCCAGGATGCTCATCTGTGTATACTGCACAGCAAGTATTTCCTATGTTGCTGTGATCATGAAGGACACCATTGTTAGTGTCTATTATATAAGCTACAAATATAAACAGCAATCAGACATTAACCATATAAGTGCACTGTGAAATGCTGGAGGAATTCATCTCACTGAGAATATTAAAGTTTCTTTGATCATGAAAAACAACATGCAAATGCGTATTTCCTAAAGCTGAACTCACTTTTGGTAGAAAATGTTTCCTCTTTTCTTCCTTGAAATAGGCTTTAGAAAAAAAATTCAGGTACCTTAACACTAAAAGTGATTTTGCTTGGCAACACAGCATTTACTTCAAGATGGCAAGAGCTAATGAACGATGAAACTCCTTGTTGTATAGTGCAGTGAGTCCTACTTCCTGCTTGTGCTTGTATTATGTGACAGAATTCTTGTTTAGCTCTAAGACAACTTTATTTTCTCTCATTAGAAGAATAGGATCTAAACTGAGAAGTTCTTTCACAGATTATCTAAAACCCATGGTACAATCAGACTGAGTGATTTTAGGTCTGAATTATAGCAGGCACAATTTAGGAAAATTGAAAGGAGGGAGATGGTATTGCAATCACCTGCACTAGATTTAAAACAAAGGAACATGTGGCATTGACTGTTTAAACACTAACAGGAATAACTATTGCCTCTCTATGGAACTGGAGAGGGATTAGGCTAAAGTGAAATAAAATGCAGCAATAAAACCATGCTGGAGAACGCAAACCACCCACAAAGGACCTTTGTCAGCTGAAAGCGGAGATTAGAATATGGAAAAGCAGCTTCCTTCTTTCCCGCTTGGGGGAGGAGTGCTAGCTCACAGCTTCCCCTCCTCAGCAGATGTGGTCAGAGCTCCCAAAACCCTCATCTCTTTCAGTCTTCTTTTACCTGTACATAAAAGGGCTGATTGCCCTGCACTTACACTAGGCAGGTCTGGGTGGGGCTGGAGGGAGAAGAGAGAGTTGCTTTGTGGTGCCAAACTACCGTGGGAGCTTCTTGTAATTATTTATGACTGATGAAGGTAAGCTCAGCTCAGGCAAAGAAGTGGACTCTGGACTGCACTGAATGACAGCTGCTGCTACAGGACAAGATGTCTAAAACCAACAAATGTGACTAGTCTTTATGTGCCTGCTGAACTTGCACCACCAGATATCAGGAGAGCGGTCACAAGCAAAATGGCACGATTGTGACAAGTTTAATACACCAGATATCTATACCGCACCAATTAGCCACCTGAAATAGCAGAAAAGCTCCCCACCAGCAATTCAACTTGCAAAAGACAGATCACCGACAGCTACATGAATGGAAACTCGGTGCACACAGCTCAAAACACTTGACAAGGATGTGAAAATGCACAGCAATGTTGCTGAATGGCTTCCTGCAGGTACAGACAAGAATTTGGTCAATGTGGAAGTGTTTAAGTTGGATCTGAATAAAAGCTGGCCAAATTTCAATATACAGATGTGGGGCTACTACAACAGCACAGACGCCTTTCACTATGACGACACACAAACCACATAACCCCTCTTGACCTGCCAGCTCCTGGAAGAACTGTGCATCATGGAAGAACTTGCATGGGCTTTAAACCAGCTCACATCATATGTCCAATACTGGAAAAATGAACATGTTGAAGGACGTAAGACGACAATCATTTGATAGATAGAATTGACCCAGGTTGAACCTCACTTGTCCAGCATCCTCAGGAACTGACCAGTACCGAACCAGAGAATATTCTGGACCACAGGAGATCAATCAGAGTCTGGGGGCTCCAATGCCAGCCCAAGGGTCTGAGCCGCAAGCCTCAGGTCCTGGCTGTCATCCCCTCAGCTGCCGTCCAGGGCCCTTCACACTGCCTCTGGGACTCCACTCCTGGCCCAAGCCCCAGGCTCCCCAGCCACCCCACTGTAGTCCCAGACTACAGCTGACACAGATGTGGACAGGAAAAGGGGGGGGGGGGGAGGAAGAGAATAGGAAATTTGGCCCCATGCACAATAAGAAGCTATTCAGCAAACTAAAATCATGCCAGACCGCATGACAGACCAGAGAATGCCAAACTATAGAGGTTCAACCTGTACAAGATTTTTCAAAAGGCAGCACTTCCAGATCAGTTTTTCATTTCAAATTCCTCTCTTCTGTCTCCCAGTTAAACAGCATGAATCATGAACCGCAAAGGAAGAGAAGCAAGAACCTGAATAGTGACATTTACTTCTGAAAACTAAATACTATTGACCAATCTAAACACCACCAGCACTCAGCTCAAATTTTGGGCTGAACACAGCACTTAGATCAGGAATGGGGAACCAACAGCCCTCAGACTGGATTCAGCTGTGGCTTGCCTTGATCAGGCCGGCACAGCTCAGGGTTTCCTTCCTTCTGCCTTTCACAGGCTCTGCCTGGTAAGGAGGAGGAAGCACCTCTGCATAATGCAAGGAAGCGCTCCCTGCAGGCACTGCCCCCCGCTCTCATTGCTCCCATTGGCCCGGAGGATGCACCAAGCAGGCACCTCGATCTCCTACCCCCTCCTGTCCAGACCCCACACCCTCTCTCCCAATCCCCTCATGGACCCTACCTGAACGAGGGGGAACCCTGAATCTTGTGGGCCTGATCAAAACAAGCACTGGCACCCTCAACCTGCTCAGACCCTGCATCCCCACTAGCCCCCTTCTGCTCGGGCCCCTTCCCTAAACCCAGACACTGAATTGCCACCTCTGCTTCTTGCCCAAACCCCATATCTTTATCCCCCACCCCTTCCTGCACCTCACCTCCCACCCACTCGGGGAAACCCTGAGCCTCGTGGGCCCAATCTAGCCACTCCCAGCCCACTCCTGCAGCCTCCCTCCTGATCAGACCCCACACCCCTGCCCTTCCTCTTTTCCCTGACAGTCCCCTCCTTTTCACACTGAAACCCTCATTTTGGCCCGATCATAGAGCCTAGGGGCCCTCTGCAAAATCTACTAGCTCCAGTCCCCCAGAAGAGTTAATCTAGCCATGGGGCTGGAGCTTGAGGAGAGTGCCTTTTTTTCTGCTTCTCTGTTGGAGACCACATCTGTGAGGGTTCCCCCCTCCCTCTTGTAGGCCAGGTCAGCGAGGGTTTTTTTTATTTTTGTTTGTTTAGTTTTGATTTGGGTGGGGTTTTTTTCTTTGCTTCTCACTTGTGTGGGGCCCATGACTGATTTTTCTATGGCTCACTGAGCCACAATCCAAAAAAGGCTCCCCATCCCGACAGATAAAAAGCATCTAGCAAGATTGAGGTCATCTGGCCTCAAATTAAAATCATCTCAATCGAGAGCCATTGGATTCATTTTAGACCACACAACTGGATGTGCCAACAGCACTAGCAGTAATACACCTTTTTTGACTGAGACCTAGGCAGAGCGATCTATTTATTCATTACATCTAGATTTTGTTATTGAAATATCTCTAAATGAAGCCTCACTTCCTGAAAAGCTCCAACTGGTACAATAAGGATGCAGACAGGTATTCTGGTTTCTCACAGGTCGCTTCTGTTTGAAGTCTGTCCTGACACTCTGAGTCTTTCACAGGCTAGCTCTTGCTATCCAAGCTTACTCCATGACCTCCAGAAACAGCCAGGCTCCACTAAATGACAAATACATCAACTGCAAGGCAGAGGGGCTAATGAATAGAAACAAGCACTCTCTATTCCCACAACGCAGAGGGTAGATGTCAAACAGGAAGTGCTACATTTCAGCATTCTAAAGTCCTCAGGAACAGATCATTGGCTCCAAGTATCATTTGAAAGAATTAGCCCAGGAAAAAGTATGGCACCTGCCAGACAATATAGTTTTATGGAAAATACATGTTTTCAAACATACTGGATCTCATGGATGGATGGCTGACAAAGGCAATTCTGTTAACTTACTATATTTTGCCTCCAACAAGACATTTTCACACAATATGACATGCTATTTTTAAATTAGTAATACATAAAATTAATACAACACATTACATGATTTAAAAAACCCTAAATTTAATCAAACCCAACTGGCCAATGGTTTGATTCACCACCATCAATCTGAGGAGCCTTAGCAGAGCCCCACATTTATCTGTTGACTAATGCTATCCATTAAGTGAATTCAAGGCTCCACTAAAATCCATGGCAAAGCTCACATCAAAATCAGTTGATCTGGAACAAGATATAAAGACAGTGCTGGTAAAGTTTGCCTAAGGCTATGTAACCCAGACACGTTCTGGACATGGTTCACTGTCCTATGGAGTAGCACTTAGGCCACTTAGAGAAAGAATGAGATTGCTCTACTACATTCTTAGCTGAGAGCCAGCTGATACTAAGCTGGAGCATAGAAACTCATGTATTAAGCCCTAGAGGTCCCAGGTTCAGTTCTGCATGGCAGACAGGTCAGTCTGATAGTGATCTGGCTCTCATGGTAAACTGGGCTCGTTTATACAACATACATGTTATGCTGAGAGGTACTAGTGACTGAATGAATCACAAACAATAACTCAGTTCATATTACTGTCATTGTGTTAATTAGAAAGTGTGGAAGAGAGACAGGAGAGGGTGAATGACTGTGTCCTTTCTGCTCTCCTGGCTGGCAGAGATGATGGAGCAAGGAGAGAGACAAGCAGCAACCTGTATGCACAGAGAGATCCTGGAAAAAGCATGCTTCTGGATCTCTTGGCTAATCAGGGTTGAGGCTATAAGTTAAGAAAAACTGTCCCTGTTGTTCTCCGTTACCCCTGTATTTGGGCAAGTAGGATTTGCATTTAAAAATATACCAGACTTCTCCAATTTCTACTTCCACCTGCAACATCTTCAGGGCCCTGAACTAGAATTGCTAGTCCAAGTCCAAAAGGGTCAACAATATGAAATACAATTAAATGCAGGGATATACATCTAGGAACCAAGAACAAAAGTCACTCTTGACAAATTGGATGACTTCAATTCTTCAGTGCACTACTGGCATGTGAAGGATGATTAATACATTTATACCCTGAGATCACTTCAGGATCATGGCAGACAGACAACTGAACATCAGCTCCTAAAGCAATTCAGTGGCTGAAAAAGTAAGTACAATTCTTGGATGTGTAAACAATAGGGGTATCAGGCAAAAGCTGGGAGTATAGCGAGAACATTATCAGAATGGCACATCCAGTTCTGCTGTCAGCTTCAAATAGGATGGGGACAGTCTAGAAAGGATACAGAAGAGAGCTACAAGAGTGATTTGAGTTCTAGAAATCCTGCCTTGTGAGAAAAACTAAAGAAGCTCAATCTATTTGGTTATCCCAATAAACATTTATGATGCTACTTGGGGTACATCTAGACTACAAGCCTCTTTCGAAAGAGAGCTCTAGACTGCAACCGCTTCTTTTGAAAAAACAAGCCACTTTTTTGAAAGAGCACCCAGGCAGTCTGGATGCTCTTTCGAAAAAGACTTGTTTGCATTCAAGAATGCCTTTTTTCGAAAGAGCACTTTCGAAAAAAGTCATTCTTCCTCATAAAATGAGGTTTACCGCGGTTAAAAAAGCTGCCGCTTTCTTTCAATTTAATTTCGAAAGCATGCGGCAGCAGTCTAGATGCAGGGGAAGGGGTGGGGTTTTTTTTCCCCCGAAAAAAGGCCACTTTAGACTGCAGGGTTTTTTTGTTTTGTTTTGTTTTTTAGACACACACTCGATTCCACCATCTGTAAGTAGCTACATGGGAAGATTTCTGACAGTAGCTTCTTGAATCTAATAGACGACAGCTTCACCAGAGCCAGTGCCTGAAAGCTGAAGCTAAACACATTCAGATTTAACAAGTGAACATTTTTAAACAAAGAGGGTAACATTCAAATGGGATAAGGTATGTTGTCCATCACTTGAAAATCACAGCATCAATATTGGGTGCCCTTCTAAAAAAGGAAAGCTCTATCCATAAACTTGTTGCAGGAATTGCTTACTAAAATTCTATGGCTTGTATTAGGCAGGAGGTCAGATATGTTGATTAGTATGGACTCTTAAAGCCTTAAAAAAAAAAAATCTATGAATGTAGGACACAACTTCCACAGGATCTGGACCTAACCACGTTAAGGACTAAATAAAAAACTCCTTTATTTGACTGGCTTAGTTTTCCTCCATTAATTTCTGCACACACCAGATTGCAGACTAATCAAGATGTACCTCCTACAGTCTGGTAATGAAGAAAATGCAATTATTTCTATTTTTAATACTTGGGAGGTACTCAGAAAGGACTAGATAGATATGCCATATTAGAGAAATAGTAAAGCAGTCCAGGCAATATGAGTAAAGACACATCTGCTTCTTAACTTGATCTCTACCAGAATAGGGCACATTACATTAATTATAAATGTTACTATGAAGCAATAATGAGTACTAGTTGATGACTCAGAATAATAATTACTAGTATGTTCTATTATATAGGTACAATTTTAGAAGCCATGAAAGTATTACTTTTCTGAATGATTCAAAAATTATAAGCAGCCAGTCCTCTAGGTAATTGCACATGGAAGCTACACAAATTTGAAATGCTTTTCTAAAAGTCAAAAACAGAGCACACAAGGAAGTTTTATTTTAATGGTACTAAGCTGATTGGTTGTTAGTGTCCACAAATCATTCTCCTGGTATAAGCTTTGTTTTACTCAAGTGTCTACCTATTTTCTGGAAAAATAGGTTTCAAGTTCATTTCCATTTATGCCTCCCACATCCTCCAGTTCAGAGTGTCAGTGATTTGACACAGTTGACAGCAGCAGCAATAATCACATACTTTCACACAGAGGATAAAGGTTTTAAAATTATAGGGGTTGGACATCTTTTGTTTTGAGAAAGGGGAATGGGTGTTTGGAAACAGTAACCAACCCTAAAAAAATATGAGAAACAGAAGAACAGCATTTAGTTTTGGTAACTCTCTTTGGAAAAACCTTTTATAAAACCCTGTAATTCCTCTTGTACTTCCCTACCACTATCACAAAATTAATTCACCAAAAGGTTTCAATGTCTCACAATACCGAATATAAAACCCAGGAACCGGGGATTCACGTCTTTGTCTTTGTATTCCAATGCTAGTCTGTTGGCAACTGCAATTCCAAGATACTGATTTTTTTTTTCCATTTAGAGTATTTACGTTGCTCTTTCAATTACTTATGAAACAGCTGTATGCGGGAACTGATAGATTTTACTGTGTGAATAGTGAGTATACCCACAATATAAAAATACCACGCTTTTAATATCTCAGATACATATTTATAAATAGTGTGGGAGACGTGTAAGTGTTTAATTGATTTAGTTAAGTGAGATTATCTTCATTACATTTTTTTAATTAAGTGAATAACTAACAGGCTAAATGAGTTTGAGTGAGAAATCATTTCATTTGCAACATGAAGTGTTTAAATAAAAAGATTTGAATGGAGTTAGTGGGGTAGGCAAGCAGCAACAGAATACTGGGTGTGTATTGATGATAGAACACACACAGCTTGGGTGTGCCAAGAATTCTTCAGTACACCACCAGCATGTATAGAATGATTAATGCATTCACACCCTAAAGTCTGACATCACATTTAGCTAATGGTTATGTAATTTTTTCCAGACATCTAATGGCAAGTTTTAAATGACCTCCTGCACATTTTAAAGCATGAAGTAGAGAGGCATCTGTGTACCAGTGTAACTAGATCGGGGTGGGAAAAAGGCCTGGGGGCAGGGGAGAGGGAAGTGCACGAAGTTTCCTGCCCCCTGCCAGGAGCACACGGTGTTTCAAAGCACTACACACTCCTGGCAGGGCGGAAGGAGGCTTCACGTGTCCCCCACCCCCAGGCCCTGATTGGTTTGGGGATGGGGGAGCACAGGAAGTCTCCTCCCACTGCCAGGGGTATGGGTGCTTAGTGAGAAGGGGAGGCAAAGGGGCTCTCCCACCTCCAGACCAATCATGGTCTGTGGGCAGGGAAGCCCGGAAGCATCCTGGCCCCTTCCAGTGCGGCCTGGGGCCACTTCAAAAATTTGTGAACCTCAGAAGTGGGTTTTGCCCACAAAAGCTCATGATACCATCTACACGTCTTTAAGGTTCTACTAGACTATTTGTTGTTTAATTATTTCTCACAGAGGGAGCAATTAATCATTGGAACAGCTTGCCAATATTTGTGGTGAGTTCTCCATCACCGAATTTTTAAACCAAGATGCTTTTCTAAACAATATGCTATGGGAATTAATTTGGAAAAGTTATAGCCTGTGTTATATAGGCAGTCAGACTAGAGGATCACAATTATGCCTTCTGGTTTTAGAATCTATGTAAAAAGCCAGTTCAGCATTATTCATTACCAGTTCAAGTTCTCTTAATATAGATATGACAGAAAATACTCCTATTGCATGTTGTCTATAGGTACAATCTTGTTTTAAAAGTGAGCCAAATTGTCTCATTGATAACTAGACAACTGTTGTGGACAGCCCTGGTATCAGGAAGGGAAGAACTGAGATCAGTTTATTTTTTAAAGTTAGCATATTTAACATTTTATAAATGCATTTCAGAGGACCAGTGTGTCTCCCATAAGTCTGCTATTCTGATGATGCCATTCCATGTGGGAGGTTGGGGAGGTGGTGGCGAAGCAGATGCTATCACTAAGCAAAAGAAACTTTCAGCTTGAAAAACCTCCAGCCTCCTTGCTCATGTGCTCACATGGTTTTATTCTCCACAATCTTCACAATGCTTAAAAACCATCTGAATTCCTGCCTGACACTCAGTTTCAGCGTCTCCATGGCGGCTGCTGCTATTCAGTTAGGCCCTTTGATACTTAAACAGCACTGCAAGAAGAAGCCACAATGAAAATTCTACCCAGAAAGATTAAATAAGCTGAGTCGCATGACTGTCAATGAGACTGGTCTGACCTGTGGTTTTCTTTCCCCTTAGCATAACTTGCTATGCAACAACTTTTCTAAGTCTCTTTTTCTGTACAGAGAGATCCACACCTGTAATTTTCTTCTACTGATTAATACAGACAGAAAGAGTCAAAACAGATGTGCTTCGATTTTTCCATGAATGAATAAACAGTTTGATGTGATGGTCACATAATATTCTGTATAAACAGAGGAAGATTACTTCAAAATGTACAAATTTTTGGCTAACTGGTAGAAATCACTCTGCCAAGCTTGCAAAACTAACCAGTGGCTTACAGACTAGCATAGGCCCCATGTCTTTACTGCTATATATTTCTAATAACTGAAGATGATACTATGCTTCATTGTTCTTGTTAGATCCCAGATTAAACATTTGCATATGATTCATAATCAAATGCTCTGAAATATTTTTTCTTAACAATTAAACTAAATGCATCACTGTTACTTGGAGACAGTGAAGTGTAAAAGCATGTCAGGACTACAATGTTCAGTGCTCTGGAATGAGGCTAACTGCACTGTTCATATCCTCATGGCCCATCGTTAATGGGATTATTTCCAAAGCACCCTCTCCTAGATTTCTCTTTTTGTTGCAGACACATGGGGGGGGATGACTGAACTGGGCAAGATGGGGAAGGCTGGCGCTGTACTCCTGGAAGGGGTAGGGCCTTGGGAAGAAGGGTCAGGGGCTGGAGGCTAGCCTCACCCCTACCAGCCCTTCAGCACTAGTGGGGGGCATGCTTGCCACCAGAGTGCTGGACATTTAAAGGGCCTAAACTCCAGCTGCTGCTGCGATAGTGGCCAGGAGCGACAGATCCTTTTCAATCCCCAGGGCAACTGCCCTTCCCCTTCCTCCTGTCCCCTGCATTTGCAAGCCTGTGCAAACTCCATCCCCTGCTGCTGATTCATCGAGGGAGATGTTCATTTAAGATATTTTAATTAAAAACCTAAAATCATGACTTAGTTTGACATCATAAGCCTTTGGAGCCACAGGCATAGCTTTTGCAGCTTCCTATGGCTTTTGCTGCATCTTTCTCCCCAGACTAGGATATTGCTAACATGCTTGGAGAGTCTCAGAGGGGTAGCTGTGTTCATCTATGTCAGGGCTACTCAACTTCGGAAGCCCCAGGGACCACAATGATACTCACAGCACATGCAGAGGGCCGCAACTGAAGTGTGGTTGCATATATATTTGCATGTATATGCAAAAAGTTTCTTTCACACTGACAGGCATAAATACAAAAAGATTAAAGGAAAGACTACACATCATGCAGGCCCCATTTAAGTCAGTTCTGCTGATATTAATAAAATGCAATATTTACCCATTTCCACCCCTATCACAGCACTTTTAATGAGCAATCACAGTCCAGCAATGTAGCCACTAAAACGCATATCAACATAAGACCATTACAGTGACTATTTTTTTGTTTTGGCTCCCACCCGTCAGCCATGTGTTGAGCCCCATGTAAATCCAAACCATACTATGGGCTGCAAACAAACAGGCCACAGGCAGCATACGGGCCACATGTTGAGTAGCTCTGGTCTATGTTAATATCTCTTCATTGGGGCTAAACTTTTTTTTTTGCTTTTATCTAAGACTCCTGAGTAGGTTGAGCCAGGAAACATAATTCCGTGACTAGAATCTCCTCACAATGCAACTGTGAATATATGATTCATTTAGAGACCATAATAAAAGTTGTTTAATGGCCAACTATAAACCAACAGCCAGCCAATGGCGGGGGAGAGGGACGGATCAATATTAACAGAGCACAGCAGAGAAACTACATATTGTAGGATGCTGTTTTGAGAATAGTGGCTTTCATTTGAGGTTACTTCAGCATTACCATAGCAGAGCAGACTACTAATCTTTTTTGCTCTAGAATTCCTCTTTAGAAAAGCAGCTTTTCCTTCAGGGTACATCTAGACCAGGGCTCTGTTTATACTGGTTTATTTTGCAGTTAAGTACAAACCTATTTTCATAAATATAGTTTCACTGATACAAACCTCCAGCACAGATACACATTGCAGTGGTGTAAGACAGTAGGACTCAGGGTAAGTGCCACGAGCCCATACGCTATTGGAATCAGTGCCATGTATCTATACTAGGTATTAACACCAGAGCTAGGTGAGAAATGGAGTTCCAGGCCCACCAAAATTTGAGATTTCAGAAGTGTTCCAATTTTGCACTGAGAAGAAACTAAGTTTATTCCCAAGTGTTTTGTGAAAAGCTGGGAAAAGAAACACCTCCCCACCACCAACCAAAGAACAGCCAAGAGACTTGGGCTCAGGGCAGTCATTGGGATATGGGAGACCCAGGGTCAATTCCATACTCAGGCTAATTCAGAGCAGGGACTTGAATCCAGGCATCTCTCATTCCAGGTACATGCTCTAACCACCAGGTTATTGGTTATTCTGGGCTGAGGACTCAAGGCCTTCATAGAGATAAATGGAAAGAGGAAAGTGGAGATTCCATACTAGACTAGACTGACTAAAGGTTCATTCAAATGAGTACATTTCTGCTAAACTATCTTAATTCAACAAATCAGCATTTTCAAGCGAGTGACTTCCTTTCTGTAGACAAGCCCTATGAAATAGCCAACACTTTTTTAGTAACATTTTTCAAAACTATTTTTCACCTATTGTAGGCAAAGGGATGTTTTTAAAACATTATTTGAAAACACCATTCACATTTTGTATCAGTGATGGTTAAGTGAGGCATATCAGCGGGGACAGAGGAGAGGAAAATAACTTTACCATCTTAACACATGTTGATGGCACTTTGCAGCATGCCTTGTCTACTCTAGGCATTTCAAATTATTTATTTTGAACTCTGGTAGCACCTGAAGATCCCAAATCAGGGATAAGGATTCATTGTGAATATACAGAACAGAAAACAGTCCCCTGCTATGGCAATAGTATTACCAAATCGTGAGTCAAGATGCAAAAGATATGAATCAGCTTTGGCTTAAAAAGGCATGAAGTTTATAAAATAATGAATCCAAAGCTCTTTTTATATAAGCAACCCATGATTTTTTTTTTTTATTATTATTTTTTAAGAGTAGCAGTCTGGGGACTCTGCTGTGGGGGGTGGCAGTTATGTGAGGTGAGTTTGGGGCCTCCACTATGTCATTACTAGTCACTTGAGTCCAGTATCTCTGCCAAACTCTTTAAGGCACTGAGGGGTGAACAACCTGGCCCTAACAGTTAGGAATCTGCTAAAGTTGTAAGCTTCTACTAGGGGAAGGTTTACACTGCACCTTAATTCAACGTAACTTACATTGTGCAGAGGTGTGAAAGAGATCCCCTTGGGATGCAAGTGACTGCGATCTAAGCATTATCCACGCCGGTGTTTTGTCAGCAGGAGATAATCTTCCTGGCAAGGGACATTACATATCGTGTATTTTAGTGATCGTGTAGCCGCAACAATATTTAGCAGTCACATGGTTACTAAAATACTCCTTGGGGGCAAGGCCAGCAGATCAGCGCACTCCCAGCTCCACTCCCAGGAAGCCTCCCCCCCGACTGCCATCCCACACTGCTGCCTCTGTATCTGTTTAAAAATTGGCTCCCTGCACAGACCAGCTCCAGCCTGCTGCCCCATACAACCACCTTAGCAGCATGGGGGAAGCAGCAGTAGCCCCGTCCATAGGGGACTAAAACAGCTCATGGACAGAGGCTGATCTGGCATCCCACGTGGTACAAAGGCAGCATATGGGGGGGTGGGGGGGATTTGGTAGGTGGCTCCATGAGCCGGCTCCCCGCACTAATCAGCTCCCACCTCTCCCCTCTCCCTCCCCCAACAGTGAGGCAGCAGCATGAGGGGGCAGACAGCTCTGCGGCAGCCGATACACATGGGGAGCTGGCTGGCTTCCCACGTGTACCAGCTGCCACCTAACCCCTTCACCCTACCTAGGGTACCAGTTAATCATTTACATGGCTATATGCTAACACAGTGGTTCCCAACTGCAGGTCCGCATACCAGTGCTGGCTGGGCTGTGGCACACTGCCAGGCCCATGCCCATGCCTTGATGATTGGCTCAACAGGAATCTAAGTTCCCTGTAAGCTGCACAGCAGTGGGGCCATCCAGCTGCTAACTGAGCCCCACACAGAGGTTTAGAGCTTCCTGGCTGAGGAGGGGCACTTCCTCAGCAGCACAAGCTCCCTACTCCAGAGCGGAACCAGGGAAGGAGCGAAGGAGGAAGTACATGGCTGGGATGGCCAGAGAGGAGTGGAGTTTGGAGCATGGGTGGGGGTAAGGGGAAGGTTTGATTACAGCAGCTTCCTGGTCTGGGAGAGAGGCAGCAGCCTGCATGGGGTAGGGAAGTAGGGGGCAGTGATAGTATCTGTGCAGTGAGGTGGGGACAGAGGGGAGTTTGGTGTGTCTAACTTGTTTCCCTCTGGGCTGCAGGCAGTAAGAGTCCAACCCTGTCTGTCTCAACAGAGCAGCCCTAACTGGGCTGCAGACATAGGACTCAGATGCCTATACTATGTACAAATGCAAGAAGTATAGGTAATAAACATGAAGAACTTGAAGTGCTAATAAATATATACAACTATGACACTGTTGGTATCACAGAGACTTGGTGGGATAATACGCACGATTTGAATATTGGTATAGAAGGATACAGCTTACTCAGGAAGGCTGGGGGAGAGGGAGAAGGTATTGCCTTATATATTAAAAATGTATGCACTTGGACAGAGGTGGAGATTGATGTAGGAGACAGATGTGTTGAGAGTCTCTGAGTTAGGCTAAAAGAGGTAAAAAACAAGCGTGATGTAATGCTAGGAGTTTACTACAGGCCACCTACCCAGGTGGATGAGGCTTTTTTTAAACAACTAACAAAATCATCCATAGCGCAGGATTTGGTGGTAATGGGGGACTTCAACTATCCAGACATATGTTGGGAAACTAACACAGTGGGGCACAGACTATCCAATAAGTTCTTGTACTGCACTGAAGACAACTTTTTATTTCAGAAAGTTGAAAAAGCTACTAGGGGGAAGCTGTTCTAGAATTGATTTTAGCAAATAGAGAGAAGCTGATTGAGAATTTTAAATTGGAAAGCAGCTTGGGTGAAAGTGATCATGAAAACACAGTTCATGAGTCTAAGGAATGGCAGAAAGGAGAACAGCAAAATAGAGAAAATGGATTTCAGGAAGGCAGATTTTGGTAAGCTCAGAGAGCTCATAGGTAAGGTCCCATAGGAAGCAAGACTAAGGGGAAAAACAACTGAAGAGAGTTGGCAGTTTTTCAAAGAGACATTATTAATGGCTCAAAAGCAAGCTATTCCACTGCACAGAAAGAGATAGAAAGTATGTCAGGAGACCACCTTGGAACAACTGGGAGATCTCATATGATCTAAAAATCAAAAAGGAGTAATATAAAAAGTGGAAACTAGGACAAATTACATAGGATGAATACAAGTAAACAATACAGTTATGCAGGGGCAAGATTAGAAAGGCAAAGGCACAAAATGAGCTCACACTAGCTTCAGACAAAGGGAAACAAGAAAGCATTCTATAAATATATTAGAAGCAAGAGAAAAAACAAGGACAGGGTAGGCCCACTGCTCAGTGAGGCAGGAGAAACAACAACAGGAAACTTCGAAATGGCAGAGGTGTTTAATGACTTCAGACCGAAACAATGCACCAAGAAGTCTGATGAAGGAATGCCTAACATAGTGAATGCTAGTGGGAAGGGGGTAGGTTTAGAAAATAAAATAAAAAAAACAAGATAAAAGTAACTTAGAAAAGTTAGATGTCTACAAGTCACTAGGGCCTGATGAAATGCATCCTAGAATACTCAAGAAGCTGATAGTTAAAAGCTCAGATACCTACTTTATCATCTTTATAAATCAGGGAAGACAGGAGAGATTCCAGAAGACTGGAAAAAAGCAAATATAGTGCCCATCCATAAAAAGGGAAATAAGAACAACCCAGGAAACTACAGACCAGTAAGTTTAACTTCCGTGCCAGGAAAAATAATGATGCAAGTAATTAAGGAATTCATCTGCAAACACCTGGAAGATAATAAGATGATAGGTACCAGCCAGCATGGATTTGTGAAGAACAAATCATGTCAAACCAATCTGATAGCTTTCTTTGATAGGACAACGAGTCTTGTGGATAAGGGAGAAGCGGTAGACGTGGTATACCTAGACTTTAGTAAGGCATTTGATATGGTCTCGCATGATATGCTTATCAATAAACTTGGCAAATACAACTTCGATAGGGCTACTATAAGGTAGGTGCATAACTGGCTGGATAACCGTACTCAGAGAGTAGTTATTAACAGTTCACAATCATGCTGGAAAGGGATAACATGTGTGTCTCCTTAGGGGTCTGCTTTGGGACCAGTTCTGTTGCATATCTTCATCAACAATTTAGATATTGGCATAGATAGTATGTTTATTAAGTTTGCAGAGGATACGAAGCTGGAACTGTTTTTGAGGATAGAGTCATAATTCGAAATGATCTGGATAAACTGGAGAAATGGTCTGAGGTAAATAGGATGAAGTTCAATAAGGACAAACGCAAAGTGCTCCACTTAGGAAGGAACAATTAGTTTCACACATACAGAATGGGAAGTGACTGTCTAGGAAGGAGCACTGCAGAAAGGGATCTAGGGGTCATAGTGGACCATAAGCTAGGAATCAACAGTATGACGCTGCAAAAAAAAAAAAAAAAAAAAAAAAAGGGTTCTGGGATGCATTAACAAGAGCGTTGTGAGCAAGACACAAGTCGTCATTCTTCTGCTCTACTCTGCACTGATTAGGCCTCTATTAGAGTATTGTATCCAGTTCTGGGCACCACATTTCAAGAAAAATGTGGAAAAACTGGAAAAGGTCCAGAGAAGAGCAACAAGAATGACTGAAGGTCTAGAGAATGTGACCTATGAAGGAAGACTGAAAGAATCGGGCTTGTTTAGTTTGGAAAGGAGAAGACTGAAGGGGAGAGAGAGCAGTTTTCAGGTATCTCAAAGGATGTCACAAGGAGGAAGGAGAAAAATGGTTTCCCTTAGCCTCTGAGGATAGGACAAGAAGCACTGGGCTTAAACTGCAGCAAGGGAGGTTGAGGTTGGACAGTCACATTAGGATAAACTTCCTAACAGAGTGGTTAGACACTGGAATAAGTTGCCTAGGGAAGTTGTAGAATCTCCATCTCTCGAGATATTTAAGAGTAGGTTAGACAGACATCTATCAGGGATGGTCTAGACCAGTGTTTCTTAAACTGTGTTCTGTGGCACACTTGGAGGTGTGCTGCAGAGAAAAAGCAGTTCAATATGGCTGCCCTTAAAGGGCAGGCAACTTTTTTTTGCTCAATAACTTCCCCCGACCCCTTCCTCCTCCCAAACAAAAAATCCTTGGTGTTCCTCATTAAAAAAAAAAAAATTATTGTTCGATGTTCCTCGGTCTTAAAAAGTTTAAGAAACACTGGTCTAGACGGTACTGGGTCCTGCCGTGAGGGCATGGGACTGGACTCCATGACCTCTCGAGGTCCCTTCCGGTTCTAGTCATTCTCTGTAGGACTTAGGCTGTATGGTGTGGTGCCAAAATTTCAAGTAGGTTAAAAGCTTTTAGGCTGCTTTTGAATACTGCAACAAAAGGCCTAGCAAATGTTGTATGATTACATTTCAAAAAAAGTGTACATAGGTGTTAATGGCTTAAGGTAAGAAAGGAAAGGATTCTTTGAACAGAATTTTTTTTAGTGTTGTCGATATCTACTAACTCTGATCCATTACAACATGTATAGCGTGCATACAGATGAGATGGAAAAAAAAATGTGACCTCTTAAAATTAATTACCATAATGAATATGGAAATATGCAAATAAAATGTTACCAAGTTGGTGAATGATTTATACTGTGTACTGGTAAACCCAAAGTTGGAAACCACTTCCCAGATAGTCTGAATAGTAATACAGTTGCACTAACGCAGAGCTTCTAGAATATACCAGCCCTTACTCAACCTTGCTCTTTGCACACACTTGTTACCTGTACTGGACCACTGGTGAGCCCAGAAAACAAGCCAGGACCACCAGAACCATTAGCGAGCCCAAAAGACTGGCCAGGGCAGCTGGCAAGCCCAGACCCGATGGAAACCCTGCCAGAGTCTTCATTCCCTGCAGACCTGAAGAAGCTGCAACCAAGCCAAGTAGGCCCACTGGGGGATTTGGGACTATCCCAGGGTTAGCCGACCCATGTCTGAGGATATGCAACAAAAATTAGGAGACCCCAGTACTGCTCAGCCTGCACAAGGGCCTGAGCATCCTGACTTGTCTGTTGGCCACCCTGAACAAGGGCCTGGGCTTATTGACAATAGCTCAGCCTGAAGATGAGCCTGAGCCCTCCAACTGTTTCCTGCCCCTCCCTGATCTAGGGCCAGGGCATACTGACTGCTGCTCAGGCCAGGCATCTGGACTCTTTGTTGCTCCTGTCTTGAACTAGGGCCTGGACATCTGGACTGTTACACACACACTATATCTACACTGGTGGAGAAAATCAATGCAAGATACACAGTTCCAGCTATGTGAATTGTGTTAACGGAATCAACATAACTGCCACCAATTTTCTGGGGCAGCCCCCCAGCGAGAGGTCAACAGGAGAAACTCTCTTGTCAACTTCCTTTACTCCTTGCGACCACCTAAGTCAGGCCCCAGAAGATCAAATGCCAGAGCATCGATCCTCTGGTAAGAGGAGACGTGGCCTTAGCACTCTGCACTGTGGCCGTCACATCCTGAGGTAGGGCCAGTGCATATAGACTACTGTTCGACCTGAGCACAGGCCTGAGCACTGAGACTCGTTGTTGCCCAGCCCTGAACTAGGGCCTGGGAAGCTTGACTGTTATTCAGTCTGATCAAAGGCTTAAGTACCCAAACTGTTGCGGCCATGCCCTGAAGCAGGGACTGGGCTGAACTAGTAACCCAATCTGCTTCCTTGTAGTGAGGCAGTTTGGCCTCACTCTGACCCTGGACGGGGGCCAGGCTCCGACCTGGTCCAGTACACTGCCATTTACTTGTGCATTTTCTTTTCCTTTTTTAAAAATTTTATTTGAAGTACTGTATGACTCAGAGGGAAAGCCTCAAGTGCTTCAAAACAGCTCTCATGTCTGACTGCCTCAGCTTTATTAGAAGTAACTGAGCCACTGATCCTCAAGGATATATTCCCAGGAGAAACAATATCACTTCTAGACAGAAAACCCTATTAATACGTACCCCACAGGCCTTGCATAACCAAAAACAGTCAGTAAATGAGAGGAGAGAACCTGAAAGGCTCATTTACAGATACTGAAAAATGGAAAGTTACAATTTTACAGAAATGTAAACAATACAAAAGCTTTTAAAGAAAAGAAGTCATTTCCCCTTTATTTTTATCCGCCCCCCCCCCCCCAAGTCTTCAGCCAATTCCCACTACTGTGTTTAGAGGCTGGCATGTACATTCAGATGGGAACATCTCAATAACCACTTTATCTAAACCGACATCCTCCCAATTAACATGTTTCACAACTGATCAAATGTTCAAAATCAGACAAATTTCCAAACAGAACAGTAGAGTCTGGGAGAATTCAAACTGCTTTCCTTCCATTGTCACCAAGAAGCTGCATAAAAACAGGCAGACAGATCTAAGGTACTGAACTAGATAGATTCTTTGGAATTAATAAAAATGAGCACTGTGCTTTTGACTAGTAACAACGAAAAATACTATATATTGCATATTATGTGCCAGGTACATTGCTCATCTTTAAAGAGCAACAGATACCTATATCAAAAACAGATTTGAAAACAAGGAGGTCTCCCTACCCTCCAAGTAGAAATATTGGTGAAAGTATGGTGTTTCATTCTGAAAAGCCTAACCCGTGGGTTTCATGGGAATGACTCAATGTGAATATGGAGCTGGATTAACAGGGGCTGCTGCTGCACATGGTGGAGTAACTACAGGCAATTTTACAATTTTATTTTTCAAAACGGTTGTTAATATGAACAATAGATGCCAAGATTCTTAATAACCCAGACCAATTAGCTAAATTTATTGGATGTCTCAAGCAGATGTTGACATCCTCTCAAACTGTGAGAAACTTTGTAGGATAGGAAGTTGACACCTATCGAAGGTTAGCTCCAAAACAACATATCTATCTAAAGCCCTAATAGTCTGCAATGACAATCCCGGAAGCTCCATCGTTATAAATGATATAACTAAGTCACTTCACATGTCTGCTCCAAGAGCAGTAGTTATAAACAGAAATCGCTATTTGAGAGATGCTTGTAGAAAAACAAAGAACTTCAAGTCTCAAATATGCCAACCAGCCATGAAGTCCTAGCTGACTGTGTCCCAAGTTAACTCAAGCTGGTTACGACCCATACAGAAGGTCCACTGGCAGTTTGCTCACACATGTTTTAGAAGTTATACACACTAACTAAATGCTTTAAACATGTGGGAAGGGAAGAGAAAAAATGCAAGGTAAACACATGGTGCTTGAAAGGACATATTATGTGAACTGGCAACCTTTCCACAGAATCACAGAAAATTAGAGTTGGAAGAGACATCAAGAGGTGATCTAGTCCAACCCCTGCTCAAAGCAGAACTAGCCTCAACTAAAGCATCCCAGCCAGGGCTAGACCTTTGGATATGGGGAGAATAAAGAGTGCCACCCATAAGCTGTCTTGTTGAATCTAGGCAAGAGAAAGACGAACAGCAGCATTATTAGCGTGTGCCTAATTATGACTGCTTAACAACACTGTCAGCATTTCACTACTTAACACATGCAAGTATTGCCAGGAAATGCACCTATCAAGCATGTACTCACGATAGCCTGTTCCATGCATGCAGGTATACATTCAAAAAACAGGTAAAGGTTAAACAAGACAAGCCTTGATTTGATTCAACACGCACCTATGAGGAAAGCAGTAAATATTATCTGCATCAGCTAATTTAAGCCAAACAGAAAAGTACTTCCTAAACTGCCATTTTTAATCTCTTATTCAAGATAACTAAGTATATTTCCTAAATCAGCAGGAAACTGAGCCATTCCCACAGCAAACAACAAATCTGGGCTGACCCACCACCTTCTCTCCCTTTTGGGGAGGAGGGAACCTATGAAATCTGTATTCCCCACCCCACACACATTTAATTTGGTATTGTAACATCACCACATCCCTGCTCCCCACCCCCACTTCTCACTAGGAAGTAGTCACTTTGAAGAATGACTTTCCGCTTACACATTCACAAGCAAGGTAACTGCTCCCCAGAGCTATGATACCTGCTCATTAAGTGCTGAAATCAAAACATTTTTTCAAGAGCAGCAGATTCCTATAACATCCTGTGTAACCACAGTAACTCCCACCCTAGCAGACTTCTCCTATGCAGCCCAGGAGCAATGCTGTTCCAATTTATTAAGCCAGATTCTTAACCCTTTACCCACTTTCAATAGCACCTTGCTACACAAGTAGCTCTACTGACTTCAATGGAATTACTCCTGTGTGCAGTGGCGACACATGGAGGTTGCCAAGGGGCACATGCCACCCCCAAAAAAACAGCTCCCCAGGCAGACCGGTTCCCACCTACCACCCCACGCTGCTACCTATGATACAGAGGCAGCAGTCTGTGTCCAACCAGGGGCCCAAGCTCCCCAGACAGAGGCTGTGCCAGCATCCACAGAGCAGCCTCTGTCAGTGGCGAACCCGGGCTCAACACGGACAGAGGCTGATCCACTTCCCTTTCCCCACCCCTCGCTGCTGCCTCTGATAGAGGCAGTGGAGGGGGGGGGAGGGGCAGAAGGCAGAGCCGGTACTTGAGGCAGTACGTGGGGGGCGGGGGGGGGGCAGGGGGGGGGGGGGGGAGAGATGGGCAGCAGTGCATGAGGGGGGGGGAAGAGATGGGCAGCTCCATGGGATCCAGCTTAAAAGCCAGCTCCTTATGTGCACCAGCTCTCACCTCCCCCCTTGCTGCCTTTGACAGAGGCAGCAAGCAGGGGAGGAGAGGGGAAGTGCATGTAGTAGACATGATTAACGAATAAGTCCAGGCTTAAGGATTAATCATGTAGTTGTCTGCACATTCATTTCCCTAACTGAGGCAACTTCTTCACAAGAAATGCTGCAGCTGCACTGCTGTAGCACTTCAACACAGACATTCACTATAGCAATGGGAGAACCCCTCCTGCCGCTATGTTTATCTACCTCCTGAAAGATGTGAAGGTTTCTTCTGCAACCATATTAGAAGAACAGCAACCATAAATCAAGGAACAATGTCACATCCTCACATTCCATCTAAATCATATTAAAACAATATAATAACAAGCTGCTAAGATGATCTTGTCCTTATAGCCAACACTACCACCAGATAGAGAAAGAGAACTTAAGATATTCAAAAAAAACTTTGATAGCATTCTGTCTGACAAGACCTCACTTATGTGGTGTGCAGGCCTGCCCATGAAGGGGAGGGTGGCAACTGCCTAAAGAGCCCAGGTACCCCAGGTGCCACTACTGCTGCGGTAGTGCCTGGAGCACTGGGCCCTCCAAATTGCCACCAGAGCACCACTTGGCACGCTCCAACTGGCTCTAAGGGATTGGGGGGGAGGGCATGTCTCAGAGTGGCATGGACACTTCTTGCCCTAAGTCCTACCCCTTTCAGATGTGCAGAGCCAGCTCCGTCCTTTCTTCCCCTGTCCTGGGGCCCAGTATGGCTGCTTCCCTGTCAGTGTGAAATCTCTACTTCTTAATTGCTTTGCTTTTTTACTTCTTCACTGTTTATCTGTATGGTTTGTTGGCTTCTTTGATTGTTTACATCTACTACATAACCTAGATTTGCAAGGCTTAAATCAACTCAAGGTGATGGATTATATAACTGGGTGAAGACTTGTTCTGTAGTGTGTTAGGACTGGTCAAATATTTTACTGAAGTGTTACAAAATAATTGGTTCTTGCCGGGGGTCGACAAATCATGTAATCTACTTGCCCATGGCGAGTAGATTACAAGCCAGCACAGCCGGTGCCGTGCAATCTGCACATGCTCAGCTCGCAGAATCGCGTGGCTGGCGAGCGGGGCTTGCCTTCACTTGGCGAGCTCTGGTTATGGCACAGCTAGACAAAACTCAAGTTTCACTATATGAACTGAGATCCAAAAGGAAGATATTAGGGTAGGTTTACACTCTGAAAGTTGGCACATGTGAATGCTTTCACCAACAAAATGTGTCCACCCCAACAAGCGAGTTGCGCTTCGAGAGGAGAGTTCTGCCAACAAAAGCAGCATTTGCACGTGTACTTGCCGTGGCAAACATCTTGTTTGTAAGGTTAAGCACTCATGAACGACAAAAGTTTTGTCGAGCAAGGGCAAATGTAGAAATAGCCTTAGTGTCACTCTCAGTTGTGAAATGGAGTTGTGTACTGAGACAGCAATTTTTCAGCCTCTTTTGTATTTAATTAGACCCATTTATTTTTGGTGGGCTGACAGACACAAGGTACCCTACTTTAACAAATGCAAGTTGGTGTGGACCAAAATGTAAAAGAAAGTAACAATAGAAATTCCTTACTCTAGTCATTTTATTTATATTTGGGGCTTTTTTGTTTGTGTTTGAAAATAATCTTAAATCTCCACTTTCCAAATACTAGCCAAAACACTAGGTGGAACAGAAAGGAATTAGCGCAGCATAACAGATTTTTTTTGTTTTGTTGTAAGTGCAGAAATAAAAGCATACATACAGCCCTACTGCGGCGATCTCTCTTAGGAATGTCATGCACAAAGCCAAAGACAAGAAAATCAAAAAAGGTGAACAGAGATGTCTGGAAATTTATTATCTCAACATCTTAGTCCAACGGGTCCAATAAAATTGTGATTGCACCTGAACTGAAAAAGAGTGTTGCATAGCTAGGTTACTCATCTACTGTTAGACCCAATTAAAATTTTCTTCCCACAGGCAAGGCTGATGCTTTCAGAAGCCACATCATTTATAGCTCAGGAATATTTGGGAGAGAACTCTGCAAAACCCCAATTAAACTTTTACTTAATGGGCAGGAAAACTAAGGAATGGTGAGCAGCATTTCATTTGTGCTATTACCATAAAGGTGATAGTAAATGTATGTCACTAAAATAAGAAGCTGCTTAGTTAGCTATAACACAGGAAGCCAATTCCAGAATGCTCCTGCCATGGCCAGAGGTTACTGGATAGCACCCTGCTTTGGCAGTTTTTTCTCCCTCTTCAGCAACCTTTAAGCACTTGATCAATTCAAAAACAGTTAAAACAATTCCCTCCTGGGACCCATTATTGATCCCTTAGGTACAAACTGGCCCCCTAGCTGCAACCCCCGATCAGTGTCTCTCCTGATAATCCAAAACAACACACACACACAAAAAAATCTTTGAAAAAAGATTTACAGGAACTCACACTCTTCATCCCAGTTTCAGCAGAGCACAACTCTACCACCTTGAAGGGCTGTCTTTCTGCTTCCCTGATCTTTGCACCTGGAATGGGTCCTTCTTCACATGTGTTTGCAACTGGGCCTTCAGAAAGTCACCTGTTTGGACAGCGTACCTCCAGACCTCCACACAGTGAAACCCCTCTTCACTCTTTTGGTTCCTGAGCTTTTTACCACCTCATTCTGGGCACTGCAAGAGCACTCTCTCCCCACAGTGCCTACATTTCTTTGGACTTCCCCCTTTTCAGGGTAATTTCCAGCCCATTCTGTACTTGAACCACCTGATTCCCATACAGGTGGGACACATCCTCCATCAGGGTTGGTTTAGCCCAAAGCTCTCCCTCAAAATCGGGCAAACCACCCCCATTATATTAATTCACCATTACCCATGTTCAAACATAAAATTTGAAAAAACAACCTGAGTGACCAGAAAGTTTGTTATAGCAGACACTGACAAAATGTCAGATTTTTACTAGACAAGGCAATTCCATCCATCAGTCCTGAAGAGCTTTCATACTGTGTAACCATATATTTCTGTAACTACCTCACTAACGCTTTATCTATATGAAGTATGAAAGGGGAGTGTGTAAGGCACAGAACTACACAGCAAAGCATCGCAATAAGCAGACCTTTTTTCCAGGAATGATCACATTTTGGATGGAATCCCATTTCTAACCATTAATTTTTCATGTTTGTACTAGGCAATATTACTTCAGTATAATTTAAGCTCTCTAATAGATTGAGCCTTTATAGCTGAAATATACAAGCTTAACAATAAGGTTAAAATTGCCAGAATACTGAAAATCTATGACATGTATTTGCTGGTTTTCATTAAGGACAAGTAGAACCAACTTGTCTGAAACTAGGGATGTTAAATATCGGCTAAATTAATAGTTGATTAAGTTCATGAATTCTTATTGGATACTTGACTAATCTAGAGTCCCCAGCAGCGCAATCTGGCCCTACTCTTGAGAAGCCCCTTGCTGTTCCACTCTGCTGCCTCTGTATAAGACACAGCAGCGTGAGGTGTCAGGCATGAGCTGGTGCACAAGGGGAGCCAGTTTAAAAAATTGCGGACCGGCTGCCTATCATCTCGCAGCTCTGTCCAGGGGGTGGTCTGAGCACTCCCACCTGGCTCCTAATGCACTTTAAATGCAGAGCTGCAGGAGGGGTAGGTCCTGGGTCCGGCACAAGCCAGGACTGAACCGGGCTGCTGGCCAGCCTGCTAAAAATTGTACTGGGGGAGGAAACATGTAGTCTATAGCATTAACCTCTAAGCTTATAGATTAATAGACTACATTACAGCCCTATTTGAAACAAATCAGATTAGAGACTTCCAACAACCATAGTGACACCTACCAAGAGGATGCATTGTTTATGATAGTATATACAGAAATAAATTGCCTAAAATAAGGCACTGATACCATGCTAACCATGCCACATAATATACTGAACCACCAATGAAACAGGCATACAGGCTCTTCCAAAAAGACCAGACACTGAACAGACTCCCAGAGATCAGACGGTAGCAAGCATATTGGAAAAACTCTTAGAGTTGACTTCAGCATAAAAAAAAAGCTGGGCAAACTGGAAGCATCCTTTCATTACCTTCCTTCTCCCATCAAAACTAACTTGCATAAACAGAAGTTTCTTATTCTAAAAGGCTGCTACATTTGCACATTGTTTTGTAAATCAGCCAGAACAAAGAGAGACAGGCCCTCCAACAGGCAACCTGGCATTTTTGTTCATACTAAAAACTAAATAAGGGAGAACAGCCCAGAACTTCATTTTTAAACCAAACCTGGAAACCTTTTCTCCCTCCCCACCCTCTCAAAAAAGGTGAGATATTTATGAAAATGTATTACGCTAACCTTGCCAGCTATTAAGTCTATTGAGCAGCTACAAAACTCAGTTCAATGATTTAGGTCACACACAGTGTACTGTGTTTCTGTTTCTTGCAAATGAATAGTAACTAAAATGTTTTAAAAGCACATTTTATCTCATTTTCAAGTGTCTGAGAGTATGCAAAAATCCATTCTAATTTTAAAAGGAAAGTGGTGACCAATCATAACAGTGTTTTGCTTATAGCTTAATCTGTTCATTGTTAGCTCAAGCTGAAATTCCTAGAAGCCATTACCCGCCAATGGTTGGTGTGCACAAAAGGCAAGCTGTCTCCATCCAGTTCCCAACATTTGTACACACTGTACAAAAATCCACTATCACATCTGTAGATCTGACTAGACCAAAGACTGAATGGGCAGGAAGATGAAATACCTTAGTCCTGCCCACAGTTCAACTCTGAGGCACGTTCACAGGGTTAAGTCTACATCAACTAGGGATGTAAGCAAGTAGTTGAGTAGAGCACTTGACTATTTGCTCCTCTCCCCACTCTTCCTGCCACCGCCTCTGTATTAGAGGCAGCAAGGGGAGAGGAAACAGGAGCCATCTTAAAAGCTGGTTCCCCCCAGAACTGTCTCCACCATACCACATGCCACCTCCATCCCTGCTGCATCTGTCAGACCTTTTGCTATCTCCTTATGGCGATGTGAGGAGGAGAGGAGAGAAAACATTACTTTTGACTCAAAATCACAAGCAAAATTCCTTTCCACCCCAGATCAATTTATCCAAAATATCAATCATGTTTGCTATCTCTATCACAGTGAAACAAAATTGTACAATAGCTTTCTTTGTATATTTTGCTGAAAGACCAGGGCTACCTAAGAAGAGACATTTAGAATAAACAGATGGTAAATGTCCAAATCCCAATTTGAATAGGACTCTTATTAGAAGAGCTAAGCTGGATCTTTAAAGGATGACAAGCAAGCAAGTACTCTGGTCAAACCCAGAAGCAGAGTGGCTGCTAATACTATGCCGCTACATTTCTTAAGCACTCCTGAAGTAAACAGCATCTTCTGCTTGTCCATCAAAACCATTTCCTGAGGCACACTAGGTTAGCCTTGGTATTTTCCAAGCACTGACCAACCCTGATCCAACTGCAGCCTGTGAGTGAGATCTGACTGAGATTACTTGCCTGGACATGTCCATGTCACAGTCTGTAGAGTACCCCTGTGTCTGATCATTGACTCAATATTTCACCAAGCAGTCACATGAGGTTGTTGCCAAAACCTAAGAATTAGCTGAGTGCCATGATTATCATATGATGTTTATACAGAAGATAATTTTAGAGGTAAAAACCTATCACCTGAGGCAAGGCAGGGTCCATGTTCATTCAATGCATGTTGACAGCAGAGCACAAACACGGAGCTAAACTATGTTTACTGTATTGACCTGGTGCAGGTTTCAGGATTTACAAAGACAAGAAAGCCCAAAGTAAAGTCTGCAAATAGGAGTTTCCGAGGTGAGTGGGAGGGGAGACAATGCTCTGTAAGATTGTTCCCTATAAGCTGTGTACCTGTGCAGATGCTCAGGACAGATTCAAATGCCGCCCAGCTGATTAGCAGAGCACCCATAGCTAGATGTTTCTGTTGATGGTGCACATTCACACATGCCTCATTGCACATAAAAATGTATTCCACACATGGAAAAATACATCAATGAAAAAGATTAGAGGAGACATTGGTCTGTAACCACATAATAGATCATAGAACTGGAAAGGACCTTGAGAGTCCCCTGACCTCCTGGCAGGACCAAGCACCATCTATATCATCCCTGACAGATGTCTGTCTAACCTGCCCTTAAATATATCCAGAGATGGAGATTCCACACAGCCCCTAGGGAATTTATTCCAGTGTTTAACCACCCTGACAGTTAGGAAGTTTTTCCTAATGTCCAACCTAAACCTCCTTTGCTGCAGCTTAAGCCCATTGCTTCTTGTTCTATCCTCAGAGGCCAGGAAGAACAATCTTTCTCCCTCCTCCTTATGACACCCTTTCAGATAATTGAAAACTGCTGTCATGTCCCGTCAGTCTTCTCTTTCATAAACTAAACAAGCCCAATTCTTTCAGTCTTCCCTTAAGGTCATTTTCTAGACCTTTAATCATTTTTGTTCTTCTCTGGACCCTCTCCAATTTCTCCACATCTTTCTTGAAATGTGGTGCCCAAAACTGGACACAATACAGACAAATCCCAAGTTCTCCATTACAAAGGAGACATTCTGTCAGCGTGGATGTCTCATGAAAGGCTAATCCCTGCTTTCTGGACCGGACAAGTACTGCGAGAACTAACCATTAGTTGAGAAATACCTTATTAGACAGGAAAGTAAGTTGCTAAAGTTAAATTGCTGGGATCCGGGGCAGCTGTCCCTACTGGCAGGGCTACCAACAGGGAAGAGCAAAAGTGACAGCAACCTTTAAGAGCTGTCACAGGGCACTTTAATATTGGCAACGTAGGGGCCGGTACCAGCAACTGCTACTTACCAGCACACTATATTAGCCTATTTTCATGTCTGGCTCCATCTTAAGTTCTGTTTAATACATTTTAAACATATCTATTATAAAACCAAATTAAGTGGCTTGTGCAAAGAAGCCTTGAACTGAGATGGAACAAGTCAACTGTGGGTGCTTGGAGGGCAAGAGACTGGGCACACACGGAACAAGGCAGGGTATGTCAATTGTTAGCCTGCACTGGGCAAGAATAGGCCTTATGGAGCCCAAAGCCGAGCACTTGTGCCAGCACGTGCTAGCTAGAGAGGGTTTCCCCTCAGTGGGCACAGACAAGGCTCCCTCATGCTACAAGGAAATGATACCTCAGGTTGCTCTGAAAAGTGTCCCAAGGAAACATGGCATCAGCCAAGCCTCGTTACCAAACTCTAAAATTGGAAAGCTCAAATGTTACAGTAATACAACCTTACCACATAGTGCTATACTATTCCATCGAGCATCGAACACATACTCTCTTTCTAGAAGGGATCTAGCTTTTTATTTTATAGACCTAATTTTTAATGCATTAAAATACAGGAATGAAGCAAGAATCTTTTCCACGCTGTTAAATGTCATTTGTGATACAAACAGGGCTCCAACATCCCTGTCTATGATGGGCTGCTCTTTGTATATTCTCTATGTTAGGCCGCAAAAGTTTTCTCTAAGTACTGTTTCATGGGGTCAGCCCCTTTTACTAAACTATCTTGAGATACATAAATGGGAGCAGCTGCATAGATAGATGGAGAACAAAGAATCTAAAGTAACAATGGCTTTCCCTGAAGCTAGATCAGGGTGGGCAATAGCCTTTCAGCAGGCCAGATCCAGCTCACCCAGGGTTTTGACCCAGCCAGCAGGCAGTTCCGGGCCCCGCCCCCTAGCACAGGGGTTGGAAACCTACAGCATGTGTTCCACTATGGCACACTAACCAATTTTCAGCAGTACGTGGGAGGTAGCTCATCCCTGCCCCTCCTCCCCCACATAGCTGCTGGAGAGCACTCCCTCCTCCCTGCAGGAGGTTAGGCTGCGGCAGGAAGAGGCAGTGCTGGGGATGAGGCTCCTTAGCTGGGACCAGAGGTGCCGCTACCACAGCCACGCAATCCAGGGCCAGCCCCAGAGACTGGAGGTGCCGCTGCCATGGCCACATGGTCTGGGGCTGCGTGGTCACTGCAGCAACACCTCTGGTTTCTGGGGCCAACCCGGACTTCGTGGCCCTCAGCCTTGAGGCCAGCCCCAGACCACAGTGGCAGCGGGGCCTCTAGGATGACCCCAGATTGTGTGAATAGTGGCAGCAGGGCCTCCAAGCTGGGCCCAGACCACGTAGGCCCCAGCAGCCCAAGGGAGGGTGGAGTGTCTGGCCAGGAGAGAAGGTACAGGAACAAGAGAGGGTGTCAGAGCAAGCTGGTGGTGCCAGTCTGGGGGGGGGAAGTGAGGGGAAGAAGTGAGGGGATGGTCTGGGTGTGAGGGGGGACCTTACATGCCTTCATGCCCCCTTGCAGCCACACTGTCCCAGCTGCCCTAGAGGGAGGCCCCTCCACCTGGCCAGACACCCTACTCCCAGCCTGCTTCTGCAGCCCACCCCTATCCTACTCGCTGGCAGCCCTTTGTCACGCACTGTAGCCCTCAATTTTGTCTCTACCCCGGATCCTAAGATGATCCATAAAATCCACTAATTCCAGAACCCCAGAAAAGTAAAACTGGTCTATGGGAAGCCCTGAACTTCATCCCCCCATTTCCGTTCCCCTCACCCCATAAGGCTGGGGAACCAGAAGAGTGAGGTGTCTCAATTGGAGCCACATCAGTGAGTGTTGGGGGGTTTTGGAGGAGTTTTATTGCTTTTCACTTGTGTGGTCCCCAGCTGATTTTTCTGTGGGTCAGTGACCCCAGCCCCAAAAAGGTTCCCCTCCCCTGCCATAAATAAAGAAAACATTGAAACCTTTTGAGCTGGACATAATATTTTACTTTATTTAAAAAGAAGTTTGATAAACTAACATGAGAAAGTTAACACACTTAATCTGTTTTATAATTTAAATTAAACTGTTCTCACTAGCTGCAGCTGGTTCAAAAAATAGGGTCCCGGTACTTAGCCTGCCCTTGTCTCCCCACTCCTTCTCCCGGAACACAAATCCAAGAATAAGTTAACGCTCAGTATGCCACTTCTGAAAGGTGCTGACCCCTGCACTAAAAGGTAAGAGCTTCATCTTAATTTATTTAAGAATGAAGCTGCCTTAAGTAGGGACTATTAACTTTAAAAATGTCATCGGCACTTGGACCTATACAAAGAGAACAAGCCAAATCTCAGCACTCCACCTCTGAAAGGTTGAGACCCCTGCCCGTAGCATGTTGCCTCAGAACCAAAGACACTCCAGCCCTTTCAACTGCTTCTATTTAAAGTGCTTGTGCTTGCTAGGTATCTGCCTTGCCTGGCAGCCACCCAGCACGTGCAAGCCCTTTGAACAGAAGCAATTGAAAGGGCCCGCAGCTCTCGGTCCCACTGGCCCATTGCCTGGGAGCTGCCCAAGAGGCACGAGCCCTTTCAACTGCTTCTGTTCAAAGAGCTTGTGCCTGCCAGGCAACTGGTTAGCAGAAGAGGCCAGGAGCTGCCAGCCATGTTATGTGAACTCTAAGCCCCCACACCAAGCAACTCTGGGAGGAGGCTAGTTCCTAGCATACTCCCCTCTGCTACAGGTCCCTTCCATTGGCCAGGAGTCAGGGGGCAGAGATCCCAGGCCAAGCAAAGCTCCCAGCTAGGTAGTTCTCAACTCTGCCCCTTCTGCCCACAGCCACTTCCAAAATTTATGAAGTGACCCCTTGTGACAGGGTGTCATAGCCCCACACAGTGAAATCTGAGCCTAATCAGGCTCACCTGGCTGAAGAAGCCCTGCTCACACATTCCCGGGCATGCTCAGACTACAGCCCAGTTATAAAAAGCTTGGAGGGAGGCTCAGTCTGTGCTGGCTGGTGAGCTGCCTGAGAGGCTTACAGCCCAGAGGAGAAGCAGCAGGCAGACACCACAGCAGAGGCCAGACACAGAAGGGCCAATCTCAAAGGATGCAGGTGGGGAAGATGCCAGCAATCCTGACAGGGTAGGAAGTAGTCCAGGGTAGAGAACTGGAGCCCCAAGAAGCATGTTTCGGGCGGACTCCCCACTGGCCTAGTGGTGAGACGTGCCCACCACTGACAGGGCCCTGGGCTAGGACCCGGTGGAGAGGGAGATACCCACCTCCTTATTCCCCAAGGGGATCCTGCACCTTGACTTTTGATTCAGTGGCTAGGCCACATTGCCCCAGTGAAGAGGGCATTGCTAGAGACACCAGCTGCTAGGCCGCACTGCCCCAGCTAGAGACTCCGGCTGTTAAGCCACATTACCCTGGGGAAAAAGGACTCTGGTGTATAGCCATGTCGGGGTTGTAGAAGATGCGGGGTGTGGTGCCACGAGGCCCCGGGGGCTCAACAGTGCCCCCTGGGTGAGGGTCAGAGGAACTACCCTGCAACACCCCTCTTCAAAAATTATTGCCCACCCCTGAGCTAGATCGACATCCAACTTGATCAAACATTATTTCAAGAGATATTTAAGCATGAAAAATAATCAGATATTTATGGTTTGTAAAGCTTGTAATTTGTGATGTGGAAAAAGATTACAGCCCATCTGTCCTAGCTATTGTACAAAGGAATTTATAGCAATGTTTGGCCAAGAAGAAGTGAAATCAAGAAAGTAAAGCCAATTTGTCTATTTGTGTGTACAACATGTTTATGTAATTCTCTCATAGTGCGACAATTCATGCAAAACAAACTCATTTCGTTTTCCAATGCCATGGAACAGTATTTACTGAAGTCTTGGCATTTTCCGAGATTTAAGCAGCACCTATGCTGACATTCCAAAAGCTTAATCACAAAGATTTATTTTCCAGCTTTCAAATAATACTGAAACATATAAAAAATAAGTCCATAGTCCAATATTAAGCATAAAAATGAGTTAAAAATTGTCAATATATACAGTATATACTTTCAAAACAACTTTTTGTACATAAACACCATCTCATCTTATAAACATGGAAAGAATACTCATCTAGTTTAATTCTCCATTTATGCAGTGTCTTTACTGCCCTTCCCCTAATCATATCTTATCTTGGACAGTTTAAAAAAATCTTTAACTAGCACAATGCAACAATGTTGTCATTCCAAATGCAGCAGGAGACTGTATTTAAAAATAAGAATTTCTAGTGCTGTTAAAAGACACATGAAAAATTCTACTGGCCTTTGATTTAAGGCAAGTCATCTTACAAAGCAAAAAACTGGGGCCAAATTTGAGCTATCATTCCTTTAAGTAACACTAACCTTTTGATGAGCCATCTTGATATTAGCACACTAATTAAACCAGTCATTTAAACTGAATTACTTGTATTTCTACAATGAACAATAACGAAATGATGATAAACTGTTTTGTTAAACTTACTTTGGCTTTGGATGATTTTAGTCATTCCCAGCATTTACTTAAAAAACGCCCCCACATGTAGGAATAAGTTTCTACTAAAAAAATAGAGTGGATGGGAGGAGTAAAAACCACTGTGTGGGAGCGGGCGTGTGGGGGATGGGTGACTGGTCACCAGGAATCTGGTTACACTGTGACTACCAGCAAGATCTAGAAGAGCCAGCATGGGATGGGGAGACAATCAGAATCAAAACACCTAAGTTACCGATACACATTGCTTTCAACCAATTACTTTAACCATTCTGGGTCCCAATTTCCCTAGCATTATCCCCACTTTATTATTACTATTTTATACCTCAGTGTATTGAAGATCAATTGGTAAATATCTGGAGAGTGATTTCAAAATGCAGCATGTACAAAATTATGCAAATTTAAGAAAATCAAATTCTGAAATAAATATTAATTAAACTCTGATAATTTAAGCCTTTTTTGTTTGAAGTACTTTTAAAACTATCAAAATGTTATAAGTTTCTATTAGTTCTGCAACCGTTTTTAATTTTTCCTTTCCACAAGGCATAAAACAAACTTTCCCTTCCATGAGGCATAAAACATTAGACTCCTCTGCAAACATCCTTCCAAAATCTATTCCAGATTGATGGTTCATGAACAGTTGAAGTTATACACTTACATGAATTAGAGGCCTACATTCCATAGAGGAATATTTCTCACAGGATAAAATGTCACAGGCTTAACTTACTGTAACAAATTTTGCAGCATGCTAAATTCCTATACAGAAGCCATTTGTCAAGTAACTATAGCTTCTATATAATTATACCACTTTGTGAGTAAAACAAGAGTAGGGGGGGAAAAAGGAGAAGCACTTTATCTTTAACTCTCTTTAATCATCATAGATTCTAGAACATGAAGAAATGTAAGGCAATGACCTTACTCAAGTGTCAGGTTTTAGTAGAAAAAAATCCAAGACGGCACTGTTAGAGGGGGATCAGAGAACTAGCACCTCTGCTTGCCAACCACTCATCTCCAGTACAGGTGCCAAGTTCCATCTCAGTGGGTGTTCTGGAGCTAGAGGAACCACAGGATCAGACTAATCTTTGTGGGCCCTAGTGCCAAGAGCATGACCCCACTCTGCCTACACACTGCCCTAGAGCCCCACCCCCACTCTACCTCTTCCCCATCAATCTTGCCCGGATGCCTCACCTGCCACTCATATAGAGGTAGGCAGAGGAGAGGAACACCTGCAGTAAAAAACGCACACGTCAGCACCTGTGACTTCCTGAAATCCATGAATACTACTACTTAGAACATCATATATGAATTACACAAAGTTACCAATTATGGCTATTTCCATTTTTCCCTCCAGCTCACATGTCTGACTGCACAGGGTTCCATAAACCTTGAGATGGGCAGTGTCTGTGTTGGATATGTGCTGCAAGATGGAATATTATCAGTCAGTCAACCAGATGAGTGAGTGAGGGAAACAAAGAAGGGTGTGTGTGCGCGTGTGCTGGGACTAAATGTAAGAGTAGTTAGGGTTAGTAAGAAGCTTTCCCTCAAGTTTCCTGTCTTCACATGCAGCAGGTCTCTCTTTGATCACATCCCCAGTGAATAAGTTCTCTCAGTACATCAGACATTTCCACTATTGGCTTCTTTTTCCTGTGAGGAAGCCTGTCTTTGTGTCCCCTGCACCATAAAATTCAGTCTAAACCAGCTGGCACATTCCAGCTGGAAGTCTGTAGAATTTCTGGCATTCCTATAAATAAAAAGAGCTTAACACTAGTCCTCTTTGGAATGTATCCCTGAAATTGACAGTAACAAAACAAGTTCACGTACTAGCCTTCTATCAAATGTCCTTCTCAAGCTGTGCTGTAGTGTCAAATCCATGTAGGACTCCAAATTCAAAATAGCAATTGAGTATGACTATTTGACATGGGAGAAACTGATCAGAACTTTCCAAAAATAAGTTTACAACTACAAATGGAAGAGTATATATGAAATCACTTGAAAAAAGCAAAATATTGAGAGCAGCTATTCAATTCAGTGATAGTGTCCAAATCAGTTACAATTCCCTTTTTTAAATTTTTAAAAATGGTAGATTATTTTGGGTGCCATTGAAGGGGCAAGATGACATAACACTTAGCTACAGCAGTCACTTGTAAGCATCCCTAAAGCATTTTGGACTATTTACTTCACACCTTTTTTTTCCTTGAGAATCAAAATCCATCATTTTCTCTCAATAAGACTTTGCTTTCTCAGTAATCTGAATGCATTGACATTAGCTAAACTCTACAACACAATACATAACTGATGACTTAAAGAGAAAGAAGGTAACGTGACCTCAAGGATAGAAAAGTGGACTGGGTCTCAGAATCCCAGCTCTCTTACTGGCTAGCTAGATGACCTTGAGCAAATCACTTTACTTCTTTGTGAGTAAATAGTGATGTCCTTCAGAAAGCACTTGAAAATCTACTTACACAGGCTTTTTTGTAAGAGCAAAGTATTATCTTCATACATAATTTGCCAACCCACACAAAAATTGATTGCCCTTCACATCACTTATTCAGATTATCAGAATAATCATATTAGGATCCTGAAAACATCACAAAAGAACAAGCCATCTTCAGACCTCTCTGGGCCAATGGAAAAAGTAACTTCAGCATCAAGGGCCCCAACTGAAGATATCTGGGGTGAAGTTACCATTCTTTGGGAAAAAAAATCAGTAGGATTTGGGAAGGGGAGGAAGGATTTTCTTCCATCAAAGCCAGAATTCATTCCTGATTCTACCATGAAATTCAAATCCAGGGATAGCTAGAGCATCCTGGTTCTAACTATCTCAAACACAGTCAGAAGCCACACCACTTAGGACTTTACTTAGGAGCAACAAATGCCTTTTGTTGCCTCTGAAAACTATTGGGTGCTAGTACAGTTGCAATAGACATCCTGTACTTATTCCTCTCACTCTGCTAATGGCCAAAATTTGTTCATACAGAAATCTTAAAATGCTGCAGGATTAATTCATTTGGGATTAAAATCCTCTCACTAGACTCAGCTTCAGAAACCTTTATTTCTGATGTAAATAATTTTCATTAATGCAAGAAAGGACACCTAATTTATGAGAAATAGAAATAAGTCTGGGAAAAATACAAATGTAAGATGAGGTTATAATCATGACCTTTGACACTATGAAATAATCAGGGCACATTGCTGTTTCTTTGCCACAAATCTTCTCAATAGATTAGAAACAGGGCACTGTCAGTCTGATTGTTTTATAAATACAATTTGGATGACTGCTCATTTAAGTGAAGCCAGCATCTTGTCTTTATATAACGGGCTGCTAATTTCAAGAACCCTGGTCAATCTCACAAACTTTAGTCCACAGGTCCCCAAATGATTCCATATCCTTGAAGGAAACAATGAAAAAATGCAGAGGACATGCTGTTTACTATCTCTTGAAACAGCCCAGAGATGCTTTGGTGGAGGAAAAGAAACCTCCCTTGCTTTCACAACAGCCCTTGTATAGGAGTAGAACTTCATGACTGAATTGATCAGATTTCTACCACTGGAGCTGTCGTTTCCTTTAACTAGGTTTAATCAAGATAGAGGTGACCCGGGAAGTTGAAAAGATTTGGCAGAAAAGGGAAGATGGAAAATATTCATAAACCACAGTACCGAGAACCTCTATACCATTGTCATCATACTTCATTGTCATCATACTATCCTATCTGGCCACTGAGGAAGAGGAAAATACATTGCAGCCAGCATACTACTTAGAGTCTAGAATCTCATCTGATTAATTGGTCTAGGAGGGAACTAGCCAATTAGCCCGTTATAAGACAGGATTTTCAGGTCTCTCCTCCATGTCAGTCTTCTCTCCTGAGCCTCCAAGTTTCTCTCTCTCCTCCTCCTGCCTCCCCCACCCCCTCTCAGCTCTCCTATGCCTCCTGCCTCTCTCTCTCTTTCTCTTCTCCTCCCCCTCCTTCCTCTCACTCGGGGGACCGTGGAGCCCAAATGGCCTTTTGGGCTCTGCGCTCCTCGTGCTGCATGGGGAACGTGGAGCCAAAAAAGTCGCTTGCGCCACTTGCTCCCACACGGTGGCCTGGCTGAACGGTGCAGAAGTCAGCTGAGCGCTATGGCAGGAGGCAAAGGAGGGTGGGGTGGTGACGTTCACAGCCAGGGGGCGGGGCCTGGAGCTGCTGTTACACCATCCCACCCCCTACCCCTCTCGCCGTGGCACTCTGCTGACTTCAGTGCCGCTCAGCCAGGCCGCCACAGGGGAGTAAGTGGCCATTTCGGCCGCACACACTCCATGCAACACAGGCCGTTCAGAGGGAACAGCCAGCATTTCAGCATTACAGACTCTCAGACATTGGGCTACTATATATATATGACGACAGGACAGTGCAAAGAGGCCTCTGCTCCACTAGATGCTGAAATTACCTCCACTAATGAGGAGATGAAGATTTTGAGAACTAGTGTACGCCACAATATAGTATATCCCTGTGGTTGACAGAACATGTATGAAATCCCCATGGATTTAGTAGACTAACTTTATATTGGCAACATTTATAAATCATCTTTAATCTTACTCCATGATTCACACCTGAAATGGACACACATGCAGATTTGAAGCAAAAAGGAACTACTGTATCCCCTTCCAACGCAAAAAGAAAAGCTACCCACTGATCTCTTACATTAGGCTGAAGAGTACAAAGAATTTCACTAAAACCAGTTGAGCTAGTTTGCAGTTTGAATTATAGAGCAAGAAAATAGTCTCTTGTGATTTACAATGTGTGTCTTCATGCTTCACTGCCATTAAAAAATGAAGTATTGCAGGCACATACCATCCTTACTTTGTGACTGGTATTAAAAGATTAGTGATTGGAAAATTGGTTACTGCATGCGCACAGAAATTTCTTCCTTCCCCTCAACAAATAAAGTCTGAGAAGAATTCAGGATTACGCCTACCTTAAAAGCACTTGCATTTTAGAGGCGCCTAGTCCCCTGCATCTCTAGCCATTATTTTGTTTTAGGCACAAGAACAGTGGTAATATTCTAGGAGGCAAAAATGGTTAAGGGCTTTTTGAATTAATGATTGTGTCACTTACGATATTCTATAAAGCTTGCTGTCAGTTTAAGGGAAAGTTGTTAAAGCAAATATGAATTTCTAGAAATCACAGCACTGTTTTTGAAAAAAATGCAGCTACTTGGTTATATGAAATGAAAATTGTCCATCAGCTTAAAAAGGTACCCCGATAGCAAGAGCCAATTTGTCTATGGGATGGCTTGGGGCAGCAGCCCTGGGTCCTGTGCTTTGCGAGGTTGCACTGGGCAGACTGAAGTATTACGGGGAGAAGGAAGGGAAGGCCTGGCAGCAGGGGTCAGATGTGCCTCCACACTCACCAGTGGCAGCAAGAGATAGGAGAAGGGGAGCAACCCAGCCCAAGACTGCTCAGCTTCACTTCACCATGGTGGCGGGAAGCAGAACAACATAGCCCTAGCCCACTCCACTGCCCCCAAGCAACATGGCTGGGCTCAGAGGAGCACAGTAGGCTGGGGCCAGGTCATTCTTCTTCCCACTACCATGGTGAGCATGTGGGGGGCAGGGAGGGGACAATCCCGTTGCCAGCACCAGGTTCCCCCCCTCCCCGCTAATCCCATGGGACACATCACTTGGAGGGGCAGTCCTGGGAGAAAAGGTGAAATAGGGGCAGGAGGAGGTGGAAAGAGGCAGGGCAGGAACAGACCAGGGTGAAGCTTGGGAAAGGAGTGCAGTGGAGTGGGAAGAGGTGAAAGGGGGTTTTACCCAGATACTAGACCAAATAGACCAATCTCAGCTTTGATTTAGTGAGACAAGGCGGGAGAGGTTAGATGTTTTATCTAATCAACTTCTGTTTGCGAGAGGAACAAATTACTGAGCTACATAAAGCTCTTCCTCAGGTCTGGAATAGGAACTCTGTGTCACTGCTAAGCAAGAGACAGAATATGTGCTAACTACTTATGCAAAACTGAGGGACAGTTCAAAAGTGAAGTACCCTGTTAATATCCTTGAAGTCATTAGGCAAAAAAAGTAGGGTTATAGGCGGTTGTAATAAGCCACAATTCCGGTGTCTTCATTAAGACCATGATTTTTAATGTATCAAAATTATTAATTTAGCGTCATAGAATCATCTTTTGAAAGTATAGTGCAGATTTCCTTTGAGGATGAGACCTAAAACTATTAGGAGTATAGAACACTTCCATATAAAAAAAGATTAAGACAGCCCAGACTTTTCAGCTTGGAAAAGAGATGACTAAGGTGGGGGAGAAGGGGGGACAGACTATGACAGATCTATAAAATCGTGGCTGGTGTGGAGAAACTAAATAAGGAAGCGTTACTTACATAAGGACTAGGAGTCATCATGTGAAGTATTTAAAAAAAACACACAAAGGAAGTATTTCTTCACACAGCACACAGTTAACCAATGGAATTCCTTGCCAGAGGGTATCATGAAAGGCAAGATTATAACAGGGCTCAAAAAAGAACTAGATAAACGCATGGACGTTAGGTCCATCCATGGCTATTAGCCAGGATGGGCAAAGAATGGTGTCCCTACTGTTTGCCAGAAGCTAGGAATGACTGACAGTAGATGGATCAAGTATCAAAGGGGTAGCCGTGTTAGTCTGAATCTGCAAAAACAATGAGAAGTCCTGTGGCACCTTATAAACTAACAAATTTATTGGAGTATAAGCTTTCGTGGGCAAAGACCCACTTCGTCAGATGGATCACTTGATGATTACCTGCTCTGTTCATTCCCCCTGAATCACTTGGCCACTGTTGGAACACAGGATTTTGGATTAGATGGTCCTTTGGTCTGACTTAATATGGTCATTCTTATGAGTCACACCCTCAAATAATGAGATTGCATTAAAAATTACAGGACTTTACATGAATCTTGATGGTAGACAGGAGGTGTTGGTCATAATAGTTATGGACGGGTGCGCAGATTTTGCATCTGTTGTTCTGGCAGGGTCTGGTGCTACTTTCGAGTTGGTGCATCCTGGTCTATTGCAGTATTACCTGGAAGCTACGCACTTGTGCGGCTACTCAGGAAAGAGTCAAATGCGACCCAAATGACTAGCAGAGCACCCACTGTTAAGTTTTGTTTCCACTGCTGGTGCTCATTCATACACATCTTAGTGCACCAAAAAAACAAACAAAAAAAACCCACATTAGTCTATAGGAGCTTGCTTCTGATACGCGTGGAAATGTTGTGGGTTGTTTGAAGGCTAGAAGAGGAGTTCAGGAGAGTTTTATTTCAGGAGGAGACCCTGACAATGGCTTGTAGTTGTTTAAAGATAACCCATTATGGGGTCCAGCCAAGCTTGATAGAGGGGTGCTGACAATGGAATTTTATTTCTATATTGACATTGATTCTACTCTGGGGGAGTGCTTTTGTTTGATGAAGCTAGTTTTGATGTATTAAGATATATTCCCCAGACTCTCTCCTCTGAGTACATTCTGTTTTTATAGTTTCAACAGTTATACTATTACAGTGGACACGGATAAAAAATTTTGTATCCACATTTGCAGTTCTCCAAATCAAGCCCTATATTTTACGGCACTTGGATCAGATACATTAATGACAGGCTGGCATCTGGGTTCTCTATACTGCAAGTGAGACCATGCCTCCTAGCTTGGGTGGCCAGACATGAGTTAACAATGTTACCAACAGTGGATATTGAGATACAGATGGTGGCTCAAGTTAGCTGCTTTGTCACAAAACCATGGGGTCTAGTAGGCTTGTACTGAGACAGCTAGGCCATGTCACTACACTCATGTCACTAAATTCAGTGTGCTAACTCGAGCAGAGCTAGCACATTTGTCTACCCAGGCTAGAAGGCATGTTCCCCCACACCCTGATCATTTTTTCCATCTTAAAAATGCTCCAGGATCCCCAGCTAGTTAGGGATAGTTTCTCCCCTTCTGTCCTCAACCCGCATCAGGGTAAAAAATAATTTATTCCATTTAATATTTTTCCCCATTTTAAAAACGTCTACCAATACATTTATATTTCCCTGTGACAAAAGTTTAAGAACCTGAAATGGACATCAAAGTTAAAAGCGCAAATAAAAGAAGACTTTTGTTTTTGCTATATAAATATTCCCACTTAAAAACCTCACAGATTTTCTCAAGTTCCTAAAGAATATTAAGGAATGATCTGTGCAATGGCCTCCATACATTAAAATGCTGCGTCAGTATAACAATCTCATTATCACACTTTTATTCATTGCTTTTTTGTTTTAATTGAGTTAACAGATGTCCTAAGATGTAGACTGCCATGCAAACGGAGAGAAGGTGCAAGATTAATTTCCTAGCTGCTCTGTTTACTTTGCACGCCCTCTGGGCAAGAATTTGGCAAGAGAAAATTTCAGAGTAAACAACCTCTAGTTATCACCCCATTTACAAGATTCAAAAGCAAAGACTTTCCAAACATGAGGTAAGAGAAAAAGGAAATGACTACATGGTTAACACTATACTACTAACTAGCTTGCCGCTGGCATGCCAATAAGGTAGTCAACAAGTAAGGTCCAACCTACAGTTGTCATGAAGGCTAACCTGTTCACCCAATCCTACTTCAAGCACTTATGAACAGCATGCTTCATATTTCAGAAGCTGCACACCCACTGAGACTAGGAGCAGTAGAACAAGGACATGGCTCATGTGGGTTTAAATCTTGCGCCAAACTCTCTTGTTAAAAGCAATACACTTGCTTCTTTAAAAACAAACTCCTGGAGAACAAAATTAAGGAGCTGATGGGCTCCCCACCAAATCCACATAGGAAGTAGGGATGCAGCATATGCTTACCCAACTACTACAGGCTGAACCTCTCTTGCCCAGCCTGATGGCGACTTGGGGTCCCCCAATCATGCAGCCCCGTAGCAGCAAGAACAGACTCCACCAGCCAGTAGAATAGAGGGGGTTTAATTGCTTTTTTAGGATATAGCACTGCCTAGATGTGATGTGGCTACAGGAGCCTGGGCCAGGAGGCCTAAGACCCCTTGAGACGGGTAACCTTGGTCCTTAGACTCCCAGCCCTCCTCCATAGTCTCTCTCCTTCATGATTCCAGCCAGAAACTGACCCTTCCCCCAACACTCACTTCTTTTTGTTCCATCCCTTCCCTTAACCTGTAGAACCGGTTCTGTCACTATCATGGGAGCGCTCAAGACCCCCCCCCCCCCGGGCAATGCTTACAGCCAGAGGCCAGTAGGGGTCATCCACAGCCCAAGCATAGCAACCAGCAAGGTACTGACACTACATCACATCCAGCACCCTTGGGACCTGACCAATCCCAAATGAGGGAATTTTCTCGATATGGGGAGGCCCACTATCACCGGCCTCCCAGGACACTCCACCTCCCTGCAGTTGGATCCACTCCAGCCCCACTGTCACTCGGCTCCAACCTGTAGGGCTTGAACTTGGGTTCAGTCCTGCTGGACTCCACAGGATTGAGCTCCCCAGCCACTGTGGCCTTCCTTCTCCCCTGCCCAACCAGGGATTTCCAGGGGTGGTACTTGCTGTGTGCCCCGCTTCTGCTGCTTATCAGTCCTGCTGCTGCTCTGCCTGGCCAGGGCTCCCCGGGGATGGAGCTCCCCAGGCTCCGTGGCCCCACTTCCCCCCACCTGACTGGGGATTCCTGGGGATGGAGCTCACCGGTCCCACTGTTGCCTTACCCAGCCTGGGCTCACTGGGGACTGAGCTTCCCAGCCACTGCAGCCCCACTTCTCCCCTGTCTGACTGGGGTTCCCCAGTGATAGGGTTTGCCCTCTGGGGCACTGGGGCTCTCTGAGCCAGCAACATTCATGGTCCGGCAGGACCACAGATGTGCTGGACCAAAGAATCCCAGATTTTGGAGTTTCAACCTGTACTTTTAGTAGAACTTTGTACTTACAGACACAGAAAGTGAAGTAATTGGCCAAAAGTCACATAGGTCAATAAAAGAGGAGTGGAATGGGGGCTCTGGACCAACTGTCAAGAGACTAAATCTACTAGACCATATTGCCTACTTGGCAAATCCAGAGCAAGAATATCCCTGCCTCCTTTGTAAGGCTTCTTTCAGAGGCAGATTCACTGTGCATGACAAGTACTACTCTGCTAGTTGTAGGAAGAGTGGTTAGCGTGGTGCAGTGGCACTACCTTGATTTTAGATAAAGGAAAAAAAAGCATAATAATAATCAGGGCTCGACAAATAATGCAATTTACTCGCCCCTGGCGAGTAGATTGCAACCTGGAAGAGCCGGGTTCGGGCGATGTGCGCATGCGCAGATCGCCCGACAGCGCAGCTGGCGAGCGGGGCTCGCCGAGCCCTGATAATACTAATTCTAAAAATAAAGTTGACTTACACATGGAGTATATCTTTAACATAGATGTAAGGTCAGAATAATTTTGAGGAAATGGGGAAGCAATACTGTAGAAAGTATTTGGTCCTCCCTTGCTAATAGATTACTAAGGCTGTTTAGGAAACAAAGAGATAAGTGATGCACAAGAAGATTCCACATCAACTCTCACTGTTAGCTAATTTGCAAACTTCTGATTGTAAGGTTTCTAAACCTTCTTCTGACATTAAAGCTGTCATTCAACAGGATTAATTATGCCACTGCTGACAAAAACTGGCTGCCTCTTCAAATTATCATCGCTGTAGGTGAAAAATATCACAATCAGTTTGGAGGTTGTTTACATTTTTGAAACGTTATTTATTTACAAGACCTCAAGATTGAAATGAAATGATAGTGACTAATTGCTACAACTGGGAAAAGTAAATTGGCAAATCCTACTGAGTACACCTGCACATGCTAATCTTTGTGCAACAGTGGCATGAACAATGCAGATTGCAAATTATAATTAACAGGTATTATTCTGCTTTTGAGTTACTACGTTTTGATAACCCGATTACCCTGGAAATGATTTATATCCAGAAGTTACTTTATATCAAATTCTTTATACATACACATCCCTGATATGCATTTTTGTACATTAACACAGAACCAGTGTCCAAGAGAAATAAGCCATTCCCCATACTTTTATACGTTGCATTTAGTTTTAGGTTTCAATACTTAATGTCCATGCCATGAAAGCCCCCAGAAAACAAGCAAACCACTCCTTAGCACTGTAGACAAAGACATCTTATGCCAGGCCAGAGTAACAGAGCCAATCCAAAGTGGGGAAACGCAAAGAAAAAAAAAAGTTACCTTCGTAACTGTTGTTCAAGATGTGTTGCTCATGGTCATTCCACTTAGGTGTGTGCACTCTGAGTGCACAAACTGTTGGAGAGTTTTCCCTTAGCAATCTCCGTCAGGCCAGCAGGGGAGCCCCCTAGAGTGGTGCTGCCACAGCAGCACATATATACCCCTGCTGGTCCTCCACCCCTCAGTTCCTTCTTGCTAGAATCATCCGACACAGAGGAGGCAGGTGGGATGTGGAATGGACATGAGCAACAAACCTCAGAATACAACAGTTACAAAGGTACATAACCCCTTTTACTTCTTTGAGTGCTTGCTCATATCCATTCCACTTAGGTGATTCCAAAGCCAAACCACGGAGGTGGGGTCAGAGCCTACAGAGAGCCAGACTGCAATACAGCCCCGCCCACCGCCACATCCTCCCTAGAGTGCTGCACTATGGCATAGTGGTTTGCAAAAGTGTGGACTGACGACCAGGTTGCTGCCCTGCAGATCTCTACAGTGGGCAACTTAGCTACAAAGGCAGTGGAAGATGCATGGCCCCTGGTGAATGGGTTATGGTAGGTGGGCTGGAACCTGCGCCAGCTCGTAGCACATCCTGATACAGGAAGTGACCCAGGACAAAATATGCTGGGCTGACACCAGCAAGCCTTTCATCCTAACAGCTATGGACACAGACAGTTGGGGTGGACTTACAAAAGGGTTTAGTCCTAGCCAAATTAAGGGCTAAGGCTCGTCTAACATCTAAGGTGTGCAAAGCTTGCTCCGTCCCCGAGCTGTGGAGTTTTAGGTAAAAGACTGGTAGAAAAATGCCCTGATAAAGGTGGAAGCAGGACACCGCCATGGGCAGGAACATGGGGTGAGGGTGAAGCCTGATCTTGTCCTTGAATAAAGCAGTGTATGGAGGGTCTACTGTTAGAGCTCACAGCTCCAAAACCCACCTAGCAGAGGTGATGGGCTCAAGGAAGAACACTTTCCAGGACAGCGCACAATGCCAAAGGCTCAAAGGGAGGGGCCAGGAGCCTAGAGAGCACCAGGTTTAGATCCCAGGGGGATAGGGCTTATGCACCTGGGGGTAAACCTTATCCAACCCCTTAAGGAAATGATGCACCATAGGGTCCATGAAAACAGACCTACCCTGAGTGGAAGGCCAAAGATAGCCACCAGGTGCACCCTTACTGAGAAGGGCCAAGCCCTGGATTCTAAGGTCTAGGAGACAATCCAAGATGGCCAGGACTAGGGCCTCCATAGGGGAAAACACCTTACCCTCTGACCAGAGTATGAAGAATTTCTACTTCACCAGGTAAGAGGCTTTTGTAGAGGGTTTTTGACTTCCCAAGAGAACTGCCTGAACTCGGTCCAAACACTGCTTCTCCATAGCAGTCAGCCACGGAGTTTCCATGCCATGAGGTGCAGGGATTGGCGGTTCAGGTGCCAAAGCCGGCTCAAACTCCTGAGAAATCAGGTCTGGATACAGAGGAAGGGCCAGAGACCATTCCACTGAGAGCTTGAGGAGGGCTGGGAACAAATGCTGGGAAAACCACACCGAAGCCCTGAACTCCCTGACCCTGAGGATCACCTTGTGAATCAGGGGAAGTGTACCGGAGGCCCTGGAGCCAGGGACCATGAGTGGATCCCCAGCGGGCTGTGGTTGAAGAGGGAGCAAAAAGGGGGGCACTTCCTGTTGCCTCGGGTTGCAAACAGGTCCAGGTGGGAGTTTCCCCACTTCTGGAAGATGGACAGGACCACATCCACCCTGAGGGACCACTCATGCCCCTCAAAGGACCTGCTGAGATGATTTGCCAACACATTCTGGGCTCCGGGGAGGTATGATGCCACTGGGTGAATGTTGAGAGTGACAGAGCTCTCAGAGGAGGAGGGCTTCCCAGCCCACGGGATAAGAGCAAGCACCACCCTGTCTGTTTATACAAAACATTGCTGCAGTGTTGTCAATATAAAAACGCACCTGATTTGGAGCTGTGGAAGGAAAACACCACATGCAAGGTGTTTAGCCCTCAGCTACCTGATGTTGATGCGGAGGGAAAAGTCCGTGGGAGACCACATATCTTGAGTCTTTATCTTCCCGAGATAGATGCTTCTGACACCGACTGGGGAGCCTATCTACAACTGAATGGCCGGGGAAGGGCTGAAAAATGGCATCCCCACACAGACCACCTCCTCACACAGCCACAGGGACCTCAACGTGTCCACGAGCACCATTACCACCATATCGATTGGCTGGAACACCAGGTTGTGGCCTTGCTCCAGCCAGAGACAGAGCAGCCGCAACTTGAGCCTGTCAAGACACGCCACATAGGCTGTGTCCAGACTCAGGGGTTTTTTTCGGGAAAATTAGCCTTTTCCCGAAAAAACTTCCCCTGCATCCAGACTCAAGCCGCATTCTTTCAAAATTATTTCGAAAGAACGCGGCTTTTCTTTCGATGGCGGTAAACCTCAATTTACGAGGAAGAACGCCTTCTTTCGAAAGTTCCTCTTTCGAAAGAAGGCGTTCTTCAATGTAAATAGGGCTTCCTCGAAAGAGAGCATCCAGACTCACTGGATGCTTTCTTTCGAAAAAGCAAGCCGCTTTTTCGAAATTTCTCCGTGCAGTCTAGACGCGATCTTTCGAAAGAGGCTCTTTCAAAAGAAGCCTACAGTCTAGACATAGCCATAGGTGCACACCGCCATGAACCCCAGCAGCTTCATGCAACACCATGCTGTGGTTGTGGAGCCTCAGAATGGCCTCCTTTATTGCCTGAAAGCAGGCTATGGGCAAGGAAGCCCTGGCCAGCATCACCTCTAGACAGGCCCCCCACAAATTCTATCCTTTGGGTGGGAGTTCGAGTGGATATAGCTTTGTTTAAGATGAGGCCCAGCCTGAGAAACATCTCCGTGATGAGGGACGTGTGTTCCAGAACCTGGGAAAGCAAGGAGCCCTTTACGAGCCAGTCGTACAGGTAAACCTGGACCTTCCTTTTACCACAGGAATGGGGTGATGACCACCATACATTTTGTTAACATCCTGGGGGCCTCAGAAAGGCCAAAGGGGAGAGCCATAAACTACTGATCCCAACCCACTGTGAATTGCAGGAAGTGCCGGTGAGAAGGCATGATTGAAATATGGAAATAGGCATCTTTGAGATGGAGGGCAGCATTCCAGTCTTCCTGAGGCTAGAGACGGAATGATCAAGCCCAACCTTACCATCTTGAACTCTGACTTTATTATAAAGGCATTGAGACCCCTCAAGTCCAGGATGGGCAAAAACCACCTTTAGGACCAAGAAATAATGAGAGTAGAACCCCCAGCCCCTGAGGTCCAATGGAACCACCTCCAACAACCCCCCGATTGGGCAGTTGTTGCACCTGCAGCCTTAGGAGATGCTCTTGAGAGGGGTCTCTGAAGAGGGACAGGGTAGGGAGGCGGGGTGAAAGCAAAATGGGATGAAGTATCCACTTTACAGCATGCCTAGGACCTAGCGGTCTGTCACGATATGTGACCAAGCACAGTGCAAAGGGGATAAACAGTTGGTAAAGGGCCATTGACTTATGGCTGGTACACTGTCCCCGCTCAAACCTTCAAAGGCTTGGGCTGGGGCCTTGGGGCTTGTTCGAGGCGCCAACAAAGAGTGGGACAGCCGCCTGCCATTCCTGTAATTGTTGCAGTCCCTGCGCCTTGAGAAGTCCGGCCTGTTTCCCTGCTGGAATGGATGGGAGGAGGCTCTTGGGAGGGAATGTCTCTGTGGGGCTGGGGTGTGAATGCTGAGGGACTTGAGGGTTGCTCTAGTATCTTTCAGCCCATGGAGGCTGGTGTCAGTTCACTCAGAAAACCAGCCCACCCCTTGAATCGCAGGCCCTGAACAGTGTTCTGGACCTCTGGCAAATACTGCTGGGACTGTGCTTGCAAGCAAGCGAGATAAGAGCTCCAACAAACCATCAGGGGCAGTAAGAAGGAACTGAGGGGACAGCGCCACTCCAGGGGGGTCCCCTGTTGGCCCAATGGGTAGAGTTAAGGGAAAACTCTCCGACAATCTGTGCACACAGCACATACTCACTTAAGTGGACTGAACATGGGCAAGCACTCAAAGAAGAAACAGTGCTGTCTTGGCAGCACTGCTCCTTATGCTAAGCATTTCCTTTGTACAAGGAATAAGAGCCATTACACCACCTATAGGGTAGCAGTCATTTCTGGGCTAGGAAGAAGAGAAAACCTAGAGCAATGGTCTCCAACCTTTTTATACCCAAGATCACTTTTTAAATGACAGAACAAGCCAAGATTTACCGCCCCGCCCCTTCCTCGAAGTCTCGCCCTTTCCTCTCTAGTCTCTTCTTCTCCATCACTTGCTATCCGCTACCTGTATACTGCTGCTCCCCCCCGCCCCCCCCATTCTTCTGTAGGAAGAGGTTTTTCCAATGCCTGGCTGTCTAGACTGGACCAAATGTCAGAGAAAACCCTTCTTTTGGAAGCCCCCTTATTCCTTGTGGAAAGAGAAATATAGGGGTAACTGAAAGAGAACATTTGCTCTTCCACGAAAAAAAAAAAAAAAAAAAAAGAGGAAGAACAAACGTATCCCTGGATGCAGAAGAGTTTTTCTGGGATATCTCCGGAATCCTGAAAAACTCCTGCAGACTAGCCATACCCTCACTGGGTTGAGGACAGGATGTGCAGGCTCTGGGGTGGGAATGAGGGATTTGGGTGTGGGAAGGGGTGAGAGGTGCAAGCTCTGGGAAGAAATCTGGATGCAGGAGGAGGTGGAGAAGGGGACGCTGGGTCGGGGAGGTGGCTTCAGGCTGGCCAGTGTTGAGGTCAGATGTAGGGTTAGGGTACTAGGCAAGCCACAGGCTTGTGAATATGAGGGTGCAGGAATTTGGGTTGGGGTATGTGAGGGGCTCAGGGCAGGAGGGTCCAGTGTATGATAGGTTCAGATTGAGGGTCTGGGGGAAGGGAGAGTGCAGGAATGTTATGATGCTGTGGGCAGATGGGGGCTTGGCCCCACTTGGGTTTTTTTTTGGCAAAGTTTCATTTTTAAATAAAATACTACATCAAACACAAGGTTTCAGCATTGTTTTTATTTATGAGAAGGGCAGGGAACCTGTTTTGGGTCAGGGGTCATTGACCCACAAAAAAGTCAGTTGGGGCCACACAAGTGAGATGCAAAATAAAAACTCCTCCAAACCCCCCCAAGCCTCACTAATGTGTCCCCTGCTCCCACCAGCATTGTTGGGGCCATGGTACTGGGGAATGGGGCCATGGTACTGGGGAATGGGGCCAGGGGTAACAGACAGGGTATGGGGTGCTGGGTAGGGTACCAATGGGTGCTGGGGCAAGGGACAGGGGGCCTGTGGATTCTGGGGCAAGAGCCTGGGGCAGAGGACAGGGTGTCAGTGGAGGCAAGGGACAGGGTGCTGGGGTTGGGACAGGATGCCAGTGGGAGCAGGGGGCAGGGAATCCTCAGCATGCACCTTCTCTGCCCCCCCCCCCCCACCTGAGGAGGGAAGCTCTGGCAAAAGCCTCCTCCCAGTACTCCTTCCCCCTCCCCCCCAAAGGAGGAAAGCCCCAGCACACGCTTACCCCCAGGACTCCTCCCCAGCACGCACTTCCCTCCAGGACTCTTACCTCCTCCCCCGCAGAGGAGGGGAGCCCCGGTGCGCGCCTCCCTTCTCCTTCTCCCCACTCCCAGGAGGGAAGCCCTAGTGCACGCTTCCCCCAGGGTTCCTCCCCTCTCCCCTGCAGAGGAGGGGAGCCCCAGTGCACACTTCCCCCCGGGACTCCTACCTCCTCCCCAGCATGCGCTTCCCCCCGGGACTCCTACCTCCTCCCCCGCAGAGAAGGGGAGCCCCGATGCGCACCTCTCACCCTCCCATTCCCCCGAAGCCCCAGCACACACCTTCTCCTGGGACTCCTACCTCCTCCTGGCACACCACAGACCTGAAGGACCCTGTGGTTTCCTGGCAGTGCACTTCTGGAAACCCCAGAAGTGGCGCGCAGTTGCCGGACTTCCCTCCACCCCGCAGGAAGCTGGCACTACCTCCATTTTCAGAGGTAGGTAGGGTAGTGGGGCCCTGAATGCCTCACGGTCGACCGGTCGAGCCCTCCTGATCAACCAGTCAATCGTGATCGACGCGTTGGTGACCACGGACCTAGAGCTTCTTCGTTCATTGTGAGAGAGAGGCTTATGCTGCATATTGTCCATTCAAGGTTGTATACTGACCATCAGTGCCAAGGGGCCCAGCTTTGACTACCTTTCCCAACTGGAATCTACGCAAGTTGTTACCTGATTTAAACATGGTCAGTGATGGAAAATTAATATTGCACGTTTTATTAAAAATATGGAATATTTGGGGTGTGGGGTATATAACCTGTGTTATACAGAAGGTCAAACTAGATGATCACAGTGATCCCTTCTAGTCTTGAAATCTATAAATTTATGAAGGCAGGGAGGTTCAATATCTGATGTGAACCAAGATGCACATTAAAAACGTTTTTCAAAGCTCTGTTCTTTTACCCACTACTTTCCACAGCTGGGAAACAGATGAAGCAAAACTATTGCTTTTTACTGGGTTAATAGTCAATAGTCCAAATGTTAAATTTTTACCCATTCAAGTTCATTCAGATCACAACATAACATCAGACACATTTTAACTTGCTGTGGGACAACATGAAAAATTAGCAATTATTTGCTAATGTATTAAAGGGAGAAAAGACCTAATGGACTTTCAGCTGTGGTGAATGTAAACACCAATCTATGACAGCAAATAACCCAAAAACAGGGAATAGTCAAGTATTTAGAACAGCTTTTAGACAGGGCTGGGTAACCTCAGACTCGGGTGGCCTGGATCCAGCCCCTGAGGCTCAGCATTGGGGAGCCCGTGCTGGCACTCCAGCCACTCACTTGCAGGGCAGGAGCACACAGAATGTACTAGCCTGGGACACCCTAGGCTCTGATGTCAAGGGTAATGTGGGGTGTGTCATTCTCCTTTTCAGTCGGGGGCTTCTCACTTGTGTGCAGCCCCGACTGGTTTTCCTGTGGGTCAGTGGCCCATGACCCAAAAAAGGTTTCCCTCCCCTACTTTAGGAGAAAGCATTCTAGTACTATGTTACTTCACTCTGAGGTCATCTTCACAAAACATGGATGGCTAATATTTACCAAGTACACTTAGGTTGATGGCATATATCCAAAGAGAAACTATCCAAGTTCTTGTCTCATTCCTGACATTCTCAATGTTTAAACAAACTTTGGACACTGCTCCCTGATTTTTTGTTTTGCGCTCTGGTTTCATTAGATCAGATAATTCTCCCTCCTCTCTCACTGGGCGCTTTTTGAATAATTGCCATTATTCACCCTAGAAACGACGGCATTATTTTTCTTCAGTTTAAGCACACACACACACACACACACACACACTTATTGCTGATACAAAGTTAAGACTGGCTTAATATTCAAACAGAAAAGGAAGGTCGTTTGGACACTACTTCTGCAAAAGAAGTCCAATTATTTTTCTTTTCACACACAGAAAGAAGGACCTTCAGGATTTTCAAACTTTCGTCTCATGACCCAGTTGAAGATAATTGTTGATGCCTGCAACCCAACATAAAGTGGAAGCTCCAGGGTGGGGCCAAGTCTGAGAGTTTTGGCTGTGGGGTGGGGGGAAATCAGGGCTGCGGCAGGAGGGCTTACTTCAAGCATCTCCGGGTCAGTGGTGCAGCAGACTTCCTGCCTGTCCTGGTGTGCTCCAGAAGCAGTCAGCAGCAGATTCCCAGCCAATGGGAGTACAGGAGATAGAGCTCACGGCAGGGACAGTGTGCGGATCTCTGTGTGCTTTTCCCAGCCCACCCTCCCCAGGAACTGGGCTGACCGCTGGCCAGTTCGGGGGTGCAGCACAGTCTGCAGTGCCAAGACAGGCAGGAAGTTTGCCTTAGCACTCATGGATCTCCAGCAGCAATGAGACCCAGGGCCTGACATTCCACAGCCCAGTAATGGTCGCGACCCAGAGTTTGAAAAACCACAACTCTAGACACACACACACACACACACACGCGCCTAACTGGAACTGTTTTTAAAATCAGTTAGAAAGGTGCAAATTCACATAGATCCAGGTGAAGGATCTGAACATAGATGTATTAAGCAACAATGTTTGAGGCCAAAGTTCTGATTATCTTACTGTACATAAATTGATGACAAATTTAAATAAACTTAAGGGTGTACATTTTGGCCCCAAAGCGTTAAAGAGTGAGAATGCATACAGACATCTGGGTACGTATAGACTACAGGCTTTTGTGGACAGAGGCTGTCAACAAAGCCTCTGTTGAAAAAGAGCGTCTAGACTACAGCCAGTTGTCGACAAAGCAAGCCGCTTTTTAGACAGAGTCTAGATGCTCTCTTTTAAAAATCACAATGTGGATGCAATAGCACCTTTTTTGACATAGCTCTGTCGATAAAAGGTGATATTCCTCGAAGAATGAGGTTTACCGCCGTCGACAAAACTGCCGCGTTCTGTCAACTTTGTGTCGACAGAATGCAGCAGTCGTGTCGACGCAGGTATAGTTTTCTCGACAAAAGATCATGTTATTCAATATTGCCGAAACTGTCAGCATCAAAATGACCTGTGTTCTTCATATGTAACCATACTTTACATGGATGCCAACTACTGAGAGAAGGACTGGGACATTGGCAACTCTATTTTAATTGTACAAAACTAATCTGAGATGTGCGTATGTAAACTGAGTTAGCAGTTCCATTCATTTCTATAATGGTACATTGTTCCAGCTGAGAGGGATGCATTATCCAGCATGAAGACAGAAACTTGGAGGCTAAGCACATCAGTGACACAATACAGGAACAGACCTGGAATGTGCTGGATGGACTATGCTAGTCATCTGTGCTACCAGAGACCTTGGAATTCCAATCAAGAGCCAATGTTGCTAATTAGTAAGTGGTCTGGCACCAATGATTGGCTTTTCAGAAACTGCAATTCCAAAATACTTATAAATGTACACAACCTCTTATTCATTGGGTAGCCCCTTGAAACTTATTGACTTGTTTATTTCAGGCATGTTGAACCAAATGTGCACTGGAATATACTCATTCTAGTCGTACAAACTGGATGAGCACTTGCACAAGCAGCAATGCCAAACTACTCCATAATATTTATTCCATACCTTCAGAATTTTCTGAAGGGAAATGAGAAAAGGAAAATGATAGTGACAAATTCAGCAGCTTCAGGGGGTAGCCGAGTTAGTCTATAAAGTGCTACCAGATCATTTGTTGTTGGGTTTTTTTTTTTCTGTACAGACTAACAAAACATGTAGATGGTATCATTATCTTTCATGGGTAGAGCCCACTTCCCATGAAAGCTCATGATACCATCTACATGTTTTGTTAGTCTATAAAGTGTTACCAGACCATTTGTTGATGAATTCAGCAGTTATTACTGTCATTTAATGTTGCTATTAAATGCTTATTGGCAATCCTTCAAATATTGCAAAACTTAAATTGAGCTTAATACATTAAGTTTAACTCATTTTTAAGATATCAATGGCACAAAACAGTAATCCAAATATTAATTCAACCTTATAGACATTTAGGTTTGTTCAAATTTCCAATATATAAAGGCTTATTTGCTCACTATAGAGCTTTCAGAATTAATAAGAGCAATTTTCCCCTTTGACACCAATACTGTTTTTAAAGAAAACAAATTTTTAAAGAAAACGAATTTTTAAAAATTTGAAGTAGTTTTTTTAAACACCATGAATCCGTTTCTTTCCTCAACCTCCAACAAAAAGATCAAAACAAGTTTCAACATATTGGACAACACAAGTCTTTCTGACTTATTTAAACTCTTAAAATATGATGGTAATTCAAGTTTAAGAAATCCTGGTGGATTTTATTTTGGACAAACTTTCTAAAAGTTAATCCAAGTTTTTAAATAGATTTTAGGCTTTGATCCAACTCCCTCTAATGCCAAGGGAAAGATTTATTGGGGACTAGATCATGCTCTTAAATCACCATCTTTTTAGATTTCAGGAATGTGACGATGTTAATTCTGTTTTCTTACATTTGCTAAGTGATTTTTTTAAAGTAAAAATATATTGCTTGTCACTATCCAGTATGCCCCTCTAACATTAAATTGCCAAATCAAGGTCTGTTCAGTTATGTTTCAAAAGAAACTACTTAAACAGATTCAGCATAGAAGTCAAACTGCTACAAACAAACACACTGTGCAGAAACATCTGTAGTATAGTATCTTCCCAATGGAAAAATAATTCATTTCAGTATGCATTAACTTTTACTGGGAAAATTCTGTTTGGAATACTATTTCCCAGATTATGGGGAAATAATAACGGATTTCTATTTCATACTATTCAAGCTCTCATGAAGCCCTTCAGAGAAGCAAACATTCGTAAGAAATGGTATCCAAGATTGTAGGCCTAGGATTAGACTTCTGCTACCTTTGTTTTGGCTTGCAGTTGCAGGCATGTTCTCTGTTCCATCCTAGGAAGCAGGAACAGTACTGAAATATACAAGCAATTGGAGCTCTCATAATTGAGAAAGAATGCAGAGTAGAAGGATGGCCTCATGTGCATAGGTAATTACCCACACAGCATCCTAAATGTATTAAATGGTTCACCCACCTAATTTAAGTACAGCATAGTACACAATTCTCATCTCAGAAGGGTGATGAAAAGACAGAAGAGGAAGATATTGTTCAATTCAGTTTTTGGCCTGATAACCTTAGTGTCCCTGTACAGCAACTGTAGCGAAATCCCAAGTAAATCTAGATCTTAAGCCCTTCATACTTCAAACCCAACTTTAAATTAGCCACAAATAAGGAAATGGATAACATTCTCTTGTATGAATTACCTGTTAAATTCCGCATACAGGTTAGCATAACTTAAGACAATCTTTATCAGAAGAACAATGAGTCATCACACTGAAGGAAACATTAATTTAATTACAGATTTGTTTAGTTTTCCAGAAAAAGTTATTTTAAAAAAATTATGGATGGCACCATAATATTCTAGCACACAAGGAACAAACTATTAATTTTTTGCCACCAGATTGACAAGAGGTAATGAAATGTGACAGTTCACCTTTTGGAAATTCTGCTCCCCCTCCCCGCCCCCCCCCCATCCTCCCCATCTTTGGTTAACCCACAAGTTACTTTAATGATCTCTGATCAGTTTCACTGTTTGCCATAAAAACAGACATTACAGCAAGCTCATAAGTAGGGAGTAACTTGAATTACAGCATAATCATGCAAAAAAGGCAAAGAATTAGTACAGTTCTAAAGCAAACAGTACTATGAGTCACAAACCCTACAGAGACTTGCAGTTTCATTTACCTACAATATATGCAAACAACATTCCATTTTAAAAAACAGTTTGGAGAAAGAGTTTAAACAGTCCAAAGAAAACCAAAACATAGTGTCTGCATTAAAATCCAAATTAGCCTCAGAATTGAAGCTAGTGGTCTGAAGAACTCAAATGTAAAAATGGCTCTTAACCAATTGCTAACCACACAGGAGGAATGGGTTATCACTGAATGGATTTCACTTATTCCAATCGCGAAATGGTGCTTATAAAACTCTTGGGAACAATAATGTACTGTATTATATATTCTATCCAACGTATTATACATCCAAAAGATTGGAGCTAAATAGCCTTCTGGACAAGAAGAATCTTCTCAACTTTCTGAGTAAGATCACTTTATCGTAGTTTCGTTTGCTATTCTAATATTCGTATTGTGTGAATTCTCTCACATTGGGCTTGATACAGTCACAATCCATGCCGGTCACTACATCGGTATTTAGAAAAGGAAAGTTTTCAGATTTTAAGACTGTAGTGCTAAGAAGCGTAAAGTGCAAAGCCACATAGTCTAGGAAGCCCTGGGTTTTGCCTTAATGAAAGCCATATGCTGGTCAGAGAGAATGAAGAACAAACTCAAAAGCTAATTCTAAAAGTTTGACTCTTTCCTAGCGAGATTCAAGCTGGGTCTGATCCGAGAGCCGTCTGCGCGTTGTGCCTCACCTCTCCCTTTCCCGGAGGTGAACCACATGCTTGCTGCGGAACCGTGGAAGTTGCCATACAGGCAATTAGGAAGCAGAGCTTTCAAGAAGGGAAAACTGATTGATTAGCCCCAAATTTGTGCTTCCTTCCCCTCTCTCACAAGCAAGCAAGCCCAAAGGGGCCCCTCGGCCTTCAACAGGTGGAGCCGCCGTGGGGAACAATCCCCAGGGCCGCGGGGGAAGGGAAATCAAACTTACCCAAGTTGGAAAGCAGGGCTGGGCAGCGCCTTTGCGCCCTGCTGCTCAGCCGCCGATCTGAGCTCAGGCTGCCGCGGCTCCGGCTCCTCCCATATCAGAGCAGCCCCCCGAGCCAGCGCGCAACCACAGTAGCCCCCTCGCTGCCCATTTCCCAAAGAGCCGAGCAGCCCGCCGCCGCCGGGAGAACAAGCAGCCTGAGCGCCGGGAGCAGGAGAGAAAGAGCGAGAGGAACCACCCAGCGCCCAATTAATCATCACATGATGAGCCCGAGCCTCCGCCTCCCCCTACGCGCTCCTGCCGCCTGCGCCGGCCCCGGGGAGCCAGAGGAGCTGCGAGGGAGGGAGAGACACACCTGTAGGCGCTGCACATATCCGCCGTGCGCACCAGGCGAGACAGGAAACTGAAAAAAACAGCCCAGGGAGAGGGAGGCGCCCCCGGCTCCCCCCCCCCCCCCTCCTCCTCCTCCTCCTCCTCCTCCTCCGTCCCCACCCCCTGCCTCTGCTCCGGATCCGCTTGCACACGCCTCTTCTCCCGGGAAAACCCAGCGCACAAATCACCCCTCTGCTTCCTCCCGCCCTTCTCCCTCGGCTCAGCGACGTCTGGTCGCCTCAGGGCCCGCGGCTTGGCTTGCGGGCAGCGCGCCCGGGGCGAAATGTGGTTGTGGAGAAGGGGAGGTGCTGGGCAGCGCTTAATGAGCCTGTGCCCGGGGGCTGCGGGAGGGGGCGGCGATCTGGTGCCCGGGGGCTGCGGGAGGGGCCGGCGATCTGGTGCCCGGGGGCTGCGGGAGGGGCCGGCGATCTGGTGCCCGGGGGGGCTGCGGGAGGGGCCGGCGATCTGGTGCCCTGGGGGCTGCGGGAGGGGGCCGGCGATCTGGTGCCCGGGGGCTGCGGGAGGGGCCGGCGATCTGGTGCCCGGGGGCTGCGGGAGGGGCCGGCGATCTGGTGCCCGGGGGGGCTGCGGGAGGGGCCGGCGATCTGGTGCCCTGGGGGCTGCGGGAGGGGCCGGCGATCTGGTGCCCGGGGGGGCTGCGGGAGGGGCCGGCGATCTGGTGCCCTGGGGGCTGCGGGAGGGGCCGGCGATCTGGTGCCCGGGGGGGCTGCGGGAGGGGCCGGCGATCTGGTGCCCGGGGGCTGCGGGAGGGGCCGGCGATCTGGTGCCCTGGGGGCTGCGGGAGGGGCTAGCGCTCACGCCAGTGTGTGCGGAGACCGGGGCATTGTGCGCCCTGATGCTGGCGGGGAGCGGTGACTGGGGAAGCAGCTTTGTCTGGCCGCGGTGCGTCCCGGCGGGCGGGAGGCAGCGGGTTCCCACAGCTCGCCTGGCCTCTGTCGGGGGCTCGGGAGCTAATTGCTCCCCGCCGGTGGAAACGCGCCGTGGGGTGGCCGGGGGGGAGCCGGGCGGTCGGAGGAGCGGAGCCATTGCCCGCTTCGCTTTAACGTGCCTTCCCCGCGGGTAGGGGGGACCGTGGGTCACTGCAACCTGGGAGCTGCCTGCCCAGCTGCTGGCTCTGGGAGAGGCGCCGGGCGGGGCTGTAGTCGCGTGACCAGCCGGGAAAGGCCCCCGGGGCCTCACTAACCAGACCTGGGAAGTCAACTCTCCCCCCCCAGTCCCGGGTCACCATGTGACGTTTTGTCTGGTGCTTGCTCGGTGGCGGCTGGCAGCTTGTTTAGCTCACCGGCTTGCCTAAGCTAAGCAGGATCAGGTTGGGTCAAGGCGGGAGTGGGAGACCTCTGAGTTTGACCATTGAGAAATGGGTTTGGGCCATTCTGTTTTCCCCTTTCTGAAAAGTGCTGACGGGGCAAGAGAAGGAAACATTTTCCATAAAAAAAAACAGGAAGTCCGGTGGCACTTCAAAGCCTAACAAATGTATTAGGACATAAGCTTCCCAGTTGTATCTCATGAAAGCTTATGCCCTACTAAATGTGTTAGTCTTTAAAGTGCCACCGGACTCATTATTTTTGCTGAATCAGATTAACGTGGCTGCCTCTTTGAAACTATGTATCATAAAAAGTTTCCATATTCAAAACTCTTGCTACTCCCAGTGACCCCAGTAGTAGAGTCTTAGAGAGGGGGTAAGGCTTGAGAGTCTTGCCTATTTATTTGCAAACCAGTATTAAGTGATTAATCAGCCAGTATTTGTTGATTAATCAGCCAGTATTAGTTGATTAATCATGTTTATCCCAGAAGTGCCTGAGGGCCCACCACGGATAGGGCCCCTATGGAAGGCAGGATGCCAACACGGAGTAGTGCCCAAAAGAAACTTACAATGGAAAGAGACAAGATAAAGGCAGACAGAGAGTGGGGGAACGGCTAGACCACAAACTGCGGAATACCCAGAGTACTAGCAACAAACTGCATGTTATTAGTTACACAAATCTTTGGGGCAGGAGTGGGGAAAGAGGAAGTTACTTAGGAAAAAATAACATTTATTTGAATGTATTATTAGTAACAGAGAATATGCTAATTACAGTAGACAAACACAACATAAGGACACAGGCAGTAGCCATTAAAGCAGGGTTTTATAATCCTGATAGGAGTGTGGGCTGGGGGGGGGGGAGTTGCCCATCTTGCCCTGCTTCTTATCCTTTTCATACTACAATGCCAATAGATAATTTCTTTCTTCCAGAGAGCCCCTTCCAAGAGCTCTGCATGGAATTCCAGCCCCCCTTTTTCCTTTTCTTGGTGAGCCTCTTGCAGAGTCTGCTCCACCTTTGTCAACTTTTCCTGTAGCTTTGTTGTTTCTGTCACTGCTTCCTCAATCACCATTCCCTTAAATAGTTCTGCTGGCAGGGCCTCTGACTTGTTCAACTGGGCTTGAGTCCTGTCTACTCCCCCATCTATTGATGCTGTATTGCTATCAAAACTCCTTTGCTTCTACAGGGGGGAAGAGAGAGAGGGGGACTGATTTGTATCCCCACAGTACATGGTTCCAGCCCAACTTCCATTCCTGGTATTTCCTGCCAGGAGGCATTTACTTCTTCCAGCTCCTAGTCAGCTTCTCGTAGGTGTTCCTCTAGCCTGTGACAACATCTGAGTTTCTTTTCTAGTTTCCTCATCATTCTGGCAAATCTAACAAGTCCCTCCAGTTCTCTTCTGCGTACCCAGAAGGGCCAAACATCACTGATCATATGTTCTCTAGAACCGGAGTAAGTTTTCCCTCTGCTGGCTCAGAAACTGTCTTCTGCTGCATCAGGGCTGGGAATCCTCGCTAGTCTCTGCCCTCTGCCCAAAATTATGGGCCATAGAAGGTTCCTCACCATTGTGGCCCTCACTTAGCCATGCTGGCCTTGTACTTCTAATACCACCACAGCCATGGGGTACACTCAGTCTCTCCATGCACAGAGGTATATGGACTGATAACCACTGGTTTTCCACAGATGGAAATTCACTTCCTCATATAGTTTGCTCACAACTCAAGGCCACTATCTGTAAGGAGCATCCCAAGCCACAAACCCAGTCATAAACAGCCCATGTAGCCACACACCCTTAAGGCACACTCTTGTCTCATATCTGCCACAGTGATTCCACTGGGGTTGAGAAGACTGGAGTGCCAATAACACGTCTGGACTTCAAAACTTAGATCCAGACAGGAATTTCTCCCTTTGTAATCTTCTCCATCCTCTGAAGACCAGAGTTTTACATCTTCCTGTCTTTCTGAGAATCTTTTCAATTGGGCCTGCTGATCAGATTTTTTAGTACCATCTGCCTTGAAATAGGCCTCTGAGCTTCCCACTGCAGTACTGGCAGAAACTTTAGGCCTCAGCTGGCAGAACCTGCAACTGTTTTAGTTTGATTTGATCCACAGGATTAGCAAACATGCCTTAGAACAGGGCTGTTCCACATGCTGAGGACCACAACTTAAGTGTGGTTGCATATACGTGCAAATATATATGCAAATACCTTTCACACTGACAGGCATGAATACAAAGCTTAAGCCGAAGTGCCAGACCCAAACATGGCCAGTGTGAGCCAGTCAGCACCTCTCAGGCTCTGCCCGCAAGGCTAAGCAGCCAGCATTTCCCACAATGCCCCAGCGCTCCCGGCAGCTCCTCCCTGGGGGCAAGAAATGGTGACACCCTGTACCTGTCTGTTCTAGCCAGCCAGACTGCTTGCATCTTTCAATGCTCGCTCTGCCTGGGAGACACCTCGTCAGTGTGGAACATGTTCCCAGTGGAGGCCATGTTCAAAAGATCCCACCCACGGGCCACGTGTTGACTAGCCCTGCATTAGAATGATAGACTCCCAGAGCTTCGTCTATTTAGCTTGGCAAAGAGAGGGTTAAAAAATGTCTTGATTGCAGCTTATAAGTGCCTACATGGGAAACAGATACTTAATAATGGGCTCTTGAGCCTAGCAGAGAAGAAGGGTATAACCCTATCCAATGGCTTGAAGTAGGAGAAGACAAACTCAAACTGGAAACAAGGTGTCCATTGTTAACAGTGAGAGTCATTCACCATTGGCACAGTTTAACAAGGGACATGGTGGATTCTCCGTCACTGACATTTATTAAATCAAAAATGAATGTTTTGTTGAGATTTGTTTCAGGAATTATTTTGGAAGTTCTATGGCCTGTGTGATACAAAAGGTCCAACAACACAGTTGCAACGATCCCATCTGGCCTTATAATCTTTGAACGAAAGTATCAGATTTTCAGCTTAGCAGGTCCCCTTTACCTTACAGACATGCCTCAACTGTTACAGTCTTCTCCACAGCTACTCATCTTGTAACTCCAAAGACAGCATTATCCAGGAACTGGCCCACTCCTGTTCTCATTCAGGACTTCAGGCAGGCTACAGCCACTCAGGGCCACATCTCCAGCAGGTCTTCAAAGCTCACCCCTGGGGAAGCCGTCTGCCCCACTCTGATAGAAGGCTGAGAAGGAGAGCAGAGCAATCAGCTTCCCAAACAAAGGGAACTCTCACCTTTTGGTCTCTGGGTCTCCTCCCATCATCCTCACACAGCTCTTTATTGCTCACAGGTCTTTTCTACCCTGGCACATTTTGTTGCCCTAAATTACCTTTTGGCAACAAAACAATGAAAGCGTTTACACTACAATGTAGCTTTTTTTGGGGAAAAACACCTAGTTCTGGTGACAAACTTTCAGCTTTGTGAGAAACTTTTGTCTTTTCCCCTGCCTTTATTGTCAACAAAGAGCCAGTGTGGACTCTTATTTGTTTTGTGGAGAGAACTGGCTTCTGCCAGTACCCTACAATGCCCGTAATGGTTGCCGTGCTCAGTGTTTTGTGATCTCTGCTGCACCCCTTGCCTTTTAAAGTTCCGGGAAGTGTCTGACAGCTGAGTGAGCTGCTCCATTTGGGGAACAATAAAGAGAAAATCATTGGAATGCTTCTTTTCTGCCCTGCTAGAAAGAGAGCAGCCAGCTGGAGAGACTGCTGTGCTGCTCTGATATTTTTTAGCATGGAGAGCTCACAAAGCTATGAGGAAATTCCAAGAAGTGCAGGAATCAGTTCTGCCTTCCCACAACACTGAGCTGTGGGACGCTTACCCACATTGCTTTGCTCTGTTGTCAATAGGATGCTAGCAGTGCAGCCAGGAAATGTCAATGATGGGTAACAGATCAACTAGTTTTCACTTCTGGCAACTTTTGCATATCAACAGCACTTTTGTCACCAAACCCTCCCAATGTAGACAACTTCCCCAGTGAAGTAAGTTACGCTGCTGTCAAGCGCCAGTATAAACAGGCTCCTAGCACTGTTAGCTACTCCCCTTGCGGAGGAGGTTTATCTAGAGCAGAGTTTCTCAACCAGTGGTACTAACACCCTTAGGGGTAGTTGAGAGAAGTCTGGGGGAGGGGGGGTAAATCAACACAATTGAAATTTGGAGAAAACTGAATTTTTGTTTCAAATTTTACAGCGCTTTATTATTTTTGTACTTTTTACACCCAAAAATTTCATCACCTGCCCGACTATGATTAAGTTGTTTAAACAACTGTGTTGCAATGGTAGAAAAAAAAGGTGTGTCTGAAAACTGTAGATACTGGGGTACTTTATACAAAAAGGTTGAAAAACACTGATCTAGAGCCCTGGGAGAACTGCTCACATTGCGGGTGCTGTGACCACATATTTGGTCTTCGATACTGATTATTATGTAATGAATCAGAGGAGGAGGCATCTGGCAACAGCATCATAACACTCCTGTATCCCCCCCCCTCCACCCTGACCCCAAATCTGAGCCTATCATATACTGGAACTCCCTGTCCTGAGCCTCTCACATACCCAAACTCCTGCACCTCCACATCCTCAATCTTCTGCCACAACACTCTTGCACCATCCACACACTGCAAATCTGTGTCTTGAGTCCATCATACTCCCAACCTCCCTGCCCTGAGCCCCTCACGCACCCCAACTCAAAATCCTGCACCCTCACATCCTCAAGTCTGTGGCTTGCTCAGTACTCCAACCCTACAACTGACCCCAACACTCCCAAGCCTAGAGCCCCCTCCCTGAGCCGGCATCCTCTTCTTCACCTCCTTCTGCATCCAAATTCCCTCCCAGAGCTTGCACTTTCCCACACCTAAATCCCTCATTCACACCCGAGAGCCCACACCTCCTGTCTCAACCCAGTGACACTAGACTGCAGGAGTTTTTCTGGCAAACACGATGTTTTGGCAGACTCTGTATTCATCGTTCCATGAGAAATGAGGGGGGCTTCCAGTCTAGATGGGCCAAATGTCGGAAAAATTTCTTCCAACAGAAGGATCGGAAAAAAACGGCAGTGTAGCCATACTCTGAGAGGCTACGTCTAGACTGGCCACAAATTCCGGAAAAGGGATGCAAATCGGGTAAGTCAGCATAGGGAAATCCGCGGGGGATTTAAATATCCCCCGCAGATTTAAATAAACATGTCCGCCGCTTTTTTTCCGGCTTTTCCCCAAGCCAGAAAAAAAGCGTCTAGACTGGCGCGATCCTCCGGAATAAAGCCCTTTTCCGGAGGATCTCTTATTCCTACTTGAATGGGGATCTGGAGCAAGTCTTCTCTGGACAGACCAGACCTAGTCTGGGATTCTCCTCAGAGTCACCTGGGCAAGCATTGAGACTAGGAGAAGGCTGTAGAAAATTCAGTAAGGACAGTAGAGGTAGCACACAACAACTGAGCAATTGTGCAACTTTTGTGTATTATTCCTCTGCAGTGTTAGGTTTTTGCCAGTATTTCTTTGAGAGAGAAGGTTTACAACCCCCTTCTAGCTGTTAGTATGGAAAAATCACAGAGAGAAGAGTCCAGCTGCTTCAGCTTTATTAATAAAGTACAGATTATACTGTATTAACAGCATACAGGTTTCTTCTTTGTACTCCTGAGTTTTCTTTTAGTATTGCTCTTACCACGCCCGTTTTCTCTTTCTGTGATTGAAGTTCATAGAAAAGTTTAATAATCAATACTATAAATGATATTTTTCTTTTACTTTTTATTTTCCTTGGAGAAAAGGAATCCTCTGTTTTACTGTGAATGCTTCTCCCCCGCTCCCCATCCTTAATAATCAGTGGTTTTGTTCTTTCTTCAAGGGTGTCCAAATCCAGGCCCAACACTATATTTAACACTGCAGTTGAACTATTCATACAGTAAGCTTTCTGCACACCAGCTACAAAGGAGTGTAACAGCTCACTGTATTGCCACCTGCAACCATCTGCCCCGGATCCCATGAGTTAAAAGGGAACAGGGGCAGCAGATGGGCCAGCACAAACTAGAAAGATTGGAACACAGGAAATAGCAAGAGAATTGCGATTGAGAAACAGAGTGCTGTGAAGGGGCAAATAAGGCCTCCTTTCAGATTGCCTTATTGCAATCCTAACGTGCCTCCTGCAATGACAGGCATATTATGCAGTACTGTGGCCAAGTGCAGGGTGTGGTTATCTTCTTTTGCTGTCCCTTGATGTGAGGATGATGTGTGCCAAGAGAGTTCATTGGTGAATTTTTTTAAGTGGCTGAAGAGCCCAATTAGTGCCCTGCAGATTTTCCTGCAGAAGTGACAGTTGTAATTTTGGAAGAGATGTAGTGTTGGCCGGACTTTTGTGCCCTTTCTTTTGTCCTCTGTGGCACATCTGTTCTCAAAGGCCATGTCTATGATATAGAGAAGATCAAAGCTGCCGCAGTTGAACTTCCGGGGTTCAAATTAGCGGGTCTAGTGAAGCGATGCTAATTTGAACTGATAGGGTTCTCCCATCAGTGCTGGTAGTCCTGCTCCTATGAGGAGTAAGTGAAGTCAAAGGAAGAGTGTGCTCCCTTTGACTTCCTGCAGTGTGGACAGCACCAAAATTTGATTGATTTGCATTTTGCATCAACTATTCGATTAGTTGATAGGGTATCTGCCTCTGCCCCCACTGACCCTGACTGCAGCTTTGAAATGCTACGAGGTGCCTGATGCCAGGCCCCAGCAGTGTTTCAAAGTGGCAGCACCACATGGAGCCCAGGGTCAGCAGGGGCAGAGGCAGAGGTGCCCTATCGACTAATCGAATAGTCGATGCAAAATGCATCGACTATTCGATTAGTCAATTACTTGCAATTTAACATCCCTGCCAGGGACACTCAGCAGTGCCGCATGAAAATAAAGGCAGTCGTACCAGAATATAATGGAGGCAAATGAATAGTCTGGGTCAGTGCTGCAAACATGCTGCTTCTATGAGCAGCTGCATGGGATTCTAAGGGGGAACTCGACCAGTGTCTCAACACAGTTCATGGATTCCTCTCAAAAGACTCCCCTAGCAGCCTCGAAGAGCAGCATGGAGGACAGTGTGAATAAAGAGGAGGAGGAAGAGAATGGTTAGCAGATGAGTGACTGCTCACAATTAGTGGCTAGGCACTCTGCCTCGGCCTCCCACCCTGGCATAAAAATTCCATACACCCCTTACTTTCACAGATATTCTGAAGCACACAGCAGGTGGCCACAACAATGGGAATGTTTCTAATGCTGAGCTCTAACCCTAGTCCATAAATTGTGAAAATCTTCTCTTTAAATGTCCAAAAGCACATACTTCCACTACTTGCTCAGTCTGTAGTTGAACTGTTCCTTACTGCGGTCCAGGCTGCCCTTGTATGGCTTCGTGGCCTTGAGAGTATCGAGTAGGCTGGGTCTCCAAGTCTCACTATTGGCATTTCAACACCTCCAATGTTAATTTTCCAGTCTGGGAAGAAAGTTTCAGCTTGCAGCTTTCTGAAGAGACCAGAGTTCCTAAAGATGCACGCATCATGCACTTTTCCCAATCATCCCACATTAATGTCAGTGAAATAGCCCTTGTGATCCACCAGCACCTACAAGACCATCAAGAGATATCCCTTGTGGTTTATGTACTCTTTGAAAAGGTGGTTGAGTGCCAGTATAAGTATGTATGTTCCATCTATTGCCCCACCAAAGGTAGGGAACCTCATCAGAGCAAAGCTGTCTACTATGCCCTCCATGTTTCCCAGAATCACTACCTTCAGGAACAGAAGTATATTGATTGCCTTGGCTACTTGGATCATAGCAGCCCCCATTATCCATTTCCCCTCTCTGAACTGAATCTTTACTGACTGGTAGCTGTCTGGTGTTGCAAGCTTCCTCAGGGCTAGTACCATTCACTTCAGAGTGGGTCTCATTCTGGTATTGATGCACTTCAGGGCATGGAGAAAGCAATTTGCAAACTTCTATGAAAGTGATCGTACACATGTGAAAGTTTGATTGTCCCATAGTTGCATAACTATGCAGTCCCACCAGTCTGTGCTGGTTTTACAGCAACAGAACCAGCATTCCATTGTGTCAAGAGGATTGAACACCACCTCCTCTGCCACTCGTGTACTTCAAATGCTTCACAGAAGCATGTGTTCATGGCCTCCTCAGATTCTTGCTCATTCCAGCAGGTCCTGGATACTCTCTGGACAGACTGCAGCATAAAAGTGCAAGTGAGTTAATATGATTGCCATAGGACTTTGCAGCTGAATGGGTTCTATTGATGGGTTCCAGGATTTCCCTGTTATATCATCTGCATGGATAACCAGGGAAAAAAGGTTGGGCATGAAAGATTGTTTGCCATTGCTTTCAAGCGGGGGAGGTGAAAGAGATGAGTGCATTATGAGACATTGATGACATGTACCCAGAACCACTCACTGTATTGTTTTGATCCCAGCATGCACTGGGAACATAACCCAGAATGCAAAGTGCAGCAGGAACTGAGGGGTAGCTACCCACAATGCATGACTGTCAAATTTGATGGCAGTCATCCTACTGGGGAATCACTATGTTGAACTGTTGTGCATGGTGGGGACATGCACCTTTGACTTTACAAAATCAGGTGCTAAAAATCAACCTTACTAAATCTGACCTTATGTCTCAATGTAGACAAGGCCTCAGTGAATCTCAAATACTGCAGGGGTGGGAACTAACGGAAAGAAGTTTTGGGCTGGAAGCTGTAATAGCAGAAGGGAGTATCAACATGTATGAGGCTTCATTGTATCTGGGAACTGCACAGGGTTGCCAATTTTAGCTTGTCATAGACCTGGAGATTTCATCACATGACATAATCCTTAGTTAAAAACTAATCTTACATTTCTGGCAACTCCTGGACAATCTTAGAGGGTTGGCAATCCTAGACCTGCATCATATTTGAAATGTTTGCCACTGCCTGGTATAACGATGTATTTTAAGTGTTCAGGTCTCAGGTTTAGTATTTTAAAGGGTGACTACACAGGGCATTTACATCTGTTTTTTTTAAAGTTGAAAAATAATTTCAAGTATTACACCTGCTCCAAAATCTCCTGCCACTATTTGTTGACTTTACAATCACACTTTTCTATTTTAAAAAAGTTTGTTTTACTGTTCCCTGTTCCTGTGTGAAAGACCCACATAAAGGGTCAGAGGCTAACTGCTCCCGAGCTGACCATATCAGAAAACTGTCCTTAGCCAACGTGCTTTGGCATTATTTGCAACAACAATAGATAAAATAAAACTTGTCTGGATTTGTTCTAATTTTGTGTGTCTTCAAGGATTTTTAATTCTTTGTCTTAGTGTGTTTTTCTCTGGCTGGTACCCAAGCAGAATAAGGCTATGATCTTGCAAATACTTACACGTGTGCTTAACTTTAAATACATTGTTAGTCCAAATTGGAGTACTCGTATGTGTCTACAGCTATGCACGTATGTATGTGTTGGCTGAGTTGGGCTCTGGGCGCATACGTCTGCTACCAGCTGATGGAAGTTATCCCTTTCACTCAAGTGATGGAGGCCTGTGCTTTCATTACTGGAGGCATAATCTAAACTGACAGCTGGTGATAGTGATTATTGAGTAGTAACATTTGTTTACAGGCTTAGCTTTGCCTGAATGTGAAGACCTTTAAATGGCAGATAAATACTTTGCCTCAGTCGTCACTGCAGAGGATGTGGAGATTCCCACACCTGAGCCATTCTTTTTACATGATCTAAAGGTCTGTGCCTGATTGAGGTATAATACAGGAGACACTGGAACAATTTGATAAACAATAATAAGTCACCAGTTCAGCTGGTGTTTACCCAACAGTTCAGAACTAATACCTGGTGTAAGTAACAAATCATTTAAATCCGCTTCTGTACCATATGACTGGAGGATAGCTAACGTGGCACCAATTTTTAAAAAGCCTTCAGACATGATCCTGGCAATTACAGGCTAGTAATCCTGACTTCAGTATCAAGCAAATTGGTTGAAACTATAGTAAAAAATAATTATCAGAATGTTAGGAACCATTTGAAAAGGGATACATAATAAAACAGTAAAGATCATAATGCTATTACATAAATCTAGGGTATGTCTGCATCTTGAATATATGAAGTTCTGCTCACCCTATCTCAAAAAAGATATATTAGAATTAGAAAAGGTACAGAGAAGGATGACAAAGATCATTAGGGAATAGCTTCTATATGAAGGGAAATTAAAAAAGACTGATAACAAATGATAGCAAGCTATATAATCATTAATAGCATGGAAAGGGTAAAAAAGAAAGTATTTACTCCAAATAAGACAGGAATCAGGGTCACCCATTAAAATTAATAGGCAGCAGGTTTGAAACAAACAAAAGGAAAATTAATAGGCAGTAGGTTTGAAACAAACAAACAAAAGTACAAGCATCTGACGAAGTGGGTCTTTACCCACGAAAGCTTATGCTCCAACACTTTAGTTAGTCTATAAGGTGCCACAGGACTCCTCGCTGCTTTTGCAGATTCCGACTAACACGGCTACCCCTCTGATACTAAACAAAAGGAAGTATTTCTTCACACAGTGCTCAGTCAATCTGTGGAACTCTTTACCAGGGGATGTTGTGAAGATCAAAACTACAACTGGGTTCAAAAAAGAATTGGAAAAGTTCATGGAGGTCCACCAGTAGCTATTAGCAAAAATGATCAGCAATGGAACCCTTAGGCTGCGTCTAGACTGGCAAGCTGTCTACACTGGCCGCTTGAATTTGCGCAAGAACACTGACAATCTAATATAAGATTTGTCAGTGTTCTTCTGCAAATACTATGCTGCTCCCGTTCGGGAAAAAGCCCTCTTGCGCAAATGTATTTGCGCAAGAAGGCCAGTGTAGACAGCTAAAAACTGTATTGCGCAAAAAAGCCCCGATGGCGAAAATGGCGATCGGGGCTTTTTTGCGCAAAACTGCATCTAGATTGGCATGGATGCTTTTCCGCAAAAAGTGCTTTTGCGCAAAAGCATCCATGCCAATCTAGATGCTCTTTTTCACAAATGCTTTTAACGAAAAAACTTTTCCATTGAAAGCATTTGTGGAAAATCATGTCAGTCTAGACCCGTGGTCCCCAACACGGTGCCCGCGGGTGCCATGGCGCCCGTGGGGGCATTTGTCTGCGCCCGCCAAGTGCTCAGGGCTGGCCTGGCCCCGGGCACGTGGCGCATGCGCGGTGCTGGAGCCGGCCCGGGCGCATGGCGCACGGTGAGCGCCGGCCCCGGGGGCGCCGCGGATTCACCCCCCCGCAGCGCATGGGGGGGAAGAGCGCCAGCGCCGGCCCCGGGTGCGCGGCGCTTGGGGGCGGGGGGAGGAAGCGATAGCGCCGGCCCTGGGCACGCGGCGCTTGGGGAGAGAGCGCTAGCGCCGGCCGGGGCGCGCGGCACTTGGGGGAGGCAGGGGGGAGAGAGCGCCGGCCCCGGGCGCGCGGCGCTTGAGGGGAGAGCGCTGGCCCCCGGAATGCGGCTATGGGGGGGGGGTCCACCCCCCCCACCGGGCGCCCGATGGGCGAACGGCCCCGCCCCCTGGTGCCCGGCAACCCCAAATGGTTGGGGACCACTGGTCTAGACGTAACCTTAGTGTCTCTAACCTCTGACTTTCTGATGCTTTATGTGGATAACAGGCAATGGATCATTTAATTATTCTGTCATGCTGTCTGGAGTGGCTTACAACCATGAGTACCTACCTCTGGGCAAACTGTCAAAAACAAGAGTAGGCACCCACCCTGATGGTGTGTTCTCTAATTAGTTTTCACCAAGTCAGTAACAAACATGGACTGCTGGATCATTGTAACCGTCCTACCATGGAGTCACAGGTGGGTCCCCTGGACTCTGAAGTCTATGTTACCACCCAGACAAACAACTTAGTGATAAATGGTCACTTTCACCAAAAATCACAAGTTTCAATCACAAGGTTGCTTCCATTTCCAAGAGATCAGTCACCTCAGATCAATTGGTGCTCTACATATTATACCAAAGTCAATGCCTGTAGCCAATTCTGTAGTAAATTATCTAAAAGTTTAATAACTAGGAAAAAGAAATGAGAGTTATTTATAGGTTCAAACAAGCAAGTATATTACACAAATTCATTACTATCTAAATCCTAAGAGTGGTGGCGGTGCAGTGATGTGTAAATTTAAAGTGTCTTTTTGGGCAGTCCCTGGGGATCCCTGGATTCAGTTTAGAGCAGAGCTACTCAACTTCGGAAGCCCTGAGGACCACAATGATACTCACATCACATGCTGAGGGCCGCAACTTAAGTGTGGTTTCATATACAGGCAGTCCCCGGGTTACATGGATCCGACTTACATCGGACCCCTACTTACAAACGGGGTGAGGCAACCCCGCACTAGCTGCTTCCCCCCAGCAGACCAGGGAGACGCGAAGCTAGTGTCCCCCCCCCCAGCAGACCAGGGAGACGCGGACTGGCTTTTCTCAGCAGACACCTTAGCCTGAGAATAAAGGACTGAGGGAAGTGAGGTGTTGGAGAATAAAACTGAGCTCTGGAGAAATGTTTGGCTAGAGTTTCCCCTACAATATGTACCAGTTCCGACTTACATACAAATTCAACTTAAGAACAAACCTACAGTCCCTATCTTGTACGTAACCCGGAGACTGCCTGTATATGCAAATAGCTGCATGAGTACAAAGATTGAGGCAAGACTACACAACATACAGGTCTCATTTAAGTCAGTTCTGCTGATATAAAAAAATGCAATATTTATCCAATTTTCACCCATATGACAGCACTTTTAATGAGCATTGGCAGTCCAGGAAAGTAACTACCAAAATGTATATCAACTGAAGACCATTATATTGACTACTTTTTTGTTTGGGCTCCCATCTGCATGCTGCATGTTGAGCCCCACGTAAATCCAAGCTGCATTGTGGGCCGCAAACAAATGGGCCGCAGGCCGTGTGTTGAGTAGCCCTGGTTTAGAGTGTCCAGCCCTTCAGAGTTCAAATAGCTAAAAAGATGGAAAATTGTCCTGTGGCCTTGTTTCATGTCACTTATTCAGCTTCCCATCCCATAGGATGAGCTTCCTTGCATGTAACATTTTTCCAGGATAGGGCTACGCTTTGGATTGGGATGATCCTTGAGGACCCAAGGATAGTTATTTTTATGGGTAGTATGGGATGATTCCTGTGTCTGAGTTCACAAGTGCGGAGCAAACACTTTCAAAGTTATGCATATTATAGCAAGAAGTACGGTCATGACGAGTTAGATTAATGCTAGGGACGTAAAGGGTTAAACAGTTAACTTTTTAACTGGGATTTTACATCCGTAATTAATGCATGAAGCAACTTACAAACATTTCATGGAATCTAAACACTACATACATTCTAAACACTACATATATTCTCAGAAGGCTAATACCTATTTTGAACAAAACTAACATTCGGGTGACCTGCTCTGATCTCCAGCTAAGAGATTGTTCCATGCCCGTAGCCTAGTCCCAGAACTGGCCCTTAATCCCTTCAGTTCCCATGGGGGATTTTCACACCCCCAAGTCTTTAGATTTGTGAGAAGAGCCCAATCAATCATATAGGAATGAGACCTTTCTGCTGGCCTAGAGTTTAACAGACTTCTCTTGCAGCTTTTGTACAATGCTGTCTTTTAAGAAGGGAGCAATGCTAACTAAATGGACTGCCAATATCTCTGCACAGTTGATTGCTTTGGTATTTAAACATCCGGACTGAAGCAAATGTGCTTTGAGGATGACAAGGGGAAGGATTATTGGTTAATGAATGACAATACTGATAGATACTAGCAGAGTTGCCTCTGTATTTTTATTCTAGCAGAGCTCACCGCTGAGCTAAATTCTCTTGCCATCATTGATTTTTCTCCTAATCTATGTATTAGAGAATATAGAGTAGTCTAGCTCCATGTTTTGTTTCTGTAGATAATCAAGCTCTGGTTAAATGGCTGCCTCCCAGGACTGGTAATAAATAGTTTCTTTCTTCTATGTCTCTGCTTTGAATCCAACCCAAAAGCTAGGGCCTGATCCAAAGTTCAGTGAAGTCCATATGGGTATGTCTACACTAGAAAGTTAGTTCGAACTAACGGACGTTAGTTCGAACTAACTTTCCTATGCGCTACACTAGCGCTCCGTTAGTTCGAACTTAATTCGAACTAACGGAGCGCTTAGTTCGAACTAGGTAAACCTCATTTTACGAGGACTAACGCCTAGTTCGAACTAGCTAGTTCGAACTAAGGGCTGTGTAGCCCTTTAGTTCGAACTAGTGGGAGGCTAAGGCTTCCCAGGTTTCCCTGGTGGCCACTCTGGCCAACACCAGGGAAACTCTATTGCCCCCCTCCCGGCCCCGGAGCCCTTAAAGGGCCACGGGCTGGCTACTCACTTTGTGCCAGTTGCAAGGCTGCCAGCACCCGTGCCTGCACAGCCTGCACCTGCCACAGGATGAGCCAGCCATCCGAGGGCTCCCAGCCCTCCACTGCTCCCCACGACCAGCCTGGCGGCTCCCGGGAGCCTGCCCGGGGGCGCAAAAGGCGGGCGCCCGCCTGGTCAAGTGCGGAGATCGTGGACCTCATCGAGGTTTGGGGGGAAGCCTCAAATGTCCACGATCTCCGCACTAGCCACCGGAACGCGGCCGTCTACGGACGCATGGCTGCCAGCCTGGCCGCCAGGGGCCACCAGCGCAGCCGGGAGCAGGTGCGCTGCAAGATTAAAGACTTGCGGCAGTCCTACTCCCGGGCCTGCCTGCCAGGGGCTGACCCGGAGGCCTGCCCCCACTTCCATGCCCTGGACCGCATCCTGGGGCCTCATGCCGTCCCTGCCCCCCGGGACGTGATTGACCCCGGGGCAGAGGGACCGCTCCTGGACACCGAGGAGGAGGAAGAGGGCTCTGAGAGCCAGGAGCCTGCCGCCAGCCTTCCCAGGACCCGGGACCCCCGAGGCACCCCACAGAGCCGCTCGCCTGCATCATCAGAGGCCGGGGAGGCGTCCACCTGTGAGTACCCTCGTGTTCCCCTTATGTGTACGGGGGGCTGGGGCGAGAGGGAGCCCCGGGACCGTGCGCCTGGGCCTTGCCCACTACGGAGCAGCAGCTGGGGATCCTGCAGGGGCCCTGGCCTTGCAGAGGGGAGCTGGGTTTCACACACCTGGGCCCCTGGGGTAATTGACCGCTGGTCTTCTTGCACCACAGCTGCAGCACCGGGGACTGCAGGGCGCACCACACCGCCTGCAGCAGCCGCCCGCGCCCGGGCAAGCAGGACAGCCAGGAACCAGGAGGACTACCAGAGGCGGCATCTCCGGTTCCTGGACCGACAGCTCCGTCTCCAGGACCACTGGGTCCAGGAGGACCTCAGGCTGCGCCAGAGGAGTCTGGAGGCCCTGGAGGAGCAGGGCCGTGCCCTGCGAGGCCACCTCCAGAGCCTGCTAGACCGCTTTCCATTTCCTCCTCCCCCTGCTCCCCCTCTTGCTCCCCCTCTTGCTCCCCCTGCTCCCCCTCTTGCTCCCCCTCTTGCTCCCCCTGCTCCCCCTCTTGCTCCCCCTGCTCCCCCTGCTCCTCCTGCTCCTCCTGCTTCCGCTCCTGCTTCCGCTCCTGCTTCCTCCACACCCCCTGTCCTCTCTGCCCCCCCCTCCACAACCATTCCCCACCGACGCCCCCGGACCCGCAGTGTGGCGAGACGGGAGAGGCACCCAGACTCCCACCCCTGAGCTTTCCTTTCCCTTCCTCCCTTCCCTCCCCTCCCCTTCCAGCTCCCTCGTCCCAGGTTTCCCCCTCCCTTCTCCCACCTTCATTCCTCCCTCCCCCACCCCAGTTCTCTGAAATAAACAGACGTTTTTGTTGGAAAAACAGGTGTCTTTATTGTACAGTAGATAGGGAGGGGAAAGGGGAAGGGGGGGGGTAGGGTGGAAGAAGGCCCCGGTGGGGCATGCAGGGAGAGGTCAGTCCTCCTCCTCCTCCACCTGGAAGCTGTCCCGCAGGGCTTCCCGGATCCGGATGGCCCCCCGCTGGGCTTCCCGGACGGCGGCGGTGCGGGGCTGACCGTAGTGTCCAGCCATGCGGTCAGCCTCAGCCATCCAGGCTGGCAAGAAAGCCTCCCCCTTCCGCTCACACAAATTGTGGAGCACACAACATGCCGCCACCACGGGAGGGATGTTGTGCTCGGCCAGGTCCAGACGGGTGAGGAGGCATCGAAAGCGGGCTTTCAGTCGCCCGAAGGCCCCCTCCACCACGATGCGGGCCCTGCTCAGCCTGTTATTGAAGGCCTGGCGGGAGGGATTGAGGTGCCCCGTGTAGGGCTTCATGAGCCAGGGCTGCAGTGGGTAGGCGGCATCCCCCACCAGGCAGACGGGCATGTCCACGTCCCCGACCCTGATGTGGCGGTCGGGGAAGAAGGTCCCGTCCTGCAGCCGCTGGCACACGGAGGAGTTCCGGTACACCCGGGCGTCGTGTGCTTTGCCGGACCAGCCCACATTTATGTCCATGAACTGTCCCCGGTGGTCACACACGGCCTGCAGGATGACGGAGAAGTACCCCTTGCGGTTCACGTACCGGGACGCCTGGTGTTCCGGGGCACGGATGGGGATGTGCGTCCCGTCGATGGCCCCCCCGCAGTTGGGGAAGCCGAGGGCGCCGAATCCCCGGATGACGGCATCCGGGTCGGCGAGGCGGACCACCCTGCGGAGCAGCACCCGGTTGATGGCCTTGACCACCTGCGGAGAGAGACACAGCAAAGCGTCAATCAGTGGGGCGCCCGGGTGGCTGGGAGCATTCATGCCCTGGCAGTGCCCCGCGCCCCACTCCCGGAAGCAACCCCCCTGGCGGCGTGTAGTACGGCCGGGACAGCCCGACCCCTCCGGTGCGGGGCGCTTTCGCCTCCTCCCGCCCCCCCCTTTGTCCCTGGGGTGGCCCATCCCCTCCTCGCAGCCCCCCTCCCCCCCGGCTCGGTGGCCGACGAGCGCCGTACCTGCATGAGCACTGCTCCGACAGTGGATCTCCCCACGCCGAACTGGTTCCCGACGGATCGGTAGCTGTCCGGCGTGGAGAGCTTCCAGAGGGCGATGGCCACCCGCTTCTGGAGGGGGATGGCGGGCCTCATGCGAGTGTCCCTTCTTTGCAGGGCAGGGGCGAGCCACTCGCAGAGCTCCAGGAAGGTGTCCCTCCTCATCCTAAAGTTCTGGGTCCACTGTCGGTCGTCCCAGCGCTCCAGGACGATGCGGTCCCACCAGTCGCTGCTGGTGTCCAGACGCCAGATGCGGCGGGGCACGCCGGTGCCGGGGCGCCGCCGCGGCTCCTCCACGGCCCCCAGGGCGGCCAGGCGGAGAGGCAGGGGGCTGACGTTCCCCAGGTGGTGCCAGGCAGCCTCGAGCCATTGCTGGCAGGCTTGCAGTAGCAAGTCCAGAACGTGCACCAGAAGGTGCAGGGCGAGCCGTGGCTCCATGTTGCCACCTGCGGCAGTACCCCCCGAAGGGAAGCACCGACACAGACGGGCACAGAGACCGACGCTTTGCTGTCCCTCGGCGAGGTTGGCAAGCAAGCAGGAAAAGCTGAGAACCGGCTGTCCAGGGGGGGTCCCTTTAAGCACGAGCCTCAGATAGCCTCAGACAGCAGCCACACAAAGCAACTGCTGACCTGATGCCCTGCCAGAACCGGTTTCAGCTGCCCTTAAATGCCCCCCTGCGTCCAATCAGTGTGGACGCGCTAGTTCGAACTAGCAAAACGCTAGTTCGAACTAGTTTTTAGTTCTAGATGCGCTAGTTCGAACTAGCTTAGTTCGAATTAACTAATTCGAACTAAGTTAGTTCGAACTAGCGCTGTAGTGTAGACGTACCCTATGACTCAGCCTTTAACCAGGGAAAACTGGTTTAACATTGCAGAATCAAAAGCAAGTATGCTATAGATCCAGTTTCCATTCATCCAAATTTTAGGGGAGGAGGGGGAGAATGCTGATCAAATATTCTCTGCCAGAGGTTGAAAGTGATTACTAGTGAGTACCTTCCAAGAGCAGTTTAGTCTGAGCTAGTTCCTAATGTCACCTAATCCAGGTGACAAAAGAAAAAAATAGTTTCCCTTCTCCCCCTCCTGAACGTAGCACCTTTTGTTTCTATTTTGACTCAGGTGTGAATACTTAACTAAAGTGGAGGTGGCCAGACTGTAATCTGGGTCATGCCTTGACTACAGATGGAGGCTGTCACACTCAATAGTTTCACCTCTGCTCTGGTCTATTGCCAACACTTCACATGGTGTCCAGCTGTTGTTCCTTTGCTTGTTTGGCAAGGGCGACTAGGATAAGAGACTTTCTGTGATTTCTGTTGCTTTCCTTTACAGCAGGCTGTTATCCCCCTCTGCCTGAATGATGCACAAAGAGACTAGCGTGCAAGAGCATCAACTGCTTCACTGGCCAGTTCACAGGCTAGAAAGGAACAAAATGATGTGAAAGAAGCGGCACTCATTTCCTCTTCTTTCTTCCCACCCTGCCTTAGAGAAACATTAGGGGGGCAATGTTCTTGCTGGGAAGAAAGAAACTGTCTCTCCCTGTCTGCAGGCGTGGGGTACCAGAGTTTGCTAACATTTAGAGTTACCCCTGAAAAATATATTTTAATGGATGCCTCTTTGGCTTAAAAATAATTTTCTTTCACTAAAAGATGTTTTGTTTTTCTTTGTGTAGCTTAATATCAAATATTGCAGAGCAGCAATGAGTCCTGTTCTAGGGGAGTTAACGGTAACCAGTTACCCAGTGTGTGGGGAGCAGGTCTTCTGGCTCACACATTGGGGTGCCACTTCCAGCTCCAAACAGGCTGTGGAAGCTCCGTATGGGTCCAGGCTAGAGTGGCCCCTACCTGCAGTGGGGGAGCATGGTGGGCAGGTGCCTGGGCTGGAGTGGCTCTCCTTGCCCCCCTCCCCCCCATTTAATCAGTTAACCATTTACACTTAACTTTTAACTATTTAACTAATTAAATGGGATTTTACATCCCTGTCCTTTTCACGTGCTGTTCTATGTACAGAAGAACATAAGCGCATAAGAATTGGCATACTGGGTCAGATCAATGCTTCATCTAGCTCACTATCCTCTCTGGCCCATTCCAAGTACTTCAGACCATTTATCACTAAGGGTATGTCTACACAACCCCGATAGTTCGAACTAGGAGGGTAATGTAGGCATACCGCAATTGCAAATGAAGCCCGGGATTTGAATTTCCCAGGCTTCATTTGCATAAGCGGGGAGCCGCCATTTTTAAAACCCCGCTGGTTCGAACCCCGTGCAGCGCGGCTACATGGGGCTCGAACTAGGTTGTGGTACGAGGTGGAACGAGGTGTACCGGTAGTTCGGAATAGGAAGCCTAGTCTGAACTACCTAGTTCGAGCCCCATGTAGCCGCGCTGCACGGGGTTCGAACCAGCGGGGTTTTAAAAATGGTGGCTCCCTGCTTATGCAAATGAAGCCCGGGAAATTCAAATCCCGGGCTTCATTTGCAAGTGCGGTATGCCTACATTACCCTCCTAGTTCGAACTAGTGGGGTAGTGTAGACATACCCTAAGTCCTTTGTCTGGATGGTAAGAAAAACAGGAGAGTCTAAAGGAACTTCTTGTGACTTCTTGGTAAGACAGTTACAGTGAACCAGCAGTTCATGTTTGTTACTGATGTGGTGAAATCTAATTAGAAACACACCACCGGTTTTGGTGGCAGCCCTGTTTTTGACAGCTTGCTCTGAGGTAGGCAGCTACTGCAGATAGCACGACAGACTCTGCTCCCCGACACTTGTAGAGCCTGCTCCAGGTTGAGGAGAAACTTCAAAGTTTGCCAAAGAGTTCAGAAGACAGCAGAAAGGAGAGGAGAACAGACCTATCCAGAGGACACGTGCCTTTGCTGTCAGGGAGAGGCTACCAGTTGAACCCAAAAGGACTGAGGGTTATTTATTTTTCTATCTTATGTCGGACTTTGAGGCTTTTTATGGGGGGAGGCAAATGGTAAGAGTGGCTTTTGCCAGGAAAGATATCCAGTGGGGGCCTGATCTTGAGCAGTGATCCAAAGTCATAAAGACCATTGTTACCAGTGGCTCTAACCTGAGAAGCAAACCAGGGAAGAGGTGGCCAGGCGGATCATACTAGAACAATTTATGCAGATCCTTCCTGCTAGAGGATGCGTGTATGTGTTCCAGCATAGGCCCAGGATATTGTTTGATGAAGGGAGGCCGACTGGAAAACTGTTCGTCAGCCATAGATCCAGCCATTGGAACTCCAAGATCTGAAGTTGCCTGTTCCAGGGGATCACCACCTACAAATCTATGGTCCAGACAAAAAGAGTGGCCTCTGGGAAACACCAGCCCTAGCCAAGCTCTTCAGACTATCAGTACCGGCAGCAGGGCCATGGAGCCTGGTCCCACATGAACCAAAAGGCTGGGGAAAAACCTGAACCTAAGAGAAGGTCTTTCTTGGGCACTCAGCTCTCTCTCAATCAGATGATGGGGTGGTTTCCTTGAATAGAAGCTGTGTATCGTGTGGATGGTGGGGTCATTTTCACCATGACTGTCCCTTTATTGATTACTAGTATAGGCAAGCATCGACAGTGGACATCAGGGCTTGGAAAAGAGACCCAGCCAAGATGTTGGTGCCAGTGTGGGACAATGGGGTAGAAGTGCAGGAACCAACAGACACGGGCTGCAGCTAAACATTAATTAGGGAACATCTACCATCCCCAGGAGGTACCATCTACCTTCAGTGTGTACATGGAGGTGTGAGCCCATATCCTACAAAGAAAATATCTATAACTGGGCATGAAATTGCACAGGAATGGAATAAGAACATAAGATCAGCCATAGTGGATCAGACCAAAGGTCCCTCTAGCCCAGTGTCCTGTCTTCTGACAATGGCCAATGCCAGTTGATTCAGAGGGAGAGAACAGAACAGGTAATCATCAAGTTATCCATCTTGCGTTATCCACTCTCAGCTCCTGACAAACAGAGGCTAGGGACACCATTTCTTCCCATTCTGGCTAATAGTAATTAATGGAGCTATCCTCTATGAATTTATCTAGTTCTTTTTTGAACTCTGTTATGGTCATGGACTTTATAACAGCCTCTGGCAAGGAGTTCCACAGATTGACTGTACATTGTGTGACAAAGTACTTCCTTTTGTTTTAAACCTGCTGTCTATTAATTTCATTTGGTGACCCCCTAAAGCCTTTTATGGAGTGTGGAGCATGAATGTGTCTGTCTCAAGCTTACCCAATGATTCAGGGCTGAGCCTGGAAGTTTTTCTGAAAGGCCATAAAATCACGGGGTGACAATATCCTTGAAAGAACTAACCCTCCCATAGGTGCCCCTGAGTGGTAAGAACCAGTAGAGTTAGCTGGAGTTGTAGAGAATCAAGACCCTGGTTAAGAGATTTCCTAGAAGCAACCAATTCCCTTATCCTGGTAATCAGGAAAATCGGGGACCTTGCAAACTCTGGGCCTAACCCTGAATGCAGCCTCACAAGCTAACAGAAGTATGATCTGACTCTGGCTCCATCCTGAGTTGTATGTATAAACAACTTGTCTGTGTGAAGGGTTAAATAATCAATCAGTAACTGAGGAAACAGTGGGCCCCAATCAGAAGTGAAAGTAAGGAGGAGTGCCCTGGTGTGCAGCTTTGGCAGGAGCTGGCTGAGCTGTGGCAAAAGCCAGCAGGGAGTTATTTAAAGAGCTGGCAGGGACCCAGGTTGCAATAGGACAGTACCTGTAAGAGTTACTTTCACTGCTGGCTCTAGTTCAACCACAGAAAAGTGGCAAAGACCTTTCAAAGCTGAGAAATGCGGGTACAACTCTTGGTTCCAAAGAAGTTCCTCAGGGAAGTATTACAGTTAGCACCTCGTGGGAAACAGTTGGGCAAGAGAAGATCCTTGAAATGGTGTCCCTTTGGTTTTAATGTCCAGGCTCTCACAAAGAGTTTAGAGATGCTGTATGTCATGCCCTAAGTGTCAGGCAGACCCAAGAAGACCCCCAATGGCTCACTAGTGCCTCTCCTGGTAGGTGAAATATTCTTTGAGAGGATTGCTATGGACATTCTGGGAGCACTGGAAAAAGAAAAGAATGCTACTGGATATTAACATTCATTGATGATTCTAGATTATGCCCAGAAGTGACCTATCAGAGGGCACCCAGTATCGTGTGCTCCAGATTACTGCCAGGGTTTGCTGGCTCCTGTGTGGTAGCTGCTGGAGCCAGTGAGCTGTGCCCCATGAAGAGGTGCAGAAGCAACTGCTGGGAGCTGCAAGGGGGGGATCACTGCTTTGCAGGAGGGGAAACTGAGGGTAAGGGAGTGATGCCTGCAGGGGTCGTGACTTGAGTTGTTCTGGGGTGGCTGAACCTGTAAGCTGTGCTCCCCCTAACATACTATCAGCAGGTACGGGTTATCTGATCATGACATATGGTACCAGGAGGCCATTCCCCCTTCACTCAGCCACTGCATTGACCATCGCTCCTGTAATGATAAAAATTATTGCTGGAGTGAGAATACTAAGGGAAATACTGTCTGACTGACTTAAGGACTGACCAGGGAATCAGCTTCATTTCTGCCAATGAAGGAATTATGTAGTCTGTTGAAAATCAAAGCCTTAAAGATATTGGTTTACCACCCTCAGACAAATAGGCTAGTGGATATGATACTGAAAAAGATGCTAAGGATGTTTGTGGCCTCAGAACCCCATCACTGGGACCAATTGCTCCCACCCTGCCTGTTTGCCATCTGTGAAGTGCTGCAGGCATCTATTTACAGGTTTCTTTTCATTCAAACTGTTGTATGGGAGATAGCCAAAAACAACCAGTGTGGTGCAATATATGATCCTTTTGAGTGAAAATGTGGAGATGCCAGGGGCTTTTGCGAGGGAAAAATCCACTACAGTTAAAACAAAGCCCGGAATAGATTTATGATAGAGGGGCCAGGAGGTGAGAATTCAAGCCTTGGGATAAGGAATTATTATTGCTACCATTTCCTCATTTATAAAGAGGAGCTAATAACACTGCCTCACCTGGATCTGAGGTGCTCATGGTAAATGGGGACTGTGTAAGTACCTAGACAGAAGATTATTATTTAGTTAATGTTGCTGTGAGAACTAGAATCTTTTATATTTTCTGATGATTGTAGCCTACAATTCTCAGTTTCATGAAGTCAATAACCCTGGAAAAATATTACTTACAGAATTAAAAACAAGTACAGTTCTCAACATCTTTCTGTTTCAACTACCCCTTTATAACTGCTGCATTTCTTCACAGAAACATCCCTCTCTCTGTTTAGACATTAACTGTAAGCCCACAGAACATCACAAACACAGGCTATTTTCCCCTCTGCAGCTCAGGAGAAATAATGCAAACAGTTGGATTTGTGATTATTGATTCTAAATGGTGTGACAATACGACCATGACATTTCTGTTTTTCAATCCTATAGCTGTCCTCTCAGGGCTTAGTGGCCAAATCCTGCTGTCTTTATAAAGGCCAAACTCCTAAGAACAGCAGTATTCACCCCTTACTTTATTGTTTAAACCCTCTGGGGGTTCTTGGCTATTCAGCACAGATTTGTGTATACTTTGCATCTTGCCAACAATGTCCCCTCTGACACAGGAGGGATGTATGTGGATTTCTTAAAAGAAGATTATGATCTGGTAGCACTTTATAGACTAACAAAACATGTAGATGGTATCATGAGCTTTCGTGGGCACAGCCCACTTCTAAAGCTCATGAGATCATCTACATGTTTTGTTAGTCTATAAAGTGCTACCAGACCATTTGCTTGCTGTTTTTTTTCTGTAAGGGTACGTCTACACTAGCCCCCTAGATCAATCTAGGGAGGCTAATGAGGGTGACCGGAATTGCAAATCAAGCCTGGGATTTAAATATCCTGCGCTTGATTTGCATGTTCCCGGCCGGTCGCCATTTTAGAAATTGACTAGCCCAAAGTAACTGCCTGCGTCTACACGCGGCAGTGAAACAGGATTCCAATTTAAAGCCCCTAATTCGAATTAGCTGGTAAACCTCATTGCAGGAGGAATACCAGCTAGTTCAAGTTAGGGCTTTAAATCGGAATCCCATTTCACTGCCGTGTGTAGATGCGAGCAGTTACTTCGGGCTAGTCAATTTCTAAAAAGGCGACCGGAACATGCAAATCAAGCATGAGATATTTAAATCCTGGGCTTGATTTGCAATTCCGGTCGCCCTCATTAGCCTCCCTAGATTGATCTAGGGGGCGAGTGTAGACGTACCCTAACAGACTAACTCAGCTACTCCCTGAAGCTCAAAAGAAGATTGTTGCTCTATGAGTTTATCAATGTTACTAGTGATTGCTTCACCTATAGATAGAGACCTACCAAATTCAAAGTTCATTCTGGTCAATTTTACAGCCATAGGATTTTTAAAATAATAATTGTCATGATTTCATCTATTTCCATTTGAAATGTCTTGGTGTTATAATTATAAGAGACCTGAACCAAAAAGCAGTTGTGTGTGTGTGGCGGCGGGAGGGGGGGTATCACAACATTACTATGTATGTGTGTGTGGGGGGGGTATTGCTACCCTGCTATTGGTGGCTGTACTGTCTTCAGAGCTGGGCAGTTGGAGAGTGGTGGCTGCTGGCTGGGAGCCCATCATTGAAGGCAGAGCCACAAGCAGCAGCAGCACAGAGGTAAGGATGCCATAGTATGGTATTGCCACTCTTAATTCTGCACTGCTGCCTGCAGATCTGGGCCCTCCGTCAGCAGCTGGCACTCTATGGCCACCCAGCTCTGCCACCCAGCTCTGCAGGCAGCAGCACAGTACATGTGGCATAGTATGATATTGGCACCCTTACTTCCATGCTGCTGCTGGTGGGGCACTACCTTCAGAGATGGGTGCCCATGCAAGAGCATTCTCCTGCTGCCCAGCTCTGAAGGCAGCACAGAAGGAAGTGTAGTACAGGTTGCACCTCCCCAAACCGGCACTCTCTGGTCCAGCAATATCCATGGTCCAGCACCACAGATGTTCCTGGATCAGAGAGCCCAGTAGCCTAGTGGCAGGAGGGCAATCCAGAAGTGGGACCAGATAGAAGCAGCAGGACAGGGCAGGGGCTGGGACTGGTAGCAACCCTCAGTGAGGCTGGAGCCGGCAGTAGCCCCCAGCAGCCTGTGGTACAGGGACCAATCCGGGGCAGCATCTGGCAGTGCAGGACCAGGCTGGCAACAGCTCTTGGCAGCGTAGGGCTGGAGCCAGAGCCCCGGGGAGTCCTCATAAGTGGGGCCAGAACCTGTGGGCTACCACAGTGCAGGCATTCGAGCCCTCAGCAGCCCATGGCAGCCGAACCGGAACCAGAGCCAGCCCCTACCCAATCCCACCAGTCCAGAGCAGTGGGACTGGGACCACAGTCAGCAGGAGCCCGTGGCAGCACAGGCCCATATGCAGGAATTTGTTGGGAGGTGCTTTTGTTGTAAATGTGGACTGCAAGGGTGTGAATGCACCCTCCATGGTCCCCCAAGTAAGTGGAGAAATCAGCCTCAGCCTTCCCCTGGCTGTCCGGAGCATGCTTGCTTGGGTGACCATTGGGGATGCTTTTGTACCCTTCACACAGCTCCTGTGTACGGGTCTGTAGCGAGACTGGAACCAGAGCCAGCCCCCGCCAGTCTATGGCAGTGGGACCGGAGCCAGAGCCTGTGACAGCTTGCAATAGTGCAGGCTGCTGGTGCCTGTGGGCAGTCTGGCGGGCAGTACAGCCAGGGCAGTGGCAGCAGGACCAGCTGGGGCTGGGGGTAGTGAGGTCCCCCCCAGAGCTGGCAGCACTGAGGGTTGGAGGATGAGGTGTTGTGTCAGGGAATCTTCCTTGGTCTGGCAAATTCCCTGGTTCAGTCCCGAGGGTGCCGGACCAGGGAGGAAAACCTGTGATACCTCCCACCCCGCAACTCTCTTTTGGGCAGGAAACCCAATTTGAGAAATGTTGGTCTTCATTATAAACTCTGTACAGTATAAGGTAAAAGCACACGACTAGATTTCACTTTCTGTGATGTGTTTTTCATGGTGGTGAATTTGGTAGTCCTTAGTTCAGATTAACTGTTATACCTCATTGCATAATTACAGTGATTTGCCTTGCCACAGACTTCCTGAGTAGGATGGAATGAGTCAGATGAATTTCTTGAACAGATAGAAATTAACTTTTTAGGTTTGGCCTCAAGAGAGCAACTTCACTAGTGATCTAATTGCATTATATCAGTGGAGCTGACATGTAAAGTAAGTAATACTCCTACCGCTGCAGACAGCTGATATTTCAAGGATTATCTAATAGAAGCTAGAAATTCAAGGATTACCTAAAATAAACTAAAGAGTCTTCAAGTATTTTGTCAGATTAAAAAATTAAATATGCTGATAATCTGCAAGGGAAAGAACTTTAATTCATTTATATGGGAACATGAAAGACTGTAAAATCCAAAATATGAAAACAACAGCCAGAAAAGTTTTGCTTCCTAGAGTTTCAGGTTTTCTTCATTCTATCTGGGAAAACAAGTCAGCTACATGATGGTTGATTTAGAAGCTTAGGACAGCAAACTTGAAGAAATGTGACCATAGGGGTTTAAATTTAATTAAGTCCTGTCTGAAAAAATAACCTGGCTATAAAATCAAATTGCCAATCACAGACATTTATATTGTTTTGCATGACAGTACCAAGCTGAAAAAGTTTGTGCACTGTCAGCTTTCTGTGGAGAAGACAAGTCCCTTGGGATCAGATTTGTGAGATATTTGGGAACCAAATCCTTTTGGATGATAGGTGCCTAAACACTGTTGAGGGTGATGGGTGTAAACTCTCACTTTTGTTAATATAACTATAATATATTAGCCCCATTTAAAGCAAAACAAATTTTTTTTTGGAATCCACCCAGGAGCTTTGAGGCTGAATACTTTGTTGGGAGATATGGGTGGGTGAGTGAGAGAATGTGCACGGACTGGGGAGGGTGGTTGAAGGAGCAACTGAAAGCCTATGTCTCACCCTGGAAGAAATCTGGGGAAAGGCTTTTTGGGTGAGGGTGAAAGCTGAAAAGGATGCTCTTGTGTTGTGAGCAAAAGAAGCTGTTTCCTGTTTTTGATGCCCTGTGTGTTCAGAGGCAGGACTTTACACACTTTGTAAATAAACAAAACTGCATCAAAGAAATACCTACCACTAAGCAATCCCCGCTCACGCCAGGTCCCAACTGCTGAGCCTGCGTGGCTCTTGATACATTTAAAAGGCAGAGGCACAGTGGGGAACCCGGGGCGAGTGGGTACTCAAGGCAGAGGCGCAGCAGTCGGGACTCAGCGTGAGCAGAGTCTGCTTCAGTCCCCACTCATCCTGGATTCCTCACTACACCTCTGCCTTTTAAATGTAGTAAAAGCCTCATGGGGCTCTTAGTATATTTAAAAGGCAGAGGCGCAGCAGTTGGGACCCAGCGTGAGCAGGGACTGCTTCAGTCCCTGCTCGCACCGTTTCCCCTGCTGTACCTCTGCCTCTCCTGCCCCACTGTGGAGATGGTGCTGGGGGAAACCAGCTTTTAAGATGGCTCCCCCCCAGCACCGGCTCCTGCTCTCCCCACCCCGCTGTCTCTAATACAGAGGCAGCAAGGAGGGGAAGCGACTACTCGAGTAGTGACTCAATTACCCGATAAGCCTAGACTTATCAGGTAGATGACTAGCTGACTAGTCACTTACAACTCTAATTTCACATATACATACTTTTACCAATTATATTAATCATCATTTTACCACCAGCTTTCATAAAAGAGTGATGATCAATACACTTTTATGATGTACTAATATCATATGGAAATCTATTATTTATTCTTTGAGTATCAGACTTTGTTCTCTTCCCTTGAAGTGTCTGGAACGTAATAGTTACAAATATCTTTAAAATCTGGCCCTACATGACTCTAAGTTGGTGGAATATTCCACACAAAAAGTTGCAGTCAGAAGGCCTGTCCCTCAAGGATTAGCACTGATAACAATAAAACAACATAATCCAAAATAATAAACTCCACAGTTTGGTGTTCGGCCAATTCATGAGATGCTGAGTGTACATTCTTCCAAATGGTATTTTCTCCATTCAGTGTCTTAAACAGCAACACTTTCTCTTGAGCATGTGAAGAAGGGGAAGGAGAGGTTGAGAAGGGATAATTCCTGTGTTTGCTTCATCTGTCACCCACAATGTCCATCTATTCAATTATATTCCAAGTGGGGATAACTAAGGAGCTTGTGTCTTGACTCTGTTTATAAAAGCAACATTTTTTATATTACTCTGTTTTATATAGTCCCCTAGGTTTGCACAACATTAACATATAGAGAAACTGGCATTTCCCCTGCCCTGAAGACCTTGCAATGTTAAAAAGAGAAAGCGAGAGCACCAAAACAAACACAGGGTAAGACAGAGGATTGCAGTTCAGAGGGAAAAAGATGTGAGATTACTGATGAAGGGCGGAGGAACTGTTTGGAGAGGCAGGTTTCAGAGAGATCTGAAAGGAGGTGGATGAGGACAGGTTCAAAGTGCAGGGCCACAAGGCTGAGTGGGGAAAATGTGGTGGAAAGAATTATAACACAAACAAAGGGTTTAGAGCAGAGGTCATCAACCAGTAGATAAAGATCTACTGGTAGATCTTGGAGTCTCTGACAGGTGATCCTGACAGGTTTGGTCAGGAAGTTGTCAGGTGCTTGCACTTCCATTGCCTCTCCCACTCACTGTCATGCTGCTCCTGCCCTCTGCTTTGGAGCTGACCCCACTTGGAGCCTCCTGCTTGCTGAGCCGGGTGTGGGAGGGAGAAGAGGGGGGCGCTAATGTCAGGGTGTCCCTCACCCCCCCCACTTCTGTACCCTATCTCCATACTGAGGGAATGGAGGGAGTTTGGATGCAAATCTCTGTTACTCTCACACACTGCGTGTGTCTCTCTCATTCTCACAAACACTCACTGTCCTTCGCTGTCCTTGTTGTTGTTGTTACTTCTTTTCCTGCTTGCAAAATGTGTTAGTTTTGGTTTTTGACGGGTCTGTGCATTTCACAATTTTCACTTCTCTTTTGCATTTAAATTTAATACTCTGAGTAGTGAGTTCTAAAATGCCTAACCTGGCGTGGCTGGAGTAGTTATCCCTGTTGTAACTGCTGCTCCTGAAAGTGGCCGGTATGTCCCTGCAGAAAGGCAGCGTGGGGGATCTCCACATGCTGTCCTTGCCTGCAGACACCGCTCCTGCAGCTCCCATTGATCAATAATGAGGAACTGTGACCAGTAGAAGCTTTGGGCTCAGGGCCTGTAGATGAGGGGCAGCACATGGTGCCATGGAGCCACTGCTATATGCCACAGCTCATTTCAGGAGTGGTGCAGGGCCAGGGCAGGAGTAAGCCTGCCTTATCCCCACTGCTCCACCACTTGGAAGCCATCTCACTTAAATGGTGCCCAGCCAGAGCCTGCTTCCTGAACCCTTCTTTGTCCCAGCCCTGAACCTCCTCCTGCACCCAACCTCCTACCCCAGACATGAGTCCCCCTGCACCCAAGCTCCTTCCCAGAGCTTGCACCCTGAAACCCCTCCTGGACTCCAATCCCCCACCCTAGGCTAAGCCTAGAGCTCCTCCCATACTCCAAACCCCTTGGCCCAAGACCACAACCTGCACCCCAACTCCCTACCCCAGTCTGGTGAAAGTGAGTCAGAACGGGAGAGGAAAGGGGATAGAGTGAACAGGGTGAGGCCTTGGAGAAGGGGTGGAGCAAGGGCAGGGCCTCAAACTAGAGGTGGGAAGGAAGTGGGGGCAAGGATATTTGAGTTTGAGGTAGATCTTACATTGCACTTCAAAAGTGATCTTGTGATTAAACATGTTGGAGACCACTGGTTTAGAAAGACAGTTAAGGCAGGAGGGAGCAGAAACGAAAATGAAAGCAGAGATGTAAGGGGTGTCAAGTTTATAGGGTTTTATTAGTAACTTCATGCAGGAAGACTTGGAGCAAATCGAGAATCAGACAGGAAATGACATCAGGTTGGTATGGGTGTGGAAGCTGGCAGGAAAAGGTTAAAGAGTGAACCAAATTCACTAACCTCTCAGGCTCATGTGCGGGGTATAAATAGGAGAAGGAAACAAGGGCTGAAGCTGGCTGGCTCATTCTGAGGAAGATTGATTGTGCATTAGCAGAAAGGATATCTGAGAACTATTCCCAGCTCTGCCATAGACTTTCTGTGTGAGCTTGGAAATGATAGTTAGGTTGCATCTACACTGCAAATCATAGCTAGTCCAAGTTATGGCAGCATACAGCCACCAAAGTTAGCGTGTCACTTGTGTACATACTAAATGGCTGCTTGTATCTGTGCTCTATGTACTCACCAGGAGAACTTGAGTACTTGTGTCATTGTAAAGGACCATGCACCATTGGTGGGTATCCCACTGTACAGGTCCACTGATGGTGCAGGGAGGCAAAGAGGAGTCTCGTGATGTGCACCCTTTAAATAGCTGTGGGATCACTGTGCACTCCAGGCAACCCTCAGGGTGGGAGAGAGGAGTGGTGTGGCAGCGCTGAGGGCTAGCTGCCCTTGGTCCTACATCTTCCGCCTTTGGTCCCATCCCTTCTAGGAGCCAGAGCTGGCTCCACCCCATCTCATCCAGGGGCCCATGGACGCTGTCATCTCCATTGCCAGTGTGACACAATGTCTTTCAGAACATTTTTGCAATGTGTTGTGCAGTAGAAATGAGTTGCACAGGTATCTCTGAGGGTCTAGGGATTAATTTCCCAGCATGCAACTTTCTCTATCCCATATTGTCATCTTTTCCTATAATTTTGTGCCTATTTAAAAAAAAAACCACAAATACACATGGCACTTTTCAGTATCTGCCATCTGTGACAGAAGGATGGAGCTCACAGAACTCTGAATTATTCTTATGAACATTGCATGATTCTCCTGTATTTGCATATGTGCAGGAAGTATTGCAACAATTGGGAACATGACTATGATTTCTTTGAGGACAGATAGCTAAGGGAAATCGCAATAAACAATGTAAGACTACAGTGTATTGGTGTTCATGGAACTTTGGAGTGTGAGAAACAAACATGGGATGCTGGGATTGAATCGTAATACAGATTTGGGACAAGGAGCAGTGGCTGCAGAACTTTTGGATATAAAAGGTCAAATTCCTGTGTCAGTTCACCCAGGCCCTCCAGCACAGATGCACCAGGTTGAGAGCTGCAATGATAATGGATGCACGAATAGCATTATTGCTGAGTGCAATCCAAATAAGGTCAATATCTGACACTAAAGCTATATCTAGACTACATCCCTTTTTCGTAAAAGGGATGTAAATTAGACGTATCGCAATTGCTAATGAAGCGGGGATTTAAATCTCTCCCGCTTCATTAGCATAAAAATGGCTGCCGCTTTTTTTCCACACGGAGCTTTGTCGGAAAAAAGCGCCAGTCTAGACGCTGATCTTGTGGAAAATAAAGCCTTTTCCAAAAGATCCCTTATCCCTTATTCCCTTTTTTTGAAAATCTTCCCCTGCATCTAGACTGCTGCCGAGTTCTTTTGAAATTAAATTGAAAGAACACAGCGGTTTTTTCGACCATGGTAAACCTCATTTTACAAGGAAGTGCTCTTTCGAAAAAAGGCGTTCTTGAATGCAAACAGGGCTTTTTCGAAAGAGAGCATCCAGAATGCCAGGGTGCTCTCTGTTGAAAAAGCGACTCGCTTTTTCGAAAGAAGTGGTTTCAGAGAGTCTAGATGCTCTCTTTTAAAAGAGGCTTTTTTGAAAGATTCTTTCGAAAAAGCCTTTCGAAAGAGGGCTTGTAGTCTAGACATAGCCTAAGAATTCCTTTATAGATACTGGAAGACACACACAATTCTGAATTAGAATGGAAGTTCTTTTTGGAAAAAGTTTTGTCTAAAGTCCACAACTAATATACCTACTTATCAGTAGAATTTACTTTATTGCTGGATTTCACTTCTTGGTAAATGTAATGGCGATTTTTATATCCAGTTCATTTCTTAAGCCTTGATAAACAACACAGAAGCAGTGAGCTTTAGGCTGTTCCTTTGATAGAAGTCCCAGTGTGGTGTTAAAAGAAAGAAAAACACTCACAAAACCTAATTGTATTGCTATTTACAGTACTGGCAGCTGCTTTTTAATGTGAAATATTGTGACACTTATTAACAAAGGCTAGGGCAAACTATTCCACAGGATGAGCCTGGGACTAATGTGAAATTCACAGTAAATATAAGAATGGCCTACTGGCTGCTTCACAGAATGTTATTGTGTTCAGACATGATTATAAGGAACTGCATCAGTGAACTCCATGCTGAATACAACTGATGGGTCAGCCAAGTCCAGGATGAATCATATACATGGCTATGTCTTAAAACCTGCTTAAACCTATATGATCATTTTTAATGTCACTCTTTGCAGTCATATGAGAATATAACATCTGCACTGCAGATATACTGCTTGATTCCTTCAGATCATTTTACCAATACAGGCAGTCCCCGGGTTACGTACAAGATAGGGACTGTAGGTTTGTTCTTAAGTTGAATCTGTATGTAAGTCGGAACTGGCATCCAGATTCAGCCGCTGCTGAAACTGATCAGTTTCAACAGCGGCTGAATCTGGACACCAGTTCCGACTTACATACAGATTCAACTTAAGAACCCCAGGCCTCCCCAAGTCAGCTGCTGCTGAAACTGATCAGCGGCTGATTCCAGGAAGCCCGGGGCAGAGCAACTCTGCCTCGGGCTTCCTGTAGTCAGCCGCTGGTCAGTTTCAGCAGCGGCTGACTTGGGGACGCCTGGGGCAGAGCAGCTCGGGTGCTGCTGGGTTGGTCCAGTAGCGCGGCCGCTCCTCAGCGCTACTGGACCAACCCAGCAGCACCCCAGCTGCTCTGCCCTGGGCTTCCTGTAGTCAGCCACTGGTCAGTTTCAGCAGCGGCTGAATCTGGACGCCAGTTCCGACTTAAATACAGATTCAACATAAGAACAAACCTACAGTCCCTATCTTGTACGTAACCCGGGGACTGCCTGTACTTGAAAAAGGGAAATGAAACTGATCAGCAGCGGCTGAATCAGGACTCCTAGGGCAGAGCAGCTGGGGGGCTACCGGGTTGGTCCAGTAGTGCCAAGGAGTGGTGCTGCGGGACCAACCGGCAGCACCCCACCTGCTCTACCACAGGCTCCGGGCTTTGCTCCACATCTCCCTGGTCTGCTGGGGGGGGGCACTAGATGCGTCCCCCCCCCAGCAGACCAGGGAGACACGGAGCAAAGCGGCGGAGGACCTGGGCCGGACCGCGGTGCTTCCAGATCAGCGCCGCGGTCCAGCCCGGGTCCTCCGCGGCTTTGCTCAGCGTCTCCCTGGTATGCAGACCAGGGAGACACTGAGCAAAGCCGCAGAGGACCCGGGGCCGGACCCGCGGCGCTTCCAGATCAGCTGGAAGCGCCGCCGGTCCGGACCCGGGTCCTCCGCGGCTTTGCTCCCCATCTCCCTGGTCTGCTGGCTCCCCCAGCAGACCAGGGAGATGGGGAGCAGCTTTTCTCGCCCCGGAGGAGGCGGGCGGCAGGACCAGGCGTCCCGCCGCTCCAGTCCTCCGGGGCGAGAAAATCCCCATTCGTAACTGCGGATCCGACGTAAGTCAGATCCGCGTAACTCGGGGACTGCCTGTACTATAATTTCTTCCACTTTCAGACAACTCCAAATTTTAAAATTAATTATAACAATTTACATGTAGCGTCTTAAAAAGTCTGATGTGGATTTGGATTTGTCTCAGTACTGAAAATGTATAATCCTCAGATTTGTAATGCTTGTGAAAGATGTTTTATTGATTGCTAGGAAACCAAACCCCTCTATTATCCAGACAACAGGAATAACAGGTAACAAACACTGCTTTGCTTTACCAGTGTGCTCCAACCCTTACTAAGAGGGACCATCAGTACTAAAGAGAGGGTAATGCATCCTCCTTCCCATTATGGTTTCATGACCTAGGACTGTTGTTTGTAATGTAGACTCCACTCAGTTGCAAATGACCTGAGATGATAACATTTATTTCATGTAAGGCACTAAGAAATACACCCCCCTACTAAAAAAATCGACTAACTGCCAACATGAACTGGATAACAAAGTGGTGGCTTGGGGGAGAAAAACTTCTTTCACACGAGTATTGCAAAATGATGCAAAGGCAAAGCTTGAGAAACCAGCAACAGCAGTTGCTCACACAAAGCCAAAAAAAAAAACCCTTTAAAAATAAACAGCCACCTGTGGCTTTCTTATAATATAGAATAAAAACCCCTAAAGTTCTGATCTACTTTTATTCTTGTAATAAACAGCTTCTTGGTTACAGGAGCTCAGACAGAGAAGACCAGCTGGTTGTCTTTATAATAGGAAATGCTGAGGTAATTAAACACTCCCACTTTTCCTGCACCACATCTTAACTCTGCTGAAGCTCTGGCCAGAGTTCTGTCTTCTCAGGACTTCTCAGAAAGCATTTTACAGAGTTAAACCTCAGGGATGTTGTATGGAAAACCCTGATAAGGAGATGTTAATAGTTCCCAGTCAATTTCAAAGAGAGAGCATCATACTTTTTATTCCTTAAAGAAACATGTATTGCACATAAAACACACTATAAATAGTATCACAAGGGTAGCTGTGTTAGTCTGGATCTGCAAAAGCACTAAATAAATTTCCACTACATGCATATGATGAAGTGGGTCTTTGCCCACGAAAGCTTATGCTCCAATACATCTGTTAGTCTATAAGGTACTACATGACTCCTTGTCACTACTATAAATAGTATAAAATATAGTAAATAGTATTGGAATACTATGAATAACATTTAACAAAAGCTATTAGTAAATTTACTGGTGTACGATATATATAGATTTCCTCCCCCTTTTTAATGTTACAAAACATTCAAATATATTGAACATTTCAACATGACATTTAATATTTTATCACAGACAAATCAAAACACTTTTCACTCTCATTTTCTTTCAGTCTTTAGAGTGTGGGTGTGAGAGAGAAAGAGGGAGAGAGAAAGCTGGATTCTTCAGAGCTTCAGAAATGCTAGCATTTCAGTCCTTTCCAGTACCTCAGAACCTTGTCAGCAAACAATCTGGGTAGCTCCACAAGTAGTAGCATTCCTGCCCTGAGATTAAGAGCTGACTGGTCTCCTCAGTTGCTGGCAAAGCAGACCTCTATGCCTGTATCCAAGGTGGTACAGTCAGGGATGAGATCAATATATAAAATATCCTTGGGTCCATATAAGAGTCCTCCCACTTTTCAGGGCACTATCTTCAAAGCTCTGGCCAGAGTTTAAGTTAAACAAGAATTAAAACTCTCTTCTCCCTAAGTGCTGCCTCATTCTCTCTTTCACAGAGACAGAATCCCAGTTTGGAGCAATGAGCAGATGGCTAATGCTAAGTACCACAGTCTCTGAAGCATCAACATCAGGGTGGGTAATAATTTTGATGCGGGAGACACTCCAAGATTTGGAAAGTGGTCGAAGGCCATACTTTTCTATGGAAGGGGTGTGGGGTCTGGGGCAGAGGTTGCATGCAGGAGGGAGCTTGGGGTAGAAGATGGGAGCAGGAGAGTGTATGGGGTCTGAGAGGGAGGAGTGGTGAAGGAAGGGGTTGTGATCTTGGGCAGGGGGTTGGAGTGCAGGGTGTGGGAGGGACATGGGTGCAGGAGAGGATTCTAGCCTGGAGAAAGGATGTAGGTGTGTGTGCAGGGTCCAGTAGGGAGTTATGAACTTCACCCCATCCCCTGAATTTTTCTGGAGCAATGTGCTTTCCTGCAGGAAGTCAAAACTCTCCTAATGTTTCTGCCAATAGGCCTCTAGGAAAACATTTGTACTTGATTCCAATTTTGATTATTGGTTTAACCCAGTTCATGTGAGCAAGAATTACCATAAAAACAGTTAGTATCATTGGTGTCACTTTCTAAGTGAATTTTATTGTTTCTAATCCATCACCCAAAGAAGGGCTGCTATTTAATTATAAAAAGTGAAAGAAGAAACCAGCTATACATCTATGTATCCACGATGGATCTCAGTGATTAATCCATTTCATGGTCCCCAGTGCTTGGTGTGTCTGAATTCAGGGTGTTAAATATTGGTTAATTGAATAGTCGAGTAACCTCATGAAATTTTATCAGTTAGTCGACTAGTCCCCAGGGGCAGGGCTATCAGCCGCTGTATCAGAGGCAGCAGTGTGGGGTGCTAGCCAGGAGCTAGTCCACGAGGGAAGCCAGTTTAAAAAACAGCTCTCCTTGCAGACTGACTGCCTGTCGCCCTTTGTTGCTGCTTCTGAGAAAGAGGCAGCAGTGCGGTGCGGCAGCAGTCCCTGTCTGGGGGGAGGGGGGGTCTTGAGCGCCCGTACCTGGTGCAAACTACTACTGAACTGGGCTGCCTGCTCACCCAGCTCTTAATACACTTGAAATGCAGAGCTGCAGCAGAGGTAGGTCCTGGACCCATCACAAGCCAGGACTGAGAAATTTACTGGCAGGGAGAGGGAAATGCATGTAATCTATAGCATTAACCTATAAGCTTTTCCTTATCAGTTAATCAGTTAATCGACTATACTATTACATCCCTAGTCTGAACAGTGCTGATGTCTGTATATGCTTTACATTGCAACGTTGTCAGGGACCATGCTGCAGCCATGTTCTGGACAACGTTGAGCATGCAGCCTGCGCTCAGCAAGTAATAAATAAAGGTAGTGTTCAATAACTGGCCAATCCTTTCTTGAATCATAGCACTATAATTCTCTTTGCTACATCTTTTACCAAAGAAAAGATGTGCAGAAACAGCTCTCCTGGAGATCTTTGGCCTCCTAGGCATGCTACTGCTTCTGGGCAGCTAGTAACATTCAAGATAAACTCTTTCCTTCAAACTTCCTTCAGTGGTCAGCTGAATGCATAGGCTGGACTGCTCGGGTACGTCTAAACTACATGGCTCCGTCGACGGAGCCATGTAGATTTCTTTGTTTGGCAAAGGGAAATGAAGCCGCGATTTAAATAATCACGGCTTCATTTAAATTTACATGGCTGCTGCCCTGAGCCGACAAACAGCTGATCAGCTGTTTGTCGGCTCAGCGCGCTAGTCTGGACGCTCCCCTGTCGAAATGAAAGCCTTTTATCGACATCCCCGGTAAACCTCATCCTACGAGGCATAACGGGGATGTCAATAAAAGGCTTTCAGGTTGGCGCGGAGTGTCCAGACTAGCGTGCTGAGCCGACAAACAGCTGATAAGCTGTTTGTCGGCTCAGCGCGGCAGCCATGTAAATTTAAATGAAGCCGCAATTATTTAAATCGTGGTTTCATTTCCCTTTGCCGATCTGTCTAATCTACATGGCTCCAACGATGGAGCCATGTAGTCTAGACACACCCCTCATGTGCCCCACCCAGCTGGCTCATGGTCAAGTCTCTTTGCCTCTTTGATTTCACATACTTCAAGCATCCCATCCTTTGTCTTGAGTAGTATTATCTCCAATGTGAATAAATTGTACTGCTGATATGAGAGTGGTCCATTAGGATGGCTTTTTGGCAAGAAACAAAAGTATATAGCAAGAGAGACACCAATTCTGGGTGATCAGTCTGCAAGAACAGGTGATAATTAAGGGAAATAATAAAAGGCAGCAAACAAGAAAAAAAGGAATTGCAATATTTTGGCTAAGTGAGCAGTATAGCTGAATTGTATTCTGTATTCAAAGAAGCTCACGCAAATGATAACAGCTTTTAAGTATATTACAGGGAGGAGGGAGCAAAATTATTCTCTTTAACCTCTGATGATACAACAAGAAGCAGTGCACTTAAATTGCAGAAAAAGAGATTTAGATTGGATATTAGGGAAAACTCCATGTCAGGGTGGTTAACCACTGAAATAAATTGCCTATGGAGGTTGTGGAATCTCCATCCAGAGACATTTTTTAGAGCAGGTTACACAAACACTCGTCAGTGATGGTCTAGAGATGGTGCTTGGTGTCGTACCTCGGTGTTTTCGTACCTCGGTACCTTCAGTGGTCTGGACTGTCAGTGTCAGCGTCATCTGGTCAGGGTCGTCCTGGCGCGCTCCTGACAGGACCTCTACTCCATCGGTGATGAGAAACTTTCGGCTGCGTGTGTAACAATCAGTACTCCCTTTATCTAGAGTGTTAGACCCTGTGCACTTGGGTCAACACAGGAGATCTCTGAGAGGCCCCGGAAACGACAGATGCAGGCCAGGTTTGAAATCAATCGATCAGGTTTATTGTCAAATGTGAAGCTCTACCAGTTGTAACAGAGATCAGTACAATGTTACACCACTGGGCACTATGGCCCACGTTGACAAGGTACCAACACCGGGCAGGCCTACTGCCATATATCAGATATTAACAGCAGTTAGTCAAAGTTAAGCTACTGTGCATTCTGTAAATTTAGGCAATAACACCTGCCGTTCAGGCGCCTCGTGCGCCCCGCCCAAGGTTGGCCGGAGAGCACCCTCTGCGGTGTCCTTTTATAGACAGGTACAAACAACTTACATCATTTCTTTACGTACCAGGTTACCACCCTCTGCTGCCTAGTTACCACTCCTCAAATTACAGAAGGGGGGCTTACTTACTATCCTTCATGCTGTCAATTCCGACCTGGTCCTGAACCTAGGTCGGTATGTGCATTAGTTTTTGGGGAGTCTCTGTACTAGGACATTCCTTAAGATGTTTCGTTACTCCCTTTTGGCTTACAGTCTGTACTTGGTGCTTCCCTGTGTCCTTCCATGCTTCACCTAACTTACACAATTACACAGTTATTAGTAGGGCCTCTTTCTTGGCTCCTCTGTTACCGAACCAAAGTCTTGCTCACTAGACTGCAGGCCTGTTGCTGTTTTCATGTTACAGGTCTCTATTTAGGCCTGCTGACTCCGTGTTACTGACCCTCAACTTACTATACTTGGTTCTGCCAAGACTTCAGGGAACTGGACTTGAAGACTACTCAAGGTTCCTTCCAATCCTAGAATTCTATGATTTTATGAAATATAACAGCACATTCCGTGTAATTACACTCCAGGGATCATTCCATCCTCAAGTATGCATTGAGTTTAGTCACTAATCTATTTAACTATCATTAGAAACAAAGAGAAAAGTAAGAATTCACCAGAAAAAGCAACATAAAGGAACAATGTTGGTAAGTGATTCTAGTCTGCCAAACACTGAACTATCAGAAAAGTTTAAGAAATACTTAGAACACCATCATCCGGGGATTCAGCGCCCTCGGCTTCCCCAACTGCGGGGGGGGGGGGGGGGGCGCATCAATGCACATCCCCATCCGTGCCCCGGAACACCAGGCATCCCGTTATGTGAATCGCAAGGGGTACTTCTCCATCCTCCTGCAGGCCGTGTGTGACCACCAGGGACAGTTCACGGACATTAATGTGGGCTGGTTCGGCAAAGCACACGACGCCCGGGTGTACCGCAACTCCTCCGTGTGCCAGCGGCTGCAGGACGGGACCTTCTTCCCCGACCGCCACATCAGGGTTGGGGACGTGCCCGTGTGCCTGGTGGGGGATGCCGCCTACCCACTGCAGCCGTGGCTGATGAAGCTCTACACGGGGCACCTCAATCCCTCCCGCCAGGCCTTCAATGCCAGGCTGACCAGGGCCTGCATCATGGTGGAGGGGGCCTTCGGGCGACTGAAAGCCCGCTTTCGATGCCTCCTCACCCGTCTGGACCTGGCCGAGCACAACATCCCTCCCGTGGTGGCAGCATGTTGTGTGCTCCACAATTTATGTGAGAGAAAGGGGAGGCTTTCCTGCCAGCCTGAATGGCTGAGGCTGACCGCATGGCTGGCCACTACGGTCAGCCCCGCACCGCCGCCATCCGGGAAGCCCAGCGGGGGGCCGTCCGGATCCGGGAATCCCTGCGGGAGAGCTTCCTGGTGGAGGAGGAGGACTGACCTCTCCCTGCATGCCTCACTGGGGCCTTCTTCCACCCTACCCCCTTCCGCTTTCCCCTCCCTACCTACTGTCAAATAAAGACACCTGTTTTTCAAACAAAAAACGTCTTTTTATTTAACATAACTGGAGTGGGGGGATTAATTACATAATTTGGTAAGAAGCCCACTGCTTGGGAGAAAGAGAAAAGTTACATACAGGAGTGTCATTACAGAAAATGTATGGAGAGAAAAAGTTATATCAGCATATAGAACATTACCTATTGTGAATAATTTATATCCTGCAAAGTAGGTGTAGTAGAGAAGGGGAAATAAAGTGAAAAGACCTTGGAAAAAATATGGGTAGTGGTGGCAACTGACGCCCTAATTCAGAGCAAATTTTGTAATTGGCTATATAGTATATTCTGTGCTCTTCTTTAAGTTTTTTGGGGTTTTTTTTTTGGTAATAATTCAGCCTTTTGGTAGAAAACCCTTTAAATAACATATCCTGAATCTTTATTTTTAAATTTTTAACACATTTAAAGTTCTTTTCTCTACTTGTGTTCTTTAAAGGGGGCTTATTGGTAGGGACAAGCAGAATGCCACAAATCATGCTCAACCCCACTCCTCCTTACTCCACTTTTCTTCCCTATGCTCACTATTATCTCTTCAACCCCACAGCTACTGTTATTGATAGAAGTAATTTTGCAGGGCCTGAGGAAGAGCGTACACTTGGCTTGGCCCAGAGGATTACATAAAAGTAAAGCTATCATACTAAGGTATGAGACAGGATGTGAAACTTTCAAAGTAGTGGTGTTCCTCTAAAAGAGTATTTTCTTCTGGTGCCCTTTAAGCTATCTGAAGGAGGTTTTTAAAGAGGTACTTCTTAATCACATTATGCACAATCAGCATTTTTAATATGATGAAGTAAACAACATAGACTCTATTAGATCATAGATTCCTTACATTTTTGTCTCCTATGTTTCTGTAAATAAATAGTAAAATGCTGCTAACAATAATGTGAGGATCACTGAAGTTGACTATCAGCTAGCAAGGGAAATCAACTCTGACATTTTCTGGCATCAAAGCAAGTATTTTTAAATGTACATCTACTGTGCTAATTATCTGTCTACAAGAACTGCAAATAAGTATCTGGTGTAATTTAAAGAATTTCAACTTCAACAATTAAAAACTGACCTCCTTCACAGGAAGAAAAAATGTAAGAGATGCCCCCAGATATCTTGCGAAACATTTATTCCATTGTCAGATAAACAAACATACAGAAATTGGCTCAATTTGTTCTGATGTTTTATTGAAAGACAAAAAATAGTCCAGTTTTACAGTTTCACCTCACTGGAACTCTCTGCCATGGGCAGGGGGGAAAGAGCTTCCAGGAACAGTGGTAACGGCCTTGTCTTCACTCTGCAGAAGATCAATCTTTTGGAGTTCAATTGTATGAGTGTAGTTAAGACTTGCTAAATCAAACTTAAGTGCCTCTCCTGGTGGCTGGTGGGAAGCTGATGGAACCTGGTCCGGCAGGGCATCAGGTCAGGAGTTACTTTGTGTGATTGCTGCCTGCGGCTATCTGAGGCCTGTGCTTAAAGGGACCTCCCCCGCCCCCTGGACAGCCGGTTCTCAGCTTTCCCTGCTTGCTTGCCTACCTCGATGAGGGACAGCAAAGCATTTTTTTTTCTGTGTGCTCTGGTTGCCCTCACTTGGGACACCATAGCACTCTGCAACATGGAGCCAGAGCTGCACCTGGGCACTCTGGTGCTTTCTTCTGGATGCATTGCTGTGAGCCTGGCTGCACTTTCTGTAGGCTGCCATCCGGGAGGTCCATAGGGGCTGTCAGTATCCAGGAGGCCCTGTGAGACAGCTTCCACCCTGAGGAGCACTAAGAACCTCCCTGGTCTGCAGCATTGGGAGCTTGTGCCTCATTCCGCCCTCATGTCTTTCCACTTACCCTTCCCTAACCCCCCTTCTATGATGTCAAATAAAATACATGTATTTTCATGAACACAAACTCTCTTTATTTAACAAAACTGCGGGGGGGGGAGGGAATGAAACTCTAGTGAGGCTGGGGAAAGGAGGTGGGAGAGGGGAAGAGAGAGTGGGAGGGGGAGGGAGAAACCTGGGAGGAGGGAGCTGGAAGGGGAAAGCAAGGGGAAGAAGGGGAAGAAGGGGGAGGGGAAACTCAGGTCCCGGGGTTGGGGGTCTCGCCAGACCAACTTGATTTTCATGAAAACCTGCTCCTGGGTTACGACAGGGATAACTACTCCAGCCACGCCAGGTTAGGCATTTTAGAACTCACTACTCAGAGTATTAAATTTAAACGCAAAAGAGAAATGAAAAGTATGAAATGCACAGTCCTGTCAAAAACCAAAATTAACACACTTTGCAAGCAGGAAAAGAACTAACAACAACAACCTACGTATGTGTTGGGTCAGGAAATGAGAGTGAAGGACAGTGAGGGTTTTGTGAGAATGACAGAGACACACACAGTGTGTGTGAGTGACAGAGATTTGCATTGACAAGCTTCCTCCGTTCCCTTCTCTCTGTGTGAAGATAGGGTACAGAAGTGGGGGAAGGAGGGACACCCTGACATCAGTGCCCCCCTCTTCTCCCTCCCACACCCAGCACAGCAAGCAAGTGGGATCAGCTCTAAGGCAGAGGGCAGGAGCAGCATGACAGTGAGTGGGAGAGGCAATGGAAGTGTAAGCACTTGACAGCTTTCTGGCCAAACCAGTCAGGATCACCTGTCAGAGACTCCAAGATCTACCAGTAGATCTTGATCTACTGGTTGGTGAGCACTGACTTAGACTGAATGTGTGTGAGAGAGGGAGCTTAATGCCTTTGTGAAGATGTGTACAGCCTTTGATACAAGAAGTTTTATAAAGGTTTCCTTGAAACCATGCAATGGTGTCATTTTAGTAGTAAACAAGAAAAATATTCATGTGCTATAATCATTTAAAAAGGGAGTGTGGAAGGTTCTCTAACATCTCACAGGATTGACTACTGGGTCAGATTGTGTCTGAGTAATGGACAATATGCCTGATGTAATAAACTGGCCATCAGAATATCTGGCATTCCCAGCTATGTAAATCTGATTTCCTAACTCTTTGCTATTCTGGAAAATAGCTTCTATGGCTTTTACAACTGCATTAGTAAACAGGGAGTGACAACTTCAAGCTGTTTGCCCTGAATAGCCAAATGTTCGGCCTAATGGTGTTTGTCACATTAGTAAGGAAATACAGTATTACCTTATTGAATTATTATTTCGCATAATGAAATCCTGCCTGTTTACAGAAAACAACAATATCACAGGAAGATAAAATGGCACAAACACATTTAAAGGAATCATTCTACCATTTCCTAAAGACAGCTAATTTTACAGAACTGTACAAAACATACAGTTAGCCAGGCTCATGAAAATGTGACTAATGTTATTAAAATTACTTTAAATGTCTAGAAACAACAACAAGAACAAAAATCAAATTATCAGAACAGCATTAGCATTCTGAAAAAAAAAGATTTTGGTGACCTGAAGCAAAGCTATCCCCATGAGATGAGCTGTTACCGAATGTAAATGAAAATTTGGTAAGTCAATACCTCATAAATTCTCCTTTATTACCTGTGCAAAAAGATTCTCTCAGCAAGTCTGGAAATAGAAGAATCACTGTTGTCCTATAGCACATTCAACAAGAAGAAAAATGCCGATTCCTTTCTAACATATGGGCAATACAAGCTTCTTGGGGAAGAGTAAAAAGTGTTAAAAAAAAGTGTGACAACGCTTAGCGAGAGAAACATAATGAAGAAATTAAGGGAAACATTTCCACATGAATTTAGTGGGTATTGGCACGATGTGTGAATGAAAATAACTGACAGAACTTTCTTATTTTTAAGACACTGTGGCTGAATATAACAAGACAGGAACTATTTTTTTAAACATGTTTGGTCTGCTTCAGCTTCCAGTGTATGGAGAGAGGACAAACAGTGTGGCTACGTCTAGACTACATCCCTTTTTCATAAAAGGGATGTAAATTAGACATATCGCAATTGCTAATGAAGCGGGGATTTAAATCTCCCCCGCTTCATTAGCATAAAAATAGCTGCCGCTTTTTTTCCGCAAGGTGCTTTGTCTGAAAAAAGCGCCAGTCCAGACGCTGATCTTGCAGAAAATAAAGCCTTTTCCGAAAGATCCCTTATCCCTTATTTCATAGAGGGAGGGAGGGAGGTGGGAGACAGGGAGCAGAGGGTATAGAAAATCAGGAAGGTAGAGGGAATCAGTAAGTATCTGAAGATTGGGTACTTAAAACGAAGCAGATAAGAATCAAAGTCAATTGATAGTATCCTTCCTGACATAGGAATCTACACAAAGAGCTGTTTGCTCCTTCATTGAACGTTAGGTTGATAGTGTCCCAACCATTCTTCATCATGATTGAGTCCATTAGCATGAGAATTGAATTTGCGGACGAACTCTAATTCCGATGCTTCTCTGTGTATCTGGCTATGATCCCTCACTCTCAGAGCCTTGGGAGAAAAGTCTAAGACAATCCCCCAGCCTGAAATGAATTCTTTCCAGTAACCATGCCACACAACCATATCATAAGCATCCAGGAACCCAGCCCTGCAACCAAAACGTGATGTCAACTCTGCCCACATATATCTATACTAGTGAATTCATCACTGGAGCCAACAACATAAGCTACTAAATGAAAAGGTCATTTGACTGCACATCCAGTACTTTGATCTATGCCATCAAATGCCAACAATGCCTCACTGCTATATATATTGGACAAACTAGACAGTCTCTGCGGGAAAGAATCAATGGACACAAATCAGATATACGTAAAGGGAACATACAGAAGCCTGTTGGGGAACACTTTAATCTTCCTAATCACTGTTTAAAAGATCTTCAAGTGGCTATCTTGTCACAAACCAACTCTACTAGCCAGAAACACAGAGAAGCATCAGAATTAGAATTCAACTGCAAATTCAACTCTCATGCTAATGGCCTCAATCGTGATGAGGGATGGTTGGAACACTATCAACCTAACATTCAACAGCTCTTTGTGTAGATTCCTATGGGTATCTTCCCAGTACCAGGTTGGCGGCTCCCAGGAGCCTGCCTGGGGCCACAAGAGGTGGGCGCCCGCCTGGTCTAGTGCAGAGATCGTGGACCTCATCGAGGTTTGGGGGGAGGCCTCCAATGTCCACGACCTCCACACTAGGCACAGGAATGCGGCTGTCTAGGGCAGGATAGCTGCCAGCCTGGCCACCAAAGGCCACATGCAAACCCAGGAGCAGGTTTGCATGAAAATCAAGTTGGTCCAGTGAGACCCCCAACCCTGAGCCCTGAGCTTAGAACGTAAGAACGGCCGTACTGGGTCAGACCAAAGGTCCATCTAGCTTAGAAGCCTGTCTGCCAACAGCGGCCAACACCAGCTACCCCGGAGGGGATGGACCGAAGACAATGACCAAGCAATTTGGCTCATGCCATCCATCTCGAGCCTTCCACAAAGAGAGGCCAGGGACAACGTTCCTACCCCCTGGCTAACAGCACTCCATGGACCCAACTTCCATGAATTTATCTAACTTCTCTTTAAACTCTGTTATAGTTCTAGCCTTCACAGCCTCCTGTGGCAAGGAGTTCCACAGGTTGACTATGTGCTGTGTGAAGAAGAACTTTCGCTTATTAGTTTTAAACCTGCTGCCCATTCATTTCATTTGGTGTCCTCTAGTCCTTCTATTATGGGAACTAATGAAGAACTTTTCTTTATTCACCCTCTCCACACCACTCATGATTTTATAGACCTCTATCATATCCCCCCTCCATCTCCTCTTTTCTAAGCTGAAAAGCCCCTGTCTCTTTAGCCTCTCTTCATATGGGACCTGTTCCAAACCCCTAATAATTTTAGTTGCCTTTTTCTGAACCCTTTCCAAGGCCAAAATATCTTTTTTGAGGTGAGGAGACCACATCTGTACACAGTACTGAAGATATGGCGTACCATAGTTTTATAAATCCCCTCCTCCTCCTTCCCCTGGCTTTCCCCTTCCAGCTCCTTCCTCCCAGGTTTCCCCCTCCCCTCTTCCACCCTCTCTCCCCCACGTCCTTTTCCCAGTCTCCCCAGAGGTTAATCCCCCCCCCCCCCCGTTTTGTTAAATAAAGAGAATTTCTATTTTTGAACACGTGTCCTTTATTTTTTACATCAGGAAGGGGGGCTAGAAAGGGGTAAGTGGAAGGAGGTGAGGGAGGAATGGGGCACAAGCCCCCGATGGGGAGGACTGAGGTGGCTCTGCGGGCCCTTGGGGTGGAAGCTCTCCTGCAATGCCTCCTGGATCCTGACAGCCCCCCAATTGACCCCCCCCCCGGATGGCAGCCTGCAGCAAGCGCAGCCAGGCTGATGGCCGAGTGCTGTGATGTGCCGAGTGTGGGCACGCAGGGCACTCTAAGTCATAAGAACATAAGAATGGCCGTACTGGGTCAGACCAAAGGTTCATCTAGCCCAGTATCCTGTCTGCCAACAGTGGCCAGCACCAGGTGCCCCAGAGAGGGTGGACCGAAGACAATGATCAAGCGATTTGACTCCTGCCATCCCTCTCTAGCCTCTGACAAATAGAGGCCAAGGACACCATTTTATCCCCTGGCTAATAGCCTTTTATGGACCTAACCTCCATGAAATTATCTAGCTTCTCTTTAAACTCTATTATAGTCCTGGCCTTCACAGCCTCCTCTGGCAAGGAGTTCCACAGGTTGACTACACGCTGTGTGAAGAAAAACTTTCTTTTATTAGTTTTAAACCTGCTACCCATTAATTTTATTTGGTGTCCTCTAGTTCTTCTATTTAGGGAACTAATAAATAACTTTTCTTTCTCGGCTCTCTCCACACCACTCATGATTTTATATACCTCTATCATATTCCCCCAGTCTCCTCTTTTCTAAACTGAAAAGTCCCAGTCGCTTTAACGTCTCCTCATATGGGACCCATTCCAAACCCCTAATCATTTTAGTTGCCCTTTTCGGAACCCTTTCCAAGGCCAAAATATCTTTTTTGAGGTGAGGAGCCCACATCTGTACACAGTATTCAAGATGTGGGCATACCATAGTTTTATACAGGGGCAGTAAGATATTCTGTTCCTCATTGAGTTAGACAAGACAGCAGTGAACCCTGAGAACTGTCTGTCCGGGGTGGGGGTCAGGTCCCTTTAAGCACAGCCCTCGGCTAGCCTGAGGCAGCAGCTCCACACTCTAAGTCCGTGGTCACCAACCAGTAGATCGCGATCTACCGGTAGATCTCAGGGGCTCTAAGAGTGGCTCTTGAGCCCTCTCTGAACTGTGCACCTGCGCAGTACATTTACATTAGATTTCCTCATGTAATGAAGGCGGGGCTTCAAGGAAGGGGCGGGGCAGTAGATCTTTGCCTGTTCTGAGACTTAAAAAGTGATCTTGGGTGTAAAAAGGTTGGAGACCACTGCGTCTAAGTCCTAACCTGATCCCCTGTCAGCACTGGTTCCGGCCAGCCTTAACTTCGGTTCAGGGTCCACTCAATGTGGACATGCTATTTCGAATTCGTTTTTAGGTCTAGATGCACTAATTCGAATTAGCTTTGAATTAGCTAATTTGAATTAGCTTTGAATTAACTAATTTCAATTAAGTTAGTTTGAATTAGTGCTGTAATGTAGACATATCCTATGTTAGGAAGAATACCATCCATTGACTTTGATTCTTATATGCTTTGTTTTAACTACCCAATCTTCAGATACTTACTGATTCCCTCTATCTTCCTGATTTTCTATACCCTCTGCTCCCTGTCGCCCACCCCTCTCCTTTTTTTCCTCACCCACCCCCTATTTATTTTGGGTTTGCACATCCTAATCTCAAAACTCCGGTCATCTGAAGAAGTGGGCTGTGTCCACGAAAGCTCATGATTCCATCTACATGTTTTGTTAGTCTATAAAGTGCTACCAGAACATTTGTTGTTGGTTTATTTTTTTTTGGGGGGGGGGAGAAGGTAATAGAATGTGAGCAGTTCAGGTAACAGCAGGAGGTTAAGAATTGTGTTAATAACAGAAGCTAAATGGGAAGTTATGTTAACTAAAAATACCAACCGGCAAGAATCCTCAGGAGGAAGGAGTTTTTTCAGGAATAAAAGTGAAAACAAATTTTTGTCTGTAACCAAATTGGGGAAGTCTAATGAAAGGATTGTGGTTTGTGAGGCTTCTAATCTCTTTCCCATTTCTGGTGCTTTCCTTGCTCTTATGTGAAGACCATCTCCTACAGCTGTGAAAATTCCTCATTTATGTAAAGATTTGACCACATCCAGTGTGATGAACTGGGAGCTATCTGCAGGGGAGCCAACAGCCTTATGAGGCCCTTGGGCAAGGTAGGGAGGGTGGCTCCATGCTCCAGGAAGGGGAAGGGCCTAAGGCAGAAGGGGAGGGGCTGGGACAGCCATCCCTTACTGCCACCCAAATCTCCGTTCCTCTGCCCCCCCCCCCCCCCCCAGCACTGCCCGGAGCATATTGCATGGCTCTCCAGCAGTAATTTAAAGGGCCAGTGGCTCTAGTACTGCAGCTGCCACAGTAGTAGCACTGACCAGGAACCCCGGGCTCTTTTGAATCACCAAGTCCCAGGGCAATTGCCCCCTTTTTCCTCCCCATCAGGGGGCCTGGCTATCTACATTAGATCAGTGAAAACAGGCCCACTGACAGGAAGAGGGGCAAAGGGGGAATTTGTCCTGGAACAAGATGATTGAAAAGGGCCCGGGATTCCCAGCCACTGCTACTGTGGCAGTGGTGGCTGGAGCCCTGGGCCCTTTAAATTGCTGCCCTAGTGCCATTTGGCATGCTCCAGATGGCTCCGAGGGCTGGTGGGAGGCTTGGGGGTGCAGTGTGGCACACTCCAAACAGTGCTGGATGCTGAAGGCTGACTGCCCCCTCTAGCCCTAATGCTTGAGGCCCCATGTCTTTCAGGAACACAGAGCCATTCCCCACTCCCCTTGCCCAGAGACCTGGCAATTCTGTCAGCCCCCCGGTGAAAATCACAGGTGAGTCAATTTCCCTGTTCAGTTTTGTGGAGTTGCTGCCTGAATGAATAAGTTTAAATCTAATGAGGCCACAGCAAAACTAGTTACTGAGCTTTGTGCTTTTGTTCTCACCCACAACCATTTCAGATTTGGGGATGATTTATATCTTCAAGTCAAAACCACTGCCATGGATACCTGCATGTCCTCCAGTAAGCCAACATTTTTATGGATGACTTAGAAAAACTCTTCCTCTGCTCTCAGTTCCCAAGTGCCCCTCCTCTACTTGTGCTACATGGATAACATCTTAATCATCTGATTTAAATAGACACCTGGAGTGGTTCTCATATTACAGTAGGTAATTTCCCCATCAGGTACTCTCATCTTCTCATCACTGTTGGAGATAAGCCACATCCACTCTGATTTAATTAGCACTGATGTTACACTCCCATTTCTGTATCCCTTCCTTTTTTTTCCTGTTCTTTTCTCTCCAGCATCTGAGGAGGTGAATTGTAGCTCAGGAAAGCTTACTACCCTTAATAAATTTGTGCCACCAAGCTTCTTGTTTTTGCTAAAACAGATTAACAGGTCATGTCTCTGAAACCTGTGAAAGGGGTGCTACAAAATTGAACAGGAAAGGGAAAGCAATAAGACACCCTCAGGAACCCTACTTCAAAGAAGGTAAGATACCAATGCTGAGGCAAGAAGTTGGGAGAGAGAATATTGAAGATACAGCAGTGAAAAAAATGATAAGTTGCGGATCGGGGGGAGGAGGGTTAACAGAGTCCAACTAAGTATATAGGGGTATGTCTATACTGCCACCCTAGTTTGAACTAGGGTGGCTAATGTAGGCATTTGAAGTTGCAAATGAAGCCCGGGATTTAACTCAGAAGAAATACAGATAAGCCCTCTGAGCCAAAGGTACTTTACAAAAAGAGGGAGATGTGAGGGAAAAGAAGCAGCCAATCCACAAAAGGGATAGCAGAAAAGTTCTCACTCTACCTGTGGTACTTACACGGCCCAGTCCTTTTAATACCTTCAGCACCTCACATCACATCTCTTCAGGGAGGCAGAGCACTGCTGTTATGCCCATTGTATAGATGCGGGAATTAAGGCAAACACAGATTAAAGGCCAGATTTTCAAATGTATTTATGCACTGAGGCTTCTTTTGGAAGAAGCTTTTCTGGAAGAGATCTTCGGAAAAACTTCTTCTGAAAGAGAGCATCCACACTGCCAAAGCACATTGAAAAAGCTATCTGCTTTTTCTAAAGATAGTGTCCATTCAGTGTGGACGCTATCTCACATTTAAGCTATGCTTACTGGAGTGGCCACCAGGGCACCTGTGCTCTTTCCTCTTTCCTCTTCTTCTGAAAGAACTCCCTCTTCCCCATGCACACACGCCTTTTTCCAAAAGAGCTCTTTTGGAAAAAGGCTTCTTCCTTGTAGAAAGAGGATTACAATGCCAGAAAAAATCCTCTGTTCTTTCAAGTTTCTTTCGAAAGAATGTGATTGCAGTGTGGATGTAATTGAATTTTTTTCAGAAAGATGGCAGTTTTTCCAGAAAAGGTCTGTAATGTAGTCGTGTAGATTTTCAAAAGCACCTAGAAAGTCAGGGTCATCCCTACCCATATTCAAAACACACAGCTGCATGGGGCACCACAGCATTTAGGGGGAACCAAATTGCCACTTGCTGGGCCTCCCCCACAATCTGTACGTAGCTCCTGATCACCAGGCATCAGTGAGCAGCATGAGAATGGCTGGAGGACTCAGGAAAAGTAGAAAGCAGTTGCACAGCCAGTGGATGGACAGAAGTGGCAGTTTCCCCTTCAAAGTGTCTCTTCTCTCCAGCTGGCTGCATTGCCACTCTCTGCTCCTCGTGTGTCCTTTGACTGGCACTTACATTGCTTGCTGCTGCTTGTGTTTCTTGCCTGTTCCCCTGAGGCTTCAGGTGAGCCTCCCTCCTTTCCCTGTCCCTGCCCAGGATTGACAACTTTCCTGACTGGATAGACCAGACACAATTTGCAGCTATGGCATCCAGTCCTTCTGGTCTGGGAGAACTGGCAACCTCCAATGGGAGCATTGGTGCCAGTGCTGGGCTGTGTAGGGCACCAGTATTGGTGGGGAGGGCCCTATAGAAGGCTAGGTGCTTGTTGCAGCTTTATGAGCATTACGAATCTTTGACACTCTGTCCCTAACGCACTTACCTATGGTCATGCAGAAAGTTCATGGAGGGGGGTAGGAGGGAAGAGAAGAACCCAGGTTTTTCAGGGCTTGCTACTTAGCCATTGGACCACCCTTCTTTCAACTGCATAGGGCAAAATGAGGACTCAGATGGGAGCAAAACCAAGAAGGCCAGTTGTCTGAAATTCCAGCAATTAGTCCCAGGCAACTGGAAAGGGCACTGCGGTCAACAGTATGAAAACAGGACAGAGGTCAGGAAGAATGAGAGAAGAATACTCAATCTATAAGGGGAGAGAAATGGCTGCTGTGCAAATTGATAACAAGTGTTAAAGATTGTTCTACAATTGTTTGGGTTTTGTGTTCAAGAGTTAGTAACAAAGTAAGAATATACATTTAAATCTTACGTGAATTGTAACAAGATGGCAAAAACATGTTAGTATTAGAGCTATGTGGATCTAATTTTTATTTAGTTTTTTTTCATTATACAGGAACTAGCAGACTTACCCAGGGTTCCCTAGGCCAACCCAGGGGCAGAAGTCAGGGTGGCGGCCTGGGGCCAGGGGTTGAGGACACACAGGCTTCCCTTGCCGGTGCTCCCTGGGCCTGGCCTAGGGGTGGGGGAGGGGGAGAAGAAAGGGGCTGCCAGGCCTCCCTCCACCAGCACCGGATCCAGCCTGGTGGTGCAGGCATGGGGGGGGGAGGAGAACTGCCAATAGGTTTATGGGGAAAAGCTAGGGCTGTGCTGCCCAGCCCTGGTGTGTTCCAGGGCGCTGCAGTGGTGGAGTGTGTGTTTGGGGGTGTTCTCCACACCTGGTGTGGTGCTCTGGCAGAGGGCCAGAAGGGAGATATTTGAAGCAGGGAGTCCACTTACCTGGCCCAGTGGCAAGCAAAATGGAGACCCTCATCCCCAGTTGGCCACTCAGTTGGTGGTGCGACTATTCTGAGTGGTGACTCTGCAATATAGCTCTCCCCTGCACTCGCTGTCCCCAGTGGTGACTGTGAAGATCACGTCCCTCCTTTCTCTGCTTCCTCCCTTTCCATGTTAAGGAAAACCATCAAATTCCGGGCACATCCCATTTTCCTGGCACAACAAAACCCAGACCTTGCTTTAAATTAGCATAAGAGGAAGCTGCATACCAAATTTGGTGGTCCTAGCTCTTAATGTTTAGGCAAAGTTTTTGAACAAACAGACTTACAGGCAGATTCATAGACAGATGCACAAATCTCCAATATAAATGTATGTTAGAAATTATTATCTGACAGGAGTGCTATATCTAAATTATTATCTGCAAGAAGCAATAATTTTCAGGTGCCTATGTACCCTCTTGAATCATGGTTAGAGTTGCCTCACCACCAAAACTGAAACAGCGTCCTTGAGTCCAGGCCTCTGAGGGCTGTGCCCCCTTGCTTCGAGGCTTACAATATCACTATACTCTTTAACTTCAGGGATGAAAGACTTTGTTGCTCCCTTTGTGGAGAGTGGGGTTGTTAAGGGAGCCTGTGCTCTCCCTCTCTATTGGGTTTTGGTGCAGTGTTCTGTAGGAGGCAATGATATCAACAGGGCTGTCCTGAAGGGAGCATGGGGCATCCCCCCCCCAAGTGCCCTAGGTACGGGGCTCAGGCCAACCCCACACCACAGGCCCTCCCCTCCTTTCCCTTCCTACTCCTCTCCAAGATCCATCCCTGCCCTGTCCCTTACCTCATCCCCTGAGCAATACAGCCTGGGAAATTATGGGGACCTGACTCAGAAGCAGCAGGGTTCACCTCCCTTCCACTCACCACACAGGCAGTGGGAGCCTGAGCATCCTGCCCTACTCTGCTGCACCACCCTTTCTTGGCCCACTGTGTGCCGCAGGACCTGGAGTGTTGTGAGGCAGGGCGCCCTGCTTCCCACCGTTACTGAGAAGCTGCATACAGTGGCTAACGAAAAGATTGCATGGCAGAGTGAAGCAGGCTGCTGAGCCAGTGGGGTGGGGAGGTGACCCCTGCTGCTGCCACTGTGCCAGCCCCTATAATCTCCCCACTCCCTCCCATCCATTGGGGACTGCGTGGTCCCCAAAAGCACAAAGGCTGGGGCAGCTGCTCTGATTCATCCTATGAACAAGACCTCTTTGGACACTAAGATGGGGTGAAGAATGTTTTTTGGGTCAGGGGCCGCTGACCCACAGAAAAATCAGTTGGGGGCCGCACACAAGTGAGAAAAAAAAGAAAAAAAATCCTCACTGATGTGGCTCCCAACTCAGGGCAACTAAGGAGAAAGATACGCCCACTTTCTCCTGGAGGGCCCAGGCTAGTAGATTTTGTGTGCTTCAGCCCTGTTTGGGACTGGGAAGCCTCGGGGGCTGGATCCAGGCAAGCCAGGGGCCGCATCTGGCCCCTGGGCCTTAGGTTTCCCACCCCATGCACTAAGGAGTTCTTCAGAACTGCCTTCCAGGGTCACTTCCTACCACTAACCCAATCAGTCCAGGGAGTAGTCAGAAGGCATCATAGATGATCTGTCAGGCAGTGGACTCAAGTATGGGTTCCCTAGGGTGAGAGAAAGGCTGGTTCCTCCTTTAGGGATTAAGGTAGCTGCTGCTTGCAGACTTCTCTCCTATAGCTAGGCCTCAAGCTGGACCTTTACTCAGGAGAATTCTGTCCTGCAAACCTTACTGCTCTTTTCTGAGCCATCTAGTTCTCTTTTAAACTCCTTCAGCCGAAGCGGGCTTTACAGGTGTTGCAGAACTGATCCTTAACACCTTCTGTTGCAGTGTGGGCTTTATACACCCCATTACATGGAAGAAAAGTGATTACCAGAACTAAAACTCAGTATTGACACCACTGACCTCATTTCCACTTAGAGGTTTTGACAAAACAGCATTTTTTCCCAATGGAAAAACTGTCAGATTTCGCCAGTGACCTCCATTCATTCCATTTATGGACATGTGTTACACTGAATCAGAATTTCCTGAGGTGTGGCTAGCACGGGAAGCTATTTTGCCACACTGTTCCTTACTCATAATGGAGTGCAAAGTGTGATTCTGCTTTGAAAAGTGACTGAAGAAAAACAAGCTTACTCAACAGACCCCTCCTTGTTTGAATTTAGAGCTCGATCAGCTGACTTACGTGGAAAAAATCAATTATTTACTATTTTAAACAATAATCAACCCTGCAATATCTGGAAAGGTGACTTACTTTCTTTTCTGGCTCATGCATCAATACAATTAAATTCTAGTGGAAGGACCCTCATATGTCCTCTTTGTCTTCAAGTTATACCCTCAGCTACACCCTTACAATTTCATAGCCTTTGATTACTCTGGCAAATACAGGTGAAGGATTTTTGACCTGGAGAATCTCACCACAGAGGATGATGCTTGGACCAGAAGCCATCTAGGCATTTATCACACTTATTACTGTAGTGTGAGAGGAAGAACTCAGCTTACCCTGGATATATCTACACTGCGGGCTGAAGTTGAGTTAATGTAAGGGGACTGTTACCCCTTACTAAAACTCTGTGGGAGTTTTTTGGTTTGCCAGCTCCCAGTTTAAGAAGGGGAAGGGTTCGTGAGACTGACAGACCCCAGAGACAATGGAAAGCAGCCAACACTCCAGCTCAGCCTGATTGACAGGTTGGACAGGCCAGTGAGGAAGGGGAGAGGCCAGGCCCCATCCTCCCTGTGAGCTGGGATTGTTCTGGCTCTCTCTGAGCAAACAGAGAGCTGAGAGACAGCCCAAGGAGTGCAAGCTGTGTGCAGAAGTCCTGCAAAAACAGAGAGCTGAGAGACAGCCCAAGGAGTGCAAGCTGTGTGCAGAAGAAGTTTTGCAGCTGCAGAGCCAGGTATACACAGCTCAAGGAGTGCTGACCCTGTGTTGAGCAGCAGACTGGCAGTGCTCAGAGAGCCAAAAGGAACAGAGAAGCAACACAAGGAGCTGAAGACTGGCCAAGCAGCACAGCCTGCAGCTGGATGTGGTGAGCAACTGGGACCTGCAAAGTGTGGGGAAAGGCTCTGGACTGGGAGAGGGGTCTGGCCACTTAGAGCTTGAGGCTGTGTGGTCACTGCCAGAGCAAGCGTGTCCAGCCTGCAGCCCCCTGCAGCACATCCAGGGCTTCTAAGGAAGAGACTGTGAACTGTCCTTACACTCTGCAGACTGCTGTTTTGATGTCCCTGTGCTACAGAGCAGGGCTGTGTGTTCTCATTTAACCATTCTCATTTTTTTCTTATTATTTTCTCTTTAATCAGTTGATGTTTAATAAATTGTATTTGCTTTGAACCTTATGAAGTGATCGCGGGGCCAAGAAGGCCTGCAGTGTAAAGAGAGCACCTCGGAGTGGGGACACCCTAACTCCTGCCCCTAGTGACTACAAGGTCGGGGATTAAGCCCCAGGAAACTTGGGCCCAGCCTTGTTGGGGTTTCAAGGGCTCTGCTACTCAGGAGAGTGGAGGGGGAGCCCTCAGGATCAGGGAGGCCGTGGGGTAAAGGAAGTGGGAGTGGGGACTCAGATCCTTTCGCTGGTCCATTTCACTGGGGTAGTATAGAAGCCAGGAAAGTTCCCCACAATAGCGGGACCATTCCCCCGCTTACATTAAGATATACAACCTCAGCTACATTAATTACGTAGATAAAGTCAAAGTACCTTAACTCAACTTTTGGTGTTGTCGACACAGCCAGAAGTCTCTTCCTTCGATTTCCCTTACTCCTTGTGAAATTAGGGTTATAGAAGTCAGAGTAAGAAGTCTGGTATTTTGAAATTATTTCAAAATAATGGGCTTGCTGTGTAGACACGCACTCTGTTATTTCGAAATAAGATGAGATTTCAAAATAAGTGTGCAGTGTAAACATAGCCCCTGATAAGCCCAGCGACAGTGAGTAAAGCTGGAGATTCCCTCATAAACTCATTCATCTTATTACATACAAACAGATCAAATTTGATATGAAAAATTCACTAACACAGTAAATGTAGAATCCTGTAACATTATTTTTACAAAGTGACTTAAACACCCAAGGAAGGGTTTAAAACACATTTCTTTTAATCACACAATTATATTTAGGAATGTAAAAATGTGTTTAAAAATGTAACCATGTAACTGCTAAAAATCACAGCGGTTACATGGTTACACACCGTGGGCTCCGCAGTATGAAGTTTAAATATTTAAATACTGCAGCGTCTGCGGCAAAGCCTCTCTGGGAGCGGAGCTGGCAAGGGTTGCTGCTGGCCCTGCTCCCACAGAGCAGGCTTTGCTGCAGGCTCTGCAGTCAGCTCCCCAGAAGCAGGACCGGCAGCTGCTGTTAGCCAGATGCCAGGGGAGCCAGTGTGTAACCTCTGGCAAAAGAACTGGACAGGAAGCCACAGACAAGGACTGTTCTTGTGGGTGCTGCGGAACTGGAGCAGCCCCCTACCCCGGGGCAGGTGGGGACCTGTTCCTGCTCCTATCGATTAACCGGTATTTACATCCCTAACTATAAAGTCTGCTATATGTGCAAAATGTAAAAATAGGTGGCAGAGAAAATACTGTCGCAGTGCTCAGACCAATATCAAATGGAAATTTGAAGGAATCTCTGGACTATAATCAGAAAGATTTTAAAGGGTGGTTCTGTGCAGAAAAGTGAGTATGTAAAGATGGAACCATGTTTATGTAACAAATCTCTTTGCATTAGTGATAAAGTTTTCACAACAATCTTGCTGTACCTCAGAGCTGACTCAGCTACAGAAGAATGATTTGAATTTTATTCTGGCTCCTGTCGTGAGAATCACAGGTCCGATGATGCATACCCAAGGGGGGAAGGACAGAACCAGGTGGACAGTTTTATGACATAACAAATAATTATTTATGACAGTGGTGAATTTATAGTATTTATTCTAAGATTTGTAATAGACCATGTTAATAATGAATGTACAGTATTTATTATATTTATTCTATGATTTCTAGTTAAACGTGTCAGAGATAAGGATGAGAATGGCAAGGGGAATAGTCTCTAATCTTAAAATATCCAGCTACACTAATTAAATAACAGTGATAACTACAAACTCTATGTACTACCCAAAACAACTACAACACTAAGCTTATACAACAAGAAAAAATCAAATCATACATACCAACTTACACAGCACACGGAACATTTCACAGATATCGGTTCAGTTGCGAAGGCCTTGGTTACGCCCGAGAGTCGGGGGAGATGGATGGTCAGTTGATCAGGCCGGCAGCGCTTTGAAGTATACGAGAAGGCACACGCACGGTGGTACGTGTGTTGCGAAGACCTCCTCAAGCGAACTGTGCGATGGGTATTTATCCCCAAATCTGCACATCACTTTCCCGTGCTTGCATATTACCATATATGGCCCAATGGTCACCAAGTGGGGGGTCTGTGTCCCAGGGGTTGGGCTGAAACTGCAGGTTTCATGCGACCAGGTAAGCCCTGCAGTTCTTACACCAAGGTGACCAGTGGGAGAGTCTGAGGCTATTTTCCCCTTTTCACACCTTCCCTTTTTCTAAAGGCAATGGTATGCAGGAAGGGTGCAGCTGGTTTCTCCCAAGGCGTACTGCAGCCCACTATAGCAAGAGCCGCCTGGCCAAACTTTTTTACTGGGGGGGCAGTTTCTTTTCTCTAACAGCTCCTATATCAACAGGACTGTTAATTATGTTCCCAATGCAGAGCAGTACTCTGCCCTCAGTTGTTGCTGTTGTTATTTGTACTGTAGTGGCAGCTAGAGGCCCTAAAAAGTATCAGGGCTCCATTGTGCTAGCCCCATGCCAGAACTGCTCACAATATAAACTGAGACTATGTCTATATTACACGTTTTTGTGGCAGAAAATATGCTAATGAGGGACTCATTAGCACAAGTCATGATCTCATTAGCATATTTTCTCCATTTCTTTTTGCTCAAGGGGTTTTTGCACAAAAAAAAGCAGTGTAGCTGCTCCCATTTTGTGCAAAACCCCTGTTTTGCACAAGATCCTTAAGCCTCTCCCAGAGTCCCTCATATTTTCTGCTGCAAAAAATCACAGTGCAGCCAAAGCCTAGCTAGAGTTGAGACACAGAGTGGGAACTGAAACAGTCATAGATCAAATGATTTGCCCAGAGTTACACAGAAATTCAATACAGAACTAGGACTGTAAGTCAGATGCCATGATTTCCAGCCCAGTGACCTATCTACTGTGCAACACTGCTTCCTGCTTATGTGTAATAAAGAGTTAGTATACTACCCCAAACTGCTTACAATGTAAGGAATGGTCTACCCTGGCATATTTCTGTACTGTACCTTTCTCACTCAGGAGTGTAAACCCCCTTTCCTCCCAAGCGCAGCAAGTTCTAGCACTGTAAAGCACCAGTGTAAACAGGCTCCCAGTGCTGGGAGCATGGCTCCAGATGCTGGAAAACTGGTTTACAGCACTGGTGAGGGGACCACTTGGCATATGCTGAAAGCATATGCTGAAGTCCCTTGGGACTTAAATGCATGTTTAAGCACTCCCCTGAACAGGGATGCTTTCTTGGATCAAGGCCTAAAAAGGGCATGAATGAAACTAAGAAGAAATCATCTGAAGAAGTGGGTGGTGCCCACAAAAGCTCATGATACCATCCACTGCTGTGTCTAGACTGGCAAGTTTTTCTGCAAAATCATCTGCTTTTGAGGAAAAACTTGCCAGCTGTCTACACTGGCCGCTTGAATTTCTGGAAAATCACTGACGATCTCATGTAAGATCATCAGTGCTTTTCTGGAAATACTATGCTGCTCCCGTTCGGGCAAAAGTCTTTTTCCGAAAGACTTTTGCGCAAAAGGGCCAGTGTAGACAGCACAGTACTGTTTTCCGCAAAAAAGCCCCGATCGCGAAAATGGCGATCGGGGCTTTTTGGCGGAAAACTGCGTCTAGATTGGCCATGGACGCTTTTCCGCAAAAAGTGCTTTTGCGGAAAAGCATCCTGCCAGTCTAGACATGCTTTTCTGAAAATGCTTTTAATGGAAAACTTTTCCGTTAAAAGCATTTTCTGAAAATCATGCCAGTGTAGACGTAGCCTACATGTATTGTTAGTCTATCAAGTGCTACCAGATCATTTGTTGGTTTTTAAGTTCATCCTGTACAGACTAACTTGTCTACCCCCTGCAGCTTAAGAATTACTACTACTTGATGCATGAGAATGAAAAGAGCCAAGTGTTACATAGAACCCAGATAAGGCTGCAGATATGGCATTCAGTTACAGCATCTTATAAAGTAAGTATATTGAATCTGGAAGTCACTGAGCTGTACTGTCATTGAACTCCACAATACCATTTTTACAGTCACCTTTTACAACATATAAGCAATTTAAAGGTGTCCTGTTCACCTCTAAAGGATTCTGATCAGTGGGGAGTTAGAGCTTCTATGTTCAAAACAAGTGGCCAGTGGCTGGTATGGAGAAATGTCTGTATTGCTCGTCTTCAGGATTTATCTGATGCTTAAAGTGAGAGTATAAATTGGGCAGCTGAGAAAGCAACTGTAAAATTTACTTGAAGTGACAAACTATGTGGCAGCTAAGTAAATAGGCTTTTTATATAGAAGGAAACAAGTGTCAAACCAGAAACCACACAATGCTTATTAAAATCTTATTGAGTGTTGGCAGTGAATAAGTACAGATGGCTTTTTGAAAGCTATTTCCTGATAGTTCAAGAGGAGGGAAGGTTAAAATAAAATAAAAATTAAATTAAATAAAAAAATTTAGAAAACTAACATGGCTGTGGAGAAGTGACTGAGGGAAGATGGACAAATTGAAAATTCTGAGTGTCAGGAAAATTTGTTAACAAAGAATGAGGGAGGCCATGCACTTTGGCAAATCTATATCTTATACAGTTTCTGTGGTCACCTAGCAGAATGAACATAGTGCTCACCTGGCTCATAAACTGGATTTGTTCTTATTTGCGAGATTATTAGCGGTGTTGGCTTAACAGGAGCTCTGAAAATGATGTAGCAGCTTCCACAGCATATGGCACTAGTTTCCATATGAGAAGGTCACTCACTGATATTTCTCTTTCTTCAAATGTATGACTGGATGTGTTTTTGTGTAACCAATGATAGGTTATATAGCCCATTTTGCACAAACCATATCTGAATTATGTTTTGAATATTAATATGCATATTTCCATAAAAATATGATGGTGCAATGTCACAGTAACCTCTTCAGTTCATCGGGAAATGAGCCTTTACTGTGTTAGGCCTGAGATACAGCGTACCCTCATGATAACAAACCCCTGGGGTTACAAGCCATGTGTTTGTTATAGTCAGGGATTCATTATAGTGAAAGATGAAAGGACAGATACTTCAAACAGAGCCATCCTGTCCATTGGATAGTTTGGGGCAGCCACCTACGCCTTATGCTTAGTGAGGCCCCCATGGAGCCCAGGGTGGCCTGGGGGCTACCAGGGATCCTGGTACTGGCTGCCATGGTCAGGCACACCCATACACTCACCAGCAGCAGTGGGAGCCACAGGAAGTGGAACAACCCAGCCTCAACCTGCTCCACTCTGACATCTCCCAACCACGTCACTACACTTCACTGCCTTCACAGCCTCGAGGCCACGGCCAGAATAGAGTACTCATCTGGCCCCGGGGCTGCCATTGGGACAGATCACTCTGTCCTGGCATCGCCCTGGAGTGAGAGGAGGACTCTTCCAACATGGAGTCTCAGCTCTTAATAGCACCGCCTATAATGCCACAGTAAAGATCTCAGAGTTTGGTGCTTATATAAGAGAAAGGGGGCTCCAAAGAGATCCACCTAACCTCTTATTTGGTTCTCACCTCTTTCACCACTCTATCAGGGCACCAAATGAGGAGTTCACACACAAAGGTATAAAGAAACTATACTTTATTATCTATAGCAGGGGTGGGCAAAAGGGCCTCCGTGGGCTGCATCCAGCCCACAAAGGCCTTGCTGCTCCCCCGCCGCAGGCCAATTAGGGCCTGGGGGTGGGGGAGTGCCCGAAGCCTTCTCTGCTCTGCCCCTGCCCTGTGCGCTGCTCGCAGGATGGGGGCAGAGTGGAGAAGGCTTTGGGTGCTCCCCCACCCCCAGACCCTAATTGGCCTGGGGGCGGGGGAGCGTGTGAAGCCTCCTCCCACCCTGCCAGGAGCTCATGGTGCTTTGAAGTGCTGAGCGCTGCTTGCAGGGCAGGGGGAGAGTGGAGGAGGCTTTGCACACTCCCCCGCCTCCAGGACCATGGGCGGCAAGTTATATAGACTCGTGGTGCCCATGCTCCAGCAATATTCAGAGCCGGGGGCTCTGCTCCAGCAATATTTGGAGCTGGGTCTCTCCCCCGGCCCTGCCTGGAGCGGGCCCTAGCCCCCACTCGCCGGCTCCTCCACGTGTTCCCCTCAGCCCCAGACCGTCCCTGCTGTGTGCAGCTTTCAGTCCGCTCCCCATTGCTGGGGCATGCTGCTGGCTGCTGCTGCCGCCATGCGCGGCATTTACAGGTGAGTGGGGAGACGCCTGCGCATGACATGATGTCACAGCCCGGGACTTTAAAAGTGTTCAGCACAGCGTTGCGCCGCATGGCCTACTCCAGGTTTGGAGTCCGGGGACTTCTGGGGCTGAAGCACAGACTCTGGCCCCGCAAAGTGGAAGGCAGAAGGTAGGGGAGGGGAGGGCAGGGAAGGGTGAAAACCAGGGGGAAGAGGTAGGAGAGGAAGGGGGTTGTGCAGAGGGGGAGGAGGAGGGAGTGGTAGAGGAAGGGGCTTGTGTGGAGGGGGAAGAGGGGGGCTGGGGAGGGGGAGGGTGGGAGAGAAAGGGGCTTGTGTGGAGGAAGAGGGGTAGGGGGAAATATGGGAAGGGGTGGGAGAGGAAGGGGCTTGTGGGGAGGGGGAAGAAAGGGGAAGGCACCAAGGAACAGAGTGGAGGAGAGACAAATGCCAGGGGTCCAAGTGGAGACAATGAGGAAAAGGGCAGGAGAGGAGGTGTCAGTGGGAGGGGGGACAGGGTGATGCTGGGAGAGGAGAGGGGAAGGGCATTGGGGGCCAGAGGGCAGAGGGGGAGGCGGAGGGGCTGGGAGAAGTCTTGAAAGAAGGGGTGGGCATGAGAAATGTGGGGATGGAGCAAGTCATGTGTGAAGGCACAGGGGCATGAGGGGAATGGGGGCAGAGAGTGGTGAGAAGGAAAAAAAGGGCAAAGGGGGCAGGGGCAGTGAGGGAAGGGGGAGGCACCAGGAGGGTGCAGGGCTAAGGGAAGGTGCACGTGCCAGGGGATTCTGGGGGTGAAGCAGAAGGGCAGACACCTGCAGGGGAGGGACCAGCACCAGAGGAGAGAGGCAGGACAGGTGTGTAGAGGGAAGTGTTGGAAGAGGAGATGAGGAGGGGTAGTTCACATGATCAGAGTGGGGCTACTAGAGAAGTGGGCGGGGGGTGAGAAGGGTTAGTGGAGGGGGGCAGGTCGCAGAAGGGCTGAGGGCAGTGAAAAGGACAGGAGTCAGGACAGCAGAGGAGGGTGAGGAGTTGGGGGGCAGCAGGCACCAGGGGAGCTGATGGAGCAAGGGGAGGAGACATGGCAGCAGAGAGAAAAGGTAAATGTTTATAAAATATTTATTAATAACTTGGGTGCCACAGTGACACATCCAAACAAGCCACATGAACTCAGTACTGGTGGACAACACAAAATTCATTCTGCTCATGGGTGGACACTCTTAGGCTATGTCTATACTGGAGGCTTCTTGCGCAATAACATCTTGTGCAAGGGTTCTTGTGCAAGAAGTCTTGCGCAAGAACACGTCCACATTGCCATGTGCAAGCTGTGCTTTTGCGCAAGAGCATCCATGGCAGTGTGGATGCTTTCTTGCGCAAAAGAGTTCCGATGGCCATTTTAGCCATAGGGGTTTCTTGCGCAAGAAATCCCTGCCGAGCATCCACGCTGCCCTCTTGCACAAGCGAGCTTACACCTGTTAGGAAAAAGCGTAGCTCTTGCGCAAGATGCCCTCTCCTACCATGCCGTACTGTAAATTTCCCTGCGCAAGAGCAGGCGGGCAGTGTGGCTGCTCTGTGGGTTCTTGCGCAAGAATGCCTATACTTGCGCAAGAAGCTGCGCGTGTAGACATAGCCTTAGAGGTGTAACCCTTCTGCCAGGCCGAGTAAATAGCAGCAAGGGCTGGGTTCAGTGTCTAGGGGTCTCCTCCCAACAAGGTAATACAACACCGGCTCGAGCCCCCACCCAGTGACCTGGGAAATCTTACATACACCTCTGGGTGCCTCAAACGAGGCAATTCTGCCCACCCCTGATCTATAGAATAGGAAAGGTAGAAAGGACTAGGGAAGGATGGATCTGGACACTGAGGGACTCACACAAGAATAATCAAACATGCACAGTAAGGAAGAGGAAGTGAACATTAGGTCTCCTGCCTTACCGTGCTGCAGAGAAAGCCGACTTCCAATTTTCTGTCTAGCTATTCCCTCCCTGCCTCTGACCAGCGGCAGATGAGAGTTTTGCGGGGCCCAGGGCAGCACAATTTCATGGGGCCCCCCTTTGGAGAGAAAATAGGAAAAAGGCATCAAATGCACAAATTGAAGGCTATTTTCATATTAAATGTGAATTGGGTAAATTTGATAGAAACTTAATTTAGCAGGATCATTTTTATTTTAATTATATTGTAATTCATTCTTAAACACAATTCTGCATTAATACAGGCAGTCCCCGGGTTACGTACAAGATAGGGACTGTAGGTTTGTTCTTAAGTTGAATTTGTATGTAAGTTGGAACTGGTACATATTGTAGGGGAAACTCTAGCCAAACATTTCTCCAGAGCTCAGTTTTATTCTCCCACACCTCACTTCCCTCAGTCCTTTATTCTCAAGCTAAGATGTCTGCTGAGAAAAGCCGCTCTGTGTCTCCCTCATCTGCTGGGGAGAAGGGCGCTAGCTTCGCATCTCCCTGGTCTGCTGGGGGGAAGCAGCTAGTGCGGGGTTGCCTCACCTCGTTTTTATGTAGGGATCCGATGTAAGTCGGATCCATGTAACCCGGGGACCGCCTGTAATTAAACATTTTAATTTGTATTTAAGTCTACTATAGCCGTTTAGCTCTTTTGACAGCACATCCTTCAATTATGTCAGTAAAGTCCATTTCTTTACACAGGTCGTTTTCAATCGATATAATCAAAAGACCTACAAAACGCTCCTGGCTCACAGTAGATTCTCTTTGGCTGCCCATGGCTGGTATTTGCCAGGCAGCGTTGGGTGTTCCGCAGCCAGGCAGCATTGGGACTTGCGGGGGCCAGGTGGAGTGTGGGTGTTGAGACTTGCGGGGGGGGGGGGAGAGAAGGGGGCACGTGGGTGTTGGGACTTGAGGGGGCAGGCAGCGTTGGGTGTTGGAGGGAGGCAGCATGTGGCTGTTGGGACTTGGGGGTCCAGGCAGCATTAGGTGTTGGGATTTGGGGGGGGACAGGCAGTGTATGGGTGCTGGGATTTGGGCGGCAGGCAGCGTGTGGGTGTTGGGACTTGGGGGGGCAGGCAGCGTGTGAGTATTCGGGTTGGGGGGCAGGCAGGGTGTGGCTACGTGGAGGACGGCGCACAGATGGGCCATAGAGAGGACCAGCGGGCAGGGGTGTCCGACTCATCAGACAGGCCAAAATGACCATTTCAGCCTCTCGACCAGCTCCTGGCTGGGCGGTGGCAGCTGGCAACTCCCTCTGCTCCCAGGGATGTGTGTGTGTGTGGGGGGGGATGGGCGCTGTCTGTGGAGCTGGATCGCGCTGCGCCCACGAGTGGGGGGAGGTGGGGACTGGCAGGAGGAGACAGGGTTTCCCTGGCGGGCGGGTCGCTCTACCCCCGGGCGAGGTGGGAAAGAGGTCTGGGTTCCCCCCGGGGGAGAGACCGCGTCACCCCCAGCCTCTCTCTAGGCAATGCAGGAGGATGGAGCAGTGGGATACCCAGACGCCATGGCCAGGCGTCACCCTTCACCTCCATGGCAACGAGCCGCCGCCGCGCGCATGCCATGGGCTAACGGAGCCCCTCGTGGACTCACAGTGAAGGGCAGCAGTGGAGGTGGCTCCAGTAGGTAAGGGCAGCAGCAACAGATATACGGCAGGGCGAGTGGGGCTGATGCGGGGCCTAATGAAGCGCGGGGCCCGGGGCAGCCGCCCCGCTCGCCCTGCCCTACATCCGCCGCTGCCTCTGATCATTCCTGGCCTAGGCATTTGGTCCAGACAGAGAAAATAACACTGAAGGTTAGACTTTGCAGAAAGGTGCTTCAGTCATAGACAACTTTGCAAGAGGTCCCAAATCTGTTTGATTCAACCCTATTAGTAAAAGATTTCAACACACACTTCAAAGGATTTTTATAAAGTTAATAAAAAATACTCTTTTCTAGCTGTGGTCTTAGGGTATTGACAAAAACTGTGGAAAACCCCCTAAAAAAAAAAAGATTGTTGCACAGACTTCCCACAAAGATGTTCTAACTTTCAAGCCTGGTGTGATCGATTTTACCTGAAATGTTCTTGCTTGCTATGGCTGGCAGCAGATATCTGCAAAGAATCAATAAGTACTAACACAGAGCAATGCCATCATGTTGGGTGTTGTGTCAAGCAGATAGGATCCTACTGTGTTTGCAGAACAGAGTCCTGGGGATAAAAAGAAAAGAAAAATAATTAGGGTTATTGACTTTGCTCCTCTGACTCATTCACTGTGTATTTATATTTCATTTTTCACTATGCAGCGAGGTTAACCATGCATGCCTGTGCCACAGTCCAAATGCTGCTAAAATGTTCATATCTGTAGTGTGAACTCACAAAAATGCTGTTCTCAGAGACTAATTACCTAGTCAAACCAAACAGAATAAATGTCCACTGGACTATTCAGAGTACTTTTCCTCATTGAGGACCATTCCCACACCAAATTTAAACTTTCAGTTCTCAGCTATTGTTGGACCAGATACAGGTTCAGTTATAGGATGAAAGGTTTTTTTAAATAGAGAAAGTTCCTTCTTCATCCCCTGCTCTGTTTCAAAAAGGCTAACTGCTTTTTTCTGAAATTTAAAGTACACATATGTATTTTCAGACACATCACTGTTCCCAGGCTGCAAAAATTGAGCCCCAAAGGTAAGATTTTCAGAAAGTTATAAGTATGGAATACAAAGGTTTAGAATAGAAACAAATAGGCAGCCTTGATGACAGTAGTGGCAACAGCACTGATGAAGTCAAAAGAAATGGGAAAACACTGCCCCATAAATAATGTTGATATAGTGAAAGAGAGGAAAGTTGGGAGACAAGTGGGAGGCACAAAGGAAAAAAATGGAATCTTGATCATTATTTGTCTCCCTGGTCATTATACAGCAGTGGATCATTAAAATATGCATGCAAAACTCGATGGCCTGACTTTTTAAAATTGTTCTGGTAAAGCTTTTATAGCATTATACACAGCATTAACATCTGGATAATAAACTGCAGGTTTTCCATCTTACTGTGTCATGAGGAGCAATGCTGAGGGGAAAAAAACAGAAATCCACTTCAGTTCACAGGGACACCCTTCAGTCAGGAAAGTGACTGAAAAGACCCCCAGCTTCTCAGCTGCATGTGAGGAGCACAGAGAACATTTTATGGGACATGGCTTTAAATGTGGAGCAAGTATATTGGAGCCACAAGGCCTTGTCTGGACAAGGATTTCAGGTGGGGTGATGGTATATGTTAGCTGACATACGCTAACATTGGACCTTTCAAACCTAACCTAGACAAAAGAATAATTTGGCACAGACATCGATATGTTGATATATTTCTGAGTAAGACCATTCAATAACTTATCAGGTAAATGTAAGCATATTCCAGTAACCTCAAGACTAATATGGAATATGCCACCTAAAGCAAATAACAATGGATGCTTTCATATGGTGCCATGAGTATCCTACTATTTTTACTATTCCCTGAATTAATCCAATTTTCCCAAGTTAAGTTCTGCACAGAGCAGGATATATCCACCCACACATCACAGCTAAAAAAACTTGTATTCCATAGGATTTGCAAACCTGACTCATGTCATAGTTATGATTCTAGGTCACTGTTTAGTCTTTTCTCTTTTATATCTTTTGAAGTCTAACCAAGCACCACCACAACAAGAAATACTTCTTCATACTGTCGTGCTGCTAAATCAGCAGAAAGAAAATTGGATTTTTCCTTATCCTGTTAAAAGCTAACAGTCACCAGAAAAATGTTGACAGAAAATACACGGTTTAGTTCAAATTAAAATCCTCATTTTCCTAGGAAAAGTCTTCCTGACATATTGGACAAGGGCAAATTTGCAATTTAATACAGTATTTTTGACGTACTAACTCTATTTCTCTTCCATCTATTATTCCTACGCAGGAAAGAGTAAACGTGTTCTCACTTTATATAGAGTGCCCAGTGTAATCAGAAAACAAGAACATCTATATAAAGAAAGGATTTGGCAGAACAGCCAGATTTTGCTGTTTCTCCAGCTTGATAACAGGTGTAGGAATCTGTCAGAGAGCAGATGAGGCTCATTAAACTTCACTCTGCATGTAAAGGAAGTGAGAATAGATTTCTAGAGATGTTATTAGGATTTTGGATACATAGGTCCTATGGACAAACTCCAGTGCAGCCAAAAGTGGGCAGATGACTTAGGCTAGAATGTATATTTTTTCTGAGTTACATTTGATCATCAATCCTATCCCCCCGGAAACCTTTGACCATATCACTGTATGTATATTTCTGACGTGGCAAGGGAGGAACCCTGTGATAATAAGGCTGAACTATAACCAGTTTCAATCAATGAGAGTTTTTCCACTGACTTCAGTGAGATTTGGATTGGGCCTATAGGGAGTTCCACATGAATTATCAACAGTGAAAGACTTGCAAATTCTCATGTAAAATATTTTTGTGAGTTATGTCAATTGTAATAACCTGCCACAAGACAAACTTTCAGTTCCACAGGCCCTATGGAATGAATAAAACAATTCCTCTGACTTCCTATCCTTCTTTCTATTATTTAAATAGGGAATATATTTTCATATATACAAAGCAAGGTTTCCACACTGAAATCAAATACTTAAATGGGAACATGGTTGAGTTCACAATATTGTAAAGTCTTACTCTTGCAAACCGCGCGATGGATCTGTGATATCCCAATGTGCTATTGGCAGTGTTGTAGAGGAGGGTTCATGATGTACAGTTAGTATTTTGTATTTGGAAGAAAATAAGACTGTTACCCTTTTTTTGGCAGCTGTGACTGCTGCTCAGAAATGTGTTATGTGCTGTAGATGAGCTGGAGAAAAGGTTTAAATTACATAGATTCCACTCTGTTTTAATACAACTTCATCTGAGAAAAAATGATTCAGTAAAACTCCCAGCTGGAGCCTTGAGAAAATGTCAAATCTTGTGCTTTCATTGCAGAGTGAGGACAGGAACCCTAATCCTACTCCCACAATGTCATTCTTCAAACAAAATGCATATCTACTAACAGCCTGATAATCTACCCAAGAGTACTACCCCATGCTGTGGGAGAACTCTTTCTTATTGATTGTTTTTTTATTGGCTCATAATGAAGCAAGAATGCTTGTAGCGAAATTGATCAGATCCAGCCTCTCAGAGCATATTGTGGGGGTTCTGAATGTAGCAATCTGATTTTAATTCTTTTAAGTTGTTAATGTCAAATGTCCTCAGTCCACAGCTGGAAGACATTATTTCTGATAGATTTTTGGAAAGCCATTTGGTTCATTTGTATGTCTGAAGTTGTTGGCTCATAAACAACAAGAGAAGACTGGATCTACACCTAGCAATTTCCTGGAGATGTGGGCAGTGACACCACAAATCTTCAAATGTACTCAACATAACGTGCAATATACCCACTCCTAAAATTGCTACTTCACTACTGGTTACAGTTACCAAGACTCAAAAAAAAAAAAAAAAAAAAGGAAACTGATTCCAACCCCTCACAGTTGGAGATTCACTTTCCAATTATTTCTGCATTTCTAGTTATAACCTAGACTCCTTTGCCTCTTGAGGAAAAACACCAAGCTGTCTGTTGGCAGGAAGCATGTGGCAAGACGAAGAGGCTGCACAAAAAAGCCGCCCTCTTCTCCTCTAAATCTGAAGCTCTGGGAAGAAGAACGAGCTGTGTGACACAGATGCTGACTGACAAAGTGAATAAGATATTACCTTAGCCACCTTGTCTCTCTAACATTCTGGGACTGACATAACTACAGCTACACTGCATACAACAGATGCTGACTGTCTTTCATCAAAAACTGTGGAAGATTCAGAGCATTATAAATAGCTTCTGTGACATAACTTGAGATCTCAGGATTTCAAGCACAGGTGTAGGGATTTCTAAAAATGATGTGAAAAAAAGATCAGGCTGTGTAAAGCTGTCATGATCTTGAAAGCCTGAGAACCACAAATCACACTATTGGTCATAGTAGTCTAGAGACTGTAGTCTTTACTCTGACAAAGGCAAGGCAGGAAGAAAGGAAAGAAGCCTTATATGTTGACTCTTAACAGTTCCTTGGAATATTGTTTTCTGATGCATATGTGAACCCACTGTTAAATTGACATCGGAATGGGAAAATGCATGTTGAGAATTGAATCTAGTGAACATGTAGCAATGCTGGATTTTTGATGACTATAAGGTCTGATCTGAAAGTTAATAACTTTCTTCTCTGAAAATTAATGACCTGAGAGAAGAAGCAGAAAACACTATTTAAAATCAGCTTTCTCTTGTACATCTGTTGCCAACCAAGCAACACTAGTAAGCACATTTTTTCACCTTGTGCTGGGTGATGTTCAGTCATAACACAGCTCAGACTTCATAGTCATGGTCACATGGAGAAGGTGAAGCATAAGAGACTATAATAAACACTCTAAAAACATTCAAGGTTGTGTCCATGAGCTCTACTCCCAAACATCAATCTGATCTGTAGCCTGGAGAGATGGCATGTTTGTAGTGCACACAAGGAAGTGTTAGTATAGCAACAGAAATATAACAAAGTCCTGACCATCTGCAGAACAGTGTTCTTTTGTGGGGGGTGGGAAATGGAAAAATAATAGCAGTTATATGAATGGCAACAGAAGAGGAAGTTAACACTGTGATGGAACTTCCAAACCACGTCAGTTTGGATTTGATTTGAATAGTATTTAAACATAATAGATGCTTATATGAATCCAAACCACTGGAGGCTCTCTCCCTTCGTCCCAAACAGAACCTAAAATTCTATTTTTTAAAACTGTTCTAGTCTTTTTCTTTGTAAAGAAAATCTTTAGTCTCAGCTTGACAAAGCCCTGGTTGGGTTGATTTAGTTGGGACTGGTCCTGCCTAGGGCAGGGGGCTGGACTTGATGACCTTCTGAGGTCTTTTCCAGCTCTATGGTACTATGATTCTATAACCAAAAGCAACTGATGCTCTGATATTAGAGTCTGCAGACAGAAAGCCTGAAAAAATAACAGAGGCACAGTCTACTTAATGTAATCTAGATTTTCAATTATACCACACTTTTTATTGTGGTATCCAAGCATCTTCAAATTTCTAAATACAAAGTATCCCTAGGATTCTCTTCCCTTATTCATCAGGTTTATGCAGTTTTTTCTGTTTTCATTTCTTCTTTTTGTCCTGTTGTGGGAAGGTTTACCACAAACCTCAGCACATTTTGAGCTGAAGGCGCTGAGGTCTGTGGTAGTTCCAGGAATTGTTTGCCAAGAAAACTTGGTATCTTGAGGACACGAGTCTTACTTTTGAAGTTGAAACTCATGGGTTTCAGATGAGCACAGCTATTTTAAAAAAACTTAAAAACCAACAGTGGTCCTGTAGCACCTTAGGGAATGTCTACACTGGGAAATTATTTCAAAATAATAACTCCCAAAATAACTATTTTGAAATAAGTTTATTCCCCCAGGGAAGCAGGAGTACAGAGTTTGAAATAATCAGACTGTTACTTTGAAATAAAGGGCTTGGTAGTATGGACTCTCCGCTTATTATTTTGAAACAAGGTGTATGTGTGTGGAGGGGAGGTTATTTTGAAATAACTCCATAGTATAGACCAGGGCTTGGAGACTAACCAAAAATATATACAGATAGTATCATGAGCTTTTGTGGGCACAACCCACTTCTTCAGATGACAACATGATCTTGATGAGTCAGGGTGACTCACAGGTAGCCTGAATCAATCTCATGGAGATTTGAAGAGAAGAAATGAAACCTAAACATTGACTCCACTTGGTGAAGTACCAATACAAGGCCATACCACTTAGTTATGTGCTTTTAGGTTTGCTGAAAGGGCTAAGCTGTGGAGAATCAGGCTCAGTGAATCTTTTTTATAGTTTCAGTACCCAAATACTTACCTGCTATAAGCTTTTCTCAGCACTGAAATATTCCTTGTACATGGTTTCAAGTTGCAGTGTGTGTGAGGGGGAGGAGGTCTTGGTTGGATATGAGGAACCTGTTTCAGTACAGGAGAACTTGTACATGGTGTCCTGTGTCAGTAGAAGTGTGGTTAAGTACTGAAATGGGAGATGGTGGAATATCCATCCCTATAGGTTCTTAAGTTCCTGCTTGACAAAGCCCTGGCTGGGATGATTTAGTTGGGGTTGGTCTTGCTTTGGACAGGGGCTGGACTCTGGAGGTCTCTTCTAATCCTATGAGTCTATGATTCTGTGATACTTTCTTCTACTTACTACTGGGGCTACTTTTAATACTGCAGTGATTCAGGTTAAATAACTGGAAGTCTTATTATCTTACAGTTATGGGCAAGTTTTTCTGTATCATTCTAAGTGCCCTAGCTGTCAGCATGACTGAAAAAAATGGGAACAAGCTAAGACCCTTTATATATTTTTCTTTTGTTAAATTAAAAACAAATGTTTTAAAATACTGGAAAAGTATGTGGTTAGTGGTAACAATTCAGGATAACGGCAGCTATATTCTGCCCCCTGTGGTCCATCAAGAGCAGCTGCTCTAAATTTTCAGGTTTTTACCTATCACCTCTCTTGAGGCTATGTCTATACTGCAGAGCTTTTCCTAACAGTTTCTGAAAAAGCGGATGCATTCTTTCGGCATCCCTGTATGCCTCATTGTATGAGGAAGAAGGGGTGTGTCAAAAGAGGAGGTTTTTCTGAAATTTAGCCCCGTTTAGATGGGCCAAATTTCGGAAAAGCCTCTTCCAAAAAAAAAAAGCGGAAAAAGATATGCAAATTTTCCAACTTTTCTTTGCAGTCTAGACATAGCCTTGGGCTGAGATTCATATCTCTTTCCTTCCTAGCTGGGGTGGGGGGCAGTCTTTAAGGCTGCACAGTTTCTTCCTTAAACTGTAGTATCCTCAGCAAGCCAGGCTGCCTAAAAAGACCAGTGCCTGTGTTTTTCTTTCTCTTTGAAGACTGTAACAGCTCTTTCTAAGCAAGCACCTTTATTCTTAAGGTTAGAGAATTATAGAGAAAACATAATAAAAACAACAAAAGAATCTACACATGCTTAAAACCCTACTAGAGGTCACCCCATCTCCAGTCTCAGGCTCTAGTAGGAGCGGGGTGCCCCATTGGACAGAAGGTCCTATTTGTTGGATCAGCAAAAAGGCCCTGGTTCAGTTTAAATTCAGGCTTTTTAAATCAAAAGTCCTTTATTTTCTAATGTCTGGAAATTCAGTTTGACCCAATATATGGGAACCTCCTCAGGTGGGTGATATCTTGCTGGAGGTGTTGATAATGTGAGTAATTCACCTCAATCATCCTTCCCATACACACAGGCTATGTCTACTCTGGTGTGATCTTGCGCCAGAGATATGCAAATGAGGCTAAGCGTGGAATATCGCTGAGACTCATTTGCATATTTAATGAGCTGCCATTTTTGCGAGAGTCTCTTGCGCCAGAAGGAGCGTCTACACTGCCCCTTCTTGAGCAAGAAAAACCCTCTTGCGCAATGCCGTTATGCCTGAAAATAATCAGCATAGCGGCATTGCGCAATAGGGTTTTTCTTGCGCAGGAAGGGGCAGTATAGACAACTCCTTCTGGTGCAAGAACCTCTTCTGCAAAATGGCAGCTCATTAGATATGCAAATGAGGCTGTGATATTCCACGCTTAGCCTCATTTGCATATCTCTGGCGCAAGATCATGCCAGTGTAGACATAGCCATGTTGTTTTTAGTTCTAGGAGGGGTTCTAGTAACCCTCCCCACTAGAGTCACAACAATCCCTGACCCAGAGTGATACACAAAGCACTGAGACACTTCAATAGATGAAACAATAGACAGGACTATGCAGCACTTTAAAGACTAACTTAGTCTTTTGCATAGTCCTGTCTTTTGCTTCTGCAAGACCAGACTAACACGGCTACATCTCTATTATTACAATAGGGTCGCCAAAGATAGCTGTGTGCAGTTGCACTATCTGTAATATCTCCCCCATAATGAAGTGAATGTAATTGGATGCTTGACCATTGAGCTAGGAGAATCCACAGAATTATTTCTTGATCTGTGTGCCAATCAATACCTTTTATAATGTCAAATCATAACAGTTCACATAATACAAATTCTTCTTCATAGCCCAGTTCCTTTCTCTATCTCACCTCCTTGGATATCAGAGTCTGAGGATCCCTGTGGCAGAAAACATTGGCTTCTCTGAGGAGAGAAGGGAGAATATTGAAATCCTGCTTACCCTTCCCCCAGGCACAGCTGGCCTTCCCCAAGTCAAGGTGAGAAACAGTTCATTCCTCATCCAGCTCAGGCGGCTTTGTGCTTTGCATTTTCACAGACCAAAGGGTAGTCACACTGGGGCAGAGGGAAAAGTTGACCTTCCTTTCCGGCTGTCTCAGGTGTCAATTTCTTTGTTCTCTACAGGAGAGATCTATTTGCATTCAGGCTGACATCTCCCTCTGCGCATTCAGAGTCCACTGGGGAAGTCTGATTCACCCTTTCTACTTCTCTCTGCAAAAAAGTTGTATTTGGTTTTAAAACCCCGATTTTGTTAGCCCAAAATAACACATCCTTCTGTGATGTCCCTAACATCCACAGGCAGATAGCTGAGATTCATCACACCCATGCATAGGTGCCAACTTCGTTGGTGCTCCAGAACTCAAGCACCCATCAAAAAAATAAGGGATGCTCAGCCTCCATAAGCCAGTATAGTTGTGTGGGCCCCAGGGCTTGCTGCTGATTAGTAAATGGTTGGTGGGAGGTACTTGATGGAGGGATGAGGTGGTGAGAAGTAAGCAGTGAGTAGGGGAGCTTCAGGGGAGGGGGTGGAGTTGGGACAGGAAGAGCCGGAACAAGGGTGAGATAGAGTGGGGGTGAAGCACCTATTGGGAAAAAGAAACCTGTGTGACCCATGCCTATTTGTGTATCAGTCCCTGATAAGGTGCATCTTCACGTCTGTCCTCCAGGGTTCATGGGGGTCAGTTGACCCTTTTCCCCTGTTCTAGCCTATGGTATTTGTCCTGATCAGCAAACTTCTCTTGCTTCAGCTACTATATCTGCAGCTCCATCTCTCTACCCTGCATAAGCAACATTACCACTCCACATCTCTGGACCTCTACCTATTACCTCTACCTCTGCTGCATTGTCTGTGGCACTGTTTCCTAGGTCCCCTTCATGCCCAGTAGTAGGAAAAGGAAGCTCTACTAGCCCCCTACTTAGAGGGGTTCAGAGGGGTAGCCAAGTTAGTCTGTACCTGGAAAATCTTAAAAAACAACAGATTGTCTTGCAGCATCTTAGAGACAAGAAAACATGTATCATGAGCTTTCGGGGGCAAAACCCACTTCTTAACTGGGTTGTGCCACCGAAAAACGTATGATACCATGTACATACATGTTTTGTTAGTCTCTACGGGGCTACCAGACTATTTGTTGTTTTTTAAGTTTTTATTTAGAAGGGGTGCTCCATCCTGTCTCAGACTGGGCATAGTATAGCTTACCACCTCCAACCTCTTAAGATCAGCAGAGAAATCTTAGTGCTCAGAAAAATTTAATAGCTTCTGTTTCTTAAGTGGTTCCTAATTCCTGCTCCTGTCTCTTTCTGCTATTTTGTTCCAGAAAAAAGGGTAAGACAGTTTTTTTCTCAATGCTTTTTCCTTCTAGGGTGCTTGCTTTCAATGCTGTTGGCACTTAGAGCAATTCCCCACTGTCACATATCCCTTCGTTGACAAAAATGTCAAAAAGTGTATAGGGGTTATTTATTTAAAAATAGCGTTCATTATGAAGAGAGGTAATTTTGAGTTAAAATGTCTTTCTTTCTTTCTTTCTTTCTTTCTTTCTTTCTTTCTTTCTTTCTTTCTTTCTTTCTTTCTTTCTTTCTTTCTTGACTATTTCCCCCTTTTACTTAAGATAATAAATATAAACCCTGGTGCCCATAAGATTTTTATTTTGAATTTGAGAACACAGTGGTTTGACAGCATGGTTTTTCAGTTGAAAACTAAACCTTTGGGTGGATTTCAACAATTATAACTTGTCTGCAATTTACTCTTTCAAAAAGATGCAACTAATCTACCCCAGCTGCAAAATCCAGACTCTCTATTATAGCCTGCACTAAATTCAGGAGATGGTGTGAGGATCCATCACCTTCCTGGCATCTTCATAGGACAATAAATTAAATCATAGAAGTGTAAGAGTTGGAGGGACCTCAGTAGGTCATCTAGTTCAAGCCCCTGCACACAAGGCAGGATCAATCCTGTCATCCTCTAATTCCATCTGGTCCTTTCTGTGCCACCCTCAGGTGGTATGATGATGGGCCTGATTTGCCATAAGCTAGGCTAAAAATATTGCAAGGACAGGCTTTCTTCATGATACAGTTCTGCCTGAAAACCAGAAGCAAAGAGATCTTATTAGTATGCTTCAGGACCTTTCAAAAAAGTTCTAGTGTATATTCAGTTCTTATATTTATAGAAAGCTCAGGGCTGAGGTAGCACCATGGCAGTGGGGTTCCATATTATAGTTAAATCAGTTTGCCCCCATCTCTTGCCTGCACATCTGCAACAACAGACTCAACACAATTGACTAGTGCCACAACTCCAGGGCTGCATCTAGATTGGCATGATTTTCCGGAAATGCTTTTAATGGAAAAGTTTTCTGTTAAAAGCATTTTCGGAACAGAGCATCTAGATTGGCACGGACGCTTTTCCGCAAAAGCACTTTTTGCGGAAAAGCGTCCATGCCAATCTAGACGCGCTTTTCTGCAAAAAAGCCCTGATCGCCATTTTCGCGATTGGGGCTTTTTTGTGGAAAACAAATCTCAGCTGTCTACACTGGCCCTTTTGTGCAAAAGCTTTGCACAAAAGGGACTTTTGCCTGAACGGGAACAGAATAGTATTTCCGCAAAAAGCACTGATTTCTTACAGTAGGAAGTCATTGCTTTTGCGGAAATTCACGCGGCCAGTGTAGACAGCTGGCAAGTTTTTCCGGAAAAGTGGCTGATTTTCCGGAAAAACTGGCCAGTCTAGACACAACCCACATGTTTGTCTCAGGGATAAAGACACTGTGAAGTTGGAATGTGGCATCGGTGCCAACTCAGTGGGTATTCTGGGCTCAAGGACCCACTGAAAAAAATAGTGGGTGCTCAGCAACTGTAGAGCCATATTAATCTTTTGTGAGCCCATGTGCCATCACAGTGGTCCCATTCTGACCACACTTTGCCCTTGCATAGCCTCTTCCACATGAGACCCTGCCCACCACTCTGCCTGGAGGCCCTGGGAGTCAGCACCTGTAGGAGTCACCTCCTACCCCTTTCCAGCATTGAAGAGACAGTGCTAAGGATAAGCAAACTAAGCAATTGCTTAGGACCCCAAGCTGCTCTAGGTTACTATGTATGTGTGGGAGGAAATATCTCAAGTCAATGTCTAGTTTCTGAGAACTGTGCTTTAAGAATAGACTCCATTTAGAAAGACTGAAGTAAACTCTCTGTTTGCAAGAGCCCCGTCTGAAGAAAGTGAATCACAAACTAACCACAATACAATATTTCTTCAGACTGCACTACTCACAGGCTAAGAAAAATAACTTTTAAGATGATGTCTAATACCACCATCTGCTTATTCCAGCTACAGCAGTATTTTCTGGTTGCATTTAAAGATAAGCTGCTGATTCATAGAATCATAGAATCATAGAATAATAGGACTGGAAGGGACCTCGAGAGGTCATCGAGTCCAGCCCCCCGCCCTCAAGGCAGGACCAAGCTCCACCTACACCATCCCTGACAGATGTCTATCTAACCTGTTCTTAAATATCTCCAGAGAGGGAGATTCCACCACCTCCCTTGGCAATTTATTCCAATATTTGACCACCCTGACAGTTAGGAATTTTTTCCTAATGTCCAATCTAAACCTCCCCTGCTGCACTTTAAGCCCATTACTCCTTGTCCTGTCCTCAGAAACCAAGAGGAACAAATTTTCTCCTTCCTCCTTGTGACACCCTTTCAGATATTTGAAAACCGCTATCATGTCCCCCCTTAATCTTCTTTTTTCCAAACTAAACAAGCCCAGTTCATGAAGCCTGGCTTCATAGGTCATGTTCTCTAGACCTTTAATCATTCTTGTCGCTCTTCTCTGTACCCTTTCCAATTTCTCCACATCTTTCTTGAAATGTGGCGCCCAGAACTGGACACAGTACTCCAGCTGAGGCCTAACTAGTGCAGAGTAGAGCGGCAGAATGACTTCATGAGTTTTGCTTACAACACACCTGTTGATACAACCTAGAATCATATTTGCTTTTTTTGCAAATTTGTTTTTTTGCATTCCATTTGTTCTTCCAGCTACCCTGACTGGGAACTTGTGATTTGGGTAGAATATAGATATCTTTTTTTTTTCAGTTACCCAGACACCAGATATTGCCCTGAATGTAAGGGAAAGTCCCCTTACTAGGCAGAAGCTGAGCATCACCTGCAGTGGTAGGTCTGTTTCCCACAGATATAGATTGCAGTCAGTGGAGATAATCATGGTAAAAGCAGTGAGAGTGGAAGGAGAACGGAGCCAACAGCACTGAAGTATCCTTGGTCTAGAGTACACCAGGTTTACACTACAGACCTTGGAGTACCACAGCTCTAGTAATACAACCATGCCACTGTAAGACCTTCTGAGAAGCTGCTCTTTGCCAGCAGAAGAGAGCTCTCTGCCCAGCACAATTAAACCACCTGCAGTGAGGAGCATTAGTTATTTTCGCAGGAGAGCCTCTCCTGCTAATATAGCACTGCCCACACCAGCACTTCTGACGGTGAAACTTATATCAATCAAGGGTGTATTTTTTCACAGCCTTGATCAACAAAAGTTTTACTGACAAAAGCGGTAGTGTAGACAAAGCCTAATACTACTACAGTGGCATTCATTTGAAGTTAAACATTCTCTAGTTTCTAGTGATGTGGAATTATCATATATTTTCAATGAGTTCCTTTCCACTGAATTCATGAGTCCATATGTGGCTTGAGAATGGATTACATTATCTCTCCTTATAAACATTATTTCATACACTGTGTCAGCATTTTACCACCAAACTCCTGGTTCTCCTTAATTTTCAGATTCCCTATTACAGTCACCACTGCTTAATTTAAAAGACAAGAGAATGCCTTCATACTGATAGGTGACATTCAGCATATCCAACTTCAGCTACACAGGGAGTATCAGACAGTGGTTACTCTATTACTCATAAATGGAAATAGTTCAGCTTTATATACAGGAAACAGGTGTTGCTGATTTGTGTGCATTTCATAGACAGTAGAGCCATAAAAGAGCTTACACTGGATTATGTTTATATGTATGTGTATATGGACGGTAAATTTAGGAGGCAGTAGAACAGAAGGGAGACACTATGCAGAGAGAATATTAGATGTAGACTATTCAGCTAGAAGGAGGAATGATTCCCACTGAATGGCAAATATTTTTAAATAATATCTGGCATTTTAAGGGAGAAGAGGTCATGCAGATTTATATTCACCGTACCTTACAGTTTTCCTGAAAGTTCACAAGGTCTCTTTGAATGCTAATATTTTTCTGGTCATAAAGCTTGAAAATGTTCATTTTGTTAAACAACCTTTGACAAAATGTTCATTATTTAATCATTATGCAATTTTTAAATATTGAATGTTTTAATGATTTTTGCTTCCTTTCTGAATATTTGCCCTCTGGGGATTTTCCTTAGAAACCTATCCTGAATATTAATTTTGATGTGATTTTAAATGATAAGATGTATTATTAAAATGCAATTAAATAAAGAATAGAGACGTTCCAATGTAAATCTGAAAGGCTGTCTGGATTTTTTTTCCTGTTTACACACTGCCATCTAGTGTAAATATATTAAACTACAGGTCATTTATAATTATCTTTCAATACTAGAGCAAATTGATACTGAACACATAGAAGTCTAATGATCAAAGGGCAAATACTCTTAATGTGCATGCATATTGGCATGTAATGTGCTTTCAGAGAAGACTAAACATCATGGACTAGATGGTCAGATGAGTTTCAATTGGTTTTGAAGGACTTATACTGATTGGCACCAGATAATTGGGCTCTATAAGAACTTCTGTGTTTCCTCAGATGCATGTAATGATAATTCTTAAACTGTCTATTTGCCCTAAAATAAAAAGGCCTGATTGTGACAAACCTTTATCAGAGGTAAATATTCCAGGAAAACATTTGAGATGAAATGATGAAGTGTGATCTTAGGCACTGCTATGTTTATACTCTACTTCAGTTATATTTGTACCAAATATGCCTTGTGTAGTATCATATGATATCTAATTCTATGCTGCCTATTATAGTATCATTATAATATGTATGTTAACCTTACATGTGATATTATGAATTCCCTCTATATATCTAGGACATGTTTAAACAAAGACAACCTAACCCAGGTAAAGGTGATAAATAGGTCTGTCCTAGACAAAATGTGGAGTTACTCCAATGTACATATTAGCCATAAACAAAGACAGCAAGCTAAACCAATGGAGTTCTCTTGAATCTGAAACCAGAGCAGGGAAGGGGCACCATTTAGGGGGGGCCTAGGGAGGCAGTAGTCCCCGTCCCGAGTTTGATCCCCTGGATTTCATGCTTGAGGTCTGTTCAAAGCCCATGTTCTGACTCCAGAGGCAGTTCCAGCTTTGCTTTTGGGGCAGAGAGTTTGTTATAAAAAGAGGGAGAGACAAGGTGATTAAGAATAACAAAAGCTGGTTATTCAGGTAATTTAAGGATGTTAGATCGTTATGAAAATATTGCTGGGTACTCCTCTTAAAAGATAGTTGGGATGGGGTGTGGGGAGAGAAAGTGTTCTGCTGCAGACTCATTTGGATCACTGCTGTCAGAGTTCTCATGAATGTTCTTGAAAAAGGGGTAAACAATGACTAATCCAAAGCTGCCTGCAAAGAATTACAAAGGGATCTCACAAAACTGGTGACTGGACAACACAAGGGCAGATGGAATTCAGTGTTGATAAGTGCAAAGTAATGCAAACCGGAAAATATAATCCTAATTACAGATACAAAAATGATAGGGTCTAAAATAGCTGTTACCACTTAAGAAAGATCTTGGAATCCTTGCAGATAGTTCCTTGAAAATATCTGCTCAAGCTAATCAAATATTGGAAATCATTAGGAAAAGTAATAGATAATAAGACAAAATACCATATTGCCTTTATATAAAATTATTGTATGCCCACATCTTGAATAAGGTATGCATATCTGGTCACCCAAACTTAAAGAAAAAGATATATTGGATTTGGAAAAGGTACAGAAATGATTAGGAGTAAGGAACAGTTTCCATATTAGGAAGGATTAACAAGACTGGGACTTTTCAGCTTGGAAAAGAAACGATTAAAGGGTGGGAGGATATGTTAGAGGTCTAGAAAATCATGAAATGTATGGAAATGTATGGAAAATAGAATAAGGAAATGTTATTCATTCCTTTACTAACATAACACAAGAAGATGACAATTAAATTTATAGGCAGCAGATTTAAAACAAACAAAATAGGTGACAGCAGATGGATCATGACGATTGCCTCTTCCGTTTATTCCTTCTGAAGCAATTGGCATTGGCGACTATCAGGAGACAGGATACAGGGCTAGAAGGAGCGTTGGGGATATGTTAGAAGTCTAGAAAATCATGAATGGTATAGAAAAATAGAATAAAGAAACGTTATTCATTCCTTCACTAACATAACACAAGAAGATGACCCAATTAAAGTTATAGGCAGCAGTTGTAAAACAAATTATTTTTTCATGGTCAACTTGTGGAACTCTGCCAGGAGATGGTGGAAAAGCCCAAATTATAGCAGGGTTCCAATAAGAACAAAATAAGTTTAAGGAGGATAGGTCCATCAAGGGCTATTAGTAACAAAGTAAGAATATACATTACCATTTTAAGGCTAACTAGCATCCCTTAAGTGACTTGCTACAAGATGTCAGAATACATTAGTGTTAGAGCTGAGTGGGTCTAATATTTATTTAATTTTCTTTCTTTTATATAGGAATTAGATACAGTGCTCCTGTTAACTGCTAAGTTCTCCACCAAAAAAGCAGAGTTTTTCAGTGCCTTAGTAGCCTTGGGATAGGGATTGTGTGTGTGTGTGTGTGTGTGTGTGTGTGTGTGTGTGTGTGTGTGCGCGCGCATGTGTGTGTTTGTGTGTAAGCTGGAAGGAATTGGTTCCCCCGCCCCATTTGGTGCTTGGCTTGTATTGAGCATGATCAGTACCACTGCGGAAGCTGCTGTCCTCAGTCTACTTCCCCATGCTCTCCCTCCCCTCCCCCCCCCATCATGGCATGCACAGCCCCTCCTAAAATCTGAAATGGGGCCCTTGATCCAGAGATGAAGAACTAATATGGGCTCCTTTACTGCAGGAAGATACAGGCTGAATCCCCAGGTGGCCTCCTTGATTTATAAGACAATGACAGTCCCTTTAGCAATGTAAGGAACATAGAGAGACTCCATCTTTATCCTTCATATTAGGCAGAAAAACCTCAAGTGATATGACCTGGCCAGGTCAGCTGGAAAGATGATTTTGGGAGAGAAAAAAACATTTTGAACAAAGACTATCCGGCTAGATTTTATGTGTGTGTTTTCACTTTTATTTGTTTGTTTATTGGGGACTTTACTCCTTATACTTTAACTCACTTAAAACCCTCTCTCTTTTTGATTAAATGAGCCTCTTTTACTTTTATTCAATATCAGCCTAGTACTGTTTATGACTTCATTGTTAACTCAAGCTGCCGTGATTAGTCTCTTTACAGGAGTGGGGCAGCAAAGGATCTCTGGCCCAGGCTTGTGCTTGGACGGGCAGCCAAACAGTCAATTACCCCAGGCTCCTGATCAGGGCTGCTCTAGGTTACTACATGTTATATGTGTGTGGGGGAGGAAATATTCCTGCTTAGGGCCCCTGATGGACTAGCACCGGCACTGCTGCCATGAGACCAAGAGCACAAGTTTCTAGCATTGTGAGCAAAGCTGCAAGAAACCTTAGGGCAATATCCTCCTATGGTGTAATCTAGCACAGCTCCATTCACTTCAGTGGAGGTAGAGGAGCTGGCCCATTATGGATACTCTCAAACCGCAGCTTAATGGCACTGGACTGGATTGCTGACATTTCCCACATAGATTTTATGTGAATGAGTCCAAGTCAGGACAGCTGATTTCTTTTTAAAAATTCTATTTTGTTTACAGGCAGTCCCCGACTTACGCGGATCCGACTTATGTCGGATCCGCACTTACGAACGGGGCTTTTCTCGCCCCGGAGCTCACGGGCGGCGGGTCGCCACCCGTGTCCTCCGGGGCGAGAAAAGCTTCTCCTGGTCTCCCTGGTCTGCTGGGGGGGGTGGTCCAGCAAAGCCGCTGGACCCCCCCAGCAGACCAGGGACACCAGAGCAAAGCCACCGCCTGGGCGGCTTTGCTCGTTTGCCCGGGAGCAAAGCCGCCCAGGTGTCCCCCCTGGGGCGGCTTTGCTGGACCCCCCCAGCAGACCAGGGGGACAGGAGCAAAGCCATGGAGCACGCCTGCAGCGGGACAGCCCGGGCACGCTGTGGGCATGCTCCAAGGCTTTGCTCCCCGTCTCCTTGGTCTGACCTGGACTGTCTGACCCAGCGTGCCTGGACTGTCCCACTGCCCGCATGCTCTGCGGCTTTGCTCCGCATCTCCCAGGTCAGCAGACCAGGGAGACGGAGCAAAGCCGTGGAGGACTTGGGCGGTCCCGCCACCCCCGTCTCCCTGGTCTGCTGGGGGGGGGGGTGCAGCTAGTGCCCCTCCCCCACCCAGCAGACCAGACTTTTCTTGCCTACCCCTGGGGTAGAGCAGCTGGGGGCTGCCGGGTTGGTCCCGCAGCGCCGCTCCGGACCAACCCGGCAGCACCCCAGCTGCTCTGCCCCAGGCGTCCTGATTCAGCCGCTGCTGGTCAGTTTCAGCAGTGGCTGAATCAGGACGCCTGGGGCAGAGCAGCTGGGGTGCTTCTGGGTTGCTCCAGTAGCGCCAAGGAGCCGCGCTACTGGAGCAACCCAGCAGCACCCCAGCTGCTCTGCCCCAGGCGTCTCCAAGTCAGCCGCTGCTGAAACTGACCAGCGGCTGACTACAGGAAGCCCGAGGCAGAGTTGCTCTGCCCCAGACTTCCTGGAATCAGCCGCTGATCAGTTTCAGCAGCAGCTGACTTGGGGACGCCTGGGTTTCTTAAGTTGAATCTGTATGTAAGTCAGAACTGGCGTCCAGATTCAGCCGCGGTTGAAACTGATCAGTTTCAGCAGCGGCTGACGCCAGTTCCGACTTACATACAGATTCAACTTAAGAACAAACCTACAGTCCCTATCTTGTACGTAACCCGAGGACTGCCTGTATTTGTTTGCAGACAATCCTCAGTCACTGACTCTCCCTCATTTATTTACTCATTTATTTACTGACACCACTGCCTGTGGTGCTGGCCAGTATTGAGGCAAGGGACTAGGCTTCAGAACTGCAGTTGGCCACTGTGGCACTTGTGAGACTGACGACTGCTGATACTGGGGGTGAGAATGAAGTGGTGGGCATTGACGAAAAGCAGTGTCCTGAAGAGGAGACAACAGTCCAGGGAGTGACATGGGTCCTAAGTGAGAGGGTAGAGACAGTAGAGCAGACTGATTATGGGTGAGACACTGAGCTAGAAGGCAGTGAACCTCAACAAACTGAGCTAATTCCTGATGTGACCAGCAAGAGGCACTGCGGCAGTGAGTTGACCCCGTTACAGAGAGGAAATGTGAGAAAAGTGATGGCAAATTCTTTCATTTTCAGTGGCATGTAGGAGAGTAATACAGGTTGGACCTCTATAGTCTGGACTTCCATAGTCCAGCAACATCTGTGGTCCGACATCCCTGTGGGTGCTTGTGAGTTGGAGCACTCACTGGAAAAAGCCAGGTCCCATGCTCACCAACTCCTCCCCCACCCTCCCAGAACTTCCAGAGAGTCATAAATAGCTCATCTGCAGTGCTAAAATTCATGGAGAAAGGGGAAGAGTAGGGATGGGGGATGCTGAGGAGCCCCATGGCAGGGGGCCAGGAGCACAGTCCTACTGTCAGTGCAATGCAGCCCAGGAACTGTGGGGCCCACCTCTTTCCCCAAGTATCCTCCCCCAGTTCTCGCTCACTTAATGCGGGCCCCTCTGCTGCTGTCAGAGCAGAGCCCCGCAGCTGGCAGCAGCAGAGGGACTGGTATTGATCTCCCCTGGTCCAGCAGATTCCCTGGTTCAGAACCAGCCATGTTCCAAGGGTATCAGACTAAGGAGGTACAACCTATAATAAAGAAAAATGTGGCTCACATGAAAAGGAGGGTAATGATAAAGAAAAAATCCGATGTATGTGAAAAGAAGTAGAACAATGAAGAAGAATCAACCTTGTAGAAGCAGCAGTCAGAAAAACTGCACACTACAAATCGATACATCAGATCTTGATTTAGGTTTGCTGGCCTAAACTCTGCTGATATTGATTGTACAATTTGGAATGGGCCAGGCAAAACTGAGGATGTGGCATTTCCAATAAATGAGCAGAAGTGATGTTTTTCAAAGTCACACCATGAAAGAGTACTCGAGAATGTTGAGAAAATGAATAGGCGCTGGCAAGTTTACTCAGAATGAACTGACAGAGTGTTGTAGTTTTGTTGCAAAATATTTGACTAGAATGCTAAATTGTTGCTTGTGCTTTCTGGGTACCATTACTGGCATAGCTTAGCTGATGCTCTGAAGCAACATGGAAAATCAGCTAGCGATTTTACCTTCTCCTCCAAATGGACAGAGGTTGAGACCAGGCTCAGGCTGAATAAATATATAGATGCTGAAAACCAGTACATTATTAATGTAGAAACCCAGCATCAGAGGAATATGCTTGAGTGTCTTATCTCAAAAGCTTCAGAGGGGTAGCTGAGTTAGTTTGTAACTGGAAAAACTTAAAAAACAGCAAATAGTTTTAAAGACTAACAAAACATGTAAATGGTATCATGAGCTTTCATGGGTACAATCCACTTTAGATGAATGCTCAGTTACCCTGATCTTTTCCTTTAAAAGAATAATTTGGCTTCATGGGCTCAGCAGCTTTGCTGTTCACTGAACATAATGGTAATTTCCTTGGTTTGGTAGAGCTCCTAGGGAAATACAGTGATGTCACGCACGAGCACCTACACTTCGAGTAGTTCATAAAGAAGCTATGGACCAGTACGGCAGCAAAACAATGCAGAATTAATTGCTTGACCTTATGGCAAAGAAGGTGCTTGATAACATATTGATGCAGCTTGAAAAAGCGAATACTGCACCATCATACTGGACTGCACTCCTGACATTAGTCACAGAGGAGACCTGTCATTTACATTAAGATGGGTTGACAGCAAGAATGGCTGTCTTCAAATAAAGGATCTCTTTACCTGTTTCCAATCGGTGGACCAGTGGTTCCCAACTGCCAGTTGTGGACTGGTGGTGGGCTGCTGGGTCATGGCACATTGCCCAGCCATGCCCCCAACTTTTGATTAGCCCCACCTGCTGGGATTCCCTAGAAGGGAATTCCCTTCTGCCCACTTCAGCGTGCAGCAGCAAGGTGAGTGGGGCGGTGGGCAGGGCTGGAGCTGGAGCCGCAGTGAAGTTGTCCCTATTGGGGCAACCTCGCCATGGCCCTGGTTCCAGCTCTGACAGCTGCTACACGGTCCAGCTGGCAGAGCTGTATGGAGAGTGGCTGCGGTGCTGTGTGTGTGGGGGGGGGTGAGGCAATGGCCGTGTGGTGAGTGGTCAGGTCATGCGCTGCGGCCGTGGGGAGGAGGGCTGGGTGCTGCTCTGGCTGGGGGGTGGACCATGGCTGTGTGGCGGGTGGGTGGGGCCTGCTCAGGAGAGGGAGTGGGGGTGGAGCCTGCTGCTGAATGGGGAGGCTGGGACCTGCTGTGGCTGTGTGGCGGGGAAGGCTGAGGCCTCCTGGGGTTAGGGGGTGGGGAGGGGGCTGGGACCTGCTGCGAGGAGAAGGGGGACGGAATCTGCTGCATGGCATGGGGTCGGGATCTGCTCCATCCGGTGGGCAGCTGCTCTGACTGACGGGGCTGAATGAAATAATATGGGAGGCCGCAGGAGTAAGGGCTGGATTGTATTAGGGGGTGGGGTACATATTTTGGCAAACAGGAAATATTTCATTTACATATTTGTTATTTGCATAATGAACATGCAAACATTCAAATGTTGCCAGTCCACCACAAGTTTGCGAATGGGTTTGCCGGTCCCTGGTATAAAAAAGGTTGGGAACCACTGCTGCAGATGACTCTACTAGAAAAGCCTAACAGAATGCTTATGAATGTTCTGAATGATAATAAAATAGAACTTCAGGAATGATGTGGCCAAGGCTATGACAAATTTGACAATGGTGTGTACCTGAAGAGAAGAAATAGTGGCATCCAGGCAAGATCTTTGTGCTGAATCCTTTTTTCATGCCTTGTGATTCCCATTCCCACAACCTGGTTGTGTCAGATGCAGTGTCATCTTCTTTACATTAGGTATCTCTCTTTGGAGTACTGCAAAGGAAATATGTCCTGTTTTCAGCATCAGATAGCAGGAGGAAGATCCTCGTGGATAATGTTAGAAATTTTACCATGAAGCTGCCAAGTGACACTCGTTAGGAGAGCTGCATCAACAGTTTAAGGCCAATAAGGTACCAAGTAACTGAGGGTTACAATGCCCTGATGTAACTGGCGTAGTCAAGTAAATCAAGGCCAGAATCTGACATGGGGTGCAAAGGCTGGCAAGTCAGATCACTGACTTCAGATTACTGGCCTCAGTTGTGGTTTAGCATGATATCCTTTTCCATTGTAAGCAAGGCAATACAAACTCAGTTGATGGACACTGTGATCACTTCTACTTTGAGAAACTTCCTTGATTTCATTGTGGGCTACAGAAACAATGGATTTGAAGATGTCATCAGTGCTGCCAAAGAAATGGCAAAACGTAGTAGCTGAGCCTGTCTTTAAGGAAATTTGTCTTCATTGGAAAAAGAGATGAGAATGCGAAGCTTGGCAGAAAAATTGAAAGGGAGTTTTTTTGCTTGCTCATTGACACTGCTCAAGTATCCACCAAAGAAAGGTTTGGGTAAATGAAGCACCACAAAAAGACCTGGGAGATTTTATATGATCTTAGGAAGCTGCCAGCAGACAGGAAGACACTTTTGAATAAATTATGGACCTTCACCAGATGCTGACACCAGATGGGGAATGTTCATACGTCAATAATAAAGACCTCTATGTCAAACTGGACAACATCTCCAATTCATTCATGGCGCAGAGCTGAAGGACACTTTCCCTCATATATGGATGGCTCTGAGGGTACTGCTCATGCTGCCAGTCACAGTCACAAGTGTGGGGCTCAGCTTTTTTGAAGCTCAGGCTCATTAAAACATATCTTCAATCAGCAATGGCTGAGGAGAAGCTGACATCTCTTGCTCTTTCATTGCCTGAAAATGACGTTGACCAGACTTTTGATCTCTATGATGCTGGGCTTCAGTTCACAAGGATAAAAATGAGAAAAGCGACCTTATGAGCTAAAGGACTAGGGTTAACATTCTAAGGTTGCCACCTACTGTGGCACTATTTAATACTGGTTTACCCCATGTTGGCATGCAGTTCAAATTCTTCATGTTAGTATATTTCAGTTATTCTTACAATTAAAAATTTTCTATGAGCTTGAAGGAAATGACATTTTCTTTATTTGCTTTTATATGGCACAAAGACATTCAGCTTTAGAGCTCCTAGCATGCAAATGTATTGTCTTATATGACAGGGTCAAATCATGCAAGCAAATCTTGCATCAAAATTGTGAAATGGGCTACAAGTGAAATAAAAAGATGTAATTCAAAATTGAGCAAATGGAGCACTGAAGATGCGCCTCACCAGGGGTTCCATTTGATTAAGACTACTGCTCACGCCTAAGGCCAAGAAGGTGCAATTTCTGGATCATTCTGACCCACGCAGCAAAGTCTGACCCATGCCTGCTCTGTCAAGCCTGGAGTCACACTGAGTCTCCAATACAAAATCAAGAACTATGGATTCTTCTCACTTTCTCCCTTCCCTTATTTACACTACTAAATACTGCAATGCAAGAATGCGGGCTACATTTGCATCAGTTGTGATTATGGACCTAAACATGTTGGTGAAAGTTCAAAAGCTATTACAGTTATCCATAATTTTTGCCTGCCTGGAAATTACCTATAAAAATAGGTTGCTTTCAATCAATGAATATTATGAACAAGTGCAAGAAGATCAGACAAAGAGGCTGGATTAGTCCAAACCAAAAAGACCTATTGATATGACTCAAGGACTTTTGAAATCATGCTTGGTTAAAAATAGAAGATGTGGAACCAGCAGCTAAAATCTCTGTCTTCTCTCATTCCACTGTGCATCCAGGCTCCTCTTATCGTCCCGGACTCCAAGATGGGAGCAGACCAGACCAAAGACTTTCTTTCAGGAGGAACTTAAAAAACAACAAATGGTCTGGTAGTACTTTATAGACTAACAAAACATAGATGGTATCATGAGCTTTCGTGGGCACAGCCCACTTCTTTAGATGACTGGAGTTTTGAGTTTAGGATGTGCAGACCCAAAATAAATAGGGGAGAAGTGGGAGGGGGGAGAGGAAAAAAAAGGAGGGAGGAGGCGGGAAAGGTCAGGAGGAAGGTCAGCTGGCCTGGCTTTTGTTTAACGAACATCGTATTAATCTACAAGTGATGAAAATCACCATGACATCTAGTCCTCCTAATTGCCAGCTGCAGAAATGTGGTCAGATCTTTTTTTGCCTTCCTTCCCTGCTTTGTTATTTTCTCTCTCTGTCTCAGTTCAATCAAATGACACCCACCAAAGCCTGCCCAGTGTAAGGGGAAAGGACCCAAGCAGATTATGTTCTTGACCACAATGTGAACTAGGATCCAAGCAACATGTGATGTGGTTGACCCATTTATGGCTGACCAGCCTTCCAGGATCTAAAAACATCAACAGAAGCCCTATTTCCCCAACCTGTTCTATCCTGTCTCTTCTCTACCTTTTGTCTGTTTGTTAGATAAAGGAGAGGTAAATACCTGTAACATATCAAGGATAAATGTAAAATTAACTCTTTCCTTTTGATCAAAGAAAAGCTGTTCTAAAATTAAGAGATGGATGTTTTGCTTCTGAAAGGAGGGAGACTTTAGAAGGCTTGAGTTTGTTTTTACACAATCACTCAATTTCTGTTGCAATATAAATACTTGTTTTAATTTCTTGTTCATTCTTGTGTTTGATCAATAAACTTCCAATTTTAGAAAGAGTGCTCTTTTTGTGCTTGCCAAGAAATCAAGTAAAGCAAAGTCTCTGCAGAGGAAAACAAAGATCTTTGGATCTCTTTGTATCACTGCTCTTATGTGGGAGAGTGAAATAGTTTATAACATGTTGAACTCTTTTGACCCTTCAGATTAATACAATACACCTCCTTGCACAAGCCAGTAATTTTGGGTTTGCAGAATTTGCTTTTGTAATTAGTATCAACAGCACAAGAAATCAGCTAGTTAATTAAAAGGAGTGGAAATCCAATATATACAATTATGGTAAAGCTGGTTGAATAGTTACAAAATATAAATATTACAAAAGAGTGCCAAATTCAGTACATAGTCACATTTGTTATTTAAAAAGTTTTGGACAATTGGCAGCTTTTTGCTAAGTCTGTGGTACTCTTTATTTAATACTTCAAAGGAAATATCTTTAAGTGTGTCCTCACCTCATTTCTGCTTTCCGAACAGTCTCAAGAATATGTTTACTGGCAGAACTATTTGCAGAAATAGCATAGTTTAAACAAATATTGGTGAATATTTGTGGATTTTTTTTTACTTAAACACAAGAATTTGCACTAAAGACCTGATTTTCCTCTTATTCTTAGCCAATGTAAATAAACATTTAATTGCTGTGCCCAAACAAAACTAACACATACCCAGTTTGAAAAATGCAATTTTTGACAAAACTCTAGTGATCACAGACTGCATTGTGCATCAGAGACCACTAGGTGGTAGTGTTGTGCTCCCTTTCAGACCCAGCCAGAGTGCCAGTCTCTTATCCTTCACAGCCAGCACATTCTTGAAGCAACCCTCCAGCTAGCCCCAAGAACCAGCACTGGCACTTGCTTTAGGGCCCAGTATAGCTTTGTGACTAGAGACCCTCCCAGCCTCCTACTATTCTGGGAGTGACAGAGGGGGTAGCAAAGATATCTACTATACTGTATATTTATTCCTGAACCAGAAATGAATATAGGTCGGTATTGTGGCATTTACCATTAATCCATCCTTACTGTAGCTATCCTAATCTAAATAATTTTATGTCACCCCCCCGCAACACATTTTGCAACTGCACCTCCATAATGTGTTTCCCTTTGAAGAGATGTTTATTTTATCCCACATTAACCTGCATCCACATTGATGATGGATTATAGAAGCCTGCTTTGGTAGCTTGAAATTTGTCTCTTTCCAGGTATTATTTACTTACCCCCAGCTGTGTCCCGTCGTTAATGTTAGGTAAGGTAAGTATACTTAGCAGGCTGTTTGACATAGTCACAGAGTGCTCTTGTAGGAAGGCTTGTCTGCAGAGGTGTTTGAATACCCATCCTAACCCAGATGTGTCCAGTCCTTAATGATGGGTAAGTGTGTATATCTATATTGTGATGAACATGGGTGTGTGTGAGTGTGTACCTGTTCCACTGCTGAAATGTGGCTAATTTTATGAAACTGTATAATGAAATGACTGGGTCATGGAAAAATTATATAGTTGTGGCTCCCCCATGAGTTAGCAAGGTTTGGTCTTTGTTTCTGCCAGGCCTGAGAGTAGGGTGAGTGATCTGCACTCAGTCCTCTATTCAATGTAAAATATCTTGGGAGAACATAGGTGAGTGGTGGATACCCCTGATTTTGCCAACTTGTGGTACCTTCTCTACACACACACATTATTTGAAAGCTTGCCATGTCTACTTTAAGATGAGGTCTGACGTAAAGCTGTCAAGCAGTGTCATTGCCACAGAAATGGGAATAAACAAGGACACCAACAATACGTTAACATGGAGACTTTGAAATATTTGCACTGATTTCTGTTAGCTTAATGACTCTATCCACGGTGCCCATATGTCCTGTCCTGATCAGGACAGTCCCTTTTTAGGCCCAGGCCCAATCATCCTGACTTTCTTGACAAAACTAGGAACTTATCCCATTTGCTCTTGCCAACTGACCAAATGGGACAAGTGCCTAGTTGTGTCAAAAAAGTGTGTGGGGAGGGGGGGAAACCCTAGTGGGGAGTGAAGGAATGTGAGGAGGTGTGGAGGGGGAGTAGCAATGCATGGGTGGGAAGGAGACCACAAGGAGTAGGAGGGGACTCAAGCAGGCAGCAATGGGGTGCTGAGGATCAGCCTTATGTATGGGGGGAGGTGGGGAGGATGTGACAGCAGTGGGTTTCTGTGTCTTGGGCTTATCCTGGGTGCCCATGGGGAGGGGGACCTCAAGCTGGATCTATGTGGGTTGGAGGCAGGGAAGGCTCGGGCATCCCTGTATGTGTTTGTGTGTGTGTTTGTGGGGGGAGTGGGGGGGGTGGCAGGGATGGGTAGGGCCAGCCTCTGAGGTCTGCTGGAGGGAGGAAGGTCATGGGCAGGTGGTGGGGTTCCTAAGAGCACCAACCCTTGAGTGGGGGGGGGGAGGGGAATCATATACAGGTGGTGGGGAGAGGGGCTCAGGCTGGCCCTGGGCACCAGTGGGAAGCAGGACCTGGAGGCAAGGAGAACTCAAGTGGTCTCAGGTATGTGGGGGTGTCAGAGGGACTGGGACCGGCCCTTAGCCTGGCCCTGTGCTGGTGGGAGGCAAGAAAGGCTTGTAGGGGAGAGGAGGGGTGAGGGAGGAGCATCAGGCCAGCCTAAGGTATCCCATTTTCTCTTTAGGAAAGTATGGTTACCCTAAAGCTGTGTATTATTTCAAGATATGAAATTGGATTTCTTTGTGACTTGAAAGCATGACAACAGCAATCTCAGGGTAAAACACAATCTAATAATAAATAGTGCTGGTGCCATATCAAATCAAAATCATACCCATCACCTTCTTCATCATTAAGATCTCTGTCAAGGGTGCATAGGTTACAACAGTATTCCTTGCCTTAGCAACAGTTCTCTGCAGTAAAGACTGTTCTGACTACAGACACACATTTGATAGTACAGTACAATCACTCCAGACTGGTACAGGCACAAATAAGCTCTTGTCAAAGTTCAGATGCCCTTGGTACCTCGAAGAATACAGCAATTAGTTCACCATCCACACTTTTCCACCCTTGTTGCAAGGCTGATCTACTCTCTGATTTACCTGTGGGCAAATCCATCCAAATCTTTGCTTTTCATGAGCTTCAAAATGTCCTTAAATAAGAGTTTAGCCACAATTTGTCCTTTTTGGTGGGTTGGCTAGCTTGAGGCACAAGCAATTCATAGCTCTGTGACCCTCCCCTTTTTTATTTTTCTTACTCTGGTCATTCAGAGCTGCTACCACCTTCCTTGAAGTAGTAATTGTGGCTTGTCTATCATTCTTTCCCCAGATCTCTGAAGCAGTAAACTCCCATTGTTTTGATAACATTACTCCCATATATGGGTTTCCACAACACTATCTAGGGATGATACAGAGTCACATTCTGTTCATGTGCGTACTGCAGGAAGTTGGTTGTAGAACTCAGAAATCAGTGCATCACAAATGAGTGCACAAGAATGATGATTGTCTGTTTTGCTGGCGATGATGCCTGTTTCAATCTACATGTTATTGATTCATCTTTGGAAAGCAGTGAATAGCAAGCACAAGAATCAGGTCACCTAATTACCATGGTTCTTTGATGCCCGGAAACCCAGAAGCCATACTGGCCCATACAGCATTCATAAGCATCTTTATATCTGGTTCCTCCTGAATCCTATATTAGTCTTGTGCTTCTTTAATACCTCTACTTGTGATGGAGTTTGCTACTTCACTACTGGAAAAGTCTCCAACATGAAGGAGTTTGGTGTGCTCTTACATCCTCAGGTGCATATTGAACCACATATTTACAGAAGAATTTAACAAGTGATTACTTTTTGGATCTAACATTTAGGAACTTTTTCTGTGGAGACACAGGGTGACACTAATCGATCGGTGTTTCTTGCACCCAAACTTAGATTCTGTCTAGTTCTGTCTTTATGCAGGTGTCACAGAGTTACTATTGTCATAGTTGTCAAAGACTTTGATTACAAAACAATCTTTGTTAAATCCTTTTAGAACATATGTACTCAGCAGTCAATTTATGGAACATGTGGAATTTGTCTCCAGCCATCATTTGTTTGACAGATCTGGTATCTCTGATGTGCACTGCTTTCTTTGTACCATGCTCTTAGCTCATGGATCCTCTCAGCTTATGTTTCCATATAATGCCCTAAGTCAGCTTTGTCTGGTCTTCTCATAATAGGGTACGTCTAGACTACAGGCTTTTGTTGACAGGCGCCGGTATAGTTTTGTCGACAAAAGTCCAGTTTTGTCGACAAAACCCTGTAGTCTAGACATACCCATAGTTCCATCAGCATGAAAGCGGGACACAGGCACAAAAGCTGTTGGCTGTCTAGAGCATAATTGTCACTGAAAGATCACCTCTGCCTCTTGCTAAGGACAGGGGTCTGAGGAAAACCATTTCTGGACTGATTGCTGCTGTGATTATCCCTCACTTGCCAGACTTGGTCATCTTGGCCATGGCAGTAAATGTTCTGATGCCTGATTTCTTGATAGGGCTGAAGAAGTTGTATGTCCCATCTGAATCAAGTGCACCACTCCCAGATCTCTCCACTTGTTCTTCACCAATTTCAGCTATTTTCAGTGGAGAATCTTGGGCACTGGATATGGCATTTGTCCATAGATATGTTGACAGGCATCTCTGGATGTGAGTCAGTGCAAAATAGATTTCTCACATTGTTTATGACATGTACGTAAGAGCTATAACATGCTCTGCAGCCCATTTCAGTGGAGATGTAAGGATTTGTTTGCATATTAACAATGTGAAGCTGTGTATTGTCATCACTAATACTGACTTGTGTGTGTCACTGAGTTAAAAAGCTAGTTTATCTAATATTTGAAATGCTAGCCCTGCATGTAAAGGCAATGGCAAAGTAAAATGTGCTAGCAGGTAGACTAGATGCTCCACTGTATGCACTAAAATGTACAAATGGAGAAGCATTACATTAAGAATTCACATACATTTTATATCTAACCATTATACAGTACAAACTATAGGCATTCAATTTGCTGCTTCCATGGGAGACTGACTCAGTCAGCACATTTCAGCTGAAAATATAGGACATTCTTGTCACTTTTGAGATACTTTTACCTTAAGAATAGGTGATGTGAACACATTTCATGTTAGTATAAGTCTTTCTCCCCCACACCACCTTAAATCAGTTTTCTAGCAGGAGGCACTCCACCCTAGTCTCTGACCCCTTTGGCCAAGTGCCCATACTTAGACACTCCCTCTGCCAAGTGAGAAATAAAAGAACTCCTCAAAACCCCCCAACCTGCACTGAAGTGGCCCCCAACTGATACACCTCACTCCTCTGGTGCTCCAGCCCTACAGGGTGAGGGAAAGGGACAGGGGGGACTGAGGTTCAGGGCTTCCCATAGGCCAGATTTACTTTTCTGGGGTTCTGGAGTTAGTAGATTTTGTGGGCCCCCTTAGGCTTTAGGATGGGGACAAAAATGAGGGGTTCAGTGTGCAGACAGGGCTGCCAGCAAGCAGGATAGGAATGAGGGTGCAAGATCTGGGTGGGAGGTGAGGTGCAGGATGCGAGGTCTGGGTGGGAGATAGGGTGCAGAAGCAGGCTGGGAGTAGGGTGTCTGGTTGGGGTGGAAGGAGGGGAGAGGGAACAAGAGCAAGGAAGCATGCAGTGTGAGGCCAGGAGGGAAGGGGCAGGAACAATGATAGATGCAGGAGCAGGATGAGAGTAGGTGTCTGGCCGGGGGGAAATGTGTGTGGTCAGGAGGGAGAGTTCAGGAGCAAGGGAGGATGTAGGAGCAAGCTGAGGATATGGCGTCTTAATGGGGGGAGGGAGGTGAGTGAGGGGGATTGGAGTGAGGGGGTCTGGGCATGAGGTGGGGACACTTACCCAGCTTCATGCAGGCCAGATAGTGCGGAGCCAGAAAAGCTCTTGGCGCTGGCACAGTGCCACCTTCTCACCCAGCCACCAGGTCTCCAGGGCTTTGGCTTCCTTCTCCCTCCTGTGCTGCTGCTCTATTTTCTTCTTGTGCAGGCGGAAGGTCGAGGCTTTCTTCACCCCCTCCCATGCCCTCTCAGTGGGAAGCCGGAGCTGATGCTGCAGTCTTGTGGCTGCATGGCAGTTGCAAGGCTGCAGCAGCAGCACAGGCTCCCCTCTGTGTGGGGGAGGGAGAGGGGCTGAGCTTGATCTGTGGAGCACCTGGGAGGCGGCCATGAACCACTAGTGGTCCATGGACTGCACTTTGAGAACAACTGCCCTAGATTGTTCTGTGATAGCTTGTATGCAGCAGTGTTGTGGTCCTGTTGATATCAGTGTATTAGAGAGACAAGGTGGGTGAGATCCATTAAAAAATATTACGTCACCCCCCTTGTCTCTGTGATAATTTCTCATATATAACCTTTCAGACAAATCCAAGTCTCCACTACAAAATGGATGCTGTAATCCAAAATGGAAGTTACACTATGTCATGAGGATCATAATACAAGGTGGAGCCCCTGGAACAAAATAATATTTACAAAACGAATGGATGTTTATTATCTGATGCAGCCATATCTGTCTGTCACTTAGCATTTATGTCCTCTTTTGGCCTTTTACTGAAAACTATGCTTTGATGTCTGTGCTAGAGTGTGATGCTCACTTGCTTTCTCCTGAAGGGACTGTGAAGTGAAGACTGCAGAGCGTATGGTAGCCTGGGTAGCGGTGACTACTTCAGGTTTGGATGGCTCAGGCAAGATAGCCCAAACTGCTGGGACAACCCATTCCAAAACTGTTATTACCTGGGAATATGGAAATGATCTGGAAGAGCGGAGTAGGGGAAAGTATTCCCAATGAGATGACTCCTTTGTAGAAGAAAGATTCCTAGAAGAGAATTGACTGTCAAGGAAGCCCATGATGTCCCCTGCCCGTCTCCTGGTTGGACTTCTCCTCAGAGTCAAGAGCCAGGACCTGGCAGGGAGGATACACAGAATCATAAAGATGTAGGCCTGGAAGGGATCTTGATAGATCATCTCATCCAGCCCTCTGCACTAAGACAGGGTGGTCAGATTACCCTATGCGCTGCCCTGAACTAAAACATTCTTGACAGGTGTTTGTCTAACCTGTTCTTAAAAAATACATGTTTTGGTACTTGTCTGTATGAGATTCTGTTTCTTCACCTGTTTGTTGTTGCTGCAAGCAGAAGAGGTGCTCATGCAGGCCAACTGACTGAGAAGAGGAAACAGGCAACTGCACAAGGAACTGGTTTTTCAAAGGGGCCCAGAGCTCCCAGCCTCTACTGCCACTACTTTGGCAGCAGCAGCAGCAGCCAGTGCTCTGAGCCCCTTTGAACTGCTGTAGGAGCATCATTCTGCTGTTCCACACGGCTTTGAGAGCCCGGTGCCGCAGTACAGGAGGCGCTAAAAGCTGACTGCTGTAGGCACTGCCCTTTCTACCCTTGGCCCCGCTCTGCACAGGGCAGGGAGCCAAGCTGCCTTCTCATTGTGCCCCAAGACCTGTAGTGTCTGTTAGCACGACTGTGCTCACTTTTAGAGCCCTTTCACTTTAAAAGACAGGGAGATAATGGCAAAAGGCTCTGTAGACTGGCATCTGCTTTCTCTAGTCTGAACATCTAAATCACTACAAAACTAGATCCTTCATCCAGGTTTTTATGGGTCAGAGACATGCTGATCAAGGTGTTGAAGGCTTGTATTTGTGCATGGGATGGTTTGTTTATTTCTTGCTTGTTTGGAGGAGACTGTGGGGTTTTTTTAATGTTAGGAGCATTATACTTTTACACTGTACTGTATAGCACTTAAAGCAGTGTTTCTTAACCTTTTTATGTTGGCAGTCCCTTTTGGACTTAAAAAAATTGCAATCACCCCCACTAAGACTTGAAAAAATCACTACCCCATACCTTAAATATAATTTAGTAACTCATGATTAATACTGGCTCACCAGTGTTAATGAACGAATATTTTAAACCTATGCGAATAAGTGAAGGTAAGAAAAAAAACATTTGTGCCAGACTGGTTTATTTTTATCTGGAGACAAACTATAATTTCACTTTTTACAAATTATGAGTTTTCCTAAACCTTTCAATGCTTGTTTTGTACCAGCTAATTTTTTGGGGGTGAATTGAAGAAACACTCAACAACAGGGCATTCTCTACAGATAATTTATTTAATTGCTTTGTTTTTATTGCACCCATCAATGAGAATCCCAATTCACATGTGTGGCATTGCGATAATACTAAAACCTTCCAAGTTTCAAGTTACAAGTTCAAGGTACTCATGTTTCTGCATCATCCAAAATGTGCACATCATCTGAAGGAAATGAACACTGAAGTGTTTTATCAGATGAAAGCTCGGTCAGTTTATCTTGCAGGCTTCCTGTAAGTTCCGTAGACTTGACTACTCTTTTGCTGAACAGAGTAATTAGCTATCTGTTGCCAAGTTTTTTGTTGTCAGGCGGAGAGTAGTCCAGGGCTGCTTTTTAAGCTTAAGTATATGTTCAATCATAATGCTTTTTAATTGTTTAATGCCCACACTCATGTCATTGACAATTTCATGAACTCACAACTCAGAGGAAATGATTGAAGTTAATACTCTGAAGCCAAGCAGACCAGGCTTCAAGTTTCTTTCCAAAGGCTCTCACTTTGTCACCTACCAAAATTATGCTTTTGAGTCATCCTTAAAAACCCATATTCAGCTCATTCAGAAACTTGAAGATGTCATTGAATGATTTAACAAAAAGGGTGCTTTGATCCTATAGGAACATAAGTACGTCATCTTGTAATTCAAAAAATTTAACACGTTTCCCTGTATGAACCACCCTGCATTAGAGTGCAGTTTTCCGAAGTGCTCCTCTTTCATCTCATAAAACTGCAAACAGCTTTATGAAATCCACTACAGGCAGTCCCCGGGTTATGTACAAGATAGGGACTATAGGTTTGTTCTTAAGTTGAATTTGTACATAACTCGGAACTGGCTCCAGATTCAGCCGCTGCTGCTGAAACTGACCAGGGGCTGACTACAGGAAGCCCGAGGCAGAGTTGCTCTGCCCCCAGCTTCCTGGAATCAGCCACTGATCAGTTTCAACAGCGGCTGAATCTGGAGCCTGGGACAGAACAGCTGGGGCGCTGCCGGGTAGGTCCCCCCAGGACCAACCCGGCAGCACCCCAGCTGCTCTACCCCAGGCATCCACAACAAAAGCCTGGTCTGCTGGGGGGGGGCACTAGCTGCGCCCCCCTCCCCCCAGCAGACCAGGGAGACCCGGAGCGAAGCCGCGGAGGCCCTCCCCAGCAGACCCGGGACACCCAGAGCAGCTTTTCTTGCCCCGGAGGACGCGGTGGCGGGACCACTGTGCGTCTGGGTGGTCCCACTGCCCGCGAGTTCCGGGGCGAGAAAAGCCCCATTCTTAAGTGCGGATCCGACATAAGTTGGATCCGCGTAACTCAGGGACTGCCTGTACTTTTACAGACTCATCAAGCACCTGACTCAGCTCAAAAGGCATTCCTTTTGCAGCGAGTGCTTGCCTAAATAAGAAGAAATGAGTCCAAGCTGTATGTGGCATAATGGTTTTTAATCTTGCAATAAACCCTCTGTTCTTTCCAGTCATTGCTTTGGCGCCATCACTGCACATAGTAATACCTTTTTGCCAATCAATTTCAAAATATTCAGTAGACATAGACATTCACCAGTTGCGTGGCTAGGCAGAGCTTTACAAAAGGCTGTGTTTTCCTCAACATAAGCATCTGAATGATACTGAATGAAAACTAAGAACTGTGCCGAGCCTGAAATATCATTTTAATTTTTCTTTCAACGGCTTATGAATGTCATGAACCATTTCATTAATACACTTTGAAAGAGTATCATTTGATAAAGGAATAGCTTTAAGTTTCTTTGGCTCCCCCTGGCCAGTCATGCTTGTAACCATGTCTAATCCCATGTGAAGTCTCACAGATTGTATGTGCCTTTCATGTTTGGGCAATAAAAAGTGACATGAGATATGATGCTTCAAGAGCGTTCCTACTGACATTACTTGTATTCCACATCAGTGTTTGCCAGCTATTCAAGCTGTTTCATTTTCTCTTAAAGCACTCAAGAGGCTTGTTCTTTAATTGTGGGTGTTTGCTTTCCAAATTAATTTTGCAAGTCTCATGCACTTACCAGTTCACCACCCACAGCACAATGAAGTTTATTTTCGATTGCTGTAAAACTACCCATCAAAGTGATGTAATTGTATTTCTTCTCCCCTTCTCCTTCTTCACCCCTTCATTCGGTGAAATACTTGGTTGAACTTTCTTTAAAAATGTATCCATGGCCCAAGAAGACCTTGTAAAAAAGTGTGCATCCAGTCCTACTTGCTAACAGTGCAGAACAACCTCGCTGTCTGGACAGGAAGCAGCAGTGAATGTGTGAGATTCTGGGAAGTCACGTGCTTACCTGAAGCAGGAGCAGCCTTAGACTCACTGGGGCCCCACCGAAGGCGCATGCAACAGTCTTTGGAGGTGGACTCAACCAGTGCTGGGTCCCAAGGCATTTTGACGTGGGTGGCACACTGAGGTGAGCTGGGGGTAGAGATGCAATAATAAATACGCAAATATTCAAATAAAATGTTACTGGTCTGCCAAAAGCCCTGGCCTCCAGAGTCGCCCAGTGCCAGCCCTAAACCATAGAGCCCCCCCAACCCTCTGCTACCCCCTTGCGCCAGAAACTGACTCCGGAACCCCTGCATCTAACCCCCCTGTGCCAGCCTCCCACCCTCAGAGTGCCCCAGTGCCAGACCCCCCTCCCTTAGAGCCCCCTACACCAGACCCCCCAGTGTCAGCCTCCTGTTTCCAGAACCAGACTGCACTCAACCCTCCAGAGCCTCCCACCTGTGCCAGTTCCCAATATTACCCCATCCCCAGGGCCAGCCCTGTCCCCATAGCTTCCCCAGTACTAGCCTTGCCCCAAAGCCCCCCAGTGCCAGCCCCACCTCTTAGAGCCCTTCACCCCCAGAGCCCTCCCCCCATACCTGGAGCCCCCTCCCCCCGTGCATGCCCCACTCCCCTCACTTAGCCCTGCTGTGTCTCCCAGCTGCCCGTTGGGCGCTGTTGCCCAGGTCGCGGCTGCTGTAAGGCTGCCGAGCTGGGCCCTGCATGGCCCGCCTGCTGTGAGACCCCGCCCCTGCCCTGCCAGGCCTGGCGAGAGCACAGCCCCTGAGACGCGCGCGGGATTGGCGCTGTCTGCGGCACAAGCGACAGGGCTGGGCGCACATTTTTGGCGGCTTACGAGTCCCCCCCCCCCAGGCTGTTCACAGGGTCTAGAGGTGCAGGGTCCCTCAGCCCCTGCATGTCTCAGGCTCCTGGCCCCCCCGAAAAGCCGGGTAGTACCAGCCCCCCTGACACGTGTTGGGTTGAGTCAGGGAGCCCGGCTCCCCCCTCACAACTCTGCCCAGCGCTGCAGGTTGCGATGCCCTGGGACGCTGGGAATCGGCCACATCCATGGTGCAGGTCGGAGCTGCACGGACCCTGCGAGGGAAGCTGGACCCTGCCACAGGAGGGGTGGAAATCACAGACACCCAGTGCAGCTCCTCGCGGCCTCTAACCTGATCCTCGGGATGCTCATGGCCACGTAGCTCTGCTTCCTGGTCCTGAACACTCCACGCACAACGGGAAGGACACGGAGCAGCCGACCGCCCCCAACTCCACTGGCCGGGCTGCTTGGCTGCCACCGGAGCAGGAACTGCGGCTGTGGTGAAGCTCCGAAATAACGCTCCGAATATCTCTTGGAGTGACTGCACAGTCTGTGCCTGATTCTTCTGCCCCCGTGCTTAAGACTGGGTCTGGGAACTGATCAACTCCCCCCCTTTCAGTTAACCTGAACAGCACAGAGCAGAGGTGTTTGTGCATCGTGTGAGTGTGATTAAAAAGAGTCTGATATTTCTGTTACTGGTTATTTCTAAGCACATAGGTGAGAAATCATTGTCAGATTTCTAGAAAAAGAAAGTGTTTTAACTGAAGCATCTTGCAGAGACCTTTGGAAGCCAATAGGAGGTGCACTGTGCAGTCTCTAAGACCCCAATTCTGCAAACCCTTATGCACATAAGGAACTTTACTGCAGTCAATAGTCCCAGCAGCAGTGTTCCCTCTAATCTTTTCCATCCTCGTGCAGAATAAATTCTTTTATGTGTACTGAGGCATCTGCTAATCAGCTGGGTGGCATTTGACTCTCTCCTGAGTGGCTGCACAAGGGCGCAGCTTACAAGGAACACTGCCCAGCAGATTGTAAATGAAGTTAAGCATATGAATAAGAATGTGCAGGACTAGGGCCTACTTCTGTAGGAATTAAAAAAAAACTAATCAAAAGAGACTGAATTTTATATTTTGCCTGGGTGTAAATCCCTTTTGTGGTCGTTAGTTCTCTGATTAAAGGTAGCAGGTTTAAAACAAATGGAAGAATTTCTTCATGCAACACCCAGTCAACCTGTGGAATTCCTTGCCAGGGGATGTTGTGAAGAGCAGGACTTTAACAGTTCAAGAAAGAACTAGATAAATTCACAGAGGATAGGCCCATCAATTTTCATTAGCCAGGATGAGTAGAAATGGTGTCCCTAGTCGCTTTGTTAGAAACTGGGAATGAGCTGGGAATGAGCGACAGGGAATGAATCACTTGATGGTTAACTGGTCTGTTCATTCCCTCTGGGGCATCTGGCATTGGCTACTGTTGGAAAACAGGATACTGGGCTAGCTGGACCTTTTGTCTGACCCAGTATGGCTGTTCTTACGTTCTCCTGACTCTTGTAGTAATACATATATCATTTTTCTGAGGAACAGTCAGAACAAATATTTATTGATATTATTGTATTTTATGCTTATTTATTTTCAAGAAAAGAGCAGCTTCTAATGTGAGGGTTTTTTTAAACTGCCTTTTGTAAAAGAAAAGTCTGCAGGGGTCCGACACACAAAAGAAAAATAAACTATGGATATAGAGTGGTCATGTGAAGGGACATATATATTTATTTAAATAAGTCTTTATAGATTTTTTTAAACTCTAATTCATCCCTACATATATGGCAGCCAAGTGTGTCTTTTGTTTCCAATTGTAACCATAACAGTTTTAAATTTTACACTTACTCTTCTTTTCCCCATCTCCAACGTCAGCCACACAAAATAATGTTGTTATAAGTCAGGGCCAGCGCTTAAATAATAGCAAGGGTATCACAAAACTTATGCGTTAAATATGTACTGCAAATAATTTCAAGGCCATTTTTCATTGTGTTATTTAATAGCAATTCTCAGTTGGAACACAGCATTTATGGTCTTAAGATTAATACAGCACAAAGCATTTATTTCAGGAAGTGAAAAAAAAGTCAGATAATATCAGATAAACTTACTCAGTAATGCTTAAAAAGCCAAAGACTGGTTGGAAATGGCTAAGTAAAAGTTTAGCCACATCCGTGTGATAGCCACTAACTTTAATATTTGCTGCAGCTGTTCCGTTTCCAGCAGGTCTCTCCTGGCTCGATGTGTCCATAAAGAGGCAATTGCACATAACGTTTCACACATTCGGTTGCTCTACCTTTGTGCGGCAGTCCTAGCCTCTGCAAAATGTTCTCAGTACACAAAAGCAGCTGCTTAAGAAACAGCTTCAGAGTGTGAGTAAGAGAACCAAGGGCAGCACTGCTAAGCAACCTCCAGTAGAGAGAGAGAAGGATAACTGTGCTCAGATATCTAAAGGAGCTTCTGTAAGAGACAAAAACACCAGCTTGACTCACCTCAGCTTTATGCCTACTTCCAGATCCCCAGGTGAGACTAGAAAACTATTAGAGCCAATTTGGCTGTAGAAATATGGTCCTCCATTATGCCTGAGAGAGTTCACTTTGAACTTTGAAATAGGTAATTTTGTAATGATAAAAGCATCTTTTTTTTCCTTTGTCATACTGATTATTTTTTGCTTTGTAGTAACTAAAATATGCCCAGGTACCTGTACCTACCTGAAACTTTATTGAAAATTGTAATTAATTCAATAAAAATTCCAGTACATAGAGACTTCAGAAATGTCGATAGCCGGCTAGGTAATCCATGATATGCATCAAACTGCGTATGGTAAATAGTGGCAGAAAGCCAAATGTGCAGAGACTGATGCTTGCTACTTAGTTTTTGATTCTGTCTTTAAATATATTTCATTCTAATCATTTGTAATACGAGTCTTATGCTGAAAGATCCCCAAAGGCTCCCATACGAGACAAGCATCATTATTTTTGTTTGTGCTCAAGTTTTATTTCAGTTGTTTTCTTGCCATGCAGTGATCTGTAAAGGGAACCTACTCTGATACAGTTTGAAAAGTGCATTTTGTACTTGGCTCTCCCTTTGATCGAATTAATCTGGTCTTTTTTGTAGTCCTAAATGAGGCCTATGGGCTGACAATGTAGCTGTTTAAAAGGGATTTTAGGGGATAATAGCCAATGCAAATAGTGCCATGAGAATGGCAACTTGCTTTTGCACTTTCAATCACATAATAACAGCAAAGAAAGCTTTTAAAATGAATTGAAATTTTGTGGCATGCCATCTGGGATTATTTGGGGAAACAGTTCTGAAGACTATGGCTGTGTAAAAGAATGGTACTATGGGCCACTCTTAAGCTGACATGTTTCAGATGGCAACCTTATGCTAACTGCTGCAAAGTTGGCTAGCATTTTTTTTTATTATTTTCTTTCTCTTGGATTATCTGCAAAAAATTCTCTTTACTGGTATTTGGGCCTGAAAACTTTTCCATTGTTAAAGAATTCAATTCAACCCCCTTGCAGCTGCTGATCCCTTTATTGTTCCAATCGTTATGTATACGCGTCTCAGATGAATGTAGCCAAGCCTTTTAGTGCCTTAATAGGTGTCTGTATAAAGGTCATTTATTCTGTAGTACTTGTTTTAACAAAAGTTTATACACAAACAACAACTACAGCTAAAACATTCACATTAATCAATGCTCCTTGCACTGCAAAATGCACAAGGAAAAAAACCTGTTTAGAAGCAGTATGTCCAAAGCATGAGAAATATTTTCTTTGCAATACTGTGAAACAGCAGATACTTGTAAGACAACATCATCATCAAAAGCTGTATGAAAATTATTTTATAGCTGTTTTTAGGGCAGATGATTGCAGAGATTTCTCACCACAAGCACAACTTTGATTAAGTTGCTGGAATGTTTAATAAACAAACATGGATGAAAAGTAGAAAACAATGATTTCTCTAGGTTCTCTTCATTCCCCTCCCCTTAGTTTTGGAGCTGGGCTGTATGCTGGAAAGCACCTTGACCTTTTGGGTGACATAGCTGCCTTCTTGTTCCTTCTTCTTTTCTTTGTCCCAACTTCACCTGATTTGCCATTTCAAACAGTTGCTGAGAAATTTGAGTGTGTGTACATCAGATTTTAGAGTTGTGAGATCTAGCATAAACCTGTCTAGTGGGCTAGCTCCAATTTTAAAAGAAATATTTAAAAAGCCTGACAAACTAAGTCAACCCATGAAGAATTTAAAAAAACAGGCAAATTTAAGAATTATGGGCCAAATTCTAATCTTGGTTCTGTCTGTGTAAACCTAAACAAGTTCCATTGACTTTAGCTGTGTTATCCCTGTTTGCACACATTACTAAGCTCAAAATTTGGCATTCTAATAATAAATACTAGCTCAGCAGAAAATAAGTCCAAGAGAAGCCAGAGAATTGACTGTTATTGACTGTTATCAGAAACATGAGGAAGGAGGTTTGTCAAGAACAGGGAATGTTATGTTGGAACTACAATGAGGCAATAGGGGGAAGGGTCCAGGGGAACCAGCCACTTACTCAACTGCTAACAGAAAGGCAAATGTATGCAAAGCAGGTTGGGCTTTTTCATTTGCTGGTTAATATTTTTGCCAGTAGTAGCTCCTTTTTCTAGCCCTAAATATTGTCCAGTTTATAATAATGAAGGGTACGTCTACACTACAGCGCTAGTTCGAACTAACTTAGTTCGAATTAGTTAATTCGAACTAAGCTAGTTCGAACTAACGCATCTAGAACTAAAAACTAGTTCGAACTAGCGTTTTGCTAGTTCGAACTAGTAAGTCCACATTGAGTGGACTCTGAACAGGGCTTAATGATGGCCGGAAGCAGTGCCGGCAGGGCATAAAAGGAGGACTTAGAGCATGGAGATGCTGTCTCAGGCTAGCCGAGGGCTGCGCTTAAAGGGTCCCGACCCCCACCCCGGACACACAGTTCTAAGGGGTGCCCCGCTTGCAAAGAAGTTCTGGCTTGGAGTGCCCTGAGTGCCCACACTGGGCACATCACACCACTCGGCCATCAGCCCGGCTGCACTTGCCGCAGGCTGCCATCTGTGGAGAGGGAGTAATTGGGGGGCTGCAGGAGAGCTTCCACCCCCAGAAGCCCGCAGAGCCAGCCCAGTCCTCCCCATCGGGGGCTCGTACCCCATTCCTCCCTCACCTCCTTCCACTTGCCCTTCCCTAGCCCCCCTTCTTATTGATGTACAAAATAAAGATAACGTTTCTTCCAACATTGACTCTGTCTTTATTGAACAAAACTGGGGGAGACTGGGAAAAGGAGGTGGGAGAGGGGAAGAGAAAGGCTGGGAGAGGGGAGGGCAACTAACATGATCAGGGGTTGGGAACAGGTCCCAGATGAAGAGAGGCTACAGAGACTGGGACTGTTCAGCTTAGAAAAGAGGAGACGGAGGGGGGACAGGATAGAGGTCTCTAAAAGCAGGGGTTGGGTGGAGAGGGTGCATTCACAAAAGTTCTTCCTGAGTTCCCATAAAGAAGGACTAGAGGACACCAAAGGAAAGGAATGGGTAGCAGGCTTGAAACTAGTAAGAGAAAGTTGTTGTTCTTGACAAAGCAAATAGTTAACCTGTGGAACTCCTTGCTGCAGGAGGCTGTGAAGGCTAGAACTAGAACAGAGTTGAAAGGGAAGTGAGATCAAGTCATGGAGGTTGGGTACATGGAGTCCTATTAGCCAGAGGGTAGGAGTGGTATCCCTGCCCAAAGTTTGTGGAAGGCTGGAGAGGGATGGCACGAGACAAATGGCTTGGTCATTGTCTTCGGTCCATCCCCTCCAGGGTCCCTAGGGTTGGCCGCTGTTGGCAGACAGGCTACTGGGCTAGATGGACCTTTGGTCTGACCCAGTACGGCCATTGTAAGCTCAGGGCTCAGTGTCGGGGGTCTCAGTGGACCCCCTTGATTTTCATGCACACCTGGTCCTGGGTGGCCAGGCTGGCAGCTCTCCTGCCCTAGACGGCCACTTTCCTGTGCCTAGTGCGGAGATCGTGGACGAGGTCCACGATGTCCGCACTAGCCCAGGAAGGTGCCCGCCTCTTGCGGTCCAGGGCAAGCTCCCGGGAGCCGCCAGCCTGGTCCCGGCAAGAGGGGGTGGGCTGGGGGGCATCGGGTGGGTGGCTCTGTGCCGTGCCAGGTGCAGGGTCTGCTGGCTGGGTGCTGGCAGGCTTGCACCTGGCACGGGCACCGTAGCCAGCCCGTGCCCCTTTAAGGGGTCCGGGGCCGGGAGGGGGGCATAGAGTTTCCCTGGTGTTGGCCAGAGTGGCCACCAGGGAAACCTGGGGAGGGCTAGCCTCCCACTAGTTCGAACTAAAGGGCTACACAGCCCTTAGTTCGAACTAGCTAGTTCGAACTAGGCGTTAGTCCTCGTAAAATGAGGTTTACCTAGTTCGAACTAAGCGCTCCGCTAGTTCGATTCAAATTCGAACTAGCGGAGCGCTAGTGTAGCGCATAGGAAAGTTAGTTCGAACTAACGTCCGTTAGTTCGAACTAACTTTCTAGTGTAGACATACCCGAAGCTATTACTTCTGTTGCTAGAGGCCTTACACCACATTAACTCTCTTACCCTATTTTTAAGCTGTATGCATTGATGACAACTGCCCTGTATATAAAACCCAACAATCAATTGTTGCAGCAAAGGTCTGAGAAAATTGATATGCATTCCACTGTGTCCTAGTGATCCTACTAGATGTAGGTGGAAGTTCTAGTATGGAGAACTTCACTGAGAATGCCGTGTCATTCAGTTCTAGGGGTTGTTAGCAGGCACAGTTCAGTTATCTGGAAGTTAGAGATGCAGTATCTCCAGCAGGCAGGACTTTACAGAGCAATGTAATCCATAGAAGGTGGAGGATCAGTGAGGTGTTAGGGTGTATTCCCTGCATCTGATGCTGCTAAGTTGGTGGACAACCACATTCTGTGCTTACTGTAGCTTCCTGGTAGTCCTCAAAGCTAGCCCCGTGCATAGCACTTTGTAGCACTCCAATTTGGAAATCACTTAGGTGTGGCTAACTGTGTCAAGGTCCATAGCCAAATGAAAGGGTTGAGATTTTCTTGGCAATGCAAATGAAAAAATGTGTATTTGACCATTGACATCACTTGTAAACCTAGGAGCAAACAGGGATCTAAAAGCAACCTCTAACTGTAGGCAAGCCTCACCAATAATAATCCACAGATATCGAAGTGCTTTACAAAGAGAGAGAAAAATCCTTATCCACATCTGACAGACGGGAAAATTGAGGTGTAGAAAGCACTATGTCAACAAGAAACTATTGCTTCTTGCAGAGGTGGATTAACTACACTGAAGGGAGAGGCTCTCCCATTGACATAACAGTGCACCGTGCGCACGGGCTGTGCCGGGTGTGCACAGGCACACGCTAATGTTTCAAAGGGCCGCCCGTGGTGCGGGGCATGAGCCCCTACACTAGAAGGAGCGCCGCTTCGGCGCTCTGGGGAATGGGCGCCGCGCCGGGTTTGGACCCTGCGGAAAGAGGCGGCAGGGATGTAGCAACATCACCCTGTTGCCCCGTCAAGCGCGGTGAGTTTGAACCCCGGAGCCGGGGCGGGGAAGGAAAGAGTAGGAGAGGTGGGGGGTGCCCGGGGCAGAGGATTGGGTGCAGCGCGGCTGGCCCGGGAAGGAGGAGGAGTTGGGTCAGGAGCAGTGTGGCTGGCCCGTGGGGGTCGGGCCCCAAGGGGTCGCGTGCGCGGCTTCCCTGCTCGGCGGGAGTGCGCAACGGGGCATTCTTCCTCCGCGGGGGGTCAGCGCCCGGAGGCAGCGTGCGCGGAGTCTTCCCTCCGAGGCTGGTGCAGGGCTCCCTCCCTGCCCCACTGGCACCCTGCCCCAGAACTTTGTCCCCCACCCTCCTGCCCCCATTCCCTCTCCCCTGCCCCCCCCCGGAGAAACCTGCCCCCCAGCACACTGCCTCCTGCTGCAGAAACTTGTCCCCCGCTGGCACACTGCCCCCAGCTGCAGAAACCTATCCCCTTCCCCCCCCTCGGCACCCTGTTCCCTCTTCCCAGCCGCAGAACCCTGCCCCTACTGACACCCTTCCCCAGTACCATGTCCCCTGCTCCCAACTGATTTTTCTGTGGGTCAGTGACCCCTGACTCAAGACAGGGTCCCTGCTCTTCTCCTAAATAAAGACAATGCAAAAACTTTTTGTATTTGTCATAGTATTTTATTTAAAAATGAAGCCTGGCCAACAAATATCCAAGTGGGGACAAGCCCTCATCTGGCCACAGCCACTCCTGCACTCCTCCTTGCCCCACACCTTATATCTGTACACTGGAACCCCCTGCCCTGAGCCCCTCACATACCCCAACCCAAATTCCTGCACCCTCACATCCACAAGCCTGTGGCTTGCTTAGTACCCCAACACTGTCTGGCCTGGAGCCCCCTCCTTGAGCCAGCGTCCCCTTCTCCACCTCCTCCTGCATCCAGTTTTCCTCCCAAAGCTTGCACCTCTCACCCCTTCCCACACCCAAATCCCTCATTCCCATCCCAGAGCCTGCACATCCTGTCCTCAACCCAGCAAGGGTATGGCTAGACTGCAGGAGTTTTTCAGGATTCTGAAGATATCCCCGAAAAACTCTTCTGCATCCAGGAATGCATTTGTTTTCTCGCTTTTTTTAGTGGATGAGCAAACATGATCTTTTGGTCACCCCCTATATTCTTCTTTCCACGAGAAATAAGGGGGCTTCCAAAAGAAGAGGTTTTTCTGACATTTGGTCCAGTCTAGACAGGCCAAATATTGGAAAAACCTCTTCCTACAGAAGAATTGGGGGGGGGGAGGAGGAAGCAGCAGTATAAGGATTGGGGATAGCAAGTGATGGAGAGCAGGAGAATAGAGAGGGCGGGGCTTCAAGGAATGGGCAGGGTGGTAGATCTTCACTTGTTCTGTCATTTAAAAAGTTATCTTGAGTGTAAAAAGGTTGGAGACCGCTGGAGTAGGGGGAGCACCAGAAGGGTGAAAGTCAGGGTGACCCTAGAACTCTGTTACAGACCAGCTGGCAGCTGCTGGAGGAGGAGGGAAAAATAGGGGGAAAGGGTCGGAGAGGAAGGGGCTTGTGCTGAGGGGAGAGGGGCAAGTCAGGAGAAGAAAGGGGAAGGCACCAAGGGACAGCGTGGAGGAGAGACAAATGCCAGGGGGCCAAGTGGAGACAATGAGGAAAAGAGCATGAGGAGAGGTGTCAGTGGGGGCGGGGGGGAGACAGGATACTACTGGGAGAAGAGAGAGGAAGGGCTTTGAAGGCTAGAGGAGAGAAGGGGAGGTGCTGGGAGAAGGCTTGAAAGAAGAGGTGGGCATGAGGCTGGGATGGAGCAGGGCATGAGGCGGGGATGGACCAAGGCATGTGTGGGGAACGGGGACAGAGGGTGGTGAGGGGGTGGGCATCAGGGAAAAAGGGGGCAGGGGCAGTGAGGGAAGGGAGATGCACCAGGAGGGTGCAGGGGTAAGGGAAGTCGCAGCTGCCAGGGGGTTCTGCGAGTGAAGCAGAAGGGCAGACACCTGCAGGGGAGGGACCAGCACCAGAGGAGAGAGTCAAGGCAGGTGTGTAGTAGGAGGTGTTAGGAGAGGGGATGAGGAGGGGTAGGTCATATGATCAGAGTGGGGCTCCTGGAGGAGTGGGCACGGGGAGAGAGAAGGGCTGGTGGAGGGGGGCAGGTCTTTGGAAGGCTGAAGGCAATGAGAAGGGCAGGAGTCAGGACAGCAGAGGTGGGTGAGGGGTTGGAGGAGGGGCAGCAGGCACCAGGGGAGCTGATGGAGCAAGGGGAGGAGACATGGCAGCAGAGGGAAAGGGTAGAGGTTTATAAGATATTTATTAATAACTTGGGTGCCACAGTGGCACATCCAAACAAGCCACAAACTCAGTACTGGTGCACAACGCAACATTTATTCTGCTCATGGGAGGAGACTCTTAGAGGGAACACTTTCCCCAGCCTCTCTGCCCCTGAGTTAATGTCACACACATTGGGTTAATGCAATTGCAGGACAGTTGCATGAGGTGGGTTTGGTGGGGACCAAACTAATCCCTACTGCTAGGAGGATGGTGGGAAAAGTCCTTGGGGGGGGGGGGGGGAATCACATGACACCTTTTACTTCTGGTCATGTGTCCATATTGCACCGAGAGTATTACCTCCAGAAGCGTGGCTAATGGGAGTCAGAGGGTATGGCTAATGGGGATCAAAGAGTACATTTAAAAAAATTTCTTTGGGTGCACACCCTAATGAAATGTGCTGTGCATGCCTATGGGTGTCTTCACTGAACTGCTGCAGTGTTTTAAATGTAGGCCTGCCTGAATAAGAATCCCAGACCTGAAGAAGAGCTCTGTGTAACTGAAAAACTTGTCTCTTTCACCAGCTTATGGTAGTTTAATAAAACGTTTTACTGCGCCTGCTTTGTCTTTCAGTTTATTTCAAGGGGAAGGTTACTTATTCAGCATTGCCAGTTTTAAATATTCAGTTCCAAAATTTTATCTAATAACTAGACAGATTTGGGGCATTCCCAAACAAATGGCATCCACAATGCACTGTCAGCCAACTAATTATTTTTTATTAAATGAATAGTTTTATAATGTTATTCTCTTTTCCATATTTTGAGTCAGTGTGAGAACCATTTACAAAAATCTGTCTTTTATACTGTATTTTTCACAGTTGCTTTTCCCTCTAAATCCATTAGTACAAATTTCTAATATTTTCATGAATGCAAATTAAGCTGCTGCATCAAGTTAATTTTCTCATGCTGCACAATACAATAGGTGCAACCCCAATATATCTCTTTATTATAATGCCAAGGCATCACCTGTCTGCTGCTTATTTCACTTCCTTGAAAATGAAATTCAACTGTAGATGGCTCATACTAGAACAAAGAAGGCAAAACACTTAATTTTACATTTTGAAACACTGAATCAAATGTAAATCTAGGCAAACACAAAAATTCAGAACTGACTTGGGACATAAAGATTGGTCAAATGAAGAAAATTTGAAATAATTAAGGTGAAAAATGCTGATAGCATTCAGCAGTACATAGGCCTCCTGATCTGTGGCAAGCCTTATTACTATTCATTTTTAAACATGTTGCATTATTTTGCATTGACTCATCCAATAATATTAATTTTGGGGTACATTATCTTTTTTGACTAGTGTACTGAATCTGGTAATTATAATATGTAAAATAGCTAGATAACCAGGGTAGATATAACTCTTATACCACTCACAAATCAATGATTTTGGTTAAATATGATGTATGTCCCTCACATGATGTACTTCACTTAAGAGAAAAGTAGCAGAAATATGTTAAAAACCATTATGTAAAAGTCTGAAATGTAATAATCTGTAGAATTTGAAGGTATTGGGGCAGCTCAGGGGGCTAGTGATAGATGAATAAATGATATTACACAAATGCCCAATCAGGGTCATAGACACATTGTGTAGACACTTCACAAACATGCGGGAATAAGTAGTCTTTACCCTGAAGTGCTCCTGAGCCAGCTACAGATGGCAAGGTCCTCCTTTTGTGCCACCAGGTTAGCAGGCTAAAAGCAGCACACAGGCAGCCCTGTCAGGGAGATGCTGATTTTTGCCGCTTCACTGTGAAATGTGAAGATTATGATCTGTTTCTGAATATAAGAAATATCGGAGTGCCTCTCTGGGCAGAAGGGCACTAAGGTCTAGAACAGAGAGGTCTTTGCAGGGGATACTCAGATTCAGCCAGGCATGAGACAAACCTTGGCTGAGGTTTACACTTTGTTATTGTTCTGGGTTATGAGTAAAATGAGACCCCAAAGGGGGTAAGTTTGGACTAAATAAAATTGACTGATTCTGGCTCCTGCTTTGTCCCCTTTATGCTACTGCCATAGTGTACAAGGGCCATAAATAACCACAAAAGGCTAAAGTGAATTCCTCTGATACTGGAGCTATGTGGGTCTGATGTAAACAGCCTCTCTTTGCAAGCCACAACACAAAGAGTGTGCTAGGGCAAAAGGGACCCATGGGCTGATTGGTGGTGGGAGGAGCTATACTTATTACACTGCAGGGACTCCAAGGAGCTAAGCAACCCATAGGTGGCCTGGGGAGGTTGCCATAAGTTAGAACAGCTTGAGGTGGATCTAACTTACACTGCGTTCACGTCATCCCCTGCAGTACAGGCAGTCCCCGGGTTACATACAAGATAGGGACTGTAGGTTTGTTCTTAAGTTGAATTTGTATGTAAGTCGGAACTGGTACATATTGTAGGGGAAACTCTAGCCAAACATTTCTCCAGAGCTCAGTTTTATTCTCCCACACCTCACTTCCCTCAGTCCTTTATTCTCAAGCTGAGGTGTCTGCTGAGAAAAGCCACTCCGCATCTCCCTGGTCTGCTGGGGGGAAGCAGCTAGTGCTGGGTTGCCTCACCCTGTTTGTAAGTAGGGATCCGATGTAAGTCGGATCCATGTAACCCGGGGACTGCCTGTATCCCAGAATTTTGTCACCTTTGTCTTCTTTCTTCGTGTGCTGACTACTCAGATGATAAAGCACAGAATCTAGCTCACTGTGTGTAGTTTCAGTTCAGAGTAAGGTGGAAACCCCTTTACAAAGCCTTAGACTCTGCTACATTCCTGCACTCCTATATTCCTTCTGTTCAGAGCACAGTTCATAATCTTCATATGTTACACAGGATCTAACATCTAGGCTGTGTCTACATTGGCGCGATCTTGCACCAAAGTGGCTGCTTTTGCACCAAAACTTGCTGCCTGTCTACACTGGCTGCGAGTTCTTGTGCAAGAACACTGACGTTCTAATGTATGAAATCAGTGCTTCTTGCACAAGAACTATGATGATCCCACTCAGGAATAAGCCCTCTTGCACTACTGTTCTTGCGCAAGAGGCCAGTGTAGACAGGCAACATAAATTTCTTGCGCAAGAAAGCCCTATGGTTAAAATGGCCATCAGAGCTTTCTTGCGCAAGAGAGTGTCTACACTGGCATGGACGCTCTTGCACAAAAGCACATCTCTTGCGCAAACGCACATGCCAGTGTAGACGCTCTCTTCTGGAAGAGTTTTTGCACAAGAACTCTTCCACAAAAGAGTTCTTGCACAAAATCATGACAGTGTAGACGTAGCCCTAGTGATTAGACAGAGTATCATCTTCATTATCCTTCATGATTTATACTACATTTGATGCACTTTTACAAGGAGATGTGCTAATTTAATGTTGCTAGGTTGTATGACCTACTAGTAGATTAATAAATATCAATATATCACACAATTCATTCACAAACATGCTCCATGGCTCTAGCATAGTCTGAATCATAGCAAAAGCTAAGATTTTAAGTCTTGATTATTTTTCTTTCAGGTAATAAAATATTATATATTTTGTGCTTTATATATGTAATGTACAGTGATTGACATATTTAATTCCCCCTTGATAAATCAACCATACTGGAAGTCAGTAGGGGTATGTGTACACTAAATTCCTCTTTCGAGAAAGGAATGCAAATGCAGACAAATGAAATTGCAAATGAAGCATGGATTTGAATTTCCTGTGCTTCATTTGCATAATTGCGCCCGGATGCTTTTTCAAAATACCCTGTTTCAAGATAAAAAACGCTGTTTAGACGCGGTTATTTCGAGAAAAAAAAAACCCTTCTGATTGCTATTTACAGAATGGCCACCAGGGTACCTGTGCTTTTTTCAGTTGCCTCTTTTTGCTCAAATAAACCCTGTTCCCCATCCACACACACCTTTTTGTGCAAGAGCTCTTGTGTAAAAAGGAGTTATTCTGAGTAGAAGGAGGAATACCTACACTGGAAAAAGCCCTCTGCTCTTTCATTTTACTTATGCAAAAATGCGCTTGAGGTGTGGATGTTGTGAGCTTTTGCGCAAAAATGGACATTTTTGTGCAAAAACTCTGTAGTGTAGACCTAGCCTCAGTCTCTTATGCTACTCTTAAAATGTTCATATGGATGAATTAGCTACTGTAGTATGTGATGGAGGAATATCACTGCACATAGTTTTATTCATAGAATCATAGGATTGGAAGAGACCTCAGGACATCATTGAGTCCAGCCCCCCTGCTAAAAGCAAGACCAACCCCAACTAAATCATCCTAGCCAGGGCTTTTTCTAGCTGAGACATAAACACCTCTAGGGATGGAGATTCTACCACCTCCCTAGGTAACCCATTTCAGTGCTTCACCACCCTCCTAGTGAAATAGTTTTTCCTAATATCCAAACTAGACCTCCCCCACTGTAACTTGAGACCATTGCTCCTCATTCTGCCATCTGTCACTACTGAGAACAGCCTCTCTCTATCCTCATTGTAGTCTCCCTGGGTATGTCTACACTATCACCCTAGTTCGAACTAGGGTGGTTACTGTAGTCAATCGAAGTTGCAAATGAAGCTCGGGATTTAAATATCCCGGGCTTCATTTGCATCTTGCCAGGCGCCGCCATTTTTAAATCCCTGGTAGTTTGGACTCGTGTCCTTGTGGACGAGGTGTAATGGTAGTTCGAATTAGAAAGCCTAATTCGAACTACCTACTCCGTGCCGCGTGTAGCCGCGGGCACGGAGTCCGAACTACTGGGGATTTAAAGGTTACTATTAAATCCCCCCCCCCCGCACACACACACGCTGGTCTCTTCTGCAGACTAAACAAGCCCAAATCCCTCAGTCTCTCCTCGTAAGTCATGTGCTCCAGCCCCCTAATCATTTTATTGCCTTCCGCTGGACTCTTTTCAATTCATCCACATCCTTTCTGTAATGGGAGGGCCCAGAACTGGACGCAGTACTCCAGATGTGGCCTCACCAGTGCCGAATAAAGGGGAATAATCACTTCTCTAGGTCTGCTGGCAAGGCTTCTCCTAATGCTCCCTAATACACCATTAGCTTTCTTGGCTACAAGGGCACACTGTCGACTCATATCCAGCTTCTCATCCACTGTTATCACCAGGTCCTTTTATGCCGAACTGCTGCTTAGCCACTCTGTCCCCAGCCTGTAACACTCCTTGGGATTCTTCTGTCCCAAGTGCAGGACTCTGTACTTGTCTTTGTTGTATCCCAGCTAACCCATTTGTATTCTGCTTCTGCATGTTTGTTCCTGTGCAGGCTGAGACAGAGGAAAAAACACGATAGCAAAGGCATGCATAGGAATAAAAATGCGGCCGCTTTTGGAGGGGCACTTTCTGTGCCCCTCAAGGCTGGCACAGCTGTCTCTTCCTGGCTTAGCCCCGGAGGAGTTCTGTGCTTCTCACTGATTGGGCAGGCCCGTGCCACTGCTTGCCCCTGCTTGTGCATGCCTCTGGGCACTGCTGATGTTCTGTTAAACTGTTGTCACTGCTGTTTTCACTTTCAACCTTACAGTTATAATGGATGTCTAAAGATACAGGTAAGTCATGGTGGTTACTACTGTCATATATCCACACTGATGGGAGTACGTTAAGAATGTTTCTCAATGCTTTGCTTGATCAGGGCCCTACTGCGATGAAATGCTAAATTAACTAACTCTGGAAACAAACAATCATTATGAATGACATGTACTCTGACCTGCTGTCACTCAGGGTAGGCCATAGTTGCAAAACTTAGATAAAGATCTAAATCTTCTTGAAAGTTCAGGTGATTCAGTGTTCTGATTTTGGTTTCTATCTAGCATTTTCTCAAAATGAGAGATGACTCAGATGTGAAGATATTAATTTTAGGATGAGGTAGAATGTTTTTTAACTAAAAATAGAGTTTGAGACTGTCACAGCTCAGCATACTTCTAACCAACAGGTGTCAGCCTTGCTGTAAATTTTTAAGTTTAGGATCTGTTCCTCTGTGCTTTACTATAATTTTTTGTTTTAAATTAGTGACTATTACAAAAACCACAGAAATAAATTAGAATTAAAGCATTCCACTGCTGGAGAGTTGCCTGAAAATAAAAAATATTTTTTCTTGGGAACTTGGAGATTAAACAAATTAGCCTCATCATTCAGAACTATTACACTGCTGCAAATTGCAAAATGAAACAAAGCTCATCTCCTGCAGTGGCCAATGAAAGTGCTTTAGGATGGAAACAAAGAATATAAAGTAATGACGGAAAACTCTTTAGCTACTAGCACTGATACTTTGTGTTTACATTACCTCTTTGTTTATATGTGTGTGTGTGTGTATATATATATATAATAAAGCTAGTCTGTTTTCTTATGGGGCAGGATAGTGGCTAAATAACTGTAACACTTTAAATCATATTAACACGTATTTGTATTGATAAATGCATCTTTTCCATATTTACATCAAGCTAGTATGGCATATATAACAAACTTTTTTTGACCGGAATTTTACGGATCACTCCAAAATGTCAAGGTCAAACTTTGCAAACTTAAGTGCATAAAATTATGCTTCTCAGTCCATATTTCAGCACCTAAACAAAAGTGGCCTGATTTTTTTAATGCTAATGAGACCCTCCATCTCCATTTGAGCAGGAATTGAATGTGCTCAGCAAATCTAAAAGTCAGACCACTTTAACTTATATGCTTAAATATGGATTTAAGTGCCTAATTTTAGGTGTCTGAGTGTGCAGGTCTCTTTTCTTACCCTAAAAATAGGCTGACTGCAATACTGAAAAATAAAAGCTTTATCTTCACAGACTATATTAGTGTTGGTAACTTTGCCTACAGCAATCACTGCCCAACACTAACTCTTATAAGACTTTGTTTTCAATTGCTTATATAGTTACTAAATTTTAACCATTTGGGATGAATTTTTCCATGCCAGGTGCTTACCTGAAGTGGATTTTTTTTAAAGTTTCAGCAAATGTGGATGATTTATTTCCAAGAATGAGATTCATGGAAAAAAGACTAGCAAGCCATGGAACCATGCCATTACTTAGAAATTAACTGACAGGAACCGTGTTCCTAATTCTTACGTACAGAAAAAAATATAACAAATACTAATTAAAGCCATATTTTAAGTTTATGTATAAATTTAGAACAACCAACAGCAAGATATTTCCAATCTTGAAGTGTCAGTTTTGGAGCCTTAACACAAGTTTGATACTTTGTACACTATCTTTAGTAGAGATAAATAAAATCTGCTTGAAAAGCTGCTTAGCTTTGCAATTATTGTTATTTTTAAAATGTCTTATGGTCCAAATTGTGAAGAGGAGAATGAGATAGATAGTTAGTTAATTAAACATCCAGAAATGTTTAAAAGTGAATACATTATTGAAAAACAAACAACACTCCAAATATGAGCTAAAGCAATGGCTAACTCCACGGTTTCATCTGGGCTGAGAAAAATCAGCAAAAGTAGAATTGCCAGATGTTTACTGAATCAATAGCCCAGAGTCACTTAAACAAGAAATAGTAGCCCCAACGTAGCTCAGTCTATTTATTTAAACAATTTCTGAATTACCACTTTGGTCTATATCTTTAAAAAGAACCACTATCAAGAGTATAAATTAAATGATATATGTTAGTAGCATAGCAAACAAATTTTGTCAGCCAAATCTTGGTTTGGTTTTATTTATGTGCACTGAATAGTTTATGCAGAGTTATGAATAAATACAAAGGATTAGAAGGAGGTTCCTAGGGTGTAGCTCTAAGGATTTGAGACTATAAACATCACCTCCAGGACATTCACTGAAGGTACTCAAATTTGTAAGACTCTGCCACCCTCAGAAATATTAAAGAGTAAGGAAACAGGAGCTAAGATGACTTGGCAGTTGGAAGAGAAGGGGAACGTACAGTACAGTAGATACACAGCTATAAAATGGCTGGCTGTTTAGGGCAGTATTTGTTTGTATCTGCGCATGTAAAAGGCTAGCAGCTCTTTAAAAGGTGTTCTGGGGGAAAGTCCTAAAATTAAAAAGTGCAATTGCCACGCTGTAGAAGAATCAACATTTGTGTGTAACAGTCTGTATGACTTTACCTGGTAACCTGACCCAAAGCCCATCATAGTCAAAGGAAAGTCTCTCACAGACAAGTGGGACTAAATGGAAGAATAGATGGCCATTCTGGGGCCCTGCCATTTCCCCAAAAATTGTTGAGCTGGAAAAAATGGGAAAGTTTTAAGGGTAATTTAAGCCATGTTTGTGGTGCCATACCTTGTGATGGATAGGAGGAATGTTGGCCAGCACCTGGTGACTAAGGGGTTAAATTCAGATAGCTAGCAAAGTTATTGGCAGGGAGCCAGAAGAACCAATGGGGATAGAGTGTTGAAATATGAATTGTATAAGATATCTTGCCTCCTTGCTTTATGTGGAGAAGTTAAGCCAGGAGTTGAGAGAGACAGAATGATTTAAACCTATGCAAGATTACCATGCCTCCAAGGAATTTGTGGCATGGAAGTGGACTGAACCAGGAAGGGATTGTGAGTAAATAAAAGGAAATAGTGTATCTAGTTGCAATCAGGGTATTTTTCTATATTTTTATGGTTTAGTTTGAACTGTTCTGTGTTTTAATTTGTTTTACTTAGTTGATCTGTAACACCTAGCAATCAAGTAGCTTTATCACATATATCTTTTGTTTTGTCAATACAAATCTCCTTTTTAAGGTGATGATTTGATTCTTATGAGTCTTTGTATATGTGTTTGCCTGCCCAGATTGAGCAGTCAGCTACAGGAGACTGCAGTTAGTTTTGCTCTTCTATTGTTTTTCAAGCTCTCTTGTGATAAAAGAGCTTACGGTACCCCTGAAGGGTTTTCGAGTGTTCCCCTCCCCTGTTTTTTAGGGTAAGTCACTTAATGGTGGCAGCTACCCCCCAAAGTCAGTAAATCTGTGACTCTGGGGAGTTTTTGTAAGCAGAGCCTGTAGAGGCAAGATATTTTTAAGGTCTTTTGCAGGCCCCCACCTTCTGCACTTGGGTATGTCTTGACTACATGGCTCCGTTGACGTAGCCATGTAGATTAGTGTACTCGAAAAAGGGAAATGAAGCGGCCATTTAAATAATTGCCGCTTCATTTACATCAAAATGGCTGCCGCGCTGTGCCGATCAGCTGTTTGGCGACACAGCGCGGTAGTCTGGACGCTCCACGGTTGACAAGGGAAGCCCTTGTCGACCGCCCTGTGGAATGCCTTGTGGAATGACCTTGTCGACTGTGGAGCGTCCAGACTACCGCTCTGTGCTGCCAAACAGCTGATCGGCACAGCGCGGCAGCCATTTTGATGTAAATGAAGCGGCGATTATTTAAATGGCCACTTCATTTCCCTTTTTCGAGTACAGGCAGTCCCCGGGTTACGTATAAGATAGGGACTGTAGGTTTGTTCTTAAGTTGAATCTGTATGAAAGTTGGAACTGGCTTCCAGATTCAGCCGCTGCTGAAACTGACCAGCGGCTGACTACAGGAAGCCCGGGGCAGAGCAACTCTGCCTCGGGCTTCCTGTAGTCAGCTGCTGGTCAGTTTCAGCAGCGGCTGACTTGGGGACGCCTGGGGCAGAGCAGCTGGGGTGCTGCTGGGTTGCTCCAATAGCGCCGAGGAGCGGCGCTACTGGACCAACCCAGCAGCACCCCAGCTGCTCTGCCCCGGGTGTCCTGATTCAGCCGCTGCTGAAACTGACCAGCAGCGGCTGAATCAGGACGCCTGGGGCAGAGCAGCTGGGGTGCTGCCAGATTGGTCTAGTAGCACCGAGAGCGGCGCTGCGGGACCAACCGGCAGCGCCCCAGCTGCTCTACCACAGGCATCCTGAGAAAAGCCTGGTCTGCTGCTCCCCACGCCCCCGCCAGCAGACCAGGGAGTCGCAGGCGGTGGGACTGAGACGCCATGTAGTTCAGACATACCATTGGAGTGCCAGAGTGTGGATCAGCCCTGACACACCCCAGGTTTGTTTCCTGACAGCAGGGAAAAATCCCTGGGGCTCCCCCCAGCAGACCTGGGAGACGCGAAGCAAAGCCGCGGAGCACGTGGGCAGTGGGACAACCCAGACGTGCCGCGGCTGTCCCGCAGCCGGCGTCCTCCGAGGCTTTGCTCCCCGTCTCCCTGGTCTGCTGACCCAGGAAGACCAGCAGACCAGGGAGACGCGGAGCAGCTTTTCTTGCCCCAGAGGATGCGGGCGGCGGGACCGCGGCGCATCTGGGCGTCCCGCTGCTCCCGACCTCCGGGGCGAGAAAAGCCCCGTTCGTAACTGCGAATCTGACATAAGTCGGATCCACGTAACTCGGGGACTGCCTGTACACTAATCTACATGGCTCCGTCAACGGAGCCATGTAGTTCAGACATACCATTGGAGTGCCAGAGTGGGGATCATCCCTGACACACCCCAGGTTTGTTTCCTGACAGCAGGGAAAAATCCCGGGTGGTCATTCTTTAGCTCATCTGCTCTTGCAATGAAGCACTGAAACATCCAAAGATAAGCTAACTTGAATGTGTATGGGGTGGTGGCAGCTGGCCCCTCCCCAGCTTGAGCAACCCTGTGATTACTTGGGACAAGAAAGGGCCCAGCTTCTCAGCTCCACCCTAGCTCTTATCTCTCCTTCTCTCACCACCTTCACAACAGCTCTGGCAGCTCCCAGGTACAGAGGAGGCTGCTGCTGTCTCTCTTCCTGCTTCTTTGGCAGCAGCATAAGCCCAGCACTTAGGTATGTTGATGTGCTTAGTTGTTGTTTTGACAGAGTGCTAACATGTCCTTCAGGAATGTGAGAAGAAGGGTCATTTTAATAGTTTCTATATCAGCAAAATTGAGTGGAATTTCATGGGACAAGGAAAAGGGACTTCCTTTGCCCAAGGCATACAAAATCTTTTATTTCCACCATAAAAATGATTGCTCTAGCCTTAAATGCTTACGCAAATGAGAAAAGGCTTTTATATGTTAGGCTTTGTCTACACTACCGGCTTTTGCTGGCAGAGAGTATGCAAATGAAGTGCTGATTAGCATTTTGTCATGCTTCATTTGCATAATCTATTTGCGCCATTTTTGCGCAAGGGGTTTTTGTGAAAAAACAAGCAGTGTAGATGTTTCCTTTTTGCGCAAAACCCCCTTTTTGCACAAGATACTTATGCCTTTCACACTGCTTGTTTTTGCGCAAAACTGGCATAAATGAATTATGCAAATTAAGTTGACAAAATGCTAATTAGCACTTCATTTGCATACTCTCTGCCTGCAAAAGCTGGCAGTGCAGACAAAGCCTCATAGTTAAGAACAAGTTATTATCACTGCCGAGTACAGGTGTCTACTGCAGGAGAGCATGCAGCTTGTTGATGCCACTCACTGTGGTCAGGAGGCCTGGCACAATACTTTATAATACCCAGGTGAAAATGCACTATTTCTTCTTAAATCGTGTCATTTCACTACTGATTGTTCCATTGCACTGGCACCTTGAAAGGAAATCCTATAAAGAGAGAGAGAGGGAAGAGAGAATCCTCAGTTCAGTCCCATAGGATATTGTGGAAAGACTAAATAGGGAAATGAAAGTTGAATGCAAACTGGAATTTTCATTGCATTGCTCATGATCGATGTTTGGAAAGAAATATGCTAAGCAGATCTATATTGCTGATGATGGTGCAGCGCACGCTTGCCCGAAACAGTTTAGGGACAGTTAATCCTTACCAAAATATTACCCTTATAATGTTGCCAAGGTCAGCAAGAGTTTGAGTTACTTGCCATGTAAGTGTTGGTTTTACAGACTAGACATAGCTATGGGCTGGTTTCCACATACTCTGCTTTTTATAAGGTGTTTTGTTTATATATTAGCTTGTGTGCAGGCTGTATTTTGCTCCCCCCTGAGTTAAATAATGGTTTCTTCTGTTAAGACATATCTTTTGTTTTTATCTGAATTTGAATCTTTTCTGCACCATCAGATGCCACTTTGATTCTTATGAATAGTAGTAAATCCATGACACATGTTGAAATAAATTTAACTCAGTGTTATTTCATTTTTATTTAAAAAACAGTGTAGAGTGTGGAGCAACATTTGCAACCGGTATTATATAGTTTACTGGTTGCTTTTGACTGGTACATGTAAGTAAATCAAATGTCACATTATGGATTCAGACTGCATATCAGTTCTCTGACATCAGTAAGAATTGCACGTGTACATCACATGAACATCTAACTTAATTTTAATACATTACTCTGAAAAGATGGTTATGCCATCAGAAGGCTGTACTTTTTTACAGTTAATATATCCTGTCCAATTTATGTACTGAATCCTAATAATCATACTAGTCTATCTAAATATAGGCTAAATACAGGTTAAACCTATATCTGGGACTCTCTGGTTCGGCAACATCCATGGTCTGGAAGGAACATGGATGTTGCTGGACCGGAGAGCCACAGTGCTGGGAGTGTGAGCCAGCTGGGAGTCCAGCAGCGGGGAGCCCCACCAGCAGGGCCAGTGCTGGCCAGGAACCCTGTCCCCAGATAGCCCCAGCTGGGCAGGGCAATTGGGGGACCGGTGAGCTCTGTTCCTGGGGAGCACCAGCCAGGCAGGGCAGCAGCTGGTGAGCCCCACCCCTGAGGAACTCTGGCCAGATTGGGCAACAGTGGGACTGCCAAACCATTTCCCCTGGGAGCCCTGGCCAGGCAGGGCAGCAGTAGTACTGCAGCCCAGTGGCAGTGGGGCTGGAGCAGAGCCAGCCACAAGGAGGGGCAGTGGGCTGGGAGGCTGGTGGCAGGGGACCTCCCCAGATCTGGCAAATTCCCTCATTCGCAATGGATCAGTTCCTGAGGTTGCCAGACCAGGGAAATCCAACCTGTCTTTGTATGGCTCTTACTGCAGTAGTATCTGAATATTATAAATACCATTGCAAAATATAATTTCCTTTGTACAATATATATATGTATGAGCAAATAATGTGAACAAATATATGTATGTTATTGTTCTAAAGACATGACATCACATTTCAATGAACTACACCAGAGATGAATCTGAGCTATCCTCTTCCTAAAGTGATGTATTCTGAGGAACACTGTCAACGCTGACAGGCTTAAAATCCAGTCTCACCTACTCTCAGAAAAGTATCTTTATTAAGGAAAATACTTCCCACATGTTTAGCGGTGAGATTTTACCACATGCTTTAAAGTTAATCATGTGTTCAAGTGTTTTCCTGAATTGAGGCTCTAATGTTTTTGTAACCTTCCTCAACACTATCAATATTGTTATGCTTTAATCATACTTAGCATTATACAGAGAAAATGGTTTACAGATTTACAGCACTGTCCAAATACTAACAAATGTATCTTGCTAAAATAATACTGTAATGCTGTTAAAATCCCACTGCCACCCCAACTACCACACTATGGGAGTGATGCAAAAATGTGTTTTTATTGAAATATATTTGTAGTAATTGAAATTGGACACTGTTGGTGTCATTTTTATAGCCACATTCTATGAATATGCTAAAATGAGACTTTACTGGCAGAAACCCAGAGAGGGACTTTAAAGTAAGTACTGAAGAATATTAATAGAAAGTGAATGTCAAATGTGTAGGTTCAGATTAAAGATTGGAAACCTAGTTCTAAGAAATATGTGCATCCAATTAGGCAACAGAAACATTCCATGTTGCCCTAAGTGTCTAATCAATATACCTCAGAGAGTAGAAATATTGAATTGTGTCAGTTCATAAGAATTATTAGCAGAAATAATTTGGCACATAATTCTGAACAAAAAATGAAAGAAAAGTGTGTTCTGCTCTCACACGGCTCATGCACCAAAACAAGAGAAATAATCAAATTATTTGTTATGAATTATTTGCCCAATTTTATTTGTGGCCTAGGAAACTGGGTTTGGAGGAAGAAAATACTATCCTTTTAAGCAACAGGCTGGAACCTTATAGCCTAGGATAATCAAGAAGTTCCTGCCCTGCTTACAGGCAGGACAAGAAGTTAGGCAAGCAGTAGTAAATGGAAGTCACTCTCTCTGGCACCCAGAGACAAGCCTGACCTGATTTCAGAGATTTTGAGTGTTTGCTGTATGTTTTGTGAACCCTAAACCTGGACCCATGTTTGGTGTGGAAAAGTTAAATAAGGAAAAGTTATTTACTTGTTCCTATAATATAAGAACTAGGGGTCACCAAATGAAACTAATAGGTAGAAGGTTTAAAGCAAACCAAAAAGAAATTTTCTTCATGTAAAGCATAGTCAACCTGTGGAACTCCTTGCCAGAAGATGTTGTGAAGACTAGGACTTTAACAGGGTTCAAAAAAGAGCTAGATAAATTCATGGAGATTAGGTCCATCAATGGCTATTAGCCAGGATGGCTAGGAATGGTGCCCCTAGTCTCTATTTGTCTGGAAATGGATGACAGAAGAGGGATCATGTGCTGACTACCTATTCTGTTTACTCCCTCTGGGGCATCTGGCATTGACCACTGTTGGCAGAGAGGATGCTGGGCTAGATGGACCTTTGGTCTGACCCAGTATGGCTGTTCTTATGTTCTTATCCTTGTGAACTGTTATAGTGATTCCTGTTGTGAAACCTGACTGAAGGGGGCATGGTGTGTTGCTAATAGTGTGTTAGCTTATCTTAATATTAGATAGCCCTGCATGGTTAAAATGACATCTGTTCCCCTTGTGAAAATTAATGTGGGCTGCACCTGTGGTGCTGTATAAGGTTGCCAGGGATTACTCAAGGGCTGGCCGCACCTTTCTAGACCCATTCTCAAAAACACCCTACATCACTGTGTTAGTTATGGCAGTGGAATCACTGTGCCATTTGTTTATTCATTCTGCCAGCTCCATACTGTTGATTCAGCAAGGTATTGATTGGTAAAGGAATGTGAAGCCAAGGTTTATTGCAGCTGATATTATTGGTTGTATGACTAGTAAGCTCAAAGATGAGCATGGCTTTAGGAGATTTGCTAGTCCAACACACCCTCTGGAAATCAGTAAAAATTCTATTCACACTGTAGTCTCACATATGTCTGTTGATGTCATAATTACTTATAGCAATGTTCCAGATCCTTGCACAAAGAGTTTGTAGTTGGGCCAATCTGCCTGGGATCTGATATTTGAAATGCAACAGCAACTTTCATTTTGGAAGTGATTGTTCCCTTCCTATTGTAAAAACTTTTCAAAAATCACAGCGAGATACTTTGTAGCCTTTTCAGTCACAATGTCCCTTTAACAGGATTTCCCTCTTAAATGGTCATCACTTAGCCACTGAGGTGTCTTTCATTGCCTGCTTTTTAGGTATGGCACCTTAAGTGGCATGCTCTGTGTAGAAAAGAGCATCTGTATCCCCCATGCAAAGACTTATCTGAGAAGTAGAAAAAAACGGTGTTTACTATTTTAAGAATACCCAGTGCTAGGGCACTCTATTTTTCTAATAGAGATAAAATAGTCTAAATATTTTCACCAAGACTTTTGAAATTCAGTGTGCATATAATTTCAATAGGCTAGGGGCTGTTTATTACTCTGGCAAGTTTTCAGTTGCTTTTTTTATTATTTGCCCTAGAATGTAAATGCATTATGAGGAATCTAACTCATTACTTGTCAAACATGGTTTTTATTTTTGGTAAGCCTCACTTTCCTCTTAGGTTAATCATGGTATATACTGAAGTGTTGCAACTAGTTTTGCTCTACCAATGCAACATTTCTTTATATTTTTCTAGAGCTACATTCAAGATTAAATTGTTGAAGTGAAAAAGCGAGGAAAAATTATTCTATAACCTAAAATTAAATATTGACAAATCATTTTAATATAATGTACACCTGCTCAGGAAGCAACAAAATACAACTAGTGTCAACCTGAGTGAACTGGCCTAATTGCCCTCCGCCATTCTTGTATTTACCTTTCCCATGGAAATGCATACACTTCCACAATAACACATGCACAATTGTCATTTTATTACAAAGGAACCCAAAGATGTTAACACTTTTTCAGTCAGATTTAACTGAATACAATAATGTTCATTCAGGAAACTGTCAGTCTCTCATACCTTTAATGTTTTCTCCCTGAGAAACTGCTAGCTCTCCTAAACTTCTTTTTAACCCCTAGATTTTTTTCCTTGTGAGGCCTTACCTACCTCCTTTGAGTACATTGAAGTATGCTTTTTTAAGTTCATTGAGCCCTTTCTTCTGCATTCACTCCTTCCTTTCCTTAAAATCATGATGACATCTATCATTTCTATCCGAATTGTCTTCAGATTTGCAACCAATTTTTCCCTCTTAGTCAGAATCCAGTGTAAAATGGCAGTTCTAGTTTCAGAAGATGTAAGAAGTAACTGAGGAAGTTATCCCCAATACAGTCAAAAAACGTAAAGGAGATCTTGTGTTTTGCCATACTACTTTTTCATCAGTTGTCTCCCATTACCACCAGCTCTTTTATTTATATATATATAGTTCTATTATAGTTATATTATTTGTTCTAAAAATTCTCCTCCTACTCCTTATCTGGTGGTCTTTCATTGAAACTATCATGATGTTGCCCCTTTAGTTCTTCCCACACCTTTTCATCTTCTCCCAAAGACTTTCAACTGGTCTGCCTTTTACTTCCTTCTGGACCTCACAAGACATATATATATTCTGGATGTATAATACAATATCTCCTCCCTTTTTTTGTGCTTGTCCTTTATGAATAAGCTATACCACTTTAACCAATATTCAAGCCATGAGATTTATCTTGCCAAGTCTCAGTGATACCAATTTACTCATAATAAGTACTGAGACATACCCACACATTTGTATTTAAACATTTAAGATGTTGAGCTGATTCTCTCACTGTTTTCCCTCTTGTTGCTCTTGCAACCTTATTTAATAGTAATTGATGTTAGAATAATGGGTGTGAAGGGAGATGTGATATTTTCCTAAATGTTCTGCGTGACAGTATTAGGGATAAATGAGGACACTGAACACTCATTGCTGAAGTATCACTGATTCACTCTTATTCTTCATTTCATAGAAAAAATGGTAGGTTTTTTTATTTGTTTTACTTGTGTTTACACTTCTTTTGTGTTTTCTTTCTGTAGGGTTCTAGCTAGTGAGTTTGCCGGCAGGAATATTTGTAGACCTGCTGAATTCAAAGTAAAATGTTGGCAAACACATGTCAAAAGCAGACTTTTTGTAAACAAAAAATATTCACATTACAATCTTGATTCCAAGAATTATTTACTCGTGTAGTCAGGAATCCAAAACAACAGCATGTCAACTCCATGTCCAATAAAATCCAATTGATAGTTCAAATTTCAGTTGCTTCACAGTGGTAGCAGAGTTAGTCTGTAACTAGAAAAACTTAAACAACAAATAATCTAATAGCACCCTAAAAACTAACAAATTTCCACAAGCCAAATACACAGTGAAGGGCTTAACTTCATTTACAAGTTTGATCCTTATCAGAATGGAATGAACAGAGATAATAGGACACTACCTTCCACATCCTAATGACTTCACCAAACAAACAAACAAACAAACAAACAAACAATGGAGATGCTAATTGTTCTTATCAGCCTCTTATAACTACTTAAACTATCTATTCTCTGTCTTTTTTCTCTTTTTTTTCCCCTCCCCCCTTCCCTTATTTATTCTTGGATCTGGACTTTCAATACTCCAGTCATCTGAAGAAGTGGGCTGTGCCCACGAAAGCTCATGATACCACCTACATGTTTTGTTAGTCTCTAAGGCGATACTAGATTATTTGTTGTTTTTTCAAATTTCAGATGTTAGAGACTCTGTTCATAAGCAAGTAGTTCATAGTATCTTCAGGGCAAGAATTGTTCTTCTGAATTCTCTAGTGAGTATCTCTGAATGACAAATGCACTCAAGTAAACATCAACAATTCTTGAACAGACAGATGCAAAATTTGTCTAATTATCTACAATTTACTACTTGGTTTTCATAGTAATGATACCTCCAGAGATATCCTGTAGTAAAATTGCATTACCATTACATTATGGTCCTACTCCTGTTGAGCTTAGTCATGCCAAGCTTTCATTGACATCCATGGGCCTTTTGTGCAGTGACTGCAGATCAGATCTCTTCTGAGTTTGTGCACAGAGATATTAAATTATCTGGTGTGTCAAAAATGACTTTAGAACTTTTCGGACTGCATTTTCCCGTGCTGTTGTCAGGACTGGCTCTAGGCATCAGCAAATCAAGCATGTACTTGCGGCAGCACATTTCCAGGGGCGGCATTTCCAGGTAAGCAGCCACTCCCGGCAATGCCCACCCCTGCCCCGCCGATTTTAAAGGATCGTGGGAGACGTCACTACCCGTTGTGCAGTGCTGGCACTCTGCGCGCCCGGAGCCTGCTGGCAACCCTCTGCCTCCTGTTGTTGCCCGGCTCCACTGCCTACTTCAGGTCATCCCTGCCCACGGGGGCCAGGGTGGGTTCATGGGGGGATGGCCCCGGTGCAGGAAGTGCAGTCTCTCCTTTGGCCAGGGCCATGGTGGCTGCAGGGGGCCTGGGCACCCGCCGGGGCCCCTGCGCCCTGAGCACGGCCACGGAGACCGCGCTGGACAAAGCCCTGCAGGCGCTGGAGAAGTTGCAGGTACTGGTGGAGCAGACAGGCACTGGGGCTGAGGAACAGCCCCCCCTGCCAGCCCTAGCTCCTGCCCCAGACACTCCAGCACCTGCTGCTGATCTGGGGCCAGCCTGAGCCGCCTCTGAGAGGCTGGCTACTTCCCCGTCTTCATCAGCAACCTCCAGCACAAGGCCAAGCAGGCCACCAAGCTCTTCAAGGGAAACCCCGAGGGAATTTTTCAGGAGAGGTCGGCCTCCAGGTACTGGCCCCCCGGCAGCGGGGGCGGGGAGAGGCGGGGATGCCCAGGGCTGTGGGTCAGGAGTGAGAGGTACTGGCAGGGCTGTGGATCAGGAGTGAGGTGCACTGGCAGGGCTGGGCTGGGCTGGCTGTGGGTCAGGGAGTGAGGGCCACTGGCAGCTGGTGTGGGGAGCCCATGGCTGGCTTGGCCGTGGGGGCTGTGGGTCAGGGAGTGAGGTGCACTGGCAGCTAGTGGGGGGAGCCCATGGCTGGCCTGGCTGTGGGTCAGGAGCAAGGAATGACTTTGTTAAAATTAAATGAGTACACTAGTAGGAAATTGTTTTATTTCACTAACTACACATTTTCTGTTTTCATTTTTAAAAAATTTTAAACAGTCAAAAACAAAGCAAAACAAAAAAAACTTTGCAAAGTGCAAACATGTATAAAAGCCAAAAAAAAAAAATTGTGTGTATGGGGCGGGGGGGGGGGGGGGGGGGGGACAGAGGGGCAAAAATGTTTTTGCTTGGGGTGGCAAAAAATCTAGAGCTGGCCCTGGCTGTTGTGATGGCAATTAAAAATCCATACAGCAATGAAAGACATTGTCTAGCTAGTGACAGGCTTATGCTTTCATGCTTTTCTCCTCTCCATCCCTCACCTCCAATAGCACACGGGCTATTTTTGTTGCTATAGAGACAACTTTTTAGAATGGAGGTGTGTCCTTCAGCATAGTTTTGTCAGACTTCCTGCACTTCAAATGAAGGCATGTCTTAGAAGCAGCTGGCTCATTTTTTGATGTATGTTATTAAGAAAGAAAACATGGTCAGGGTTGTCTAGCTCCCACAAGCAGATCTGCATGACCACATCCCTGCAGCCCTGCAGATCCACTTGCAGGTTTTCATGCTTAGGATGCCTTAGGGTTATATCCCTGCTCTGCCATAGCTTTGCTGCCAATCCCTTTAAATTCCTAGGGTATGTCTACACTAGCCCCCTTGTTTGAACTAGGGAGGCTAATGTAGGCATTCGAAATTGCAAATCAAGCCCGGGATTTAAATATCCTGCGCTTGATTTGCATCTTCCTGGCCGGTTGCCATTTTTGAAATTTACAAGCCCAGACTAACTGCCCACGTCTACACACGGCAGGGAAACAGGCGTTCGAAATAAAGCCCCTAAATTGAACTACCTGTTAAACCTCATTGCAGGAGGAATAACAGGTAGTTCAATTTAGGGCTTTATTTCGAACGCCCGTTTCCCTGCTGTGTATATACGCGGGCAGTTAGTCCGGGCTTGTAAATTTAAAAAAAAAAAAAAATGGCGACCGGCCGGGACCATGCAAATCAAGCACAGGATATTTAAATCCCGGGCTTGATTTGCAATTTCGAATGCCTACATTAGCCTCTCTAGTTCGAACTATAGACATACCCCTAGTGCTACAGGTTCTCCATCTGAACTGTTCATAAGTCAGTATTCTGTCATAGATGTATTCACTCTTCCATATTTTCTTCCTCTTGTGGCACAGATTCTGGCCCATAAGGGGTCAAGGCCCTTAATTATTTAGTTTCTTCAGTCATCAGGACTTAATACATCAGTGACTTACTTTCTTATCCATTTTCTCTGTTCTCAAGTTACTAAGCATGGTATCCGCAAATAGTATACACTTCAAAGTGTAGTCTCTTTAATTGTTCTCAATATATCATGGCCTCTGCATAAAAGCACAAGGTATTTGATGAGATAAAGAAACTCTTCACAGTAAGAAGCCAAAGAAGTTAACTTCATGCAGAAAATTCTGTCAAATATACCAATTAGATTTATAATTCGATGTCCTGTTTTGGCATTAGTGATTCTTTAGCTAGTTAAAGATAACTAACATTCAAAAGAATGTAAGTAATAGCATTTGAAAAGCAAAATATACAGGTTGGACTTCTCTTATTTGGCACCCCAAAGACCTGACCATTTTCAAACCAGGGAATTTACTGGACTAGAGAAGGTACCCTGCCACAGCCCTCAGCTGCCAACTCTGCCAGCTCGATTAGGGAAGGCAGGGACTACCTCCAGCTTCCTCTGGGCTGCCTACTGAATTGCTGGCACCACTGCTGCTGCCCCATCCAGACTGCCTGCTGGGCTCCAGTAGCCTGTGCTCTGGCCCTGGTCAGGCTGCCAGGGGCTGCCAAGTGTTCAGGCTCTGGTCCCAGTCCTGCGGCAGCCTGCAGGCTCTGGCCTCGCTTCCGTGGGCTGTCTGGGGCTCATGTTGTTGGGGTTGCCACCAGCCCTGGCCCTGTGCTGCCACGGGCTGCCAAGAGCACAGGCTCCTGTCTTGCTGCAGCCTGTGGACTCTGGCTCCAGCCCCATGCTACCACAAGCTGTCACCGTCCTGATTCTGCACTTCCAGGGCTGCCCTGGCTCGGTCCCAGTGCCGCTAGCTGCCGGGCAAGGGTGCCATTTCGGGACGCAGTGTGGGGGCAGCAGCTGTGTGCTCCGGAATGCAGCTTGCTTTTCATCCCCTTCCCTGGATCATTAAGGAGTGAGGGGAAAGTACTTGCATTCCGTGCATGCCTTTCACACCTGGTTGGTGAGCTCCCTTCACCAATCAGGTGTGAGAGGCACACATGGAAAGCAAATACTTTCCCCTCACTCTCTGATAGTCTGGGGAACGGGATGAAAAGCAAGCCGCATCCTGGAGCACACAGCTGCTGCCCCCCTACTCTCCTGAAATGACACCCTTGCTGCCAGGAGCTATTGGGGGGCTGCTGCCAGCTTCAGCCCCACTGCTGTGGGCTGCTGGAGTTTGCTGTCAGCCCCAGCCCCTGCCCTGGCCCACTGCTTCAGCTCAGCCACTCCTGGATTGCCCTCCTGCCAGGAGATGCAACCTGTATTTCTATTTAGCAGGCATTTTTCTCTAAGTAATATAAAATGGAAATCGTATTACACATCTGTATGAATACATTTGCATTGAGTTATATAGTTGAGATCCAGACTGATTTGTGAAGATCTGTTTGTCTCCTCAAGTAGAATGTGGTGTGCATGTTACAAAATGTTCTTCCCTTTTGGTTATCCTACTTTTCAGAAAAGTATTGGTATTTGTAGGGATGTGAACTGTAAGAGCCCAGGACATTTGAAAACTGGTAACCCTGAGGATTCCCCTTTGCTTAACTGTATAAGGTAAGCTTTTGAGGTACTTCATCAGTGGAAAAACAAAACAAAACATGAGAAACAAAGAAATGTCATTCCACTATATAATCCATATATCCTTTCCCTCTTGGAAGCCACAGAGTGGGGTTTAATGTGTACCACTGAGGAGAAGCTTCCACATTGAAAACAAACATGTGATGTCAACAATACCAAGGAGTGTGAAGAAATCCTTGCTTCTACGATGGAGAGAAAGAAGCAGGAAACGAGTCCAGGTTCAAATCCTTTAACCCCTGAGTACTGATACTAGGCTATTTTAAGACCTACTGGTTTAGGGCTGAATCCTGAGGTAGGTGATCTATTTTTTATCTGTATGAATTTTTATGTTTGATCTTTGTAATTCTTGATCTCTATTTCTACTTCTTTTTTAGAACCATTATACAACAAAAAAGATGTGTGGTAGACAAGTGACCCAACCTAGGCTCAGGACATAGTCTGCCAAGACGAAAACACATTAAGGACGAGAGGAAGAGAAGACCCGCTGGAGAGAGAAATGTTTAACAAAGACACTTTATACGGCAAACTCATGTGAAATTTCACTGTAATAAAAACTTTTTAAATAACATGTTTCTTATGTACAGTATTTTAAAGAGCGTAAAGAAGTCTGGTAGGTAGTAAATAAATGCCCTCCACTAAAACACATGATTTTTACCATGTGGTCATTCTTTAAGAGAATATATAGCAGACCTGTCCAAACTTTTTTGTGTGCTTGCCCTTATCAGTAACGGAATCTGTCCTCTGCATAGTTGATTCAGCAGAGGAGCTTGGGCTGAAGAGGACCTGGGGGCAGAACTGTGGACTGGGGAGGAGCTGGGGGAAGAGGCAGAGCTGGCCTGAGAGCAAAGAGGGAATAAGGGTACAGCTGAGAAAGGAGCTGTCCTGGAGCTGGGCTTGAGGGAAAATGGAACAGGATGACACTTCCTTCTCCTCCCCCCCCATGCACCCTAAATATTCATCCATGCCTCCCAAGGAGGGTGTGCCCCACAGTTTATAAACTATTATATGATAGTTAGAAGTGTGTGAAGAATCAGAGGGGCTGACTTAAAGCTCAGTTTTACAGCAGTGCCACTGACTTCAGTGACGTTACTACTGATCTTATTTACACCACTGTCATGTCAGGATCAAGCCAGAGGTTTTGAGAATGGTTCAAAGTGTTGTCTTTTCTGGAGCTTGCTGTACTTTTTTCTTGCAAAACAAAGAAACCTTGTAGTATTTCTTGTATTTTGTGCCAATGTGATTGAATGCTGATAACATCCACACTGATTCGAAGTATTGTTTATTAATTAAAGGGCTGAGGATGGGACAAGATGCTTGCTTTACAGGGAACAATTAACTCTTTCATATCTATGTTACTAGAGCCATAAACTTGCATTAATAGACAGCCTTGCCTGGCGGTAGGGTGAGGCAAAACTTACTACAGGTTGAATCTCTGGTTCAGGACTCTGGTCTGAAAACATCCGTGGAGGTTGGCGGTGGCTGTGGGCACCAGAGCCTGCAGCTGGCCAGGCTGGGAAGCCAGCAGGGGCACTGGAGCCCATGGGGAGTGGGACGGGGCAGAGCACACAGCTGGCAGGGCTGGGAAGACGGTAGGACCACTGGAGTCTGCAGGGTGGAGAGGCCACTGAGCCTGCAGCCAGCAGGGCCAGGAAGGGTGGAGGGGCTGCAGAGCTCACAGCTGGCATGGCCATGAGTGGCCACAGAGCTGCCTCTAGAGCTCCTGGGGCTGAGGGGGTTGCAGAACCTGCAGGACAGACACAGGCAGGGGGCCGGGGCAGCAGTGGCAGGTAGCTGGGGAGAGGAGCCCAGCAGAGAGGATGGTGCGCCTCCTCCCCCCTCTCTACCTGCCCAGACCTTCCTTGATCTGGAAAACTTCCTTGTCTGGGACTGGTCAGGTCCCAGGGGAGCTGGACCAGGGAGGTCCAGGCTGTACTTGATCTGGAACCTATTAGTGAATCTCTGTATTTTGATCAGAAGGGGTCCCTTGGAAGCAGAAAATAATTATTAACTCACTGATTATCCACAAACTCCACCAAACTTTCTAGCTGCACCTCACTCTGTTCACCTATATGGCATTTATTCATATCATTTTGAACCCATGGCTTCCTAAGTGCTAGATCCTTTGTTAGTCTAAATTGTTGTGGCTCCACTGCAGTCAATGGAGGTAGGGTGATTGCTGACTAAGGGCTAGGTACTGAGTCTCCCTGAGGCAGGAGATTTGCTCAGGCCAATGGTGCCCTCCTAAATAAAAAGGACGTTTTATGGGAGAATAGTGGCTTGGATCCTCCAAGGGGTTTAGACTGTTAACTCCACTGGCATTAATGAGCTGGAAGCTTAAATGCTATGGAGATTGTGGGCCAGTGTTGTCTTGAAAACAAATGGTCTCTGCAGCAGCTGTTTTGGAAATAAGCAGCTCATGCCCCAAATCACTGGGATTGTGTAGTAGCACAAAGGCTGCCTGGGAGAGAGGCTGGATCTCTGCAGCATCCCACAGGCAGGGCCTCTCTGGGTTTTGCTGAAAAGGATGCTAGTGCTTACCCTCTACTCTAATGAGGCAGGTTACTAAAACTTCACAGATCTAATAGTGTGTGCAGTGTGATTGTGCCTGTGGCCAGAGCTCTAAGGAAACTGCCTCTTTGAGCTCCCCATGTTATCTCTGTCTATGATGTGTTCTGAAAATCAACATGCAAGCTGGCCCGTATACTGGCAGGTGTCATTGCTGTAGTTCAGTAGTTACTGCTTCCATCTCTTTCACTCCTCCTGTGTGTTTCCCTGCAGGACAGGCTATGCCCCAGGGCATCCCTTCATCTACCCTCTGAGCACCGTTGCCTAGCCTGTGCTTTGGGTCTCCTGGTTACAGACACACAGGCTGTTTCCTTTTTACTGCATCTGCGTTTCATCTTCAGTTTCAAAGCATATCATTGGGAACCACAGATAAATGTGTTGTCTTGAGGATTCATATGAAGGAGGTACAGGCTGGACTCTTAGATGTAAGGATTTATTAGAATTAAAAATAGTTACATAAGACAGGCGAGCCACAAGCGCCTAGCTATGTCTCTGGTGAAGCTGACTCTGGTCTCCCTTCAACCAGTTCTCTTTAGCATGTGCTTGGCTTATAAACGCACAGTGCACACTCCTAACATCTCCCCTTTCCAGGAAAAGCAGTACCAAATAATTCACCACACATACTGTCACTCTACAAATGCCACAGCACACTCAACTTTAAAAACAACGCGCAGTCCCGTGGCACCTTAGGGTATGTCTACACTACAGCGTTATTTCGAAATATCTAATTTTGAAATAGTTAATTCGAAATAAGTTATTTCGAAATAGCGCGTCTACACACAAAATGCATTTCGAAATAGCGTTTTGCTATTTCAAAATAGCGCATCCACACTGAGTGGACTGTGAATCTCATTTAAAGCTGGACAGAACCAGTTCGGGAAGGGCACCAGGTCACGACTTACTGTGTGGGGCTGCTGCCTGAGGCTAACTGAGGTCTGTGCTTAAAGGCCGCCTCCTCACCCCTCTGGACAGCAGGTTCTCAGGTTTCCCTGCTTGCTTGTCTACCTCGGTGAGGGACAGCAAAGCATTTTTGTCTCTGCATGCTCTGGTTGCCCTCACTTGGGACATCACAGCCCTCTGCAACATGGAGCCAGAGCTGTCCGTGGGCACTCTGGCGCTTCTCTTGGACGTGTTGCTGCGAGCCTGGCTGCACTTTCTGTAGGCTGCCATCTGGGAGGTCCATCGTGGGGCTGTCTGTCCAGGATGCCCTGTGGGAGAGCTTCTACCCTGAGGAGCACTAAGAGCCTCCCTGGTCTGCCCTACTGGGGTCTTGTGCCTCATTCGTCCCTTGCGTCCTTCCAATTACTCCCCCTCACCCCTCTTCCTACACGTTTTTTCATAAACACAACTGTCTTTATTTAAAAAAATGGGGCGGGGAGGAATGAAACTCTGGTGAGACTGGGGAAAGGAGGCAGGAGACGGGAGGAGAGAGGGTGGGAGAGGGGAGGGGGAAACCTGGGAGGAGAGAGCTAGAAGGGGGAAGCAAGGAGAAGAAGGGGAGGGGAAGCTCAGGGTTCAGGGTTGGGGGTCTCGCTGGGCCAACTGTCTCCCAGCACCGCGGATGCGGGGGTCTCGGCATCCCCGGGGGGATGGGGAGGGGATGGAGAGTGAGGAGGGCATGGAGGGAGAAGCGGGAGGGGGAGAAGGAGTGGGAGGAGGAGTGTAGTTGGGGAGGCAGCAGGCGCTGGAGTGGCAGGAGGCAGCACGCTCTCCACCAGGGCCTGCAGATGTTGGCAGATGGCATAGGCCTGGGCAAGCTGCTCCCGCCGGAGCTCCAGGTCTTCTTGCACCCAGTTCTGGAGGATGAGGTGCAGGGCTCACAGTTCCCCCAGGTGCTGCTGTCGGTACCCCTCCACTTCATGGGTGCTCCTGCGGAGCCCTCGGTTCGGGAGCATGTCTTGGGTGGGGTGATGCTCCCTACACGCGCAGCTGGTGCGGCTGTGGAGAAACAAGGAAAGTGGTCAGTTCTCCCTGGGGAGATGGTGAGGATGACCATTCCCTGCACCATCAGAGCTGATGTGCTTGCACACAGGCCATATTCGGAATGTCCTGCTATCCCCGGGAGTGGGAGCTGCCCCGAGACCGCACCCATGCCCCTGTGCTGTATATACGGTGAGGTGGGGGAGAGATGTCCCCTGCCTCTGTGTAAAGGGGGCTTGTGGAGGGAGGGCGTCCTGCTATGTCCCACCGCGGGGTCAGGAACATGTCATGTCTCTTCACACACGCGTGTGGCTAACAGGTGAAGGCCCGTGTGGCAGCCAGCTGGGGCCACGTGCCCAGGGGTGGCATAGCACATGCTTGCACATGCACAGGTTGCTGTGTGATTTGTGCTAAATAAGGCCCATACGCATGGTCCCTGGTCTCCCTTCCTGCCCCCCAGCAAGGGGACAGTGATGGCACTCACATGTTGTTGCCTCCCTGGATGACACTGGTGACGGGTCTGCTGGGATGGCTCGGGGATCCCGGCTGCGTGGCACGCTCCCTCTGGACTCCTGCAGGTTAAGGCACTCCTCCTGCATGCCCTGGTCAGGGCCCTCTTCTCCAGGACGATGACCCCCGGGATGGCACAGACCGTCCCACCTCCCAGGATGTGGTCCAGGGCGTCAAAATAGGGGCAGGTGTCTGTCCCGTTTGGGAGCTGCCTCCATATCCCTGGCATAGGCCTGCCACAGCTCCTTAATTTTCATGTGCACCTGCTCCTGGGTGCGCATGTGGCCTTTGGTGGCCAGGCTGGCAGCTATCCTGCCATAGATGGCTGCGTTCCTGCGTCTAGTGCGGAGATCATGGACATTGGAGGCATCCCCCCAAATCTCAGTCAGATCCATGATCTCCACACCAGGGGACTGGGCCCGGGGAGCAGTCGAGGGCTGGCTGACACTGGCTGCCTGGCTCATGGTGGGACCATTGGGTCAGGGGCAGTGACTGCTGGCTCTGTGCTGGCAGGCCTGGAGCTGGCACAGGCACTGTGGCCAGGGTCTACCCCTTAAAGGCTCCGTGGCTGGGGGAGAGGAGAGGAAGTTTTACTGGTTGTGCCCAGAGTGGCCACCAGGGCATCCAGTGCTTATTTTGAATTAGCTATTTCAAATTTGGCATTATTCCTCGTAGAATGAGGTTTACCAAATTCGAAATAAGCGCGCCACTATTTCGATTTAATTTCAAAATAGCGGTTTGGCTATGTAGACACTGGGAAAGTTATTTCGAAATAACGGCTGTTATTTCAAAATAACTTTGCTGTGTAGACATACCCTTAGAGACTGACAAAAATATATATATAGTGTCAGGAGCTTTCATGGGCAAAACCCACTTCTTTAGTGTTAGCTTCAGCTGGCACCTTAGAACTGTTGGCAGTATTCTCTGCTGACAGGCTCACTGTCCAAAATAACAGCCTTCAGCATATCATCGCTTCTAGCCTGGTGCTCAGTCAGTGCCATATAAACTGTCTGAGTCTTGTCGATCAGGCAATGGGTTAGCCAGAGTGCTAGATGAGGTCAATCAGTTGACTGATACAGTACAGCAAATTTATGCTTCTAAAAGAGACCTTGCTCCTGTTCTTCCAGTCAGCCACGAGTATCACTCCCCCCAACCTCATATCAACTCTTAAATTGCCCTGTAGCAAGAAGGTTCCTATATTAATATGGCACCATCCTCCTTCCATTTAAATGAATGGGAATTTTGCATTGACTTATATGGGAGCAGGAGCAGGCCAGCCACACAGGGGTGTTATATCATAGCACTCTGATGTGCACTGCTTCACACCCTTTTAGTCCACACTGCAGGGCACTCTTCACTTTTTTCACTTTAATTGTTTAAACATTTGTGAAATCATGGAATAGCAGAAGATGTCTAAACCAAGTTTAAAATACATAAGTCAGTGTCCTAGATGGCAGCAGGTATGATGAAGTAAATCCTGTGGTAAATTCCAGGCACAGACACGAAGGGTTTGCCTAAGGGCCTGCCACTCGTACATTTTGTTTTGCTTGGCCACTGCTCCTTATGAATGTTTATGCCAAAAATGCTTTACACTTTCTCAAGCAAAACACTTAGGACTGGCTTTGCAAACAGTGCAGAATAAATGGCCCATAAACTTCAAATTACTGCTTAACTTTGTAGCATTAATTCACAGACCCATAGATAAAATATCATTTGGCCTTTACCACAGAATAAGTTTGACTTCTGTGTCAGGGTATGTCTACACTACCCCGCTAGTTCGAACTAGCGGGATAATGTAGGCATACCACACTTGCAAATGAAGCCCGGGATTTGAATTTCCCGGGCTTCATTTGCATAAGCGGGGAGCCGCCATTTTTAAAACCCCGCTGGTTTGAACCCCGTGCAGCGCGGCTACACGGGGCTCGAACTAGGTAGTTCGGACTAGGATTCCTATTCCGAACTACCGGTACACCTCGTTCCAAATCCCGGGCTTCATTTGCAAGTGCGGTATGCCTACATTACCCCGCTAGTTCGAACTAGTGGGGTAGTGTAGACATACCCTTAGGTATTTACAAGGATCTGGCCAGCTAGTCTGTAGTCAGGCTGCCGGCAATTGTCTAAGTCATGTTCACTGCTTCAGCGGAACAGAAAAAGTGAGATTTTTGCAGTCAGTACCATTCAGATGTGTGTTAATCCCTGAGGCCTATTTTGGGATGTGATTTGTACCCTCAATTCCCAACAAATTCAGTGAGACTTCAAAGTGCTCAGCAATATTTCATCTAATTTTTTTCATCTGTGTGCGGAATATATTTTTATATGCACTGAGGTCTATGAAGATGTGCACCACCAGTAGAAACACATGTTGCCAGCTGTGGGCACTGTGACTGCTCTGCTAATCAGCTGGGTAACATCTGAATCACTCCTGTGCCACCCAAGTGCTCAAAGGGAACACTAGTTCTCAGCACCTCAGAAGATTGGGCCCAAAAGTTTGGAGATACTGCTGAGTAGACTGACTGCAAGAACATAAGAACCACCATATCGGGTCAGAGCAAAGGTCCATCCAGCCTAATATCCTGTCTGCCGACAGCGGTCAATACCAGATGCCCCAGAAGGAAGGATCACAAGAGGTAATCCTCACGTGATCCCTCCCCTGTCACCCACCTCCAGAGAAAGAGAGGCTAGGGACACCATTCCTATCTATCCTGGCTAATAGCCATTGATGGACCTAACCTCCATGAATTTATCTAGCTCTTTTTTGAATCCTATTAAAGTTCTAGCCTTCACATCCTCTGGAAAGGAGTTCCACAGGTTCACTGCGTTGAGTGAAGAACAACTTCTTTTTGTTTGTTTTAAACCTGCTGCCTATTAATTTCATTTGGTGATCCCTAGTTCTTTTATTGTGGGAATAAGTAAATAACTTTTCCTTATTTACTTTCTCCAGAGCAATCATGATTTTATAGACCTCTATCATATCCCCCCTAGTCTCCTCTTTTCTAAGCTGAAAAGTCCAAGTCTTTTGAATCTCTCTTCATATGGGACCCGTTCCAAACCCCTAATAATTTTTGTTGCCCTTTTCTGAACCTTTTCCAATGCCAATATATATTTTTGAGACGAGGCGACCACATCAGTATGCAGTATTCACAAGAAGAACAGAAGAAATACACATGGGCTAAATCTACACTGGCCAGTCTTGTGCAAGAACATATGCAAATGAACCACCATTTTTGCGCAAGAGGCTTTTGCGCAAGAAAGAGCAGTCTACACTCTCTTGCACAAGAGCCATTCTGCTGCTTATTTTCAGGCAGAAAACCCCTTGTGCAAAAACGGTGGCTCATTAAGTATGCAAATGAGACACAGTGATATTCACCGCTTCTCCTCATTTGCATATTTTCTTGCACAAGAGAGGACAGTGTAGATGTAGCCTGAATGAAAAATGCACTCAAGTAAACATCAACAATTCTTGAACAGAAAGATGCAAAATTTGTCTAATTATCTACAATTTACTTGCTTGGTTATCACACTAATGATACCTCCAGAGGTATCCTGTAGTAAAATTATATTACCATTACATTATGGTCCTACTCCTGTTGAGCTTAATCATGCAAAGCTTTCACTGACATCCATGGGCCTTTTGTGCAGTGACTGAAGATCAGATCTCTTCTGAGTTTGTGCACAGAGATATTAAAATGATCTGGTGTGTCAAAAATGACTTTAGAACTTTTCCGACTGCATTTCCCTGTGCTGTTGTGATGGCAATTAAAAACCCATAGAGCAATGAAAGACATTGTCTAGCTAGTGACAGGCTTATGCTTTCATGTTTTTCTCCTCTCCATCCCTCACCTCCAATTTGCATATGTTTGTGCACAAGACTGGTTCGTGTAGACATAGCCAGGAAGACTGGAGTTGACTGGAATGTATGATTCTTAATGCATCTCAAGAAGAGCTGAGCATCTCTCAAGACTAGGCCCATTATATCTTCTTGTTTCAAGGTTTTTTAAGTTTCTGAACCTAAAACTCTGATGATCGGTCTGTGTTTTCCAGGCTGTTTCAGGATGTGTCAATGGGGACACAGCTCCTCTCTCTGATAAATGATTGGTACAACACAAGAATGCTTTCACCCAAAACCCTTTTTTACTGAGTCTAAAGCACACATCAAAACCTAGCAAGAAGCACTCCAAATATAATTACCTAAGGTCTGAGGTGAACTCCGGTGGCCAGATTTCCTCCATGCTGGAGAGATAGGTGTCACTGTCTTCTTCCTTGACACAATGCAAATTTCCCCAATATACTTTTTCTGATTAAACTTTTTATAGATAAGTTAAGATAAAGCAATGATTCCTAATAACCCCTACTGAGCTGACTACTCCCTAGCAACAGTAAAAAAAAAAAAACCAACAAAACCCAACCCTCATAATTTCTACTGATCAGCAAAGCAGCTTCTCAGCAAAAATCAGAGGCATGCAGATTCAAGGTCAGCCCTCCATGCACCCTTCCATTGCCGTGAATCTGTCACTTCACCTTATTTATCCTTGTTAGCAAATACTGAAGCCACAGCTATATAGCTGTTTTTGTCTGCCTAAGCAAGGCCAAGGTCTTTACTTTGTGACGTCTTGCTTCCAGCTTATGGTGGCTAGTTAAGTACACGAGACGGCTGCAAGTCAAGTAAGCCCAAGCTGCAGTTATGCTAAGTCCAGTTCTCTTTTTATACCACCGCAAGACAAGCTGAGAAATCATATCCCACTTCCTTTAGCTAGTGCAGCAATAAACAATAGCTGACCCTGTTATATTCTCTCTTCTCCGCCTGTCCATAGTTTGGTTCCTCACCAGTCCTTGCAGTAAATGCACAAGCAGAGAGGCCTGCTATATCTTTCCAATGTCCTGGTACCAAATGGACAGGATCCATATAACCCCATCACAGTGAGCTCTATTACATATTAGGGATGCAATGCAATGCTAGCTAAGGCTCCTTATAAGCCCCGTTTTGAGAGGTAAAGTAGGACTTAAGTGGTTCATAGGGCTTGTGCAAGTTCTCCCTATAGGAATAAATTGCACCGTAGTACAACTGCAGTTTTTGAAAACATTGAGACACTCTAAAAGCAACCCCTCGGAAGTGGTAGACATTTGTACTCTGACAATATTATATATGTATGTTTAACTCATCCCCAGTTTACTTTCCTGTTTAATAAAGAATAGGAAAGCACTGTAATAATTGCTAGATCAGGTGGTATTTATGCTACAAAGTACCTCCTTCAAAAACATCAGCGCCATACATATTTTCTTTTCTTTTTTTTTTTTTTTTTTGGTGTGGGGGGCATGAGAGAAAATTTTTAATTACCAAATCCAAATATATATATTTTTTGCCACTGGGGCACTCTGAGTACATCTTCATGGGCAAATTTTGCCCTTATTTTGCAGTCTTTGCTCTTTTAAAAAAAGTATTCCTTGTAGATCAGCCTGATAGCAACCAACAGTTCCTGAACAGCAAAGCTATCAAAATGACAGTTTGGAAAAGTTCAGTTCTCTTTAATGTCAGCAGAACTATCAACTCTTATAGTTGATAAGTTTCCGTTCTCAGAAACGAAGCCCTGAAAACTACTTAAATAATTTCCAATAGAATAGAACATGTAATTTTTGTTTCTGATAGGAAATAAAGATTAGATTCCAGCTCTATTATTGCTACTGGAATTGCCATAAAGCAAAGGTCACATTTGCAACTATGAGCACTGTTAATTTATCTAGATTGAAACTTCAGTCACTTTGATAATAGGTTTGTGCATTAATTCACTTGGCAGACATTTCTTATCTATCTTCAAGTAACTACACACTGTCATTTACTTTGTAAGTAAGAATTGTATTGGAAGATTCATTGTTTACAACAGTTTCTGGGCATTTAACTAAGAAGTGATTGTTTTATTTTAGGGTTTTAATGATTATGACTGCAGTTCATGGAAGGTACTTAAGCATATATGTAAACTTGAGGGCATAAGTAGGTTTGTTTAATCCAGAGGGACAGCTCATACAATTAAAGTAAATACTTATACATAAGTACCTTTTTTTGAACTGAGGCCTCATTCAGCTCATTTATGCTTGACGTCTTACTTTCTGGCAGTGTGACTTACTATTATATTTGTGTTGCAGCAGCAAAGCTTTGAGTAAAATAGCACTTTTCTTCTGAGCTTTTGTTTTCAGTAGTTTAACTGTGCTCCCCCCAAAGGGCTAGTTAAGATGAAATCTCTCATATTTGTTCACTCCGATGTGAATATTTTGGAAACATTTAAAGGAAATCAGGTCAGGCATTCTTGAATTACCTGAGTATCACGGGAACCCTGTGGTTTTTATTCTTTCAGAGAATTGTTCAGCTTTTATTTGACTTGGATATCTCAAAACTGGTTTGGATTTAATACTTCAGACTCAGCATGTACATAATTATGGAGTAGATATATGTGTTTTATTAAGTTTAAATAAAAATGGTGGATAAATAAAGCGGTGAATAAGTATAAACTGCATACGTATAAATGTATGCATAAATTGCACATCCTCAGGATGCCATTTTCCTTGGCAATTTCATGATTTGATCATGCATTAACTTAAGTAACTTAGCTGCTTAAGTCTTTGTGGGATTGGGTCATAATTGTGCATGAAGAGGCATATAGGATCTGGTGGAGGCAGAAGTGCAATCAAGAGGATCTGCTGTTCAAAAGCCACAGTGTTCTGCAAAATTCTCCCTCGGGTACTTTTTCAGTTCCACAATCACAATAGTCTCTACAGGCTAGTCATCTGGCCTCTGGGGGAGTGTCTGCACTCCACCATTTTTTCGAGATAACTAGCGTCATTTCAAAATAACAATGCAAGCATCTACACAGCCTTCTGTTATTTCAAAATTATTTTGAAATAACAGACGGCTTATTCCTAAATCTGTAAACCTCATTCTATGAGGAATAACACCTATTCTGAAGTAGCTATTTCGAAACAAGGTGTGTGTAGACACTCCACTGCTGCTATTTCGAAATAGCCCCTCACCAGGGCCATTCTAAGTTATTCCTTCCCAGTGCCTCCAGGAGCTTTAAATTGAGATAGCACCTCTACATTAGGGAAGCCTGCCTCGGACTCATTTTGAGGCTTCCCTGCAGTGTGGATGTGCTATTTTGAAATAAACTATTTTGGAATAACTATTCCAGAATAGCTTATTTCGAAATAGCTGTGCAGTGTAGATGTACCTTGTGTGACGAGAAGAAAGGATCTGCACAACTGAACCTTCCCTTGTTATACAGAACTAGGAAGCAAGCGTTTTAGCTGGTTAAAGGTGTAAGAAAGCTGGCAGATATGTTTCCAAAATGCAACTCACATTTTTTTTCATAGAATAATGGACACTGTATGCACCAAAGGTGCAGTTCTTCTCTGTATCTTCCACCTGATTTTTATGATTTTCAGAAATATCACATAACTCTCCAAATATTATTGCCCAGAAAATGAAAAAGAGGTTGTGTATACCTAGATATAAATTTCCTGTGACCTACTCAAGAAGATTTTCAGGTGTGTTTAAAGGGCTGGGTAGAGAGACAAACCATCATCTTCTCAGAAAATTCTGAAAGTAATTTCCTAACATGAGTCATTCGGGAAATGCAATTTTGTTGTAACTGAGTTGGTTTCAGGATATTAGAGACAAGCTGGTTCAATAAATGATATTACCTCACCCATCTTGTATCTCTTCCATGTGGAAAGATATTTGAAATTGACAGAGAGGACTTTCTCCAGAGAAACTGTGTCCAAAGTAGTGCTTTGTTTGGAATCTGTGAAGTGTTACTTAAAACGGTCAGAACTAAAAGCATAGTTCAGAAAACCAGGGAGACGTAAAAACTGGCCTGACAGTCAAATGATTCATTTCAAATAATAGTCATGCAGGCAAATTCTGAGACAATTATGCAGTTATTCAAAGGCACTTACAAGCAGTGTGCATTGGCAATTCCATTGATTTCAGTGAAACTGCTTAGGGTGTGAGGTACTGCTCAGCTTAATTAAGGATGGCAACACCAAAAACCTTTTTTCTGTTGTTGAATAATTTGCCATCTGAGCCTGTTTTCTGATATTGTATCCAGGGCTGCTGACAAGGAGAGAAAAGGGGCAAGTGTCCCAGGACCTGGAGATTTAAAAGGGCCCGGAGCTCTGGGCCACCACCACCATGTCATCAGGAAAAGTCAAAGCCGCCCTAGACTCTTTAAATCACATGAATCCCTGCATGGTGCAGTCTAAGCAGCGTTCAGGGCTAGGTGTGGGAGGCTAGCCCTGTCCGCTTCCACCACAGGCTCCGCCCCTTTCAGTGGGCCCAGAGCCAAAACTCCCCACTATCTTGCCCAGAATCTGGTGAAGTCTGTTGCTGGCCCTATCTATGATTTGCCACATAGCTTGACTGAACATTTTTTAGTCTATGAGCTCAGGCCTGTATGCAGGGGTTGCGAAGGGTGCAGGCCTCCCTCCTCTCCATGATCGCCCAAGTAACCACGAGCCTGGGGCGGCACGTTGCCCCAGCCTCCCTCTCTCTGAGCTCTGGCCAGCCAGAGAAGGGCAATAGCTGATTTCCCCTCCCCACTTCCTCAGGAGCAAGGCCAGGGATAGGGCTGGATGGGGGTGCAGGGCAACCATCAGCCCCTCCCATGGCTTGCACCCCACCACAAAAATTCCTGCATATGGGGCTGGAGCTATTTATAATCTGCTCACTCTGACCATTTGCTATTTACTATTGGGTACTTGCGGTGTGTGAATGATCACTTTAATCACATTATTATGTCATGACTTCAACTTCTTCATTATTCTAGAAGAGCAAATACCAAATAAATACCTTTGTTTGTGTACAACTACAGTAATCTTATGAAGAACAGTCTCACCCAGAACATTTATGTAATGACAATCTCTGTGTGTAAATGCTTACAAATAATGAGTAATAGAATCATGGAATCACAGAATCATAGAACACTAGAACTGGAAGGGACCTCAAGAAGTCATCAAGTCTAGTCTCCTGCCCTCACAGCAAGACCAAACAACATCTAGATCATCTCCGACAGATGTCTGTCTAACCTGTTCTTAAATATCTCCAATGATGGAGATTCCACAACCTTCCTAGGCAATTCATTCCAGTGTTTAATCATCCTGACAGTTAGGAAGTTTTTCCAAATGTCCAACCTAAACATCCTTTGATGCAATTTAAGGCCATTGCTTCTTGTCATGTCATCAGAGATTAAGGAGAATGATTTTCTCCATCCTCCTTGTAACACCAGTTTAAGTACTTATAAAATTCTATCACTTCCCTCTCAGTCTTTTCATTTCTAAACTAAGGGTGTGTCTAGACTACCGAGTTTTGTCGACAAAAGTGGACTTTTGTCGACAAAACTATACCAGCGTCTACACTACCGCTGAGTTCTGTCGACATAACGTCGACAGAACTCAGCAGTTTTGTCGACGCTGGTAAACCTCATTTTACGAGGCATAACACCTTCTGTAGACAGAGTTCTGTTGACAGAAGGTGTTATTGCCTGTAGGGTTGCGTCCAGACTACGAGGTTCTGTCGACAAAGCAGCTTGCTTTGTTGACAGAACTCAATGTGTCTGGACGCTCTTTGTCGACGGAAGTTTTGTCAACAGATACTGTCGACAAAACTTCCGTCGACAAAACCCGGTAGTCTAGACGTACCCTAAACAAGCTCAGTTCTTTCAGTCTTCCCTCATAGGTGATGTTTTCTAGACCTTTAATCATTTTTGTTGTCTCTGTACCTTTTCCAATTTGTCCACATCCTTCCTGAAATGTGGTGCCCAGAGTTGGACACAATACTGTAGTTGAGTCCCAATCAGTGAAGAGTAGAGCGGAAGAATGACTTCTCATGTCTTGCTCACAACATTCCTGTTAATGCATCCCAGAATCATGTTTGCTTTTTTTGCAACAGTGTCACACTGTTGTTTGATATTTAGCTTGTGGTCCCCTAGATCCCTTTCTGAAGTACTCCTTCCTAGACAGTCACTTCCCATTTTGTACGAGTGAAACTGATTGTTCCTTCCTAAGTGGAGTACTTTGCATTTGTCATTGCTTGCGAACAGGGACTGCTAACAGGGAGTTTGAAGAGGGAGTTCTCCTGGTGAAGGAGGAAGCTAATACAAGACCCTTGAGGGAAGTGGCTGTCTGTAGTGTGTGTTTGTGTTTAGGGGTTTCTTGTTGTTTGCTGAGCTTGTGTTTGGCTGTTTGTTTCTGTTCTAGGACTGGTTTAGTTCAACATCTTTATTAATGACCTGGATGAGGGGATGGATTGCACCCTCAGCAAGTTTGCAGATGACAGTAAGCTAGGGGGAGAGGTAGATATGCTGGAGGGCAGGGATAGGGTTCAGAGTGACCTGGACAGATTAGAGGATTGGGCCAAAATAAATCTGATGAGGTTTAACAAGGACAAATATAGAGTCCTGCACTTGGGACGGAAGAATCCCAAGCATTGTTACAGGCTGGGGACAGAATGGCTAAGTAGCAGTGCTGCAGAAAAGGACCTGGGAATTATAGTGGATGAGAAGCTGGATATGAGTCAACAGTGTGCCCTTTTAGCCAAAAAGGCTAATGGCATATTAGGGTGCATTCAGAGGAGCATTGCCAGCAGATCCAGAGAAGAGATTATTCCCCTTTATTCAGCTTTGGTGAGGCCACATCTGGAGTATTGTGTCCAGTTCTGGGCCCCCTACTATAGAAAGGATGTGGATGCATTGGAGAGGATCCAGCGGAGGACGACTAAAATGATTAGGGGGCTAGAGCACATGACCTATGAGGAGAGACTGAAGGATCTGGGTTTGTTTAGTCTGCAGAAGTGAAAAGTGAGGGGGGATTTGATAGCAGCCTTCAACTTCCTGAAGGGAGGTTCCAAAGAGGATGGAGAAAGGCTGTTCACAGTAGTGACAGATGGCAGAACAAGGAGCAATGGTCTCAAGTTACAGGGGGAGAGGTCTAGGTTGGATATTAGGAAAAACTATTTCACTCAGAGGGTGGTGAAGCACTGGAATGGGTTATCTAGGGAGTTGGTAGACTCTCCATCCCTAAAGGTTTTTAAATCTCGGCAAGACAAAACCCTGGCTGGGTTGATTTAGTTGGGATTGGCCCTGCCTTGGGAAGGGGGCTGGACTTGATGACCTCCTGACGTCTCTTCCAGTTCTATGATTCTATGATTATTAAACTTCATCCTGTTTACCTCAGATCATTTCTCTAGTTTGTCCACATCATTTTGAATTATGACTCTGTCCTCTAAAGCACTTGCAACCCCTCCCAGCTTGGTATCATCTACAAACTTTACCATACTCTCTATGCCAGAACTACTCAACTTTGGAAGCCCTGGGGGCCACAATGATACTCACAGCAGATGCCGAGGGCTGCAATTTAAGTGTGGTTGAATATATATATGCAAATAGCTTCTTTCACACTGACTGGCATGAATACAAAGATTAAAGCAAGACTATACAAATGCAGGCCCCATTTAAGTCAGTTCTGCTTATGTTAATAAAATGCAATATTTACCCAATTTCTACCCATACGACAGTACTTTCAGGGTGCACCTACACTGCAGGGCTTAATTTGAAATAAACTACACAAATTGAGCCACATCAATCACGTATCTTATTTCGAAATAGGGAGTGTCTACACAGCAATTATTTAGAAATAGAGCACTCTTCCTCTGACTTCCCTTACTCTTCATACAATGAGGGTTACAGGAGATGGAGTAAGAAGTCCTCCAGCTGGACAGTATTTTGACACTATTTCAGAATAATTGCCTGCTGTGTAGGCATGGACTACATTATTTTGGAATATCTGTAGTTATTTCCAAATAGTGTTCCAGTGTAGACATACCCTTAATGAGCAACGATAGTCCAGGAATTTAACCACTAAAATGCACATCAACAGAAAACCATTATACTGACTCACTGTTGTGGAGTGTGTTCCCAGTGGAGGTCATGTTCAAAGGATCCCACCCGCAGGCCATGTGTTGAGCCCCAAATAAACCCAAACTGCACTGTGGGCCATAAACAGATGGGCCACAGGCCGCATGTGGACTGTGGGGCGCGTGTTGAGTAGGCCTGCTCTATTCCATCATTTATATAATTAATGAAGATATTGAATAGAACTGGTCACAAAACTGACCCCTGCAGAACTCCACTTGTAATGTCCTTCCAGCATGACTGTGAAACATTACTAATTACCCTCTGAGAACGGTTATCAATCTAGTTATGCATCTACCTTATAGTAATCCTATCTACATTGTATTTCTCTAGTTTATTGATAAGAAACTGTTTTAAATGCTTTACTAAAGTGAAGGTATATCACATCTACTGCTTCCCCCTTAGCCTCAAGACTTGTTATCATATAAGGGAATGAGGGGCACTAAATAGTCAAAACCCCTCCTCTCAAATGTTTTTAATTCCAGTGAAGGCTCATGAACTCAATGTGGTGTCATGCAAATGACTTTAGGGCAAGGAACAGCAGACATTAGGTTCATGCTCATTAGTTCTAATTACAGTTTTACGGTACTAATGGGCTCTATTCTCTTGACAAGAGCATGTAATCCATTTAACAGAAATATAACTGCACATTATTTTCAGAAAAATAATCTCTTTACTTAGCACACACAGATACAAAACTCTCTTTTGTTTTGAGACCGTATGTTTGTGTAGTACAATGTGCAGGCTCCACTGATCCTGATAGGCACTGACCCACAGAGGGAGGGATGCAGTAACTTGTCTCTAATCCACTTTGCCACAATGACTGCCGAGATCTCTGGCATGCCTGACAAGCATGGCTGCTTCTTTACACCTTAGTCTGCACTTTCTGGCCAACATGGAGAGAGAGCAGGATCTCTTCCCTACTGCTGCTTTGCCATTTTTCATCCTGGCATCACTACCTAACCCCAAACAATGCTTCTATTCAGGGAACTAGAGGTGCTGCTTTTGTGGCTCACCCAGGCATATAGTGTGCAAGGGGGGAAGGATCCTACATTTGTGCTCCTACCCAAGGGCTAGGGAGAATCCGTCCCACATTATTTTTATGCAATAATTTAAAACAATGTCCTTTCTATGTGTGGGATAAAGATGTTCACAGCTGATCTGCCCTTCACTGATATGTCTGAGTATTGCCTCTGAAGAGTTCCAGGAATGTTTGTGAATGAGAGGAGGAATGGAATGGTTCTTGGATTAATAGTTTCTCTAGACATGTTGTTCTGTGCTTGTGCATACCACAGCTCCACAGAGTTTTGGAGGAGGCATATTATGGACATGCTAATACATTTGATGACCTGTGTTCATAGTCTAACAACAGAGTGATTCAAAACAAAATGCTGCCATTGAATGGCCCGTTTCCAGCCCCCTTCTTCTCTCCTGTAATTTGTTTTTCACATCTTTCTTTTGATAAGATTGGGAAAATGCTACTTTTTGGAATGTGCATAGCTGACTGCCATTAGATTTTACGGGTTCTAGTAACTTTGTTAAATCTGACTTTTACTGGTTGTCTGAGAAATAAATTGTGTCGTTATTGAAACAACAGCTTCACCTACCATTAGGCAAAACAGTTACAAAATAATTTATTACGTGTAATAATGCTCTGTAATGTAGACCGTTAAAGGCATCATTTTCAGGAGCCGGAGTCATTCAGCTTTCAACTTCATGCATCACATGAATCACATTTCAGTTATGTGATAGAAATGTAGCCGTGTTAGTCTGGTGTAGCTGAAACAAAATACAGAACTATGTAGCACTTTAAAGACTAACAAGATGGTTTATTAGATGATGAGCTTTCGTGGGCCAGACCCACTTCCTCAGATCAAATAGTGGAAGAAAATAGTCACAACCATATATACCAAAGGATACAATTTAAAATGAACACATATGAAAAGGACAAATCAAATTTCAGAACAGAAGGGGAGGGGAGGTAAATGTCTGTGAGCTAATGGTTTTAGAGGTGATAATCGGGGAAGCTATCTTTGTAATGGATAAGATAGCTAGGGTCTTTGTTGAGACCCACGCGTAGAATGTCGAATTTTAGCATGAATGACAGTTCAGAGGATTCCCTTTCATGTGCAGATTTAGGTCCTGGTCCTGACAGCATGGATTTATAAAGAACAAATCATATAAAACCAAACAGATAGCTTTCTTTGATAGGATAATTTGGAGTATGGGAGGGGACTCAGAATTAGGGAGATGAGGGCTCTGGCTGCAAGTATGGGTTGAGGAAGAGGCACTGGGATGCCAGGAGGGGTTCCAGACTCACACCAAGGGTGGGAGTGGTCTCAGGGCAGGAGGTTGGGGTGGGAGTTAGGGTGCAGGAGGGGGATCAGCGTTGGCGTGTGGAGTCTAATAGGGAGCTAGGATGGCGAAGCAGGCTCAAGACTGGGGCTCTGGGTTGGAGTGTGGGAGAGAGTTAGGGTATATCTACACAGCCCAACCCACTATTTCAAAATTTATTCAAAACAGCGGAGCGCTTATATCGAATTTGGTAAATCTCATTCCACGAGGAATAACGCCAAATTTGAAATAGCTATTTTGAAATAAGTGTTGTGTAGACACTTATTTCGAAATAGGGGGCCTCCAACCTTCCCAGGGTGCCCTGGTGGCCACTCCAGCCTCAACTAAGAACACTCCTCTCCCTCCCCACTCCTCAGAGCCCTTAAAGGGGTTGACTCTGGCCACAGTGTCTGTGCCAGCTCCAAGCCTGCCAGCCCAGAGCCAGCAGTCACTGCCCCTAACCCAGTGACCCCAAAACGTGAGCCAGCAAGCCACTGGCAGCCAGCCTTCCACTGCTCCCCAGGAGCAGTCTGCCAGCTCCCAGGAGCCTGCCAGGGCCTGGAGAAAGTGGGTGCCTTCCTGGTTCAGAGTGGAGATCATGGACCTTATTCAGGTTTGGGGGGGATGCCCTCAACGTCCATGATCTCCGCACTAGACAGAGGAATGCAGCCATCTATGGCAGGATAGCTGCCAGCCTGGCCATCAAAGGCCACATGAAAACCCAGGAGCAGGTTTGCATGAAAATCAAGTTGGTCCGGTGAGACCCCCAACCCTGAGCCCTGAGCTTCCCCTCCCCCTTCTTCTCCTTGCTTCCCCCTTCCAGCTCCCTCCTCCCAGGTTTCCCCCTCCCCTCTCCCACTCTCTTCTCCCCTCTCCCGCCTCCTTTCCCAGTCTCCCCAGAGTTTCATTTCCCCTCCCCCCCTCAGTTTTGTTAAATAACGAGAGTTTGTGTTCATGAAAATACATGTATTTTATTTGACATCAGGAAGAGGGGGTTAGGGAGGGGTAAGTGGAATGAGGCACATGCCCCCCAGTGGGGCAGACCAGGAAGGCTCTTAGTGCTCCTCAGAGTGGAAGCTCTCCCACAGGGCATCCTGGATACTGACAGCCCCCCAATGGACCTCCCGGATGGCAGCCTACAGAAAATGCAGCCAGGCTCGCAGCAACATGTCCACGAGAAGCACCAGAGTGCCCAGGGGCAGCTCTGGCTCCATGTTGCAGGGGGTTGTGATGTCCCGAGTTAGGGCAATCAGAGCACGCAGAGACAAAATACTTTGTTGTCCCTCAGCGAGGTAGGCAAGCAAGCAGGGAAACCTGAGAACCGGTTATCCGGGGGGGGGGGAGGGGGGGGGTCCCTTTAAGCACAGGCCTCAGAAAGCCTCAGGCAGTAGCCACACAAAGTAACTCCTGACCTGATGCCCTGCTGGACCTGGTTCCAGCCGGCCTTAAGTGCGATTCAGCGTCCACTCAGTGTGGACGCACTATTTTGAAATAGCACAACGCTATTTCGAAATGCATTTTGTGTGTAGAAACATTCTTTTGAAATAACTTATTTCGAATTAACTATTTTGAAATAAAATATTTCAAAATAACTCTGTAGTGTAGACATACCCTCAGAGGCTTAGGCTGTGGGAGGGGGCTCTGGGCTAGGGGTTAGGGTGTGGGCTGCACTTAACAGGGGCAGCTTCCATTTGTTGGGGGTGGGAACAGGTGGCTCACACAGTCCACACTCACTTTCAGGCCCCACCTACTGCATCTCACATTGGCTGGGAATCACAGCCAATGGGAGCTGTGGGGGTGGAGTCTCTAGGCAAGGGCAACATGAGGACAGAGCTTCCTGGTGCTTGTGGAGACAGGGCTCCAGCCAGGGGAAGGGGAATGGCAGATTATGGAGCTGCTGGCTGGGGGAGAGGTGCATTCCTCTGGATCTAGCAGGGCGTTGCCATGGCCCTCTCCCACTGCTGTGGCAGTTCAGTGTGTAGCAGCCATGAATCCTGCGTGGGGTTACCTAGGCAGTGGTTCAGCCACAAAGCTTAGCGGGAAGTCTGAGTATGATTAATATTTGCACAGTTCAACTGATATGGAGTTTCCTTTCTTGGAAGCCTTTGTCTGTAATTTCTGGTTCTGTTGTTCTGTTTACAAACCAGTAGCTTGAAATTCCTCTAAAATTGAGACTAAAAGCAAGGCTATGAAGAGTGCAACCAAGAAATGGAAAACATTCACCATCTGTCATTGGGGAAGCTTCCAAGAGCATGCTGTAACAGAACAACAACAACAAAATCTTGAGCAAAGATTTGCCCATTGAGCCATTATCAAAAATAAAACAAATACATCCTTAAATATAAATAAAGGAAATTCAGTATCACTTCTTTTGATTCATGATGAAACTCCTAAAATAAGGACGAATTCAGCTGAATACAAATGGGATTAGCTGATTGCCTGGGACATGATAGCTACTGGTGCTGCCATCTGTCTGATTTCAAATTCAAAGATCTGGATTGTTGGGCCTTCAGTTTTCACTGTCTATGATCAGAACTGAATCCTTTATTACTACAGCTATTACTTTGCAGTTCCATACCTCTTCTTCTAATCAAGGATCTCAAAGCACTTTACAAACATTAGTAAACTAACAATACTGTACAGTATTATCATACTATTATCCCTTTCAACCCCTTGGAGAAGTTAATTGGTTTGCTCTAGGTGATGCACTGAGTCTGCAGCAGAACCAAGACTAGAATCCATCTCCTGAGACCTGTCGTTTAACCAGAAGACAATTCAAACAATTTTAACCTTAAAACTGTTGTCTCCCTGACCATCCAAAGATCTGATCTGCTGGTTCTAATTAAAAATAAATCTGCATGTAAATTTGACTAAAATAGGGTTGCATGAATGGAAGTGATTGCAAGAAGTTGCTTGGTACCTGAGGGAGACTGAGGTGCAAATGCTTTACATTGTCACATGCTAAAAGCATAATTAAAGATTTAAAGCTCCGGATTCAGAATAAGGAAGAAATTTGCAATGGTGTCATCTTTGCTCACAGCAATAAGTTCTTGAATTTTCTTTAGTAAAACACAGGATACAGCCCTCTATTTTGCAGAGGAGGAATGGGGCTCAGTGCCAATCTTTCTTTCTTCTTTTGCTTCCTTGCTTTCATGGAGTTTAGGTTGGTTTTATTTTATTGGTTTAGAAATCTCTCAATTCCAGTATAGCAGGTTGTCTGTTTGAAGGTCCAGCATCCAGTTAAAGATGCCCTAAACACTTTTGACAAAAATGTAAAGTACCATATAAATGTAATGTCATTGTTGGGTTAGATGGCCCTGCGGTTAGCATACCCAGCGACTCCTCCCGGTGGGTAGGTCTTCCATGCAGTCCTACTTTACTCAAAGCTGTTATGAGGTGGGCAGGTGGCTCCTTCAGTAGAGGCTGTGGTATGGTAGCTTAGCCCCACCCACTCCACTTGGCTCTGAGCTTTTCCCTCTAGAAAGCTTCTCTGGCATCCTTGTGGGACCCTTCAGGGTTGGTCTGTCTTCTTCACCAGCCCAGTAGTGCGCAACCCGTGGGGTCACGGCTGTCTTCCTGGGGGGGCGGGTCCCAGCACTGTGCCAGGCGCCATTTTGTTTTCCCGGTTTGGCGCCCGACTTACACATGGCAGGGGTGCGGGGAGCTGCAAGGGAGTGGAGTGACGCTTTGGCACTTTAAATTAAAGGGGCCATTGTGGTTTTTTTGCTCAACAAAAAATGTTCCAGGCCCTGGGGTTCGTGAATTAAAAAAGGTTGAGCACCACTGCACCAGCCTCCCTTCTTCTGAGCTGGATTGCTCCATTTTCAACTCTCTTTTCAGTTGGAACAGGCTCTGCAGAACTGGAGGGGCAGGGTTACCAGTGTCCAGTAATGGCCTTTCACCTATTCTGATTCAGTGTGAGTTTTGTATGCTGCATTACTAGGGCCCTACCAAATTCATGGTCCATTTTGGTCAATTTCATGGTTTTAGGATTTTAAAAATAATAAATTATAATTATTTCAGCTGCTGAAATCTGAAATGTCATGGTTTTGTAATTGTAGGGATCCTGATTCAAAAAGAGTTGTGCGTGTGGGTATGGGGGTGAATGGGGGTTGCAAGGTTATTGTAGGAGGGCAGAGCTGAGCTGAGTAGCTAGAGACTGGTGGCTGCTGGCCAGGCAGAGCTACTGCCAGCTTCAGTGCAGAAATAAGGATGCCATGGTATGGTATTGCCACTCTTATTTCTGTGCTGCTGCCTGCAGAGCTATGCCCTCATCAGCCACCACACTCTTCCATCTCTGAAGGCAGCACAAAAATAAGGATGGCAATTCTGCCATCCCCTTAAAATAACCTTGAAACCAGAGCCATCTTTACCGATGCACAGAATATGCAGCTGCATAGAGTACCTGAAAATGTAGGGCACCACTAGATCTTAGGCTATGTCTTCACTGAGAGTTTTTTTGGCAGAAAATATGCTAATGAGGGACTCATTAGCATGAGTTGCGATCTCATTAGCATATTTTCTGCCATTTCTTTTTGCACAAGGGATTTTTGCACAAAAAGCAGCAGTCTGGGACAGGCATAAGGATCTGGTGCAAAACAGGGCTTTTGCGCAAAAAAAAGGGTCCATACTGCTTCATTTTGCACAAAAACCCCTTGCGCAAAAATAAATGGCAGAAAATATGCTAATGAGATCATGACTCATGCTGAGTCTCTCATTAGCATATTTTCTGCTGAAAAAACTCACAGTGAAGATGAAGCCTTGGTGTCCACCCATCGGCCTCTTCCTATGGGTGGACACCATGTTCTTTGGTTCTGCTTCCTCCAGAGAGGATCTAGTTAACTTAAAAGTGAAAAAGCCTGCCAGAACTATTAGCAGAACCTTGAACCTTGAAAGAACATTGAAAGAAACATTTAAGTGATAATGAAGCCATTTAACAGGCATTTGGCAACCCCAGGCATATGCTATCAGTTTCTGAATTTACTGTGTTAGTCTACAGAACCTTAGTTTAAAATTTGCTTTAAAATATTTCTTTAGAGTGTTGCTGAATAATATAAAATCACATCTCTAAAAATCCTCCTCCTCCTGACCCCGGGCCACCGTTGGGCATAGAGGCACCAGTTTAATAGGACTGCATAGGGCCCCATAAATCCTAAGAATGGCCCTGATTGCAGCCCCCCTGCAATTCCTTTTTGGGTCAGGACCCTCAATTTGAGAAATTTGGTCTCCCTGTGTAATATGTATAGCATAGAGTGTAGCACACACAAGACCAGATTTCATGGTGGGAGTCCAAATATAATGGTCCGTAATGCATTTTTGTGGCCATTAATTTGTTAGGGCCCTACCCCTCAGATATGGCAAAAGACTATGTAACAGAATGTACACATGTAAAAATGCAGATCAAGTGGTGAATTCTTTGTAGGTGTAAGTCATGATGAGATAATTTTCTTTCCTTGTAAATCTCTATCTATCTTCCAAAAGTCTAATAGAACACAAAGGGCTACCTTCACATCAGTGAACCTATGCCCATTTATACTGATTGAAGCTCTTTCTTGGTGGTCACTCAAAATTGAGTATGATCTCTTCCTGTCACCCTCCTATTTGTGGATCTGTGGATGGCTAATTCTGGAGTTGCAGGTCTTATCGCAAAAGGGGCAGGTGCTGGTGGCTATTGGAGGGTCATGGGGCAGTTTTTGCTGTTTTTTCTTCTTCTCTGCCTCTCCTTGTCTGTGCTGCAGTGGGATCTCTCAAATTGCACCACCCCTTCACGGATTACTGCTCTCCATGTGGAACAGTCCTTTGCAAGGTTCTCCCAAGTGTCAACACCGATGCCACACTTTTTCATGTTTGCCTTCAACATATTCTTAAATCACTTCCTCTGTCCTTCCTTCAGCTAGGAAAACAGAATCTATTTTGGGAGGTGCTGATCTGGCATCCAGACCATGTGACCAGTCCAGCGAAGTTGTTGGTAGATGATGATAGCTTCAATGCTGGTCATGTTCGACTCTTCCAGGATGCTAGTGTTCATGTGCCTGTCCTCCTAAGGGATATTTAGGATTCTCCTGAGGCAGCATTGATTATATTGCTCAAATGCCTTCAGGTGATGCTTATATGTTGTCCAAGTTCCACATGCGTACAGCAGTGTTGGAACAATCACTGTGTGGTACACAAGGAGCTTTGGCATGGCACTAATGTCCCGGTTCTCAAAGACGCTTCTTCTCAGGTAGGCAAAAGCAGAGCTTGTGCAGCTCAGGCGATGCTGGATTTCCACATCAATGTTGACTTTGGTGGAAAAATGACTTCCAAGGTATGGAAAATGCTCCATGTTTTCCAGAAGTTCTCTGTTGACTTCAGTAGATAGTACATGAGATTGTCCCATTGGCGAGGGTTGATGGAGCACCTTGGTCTTTTTGATGTTCAGTGTGAGGCTGAGATTCTCGTACGCTTCAGCGAAAGTGCTTAAGATGGTCTGAAGAGCTATGGAGGAAAGGGCAGCGACCATATTGTCATCCATGTACTGGAGCTCCATGATTGAAGTCGTAGAGGTCTTGCTTTTGGTCTTCAGTCTCCTGAGATTGAAAAGCTTCCTATTTGTTCTGGAGACAATCTTCACGCTATCTGGAAGCTTGCTGTCAATGAGATGGAGGGCCATGGTGATGAAGATGTAGAACAGTACTGGGGCAATGACGCAGCCTTGTTTGACTTCCATTTTGACCTCAAAGGGGTTGCTTTGGGATCTATTGTTGCTCAGCACTGTGGCACTCATGTTGTCATGAAGCAGCCTCAGGATCCTGATGAATTTTTTGGGACAACCGATCTTTGAGACCATGGTCCACACGGTGTTACGATTGATTGAGTTGAGTGCCTTGGTCAGAAAGATGAAACTCATGTCTAAGGCTTGATTTTGTTTGTGACATTTTTCTTACAGTTGCCAAGTGGTGAAGATTATGTCCACTGTTCCTTGGAATGGTTGGAAGCCACATTGGGATTCTGGAAGAATTTCTTCTGAGAGTGGCAGGAGTCAATCTGCAAGAATTTGAGCTAAGATTTTTCCCTGCCGTTGCCAGGAGGGAGGTGCCACAATAGTTTCCACAGTCCGATTTTTCACCCTTCTTGAAGAGACTGATGATTGGTGTGTCTCTGAACTCTTGCAGTATCTGCTCCCTATTCCAGATCTTGAGAATCAGAAGATGGAGTTGTTTGTGGAGCTCTGGTCCACCTTCTTTGAAGACTTTGGTGGGGATTCCATCTAGTCTGGTTATCTTGTTGCTCTTCATCACTTTGATGGCAACTTGGACATCATTCAGGGTAGGAAGTATTTCAAGATTGTCCCTCGGCAGTTGCTGAGGGATTTGGTCACAGGATTCTGGGACTGTGGTGGAGGGGTGGCTCAGGAGCTCATAAAAATGCTCCCTCCAGCAAGAAGCAATGGCTTCACTATCTTTCAAGAGTTCGGTACCATCCTTTGATCTCAGGGAATTAATTCCATGGTTTCTCAGTCCATAAACAGCTTTGATGGCACTGAAGAAACCTCTTGTATTGTTAATATCTGTGAGATGCTGGAGTTCTCGTTCCTTCTCAGTCCACCATTGATTTTTCAGAGTCCTTGCTTTGCATCGAACTTTTGCCTTGGCCTTGGCATGCATTTATCTCTTTGTTGTGCAGTTGATGTTGCTTTGCCAGGCTTTCTGAAGGCTTTCCTTTTTGCCTCAATCAGACATTCAGTTTCCACATCATTCTCACCAAACCAGTCCTGATGCTTCCTGGACCGGTAGACAATGGTTCCTCCACAAGCTCCAATGATGGCATTTTTCAATTGATACCAGTGTTCTTCCAGGCCTTCAGAGTGTACTGTGGGCAGCTTCCTTTGAAGCGGTATCTGGAAGTGACTTTGTCCGGGGGGCTTCTTCAAGGCTTTCATCAGATCAGTTTCTTTTGTGTTCTTCATTTGGTAACAATCCTAATTGCCATCGTGGATTGGACAAGGTGGTGATCAATCCAGCAATCATCAGCACTTGTCATTATACACATGAGAAGGACATTGTGCCAGTCACGACAGCGGACGATGACATGATCTATGAGGTGCCAGTGGTTCAATCGAGGATGTTGCCATGAGGTCTTAAATTTGCTCTTCTGGTGGAAGAAGATGACGAGCTCGTGTTCCGCGCATTTCGTAAGGAGGTGCACTCCACTGGAGTTGTTATTGCTGACACCTTCTTTTCCAATGGTGGTCTGCCTGAGGTCCCACATCTCCTCCAGCCCTGGCTCTGAATAGATGAGATGAATCTTTTACCTGTTCTACACATTACTTAAAGAAGACTTACATAGAGAAAAATTAGACCCAAACCATTTTTATTTCTTTATGATTGCTAAAGAAAGCCTGAAATGTCTTTCCATCTTTTTCTTAAAAAAAAAAAAAACAGTTTTAAATTTCTTCTTACAGCTTGGGTAGCTAGGAAAGCTTTATAGAGGCTTTCCTAGCAAAGTTATATGGCGGGGCTGAGACTGAAAATTGAGCAGCTGAGGCGAGGGGAAAGGATTTATGGACTCTGTTTAAAACTCTGTTTTTATTACCACCCAGTGACTTATCTTCACCTATGAGTGATCTTTTGGATGAAGATACAGGACTGCAAAGCCTTCAAGTAGAGTTTGAGAGCTTTGAAATGGCTAGGAGACTCCTTCAGCATAACTAAGCAACTTAAGATTTCTGTTATTTGCATGTTAAAGCCAAGCAGGATTTAAAAACAAAATACTTTTCAGTTCTTCTCTAACACATTGGGTGTGTCTAGATGCAGGGTTTTTTCAGAAAAAATGGCCATTTTTCTGAAAAAACTTCACTTATATCCACACTGCTATTGCATTCTTTCGAAAGAAAATTAAAGAACACAGGGATTTTTCTGACATTGGTAAACTTTATTCTATGAAGAAGAATGCCTTTTCTGAAAGAGCTCTTTCAGAAAAAGGTGTGTGTGTGGATGCAGAAGAGGGAGTTTTTTCAAAAGAAGAGGAAAGAGGAAAAAGCACAAGTGCCCTGGTGGCTACTCTGTCCATAGTAATCACATATGAAATGTGAGATAGCATTCATTCAGTGTGGACGCTATCTTTTGGAAGAAGTTTTTTCTGAAGATCTCTTCCAAAAAAGCTTCTTTCAAAAGAAGCCTGCAGTCCAGACATACCCATCGTAATAAAACGATAAGGGAAACAAACACAATTTAAAAATCTTTTGTTATGTCACTTTCACATTGCTACATCAAGCTATGAAATCATTTGTAGAGAAGCAGAGTAACTATTAACTTTGAGCTATTTGGTTTATTTTTGGCTAGTTGAGTAATAAGGTCATTATAGACATTTGCACATGGTCAATTCTTTAAGAAAACTATTTTTTGAAATCAGTGAAACTGTATAGTACAGCATGGTAAGAAGGGATGCCATAAAATGCTGAGAGACAAGTAAAGGAAATCTAAAGAAAACCTTTTAATAAAAAAAAAAAAAAAAAGGATGAAAACAATAGCACTAAATAAACCACATTTACCAGAATCAAAGAGAAGAGAATCAAAGACCTTGATCTTAGCTGGCTGCAACAAGGAGTGAATTACTAAAACATTAAACCTTTTTTGGTGCAACAATATCACTGCCAATCATCAAAAAGGAGTAACAGCACATGCAATCAAGGATCATTAAGCATAGCAAAGGATTATTCACATTGAGTGGGAGGATTAAAAAGAAGTCCATCTGATTCCCAAGTGTATTTTTCACTGGAGTGTTAAAAATTCAAACTTGGCCTGTTCATTTATGATCCTGATAAAGTCAGCCTTGACTTGTCTCAGTCTATTCCATCAGCCATGAATGATTCTCCCTGTGATCTATTCTCTGCTTCTCTGACAGGTTGGCTTACTTTAAAAGGAAAGAAGAACTGGCACACTCCCTTGTCCAATCCTATTTTGATTTAAAATACTTGAAGCTCATGTCTCTACTCTCCTTTCTTTGTAAAAGAAGAGCTTGCCCTCAACTCCTTTGGCTGTTGGACTGGGTCTGGGTACAAAATGTGAAGTATGTCAAGAGGAATTGCATAAGGCAGGGATGAAGCACCTTGAAATCTTTCTCCAGCTAAGAAAAATGGAATGTGCAACAGAAGAATGAATCTATTCAGAGTGGAATGCCAATTTGTAATGCCAGCATTAATTGCTAAACCCCCTGATTCTGCACAGCATCCATACTGCAGAGCATCCACACTGCCAAATTGCATTGAAAAAGCAATCTATTTTTTCAAAAGATAGCATCCACACTAAATGGATGCTGTCTTGCAGGTAATCTGTGATTACTATGAATGGAGTGGCCACCAGCATACCTGTGCATTTTCCTCTTTCCTTTCTTTAAAAAAAAAACCCTGCCTCTTCTGCGTCCACACACATCTTTTTCCGAAATACCTCTTTCGGAAAAAGCATTCTTCCTCATAGAATTAGGTTTGCCAATGTCAGAAACCCTCCCTGCGTTCTTTCAATTTTCTTTTGAAAGAATGCAATAGCAGTGTGGAAGTAAGTGAAGCTTTTTCAGAAAAATGGCCGTTTTTCCGAAAAAACCCTGTAGCCTAGATGCACCCTCAGTGGGAAGTTCCCCGTGGCTGTGCTGTGTGTACTGCAGGATCAGGACCTTATATTACATCGATATATAAAGATTGCCAAAGATGACTAGTAATTTTGTGAGCTATCAATTTTTGGGTGCCTATTTGAATCACTTACATGAGCTTGTTTTTCAGGGTATGGAAGTACAGCAGTTTTTTTAAAATCACCCTTTTTCTTTCTTTCTTTCTTTCTTTCTTTCTTTCTTTCTTTCTTTCTTTCTTTCTTTCTTTCTTTCTTTCTTTCTTTCTTTCTTTCTTTCTTTCTTTCTTTCTCTTTTGAAAGAAAGAAACTACTAGAGCTGTTAAGCAAGTAAAAAATAATCACATGATTAAAAAATTAACCATGATTAATCACAGTGTTAAACACTAATAAAATACCGTGTATTTGAGTATTTTTGGATGCTTCTACATTTTCAAATATATTGAATTTAATTCCAGAACAGACTACAGAGTGTACAGTACTCACTTTACATTATTATTATTTATTACAAACATTTGCACTGAAAAAAAAAACAAATTGAAAAATACTATTCCCCCATTTCAAGTGTTGTAGTGCAATGAAATTACAAATGTAGAATTATGTGCAAAAAACTGCATTCAGGAATGAAACAATGTAAAACTTTAATACTGAAAGTTCACTCAGTCCTACTTCTTGTTCAGCCAATCGTTGATTTAATTTTGAAACAACTCGGTGGCAGCCTAGATGCAGGGGAATTTTTTCGAAAAAAGACCAATTTTTTCAAAACCCCTAAGTTTTAAGTCTAGACACATTCTTAAAGATTAAAATTAGCTTGAAAAAAGAGAAAAATAAATGGAGCATCTAATAAAAACAGAAAATCTTTAAGCATGATTCTATTCTGAAAAATTATACTGTAAAATATGATTGTGGGGTTACTTTCTTACTGAGTCTTAATGATTACATTTCATATTTGGTTAGATTACAAATACAAGTGGTTTTATTTATTGTCAGCTTGCAAATTTTCCTTAGGATCAGAAAGTCAACCGGGGCTCTTCCCTTCTGATACAGCATCCCCAGTAATAAAGATTCTACAAGTCAAATTATCCCCAGTTACTCTTATCCAATTCCATTTATGCTGTCAGTAGTCACCTGAACCTTATATGGCAGCATGGTGGCCTCTTAAGGTATTTGATTGTACACCCACTGTTCCACGACACTGAGGGCCATGACGTAGTTGTGAGGCCCTATTTCCTCCAGCCCTCATGAGTGCGATGAAGCATGCAGACACATGACTCAAAAGAAGGCATATTTTACTAGGACTGGCAGCAAATGAAAAGTTGAAATTAGAGCTGACTAGAAAATGGAAAATCCTTCCTGGGGGAAAAAACTCCCAATTTTTTGAAGAAAAAAAAGTGTCTTGAATTGAGGTGAAGAGCCAAAAATTGCAATTTTTTCAAGGGGAGGGATTTCTGGCAAAGGTCACTGTTGTGACAGCTGAAAGACTTCAGTGGTTTGCTGTCTGTCTGCCTGGAATGCTACCGTCCATTTAACTTTATCCCTACAGGCAGAGAACTAAGCTGACAGGAACTTTCCAGGCTAGCTGCTGGAGGCCACACAATCTGGGTTCTCCATCTCACAAATCTCAGCTGCCTGGCTTCCACCTCCTCCTAACCCTGCCAGCAGAGAGTGAGGGTGCATAGCCTCCCAGACTGGCTACTGAACAACTGGGGCACTCAGTCTTCTCCCCTATCTCACAGCCCAGATGCCAGATAGGCAGACATCCTTCTTACACTATCATGGATTTTGGCTATTGGAGAAGAAAGTACTGCTCTGTCTCATTGTTTTCTGACACAGTGGTTGTATGATCTCTTTTCTCTGGGTTTGTGTTGTGACTCCTGATTTGCACCTCTAGCTTATCCTATATTTGGCGGGAGACTCTTATTTTGCATATATCACTGTGGTGAAGTAATCTGCTAGTTTATATCGAACATGTCATGTACTAGAGCAGGGGTGGGTAAGATACCTCTTGTGAGCTGCATTCGGCCAACCAAGCCACTGGATCCGGCCCATGGACACCCCTCTCAGGACCCTTAGGCACACAGAAACCGCTGTTTGAAACACAGGGCTGCTCCCTGTGACTCTCTACTTCAGAGAGAGAGGGAGGCTTCAAGTGATATCCCTGCCCCCAGGCCAATCCTCAGCTCCTATTGGCCAGAAACAGCCAGCCAATGGGAGCTGAGAGATTGGCCTGGGGGATGGGGGTGGCGCAAGCCTCTTCCCCCTCCTGGAGCTGAGAGCCAGGTGGAGGGAGCAGGCTGCATTTTCAATGCTCTGGAACTGCAGCAGGCAGGGAGCCTGGCCTGCCTTGGGGGTGCTGCAGGCCCTGCCCCTCCTACAGCCCAACTCGTTCCTCCAGGTCACCTTCCAAACCTTCTGCATCCCTGCTGCTTCAGGTCACAACTCCCTCCCAGACCCTGCACCCTGTCCTACATCCCTCCCCCTGGCCAGAATCCTCTCCTGTTCCCCCACTCCCTCCCTGACCCTACACCCCCATCTCCTGACCCAGGTCACAATCCCCTCTTTCACTCAAAGGTCCTCACACCATCTTCTGCACCCCAGTCCCTTACCCCATGCACCTTTCTGCACTGAACCTCCATCCTAGATCCTGCACCTCTTCCACAGGAAAGTGTGGCCCTTGACCACTTTCCAAAACCTTGGAGTGCCCCCCCACCAAAAATCATTGCCCACCCCTGGACTAGAGTCTAATGCATTCAAGAGGCACATCTAATCACACTCTATACATGCACTCTATTGGTTTTAACATAATGGGAATCAACTGTTTGACAAAACATTATAGAATGCAACCTACTGTCTCCCCTTTTTTGCATCTTTCATTTTTGCCATCTGTATTCCTACTGAAGTCCTTGCCAACTCTGTTGCCTGCGTTGTGCTCAGTTTGTTGTTCTTTATTTCGTCTCCCTACATCTTACAGCCTTTCTTCTTTGTTTCTTTCCACTCCAAATTTTCTCCCTAAACCTTTTACTTAGCCCTACCTCTCAATCTTCTATTTACGTAATTTATTCCTACACCACTACCCATTCATCCATCAGATTTATCCAACTGCCTGTTTGTCCCTCCCCATCTTATACATTCACACAAGCACTTCAATCTGCTTCTCCCTACCTTACTCTTTTTATCCCTCCTCATCACTGAAAGAGTCAATTGTTCCTGTCTCCTCAGCTACCTGTAGCAAAAGATGTAGTAGTACCTTCATGCTCTCCCTCTGCCCTCACATCAGGCTTCACACTGATTATTACAAGTTTCATTGTCCTCACAGATGGGAGGCAGAGTTGTGAATCAGCTGTGAAGGACATGAAGTGACTATCCAATAGGCCAATTTGAATTAGGAATGTGAATGGGTACCCAGTTAACCAGTAAGCATCACCATTACCGGATGATGCTTATGGTAATTGGTTAACCGGCACCTGGGAGCTTCCCAACCTTGCCAGGCCCACTGTGGGATGGACTGGAAGCCAGTGGCCCTGCAGGGCTGGGAGCATGACAGCCATCAGCCTCATGGGGCAGGGAGCAGCAGCCCCACAGAGCTGGGAAACAGCAGCCTCATGGAGCTGGGAGACAGCATCCCTGCAAGCTGAGAGCTGATGCTGCTGGGCTGGAGCGGCCCCTCAACCCGTGGGATCTTGCTTAATCAGTTAATTGGTTAAACTAAACATTGGTTTTAATTTCAGATATTTATGTACAGTACATAGGAAAGAGACTTGTGCTTACTTCACATGAACAAGCTAGTGCAATAGGAAGTTTCTCTAAGTATATAGTGATGCTATCACATCCAAAATTAAAATCAAGCCCTTAAAATGAACCCCAAAAGCCAAAGAAGTAAATATGCAGTGCTGTTGTAGCTGCACTGGTCACAGGATATTAGAGAGATATGATAGGCAAAGTAATGCAGGTTGTACCTCCAAAATTGGCATTCTCTGGTCCAGCAACATTCAGCATCTGGCAGGACCACAGATGCTCCTGGACCAGAGAGCCGGGAGCCTAAGGATAGGAGGGCCAGCTGGGCTGCAATAGGGTCAGCAGCCCAGCTGGGGCACTGTGAGACTGGAGCCAGAGCCCTGCGGCAGCCTCTAGCAGCCTGCAGCAGCATGGGGCTGGGGCTGGGGCTGGGGCTGGGGCTGGGGCCCCACAACAACTATGGGGCCAAGGCCACAGCCCTGCAGCAACCCTGGGGCTGGAACACTGCAGCAGTGCTCCCGAGGGTGGGGGAAGGCAAGGCAAGGCAAGGTGCTTGCTGGAGCAGCCTGCCAGCATCAGACGATAGGCTTGGGAACCGGTGGCAGGAAACCTCCCCTGATCTGGCAAATTCTCTCGTTTGGGACTGGTCAGGGTCCCAACGGTGCCGGTCCAGGAAGGTCCAACCTGTATCTTTTATTGGACCAACTTCTGTTAGAGAGAGAGAAGCTTTCAAGCTTACTCAGAGCTCATCTTCAGAGCTGTAAGCTCAGAAGCTTCTCTCTCACACCAGCTTCTGCTGGTTTAATAAATGACACTATCTCACCCATAAATATTACAAAGAGGACTGAAACTAATGGTGAAACTGTGCACAAAATAATACTAAAATGAAGTTCATTTATCTGAAGGTTGCCTGTATCACCTAACTCTGTAACATCTAAGGGTTTGCCATGCTAATTATGTCAACACAGTGAGGTCTTTGTCTTATTTTCAGCTCTTCACTCATCTCTGGTTATAGAAAGCTCTACTGAGGGTCTAATTTTTTCCCCTTTCATCAGTAAATCTCACTCCAGTTATTGTGGGAAAAGAGGAAGGTCTTGCAGTGTGTTTGTAGCTTCTTAGCATGCTGCAGGTGAAAGGTTGGGGTTTTTTTTTGTTTTTTGCCACGGTCATTCTGTAAACAGCATGGCAGGATTTTCTAGCTTTCCCCTCTTGCAGAGGTAACAGAGACTGGGCCTTAGAATAATCCAGGTCCACTCCAGTAGGCCTCTTACTTCAGACAGACTCCTGGTGTTGTGCTATCTGCTGAGTGGGGTAGGGGAGCCCAGACCCCCTCTCCACCAACAGCCAGATCAGAGTCAACAGTGGGCAGCTAGAGTTAGCTCCTTGAGGTTTCAGACCTCCATCCTCCCTGGACCATGTCCTATTTCAGTCCCTGCCAATTGCACCAGCATAACTGTTCTTTTGCATCTCTGAACTACACACCCTGCCACTGCTCTCTTTTGTAGGTTCTCTTTGGGCCCATGCAGTGAGACCTCAGGCAAGATTCTTTCTACGTCGCACAGAATCAGGGCCCCACAGCTCCTTAATGAGCCCCACCCAGGGGAAGGGGCACTTCTTCCTCAGCTACAGTGGCAGCTCCCTGCTGAGGACAGAGCAGCGAGTCTCTCTCAGTCAGTAGGGACATGTTATGTTATGAAGGCAGCAATTCTGTTTTTTATCTTTTCTGTAAGATCCATTGGGAAGCAATCCGATTGCAGATTCATCCTATTTTTCTGACTCATCTTGGTTCAGTATCGTTCGACATGTTGTGAGATGTTGTGTCGGTTTTGTCAATTTTGAGGATAGTATTTGATTTGGCGATTGTCTCTTTTCTGTGTGGTTTTATGAGACTCAATCCCATTGTAGGAACATCCTATTTTGCTTGCACAGCCAAACCCTTACCTTGCTTACAGTAATGATAACAGGAAGCTGTATAACGAGCTTGGTGGTCCTTGCTCTTACCATTTCGGAGTTTTCAAGCCCTAAGCATTGATTTCGCTGTGCCAAATAGAGCAGTACTCCAAATTTCTCTGTGTGATCTCTTTTCTGTAAGGTTTATTGGCATGCAATTTTAAGTCCATCCTATTTTCTGGCTCATTTTGAATTAGCCCAGTGTTGAAAGTAACTTAAATTTCTTAGAGGTACTGTCATATCCCAACTCATCCTGGGGGCGGGGAGGTTCAGGCCAGGAGATGGAGGGGGCATTGTGATACAGTGGTACCCGTAAGAAATTGCTGCATGAGGAAGTGTGCAGGGAACTCAGGTCAGGGGTTGGGAAGTGTTGGGGTATATGGGAACTCAGGGCAGGGGGTAGGGATGTTGGTGGCGCAGGAGTCAGGGCAGGGACTTGGGAATGTGGGGGAGCTCAGGGCAGGGGGCTGAGGGTGTGGGGACACAGGATTCAGGGTTGGGGTGAGGTGGGGTTCAGAGCAGGGGGATGGGCTTGTGGTTATTGGGGGCTTAGAGCACAGGTCTAGGGATGTGAGCGTGCAGGAGTCAGAATTGAAGGCATGGGGAGGGCAAAGGTATGGGGGTGCAGGAGTCAGGACTGGCATAAGTAGAGTCTCAGAACAGGGGGCTGCGGATGTGGGGGCAGCAAGAGTCAGCATTAGGGAGTAAGGAGGGGCCTAGGGGAGGAGGCTGGGCTTGAGGATGTGGGAGGGCTCAGAGCAGAGAACTGAGGTCATGGGGGTGGAGGACTCAGTGGGGAGGGGTGAAAAGGAGGGGTTCACGGAGGAAGTTGTGTGTGTGAAGGGTGTGTGGGGAGGGCACGGGAGCATTTAAGGTTGGTACCAAGGCTGCTCTTCCCCTTCCAATCCCCGTCAGGCAGTAAAAACAAAGTGCACAGCTCATCTCCCCGCTCTGACTTCCCAGTCAGAGTGAGGAATGCAGCAAACTGCAGTTTATTCTCATTCCCTGATTAAGAGGATCAGCCAGCAAAGTTTCTGTACAAATGGGGGAGGCAGGGAGGGAGGGAAGCTTCAGCCCCCTTTGCCATCTCTAAAAAGTGCCTGAGGGGCTGGGAGGCTCAGGGTAGGGACAGTTCCACACAGGTGGGGATGCACCTTCAGCCTCTTTCACTTGCCTATATGGTTTTATGAGAAGCAATCCCATTCCAGGCACATCCCATTTTCCTGGCACCACCACATCCATACCTTACTGTAAGTTATGATAAGAGGAAGCCATATACCGAATTTGCTAGTCCTATCTCTCAGGATATGTCTACACTACTACCCCAGTTCGAACTAGGGTGATAATGTAGTCAACCGGAGTTGCAAATGAAGCCCGGGATTTGAATTTCCCGGGCTTCATTTGCATCTTGTCGGGCGCCGCCATTTTTAAATGTCCGCTTGTTCGGTCTCTGTGCCGCGCGGCTACACACGGCACAAACTAGGTAGTTCGGACTAGGCTTCCTATTCCGAACTACCGTTACTCCTTGTTTCACTAGGAAGCCTAGTCCGAACTACCTAGTTCGTGCCACGTGTAGCCGCGCGGCACGGAGTCCAAACTAGTGGACATTTAAAAATGGTGGCGCCCGGCAAGATGCAAATGAAGCCCGGGAAATTCAAATCCCGGGCTTCATTTGCAACTCCGGTTGACTACATTAACCACCCTAGTTCGAAGTAGGGTGGTAGTGTAGACATACCCTTACTGTTTAGGAGGAAGTCTTGAACAAACCAAGAGACAGAGATACAAACTCTCTCAAATACGTAGTAGACTAGAAGACCTACCCAGCATTGCTTAGGACCTTCAGGGCAGGGGCCTGGCAGTGTTGGGGAGTGCAGGAGTCAGAGTAGGGGGTTAGATGGGCAGGGTGATCAGGGCAGGGTGTAGGGATGCAGGAGTCAGGGCAGGGTTTGGAGAGGTGTGGGGGAGTTCGGGTGAGGGTTGAGTGTGGGAAGGCTCAAGGCAGACAGTAGGGGTCAGTGCAGTGTGTGGAGATCCCAAGGGAAGGGGCTGGGAGGTGTGAGGGCACATGAGGTGAAGGAAGCTTCAAGCCAGGGGTCTCAGAATAGGAGGCTGGGGAGGTCAGGGTAGGGACTCACCCGGGCCAACTGTGGCAGTGAGGATGGCACTGCAGCTTCTGGCCCCCCTGTCTCCTCTGGGGGGAGGTCAAGGCTGTGATGCCTGGCACTGGCCGCCAGCTTCTAGGAGCGGGGCCGGGACTGCACACTCTGTCTCTGTCTACAGCAGCTCCTGGGGGCTGGAGTGGCTGGGACTGTTATAAGAAGATTAGTGCTTCTCAGCTATGCACTCAGAAACTAGGAAACACTATAATTAAGGTTGTCTGTGCAGTTTTATAATTTACTTCTTCTGTATCTCTCAGTCCAGGTTATACAAATGGCCCATATCAAGGTAATACACTATGGATAGTTATAGGGTTTTCCCCACTTAGATCCACTGTGAATCCTCTTTATTTATTTCCACAAATATAGGCTCTTTGTCTTGATTTTTTCTGAGGGGGGAAAAAAAACAACCCTGTATGAATGGTTCAGCGAGTGTTAGCTTTAGATATGAGTTAAGGAAATTAGCTCTTGCAGTACTAATTATGTTACTGAGAGGCAAAAGCCTTCAATCTCTAAAACACTTAGGGTATGTCTACACCGCCACCCTAGTTCAAACTAAGGTGGCTAATGTAGGCATTCGAACTTGCAAATGAAGGCCAGGATTTAAATATCCCGGGCTTTATTCGCATGTTCCCGGGCGCTGCCATTTTTAAATGCCCGGTAGTTTGAACTCCCTGCCTGCGGCTACACGCGGCACTGACTAGGTAGTTCGAATTAAAGCTCCTAATTCAAACTACCATTACTCCTCCTGCAATGAGGAGTAACGGTAATTCAAATTAGGAGCTTTAATTCGAACTACCTAGTCCGTGCTGCGTGTAGCCGCGGGCAGGGAGTTCGAACTACGGGGCATTTAAAAATGACAGCGCCCGGGAACATGCGAATAAAGCCCGGGATATTTAAATCCTGGCCTTCATTTGCAAGTTCGAATGCCTGCATTAGCCACCCTAGTTCGAAGTAGGGTGGTGGTGTAGATATACCCTTAGAGCTCTTGTACTTAGCATCCAGGCTGCAGAAACGTAAGAACATAAGCATGGCCATACTGGGTCTAACTAGCCCAGCAGCATGTTTTCTGACAGTGGCCAATGCCAGGTGTCCCAGAGGGAAAGGACAGAACAGATAGTCATCAAGTGCTCCATCCCTTTTGTCCATTCCCAGCTTCTGGCAAACAGGCAAAGGACACTATCCGTGCCCATCGTGGCTAATAGGCATTGATGGCCTTATCTTCCACGAATTTATCGAGTTCTTTTTTGAATTCCTGTTATAGTCTTGGTCTACACAACATCCTCAGGCAACGAGTTCCACAGTTTGACTGTGTGTTGTGTGAAAAAAATATTTTCTTTGTTTTAAACCTGCTGACTATTAATTTCATATGGTGATCCCTAGTTCTTGTGTCATGAGGAGTAAATGTCACTTCCTTATTTACTTTCTCCACCTCAATCATGATGAAATAGACCTCTATTATACCTCCCCTCTTTTGGAAAAACACCTCTTTTTGGAAAAAGAGAAACTGACTCATAGACCTGAAGAGTCTTCTGTGCAAGAAAAACATGATTTTCCTTCTCTTACTTACTAGAGATTGAACCTCTCTCAACCAGGATTCCCTGGTCTGGGAACATCTGGGGTCTGGTAAGACCAAGGATGTTGCTAGACCAAAGAGACCCAGTGGAGGGCCAGAGGCAGAAGCCCTGCGGGGGTCAGGAACCAGCTGCATGGGAGTCCAGCTGAGCCAGTGGCAGGGTGGCCAAGTTGCCAGCGGGCTCCAGTGGGGCAATGGACTGCTGTGGTGGTGCCAGGAGCCCCAGTGGGGGGGCCAGTGCTGCCCGGTAGGGTTAGCAGGGTCAGGACCCCCGATGACTAAGCAGCAGTCTTCAACGGGGGAGAGGAGAGGGAAGGCGGCGATGGGAGTCCTGGCAGCAGGACTGTGGGCTGGCAGGGCTGGGAGCACCAGCAGCGGGGTAGAGGTTTGTCATGGCAAAGCTGAGAGCCCTAGCAGCAGGACCATGGGCTGCTGTGGCAGGGCAGGTCCCACATGGGGAGCCTGTCACGAGGCCAGGCCAGGAGAGGAGCCAGGCTGGGGGGTTGGTGACAAGGGGGCAGAAATGATCTTCCCTGGTCCAGCAAAATCCCTCCTTTGGGATCACTCAGGTCCCAAGGGTGCTGGGCCAGGGAGGTCCGACTTATATTGCATTTGTTTGGCTAGAAGTTCTATTGTGTCTGAACCAATGAAGGAAAGTTAATGTCTGGTTTCTTATGACTAAAAGTCCCACTCAGTCTCTCTAGTTCTACTTGTATCACATTGTTGGACATTGAACATAAATTTTGTCAGCAAAATTGAGGCCAAATTTTGAGTGGCCATATCCCCTGTATAAAGGGTTATTAAAAAACTGTGTCAGGACATGTGTCCTAGATCTTCTCTTTCTACTCTCATATGTTATTTCTGAATGTGGATAAAATATGGCCTAATAACAGAAGCCATCCTCCTTCATCCTGATCTTAGTTAAAGAGCTGACACATTTTCTTCTGTCTCTACGCAGATGTAGGTCTGCCAATGCGGGAGTTAGGGGTGGAGGCGCAAAGAGAACAGTTGACTTGACCCGGTGAGTTGAAAGGGCCTGGGGCTCCTGGCGGCTGGTACCTCAGGAGTGGCTGCAGCTGGAGCCTCAGGCCATTTAAATTGCCACAGGAGTGCTGCACAGTGCTCTGGTGACATTCAGGGCTGGCAGAGTGGAGGGGCCACGGTGCACTCTGTGGCACATAATAGTTTAGTCTGCAGTGGGCTGTAATACTTTGGTCTAATTTGGGTTTTTGGGTTTGATATGCAGGTGCTGGGTGAAGTTAGTAGCCTGTGATATACAAAAGGGCAGACTATATGATCTGGTTGTCCCTTCTGGCCTTGAACTCTCTCACTTATTCTACTAACAAGTACAGCATTGCATTATTGCTCAGTTTACCAAGTTGAAAGTAGTATTGCTAATTCCTGCATGTAAGCAGCAACATATTTTTGCATTACATGTTAAGTCAGCGATCACAAAGAACACTAAAATGACTGATTTTGCGAGGTTCGCTCCTATTGCTTGTGAGCTAGTAAGAGCTGCTCCCCCCTCCAAGAAACCCCAAAAGCTCTTCAGCTGAAGGACTTAGAGACTTTTTTTCCCTATTGTAAGTCTTGTAATCCACGATACATAAACGTCCTGTCCTTCTGGCTGATAAATGGTTGCCAAAAGAGATCAGCAAAACCAATCAGCTCCACAGGTTAATTGTGCATTGTGTGAAAACTTATTTTTTTGTATCACTTTAAAATGTGTTGCCTTTCAATTTATTTGAATGTCATTATGTTTTCATATTGAGAGAAAAGCTAAAAAGTGCCATCTCTATACCATTTATTATTTTGTATGGTTTTGCCCTGTCCCCTAAACAGAAAACAAAAGACAACACTGTTTATTTCAACGCTGTATAACCAAGGGAATACACTTTTACGATTAGCACATACCAATTTTTCAGGTTGATGTAGGAAGCTGGTATTTTTCTTTTAATATTATGAAACTTCTTCTTCTGTGTTATGGTTTTAAAAACCAAACTCAAAACCAAGGGTACTTTGGAGCCAGGTTCCGTTATCCAAGCTATCACTTTTTAAGTCATTGTTGGGAGTGGCTGAAGTTAGGAGAAAATGTGGATTCAGATAGAAAACTTTAGTTTTATCTAGTCTCTATCATGTTGTAACACGGCAGGACTCATGCCACAGGGTCTCCTGCTGGTCACTTGGGAATTAGCTCTTCAGTGCTGGAGCACCCCCTTCTGGCCAGTGTCTTGCCAGCTGTTACTTGTTAATGGTAGGTGGGCCGGCCAGCTGCTACTACATTTAAATCACAAGCAGCAGCAGAGGTAGGTCCAGGATCCAACTTTTGCACTGGGACCCAGCAGTCCTGTCTCGTGCTGAGTCCCAGACTGCTGCACCTATGTCTTTTAAATATAGCAAGAGCTCTGTGGCTCTTACTACATTTAAAAGGCAAATGCGTAGCGGGCCTGGACCAGTGCAAGCTTGGTTCACGCCAGATCTAGCAGCCCCTGTCCACAGCCCTGGCTTCTGGCTGCGGACAGGGGCTGCCGCCGGAGCAGTCTCTGCCTGCAGCTAGCTTGGGCCGCCGGAGAGAGGGGCTGCTACTGGAGCAGCCCTTGTTTGCAGCGGCCGGAGCTGGACATTCACAGGGGCTGCTGCTGGAGCAGCCTCTGCCTGCAGCTAGCCTTGGCCCACTGCGGGCTGAGGCTGCTTCTTAGAAGCCTCCCCCCACTGCGGCACCACGGCAGCTTTTAAGCCAGCTTCCAGCAGCACCAGCTCCTGTTTCCCCCCTTGCTGCTTCTGAAATGGAGGCAGCAGGAGGCAGGAAGGAGGAGTGAGTAGCCAAGTACTTGACTAGTCACATCCCTAGTCAGGTTTCAAGTTTACTTAAATAAAAACATTGGGGTGGTTCTTACATAGGTTTCATTTTGTCTGAATTATCAATTTAGGGCAAGGAAGAAACCAAAAGTTTTAAGTTCTAGCTTATCTCCAAAAGATTTACATTTGATTTAGGAAGTGTGATGCAATCATTTTTCACAAATCAGGAATCTACATTCATAGACAGGCTGGGACATTAATCCCATCATATGACATTGTCAAATAGATTTTTTGTCCCCCTTCCCTCATTATTTTGGGGACTCCATGTACTCCCTTTTGCTTAGGCTTATTAAACTGTATCCTGATTTCAGAGACCCTAGAAAAAGAAGGTCTAATTATACTCTTAGCAGATGCAGAATGGTTGTTGAATGTGCTTCTGACAGATTGAAATCCTGTTGGATGGCAGTAACATCAATGCTGTTTGCATTATTGTGACTAGCTGTGCTCTTTGCAATCTTTGTGAAACCAGAAGTGAGCCATTTCCCTCTGAAGGGATGCTGAATAGCCTCAGCCTGAAAGGGCACCTACCTCAGCTGAAGTGGTCTGAACATGCTGCACAGAAGTCAGAGATGTTTTCTGTTTTCAAATTATGGATTTGCATAGCCCAGTCCAACAGAAGGAACAGTCCCTTGCTCCTGTTCCCTCCTCCGGCCTAGATGCCCTACTCCCAGCCTACTCCTGCATGCCACCTTCCACCCAGATCCTGCACCCTCATCCCTATTCAACTAACTGTCATTCCTACCCCACGCATTGAACCCCTAATTTTTTACCCCATCCCAGAGCTTAAGCGGCCCACAAAATCCACTAACTCCAGAAGAGTTAATCTAGCCTATGGAAAGCCTGGAGCCTCAGACCTCTCCTGTTGCTTCCCTTCTTCCACGGGGCTTGAGTGGAGGGTTTGTTTTTTGGTTCTCACTTGTGTGGTCCCCGAATGACTTTTCCGTGTGTCAGTGGCCTCGACCCAAAAAAGGTTCCCCACCCCTGCCATAAATAAGGACAATGTTGAAACCTTTTCTGTTGGACATAAATTAATATTTTACTTTATTTAAAATGGAATTTGGTAAGCTAACATGAGAAAGTTAAAGCCCTTAGTCTGTGTAAAAATTTTGATTAATACTTCCTTTCTTATTGGTTAAATTAAACCATTCTCCCTAGCTGCAACACTAGCAAAATGGCTCAGACATAATTATATAATTAATGATGAGTTTCCATTAGCAGCTGGTGGCCTGCGGAAAGGTTTGCATTGAGCCAGGTGGGCCATGGGCCAAAAAGTTTGAGAACCGCTGGCATAGAGAAATAATGTTTGCTTAGTAATGTATAATTGTTCTTAAACATGTTTTAGTTTTATGATTTAGTGTTCTGATAGCAATAAACTTTCTTGATAACATAAAAGGATTTATTTGTAAACCTATGTTCAAGCAATACAACAGTCACCCATTGCTATGCAGGCCAGCTGCCATTACAATACTCCAGAATAAGTAACAAAAGAACATTTCCAAAACAAAACAAAAAAAGAAAAGAAAAGTGCAGGAACTGGTGTAAACACAACAGAACTTCCCTACCATTGCATGTCACCTATCCCCACATTCTCCCTTCCCTTCCCTTCCCTTCCCATCCCTTCATTCTCCATTTTCAGTGCCAGGGGAGGAGGGATAGAGGTACCCACAGGAGATGAGTTTAAGAAGAAAGGCTGCTTGAGTGTTAATTGCCCTGCTCAGACAATCATGGGGCTTGAATGCTACCATGAATGATAACATGTAATTTTTCAAGTTACTTCTGGAGTGAGAGTATGTTGCAGGGAAATCAGGCCATCATATGGGAGAGCTAGCAGGGGTTGGTGCTTTACCAGCCATAATGAAGATGAGTCACTCACAGTTCTCCCTGTTGTGCTCTGTCCACCTCCCTTAACCACTGCTCCTGCTCCAGGAACTGTGTTGTAAGTGCCTGCTTCCTTGCTGAAACCTCATCTTCCAGCTGGAAAACAAGCCTCACCCTATACTCCTGCTTCTCAGCATGCCATTGCTTCAGTGTTAAGTCTTACTGCTTTTGGTACTTGACCTGTATGTCAACCTTCTCAAGGACTTCAGCTATAACCTCATCATGGAAACCCTTTTACTTGGAAAAGTGTATGAAGTTACATTGGGCCAGGGCTCGAGTTCTGGAAGTACAGCAGCTGGTGGAAGTCCAGGGTCTTGAAATAGGACAAGAAACTGAAAGTTATTGTCTCAAACAGCTCAGTGGAAGAGCACGGAATTAATTCTTGTGGAATCTCAAGGACCTAAATTTTACATTTCAAAACTGAAGCAAAATACATTATGAAAGGTATGCTTCAGTCCACAGATTCTTTCTGGAGATAGCTTAGTTAATTGCAGATACAAAAGTGCAGAGACACTGGTAAGTTTAAAATTATAAGATTTTTCTGTTTTATAAAATTGCATAAGTACTTGAGTTGTTGTGGGGGTGGCAAATGGCCTTGCAAAAAAAAAAAAGTCTTTTTCTATCATTTCAGGCCTTTCCCATTTTGCAAGACATTAATGTTCTTGTGATGCCTGACCGACAAAGGGAGATGATATTCCAAGCTGCTGGTGGGAAATAGTATTCAAATATGTAGTGACTGAACAGCGCGTCTTTGAATAGAGTGGGCTGGTCTGCTACCCTGGTGGCCCTAGGAAATACACTCTTCTCCAAAATGTGACTACCTATTTGGAGTTCTTGCTTCAGGAAAAGATTACAGCAATCAGCAACCAGGATTGGATGAGAATATGTGAGGGAATGAACAGGATGCTTCCAAGTGGCTTTGCTTGTTATAGCTGCATGCAACCTGCAGGACTCCAGAGCCTTCCTCCTCGCTGCTCATGGCACATTTCAGAGCAAAAAATCAAACACTCTAGTTGTACTTGGGGGAAACAATTTTGTTACCAATGGACTGCTCTCTCTCTCTCTCTCACACACACACACACTTCACTGTTTCTAGTTGGCTCCATAGACTGTTGAACAGTTACAGTCCTTACAGGCATGGCAATGTAAGGCTATTAAGAAACAGTTAATGGCCCTGGTGAATATGTGGCCCTTTAAGTAAAAATACTGTTTAAAGCTGATCTTTACCATTTGTATTTCCTGATCACCATTTTCAATTCCATGTGTAGGAGAGGAGGGAGCATGTGTAGGAGAGGAGGCGGCGCTAGGATACAATCTACCAATAGCGGACACACATGGGCTACGTCTAGACTGCAGGCTTCTTGCACAGGAACTGTTTTGTGCAAGAATTCTTGTGCAAAAGGTCTTGCTCAAGAGCGCATCCACACTGCCATGTGTTTTTGCACAAAAGCACATCTCTTGCGCAAGAGCATCCATGGCAGTGTGGATACTCTGTTGCGCAAGAAAGCTCTGATGGCCATTTTAGCCATAGAGATTTCTTGCGCAAGAAACCCCTGTTGCCCGTCTACACTGCCTTCTTGCACAAGAGCTCTTGCGCAAGAGAGATTATTCCTCGTGGGGAGAGGAATAACTCTTGCGCAAGAAGCCCTCTGTTCCAATGCCTTCCTGTAAATTTACTTGCGCAAGAACATGCGTGCAGTGTAGACGCTCCATTCTTAAGCGTGTACACGGCACGCGTGTTCAAGAATGGAGCATCTATATTGCACACGTGTTCTTGCGCAAGTGAATTTACAATAAGGCTTCGGAACAGAGGGCTTCTTGCGCAAGAGTTATTCCTCTCCCCACGAGCAATAATCCCTTTTGTGCAAGAATTCTTGTGCAAAACAGTTCCTGTGCAAGAAGCCTGCAGTGCAGTCATAGCCATGGGTTTCTCATCACGTTGGCATTGTTTTTTAGAATGGGAAATCCTTCCATTACTGTAGTAATAAACTTTATATTGGACTCAGAAAACTACCAGGCCACTTCTGTCTCCCCTTGGTTTTCTGCAGGGTGGGCAGCTGGGATGTGCCAGGGAAAAATCAAAGAGCTCTCCTGGGTATGGAACGTTGAATTTACTGTTGATCCTGTCCCACAGCCTGTTCTGGGACTGGTTTCAGCAATAGAGTCACTTCCTGCTCCTCAATTGGAGCCTGCTGCTTGACTTCATCAGTGTCCATGCTGGATTCTGGGGGTCAGCCTGGCACCTTCTCGATTAATCAAGTCATCATGTACCATGGCTGGCTTTGTGCCGAGTGTAGTGTCCAGCACCTGTCAAACTCCTTGGTAGAAAAGGCATGACGTTGGTGTATTGCCTGGGGTGCAGTTCTGGTCCCTGGTCTTCTGGTACTCATTCTTGAGCTGCTTCATGCACTGGTCACTGGTCTGGAAATTTTGCAAAGCTGGCAGCTTTTTAGCTATCTGTTGGGCATGCTCGGTCATTGCTGGTATTTTTTTGCAAAAGTTCATAGTTTTACGGACTTCAGTCAGAAATCTACCAAAATCTGTCTGTGCTCCTGTGACCATGAAGCAGTGCTCTTTGCAAAAGGCTTGTCCTGTTCAGTCTCCATTGCAAACACAGAACATTGTCCGATGGTATGTTTGAAGCTCAGTGATCACAAGATAATGGAACGGTTAATGCTGACTCACTGAGCTGATCCTATACACCAAAGGAGGTGGCTTCCATTTTCAATTGAGTTGATTAGAGATTGTTGGGATAGAGAGGACTAAGGAAGTTAGTTCGTACGATTGTGAGATACTTCTGCTGGACTCCCAGGAAACTAGTCAAGTGGGGTTCTTTCTATATTGCAAAGCGGTAGGGTTCAAATCCTGGGTCTTGACTTGACTCAGGCTCAGACCTTCCATCCCTGTAGTTCCCTGAGATCCTGGATCTAAGCCCTGGGTTAGTGTGAATTGTTTGATCCTGGGTTAATATAGCAGTGTAGACATATTCTTATTTACCTCTGGATGAAGGAGGATTTCTCACTAATATAGGTCTGGAGGCCTTTCTAGAGACCTTGGGACAGGTGGCAGCTTGTCATCAATTGCCCCAAGAAATATAGATGATCAAGATAAGCTCCATGCTTGACAGAGAAGTCCCAGGCTGCCTAGTGTGCTTTGGGATGTCTGACAAGGGCTATATGTGCTTTGGGATGTCTGACAAGGGCTATATGTGCTGAAAGCAGACAACTGTGGCTATGTTAGGCTCATCAGGGAAGGGAATAGTTTTTCCTAAATTTTCAGCCTCAACTGGTGGGACAGTTACTGTGAGATTTATGCTCTTCGTGGTAAAAGAGGTATGATGCTTTGAGGACATTGTGGAAGTGGTGGCAATGGACTTTTTTGTAAGATAGTTTAGCAGGAAGGTTCCCAAAGTGGATCTACCACCACCAAATAACACACCTGAAGGAAACACCATGACTCAAACAGAACTTCCTGGTGGCAGAACTGAACTGTGGGATGACTGAAAGACCTTTGAAATAAGCCCCCCTTTTGAGAGTGAAGCCAGCAGTAGCTGATACTGAGCCTGTGAGCAGGAAATACATAGGCTTCCACTGAGATAATCCCAGTGGGTCCTGGGGCCTATCCCCAGCAAGATAAAGACCAGGGTGTTACAGTCCCCTGAGTGCAATGTGGTTTGTTGAATTAACTGCTGTGTCTCTTTAATTCTCCAGGCCAGCATTTCTTTTCCAATGCTTTCCCAGTGAAAAGCAAATCCTTTCAGGCTCTGTTCACTCACAGCTATAGGTGAGAGGATTATTCTAGGAGGGGGTGGGTGGGATTCTGTGGCCTGCACTGTGCAGGAGGTCAGACTAGATGATCATAATGGTCCCTTCTGACCTTAAAGTCTATGAGTCTATGAGCTACCAAGCATGCAAAGTCACCCCCAGATGAATTACATGAATGCTCACAGAGGCATTCATGAACTACACAAAGGACAACACCCACAAATTTCCCAGCCTCAGCCTTGCACCCCAGAAATATGCATCTTACACTCTGAAGGACCCTCACCCAAAACAGAGTAAGCCCATTAAGAATTTGCCATTCCATCAAAGGGTAACGAACATGTAACTGACTTTGTAAATCGGAACAGAGAGCCCCCAAACACTTTATCCATAACACATTCATTTATCTACAAGATTGAACAGGTTTATTAACTAGAGAAGGATAGATTTTAAGTGATTATAAATAGAAAGACAGAATTTAAGTGATTTAAGAGATATAAGCAAAAGTCAGAATTGGTTACCAAAGAAATAAGACAAAACTGCAATCTAATTCCTAAACTTTACCATGCTATATAAGATTAGAGAGCAAAATGGTAGCACTCACTAAAACTTTCAGCAGAACATACTAACCATCCTCCTGACTGCCATCCCCCAAAAGAGTTCAATGTTTCAAACACTCTTGCTGCCATGAATAGAGGTGGGGTAGGAGAAGTACGGGATAAGCCATTGTTTCTTATTTTGTACCTTTTCTTCTCTTTAAGGATTACTTATTCCCCTCCCACTGCAGTGCTGATGATCCATCTGTGGTATATATGAAATTTAAAACTTCCAACTGAATTTTAATTTTCTTATGCACACCTTCTGCATAGATAAGGAATGACATAGAAATCCTTCATTTATAGTCACCACAATGGCAAACGGGTGCTTCAGTAGCTAATAGTTTTCTAACACGTGTGGTCAATCCTTTGTTGACATGTACCATCCTGAGTGAGAGGCCTGCCCGTTAGGACTCAGACCTTTCAGCTGCAGGTATTGCCTGAAGCCATTACCGGGGTGGCCTTAAAGCTAGGAGGCCGCCCACTGGTGGTGGGCCACCCTGAAGGGGTGATCCAAAAGGGACTACCCTTTTGGGGGAACCCTTAAGGGACAGACCAAGGGTAAGGGTGTGTGCTGTGATGGTAGATTATAATTGAGTGTGTGTTTGTGTGTGCTGGTGAAAGCAGCACGCTTGGTTGTGTGGTGGCCTGTTCAGTCCCTGGTGAGAGCAGGGAGGGCAGGCGAGGGTTCTTGGTGAAAGGAAGTTCCCTTTAGCTACCGAAACTGAAGGTGTGTGTTTGTTCTGCTCCCCTCCCTCCCCCATCATCAGTATGTGGTTTGGCACAGATGGGATGCCTAAGGAGGAGGGCTCAGATGGCATCGTAGCAGTTGTGACAGTTGGGGAAGATATGGAAGTAAGATCCGGACTGGCCAGCCAAGTGGAATGAGGTTTAGACAGTTATGTGCTATTCCTTTTTCTGGTCCTATTCCCAGCCTTAAAAATTTTGGGAACTTTAATACCTGGCCATCAGCCCTGAGGGTGCTGTTGCTGAATGCCAGGTCAGTATCTCAGAAGACAGCTGTCATCCACGATTTAATTCTGAATGAAGGGGCTGACCCGGCTTGTATCACTGAGACCTGGCTGAGAGTGGAGGGAGGCGTTGACCTTTCCCAATTGTGCCCGGCTGGGTTCTCAGTACAGCATCAGCTGCGGCTTAATGGTCGGGGAGGTGGGGTGGCAATTGTCTGTCGAGATACTATCTCACTGGCTAGGGTTGTGGTCCAACAAAGTGTCAAATTCGAATGTCTGTACTTGATGTTGGGTGGCCGGGATAGGTTGGGTATGCTGCTTGTGTACCGCCCACCTCGCTCTATGGCAGATGCTCTGATCGAGCTGGCCGACATGGTCTCAGACATGGCATTGAGGACGCCAAGGCTTTTGGTCTTGGGGGACTTTAATATCCACGCCAAGGCTGTTCTGTCTGGTCCAGCCCAAGATTTTATGGATACCATAACCACCCTAGGATTATCCTAAGAAATAACTGACCCAACACATGTTGCAGGTCATACACTCGATTTGGTTTTTTGGACTAAGGGTGATAGAGTTCTTGGGATAAGGGATGTGGCTACACTCCCTTTGTCATGGACTGATCACTACCTGATCACTTCCCCTCCACAGAGGCGGAGGACCAATTAAGATGATCCGCCCTCGGAGGCTGATGGATCCAGAGGGTTTTCTGAGGTCCCTGAGGGATTGTTCAGCCATTATGGCAAATGGTCCTGTAGATACCCTAGTTAATACCTGGAACACCGGGTAGCCCGGGCAGTTGATATGATTGCTCCTAAGCGCCCTCTTCGGACCAGTCAAGCCAAGTTTGCTCCCTGGTTTTCTGGGGAGCTGATGGCAGCAAACCAATCTGTGCGATGGCTAGAACGCCGCTGGAGGAGAACTAGAGCTGAGTCTGATCGACTGCAGGTTAGAAGTGAACTGCAAGCTTACTCTGTGGCGGTGCTGACAGCGAAGAAAAGCTACTTCTCTACCCATATCGTGTCTGCACAATGCTGTCCAGCGGAATTGTTTTGAGTAGAGCGGGGCCTGTTGCAGTCTGGCACTCATGACAAAACAGAGGAGCCTTTGGCCCCCCGCTGCAATCTGTTTGCAAAGCATTTTGCAAATAAGATCACCCGCATTCAGTTGGATTTAGACTCTGGTTGCTATGTAAATGGGGCACAGAATGTGTTGCGTGCACCACCCAGTCTTTTTTCTCTGGATCAGTTTCAGCTATTGCAGACTGAGGATGGGGATAAGGTGCTTGGAGGAGTGTGACCGACCACGTGCTCACTTAACCCCTGCCCTTCATAGCTTATTAAATCTAGCCGGGAAGGGATAACTGGCTGGGCCCAGGGGATTATTAATGCCTCTTTTAGATCTGGTATGGTTCCTGCTGCCTTGAAAGAGGCAGTGATAAAACTGTTACTCAAGAAGACCTCCCTGGACCCACATGACTTAAATAACTATCGCCCAATTACTAATATTCCCTTCTTCGGCAAGGTACTCGAGCGGGCAGTGGTGCTGCAACTCCAAGCTTTCTTGGAAGAAAAAGACTACTTAGATCCATTTCAGACTGGCTGTAGGCCTGGTTTTGGAACTGAAACAGCCTTGGTCGCCCTGGTAGACAATTTATGCTGGGAGATAGACAAGGGGAGTGCATCTCTATTGATTCTCCTAAACCTCTCAGCGGCTTTTGATACCATTGACCATGATATCCTTCTGGGACGCCTGGTGGAGTTGGTTATTGGAGGCACTGTTTTGCAATGGTTCCGGTCCTACCTGTCAGGATGCTTTCAGAAGGTGGAGCTACGGGGCTGCTATTTGACCCCATGGTGATTATGCAATGGGGTCCTGCAAGGTTCCATCTTGTCCCCTATGATCTTTAATATCTACATGAAGCCACTGGGAGAGGTCATGAGGATGGTGCCATCAATATGCAGATGACACCCAACTCTGTTTCCCTGTGACATTAGAACCAGGTGTGGCAGTGACTGATCTAAATTGGTGTCTGGAGGCAGTGATGGTTTGGATGAAGTCAAATAAGCTGAAGTTGAACCCAGAGAAGACTGAGGTCCTGTGGATCAGGAGGCCATCTGTTTGTGAATGTGGCATGGCACCTGTTCTAGATAGGGTTATTCTCCCCATGAAAGAACAGGTACGTAGCTTGGGAGTCCTCCTGGATCCTTTTTTAACATTTGAAAATCAGATTTCTTTGGTGGCTAGGAGTGTGTTTGGGCAACTTTGTTTGATCTGCCAGCTGCAACCCTTACTGAACAAATACGACTTGACCACAGAGATCCATGCTCTTGTTACATCCTGACTGGATTACTGTAATGCGCTTTATGTGGGGCTGCCTCTAAAGAGCCTTCGGAAACTTTAACTTGTCCAGAATGTGGCTGCTCGAGTTTTAACTAACACTAGTTATACAGAGCACACTATGCCAGTGCTTCAGCAGCTGCACTGGCTTCCGGTATGTTTCTGGGCACAATTTAAGGTTTTAGTTATGACCTACAAAGCCTTAAATGAGTTAGGTCCGTGGTATCTGAAGGACCGTCTTCTCCCATATGAACCTGCCCGGGGATTGAAGTCAGCTAGGGAGGCTTTGCTTTGTGTTCCACCACTTGTGGAGATAAGATTAACATCTACGCAGAACAGGGCATTCTCAGCTTTTGTTCCCAGGCTGTGGAATTCTCTTCCTCGGGATATTCGCATGGCGCCAATGCTAGCGTTGTTTTGGCGTCAGGCTAAAGCGACCCTTTTTACCTGTGCTTTTATTAATGTTTGAGTGTGTGTGTGTGTGTGTGTGTGTGTGTGTGTGTGTGTGTGTGTGTGTTCCTCCTCTCTGCAGCTGCTTTTGCGGAAAAACTTGCCAGCTGTCTACACTGGCCGCTTGAATTTCCGCAAGAACACTGACTTCCTACTGCCTGAAATCAATGCTTCTTGCGGAAATACTATGCTGCTCCCGTTTGGGCAAAAGGCCACAGTAGACAGCTCGGATTTGTTTTGCGCAAAAAGCCCCGATCGCGAAAATGGCAATTGGGGCTTTTTTGCGGAAAAGCGTCCGTGCCAATCTAGACGCTCTTTTCCACAAAAGCCTTTAACGGAAAAGTTTTCTGTTAAAAGCATTTGCGGAAAATCATGCCAGTCTAGACGTAGCCTATGTTTTTAGCTGGTTATGTCTCTCTCAGGTCTCATTTTAAATTTATATATATATATATATTTTTTGTTCTTGTAAGCCACCTTGAATATTTTAAATAGAAAGGCGGGGTAAAAATATTTAAATAAATAATAAATGTAAGAAATAGTCTGTGGGTCTTCCTCACAACTGCACAAATTTCAGTAATAAACATATACAAAAATCTTATAACTGCATGTACAAGGTATATACATTTTAACTGGACAATGATGTGCAGCAGATTATGATTTTTCAAATTAAATCTCATATGGCATACTTTGTACAAAATATATCATAACCATATGCAAATAGTGAACATGAGAGTGTTACACAGGATTAGACCCCAGTTTTGGGTCTGGAGTTGGTAAGGGATCCCTGACTAAAGGGAAGGAGAGGTTCCAAGCTGGGGTTCGGGAGTCCCCTAATTTACTTTCTGCCCATACAGTATCAAAACAATCCTGACGGCTGAATGTGCCCCATTGAGACATTTTGTTTCCCATTGTCCACGCACAAGGTTGCTAGATTCTGCTGGCTTTCATCCACATAGTTTTTTTTTTTTCCTACTGGTATTACAAAAGTGACATGCACTGAAAGCAAGGGCACATGAAGTGAGATAGGTGCTATTTGCACACATTGTAAGAGCTATGCACTTCCTCTGCATCCAGTCAAAGTGCTACTCTGGTTCAGTTGGCACATCCCACAAGTTTTAGTTACACAAGTGTAGTTATCAAAACTACCTTATTCCAGGGGACCACTTTGATTATGACAATCTCACAGCCCACTGAGATGAAGAAGGGTCACACATGTGGCCCACTCACTAGCCTAGGTTGCCCTTCATTGCCACATAGAGTGATTATTTCCAAGACCTTCATAGTTTCTCTCACAGAGAATGGAACAGAGAGATTAGTCCTGGTGGATTCAGGTTTCTGGGAGACATTTGTGTAGCACTGGTTGATAATTTCATTGACTCATAGGTTTTACCCATGTGAATATCCAACTCTATCCCATTGCCAAGGTTTGGATGCTCATGGGATATTGGAATATTGTAGCCGAAGAGGTAGCTTACCTAGTGGAGTTGGCCCAAGACAGTTGCCCTATAGCCAGTCTCTGAATGGAATCAGTTGCGATAAATCCAGAACCATCATCAACACCTTGAGAACTGGCCATCAGGGGGTTCTTTCTGTTCTCTGATCTTGGATCCTTTGCTTCCCTGGCCAAGACTCTATGGCAATGTCATCATACAAAGAGGGAGGCTTTTTTGAGGCCATTAGCCTTTGGGAGAGGCAGAATAGGGTAATATAATTTTGGATCCTACATTCTGCGTTTGTAAGGACAGGACCCCTCCAACCCCTCTTTTGGGGTAGATGATCAGTCCAGTCAGTCAAAGCCAAAGGGATGATGCAGTGTTCTGTTGACTGTCTGGAAGACTGGTTAATGTGAATGGTGTATCTGTCAATGCTGCCTGGGACTCCTGGTGCTCTTCCTGTGAATTCAAGGGAATAGTCTGGATAGGCCAGTCAGAAATAGCTGAATCCACCTCCTTTTCTCTTAATACCTTAAGACCAGAAAAAGGTATTCAACTTAGCCTGTCATACACTATGGTCAGGCCATTTAGGGGAAGAAATGATCCAAGGGAGGGTGGCAGTTTGATTCATTTGTCTGGAAATCTACCAAGACATTAAAAACTATTGAGCTTCTTGACCGAAGTACCAGCTGGTGGCATCCAGACATGCCCACAAGTCTCATTTCTCTTTGCTAAGAGCTGTTTAATCAGACTGAGGAAAACCTAGGGACCCCTAGAGCCAAATCTGAATGGTTGCTGATTTACCCTAGGAACTGTGGACTATGCTTCTGGAAAGCCAGAGGTTATGCACTCCTGTGCTTGTTACCAGCACAGGATATAAATAATTAAGCATTTAAAGTATTTTCCCCCTTAGGGATCTTAGTCATATCAGAACTTAGTGTTCGTGTGCTGGCTAATCTATGAGATATGTCCACTCAATGTATGATTGTCAAGAACCTGCTTGCTACCCATAGACAGATGGGCTAACGGAGCAATACATCTTTAAAATAAAAGGAATGTTGTAAAATGTTGTTATTACTGAACCTTAAAATTGGAGTAAAACAATACCATACTTTATTGTTCACACTCACAGAGGTCTCACATGCTTCTCTGAGTTTCTTACTGTTTGATGTCTTATAAGGGAGTCAGTACTGGTGTAGCAGTAAGAAGCACCAAAGTGAAGCCCCTGAACGTGCTGGACCCAAGCCAAATAATTGTGTCTGGTTCAGCATTTAATTCAGGAAAGGGTTGAGGTTTGACACCTATTCCATGGACAACTTGTTGGACAGACAAGGAAAGGCTACTACAAATATAACAATCCTGGGCTATACCTAGAGGTTCTGGCAGATACCACTGCCTTGAGTCCAGGGAGATAACATCATTTGTATTACACTAAATGTGAGACCCTTCCATTCAAGTTCTATGGTGCCCAAGCTACATTTCAGTGGCTGATGTATCAGGTGATTTTATCTCATCAATCTTATGATGTAGCCTCTCTGTGATGATCTATTTAACCATTTGGTTGGATCATCTTGAGAGGGTGCAGCACTATTACATTCACTTAGGGCAACAAGATTAACAGCCAGCCCAACCAAATATTTGATTGGCAATGCAAAGACCAAATATTAGAGCTACATCTTGGAGAATGGGCAGATCAAATCTTTGGCCAGGAAGTTTACAATCCTTCTAGAATCTTTAGACTCCACTATGAAATGGTAGGTCATATCCTTTCTGAGGTTAGTGACGTATGGTTGTTGCTCCATGCCTCAGTTTTCCATGATAGCTACTCCCTTAACTGATCTCTTGCACCATAAGTTACCCCAAAAGGTACTGAATAAAATCTTGTTTTGGGATGAGTTAAAAAAACCTCAGTGAGGTTGATGTATGTGAACATATCCTTTGAGTAGAAAAACTGTAAAGCTAAAAATCATGAACACCCACATAAGACAAAAGGGCTATGTGAACCTGTCCAGGAGATTTTAGACTGGGTGGGTGAAGGAGCTTTGCTGAATATTGTTTTGGGTAAAGTATTTGTGCATGAGGGATTAGAGAACAGAAACTGACAGAGACAAGTAAAAAGCAAGAAAGCCTAGCCAAGCATCAACCTGCAAACTCAGCATATGACCCTGCTAAAAAGCTAGAGAGTCTGATATTGTCTAATAAGGCTTGGGGCCATATGCTAAACTTTTTCTTTAAGAGTTCCTCCTGTGTCAGAGAAGGACTTGTATATTATATATTTCTAGTAAATAAACAGGAATGTAAATAAAAAAATAACACACCATCTTTTTTTTAACCCCCAACTGAAATATCCAGGGGCTCAAACTCTGACTAGCCATTTCGGTTGAAAAGAGGAACACGACATTGGCTCCAGTTGTGCAAATTATTTTGGGGAATTCAAACAGCGCCTCTGCATTGAACAGTGTTGTGTAGACCAGACTTCATGATGAGTACATCCTTCAGCTAGATGCCCCTGAACAGGGTCTTGAAGAAAGAGTAGCAGAGCAAGAGAATAAAGAGTAGAACGTCTTACATCAATTCTACAATGTTTCACAGAAAACTCCTGCCCTTAGAGAAAAACTGTTTTGTAACAGAGGGGAGCTTAGCAATAAATTGGCAGTCAATTGTAGATTTTACCAAATTGGGGCACCATTTGCACTGGTTACTGTCTCATGTTCCTCTGAAATGGCTGCTTACACAATTAAAACCGAAAATTTGTACTCAATGTGGATGATAGATTATATGAAATCACTGGATTTATGAAAAACATAAAAATGAGTTTCTGTTATACTGATTCTCTAAGAAATCGCAGGCACAATAAGTCAATCAAGATTCTCTAGTGGCTACACCTTCATACAATATTCCTTAAAATATTTTCCGTATTTTGAAACTTGATTAAAACACAAGATTTTTTTTATAGAAAATAAAGAACTTCAACCATTTTCGAGACACTATTGCCTTTAGAAGCAGTTTAGAAAAATGTTTGACACTATGATGAAGGAACATACTCATTAATCTAGCTAATCTAGCATTAGAAAAGCATACTAATTACCATAGGTTTACTTGAGTTGCAAAATTTATTTGGAAATCAGGTTTAAAATTAGTACTAAGTTGTTTAGAGAGGAGACAAACAATGGGGGAGCTGACAGATATATAATAAATGGTATAGGAAAGGCCCTATTTGTATTTTCGCAAAATGGAAAACCTCAAGAAAATGTAAGATCTGAATGCACAAGTTAGACTGGGAGCATTAATAGTGGGAATCTTGGAAGGTGCAGGCCAAGAAACTGAATGGGCCAAGGAAAATGGAAGCAAGGAAGTAATCTTAGGTGCAGGGGCCTAAGGTCTTATGGAGAGAAAACTGTTGGGGACTGAGCACTTGGTGGAGGACCTGAAGCTGGGCAGGGAGCCAGAGAGCGGTAGCTTCAGTGTAGTGTAAGTGAAGTGTGAGGGCTTACAGCTGTGGGGAATGGAGCCTGGAGATGTGAACAGAAGAGAGAATCCCTAGGTTGGAAACACATAGAACATATGCCAGCCAAGGCACCTGGTCACTTTCATAAATGCTAATACAATTTCTTGAAATAATAATTTGGTGAAAAACTAATATCTATATTTTTAAAAATAAAATGTAGCTGTATAAAATATATTGGCCAGAGATGGATACAAGAGCTGTTTACCAACCCATTTGATTTGAAGAATGGCACTACTATATTGAATATAACTCAGAAACTTGATTTATGTCCTTGAGTCCTATCATGACCTTCTACCCAGGAAGCGACTGAGCCACTAATCAAGTCAACTGTCTGAGAGATGGTTTCCATTTTCAATATTGCCCCCCTCTTTAAGCAGTATTTCTCTCTTTCCTAATGGCATGGAGAGCAGGTTGTTTATAGTACACATTTCCTCATCACAGCCAGAAATGGCAGCAAGAACTGTGCACATAGGGATATTTCTGCTGATTTACTCATTTCATTTCCTTTTGGCAGAAACAGAGGGCATCTGATTTTCTCATTTACTGTGATCTGAAAATAATAACCTGTAAATTGCACTAAGGTGGTCGAGAATGCTACACTTACAGAAACCCATATTCCAGCAGCTTCAACAGCAGTCTGTAGAGATCTGACTGGCTGATTCACAAACTGGCACAATTCTTCATTGCAATCCATCAGACTGGTCCTCCCAATATTTTTAATATAACTGCCAGAATCATCCAGCCCATAAGGGCAGTCTACAAATTTCTCAGTGGTGCCACTAATATTGAGAGTAGTAGTATCCTGACAATGGTGCATTTACCACTGCCATTTCCTTGCTGTGAGAAGCCCCACATGACCCAAGGTTAGAAATACCAGCTGTCAGGCTACACCCAGGCTTCCCACATTTCTTGCAGAGGTGGAACTGACTGCGGTATTTGCATAAGAATGAGAGAATTTCAGCAAATTGTAGATAAGGCAAGGCTCAAAACTGGAGAGAGATTTGGGATAAGGCTGAAGAGAGCTCTGGACTTTCTTATCACCAGAAGTTGGTCCATTACAGGATACTACGTCACGCACCTTGCCTCTGTCTTTAAGGAATACAGCCCACAGTGAGGCAGGTGGCAATGGGGGGAGAGGAGTTGGGGCGGCTGCTACTTTTTTTCCCTTTTTTTTTTGGACAAGGAAACATTCCTAACTCCTCTTCTTAGTCCAGTTGTTACTGTGCACGTGCCACGAGGCTTTGTGCCAGAGAGCAATTGTACATTATCTTGCAACAGTGCAGGAGGCGGTGCTGTAGGCGAGCGGGGTGCCACGAGCGTGCACATTATACGCTGCCTGCACAAAGTGCTCTGGGCAGCGTGCCTGTCGCGGCTGGGCACTTTCTGAGGCTAGCAAGCCCCTTGCAGCGGTGCGTCCAAATGCGTAGCCCGCTGGCTGTTCTCGGGCTCGGCAACGGCGCAAGAGGCTGCAATGGTGCAGCGGTGGCCAGCGGCGCGTGAGGGCGGCAGCTCGCTCTTCCCCACACGTGGGGGGCTACCCAGCCGCGAGCCCGGCTTCCTCTTCCAGCCACAGCGCTGCCCGCCCGCGCGCCCTGCAAGCACCTGTGCAAGTGGGCGGGGCAAGGGGAAGCCGGGTGCGGCGCCTGCGCAGTACGCCGCCCCGAGCCGCTGCGGCCGCAGTCACTTCCTGCCCGTGCGCCCATCCGGCTCCGGGGTCAGTGGCCGCCGCTCCCGCTGTGCCGGCGGGACACGGGACAGTGAAGTTTAGTTCGGAGAGAGAGAGGGGCGGGGGGAAGAAAGAGTCCGGCCGGCGGAGGCTGGTGGGGCGGCTGCGTGCGCGGGTTCTGCGTCCCGCCCAGCTCCCTGTCTCCTGCCGCCGCGCCACTTTGGCGCCCGCTGTCACCTGCCGGCTCCGCGCGGGATCCGCTCGGCTCAGCCCCGGCCGCTGCCCGCGCCCCCTGCGTGAGCCGCGCCGCGCCGCCCGGGAAGGCAGCTGGCGGCTGCTGCGCACCCAGTTCCCCGGAGCTTCCGTAAGTGCCGCCCGGCCCCCGCTGCCCAGTGCGCTGGAGAGCGCCAGCTGCCCCGTGTGCCGCGCGGGCTTTGCCAGCTCATGCGCCCGGCTGGCCCGCTCTCCCGCGGGCTGGGCACTGCGCTGGCTCCTGGCGGGGAGCGGGAGGTCGGGCCGGGTTCCTGGTGAGGGGCAAGGCGGGGTTCCTGTTGTTGGGCGGGGTGGGGCAGCTTCTTAGGGGTTGACTCAGGGCAAGGGTTCCCTGTCTCTAGTGGGAAAGTGTTAAGAGGCTATGGTGGGGCCATTCCTTAAACTGCATGCAGTGTATGGGGTTCTGAGGGGTAGCTTGGAGAGTATGTAACTTTATAACAACAGAGTAGTCCTGTGGCACCTTAAAGACTAACAAAAAAGAAATAGTATCATGAGCTTCCGTGGACAAAGTGGGTTTTGCAAATAGCTCATGATACTATATAGATAGTATTTTTTAAAAATGTAAAAAACAAATAGTCTTGCAGCACCTTAAAGACTAACAAAACTGGTATTATGAGCTTTCATGGGCACAACCCACTTCTTCGGATTAATTAGTATTTTTTAAACTTCAAAACTAGCAAATGGTCTGGTAGCACTTTATAGCTTAACAAAACATGTGGTGGCACTGTCATCTGAAGAAGTGGGCTGTGCGCACGAAAGCCCATGATACCATCTACATGTTTTGTTAGTCTATAAAATGCTACCAGACCATTGGTTGTTTTTTAAGTGTGACCCATACAGACTAACTTGGCTACCCTCTGAAGCTTAGTATTTTTTGTTAGCCTATAAGGTGCTACAAGACTACTGCTTGTTTATACAGTATATGGGGCCTGTGTCACCTAGAACTGAGCAGCTATGGAGGTGAAAATTTGGCAGCTATGTAGGTTAGGATTCTTTGTATGAGTTTCAGTTTAATTTTCATGACTGTGTGGGTGCTAGATATTATTAGGAGGAGTCAGAAGAATCTCAATTAGTAATAGTGTAGGTGGGTTTTAACAACAGTAGTAGGTGCTGTGACAGTACAAACAATAGTAATTGAAAGATGGGTTAAATCCCTACGGCTGGGGAAGCTGGTGTTGACAAGTGTAAGGGCTGCCACAGATGTTGTTTTGTATGCTGCCTTATGTTTTATATGTGGCTAACATTGATTCTTGTAAGAGTCAGAGAGAGAAATCTTTTCATCTAGCGGTATGTCTGGAATTTGGGAAGAAGAAGGATTTCCTCGATTCTATAGCTCTTGAAGCTTAAACCTTCACTGAAATGTGCTGAAGTAAACAGATTTTTTTTAGATTTGAAAATGGTTATTAAACACTATAGACTTTCCACCTTAAAAAGGCACAGTTGACTTCTGAGTGGCTTTGGTGCTATTTTACTCTTTAGGAAATGCGGGGATGATGTTGTTGTTGTTTAAGTTTTATGGTGTAGGAGGTGACAGAGAATTTGCTTATTTTAGCAGAAACAAGCTGCTGGATGTAGAAGGAAAATAGGTCGTGCTCACAGAAAATGCCTCTAAGGGATAAGTGTTGTCAGACTGACCATCATCACCATGGATGCTGTGAACCAGGTATGGTGCAATGTAATGCTTTGTTTTTTAATTTATTCTATTCTCTGAGAAACTTTCATAAACTGGCTGTGACATCAGAAATGTGAATAATAATTAAGCCATTACATTAGCAAATAAGAAATTTCCTGATTTCAGTTTTTATTTTTTTTTAAATATCCTAAAACTGTCACAATAAATTACTTCAGGAAGATCAGTTTCTCAGTTCTTACAGGGCGCATAATAATCTCCAAGCTCATTTGGGCATTGTGAGCACTGAGCTGAGGGGAAGGCAAGATACTAGAAACAGTCACATTGTATCTGCATTTTAAAAAAATTGTAGTGTTTTGGTTTTTTTTACTAATCTGTTAAGTTCTCTTGTATTTTGTTGTGCTCCGATATAAGATGTATTTTCTTTACACCTTATTTGTTAAATATTCACAAAGTCATGGCTTTTGTTTTTGAGGGAACCTCTACCCCCCACACTACCAGTAGTGGTGTTTTGAAATTAGAATTGAATAATAACATTGAAAATATTATTATATGTTATAATATGTCATATTTTATATATATAAAGTGTAAGTGTGCACTGTGGATCCAAGCATCTTTTCATTGAGACTTTTTTGTTATTGTTTTGTTTAATAGTTGTATTGAGAAATCTCAATTCGAAATGTTTCCTCACCAATTTCTTCTTTTTATCTATTGTTATGAGGTTTCGTCTATCTCCTCTTCTCCATACCCCTTTTTATAAGTATGAATGGTATGAATTTTTGGGACTTATGAGGGAAAGTATTGTCTACCAACTCTGAAACTGTATCATTAACTAAAGATATTTTGAGAAATAAATTGAAGAGTTTTAACAATAAACCTTTCTATCTAAATAACTACTGTAATGTTTTAAAAAAATGGATTTAATAGGCAATTCTTGCCTTAGAGCCATGCATTTTGTCCACTTCACACATGAAACTCCCCTTGATGTCAAATGGACATCAGAGGCAATATATTGCCTACAGTAGGGATGTGAAAATGTAACTGTGTACATGATTAACTGATAAGCCTGGGCTCATCGATTAACATGCATGGTTATACACAGGTGGTATACACGTGGGAGCCAGCCTAGAACATGGCTCTACGCTTGCACTGGCTTGGGGGAGCTGCCCACCGCCCTGTGCTGCTGCCTCTGATACAGAGGCTCCATCTCAGTGTGGGTAGAGAGGGGCAAGTGGGAGCTGTTGCACATGGGGAACTGGCTTAAAAATCGGCTCCCTGCGTGCGCCAGCTCTGGGGAGTTGCCTGCCTCCTGTGTGTAACTGCTGAAATTTTCAGTGGTGACATGATTACTTAATTAAATACATTTTAAAATCCCTAGCCTACAGTGTTGGGTTTTTTTATTTAAGAATTGCAAGTAAGTTAGTAGGATACACTATGCTAGATATCACCAAACAATTAGTTGATTTGCGATGGTTGTTACATGTGTATGTGTTCAACAGTGTTTATGGTATGAGAATAGTTGAATAGAATACAAAGTCAAGCATACTTTGGCTATTTTTCTTTAAGTAATCTTTGCAGTTTGAATTTGTTTATAAGTGCTCATATTCTAGAGCAGTATTTCTTTTTATCTTTGAAACTTTTCCAAATGTTTTAAAAATGTTCAAAATAGCATTAGTCTATGTATTGACCCATTTAATACAAATACATGTGGTTTAATTGCATTCTGGGACCCTCCCACTTCACAGGGCCCTACAGCCCAGGTGTCAACCTGAGCCCAGACGTCTGCATTTCAGTTAAGCAGTCTGAGCCCTGTGAGCCTGAGTCATCTGGCACAGATCAGCTGCAAGTGTTGAATTGCTGTATAGATCTAGAATCATAGAACTGGAAGGAAGCTCAAGAGGTCATCATGTCCAGTCTCCTGAACCTATGGCAGGACCAAGCACCATCCAGATCATTCCTGACAGGTTTATGGAGATTTTTAAGAGCAGGCTAGACAATGATGGAGATTCCACAACCTCTCTAGGCAGTTTATTTCAGTGCTTAACCACTGTGACAATTGGGAGTACCTAAGGAGATTTGAGCCCTGTGTTTGCAAAAACTTATATAATTAGCAGTATTCATTCAAGTAACTTCATTGAGTTAAATGGGGCTGTTCGTGTGTTTAAAATGATTCATCTGTGTGTTTCCAGGATCAGGGTTATGGTGTCCATATCTTTGTGGCTATATACTAGTAATATTTTGAGTATGATATATTGGTGTGTATCTTGATCACTGGGTATGTCTGAGCTTTTTAGTTTATAAATTTGTTTTATAGTCTTCACAAAGAATGGGAGGTGAATCTAAATGAAATTTAGAAAGTATCTTTTTTAATAGGATATCATTTCTGAAGTTGGCCTGATTTTAAAAAAAAACCCATCTTGATGACAATAATAATAATAATAATAATTGGAGTATACAGTTTGCAGTAAATATTAACTAGATATGTTCCTACTTTTTAGTACAGTTGTTCTAAATAATAGTTCTCTTAAGGGTTGCATATAAATCTGCACCTTTGATTAGTTACTGGGATCTCCCTATATGCATGCAGATGTGGAATTTAGTATTTTCATTGTTTTCTCATACCTATTATGTTTTTGCATGCACTGAAAAATGAGCCGAGGATTTTATGAAGGCACAAAGTGTCCTGAGTAATGTCAATCTAATAGACAGTCCTGTGTTGACAGAGACACTGAGTTATCTACAATTCTATTTTAGTGTATATACATATTCATATCTATATTTACAAAACATACACAGGACTATATGAATATTCAGAAAAAAATAATATCAGTATATTGCCTGAAATAAGCATCTTTGCTATAGAATCTGCCCCTGTTCAAACTAATTTCAACAGCAAGGAGGGAAGAGTGCAAAATTCCAAATTACAAAGAATACAGCTAGTCACCTTTTAGCTCTCAGCTTCCATTAAAAAAGGAACAGAATATTTCCTGATGACTTTGTCCTGTTTTTCAACCAGCCTCAGTTATTGGTGTGTGTCATTTCTAACTGTCATCCTTGATGTCTTTCAGTGTATTTGTTGGAACCTGGTGATCCTCCTTTGTTACAGCAACCTCTGCAGATGTCAAAATCTGGTATTCAACAAATTATTGAGTGTTTTCGATCAGGTATGATTATTTGTGTGTAGTTGTTTCTTGCTTCTAAAGATATGAAGCTACGAGTGTGTCAGTAAAGTTACTGATTCCATAGAATTAATTTAATACACATAATTGCAAATGTTTGGCTGAGGTTTAGGCTTTGTTCTTGTGAGATCATGAGGTTCTAATGGAAGCATTTTCATACAATGTGATGAAGATGCAGTCCCAACTATACAGGCAGTCCCCGAGTTACGCGGATCCAACTTACGTCGGATCCGCAGTTACGAACGGGGATTTTTCTCACCCCGGAGGACTGGAGCGGCGGGACGCCTGGTCCTGCTGCCCGCCTCCTCCGGGGCAAGAAAAGCTGCTCCCCGTCTCCCTGGTCTGCTGGGGGAGCCAGCAGACCAGGGAGATGGGGAGCAAAGCGGCGGAGGACCCGGGGCTGGACCCGCGGCCGGACCTGCGGCTGCTTCCAGATCAGCTGGAAGCGCCGCGGGTCCGGCCGGGTCCTCCGCGGCTTTACTCAGCGTCTCCCTGGTCTGCAGACCAGGGAGACGCTGAGCAAAGCCGCAGAGGACCCGGCCGGACCCACGGCGCTTCCAGCTGATCTGGAAGCGGCCGCGGGTCCGGCCCGGGTCCTCCGCCGCTTTGCTCCGCATCTCCCTGGTCTTCTGGTGGGGGACGCAGCTAGTGCCCCCCCCCAGCAGACCAAGGAGACATGGAGCAAAGCCCGGGGCCTGTGCTAGAGCAGGTGGGGCGCTGCCGGTTGGTCCCGCAGCACCGTTCCTCGGCGCTACTGGACCAACCCAGCAGCACCCCAGCTGCTCTGCCCCAGGCGTCCTGATTCAGCCGCTGCTGATCAGTTTCAGCAGCGGCTGAATCAGGACGCCTGGGGCAGAGCAGCTGGGGTGCTGCTGGGTTGGTCCAGTAGCGCCGAGGAGCGGCCACGCTACTGGACCAACCCAGCAGCACCCAAGCTGCTCTGCCCCAGGCGTCCCCAAGTTAGCGGCTGCTGAAACTGACCAGCGGCTGACTACAGGAAGTCCAAGGCAGAGTTGCTCTGCGCCGGGCTTCCTGGAATCAGCTGCTGATCAGTTTCAGCAGCAGCTGACTTGGGGACGTCTGGGGTTCTTAAGTTGAATCTGTATGTAAGTCAGAACTGGTGTCCAGATTCAGCCACTGTTGAAACTGATCAGTTTCAGCAGGGGCTGAATCTGGATGCCAGTTCCGACTTACATACAGATTCAACTTAAGAACAAACCTACAGTCCCTATCTTGTACGTAACCCGGGGACTGTCTGATTTTATGCTATCTTCTTAAAACCATTGTATTTTTTAAGTTGCTAAGTTCAAAAATTTTCAAGGAATTTTGCTTTTGTGGCATAGTTGTCATTCTGCCAGTTGTAATTTCTGCTAAGGGTTCGTGTCTATGTATCATATTTTCTTGACGCTTTTCCTCAAATTTTGAAAGAAGAAAAAATGTTAGTATTTGTATTGTGCTGTTGCATAGATAGCATGTTGTCTTCTCCAGTGGTGTCAGGGCTTGGTTGTGTGCTCCGGGCTGGCAACTTTTCCTAATGGTAATACTCCTGAGCAGTGAGGGGCAACCTAGATTAGTGAGTGGGCTGCATGGATGGTCCTCCTTCATCTCAGTGTGCTGCAAGATCGTTGTTACCAAAACCGTCTCCTAGAAAGGGTAGTTTTTCTAAATGTGCTTGCGTACCTAGAATTTATGGGGTGTGCTGATTGAACTGGAGCAGCACTTTGGATGCAGAGAGAGCACGTGGCTCTCACGATGTTGCGTACAATCTGCAAGCACCTCACTCCATGTGCACTTGCTTTAAGTGCATGTTACTTTTGTAATATTGATAGGGAAAAATGATGGATGAAAACCAGCAGAATTTGGCAACCCTGTGCGTGGGCTGTTGTGAACAAAATGTCTCATGGACCGCACATAGAATTCCAGTGGACTGCACCAACGCTGCTTTAGATTGCACTGAGATTCCAAGGGTTGATTTCTCTGGAAGTTGTTGTTGACAGTAATGTCTTCCAGTGGCAAGAGTTCAAAGGCTGCTTTATTTAATGCAGCGGTTCTTACCCTGCAGCCCAATGACAGCTTATGATGAAGATGGCACACAGATATGGCCCAGCTGTGTGCTAAAACAATTTGAGGTTTGCTGCTCTTGTGTTCTGCAGAGGTAGAGGCTGAGGAAGAGATGGCTTCACAGAGCTCTGTGGGAGTGCTCCCTGCCAGCTGGGAAGAGAAAGTAACCCTCTGGTAGTGGAGGAGCTCCCATGCTGTAGGGCAGTGGTCCCCAACCTTTTTGTGGTCAATAGCACATTCATGTTTTCAGAAGTGTGTGGCAGGCGCCAGCAAAAAAAGGTGTCAAATGTGAAATTGAAGGCTATTTTCATATTAAATGTGAATTGGATAAATTTGATAGAAACTTAATTTAATTGGATAATTTTTATTTTAATTATATTGTAATTATTTTTTAAAAAAATTCTACATTAATAAAAAGGGGGATGTCCAAATGTTGAGCAAAAAAAGCACCCTCTCCCTCCCCCCAAAACCCCATGGCACCTTTAAATCTCACACTCCCCATCCCCACCATGGCAGGGGGAAGAATGTCAATTTTGTGAGCCCCCTCCCAATTGGAGAAAAAATGGAAAAAAGGAGTCAAATGTGAAATTGAAGGCTATCTTCATATTAAATGTGAATTGGGTAAATTTGATAGAAACTTAATTTAATTGGATAATTTTTATTTTAATTGTAATTCATTTTTAAACAAAATTCTGCATTAATAAAAAGTGGGGGATGTCCAAATGTGGAGCAAAAAAAGCACCCCTCCCCCACCCCACCCCCCAAAAAATCATGGCACCTTTAAATTTCACACTCCCTTCCACATGGCAGAGGAAGACTGTCCCAAGTGGTTTCCATCTGAGAAACTGAAAATACCAGACATTTTACTGAGGGGAGGAGGGAGATTAGGCCAGGGGTTTGGATTGTGCCTCAGGGCGGGGCTCAAGCCTCCAAAACGCTGCGTCGGGCTCCCTAGTGGGCCCCAGGCTGCCGAGCCTGCTCTAAGCAGGGGTAAATGTGAGTAGTTTTAAAAACGCCGGCGCGGGCGCACATAAATGCCCCCGCAGACGCCATGGCGCCCGTGGGCACCATGTTGGGGACCACAGCTCTAGGGACACACTGTAGGGTTGCTAGGGTAGAAGGAGGTGCTGGCCCATCAGCCCATGCCATCTGTGGAACCAGTTTGGGGCATGCCCCTCCCCTTCCCCCTGGATTTCTACAATTGCTGTGAAGGGTTTGCTCTACTCAGCCTTTAAGGAATGGGAGGAAGTTTCTGTCCTTCCCATGCTGTGCCATCTTGCTTCACAACTCTCCACAACTGAGAGAACAATTCTGAGATACTGCCTCTTGGGTCATAGTTCTCATCTTCATCCTCTTCTGTATGTGCTCGGTCCTGTTTCTGGGCAATGGTGAGTGCCAGTATGGGGGTAGGATGAGGCAGTGGAGACGGGGATGGGGAAATGGGGCAGGATGGAGAGGGGCAGAGGACAGTGTGGAGAGGAAAGGGGATGGGATGGAGAGAGAGAGGTGGTGTGGGGGAAAAGAACAGGATAGGCCAGCCGTGGCCAACCCACGGCTCTTGCCCCCCAAAAGTGCAGCTCGTGAGGCCGCTCCTGCGCACCCCCCTCCCCAACGGCCCGCGCCGGCTCCCCTCCTCTTCATCCCCCTCTCCCCCCAAATCCCTGGCTTCCCTGTGCTTACTGGGTTGGAGCTGCAGGATTTTAAAAATGGTGCCCAAGATGGCGGTTGTTTTAAAGGGGCAGCCTCCTTTAAAAAAAAATTAATTTTTTTTTTGTTTTCGCTCAACAATTCTGTTCTGGGGGGCTTTTTTTTTGCTTGACAATTCACATTTTTTCCACTGCTGTTTTGACTATCTTTGTTAAATGGGTTGGCCACCTCTGGGATAGGAAATGGGAGAGTGGAATGGAGCAGGGAACTGCAGTGGGGAGGAAAGGGTATAGTGCTGTGGGGCACGGGGAAGAGAAAGGAAAGCCTGTGAGTGCTGCCACTGGAGGGGAGCGCTGCTTCCTTGCTTCTTGGTGTCTGTGGCAGAAGCATCCAGAGAAATGGAGGGGGCACATCTGCTCCACTAGTCACAGCTGTGCATCGCTTCTGTAGGGACATGTAGGCTGCAGTGCAACATGGTTTGCCTGCAGCAAATAGTGCCCACCTGCCTGTCCTCTGCTGACCATGTACAGACCTGGAGCTCATAGAGCAGGAGGCTGACCTGTAAGTCCCATCTCTGTTTGGGGGGGACCTATCCTATAGGTGGGCTTTTCAGCTAGTGTCCCCCATGGCTTGGTGGATGGAGTCACTCTTGCCTCTGTCTTGCTACCCTTGAGGGACATATACACAACTGGGCAGCCACAGCAGACAGTGGTGTATATGTTGCGTGAATGTGTCCCACTTAATAGCTTGTGGGCCCCACAATCACCTCTCTGTGGTAACTAGGTTGAGAGCCACTGGTCTGATAGCTATTCTTCAGGGTAATTTGTTGCTAACTGATAGAGACTGGATAGGGGAACCTGGGCCAACTCTACTCCACTAGGTTCTGACTTCAAAACAGGCAGGGCCTGATGCCTCTAAGTACACTTTCTGAGTCAATTCCTAGCCTTATTTCAGTCCCGCTGATATTATCACAAGTTGGAGTTGGCGTCCTGTCTGTTTTCTGATCTGTCTCCAGAGTCTCTTCTGGTGGCCAACTGAGTCACCATCCTGGGCTCCTGCACTTAGACTTCCAGCAGTTTGGCTCTGAGACTCTGTTGCGGAAGTGTAAAGTCCCAGTGGCTTTCCAGCAAGAGGTTACTGCACCTGACTGCTCTCCTCCTCAGTCGACCTAGACTGAGCTGTATTACTTCTGTTTAAATGCTCCCTCCACTGTGATCATGCCCAGCAGAGGGTGTGGTCTCTTGGGCCAAAAGTAATTATTTAACTCTTGTTTCACCCTTAGGGGCTTGGTACACCTGTCTCAAGTGCCAGTACCAGGGCTGGCCCACACCATTTTGGCATCTGAGGTGGGGAGCTTAAATGATGCCCCCATAACACCTTTTCTCCTGCCTGCCTGTTATGTATCTGGTGCTCTCCTTTCTCCAGCACAGCACTTCATCATCTCTGTGCATCTAGACCAGAGAGAATACATATGCACCAGCAGCAGACACAATTTTCTACACTCTGGGTCCTAGTGGCGCCCCCCCACAGTCTGGCACCTGAGGCGGCCACCTCAGTTCGCCTCATGGTAAGGCCAGCCCTGGCCAGTACATGACAACCAATAGTTGTATCTGACAATAAAAATGAGTTTTGGTTGAGCATGCTCAAGATAGGAATTGTTAGAAGATTTTAACTCATGACGAGGGCAGATCCATCTGAAATGAACTCAAGTATATTTTTATTTCCACAGTTCACAATATAAAAACAGAGATTCAATACCAGTGTTAGTGTTAGGAAATTTCTTTAATGTTAAAATCTAAATTTATTTAGAGATTTTCTTTTTAGATCTGTGGCAACACAGCTACGTGAGCTGAAAAATTTGTGAATTGGCTCTCTTACTATATAATTACCAAGAAATATGGCTGTGCTAACTCCTGCAGATCTAAATGACCATCATTGGCTATCCTCATTACGAGGATGATGTCTGGTGGGGGGAAAAGGTCTTTGCCGAGACTTCTGTATTCTCTCTTCATTTGCATTTGAGAAACATATAGTACAGTCACCAGAGGGAAAATGGTATGTGAAATTTCTCATCTGTGACCTTTTCTAAGAAGATGGAACATTTGGATGGAAATGCCTAAGGCCTCAAATTTGTGTGTATGCTCTTCTCCCACCTGAAGCAGATTAGTTGGAATCTCCTTGGGTAGCAGAGTGACCTAATTTCAAGTGCTTTGTCCCCAGGCCATTCCAGAATATCTTTACTTAGCACGTCATAAATTCATGGTTTACTTCCCTCTTTTCTTGTTTGCATCAAAAGAATTGGTCAGAAAGAAAAACAACTTTTGACTAGGATTTTACTGTTTGCCACATTCGAACAAATAAAATTTGATTGTGGAAGAAACCTTTGATTCTTTCAGTAAGCTTTAAAAAGAAATAAGGCAAGTGAGCAGAATATTTTTATCTTCATTAAGAAGTTCCAATAAAGGTTTTTCCCATACCAGTAATATTATTCATAAAAATATACATGGTTTTATCCTCATTGTTAAGGGGGTATGCATGCTGAATGCTCCTATACCAGGAGAAAAAATTGCTGGAGTGTCGAAAGACAAAATTACACGTATGGTACACAAACATTCTGCAGTGCTTCTTGTCAGTGGGGTATCTGCTCTAGCTTAAGTCTTGCACCAATTTTCTATAGTCTTCATAATAAGCTAGTTTCATAGTTTCAAAATATTGCTGGGATTTAAGAAGCTGTCAATAGCTTATTAGCCAGAAATAAATATAAAAGATGGAGAGGCTTCAGTGGAATTGAGAGAGCATCCTCGTGAGAAGACTAGTTTTCATTGTGTCCATCCCTATTTCTGATAATGATGGATGAGATCTTTTGTCCTCGCTTCCCCTGTAGTGTGACTCAGCGGCAAGGGAGATTGCCTCTCTTCTGCTGACAGTTTCCCAAAACTTTACAGTTAAACTCATAAGAATCTAGTTATTTTCACTCTTATGTGGGCAGTAGTATAAGTGAAATTGAGTATTTCCTTATAAATTTCATTTGCTGCTAAAGTGGTAGAGGCTTGCTACCTGTATTAACCAGAAAATCTTTTGTCAAATGCCATTAGCAAATTGGGGACCTCCTTCTAAAACTAATTAGTGCACACAGTGGAATTTGTCTGTATAAAGGGAATTTTCAAATATGTTTAGGTATGTTTTCCTTAATGGTTCTTCTTTGTGCAAAAATTCAAGGCTACATCTAGACTGGCATGATTTTCCGGAAATGCTTTTAATGGAAAAGTTTTCTGTTAAAAGCATTTTCAGAACAGTGTCTAGATTGGCAAGGACACTTTTCCGCAAAAGCACTTTTTGCGGAAAAGCGTCCGTGCCAATCTAGACGCGCTTTTCCGCAAAAAAGCCCCGATGGCTATTTTCGCGATCGGGACTTTTTTGAGGAAAACACATCTGGGCTGTCTACACTGGCCCTTTTGTGCAAAAGTTTTGCGCAAAAGGACTTTTGCCCCAATAGGAGCAGCATAGTATTTCCGCAAAAACACTGACAATCTTACATGAGATCGTCAGTGCTTTTGCGGAAATTCAAGCGGCCAGTGTAGACAGCTGGCAAGATTTTCTGGAAAAGTGGCTGATTTTCTGGAAAAACTGGCCAGGCTAGACACAGCCCAAGTGTTTCTGGATGAGATCCAGGTATACAGTTTGCCCTCAGAAGGGATTCTTTGCACATTTTTTTCAATTTGAAGTTGCTATCAACTCTTGTGTTTGAGTTCCTATTGTTTTTAAACCACACTCTCTATGTTCCACATCCATCCCCAAAATGTTTACATGATAGCAGTGATTTTTTTTCTGCCATTACAAATATAGGTATATAAAAATATACATTCCTCTCACAAGTTCATAAGGTCTTAACCATGTCGTACACATTTGGATTTAAGAAGCACCTTGAAATGCACAAAAATAGAGAACAAGCTGGGTTTCAGCTCAAGGTATTCAAGTTGATCAAATCAACTCAGCTTGGCAGCTCGTTGGAAAATGCAAGGACTCTGAAGAACCATTGTGTCCTGCATTTGTTGACTACAAAAAAGCATTTGACTTGGTGGAGATTAACGCTGCACTCAACAGGCTCAACTAAATCAGAATCAACCTGAGGTACCTGTTGGAAGAAATCAACCACAATTGTTCGATAAAGATAACATCAGTGAATGGGACGTTGAATGATGTTATACATAGAGGAGTCAGACAAGATGACACAATTTCACTTAAATTGTTTGCAGCAGTACTGGTGTCTCTGTTAAAGAAATTGAACTAGGACGAAGGAATTAGAAGTGATGGACAACATTTAACTTTTTCTCTTTGCTGTGTAATACTGGTAAAGAACACAATAGAACTGGAGCACACACCTTCGCAGGATATCAGGTGGAAACTGAATATGTTGAAGATGAAGTACACATGGAAGGAGCATTGTGGAACAGCAGTCATTACTGTAAATGGAAAACTAATTAAGGAAGTTGTCAAATATAAAGGGGAATGCAGTAGGAGGAGAGAGGTGGATTAGGTAAATTTCTTCCAAATAATGGCATATCCTAATGGGTAATGAACTGTGTGAAGAAAAGCAAAGAACTTTTTAACTCCGCTATTTTGCCATCAATGACACATGGAGCAGAAAGCAAGTCAACAATGAAAGTGGAAGAAGAAAAATTCGCTGCCACCCAAAGAGAAATGGAAAGGTGAATGTGTAAGAGAGAGCTTCATGATGGCATACAGAATGATGGGATTAGAAGGCATAAATAGGTGACCAATGTAGTGCTTTGCGATATGACACAAAGCAGAGATGACTGGTCATGTAAACTGCATGCAAGATAATATGTGGACAACCCATAATATTGACTGGATCCCCAGAGATCTCAAACAACTGTTGGGCAGATGGAAAATGTGCTGGGCCAATCCAATGCCAAAACTTTTTTCTCCAGAAATGGAAAGAGAGTTACCTCAACAAAATGGAATGGTGTGGATTTGTCTTGGGTTTGTGGAGAGATGGATGAGGGCAAGCCAGAACAAAGGTGATACCAAAATATTTAAATATTTGAAGAAGTTTGATTCAAGGGGACTCCTAATTTAGAATTTTTATGTAAAGGGAATACTGTGCAGTATTATGGTGGACCCCGATTGTGGGGGGGGGTTTTTTTTGGCATTATATTCTCCACATTGACATAGAACACCTATCTGACCACATTGAGTATTTTGGACTTGGGATGTATTTTGCTAACCTATTGCTTAATATGATGATTGACCCTACAATACTGCTTTATTAAGCCAACAGTTTAAGTAAACTCATGGTCCTCCTCCCCACTGGATATTTAATGTCAACCGTTTACTTTTGGATTAAAGTACAGAAATTTTATATGGCTCCTGTTATCATAGTCTCTGAGCATTTAACATTTTTTAATGTGTTCATCCTCCTAACACCTCTGAGCTTGGGAGTGGACAACAGGGGATGGATCACTCAATGATTACTTTTTCTGTTCATTCCCTCTGAGGCACTTGACATTGGCCACTGTTGGAAGAAGGGACACTGGGTTAGATGGACCTTTTCACTGACTCATTATGGCTTATGTAATACTGTGGTACAGAGAAATAAAATGACTTGCTCAACATCACACACATTCCGATGATGCAGAGAATTGAACTCAGGTGTTCCATACTAGCCTAGGGCTCTAACCAGTGGGTCAGTCTTCCTCAATACCAAAGTCTGACCCCTCCCCCCCACTCCAAAAAAGGTCTCTAGGTAGTCTCTAAGTATTAATATACTAATTACTGCTGTCCAGTGATTAAAAATTGTGGTTAATTGCCAGATTAATCACTCTTTTTAAACAATAGATTGCCATTAAAAAAGTGTTTTGGATGTTTTCCACATTTTCAAATATCTTGATTTCAATTACAATACAGAATGCAAAGAGCACAGGTCTTACTTTATATTTATTTTTAATACAATATTTGCACTGGAAAATTTTCAGTTCACTCAAAACAAGTACTGTAATGCAGTCTCTTTATCATGAAAGTTAAACTTAGTTAAACTTGAATTATGTACCAAAAACTGCGTTCAAAAATAAAACAATGTAAAATTTTAGAGCCTACATGTCTGCTCAGTCTTGCTACTTATTCACTCAAATTTGTTTACATTTGTGGGAAGTAATACTGCCAGGTTCCTGTTTACAGTGTCACCTGAAAGTGAAAACAGGTACTTGCAGGCTACAACAGTGCCATGCATCACAAAATACTTGTGCCAGATGTGCTAAAGATTCGTATATCCCTTCATGCTTCAGTCACTATTCCATAACCAATGTGGCCAGGCTGCTGATGAGTTCTGTTAGCTGATAGCATCTAATTCAGATTAAGAAAATGATCATCAGCAGATTTTTTTTTCTTTTTAGGTGATTCAGATTCTGTAGTTTCTGTATCAGTGTGTTGCTCTTAAGACTTCTGTAAGTATGTTCCATACCTTGTCCCTTAGATTTTTGTCAGGCACTTCAGATTCTTAAATCTTGGGTCAAGTACTGTAGCTATCTTTAGAAATCTTATATCAATACCTTCTTTGCCTTCGGTCATTTGCTGCAAAAGTGCTCTTAAAATGAGCAACGAGGTGTGTTCCGTTATCATCCACAACAGCAATAAGACAAAATATATGGTTGGGGGGTCACCAAATGAAATTAATAGGTAGCAGATTTAAAACAAACACAATCAAGTATTTCTTCCACAGTCAACCTGTGGAATTCCTTGCCAGAGGATGTTATGAAGACCAGGACTTCAATGGGATTCAAAAAAAGAACTAGATAAATTCATGGAGGATAGGTCCATGAGTGTTTATTAGCCAGGATGGGTAGAAATGGTGTCCTTAGCCTCTGTTTGTCAGAGACTGTGAATGGATAACAGGGGAGAGATCATTTGATGATTCTTTTCTGTTTATTCCGTCTGGGGCATGTGGTATTAGCCACTGCTGGAACACAGGTTACTGGGCTAGATAGACCTTTGGTCTGACCCAGTATGGCCACTCTTACGATATTCTGTAGAACGCAGGTAAAATAGAGTAGGAGATGTACAATTCTTTCCCAAGGAGATGAGTCACAAATATAATGCATTTTTTAAACAAGAATCATTAGCATGGAAGCATATTTTCTGAAATGGCGGCAGAAGCACGAAGGGGCATATGAATATTTAACATATTTGGCACACATACCTTACAGTGTCTGCTGCAGTAGTGCCATGTGAATGTCTGTTCTCACTTTCAGGTGACATTGTAAATATGAAGCGGGCAGCATTATCTCCTATAAATGTAAACAAACTTGTTTCTGCTAACGATTGGCTGAACAAAAAGTAGGACCGAATAGAGCCTACAAGTCCAAAGTTTTATATTGTTTTATTTTGGAGTGCAGATAACTTATAGTCTATATTTGTAAGTTGCACTTTCACAATAGAAATCATACTACAGTACTCCTATAAGGGGAATTGAAAAATATTATTTCTTTTGTTCATCATTTTTACAGAAAGACTTCTAGCATTTCACCATAGATGAAGGGAAAGTTAAATCACTGAAAATGGGTAAAGCCTGTGGGCTTGATTATTGAAGTACCCTGGAAAAAATAGCAGGCAGTGGCTTAGCTGTGTTTTTTCTCTGTTCTCCAAATTTTTGATTGTCTGAACTGGTCCCTGTCCTAATTATTTTGAATTAGTTCTGCTTTATTCCTATTTTCAAGCTTCAAATGTAGCTAATGCCTATAATGACAAATCCAACAGCCTAGCATCCTGTTTTTGATCTGTTACACCAGTGGTCCCCAACCTTTTCACACCCAAGATCACTTTTTAAATGACAGAACAAGCCAAGACCTACTGCCCCGCCCCTTCCTTGAAGATCCGCCCTCTCTATTCTCCTCCTCTCCATCACTTGCTATCCCCAACCCTTATACTGCTGCTTTCCCCCCCCAATTCTTCTGTAGGAAGAGGTTTTTCCAACATTTGGCCTGTCTAGACTGGACCAAATGTCAGAAAAACCCCTTCTTTTGGAAGCCCCCTTATTCCTTGTGGAAAGAGGAATATAGAGGTGACTGAAAGATCATGTTTGCTCTTCCACTAAAAGTGGAAGAACAAATGCATCCCTGGATGCAGAAGAGTTTTTCTGGGATATCTCTGGAATCCTGAAACTCCTACAGTCTAGCCGTAACCTTGCTGGGTTGAGACAGGATGTGTTGGCTCTGGGGTGTGAATGAGGGATTTGGTGTGGGAAGGGGTGAGAGGTGCAAGCTCTGGGAGGAAATCTGGATGCAGGAGAAGGTGGATAAGGGGATACTGGCTCGGGAAGAGGGTGCCAGGCCGGGCAGATGTAGGGTTAGGGTACTAAGCAAGCCACAGACTTCTGGATGTGAGGGTTCAGGAATTTGGGTTGGGGTATGTGAGGGTCTCAGGGCAGGAGGTTCCAGTGTATGATAGGCTCAGATGTAGGGTCTGGGGGAAAGGGGAGCGCAGGAGTGTTACGATACTGTGGCCAGATTGGGGCTTGGCCCCAATTTGTGGTTTTTTGACCAGGCTTCATTTTTAAATAAAATATTGTGTCAAACAAAAAGTTTCTGCATTGTCTTTATTTCTGAGAAGGGCAGGGAACCTGTCTTGAGTCAGGGCTCACTGACCCAAGAAAAGTCAGTTGGGGCCACACAAGTGAGATGCAAAAAAGCCCCTCCTCCTTCCCCCCCCCCCTCAAGCTTCACTAATGTCGCCCCAACTGTGTTGGTGGGAACAGGGGACATAGTACTGGGGAAGGGTGCTAGTGGGTGCTTTGGCAGGGGACAGGGTGCCAGTGGGGACAGAGTTCTGTGGTTCGGGACAGGGGAATGAGGACAGAGTTCAGAGAGTGGGGATGGGAATGGGGACAGAGTTCTGTAGCTGGGGATGGGAGTGGGGACAGAGTTATGTGGCTGGGAAGAGGGACCTGGGCAGTGGGAATGGGGCAATGGGGACAGGGGGCAGGGGGTTGTAGAGGCCCTTCTCTTGCCTTTTAAGACATGTAGATGAACCTCTGTGACTCAATTGTCTACCTAGATGAAATTGTAATATGTATGTATAGTATGAACTGGGGATGTCAACAATGAGTGATACTTGTGCTTTTCATATGACCTTCAGTATGTAGGCAGTGGTGATCTCCAGATAAAATGACAGTTTTGATATGTTTAGATAGATAAGGTAGAAAACAGAAATTTTATGTGAATTCTAACTAACTCAATATCCTAGTATAAAGTTAATGATTTGTGTATGTAATGCCAGGCCCACAGGCTCTTAGGGTAAATGGGGCCCTTTCCTTTTGCTTTGAACTTTGAGTTTTGAGTTAGAATCATGTAGTCTTTGAATGCTCAAAGCACTTAGATGTTATAGGGCAGTTAGTGCCATCTATTTTTGAAATCTGTTAAGAATATCTCAATCTTATGCTCAAAATACTGTTGATACACTGTTTAGTTCATATATTTTTTTTTAAAATAAACTTGCTATTTTGATTAAACATGGTAAAATTTAAAAATCAACATAGCTTTAAATATCATACTTCAACATTTTGGTTTGTTATTAAAACTCAAAAAAAAAGTTGGATATTCTGGATTACAAACATGCAGAAGAATTTTTCAGTCAAAAATACTTTTGGATATTTCTTGTCAGTTAATGAAAACGTGTGTATTTCTGCTAAATTGGGATTATGGCAAGTTTCTTTTCTAGTTTCATAGTTACGTAAGATGATGTGTAAATTGCACAAAAATGTATATTATTATTATTATTATTAGCTGTTTAATTTTATAGACTATCAGAAATAATTTGGTTATCCTAAATATGGAGGAAATACTGTTGAGCTCTTAACTTCCACTGAAGAAAGCAAGGGTTAAATTTATCCTTTGTTTGATTTTAAATGTGTGTCTCAAAGTAAGTCTTTCAGTGACTCTTATAGGTTTCACTTTTTGTGTTTATGGCAGCTATTTTAATTCAATTTCTCATAGCTGCCGTAGATATTAGTTGGTCTGCATCTGATCTCTGTATCTTCTGTATAAATTAATGCTAAGATATATTTTCAGAACAGGTATATAGTTTTAACTACACTTCCATTTTTTTAACAGAAGGATTCCCTCCTCCTGAATTAAAATATTAACACACAATCCAACATTTAAAAATATTTTTAAAAGGGACAGTATACTTATAGTAGACTAGATGGCTCAAATGTTCAGTCATTTATAGATTTTTTTCAAAACATAATTCAAAACTAATTTTAAAATTTATATTTTTCTTTATCAAGGAAGACCATAGGCAGACGAAAGATATGGGTCCAAATTCTGTTTTCTAATATAAGCGCAACTACATATATCTTTGGTACCCTCATGCAACGTTCTAGAATTTATCTCCTATTCTCTTTTATTTTTATTGTATTCTTTACATTTCCCTCCCGTTTGATAGTCTTTTAAAGTGAAAGTGTTTTGTTGTACATGCTTAATGCTTTCTGAGGAGCTTGAAAAGGTACCAAATAATGATTTAAATGATTAGGTGGCTGTTGTGCTTTCCACCTGGTAAGCAATTATAACTCATTAACCAAAACCCTCTTTTGGAATTTAGCTATTAGTTTTAATATTTAAGCTCATAATACTTTTGCTTTTTATACTATGTAATCTTGTTGTTTTCTTTAGTCTTTATCCAGTAATCCAGAATGTTTGAAGCTGACTTAAAATGAAATAGATAATGGTGTTTTGTTTTACATTATTTCCTATTTTAGCAGGGAAATTTGTTTGATTTGAAAGTGTTTTTGTTTTAATAGTGTGAGTTTAAAAAAAAAGTGTCTTATTTTAAGTGCAACATTTCTTTTGTTCCAGGAACTAAACAACTTAAACATATCTTGTTAAAAGACGTGGACACCATTTTTGAATGTAAAATATGCCGCAGTCTCTTCAGAGGATTACCAAATTTAATTACTCATAAAAAGTTCTATTGTCCTCCAAGTCTCCAGATGGATGACAGTAAGTTTTATTCACTGAAATATTTAAGCAAAGAATCTAGAATTGAGGGAGTTTACCTTTCTGTATCGTATGTAAAAACACCATCAGAAACCAGATTAAACTAATATAACAGGTAAATTAGAGGATCAGTAAAACAATGAAATACCTCATTTATATTGGTTTATCACTTGGACTCATTCTTTCAATCTGTCTGAAACTCCCTTTGTGTCAAATAGGAATTTTTTATGTAGAGAATGAGGGCAAATGATACTCCAAAGACTTTAATTTGGACCACTTAAGACTTTGGTTCTGCAAAGGATGTAAGTTTACTCACGTGAGTGTACAAATTTTTGCAGAATTAGGATCCAAGTCATAAAATTTAGTGTAGTCGAAAACTTTTCTATTTCCATAGGAAAAAGAGTGAGAGCATATAAACGAGGTTAGATCTAAGATGACTTTGAAGATTTCTCCCTTACGGATATAGGGCCATGGCATTGTGATGTGCTATACAGCATTAGGTAATTTTGAAGTTGTCCTTGAACATTAAGTGGTATTTTATTAATTATTTGAAGAGGACACTTTCACGATCTAAAAGTTGACCACTTGTATCTTTACACATGCCTCTTGTTAACATTTTCTTGCTTAACTCTTGAGATTGTTATTTTTCCTTTAACCAATCCTTTATGAAGTGGGAAAAACACAGGATTATGGATGGACATGACACATTATGTGCTGTTAAAAATTATTAGTATATTATGACAGAGTACAAAGTAATTGAAAATAGTGCTTACCACGATGGCGACCTGAGTTTGATTTTATTCTTATGGAAGTGAGGGGGAGACAAACTTGCTAATTTCATAGCCTATACCAAATGAAGTTCCAACTCTAACACCTGGACACAATACTTCTGAGTAAAGGCAAGCTTTACACAAAGTTATTTAGTGACCTGTAGAGGAAGGAAAGAGATAATTACAAAACCCTTTCAATAGAAATAGTAATAATGTGTATTACAGTAGCATCTGAGGCCAGTTGAGATCAGATTATTGTTCTAGGTACAGGCAGTCCCCGGGTTACATGGATCCGACTTACATCAGATCCCTACTTACAAACGGGGTGAGGCAACCCCGCACTAGCTGCTTCCCCCCAGCAGACCAGGGAGACGTGAAGCTAGCGCCCCCTCCCCCCCAGCAGACCAGGGAGACGCAGAGCGGCTTTTCTCAGCAGACACCTCAGCTTGAGAATAAAGGACTGAGGGAAGTGAGGTGTGGGAGAATAAAACTGAGCTCTGGAGAAATGTTTGGCTAGAGTTTCCCCTACAATATGTACCAGTTCCGACTTACGTACAAATTCAACTTAAGAACAAACCTACAGTCCCTATCTTGTACGTAACCCGGGGACTGCCTGTACTACAAAACTCCTGAAGCCAAGAGGTGCTAACCTAAATAGCACAGAGAGACAAAGATTGGAAGGGGCAATGAAGGCATAGAGAAGAAAATTGCTTTGCCTGGCATTACACTACATGTTAATGATAGCTGGTAATTGAATCCAGGTTTCTTAACCGGAGATAAACACTTAAAATGCTGCTGTGGAGCTATTGTAGTGCTTCTGTGTAAATGCTAATACCTCTGCCAATGAGGGCTTCTTCCCTTGCCATAGGTAATCTGCTTGCCTGAGAGGCAGTAGCTAGGTTGATGGAAGAACTCTTCCATTGAGCTAATACTGGTCTACATTGAGAATTAGGTTAGCATAGTTCCATCTCTCAAATATGTGGATTTTTTACACTTCTGACAGACACAGCTGTTCCCAAGTAAATTTCTAGTGTAGACCAGGCCTAAGCTTTTGTCTTATGACCTAGCTATTGATTTACAGTGTCTTTTTGACCAGCTAATGGTCTACTCCCTCATTTCCATCTCACTTTAAAGCTATGTTCCTGCACAGAAGTTTTACTTGTTCCATTAAAGCAACAAGGATTCTAATAAATTTCATTTAGCAACTGAAGATGTGGATAAAGCAGTTCTGTTCTTACCATATAAGAATATGGCCCTAACTTTCTCTTACACTTGCTGGCTGGTCTGAACTGGAAAAAAATAGGCACAAATAAAGGGAGAAAGGTGAAAAGTATAGGAAGGAACACGTTTTTGGACTCTGCCATCTAATATCTGTATTCTGTGTTATTTTTTTATCCATAGGATTATATGGAAGTGACCTATTCAAATTTTGTAGCTCACGTGTCTAACAGTTTATTAAAACCTTTTGGAAAAGGGCCATATCTTTACTCTTTTCAGCAGGGGTGGGGAACCTTAGGCTTGGGGGCCAGATGTAGCCCCTGGATTGGGCCCCCGAAGCTGACGTCTTCCCCCAAAGTTGAAGAGCTTGCTCTCGTACTCTAGACCCCTACTGCCACACCACAGTGCTAGAGCACACAAAATCTACTAACCTGTTTTCTCCCCGCTCCCCCTCCCCCGGGATCTGGCGTGTGAGAGGAATGAGGGGAGTGTCTGTCTTAGTCAAGGGTTTGATTTTGTGGTGGGGGAAAGGGATTGATTCTCATTTGTATGCAGCCCCCAACTGTTTTTTCTGTTGGTCAGTGGCCCCTGACCCAGAAACGGTTCCTCACCCCTGTTTTACAGCAATGAACACATTGACAGTTTCAGTTTTTAAAAATATTTTACCAACCATGTTTTTAAATCATGTTATCAAGAGTTTGAATTCAAATTGAAAACATATTGAATAAATGCAGTTCAGTGTACCTGGGTTAAAAATGTTTGTTGCACATCTCCTTCTTGCTGAATTAGATGAAATGGGCACATATTTTGTAAATATTAAATTTTAGAAGAGTATAATGTTAGATGTACTCAAATTTGAGCATGCTGGAGTCATGAAATTGATGCGAAAGCGGGGCAGCTAGAGCCCAGCTGTCCCTTACTCCCATCTGGGCTGAGTGAGCCCGGCTACCTGCACAGGGAGGTGAGAAGCCCAGAGTTGGGTGGAGCATTCCCCCAGCTTCTCCCCGCAGAGACTGCCCCTCCTGAATGGTGACTCTTGCTTAAGTGAGGATTTGCACCTCAGATGGAAGGAGGTTAGTATGGACATCCACCACAGCCCATATTTTTTGACTGTATAAGGAGGTGAGAGGATTAAGGCCTCCCTTACTAGTCCTCCATCAAATTATGCCTGAGGAAGTTAGGGAGTCAGTAGTGGCTGTTTCTGATACACTTCACCCCTTTCTTGTGGGGGAGAGGGCTCAGAGCACTCTTGGCTCCTTTTCTTAAATTATTGATCAAAGTAGTTGGTCAGTCATAGGAAGTGAATAAACTTTTCCATGAAAAAGGATGAAGTAATTTACTTCCTCCTCTGAGCTGGAGAGAAATTGTGACTGAGTCATCATTAGTTTTCTGGTCTGCTTGGAGATGCAGCTATTCATCACCCTTTATTCAGGGCAGGCTATAAAGTTATAGTTTAACCCTTAGCGTTTTGTCCTCTATTTGTGAATCCAGAGGGGATTAGCCTTGACATCACTTATGTTCTATGAATAAAGGCATATGAAAGACCTTTATCATGTGTGAGCTAAAACTAATAATCTGTCATAATGCAGAAACTAATTTCACAATATTTGGACAGTATCTACAGTGCTAAAGTTCTGATGAACAGAATTTAATCAACTAACAATTTTTTTTAATTAGTCCTTGCATGCAAGTAAAAAAATCATGTGAGAAAGTATGGGAAGAAAAATATACATAAGCAAGATCCACATTTGGAATTTTCTCTTGATCTGTCCATACTGAGGAAGTCATTAACAAACATCTTGCATGTGCTGTGTTGAATTTAGTGTTAGAAAAGTATAAATTAGTCCAACTAACTTAAATGTTATCTCTTCCATTTTATGTACAACTGTTTGTTATTCCATTGAAATAAAAGCAGCAGCCCAGGCAAGACTTCAGCACTTACAGTCCAAGGAAAAGCAAGCTTTTTTGGGTAATTGGATCTGTTAAATAGATTGAGGCTGTTCATATGTATACCTATAAAATGAAACAGGGACTCAGTTTTTAAACAGACTTCAAAAGCTACTGTTACGAGAGAGTATGAAGGTATAATAAAAATACAAAGCATCCGTGAACCTTCAATCAGCTGTTTTTAAAATCTACGGGGTGGAGCTCTTTAGTCCAGCACCACTGGGACCTGACCTGTCCAATATGAGAGAATTTGCTGGACTAGGCAAGGTTCCCTTGTCACTGGCCACCAAACACATTGCCTGTTGCTTGCAGGCTGCCCCAGAAAGCACCTTGCCCCCCCCCCCCCCCGTCTGGACTGCTCACCCAGCTGCTCCGGCTCATGAGGTGGGGCCCCGGCTTTGCTTGCTATGGACTGCTGTGGGGCTCCAGCTCTGGCCCATGCTCCATGGGGCTGACCCAGGGCTCTGGCTCCATGATCCATGGCAGGGGTTGGCAATCTGCGGTTCCTAAGCCAAATATGTCTCAGTACGGAGCCAAATATGGCTTGCAGTTCGAGCATATCTCCCAATGGGGAGCCTGTGCTGGCACTCCTGCCATCCCCCCACAGTATTGAAGCGACAGCACTGGCTTTGTGAGGGGAGGCATAGAGGGAAAGCTCCGAGCCTCGCTGTGCAATTGGGGAAGAAGCGGAGTCAGAAGCAGTCCCCAGTCCCGGCTGGCCCTCCAGCTCTTTTAGGCTCCTGGGCTCTCTGGTCCAGGATCATCCGTGGTCCAGTTGCCAGACCAGAGTGCCAGTTTTCAAAGGTGCAACCTGTATTCATGTACAAAGTTTTAACAAGTTTACAAATCATTGCTATGCAAACACCAGAAACAAAACAACCATTACAACAGTTAGCTTTTGATTAAAGATCATCTGATCTTTCTATTTACAAGTGTGCTACAGAGTGAGCATCATTGCAGCACCTATGTGTTGATTCTGGTGGTTTGATCAAACTGAGTGAAATTTCTGTGCACACATAATAGACCAGGTTTGTCTAACAAATGTTAATAGTAAAAAAAAACAACCCAAAATTGGTCAGGAGTTCTATTTCTTTTTATTATTTTTTTTTATTTTGGTAGGTGAATGTATTTTGAATGTGAGGTAAAAGTAACCAGATACCTAAATACCCATCTGTCCCCTCTCTCTTTTGCTGGGTATGTTATTTGTGTGTTTAACTTTTCCATAAACATAACCTCCCTTATTTTTTTGTAAACCATTCCTGTACAGTTGAGCTAATTTTCTTTTTTTTCAGTAAGAGGCTACTAATAGTCAAGCACTTACTAAACCAGTGGTCTCCAACCTTTTTACACCCAAGATCACTTTTTAAATGACAGACCAACCCAAGATCTACCGCCCCGCCTCTTCCTTGAAGCCCCTTCCTTGAAGCTCAGCAAGGGTGCACCACACTCTACATGGGCTGGCGCAGAGGAGAAGCTGCCTGGACAGCTGGCTGTGGCCTTCAGCCTGGAGGAGGCTGAACCGCACTCCAGCTGATAGGGCGGCTTCCCCTCTGCTCCTGCCCACGTGGAGCTTGGTGCATCCTGGCTGAGCGCCATGGCCAGCTGGCTGGGAAGCCGCTTCTCTTCACTCCCGCCCGACTGCCCTGCGCTCAGCCCGGGAAGCTTGCTCCAGCACAGCTGGAGCCTGACGCACCCTCCCTGGGCTGAGCGCAGGGCAGCCGGGCTGGAGGGAAGAGAAGCAGCTGCCCGGCCAGCTGGCCGTGGCGCTCAGCCAGGGTGCACCAAGCTCCATGTGGGCAGGCGCAGAGGAAAAGCCGCAGATCAGCTGGAGCGTAGGGCAGACTTTCAGCTGAAAGCCACAGTCAGCTGGCTGGGGTGTTTCAGCCCTCCCAGCTCCCACCATTCCTTGCAGCTACTCACCTGTGGTGTTGCTCGGTGAGTAGCTGCTCCTCAAATGAGGAAATCTAATGTAAATGTACTGCGCAGGGGCGCAGTTCAGAGAGGGCTCAAGAGCCACTCTTAGAGCCCCTGAGGTCTACTGGTAGATTGTGATCTACTGGTTGGTGACCACGGTACTAAACAATGAGAAATTGATTCTTTATTTTCTTTGTGACCATTTTCATTAGGAAAGCCCCAGGAGGATTACAGAAGGATTATTTGGTAATAAATATTCAGCACTTCATGATATTTAGTTATGGATAGGGTCTATCAAATTCACAGATGTGAAATTTGTCACAGACTGGTCTCCTCCATAAAATCTCATTTCTGGCCATCCAGTCCTGAAGGCATTGTCACCTGCCAACAGCAGCGGGAGAAGTAAGAATGGCAATATTATGATGCTTTAATAGTGTTCCTAGACTGAGAAATGCTGCAGAGAAATCACACATTTTTCATAGGTTAGTCAGGCATAAATAGCAAATTTTACAGGTGTGTTTTACTTATGCTGTGACGAACACATGGAAATTGTCATCGCTCTGTGCTTTAAGTAGACCATAGTTATGGGTTCATCCTAATACTTTTTAATGACTGGACATGTCAACCATACATATAAAAATCTCCTTTTTCATCACATTTTATCCAACATTAATTACCAGTCAGTATTCATTTTTTACCCTAACTGGTGTGAAATATCATTGAAACACTACCTGAAAGAATTTTTCTTTCTCTTGTGTTACAGACTGAGGTTGTCTTCTTCTCTTTTCCAGTTCAAACACCATTTTTCTGTGGTAATTTTGTCTAGCCACATCCTTTTCCCAGTGTGTCATATATGGACTCTTTGTTGTTTTTGTTGTTGGTAAAGTCTATAGAGATTGATATTAATTACTTATGTGTTTTGTTTTCTAATTGACCAGCTGTCATCACTTCTATTAAAGTCAGCTCTTTCTGTAAAATAGGTTTTCTAGAAAGTGTTTGTGCTTGATTTGAAAGAATTGCTACCCGGAGAGAGCAGACTAGTTAAAATTAGTTTTTATTTCCAAGTACGTTAGAATAGTTCCTTTATTGCATAGCTGGCCACCCATGGGGATTCCATGGCTTCTCCAATTTATGAAGTTCCCTGTTTTGTGATATGGGATAAAATCGGGATTATTTACAGTGAGCATAATTGGCAAGGAAAAGAATTTCTTACCACCTAATTCTATTCGTTGAGTAGCCTTTGCTAAAGGGTGTATATACATTTGTGGAGGCAGTGGCTTTTTTCAGGGTAACCTAGTGTTGGCTTGTTCAATAAAGACAAATTGGTTGGATTAGAGTGTCCCCAATCCGCTACTGTATTAAGCTTGCTGGCTTGATAGTACCGTAGATTATTTGGAAAAGCCAGGGGAGCCAACAGGATTGCCAGGCCCCAGGGCAATGCGTGTGTGTAAGTGTGTGTGTGGTGGGGGAGGGGGGACTAGCTCTGCACTCCTGGAAGGGGCAGAGCCTTGGGCAGAAGGGGTGAGAGGGTGAGACATGGGTTTTCTGTCCCCACTTGGTCACATGGTGTCATAGGGCTGCCTCTCTGCACAGCAGCTACTGGAACCAGCAAGCTGGGAGCCTCTGCCAAGGGTAGAGGCTACAGCTGAGAGATGCAGGAAAAGCCAGTGCTTTTGCTGCTGCTTCTTCACAAGGAGCTAAAGCAACAGCTTTAACCTGTTTGCTGCTGCCTTGCCAAGTGGAGCTAATACTTGGGAGCTATAGGGAGGGGCTTTAAAGGAAAAGGGTATGTGCACCTGGAAGGGGGCCTGATTCAAGAAGTTGTGTGGGGCATGGTTCATCTCTGGGGGTATGTCTAGTCTACATGGCTCCGTCGACGGAGCCCTGTAAACTAGTTTACCCGACATAGTCAATGAAGCCAGGATTTAAATAATTCCTGCTTCATTAAAATAAAAGTGGCCACTGCACTATGCGAACAACCAGCTGATCCGACACAGCGTGGCAGTCTAGACATGGATTGGTCAAGAAGGGAAGCCTTTGTCGACCGCTCCTGTAAACCTTGTTTCACAAGGCATAAGGGAGTGGTCGACAAAGGCTTCCCTTCTTGACCGAACTGTGTCTAGACTGCCACACAGTGTCAGATCAGCTGATTGTTGGCATAGTGCGGTGGCCACTTTTATTTTAATGAAGCGGGAATTATTTAAATCCCTGCTTCATTGACTATGTTGGGTAATCCTTCGACGGAGCCATGTAGTCTAGACATACCCTGGGAGAAGCCCCTTGTTCCACCCAGTTGATTAGGTGGAGAATGGGGGGTGGGGCTCCACAAGTTGCAATTTAACTGTGGAAAAAGCCATATATGGCTCACGAGTGGTGATTTGTCCACCTCGGTCTGTTTTAAACTGTAGAATAGAGCTATGACTGATCATCCCAGTTAAAGCATACTTTTCATACTTTTTTTTTGGTAACATTAACATGATTACTTTTCAGTTGGTCTTTCCTGGAAACTCCCAAGAAATCTCTTGGTTAGTCTTTAGGTTACACCTCTAGTATCACAGTTCTTTTTTTTTTTTTTTTTTTTCCAGTTTCACTTCTGCCATTGCCAGTATTGCCCCCTAGATTATTAGATTGTTCTTTTCCTAATTCCCTTTTCCTGGGTTTTACCATTTGCCAAGGGATTTTCAGTGGTGTATCTGTAGCTACTACCTCTGGAGAATCATCTTGAACATCTGAGATTTTGATTTCTATCCCAAGCATCTTGAGTGTACTTTTTCCTTCTTTAAAGTTTTTTTCTGTGCAACACTGATTTTAAAAGCTAAATGGGAATAATCTTTTTCAGCTGATATCTGCCCACCTGAGTGCTGCTATAATTTCCCCAGCGCTTTGTGCTTTTTTAAAGTTAGAGCCGAGAGGTTATTGTCTTTGAGTTTGAGCTCTGGCTACTCTGATTTTTTCATAATTATTTTTTTCTGCTGATAACTGTGACATTTCAACATTAGGTCTCTGGGGTTTATATAGTCTCATGGGAGTTATGTTTTGTGTGCTTTACAGACAGCTCAGCTGTAATGACTTCACAATTAAACTTTTGACATACCAGTTTAGGTTTCCTCCTTCAGCATTTTTAGTCGTTCCTTCATTCTGTTGTTCCTTTTCACTCTGTTTTCTATGTAATCCAGTATAAGCAGAATCAAACTATACTCCATCTGGTTCTGAGAGTATTTTTACACTGCATTTAAACATTAGTTGCTGGCTCAAACCAGCTGACTTGGGTTTGCAGGGCTTTGCTAAGGCACCAGTTAATTTCATTGAAGACTTTTGGCCTTGAGCTACTCACCAAACTCTGGGGCTATGTCTACCCTGTGCTGTTTTGCGTAAGAAATATGCAAATTAGGCAAGCGTGGAATATCACTGTGCTTCATTTGAATAATTAATGAGCGCTGCTTTTTGCACAACAGGCTTTTGCACAAGAGCCATTCTTCCGCTTTTTTTCAGGAAGAACGGCTCTTGTGCAAGAGGGGGTTTTTGCTCAAAGGAGCCATGTAGACGGCTCCTTTTTGCACAAAAGCCTCTTGCACAAAAAGCAGCTGCTCATTAATTATGCAAATGAGGCGTGGTGATATTCCATGCTTTGCCTCATTTGCATATTTCTTGCACAAAACAGCATAGTGTACATATAGCCTGGGAAACTCCCACCTTTTCTGGATCCAAGAACCCAGGCTACAGCCTGAGTCTGGAAATCTATCCTGCAATTAAACAGCCCCTTAGTCTGTGTCAGCTGGCACAGGCCAGCCATGCCTGAGTATCCAACTGCAATGTACATATATACTCTTACTTGCTTCTCTTAGGCCAGTCTTTAGCATATGACACGTTATTCCAAGTCAGCAACTTCCTTCTTGACTAAAAGAAGCTTGGTCCTCATATATCTCATGGAATTATTGGCAGAGATCCCCTACTACAGTATGCTTGCTTTGATAGCCATTTGATTTTCTTCAGCCCTGGCATTTGTCTGATTTGCCTGCCGTGTGTTCATTTGAATTCTTAGAAATCCCTTCACACTGCTAGTCAGAAACACTCTCCTGAGTAAGGTTTTTTTTTAATTTTCATATTTTCCTGGAGAATCCATCCTCTGCCACTTTGTGCTTAGTTTTCTTAAGGAGTTTTTAGTAGGTTTTGGAAATTGGGGAAGACAAGTTGCTTTGCTATTACCTCACTTCATGGGCTTCAGACAGCCATTTTGTTGTGGTCTCTTGTCACAGCCAACTATTTTAGTAAACTTGATTGTTTTTAGGAAAAATGTTAGGTACTCAGTTTAGTTGAGAGAGACCAAAAACCATAACATTGGTTTAATGTTCACATTCCAAATCAAGCACAGTATACTTGCATCTTGTCTGGATGATCTAACAGGGCTTTCTTTATCTCTAGCTAACTGCAAAGTTATTGACCACTCCTTTTAAGGTTATCTTTAGAGACAGTTTATAATATATCTTGGAAATATTGGAATTACAGGGAAAATGTGTCCCATTAATTTTGTTTTGGTGATTAAGATTCTCAGGATAGTTCATCCTGAGTGACACATTAGGAGTGTTTTGTTTGAGGGCTCATTATAAATGGAACTCATTTCACTTGGAGGAAATGATCAATAAGTATCCTTTTTAGTCTGTCATAAACATCAACAAACAATCTCATCTGAGTTTAAAACACCTTATTCTGCCTTGACCTTTCTGTTGCAAATATTTTAATATCAATATCACTGTTGAAAATTGAAATATAAGTAGCTTTAAAATAAATCTTGATTTATTTACACAGATTTAGATATTCTGAATTCTAGTCCTATTAATGCAGTGGTTCTCAAACTTTTTTGGCCCGTGGACTACCTGGCTCAATGCAGACCTCTCCATGGACCACCATTTGCTAATGGAAACTCACCATTAATTATGTGATTATACCTGAGACATTTTGATAGTGCTGTAGCTAGGGTGAATGGTTTAAATTAAACTGTTAAACAGATATTAACTTTCTCATGTTAGTTTATCAAACTTCATTTTAAATAAAGTAAAATATTAATTTATGCCCAACACAAAAAGGTTTCAATGTCATCTTTATTTATGGCAGGGGTGGGGAACCTTTTTTGGGTAGAGGGCCACTGACCTACAGAAAAATCAGTTGGGGACCACACAAATGAGAAGCAATAAACTCCTCCAGAATCCCCACTGATGTGGTCCCCAACTGAAATATCTCACTCCAGTGGCACTCCAACCTCACAGGTGAGAGGAAGGAACAGGGAGACTGAAGTGCAGAGCTTCCCATAGGCCAGATTTACTTTTCTGGGGTTAGTGGATTTTGTGGACCTCCTTAGGCTCTAGGATGGGGACAGAAATGGGTTCAGTGTGCAGGACAGGACTGCCAGCGGGTGGAATGGGATGGGGGTGCAAGGTCTGGGTGGGAGGTGGGATGCAGAAGTAGCCTGGGAGTAGGGTGTCTAGCCAGGGGAGAGGAAGCAAGAACAAGGGAGGGTGCAGTGTGTGACCTGGAGGGAGGGTGCAGGAGCAACAGTGGATGCAAGTTAAAAACTACTTAGAAAAGTTGGGTGTCTTCAAGTCATCAGGGCCTGATGAAATGCATCCTAGAATACTCAAGTAGCTGATAGAGGAGATATCTGAGCCTTTAGCTACCGTCTTTGAAAAATCATAGAAGACGGGAGAGATTCCAGAAGATTGGAAAAGAGCAAATATAGTGCCCATCTATAAAAAGGGAAATAAGAACCCAGGAAACTACAGAATAGTCAGTTTAACTTCTGTGCCAGGAAAGACAATGGAGCAAGTAATTAAGGAATTAATCTGCAAATATCTGGAAGATAATAAGTTGATAGGTCACAGCCAGCATGGATTTGTAAAGAATAAATTGTCAGACCAATCAGATCACTTTCTTAGATGAGATAAGTCTTGTGGATAAGGAAGCAGTAGTGGATGTGGTATACCTAGACTTTAGTAAGGCATGTGATACAATCTCTCATGACCTTATCAATAAACTAGGGAAATACAACCTAGATGGTGCTACTGTAAGGTGGGTGCATAACTGTCTGTATAACCATTCTCAGAGACTAGTTACTAATGGTTCAGAGTCATGCTGGAAGGGCATAACTAGTGAGAATCTGCAGGGATCTGGTTTGGGACCAGTTCTGTTCAATATCTTGAATAATTTAGTGGCATAAAGAGTATGCTTATTAAGTTTGCAAATAATATCAAGCTGGAAGGGATTGCAGGTGCTTTGAAAGATAGGGTCATACTTCAAAATGATCTGGACAAACTGGTTTGAGGTAAATAGAATGAAGTTTAATAAGGACAAATGCAAAGTATTCCACTTAGGAAGGAACAATCAGTTTCACATATACAGAATGGAAAGCGACTGTCTAGGAAGGAGTACTACAATAAGGGATCTAGGTTCATAGGGGACCATAGGCTAAATATGAGTCAACTGTATGACACACTAGCAAAAAAAGCAAACATGGTTCTGGGATGCATTAACAAGAGTGTTGTGAGCAAGACGCAATAAATAATTCTTCCATTCCACTCTGTTCTGATTAAGCCCAGTTGGCGTATTGTGTCTAGTTCTGGACAACACATTTCAAGAAAGATGTGGAAAAACTAGAGACGGTCCAGAGAAGAGCAATAAAAATAATTAAAGGTCTAGAAAACATGACCTATGAGGGAAGACTGAAAGAACTGGGCTTGTTTAGTATAGAAAGGAGAAGACTGAGAGGGGACATGATAGCAGTTTTCAAGTACAGGCAGTCCCCGGGTTACATACAAGATAGGGACTGTAGGTTTGTTCTTAAGTTGAATTTGTATGTAAGTCGGGACTGGTATATATTGTAGGGGAAACTCTACCCAAACATTTCTCCAGAGCTCAGTTTTATTCTCCCACACCTCACTTCCCTCAGTCCTTTATTCTCAAGCTGAGGTATCTGCTGAGAAAAGCTGCTCCGCGTCTCCCTGGTCTGCTGGGGGGGGGGGGGGCTAGCTTCGCGTCTCCCTGGTCTGCTGGGGGGAAGCAGCTAGTGCGGGGTTGCCTCACCCCGTTTGTAAGTAGGGATCCGATGGAAGGGATCAATATTCTTATTGATAAACTAGGGAAATATAACTTAGATAGGGCCACGATAAGGTGGGTGCATAATTGGCTGGATAACCGTAGTCAGAGAGTTGTTGTTAACGGTGCTAAATCCTGCTGGAAAGGGATAACAAGTGGAGTTCCTCAAGGGTCTGTTTTGGGACCCGTACTGTTCAATATCTTCATCAATGATGTAGATATTGGGATAGAGAGTACGCTTATTAAGTTTGCAGATGATACCAAACTGGGTGGGGTTGCAACTTCTTTCGAGGATAGGGACATAATTCAAAATGACCTTAGCAAGTTAGAGAAATGGTCAGAGGTAAACAGGATGAGGTTTAATAAAGAGAAATGCAAAGTGCTCCACTTAGGAAGGAACAATCAGTTCCATACATACAAGATGGGAAGCGACTGTCTAGGAAGGAGCATGGCGGAAAGGGATCTAGGGGTCATAGTGGACCACAAGTTGAATATGAGTCAACAATGTGATGCTGTTGCAAAAAAAGCAAATATGATTCTAGGTTGTATCAACAGGTGTGTTGTAAGCAAAACTCGTGAAGTCATTCTGCCGCTCTACTCTGCACTAGTTAGGCCTCAGCTGGAGTACTGTGTCCAGTTCTGGGCGCCACATTTCAAGAAAGATGTGGAGAGATTGGAAAGGGTACAGAGAAGAGCGACAAGAATGATTAAAGGTCTAGAGAACATGACCTATGAAGCCAGGCTTCATGAACTGGGCTTGTTTAGTTTGGAAAAAAGAAGATTAAGGGGGGACATGATAGCGGTTTTCAAATATCTAAAAGGGTGTCACAAGGAGGAAGGAGAAAATTTGTTCCTCTTGGTTTCTGAGGACAGGACAAGGAGTAATGGGCTTAAAGTGCAGCAGGGGAGGTTTAGATTGGGCATTAGGAAAAAATTCCTAACTGTCAGGGTGGTCAAATATTGGAATAAATTGCCAAGGGAGGTGGTGGAATCTCCCTCTCTGGAGATATTTAAGAACAGGTTAGATAGACATCTGTCAGGGATGGTGTAGACAGAGCTTGATCCTGCCTTGAGAGCGGGGGGCTGGACTCGATGACCTCTTGAGGTCCCTTCCAGTCCTATTATTCTATGATTCTATGTAACCCGGGGACTGCCTGTACAAGAAGCAATGGGCTTTAATGCACTGTCCCATGCAGTGGCACCTAGACCACAGCAACAGATAAGAAGAACAAGAGACCTCTACTGTATGTGCTGAGAGAAATCTGGCTTTTAGCTCAGAAGATAGAGGCTCCTATACTAAGCTCCAGAGGTCCCAGGTTCAAATCTACCTGGTGGTGGTTACTCAGAGTCTTGGCAAGGGGAGCGGGATGAGAGAGGGAGATTGAGGTATGGGGGCCAGGGTATGAGGTGGGGCACTTACCTGGCTTTGCACCCTTGTTGCTCCCAAGCACTGCCTCCTGCTGCTCCCATTGGTTTGCTAATGGTAGCAGTGGGGAAAGCCACCAGACAGCATGTGACAGCAAATCATTGCATTGCCATTCCCCCAACAGGGCAGGGTGGGGGGGAGGGAAGCACAGCCCGGCCCTCCCCCACGCAGCGGGAAGCCCGTACTGCCTCTCTCTGTGAGCTGGGTCTGGTGGGGAAGGTCAGGGCTTTTATCACTCTTCCCCCAACCCCCCAAAGCGAGAAGCCAGAGCTGGTACTCTAGCCTCACAGCTACATGGTGACCACAAGGCTGGAGCAGCAGTGCGGGCTCCCCGCTGCATGGGGGGGGACTGAGCTCAAGCTGTGGACCACCTGTAGTGGTCCGTGGACCGCACTTTGAGGACCACAGTATTAAGGTTATTTTGAAAAATAATGATTGAATATTTTTTATGTATTTCTATTTCAATTTGCCAAGCACCCATCTTGCATTTTAGGCACCTCCCATTTTATAAAAACATTTTTCTGCCAGTGAAACTCCCAGCCCACCACAAATGAAATTCTTCTTTTATCCTTGAACCCTTTTTATGTTCCCTGCTGGAAAGCTTGCAGTTTTATATATAGGCCTTGTAGTGTCTCCTAAAAATTAGCAAATCTGGGATCTGATAGACAAAGCTGGGAGGTGGAGGGAGGCAGGGAGAAGTAACAGCCAGAGTTGCAGGTCCTTCACTGAGACACGCTAACTGTAGCCCCAGAAAAATCTCCCCCTCATGATATTGTACATTAGGTAACACTCCTAAAGAACAAGGTCATGTTTTACATCTGGATAATTTTGACCTTGGTCAGTAGTTGATTTATTTTCCTGGAAAGGAATTCCTTTTCTTTCACAAAGCACATGTTAAACTGGGGGCTGCCAGTTCAAATGTACCAGAAGGCGATAGTTAATCTCTGAGGTAAACCAAAATCCTTAATAATTTTATGGACATTGATCCTAACGTAATAAAATATTTATGTTGATTATCCAGAGAAAATCCACTACTGGAAATAGGAACTGGTGGCTCAATTTGCAAATTAAGCAAGATTCCTCCTTGTTAGGTTAGCTCTAATTATAGCAAGTGTTGGAAGGTAGTACAAACATGAATTTTGAATTAAAAAGAAAATTTGTGGGCACATAATTCAATGTTTAGGCCAATACTCAAAGTTCACATGAACGTATGAAAACTGAAATAATTTGAGATTTCTAGATTAAACTATATGTTTTTTATTTTTACAGACCTCCCAGATGTAAATGATAAACAAAGCCAAGCTGTAAATAATCTCCTGGAAGCGATTTATCCAAGAATGGACAAACAAGAATATGTAATTAAGCTAGAACCTATAGAAACAAATCAGAATGCTGTGTTTCAATATGTTTCAAGAACTGACAACCCAGAAGAGAACATTGAGATCAGCAGTACTCCTGATGAAGCTCCATCACAAATAGAAGAACCTACTACTGAGCAGCCCAAAACTGTTCCAACTCCAGATACAGAAACTTTAGAGTCACCACCTGCTAATGCTGTAATAAATGTAATGCCTACTCCTGATGAACAACCTCCAGCATTAAATCCTGAACTGGACTCTTCTGATAATTCTGATTTTGGCCACCAGTTGATTTGTTGTCTGTGTAGAAAAGAATTTCATTCCAGACGTAGTGTACGTCGGCACATTAGAAAAGTACACAAAAAAAAGATGGAAGAGCTAAAGAAGTACATAGAAACAAAGAAGAAACCAAATCAGCGCTCCACAAAAGGACGAAATAAGAATGTGCTTATAACATTAGGTAGAAGTTGTCCTGTATGTTATAAATCATTTGCTACAAAAGCCAATGTAAGGAGGCATTTTGATGAAGTTCATAGGGGGTTAAGGAGGGATTCCATTACTCCTGATATAGCTACAAAGCCTGGGCAGCCTTTGTTCTTGGATACAGTTTCTGCTAAAAAATCTTTTAAGACTCGAAAACAAAAGTCTTCTTCAAAGGCTGAATACAATTTAACTGCATGCAAATGCCTTCTTTGCAAGAGAAAATATAGTTCCCAAATAATGCTTAAACGACACATGCAAATTGTTCACAAGATAACACTTTCTGGAAAGAACTCTAAAAGAGAGAAAGGACCCAATAATACTGCCAATGGCACAGAAATAAAAGTAAAAGTTGAACCAGCAGATTCTGTAGACTCTTCAACCCCTTCCATCACACTTTCTCCACAGAATGAATTAAAGGGAACAAGTCATTCAAATGAGAAAAAGAATACACCAGCAGCACAGAAAAATAAAGTTAAACGAGACCTTGAAACCCCTAAATCAACCAATCCACCTGCAGGTGGTCAACAAAAAACAAGAAAGCCAAAACTTTCAGCTGGCTTTGACTTCAAGCAGCTTTACTGTAAACTGTGTAAACGCCAATTTACTTCTAAACAGAACTTGACAAAACACATAGAGTTGCACACAGATGGAAATAACATTTATGTTAAATTCTACAGGTGCCCTCTCTGCGCTTATGAAACACGTCGCAAACGTGATGTAATAAGGCATATAACTGTAGTTCATAAAAAGTCATCACGTTACCTTGGTAAAATAACTGCAAGTTTAGAAATCAGAGCAATAAAAAAGCCTATTGATTTTGTTCTAAATAAGGTGGCAAAAAGAGGCCCTCAGAGGGATGAAGCAAGACAGATTGGTTCAAAACAGGATGTTGCCTCTAACTCACCCAGTAAAAAGTTTGAAGGAGCTGATGTTGGCATAGAAGTAAAAGTCACAAAAAACTTTTCTCTTCACAGATGCAATAAATGTGGAAAGGCATTTGCAAAAAAGACTTTTTTAGAACACCATAAGAAAACTCACAAGGCAAATGCGTCTCATTCACCAGAAGAAACCAAAACCAAAGGCAGAAGTACAAGATCAAAAGCTCTTGTCTGGTGAGAAACTAGTTTCGCCTCTATTTAAAAACAAACAAACCACGCCTCCTCTAAATCTATTTTGTTGCTGAACAAATGCTTTCCAATAGACTTGATGGTGTAGGAAATGCAAAAGTAATGTAGATATTACATTTGCTTCTTCAGTAAAATATGTTTTCAATGGCTTGGAAGTCAATTTCTAAACTTTTTTCCTTCTGCAGGAAGTTGCAACCTAATATATTTCGGCTGTACAGGTCTTCTAAACAATTTACATTGGCTTATGTTTACAGTAGATGTTTTAAATTTAGTTTTGCACTTATTTGGTACTTGTTCACATGGTTTATCCTGCCAATGCACACACTTGTAGGATAGTTACAAAAATATATTATGACCATATGTCTATAGTTGATGTAAAAATGAATTACAGCAGAGTAAATAAATCTCTACATCTAACTTGGAATAACCAGACAGCTTTAAACTTTTATTTTTTTTCTTTTAACTTATTTCATTGTTTCCCTCACTGTGTCAACATAATAGTATAATCCTAAAAAAATCTCTTTTCATGAGTAAGAGTTTCTAGGATAGGGCCTTAAATTTGGTGTTTTTTCTTTATCATTATGATTCATTGTTTTTATTGTTTCATACAAAATATGGCACAGGTAGTCTTCTAATTATGAAATATTATTTCTTGGTTAAATAAGAATAACCTATAAATGGCCATCCTAAGTTGCAGAATCATTACAGTTTTTACCTGACTGATTTCTGGATATTGCAGAGATTTGTAATAAAAAAAAGGGGGGGGCTGTATGTGTGGAGGGGAGTATTTAAATTATTACTTCAGAACTCTCTCCTGATAATAAATATATTTTAAGTGAAAATAAGGCTAAATACATATGCCTTGTCCTGCACCTGCTATTGACTTCAACTCAGAAATGCTCTCTTCCTGAAGGCAACTAGGTCTTGGTTCACCTTCACCAGCTGATTACCACTCATGTATAGAGGGGTGGATTTGTAGTGATCTGGTAACCACTCTCTGCTAAAGAAAACAATTTAAAAATGTGTGGGGTTAGCTCTTAAAATTACAGTAATCTTGCCTGAGAGGAAAAGAGGAGTTAAAATTTTTTTTGGTAACTGTTAAGTACTACCTTGCATTTAAAAGTGATTTCACTGTTGCAATACTAGTAAGAGAAGTTGTACTGGTAAACTAAAAATATTAATTTATTCCCATTTCTCCTCAGATAACATCAAGTGATGTACGGACAGTTTGGAGTTCATTTGAGTGAAAAGACTTTAACTTGGTGTTAGAACCACTAATATCTTGAAAATGGTACCATAAGAAAAATGAGGAAATACTTTTACAAACTCTTGTTTTCTTGCTAAATTAATAAGAATTCTGATTGCTTGTTATATGATAATGTCTCATCCCAACACTGTCAAGTAACTGTTGACTTGCAATGCACAACATGCATCTGTAGCGGTTAACTACTCTTGTCTCTATGCAGTTCAGCAAAGTTATAATAGAAAATGAACTTTCTGTGATTTTAAAAACAAAACCCTTTACAATAAATTTTCTTAATAAAAACGCTTTTTTTTCATTTAGGAAATCAGCTTGAGAGGTCACCATAGATACTGGCCTTAGTACTGCTAATGCTGGTGAACCAATTCTGTGACTCTTTGGCCTGGTCTACACTAGACCAGGCAGGTCAGCTTAAGGTATGACATCCAGCTATGCAAAATGCATAGCTGGATTCAGCTGATATTAAACTGAGGCAGCGTCTACACTGCGGGAGGCAGACGGGAGCACACACTCCCATCAGCTTCCCTTACTCCTTGCATAATGAGGAGTACAGGATGCCTGCAGAAGCTTCCCTCAGTGTTCCATTTGGGGGGTCTACACTAGACCTGCTACATTGAATGCTAGAAGATCGACCTCCGGAGGGTCAAATCTTCTCCATAGACATACCCTTTGTGGTATTCTGCTTGGCTTGCAAACTTTTGCTTTATGAACCGTTTTAAATTTATTACAAATGAATGTATAAGAGCAAACAGCATATTAGTGTATATTAGCTGAAATATTCTATTTTTTTAGTATTTGCCATAACTTCATTCAGTTGGATTAATTTTCCAACTTTTGGATGTAGTGAATTTCACTGTTCTGAAATTGCTGCAGTGATATTGCCAATACTTTTTTTTTCAAGCATGGTTCATAGGACAACCTTTCATTTGTAAACATCTAGGAAGTTTACAAAACCACACATTCCCTTATTCCTTAATTTTGTGTTTAAATATTATACACAAGCACTTTAATAATAGTTGCAGTTAATTTTTCAGTTACCGTTTTAAAAGAACAACACACTAATGTTAATATGAAGGTAGTGAATATTTTCTGATGTTTTATAGACAGACAATCCATGCACAACCACTTCTTAAAATGCTAGTTTTATTTCTTTTAATGTCATTTAAAGGGAGGATAGTGTGAAAGAAACTCAGTATTTTTTCTCACAAGATTTTAAATGACCACTTTAGGTAGCACTTGCCGTTATTGTAGGATTTGCAAAATGCTTACTGATCCTTTTGTCTATTTTATAATCAAGATTTTAGCAAAACAGTAGCACACCTACCATTATGGAAATCTTGGCAGGCTTCTGTGCATCAATGTGTGTCTTTTTTTATTTTTACTTTTTAGAAAATATTTGTTGAGTGATTTGTGTCAAATTGCCACAATTTGAAAGGTACTGTACATCAGAAGAAATACCATGTTTTTATACAGGTTCACTCTCTTATTTAGGGAGGTGCCTTGTGTCATATATACATTTTGTATAAAAAAAATCTAAAAATGTTGATCACAAGGTCATGAGTTTAAAAAATATGCTTTTATGAATAGAAAAATGTTTGGCCTTTTTAGTGCTTTGCACTAAAAATAAAATACACTGTGAATGGGAACTGGACTGTAACTGTTGCTAAAAATGTTCTGTATTGAATGTACATGCTCTTGTTTGGATTAATGTACTGTATTTGATGGAAATAAATCAGACTGGAAGTTACTATAACAAGTGTGCTTAGACAAAAAAGTGAATTGTAGTAAAACTAGAATGCCTTTCCTCAGTCATAAACCAGCTCAGTTACTATCAGCAGCTATACTTTAATATTTACATTTCTATAAACTTTATTTCTCTATCGTTGGGTCTGATTTGTTGTATTATTCCACTACAATTAAAAATACTTTTTGCCTTATGAGAGAGTCAACAGTTGGAGTGAACCCCTTTCTTCCATACTTATGACCTTCATTATGTAATTAAGACATCATTATCAAAAAAACAAACAAATTTTGTCTTTGTTTTAGTTAAGTAAAGCTTAACATAGTTCTTGTTAATAGAATTGTGATTTAAACACTGATGCTCAGGAAGACTGAATATTGATGTTTTTAAAGAAAAGTAGGATCCTTATATTTAGAATGCTTTTGTAACTATGGTTTCATGTAGTTCGAATATGCACAGAGGACCCCTAGTTTGCTTATGACTTTCCAATATTAAAAATAGATATCCTTACATGTTCAGCTCCGTAATATCTATTCCTGAATGTCTCTGTTAAGATAAGGAAAATAAAATTCAGGGGTGGCGGCAGAACGACTGGAGGCTACACAGTTAATTTTAGATATTTCTGCTGACTCTATCTTAAGTAACTTGGAAGTCTGCTGCTGAGATACTTAAAGTGGAATTACGTCTTTGCTAAAGTTAAGACTCTGTTGATCTCCACTTTTGTGTCCATTTATATATATATATATATAATAGGTCAAAGTTGGCCTACCCTCATAGGTGATTTACTAAATTGCTCTCTACTGTGTCAACAATTGATTATTTTTTTATCTTGTGATGGGGTCAGATCTATTGTTTGACTCTTTCAGAAACTTAACTCTCCTTTTCCTTCTGATTCCACAGAGGTTTTTTTGCCTTCATTTCAAACAAAATAAGTATGCCTAGGTTTATAAAAGAATTGTGCTTTTTTGAGTGCTTGTGCATATCCATTCAACATAGGTGTGTGTGCTCGCCACATGCACTGGTGTCGAAGATTTTCCCTCCAGCAGTACCTGTAGGGGACTAGGTCTATGTCTCTTGGAACGCACACACCATGCTATATTGGGCACCCTCCAGGCCCCCCTCAATTCCTTCTTGCTGCCAGTGACAGTGCTTGGAACAGTGTGCTCCAGCCTTAGCTGTAGTATTAGTTCATGTGTCTATTCAGTTGTAAATAGTTTCCCTCTAGTTAGAGAAGTATAACTAGATAATAATTAGCAGTTTGTTAGTCTCCTGTAGACATGCCCCACTCTCTTGGTTTTAAAGCCTGTTCTGTGTGCTGTAGGCCTATGCCAGTCCGTGATGTGCATGTTGACTGCTTCCATTGTCTGGGAGAAACATATCTCAGACAAGTGCCAAATCTGCAAGTCTCTTCGACCCAGGATAATAAAATATAGGGATATATGTTTAAAAGTCCTGCTGATGGAGTCTGCCCTGGCTCTCCAGGACCAGCACTCAGACTTGGCACCAAGCACCAGTGCTTCAGTGCAGAGCACTCTGTCGGTGCGGCACTCGCTTGACTTAGGAGAGCGAAGAAGACCGGCAAGAGTGAGTGCCTAGCTTCTTGCAAGGAGAAGGCCAAGAAGGCTGACTGCATGGCAGACCATCCACAGGAGAAGATCCTGGTGCAGGCTGAACGCAGAAGTCCTGCTGGTTCCCTTCTTCCCATCATGGATGTGCAAGCCCCTTCTATGCTGGAGGCTTTGCAGACAGCACATGTTGATGATGCTGGTACGGTTTCCTTTGGCATCTGTTGGGCTCTGGTACAGCGGGAATCCACTGTTTGCCTCCTGGTCACCAAGTGCCCAATTCTTCCATTATCTGGCACATTTGGACAGGAGAGCCCCTCATAGCCCCATTCAGAGTAGATGTTGAGTCTCCAGCATCGCAGGGGTCACGGCATAGATTGTTGAGGCACATGTCCCCTGGCTGCAGTGGCATTGTAGAGAGAGTTGCTTCTCATATGAATCCTGCCACACCAGGGGTAATTCCAGCTTCCTTGTCACTGATTTCCTCATCACTGTTACTCACAGGCATCAAGCACCTGAAGGCATGGTGGCATGTCCTATATACCCCAATCATGGCACCAATGATCATAGAATCATAGGACTGGAAGGAACCTCGAGAGGTCATCGAGTCCAGCCCCCGCCCTCAAGACAGGACCAAGCTCCATCTACACCATCCCTGACATGTCTATCTAACCTGTTCTTAAATATCTCCAGAGAAGGAGATTCCACCACCTCCCTTGGCAATTTATTCCAATATTTGACCACCCTGACAGGAATTTTTTCCTAATGTCCAATCTAAAACTCCCCTGCTGCACTTTAAGCCCATTACTCCTTGTCCTGTCCTCAGAAACCAAGAGGAACAAATTTTCTCCTTCCTCCTTGTGACACCCTTTTAGATATTTGAAAACCGCTATCATGTCCCCCCTTAATCTTCTTTTTTCCAAACTAAACAAGCCCAGTTCATGAAGCCTGGCTTCATAGGTCATGTTCTCTAAACCTTTAATCATTCTTGTCGCTCTTCTCTGTACCCTTTCCAATTTCTCCACATCTTTCTTGAAATGTGGCGCCCAGAACTGGACACAGTACTCCAGCTGAGGCCTAACTAGTGCAGAATAGAGCGGCAGAATGACTTCATGAGTTTTGCTTACAACACACCTGTTGATACAACCTAGAATCATATTTGCTTTTTTTTTTTTTTTTTGCAGCATCACACTGTTGACTCATATTCAACTTGTGGTCCACTATGACCCCTAGATCCCTTTCCGCCATGCTCCTTCCTAGACAGTCGCTTCCCATCTTGTATGTATGGAATTGATTGTTCCTTCCTAAGTGGAGCACTTTGCATTTCTCTTTATTAAACTTCATCCTGTTTACCTCTGACCATTTCTCTAACTTGCTAAGGTCATTTTGAATTATGTCCCTATCCTCCAAAGAAGTTGCAACCCCACCCAGTTTGGTATCATCTGCAAACTTAATAAGCGTACTCTCTATCCCAATATCTGCATCATTGATGAAGATATTGAACAGTACGGGTCCCAAAATAGACCCTTGAGGAACTCCACTTGTTATCCCTTTTCAGCAGGATTTAGCACCGTTAACAACAACTCTCTGACTACGGTTATCCAGCCAATTATGCACCCACCTTATCGTGGCCCTATCTAAGTTATATTTGCCTAGTTTATCAATAAGAATATCATGCGAGACTGTATCAAATGCCTTACTAAAGTCTAGGTATATGACCTCCACCGCTTCTCCCTTATCCACAAGGCTCGTTATCCTATCAAAGAAAGCTATCAGATTAGTTTGGCATGACTTGTTCTTCACAAACCCATGCTGGCTATTCCCTATCACTTTTACCTTCCAAGTGTTTGCATATGATTTCCTTAATTACCTGCTCCATTATCTTCCCTGGGACAGACGTTAAACTGACCGGTCTATAATTTCCTGGGTTGTTCTTATTCCCCTTTTTATAGATGGGCACAATATTTGCCCTTTTCCAGTCTTCTGGAATCTCCCCTGTCTGCCATGATTTTTCAAAAATCATAGCTAAAGGCTCAGATACCACCTCTATCAGCTCCTTGAGTATCCTGGGATGCATTTCATCAGGACCTGGTGACTTGCTGACATCTAACTTTCCTAAGTGATTTTTAACTTGTTCTTTGTGTATCCTATCTTCTAAACTTACCCTCTCTCTGCTTGTATTCACTATGTTAGGCACGCCTCCAGACTTCTTGGTGAAGACCGAAACGAAGTCATTGAGCATCTCCACCATTTCCAAATTTCCTGTTACTGCTTCTCCCTCCTCACTAACCAGTGGGCCTACCCTGTCCTTGGTGTTCCTCTTGCTTCTAATGTATTTATAAAAGGTCGTCTTGTTTCCCTTTATGCCTGTAGCTAGTTTGATCTCATTTTGTGCCTTTGCCTTTCTAATCTTGCCCCTTCATTCCCGTGTTGCTTGCCTATATTCATCCTTTATTTGTCCTAGTTTCCACTTTTTATAGGGCTCCTTTTTTATTTTGAGATCATGCAAGATCTCCTTGTTAAGCCAAGCTGGTCTTTTGCCATATTTTCTATCTTTCCTACACAGCGGAATTGTTTGCTTTTGGGCCCTTAACAACGTCCCTTTGAAATACTTCCAACTCTCCTCAGTTGTTTTTCCCTTCAGTCTTGCTTCCCATGGGACCTTACCTACAAGTTCTCTGAGCTTATCAAAATCTGCCTTGCTGAAATCCATTACCTCAATTGTGCTGGTCTCCCTTCTACCTTTCCTTAAGATCATGAACTCTATTATTTCATGATCACTGTCCCCCATACTGTCTTCCACTTTCAAGTTCTCAACTAGTTCCTCCCTATTTGTTAAAATCAAATCCAGAACAGCTTCTCCTCTGGTAGCTTTTTCAACCTTCTGAAACAGAAAGTTGTCTCCAATGCAGTCCAGAAACTTACTGGATAGCCTGTGCCCCGCTGTGTTAGTTTCCCAACATATGTCTGGATAGTTCAAGTCCCCCATCACCACAAAATCCTGGGCTTTGGATAGTTTTGTTAATTGTTTAAAAAAGGCCTCATCTACCTCTTCCACCTGGCTAGGTGGCCTGTAGTAGACTCCTAGCATGACATCACCCTCATTTTTTTTATCCCTTTTAGCTTAACCCAGAGACTCTCTACACAGCTATCTCCTACGTTCATCTCCACTTCAGTCCACGTGTGTACATTTTTAATATACAAGGCAACCCCTCCTCCCTTTTTTCCCTGTCTGTCCTTCCTGAGCAAGCCGTACCCTTCCATACCAACATTCCAATCGTGCGTCCCATCCCACCAGGTTTCTGTAATACCAATGATATCATAGTTGTATTTGTTAGCAATTCCAGTTCTTCCTGCTTATTACCCATACTTCTTGCATTTGTATATAGGCATCTAAGATACTGATTTGATCTTGCTTCCCTGTTGTGCCCTGACCCTCCTTTCTCCTTGCCATTATAGGCTGTAGTCCCCACCCCATTTCCAACCCATCTCCCAGTCCCGCACATTCAGCACTTACCTGTGGGCTTTGCTCACCTGTCCCCGTCGAACCTAGTTTAAAGCCCTCCTCACAAGGTAGCCAGTCTGTGTCCAAACAAGGCCTTCCCGCTCCTGGGAAGGTGAACTCCATCTCTGCCAAGCAGTCCTTCCTGAAAGAGCACACCGTGGTCAAGGAAGCCGAAGCCCTCCTGGCGACACCATCCTCGCAGCCAGGCATTCATCTCCAGGATGCACCTCTCTCGGCCCGGGCCCCTACCTTTGACAGGAAGGATCGAAGAGAATACCACCTGCGCCCCAAACTCCCTCACCTGTACTCCCAAAGCCCTGTAGTTATGCTTGATCCGCTCAGTGTCACACCTAGCAGTATCATTTGTGCCCACACGGATGAGTAGCATGGGGTAGTAGTCAGAGGGCTGGATAATCCTCGACAATGCTTCCGTAACATCTCGGATATGGGCCCCTGGCAGACAGCATACCTCTTGAGATGAACTGTCAGGGTGACAGATAGGCGCCTCCGTTCCCCTCAGAAGAGAGTTTCCAACCACCACTACCCTACGTTTCTTCCTCGCAGTGGTGGCAGGAGACTGCTCAACTTTGGTGATGCAAGGCCTGGTCTCCTCCACTGTGGGGGGTGACTCCTTGTCTCCTGCAGAAAGTATAGTGTAATGGTTATGTAACAACACAGTGGGAGGGTTAGGAGCAGGAGTGGAACACTGCCTGCTGCCAGAAGTAACCAGCTGCCAGTGCTCACCCTGCACCACCTCCTCCTCCATAAGTGGTAGGTCAGCAGTCCCACATCCTAGGACAGTGACCTCAGTGGACTCCACAGGAATACTGTCCAGAAATTCCTTATGGCCTCCAATGCTCCTCAGCCTGGCCACCTCCTCCTGTAGCTCTCCCACCTGCTGCCTGAGAGATTCCACCAGCAGGCACCTTTCACAATGGTTGTCTCCCCCAGCCTGGATATCAGTCAGTGGGAATTGCAAGCCACAAATACTGCAACACCACACCAGGACCTGGGTAGAGGCATCCATGCTCAGGTTCTCTGTCTGGATTCAGGCACAGGTGGAGGAGACAGGAGAAGTACTGGCACAAGCGCTTCGGGTCTTCATCACCATCAGTCACTCCCTCTGCTCAACTCCCTTTTCAACTCCCCTGTCTGCAGTCCCCTGGTCGCACTGCTCTGGCTTTTTAAAGCCTGCTTGCCTAGGTCAGGCCTGCCCCCTTCTGAGTCACACAGGGGAAGGCTGAGCCTGAGGCTAATCAGAGGCAATCAAGGGAACAATGGCAGGCTCTCAGTCCCAACTGCCACAGAAGCTGAAACTGAAACTGCTAGCACTCACCTGGAATCAGACTCTCAATTCACACTTCAAACTGTAAAATTCAAACAGTCAGGCACACACACACTCACACCACAGCTAGTACTCTCACCGGGTAGCCTCTTCGGCGGTGGGGTTGCTTTGCTCTCCCTCTTCAACTCCCCTGTCTGTAGTCCCCTGTCTGCTTATCCTGATCACCCTCTTATCCTGGGCTCTCAATAGTGAGTACATCAAAGAATCACCATAGTTCACTAAGCCCTTTGGTAAATCCATACAACTCTTCATGGCTTATGCTGATGGGATGATAGGTATTCCAGTGCTGTTTCAGAGGATCTACAGGTGGATCGCCGCCTGCATTCACATATGTTACACAAAGCAATCAGGCTTTGCAACATTCAAGTTGGTCAAAGCTCATTCAACCATGGTCCAAGCCTCTTCATCCAATCTCCTGATTCAGGTCATTTTCTGTGCAGCAATGTAGTCTTCAGTGCACACCTTCGTGTTCCATTATGCTATCATGTAACATGCTAGGATGACATGCATTTAGTAGAGCAGTCTGCATGCTCTTGAAACTGCTACCTATCTCTGCAAATAGTGCTTGCAGCTAGTGATGGCTGTCCAGTAGCTGCCTTGGTGGGCAGAGCAGGATGCAAACCCACCACCCTCTGCTCTCCAGGATAATGCCCTAGGCCGCTCCAGAACCCACCCTACATCCCTAACTTCAGGGCATATCTTATCCTGCCTTCCTAATGCCAGAGTCTGCTCCATCCTAGAGGCAACTATGTTGAATGGACATGAGCAAGCATTCTAACAAAAGATGTTACTTGTTTCCATAACTGGTATTCTTCAAAATGTGCTGCTTATGTCCATTCAACTCTCCACCCTACTTTCCCTCTGCTGGAGTTTCTGGCAAGAAAGAACTAAGAAGGGAAGGGCCCTGGGAGGTGCCCTATATAGCACAGCATGTGCATGCCTCTACAGGGAGCACTGGACCTGGTCCCCTACGGGTACTGCTAATTGAAAATCTTTGGCACTGGTGCATGTGGCAAACCTACACACCTATGTTGAATGGACATGAGCAGCATATCTTCAAGAACACAAGTTACAGAAACAGCTAATTGTCTTTTGCACTTACTGAATCATGGTTTTTTATATTGCCACTCAAAATTTTGGGACAGAAGGTCACAAGTGTCATATTTTGCTGAGGTATTTTTTACTACTTAATGTTGAAATAGCAGTCCAGTGCTTTTAGCAATGCTGTCTCGAATATGATTGATAGCCGTTGTGGGTATTTATCACTGTCTGTGGTGTCCTGAGATACTCATTACTGTCTCAGGATGTGAGAGATGGATGAGGCTGTTGCCTTGTACACATCTAGTCCTAGGTATAGTATACCTCATTTTGGATTTTTCCTTGTCTTGATTGAAATAGCCCATGAACATAAATCTAAATCTGACTGTGTTGGTTCTGCTTGGATTTTGTAGGTCCAGTAGTAAAGCGCTAGTATCACCTGATCATTCTGCATGAAAATTCCCCAGATGTTAGAGCCAATGCATTGTAGTTAGGCTTTGTGCCCATCTAAAACTTAGTGAAAGGGGATTAGAATTTATTCTGAAGTTGTAATAAAACCATCACGAAGTACAAATAGAAATCTTCAAAAGTGGCAGGACCAGACTTAATGACGCTTCAGCTTAACAAACTGTGGAGTGGCATCACATCTTTCTAACTTCAAATCATAGAACACTAGATACTCTTTTTATAAATGGTTGATATTTTAAACTAGTGTTTATAAAAAATCAAAATCTATATTTTTTTACCATTGCAAAACCTATCTAAAGTGTTTCCTCCCAGTTTGAGAACCTTAATTTTGATTGTTACATTACAGTTGTACATTTCTGGTGCGCTTTACTTCATGTGCCATGTACTTCATGTATGCCTTGGGAAGAAATTGAAGTCTTCAGGAAGATTTTAAGGATTTGGTGTTACTTTTTTAACATACACCTTAATACAGGAGAGTCTATATTAAGTTCTGTTTTGTTAGAAAAATAGCTGGACCTTAACAAAAGGACCTTGAAATATAAATTACCCAATGGCACAGACAATGTTTTAACCTAGAAATTAGAGCAGTGGTTCCCAAACTTTTCAATATCCCGTCCCTTTTTTGATTTTTGAGAAACCCTCTTCTCCCCCCCCCCCTCAAAAATAGCAGCAAGACTTGTTGCTACCCCTCCCCAGCCAGCCCGACTGGAGCGTGTTCCGGTGGATGCCCTAGCCAGGAAAAGAAGAAAATACTGGACATGTCACATGGTATTTTCTGAATTTTTTTTTTTACTGGACAGACTGGACTCTTTCTTGGGCAGGGGGGCTGGGTTTCCTCGTGTCCCCCTGAAATTTCTTCATGCCCCCTAGGGGGCTGCGCCCCCCAGTTTGGGAACCGATGAACTAGACTACTCGAGCACGAAGTACCAAGAAACTGGAAAGATCGTATTATAATCTCCCTGTGCAAACCAAAGTATCTTGATTGCATCAAGTGTAGCAATTATAAGCCAATCTTCTTATCAGTCCTTGGAAAGTTCTTTTGTTCGTGGATTGCTTGGTTCCACACATTTGCTCCTTAACAAACACAATCATCAAGAACAACCAGGTTTCATTGCAGGGCAGTCAACAAATGGCACTGTCCTTACTTTCTGGCTTCTGGCTGATCAGCAAAGAGTGTGTCTATGGTGGAGGGAGACAATATGAAGTAGTGCTGAGGGGGATTTATGTTTTGAGAGGGAGGCATAAAATGGGGCCCTGGGATGTAAGAGACTTATCAGGCTGTGTCTACATTAGCGTGATCTTGCGCCAAAGTGGTCGCTTTTGCGCAAAAACATGCTGCCTGTCTACACTGGCAGGGAGTTCTTGTGCAAGAACACTAACGTTCTAATGTGTGAAATCAGTGCTTCTTGCGAAAGAACTATGATGCACCCGCTCAGGAATAAGCCCTTTTGAGCAACTGTTCTTGCGCAAGAGACCAGTGTAGATAGGCAACATGAATTTCTTGTGCAAGAAAGCCCGATGGCTAAAATGGCCATCAGAGCTTTCTTGTGCAAGAGAGCATCTTCACTGGCATGGATGCTCTTGCACAAAAGCACAAGCCAGTGTAGATACTCTCTTGTGCAAATACTTTAACACAAGAACTCTTGCATTAAAGAGTATTTGCACAAGATCATACCAATGTAGACGTAGCTTCAGTGTGAAGCAGTGAGCTGTGGGCAAAATAATGATGTGTTAGGAAGAGTTGTTTAAGATGTCTTTTACAGCTAGCCCTGGGGCTTGCTGTTTGAGATATCTAGTTGCAGCAACTGAATTCCTTTAGAGCTGGGATTTCCACTATTTTTATGCCCAAGATCATTTTCTGAATTTAAAGGCAACCAAAGATCTGTCCTGCCCCTTCCCCAATGTACCGCCCTGCTCACTTTTCCCCACCCTCACTCACTTTTACCAGACTGAGGAGGGGGATTGGGGAGCAGTAGAGGATATTGGGGAGCAGAAGAGGTGCTGGCTCTTAGAAGGGGGCAGGGTTGGGGTTGGGAATTGAGGTGCAGGAGAGAATTCAGAGTTTAGGAGGGGGTAGGAATGCTGGCTCTGGCAGGGAGCTCAGGGCTGTTACTTGGCATGCTGGAGAGGGTATGGGATACTGGCTCTGGGAAGGAGGTCAGTGTCAGGGCAGGGGTTTTAAGAGGTGGTTCTGTGAGGGAAGTAAGACTGGGATGGGGGTGCAGGAGGGATTGCAGAGTGCTGGCTCTGAGAGAGAGGGCTGCTTGGGAAACAGCCTCTTGCCATGTGTCACTTACAAGGTGTCTCCTGGGCGGTGGCGCAGTGAAGCTGAGCTGAGGCAGGTTCCCTGCCTGCCCCAGTCCTACCCTGCTCCCAGAAGGGTACCACCACTTGGGTATTTGATACATTATGTTGCTATTCTAGACACAAGACACTCCAATGCTGGCCTTATTATAATTATAAATTGATCATTTATTTTGTCCAAATGGGAAGAAAGATGGTGATCTGCTCTAAAGGAATTGCTAGGGTTGTATCAGAGGGCTTGTCTCTGACCCTCAGGGGACTTCCCAGAGTAATCCTTGGAAGGACACAGATACAGCCCTCCACTCAAAGGATTGTCATCCAAGCAGTAGTTCTTCAAAAACAAAGTCTTATTTACTGAGGAAAAAATGAGGTAACTACAGTATATTCAGTAAAGCAAGAAAGGGGAAGAAAATTACATTGTATAACAGGTAGTACGACACAACTGAACTATTGCTAAGAATGATAGATTTAAATAGTACAAGACACAATACAGACTGTAAGACCTAAAATGTTGTGATCATGGTACACATTGACCTTCTCATACATATGCATAGAGCCTCTATTACAATAGCATTAGGCTTATTGCAAAGTAACAATCAAATACTGCATGGCTGCGTCTAGACTGGCAAGTTTTTCCGCAAAAGCAGCTGCTATTGCGGAAAAACTTGCCAGCTGTCTACACTGGCCGCTTGAATTTCCTCAAGAACGCTGAAGATCTCATATACGATTGTCAGTGTTCTTGCGGAAATACTATGCTGCTCGGCTACGTCTAGACTGGCATGATTTTCCGCAAATGCTTTTAACGGAAAAGTTTTTCTGTTAAAAGCATTTGCGGAAAAGAGTGTCTAGATTGGCAGGGATGCTTTTCCGCAAAAGCACCTTGCGGAAAAGCGTCTGTGCCAATTTAGACGCGGTTTTGTGCAAGAAAGCCCCGATCGCCATTTTCGTTATCGGGTCTTTTTTGCGCAAAACAATACTGCGTTGTCTACACTGGCCTTCTTGTGCAAAAGCATTTGCGCAAGAGGGCTTTTGCCCGGCCGGGAGCAGCATAGCATTTCCGCAAGAACACTGACAATCTTACTTGAGATCGTCATTGTACTTGCGGAAATTCAAGCAGCTAGTGTAGACAGCTGGAAGTTTTTCCGCAAAAGCAGCTGCAGAAAAACTTGCCAGTCTCGATGCAGCCCTCCCATTTGGGCAAAAGCCAGTTTAGACAATGCCGTATTGTTTTGTGCAAAAAAGCCCCAATCGCGAAAATGGTGATCGGGGCTTTCTTGCGCAAAACCGCGTCTAGATTGGCATGGACACTTTTCCACAAAAAGTGCTTTTGCGGAAAAGTGTCCATGCCAATCTAGACGCTCTTTTCTGTAAATGCTATTAACGGAAAATCTTTTCCGTTAAAAGCATTTGTGGAAAATCATGCCAGTCTAGACGTAGCACATGTGTATAAAATAGCATTACAATATAACATTAAAGATTTTCTCACATTAAGATTACCATTTCATAAGTGGTGCTCAGCTAGTCAGGAAGTAGGGTAGGATTGATCACACTCAGAACCTAACATTTTGTTTTATTTACAGGCACACTCAGTAATTTTCCAAGAATTATCATAAACTTCAGACTTATACTCTTTCAACCATCCCTCTGAATCATCTAGGGTCCTACTGATTTGTCGAGTATGTTGTTTGCTGCTGCTGCTTCTCTTCTCTGCTCTGCTCCACTCTCTCACCCACACCAAGCCTACATCTGGCAGACTTGTATTCAGTTTATAGCCTCCTCTGATCGGTTGCCTTTTCTAGCTAAAAGCTCCCCTGCGTGAGTGGCAACTGTTTGGTCAAAAAGCCATCCCCTGACATCATTTCCCGACCCCTTCCTGTAGGCGTTTTGAAGAGAGTTGAGTACCCACTTCCTTGTTCAACCTTTGTTTCTTGTGATGGGTTAGTTTAGTCTTGTCCTCTATTTTTGATATTTTTAAATAGAAAATTGGTGTCCACTGTTTTGGATTTTTAGCTTCAAACTTTCATTAATTATTACTATTTTAAAGTCTTAATTTGAAAATTAACTAGTTATATGCAGCATTATGCAGTAATTTAAATGTTTTCTGATATTTTTTTTCCTTTCAGGCAGATGCAGTTATATACCTCTGCCTTGAGTGTTGCCAGTAATTATGTAGGACTAGAGCAGTTAAAAACACCTCAAAACCTTGTGTATCAATATACCTGGTGGGGATCAGCAGGGAGGCAATATGGCTATACGGATTGCATCCAGTCTAACGAGGCGGTTTTCTCCAAAACTGGATCTAATAGTGTGCAGTTCATAGAAAGTCCCAACATGGGATTAAGATGGGACTGGTGTCAATTTATCGCTTGACCTGTTGCTCTGCTATGCCATTATGCACTGACTAAACTGATTCCTATAATGGCAAAATGTAATAGTTCTCTGATTTCAACCTGCATGTAGATGATGGCTCTTCTGCTGTAGTTTTTTTCTGGTTACTTTGACTTCGTCCCACATACTCAATTCATATCACTGGAACACTCTGGATCTGCTTTTTTGATTGAGATTGAATGTTATCCTTATGTCAAGGATCAAAAATGAACTCCTGTGATGAAGTGGAAGCTCATTTCCTGTCAAGGGGAAGGACCTGTTTTGATTGTTTGCCCTCAGATTAATAGAACAAGAAAAGATGGAGATTGATTTGAGGTAGTATCTTATTTCACTGAAAGATCCTTCCTGTGGTCTGGTGGAACAATATACTTTTTGTCTTCTACCATTAATGAGGTAACCTCTAGGTGTTCTCTTTGATTACTTTATTTTCATAGGTCACCCTTGTTTGTGACCATTCAGTAATAAAGGTGACTGATCACTGAGGGCACGTATACACAGCAGGGCTAAAGCCAAGATGAGATAAGCAACTTGAGCTACATCAATTGCATAGCTTAAGTTGAAATAGCTTATTTTGGCTTTTGGAGCACTCTTCTCCAGCTTTCCTTTACTTCTCATACAATCGGGGTATGTCTACATTGCATTCCACTGTCAAAACAATGTTGAGCTGGAAGACTTCTTACTCCGACTCCTGTAACCCTCAGGGTATGTCTACACTGCATTCCTCTTCCAAGAGAGGAATGCAAATGCAGACAAGCAAAATTGCAGATGAAGTGTGGATTTGAATTTCCTGCGCTTCATTTGCATAATCGCGTCCGGCCGCTATTTCGAAATACCCTATTTCGCAATAAAAATGCTGCGTAGACACGGTTATTTTGAAAGAAACCCCTTCTTTCGAAATAACCCTTGCTCCTCAAAAAATGAGGTTTAATCGTTATTTTGAAAGAAGGGCTTTCTTTCAAAATAATCGCATCTACACAACGTTTTTTATTTTGAAATAGGGTATTTCGAAATAGTGGCCGGACACAATTATGCAAATGAAGTGCAGGAAAGTTAAATCCGTGCTTCATTTGCAATTTCGCTCATCTGCATTTGCGTTCCTTTCTTGGAAGAGGCATGCAATGTAGACATACCCTGAGGGTTACAGGAGTCGGAGTAAAGTCCTCCAGCTCAACATTGTTTTGACAGTGTCAAAATAATTGCTTGTAGTGTGGACACAGACTTTGTTATTTCTAAATAATGGCAGTTGTTCCAAAATAACATTGCCGGGTAGACATAGCCTGAGAGAGAAGATGGCTAAGGTACTGATGTTGGAAGTCTCATGGTAAGGCTTATCAGTTTCAGCATAAAAGAATTTTTAAAAACTCTTGTGTGACTGTCCTGGCAAATACATTTATTTTCTTCCCCACAATACCCACAAAATCTCACACTGTAAATTTGTCTCGGATGGTCAGTGTAACAGGGCAGCTGCCCTGTATTGGCCCTTTAAGGGCCAAACCCCAGCCTGGAGCAGGCCCGGGGAGTTCAGCCCAGCTGGGCGGCGTTGGCCAATTAAGGCCCAGCTGGGAGCTATAAAAGGGAAGGGCTGCTTCAGCAAAGGGAGTGTGAGCCTGGCTGCCAAGGGAGCAGGAGGCTAGGGCAGGGCTAGAGAGTCAGGCTGGGCCAGGGCGCTCGGACAGCCAACCGGCCAGCCTGCTAGGCCTGCGGCAAGGCCTGCTGGAGAGACACCGACCCCCGGAAGGGGGGCTCAGAGCGAGTGACTTGAGCACTGCCGGAGGGCAGTGTGGCGAAGAGAACGACGTGATCGGAGGGTTCCAGAGGGGAAACGCCACGTGAGCGGAGTCCTGTGCGGGCGGAATGGACTGATTCCGGGGACAGACGACGGACCCCCGCTAAGGTGGTGAGTGACCCCCTCACGGATGGTGGAGAATGTGGGCACCTGAAGTTACGCGATCCCGGCCCTGACGTAAGGGCCCCGCGTGTGCCTCAGTGGACCCTAACAAAAAAAAAAAACAAAAAAAAAAAACAACAACCCCACAAAGACAGAGAAGTTTGCGGGGTTCCCTCCTCCCCTCCCGGCGAGCTCGGGCGTGAGGGCCATGGAGGGAGAGGCAATACTTGAAGGGACTGACCAAGGGGCAACAGCCGCCACTGAAGCTTCGAGCTCAACGGTTGGCGGCGCAGCTCCAACAACAGCAGAGGCTGGTCCAGCAGATGGACGCCCAGTACCGCCAGGTACTAAAAGAGATGGCGGAGCAGGACCAGGCCGGTATGGGGGCCGCCCCGACTCCGCCGGCTAGCTCAGCATCCCTGACCACGCTGGGACCCGCGGGGGACCCCGCGGTGTTTGCTCTTCTCAACTCGGGGTGCAGCCAGACGCTTATCCACCCTGATGTACTCCCTGACACCGCGGCGCCCGAGGGGGAGCTGCAGCTGCAGTGCGTCCATGGGGATGTGAAGACCTATCCTCAGGTCCGGCTCCCCTTGATGGTGCGCAGAGTCACCTGAATGATGCGAGTGGGCGTGGTGGCACACCTGCCATACCCTATGGTGCTGGGTCGCGACTGGCCGGGACTTACAGCTCTCATTAAAGACCCACCTGTGCCGACCGAGGCCCACACGGAACTCCTGGGGGAGGAACCCCAGTCGGTCCGGCCGCAGGGGTCGCTCAACAGGGAGGGGCCCACTGAGCGCGATGCACCGGAACCAACCGACCTGGTGCCCTCAAACCCGGAGGACGTGCTGATTGCGCTGGACTCGGTGGATTTTCCCCGCGACCAGCGGGATGATCCCATCCTGCGGGAGGCCTATGTCCAGCTCACTTGTGTCGACGGGACAGTGGTGGATCCGCAGAGGGTGGCACACTGGCCCCGGTTTGAGCTACAAGCCGACCGGCTCTACCGGGTCGGGCGGAACCCGCAGACGCAGGAAGAAGAGGCCCAGTTGTTGGTACCCCGGGCCCATCGACGAGCCGTGCTGAGGTTGGAGCACGACATTCCCGCCGCCGGGCAGCTTGGGCATGAGAAGACCTTGGCCCGAGTCCTGGCCCGCTTCTTCTGGTCCGGGGTGTACAAAGAGGTCAAAGACTACTGCCAGTCATGTCCAGCCTGCCAGCTCGCTGCAGCCCCCGGGGTGCCGAAGGCTCCCCTCGTCCCTTTGCCCGTGGTGGGGACCCCCTTCGAAAGGATTGCCTTGGACATAGTGGGCCCCTTTCCGCGGAGCGCGGCTGGATTTCGATATATCCTAACGATCATGGACTATGCAACCTGGTTCCCCGAGGCCATCCCCCTTCGAAACACCCATGCCCGCACGATCGCGAACGAGTTGGTGCGGATTTTTGCCTGGGTGGGGCTACCTCAGGAACTACTGACAGACCAAGGAACGAACTTTACATCCCGGTTACTGCGTCAGGTCTGCGACCTTCTGGGTATTCACAAGCTGCAGACCTCCGTCTACCACCCCCAAACCGACGGGCTGGTAGAGCGGTTCAACTGCACCCTGAAGGGGATGCTGAGAAGATTTCCTCCACTGGACATGAAGCACTGGGACCAGCTCATCCCTCTGCTCTTGATGGCGGTGTGGGAGGTGCCACAGGCCTCCACTCGATTTTCCCCCTTCGAGCTCCTGTACGGCAGACGACCTCGTGGCGTCCTCGATCTGGTCAGAGAGACCTGGGAACGGACCCCCTCCTCCTTGGTCGGGCTTCTGCAGTACGTACTCCGGCTTCAGGAGAGACTCACGCAGGTGGGGGCCTTGGCTCAAGAAAACATACAGGCGGCCCAGGGAGCGCAGGAGCGAGGGTATAACCGGGGGGCCCAGGAAATAGTGTTTGAACCCGGGGATCGGGTTTTGCTGTTACTCCCCTCAGAGGAGTCAAAATTGCTGGCCCGCTGGCAGGGGCCGTATGAGGTCTCCCGACGAGTGGGCCCGGTCACCTATGAAATTCATCAGCCGGACCGGCGAAGGAAAAAACAAATATACCATGTGAACCTCCTCAAACCTTGGCGAGGGCGAGAAGGCATGTTGGTCGCGCCCTACCCGTCGGAGCCCGTGTTAGGTCCAAGGGTCCCTGATGCCAAGGCGGAGGAGATGCCCCAGCTCGCGGACACCCTGTCTAAGGACCAACGGCGTGTAGCCCAGGTGCTCATCGAAACATTCACCGGGACCTTTACTTCGTGTCCGGGCCGAACCTCGGTGATAATGCACACCATCCGAACCCCGCCCAGACAGGTCGTTCGCGAGGGCAACCGACCTCTTCCCCGACGGATGCGCGACGTCGTGGAACAAGAGGTTCGCACCATGTTGGAGCTGGGAGTGATCGAGCGATCCAGAAGTGAGGGGAGGAGCCCAGTCGTGTTGGTCCCTAAGCCAGATGGAAGCATTAGGTTTTGCATCGACTTTCGAAAGGTGAACGCGATATCGAAGTTTGACGCCTATCCGATGCCCTGGACGGATGAACTGCGGGAGCGCCTGGGAAAAGCCAAGTTCATAACAACCCTCGACCTGACCAAGAGCTATTGGCAGATCCCGCTGGATTGGGAGTCCCAGGAGAAGACAGCTTTCACCACCCCGTCTGGGCTCTTCCACTTCGTGCGCATGCCATTCGGCCTCCATGGGGCGCCCGCCACCTTTCAGCGGATGATGGATCGCCTGCTCGCCCCTCATCTGGAATATGCCGCAGCTTACCTGGATGACGTGGTCATCTATGGTCGCGACTGGGAGGACCACATAAACCAAGTGGCGGCCGTGTTACAGACGCTCCGCGATGCGGGTCTCACGGCTAACCCCAAAAAGTGTAAAATCGGCGCGCAAGAGTCCGGCCCCTGGTGGGGAAGGTAGAGGCCATACGAAATTACCCCACACCGACCACGAAAAGGAAGGTCCGACAATTTCTGGGACTGGCGGGGTACTACCGCCGATTTGTCCCCCAGTTTGCTAGCATAGCGGTGCCGCTCACCTCTCTGCTCACGAAGGACAAACCTCAGAGAGTGAGGTGGAACACAGAGTGTGACTCGGCCTTTCAACAACTTAAAGAAGCCCTGTGTAGCGAGCCCGTTCTGCTTAGCCCAGACTTCGATAAACCTTTTTGTCTTCAGACAGACACCTCCGCCACTGGGCTGGGTGCCGTACTCTCCCAGGAGGTCGATGGAGAAGAGCACCCGGTGGTCTTTATCAGCCGTAAGCTATTCCCCCAAGAACGCCAGTACTCGGTAATAGAAAGAGAGGCCCTGGCTATCAAATGGGCGGTTGAAGCCCTAAGGTACTACCTGCTCGGGGGTGAGTTTACTCTATTGACAGACCATGCCCCGCTAAAGTGGCTACAAATGATGCGGGACACCAATAGCCGCCTTATGAGGTGGTATTTAACCCTTCAACCCTATGTATTCTCCATACACCACAGGGCGGGCAAGGCCAACGCCAATGCGGACGCATTGTCCCGCCTGGCTGAGGAGCCAGGATCCAATCCCGAGGTGGGGGACCTGGACTTATGGGGGAGGGCAGGTAGCAGGGCGGACTGGCCTCCCACTGACCCAGAGGAGGAGGAACCCCTCAGGACATCCGGGTGGGCGGAGGCGGACCCCACCCCGTCACCTGACGGGAAACCAGAGGGCGGGACTGGGAGGTTAAGAAGACGGCGGGAGAGGGCAGTCAGAGCCCAGCCGCTGGAGGAGCTGGAAGCAGACCCCGAACTCCTGCCTGGGGAGGCCGAGGCCCGGGCTGGGCTGTCCCCAGCTGAGTTCCTGGAGGCCGGCCGAAACGCCCCCAGACTGGGACACAGAGACCTGGCCCAGACCAGCGGCCGGAGCACCTCTGGATCCCGAGGACGACCCCGACGGGCTGGACCAGCTAGATCCCCGATGGGTGCTGGAACGCCGCGGCCGAACCACCGGCGGGACCTCGCAGGACCCAACCCTGGACCCCTGGAGTGGGCCACCTGGACCCTACTAGGATGACTGGGACAGCGCGACAGCCCGACGAGCCCTCAGAGGTTACAGGTACCCAGGAAGGGGGGGGGGGAAGAAGGGGCCCAGGGATTGCGCAGGCGGGAGAGCCGCCACAGCCAGCAAGGCCCGGACTGAGCCAATCGCAGCGACGCGGCTGCACTCAGGGTCCCTGGGCCGGGGCGCAGTGAGACGGGTGGGCCTGCGCGCCCCCCCCCCCGGCCGGCCCGTCCCGGGTCCACTCCGGGAGGAGGACTTGATATGGACACGCCTGGAACTGTGGCCCCGCCTCGTAGCGAGATGGGGGTTGGGACTTGTGGAACAGGGCAGGCAGCAGGGGAACCCTCCCCCCCCCAGGAGATATTTAAGGGGGAGGGTGTGTAACAGGGCAGCTGCCCTGTATTGGCCCTCTAAGGGCCAAACCCCAGCCTGGAGCAGGCCCGGGGAGTTCAGCCCAGCTGGGCAGCGTTGGCCAATTAAGGCCCAGCTGGGAGCTATAAAAGGGAAGGGCTGCTTCAGCAAAGGGAGTGTGAGCCTGGCTGCCGAGGGAGTAGGAGGCTCCCTGGAGCTAGGGCAGGGCTAGAGAGTCAGGCTGGGCCAGGGCCCTCGGACAGCCAACCGGCCAGCCTGCAGGCCTGCGGCAAGGCCTGCTGGAGAGACACCGACCCCCGGAAGGGGGGCTCAGAGCGAGTGACTTGAGCACTGCCGGAGGGCAGTGTGGCGAAGAGAATGACGTGATCGGAGGGTTCCAGAGGGGAAACGCCACGTGAGCGGAGTCCTGTGCGGGCGGAATGGACTGATTCCGGGGACAGACGACGGACCCCCGCTAAGGTGGTGAGTGACCCCCTCACAGTCAGTAATCTGATGAATCCAGAGTCTCAGCTCAGTAACTAATTTGATTGCCCCCATTGTGAGCAGATTGTTAGTCATTTTGCAGAAAAGATTATGGATAGTCTGACTGCATGTGTGGTGGAAGAAGAAAATCTTGAAGGAACAATAGTTTTGTTTTGCCTGCAAGACTTTCTACTGATGATGCTCCTTGAGGCCCTAGAGAAGTTGAAAGAACTTTGTCCTGCAGTGTGTGTTTTGGAGCAATGCTCTTCCTGGCTGGTGAATTACTGGGACCCTTGCTTGAGAGAACCAATGACACATATTGCTTTTGATAGAAGCATTAAAATGTAACTCAGTCACCTTTTTAAAAGGTTGAGACTTTTCCTTTCTGATGTGGTCCTTGTCAGTGTTCATGTTTTTGTTACCTAAGGACAGGACTATTGCAGTAGGCTCTATTTGGATTACACCATTCAGAAACTGAAGCTGGTGCAGAAAGCAACAGCTGGTTTACTGAGCAGGGAATTTTGCTAGGCGCATGTGATACCAGTGCTCTGAGATCTGCACTAGCTGCTTGTTATTTTTTGGTGAGGTTTAAGATGTTAAGCCCTATGCAGCCTTAATGCCTGTGACTGGCCTACAGGATGGGCCGCCATCTGCATGATGTAGTACCACAACTACATTCGGCAAGAGTGTCTGAATAGGATTCTCTTGGTTACAAAAGAGAGGATGTGACTGACAGCATGTTTTAAGAACGCTAAGCTAAGTCTACATTGCACACTCCGTAGCTACATGACACGGTGAAAGGCTCTGACACGAGGACTCTACTGAAATCAGTTTAGATGGGGGAGATGCTGCTTGGGCATATACAGAGTCCTCACTGGGTTCAGGCATGTCTGTACTTGATCATGCAGTGTTTTATGTACACTGCTACTTATGCCTGTGCTGGAGGAAGGGGGTGTAGCACTCAGCATATTTACTCTTCACACCACTAGAAGTACACAGTATAGGTGTGCACTGAAACCTGCTTCTCCAGTCTAAAAGAACCCATATCTGGTGACCATTCAGGCACCCTGCAAAAGATGTTTGATTTTTTTGGGATGGAGCTCAGGGTATGCTTTTCATAATGGGGAAGGATTTCTAAACACCGTTACTGTTCTAAAACCCCAAGCCAAACAAATTGTTTGCCATCGTGGATCCTTAAGTGAGAATATTTGCATAATTGCTGTGGAGAGCAGGTAAAATATATGCTTGGAAATTGTAACAAATTACAGTAAATGGGGAAAATTACTAACTCTTCCAGTCTTCACAAGCAGTGCATTCTTTCACACGTTAAAGATTTAATGGATTGTTTTGTTTTGTTTTATTGTGATAATGCCTAGCAGTGCCAATCAAGGATTAGGGCTCCATTGTGCTAGGCACCGTTGTTGCATGTTGTCAGATTGCAAACACCTCATAAATTGCACTTAATTTTACTCTGTCAGTGCTCCAAGATACTCAGTTTAATTAGTATTACTGTTTCAGAGTCCTAATTTTATAAGAGTTGCTTTGTCTATGCTGCCTTGCTACTTGAGATTGTATTGGAGTCAAATGGATATACATTTGACAATTTTTGTTAAAACTTTAGCTTTTGAAAAAAGTATTTTCTTGGTTGTCAGTTGCTTGCCAGGTGCAATTATATTGAAAAAAGTGTAATTTCTCATACTTGATTCCCTTGTCCTCTGTTGTGCTTCTAATTTCAGAGAAAGTTGCCTGGTTGCAACAACATGGCGTCACCTTTAAAAAATTAAAGGAGATGGAAAATACGGAGTTATTTCTTTGTGTACACTATTCTGAGTGTACACATGAAAGCTATGGATTTAAACATTGCAGAAACTGGCCAGTGAACAAAAGTACCGTTAGCATCATTGACATTAAAATGGCTTAAAACTCAGAGAAACAAGTTTGTTTTTATATCCTGGAGCCAGTTTTATAATCTGTTTGTTGGTAACTGAAATATGATGTTGAAGGCTAGGCCGGCTCAGAAAAGGGCAACAAAAATGATTAGGGGTATAGAATGGCTTCTGTATGAGGAGAGATTACTAAAACTGGGAACTTCTCAGCTTGAAAAAGAGAGAACTAAGGAGGCATATGATGAAGGTTCGTAAAATCATTCCTGGTATAGAGAAAGTAGATAAGGAAGTGCTATTTACTTCTCATAACACAGGAATTATGGGCAACACATGGAATTAATAGTTAGCAGGTTAGAACAAATAAAAGAGTATTTCTTCATATAACACACAGTCAACCTGTGGGGATCTTTGCCAGAGGATTTTGTGAAGGCCAAAACTATAATAAAAGAACTAGATAAATTCATGGAGGATAAGTCCATCAATGACTATTAGTCAGGATGGGCAGGGATGGTGTCTCTAGGCTCTGTTTGTCAGAAGTTGGGAATGAGTGACGAGAATGGATCACTTGATAATTACCTGTTCGTTCTCTTGGGAACACCTGGCGTCGGCCACTGTTGGAAGACAGGATATTGGGCTAGATCAGTGGTCTCCAGCCTTTTTAAGCACAAGATCACTTTTTGAATTTAAGTGCAATGTAAGATCTACCTCAGACCCAAATACCCTTGCTGGGCCTCCTTTGTACCCCTTCTCCAAGGAGCTGCCCCTGCTCATTCGATCCTCCCTTTCTTCCTCCTTTTCACCAGGCAGGGGCAGAGGGTTGGGGAACAGGCTCTGGTCTTGGGCTAAGGGTTTTGGACTGTGGGGAGGCTCAGAGCTGAGCCTAGGAAAGGGGGTTGGCATGTAGGAGGGGGTTCAGGGTACAGACTCTGTAAGGGAGTTTGTGTCCAGGGGGCTCAGGGCTAGCGCAAGGCCTTGGGGTGCAGGAAGGGGTTCATGACTGGGGCAGGGGTTCAGAGCTGACTCCTGCTGGACACTGCTTACCTTGGGTGGCTCCTGGGTGGTGGTGCAATGAGCTAAGACAGGCCCATTCTTAGCCCATTGCACCACTCCCTAAAGCAGCCAGCAAACTCCCTCCATCCCAAGCCCTGTTGCGCCCTCCTCCCTCTGTTCTGTGGAGATAGAATACAGGGTGGGAGAGGGGGCACCCTGACTTCAGCACCCCCTGCTCTTCCTCCCTTGCTCTGCACAGCAAGCAGGAGGCTCCCGGGGGGCAGATCCAAGGCAAAGGGGAGGAGGTGCGTGGCAGTGGGGAGAGGGGCAGCTGAAGTACTGCACATGTTAATAGCCGCTTGGCCAAATCAGTCAGGATCACCTATCAGAGGCTCCAAGATCTACCAGTAGATCCCAATCGACTGGTAGGTGACCACTGGGCTAGATGGACCTTTGGTATGACCCCCAGTATGGTATAGGGATGTGAATGGTCACCTTGGCAGGTGATGCTTACCAGTTATGATTAACTGGAGGCAGGGGGCTGCTCCAATCCAGCTGGGGCCTATGGCAGGCCTGGCTGGAGCAGCCTGCCATGGGCAGGGGATGCTCCAGCATGGCTAGAGCAGCCCTTGCCCGCAGCAGGCCCTGCCTGTGGTGGGGGAGGCGAGCCCTCAGCCCAGCCCCATTTAAGAGGTTAACCAGTTAAACATAATGTTTTATTGGTTAACTGATGAAATGGGATTTTACATCCCTAGCATGGCGAGTCGTATGTTCTAAGTGCAGGCACTATTCAGCACTACTGGGGCTCTTCTACATTTCAAAAGTAGAGAGCACGGGGTCAGTGAAGGACTGCTTGAGTTCCCAGGTCGCCCCAGGCTCCCCGCAGCGCTTCTGCTTTTGAAATGTACCAAGACCCCTGCTCTTGCTACATTTCAAAGGCGGAAGTGCTGCTAGTTCCCCACTGCAGCCCTGGCCCTTCTCCCCATGGAGATGGTGCTGGGGAGAATTGGCTTTTAAGCTGGTTACTCCAGCCCTGGATCCTGCTCCCCCGCTTGCTGCCTTTCTCTGATAGAGGCAGCCAGAGGAAGGGGGAGGAGCAACTACTTGAACATTTGCTTATCGGATAGTCAACGAGTCACTTACATCCCTAATGCTGACTGTCCTTCACTGTAGTGTAGCTATATTAAACCACACTTACCTCTTTCTCACTTCAGTAGAAAATGTTTAAAAAAGTTCTATATATGAATTTTTAAAACTTCTTAGTTGGCAAAGTTTTTATGGTTTTCTATTTTAAATGTTATGAATTGAAATTTGAGACATTAGTACCTAATAGCAAAATGATACAAAAAAGCTCTAAAATATAAAGAATCTTGTGTTGCTGTACGATTAAACACTCATGTTTTAGCTGATGAATAAGATTTGTTCTTTTAAAAATTACAAAATTTTCTCAGGTATAATTGCTGTTAAAAGTATTACTGAGCAAACGTACTATGCTTTTGTTCAAAGTTCCCAAGAGTTGAAGTCTCTATGGGTATGTCTACACTACAGCATTAATTCTAACTAACTTATTTCGAATTAGTTAATTCAAAATAAGCTAATTCGAAATAACGCATCCACACTGATTGGACACTGGGTTATATTTAAGGGCAGCTGAAACCAGTTCCGGGAGGGCATCAGATCAGTAGTTGCTTTGTGTGGCTGTTGTCTGAGGCTCGTGCTTAAAGGTACCCCCCTGGATAGCTGGTTCTCAGCTTTTCTACTTGCTTGCCTACCTCGCTGAAGGACAGCAAAGCATTTTCCTCTCCGCCGTCTGTGTCGGTGGTTCCCATTGGGGACACTGCTGCAGTTCCACCATGGAGCTAGAGCTTGCCCTGGGCATGCTGCTCCAGTTTTTGGATTTGCTGCTGCAAGCCTGCCAGCAATGGCAGGAGGCTGCCTGGTACCATCTGGTACACGTCAGCCCCCTGTCTCTCCCCCTGGCCTCTCTGGGGGTCGTGGAGGAGCTGCAGCAATGCCCGGATGCCAGCGTGCCCCGCCGCATCTGGCGTCTGGACACCAGCAGTGACTGGTGGGTCCGCATAGTCCTGGAGTGCTGGGGAGACCAAAAGTGAACCCAGAACTTCAGGATGAGGAAGGACACCTTCCTGGAGCTCTGCGAGTGGCTTGCCCCTGCTCTGCGGCGACAAAACACTCGCATGAGGCCCGCCATCCCCCTCCAGAAGTGTGTGGCCATCGCCCTGTGGCAGCTCTCCATGCCGGACAGCTACCGATCCGTCGGGAACCAGTTCGGCATGGTGAAATCCACCGTCGGAGCAGTGCTCATGCAGGTACGACACTCACCAGCCACTGGGCCGGGGGGGAGGGTGGCTGCAAGGAGGGAATGGGCCACCCCAGGGAAAACGGGGGGAGGAGGCGAACGTGCCCCGCACGGGAAGGTTCGGTCTGACCCGGCCATACTACATGCCACCCGCAGTGGGCAGAATCGCAGCGGGGGTTGCTTCTGGGAGTGGGGTGCGGGGCAGTGCCAGGGAACGAACACTCCCTGCCAGCGGGGTGCCCCAGTGATTCGTGGTTTGCTGGGTCTCTCTGCAGGTGGTCAAGGCCATCAACTGGTTGCTGCTACTCAGGGTGGTCCGCCTCCCCAACTTGGACACAGTTATCCAGGGGTTTGGCGCCCTCCGCTTCCCCAACTTAGGGGGGGCTATCGATGGGACGCACATCCCCATCCGTGCCCTGGAACACCAGGCCTCCCAGTACATCAACCGCAAGGGGTACTTCTCCGTCATCCTGCAAGGCACATGACACCAGGGTGTTCCGCAACTCCTCCATGTGCCAGAGGCTGCACGCCGGGACCTTCTTCCCTGACCACCACATCAAGGTCAGGGATGTGGACATGCCTGTCTACCTGGTGGGGGACGCGGCCTACCCCCTACAGCCTTGGCTGATGATACTGTACACGGGGCACCTCAACCTCTCCCGGCAGACCTTCAATGCCAGGCTCACCAGGGCCCGCATTGTGGTCGAGGGGGCCTTCAGACTCCTGAAAGCCCGATTTAGATGCCTCCTCACCCGCCTCGACTTCGCCGAGCACAATATTCCTCCCATAGTGGCAGCATGTTGTGTGCTGCACAAGGCCGTGTCCAGACTCAGGGTTTTTTTTGGGAAAAGTAGCCTTTTCCCGAAAAAACTTCCCCTGCGTCCAGACTCAAGCCGCGTTCTTTCGAAATTATTTCGAAAGAACGCGGCTTTTCTTTCGATGGCGGTAAACCTCGTTTCACGAGGAAGAACGCCTTCTTTCGAAAGTTCCTCTTTCGAAAGAAGGCGTTCTTCAATGTAAAGAGGCCGTCTTCGAAAGAGAGCATCCAGACTCGCTGGGTGCTCTCTTTCGAAAAAGCGGATTTCCTCTATCGAAAGATCCGCCTGCAGTCTAGACGCGATCTTTCGAAAGAGCCTCTTTCGAAAGAAGCCTGCAGTCTAGACATAGCCCAATTTATGTGAACAGAAGTGGGAGGCTTTCCTGCCAGCCTGGATGGCTGAGGCTGACCTCATGGCTGGCCAGTACATGCAGCTCCCTCTCCCCCCACCCCCACCATACACATACGGGGAGCATGATGGCACTCACAGGTGGAGCCCTCCCCGGCCTTAGACGACACAGCCGATGTGCTCTGTGGGGTGCCTGGGGGGTCCTGGGTCCTGGGCAGGCTCCTGGCTCTCGGCAGCCTCCTCCTCTGTGTCAGGGACGGGTCCCTCTGCCCCAGGATCGATCACCACCCAGGGGGCATGGACTGTGTGAGCCCCCAGGATGCGGTCCAGGGCCTCGTAATGGGTGCATGCCTCTGGGTCGGCCCCTGGCTGGGAGACCCTGGAGTAGGCCTGCTGCAGGTCCTTGATTTTGCAGCAGACTTGCTCCTGGGTCCTCATGTGGCCTCTGGTGGCCAGGCGAGCAGCCATGCGGCTGTAGTCAGCCGCGTTCCTGTGCCTAGTGCAGAGATCGTGGACATTGGAGGCCTCCCCCAAACCTCAATGAGGTCCATGATCTCTGCACTAGACCAGGCAGGCACCCGCCTTTTGCGGCCCTGGGCAGGCTCCTGGGAGCCGCCAGCCTGGTCCTGGGAAGAGGCCGAGGGCTGGGTGGCAGCAGTGGCTGGCTCATGGTGTGCCAGGTGCAGGGTGTGCTGGCTGGGTGCTGGCAGGCTTGCAATTGGCACAAGCACTATAGCCAGACTGTGGCCCTTTAAGGGCTCTGGGGCTGGGAGGGGAGCAGAAGAGTTTCCCTGGTTGTGCCCAGAGTGGCCACCAGGGCAAGCTGGGAAGGGCTAGCCTCCCACTAGTTTGAATTAAGTGGCAACACAGCCCTTAATTCAAACTACTTAATTCGAACTAGGCATTAGTCCTCGTAGAATGAGGTTTACCTAGTTCAAATTAAGCGCTCCGCTAGTTCGAATTAAATTCGAAATAGCAGTTTGCATGTGTAGCCCCTATGAAAGTTAATTCAAACTAATGGCTGTTAGTTCGAATTAACTTTGTAGTGTAGACATACCCTATCAGTGTCACTGTGACAGATTTGGACTTACTCTCTAATTTGTTCAGATGGCTCATGATACTATATATATTTTTGTTGGTCTCTAAAGCTATGTCTAGACTGCAGGCTTCTTTCGGAAGAAGCCTTTCTGGAAGAGAACATAACTGCCTACATGGGTCAGACCAAAGGTCCATCTTTCTAGCCCACTATCCTGTCTGCCAACAGTGGCCAATACTAGATGTCCCAGAGGGAGAGATCACAAGAGGTAATCCTCACGTGTTCCCTCTCCTGTCACCTACCCCCAGAGAAACAGAGGCTGCGGATACCATTCTTACTCACCCTGGCTAATAGCCACTGATGGACCTAACCTCCCTGAAACTATCTAGCTCTTTTTGGAACCCTGTTAAAGTTCTAGCCTTTACTGCATCCTCTGACAAGGAGTTCCACAGGTTGACTATGCGCTGAGTGAAGAAAAACTTCCTTTTGCTTGTTTTAATCCTGCTGCTTATTAATTTCATTTGGTGACTCCTAGGTCTTATATTGTGGGAATAAGTAAATAACTTTTCTTTATTTACTTTTTCCATACCAGTCATGATTTTATGGACCTCTATCATAAGCTGAAGAAGATGAGTCCCAGGACAGACCTTTGGGGGACCCCACTAGTTACCGCTCTCCACTCGGAAAACTTACTATATATTCCTATCCTTTGTTTCCTGTCTTTTAACCAGCTATCAATCCACAAAAGGACCTTCTCTCTTATCCCATAACAATTTACTTTACTTTAGAGCCTTTGGTGAGGGACCTTGTCAAAGGCTTTCTGGAAATCGAAGTATACTGGATCCCCCTTGTCCACATGTTGTTGACTCCCTCAAAGAACGATAGCAGATTAGTAAAGCATGATTTCCCTTTACAGAAACCAAGTTGACTTTCCCCCAACAAATTATATTAATCCATGTATCTGACAATTTTATTCTTTACTGTAGTTTCAACTAATTTGCCTGGTACTGACGTTAGACTTACTGGTCTGTAATTGCCAGTATCACCTCTAGGGCCCTTTTTAAATATTGGCATCACATTAGCTATCTTCCAGTCATTGGGTACGGAAGCCAATTTAAAGGATAGGTTACAAACCGCAGTTAATAGTTCTGCACTTTCCCATTTGAGTTCTTTCAGAATTCTTGGGTGAATGCCATCTGGTCCTGGGGACTTATTACTGTTAAGTTTATCAATTTGTTCCAAAACCTCCTCTAGTGACATCTCAATGTGGGACAATTCCTCAGATTTGTCACCTAAAAAGAATGGCTAAGGTGTGGGAATCTCCCCAATATCACCAGCCGTGAAGACTGAAGCAAAGAATTCATTTAGCTTCTCCACTATGACTTTACATCTTTGAATGCACCTTTAGCATCCAAGGGCCCCACTGGTTTAGTTGGCTTCCTGCTTCTGATGTACTTAAAAAACATGCGGGGTATGTCTACACTAGTGTCAGTTCAAAACTAGCCAATTAGCCCATCATAAGACGGGATTTTCAGGTCTTCTCTCCTGAGCGCGCGCGCGCGCTCTCTCTCTCTCTCATTCTCTCTTTCTCCCCTACTGCCTATCCCCCCCTCTCTCAGCTCTCTTCCGCCTCCTACTTCAAAGTAGGAATAAGATCCTCCAGAAAAGGGCGCTTTTTCCGGAGGATCGGGGCCAGTGTAGACGCTCTTTTCCGGCTTTTAGAAAAGCCGGAAAAAAGCGGCAGACATTTTTATTTAAATGCCGCGGGGGATATTTAAATCCCCCGCGGATTTCCCTATTATGATGTCTGAAATTACCATGCCCCTTTCGGAAAAGGGGCCAGTGTAGACGAGCCCACTGTGTGGGGCTGCTGCCTGAGGCTATCTGAGATCTGTGCTTAAAGGAACCACCCCTCCGGACAGCCAGTTCTCAGGTTTCCCTGCTTGCTTGTCTACCTCGATGAGGGACAACAATGCATTTTGTCTCTGCGTGCTCTGGTTGCCCTCACTTGGGACACCACAGCACTTTGCAACATGGAGCCAGAGCTGCCCCTGGGCATTCCGGTGCTTCTCTTGGATGCGTTGCTGCAAGCCTGGCTGCACTTTCTGCAGGCTGCCATCCGGGAGGTCCATCAGTGGGCTGTCAGTATCCAGAAGGCCCTGAAAGAGAGCTTCCACCCTGAGGAGCACTAAGAGCCTCGCTGGTCTGTCCCACTGGGGGCTTGTGCCTCATTCCTCCTTCACATCCTTCCGCTTACCCCTCCCTAACCCCCCTTCCTGATGTCAGATAAAATACACGTATTTTCATGAACACAAACTTTCTTTATTTAACAAAACTGGGGCGAGGGGAATGAAACTCTGGGGAGACTGGGGAAAGGAGGCAGGAGAGGGGAGAAGAGAGGGTGGGAGAGGGGAGGGGGAAATGTGGGAGGAGGGCACTGGAAGGGAAGGAAGGGAGAGGGGAGGCTCAGGGCTCAGGGTTGGAGGTCTCGCCGGACCAACTTGATTTTCATGCAAACCTGCTCCTGGGCTCACATGTGGCCTTTGGTGGCCAGGCTGGCAGCTGTCCTGCCATAGATGCCCAGGTTCCTCCATCTAATGCATAGATCATGGATGTTGGAGACATCCCCTCCAAACCTGAATAAGGTCCATGATCTCCACCCTGGACCTGGCAGGCTCCTGGGAGCTAGCAGACTGCTCGTGGGGAGTGGTGTAGGGCTGGCTGCCAGTGGCTTGCTGGTTCATGTTTTGGAGCCACAGGGTAGGGACAGTGACTGCTGGCTCTGGGCTGACAGGCTTGCAGCTGGCACAGGCACTGTGGCCAGAGTCTACCCCTTCAAGGGCTCCGGGGAGGTAGAGGAATGTTCTTGGTTGAGGCTGGAGTGGCCACCAGGGCACCCTGGGAAGGCTGGATGCCTCTTATTTCAAAATAAGTGTCTACACAGCACTTATTTCAAAATAGCTATTTCAAATTTTGCGTTATTTCTCATAGAATGAGGTTTACCAAATTCAAAATATGTGCTCTGCTATTTTGTATGTATTTAGAAATAGCAATTTGGCTGTGTAGATGCTAGGAAAGTTATTTCAAAATAAGGGCTGTTATTTCGAAATAACTGTTGTGTAGACATACTTCTGCTGATACTTTTTGAGTTTCTGGTTAGCTGTTCTTCAAACTCCTTTTTGACTTATTATATTTTTACACTTAATTTGACAAAGTTTATGGTCCTTTCTATTTTCCTCGCTTTTTAAAAGATGTCTTTTTATCTGTGTCTGCTTCTTTTACCTGGTTGTTAAACCATGGTGTCACTTTTTTGGTTCTCTTACTGTGTTTTTTAATTTGGAGTATGCATTTAAGTTGGGCCTCTATTATGGTGTTTTTGAAAAGTTTCCATGCAGCTTGCAGAGATTTTACTTTTGTCACCATACCTTTTAATTTCTGTTGAACTAACTTCCTCATTTTTGTGTAGTTCTCCTTTCTGAAATTAAATGCCACAGTATTGGGCTGCTGCAGTGTTATTCTCACCACAGGGATGTTAAATTTTCTTATATTATGATCACTATTTCCAAGCGGTCCAGTTACATTTACCTCTTAAACCAGACCCTGCATTCCACTTAGAACTAAATCAAGAATAGCCTCTTCCCTTGTGGGTTTCAGAACCAGCTGCTCCAAGAAGCAGTCATTTTAAGGTATCAAGAAATTTTATCTCTGCATCCTGTCCTGAGGCGACACATACCCAGTCAATATGGGGATAGTTGAAATCCCCCACTATTGAGTTTTTTTAATATGATAGCATCTCTAATTTCCCTTAGCATTTCATAGTGACTATCACTGTCCTGATTAGGTGGTCGATAATATATCCCTACTGTTATATTCTTATTATTGGAGCAGAGATTTACTATCCATAGAGATTCCATGGAACATTTTGGCTCATTTAAAGATTTTTACTTCATTTGATTCTACATTTTCTTTCACATATAGTGCCACTCTCCCACAAGCACAACCAGTTCTGTCCTTCCGATATATTTTGTATCCTGGTATGACTGTGTCCCTCATTCCACCAAATTTCCATGATGCCTATTTTATCAACATCCTCTTTTAAAATTAGACACTCTAATTCTCTCATTTTACTATTTAGGCTTCTGGAATTTGTGTATAAGCACTTTAATAATGTGTCACTGTTTTTTCTGTCTACCATTTTTTGATGTCTTAGACTCTTTTTCATTTGATTTTTGTCTCATCTAATCTGACCCATACTTCCATCCTCTCCTCCCGACTAGAACACAGAGCATCTCTATTAATAGAACCTCTCCTAATAGATGTCTCTGTCCAATCTATGTGCTCCTCTGCACCTGTCAGCTTTCCCCCAGCTCTTTAGTTTAAAAACTGCTCTACAACCTTTTTAATGTTAAGTGCCAGCAGTCTGGTTCCGTTTTGGTTTAGGTGGAGCACATCCTTCCTGTATAGGCTCCCCCTCTCCCAAAAGTGTCCCCAGTTCCTAATAAATCTAAACCCCTCCTCTCTATACCATCATCTCATCCACACGTTGAGACTCTGAAGCTCTGCCTGCCTACCTGGCCCTGCGCGTGAAACTGGAAGCATTTCAGAGTATGCTACCATAGAAGTCCTGGATTTCAACCTCTTTCCTAGCAGCCTAAATTTGGCTTCCAAAATCTCTCTCCTACCCTTCCCTATGTTGTTGGTACCTACATGTACCACGACCACCGGCTCCTCCATAGCACTACACATAAGACTAACTAGAGATCTTGAGAGATCCGCAACCTTTGCACCAGGCAGGGAAATCACCATACGGTTCTCCCAGACATCACAAACCCAGTTATCTATGTTTCTAATGATTGAATCCCCCATTAATAACACCTGCCTTTTCCTGACAACTGGAGTTCTATCCCCTGGAGATGTATCCTCAGTGTGAGAGGATTCCATAACATTCTCTGGAAGGAGGGTACCAACTATGGGATCATTTCCCTCTGCTCCAGTTGAATGTTCTCCTTCCCTGAGCCTTTCATCCACCTTAATAGCAGAGGGGCTGTCTGACCAGAGGTGGGACAGTTCTACAGTGTCCCGGAAAGCCTCATCTACGTGCCACTCAACCTCCCTTAGCTGCTCCGATTCAACCACCCTGGCCTCCAAAGCCCATACGCACTCTGAGGGCCAGGAGCTCCTTGCACATGTGCTACCCACCCACAGGGCAGGTAATCCTACATGCTACTTCGAGTGCAATAAACAGGATAGCCCCCACTCTGCTGCTGGGCTTCTGCCTGCAGTCTCTCCTACAGCTACTTAGCTTATTGATAGGGTTTTTATTTAAATTAGGAAGTTTTGTTTTTAGTTTAGTTTTAAAGACTAGCAAGTGTACCTCACTCCTTTGAACTCCCCTTCAAAACTCCCTCTCTCAACTTCCTGTTAGCTGCCCCTGTTCACAAAGCTCCCTGGTTGCTTACTCACAGGCTTTATAATGCCTTGCCTTTCCTGATAGCCCCACCCCCTGACTAAGGCTCAACCAATTAACAGAGGGTTCTAGATTTCAAATCCTTGTTTAGAAGTTCACAGCCTTCAACCTCCAGCCACAGCTCATGATCCTTCAAACAAACAACTCAGCACTTGAATCTCCAACCAAACAGACAGACAAACACAAGCTCAGCACACAGTGTCTTTCAGGCAACTAGCAAGCAACCCCAAACACAAACACACACTATAGACAGCCACTTACCTCAAGGGTCCCATATTCGCTCCTCCTTCACCTGGAGAACTCCCTCTCAAAACTCCGTTACCTGCCCCTGTTTGCAAAGGGATCTTCTGAAAAAAGTGATCTTCTGCAAACACTTCTTCCAAAGGAGAATGTACACACTGGCCACATGCATCTATCTGCTTTTTTGGAAAGATAGCGTCCACACTGATTGGATGCTCTCTCGCATATAAGGCCAACCAGAACCACTTCAGGCAGGGCTTTAGGTCACCAGTCACTCCTGAGTGCTGATGCGGGAGCCTAGCAGAGACAAGTGCTTAAGGGGAACCCCCTGGACAGCCATTTCTCTGCTTCTGCTGCATGCTTGCCTGCTTCTTTGAGGGACAGAAAAGCTCTTGCAGTGCGTGCTGTGGTTGCTCAGCTTTTTGGATGCTTTTTCGTAAAAAGGCTTCTTCTTTGTAGAAAGAGGATTACCACTGTCAGAAAACCCCCCTCTGTTCTTTCGATTTTCTTTCGAAAGAACACGATTGCAGTGTGGATGTAATTTGAGTTTTTTCAGAAATATAGCCGTTTTTCTGAAAAAACTCTGTAGTGTAGACATAGCTTAAATTGCCACAGGACTACTCATTGTTTTTTAAAGTTACAGACTAACATGGCTTCCCCTCTGAGATCCTATAATTTATGAATACTGAATTCTGGCCTGATCATTGGGGTGTTTTCTGTATGATTGTATTAAGATAACTCACCAAAACTGAAACTGGAAAAACAGGAAGAAAGGAAGAGAGCACTGAGAGGTGACATATCTTCACTCAAACACTTAAGTTGTTAAGGGATAATGCCACAACTACTAGCTTTGATTTCCCTTCCTGTCAAGTCAAACTACAAATTCGTTTAGACCGGAACAGGAAAAGACTTGGAAATATAGAATGAAATAACTCCCATGGGCTTAAAAGGGTCCTTAAAGAGAGAGAAGGAATAATTGCTCCCTGAACTCCACTGGTATTTCTGGAGAAGTTAGTACTAGCTAGATCATCATTAAAAGATGGGTGGGGAAGGTAGACAGATGTGTATAGACTTTTTTTAAAAAAATCTTTGTTTTTACTCCTGAAATAAAAAGTATTATATTTTGTCTGATTACTCTACATGATTCTTTAAAGAAAAACGTCTGGTGTCCATTGAAAGGAATTTTTAATGGCTCGCAGATGGGTGGATAATTACTGGTATCAGTGGAAAAACTCAGGTACAGTATGTTTAATGCACAGCAACTTATTTGAGAGAGAATCACACTAGCAGTAAAGTCACATAACTCACTTCTTAATAAGCCTCAGTTCCTCAAGCATGAGCCCTCAGGAACTATGTTGGCCTTATACAGTATCCTGATTAGCAAACAAAACAGGCATAGCTACCAGTTCTTTTTCCCTCTGAGGTACTTGGTTTGTCAAATGTTCTACAAACATCCCTTTTAGCAGGATTACCCCGAGACCGTCTGTTTCATAGCCTCATGGACTTCTTCAGATGTTAATTGGAAAACCAACTAATTTATTTTACTAAGTATTATAACTTTTGTTCTTAAAGGAGTCACAAGTCCCAGAAGTAATCCCTGTGGGTGTTCATTGCTGTTTTTCACTCATACAAGGGGTGGGGGCTGCAGAATGGACACAGACCAAAACTCAGTGCGTATTTTCTCACCAATCATCCACATAAGCCTTTAGCATGATGCTATTCAAGAAAGGTCATGTCCACCCAGGTCAGCCTGTACTAAGCCCACTGACTGCATGGTGAGCTTTACTGTGGTGAGCTGGTTCCCCTGGCTGGTAAGTTCCAAAGCTTGATGTTAAAACATACATGCAGATCGAGCCTTTATTAACCAGGTAAGTGAAGTTTCAGCACTTCCAGTAATTTTTCACATCATTTATCTAATGCAAAGAGGATCCTGTTCCCAGAATCCTCTAACAAATTCAGACTTACCATGTCATACCAAACACATATTTACCACATTAATTCATATCAATCACAACAATTCATAATAATTTGGCACCATCCCAACAATGCTTAATCTCTGAACTTTAGTATAAGAACAATTAATATTCAGGGTATTGTAGTCCAGCACGTGGTACTGATATAGAAGAATCTTGAAGTGTGAGATAATTAGGGATTGGACAAGAAATTTCACTGTGGCTATGTACACTACAAGTTTTTTGCACAAACCGGCCATTTTTACACAAAAACCAGTGAAGCATCCACACCTCAAGTGCGTTTTTGCGCAAAAAAAGAAATACAGTAAATTAACAAGACAGAGGACTTTTTCCAATAGAGTTATTCCTCTCCCCACGAGGAATAACTCCATTTTGTGCTACAGCTCTTGTGCAAAAAGGCATTTGTGGACGCTCTGCAGGGGTTTCTTGTGCAAAAAAAGCCTATCAGAAAAAGCACAGGTGTTCTGATGGCCATTCTGTTAATGGCAAGCAGAGCTTTTTTGTGCAAGTGTCCATGCACTGAGGACGCACTCTTGTGCAAAAGCACATCACTTTTGTGATGTGCTTTTGAGGGTGGATGCGCTTTTACTCAAGAAGTTTTTGCCGAAGATCTCTTCCACATAAAGCTTCTTGTGCAAAAACCCTGCAGTGTAGACAAAGACTGTGTGAATAGAGAGAAAACATCAGGCTGTGAAGCTGTTTTGCAGGAAAAGTGGAAAGATTTAGAAATGGCTTGGATGCATTATTGAAAGAGGGCTGAGTCAAAGATGAAGCCAATATCCTGGCCTTGAATGACAATGAGACAAGTGACATCTGAGAATCCCTGAAGGTTGCTAGCCTGTAAATTCCTATAGTAGATTGCTATACGACTAGTTCACATAAAACATCTATTAATACATCACACTTTTATTCATCCAAAAGGTGGCAGCACTCCTCATGTTTATCAGACATATGTAATTCCTACAGGTTTTTTCCACTGTATATGTTTTTAATATAGTTGGTGTTATAAGAATAGCAGCCTAGCAGGGAAGAGAATTTACTGTAGAAAGGTCAGTGGTGCATTAGTCTGACAAACAAGGGGCCATTAATGTGTTTATGGAAAACATTTTCTGGATTTTTGGCATTTGAAATTTATGACATCTCTCCACGAATCAAGATTTTTGGTATGGGATGTTTGGCAGGCATTAACAACTTTCATTCTGTCATCAGTGCTGTGAGATGCTTGGGAGTAATGCAGTGTTACATTGTTAGATATTATCTGCTTGGATGCCCATTTGAAATAGACACATCGAACCTTTGTGTTTCAGCTTAAGAGTAATAGGGCTGCATAATTCTTTAGTGAATATCCAGATATGAATTGTGCTCTGTCAATGTCTGTTACCACCTCCAAACTTCATTTAGCTTTTTTCTCTGCATTTTAAAATAACAAAATACTTAGTGACAGCAAAATTACATCTCCCTTTCAAAAGGCAGACATTTTTATTTTTGGGAAGTTAAAAAACCCCAAAAAACCTCAACTAGAAACTTCTGCTTTGCTATCTTAAAAGCCAGCTTAACCTAGTCTACACATGTGTATCTATTCCCTGCTATACCTAGTGCTTCCTTTCACTCCCTCTCCCTGTGATAATTAAGGGTACGTCTAGACTACAGGCTTTTGTCACAGAAGTTTTGTTGACAGATACTGTTGACACAGCTTCTGTCGACAAAGAGGGTATGTCTAAACTACATGGCTCCGTTGATGGAGCCATGTAGATTTGTTTGTTTGGCAAAGGGAAATGAAGCCGCGATTTAAATAATCGCGGTTTCATTTAAATTTACATGGCTGCCGCGCTGAGCCGACAAACAGCAGCTCACCAAAGGGTCTTGTGTAAATTACATGGCCATGGGATAAGAGGGAAAGTCCTTTCTTCGATTGAGAACTGGTTAAAATACAGGAATCAAAGGATAGGAATAAATGGTAAATTTTCAGATTGGAGAGGGATAACTAGTAGTACCCCAAGGGTCAGTCCTGGGACCAATCCTTTTCAACTTATTCATAAATGATCTGGAGAAAAGGGTAAACAGTGAGGTAGTAAAGTCTGCAGATGATACAAAACTGTTTAGGATAGTCAAGACAGAAGCAGACTGTGAGGAACTCCAAGAAGATCTCACCAAACTGAGTGATTGGGCAACAAAATGGCAAATGAAATTTAATGTGGATAAGTGTAAAGTAATGCACATCAGGAAAAATAACCCCAACTATACGTACAGTATGATGGGGGCTAATTTGGCTACGACAAATCAGGAAAGATCTTGGAGTTATCGTGGACAGTTCTCTGAAACCTTCCATGCAGTGTGCAGCAGCGGTCAAAAAGGCAAATAGGATGCTAGGAATTATTAGGAAAGGGATAGAAAATAAGACCCAGAATATCTTACTGACCTTGTATAAAACTATGGTACGCCCACATCTTGAACACTGTACATATGTGGTCTCCTCACCTCAAAAAAGATATTTTGGCCTTGGAAAGGGTTCAGAAAAGGGCAACTAAAATGATTAGGGGTTTGGAATGGGTCCCATATGAGGAGAGGTTAAAGCGACTGGGACTTTTCAGTTTAGAAAAGAGGAGACTGAGGGGGGATATGATAGAGGTATATAAAATCATGAGTGGTGTGGAGAGGGCCGATAAAGAAAAGTTATTTATTAGTTCCCTAAATAGAAGAACTAGAGGACACCAAATGAAATTAATGGGGAGCAGGTTTAAAACTAATAAAAGAAAGTTCTTCTTCACACAGCGTTGAGTCAACCTGTGGAACTCCTTGCCAGTGGAGGCTGTGAAGGCTAGGACTATAATAGAGTTTAAAGAGAAGCTAGATAATTTCGTGGAGATTAGGTCCATAAAAGGCTATTAGCCGGGGGATAAAATGGTGTCCTTGGCCCCTGTTTGTCAGAGGCTGGAGAGGGATGGCAGGAGACAAATTGCTTGATCATTGTCTTTGGTCCACCCTCTCTGGGGCACCTGGTGCTGGCCACTGTCGGCAGACAGGATACTGGGCTAGATGGACCTTTGGTCTGACCCAGTACGGCTGTTCTTATGTTCTTATGTACTCGTGTGGGTTAAGTGGGGATGTATTTACTATGGTAGTCATTAAGAAACTGACACTTACCAAGAAATACTGGGGACTTCCAATAGTTATGTGTTCTAAGGAGGTGGTATCTAGGCTATTGGCAAATGTTTTGCTTTTTTTATGGTGACCACTTTAACTGTGGGGTAGGAAATCCATGTTTGCAGCTAGCTGTGTGATTAACTCTTGTCCTCTAATCAGCAGTTCTCAAATTGTGGGTTAAGACCCCAAAGTGGGTCATGAGCCCCTTTTAATAGGGCTACCAAGGCCAGTATTACACAGGCGGGGGCCAGAGCCCAAGCTCCGTTGTCCTGGGTTGATAATCAATCCTCACCTTCCAGGGTCAAAGCCTGAGACCCACAACGTACTCATACCTTCATTTCCTTACTGTACACTCACTTCATGCTTTCAAACCCTCTGGGCTTGTCTACACTTTACATGCTGCCGTGATGCAGCTACTGTAGTGCTTTACTGTAGACTCTACCATAAGTGTAGCTAATCCACCTCCTCAAGTGGCAGAAGAATTTTTAGTGCTGTCTATTTGGAGTTTGTGCACCTCTAAGTGACACAGTTAAAATGACCTAATTTTCTAGTGTGGACCAGCCTGAGTTTCTCTCCTTATATTGTGTACTGATATTTTAATTCCTTCCTGCACCTAATAACAGCCTATCCTGTTTCCAATTACTACCTCTGTTTTTTACTACCAGTTATTACCTCTGTTTTATTGGCCAAGCAAAGCCAGTTCTGAGTGCTGTTTGGTTGTAATGTGACAACTTTTGAATGCTGCACCCAATCACTGCTAAAATTGAGGCAATGTTCAAGGCACCACACATTAACACCTACCACCATAACAGTATCCCCATCCAAGCCTTGCCCATCACTCCACCAACATTTAACATGTCGATTTCCTGAATGATAATCTCCCAGATAAAAAAGTGAAGAAATAAAGGAAGGAGAAGGGAACACACAGAACCCTGGAATCTGGGAACTGGGATAGAGGGGGAGCAGGGAAGAAATAGCACCCTTGGCAGGGATAGGGAAGGAAGTGGGGACATGGATGGACCTTGGAAGGGGGACAATGGGGACCCCAGTCTGAGTAAAGGCTGGAATGGGGGATACAGCTCCTGGCCTGGGGGTAAGATGATATAAAAGGGAGACATATAGTGGCTTGTGTAAAGCGGGAGGAGAGGATGGAGGAAGATACATGAAGCTCCTGGTATATGGCAGAGAAGGCAATTGAGAGGCTGGGGAGAGCCTTAGGAATGGAAGAGTTCTGCAGGATCCCGGAAGTAAAGCGGGATGAGAGTTTGGCTCTCAGAGAGCTAGTGGGGTGAAAAGGGAGAACCCATGTGCAAAGAGCTTATCTGTGCTACCCCCTAGTTTTATCATGGTAACAATTCATTAACTCCTCATGATTGTCTCTTGGTTTATGCCTTATTTTAATCGTCACTTCTGTGTTCACGCTGGTATTCCCATCCTGAAGATTTCAAGGCCAGAAAGGGCCATTATGATTATCCTAATAATCCTAGTCCTGAATAGCACAGGCAAAGAATTTCACCAAGTGATTTCTTCTTCAGATCCATTGTTTTTGGTTGAGACAGACATCTAACCTGGCTTTAAAGACTAATACAGACAGTCCCCGGGTTTTATCAATCCGACTTACGTCGGATCCCTAGTTACAAACGGGGGAGGAGGGGAGCGCAGCTAGTGCGGAGTGCCTCCCCCACTGTTGCCGCCTCCGGCGGCGCGGGGGGCTCTTCCCCCCCCCCCCCCAGCAGACTAGGGAGACACGGAGCTAGCGCCCCCTCCCAGCAGACCAGGGAGACGTGGAGCGGCTTTTCTCACCGCGGAGGATGCAGGTCTGCTGGGGGGGAACAAGACACCAGCCAAAAGGGGGCACTCCAGAGTGGAAAAATTAATTTCCTAGGGAACAGCAGGAGCAGCAGGCAGTGAGACCCATTGTGTTACAGTCCCCACCTTGGGAGCAACAGCTCTTTCCCTCTTCAGCACTAGAGCTGCAAGTATCTTGTTAGCGTCACGTGAAATTAACAAGGCCCTTCCAGCCTGGCAGAGGTGAAGCTGAAAAATTACCCAGTGGTGTGGGTGGGCAAGAATGGGGAGGAGCAGGACAGAAAGGAAGAGGGGATAAGCCCCAACCCCACACCCTGGCTGGAGCGGAGCAGGGTAAGCCCCGAGGGGATGGGTCTGGTTGCAAAGTGGGTGAGTGGACAATGAGGACCCACCTGTGGCTAAACTCCTGTTCAACACAGAATTTTTCTTTAAAATTAATCCTGTGGATAAATTCACACACACACTTCACAGGAAGGGATTTCCATTTTCTGCTCAGCAGAATACAACAGCTTTGATTGTATCAATATTTCACTGTGCTCTCCAATGACTATTGATTACACTTAATACCCATTTCACTGAACCATCTGTAGCAAATTCTATTTGGAACAGTAATATGCATTGAATAAACTTTTTTTAGTTATAAAAAAACAAAGATTCTGACTATTAAATGAATAACTGGGATCTTTCAGGTACCCCAAAAGGAAGATTTGGATATAGCATGAAACACTGAAACTTATGATCAATTTTTAATTAAAATATCAACCAAAAAAACCTTCATATCAAAACAGAATGTGTTTTTCTTAGAATAAGGAAGTTGTATGAGAATCAGTGTCTCTTCCACCTAACTCCAGCTCTCCTCCCCCTCCCCCCCAAAATATGTACCAGTTCCAACTTACATACAAATTCAACTTAAGAACAAACCTACAGTCCCTATCTTGTACGTAACCCGGGGACTGCCTGTATTTCCATTGTTCTCATTTTCCAGCTCTGTTGTATTCTTTTTTATCTCTCTTTTGCCCCTCCTGTCACTTTCTATTACCTTCTATTCTTTGGAGTTCCTTTAATCTTTAATTACTTTGCTGTCCTTTTATAAGGTCTGGAAATTTCTTTTTTTAGTGTGGAAAAAGGATTGTGTGTTAATTAAGCTCAGTGTATATGTTTAGAGAGAAAACATCCATTATTCTCTACATTGGAACATTGAGAATACTGCATTTAAGATACAATGTATGTCAAGCACACAGGAAGCTGTTATAAACCATAATCACACTAAAATTATTTTCCATGCCAGACAGGATGCATCCATTAGAAGCTGAAAAATGAGGGCTGGTGGCCTAGTATGCTGAGCCTGCATTGCAAAGGACTTGTCTTTTGATTCTGGTGCAGTTTCCTGCTTCTCTAATAGTATCTATTGTCCCTACCCACTGAAAATTTAAAATAAATAAAAGTGAAAGTATTAGAGTCTGTAATCTGCTTAAGTTATTTATATGGTATTTAGAACTATATATGCTGCTTCTAAGTATTTTAAAGGTCTGTAAGTAATAGACCACATAAGAGGAAGAATGAGGTTTCATGCTGTATGGATAGTAAATGGACCAAAGATGGTTACCCCCCCAAAAAATAAAAAAAAAAATCTGTAAATCAGTGGTCTTCAAGCTCTTCAAACACAGGATCACTTTTTAAAATTTAAATCAATCCAGGATCTCTCTCAAACCCAAATTCCCTTTCCTTGCCTTCTTTCCTGTCCTTTCTCTGGGACCCCACCCTGCTCACTCTGTGGCAATGAGCTATAGGGTTGGGGGGAGAAGGACACCCTGACATCAGTACTCTCCTCCTTTGCCTTCCCTACGCTGCACAGCAAACAGGAAGCTCCGGGGAAGGGGGAGGGGAAGACAGCTCCAAAGCTGAAGGCAGGAGCATCATGGGGGAGAAGAGGAGGCGGTACAGCTGAAATGCTGACACTTGATAGCCTTCTAGTCAAACCAGTCAGGATCACCCATCAGAGGCTCTAGAATCTACTGGTAGATCCTGATCTACTGGTTGGTGACCACTGCTATAAATGATTATTGGTGACATGTCTAGTAAACTATTTTTAGATCTTAAAAAGTTGATGCTAGTTCATGTTCTCCTTACCAAGGTTAGCAGCTGATTATTTTATGCAGAATGGTTCTGTTGAAGTTTATATCTTCTCTCTTGAGCAATACCAGGAAAATGTCTGATTTGTCACCCTTAAAACAGCAAGCCATCGTGGTAGAACACTACTCACCACACCAGTTTCTTTGTAGCACTAGTGCTGGGGTGAGCAAACTTTTGGCCTGAAGGCCACATCAGAGTCTGAAAATTGTATGGAGGGCAATGAATGCTCACAAAATTAGGGCTGGAGACTGGGGGGGGGGGAGGTCTTAGATGGTGGTATGGGCTCTGGGGTCAGGCCAGAGATGAGTTCAGGATTCAGGAAGTGGCTCTAGGCTGGGGCAGGGGGTTAGAGTGTGTGTAAGGTCTCTGGCTAGAGATGCAGACTCTGGTGGTGGGGCTGGGGATGAGGAGTTTGGGGTATAGAGGGTGTTCCAGGCTGGGACTAAGAGGTTGAGAAAGAGGGAGGGGGATCAGGGCTGGTGCAGGAGGTTGGCGTGCAGGGGGAGAGACTCAGGGATGTACATTGTGGGCTGCAATTATTTCTTCAGGTAGCTCCCAGAAGCAGTGGCCTTTTGGTCAGCTCTTATGTGGAGGCACAGTGAGCTATCTCTGTGAGCTGCTCCTTCTTGGTCCATAGGTGCTACCTCTGCAGAACCACAGCCAGTGGGAGCTGCAGGGGCAGTGCTCGGGGATGGACAATGCACCAGATCCTCACCCTTTCCTCTGGATGCTCCACACTTTGGAGGCACAGGTGGGGACATGCAGCTGCTTTCAGGAGCCACATGTGTGAGGCAGGGTAAGCTCCAGACTCCGCTCCCCAGAAGGAGTTTGAGGGCTAGCTAGATGGGCCAGATGGGGGATAGAGGTCATAGTCTGCCCATCCGGCACTAGTGTCTTGCAGTATGGCCCTCCAAAAAACCAAATGGAATGCAAACTAAGATACTGAGCTGTGTTGTGTTCCTGGGGTTAGGAAAGAGAAATGTAATACTTAAGGAAAGTTATAGTCTCCCTTAAATTGTTCCTGAGGACTATGAAATTATTTATTTATGGCAGTGACTACAATGTGCTGAACATTTTTGAGACATTCAGGTAGGAACACTCCCTGGTGAGGAGCACACAGACTCTGGCCAGACAGGACAAGTAAACAGAGATTAGAGATATTTGTTGAATTTCAGCTAGATCCAAAAGAAAGTTTGTTTACCTGGTATTTGAAATGTTAAAGTCTGTTTGAGTCTAATCTGCTCCAGAATAGCTTTTGCCTTAAATTAGAATTTGCTGATAATTTAAGTTACACAACAAAGATAGTGATGAATCTATTCTCTATTTCAGAGCCAGAATGTACATTATAGTGGGAGTAATCTATAAATATTAGAAATGTGAGTCTGTCTGTCTGAGAGTCCATTTGTTCAAATATTTCTCCTAAATGGTAAGAGCTAGAACCACCAAATGTGGTATGCAGCTGCTTCTTATCATAACTTAAAGCAAGGCCTGGGTTTGGTTGTAACAGGACAATGAGATGTGTCTGGAATCCAATTGTTTTTCATAAAATGGAAAGGGAAGGGGCTGCTAGCGGGCATGATTATATTGTATAATGACCATATGGAATGCAGCAAGGGGTCAGAGATGGGGACATCTATAACTTCATTGAGCCAGCAGGGAGCAGAAGTGGAGAAAAGAGGCATAGAAAAGGACAGCTGTCTACTATAGAGTTGAAATAATTTGTCTGTTTCGGTGTCTCTATCCCTCAATTGGGGAACATGCATCCCTCCCTTGGCTGTGTCTGCTGCAGTAGCCATGGAGAGGTGCTTCTCATTGGCCCCAAGTTGCTGCCATGACAGAGGTCTGGGGTAGTCCTTTCTCGCTAGGGCAGCCTGTATATTGAACCCCTCAGCTCCATTCCCACCCCAGAGCAATGGTTTTAATAAAGAAAAACAAAAATTATTTCAGTTAAATATCTGAGCAACACCTGGTAAATCCTCTAGTTTGAATGTATTTAAAATCTAGGAAAACTTTACCATGACACACATTAAAATGGAGTTAAGATTAACACTGCAGGGCTGTTCAAAAAGATTACAAAGCCAGGAATTTCAAGCTTACTGTTATACTTAAATAAATAAATAATAATTCTGACCTAGATAGAACAGGTGATTATACAAAGTGGGACCTGGGAGAGAAAATGCTGATCTCAAGGGGCTGTACTCTTTTGTTGCATGCCTACTGCTTGCTGTGTTTTTGTTGGGTTCTTTTTTTATTAAAAAATACAGTTCTTTGTTCCTTCTGCCATTCCCTTCCTCAGCATACTGCTGAGATGCTGTGATTCTTTTCAGAGGGTAGCTCTTAATATTTGATGTATAAACATTTAAAAGCATATGGCTAGCCTTTTGTCATTGATTTTGCATGGGCTGAAGATACAGCCCCCCAATTTTATCTATACTGTCTTCCTGCAGAACTAATGCTGCCCCTGTTTCAGAATATCTCCTCCTGCACAGCAGCTCTCTCCCAGCTGCCCCCTGGATTGCAGAGCCAAAAGCCTGCCTAGCTTATCCCTTTCATTTGAAATGGGGGAAAGTTGGGGATTGTTGATTTGTTCCTTCTGGCCCCATCTATTCTGGGCTTCTGGAGTAGTGCAGTCCCTATTCTACCACCTCTGAGCCATTGGAAGTCTGGGTGGCAGCAGGTTATTTTTAAAGATGTGCACTCAGGAGCCAGAGGGATTATCTTAAAGGCAGGATGAATCTGTTTCCTAAATCTTACATTCATTGATCCTAAGGCTGTAAAGAACTATTATGATGATCTGGTTTGATCTCCTACCTAGAACAAGCCACAGAATTTCATCCAGTAAAATCCTCCATCAAGCCCAGAGTTCTAGCTGAGTTGCAGAACTTGCAGCATCACTTTTTTTTTTTTAAAATCCACTCTAAAATACTTCAAGTGATGGAGAATCCAGACTATTCCTGGATCAGTTATTCTAATGGCCAATTCCTTTCACTGTTAACCTTATTTCTAGTCTGACTTTTTCTGGGTTCAACTTCCCAGTGTTGGATTTGATTTTGCTAGATTGGAGCCATCTTCTATTAGAAATCAGCCATGCAGAATTACAGGCAAAGATCATGTCACCTCTTAACTCTTCTCCAGGATAAGTCAGATCTCAGGTCTGTTCTAAACTCCAGATTTTCAACATCCTACCTGAAATGTGGACTCACCCTTCCAATATTCCCGTTCTCATTAATAACTGGGTGGGAAACAGTTTTCCTCCTCGCAAGAATAATATTTTCAGTTTTCCCCCATCTATTTCAAATGTTCATTAAATGATCTTAGGAAACATTTCTTGTTTGGGTAAAGGAAAATGTTTCTTACACATAATTTTGATATTTTTATTAAGATTTCCACCTTTATTATCTTGTTCATATAAATTAATTAAATTAGTGAAGTGAAAAGCTGTTTCAAAGCAGAAAGTGAAACTTTAGAAAATATCACAATGGGATGTTTTGACAAATTACACTTTTATTCAATTATTTTAAAATTGGGAGATTTTTAAAAACCATCCCATTTCCACGTACAGTTTTGATTTCAACAAATCATTATTTTCTCATGAAACTGCCCAGTCAGCTCCATCCATTAATTCTGAATACAGAACATTCTCTGCTTCTAAACAATATTCACCTTTTACATATCCAAGGTTCACAATAGTCCTCATAGCTACAGCATTGCATTGTATTACTCAGCATTACACAGTTGGCTGTCCACTGTGAACTCAAGTTTTTTCAGCTGAATGTGTGGTCTACATTCTGTTTCTAGATTTGATTTGCCATTTGGCTGAGTTAAAACACGTTCTAATGAGTCCATCTTACCAAGTAATCAGGATAGCCGTCCTCTTGACTTGTCCTTATTATATACCATGCCATCATTTTTTGGCATCTGCATACTTGTAATGATAGTGATTTTTATAGCCGGATCATTAATACGGATATTGAATATCTCTGTGTCAAGAACAGATTGCTGTGGGACCACATTAAAACCACTTAAATGGATGGTGATTCCCCATTTACAATCATTTTCTGAGATCTGTCATTTTTTAATCCATTTCACGTGTGCTACAGTGATTTTTTTTGCATAATGTTAACTATAAAGTCATGCCTTATTAAATTAAGTATTTTACAACAATCCTAAGTAATTATATTGTCAGATACCTTTACCATCCAAATTTTTAATCTAATAAAAAGTGATATTTTATGGTTTGCATCCATTTCAGTCTTTTCATCATTTTGTCTAAGAGAGCAAGGTCAAGCTCTATCCCTTTTTTAATCATTCCCAACATTCTGTTTGCTCTCTTGACTGCTGACTTCCCACCTTGGTTGGAAAGGTTCCATGGGGACCATGGGGTAGGAAGCTCTTTCCATTTTTCTTTTCCCTACCCTTGGCCTATTTACACTCCATCTCCTGGACAGGGTATAGCTAGGACCAATGTTCCCTTGGAATTTTTCCATCCACTTCTCCTTCTTGGTTCCAAGTGTGCCAGGTCCCCGTTGATTGAGGGCACCCTTGGAACCAAGTTAGCAAACTTAACTTTCCCCTGTCTGCCTTCCTTCCCTGCTATACCAAGCTTTATTAAAAATCAGCATAAGTTCTGCCCTAAAAATGTCTGCTCTCTGAAGGTATGTCTGCATCGTGTGGCTATTTTGGGATAGCAGAGGTATCTTAACAAGCTGCCTGTTATTTTGAAATATTTTTGAAATAATGGACGTGCTGTTTTGCATCCCTGTAACCCTCGTTCCACAAGGGTTAAGAGATGTCTAGAAATAGTGTGTTGTTTTGATATTTGGTGCTGCATAGATGTGCCAAATTTCAAAATAAGCTATTTCAAAATAGAATTGAAATAGCATATCTTATTTGCATAGTGCAAATTGCATATCTTATTTCGAGTTTAGGGTGCTGTGTAGACCCCGAAATGATGCTTCCAAATCCAGGAGGAAGTCCAAGATCTTATGAATTGTTCTCACAGGTGTTATCAGATAGCCACAGTTCACTCTGCCATACAAAGTACAGAAATGTGGTTCACGAAAAACTTTCCTAAGGACACAAGAACTTTAAACTTAGTTGACTGTAATTTGGAAAAAATGGATTAAACTCTAACACCTTGAACTTCCTGAAGTGATCTTTGCAAGACTGCCCACAATCCTTTCATGTTCATGGTGCTTGAGCAGTTGGCAGAGATAAGAGAAAAAAGGTAACATAAGGGAGGCAGCATTGTTGAGTTCTTAAAACATGGACCAAAGCCAGGACACCTGTGTTCAAATTCCAGTTCCTTCACTGGTTGGGAGTATGACCTTGTGCAAGTCCCTTAAGCTTTCTGTTTCCCTTCCTGAACAACAAAGGATAATGCTTCTCTCTTATGAAAGATGCAGATCTTCAGAGGGTTTTGTAGCAGAATAGTATATTGAAGACATGCCTTTGTCCTTACAGGAGTGTTCTCAACCTTTCCACATTGGTTATCCCTAATCTGAAATGAAAAAAAAAGTTCATTCAGCCCCCAATTGACTAGAAAAGTATAAATGGTAACTATATGTAATTTGTGTCTGCTTTGAGAAGCTGTCAAAGAATGCTGAGTCTTGAGGGGCAGGGGAGTGGGGATGATACAAAGGATTTTGAGCTGCTCTATTTTATCTCTCATGCACAGCACTGGAAAATATTGCTCTGCCACATTAATTGACCAAAGGGGAAAATGAAGCAAAGTTAATTAAATTGGTTGGAAACGGGGTGGCAGCAGTAGAGCATAACAGTCAGGTGCATAAGTTAACAATTAAGTATATACTAAAGAAATAAGATGATGGCTTAGAGTTTAAAAGTTTGGTAACTTAAGCATGCATACAATGTTGGCACTTAGCTAAAGACAGTAAGATGGCAGTTTTAAGCAGTTAGAGGATAGGAAAAGGTCACCCCAAAAGTTGCAGGGCAGGGTCAGTAAGGCATACTCAGTCCACAACCAGCTAAGGTCAATATCCCATAATAGAAAACGCCCCATAATAATAAAACTTGTTGTGTAACAGCTTTAATTGACAGACTTAGTAGTTGTAACTGATCTGTAAGTATGGACCAATCAGCATAATACTGAAGATGAATGGGGAATAGGCATGCTAATGATGAAAAATAACCCAATCGGAACAGGCTAAGAACTGTATTTAAGGCAGAGAGCAAACACAGAAAAGTCAGTGAAGTTAGGAGCAGGAGGAGAACCAAAAAAACAGATCAGACAAAATGTAAAAGAGAAAAGCAATCAGAAGAAGCAGTGAGGACTCTGACAAAACAGAGGACGAGAAGATGACAGAGTAAGTATGCCAGCAATAGTGTAGGATGTAGACTAGAATAGAGTTCATGAATGTGTATGCTTGGCTAAGAAAGATGAATCTGTCTGTGGTCTGTGTGTATTACTATATAAAAGATTTGGAATTATTCAGGAGAGCTGACAGCCATCCTAGCTCCTGGAAGGGGCGGGGCTTTTGGTAGAAGGAGCAGGGCTGACAGCAGCCAGCTCTCAGTCCTGCTCAGAGCATGCCACTCCCTCACCCCAGCATGCCACGAAGTGCTCCAAGACAGTTGCTTCCTTTGTTCATCCCCTCCCCTCAGGCCTGGGGTTATTAAGGTTGCTGTCAGTGGCCTGCATATGACTGATCACTACTTAATCATTTAAGCTATTCCAACTGCATGATAACATCTTGGATACATTAACTTATATACCTGTAATAAGGGATTGATATTTGTTTTAATTTAGGGTTAAATTAATTGCATTAGGAAAGGTTGGTTATACTAAATAAAGAAAATGACCTTATTTTGGAAAAGTACTGCCTGAGGGGCAATCCTTTAAGCAGAAGGCTGTATACATGTTCTCCTGGGAATTAACAGATCTAGTCTGTTCTGAGGAATTTCCTAATGGAAAGAGGGAGATCTTCGGTAAACCTTGGCAATTCTTCTAGGGTGGGATGCTTTCTGAGTTTGACTCTGTTAGATCTCAGCAAAAGCGATATTCTCATTGGTGTGGCTGCTTGCTGTGTGCTCCATAATATATGTGAAAGTTAGAGTGAAAAGTTTCTGGCAAGGTGGAAGGCTGAGGCAGATCACGTGGCAGCCACTAATGAGCTGGCAGACACCTGGTCAATAAAGAGAGCATGTTGAGATGCACTGCACATTAGAGCACTGAGCTGTGCCTTTTCAGTGTGGGCAGTTTGCATGAACTTGTCGTGCGTATGTTTTTTTTTTTTTCACCTTCTAAGCTGCAAAAGCCTAACAGCTGTGGTGGGGGCAGGTACCACAGATAAGCTGACAGCTGCACTGGAAAAAAACCCAACCTGGGTAGACTTTACAGAAGCTACATTGTAAAAACCAGAAGGTTATCTCTTTTACAGTGAATAAAACACTTTATAGCACAAAGTGCATGTGTTTTGTACAAAGCTGAATTTTTCATTTTAAATTGAGCACCTATCAATAAGGCAGAATGTTGGGCAGCAGAACTCAGATTTCAGGCAGGCATCATAAGCAATGTGTTAGGAGAGGCCTTTAACTTCCAATTGGAAAACTTGGGAAAGGACCCTTTCAAATTACTGCCCCCAGTGTTGTTCATGTATTTGTATTTGCAAGGTGGGGGGACAGCTGAGAGTACATTTGTTCACTGGGTCCTCCACCTGCACAGCATGCTTCCACCTGCAGCCCTCATTTGCCACATCAGTCTGGAAGAGGAGGGGGCTGCGGGTTTGGGGTGGAGGGACACAGATGTGCACAGTCAGCATGGAGGTGGTCTCTCCCACACAGCATGGCTATTCTCTGGGACGATCACTTCAAATGTATCACAAACAGGGCTGAAATAAGGCAGCCTTCTCCAGAGACTGAGAAGGATTGCAGAGTACCTCCATAAGAGCTTAGAAGAGATGTGCAGGAAAGATTCCTGCCCATCTCCAGGCACATTACAAACTCTTCCACGTAGCACCTGCTATGTAGGTGGACTGGCTGCTACTGTATCCCAGTTGTTCAGGGGAGATCCAAGATTAAATCCAATTACATTTAACCACAGTAGCATAATTACAAATGTACATTAACCAGAGGTGCCTTCTCCCCCATCAGGGTCCAGCAATAATACATCCTGGGAGGACAGTTAGGAAAAGATTCTGGCTGTCTGTGAGAATAGATCCTTCTCTTGCCTGCTGAGTGTTCTCCACATCCTCATATACCAGTGGTCTCCAACCTTTTTTCACCCAAGATCACTTTTTAAATGACAGACCAAGCCAAGATCTACCACCCTGCCCCTTCCTTGAAGCCCTGCCCCTTCCTTGAAACCCCGCCCTCTCTATTCTACTCCTCTCCGTCACTTGCTATCCCCAATTCTTATATTGCTGCTTATATATATTTTTTTATTCTTCTGTAGGAAGAGGTTTTTCCAACATTTGGCCTGTCTACACTGGACCAAATGTCAGAAAAAAAAACCCTTCTTTTGGAAGCCACCTTATTCCTTGTGGAAAGAGGAATATAGGGGTGACCAAAAGAGCCTGTTTGCTCTTCCACTAAAAAAGCAGAAGAACAAACGCAACCCTGGATGCAGAAAAGTTTTTCTGGGATAACTCCAGAATCCTGAAAAACATGGGCAGGCGCAGAGGGGAAGCTGCCCAATTAGCTGGAGCGCGGTTCAGCCTCCTCTGGGCTGAACGCCACAGCCAGCAGGCCAGGCAGCTTCTCCTCTGCGCCAGCCCACGTGGAGCGTGGTGCACCCTGGCTGAGCACCATGGCCAGTTGGCCGGGCAGCTGCTTCTCTTCCCTGCAGCCCGGCTGCCCTGCGCTCAGCCCAGGGAGGCTGTGCCTAGCTCCAGCTGTGAAAGCCACAGTCAGCTGGCTGGGGTGTTTCAGCTCTCCCGACCTCCCAGCTCCCACCATTCCTCGCAGCTACTCACCTGTGTTGTTGCTCCGTGAGTAGTTGCTCCTCAAATGAGGAAATCTAATGTAGCAGGTATGCAGTTCAGAGAGGCCTCAAGAGCTACTCTTAGAGCCCCTGAGATCTACCAGTAGCTTGCGATCTACTGGTTGGTGACCACGGTCATACACAATACCCTCCTTGTTGTCCGGGGCAGCCTGAAGAGTTGATTGGGAGTTATACATGGACAGTTTTCGGATATGGGTCAAGACCCTGCCCCCAGAATACCATGCAGCTGCTCATAGAAGCAGCATGTCTGAGACACTGACCATTTGCTTCTTTTGTCGTCTTGCCTGAGTTCCTTAAATTTCACGCATTACTGCTGGGTGTTCCTGCTGTGTCCTGGTTCCATCATGCCTTTGTGATTTTTGGCATAGATATCAGCATTTCTTCTGCTGGTTTGGCGTTCTGCCTCCACAGATTCTTCTCTCCACACAGTAATCAGATCCAGGATCTATGCTGGTGCTCCTTTGCAATCCTGGGCATTCAGGGTCAGGTGTGCTGGTGAGCTTGCCACTCTGACCAAACAGGAAATGAAATTCAAATGTTGTTGGGGCTTTCCTGTGTTCCTGGGAGTGCAGCAGAGTTGAAAGTGCTGGCCAGAGCGGTCACATTGGGGCACTGCAGAACACTTTCCAGAGTCCAAGAATGTCAAATTGAACAGTGATGCATCTGTACTACCCCAAATTTGACCCCGGAAGGTTGACTTTAGCACTACTCCTTTTGTCAAAATGGAGTACAGCAATCAATTCTAAAAGCCCTTAAAGTCATCAGAAGGGGATTGGCAGTGTAGACGTTAAATTCATTATCAAATCAACCTAACACCAGGCCTATAATATGCAGCTGCAGAGCTAGAATTGTTTTCACTGTTAGTTGGCATTGGCAGCTTTCCTCATCTTGTATAGCTTGGAAGATCAGGATTATTTTCAATTGGCTCTGGACCCTGTTTAAGTGCCCTCTATATGCTGTAACTTGAAAAAATTTCCTTCTTTCTGCTTCTCAGTGCACCATTGATTAAGGCCAGATCTACACTACAGGGGAAAGTATGCAACTCCAGCTATGTAAATAACATAGCTGGAGTTGATGTACCTTAAGCCAAGCTTGGCACTATCTCCACAGTGGGAGGTTGATGGGAGAAATGCTCCTGTTGACTTCCTTTACAACAACCATGAGTGCCAGTGCCAACAGGGGTGCCCTCAGTTTTTGATTTAGTGGGTCATTACTAGACCCGCTAAATTGAACCCTGGAAGATCAATTGTCAGAGTGTCAATCCTCCGGTAAATGGAGACGTGGTCCAGATTCATGAATTATAAAATAACAGCTCATTCATTTAAAGTTTCTAATGATTAAATTATCTAATTTGTAATTGGACACTATGTAAAATTGAGCAGAGAAGTGAGTACATTGTAGTATTAGCAATCCTTAGTATTTGTGAGAATCACAGGTTTCATTTTAAAAAAAAATAAGTTTCTAGCCTTCATAGTTTCAGAGAAAAGCTTGAAAATGTGTCCTGAGTAAATCTAAAAGGCCCAGAAACCGAACAACAAACAAAATGAACTCCCATTTAAAAAAAAAACTCTCATAATTCTGATGTCCTTCATGATTTTTCATTAACTGTGGTTGGCTATTCAGAAACTGACCATTTTACTGAGTACTGGATGTAGAAAATAAATCATGCCTGAATCAGCTCCACTCTTCAGCCTTCTGAGATATTTCAGCTAACTTGAGTTTTATGTGGGTGTTTTTAATGAAAATGTTACTAAAAGGCAAGATTCGTTCTTCTCTGTGGGAACATTCTGATAATTTTCAGAACAACGAATGTCCTCAGAACAAGTTTTCACTTTCCCCGCATTCTTGTACACCATGATGGTTCAATGCCTCCTTACACCTAATAAATCTCCACATTAAGGATGTTAGATAGCGATTAACTGAATTGCCATGTAATAGCACAAAATATTTTCGATTACATGACTATTTGATAGTCCCTTGTGGCAGGGCCAGCAGACAGTGCACTCCCGACCACACTCCCAAGGAGCCCCTGGCTATCCTCCACTGCTGCCTCTGTATCAGAGTCAGCAGTGTGGGATGGAAGCAATCTCTGTCCGCCGGGGGCCTGAACTCCCCATGGACAGAGGCTGAGCTGGGATCCTGCAAATCTGGTGCACACGGGGAGCCGGCTTAAAAAAGAGCTCCTCATGGCATTGGCTTCCACTCCCTCCCACCCCTGTGCTGTCTTGGATACAGAGGCAGCAAGGTGGGGGAAATGTGTGTAGTCAATAAAATTAACTGGTAAGCCTAGGCTTATTGGTTAACTATGTACTTTACTACATGTTGACATTCCTACTCCATATTATGGATACTAAGTGCTTTGATATAAAAGATAATGTGGAGCTATAGGAATAGTATTAGTTGCTGGCATTTTGATAATAGTTGCTGATTGTAAATACTTTGTAGCTATTATCACAGCAAGTATCGTCATTAGATGAAAACACACTATTCTAGCAAAGTAATCTCTGAAAGAAGGAATTAATAAACATGAATATAAACTAGAGCTCATTTATGTTTTTAATGAGTCACAAATAGTTTAAATATTAATTCTAGACATATGGAATTCTTATGTAGTCTTTAAGGGTATGCCTACACTACCCCGCTAGTTCGAACTAGGAGGGTAGTGTAGACATACCCTCAGTGATCATCAGCTGTATGAGGGGAAAAAGATCTGAATGGCTATATTAGCCATACATTGAATCAAAACATTAAAATGGGCTCCACCAAGTAAAGATTTTCAAAAAATATTCAAATTAGCCCAATTACCTTGTATTTAGGTTTTATTATGGGTTATCATGGGAATATTTGATTGACAGGCTCTTGCGCAAAAGGTTTTTTCCCTGACAAATGGCCCATTCTACACAGGGCTTTTTATCACAAAAACCTCTTCCACAAAAAGGATTGGAAGAAAATATGCAAATGAGCACTCCATTTGCATTTCCTCTTCTGCAAAATACCCGCAGTGTAGACATAGCCACACTGTCAAGCACCTAGAGATTTAAAAACATGAGCCACTTATATCAGCTTACTTAAATTTCAGTGTTGTTATTAGGTTTGTGTATAGGGACATTTTCAAAGGATTGGTGTGTAAAATATAAAAAGGAAGGGGAGAAACAGAGAAGTAGTTAAATACAAGTAGTGAGGTTTTCATAATCAAACCTTTGGAACAAAGAGTATGATTTCTGTGTGAAATAAGGTTAGCAGTCTGTTTCCAATGCAAAGTTGGATGTTCTTTTTCTGCCATGGCAGGGAAGAGGAACAGCTCTGTAAGAATTTTTGTATCCTCACTGGATTTTTCTAGATTAAAGGTTGTTCTACATTGAAAACTTAGATGAGCATAGCTACATCTTTCTGGGAGGGGAGAGAGCCGGAGCTGGCACAGCCTCAGTCTTCCCTGGTGGCCAGGAGCATTGGGAGAGAGCTGGGATGTAGGAGACCCAGCTACAAATCTGTCCTTGGCCTGATTTGGAGCACAGATTTGAACCCCTCCTTTCCTGACCACTGGGCTATGAAATACTTTGAGGTGTGCCTCAGTCTCTCCCATTGAAGCTGTTGCACTTTGTATGAATAATGAAATAGTTACTGGAATGGAAACATGAGCTTGGGATTCCCACAGCCTGTTCTAGCCATTGGGGCTAAAGGTTATAAAGGGTCTGGAGGCACCACCACCCTGTTTTGGTGAGAAAGGGCTTAGGCACCTAATCCTAACTCTGAAAGGGAGGATTCATGGCTATGAAAACCATTTGGAGATAGGTGCCTGCCTTCAACCTGGACTTGGGTGTCCAAGTTCTTTTGAGGGGTCAGGGGGCCACACCACTCTCCTTGGTATCTGCAACTGTCTAGCTTAGCTAGTTCCACATTCAGCAGTGAACCAAATCAAAGCCAAATTCTTCTCAGCAACTTGCACTGCCTGCAATTCTGTTATCATTAATGGATCCGAGCAGGTGTAGCCAGAAGTGACCCCCCCCCCCCCCCATTTTAACATCCATCTTTGTCTGCTTGAAACCATGCAGGGCACATAAGAGCAGGAAAACAGCATATTCTTTGAAAACCTTGGAGCAGGAGGTTTAGATATGCTGGCTCAGTGACCGTGACCAACTGTAAGCAGAGATAGGAGGGTGGTCAAACTAATTGTTGACCAAGAGGCTGTACATCGTGCCCTTGACTTAACCCATATTGATACGAACACATACCCGTCCACGGGAGAAGGAATCTCCCGCCCAACAAGAACATCCGGCAGTCCTAATTTAGTTATCTTCCTCTCTTACAAGTGTAAATTAACTTGTAACCTGCTTGTAAGAACTGGCACCACAAAATGGACCAGTAAAATTTGGCCTCTTAAGATGAGAAAGAGAATACGGGCCCCCAGGGGTATAAAGATGAGTCCAGCAGCACACTTGCTTTGTGTGTCAATCTACCATCTATCTGCTGGTCGGGTTTGGTGTTTGACCTCCCGAGATTCCAGAGGGGACGCCCACCTCGTATTCGTCTTTCCGAGGAATTGAGAGACCAGCCCTGGCCTGACACGCTGGAGTCGAGAGGCACAGAAGGGGGTAAAAATTGTACCTGGATGTGGTCCTTTGTTTAAGTATATATACATAGTGTTAGAGCTCTTTAAAGATTAAGCTGTCATTTGGTACCATTATTTCTATTTTCTATCTTTACCTTTTTCCTGTAACCATTTTAAGATCTATATTTTGCTAATAATTAAGAAATAGAGCAATAGCCATTGTAACCATATGATTTATAAGTTCCTTTAATAAATCTGTAACTGTTTAAGTTTTAAACCTGACTCCTTCAGTTGCTGTAATAGAACCAAGCACAATTTAAAAGAACTTCAGCCGGTCATAAAGGGACAGACATAGGGAGAGCTTGGGCATTTGGATCTGTGTGACTCCCAGGTGACAAGATCCGTTGGGGCACCTTTCCAGCCTTTCCCAGGCTGCCCGCTGCGAAGGAACTTTGTGTTCTAGCAGTTAAAATCTAAGGTGTAATAAGCTCTTCCTACACACTGGGGCGTCTGTTAGCCTGTTTGGCTACCCTCTGCGACGGGACCTCGGTCCTAGCAGTAAAGTCACGGACGTTAAACACTCGGGGCTCCTTTCAGCCTTCTGGGCTGCCCGCTGCGACGAGACTTCGTGTCTTAGCAGTTGAAGACTTAGGAGACATACCCACACACACTGCCCTGACCGTCGGCTGACAGCAGGGAATAAGTGAGTACAAATATATCCCTTAGCCTATTTCAACCTCCCAGTTTCTCCATTCTGCTTCTCTTCCCTCAGCCATGGAGTTGTAACACTGGATATCTTTTTTTAAAGAGTTACACTGTTTGCAAATCTTAAGTCTCCTTTCTGATTCCCTTAATTGATGCAAAGTGCCTTACAATATTATGGGCCTTTTATGGGGATAATATATTTTATGTCAAAACAGTAATATGAATACTTGGTAAGAGATTAGTTTCTTTATATAATCAAAATACAAAGAGCAATCCCTTGAAAAATCCCACTACAATTAAAATGACTAGGCTCTTTGAAATGTTTTAAAGGATCAAAAATTATCCTTAATGTAGCCAAAAGCTACAGGAGATTCAAACTCCTTCCATAAACAATTTGTGCATTTAAATGTTTTAAAAATGATTATATTGGTGCTGTCTCTTTTGATGACTTACCATTTAGTCAAACATCTTATTTTTTTCTTCATAGAAAGCCCATATTTAAGCAGCAGTGCAAGCCTGTTTTATCTCATAAATAGGGTCAGAATAGCACCTGAGTAAAATAATGGAATATGGCCAGCTCCTTGACCATATCTGGTATAGCCTCATCATTTCTGGTTCAAATCACTCACATAAACATATACAGGTATTTTGCAGGTGCATGTGTGTGGAGAGAGACCTTTATATCGCCCTACCAACACTGTTCTCAAAATCCAGCAGGAACCTCTAATGCAAATCTAGGACCTCAACATGAGGAAGAGATGACCAGCCAGATCTTGGAGGAAAGTGTAGTCAGGAGTAGCCATGGAATTATGGCTCCAATGGAGGCCAAGGGGAGTGGGAAGCCTGAGATAGTTATATGGAGCCTCCACATGGAGGACTGTGGCATCCTGCATATACTTTGGGATCCACAAATTTGTGCTATATGGGAGCCTGGTAGGTTCCTGAGTGAGGGGTCAAGCTCAGCCCCTAATGAGTTATGAAGGGAATCTCTGGGAAGGGATGCAGGCTTGGGAGTTGCAATGCATGGAAGAAGCCAAGGTCAGTCACACAACCTCTGAGCAGGTCCACAATTCTCCATTTTGGAGCTGTCTTTTCCCTTGTGATGTATGGATTGGGCTGACTTTCCCCTAGATACTGCATATAGAAAGCAAAGCAAAACTTTATGGAATAAAAAATTATCTCTGCATCTACCAAATTCAGTGCATATGTACCTATTTAGGGTATGTCTACACTACAGAGGAAGATCGAAGCTGCTGCAGTTGATCTTCCAGGGTTCAAATTAGCAGGTTTACTTAAAACAGCTAATTTGAATGGAGTGGGGAGCTCCGATTGATGCCGGTAATCCTGCTTTCATGAGGAGTAAGGGAATTCAAAGGGAGAATGTTCTCCCTTTGACTTCCTTCAGTGTAGACAGCACCAAGAGCTGAATTAAGGTGCTTCAACTTCAGCTATGCAATTAACGTAGCTGAAGTTGCGTGTCTCAATTTGACTTTGTCTCGTAGTGTAGACTTACTCCTAGTGTTCCATCTTTGGCAACTGGAGATATTTATTAATAGTCATGGATGGATCATATGCCACCATAGGCAACCTCATCATACTACACCTCCATAAACCTATCAAGCTCAGTCTTGAAACAATATTTTTTTGCTCCCACTTCCCCTTCTCCCCACCCCCCTGCCCTACCATCCTCATCTGGGTGTGCATCTTCTGTGGCTCAGCCTTCTGACCAAGTAACATAAGGTTCAAACACTTTAGGGTAGGAAGCTTAGAGATAATGGAAGCTTTTTTAGTCCCCTGGAGGAGTAAAGGAAGGAGTAAAGGGACATGGGAGAGGCATCTAGATATCTGGAGGTTTAATTTGTAAAATTATTGCTTGCTTCAATACATAAGGAGAATGTGTACACCCACCCAGCTCTTATAACACAAGGACCCAGATTGGATAGTTGAACCCAAGTGTAATAATAAAAGAGAGAATGGAGACTCTCACCAAAAATCTTGCTTTGCTGTGGACTCTTAGTCCAGCAAGAAAGGGCCAACCCAGAATCATGCACTCCACTGGGTATAAAATTCAAACATTCCACCAATGCAGGCTATCCCAGTTTCAAGGTAACAATACCTGTAGTTCCCTGATGGTGTCATTCAAGGGCAGCTACTTAAAGGTTTCTGGTCCCCAGTTGTCTCCTCTCCTGGGAAGAGACCTGTGTCTCACCCTATCATGATTGGTAGTTTTAAGGCTGTAGGCCACTGTACAAGTGCAGACCTTGGTTAGCCCACTTGTGTCTTTATTTACTTCTCCCCACCCACCCCCCAAGCGGGTACAAGAGTCTGACCCATACCAAGACTCCTTGTCTTAGTCTTTTTTATTGTGCTCTGCTCCGGGGGCCAGCCTGACCCAAATGTGCCCAAGGTTTCTTGCACCACCTCTGACAGCAAGGAGAGGGGGGTCCGGGCCCACCCTCACTCATGGACCCCAGCCCAGGGCCCTAAGGACGTGGACCTATTTGGGTTCGGTCCAGCTGGTGAATGCTCTGTCCCTGCTCCGCCCCCACTTGGCTGAGGCGGGGGGGTTTTAAAATGCGGCGCGGCGGCTTTCCGCCCGGCGTGGCTTGCAGTCGCACCGTGCCTACTCTCCCTGCGTCCCGCCGCGCCCTGTACATGGCAGGTGCCAGGGAATTTAAGGTGTGGGACTGAGGCGCCCCATCACACCCACCTAGCCAGTTGACCTAAAAGACCAGCACCTGTGTTTGCTTTTGCTCTAAGGGCTATGACTAGTGTATTGCCAGCAATTACCAGTTACAACATAACACATGCTAAGCAAGCACACTTATATTCCAAGTAAAATACATTATAGAGAAAACATACAGAAACAATAAACTTCCCTATGTGAATGTTAAAGCTCAACAGAGATTACCACTCAGCCTTATGGGGACTGTAAAAGAGAACAGCCCTTGGAGCACTCCCTTTGCATCTATGCATCAGTGGTATGTTCAGCTCTGGCACCTTGTGCAAACCTATCTGCAGCTGGTTCTGGGTCTTCTGTGGCTCAGCTTTCCAGCCAAGTTATGTAAGTTTCAAATCTCCTTTGAGGTATCAGGAATAAGGCTACGAGTTTATGTTGGAGGTCACAGACGTCACAGATTCTGTGATTTTTCTTGGCCGTCCCTGATCTCTGCAGCAGCTAGTGCAGCTGGCGTGGTGGCCCAGAGAGGTGCAATGAGTAGCCAGCAAGGTGGCGCCAGACAGCAGAGTGCAGTTGGATGGCAAGTGATCAGCAAAGTGAGTAAGATGCTTCTTTCTCTCCCCCCCTCCCCCATTCAGGATGGGAGGTGAACTCTGCAGATGCACCTTTGAACTCTGGGTCTGCTCTGACCAAGGGCAGCAACTGTGAATGGGGTACAGAGAAGGGTTTGAACACATGAAAGGGACATTTAGATTGCTGGAGTTAAGCACCTGAGAGGAAAAGGACACTGCCCAACCCACTTGGGGTAGGACTTTTACTCGTGGTTTTTGTTTATGAACCATGTGGTGTTTTCCCAAATTATTGCCAAGTTACTTCTCTTCCCTTTTAATAAAAACGTTTCTTTTCTACACTCAGACTCTATGCTTGCCAGTGAGGAAGCATTGCCTGTCAGGGGTGGAGTGTCAATTTCTCAGGTTATTGGGTGGGGGCTCCAGACTGTTCTGTGTTGGATGAATGGAGAGGAACCCCTAGATGTTGAACCCGGCCCTGGCTGATTTTGGCTTCAGCTGGCAGAAGGGTTACACTGAAGTCTTCTGCTTCTACTTCAACTAACTCATGGCCTCTTCCCATAGAAGCCTACTCTCTTCGTGGGGAGTGTGTGTGTGTGTATGGGGAAATCCTGCCGCCTCTGCAGTCTCTCCTTGGATCGCCTCCCCTGTCCAGGTCCCACCATGTAGGCACAGAACTTGGCACGAGTAAACTTGCATATAGTTTGATGTGAGCACAAAATTAAACTGTAAACAAGGGTCTGACAGGCAGCTTGATTTGAGTGCAAGGTTGAATGGTAAACAGTGTGAACAGTGTGACAGGCTGTGTGCTGAGACAGTGTTTTTGGACTAGTTAAGTGGGAAAACCCTGAATTGATAAGTTTGAGCTAAGGGGAGGACATAAATAACTGGTACGTATATAAAATCAGAATCGTAGGGCAGGAAGGGGCCTTGGAAGATCATCTAGTGTAGTTCCCTGAACTCATGGCAGGACTAAGTATTAAACTACACTATCGCTGACCGTCTTTGTTTATCCTGCTCTTAAACATCTCCAGTGATAGAGATAGAGATTCCACAACTTCTCTAGGCAATTTATTGTAGTGCTTAACCTCTCTAACAGTTAGGTAGCTTTTCCTAATGTTCAACCTAAATCTCCCTTGATTTAAACTTAAATCCATTGCTTCTTGTCTATCCTCAGAGGTAAAGAACATTTTTTTTCTCCCTTCTCCTTGTAACAAACTTTTATGTACTTGAAAATGGTTATTTCTCCTCTATCTTCTCCTTTTCCAGATTGAAAAAAATGGGCTTGTTTAATCTTTCCTCATAGGTCATATTTTCTAGATCTTTAATTATTTTTGTTGCTTTTCGTTAAACTTTTTTCAATTTGTCCACGTCTTTACTAAAATGTGCTGCCCAGAATTGGACACAATACTCCAGTTGAGGCTGAATCAGTCCATAGTAGAAAGGAAGAATTACTTCTCATGTCTTGCTTATAACATTCCTGCTAATACATCCCAGAATGATGTTCACTTTTTTTGCAACAGTATTTTGACTCATATGCTTGTGACCCACGATCACCTCCAGATCTCTTTCCACAATACTCTTTCCTAGGCGGTCAAGATCCATATGATGTCCAGAGATTGAAGAAGTATAGATGTCAGCAACCAGGGCCATGGATGGGAGAGAGAGGCAAAAGTCCCAGGGCCCGGCCATTTAAAAAGGTGGTGGCTCTTGGCCACCTCCATTATGGCAGAGATAGCAGCCAGAGCCTCAATCTCTGCCTATCCCAAGGGGGATTTCCTCTTCTTTCCACAGCTCACCTTCCACAGTCTACTTATAAGGTGCCTTTTCTGTCCAGAAAGCAATTAATCACTCCGGGTATATCTACACTACCCTCCTAGTTCGAACTAGGAGGGTAATGTAGGCATACTGCACTTGCAAATGAAGCCCGGGATTTGAATTTCCCGGGCTTCATTTGCATAAGCGGGGAGCCGCCATTTTTAAATCCCCGCTGGTTCGAACCCCGTGCAGCGCGGCTACACGGGGCTCGAACTAGGTAGTTCGGACTAGGATTCCTATTCCGAACTACCGGTACACCTCGTTTCACGAGGAGTAACGGTAGTTCGGAATAGGAACCTAGTCCGAACTACCTAGTTCGAGCCCCGTGTAGCTGTGCTGCACGGGGTTCGAACCAGCGGGGATTTAAAAATGGCGGCTCCCCGCTTATGCAAATGAAGCCCGGGAAATTCAAATCCCGGGCTTCATTTGCAAGTGCAGTATGCCTACATTACCCCGCTAGTTCGAACTAGCGGGGTAGTGTAGACATACCCTCCCAGGTGTGGGGCATGACAAATTGAATTATTTCCCTTGACTTGCAGGTGATGGTGGTTAAGTCCAATCACAGGGCCCCAGAAGGCTGACATCTTTCCAAACCTTCAAGAAGAGTCAGAGTCCTCTTGGACAGCTGTTTGACTGGACAATAGATGGGTAAGGTGGCATCTTTTATTGGACAGTGACAGACTGAAGTAAGCTGGCAGTGGTGGACCAGAGAAGAGTTCTTTGGGTGGAGGCAGACCTATCAGAACTGACTTTGGCTGACCAGAGCAGTTCTCAGTAGACAATGTCCAGGGCCTCATGTTCCATCAATAAGAGTCCTAGCTGCCAAGTCAAATTGGGGTTAGTGAGTCAAATTTAGGTGGAGGTTTTGTGTTGAGATGGAACTTGAGGCCTCCCAGTGATCAAGCTCTAACAAATGCTTTGGAATTTGCCATATCTCCTGCATAATTTGGGTGTTCTACTTAATTCATTTTTTTAAATTAACAATGTATTTGTTCTACTAGCTGAAGTAGTTATGTTGCCGCATTCCCCAAGACACCTGTGTGTCTATTGAATGAAGAAGGTATAATATTATGGTGACCGTGATTATAGTTTTAAATCCTAGAACCTATGGATATGAACAGTGTGAGCATATAGAGACTCAGGCCTGCCTATAAAAGCCAATATGTTAAGAATTCAGCCAGTTATAGATATAAAAACAAAGAAACAAAATCACAAGTCTATCTATATATGATAATCTGAGGCCCTGTTCTTAAGCTAAAGCCTTTCGCTAAGTATCAGGGGCAGCCATAAGCTGGGAAATGCATGTTGACATCCTCACACATCCCAAACCAGTCACACTGAAATAAGGTAGCATTGGGCTGCTAGAAGGTAATCCAATTTATCACCTCCAGATAAAGCAGGGATGGGCAAAATATGGCCCATAGGCTGGATCTGACCCACCAAACCTTTGGTTCAGGCCTATATCCCGCTGGGACCCTCAGGCAGGCTCCCTGCCTGCTGTAGTCCCCAGCTGCTCAAAGTGACCAGCAGCTGGGGTCATGTGCCTCTAGGTGCTGCGTGCCTCTTGTGGGAGAAGGAGACTTCACGTGTTACCCCTGCCCCCAATACAATCATCAGCTCCCATTGGCTAGAATAACATCCAGATTGCAGCTCCCTTTCATACCCTGCACCCCTACTTACATCCCTCCCCGAGGCCAGATTGCTCTCCTGCACCCATGCTCCCTCTCAGACCCTGCACCCCAATCCCCTGCTCCATGTTACAATCCCCTCCTTTACCCAAACTTCCTCTCAGACCTCACATCCTCTCCTGCATCCCAGTCCCTTACCCCAAGCCCCTTCTGCACCCAACCTCCATCCCAGACTCTCCACCCACTCCATAGGAAAGAGTGGCTCTTAACCACTTATCAAAAGCTTGGAGTGGCCCTTCGTCAAAAATGATTGCCCACTGCTAAGATAAAGGGAAGAGCCTAGAAGATTTAAAGAAAATGAGGTTGATAGCTTTTTGTCTGGCAAAGACTCAGGGTATGTCTACACAGTTATTTTCGAAATAACTTCCCTAGCATCTACACAGCCAAACCGCTATTTCGAAATTAAATCGAAATAGCAGAGCACTTATTTCAAATTTGGTAAACCTCATTCCACGAGGAATAACGCCAAATTCGAAATAGCTATTTTGAATTAAGTGCTGTGTAGATGCTTATTTCGAAATAGGGGGCCTCCAGCCTTTCTCAGGGTGCCCTGGTGGCCTTTCTGGGCACAACCAGGAAAAAGTCTGCTCCCCTCCCCCCAGCCCCGGAGCCCTTAAAGGGGTAGACTTTGGCTACAGTGCCTGTGCCAGCTGCAAGCCTACCAGCACAGAGCCAGCAATCCGTGCACCTGGCCCAGCATAAGCCAGCAACCCGGGGCACCCAGCCCTCTACCACTCCCCAGGAGCAGGCATGAAGCTCCCAGGAGCCTGAAAGGGGCCGCAAAAGGCGGGCGCCTTCCTGGTCTAATGAGGAGATTGTGGACCTCATTGAGGTTTGGGGTGAGGCCTCCAATGTCCACGATCTCCACACTAGACACAGGAATGTGGCCATCTACAGGCGGATGGCTGACAGCCTGGCCACCAAAGGCAACCTGCGCACCCAGGAGCAGGTGAACATGAAAATAAAAGAGCTGCAGCAGGCCTATGCCAGGGCCTCAGGAGGCAGCTCCTAACCAGGGGCTGACCCAGACCCCTGCCCCTATTATGATGCCCTGGACCGCATCCTGGGGGGGGGGGGGTCAGATGGTGTGTGCCCCCCAGGTGGTCATTGACCCTGGGGCAAGGGCCCTGCCCATGACACGGAGGAGGAAGAAGAGGAGGACGGCCAGGAACTGCAGGAGCCTGGAGGGAGCATGACCTGCACCCAGGACCTCCGAGCCATCCCAGCAAACCTGTCGCCAGTGTCATCCGAGGCTGGGGAGGCCTCGACATCACTGTCCCCTTATGTGGGGCGGTGAGGGTTGGAGGGAGAGGGATACCAGGGACCATTCATATGGGCCTTGCTGACCATGGAGCACACAGCAACCTGTGCATGTGCCATGCCACCCTGGGCATGTGGCTCCAGCTGGCTGCCAAACAAGGGCCTTGGCTTGTTACCCACAAGTGTATATGTATGAAGGCACAGGATTCGAGGTTGCAGTTTAATGTAAGTATTTGTTTACTTCGAAGGGGATCTGTAGATACAATCTAAATGTCAATGAGAGTGAATATTTTTCTTTTTTCTGCTTTGGTAGTGCTCTGTCTATAGATACTGACCATGTCTTCTGGCCAAGTGGACTATGATAATTGACTGATTGTATAAACATTACTAGAACATGACTATCCATTTTATCAGACACCTTTCTTCAATATTTCTATGGGTCTCATTTCCATAGTATAGTGTCTCTCAGCAGCTCTGTGAGCTAGGTAACTCCCAGCAGCTAGGTAACTCCCCCATTTTCTGTATGACTTGCCTGAGGTCACATGAGGTAGAGGAACAGGGGATTGAAGCCTGTCTTTCCAGTGTCTTGCTAGCACTCCTACCACAATGTCAGCCTGAAACTGCTTTGGACATTTCTGACCATTCTTGGAGGCGTCAATCCACTTGCTAATTCAAAGAAGTTATTTTTATAAGTCTTACTAATAAATGTATTTCTGACAAGAAATCTGATAATATCCGCGTGAATCACTCTTTCCGTATCACTATAATGTATGCTGTCATTCGTACAGGAAATAAGCAGGTTAAATAATGTGCCAAGTGGGGTATAAAAATGGAACCAGTTTTGTTTTAATTGCAGGGCATGTGTTCATTTCTGCATTAGTCTAAGTGACATGGCAATTTAGATGTTCAGCCATACTACTGAGCTGCAGTGAGCAACATGCATTTGCATAGGGCTGCGTACACAAAGCTTCTTACTGGCTCAGGGCTAGTAATCCTTCTTTCCCACATTTATACTCTACTGTGTAATTGGCAAGCTGCATTATTTCATTACCTCCTTTTAGGGACAGTCCCTTTAAGTCCTACCCTGACAGCACATCAGCCCCCTTAAAACCAACATCTGAGAGCACTTTCAGTTAGAAGAGATGGCACCTGAATGAGCAAGAGCAAGCGCCTGGACATGAGCACACACCTGCTGGGGAAGTTGCCTGTGCTCTCAGTGCGTGTGTGGAGGGGATGTGGAGGGGACTAGCAGACTGTTGGAAGATGTCAGAGCATGAGAGGGGTCAGGGTTTGAGGAGGACCAGAGGTAGGCATGCGACTGAGCTGAAGAAAGAGGTCTGTGACAGAATTGGGGTAGGAGGGATTACTGAAATAAAGTGAGAAGTAGTAGAGGGAAGCCAGAGCAGATGACTGCTCCTGTGTATGAAGCCTGGAGTAAGGGGAAGGATTGGGTTCCCTATTTGCAATAATGAACCTTGTCATGGGAGGGAAAGGGAAAACATATCTTCATGCTATAGTCTATGCCCCTCAGTCCAGGAGTCTATTGGTTAAGTGGTTGGAGTGTAGGTAGTGGTCAAACCTTTAATTACGAAGCGTTGACCAAAAAAGGGGAAAAATGCAGAATTCTTCCCTTCTCAGTCATCCCTCAGATTGGTTTTCAGCCAACTGTACTGGGCAGGAAGTAGGAAACTTAGGAAGTGTCATTATTACATGCTTATGCTGGCCCATTATTCAGCACTGCTTCTAGAAGTTCCTTGCTTTCCTCCAGTTTGAGAACCCATAAACTAGTACAGGGTTTCAGGACAAAGCACCAGAGGCATCCCCAATGATTGTGTTTCAGTATCTTCTTCCCCCTCAGCAAGACTCACACTAGGCTGGCTTATGGCACTTCTGTTAATTGTTTTTCAGGGAGGATGGAGGGGGACTGTAAGAAGAGGCTACCCATTTGTGCTCTAGAGTTTAAACTTGCATTTCAAACATGTTTCTTACTCTACTCTCTAGTCCTTTGTGTAGCACTGATAATCTGCAAAATGTGTGTCACATAGAGATTGATGCAGTGAGACCTTTCACCCCTGATTTGGAGTGTGAGGTGATAGATACAAATGGGGGTTTTGAAGGAGACCCTGCTACAATTACTCCTTATGGTGAGATGATATTGTGATGAATATTTTTTCTGAAGGGCGAGAATAAAGGACACACACATCAATTATTTAATCAACTGAGTGATTGCTGATTTCCCCTCATGGTTAGATATATTATTTGTAACCAGATCTAATCCACTGCATGGTACTTGGATCTCTTCTCATTTCATAAAAGAGTAAAAAATAAATGAAATATATTAATTAAATTTTCATTAAAAATGTCGATGCTGGAAAATAGAATGCTTTTCATAAAATACTTGTTCAAAATGTGACTCACCTCTAATCATTTAGTCCAGATAACACTGTGCAAGTAAAATTGTAGGTTAAGCTTATGACGCATTTGATTAGGCTGACTATACTTTTGCTTCAGATACACAAGGGCTATGTCTACACTGCAGGATTCTTGTGCAAGTACTGTTTTGCGCAAGAATTCTTGCACAAAAAGTCTTGCGCAGGAGCATGTCCACATTGCCATGTGCTTTTGCACAAGAGATGTGCTTTTGTGGAAGAGCATCCATGGCAGTGTGGATGCTCTCTTGCATAAGAAAGCTCTGATGGCCATTTTAGCCTGTTACCTGTCTACACTGCCTTCTTGAGCAAGCAAAATGCAGGACAATGTAGCACTTTAAAGACTAACAAGATGGTTTATTAGATGATGAGCTTTCGTGGGCCAGACCCACTTCCTCAGATCAAATAGTGGAAGAAAGTAGTCACAACCATATATACCAAAGGATACAATTTAAAAAAATGAACAAATATGAAAAGGACAAATCACATTGCAGAACAGAAGGAGGATGCGGGGGGGTGGGAAGGGGGAGGAAGGAAGGTAAGTGTCTGTGAATTGCTGATATTAAAGGTAGGGAGAGTGGGATGTTTGTGAGTTAATGGTATTACAGGTGATAATTGGGGAAACTGTCTTGATAATGGGTGAGAAAGTTCAAAGACTTGTTAAGTCCTTGTCGGTAAGTGTCGAATTTTAACATGAATGACAGTTCAGAGGATTCCCTTTCAAGTGCAGATGTAAAAGGTCTTTGTAGCAGAATGCAGGTGGCTAAGTCATTTAGAGAGTGTCCTTTCTGGTTAAAGTGGCAAGAAACTGTTTTCTCTTTGTGATCTTGTCTAATATCTGTTTTGTGGGCATTAATCCTTTGGCGAAGTGTCTGAGATGTTTGTCCAATGTACATAGCAGACGGACACTTTCGGCACATGATAGCGTCTCTTGTGCAAGAGGGCTTATTCCTCATGGGGAGAGGAATAACTCTTATGCAAGAAGCCCTCTGTTCCGACGCTTTACTGTAAATTTATTTGCACAAGAACATGCACGCAGTGTAGATGCTCTGCAAGTTTTTGCACAGGAACAGCCATTCTTGCGCAAGAAGCCTGCAGTGTAGATGTAGCCTATATGGATTAGAAGTTTGCATATTTCTATGTATTAAAAGATCTTTCAGACATTTCAAAAGAACTCTCTCAACCCATTTAAGGGAGGAAACCTTTCAAATGGGTACAAAATTGCCAGGTTTTTTTTTAAGGATCCTTGGTCTCCCTTTTTGGGTTTGAGTGGATGACTGACTTGGAGCTATTTCTGTTAGCATGTTAATGAAGACTTTGCCCAAGGGGCTTTCTTTGTTTCCTAGCTAAATATAATTTTGAATGCTAAAGTGCATTGAAAAAATATAAATCTAATATACTGCAGTAGTAGACAGAGTTCATATCAAACAGCAACATATCAACCTTCAGCCATAAAATGTTAAGATGACAGATGAAGTAATAGTTAAGAATTGTTAATGTTTCCACCACTGAAGAGTTCCTGCTGTAGAGTCTGTCTTTAATTACACTATTGGTGATTACCATTTTTAGACAACAGTTAAGCAACAAAACACAATAAGGCAAGAATCATTAGCCCTAATACCAACCACAAGACTGAGTGGCTTTTAAATGTCCTTGGTGAATTTGTCAGACGAAAAAATACCCGTATTGCAGCAATTTATTACAATTGGCCATTGATTGTTTTGTATTTAAAGCAAAGTTTAAGTACAAAACAATCAGCTTAATGAATTTGCGAGATTGTTACAAATGAGAGTAATCAAAGTGTTTTGTGGCTACAGAGCATACTCGAACAGGGAACAATTTTGTGGCCCTGAGCTGAGTCTTGCCTCATTATGGGCCTGCTCCTGCTCTCACCAAGTCCAAGGTAAAACAAGGTAGTGAAAGATCAGACCACTGAGGGAAGGGGGCCACGCTTGTGTAGACACATTTTTAAATTAACAGTAAATGTCAAGAATGACAATGAATACGTGAAGTGTGTGTCCCATGACTGGAATAAAGAAGGATTAAGATAGGATTGTATTCATGCTAGCCCTTCAGTAGTAATAGTACATAGCTCTCTTATAGCATTCTTCATCCATAGATCTCAAAGAGATCTGCAGAGGAGATAAGGCATCTCCATTTTTCAGATGAGGAATTGAAGCACAGAGAGAGAAAATGATTTGCCCAAGGTCACCCAGCAGCTAGTCAGTAACAGAGCCGGGAATGGAGAGCAAGTCTTGCGTACCAGTCCTGTGCCCTACTGGGCTAGATACCTTCTTTGTGTGTAGAAATTACACAGGAGAAACAATATAATTTGTTTGAAGAAAATAAGTTTAATTTGATACATGGCTCTCCCTTTCTCTTGAAGATCAGACAAGAATTAAGGGGGAGGATACTTTATCTAGACCCTTCTATCTGGCTAGAAATAGATTTTAAAATGTTATCCCTGAGCAGGAGACCCCCAAGGGAGAAAAAAGTTAGTCTAAAAATTATTTGCCTTCTTTGTAGAGACTGTGGAGGCTGGGAATGGGCCTAAGTGAGGTTTGGAGATGATTATTCTCTTAAGAAAGGGGATTTTGAGCTTTACAAGTAAGGCTGTGAAGGTCACTGGCTCTATAGTTTTAAGGAATAAGTGAGACTTGTTCACCTGAAGGCAAGAAAGAGCCATTTGTTTTACAAGAGAGACAAGTGGATGAGGTAACCTGCCCTAAATTCTGACTGACTGAGGGACAATCTCCACTCATCAATTTATGTGCTTCCCACAACCAACTCTCCATAAAACTTCTTATGAGTGATGTATCTAAACATTTTATTAAAATATATAAACTGTATTGTTAAATTTATGTTCCTAAATTTGGGATGCTGATTGTGTACTATATGTATCATGACTTTTTAAGCAAAACTTTGGTCTGTAGATAATCCAAACATGACTCCCAAATGTACAGAATCCCCTTTTCTTTAACCTGTATACTATGCAAATATTTTTAACATTGGCTTTACAAACTTTTCAATTTGTTCTTTGATTGGAGCAGTTTCTGCTGGTGAGAGAAGTTTTCAAGCTTACACAGAGCTCTTCATATTTCAAGGGGACTATTTCAGTGGCCTGTTAACACCTCTACAGTCATAGAGTGAAATAAGGAAGGGAAAAAATTGGGGGAAAGTGAATGGTGTGTGTGTGTGTGGGGGGGGGGGGAGTTGGGGGGGTATTAGTGGTCACAAAGTGTTGTGATAAACCATAAATCTAGTGTCTCTATTCAGTTCATGATTTGAGGTATCTAGCAAATACTTTTGTTTTGCAAGTAATTTGGGGCCATAGGAAGACTAGTTTTTTGCTGTAGCTTCTGGTCAGTCTGGACTAGTCAGTTACAACTGGGGTCAGTCTGTACACTTATAAAAAAAAATCAAAGATTTTTTCTCTTTCAATAGCTAATCCTAATGCTCTTAGATGAAATGATTAAATATTGGCTTTAGACACAAATATTATAAAGTTGTATTTGGGTGAATGTAAAAGAAACAAGAGATCATATAAAAAGAGGGTATGTTTACATTGTACTATTTTCTGGAAAAACTGACATTTTTCCAGAAAAACTATACTTGCATCCACACTGCTATTGTGTTCTTTCAACAGAAAGTCGAAAGAATGGAGGGGTTTTTCCAACGGTGGTAAACCTCTTTCTACGAGGAAGAAGCCTTTTTCCAAAAAACCTTTTTAGAAAAAAGGCGTGTGTGGATGCAGAAGAGGGAGTTCCTTGGAAAGAAGAGGCCTCCAGGAAGTAACATAGGTGCTCATCACAATTTAAATCCAAGATAGCATCCAATCAGTGTGGACACTATCTTTCAAAAAAACACATCACTTTTTCATTGCATTTTTGCTGTGTGGACACTCTTTTGAAATAAGCTTTTTTGGAAGATCTCTTCCAGAAAAGCTTCTTCCAAAAGAAGCTTGCAGTCTAGATATAGCCTAGAGAAAAGGACAATGCCAGTTGGCTTATGCCAATGTGGTGACCTCTGCTCCCTGGTAGATGTCTTCTAGTGGTCTCATGATGACACTCAGGCTACGTCTAGACTGCAAGCTTCTTTCGGAAAAAGCTTTTTCGAATGAGATCTTCCAGAAAACCTTTTTTCAAAAAGGAGCATCTACACTGAAAAAGCGCAACAAAAAAGTGATATGCTTTTTCGAAAAATAGCATCCACATTGATTGGATGCTATTTTACATTTCAGTTGTGATTACTGTGGACAGAGTGGCTACCAGGGCACCTATGCCTTTTCTTGGAAGCCTCTTCTTTCGAAAAAATACTCTCTTCCATGTCCAAGCATGCTTTGTTCCAAAAAAGCTTTTTGGAAAAAGGCTTCTTTCTCGTAGAAACTGAGCGGGTTTACCACTGTCGGAAAAACCCCTCTAGTTTCCAGACATACAGATGCCTCAGCACTAATTAAAAAAAATTAGGAGTCCTGTGGCAGCTTAAAGGCTAAGGTTTTGTCTACACTACATCAAAACCTGCCTTTTGGCAACAACACTGTCAGAGAATATACACTACAATGGGATTTTTGTCAGAAAAAATGAATGCTCAGTTTTCGTGACAAAAGACTTCAACCCCTAGGAGAGACTTCCCCCCCTCCCCCGTATTGTTTAATTAAAACAGAGTTCATGTTTTGTAAAACCAAACAGGTGTGTTTATTCGGAGGTCAGGGAAAGGGAGAAGGTAGGGGTTGTGTTGGGGAAGGGATAGAGCAGGAAGGCAGAGGTCCCTGTTGTGGAGGCCCTGGGCAGAGTTACTGGGGTCCTTGAGAGAACCTCTCCCTCATGGCCTCCGGGATGCGCACCCCAGCCTGATGGGCCTGGCAGATGACAAGCTGTCCGGGGCTGCTCAAATGCATGGCCTTCGCAGCTGGCATCTACCCCCCCATCCCGGGAGGAAGGCCTCCCGCTTCCACTCCACAACACTGTGGAAGATGCAACATGCTGCCACCACCTCAGAGATGTTGTGCTCCTCTATGTCCAGGAGGGTAAGGAGGCAGCGGAAACATGCTTTGAGGTAGCCAAAGGCACATTCCACCTGGATCCTGGCTCGGTTCAGGTGGGCATTAAAAAGGTCCTACTGGGATCCAGGTGGCTGGTGTATGGCTTCATGAGCCATGGCAGGAGGGGGTATGCCGCATCCCCCACTATGCACAGAGACATGTACACATCCCTGACAGCAAAGTCCCAGCAGGGGAAAAATGTGCTTTCATCCAGCTTGCAGTACAGGCTTGAGTTTCAGAATACTCAGGCATCATATGCCCTGACCAACTACCCTACAAAAATGTCCGTAAATTGTCCCTGATGGTCAACAAGGGCCTGCAGGACAACGGAAAAGTAGCCCTTTTGGTTTATATATTGGGCCGCTTGATGGTCCGGTGCTCGGATGGGGATGTGTGTCCCATCAAAGGCTCCCCTGCAGCTGGGGAACCCCAAGGCAGCAAATCTGGCCAGGGTCACATCCAAGTCTCTGAGACGGACGACCCACCACAGCAGGGGGGAGGTGATGGCCCTCACCACCTGCACAAGGAGACAAAGAAACACACAACACAGAGAATGAGAAAGGGGGTGCCTGAGCCTGCTCCCCTACTTTCCCCACCCAAAACACCCCAAGAGCACCCGCTATGAGGTGCCCCCCCAGCAGCAGGGCTGTGTGAGGGCAAGATGGCACAAGCCCCCAGGGATGGGGCTTCTCCCCCACTCCACTCCCTACAGCCCCCAACTTCTCTTTCCCGAGGTTCTGCCTTATGCAACCCCCCCCCCCCCCCTAGGGACTGCAGCCCCAGAGTGCCTTTCGTGACAGTGGACTTCCCACGCTGAACTGGTTGCCCACCGACCAGTAGCTGACCAGGGCGGCGAGCTTCCATATGGCAATTGTGACCCGCTTTTCCAGGGGGATGGTGGGCCACAGGTGGGTGTCACGTCTTCGGAGGGCAGAGGCAAGCCAGGCACATAGCTCCAAAAAGTGGCCTTTCACATGCAGAAGTTTTGGAGCCACTGCTGGTCGTCCCACTGCTCCATGACCAGCAGGTCCCACCAGTCCAAACTGGTGTCAAGCCTCCAAAAACACATCTCCATTGTGGGGTGTGGTTGCTAGAATGGAGCAGCCACAGCCAGGGAGAGTGTCTCCAGAATGATGTTGGGGTCCAAATCCTGCAGGACCAGGAAGGCAGCCAACACAAAGTACTGCAAAAACTTCAGCATGGCCGTGTGGGGCCATTGCATGCCCAGGGGCAGCTCCGGCTCCATGGCACCAAGAGAAAAGCTGTGGCATCCAAAAAAGCCAGGCAACCACAGCATGCACTGCAAGAGCTTTGCTGTCCCTCGAAGAGGTAGCAGGCATGCAGCAGAAGCAGAGAAACGGCTGTCCCAGGGCGTCCCTTTAAGCATATGTCTCTGCAAGTCTCCGGCAGCAGCACTCGGAAGCAACTGGTGACCTAAAGCTCTGGCTGAAGTGGTTCTGGGTGGCCTTTTATGAGAGAAAGCATCCAATGAGTCTGGACATTCTCTTTCACAAAAGCACATCACTTTTTCGATGCATGTTCTTGTGCAAGAAGTATTTTTGGAAGATCTCTTCTGAAAAAAGTTTCTTGCGCAAAAAGCCTGCAGTCTAGACGTAGCCGAAGAGATTGTGTACACTTAAAACATTCCGATCACACAACTAAAGTGATTTATTGAACACGCTAGCTATGCCAATGAGAGGGACTCTTCTGTCTGAATAGGTATTCTTCCTCCCTGTTAGGTGGTAGTTAGGTTGACAGGAAAATTCTCCCATTGACCTAGTGCTGTGTCTAGACTTGGATTAGTTTGATTTAACTGTGTCACTCAGGGATGTGGATTTTTCACACTCCTCAGCAATGTAGATGTACAGACCTAATTTCCTATTGTAGACCAGATCTGAGAGATTCACACCTGAATACAGTTGTGATCTAAAGTGACTGAGATGTGTACTGTTTAACTAAAAATCACATTCAGTATTTTATTGCATTAAGTGGAATCTGAATTCCTGAGTGTGAATGATACCTGAAGTTACAATTCTACTGCTTGTGTGAAAATCCACAAAGACACAGTGGTTTTGTATCTGTGTTAGTCCAAGGATATTAGAGAGACAAGGTGAGTGAGGTAATATCTCTTATTGGACCAGCTTTGGTTGGTGAGCGAGACAAGCTTTTGAGCTTACAGTAAGTTGCTCCAATAAAAGATATTACCTCGCCCACCTAAGCCATGAAAAGTGATGTTTGGTTTTGCAGTGTAGTGCATCGAACTGTACTTGACAGATTTATGTTAGATTTCTTGCCATTGAATAGGCAGTAATAAAAGTAGAACCTAGTTTATTTCACACTGAGATAAGTACACTTTCCATTTTGAAAGAACATGGCATTTTGTGCACTTAGTGTAGCAAACAATCTTCTGATAAATTCTACTATATACATGACTTACAGGAATGCAAGGCTTGAATATTAGGTAGCTTCATGCCCTTACAGGCCAAATCATACCCCTAATCTCAGTGGGAAGTAAGCCACACTCAGGCCATATTCTAAGTGGCAGCTGGAACCACTGAGGAACAGTGACTCGGGGTAGCATTTGCTGGGAGGGTCAAGTGTCCAGTGCATGTTAGCTGAGTGCATGTTAGCTGAGGAAACCAGTAAGGGCAGCAATGTACAGTGTCAGTGACTTTCTTTTGGGCAGGGACTGGAATACTGCCCATGTGATGCCATTTAAAAGAGAAGATTAGACTCTACATGTAAGAAAAAAGTCACATGCCATTATGCTCTGATTTATAAATGGTTGTGCCTAGCCTCAAAGATGGCTGCATTTTAATGGGGAGTGAAACACTCTCTCTAGTTTTATACCATTTTGTGATGGGCTCAGGGGTGAGCAATCAATATGTCAACATGATTTGTTTTTTTCACTACCATAAAAACAAAGTGGGAAACTTTTGCAGAGCTACGGAAGTTGTTTTAGACACAGAGAAGTTATTAAACTGGCATACTAAAACTACATTGGCACCCTCCTAGAGGAAGTTGGACTGAACTGTGAAATAGGTATAATATGTACTTAACAAGGGCTGGATTCTTTTACTGAACAGCACCCTATGCTAGAGGAGTTCTCAACCTTTTACTTTCTGGGTCCCCTGCATTGTGCTATAAAAATTCCATGGTCTATCTGTGTCATAACAACTGTTTTCCTGCATATGCAGTAGATTAAAAGGCACGGCTGGCATTGGGGGTAGCAAGCTGAACAACTGCGCAGGGCCCTAAACCAAAGGGTGAGGGCCACAGATCAAAGTTGTTCAGGCTTTGGCTTCAAGTCCAGGAGGCAGTGCTCAGGCTTTGGCTTTCCTGCTCTGGGCTGTAGGGAATCTAACATTGGCCTAGTCTCTAGATTATTTTAGTAGCCCCCCTGAAACTTGCTCATGGTCCCCCAGAGGGCCATAGACTCGAGGTTGAGAACCTCTGCAATACAACTTTATTTCAATAGGACTTCTGCAGAGGAAGGCGGTATTTAAAAGAAACAAGAGCATCAAAATCTGGCTCTTATTTATTCTTATTTTAACATCGATAATTACTAATGAAATTACAGTGCAGTGTTCTGGCTTATGTTGGGAAGAGTTGGCTGGTTTGACACTCCCATTTTCTGTGAAGAACAGGTTTGATCCATAAACACACACTTTTTTCTGGAAAGAACAGATTTGATCAATAAACGTTGAGTCTTTCACTCGAATTCATACGATCCCACTGTATTCTACCTCTGGAGGGGTCATTCCTTCAGATTTCAACCATATGGAGAGGCATATGTTTAAAATCCTCACTTCTGTAGCAAGAAAATGCATCAAGTTCTGTCACAGTTCTCAAGACAGAAAGTCTGACTCTAGTGATGCACATTTAAAACAAAAAGCAAAACCCAGGGATTCTGGCATGGATATATTCCAGTATACATCAGCATTTGAATCCTGTGATTAGGGCACTTGCCTGGGATGTGCGAGACCCAGGTTTGAATCCCTGTTGTGCAGTTTGGATAGAAATTCAGATCTCCTCTGTCTCAAATGTGTATCCTATATTCCAGGCTTGTCTTATAAGCTAGTCTAAGATGGTTGCTGTATATAGTATACCTACACTATATGTGCTTCAATGACAATGCTATAGTGTAGACACTTTCTAGTGCAAAAGAAGGGGCTTTCCATCAATGTGGGAAATCCACCATCTTGAGAGGGGGTAGCTAGGTAGATGGTAAAATTCTTCTGTCCACCTAGCAGTGTCTATACCAGTCTGTCTATACAGCAGCATTATTTCAGATTAACTGATATTATTCCAAAATCACAAAGAGCGTGTCTACACTACAAGCCATTATTTCCAAATAATGGTGAGCTGGAGGACCTCTTACTCTTAGTAACCATCAGTTTATGAGTAAGGGAAGTCGAAGAAAGAGTGTTCTTCCTTCGACTTCCTGCTGTATAGACAACGCCAAAAGCCAAGTTAAGCTATTTCAACTTAAAATATGCAATTGATGTAGCTTAATTTGACTCTAACTCTGCTGTGTAGATGTACCCCCCAGGGATTAGTTCAGTTTAACTATGTCTCACAGAGTGCGAATTTTTCACACTCCTGAGCAAAGTAATTAAGTTGACCTATATTTTAGATATAGACCAGGCCTTGGTTGCTCCTGTTGCAATTTTCCCAGCTACTAGAGTTATTTGAACGGCTCAACAAGCATGTGTACAAAGGGATCCAATGGATATAGTACACTTAGATTTTTAAGAAAGCCTTTGACAAAGTCCCTCACCAAAGGCTCTTAAGCAAAGTAAGCTGTTATGGGATAAGAGGGAAGGTCTTCTCATGGATCAGTAACTGATTAAAAGACTGCAAATAAAAGGTAGGAATAAAAGACTAGTTTTCAGAATGAAGAGGAGTAAACAGTGGTGTCCCCTCACTAGTCTGTACTATGATCATTAATTGAAAAAAAGGGATAAACAGTGTGATGGCAAAATTAGCAGGGGATGTAAAACTACTCAAAATAATGAGTTCCAAAACAGACTACAAAGAGTTACAAAGGGATCTCACAAGTGGACAACAAAATGGCAAATGATATTTAATGCTGATAAATGCATAGTTATGCACATTAGAAAATATAATTCCATCTATACATATAAAACGATGGAGTCTAAATTAGCTGTTAACACTCAAGACAGACTTTGGAATAATTGCAGACAGATATCTGAAAACATCTGTTTAATGTGCAGTAGCAGTCAAAAATGCTAACAGAATTTTGGGAATAGTAGCAAAAGAAGAGCTAATGAGGCAGAAAGTATTATATTTCCTCTATATAAATCCATGGTACGCCCACATCTTGAATATTGTGTGCAGAGCGGGTTGCTCCATCTAAAAAACCACATGTACTGGAATTAGAAAATGCACAGAAAAGGGGAAAATGCTTAGCGCATTCTAAGCATAGAACAGCTTCTATATGAGGAGAGATTAATAAGACTTGGACTTTTTAGTTTGGAAAAGAGATAATGGTAGAGATTTAAAAATCAAGACGGGTGTGAAGAAAGAAAATAGGTATTATTTACTGATTCACATAATGCAAGAACTAGGGGTCTCCAAATGAAATTAATAGGCAGCAGGTTTAAAACAAACAAAAAGTAATTTCTTCACACAATGCACAGTCAACCTGTCAAACTCCTTGCCAGGAGATGTTGTGAAGCTCACTATAAAAGGGTTCAAAAAAGAACTAGATAGATTCATGGAGGATAGAGCCATCAATAACTATTAGCCAGGATGGACAAGGGTCATGTTCCCCGTCTATTTGCCAGAAATTGGGCAAGAGTGACAGAGAATGGATTATTTGATGGTAACCTGTTCTCAGGGGCGGCCTGTGACTATAGGCCGACTCGGCTGTTGCCTAGGGCACTGCCTTCAATGGAGCGCCCGATGATGACGTCACTCCATTGACGGCCATGCAGGCGGGGGCGCCAATCGCGCTAAATGCCAACAACCACTGGATATACCAGTCTAATATCAACCCTAGAACTTTCCCTTGCAACAAACCCCGTTGCCAGCATTGTCCACATATTCACTCTGCTGATACCATTATTGGACCTAACCAATTGAGTTAAAAGATCAAGAATACATATTCCTGCTCATCCAGAAATATAATTTATGCTATCATGTGCTGACCGTGTCTGTCTGCTATGGACATTGGACAAAAGTCTGACACTTCGTCAAAGAATCAATGCACACAAAACAGATATTAGACAGGATCACAAAGAAAAAACAGTTTCTTGCCATTTCAACCAGAAAGGGTATTGTCTCAAGGACTTAACTACCTGCATCTTGCTTCAAAGATATTTTAGCACCAGACTTGAAAGAGAATCCTCTGAACTGTCATTCGTGCTTAAATTTGACACTTTACACCTAGGTCTTAACAAGGATGCTAATTACCTTACCCATTACAAAGATAGCTTCCCCAATTATCACCTCTAATATCATTAGCTCACAAACATTTACCTCCCTCCCTCATCGCCCATCTGTTCTGAAATTTGATTTGTCCTTTTCATATGTGTTCATTTATTTGATTGTATCCTTTGATATATATGGTCGTGCCAATTTTCTTCCACAGTTTGATCTGAGGAAGTGGGTCTGGCCCATGAAAACTCATCACTTAATAAACCATCTTGTTAGTCTTTAAATTGCTACATAGTCCTGTTTTTTGTTTCTTCTTCCAGTGATTGCTCGTGTGCATTCCAAATTAGGTATGCACACGCTGCTTGCACTGTTGCTGGGAAGATTTTCATTAGCTGGATACTGTCTGTTGGCAGGGGAGACCCTTAGAGTGGCATCGGTATGGCTAGGTATATAGCACCCTGCTGACCGCCCCCTCCCTCAGTTCCTTCTTATCGTCAGTGACAGTTGTTGGAGCTAGCATCTCTTGCCTCAGGCAAGCATGCTTTCCCTAGTTGCTTCATAATTAATTTTCTAAAGTGTTAAGTGGTTGTTAAGTCCGCAGTGAAGACTCTGTTTCTGGTATGCCCCAGATCCCAAGTGGGGTAGTCTCAGCTCCCTGGCTTCAAACAGTAGACAATATATGAAGTTTATGCCCGTGGGTGATACGTATGACTCCGGACTAAAGTGTTGGGAATGCCCCACTTAGCAGACAAGTGTAAGATCTATAGGGCCATTACCTCAAGAACTAGAGGAGACAGAGAGCTATGCCTCCAGAATCTGTTAATGGAAGCATCTTTGGATCCCCATCCTGTGCCACAGGCTATGGGACTGGAATTGGTGGCCTCAGTGCGCAGTGCACCTTGGTCATTGCGGAATGTGCTGGATCTGCAGAAGAAATCAGACAAGGCACCCTGATATCGCCATTCACTGAAGGTCAGCTCTCGGCACTGATCCCATTCTCTTATGCAGAAAAAGAAACAGAGGCAGGAAAGGGGCTGGTCCTCTATTTCAAAAGCTAAAAAGCATAAAGAGTCATGTCCTAAGCTGCAGCACCCTTCGAAGCAACCTGGCCATATGGTGCCATTGACTCCGGCACCTCTGCCAGTCCCATCAAGTCTGGTGCAAGCAGATTCCCCATCCTGGGAGAGCCACATGGGAGATCTGGACATGCCATCCACTCCTGAAATGTATGAAGCTGCCCGCATGACCTGATGGAGCTGATATCTGGACAGTCAGTGCCCCCCATGAGTCTCCAGGGGTTCCACTGTCACTATCGCTGGTACCAGGCCCAGTACAGTCAAGGGACAAGCCTCTAATGCAGTGGTCCCCAACGCAGTGCCCGTGGGTGCCATGGCACCTGCTGGGGTATTTATGTGCGCCTGCAAAATGATCCGGGACGGCCCCTTCCCCGGGCATGTGGCACATATGAGGTGCTGGCCCTGGGTGCACGGCACACGCACGGTGCTGGCCCCGGGGGTGTGGCACATGGGTGGCCCCTGCTCCAGGCACGTGGCACATGCACGGTGCCATCCCCGGGTGTGTGGAGCATGGGCAGCCCCGGCCCCGGGCATGCGGCGCATGGGCGGCCCTGCCCCCAGATGCCTGGCGCGTGAGCGGCTCCACCCTCGGATGCCTGGCCACCCTGAAAGGTTGGGGACCACTGCTCTAATGTTAAGAAGGTCCCTTTCACCTCTGAACTATTCACTGAGATGGAACCATTCATCTCGGCTCTGATCTGGTGAGGACTCCTGTACCAGGCACATGTCCCTCTCTAAGATATTTGCTGACTGGCCACATAGTCTTCAGTACTCCAGTTTGCATCTCACTACACCACTCAACATCCCTGGATATGATGGAAACAACTTCAAGCCAGGGACTGTGGCAGGATGCTAGGGAGGATGCCATATTTGGAAGGACAGTATTGCAGACTGGTGATCTCCGACCCCTCTACTAGACAGCTGCTTGGGAATCACCTAATTTGGAATGCACATGAACAATCACTCAAAAAATCTTCCTGGAAACTTTGCATGCACAGATCTAATTTGGAATGGACTTGAGCAACATCTCGAAGAACACCAGTTATGAAAGGTACCCCTCTTTTCCCTGTCTGTCCTTACCTGGCAGTGGGGGAGTTGAACTGGGACTTCTCACAGCCTGGATGAGTTCAACTGGCCTAAACATTATAAGGGCAAGGGGGCTGGAACAATTTTTATAGTGTGAGTGCTGAGAGCCATTGAACCAAATTGTAAACCCTGGATATGATGGAAACAACTTCAAGCCAGGGACTGTGGCAGCATCCCCAGTCCTAGCACCTAGGTATAGGGGCGACATCTGTTCCAACTAGGGATGTTAAAAGTTCATTAAATAGGTAACTGTGTAACCAGGGACAGACGACCATTTTGCGGGGCCCGGGACAGCACAATTTCACAGGGCCCCTCTTTGCCACGGCGCATGCGTGGGGCTTCTTGAAGCGCGGGGCCCAGGGCGGCCACCCCGCTCGCCCTGCCCTATATCCGCCCCTGTGTGTAACTGCTGAAAATCTCACACTGTGGGCTCTGCAGTATAAAACTTAAATAAGCTTTATACTGAAGAGCCCACACTGAAGCCTCCCTGGAAGCAGGGTCACCAGGATCCATGCACAGAGCTGACTAAGTGGGCGGGGCTGGTTAATCACCTGTGAAGCTGTGCTGCCCTGCAGTTTAGAAGGAACCCAAGATTTCACTGCCCTGCCACAGTGAAGCTGTCTCTTAAGAAGCTGGCTGAGTGTAATTGACATCATTAACTGATAAGATGATGCTTATCAGTTAAACCATTAGTCTGTTACACTCTAACATCCGTAGTTCCAACACCTATGTCTTTGTGGATTTGGGCCAGAATATCAATGAGGTCAGAAATTGGCTTGACCTGTATTAGACACAGATAACTCACACACAGATTACAGCTTATTGTCAGGCAAAATGGACATTGATTGCAATGGAAATTTTGAACATGTAATGACAAGATTGGTGGGTTTAGGCCAGGATGTTCTCAATTTTTTTTGTTGAGCCCCCCCCCCCCTTCGAAAATATTCCAGGCTGTGACAACCCCCAAAGGGATGACACCCCCCATACCATGCCACCCCTTGCTTTGGTGTGATTGCTTCTGGTGCCATCAGAGTGGGACTCTCGCTCAGCAGCCATTGCTTTCCAGTTGCCCTAGTTTGGAGTGCAGCATTGCCACCAATAGATGCACAGAAGTAAGGGTGGCAATACTTCAAGCCCCCTACAATAGCATTTATTATCCTCTTTGAGGTCAGGACCCCCAGTCTGAGAAATGCTAGTTTAGCCTGCCAGATTTCTAACATTACATCACTTAAAGAAGCAAGGCAATCACCCTGATTTTCTCATTGTTAGTGGATGTGGGTGACTCCCTGTAAGTGCCACTGCATGGGGGGGAGGAGGAGAGAGAGTGCAAGAGAGCTATACAGCCTTAGCTGAAAGGCAGCTGGTTTTATAGCTTGAAGTGTAGACTAAAGGCTCATGCACTGAGGTCCCACGTTCGGTTCTGGTTAGTTAGCAAGGGTATGTCTACGCTACCACCCTCGTTCGAACTAGGGTGGTAATGTAGGCAACCGGAGTTGAAAATGAAGCCTGGGATTTGAATTTCCCGGGCTTCATTTGCATCTCGCTGGGCGCCGCCATTTTTAAATGTCTGCTAGTGCGGACTAGGTAGCTCGGACTAGGCTTCCTAGTCCGAACTACCGTTACTCCTTATTTCCTAGTCCGAACTACCTAGTCCGTGCCGCGTGTAGCCGCGCAGCACAGAGTCCGCACTAGCGGACATTTAAAAATGGTGGCGTCCGGCGAGATGCAAATGAAGCCCGGGAAATTCAAATCCTGGGCTTCATTTGCAACTCCGGTTGCCTACATTACCACTCTAGTTTGAACTAGGGTGGTAGTGTAGACGTACCCCAGAGGATTAACACACTTGCCAATACCCAAACCCTCAATGACAGCCTGGCACAACAGAGTCAGCATAACAGCGCATGAGGTTTCCAGCGGAGACATCTGTGAACCACTGTATGATAGCAATCACCAGCTCAGAAGTCCCAGCAAAGGCTAGCAGTGCCCTCCAGCATGCCTGGGGCAGGTCACTACTGCACAAAGCCAAACAGCAGCAAACAACAAAGCCCATGATGGCAGCATCAGCTGGCCTCATACACAGCTCGATAAACTCCCCTCTCCCGCCCAGCACCAATCTGGAAGATCCTGCCCACGGGATTGAGCCCTGCACCTCGTTCCCAGCAGGCGTGTGAGCACCGGCATTTAATAAAGGAGTCGTGCTCCTCCCCTGCTCTGCGCTCTCCTGTCCTGTTGCCATATCCCCCTGCTCTGCCCCGGCCCAGCTCCGCCCTTTAGTTCCCGTGCTGCCGCCTTTCCAATCCTCTGCCTCTGCACCCCTGCCTTGGGCAGCATCCTCGGGCTCTGTGGATCTTCCCTGCGTCACATTCCGCCCGGCAATTCCGGCGCGTGCAGTTACCAGCAGCTGCCTCCAGATGGAGCCTGTTCATCAAGGCAGGCCCGGCCCAGACCCGGCCGCGCGCCGCGCGGGGACCAGCTGGATGGGGCTTCCAGCGGACGCCTCCCGAGTAGCCCAGCTCCCCAGGGAGCTGTGCAATCCGATCCCGAGAGGAAAGCGCAGCTGGAGCTTCCCCCTAGTGCCCGCCACCTCCAGAGCGCATAAGCACCAGGGGAGCGGGAGAGGGCGCGCTGCAAGGAGAGGACTCCCGTGTCTCTCTGCCCCATTAGAGCCAACCCCTCCTCGCTAACGCTGGTGCTGCGGGAACCCCCTGAGCCTCCGGGTCCAGACAAGGGAGCAGCCACTTAAGGCCTCTATCTGCAAACTTTGCTGAGGAACTAGCCGGAGAGCAGCGCTGTTCCGACCGCCCCCGGCGGCCGATTACTTGTTCGGTTGCCTCGCGCGGGCCACGTGCTCCTGGCTGGCCCGCTGATTATTATTTATTGATCACAGCCCCGCCCCGAGGGTTCCCTGGCTTCACAGCTCTTCCCGGGGCTGGCGCGAGCAGCCACGCTCCTCGGGAGCCCATATGTTCCCCCCGCCTCATCACCCTCCCCCCCTCCACCGTAATTGGCTTTGACTGCGAATCAAACCCGATGGAAACACTTGTTTACCTGAACGTGGCGGTCTCGGGCCGCCGCCCTGGGAGAGGGTGTGTGCGGATTAACTGCAGTGTGTGCAAAAGGAGGCGTAAGCTTGTAAGACATGGGAGGCGGGGTCCCCGAGTCTGAGCCTTCATTGCCACAGCCAGGGGGCTTCCCACCAGCGGGCTTGGTTTGTTCCGCATCCCCGCTGTGATTTGCTTGGCGCTCAACTGCGGGGGATTAGCCAGCGAGCTCCTGAGCAGGGAAAGCTCCCTTTGCCCCCGGCCAGCGAGTGCCTGATAAGAGGTGGATTAGGAGGAGAGTTAGACAGACCAATAGCTGCTGCCAGTGGGTGTATTTGTTATTCACATGGAAGAGGCTTCGCGGCGGGCTCTGGGATCGCTGCCTCTTTCAGCACCAAGAGCAGCTACAAGTGCAGCTCCCCGCCAGCCTCGCGCGGCACCATGCGCTGAGATGGGGCGGAGAGCCACGGAGCCAGCTCCTTCCCAGCAGCGCCTTCCGGAGCCAGGGTAAGAATGGGGGCGGGTGACCGCGGGGGCTGCAGCGATTTGTCCCAGTGTTGGATGCATCAAGTTGGCCCGTTCTCGGTGTTTGGTGATTGGATTTACTGCGAGGGGGAGGGGATGCATTGGTGCATCCAGGGTGGCGATTTGGGAGGGGGGAAGGGATGTTCCTTTACTGAGGGTTATTTAAAATGCCAAGAGGGAGCAGCCCAGAGCTCTGCCCTGGCGGGAGAAAGGCAGAGCAGTTGGGCTCTAAGGCTTGAGCTCTAAGCGGTCCCCAAAAGTTTTTTTTTCCCGAGGATTTTTTTTTTTTTTTTGGTGGGGAGGAGACAGTCGGGCTGGCTTTGCTTGGCTGCTCAGCGGTATCCTGCAGCAGCGTTGGAATCGCTCTCCTGGCTACCTGGCCGGGCCTGAGCTCCTGCCCCTTCAGCTGACGCGACTGGGGAAGAGATCTGAGACGCGGAGTGTAGCGAAATTACCTAACGCTCTTTCTGGACGGTAGGTTAGGGCGGCTTTGACTCATCCCCGGGACTCCATCCACTCATCCCCGGGACTCTGTCTCAGCAATACGGATGTGCAACTATTTGTGATCGATTGGAGGCTTAAGGTATTTTTATCGTGGGGGGCGGAAGGACTGATGAAGGGAGGACGGTCAACAAATAAGCATCGGTGTAAGTTTTGCCCTAGTTAATATTTTCTTCTAGGGATAGTATCTGCCACGTTTGTGGGGCTCGAAATACCCTGGGCTTTTGTTGTCAATTTCCTCCTAAAAGCAGCTCCAATTAAACAGCGCGTTAAAAGACAATGAGCAAAGTACCATCATAGCAAGAGCGTTTGCAACCCGGAATTCCAAGACCCCCTCCTTTCCTCATTTAAATGCTTCCTATTATAAATCAGACAGAGGAGCTATTTTCCTTGATAAGCACCTTCCACCTTCTTTGCTTCAGTCTCCGCGCACTAGGCGAATAAAATCGCATTAAGTATTTAACCTATTTATGAGATGCGTAGTAATAAGCCTTGGGGGAGTGCAGGGAGCTATTGCCACAAACTTTGATGATAGCAGGGTGGGGATAGCCAGGGCTGGGACTTGTCGATCAGGGCACCAAAGCGTCCCTTCCTTCCTTCCCTGTATTTTTAAGCAGGCGGATTCTTCCCCGTTCCCAAGTGCTAGGTAATTGGAACACCAGAAAGGAGCCAGGCGCTCTGATTGTGAGAACACCGAGAGCCCTCTTAGCAACACGGAGCCCAGATCCATCTGCTCAGCGAAACAGCTTGAAGCTCCCTCGCAGCTTGTTGGAAGCTAGTGAAAATCTAGACTAGAATCCCACAAGATGCTGCTTGGCTGACACGTGCCGGCTTGTGTCAATGAAACGGAGCGGGGTTTACCAGCCACCACGCTGCGCAAGATCCCTCTGCGAGCCAGCACAAATTATTTCAACTCGGTTCCAAGGGTTTGGTGGGAAGAGGGCAGTACTCGGTTGGGAGTTGGGGGGGCGGGGGGAGGGAATCCCTCTGCTTCCTTGATGGTTTCTCACAATACGCAACCCAAAAATAAGGGTGTTAATAGAGAGGAATCTGCACCTCTCCAAAGTAATCTCACCTCTGCTCGGGAAGTGCTAATTCTCCCACTGGATGATGAGTCTTTTCACAGCGTTGGGCATGTGTTTCCTGTGAGTCGGAAGTGTTTGCAAGGGTCGCGTGGATAACACATTAACCCCCCTCACACGCGCACACAGATCAAAGTCGATTACGGATCCGAATTGCATGCAGACCCAGCACGGCATTGCCACTTGCCGCTGGAAAGCTTCTGACCTTTGGGACTGGGGATTCATTAAAAGCATATTTGTTTTTCCTCAATAAAAACCTCTCTCATTAAAAGTGACCACTTAATTTAAGGAGAAAAGGAAATCGCCTGGAGCGGCGCATAGAAGCTAATGATCATACATAACCAAATGGCAGAAAGTTTATTTCGCTTTAGATTTTTTTAAAATTAACGGTCATGAACAAAAGGAGCATTGGGTTCTAATGTGAGCGTCAGCATAACTACGTTGCGCAGTACTATTTAGGTTAAGGAACATTGGTGGGTAGTAAAATAATTCAAAGAGCACAGCTGCTAATGGTAATGTGAAAGATGTCTGGAGTAGCGGGGCTAGCTTAACGTGGTGGTTTTAATAGAATTCCCCAATAACAAGCACATTGGCATGCGAGGTGTGAGGATGCAGGGCTAAAAATGGCTTAGTTAAATAAAAGTAGAGAACAATAGAGGGCTCCCTGGTATGAAGGTGCATACCTTAGATAATGGTTGCTTGTGTGTGTAGTTTAGCAGGAAAAATTAGTGAAAAGCAGGTTTTCCTGTTTCACTGATAAAATTATTACTGGACCTTTTCACCATGCAGGAGAGGACCTTTCCAGGTAGAACAAGTCTAAAAGATCTACTTAATGTTAAGCATTTTGATGCACTGAGATGAGAGAGGCTACAGAAGTACAGAGCATCTTTATTAATATAAAGCCAGCCAGGAAAGACTAGAGAAAGGGAAAATCTGCCACAAAGGAAGCAAATGAGTAAGATGACTGTTTCTCCTGAGATCCTGTATGTGAAAGTTAAAGCTGCTGATAGGCAGCTTTGACAGTGCATTGGTACTTATACAGCCAGTAACCCAAAATGACAATGACCTTGGAAGTATTAGGCTGGTAATCTTTCGATTAGGATGACATTTTTGAGTAGTTATGACAGTGTAGTACGCACAGCTTTTTCCTTTTAATATTAACTTTCCTGTGCCACCTAATTTTTGAAAAGATCTAAAGGTAAATAATTAACTGTACTGAACAATAGGAGCACAGAGTTCTAATATTGTCATTTGCATACCTACCTTGCACAGGACTATTTAGATTAAGGAAGATTGGTTAGTAGTAAAATAGCACTGCTGCTAATGATGATTAGCCATTTCAAAGCCAATGCTATTCTGCACATACATTTGTGTTTCCCACTATCCTTGTTAGGGTGGTACCAGGTCCTGGATGAAGCATGGAATCTTGCTTTAGACTATAACTACAGTCTAGATTGGAACTCTGGATTGGAAATCTGTCTAGATTGACCTGGAAAATCTTTCTGCTTTTCTTCAGCTATTAGACCAGGGGTGAACAATCAAGTCTGAAAGATGTGAATATGGCTAGAGTTTTAGTTGCAAGACAAGTCAAGGATAGACCGAAATGGTTCATATGATTTGCCTTTGAAAGGTTTATCTACTAGCTTTGGGCTTTTATTAGGCCTACACTTGGAGAGGATTTTTTTGTCTTTCAAGGATAGCTGGTATAAGAGATGGAAATTCACAGGGTAGGATGTGAAGGCAGAAGCTCTGGCAATCCTTGACGTTACCTTGACAAGAGTCTGAATAGACTGATCTGAGATTTTCTTCCCAGGCTGTACAATGAAGAAATGGTTCATGTGGACTGGATGCTGATGGTGACTTGCCTTGTTTTTATTTTGTAAAGGGTTCTCTAAGTAGGAAAAAGTGATAGAATCCTTACTCTCAAAATCGAAGTAAATGGGACTACGTCTATAAATAAGGGGTACTCCTTAGGGATGCTGGAACAATTTGTAGGGGCTGGGGCTGAGAGCCATTGAACCAAACTATCAACTCTGTATATGATGGAAACCACTTCAAGCCAGGGGCTGCAGCAGCACCCATGTTCCAACACCAGTATTCTTTCAAGTTAGGGTTTTCAGAGTTGGGGTCTAAGACTTCCACAGTCTGTTTACATTGTTAAAAGGAATCCATCTGCTTCTATATGACATTCAAATTTTTGTGTTCAACTGGCAATACTTTACATGATATATATAATCCTCTTCACATATTTTCTCATCACTGAATATAGTACAGAACAGAGGAAAATATTTCCCAGGAAAATACAAATGTTAGCATGAAATCTAGCAAGATGATAATCTTAACTAAAAATATCTTATTTTCCTTATCTAAAGCGGAAAGTCCAAAATATCCACAACATCTTCTTTGCAAAATTTTGAAATGGAAGGTTTTACATTTTCACTTCATGAAACCAAATCAATTTTTCAATAAGCTGAACAATTTATTGGGTTACCATTTAAAAAAAAAAAAAAAAGAAAAGTTTGAGCAAAAATAGTACCTTTTTTCAAAAACATTCTTTTTTAAAAAAAGTGTGATATTTAAATTTTATTCTGTGATCAAGCTTTCTGTTAAGCTATGCACAATTCCATATGATCTAATGAAAACCCCAGCAATTTTTCAAAATATCATGAAAAAATGAAATCGGGGAAATGTTCAATGGCCTCAAACATAATTGCCAATATTTTTAATAGAAAAAATTGTGCTCTCTTCACAACAATCCAGTAAAGAGTCCTGTTTGTTAAACTGCCAAACAGGCCATTGAGAGAGAGGTTGTTGAAACTGGAGGAAACATATTTCCCAGTTTAAGCAAAGAGCACCACTTAAAATCACAGCATGTGTGTGCATATGTGATTTTTAAAGAACATTTGTGGGAGGATCTCTTCAAGATATTGATAGCATCTGACACCACTGTAAATTAAGGGTCACTCAGTAGTTTTGTTATCAAAATAAACCCATTGCCTACCCCATTTAATTATAATTTAATCTTATTTAGAATTCTTTAATACAAAGAACTCCAGTATGAAGACTGACTCCTGTAGTAACAATGAGTTTGTGATCAGAATAATGAATAGTTCCTATTACATAGGTGCATACACATGCACACTGTCATTGCAGTATTCATGAGATCTTAGTACAACATTGAACTCCAACATGTACCGAGCCTGTAAATCTTCTCTAACTATGCTTTGCCAAACAATAGTAATAATCTTAAAGATGTGGGTGATTGTTGATTAAAGTACTTTCAGAAGCTAAACATTATCCTTGTTTCATTATAAAAGCTTCTGCATCCCCCTCTGACCTAAACCCACCCATTCATGAATGTAAATGATAATCAATGGAAATGTGTACTGTAAACTTTGCTTTATAAAGGATTTAAATTGTTACTGCCAGATGCAATTTTAAAGGAATTAACAGTAAGCAGCCTGTGTGATCTTTTATGTTGACTTGAAGTAAAGCTCGGGGATGCACTTCTTCTTGACTCTGCATGGTCCAAGCTGAGGGGGTGTGTACATTTTTCTGAAGTTATTTCTCATGGAGCACTGACTACCACTATAGAAACCTGGTAAATTTGGGAACACATTTGGATTAATCCAGGTTTATGGTCAGTCAGATTTTTTTTTTAATGGAAACTCAACTTGAAACAGTTGTCCTGAAAGATAGCACAGTGGTTAAATGAAAAATAGACCAAGAATTCATTGATAAAAATGAAATTAGATTGAACTTTCTACTTAGCTACACAGACTTACAACAACATATTTGCACAATGAATCAATATAGCCAATGTGATGTTATCAAACATTTAGGCAGTATAATAAAAGTTTTGATTTCTTAGAAGACAAAAATATGACTAAATTTATTAAAAATTAAAATGAATGCTTTATAAACAATTTCCCTTCTGTTTCATAGTATGTTATGACCATTAACTTGATGAAACAAATGCTTTTTGAAAAATGCATGATGACCAATAATCAAGTATTTACTAATCTTACAAAATACTTATGAGATTTCTTTAAACTTCCAATCATTCTAAACTTATCCTAGACAAGCTTCAGGTTCACTTGTAGAGGTCAACCCACTGTGTTTGAGTTACTACTGTACATGTTCATTATGATAGATGCCTATTTTCCAAGCTTCAATTCCTTCTAAAGTGGTGCTAGTATGTGTTGTCTATAGACTTAGCTGCTCATAATGAACACGAGATCAGTAGGACTATGTCTACATCGCAGCGTTCTTTCAGAATAACTGACGTTATTTCAAAATAAAGAGCATGTCTACACTACAAGCCATTATTCGGAAATAATGTTGGAATGGAGGACTCCTTACTCCGACACCTGTAACCCTCATTTTACGAGGAGTAAGGGAAGTCAAAGAAAGAGTGTTTTTCCTTTGACTTCTTGCTGTGTAGACAGTGCCTAAAGTTGAATTAAGCTACTTTGACTTCAGCTATGCAATTGATGTAGCTGAAGTTGCTATCTTAGTTTGACTTTTGGCTTGCTATGTAGATGTGCCCTAAAGAAGTATCTCTGGATTACTTTAAATGTAGATAAGCTTTTGTCACTGGATGGTAAAGACAGTGGCGGATATAGGGCAGGGCTAGCAGAGCGGCTGCCCTGGGCCCCATGCTTCAATAGGCCCCGCAAAACTCTCATCTGCCCCGGGTAAAGATGTTCAGTTTTGATTGGTTAATGGTGCTTTTGTTCTCATCAATATATTTTGGGTCAGATTCTGCTCAGTTATGCTGACATAAATCAGGATCAGCTCAGCAGAAGACAGTGGGGTTAATGTAGATTTGTACTTGGGTAATTGAGAGCATACTCTGTCCACTGTTTTTAAAGTTAGAAGTAAAATGGGCTAAAACTACACATTTATATTGTGTATATTTACACAGAGGACTATGAGATTGCGTCAGTCAGCACAGATTTTTTCTATTTAGATTCAATCCCCACCGAAGTTCAAACGAAATATTCAGAAGCAGTGAAAGTCTTGTGCTTTATACACTCTGGCACTTCAGTATTCCCAACAGCAGTGCTTTTCTTCACAGCTCTGTATGGTTCAATTTCAAGTCTTTGTTTTGTTACCTGATCACAGTGAGATACTTCTGCATAGATGACACTCCATAACAAATCTTTTTCACATGTCTTCAAACACCCATTAATTTATAATTCTTATGTGGCTTCTGTGATTTGAGTAAAATTTGTTTTGAGAAAATTGGGGAATAAAAACATATTTCATGAAAGACGATCAGTTAAAAATATGGAATCACATGTTGAATTATAATATTATAGTAGGTCATATTAAGACAAAGGGGGGGTTAATTCTTCCCCTCCCCCAATATGATATCTTTGGTACTTGTAACAGAATGTACTTTTTAAAATATGGGTGCAAGTTAGGTAACATAAAATGTCTAAAACCTTGATTGTTAATTTAACAAAGTTAGTTATTGGTGCTTAGATACCAAGATGATAGGTGCCTTTGAAATATTTAAGATAATTTCACTCAAATTATTTAAGATAATTTCACTCAAATTTTTAGATACAGGGTGAAATGGTAGCCTCATTCAAATCAATGGGAATTTTTCCATTGATGATCTTGAAATAAAGATTTCACTCTGATTTTGCACTGTAGAACCACAACCTCAAAACAGACGCCTTGTTAAAATTGGGCCTCAGATAAAATATAACTGAAAATGTATACCTTATCAGGTAAAATACATTGTGAAACTTTTGCTCAAACTATTTTTCCCATTAAATGAATATAGAGTTTGAAATTATTGTTTATGGAGCACTATAGATATACACGGAACAGAAGAGAATGTGAGTTGTGCTGGAGAAGTAACACAGTTACTATCAAGTACTTCAAAAACTCAAATGTGTGTTTAACTTTATGCACATTAGAAGTCCCACTGAAGTCAAGACACTAAGTGTAAATCTTTGAGGGCAAAAGTCTTGGACTGCAATAGGATGAATGGGTCCTGTACAATAGATTATGAGATTTAATAGATTGCAGAACAAAACCCAAAATGGTATGTACCATTTTGTATGCATAAATGTTTCTTGCAGTGCAATCGTAAATAAAAATTACTGATCAAACTCTGAGCACCAAACTAGATTTTGCTACCTCAGTGTTGCTTCCGCTTTGCTGGTATCATCAATCTCTCCGCTTTCAGTACAGTGCAGCCAGGTGTTCAAATTCACAGAGGGCCAAAAATTAGTCTCCAACAGAATGTGGAAAGTAAAACCTAGGGCAATGTAACTTGTATTCCAAACTAAATGTATTGTTGACAAGTGCAAAACTGCTGAACTAAATGGTATTTTTCACTGATTTTTTTTCAGGAGTACCTTAGTCACAGGGCACAATACAAGGACATGAATCATCGACTTCCTCCCAGCATCAGAACTACAGATATTAATTAATGAACATCAATCTACAATAGCTGAAAACACCACACAGCGAAACAAATTAACCCGTGGTACTGATGGACATTTTTTGTAAAATATATTTTAAGAACTTTTGTTGATATCTATTTTCTACTTGTGGCACAATTCTATATTGTTACTTACTGGGCACTGATGGTAGCTTTCAGAAGGTGCTGCTTCAAATGTTCCACATCCTCTTTTAGAAAGAAGGAACTTTGGGTCTTGGATAACAACGACATCTTCAGGAAAAATGGTATACGGAAGAAAGCGACTTGCCTCCTGCCATTGTTTCTTCCTATTAACAGCCAAATTCTACTGGATTCTCACTATGATGCAAAGAACTCATGGCCAGGAATATGCCCACTCTATTCGACTGGATGGGGACATCATCTTGGGAGGACTCTTCCCTGTCCATGCAAAAGGGGATAGAGGCGTGCCTTGTGGGGAGCTGAAGAAAGAGAAGGGGATTCACAGATTAGAGGCAATGCTATATGCAATAGATCAGATCAATAAGGATCCTGATCTTCTTGCCAATATCACGTTAGGTGTCCGGATCCTAGATACTTGTTCCAGGGACACTTATGCATTGGAGCAGTCCTTAACGTTTGTTCAAGCTTTGATAGAGAAAGATGGCTCAGACGTGAAATGTGCTAATGGAGACCCACCTATTTTCACTAAGCCAGACAAGATATCAGGTGTAATAGGTGCTGCTGCAAGTTCTGTATCCATCATGGTTGCTAATATATTAAGACTTTTTAAGGTAGGTAAAGTTTTCTACTTTTCATTTAAATACCAACTATCATGAAAATAAGCATTTATGAAAATAGAAATACCACAGTCCTAGTAAAAGGCCAAAACCAGAAGTTCTTGCTTAGCTCTCTCAAACAAAAACATTGAGCAGTGATGGAAGGTGCTATTCTTTGAGGTGCTGGATGTCTTTTGTGAAGTGTTGAGCATCCTCAGTTCTCTCTTAGCTATGCTAGGCATTGTGAGGTCTCAGCATCTTGCAGGAATCACATCAGTCCTGTGAGACTTCACCCGAACTTTGTACTTGTTAACATCCTGGCTGGCCTACTGTATAGTCCAGGAGACAGATTACATGTTTAGTACAACTGATTTCTAGAGTGAAAGAGAATATTCATGTGTAGGTTGCCTGGGATTTGGCTCCAGGTTGTCAATATTTCCTTTGTAACTTGGCATTTTCAAGTGTTTAGAACTTTATCCTGAAATTTCATCTCAGGGAAACTGCAGAATTTTCCCTTCTAAGAAAACAATGCGTTACACCCATATATGATGTTAGGAGCTAGGAACATTATTAAATATGACCTTTAAAAAAGAAACAATCTCTTCTGTTCTGGCAAGTAACTAGACTCTAAATCAGGATAATCATGCTAGATATTTTCATACCCAAATAATGCTTTTTAAAAAGTTTTATAAATTGGCTATCAGTTCTATTTTTATCATGGGATAAGAGAGCTGAAAGGTATAACAGGAAATCCCTGGGATACTCTTATAGTCTGTTTTGTATTACATATGTACCTGCTCCAATGTGGGACAAATGGATCCTCATCTAGGAAGGGTGTTGATCAAAAAGGGGACAAGTGTAGCATATTGCCAAGGCAGTTTGGAACACTGTGCAAGAAGCACTTCTCACCTTGAGCTGTGGTGTAGTTAGTTTAAATGTTGCATATCCAAATCTGCTGACATATATTGGTTTAAAATAAAGGTCTTCATTAAAACACAAGCAGCTGCAGTCAAGAATGTAAAAGATATACTTGGCACGTACACTTGAGTACTTTAGTTTAACATAGTTTGTTTCACAACTATGTCCACATCCTCATGTCATGCTATTTAAAGTGATATTGTACAGTTTATTAAACTCCACAGTGATAAAAATTCTCTTGACATGTACATGTTGATATAAAAATGAGGTATTCACTATAGTCTGACTCATAATAGCACTGGAAGTGATTAATGTCAATCAAATTTCAGTCCTTAATGGGACTTAAGCATATGCTTAAAGTTAATAGCTATCCAGTCACTTACATGATTAAGCATGTACTGGAGTGCCTTGGGGAATTGAGGACTGTGCCTTTTAGCTTCAATGAGAGAGACTACATGCCAGTGCTAATGTGGTGCCTTCTCACATGAAGTCTGTTTCATCAACTTGTGAAATTTCAGTCATGGATGGATATAATGGGTCTAATTTTTGTTTAACTGGTTGCAAACACTATGCTGTCCAGATCCCTCCTTTAACTCCCTTGATTTAAATAGAATTATACTGTACCATGGATGAATTTGACCCAGAATGTCTGAAAATATAACGGGCTATACATTATTCATGAAAAATGAGCCTGCTTCTGTGGCTTTCAAAGCATTTGGGTCAGGCCCAACATGCAAACAAAGAACATATCTTCACCTAATGGGATATGATGGCCTTTGTAGAAATATTTTCAATTTGGTCTTAGTGAAAAAGGAGGTTAAACATAAAAATAACTTTAAAGTTATACTTGGGCCAGATTCACTTGTGTTATGTATGTATGTGCAAAGTGGTTGTAAAATGCTGCCATGCTGATGTGGTACCAATTTGCACTGACACTGCATATGTATAAATGATTACACAAAGTTGCAAGACAATGGACCGTAAGGCCTATGATGTGTTAAGGTGACAAGTGCACCCAAAATATTACAGGTAGTACTTTGTCAAACTGATGATGATCGAAAAATAAAGACTGTTGGATTGAGGCGAGAATGGCATATTGGTCATACATATTAATTTTTATTTTTGGTCATTGCTAAATTGGTCTTTTTCTGTATTTAACTTTACATTCTTCACTACTAGGTCTGACCCACTTTCATAGTTCCAAGACAGTCAAATGAAAGATTTAAATATAAATCCATTTGTAGGAGGACCAAGTAATTTCTCCAAACGGGAAAACATATTTGTAATAAACTAGTGACTAGGTCTAGTCAAATCAAATGTAGCACCTACTCCTGTGAACTCTTATCCTCTTCCATTGATTTCACAAGGTGATGTTCTTTCCATTCAGACTAGTTACAGTTTTGGCATCTTTCTTCAGTCCAAGAGTTGTGTTGACAAACCAGCTCTGTCTTCACTGTGTTTTATTAAGTTCTAGAGTAGAAACAGTTGAAAGGTGAGCCTACCACATCTACATTGTCAATTTGGATGGATGACTTCTAATCAATAAATTCAGTTGGAGCTTATTGGGCAGCTAACATTTAATTTTAAATGCTGCTTGATTGTAAATAGGTAATGGTAAATTGTGCACTAGATGCTCTCAGTACTGGCTGTAGTTTGTCAGACACTGTTACTGTCTCCTTGCCTGTTAATATTCATTCTGATTCTTTCTATTAAAAGGTCTCATGTCATTTCCTTAAGACTTGTTATCCATTGAAACCCATGATAAATCCATTGAGTTCACTGGGGAAGGAACAGGCACTTGCCTATTATCAAGACTATTGCCCTCAAATGTCTATATTGAAGCAATAGAGCCCTGGAGCCAGTGGACCTGGGACTGTGTGGCTGTGCTGCAAGTCTTTATCACAGCACAGACATACCACAGTGTCACAGGCAGTGGACTATACAATTGCAGCATAGACATTCAGGCTCTGGCTGGAGCCCACTCCATATTAAGTATCTTACCCAGACCTGACTAAGAGCCCTAAAGAGCTTGAAAGCTTATGTCTCTTACCAACAGAAGTTGGTCCAATAAAATATTTTTACCTCATCCACCTTGTCTCTCTAATATCTGTGGACCAACAGGGGGACAACAACTTGATTGTAACAGTTTTGAAACTATCCTCTGCCTAGTTATATATTTTTGGTGCATGTCTGACTGCTTGAAAAAAACCGTAAAAAGAATGGAAGGAATTTGAGGAAAACGTAGTGACTAGCTAGCAAGTGAGAAATCAGTATGGGGGTGGATGGCTGTATGTGCCTATATAATACAAAGCCCCACATAGTGGGACTGTCTCTAAGTTTGGGACATCTGGTCACACTCAGGTGAGCCACAGACTTGCTAGGCCCCTGGGTAAGGTGTGTGTGGGGGGCCTCCGGCAGCAGGAATGTGGCTGGGGCAGTCTTTCCCATGCATCATTTGGAGCATGCTGCTCAGGGCTCCAGTGACAATTTTAAAGGGCCTGAGGCTCCAGGCAACACCTCTGGCACAATAGTGGCAGTTGGGAACCCTGGGCTCATTTGAATCACTGGGCCGCAGGACAGTTGTCCCTCCCCCCACATCAATAGGGATGGTCACCCTAGTAGAACTTGATTGATTGTTGTCCTGGGGTACTCTCAAGCTGGCATAGAAGTATGTTTTAAATCATTTTAAGGGGGATTTCTTTCTGTCCTTTCTTCTGGATTTATACTTCAGCGGCCAATGCACTGGAGACTTAAGTCTGTGCTCATGGGCAGTTAGTGAAGCCTCCACTCGGGAAGGCAGTAGCTTCTACCCCAGCCCCTGCCCCCTTCTCACTATCTCCCGCCTTTCTTCCCTGCACATCCTGTGTCCCTGCTCACTGCATGCTTGTCCCTTTCCAGCCAAATCCCTGAATCCAAGCAAATTATTTTTGGAAAAAACTCTCCACTTTTCTGCAATTTTTCTCAACAAAATGAAGCATGTTCTGTACCACATGCCAGATATGCAGAAGGTACCTAATTAATAGAACTAAATTTGGGAATAGGAAATATTAGTCACAGGTTTATTAGATACCCTCATAGCTGATGTGCAGGCAGCTTGCAAATGCCCCTAAACTCCTTTTATTGATCCTGGGGAACACAGACTGGAAAGCACCAGTTGAAGCTAATTGAGAAGTCTGTGTCCTTTCTTTACACAATCAAACAAAGTGTCATAGTAATAGAGATGTAACTGTGTTAATCTGGTTTTGCTGAAACAAAAGACAGGACACTGCAGCACTTTAAAGACTAACAGGATGGTTTATTAGGTGATGAGCTTTCGTGGGCTAGACCCACTTCCTCAGATCAAATTGCTGAAGAAAATTGGCATGACCATATATACCAAAGGGATTAAAAAAAAAGCAAACATGCACATATGTGTTGCAGCAGTAGCAGGGAGAACCCATGTGACTATAATTTGAGCCTTGTGTCTGTCCCATGCAGAGTCAAGGGCAGGCTGCTGAGGAGGCTCCCTGCTTCTCGGCCTTCCCAGCCACCCTGGCACTTGCCTGAACAATACTAACAGCATTCCACAGCACCCGCATATGATAATTGGAGGCAGAAAGAGGAGGGGCAGGGCGAGGCCAGGCCAGCACAGCTCAGGTCAGCTTTGAGTAGGCTGTGCCTTGTTTTGCCCTCAGCACAGGCATGGGTGTCTGGAATGTTAGTCAAAGGTTGATCTTAGGCCAGGTTCTATGAAAGCATGAGACTTGTACCAGTGAACTTATCTGCTAGCTGTGAAAGTCAAGGTATGCAAAACATGCATGCGATTTTAAATGTACAGTGATAGCAGTCTTCTGTTCTTATGAGTTATGCCTAGCTGAATCCCTGTCTTTACTGGTCATAATCACTAGTTGCTGAATGGATCTCTTTTTAATTGATGCCCTTTTGGAAGTTGTTAACCTATTAAATAATGCATAACTCTGAAATAATGGTCACTTCAATGCCTTTCTTAACATAGTCACCTAGATTCCCACTTTCACTCTTTACTATAAGACAGTATAGCAGACTTAAGGCTTGTAAGACATGCATTAGCTGGGAATTGAGAACAGCAAGAAGGAAAGAAGCCTATGAATTGACTCAGATGCCAGTAATTTGTCTTCTGAAGCCATGACAGCTAACTCCTGATTTCCATTATGCAATAAGATTGCAAATACCGTTCCGCTGCAGTCTTAATCAATATAGCATCACATGGTACCCCTCTGGGGAAAGCTCTTATTTACCCATTTAATTGATGTAACACAGTTGCTGGTGAAAGGATGAGACATCTCTCTTTCGTTTAATTACAGATCCTGCACAAGTGCCCTTAATATACAAATTACATAGAATGCTTTTTAATGTTTGCATGTTGGACAGGACTCAAAAGGTCTAATTCTGCAAACTTTACATGAGTAGCTCTATTGAAATGAATGTCAACTTGCTTGATGAAAAGCTTCAGGACCAGACCCTACTTCACAGCTATTTCAGGAAATATTCCTAGTGATTTTATGCAAGCAGGCAGAACAGAAAAATGATTAGTATTTAACATTTCTACAACTCCATAGGGGCTAGATCCTCAGCTGCTAAAACTCAGTTTAGCTCCAGAATTGCGGTTAAAGCCCATAGTCCTTGTCCCAAGAAGTTTGTGTTCTAGATAAGAAATTAGTTCTCACTAGACGTTGGTGCATATGAGGCTAGGTGCTTAGCTGATGAAGTTTCTATAGCTTGATTAAAGTCAGTGATAACCACCATGCAAATCTGCGTGAATGCTATTTTCAAGATACATGTTATTCACTCATTCCATAGAACCATAGAGCTGGAAAAGACCTCAGAAGGTCATCAAGTCCAGCCCCCTGCTTTAGGTAGGACCAATCCCAACTAAATCAACCCAGCCAAGTCTTTGTCAAGCCGAGACTTAAACATTGCTATGGATGGAAACTCCACTACTTCCCTAGGTAATCCATTCTAGTGCTTCACCACTCTCCTAGTGAAATAGTTTTTCCTAATATCCAACCTGGACCTCTCTCACCACCACTTGAGACCATTGCTCTTTGTTCTGCAGACTAAACAGACCCAACTCCCTCAGCCTCTCCTCATAGGTCATATGCTCCAGACCCCTAATCATTTTGGTTGCCCTCCGCTGGACCCTCTCCAATGCGTCCACATCCTTTTTGTAGTGGGGGGCCCAGAACTGGACACAATACTCCAGATGTGGTGTCACCAGAGCCGAATAAAGGGGAATAATGACATCTCTGGTTCTGCTGGCAATGCTCCTCTTAATGCAACCTAATATGCCATTAGCCTTCTTGGCTACAAGGGCACACTGTTGACTCATATCCAGCTTCTGATCAACTATTCTTGTAAGCCGCCTTGACTATTTTAAATAGAAAGTTGGGGTAAAATATTTAAATAAATAAAATAAAAATATAACCCCCCAGGTCCTTTCCTGCAGAACTACTACTTAGCTGGTTGGTCCCCAGCCTGTAACAATACTTGGGATTCTTCCATCCCAAGTGCAGGACTCTGCACTTGTCCTTGTTGAACCTCATCAGATTTCTTGTGGCCCAATCCTCCAATTTGTCTGTCACTCTGGATCCTATCTCTGCCCTCAAGTGTATTTACCTCTCCCCCCAGCTTAGTGTCATCCAACCTTAACCATTCTATTTAACACCTTGAACCAGCAGTCTGTAGTCCAGTATTACTTTAATGGAGTTACTAAATGCAAGAATTGCAGACTTTGCTCGATCTACATGTGGATCTTAGAAATGGGAATCTGTGATGAAATTATGGGCCGTATATTAGATAATCCAAGTGTGTGTGTGTATAGATAAATGTCATCTACCATATATATAATAGTTTAAAAAGTTTCTAAACAGTAGCTGGGTTTTTATGCTATTGTTGCTTAATTTACCAAAATATTCATGAACATAAAACACATGGATTGACAACCCTAATTGATAATTTGGTTGGTAACATAAACTGATTGATATTCAGAGGATCCTTATGTCTGAATTTCAAGAAGCATGAAAATTGGAGGCCAAAGAGAGAGACCTTGATCCTTGCCATTCTCCTAACAAATTGACGAAGTTACAGTTCTGATTTTTATGTTTCCACCAACACCATATGGGGGTATTTCTCTCCCCTCTCCCCACCAGCTGTTCATTCTAAAGACTAGGTTTTAAACCCTATCTGTTGCAATGAGGTTGCTTGTTGGTACACTCTATACTAATCAATGTGCTTGGTGCAAACTCTGTTAATATGTGAAGCACATCTTACATTTCGAGGCATGTTTTTGAACCCAAGGAGACATTCTTGTGATGACAGCTAGATAGGGTATGTCTACTCCAGCTGAGTTTTATACCTCCAGCTCAAAGTGTAGGTTTACCCATAGAATCCAAGGCCAGAAAGGAGCACTAATTGAGAATGACCTTGTATACATCATGGAACAAAGAACTCCCCCAGTAGTAATGGAGAATCCATCATGGGCCTGGCAAACTGTTCCAGCAGTTAACTATCTGCACTGTTACAATCTTTTGCCATTTATTACCAGATTGGATCTGTCTAGCTTCAACTTCCAACTGTTGCATGCCTGACTTTAATAACAATATGAGATGTCAAAAATAACAGGCTTAGATGGATTTATTGATCAAAGATTGATATAGCACTATGCAGGTCACAGGAATACTTTCCCACCTTCTTTGAATGGTGAAAGGATGATATTCTGCTCTTTCCCTTTGTTGCTGGTGGAATTTTCTCAGTGTTCAGTCTCAAGCTAACTTTCCAAACCTCTTTTCTTTGATAGAGTGTGAGACAAATTCTTTTTGGAGGGAAAAATCACTTTTCCTTAGTATGTACTGTTTTCAATTATTGTGTACCCAATTGCCAATGGATTTTCTTTTATTATAGCTTAGCTTGTGATTGATAGGCTAAAGGGATTTCCAATTATATTTTTATTCAAAACACCTGTTGTGATATTATAGCCTCACATTTTTCAATGGATCATTATTTCATAAATTGCATAAAACATCTGTAGTAACAAATATCCCTTATCAATTACAAATACCCTCTTAATAATGACCTTGTCTTGTATACTGTAATATATTTTTGTAGGATCCCTTCATTAGTTTTGTGGGGTTCCTTCCCTTGTCTAGATTCTCACAAATTTAAAGATATAGGAAATATTTAAGTAAAACCCATTACTTAATTTCATGCATTCCTGAGCATTTTCACATCATAAATTCAGTTTAAAGACTAAACTTTTCAGCTTCAGAAATTCAGGGGAATAAATTTATAGACAGACAACATAAAAAGAATGTTAGACTATAAAAGAATTCTAAGGGTTGAACATACAGAAATCATAAAAGGTTAATATTTATTAACATAACCTTTTGGTTTTATTATATGTTCACCTGCTAGATTAAAGCCTATTATCAAATATTTTTCCACATGTAGGTACTTATAGAATATGATCAAGTCATCCCATTACCTTCTCTTTGTTATGCTAAATAGATTGTGCTTCTTGGGTCTATCCCTGTAAGGCACGTTTTCTAATCCTTTTGTCATTCTCTTAGCTCTTCTCGGAACTCCATCCAATATATCATCTGGTTTCTTAGCCTAGGGTTAATTATCTATTTATTCCTTTGCAATTCCTGAAAGTGGCTGGGAATTTCACAGTACAAATAAGACATTAGGTGAGAGTCTAAACTGTACCTCTGAGAGGTACAACACAGAAATCTCATCCCAGGGGGAGGTTGCTCTAAAATGGCTTTAATCCCCCTTTACGCTCTCTGGACCGTAGTCTGCTCTGGCTCTTTTACTGAATATAAAATCTCTGGACTGGTGAAGATCTTACCCCTGGCTCCTGTTCCAAAGACCTTGCCATCTAATTTTGGACATGATGTGACAAAGGAAGATAGCCAACATTAAAGAGAATTTTTAGGTTTGGTAGGGAGTGGAAGGGTAGATTATAACAATATGATGGCCTGACTCCTGAGTGAAGGCTAGGGTACAGCATGCATTTATTTTTTATTCTAAGGTTTAGGGTTTCTTGTTGAAAGGGAAGATCTTTTTACTGTCTAGAGGTATAAGGAAGGCACTTCTAACAACATCCCCTATATTCCAACAGATAAAAGTGTGGGTTCTGCATCTTGGTTGAGTAGCTGCAGAATTCTGATGTGCAGTGTCTAGGTGTCAACTCAAATTTATATTGGAAGAAAATAAATTTGCACACATTAGAACATAAGACTGGCCATACTGGGTCAGACCAGAGATCTGTCTACCCCAATATCCTGTCTGCCAACAGTGGCCAATGCCACATGCCCCAGAGGGAGTGAACACAACAGGTAATCATGTGATCCCTTGCCTGTCATCCATTTCCAGACAAACAGAGGCTAAAGATACCATTCCTACCCATCCTGGGTAATAGCCATTGATGTACCTAACCTCCATGAATTTATCTAGCTCTTTTTTGAACCCTGTTGAAGTCCTAGTCTTCACAACATCCTTTGGCAAGGAGTTCCACAGGTTGACTATACGCTGAGTGAAGAAAAACTTCCTTTTGTTTGCTTTAAACCTGCTAACTATTAATTTCATTTGGTGACCACCTAGTTCTCATATTATGGGAATAAGTAAATAACTTTTCCTTTTTCACTTTTTCCATACCAGTCATGATTGTATAGACCACTATCATATCCCCCCTTAGCCTCCTCTTTTTTAAGCTGAAAAGTCCAAGTTTTCATATGAGATCTGTTTCAAACCCCTAATCATTTTTGTTATCCTTCTCTGAACCTTTTCAAATGCCAATATATCTTTTTTGAGATGAGGTGATCACATCTGTACCCAGTATTCAAGATGTGGGCATACCATAGTTTTATATGGAGGCAGATTTAATCAGACAGAAGTAGGGAGATGGAAAAGGTGAGGGTAGAGCATGTACCAAGGACGGAATCCCTCCTGCCACCTATAGCTGCTGAGTAGGGAAAGATGTTGGACTTTCCATCTGACTGCTGTCTAGAATCCTGCAGAATAGCTCCATCTCCCTTATCAATCTCTGCTGGTCGGTATTGGAAACGCTTGAAACGCCATCTCATTCTTACTGCTGTAAACAAGAAAGAACTTTTGGTTCCTTTTCCCACTACCAGACTTTTCTGGCTGTTGTAAAGACAGAGAATGTTCAATACCCCCTTTCTAGAGCCTCTGTTTGGCCGAGAGGTGCTCTGTCACTCCATCTCTGTGCAAGCTGTGGGGAATATTTAGAACATCACCAGTCTCAAAGAATATCTGTGTGGCTGTTTGCATGTGTTACTTGCACGCAATGGGTCAAATCCTACGCCTGGTTTCCATCATAGTAAGGAGTTTGATAGCTCAACATGACAGGATAAACTCATGCTGGGGATGGACGCAATGGGGAAAGGAGACAATTGCTCTGGAAAATAGCAAAAATAAGCCACTCAACTAGTTTTTCCTACATGGATCCCAGTGCAGGTATTCCCCAGTGAAGCTACCACTAAAGCTCCTGCAGCCTTAGAATAACTATTTTGCAGCTTCCCATAGGTAGTGACTGAAAACAGGACATGAGATGAGCCCAGGGTCTCTCCATTGTTCTGATGGGTCAGAGGTTCCCCTGGTTAATGGGAGGTGATACCTTTGAGTCCATTGTTTGTTCCAGGACAAACTCTCCATTTCTCAGCTGTCTGCCATGGAGGTTTTTGTGCAGTCTGTAAAGATCACTTAGTGTCTGCCTCTCTCCTGGGCGGACTGCCAGCTAACCAGGGGGACTCTGCTTTTGTTGGACCATCTGGAGGAAACAGCTCTTGCTCAATGCCTCTCCTGACTTTGCCTCTCTAAGAGCTTGGCTGCATGTACAGTAGTCAGACTGGGCTGAATCCTGGCCTCTTTGGAAGCATCATGTGAGGACAGCCCAGCCTGACTACCATATATGCAGCCAAGCTATTCCCAATCTCCCCCATGGTACTCTGTCACTTTCAGACATGTCCTAGTCAGTGTCACTGTGGAAGCAGCCCAGGGGCAATGGTTTGCATGTGAATCAAGAAGGGTGAACAGTATACTTGGAGAACTGAAGTGTTAGGCTTTCTGTTGTGGTTTTTTTTTTTGCCAAGATATAACTTTAAAGTATTTTTATTTAAACAATGGAATCCTTACTTACTCTGGTCAAATTTTCCTTGTTAGCCTAGTCCAACCTCATTGACTTTGGCTGCTGCTTCTTGAAACAGGAGAATTTATACTTACTTTATGCTTGTTTACCTTATGTATAATATAATATACACACACATCTATATCTATAAAATGTAGGTGATCCTCCAAAGCTTCTGTTTTGGTTTTACATCTAATTGTCCAGAAAATTCTGGGGATTTATTTTGTAAATAAACAGGAAGCTTGAAATTGTAGTTCTTCAAGCATGTTCCGACAATTTTTTTGCCTTGTGTTGTTTCGCATGAATACCCTCAGCTGTCAGTATGCTGCTCATACTGTGACATTGATAAAGACATGCATGATATGTGAGTGTGTGTGTATTTAAAGGACTCATGTGTGACTTTTTACCATTTGTCTGCACTGGGCACATAGCTGCAATGGGAACAATAATCAGGGCAGTTTCTCAATCCCTCACAGATCTCTTGGCCAGCATCCCAATGAACAATTGGAAGTGGTTGTCACTGAACTAAATGGAGCACTGGAACTGCACCTGTGTAAAGCCCTGCTCAATATTGCCCCCATGTCAATATGGTGTCTATATCTTGATGTTCTGTGTGTATGTTCTCCATGAAAAGTTGGTTTGAATAAAACAGATTCACTTGGATGGCAATTTGTATTATGTGAGTCCTCATCCTGAATCCACGAGTATGTCTACACTTGCCCCCTAGTTCGAACTAGGGATGCAAATGTAGGTGACCGAAATTGCTAATGAAGCGGAGATTTAAATATCCTGCACTTCATTAGCATAATCTTGCCCACGCGCTATTCTGATCGCCAGCTGATTCGAACCAGGAAGTGCGCTCCGGGCTGCGTTAGTTCAAATCAAACCCCTTGGTTCAAACTAATGTTACTCCTCAAAAAATGAGGTTCAATGTATTTTCAGTTTCTGAAAATATTTAATTATAAAGGGAAACTATTACCAGCACTTCTCATTTATTTTTACTGTATTTTCACTACCTTTTTACAAGGTCATATTTATTTAGTGCCTGAACATCCTGCCTATTATTGGTTAGAACATGCCATTGAAAACCATGTGATTGTTTCCCACTTGTTTTTGACAGTTCTGCTGCTATTAGATAAAACAACTTTTCTATCTCTTTATGTTTGCATGATAATAGATACCTGGATTACCTTAAAACACTATGATTCAACTATAATTATGCTGTCAGTCACAGGTGCTGGCTTCTAATTCTCTCTGGGCTACTCCACCGCCACTTCAGCCCTAGGACTCTCCACCACTCCACTCCTTCTTCTAAGCACCCATCTCTCCCTGACCCTGCTCCACTCTTTTCGTGCCTCGTCCCTACCTATTTTCTCTGCTCTCCAAAACATGCCCTATCCCTGCTCCTCTCCATCTCCCAACGCCTCCTGTATCTTATGGAACAGCTGTTCTGCAGTGCTCAAGGTATTGTGAGGGAGTGGGAAGAGTTGACTGGTGGGGGCTGCCAGCAGGTGGTAGTTGAGGGATGCGGGGAGGGAAGAGAGCTTGCCTGCTTGTGGATACTAAACACTTGCTAATTTTTCTAGGGCACCCACTGAGATGGTGCCTATGCTGTCAGTGACAAGTTTAAGTGCCATGGCAAAGGCCAGGTCTGCAGTATGGATAACTGAAGTGTAAAGCAAATATTTTACAACTACTAATAATAATGAAACAGTTTGGAAATATTTTAACTGCAGCTAGAGGAAATAATGGATTTCCAGATTCCAGTGACTAGCATCAATTTTAATTTGTGCTAAGATGCTTCAGGCAAGGGAGTGAGCAATCAAGCTGATACACTGAATATTTTACATTATATTAGTAATTTAAATATGCTCCCTATGTTCAAATGTTTTTTTATCCATAGCTGTCAGGGCTGTTCCCCACTCTGGCACTCTGAGTGCAGAAGGTAGGGGCCCACAAGAGAGCTTAAATACCTTGCCGTTGTAGGCTTCTGCTTAAAAAAGCTCCCCAAGGTTACAGATTCCCATCAAGTGAATTAAAAAAAACTCTGAAAACCAGGAAGAAACACTTTAACTTCTTCCCAAGGGGTACCATAAGCTCTTTTGCCATAAGAGAACTTGAAAAAAGAAATAAACACAGAAAACAAAGGCTGTGTCTAGACTACATCTCTTTTCTCAAAAAAGGGATGTAAATTAGACACTTCGAAATTGCAAGTGAAGCCAGGATTTAAATTTCCTGCACTTCATTTGCATAATGGCGGCCACGTTTTTATTCAAAACGGGGCTTTTCAATAGAAAAACGGCAGCTAGACTGGGATCTTTCGACAATAAAACCCTTTTTCAAAAGATCCTGTACATGAAATTTAAATCCTGGCTTCATTTGCAATTTCGAAGTGTCTAATTTACATCCCTTTTTTGAGAAAAGGGATGTAGTCTAGACACAGCCAAACTGTGTATCTGATAGCTGACCTCTCAGGCTGGGCAGGCACATGTCTCCTGTTACCTTCCAGGACACAAGAACCAAATCTTTGCTTTAAAAAGATGATTTTTATTAATAAGACAAAAAGATATGCTTGATAAAACATACTTGGTTGCTAGGTGTTACAGAGCAACTAAGAAAAGAACAGATCAAAACACAAAGAAACACAGTCTCTTTGGGCTGCAGTTTAGATATGGTGAATGGGGGAGGGAAGCACATTGGTTAAACTTCTCTGTGTGAAACCCAACAGCAAAATAAAGAAAAATACCCTGATTGTGACTAAACATACATTTCGTTATCTACTCACCATCCTACTGATCTGTACTTGAAGGCCCAGTCTTTTCCCTGATCCAATATTTCTTGTAGGCATGGTAATTCTGTTTGATTACTTCATTTTGCTTTCTCCATCTCTGAACTTAGAACTCCCACAAAGAGAGCAGGCAGGCATATTACCTCAATTCAAATTTCAGCACTGTATCCCATTGGTTCTCCTGACACCCCTTTGCTACCTGAGTTTAACCCCTTCGTCACCGAGTGCTGGCCAGCACTCCTCTTATCCATCACAATAGCTGAAGGTAGTAATGAGTAGTGCTGAGACACAAAGCCTAGCTATGTCTACACTCGCGGCTTCTTGCGCGAGTAGTATGCAAATGAGGCTAAGCGTGGAATATCGCTAAGCCTCATTGTCATACCTAATGAGCCACCATTTTTTTCAGAAGAGGCTCTTGCACATGAAGGAGCGTCTACACTGCCCCTTCTTGCACAAGAAAATCCCTCTTGCGCAATGCCGTTCTTCCTGAAAAGTAATAGGTGTAACGGCATTGTGCAAGAGGGTTTTTCTTGCGCAAGAAGGGGCAGTGTAGATGCTCCTTCTTGTGAAAGAGCCTCTTCTGAAAAAAATGGCTCATTAGGTATGCAAATGAGGCTCAGCTATATTCCAAGCTTAGCCTCATTTGCATATTACGCACAAGAAGCCGCGAGTGTAGACATAACCCAAAGTTCCTGACTGTTAGGCTCTATTCCAAGGACTGCCACTGATTCTTGGGGCAAATTACTAAACTTCTTTCTTTCTTAATTTCTATTACAGATAATAGTATAGAAAGGTCTGGGATGCTTCATTAATTTTTGTAACATGGTTTTGTTGTTATTGCAGATGAACTTTAAACTGTTCGGTTTTTAAATCATTTCATGACCTTTGCATCTGTGCCCCTGGCTTTCTGCATGGGCTAAGTCAGGTAGTTGCTGGCAGGGACCAGGGAAGCTAGGGGGTAGCTGTCAGGACTCAGTTAAGATGGCCCAGAGAAAAGTAGCTAGTTGCAGCCACATGCTATGTCCCTTTTACTTAGACGGTTCCATGGCTGAGACCCAGAATAGTGGGTGGGCCTGGATCCCCTCATCACTAACAGCCATCGGGAAAGTGGCTGTGCCTGAGAGAAGGACATTTGGACAGGCCTATACGTGGATCTGTTATCCTCCTGGAAGTGGACTGAACTGAGACTCACAAAGAGGGAGTCAAGGAACAAGAGGGCAGGCAAAGACTCTCCGAGGAGGCAGCCCTGTGTGGGATGCTGCTCAGCTCCAGAGCAGGAACCATGGCCCACAGACCATGTGGTCAGATTGCGGATCAGCGCTTGAGGAGTACTAAAGAGACATTGCCAACAGAGGGGTACCATGATGGGCTCAGTTTGACTGTTAAAGGATTGAGCCCAGAAAAGGATACTGACATGCTGGACAGTATACTACAGGATGGGTTTGTTTTAATTTTCTTGCATTTGGACTGTGGGTGCCTTGTCTGGAGTCACCAAAGAGCAGCTGACAAGTGCAGTGTCCAACAAGGGGCATAGTGAGCCGAGAAAAGTGCAGGCATGCACACAGTTGACCGGGGGTGCTCATGAGAGGTGAGTGTCACACCATCATTTACCCCTTCAAAGCTGACTTTTTCCCCCTGAGAGCCTGTCCATGATAACATAAATACATAGATACAGGACAATTCATTGAATTATTTCCCTAGGTACTTATATTTGTTTTAACAGTGCAAATAAATGCTAGTTGCACAAAGAGTTTTAAAAACAAGGCCCAAAGGCTAAGAGTCCACTAAGGGCCAACTTCTAAACTGGAACAGAAATCCCCTGGTGGAAGCTTTTTAAGAGACATTGTCAATAGAATACACATTTTCTCAAGATAGAAGTCTCCTGCTGCTATATAAAAGTGAGGTGAAGCCAAGACATTTATTTTCAAAGGAGACATTGATCCTGTGACAGTGTTTTAGTGCAATGATTTTATTTTTATTAGCCCAAATGATAGATATAGATGAAGTCTTATTTTTCTGAAGAATGTCTGCTGTAATAGAGTGACAGTTATACAATATTATTACTGACCTCCCGGTTTCTGGCAATCATTGGAAAACAAGCCTACTGTGTACTACAGCCAACTAGTAAAATAACTGAGGATTTTTCCCCACAAGTACATCATGCTTTTAGGAATAAATTGACTTGCAACTAGCTAAATGTTTCTTCTTTTGGTAGCATTTGTCAATGAACAGTAGTCAGCCATACAGAAGTCACCTAGAAAGGCACAATTTCTACTTGGTTTCATTAAATAAACAATGAATATCAAAATGCTTTTTTAGGCTATGTTCTGCATATGAACCCTGACCAGAAATGCTTGCTATGTGAGTGAAAGGAAAATGGATATTTCTTTGGATTGTTCCCACCCTAAAAGACACAGAAGGTTGTATTCCAATCTGGAAGGTTATGCACTGAGCATGGGGCATGGGAGCCTGTTTCTTATTCCATCCTCCATTTCCTGTATCAGAAGATTCCTGTTGGTCCTTCTTCCATTGTATTTTATCACCACCATTCCCAGCATGTTTACGAGAGAATACTCCAGTCAGCATTCTCCAGTCACATTTTGACAAATTTTCCTTAGCCCCACTTTGATAAACGGATGAGGTTCTACCGGGTCTCAGCTTGTGGAGACAGTCATGTGCTGAATCTCGGAAGGAGAAACTGGAGTTTGGGTAATGAGGTGGACCACATATGTGCTGCAGTCAGGCTGGCAGTAGAGTGTACTGGGAAGGCAATCTTGTGGGGAGTGAGGGAAAATGCTAATACTTGTTGAGATTGAGTGCTCACAGGACAGAGAGGTAAACGTTTTTCACTTAGGCTTGCCTTGGAGAGTTGGATCAAAATTATACTGCTAATTGGGAGAAAAGAAGAAGGGAGAAATCTGACATCTCTAATTTACAACTTAAGGAGTGTACTTTACTCTGACACTCACTAAAAGAGAATTACTTTTATTAGGGGCTTCTGAGGAACAGCATAACAGCTCGGGTGAGTGTTAGGGAAATAACAGTTACTTCCATTGTCTCATACACTGTCTCTTACCTCCTAACCCAGAATGGTGGAATTGGAGCAGAATTGACTTCACTCCACTCCACAGGAGGAGCAGATTTCCAGACGGATAGGGGCAATCAGTCTTCTTCTCCTTGCCTGTTGCTGTCAGAGCTTCTCTGCTGAGCTTCCAGTCCAGCCTTTCACCGCAAGAAGGGCACCTCAGCAGAGTACCTGGCTTACAGCAGCAGCAGCCAGCACTTAAACCTCAGTTCCTCCTTGACTGGATAGAACAGTAATTTCTTAAACTCTGGGTTGTCAAATCAAATATGGAGTCTGAGTCTCTTGTTAATCAGGAGTAACCCCAAGGAAGCCAATGGAATTATACTGATGTAAAACTGGATTTGAGACAGAAATCAGGGTAACTGAATCAAGCTGTATAACTGAAAAATATCACTCAACTTCTACTGTTTTCAATGCGGGGGACAACTGGCATAGTCAGGCTCTACTCTGGGAATAAGTTAGTAATAGCAGAAGCAGGCCCTTCATTATTTCATCAAGCTAATAATCTAATAATTCTCCTTTTATTTTACGCTGAAAGGGATACAAATGCTTCCATTGGAATCAGATGATGATTTATTTCTGAAGGTCAGCTGGTGGTCCTGAAATAGTAGTATGACTAGTGTATGCTTCAAGGACATATCACCTCAGAAATGGCTTTTGCGCTGCTGGCTAGTTAGAAGATGTGTGGCCTATGTTCTGACCTTATTTATTTCATAGGGAGCTCCATCTGTGATTCACAGCAAAATTAAGCTCACATCAATCTAATAGTGTGTGTGTGGTGTCTCTATCTCTTGTATTTTGCACTGGGTCTTATGAATATTTGAAAGGTATAATCCTAAAAAAGAAGAAGAATTAGTGCAGAATACAGCAGTGACTAGGAATAAGCTGTGCATGAGTTAACAAAGGAGAATTTTGGGCTGAATATCAGGAAAAACATGCCAGGATGTTCCATATTGTAATGTCTAGTGCTTTGTTCATTTGCAATAGGTTGTGGGAAAGCATCCCAAGAGATTTGGCAGGAATCTGTTTGCTTAGAATCTTTAAAATTAGACTAAGCAGAAGTACAAAATCCAAGTAGGGAATGTTCTTGCATTGGCAGGAAAACAGACTAGGTGTGTTACTGGTCTGTTCCATTCATACTTGGGTTCTGAATGAGATTCTTTGCATAACAAAACTCAGTACTTAAAAATTATCAGCTGCAAAATTTACTCCCCAAAGTCAGAAGGCAATACATATTGCCTGGAAGATTAAGGTACTGATTCTGTTTATGCTTTGTTGAGGCAAAATTTAAATGCTTATAAAAAAGAAAGAAAAAATCAGTACTGTAAGTTCTTTGCTGGATAGAATATGATATTGCCCTTTGAACATTTAAGTCTATACACTGATCTCATTAACAGTATGTCTTTATTTTTCTCCTTGTTACAAGAAAGGGCTGTATTCTTTCAATTAAACCTCTGCAACCTCACTGAAGTTTATGGTGTTGGATTATCCTACTAGGAACAATTTGGTTAACTATATCTAGAAATTTCTGAAAAACAAAAAAAATCACCATTTTGGTGAGGAGGCACTGTCTCTAACACCAACTGAACAACAGTACTGTATGAAAAACAGATATGTAGGAGACTGAAGACAAATTGAATAGTAACCTGAGAGGGGAAAATATAGTACAGAATGTGTGGATAACAGGAAGATTTTTCAATGCTTTGTGCTGTACGTTACACCAGGGGCTGCTCTTGGAAAATGTCCAGACATAACTAGAACTGTCAGAGTACAGAGGGGATGGTTAATCATAGAACGTGGGGAGGGGAAGAACCACAAAAGACCTGCTGCCTATCTGGAAAGTGGCATAAAAATGTCCTGAAATCAAGGCATTATTTTCTGTGTGTGGACATATAACATTTACTGTCAATAAAGGACACTTCAGTGATAAGCATCTGAAAACCACTGTTCAAGCTTTACTTATTTTATTTCAACATCAATTTATAGTTGCAAACCTGTATATCTGATAAGGGAGGAATGATTGACAAGGGAGGGGGAAGGCCACAAGGAAACACAAGACTGTCCTGTTGATAGCTCATGGGTCCTAAAGGATCCACTTGCTTTGATGCTAGGCATTCCAGCCTTTACTATGAATGTGAAAACCACCTCCTGTTTGGTATATAGAAAGGAAGGATGGTATGGCTGGTTAAGGTGCTAGTCTGGGACTCAAGACTCAGGTTCAATTCCTTTCTTCACCACCTGGGGTACGTCTAGACTATGTCTGTTTGTCACAAAAAGCTCTGCATTTTGCATAGCTTTTTATGATGCTTTTGTCGGAAGAGGCTTTCCTGACATTTGGCCTGTCTAGACTGGGCCAAATGTCGGAAAAAAACCCTCTTTCGAAAGCCCCCTTTTTCCTTGTAGAACAAGGAATAGAGGGGCTTCCAAAAGAGTGCGTTTGCTTTTTCACAAAAAAAGCCTGGATGTGGCAGAGTTTTTTCGGAATACCAGAGGTATCCCGAAACCCCCCTGCAGTCTAGCCATACCCATAGACACCTGTTCTCTCTCTCTGCTTCAGTTTCCCATCTGCAAAACAGAGGTAAAATTTCCCAATCTGAGAGTAGTGTTGTGAACATTAATACATGAAAGAATGTTGGGTGCTCAGATAACTATGGTGACAAGTGCCATATCAGTACCTTAAATAGATAGATCTTGATAAGAGACTCCTAACTGAGATTCCTCCTCCATAGCCCACTGCCATAGGGTTTCTTGTGGGAAGGGAAGATCTGACCCACTATAGGGGTTTAATGTGCAAATTATCAGTTTCTATGCACAAATTTTGAAATCCTGTCTGGACTGCAATTACAGATTGTATATCCCCATGAGAAAAGCATGACAGTCAAAGAAAGATCTCAACTGACAGGAAAAAATATTCAGATTACTGCCCCTGTAAAGTTAAAACTGTTAAAACTCAGTGCTGAAATTTATATTATAGTTACTAGAAGAACAAATGGCTGTCATTACTACAACAAAGCATGATATTAAATACTATGTGATAAAAGAAGATAGGTATACTGGCATTTACATTAATTCTACCTAGCCAAGTGGATTATTATTTTCTTAAATGCTTGAAAAAGATGACAGCCAAATCGGATTTGAAAAAGACTTGCACGACAATTATTCAAGTATATTCTTGTGCCTTAGGAAGCATTTTTAAAAAAAGAGTTTTTTGTTTTCACTAAAAGTTTGTTTGCTTTTCTGTATTTGGGAAATGAATTCTTGTTGGGCATAGCCCCTGGAAGTCAAATGACTGACTGATCTATTCAGACTGGAATGCATCAGTAACTAAGGATTGGTCTACATGAGGAAATTAGGTCAATATAACTACATCGCTCAGAGTGGAAAAAGTCCACCTAATTCAGAGATACAGTTAAACTACCTAATTTCCAGTGTAGACAATGCTAGGTCAACAGAGCAATTCTCCCAGCAACCTAGCTACAGTCTGTTGGGAAAGCGGAGTATGTATGCCAATGGGAGAATCTCTCTTGTTAGCATAGGCAGCATCTTCACTTAAGAGCAATAGGTACAACTGCTTGGGTATGTCTACACTGCAAAGTTAATTTGAAATAACAGCCATTATTCAGAATTAACTTTAATAGCGTCTATATATGCAAACCGCTATTTCAAAATTAATTCGAAATAGTGGAGCGCTTAATTTGAATTTGGTAAACCTCATTCTACGAGGAGTAACACCAAATTTGAAATAGCTATTTTGAATTAAGTGCTGTGTAGACACTTAATTCGAAACAGGGGGTGTCCAGCCCTTCCCAGGGAGCCCTGGTGGCCACTCTGGGCACAACCAGGAAAACTTACTCTCCTCTCCTCCAGCCCCGGAGCCATTAAAGGGGTAGACCCTGGCCACAGTGCCTGTGCCAGCTCCAAGCCTGCCAGCCCAGAGCCATAATTGGCCACTGGGGCCCCTGATCCAGTGGCCCCAAAACATGAACCAGCAAGCCACTGGCAACCAGCCCTCCACCGCTCCCTATGAGCAGTCTGCCAGTTCCCAGGAGCCTGACAGGGGCTTGAGAAGGCGGGTGCCTTCCTGGTCTAGGATGAAGATCGTGGACCTTATTCAGGTTTGGGGGGGGGGTGGGATGTCAGAGTAGAGCTATTTAAAAAGCAGTGCTGCTGCAGTTCAGACGAGCTAGTTTAAACCTTCCTTTCAATTTCAATTGATGTAATTTGCACCTCTTGAATTTTATTTAGAGTTTGAGGTTTAAATGTAACCAGAAACTCAAAATGAAACTGTTAAAAGAGCGATTTCCTTCAGTTTCATGTAGTAAATGTTAGTTGGCCCAATTTTATTCAAAATATTGGAGGAACATAATAAATATTCAAGACCATGTATGCAACAGAGTTTTATAATGTCTTATCTAATGTGCTTAATTGGTAGTGTGAGAATAAATGTTAAGCAACTATAACTCTGCTGGTCACCCTTTTGTGGTTATCAGTCTTTTAGGCTGTTGGTAAAGATGCATCAGGCAGACTGCATGTGCTGAATATGATGTTAAAGCAGAAAGAAATCAGAAGGATCCCTGTGATTCAGCATGATCACACTGTGGCTCTTAGGAGTAATTAAAATTCAGGTTGTGTTATAAACAAAATACGATGAATGATTAAATGTTTGTACTAATAAAAGCTTTGTATTAAAAGTAGATTGATATCATACTAAAGCAATTGTATCTCTTTTCCCCATGTGAATCAATTATTTAGTTCCTGGGGAAGGGGAGTGAGAGAGTTTGGAATGTGTTTAGAGAGAGATAACAACTTGTAGATGCAGCAATTTCAGAGCACAGATGGTCAAAGGAGCTGAAAGACTCAGGGGTATCAAGGTACTATCAATTGGGGCCAATGTAAGACAGACTGGTGCAGGACAAATAGACAGCCTCGGAGTTAAGAGCAAGCATCCCTTTGCAGATAAGACAGCTTTGAAATAACACTGGGAAGGAGGCAATAACATACTGATGTCAGATGACAAAGGAAAACAACTTCCAGTTAAACAGCTGTTAAACAGAATTGATGGTGATTGATTAAAAGCTGACAGCAAAATGTATAGATCTGAATGGGAGAAAAGTCCTATAAAAGATGAGCTGTCTTGCATGAATATTTGGGTCTTATCTTCCAAGTTTGGAGCATTGGTCCGGTTCGAGAGAAGTCCCTGCTCCTCTCTCTCTCTCATTTAACTTGCCTGGCCAGTGAGTTAATGTGAACAATGGACTAACTTTAAGCAACAACAAGATGGTGAAGGAGGCTATGTGTGTGTAGAGATGCATGAATATGCATCTAACAGAATGTTACATTGTCAATAAATGCAGCATTTTGTCTTATCCCTCTAAAAAGAGCCTGTGATATTCTTTCAAATATAACAAACAAATCCTCAATGAAAAGTCCATTGATGGTTCTGAGCCATCTGTATGCCACCAATTACAATGTCCAATGGTTCTGTGCCCATTTATACCAGCAGAAAATGTGCTTCTTAGATTAAGTTTTTTTTAAAGGAAATCTGAAACCAGGTGAGTGTAGTAAGGATTTAAACTTCCTAACAAAATTCCAGCATCTTAGTTCTTTTTGTCCAATTAGGATCTCATCATACAAATCTACTGTGCATGGAATGTTCATTGAAGCAGATGGGAGTTCTGTGCTCAGAGCCGTTGCAAGATCAGGCCCTTAATCATATACTATTCAGAGAGAGAAAACTAGGAAATAGCTTTCAAAAGAGCAGGTGCACAACTTTAAAGCTGCTGTATATGTTGCCACTGGCAGGTGAGGGGGCCTTTTACAATGTTGGCTGCTAATTGTCGGTGTGCTTTCAGATGTGAATGTTATAGTCTATCCATGCTGTAGAACATTATGAATGCCTGTCTTTAGAAAAATAAAAGGCTGACAATTCTATTTTTTCTTGTTTTCACCATTTATAAAAATCTTAATGGATCTATCCTATGCTAATTAAACTTTAATTGCAAAATCTAGTAACTAGGAACCATCTTACCTTTTAAAAATTCCTGGTGATTGGCTGTCACAGATGTTTTAAGTAGGACTATTGGGATGAATTGAGATTTGGCGTAAGCATGTTCAATTCCATAGACTTCAATTAGCCAGATTTCCTCCTCAGGGCTTTAGGATGAGAGTGTTGCAGCAGAATCATTCTGCATATACTGGAGAGAGAGTTCGATATGACCTACCATACCCTGACTCATTTGAGGAGGCTAGAAACATTGGCAGTATTACCTGTGTACAGTAACTGCATTTCCCATGTTCACTATCATTTGTCTCTGTGTTTGAACCTAAGGAGGAGGAAGACTTGTTCAATCTTAAGTAACCAAGCAGAATCTGTTCAGAGGATCACAACCATCTGTCACAGTTTCAGCATAACTGAACCTACATCCACCCTTTGTGCTCCCTTAAGAGCACCCACTTAGGACTCCTGGCTCCAAGTTATCACTTTTCTTGGCGGGAGATGTGTGTGTCTGTCTGTCTCCAGACCAGGGTTAATAAATCTGCATAGCTCCATGCAGAGACAATTGGTGGCTGTGGGAATGGGAGGGCAGAGTGAAGGCACCTGCCTTCAGTAATTAAAATCTAGGTGGGCACGAGACCCACATACCCCTGCTATGCATCACCTGTGGCCTTACACGTGATATCCTTAGCAAGCCAGTCTTACAAAAGGATAATGCCAGTGCACTGCTTTTCCTTTCGAGGGCTATAAACTGTATATGCCACTAGTTACAAGTTTATGGTGTGTGTGTTAAGATAAATTCATGAGTACATGAGAGGTGTTCAGGTATTTTAGTGACCAGAACTATTATATTTATTTCTGAGGTAAAAGCTTTATAGAGAAAATATATAAAAAGAATATGTTTCTATATGAATACTAAAAGCTCACCAGAAGTTACTCATTAGTCTTAATGGTATTCAGCTGAAAATATTGAAAAACATTTCTGAAGACCACATTTTGTGTAAGGGGTTCAGTCTGAATTCCAAGCATTTTGGTACCAATCAAGGAAAGCATTAAAGCACTTGCTTAACCATAAGACTGTCATTCCATGGTTTCAGTATAGCAATGTATTTGCTGATATGCTTTGCTGGAGCACGGCCAGAGTGCTTAGCACCTTGCATTGTCAAATCATCGTTACATAACTGCCTCATCTATAAATGTAGATGTTGCATGCTCTTGGATAAGACTTTACAATTTTTTGTTTTTGTTTTTTAAATATAGCTTTCTATAAGGACCATACAGATATCTCTATTATCAGTATGCAGTATTATATGATCTTCCATGGATGAGCAATAAATAGCTTCTTTTTTCTTTCTGTTGCTACTGAAGTCACTTAGGTTGAATAATGTAATAATGATAATAAATAAGGCACCATGCTATAAAACGTAGCATATCTGCTGCAGCACTCCAGGTACTTCCAAGTAACATAGTTAAAATCATTAAAATACTAAAACACAAAGCAAGTGAACCGTCAAAATAATGTCAAATAAATAAAATAATTGGGCTGTGCCAAATGCTTTTTCACATAAAGGAGGCTTTTGCCTGTCTAAACAGCACAAGTCTGTGGCATTTCTTAACTCAGAAGGCAGCATGACACAGCAACATGGGGAGGCAAAGATATTCCCAGTAACTAACATCATCTTGGAAGCCCTAATGAAAGAATATAGTAGTTGTGACTTTAATTGGGATCTTTTTTCTGGCCTAGTGACTACAAGCATGAGTTACAGTGTTACATGTCAATACTAATGAATCTCACTGATTTTACTAAAAACTCATATTGAAAAGATTAAGGAAAAAATTACTAAATGATGCTGTATAAAGTGTACATATTTATTCCAAGTTGTTATTCTTTGCTTGCGCTGGAGCACATATTGGGAAAGAGGGAGCATCATAGTGGTAGTTGCAAACCAGCGCGCAAGCAGAGCTGTACATAGTCTCTGCTGCCACCCAGAATCCCTTAAGAGAGCACTAAGAGATCTAGCTGGCACGATGGAGAGCCCCATGGACTGAGGCATAGTGGTCATAGGAGAAACAGAAAGATACTAGGCAGTAAACCAGCCTGTGCATGTGCTACAATTAGTGGCAAATACTGTCTGGCTGAATATCAAATACGGACACTGCTACTATTCAAAGAAGTAGCACTATATGTTCTTTGATATTTTGAGCCTACAATGGCAGGCTGTCTTGTGTGTCAGATAAATCTTCAGCACTATACTACTAGATTTGTTCAAGACAAGATTTAGCTCTTAGTATTTTGAGCCTAGTTCTGCTTTTGAAAGTGTAATGCTGACAGACCCTGGTTGTCATCAGGAGGATCAAACCTGGGACTTCTGGAGCTAAATGCATGAGCTTCTACTGCATAAGCTGAAAGCCATATGCTGCTTATCTCAGGCTGTAGCAGACTCATTAATCTCTAAGTGGTTGCAGTGCCACTAGAGGGGGACCGAGTACCACACCCAGGAGTTGTGTGGGTTACAAAGGCATTTAGACAACTCTCATGGAAATCAGCGAGAACTTCTGAAGTAGCTCTGAGGGCAGAGTGGGGTCCATTAAAACATACGGCCGTCCATGTGTGCAAATTGCTTCTTCATTTACTTAGTGTCAGAAGTAGTTTACAAAAGTGTTTCAGAATGATGTAAATTAAGAAGTAACTTTTTGCATCTGATCTAGTGCCTCAAGAAATACAGTAAAGTCTGGATGAAATTCATGCTCTGGATTAGTACAACACATAAAACATCTACTGGAGCATCCACCGACAGACCCCCACGAGACCCTCCCCCTCACCCCAGTGCCTCTAGTCCACCAATCAGTACCTCCCCCTCCCTTCCAGTGTCTATTGGGGAAGGAAGAGGAGTGAGGGGGCAGCACACTTGGGGTAGGGGTGGAAGTGAGTGAGTGAAGAAGCAGAGCAGGGGTAGAAAGAAGTGGGGAAGAGGTGGGGTGGGACAGAGTGGTAGGAAAGAGTGGAGCAGGGGTGGGACCTTGGGGGTAGGGGTGGGGGTAGAGTAGAGTTAGAGATCAGAACTGGAGGGAATACTCCTCCAGAAGATTTGTGGTTCTATGGCCCTGGCCCTGCACTTCTCTAGGGACAGCCATGAGAGTACAAGACCTATACACATCTTAATCCAATTTAGGATTTAAGCAGGGCAGATTTTCATTCTCTGAAACTTGAAAAATCCATGTAAAAGCAAGTGAACAAATAATACAACTGACAGCAGTCCTACAAAAACATCACCATATTTTGGAAAATATGCAGCTATACAAACTTGGTCTAGTAAGGCTCAGGAATAATGTGTTTTGTTAAGTAGGGGAGTATTGAATAGCTATTATCAGTAGTTTAACGTTACACTGCCATACAGAGGCCCTCTGATGGGGGCAAAGGGGTCAGCTGCCCTGGGGCCCAGTGCTTCAAAAAGACCCGGGGCTTGCTGCTGCTACTGTGGTGGCAGCAGCAGTGGAAGCCTGGGCCCTTTAAATTGCTACCAGACCCTGGGCAGCACCCTTAGGTGGCACTGAGGGGAGGCACCACACACTGGGGCAGTGCTGAAGGGCTGGCCAGGGATGCTAGCTCTCAGCCCCGTCTCTCTCCCCCAAGGCCCTGCCCCTTCTAGGAGTGCAGAGCCACCCGTGCAGCTTGCCTAGGAGCCTGGCAATTCTGTTAGCCCCCTTGGGGATAAAATTCTCTTGCTAGTAAAGAGTTGGGAAGCAGACAGCAGCAATAGCTCCATACATCTCTGACCACTTTACAGAGCTACATGTGTTTGTCCCTTATCTGAAGGCATTACACTAAACGATCATTGAACTGGCCATCTATCACAGAGTTCACTGCAGAGTACTTGCAAGTTTAGCACCCAGAATGATGAGGGTAATTACTTGCTCCTGAAACATATGCCATAATTTATGAATATTAAACAACATAAGTAAGAGATCAGATCCTGGTGTGAGCAGACATTCAAGCAATCTTCTTGACACTTATTCCATTAGAACCTTTCTTTCACTAAGACAGTGAGAACATACTTATGTAACCATATAAATCAGTGCTACCAGAGGCATATGTAGATATATATCAATTATTATACATTTGCAAAGCAAAGAACTAGATATATAAACACAATTTGCACACTTTCATTTCAATTACTTTTTGCAAATGTAATGAGGCAGGGGCTTATTACCCGAGAGGCTGAGTAATACAAATAATAAGGCTCCTTTTCTCTTGGCATTTATGCCCTATACGTTTCAATGTTCAATGTAATTTAGTTGAGAAAACTGTACTCTGACTTATATTGCAGAAAACTAGTGATCTGTCATCCCACAATGTTTTGACCCACTTTTTAGTGCTCAGATCCAGTCGGTGCAGGAACAGAGGAGAGTTGTAGTTTCCTGAGCTTTTGGGTTGATCTGCACTAGCCAAACAGCTCTAACTGAACTGGCTGTAGTCCCCAAGTGACAGTGTGCCCATTGGAGACTTCTGGAGTTGTGGCATGTTTAGGTTGCACCACTTCACCTACATGTGGGGCATAGGAGCAGGCTGCGCTGGCTCTAAGCTCATTTGAGAGAGAATCTCCAGCTGGGAGTTTCAGGAGCTGTTACTCCTTTTTTGATGCTGGCATGGTGGAAAGGGGCAAACTACTCAGTAATTTTGTATAGTTTATGGAATTTTTTTCCTACTCTTACCCACCTAGGAAATGATTCTTACTCTTTTACTTTGGCTGAGTATTAGCTTACTTCAGAAATGGTTCAGCTGAAGTCAGACGACTGGAAGAAATCAAGTATATAGACATTGTAAAAGGAATGACTTAAGATATAGATAAGCTGGTTAGCTCAACATCAGTTCTGGACAAAATAATGGAACAGATGATGGAAGAGCTCTCAATAGAGAATTAAAGCATGGGCATTTAATGAATGCTGGTCAGCTTGGATGTATGGAATGTAATTCTTGTTAAATGAAATTAATGTTTTTTGAGGAGATTATATTTCTGGCCATAAAGGTGTTGACATGAAATACTTAGGCTTCTCTAGGGCATTGTTAGTTCCACATGGCATTTTTGTGAAGTGCTGAACTAATCCTAGCCCTTGCTGCCTTAAGGGCTCTCAGCACCCAGCTGAAAACCCCTAATGACCGGTATTTTATTCAGTTCTTAGCAATGGCATCAATGATGGCTTTAGGGTTAGCTGACTAAGTTTCTGCTTAGGGGGTCACACTGGAAACTGCCCTGCCCTGTATTTCTGCTATCATTGTGTCTATGTCAGTATCTGCCTGAACTTTAATGAGGATGCCTGCCCCTGATCTAAGAGCATCACATTATTCATTCTTGGGCCTTCTGGATGCCATTCTCCAATATTCATGCCAGATGGTGTTTTGGGGTTTGAGAGTTCCAGGGTTCTTGGTATCTATCTAATTTATCTAGTGTAGATATTTCACAGTTACTTAACACTTTGCTACATCAGCCAGGGAGATTATATAAAAAAAATTTCAGTGTAGAGGCAGGCAGTGGGGTCTGCCTATAGCTGTGTGTCACCAGAAGCCTTTTTCAGGGATGTGGGGCTGGAGTAGATGATCTGCATTAGCTAGACTTCCCGCTAAACTCTCCCAGAATGTGTCTCTGGAGACTGCAAGAGAGAGGACAAACAGGCATGGGGATGAGTGCTGAAGGAGACTGAAACGTCGCTTGAAAATCCCACATGTTAGAGAGAGAGAGAGAGAAACACACACACTAGGGAAGAATGGAGAAAATAAGAGAGACAATAAATATGTGGGGAGAAAAAACCCTTACTACAGGTTACAGTTTTCTTCGTCTCCCAAGCTCTAAACCCCAGAAAAATAGGACAGTGACTCTAACAAAACCAATCCAGTTTTACTGAACATAGCGAGGAATAAAAAAATAATTTTTAGAAACATAAAAAATGAATGAGTAAAATATTACAATTCCCGTACTGTGAACAGGAGGAATACATTTGTGGTATCTTTTTGGTGATCTGCAATATTATAACTTGCTGAACATGTAGCTAACCTACATATGCTCCAGTCTCATGCATTTCATTTCATTTCATTTCATTTCAAATATAAGCATAACAATTCATTAAAAAGTGCTCATTTTCTATCTCATGTAATCTATGCAACCAACTCTGAAAAGTGCACATTAGCTAAGGGCATCATCTATCAGTGTCATTGTCTGCCCAAATTTTAATGAAGAAATTACACACATGACAAATTTGCAATGGATGGAACATTATTTTTAACATATTGCCATTATGTGTTTTTAAAATGGATCTAACTTCATATTAAATATATAAAATATTTTCCCTTGGTCCTTGAAGTCAAAATTATCAAGTCAGGTATTATTTTATCCCCTTCTTTTCATTGTATTTTCCATTTTGAGTCTTTCCCTTGGGTTGGTTATAAAACCCAGAAACAATATTTTCTTACATCAGGAACAGCTATCTCCTGGGCAGAATCCTCAAGTACTTGTGCTGACATCCTGCAGTTGCTTGAGGTTGGACCATGTGGTTAAGCTATAGACATACTGTCTGAACTGCCTCATCCTCTATTCAACTTATTGTTAATGGAAAAATGCACTCTACTTATTTTTCATATGACTGTGACTGATACTTTGTATCGACACAGGAAGCTATTCCCTAGCATCTTTGAATTTATTGTCTCCTAGGTTTGAGTCCAGAGCGCTGAGTTTTCTGAATTGTTTAAAGAGAGAAACACCCTATATGCCTGAGGAAATGGGATTTAAGAGCTGGGAGTATTTATGCTATATCAGTGCATGCAGCTGAATGTGGTATAATGACCTAACTATCTTACTTGCATTTCAAAAAAACTGATCAAGCAAAAACTGGCTTGACGGGAAAGATAGTGCTCAAATTGTCCTCAAGAGAGCTCATCCAGAAAACGTGATTGTTTATCAAGAGATTAGGAGATTATCCGCTGCTTAGTTAATGCTTTGACCCTAAAGGTCAATAGGAGAGACAGGATTGGGGAGGAATAATCAGGAGATAGATCTGGAACTTTGTTTTATAAGAATATTTTCTATGGTAGAAGACTGGCAGGGAAGAAGGGAGCAGAGAAAGAGGGTTGGCATGGTTAAAGTGGCTATTAGCACTATTTGAACAGGAGCTGCAATTATAGTTCAAAACTTTTTCAGTCAGGATATATAACATGACCTTATGGTACCTCAGTATCACAATAATTGTGTCATGCAGTTTCCAATCCGTAGCTCCTATTAGAGGATTATGTGACCATAATGCATTTGTTACCTGAAATCCTACCTCTACTTTCTTGACTCTTGAACAGATAAAACCTATGTTTCTTGGCACTTGAAATGTTTCTGAAAAGGTTTCTCAGGCTGGGAAAACTGTATTTCCAAAATTGCATTGAAGCTGTGCTTATTTATTGAGAAGCAATATTATGAAAAACTACATGGTAGATATAAACATATGCACTTAATGTTTCCAGTAAACACTGTCAATGTTACATTTTTGGGCAGATGTATTACTTCACTGAAAATTAGTTACCTTGAATTGAGGCATATTTACTGAAAGAATCAATGGTATCCTTCTGAGGTGTTATTTTTATTACTATACATTTTACTTGGGAGATTTTGAGGACGTACATTACCAAGTAAAATTGGGGATTAAATAACATCTGGTCAATAAAGCCCCCATGGGATAATTTACAAGGATTGGGGTATTATCAATAGCACTGTCCTACCCATTTTCGGACTGAGTAATTACATAGAGCCCAATCTAGCACCCAGTGGAGTCAAAGGACCCCTACAAATTTATATCCACAGTTTTTTAATGAAAGGTATTTATTCTCCTAAAAGCTGTTGTGTGGTAAAGCACCATGGACAACTCCAGAGGCAGCTGCACATCACAGGCGGATGAAGCAGCCAGGCGGCACATTAATTATTTTCTAAAGCACTTTGGGATCCCTCTGGAAGACAGATAAAATATATTTTCAATATTTGTTATGATTATTTATTATTTTAGCACAGGCATGGAGCAAGCTCTAGGCTTATCTAAACATATTAAAACATGCCACAGTGATCCCGTTCAGAAAGTGATCTTCCATTTCAGCAGCTCCACTGGCCCTTGTTCTTGATAAAGTCTGAAATTTCCCCTGACACTCTGGCAACAATTTTTTTACAGTGTTTTATGTTTCACTTCATTGTGAGCCCTAATGGACTCATTGAGACTCATGATAAATAGTGAACCTGCCAGGTAAAAAGCAGAGAGGTCACAGATGAAAGCTCATGAGCTCTCAGGGTCCAGTTTTGCTACAGTTAGCATCAGCTCTGGAATAAAAGAAGAAAGAAACAAAACACTCCAACACAACTAACTTGTTATGTCAACCTTGCAAGGTAGAAAAGTTAGGAGCCAGATTTATATGGAATGCCAGTTCTCTAAATGCATTTTGTCAACCATTCAAAATAATGTCGCATAGTTATCCAAAAAAGACACATTTTCCTCTTTTTTTATGTATTGGTGCTCTGTAAATCTTCATGGGGGGGAGGGGGTGCAGAAAAAGACACTTCACATACATATTGTGTGCCCAGATAGCATCTCCCAATCTGGATCAGCTCTATAGTTTTCTACATTGCTTAGCACGTACAGTAATACCAGGAGCAGTGGTTACATAATCTTTGGTTAAGTGTGTCTTAAAATAAGCAAAACAAAATACATATTTGATCAGTTTGTTGTTGGAAATTTTTGCATGGATGAAAAAGTAGAAATTTTAGTATATGTGACACTAATAAATTAGCATCTTGTGCACCATAGAGGAATGGAAAATTGCAGCCTTAAATCAATTTTATGTGATAACAAACCAAAACAACAGATTGTTTGGGGTTCTTGAGAAAATAACCTCTCTCTGATAATATATGGTTGTCAGTATCACTTAGCAACACATTCTTTGTCAAGTTTATAGTGAGAATACCTGGAAAACGCAAGGGAGGAATTAGTTTTAAGGATGATGTCCTTTCAGTGGCTCATGCTGAGAATTATATTATTTATATTAACTGGCAAAATAGCCGGGAAGCACACAAGCAATTACCTCAATTTTGAGTTTAGTGCTCTGCTCATAAATCTGTGTAATGATGGCATCTGCATTATGAGACTACATATATTAACTTACTGGTTGTGGTAATTGTATTGAAACAAGTAAATGTCCATTGTGAGATTAAGTTTCCAGGGTTATGATATTGACAGTAAGTTATTGGTTTAAATATAAATAGGAATAAAGGCGATTTTTCAGTTAATTGTGTAATTAGCTACAGTTTGATCCTTTTTATTATATATGTTTATGTTTTATGTGAAGACATAGTGTCAAGAAGACTGAGGATGGGAAATTGAAATTCTCCATTTGTTCTCATATTTATTCTTCCCGCAGTGGAATCAGTGTTTAAAGTAATCAAATAAGATGAAATCACACATGGAAGTCTCATGTGTAGTTTTGTTTGGTCAGAAGAGATTTCTTTTTCCTATTACCTTAAACTGAATTTTCCTCCTATGTAAATCTAACTGCATGATTTTTTTGCCTGGTGGCTGAGGTTTGGGACTGAACTGGAGTTTCCAAGCCTATATATTCAAGGCTTCAGGCCAGACTAGTTCCATCTCAAATTTACAATCCTTCATCCCAAAGACTATGTAGTGTCTTCACAGAAAATAGTTAAAACATAGGCTTTTAATTCCTCTTTACTCCAGTCAAATAAAAAAACCTGATATCACTTCAAATATTCTTTTATCTGTTAAGAAAGATGATTTGTAGCCTGCATTATATTAAGCATTCATTAAAACAAGTTGCAAAAATATTTTCCCCTTTAGCAAGCCCCGAAGTTGATTTTAATGTGCTACTCTCGACCTGGCAGATGTGCTGAAGTAAAAATAGCTTCTGAATTGGCCACTTGTTAGAAGATATTACCAACTTTGAAAGGTTACTTGACCTGCTAAGTACCTGCAAAAAATTCACTCCAGTGTTATCTGTCCAAAGTGGTTTACTATCTGACAGCAACTGTGAGTGCAGGGCTGTCAGCAGGAGTTAAAAGAACATATTAGGATAATTAGAAAAGTATCCATTTTAGGGCATTTGACACACTACTTGTGAACACAAATCACTGCAGAATGAAGCAACAGAATCAGACATGCCAGAAAAAGGAGATGAGACAGAATGTCATAGACCTTTCCTATTGACTTGAAAAAATGACACCCCCTTTCTCCAGGCTAATTCTAAATAAAGTAATTTTGGTGCTCTGAGAGAAATCTTCATGTACACAGATCTGGCACTGAGAATTACAGTTGTTTATGGAACACATCACCAGTAGCAAGGTTTTGGAGTTCCTTGCAGTTAATAAAGAAACCAACCTGTAGAGCTGAATCAGCCAGAAAATAGCCACTCTTTACTGATATCTGTATGTATCTTGAAAATGCTACTTCTGAAGCCACTGTTCTGGGATGTTGCAGGAAAGTATTACTTTCAAGGATGATGCCATAAAGACAGCTAGCATTCCTGGAAGTGTGCCATGTCATTTCCAAATCTTATGCCACTGGTACTGGCAATTTTGGAAATGAGATAGAAATTTGGTGATTCAGCTCATGTAGAAGGAGTTACAAAATGCTTGCTTTCAGCCGCTTTCAATCTTAGTGTTCATATGATGATTTAGGAAAAGGTACAAGTCAAAGACAGCTTTCCTCTTTAGAGACATGGGAATACTTAGGGCTTTTAGCTGTTGGATGAGTAGAGCACTGAAATTCTAGCTGTTACAGATTACTTGCTGAGCAGCAACTGGCAGGAAAAGGTGAATGTCACAAGACCAGCCTTAAGGGTTTTGATGGGTATTTTCTTGGCAAAGTAGATTGAAATAGCGGGAAAGAGAGAGAGACGATGGGAAATGATTAGACAAGGTACTGCAGTAAAAAGAGAGAGAGATTACAGTCTGCAAAAAGTTAAGGAAAATAAGGGGGTTTTGGTTTACTTCTTTCTCATGATAATAATTATTATTAATAATAAAAATGATAATATTAGAATTCTGACATCAATGGTAGGAGAGTTGCTTTGATCCTTCAGGTAGTGATGGAGCACAGATCTGAAATTAAAATTACTGACTGCTGTGACATGAGTATATTTTTCCTTTAAAAAGTATCTTTCTGAAAATAGATTTGTCTTTGCTAAGCAGAAAGCAGATGAAATGTACCAAAGCATTCAGGAGAGACTGTGTTATAATAATAACATGTATCATTTCATCGTGAAATGTTATTCACTGAACTGTCTGGGCCTCTTTTGTCAAAAGAATTTCTCTCTGAACTAGCAGCACTGTGTTACTCCACAGTTTCTACTTTACATAATGGCTGGTTCATTCCCTGGTTTCTGTCTATCTAAAATAAACCAATTATATTTATCTCCCTAGTCATTTAAAAAAAGTCTTCCTGAACTTTTCTAATACATCCTGGCCCATAAAAGCTCCCATGACAGCCCCCAAAACTACATATTACTTAGATGCCTGGGTTTTGGGCCATGTTGCTCCATATCTTCCCAACCTGATCTATCTTGAATCTTCAGATTTGATGTACTTCCTTCATTTGTTATGTCTCTTCAATTTTTTTAACAGGTATATTTACCATACGTTTATGTGTCTAGACTACAGGGTTTTGTCGACAATAGTAGACTTTTGTCGACAAAACTATACCTGCATCTACACTGCCGCTGAGTTCTGTCTGAGAACACAGCAGCTTTGTCGACGGCTGTAAACCTCATTCTGCGAGGAATAATGCCTTTTGTCGACAGAGTTCTGTTGACAGAAGGCATTATTGAATCTACACTGTCCTTTTCGTCTACACTGTCATGTCAACAAAGCAGCTTGCTTTGTTGAAAGAACTGGATGTAGTCTAGATGCTCTTTGTCGACAGAAGCTTTGTCGATAGTATCTGTCGACAGAACTTCTGTCGACAAAAGCCTGTAGTCTAGACATACCCTATGTGTATAGTATCTGGTCCAAAGCTGATTGAAGATAATGGAAAGACTTCAGGAGAATTTGGATCAGGCCAATACAGGAGGCCCCCAACTTGTGACACAACTGGTTCCAGGGGAAGTGTCGCAAGTCAGGAGTGTCATAACTTGAACCCGTATTTACAACAGGCACCATGCACCATTGTAAATGGAGGCCAGGGATGTAAATCAGGGTTTTTTTTCCCCGTCAGCACTTACAAAAATGGTTGTAAGTGTGAGGGGTCGGAACTCAGACAGTTGCAAGTCGGGGGCCTCCTGTATACTGTACAAATAGGGTGATTACCTGCTATGTATTTAAGGGAAGTATTTTATTTATTGCTTCTGATGTATCTCCAATAAACATCTACCAACATGCATTCGATCAGATAAAAGATATGTTTTCCCCCACAACAGTTGCACTTTTGTATCATGACTAAAACAGGGGAGAAAAAGAATATTCTAACAAGACTTTAATCAATCATCACCTTGCTCATGATACTTTTATTTTGCCCCACTTTCGCTGAACCCTTATCTAGCCAAGGCAGATCTGTGGCTTCTTCACTTGCAGAAATTACTAAGGGTGCATCTACACAGGACCCTTACCATGAAATAAGCTACGCAATTTGCACTATTCAAATTGAATAGCTTATTTCAATGTTATTTTGAGATAGTTTATTTCAAAATTTGGTGCTGTCTACATAGCACCAAATTTCGAATTAAGGTGCTATTCCAAAATGTCCCTTATCCCTCATCCTTTATCCCTCGTGTTATATTTCAATATAACAGGCTTGCTCTTAAGACACAGAATTGCAATTTTAGGATATCGGAGGCATCTGCTGTGTAGATGTAGCCTAAGAGACCTCAGATTGTTAACTTTCTCACCTAAGATTCAAAGGGTGCCTGTCAGGAACAAGGGCCTGAAGCTACACCTGCTCAGTCATCAGGCAGCCAACAAACATAGCGGTGCCATAGCAGAACCCCTTGAACACCTAAGACAGTCAGGTGGCTGGCTCTTAAACCCAGCATGAGCAGAGGGCCAGTGGCTATTCAGTGCATACTTGTGGATTCGGCATCTTTCTATGCTTGCTTTACTCCTGAAACTAGCCCCACATCAAGTCTAGACCCTAGCTCTAGGTCATTTGTTTCTGACCCTTAGCTTTGATTCCTGGCTATGAGGGGATTTGGACTCTGATTTCAGTTCTGATGATTGACTCTGAGCCCCCACCCTGCTCTACCTTGACCTTGGGCTCTGGCCTTTGGATTTCAACTCCTACGCTGAGTTCCTGTTCTGACCAGGTCTCTTGACAACAGGGGAGAGAATGTGTGCTGCTCATCCCCTCAGCTGACCCAGTGTTCACCTTCCTCATTTGGTGGGAGAAAAGCATGCTCTACGGGGTTGTGGTGGGGTAGGTGCAGATTATATGTCTATGAGGAGATCTAGTTGAGATGGGATCCAGGGGCAAAGGATCTGGATCCTGTTAAGTAAGCCCAGCCAAACCAATGTAAAAAGCACTCCTGCTATAGCATTGTTGATGGAATTTTCAAACAAACAATTCTCATCTAGCTCAGAAGATCCCTTAGCACAGGTAGCCAACATGTGCTGCTGATTTCCTTGTCACTGGTGACAACATTACTTCTGAGAACACATGGAGGTATTTAACAGGGGATGAGGTTCTGTAATATGAGACTTGGAAATATGGGGGTTAGGGAATGACAGGCAAGCCATTGAAAATACATAGTTTAGTGTATTCTTATAGCACTGGTCCAAACCAGGATTGTATTAAGGTAATTCTACCAAGTTCAGGGCTTGGAGTGAAGACAGGCTAGGAGAATGGAGATGAGACACGGCAAGAAGAAAACACTGGCAGATGTTGATGACTTAGAAGAGGTGGACAGCATAAGAGAAACCTTTGAATCAGTGATCAGGCTGGAGGATAGAAAGTAGGACTGAAGACATGAGAAGTGAAGGGGGCAGGGAGGAAGAAAACGCTTTCTGGATAGTACTGACGTCTTTGGTTCATGTCAGAGAAAAAGGTGAATGAGAGAGAGAAGACTGGAAAGAGATTTTGAGAGTCTCAAAGGTAGAGACTGCAGTGCAAGAGTCAGTCATCAGAATGGACACAGAGTCACATGAGGCATTCAGAGGAAAGGAGGTTAGAAAGCATAGTATTAGCTAAATGTGGTAGGAAATATCCGGTGGGCAGAAAAGAAGGCTTGGTGAGAAAGTCAAGCCATTAACAAATGAGGATGCAATTAATGACGACTCAAAAATAACCAAGATATTTCATTATTTTTCTTATTTTGCTTTTAAGAAAGATAAAGAAAAGAGGTTTAGATAGTAAATAATGAAGACTATATAAAATAGCTTTTGTTAAAAGGCTGGGAAACAAATACTTGGAAAACTGGAAATTTAAACAGTTGCAAATCAGACATTCCTGTTTACATAACTGTAGCGTGTTATGGAATTAGCAAACAAACTCGCTGTACACCTGACTCCCCCCCCCCCCGCCGAAATGGGGAGGTATTAGAGATTGAAAAAAAATACCCCTCCCCATCTCCCTCCCCAAAGACAAAGAAGGCAGAGTGATAATGGCAAAAACTACCCAATAAGGACAGCTTCACTGTGATAAAACTACAGAAAAAGGCTCGTGTCATTTTTGGTCTGCATGCAAAGCATTTACACTATACATTAAGATGACAAACATTACTGTGTCTATACTTTTCTATAATTGTTGATATATATTTTGTTTAGCATATCAGAAAAATATTGAAAAATTGGAGGGAAATTAAAGAACAAGAATGATCAGAGGTCTAGAGGGACAGGCTTCTGAGGAAAGATTAAAAGAACTAAATATGTATACTATGTTTAAATTGGGGAACCATATTTCCCTATACTGAATACAGGACACCTGGTAAAATTACTGGTATTCAAGCAAGTTCAATGGCAATCAATCAGATGTATGCAGTACAAACGTTCACATTAACATCAAGTTGACTGAGTCCCTGTTAAAAAGAAATACTGTGCAGCTGGAGTCCTCTTATTTACTTTATCTTCAAGGTTTGCATGGAGAGAGGTGACACACATTCCTGTACACCTCTCTCACATGGGGATAGAGGTGATTGATTGACCTGACCCTACCCTCCCTTCCCAGTGCTCTCTACCTTCTATACCTGGCTGAGCTCCAGGGATGGACCTGCCACTCCTACTACCTGGTAACATGTAGGGGGAATGTAGATTCAGAATGCCCCTCCTGCCCAATTTCTGTGCAGGAGGGGTGGGATGAAGGCTGCTTCCTGCCGAAGGGGTTGAGAGTGGAGGTTGGGATGACCTGGCCCACATTTTTCCAGATGTCACCTTTTTCCTCTTCACCCACTTCCTGTGGCTAGAAGCAGCTTGTCTCTTCCTGCCCGCACAGTGTAGAAAGGCAGCTAACATCTCCAAACCACCAACTAAATCCTATTTCCAGTTTTGGAGCTTAAGTGGGTCCTAGACTAATAGAATCATTAGAACTAGTATGATACTAATCCAAACTGTAGGCAGGGTTTGTACACCCCGGCTACGTCTAGACTGGTCACAAATTCTGGAAAAGGGATGCAAATCAGGTAAGTCAGCATAGGGAAATTCGCGGGGGATTTAAACATCCCCCGCGGATTTAAATAAACATGTCCGCCGCTTTTTTTCCGGCTTGGGGAAAAGCCGGAAAAAAAGCGTCTAGACTGGCGCAATCCTCCGGAATAAAGCCCTTTCCCGGAGGATCTCTTATTCCCCAAGCCGGGAAAAAAGCGGCGGACATGTTTATTTAAATCCCCCGCGGATTTCCCTATGCTGACTTACCTGATTTGCATCCCTTTTCCGGAATTTGTGGCCAGTCTAGACGTAGCCCCCATGTCTTGCAGCATATACAGTCCCTATTCCATGGCGGGGGTATCTATGTCCTATGGACGGGGCAGCTGTATCTGCACCTAAACAGGTCCACCATTCATTCAGTTCCCATCTTCCTTGAGGCAGTGGCGGCAGCCATATGCACAATATGGAGGCTGATTCCTTCCACCCAACACACATGGAAGATGTCCATTGCAGAGCCTGGTTACTCTTGCTGAGCAGTGAAATCTAAAGTTTAGCCCTAAACACCTAGATTATTATCTTATGAGCAATTTGCTGCTCAGGTTAACAACTGTCCCCCCTCCAATCCCCAAGAATTGGCACACAAAGCTGATTGCTGTTTCTGATAGAACTGCAGAAGGGATACATGGAATGTGGCACCTGATGTGTTTGGATGCTAGTAAAGCGTTTTGTACAATGAAATCTTACTTTCAAAGCAAATTCAAGTTGGTCCGAAGTCATGAGAAATGGTATGTGGACTCGTCTGCTATACTATAAACAAAAGACAATAATAATTGGCAATGTAACGAATTGAGGAGTTGTCTACCAAAATGCCACGGGGAATGATATTAAACACTCTCTTTTGTACTATCTCCATCAATGTCTAGAAGAGGGGACAAACAGCAAACTAATAACATTTTCAGATGAGTGATAGAAATGTAGCCGTGTTAGTCTGGTGTAGCTGAAACAAAATACAGGACTATGTAGCACTTTAAAGACTAACAAGATGGTTTATTAGGTGATGAGCTTTCGTGGGCCAGACCCACTTCCTCAGATCAAATAGTGGAAGAAAATTGGCACAACCATATATACCAAAGGATACAATCAAAAAAATGAACACATATGAAAAGGACAAATCAAATTTCAGAACAGAAGGGGGATGGAAGGGGGGGGGGAGGTAAATGTCTGTGAGCTAATGATATTATAGGTGATAATTGGGGAAGCTATCTTTGTAATGGGTAAGATAATTAATGTCTTTGTTTAGACCGAGGTGTAAAGTGTCGAATTTAAGCATGAATGACAGTTCAGAGGATTCTCTTTCAAGTCTGGTGTGAAAAGGCCTTTGAAGCAGGATGTTGGTAATCAAGTTGTTGAGACAATGCCCTTTCTGGTAGAAATGGCAAGAAACTGTTTTTTCTTTGTGATCCTGTCTAATATCTGTTTTGTGGGCATTGATTCTTTGGCGAAGTGTCCGAGACATTTGTCCAATGTACATAGCAGATGGACACTTTCGACACATGGTAGCATAAATTATCTTTCTGGATGAGCAGGAATATGTGTTCTTGATCTTATAACTCAATTGGTTAGGTCCAACAATGGTATCAGCAGAGTGAATATGTGGACAAAGCTGGCAACAGGGTTTGTTGCAAGGGAAGGTTCCAGGGTTGGAGGGAGAGTGTGTCTGCAAACCCATGTTTGAGTCCTGTGGGTCATGCCAGAGAGATGGAAATAAGAACTTGAAGAAAAATAAAACAAACAAGAAGTCAAATAGAAATATTTGTCCAATTGCTGTGTGGAACGAAATAGGGGAATAATGCCACAGGACATTTCTGGATTTAGGAAGCATTCAGATATCACAATAAGTTTCATTGTAATACATACCAGTAGCTAGACAATTAGAGATGGCTGAAAAATCCCTTTTTTCCTCAACAAAAATGAAGACAAAACCCTGACTTTTTCACAAGGAAAACAGATATTTTTCATGAATGTTTCTATTTATTCAGAAGAGCCATTTTCTGTCAAAAATTACTAACAAGTTTTGATGGGAACTTATTGACAAGCCCTTTTACGAAATCACTGGTGATAGAGAAATAATGCAAATAGACCTAGGAAGTCTAAATTTAATTGCTGAAAATGTATTGAAAGTCATTTGATTAAAAAAAGAAAATTAGCTCATTTCAGGGAATATGTTCAAATGCACAAATGTTCCAGAGGAGGAGAGAAACCTACACATTTTTAAGGAGGAAAAAATCCCAGGGTGACAGAGAGGAGCAAATGTGAAATGAACTTGCAATGTGGCGAGGGAACAAAAAAGACCAGTGCAATTGGAGACTTAATTTGCAGAGGCACCAGTTCAGAGAGCAGGGGAATAATAATTCCATTTCTCTATTGTGTTGTTATTGCAAATGCAGCATTATCCTCAGCTCAGGGTTCCTCAGATCCCAAAAGGTATTTATAGATAAGGAACAATTCAGAGAAGATGAGAAGAAACATTTATAAAAATTATTAAAAAAATGAAAACTTATTGCCTCCAGTTCACTCCTGGTATCAGCCATACAACTGCACAGAAGGAAAGCGTAGTATGCCAGTGCTGAACGTTGCTCATCTGTAATTTGCCAAGATGATGACTTTGGGAAGCGTTAGGGAGGATGATTGTCTAATATTTGAAAGGTGTAAATGCAAAGGAGGGCAGGAAGGAGAGAAGTTTTTTTCCCAAGATAATTACAAAATGAGATATTGATCTCCCTGAGGAGAATGGGAATTTCTGCACTGACTTCAGTGGAAACAGGATTCCACTCATTATATAGTTGGATATAACCAACTATTATTTAATGCGGTAGGGAGTTTATACCGAATAATGAGATGACATTTCGAAAGGGAACATTGATATTAAAGTTCACAATGTAATTAAGGGGAAACAAGTTTCCCAAACAGTATGGAAATCCAATTTCTTTTAAGACATCTACAACTACACTGGACCAAGCATTAGAAGTTGTATTGTGGGGAATAAACCTATATTTCTGGAGGTGGGTGGGTGTGGATTGGATAGTTATAATACTACTTATTTTATTAATAATAATAATGCTTGATCTGCTTATGAAAGAGAACTTGATGGATCTTTTCATATTTAATTTCTATGTCCCTGATTCTACAATTAAACATGATATTTCTGATAAGTCAGAAGTAATTGTACCTGCATATCTAAGGATGGAATCAGCTCCTATGAGTCTAGTTTGCTTCCCTCATTCAGTTCAGGCATGGTGCCTCAGTATTCACGTTGTTTACACTCAATCATGCTCGAGCACATCCTTCTCATCTTGTATATAAACAACTTCAAGACTTAAGAGTTAGATTCAAAAGAGGAAATTGTGTGAATCTGCTGCCAGCAAGGAAAATATCTCTAACAGGAAATGAAAATGAGTTAAACATTTGGATTTTATGTGAAAATAAACCACTTCTTTTTAAAATGCTTTTCACCGGTTGCCTCTGCATCTGAAAACAGCACAAGGGCTAATTTACTTGTAATTTCAGAGCCTTCAAATTTGTTTTGGGGTCTTGTTCATGTTACAATCTCCCAGCATGCCAACAGTAGTTTCTTACAGAAGGTAGTACATGTGAGTAGTAGATTAGAGAAGAATTTGTGAATCATAAGAAAGGGAAAGAGATGGTTGACCTGCATTTCTGTTTAATGAACCAGTATACAAAGCTGTGGATAAAACAAAATCTGGAAGACTCCGATTGTTGATCAGCTTTGCTGTAAGTTCGTTCATCTTGCTAATGAATCAGAGATTTTTATCAGAGATGAATTATATAGCATCATGTATGTAAATTTAAAGGAAGAGACTAGAAGGCATAACTGGAGTAACTGATTGCTGGATAATGCACATTATTAATTGTGCTGATTATTTTCAACTCAGATACAGCATTTACTTGAGTTGTTAGGGTAGTGCTAAAGCGGAGAGGCTCTAAATTTATATGGACTTAAGAATTTAAACCTTAAGAAGTTAATTCTTAAGAAGTTAATACCTAAGCCTTTTAAGTTTCCTAATCTGAGTGGCTTGAAGCTCTATACACCATAAAAAAACTAATGAAAAAGAGAAGATGTGAATAAAAGCATTTCTATCGATCACAACAGATTTCAAAAGGAGAAGGAAGGAATTCCAACTCTGTTATTGAAGCAATCTTACTCTACAACTTCCTGACCGCTGTCCTATAAGTAGGAGTATCTTCTCAGAGAATTAAGAGAGATGACACTGTAGTCATATATACTAAAAGCAGGGTGTGGCTTTGCTTTTTGTCTAGAGCTGAAAACAGAGGCAAAAGTTGAATGATCTTCCTGCTCAAGTTGCTTAGATCAGCTGTAAAGCATTACATTGCTCAGTGGCTATAATTGAAGAAAACTTTCAGCTTAGAGAGTAGAAATATCATCTGTGGGTGGTCTAAAAATGCACCTCATTTGGCCTTTTTATGTTAAATGATATAACAGTACTCTTTTCTCTAACTCATGAGTGGAGGCATTTGGTCAGACTGCAGGGAGAATATATTATCTCTGGAAATTAAACGTATATGAGGAAGGAGAACCTACACTTGAAAAATGCTTTCCCTCTGCCACATCATGTCAGGAGATTGTGTTGGGTTGGGCTGGACCAAGAAAGGGGATGTGCTACTACCAGGAAGGAGTTAATGGGGAAGTAGATAGCACTTGCTACCCTGCCATCCCACCCTTTTTTTGCTACCCTGCCATCCCACAGTGAAATGTGACATAGTGAGCTATATTTCCAGGGTTCTATGGGCCTGATAGATGAGCAGTATTGCAAGATCAAAGGGAAATTATTTGTATTGGGTCAAATTGGCTGAAATCTGCTGCGTTTTTGTGCCTTGCTCACTGCACAGTGGAGGCACAGTTGAGATAAAGAAGAATAGGATTTAGAAACCTAATGGGAACATATGGGAATATTTAGTGTTGAGTACAGGTAAAGGCTAAAAGAGATAAATGAGACCTGGGATTTTCATTGGTGAACCTTGTGCACCTAAGGGGAGCCCTGAAGTCTTTGTGAACCAGGGGCCTCCCTCAATACTCTCTGTTCATCTGGTGTGAGGGGCAGGGCTAGAGGACTCGGAAGTGAGCTAAGTTCTGGAGTAGTAAACTGAGGAAGATCTACTCTGAGATATTGGTTTTAAAGTATGCCCTGTAAACCTGCGCTGGAACCAGTGAAATGCCTATTAGGTGAGATAGTGCATATACTGTTTGCCCCACATTAAGTTAGCAAAGTTGTGACCTGCTGCTTAAAATCTATTCCAGTACCTGACTTTCATTTATCTGCATGTCCTGAGAATGTACTTCTAAGAACTGGATTCCTTCAATGACATTAGATGTAGCCAATGCATCCAGAGGAAATGCATTTTAAAACTCAGAATTGCTGCTGCAGATACACTTGCAACTATGAGAAGATAAAAGGTTCTGGATTGCTTGGGTTGGCTAAACTTAGTTTCTTGTCTAAGAAACAGTCTTACAGGGAACTCGTGTGACATTCTGAATAATCATTCTTTAAAAGGAACAGATTACATTCAGGAGTAACCTAACTATCTGTTTGCAATAAAGGGTATCTAACACAACCATTATGTATCTGCTAAACCACACAACTGTTGAATAATATGCAAAGAACAACCACCAGTTTAGCATAATTCTTAATGACTTAGGCCTGGTCTACACTAGGACCTTAGTTTGAAATTGGCCCTCTAAAGTTGATTTTCTAAGCAAAGTGTCCATAGCACTAGGCTTGCCAGATACCTTTACAAAAAATTCCGAACACGGCGGGGGGAAAATTAGTTGAGAAAAAAAAAAGGGGAGGGGGAGGGACACCAAACTTGTTGAGAAGAAAACCAGGACCAACCAAACTTGTTAAGCAAAAAGAAGAAAAAAACCCAGAGGCCAAACTTGTTGAGAGGGGGAAAAAAAAAAGGAACACTGCACCTCCCTGCTCCCGCCGTTTCCTCCGTCCGGTATTTTCGTTTTTTTACTGGACAGAAGACACAATTTCCAGGCTGTTTGGGTGAAAACTGGACACGTGGCAACCCTACACAGTACCAAGCTCGTTATTTCGGAATAAGGGGCTGTCAAATTCAACTCTGTAGTCCTGCTTTTTCACAAGGAGTAATGCTATTCCTGAACTTGTAAGTCCAAAATAATGTTAGTGTAGATGGTCCGGTGCCATGAATTTGAACTAATTGGCCTCCAGAGGGCCTCCCACAGCTCTCCAGAATGTTTCCTGGGGCTCTGAACCAAAGCCGGCTCCGAATATGGATGCGCTACCTCGAACTGCATTCAGTTCTTCTCTGTAGTCAGTGCATGAAACTTAGAATTTGTGAAATCGGTGCCCAGAAGTTGAACTGAGTAAATTCAAAATAATTGTCTAGTGTGTAGTCATGGCCTTAACTAGAGGGCTAAAATTGTGTCATCTGCAAGTGCCACCTGATGTGGTCCACACAGATCTCAGCTGGAGACTCAGCTACAAAAATGCACTAGACCCTTGCTATTCAGGTGATTTTTTTTTTTCAGTGGAAGGTTTGCCTGAGGAAGGAGTACAGGATTTTGGAGGCTTAGTCTGCCCACTAATGATAATGCCATTATCATTGTAGCACTTTTAAAGAAGGATGCACTGGTATTCACAGCAGGTTAGACTAGATAATTCCAGCAATAATTTCAAAGGAAATTCCCAGACCAAAACTTCAATAGATTCCACCGGAGGCTGTAAGCTTTTCAGGGCAGAAATTGGCTCTTTTGTGTGTTTTTACAGTACCAAACACAATGGGGCTCTGACTGTGATTGGAGCCTAGCATGGGGCTACCATAATATATTTATTGCTACTAGAACCTACTCATCCCAGGTCTGGTACAAAGCACAGTGAAGTCAATTTGAGTCATTTGCAAAGATTTGAACACATTTTGTATCAGGACAGAAATGAGGAAGGCTTTCACTGGTATTCAAAGGGATATAGCAAGTATTTGAAGGTGACTATGCCCATGTATTTTTCAGAAAGACAGTCTCCCAAAAGTGACCTCTTGGTATGCCTACTGTATTTAATGAAATTGTCATCTCCACTCTGTCAAGAAGAATAAAGCTTGAAGTGGTCTTTGAATCTATATCTGCCACTCCATCTTTTTCCAAAGTTTGAGGGAAAACAATTCATTGGGGGTCAGGGGAGAATATTGATTTAAAATCTGTATCAGACCTTAGTAAAGACACTTGTTTGGCCATTTTGAGAGTGATTAACATTTATACAGACATTTAAAAAACCGTATTCATTGGGCCAAATCCTAATTTTTTTAACCAGTTGGAGTTTTGCCTGAATAGGGACTGAACAAATGCTAAGGGCCTCATTTTGATACCATTACTCCAAATAAGTAGTACATTACATAATGTGTACTCTCATTGATGTCGGTGGAATTGCTTGTGAAATAAGCTATGTAATGTAACTAGCATATCTGAATCTGGCCCTAAGTAAGGACTTCAGGATTTGACTTCTATTCCTACTGGGAAATATAAAAAATAGAGAACACTTCCAAAGAATGGATGAGGATTTATTAGCATTAAGTGAAACAAAATTTCTTGTAAATAATAAATACAAAGTCTTCTGATTTTGCATAAAGAGACTAGGATAACAAATTTCCATAAGATTCAAGACCTCACTACTACAAAGAGCAGAAAATGCTGCTGAATTCAGCAGACTCAAAGTTCTCAAAGTATTCAGTGTTTCAGTGGGTGTAATCCTGCTTCCACTGAAGTCAATGGAAAATGTCTGTTGCCTTTGGGTTGATTCCAAGAAAGTATTATAAAATATCCAAGTTTCTTAATGGGCTATGCCCTGGCCATGGAACCATCTTTCATGTGTCAGAATAAAAAGAGGACCATTTGAAGTATCTAGTATTGCACTGTATTATGGGAACCAGTTTTTAGCTACAAAAATGATTTGTATGTTTTATTACATTTAGTATTTATTTAGCTTATCACTCTATATATCCCATTTGTAGTAGTTCATGGCTTCTGCTCTGATTAATAGAGCAGTAGCTGCAGTATGGCAGAATTTAATGAGTTACATACATGAATGTTTATTCTTTTTGTCACAGCTCATGCTTTAAATCTGCTATACTGTATAGTATTCAGTGCTTTGCAGACATAGAAGCAGTACACGCTTTTATGCTGGAATGACAAAAGAAAATAATCTAAGTAATACAGTGAAAAGATATTAATAAAACTGAATTTCAAAGTGAAATAAAGTTATCTTCCTCATTGTAATGAATGGCACTGAAAGATGACAATTGTAATATTTTATCCAATGCTCAGCTGAATGCAAAATTATTCATTTGTTATAAACACTGAAAGTTCACAAAATTTACGTACTCTCACTTTGTAATTCTGTTTTATTCCTAGGCTATTCATGGCTCTTTTATAAAGTAATTGCATCCAGACATACACAACACTGATTTAAAATGTTTTTCATGAATGAAAATCCATGGGCCAGATCTCCATCTGGTATAAATTGATATAGTAGGCGCTGATTTATACCAACTTAGGACCTTGGACCCCAAAACAGTTCATCCATATAATGACAAGAAAAGCCATGTTAAAAAAGGTTAGGTGTTTATATGGAGAGAAAATATAATAATAGGGATTCAGATATAAACCATTGCTGCAAATCTTCCCACTGAGTCATTATGCAACTTTTGAGAATAAGCACTAAGGTTGGAGGATAGACATTTAGTTTTCCTTGGAAGAAGGTGATCCTATTTCAATCTATTTTTAACTGTCACTGTTGGTAGCTTAGAACAGATGAGAAAAGACCTCCTTAGCTCTAGTTGTCTCTTGTTTAATTTAACCTTTGAAATGGCTAACATATATGCTTTTGTAGATGTGCCCATTTTTCCATGTCTGAATTGCTGTTTCTTTGATTTTTATTTTTTTTAACTTACAAAATATTTTAATCTATCATTTCTATTATTTACTTAAAATAATGGCAAGGATCTGTAACTGCAGTGATGCAGAAGAAGTAAGCGAGAGTGCAATGAAATGAGAGCAGCAAAATTGTCAAAGTCGGATGGTTAAAATGAGCTGCCAGGGAAAGCCCATTTAGGTCCATTAATAAAACTGTAGACTTTATAGCATTAGGGTTTAGTTGATGCCTCAAGCACAACCCTGTAATGTGGAGGGACAGAGAGCCATTGACACAGCAGCTTCTGTAGGGTCTGTATCTGAACTAGAAGCAATGGATTTGATCCAAAACACAATGGAGAGACTTCCAAAAGCTCAGCTAGCTTTTGGTCAGACCCCAGGTTTGCCTTTATGAGCTCTAGAAAACTCATGGTGAACAGTGGCTGCCATTTCCATGAGTACTGTATCTGCTTCCTTGCCTCTCCCTTGATAAAGGGCAAGCTTCACTATTCGGTGTGTTGGGTGGGAGGTGGAGTGGGGAGCCCCCAAACAAAGACTAATGCCTGTTTTCTAGAGAACATTGTACTGTAGACATAAACGACTAGAGTGTGCAGTTTTCGCAAAGGCCTGGGCACAGAACAATGCAAAACCACACCACCCATAGGGCAGCATGAGAACACCAGGACACCAGCATGAGGACACTAGTTATCTCATGAGACACAGTCTTTTCTGGAGCTGCTCAGTATAGCTGTGTGAGTAAGTATTGTTATTGATTTGGAACTGGCAGTGAACCAAAAAACGTGATGTTTCAGATCAAATTAAACACTTGGGGTATGTCTAGACTACAGGGTTTTGTCGACAAAAGTGGACTTTTGTTGACAAAACTATACCTGCATCCACACTGCCTTTGAGTTATGTCGACATAATGTCGACAAAACTCAGCAGTTTTGTCGATGTATGTAAACCTCATTCTACGAGGAATAACGCCTTTTGTCGACAGAGTTCTGTCGATAGAAGACATTATTGCATCTACACTGTCCTTTGTGTCCACACTGTTATGTCGACAAAGTGGCTTGCTTTGTCGACAGACCTGGATGTAGTCTAGACGCTCTTTGTCGACAGAAGCTTTGTCGACAGTATCTGTCGACAAAACTTCTGTCGACAAAACTCTGTAGTCTAGACAAACCCTTGGATTTTCCAGGGTAGAGTCATAAGTAGACAGGCACCATTCACAAAATGCTGATATGGCAGTGGATTGTGAACAATGCATTCATCTGGGAAAAAGTATCCCCTCCTTCTGGTCCCATTTCATGCAATTTGTTTTCTAGAGGCAAGAAAGACTGAGCAGTGTGTTGCATCACAGAGACAGCTAATGTGATTGGCCCTTGTCCATAACATATGAAGGAGGTGAGGACACTATTTGTGTGGCCATCCTCTGTGGAAGAACCATTCACAATATGGCCGTTCCTAAAATATGCATGTTCCTGATCAATCATTTGATTTTACATGGAAAATATCAACATTCCAAGCATGAAAATCAACAATGATTTCTTTTAAATGGAGTATTTTTGATTATAGAGATAATTAAGTACTAAAAATATGCTTTGCACTTGTCATTGGGATGACATAGGTTGTGAGTGTTTTTCTGTTGTGTGTGTGTATGGAGGGGCAAAGGTTGTGTAACATTAATATTCTAGATGGATTAGTATTGTAGAGTCCTAAATCTGCCTCAGTCACATGGGTGCCATCCCTATATTGTACTAAGTGAGAGCGGCACACATGCAATGGAGGGCAGAATACTTTTGAAATATAAGAGATTTGTCTATTATTTATACCAGGTGTTAATTCAGAATAACAACTCAGATGTCCTTATTATTATGCTACATTTATACTTATGTAACAGTATTTGATCCTGTAACTGCTAGACAAGTGGTTTTCTATCAGTAATCTGTGAACTCCTGGGTATCCTATTTCCAAAGGCATCTGCACCTCCTTTAAAAATGTTTAAGTGCCCTCAAAAAGGGTTTAAAACCTCAGTGACAGACTCATTGATTACAGTTAAAATCCTCCAAGAATTTAAAGGTGTTGTTTTGCCACTGGAGTGTGAACATATTGTTCTAGGAATGCAGTAGAGATTGACAAAGAATTACAAGGAAAAGGTTGTTTTAGGGCAGTCCATGGGCGCATGAGGTTTATCAAGGTTAGCCACTGGGAGGCCATCAGATGGTTTGTTTATGTAAGTGTCCACACTCATGAAGCCCCACAGCTCTGCTGGGCCAAGGATGGTGAACTCTGGCTATTGGGACTGTGGGCGTCTGTGCTAGTGGATGCTCAGGAAATCTGGTGACCTGCCAGTGGCTAATGCGACTAGCATGCTGGAGGTTCTCCACCCCTGTTTAGGGCTTTATAATGGGACATAGACACTGTTACCTCTAAGTTCACGTTCAATTTATTACAGTAGGGAGTGAAAGTTAACTGTTGGCTGTTTGGTGGCAGATATGAAATGAGTATGGTGACCTCAGTCCAATTTTCAGTGGACAGTCCACAGCACAATACAGGCCCACAGCTGGCACCCTTGTTGGCTATTTCAGCAGCAGTCAAGTTCACATGAAAACATTCAGCAGGAAGGGAAAATACAACCTTTAATTAAAAACACTTAAAGACTAGAACAGATGTTCCCTAGAGTATACAAGGAGACTTAGGCACTATTCACAAAATGCTGACATAGCTGAGGAATACCCTATAACCCAGTGGATAGTGAACTCATCTGGGATGAAGTTAAAAGGAAGGTTTTACAAGGACTTGTTAATTTATTTATTACTAGAGCACCCATTAAAATGATTCTCACGTGTGATGTCTGAATGAATGAGTACTCATTTCCAGTGGTTGGAATGATCAGTGTAATGTCCCAGATGAGCCATTACCTTATTTTTCAAACTTGAATTTGAGGCATTATTATGTCTGAGTTGAAATTCTATCTGGAATGCAATAAGAGTTATACAAGAACATGAAACAAAACAAAGATACAATCTGTCTTGTAAACAAATCACATGCTAGCATCAAGATTTAAGAGACAATCTGCCACAGAAAAGTATCTCAAAAATGAGCTCATAGAAATAGCAGTGGGTAACTATGGTCAGCAGATTTTTAACCTTTTCAGAGATTTTCAAGTATTTTAGATGAAACCCAGATAAAAGAAAAACAGACTAATAAAACATATCTAACCAATGGCTTTATCCTATCTCATTGTACACTCTGGCCTGATTATTCAGAGGTGCTGAATGTACACAACTCCTACTGAAGTGGTAGGGGCTCAGTATTCATGAAAATCAGATCCCATTTGTCATACATGAAACACACACATACTGATGGCCTTTCAGGCAGGCAATTTTCACCATTCCATTAGACAAAATGGTCTTTTAAGTCTGGTCTGAAAGTTTCTGTGGGAAGAGATTTCAATTTTACTACCAGCTCTAATTTGAATATAGAAGCTTTTATTAAGTATAATGTTTAAGTATAGCCTATATTATTAAATGGAAATTGAATCTCCTTAGGTAAATGTAATACCAGGGTACTTAATTGTTATTGTGCTGCTTATTTCAAATTTCTTCAATGCCCTGAAATCTAACTAGCTAATGAGGTATGATTTTACTAAGTAAAGACTAAATAACATTTTTCTAAACAGCTATAGAGTGCATATGCCCCTGTACTCACAACTCCTTGCTTACATGCCCATGATAAACATGGCTCTCTCCAACTTCTGACTGTCTCTCCACTCTGTGTTCTTACTTGTGTATAATTTGAATTTAGAAAAGGAATCCTCTTAGACTCTTAGCCTTTTTTGTTTGTTTTTTATTTCATTTTTCCAAGAGGGAGAAGAGAAGAGGTGAGAGAAGACTGACCAGTGAAGATTGAACTGAGGTAGCCATGTTTGTTGTGGGGCATATGTAATTCTTAGGTCAGTATACATATTAACAGGCATATTTATGATAGCTACTAAAAGCAGAGATGAAAGGAAAAAGTGCATTTCAGTACAAGAATAACTAGGGTTATTGAGTTGTCCAGTCAATTCAGCTTTACGCTATAGTAATAGTGTCTCAACCAGTCAGAGCCCAAGGTTACTATACACTTACTGATGTATAGTTGTATATCTTTTGTCATTTATGCAAATTCCTGCAGCCAGATTGGCTGAAAGCATCTGATTTGCATAATTGCACAATTATTTCCCAATAACTCTATTGTATGTAAATCCTGTTAATTCTGGATTTTTTGCTTTCTTTAGCCGATCAGAGCTCTGTCATTTGCATAATGACTTTAGGGTTATGCTGAATAACCATTGTATGACTATGGAAATCACTTGCTTGATTGGCTGCTGTAATCATAGTGGCATACTAGTCACCAATGATTATAGCAGTCAGACTGAGAAAGCATCTGGGTCTATTTTTGATTTGTGGGCCCCATTGAGATAGTGTATTAGGAAGGCTTTGTTCAGTGATGGACTGTTGGGGATCTGCTTACAGTGATGAAACGCTTACTCTGAGAGGTCACAGTGAGCTAGCACAGATTTTGTCAAAAAAGGCAACCCTCAGAAGCATTTTACCAAGAGCGTTTTGCCAGAGGCATTTTACTTAGCAAGAGATTTGTCTAGGGAGGCATTCCCTGGAAGCATTTTCTCTTTCAGGGGTTTTTCAGTATTCTCCTGAGGCTTTCTTCCCTGGCAGGGGACTTATTTATGGCATAATATTTTTGATGTTTTCAAAGCATATTCTGTTTTTGTATGATTTATGTCATGCTTTTTCTGCCAGAAAAATGTTGCAGCACAGAATAGTTATAGCCTGAAAGTGTCTATTTACCCCATGCCACACTGGTGTCCTTCTCTATTTAGTTGTGTGAAGTGGTGGTGTAGCTATGTTGGTTTCAGAATATTACCTCACCTACCCTGTCTCTCTAGTAGCTTTTATTGGACCAACTTCTGTTGGAGAGAGAGAGAGAGAGAGAGACAAATGTCTAGCTTACAAGATCCCCTCTTCAGAGTCTTTTGTCATTTTCTTTCTTGTGTGAGTGTAGTGAATATCTCATTTCACCCACATAGGTGTTGTTGGTGGCATTTAGTGCACTGAAGGAAGTATTTCATGTGTTGTGATAATAAGCATGTGTAGGACCCGTGGATCTTGAAAGGTGTGTAGTGGGGTGTGTTGATCATTGTAGCAGCGGTGTCTGCATCTGTTGTTCTGGAAGGGTCTGGTGCTGCTTTGAGTTGCCATGTCCTGGTCAGCGAGCAGCTTGATTCTGGTGATGTGCTTGGAGAAGTTAGGGGATTGTTGGAAGGCCAGAAAAGGGGGCTCAGGGAAGATATATTTCTGGATGAGGTTCTCATCCATTATGGGTTGTTGTTTGACACACTCTATGGGCTCCAGCGTAGAGTAGTAGGTGTGCAATGTAAGCCTGAAAGTTTGTCTCTATGACCAACAGAAGTTGGTCCAATAAAAGATATTATCTCATCCACCTTGTCTCCTCTACTTAGCATTTTTTAGTGTGTACCAGCAACAAAAGTGGTGGCATCAGTTCATCAATTACTTCAACAAAAACAGAAAATAACCCTTCCAAACAGCATATACTTTGAGTGCACTATTTAATTATTCTCCCCTCCCCCAGCAGATATGCATTATTCCCATTATCGCTAAAGGGAGTTGTGCATATAATCAAGGGAGGAGTATAGCACCCTATATTTGGTTCTTTCAACCAGGGGAACACAAATTAGATGAATGTTCCCGCTTTTTGGCATCATATTTCTTCGTTGCTAGCTAGTGGAAAGCTCAATTACATTTTACAATGTTTCTAAATTTGTTAGTAATTTTTTAGTGAGTATGAAACTTTACTGCTTTGCTTCTAGCATTCAGTACTGTCCAGAAAAATTGCACTGTTTGTTGATAATTCTTACTAAGGAAAACATGTGAGTGCAATCCCGTTGATTTTCCTCCCATACTGGGCTTATCGCCCCTAACTTCAGTAGAGCCCTTTGTGATATAAACCAGTATGAATGGTGCATCAAGCTAAGGTCTTTAGAACTAGAAAATGAGTGCACCCACACACTTCTGCTGGCTGCCTAGACTGTCTTTTAAGCTCTTATTCATGAAGGTATTTAAGCATATGAAGTCAACGGGACTACTTATGTGCTCAGAGTTAAGCATGTTACTGAATTGGGGCCTTAAAGAGCAGTATTTTTTCCTTTTACTGGAACAGTCACTTGGAGGTAATGCTTTTAAGGGATATAGTAAAATCAAAATCAAGGAATTTAACAATATATTCAACGAGTGTTGTGTTTCAGACAGCTGCATGCTTCATTACTGCTACCGCATTTACTATAGTCTGTCTTAGGATTCTCTTGTCCTATTTTCAGAACTTGGCCTTGAAGTACTACTGATTTTCTGAGGCCTCAAATACTATGTGATTTGAATATCATTGCTAAGATGTTTGTATTGTCTTGTTAGCACTGGTTAGTATGACCGTGCAGCTGTTCAGCAATTACTTACAATGGAGACAAACAGAAACTACAAAACTGAGAAGCAGTTCATAGAAAGTTTGGTAATTGCTGAAACCTGGCCTAAAATGTAACTCAAGTGCTACAAAATTGGAAAAAAACTGTCTGGAAATATTGTGTTTGTTTTGAATGTCATTGTTTTTGAAGTAATATCTCGATGGCTAGCATTGAAATCAACAGTGTTTTTTCCAGGAGAGAAAATTAATTTTAAATGTCATCAGTTTAATTATTGTTTGTTATGCCTAATTACAAATGGTAATTTATTAGCTTTATTCGTAGCATACTTAATAAGTTGATTTATGGAAAAAATACAAGAAATTTGTAAAGTTTTAGAAGTTCTTTAAACATCTCTTACACAATATCCTTACTATGGGCCAATATGGGTGCTGCCAGGGCACATCTATCATTCCTAAGAGATTTGCAAGGGGGGAAGGGGAGAGAAGGTATTAAGTCTTCATAATAAAAGCTGCTGGTAGGTAGAATCATGAATATTAGTTCTTGTGCACCTTTATGAAAATGTAGCTTGTGCCAGACAGTTCAGAATTGCCAGTGCCTCCTAATTTTCAAGGTGGATGGGGTCACATCCGTGTCTGTGTTCCAACAAGCCACAGAGCCAACAGCCTCTGCAAACCCTTGGGCAGTGCATGTGTGTGTGCGCGCTTGACTCCATGCTCCTGGAAGGTGTGGGGCCAAAGGTGGTAGGGGCAGGGCTGAGGACAGCCAGCCTTCTACCCTGTCTAGAGTGTGCCACCCTCCCTCCACCACAGCCCTTAGTGATATCCAGGGCATGTGGCCCAGCGCTCTGTCACAGCCATGATGGCCAGAACCCCAGGTCCATTTGAATCACCAGACCCCAGGGCAACTGCTGCCTTTTCACCTCCCTCATGTTGGCGGGCCTGCCAACAAGTCATACCCCTATTGAGCTAGTAAGTGCTGATGGCAGAGCTAACCCATCTCCCTTTGCACTACTCAGCACGTGCATCCAAATTATGGGTTCCACTCCAATGCACCTGGGCAAAACCAGCTATAATTACTCCCTTTAATGTCAATTAGCATGAACACCTTTCTGTCTATAGAGTTATTCAGAAAGCTATAGATGTACATCTACAGTATCTATCAATGGCTGTGATACGTGGTTTGAATGCCTCAGTGGACAGAACTGGACCAATACTTGTTCCAGAATAGGAGCAACAGAGGCTGCTGTTAGGAAGCAGAATAAAACTGAAGAATAAATATTTAGTCTTCATTAAAAACAGAATGCTAATGAAAGTTAATTACATGCAAAAAGTTCTCTGAAAGTTGTTTAATGTAGCTGTGTTCAGCAAAAGAAATTGATTAGAGGAGATGGACTTTGTGAAAAGGCACTGTCTTCAAAAAGCTGGAGGAAAGGGCAGAAATGCAGATAGGGTTTTTCATCATTCTCTGCTGAAGTGACACTGACCTTTCTAGCTGTTTAATGGAACGGATGTGCACTTTAGATACTCTGTTACAGATATGTAAGGAATAGATGTTGTCAAAATGTCTTGAATTCTCTTGTAGGAGAGAGCCCTGATTCTCAGTATATCCATATCTGTGCTGCGCACAGAGGGATTAGGAAAGATGGGTTGTGTTCCCTGCATTCCTGGTGCAGTCCCCAGTGGCCCTAAAGATGCAAAGTGCAATATGTCCCTGGTCTGTCCCAATATGTTCCTTGTGCTGAGGAGGAGCAGGGCTGGTAACGGTCTGCTGCAGTACATTGGCAAAGGAGAGCACTTACACAGGGAATATTCCCTAGGTATCAGATTAAGACTGTGTATTTTTGTCCTCTTCAATGAGACTTGTACCAACAGAGCATTGAAAAAGGGATTTAACAGAATGGATCACTTGAGACCAGTTCTCCCTGTTTCCTTTCTCCCTGGCTTGTTTCTGTGTATACATGCACCTACTGTCTTTCAGTACATGACCTGCTGTGCTTATTCAGGATGAGTTTCTTACACATGTTGCTGAGCCGTTCCTATTTTTTTTTCATGGAGCACATGGCCTTGTTTCACAGTTAATTATTTTTAGGTGTAACAAGCTATAAAGCAACTTGGCAACATTTTGTGACTCTCTCCTCTAGAATTTTCATGTCTTGCTAAATTAAAATTTAAGTACTATTCTATGTATGGACAGATGTAGAGGAAATGCCCTTATAAATGCAAGAATGAGGGACATCACAAATACAGCTTCCTCTGTTGACACAGATCCTGCTGATCCACTGAATCTAGTATGTTTACACTGACTAATATGTATTAATAAAGATTTAGGCCAGATCCACACTAAAAGGGAAGGTTGGCTTTAAGGTACGTAATTCCAGTTATGTGAAAAACATAGCTTCAGCAAGAGGTGGATGGGAGAAATGCTCCGTCAATTTCCCTTATTGTTCAAGAGGAGTAGAAGCACTGGTATTGACGGGGGTGTCCTCAGCATTTGATTTAGTGGGTCTTTACTAGACCTGCTAAATTGAAAGCCAGAAGATCGACTGCTACAGCATCGATCTTCCTGCATGTAGAGACATGGCCTTAAAAAAAGCCCAAAATTAAATCTGGTGACTCCAGCCAGATATTGGGTGGCTGATGGTAGGTGACTCAATATTTGAAAGGTTCTATGTAGGAAATGTGTCTACCTGGTCTTTATTAATACAAGTACAAAATATAAATATAACCCCACAAAAGACCTACTATTAATAAGCAGGTTTCTTTAATAGGATGGCATTTTTCTAGGACTCTTCATAGGAATAAAAGACTTACTGTTGATTAAGATTCATAGATTATAAGGTGGGACCATTGTTACTATCTAATCTGACTGTGTGAATAACACAAACTTTAGAATTTCAGTAAATCCATCAGGGCACATAACTTCTGTTTGAGCTAAAACATGCCTTTTAGAAAGACATCCAGATTGAATTCAAAATTTTAAGTGACTGATAACTGAAAAGATTGTTCCAATGGTTCATTATCCGCCCTGTTAAAAATTGCATCTTCTATTCTGAATTTTTCTAGATTCATTTTCTAGACACTGGATCAAGTCATGACTTTGCTTACAATATTAAAGAACCCTCTACTGTCAAAAATCGTGTTCCCCTCTAGGTGTGCATAAACAGCAATCAAGTCACCTCTTAACCGTCTATTGAATTCACTTTCAACAGATCCCCCTCTAGACTGCTGCTTTTTTGCCGACAAAGTGCTGAGTCGGCAAAATGTGACGGCCATTTTATGCAAATTAGGCACGGGATATTTAAATCCCTGCCTCATTTGCAATGTCCACCTGACTAATCTGCATCCCTCTGCCAACAGAGGGATGCAGTCTAGACATACCGATAATGTAGTTCACTGTCCCATGCAGTGGCACCTAGACCACAGCAACAGATAAGAACAAGAGACCTCTACAGCATGGGCTGACAGATAGCTGGCTTTTAGTTCAGAGAGTAGAGGTTCCTATACTAAGGTCCCAGGTTGAAATCTGTCTGGTGGTGGTTACAAGTGGGGGCTCATTCGGGATCTCAACTGGGTTTCTGAAGCTTGGGATGCCTTTCCTCACCCAGGAGAAGTATGGAACCCACACACATAGGTCCCAGGTTCAAATCTGCCTGGTGGCGGTTATACATAGACTTATCAAAGCTGGAGTAGTGTACCTTGTAACAGTTTCTTGGATAGTCAATTGAAGGAATAAGATATTTAATATTATTTCACCTGATGCTTTCTAAGTCTAGAGTAATGAGAATAGAATTGTATCAGAGGGGTAGCCGTGTTAGTCTGAATCTGCAAAAGTGGCGAGGAGTACTGTGGCACCTTATAGACTAACAGAAGTGTTTGGAGCATAAGCTCCAAATATTCTATTTAGAGAATAGAATTAATACATTCATGATATATAAGCAAAACTGATGATATTCTGGTAGGTTTTGACATTTTTTTTGGCTTCTTAAATTTCATTCCAGCTATAGGTGTGAACAAATACTAAGATGACATGGGAGAACTGATGAAAATTTGTGTTTTGATGTATTTTATGAAGAATGTCAAATGGCTTTTTTTTCCTGAGAAATTGAGGGAGTGTATTTAGAAGTAAAAACGCACTATATATTGGAGAAAGTTTGTCTGTTCAATAACTCCTTCTAGATCTGATGATATCCTGGTAGGTTTTGAGGTATAGGTGTGAACAAGAGGTGAGATGAAATGGGAGAATTGATGCAACTTTATGTTTTGATACAAGAGCTAGGACACCAAATTCAGTATGCAGCTTCATAATAACTTAAATAAAGGTAAGGTTTTGGTTGTGCCAGGAAAATAGAATATGCCCAGAATGGGATTTCTTCTCTTAAAACCATACCGAAAAGAGACAGAACCACCAGGCAGGTGAAAGAGAATGGCTGGGATCATGCCCTTTGTGCAGGGGGAGGGGGAAGGAGGCTGCAGCTCCCCCCAGTTGCATGGGGACACACAAAACCATAAAGAAGAGAGACAGAATCATCACACATATGAAAGGGGCTGGGTGGGGGTATGCCCCTCATCTGAGACTGCCACAGCCCCAAGTCTGCTATGTTGAAGATACCTTTTAGGGAGGTTGGGTATGGGTGAAGCTTCTCCCGCAATTCATAAGAGGAACATTGCTGGCTGTTCCCCTTCATCAGGGAGTGAGGGGAAAGTGCACATTTTGCTGCATTCCTCACTCTGGCTGGGAAATAGAGCCAGGGCCAGGGGACACGCATCCCTTCCCCCAGCTGTGTTCACTGTAATTGTAGTGGCTATGGAGAGGGGCTTCTCATCTGACTCCAAACTACTGTGATGAGAGAAGGCTGGGGTAGTTTTCTCTTCCCAGGGAAGCCTGCATACTGAACCCCTCAGTCCGCCCCACCCCAGAGTAATAATTTAAATAATTTAAATGAAGAAAAATTAAAATTAATGGAGTTAGCCATCTTGGCTACAAGGGCACACTGTTGACTCATATACAGCTTCTCATGCACTGTAATCCCCAGGTCCTTTTCGGCAGAATTCCCATTTAGCCAGTCAATCCCAGCCTGTAGCATGGGATTCTTCCATCCTAAGTGTAGGATGCTGCGCTTGTCCTTGGTGAATCTCAACAGATTTCTTTTGGCTCAATCTTCCAATTTGTGTAGGTCACTCTGAACCCTATCCCTACACCCTAGGGCTACGTCTACACTGGCCTCCCTTTCGGAAAAGGGATGCTAATGTAGCACGTTGGAATAGGCAAATCCGGGGGGGATTTAAATATTCCTCGCGGCATTTGCATTAACATGGCTGCCGCTTTTTTCCGGCTTGGAGATAAGCCAGAGAAAAGCACCAGTCTAGACGTGATTCTCCGGAAAATAAACCCTTTTCCGGAGAATCTCTTATTCCTACTTTCCTACCTTATCTCCAAGCCGGAAAAAAGCGGCAGCCATGTTAATGCAAATGCCGCGGGGGATATTTAAATCCCCCCCCAGATTTGCCTATTCCAACGTGCTACATTAGCATCCCTTTTCCGAAAGGGAGGCCAGTGTAGACGTAGCCTAGGGGTATGTCTACACTACAGCATTATTTTGAAATAGCTTATTCTAGACACAAAATCATTTCGAAATGGTGTTTTGCTATTTTGAAATAGCGCATCCACACTGATAGGACACTGAATCACATTTAAGGCCGCCGGAACTTGTTCTTGCAGGGCATCAGGTCAGGATTTACTTTGTGTGGCTGCTGCCTGAGGCTATCTGAGACCTGTGTTTAAAGGGACCTCACCCCCCGGACAGCTGGTTCTAAGGTTTCCCTGCTTGCTTGCCTACCTCGCTGAGGGACAGCAAAGCACGTTCTGCAGGCAGTAACAGTCTCCCTGGTGTGCCCCACTGGGGGCTTGTGCCTCATTCCTCCCTCACATCCTTCCACTTACCCCTCCCTAACACCCCTTCCTGCTGTACACTAAAAGACACGTGTTCATTACAACAAAGTCTCTTTATTGAACAGAATCGGGGTGAGGGGAGAATGAAACTGAGGTGAGACTGGGGAAAGAAGGTGGGATATGGGAGGAGGGAGGGTGGGAGAGAGGAGGGGAAACCTGGGAGGAGGGAGCTGGCAGGAGGAGGCAAGGAGAGGAAGAGGGAAGAGAAGCTCAGGGCTCAGGGTTGGGGGTCTCAATGTCCCAACTGTCTCCCAGCACCGCGGGTGTGGGGGTCTCAGCATCCCTTGGGAGTGTGGGGAGGAAGAAGTGGGCAGGGGAGGAGGAGTGGAAGGAGGAGCGGTAGCTGGGGAGGTAGCAGGGGCTGGAGCAGCAGGAAGCAGCAAGCTCTGCCCCAGGATCGATGACCACGGATTGTCCTGCCCCCCAGGATGTGGTTCACAGCATCAAAATAGGGGCAGAGGTCTGGGTCTGCCCCTGGTTGGGAGCTGCCCCTTGTGGCCCTGGCATTCGCCTGCCACAGCTCCCTTATTTTCATGCAAACCTTCTCCTGGGTTCGCATGTGGCCTTTGGTGGCCAGGCTGGCAGCCATCTGCTTGTAGACAGTTGCATTCCTCCATTTAGTGTGGAGATCATGGACATTGGAGGCATCCCCCAAACCTGAATTAGGTCCCTGATCTCTGCACTGGACCAGGCAGGCGCCCACCTTTTCTGGCCCCTGGCAGGCTCCTGGGAGCTGGCAGACTGGTCCTGGGGAGTGGTGGAGGGCTGGCTGGCACTGGCTGCCTGGCTCATGGTAGGGCCACTGGGTCAGGTGCCATGACTGCTGGCTCTGGGCTGGCAGGCTTGGAGCTGGCACAGGCACTGTGGCCAGAGTCTACCCCTTTAAGGGCTCTGGGGAGAGAGGAGTTTTCTTGGTTGTGCCCAGAGTAGCCAGCAGGGCACACTGGGAAGGGCTGGAGGCCTCCTATTTTGAAATAAATATCTCCACAGCGCTTAGTTCAAAATAGCAATTTCAAAATTGGTGCTATTTCTCATGGAATGAGGTTTACCAATTTCAAAATAAGCCCTCCGCTATTTTGATTTACTTTCGAAATAGCAGTTTGGCTGTGTAGACACTGGTAAAGTTTTTTCAAAATAACTTTGCTGTGTAGACACCCTAGAATATCTACCTCTTCCCCCATCTTAGGGTTTGTCTACTACAGAGTTTTGTTGGAAAAACAATTGTTTTTCTGAAAAAACCTGAGGAATGTCTACACTGCAATTGTGTTCTTCCGCAAGAAAATCAAAAGAACAGTGAGGTTTTTTCCAGCATTGGTAATCCTCATTCTACAAGGAAGAAGCCTTTTTCTGAAAGAGCTCTTTCGCAAAAAGGCGAGTGTGGACGGGGAAAAGGGAGTTCTTTCGGAAGAAGAGGAAAGAAGAAAAGCACAGGTGCCCTGGTGGCCATTCTGTCCATAGCAATCACAGCTTACATGTGAGAGAGCGTCCATACAGTCTAGAGGCTCTCTTTTGAAAAAACAGATCGCTTTTTTGATGCACTTTTGCAGTGTGGACACTCTCTTTCGGAAGAAGTTTTTTGGAAGATCTCTTCCAAAAAAAGCTTCTTCCGAAAGAAGCCTGTAGTCTAGATATAATTTAACAGTTCAACACTTTCCCTGACCTTGTTGCTAACATATATGTAGAAATCCTTCTTGTTATCCTTCAAATCCCTTGCTATCTGCAACCCCATTTGCGCTTCGGCCCTCCTGATTACACTGCTGCATGCTCTAGCAATATTTTTTGTACTCCTCCCTAGTCATCTGTCAAAGTTTCTACTTCTTGTAAGCTTCCTTTTTGTTTTTAAGCTCACCAAAGATTTCCCTGTTAAATGAAGCTGATAGTCTGCCATATTTGTTATATTTTCTTCACATTGGGGTGCTTTGTTTCTGCATTGTCATTAAGGCTCCTTTAAAATACAATCAGTTCTCTGGACTCCTTTCCCCTTTATATCAGCCTCTCAGGGTTTCAGGCCCATCAATTTGCAGAGGGAGTTAAAGTCTGCTTTTTTTTTTTGAAGCTCAGAGTCCGTATTCTGCTATTCTACTTTCTTTCTTTTGTCAGGATCCTGAACTCAACATCTCATGATCACTACTACCAAAGTTGTCCACTCACTGGCTATGTCTATACCACACTTCTTTTTTCTGAAAAAGGTAATCAAATTGCACTCTGCAATTTGCATACTTTTTTCCGATTCTTTTTTCAGAAGAGGCTTTTCCGAAATTTGAGAAAAATCTCCTCTTTTGGAAGAGCCCTTCTTCCTTGTGAAACAAGGTTTATAGGGCTTCTGAAAGAGCGCATCTACTCTTCCAAAAACATTTCAGAAGAGCAGACACGTTCCCTGGAAAAACTCCATAATGTAGACGTAGCCATTTCTATTTCTGCTATCAATTCGTCCCGGTTTGTGAGCAGCAGGTCAAGAGGAGCATGACCACTAGTTGGTTCCTTTAGCACTTGCACCACAAAATTGTCTCCATCACTCTCCAAAATGTCCAGGATTGTCTAATCTACCTCATCTTCCTGGTCTCGTGATCTATAGCAGACACCCACCATAATATTATCCTTGTTGCTCTCACCTCTAATCTTAACCCAAAGACTCATCAGGCTTTTATTCAGTTTATGCTGGAGCTCTGAGCAATCATATGCTCTCTTACCCACAATGCAATTCCTTCATCTTTTCTCCCCAACTGTCCTTTCTGAACAGTGTATACCCATCTCTTTCAGTGCTTCAGTCATGTGTGTTATTGTCTCTGTCATTCCAATCTCTGTCATTCCAATCACATCATAGTTCCTCGACTGCACCAGGACTTCAGATTCTTCCTGTGATAATGGCATGTAACCAGAATATTAGTGAAGAGTTTTCACTTTATCCATCTGTTGTAACTTCCCCCAAATATTCATCTTACGATTTTCCAGCCTTGTGGTTAAATCCTACCCTCCCACTCCCCCCCCCAAATAATTGCAAAGCTTTTGTTGGTTTCAGAGTGGAAAGGATTACTCACCTTTATTATCTGCTTTAAGGAAGATTATTGTTTCAAAGTTTGAGCAGAATTTATTCAAGGAGTATGAAGGTGAGTGTGGCGGGGGAATAGTCTCATGTTATTAAAACCTTTTTTTTTTAACAGTTCTAGTGCTGAAATTGCTATAGATAGTTGGAAAACGCCTTGATGGGGAAGGCGGAAGGGACTTCAAGTATTTCAGAAAGACCCGGGTGTGCAGTGTGGCTACCTTAGATGCACAGGAAAAAGTTTAGTGAATAGAGCCCTGCACAAATATAAATTTATATCTGCGGCTGCAGAGATCCACAGATAGAAGTTGGTAACTGTAGTTCTGCAGGGCTATCCTGGGAACTGCAGTGGCTGAAGAACACAATGGACGGCGGCTTCTTCAGCACAGCTTCTTCTGCACAGCCCTTTGGGGCAGGCACCAGGCTCACCAGTAGCTGACCCTGGTCGTGCTCTTGGGTTCAAGCAGGATGCCTGCCCCCAGACGGGAGAGGTAGAAAGGAGGGGCAGGGTTGGGGAGGTACAGCCACTCTAGAGGAGCTACTGCTGTGGGGCTCTGGCTGCAGGGAGTGGCGGCTCCATGTTCTGCTCCTTTCACTGCGACAGGTCTCAGGAGAGCACTGTGGTTGTGCTGATACTGATGTATATAATATGATATATTTATTTATATGTCTCAAATGATACAGATAATATGATTAGTATTTATTTATTATATGTTTATATAATATATATCATATGATGTCTGTGTAGCTATTCTATATGTATAAAATCAGATCTCTAGCTAGGCTGTTGACTTTTCTGTCAAAATGGGTCAGTACAAGGCAAAGTTGAGAACTATGGTAAAATATATACCTTAGTGCAGAGAGAGTGTATCATAATAACCATAATGCCAACACATTCAAAATGTGAAAGCTATAAATTTAGTATCTTAAATCCACAATAATGTGCCTAAATATAAGTGATTTACTTTTCAAAGTTTCTTACTTCTTGTAGCTCTTAAGGATTCATGTGAGATTCATGGGTGCTCTTCTATTTCTGAATATGAGGCCATTTATACATATGTTTGAAAATTTGGCCTAGGACAGTAAAGATACTTTGTACCAGTATAGCAATAAAAATAAATACAAAAGAATGAAAAAGATATTAAACATATGAATCAAACTAAAAAAAGAATTATATGAAGTTCTACTGTAGTATATGACAAATGTGATCATGTAATTAAAAACTATTACATAATACTTATACTCTTATTCAGTTCACCTATCCATAACTCTCATAAGAGATCTGGGCAGAATCAAGATTGCCCATTGTACATTTCTGTCACTTTCAGTGCATTAATATGCAAACTTTACATTCTTTTGTCAAAGCTCTTTTCAGATGGAATTGAATACTAGTTTTTTTGGGGAAAAGTATATATTTTTGTATTCTTATAAAATACTTATGAATACCAGTAGATGTAAAAGTAAAAAACTCTTAAATTTCCTCTACAGAAAAAAACTTTGTGACGGAAATTTAGTTAAAAGGTTTACCAAGAGCTGGGGAAAATTGGAATCACAATGGCTATGTGCGACAATTAGGTGTAAGGAAATGTATTTAAAATATCTACATCACAGATTAATTTATTCATCTTTTGGAGGCCATTTATGTAGCAAGCAATTGAATGAATGGAATGAGATTATTGTTACACAGCCTTAGTTTTATTCTCATGTCTGGCACAATGTATTCATCTTTGAAACTGAATGCTAGGAGTATGTTTGAAACCAGCCAGTCTTTTTGTTAGTATCCGACTGTTGTGACATCTGCTTCTATAAAGCCAACATTTTCATCTTTCCTTAGTAATTTTATTGTTAATAGTTGTTTCCGTATAATGTAGCTAAATTAAGTCCATTTGAAGAATATGTATTATGGAGTGTGAAAAGACTTGCATCAGTAGTAACATTCATTTATAAAGCCTGAATGACGTAAAAGACTATGGAAAACAACTTGATTTGTGAATGGCGAGGCTTGTGGTGTATGTTGTTGACTAGAATTGACTGACTAGAGCTGGAAAAGTTCTACAGAAAATTTCTGCAGAAATTTCTGACATTTTAAAAATTTTGTCCTGAGTTGAAACAAAAAATCAAAGTATTGAAATTTCCTGCCAAATGAAAATTCAGAAATGTTTCATTTCAAATTTATTGAAGTAACCTTATTGAACCTTTTAGTTTTCATAAGGTTGAAATGCATCATTGAGGCTTTTTCATGATTGTTTATGCAAAAATCAAACGAAGAATTCAAATTTAAGCAAATCATTTTTTTTGTTATTAAATCAGTATACTCCTGTAAACAGTTTTGATCTTATCAAATCAAGATCTTCTGATGGAAAACTTTCTTCAGGCAGTTTCCAATCAGCTTTATATGGTTACTACGGAAAGATGGAAAAGTGAAGCAGATACGTGAAAATGCTTTTGGGTTAATTTATATTAACAAGTGAAAATCAAATTGTATATGCATTGACACAGGTTGTTTTGGCATTGCTAACCAAAATTGTATCTCAGAAGCCACCACTTGGGTTTTTGATTATTCCAATATTTATTCCATTTTCTTGGCATTTTAAAACTTGATTTGGTGTAATCTTGTTTATCATTAGTTATTTTAGTATATGCAGTCACAGACTGAAAGAAGAGCATTTTAAAATAAAAGAAGTTTGTTGATTAAAATCTGCTGTGGATTCAGAAACGATATGGTATAGAATCACTAAGGGTGCATTTACACTGCACCGTTATTTTGGAATAATTAGCATTATTCCAAAATAACAATGCGAGTATCTACACAGCAATTCTATTATTTTGAAATAATATCGAAATAACGGGTGACTTATTCTGACTTCTGTAAACTTCATTCCATGAGGAATAACTCCTCTTCTGAAATTGCTATTTTGAAATAGCTGCAGTGTGGATACTCCACTGCTGCTATTTTGAAATACCTCCTCACCAGGTCCACTCAGACTAATTTCTCTCCAGTGTTTCCTGGGTCTCTAAATCAATATTGTGTGTCCACATTAGGGGAGCCTGGCTTAGACTAATTTTGAGGCTTCCCTCTAGTGTGGATACTCTATTTAAAAATAAGCTATTTTGGAACATATTTACTCTGAAATAAGTGTGCAGTGTACACATACCCTAAGAGTGCATCTACACAGCAGGGTTTAACTTGATATAAGTTACGCAAATTGAGCTAGGTCAATTGTGTAGCTTATTTTAAAATAGCTTATTTCTAAATTGGGAGCATCACATAGCGCTTATTTTGAAAAAAAGCACTCTTCCTCTGACTTTCCTTACTCTTCATACAATGAGGGTTACAGGAGTCAGAGTAAGAAGTCCTCCAGCTTGACAGTATTTTGACATTATTTTGAAATAACTGCCTGCTGTGTAGACATGGACTAAGTTATTTTGAAATAATGTTACTGTTTAGATGTACCCCAATACAAATCAAATGTGCACTGGACTACAGAAATACTTCTTTAGGGAGATGCAGATTGTTGGCACAGTGTGTCTACTAGCAAAGCCAGACATAAACAACCCTGTGTGAGAGTGATGATAAGTGCTTAGAAATCTGGATATTCTTCATCCATCAAAATCTTTAGCAGGTTGTTAAAGCATATTGTAGACTTCAGCAGGTTTAAATCATGACCGGGCCAGAACAACCCCTAGTTCAACAAAAGCAGAGAAAAGGAATTCCATGCAGTTCACTGTCACTGCTTGTGGCTATTCTGAACCCAATCTCAAATAATGAGGTTCTCTCTAATCTGAGGGTATGTCTAGACTACAGAGCTTTTCCGGTATCCAAGGAAAGCTTCTCTGAAAAATATATTGGCAAAGTGGATGCATATTGTCAGCCTCCCTGTAAACCTCATTTCATGAGGAAGAAGAGATGTTCCGAAAGTGGGTTTTTCCCCGACATTTCACCCTATGTAGATGGGCCAAATGTAGAAAAAAAAGCCTCTTTGTATGCCAATGTTTTGGGTATTTAGCATGAAGCTTCAGATTTTGCATTTCTTGGAGTGATTTTATTCCGAAAAAGTTTCCAAGACAGAGTGCTCCACCCTGCAGTGAGCAGTGAGCTGGGTGAGTCAGGCTGGGCACAAGAGACAAAAAAGGACAAGTGCCCAGGAGCCCTGTCCTGCATTCCCAGCAGAGCTTGCATCCCCATGCAGGAGTCCGTTTCTCTGTGCAGGACGGAGGCAGGGCTGCCTAGCCACAGTGCCGGACCCAAACATGGCTGGTTTGAGCCAGTCAGCACCTCTCAGGCTCTGCCCACAGGGCTAAGCAGCCAGCACTTCCCACGATGCCCTGGTGCTCCCAGCACCTCCTCCCTGGGGGCTAGAAATACCAAAACCCTGTACACATCTGTTCCAGCCAGCCTGTCCACTTGCGTCTTTCAATGATCACCCTACCTGGGAGATGCCTTGTCATTGTGAAGTGTATTCCCAGCAGAGGCCGCATTCAAAGGATCCCACCCATGGGTCGCATGTTGAGCCTTGCTGAGCCAAACCACACCGTGGGCTGCAAACAAACGGGCTGTATGTTTAGTAGCCCAGTATTACGCCATATATGAATATAGGGTAGTTGTGTTCACTGAACTGTATTATACTTCCCTCACTCTGCTGTTTACACCTGCTCACCCAAGCTCAGGTATATGTCCCACAACCTTTTGTAAAGTTTAATCCAGATGTTGGCAGTGGCCAATACTAAACCTGCCAGAGACAAGATATATTCTTTCTACATTCTGGTACAAGCGGGCAATAGCTTCATAGACCCTTGGTGCCTAGAATGTGGCATGCAAACCAGAGTTAAGAAAGAACAAGCTGATATAGAAAAACACTAGACAAAACTGATGGGTGGATTTAGCTTTGAGTGACATATAGAATCTCTAACAACCACATTTTATATTCAGATAATTCAGAATATATATAGCAAGATTCTGCTATCCTGACTGGATTGGTAAGTATTAACTCTTTCCTTCCGGTACAGCTCTACCCTCACAATAGTGTAATAATTTTCTCAGGGAAATGAGTTTGAATTGTGTGCGAAGTGCTGCCTTTCCTATTTGGTGGTAGTTTTCTTTTCACTCAATGCTTACTCGTCACTGGAGTAAGGATATTTTGAAGGGGAAGAAAAGTTTTGAATTACACAAAATAAACTAACATTTTCAATTTTGGTCTGGATTATATTAATTTTATTAGCTGTACTACAGTGTGCTACTGCTCCCAGTCAGAGGACTGGGAGTCAGATTTACATAGATATTTAGGGACCTGAAGACAGGCATGTCTGAAAATCCCCCTACTCACCTAAATGGGTTAAGCACTTAACTCTTATTGAAGTCAATGGGAGTTAGGCACCTAACCTGCTTAATGCCTAGTGGGATTTATCAAGGTTGATATCTGAAATCTTTCGGTACCTGAACAGCTGTCCATTATTAGTTCTGTAGCTCAAACAGTAGAAGTTCATACTTTAGCTCTTTGATCCATGGCAACAGCCAAGATGATGGTTGCTATATCTGTGTATATGTGTTAGCTGTGAAGCTAGGAGGCAACTACAGTGCAATACATTAATAGAATATATTGTCCATTAAAATTCAAATACTTTTTTTTAAAGTGGGAGATCTGACTTGGTTCAGTATGAACACATTATTTTTCACCCTCACTTATAATTCTCTCCCAACTTCCCCAGTTCAGTTTTATTCTATCATTACTGTACCTCCACAACTGCCACTTAGCCAATAATTCATTATCAAAAGTATGTAAAACATGACACAAAATCTGTTTTCACTTCTATCAGGTGGGAGAAAAGGTGAGGGCGGGGGAAGAGAAAGGACTGTCATCTTAATGATTAACACCAGAAATTTTCCAGTCTCTGATAAGGCTCTTGTAGCAGGAAGAAGGTCCATGCAACAATTCATAAGTGGGTGCAACTTCTACTGACTTCAGTGGAGAATCTACCTTGTTACTTCAGAGCTGAGTTTGCCCCGTGGTGAGTAGAGCCGCTGAGGCAGTTAATTCTCCTATGAACTAAACGGAACAGAATTTCTGATAAAGCAAGGGATTTCCCCTTCTTCATGATGTCAATAAGCTGCCTAGTGACGGTCTGAGATCCTAAATCCCTTAAATTACTAGCAATATACTCTGTAGTACCAGCTAGCAAATGAATTTAAAAAGGGAGAAACGACTGGAGCTGAATCCAATTTTCTAGCTATCACAAAACTTTATTGTCACCGAATTAAAAAAGCAGCTGTGCTAGCTCATTGTGAGACTGATCTCTCTTTATATATTCTCATAATTCATCACAAGCAATTACACTTCTTGAAAAAATGGGTAACTTGACAGACCCTAATGAAGTAAATACAGCTAAGAAGGCTTTGAAATATCAGAGCTCACACTGAGCTCAGAGTTCTAAGCAAGATGAACAAACTGATACACATAATTAAGTCTGCCCCCCCAATAAGTAGAAAAGGAATTGTAATGGGTTAAGAAGTCCCTAAAGCTATCTAGCCATTCTTAGTTTCCTGTTTGATCTACTGATTGGAGAATGTGTGAAATGGCAAAAGAAGAACTAAGTCATTCCCAAGCTCAAATCTCCTCCCCATGTGCTCCGATTTCAGCATGAATATTGTCCATTTGATCTAGAGTTTCTTCATCTCATCATAGAGAGGCTGGGTTTAAACTGCAGTTGGGTTTAAAATATTTAGAAAGTTGCTTACAGATGATGGGATAACTTAATGGAGCTGGTTTTCAGAGAGGCAAAAGACATGATATAAAGTGACGTGAATACATCAGAGTGGAGATCCCTTACTGGGGAAATGCCACTATTAAACATTTATCAATAGATTTTGCTGCATATACCACTGACAGTTCAAGCTGTCCTAAGATTTTCATCCTCCTGGAGTTCCATAGCAGTGCACGGTGTGATAAGATTTGCTTCAGATATAAAAATGTGCATAATGCAAAAGAATCTTTTTAATATTTCCCCCTGAAGTACATCACAGTGAATAGAGACATCTATGTTTCAGAGCAGGTTTATTTGTTTTGTAGATGCTACATCTTACAGATTCAAGATTCTGGTATCAAATTATACTTCTTTGTTGTATCTCTTGTGTGTAATTATATATAATGACTTCAAATGAGTCCCTGACCTACTTCAGCCAACTAGGAAAAAATATATTTTCTAAAATGTTAACACTTCATATTGCACAAGACAAGCTACATGGTTATATCCTATTATACCATTTTGGAACAGCAGATGATGAAAACTAACATACTGAGCCATGAAATTACTTATGAGAATTTGCTAAAAAGTACTTCCTGGCTAAAACTCAGATGGTGCTAGGTAACTTAGATATTTCTGCGACCCACAGCTTGCAAAACAATTACCAATATTAAATTCATGACTTTTCCGGAATTTGGGGCCAGTGTAGACATAGCCAATAAGTTTATGTTCATTTTTTGGAAAGCCTGATCCTGCAGACCCTTACTGATTTAGATGATGGCACAGAGAGTATGGTTATTAAGTTTGCAGATGATATCAAGCTGGGAGGGGTTGCAAGTGCTTTGGAGGATAGGGTCAAAATTCAAAATGATCTGGACAAATTAGAGAAGTGGTCTGAGGTAAACAGGATGAAATTTAATAAGGACAAATGCAAAGTGCTCCACTTAGGAAGGAACAATCAGTTTCAAACATACAGAATGATTGTCTAGGAAGGAAAACTGCTGAAAGGGATTTAGGGGTCATTGTGGACCACAAGCTAAATATGAATCAACAGTATGACGCCATTGCAAAAAAAGCAAACATGATTCTGGGATGCATTAACAGGAGTGTTGTGAGCAAGACATGAAAAGTCATTCTTCTGCTCTACTCTATGCTGATTAGACCTCAATTGGAGTATTGTGTCCAGTTCTGGGCACCACATTTCAAGAAAGAAGAGGAGAAACTGGAGAAGATCCAGAGAAGAGTAACAAAAATGATTAAAGTTCTAGAAAACATGACCTATGAGGGAAGATTAAAAGAATTGGGCTTGTTTAGTTTAGAAACTGAGAGGGGACACGATAGCGGTTTTCAAGTACCTAAAAGGGTGTTACAAGAAAGAGAGAGAAAAATTGTTCTCCTTGGCCTCTGATGATAGGACAAGAAGCACTGGGCTTTAATTGCAGCAAGGGAAGTTTAGGTTTGACATTAGGAAAATCTTCCTAACTGTCAGAGTGGTTAAACACTGGAATAAATTGCCTAGGGAGGTTGTGGAATCTCCATCTCTGGAGATATTTAAGAGAAGGTTGGATATACATCTATCAGGGATGATCTAAAAGCTGGTGCTTGTTCCTGCCTAGAGGGCAGGGGACAGGATTTGATGATCTGTCAAGGTCCGTTCTAGTATTCTATGATTCAAGTAAATCTATGGGTGTGATGATCTATGGATGAGTAAGGATTTGGATGATTAACTCCTGCAGCCCCAGTGTGGGGTTGGTACAGCCTGGCACACCATGTTAGATCTAAAGAAGAGATACTGGAAGATCCCATTCCCAGGAGAAAACTATGGTTGGTTTGTCATCTGGCATTTCCCAATTTAGACCTATGCCCTTTGGCCTCCACAGGACCTAAGCCATGTTCCAACGGTTCATGGATCAAGTTCTTGGCTCATATGGTAGCCTATTTAGATTATATGGTCATATACAGCTGAGAGCTTGGGAGGGACATCTAGCATAACTCACCACAGTGCTTTGATCCCTAGAGGGGACTGGGCTAATTGCAAATCCAACCAAGTGCAAGATTGGGAAAGAGAGCACCTACCTGGGATGGAATTTGTGGAATATCCTTGTGGACAAAGTCCAGTCTCTCAAACCATACCAACACTCAATCATGAAAAAAAACCCCTAAAAACAAAAAATAACCCTAGTCTGAAGGTTTTTGGGACTCACAGGTTACTACTTCTGATTTGTGCCTGAGTTTTCAAGAAGAGCAGCCCATCTCACAGACCTAATTAATACAGGAGCCCCAAGGTGAGGGCATTGGTCATGGCCTGCAAAAAGGCCCTTTCAGGTGTTGAAAAACCTCTTAATTAAAGGCTGTGTCTAAACTACATCCCTTTTTCGATAAAGGATGTAGATCAGGCATGTTGATATTGCAAATGAAGCTGGGATTTAAATATCCCACACTTCATTTGCATAATAGTGGCTGCTGCTTTTTTTTCAAAATGGGGCTTTTTTGAAAAAAAAAGAAGCAGTTTAGATGTGGCATTTTTGACAGAAATGCCCCATTTCAAAAGGTCCTGTACTTCTCAAAAAATGAGGAGTACAGAATCTTTCGAAATGGGACATTTCTGTCGAAAATGCCCTGTCTAAACTGCCATTTTTTAAAAAAAGCCCCTTTTCAAAAAAAAGTGGTAGCCACCATTTTTCAAATGAAGCATAGGATATTTAAATCCCAGCTTCATTTGCTATATCGACGTGCCTAACCTACATCCCTTTATTGAAAAAGGGATGTAGTTTAGACACAGCCAAAGAGTCTATACTATACATGTCTGACATCTCAAGAGTTCAGTTTACAAGCTGATTCCTCAGAAGTGGTGAGCTGAACCTTTTACAGATGTCAGAATTGTCTTCTTTCCCTGCTATCAAGGTATAGCTGTGAGTGAGAGGACACTGTTGCAGCTGCCCAGGGAAACTGGTTTAGTACTGAGTGAGAAGAATGTCCACTATTGAATCACTAGTAAACTTACTGCATCTCCAAAATGTTGATTTGAGATTTATGATCCAGGTAGTAAAACAACACACAACTCTGTTTACTTTGTTTGATCACAGCATGAGATGGTATTAAGGCCAATCAAACACTTGAGTCTTGAATATCTATACCAAGTGAATTTAACACTACCATGGGCACAAATTTTTATTCAGTGAAGGCAGGCTAAGACGAAGATATGACAATTTGTAGATGTGAGTAATAGCTTGAAGACAGCGACCTCGGTTCTCATTCAGAAGTGTTCTATATCCAGACTCTAAGGACCTATTTCATATAGGTGACGCTTTTTTGCTCACAAAGAGCTCTTTTCTACAGAAGAGGTGGTGATAAAACACAAGGCTTTTAAGGATTAAGGATAGACATAAAACATGAGAAATCACTGACATGAAATAGTTTGACTATGCAAACTTCTTTCTAAGCATTTATACTCCTTAGCAAAATTGTTTAGTTTATTATTAGATGGCAAAATGCCATTTGAAATTGAACTGTTGCCAACAACATCAGCTATAATAAGTATTTTTTAAATGTCATTGCTGATATACTGGGGCAGGTTGGAAGTTAGCTGCATCAGTGAATATTATAGCTTTTAGTTTAACTCCTCATTGACAATTTTCAAGAATCTTGGATGCCTGCTTTTATGATTATTCTACTCAATTCACTTCCCTATTTCTGGTAAACTGCTCCCAAGTAATCTGTCTTTGCCTGGAAGGATATAGAGAGATTTCATATGAAACATGTGGCTCATATTTAAAATTGACAGCTCTAGTGGGAAAGAACCCTTTGAGTATTTGTCCAAGACTTGAATTGAAGGACTTTTAGGAGCCATGTGCCTATTGGACACTTGCACTGAAGAATTAAAGATCATGCATTTTCCCCTACTATTCTTCTATATCCTGGGTCTCCCTTAGACTGAATTTCTTGGAATGCCAGAGAAAACCCAGGCCTAGGGGATAGGATGCTCCCTGGATCATAAAGTGGTGAATCTTCTGTGGAGGCCAATAGTCGTGGATTATCACTTGCCTGAAAATAAACAAGTCACTAGCCCTTCTGTCACTGAGAAGAGGCTTCTTTTTTATGTGCTTTCTTTGTGTAATAGGATAAGACCTTTCATTGGTATCTCTGTTAGCTGCCTGAAGCAGATGTGGTTCCAAGTGCTGGGACAGTCAATTGTATCTTGCAGAAAATTGATTCTGAAATTAGTCATTGCTCCATCACTACCCAAGAACCAGCTGTCAGAAAGGGGAGATCTCCAGAAGCAGCTTTTAAATCTTCCTGGCTTCTCTATGGGGGATTACCAGAAGGCTGCATCATTTTAAGTAAGCAAAACTGTTGATGTGTGCAAAAAGTCCCCTCCCCCCACACTACACATCAAAAGATGAAATCCCACTTGACTTCTTGTTTGTTGGCATGAATCTAGCTTGAAGACAAATGTCACCCACCTTTACTTAGCAACAATGATGGTCAATCTTGCAGCAGCTGAAGGTAGATATCTGCAGCTCTTTTTCATCAGGTCCATACATATTTGAATTATCCCCCATTAAACAGCTTCCTGTCCTGTAGGCATTACTGTAATCCTGCCCATGCTGATGTGAAGGTGGTTGGTATTTCCAGATAGGTCAGCATCCCTATATCTGGACCAATGGGATCACCAAGACTGGCGTTAGATTCGCTGGAGCCTGAGACCAAACCCCAAATCTAACTGCCCAGGGACAAAGCCTGAGCTCCACTCTCCAGGACTCAGGCTTTTGCTTCAATCCTGGGTAACAGGACTCAGATAACAGGCCCCCTATCTGGGGATGAAAGCTTTGGGGCCCTGCCCAGGTAGATGGAGCTCAAGCTTTGGTTTTGGTCCCTCACCTGGCATAGTAGATGTTGGGTGGGCTCAAGTTTCAGTCCACCCTCCAGAGGTTGTGCAGTAACTTTTGTAGTGAGAAGGAGGTCATGGTGCAATGAAATTTGAGAACCCCTGGTGTCAATATAGGCCATATTTAGGGCATTTTGAAAACACATGTTACTGAACTGATAGACCATAAAAGCTCCTTTGCATAGGAAACATTGTGTTCTGTCATGTAAAAATGTATTTAGGGATATGTAAAATATGGTTTATTAAGTTTACAGTCCATAATCAGAGTTGTTACAGTTAAAGAATAATTTCTTAGTTCATGGTTTATTGATCCAGTGCGTTCAAACAACTTGTCTGCTGAATATTCTTTTGAATATTGTTGAAAAAGAGCTACTGTATCTCTTTAGCTATATATTTTTTTCTCTTTTAACATCCCACAAACCCCGGACCTCTTAATTCTGCATTTGAAAGCACCCAGCCTGACTAGCCCACATTCATGGACTTTCTGCTTACAATAGTTCAGGTTACAAGAAATAATTAATTTGTTTCCTTTGGAAAATAAGAGTGTGAAGCTAAGCATTTAATTCTTTTTCCTGGTATCTTCAACATAGACTTTTATAAAGGAAAATCTATAATGTATTTCTGGACAGACATAATGAATAGCAAAATAGAATAGAAAAAGAAACAATGGAAACACCCAAAGATTAAGGAAAAGGCTTTTTAAGAATGTCTTATTTAAGTGTTCTTGACTCTAAGGCTGTTTTTTGTCTGCATGGTTAAATGACTAGCATGGCCTAGTTATCCCATGTCTTTGAGCTCTCATAGTCACTAAAATAATGCCAAATCAAAGTGGTGGCATTTTACACCCATTTTGCATCAAACTAAATGGGTGCACATGATGAAAGGCAGTGGAGAATCAAGCTCAGTATGAGTGTTTTTTGGTGCAACACTGCAGCGTACCCTTCTGTGTCAGTTAGACAATGGACACGAGGCCCAATTCCATGGAAAGAGTCCTGTTGACGTCAATAAAAGTTGAATCAGATTTTTCATGGACAAAGTATATTAATTTCAGTTCATTTTTCATGTATGTTTTCTGGACAGTCTCATTGTTTGCTTAGTCTTGTCCCTTTCCTAAAATAAATTCTGTTTGGCATTGAAAAAATGTTGTTCTGGCTTTTCCAGTGCCTCAACCAGGGGTGCACAAAGCATACCTACTTTGTCTAGGTTGAAGCGGCTTGTTACTGCATGAGACTATTAGCTCTCAAATAAACATGTTGTTAAGATTTGCCACTGGCCTTATATCAGAAGGAAAACCAGAACTGGGGAAATTAATGGCTATAAAGTGGCATGGGTCCTGCTTCCAGAATCTGTAACAATAAAGCCATTGCTGGGATAAAATGACTGATGCTATGGTGAGCACCACTGAGTAACTGTTCAGTGAAGAAACTTCCCCTTAAGATTTGCAAAGTGGCATTCTGTGAGCCAACATGACAAAACTAATGATTAAGGATATATGAGATTTAATAACTTGCTCAAATTCACAGAAAGTCTCTGACAGAGCTGGGTAGGGATGTCCTTAGGATTTACGGAGCCCTAAGCCATACTATTAAACTGGTGCTCCTATGCCTAATGGCAGACATGGGTATGGGATGACAATTTTTTTAGAAATGTGATTTTATAATCTTCAGCAACCCTCTAATGAAATATTTTAAAAGCACGTTTTAAACGAAGGTCCTATAGACTAACACATTAAATTAAGAAATTGACAGGATATACCCGGTGTTGGCAAATGCCTATTAAAAGGCTTCATTACCACCTGAATGACTCTTTCACAGTTTCAATGTCTGCTAATCTTTTTCACTTTTAAGTTTACTAGATCCTCTCCAGAGAAAGCAGAACAACAGAACAGGAATAGGAAGTGGCATGTGGGTGGACATTAAAACTCAGTGGTGCCCCACATTTTTGGGTGCCCTGTGCAGTCACCTATTCTGCATAAGGGTAAGGATGGCTCCGGAGCTGGGATAAGACACCAGCGTTCCTAAACCCCATTTCTTTTGCCTTAATTACAAAATCATCTTTCCTTCTTTATGCTGACACAATATTTCTTTGGCCATTGGACAGTAATGTTGGGATAATTAGTTGGCATTCTACATTCCCCATCAAAGTATTTTGTGGTAATCTTCATGACTAGTTGATAAATATTTCAAGTGTTTCCCTTCACGATTGTTTGAAATCATACTCTTTACAAACTATTATAAACATTTTATAATTTGTTTCACTGAAGAAATACAAAATTGACAATATGCACAAAATTGACAATAAATGTTACCTCTAGGCAAGAACCTTTTAACCCTTCCAAATTTTACTTATTCCAGAAAGCAAAGTTATGACTGAGCCCTATCAGGTTCCTTATTTTGTGGTCTTTCTAGATGCATAAATGCAATGTAGATATTTCTTTAAATATTTTAATTAGTCTTCAGAAATAGTATAACCATATTGCTTTGTATTTATTTAAAATCACTTCTGTCGTCTGCATGCAAAGTAACTGACTTTATATAGCTTATCACTAAGGCATTAATTTTTCCTATATATGTATATAGCTAATATAGTTCTAAAAAATCTTCTGGCATAATCCAATTGCTTAGTTTTGTATTACTGTGTGTTGCTATGCAGGATACCCAGTTAAAACCATGAAAAATCAAAACAAAATGTGAAAGAGAGAAATCTTAATTTTCTTCCCAGTACTGTATAAAAGTAACAGTGAAATATTAAGTTCCTGAAAGATATGACCTTTTTTCTTGATTTGTGATTTGTACAAGTCCTTCTTTCTATCTTCACTTTTGCATCAATTCTTAGTTTGGCTGGAATGAGGAAATATGTTGTTCTGGTATGTCAGGAGTCATGACTCATAATATCTGGGGAAAAACATAATTCATTATTCACTGGTGGGGAGGGGGGAATTTATGCAATGAAACTTAATTGACATTTTACAATATCTGAAATGGTTTCTGATTAGTTGCTTTAATTATAACAAGATATTCAGTACTATGCTGCTCCTGTGTATAATCTATTTTAAACTGAAAATTATTTTAGATTGGCTTGAATTACTTATCATTTTGTTTGCAGATACCTCAAATCAGCTATGCATCTACAGCTCCAGAGTTAAGTGATAATACTAGGTATGACTTTTTCTCTCGAGTGGTTCCACCTGACTCATACCAAGCCCAAGCCATGGTCGATATTGTGACAGCACTTGGATGGAACTATGTGTCAACGCTGGCTTCCGAGGGAAACTATGGGGAGAGCGGTGTAGAAGCATTTACTCAGATCTCGAGGGAAATTGGTAAGTGTACATTTGTCAGATTTTGTATTTATAGCTGACAAGTTACTAAAGTCTAAGCATCACTAAATACTGTCTAGTCTGTGAGGGATAATTAGAACTCCTACAGATGCATGACCTAGACTGTATTCTGGAGAGAAGTGGAGTATATTATGAATTATTTTGCTGTTCATGAATCTGTCAAGGTGACACTTTGGTGCTTATTCAGAAAGAAGAGTGCCTGACAAAATCAAGAAATTCAAAAAGATCTTACCCATCTTGGAAAGGAGACACTCTTTGACAAATTAGAGATTCTAAGGGTTTGATAAATGGCATGTAATATAGTCATTTTAGATTGAAACTTATACTAGTGAATTGTCATCTTTTTTTAAAAAATGGCAGTTGGACTGTGGCCAGAGTGGTTATGATCAAGTTGTTTTAAGAAAATTCTAATCTTGTGATGACAAAGTCTTGACAAATCTTTCTCACTGTAGTTCATGGAGTTTTTAATCTTGCTGCTCTAAAAATTCTATAAAGTACAAAGACATACCCTGGTTGTTTTTATTTCAGCATGAAATGTGTTATATAAACATTGGCATATTATGAGGAGTATTTTTAAGGTCTGTTTCATCTTTTCTCAGTGCAGTAGTTATTTCTGGCATGAAAAATTGGCTGTTTTTCAGGAACAATGAATTTTAGATCCAATGAGGGGAGTAATAGGCAGTTTGAAGGCGGGAGGAGTAGATATCAGGTACTGATATTTCGCCAACTAAACCAGTGTTAATTAACACAAATAGCTCCCTACTTTACAAAAACCTCAAACAGCTTTGGTATTCCTCCTTATACACCATGGATTAATTTATGGACTTGCAGCATGCCTTGAAGGTCAACAAACTCTTACTTTGTCAGGACAAGTTGTTGGAGGGGAAAAGAAAATTGTAGAGTCAGATGCTCAGATCTGTCTCCAACTTCCTCATATAGATCTAGAGACTATCAGCTTGACTTCCCTAGTTGTCTAGATAAGACACAAAGAGAGTGGCATTTCCAACCTAAGGCTCAAACCATAGAGGGCCTTATAAATCAACAACCTGAAATGGATCCCTTGCATTCTATGCAGTATATAATGATTTGTGTGAGAACTCTGAGTAAGTAATTACACCACTTTCATTCAGTATACCAAGTGGTCTTCATATGTCAGCTCAAGTAAAGTACCTTTTAATTATTTGACCAAGAAAGGATCAAGGCATGGTTGATTTTTGTAAGATCTGCTTTTAAAAGACAATACTGCAATTTGCACACCGAGTACCAATGGCTGAACATTTTTTTCCAGTGATGCAATGTGGACTTCTATCACTTAAAAATGCAGCAGGGTTGCCACATGAGAGAGCCCTTGAAGCTCATAATCATTTAATACTTCCTATTAGAAAGATTAGTACAAAGTTACTGAAACATTATTGTGTATCTGCCATTGGCCACAGGCATATTAATAGCACCTATCTCTGTCAGTGGTATCAAAGGCTTCTGGTGAAACAGTTTGGGTGTTTGTCCTATATTCCATGTGTGTGTATTAGATAGAAGTGCAGTCTCCCTGCCTTGTACTAGTATAAAACTAGATGATACCAAACTGGGTGGGGTTGCAACTTCTTTGGAGGATAGGGACATAATTCAAAATGACCTTAGCAAGTTAGAGAAATGGTCAGAGGTAAACAGGATGAGGTTTAATAAAGAGAAATGCAAAGTGCTCCACTTAGGAAGGAACAATCAGTTCCATACATACAAGATGGGAAGCGGCTGTCTAGGAAGGAGCATGGCAGAAAGGGATCTAGGGGTCATAGTGGACCACAAGTTGAATATGAGTTGAATATGAGTCAACAGTGTGATGCTGTTGCAAAAAAAGCAAATATGATTCTAGGTTGTATCAACAGGTGTGTTGTAAGCAAAACTCGTGAAGTCATTCTGCTGCTCTACTCTGCACTAGTTAGGCCTCAGCTGGAGTACTGTGTCCAGTTCTGGGCGCCACATTTCAAGAAAGATGTGGAGAAATTGGAAAGGGTACAGAGAAGAGCAACAAGAATGATTAAAGGTTTAGAGAACATGACCTATGAAGCCAGGCTTCATGAACTGGGCTTGCTTAGTTTGGAAAAAAGAAGATTAAGGGGGGACATGATAGGAGAAAATTTGTTCCTCTTGGTTACTGAGGACAGGACAATGAGTAATGGGCTTAAAGTGCAGCAGCGGAGGTTTAGATTGGACATGAGGAAAAAATTCCTAACTGTCAGGGTGATCAAATATTGGAATAAATTGCCAAGGGAGGTGGTGGAATCTCCCTCTCTGGAGATATTTAAGAACAGGTTAGATAGACATCTGTCAGGGATGGTGTAGACGGAGCTTGGTCCTGCCTTGAGGGCGGGGGGCTGGACTCGATGACCTCTTGAGGTCTGTGATTCTATAGATTGAAAGGAAATTCTGTTGACTTTCAGTATTGACAGAGCTGCCTCAGAATATCTTCCTCAGTCTTCCTTTTACATGACTTTACATTTGTCCAACCCAAGTATAGCTCTATTACCACAGAAGCTAACAAACTATTCCACGTCCAGGATATCTTGTTTGCACAATATACAGAAATCTCTTGCTGATAAACATTTGTCTCTGTAATGAAGGGAAGATAATTCAGATTCATCAGGCTGTTTACTACCTACTAAATCTGTTGTTCAAGATTTAATGGATGCTATTAGGGAGAAGAAACCATTTTGGCTTTCAATAGAGCCACAGCACAAGAGTTAAAAAATTCTTGATCAAAATCTATTCAGCTTGAAATAGAAATACTACCTAGAGCTAGTAAAAAAAAATTCCAATAGAACATTTTTTGTCAGAAAATGCTGATTAGACGAAAGCTAAACATTTCATAGAAACATATTAATTTTTGTCAATGTTTTCAATGGGAAACCATGAAAATGTTTTTTTTAAACTTGACACATTTTATTTTGTCTTTATCATTATGAAATGTTTAGATAAGGTCAGGGAAATCTATCAATTTGTTATGATTAATCACATGATTTAAAAAAAATTAAATATGGAATTCCCACAGGATAGAAATACCCTTTCCCTTGGACACCTCTACTTCTGCTACTGATGATGGCTTTTCTCCATAACCATAACATCTTTTCTTTTTAAAGGAAAGCACAGCTGCTCACAGAATTACTGGGCTCCAGGACCTGGAGCTGTAAGAAAACTATTAAATATGAGAATCTCCATATAAGGGTGAGGGACAATAAAACTGTAATAATAATCCTGATATGGTGACATTCAGAGGCCCTGATCAGAATAGAAAGCCTGCAACAGGGTGGCCTGCAGCTTTCAGAAGAGGCGATATTAGACCAGTCAGCTCTGTTAAGTTAGCTCTTCATCACTACACTTGTGCAGGATGTGGGATTTAAAAGAAAAAAAAGCCCTTCCGCTGAGGGCTATATAGGCGTTGATAAAGGCTTTCTTAAGGCAAAGAGCTATGCAAGTCAGAGTAGGGAAATCTTACTCTAGCATATAAACATTCACAACTGGCACTCCCCTGCAGAGTGCCATCAGCCCTAACTTATTCAATGTAGTCATAAATAATTTTCCAAAAAAGATGAATGCAGAAAAGTTTTTCTTGTTTGCAGATGACTGTGCTATAGGGACTAAAACAGGAACAAGGAAATCACTGAAAAATAAATTAATGAAGTACTTAGGGAAAGTGTGGAATGGGGAAACAAGAGGGCATTTACATTTTCAGTACACAAAATAAAAGAAATGAGATTCAGTAAAAGGGAAATTAAAAAAGACTGAAAACTTTGTCTCTATGGACAGCAATTTGGTTTAGTTAAAAGCTGAGTGTGACATTTGATAGCAACATGGAAGAATCATACTGAAAATATTGAAGATAAATGTAAAAGTAAACTCAATCTACTTAATAGTGATTCTGGAATCACCCGGGGCACTGATAAGAAAACAACGGGTAATGCTTTGTAAAACGTAGTAAGAAAAACAGTGTATATGGATGGCACACATGTAGTTCAGCATCAAAAATGAACCTGAGACGGTAGACTTAAACCAAACCCAAGAATTCTCTGATCACAACATGTTTTTTGTGTAATGCAAATAGGAGTTGGTGAAATGTCTGCATAAATAATAAAGTTACTGGACTTAATCTTTTGCTCAAAAGGTTATGGGAAAAAGGGAAGATGGCAACACTAAACAAATATATGAAGAATGCTGGAAATTCAGTGGACAACACAGTGGAAACACCCCAATATATCTCATTTGAACAGGATTAAAACAGAGACAAAGGAACTAAGAGAAAAGAAAGTCCTAATATAAATTACTGTATAATACTTTTTTCATGGCTCTCTGGGTGTACAATCATACACCTTAGCTAAATGAGAAAATATATAATCAAATTAAAAAGGGAGATAAATGTGTACATTTAGTGAATCTCTCTCCTCCCCCTCTAAATGGGGTAAACATTGCTAAAAATGTACAGATGGGTCAAAAGAGGGTTAAAACAGAAGTGGGGTCAGCATTCTCTGTCTCAGAGCTTGAAATAAAGGAATTCATAGAACTATCAAGCATGTAATCACTAGAGTGGCCAAAGTGGCAAGAATAATGTTGGCATTTTACCGGATACTAGATGTGCCACCTACCTCAGCTGTCATCTTGTCAGATTCACTCTCAGGACTACTGGCTATGAAAAATGGGATTCAGATAGCAATATCATTTCTACTAATAAAACTTGCACTGATAAGAATAAACATTTAAAAAACATGGATCTTATCATGTGTTGGAATATCAGGAAAGAACATGGCTGAAAAGGTAGCAAAAATGCTGTAAAATGCAAAAATTGACAGAAATTTCTCTAAGTAAATGTGCAACAAAAATCTAATTAAAATGAACTAAGAGAGGAATGACAGAAAATGTGGAGAAAAGAAACAAGGCAAAAAGATGCCACGAAGTATTCCCTAGCAAGGATGAGCCAGCTTTACTCTGAATAGTTACTAAATACCAATTTAAACATAACTTAAACATAGACTTAATTAACAGATGCAATAATGGGGTATGTGAGACATAAAAAGCCAAATAAATAGGCATACAAGCTTTTGGGGTTGTAATGAGTTCAATAGGGATAGGAGGATTTTGCATGAGAAACTCAAACACCTAAAAAATGACAAAGTCCACACAAGAATACTTGGTAGAAGCATTAGGAATATGGGGCACCATTAAAAAAGCAGTATCACGATTTTTAAAAATATATACCATGAAAAAAAAGAGAGATTGTAACAATGTATCATAAAATCCAGCACCTGAAGCCCATAGAATCTGAGTGCTACACCATTATATTCAAGAAATAGTAAAGAAAGAAGCTGTCAGCTATCTGGGAAGGAGAATGGACACGTTGCTCATGCTTTGGGGGCAAGAAGCCAGGTTGAGCTGTCTGAGAACTGTGGCTATCCAGAACCCCCTTTTTAGGATGGTAAGCCTTGACTGAATTGGTTGATTAGAGCTCAGATACCTGCTGGTGGTGTTAGGACAATAAAAAGGGGGCTGAACACTGATCCTGCTTGGGCAAAAAAATCGTTTGGTTTTGGGCTTTTGTTGGGTTTCATTTAAGGACTCCATTGCCCCAGAAGGAATGGAAGTCTCTAAGGTGGCTTGGTGGAGAGTCAAGTCATCTTTAGGGCTGGAGTTGACTGAAAAGTGTGGTAGGGAAGTTGACACAGAACAGCTGCAATGCCACACTGTGCTGCAAGAGGGCACTCTGGGATAGTGACTCTTGTACAGGCCCTTTGTGCTGGATGCTGGATGAATTCAGAAAGGCACAGTTCCTACCCGGAATAACATATTCTAACTTAAAATGGGCAAGTGTTACTGGCAGCAGGAGGCAAAGTGGGTGTAAGGACACCAAGACTAATAGTAATAAGACTACTAGGCAGTAGTGAAAAATTATTTACTTGTGGAAAGAATGTGAGACAAATTGTTGTCTTCATTATTATTAGAAGTTCCGCATCAGAGGGGTTGTGTAAGATTGTAGCCATCAAACTTTACACTGGAATAAATTCCAATTTGTTTTACAAAAATTTTCTTCAGTTGGGTAGGCATCACCATAATGAGAATGGAGTTAGTGCTGGGATGGGGTTGGTTTTTTATCCTCTTTAAAGTAGAAAATATTTTCAGTGCTTTGCATATCTATTTAATATAACAGTGTTTTGTTTGTCACTATATTACCTGGGGTTTTGCTGAAACCAGAGCACTTGGTAACTAATCATTTTGTGTGATGTTGACAGGAAATAAATCAATGGGGACATGGCACATCTAGCCAAGCATGCAAACAAAAATGCTTTCACTCAAATCTATAACTGTATTTAGTCCACAGCACTTACATACATCAGCAATAGGTTAGGAGAGCACTACAAATTAACTCCATATTTATCTATAGTCCTGAGGAGATCTTGAATAGATATTTGTAGACTTCCAGTGGCCAGCCTTCCATTTGCAAGGAAATTTGAGAGGTATCCAAGAAATCTCCAGTGTCCCAAGTGTTCAATAGCTCAGGGTATGTCTACACTAGCCCCCTAGTTCGAACTGGGGAGGCTAATGTAGGCATTCGAAGTTGCAAATCAAGCCCGGGATTTAAATATCCCGTTCTTGATTTGCATCTTCCTGGCCAGTCGCCATTTTGAAATTTACAAGTCTGGACTAACTGCCCGCATCTACACGCGGCAGGGACCCTGTAGTTCGAATTAAAGCCCTAGTTCGGACTCCCTGTTATTCCTCCTGGAATGAGGTTTAACAGGTAGTTCAAACTAGGACTTTAATTCGAACTATCGGGCCCCTGCCACGTGTAGACGTGGGCAGTTAGTCCGGACATGTAAATTTCAAAAATGGCGACCAGCCGGGAAGATGCAAATCAAGAACGGGATATTTAAATCCTGGGCTTGATTTGCAACTTTGAATGCCTACATTAGCCTCCCTAGTTCAAAGTAGGGGGCTAGTGTAGACATACCCTCAGATTCTTCATCCCTTTTAAATCCAATTTGTTTGTATTACATAGTGTATTCCTTAATAACAAAACAAAACAAAATCCCAAGTACTGAGCACAGGTTAGGTGCTGAGTTTTCCAGCTTGTCAGGCAGGATTTTTCATCAGTTAGTGAGATGCATTTCATATAGTAATAGTTAGCTAATGCCAGACTTCCTGTCCTGCACAACTGCATGCTTGAGGGCAAAGCTCAAGTTAGGAGGACACAGGGTTATATTTAATGCTCATGGTCACTCATTTTTCCCTACCAGCCTGGTTAGTCATGCTAAAATCTCAGAAATGGCCTATCCAGCTGTTTTAGCAATAATCATAACAAAACTGATATTCCAGCTGCTAGTAGTGGCGTAAACATGTTACTGGGCTCTGGGCTACCTAAAATCTTCCCCTCCTACACCTAGTTTAATTTTTTTATTTTCTAATTTGATTGACTGTCCATCCAGTTTCTGCTCCATATTCACTATCTTGAGCAGAGGGGTTAATGGCCTCTTAATCGAAATGAAAAAGACTAAAAATGTTAAAGAGCTACCACACTCATACCACAGAATATAGTAAGCATCAAAATCCTCTCTCATTTTAATGACAAATATAATAGCTGGTTCAAAACATAGCTGAAAATTAAATATGTTACATGACAATGATTGGAATGGGAAATGGTAGTAATTCTAAATCTCCTTTACTGTACTTTATCATCTAAAGACACTATATTAGATTTTTATTATTTGGTTCTTTTATTACATTTCCCAGTGATATTATTATCATTTAGCTGTTGAGTTCAGTTTATGTTAGTATATTTGCCCCAAGAATAAACGGATATACAAATATAAGAAATCAATGACATGCTTACGGCAAGTTTACAAAAGCAAATATATTTTACCAAGTTCCCATTCAGCTGTCATGTACAGTACTTCTTTTTTGTATTTCTTTTTACATCAGTGCTGCTTGTCAAAATGTTTGTTGGTAAATCAAGGCTTTCTTCTCTCTTTTAAGTTTTCTTTTTCTGCTGGATTAACTCAGGCATAGTGCTCTCTTAGTCAGATCACAAATCCACCACCAGGGAGGCAACTGAACAGACATTGCGGGGGACATTTTCCAGAGTATGGCAGTACACTGTGGGGATTGATTATAGAAAATCTCTTTTAGGGTCAGGCTTCTTGCTTGGTTTAGCTATTGCCACGTTCAAATTGCTAAACCTCTGCAGATGCCTTAATGGGATGTGGAATGCTGGAGAATATTATTCCCACTAGTGGCCAATGAAGCGTCATTATGCCTCTTGATAGGAAGTGGCTGTCTCTTATGAGAGACTATTAAAGGAGATGATAACAATGATAAAAGCAGAAAACTGTAGCTTATTAAGGAAAGATGAAAACTTTTATAATTTCCCCCCTTTGCTCTGCAGACTGCAAAATATCATATATATATATAGCCAGGAGGAGAGGGTAGAGAAGGAGAGAGTATAGAGAAGGGGGAGAGAGACAGAGAAAAGTAGGATCAAACATGGCCAGTGTGTGATTCTTCTATTTGGGGAGGCTGGGCATGCCCCATCCTGAGGTCTTTCCCACTCAATCTTTCCCTGCTGAAGTTCTGCACATGTTTCAACCTCTGTGCTGCTCAGCCCCCTCCCACAATGCCTCCTTGCCCCCTCTCATACGTCTTTCAATGGCTACTCCCCCATCCATCGCTCACACCTCTTCACTTTACTGCCCTTAGAGACCATGGCAACAAGTACCTTAGAAATAAACAAGAATGCATGCATTTACTTTTTCTGCTATCATCTTTTAATATAAAGGGTTTTTTTTTTGTCTTGGTAAGTAACTGGCTGACTTTATATTAAAAGGACAGTGCAAAGACATAAAGGTTACATTTAACATTGTGTTATTTCATCTCAGAGAATTTTCCTATTTTAGAAATGGATAGAAGCTTAAATTATTTTTATAAAACTAGCAATATTCTGCCATGCTATCACAAAAGGAAAATATTTTAATTCAATTGTAAATGTTATATTTATATTTATGCAGCTGACTTGTACTGATAATACTGCATTTCAATTTCCAAACTGTAATACTAACACCATGTTATTGTCACCAAAAACTTGCAATGTTTGGAAGATTGCAAAATATGACTGTAAGTACATTAATATTGTAGACTCTTTAAAAAGATTCTAGGAAATGTTTAATACTTTCACACATTTTTTAAAGAACCTGATAAAGTACAACGTAATTTTTAAAGTCTTATGATGCATGTCCCATTTTAATTCCTTACTTTCACTGGTACTAATCAATATAAAGTATTTTTTCTCTTAATTGTATGGAGCTGGGCATATAACCTCTCTATTAAAACAATATACAAGACATTTTTGTGGCCAACTTAATGGGTATGTCTACACAGCAAAGTTGTTTTGAAATAACAGCTGTTATTTCGAAATAACTTTACCAGTGTCTACACAGCCAAACAGCTATTTCAAAATTAAATCAAATAGTGGAGGGATTATTTTGAAATTGGTAAACCTCATTCCACGAAGAATAGCGCCAATTTTGAAATTGCTATTTTGAAATAAGTTCTCTGTAGACGCTTATTTTGAAATAGGGAGCCTCCAGCCCTTCCCAGGGTGCCCTGCTGGCCACTCTGGCCCCAACCAGGAAAACTCCTCTCCTCTCCCTCCTTCCCAAATCCCTTAAAGGGACAGACTCTGGCCACAGTGCCTGGGCCAGCTCCAAGCCTGCCAGCCCAGAGCCAGCAGTCGCTGCACCTGACCCAATGGCCCCAACTTGACCCCAGCCAGTGCCAGCCAGCCCTTCACCGCTCCCCAGGACCAGTCTGCCAGCTCCCAGGAGCCTGCCGGGGCGTGAAAAGATGGGTGCCTGCCTGGTCCAGTGCGGAGATCAGGGACCTAATTCAGGTTTTGGGGGATGCCTCCAACATCCACGATCCCTGCACTAAATGGAGGAACACAATCGTCTACAGGCAGATGGCTGCCAGCCTGGCCACCAAAGGCCACATGCGAACCCAGGAGCAGGTTTGCATGAAAATAAGGGAGCTGTGGCAGGCAAATGCCAGGGCCACAAGGGGCAGCTCCCAACCAGGGGCAGACCCAGACCCTTGCCCATATTTTGATGCCATGGACCGCATCCTGGGGGGCAGGTTGGTCCGTGCTCCCCAGGTGGTCATCGACCCTGGGGCAGAGCTTGCTGCTTCCTGCTGCTCCAGCCCCTGCTGCCTCCCCAGCTACCACTCCTTCTCCCACTCCTCCTCCTCCCTCCCACTTCTTCCTCCCCACCCTGCCTACACCCCCAGAGACGCTGAGGCCTCCAATCCTTCGGTGCTGAGAGACAGTTGGGACAGCGAGACCCCCAACCCTGAGCGTCTCCTCCCCCTTCCTCCCTTTGCCTTTCACTGCCAGTGTCCCCCTCCCCTCTCCTACCCTCCCTCCTCCCCGTCACACCTTCTTTCCCCAGTCTCACCTCAGTTTCATTCTCTTCTCACCCCAATTTTGTTCAATAAGGAGGCTTTGTTGTAATTAACACGTGTCTTTTAGTGTACAGCAGGAAGGGGTTTAGCGAGGGGTTAGTGGAAGGATGTTAGGGAGGAATGAGGCACAAGCCCCCAGTGGGGCACACCAGGGAGACTGTTACTGCCTGCAGAATGTGCTACCAGGTTCACAGCAACACATCCAGGAGAAGCACCAGAGTGCCCGGGGTGGCTCTGGCTCCATGTCGCAGAGTGCTGTGGTGTCCTGAGTGAGGGCAACCAGAGCATACAGAGAAAAGAATGCTTTGCTGTCCCTCGGAGAGGTACGCAAGCAAGTAGGGAAACCTTAGAACCGGCTGTCTGGAGGGAGGGGTAGGGCGGTGCGGGGTCCCTTTAAGCACAGGTCTCAGATACCTCTGTGTGGCTGCTGCCTGAAGCTAACTCCTGACCTGATGCCCTGCCAGAACTGGTTCTGGACGGCCTTAAATGTGATTCAGCGTCCTATCAATGTGGACGTGCTATTTTGAAATACATTTTATATCTAGATGCATTACTTCAAAATAACTACTTCAAAATAACTATTTCTCAATAAGATATTTTGAAATAACACTGTAGTGTAGACATACCCAATTATATTTATACCTCTCAGGGAAGAAATCAGAAGGCATGGGATGTGTAGTTCTAGGGATGGGGATTCCATGACCACCACCCCCACGAGAAGAAGACGGGTGGTGGTGGTCAGGAACTCCCTCCTAGGATGGACTGAGTCATCCATCTGCCGTCCAGACCTGCAATCTCGGGAAGTGTGCTGCTTACCAGGAGCTTGCATTCAGGATGTGACTGAGAGTCTTAATCAGCGAAAGTGATTAAACCTTCAGATTGCTACCCCTTCTTTCTTCTCCATGTAGGAACTAACAATACGGCCAAGAATGACCTTGAGCGGGTAACAGCAGATTATGTAGTGCTGGGAAGAAGGATCAAAGACTTTGAAATGCAAGTGGTGTTCTCATCCATCCTTCCAGTTGAAAGAAAAGGTCTGGGTAGGGATCGTTGAATTGAGGAAGTAAATGCGTGGTTGCGCAGGTGGTGTTGGAGAGAGGGCTTTGGTTTCTTTGACAATGGGACTCTGTTCTGGGCACAAGGATTGAGAAGAGAGGAAGAGATGGGATCCACCTAACCAAGAGTGGAAAGAGCATCTTTGTGGGCAGGCTTGCAAATCTAGTGAGGAGGGCATTAAACTAGGTTTTTTGGGGGACGGTGACCAAAGTCCTGAGGTAAGTGAGGAAGTTGGACACTGGGAAGAATCACAAGGAGGACTGAGCAACAAAGGAGGACCCCAGATTCGGATGGAGAAGGTAGGGTGATCAACTGGTTATCTAAGGTGTTTTTACACTAATGCGAGAAGCCTGGGAAACAAACAGGAAGAATTAGAAGGCTTGGCCCCGTCAAAGAACTATGATTTGATTGGAATAAAGGATACTTGATGGGATGACTAGCATGACTGGAGCACTGTCATCGAAGGGTATTAACTGTTCAGGAAGAACAGGAAAGGAGGAGGAGTTGCATTGTATATAAGAGAGCAGTATGATTGCTCGGAGCTCCAGTATTTAGAGGGAGAAAAGACTGCTGAGAGTCTATGGGTTATGTTTAGAGGTGGAAGCAACAGGGGTGATGTTGTGGTTGGTGTCTGCTAAAGACCACCGGATGAGGTGGATGAGGTGGACGAAGCTTTCTTTGGACAACTGCGAGAAGCTTCCAGATCGCAGGCCCTGGTTCTCATGGACGACTTTAATCACTCTGACATCTGTTGGGAGACGAATATAGCAGTATACAGACAATCCAGGAATTTTTTGGAGAATGTTGGGGATAACTTCTCGGTAAAAGTGCTGAAGGAAGAGACCAGGGGCCATGCTCAGCTTGACCTGCTGCTCACAAACAGGGAGGAGCTAGAAGGGGAAGTAGAGGTTTCTACATGCATGTTAGCAATAAGAGGGTGAACTGAGAGGGTGTGGGGCCCTTACTGGATGAGGGAGATAATCTAGTGACAGATGATGTGGGAAAAGCTGAAGTACTCAATGCTTTCTTTGACTCTGTCTTCATGGACAAGGTCAGCTCCCAGACAAATGCACTAGGCAACTAGGTAGTATGGGAAGGAAGTGGACAGCCCTTGGTGGCAAAAGAACAGGTTAGGAACTATTTAGAAAAGCTAAACATACAGAAATCCATGGACCTGGATTTAATGCATGCAAGGATATTGAGGGAGTTTGCAAATGTCATTGCGGAGCCTTTGGCCATTATCTTTGAAAACTTGTGGAGATTCGGAGAGATCCCGGATGATCGGAAAAAGGCAAATGTAGTGCCTATCTTTAAAAAAGGGAAGAAGGACAATCCAGGGAACAACAGACCAGTCAGCCTCACCTCAGTCCCTAGAAAAATCATGGAGGGGATCCTCAAGGAATCCATTCTGAAGCACTTGGAAGAGGGGAAAGTGATCAGGACTAGTCAACATGGATTCACAAAGGGCAAGTCATGCCTGACCAAACTGGCTTTGGGGATATGGTAAAGTCGGTGGATGTGACATACCTTGACTTTAGCAAAGCTTTTGATACGATCTTCCACAATATTCTTGCCAGCTAGTTAAGGGAATATGGATTGGATAAATGGACTGTAAGATGGATAGAAAGCTGGCTAGCCTGCCAGGCCCAACGGGTAATGATCAACGGCTTGATGTCAGATTGGCGGTCAGTTTCTAGTGGAATGTCCCAAGAATCGGTTCTAGGATGGGTTTTGTTTAACATCTTCATTAATGATGTGGATGAGGAGAAGGACTGCACCCTCAGCTAGTTCGCAGATGATACTAAGCTAGGGTGAGAGGTAGATATGCTGGAGAGCAGGGATAGGGTCCAGAATCACCTGGACAAATTAGAGGATTGGGCCAAAAGAAATCTGATGAGGTTCAACAAGGACAAGTATAGAGTCCTGCACTTGGGATGGAAGAATCCCAAACATCGTTACAGGATGGGGAGTGAATTGTTAAGTAGCAGTTCTGTAGAAAAGGACATGAGGATTACAGTGGATGAGATGTTGCATATGAGTCAACAGTGTGCTCTTGTAGGCAAGAAGGCTAATGGCATATTAGGGTGCGTTAGGAGGGTGCCAGCAGATCAAGACAAGTGATTATTCCCTTTATTCAGCTCCAGTGAGGCCATACCTGGAGTATTGTGTCCAGTTCTGGGTCCCCCACTGTAGAAAGGATATGGACCTGTTGGAGAGGGTCCAGCGGAGGGTGACCAAAGTGATTAGGGGACTGGAGCACATGACCTATGAGGAAAGACTGAGGGACCTGGGTTTGTTTAGTCTTCAGAAGAGAAGAGTGAGGGGGGATTGATAGCAGCCTTCAACTTCCTGAAGGGAGGTTCTAAAGAGGATGGAGAAAGGCTGTTCACAGTAGTGACGGATAGCAGAACAGGGAGCAATGGTCTGAAGTTACAGTGGGAGAGGTGTAGGTTGGGATATTAGGAAAAACTATTTCACTAGGTAAAGTACAGAAACGGGTTACCTAGGGAGGTAGTGGAATCTCCATCCCTAAGGCTTTTTTTGTCTCGGCTTGACAAAGCCCTGGCTGGGTTGATTTAGTTGGGCTTGGTCCAGCCAGGGGGCTGGACTTGATGACCTCCTGAGGTCTCTTCCAGCTCTATGATTCTATGATACATTCTATTAATGTTATGTTGTAACTAAGGCTGTGTCCAGACTCAGGGGTTTTTTCGGGAAAAGTAGCCTTTTCCTGAAAAAACTTCCCCTGCGTCCAGACTCAAGCCGCGTTCTTTCGAAATAATTTCGAAAGAACGCGGCTTTTCTTTCAATGGCGGTAAACCTCGTTTCACGAGGAAGAACGCCTTCTTTCGAAAGTTCCTCTTTCGAAAGAAGGCGTTCTTCAATGTAAATAGGGCTTCCTCGAAAGAGAGCATCCAGACTCGCTGGGTGCTCTCTTTCAAAAAAGCGGATTGCTCTATCGAAAGATCCGCCTGCAGTCTAGACGCGATCTTTCGAAAGAGGCTCTTTCGAAAGATGCTTTCGAAAGAGCCTCTTTCGAAAGAAGCCTGCAGTCTAGACATAGCCTAAGATTTTAGAAGTTGCTTAAGGGGTTTAAAAAACCAAATAACATTATTTGTGGGAATCATTAGTTCCTAAGCTGAATGTGTTTTTCTTATGTTTCAATTCCAGAGAAAATTATGCATACAATAAACTCAAATTTTATTTTTTGTATGTCTGATGAATTTTGGTTTGATAAATAAACATAAGAAAATGCTATGCATTTTATGTAGTACGCTCATTAACTACACTTGGAGTTTGCTAGACTGTTCTTATACCTCCCCAAAACAGAAAATTGTGTACTGTACTTTACTGATAAAGGCAACATAACCAATCCTGTACATCCCATTTCCCTGGCCTAATGCAAACGAACAAAAAACACAAAATGAATGTTCTAGGACATACTGACAAGATTTAAAGAATTATGTTCAATTGAACATGCTTACTTCTTTTCAACCAACTTTATATATATTCTAGTTATGCAGCAATGTTTTCTGAAAATTACAGGAGAAAATAGATGCCTTACCAATAATAAAACTCCAAAGACAAGTTTAAAACTCCAAAGACAAGCTTACAAGTTTATTGATTACAGGATTTTCTCATGGGTTCTTTACCTAAGGAAAACATACTATTATGACAAATTTAGAAACTGTTATATACATTTTTTCCATTGCTCAGAGCTATCCTTCTGTATACTCCTGTAAACAATTTTGATCTTGTCAAATCAGGATTTTCTGATATGACAAATATAAGCTCTTTGGAGTAAGGACACATGCATACATTTTTGCTGGAGTAGACACTTCTATATCAACATCATCATCTAATATTTATATTGTGAAATATTACAATATATGTTTGTATAGCCCGTTGCACAATGAAGTCCAACTTAATTATGCCTTTTTGGATCTTTCACAATATAAATATTAGATGATGATGTTGATATAGAAGTGTCTACTCCAGCAAAAATGTATGCATGTGTTGAACTTGACTAATGTGAATGGAACTGGAGCTATAGGCATTCACGTAAGTAAGTTAGGCATGTACGTGTTTGCAGAATCAAAGCAATAGTTTTTCTTTTTAAGTCACTTCAACATCAGATAACACAATGATAATTAGGAATGAAAATTTAACAGATAGGTCAAGCAGAAAAAAAGCAAATATTTATTTTAGCAGTACTTTAAATGCAATATCTTGTTGGTAATTTATCTTTTTTAACTAGTTCAAAATTCTTTATCTTAATGGCATTAAATTAACCATGTATTAATGATAATTTTAAGCAAACAGTGCAATTAGATTAACAGTGTGGTTTAGTTTAAATACCTTATGTGGGTATTTAATACTGAAATGTTTTTCTAAAATGATTTTGAAAATGAAGGGCTCTTTAATGTAGTGTAGACAAAGAATTGAGATTACAAGATGTAATATATTGAAGTCATGCCATGTTAATCTGAGTAGATATTCCTATCATACGTCCAGAGACTTCCAGAGATAACACTGCAGTGTAAAGCATCAAGGGTTGACAATATAATAGTTGCAATATTATGCCTTGTTTCTATCATTCCAAATAGCTGATGGTGTAGGGGATGCAGGACTTTGCCATATGTGCTGACAGCTCAGTCTTCACTGTGGTTGTGGGGTTGTTCAGAGATTCCAGGAATAACTAGTCCCAGCAGCTTCCCATACCTGTACTACTTCTTAAGTGGGATTTGTTTCCCTTCCTCAAGGGCTTGCAAACAGCTCCTTTGGTTTTTTTATTCCCAGCAAGTTTCAATCTTTTGTATTGTACAAATATGAATAATTGCTGAAGCAGTACATCTAAAGTTATAGATCAATACACAAGCCACTACAGCCTTATTCAGACTCAGTGTGAGTGAACCTTTGCAATATAGCCTCTAATATGTTAGCTTTCATGCCTTGTAAGTTTTTGTCAGGTGCACCTGTGGTTAAGTGCTCTGCCAGAGCACAGACAGCAGGAAGGACCATAAGACACTGGTCTGGTCTGCACTTACATTGTATCTTTTATTAACTCCTCAGAGGGTTCCAACTATTACCGTCCCAGCTAGATTTCACTAGCCTGGAGCCTGTAGGTAGGTACCAAAGAAGTCTCATCTGTCGATAAACTTATTAGATGTCACGCCTTTTGAGCCTGTGCAGGGAGAAAGAAAGAAAAGGCCCAGTGTTGTGCTTAGTAGTTTTGGAATTTTGCTCCAGACAATGCCATGGTCAAATCAGGAAAATACCTGCTTTCATATGTTATAAATGGGACAAGATTTCTTGGTTAAATTATTAATTTGAATAATTTGTTGTTGCTAATTACATTTTAGTTATCAATATCTACAACTGTACAATGGGATATGGGCATTAACAGACTGACATAGACCATCTAGATTAATATATTTTCTGTAGCAGTGGCCACGACTAAATACAAGAGGAAGATGCAATCTCAGTAATGACAGTTAAAGAATAATCTGCCCATAGTGCTTGATTAGTATTTCCCCTGAAGCATAAGAGGTTATACCCCTGACATATTTTTATCTCACTAATAAAAAGTGTGGAAGTTCATTTAAATCACATATGTGTCTAGTACTCTTGAATCTTTCAGCAATGATTCTATAAGTCAGTTATACATTTATTCACAAAAGTGTTTCCTTTAATCAGTTTCAGGTGTTATCTTTCTGTTTAATTGGTTATTCCCTTATTCTGGTGTTACAAGACAGAGTTAATTAGGAATGCCCATTTACCTTCTCCATAACATTCCTTCCTATATGCCTCCATTCCAAATAAACATTCTTCCAACCTTTTCATTCTCTCTACAGACAGCACTTTCCCCCATACCTTGAATAATTTATTATCTATCTCTTGGACCCCTTCTGCTTTTCATTTATATAATTTGAGATGAAGTGACCAGGAATGAAAGTAGCACTCAAAATGAGGCCATACTATCGAGGTATATAATGCTATTATAATCTCATTTTAATTTTCTTTTTCATTCTTTGTATATCTAGCACTTTGTTAGCTTTCTGCTGGCTGCTGAGCACTGAGCAAAGGATTTCACTGAGCTGTTTGCAATGACACTCATATATTTGCTGAATGCCTATTTATAACTAAGTTGTGCATATGAAAAGTTCTGTTTTCCTTCTGATGTGTACCACATAGTATTTGTCAATGGTGAATTTTATCTGCTATCATGTGCTCATTTACCTGCTTTGTGAATGCCCTTTAGAATTTCTCACTTTTCTCTATCATAAATCCCAGATAATCTTGTGCACTTTGCAGTGAGGCAGCAAAATCTGCACAGTTCTTGATCATCAGTGTATTAAACAGCACTGATCATAGTATGGATCTTTGGGGCATTATTAACCTTCTCCCATATTAAAAATGCACCGTTTCTTCATAAGCTTTATTTCTAAGTTCTACATTGTGTGTGTGCGCGTGACTGTGTGTGTGTAAGGAGATTGCCGTATTTGTGTTCGGGAAGGAATTTTCCTCCAGGGTAGACTGGCAGAGGTCCTGGAGGTTTTTCGCCTTCCTGTGTAGCATGGGGCACAGATCGCAGATGGAGGATTCTCTGCATCTTGGGGTCTTTAAACTATTTGAAGGCTTCAATATATGGAATATAGGTAAGAGGATTATTCCAGGAGTGGGTGGGTGAGATTCTGTGGCCTGCGTTGTGCCGGGAGTCAGTCTAGATGATCATAATGGTCCCTTCTGACCTTAAAATCTACGAGTCTATGGGTATGTCTACACTAGCCCCCTAGTTCGAACTAGGGAGGCTAATGTAGGCATTTGAACTTGCAAATGAAGCCCGGGATTTAAATATCCCGGGCTTTGTTTGCATGTTCCCGTCCGGTCGCCATTTTTAAATGCCACTAGTCCGGACTAACTTCCCACGGCTACACGCGGCAGTTAAACGGTAATTCTAACTAAGTCCTTAGTTTGAATTACTTGTTACTCCTCCTGGAATGAGGTGTAAAAGGTAATTCTAACTAAGAACTTAGTTCGAATTACCGTTTAACTGTCGCGTATAGCCGCGGGCAGTTAGTCCGGACTAGTGGCATTTAAAAATGGCGACCGGACGGGAACATGCAAACAAAGCCCGGGATATTTAAATCCCGGGCTTCATTTGTAAGTTCGAATGCCTACATTAGCCTCCCTAGTTCGAACTAGGGGACTAGTATAGACATACCCTATGAGACAAAGGAGGGGAAATTCTATTTCTTAAAGACAACTTGACTTACTTGTACGCTCTGTGTAAACACTGATTACATAATTTACATTTGAATTTAATTCATTCCTATTCTAATTCAAAAGAACTTGCATTATACATGTACCTTGAGTGATTATATGGCACCATTACCACAGTATATGAGCACTTTACAGTCTTAAGTGCATTTGCTGTCACAGGCAGAAAATGCTGTTATCCTAAATTTCTGCCCAGCCCTAACCACTGGACCAGTCTTCCTCTCTTTATCATGGGCAAAACTATGGTTGTAGAATGATGAATAAATTTGGTGTGTGGCTCTAGTATGTCATTCCCTCTTCAGTACAAAACTATTAGTCTTAAGAGCCAGGAAGCTGTTAATTCAGATAACTATTTACCTTTATGGGGTAACTAGAACAAAAAAGGAAATGTACCCCTGAGGGTTAGTTGCATAATATCTCCACATGGCATGTGTTGTGTAGTGACATATGGCTATGTCTTCTTTAACAGGCTGTACCATAGCCAAACTGCTGCAGCCAGCAGTGACTGAGTTGCTTGGCAGCTGCCTCAAGATTGACCGAATCTGTTGGCACAAGCCCATCCTGATTACTTCATTAGTGTTCTTTAATCTGACAGATAAGGACCGATAGTATAAATAAAAACAAAACAAAAATACCCATGACCTACCCAAAGGACATAGCTATCACTGCTCTTCCTTAATGAACTCACAGTGTCCAGCCTTGTCACTGGGATCTGCACTCCTGGTTGTACAGAACTTATCTTGTTTCTTTGTGGCTCTCTGAACCCGTTCTGGTTCTGGCGCTCTCTCTCTCTCTCTCTCTCTCTCTCTCACACACACACACACACACACACACACACACACACACACACACACAATAGATAAGAATCTATGGCCTGTAGGGATTAGCAGAAATTTGTCACTGCGTGTTTTTTTTAAATATTGTATGCTAATACAAGACACTTCAGTTTTGCTCATCGGCTTGATACAAACAGCCGAATGAGTTGAATGCTGCAGCGATGACAATACTCTTGTAAAATAACAAGATTAGAGTGTTTGACTGAAAATGTCAAAACAACATTGTTTTCCATTTCATTTTGTTTATTTTCTTATGAAGAAGGGCATGAGGCCAATTTCTAGCCTGAGTCAGACTAGGCACAAAAGACTGCTATTGAGGTCTATGGAGTTACCCACTTCAATTAATAGAAGAATTCAATTATGTGTGTGGTGCTGTGGCAGGATTGTTCAATTAGCAGTCCTAGTGGTCAGGACCTGCTGCCACAGTCTTTTAGTTCTGTGTGTGTCTCAAGGCTTGCTGTAGGGCAATCTGGGATGGGTATGGAGATCTGGGCCCTCGAGCTCCACTAGATCCTGAAAGAGTGACAGCATAGAATAGCCTGTCTCCTGCTCATGTTCCCCTACATCACTTCCTACCCAATTGATGCCACCATTTGGAAGTGCCTGCTTTTCAATTATAGCCCTTTGCTCCAAATGCCGAGTTTTGGGGCTGATGCACGTGATGCTCTAGTGCCATGGATATGTTTCTTCCCATGATTAGGGTGATGTCTAAAGGAGTAGGAGAGCGAATCACAGCTAGGTCTTCTGGAAATGTCTTCTTTCCTTGCCCAGTTTGGGCTGCTGGAACTGCCCTTATACTACTTCTTTCCCTAGCAGCAGGGTCATCGGTGCTTGAAGGGTGGAATTTTCTGGGTCCAGTACTTCTCTGTCTAGGCCTTACTGTGGTGCTTGTAAACACCACTTCTTGTCCTCTCTCTCTCTCTCTCTCTCTCTCTCTCTCTCTCTGAGTATGTGTACATGAGAGAGACAAAGAGAGAGAGAGAGAGAATTGGCATTTAACTACAAGATGTCCCTCAAATTTCCATTACCTACTGAACTATACATGGAACTTCAGAGAATTATGGTTAATTCTAAAATAATTGCATCACTTATCATTACTCATTGAAGAAAAATGGACAGTTGTGTGTGCTTCAGTAATATTCGGAAAGACTGCTATACCTATTTTTTTTAAAGATGCCTGATTTAAATGCAAATTACAAGCTTTGATACCATCACTATAAATCGGGATGGCAGCAGTATGCATATTTTGTAGAACTTAAAAAAAAAAAAGACGGAGAGTGCTTTTATCCCTTTCTAGGACACAAATGATTTCTTTAGTCAAAAAATCCTCTCTCTTTTAGTGTTCCTACTATGGCTATTCTGTTTATTCTCTCTTTAGTGTCTCATTATTATGGAATGATTAGTGACTTCTGATTTCTGTTTAGAAGAAATTCAGCTGGAACTAATTGTTTCAACTGTAGAAATTCTCCTAAAAATATTGGCCTGTGTCTTTTACATTCAGTAACCCAAGCAGTGCATTTGGACTATAGAATTAATTAATCAAGAAGCAGAATTACAAAATAATATCTGGTTGTCATCCAGAATAGTCCCCATGCATTACTGGAGCACGCGTATGTTGACAACATCCTAATATATATTAAATTGTCTGTAACAAATATAGTATGCTTAAGTAAATTGGTATTACTGCATTGCCATTACTACTTTACAAAAATAAGATGTGCCCCATGAGGCTGAGCAAATTTTAAGTACAGAAATGATGGCAACGAGGAAATTGCTCATTTCTAAAGTGAGATAGTTCACTGAATTCTGAATGCAGAGCCAGATTATATGTAATGACAACAAATGGAAAAAATAGATGCCATAGTCCCTTCCAGAAATGGAGACTATGGCCTTATTCCACTTGTGTTTGCTTTCACATGTGAGCTGTCTCATTGATACATATGTTTATAGGATTAAGTCCAAAGTAAGGTCAGACCCAACTTGCTTAAGAAAGTAAACAAAATGAGCTAGTTACTTGCTATAATTGGGGTTAGAAGAACAGCCCCTTACAACACAAATGTGTGAAGCCTCAGAAACAAACAGGAAGAATTACAAGCCCTGGTCCAGTCGAAGAATTATGATTTGATTGGAGTAATGGAGACTTGGTGGGTTGACTTGCATGACTGGAGCACTGTCATGGAAGGGTATAAACTATTCAGGAAGAACAGGCAGGGAAGAAAAGAAGGAGGAGTTGCATTGTATGTAAGGGTGTGTCTAGATTATAGGGGTTTTTCGAAAAAAGTGGCCTTTTTTAAAAAAAAACTTCCCTTACATCTAGACTGCCACCATGTTCTTTCAAAATTAAATCGAAAGAACGCGGCGGTTTTATCGACCGCAGTAAACCTCATTGTATGAGGAAGAACTCCTTTTTCGAAAGTGCTCTTTTGAAAAATGGCATTCTTGAATGCAAAGAGGGCTTTTTCGAAAGAGAGCATCCAGACTGCCTGGGTGCTCTCTTTCAAAAAAGCAGCTTGCTTTTTCAAAAGAAGTGGTTGCAGTCTTTTGGAAGAGGCTTGTAGTCTAGACGTAGCCTAAGAGAGCAGTATGATTGCTCGGAGATCCAGTATTTAAAGGGAGAAAAGTCTATTGAGAGTCTACAGGTTAAGCTTATAGGTGAAAGCAACGTGGGTGATGTTGTAGTTGGTGTCTGCTATAGACCACCGGATCAGGTGGATGAGGTAGAAGAGGCTTTCTTTGGACAACTGAGAGAAGCTTCCAGACAGCAGGCCCTGGTTCTCACGGGGGACTTTAATCACCCTGACATCTGTTGGGAGACCAATACAGCAGTACACAGACAATCCAGGAATTTTTTGGAGAATGTTGGGGATAACTTCTTGGTATAAGTGCTGAAGGAACCAACCAGGGGCCATGCTCAGCTTGACCTGCTGCTCACAAACAGAGAGGAACTAGTAGGGGAAGTAGAGGTGGGTGACAACCTGGGAAGCAGTGATCATGAGATGGTAGATTATAGGATGCTGACCAAAGGAAGAAAGGAGAATAGCAAAATACACACCCTGGACTTCAGAAGAGCAGACTTTGACTCCCTCAGAAAACTGATGGGCAGGATTTCCTGGGATGCTTACATGAAGGGGAAAGGAGTCCAGGAAAGCTGGCAGTATTTTAAAGAGGACTTATTAAAAGATACTGGAAGAAACCATCTCGATGCGCAGCAAGAAAAGCAAATATGGTAGGTGACCAGATTGACTTACCGGGTGAGCTTAAACACAAAACGGAAGCTTACAAGAAGTAGAAACTTGGACAGATGACTAGGGAGGAGTTTAAGTGTATTGGTCGAGAATGCAGGGGAGTTATCAGGAAGGCGAAAGCGCAATTGGAACTGCAGCTAGCAAGAGATGTGAAGGATAACAAAAAAGGTTTCTACAGGCATGTTAGCAATAAGAGGGTGATCCGAGAGGGTGTAGGGCCCCTGCTGGATGAAGGAGGTAACCTAGTGACAGATGATGTGGGAAAAGCTGAAGTACTCAATGCTTTCTTTGTCTCTGTCTTCACAGACAAGGTCAGCTCCCAGACAAATGAACTAGGCAATGTAGTATGGGAAGGAGGTGGACAGCCCTTGGTGGGGAAGGAACAAGTTAGGAACTATTTAGAAAAGGTAACATACACAAATCCATGGGCCTGGATTTAATGCTTCTGAGGGAGTTGGCAAATGTCATTGTGGAGCCTTTGGCCGTTATCTTTGAAAATTCGTGGAGATTGGGAGACATCCTGGATGATTGGAAAAAGGCAAATGTAGTGCCCATCTTTAAAAAAGGGAAGAAGGACAATCCAGGGAACTACAGACCAGTCAGCCTTACCTCAGTCTCTGGAAAAATTATGGAGGGGATCCTCAAGGAATCCATTCTGAAGCACTTGGAAGAGGGGAAAGTGATCAGGAATAGTCAACATGGATCCAGAAAGGGCAAGTCGTGCCTGACCAATATGATTAGCTTCTATGATGAGGTAACTGGATTTGTGGATATGGGAAAGTTGGTGAATGTGATATACCTTGACTTTAGCAAACTTTTGATACGGTCTTCCACAATATTCTTGCCAGCTAGTTAAGGGAATATGGATTGGATAAATGGACTGTAAGATGGATAGAAAGCTGGCTAAACTGTCGGACCCAATGGGTAGTGATCTATGGCTTAATGTCAGGTTTGCGGTTGGTTTCCAGTGGAGTGCCTCAAGGTTCGGTTCTAGGACAGGTTTTGTTCAACATCTTTATTAATGACCTGAATGAAAGGATGGATGGCACCCTCAGCAAGTTCACAAATGACACTAAGCTAGGGTGAGAGATAGATATGCTGGAGGGCAGGGATAGAGTCCAGAGTCACCTGGACAAACTAGAGGATTGGGCCAAAAGAAATCTGATGAGGTTCAACAAGGACAAGTGTAGAGTCATGCACTTGGGATGGAAGAATCCCAAGCATTGTTACAGGCTGGGGACTGAATGGCTACGTAGCAGTTCTGCAGAAAAGGACCTGGGGATTACAGTGGATGAGAAACTGGATATGAGTCAACAGTGTGCCGTTGTAGCCAAGAAGGCTAATGGCATATTGGTTTCTTCCAATGAAACAGGGTGCATTAGGAGGAGCATTGCCAGCAGATCCAGAGAAGTGATTATTCCCCTTTATTAGGCTTTGGTGAGGCCTAATATTGTGGAGTATTGTGTCCAATTATGGGCCCACCACTATAGAAAGGATGTGGACCGGTTGGAGAGGGTCCATCGGAGGATGATCAAAATGATTAGGGGGCTGGAGTGCATGACCTCTGAGGAAAGACTGAGGCATTTGGATTTGTTTAGTCTGTGGAAGAGAAGAGCGAGGTGGGATTTGATAGCAGCCTTCTACTTCCTGAAGGGAGGGTTCCAAAGAGGATGGAGAATGGCTGTTCACAGTAGTGACGGATGGTAGAACAAGGAGCAATGGTCTCAAGTTACAGTGGGAGAGATCTACATTGGATATTAGGAAAAACTATTTCACTAGGAGAGTGGTGAAGTATTGGAAGGGGTTACCTAGGGAGGTGGTAGACTCTCCATCCCTAAAGATTTTTAAGTCTTGGATTGACAAAGCCCTGGCTGGGTTGATTTAGTTGGGATTGGTTCTGCCTTGGGCAGGGGATGGAACTTGATGGCCTTCTGAGGTCTCTTCCAGCTCTATGATTCTATGATAACCACTATCATCAAAACAATAGGGTACAAGACAGCCTATTTATCCACTATCTATTTTAACTGCTAAGTAATTCTAGCTACTTGGTACTATATTTTTCTATGTTTTTACTTCTATCACCTTCTCTCCCTTTCTTTCCATCTTAATATTTCTCTTTTACTCTGCCAGCTCTCTTCACTGTTTTCTTTCTAATTGTCTCTCAAAATTGTCACTGATTTTGTAAGTCTCTCTCTCTCTCTCTCTCTCCCCTAAGCAACATGTGAACTCACTAGCCTCTGAAATAGAGTCAAACATCATATCTGTGATGTTTGGGAGAACTAAATTCAAACTCTCTGAGATGAAGAGAAATGTACTATGGTAATCTTCTTGGAGGACAAGAAGAGGATATTTTGTGGTCCAAAGTAATGAAAAGCCTTAGTTTTTATTAAACTTAGAGCTCAAATGCCACATGGATACTGTGAACCAAACACACCTTACATTGCAAAATGGAATGCTAAATAATGTAACAAATCTCCACTTCTAGGTCTTCGTAGTTGTTGCTGTTGCAAGGAATGGCTATTTGGGACTTCCCAGGGATAGAACACATATCTCTTTGATTCAAAACCACAAGAGCCTAGCAGTTGCACAGCTCTGATTCTAGCCATTAAAGGCAAGTCTCTCTAATAGGCAGACTTTAGCAGGGTTGTTTTAATAAGTTTTTCTTAACATAGATCTCTAATCAGATATGTTGCAGCATTTGGTAAGTCTACTATATTGGGTGGTATGTCATTAAGTGCTTTTACCGGACAAGTTAATGCACACAGTGAGGTGCAGATATTCATAGTGCTCAATTGGCAGGAGTTGCCAAACCCTACAATTTTACTTCCATTGTGGTTTTGAGATATTTGTTGCATTAATTCATTTTAGTGCTTATCTAAGGGAATGGTGGTGGTAAATTTGATAACTTTTAAATATTTTATTTTCATCAGTTTTATCTTGTTGATTTCCTAAGGATAATTCATTTTGCATAACATCTCTTTCACAGTAGAGAGGATGAAACCAGCTAGCTGAGTAGCAGTAGTCATGAGCTGTAGTATAATAGGAACTCTAATCAAGAATCAGAATCCATTTGTATAAGGTGCTGTACAGACAGCTAGTAAAGACAGTCCCTGCCCCAGGGACAGGATTCCAGAGGTGGATGAAGCACACAAATTGGGGTCGGAATGAGTTGAGGGGAGGAGGAGATGGCTAAACTGATAAAACTGATAGTTTGGCAGGAAATGAGAACTCATTACTTGCCCAGCTATTGCCAGATGGGAGTGAATTGTAGGCATCCTAATAGAAAGTTTGAGGAGGAAAGATAAGGTAGTGATATGAATTTTGATAAGTAGTTTTCCCCATGTTTTGGGGGCTGTTTGGGAGAAATGGTGGAAGTGCCTGAGGAAGAAGTGGACAGATAGGAGGTTAAGGCTTAAACCAAAAAAGGAATTAATTGGTGTTATAGACCAGTGGTTCTCAAACTTTTTGGCCGATAGCCCATCCCGCTCAACGCAGACTTTTCCAAAGATCACCAGGCAACCATCCATGATGTCAAAATGGGTGCAGGAGTGGTGAGGATACAGTGTCTGGTTAGAAGTTAGGGTGTAGGAATGGGCTGGGGGTCTGGGTAGGAACAGGATGGGTGGTACTTACCTGGCTCTGTGCCTCCCACCACTCCCAGGCACTGCCCCTTACTGCTCCCAGTGGCCATGATTTTGACCAATGGGAACAGCGGGGGAAGCCTCCTGGTGAGTAATTTCCTGTGCTGCCATTCCCCCAGCTGCAGGGCAATGGAAAGGCAGCACATGGAAGTACTTCCTTCCCTCGCAAGTAGGATCTGGTCCACAAGGCTCGCCCCTCTTCCCCACCCACTGCAGGAAACCGGCACTAGTGCTCCAACCTTGTGAGTTCCTTGCAGCAGTGGGGAGTGAGGAGGAGGGGTGAGCCCTGAGCCCGGGGGCCACCTGCAAGACAGTACCACACTTTGAGAACCACTGTCATAGATAGTTACTTAGTACACTGCTTTTTTTTATCTCTGTGGCTATGTCTACACTACAGAGTTTTTTCGGGAAAGTGGCTGTTTCCAAAAAAACTTCACTTAAGTTCACACTGCAATCGCATTCTTTCGACAAAAAATCAGAAGAATAGAGGGTTTTTTTCCCAACATTTATAAACCTCTTTCCAAAAGAGCTCTTTTGGAAAAAGGCATGTATAGACAGGGAAGAGGGAGCTCTTTTGAAAGAAGAGGAAAGAGGAAAAAGCACATGTGCACTGAATGGATGCTATCTGTCGAAAAAGAAGATTGCTTTTTCGGCATGCTTTGGCAGTGCGGATGCTCTCTTTCGGAAGAAGTTTTTTTGGAAGATCTCTTCTGGAAAAGCTTCTTCCAAAAGGAGCCTACAGTCTAGACATAGCTTGAGTATGGGTTCAAATCCCCTATGGGTGATAAAGCAACAGTTTTTGGTATTCTCCAAGCCTTACTGATGGATTGGATAGTTGCTCTTATAATAAAATCACAGCACAATTCAGCATGGAATCATTGAAGGTGTTATGGGAAAGTTTATATGCTGCCGATCCTTTCAGTATACCCAAAATGATTAATTCCCCATTTCCATAAGCAACAAAGTGATGCAGATTCCTAATCCACTCCTTCTCACATCTCTGTATAAATATATTTATCATGTACAGGAATGGAATAGAAAGAATAGAAAAGATACTGATGGATCTAAGCTACAGCAGATTAGAATCCCCAGCCTTCTCTGCTAATCATTACTGTTGAGTTAAAAAGTTGATCTAGCAAGTTGATTTTCACCAATGATCAAAATGAAGAGAAAGCAATCAGTCCATGGTATAGCCAGCCTCAAGTAGTAGATGATGGTATAATTTTTGCACAAGATAAATACTTAGAACCCTAATACAGATGAGCCCTGCTCCTGTATTCAGGTCCCTAGAGGGTAAGGTGATGGGCTAGAAATGCTAAAATACATTCGATTCTTTTCTAATTTTGATTGAATTTAGGTTCATTATAAAATGCCAGCTTTGTCTAGCTGCATTTTCAGTTGCTGGCATCTAATCATAGAGGCTTAGGACTGGAAAGCACCTCAATAAGTCTTCTAGTCCCTGCCCCCTGCACTCTAGGTAGGACCAAATTATAAGCAGACCATTCAAGTCAGGAGTTTGTCCACCTATTTTTAAAAACCTCCAGTGATGGAAATTCCACAGCCTCCTAGGCAATTTGTTCCAGGGTTTAACTACCTTGATAGTTAGGAAGGGTTTTTTTGAAATATAGGTTAATGTCTTTAAAACAAAGGGGAAGCATTACATTAAATGTACTTCTGAAAGGTAAAGCATAAAGCTGAAGTATTGTACTCATGCATTGAGGCAGTCTTCTGAAAGGAAAACGAAAAATATTTTTTTAAAATTGCAGCATTTTCATAAATCAAGCTAATTGTTGAATGAGCTTTTTCCAGCATTCAGAACTAGTGAAGTGTTTTATTACAGCATCTTCTGCTAAGTATTCTAAGCACTATGTAACTCTTGATTTCTTATAGAGTAAGATACTTTTAATTAATGATTTAGATGCAGTGTCACTATTGCAGAAATCATTAAAATAAGGGTGGGTGGGGAGGATGGCACCTGTTGAGACTAGATGCATGTAGATGTGGTAATCCCATGAATGATGAAAAAACACCTGGTGAAACTGCAGTGCCACTGATGGTGTAAATGCCTATCATTAGGTTCTTGTGGGAAATTAAAGCTTTTGTTGCTGAGAGAGCTGCTTATTGAATTATTGCAGAGAAAATGAGAATGGGGTGATGGTCACAGCAAGGAGAGAGGAATAAGGACAAAAGAGAAAAAATAGATGATTTAGGATAAGAAATCTTATGAACTCCATGCTAGAATAAGAAATCTTCGTGTTAGTCCTTCCTTTAGGACTTGTAGCTGAATCCACTGAAAATTGATTATTTAAACATCATAAATATGAATCTGAAATATCAGAAATGATATGGTTTTAAAAGTGGTGCTATATACCTAAGTTATTGTTATGTAAGATTATATAATATGTTTGAAAGGGATGTGTTAAGTGAAAAACCATTTTGGTTAGAACAATCATCAGGTGTTTTCACTAGCTCTTGAGACAGTGCAGTTAAATGGTTTGAGGGTCTGCTAAACTGCTGATTTCTATTTTTGAACATTAAAGAAATACCAATTAATGTAATCAATGTGTGCAAAAGACAGTGTCAAAATCCAATTTGCAGTGTTATAGGAACAACCGTTTTTTAATCCGTTTTCTCCCACCCCAAGTCCAAACTATTCAGTAGAAAACGAAAGATTGATTCAAAATGTTCATTGCTCTTTTTTTTTTTGCTTAGAAGTCAAGGATGGTTGGGGGAAGAAAAAGAGTCTAAATTCTTTACCCAAAGTTAACAGATAAAGGAAGGATAGAGGAACCTAATTTAGGAATTGACAATCATAAATTATGCACCATTTATATCCTGAGTTTCATTACAATCAAATTTGGAGAACTGAGATGTTTACTTTTCTCATGGTATTTGTGGTGTTCTCTAAAGTCAGAATGTGGCATAATGTAAATTCTGTACCACAGTAACTTTACCTATGAAGTGTGGTAAATGTCAAGTTTTAATTGCACCAATAATATCATGGGTTTTTATAGCTTCTTTGAAACAAGTATGTAATTAGCATCTTCCCAGGAAGTTACAGGATGAAGGGATTCATCAACATAGCTTACCTGATGCTGCTCAATGAATGAAGTAGTTAGTAGGTAGTGTTGGGATATGCAACAAGGAATGTGGGATACAGAACAAGGACAAAGAAGAGGAGAAATGGTTTTCTGTGGTAATAACAACAGCACAATTGAATAGATTTTCACTGCTGCAGTCGTAATGTGAAATATTATGATTTTCTCTTTGATTATGCTCAAAGTCTTCAGGATACAAATATAATGTTTTTATAAATGCATTTTTCAAAGAATATAAAAGAGCAGAATTTGGACCAGGACAGGTTTGACAAATTCCTCCATTACCAGTTCTATCTTAAGCGGCACTGTTTACACAGAAGCTAGAAGTTTCAAACGTCTCTGAGAAATGGGACACATTTTTCATAGAGTAACACCGTTCTGGAACAATTTCAGCAATATCTTAAGCACAAGCTCAGTGTGCTTCCTCGCTGAGACCTATGTAAGATAAGCTGGAATTCACTTTTTTTGTATTAGTGTTTACCTCCCATCTGTTCCAGCTCGTCATTGTTGAAGAATCAGATTTGCCTTCCATCTAGATCATTTTTGTAGGATCGCTTTCCCACCTGCCTTTAACCCTCTAGCATCACAGAACAAAACTGTACTTTTGCAGCACTAGTAAGTCCATTTCCAAAATTGCACTTCATATCCCCTTCATTTTTCTTTTCTGTCCCTGGGTTCAGGAGGACACAATGCACAGTCTGGCCTCTCCTCTCTGCCTCCCACCTGCTTGTTGAGTGTTAATCCCAAAGGCAATATGTAACCAAGTGGTTTTATTTCCTTGTTTCACTACATGAGATATTGTAATGAACTTCTGTTATTTTTGCAACCTGAACCTTATACTTTCACAATATACGGTGTAGCACAAACCAATAAACACAACTGAGTACTGTAATATTGTTTTCCATATGCCATGATGATACAGTACTGGTCTTAGTGAAATAGCAGCAATTTTTCTGGCAAGCATGAGAGATTTGGTCAGATATACCAGCTTCATTAGAATTTCTCAAGAGAAATCTGTTTGTTTCAGGTGAGTCAAAGAAATATCGATTACCTCAATCAGTTTTCTCAAGTAAGCATTTTAAAGAGGTTTTTATTCCTGTTTTAAATTATGTTATTACTAGTTTTGCACACCACTTAATTGTATTTCATGTTATCTAACCACATCAGGGAATAAATGCTGAGATTTAAAAAATGAATGAAAATAAACAACTCTGCCTAGTCTGATAGACTAATAATTTGTGTAACGTGTAATGCAGAAGATGCAGGGTAATGCAGAAGATGCGGGTTTCCTTTTTCAGTTACATCAAAAAATGGCCAGACTCTGTTCTCAGTGGAAGAGGGTGTGTATGTGTCTGTGGCAAATTAAATGAGCTAGAAGCTTTGAAGGAAGAGGAACTTTACTCTTCATGTAGGAAGAAAAATAGTGGCTAAGCTTCATTTATATGAATTACAATTGTACGCTAATGCATTTTTGAACTGTGTCTTATTGTATAGATAACGGAGCTGGTTGCTTTGATTTGATTATTTTCAGGAAATTCTGAAGGTTCTTCATTCTGATTTGGAAGGAAAATTTGAAATAGCCCGCAGGAAGGAAATTCTGGATTTTCAATATATATTTTCAAAACAAAAAAAGAACAGGAGGCTGTCCCCACTCCCAGCAAGTCTCCAATAGTCAGAGAGCCCTCCACTGCAGGACAGGGAGCATAAAAATCCTCAGAACCCCAGGTCTGTCTGGAGGCCCAGGGCTTTCAATCTCCTGAGAAATTGGTTCTGGTCCGAAAAGCCCTGGGTCCCAAGCCCAAGGGCAATCTGCATGTCATGACTGCCCCAGAGCTACTGAGCTTTGAAGCCTGGATTCCTTAGTATCCTGTCAAGTGAGCCGGCATAGAACTATGTTAGTGTTTCAAAGGCAATCCCTCAAAACCAAAAGATTACCACAAAACATACTAGTTTCAGTGGATCAGTATTTTCTACCTAAACCCCCATTTTGTCAGAAATGTGCCAGCCAGTTCTAATTGGCAGGAGTGAATTTATCTGGTTTGGAAATATATGATATGTTGCAAGTATGAGGTCATGTTTATCTGATAGGGAGTGGACTCAGGTTGGATACAGACTTCATATTTAACAGCAAAAGCTTGAGCTTCTCTTCATGGTTTTGTCCTGCTCTTGGTTTCCTATCTAGATACTGAATTCTTTGTACAGCTGTCTGAGAAGGACCAGTTGATTTAGCAAGACCAAACCAATGGTGACCGAAGTACCTTCATGGGACCAAACTAGACTGGGCAGCAATTGAGCTGGTGGAGCTGGACCATGTAGCCATGGATTTAAGTAGGATCTGCAGGTGTGGGCTTCTCTGTCTTGGAACAGCCAGGCAAAGGGACCAGCTCACTAATGCCCACTTTACCACCACTGAGTCTGTTTTGGATTCTTTAGTGAGGGTATGTCTACACTAGCCCCTAGTTCGAACTAGGGAGGCTAATGAGGGTGACCGAAGTCGCTAATGAAGTGCGGGATTTAAATATCCCACACTTGAGTAGCATAATCCTGGCCGGTTGCCATTTTGGAAACTGACTAGCCCGAAGTAACTGCCCGCGTCTATATGTGGCAGAGAAGCAGGATTCCGAGATAAACCCCTTAGTTCAAATTAACTGTTACTCCTTGTGGAATGAGGTTTAACAGTTAATTTGAACTAAGGGGTTTATCTCGGAATCCCACTTCTCTGCCACGTATAGACGCGGGAAGTTACTTCGGGCTAGTCAGTTTCCAAAATGGCGACCGGTCGGGATTATGCTAATCAAGTGCTGGATATTTAAATCCCGCACTTCATTAGCAACCTCGGTTGCCTTCATTAGCCTCCCTAGTTCGAACTAGGGGGCTAGTGTAGACGTACCCTGAGATTTTAGAGGGGTGAGGATTGTCTTCTGAATAAGAACTCTGTGCCTCAACAAGCCAAGTGGTTAATAATTAGCTTTGTGATGTCAGTAAAAACATCCTTTTGCAGTTTTGTCATCTTTTTCTAGGCAGAAGTGTTGCTCGTAAATGTTTCTCTGTCCAGGACATCTAACGGCATTATGCTTGTAGACATAGGTATTAGAATAAGCAATGCTGCTCCTTCTCTTAACTTCTGTGGTTTAGACTCACAAGGCTGAATTATCCTCTTACTTTGTAGTGTGCAGGAATATGGTGCTAACACATGAAATAGTTTGTGCTTCTAGCTAAGTCATTTATTGTGTTCTATGCTTTAGCAGCTACCAAAAACATTTGTAGTTGTCGTATGTATGAGGCTAGGCCTTTCATGACTGGGATTCAGCTATGCCAATGTGGTATCTTGATATCTTCTCCAAAATGAAGAATTCCACTGTGTTCATGAGATGAACCCATTAATGTGAATAAAAACTGAGAGGTTTTGGAGTATTTCATGACTAGTGCCTTGCATATCTTTGAGATGAGACATGTCCCATAGCTGCTTCTCAGATGTAATGGTAAAGAATCTAGGAATACCATCACTTAACTTGCAATCAGCCAAAAAAGGGGTATATGATGTTAATTTTCCTTCCCATTGATATGCATATCAAAATGCAGATACCTCTATTGCTTTACTTTTGAATATGGCATCTTGATGACAGTAAGAATGACATGAAGGACTGTTCATTGCAGGGGTTATCACATATTTTAAACAGACCATCTTGGAAACATTTTATCTCAAAGAGCGTTGAATAGCCTGTCCATTCTGTCTTCCTCTTGAACTCCTGATATTCTGATACTTGCAGGGCACTGCTCATGAACAAGTTGCCCATTGAGAATTATTCACAGAACACAAGTGGGTGCCTCATTTTGAACAATTAGTCAGGGAAATGCGGTGATATTAGTATTCAAACATAAAAAGAAGCAAAATTCAGTGAATAAATGATACCTCGTAATTATTTAGATTGCGATAGCACTCAAAATGTGCTAGGTGCTTTCTAAGCACTGAAGAAGATACAGTCCCTGTCCTACCGAGCATCCAGTGTAAAAAACCAAACAAAACAAAAAAGAGGAAGGGCCATAACACACAGGCAATGCAATCAGGGGCTGTGTCCAGACTCCATGCCTCCGTCGACGGAGGCATGTAGATTAGCCAGCTCGGAAGAGGGAAATGAAGCCGCGATTAAAATAATCGCGGCTTCATTTAAATTTAAATGGCTGCCCCGATCTGCCGATCAGCTGTTTGTCGGCAGATCGGGAAAGTCTGGACGCGATGCCCCGACAAAGAAGCCTTTCTTCATCGACACAGGTAAGCCTCGTGAAACCAGGTTTACCTGTGTCGATGAAGAAAGGCTTCTTTGTCGGGGCATCGCGTCCAGACTCTCCCGATCTGCTGACAAACAGCTGATCGGCAGATCGGGGCAGCCATTTAAATTTAAATGAAGCCGCGATTATTTTAATCGCGGCTTCATTTCCCTCTTCCGAGCTGGCTAATCTACATGCCTCCGTCGACGGAGGCATGGAGTCTGGACACAGCCAGGGTGGCAGGCATATTCCTTATTTGCTATGTACTTGTTGTTAAGTAACTTTTACAAGTTGAATTCATTCAATTCTCCTCACTCAATCCTGACCCTTTTCATTTGTTTCCTTACATCAATGCCAAGCATTGGGCACTTCCACTGTTCTTTCACCCCCACCCCTTCCCTCCTTCATAGTTTTGGGCAGTTCATCTATAGGGTAAACAAATGCACTGGTGAATATATCATGGTATAAGCTAGCTTCTTGTTGGCGTGGCAGAAGAAAACCTGTCCTCAGGAATTGAGATATTCAAGAGTTATTTGTCCAGCTCTACTGATGGACATAATGTTAGGATGCAGTTATCACAACATGCTGTCAGAACACTGTGATTTGATTATTTTGTGGCTTCCTGAGGATTAATTCAATGACACATACTGTGACTGTTACAGTTTCAGTACCATTTATATAGCTGATGCTGTGGGGCCTCCCCAATTTAGTTAAACTATGGGTTTTGTGGGGCAAAACTGCTGTAGAACTGAGAGCAACAGAGCTGTAGAACTAAATAAAATGCAAATTCCAGCCATTTCATTGCATTTAATGCTTCTGTCTTTCATACAAATGGCCAATTATATAAATTGCAAATTTGTGTCATTTCTTAGCATTTATTCTTCTTGTGGGCAATTACAGCAGTCAGAATACACTTTGCCTTCATGTGCAGCAGCTGTCACATGGAGTCACTGAGAACAAATTCTCTTTTGACTACAAAGCATGAGCTAGGACTAAATTTAAATGTGGAACTGAAACAGAATCTAGAAAAATAAAAAGTGATCAATTGTTGCTTCTTGGCAGCCAAACAATCAGCACAGCTCTCAATATCTGGTGATGATAATGCAGGCACAACCATGCCTACATTAAGACTGAAATGATTTTTGTTGCATGTGTATCCCATACACCTACAGGGATGTGGTTCACTTACAGCAGGAGATAAGAATGAGTGAGCGCTACAGCCTTAGCTGAGAGCCAGCTGGCTTTATAGCTCAAGCTATAGAGTAGGATTTGATAACCTTTCCAGAGTGGCATGCCAAGCTTGAATCCTCCTTCCCTGGGCCGTACCCTCCATACAGGGAGGAGCAGAGTGTGCACTTCCCCGCAAGCCAGATGTAGTGTGGAGCTTTGGGGCTTCCTTCCCGCAGCAAGCCAGAGCTGGCTCCAGTCTTGCTGGGGGTGTGATGCTGGATCACCAGCACAGGTTGGGGTCAGGGTAGCTCAGGGGTGTTCAGGGAAATGGGTGAGGTGTGGGTGGGAAGGTGGGTGACCACAGGGTGTCCAGCCCGGCTGGGGGTGAAGTCCTGTGGGGGTCTGTTCCATGGAACCCTCATCTTCCTTCCAGGGACGCAAGTGCCCAGGGGCCAATACAGCTTTGAGGCAGGGGCACACCCCTCAAGTTTTCCTCTTCCCTCAGCTGGTACCACCAGAAAAAAATTGTGTTTTTTTCAATTTTGATTTACTTTTGAAAGAACACGACTGCAGTCTAGATGCAGGTAAAGATTTTTTTGAAAAAACGCCACTTTTTTGAAAAATCCCTGTAGTCTAGACACACCCTAAGAATTTTAACTTTTTCATGTTAGTTTATCAAACTTCATTTTAAACAAGGTAAAATATTAATTTATGTCCAACACAAAAGGTTTCAATATTTTTTATTTATGGCAGGGATTTGGGTTGGGGGTCACTGGCCCACAGAAAGATCAGTTGGGGACCACACAAGTGGGAAGCAAAAAACTCCTCCAACCCCCCCATCCTCACTGAGGGGGCCCCCAACTGAGATACCTCACTCCTCCAGCACTCTAGCCCCACAGCATGTGGGGAAGGTACAGGAAGAACTGAGATTCAGGGCTTCCCTTAGGCCAGATTTACTTTTCTGGGGTTCTGGAGTTAGTGGATTTTATGGACTCCCTTAGTTTCTGGAGTTGGGACAAAAATGAGGGGTTCAGTGTGTGTGACAGGGCTTCCAGTGAATGGGATAGGGATACGATGCAAGATCTGGGAGGGAGGTGGGATGCAAAAGTGGGAGAGGTTATGAGGTCTGGGTGGGAGGTAGAGGGCAGAAGCAGGCTGGGAATAGAATGTCTAGCTAGGGGAATGGAGCAGGAGCAAGAAAGGGTGCACAGTGTGTGGCTAGGAGGGAGGGTGCAGGCGTATGGAATACATTTTGTGCACTGAGGTATTTGGGGATGTGCACCATCAGCAGAAACACATGCTGCCAGCTGTGATCGCTCTGCTAATCAACTGGGTGGTATTTGAATCTCTGAGGGGCCACTTGAGCACGCAACTTATAGGGAACACTGATCAGGACCTCATTATGCGAAATAAACAGTCCCTATAATGCTGCTGCTTAGTTAAAACAATGTAGTTTAGATGCAAAGAACAAAACGGAGGTGATGAATAGAAACTTTGAACTGGGGACTTACTTATAACTGAGCTGTAAAAACAGCTCTTTGTAGGTGATGGTATGATCAAGAACTGTATGTCCTGGTGACCTTAAAAAAGGTATTAAAGATTCAGTTGAATCTTTCTCTGATCCAAGTCTTATGTTGACCTTGAACTGTTGATTTTTGTGGAAGTTGGTCAATTCAAAACACAAGTTTTTAGACCTAAGGAGATCACTTTAAATTTATTTTAGAGGTTGGCCTGATTTGACCTCAGTTGAGATCCAAGTTTGCTTCCCTCGGGACCTCATACATTGAGTCAAACCTTCACACCAAATCTGAACACACAGAAATTTGGGAGAGTTAAGATTCAGACTGGGTCTACACTGCCACTTTTTTTTTTTTTTTGAAAAAGCTACGCAAAATGCCCTCTGCATTTTGTGTAGCTTTTTCTGATTCTTTTTTTGGAAGAGGCTTTTCCAACATTTGGCCCATCTAGATGGGGCCAAATGTTGAGAAAAACCCCTCTTTCAGAAGCCCCCTTATTCCTCATGGAACAAAGAATACAAGGACTTCTGAAAGAGCGCATTTGCTCTTCCGCAAAAAAAGCAAAAGAGAAAACTCGTTCCCTGGACGCGGAACAGTTTTTCCGGGATATTGGAGGTATCCCGGAAAAACCGTGTAGTCTAGACTTAGCCTCAAGTCCTGATTTCAACCACCCAAGTTCAAATCTGGGGGCTGTGTTTCTACCCAATGTCAAGCAGTTCTGAAGCATCTGTAAGGCTACTGTCTAGAGAAGCTGTCGTATGACAAGAACCAGAACAAGTTATATCTACAGTGGAACTAAAATGGAACTATACAAAAATAAATTATCTGAAACCGTGATTTGGAGTTCTCTGAAACTTAGTGAAATTGTTAATTAACTGAGACTGTCTTCCCTAAACAAAATCTAGCTTACACAACCAGGTTTTTTTTAAACCTAACATAATTTTTGCTGTTTGTCAATCTTCACTAGATTTATTTATGATCTTTTTCTTAAATATATTTGAGAATACAAATAGTGTAATTCCCATTCTCATGATGTAGTATTAGTTGTAATACCAAGACTATTGTACTCAAGAGAGCTATTAAAGTAGACAGCTGGACAATGAATAAGGGCTACAAAGAATGAATCAGACATGCAAAGAAAACCCAGGGTAACTATGGGATTTCTTGTTTTAGCATGTAAGGCTTTGTCTATCCTACAGGGTTTTTCTAGGATACCTCCGGTATCCCAGAAAAACTCCGTCATGTCAAGGGACCATGTCTGCTCTTCTGCTTTTTCTTGCGCAATAGCAGACACTCTTTCGGAAGCCCTGACTTCCTCCTTCCACGAGGAAGAAGGGGTCTTCCAAAAGAGGAGACTTTTCTAAAATTTGGCCCAGTGTAGATGGGCCAAATTTCAGAAAAGCTTCATCCTAAAAACTATCGGGAAAAGGTACACAAATTGTGCTCTGCAATTTGCGTACCTTTTCCCGATAGATAGGTGTAGTCTAGACATAGCCTAAGAAATGTTATATTAAAGACACGTGTTTAAAAAGTGAGAAGCAGAGTTTTACAGGTTTGGATGGTGAAACGAGACATAGTTTCAATTAAAAATGGATTTGACATATTGAAATATTTGGGCAAATCTAAACATAATCTTGTCTCTCTAGATCAGGAGTAGGAACCTTTTTTTGGGTTAGGGGCAACTGACCCACAGAAAAATTGTCTCATAAAAGTGAGAAGCAAAAAACCACACACACATCTGGCCCCCAGGTGAGAAGTAGAACAAAAAAGAGAGAGACACTTTTCTTATTTCCCTTGAACTCCAGCCCTGGGGTGGAGTGGGAGGAGTGCGGAGGCACAGGGCTTACCCCGGGACCAAACTAACTTTCCTGGGGCTAGGATTAAATCCTTGTGGGCTATCTTAAGGCATGCCATGGGCCTGCAGGCCATAGGTTTCCCATCCCTGGTCTAGATCAAAAGGATATTTTACTAGTGTGAGTGTATCCTACGCTGCTATTACATCTGTTGGTATGGATTATATGCATTAATTGGCAGTAGGAGAACTTTGCACAAAAGATGTTTTTAAAAGCTCAGAAGTAAAGATGGGGGGAAATTTTGGAGACACTTTTTTTTCATAAAAATGGAGATTGTGACAAACATTCCATGAATTTATGTTGAATTTAGTGTATTGTTCACTTCGGGGGAAATTAAAAATCAAATCAAATATTCAGAAGGAAGTGAAAAAAAATTAACCAGATTAAATTTTGTGCCAGACTTGGCCACATCAGCAACTCAGCTCACACCACTTAATCGTGCATTTACACAGCATAGTTTCTGTACCACCAGTAGCCTCTTCTCCAGACAAGTATTTCTCATTGTGGTGTTTCAGTGGCTGCTTGAAGTCTAGTTATACTTTAATACAAAGTAAAGGGGAATAGATTATTTTTATTGGGTGATTGTTTTTTTAAAGGTCTGCAGTATACAGGTGCACACTGGACAACTTGGTGCACTGGTAGCTGCTATTAATTTCATTTTAATTTCACAGCATTGACAGCACAGCCACATATCATGAAGTTAGTAACAAAGAAAAGAAAGAAGAAATATACATTTTTGCATTGTATGAAAGTTCTTTGCCATCTGTGAGCTTTGTCCATGGCCAGAGATTTTATTTTCATCTCACTGCAGTAATCGTACAGTAAAATCCTTCATTGCAAAGGAGGCAAAGGAAAATGTGAAATCGAAGTGAGAAATTGTTACCATGGGTGGCAGGAATTTAAGCTTCTTGGACACCACTGCTCCATTTCCGCTCTCACGGAGAGCACAGACACAGCACTTAAGGCACAGAACATCCAATATGTTTTTAAATGTTCTTCTTAGTGCTCTAGCATGGCTGGCTTCTGTTTCTCTGCAGTGGAGCACTGAAAGCTTCGCTGCCATTGTTTTCATTTCTCCTCGAACCAGCCCCTGTGAGAAGCAAGGAGAGATCCAGCTGAGCCTCCCCATCCCCTGAGGAAATAAAATACAGGTCTATGTAGCACTTTAAAGACTAACAAGATGGTTTATTAGGTGATGAGCTTTCGTGGGCCAGACCCACTTCCTCAGATCAAATAGTGGAAGAAAATTGTCACAACCATATATACCAAAGGATACAATTTAAAAAAAATGAACACATATGAAAAGGACAAATCAAATTTCAGAACAGAAGGGAGATGGGGGCGGGGGGGAAGGTAAATGTCTGAGAGCTAATGATATTAGAGGTGATAACTGGGGAAGCTATCTTTGTAATGGGTAAGGTAATTAGATTCCTTATTCAGACCCAAGTGTAAAGTGTCGAATTTAAGCATGAATAACAGTTCAGAGGATTCTCTTTCAAGTGCAGTCTTAAAAGGCTTTTGAAGCAGGATGCAGGTAATTAAGTCGTTGAGACAATGTCCTTTCTAGTTGAAATGTCAAGAAACTGTTTTTTCTTTGTGATCCTGTCTGATATCTGTTTTGTGGGCATTGATCCTTTCGGTGCATGATAGCATAAATTATATTTCTGGATGCACAGGAATATGTGTTCTTGATCTTGACATACCACACTAATACCAACCCTGGTACCGTCCCTTGCAACAAACCCCGTTGCCAGCTTTGTCCACATATTCACTCTGCTGATACCATTATTGGACCCAACCAACTGAGTTATAAGATCAAGAACACATATTCCTGCTCATCCAGAAATATAATTTATGCTATCATGTGCCGAAAGTGTCCGGCTGCTATGTACATAGGACAAGGGTCTCAGACACTTCACCAAAGGATCAATGCACATAAAACAGAGAATCCTCTGAACTGTTATTCATGCTTAAATTCGACACTTTACACTTGGGTCTGAATAAGGAATAAAGCATGTTAATTATATAAAACAAACACAAGGGCTATCCACACACCAATTACTTCACATGCATATTCTACCCTCTCATGTCACCCTTTGCCTGTTGTGGTTTGTTTTTTGCCTTGTATTAGATAAGGTCAGTGGAGCAGAGATCATGTTAAAATAGATGTTTGCATATGTCTCATGATACAGTGACAGCACGCCGGGGTACTGCCCACGTGAGAATAATTTCTTGAGCACTTACTGACTTTAGAAAACTGCTGCACAACTTGAGTGTATGATGATGGCCCAGAAGGCTTTTCCTATGCTGATATTTTAGATATGCAGGTTATTCTAAATGCCACTGAACAGGGTCAAAAAAGCAATGTAATATACCACCCTTCCATGCCTGGGGCTCCTAGGTGCTACAGTGACACAAATGAATAATAATAATACCCTTCCATACCATATACAACTACCACTCCCTTCCCACCTGTCTACTTAAGGCTGGGCTGGGGAACCTTTTTTAGGCCACTGACCCACAGAAAAATCAATCAGGAGCTGCACACACGTGAGAAGAAGAAAAAAATATTCCTTACTGACGTGATCCTCAAGTGAGAAGACACTCCCCACATTCTCCTTCCACACCAGAGCCTAGGGGAGTCCAACTTAGGAGTTCTTGTGTGCTCCAGCCCCACAGTGGGGCAGTGGTGGGGCTGAAGCACCAGGGCAGGCTCCCTAATGGTAATGGGGGCTCTAAGTCTTGGGGGGGGCTGATCCAGTCATGCTGAGGACTGCATTTGGCCCCCGGGCCTGAGGTCCCCCACCCCTGACATCAGGGGACTCTTAACCGTGAGCAATGGCACAAGTGAATCCACATCTGTTACATATAAAAATAGAGGCATTAGACATGCATTTACCTCATTTACTCAAACATTTGGGAGCATATGCAAAATTTGCAGGCCTACTTTTAGTGTTCAGCTTGAAAATTGGTCCCTCAGAGTTTGGTTTCCACCTTCAAAGTGGGCTCATTTCACTCAAAACTATTTTCAGCATGAGACTGAACTCTTTGTGATCCATACAGGATCATCTGTTGAAGTTGTACCCTATGACACCACGGTAGTGGGCGCTCAGCATCAGGCTGCATGGCTTAGCTGGGCTGAATGCAAACCCACCTCAATCCTGTGGATAAACACTCGGCGTGGCAAAGCTGTGCTGTCACTGCTCATATTTCCAGAGGCTACATTACTAAATAGACTAGCATGAGAAAGTGTGTGATAGCTGCATAGTGTGTAGAGGTAGCTTTGGGCTCTCACTGCTGAGTTGGTGTGACATGGGCACAGGCTCAGGCTCATCATCCAGGTAAAGCTGATTTGAATGATGCATCCTCCAGGCAATAGACCTCTGTTACCATGTAATGAAAAGCGTAATTCTTCCTGAAATGGAGCCTAGAAAGCAAAATTGTAAGCACATTTTTTTTTAAAAAAGACCTTTTAAAATATACTTAGAAAAATGAATTACAGGCAAAATAGATTTTGCCTAGGAGTCCCTGTTGTAAAGTTTTAAAAGTAATCGTTTAATCATTTTTATGGGTGATGTTGCCTGGGGGATGGAAAAGATTGGTTGAGAGGCTACATATACCTCTGCAGTTTAAAATATGTATTTGTGAAAGATGTTGCTAGACCTGGATCCAGCTCTACGCTTTGCAAAGGGAGTGCACCTTCATCTTACAGGGATAATATTCTAGGCCTATAACATTTTGTCACTTGAGTTAGGTCAGTGGGAGTTGCAGGTGCCCAACCCATCTGCATTTCAGGTCCTGTGTGTACCATAATTGTCAATCGTTTTTTGTATGGCCACCTACAGGGTTTCTTCTTTGAACAGCTACTGTGACAGGGCTTGTTGTTAGGCACAGAAGTGTCTCTGTTGCAGCAAGAGTTATTTAAAACGCCAAGACACTGATGTGGCCTACCCTGCATATTCCCAGAATAGTGGCTATTATTCCTAGGTTATCCTAGGCAATTGAAGACATCTGGTAGACTTGTCAGAATGTTACTTCCGATCACACAAAGCTCCCATCTGTGCTGTCACATCCATTCAAAGTTTCTGATGCAGAGATGATAGACTTCAGAAACCTTCACAAAGATATCCAAAGAATTATATTTTTACCATTAAAGTGGTATGTCATCCTATCAGATCTCTCAGATTAGATACCAAAGGGGCCTCTTCTCTGTTGTGTTTCAGCAATTCTACACTGCTGAAATTCCATTGGTTTTGCCATCATGGTCAATCAGGGAACAGAGTGGAAATCAGACTCTGAGGTTGAAGAAGTTTTAAAAATACTTTCAGTAGACAGTAGGACCCTAGGATGGTGACTCGCAAATATTGGTACTTTAATTGTTTTGTTTTGGGACTTATTAAAAGAATACCTTCCTATGATAGCCCTGACTCTTTGGTTTGGAAGAAGGATCAGAAATCAACATTTTAAGGTAATCAAAATGGAAGGAATCTGGAGAGGAAGAGATTAATGCAGCAGTAAGAGACCAGAAGTGAATGGAAGCTCTTCATACTCTCCCTTCTGCTTCCAACCTATTCCGAGCAATCCTCTGGACTGGCCACAAGGAAGAAAGGAGTTCTGTGCCTGTTGTTCCATATCAGCTCGTCTTAGAACCTTAGCATGCCACTCAATTCAGTCTTTTTCTTACGCTGCTTTATAATAGTATAATTGCACATTGTTGCATTTCAGTTCTGCAAAGGAGCTACAGTCTTATTGTTAACAGTGCTCAAGGGGCACAATCAAGATTGGCCTCTTCTCATACTAGACACTATACCCATTCACAGACACAACTCTTGCGCAGAGAGCTTTCAGTTTCTCATGAAACAACAGAAAAGAGGTAAGTGTAACAAATAGGGAAATTGGAATGACAAGGGAAGGAGGATGAGGATAATGATATGCAGGCTATGTAGCTGATATCATGGAACTATAATTATGTTCACAATTTGATTGTTCCAAATAATGGATTTTTTTAAAATGGCAAAATAAAATAGTCTAGTCCCCAAGAGCTGCCCAACCAGCACATCGCTCGCTGATTCCTTAATATGTAATATGAAAATGAGTTTCAGGGAGGAACTTGAGGGAACAGAGGGAAGACACACCTTTAAAAAAAATCAGGGATGGGGTCCCATGTGCAGGGAGGCATAGAAGATAATAGAGTAAAAAACTTCCTCTATATATTCTTTTTGAATGGAAGCCTCTTGAAAGCAGTCTTCAGAGACTGAATTTCTCAGTATTTAATGCAATATTATTAATGATAATTTAATACCAATCTTCAATATGGAACAGACCCTTTATGTTGAGAAGTACCATATTTGACATAAGGGAGTCGCAATCTGGCCTAATATTATTATTACATTCCTTAAAATGATTTGAATAATAACAGAATCCTCACAATAGAAATCTGAATGAAAATTACTTGCACTAAATTTTCATACTGCTTTGTAAATCAAAACTTTGGTCATTAGAAATATGATTTCCTATGGAAAATTCTGAAACCTTATTATTGAAAAATAATTTCTAGACCTCCAAGTTACAAAGGAAAATGAAAAATGGAAACAAAGGAGAAAGAATTAACCTTTTTGTTCAGGTCACACATCGAGGGGATGTAAGAATAGAAATCTTTCAAATACAATAAGATTGATGCCCCACAGTATTGACCACAATAACACCCTGATAAAGTGCCATTACCACATCAAGCAACAGATTAAATAAACCCCAGAATGGTCATTTCTTGGACTCTACAGGTAAAAACACATTGCTACAAGATGTGTTGTGTATGTAGCACAGCCACAAAATAACATTCAATGAATCTTCCGAAACAAAAAAATGGAACTCTGATTTATCATTGTCATATAATATCAGGTCCCCAGAGAAATTTTGACAAACATGGAGCATGACCCTAGTTTGGAGAGGTAATGGGGTTGGGTATAGTGGACTATTGTATTCATGAGGTCACAACAGATTATCCGATTGTCCCTTCTGCCTTTCGGTTCTGTCATTCTGTGATACACCTGCAATAATTCCCGTGATCTCAATGAAACCACTTGAAGAATAAGAATCACTTACTTTGAGTAAGGATGGCAAAATATGGCCCCAAATCAGTCACTTTTCACAGCTGCTGCTCTTGCAACAGCCAATCATCTTTATTTTTCATGCAAAGAGCTCAATAATAATCATTTTAAACAGCGGTGACTTGGGTAAAAAAAATGTGGAATGGTTGTGCAGAACAATTGATACAGCGCTTCACATGATTTTATTTAATCTTAGGGAGGCTATGAAATATGGGCAGGAAATAAAATAATATTGGCTATATCAGGGCAAAAAAAATCCCAAATATATAGGATGACCATATTTCCATATGCCAAATACAGAAAACCTGGTAAAATTGCTCTGATTTAAGTGAGTTCAGCAGTACAAATGTTCAAAATAGTATTAAGTTGAATCAGCCCCCATTAAAAGACACATTGCATTAGTATCTGACTATATATTTTATAATGTGCATCTGCAAACAACAGCTAATGGGCTGGATCCTGTCTGCCAGGGTTAGCCCCTAGTAGGCACCGATACCACCATGTCTACCTGCACCTCCGCAGGTACAGGGGATCGCAACTCACATTGGCCACAGATCCTTGCCAATGGGAGCTGCGATTGCCTGTACTTGGGAAGCGCAGGTAAATATAGTGGCAGCAGTCCAGGGGCTAACCCTTGTCAACTGCTGTCGTTTTATTGCCCACCTCGATCAAGACAGTAGCCAGCTAGGGTTGGGGCTCACCATGTTATGAGTCATTAGACCCAGTAAGTAGCTCCCCTGCTCTAAAACCCTCCCCCCTGCACTTTGCTGCAGCACCAGACAGTGCAGGGGCAGGGAGGAGCCATGATGGCCACTAGCCTCACTGCAATGGACCCAGGAGCCACCAGGGGGGTGGGCACACTGGTTGGCTGGCAAAGCCAGATAGACCGCCCCCCCCCCCACCAGGAGCCACCAGCCAGTGGGGTGCTGGACAGTACATCCCCAAACTCCTGCAATGAGCTGCTCCCCTTTGCCCTCCTGGAGAAGCTGCAGCTGGAACAGTGACTTCCTTGCCACCATGGCCAGCCCCCCAGTAACTTCCTCACCTCCCAGCCCCCTGCCCTGAGTCTCCGACCCCTAGCATTGACTCTTGCACCTCCACCTTTGGCCCTCAGCCCCCCAAACCTCCCACCCCCTGCTCTGAGTCCCTTGGCCTGCACCTCCACACCCTGCCCTGAGTCCTGCACCTCCCTACCCCCTGCCCTAAACTTTCCCAGCACAGGATTCCAAAACAACTGGAAGACAGCCAGCTGCTGGTTGCAGCAGTTATGAACGATACTGCAACCAAGACCAAACATCTTTCCTCTAGTTTGACTTGCAGTTTTCACCATACGTTGTTTCCCCAGCACATTTAGCACCATCAGAATTTGTATTGGTATTGTCTGCACAAAGCCCAACATGCTTTTTACTAAGGGTATGTCTACACTACCCCGCTAGTTCGAACTAGTGGGGTAATGTATGCATACCGCACTTGCTAATGAAGCCTGGGATTTGAATTTCCCGGGCTTCATTAGCATAAGCGGGGAGCTGCCATTTTTAAATCCTTGCTGCTTCGAACCCCGTGCAGCGTGGCTACATGGGGCTCAAACTAGGTAGTTCGGACTAGGGTGCCTATTCCGAATTACCGGTACACCTCATTTCACGAGGAGTAACGGTAGTTCGGAATAGGAACCTAGTCCGAACTACCTAGTTCGAGCCCCGTGTAGCCGCGCTGCACGGGGTTCGAAGCAGCGGGGATTTAAAAATGGCGGCTCCCCGCTTATGCTAATGAAGCCCGGGAAATTCAAATCCCGGGCTTCATTAGCAAGTGCGGTATGCATACATTACCCCGCTAGTTCGAACTAGCGGGGTAGTGTAGACATACCCTAAGAGAAGGCTTCTCAATCGATATAGGAATCCGCACTGCGTATCAGAAGTTTCACATGGTAGAGAAGAAAACTCAATAATGTTTGTGTTTACCCCATCAGAGGGAGCAGTCAGGGATCATGTGCTCAAAGGGTAGCTGAGGGGGCAGGGAGGGAGTAGCAAGTGGCTGTGTGTAGACAGGGGGGATACCCATTCTCTGAACCCTGAGGTATCAAGAGAGGCTTTGTGGTCCCCCTGTTCCCAGATGGCTCTGCCATCCATGGAGATGGGTCCTCCACCCCTGTGGCTCTTACTGGCTGTGTGAGTAATGGGGGCTGGGAGCTGAGGGGCAGCTTCAATCCCCTGCACCAGCAGCAGTGGCAGGAAAGGAGGGAACAGCACAGCTATCTGTGCCATGGCGCCAGCCAGGGAAGCAGCTGGCCTGCTCTATCCGTCTCTGGCTTCCCACCTCCAGACTGGCCAGAGGGCAGGGAGAGAGGAGGGGTGGGTCTGTCCCCAGGACTGCACTGCACTTCCACTGAAGTTTGTGGGGGAGGTGGGCAACATTCCCAGTGCTGCCCAGCTTTGCCCATGGACTTGGGGGCTTCTGCTGCATGGGGAGTGCCAGGGATCCAGGATTCAGTCCCGCTGCTCCCAGCTTCAGCTTTGCTCAAGTGGGGACTGGGATTTCAGCCCCTCAGCTCCTGCTTTCAGCCCCACAGGGGTTGCCAGGGCTTGTGGCTTCAGCCCTTGGGTGAGTGGTGGCGGGGGTGGGGGGATCAGGGCTGCTATCAAGGAGGAGAGAGGCATTCTAAGGATCATGGCTTCAACCTGGGGGTGCTGGGAATTCATTGTGTGTGTGTGTGTGTGTGTGGGGGGGGGAATCAAGCTTTCAAGCCTCACAGCAGGAGCTGGAGATCACGGCTTCAGTTCCAATGCTTGAAAGGGCTGGCAGATCTCCCACCTTTGGAAACCCTGCTTTAGGGTGCCCATGGGGAGAGCTGACACACACCCCTCATTTACACCCATACTCTTAAAAGGGGTGGGCAATAACACAGTGACAGTTCACCAGGGTTAAGCCTTGGTGGGCCGCTGCCACTATATTTACCTGCACCTTCACAGGTACAGGTGATTGCAGATTCCCATTGCCCAGGAATAGTGATCCACGGCCAAAGGGATCTATGGGTATGTCTACACTACAAAGTTAATTCGAACTAATGGACGTTAGTTCGAATTAACTTTGATAGGCGCTACACAAGCGCTCCGCTAGTTTGAACTTAATTCGAACTAGCGGAGCGCTTAGTTCGAACTAGGTAAACCTCATTCTACGAGGACTAAGCCTAGTTCGAACTTACTAGTTCGAATTAAGGGGTGTGTAGTGCCTTAATTCGAACTAGTGGGAGGCTAGCCCTCACCAGCTTTCCCTGGTGGCCACTCTGGCCAACACCAGGGAAACTCGTATGCCCCCCTCCCGGCCCCGGACCCCTTAAAGGGGCACAGTCTGGCTACGATGCCCGTGCCAGGTGCAAGCCTGCCAGCACCCAGCCAGCAGACCCTGCACCTGGCACGGCTCAAGCCAGCCACCCGATGCCCCCCAGCTCTCCCCCTCTTCCTGGGACCAGGCTGGTGGCTCCCGGGAGCTTGCCCGGGACCACAAGAGGTGGGCACCCGCCTGGGCTAGTGCGGACATCGTGGACCTCGTCCACGACCTCCGCACTAGGCACAGGAAAGTGGCCGGCTAGGGCAGGAGAGCTGCCAGCCTGTCCACCCAGGAGCAGGTGTGCATGAAAATCAAGGTGGTCCACTGAGACCCCCGACCCTGAGCCCTGAGCTTACAATGGCCGTACTGGGTCAGACCAAAGGTCCATCTAGTCCAGGGTCCATCTAGCGGCCAACCCTAGGGACCCTGGAGGGCATGGACCGAAGACAGTGACCAAGCCATTTGTCTTGTGCCATCCCTCTCCAGCCTTCCACAAACTTTGGGCAGGGACACCACTCCTACCCCCTGGCTAATACCACTCTATGGACCCAACCTCCATGACTTGATCTCACTTCTCTTTATACTCTGTTCTAGTTCTAGCCTTCACAGCCTCCTGCAGCAAGGAGTTCCACAGGTTGACTCTTTGCTTTGTGAAGAACAACTTTCTGTTACTAGTTTGAAGCCTGCTACCCATTCCTTTCCTTTGGTGTCCTCTAGTCCTTCTATTATGGGAACTAATGAAGAACTTTTCTGTATGCACCCTCTCCACCCCACTCATGCTTTTATAGACCTCTATCATATCCCCCCTCTGTCTTCTCTTTTCTAAACTGAAAAGTCCCAGTCTCTTTAGCCTCTCTTCATATGGGACCTGTTCCAAACCCCTGATCATTTTAGTTGCCCTCCCCTCTCCCAGCCTCTCTTCCCCTCTCCCACCTCTTTTTCCCAGTCTCCCCCAGTTTTGTTCAATAAAGAGAGATTCTATTTTTGACCACACGTTTTCTTTATTTTGTACATCAGGAAGGGGGGCTAGGGAAGGGTAAGTGGAAGGAGGTGAGGGAGGAATGGGGTACGAGCCCCCGATGGGGAGGACTGGGCTGGCTCTGCGGGCTTCTCGGGGTGGAAGTTCTCCTGCAGCCCCCCGATTGCCCTTGTCCTCTGGATGGCAGCCTGTGGCAAGTGCAGCCGGGGTGATGGCCGAGTGGTGTGATGTTCCGCGTGTGGGCACTCAGGGCATTCCAAGCCAGGACTGCTTTGCAAGCGGGGAACCCCTGAGAACTGTCTGTCCGGGGTGGGGGTCGGGTCCCTTTAAGCACAGCCCTCGGCTATCCTGAGGCAGCAGCTCCACACTCTTAAGTCCTCATCTGATGCCATGCCGGCACTGCTTCCGGTCATCCTTAACCCCGCTTCAGGGTCCACTCTGTGTGGACATGCTAGTTCGAATTAGCGTTTTGCTAATTCGAACTAGTTTTTAAGTCTAGCTGCGCTAATTCGAATTAGCTTAGTTCGAATTAACTAATTCGAACTAAGTTAGTTCGAATTAGCGCTGTAGTGTAGACATACCCTCAGGTACTTAAGGGACTGGCTTAGGAATAAAATATAAAATAATCAAACTCATCTATTGCTAGAGCTGGTGTGATGGAACGGGCTGGGTCTGGGCACCGCTGAGGGCATTAGCTCATGGCAAATTGCTCAAAACCAGGGCTACTTACAGCCCTTGACTGGAGACCTTTCCCAAATAGGCCACAAACCAGTCACGCAGAGCGCTTCGGCTGCCAGTCTGGCCAGCAGGAAACCTCAAGAGCAAAATCCCTCAGACACCTCAGCTCTCCCTGTGCCGCAATTAGCCCCAGGCCTTACACACAGGTGAGAGGTTATAAAACCCAATCTCACCACCTCCGAACAGATCCTCCTGGTCCCGAAGAACCAGCCACAATCCATGGTCAATGTACACTTTAGATCTTACCCACAAGAGCACACTGAACCAATCCTTTAGAATCTAAATCTAAAGGTTTATTAATATAAGAAAGAAAAGGTTGAGAGCAAGATTGTTAAGGAGAATACATTACATACATCAATTACCAAGTTTTTGATGCAGTTTCTTAGCAAAGCTGTTACAAACTGCTAGCTTAGAAGTTTCTGGTGTACATCCTATATTAAGATGGGTTAGCAATCCTTCCTGGCTCTCTGTCCCTAGCAAGGATGCATCTGGAATCAGTAGCAAGATTGAAGACAAGATGGAGACACCCTCATGGCATTTTTATATTCCTGGTGTCTCCCAAGCTGGAGCTGGTCACATGATCAAGTGACCTATCTGTGACAAGTATCAGAGGGGTATCCATGTTAGTCAATCTGCAAGAACAACAAGAAGTCCTGTGGCACCTTATAGACTAACAGATTTATTGGAGCATAAGCTTTCATGGGCAAAGACCCACTTCGTCAGATGCATGTTATTTCGAAATAACTTTGCTGTGTAGACATACCCTAAGATGGCACAGGACTTCTCATTGACCTATCTGTGTTTCACATGCCAACAGCCATGAGGCACTGGCTAGTCTGCAGGCTCCCAGACACATTCCTCAGGTGTGTATTGGCCACTCTGAGAGCCATTGTCCATGAAGCAATATATCCATTTACTGAACTCTCCTTTCTCACAATAGGCAGTCCAGCCCCATTGCTCCCTCCCAGACAGAGAACATTTATAGTACAAGAACAGAGCCCATATTCATAACTTCACATACAAACATCATACAAGTACATGTATAGCATACATAGAATCAGTAGAGCATAAGCTTTCATTTGACACCTGAGATGGCCCACTTTGTACAGAATTTGGGGCAAACACAACCCATGGGTGCAACAATGATCTGTCTGCTCCCCTTAAAATCCAATAACATGACAGCTGGTCAAAGATTTTTTACAAAATAAACATATTTCCATCACATTTCTATCTGAGAGGTTGAAATCTTAAGTGTTTAAAACCAAGAGGGTGAGGAATTGAATAAAATGCCTGAAAAGGGTAAGTTAAAAAGCACTTAGGTGACACAACAAAGGAAAACATTTCATACAATGAAGCCTCTTATATTAGACAAAGTTGCGATAGCCTGAAAGGCTGGCATAAAAAGATGGAGAAAAGTTATCTTGCCATAAACTCAAAACAAGGGGCAAAGCTTTCAAATTACAGCATAGCAAATTTAGTTTAACTCTGAGGAAAAACTTTCTGTCTGAAAGAATACTAGATCAATGGTACAGACAGCCTTGGGAGGTTGGGGAAGTTCCTTCATTGGAGGTCTTCCAAAGAAGACTGGATGCCCATCTGTCTTGGATGGTTAGACACAACAAATCCTGCATTTTGACAAGGCATGAGACTAGATGATAATTGTAGTTCCATCTAACACTATGATTCTATAATAATAAAAAGGACTTTAAAATGAGAGCAATTTCTATACCTTTTCTACAAGAAGCCATCTAACTCTTTTCATACTCAAAAACTGTAAAATAGAAAGTTTCCAGAAATATTCAATGTTTAGTAGAATCCAAACCTTGAAAAATTAAGCGCCATAGATCAAACTGTGAATCTTTATCATAATGCATATAAACAAGACACCAAAGTTAAGTGTTCAATTGAGTTATCTTAAGGAATCTTTCATGTCACTTTTTGATGAATCAGTAATACTGCTGACTGATTCGCAGTGTAAAAGCTAATATTTCTGGATAAATGAAAGTGAGAACACATACTTCCTGGAGTTAACATATTTGTAATATCATAACAATGCTGGAAGATTGCAACTTACTTTTCAAGGTATTATGGAACTCCAGGCATCTTAATGCACCAAGATTATATAATGTATCCAGATAAGTTGAGACAGTTGTTTGAAGTTATTATTTTTCAGCATAACAATTGAGTACTTTCTCTCACCACTCTGAATTGCAGCTCAGAAATGTGTAGAATTGCCTACAATGCAAAGTTGTTAATTAAAAACACTAGCTTCTTTGAAAAAAACGGGACTGCCTCAAGGGGAAACATATACTAAAAATGGAGTAAGATGTAGTGACCCAAATTGTTTTATATATTTTCTTAAATTTCTTAGGTTCAGACATACCTAAAGACCCAGACTACTTATCTGTAGTTAGAATTAAGATTGTTATTGATTTTTTAAGTACTCAAAATTAAGGTACTAAATGAACATTAACAGAGCATAGGATTTAATTGTCTTTAAAGTACTAAAATAGCAAGATTGCAAGAGTGTTTTATGTGATATGTTATCTATAGACCAAGTGCCACCCACCTGCATTAATTGTTCGGGAACCTGATGGAGCCAATGATAAAAGTGTGACAGTCCCAGAAGCAAGGCAGGGAGACACGTGATAAGGACAGAAGGTAACTCCCTCCCCTGGGAGTCTCTGGCACCCATTTGCCAGTTTTTTTGGGGGGAGAAGATTACTGATTGGTTAGCATTCCCAATATGAGGGCTATGTGGAGCCTCTTTTGGCTCCATTCTAGCAGACCACCTGAATTAGGAATGGGAACCCAATCTGACAAAAGATGTGGGCCTAATTGATTAGAGGGTCAGGGAAAGAATTTTTTCTCTCACTTGTTCATTGGCAAAGGACCAAGTTTTTTTTTTTTTTTTTACCTCCCTCACAACATCTTCTAGCCACTGTGGATTAAGTTGGAACTAGCCTAGTACTTACCTGAGGTGTTGGAGTGGAGGTGTTTATTCATCACAACCTGTGGCCAGTTTCTAGTGTGGTTAAGATAATAAAATGGAAATGGACATATGTCTTTACATATGTTGCTTTTGGAAATGCCAGTAGCATAGGGCAAAAGTTTAAATTGATTAAGCAAGCAGCAAGGTAAGGGATGAAACATGTCAGGAGATATATTACTCTTAGAATGTGCTACTGGTTTTTAAAAAGTGATTATTTAGAAGCATGTATAAGTGAATAAAAACCTAGAATTTTTGTTTTGCATTAGTGTTTATATATATTCTGACAGACCCAGACTAGCTGACTGCCACGCCCTAATGGAGGGAAGGTATGCTGGGCTCCGAGTAAGCAGTTTCCTCTCCCTGAGTTAACAGGGCTGAGTCTAGTGCAGTATAATCAGACAGGCACTTGGAGTCAATTAAGAGCTTGCTGCAAGCAACAGGCTAATGAGGGCACCCATAGCCCATTAAAGCCTGCTGGGGCTTGTTTATAAGGACTCCCTGGAGAGAGGGCAGAGTAGCCCAAGATCTGAGAGTGAGAGCTGTGAGTAAGGCAGAGTGTCATGGAGGAGCAGGAGTGACTTACTCAGGTACCAGAAGAAAAGTACTGGGAGGGATTGTTTGGGGAAGTGGTCAGGGAAGAAGCTGTCAGATTGAAAGTTGCTGCAGTCTTAGGGTTGTTGGCCCAGAACCTGGAGTAGTGGGCAGGCCCAGATTCCCCCCATCCTTCCCCATGACATTACAGAGTCTTCCCCTGAGAGGGGAGACCAGAACTATAGAGGAGCTTTCCCCCCTAAAAAACTTGGACTATCCTCTGATGAGTATGGCTCAGTAGGCCCTTGCCTTTAGAAAAGAAGATGCTGTGTGGAGGGCCACAGTGAATCCTGTGGCAAATACTATCCTCCAGATATTATTTCTAACTTTTCTGATTAGTCTTTCCTTCTATATTTCTATTTACAGTTGTTTATATTTGGTTCGTTAGCTCTGTATATCCACACTAGAGGCTGCAGGGGAGACGGGGCCCAATCCTACACAATACTGAGTGTTTCTGGCGAAGTGCTGAGCGTCGTTAACTCCTATTGACTTCAGTGAGAGTTGAGGATGTTTATCTGCTCACAGGAGGTAGTTAGCCCCCTTGCAGGATTGAGCTTTCATACGGCAATTGCTTTCCACAACCTGAATTGCTCTGATGAGGAAAGTAGGCAGGTTTATTAAAATCACAGGTGTCTTCAGAAGTGCCTTTATTTCAGAAAACTACATAAACATGTGGAAGGGGCAGGAGCACTAGACAGGCTCTGGTTGGGAGGTGCTTACTGAAGGCAGATCCCTGCCTGCTGCAGCCCTAGACTGCTTATAGTTGCAGGTTGCTCCCTCCATGTGGCTCTCAGCTCCGAGAGGGGGAGAGGCTTGTGCTGCCCACATCCCCCAAGCAAGTCTCTCAGCTCCTATTGGCTGGTTGTTTCTGGTCAATAGGAGCTGAAGATTGGACATGGGGCAGGGAGATAACCCAAAGCTTCCCTTTCCCTCAAGAAGTAGAGTCACAGGAAGCAGCCCTGTGCTTAAAACAGTGGCAGTTGTGCCTGAGGGTCCTGGCAGGGAGGTCCACATGTTGGATCTGGTGGCTTGGTGGGAGGTTTCTTGCCCACTCCTGGTGTATCTGATGGTGAAAATCTCCTGGTACTGAATAGATAGAGGCATTGATATTGTCTTTTTAAATCTATCAGTCCAGTGCAAGGCTTTTTTTTTTTTTTTAATAGCAGCTGAAACCTGAACTTGCACTTGGTCATTCATATGACACATGCACTGAATTCAAAAAATGTTTTGGCTCAGGAACGGGTGCAAAAATATGTCCAGTTTTACAAAAACTTTAAGGGGCTTGTGTGGGTCTTAGCCACCTACCAGTGTTGTCTTGGGCAGTGCAGGAGAGGCATAGTTCTTCAGAAACTAGTGCAGTGCCTGCATTTCTCTTAGGACGGGAACTGCGACTTTGACAGACCTTTGTGAAAGCCCTACAAAAAGAGGCATGTTCACCTGAGTAAGGGCCTGTTGATGTCTAGTCCTGTAGTGCGTTCATGGCTAGCTATTCAGTGGCAGGAAAGCCATGCTGGCATCACCTGATGATACTAATTTACAGAGATGCTTTGTCAGAGTAAGGAAAACTATATATAAATTGAAGGACCAAATCCAAAGCATTCAGATTAATAGTCCTAATAAAGTCAAGAAGTTGTTGTTTCTTTAAAGAGCTACTTTAATTTCAGTCGCACTGGAAACAGAAAAGATACTTGCCAAATGCAGATGGAAAAATGGTATAATTTAAAACTTTTAAGTTGGAAGGCTGAGAAAATTGGAGGATGACATAAAGATGAGCACAGTGGTCAATATTGATTAAGGCAGCTCAAGTCTACAAGATAATCTGGATCACATGATTCAGATGGGCACAATCAAATAACATACATTCTTTGTTCCTGAACCTGTAGGGTGACCAGACATCCCATTTTTAAAGAGACAGTTCCATATTTAAGCCCTCCAGCAAGCATCTAGACTTCTTAAAAATGAGAAAGTTGTCTCATATTTTCTGTCTCACTCCATTAGAACAGGCAAGTCCTTCTGCTGGCTGGATCCCTGCTTGCCACTAGTTGTAAGTGAGGGGTCCAGTGGCTGATGATAGAAGTGGGTGTGCAAGGCTAGGGTTGCAGTGAAAATGCAGCATGTGAGGCTGACTGTCTCCCATGCTGGTCTGTCAGCACAGTGCTTACTGCATGCCTCTCTCAGCCAGCAGGGCCTCATACCTGTCCTATTTTCATGTGGCACTGGCTGTGCACTGTGGTGATTGGTGAATGTGGCCAGGTACCAGATGGCAACTGGTTATGTTTTGCCTCTGATGCTCACCCACTACCCCCACGCTTTCTTCTCCATGTTTTGCCCCTTCAGTTGTCTTTAGCCCCACTGTTTCACCATATTCCCTGTAGTGGGACATGTCTTACTCCTAGTCCTGTATAGAAAATCAGCCCCTGGTTGGAGTGCTCACCTTACCAACAGCTGGTCTTCAGGCTCCTTCCTTCCTTCCCCCACTGCCTCTGGTTGGGCCAACACCCTGGGAAAGTCTAAGAACCTTTGGGCTGCAATGCTGGCCAGGAAGAGCCTCAGACAGCATGGGCATGTGGAGGCATCTCCAACCCTTAGCTAAGCTCTGGAGTGGGAAGAGGGAGCAATTTCCATCCTGTTCACATCTCCAACTTGAAGGCTCCACAGCAACCCCTAGTACAGGGATTTAGCATCAAATGCGCCTTCCGCTACCCCTATCCTGGGTATTGCCCCCCGAGATTGAGAGGTTGCTCCATTCCTAGGTACCCTCCCATGCTGAACCACTTCTTTGGCTGGGTTTGCTGAAAGCCTTCCAGTCAGGTTCCCTGGTGCACAATGCATCCTTAGGGTTTAGCCACTTTCTGCCTGCACTGTAGGAGAGGGACAGGAGATGGCCGACTTATGTTGGTGCGCAGCAGCAGTCTACAGGTTTTACCTGCTTTTTGGCATGCTGCTGGCAAGAAGGGAGAAGATGCTTTCTGTTATATATGTGTGTGTGTGGGGGGGGGGGGGAGAAGAGCCCTAGAAAGACATGGGCCAAGTTATCCCTCCCCTGCAGCTGTAAGGGAGAGCTCTATGTAGGAACAGCAAGATGGTATTACTTCTGCATATAGCACTGATGAGACCATGACGGACATATTGTGGTCAGTTTTTGTGTCCCATCCCTTCACTCCCATACAGAGCTGAAAAGCTGCTGCTGGACACGTTCTGTTGTGAACCCTGGCAGAAATCTGAGGAGGGGAGGTATGTGACCCTGCATTCCCTCTGCCCATGTGCTGCCTCAGGAAGGTGCAGTGCCAAGTACCAGGAGAGGTAGGTCCATCCCAGGAGCACAGTCAGTCATGGAGGATGGAGAGCTCTGGATGGGAAGGTTGGGTCACTAGTCCCTGTCCGTGTGTGAGAGAGGTGTAGGGATATCACCTCTCCCCATGTGTGTGTTTGGGGGTAGAGGTATGTGTGTGTCACCCCTCTGTGTGAACCATAAAGCCTTCAAGTAAAAGTATACAATACAATTTTTTAACAGGCACTCAGTCAGCTTGATGTTACTTCAAACATTTGTATGATTGATTGCTATTCAATATGCTTGAATACAAGTACTTTTATCAGATGTCCCATATTCAGAATAGGGAAATATTATCACCCTATACATGTGTGACCTTACATTTGGCTAAATTAAAATGCAAATCACAGTTTGGGGGAAAAGGACTGTATCAAATAAACCAGTAGTTCTGAAAAGGACTTTGGGGTCATGGTAAATAACCAACTGAACATGAGCCATGAATGAGATTCTGGGGTCAAAGGGGCAAATGTGATCCTTGTATGTATAAACAGCGTAACTCTCAGTAGAAGCAGCAAGGTGGTATTACTCCTGATACTGCATTGATGAGACCATGACACAAATATTGTGTTCGGCTTTTGCGTCCATAGTATTATAACATATGTTGAAAAATTGAAACTCAGAGAAGAGAATGATTTTTAAGGCACTGATGAAAAATAACTTTAAGCAGCCTGTGGGCTGGATGTGGTTCGCCAGGATTAGCCTTTGGTGGGCTGCCAGATGTTCTATTTACCTGCATGTCTGCATGTATGGCTGCTTGCAGCTCATGTTGGCCATGGGTCACTGTTCCCAGCCACTGGGAGCTGTGGCAAGTGGCATGGGCTGGGGCTTGACTTGATAGACATGGACTATTTGGGGTCAGGAAGGAATTTTCCTCCAGGGTAGATTGGCAGAGGCCCTGGAGGTTTTTCGCCTTCCTCTGTAGCATGGGGTACAGATCACAGCTAGAGGATTCTCTGCATCTTGGGGTCTTCAAAGTATTTGAAGGCTTCAATATCTGAGATATAGGTGAGAGGATTATTCTAGGAGGGGTGGGTGAGATTCTGTGGCCTGCACTGTGCAGGGGGTCAGACTAGATGATCATAATGGTCCCTTCTGACCTTAGTCTATGGCTATGTCTACATTGGCCCCTTCTTTGGAAGAGGCATGTTCATTTCCAACTTCAGAATAAATAAACATGGCTGCCGCTTTTTTTTCCCGGCTTGGGGAAAAGCCGGAAAAAAGCGTCTAGACTGGTGCGATCCTCCGGAATAAAGCCCTTTTCCGGAGGATCTCTTATTCCTATTTCAAGAGATCTTCTGGAAAAGGGCTCTATTCCGGAGGATCGCGCCAGTCTAGATGCTTTTTTCTGGCTTTTCCCCAAGCCGGAAAAAAAGCGGCGGCCATGTTTATTTAAATCCCGCGGGGGATATTTAAATCCCCCGCAGATTTCCCTATTCTGAAGTTGGAAATTAACATGCCTCTTCCGGAGAAGGGGCCAATGTAGACGTAGCCTATGAGTCTAAATGATCTAATCTGGTTGTTCAAAACAGAAATTCCCAAAATATTAGGACCAATCCTCAGCTGCTATCAATTGTCATAGCTCCACTGAAAGAAATGGAGCTATGGCTGCTAATATCAGCTGAAGATCTGCTCCATACTCTCACGAATTGGGACTGTGCGGAACCATTTTATATATGAAACATAGGTGGGAGACTCTATCATCTTGCTACACTTTCAAAAGTCCCTTTTCACAGGTGGACTTTTGCTTGTCTCCACCAACAACTTTTACAAGCACTGTCTGCAATTGCTACGTATGTTGTTTTTTGTAATTGGTCTAGTCTCTTCATCTTACCTCCTACCTGTAACTTGTTTTCTCTTTCATTAAGATGACCTGGGTTATGCTTAAATATTTATGTAATTTGGGAAGACACTGGCTCTTCTCTTTTGCATGCTCAAAGTTGAACACTCAAAGAACATTGTTAATTAAATGCTCAAAAATAACATTGTTAATACTAAATTTTTGTGAGGATGGAGACATTTTCTACCAACACTTTCTCCCCACACTGTTCACCATATGCATGCATAAGCTTGTGCTTGCTAAAATGTCTAGCTCTATGCTTGCCCTCCTAACTTATGTTACACCAGTGCAAAAGAAAGTGTTTGCAATTGTACCTGTAAACTCACTCAGGTCCTGAATGGGTATAGAAATGTTGCCCTCTGCCCAAAAGAAAGGGAACTATAATAGTTGCCTACAAATGTTAGTGTACGTAAGTACAACATACATATACATGTTTGCATATGTGAATCACCCTATGAAGAAATGATGCTTGGTGAAAAATCTGACTCTCCACATTTCACCTTATAAAACGAAATGGCAAAACTGAAAAATCTTTGGGTATGTCTGCACAGCAAAGAAAAATCCATTGCTGGCCCATGCCAGGTGACTTGGGCTTGTGGAGCTTGGGCTGCAGGCCTGCTTCACCACAGTGTAGACTTCCAGGCTTGGGTTGGACTCTGAGCTCTAAAATCTGTGGCTGTCCTGAGCCTGAAACCCTGTACAGCAACAATATGTCCCTTAAGCAGTTGGCATGGGCCAGCTGCAGGTTTTTCTTTTCTGTGTAGAATCTGATATATATAATGAGTTTGTCTGCTTGATCAAGAACTCCTAAATGGTAAGAGCTAAAACTACCAAATTCAGTATACAGCTTCCTCTGATCATAACTTAAAGCAATATAAGGGCTTGGCAGTGCCAGGAAAATAGCATGTGCCTGGAGATCGGTTTTATGAGAAGCAAACAGAAAAGAGACACAATCACCAAAGCAAGTACAGTCCTCAAACTTGACATAACTGTGTCTACACAGCATGGCTTAACTTGAAATAAGCAACACAAATTGAGCTATGTCAATTGCATAGCTTATTTCGAAATGGGGAGCGTCTACACAGCACTGATTTTGAAATAGAGCACTCTTCCTCTAACTTCCCTTACTCCTCCTACAATGAGGATTACAGGAGTCAAAGTAAGAAGTCTTCCAGCTTGACAGTGTTTTGACACTATTTTGAAATAACTGCCTGCTGTGTAGATGCATACTAAGTTATTTCAAAATAACGCTAATTATTTTGAAATAATGTTGCTGTGTTGACGTACCCTGAGTGACTGTTGAAAGAAACTGAAGCAAGGTATGAGAGAAAAATAGGATGAACCTGGAATAGGACTGTTTTTCAATTAACCCTACAGAAAAGATATAAAATGGAGAAATTTGAAATAGTGCTCTGTTTTGGCACAGCTAAATTAATGCTTAAGGTTTGAAAATTAGAAGAAAATGTTATTGGAAACCAAATTGGCTATATCTTGCTTTTGTTAAAATATAGCAAATTTCGAGAGTTTATAGGGATGAAGGAAAAAAATACACTTGATTGAATTCCCATTTAAAAAATTTACTAAAAAAATTAAATGGAAAAAATGTAACACTCCCTTTTTAAATATATCTGAAATAAAATTTAACTTCATAAAAATAACACTATTTTTCAAAAATAATCATTTAAATAAAGCATTTATATACAGGCAATAAGATACTCAATTTTATTCTCTATCACTTAATGATTCCAAACATTCTGTTCCCTTTTTTTGACTGCCACTGCACATGAAGTCAATGTTTTTGGAGAATTATCTACAATGACTCCAATATCTCTCTTGAGGAATGAACACCTCTTGGAGTATACTGAGCATCTTCAACTTCCATGGAGACTAATGAGAACTGTTGGTACATTTCTAGGAAGTGCTTAGCAGGATTAGGCCCTTCTGCAGCAAATCTCTCTGCAAAAACCCAATACAGTTTGACAGTAAATTAAATATTATAGTTGGGGTTTAGTCATTTATTTCCTAGTCAGGAATATCAGAACCATTAAGTGCTGCTTTCATATGCTGCCAAGTATTAATTGCTCAAACATCAGTGCACAGAATTTGATCATATATTGTGTCATCAGCATTCATTCCCACTACGGTAAAGTGAAGGGGAAAAAACAGACACTAGAAAAGGAGACAAATGGAACAGAAGAACAATGAGATGAATAAATACATGCTGCAGATGCTATTGGTCCTGATGCTATTTTCACTTATGCCTGGAGCTGGGAGAAATATTTTGCATGAATAGTTTATTTTCTAAAAAATGCACTTTGGTCAACCCAAAACTAGTCATGAATTTGCCAGATAAATGGGATAGTTATGGAGGAAGCTGCTTTGCCTATTTAGGGGAGAGAGGCTTTGAGCTTGGATTCCCTACACTGTAGGGCTGTCTACACATTGGCATGATTTTGTGCAAAAGCAGGCGATTTTGCACAAAAACATGCTGCTTGTCTACATTGGCGGGGAGTTCTTGTGCAAGAACACTGCCATTCTAATGTGTGAAATCAGTGATTCTTGTGCAAGAACTATGATTCTCCCACTCAGGAATAAGCCCTCTTGCGCAACTGTTCTTGTGCAAGAGGCCAGTGTAGACAGGCAACATGAATTTCTTGCACAAGAAAGCCCAATGGCTAAAATGGCCATCGGAGCTTTCTTGCACAAGAGCATCTACACTGGCATGGATGCTTTTGCGCAAAAGCACATCTCTTGCACAAAAGCATATGCCAGTGTAGATGCTCTCTTGTGCAAATACTTTAATGCAAAAGCTTTTGCATTAAAAGTATTTGCACAAAATCTTGCCAATGTAGACGTAGCCTAGGTGCATGTCCTAGCTCAGTCTCTTTTGTTGAAGATGTCTCACTTTGTGTGTAATACTTGAATAGTCACTCGGTATGTCTACACATCAGTTACCCCGTGTCTTCACAAGCCACCTGTTATTTCAAAATATTTTGAGGGTTAAGGGATGTCTCAAAATAGCACTTTATTTCAAAATAAAACTCAAAATAAGATTATTTTGAGTTTAGAGTGCAGTGTGGACATAGCCTGAGACTCAGGGAGGGAGAGCTTGGTGGGGAGGGCACTTTGGTGGCAGACCCAGGTCCAGTCCCTGCTGCTCTGACGAATAGTTTATTACCTTCACAAAGTGAAGCTTTCATAGAAGAGATATGTCCTGGACTATCTTGTAGCCCAGTTTGGGTCCATTTCTGCTATGGAAGAGATAACAGCCCATATCCCTTGTCCATATCAGACAGAAGAGAGGACTGAACCGTGGCTTCCTTCAGCCCATGTGTCTCATCCTCCAAATATTTTCTTAATCCAGACCTAAAAATGCCAAAAACACAATGTTTTGGGTGGAATGACATACTGTATTTTGTTTGGTCTGAAATAGGCTTTCTGATTCACTGATAGATTTTGGAATTTTCAGTTCAACACAAACTGATTCTTCTGGTTATTCAGAACTACCAGTGAACCAGAAAAATCAGTTATTCACCCAGTTCTACTTACATCTGAATTTCACAGGTGCAACTCAATTGCCTTTACTGGCATTACACTCTGCAAGGACTTAAGTGAAAGGAGAATCCAGGCCTCTGTATTCCCTGATGAATCTGTAGCCCAACATCAGAATTGGGGATCAGCAATGACACTCATGGGATCTCAGTGCATAATTGATTTAACTTTGCTATCTTGTCAGCAGACCTATTTAGGCAGCACTGGCAGCATGGGGAAAATCGTGCCTAAATGTTGCCTAGAGAATATCTGTAACTTGATTCACAGCACAGATAATCATATGCTCAGTGTTTCCATGTCTAACGCTATGTTTTTTAGTGTTCTTTAATCTGAATAACAACTCTTTTATCTTTCGCTCTTTTTTACTTAGCTGAGGAAAAGGATTAAGGATCAATAAGCACTTGGATATCTTAGATTGTCAATGGGCCATGTATTTCTATGGGCCATTATATCTCTAGGGCTATGTCTAGACTACAGGCTTCTTTTGGGAAAATAACTTTTTTTTGGAAGAGATCTTCTGAAAGAGACTGCTTTTTCGATGCACTTTCACAGTGTGAACGATCTGCTTTTTCAACAGTGTCCATTCAGTGTGGATGCTATCTTGAATATAAGCTGTGATTACTGTGGGTGGAATGGCCACCAGGGCACCTGTGCTTTTTTCTCTTTCTTCTTCTTGTGAATCATAGAATACTAGGACTGGAAGGGACCTCGAGAGGCCATCAAGTCCAGTCCCTTGCCCTCATGGCAGGACCAAATACAGTCTAGACGATCCCTGATAGACATTTGTTTAACATACTCTTAAATATCTCCACAGATGGAGATTCCACAACCTCCCTGGGCAACTTATTTCAGAGTTTGACTACCCTGACAGTTAGGAACTTTTTCCTAATATCCAACCTAAACCTCCCTTGCTGCAGTTTAAGCCCATTGCTTCTTGTTCTATCCCCAGAGGCCAAGATAAACAAGTTTTCTCCCTCCTCCTTATGACACCCTTTTAGATATCTGAAAACTGCTATCATGTCCCCCTCAATCTTCTCTTTTCTAAACTAAACAAACCCAATTCCTTCAGCCTCCCCTCATAGGTCATGTTCTCCAGACCTTTAATCATTCTTGTTGCTCTTCTCTGGACCCTCTCCAATTTCTCCGCATCTTTCTTGAAATGCGGTGCCCAGAACTGAACACAATACTCCAATTGAGGCCTAACCAGTGCAGAGGAGAGTGGAAGAATGACTTCTCGTGTCTTGCTCACAACACACCTTTTAATGCATCCCAGGATCATGTTTGCTTTCTTTGTAATGGCATCACACTGCTGACTCATTCAACTTGTGGTCCACTATAACCCCTAGATCCCTTTCTGCCATACTCCTTCCCAGATAGTCGCTTCCCATTCTGTATGTATGAAACTGATTGTTCCTTCCTAAGTGGAGGTTGCATTTGTCTTTATTAAACTTCATCCTATTTACCTCAGACCATTTCTCCAATTTGTCCAGGTCATTTTGAATTATGACCCTATCCTCCAGATTAGTCGCAACTCCTCCTAACTTGGTGGTATCTGTACACTTAATAAGCGTACTTTCTATACCAATATCTAAATCGTTGATGAAGATATTGAACAGAGCTGGTCCCAAAACAGACCCCTGCGGAACCCCACTTGTTATGCCTTTCCAGCAGGATTGTGAACCATTAATAACTACTCCCTGAGTATGGTTATCCAGCCAGTTATGCACCCACCTTATAGTAGCCCCATCTAAGTTGTATTTACCTAGTTTATTGATAAGAATATCATGAGAAACTGTATCAAATGCCTTACTAAAGTCTAGGTATACCACGTCCACCGCTTCTCCCTTATCTACAAGACTCATTACCCTATTAAAGAAAACTATCAGATTGGTTTGACATGATTTGTTCTTTACAAATCCATGCTGGCTGTTCCCTATCACCTTGCCACTTTCCAAGTGTTTACAGATGATTTCCTTAATGCAACAAGTAATTATCTTCCCTGGCACAGAAGTTAAACTAACTGGTCTGTAGTTTCCTGGGTTGTTCTTATTTCCCTTTTTATAGATGGGCACAATATTTGTCCTTTTCCAGTCCTCTGGAATCTTTCCTGTCTCCCATGATTTTTCAAACATGATAGCTAGAAGCTCAGATATCTCCTCTATCAGCTCCTTGAGTATTGTAGGATGCATTTCGTCAGGCCCTGGTAACTTGCAGGCATCTAACTTTTCTAGGTGATTTTTAACTTGTTCTTTTTTTATTTTATCTTCTAAAACTACTCCCTTCCCACTAGCATTCACTATGTTAGGCATTCCTACAGACTTCTCGGTGAAGACCAAAACAAAAATCATTGAGCATCTCTGCCATTTCCAAGTTTCCTGTTACTGTTTCTCCCTCATCACTGACCAGTGGGCCTACCCTGTCCTTGGTCTTCCTTTTGCTTCTAATGTATTTATAAAAAGTCTTCTTGTTTCCCTTTATTCCCGTAGCTAGTTTGAGCTCATTCTGTGCCTTTGCCTTTCTAATCTTGCCCCTGCATTCCTGTGCTGTTTGCCTATATTCATCCTTTGTAATTTGTCCTACTTTCCATTTTTTATGACTCCTTTTTTATTTTTAGATCATGCAAGATCTCCTGGTTAAGCCAAGGCGGTCTTTTGCCGTATGTTCTATCTTTCCAACACATCGGAATAGCTTGCTTTTGGGCCCTTAACAATGTCCCTTTGAAAAACTGCCAACTCTCCTCAGTTGTTTTTACCCTCAGTCTCAATTCCCATGGGACCTTACCTATCTGCTCTCTGAGCTTACCAAAATCCACTTTCCTGAAATCCATTGTCTCTATTTTGCTGTTCTCCCTTCTACCTTTCCTTAGAATTGTGAACTCTATGATTTCATGATCACTTTCACCCAAGCTGCCTTCCACTTTCAAATTCTCAACCAGATCCTCCCTATTTGTTAGGATCAAATCTAGAACAGCTTCTCCCCAGTAGCTGTTTCAATCTTCCGAAATAAAAAGTTGTTTCCAAGGCAGTCCAAGAACTTATTGGATAGTCTGTGCCCCGCTGTGTTATTTTCCCTACATATATCTGGATAATTGAAGTCCCCCATCACCACCAAATCTTGGGCTTTGGATGATTTTGTTAGTTTAAAAAAAGCCTCATCCACTTCTTCCACCTGGGTAGGTGGCTTAGTAGACTCCTAGCATGACATCGCCTTTGTTTTTAATCCCCTTTGTTTTTAAGAGGGAGTTGAAAGAACTCCCTCTTCTCCATCCACATGCGCCCTTTTCCGAAAGAGCTCTTTCAGAAAAAAGGCTTTTTCCTTGTAGAAAGAGGTTTACCAATGTCGGAAAAACCCCTCAGTTCTTTAGGTGGTTTTTTTTTTTTTTTTTTTTCCAAAAGAACACAATTGCAGTGTGGATGTAAGTGAAGTTTTTTTCGGAAAAATCAGTTTTTTCAAAAAAAGCTCTAATGTAGTCATACCCTAGATGTAGTGCTCACAGAGATGGCCTTTGCAGACATGTGCACAAGGATTGAAGATCTTGTTTCCTTTTTCAAAAATTGCCTGTTTCTAGTGTTTCAGAAAGTCAGAGGCTGCTATGAATAATACAGGCATTTTTACTGATGCATGTAACACAGCTGTTTGCTTCCTTCTCTGCTGTGCTGAGGAACATGCTATGTAATTTTCTTCACACACAGCTCTGCACACTGACCTAATTTGGAAAGCCTGGTATTCAAGTTGCAAGTCTCCTCTAGGATCTGATGGTAATTATGGTAATTGTTCCTGTGATCTTACGGTGGCCACAAAATTGGGTGACAGGAATTTCAAAAGGACTGAAAGACCAGTGATGGTTAGGTCTCTAATTAACAGAACAAATTATGTATGAGATTGTAATTTACCCTAGGTGCCCACATAGGGGAGCAAGCAGTTGTCACATGCATAGCAGTGAAGTGCCCGGATATGCCCCACAGTTGGACACATTGCAGTGTGCAGAATAGAGCAGATGTTGCTGCCTGTTGCCACTGGCTTTACCTGGTGGATCTGGAACTTCCCCAGTATCCTCGGGATGTGGACCAAGCAGAGCTTGGTGTGTTGACCCTCAGAATAGTTAAATGTAGAATCATTGTCTGAGACACAGCAAGGCTTCTTGGCACCTGTCTCAAGCTGCTTAAAGAAGTGAGACAACGTGGGTGATTTTCATTTAGATTGAAGCTTTGGCAGTGGGCAGGCTATGTCTTCAATGCATGATTGAACTAGGCTCTGACCCAGGTTTTGGTCAAAACTCACCACTCTCCCTTCCCTCCTCCTCCCCCCCCCCCCTCCGCCCGTCCACACACACAAACAACTGACTCGATTTAGTAGGAGCTTTAAGACCAGTTTAACTTTCCTGGCTGGGGGTATAGATTAGAGCCCATACTTCTGTTTAATTTGGGCTACAACAGGGGTGTCCAAACTTTTTTCAAAGAGGGCCAGATTTGATGAAGTGAACATGCGTGAGGGCCGACCATTTTGCCTGACATTCTTTGAACCATTAAAATTAAATGCAAATTAACTATTTTATGCAAAGTTTATTGCAAACGGCATACTTTTCATTTTGTCACATGGATGACAAATCTAAACAGGTGTTAAATCACTCTGCCTTTCTTATCTGAAGGCCAGATGAAAAAAAATCCAGGAAGCTGAAATATATGTCAGGAACATTGTAAAGTACATTACATATTATTGGTAATAAAGGTTGTCTGTCAACTTTTAAGTTAAAAAATTATGAACAGGAACATAACACCAAGTATACATGTTCTGTCCAAATATATTTATAACTGATTTAGACCAACTGACATTAACTGAGATTTTACAATGTATTCATCTCAATACATATGGATTCGTTGGGGGCCATAAAAGATAGATATTGCCAAATTACCTGTGGGGCTGTATTAAGCCAGAACACGGGCTGCAATTGGCCCACGGGCCGGACTTTGGACATGCCTGGGCTACAACATGCCTGTTTTTGTTGTGAAGATGTAGGCTAACGCACTTGAGTGCTGACAGTCCTCCAATGGCTTTCTCATAAGTCCCTATGAAGGATTCACAAATTCTTCCGTCAGTGTCATAATTACTCCAACCCTAGGCTATGTCTACACTTGTGGCTTCATGTGCAAGAACAGCTGTTCTTGCGCAATAATCCGCATTGCATCCACACTGCCCACCCGCTCCTGCGCAAGAAGATTTACAGTACGGTGTGGTAAGAGACGGCTTATTGCGCAAGAGCTATGCTCTTTTCTTACAAGTGTAAGCTCTCTTGCACAAGATCTCTTGCCAAGACAGCTTCCACTTGTAAGAAAAGAGCGTAGCTCTTGCACAAGACAGCTATTTTAGCTATAGAATATTATTGTGCAAGAACCCCTGCCACGTATCCACATTGCCATGGGTGCTCTTGCACAAAAGCACATCTAACACATGGCAGTGTGGACATGTTCTTGCGCAGGACTCCTTGCACAAGAACCCTTGCACAAGAAGTTCTTGTGCAAGGAGCCACCAGTGTAGACATAGTCCTAGAGTGTTTCAGCACCCAGAAACATGGAATATGCACTCAGGCACACATAGTGGAGTGCAGAAACAGTGAAGACAGAGTAAAGAGGATAGGACTTTACTGATGGATGCTCGCACAAGGCTAGGCTAATCCCAGTGCTCAGACCTGTGTTCTGATTATCCCAATTAGCTGTGCAGTGAAGACATAGCCTAAACAGCTCTAAAGTGGGTATTGTTTACATTTATATTGACTTTAAACACTACTTTATGAGCCTTATTGAGAATGAAAATAAGGCCCTCTCCAGGGGCACCAACAGCCTTTCCGGGGCCATGGGCAAGGTGTGTGTGGGAGAGCCTGGCTCCCACTCCTGGAAGGGGAGGAGCCACAGGCAGAAGGGGTGGAGCCAGGGCAGTCAGCCTTGAGCATCACCCAGCATGTGGCACCCTCACCCGACCTTAGCGCTGCCCAGAGCACGCAGCATAGTGCTCGGGTGACAATTTAAAGCTCCCACGGGTCTGGCCACCACCATCATCCCTGTGGCAGCAGCAGCAGCAGCCAGGAGCTGGGACTTGGTGATTCAAATGGGCCTGTTTGCTGCCACACCTATCCCACCCTTTTGGCAGGCCTGGCCCTTTCACTTCAAAAAAGGACATGGCTGAAGTTCAGGAAGTCCAGAGAAGGGCAAGTATGATGGTGAAAGGCTAGGCCAGGATTATACAGGAGAACAGATTAAAGACAATTGGAAATTTAGAGTTTAAAAGGTGATATAATAGCAATAATTTGAAATGATGAAAGGTTTAGTTAAGACAGATTACTTATTCTTCTTTCAGTTCCATTCTACTAGTGGACATTCTTTGACATTGATCTGTAGCAAATTTAGCACAGGCCAATTTAGAAAAGATACTTTACACAATTTAATTAATGGGTGGAATTCATTTCCATGTGGAAATAGAATCAAACAGTTTAATAAGAACTGGATGGATGTGTGAATTACTATAGTGTAAGCAGTTAAACAAAGACCCTCGGTTAGTTCAGTATGATACTAGAGCACAACCAATCTGCTTTAGGGCTTAAGGTGATTATCTGAAGGAGATGGGAAAGAATCTCTTAGATAAAATCAGTTGCTCAAGTCAGTCATGGAATTTTGTTTTCTCTAAAATCAAATACAGGGCTCTGCTGAGGCAGCATGTTTAGTAGATGGGCCATATGTTCCTATGTGTCAAATATACAAATATTTTATTAAATGATTATGTATTCATATATGCAATGTGGTGTTGTAATTTCATAAATGTCATGTATGGACTCAACTTAGATCCAGCACTTACTCTAGGACTACTTAGAAGTCTCAGAGGGGTAGCCGTGTTAGTCTCTAAGGTGCTATACAACCTCTAGTTTTTTAAACTTCTTTTTTGAAGTTGCAAACTAACAGAAAATACAGCTAGTATCATGAGCTTTTGTGGGCACAACCCACTTCTTCAGGTAACATATAGAATAAAAGGGACAAATATAAAGTAGCAAAAGAGGAAGGGAGGGAGAGAAAACCCCCTGTCATTTAAAGTAACCAGGCTAAATGAGGGTAATAGAGTAGGCTGTAAATGTCTCAACAAACAGTGTAACAGAACACCATTAGTCATCAACTACAGCCCCCAAATTAAACCCCTCCAGCACATCATTTGCTATCCACAATCTGTCCTGGAAAAAGACCCCTCACTCTCACAGGCCTCGAGACACAGACCAACCCTCACCTACAGAAAACCCCCTAATTAAGGATGTTAAATGGTGAGTAATTTACTAGTCAACAGGCACTTCCGCATTCCTTCTTCGAAATGTACAAGAGACCCCAGCGAGGGCTCTTCCACATTTCAAAGTGAAAGCACCTTCATGGAGCCTGGGACCAGTGGGAGACTGAGTCCCCCCCCACTGACCCGGGCTCCATGAGGTGCTGCTGCTTTGAAATGCCACGTGGAGCCCAAGGCATTTCCCCAGAACCTGTGATCAGCTGGGAATCCACTCTTCTCCCCCCCCCCTTGCTGATAAAGGCAGCAAAGGGGGGGGGGGGGGAGAACCAACTAGTCCTTAACATCCTTATCCCAAACCTGAAACAAATTCTTTCCAGCAACCATGCTTCACACCTCAAACATACTCACCCAGGAACCCACCCCTGCAATAAACTCCAGTGCCAACTCTGTCCACACATTTACACTAGCGACATCATCACAGGACCTAACCGCATAAGCCACCATATCAGAGGCTCATACAACTGCACATCCACTAACGCAATATATGCCATCAAGTTCCAGCAATGCCCCTCTGTCATGCATATTGGCCTAACTGGACAGTCTCTACAACAAAGGGTTAATGGACACAAATTAGACATTCAAAATGGTAACACGGAGAAATCTGTTGGGGAACATTTTAACTTGTCTGGTCACTCACTAATAGATCTAAAGGTGGCTATTCTATTGCAAAATCATTTCAGGAACCAACTAGAGAGAAATGTGGAATTGACTTTCAAATGGAAATTTGACACCATTAGCCAGGAACTGAATAAAGATATTTCTTGGATGAGCCATTATATTCAACACCCAAATGACAACAAAAGCTAAGTATCAGACACTTATGGCCCACTATATTAGCCTTATTTAGCATGCACACTTTGACAGGCTTTGTGGAGTGTAGTGGAGTGACTCGCGTTGACGGCAGTGGCAGAACCCTATGGAGAGGTGGAGCCACTGGCAGACCACGTAAGGTGTATCAATCCCCGCCCCGCCAGGTTGGGATGGTAAAATACTGCTGGGTGAACTTTTGAACCCTGGGGCGGCACTGACCCGGGGCAGAGAGTTTTGGGGTGTTGGACTTTGGGTGATTTTTTTGGGGTTGCTGGACTTAAAAGACTCTTGGGGTGTTGGACTTTTGAGACTTTGGGGGATTCGTGGCTGGGGGGAGGGTCTTTGCTCATGTTTGGCCTATGAATCCGAGTTGTGGTGTTTTCCCAAGTTAATGCTGATGTCGGTTATCTCATGTTATTAAAGGTTTGCTGCTATACTGAAGCTCTGTGCTTGCGAGAGGGGAAGAATTGCCTCTTTGAGGCACCCAGAGGTATATGTAAGATCTCCCAGGTCACTGGGTGGGGGCTTGAGCCAGTGTTGTATTACCTTGTTGGGAGGAGACCCCCTAGATACTGAACCCGGCCCTTGCTGCTATTAACTCGGTCTGACAGAAGGGTTACAATCATATAACTAACTCAGGAATAAGTAAGCTTTTATGACGTTTATAAATAATATATAAGAAATCAAATCTGGTGTAAACAAGCCAATGAATATCTACAGCAGTAGTCACCAACCTTTTTCAGCCCCAGATCACTTTTTGAATTTATGTGCAACCCAAGATCTACCCCTAAGATAATGTTGTATGAATTCTTATCTTTTATATTCGTGAACAGAAATTCATTTCCCCAATCCACATGGAAGTTATATATTTTCAGTTTCTTAGATGGCTCAGACTCGTCACTCATCGTTATCGTTAGCCAGAGATGTATAGCTAAAATAAAAAGCAAGAGAGCACTAACTACCAAATGTGTGATATTTGTGTTTTGGTTCAGTGTGGTGGTGATATTGTAAAGGTCAGACTGAAGACAGCTTTTACAGCTGTTTTGATTTAAAATTTTAGCCATAGTCCCGTAATTATGGAATAAGTCCATGGGTTCATTAGCAAGCACAAATAAATAATGAAAGCAAGGGATGAAACAGGCAAATATACATCTCTCCATGCTAGTCAGTATATAGTCCCCTATAGCTAGAACCCAGCAAGGACAGCTTCACTGCACCCTGACTCCAGCTGGAGCAAAGAGGGGCAGCCACTTGGCCAGCTGGCTAGGATGTTCAGCCCACTGACACTGTGCTGCACTCTAGCTGGGCTGGAGCAAAGAGGGGCAGCCATGTGGCCTGGCCAGCTGGCCACGGCGTTCAACCTGGTGAGACTGCCCAAGCAGAACCCACCAAATCACTACCACCACTTACCTTATGCTTTGCAAATGAGGAGGGGAGACCTAAAATTTATTGTGTGCAAGCGTGCGGTTCAGAGGGAACTGAAGATTGACTCTTGGTGTTGCTGCGATTGACTGCTCAATTGTGATTGATGGGTTGGTGACCACTGATCTACTGTAAACCTTTGTAAGCAACTGTAGGAATCCTATTCAAATTATCTTGCTGTTTTACTAAAAGGTTCCCCTAAATTGGAAGAACTTTGGGAAATACAATTTGAAGGAGTCAATATTTATAGGGTAGGATTAGTATTGTAAAGGAAGTTTCAGAGGGGTAGCCATGTTAGTCTGTAACTGAAAAAACTTTAAAAAACCAAACAACTAGTCTTGCAGCACCTTAGAGCCTAACAAAAATGTAGATGGTATCATGAGCTTTCGTGGGCACAATCCACTTGGTAAAGTATTTTTGCCAAGTAGGCCCTACTCCTGTGAGATGTTCAATACTTCTGGAACCTTCTACACCCTCAGTTGCCTTTGTAAATAAGAATGCTCAGCACCACACACAGGAGAGAGTCCTGAGCAGCTGAAATTGAAGCTCTTTTTGTCATTACTATGAAACCTTGATTAGTTTGTGCAAATTCTTCTCAGGTTTCTACCATTGAAACACTATCGCCCAGGTGCTAGTCACTTAGCAGTAGGGTTGCCAACTGTCTAATTACACAAAGCAAACAGCTTTGCCCTACCCCTGCCCCGACTCTTGCCTGAAGCTCCGTCCTGCTTTCTCAATTCCCCCTTCCTTCTGCTACTTGCTCTCACTCACTTCCATTGTGTGGGGCAAGTGGCTGGGCTGAAGGAGGAAATGAGGGCTGTGGTCTAGGGCCATCAGATTCAGAGTGTGGGAGGGGACTCCCAGGTGACCATGGGGTAGGGAGTCAGGGTGCAGAAAGGGGTGTCGGATGCAAGTTCTGGGAGGAGTTTGGGTGCAGGTGGCTTCAAGAGGGGGCTGAGGTAGATGGGTTGTGGTTCAGGCTCTGCCTCACAAAGAACAAACCAAAACAAGGAAGCCATCCATCTCACCAAAACAACTTGTAAGCATGAAGTGATTACTGCTGCTTTATGCCTGCCTGGCTCTACACATTGACTGAAACTATAGTGCAGAAAAAGGTGTGAACTGGTCCTATTAATCTTTTTAGATGTGAACTCTGAATCGTGATGATGATGATTTTAATGTCAGCATTCTTCCTATTTCACTGCTGATCAAACATTCAGAAAAGATCTGGGATGAAGAACTTCACAATTTACTCACTGTGGCATTTCATTTTGGTGCAGTGAATGGGTGGGGTGTGGGAAAATACCACCACTTATTTTTTTCCAGTCTGATCCCAAGACAATATTGAAGTCTAAATTATTAAAATGGAGAGAAATAAGACACAAAGAAAGAGGATCTTGATTTTTTTTTTTACTATAATAAACATAACCAATGAATCAACTATCGGCCGCAGAGACTTACATAAGAAGAATGGTAGTTCTCAATAGGTCGGTGAGTTTGAAACTTCATTGCACTGGAACATCTTCTGACAACACAAATTACTGTACAACCCCAGAGAGACCAAAGCATGAGCCTCCCCCCCACCAAATCCTGTTCCCCAGGATGCCAAAGCTTGTGGCCAAAGCTTGAGACCCAATGTGCTGGATGAGGGGGACCCAAAGCCAACAGGCTTCAGACCCAGGCAAAGAGCCTGGAAGTGGGCCCCACCAGCCAGGCCTGAACTCTTTGGCGCTTTGATTTTGGCTGTAGGAGGTATGGCTCAGACTTCAGTGTGGTGGGGTTCAGGTGTTAACTCCACACTCCAGCAAGTCTAATACAAGCTCTGGCAGGCTGCGACCCACTTTGGAATACCAAACCATAGATTGAGAACCTCTGCAATAACATATTTGAAGTAGTAGAAGCTATATATAATGGTCCCTTCCAAATCATTAATTAATTACAATAAAAAAAGGGAAAATATAACCTAGTATTTCTCAGAAAACGATCTCTATGCACACTTCCAGGATGCTTGCATAGTTTACCTTTCACTTATCAGTCTTCAAGTTGTGATGCTTCCTGTCAGTCCAAAACTAACTTAATGTTTTCAGTCCCCTATCCCCGTCCAAATCAGGAATCCTCTTGCTCACCCTGCATGACTACTGCAAGTCTATCTTTGTTTGGTGTTTCTCTAGTGTATGGTCAGCTGTATTAACCCCTGCTCCACTTTTGTTCTCATCACACACGTTAGTGGCAGGGAGGAAATAATGCTGAAACATTTCATATGCTTTCTGTATGTATCCCAGCACATGAAACTAATGCAAGATTGATATGCTTACACAGATTTCAGTAATACTAAATCATCCAAATGCTTCCCAATTAAGCAGGGTTATTGTCCCCATTAAGAAGCAGTCATTATCAATAAGTATCATTGAGCTTAAATGTGTTTGCTGAGAGATACCCTGAGTTAAGCAGACTTCCTAATTATGTGAATCTTGATTAAAAAGTGTATCTAAGAGTAGAGGGATGTTTATAACAGGTCACTGACTTAATTGCAGTATATTTCTATATTCCCATTGAGTTAAAATCTTTAAATTTGGTATTCATAAGATATTTCTACTGTACAGACATGTAATGGCATAGTTATGGCACAATAGCTATGATGGCATAACCTCACGGAAAAAAAATCTACACTGATGGAATGGGGTTTTCAGTCACTGTAGGAACACCATATCCTCAAATGACACTATCTAGGTTGACAGACACATTCTATCCATCTAGTTGCATTTCCCCTGGCAGCTAGGTCACTATACTAATGGGATGTGTCTACACTGGCATGAATTTCCGGAAATGCTTAAAACGGAATACTATTCTGTTTTCAGTTTTTCTGGAAAAGGAGCGTCTACATTGGCAGGCTGCTTTTCCGGAAAAGCCCTTTTCCCGGAAAAGCATCTGTGGCCAATGTAGACGCGCTTTTCCGGAAAAGAGCCCCGATCGCCATTTTTGCGATCGGGGCTCTTTTCCGGAAAAGACTACTGAGCTGTCTACACTGGCCCTTTTCCGGAACAGTGTTCCGGAATAAGGACTTATGCCCGAGCGGGAGCAGAATAGTTTTTCCGGAATAGCAGCTGATTTTGTACAGTAGAGCATCGTTGCTTTTCCGGAAATTCAAGGGCCAGTGTAGACAGCTCGCAGCTTATTTCGGAAAAGCAGCTGATTTTCCGGAATAAGTGGCCCAGTGTAGACACAGCCAGCCATGGTTCTCAGACTTGTGGGGTTTTTTAATTCCAGATTTAAAATTTTGACATTTTAAGTGGGAGCCATGATGTTTTAATCCACCCAAGAATTCCATTTAATCCAATCCTTGAGGACTCCTGATTGAAGATGGAAAGTTGACCCACAGGCCACCTGTTCTGATTATCAGATTCTAGTCAAGTGAATTGCTAAAATACAAGTTAGTGTGCTGCTGCTGCCATGGTTACCCAAAGAGTGAAATGCTCTTACTTTTTGCTTTCAGTGGTTCTGGAACGGTTTTTAGGGTGAGAGTGCTGATTTATTTGTTGCCCTCTCCCTCCCCCCCGTTTCATGCCCCTCTGGTTGCCAACTCTCCCAGCCTGAACTAACCGGGCACCATGCATGGCAATGCACCCAGTCTATATGGTCCAGGAGAGTTGGCAACTCAATCCTCTCACCGCCCACAGAGGAGCCACAGCTGCCATGTTTTAAAAACCCTAGGTGACATTAGAGCCTCAGTGGTCAATGGGCTGGACACTGGAGTCAGTGGGCCACAGATCATGCAGGGCAGTGCCAGAAGGTGATGGGACCATGAGGCACACCAGAGCATGAAGGTCAGGATCCAGGGCTGGTGAAGCCAGTAGTAGGTTGGCAGTGGGGCCAGCTCCCAGGCATGGGAAAGCAGGGTGCAAACCTGAGGGGTGCCACAGCCCCCCAACCTGTGCTTCCCATGGGTACTATATATTGCTACAGCATACGTATGTTAAACATGCCAAATAAGACAATTGTCAATTATTTAGATTATAGCAAAGAGTACAACAATAAAATCTCATCAGAGGAAGATTCATGAGCAATAATCTCAAAATGATGGGAACGATAATTGTTATATTTTGCAATATTCAGTATACAGTAAAACTCCAATAGTCCGGCACTCCTGATAGTCCGGCATCAAAATGATAAGAGCCTAGTGAGTGAGCTTCGGCAAAAAATGAGTCACAAGGTAACAGTGGCAGCAGCTGAACTGAGCAAAAAAGGGTAAAAAGGCTTAAAAAACCTAAAACATTACAGTATACAGTATGTACAATAAAAAGGGTTAAGAACACTTTATATATAGTATATAATGTATACAGTGTATATATATAACCAGTTTATAGTACCTCCTGATAGTCCAGCATATCTGATAATCCGGCACCACCTAGGTCCCATAGGTTCCAGATTATCAGAAGTCTACTGTATATTACAACTGTTTGTTTATAGTAGTGATTTTCAACACCTTTTGGCTGTCTTCTGCCTATGGATCTGATCCTTGGGATAATTCTGGACGAGAAGAAAAGGAGAACAAAGTAATATGGGGAAGATGAGATGGGACTGCAAGAGAGGGCAGCAGTTACAATTTTATTGTTCTACTTTTTTTTGTAATGACGTAGCCTGGGCTTTAAGCCCCTTGCAACTTGAGTCCAGGGTTTTTCTGTGTGGATTTTGGTAAAAGCGGGTGAAATGAGTCTGGTTTAGCAGTGAAGAGGAATGGTTTGGGGGGGGGGGGGAAGGAGAGAGGGAGGGAGGGAGAGAGAGAGCGAGGAAGGAAACAATAAAATAATACGACAGTGTATCTAGTCTGAACCGCTGTACTAAGCCAAATTTATAATTTCTTTCTTATGGTAATTGAGGGTGCTGAAAGGGATAGAATCCTCACCTCCTAACTTGTACATCACACCCACACAGCTACCTATGACAAGGCATGGGGAAGACTGGCGAGCATGACTGGCTGCATTTTCCCTATGTATATTTTGTTGGCATGAATGAACCCCTGGCCATACCCCTTTTCACAATCTCAAAATATCCACAGTCTTTCCTACTCTACAACGAGCTGCACAGATCTCCATCACATTCCAATGAACGAAGAATGCACAGCACGAGATCTTAGATGTTCCACCACCCCACTCAGCCCGACAATCTCACAGTTTTTCAAGCTTCTATGAGCATGCTCAACCTCTCAGGATTAGGTACTATAATAGTAAGAATGCAAATAAATGTTTATTTTTTAATGGGCTCAACTTCATAGGTTTCTGAGTGTTGTACAAAATTTATAATGACACAGAAAATTTCTAAAGCAAGAATGCCCAGTAACCAATGATGAATTTAAGAGACAGATGGGACGGTAAAGAGGGAAAGAAAATGTACTATATGATATATGATTTCAGTATAAAACAAGCTGCTGCCACATAATAAAGCTCTTAATTTTTACCATTTGAACATCTGCCACATAGCTGTTTTTACCTCCCAAGACTCGCAATTCTCATTTTCTGAGAGGATTTATGGTTTTCTACTGTTACTTCAATATTTTCCCTTGAAAGAACCATAGAGCAAAGGCTAGAAATTCTGGCCTCTTGAGAACTCAAGTTATGCCATTTTGTAGAATGAAAAAGCCACATTAACCTTGGCCAGCAGACCGTTTTTGACTACTCCTGAACAAGTTATTTAATGAAAACAGTCTTTTTGGAATTTGTATGCACACATATATACACATTTACCCTTTAAGAAACAATATATGATAAATTAGAGTTGGCAATTAAAAAAAAATGGCCTCCATCACTTCTTGTGGAATTTTGCCTGCACAACTCCTGTTCGTGCACTTTCAATATTCTTACTACTTGTATGACTACTTGTATGATCTGGACAAACTAGAGAAATGGCCTGCAGTAAATAGGATGAAGTTTAATAAGGATAAATGCAAAGTACTCCACTTAGGAAGGAACAATCAGTTTCACACATACAGAATGGAAAGTGATTATCTAAGAAGGAGTACTGCTGAAAGGGATCTAGTGGTCATAGTGGACCACAAGCTAAATATGAGTCAACAAAAGCAAACATGATTCTGGGATGCATTAACAGGAGTGTTGTGAGCAAGACACAAGAAATCATTCTTCAGCTCTAGAATAATTTGCCTAGGGCGGTCATGGAACACTGGAATAATTTGCCTAGGGAGGTTCTAGAACACTGGAATAATTTGCCTAGGGAGGTTGTGGAATCTCCATCACTTGAGATATTTAAGAGCAGGTTGGATAGACATCTACCAACGGGCAGGGGACTGGACCTGATGATCTCTCGAGGTCCCTTCCAGTTCTAGAATTCTATGATTCTATGACAGGGGAAATATTTGCATTTATACAAATGGAGACTAAGTCAAGATCAGGTTTTTGGGATTGAGTTTGATGCCATATCAGATCTAGCATTCAGGTTTGTGTTCTTTTTCTTTTTTGGATCAGGTCCAGAATTCAGTGGAAAGGTGGATTCAGATCCAAGGATTTGTTTCTGAACTCTTCCAAACTTTGATACTATTAAGATCGGGTTTTCCTGCTTTAGTTCATCACTAGTTAAACTCCGAAAGGTATATTCTGCAACTCTTACTTATATTCAGTAGTCTTTTTTTTCACACAATTCCATTGAGCTTCAATAGAATTTTAAGTTCAGGTCCTTAGTGAATGAAATGAATAGATCCTTGTAGTATCATTTCAAAAAAAGAAAAGGAAAAGTGAGGGAATCTAAAATAGGTGTGAAATGATTTCTGACATGTACTTCATTGGGTTGAGAACACGAGCAAGAAAATTATTAGCTTTTGATCAAATCTTCAATATAAAGATAATGGAAAAATTATTTTTGTGAAGTATACCAATTACACAGTCAAGCTAAGTCCATGTGGTATTTGGAAAAAAAATGGATGGACTAAATTGATCATTTGTTTACTTAGAGCCAAATCCGGTTCCCACTAATTAGTTGTTATACATATTTAGGTCTTTTTGGGGTCTAAAATTCTCTCACCATTGAATGTTTTCAAGTGAAGAGCATCCTTTATAATGTACTCTGCACATTGTACTATTGTATAGATACTTAGCTAAATCGAGACAGGAATGCTGAAGTATTCTGAGTATCCCTTTAAAAATCCTCTGCATACATTAATGAGGATATTTTATACATTGAACAATGAGTTGGTTGACATACAAGGGTGAAAGTCTCCACTGTGCAGAGATCCAGCACAAGCCCAGTCTTCCATTTAAGTCTTCTTTTGTTGACTTTAAGTGGGGCTTAATTGTGCCTAGACTTTGGACTGATCCCCTGTGAAGGGATATATTTCACCCCAAAAGATTAAGTAAATGCATTGTTATAAGTCTAGGTAAAACCATATGGGTCCAACACATGGCTATGAGATTATAGCTTGCAATTAGACTGGCAAAAATTCAAAGGAGAAGATACTATATAACTTTTAGTGCTCTCATAGGCTGCAGAGATCAGCAGAAATTTTTCTCATATGCATTTTTTTTCAAAAGGGCAGAATTGTTCTCTAAATAAGAGTGGTAATGTCAGTAGAACAGACTGTGGCTTGAAATGTGGTGTGGAATTTCTTAAGCTGCCCTGAATGTTATGTACTTGTATTCTTAACCACATGCCTCTCGTATTCTGTAGTAACCAAATTAAATTTGATCACCCCATTTTTAATCTGATAATTTTGATGATTGAAAAGCCAACATTTAATTAGGGAAGTTAACATGAAGGTACCATATATGAGAGTGTTCAACAATTCTGTCTGTGCAGTTTTGAAGAACAGTATCTCTTGCTTCTTTTGTAATTGACATCAGAAACACTTTTGCTAATTTCTTTGTAGTTGTAAAGCAGATCATGTGGCCCTGAACATTACTTTCAGAAAGAAATTAGTGGCCCTTATATTTGTAAACTGTAATTTTCCAGGTTATGCTGTGGTCTGAAAAGAGAATGAAAATTCACCAGTAACAAAAGCAGAAATTTTAAGAGGGCAGAAATTAAGAGTAAATGGAGGAATTAAAGAATAGTAATCAAAAAAGAAGAGAAGGATGGCAGGATGGAAAAATAAAGACTCATTTCAGTGGGGATTGAAATTTGTATTATACATAGAGAGGAAAAAGATGCAAGAGCAAAGTATTAAACAGTCAAAAGTATTATGCTAAGGGATATTTCATAGAAGTGTTTCCTCTACAGGGAATAAAATCAAGGCAGGCTTTCCATGTTAGTAGAAACAGTGTGAGCTAAAATATTCCTATAGTAGTGAGTTATCTCCGTACAGTAACTTCCTCATATCTAGGGGTTTGAGGTGTTTAGGAAGTTTCAACTTGCTTTGTTTCCTTTCAGTTTAAAAAAAAAAAAAGTCTTAGCTAATTATATGGAGATCACCAGAGGAGATCAAATTTGAGGTGGAAGGAAGAAGTAAAAGATGAATTTAATATCAGTTGTAGTACACAATTTATCTTCCCTCCCCTTCTTTTGGTGCATCAGTCCCATTGGTGCATGTTTTCTGTTAGTTTAATTTTCTGAATGCCTGCTATGCACATGCTAGAGATGGATTTAAAATAATAAATCAGATAACAGAATAAGCCATTTTATAGCCCACAGGTTGAACATGACACTCACCTCTATGTAAATGTCCCTATGTGTGTAAGATCTTTGTGATAGCATTGATTTTCTTCACTTTTCAGCAGACATCACAGATTGTCTTTATTTTTATAATAATTCAATAGAAAATCACCTTAACTAAAATAATTTTTCCTACCAGTCCTTATTTTATTTGTTTGTTTTAAATGTGGCATGTAATATTGTGAGGGTGACCATATTTCCTTATGGTGAATACAGGACACCTGGTAAAATTACTCATATTAAAGTCAGTTCAATGGCAATCAATCAAATGTATGCAGTACAGGTTGGACCTCTCTTGTCTGGCACACACAGAACCTGACCAGTCCCGGATAAGGGAATTTTCTGGACAATGGGAGTCCTCTGACACCAGCCCCTCAGCCTGCTGCCCCTCCCCGCTGCTGGCTCATTCAGCCTGGCTGGGCTGCCTGCTGGCCAGTCCCAGTATCGCTGTCTGATCTGTCTGTTGCTGCGCTGATTCTGCTGGGTTGCCATGGCCCCGGCCGACTTCCCCACCTGGGCTGCTTTGGCCGCAGCCTCGGCTCTGCTGCTGGGCGGGAGGCAGCCCCAATCATGCTGCTGCCACTGTCACCACCCAGGCTGAGGCGGCATGGCCAGGCTTCCTCTGTTGGGTTGCTATCGTCTTGGCCCCAGATTTCACACCAGAACATGGCCAGCAGCCGTCTTTCCGCACTGTGTAGAAGGGAAGGGACAGGAGCTGCTTCCAGCCATAGGGGATGGGAGCAGAAGTGGTAGAGATGACTTCTCCCATGTCTTTCAAGGGATCATCTCTTCCATCCTCCTTCTTTATACCTCTGTGGATAGAGGTAGCTTGTCCCTTCCTCTATCATAACCCAGCCACCCCATGTCCTCCGAACTACAGCACGGGTAGGAAGGGGTTAACCCCTAAGGATACCTTGTGCACCGGGGCCCAAGCTGCAGTGGCTTCAATGAGCCCAGCTAGAAAAGAGGCTCAGCAGGGGAGGGTGCCAAGAGGACAGGGCAGCCCTACACTGCCTGGAGGCAGGACCTAAGCAGGTGGCAGTATGTGCAGAGAATGCTACGTCTCTGCCTAGGGGGCTGCTATGGACCCTGCAGGGTTGGAGCACAAACAGATTGGAAACAGCTTCTTCCCTACCACTCCAGAGCTTAGCTGAAGGGCAGAGAAGCTAAGTTCTCATGCTGTGTGGGGCTTTGACACATGCAGGGCTTGGTGTCTCCTTGCCAGCATCCTGGGCCAGAGGGTCTTGAGCTTTTCCTGAGTGCCAGCCGAGCCAAAAGGGGGGGGGAGGGGAGAAGTCGGCTGTTGGTGAGCTGAGCTGAGCTCTATGAGCAGTGGCTGGTTCTCCACACAATGAGCAGGATGTACCCTTCTAGGGAGGATATGGAGAAACAGCAGGGGGAGGATAGTGAGGGAGAGAATAGAAAGGACTCATTGGTGGGCAGAAGAGGTAATATGTAACCAGCTACCACCTGCCAGCTCTCACCAACCACCAGAGCAAGTAGCCAGTGCTGGCTGCCAACAGGACAGGGAGACAAGGAGCTCTGCTGACCAAGAGGAGGTCCTGAACAGGGACTGCACTGATGGACCAGAATGGGGAGCAGCTGTCCCCACACATTGCAGCTTTGTCTGACCACCAACCTTACTTACATACCTACCTCATCATCAGACACTGGACCACCTCACTCACTGCTGGTGGATGGGCAACTGGCAAACAAGGGTTCAGCCAGCAGCAATACCCATTAGTAAGAAAAAGTAGGGACATCTGCAGGAAGACTTAGGTATGGGACTGTCCTTTTAAAAACAGGACAGCTGGTAAACCTAAATATTGTGAATGATTCTCAGATAATATTTCTAAAATAAACTACAATTCGGTCATATCCACACGAGTAGCACACCGTGGGCCTTTCTAGAGAAGAAAGTAGGATTTCAGGCTATGTCAACACTGTGCATGCAGGGCTTATACAGGGGAATGAATTGCAGTATTCACTATTTGGACACTGTTGGTGTGAACTGAAAGGTACCCAGCTCACATTAATGTAGTCCTGTCCATGTGAACTAGGCACTTTCTAGTTCTAACCAGCAGTGTCTACAAGAGGCAGTTACAGCATAGCCCTTTGGTGCACGCTGCAGTTCATGCCTCTGTAGGCAGAACTGCATGGCTATGTAGACAAGTTTCTCATCCATTTGGCACTTATTCCATCCAATGAAACATCCAGCAATGATGCTTCCCTTCTCAGTTAGTCAAACCCTTTCTAACTAAAGCCACCCCAACCAAACATATAATTATCGAACTTTTCAAGACATTTGCCATTATCCTGCTAGTCACTCTGCTTGTGTGTTCTACTCCACCCAATATCAGTATTGTTTACTGGACTGTAAGTTCTTTGGGGGCAGGAGCTGCCACCTATCCTGGATTTGTCTGATGCCTAGCACAATGAAATCTGTTCTTGGTTGCCCCGTAGGCACAGCCATAAAATCATGACTAATAATAGTGATGGTGGAGATGTTGTGTGGTGTGTTCAAGAAGCACTAAATTGGAACTACCAATTCATTTGATACAGTCATCAAATGGTAATTACTTTCAGGCATGACAGATCAGGGTTAGTTTGGAGACAGTCTTTGAAAGCTGAAATAGTCCATTACTATTCTTCTGAGTTATTTTCTTGTTGTCTATTTCTTGATGACAACATTGGCTACTGTCATTTAGAAAAGCTTTACCTAAATCTGTCATTTCCTTACTCCCTGCTCACAATAGTTGGCAAATAGACTGTTGCTTCTGCTATCAGTAAGGAATGAAACTGATGAACCTAGATCAAGAGGAGCAAGTTGGAGAAAGAAAAGTTTGTCATTTTTGCTCTGGATGCAAGACAAGATCTAAGGAAATAACATGAGCTGCATAGAGAAAAAAGTACAGAAAAAAAACAGCGATGGAGTAATCTCATTAGTCATACCCATTGGTTGAGGGATAATAGAAATTCTCAGGCCTTCTTCTGTTCTGTTGAACTATTGTGCAACTAAAGATTGAAAGGCTGTTCATTAAATAGCACTGTTTCATTATGGCCTTAGGATTGGTAGGTTGCAAGCTGCTGTATTTGTGAACTCTCCCATACGCTTTCACAGCAATTTTCCTGTGAAAGCTGAAAATAGTCTGTGAAAGGTTTTTTTTGCACTATTTCTGCATTTTTTGCTGACGTGACATATTGCGTTTGACGTCCATTGCTACATAAATAACATCATAATGTCATGGGCATAGACTTCACATTGCAGAAAAAATGTGGAAGTTTGCAATTGTTTACTTGCTGTTGGTGTTGGATGGAAAATCTCTGCTGGGATAATTCACTCCGTTAGCTGTGGCTCACATTTAATCTGAAATGCTTTATGCAGCTGTGCTGGCAGCACTTCAGCCAAGGGAGAGTCAGATTTCCCTAGTTTGAAATGAAATAATTAATTCATGAAAATATTATACGAAGAACCGAAGTAGCTTTCATTAACTGGGTTTTGGTATGCATTTTGGTTTTGGAGGGGGAATCCTCAAACAAATTGCAAAAGCCTCACGTTATAAAATCTGGGGAAGTATAGAAACAGATTGACAGAGCTGGAACAGTACCCACAAGTCACCTACTTCAAGACAGGCCCAACGAGGAAAATAACAGCCCCCAACTAATATTCTTCCAGTGCATCATTGACAATCTACAGCCTATCCTGGAAAATGATCTCTCACTCTCACAGGCCTTGGGTGGCAGGCCAGTCCTTGCCTGCAAAAGCCCCTCAAACCTGAAGCACCAGGAACCACACAGCACACCACAGAAACACTTACCCAGAAACGTATCCCTGAAACAAACCTGGTTGCCAACTCAGTCCACATAGATATACAAGTGACACCATCACAGAAGCTAACCACCATTAGGGGCTCATCCACCTGTACTTCCACTAATGTGAAATATGCCATCAAGTGCCAGCAATGCCCCTGTGCCATGTATATTGGCCAGACTGGGCTGACTCTGCACAAAGTATAAATGGACTCAGAACAGATACCAAGAAAGGTAACACACATAAACCTGTAGAGAAACACTTTAACCTCCTTGGTCATTCAGTAATATATTTAAAAGCAGCCATTCTTCTAAAAAAGAACTTCAAAATTAAATGACAAAGGGAAATAGTTGAATTACAATTCATCTGAAAATTCAATACAATCCAAATTAGCCCCGAATAAAGATTCCAATTGGTTAACACAATACAAAGGCATCTTTCCCTTTCTTGATATTCACATCGCATCAGTTGCAGTGAATGAGCCACATCCACTCTGAATTGATTAGCCTTATCAACACTTGATAAGTAACTTCTTTCTTTTGCTGTACTTTCATATAGATAACCCGTCACTATTTCTTCCACTCCAATTCATCGGATGAAGTGAGTTTTACCTGCAAAAGCTTATGCCCTAATAAATCTGTTAGGCTACGACTACACTGGCCACAATTTCCGGAAAAGCCATGCAAATCAGGTAAGTCAGGATAGGGAAATCCGCGGGGGATTTAAATATCCCCCGCGGATTTAAATAAACATGTCCGCTGCTTTTTTTCCGGCTTGGGGAAAAGCCGGAAAAAAAGCGTCTAGACTGGCGCGATCCTCCGGAATAAAGCCCTTTTCCGGAGGATCTCTTATTCCTACTTTGAAGTAGGGCAGTTACTTCGGGCTAGTCAATTTCTAAAATGGCGACCGTCCGGGAACATGCAAATCAACCATGGAATATTTAAATCCCGGGCTTGATTTGCAATTCCGGCACCTATGAAGAACAATTTCAGCACCTATGAACAGCATAGGAATCTTTCTGCCAGGCTGCCCTGTTCTAGTACAGTGCTGGCAAATGTGTTCTACATACGTCCATACTGTCCTTTATTTAGTGATTCTCCATCGAAAGGAAAATATGCAAGTCATAAGCCTTGAGAGAGAGAAAAAAATCATTATTTTAAGTAGAATTTGTTAATTATGTATCATTCAGATTTTTATACTGGCATTGGAGCAAAATAAGGATATAGTACAGTGAGATACTCCTTTCCTCAGTGAATCTCTCCCCTTGCCTATGAGCTAAATCCTCCTAAATATGTTTGCCATTTTAATTAATAAAACTAGTCACTGAATACTATTTAAAGATCTCCTATGTGTGCCCCTGGGCTTTCAGTTCCCTGTCATGGTGAATCAGCATGTGTAGAAACATTTCTGCCTCTGACAAGTACTGTCATTTGAGATAGTGCTGATTCAGCAGGATCCAAGGTAGGAAGCCTCACAGCCTCAGCACAGAATCATTCACATCCAAATCCAATATTTCCAGATGCATTGAGTTACTGTAATGACTTGGGCATTTGGCAAAATTGCTTCCCATCCAAAATGCGAAGGGTAAATCTGAATTCTGCACACCCATCCGTCTGAAACCAGACATTGACAGGACTTGAGGCATCCAAATGTGTGTGTGTGTCTCTATCCTCAACACGAAGCGCTGTGCTCTAAGTACTTTAAGAATCAATATGTTTTGTTAGTGTATTAGGGAGAGAAATGTGGCTGCTCTGAAAGAATCACAAGGGTGTTGCCTCTATTGACCAGGCTTTTATTAATGTAGAGATCAATTGGTATAAAAGAACAGATTAATAAAAACATGAAAAATGTATTGACATGTTGATAACAGTGATAATTAAGATTATCCATCAGCACTGAAAGGATACCTCAAATTTCTGTAGCTCAAGGGATACACTCTAGTCTTATGATGTACAAGTTCAAAAGAGTGCAAGCTGCTAAAAATAAGATGATGCCATTTCTTAGTATAAGAGAATCATAGAAAGCTAGGTCTGGAAGGAACTTCAAGAAGTCATCTAGTTCCATTCCCCTGTAATGCTCTAATTGATAACTCTGTTATATGGCATGTATATTACAGAAACTGGGCTTGAACATCTTGGTCTTATCAACTCTCCCACTGAATGGGCTAGTTACTGTACAGTTATATGTGTAATCAGTGGGAGTTGTGTTGAACTGGAAAAATTACCAGAGTAGGAAAACCATTTCACAAGCATTTCAGAGAACACTCCTCACCATTTGTGTTGCTTTTCAGAGACATTCATGAGAATGTAGTTGTTGTATAATTTTTCACCAAACATGAATTTTAGGCCCATGACCAAAATTAGTTTTGTGATGAAAGCTGAAGTAGCATGCTGGATATCTGTCATTTAATTTTTTGTCTTAGTTTAGAACTCTCTGAGAGCACCGGAAGAGGTAGCAACAGCTCACTGTTTCTTCCAGAGCTGTTCATCCTTAGCAGCGCTCACAGTATGACCTGGCTGTTAAGCAGATGTTCAAGGCAATAAACAATTATTTCCTGCTTTAGATCCTGTTTGCCAGCAAAAAATGTGTGTGGGTTTTTTTTTTAACGTAAGCTAAGGCTGATATATTTCTGCTCAGGAAGGTTTTGGGACCTCCCCATACCCTTGGTCTTAGATTTGCTCTTGCTGGATTGTTGTCCCCATCGGGAGGCTTTACAATGGTAGAATAATTTTTCACAAACCTGCTCTGTTAGTAGCTGCTAAATCCAAGACAGGTGATGAAAGTTCTCTGTGATTTCTTTGGTGCAGTCATATAGTGAGCATTTCTATTTTATCTGGATAAGTATTTACACCATCCTGGAATGATGAGTCTGGCCCACCAGCATTTGCAGACCTTGAAAAAAGACAGGTCTATAACACATCTTGGTTGTTGAAGAGATGGGACATACTTGGTTGTTGAAGAGAAGGTGTCCTGGTACCCTGAATCATTCCATACTACAACAGGAGATGCTGTAGCTGAAGGGAACTCTCATCATCTCTGGGTAAAGAAGTTCCTCCATCCCTTGCAATGACCACTGAATAGGCATGACATGGTTATAAGGCTAGTAGTTAGGTTAACTTATGATGCATGGGGGATGGTTAGTGAAAAAACAAAAACAAATACACTTAGCTCGCAGGCTTGAGGCAGCCATAATAGTTGTCCTTCGATCCTTTGGAGAGAACTAGTGGTTGTGAGAAAAATGTAAGCAGGGTCTGAATGAACTCCCCCTGACATCTAGTGAAGAACTGGTGGACAGACTTCAGACATGCCTATTTTACTAAAATATGCAGCAGAGGGAGCTGCTTTGCCAAAGTAATCAATTTTGCCTGCTTTGGGGTTACAAATCACTCCAGGATTTGAGTGCTGGAGTAACGGACTGTTGTTATCCTTGTTGTCTGAGTAAAGAGCAGCAGAACTGTGTTTAGCATGCTCTGATTGGGGGGTGGGTGCCACTCTAAACCAGCAGAGCTATGGCCGGGCTCACAACTGGGGCCAGACTAGAGCTCAGAGCAGAGTGGGGTTGGGTGATGCTCGTTCCCTGTCCTGGTGGGAGCTTACCCAGGCATGACAGGGCCTCCTTGAATGTTTCTCCATGTCCTTTTAGAAGGGCATGCTCCACAGTTTGGGGACCACTGCCTTAAATTGAACATCCTTTTCTAAGCAGCGTGTAGGAATGCCAAAGCCCAGTGAAGATGAAAGTGTGTAGGAACAGGTGTTCCTACTGGTTGGTATGGACTTTGCCTAAAGAATCCTAGATGTTATTTGACCTGCCTATCTCCGGTGTTTAATGACAAACACATAGTTAACTAGTGGAACACTTTGCCAGAGGATGTTGTGAAAAGCCAAAACTAAAACAGAGCTCAAAAAAGAACTAGCTACATTCATGGAGAATAGGCCCATCAGTGACCATTGGGGATGATGTCCCTAGTCTCTGTTTGCCAGAAGCTGGGAGAGGGTGACAGGGGATGGATCACTTGATAATTATCTGTTGGCATGGGCTTCTGTCAGAGGACAGTGTATTCTCAAACGTTTGTGTTGGTGACTCTTTTGACATAGCAGGCCTCTGAGTGTGACACATTTTTATATTTAACACTATTATAAATGCTGGGGGTGAAGTGGGGTGGAGGTGGAGGCTGAAAGTTCATGATTGTCTGCCTGATAACCTCATGATCCCCTCTTTGAAAACTCTTGAGCTAGATGGATGTTTGGTCTGATCCAATATGGTCATATTCATGTTTTTATATAGAGCTGATTAGACTCAATTGAGATTCCTTGTCTCTGGCTGGTGATTTCTGGTCCGGATATCACTGCTGAGCAGGTCTAAGAGCTAAGCATTTGAGCACATGGGGCACAGTGCAAGATGACAAAGAGACTACTATGGCTGGGAGATTCTTCCCTGCACACTAAAATCATAAAGAGCTGGGTTAAGTGGTTGCACCTCAGAACATGATATTTGAGGGGGAGGGCAGCAAATAGCTGTGGCCAGTGGTAGCAGCTAGCAGTGGCAGAGAGGCAGTGGCAGCTGTGAATCAGTTGCAGAGGCTTCCTGCCCCAAGAAGGGGGAGGTAAACTCTGCAAATTCACTGTTGAACTTCAGATCTTTGCTAACCAAGGACAGACAGCTGTGAGTGGTCTGCAGGGGAGGAAGAAGAAAGTGATTTGCTAAAGGAACATTTGTTCATCAGACTTTCCAATCACAAGGTGGGTCACTGAGGCAAAGCACACTGGCCAATGCACTGTGGGAATGGTTTCACTTACGATCACATGCTTTTCAATGTGTTTATGGTGTTTTCCCACGTTACTGCTTAGATCTCTCTCTCTCTCTCGTTAATTAAAATGGTTTTTTGTTATACACAGACCAGTGCTTGCTGGTGAGGAAATATTGCCTTTTATAGATGCCCAAAGGTGGTGCTAAATTTTCAGATATTACTGGGTGATAGCTCAAGTCAGTTCTGTTTTGTATTATTAAAAGGAGCGCCTAAATATTAAACCCGGCCCTTGTTGCTAGTGACTCCCTTGGCAGAAGGATTATAAAATATTTAAATGTGAAAGGAAATAATCACCAACACTTGCTGTTTCAGCAGAGAGATCGTGATTTACGTGGGAACTAGAGTGGCCTCAGGGGGTGCGAATCAGAAGAAACACACACGATTAGTTAAGCTACAACTGAACTTGTGAGTTTTCTGCTTTTGTCTGTGAGCAGAGTAATTGAGCAGAAAAAGACTTTTGTTTATATTCATGTGGGAGAGACAAGGTTGAAGAGAAACTGGAGAGACTAGGAAATTTATTAGAAAAAGATCTAAAAAGTGTATTTTCAACTGCAGGAGCTAAAATTAGTATAGACACATCCCCCATTTACATTGTTATCCTATCCATTTCCAGTAACTACAGATGCAAATGATCTGCCTGTGCAGCAGCTCAAAGACAGGATACAATAGGTGCCAACCTATTGACGGATGAAATTCCGCCAGTTCTGTCTTGAGTAATGCTGAACAACAGACCTGTACAGGCTATTAATGATCTTTTGCAATGATATAGAATAATGAAGAAGAGGAACTTTTTCCCTGACACCCACAGTAGGGGTTTTGCAGAAAACCTACATAGCGTCCTGACACTTAATGATGATGCTACAGAAAGCCCAAAATAACAATCCTGGTTTTATACAAAATTTATCTTATTTTGCTGAAAAGATGTAGCACCACTGTGCAACTTTACACTATATGCTGCATTTGCTTGACAGTGGGTTGATTCCGTGCTAATTTGATTTTTAGCATGTTAGTTTACAGACCTATTGGCATGTGCGTGGGTGAGAAAGATTTGGTGTCTTGTATTTCTGTATGATTTCTTATTTTATTATCTCCTTCCCATCTCAAAATATTGTAACTTTCTTTAAAAACAAAGCACCTTATTGTTGGGAGTGATTTTTCAGAGTCCTTGGGGTATGTGTACACTGTGTATCTAGTCTCACTTAGACTAGCTTCAGTAAGCTGATTGAAAATAGCAGTGTAGTCTCAGTGGCACCGGAGGTGGCATGGGATAGCCTCCTGGACACAATCCCATCAGGGTATGTATGTACTTGGATGACTAACTTATGCTGTTATGGCTAAACTGTGGCTATATTTAGTGAGTTGGTTTAATCAAAGCTAGCTTGGGTACACCTATCCATGCCACAGTCACACCTCCTCATTACAGTATAGACATATCTTCAGAGTTAGCCTAACTACTTCCAGTGAAGCCAATGGAAGTTTTACCTTTGACTCCAGTGGGAGCAGAATTTGACCAAGGCTGGGCACTTTTGAGAATCCCACCTTAGAGTTTTATTTGCTTTTCTTAAATTTTCCTCTATTGTTTTCCCCACTTTGTTTTATCTGCTGTGTTTCTACTGCATCCACCACTATGGTACCTGGTCACCAGAAAGAAATATTTCACTTGCATCTATATATTTGAGAGAGTTTTCCTGCCAGTCTGTCTGTTTCTTTATTTAAAAACTCTTCCTATAAACAGTAAGAGCTAGGACCACCAAATTTGGCATGCAGCTTCCTCTTATCATAGCTAAAAGCGAGGTTAGGGTTTGGTTGTGCCCTGAAAATGGATGTGCCTGAAATGGGATTGTTTCTCATAAAATGGAAGGGGAGGGCTCTGCTATACAATGACCTCATGAGGGTAGCAGGAGAAATGGGATGGAAAACTGGGTCAGTTAGCATCTACACAGCAACATTATTTTGCAATAACTGGTATTATTTTGAAATAACATAGTCTGCATCTACACGGCAGGAAGTTATTTCAAAATAATGTTAAAAAACTGTCAAGCTGGAGGACTTCTTACTCAGACTCCTGTAACCCTCAGGCTACGTCTACACTGAAAGATTTTTGGGGAAGAAATTTTTTGCGGAAGAGTTCTTGTGCAAAAATTTCTTGCGCAAAAGCGCGTCCACACACAATGATTTAAATCAGAGGTGGGCAATAATTTTTGCCCGGGGGCCGTTTAAAATTTTTTTGAAGTAGCCCCAGGCCACCCAGAAGGGGGGGGGGCTAAACAGGAAGGGGCCTAAACAGGAAGGGGTGGGGCCTAAATAGGAAGCGGTGGGGGAGCCCCTTTGCCCTCCTTCCCACTAGGCACCCATGCCCTGGAAGAGGCTTGGCTAGGAGGTTTACAGGATCTCTCGAAAAAGGCTTTCTTTCTCCACAGATCGTCCTGTAGACTGTTGCTTTTTACTGACAAAATGTTGAGATGGCAAAACGTAGTGGCCATTTTTATGCAAATTGTGCACGGGATATTTAAATCCCTGCCTCATCTGTAATGTCGACTTGCCTAATCTGCATCCCTCTGCCGACAGAGGGATGCAGTCTAGACATACCCTGGATGCTCCACCTAAATGGAATGTTGCGTATGAAGGTTCAAGTCCATGAGTCCCCACATGTATCTTCAGATCAGTCTCATTTTTTTCAGACTTTGTTGTGGCTTGTGAACACATTGATACAGACACTGACAGATCAGATGGTTTTGGATTTTGGACACTGGCACTCTGTGATTCTCCCTAGGAAAGAGACAGTGATGACTAAATGGTAGATGATGAGATTGTTGGCAACAGGTTTGCGTTTCAGGTGGACTATTGCATGTTTCAGAATACTATGTACATTCTCTACCGTGAAAGAGGGGCCAATGTTATTTGGGGGAGTACTAAGCCTGATTATTATTACCTGACTTTCACTAGCCAGAAGTGGCTGGGATCTTTCATATATTTTGGATCAGGCATCTCTCAAAGCTTCCACGGTCTCTCTTTTTTTAAACTGGACAACACAATATTATTTTTATTTGAAGACATATTTCATGTACATCTGGGCTAGACTGGCATGATTTTCTGCAAATGCTTTTAACGGAAAAGTTTTTCCGTTAAAAGCATTTGCGGAAAAGAGCATCTAGATTGGCACGAACGCTTTTGCTCAAAAGCACTTTTTGCGGAAAAGCGTCCGTGCCAATCTAGATGCGGTTTTGGACAAGAAAGCCCCGATCGCCATTTTTGCCATCGGGGCTTTTTTGTGCAAAACAGTCCTGAGCTACACTGGCCCTCTTGCAAATACATTTGCGCAAGAAGGCTTTTTCCCGAACGGGAGCATCATAGTATTTGCAGAAGAACACTGACAATCTTACATCAGATCGTCAGTGTTGTTGCACAAATTCAAGCGGCCAGTGTAGACAGCTGGCAAGTTTTTCTGCAAAAGCAAGCGCTTTTGCGGAAAAACTTGCCAGTCTAGACGCAGTCCTAGAGACTTATTTTTGAGGCTTGCTGAGCACCTATAAAATCCAGTGTAAGTCAGCAGAAGCTCTAAGTCAGTGATCTCCAACCTTTTTTAAACCACAGGATCACTTTTTCAATGTAAGTGCAATGTAAAATCTACTTCAAACTCAAATATTCTTGCCCCACTTCCTTCCTGCCTCTTCTTCGAGGCTCTGCTTTTACTCCACCCCTTCTCCGAGGCCTCAGCTTGCTTACTACATCCTGCTTCCTCCCCCATCCTCACTCACTTTCACTAGGCTGTGGTAGAGGTTGGGGTGCAGGCTCTGGTATTGAGCCAAAGAGTTCAGAGTGTGGGAGGGGCTCTGGGCTTAGCCCAGGTTTGGGGATTGGGGTGCAGGAGGAGTTTCAGGATGCAAGCTCTGGGAAGGAGTTTGGGTGAAGGGGGACTCACATCTGGGGCAAAAGGTTGGGTGCAGGAGGAGGTTCAAGGCAGGAACAGGGGTTCAGGGAGCAGGCTCTGGCTGTGCACCATTTAATTAAGATGTCTTTTGGGTGGTGAAGCAGTGGGGCTAAGGCAGGCTTACTCCTGCCCTGGTCCTGTACACCAATGGCTCTATGGCACCATGTGCTGCCCCTCATCTACAGGCCCTGAGCCCACAGCTTCTATTGGCGACAGTTCCCCATTACTGATCAATGGGGGCTGCAGGAGTGGTGTCTGCAGGTAAGGACAGCATGTGGAGAACCCCCTCTCTGTCTTTCTCAGGGGCTGCAGCCATGTCTGGGAGCAGCAATTACCACAATGATAATTACTTCAGCCATGCCAGGTTAGCAATTTAGAACTCACTACCCAAAGAATTAAATTTAAGCATAAGAGAGAAATGAAAATTATTAAATGCACAGACCAGTGAAAAACCAAAAATGCCACCCTTTGCATGCAATAACAACAACCCCTCACATACATGCTGGGTCATGAGATGAGTGAAGGATAGTGTGTGTTTGTGAGAGTAACAGAGATTTGCATTGCCAAGCTCCCTCCATCCCCTTCTCTCTGTGTGGAAACAGGGTACAGGAGTTGGGGGAGGAGGGACACCCTGACATCAGCATCTCCCTCACTTCTCCCTCCCACACCTTGCACAGCAAGTAGGAGGCTCCCAGGGGAGCAGCTCCAAGGCAGAGGGCAAGAGTCGCATGACAGTAGGTAGAGGGACAACTGAAGTGCCAGCACTTGATGGCTTCCTGGCCAAACCAGTCAGGATCACCTGTCAGAGGCTCCAAGGTCTACTGTTAGATCCCGGTGACCACTGCTCTAAGTGCTCAGTACCTCTGAAAAATCAGGCCAATCATGAGGAATTCCAATAGAATTCCAAATGGTCAGATGTATTGTAAGTGTGAGTAGTGCAGAGCTAATCCTGTGGATCAAAAAGCAAAACTGTAATATAGTGATAGATCATATATACCACACTAATACCAACCCTGGAACTTTCCCTTGCAACAAACCTCATTGCCAGCTTTGTCCACATATTCACTCTGCTGATACCATTATTGGACCTAACCAATTGAGTTATAAGATCAAGAACACATATTCCTGCTCATCCAGAAATATAATTTATGCTATCATGTGCCGAAAGTGTCCGTCTGCTATGTACATTGGACAAACATCTCAGACACTTCACCAAATAATCAATGCCCACAAAACAGATAATAGACTGGATCACAAAGAAAAAACAGTTTCTTGCCATTTCAACCAGAAAGGGCATTGTCTCAATGACTTGATTACCTGCATCCTGCTTCAAAGACCTTTTCACACCAGACTTGAAAGAGAATCCTCTGAACTGTCATTCATGCTTAAATTTGACACTTTACGCCTAGGTCTTAACAAAGACACTAATTCCTTACCCATTACAAAGATAGCTTCCCCATTTATCACCTCTAATATCATTAGCTCACAGACATTTACCTCCCTCCCTCATCCCCCTTCTGTTCTGAAATTTGAATTGTCCTTTTCATATGTGTTCATTTTTTGGATTGTATCCATTAGTATATATGGTCATGCCAATTTTCTTCCACTATTTGATCTGAGGAAGTGGGTCTGGCCCACGAAAGCTCATCACCTAATAAACCATCTTGTTAGTCTTTAAAGTGCTACATAGTCCTGTTTTTTGTTTCAAAACTGTAAAGTAATTGCACGATAGTTGCAGTATAGCTACACTGGAACTGAAATCACTATGTCAGAAAAGATTAACCCATTAATAAGTGTTATTAGGAACTTGTAGTCAAGCAGTTGTCTGGCTTTTGCTTGGCTTCTTTCAGTGTCCCATGGAAGAGAGACTGTAGGAGCTTTCTTTCAGGCTTCCAGTAGCATGAGTAAGGAAAGGCCAGTAATTTAGGTTTTTGTCCTTCAGTCACAGTTGCTCAGACAGATCTTTGGCAAAGGGGGTTTATGCAGGTGCAGGCAGGGCTGGATTAAGGGGGGTGCTAGCCGGACAGCTGCCCGGGACGCCAACCTATGGGGAGCGCCTGATGGCAGCTGTAAGGGGGGGCCACGCGCCCGGCTGCACAGCGCCCCTTAGAGCTGCCATCAGGCACCACACACCCGGGGCTGGGGACCGCGCAGTGCCCCTTAGAGCTGCAGTCATGCTCCATTCGCCTGGGGGCGGAGCCATGCATGCGTCATGTGCCCACTGCCCAGGGCACAGGAATGGCTCGAGCTGGCCCTGGGTGCAGGGATATGCCCATTTAGTTTTCACTGAACTGTTGAGGTCATAAGATGTAGTTAAGGTTTCAAATGACCTTGGTGTACAAAATAGGTGCTTTGAAATTGAGTTAAATGATGATGTAGATCCTACCAATTAGAAGATATAAACAAGAAACTTGCTGAGAGTTTTGGAAGGATGTTGCTGATACAGTAGGTCAGATCTTCTGGTCTAGTCTTCTTCTGTACTTAGAGCAGCTCAGGATAGGGCAAATGCAAAACCTTTGCTCTGCCTGATACTCAGGTCTCTAGACATTACTTCTCAAGCATAATTCAAAGCCTGAAAGGACTTTTTGGTCACCAGAGAGCACTAGTCACATTCTCTTTCCTCTAGCCATGCTTTGTCCAGCATTCTCACCAGCAGAATCATCAGAGACTTTGACTTAAGACTTCTTTTTATCAGTGGAGTCATGCAAAGCAACTTTAGCAGGACTGAGGATCTGGTTCTGAGAATTTGAGGTTGGATTGGAACTGTAGACATACATGCTCCTGAACTCAGAGAAAGTTCTTATGCAGACCTGGAACATCCCCATTGTCTCCTGTGTCTATAATAGACTGGACCAACATTCTGAACACCAATACTTATATTTTGGGGAAGATTGACTCTAAATCTGGGTGGCCTGATTCTCCAGTGCCTTGGCTCTTGAGCAGTTTTCCACATCTGTGCAAAGTCTAAATTGCAAAATGCTACCATTCTGATTTGCACTCATTTTGCACAGACATGACTATGCAATACATAAAACAGTAAAAACAGAGGCCACGGTGATGCTGCTCTGCAAAACCTCACATCTTCATAATTAGGACTCTATTATCAGAGCTCCAAGCATTAACTGACTGACTCACACATTACCTTCTACATATTATTGGCTGGCTCCCACAATAGCTTCCACGTCTTAATGACTTAAACCAACCAAACAATGGGTACTTAGAGGTGCAAATTGTTCTTTTCAGCCTCTTGTAACTTGAATGATCTAATCCATTATTTTTTTCTTTTTTTTTTTCTTTTTCCCTTCGTTCCTCTCCCTTTCCTTATTGATTCTTTGTTCTGGATTTTAATACTCTGGTCATCTGAAGAAGTCAGTGGGTTGTACCCAGGAAGGCTCATGGTACCATTTACATCTTTTATTAGTTTTTAAGGTGCTGCTAGACTAGTCATTGTTTTTAAGTGAATCAACAGGTTATAGATGAGTAAAGGCAATACCATTAACATTTCCTTTGAACTAAACAAACACATGTGAATTGACCTGATTACACTATAATACCTTTTGACTCAGCTTTGATTTCTATTAGCATACAAATGAATTAGTCTGAATGCACACTAATACATGTAACATTTTTTTTATATTCACATGCAAGTGAATTGTCCTATGTCTTTGGCTTGAGCTGGTCTGCCAATGTCTCACACACAACTTAATAAGCCCACTTTGAATATGCACTAAGGAAGTTCACCTCAGTCATATCGGCATCACTGTATCATAGGCCAATGCCCACAAGGCAAAATACATTCTCAGAATAATAAATATTACCTCTAAAATATGTATGTTGGCCTGGTTAAAGATAGTGGTGATATCAAGAGGTTTAGTGTTGGGCTCAGTTTAGGTAACCTCAGAAATAGTGGATGATCATCTAAGTTACTAACCTTTTAGAGATTCTATGATTGGGCTGAACATCCCACAAGGAGAGACTGTCTCATGAGACTTTCAGCATGCCTGCTCCAGTCATGGGCAGAATTACAATGGTAAAATCTTTCTTGTAGTATTTCATTTCTCTGGTTCTGACCTTGCCAGGGAATCAGAACTGGGAGGAAAAATAACACAAATGCTTAACTAAACATTTCAGAATCTTAATGTGGGTGGCTTTATTTTTTAAATGATTCTTTTACTTGTACTTAAATGCAGCTCAGTCATGCAGAGCTTGGTGGTTAAAAATGTATCAGAGAGAAGGGCAAAACTTCAATAGAGTAAGTAATTGTTTGTGCTCAATTTCTCCCCAACTTTGAGCTTGTTTGAGTGGTTTAAATTAAAAATAGAGTCTTTTACAAGGTTAAACACATTTTTCATCTTTCTTGCTTAGACTTTTGTATGCCATGGACTTCTGTTCTCATTTTCATTCGGTTTCAATAGAACAAAAGGAGATTCAAGTAAATGCTTATTTAGTCTGGTATGTGAAATTGGAGTAAGGTAAAAAAGATGTCAAAACAAAACTGTTGATACATATCTCTAAAGAATAAAGAAATTCAGAGAGTAAGAAGCTTCTGTGAAGCGTTATAATGAATATCTGATGTACTATGTGCTTATTCTGCTGCTTAAATAGGTTTTTTTAAACAATTGTCCATTAAAGTTACAAAAGAAGACTTTAGATATATAGATATAAAACACTTGCCTGAAATTTTATGCAAAATAATGGAGGCTATTTATCTGCATAATGAACTGAATTCTACACAATAGCTGTAAGTGCACTTAAAAATTAGATGCTCTTGACTACATTTTTACATTTCTTTCATCGATGCATGGAAGTGCTTTTGTAAGCCACCTGGGCATTATATATTAGCGATAGTTGCTATGCTGTATAAATATAGACCCTATGAAGGTTATCTGATTGCTGTCTCACGTGTTGGAATACTCAACTAATGCCATATTAGCTAGGTTGACTATACTTTTGGTTGCTTAATAATGACTAAAATTTCAGTTGTTCAAATATGTATTAATTATGGTTCCCAGTAGGCCAAACTTCAGTATCAAAATACAGCAGGCTTTCATGTTTTTTGTATAATGAGCAGAGGCAAAGTCTTTAGCACAAATGGATTACAATTCCCAGTACTGGATGAGAATGCTTTAGAACTGCAGTATGCTTTCTTTTGTTTGACAACCTCTTGACCTTAGTGTTTTTCTAATCCTATTAATTTCTTTCTTCAGAAGTACAGAATATAGTATCTGTATCCCTGAGAGGACAGGACAAACTGACAAGATCACTAGCTGCATTATGCTGTGTTGAGAGATCATTTAAATCCTACATTTTAATGCAGATGGCAATAAACAGCTTCTGAACAAAAGCTGATTAGTTAGTCAGAATTTTGTCGCACAAAGAAATTGCTTATTTAAGCCGAATTTAAAAAAGTCAATAGAGTTCAGGTGATTAAGGGGAAAAAAGGGACAAATTCTTCAAGATACTGGATACTTGGATTCCACTTGTTAGTGAGGAGGGTTTTGCATGTTCAGGACAAGCACCTCTGAGGACGCCAGCAGCACTTAACAGAACAGAGCCCAGGGTAAATGACTTTTGATTCCAATAAGGAAAACCATCCTGTTGTGAGAATTACTCTAGCAAAGTACAACAGGGGACATTTTTCCAAGATAACCATTTTGCAACTGATTGTTGAAAGGATTTGCTCCCTGCATTTACCACAATGCACACTTCTAAACTCTGATGTTAATTAGAGGTGAGCTTAAACCAAAACCACAAGATCCTTGAATTTTTTTGAAGAGGAGGGAACCTAGGAATTTGGATCTAAGAATTTTCAACTGACCTCAATTTCTTTGACCCAGGTACGGGTCTGGACTATTTCTAGTCTGAATAATTATCTGTTGTATATAGCACTATGTAAATGCACTGTTCCATTCTGTTCTGGAGACTATTGAATCCAGTATATTTTCTTGCATTTCCCAATGCCTTCCCTTGTTTGCCAGTCGCCACCCATGTATAAGCTTCCTTAAAAATAAGTTGTCCTTTAATATTGTACTAAAATTTAGAACTATCCTTTGAAATATCCCAGTGCTGCTTCTACAATAAGCCAGAACCTGAGCCTGCTGTTAAAAGAGGAAGTTACCATTGGAGCCATTCTATAAATGTTAAGCTAACAAGCTGTAGATACACTATTCTCAACGAAGTATAAAAAGAAAACTCAATGAATAAAATACAAGAAGACTTGCAGCCTAAAGGGGAAAAAAAGAGGGACAAGGACTACTAAATGTAGTAACAAGACTACTATTTAAACTTTACATGTTAGTCAATATTCATTTTCTACCCTAGAAGTAAAATAAAACCCACTGACAGTACTGAATATCGATTTTCTTCAATATGCTTTTTATTGATCACAATTTACATTTTATTATTGTTTTAGTTATGGTGCCTGACACGGGGCAGGCTCACTACTGTGGCACTTCCTACTGGTTGCTCCAGCAAATTAGTCCATCAACAAGGCAAATCCTGCATGCTGTTGTCTCAGTCATCTGTGCTCTACACTCTTGCTTCCAGATGGTCGCATCCTCTTCAGGACACTGCCCTTTGGCAGTGCCCACTCCAGTGGTCTTTTGTCCCCCTTCTGGGGTTTTTATTGGCAGTCCTTAGTCTCTACTGCCAGTGTGGCCAACTGTGGCCTCCAAGCCTAGCCCCTCTGTCCCGGGGGCACACCACAGTCAGTATGAAACACACCCTCCTCCCAGGAGGGTATCAGCAGTTCTCCAATTCACTAGCTATGGCCACACACTGATTGGCCCTATAAAAACTTCTCTCTGCACAGGCTCCCTCCTTGCTGCTTTAACCCCTTCAGGCCAGTGTGGGGCAGTCACCCCAACACAGTGCCATTCATCCCAAGCTACATACCACTAGGTAAAACACAGGTGGCATTTAACAATATACAGTAAAACTAGCTAATGTTTGGGAAACAAGTGAAGAAAAATACAGCAGTAAAGTTACAAGAGGCATTTACATGGGTAGAGTAATAACTATTAAAACAGGAATTTGGTCAGGACAGCTAGCAATTAGAAAAGTACCATAGGATCTTTAATGACTTCATATGGACAGGACTTTAGTTTTAAATCTACATTTCTGATGCAATATGGGACTTGTAGCTAAGGTTTTTATTTGGCCCTGTGACAGGGCGTTTGCCCTGCACTGGCCCTTTAAGGGCAAAAACCCCAGCCCTGAGTGAGGTCTGGGAGAAAAGCCCCAGCTGAGGCAGTTCTGGCTAATGAGGACCCAGCTGGGGGCTATATAAAGGATTCCTGGAGGGGGAGAGAGAACTGACTGCTGGTCTGGACAGAGAGCAGTAGGGACCTGATTGCCAGGGAAGTAGGAGGCTTCCTGTTGGTAGAGCAGTTCTGGGGAAAGAGGGCAGAGCTGGTGAAGCTCTGGCCAAGCATGCTCCCAGGCTGCAGTAGCCTGCTACTAGGGCTGTAAAGAGACCGCCATGGTCGGCAGGGACAGCAGGTCCACACCCCTTTGCCAGTAATGAGTGTCCATTACAGATTGCAGTTTGCCCCTGAGGCAGGGGCGAGGTGAAGACTGGCAGTGGGTCACTCAGGCAAGGTGGGTACAGGGGAACTGGGTGTTCCCTGAGAGGAGAACAGGGTGCCCTGGGGAAGGGAGGACCCTCTAGTGCAAGCAGGATAAACATCAACCCCTGGAAAGGGGGCTCAGACACTGGACTGGCCACTGCTGGAGGGCAGTGTCCTGAAGAGGGTGCCATGGCCAAAGAGAAACAAGGGGACATATCAGCTAGAGGGCACATCCAGCCAGCCAAACAAGCTAATTATCAGGACTGCTGTCTGGAGGCACTATGCTGGTGAGTCTGCCCCAGGACAGGCCTCTATTGCCACAATCTGAATACCTCACAATCTTCAATACATTTATTCTCACAACCTCCCACAAGAATCATGAGGTAGATCATGCAACTGACCCAAGTTTCTCAAGTCTCAAGCTAGCACCTTTTAAGCACTGGGCCAAGCATCCATTCCTACCTCCACTTGCAGCATCAAACAACCTCCTAGTCATGTTACTTATGGACAAATACTGGCACTCCAAGTAATTTTGGTGACCTAAATTGATTTAACTTAGTGAGAATTTGAGCCTGAGCATTTTTGGAGATATTTTCTCTTCAAAACACATTGCAAGCATTCATTAATCATCATGACATCCCTATGATACCTACTGCAGCACTTAGCTCTCCCCTCATCAGAGTCCAGAAGTTCAAGAAAGAGTCCCTTCAAATTTGACCCCTATGCATCCTGCCTATTTTTTTCAGGTGTAACAATCACACAGGCTAAGGAGGCTAAGATTGTAAGAAGTAACTGGTGATTTTTGGTGCCTCAGTTTTCAAATCCTTTGTTACTCCTAATCACTAGTTACTTCTGAAAGCCATGACTGATACAATCCATTCCATAGTTTAGGAGTGTCCAAACTTTTTTCAAAGAGGGCCAAATTTGATGAAGTGAACAAGCGTGAGGGCCGACCATTTTGCCTGACATTCTTTGAACCATTAAAATTAAATGCAAATTAACTATTTTATGCAAAGTTTATTGCAAGCGGCATACTTTTCATTTCGTCACATGGATGACAAATCTAAACAGGTGTTAAATCACTCTGCCTTTCATATCTGAAGACCAGATGAAAAAAAAAATCCAGGAAGCTGAAATATATGTCAGGAACATTGTAAAGTACATTACATATTATTGGTAATAAAGGTTGTCTGTCAACTTTTAAGTTCAAAAAATATGAACAGGAACATAACACCAAGTATACATGTTGTGTCAAATATATTTATAACTGATTTAGACCAACTGACATTAACTGAGATTTTACAATGTATTCATCTCAATACATATGGATTCGTTGGGGGCCATAAAAGATAGATATTGCCAAATTACCTGGGGGGGGCCGTATTAAACCGGAACACGGGCCGCAATTGGCCCGCGGGCCGGACTTTGGACATGCCTGCCATAGTTAAAAAAAAAAAAAATCTTCGGGCAGGTCTTCATCTAGTGTGAACTAATGTAGCTGTGTTAACTTATGCTGATTATTATGCTAATTTATATCAGCTGAGGTTCTGGCCTCCCAATTCCTAAAAAGTCTCATCAAGGGGCATTGGCTTGATGTTTAAATCCTTTTTTATGATTGGAGTGAGATAATTCCAACACAGGATGCTTTCTGTGCAGATGACCTGCAGAAAGCACTGGTATCAAAAGGTTAATAGGAGACACTGAATATTTTGCAGCCATCTTTTTTTTCGCTCTGATAGCAGTGTCAAAGCTTTTGGTCTCTTTTAGCCACCCATTAATAACTAAAATGTATTTATTCTACCCCTAAATGTTTGACTATCAAAAAGCAAATGAGGTAGGGAAAAGAGAGTACAACACACAGAACACATATATCTCTAATCTGCTTTTGGCAGTGAACATAAGAAATGGCACTGAGGTCTTATACCTTGCACTGCTTGCTGCTGACAGTGGTTATTTTACGTTTAATAAGTATTTCTGGAAAATAAAGATGATTCTTCATAGACACAGGTATATAGCTATACTGTAGAGAAAATTTATTGTAAATATGTGATACAAAACTGTAAAGCTGGAATAATTTACAAGGTATTTTCCTTGAGAACTATGTTTTCCTGATTATTATTTATTAGTTTAACTCTCTGGATGTTGGTATCAAGATATTTCTTTCAAAAGAGAGCAATATAATGTAAGCAGTACTGTTAAGTCTTGATTTGGATCCCACATATGCCTTGCGGTGCATAAGAAACCGAAGCAGTTGTTATGAAGAGGCAGTGTAATGACTGCCTATCTTAAATTATGCAGTGCTAGTATTCACTCTCCTAGGATTTTGTGTGCATTTCAAGTAACTTGCATACTGTGCAAAAGGAGAAGGGAATGATTGAGGCGGGGTAGGTGGGAATAAAATATAATCAAAAGGAGATGAAGAAAAGGCAATGGGGGGAGGTGGAGGGAGAGGAATCTGGGCCATAAAAATCTGATATGCTGAGAAAAATCTGATGTGAAAATTGTTTATTTTAGAGATTGTTTTCACAGGTGTATAACCACCACCAAGTGAGCTGGTGACCACAGTCCAAATCATGTCACAAAAGTGGGCATTTTTCCTGCATAGGGTGAGCAATAGTTAGCCCCCTAAACCATATCACTTTGATCCTCAAAGGCCATTTTATATTGCTTGACTGGTTCTGAATAAATCTCCAGTTAATCAGGAAGCCAATACTTCTATTTAACACTGATCAGACATGTCTTTCCCACCTCTTTTTAACACAGTTATTAATGATAATGTAAGCAAAACACTATTGCCCTGGTGGATGTTTTGAGAGGGAAGGAAATCAAAGAGGTGTAATAACGGAGAACAGAATCTAACATAATTTCTGTCTTTTTTGGAGGATTATCTCTCTTTAATACTCTAGTGATTGTTGGTGTTGTCAAGGAAGAATGTTCTACCATTAGTGGAAAAAAGGTAGATTATCTTTATGGTGGGAAGATCCTATTTCCCAAGAGTTTTGACAGCACAGCATTTAATGCAACTGTTAGTCGGAATTAGAAATGGTTGCATCGGGAGCATTAGAATCTGCAGACTACGCTAAGACACATTTCCTGTGAAACCCACAGGTTTGTGAATGCTTTTTACATGTGTCATGGATCCTACCGAATGTCCTTTCCTAGACCCACTAGAACTGCTCTGAGGGGAGCCTTTGTACTGGGATCACTGGAGTTTCAAGCTTCTGAAATCCAAATGAAGTCTAGACATTGCCCAGTTTCACGACCTTAGTCAGACTCCCAGGAGACATCTACAATGCATGGAAGATTGATGCTGCTGCCAGCGATCTTCTAGGGTTTGATTTAGCACAGTGGTGTTTAAACTTTTTAACCACAAGATCACTTTTTTTAGTAAGTGCAATATAAGATCTACCTCAAACCCAAATACCCTTGCCCCACCCCTTCTTTAAGGTCCCACCCCTGCTCTACCCCTTCTCTGAGGCCTCACCCTGCTCACTCCATCCCTCTTCCTCCCCCATCCTCACTCACTTGCACCAGGCTGGAGTAAGGGGTTGAGATGCAGGCTCTGGTCTTGGGCTAAGGGGTTCAGTGTGTTGGAGGGGCTCCAGGCTTAGCCTAGGATATGGCTTGGGGTCTCAGAGGCGTTTCAAGGTGCAAATTCTGGAAAAGAGCTTGGGTGCAGGGAGATTCACTTCTGGGGCAGGAGGTTGACTACAGGAGAAGGTTCAAGGCTGGGACAAGAGTTCAGAGTGTACAATCTCTCTGGGCACTATTTCACTGAGACAGTTTCTGGGTGGTGGAGCAATGGGGTTAAGGCAGGCTTACTCCTGCTCTGGCTCTGCACCACTCCTGAAAGCAGCGTCCTCCCCGCTCTTCTCCCTTCTCCTGGGAGCCTCCTGCAGGGTGTGGGGCAACTCCAAGGCAGAGAGCAGGAGAGCATGACAGTGGTTGGAGAGACTGTTACCAGATTTGCCCAATACTCTGGGGTATGCTCATTTATCAGGGTTTCCCTTATGGGACTGGGGGAAGGTTAACAATTCTATCAGTGTGCTGTTGGTGCTTACTTGTGCTCTCATATGGAGCTGAATTCTCCCTGCTGCCAATTCCCCCTCCCACTGGAGCTCTCCTGCAGGAACTAGGTTCTTCCCACCTTAGCAACACACATAGACACTCACACCCACTAACAGAGCACGTCTGAGAGGACTGGGTACTCAGCACTCACAAGCTGACCCCCTCATATGTCCCTGGACTCAGCTGGCTGGGTTTCACAGCAATGCCACATTGCACCCTCATGTGCCTTTGGACTCCGTGGACTGGATTAAACAGCACTTTAAGCTGCCATCCTCATAAGCCCCCAGGTTCAGCACCCCCTATCCCCACTTTCACACCACAGTCATTCACTGGTAAACCACACGATGAGCAAACCCCACAGGATTTTGGGCACTACAAGGATCTTTTGCTTGGGTACAAGAAGCGTTGTTGCAGAGCGAATGGGGAAGCCAAAACAACACCCCTTAAGGAAGAGTGAGCAAAAGAGAAAGAAAGAGAGAGAAGCAACCAGCTTAACAATGAAAGTGATTTATTTCTGAGTAGTGAATAGATATCAAAGTTACAATATTAAATCTAACAATTACAATATTAAATCTAAATTGAAACTGATTAAAAATGTTAGGTAACCATATAACAATTTACACAGGGCAGGGTCAGGAGGCTATGCTTAGAGAGATAGTTGATGAGAGAGAGAAAGAGAGAGAGACCTCACCACTCCACGGAGCTTGCACTGATCGGGGTTCCCAGATGATGATGGTAGCCGGGGGTCCAGAGGGCAGAAGAAAAGCAGGACAGAGCCCCCAGCACGATCAGACAGGAGATGAAGTCTCAATGGAACTGATGCAGTTTAAGTCCAGGTATCAGAACAGTTTTCTTGGGGCAAGGATAGGAGTTTTTATAGGGATAGTTCAAAGAGAAAGAGGAGAGAGAATAGAGACTGATCACACCTGGTTATGGGTGATGTTCCTTGAACGAGCTCACAATGCAACTAGGCAGTTTCAGTATTTTAGATGTCAATAGGATCGTTACTAGAATTGGTCTGATAATGACTAATTTGGGTGTGAGCAGGCCTAGGTTCATTAGCATCTGGAGCAGGGATTTCCCATCAGGCAGTGCTTCTCTGCTTTCGGTGTCCCATAGTTCACTGTGGTTCTGCCTTGGAAGAGCTGCTCTCCATTCTGTATGCTAATGAGATGTCCCTCTGTTCCATCTTTAATGCAAATGAGGCTGGGGTGTTTCCTTAATTATATCACCCTTGTCTGAAGCAGTTTAGGTGTGTCTTCCCCGGCCTTTTCTTTGCTTTGTCTTTGATTCTAGCAGAGGCCTGAGGGAGGGGAATGGTTTTCCATGAATGTCACTCCCTGGCTCCCCAAGAGCACAAGGCTGACAGGTGACCATGTTCTGGTTTCCCCAGAATCACAGAGCTGGTGGGTAACAAGACAACTGAAGTGTCAGCACTTGATAGCTTCCCAGCCACACTAGTCAGGATCACCTGTGAGAGGCACCAAGATTTATTGATAGATCTACTGGTTGGTGACTACTGATTTAGCAGGTGTAGTATAGACCTGCTAGATCAAACTCAAAGGCCACCCCCGTTGGTGCAGGTACTCCTGCTCCTCATGAGTAGTAAGGGAAGCTGATGGGAGCATTTACTCCCATCAGCCTCCTGCTGTGTGGATGGCTCGGAAATGCGATATGAGATATGGAGACTCCAGCTACATAACTGTCATAGCTTGAGTTTTGTATCTTACTTTGATCTTCCCATGTAGTGTACACCAGGCCCCAGAGTGCAGGCCATTCATCTGACCCACCACTGAGTGCGTTAGAACTGGTGGTTCAGCTGTCTAGCTTGTCTGGTCAAAGCACTGAGCTTTTGGATTCACCATTCTGGAATTCTACCCAAAAGGGTGAAGCATCTGGTGTACAGCTTTCTCTATCATGGATACAGAGCAGTTGTGAAGCTAGTCAGACTCTCTCTCTCTCTCAAAAATCTAACCACTTTTATGATTTTTAACAGATTAAGCACAGCAGAGTACAGGTCATATATAACAGTAAAGTAGTGGTGGGCTACATGTGGCCCATTAAGGTTCAGTGTGTGTCCCACAAAACATTTTGTTTACTGTTGCCCATGTGCAGGGTTGCCAGATTCCACTGGTTTCTGGCTGTGTAGGTTTTTTCCCTACTCGTTTTAACATGCACATAAAAGAAGGGCATGTGAAGTGTGCGCTGATTGCACACAACATTAACTATGTGAGCCGTGTGCTCCCTCTGCATCCAATCATTGCTACAGTACAGTCGACACATTCTAGGTATGAAAGCACAGTTAGCAAAACTACCCTATCCTGGGAGAACATCTTGGTTTTGACAATCTTATGGCTCACCCTAGGAGGGTCACTAATGAAGCCCAGTTACTAACCTAGGCTGCCCATCACTTCAGTAAACTGTCTTCAAAGAAACATCCCCCCCACTAGCTCATTCTTCTCTTGGGAGTCTTTAGCACACCATCTGGATCTAGAAAATCGGGCAGACAAGGTATCCCACTTTTCATGCAGGCTGTTGCATGATAGTTGGCCTCTTTCCCTCATGGACTCCCTCACCTAGCTTTATGATCTTGATGTATCCTGCCTCACATGTCCTGTCTCTGTTCCTATGTGTTTCTTTATTTTAAGTTCCTCCTAATCACCATGTCTCTCTTGTTCTTGGCTTGGGAGCTTTCCATTATTCCTCAAATTCCTCCCCCCCCCCCCTCCTTCAGGCAAGAGAAGGGAATGTCTTCTAGCTAAAGCAAACCTATAATCCCAGGGATAGACAATCACTGAGCTCTGATCACTCACTGTTGTTTCTGACCTGGAAGAGACATGGCACAACCATGTGAAGTGACAGTCATATAGACTTTCCACAATACAGTAATTTCATGATATAGATCAATTAAATTATCCACTATTCAGAAGTGGTGCAGACAGAATTCTCAGTTCATCACAAGATCATAAAGCTGGGTAAGGGAGTCATGTCCATTCCTTTAAAAAAGGGGCCATCTATATTCCTATAATAAATGCTAATGTGAACATTAAGAGAAGATCCTGCTCACTTTGAAATCATTGTTAAAGCTTGTACATGTTGACCCTCCCTGTTCCAGTGCCCTCAGGACCTGTTCAGTCCCAAACCAGGGAAATTGCCAGACCAGCATGATCAATGCTGGCCCTTCTGCTGCTGCCAGCTGTGGCTCTGCAGCCACCCTGATTTTTCCCCTGAGCACTCCCTCTGTTCCCGTTCCCACTCCCTCTCCTGTCTTGTGCTTGAACACTGCATATGAGTAATTTGTGGTGCTTCAGATACAATGGGAGGGTGAGGGAGGCATTGCTGATTGCTGGGCCTCTGACTTTTTCCCAGGAGTGCTTCAGTCCCAAACCATGGATGTTGCCAGACAAGGGAAGTATGGATTATAGAGGTCCATCGGTATTGATTTGGCACATCGGGGCTGTGTATTGTATAGCATCTTTACAGTGCATTTTGCAATGCAGTTTATACGAGCACTATGTGCTACAGCTAAAAAATTTAAAGAAATAAAGTGCATGCACGAGGGAGTGAGTCATGGAGAATTGAAATTTGAGAAGAAATTAGGTTATGGGCTAAGATATCTTTTAAACATGGCAGAAATATGAGAGAGCACTTATTCCTCAAAGTGCTAAGTCTGTGTGAAGGGGCAGAGAGAACGCCTGTGCTAGATGGGCAATGGAGTTGTCAAGGAATAATGAATACTTTATCCAAATTTCCTCTTGGTATATGCAGGCAGAAACCAAGGGACCAGATTCACTGCTATGCTTTGCGTTGTTCAGGTGATGAAAACAGCCATCAATCTGGATCATCTAATCAATTTATCTCGTGACTTAAAGCAGCTGGAGCATAGCAGTGGGTCTGGGCAAAAATCTGCAGAACAGACTGGAGAAAACGTGTGAAGGGTTTTAAAACACAGTAGCCAGTTTTTGAACTGAATTTTTATATTCATTATTCTCTGGCAAATCTTCATAGCTATAGCATCAGAAATTGTTACAAACTTTAAGGTATTACTTTCTAATACCTCTGTGAAGTCATAAATACATATTACAACCTTTTTACAGAAGCAAACACTAAAGTTATTGTGATTGTCCAGTATCACTTGGGACATGTATGGCAGGAGTAAAAATATAACCCAAATCACCTAACTGCCAAGCCTGATAGAACACAAAACGTCCATCCTCCCTCAAATGGATCCAATGTCCCGGCCTGTCAAATGAATGAAGAACTAGAAATGTTGCTAGAAGACAGATTTTGCTTGTGGTTGCTCTTCCTTTTCATAAGGAAGAGAAGGTAGGAAACAGCACTTTGTATATGTTGGAGTTTGTAAAGCTGGGACTTGCTGAAGCCGTTGCAAAAGGAGTTGCAGTAATGATGATCAGAGGAGATGAAGGCATAGAACAGGCTTTCAACACAAATCAGATTGAGGCACTGTCATTCAATCACAGATAGGTTGCAGATTTAGGCATATTCAGCAAGAAACTTGAGTATGTAGATAACCTTAAGCACACCAGTGGTCCCAATGAAGCTAATGGGACTATTCACATGATTAAAGTTACATTCCATATTAATAGATAGGGAGAGTTGGGAAGAGGAGATTAATTCAGAATCTAGGATAACGCCAACATATTATGGACAGTAGAGGTAAATGGGAATCTGAGCAGCTAATGGCAAAGAAGTCAGCTGAAAATGTTGTGAATGCCTGTATTGTGTGTTTTGGACAGTCTTCATGTAAATTAGTTTAAAATCTACGATGCCTTTCCTTGCCTGCCAAATCCATGAAGGGACAGAGATGATACATGTGGTTCAAATGAGGACATTTACTGTAGGGCTGAGCACAGTGGGTTACTGTAGATGGCATGATTTTTTCTAATGATAGCTATTAAAAAATATAAGTGTTCTGAGCAAGCACTTACTAAAGAAGACTTCAGTGCACTAGGAATTTGAGTTATTAAACACCGTTTGTATAAATCAAATATTCTAAAATATGACTTTACCAACGGCCTTTTAGAAGCAGAGCTACTGTATTGGATTTCCTTCATGTATTATGACAATGTAAAACTTAACAATTTAAAACTGGGTTATACTGGGTAGTGCCATGTGCTCACACCTGCAGGCCCTGGTGCAGAGTGTGCTGCCCCATGCTGCCCCAGTGCCTGCTGCCCCCCCAGCTACTGTTCCTCCTCCCACTCCTGCCCTCCCCTCCCACCTCTCTCTCCTCACCCTCCTCATCCTTCTCCTCAATCTCCACATTCCCCACCCTTCTCCCCATCCCTCCAGTGATGCTGAGGCCCCCTCCCCCACAGTGCTGAGAGGCAGTTGGCCTGGCAAGACCCTCACCCCTGAGCAATGAGCTTCCCCTCCCCTCTCCTGCCACCCTTCCCCGGTCTCCCCAGAGGTTCATCCCCCCCCCCCCAGTTTTGTACAATAAACCCAGTTCATATTATTGAACATATGTGTCTTTTATTTGACATCAGGAAGGGGGGGCTAGGGAGGGGTCAGTGGGAGGACGAGAGGGAGGAATGGGGCACGAGCCCCTGGTGGGGAGGACCGGGGAGGCTCTTAGTGCTTCTCGGGGTAGACACTCTCCCGCAGGGCCTCCTGGATCCTGAAAGCTCCCACTGGACCCCCTGGATGGCAGCCTGCAGCGAGTGCAGTCAGGCTAATGGCAATGACCCCATGGGATGCACCGGCGTGCCTAGGGGCAGCTCTGGCTCCATGTGGTCGAGTGCTTTGCTATTCCTCACCAAGGTAGACAAGGTAGCAGGGAACCCTGAGAACTGTCTGTCTGGGGTTGGGGTAGGGTCCCTTTAAGCAGCGAGCTCAGTTAGCCTCAGGCAGCAACACGACACACTAAGTCCTAACCTGATGCCCCGCCGGCACTGGTTCCGGCCAGCCTTAACTTCGGTTCAGGGTCCACTCAGTGTGGATGCACTATTTCGAAATAGCAAAATGCTATTTTGAAATAGTTTTTGTGTATAGATGCGTTATTTTGAATTAGCTTATTTCAAATTAACTATTTTGAAATAAGATAATTCGAAATAGCGCTGTAGTGTAGATATACCCTTGGTCTCTAAGCTGCCACAGGTACTCCCAGGTCTAGTATAAAGCCTGTTGGCTATAAGGATCCTCCAAAGTACCTGCGACCCTGAGTCATTACGGAGATCTTGAATTCATCCTAGGAAGATGTTGGGAACACTGATACTTCATAGAGAATTCCATAAGGCAGCTCTTTCAACAGACTCAAAGGCTACCTGGAAATCTACTTATGTTGCTATCAAAGGCTGGTTAAATTCACAATGGATCTCACATAAAAGGCAGAGATAGCAAGTAGGTTGTGACTGAAGACTTTTCCGGCAACAGAAAGCAGTATTATTGGCCTATAGCCACCGCACACAGTGAACGATTCTTTCCTTCCAGTCCATTGGCACCTTCCCAGTAATCTAAGCCTACAGAAAAAGGTATGGGCAATGCTACACTTATGGAGTCTGTGGTGGAACAGTTAAGAAATTTGGATTTTATGCTGTTGGACATGGCTGTACCTCACTTCACATTTCTATATGGTATAGTGAAAGTCTTCCATTATTAGTGCATATATACACATTTTGGTTCCTCTACTTCTAAAGCATCCAGATCTGGACATGGAGTCATTTCAAGTTGGCTAAAGGTGGACTCATAGTATTCTTTTCATCTTTGCCAGAATTCTTGGTCAAACATGTTTTACCATCAGCCTTGATCATTGACACAGACACTGTGCAAAGTCCAGTTTTGGATCAAAGTGATTGAGTAGCCTTAAATCCAAAAAGTAATTTATTAGATCTTTTCCATCATCTGTCACTCATCTGATGGTCTCAGAAAGGGGTGCAGAAAATTATGCTCCTGTTTTTAGACCTACTCAGATATTTTGATGAGGCAATCCACAGAAATGCTTCAAAATATGTACACTTTGCATATGTGTTCTCTAAAGGAAATGTATGTAATACATACGTACAGGATGCATGGGATACCACCTTTTTTAAAGAGAGAGCTGAAAACTATCTGCCAAAACTGACAGATCTGATCACTGACTGATCAGGGTTAAATAGTGACTGGCAGCTGTGGAGCAGAAAATTATAATAAGCCAGTAGAAAATATATCCTTAAAGCCTTGCCTGATTCAGAATTTTTGTGATGTGGAATGAAAACTGGAGTGTTTTGAAACATTCAAGTCTGGAGCATCCCTGTCAGAATGGAGTGGGGTTTTGTCAGGAAGATTGAACCAAACTGACATCAGTCATGGAACTGTTGGACTCAAATGTGTTACAACAACCAATCTGAGTGGAAACATGTTGCCAAATCCCTATGATGAGACTCAAAAAGGAAACAAACAAGGATTACACAGAAAAGCTGTCAGCTCTTGAAAACTGCCTTGTGTGAAGAGAATCACTAGTGAGGGAACAAATCTTCTGTCCTCTGTGGTCTTAGTCATGCACCTTAAACTGAAGGGACATTTTTTTAATATTCAGGCTTTTATTAAAAATGTTTTGGAAGCTGTGGTTCTGTACTAGAGGAGGGCAATTTACCACAAACAATTTATTTAGTGAATTTATCCTTATTTCTGTGTGCAGGTTTTTATGTTTATACATTTGTTTGGTATTCATAACTGGTCAATCAATCTTTGGTAAAAATAACTTCCAGCCTGGGTGTTTCTCAAAAACTGTCTCTCAGCTAATGTTATTGGATATCCATCAGATTTTACATATGATCCTGATTTCAACTACTAGATCCTTCTCTTTTTCGTTTAATAACTTCTGGTCTAGGGCAATGTGCATTCTCCCTTATATACAGCAAACAATTCGGCTGTGTCTACACTGGGCCACTTATTATGGAAAAGCAGCCGCTTTTCCGGAATAAGCTGCGAGCTGTCTACACTGGCCGCTTGCTTTTCCAGAAAAGCAATGATGATCTAATGTAAAATTGTCATTGTTTTTCCGGGAAAAACTATGCTGCTCCCATTCGGGCAAAAGTCCTTTTCCAGAAAAACTGTTCTGGAAAAGGGCCAGTGTAGACAGCTCAGTAGTCTTTTCCACAAAAAAGCCCAGATCGTGAAAATGATGATTGGGGCTTTTTTGCGGAAAAGCGCGTCTACATTGGCACGGACACTTTTCCGGAAAAAGTGCTTTTCCGGAAAAAATGCTTTTCCGGAAAAGCATCCTGCCAATGTAGACGCGCTTTTCCAGAAATACTTATAACGGAAAAACTGTTCCGTTTTAAGCATTTCCGGAAAAGGGTGCCAGTGTAGACGTAGCCTTCATGTATTTCAGATATGGATTAAATCCATTGATTTAGATTTAAATCATGCTATTACTGCCCATTTGCCAGAACCCACCTCCCAATTCCAAGAAAAGACATGCAACTCAGCATCACAGGGGTTGAGTGGGGAAGGCCCTGGGAAAAGTCTCTAGTGCTTTGCCTTGATAGTGCTGCCTTCCATCTCCTAGAGGACCGAGCTGAAGCTAGGAGCTGTCCAGCTAGCGGATGGTTATCTGGATACTACTGTTTTATTTTTGTATACAAATCCTTTGCTGTACTAGCATCTCAAAAAATATCAGTAACTGGTTCTATTCCACATTGCTTTGTACTCACAGTGGTTCAGAAATCAAACTAGCAATCAGCATTACCCAAAAGAGTCATCATTTCATTTACTATACTATTGTATATTATTGGGGAAATACTTTGCTTTATACTCACTCACTCACTCTAGGGGACTATGCCTCCCTGCTCCCTATGCTTGCCCTCCCCGCTGGTGGCTTTCATGGCCAGATAGTATGAGAGCTACACTCACCAAACCCCCTCTCTTTAGGGGTAGGTGTCTGCCCCAAAGGGAAGAGGGTTCAGGAGCAGTCTGGGGATAGAGTGTCTGGCCAGGGAGAGGGTGCGGGAGCAGGCTGGGAGAAGGTGTATAGCAGGGGAGAGTGGGCAGGAGCAGGATGGGGGTAGGTGTCTGGCCAGGGGGGAGGTGTAGGACTGGTCTGCGGGCACAGGGTCTTGGTGGAATAGGTGTGTGAGGGGGCTGATGGTGCAGGGTCTCAGTGGAGGAGGAATGTGAGGGGGCTGGTGGTGCAGGGTTTTGGCAGGGTGGTGAGTGAGGGGGCTGAATATGTGGGGTCTTGGCAAGGGGGGTGTGAGGTGGCTAAGGATGTGGGGTTAGCAGGGCAGTGAATGATGGAGCTAGGGGTGCAGGGTCTCGGTGGAGGAGATGTGTGACGGGGCTGGTGTAGCAGGGTCTTGGCAGGGTGATGAGTGAGGGGGCTGGGGTGCAGGGTCTGGGTGGAGGAGGTGTGTAAGGGGGCTGGGGGTGTGGGATATTGGCAGGGAGGTGAGTGAGGGGGCTGGGGTTGTGGGATATTGGCAGGGTGGTGAGTGAGGGGGCTGGGGTTGTGGGATATTGGCAGGGTGGTGACTTAGGAGGTGAGGGGTGTGGGGTCTTGGCGAGGCACTGAGTGAGTGGTCTGGGGCCACGCTGGTGCTGCAGCCTCCCCCACAAGCCAAAACTCTGCACCTCCATACCCCACACTCAGAGCCCTGCCAAGCAGTGGGAAAAGCCTCCTTGGAGTGCATCTCTTCATGCCGTTCCCTCAGCTGAGGGAGGGGGAAGGGAAGTGGCAGCACACGGGGGGGCCTCGGGCTTTCTCCCTTCCCCCTGCAGGAAGCTGCCACTGGGGCCTGCCATTTGGGTTCTGTCCTGCCTCTTCAGCCTCCCAGCTGCCCCTTGCTCCCTGTCCCCATACCTCAGGCCTGTCTACACAGACTCATGAGGTGGTCGCACAAGCAAGGGAGAGTGGCAGGACTGCAGGCAGGGAGTGTTCTGAGGGGAAATGCACAGTCCTGCTACCCCAACTTTGGCAGCAGGAGGCAGCAGGCAGCATTGACAAGAGCCTGCCCCTCCTCTTTCTCCCTGGGTCAGGCTTCATTCCAGGCTTTTGTTGTTGTTGTTTTGCTTTTACTTTGCACATGTCAAGTCCCCAATGTCTCCAGGCCCTTCAGGAGCAGAGACTGTTCTGCATTCGTGGCATTCCAGGGCAGTGTCTCTGCGCTCCCTGGTCTTTCCAGCCTCATGCTGCACGCAGGGACTCCCTCCACGGCCACTACCTCTCTCGGGAAAACAATCCCCTCCCCCACTCCCACGGGCTGCAGAGGCAGCCCACGGCTCCCCTCCCTGTTTGTGGGCTTCCCTCCCTGCTGAAGCTTCCTGTCTCTACTTCCCCAAACTCCTTCAAACTTTCCCCGCCACATCAGGGACAAGATTAGTTGGTGGGGGGAGTGCCTGTGGACTCAGAGTGACGTGATGACATCACTCTGTCATATTTCTCACAGCAAAATAACTGACTTAGTTTTATTATTTTATTAACTACAATTGGTTTATAATATAGGAAAAGCATCCTGATTGGTTAATAACTTTGGTTAATAATTATATCACGGAGTGCTTGAATATCATGTGCTGCAAAGAGCCACAGGAGACGCATTAAAGGGCCATTCAGAAGCCTCAGTCTCAGATATTATTGTTTCAACAAGTATAATGTGGAGTGGTTGGGCTTCATTAGAATGAATGAACATCTGACTCCATGTAGTAACTGAATGCCAAATCATATGATTAGCAGTGACAGAGAAGACCATAATAATGCAGAAGAGGGGAGGAAGTGAACATAGTTGGACTGATAACTTCGTAAACCAAAATTTGCTTGTTTTGAAAACCTGCCAGTGATTGTTTTATTAACATTGGGTTACATTACCCCTCTACTGAGAGCCCTCACAAGGCTGTGATTTGTTTATGCATTCAGAAAGAGGAATCACGTGGGACTAATGTAGTGTGTCAGCCTGATGTTGGTTCTCTGCACAGAGGTGAAATCACCCAAAGACAACCTAGGTTGACTTTCTCCTAGAAACCATATCTTTGTGTTTGATTGCACAGTATTTAGATCCGTCTGCATGTATGATCTTAAAAGAAAAAGATGGGTGAGAATAATCTGCTCTCCTCTCTGCTTTTGTTCATCAAATGCTGTCTCCTAGTCCTCTGACAGCCTCATTCCTCTCTTGCCCTTCCATCTTCTAACCCACAAGCTCTCAAAATAGTGACGACGAGCACTTCAGAAGAAAATATTCTAGAATATTATTTCACAGGAGCATTTGTAAATGTTTCACTATTGATGAGTGCCCTTGCATGTTGATCTGATTTGAAAAATGGATGGATTTTTAGGTAAAATTTTCTATATTCTGAACATTTGCGCTGACTCAACCTGAGAACAAAACAAACAATCAAAAAAGCCGCAAATGTCAACAAAGCGATGAGTCAAATTTTAGCTGCCAGTGTACTGGTGAATACACTTTGGCAGTGCTCATTTTTCTGTATTTTGTATTGAACAAATTTGTTGCCATTATGGTATGGAACTACTGGAATAAGCAAAGGGATAAAGTTATGTAGAATTTTTTCAAGAACAAGGTGACTCAGTCCAATTAATATTTTTCCACTTCAAAATCTGACAGTGATTAAGGTTAATGCATTACAAACAAATGCATAATCTTTCAAATGGTGATATTTTAGTTTGGAATGCTAAGCATTTGGTGAAGACTTTATTTTAGGATCAGTGCTTTATTTGTACATTATTCAGAACATTGAAAGTTCTGGTTGTTTTTATTTCTTTTGTTATCCTCATTTTTCATATCCACCGCCTAACTTCATCTCATAAGGTTGGATAGACTTTTATTACTGTTTGCAACATACAACTTCTTTCTTATGAGTCCATCGCTCTAGTCATATTTCTTTATACATGGCAAATTGAAGTATTTGATTTTTTTCTTCCATTACCTCTATGCCAAGGTTGAATGGATAATACCTTTGTAGAATTAATAATGCTGTAAACATGTACATATCTTTAGGGGTGTTGGAATTATTTGGATAGTGGGGGTGCTGAGAGCTACCGAGCCAAACTGTAAACCCGGAAGATCAGGGGTTCCCAACCTGGGGTATGCGTACTCCCGGGGGGGTACAAGAAGCTTGTCAAGGAGGTACGGGGAATATTTGGTAAATAACTAGATTATCTTAATTGAAATATTCCATATGTAGTAGTGAAAAAAGTTGTGGATTCTAGAGTCTAGAATTTATTTCCTTTCATATTGAATAGGGGGTACGGGAAAGTTTACTAAAAGCCAAGAGGGTACGGGGACTGAAAAAGGATGGGAACCCCTGCAATAGATGGTAGAAATTATTTGAAGCCAGGAGATGTAGCAGCACTTCAAGCACCCATAGTTCCAGCACTTATGCATGGAAAAAAAATGCAGTTCCGCATTTTTTTGCCTTGAAAAAATGGATGGGGTTTTAAACAGGATGTGAGTGCTCCATGTATACAATATGCCTCTGTGTGGTATACTTTTTGATAGATTTTTCTTTTAAAATAAGATTGCTTGGCAAGTGTTATGTATAATAGAAAAGAAGAAATGTCAAATTATTGTACATAGCTGAGTAGCCTGGCAACGTGGATGGAGAATTGTCTATCCATCTGATTATGAGTATAAAAAAGGTGAGTGGTTGGTAAAAAGATCAACTGGGAGATTAGGGTCACAGGAAAATAGGCTTTTATTTCAGCCTGAATTACAAGAAAAATTGTGTTCACTAATTCACAGTGTTTTCATTCTATTCTGAAAGTAATTGTATAGCTAGTGATTGCAGGCTTCTCAGGTCCTTAGTTCTTCTCTGAGTTCCTTGTCCACAGAGTATTATGGCTCCGGTTAGCAGTTTAATAAATGCAGCAGAGCTACAGGAATCTTTGACCAATCACTGGTCACACCAGGATTCTTTGCTGTTATATCCCTGCTGCTTCTCTAGCCTGTAGCCTACCACAGCATAGCTACACAAACTGTGGTCTTGCTCTCTTCCGACTGAGAGATGTGCTTTCTAGTAGGACCACCGTTATCATGGAGAAAGCAGGGCACCTGCCACTCTCCTGCCTGTCTCTGTAAGTCTAACACATTAAAATGCAAAAATAGAGGGGGGAGCGGCAGTTTCAGAATTACACCTCTACTGTTTTAGCCAATTGTTCTTGTGCATTTAAAAGACTTACCTGTAGTATTTTCACAATAAAAGTACAGGTTGGACCTCCCTGGTTATGGCGCCCTTGGGACCTGACTGGTCCCAAATGAGAGAATTTGCCACACATGGGGAGGTCCCTTGCCACTGGCCCCCAAGCCTACTGTCTGATCAGTGCAGCTGGCTTGTTACTGCCTGTGACGTAGTGGGGGTACTTGCTGGGCTGTGGTGACCCCTGCTGTCTGGAGCAAGACCCAGCAGGGAAAACCTCACTATGCAAAGGTAATGCCAAACTTGTTGAACCAGTGGCCAGACACCCCCCATGGAGAGGAACAAAGGAAGGTGGAATGCTGCCCTGACTGGGGGGCAGGGTTGGAAGGGAATTTAGTTAGTTACTGTCTGGGAGATGGAGGAGAGCCTAGGGAAAGAGGCTGGAGTTTAGGGGCCCAGTCTCCCCCATCTCAAGGGGGCCTGAGGCATCCTAGCCCAGCTCTGTGACCAGACTACATCTGTGCTGTGCTGTATCCTGGAGAGGCAATAAACTTCCTCTAGCCCACCGGCTGGTGCAGTCTGTTTGTGCCATTTCGGGGTGCAGGAGACGGGGGACCCCAACGCGGCGTCACACTGGTGTCAGAAGTGGGATGCACTGCACCCCGTGGATGGAGCTTCCAGCGGCGAGCGACAAGGCACAGTAGAAGCAAGAGCCCTGGAGCCAGGCGTGCTGGAGACAGAGCGAAGCGGTTCCTGGGAATCGGGGGGCGCTGCAGCACTAGACTGGTGAGTCTGCACCGAGAGGCCCAGCGGGCAGATGGCCTACGCCCGACTCTTGAAGGCAGAGCTGGTGGGGCTGTGCAGAGAGAGGGGCTTCCCTGTGCAGAAAGCAACCAAGGCCCAGCTGATTGCCCAGCTAGAAGAGAACGACCAGCCACAGGGCCAGGATCTTGTCCCCAGGGGAAGCAGCCAGACCCCCCCTGAGAGTGTGTCAGGCTCAGAGAGGGGGAGGAGTGCTGGAACGCACCGGAGAGATGAGACAGCTTCCCCCAGGAGGCCTGCAAGCTGCGGCCCATCTAGGGCAGAGGCCAGCCTAGCAGAGCTGCGGCGGCTGGAGATCCAGCTGCGGATCAAGGAATTGGAAGTAGAGGACCGAGAGAGGGACCGCCAGGACCGAGAAAGGGATCGCCAAGATCGAGAGAGGCAGCGGCAGCATGAGCTGGCCATGGCAGAGCGGAGAACCGGCGGGGCACCGGCTGTGCCAAGAGTGGATGGGCCACAGGGTCCCAGGACTGCCAGATGCTTGGAGAGGCTCGTGGTGGCCCAATTGAAGGACATGGGCGACATAGACGGGTTCCTCAGCTCCTTTGAGAGGGCCTGTGGACTGCAACGGGTTCCCCCAGCTGACTGGCTGCAGGAGCTCATCCCCGCACTGAACCAGGAGGCGGCCGGAGTGCTCAGTCAGCTGGAGGACCTACAGCCAGGGGATTACAACCGAGTCAAGGAGGCCCTGCTGCACAAGTTCGGGCTGACCCCCGAGATGTACAGGAAGAAGTTCCGGGGGGTACAGAAAGGGCCACGGGAGACCTATGTGGACCTGGCCTCCCGCCTGGCGCAATACGGCCGCAAGTGGGTGTCTGGAGTCGGAGCCCAGACCGCAGAGGAGCTGCTCAAGCTGGTCATGATGGAGCAGTTCTATGAAGTGTGCCCACCCAAACTGAGGCTGTGGCTCAAGGACCGGAGACCAGAGAACCCCCAAGAGGCCGGGAGACTGGCGGATGAGTTCACGGAGAGCCGGTCCGGGTGTGAACGGGAGTCCCGGAGAGAAAGGGAACCGCGCAGAGACCGGATCTCGGCTGAGCGACGGAGGGAGTCAACTACAGGGCGAGACCAAGGAACAGGTCGTCTGCGCCCCAGAGAACCAGCCAGGGCCTGGACAGAGACAGCCCAAAGCCTAACTTGCCAGCGCTGTGGGCAAAAAGGCCACAAGAGGGCTCAGTGCACCAGGTCCCAGGACCGGGGACTTTCCAGGGTTAACTGGCTGGGGCGGGAGGAAGGGCAGGCTGCCCCAGAGGCAGGGGCTGGCAGGCAAACCTCAGCTCAGAGAGAGGGGAAGGATGCTCAGTGCACCCCCCCTGGGAGGTCTGATTCTCAGGAGGCGGATTTCTCCGTGTACCGGGTGGGGGCAGGACGGCCCCTGCGGAGCGAGTGCCTCATACCCCTGGAGGTGGATGGTAGGAAGGTGACGGGCTTCTGGGACACGGGGGCAGAGGTGACGCTGGCCCGATCCGATATAGTGGCCCCAGAGCGGATACTACCCCACACGCAGCTGACCCTGAAGGGCATAGATGGGTCCCCGTTTAAGGTGCCTGTAGCCAGGGTGCATCTGAAATGGGGGGCGAAGGAAGGCCTCAAGGAAGTGGGGGTGCACCCGCACTTGCCCACCGAGGTGCTGATGGGGAATGACCTAGAGGAGTGGCCCCATGAATCCCAGCGGGCTCTAGTCACTACCCGGAGCCAGAGCCAGCGGGGGGCTGACAACCTGGGTCCAGGGAAGGACTCCGGGCAGCGTCCTCAGGGTCCCATCCCAGTGGACACGGGGTCCAGCCAGGCTGGGACTCCGGACCTAGGCAAAGGTGGGGAACAGGTCCCGATCCCTGCCTCAGCAGCTGAATTCCAGGCTGAGGTGCAGGCAGACCCCTCCTTGCAGAGGCTGAGGGACCAGGCTGGCCTCCGTGCAGCTCGGCCCCGGGGGAGAGGTGGCCAGGAGAGATTCCTGCGGGGGCGTGGACTCCTGTTCCGTGAATGGCTTCCCCCCAGGAAGGCGAGGGCATGGGGGGTCCAGCAGCAGCTGGTTGTCCCCCGAAAGTATCGCCTCAAGCTGCTGTATTTGGCCCACGATGTCCCCGTTGGGGGCCACCGGGGGATCCGGAGCACCCGGCTGAAGCTGCTCCAGCACTTCTATTGGCCGGGAATCTTTACAGCCGTGCAGCGGTACTGCCGGTCCTGTGACTCCTGCCAGAGGGGCGGGAAGGCCCAAGACAGGAGGAAAGCGGCTTGGGGGTCTCTACCCCAGATAGACCCTCTGGGCTTGCTGAGAGAGTTATGGGAGGGGAAGACCTCCCTGGATGGAGCTTCGGGGGTGGAAGCCGCCCTGGCTGTCCAGAGCAGGCTCACTGGGCTCATGGCCCCGGCCCGAGAGACCCTGGCCAGAGATCAAGGCCAGCGGAAGGGTGGGTGTGACCCCCGAGGACAGGCCTGCGCCAGTCGCCCTGGAGCGGGGCGGCGAGTGGACAGAGGGAAGCCAGCTCATGTGGGGCCTCGCCACGGCCGGCCTGAGTCAAGGGGAGCACCCATGTCCCCGGGGCGGGTTCCCACGCAGAGGACCCGAACTTCCCTAGGTCACGAGCGGAGTGACCCTGCTCAGTTCGCTCTCGGAGGGGGGAGAACTGTGACGTAGTGGGGGTACTTGCTGGGCTGTGGTGACCCCTGCTGTCTGGAGCAAGACCCAGCAGGGAAAACCTCACTATGCAAAGGTAATGCCAAACTTGTTGAACCAGTGGCCAGACACCCCCCATGGAGAGGAACAAAGGAAGGTGGAATGTTGCCCTGACTGGGGGGCAGGGCTGGAAGGGAATTTAGTTAGTTACTGTCTGGGAGATGGAGGAGAGCCTAGGGAAAGAGGCTGGAGTTTAGGGGCCCAGTCTCCCCCATCTCAAGGGGGCCTGAGGCATCCTAGCCCAGCTCTGTGACCAGACTACATCTGTGCTGTGCTGTATCCTGGAGAGGCAATAAACTTCCTCTAGCCCACCGGCTGGTGCAGTCTGTTTGTGCCATTTCGGGGTGCAGGAGACGGGGGACCCCAACGCGCCGTCACACTGCCCTAGCCAGCATCCTGCCTCTGGCACCCCTATCTCTAGTCCAGCTGGACTGCTTGCCTAGACTGCTGCTGGCTCCTTAATCTGGCCAGGCTGCTGCAGACTCCAGCTCCAGCCCCGAACTGATACAGGCTGTTGCTGTGGGCCTCCAACCCTGGACTTGTGCTGCTGGGGTCTGCTGCTGCAGGTCTCTGCCCTTACTCTGCCCGAGGCTCTGGCTCCAGTCCTGGGCCCATTGCTGTGGGCTTCCAGGGGCTCTGGCTCTGGCTCTGGCCCCAACCCCAGCCCCAACCCCAGATGCTGGGGGCTGCTGCAAGGCTCTGGCCACTGCCCCTGTGTTGCCACAGGCTGCTAGGGACTGCCATGAGCTTCCAGCCTTGGGCTCCAGCCCCAGCTGGGCTGCCGGTCCTGCTGCCCCTGGCCCCAGCCAGCTCTCCTGCCAAGAGCATCCATTGCCTCACCAGAGAGTGCTGGTTTTCAGAGGTGCAACCTGTAATATTACTTAGTCAAATCCTGCATTCAGTTGTTCACCTTCACTTGAGGTCATTGAAAGGGTTTGGCAGGATTCCCTTGAGGCCAGGGCATTCCTGCTAAATCAACCACTGTCAGTATAGTTTCATGAACAGCAGTTTGGCCAGCTGGATAGAAACTCTTCTTTCCTCCTTCCCTCTCACTGTCTTTCTCTGCCATCCCTTTCTACCTTTACTATCTTCTTAGGAAGGCAGGCTGAGTCCACTCCTGTAATCTTGTGGGGCTAAGTTGTCACCTCCTAAATGTATTTTGCTTGGAGTTACTCTAGACTTACACTGCTCCATGTAGGAGTATCATAGAATACTAGGACTGGAAGGGACCTCGAGAGGTCATCGAGTCCAGTCCCCTGCCCTCATGGTAGGACCCAGTACTGTCTAGACCATCCCTGATAGACATTTAGCTAACTTATATCTCCAGAGATGGAGATTTCACAACCCCCCCAAGGCAATTTATTCCAGTGTTTGACCACCCTGACAGTTAGGAACTTTTTCCTAATGTCAAACCTAAACCTCCCTTGCTGCAGTTTAAGCCCATTACTTCTTATTCTATCCTCAGAGGCCAGGAAGAACAATTTTTCTCCCTCCTCCTTGTGACACCCTTTTAGATACCTGAAAACTGCTATCATGTCCCCCTCAATCTTCTCTTTTCCAAACTAAACAAACTGTTTACTTATCTGAATAAACAGTTCTATATTTGCCCCATTCTCACTCCTGCAGTTTGGCCCAGATTCACAAAAGTGTCTATGCTACTAACTTCCATTGATTTATGGTCTGGGTCTTAGTGCTTTTCATCTAGGGATAAGGATGATTAAAAACACTTCACCAGATCTAAACCCTTGTTTCTCTAAAATGTCACTTTACAGCTTACAGCACACTACCACATGTTCTAGCCTACAAGCTCTCTTAAAGAGACCTTGCTCAGAGTTCCTGAAACGTCTATGCTAATGCATTTGCCTCTAAATCACAATAGTCTTGCAAAACACATTCCCACATTCAACTAGTGCCTTCAAACCTCAGGGCTTTATTAATTAAGCTAATCATTCAACCGAACAAGACATAATGAAGTCTCATTAGTGGATCTACTCGCTTCTAAACCTCTTTTCCAGAGATATTTCACTACCTCCTATTAAATACTCAGAGCTTGTCTACTCTCCCCTGCAATTCGGACTATGAGGTTTGAATAGCAGTGCCTAACAGTGTCTTCACTGTAGCTTCCCTGAGGGAATCAAATCAAAAGGTTCCAAGTTCATGTTAAGGTACTACTCTTCAAACAGGATTATATTAGTGCAAAGTAGGAACTTTTAACAGGTAGAACCTTCCTGGTCTGGCACCACTGGGATCGGTCCTGAAACAGGCAGTTTGCTGGGCCAGGGGAGGCTCCTCTGCTGCTGGCCTCCAGCCCCCACTCCCAAGTTCCCTTTCTGGCCGCTAGCCCTGCTGCTACCAGCCCAGCTGAGCTCTCAGCCCCAGCAGGGCTCCCATCTGCAGGCTTCCCACTGCTGCCACTAGCATGGCAGGGCTCCCAGGCTCTTGCCCTCCTTCTCCCAGACTCCTAATCAGACCAGAGAATCCCAGTTTAACGCGGTTTCAGTCTGTAGTTTGTGCCTGCAGTTTCCAGAGAGGAGAGTTAAAGTGCTGCACCTGGTGTGCACTGCTATTCACATCCCCATAATCTGAATGGCAAGGCAGTGTAAATATAGCTTTATCAAAACCAAAACCTGCTTATAAACTTTACTCTCTGAACCAAAACTCATAACAAAGCCGTGCAGGCTTCTCTTAAAACTGCAGTGATGATGATGATGCCTGCTCCAATTTGGTTATGTGTTTAGAAAATATGTTAGGCTTCAATAGAATTATGTAGGTGAAAGGATTCTGAATGCCTCCTTTACCCAGTCAGTAATTCATTCCTCTCTTTCCTTGTTGTGTTATGGAAGAAGTATTGCTGTTTCTTAATATTATTACATTCTCAGATGGTGCCTAGAAATATGAAGGAATGAAACAATATACAAGATTTAGTTTTATTCTGTTCATATGTTATAACTGACAATGGGAAAAGGGGGGAGATGAAAATACATTGACCCATTTAGATTCAAGGGGTTATTCTTACCCAAATTTTCAGCTCCCAAAGTATTATAAACTGAAGTAAAGTATAGTCTGGTGCTCAAACTTCAAAAAATTGGAAAGAATTTATAAAAAAACTTAAAAATGATTTGAAGACTGGAAAGTCTGATTTACAGTGAGCATCTAAAGAAACTTAATCTATTGAGTCTGTCCAGGAAAAAGTAAAGAAATGATTTGGTTATAGTATACAAGTAACTATCTGGGGACAGATTTCTGAGAATAGATTGCTCTTTAATCTAGCAAAGAAAGAAATAATGAGATCCAGTGGTTGGAATCTGAAGATGGAAAAAATCAGATTGGAAATAAAGGACAATTTTTCAGAAGTAAGGGTTGTTAACCATTGTAACATTTATGTAGTAATGTGGTGGACTTTTTGTCCCTTGAAGTTTTTATTACAACTAGGTATCTTTCTAAAATATATGATTATAGATCAAAGAAAAGTTATGGGTTTGACAGAGAAATTACTGTATGCCATTTTTTTGCTCTGTACTGTTTTAAAAGGCTGGTTCCATTATACAGAACATTCAGAACTTATAGAAAATAGTTGTTCCAAATCAAAATAAAAAGCTGACATTTTATATTTTTCTGTAAAATGTAAATGCCTGCAAATTTCATCAAATTTCATCATGAGACATTAGAACTATTTTGTTTATATGATGTCAAATAATTTCATTTTGGTAATGTGAAAATAAGAACATAAGAACAGCCATACTGGGTCAGAACAAACGTCCGTCTAGCCCAGTATCCTGTCTTCTGACAGTAGCCAGTGCTGGGTGCCCAAGAAGGAATGAATAGAACAGGTAATCATAAAGAGATCCGTTTCCTCTTGCTCATTCCCAGCTTCTGACGAGAAGAGGCTAGGGCTGCCAGGGCATAATACGCCCACAGGCCGGATCCATCCCACCAAACTACCGGATCTGGCCTGTGGACACAGTGGGGAGCTGAAGGCAGACTCCTTGATTGCCTCGCCTCATCTACACGCCACTTAGAAATGCAGTTGCAGGGTGGTTTTACTTTTAAAACTGAGCCCAGAGGAGAGTGGGGAAAGCTTTAGGAGCCCCCACCACTAACCTATTGGCCAATGGGAACAGGGCCGGCTCGAGTCCTTTTGGCGCCCTGGGCTTGGGCATGCGGCGCATGTGTGGGCCCGTCCATGGAGCGTGGGCCCACTCGCCCAGGGAGCGTGGGCCCACCCCCCAGGGCGCACGGCGCATGCGCTGCCCAGCTTGGCCCAGCCAACGTTGCTGGCGCACGTGCCGGGCCGTGCAGGGCCCCGCAGCCATGGGGGGAAGGACGCTGCTAGCCGGCACCACAGGGATGTGGGCGGGTCGGCACTGCGGGAGCCAGGTGCGCAGCTCCTGATAGCAGCTGTAAGGGACGCTGCTCCCCCCCTTACAGTTGCCATCAGGCGCCCCTCATCAGTTGGCGTCCTGGGCAGCTGCCCGGCTCACCCATTCCTCTGTCCGGCCCTGAATGGGAGCTGCCTGTTTCAATAACAGGCAGCCAGGAAACACAAGGGGCTTGTAGTTATTCACAGAACACATGGCTGCAGCCTGAACGGGGGCAGGGCAGGCAGGGAGGCTGATTCAGGAACTGCTGCTGGCTGGTAAGTCTCCTGGCCAGAGGCAGCCTCTGGCACCCCAGCGCCTTCCTTCCCCAACCTTCTGCTCCCTACTCCTGCCCCTCTATTCACATACCAAATCCTCTGCCCCCTATACCCTCTCCCAGATCCGGTACCCCAATCCCTTGCTCCAGACCACAATCCCCTCCTGCCCTAGCTCACAACCCAAATCCCTGCACCCTCTCCTGTATTCCAGTTCTCTGCCTAAGTCACAATCCAACCTCCAGCACCCCAGGCCAGTGCCCCAGGTCACAACTGCCTCCTTCACCCAAACTCCCTCCCTTACTCCAAGCTCCCTTCTGCACCCAACCTCCATCCCAAATCCCTCAGCTCCACCATTAATATGATGGAAGAGTGCAGCCCTCAACTACTTTCCAAATTCTTGGAGTGGCTCCACATAAAAAATTATTGCCCATCCTTGGGTTAGGGACACCATCCTGGTTAACAGCCATTGATGGACCTATCTTCCATTAATGTATCTAGTTGTTTTTTGAAGCCTGTTATAGTCTTGGAGTTCACAACATTCTCTGGCAAAAAGTTCCACAGGCTGACTGAGCATTTTGTGAAGAAAGACCTCTTTTTGTTTAAAACCTGCTGTCTATTAATGTTATCTTATTTTCACTAAAGACCAACCCAGGGTTACACATATATTGCTTCTATTGAATGCTGCTCTTGAATGAAATGGAAAAGGGATTGAACCTGATCACAAACATACAGCCATACACTCATATATAAACAAACAAACAAACAAACCAACCCAACCCCATCTTGCTTTTACTTAAAGTTACCAGTCTGGAGCTCACATTAACTCACTGGTCAGGTGAGTTAAATGCGAGGAGGTGGAGGGGGGGCTTCTCTCAGTTTGGACCAACTCTCCATTCTGGACAAGACGGTACCCGGAGATTCATGCATGATGCCCTATCTTTTATAAGACTTTTCTCCCATTCAAGTCTATACATTTAGCTGTGTCAGTTCTTAATCAATCACCATTTTAACATCTGTTTGTCTGCAAGTCATTCTTCTTTACTGACTGACTTCTGTATGTTTGTGCCTCCTTCCCAGTGTTATTTCAAGGTGGTCTTGTTTGTAAAAGGGTGCTTGATTTTAGCACTACAAGGCTGTCCATAATATTCTGCATCAATGTGCTTTGTTTTGGACCTCAGTTTATGGTACCCCTTTATGCCTCTTCTCCAAAAACATTCCAAACTCATTCACTCCCCCTCCCCAGGAACCACATAATCATTTTACACATGGAAAAAGGGTTATAGTTATCCATACAAAAAGTACCAATCTATTTCAATACAAGAATCATTCATCATATTTTCTTTATAACACAATCTATATTCTAATTATTTCTAAGAGCAAGAGTGAGATCATGCTGAATCACAAGAATCCTTCTGATCTCTCTCACATAATGGAATATTACAGAGCTCAAAAGTTTACAAAACTTACATTCACATTATACTGCGAATTGCATTTACATTTTACTACATTGGGGAGGCTTTACACAACAAATTTTATTTGGTGCCCCCTACTTCTTGTGTTATGAGAAGAAATAAATAGCACCTTTTTATCCGTTTCCTTTCTCATTTTCTTATATTCACTTAATCATTCTTTATCCAAACTGAAATGTCCCAATCTTATTAACTTGTCCTCCTACGAAAGCCGTTCCATACCCCTAAACATTTTTGTTGCCCTTTTCTGAACCCTTTTAAATTCCAATGTCTTTCATTTTAAACAGGGCAAACTGCATGCAGTATTCAAGAAGTGTGCATAACATGGATTTGTAGGAAGGCAATATGAAATGTTTAGGTTTGATAATTTTGAAATATAATACATTTTGAAAAAGACAAGAAACTCAAAATGATATTTTTGCTATTTTCTGTTGCATTTTTTTAAAAAAAAAATCAAAACGGTTTCATGAAACATTTCAATATCAATGAAACTGCATTTATCAGGAAACATTTCTGTCAAAAATTCTTCAGCCAGCTCTAGTTATGTAGGAGGTCAAGTTGTATTATCACAATACTCCTGTCTGGTCTTAAAATATGTGATTTTTTTATTCCAATAAGTGTACAGAGAAGTACAGTTATGGCTTAAATGTCAGCATTTCTGGAGATAAATATGACATGGAAGAGCAATTAGGGCTTGATCCTGTCTGACTATAACATCAATTGAAGCATATGGGACCCTTTGGGTACAGGCGTGTAAGTGAGCATACTAACAATGCTACTTGGAGAAACCATATACAGGCAGCATTCAGCCCCATGTGAAATATTTCACAGCAAACTTTGCAACTATGAGAAATTTGCCTCACTGGTAACAGATTTTGTTCCAAATTCAAATTCAAATCAAATCCATGGTTGTGAAAAGATTTTTCGATCACTCTTTGACTTCCTGATGATGAAGTCAGATGATTTGGAGGCAAAATCATGCAGTTTTGTTTTTGTATGACTTTGACAGGAAACCAGATGAAACTCAGTGGTTTTCACCAAGTTTTACTTTGAGTTTTGGAATGTAATTTGAACTCCAGATGTAACTCAACAGTGCAAATACAAACCTATACTTACTGAAATGAAAGGAAGGAAATGTTTGAGCACAAAACAAAACCATCTATTTCAACCCATTTCAAATACTGACACAAGAAGCATTTTAACCGAGATCAATTCTTGCTTGGACCATTTTTTAAATGACTTGCCAAGATTGAATTGCTTAGATGAAGACAATCCTTACCAGTAAGTCATCTGGACGGTGGTAATGGGCAGAATTGATTTTAAAAACTCCTATAAAACAATGATTTTTTTTAATAGTTCACCACTAGTGGCTTCACCCATGCACATTCTGAAACCAAATAAACACAGTGGGTCTGATCTTGTATTTTTGCATGCCTGAAATGACTAATTGGGAACTGGACATAGTGAGAGAAAGGAACATTTTTTGCAATACTTTAAACCCACTATAAGTAATGCACCTGATAGAATCCTGCTATTTTGGTAAGGACAGGAGTAAGACCATGGAGACAGAGATCTTCGTTTTGAAGAGCATTGTGGTTGTTTCCAGAAGGAAATAATAGGCAGAGCAAAACAAACCAAACAGACCAAAAAATAACATGAAAGTCATTTTTGCTAAAAGCATCAAAAAAGTGGGTCTGGATGACTGAAAAAATACAAAATACAACAGGCAATGTGAGGCCAGTCTTTGACCATCTCAACAAGAGGAAGCATGCAGGGAAAAATGGGTCCTCAGGGACCCATTGACAATACACAGTCCAGAGACTTTAAGAAATCAACACATTCTTCAGCTACAAATGATTAAATATTAAATGTACAACAAAACGTGTGGGGTGGGTGCAATGGGCTGGGACCCTTGGTATGTCAACTGAGGTGCTTAGATACCATTGAACCCTCCCCTTCTCTGCCAGCCTGGCCCCCTTTTCCCTGGTCTTGCTGAGCCAGGCTTTCCAGCCTCCTCTAGAAAAACCCACAGGGAAGGCCACATTTAGCTGCAGATACTGACACTGAGATCAGCTCTGGGAGGATCAGTTTCAGGGATTTACTTCAGCACCCAGATGACTCCACCTCCCCTTGGGGTACAAGCCCAAAGTTATATGAAGTTTGCCTCCTTCCTCAATGTGAAGGGAGGTATGCATAGTTTCTTACTGCTCACCCCACTTGGGGTATGTCTACACTACCCTCCTAGTTCGAACTAGGAGGGTAATGTAGGCATACCGCACTTGCAAATGAAGCCCGGGATTTGAATTTCCCAGGCTTCATTTGCATAAGCGGGGAGCCGCCATTTTTAAAACCCCGCTGGTTCGAACCCCGTGCAGCGCGGCTACACGGGGCACGAACTAGGTAGTTCGAACTAGGCTTCCTAGTTCGAACTACCGTTACTCCTCATTTCATAGTTCGAACTACCTAGTTTGTGCCCCATGTAGCCGCGCTGCACGGGGTTCGAACCAGCGGGGTTTTAAAAATGGCGGCTCCCCGCTTATGCAAATGAAGCCCGGGAAATTCAAATCCCGGGCTTCATTTGCAAGTGCGGTATGCCTACATTACCCCGCTAGTTCGAACTAGGAGGGTAGTGTAGACATACCCTTAGAAATTTCATAAACCGGGGTACAAATAAGAAAAGTTTATTAACTAAAATAAGAAAATAGATTTTAAGTGGTTATAAGTGGTAACAAACAGAACAAAGATGAGTTCAGTAAACAAACAGAGCTTGCTTGCTATCCTTAGCACACTACAGAAATTAGCTACAAGGAACATTTCTCACCCTAACTATTATTGCAGGAGGATTCTTTTACAGGCCAGACAAATCTTTCCTTTCCCAGATCAGCAACTGTTGACTCCCTCTGTCATTCTTCTGTTTTCAGATGTTTTCAAATATCTTTTTGGGTTGGGGAAGGAAAGCTAATGCAGGCCAAAGGCCATCATAATTTCCTTCCTCTGCCTTATATAAATTACCATAAGGCAGGGGATCTTTATTTGATTCCTCACCCCTCCATGGAAAAGTACAGAATTCAAGTTGGGTTTTGGTATCAGGTAGCATGGTCAGGTGTCTCTGTAGCCATTCTTCACAGGCCGACCCATCTGTTTTCAGGAAGACTAAGCTTCTTTACAGTCCATTGTCTCTTCCTAATAGGCAATCAGCACTACCTGCTTTTTCATTGTTGTACTTGGTATAGCTAGCTTCACTAAACAAGAACACATTGGTAATATAAATCAACAATCCATATTCCTAACTCCAGAAAGACAAGTGATGCGTGCATACACATGGGATAATCATATTCAGTAATCTATAACCTTTCCAATGTTATCTCACAGGAACCATCTCACATAAAACAAACCTTGATTATGACATCATATCATAAGCATATTTTCATAAAGCATATGAATGCCAGCTCACAATGGGAATGAAATTTTCAAAAATGTTAAATCAAAGATTTCTGCAGGGAATAGATTAGTTTAGAGGAGGGAAGGTGTATATTTTTATAAAGACTGGGCAAAATCTAGCCACTTCTCAAGCCTCTTTCCATCCTACTCCACATGTCAACAGATCTAGGAATTCTAGAAGCCCCCACTTTCAGGCCTATGATACCACATTTGCATGTTCTATTAGTCAGAGCTGTGTCAAGCCCCACCAATTAGTTAATATATATGTTGAGGAGTGTCCAGTAGCCAATGGAGTTGGTAGGATACTGACCCCAAGTGTGCACTGCACCCTTATTTCGAAATAAGCTATGCAATTTTAACTACGCTAATATCAGCATTCATATCAGCTATGATGTCTACTAAAATAATATGACTCATAAACAAAAGGAACCAATTAATATTAATTATAACTGAAAATGAGTAGCAATCAGAATCTATTGACCACAGTCTCTGAGTTTGTCATAGCATCCTGTGTCTACGATAGTCCAGCTATTTAGATGTTCCAGACCCTGATTCACAGTTGTAGGGAAAATTCCATGCCTACAATCTTGCAACCCTTTGAAAAACCCATTTAAGGTTATGTAATATTCACCCATTCATAAGTATTCTTACTACAGATGAGCTCTTTTCTGAGCTTCTCACTTCCAGGACTGTAAAAGCTGGCTTTCATTTTCACAAATAGCACTGAAGAGTCAAAGCAAGAATAAAAAATGTGTTGCCTTTTTTTTTTTTTTGGTGGCAAACCTGCGAAATGAGATTTTTCATTAATTTCACTTATGGTGATAAAATCCCTTAAAGTTATTTCTCTTCTATTGAGGGGGCTGATGATGGTGCGGGTCACACTTTTTAATACTGCTGCTGCAGAAACTTTTGCTATTCAAAATAAAAATGCAAAGCAAAAGACTTTCCTTTTCCTCATGTTCTCTTAGAGCTTGATTCTGCTCACTGAAGTCAATAGTAAATTGTATTCTATGGGAGCAAGGTTGAGCCTCTATTTCCCCCCCTCCTTTCTTTAAATCGTGAGTTTAAAACTGATTTTTCCTATTATTTTATATCTATGTAGATAGATATAGATGGATAGATACAGCTATGGATATCTCAGTTTCTGTGTTCTTATTCCCTGCTATCAGAAATGTGGATGCTCTTTGATGACCAAATGCAATTTAAGCAAATACATTTTAAAACATTTTCCAATACCACAAGTCATAAAATAGGATGGAAAAGCCAATAAGCCATCCTTAAAAGACAATCTATTGAAACAATGAGAGGGAGTAACTGACACAAGCTTTGACCTCTCTGTTGTTTGCTATGAGTAGGAGAACTAATGACTAAATGTACACATTGAACACTTCAGCATTCAGCAATTAAAGATTTTTGCAATAGAATACATGCATTTTCACTAAATCTTAGCAAAATGATGTGGGTCAAAACATGCTCCCCCTTTTTGCCTTTAAATAGATCACACTGAAATCTTACATCATCCATCAAAACACAATATGTTTTAGTATATTGGACACTGAGTGCTGTTTGGAGCTTTCAAAGCAAAGTATTATAAATTATTAAACGTTTTTCTTTCTCTTACCTACATCAAAGAACATTGCCATGATCGACTGCAGAATCAGCTAATGTCATAGCCGTCTGCTGAGGTATTGTGTAGGTTTTTGTGGGAATGATAAGACCCAAGATTTTTGGCTTTATGAGAAGCAAAACACTTATTTTGAAAAACAAGCCTGTAAATTTAAATCCTTACTTTGTAAATTCACCCATCTAGACTTCAACAACTGCGAGTTTAAATTGCAATGATAAATGGTTGTGGTTAGCAAAGATAGATACAAGCAGTTGATTTTTAGCCAAGGGGTTGCAACTTAAATGTCCATAAGAGAATTCCTAAAGGTACCCTGCCTGGCAGCAGTGAAAGTGGGATAATAGCTGTTATCCTGAACTGTCACTTGCCTGCCCTCCTTCCAGTATTCACATTCTAAGCATCCTAACAATTCAAGGTCTGATAAACCTGGTTAAACTGAAGACCTTAAAAAAGCCATACAATTCAAGATCATTGCTTAGGGTAACCCTGAGCCTTGCTACAACAGTTGATTATTCCTGCAGTTCTGACCCTGTGTGACCTAAAACATAGGTACATGGGTAATTTTGTAGGGAAGTGGATTTAGTCCATTTTCAAGAATATGAAAGTCTGTACATAGAACCCATAGAAAAATGAAAATTAATTGTATATATTAAAATTATGGATTTTAAAAACAGAAATTAAGGCAACACTCTGCTCAGTAATATAAATCTCAAGAGCAATTGAGGCATCTACTATGAAGATAAGTATCACAGCTGCTGTTGATCACCGATCTTCTTTTCCATACCTCACTGGCAAATCAATTCTCAGTCCAGGTTGTACTATGCAGAGCTCAGAAGATCTGGGTTCAGTTCCTGGCTCTGCTGAGGACTTTTCTGATTGTGGGAGTGTCATACCGTCTCTGTGTCACAAATCCTTTTTTTCTCCCACTTTTTTTGGTCACTGTAAATCATCATCCTGCTACCTGTATACTCTGTGCCTACATGCAATCCTATTGACTTCATTTTGCCCCAAAATATTCCCATTCAATGATGTCTAGTAATAAGCTTCCAAGTATAGGGGACCAATTGTTTCATAAAAGGGTGTCTGGCTGAGGCCTATTCCAAGTTCCTGCTGCCAGTTCCACAAATTGGAAAAAAAGACTTTGGAATTTGACTTTATATATTTATGAAGAATGCCCTGGAATCTATCCATAAATACATTCTAAAAAAGTATTGGCTTCTTTTGCCTATTGCTAAACAGATTCTATGATCTATAAATTTTTTTTAGTAACAAAAGGAGTAATTGAAGGTAATAAGGATGACCATACAAGGTTAGCATTGCCCTTAATCATGTTTCTATTATTTTCAAGTGAGTCTGTAAGAAACAATATGGATTACTGCAAAGCTATTGTGAAAACTGATGAGAAAATGTCTCTCTTTTCTGAGAAAAGTTATGCCAAAGCAAGTACAGATCTTGATCTATTCTTTTTCATTGTATAGTGTTACTGCTGACTGTATAAATGGGAAAATAAAATAGTTTTAAATGCTAAGTAGTTCTGTTCTGTATGGCTGTGATCCCAAAATGAAATAAGCTTGAACTTCAGGACTATATTCTGCTACGCTTACCTGGAGCAATAGCTTACTCCCATTGGTCTCAACGCTATTTGTCTGAAATATGCAGCACTTAGGTACAACTCAGAGTAGTAGAATGTGCTCCTTAGCCATTCAATTTGTTCCCTGTGTCCTGTTCATTTTTGGGGGTCACTTACTATTAAAAGTTTATAACCATGTCTACTATTATTTTCTAAATACCCATTCAGTGTCAATTCCACAAATATCTACTTCAACCTTCTTGAATATTTGTTTACAGTGAAAATTCCAACTTGAAATTATCCGTGAGAGGAAAAATGAACATTTGCCATTCTAACCCACCATAAGATTAACCTCCAAAATGCTGTGCTGCCATTTTATTAGTGTTTTGCTTTTTTTTGGTCAGTATTATAGAATCACAAAGTCAAAAACTATTGATCCCAAGTACTGGTGTTATCTTCTGAAATCTCCAATACTCAAAGTATCTCATAAACATACATGCTTGTTTTGATATCTTGTTTCCTAAAGCTGTTATACATAGTTCCAGTAAGCTGGCTAAGTCTGCACTGAACAATTTGTTTAGGACATGATATTTAATCACAGCAAACAAAACAACTAAACAATGCATAGTCTGGAAACCCAGGTCTAACTGTATCCTATGTTTAAAAGCACTCAGATTATTAGCTGTTAAGTGAAAGACAAAATGAGACTAATTATCATTTGTACAGAGCTGTTCAAACATTAACCAGCTATACTATTCACAGAAATTCTCTAAAAAAGAGTTTCTACAGAAAATGCCAATTCATTGAGCCCAAAAGGTTTCATGAAGAATTTGGGCTTAACAATCCCTTGGATGAACTGTAGTGACCTTCCTCTGAGCCAGAGGAGAAGGAACCTCCTTCTGCATTTGCCCAAAGGGATGAAGCCAGGCCCACTGGAAGTATGTAACCAGGACAGGAATTATAAAGGGTGGCACGTCACGCTCAGTTGGAGCTGGGACACTAAGGAAGGCAGTAGATCTTGCTCACTCTAGGCTGCCGACATTGAGGCTCAGCCCAACGACACTCTGCCACATGGAGAACTTTTTTTTTTTTTTGCCACAGACCTGCCAGGACTGCCATGGGCCACTACCAAGAAAAGTTGGAGGACGCTCCACTGACACGAGTAAACCCTGAGATAAGGGGAAGAAGTGGCTCAGGGGCAGCCAACCTTAGTCTAACTACAGCTGTACCTGATGTGTGGTCAGCATGTTGCAGTAACCACTGCCGACCAACCCTGAGGTGGCAGCCTCCAGTGACCAGTTCTAGTGGAGTTTGCTTTGTCTCTGAATCAAGAGACCAGAGCTAACTGCCTACTGGTTTTGCCTGTCCCTGCATGAAGAAACCAGAGCCAATTGACAAATTTGAAACAAAACCTTTCTATTTTTCAGTTCAGAAAGACTTTTCTAAATTTTCTACAGTGTGTGTGTGTGTGTGTGTGTGTGTGTGTGTGTATTAAACATGCTCAAAATCCAATTAAAAAGACCCCAAATACTTTTTTAACATTTTGAGTCACAGAAATTTTTTTTTTAAATTGTTTTTGAGTTGACATTAAACTTTTTTTTTCAGAATTGCGAGCAGGCCCAAATCTGTTATGCACCCAGCTTTATTTACAGCCAACTACAGTATATCAAGAGGCATCACGGTTTTGTTCTAAGAAAAGCATTCTCAAGGCCATATTGTAAATCACGTTTGTCATATTATGTTGTAAATTTAATTAAAATATAACTCCATCTCTCCCTAGAGAGGAGAGGATTTCTGTGTGGGAGGAATTCTTGGAGAAAGAGAGTGACTTTAACATACCAATATATAAGTAATCAGCCTATGTCACAAAAGAAACATTATTGAATAAATGGCCTTTTCCTGAGTGTGGCAAGTAGTAATTGTAACTATTCACATTTTCTTCACAAATGCTTTTAATAAATATAAAATGGGAAGATAATTCACTGGTTTATACCAGTGTTTCTCAACCAGTGGTACAAGTACCCTCAGGGGTACTTGAAAGAAGTCTGGGGGGCACATCAACACAACTGAAATTTGGAGAAAACTGAATTTTTGTTTTAAGTTTTGCAGCGATTTATTATTTTTTTTACTTTTTACACCCCAAAATTTTACTACAATTAAGTTGTTTAAGCAAATGCGTTGCAATGGTAGAAAAAAAATTGTGTCTGCAAACTGTAGGTACCGGGGATATTTCTTTTTTTATATATAAAAAGGGGATACTTATAATTTTTTAGAAAAAGGGATATTTCATAAAAAAAGATTGAGAAACACTGGTTTAGACATTAGAGCTAGCAACTACGTACCTCACAATAGTTAGCAAATGGGAGAGGAAGTCCTAGATACACAAAATGTATTTAGAGTTCCATTGAAATCATTAGACATGAGGCACCTTTAAATCCTTTATGGGTCTGGGCTGGTAAATACCCAAGTTTCTTTTGAGTTCATAATAGCTGCAATTTGCTGACCGTACTGATAATTCTCTCAGATTGTGGTTTGGCATTTATTAAATAATCAGTTCTGCACTAGAAACCACTAGGGTGTTTTTATTGACTTCATTGGAGTGCTGCTTGGATCCCCCTTATTGTATGATTTAGGGTTAAACATATGTCTGAAATTACTGCTTGTGTTAGGGTATGTCTACACTGCAGAAGGTTTTTTTTTGGAAAAAAGGCCGTTTTTCCGAAAAAACTCCAGTTACGTCCACACTGCAATCATGTTCTTAAAAAAAAAAGAAAGAGCAGAAGGGGTTTTCTGACATAGGTAAACCTCTTTCTATGAGGAAGAAGCCTTTTTCTGAAAGAGCTCTTTCGGAAAAAGGCATGTGTGGATGGGGGAGAGGGAGTTTTTTCACTAGAAGAGGAAAAAGGAAAAAGCACAGGTGCCCTGGTGGCCACTCCGTCCATAGTAATCACAGCTTACATGCGAGATAGCATCCATTAAGTGTGGATTCTATCTTTCAAAAATGCAGATCGCTTTTTCAATGCTCTTTGGCAGTGTGGATGCTTTTTTTCCGAAGAAGTTTTTTTTGGAAGATCTGCTTACAGTCTAGACATAGCCTTAGCTAGATAATTTACTCCTTCAGCTTTTTCCTCAGAATAGCCCTAACCTATTTGGGACCTGATCATGACGGGAGTGAAGACCTGTAACTCAATTTCACAGTATAGTTTCTGCCTGGCGACAGTTGGTTAGGAGAAATTAAGAGACTTGTGCACTTTAATAACTGTAGTTTGAATTCTTTTCCAGGGTACATGCAGACCTCAGTAGGCATTCTTTTTGCATTCTGAGCATATGCTTATCTAAAACTGAGGACATTAGATTTCCATTTGACATCAATGAGACTGTTGGGAACTCAGTGCACAAATCACCCCAAGATTCTGGCCATTCAACCATTATGAGTCTGATATTTTCATAACTAAAAGATATTAAAACATAATAAAATATAAGAAATATATCAAAATACTAAATTGATCCAATGTTGTTTTGGAGTTAAATCAATGAAGTGTGAATATTTGCATTTTATACACAACTGGGTGTCACCGTAATGCTGTTCTGTTATTCTTTAGGAATTGGAAATTTGATCATTAACTGTAAATTGATATGCTGTTATTGTTTGTCACAAGGGTATAAGTAATAAATGGATAAGGATATACACAAAATGTTTTACATGTCAGAAGATAGCTTGCTGAAATCATTATAAATGTAATAATAAGTCTGAAGTGCATTTTGTTTTGTACTTAATAGATCATCAGTGTAGAGATGTTAAGTTGCACAGTGCAGCCATGATTGAATGTAATGCTATAATGATGGAAAAGGGTTTTCTGCTTCACCATATGGACTCTAGGAAAATAACTTCTTAGTTGCTGTAGTTTTTCATTTCTTGATACCCATTCCATGTAGATGGCAATATACAGTGCATAATATGTATGCATTAGTAATATTTGAAGTTGCATTTCATGTAGAGATATTATTTTCCTAAGAGCCACTGCATGAGTAAAAGTGGTTCAAAATTATACTCAAGAAATTTATGAGGTAACAAATTATTATTATTGTATGTCATTTGTCATTCCCATGCCTGGATGACTTTTTCAAGCCTTTTCTTTTTTTAAAACCAGAAAGTTCTTATATAAACGACAAAAATTTACAATACATCTGTTAAATATTTCTTTTAGCATTCATTGTCAGGGGTGCAATACTATTCGCTTAGGGTACGTCTACACAGTAGCGTGTACCTCAAAATAAGCTACGCAATTTGAGCTATGCAAATTGTGTAGCTATTTTCCAAATTTGGCACTGTCTACACAGCACTTATTTCAAAATAAATCTCAATTCTTCTGAATTCCTTAATCCTCATACAACAAGGTTTACAGGAAGTCAAAATAAGAAGCCCGTTATTTTGAATTTATTTTAAAATAACGGGCTTCTTTTGTAGACAGCACATAAAGTTATTTCGGAATAACGGACGTTATTCTAAAATAACTCTGCTTTGTAGGCATGCCCTTAGAAATAGCTTAGAATGAGGGCTTATTTTACATGAGTTTATTTTTAGAAATATTGGCCAAATATTTTCATAGCAGCTTGTCACTTATATCACCATTGGATCATCATAAATACCTAGAAGATATTAGGATTATCTAATGTTTGCTCTCCCTTGTTGTTACTGGCAAAATAACAATCTTTTGTGGAGAATGTGGTTCTTAATATGGCTGTGGGACAAAATAATTTGTTGCCAGCAAAAATGGGAATTCCTCACTGGAAACAAATAGAATAATTGTAAATTATCACATCTTCACATTATCACATTATTTTTGCAGTAAAATGGCAGTATGTTTTTATTTGCAAAAATATGGTATTATCTTCATGTGAAAGAGAGAAAAGTTGAAGGTAAAATATAATGTTTTGCTTTCACCAAACTGTTGAAAGTGTGATTGTTGTCATAAAGGAGTCTGTGAAAAATGTGACTTTTTGTCCTTTACCAAATCCATTGATTTTCATGAGAACTTTGATACAGGTATTTATTTATGATAACTGAATTTCATGCTGTTTCACACTGTTAGCTGCTAGTGACTTGCTTTAATCCTGACCCAACACAGTGATCTACTTGAGTGGAGAACAATTGAGGTCAATAGGATTGTCCCTAATGTAATGGGCATATGGTCAAAATACAAATCTAGAGCCTATGTTTGAGCAAAAGACACCAGTTCATAAATCATTTTTAAGGTTTAAAATTATTCTTTAAAAATCACTAACATGGGAAAAGCTTCACTGTCACTGTTGGAATCTGCACATCTTTGTAGTCTATTGTTCTTGGACTGTATTTCTTTCACAGCAATGTGCTTGAGAAGATCTAGGAGGGTATGTCTACATTACAACATTATTTCAAAATAGTTAATTTGAAATAAGTTATTTTGAAATAATGTGTCTAGATGTTCTTCTATTTCAAAATAGCGCATCTACACTGAGTGGACGCTGAATCGAATTTAAGGCCAGCTGGAACCAGGTCCAGCAGGGCATCAGGTCAGGAGTTACTTTGTGTGGCTGCTGCCTGAGGCTAGCCGAGGGCTGTGCTTAAAGGGACCCAATCCCCACACCAGACAGACAGTTCTCAGGGTTCCCCGCTTGCTTGTCTACCTCGATGAGGGACAGCAAAGCATTTTGTCTCTGCGTGCTCTGATTGCCCTTACTTGGGAAACCACAGCGCTCTGCAGCATGGAGCCAGAGCCGCCCCTGGGCACTCTGGTGTTTCTTGTGGACAGGTTGCTGTGAGTCTTGCTGCACTTTCTGCAGGCTGCCATCTGGGAGGTCAGTATCCAGGAGGCTCTGCGGGAGAGCTTCCACCCAGAGGAGCACTAAGAGCCTCTCTAGTCTGCCCCACTGGGAGCTTGTGCCTCATTCCTCCCTCACGTCCTTCCACTTACCCCTCCCTAACCCCACTTCCTGATGTCAAATACAAACTCTCTTTATTTAACAAAACTGGGCAGGGGGGAATGAAACTCTGGTGAGACTGGGGAAAGGAGGCAGGAGAGCGGAGAAGAGAGGATGGGAGAGAGGAGGGGGAAACCTGGGAGGAGGGAGCTGGAAGGGGGAAGCAAGGAAAAGAAGGGGGAGGGGAAGCTCAGGGTTGGGGGGGGGTCTCACCTGCTCCTGGGTTTGCATGTGGCCTTTAGTGGCCAGGCTGGCAGCTATCCTGCCATTGACGCCCATATTCCTCCATCTAGTGCGTGGATCATAGGCATTGGGGGCATCTCTCCCAAACCTGAATAAGGTCCATGAACTCCACTCTGGACCAGGAAGGTGCCCACCTTCTCCGGGCCCTGTCAGGCTCCTGGGAGCTGGCAGACTGCTCCTGGGGAGTGGTGGAGAGCTGGCTGCAGTGACTTGCTGGCTCATGTTTGGGGGTCACTGAGTCAGGGGCAGTGACTGCTGGCTCTGGGCTGGCAGGCTTGGAACTGGCACAGGCACTGTGGCCAGAGTCTACCCCTTTAAGGGCTCCAGGAAGGAGGGGAGGGAGAGGAGTGTTCTTGGTTGAGACTGGAGTGGCCACCAGGGTACTCTGGGATGGCTGGAGGCCCCCTATTTTGAAATAAGTGTCTACACAGCACTTATGTCTAATTAGCTATTTTGAATTTGGCTTTATTCCTTGTAGAATGAGGTTTGTCAAATTTGAAATAAGTGCTCCGCTATTTCAAATTAATTTGAAATAGTGGTTTGGCTGTATAGACGCTAGGAAAGTTATTTCGAAATAAGGGTTGTTATGAGACAGGCTCTCAATACATTTCATGTCGAGTATTCACAAAATGTATGTAAGGTGTCTTAAAATTCCACCTTTGCTGCAAAGAGTTTCCAAAACAGCAGGATTCATTCCATTGGATAACACTGAGTTTAAGTATCCTTTCCTGCAGAAGAGTTAAAATGTTAAGGTTTTAATTAGCTCAAATTCCTGCATCTGTTGGGAAAATAACATAAATATTGCCTCTGAGTGTGTGTTCATTCAGTGATTAGTAATTTAGACTTTTCATTGACAACACAGATGGTTAAATGATTAAGACAACTTAATTAAAAATGCTGTAATAGCAATTGGAAAAATTCAGTGTCTGGATCCCAGGATTACAAGTTTGCTATCTCGTTCCTCTAACCACAATATTTACTGTTAATCATTGTCCTGCTTAATAAGCAGAGATATGTTACAGCACCCACCCTTGGAAAAGAAGTTCTGAACACAAGATAACTTTGAACCCACAGGTATTTTCCTAGGTTAAATGCAATTCTGTGACAAAGTGATGAGCCAGATACAAATCACTGCTATGCTGATTTGCCGCATTTGAGGATCTGGAATGATTTGTTCTTTTAAGTTTTATAGATAGTGAATGGCAAACACTAACTTGCATCAGGTGTCATAATGTTTAAGCTGTTAGTTGCTGATTTTGCAAGAGGTTAGAAGAGTTAGATGCTCCCTGTGGACAAGATAGCTTTTTGGCTCAGCTGTCTCCTCCAATCAAACTAGTGTCTTTGTTTTCCTTGTCTATTTTGCCATGGGATTATTAACTTAAGTATTAATAAACAGTTCAGCATTTCCCTCAATTAATTTTATTTGCTTTTTTTTCATGTGTGTGTGTGTGTGTGTTCATGCAGGTGGCGTTTGCATCGCTCAGTCGCTAAAAATCCCCCGTGAACCAAGACTGGGAGAATATGACAAGATCATCAAGCGCTTGTTGGAAACTCCTAATGCACGAGCAGTGATCATGTTTGCAAACGAGGATGATATTAGGTGCTTGTTCTCTTAAGTTTTATGTTGAAGAATTGCCCTCTTTGCAAGAAGTCCCTTTTTAGTGGCCTATATCTGATTTCCTAACAGATTTCAATCCAATGTAAATATTCTTGGGAACCAGGTAGCCATTACATAGTTCACAATGCCATTGTGCCAGGGACTTCCTACTTCTTAATAATGAAGACGCTGTGCATTGAAACTTGAGCACTGAAAGAGATTAAACAAATAAGAATGATAGAATATGATGTTTAAGGATGAGGTAAATTAATATTTACAGTACAGTAGCCTGAATCCTGAACTCTGTCTCTTTTGAGAAATATGCTTTAAACTGTCAGAACAATTGACTAATTGGTTAAAGACAGCCTATTTATGTATAGCCAGAACCAATGCTGCAAGGGATCTCTCGTCAGTAGCATTTCTTGGTAAACGCATTGTATCTAATTAGTCATTTGTTTATTTACAGGCGGATATTGGAAGCAGCCAAAAAAACTAATCAAACTGGACATTTTCTTTGGATTGGCTCAGATAGTTGGGGGTCAAAAATTTCACCTGTTTACCAACAGGAAGAGATTGCAGAAGGAGCAGTCACCATTCTGCCCAAAAGAGCTTCTATTGATGGTAAGAACATATAATAACGACACAAAAGATGCATTGTAAGATTTGAATTTAGTTGATGAGAGTCTCACATTTATTTCAGTGGGTATTGAACGCAACGCAGACCTCCATGGGAATTGAGGATACGTGACAACTTGCAAGATTGGACCTTTACAGTATATTGATTTTGGATTGGAGAGTTTATTGACCTTCCTCCATTGCATTTTCTTCAGTTATAGTTTTCACAGAAGCATTATAGATTTGATTTCGTCAAATAATTGCATAGCTGTTTCAAGAACATTTTTCCTATAACAATTATTAATAGATATTAATAGCAAATGTGATTATTTTCATTTTCCAAATATCACTTTATTCTTTAAAAAAGTCTGTATTCAGCTAGTTTATATCTCTACCCCATTGAGATATGCATTGCATTCTTGTTATGCAATCCAAATAGATCCACCAAAAATTTCTAAATGTCTTCTTCTGGATCCCTTGTCATGTTTTTATGTTTTTTTTCTTTGTTTAGGATTTGATAGATATTTTCGGAGCCGTACCCTTGCTAATAATCGAAGAAATGTGTGGTTTGCAGAATTTTGGGAAGAGAATTTTGGATGCAAGTTAGGATCACATGGAAAAAGAAACAGCAATATCAAGAAATGCACAGGTATCATCCTAGAATAAAATATTTTCTTGAAATACTTTGTAATTCTTAAAAGATGGACTGGTAAGGAATTTGCTTGGTCCCTTGAGTGGTTGCTTGAGACACATTTAATTATATTCATATACCACTCTCATTCTACCTTGAAATATATTTTTTAAGATTTTAACACTAATACCTTCTTGTCTCTATTGGAGCATGCAAACACTTATCAGGAGGTCACCTTAGTCACATGTTTGCTAGCCAGAATTATAGAGAGTCTCACTTTAGAAGAGCACTGTATCTTTCAACTCTGTGGCACTTACAAGATTTGAAGACTGAGCCTGCAGAGATTGCTATACTTTCAGAGAAAATGTGATGAGTTTAAGCAAAGGTGAAAAAATAATAATAATAAAAAAGGAAGCCTGTTAGGAGCAAAAGGGGTGTTTAATTTATCCACATTTAAAGATAATATTGGATAAATATTTGGATTGTAGTTCAGGGTGCTTTTTATTTTCACTGAACTTCTGTTCCACACAGTATATTATGTGGAACAGAAGTTCAGTGAAAATAAGGTTGAATCTCCAAAAACTGGCACTTTGGTCCAGCAACATCCATGGTCTGGCAGGACCACAGATGCTTCTGGACCAGAGATCATAGAAACCTAATGGCAGGAGGGCTAACTGGGACCCAGGGCAGCAGGGTTGGCAGCCTGTCAGGGAGGCAGTGCAGGGTTGAGGCCAAAATGCTGCAGCAGCCCCCGGCAGCCTGAGGTAACCCAGGGCCAAAGCTGGAGTCCTGCAGCAGCCCCCCCCCCCCCCCCAGGAGCAAGGTGCTGGGGCTGGATCCCCATGGCAGCCCATGGCAAGCAGGACTGTGGCCAGAATTCCTTGGCAGCCTGGCTGTCTGGGGAGCCAGCAGTAGTTAGGTGAGGAGCCTAGCCAGGGTAGCAACGTGGGGGTTGTGGTGACAAAGGCAGGGTGACTGCTGGGGTGATAGCAAACCGGCAGGACAAGGAATGCTGAGTGGCAGTGGCAAGGGACCTCCCCTGGTCTGGCAAATTCTCTCATTCGGGATCGGTAAGGTCCTGAAGGAGCCAGACCAGGGAGGTCCAACCTGTATGCTTTCTATATATGCGCTTAATGAAAGTGATGACAAAACTGATGTTTTTTTCACTCTTGACACATGTAAGCTACAAGTGAGCATACTTGTCTTCTTCACTCTTGGTCCGATTCTGAAGTCCTTACTCAGTTTATATGCTCTATTTAGAGACTGAGTAACAACTAAATAAAGAGCTCTATGCTGGAAGGAAATGCTCATTCTCTGATATGCTCTTCTGAACACTGAACAAAAGCTTGATACATCTTGCGCACGGTTCTAATTTTAACCAGGGACTCAGCTAAGGCATCTCACTTCATCACATCTATGAATTTGAAGCACCATAGGTTGGTCTCTGAGATGCATAGGATACAAGTATACATGTCTTGTTAAATCCCAATCCATGTTTTAAATTGCAAATGGAAACAAACTGCGTGACCGTCCAGTCTTGACAGCACAGCTGTAATATGCTGCACGTGGAAATTATTGCTCTGGAACCTCCCACGGGAAATCAGTGTTCCCTCCAAGATTTTCCAACCATGAGCAGAGTGAGTTTTGGCTTGTGCACCAATATTGAGGTAGTGTGTGCTGGTTTGGATGTGTGCCACCTAATTTATTAACACACACACGTTAATCAGATGGATCAGATGTCCCCCACCCCTCCCTCAGCCATGCGGCAGGTCATGTTCCTGGCCCAGCTGCCAGAATATGCCACAGCTCCCACTGCCACGTGGCAGCCCTGGCCACTGAAGCAGGCCTCTCCCCCGCCAAGTGGCAGGTCCTGGCTCCCTTGCTTCAGTGGCTCCCTCACTATGCTGTCTCAACCATCCCTGCCCATTGGAGAAGCTGCCTGCCGCATGAGTGCTGCTGCATGTCTCTCCAGAGGAGGTGGGTGGGGGAAGAACTTTTTGTGTGTGTCCAGGAACATTGCTGGGAATGCTGAATGATCAGTCCATCTGGATCTGATGAATGATAGAACAGCTTCCTGATGGCACTGCAGCCAACACTATTTCATTCTATCATGGCCTGCCATGAACAGTGCAAAAGAAGCAAGGCAGAAAAGAATCTTTTGTTCCCTCCTGTAAGAGAGTCCTCGAGGCAGACAAATCATCTCACATTACTATAGCTAGGTCCTCTCTGAGATTGAAGAATAATAGAGTGCCTGAAGCATGACTTCATCCATCCATTTTTAGGTCTAGAGATGTGTTAACAATACTTAAAGGTCAAGTGTGCACTGATACAATGGTGGTAAAAGTTAAAGAAGTAAAGTTTTATTACAGAATCAAAATGTAAAGGAAAATGTATGAACACATCTTTTGCAAAAAGAACAAATTCTAATTTTGGAAACCTTAGGATTTCCACAGAAACTTTTTCCTGTGTGTTTTTCAGTTAGCTGTCCCTTAAAATTGGAGACAAGCACATGAAGGTACAGTTTGCCACGTTGCAAATGTAGGCTGTATGTATGTGATCGCTGTCTACTGTCCATCAAAGGGAGCAGTCCAATTTCTGAGCCATGTCAATGTGTAATGCTCCAATGACTGTATAACTATTAGTACAAAATGGAACAACTGCACAGGGAAGATTGAGAAACCTGTGCTAGAATAGCTAATAGCCTGATGGTTCAGGCACTTCCATTCTCTCCCTGAAAAGAGACACACCTGGGTTCAGATCCCTGATGTGGAGTGGGGATTTGAAACTCAGTGTCTTATTTCCAAGGTGAGCATCCTAAATGTTGTACTAAAACTTAGGTGACTTGTGGTAGAAGTTGGGAGGTGCACTGCTCTCCTGTGCTCCCACCATATTTTTAATTGCTAAATGGGGTTCCCCCACATGCCCCTTCCCCATTCCTCTGAGTGGCCTTCCCTGCACCATCTCCTCCTTCTGGTACCAATCACCCAGGGTGCATCAACACAGCACCCTTATATCAAAATTAGCTACACAATTTGCGCTATGCAAATTGCATAGCTTATTTTGAGGTTATTTCGAAATAAAGTATTATTTTGATAAATCCCTTAACCCTGTGGAATGAGGGTTACAGGGATGCTGGAATAGTGCACCTGTTACTTCAAAATATATTTCAAAAGAACAGGCACGTTTAAAGATGCAGAATAGCTATTTCGGGCTACTGGAGGAATCCTGAAATGGCTTCGCTCTGTAGACGTAGCCCTATAGTGCTACAGTGTAAAAGAAGATGAAGGTAGCACCTCCTCCACCACTTGTTCTATTTTGTGAATGAAGACCTTTATAGAATCATAGAATACTAGAACTGGAAGGAACTTTGAGAGGTCATCAAGGGCAGTCCCCAGCCCTCACGGCGGGACCAAGCACCTCATTATGTCTGGGAAAAAAAAATGTTGGATCAAAATGTTTTGTTTTCATCTCAAATTAATTTTTTTTTAACTTTTACAAGTTGCTGAATATTTCCCAAAATTGTATTCAGTTTGACTGGAAACAAATTATTGTAGACTTTTTTCAGAACTGGAAGCAAACTGAAAAATCACATGTCCACTCAGATGTAGAGAGAGGATTTCAAAAGACCATATATCACTCAGAATGCTTCCTGCCTCTAACAATATTAATTATTTATATTAATTATTGTTATGGTTTACTAGATCACATTCTGTTTAATGACAAGTGAAGTTTAAAAAATAACCTTCATTTTCAAATGCACTTCACTATTTATACATTTTTTTTGTCTTACTTTCTTACTTTTTAATATTTTAGGCTTCTGAGCTGAGTGAAATTACTGGAGTTTCCCTTTCAAGTTTTCCTGATAATACATTGTCCTTTTTGGCTAACTCACATTCAGCAATCATTCACCTAAATGCTGCAAAAATAGTTGTATTTTCTTGCTATTAACTTTAGCAACAGGACTCTAAGTGCTTGTATGTAGGAATAAAGAGATATTGGCTAGAATGGTATATTGAAGGATATGAGATTGTTCTTGTAAAAACCTTTCTGGAATAAAAAATGTTATAAAGTCAGACTGTTATCTTTGTATGATGAAACAATTCCCAAATTATACTTAAATCCTTTCAATGAAAGAAGGAAAATCATTTAGAAAGATGGTTCTTTCTGATGGTGTGATTTAATGTGGTGAAGTGATGTACATTTTGTATCTACACGTGGAGGCTATATGGAGACCATTTTGCATATTCATGAAGGTAGCAGAGTTTTTCCTTCCCAACAAGACAATATTTTGGAAGGGAAGATGCTGTCAGGGAAGCTTGGCAGCCCTTTCTCTTGCACATAGGAGTTATTGGTTGCAATTATGGTGTAAGGGTAAGCTCCACTACTATTATCCATAGTACTGCAGAAAAGACAAAAGTGATCAATCAATATTTCTGTTCTGTATTTGGACAAAACAGATGATATAGTCACATTATATGATAATATTATTTCCATTCCACTAGTATCTCAAGATGATGTTAAACAGACACTACTAAAATTATCACTTTTAAATAAGCCTGGCTGGATAACTTGCACCCAAGAGTTGTCAAAGGGTTGTAGAACTGTCTGGACCAGTGATGGGCAACCTTGGCCCAGGTAAGCTTCCAGACTGGTTGTTTACCTTTGTGTTCACAGGCATAACTGCCTGCAGTTCCCATTGGCTGCAGTTCTCCATTCCCAGCCAATGCAAGCTGAAGAAAGCAATGGCCAGAGAGTCTCTGTGGCCTGTGCTGCTTCTTGCTGCTATAAATCTTGGAATGCCCATGTTGTTCCAGAAGACAGGAGGAAAATCTGAGGTTGTGCCAGGATTTAAAAAGTGTAAATGGGATGACCTGGGAAACTATATTGCCCCTCTGTCTGAAACTGATCTTGAGCAAGATAATGGAGAAGCTGATGATGTGGGAGTCAACTAATAAAGCTTTAATGGAAGATAATATAATTAATGCCAATCAACATAGATGTATGGAAAATAGAGGCTGTCAAATTAACTTGGTATCTTTTTTTGTTGAGATTACTAGTTTGGTTGATTAAGGTAATAATGTTAAATTTCTATAAGGCAATTAACCTGGTGCTGCAAGACATTTGGATTCAAAATCTGGAAAGTTATAAAGTTAACAAAAGACAAATTAAATAGATTAATAACTTGCTTACTGATTGGTCCCGAAATGAAATTGTAAACACGAAATCCTCATCTAGAAAGTTCCCATGTGGAACAATTCTTTGCCCTTCATGGTACATTTTTATTTATGACCTGGTAGCAAACTAAAGTCACCACTGAGAAAGTTTGTAAATGACACAATAATTGGGGTAGTGGTAAATAATAATGAAGATGGGTCACTCATTCTCAGTGATCTGAATTTCTTGTAAACAGGGTACAAGCAAGCAATGTGCATCTCAATATGTCTAAATGTAAACGTATACATTTAACAACAAATAATGCAGTCTGTACTTACTTAATGCAGTCTGGGAAGCAATCACTCTCAATGTTGTGTTTTATTATATATAAAAGATATTTTATATATATGCTGAACATCGGCTTCCAGTGCAATACTGTGACCAAAAGGACTAAAGCAATCATAGGATGCATAAACAAGTGGGTGTCAGTGAGTACAGAGGTTTCTTTGGCATTGGTATGACTGCTGTTGGAATTCTGTGTCCATTTCTGGACTCCACAATTCATAGAATCATAGAACACTAGAACTGGAAGTGTTCTAGTCCCCTGCACTCATGGCAGGACCAAGCACCATCTAGACCAGGAATGGGGAATATTTTTTTGCTGGGGGCAACTTCAGAAATGATTGAAGTGGCCCCGGGATGCACCAGAAGGGGCGGGGCCTCAATTGGAAGGGGCAGGGCCAGGATACTTCCCTGATTCTCCTCCCACAGACCATGATTGGTCTGGGGGTGGGGAAGCTCCTGTGTTCCCCGCAGAAGTTTCCCTTAGGCATCCATGCCCTTGCTGATGGAAGGAGACTTCGAGTTCTCCCCCTTTGCTCCTGATAGTGCCAAGCCTCCTCCCTCCCTGCCAGGAGCATGTGGTGCTTCAAAGCACTTCGCGCTCCTTGCAGTGTGGGGGCAGGGCAGAGGAAACTTTGTGCGCTACCCCTACTCCCAGGCCAATCAGGGCTTGGGGTGGGGGATCGTGCAAAGTTTCCTCTCACCCTGCCAGGAGCCGCACGCTTCTGGCAGGACAAAGAAAACTTCATGCACTTTCCCTCAGCCCCAGGCCTCCATGGACTGGATCAGCTTTCTTGGTGGGCTGAATCTGGACCACGGAGGCCATTTTGCCCACCTCTGATCTAGACCAGCTCTGACAGGTGTTTGTCTAACCCACTCTTAAAAATTTCCAATGATGGAGATTCCACAATCTCCCTAGGCAATTTATTCTAGTGCTTAACCACCCAGAAAATTAGGAATATTTTTCCTAATATCCAACTAACGTCCAACCTAAATTTCCCTACTACAGTTCAAGCCCATTCCATCTTTTCTTAACATCAGAGGTTAAAGAGAATATTTTTTCCTCCTCCTTGTAACAAAGTTTTAGGTACTTGAAAGCTGTCATCATTCCTCTTTCAGTCTTCTCTTTTCCAGACTAAACAAACCCAGTTCTTTCAGTCTTCCCTCATAGGTCATGTTTTTTTAGAACTGTGATATTTTTTGTTACTCTTCTTTGGGCCTTTTCAGTTTCTCCGTAACTTTCCTGAAATGTGATGCCCAGAACAGGACAAAATACTCCACCTGAAGCCAAATTTGCACAGTATATAGTGGAAGAATAACTTCTCATGTCTTGCTCACAATATGGTTGTTAATGCATCCAAGAAGCATGTTTCCTTTTTTTTCCAACAGCATCACACTGTTGACTCATATTTAGTTTGTGGTCCACTATAACCTCTATTTCCCTCTCTGCAATACTTTTGCCTAGACAGCCACTTCCCATTTTGCATGTGTGAAAATGATTGTTTCTAAGTGGAGTACTTTGCATTTGTCCTTATTGAACTTCATTCAGTTTACCTCAAACCATTTCTCCAGTTTGTACAGATCATTTTGAATTAGGACCCTATCCTCCAAAGCACTTGCAACCCCTCCCAACTTGGTATCATCTGCAAACTTTATAAACATAAATTATATGCCATTATCTGAATTGTTGATGAAGATATTGAACAGAACAGGTCCCAATATTGATCGTAGCAGAACCCCACTTATTATACCCTTCCACCATGACTGTGAAGTAGAGAATGGTTATTCAACTAGTTCTGCACCCACCTTATAGTAGCCCCATCTATGTTGTATTTCCCTAGTTTATTGATAAGAATGTCATGCAAGACTATATCAAATGCTTTACTAAAGTCCAGTTATGTTATGTCCACCACTTCCCCTTATCCACAAGACTTGTTATCCTATCAAAGAAAGTTATCAAATTGGTTGACATGATTTTGATTTGTTCTTTTCAAATCCATGCTGTTACCTATCACCTTATTACCTTCCAGATGTTTGCAGATGGATTCCTTAATTATTTTCTCTATTATCTTCCCTGGCACAGAAGTTAAGCTGATGTGTCTGCAATTTCCTGGGATGTCTTTATTTCTCTTTTTATAGATGGGCACAATATTAGCCCTTTTCCAGTATTCTGGAATCACTCCAGTCTTCCATGACTTTTCAGAGATGATAGCTAATGGTTCAGATGCCTCCTCAATCAGCTCCTTGAATAATCTAGGATGCATTTCATCAGACCCTGGTGGCTTGCAGACAACTAACTTTTCCAAGTAATTTTTAACTTGTTCTTTTCCTATTTTAACTTCTGAACCTACCTAATTTTCACTGTCATTCACTGTGTTAGGCATCCAATCACTACCAACCTTCGTGGTGAAAACAAAGAAGCTGGTAAGCATCTCTGCCATTTCCACATTTTCTGTTATTGTTTTTCCCTCTTTGAGCAATGGGTCTACTCTATCCTTGGTCTTCCTATTGCTTCTAATATATTTATAGTACTCTTCTTTGTACCCATTATGTCTCTAACTAAATTGAGCTTGTTTTGTGCCTTCGCTTTTCTAATTTTGTCTCTACATTCTTGTGTTTTGTTTATATTCATCCTTTGTACTTTGACCTAGTTTCCATTTTTATAGGATTCCTTTTTGATTTTTAGATTATTCAGGATCTTCCTGGTTAAGCCACAGCCATCTCTTGCTCTACTTCATATCTTTTCTGCACAGTAGAATGGTGTGCTCTTGCACCTTAATAATGTCCCTTTGAAAAACTGCCAACTGTCTTCAAGTATTTTTTCTCTATCTTGCTCCCCGTGAGACCTTACTGAACAGCTCCCTAAGTATATTAAAGTCTGCCTTCTTGAAATCCATTGTCTCTATTTTGCTGTTCTTCCTTCTTCCATTCCTTAGAATCATGAACTCAGTGATTTCATGTTCACTTTCACCGATGACTTCACTTTCAAATTTTCAAGCAGTTCAAGAAGGATGTAGATAAAATGGAGAGGGTTCAGAAGAGAGCCATGGGAATGATTAAAGAATTAGAGAACATGTCTGCTAGAGAGAGACTCAATGAGTTTTTCAATTCTATGTCCAGAAGAGACCATTGTGATCATCTAGTCTCAACTCTGGTATAGCACAAATCATAACTTACCAGTGTAGGTACTTTTAGACTGCAATAAAGTTTCCCCTTAACTTTTTCTTTGTTATGCTAAATAGAATGATAAATGGGTATTAATAAATTTAACATGAAAAACCACTAAATGGATTAAAAACTGACTGATTTCAAAATCTTCAGAGGGGTAGCTGAGTTTGTTGTTTTTTAAGCATTTCCTGTTACAGACTAATAGTCTAGTAGTACCTTAAAGACTAACAAAACATGTAGATGGTATCATGAGCTTTCACGGGCAAAGAAGTGGGATTTGCTCACAAAAGCTCATGATACCATCTACATGTTTTGTTAGTCTTTAAGGTGCTTCTAGACTATTTGTTGTTTTTTAAGTTTTTCCTGATTTCAGAATGTAACTGTAAACAGGTTATCTTTTTTAGGGTAGAGAGGTTTTGTATCCTCCTCTCACCCACATCTTTCAAAAGAAAGCTTTGTGCCTCTCCACAACAATAGTGGAAAGTGGCAGAGGTAATAGACCGAAGGCCCCACTTTTGAATACTATAATCTGGATCTTTTCCAACTGAAATACCTGGAAGGCTACGGTTTTACAGAGAAGTCCCAGGTAACTCAAGACTTAGAACAACTTGAAGCAACACGGACTGTGAGGTGTCCGATGTTCCCAACATCATGGTGTCATGAAATCTGATATACTGATTAAAATCCCAGCTTCTGGAGTCACGTTATTACTTGAAAATCTGAACTTTCTAATGGCATGATGGCTGCTGAAACTTGAAAACATGAATTTAAAAGATCCAGATCCAGAAGGCAATAAAACACTCTGAATTTTATTTTTAATCTTACCATTTTTAATCCAATCTCATGATTTTGGGGAAACCTGCCTCATGATTTCCACTTGCTAAGCATCACTAATGGGCAAGAGATGAACTACAACAGCTGAGGTAAGGGATTTGGTTTAACTGGAATTGGTATTAAGGCTTGATTCAGTTGTAGAGAGCGATACAAGTTTGGCAAGGTTATGGCTTTAACTGAAACCATTAGTGCATATATCCAGAAATTCAATGTAGTCTAATGTAAAAGGCAGTGTATAATGTTTCAATACACAGAATTATAAAGCCAGATTAATACATGACATAAGAGGTTGCAAGACTATTGAGATTAGATCTGAATTTGTCTTTTGCAGGCCTGCATTTACTTAAGTCTTTCTGAACAGGGAAATTTGGTTCACTAATACAAATCTCAACAGCAATGTTAATTAAAAGGATTCTTTCATGCATAACTTTTACTGTTAGAGAAGAAGTATCTTTCTGTTTCTCTATGGTTAGCATTTTGTTTAACTACTCCACAAACCTAATCAGCCTTTAAATGTCTATAATGACTGACTGCACAGCTAAAAATAGAGATGGGAGAAAAGATTACAGAGACCTGTGCAAATTAGGCAAATTTGAGTTTGCTGTGTCAAACTGGGGTTTCACTGAAAATTCAATGCAGTTGTATAGATTTTAAATCTATTTATTGTAGAGTTGTCAACTTTAGACATGCATTAGTTAAATCCTACTTGCTTTAAAATAAGTTCTTTTTTAATGCAATTTCAAGCTGAAAATATTAATGGAAAAGAAACAGATTTACTCATTGGTATCATAGTCCTGAGCCATGATCTGAAAAATGTATAGGACAAATTAGAAAGTTCACTAAGAGAATACAAACCTTCTTACTAAACAGTTGCTGTCTATTTAACTTGGGTAATAGTCCCAGTCCTATTTAATGTACCTTTCTTAAATGCACTTTTCAATGGAATGAAGATCACCCATAAAGTGAAAAGCACCATATAGTCACTCAATAAGGATTAAATTGTGTGTAACTTGTGGAGTGGTCTTGCTCAAGAGGCATTGTGGGGAAGGCTTTCCTGCTTTGCCTGACTTAGCCTGCTGTGCCTAGCTATTCTGATCAGTTTTTGTATCTGCTCTTACTCCTCCTCCTCCTCACCTATTCATTGTCATCTCTCGGGAATCATGTCTGACATTCAAATGGGAAGTTCTTTGTAGGACTTCCCTTTCTTTATTTCTCTGCAAATGACTATTACCCTTTTGTGTGCTGTGAAATAATACTTAATAATATTTGTCATATAACTGTATCACAATAAGCAGGATGGGTATTTGGGGTATTTGTTGGATTCATCTGAACTGCCTGATACTCTTGTTTTGATATTATCTCAGACTTTTTAAAAAATAAGTGTTAGACAGAGGCTCTTAAAGTGCAGAGGTCCCTTGCTGCCTAATGTAACACTAAATCAAACGACTAATGTGAAATGTGTCATGTAATGTATAGATCTGGAAAGCATTTAACTTTGCTTTTTCAACAACAGATCATGTCTCTGGTGGCCCTGCCAACCTTTCTGATAGTCTAATTAGAGTCTAATCTGTTTACTGCATTATATTTTGGGTCATAAATTCACCATCTTGGCAGATGTTTCCTGGCTTCCAATTTCAAAAGTCTGGGCAGTAAACTCCAGATGAAAGGTTGCTGTCCAACTGTGGAGGCTGATATTTAAGACAATAGCATTCTGTCCAAATTAAAAAAGGATTGAAATGTGGGCTCCCCCATAACCCCCTTCAGACCAGAATATTTATTTAGTTCATATTCTTTCATGAGAGTGGAGAATTAAACAGTGGAATTCAGATGCATAGGTTTTTACCATCTATCTTCTGTAAAAGCCTGAGTAGAACAGAATATGTTGAAATATATCACATTAAATGAGAACATACTTATTCCACAGTAAAGACATATTTGACACCAGTCGTAAAAAATACACCATCAGCTCCTCTTCTCTGAAAGTATGTCTATGCTACGAAGTTAATTTGAAATAACAGCCGTTATTTCGAATTAACTTTAATAGCATCTACACATACAACTCGCTATTTTGAAATGCATTCGAAATAGTGGAGCCCTTATTTCGAATTTGGTAAACCTCATTCTATGAGGAATAACATCAAATTCGAAATAGCTAATTCTAAATAAGTGCTGTGTAGACACTTATTTCGAATTAGGGGGCCTCCAGTCCTTCCCGTTTTCCCCTGGTGGACACTCTGGGACAAACCTGGGGAAACTTGTCTTCTCTCCCCCAGCCCCGGGGCCCTTAAAGGGGTAGAGTCTGGCCATGTGCAAGAGCCAGGCCTGCCAGCAGCCACAAACCCTCAGCCAGTGGCCAGACAATGGCAGCCAGTGGCAGCCAGATGCCCCCTGCCGAGTCCCCCAGCACCCAGGGGCCAGTAAGGGGCCGTAGACAGTGCATGCCCTCATGGACTAGTGCAGAGATCATGGACCTCATTGAGGTTTGGGGGGAGGCCCCCTACGTCCATGATCTCCGCACTAGGCAGAGGAACGCAGCCGTCTATGGACGCATATCGGCCACCATGGCCAGGTGAAGGAGCTGTGGCAGGCTTATGCCAGGGCCACCGGGGGCAGCGCTGCAGCAGGGGCTGACACCTGCCCCTACTTCCCCGCCCTCAACTGAATCCTCGGGGGCGGGGTGGTCCACGCAGTCCCGGGGGGCAGCGAGCTGGGAGCTGAAGGCCCTGACCCAGGTGCAGCAGAGTGGCCACCACCAGCTGTCCCGGCACCAGAGTCGGCAGGGTTGTCTGGGGAGGCTATACCAGGTAAGTGCCAGCACTGTCTCCTACCCGGGAGGGATATGGGGAGGGAGACCAGGGACCAAGCGCGTGGGCCATGCCTCCCATGGATCACACAGCCACCTGTGCACGTGTGAGCACATGCCATGCCACCCTTGGGCAGGTGGCTCCAGCTGCATGACACCTAGGGGCTGTGGCCCAATAGGCACACGCATGTGTGAAGAGACCTGATATGCTCCCAAACCCGGGGCAGGACCCAGCAGGGTGTCCTCCCTTCACACGCCTCCTCTACACAGAGGCAGGGGACATCTCCCCTCCCCCCAGCCCCGACCGCACTATACACGGCACGGGTGCAGTCTTGGGGCAGCTCCTAGTCCTGGGGAGAGCCAGACATGCTGACCATGGCCTCTGTGCAAGCACATCGGCTTTGATGGTGCAGGGCACGGTCAACCTCACGTCGCAGGTGGCATTGGGCATCATCCATTGTGTCCCCAGGGAGAACTGACCACTTCTCTTCTTTCTCTACAGCTGTACCAGCTGCTCATGCAGGGCACACCACCCCACCTGGGACAAGCTCCTGCACCCGCGGCCTGAGCAGGACCACCACTATGCGGCAGGGGTACCGGGACCAGCACCTGGGGGCCCTGCAAGCCCTGCTCCACACCATCTAGGCCTGGATGCAGGAGGACCTGCAGCTCCGCCAGGAGCAGCTTGCTCAGGACCGTGCCATGTGCTTGCACCTGTAAGCCCTGCTGCAGAGCATGCTGCCTCATGCCAGTACTGTGCCTGCTGCCTCCCCAGCTACTGTTCCTCCTCCCACTCCTGCCCCCCTCCCACCTCTTCGTCCTCAGCCTCCACACCCTCCTCCTCAATCTCCACATCCCCAACCTCAATCTCCGCATCCTCCTCCCCATCCCCTTGGGGATGCTGAGGCCCCCCGCACCTGCTGTGCTGGGAGACATGTGTCCTGATGAAACCCCCTCCTCAGAGCCCTGAGATTCCCCTCCCCCTTCTTCCCCTTGCTTCCTCCTTCCAGCTCCCTCCTCCCAAGTTTCCCCCTCTCCCACCCTCTCTCCTCCCCTCTCCCGCCTCCTTTCCCCAGTCTCCCCGGAGTTTCATTCCCCCTCCCCAGTTGTGTTAAATAAAGACAGTTTCTATTTTTGAAAATACGCATCTTTTATTTGACATCAGGAAGTGGGGGCTAGGGAAGGGTAAGTGGAAGGACGAGAGGGAGGAATGCGGCACAAGCCCCTAGTGGGGCAGACCAGGGAGACTGTTAGCGCTCCTTAGGGTGGAAGCTCTCCCGCAGGGCCCCCTGGATCCTGACAGCCCCTCGATGGTCCTCCCAGATGGCAGCCTGCAGACAGTGTAGCCAGGTTGCTGGCAACATCTCCACGAGATGCAGCACAGTCCCTGGGGGCAGGTCTGGTTCCATGTTGCAGAGTGCCATGGTGCCCCGAGTGAGGGCAAGCAGAGCACTCCGAACACAAATGCTTTGCTGTCCCTCAGCGAGGTAGACCAGCAAGCAGAGAAACCTGAGAACTGTCTGTCTGGGATGGGGGGGGTCGGGTCCCTTTAAACACAGACCTCAGATAGCCTGCGGCAGCAGCCCCACACACCAAGTCCGACCCTGCTGCCCTTTTGGCACTGGTTCTGGCCAGCCTTACCTTCGATTCAGGGTCCACTAATGTGGATGCGCTATTTCGAATTAGAAAAATGCTATTTCGATTTAGTTTTTGTGTCTAGATGCATTATTTCAAATTAGTTAATTCGAAATAGCGCTGTAGTGTAGACATACCCTGAGTGACAACCCCAGAGCATGACTGTGCAAATGTTACACATGTTGAGTAGTATTTAATACCAGGGACAGGTATTGTGAGTAAAATATTACGTGCTGCCCTGAAAAATGTTGAACATTCACAGCTTCCAGTGACCTAGCCTCTACAGTGATCATCAGCCCACCATTTACTGGCCTCTTTTTCTGGAACTCTCTTGCATGGGGCTACTTGGGAAAAGGTTGATTAGTCTCAGTCCTATATATATTAATTGTAATAGTATTCAAGCCTCCGGTTCAGTTACGTATGGTAACATTTAAAAAAAGTCGCTTTTCTAATATGATAACATGAAATGAAGTGTTGCTGTTTGTTTCTGTGCAATTTGTATTAAGGATCAAGAATTTGAGGCTCAGTTTGTCAGTAAATGTGTCATTTTTAGATTTGGAATCCTCCCCCACCCCGCAGCCCCGTTCTGAGTCATGCCCCATTACACCAACATTTGGAAAACAACTGGTCTTACCAATTTAAACTGATATTCTTACTGACAAATTGTGGCTTGAATACTTAGAACATGTCTTTATATAGTACTTCACAAAGACTGGAATGCTTGATTCCAGCTGTACTCTCTAGAGTTAGTCCGCAAGACTGATAAAAGGTGGGTCAATTGTTCCTTGAAGCACAGTACTGAGCCAGCATGGTAAGTCTGCCATTTCAGGCATAGTCCTGAGAATCATTGTTGTTCAGACAAATTTCACAATGGCTCCCTTGCTCCTGGGGGCAAGTAATAAATTGCTTCCTCTCTTCCAGTATGCTGTCAGGTGCTCTGGCCAGATGCTAATAGAAGGGAAGTAGCCCCTGGCCCAACCCATTCCCAATTCATCCTCATGTACTTTCTACTTACCTCTCTGGAATAACTGCAATTTACTCCTGTATGCCTGGACCCGAGGTTCAGATAGTCCACACAGGGAATATTTATATTATAATAAAACAGCTGTGACTGAGCTATGTCAAATGACTCAGGTTCATGGAGCTTGGGCGGTTGGGCTATAAAATTGCACTCTATACTTTGGGACTCGGGTTCCAGTCTGAACCTGGATATCTACATTGTAATTTTATCTCCCTACAACTTGAGCCTTTGTGATGCAGAATAAGCTGACATGGGCCAGCAACAGGTGTGTTTAGGTGGAGTAGACATACTGTTATTGACATGCCTGCATGTTCCTGTGATGGGGCGGACAGGCCCCGCACTAACGAGCAGGAGATAGCCCAGGCCCAGCTGGCAGAGAAGGCCCCGCCCCTCCGACCCTGCTGGGCATGCTCCCAACAGCGGCCGGGTATAAAGGCAGGAGGAGCCCAGCAGGCGGGGAGGCCCCAGGGAGAAGGAGGAGACCAGGCCGGACTGGAGTTCGTGCAGTCGCTGGGTCCAGAGTCGTCGCCCGCGCTGAACCGGGACACGGAGAAAGCAGCCGCCGGCCCAGAGTGGCAGGAGCGCGCCCACAACCCCGACAGGTACTGCCTGAGAGGCGAAGGGGCCCGGGGGAACCAGGGCGTGGTAGGAAGCAGCCCAGGGCAAAGGATATAAAGTTTGGCTCGGCGCGTATCGGCCGGATCCCCCGCCGAGCCGGCAGGAGCCATAGGCCCTGCCTAAAGGGCCCTGGGCTGGGACCCGGTGGAGAGGGAGGGCCCGGGTCCCCCTACCACCCATTTTCCCCTTCCCTGGACAAACAAACCCCGGGCCAGGGGAGGCTTCGCAGAGCAACTAGGCCTTTGCTACCGTATATGCCCTGATAGAAGGGCCGGGACTTTTGTGTTGAGACTTTGTTACCGCATATGCCCTGATAGAAGGGCCGGGACTTTTGTGTTGAGACTTTGTTACCGTATATGCCCTGATAGAGGAGCCGAGACTTTCGTGTTGAGACTCTGCTACCGTACATACCCTAATAGAAGGGCCGGGGCCTTGGCCTAGGGACTCTGGAGTACGGTATAGGCCCGGTCGGAGGGGGCCGAGCCCCTGGACGGGGGCGTACCCCTTGACAGTTCCCCAGAATTTAAAAGTACTGCAATTGGTCATTTGTACGTTCAGCTACTTCCTGCTGAAAAACTAAACATCACATAGCTGGGAAAATCTTAGGACTTTGTGAGTTAAGGTCAGACAGCTGCATGAGGGAGGAGGGGGGACGGGGGATGGTGTCTGAGGGTGCATCTACACAGCACTCTAAAATTGAAATAAGATACGCAATCTGTGCTATGCAAATTGCATATCTTATCTCAAATCTCTTTTGAAATAGCTTATTTTGAAATTTGGTACATCTACGCAGTGCCAAATGTCAAAATAACACACTATTTTGAGCCATCCCATAACCCTCATGCGAGGAGGTTTACCAGGATGGTGAAATAACATGCCTGTTGTTTAAAAAAAATATTTCAAAATAACAGACGGCTTGTGTAGACGTGGGTTAGCTATTTCGGGATATCGCCAATATTCCTAAATAGCTGTGCAGTATAGACATACTCTGACAGAATTTCCAGGCCTCTGGGCTAGGTTGGGGGAGGGAGCCCATCTCCATGCTCCCAGAAAGGGTGGAGGCCTTGGATGGAAGGGGCAGGGCTGGGGCTAGCCTCCCTCCCTCAGCAGCACCTAGGGCTTTAGAGCATGTCATGTGGTGCTCTGGCAGTGATTTAAAGGCCACAGGGCTTCAACTGCCACTTCTGCCACAGTGGAGGCTGGGAGCCCCTGGCCCTTTTAAATCATTTGGCCCTGGAGCATTTTCTCCCTTCCCCTTGCTTTCCCCATCCTTCTGCCATCAACAGACCTGGACAGCTGCATACTTTTAGTTACTTAATCAGAATGGGAGGATGGGACAGCAAGTATGAAAGAGAATAAGTGAATTATCACCTTGATTTTAAGTGCCCTAACACGTTGTTGTTATGACTCTAAATGTTGTGATGATTAGAGATGAGTAGTTTCGCTAAAATTACTGGAGAACTGGTGAACCAATTGTAACCCAGCTACAGGCTGTGTGCATTGCTTTAAGAGAGCTATGAAAGATTAGGTGAAAGAATATGCTTTGGAGCTGGCTGAGAAAGTTGTCTTTAGGCAAGGATTTGATAACTAAGTTCCCCAGCAGTTGGATGGAAGAGAGGACGCCCCCCGCAGAAAACCTTGATGCTGAACCCTCAGAACCATTTCTTAACTTTGGTTAACTATAAAAGTTTTGAAATGCTCTAATCCTACAGGAACAGCATGTTTCTGCATGTGCACTTGAATCTAATAAAAAAGTATGCCCAACTTGGTCAACTTTAGAATACAGGTTGGAATCTTGGCCACCTGCACCATCCTTGAGCCTTCAAAATAGGTTTTAAAATAGATATAAATAGTCCATAGGTTACTGGTCTACAAAAAACTCAACAGTGATTAGGCAGGTAGTATTCTGAGACCATTCCTTGTAATACTGACCAATATTGCCTAATTTTCCTCTTTGTATCTGCATTTGTTGTCTGTATCTATCTGTTATGCCTTGTCTGAGGCTTAAGCTGTAAGCCCATTGGGCCAGGAACTACATGTCTCTTCTGTGTGTGTATAGCACCTAGTACAATGGGGTCAAGGTTCCTTCTAAGTTGTGCGGTAGCATGGCCCCCCAGCTGCTTAATGAGCCCCACTTAGCCAGGGCCTCAGGGTTCCTCTCACAGAGCTGTCTGGCTGGGAGAGAGGTGTTTCTCCCTCAGCAGCAGCTCCCTGCTGAGGACAGAGCAGCAAGTTTCTCCCAGCTGGTAGGGACACATCTCTTCCCTACCAGCTAGGAGACACTTGCTGCTTTGTTCTCAGCAAGGAGCTGCTGCTGTTACTGAGAGAGAAGTGCCCCTCTCCCAGGCAGCAGTGTGTGTGTGGAGCCCCTACCACACAGCTTAGGGGGAGCCTTGGTCTTGGTCTATGACCTAGGTTCTACCACAGTCCAAATGAATGGCGATAATATGTTGTCCCTCTAGTCAAGTGCTTTTAAAATCCATTTATGGGTCAAATGAGACTTAAGTGATCCATAGGACCTATGCTGACTATTTCCAACAGAGAGTAGCGCATTTCACTCTCACTGTTCAATTTTAGCTCTTAATAAAAGAACATCCTGTGACATATCTTCAACAGAGAATTTCTTTAAGGAAACTCATCTAGACAAAGTACAAGAGGTATACTTTCTATCAGCGGCTGCAGCAGTGACTCAACGTGGCATTATTAAATAATTTGTTTGTTTTGTCTTCTTCTATGGCTATTGGTTGTCTCTTATGAATTTGTTTCTAGTTCAGTAGCCTGTTAAGTTATCAAAGAATACTGAAGAGTGTAAAAGCAATAGTATTTAGGAATTTCATAATATAAGCATTGCCCTAGAGCAGTGTTTCTCAACCAGTGTAACGAGTACCCTTAGGGATACTTGAGAGAAGTCGGGGTGGGGGGGGGGGAGGGGTGGGGAGGAGAGTCATCAGAACTGAAATTTGGAGAAAACTGAATTTTTGTTTTACATTTTACAGCACTTTTTTATTTTTGTACTTTTTACACCCCAAAATTTCATTACCTGTCCGGCAGTGATTAAGTTATTTAAACAAATGTGTTGCAATGGTAGAAAAAAAATTTGTGTGTCTGAAAATTGTGTGTGTCTGGTTTGAAAAAGGGGTACTTTATAAAAAAAGGTTGAGAAACACTGCCCTAGAGAGTATCAAATAAGCTTTGCAATGTACAGTATTTACAAAACCTGAATATATGAAAAACAAAGGTTTGTGCGGGCTTTTGTGGAATTTTCAACGCAGAAAGCAGTGTTTGATTTTTCACAAGTTTCACTTTGGACATGAAAAAGTTGGCATCTCCCCAAAATGTTTGCAGTAACCCGTTTTTAGAACTGAAAACTGATTCTAACTAGACAGATTAGCTTGAGTGTCAGAGAAATATTGATGAGAAAAAAACAATGTGCAGATCACAAGTGGCTTATACTGTTTTGGTGAAAAATCTGAATCAGTAATAAATACGAGTAATAATTAACATCTCAGGCAATTTGGGAACAGAAAAGGACTAAATTCATTAAATACATTATTCACTATGAATTGTTCACTGATAGATGGACCACAAAAGTTTTTTTAGATTTTGTCATGAGTTTTCTAGAACCTGAAACATACAAAATCTGAATCTCTTGCAACTAACAGCAAGCCTGGGCGTTTGTCAAGTTGATTTTCTTGGAAGATTTGAGATCTGATGAGGAGTACCACAAGAGTGATGTGTGTCACAATATTTTGTCGCCTCTGCTGGCATTTCTGAATTAAACCAAGAAATTGCACTGATGTCTTAAACTGAAAACAGGCAACATTTATTGGACTCATCAGGGACAGGCCTTTACATGGGTTCCTAGGGCTGGAGGTGAATGTGCTCTGAGTCTTATGCGATGACCATTTTTATTTGCAGTTTCTGCAATAAGAAGAGTATTAGGAAATGCAAGGGCTATACCATTTGTAGACAATGTTGATATACAGTTCCCTGTAGGGGAAAAAAGGAACCTTGAGGTGTGTGTGGCAGGAAGTTTCTCAGCTACATTCCAGGAAACATGTGGTAGTATCATAACAGATGAGGAATACAGTTTCTCTGCATACTGGGTCACTCTCATTGTTCCCATGGTTAGACCCTCTGTCATGGGGAAATCTCTCACTTACAGGATGAGACCTCCTTCTGGTCACTCTGGGGATTAGCTTGAGACTGATGCTCCCCATCTGCAGTTTGCACACTGCCGCTCTGGCTTTCTGTAGCCCCTCTCTCAGGGTATGTCTACACCGCAAAGTTATTTCAAAATAAAAGCAGTTATTTCAAAATAACTTTCCTAGCATCTACACAGCCATTCTGTTATTTTGAAATTAATTCGAAATAGTGACGGGTTTATTTCAAAATTGGTAAACCTCATTCCACGAGGAATAGTGCCAATTTCAAAATTGCTATTTCGAAATAAGCGCTGTGTAGACCCTTATTTCGAAATAGGGGCCTCCAGGCCTTCCCAGGATTCCCTGCTGGCCGCCGTAGTCACAAGACAGCTTCTGACCTGATGCCCAGCCGGAACTGGTTCCAAGCAGCCTTAAATGCGATTCAACATCCACTGAGTGTGTACGTGCTATCTCGAAATAGAAAAATGCTATTTTGAAATGCATTTTGTGTGTAGATGTGTTATTTCGAAATAAGCTATTTTGAATTCACTATTTCAAAATAGCTTATTTCGAAATAACGCTGTAGTGTCGTCATGCCCTCAGTCTCAGGAATCAGTGCTTCCTCTTCACACCTCAGTCATCCATCTAGGTCATTCTGTGTTTTCCCCCTCTGTTGGGGGTGGTATGTGTATCACTATCCAATAGCCCAGCCACTTCCTCAGTGGCAAGTAGTGGTGCTTGTATATCTCAGGCCTGCCCACTACTGTGGGTCACAACCACGGACTCTATAAATAACACTCTCTTACTGCAACTATAACTTCCCCCAGTACTGCTATATCTCCCTGGGTCACTTCCCCATGGTGCCAGCACCTTTTTCACCCTTGCCTCACAGAATGCAATTACTGAGACCCAGCAATCAGCCAGGAGCTGCCTCTTGTTTCCCCAGTTCCTACCATCAGTTGCTCTGTCCAAGTTTCAGCAGGTCTCTGAGCACAGCACTTACTCCTTGAGCTCCCAGAAGAAACAACCTCTGTTCTGCACTGCATCTCTTCTTATATGGGTCTGCTAACTTGGGCCTGGGTAATTTTTGCAACCCTTCACTGATTGGTTGTTCTCTATGCAGCCTACTTATGCCACTTGAAGGATTCGTCTACACTGCTCCTTTCCGGATTAAGGATATGATAGGACTCTTGGACCTACCTTAAGTCTTACATTTGGATTTGAAGTGAACACCCCATCACACCCTTGTTAAGCTGTTCATGAGGCAATGTGGGTCTGCACAACTCTTTAGTTGGGCCAATGATCACATGCCACAGTTTGGTTTTCTAGCAAAAAGTTCCTGTTTGAATTTTGGGTGATGGTTCAGGTTTTTATTTCATCTGAACTCGTTAATCAATCCCTAAATTAAATCTTTATTACTGTAATTTATTTTATGAATTCTGACAGTATGCTTAGAACTCTAGCTCAGGGAATTTATAATTTATTTTATATGTATTGATGGCCAGATCCTTAGCTGGTGTAAATTGGTGTGTCTCTATTACATCAATTAACTTGTGATAATTAACCCCCACTGAAAATATGCCTAACTAAATCAGGATACTAACATGAGTTGGTACAAAAATCATTATGAGAAATCGCTGAAAGTCCAATTAAAAGCATTTTGCTTAAAGGGATAATGTGAAAGGGTGCTAAATGGTATGACACTTCAGGAGAAAGACCTTTTCTGAATTAGACAGTGCTAAGGAAGAAAGTACAATAACAAGAATGGAAGAAGGGCATTGAAGCTCACAAAAAATCATTGTTTACATGATCATTGCATCAGATATTCCTAAAGTACGGGTGTTTATATACTAATATTTAGAGAGGCATAGATTAAATAATACTATAATTATATATGTATATATACATATATATATATAATAAATTTACAGATTATTATGATTAATCACATGCCAAAAATTGATATACCAAGGAATGCTGAAAGTTTCAAGTCTATATAACTACATTTCAAAGAATCATTATCCATTTTTTTTTCATAAGAAAATACCTAATTAATTTAGTTTGAGTTCTTGGAAGTAAAAAAGTGAGGGTACTGAGAAGAATCATGTCAGGGAAAGGGTAGCAATGCACACAAGATAATACATGTATATTTCCTTAAATCCAGTTATGTCTATAACAAAGGGAAGCTAGGGTACTTTGGGCACATTTTTATTTATTACCAAAAATTGCTGCATCAGTGCCTTTCTTCTTATCTCAGTTCTATTAACCCCAGGAAAAAATAGCACAGGAAAACTATGATAAATCGTTGTAGCTGAATCACAAAGATGAGTTACCATTCCATCATCAAAGAGAGATGTCACTTCAGCATGGCCCTTTACATGAAAAGGGTATTTCTAATTCTACTGTGGCTTTTACGAAGATATGTATCAGAGAAACGTGCTTTTTATGATATACTTTTAATTCTTAATGCAACCTAGGAGTACTCCTACACTGTAGGACAAAGTTGAATTAAGCTATGCAACCTCAGTTATGTTAATTGTGTAGCTGAAGTTGAAGTAGGGTAACTCGGCTTTTGGCGCAGTCTACACTGCAGGAAGCTGAAGGAAGAACACTCTTCCTTCGACTTCCCCTACTCCTTGTGAAAGCAGGGTTACTGGCATAGACCAGAGTGCCCCTCTTAACTAGACCGCTAATTTGAACCCTGGAAGATCAACAGCAGCAGCTTCAATCTTCCTCTGCAATGTAGGCATAGCCTAAAGTATTATTGTTCAGGAAATCCCTCAATCTTTTTCTTTTCATTTTGTACACACACACAATTGCTTTATTTTGGCAGTGAGCAAAACCTATCTCTTCATTCTGATGGAGAGCCTTGTTGTGACAGATTACCCCAAGCCATTAGAATGTCATACAATGGCCACTAGAAATCTTCTTTCCCCTACTAGTAAGATCCAAAGTTCCAACACATACTGGGGAAAATAAGATATTGCTCTTCAGTAGTTAAGTGAACAATCAAGTTGCCATGCTATTCAACAGACAAGTTCATACGATTCATATGTTACCCAAAGTAAGAATTTATTCAGTTCAATGGGCACAGTTTTCATGACATCTGTGATATTATTTCAGTTGGCCGGCTTTCCAGTGGAAGTGGAGAATCCAGTGATTGACAGGGCTGAGTTCTGCTCTCAAAGCTCCAAATAGGGGGAAGATGATTATCAAATCTGTATGGATTTTTGCTACTGTGATGGGGTGAGCATAACCTGCACCGAGACAGGAGGGGTTAAAATCCTGTGGGCAGAGGAAGTCCCACCCCAGACTGGGCATGCTTCAAATGCTAGAGCAGTATAAAAAGGGAGTAGCTCAGCTCAGTCTGGGCTGGTCACTGGAGGAGAAGGGCCTCCTGCAGGAGCTCCAGAGATGCTCCTGCCAGTGTCGGGATCCAGAGACCCGAAAAGATGACCTCGTATTGCCAGCACCAGAGGAGTCCCAGGGAGATACTGTCATTGGGGAACTGGATGACCCAGAGACTATTTGGAACAGTGCCAGCTGTGATTGGAAGTGATCCTGGAAGGTGCTGGCATGATATCTCCCACCTGAGTGAGCTCGGCGTATTGCAGTTGGATTCCATGCTGAGTGAGTAGTAGAGCACTCTGCCACTAACATGGTCCAGGGTTGGGGCCTGGTGGTGCAGGGTGGGCACAGACCCCCCTACTGGGAAATTACCCCAAATTATTGACTCCAGCCATTAGGCTGTGTTGCCCTGAACCAAGGGCTACCTTACTGACTCTTGTTACTATCTAATCTAGCCATAGACTGTACTGCCCTGGACTAGAGATGTTGGTGCAGGCTGATAGACGTTGCTGATGATCCAGTAGCCAACCAGGTGGTGTTCACACCCCTAGGCACCCACACCTCAAGAAACTGGGTGTGCATATGCCACGACAGCTACCTTAAGAAAGGACAGCTTGGAAATAAACATATATAAAATGTATGCACTATGGTCATACATTTGTTCCACTGTAACTTCAGTCATTTGATTATTAAGATGTAGGCGTCCCCTCAAGATTACAAAGTGACAACAGATTTATAAAGAGCTACTAAAAGATATGCCCAGAATGGAAATACATTAGGACATTATATTTATTAACATAATTACTTGTACCAGCAGAGTTCGATAGCTACATCACACCATGCATTATAGAGTGCTGCTCATTAATTATTTTTTTGCATGTCAGAAAAAGGATATTTGACTTTCAAAGTAAAGTATATCTTGTTCCCTCTCTTATCAGTTCCCCTCTGAGTGCAAGGGTCGATTAAAACTGTATGCAATCCATGCCTGCTGGGTGTGGTGCTCTGTCCTCTTCTCGTGGCACGAAGAGATTGATGAGTCTGCTACAGTGCTGGCTAAGGCTCTGGCTTCTAGCTTATGTAGTAGAAGCTCCTGCACAAGCTTCAGATGCCCCAGGTTCAATCCTGATGGTGACCGACGATGTTGGTTTTACAAATGCCCAGATTCAGTCCCTATCTCTTATGCTTCCAGACAGTGAGTCAGTTCTCATGCTGAGTCACTCATATAAAGTCCTTTCCCTGTCTCTTCCCTTAGGACATGTTAGTTAGATTAATTATTTTTTGTGAAGTGATTTGAAAGTGCAAAGCATCATATAAACACTAAATATTTCTTATTAAGACATGACATGGCCTGAGGGAGCACCCATGGACTTACCACCAGAAACCCAGTCAATTTTGTGATGCTGCTTGTTGCTGATTGAAATCACAAGCCCCTTCAACCTTAGGACTGGGTCTTCCCTTGACTGAGAAAAACTATATGCCTAGCCACAGTGAATTGTCATTATGCTAGGATGAAGGAATTGACATTAAAAATTGAGTTCTACAATGGCAAAGCCATTTAGATAATTTAAAGCCAGCATTTAACTGAGAACCTGAAGTTATCCATGTGAATATATCCCTTTTGAGATATCAGTTAAGTCTGAAAAGGCTTTTCTTGTTCTCACATCTCTGAAGTTCATACAACTGAGCAGCGTTAGAATTGGAATAACTAAATATTATTAGGGAAGCTTTTCTTGTGGTGGTCATACTCCAGCGAGTAACTGGATGCAATGGAAGGTTAGTCGCCTGGAAGCAGATAAGGGAAAAGGATCTTGTGAAAACAGGTTGTGGGAAGAATCAGGACATAACTTGGGGTCAAAGTTGAGGAGTAGGAAAGAGTGAACCCAGTCTCATTGTGGTATGGAAGAACTGTGTGCCATGGAATGGTTGGCTCTGATATGGATAGGACAGAGGTGGACCATCACATAACCTTTATTGAAAAGAAGAGACAAAGAAAGAAATAATAACCATGGATAATGGGAAAGAAGAGAGACAGAAAGAAATAATAGCCATGGAAGAAAGCACAATTGGTATGAACTTTTCTATTGCTTTCTTTATATTTTATTAAAGTTAGCAAGCATGGGAAAATATTTTTGACAACCATTGTTGCCATTTCTCATATTTCTTCCTCTTTGGCATTTCTCCCCATTACTTTCTTTTCTCCATCACTCCCTTTTTCTTTAGAGCTGACTTATATGTGGCTTTTTAGTGCCCCTCTGCAGATACTTTGTCCCTAGGGTTAGATCTGCTCTAGCACATACCAGACAAACTGTATACCATGAATATAGTATACTTCTAAGTACAATAATACATGGTTGAAATGAATACATTGCACCAGTTTTATTGTATCCATTATCTGAGGAAACAACCTCCCAGATAGCTCTAGAATGCTGCATATTTTGGCCTATTGCACCCTTACAGGTGTCCAGCTAATATATGGGGTATGTTTGATTAGTTGGACCCGCTTTTGCAGATTGACTGTGTGACTGCTTCCTATTAACTCTGCCGTATGTTTAGAACTGCAGATTTGATTCTCTTATTCAGCAACTCAATATTAAAATTTATTAATAAATATTTTAGCAATAATAATAGTATTTATGCCCAGCTGTCACAAACACTCAGGGTGTAGGGTAATAGTTCCATGGACTTGGCAAGAGCTTACATAGGAATAGGCTCAATTGTTCTGCTGTGCTAAATTCCCTGTGGAATGCTGGGTGCATTAGAATCCATGGTAACAGTGCTTGGGTACAATACCTTATTACTGAGATGTTGATAATAGGAGTCCATTTAACAAGAAACAAATGTCAGGGTTCTAAGAGTAGCAGGTGGCATTATTCGTGCCTGAAGCAAACACAAACATAGGTTTTCTGTTTAAAAACAGACAAAATAAAGCTTTTTGTAGTTTTTGTTGTATTTGGTTGTTTTTTTTTTTTTACTGTTTGAATGTATAGGATCAAAAAATTAGTAGATAATTGTTTGAACGTCATCCACCAGAAATAAAATTGCTTACTTCAGATCAATATCAATACTAAAGCTTCTAGCTTACAGTTTTAAACATTCTGTGTTTGAGTCCTGCTAGAGCAAAAATCATTCAATCATGTGGTTTTTGGAGTAGGGGTAAGATGACCAAGCATTCTGGTATCATTTGGGATCATCCTGATATTAGGGGCTTTGTCTAATACATACAGTTATATTCCCCTTCCATCAAAAAGTGTCCCAATTTTTCAAACTTGCTGTCTGGTCACTCTAAGTAGGGACTATGTTTTCCCTGAGTTTTGAAGGCAACTAATACATTGAATAACAAGATTCTGTCTTCCTTGACTTCAGTAGGCATGTAACTGGTTTAAGTACTTTTGAAAATACTACTAGATGCTACTTTCATCTTTATGTGCCTAAATACCTTTGAAAAATCTGGCTTTAAGTCACATCTGAAAATGGAATTTAGTCCTGTAGTGTAAGCCATATGTAGGCCTGCAGGGGTTAAAGTTCTATTCCTCTAGGCCAGTCATGAACCCTGCTGGAAACACCACCAGGTGTTCTTTGTCAGACGGCCTTCGTCAGCCACAGTCCTATGATTCCTAACTGACTATAGAATAAATAACTTGACCTCAGTTCTCAGTTCCATGGGAATGTTGAATATGGCATTGGGCTAGTGTGCACACACTCGGTAAATAGCAAAAGTATAAGATCAGTGGGAGTCCCACCTCTGGTGAGTTTCACCCGGGACCCGAACCTCGAGGGTGCCAGAATTTCCCTCAGCTGGGGTCACATACACTGCAGCCCTGGTGTGAGGTGACAGGGATGGGACTCCCCGCAGACTGGAGGGATGTAAACATTTCTAAGTGCCTGTTACTCTTTTATGCATTGCTCTGCCTGCACTTATTGATGTGTCACTTTGCAGTAGCTATGTAACCATTTGGCAGTATGACGCAGAGAAATTATTAAAAGCTACTATTCCTAATCGACTCTGTGTTGAAGTGAATCCATAATTCTGTTTGTCCATGGCCCTGTGAGCTGATGAGGCTCTTTGAGTGTGGAACCTATCACCTGGCACTTGAACTAAAAGGAAATTACAAGCTTACCACCTCCCATGAACTGTACTGTGTATAAGGTGTGTGTGTGTGTAGATACTTTCAGTGTTACCAAATCTCATCTATTTAAAAAGGACAGTAAATTTATTTTATAAATATTTCTGAAAGTTTGTTTGTTTGTCCTGAAAGATCTCCTAAAAGGTAAGAGCTAGAAACACAAAATTTTGCACGGATACTACTGATTTCCTAAGTTAAATAACTGGATTGGTTATATCTCAAAATTGGTTCCCCCAATTGGGTCACTAATTAGGTTTTAGTAGCGCCTGATCAAAGGCATTTTCTGGACTCTTCTGTTAAGCATGTCACATAAACTGCAACCACTAGATCCTTTCACTATGTTAACAGAAAAAGTACTAGCTATGTTAATTTCTTAAAGTAATATATATGAGAAAAGCATTTCCAATAAAATATGCTATGTTAATGTAATTGACGTAGTTCATTCATCACATCTTTTACTATATTTTCCCTGGACGATGCTGGGTATTTCTGGTATTAGTAAATAATTACAATTCTTGATCTCGCATTCACATATCTTACTCAGACAATGTTTACTATGGCTGACATGTTTGCTATAAAATCCAACAAACAGTTTTAAAGGGTGGGAGTTGATCTCTACCTCTTTTTTGTTGTTTTCCTGAAAAATTGCTGGCATGACCTAAAGGAGTTGGCTTCATGATTTAGCAAGAGATTAAAAATAATTCATATCTAACATGAAACTCTGTTGCTTCCCATCAGGATTTTATAGTTTTAATACCTATATTTTCTTTAGTTCAGGCCATGAAAAATGAATAATGTTCAGTGTCCAAGATCTTGTAGACAGGAAGGTTGTACATGAACAAAGGAAGTTCCCACCTAGAAATTTTCTGCCCTTAAGAGGCAAAGTTCATTTGGAAATAGTTGATGATTCTTTTGCTTTGTTACACTACTGCTCATAGTCCCTACAGAAGTACCTCTTCATATTCTGTCTCCCCTCTCTATTACATCTAGCACATGAAAAGCAGACGAGATCAGAGAGAAGGTTGAGGCCTTAAGAAGTAGCATTAACCAGACAAAAAATGGAAGATACGTTTACAGTGTGAACATATCTTTTAGATATGATGGACATAACTGGGAATTTCAGAGGGGTAGCTGAGTTAGTCTGTACAGATAAACTTAAAAAACAACAAATAGTATGGTAGTACTTTAAAGACTAACAAAACATGTAGATGGTATCATGAGCTTTCGTGGGCACAGCCCACTTCTTCAGATGACTAATTCAGATGTATGTCCAGAACCAAAATAAATAGGGGAGAAGGGGGGGACGACAAAAAGAGGCTGTGGGAATATAAATATCAATGGGAAAACCGAGCAGATATGTAATAGGCAAAACTGATAGTCTATAAGCACCTAAAAACTGGATAGTTAAAAGGAGCAGATAAGGACCATTAGTTAGCACTTAGAGAGGAAGAGTACTAACACCAGAATCTACACAGACAAAGAACCATTGGCACCATCATTGTTTGTTTGTTTGATAATGTCCCAGCCATCTAGTATCTCAATTCAAACCATTGGCATGCAAATTAAACTTGTGAATGAATTGTGGTTTTAGTTTAATGAAGTTTATCTTGTGGAATCAAAGTCAAAACTGGTTACTAAGTCATACTATATACCATTATACACTCAAATTTGCTGGGTTTGGAAAAAAGGATCTAGTCTGGGTTCAGCCTTAGCTAGAATAGCATATAGACAACTGCATGACCTACAGAGCCTAGAGTTCAGGCTGAGTTACCAAATGTAGTTATCTTCCAATATTAACTCTATTTTTAAAGGAGGGCCGTACATGTAATGGGGAATACTATTTGCTGCTGACCACACAATTAATTTGAGAGTCTCAAGTAAGGAAAGGTCCAGCACTGAGCTGATGTACAAGATGAGTCAATTTTCACTGTACAGTGTGATGTCTAGAGTACAGGCTAAGAGGCTGTAGCATACAAGGTGGATTAAATACACTATGCATCCCCTAAAACTTGGATAATCAGACTTTATGGGATAAACGGCACCAGGGCCAGTGCATTGAGCAGCAGCTGCTTTTTCATCACATTCCTTCATCGAAGTAAGCAGGCACCAGCTTTCCCAGGGCTGAAGCTGACACCAGCTAAATGTAAGAAAGATAAGGTAGCCATTGACAGCAAGGGTGCTGGGGTGGGTCCTTCAGTGGACTAAGGAGTAAGGCAGCAGTCTAGGCATCCTGTAGCTAGGTAAGAAGGCACCCCATTAACTGACCCAGAGAGCTAGGGTAATTGGAAATATATACAGGCTGGACCTCCTTGGTCCGGCACCCTTGGGACCTGACCAGCCCCGAATGAGGGAGTTTGCTGGACCAGAGGAGGTCATCATGGCCTTCCTGCCACTACTGGCCTCCCAGTCACTGGGGGTCCCCATTCCAGAAACCACGGGTGTTGCCCGACAAGAGAGTCCTGGTTTAGAGAGGTTCAGACTGTAGTTCCAGATGCAGTTGCCTCGTTCTTCTCACCTGCCTTTCAATCCATTTTCTACATTGGCATGGACTGGCATGGATATCAGGGATTCAGAGGGCTTTACCTCATGTGTAGCAGGCCCACAGATCCACACCTTGGAGATTCAGTTTCACTTGAATATTGTACTGGTAGGTCCCTTACAAAATCGAGAAGTCAGTAAGTAGACAGACAGACAAGTGATATAGAGAACTTTGAATGGGATATCACATCTCTATAAATATCACCCAGTATGACTATATAGACAATTACTAGAAACAAAAATGTTCATTTTCATGCACTGCAGTCTTCTTAATAATCTCACACATGAATATTCACTAAAAATTATGTATACCCTCTACATTAAATTTCTAAGCTCTTCCCCCTGAAATTGCTTGGTTAATCTTGTGGGTAATACATAAATAAGTCTTGTAATTCCCTTTAAAATATAAAATTAGTGAGCTTTCTTACATTATAAAAATTAAAGGAAAAATTGTAAAACACCTATTAGAATTGTATTCCATTTTATTTATTATATGAAAATAGAAAGGGTTTTTAAGGACAATTTGCTTATGTGAGAAAGTCTATAGTGAGGAATTTTATAATTGTTTTCTGGAGGAAACAATTTTTTCAGCAATTAATTGAAAATAAAACAAAAAAAGGCATTTAAAAATTAATGTGTACCAGATATACAAGTAGAGAACATATTGTACAGACGAAGAAAATACACATTGAAGAGTGGATACACCCAGCCCCAATACAAAAAAGATTAAGACACTAAGCTTAAGTAATAAAAAACTATATTGAATTTCCAAAAATAATAAAGTACTCAACTTTATAATCAGAGAGAAGCACAAGGCACCAACTAGTTTAAACAATGAATTATCAAGATAGACTAAACAAAAGCAAATAAATATAGTTTTCATATAAAAATAACTATTAACAAGAAAGCAATTATTTAAATATGGAATAATTTTTAAAAATACTTAAAATGATATTTAAGAAAACAGCTTTTGGCATAAAATAGAAATTGAGTTAATAAGGGGAAAAGTCACTCGTTTGTCTTTGTTTAATATGTTGGAATAGTTGCCTTGCTTATACTGAGTTAATTCATTAGTATGGGTATGTCTACACTACAACCCTAGTTCGAACTAGGGTGGTTAATGTAGTCATTCGAAGTTGCAAATGAAGCCCGGGATTTAAATATTAGAGAGCCTAATTCGAACTACCTACTCCGTGCCGCGTGTAGCCGCGGGCACGGTGTCCGCACTAAGGGGGATTTAAAAATGGCGGCGTCCGGCAAGATGCAAATGAAGCCCGGGATATTTAAATCCTGGGCTTCATTTGCAACGTCAAATGACTACAATAACCACCCTAGTTCGAACTAGGGTGGTAGTGTAGACATACCCTATATGATCTAGCCCCTAGGAGGGGGAAGTGTATTAGGCTGTGTCTAAACTACATCCCTTTTTCAATAAAGGGATGTAGATTAGGCACGTCAATATTGCAAATGAAGCCGGGATTTAAATATCCCGGGATTCATTTGCATAATGGCAGCTGCCACTTTTTTTGAAATGGGTTTAAAAAAAAAACCAGTAGTTTAGACAGGGCATTTTTGACAGAAATGCTCCATTTTCAAAGAGCCTGAGGTCGAGGGTTCGAGACCCCACCCCCACCCTCTGGGGACAGCCAACCCTGGCACCCTTCAGACAAAAGAAGGATAAGGGGCAGGCAGAATGTAGGGAGGCTGTGGGGCTCCTTCAGAGGTGCAATGGCTAAGGTACCTGCCTCTGGAGGCACAGGTGGAGGACTCAAGACTTACAACCCCCCACCCCCCCCCAGGGACAGACACTGTCAGCTTGGTGATGGATGCACCTGGCACCCTGGGGGCAAAGGAAAGATAAGGGGGGCACAGAATGTAGGGAGTTTGGGGGACTTGTGCAGTGGCCTCAGGAGTACAGGATCTTTAAAAATGGGGCATTTCTATAAAAAATGACCCATCTAAACTGCCATTTTTTTTCAAAAAAGCCCCATTTTGAAAAAAAGCATCAGCCACTATTATGCAAATAAAGCACCAAATATTTAAATCCCAGCTTCAATTGCAATATTGACGTGCCTAATCTACATCTCTTTATCGAAAAAGGGATGTAGTTTAGACACAGCCTTGTTGTTCTTTTTTCTATGACATGGAAAGTCAACAATCTCATTGCCTGTTTCCATTTGCTTTGGGGAAGGTGTAAACTGCAACACATGTATACTTGGCACAGCATAGGACCGCTGATGTGCTTATGACAGATCCCGGTTGTTGTCAGCTGGGATTAAATCTAATACTGCTGGAGCTAAATGCATGAGCCCTTACTACATGAGCTAAAAGAAGTATGTCTGTTAACTGAGGCTGGAGCATGCTCATTGATTTCTAGAGTCTAGGTGCCACTAGAGGGGAACCAAGTGCCATGCCAAGCAGGTATGAGTTACACTTCCATAACTTCCAACCCCTCATGGCCTCCTTCTGCTTCCCCTGTGCAAGGTTGGGGTGCCATGGCTTTGCAGGGCCTGCTAGCCTTCAAGTACAGGAACCAACAATATGATATACAGGAATAAGAGGAGACATTGTACATGTTTTAGACCTTATAGTTGCATGAAAGATAAGATATGTTTTTGCCCACTATTTTAGGGCCAGATTCTGATGCCTCTGCTCATCTTAAATACTCTACCAACTGTCCCCTTGGAGTCCATGGAATTAATATTGGAGTTTGATTCTACTCGCTGTGAATAAGGTGATCAGATCTGAAAGCTGGAGGTGCTGAGGAAAGCGAGCTATTAAACCTTATCAAAAGCATCTTTTGCCTGATTCTAGAAGGGACAGATCATTTTAAACATGCATGCAGAATTTTTCATTAATTTTAACTAGAGGCTTGCCTGCACATCAAGAGGAGGAAAAAGCCTCCATAATATACAAATAAGAGTTGAAGAGCTTTGATGTTGTGTAGGCAGCCCACCAGAAAGAGTGAACAGTTAATCATTTCCTCTGTTTATATGTCATAATAGACTCTGAGAATCATTCCATGCAGGATTTGTAGGTTGATGAAGAATAATCTTTTAGAGTTGCCTGTTGCAAGAAGCTATCTACAAATTGTCATGGTATCTATGGTATCCATGGATATAAAGTATTATACCTCCATAATTAAACAGTTCCATAGCACAACACTGGAATAAGAAAAAGATCTTTGAAACAATTCACTGTTTGTATTTACTTGTGTTGGTTACTTTCTGGAGTCACATGGGCACATGTAGTTTTGCAGTCAGTATTCTGTCATGATTTCTACCTGTAACTGTTATCTTTTACAGTTCATTAGCTTTCACCATAGGCTAGAACTAGAAGTGCAGGGGGTGCTGCTGCATGCCCTGTTTGAAGTGATTTCCATTATATAGGATTTGCAGTTGGGTTCACTGGCTCACAGTACCCCATTATAGATATTGTTCCAGCACCCGTACCCTTCACAGTTCGTTTTCTTTAAGAGATGGCTCCCTTTGCAGATTTTTAAGTGTGAACCCATGGGTCCTTCATTTTCTGTAATACTGCTTGAAAGATGGAGATGTCAGGCTGGTTGACAGCTAATGAACTGAATGTTCAATAGTTCATCACCTAGGTTTTACAGGAAACCATTCAGGAATAAGTTTGCAATAATTTTCCCTTGGCAGAATGAGACTGCTTGTCTTTCAAAAGCAACACCTGACACTAGTCAGAACATTTTGGGTATGTGTACACTGTAGTAAAAGACCCACAGCATGGCCATGGATGGTGTGGGTCAGCTAACGTGGACTTGTGGGTCTCAGATTTAGGGCTGTAAAATTGCGGTGGAAACATTTGGGCAGGGCAGGAACCTTGCTCTGAGACATTTTGAGGGGGATTGACTCTCAGAGCTTGAGCTTCAGCCTGAGCCTGAACGACTTACACATTGCACTTTTTAACCCCACAGTCTGAGCTCCACAAACCCAAATTAGTTGACCTGGTCTCTGACATTCAGTGCTGCAGCTGTTTTTATTTCTGCATAGATGTATCCAATGGCTATTTCTCCATCACAACATAAGCAGATTGATAGTAGAACTTGAGTCAGTAGACCTTAGGTTTGTTAACAAAGGGCCTGAGAGTCTACACTCATGTGTAACCCCAGTTTAAGAACCTTGCAACCTAACCTGAAGATGCAGCATATACACTGCTTTATACAGGCCTGAGTCCAGCCACTTATGTTCCAAATTTTCTAACACTCAAAATGTGGTGGCTCTAGCCCTTTGTTGGTAATGCAGTGGGGGTAAACTTGAGTGTCCTCCAAACTTGAGAGTCCAGAGCACAAAGAAAGTAGGTTTATAGGATAGATTCCTATAGCATGAGTACAGTGGGGATGCATCAATACTGCATATCAATCCTGGGTCCCAGTTACACTCATGCTTAGACCCTCCACTCCTGTGGGTTCTTGAAACCCTGGGTCTAAGCTCTGGCTTAGCATGATTTCTATGTTGAAGGAAGGAGGAGTTAGGCTTGAGCCTGAGTTCTAATGCTGGGCTTACATTGCAGCATAACTCAATTATTGTTGGAGGGCTGCAACCTCAAACTGGCATGTGAACAAGTGCTTTTTACAGCTTTCTGACACTTCATACACTACGTAGAGTCCAACTCATCTTATTTCTAGGGAATTTGTTTACTAAAATTAGAATTAACAATATGATAAAATTCTGCATAAACCTTTTATCCAGTCTTGTCTGCTCCTGGGACTATTCACTTCACACCTAATCCTGTATAGTCAACGGCTGCTGTGAACCCCTGTATCTATCTCAGGGTATGTTTACACTACAAAGTTAATTCAAGCTAACAGTCGTTAGTTTGAATTAACTTTCATAGGCGCTACACATACAAACCGCTAGTTCGAACTTAATTCGAACTAACGGAGAACTTAATTCGAACTAGGTAAACCTCATTCTACGAGGACTAACATCTAGTTCGAATTAAGTAGTTCGAATTAAGGGCTGTGTAGCCACTTAATTCGAACGAGTTGGAGGCTAGCCTTTCCCAGCTTGCCCTGGTGGCCCCTCTGGACCAAGCCAGGGAAACTCTTCTGCTCCCCTACCGGCCACGGAGCCCTTAAAAGGCCACGGTCTGGCTACAGTGCCCATGCCATATGCAAGCCTGCCAGCACCCAGCCAGCAGACCCTGCACCTGGCACGGCATGAGCCAGCCACCCGCTGCCACCCAGCCCTCCGCCTCTTCCCAGGACCAGGCTGATGGCTCCCAAGAGCCTGCCTGGGGCTGCAAGAGGTGGGCGCCCGTCTGGTCTAGTGCGGAGATTGTAGACCTCATCCAGGTTTAGGGGGAGGCCTCCAACGTACACAATCTCCACAGTAGGCACAGGAAAGTGTCCGTCTAGGGCAGGATAGCTGCCAGCCTGGCCACCAAAGGCCACATGCGAACCCAGGAGCAAGTCTGCATGAAAATCAAGTTGATCCAGTGAGACCCCCGACTCTGAGCCCTGAGCTTAGAACATAAGAACGGCCGTACTGGGTCAGACCAAAGGTCCATCTAGCCCAGTAGCCTGTCTGCCATCAGTGGCCAACACCAGCTACCCCAGAGGGGATGGACCGAAGACAATGACCAAGCCATTTGTCTCGTGCCATCCAACTCCAGCCTTCCACAAACAGAGGCCAGGGACACCATTCCTACCCCCTGGCTAATAGCACTCCATGGACCCAACCTCCATGATTTTATCTAACTTCTCTTTAAACTCTGTTATAGTTCTAGCCTTCACAGCCTCCTCTGACAAGGAGTGCCAAGGTTGACTATTTGCTTTGTGAAGAACTTTCTTTTACTAGTTTGAAGCCTACTACCCATTAATTTCGTTTGGTGTCCTCTAGTCCTTATATTATGGGAACTAATGAAGCACTTTTCTTTATTCACCCTCTCCACACCACTCATGATTTTATAGACCTCTATCATATCCCCCCTCAGTCTCCTCTTTTCCAAGTTGAAAAGTCCCAGTCTCTTTAGCCTCTCTTCATATGGGACCCGTTCCAAACCCCTAATAATTTTAGTTGCCCTTTTCTGAACCCTTTCCAAGGCCAAAACATCTTTTTTGAGGTGAGGAGACCACATCTGTACACAGTACTGAAGATATGGCGTACCATAATTTTATACTTCCCCTCTTCCTCCTCCCCCTGGCTTCTTCCTTCTAGCTCCCTCCTCCCAGGTTTCCCCCTCCCCCTCCCACCCTCTCTCTTCCCCTCTCCCACCTCCTTTTCTCAGTCTCCCAAGAGGTTAATCCCCTCACCCCCCCAGTTTTGTTAAATAAAGAGTTTCTATTTTTGAACACATCAAATTTTATTTTTTGCATCAGGAAGGGGGACTAGGAAGTGGTAAGTGAAAGGAGATGAGGGAGGAATGGGGCAAAAGCCCCTGATGGGGAGGACTGGGGTGGCTCTGCAGGCTCCTCGGGGTGGAAGCTCTCCTGCAAGGCCTCCTGGATCCTGACAGCTCTCCAATTGACCCTCCTGGATGGCAGCCTGCAGCAAGTGCAGCCGGGCTGATGGCCGAGTGCTGTGATGTGCCGAGAGTGGGCACTCAGGACGCTCCAAGACAGGACTGCTTTGCTGACCCTCATCGAGGTAGACAAGCAAACGGGGAACCCTGAGAACTGTCTGTCTGGGGTGGGGATCGGGTCCCTTTAAGCACAGCCCTCGGCTAGCCTGAGGCAGCAGCTCCACACTCTAAGTCCTAACCTGATGCCCTGCTGGCACTGGTTCTGGCCAGCCTTAGCTTCGGTTTAGGGTCCACTCAATGTGGACATGCTAGTTCAAATTAGCAAAATGCTAATTCGAATTAGTTTTTAGCTCTAGATGCACTAATTCGAATTAACTTAGTTCGAATTGACTAATTTGAATTGTTAGTTCGAATTAGTGCTGTAGTGTAGACATGCCCTCATGCTTCTGAGACCCATTGGTAACAAATGACTTGCATATGTCAGCAGAACCTACTCAAAATTCTCTCCTCAGATAACTCTACTAAAAGGGGGTACGTCTACACTACAGCGCTAGTTCGAACTAACTTAGTTCGAATTAGTTAATTCGAACTAAGCTAGTTCGAACTAACGCATCTAGAACTAAAAACTAGTTCGAACTAGCGTTTTGCTAGTTCGAACTAGTAAGTCCACATTGAGTGGACTCTGAACAGGGCTTAATGATGGCCGGAAGCAGTGCCGGCAGGGCATAAAAGGAGGACTTAGAGCATGGAGATGCTGTCTCAGGCTAGCCGAGGGCTGCGCTTAAAGGGTCCCGACCCCCACCCCGGACACACAGTTCTAAGGGGTGCCCCGCTTGCAAAGAAGTTCTGGCTTGGAGTGCCCTGAGTGCCCACACTGGGCACATCACACCACTCGGCCATCAGCCCGGCTGCACTTGCCGCAGGCTGCCATCTGGGGAGAGGGAGTAATTGGGGGGCTGCAGGAGAGCTTCCACCCCCAGAAGCCCGCAGAGCCAGCCCAGTCCTCCCCATCGGGGGCTCGTACCCCATTCCTCCCTCACCTCCTTCCACTTGCCCTTCCCTAGCCCCCCTTCTTATTGATGTACAAAATAAAGATAACGTTTCTTCCAACATTGACTCTGTCTTTATTGAACAAAACTGGGGGAGACTGGGAAAAGGAGGTGGGAGAGGGGAAGAGAAAGGCTGGGAGAGGGGAGGGCAACTAACATGATCAGGGGTTGGGAACAGGTCCCAGATGAAGAGAGGCTACAGAGACTGGGACTGTTCAGCTTAGAAAAGAGGAGACGGAGGGGGGACAGGATAGAGGTCTCTAAAAGCAGGGGTTGGGTGGAGAGGGTGCATTCAGAAAAGTTCTTCCTGAGTTCCCATAAAGAAGGACTAGAGGACACCAAAGGAAAGGACTGGGTAGCAGGCTTGAAACTAGTAAGAGAAAGTTGTTGTTGTTGACAAAGCAAATAGTTAACCTGTGGAACTCCTTGCTGCAGGAGGCTGTGAAGGCTACAACTAGAACAGAGTTGAAAGGGAAGTGAGATCAAGTCATGGAGGTTGGGTCCATGGAGTCCTATTAGCCAGAGGGTAGGAGTGGTGTCCCTGCCCAAAGTTTGTGGAAGGCTGGAGAGGGATGGCACGAGACAAATGGCTTGGTCATTGTCTTCGGTCCATCCCCTCCAGGGTCCCTAGGGTTGGCCGCTGTCGGCAGACAGGCTACTGGGCTAGATGGACCTTTGGTCTGACCCAGGACGGCCATTGTAAGCTCAGGGCTCAGTGTCGGGGGTCTCAGTGGACCCCCTTGATTTTCATGCACACCTGGTCCTGGGTGGCCAGGCTGGCAGCTCTCCTGCCCTAGACGGCCACTTTCCTGTGCCTAGTGCGGAGATCGTGGACGAGGTCCACGATGTCCGCACTAGCCCAGGAAGGTGCCCGCCTCTTGCGGTCCAGGGCAAGCTCCCGGGAGCCGCCAGCCTGGTCCCGGCAAGAGGGGGTGGGCTGGGGGGCATCGGGTGGGTGGCTCTGTGCCGTGCCAGGTGCAGGGTCTGCTGGCTGGGTGCTGGCAGGCTTGCACCTGGCACGGGCACCGTAGCCAGCCCGTGCCCCTTTAAGGGGTCCGGGGCCGGGAGGGGGGCATAGAGTTTCCCTGGTGTTGGCCAGAGTGGCCACCAGGGGAAACCTGGGGAGGGCTAGCCTCCCACTAGTTCGAACTAAAGGGCTACACAGCCCTTAGTTCGAACTAGCTAGTTCGAACTAGGCGTTAGTCCTCGTAAAATGAGGTTTACCTAGTTCGAACTAAGCGCTCCGCTAGTTCGATTCAAATTCGAACTAGCGAAGCGCTAGTGTAGCGCATAGGAAAGTTAGTTCGAACTAACGTCCGTTAGTTCGAACTAACTTTCTAGTGTAGACATACCCAGGGTGAACTCTTTCAGCCCAGAAGAAAATGTAGTGCTGACATTAGAACACATCATAAAATGTTGTGTTTTCTCCTGAAAAATCTGATTTATTGGTGAAACAGAACAATAGAAATAGACATGTTTCAGTTAATAACAGAAATTTATTGATCAGAGACATTCCATAGTGGTACCTCATGAGTATTGTAGTTCGGATGCCTCATGCTCCCATTCTCCCCTGTGCAATGAGTTCTATGGTGGAACTACAACACGGTCTCCCCTCTTGGAAAGGAGAGGGAGTGTAGTCTTGGATCTGAATGACCATGATGGGAGATAATGTCTAGATGGGTAGCCCATTCCAGAGAGAAGAAGGGGAACATGAGGCAGTTAAACTACAGCTCCCAGCAAGTCCCACTGCAGCACATCAAAATGTACATTTTTGGCCAGTGCATTTAGATTTTCAGATAAAAATGAAACTGCCACAAAACAAACAAGCAAACAGACTTTTTGATGATATTGTTATTGTGAAAAGGGGATATTGTTATTGTGAAAAGTACTATTTTATAGACTGTGAATAAATTTAAATATTGATTTGCAATGCCTGCTGCTTTTAAAATGTTACCTTCTTAGGAAATTGAGAACACACTGCACAAGGAAACTTCTTATGTGAAACCTTCTTTTAAAAAATATGTTTAGCAACTGAAAGGATCAAAACCTATGAACTCAGTGTAGTTAGATGAGAAACAAATTAGTTCCTCATGCCCCCTTTTTTTTTTTTTTTTTTTTTTTTTTTGTATCCTAAGGATTCATTGTTTAATTTCCTGAGGCTATGGGACAGTATTCATTTTTCATTAACAAGCAACCTGTCATGTTCTATAGCGCATACCACAAATATTTTTAATATACCAAATTCTAAAATAATAGTGATATTTATTGAATAAAAATCCTCACTATTTCATTGTTTTAATACCTATTTTAATTTTAAGTACATTAGCTAGTGTCCTGTTTTCTATTACCTAACCAGACATACAGAAAATCCTTTTTCTAGTATCATTATCTGATGTACTTCCTTTTCATTCATTGAGTGTATCAAATCTTTTCATAGAAAATCTTTTCTATAGAACGAATCTTTGGTTCTCAGATTAGCTGAGGATGCAATTGAAGAACAACTAGCTTACCTGTGCATGTACTGAACAATTGCTTTTATTTAATTGATCTGCTTTCTAAAACATTATTAAGTGCAGGGAAAGACCTATATATTTTAATATTGAGTAGTACAACAAATAAAACTGTTCACTTTGGATTTATTTTAAACAACAACCACTTCAACCACTCAGATTTGAAGGACAACTTGAACTTTTCACAGGAAAATACACAAAGAGCTTGGAAGCTATTTCAGTTTTCTCCAGAAGCACTATGATCTCAATTGATGTTCCAGTATTCTACCTTTGTAAAATAAAATATTAGATTACAGTTATTATATCTGAAGAAAGCTTATCAACTTCATTTAATGTTAAGATTAGAATGGTTAGTACTAAGAAGGGACTTTGCTGCAACAAAGCTGAATAATGCATTTGTGATCATAATATGTTATTGGGGGACAGTTCAATTATTACTTCTCCTCTGGACTATATTCAAAGTTATAGCTTTCCTTTTGTTTAATCTAGTATAATATGGTTGCATTCATCTGTTTGAATTGCCTGTGGACAATGTTTGGCAGAGAGACTAGCCTGATAGATTAAAGTATTTTTTAAGGCAGCCCAGCAAATAGAAAATAGTTACAGTCCTCACAGCAAAGGTTCTGTCTGCCTATCTCTTACAACCAATGATAGCAAAACATTAGTAATAAAATATTGATGATGGTTTGGTTTGAACATTCATATCTTCAGGTTCACAAATCTTCCATTTGCACTAAAGATCTTTTACCAGTCCTGCTCAAGCTATAATAATAATTTCTAGACCATGACTTTTTAATGTAATGAAAAGGGAGGAAATGGTTTGATGCTACTCAATATTTTCATTAATGGCTAGGATCTTGGAATGGAGAATATCCTATTAAATTTGTGGATAAACATTCAATTTGCTGGGGGGGGATTGCAAGCACTTTGGAGGATAGGATTATAAATGAAAAAATTGATAAATTGGAGAACTGGCTTGAAATCAACAAGATAAAATTAAATAAAGGCAAGTCCAAAGTCTTACACTAAGAAAAGAAAAATCAACTGTATTACTTCAAAATGGGGAGATTGTTATTAATTTCCTTTTTAGGGGGGTTACTGTTATAGGGTAACACTATACTACACTACAGCGCTAATTCGAACTAACTTAGTTCGAATTAGTTAATTCGAACTAAGCTAATTCGAACTAACGCGTCTAGAACTAAAAACTAGTTCGAATTAGCGTTTTGCTAATTCGAACTAGCAAGTCCACATTGAGTGGACTCTGAACAGGGCTTAAGGATGGCTGGAAGCAGTGCCGGCAGGGCATAAGAGGAGGACTTAGAGCATGGAGATGCTGTCTCAGGCTAGCCGAGGGCTGCGCTTAAAGGGTCCCGACCCCCACCCCGGACACACAGTTCTAAGGAGTTCCCCGCTTGCAAAGAAGTTCTGGCTTGGAGTGCCCGGAGTACCCACACTGGGCACATCACAGCACTCGGCCATCAGCCCAGCTGCACTTGCCGCAGGCTGCCATCTGGGGAGAGGGGGCAATTGGGGGGCTGCAGGAGAGCTTCCATCCCCAGAAGCCCGCAGAGCCAGCCCAGTCGTCCCCATCGGGGGCTCGTACCCCATTCCTCCCTCACCTCCTTCCACTTACCCTTCCCTAGCCCCCCTTCTTATTGATGTACAAAATAAAGATAACGTTTCTTCCAACATTGACTCTGTCTTTATTGAACAAAACTGGGGGAGACTGGGAAAAGGAGGTGGGAGAGGGGAAGAGAAAGGCTGGGAGAGGGGAGGACAACTAACATGATCAGGGGTTGGGAACAGGTCCCAGATGAAGAGAGGCTACAGAGACGGGGACTGTTCAGCTTAGAAAAGAGGAGACGGAGCGGGGACAGGATAGAGGTCTCTAAAAGCAGGGGTTGGGTGGAGAGGGTGCATTCAGAAAAGTTCTTCCTGAGTTCCCATAAAGAAGGACTAGAGGACACCAAAGGAAAGGAATGGGTAGCAGGCTTGAAACTAGTAAGAGAAAGTTGTTCTTGTTGACAAAGCAAAGAGTTAACCTGTGGAACTCCTTGCTGCAGGAGGCTGTGAAGGCTACAACTAGAACAGAGTTGAAAGGGAAGTGAGATCAAGTCATGGAGGTTGGGTCCATGGAGTAGTATTAGCCAGGGGGTAGGAGTGGTGTCCCTGCCCAAAGTTTGTGGAAGGCTGGAGGGGGATGGCACGAGACAAATGGCTTGGTCACTGTCTTCGGTCCATCCCCTCCAGGGTCCCTAGGGTTGGCCACTGCCAGCAGACAGGCTACTGGGCTAGATGGACCTTTGGTCTGACCCAGGACGGCCATTGTAAGCTCAGGGCTCAGGGTCGGGGGTCTCAGTGGACCCCCTTGATTTTCATGCAAACCTGCTCCTGGGTGGCCAGGCTGGCAGCTCTCCTGCCCTTAACGGCCACTTTCCTGTGCCTAGTGCGGAGATCGTGGACGAGGTCCACGATGTCCGCACTAGCCTAGGCAGGTGCCTGCCTCTTGCGGTCCAGGGCAAGCTCCCGGGAGCCGCCAGCCTGGTCCCGGGAAGAGGGGGTGGGCTGGGGGGCATCAGGTGGCTGGCTCGAGCTGTGCCAGGTGCAGGGTCTGCTGGCTGGGTGCTGGCAGGCTTGCACCTGGCACGGGCACCGTAGCCAGCCCGTGCCCGGGAAGGGGGCATAGAGTTTCCCTGGTGTTGGCCAGAGTGGCCACCAGGGAAACCTGGGGAGGGCTAGCCTCCCACTAGTTCGAATTAAGGGGCTACACACCCCTTAATTCGAACTAGCTAGTTCGAACTAGGCTTAATCCTCGTAAAATGAGGTTTACCTAGTTCGAACTAAGCGCTCTGCTAGTTCAATTCAAATTTGAACTAGCGGAGCGCTAGTGTAGCGCCTATTAAAGTTAGTTCGAACTAACATCCATTAGTTCGAACTAACTTTGTAGTGTAGACATACCCATAAATAGTTGAGTTTTATGTGAATGTCCAAAAGTTGGGTTTTTGAATCTTTCTCTTTATATATACAGTATATTATATATATTGTTCATTACAGTACTAGCCTCTGTAATGAGCAATCTCTTTATAATGGTCCCCAGTGCACTTTAACATATTTTATATAGCACTGTGTTAAAATGCACTGTGATCTTTAGTGCCCACAAGCAGAGACTTATAGGGCTGTTCATGCATAGCACATTAGTACTCTTTAAACACTACGCATATAATAGATCTGTGTAGAGAAGCCCTTAGATACAAGCAACCATTTTCAGTGTTTTTGTGGTGTTTATTATAGTAGACTTCCGATAATCCGGAACCTATGGGACGTAGGTGGTGCCAGATTTTCAGATATGCCGGAGTATCAGGAGGTACTATAAGATGGTTATGTATATACTGTATATAAAGTGTTCTTAACTGTTTTTATTGTACATACTGTATACGGTATACTGTAATGTTTTAATTTTTTTAACCATTTTTTACCCGTTTCGCTCAGTTCAGCTGCTGCAGCTGTTAGCTTGTGACTCATATTTTGCCGAAGTTCACTCACTAGGCTCTTGCCATTCTGATGCCAGACTATCAGGAATGTTGGACTATTGGATGCCGAACTATTGGAGTTTTACTGTAGATAAATACTGATTTCATTTAATCAGGAGTATTTCGTTGGTGTTTGTGATTAAAACTGAAAACTCTACTTTGAATAGATCACAAATTGAATCTAAATAAAAATGTGACACCATTCAAAAAAAAGGCAAATATCTTTCTTCAGTTTACTAACTGCTCTATCCAGCAGTGGTGAGAATTGAGCACAGCTTGAGTGCAGCTTGAGTACAGTTTTGAGTGCGACATGTAAAGATCAATGTGAAGAAATTGGAGAACGTCTAATGTGGAGTTTCCCAATGACCCACCCATGTACTGACACTCATCTGTTAGATCTCCCTGATATGGCTTAGGAAGGCAATAAGTCAGTCCCTGGTATCAAAGTTGAAAAATAGTGGTCAGAAAAAAAGTAACAAAAATAATAAGAGGTCTAGAAACCTGATCTGTGTGGCTGGATGAAAAACCCCCAAGTGGGTGTGTTTAATCTTGATGAAAGAAGATCAAGTGGGGAACCTGACAACAGTTTCCAAGTGGCGGAGGTGCTCCAATGTTCTATATGTTCATTGATTATAGGAGAATAAGTAATTCTCTTAAGTCTGCATCAAGGGGGATTTAGGTTAGATATTAGAAAAGGCTTTCTAAACTATAAGGCAATTAAGCAATGGGATAAGCTTTCAAAGGAGGTTGTGGAAACTGTCATTGGTGGTTTTTAAAAACAGGTTGGACAAATAACTGGCAAGGCTGTCTAGGTATATGAGTTCTTGCATGAGCATGGAGAATGGGTGGTCTTGATAATCTCCCAACGTCCCTTACCGCCCTACATTTCTATGATTCTGTATCATTTTTGATGAAATCCTGGCTGTACTGAAGTCAATGATAAAATTTCCATTAAACTCAGTGGATTGAGAGTTGCACCCTCTATCTCTTATTGAAAATGATTTATAATTTGTGTTTGCCAGATATGCCAGGTTCATATTATGTGGACATTTTTATCTATGTAGCCATTAATCCACTTGTTTAATGTTCCTGGGGGAGGGTGTGTGTGACATTGACAGATGGATCTCTTCCTCTGTATACCAAAAGGGGATGTGGGTTATATCCCACATATATTTCTAAAATCAAAAGTAGTGTTACCTCCCAACCTACCCTACTATTTTTTTTCCTTCTTTCATTGAGTCAGGACTGTTTGCAATTTATTAACACAGGGACCATGTATTTTTATCTGTGTTTCCTAGAACATTTTTTACTGCTGTAAAATAATTAATGATTCAGGCAAATTAAGCTTATTTTTCCTCCAAAAACAATAAATATATCTACTTAGGTGAGCAGATAAATGAAAAATTGAGTTAATTCCCCTTGTCCTGAGCAGGCAGTAAGCTTCATTTGGTACATCTCATTGCTTCAAAATGAATGCTAACACAAAGCTAATATTGCTTTCCTTTGGAAGTAATTTTCCGTTACTTGAATAAATAGCTGCTTGAGAAAACCAGCCTTTTCAGAAGGCTTTCCTATTAGTTTATAATGAAAAGGACTCTCACATCCAGGATATCCAAGAGCTCACAAGTAAACAATTGCCTGGCTTTAGGCAAGAGGAGAGGGAAACTTAATGGATATTGTCCATTCCTAAGGTTTCATTGGTTTCATTTACTTGAATTTGTTTATTATTGATTTTAAATTGTCCCAGTTAGTCATGCAGTAATAAAGAATGGCAGTTAAGTTAAATCTTCATGGATGAAATCCAGTCCACCTGCATAAATGCTAAGTTCAGGCAGTTTGAGGACTTACAATTTTTAGGAACCAACTGTGTTGTATCGTAAGTCAAAACATTGTAACTTGGAACTGCAATACACTCTGTTATAAAATCAAAACCAGTTGCCATAAATCAAGTCAGAGGATCAATTCAGAAATGCTGTAAGTGCCATTCATTGTAAATTGAACCTTGTAAAGTCGAAGATTGCTTATATTCAGCCTCTTCATAGTTAGAAGGCCTGGCAAGATAGAATGTCCCCACGCAAAGGGTACGCAAAGGTACCAGAGGTGTTGGAACTTTTGGGTGCTTATAAATATTGATCTCAAGACTTGGTCAGTCTTTTTCTATATGGCCTTTTGCTCCTGGCTCATGTGAGATTACCACCAAACCTTTTTCTGTGATGTATAGAGGGAGAACAGAAATCCCCTTCATGCTCTGCTCAGTTCCTTTGTGTGGTACCTATTTAATGTCATACATTGTCAGGAATTAGGGTCATCTCAGAGGCAGTCTGGAAGCAGGGTCTGCAGCTGGCATGTAGTAGTTGCCTCATTGGCTTCGCTCTTTGAGTGGTTGTAGGAGTCAGCTGATCAGCTCTTAAGCACAGCAGTTGTAGCAGTTCAGTGGGTACTCAAAGCATTTGCCCATAGGTGTGATAGCACCTGAGTCAGTTTCTTCCCAGCTCTACTCTTGTTATGGCTACAGACTTTTCTTTGCCTTGCATACTCAGTCGTGACCCTTGGCTCTGATTTCTGACTTCATCTCTGAACCTTCTCTCTGGCATTTGGTCCTGGTTTTGATCCTAGACTCCTGACTGAAACCACTAGGCACAATCTGTCATGTCTTCATTATTGGTGTACATCATGCTCAAATATCACACTTCGTTGTGTTGGTTGAGACAGGTCTGTTGACTCAATGGTGTTTAGACATTTCCTTCTACACCCTGCACCATTTTCATTAGTGCTTTACTCTGTCTCTGGTGCATTCATTTCCAAAAATTCCATAGGGTTTAGCCACATAGGGCCCATTTAGACTCTGCCTTGCAATGACTTCCTAACTTCCTGCTCTGTAAATAGTTCCATTGACTTCAATGGGTCTACGCATAGTATGGAAAATTAAACACAATCACCAGTCTGTGAAAGGATGAAACCTTAGAAATCTCATAAAATTCTGACTGTCTGCTACTACTTAGTATCCAAGGCACTGCTAAAAGTGAAAATATCCCCTGAGCTTTTTCATTAAAATAATTTTTACAAGTTTTGTTTAGACATAATTTTTGAAATTGGAGTAAAATTCAATTGAAAATTGTGAAATGACAGTGTCAGATAAAGCAATGGCAGTCAATGCCACTCTCGGGATGTGTGGCACTGACACTAGCTCTTGCAAACCTAGATATATGTCATTATATGGGTCAGTTCAGTGCATTTTGCCATGCTGTGATTCAGAATGAGGACAGAAGTTATTGCTGCTAAAATTTGCACCTGCTGCTTATTCTTATTGACCAGGGGCACTTTGAGGGCTTGGGGCACTTTTATTTTCTTCTCCTATTTTTGTTTTTGTCTTTGTTAGTTCTTTGCCCATGTTCATTTCATGGGATTCTTTTTGTTTCCGCTATCATCCCCCAACCTTCACTTTTCCTTCTACCCTCTACAGTACCATAACTTCCTTCTCTCCCAAAACAACAGAAAGAATTGTGTTTTAAAAGCTTACTCCGTCTCCAGCTCAGCTATGACATGTAGAAATAAAAAGCTATGCAGATGAGAAAGAGAAGAAAGAAGTGTGCTTTGAGAATAAGAACATGGAAAATAGCACTTTCAAGTGCAATTACTGTTATAAAAGCAGTGGAGATAGAGAAATGGTGAGGAGGGAGAGAGGAATGGACTGAATTCAGAATGACTTATGTAGGCAGAACCAAATTAAGGCAACGCAAGGCTCTAAGAATCCTTTACAGTAGACTCCCAAAGCTCTGCCCCTTTCCATGATCTGATCCTCTTGGGCATGACCCTCCTTTCTCTTTGGGGCAGGAGCTGATTTCAACAATAAAATGAATGAGTCAGTTCACACAGGCTGGAGCTATTATTCCAGGATATCTGCAGACTCAGTCACCTGTGTCACTGTTTTCAAGCTTTTCTTTGTATCTATGAAGACTCAAAAGAAGTTTTTTAATGAAAGCTGAGATTCTGATCTCATTATGGGATGCCAGCATCTGGGATGCTAGGTACAGATCTATCTTTCTCTTGCCAAAAGCCAAGTCTACTCAATTAACTCATGTTTTTGTCTTCAGTGTTTGTTTTCCTCTTAAAGGACCAGATCCTGCAAGATCTCCTTTGGACATCCCAATAGCCTTAATGGTATTAACAACTATAACTACATTTATCTTAAAACTCTAGTTTATGTGCAGCGACAGTCTCCGCTCCTCTTTCCAGATGCTCAGAACCTTGCAGGCTTGAACCTAGAAGCAACAAGAGTAGCAAAATATACATCAACACAAAAAATGTTCAGGAAACAAAGCAAAGTAAAGTTTCCCAGTCTGCTGATAATTTTATTGTGCCATGCCAAGAGTTTGTGAGCCCCAGAAAAGCCCTTGTTAGTGGTTACTTTATTTGGGTAAATTGGTTTTAATGATTATTCCTTCAGTTCAGATATTGGGGACTTTAAAAACAAGCTCCACCATCAGCAGTTTTTTGATGTGGTGCAATAACAAAGAGGGGTTTAGCAAGTTTACACAGTTCTACAACCTTTTCATTTTAAAGCTTCCTAATTCTGTGACCTGATTTTTATAGGCCTGCATCACTTTTTTTTTAATATTTGAATTGACTGTTTTATCTGCTACAATACCTAGCTGGTAAAATTATAAACAATAAATCAAAGAAACTGTCTTCCCCCCTGAAATATGTTCTAAAAGAAAATCATATCATTTGCCTTCTCAGAGGTGATGTTGGATTCTTGTTTAAAAATGGACACACATACAGCATGAGCAGTACTAAGACCACCTACATTTGTTCATGTCTAGGATTCTGTTCTATGTACAGTGATGCACATGTGTAACTTGAGTCACCTGACTCCTTTGAACTAATTGGACTAGTCAGATCAGTACAGTTCCGGTCTGGAACTCGAGATATCTACGTTTGCTTTTTGACACCATTGCATAACCTTAGTTAAGCCCCCCAGGAGTTAGGCACCTAAACATTATTGAAAATCTCAGTGTACACTTATTTGCCTCATTAGGTATCAAAATACTTTTAAACCTCTGGCGTTAAATAAGTCCCTTTAGAAAATGGGACATAAGCTCCCTTGTGAAATTTAAGTTTTGATCTTGTATGGGGCTTGTATGAATCTGTATGTCTCCTAAGCAGTAAGAGCTAAGGCCACCAAATTTGATATACAGCTTCCTCTTCTCCTAACCTCCTGGCCTCCTGAACCCGCCACCCCTTATATCTCCAAGGCCCTGCCCACTAGACCAGTGTGAGGTAAGAAGCCTTGTGACTTCTTACACAACTGTGGGAGGCTAGGCTTCTTGGTGTGCTCTGTGTTGTGTATTATGTGTGTGCACCTCACACCAGACCCAGTCAGACAAACCACCAGGAACAGTCTTTATTCTGTAAAAAACATAGAACAGGATCACAGTTCAGCAGACCCTCCTCTTTGCATACAGCCTGCGTGCTACTTCTACCTCAGTCTTTGCTCAGACCCTGCTGGGAGCAGAGGGTACATCCTGGCAGGAAGTTCTCCCAACATGCCGCAGTTTGTAGTCCACAACTTGTAGTTCCCAGGGCTGCTGTTGAAGCACACTGGACCTTGTGCTTATATACAGAGACAGGATGAGAGAGAGAGTCTCTTAGTTTAATCTACATTTAAGTCAGTTAAGTAAACCAAGATAGCTTCAATAAGCTAATTTTGAAATAATGGGCTTGCTGTGTGGACGCTCACCTTGTTATTTTGAAATAACTCCCTAATGTAGAGATAGCCTATGTGAGTAAATTTGTGTGGATTGCAATGTGGATAAAGGCAGGATGGTCAGGTATCAGCTAAACTGAGACAGACTAAGGTATTAATAGACTGCTCCCTTGGTCAGATAGTTTCTAACATGATGATCTTTGATTTAATTTCTCTTTTTCTGGCAGAAGATTTTGTAATGTTATCCTGCTTCCTTTGTACCTACTGCTTAAATCATCATATGCAGTGAAAGCAGAGAAGGTTACAACAATCATGCTCAGTGATGCAAAGAGACAGAGCTAGCCCTGTGGTTTTTTAAAATGTTGTCACTTTGAATTCCTAAATGTTCAGTATTTGGGCGCTAGTACTGATATTACCAGGTGCCAAGGGGATCAGCAATTCTTGTTTGACCTTCAGATACTGTAGCACTTAGGATTTCACCATTGCTATTTCTTTTTGCCGTATCTTATTTCCAAATTATCATTGTTTTTTGGGTCTCATATTTTTCTATTTTATCTTTATTCCTGCTTTTCCTTTGGTGATTGAACTTATGATCTTATATGATCTTCTATAGTAATGTAAAGATGACACTATGAATTGCATCAGTGCCTGTATCACTGAAATGACAGAGAGTGAGGCTCTGAGAAGCAGGGTAGATTCACTGTGTTTATTTCTCTTGCTTTTATAATGATTATTAAAAAAATTACACCCCCTAATTTAGTTCTTGTGTTGAAATGCAATCTGCTAAACATTCATTTCCATTAGTTTGTTCCGAAGCTACAGTAATGGTGCATTGGTGGAAATAACAACCACTATAACTATCTGTGATTTATGGATGAGATTTTAAAAGCTATTTTGGAGATTTGAATATCCAATCCCTACTAAAATATATGGGAACAGGGTGTCCATATTCAGTAGATTGCTTTGTAAATCTCAGCTTACATCTTTTGTTAGTTGAAATGCATAGTGACATTGCAGTCAAATGCATTACTTTAACAGTGGAATATATGAGTCTGGATATATACAAACAATGTAAGAAAATGTTCACCCTACAAACAGCTTACATCTAAGGTCTTGATCTTAGTCATATTAAAGTCAATCTGAGTTTTCTCACTAGCTTTCCAATGGAGCACAATCTAGTCCTAACTTAAGAAAACATGACACAAAAAGAGCTGATTTGAAATACTTAGAAGGGGAAAAGGAGGACAAGGTAACATGATTGTGTTGGTTGGTTACCAATGCATGCATCTTGGGAGGTTATTTCTTCATGTATGAGTGCTAAGATACCGTTGGAGGAGAACTGAAGGAACTAGGGCTTATGGGTCTTTTATAGAGAAGAGTGATATTAGGATGAATCATTTTTTATTCTGAAAGGGAGTTTCAAGCATGGTAGGAAAAGGAGATCAAAGATAAGATGGAATGAAATGAGAGTGGGAGAGATAAAAAGGGTGGTTAGGTGCTTGGCATGGGCAGAGTGGAGGGGGATGAGGGAAAAGGGAGAAAGCCTTTATGTACAAGAGGTATTATTTTGAATATTCCTGGAACTTTGAAAAAATGGTATCACAGATGTTGTATGGTTCAAACGGCAATATCACTGTAACTGGAGATAATTCTTAAGGAGGAAGAGATGTTTCAGTGTGATCACTATATGCTTTTGTTTAAAATGACACATTTTAGTTGCTGGAGCAATTGTCCCTTCTCCATATTCTCTTGTCAAGACAATAGACTTTCCAGGGAAATTCTTTTTCAGGATCAAGTGTAGAATGTACATTATGGTTTACACTGCAGCTGAAAGAGCCCTAGATCAAATCTAAAGAACTAATTTTGTCCAAAATTATGTCTCAAGCCACTTCCCATCTAAGACCATGTCTCCACTTTCCATATTCTTGTGATCAATCCTCTGGGGTTCGATTTAGTGGGTCTAGTAAAGACCTGCTAAATCAAATGCTGAAGGTGTCCCCATCAGCGCTGGTACTCGGAGGAAGGAAAGTCGACCAGAGCATTTCTCCTATTGATCTACAGATCTGAGGTGGCCTCAGAAAATCGGTGCAAGGTATGACATCTTCAGCTACATAATTCATGTAGCTAGAGTTGCATATCTTGGATCGATTTTCTCCACCAGTGTAGACCTGGCCTAAATCAGAGTCAAAACTTCAGTGGAAGCAGGACAGGGTCTTTTACAAGTAGATTAAGAAAAATGAGTCTATAACATGTTAGGAGAGAAAGAAAATGCCTTATTAGGATCTAATGACTGGATTGTTACACACAAAGTTTGAAGCTGGAAAACAGTGAATACTGGATAATGAAATTCATAGGAGTTTTTTGTATGAAAATGCCTGATCCTTCGTGTACAATTAATTTTAAAGATTTGCATCAGCTTAACAGTATATTGCAGAATTTTACAATAATAACCACCATAATTAATAATAAATGATAAATACAGAAGAAAATTAACCCTCCCTGCAGCATACTAATTAAATAATTTGAAAGTTGGTGAAAATAAATCTGCCTTTAATTTAAATAAGGGAAAGCTAGTTAGCAAGCAATGAATCCTCCTTGATAAATGCCAATCTGAGATTGTGCCTTACAGTCAATCTATATTAGACTATCAATGACTATATTAGACATTGGCAAGAGTTAGAAATTCACAAAGCAAAATTGATTCGTGTTTTTGAAGGGCCTGTTAGATCAACACAACACTTTACAACTGATGCAAAACATGACTAAAGTTAGGGTCACATAAATAAACTTTCAAGAGTCAGAGAGATAAGGTGAGGTAATATCTTTTACTGGACCAATTTTTTTGGTGAGAGACACAAGCTTTTGAGTTTATATAAAACTCTTCTTCATGTCTGGGAAACATACTATGATTTTCCAAATCCTGCCAATTCTGTGTGCCTGTCACAATTTCTAGAATGTGCATTTCATTATCAGAAGGAGTATACTACTTTAGTGTATTTTATGTGAAAAAGCTACTATGATGACTTGAGATATTGAGCTGCATAATTCACCTATCAGATTAGAAACTCTTGTGGGAGAGTTGATGTGATTCTTAGCTCAAGAAGACATGCCCAGGCTCACAATTTTCAAGCTAGCACCCTAAAGGTAATAGTGTAGCCTACAGAAGTGAGCAGTACCATCAGCTAGTTCCCTCATGTACAAATCTTCTAGCACCTGTGAAGGATGTATTCTGTAAAGCTAGCCTACGCCACAGCTAATATAACTATTTTTAGCACACTAGCTCAAAGAGAGCTAGTTCAGGTATGTCTACTTGAGCTGTGCTTCTGCCTTTACATTCAACTGAAGTTCTGAAGGTGGGTGGCAAAGGGCTAACCAAAGAGGTTAATTGACTTAAATGCTTCACCACTGAAATGTTATCACTCTATACAAAAGGTCAGCTCCTGCCCAACAGAAGTTTAGAAGGAGAGGCTGCTCAGAAATGTGTTCAGTGTGTGTGTTCCTGGGTTATTATGATGGAGATGTGCTGCGTGGTTACTGGAAAGAATGTGTTTGATGTTAGGGGGTTGTCTATAGGTGAGGATTGGCCTTTCCCCCAAGCCTGTGAGAGTGAGGGCTCATTTTCCAGGATAGGTAGATTGTTGATAATACATAGGAGGGGTTTAAATTGTGGGCTGTAGGTGATGACAAGTGGAATTCTGCCATTTTCTCTTCTTGGCCTGTCTTGAAGTAGTTCATGTCTGGGTACTGTTCTTGCTTTGTCAATCTGTTTTTCCACTTCTCCGGGTGGGTATTTCACTTTTAAGAATGATCTATATAGATGCTGAAGGTGTTTGTCTCTGTATGTGGAACTGAAGCAAATCCAGTTGTATCTTAGGGCTTGGATGTCAACAATAGATTGAGAAATGTGTCTTGGATAGAAGGTAGAGGCATGAATGTAAGTGAAATGGTTGATAGGTCCATATGATGAAAATATCATCAATGTAGCATAAATAGAGTACGGTGCTACAAGGTGAGAGCTGAGGAAATGTAGTTCTAGGTCAGTCATAAAGATGTTGGCATATTGTGGGTCCATATGGGTACCTATGGCTGTGCTGCTGTCTTGAAGACACAAATTATCTCTGAATTGTAAGTAGTTGTAGATGAGGACAAAGTCTCAGAGCTCTGTAACCAGGTATGCAGTGGTGTCATCAGGGTTGGTGTTTCTGATAGCCTGTAATCCATCTTCATGTGGAATGTTGGTGTAAAGAGTTTCTACGTCTAGGTGGCCAGGATGGTGTTTTCAGGAAGATTATTGATGGTCTGTAGTTTCCTCAGGAAGGTGGTGGTGTCTTGAAGACAGCTAGCTGTTCTGGCAGCATAGGGTCTGAGGAGAGAGTCAATATAGCCTGATAATCCTGTTGTAAGTATGCCAATGCCTGAGATGATGGTCATCTGGGATTTCCAGGTTTGTGTATCATGGGTAGAAGATAGAAAATTCCTGGTTGGGGAATTTTTGTGTTTGTGTAAATTTGGTCCTGAGCAGTATTGGGGAGCTTCAAGAGGAGTTGTTTTAGTTTTTTTTTTATGGTGTACGTTATTCTTACCACATGGCCAACCAGGTAAATCAGAAGCTTCCCTTGTTCAGGTGAGGTCTGGGAGGGATTGTATTTAAGCTCTAGGGCTATCTTGGAAGTCAGTTCTGGTGCTGAGTGCTTAAGGGAGGTGGGCTGAGGGAATATGCTGCAAACTGGTTTGCAGAAAGTGTGTCAGAGATGCCACAGGAAGAAACAGTGCTGCTGAGATCCAGAGAAGACCACATGAGATTTAATTTCTTAATCCTCTTACCACTGCCGGGGGGAAACTGGTGGGATGCGGGGAGCCTAACTAGATCAGTGGCAACCATGTAGATTTTCTTTCACCCCCATGCTCAAAAATATCTTTACATTTGTCATGCTAGAAAAAATAGCACACTGGTTAGTTTTATTTAAAAAATTGGAAATAATTATATTTCATTGACACAAATAGCATAAAAAGCCATTAAGTGAAAATAACAGAGCATAGGTTGTCCTTTCCATGTCATTTGTAGTGCTTTGGTCCTGGTAAATCTTTGAAGAGCCATTGTTATGAACTGTACAAAGATAATCGAGCACTAAGCCTATACCATATAGCAAATTATATTTAGGTGTAATTGGTTTAATGACTTGACATTGCTCTAAGGATCTGAAATTATGCTTCCTGGAATGTAATGGAGGGAAAGCATTACCTAGGGCAGAGCCTTGGAAGATGATAGTGGAAGTTGAGAAATTCCTGCTAATCCTACCTTTTGACTAATGTTATATGCAAAGCAATTAATAATTAGTTTCTCAGTTTTCTTAGAGGAATGTCTTGCTCCTGCTTTATTTCTAATTCTCTCTGGGTATGTCTACACTACAGCACTAATTCGAACTAACTTAATTCGAACTAAGCTAATTCGAACTAGTGCATCTAGACCTAAAAATTAGTTCGAATTAGCATTTTGCTAATTCGAACTAGCATGTCCACATTGAGTGAACCCTGAACCGAGGTTAAGGATGGCCGGAAGCAGTACTAGCAGGGCATCAGGTTAGGACTTAGAGCGTGGAGCTGCTGCCTCAGGCTAGCCGAGGGCTGTGCTTAAAGGGTCCCGACCCCCACCCCGGACAGACAGTTCTCAGGGGTTCCCCGCCTGCAAAGCAGTCCTGGCTTGGAGTGCCCTGAGTGCCCACACTCGGCACATCACAGCACTCGGCCATCAGCTCGGCTGCACTTGCCACAGGCTGCCATCCGGGGGGGGGTCAATCGGGGGGCTGCAGGAGAACTTCCACCCCGAGGAGCCCGCAGAGCCACCCCAGTCCTCCCCATTGGGGGCTCGTACCCCATTCCTCCCTCACCTCCTTCCACTTACCTCTCCCTAGCCCCCCTTCCTGATGTACAAAATAAAGGACACGTGTGTTCAAAAATAGAAACTCTCTTTATTTAACAAAACTCGGGGAGACTGGGAAAAGGAGGTTTGAGAGGGGAAGAGAGAGGTTAGGAGAGGGGAGGGCAACTAAAATGATCAGGGGTTTGGAACAGGTCCCATATGGAGAGAGGCTAGAGACTGGGACTTCTCAGCTTAGAAAAGAGGAGACTGAGGGGGGATATGATAGAGGTTTATAAAAGCATGAGTGGTGTGGAGAGGGTGCATAAAGAAAAGTTCTTCATTAGTTCACATAATAGGACTAGAGGACACCAAATGAAATGAATGGGTAGCAGGTTTCAAACTAATAACAGAAAGTTCTTCTTCACAAAGCAAATAGTCAACCTGTGGAACTCCTTGCTGCAGGAGGCTGTGAAGGCTAGAACTATAAGGGTATGTCTACACTACCCCACTAGTTCGAACTAGCGGGGTAATGTATGCATACCGCACTTGCTAATGAAGCCCGGGATTTGAATTTCCCGGGCTTCATTAGCATAAGCGGGGAGCCGCCATTTTTAAATCCCCGCTGCTTCGAACCCCGTGCAGCGCGGCTACACGGGGCTCGAACTAGGTAGTTCGGACTAGGGTGCCTATTCCGAACTACCGGTACACCTCATTTCACGAGGAGTAACGGTAGTTCGGAATAGGCACTTAGTCTGAACTACCTAGTTCGAGCCCCGTGTAGCCGCGCTGCACGGGGTTCGAAGCAGCGGGGATTTAAAAATGGCGGCTCCCCGCTTATGCTAATGCAGCCCAGGAAATTCAAATCCCGGGCTTCATTAGCAAGTGCGGTATGCATACATTACCCCGCTAGTTCGAACTAGCGGGGTAGTGTAGACATACCCTAACAGAGTTTAAAGACGAGGAGTCCTGTGGCACCTTATAGACTAACTGAAGTGTAGGAGCATAAGCTTTCGTGGGCAAAGACCCACTTCGTCAGATGCCCACGAAAGCTTATGCTCCTACACTTCAGTTAGTCTATAAGGTGCCACAGGACTCCTCGTCGCTTTTGCAGATTCAGACTAACACGGCTACCCCTCTGAGAGTTTAAAGAGAAGTTAGATAAAGTCATGGAGGTTGGGTCCATGGAGTGGTATTAGCCAGGGGGTAGAAATGGTGTCCCTGGCCTCTGTTTGTGGAATGCTGGAGATGGATGGCACGAGACAAATGGCTTGGTCATTGTTTTGGTCCATCCCCTCCAGGGTCCCTAGGGTTGGCCGCTGTCGGCAGACAGGCTACTGGGCTAGATGGACCTTTGTTCTGACCCAGTACGGCCATTCTAAGCTCAGGGCTCAGAGTCGGGGGTCTCACTGGACCACCTTGATTTTCATGCAAACCTGCTCCTGGGTGGCCAGGCTGGCAGCTCTCCTGCCCTAGACGGCCACTTTCCTGTCCCTAGTGCAGAGGTCGTGGATGAGGTCCACGATCTCCGCACTAGACCAGGTGGGTGCCCACCTCTTGCGGACCTGGGCAGGCTCCCGGTAGCCGCCAGCCTGGTCCCGGGAAGATGTGGAGGGCTGGGTGGCAACGGGTGGCTGGTTCATGCCGTGCCAGGTGCAGGGTCTGCTGGCTGGGTGCTGGCAGGCTTGCACCTGTCACGGGCACCGTAGCCAGACCGTGCCCCTTTAAGGGCTCCGGGGCCGGGAAGGGGGCAGAAGAGTTTCCCTGGTGGTGCCCAGAGTGGCCACCAGGGAAAGCTGGGGAGGGCTAGCCTCCCACTAGTTCGAATTAAGTGGCCACACAGCCCTTAATTCGAACTGCTTAATTCGAACTAGGCGTTAGTCCTCGTAGAATGAGGTGTACCTAGTTCGAATTAAGCGCTCCGCTAGTTTGATTTAAGTTCGAACTAGCAGTTTGTATGTGTAGCGCCTATCAAAGTTAATTCGAACTAACATCTGTTAGTTCGAATTAACTTTGTAGTGTAGACATACCCTCTTTTTCTTTTTGGAACAAAGACATTGAACTCCCACAAGGTTTTGTCGGAAGATTTGGAGGGCTGGAAGCTAAAGGGTTATTTGCTATAAGGCATGAAAAGGACTGAATCTGATGTTTAGTGTACTGTAGAAGATGGAAGGGAACTCTGCCAAAAGGAATGTCCAGGAAAGTGCAACAAATGAACCAAGTAAACTGAATAATTCCAAAATAGTTGCACTAAATCCTTTCAAGAAGGCAGTTCAGTCACCTAAGTAAAATGAAACCATGCATTATGAGAAGAAATGCAAAGGAGAATAGTAAAAAACACCCCTGAATACCCATCTTTAAAAGTTCAGTTTCTCTTAATTGAATTCTCAGGAGGTGGAGACATGGGACATATAGCAAGAAAGGAGCATTAATGTTATGCCACCTTCATACACAATATCTTCTGATTTACCAGGATATAGATAGAAAGGGCAGCTTCTGGTTACAGCTACACCAGTAGAAATCCATTTATTTCAATATGATTTCTCTGGATTTACGTTTGTGAAACTTGAGTCAGCATCTGACCCCTGAATTCTACACAGCCAAAGTACAAATATTAATAATATGCTGTTTAGACAGGAAAAAAACAGTCTTTAGCTGTTAAATTCTCTCCTTCACAGGAACATTTTGGAGCACAGTTATTCATTGGGACACTTAAGTAAAATATTGATTAAATCTACTTTTTCATAAAGAACCACTTTGAGATCTTTCAGATTATCAGTCAGAATGATTTTTGTTACATAACAAAAATTCAAGATTAAATATATCTCCTGCTTTAGTACTGCTAATACTAATATATTATATATAATATATTACTTGATCCTGCAACTCATAAACATTCTAACCTCCACCTACTCATCTGTCCAAATTAGCTGAGTAGATTGTCAAAGAATTACAGTTATAAAGGTTCTTCATACAAGATCTAGTTGTTTTTGGCTTGGCCAACCTTTTGATTTTGCCTTCAGGACAAAGCAAAGCAAAAGAAAACAAACAAAAAAAGCTTAATTGAACTGGCTTTCTTAAAACTTGGAAGTATTATTTTGACTGTCAGTACAAAAGTGAGCAGAAAGCTCACCATGAATAACAATGATGAACATTCTAATAGGTATATAATTGGATTGGGATGTTCATGAAGGGATAAAACCTCTTACACATCACACCTACTGGACAGAAGTGGCTTCTCAGTACAGGCTTTTATTTTCATATTGCTATGATTTTAATTGTTCTGTTATCTAATCCATGACACTTTGGCTTGACTATGACTTTGTTAGTGTCCACATTGTGGCACAGCAGAGACTAGGCAGCACTTTGATGTGACACAGACCAGCAATAAAACAATATGCAGAACAGGACTTCATAGAAGCTAAAATTGTGCTTGTTCCAAAAATTGAAAGGCTGGGTATACACTTTTTCATCTATCAGCCATATGTGGGTGTTCATGTTGAAATCTGATGAACTGTCCCAGATTGAGGTGTCATTAGAGGAGGTTTTGGAATGAATTGATAAAATTAACAGTAGCAAGTCACCGGGACCAGATAACATTCACCCAAGAGTTCTGAAAAAATTCAAATGTCAAATTGCTGAACTATTAACTGTGGTGTGTAACCTTTCCTATAAATCAGCTTCTGTACCTAATCACTAGAAGATAGCTCATATTATGCCAATATTTAAAAAGGGCTCTAGAGGTGATTCTGGCAATTACAGACTGGTACGTCTAATGTCAATAAGGGGCAAATTAGTTGAAACTACAGTAAAGAATAAAATTGTCAGACAAATAGATGAATATAATTTGTTAGGGAAAAGTCAACATGGTTTCTGTAAAAGAAAACCATGCCTTACTAATCTGTTAGAGTTCTTTGAGGGGGTCAACAAATATGTGGACAAGGGGGGATCCAGTAGATATAGTGTACTTAGATTTCCAGAAAGCCTTTGACAAAGTCCCTCACCAAAAGGCCCTTAGATAAAATAAATTGTCATGGGATAAGAGGGAAAGTCCTCTCATCAACTGATAACTAATTAAAAGACAGGAAACAAAGGGTAGGAATAAATGGTAAGTTTTCAGAATGGAGAGAGGTTACTAGTGGTATCCCCCAAGGGTATGTCCTGGGACCAATTCTATTCAACCTATTTATAAATGATCTGGAGAAAAGGGTATAAACAGTAAGGTGACAAAATTTGCAGATCATACTAAACTGTTCAAGATAGTTAAGACCAGAGCAGACTGTGAAGAGCTTCAAAAAGATTTCACCAAACTAAATGATTGGGCAACAAAATGGCAAATGAAATTTAATGTTGATAAATGTAAAGTAATGCACATTGGAAAAAATAATCCCAATTATACATACAATCTGATGGGGACTAATTTAGCTATAACTACTCAAGAGAGAGATCTTGGTGTCATTGTGGATAGTTCTCTGAAAACTTCCACTCAATGTTCAGCACCAGTCAAAAAAACAAACAGAATGTTAGGAATCATTAAAAAAGGGATAGAGAGTAAGACAGAGAACAACTTATTGCCTCTATATAAAACCATGGTATACCCACATCTTTAATACTGGTTACAGATGTGGTCACCTCAACTCAAAAAAAGATATCAGAAAAGTGGCATCAGAAAAGATTCAGAAAAGGGCAACAAAAATGATTTGGAGTTTGGAACATGTCCCATATGAAGAGAGTTTTAAAAAACTGGGACTATTCATTTTAGAAAAGAGGAGACTAAGGGGGAATATGATAGAGGTCTATAAAATCATAACTGGTATGAAAAAAGTGAATAAAGAAAAGTTATTTCCTTATTGCCATAACTTAAGAACTAGGGGATCACCAAATAAAATTAATAGGTAGCAGGTGTAAAACAGACAAAAGGATGTTTTTCTTCACACAGTTGGCCTGTGGAACTCCTTGCAAGAGGAGATTATGAAGACCAGGACTTTAACAGGGTTCAAGAAAGAACTAGATAAATTCATGGAAGTTAGGTCCATCAATAGCTATTAGGGGAAGGAATGATGTCCTTAGCCTCTGTCAGAGGCTGGGCATGGATGGTGGGGAAGAGGTTGCTTGATGATTCCCTGTTCTGTTCACTCCCTCGGGGGCATTAGGCATTGACCTCTCTTGGAAAACAGAATACTGGGCTATATGGACCTTTGGTCTGATCCAATATGAGTGTTCTTATGTTCTTATGCCCAAATTATTTCATTGGTCAGGGTGTGAAATTTCAATTCTTTTGCAAAGTGTATCTATTTCCTTATATTCCCCAGAAATTATGTGAGCCTGTGTATGGAGGGGTGGGGGTGGTGGGTGCGCGAAAAGGGAATGATAGCCTATGATGATTGCAAAGGCATTTTCATTCATTGTGACACTGTCAGGACTGTTATGCATATCTTTCCATATTTCAGCACTTTTTAAAAAGTGAGATGTCTTGAATAAATCCTCCCATGACATATTCATAAAGATGATACGTTTGGCTTGGGACAATATTCTGCAGATTTTTTAAGGAGACTTTCAAATCTATTATTGGCATGTTTTCAATAAGTTTCCACTCAAATATCCTGGGTATGTCAACACTTGCCCCCTAGTTCGAACTAGGGAGGCAAATGAAGCATACCGAAGTTGCTAATGAAGCGTGGGATTTAAATATCCCTCTCATGCAATGAGGAGTACTTCTCATATGCAATGAGGACTAACAGTTAATTCGAGGGAAGGGTTTTGGATCGGACTATCACATCTAAACGTGGTGAATTAATTCGGGCTACCAGCATTTTAAAATGGCGACCGACTGCGAATATGCTAATCAAGCACGGGATATTTAAATCCTGAGCTTCATTAGCAACTTTGGTATGCTTCATTTGCCTTCCTAGTTCGAACTAAGGGGCAAGTAAAGATATACCCCAAGAGATGTGTTCATAGGTTACTGAAAAGTGAGACATCTGGGCTGCGTGTAGACTGGCAAGTTTTTCCGCAAAAGCGGCTGCTTTTGTGGAAAAAACTTGCCAGCTGTCTACACTGGCCACTTGAATTTGCGCAAGAACACTGACGATCTAATGTAAGATTGTCAGCGTTCTTGCGCAAATACTATGATGCTCCCGCTCAAGGATAAGCCCTCTTGCGCAAATGCTTTTGCACAAGAGGGCCAGTATAGACAGGTAAAAACTGTTTTGTGCAAAAAAGCCCCAATGGTGAAAATGGCGATCGGGGCTTTCTTGCGCAAAACTGCACCTAGATTGGCATGGATGCTTTTCCGCAAAAGGTGCTTTTATGCAAAAGCAACCCTGCCAATCTAGACGCTCTTTTCCGCAAATGCTTTTAACGGAAAAACGTTTCTGTTAAAAGCATTTGTGGAAAATCATGCCAGGCTAGATGCAGCCCTGGAGTTTAGCTTAATCTAAAGTAAAGAGCTTCTGCTTAAAAGGATGCTACCAATTTCAAATAAAAATTAAGTTCTCTATATTTTAAAAAGTTTTTTTAAAAATATGAAAGATAATTTTAAATAATCAGTGCAGATGTTCTTAAAACATTTGACCATTATAAGATAGAAAAAACAGAAAGGATGAAATCCTGGCCTCATACAAGTCACCAACAAAACTTCCCAATGACTGCAATGGGACAGGGTTTCAATCAATAGTGCTGTGTTTGTACCAAAAACCGAAGTGTGAAATTAATTAATTCATTTTCAGAATACAAGCTTAAGGAAGTGTGAAGATAAAACAGAGTAAATGAAAATAATGAAATTAGTTTGAAAAGTATTTCTACCTTTATTATCATATTAAAATAGGGAAAATATTCTTTTAAATGTTTCTAATAAATTTTATCTTGATTAGTCTGGTTGATGGAGTGAGAGGAAAGCATAAACATTGGCCAAATCTTTAATTTGTGTGAATCAGCTTAATTCCAGCTTGTACTAACTGAGGTGCCCAAGTCACCTGAGTGAAATGATACAGTTATTGTGAGGCACTGGTGCAGAATTAAGTTTATTCAAGGTACTGTGTGAGGGCCTGTGACGGGGCGGACAGGCCCCGCACTGACGAACAGGGGATAGCCCAGGCCCAGTTGGCGGAGGAAGCCCTGCCCCTCCGACCCTGCTGGGCATGATCCCAGCAGCGGCCGGGTATAAAGGCAGAAGGAGCCCTAGTCAGGGAGGCCGCAGGGTGAGGGAGGAGACCAGGCCGGGCCAGTGTTCCTGCAGCCGCTGGGACCAGAGTCACCGCCCGCGCCGGACCCTGACATGGAGAAAGCAGCCGCCGACCCAGGGCGGCAGGAGCGCGCCCACAACCCCGACAGGTACAGCCTCAGATGCGAAGGGGCCCGGGGGGAACCAGGGCGCGGTAGGAAGCAGCCCAGGGCAAAGGATATAAAGTTTGGCTCGGCGCGTATCGGCCGGATCCCCCGCCGAGCCAGCAGGAGCCATAGACCCTGCCTAAAGGGCCCTGGGCTGGGACCCGGTGGAGAGGGAGGGCCCGGGTCCCCCTACCACCCATTTTCCCGGGATAAGCAAACCCTGGGCCAGGGGAGGCTTCTCAGAGCTGCGAGGCCTCTAGTACCGTATATGCCCTGATAGAGGGGCCAGGACTTTTACGTTGGGACTTTGGGGTACTGTATAGGCCCGGTAGGAGGGGGGCTGAACCCCTTGACAGGGGCATACCCCCTGACAGGGCCCAATCCTGAGAGATGATGGATTCCTTAAATTCCTCTTGGCTGAAGTGGAAACCAAAGTCAGACAGCATGTTGCAAGGTCAGCCCTGGGGCTTCAGTTACATTATTCTTTTTCTTTTGCAACTATTCACTTTTTTCAATTCAGACACAGAATTGTGTTTTGCTAACTGTCATTGTCAGTTGCCATCAGAACTCTGAAATGCAGTGTACAGAATCTGTATATATTAAATCCCAGTGCCAGAGTGTATATTTTTGTTCCAAAGTAATGTTTGACACTTACAAAAATTAATTTGGAATCAATTATTTTTAATGACTAAAATAATCACAGTAACAGGTACTGTTCCATTGTTTATTAGGAATCTGGTATTACTTTCAGAATAAGTGTCTTCAGTTAAATGATAGTGTTTGTTAACTTGAACTTAGCCTGTCCCTATGAGGGAAATTAATCTTTATCACTGAGGAGAATTACCCTGGAGATCAGGAAAACTGACACTAACCAGTTGGGACTAATAGTAATCACATACTGGACAGAAGGTCTAAGAGAAAACAGTCTACAAGGTTAATGTGTTGGTTCTTCAAATCAGTTTCCTAGGGAAAAAATGTAGATAATTAAGTCAGCTGGTACCACAGGCTATTTTATGTATCTGGTGTCATTATGATGACAAAAGAGACTAAACAGACTTTCTCTTTTGAGACTCCTTGCTCTTGTGAATTATGGGAGTTCAAATAAAAAAAATGCAGTACATTTTAATGTAATAAAATAGCGGTGGTGCAGGAACAATTAGCGCCTTCTGTCTGGTCAAATGTCTTTGTTTTCTGACACCATCTGATCTGGCAGGTTGTCCTCATGTTCTTCTGTCACAGATCCAAAATCACTGAAGTAGGAGCAGAAGCTGAGGTAGAACAAATGGACACAAATAGGTTTAATGTTTCTTTTAAAATTAACCCTTCCCCAAACCGATGGACCAGATCCTTCAAGTTATTACTATTGTGGTCTGAGCTAAACCTTGTCATTGTGAATTAAGTATAACCACTGTCTTTTATTTAGATAAATGTAAAGAAGTACCTGAAACAATGCATCCAAAACACAGGCACATGGACTGTGTCTAGACTACGTCCCTCTTTTGACAGAGGGATGTAAATTAGACACTTCAAAATTGCAGATGAAGCAGAGATTTAAATACAGTACAGGAGTACAGGATCTTTCGAAAAAGCCTGCCATTTTCGAAAGAACCACATCTAGACCAAGGTTTTACTTTCAAAATGGTGCTTTTTCAACAGAGCGCCATTACGCAATTCTGCAAATGAAGCGTGGGATATTTAAATACCTGCTTCATTTGCAATTTCGAAATGTCTAATTTACATCCCTCTGGTGAAAGAGGTATGTAGTCTAGACACAGACCTGGAAAAGCTTGAGTAAGAAGCTGAACTATTTGTCCTAAAAGGTTTCTAATGCAGAGGGTATGCCCGTGATTGGTGGAAATAGTTGTGTCTGTGGGCATGTCTAAATTGCAGCTGGGAGCATGTTTCCCACTGTGGTAAACAGATGCACTAGCTTTACATTAGCTGGTGTTCTAAAAATAGCAATGCAGCTGAGAGTAACATGGGCTGCAGGTTCATCTGAGTACAAACCTGGGACACCCTGGATATGTACTTGCATGGCTAGCCTGAGCTACCACTTGGCTACATTCATATTTTTAGTGCAGTAACTTGAGAAGAGCTAGTTCAGGCCTGTCTATCTAAGCTGGGAAGGAAGTTTCCACTGTGGTATAAATGTGAAACAGAAGCAGAAAGAAAGTAACAGAAGTAGTATAATGTGGCTATGAGAGAAAGCTATTGAGCACAAAGTGCAGGCTGAAAAAGACTGCTGTCAAAGGACACTGTCATCCGTTGTTTGATTTCTCCCATGTTTGCTGTGTTCTTCTTCAAGAGATGTCCCTGTGGGTGATCCATTCCACATGAAAGTGTGTCCCTGCACCTTTGCTCAGAGAGTGTTGCAACAGTGCCCGTGTGTGTCATACGCACAGTGTCTACCTTGTATGCCATTGGCACCTCAATAGTGTATGCGCCACCCAGACTCCTGAATTCCTTCTTAGCTTTCCCAGCCTGAGATGGAGCTCAGCAATCTAGTTGAATTTCGTTGAAAACCTTCACTTTTTCAATTGAAACAATTCACTCTCTCCATCAGCTGAAGGTACATCTTGTGGATCTCATTACTTTTCACCAAAAAAATCAGTGATACTACTTTCTTTTCTCACCCAATCCCAAAGTGATTCCTTAAGAGCATTCAAATCCTTTATCTAGACATGAGACCACCTATGCAAATATGGGACCTAACTTAGTCCTAATAGCCCTCACGCATAAATACTTTGAACTACTAGCAAACTGCTCAATACTACATATATCCATGAAGATGGCATTTTGAATATCCATCCATGGAGGTGGCATTTTGAATAGCAATCACATCAGCCAGACACATTAGAGAAATCAGAGCTTTCCTGGCAGACCCACCATCTTTTATAATGATAAATTAATCACAAATTCCTTCCCAAAATACATTCTTCTTCCTACATCCACCAATTGATACAGCTACCAACTTTATTTGCTAAACCACACACCAAACTTTTGAGGCTATGATGCACACCCCCAATGTTAAGAGAGCATTGTCTTTTTACTTGAACAGAACCAAGCCATTTAGCATTTCACCAAAGCTTTTTATTCATATCGTAGAATGTTCTAACGGTGACTCCATATCCACTCAGATCTCTAAATAGATACTGGATGCATTCACTTATGCTGTCAATTAAAAGGCATTCTACCTCAACAGGGATCAATACACACTCTAATTGATCCATATTGGTTAGTAGCATTCCTACACAATGTTCTTATAGACATTCACAATGCTTCCACCTGGGCCTCTGAATAAATCTTTGCTAAACATTATGCCATCATGCAAGGAACAAAAGCAGGTATTCAGTTTGGTCAAATTGTACTATCAGCTGTTTGTTTTTTTTACCAACTCCAAAGCCTCTGCAACACTAGATGGGCACTGCTCTTCAATCAACTAGAGTGGAGCACCCACAGGGACACTCATCCGAGGCTGCTGAAGAAGATTGTGAGAAGCAGTGAATTATAATTCTACTAGGCTATGTCTACACTGACATGACTTTCCAGAAATGCTTTTAACGGAAAAGTTTTCCGTTAAAAGCATTTTCGGAACGCAGCGTCTAGATTGGCAGGATACTTTTCCATAAAAGTCCTTTTTGCAGAAAAGCATCTGTGGCCAATCTAGATGCGGTTTTCTGCAAAAAAGCCCCGATAGCCATTTTCATGATCGGGGCTTTTTTGTGGAAAACAGTACTGTGCGGTCTACACTAGCTCTTTTGCGCAAAAGTCTTTCGGAAAAAGACTTTTGCCCGAACGGGAGCAACATAGTATTTCCGGAAAAGCACTGACAATCTTACATGAGATCGTCAGTGCTTTTCCGGAAATTCAAGTGGCCAGTGTAGACAGCTGGCAAGTTTTTCCGGAAAAGCGGCTGATTTTCCGGAAAAACTTGCCAGTCTAGACACAGCCCTAGTATTTTGGTGATGCCCATTGCTTCATCACTTTCATGCTAGCACTGCTAATGCTGAGCTAATGTCTGAGAGAAACTAGGATAATAGTGAAAAATAAGCTAAACTCTATGTCACAAGGCAGAAGCAATCTTAATCAGTCAGTGAAGGCACTAAGGGAACTACTAGGAACTTAGACAAATTAAGAAGCACATTTAGCATTCACATTTCAATCCTCCTGTGTACTTCCTGTTTAGATCCCATCCCAATATGAAAATTCTATGTTTCAGAACAGGCAGGGGGTAGTGACACAACTGCCAGGCCCTTGGGCAAGGTGGGAAGCATCTCTGCACTCCTGAAAGGGGTGGGGCCTCAGAAGGAAGGGGCAGGGCTGGAGCAACCAACTCTCAGCACCGCCCAGTCTGCATCATTCCTCCTTCCTCCACACAGCCTGGTGCGCTGCCTGAAGCATGTTGCCTGGGACTCCAGCAGTGATTTAAAGGGACCCTGGCTTTGGCTGCCACAGTGGCTCCTCCTACTGTTCTACCATTATCCTTATTTCACCACCTCATTTTAAGCAAAAGTTGTGGGGTAACTCTGAAGTGTTGCTCTTTTAGCTTGATGACAGCCTGTTTCATCAGAGCTGGCTGAGAGGCTTTGCCCATAATGAAGATATAATACTCTTTTTGTTTATGTCTCAATCCGTTCATTTGAGATGTATCAGTTGTTCAAATAAGCCTCCCAGAGAGATTTTCCTTCAAATGTAGTAGACTTCTATATTACATGAATAGGGACAGTCTGATCTCTCTTTGCTAGAGCGTTGGTTCTATTAACTTTGAGAATGGTATATAAACTTCTGAATTTCCTGTCCAGGCATTTCCCTAGGCCCTTAAATCCTACCATTAGCAAGTTTTAGGTTGCTTTGGCTCTTGTTTCTAACATGGGAAACTCTATTGTCTATGGTGCTCATCTGAAGCTCACCTCTTCAGTCCATTTGATCAGATCAGCCTGTGTAACTAATCCCATGCCTTCCTGCACAGTTTGACTTTGGCTGGTTCCTTCATGGTTCTGCTAAATATGCTTTGCTCTTATAATGAACAGCTTCTGCATAAAGAACAAACCAAGAATTATTTCCTGATAATTATTTGGCAAAAAATCTCAAAATAAAAAAAAAGCCAGATTCTGGCATTCTTACTCAAGTAGAGTAGTTCCTTACTCACGTGGTCCCATTTATTTCAAAGGGATGATTTGTTACCAAATTTTACTGAAAAGGCAAAATCCTCAACTGGTGTAAACATAGCTCCATTCATTTCACTAGCTGAAGATCTAGATCTAGATCTAGATTAAGGGTGGTAAAATCTGGAACTTTGAGAAGATTTCTATTGGTTTTCTATTGGTTCTCAGACAGTTTGTAAACTGAAAGAGAAAAAAAATCTTCAAAGACTTTATTCACCATGTATTTTTTAGCCAGTTGTGGAACACAGACTAGGCATATTTAAACTTTGAATCCTACTTCATATTTTTACAATGCAAATAATAGAATTTATAATTTACTTTTCATAGCAATGCATAAATGTGTAACTAAACTTTGTTTTTAACTACCGGTAATCATCCATGTACACTTCCAATGTACTTCATGTCCTATATATTTGTCATTTTTTAACTTTTGTAAGCAATGGTGATATTAACTCAACAATGGTAGCCAGCAATGAGTTGGTCAGTAAAAAACAAAACAAAACAAAACAACTTCTTCCCCCTCCCCCACTAAAATGGTCTGATTTTGCAATTGCTACTAGTTAATTCTCCCATTAAGATATTTTGGAGGAAAGCCAATTAGGTTTCAATGAGATTAATTCTGTCAGTGATTAGTCATGTAACATCTGTAGACAGCAACAAGGAGTCCTGTGGTACCTTATAGACTAACAGATATATTGGAGCATAAGCTTTTGTGGGCAAAGACCCACTTCGTCAGATGCATGTTATTTCAAAATAACTTTGCTGTGTAGACATACCCTAAGATGGCACAGGACTTCTCGTTGACCTATCTGTGTTTCACATGCCAGCAGCCAGCACCTCGTTCCACGAGGAGTAACGGTAGTTCGAATTAGAGAGCCTAATTCAAACTACCTACTCCGTGCCGCGTGTAGCCGTGGGCACGGAGTCCGCACTAAGGGGGATTTAAAAATGGCGGCGCCCGGCAAGATGCAAATGAAGCCCGGGATATTTAAATATCCCGGGCTTCATTTGTAACTTCGAATGCCTACATTAGCCACCCTAGTGCGAACTAGGGTGGCAGTGTAGACATACCCTCAGAGTCATGACACTGAAGGAGTTAATATCATTGATAGAAAATGGCAGCATATCATTTCCATTTTAACTGTACTGAATGAGTTACAATAGCTCATTGTTGCTGTTAATAGCAGAATCTTGTGAAAAACATTTTTCATTTTATTCTGGCTTGTTAGATGTCACATATTAAATAGGAAATCTCTTTTTTTCTTCATGCTTTGCTACATATATATGTTTTAAAAAGTGTATGTTGTTATACTCCATAGAGTTTTTTATAAATTAGTTTCTTCAGAACATTAACCTGTACATCTGGATGCTGTTACTAATGAAGAGAGCACTAGTCCCAAAACTGTAGATTTCCAGTTGTCTGTCATGGCATTGAAGATAAAGAGCCTAAAGAGACTATAAATTTATAGCATGGAAGATGGCTGGTACTTTCTAGCTATTTCTTTGTGTTGTCTAGTTTGCAGGATTGTAATTATAAAATGATTACAACTAGGAAAAATGTCTCAGTTGTTCTCTACCCTGAATAGCAATTATTTTGATATTGTGTTCCACTCTCATTCTTTTCTGTTGTTCTTTCTGAACATTACTAGACCTATTTTGGGCTTTACTGTAGCTTTCAAAAAGCTGAAATTACAAAATAAGTATAATCTGGTTGACATGTTTACAATGATTATTGTATTGTGAATTATGTTTTCGTTATTATATATCAATATCTAAATGCACATATACATTAGAATTTAGGGTGTTAAGTGAGGAATCACCAAAACTTCTCTGAGTTATCTTATCTTGGGGGAGGACGGGTTATTGTACTTGAATTTATTTGAATTTCTATCCCTTCTCTTTCTTCCTGTCTCTTTGGACCTCTGATTTTAAAAGAAACAATCAAGAAAATGAAGAAATTGTTCCTCTGTCTTGCAATGCATCTACCCTGAAAATTAGAGTTCTGAATATGACATTTCAGACATGCTCACAGTAGTGTAATCTGGGAGGTCTGAGGATAGATCCACAGCTGGAGTAAATGAGTCCAGGATTATTGATTTCTATCTAACTGTACTGATTTACTCTAGCTAAAGACCTTTGTCTTGACAAATGCAATTGTTCAAAAATCATGAATCAGAGCCTCCAAAAAATCCTTGTTTTTTAATTTTCCTATTCTCAATGAGGTGGAGTAATTTTTACTAACAGGAGAGTGTTCTCCCATCGGCACAGTACGTCTTCATCAAATGCACCACAGTGGCACAGCTCTTTGGGGCTACTGCCCTGATGTACAACTGGTGTGTACATTTGCCCCTACTTGTCATTTTCTCTTATTTTCGTTTATCTATCTAACTTTTCCCACCTGTATTGCTGAGCCTGTGTATGTTTTCCAAAGCTGGATTAGCTATTGTGTGTGTGAATACTTTGCTTCTTTCCAGCACAGCAAGTGGGTTGCTTAAAGTCAGCATGCTCCTGATGCAACAGACAGGATCAAAGAATTCTGGAGCGTAGCTGTGGCAGCTAGCCAGCAAAAACAAGCCAGTTCAGGATTTCTCTTGTTGGAATAGGTGATTTTGCAGTGGGAGTTCAGGAAGTAGGAGCAAACAAGATGGAAGGCTAGAATGGTAGGAAGTAAAGTGACAGGTAAAGAGAGAAGATTGAAATGAGACAAAGTTTCACTTACTAAACTGGAACATGAACTGTATAGGGTTACACTGTTGTATTGAAGAGTTCTAGAAAGTACTGTTAGTAAAAGTAAAATGCATTACATGAACATGGCAAGAGATATTTCAAAATAAGATCAGGAACGAGCTGCAAGTTTACTTTTAACCAGCTTTGATTGGTGTAGTGTGGCTCAGGTCCTTAGCTCAATTATGTTTTTTTTTAAATATGGTTAAAATATACATGGTTCATTTGAATCACTACTCTGGAGTGCGCTGGGGATGAGAAGTTATGTATGCAGGGTGCCTCAGCCCTCTCTCCCCCAGGTTGGAGACAGGTGAGAAGCCTAGGGAGGGGTGCATGTACTCTAGCTGGGACAGGTCTAGGTTCATCTGCCCCTTGTTCTACCCAACTAGAGTGAGGAATGCAGCAAACTATGCACTTTCCCGTCGCTCCCTGATGAAAGGGAACAGCCAGCAATCTTCCCTTACAGATCACTTTTCATCTGTGATTCTGTTTCTTTCTTGTATGGTTTTATGAGAAGCAACCCCATTCCAGGTACAACCAAACCCTTATCTTGTTTTAAGTTATGATGAGAGTAAGTTGCATTCCAAATTTGGTGATTCTAGCTCTTACTAAATAGGGGAGGAGTTCTTGGAGAGACAGATGGTCTCTCTGAAATATATAATAGATTGACAAAACAAGCTGTTTTTCCATTAGACATAAGCATCAGAAAGTTTAAATGACATGTCCTTTTTAATTTGATTTCTCCATGCATCAGAAGAAACCAGTAGATGGAAGCTGGCCATAAACTAAGATTATATGTTTACCTCAAGTTTATTGTAATATATATAAGCCAGAAAAGCTTAGCCTTTTTAGTTCATACGAGCTCTAGAAGTCACGGATAAAAATATAGCTACAATCCAGTAATGCTCTGTATACTGGTATAGCAGTTTATAATGGTGCAGCTGGCTATAATTCATTTTACAGGTATTGTTGGTATCAGTATGCAAAATGTGGGTACATTGCACCAATGAATAATCATACTTCATGTAACAGTATTCTGTATATTGCACTAATTATTATTTTCATGTATTTATTTGTCAGAGATCCCTGTTTTGTTTGGCATTATGCAAACCCAGAACTAAAAGACTGTCCCTGCTATATCTTATACCAAGAAGGGCAGGCAATAGTACAGGGAAAGACAGATTAAATTTATAGCTACTGCTCCATAAGATCTCTGCCAGTGTAAAGTGCAGGAGGTGCACTGAATCAGCACATCTCCTGCTTGTCCTCACCCTAAACCTTTCCCAGTCAGCCCTAATTACTTTCTGAGCAGTGTTAGCTGGCTCCAGGCCCTTTGGCAGAGCACCAAAGGGTGGGTTGCACTAATTTGTACCATCTGAGGAAAATTTCCTCCACCAGAGACATGCAGTCTGTGGCACTGAATCAAGTACATTAGATTTTAGTCAGAAGTATAACTTTAAATAGAGATGAAGAAAAATCTTTCATTAGAGCTGTAAGGAAATTATGTATTTTCCCTTAGTGAATATTCACGTTTCAGAAGTTTTTGTGTAAATGTATTAATTTGGATTGCAGGTGATTCATATTTTGCATTTCCAGGAAAGGAGATGCATTTATTTTTGCTGCAATAAGTGATGAAAGCATATCCTAGAAACCTTCACAGCTCTTATTACAAAGTTTCCTATTTTGGCCTTCAGAAATTGCCTTTTTTTGTATGGAAAGTGGTAAAATAAAGATGAGGTGAAAGGACAGAATATTTACATTTTCACAAAACTGTTATATCTGTTCAGCAGGGTTATTTCGCAATAACTGATATTATTATAAAATAACAAAGAGTCCGTCTACACAGCAAGCTACTATTTTGAAGTAATGGCGAGCTGAAGGACTTCTTACTCCTACTCCTGTAACCCTCATTTCACAATGAGTAAGGGAAGTTGAAGGAAGAGCATTCTTTCTTTGACTTCCTGCTGTGTGGACAATACCAAAACTTGAATTAAGCGATTTCGACTTCAGCTACACAGTTAACATAGCTGAAGATGTGTAGCTTAATTTGACTTTTGCCCTGTTGTATAGACATGCCCTTTTTTTCCCTATTCTCCAGTTTTTATAAAATACTAAGGTCCTAGAGTCAGGACTGAGAGGATTCTGGTACACAGAAAAGCTGTTATCTTATAATTGTGTTTATCAGTGTTTCTACCACATTGTGAGTAAATAATTGTCATCTAATATTTTTATAATGAAGTTACCAGTACCAATGCTCCTGTTTGCCTCCTGACATGTACTCATCCTTCCTACTTCCATGTTCAGCCAGAGACACCCTAGAGGGGAGAAGGGGGAGCAAAAGGGGCCGTTTGCCCAAGCTCCCCATATGAGAAGGCTCCCAAGAAGATGGAATTTGAGTTAATGGCTTTGCGACCTGGTATAGAACCACTCAGGTTTGGCCAGCAGCCCCTCTGTTGACCTGAGTGGCGTAGTGCCAGGTCACGATGCCAGTCACTTAAACATGGCCCAGCTTATCCCTCTATCAATAGCAAGGTGTCTGGGCCAAACCTGCATGGCACTGTAAACCCATTCATTGGACCGCAAGGTTGGACCACAGACTCAGGCCTAGGCTTGTAGGGCAGGAGGCACTGCTATGGAGTAAACACGGGACAAGTTCAGTTTCCAACCTTACTCCCATCCCACTCCTGCGTCTTTCATTGCTATGTGAATATTTTTGGAATGATGGGGAACTTCCATTTCAGATTCTGCCCCAGTCCTTCCAAAACCTCTTTGTGGTCCTGTTTGCATATGACCATTTTTTTTTCATCCTCCCTTTGCTTCCTCCTGACAAAAGCATCTTAACTCTCTCCCTAACATTTCTTTCCTGCCAAGTTGCTAAATGGAGCCTTTTGACTGATGTCATTCTCCTGGAGATCATTCTCCCTTTATATCAGAGGTGGGAAACCTAAGGCCCTGGGTCTGGATTTGGCCCCCAACTTGCCTGGATCTGATTCCTGAGACTCCAGCCCCCTTTTATCCATCCACAGAAACCCACAGAATCCACTAGCCTGAGCCCTCCCAGGCTCTGGTATGGGAGGGGAATGTGGGGATTATCTTTGTCTTTCTCAGTCAGGGACCATGTGAGGGAGTGGGTTTTTTTGTTTTGCATTTGTGTGCGGCCCAACTGATTTTAATGTGGGTTCATGGCTCCCAACTCAAAAAAGTTTCCCTATCCCTGCTTTATATGGACTAAGCATATATTTTAAGACAGACAGATCAGTGACCAAATGGAATTGCATGGACTGAGTGAGATTCTATTTTGTTTTGTTTGGGCTCCTTTATTGCAATTTTTGCTGCAATTCTTTGTAATAAGTTGCCTTAATAACAAGCTATTGTCTCCATAACAATAGCGTATAGTCCTTAAAGTTAATACCAACAGTGTCTATAGTGTTTGTATGTCTAGACTACATGGCTCCATTGATGGAGCCATGTAAACTAGTTTACCCGGCATAGACAAAGAAGCGGGGATTTAAATAATCCCCGCTTCATTAAAATAAACATGGCCGCTGCGCTGTGCCAACGATCAGCTGATCCAGCATGGCACAGCAGGCTAGACGCAGATCTGTCAGCTGGGGAAGCCTTTGCCGACTGATCCTGTAAACTTCTTTTCACGAGGCATAAGGAATCAGTCGGCAAAGGCTTCCCCAGCCAATAGATCCATGTCTAGACTGCCGTGCTGTGCCAGATCAGCTGATCGTCAGCACAGTGCAGTGGCCATTTTTATTTTAATGAAGCAGGGATTATTTAAATCCCTGATTCTTTGCTTATCCTGGGTAAACTATCTTATATGGCTCCATCAATGGAGCCATGTAGTCTAGACATATCCTATATTTTCTCATGGTAATCATACAATTAGCCTGTGTAACCACCCTGACTATATATCACATATGAGATTTGAATCTTTGTCCTATTATGAGCACAGCTGTATGCCATGAAGGAGAAAAAAACCCTAATCAGTTGTGATAATAAGAGAATTACCCAGTCTCTTCCAGTAGTTTGAGCACTCAATTGGGATGTGGGTGTCTCATGGTTCAAGTCCCTCTCCAACTGAGGGGGCAGAAGGCTTTGCTACCCTAACCATTGGAACTATGGGACATTCTGATGGGACTTCTTCACTACTTCTGACTGAAACTTTGAACTGTATGACTTGGGAACGCAGCAGTTAGAGCACTGAGCTGGGAGGCAGCATTCAGGCCCCTGCTCAACTGAGAGGAGGACTTATGAATCCCAAGGGGGCCTGATTGTGAATTTTAGGTGCCTACAATGACATATAGGCACCTAAGTCCTTTTATGAATCTAGCTTAGCAGTTATTTAGGTAGCCGGAGTTCAGTACCTTTCCCCCCTCAGTGTAGATCTAGCCTTAGAAAATGGTGTTTCGTCGTACTGCAGCACCATTTTCTTCTAAAAATGAATGAATGGAGGGCCCAGTACTGGAATGTTTGGTTACATTTTAGATAAGACTAATTATGATGAGACTCAGCAAATGTTTCTGTGGAATTCCATCTTCCATTATTAATAAAGAGGTGTGTATTTTGTGTTTGAGAATTTTTAAAAGACTCCATAATTATTAAGCTTGGTGGAGCCATTGTTACTTGTATGAAGTGTTATTGTTGTGTTGGTCTAAAGATATTAAAGAGACAAGGTAGGTGAGGTAATATCCTTGCCTCTACATTGTTGTGGTTTCTTTTAAAAATTGTCTTTAATCAACTTATCCTGGGCACTATTAATTTCTAAGAAAGAAAGAAAGAAAGAAAGAAAGAAAGAAAGAAAGAAAGAAAGAAAGAATCTACTTTTAGATTATCTTAATTCAGAAACTCCTTGGTTATTTCTTTTCATATTTCATTAAAAAAGGACCTTAGTATGATGCCAAACCTAACAAGTTTGAGGCCAATATTTTTGTTTTTTGGTAACTATTAGAGAAAGGAGTTTCAACTTGAGGCTTATAATGGAAACTCAAGTTACAGCCACCTAAGTATAGCATGATTGCAGCTGCTCCATAATATACTTAAATATGACAGTTGTGAAACATGATTCAGTTTTTATTGAAATTTATAACCCTGGGTTGAACTTTTATGTTCATAGAAGTTGCAGCAGTGGTAACTGGAGGGCTAAGGAACTGTAGCACTATGATAAAATAGATCCAAATCAGTCATATTAATTCAATGCGCATTAAGCCCTGGAATAAAGAGAAAATGAAAGTGGCCATGAATCATTAACACTCTTTGAAATGTCCTGGTCTGTAAAATCTGCCAGAGTAAGGCCCTTAATCATAATGGAGATATAAATCTCTGACTTGAGTGTCTTTTTTCCTAGCTCAGGAATGGAGGAAGCAAGATGGGATTCAGTGATGTTTAAGTGATTATGTAAATAGTTATGAAAGCTGCAAAGTGCATGGATTGAATTAAAAATACAATTTACCAAATTTGATGATAGTTAGCTCTCTGACTTAATAACTGCATAGAAACTATAAATGCCCTCTAAAATATCAGATTTATTTTAGTACTATGACTCTCTTCTGTGCAATCCAGCTTCTCCTCTATTTTATTCTCATTCCGGCAGCATTTTTTATGGCTTCTGTACAAATTTTTGGAGTGAATATGCTGTTTCATGTTCAGTATTTCCCACCTAAGAAGTGAACACTATACTAATAAACTCAAGAGGAACATTCCTTTTGTGAGGCATCTGCAGGAGATACCTTTATCATTATGCCTTCACTCAATAGTTACAATTTATTTATGACAAGCACATTTCCATTATTTACAGTACTATGCAAAAGGAAAGATTCTGCTTACTCTCAGTGAGTAAATAGTAATTTATTCCATGAATAACTCCCTTGAAGAAAATAGACTACTGACAGCTAATCAATGGGAATAAGAGTGGCCCAGTGTGACCCATTGCAATTAAAACAACAGACAATGTATGTATAATGTGTTCAACTGAGTGTGTCTTGTTCACACTCAAAACATTGTATCAATCAGATACTGTGATGTCAAACTATTGTTTGGATACATTTATTATGATTAGAAATAGCACATGTATCCTAGTGAGTTTCCTATTTATAGATCACTATTCTTCACAGCATTTAAACTGCTTATACGGTAAAATAGATGCATTTTTAATAGAAAGTTAGAGACTCTGATGAACACACCAACGATTATATCCTTGTTTATTATGATCAGTCCAATCCCATAGTGTCCAACACGCTAGCCACTAGCCATGTGTAGCTATTTGACCAGTTGAGTGTGGCTAGTTTGCTTGAATGATGTAGCTATTTGACAGGTTGAGTGTGGCTTGTTTGCTATGAACTGATTGGACATCACAGATCTAATCAATAGTTTAGTGTTTTAGTGGCTGCAAATAAGAATGAACTCAGATAAATAGAGAAGGGGAGATCTTCTGAATTCTACACTAGAGAATAGAATGTGTCTTCAGGGAGTGAGGAGAACCTGGAAAAAATAATTACTTCGGTGATTAGACTTGAATTTCTATGGGTTCCTACGTGATTACCAAATGTGAACTTTTTAATGTAATGCCACATACAGTGTTAAAAACAATAAAAGCTATGTCACTAGAAGTACACCATCTTACTCAACTTCTGTATATACCACTAAGTAGAACTGGTCAAGAATTTTTCAACAAAACTTTTTCAATGTAAAATTATGATTTATCAGCATGAAAACTTTTTAAAGGAAAAGTTGGCTTTGATGAATTTTTCAACTTGAATTTTGTTTAGAAAATAATTTTTGAAATGGATAAAATATTTCATTTTGAAATTTTTTAAAGAGAAATTCTATTTTTCATTGCAATTTAAGCTAATTCTAGAATGAAAATAAAAATAAAAAAGTCAGAATAGAAATGAAGTTTCAAATGCATCCAAAGGAAACATTTTACTTGACTTGAATAGATTTTAATGTCTAGGTCAAATGTTTGTGATTTGAATCTTTTGTCTTGATCAGAATAGGGAAAATTTCAAAAAATATTCACAGGACAGGAAAAACATTTTCTGCCCTGCTCTCCTGTGAAGTTGCAGAAACAGGTACAATACTTAAAAAAAAAAAAAAAGAAAGAAAAGAAAAGTTTCAGCAGATACAAGTTCATTACATCGAAGAACTACATCTATCTTGATTGATGGAGATTGATTGATGGAGAATACTCAGTCCTTTCACATCCTCCTGATTTTACTCTTCAAATATCTTGAATGTGTTGGCTGATGCTTACAAATGTCTTGATTTCATTGGAGAATGTAGATAATTTTCTGTACCTTGGACGTTATCTTTCATCCCAGGAAGATATTGATGTAGAAATCCAACATCATCTAAGCTGTGCCAGTGCAGCCTTTGCTCGTTTATGACACAGGATTTTTGAAGACTACGACATTTGAACATCCACCAAACTTCTTGTCTATCAAGCTGTCAGTCTCCCAACACTATTGTATGGGACTGAAACCTGAACAACCTACAGACATGACTTAAAGTCCTTGAGTTATCATCAATGCTGTGCCTGCAAGATCTTGAAGATCAAATGAAAACACAGGTGTGCACACATCAATGTTCTAGAATAGGCAAAGACCACCAGCATCGAGACAATGATTATCCAGCAACAAATTTGCTGGATTGCTCACGTTGTTTGCATGCCAGACCATCGCCTCCCAAAACAGGTCCTGTTTTCTCAGCTGAAAGAAGGATACTGTAATGTGGGAGGACAATGGAAGCAATATAAGGACTTGCTAAAGGATAACTTAAAGAAGTGCACCACTAATGTTGTAACTTGGGAGACACTCACCCAGAATCACTCAAAATGGAGAGAAGTCCTAGGCAATGGCTCCCTGCATGTTTGCCCATCAACAAGGTGAAGAGGAGGCAAGGTGGAGGAGGAAGGGGACACTGGATTCTAGTCCTGGTCAACAGCTGTACCTGGAAACATCTTTCCTCACTGTATTAGAACTCGTGGTTCAAGGATCAACCTTGTCAGCCACCTGAGGGTCCACAGCTCTTATGGAAGATAATCATACTCGGCAACGCTTGATCACCATCATCATTACTGCTGTTACTTCCACAATTTTCCTCTCAATGAGTCAGAAAAAACAAATTCAACCCTTAACATTGTTTCAGAACTATTTCTTATATAAAGGTCTCAGAGGGGTAGCCATATTCATCTGTAGCCAAATAACAAAAGCAACAACAACAACAACAAAACCAAACAACCCAAACCCACCTTTGTTGGTTTATAAAGGTTTTTTTGTATCTTATTTGGCTTCTTATTTGTGTGAAGGAGCTAGCACTTTATAGGCTGGTTGTGAATTTTCACGCGGCCAAAATACTAATTCTGTTACAATATATGTTGTTAGAAAACACACACATAATTGTCATCACCTTAATATATGAACAAACTTAATATGCTAGCCTACATATGTTATGTAATTTAGTTCAGGATATATTTATTGTCTTGTCTATATGAAGTTCAGTAGTCCTCCTGAGTTCTATGGGAATTTGGCCTGAATATACCATGCAAGATTACAAACTGTAAGCTTGTTAATGAAATAATTTAAAAAAATTCCATTGCAAGATGTATAATGTTGCATTCTTTCATTAAGGCTCTATTGTATGTAGAAAGATGTGCTGTAGACAAGTTCAAGCTATAACTGAAAATGTTAGAACTTGATATATATATGACAAAATAAAAATAATGCTTGATAATGATGACTCTTAAAGGTATGACTTTTTTGTGGGTGGTTTCCATATTCATGGCATTGACGATATGCACCATTTTGCAGCTATACATTAACATTTACTTTGGGAAGTGCAGCATAATCAAATTTTACAGCCAATTAAGTAGATGAGTCACTGTCATCTTTGTAAATTACTGTTTTAGATGTTGGAAAGTGCTACAATGAGAACTCCTGAAAATCTCAAGAAGAATGACCCACACATAAACCCGATTTCCAATTTTCTTTTTGCACTTAATTATGGAAAACCTTGATGTAAAATATTTGGTTTAAGAGCTGATTGCTAAAGGTCTTTAGCATCTTTGAAACAGAGTAATCCTGTTATGTCACTCTGCCACCTGTTAATTAAGAAAACTCATACAGTTCTACTAAAGCAATAAAACTGTTTCTAAATCTACGGTGGTAAAATTATTTATGACCACATAGTTATTAGGAATAAAAATGAAAAATTATTTCAAATAAAGACTGTTTACATAAATATCATGTGCACTGGTGAGAATAATAATTTTCTGAATAATGAACATTTGTAACATAAGAGAGGAATTTGACTACCTATTTTTCTGAGATTGCTTATAAAAAAAAGTTTGCTGTTTATGAATTTGTGCTATTGATTTAGTTACATGAATGTTTTCAAATTTAAATGTTTTATGCCCTAATTTTTATTTCTAGAACATGAATTTTACATGTGCAGGCTTGAGAATTTACAAGGAAGAACTTATAAACTTATCCATTCAGAAAACAGCTGCAGAGCCATGTGATTAATTCCTCCAGTCATTAAGTAACAGCCTGAAAAGTGTCTGATTGCTTATAGTTAATCCAAAACATGCCCAAAATGTATGTTATTTCAAATAATTTTATACATTTGAAGAAACTGCAATGTTCTTACTAAGGGTACGTCTAGACTACATGCCTCTGTCGCCAGAGGCATGTAGATTAGGCTACCCGGCACAGTAAAATGAAGCGGCGATTTAAATAATCGCCGCTTCATTTAAATTTACATGGCTGCCGCGCTGAGCCGACAAACAGCTGATCAGCTGTTTGTCGGCTCAGCGCGGCAGCCATGTAAATTTAAATGAAGCGGCGATTATTTAAATCGCCGCTTCATTTTACTGTGCCGGGTAGCCTAATCTACATGCCTCTGGCGACAGAGGCATGTAGTCTAGACGTACCCTCATATTCCATTAGTGGAGAAAGAAGATAGTGAGTTGATTTTCAGCACTACTGAGTACCTACAATTCCCATTGAAGTCTATAGGACAAGTAGGCCCTCAATACCAATGATAGTCAAATTATAATTTTTTCCACAATTTTCTCAGTAGCCCATGGACCATGGGAAAATTGCATTGCAGGACCTTGTGATTCATTGGAATATAGACATGAAGATATAAACCTTGTCTATTTTAATCTTTGTTCACATGCTATACCTTTACAACTACCTTTAACACAACCTTCTGTAATAAATATTGTCTCTGGTGCATTCAAAGAATTTATCAGATAATGTGTGCATTCCTATGTTATTTTCCCAAGAGATGTCTCAGTAGCTGAAGTCCCCCATAACGAAGTTATGTGTTTTGGATGATTTTGTTTGTGCTTGGTTAGGTGTGCTTTGCTCACCCTAAGCACCCATGTCTCAAGCTACTTCATGTGATTCATATACAGCACTTATTTGGTCTGTATTTTTTTCCTATGGAAAATGATGGATTCATGACTAAAAAGAAGCAAATAAATTAAAATAAGATACATGATTCTCAATTTGAGGAATAACTCAGTGTTAAATATAGGGAAAAGACCTCATAATAATAGCCATTTTTAAACACAGACACAGATGGCAGCAGAACTTGGCAAAAATTCACCTTCTTTTTTACATGTTTTAATATTGTTTATCAAACAATAGATATAGATACAAATCAAGGTATTTGCTAAAATTAATTTAAACCAGAATGGCAGACCACTGTAAAAGTGCCCTATCAATAACAGCAACCAGCTGTTCAATGGGAGTCAGTAAGCCAGGATGAGATATTATGGAAATGCAAATTTATATATATATTTTGTTCCTCTTGTAATTAATTTTTTCTCCTCCTTTCCATCCCAGAACTCAATCTATAGTTTATAAATCTGGCTTAGTGTATAATGATTAGAGGTAAAACCAGATGGCCATATTTTATCTTGTTTAATTTGTTCCACTGATGGATATCTGGGCCCTAATTTGATCTGTCAATTGATTCTAATTATTTATGATGTATTCTAGGAATATGCATGTGCTTTTGTGCACAAGCACAAAATAATCTGACTCTTCCCCTCCCCCCTCCTTTCTTTTCCATAGGTTTAGAAAGAATTGCAAGAGATTCAGCCTATGAGCAAGAAGGAAAGGTCCAATTTGTAATCGATGCTGTATATTCCATGGCCTATGCACTACACAGCATGCATAAAGATCTCTGTCCTGGATATATTGGTCTGTGTCCAAGGATGAGCACGATTGATGGTAAAGAGCTACTTAGTTATATCCGGGCTGTAAACTTCAATGGTAAGTTATAACCATTTTTTCTCCTTCCTAAATGCTTCAGAAGTGACAGGGTTTCTTCTATATATAGAACATTTTCAGGCACAGTGGAAAACACAGGATTAGAAGCAGTTCTCTTTTTAATCAGAAGTGTGAGTTTTTCCACCTGCTTTGAAATCCCATCGTAACATTAAGCTGCCGCTAAAAGAGACAGAAGTTTAAAAATAAGAATCTGTCAATCAGACTATTCTTTTGGAAAACTGCTATTACAGAAACACCTAGAGGACTCATGCAATCCTACTGACAAATTAAATTCCTATGATGGTACTTGTTTATGTATTCGCTAGGGAATGAATTGCAGAAAACACGTCCTTTTGCAAATTATTTTCTTTTAAAATCAGTTTAATGATTTTCCCACAATAATGAATAATTTGGAGGCTGCTTTGTATTTACATATTTAACATTTGATTAAATAATTGAAATCTATGCTGGGTACTGTTCTATTTCACTGTTTTAGACTCCATGATTTAGTTAAGTTTAAGCCATGCACGATGTTAAAAACAAATAAACAAACAAACAAACAAAAACCCACTACCATACCAACCAACACTGGAAAAAAATGCTGTGAATCTAATGTCTGCCTGCTGGGGGAAATATGGTTGCAATTGATTATGCCACTGTTAGAAGAGGTTGATAATAATATACTTAATTCATAGATATTAAATTGAAAAGAGCAGAACATACTTCATGGCAAAACAAAGTTACGGAAAATATATGTTCTTTCATGAAAGTTATAATTGCTGTTGATAACATCTGCCATTATTTTCAGATGAACTGATACAATGTTTTTTTACTGAATCTCCCCCTCCCCTGCCCATACCATTTGGCTGTAATCCACATACCAGACATGCCTTCTAACTATACACAGAGTAGCACTGTCTATCACAATATACTCCAATGACCTCAGCTGCCAGCCTTTTATAAAACAGCACAAGGTCATTTTCAATTTAGTTTCCGAGTGGAAGCTGTTTTTGCTTCAGGTAATAAACCAGGCCATTTGGTTGATATGAACATTGTCCATAGTTTGCAATGTATCTATTCTTTCCTGAAAGGCTTTTCTTTTTTCATCCTATGAAATTCTCTTGGCGGGGGAATCCCTGTCTCATTCAAATGTGTTTGAATGATTCTTTAATGATTGTAAAGAAAACCTTGAGCAAAATAGGTAGCTGACAAACAGGGAATGTTATGATGACAAGGAATGCAGCATATTGTAAGGTTTGATGTGATGTTTCTTGTGCTTCCCATAAATATTCTTTAAATTATTAAGCCATAAAGAAAGTGATCCATTTTCATTTGCTTAGTGTAAAAGTTAAGCATAAAAGGATAAACTGTTCAGCTTATCCTCACTCTCACCCTAAAATTAATATACGGGTTGGACCTCACAAAACCGGGACTCTCTGCTCTGGCAACATCCATGGTCTGCTGGTAGGATGTTTTTGGACCAGGGAGTTCTGACTGGGAGCCCTGTGTCAGGAGGGCTGGCAGCTGGGAGCCCTGCTGGAGTGGGAGCCTGGTTGGTCTGGCAGTAGCAGGGCTGGGACCAGGACCGGGATTGGGACCAGAGCCAGAGCCACAGTAGAACATCCAAGGCCAGAGATGTGGCAGCCACAGCAGCCCTGGCAGCAGGGCCAGGGCCAGGGCCAGGGCCAGGACATGGCAGCCCAAGTAGCAGATCAAGGGATGTGGTAGCTTGGGCTGCTGGGGTTGCCTTGCAAGAGAGGTGGGTCATGGCAGGCCAGCAGTGGGGGGAAGGGGAGCAGCTGGAGCAAACTTGGTCCGGCAAATTCCCTCCTTCAGGACTGGTCAGGTCTTGAGGGTGCTGGACCAGAAAGGTCCAAGTGGTATTTGATTAATAATACTTTTTGTGATTTCTCTGGTCTGCTGTAACTGTTGTTGTAAACACAAGGGCTGTGTCTACATTGGCATCCCTTTCCAGAAAAGGGATGCTAATGAGACACATCGCAATTGCAAATCCGCGGGGGATTTAAATATCCCCCGCGGCATTTGCATTTACATGGCTGCCGCTTTTTTCCGGCTTGGGGATAAGCCGGAGAAAAGCGCCAGTCTAGACGTGATTTTCTGGAAAATAAATCTTTTTCTGGAGGATTTCTTATTCCTACTTGAAAGTTGATAAATATTTTAAAAAGGAAATGGCTGAAAAATGGTAAAGAAAAGGAATGGAACATATTTCTAGGGAAATTTTTCTAGCCTTTTATCTGAGAGGCAGTCATGGGAGTGCAGACATGTACCTTCCCCTTCAGACAAAATACAGCATATAAATGCGAAGGAAATAAGCCACAGAGTTGTGTTCCCATGATGATCCACGAGCATAAAAGGTGGTGCTTTAGTTACGTTCATAAAAATTGCCACAATTCTTGTGGTAAGTAATATATAAATGCCTGAAAGCAACATTAGGAAAACAAGGCAGAAAGTAAGAGACTGATCTTACGAGCTCTCCCATGCAGAGCTCTCACTGATTTCAGATGGTCCTTCATACTGGGAAGGCTGACTGAATCAGACCCTGAGTTACAAGAATGTAGCAATATTCAATATCCAGGGACAATGAAGATTTTACCAGCTAAGTTGATTTGTTTTGGCTGAGCCTCAGAGTAACCCTGCTTTGTTCTGTCCAGACTGTTTACACAGAGGTTGAGTCAATTTCTTCTATTACTTCCATGCAGCCATATTGATTTCAGTGGGAGTTCATGGGTATAACTGCTATTAGTGTATTATCACACTGAGTCTTATAGATATGGCTTTGTTAAAATTGATTAAACATAATGAATGATATGAATAGCACCTCCACAGCACCCAGAAAGCTTTGATGTAAGGAATGTAACTTTATGTTAGCTGGAGATAATTGTTTCGCTTTTGAATGCAGGTAATCGATCTTGAAAGTGCTTGCTTTTATGCCTCTTGGTTTACTTATATTTATTTGCAAAGAAGATTTTTTCTCCTGAGGATTCATCCATGTAATATTCTGTGACACTTTCATGACAGCAGGGTCATCATAATCTCCAAAGTAGAGAGTATTGATGTAATTGATATGACATTAGTTTCTGCTTAGTTGAACTTCCACAAGCTACATTTTAAACCCAGAATATCACATCATTTTAAACCCAGAATATCACATAGCAGAATGTGATTATATTGGGGCTAACATTTTTACACTTGTAACGGGGACAAGGAAATTTGATGGATGGGTCAGCTTCTGCATATGAATCCACGTCAGTGACTTGTTCAACATTTTCCGAAGTGCAATGTGGGTTTTTATTGTTATTTTTATTGTTCCTGGGACACCTACCAGTAAAACAAAACAAGATAGATTGCAAACAAAATTAATTATTTTTTTCATATACATGTTTCAGAGGAGTATCCATGTTAGTCTGTGTCTTGTGGCACCTTAAAGACTAACACATTTATTTGGGCATAAGCTTTCATGGCCTGGAGCTCACTTAGTCAGATACATCTGTTGAATTGGGATCTAGCCCACAAAAGTTTATGCCCAAATAAATGTGTTAGTCTTTAAGGATCCAGAGGACTCCTCATTGTTTTTCATATATAATGGCAGTTTAGTAGTTAATTTGGTTTGATGGAGGAACCTTGAACAGCTGTATTTGTATAGAATTTTGTAGTGTCATCTGCAAACATAGTTTGTGTAAGCTGGGGAAATCCTAAGAGCCTTGTTTTATCTTCAGGCCAAAACTATTGCAGTGTTCCCAACTTTGGTGAATTTTTTGACTAGTGAATTCTGGAGGGTTCTGGAACCTGCGTCATGGTGCCACGAAAAGCTCCAGCCCTTTTAGGAAGAAATGAAGGCTCACAATCCCACTGACCCTTTAGGCTGAAAAGTCCAAATTCCAGCCCAAACTGGAACATCCACACAGCAATTTTTAGCACACTAGGTTGAGCCCTGAACGTGTGAGTCTATGCATACATTTGGGAAGGCACTAATACAGCTCCAACTTATACAATATATCCCCAGGGTCCTCTCCAGGGTTATTGTAGCCCATTCACTAGCAGTATTTATCTTGCAAAAAACATGCTGCAATAAAAGGTGGAACCAAACAAGATAAGCGGAAGCAGACACTATCTGTGCCTATGACTTTTGTCCTCATAAATTGATGGGTCCTTTCCAATGACTTCTTTAAGAGCCAAACTTGGAAGTTCTCATTGTTTGTGATTATTACAGGTCCTCATGTCAAATCCCCACAGAGAAACAATTAACAGAAAACTCTGTAAGGAGAACCTCCTAAAGGCTACCTGAGCCTCTTAACTTGTCCCCACCTATATATATTTTTCCTCTCCAGAGTAAAAAACCCAGTCCAGTTTTTGATGGAAAAGTAAAATTTCAAATACTGTTCTTGCCACTGTTTCTGCTCCAAAGTAAATAATATATTTTGAAATGGTTTTTCTTTATTTTTTTAAAGGTTTGGCCTTTATTTGAATGCATTCTACTCTTAATTAGGCACGTAAATGACAAATGGCAAAACAAATAAAACCCAACAACCCTAGTTAAAACAGAATTAAGATTGCCTGGTGGCAGCTTGTGCCCATAAGTGGTTGTTAAATTTTGCAAAAGTGGTAATTTATCAGGGGTATAGGCTCAGTATTTGGGCATAGAGCATGTGCAGGTAGCACCTGTCTATTACTGTGAAAAGGCAGAGTGTGACTATATATATGCTGTGGATGTTTCGGGAAATCATTCCAGGACTATGTCTACACTGCACAGATATTTCAGAATAAATTATTCTGGAATAGTTATTCCAAAATAGCTTACTTTGTCTACACTACAGGGAAGCCTCAAAATTAATCTGAGGCAGGCTTCCCTAATGTCGACATGCTATCTCGATTTAGAGCTCCAGGATAAGTATTTTGGAATAGGTGTTATTCTTCATAGAATAAGATTTACAGAAGTTGGAATAAGCTGCCCATTATTTCGAAATTATTTTGAAATAACGGAATTACTTTGTAGACGCTTGCATAGTTATTCTGGAATAACTTTGCTGTGTAGACACGCCCAAGAAGGGCAGAATTTAAGTTGCATGGGAGTTTACCCTATGTATTTCCTGAGTTCAGAATTTTGAGGTTTGCATAACTCAGAGCTCTGCAATGCCACAGGATATCACCAGACAGCTTTAACTCTGTGTTGATGGAGGCTTTTTCCATTTTAATTTCCTATTTTTTTTAAACAAGAAGTTTATTGGTAGAAGTTAGTGGCCATCTAGGCAGTTATTCTTTAAGTTTATACATAACTTACTGTGCACATACTGTGACTTAGTAATGATCAACAGACCTAGCTTTCGTATAGTGCTTTCCATTAGTAGATAATGTTACATCATTATCCCCATTCTATGGATAGGAAACTGAAGCAAAGAGAAGTGAAGTCACTTGGCCAAAGTCACCCAGCAGGTCAGTGGTAGAGCTAGGAATAGTTCTATTCTTGTCATTTTTTCATTAGGCCACACGGTTGCAATATTATTCCTAAATGCCCTTTCCTCTTCTTGTATATTTTGTTATAATGCAATGAGGCTAATTGTCATGCTTTCATGTGTTTCCAATGTGTAGATGATAACAGGGCAGCTGAGCGAAATCTCATCTGTGATTTTAGTCCCAAAATCTTTACAATGTTATTACTATTTGATTACAGTAGATTTAAGCATGTAAGAAAATACTGGTGTGTCAGTGTCCTCCTTTGGCTACCGTCCCACGACAACAAAATCTCCCATCAATATTTTTGGCTCTCCCTCCTCTTTCTGTCCCATAATCCATTAGCTGGCCTTATAGCAGCCACATGCAAGAAGTTGCTCTTTGTTATCTCCTGCTCTCTGGTGCTACATACCTATATGCCAGGAGCAGCTTATTGGAGGCTCATAGGCTTTCTTGGTTCTGGAGACTGACCTTATGGTCTCCCTGTCTCCTACTACCCACCAACAACTTGGACTCCTGCTCCTTCCTCAGCCAGGATTCCCAGCCACATCCCAGGTCGAGCTAATCTGCCTCTTCTCCTAACTGGGCTCTTTTCTACATTATGGCCAGCTGCTCATCCTACACATGTTCAAAGTGTATCCTAACCATTCATTTTCACATGTTTAAATTTCAGTTGGCTTCAGCTGCCCACCACCAAAATCTAGAGTTTCAGACAAGGAGAAGGGCTCAGAGACCTGCTGAGAGTCAGAACTCCCCAGATCTTCAGCTCATGTAGAGGGACAGGTAGAGGAATTCAGACACCTGAAGAAGAGCAGCGTCTCCCAAATCCTAGAACACAGCATGCCAGGACAGGGCTTCAGACCGCCTGTGGAGGAATAGTGTTCCCCCAGAACACAACACGTACCTGGATGAGATTCATGGCTGAGAAGCCCCTTCACTCTTAAACCTCCAGTTTCTTCTGGTCACCTTCACATTCTCCAGTCTTTCCTTTCCTCTCCCCTTCTGCCCGTTCATGTGTAATGTAGTTCAGCCTCCCAAATTTCCTAGTGTAGACCAGACCTTAAAAAAGCTGTGTATTTCAGGAGGCTGTAAGCTCAGGAACCTGTTGGTCAGAGGACCCCATATTTGGATCACTACTCCACTATAATAACATGAACAATGACATAACTCCAATATGACGTTAAATGACCTTACATCACATTTCGTTAGTAACAACATTTCAATACAGCTTTCTTGTCTGGTATTTTACAAAATACACAAGATGAGTGAGGTAAATCTTGTATTGGTCCATCTTCAGTTGGTGAGACAGAAGTTAATCCAATAAAAAATATTCTCTCATCCACCTTGTCTCTCTATTATCCTGCAAATGCTATGGTTACAGAAATACTATATTACACAAAATAAGCAGAGGAATTTGAAGGCATCAGTCTTGCAAGTTGCTAAATTCCCATTGAAGCCATGATAAAGTAATCATAACTATGGGGATCTTACAAATATTTGAGCACCTTTTGAAACATTTTATGCAGTGATTAATCTATGAATCTCCTGCCACTCATATAGGAGAAGCAGGAAGTGGATGCAATAGATATTTCCTTTGGGCAGTGTTAAAACATATACCAATATCGTAGAGCAAAGTGTCCCCTTTCATTGATGCTCCTCTTTAAAAAATAAAATTTGAATTATGTAGCTATAACCCTGGAGAGAGAGATCAGCATTCCCAGTTTTCACATAATTTCTTTAATTATCATATTGAAGAACATAGTACTGTACAGTCTTCCTTTAGCTTCATAATTAGTATGCTGTTATTATGTTATTGTCTAACCACCTTCATTTTGCTGTTTTATATACCTTGAATTCTATTATTTCCACTCCAGTGCATCTGATGAAGTGGACTTTACTCATGAACACACATGCTACTAGATATTGTTAGTCTCCAAGATGCCACAAGACTACTCATTGTTTTTAAAATTACAGACTAATACAACTACCCCTCTGAGACTTTCCACCTTCTATTAGAATTCATATATTCAGTGCAAAAAAACTATATTACAGGAATGCTACAAGCACATGGTTACTTGAGCCTTACAAAAGTCTTAATTGCACAATTACTAATGGCAAGGTCGTGACTTTACCTGCATGCTCATGCATGGGAGTTCAGGATTGCAAGGGCATTTCTTACTCCCCTGCATAGACTATTTGCCCCATGCATCACAACATGGATGGAGGTCAGTCTTCAAAGAACTATGAATTGCCTCCTTCATGAATGGGGTGGAATTAGGTTGGAAGGAAAAGGGAATGAGAGAAAGTGATGAGGAGTCCTGTGGCACCTTATAGACTAACAGATTTATTGGAGCATAAGCTTTCGTGGGCAAAGACCCACTTCGTCAAACGCATTAAACAATCGCATTAAACACGTCAAACAATCATTGATTCACAATGATGCATGGGGAAAAAAAAGCAACTGTATATAGAAATCAAGAATATTTAAAACCAAATATAGTTGTGTCTGATATAATGTAAATAATTTATAATGTAATTATAGAATATTTATAGAATATACAGAAGATCAGTTTTAAAGAATGAAAACAGAATTTCATGAAGAATTTTGAGTCAATAAGTGAGCCATAACCATAGCTTCATCTGTTTGTATAATTCATATGCCACTCCAATTACTTCCATTTACTACTAAATTGACCTGGATCTTGAAATTCATTCAGTGTTAATATGCAGATCATATATCATATCAGAACATTTCTCAGTTAAATCTGGAACCTCTATATTTGCACCTTTCCCTTCCAGTACTCTCAACTGTACTTAATACATAAATGGTTGATTTGCAAATTGTTTTCCAATATTTGTGTTCTAATTGGGCATATTAAAATATACTCTTGACTTAAAACTCAAAAATTTTGAAAATCCAAATCAAAGTTCATTTTCTCATGACTCAAATTATTAATACATTTTTGTACATTCCTGTGTGTAGGAAGATTCAGTGGATTCCTCAATTAATATTGTTTTTTTCCCTGCATACACAGATGTTAGTTCTGGGAAAGTACATGAATAGATATGTACATGCACACAAGTTATCATGAACAAATTAAGGCTGGGTCTGAAATCAGGCTGTAATGTGAAAAGAACACCACTTAAAAAAAAAGAAATATTGCTTCAAATCATGGCTTCAAAGCAACAAAGTTCATACACTGATTTTTAAAGAAGAAAACCTAGTACAATGGAAGAATTAACCCACTTGATGCGTGGGTCTCGGTGTTGCAGGATGCCATGTGCCTTCTGGTTTTGCTGAACAATCTCAGCTCCCAGTGAAATTAGTGGGAGCAGAAGATATAGTACTTAGTATTTAATTCAGTCAGGTTCTGTAATTGGATTTTCAAACCCATGTGCATAATTTAGGAGTAAAAGTTCCACTGAAAAGCAGCATGCTCCCATCGTACTGAGACGCATTTGAAAGTCCAACTCCGTAAGAGTTACTATTACAGAAATAAAGGTTAGCTGTAGTAGCGCTGGATACTGAGAGTTTATGTTTTTGAAGGGATTTTATTCATAATTTTTTGTATTAAGTTGTAGTTCATTGGTTCGTAGTGCCCACAGCCCTATTAAATTAGACCCCAAAGAGCCTATAATCTAAGTATGAAATGAGAACACACAGGTGGGCACAAGAGGCAGTTAGGAGAGTAAGAGGTAACAGGGAAAAGGATCATACATCATGTACTTGCTGGCTTGTACCAAACATGACCTTAATCAGTCAGTACCCTGGACATTGAATAAGCAAAGGGAAACCTGAGGTCCACAGAAGTAACAGAGATGAAGAAAGTTGGTCAGCAATGGTACTAGCACGTGTAATGTTATCACCACTCTTGTGGTGATCAGTGTTCTTTTAAAGCCGCAGCTCTGGAGTCTGTTGCTTACATAAGAATCTTAACTTTAGGGTTATTTATTTTGTTTTTTAAGTTTCTTAGCCATTATGGTTGCAGAGAAATGTCAGAAAGTATGAGTGGCATGTAAACTGAAAGCACAAAAAACAGAGGGCAAAAAAAAAAGGACTCTCTATTTATTAATATTTTAAATCTCATTGGGGTTTTTTGGGTTTGTGTGTGTCTGACTTTATTTTTGAGTGCTTGGGACAGACAATTCTGTTCCAGCCTTTCCTTTTCACTGTGTAAGAACATGGTGGTATTATTATAATTATTAGCTTATAACACAGAAGCCTGATGTTCAGCTTTTTTGTCCTTCTGTGCTAAATTGGAAAAGGAATAATTAGATCTCTTAAAACCTTATTGGGAATATGGCAGCAGGTGATTCCAGATAAACTCAGTTCTGACATGCTAATTATTTTAATGGAATTAATCCAGCTGATTATACAACAGGCTAATATTGTTCAGTGGTCTGAATCCCTCTTGCTGATTTTATGCAATGTATGGCTGTAAGTTCATACAGCAGGCATAGATTGGAAACATTTTGTGATTCTTAGATACCTAATGAATTAAGATGGCTAGAACAATATGTTCTGATAGAGGACTACAGAATAAAACATTAAATTAACTCTTAAAGATAAATATGAGAAGCAACATTAATTATATGCAGAATAATTATCCGTCTATCTATCTAACTAAATATTCCATGTGATATTTCATGCAATGGAGGAACAGTGTCACCTCTCTCAGCAGCTGCTTAATTTTTGATGCATAAAGGAGAAATGAGAGATTGAGCATGCAAAACCTGAAATATCTCCCACAGTCATTACTGGGGATGCAGACAGGTTAAAATATGTTGCCCCTATACTATCACCATTTTGAAGATTGTGATTCAAACATTAATCGCATCAAATCTGGAGAGAAGATTTTTTGAGCATGAAAGAAATGTATCCATAAAAACATCTTTTTCTGTCTCTTGTTTCTTAGGTAAATGTTTAAAGTATCTTATTCAGTAGGGCACAATTCTCTGAGGTGCTAAGCACTTTACAGATGTTGAACATCCTTCATGCTGTGATGGAGTCCTCAAGATGTTTCAGAACTTATTGTCAGCCAAGCACCTGAGTGATAGATTAAGTTGGAAGAATCCTTTCAAACAATCAGCTCTGATCCCATGAGTCAAGCAAGCAGAGATGATGCAGTATGTTACCTTTTCCATAATTATCTAAATACTAACTTAAGAATTACCATACTTAATTAGACCAATAGTCCATATAGTCCAGTATCCTCTCTCCTGACAGTAGCCAATGCCAGATGATTCAGAGGCAATGACCTGAACATAAAATCATAAAGTGATCCATCCCCTGTCATGCATTCCCATCTTCTGGCAGAGGCTGGGGACACTTTAGAGCATGGTTTTGCATTGCTGCCCATTCAGGCAAATAGATATTGATGGACCAATTATCAGTGAACTTACTAGCTTTTTTGAACCCTGCTGTGATCTTGGCCTTCACAATGTCCTCTGGCAGAATTCCTGAGGTTGATTGTGTGTTGTGTGAAGAAATACTTCCCTTTGTTTTATATCTGCTGCCTATTAATTTCATTTGGTGACCCTTTTTTTCTAGTGTTATCAGAAGGAGTAAATAACATTACCTTATTTACTTTTTTCACACCAGTCATGAATTTAAAGAACTCTATCATATCTTCTGTCTGTTATATTCCCATTTGGGAAGACAACACTTACTCAAGACAGTAAGGCAGTCACAAGAGGAATGTACATTTTCAATATCTGTATTTCCTTATGTGACAGAGTAATAAGTGCCTTTTCATTATCTTAAAAATCTCCCTCACTTATGCATTAAAATAGTGATATGCGTGTTAGAGAGAAGAGAAATCACAATAAAAATGAATGAGGATTTTAGCTAAGAACATAAAGTAATAGAAATAAACCTTCATTTATAGGTCATTTATATAAAATGTTAGGGTGTGTCTACACTGCACCCTTATCTCCAAATAATTTACGCAATTTGCACTATACAAATTGCATAGCTTATTTGGAGGTCATTTTGAAATTTGGCACTGTCTACACAGCGCTATTCCAAATGAGGGAAGAGGGTTACAGGAATGCCAGAATAGCACTCCTGTTATTTAGAAATCAATTATGAAATAACTGTCATGTTTAAAGACATGGAATAGCTACTTCAGAATACTTCTGGTTTTCTGAAATAGCTCTGCAGTGTAGATTTAGCCTTAGGGTATGTCTACACTACCACCCTAGTTCGAACTAGGGTGGTAATGTAGGCATACCGCACTTGCAAATGAAGCCCGGGATTTGAATTTCCCGGGCTTCATTTGCATAAGCCGGCTGGCGCCATTTTTAAATGCCGGCTCGTTCGAACCCCGTGCCGCGCAGCTACACGCGGCACGGGCTAGATAGTTCGAACTAGCAAGTCATTCTGCGCTATCTGTACGCTTCATTCCACAAGGTGTACAGATAGTGTGGAATGGCTTGCTAGTTCGAACTATCTAGCCCGTGCCGTGTATAGCCGCGCGGCACGGGGTTCGAACGAGCCGGCATTTAAAAATGGCGCCGGCCGGCTTATGCAAATGAAGCCCGGGAAATTCAAATCCCGGGCTTCATTTGCAAGTGCGGTATGCCTACATTACCCCGCTAGTTCGAACTAGCGGGGTAGTGTAGACATACCCCAACTGATTAACTCAGAGGTGACTACTTCAATAAGAATGATAGCCATCCTTCAAGGAGGTTTTCTTCCGAAGAGGAAAATTGCAGCTTCTCAATATTAAAGTGAATGACAGAGAAATCAGTGGACTTAATTCTCTTGAGCAACAATTACAGAGGGGACTAGAATAAATATATAATTAATAGACATTGCCTATATTATTGGATATTATTTAAGTTTTACTGCGCTAATAGATTTAAGTTTTTATTAGAAGTAAACTAAGTTTCAGGCTAGTAATCAAAGCAATGTTGAGCTTGACAGCAAGATAGAAATGTATTAGATCTGTATTTTTCTATTTCAGAAAAATATTTATTCATGTAATTTTGGTTTACCCAAAACAAGTCATGACTTTGACACACATTTGTTAAATAGTTTTTGCCTCTTTATTTTTTTGGGTGGGGCTAGATTTACAAGAGTATATCTAAAAAGGGAAGAAGAATCTGTGGCCGCCCCATGCTAGCTGACTCAGGTTTGTAGGACTTTTTCATTGCTGTGTAGACTTCTGGCTTGTAGGAGGATCCTCTAAGGTGAAAGGGTTCCTATACTTGGGATCCAGCTAAAGACTGGTAGTCTGCACCGGGATGGCCAATCTGTTAGGGTATGTCTACACTACAAAGTTAGTTCGAACTAACGGATGTTAGGAAAACTCTTCTCCTCTCCTCCAGCCCCGGGCCCTTAAAGGGGTAGACTCTGGCCAGACGGCACTGGAGTCAGACAGCCCTGCCAGCAGTCTCTGCCCCTGAGCCAGTGGCCCCACAATGAGCCAGGTAGCCAGTGGCAGTGAGCCGTCCCCTGCCCAGTCCCCGAGCACCCAGGGGCCAGCCAGGGGCCATAGACGGCGCGCGGCCTCCTGGTCTAGTGCGGAGGTCATGGACCTCATTGAGGTTTGGGGGCAGGCCCCCAACGTCCATGATCTCCACACTAGGAGGAGGAATGTGGCCGTCTACGGCCACATAGCAGCCACCATGGCCAGCAGGGGACACAGGCGCACGCAAGAGCAGGTGCGAATTAAGTTGAAGCAGCTGCAGCAGAGGTACGCCAGGGCCACAAGGGGCGGCGCCGCTGCAGGGGCTGCCACCTGCCCCTACTTCGCTGCTCTCCACCAACTCTTGGGGGGCAGGGCGGTCCGTGCCAGCCCGGGGGACAGCGAGCTGGGACCAGAGGGCCCTGACCTGGGTGCACTGGAGGGGCCACCGCTAGCTGTTCCAGCAGGGTCGTCCAGGGAGACCATACCGGGTAAGTAGTTTGAATTAAGTAGTCCGGGGGGGGGGGGGGAGTGGGAGGGAGACCAGAGACTGAGCGCGTGGGCCATGCCTTCCACGGATCACGCAGACACCTGTGCACGTGCGAGCACGTGCCATGCCACCCTTGGGCAGGTGGCTCCAGTTGCATGACACCCAGGGGCCATTGCCCAATAGACACATGCTTGTGCAAAGAGACGTGACATGCTCCCGATCCCGGGGTGGGACCCAGCAGGATGCTTTCCCTTCACATGTCCCCTCTACACGGAGGCAGGGGACATCTCCCCCTCCCACCCCCCCCGCCGCCCCAGCCACACTATACAAGGCACAGGGACATGGGTGCGGTCTTGGGGCAGCTCCCAGTCCCGGGGAGAGCCAGACATCCTGACCATGGCCTCTGTACAAGCACAGCGGCTATGACGGTGCAGGACATGGTCACCCTCACGTTGCGGAGTTGGGGAGGGGGCTGGGCATCATCCTTTGTGTCCCCAGGGAGAACTGACCACTTCTCTTCTTTCTCTACAGCTGCACCAGCTGCTCGTGCAGGGAGCACCACCCCACCCGGGACATGCTCCCGCACCCGCAGCCTGCTCCGGACCGCCAGCATGGAGCAGGAGTACTGGGAGCAGCACTTGGGGGCCCTGCGAGCCGTGCACCGCACACTACAGGCCTGGATGCGGGAAGACCTGCAGGTACGCCACGAGCTGCTGGCTGAGGTCCGAGGGCTGAGCACCAACCTGCAGCTCCTGCTGCAGAGCATGGTGCCCCGTGCTGGTCCTGCACCTGCTGCCCCCCCCAACTGCTGTCCCTCCTCCCACTACTGCCCCCCCTCCCACCTCTTCCTCCCCAACCCCCACAACCTCTTCCTCAATGTCCACACCCCCCACCTCAACCTCCGCACCCTCCACCCCATCCCCCCGGGGACGCCGAGGCCCCCTCCCTCGCTGTGCTGGGAGGCGGTTGGCCCGGTGAGACCCCCACCCCTGAGCCTTCAGTTTCCCCACCCCCTCCTTTCCCTTGCTTCCCCCTTTCAGCTCCCTCCTCCCAGTTTTCCCCCTCCCCTCTCTCACCCTCTCTCTTCCCCTCTCCCACCTCCTTATCCCAGTTTCCCTGAGTTTTGTTAAATAAAGAGAGTTTCTAGTTTTGTCCACACGTTATCTTTATTTTGTACATCAAGAAGAGGGGCTAGGGAAGGGTAAGTGGAAGGAGGTGAGGGAGGAATGGGGCACAAGCCCCCAATGGGGAGGACTGGGCTGGCTCTGCGGGCTTCTGGGGGTGGAAGCTCTCCTGCAGCCCCCCAATTACCCTTCACCCCAGATGGCAGCCTGCGGCAAGTGCAGCCGGGCTGATGGCCGAGTGGTGTGATGTGCCCAGTGTGGGTAGTCCGGGCACTCCAAGCCAGGACTGCTTTGCAAGCGGTGCACCCCTGAGAACTGTGTGTCCGGGGTGGGGGTCGGGTCCCTTTAAGCGCAGCCCTGGGCTAGCCTGAGGCAGCATCTCCACGCTCTAAGTCCTCCTCTGATGCTCTACCGGCACTGCTTCTGGCCATCCTTAATCCCGCTTCATTTTAAAATAAAATATTATGTCAAACACAAAGGGTTTCAGCGTTGTCTTTATTTATGAGGGGGCAGTGAACCTTTTTTTTCAGTCAGGGGTCACAGACCCACAGAAAAGTTAGTCGGGGCCACACAAATGAGATGCAAAAAAACAACCCCTCCAAAACCCCCAAACCTCAACTCTGCTAGTGGGGGCAAGGAACAGGGTGGTGGGGCAGGGTGCTGGTAGGTGGCCGGGTGCTAGGGCAGGAGACAGGGTGCTGGTGGGTGTTGGTGCTGGGGACAGGGTGCTGGTGCTGGGGCAGGGACTCATGGCGGGGGAGGGGGATTGGTCAGGGGAAGGGGAAAGCTGTGTGCCCAGTACCTGGGGTCTCGGGAGACACATGCACTGCTTCCCCCTCCCCCAAACAGCTGGTGCATTTCCTGAACAGCTAGGTCTGTGGCACACCAGCAACTTCCTTCCCCTGCTGCCTGCCTGTGGGGAGAGGGAGGAGGAGGAGTGGAAGTCCCAGGACTACGCCAGCTCCAAATGCTCAGGAAGTGCACACTGTACTCCTCATTCCCCATGACAGCCACGCTCTTTCTGAGCAGTTAGAGCTGACTCCTACTCCCCATTGAACCCAATGCTCCCTTCCTTCCCCTCCCCTTCCTTTGTCCAGAGCCAGGCACTCAACCCGCTCTAATCCAATCCCCCTCCCCTCTCCCAGAATCAGCCTCTCCCACTCCAATCCAATTTCCCCCTCCCCCACTCTAAACTAAGGCCTGGAGCCACCTTTGCTACTGCCACTCATGTCTCCCTACAGGTGCTGGAATGCATGCACTGAGTGTCCGGCCTTGAGCATACGTTGGCTGGGATGCCATGTGCACAGAGGCAGGGAGTAAGCAGAGCGGTGGGCCTTGAGAATGCACTGGCTAGGATGCCATGTGCATGGGGTGGGGCTGTGAGCATGTGCTGGCTGAGACACTGAGTGCAGAGGGCTGGCCATGAGCATGTGCTGGCTGGGATGCCATGTGCGGAGGAAAGGAAGGGGTTGTGAGCAGAGCGGTGGGCTGTGAGTATGCACTGAAACACAGCTCAGAGCAGCCCAGCCATGAGCAGCCTTGTGCAAAGCGGTCGGCCTGAGTGGTTCTATTAGGAGCCTCAATTTTTTAATCAAAGAGCTTCATGCGGCTCATGACCCGTGGGTTGGCCACCCCTGGTCTACACAATAATGAAATAACCCCCAAAAGCAAGCCTGGTCCAGCTGTGTGTTATTCTTTGTTGTATAGACATACTGTTAGGTACTATTTTCAAGACAAGGAGAAGGGAGAGGAAGAGGTTGTTTACTCTCCTTATCCTATGTTTGGGGCACTTATCTAGGAAGCAGGAGAGTCAATTCTGAATACCCACTGTGAAGCAGGATTTGGACCCACCCTCTCCCTGGTGAGTATCCTAACCATTGGTCATAGGGTAAGCTAGAGTGGAGCTACTTGAATCTCTCTTGCTGAGGCTCTTCCACATTGTTTTAAATGCCTAAATGGTGATTGGGTTTTAAAGGGAGTGAGACTACTTAGCCTATTGATTAAGTGACTGATGTGGGATACCCAAGTTCAAGTCCCTGATCCAATGAATATTAAATTATGTATTCAACGTGAAATAGCTTCAACAGGAGAGAGTGACATTTTGTTCAACCTGAAACTATTTTAATTAAGTGAAAATTCTGAAAAAAAAATGTTAGAATCAATTCAGATTGAATGGAATTATTTTCATTTTTGGAACAGCTGGTGAACTGAAAAATCAGTTATTCACCCAATTTCAGCTAACCTTGTTACCAGGTATAATCTCAACTGACACCTAATGAAGACACCCTAACTGAACATCCTGGACCACCCAGGAAGCAACAATAACATTTTCAAGAGCTCCTAAGTGACTTAAGGGCTTTTGAAAAAAAATCTCCAAGAGTCTATTGGCTGGATCTAGGCTTACATTAAGTCTGATTTTTGCTGCTCTAGCTATAAAAAAGTATCTGAAACCTGGATTCTGGGGCCATTTGAGGATTCTTCTAGGGTAAGAACTCCCCTAGTATAAGATGTTCTAACTGGCATAGAATCAGCATCGCTGACCCGATGCTACCACCATCCTCTATACAGCAACTTCCAATGGTGTGGCCAGAGTACTGCTTTGCTCTGGGAGTCCTCTTTGTTGAAGTAGCTACATGGGGATGTTGTAACTGAAGGTGAATTAGAACATCCTTGAATCTACTCTAAGGGTATGTCTACACTACCCCGCTAGTTCGAACTAGCGGGGTAGTGTAGGCATACCGCAATTGCAAATGAAGCCCGGGATTTGAATTTCCCGGGCTTCATTTGCATAAGCGGGGCGCCGCCATTTTTAAATCCCCGCTCGTTTGAACCCCGTGCCGCGTGGCTACACGCGGCACGAACTAGGTAGTTCGAACTAGGCTTCCTAGTTCGAACTACCGTTACTCGTGAAATGAGGAGAGTAGTGTAGACATACCCTAATGTACTTCACGGGAGAAAGCATTCCTTGTCATTCCCCATGACTGGAGGTTTATAAACTTGGTTTCCTGCTTGGGAACTGTACTGAACATAGCTTGACAAGACCTGAAGATTAAGCCCTATAGATGTAGGAAAGCCTGATCATCTTAAATATGAAATAAAAATGATATACTGAAGCAAGTCCTTGAAGCTTTCCATTTCAGTGAGAAGATTTCTGACTAAGATCTTCTATTACTGCCTTATGTTACACTACATGATTAAAAGTGAAATCATCTTGAAGCAAGGATTTAGTTATAATTCCAAAACCTTCTCGGGTAGCACATGCTCATGATAATTATGCACTAGTGAGTTTCACTTTAGCGTGACTTGATCTATGCTAATTTCTTAAGGTTATTAACTTTTATAATTATGTTAAAGTTTAATTAAGAAATTAGTTTGAAATGTGGGAAATACAGAGACTTCTTCATTAGCAGTTATAGTTGCAAGCCCAAAGTCTTTCAAACTCTGCCATTGAAACCTGCATAGCTGGGTGAATTTTAAAAGGGCACTTCTCCTTGTTAGTTACAGCTCAGCTATTAAGTGACAATATTGTCAATTTCACGGTTACAATACCAAGGGTACTTTGATTTGCTAATAGTTGGACTTTTTGGAAAAAATAAGATTGTCAGAGGAATAAAACGGGTGGTATAGTGCTGACTTGTAGGACTCTGTTTTCTAAACCTCAGAGATACTATTCTACTTATCTGGGTTGCAAAATTTTGAGAGCCTTTAAACTAATGGGTAAAACTCTAAAACTCATAATTACTCCTGCACATTCAGAAATGGACATTTCAGAAATAATGGTTATTCTTTGAGCACTTGGCCTTAAGTGTGGTGCTCTCCACTCTGCTGTGGGTATTCCCCAATAGGCATTTGGTAACAATGCACTTGTTGCTGGCAGGATACAGTCATTGACCCCAAGATGGAGGCTTAGATGAGCTTGCCAAAAGCCAAGGAGGAAATGGTCATGCTCGTAGGCCTTTTTGGGAGACTGGGCCTTAAGTGAACCTGGACAATCCCATTCTGGAACTGACTCTACCACAGAGTTCATTGAGGTGCAGCTGGATATATGCTTAGTCAAGTGAAACTTGATCGATAATCTCTTTCTAAACATCAGCAGACTAATAGGGCAAGTTCAAGTGTAGGCCAGGACATCTAGGCAGTCATTCTTGGCCCTTTTGGATTATGTGGGCACAAACACATACATGACCCTGTTCATGAGGCTCCGTTTCAGAAGCTGCAAGTGTGGTTATGGGCTGTGTAGTCTCATCCCGCTAATTTTACTTCTCCAAGAGGTCCTAGTCTGTGTTGGCTGGTGGGGGCACAATTCTGTTCAGTTTCTTGCTCTTGATAAGAAATATGATTATATGGATACATTCCATAGGTTGGGGAGGCCATAGTGGCCTAAGGGAATCAGTATTCCACATCAGAATGCTGGAGTTCAAGGTCATTTGTTTCATCCTAACTCTGGTCATGCTGCATTGAACTATCTAATTTTGAACAAGATATCCTATTTCATTCTCATTAAGATGGAGCATAACTGATCCATCCTTTGGTCCACAAATCTAAAGTAGAAATGTTTATGCAAATAAGAATAAATTAAGGGCCCTGATTTGAACTCTTGACTTTGGGAAAGCTCACTTTTGCCTTAGTGTGAACAATGATTACAGGCCTGAACCCTTAGAAATATATCCTCAATAGTGCCATTTAGGCACTTCAGTCCAATATTTGGGTGCCACTAAGAGCCACTAAGAGCCTTAAAACCCCTGCTCAGCTTTTGCCTAACTCTCTAGATGCATAAGTTCCCTAGACATCTACATTTCCAGAGGCTGTGCAGTTCAGGAGTTTTGGCAGCTGGCTGCATTACTGTGTTTCAAAGCACTTAACTTTTTAGCTCTTAACTTTTCCAGACTACTGTACTCCTTTCAGGAATCAGCTTTGTTTTACATTCCCCCAAGTTTTGCCTTACTTAACCACTAATTGCATACAAAATCAGACATAAAAATACAGAAGTATCACAGCACACTATTACTGGAAAATTGCTATCTTCCTCATTTTTACCATATAGTTATAAAATAAATTAATTAGAATATAAATATTGTACTCACATTTCAGTGTTCAGTATATAGAGCAGTATAATCAAGTCTTTGTATGAAATTTTTGTTTGTTCTGACTTCACTGGTGCTTTTTATGTAGTCTCTTGTAAAACTAGGCAAATATCTAGATGAATTGATATATCCCCTAGAAGAGCTCTGTATAATCCCTCCAGTATGTGTACTCCTGTGGAGAACCAGAATATCCACTAGGAAGATGGTAAAATCACTTACCTGGGCTGTTGGAGACCTGTTTCCAAAGTCATTTTTATCCAAGTGGAACATCTCAGGGTACGTCTAGACTACATGCCTCTGGCGACTGGGATGAGGCATACTTGGGTGGTCGACAAATACCTTTGATGTCGGCAGGGGAGCGTCCAGACTATCGCGCTGAGCCGACAAACAGCTAATCAGCTGTTTGTCGGCTCAGCGCGGCAGCCATGTAAATTTAAATGAAGCGGCGATTATTTAAATCGCCGCTTCATTTTACTATGTCCGGTAGCCTAATCTACATGCCTCTGTCGCCAGAGGCATGTAGTCTAGACGTACCTCTAGAGATTAAGAGAGACCCACTCCAGAATATTCAATAGTGCAGTTGGTCAGTGAACTCACCTTGGCATATGGGACGCCCAACTTTTCCTCTGGCTGACCTAGCTTTGGCACCTAATTCCAGGGCAAAAACTTCAGAGGGATAGCTGAGTTAGTTTATAACTGGAAAATCAATGAATAGTCTAGCAGCATCTTAAAGACTAAGAAAACATGTAGAAGGTATCATGAGCTTTCGTGGGTACAACCCACTTCTTCAGATGAATGGAGTATTAAAAGTCTAGTTCCAAAATAAATAGGAGATGCGGGGGAGAATAAAGGGAAAAAATAGTGAATTAGAGTGTTCTTGTTACATGAAGTAGATAGAGAAAGTGCAAATTGTTCTTAAGTATCCATTGTTTGGTTGGTTAATTCATTAGGGTGTTGAAGGTATTGTGCTAGTCAGGTAATGTCTTTATTCATATATGATGGACCGGGCCGGTCTGGACTGCTGAGGGTGTCAGCTCAGGGCATATTGCTCAAAACCAGGGCTACTTACAGCCCTCGACTGGAGACCTTTCCCAAATAGGCCACAAATCAGTCACACAGAGCACTGCAGCTGCCAATCTGGCCAGCAGGAAGCCTCACAAGCAAAACTCCCTCACACACTCCAACTTTCCCTGTGCTACAATCAGCCCCAGATCTTACACACAGGTTAGAGGTTATAAAACCCAATCTCACCAATTCTGAATAGATCCTCCTGGTCCCGAAGAACCAGCCACAGTCCCAGGCCAATTTACACTTCAGATTTTACCCACAAGATCACGCTGGGCCAGTCCTTTAGAATCTAAAATCTAAAAGTTTATTAATAAAAGAAATAAAAGGTTAAGAGTAAGATTGTTAAAGAGAATACATTACATACATCAATCACCTAGTTCTTGATGCAGGCTCTTAGCAAAGATGTTACAAACTGCTAGCTTAAAAGTCTCTGATGAACATTCTGTAGTGGATGGGTCAGCAGTCCTTCCTGGCGCTCTGTTCCTAGAAAGCATCTGGAATCAGAGCAAGATTGAAGACAAGATGGAGACGGCCTCCTGGGATTTTTATATTCCTGTTGTTTCCAAAACAGGAGCTGGTCACATGATCAAGTGACCTGTCTGTGTTTCACATGAAAGTAGCCATTATGCATTGGCTGGTATGCAGGCTTCCAGATGCATTCCTTGGATGTGTATTGCCCACTCTGAGAGCCATTGTCCATGGAACAGTGCTAATTAGCACAGCTATTCACTGAACAATCCTTCCTCAAATAGGCAGTCCTGGCCCATTGCTCCCTCCCAGACAGAGAACATTTACAATACAAGAACTGATCCCATATTCATAACTTCACATACAAAAATCATACAAGTACATGTGTAGCATACATAGACTCAGTAGAGCATAAGCTTTCATTTGACAGCTCACATGGCCAACTTTGTACAGAATTTGGGGCCAACACCATCCATGGGTGCAACAGTGATCTCTCTGCTCATTTTAAAATCCAATAACTTGGCATCATACCTTTGTGATGGGTTCCAAACTTGTAAATGAAGTTACGTTCCAATGCTTCTCTGTCTATTTTGCTTGAGGAATTGGCCTGAAACAATACAGTGACTTTGAGATCCATTAATGCGGGGGTTCTCAAACTTTGTGATACTGCGATCCCCCTCCAAGTTGCTCATGACCCCCCAGGCAGTCAGGACCCACAGTTTGAGAAACACGGCATTAATAAGTGCCCAGGCAGGTTAAAGCGTTCTCCAACAGGTTTTTGTGTGTTGCCATTTCGGACATCTGATTTGTGTCCATTAATTCTTTCCTGTAGAGATTGTCCAATGTAACCATTATACATGGCGGAGGGGCTTTGCTAGCATTTGATGGCATAGATCAGATTAGTGGATGTGCCATTAAATGAGCTTCTGACGTGGTGGCTGTGATTGGGTCCAGTGATGAAATCGCCTGTGTAGATGTGTGGATAGAGTTAGCACCAGGGCTGATTGGAGGGGTGGGTTCCTGGATGATTATGATGGAGATGTGCTGTGTGGCTACTGGAAAGAATTTATTTGAGGTTAGGGGGTTGTTTGTAAGCGAGGATGGCTTATGCCTCTGAATCCTGAGTGGAGATAGGCAGCATTTCCCAACTAGCCTAGGATAGCTCATCTTATTTTTCTGGCTTCTGATAATCCCTTTTTTAGGCATCTGTTCCCATGCATTGTAAGGGAGCCTGGGTGGGGTAGACTGGGGTGGGGTGGGTAGAGTATAACTCACAGCTGATGATTCTATGAGGTGGCAAAGCAACTAAAAATTTGGCACTGCAACACATGGGTCCCTTTGTGGATTTTATACTTTTGTGACATCATCCAAGATTACAATTAATTAACATTATTAGGGGGAGGGAGGAGGGAAGAGAAGTCACAAAAAATGGGACTATATGTTATGAAGATGTTTGGAGACAATACTGTCCACACAAGGCATTTAGAATTCTGTGAAAGTAGAATCCTAACAGAGGTGGGAATCAGTAAGATTCCATTCCCTCCTTTCTACCTTCAGTTAACATAAACATAAAAACTGTAAATGTACAGACATCTGGTGAAAAAAGATCTTTCACCTGTCTTGCATAGACAAAAGCGTGAACTAATTGCCATTTGTGCATTTGACTAGCTTTAAGGTTGGATATTAATGCATATTCACTATAAACAATGAGTGATGTGCCCTTCATTTTCAATATGTGAAAATAAAGAACAAAAAACCCAATGAAGCCTGGAATATTTTTGGTTTACAGTCTACTTAAAATATATAATTTACATTTTACAACAGTAGAATTACTTTCGGACATGTTACAGCTTGAGAAAGAGTGATTGCTATATTTAAATGATTTGAGGATCTATTTTCACTGTCCCATAGGAAAATTTAATTCAGTCAAGGTAAAATGATGATCAGATGTTGAACCTAAAGGAGAAAATTAAAACTTATCATTAAATAAATAAATACAAATTAAACCAGAGCATTTTGAGAGTTCTTTTATAATAATGATGGCTGATTATTCCCTCAACTTCTGTTATTTTGTTTTAATGAGTAATAAAATGTTAGATGCCACAGTAACAAAAAATCATCATGTTTCAAAGTTATTATAACACCCCTCAGTGCGTGGAATGCAGCTTGATTAGATAGCACTGTGATTGAAAGAATTTTCACAGTTTTCTGGTGAATATATAATCAGAAATAGAAGTCATTAGGTAAGTCCATTTTGTGACGCTTACTTGAAAAGTGAATTTTTAGAAGCTATGTTTGCTTTGCACTGTATATGAAAAAGCAGTTGCACTACTTCTATTTTGCAAGTGGAACTCACTCTTCATATTCTTTACCTGTTCATTGTAACTTTCTCCAAATAATTTAGTTTATTTTGAATATTGGAGGATTTGTAATTTCTTTTTTAAAAATTGCACCTGCATTCCTCAGTACTATCAGATACAAATAACATAATAGGAAATCTGATCTTTATTTTGTTTTTATTAAGGGACATAGCAAGGAAGGATTGTAGCAAGGAAGGATTAGGTTGGATATTAGGAAAAAATTTCTAACTGTCAGGGTAGTTAAGTATTGGAATAAATTACCTAGAAAGGTTGTGGAATGTCCATCATTGGAGATATTTAAGAGCAGATTAGACAGACAGGTTAGTTAGGGATGATTCAGGTGGTGCTTGGTCCTGCCAAGAGTTCCAGGGAAGTCCCTGCCAGTTCTAATATTCTGTGATTCCATAATTTTGTGATCTTCAGTCTACACTTTTTAAACTTACAGTTATAGATAAGCTGCAAATATCATACAGGGTACTTGACAGATGTTCTCTGGTGCTGGCCAAATCTGGTATTATTCCAGAACCATTCCTAACCAATGGGAATTGGAAAGTTTTTGTCATTTTGAAAGAACTTCCTCTGAGATTATGCTTTTAAAGATTAATTCTGTACATTAATACAGAAGTCAATCCATATTTTCCATTGTTGCGATTAGAGCTTGTTAAACTAAAAATGTTGTTTTAAATAAAAGCATCAAATTCTGGCAACCACCGAGAGTGTGTAAAAATGTTTGCAAGTCCTACGAGTGTCACAGGTTTTAACAAGAATGCTTACTTGTCTGAAAATCATATCCAAACTGTGTTATTTGTTGTTTGATTAATAAGGTTCCTCCTGTCAGGGAAAAGACATAATACCATTTAATTTACTTGACCAATAACACTCCAGGTGAAATCTTGCCTGCAGCAAAATCAGTAGAAGGGTTCTTGTTAACTTTTCTGGCTCAAAATATCACCCACTATGAATAATTTACAGACAAAGTAAATAAACCATAGTCTGAAGGTAATTTGTTCCAGCTATTTGGTCAAATATTGCTAATGAATTAATTTAAAGGCAATCAAGGTCATTTGCTAACCAAATAAGGGGAAAATGTATAATTTATATTGCTCATAATTAGCAGTTCACCTGCCTTTAGTCTTCTAGCTCTGCTTGTAATTTCACTTTTAGAATTAATGCTTAGACAAATCAGTATAAGAATACAATGTACACTGATTTGGAAATGATTAGAGAAGCATAATAATTACATGACCAATCTGTGGGCTTCAGAATATGACTGTTCAGAGATTTGCTCTATCACATATTAGTGGTACTGTATTTGTTATTTGTGACCTGGTAGTATGTATTTGCCACAATCAGTATTTGAGCCCCATTGTGCTAGGTCCTGTTAAAATCATAGTGAAAGATAGTCTAGTAAGGATCTTGGCTTGGCTTTGTATGGTATTGTTTCTGTACAAATACAATGGAGGGAAATATGCTACGCCATTTCCCGCATCATTTCCTGCTACCCTGTGGCTGTTTATTTTCCTGGAAGTCTGCCATATATTATCGACCATACCCTTTACGTAGAAATTCTCTCTCTGTGTTTGATAAAATGGCAATACTAGGACTTTTGAGGGAAATAATTAGATGGAGCTTGGTCCTGCCTTGAGGGCGGGGGGCTGGACTCGATGACCTCTTGAGGTCCCTTCCAGTCCTATTATTCTATGATTCTAGACACTTTGGATAAACAGAAGTTTGACTATATCTCTAAACCTTACTCAAACTTTATGGATTTCCCCTCCTTTCCATAGCCTACTAAATTAGGTAGGAAATCTCATGAGAAAAGACTGATAGGAAGTTTTATTTATTGTTAACTAGATGGAAAATAATGTGAGGGGAGCCTTTCTGGGGTATTTTGACTATTAGCCTCCAAATCATGATGGAAATCAGGGTATGTCTACACTACCCCGCTAGTTCGAACTAGCGGGGTAATGTAGGCATACCACACTTGCAAATGAAGCCCGGGATTTGAATTTCCCGGGCTTCATTTGCATAAGCAGGGAGCCGCCATTTTTAAAACCCCGCTGGTTCAAACCCCGTGCAGCGCGGCCACACGGGGCACGAACTAGGTAGTTCGAACTAGGCTTCCTAGTTCGAACTACCGTTACTCCTCGTGAAATGAGGAGTAACGGTAGTTCGAACTAGGAAGCCTAGTTCGAACAACCTAGTTCGTGCCCCGTGTAGCCGCGCTGCACGGGGTTTGAACCAGCGGGGTTTTAAAAATGGCGGCTCCCCGCTTATGCAAATAAAGCCCGGGAAATTCAAATCCCGGGCTTCATTTGCAAGTGCGGTATGCCTACATTACCCTCCTAGTTTGAACTAGGAGGGTAGTGTAGACATACCCTCAGAGAACAGAGAGGCAACTGAAAAAAAAACCCAACAACAACAACAAAATATTCAGGCAATATATGTAGTTCCAGTGATGTTGGATTGGGGTCCAGGTTGCTTCTTATATTATCTGGTTTTCTTCACAGCTAACCCTAAAGTTCTGAGATTCACTGTTATTTCTTTAAAAGCGATGAGGAGTCCTGTGGCACCTTATAGACTAACAGATTTATTGGAACATAAGCTTTCGTGGGCAAAGACCCACTTCGTCAGATGCATCAATAAATCTGTTAGTTTATAAGGTACCACAGAACTCCTCGTTGCTTTTGCAGATTCAGCAGATTCAGACTAACATGGCTACCTCTCTGATACTTGTTATTTCTTTGAGGTTCAGTTGGTCTCTGGGTGATTCTGTGTCACTGGATTACTGTCACACACTGTCACATTACTTCATTTTAATTATATTTTGACACTCCTCAAGACAACCTCATAGCTTTTCAAGGCAGGCTTAGGTGCCGAAGGCTGTTCAATTAATTAATCACAAGTGCCCATAAGCACCATGCACTCAGATCTCAGGTCTGTCCAAGCTCACCTTGGTGCAGTACATGAGGGGTTGAGGCACAGATGACTGTATGCCTTTTGTCTTCCCCCGTCCTTGGGTCAGTCGTAATATTTCAACTATAGCCAGCTACAATGAATGTCAATGGGCTTATGCTTATTAGATTTTATGTTTATTCCTGTAAAGACACCAATCAGAGGTGATGCAAGGTGCTATACAGACATGTAGGCAAAAGGAAATCCTTGACTTGAAGTGTTAATAATCCAGATTCCAATATTTTGGGGGCACAACAAGAGGTGGTATTGGATGGCCTCTACAGTATTGGAGGATAATCCCATACCAGGAAAATGGCCTTTTAATCTGTTTTGCAACTCTTGAGCAGCACAAAGTAGATTTATTGGTGCTAGACTAAAGACTTATCTGCATCAGTTTAATTTGGCAGTTTTGAAAAATTAATGCACCCCTTTAATTGAATAATTTTTAAATAGATCCCTAATTAGCTCACAAATATTAAAAGTTTAAATCCAGTGCCAGAGGAGAAGTAGAAACAATGGTTTCAGATGGGCATAAATAAAAGACTGCAAAAGAAATGACATTTGAATTGAGATGTAAGCTGCTCATTTCTGACACTCATATCTCATGGTAAGGGTCAGAGAAATGTACGTAAAGAGATAGCCATGAGTGCATGCAATGATCAGATATATGCTTCTAATGTATTTTGTTGATGTTAGGTTTGGTAGCAGAGAATATCTAAAAAGCTATCTTTCCTGAGCTTTCATGCCTGTGGTTTATGGGATTTTCCATTACTAACACACTTATGAATTCCATTAGTTTTCAGTATTAAAAATGCTTCTATTACCATGTCAGAAATTATTATGTGTTTCGAATCTAATAAAAATATTGGTCAGAGTATATAGAGTCATTGTAATGAAATCTCCATATCCATTTTATCTCTTCTTAATATACCAATAAATATGAATTACATTCATGAAAATCAAATACTACAAATGTCTAAATAGTATTGCATCTCTATAATGTATTGATGAATAGGCTTGAGACAACTATGACCATTTGGAAAATGTACATAAATCTGACTTGTTTTTGCATGCAAGTTGTATTTGAATTTGCAAATTGCTGGTGAAATGACTAAATGGCAATTTGCACATGTAATTATGTAATTTCACATTTAGATGAGGCATGCAGGTACATGTGTGCTTTCCTGCATGGCCTGTGCATCTCAGGTTTTAAAAACAAGCCCCTAAATATCTTGTACTCTCCATTTTTATGGTAAATATTATACAGCTAGAAAATAAATTATCACACACAATAATCGTTTGCGATGACAAAAATTGTAATCAGTTGTATTGGCTGATCTTGTGACACTCACATTTTTTACCTATTGAAAAAAATCTGTAAGTGTAGTTATTGCCTTTTTTTGCTGCAGCATAAGCTCCCTGCCAGTGAACTTATATTGGCATAATGGTAATGTGTTGGTACACTGATGATTCAGCTTTCAACTAGTCTTCTTACAGACCTAATTGTAATCTGTAAACTTCATAATCAGTCAATAGCCAGTGTAATAGCTACATATGCCACTTTTTAAAAAATAGGCTTAATTTTTATTTGCTAATTGGCATAGGTTAAAATTCAGAAATCTCACTGGTTTGTTTGGGAAACTATTCACAGTGAATATGGTATTCATATTCAGAGAAAGAGCAAAGATGGTCCAGTAGTTAAGGCACTTGACTAGGACTTGGGAGGCCTGTATTTGTGTCCCTATTCTGCCATTTGATCTGGGCCTCTCTGTGCCTCAGTCCCCCATTTGTAAAATAAAGATAATAGCACTGTCTGCCCCATGTCCCAGGAGTACTGTGGGGATCAATACATTAAAGACTGTGAGGCACTCAGATACTGTGATAATGGAGATCATAACATTCTTGAAGGTAGATTGTGCCTAATGTAGTGGCCATGTGAGGGAACAGTTACTGTGAGGTGCATTGCCTTCTAGGGCTACCCTTAGAGTGATGCAGCAGTTCACTGTCCATTACTGAGGGCTGCTCAGAAAAACACTTTCCACTTATATTTATATAACTTTCCACTTAAATTTCTTCCTGTTTGTCTTTATATATTTGTTACTCCTCTTGTATCATAAAGCTATAAAAATTATGTATGCTTTTAGATACAGCCACAATTACTTCTTTATTTTCCTGTGCCCCCTTGGAGATCATTTTGGCACAATGCATAACATCTAGAATATTACAGAATATGTTTGAAAATATAAAATATTTTGTGTAGTTGGCCATGACTTACTAGTGACTTGCAATGGAGTATTTTTATAAAAGTGGGCACAGACCTTGGTCTGAATTGCCAGACTGATATTTAATAATTGGAAGGAGTTATAGCAAGATAATGAAACTTGATAATACAAAAATGTGTGCAGAGCTCAAAGGATGTGAGCAAACGAGCATGACTTGCATAGAGCAGGGTCAGAGGCTGGTACTTGATTTACATGATTCATCTTAGAGAAGTGTAAAGTAACAAGGATAGATACAAACAGCAGAGGAAGGGATTATGCCCTCAACAAGTGACATATTGCAGGTATTGAACACTAGATATATCTGGGGTAAATCCTGGTTGAAATTCTAACGCTTTAATCATAATGCTTAACAGAATAGGAAAGAGCAAACAATATTCAGATACATAAACAAAGATAGAGGCTGTAAGGCTTAGTTTATTCTAGCATTGTGAAACATCTTATCTGGAGTACTCTGAGCAATACTGTTCATTTTGTTATAAAAAGGATATTATAAAAAGAATAAGGCACAAAAGAGGGCAACCTGAATGATATGGGGACATGAGGATCTTAGTTATTCATAAAGGTTAGAGAAACTATTCTTGAAGGGGGGTGGAGGAGATTAAGCAGGGATGTCATTGAGGTGCATATCACACTGAAGGGAATACAGAATATTGATATTATAAGACACCTGAGTTATCTGCTACATAAAAGACAAAAGGGCATGGACTTAAGATATGGTATAAACAGTCACAACAAGAATAGAGACTAGGTTAATATAAGAATCAAATTATTGAGAGAAATAACTAGTATAACTTAATTAGACATGGAGTTAGTTTAGTATTTAATGGGAAAAATATTTGACTACAAATTGCAGCTTAAGTGAAAAGGAGGGTGTCTTTCTACTGGTTTCCTTTCTCACTCACTTTCCTAAAAATACACACGTTCTTACAACATGTTAATTTTAACTAAAATATATTTGAGAAATATAATATCATAAGAGATAAGATGCTGACTCTGCAATGACATCAAAGCTGATGAAAATATAGAGGTTTGGTTAAAAGTTATTTTAAATTGTAGTAGTGTGAACATTCCTTTTAGAGCCTCTGACAGGGTAGATGTAGATTGTAAAGGTTAGAGATAAGAAAAGTACCAAGGAGGAGGTGAGAGAGGACCAATCTTAAAAGGTTAATTTAAAAATTATACCCTTGAAAAGAACCTGAAAAAGATCAAAGAGTACAGCAGCATCTGAGGAGGGGAACCTCGTAAGTGCAATAGGTCTTTGCAAAAAAGATACAATAGCTACAGGAATAAGTCAAGCAATAAATTGTAGATATTGATGAGACTGGAGAAATAAGGCTAGGAAAAGGGGAGGTAGGTTATGGAATCTAGAGATAGTACTTGTCAGATTATTTGCAATTCAGGAATTTCATATACTAGGAATATTATCTGAGAAACAGAATGAGAAGGAAGTAGAAATGCTTTTCATTTAATTCTCAAGCCTCTTCAGAAGCCAAAGGCATGAGACATTAATTTTTTAGTTGTCAGCAGCTTGACAGTTGTCAACATATTGCTGAGGAAGAGAGAAATCCTGACAACTTTGGCTATTGAAGTGAGATGAAAAAATTAGTTATATAATTCATAGTTCTGTAGTGGTGTCACACTCTATCATAATTGCACTTGTCTATCCAGTCTAAATGGAGAATAAAATATATTATGAGAAAAGTATGTAAAACTCCCTTTATATTGAAAATGTGTGTAAGACCGGAAGATGGTTTTAAGAGAGACGAATTTACTGCTTTCGTGAAACGTCTGATATGACTTAGTTCAGTGGCCTAGTTAGGAAGTTGAGGAAGAGTTAGATCAACATATTCCCAAGGCTATGTACTCTAGCAGAAGGAGGAGAGTTTGTAAAGTAAATTTGGATATGATGGTAATATAAAGAAGTCCTGAGTAATTATCAAATAAAGAGTCAAATATAGAGGAGAAAGACTTTGACATAATTATGGAAATAAGTCATAAGATATGAATAAGCTTGAATGAAAGAGATTGTGATAGGACATTTTTATGGATGCCTTGAATGTCGAAGAAAGATGGGATGGAAGATAGTAATAGTACAGTATGGTAAAGAGAGGGATAATATGAAATATTAAAATTCTTGAGAATATGGAGGGTTCTTTATTGCCAGGGCAATTTATGTACAGTCTTCACGGTAGCTTTTGTGGAGAATAAAATGATTGAAGGAACATTTGCTAAATCCAACTCAGTGTGTCAGAAATTGTAGATTTTTTTTTTTTTTTGGTAATAGGGTGTCCAGTGGCAACTCGTCAATACAGGCGAGCTAGGCGGTCGCCTAGGGCACCAAAATAAACGATTGTTGAGGGTTTTGGAGGCGGGAGTGCTGATTGCGCACCGATAGTGCATTTAGCCTAGGGCGCTAGTCTAGGGCTGCTCCTGAGGGTGTCACATTGTGGGGTGCAATCCAGATAGTAAGGGCTTATGGTATTGCCATCCTTGTAAAGCATCCTTTGGGTGCCTAAAATGATTTGCTGTTATAGCTCCCCAAACTGGACCACTCATAAAAAGCCTGCCACCATGCATGTCGTACTCTGAGGGGATTTTGAAATGATTTTGATATAACAAGCTTGTTATTTGAAATAACTCCTGCTTGTCATGAGGGATAATGCTTATTTCAAAATTGTTATTTCGAAATAGCATGAGTGTGGATGCTCAGCTGCTGTTATTGCAAAATAATTAGACTTCAGCGGCCTCTCATAGCTGCCTTTGTGGCCACTCTGGCCATACACCTGACAACTCCAACACTCCCATTCTCCTGTAGACTTTAAAGCTGCAAGCAGAAGGAAAAGGATTTGTGGCACAATGTGAGCCCTGCACCACTTAGTAGCTTGTCTTTGAGCCATTTCTGAATCCACCACAGCTGCCAGCACTTCCACAGCCACCTTTGAAATGCTGGCTAGGGGGAAAAGAGGCGCTAGCCTGGACTGCTGCAGAGATCCTGGATCTCATCAAGGTCTGGGGCAAGGAGAGAGACGTCCAGGATCTCTGCACCAGAAGGTGAAATGCTGAAGTGTATGACTGCATGGCCACCAGCTTGGCCAAGAAGGGGCACAGCCACACCTTGGACTAAATGCGGATGAAAACTAAGGAGCTCTGGCATGCTTACACTGAAGCCAGGGAGGCACCACAGACCTGCTGCTAGTATGAACAACAGGATGCCATCCTGGGAGAGGGGCTGATCACTTCCCCTGCACATCATCAACTCCAGACAGTACATGCCTGTCATTAACCTCCACGAGAGTGGGGTTGTGGAGGAGGAGGAGGAGCGGGCAAGCCTGGACACTATACCTGACATGAAAGAAGTTGTCCTCTGCCTGGAGCTGGACCCTCCTCCCAGGATGTCTCCAAGGGCTTGGATGAACCAGGAGAAGGCAGTTCAGGTGAATTCTATCACTTTCCCTATATACATGAAAGTAGCGGGTGGCAAGGGGCTGCATGCTCCTCTCTCAACCTTCTCAGCCTGGGGATTGCACAGCAGCTTATGCATGTGGAGCAGCAGTCCAGGGCACTCCACTCCATGATGCTCTCACACAGGAACCACTCACAGTGGCTCAAGGTTCCTGCACAGATCTGCCTTATTCCAGAGTCCGTGGTGGGACATCTTACCACAACAAGCCACCACTAAGGAGGCTGGGGACTTGGAAACACACAGCAGTGCTGCGCTTGTGCCCACACTGTTGGGCAGCATACGCTCCCAGTCAAGCGTGGTGATGTGGAGGACACTGATTCCCCCTGCATGGGAACCTGCTGAGGGGAAGAAGAGGAGGGGACCCCCAGTCACACTCTCTCCAGAAAGCGACCTCTGTTGCTCACAAATCCCGCCCCCAGCATCCTCCCCCTCTCTCCTCCAGTGAGCAGAGATAGAAGTTTTCTTTCTGTGGGATGCTGCCACTGCCAGATTTGGCGTGTATGGGATATGGAAGGAAGCCAAGTGCCTCATTCTCCCCCACCCTCCACCTGTAGGCTCCTTGATCTGGATGGCACTTTTCCATACCTGCTTGTCCTTGGGATGTGGGAATAGTGAGGCTCCCCTGTGACATCTGTGCCCATGTAGGAAAGTGCCCACTGTCTAGGCAACAGATAATCGTGCTTGAAGCACATCACCATTGACTGAACAGAGACTTTTGGTGTTAGCTCTGAGATTAGGGCTAGGCTTCATGCACAGTGTCTCCTGGGATGACTGCCCTTGTCACTTTTCTTCAAAGCTGGGCCAGCTGCAAGCGTGGTACATCCACCACTTCCTGTGCCATCTTCCTGACCCTGCAAGGGCTGCAGGTGAAGGTGACCCCATGAAGACCTGGTGTGGGAACACCTTTACTGCCTCCATTCCTCCAACCAGAACTTTGATGAGGACTGGCAGGAATCCCTGGCTGACCATGAGCTGAGGAGGACGATGTGGGACAAGCTGTCACACCAGCATTTCAAGAAAGATGTGGAGAAATTGGAAAAGGTCCAGAGAAGAGCAACAAGGATGATTAAAGGTCTAGAGAACATGACCTATGAAAAAAGACTGAAAGAATTGGGATTGTTAAGTTTGGAAAAGAGTAGATTGAGAGGGAACATGATAGCGGTTTTCATGTATCTAAAAGGGTGTCACAATGAGGAGGGAGAAAAATTGTTCTTCCTGGCCTCTGAGGATAGAACAAGAAGCAATGGGCTTAAACTGCAGCAAGGAAGATTTAGGTTGGACATTAGGAAAAAGTTCCTAACTGTTAGGGTGGTTAAACACTGGAATAAATTGCCTAGGGAGGTTGTGGAATCTCCATCTCTGGAGATATTTAAGAGCAGGTTAGACAGATATCTATCAGGGATGATCTAGACAGTACTGGGGTCCCTTCCAGTCCAAGTATTCTATGAGGCTACATGTTCCTCCTTAACGTCAGTCATGATGCACTTGGTCGCAGTTATGGAGTGATCCACTAACCACCTCCTCACAACCTGCCCTCCAACTTCCTGCCCTGACAACTCCCAGCACCTACCCCCTGGCTTCTCCTGCTATTCCCCACGAGTGGTCACAGGGGCCTATGAACAGGTGGTGGTTGGACCTCCCTGGCAGCTGAAGGCAGGTGCCAGTCCCAGCCCCATTCCTGAGCCCCTCTCTCCTTACCTCCTCTTTTTTTCCTTCTTTCTATCCCCCCAAATTCTTTCCCCAGTCCCTCCCCATTGTATATTCCCCACATAAAAATAACATAGTTGTTTTTTCAGACTAAAAAGGCTTTATTATTTGGTCATCAGGGGAGGGGAAAGGTGAGCAGGGAAGGGAGGGGTGGAGAGAAAAGGCACACAGGAGCAATGCAGAGGCCCCTTGTGGGGAGACCCATTGGAAAGTCTCGCAGGTTGCTGGTTGTCATTCTGGGCTGGTTGTCATCCTTCTGCAGTGCTACATGGGCAGTCTGCATGAACTGCACAATGAGGCGCAGCAGGAGACCCAAGAGCTGGTAACTGCTTTGCAGCAGCTCTGGCTCCATGATAAGAGTACTGTGGCATCCGAAAGGGCAACCAGAGCACACAGACTATGAGACTTGACTGTACGGTGGAGACCCCTTAAGCATGAATCTCAGCTAGCCTTAGGAAGCAGCTACAGGAAGTGACTGCTCTCCTGATGCCCTCCTTGGGGAGTTTGTGGGGGGCATTACATGCGAATCAAGCTGCAATGAGTGTGGATGCTCTATTTTAATAGAATTCTGTGCTATTTCGATGGGGCCTTTGTAGTGGAGACGCACTATTTCAAAATACTTATTTTGGGAGTTATTTTGAAATAACTTATTTTGAAATAATTTCCCAGTGTAGACATAGCCCTAGAGTCTTTGTATATTTGCTGTCCTGGACCACCAGTGTTGACCCCAGCACCTCTTAGCAATACAGCAGTCACATTCTGGTTTCTACCAGCCATGGTTACTATTTGCAAAGTGACCTCAACACAGTCCCAGTTCCAAATTTTCTCCAAACTTATGTTCCAAAATTGTGTGGTCCTCTTCTGCACCACTCAGATAGTAAGGTTTGTTGCTTCTGTATAGAGTCAGTATTGACAAGTTAGTTACTGTGTTTGAAATTACCAAATAGTTCAGTTTCAAAACAGCACTGAAGTGGTTTAGATTAAAAAAATGAAACAAGTTTATTAACAAGAGAAAACAGGATTTTAAATGAATTCAAGTCTAAGAAAAAAAACCCTGGAAATGGTTACAAGCAAATAAAAGTGAAAACATGCATCTAAAAGTCTAAACTTTTGATTCAAGGCTTGGCCTTTTTTACCCCTCAGCAAGATGGTGACTGATCTTTCCTTGGTTAGAGTCTTTCCAGAGGCACAAATGTGCCAGTGCCATTGTTTTTTTCAGATAAAAGAGAGATAATTTGGGATTCTTTGCTCCTCTAGTGAACCTTTGAAGTGGATTCTGCGTGTTATCCTTCAGAATGAAGCTTATTCAAGCAGTAAAGAAGTTGAGATGTAATCTAGTAGTGAAAGAGACTCTATGTTCTTTTGTCTTACCTGTATTTGCTTAAATGCAAATTTGAATAGTCTCCTGAATCTCCCCCTTGCTTTCTTGAGTATCCTCTTTACTACTTATATGTAAATTGACATAAACTCAGAATCTCTGTTTAGGATAGACCTGTTTAACAACTTCTGCCTAGGAAATGCTGTGTAGTTTTGAACATGTGCTAGTAACATTGTCAGGCAGATTTAAAAAGTTTACATATAATTTTATATACCTTTCACCATGCTAATATTCACCAGCAAGCTGTTAGTTTTCAAATGATACCTCACAAGGCATATTTTGTATGAAATCATTACAATGGTGTGTAGGGTGTGAATAATGACGTGCTTTTGGTCACATAGGGCAGTTGCCAAGATTTGTGAAAAGCCCTAATTGCAGAGCTGGCATTGACTGTTAGCAAACTGCCTGTAACAGGTATTATCTAGAGACATCTTAATGAATTTCATATTAATATGAGAGCCAACATTAGAACTGTGACAAAAAAATGCTGCCAATGATTCCTTGTTATGCAGTGGCAAAACGTAATCTGAGATTTAGATTTTTGTTGCGGTAATAATATCTGGTGGAGGCTGTAATTAATTTCTAAATTAATTCTGAAAGCACAGTTTAGTACAAACAAGAGTAGGTGCTCTTACAGTAATACTGGATAGCCAACAGCACTTGATATTCCCCAAAGAGGTACAATTGAACTTGAAATATTATCCTGCTGTCAGTGGTGTTGGAACAATTTTTATAATGTGGATGCTAAAAGCCATTCAAGAAAACTGTAAACCCATATATATGATGGACACCACTTCAAGACAAAGGGTGCTGATACACCCCCAGCAGCCCAAGTTCCAGCACTGCTGCCTACTGTACTGAACTGTGCCGTTATTCCCAAAGCATGGCCTCTGAAAGGTAGCACCTCCTGAAAAGATGCCACTTTCTACCATTGCTTCTGATGATGTACTAATATCCCTGAAAGTATTTTGTGGTATTTGGGGGCAGTGCATTAAGGAGAGGTAAGGAAGATATATTTTTCTATTCATTTTTATAATAGATACAGTATTGGGAGAGGCAGTGAAGATTTCTCACTCTCTGCTTATATGACCTAAAGTTTACTTTCAAGGTTCAATCCCATAAGTGAGATGTTAGCTGGGTCTTTTTATTCATTCACTGACTTCTGCTGAAATTGCTATTGGGCATGCCAATTAGTTCCAGTTTTGGTAGAAATATTTCTGATGTCCCGGAACGGAGTCTGCCTGCTAATGTCACATGGATTGGTTCATTACCATCAGATGGTGAGGATTTTTGAGCCTGATCTAGACTTGAAATTGTTAGACAGATGAATAGACTTGTTTCTTTGTATTAGTTCTCTGAGCTATCCAGTCCCCATCCTAATTATGCTTGTTTTGAAAGCAGAAACATCACTTGTAAGTATTCCAGAACATGAGCAAAGATCACGAATGAATATGCAAGAGTGTCCTTAAATAGCTGTGGAACTTCTTACACCTTGAATAACTGATATGCATTAAGATTTCAAATAGAGAACGGAAAGGTTCTTAAACTTTTCTATGGTGCAGGCAATATCTTCATTCACAGAGAGTGGGTTTCATAGGCCACTTTCTCTCCCATTTGTGATTGTGTAAATCACATTGAATTGCCATTTGTAATTACATAACATCCTCATAGAAACTACATGAGCGATTCAGCTGGAAAAGTAATGGGCCAAATCCTGAACCCTTTAATTTAAGCTTTAGCAAGTGCTTTAGCAAGGTGGCTTCTTCTACCCTCTCCTGGGGCTTGGCCCCTGGTATGTATTTGAGTAGCCACATTGCTGCTCTTACTTATATCACATGGGACGATCATCTCAGGACTGTTCTAGCAGCCTAGAATCACTGAAGCTTATCATTCTTCTGCCCTGCCTCTTTCCTGTCCTGAATTGCCTCCTCTTAAGCCCTTCCTACTTCTAATATGCCCCTTACTCTGAAGGGAGGTGGGAATCCATGTGAGGAGAATACTTATCAGCCCATTTTGGGCTGTTTGAATAGTTTATTGTGTTGCTGACAGTACTTTTAAAATATTGAAAGTACAGAAATAATAATTTAAATATAATCACATCAGTATGTCACAGGAAATTGTTATGTGGATTTTGTATTCACATGGCATCGGAGTAGTCCAACCTTTTGCATCATTAATAATCCTGGGTTTGGTGATTTCAACAGAACTAATTGCCAAGTAAAGTGCTACTCAGTTAAAAATAGCCGAATCCTGCCCCTTTTTTCCCTTTGCAAAATAATTATATTTCAATCTAAATGGTGAGGGAACTGAGTTTTGTTAAAAAAAAAGTGTTGATATTAAATTGGATATTTTGGCAAAATACTTTATAGGCCTAATCCTGGATTTACCCAAACAAAACCTCATTGGTCCAGATGATAGTTTGTCCGTGGAGAGACTGGAGGGAAGATTTCATGTGTAATATTTTTTTAAAATCTCAATTAAAAAGAAAAGAAAAAACACTCACTTGATATTATTACCTACCCAGCACTTCCTAGGCAACCCTGGAGTCTGGCACCATTATCTCTGTAAAATCATTTGTCTGAAAGCATTTGTAAATAGCTTTAATGTTCAATGGTAATGCAAAATGAACTGAAAGGTAATATTAAAGAAGATTGAGAAGCCAAGTTCATGGACCCTGATCCAGCAAAGCTCTTAAACACCTGCATACAGTATAATCATGTGTGTATTCCATTGACCCATCGAACCTACTTTATGTTACACACGTGCTCAAGTGATTTTTTGGATCCAGACCTTAGTGCTACTGTAAGTTAGCATTCAAGTAGTGAGCTTGTTAGCAAGTCCTGAAAAATCGACTTTTACTATTATTTTAATAAGTTGATGACACAGGACATGGTGGAGGAGTTCAGGCAATATTTAAGGCTTCCTAGGTGGTTTTAGAAACAGTCACCTCAAGACTCACGTGAAACACTTAAATAACAAACGTTGTATGAATCAACAGCGATAGCTAAAGTTTGCAAGTGTGCATGCAGGCACACACCGACTAGTGGGAATAAATGGAGGTTATTAATACACTAAAATGATTATAAATAATTATTTATATTTAAATAGACAGACTAGCAAACAAAACTATGTTTTGCCATGGTGTCTCACACGCATTACTTTAGTGTGAATCATACAGTAAAAGATATACCTGTGTAATGATCCATAAACAATGAGGAGTCCTGTAGCACGTAGGAGACTAACAGATTTAATAGGGCATAAGGTTTCCTAGGTAAAACCCACTTCATTAGATGAAATGGAGTGGAAGTTACAGAAGCAGGAGTATAAGGAAGAAGCAGCTAATGAAGCTAATCAAGGCAGAGTGGAAGTGGGTTATTCATATCATTTGGTCTGTAGATGTAAATATTTAGAGGGGAGAAATTGCCTTTGTAATGCACTAACCAGATAAGTTGAGATCCTTATTCAGGCATAAGAATATAAATAATACTGGGTCACAACAAAGGTCCATTTAGCCCAGCATCTTGTCTTCCAATAAGGGCCAATGCTAGGTTCTCCCAGCGGGATGAACAGAGCAAGTAATCATCAAGTGATCCCATCCCTGTTGTCCATTCCCAGCTTGTGACAAACAGAGGCTAGGGACCCCATTCTTACCCATCCTGGCTAATAGCCATTATTGGACCTATCTTCCATGAATTTATCTTGCTTTTTTTTTTTTTTTTTTTGGTACCCTGTTAAAGTCCTGGCCTTCACAACATTATGTTGATAGTGTTGAATTTGCAGGTCCCAATCCTTCAAAGAGAATTACATGACCAGGCTGATGTGCTCCTGCAGATTCCCACTGAAGTTAACTTGGGTCTTTGGGTACTTCTCTAATACAAGTACTTTAATATATTTATTATTAATGGAAAAGCAACTTGAAGCCCATTACAAAATTTGGATGCATAAAGCAGGGACATGAATTAATTTAATAACGATGAAAGGCCATAAATGCACAGATTTTAGCCTTAAATTCTCACACAAAGGAAAGCCAGTACTTGTGCAGAGTAATATATTTCCCCTGGGCTTACCTCACACATTGAAGCATTTGGGTTTTCAATGTGATTATGATTGAAGTCTAAGCCAGGATCATTTTTAAAACTTGTCAGACAGACTTCTGCTGGGTATGATATGAAAAGTGGAACATTTTAATAGCACATGTATTGCAAATCAATCTCCATTTAAGGCACATTACATTGTGAGTCTCCAAATATTTAAAACTGAAAATAGTCAAGATTTTTTTCATTGGATCAGAATTACGGAACATTAAACTGTAATGTATGACCCTGACTGTAAGGGAGAATGAGTTTTTTAACTGATAAGTTATATCCTTTAGACGAAATATCTGTTGAATATGCTCCTGGGTTCAAATGGTTACACTAGAGTCTATTTTTATATTAAAAATTCAAATACTCATTTTGTAGTTTTCATGGTTTGTACTGTCAGGAAATAACCTTGTTGTCAAATATCAGCAGATAACTGGGCATAGTAAAAAGACTGAGTAGCTTTTAGAGAATGTTTCAAAAATAGGTTGCTTTGTTCGCTGTACCCTGTAATCTGCTAGAGCTGTTGTTCACCTAGCAATATATAATCAATAGGTAGTATAGAGTGATGTATTTTAATAAAACAAGGTAGTTTTAGTAAACTAATTGTGCGGCATTATCAATATTGTTTCAAAAATCTGTCCATTGGTTCATGTCAGGTGTTTTTGCATAGAATATATATTATTTGCAATTGCGTGTTTCGAAGTGCTTCAGTTCAGGTATATTTACCTTATTTACGTATTCTTCTGGGTAATGTTTGGATTATTTTTATAAATATTATATAGGTGGCAAGTAATAAATTAATTCATTAAATCTAATTCAGAATAATTGATGCACATGATGAATGAGTTGAAAAATGCTTAAGATTTGTGCTTAAATTGTCTTTTGAACTTCTTTAAAGGCTCTTACAAGTAGCAATGGTGGGAATGGCATGGTAGACATCTTTAGAGATGACGATAACATAATAAGGGCCTGATTGTCTGGTATGCAGAACTCTTGTTGCTCTCTCTGACTTCAGACAGAGTTGTGGTTGTTAATATGTCTGAAAATAGGTGTTTAGAGCAAAGGCTCCCTTTGTGATGTCAATATGATCTCCCTGTGCAAATAGATCACCAAGAATCTTAGAGTTATGACTAAAGAGAAAAAAATTACCCTTAGCATGACTCACTTATTTTCAAGGACTTACACTTACGATGCTGCCTAATTTAGGAATGTATTTTTGCACAGGTAATTACATTTTATATGGAAAATGCTTTCTACAGTTTGAATTGTTAGTAGAGACAAGAGAAAACACTTTTATGTTAATTCACCAAGATCAAAACTCCATGTCTCAAGGTTGGTTAAAATCATTCCACCACAAAGGAGAACATAAAATACATTGACAAATAGCCTAAAATACTCTCAATGTTCAAAGTCTATTTAACTTAAATATGAAACCAAATGCACAGAAGCACACTCTATTTTAGCTGCACAGATCAGCTGTTCTTAACTGTAATTCTTCAGCTAGAAGTTGCCAGCAAGAAAAAAATGGAAAACTTATGTTTCCTAACTCCACCTTTGTTTACTCTGGAATCTAATTGTAAGGTAAAAAACACTGCAGCTTGATAGTGACATAAAATATTATTACGTTACCAAGTAAGCTAGCATGTATTTATTCCAGGCTTGTAAATTTCCCTAATGGTCCACAGTTCATTAGTGAAAGGCCCTCTAGTGGTGATGACTTATACTTTTCATATATCATTTAGTCTATGTGGAGTAATGGGGCTGCTGTGGAAAAAGAAGGCTGAAATGGGAAAAAAAAAGGAAATAACTTTCAAGTCATGTTCATAGCTATCAGGGCTGCAATCATTAAAGTCAATCCTCCTGTCAAAAACACTTCAAGTTGAATATTGGCAGTCTCTGTGACAGCCGAATTTTAAAGCAGTTGACAAAGTTCTGAATATGCACATGTCTGAGGAAGGGGAAGAAAAAGAGAAATGTGAAGCGACACTCATCCATCAGTTTAACAAAATTCACAAAGACTAGACAGAGGTAATGATTGTGTCCATAATAGCATTTCTATTTGTCTAGATTATGCTTGACCTGCACTTCCTCTAAGTACATAGCGCCAGAATATTTGGAGAGTTTGCTACAAGAGCAATTAAGAATGAGTTGTCTGTGAAATCATCCATATGAAACATTGCTTTGGACTTCATCCTGATAATGCTGATATAGTGGAAAATATAATCATGCACTATTTCCCTTCTATACAGTGCAACAGATTGTTTTTAATATATTGTGTTTTACTGTATCATTAAAAGACCACTTCAGTCTTGACAGCATGTGTTACATTTTAAATATGTTTTTTGTAGGAAGGTAGCATTAAAAACAAAGAAGAAACAAACAAAAAGATCTTATTTAATTGCAAAGAAATTATTTCAGATATCCTAGAAGCATCAAATTGTTCTTAGTGGACAGTGTAAGAGACTTTTGCTTTTATTCTGCAGATGTAGAGACAGACTTACTTAAATAACATATTGGATTTCTGTAGGGAGTGCTTTCCAACAGATGCATGTTTACTGTTAGGCTGCCATCACCATTAATAACCCCCTTTATTGCTTTTCCTTTTTTGTGCTGTATAGTTTTTACAAGATTTATTGTATTTGTTATCCCAAAAACCTAGCTTACCAAGTGTGCATGTAGATAGGACCTTGAAGATTTTTATTTTTCAAGGAAAATAAAAAATCATAGAATCATAGAATACTAGGACTGGAAGGGACCTCGAGAGGTCATCGAGTCTAGTCCCCTGCCCTCATGGCAGGACCAAATACTGTCTAGACCATCCCTGATAGACATGTATCTTACCTTCTCTTAAATATCTCCAGAGATGGGGATTCCACAACCTCCCTGGGCAATTTATTCCAGTGTTTGACCACCCTGACAGTTAGGAATTTTTTCCTAATGTCCAACCTAAACCTCCCTTGCTGCAGTTAAGCCCATTGCTTCTTGTTCTATCCACAGAGGCCAAGATGAACAAGTTTTCTCCCTCCTCCTTATGACACCCTTTTAGATATCTGAAAACTGCTATCATGTCCCCCCTCAATCTTCTCTTTTCTAAACTAAACAAACCCATTTCCTTCAGCCTTCCCTCATAGGTAATGTTCTCCAGACCTTTAATCATTCTCGTTGCTCTTCTTTGGACTCTCTCCAATTTCTCCACATCTTTCTTGAAATGCGGTGCCCAGAACTGAACACAATACTCCAATTGAGGCCTAACCAGCGCAGAGTAGAGCGGAAGAATGACTTCTCATGTCTTGCTCACAACACACCTGTTAATACATCCCAGATTCATGTTTGCTTCCTTTGCAACAGCATCACACTGCTGGCTCATATTTAACTTGTGGTCCACTATAACCCCTAGATCCCTTTCTGCTGTACTCCTTCCCAGACAGTCGCTTCCCATTCTGTATGTGTGAAACTGATTGTTCCTTCCTAAGTGGAACACTTTGCATTTGTCTTTATTAAACTTAATCCTATTTATCTCAGACCATTTTTCCAATTTGTCCAGGTTATTTTGAATTCCTATCCTCCAGATTAGTCGCTATTCCTCCCGGCTTGGTATCATCTGCAAACTTAATGAGCATAATTTCTATACCAATATCTAAATCGTTGATGAAGATATTGAACAGAGCCGGTCCCAGAACAGACCCCTGCAGAACCCCACTTATTATGCCTTTCCAGCAGGATTGTGAATCATTAATAACTACTCTCTGAGTACAGTTATCCAGCCAGTTATGCACCCACCTCATAGTAGCCCCATCTAAGTTGTTTTTGCCTAGTTTATTGATAAGAATGTCATGCGAGACCATATCAAATGCCTTACTAAAGTCTAGGTATACCACATCCACCACTTCTCCCTTATCCACAAGACTCAAATTGGTTTGACATGATTTGTTCTTTACAAATCCATGCTGTCTGTTCCCTATCATCTTGCCACTTTCCAAGTGTTTACAGATGATTTCCTTAATTACTTGCTCCATTATCTTCCCTGGCACAGATTTAAACTAACTGGTCTGTAGTTTCCTGGGCTGTTCTTATTTCCGTTTTTATAGATGGGCACTATATTTGCCCATCTATAATCTCTCCCGTCTCCCATGATTTTCCAAAGATGATAGCTAGTGGCTCAGAGATGTTCCGCAAAAACTTCTTGTGCAAAAGTGCGTCCACACCTCAAAAGCGCATCACAAAGGTAATGTGCTTTTGCGCAAGACAGCGTCCATACTGCATGGTCGCTATTGTGCAAGAAAGCTCTGATGGCCATTAACAGAATGGCCATCAGAGCACCCATGCTTTTTGTGCAAGAAACCCCTGCAGAGCGTCCACACATGCCTTTTTGCACAAGAGTTGTAGGGAGAGGAATAACTCCACCCGCAAAAGCCCTCTGTCCTGTCAATTTACTGGGTTTTTTTTTTTTTTTTTTTTTGGTGCTTGTAGGGTGGACGCTCTGCCAATTTTTGTGCAAAAATGGCTGGTTTTGTGCAAAAAGCTGTGGTGTAGATATAGCCTTAGGTTCTAGGAAAGAAGAAGTTGGGGGGAGGGGTGGAAGTCAAGCCACTTGGATTCCTGAAGGACACAGAAGTTCTTAATGGCTGGAAGGTGGCTTGGCATGACTTGGAAAATCAAAGGATGGTGCTGGTTTTTTTAGGGGATGTAGATTTTGACTACATTTCCTGTACAGTATAAGGAGGTAGTCAACAGCAGTAGTGTCAAAGACCCAGTCTTCTGCAATGTATTCATTTTCCAAAAGAGAACAGCCCACTCAAATCTGATGTATAAGTCAGGTTCCCTGCCACATCTATACCCTCTTTCTGATTAGACTTTTGCCCCTGCCCATACACAAAGGAGCTCCAGCCAGAGCTTCCAAAACCAGATAATGTGGGAATTCTTCTCCCCGGGTCTTTCCACCAGTAATTGGGTTTCCTGCAAGAGCCTTTCTTTCCTCCGCTCTTTAATTTGGCCACTTTTCCTGTCTTCTAGCAGAGGACCAGATCACCTGACCCCAGCCTCAAAGTCATTATTGAAGGCACTGCGGTGGGGGCCAAGTCCAGCTCCCTTAAAGCAGGGGTGGGGAACCTTTTTTTGGGATGGGGCCACTGTCCCACAGACAAATCAGTCAGGGGCTGTGCATCAACTATCCAGACATATGTTGGGAAACTAACACAGCGAGGCACAGGCTATCCAATAAGTTTCTGGACTGCATTGGAGACAACTTTCTGTTTCAGAAGGTTGAAAAAGCTACCAGAGGAGAAGCTGTTCTGGATTTGGTTTTAACAAATAGGGAGGAACTAGTTGAGAACTTGAAAGTGGAAGACAGTATAGGGGACAGTGATCACAAAATAATAGAGTTCATGATCTTAAGGAAAGGTAGAAGGGAGACCACCACAATTGAGGTTATGGATTTCAGGAAGGCAGATTTTGATAAGCTCAGAGAACTTGTAGGTAAGGTCCCATGGGAAGCAAGACTGAAGGGAAAAACAACTGAGGAGAGTTGGAAGTATTTCAAAGGGACGTTGTTAAGGGCCCAAAAGCAAACAATTCCGCTGTGTAGGAAAGATAGAAAATATGGCAAAAGACCAGCTTGGCTTAACAAGGAGATCTTGCATGATCTCAAAATAAAAAAGGAGTCATATAAAAAATGGAAACTAGGACAACTAACAAAGGAGGAATATAGGCAAGCAACACGGGAATGCAGGGGCAAGATTAGAAAGGCAAAGGCACAAAATGAGATCAAACTAGCTACAGGCATAAAGGGAAACAAGAAGACCTTTTATAAATACATTAAAAGCAAGAGGAAGACCAAGGACAGGGTAGGCCCACTGCTTAGCGAGGAGGGAGAAGCAGTAACAGGGAACTTGGAAATGGCGGAGATGCTCAATGACTTCTTTGTTTCGGTCTTCACCGAGAAGTCTGGAGGTTTGCCTAACGTAGTGAATACAAGCAGAGAGAGGGTAAGTTTAGAAGATAGGATACACAAAGAACAAGTTAAAAATCACTTAGGAAAGTTAGATGTCAGCAAGTCACCAGGTCCTGATGAAATGCATCCCAGGATACTCAAGGAGCTGATAGAGGAGGTATCTGAGCCTTTAGCTATGATCTTTGAAAAATCATGGCAGACAGGGGAGATTCCAGAAGACTGGAAAAGGGCAAATATTGTGCCCATCTATAAAAAGGGGAATAAGAACAACCCAGGAAATTATAGACCGGTCAGTTTAACGTCTGTCCCAGGGAAGATAATGGAGCAGGTAATTAAGGAAATCGTATGCAAACACTTGGAAAGTAATAAAGTGATAGGGAATAGCCAGCATGGGTTTGTGAAGAACAAGTCATGCCAAACTAATCTGATAGCTTTCTTTGAAAAGATAACGAGCCTTGTGGATAAGGGAGAAGCGGTGGATGTCATATACCTAGACTTTAGTAAGGCATTTGATACGGTCTCGCATGATATTCTTATTGATAAACTAGGCAAATATAACTTAGATAGGGCCACGATAAGGTGGGTGCATAATTGGCTGGATAACCGTAGTCAGAGAGTTGTTGTTAACGGTTCTAAATCCTGCTGGAAAGGGATAACAAGTGGAGTTCCTCAAGGGTCTGTTTTGGGACCCGTACTATTCAATATCTTCATCAATGATGTAGATATTGGGATAGAGAGTACTCTTATTAAGTTTGCAGATGATACCAAACTGGGTGGGGTTGCAACTTCTTTGGAGGATAGGGACATAATTCAAAATGACCTTAGCAAGTTAGAGAAATGGTCAGAGGTAAACAGGATGAGGTTTAATAAGGAGAAATGCAGAGTGCTCCACTTAGGAAGGAACAATCAGTTCCATACATACAAGATGGGAAGCGACTGTCTAGGAAGGAGCATGGCGGAAAGGGATCTAGGGGTCATAGTGGACCACAAGTTGAATATGAGTCAACAGTGTGATGCTGTTGCAAAAAAAGCAAATATGATTCTAGGTTGTATCAACAGGTGTGTTGTAAGCAAAACTCGTGAAGTCATTCTGCCGCTCTATTCTGCACTAGTTAGGCCTCAGCTGGAGTACTGTGTCCAGTTCTGGGCGCCACATTTCAAGAAAGATGTGGAGAAATTGGAAAGGGTACAGAGAAGAGCGACAAGAATGATTAAAGGTTTAGAGAACATGACCTATGAAGCCAGGCTTCATGAACTGGGCTTGTTTAGTTTGGAAAAAAGAAGATTAAGGGGGGACATGATAGCGGTTTTCAAATATCTAAAAGGGTGTCACAAGGAGGAAGGCGAAAATTTGTTCCTCTTGGTTTCTGAGGACAGGACAAGGAGTAATGGGCTTAAAGTGCAGCAGGGGAGGTTTAGATTGGACATTAGGAAAAAATTCCTAACTGTCAGGGTGGTCAAATATTGGAATAAATTGCCAAGGGAGGTGGTGGAATCTCCCTCTCTGGAGATATTTAAGAACAGGTTAGATAGACATCTGTCAGGGATGGTGTAGACGGAGCTTGGTCCTGCCTTGAGGGCGGGGGGCTGGACTCGATGACCTCTCGAGGTCCCTTCCAGTCCTATTATTCTATGATTCTATGATTCTATGATAAGTGAGAAGCAAAAAAACCCCCAAGCCCTCACCAGCATGGGTTCCCCAATACTGGGGGAACCCTGAGCCTCAGCAGCAGAAACCAGGCAAACTGGGGCTGCATCTGGCTCCTGGGCTTTAGGTTCCCCATCCCTGCTTTAAAGGATCAGTCCAGTTTGTGACACGTACTTACTATGGGATATCTAGCTTTCTGTTTAACTCAGTACAGATCCAGGTGCATCCAGCATTTCTTCTGCTGTCCTAAGAATATGAAGGCCATGCTTCTTCTTGCTACTGAGAAAACTCTGCTTTGCATGGGTGAGGTAGTGTCCCTTACCAAGTAGTCATCCTGAAGATACAAGGTATGAAGATCAGCCATGCAAAACCCCATGAAAACCAGGAACTTGAAGAAGGGTGTCAGACTACAGGTCTCAGTTAAGGCAATAAACATCTGTGTTCAGAGTCTCAGCAAGGGCTAGCAGGTTGGGGAACTCACCTATCCAGAGTCTGGCCATTTCCTGAAGGGAAGGAGTATAGGCTCTGGGAACAGCATTCACTCTTGTCTGCCAAATATTTGTGGGATTGGGATCACGCTTTAAATTACTTTATGAGCCCAAACATTTCTCTGATTTTGGGTGGGTTCAGCATTCTACTTGAACAGTTTGAGCCATAGTACAGCTGTACAGAGGGTCTTTAAAAATTATTTTAAACCTAATATCAATAAAGCAATCTGAATAAATAGAGTAGTTTAGCTGTGAGTGTCACAATAAATCAGATTCTCATGAAATAAGAATTACTAGAGACATGTCAAGCTTAATTGAACTTGGGTAGTAAAAAACTAATGTGATCCCTCTTACTTGCATAACAAATTAAAGGAAAGAATGAACATTTTCTTTGTGCAGGAATATGGGTGGGATACGGTTTTAATAAAATCTCTGGTACAATTTTCTGGGCTTCTGTATCCTGTCTGCCATTTATTTGACAGAATAAGAGTGATGTAACTTTATTATTTGTTTTCAGGCAAGAAATCTGACCAGACAAGATTTGTCTAAAGTGATCTGAAAAAGGGAAATAAATTAATATTTTTACTCCTATTTTATAAGCTTTCCCACTACTTTAATATGGGGGAAGACTTGTCCAAGTGCCCCACTGATGTTTTTATCCTGAATACTGGAATCTTTACCTTATCACACTCTTTCTTCTTCCTATTTTCTTGTTTGGACTTTTAGATCCAAAATATCAGTCATATCCATAGAAGTTGTGTGTTTCAAATTTGCTTGCACCCTCATTCTATGCACCCTTACAATTTATATTCACTCATGCAAACTATTGACAAGGTGAACAAATTCAAGTTCTGTGGTTGCAGTGGATGCACGAAGATCAAAATTAAAAGCCCAGCATAGGTGGCACATTTAAAACTTTTTATTTAAATTGCATAGCCACATGGGGTCATATTTCCAGTGGTACCGTCTAATTCTTAGAACCTCAGAAATGCAACCATTCCTTGCATGAGGAAAGTCTAGACTTGAGGATTTAGATTGACAAGAGTTTGTGTGTGCTGATTGGGAAATGTGACACTCTTATCAAATTTACATACACATCTACTTACACAAAATCAGTGTGCATACACTGAAAGGCTGTTTTGGAGGATGATTTAAGAAGTATATGGTGGCTGTATTTCCAAATTCAGAGGGTTAGTCATGTTGGTCTGTTTCAGCAAAAACAAGGAGTCCTATTGCACCTTAAAGACTAACATAGGGTATGTCTACACTACAGAGTTAGTTCGAACTAACTTAGTTCGAATTAGTTAATTCGAACTAAGCTAATTCGAACTAACGCGTCTAGAACTAAAAACTAGTTCGAATTAGCGTTTTGCTAATTCGAACTAGCAAGTCCACATTGAGTGGACTCTGAACAGAGGTTAAGGATGGCCGGAAGCAGTGCCGGCAGGGCATCAGAGGAGGACTTAGAGTGTGGAGATGCTGTCTAAGGCTAGCTGAGGGCTGCACTTAAAGGGTCCCAACCCCCACCCCGGACAGACAGTTCTCAGGGGTGCCCCGCTTGAAAACCAGTCCTGGCTTGGAGTGCCCGGAGTGCCCACACTGGGCACATCACAGCACTCGGCCATCAGACCGGCTGCACTTGCCGCAGGTTGCCATCTGGGGAGAGGGGACAATTGGGGGGCTGCAGGAGAGCTTCCAGCCCCAGAAGCCCGCAGAGCCAGCCCAGTCCTCCCCATCGGGGGCTCGTACCCCATTCCTCCCTCACCTCCTTCCACTTACCCTTCCCTAGCCCCCCTTCCTGATGTACAAAATAAAGATAACGTTTCTTCCAACATTGACTCTGTCTTTATTGAACAAAACTGGGGGAGACAGGGAGACTGGGAAAAGGAGGTGGGAGAGGGGAAGAGAAAGGCTGGAAGAGGGGAGGGCAACTAACATGATCAGGGGTTTGGAACAGGTCCCATATGAAGAGAGGCTACAGAGACTGGGACTGTTCAGCTTAGAAAAGAGGAGATGGAGCGGGGACAGGATAGAGGTCTCTAAAAGCTGGGGTTGGGTGGAGAGGCTGCATACAGAAAAGTTCTTCATGAGTTCCCATAAAGAAGGACTAGAGGACACCAAAGGAAAGGAATGGGTAGCAAGCTTGAAACTAGTAAGAGAAAGTTGTTCTTGACAAAGCAAATAGTTAACCTGTGGAACTCCTTGCTGCAGGAGGCTGTGAAGGCTACAACTAGAACAGAGTTTAAAGGGAAGTGAGATCAAGTCATGGAGGTTGGGTCCATGGAGTAGTCTTAGCCAGGGGGTAGGAGTGGTGTCCCTGCCCAAAGTTTGTGGAAGGCTGGAGAGGGATGGCACGAGACAAATGGCTTGGTCACTGTCTTCGGTCCATCCCTTCCAGGGTCCCTAGGGTTGGCCGCTGTCGGCAGACAGGCTACTGGGCTAGATGGACCTTTGGTCTGACCCAGGACGGCCATTGTAAGCTCAGGGCTCAGGGTCGGGGGTCTCAGTGGACCCCCTTGATTTTCATGCACACCTGCTCCTGGGTGGCCAGGCTGGCAGCTCTCCTGCCCTAGACAGCCACTTTCCTGTGCCTAGTGCGGAGATCATGGACGAGGTCCACGATGTCTGCACTAGCACAGGAAGGTGCCCGCCTCTTGCGGTCCCGGGCAAGCTCCCGGGAGCCGCCAGCCTGGTCCCGGGAAGAGGGGGTGGGCTGGGGGACATCGGGTGGGTGGCTCTGTGCCATGCCAGGTTCAGGGTCTGCTGGCTGGGTGCTGGCAGGCTTTCACCTGGCACGGGCACCGTAGCCAGCCCGTGCCCCTTTAAGGGGTCTGGGGCCGGGAGGGAGGCATAGAGTTTCCCTGGTGTTGGCCAGAGTGGCCACCAGGGAAACCTGGGGAGTACTAGCCTCCCACTAGTTCGAATTAAGGGGCTACACACCCCTTAATTCGAACTAGTAAGTTCGAACTAGGCTTAATCCTCGTAAAATGAGGTTTTCCTAGTTCGAACTAAGCGCTCCGCTAGTTCGATTTAAATTCGAACTAGCGGAGCGCTAGTGTAGCGCCTATGAATGTTAGTTCGAACTAATGTCCGTTAGTTCAAACTAACATTGTAGTGTAGACATACCCATATGTATTTGTGCATAAATTTTCTTGGGCAAAATCCCACTTAGTCAGATGCATGTGATGAGGTGGGTTGCAGCCCATGCAAGCTAATGCCCAAGTACATTTGTAAGTCTTTAAGGTGTTACAGGATGTCTTGTTGCATTTCCAAAGTGAAACATGAGACCAGTCATGGATGGAAGAGACACATGAGTGAAAGGAGAGAAAGATTAACTCTGAGTTTATTTTGTTAACAGACTTGTGTGTGCTTCATATCAAAATATATATTCTTCAGACCTATTTTACACTGAATTCACATGTATTTCACATTGATTTTAGAGTCTCAACTAACCTGATTCTAATCTCACTTTGGTATAAATCTGGAGTAACTCTACTAAACTCTGGAGTAACTCTACTAAATCCAGGAATGCAGTCTAGATCTCCACAGTGCCAATGGTATTTCCTCTGACTATGTCTTCTCTAGAAACACATTAAATTAGATGCATTTTTCTGATTTTCCAACTGCTGTTACTCCCCTTTCCCTCTATCTTCCTGTTGGAAAAAATTATGCTCTTAAGCAAAAATCATGTGTGTTGTCAACACTTATGGTTAATTAGTTCATTGCATTGAAAGTAAGGTCTCTCCTTCTCTGATATACAATGCGATGTCACTGCAGTGCTTACTAAGCATTTAAAAAAGATAATGTGAATCTTGTAATGGCTATTGATTGCACATGATGTATATGAAATGAAGTTGGGGATATTATGACAAATTATTGTTGAGATAGCAATGAAGAAAATGTTATAAATAAATCACCAGCTGGGTATTGAAGTTTAAGGTACCTAGGAGCATACCCAGATGAGGGGGAGACATTTCTGGTAAAACTGAAAGAAAAAAACATGTTTTGCCTCAGTTTTTTCTCGGGCATGAGATTGCCTTTTATCTTAGCAGCTGCCATTGGAAAAGCTGCATCCACTCCATAGATATTTGCTTATCTGCTATCAAGTTCCCTGCTGCCTGGTGGTCTAGTAAGATTGAGGCATACTTCCAGCACTGAGCTGCCCAGGACAGAGCTGTAGCACAGCTGTCAGTGCTGACTGCAGCATTGGTAAGCTTTGTTTAAAGTGACAGAGAAAATATAGGTGGGCCTGCTTCTGATTTTGGACCACTGTAAATCAGGAGTAATGCTGATGAAGTCAATGTAGTGACACCACTTTAAAGTATAGGTTTCAACCTAGGGTAGCATTTTGGGGCCTGTGCCTGCAGTACTTTTGCATTTGACTTTAATGGGAATAGTGTGCACATGCTATAGAATCAGGCCTAATTAAGCAGCATTCTGGTTCATTCCTTTCCTATATTTTACCATGTGTTTTACCATTCAAGAAACTGCTAAGGTCTTTCCAATTCAAGTATTTTCCTGTGACAAAAATGAAACCACTTTATTCACTTCATGAGTGTAAACTTAACAAGATATATGTAGCACACAAAGGCAGAGCTGGGCCATTAGCTTTCCTGGTAATCAGTAGTTTAGATTTGGAAAGAGCAGTCTTATTCAAGAGCAGCAACCTGGCTATTGCACCGGATATTCAAATTATTAGTTAGACTGGAGAGAGCAAATACCGGCCTGTGGACCAAATCCAGTCTGCCAGGGTTAGCTTTTGGTGGGCCCCTAATGGTTTATTTATCTACATGGCTGAAGGTATCAGTAATTGCCGTTCCTGTTGGCCATGGATCACTGTTCTCAGTCAATGGGAGATCTGGGAAACGGTGTCGCAGCCCGTGTCACTTCCCGCCACATCCACTGCCCAGAAACGGTGATCTGCAGCCAACAGGAGCTACGATCACCAGTACCTGTGGACGTGCAGGTAAATATAGTCGTGGTGACCCACCAGGGGCTAAGCCTGGTGAATTGCTGCCTTGTTATTGCCTACTCTAAGCTAGATGCAGTTTTATTAATACGAATAGCCCTCTTAATGACCCAAGATCATATTTTGGCTACTGAGTAGGGGAATTTAGAGTAGTTAAAATTCTCTTGCTCCCGAGACAAAAAATAGCTCCCGTATGATTCACTTTTCACAGTATTTGGTAGGTCCAGTAATAAAACAGCAAAGTATTTATGAGTAACATTTACTTCTTGCTGTCTTTAAATTATGATGTTCTCCAAATATGAAGTTTAATATACTCTTCTTGGTATCATGGTGAGTTTCAAACAAAAGGGATAAGAGGCCAAAATCATCAGCTGTTTCCTGCAAGCTGCTGCCTCCCACAAATAATTCTTTAAATGGCATCAAAATTAGGATCAGTGTTATGTTTTCTTCCACTATTTTAAATAATAGTCTTTTTATCTAATTTTTTTTTCTTTCAGTGATAAATTTAATGTCTACTTTGGGCTATTCCACTTGCCTCAGATTTAAAAGCCAGACATCCTGATAAATCTTAAAGTTTTTCAGATTAATACATGGGAAATTTACATTGGTAATCGTGATTTGGTTTCTTAATACATTGTTATGTCTTTTAAACCATTAATACAAGCTGAATAAAGCAGGATTGAGCAAATGTAATACATGGGCACAGTTTTAAGATTTTGTGCAAAAATTCACACGGAATATTTGTTTGAGGAATCATCATGATTGTGTACTAATTCATTGCATTGGCATTGGAAAAGGCTCAGAAAAGGGCAACAAAAATGATTAGGGGTTTGCAACAGGTCCCATATAATTAGGGATGTAAGCGACTAGTCGACTACCCGATAAACAAATGCTTATCGGGTAGTTGAGTAGGAACTCAACTAGTCACTCCCGCGCCCCTTGTTGCTTCTATCAGAGAGAGGCAGCAGGGAGGGGAGAATGAGATAGTGCTGGGGGGCCGGCTTAAATGGTGCGAGCAAGGATTGAAACAATCCTGTTTGCTCTGGTCCCATTGCTGCTCCTCTCCCTTTGGAATGTACAAGAGCTACCTGCGACTCCTGTGCATTTCAAAGAAGAGGCACAGTGGGGAACCTGTGCCAATGGGGACTGATTTGCTCCCCGCTGGCATGGGTTCACACTGCCTCTCACCCTTTGAAATCTACAAGAGCAACAGGCAGCTCCTGTACATTCCGGAGGGAGAGAGGCAGAGGGAACTCACTGCCTCACTCACTTTGAAATATACAAGAGCCATGGGCACTCTTATGCATTTCAAAGGGGGAGGAGCAGTGGGAAAGCGAAGACCTCCATGATCGACTAATTGAGTCGTCGATAGAAATTCCATCGACAACTCAATTAGTTGATTAATCAGAATTTAACTTTCCTAATATGAGAGAGATTAAAAAGACGGGGACTTTTCAGCTTAGAAAAGAGGAGACTAAGGGGAGATATGATAGAGGTCTATAAAATCATTACTGGTATGGAAAAAAGTGATAAGGAAAAGTTATTTACTTGTTCCCATGACATAAGAACTAGGGGTCACCAAATGAAATGAATAGGTAGCAGGTTTAAAACAAACAAAAGGAAGTTTTTCTTCACACAGCACATAGTCGGCCTGTGGAACTCCTTGCCAGAGGAGGTTGTGATGACCAGGACTTTAACAGAGTTCAAGAAAGAACTAGATAAATTCATGGAAGTTAGGTCCATCGATTCCAACCAAGATGGGTAGGAATGGTGTCCATAGCCTCTGTTTTCAGAGGCTGAAAATGGATGACAGTGATTCTGTTCACTCCCTCTGGGGCATTTGGCATTGGCCACTGTTGGCAGACAGGATACTGGGCTAGCTGGACCTTTGGTCTGACCCAGTATGGCCATTCTTCTGTTCTTATATTCATATGTGTAGACAGCAGCCAATTAGTTAGGGATTTAAACATCCCTTTTGAAACATGACATGTTGTGGTTTCATATGCAATCCCCATCCCAAGAATACTCTCCTTTCACACCCACCCTGTGCATCCTGGGGAATCCAATTTCTTTTTTCCCTGAACATGCTTATCTCATACAACCACCAGCCCATCTGTAACTGCAGGACCCTTCCTCTGTCCATGCAGGTTCAAGTCACCCATTGCTTACCTATGAATATAATTCCCCCCTTTGCTCCACACATTGGAGTCATTCACTTTTACCCACTTTCCCTTTCAAGCTTTGAGGATGGCCTCCTGCTATGGGCAACTGTGACTGTAATCCTAAGAACTTCTGTGTAATATAGAATCATAGAATACTAGGATTGGAAGGGACTTGGAGAGGTCATCGAGTCCAGTCCCCTGCCCTCATGGCAGGACCAAATACTGTCTAGACCATCCCTGATAGACATTTATCTAACCTATTCTTAAATATCTCCAGAGATGGGGATTCCACAATTTATTTCAGTGTTTGACCACCCTGACAGTTAGGAACGTTTTTCTAATGTCCAACCTAAACCTCCCTTGCTGCCGTTTAAGCCCATTGCTTCTTGTTCTATCCACAGAGGCCAAGATGAACAAGTTTTCTCCATCCTCCTTATGACACCTTTTAGATATCTGAAAACTGCTATCATGTCCCCCCCTCCATCTTCTCTTTTCTAAACTAAACAAACCCAATTCCTTCGGCCTTCCCCCATAGGTCATATTCTCTAGGCCTTTAATCATTCTCGTTGCTCTTCTCTGAACCCTCTCCAATTTCTCCACATCTTTCTTGAAATGCGGTGCCCAGAACTGAACACAATACTCTAATTGAGGCCTAACCAGCGCAGAGTAGAGCGGAAGAATGACTTCTCGAGTCTTGCTCACAACACACTTGTTAATACATCCCAGAATCATGTTTGCTTTCTTTGCAACAGCATCACACTGCTGACTCATATTTTAACTATACCCCTAGATTCCTTTCTGCCGTACACCTTCCCAGACCGTCGCTTCCCATTCTGTATGTGTGAAACTGATTATTCCTTCCTAAGTGGAGCACTTTGCATTTGTCTTTATTAAACTTCATCCTATTTATCTCAGACCATTTTTCCAATTTGTCCAGGTCATTTTGAATTATGACCCTATCCTCCAGATTAGTCGCAACTCCTCCTATCTAGGTGGTATCTGTACGCTTAATAAGCGTACTTTCTATACCAATATCTAAATCATTGATGAAGATATTGAACCAGAGCCGGTCCCAAAACTGACCCCTCCAGAACCCCACTTGTTATGCCTTTCCAGGAGGTTTGTGAACCATTAATAACTACTCTCTGAGTACGGTTATCCAGCAAGTTATGCACACACCTTATAGTAGCCCCATCTAAGTTGTTTTTACCTAGCTAATTGATAAGAATATCATGCAAGACCGTATCAAACGCCTTACTAAAGTCTAGGTATACCACATCCACTGCTTCTCCCTTATCCACAAGACTCATTATCCTATTAAAGAAAGTGTTATGTTTTCCCTGGCACAGAAGTTAAACTAACTGGTCTATAATTTTCTGGGTTGTTCTTATTTCCGTTTTTATAGATGGGCACTATATTTGCCCTTTTCCAGTCTTCTGGAATCTCTCCTGTCTCCCATGATTTTCCAAAGATGATAGCTAGAGGCTCAGATACCTCCTCTGTCAGCTCCTTGAGTATTCTAGGATGCATTTCATCAGGCCCTGGTGACTTGCAGGCATCCAACTTTTCTAGGTGGTTTTTAACTTGTTATTTTTGTATTTTACCTTCTAAAATTACCCCCTTTTCACTAGCCTTCACTATGTTAGGCATTCCTACAGACTTCTCAGTAAAGACCGAAACAAAGAAGTCATTGAGCATCTCTGCCATTTCCAAGTTTCCTGTTACTGTTTCTCCCTCCTCACTGACCAGTGAGCCTACCCTCTCCTTGTCTTCCTCTTGCTTCTAATGTATTTATAAAACGTCTTCTTGTTTCCCTTTATTCCCGTAGCTAGTTTGAGCTCATCCTGTGCCTTTGCCTTTCTAATCTTGCCCCTGCATTCCTGTGCTGTTTTCCTATATTCATCCTTTGCAATTTGTCCTACTTTCCATTTTTTATGTGTCTCCTTTTTTATTTTTAGATCATGCAAGATCTTCTGGTTAAGCCAAGGCGGTCTTTTGCCGTATGTTCTATCTTTCCAACACATTGGAATAGCTTTCTTTTGGGCCCTTAACAATGTCCCTTTGAAAAACTTCCAACTCTCCTCAGTTGTTTTTCCTCTCAGTCTCGATTCCCATGGGACCTTACCTATCAGCTCTCTGAGCTTACCAAAATCCACCTTCCCAAAATCCATTGTCTCTATTTTGCTGTTCTCCCTTCTACCCATCTGTCTAAAAAGCATGAATCACGCAACACTCTTTTTCTACATTGCTTGTATCTATCTAATCATGTTCACCACGTGTCAAGCAAAACTGCCATTGCAAACCTCTGGATATTATCTGCTCTGGTATTAAGATTGTTGTTCACATGATGTCATAACACTGCTTATATACCGGTTTTCTCCCTCCCCCCACAGTAGAGTCTGCTTCCTCTCACTAGTCAACGCAGATGATATGCTGCATGAAAAACATCTTTCTTTCTGTCTCTGGGCAGAATTAGATCAAGTGTATGGGATAAGCATATTTTCCATTACTTCTCTTGGATAGTCTTCTGTGGCCTCACATTTATATTGCTCCTTATAATGAATAACATAAAAACTAAAAAAGCAGCAGTCTCTGGTTATCAAGCCCTTATGGGCTTACTGCCATTGGCATGGCAGACTTGCTTTTCCTCTCAAGCATGTAGAAGCATGTTAGTTAAACTTGTGATGAAGACAGAGCCTAAAGAGACAATGAAAATTGTGTTCTGGAGCCAGCAGGAAATTCATATTGCTCCAAGCAGAGGAACCAACAGAGATGGTGAACTATAAAAGCAATAGTCAGAATAACATATAAGGAGCTGAAAGAGATGAAATAGGTCATAAGAGGAGTGCAAGAGCTGACCACGAAAATAAAAATTTTGATAAACTTTAGGAGGTACATTTGCCCTCTCATATGTCTGAACTAAGTCAAAAAGAAGAAAAGACAAGTGCAGCTTTACAAAACACTTTAATATTTTGTTCTTTGAAATTTATTTAACTTAATTTATTTTTGTTACTATTACTGGGTACTAGTAACACAATCACAATTAATGTGGCATATGGACTACAAAATGGAAAAAAAAAGATAAATCCTTGTGATTATAAATAAATATCTTCACTGACAGCAGGAGAAAATGAGACCTCCAGGATAAAAGAAAGAGGTGAGCAAACCTGAAGATTGCATCAGAAATTCCCCATCAGGTTTATATTTGTAAAGGAATTTATACAGGATCACAAGTGCTAATCACAGCAAGCAAAAGAGAAAGAGTATGTAGCATTCATCCTTAGAAATTTCAACATATGGTCTCACGAGAGAAAAAAAAATAGATAAAAGTGAATACACTTTCTAATGGATTAGCCAAGGAAGGAAGGAAAAAAATCGTAGCATTTTTATTTCTTAACACTGTCCTGGATTACTCCCCAACAATTTATGGCAAAGGTAGTCCTCTCTTGGAGGCTTCTTTGCTAATGGCCTAAATCCCTATCCCATCTCAGTGTTGTTGTCTTCTTATAACTTTTCAGGATTGGGTGAAATACAAAAAACCCAACAGAAAACTTTAATCATGTACATCTCATGTAATATAACTGCTTTGTGCACCTGTACCTTATAATCAACATGAAACACATTGGAATGCAATAAAACATTCAATGCAATAAACGTTTTAAATAACCAGATTATCAGGGCCGACCCACAACATTTTGGCACCTGAAGCGGGGAGCTCAAATGATGCCCTCACTTCTTCAGGGTTGTGCCCACAAAAGCTCATGATTCCATCTACATGTTTTATTAGTCTTTAAGGTGCTACCAGACTATTTGTTGTTTTTTAAGTTTTTCCTGTTATAGTCTACAGACCAGCTTGGCTACCCCTCTGAAGCTTCAAAAGAATGAGGTTTCTGTTTGCCATTAAAGCACATAAGCAAATATGCAATATTGTGCTGGAACTGGGTGGTGAAAGACTACTTTAAAGCAATATGAAATCTAACCTTTGCCTGGATCCTAAAAGAATTAGGATCTTGTGCCTTGATAACAAGTGATTACAGCTGTTGAAATTAATGCCTTCTCAGGGAGGAAATTTTAATCACATCTGGGAATGCTAATAAACAGAGACCAGGCTTTCATGAAGTAGGTCTAGCATTTATATTTATCAGCAATTTTTATTCAGGAACAAGGGTTTAAAATAGTATGAAATTCATAAAAAAGATCATAATACAACATGACATTTTAATTAATGTTGGACTAAGAGGGATTAAGGATTATAAATTATCAATGGCTGTTTCAAAGGTGAGCCTGGGTTTAGGCTTCAGATGCATGCAGTTTAGCAAAAATAATCAAAATTATCAGAAAGCATAAAAAGCTTGCTACCTACCAAACCAAGAGTCAAGATAAAAGCAATACAGTTGAGAGAAACCGCTGATGATTGAAATACCCGACTTGCCCACTGGTATGGGCAACAATAGATGATTGCTAACCTACCAGCACTGCTGTCCTGCTTTGACAGTCACTCAATGGACTTCTCATGCAAAATAAAATATACATGGGTATGGATGGAAGTGTGCCACTAACATCACTTGAACAGGCTTCTCTTTGTCCTTATCAAATCTATTATCGCCACATGAAGAAGAAGCAGAATTAAATGTATGTGATTGATATTGGTCTTCTCATGAATAAAGTTTGTCTTCTCATAATCTGTCCTTGTGAACAAAGTGCACTTCTTTTTTCACCTGTGAAAAATTCCATTTATTTTGTACAATGCAGTGTAAATATCTGGGGAGAAACTGCAAAACTGAAGTATAAAACAATTTGGAGAAACCATGATAATGGGATTTTAAGATATAATGGGATTAGAATATTTTCACATAACTCTGGCTACTTACACTGTCACAGGTGGTGAAATAGATTCTCATAGGCTATGTCTAAACTATATTCCTCTTCCGAAAGAGGAATGTAAATGAGCCTGATCGAAAATGCAAATGAAGTGCGGATTTACAAATCTCGTGCTTCATTTGCATAATCGCATGAACTCGCTTTTTTGGGGAAAAATGCGTACGGGTTCTTTCGAAAAAGGTTTTTTTTTTTAAAAGAACCCCATCTAGGTGGCGGTTTCTTTTTGAAAAAGTGCTCTCATGCAATTATGCAAATGAAGTGCAAGATTTGTAAATCCGTGCTTCATTTGCATTTTCGATTAGGCTCGTTTACATTCCTCTTTTGGAAGGGGAATGTAGTTTAGAGGTGCCCATACTGATGAGGGAGGAGAGCGTTTCATTTCAGTTCAAAATAAACACTTTTGATTAAATCTTCTGAAAATATGAGAATAGAATTAAAGAACTCTACTCTTTCAGAGAAGACTATAGCATAGTACACTGAATAGGTAATAGACAGAATAAACTAACTTCAAATTAACTGTGTGTTTTAACTTATGTTTTGTTTTTGGGTTTTTCCACCATATTCGCGAGTTTTATTTTCTACATACAAAAGTGATCATGATTAGACCCAAGGGACACAATGGTAAATCATAAGAAACACACAAGATCTTGTAGTACTTTTGGCCTTTCTTTCAGTGGGGTTAAGCACTAGATATTTATATACACAAGTTTTCTTAGCCAATACAATTTACACTTTTACTCTTTCCCGCTGGTTCCCTAAACCAATAACACATTCTAAAGCCAGAATAGTTTCCATTTCCCTTTTCTTACCTTTAACATAGTCCATCCTTTTAATTAATGACCATTAACATCTGATCCTTTTGACTTCCCTTGGACAACTTTCAAATGCATTAGTAGACATTTTCCCCCATTTATTACTACTATAATTTTCTTCTCACTTTAAAATTCTTCATTGGCTGTAATTAAACATGCCCTAGGCTTGGAAACCTGTGAAACTTTTTAATGAGCTGACTTCCCAACTTGCTCTGGTATAAAAATAGCCCAGTAATATGCATAGTCTGTATACAGTACATTACATGAATCTATATTGGAAGGCTAAGTGATACAAAATGTTGAATAATCCAGTTATTTAAATTGTTTATTGCACTGAATATTTTATTTCATTCCAATCTGTTTCTTGATGATTATAAGTTATAGTAAAAGTGAAGAAAACAAGTATATTACATTAGTTCTATCAATATCAGTTAAATCTATTACACTTACATATGTGTAATGTAGACCCTAGTAATAATAATAATAATAATAATTAGTCTTTTAAAGTAAAGCTAACAAAATTATCACTGTCAAAAATATCTGTTTGCAAGATGCTTCTTGGGTCTTTTTTTTATATAAAATGTTCATTGTGTATTATGCAGAGAAACTAGTTGCCCAGGTAAATTAGGAAACTTAATTAGATATTTTCCATACTATGATATATAAAGGCTTTAGAAAACATTTTTAAAGGGAAAGGAATTGATCTAAAATGCATTGTGTATGATGGGGACCTAAATGAAAAAATTAACCACCCCTGCACTTCTGGGGAAAAATACATTACAGGATGTGGGATTGCATCCTTGAGAGAAGTGACTCAGAAAAAAGACTTAGAGGTCATGGTAGATAACTAAGCATTAGTCCCAGTGCGACGTAGCTGAGAGAACAAAAGTGATCTTCCAGAGTATAAAGGGTTATCGAATGAAAGTGGAGAGGTGTTACTATTGCTATGTGCAGCATTAGTGAGCCCATGACTAGCATACAGGATCATAGAATCATAGGGTTGGAAGAGACCACAGGTGGTCATCGAGTCCAGCCCCTCACCAAAGCAGGACCAACCCCAACTAAATCATACCATCCAGTGCTCTGTCAAGCTGAGACTTAAAAAACTCTAGGGATGAAGATTTCACCACCGCCCTAGGTAACCCATTCCAGTGCTTCACCACCCTCCTAGTGAAATAGTTTTTCCTAATACCCAACCTAGACCTCCCCCATTGTAAATTGAGACCATTATTCCTTGTTCTACGATCCATCACTACTGCGAACAGTCTCTCTTCATCCTTTTTGGAAATTCCGTTCAGAAAGTTGAAGGCTGCTATCAAATCCCCCCTCTCTTTTCATCTGTAGACTAAATAAGCCCAAATCCCTCATCCTTTCCTCGTAGGTCAAGTTCTTCAGTCTCCTAATCATTTTGGTCACCCTCCACTGGACCCTCTCCAATGTGTCCACATCCTTTCTGTAGTGGGGGGCCAGAATTGGATGCAATATTCCAGATGTGGCCTCATTAGTGCCAAATAAAGGGGAATAATCACTTCTCTAGATCTGCTGGCAATGCTCCTTCTAATGCACCCTAATATGCCATTAGCCTTCTTGGTACAAGGGCACAGTGTTGACTCCTATCGAGCTTCTCATTCACTGTAATCCCCAGGTCCTTTTCTGCTAAACTGCTTCCTAGCCAATCAGTCCCCAGCCTGCTTGGGATTCTTCCATCCCAAGTGCATGACTCTACACTTGTCCTTGTTGAACTTCATCAGATTTCCTTTGAACCAATCCTCTAATCTGTCTAGATCAATCTGGACCCTATCCCTGCCTTCCAATGTTTCTACCTCTCCCCTTAGCTTAGTGTAACTCGCAAACTTGCTGTGGGTGCAATCCATCACTTCATCCAGGTCATTAATGAACATGTTGACCCGATCCTTGGGGCACTCCACTTGAAACCGACTCCCAACCAGACATCAAGCCATTGATCACTACCCATTGGGCCCGACAATCTAGCCAGCTTTCTATCAACCTTACAGTACATTTATCCAGTCCATATTTCCTTAACTTGCTGGCAGGAATATTGTGGGAGACTGTATCAAAAGCTTTGCTAAAGTCAAGGTATATCACATCCACTGACTTCTCCATGTCCACAGAGCCAGTTACCTTATCATAGAAGCCAATCATATTGGTCAGGCCTGACTTGACCTTGGTAAATCTATGTTGACTATTCCGGATCACATTCCCTTCTTCCAAGTGCTTCAAAATGGATTCCTTGAGGATCCTCTCCATGATTTTTCCAGGGACTGAGGTAAGGCTAACAGGATCCGGTTTTGTTCAAAATAATTTTAACATATTGAAAAGGGTTGAGGAAAAAGGAACAAGAATGATTTGAAGTCTGGAAAATTTTCCTTACTGTGAGAGACTTAAGGATAGCTCAGTGGTTTGAGCATTGGCTTCTTAAACTCAGGTTTGTGAGTTCAATCATTGAGGGGGCCATTTAGGAATCTGGGGCAAATCTGTCAGGGATGGTACTTGGTCCTGCCGTGAAGGTAGGGAACTGGACACGATGACTCTCAAGGACTCTTCTAGTTCTATGAGATAGGTATATCTCCATATATATTTTTTATTAAGAAACTCAGTCTATGTACTCTATCCAAGAGAAAATTAAGAGGTTACACAATCATTGTCTGTAAGTGACTGTAAGGGGAATGTTTCTGCAATGGAGGGCTCATAAATTTCATAGGCAAAGGTATGACAAGACCCAGTGGCTGTGTCTACACTGGGCCACTTATTCCGGAAAAGCAGCCGCTTTTCCAGAATAAGCTGCGAGCTGTCTACACTGGCCGCTTGCTTTTCCGGAAAAGCAATGACGATCTACTGTAAAATTGTCAGTGTTTTTCCGGAAAAACTATGCTGCTCCCGTTCGGGCAAAAGTCCTTTTCCGGAAAAACTGTTCTGGAAAAGGGCCAGTGTAGACAGAACAGTAGTCTTTTCCGCAAAAATGCCCCAATTGCGAAAATGACGATGCGGGGCTTTTTTCCGGAAAAGCGCGTCTACATTGGCCATGGACGCTTTTCCAGGAAAAGTGCTTTTCCGGAAAAGCATCCTGCCAATGTAGACGCGCTTTTTCTGGAAATACTTATAACGGAAAACTGTACCGTTTTAAGCATTTCTGGAAAAGGGTGCCAGTGTAGACGTAGCCAGGACTAGAGGCCCAAGTGTCAACCCTACACTCGATCAGAGAGGATGAAGACTTCCTCGATAGAAGGCAGCGTTTAATCCTTCAAGCACGGCTGGTGGAAGAGCCAGAGAGGGCAGTACGTGACCAGGAAGAGAACTGGCAGCAAGTAACTTCTAGAAGGGGAAAAAGACCAGCATGGGAATCCCCCAATGCTATAGAGGTAAGTAATCGCTTTCAGGCTCTCTCCACAGGCTTTGCAGTGCTGAATGCTTTGGAAGGTACCTCACAAGGAAGAAACCGGAAGGGAACACCATCTACTGGACGGCATGGGATGCGTAGTCCTAGGGATGGGGGTTCCATGTCCACAACTCCAAAAGAAAACAACAGGTGGTGGTGGTCAGGGACTCCCTCCTAGGAGGGACTGAGCCATCCCTCTGCCATCCGGACCTGGAATCTCGAGAGGTGTGCTGCTTACTGGGAGCTTGCATTAAGGATGTGACTAAGAGGCTTACAAAACTGATCAAACCTTCGGATCGCTATCCCTTCCTGCTTCTCCATGTGGGAACTAACGAGTGCTGGGAATGAAGATCCAAGAATTCAGAGTGCAAATGGTATTCTCGTCCATCCTCCCTGTTGAAGGGAAAGGATTGGGCAGGGATCGTCGAATTGAGGACGTAAATGCATGGTTGCACAGGTGGTGTTGCAGAAAGGGCTTTGATTTCTTCGACCATGGGACTCTGTTCCGGGCACAAGGATTGTTAGGAAGAGATGGGATCCACCTAACAAAGAGAGGAAGGAGCATCTTCGTGGGCAGACTTGCAAACCTAGTGAAGAGGCTTTAAACTTGGTTCGTTGGGGGACGGTGACCAAAACCCTAAGGAGAGTGAGAAAGTCGGATACCGGGAAGAAATGCAGAAAGGAACGAGCAAGAAAGGAGGACCCCTGTTTCGAATGGAGAAGATAGGGCAATCAGCTGGTTACCTGAGTTGTTTGTACACTTGGTGGGATGACTCGCATGACTGGAGCTCTGTCATGGAAGGGTATAGACTGTTCAGGAGGAACAGGCGAGGGAGAAAAGGAGGAGGAGTTGCACTATATGTAAGAGAGCACTACGATTGCTCTGAACTCCAGTATAAAGAGGGAGAAAAACCTTTTGGAAGTCTATGGGTTAAGTTTAAAGGAGCAAACAACAGCAGTGATGTTGTGGTTGGTGTCTGTTACAGGTCACCGAATCAGGTGGATAAGATAGACGAGGCCTTCTTTGGACAACTGAGAGAAGCTTCCAGATCGCAGGCCCTGGTTCTCGTGGGGGACTTTAATCACCCTGACATCTGTTGGGAAACCAATACAGCAGTACACAGGCAATCCTGGAAGTTTTTGGAGAATATTGGGGATAACTTCTTGACACAAGTGCTGAAGGATCTGACCAGGGGCCATGCGCAGCTTGACCTTCTGCTCACAAACAGGGAGGATCTAATAGGGGATCTAAGGTGGGTGACAACCTGGGAAGCAGTGATCATGAGATGGTAGATTTCAGGATCCTGATTAAAGGAAGAAAAGAGAGTAGTAAAATACACACCTTGGACTTCAAAAAAGCAGATTTTGACTTCCTCAGAGATTTGATGGGCAGAAACCCCTGGGATGCTAACATGAAGGGGAAAGGAGTCCAGGACAGCTGGAAGTATTTTAAGGAAGCCTTATTGAAGGCACAGAAAGAAACCATCCCGACACGTAGCAAGAGAGGCAAACATGGTAGGAGACCGGGAAATCCTTGGTGAATTTAAGCACAAAAAGGAAGCTTACAAAAAGTGGAAACTTGGACAAATGACTAGGGAGGGTTTTATATGTATAGTTTGAGAATGCCGGGGGGTTATCAGGAAGGCGAAAGCACAAATGGAATTGCAACTTGCTCAGGATGTGATGGTTTCTACAGGCATGTTAACAAGAAGAAGGTGCTTGACTTTAGCAAGGCTTTTGATATGGTCTCCTACAATATTCTTGCCAGCAAGGTAAGGGAATGTGGATCAGATAAATGGACGGTAAGATGGATAGAAAGATGGCTAGAAGGCTGGGCCCAGGGGGTAGTGATCAACGGCTCGATGTCAGGATGGCGGTCGGTTTCTAGTGGAGTGACTCAAGGTTTGGTTCTAGGACTGGTTTTGTTCAATATCTTTATTAATGACCTGGATGAGGGGATGGATTGTACCCTCAGCAAGTTTGCGAATGACACTAAGCTAGGGGGAGAGGTAGATACGCTTGAGGGCAGAGATAGGGTCCGGAAAGACTTAGACAAATTGGAGGATTGGGCCACAAGAAATCTGATGAGGTTCAACAAGGACAAATGCAGAGTCCTACACTTGGGACGGAAGAATCCCAACCATAGTTACAAGCTGGGGACCAACCAGTTAAGTAGTAGTTCTGCAAAAAGGGCCTGGTGGTTACAGTGGATGAGAAGCTGGATATGAGTCAACAGTGTGCCCTTGTAGCCAAGAAGGCTAATGGCATATTAGGTTGCATTAAGAGGAACATTGCCAGCAGATCCAGAGATGTCATTATTCCCCTTTATTTGGCTTTGGTGAGGCCACAGCTGGAGTATTGTGTCCAGTTCTTGACACCCCCCCCCCCACTACAAAAAGGATGTGGACACATTGGAGAGGGTCCAGCAGAGAGCAACCAAAATGATTAGGGAGCTGGAGCATATGACTTATGAGGAGAGGCTGAGGGACTTGGGTCTGTTTAGTCTGCATCCAAAGAGGATGGAGAGAAGCTGTTCTCAGTAGTGACAGATGGCAGAACAAGGAGCCATGGTCTCAAGTTGTGGTGGGAGAGGTCCAGGTTGTATATTAGGAAAAACTATTTCACTAGGAGGGTAGTGAAGCACTGGAATGGGTTACCTAGGGAAGTAGTGGAGTCTTCATCCCTAGAGGTGTTTAAGTCTCGGCTTGACAAAGCCCTGGCCGGGTTGATTTAGTTGGGATTGGTCCTGCCTAGAGCAGGGGGCTGGACTTGATGACCTTTTGAGGTCTCTTCCAGCTCTATGGTTCTATGATTCTATGACCCTACCTGGCTTTGGGTAAAATTTCACAACTTTTCTCACTCTTAGATCAGGATGTTGCCACAATAACCAATGTACTCCAATCACCTATAGGTCTTAATAGTAATAGTTATATTATGCATTTAGTGTATCTGTAATGAGGGTTTTTTTGAAGATGTAGTATTTTTCCTGAAGCCTACATATATGTATTTTGTATATGTTACATCCTGTTCAAGCTTGTATAGTTTGTACAGCCATGCCAGTACAATTTTCTGCATATTCAGTTTTATTGTATCTTTCAATGTTTTATCTTTCTGAAGAGCTGTGTGTCATTTGCAGCGGTGTTGGTCAGGCATGATATAGACTATGTTTAAGAACCAATAGTTTTCTCCTGGAAATTCATAATGATTTGTTGTACCCTTCTCATTTCGGGCACGTCTATACTTACCAGATGATTGACACTCCGAAGGTCGGTCTTCTAGCATTTGCTTTAGTGTGTCTAGTATAGACCCATAAATCGAATGCTGAGGGCAGCCCCCACCGGCATCCGGCAACTCCTCCTGTTAGCCTTCTGCTGTGTGGATGCCACCGTGGCTCAGATTAAGATAAACCAAGTCCAGTTACACATTTTGCATAGCTGAAGTTGCACACCTTAAGTTGACCTGCCTGGTCTAGTCTTGACCAAGCCTCAGACTGAACAGCATCCTATTGTCAGTGTAAGGGTCTCTTTTACAAAGTCCAAGGCATGCTTCTTTGTTCTTCTCCCAGCTGCTAGCACTCCTATAAATATCCTCTGGATTGAACTGTATGCCACAGAGAGTATAATCCAGAAGATGCCAGTATGCTCCTTTCTGTATCCAAATATAAATTCCCAAGGTATCTTTGCAATGTGTGCTCCTTCTTGAGGCAATATCTCCATATCATCAAGACAGCAAGAATTCATTTGCAAATCATATCAGTGTGATAACCTTTGAACAATCCCACAGTTTTGAATGCAGTAGGTACTGTCCGCCTTCAGACTTTCTAAGATTCATTTGTTTTGTATCTACATAAATCTTGCATAGATTTTCATAGGTCTCTCAATCCAATTTAATATTAAATATGAGTTTAGTGATATCAGAATAATGAATATGTGTAGGAGACTGTTTACATCTATGTATAATTCACAGGGGGAATATTAATAAATGATGTCTATAATTAGCTGACCATTTGAAATATATATCTCACATTTAAATTTCCACTGCATGTAATGAAGGTACTAAAGATCCTTCCTTAAATTGTATTTCTCAATTAAAATTCCCTACAATGGCTACTACTGCAAATTGTAAATGTATAATTGCCATATGGTGAAACAGAATGATTTGTTTGAGCCACTTCTGAAAATATTTCACATATGTCCTGTACTGTTTCTACCTCCACAATGCTAGGATAATACTAAAAATTGATTTTTCTGAACTTTTACAAAAGTACTGTACATATGAGATCCTTGTTAATATAAAGCGAGTAAATGTAATGAGTCATAACAGGCATACAATAATGATTCATTAATACATATCCTGGAGGCATTTATGAACCTGATAAACATGGCTTCATGCCTTCAACCATTTGAGGTGTATTAATGGGCTGGGAAAACCATATCCTAAAGCAACTTAATGCTGTTAGAATTAGTAATACATAAACCTCTAAAAGTTTAGATATCATATTTAGTTCAAATAAGCTTCTAAAGGTGCAGCTGCTCCACAAGAATTTCTGCAAACCTCTGTGTTTTGAAAAACTGGTATGAAAACCTTGAGCGAAAAGGCTTTTTAAAAAGGTTCCTAAAATTGTATCTTCTATTTATGGCCACAAAGTAAAAGTGAAGTATCCAAACATATTTAAAATTTCAAAGGGGCTTATTTGCTGTATGTTGCTAGAAAGGTACATACACTGGGTAGAGAGGGCTCTGTTTTGTTTTTCCTAACCAGTCTCCCAAACCATCATTCAATCATGATGCTTTAATGATACATTTAAATACATTATTTGCCTGTATTTTAATAAAAGTTTTGTTACAAAATATAATAATTTTTTATGGTTTTCGTAGAAAACTCAAAAGATGAAAATTTTCTGAAGAAAATCTGAAAAAAATCATTTTAATTAAAGTCATTGTTTTCCAAGAAAATAAAACATTTCTTTCAGCTTTATAAATTGGATTGATTTTTGAAAAACTATTTATGATTCATTTTATTGTTTTTTTTAATATAGTAACTTTTATGTTGTCAGAAAAGATTCACAGTGGAATCATAACAGGAAACATGAAAGGTGAATAAAAAAATCTGTTAATAATTTTTACACAATACCTTCACCCCCAAAAAGCTTTGCAACTATAGATTTTGTTCTATAAAGAACCATTTCCTTCATACAGGCACTTCTGATGTGAAACACAAAGATTAGCATAGCAGTATTACAAAACATTTAATGATTTTGGCTGAAATCCTGACCTATTGAAGTCAATGAAAAAACTTCCATTGGTTTCAACAAGGACAGCATTTCATCCTGGAAAAATACAGTATCCAATGAAAACTGAATTGATTAGATGGACAGATTATGATTAACCTGATTTGGGACAGGATATTAGGATCAACTCTACTAACTCTACTATGAACAATTATGAGAGATTGTGAGTGAGCGGGACTTTGATTTCTTATATCATCTGAAAGCACTGATTTAGATTTAGGTCACTATATTAGGAAATAATCATTCCAGACATATATAATAAGTTGGACCTCTCTATAGAGATATTTAAAAGCAACTAGATCATTGTTTCAAAGTGTTGCTTATTGCATTATGGCTCCAGTCCTTCAATGACCTTTGCTCAGGTAGACTCCTGCACCCTTGTGAAGCTCAACTGAAGTCAATAGGGATTTGCCAGTATGGGTACATCTACACAGCAGCGTCATTTCAGAATAACTATTGTTATTCCGAAATAACAAAGAGTATATCTACTCTACAAGCCATTATTTCGAAATAATGGTGAGCTGGAGGACTTCTTACTCCAACTTATAGTAACCCTGCATTTCAAAAGGAGTAAGGGAAGTCAAAGGAATAATATTCTTCCTTCCACTTCCTGCTGTATAGACAGCGCCAAAAGCCAAATTAAGCTACTCTATTGATGTAGCTCAAGTTGCATAGTTTAATTCGACTTTTGCCCTGCAGTGTAGATGAACCCTATGAAGATTATTGAGGATTACAACTTTAGCGAGAAATCTGAAACATTTTCATACTGTGGACCACATGTTAAGAGAGAGAGAAATTGCCTCATGGATCCTTCTCATTCACAATCTCATAACATGCCGATGACAATTACAATAATTACACACATGTATCATAATCAGTTGAGTCCTGCACAGATACAAAAATATGGATCTGCATCTGCCAGGTTCAACTCATCATCTGATCTGCAACCTGCAATCCAAATTTTACTTGCATCTGCACAGGAAACCATCTGGAGGGGAGGAGAAGGGAGCACAGATGAGCGAGGAGGGTTTAGGATCATGCAGGGAAGTGTCAGGCAGCACAAAAGCAGGGACTGGAAGTAAGGGGAAGCAGAAACACAGGGACAGCATTCAGCCCCCATCCTGCAGGGAGTTGTAGGACAGAGCTCATTTAACTTTTCTAAGTGATTTTTAACTTGTTCTTTTTTAATTTTATCTTCTAAACCTACCCAATTCCCACTAGTATTCGCAATGTTAGACTTTCCTTCATCAGACTTCTTGGTGAAGACTGAAACCAAGAAGTCGTTAAGCACCTCTGCTATTTCCAAGTTTCCTGTTACTGTTTCTCCCTCCTCACTGTGAAATGGGCCTACCCTGTCCTTGGTCTTCCTCTTGCTTCTAATATATTTATAGAAAGTCTTCTTGTTTCCCTTTACATCTGTAGCTAGTCTGAGCTCGTTTTGTGCCTTTGCCTTTCTAATCTTGCTACTACATACCTGTATTGTTTGCTTATATTCATCCTTTGTAATTTATCATAGTTTCCCTGTGAATATCATTTTATAAAGTCACCTTAACAATATTAGTCTTCTCAGATACTGATGTGATAAAGCATTAACTAAAGTTGCATGAAATATATATACAGTGGGATCAACAAATCATAAATCTTGAGCAATTTGGGCTTAATTCTATCCCTAGAAAAACCAGTGCATTTGTGATTGAAGCCAGCAGATATCTGAGAATAGTGTTGAACCCTGCATATTGGAAAAGACCAGTCTCGTTGTATTTGTACTGTTTGGTCTATAAAAACACTTAGACTGTGTCTACACTGGGCCATTTATTCCGAAAAATCAGCCGCTTTTCCGGAATAAGCTGCGAGCTATCTACACTGGCCCTGGAATTTCCAGAAAAGCAACGATGATCTACTGTACAAAATCAGCTGCTATTCTGGAAAAACTATTCTGCTCCTGCTTGGGCATAAGTCCTTATTCCGGAACACTGTTCCGGAAAAGGGCCAGTGTAGACAGCCCAGTAGTCTTTTCTGGAAAAAAGCCCCGATCGCGAAAATGACGCTTGGGGCTCTTTTCCAGAAAAGCGCGTCTACATTGGCCACAGACACTTTTCCGGAAAAAGGGCTTTTCCGGAAAAGCAGCCTGCCAATGTAGACGCTCCTTTTCCGGAAATACTTATAACGAAAACTATTCTGTTTTAAGCATTTCCGGAAATTCATGCCAGTGTAGACACAGCCCTTATGATCATATTTTATATTTTATGGCATCTTTTTCAATGCACCTGTAAGTGCCCAGCATGGTTTTACTTTTTATAATAGGAATTGGTCTATTCTAAAGAGAGAGTGCCGCAGAGGCAAAGATCTGAGCTATATCTGTTCTTTCAATGCATGGGGCTTACTTCCTTAAAGGTACAGAACAAAAGAGCAGAAGAATGTATATTGGAGCCTTTCTAATTAGAGTTATACAGTTATAACAAAAACTGCATGCTCAGTTTGTGGACTGATAGCCAGCCAGTAGAAAAGTTGTGCACATGTAGAATCCCCTTTACCCATTGCTGAGAGTAATCAAACTGGGGGATCCTTGTATAGCTACAGGTCAGCTTCTTGGGTTGTAATAACAAAATCTTGATATTGCATTATGTTTACCAGGAAAGGAGAAGCTGTACAGGCAGTCCCCGGGTTATGTCAATCTGACTTAGGTCGGATCCCTAGTTACGAACGGGGGGGGGGGGAAGACGCAGCTAGTGCGGGGTGCCTCCCCCACTGTCGCCACCTCCGGCGGCGTGGGGGGCGCTTCCCCCCAGCAGACCAGGGAGATGCAGAGCTAGCGCCCCCCCCCCCCCAGCAGACCAGGGAGACGCGGAGTGGCTTTTCTCGCCGCGGAGGACACGGGCGGCGGGACCACCGAGATGCACCGCGGTCCCACCGCCCGCGTCCTCCGCGGTGAGAAAAGCCGCTCCGCGTCTTCCTGGTCTGCTGGGGGGGGGGAGCGCAGCTAGTACGCCCCCCCCCCCCAGCAGACCAAGCTTTTCTCGCTGCGGAGGATGCAGGCGGCGGGACCGCGGTGTGTCTCGGCGGTCCTGCCGCCCGCGTCCTCCATGGCGAGAAAAGCCTTTCCGCATCTCCCTGGTCTGCTGGGGAGGGGGCACAGCTAGTACGCCTCCCCCTCCCAGCAGACCAGGCTTTTCTCGCCGCGGAGGATGCGGGCGGCGGGACCGCCGAGACGCGCCGCAGTCCCGCCGCCCACGTCCTCTGCGGCAAGAAGAGCCTGGTCTGCTGGGGGGGGGGGGGCGCACTAGCTGCGCCCCCCCCCCCCAGCAGACCAGGGAGATGCGGAGCTAGCGCCCTCCCCCCCAGCAGACCAGGCTTTTCTCGCCACGGAGGACACTGGCGGTGGGACCGCGGCGTGTCTCGGCGGTCCCGCCGCCCGCGTCCTCCGCGGCAAGTTCCCAGCAGCTTGTCAGGTGGACTGCATAAAGGTTCGGGGGCAGCCCACCATGCAGAATGTCCCAGAGGCATGATTCAATGCTTTTTATGGAGAGTTTTGAAATTGTGGAGTTTTGTTCTGAATAGGAACAAAATGTTTGAGAGCCCCTGTTGTTTAACCTTACTAAATAAATAAATACAATTAAAATCAAATAATCAAAAGGTTGGCTAACAAATCTGAAACCTCCTCCAGTAAAATTGCTTTTTAGCAGAAAGCTGGTTCATCCATATCTTCAAGTAATTCCTGTACGAGCGAGCACATACTTAGAAAAAATATAAATGAATAAAATAACCGCGTTTTCTCTGTGCTTTTACCTCAGTACCTAATATGCTGTCAAAATCACAGAATCCATCCATAAGTATCTCTGTATGAAAACACACAAGAGAAATGGGCTTTCATTTTTGCATTAAAGTCATGTACATAGTTAATATGATCCTATATAAATTACTTTGCATCATCTCTTTACATTTGATGGATCCCTTTAAAAAAAAACAGGAAAGAAAGGAAAAAGAAAACTACTGGCAATTTGACACCTCTTTATACTTGGAGTTTGAAGGCGATAGTGGGGGAGGCACCCCGCACTAGCTGCTTCCCCCCAGCAGACCAGGGAGACGCGGAGCGGCTTTTCTCAGCAGACACCTCAGCTTGAGAATAAAGGACTGAGGGAAGTGAGGTGTGGGAGAATAAAACTGAGCTCTGGAGAAATGTTTGGCTAGAGTTTCCCCTACAATATGTACCAGTTCCGACTTACATACAAATTCAACTTAAGAACAAACCTACAGTCCCTATCTTGTACGTAACCCGGGGACTGCCTGTATTACAGTGGCATTTTAAATTATTTTGACTGTGGACAAATACAATGCTGAAATATTAGTAATAAATTATGATCCTCACCATGTTTCAAACTGATCCTCTGAAACAATACCTGATCAAGAGTGTAACACCCAGTAAAATCTTTCTCTGTTTACACTTCTGTTCATACTTGTATTAATCTACTTACTTTATGTTTAGATAGGATTGATTTTAATAGATCTTAGACATTCCATCTTAGCAATGTACACTTTTAGTTACCATTACTTTTAGACTCTGAGGCTACGTCTAGACTGCAAGCGTCTTTTGAAAGAAGCTTTAACTTTTTTCGAAAGAGAGCATCTACATAGCAAAATCTTTTTTCTTTCGAAAGATAGCATCCACATTGATTGGGCACTATCTCGCATTTCAGTTGTCATACTGTGGCCACCAGGGCACCTGTGCTTTTTCCTGGCGGCCTCTTCTTTTGAAAAAAGAAACACTTTCTTCCGTGTCCACACATGCCTTTTCCAAAAAAGCTTTTTCGGTAAAAGGCTTCCTCCTCGTAGAAAGATATTTACCGCTGTCAAGAAAACCCCTCTGTTCTTTCAACTTCCTGTTGAAAGAATGCAATAACAATGTGGATGAAAATGTAGTTTTTCCAGAAAAATGGCAGTTTTTTCATAAAACCAGACATTTTTCTGGAAAAAAACTCTGCAGTGTAGACATACCCTGAAAGTATTTGTCTGGATGCTATCTGCATGATAATAATAACATAAACCATACTTCCTAATAGAAGTACATTCTCCAAAAGTAGGGTGTCATATCTATCTGTATCTTGTGATTGTGTATTTATAACATAATCTTCTGAAAAAGCAGCAGAACCAAAACAGCCTGATGCTATCCAGTATGACTGACTGACAGACTATTCTGTCAGGTGTGACCTTACCCATTTCAACATATTTGATCTGTTCCCCAGGCAATTCAACACTACTCTATAATCCAATGCAGTGGAAGGTTCAAATAGACCTAAAACAACATGTATATCAGCAGAAACGTACCTATGGTGACCAGCAGGTCATGAGTGCAATGTCATTGCAGTGAATATGCTTACATTCAGATAATAATAATATATACTATTCCTGTATTCTTGTTTCTTCAGTTGTTATGAGAACACTTTCTTTAGGATTTTGACCAAATATGACTGAATTGTATTTATATATATATGCAAAAATATCCAGGATGACTGTGTCAAAAGAAATTTGGAATAAATTCACATAACTTCAGGATCTGTGACTCTTATATAGAGACTACAAAATTAGCGTGCATCACTCTTGAACATCTGTCTTTATTGCATTAGCAATGTGATATATAGTGACGATAAAACATTCAGATATTGTAAACTGAGTAAGTCTCACATTAAGTGTGTAGGCTATTGTCTAGCTTGTAGGAAAATCATGTGGTCCCTTTAAAGGCTAAATAGCCAGAGAGTGACTTGCTAAACATAACCACACTAGATTATACCAGCAAGGCACCTAGCCTAGGATCCCGTCTTTTGACAGGGTCAGATGCTACAGGGGAATAAACAGAACACGACAATGTATTGAGTGATCTATTCCCTGTCATTGAGACCCAGCTTTTGGCAGTTCTCTGCCATTCTTCCAGTAGGCAGTGGTAGAAACAAGGCATTTGGCGACAGGAAGGGAATTTCAAATTCATCTTGGAGCCATAATAGACAAATGAGAAAGGATGGGGCATAGGAAGAGCCCCACATGTACCCTTCTAGCCCACAGTGGCAGAAGCAGGCATTCTGTAGCAAAAGGGGCAAAAAGTGGGAGTTTTAAACTCATTGGTCTGGAACCATAGGAGACCAGTAAAAACAGGGTTGTGTGAAGTGGTGACCTTGGTGAGGTTTGGGGAAGTTGCCCCCTTTTCCTCTTGGAGGGGCAGGGAAGTGGTCACTTACTCTTCTGCCCATGCAATGCAGGAGTCATTGAACCAACATGGTAGCAGAACTGGTAAATTGGTGTGGGGAGGAAGGGGGTAGGAATCTGGTATCCTTGGAGTTGTTTGGGGTCCACACACCTTTTACAGAAGGTAATGGCAACACATGGCTATTTCAAGCTAACCGTTAGTTGTTGCAGCAGCTTGGAATTTCCATGGGTGTTGGTGGTAGGGTCTGAAAGTGGTAATAATGGAAATCCAGCCTGGGTTTGGATTTAGGAAACAGAAATCAGTCAAGTGGAACAAATCCCTCACCAGGAGGTTGAAGCCCTTCATGTGAGTGTGGGGGTATCTTACGAGCACCTACAATTCATACCTGGTACGAATGTGAATTTGTGGGATAGAATTGCTGCCCCATAAACAGCTGGGGGGGCAACAGGGCACAAAAGGTGCTCCATTGGTAAGGCTCGAGTGTGAGTATGCTGTGGTGGCTGACCTGATGGGAGTTCACTTTTACAGTACTACATTTTGTGAAGTAGCCCATTACTTAGATGACTTTTTGTTTATGGGCAGAGTGAATTTGTATAAGTAATGTGCTAGCCTGACGGACTCTTTTCTGAGCCTGGACAAAAAACTGCTGGTACCCCTAACAACAGACCTTCCAAACTGGAGACTAAGCTAGACAAATTGATGGGTATTTCATGTCTCCATCAGGATAATTTTCAAGAGCTCCAGGAAAGTTACACTCTGATAGCTCAATCCATTATTGTTTTTCTTAGCTTTACGTATTGGATGGTAGCCCCAAGACAACTTGTGATGTGTTACTAGAAGGATGAAGGAAAATTGGAGGTATGGGAGCAGTCTCTGAGCCATTTTGATGATATGTCTATTGTGGAGGGAGGAATGGATACTTGAGACTGGTTTAAAGATCTTCTTGAAACTGGTTTAAAGATCTTGGAGACCTGGGAGATAGGTTGGAAATGGGAGGGAGCGTGGGCTACAATGGCAGAGAGAAAGGAGGGTCAGGGCAAAACTGGGAGGCAAGATCAAATCAGGATCTTAGATGCCTATATACAAAAGCGAGAAGTATGGGAAATGATCAGGAAGAACTGGAAGTGCTAATAAATAAGTACAATTATGACATTGTTGGCATCACAGAAATGTGGTGGGATAATACACATGATTGGAATGTTTGTATGGAAGGATACAGCTTGCTCTGGAAGAATAGAAAGGGAAAAAGGGAGGAGGTGTTGCCTTATCATTAAAAATGAACACACTTGGAGTGAGGTGGAGATGGACATAGGAGACAGAAGTGTTCAGAGTCTCTGGGTTAGGCTAAAAGGGATTAAAAACAAAGGTGATGTCATACTAGGAGTCTACTACAGGCCACGTACCCAGGTGGAAGAAGTGGATGAGGCTTTTTTTAAACAACTAACAAAATCATCCAAAGCCCAAGATTTGAAGGTGATGGGGAACTTCAACTATCCAGATATATGTACGGAAAATAACACTGCAGAGCACAGACTATCCAATAAGTTCTTGGACTGCCTTAGAAACAACTTTTTATTTCGGAAGGTTGAAACAGCTACCGGGGGGAAGCTGTTCTAGATTTGATCCTAACAAATAAGGAGGATCTGGTTGAAAATTTGAAAGTGGAAGGCAGCTTGGGTGAAAGTGATCATGAAATCATAGAGTTCACAATTCTAAGGAAAGGTAGAAGGGAGAACAGCAAAACAGAGACAATAGATTTCAGGAAAGCGGATTTTGGTAAGCTCAGAGAGCTGATAGGTAAGGTCCCATGGGAATTGAGACTGACGGAAAAAACAACTGAGGAGAGTTGGCAGTTTTTCAAAGGGACATTGTTAAGGGCCCAAAAGCAAGCTATTCCGATGTGTCGGAAAGAGAGAACATACGGCAAAAGACCGCCTTGGCTTAACCAGGAGGTCTTGCATGATCTAAAAATAAAAAAGGAGTCATATAAAAAATGGAAAGTAGGACAAATAACAATGGATGAATATAGGCAAACAGCACAGGAATGCAGGGGCAAGATTAGAAAGGCAAAGGCACAGAATGAACTCAAACTAGCTACGGGAATAAAAGGAAATAAGAAGACTTTTTATAAATACATTAGAAGCAAGAGGAAGACCAAGGAGAGGGTAGGCCCACTGGTCAGTGAGGAGGGAGAAACAGGAAACTTGGAAATGGCAGAGATGCTCAATGACTTCTTTGTTTCGGTCTTCACCAAGAAATCTGTAGGAATGCCTAACATAGTGAATGCTAGTGGGAAGGGGGTAGTTTTAGAAGGTAAAACAAAAAAAGAATGTCAAAAATCACCTAGAAAAGTTAGATTCCTGCAAGTCACCAGGGCCTGATGAAATGCATCCTAGAATACTCAAGGAGCTGATAGAGGAGGTGGATAAGGGAGAAGCAGTGGATGTGGTATACCTATAGTGTAGTAAGGCGCTTGATACGGTCTCGCATGCTATTCTTATCAATAAACTAGGTAAAAACAACTTAGATGGGGCTACTACAAGGTGGGTGCATAACTGGCTGGATAACTGTACTCAGAGAGTAGTTATTAATAGTTCACAATCCTGCTGGAAAGGCATAATAAGTGGGCTTCCGCGGGGGTCTGTTTTGGGACCGGCTCTGTTCAATATCTTCATCAATGATTTAGATATTGGTATAGAAAATACGCTTATTAAGTTTGCAGATGATACCAAGCTGGGAGGAATTGCGACTAATCTGGAGGATAGGGTCAGAATTCAAAATGACCTGGACAAATTGGAGAAATGGTCTGAGGTAAATAGGCTGAAGTTTAATAAAGACAAATGCAAAGTGCTCCACTTAAGAAGGAACAATCAGTTTCATACATACAGAATGGAAAGCGACTGTCTGGGAAGGAATATGGCAGAAAGTGATTTGTGGTTATAGTGGACCACAAGTTGAATATGAGTCAGCAGTGTGATGTTGTTGCAAAGAAAGCAAACATGATTCTAGGATGTATTAACAGGTGGGTTGGGAGCAAGACACAAGAAGTCATTCTTCCGCGCTACTCTGCACTGCTTAGGCCTCAATTGGAGTATTGTGTTCAGTTCTGGGCACCACATTTCAAGAAAGATGTGGAGAAATTGGAGATGGTCCAGAGAAGAGCAATGAGAATGATTAAAGGTCTAGAGAACATGACCTATGAGGGAAGACTGAAGGAATTGGGTTTGTTTAGTTTAGAAAAGTTTTCAGATATCTAAAAGGGTGTCATAAGGAGGAGGGAGAAAACTTGTTCATCTTGGCCTCTGGGGATAGAACAAGAAGCAATGGGCTTAAACAGCAGCAAGGGAGGTTTAGGTTGGACATTAGGGAAAAGTTCCTAACTGTCAGGATAGTCAAACACTGGAATAAATTGCCCAGGTAGGTTGTGGAATCTCCATCTCTGGTGATATTTAAGAGTGGGTTAGATAAATGTCTATCAGGGATGATCTAGACAGTTTTTGGTCCTGCCATGAGGGCAGGGGACTGGACTCGATGATTTCTCGAGGTCCCTTCCAGTCCTAGTATTCTATGATTCTCAGAGGCTTCAGCAGAAATGGTTTGGGGATATTTTATCAAGAGAATAGTGTGCTCAGAAATGACCTTTCACCTGAATACAAATAAGAGTTAGTGCAAGATTTAACATTTCTGGATGTTTTTCTCCATTTTGGTCCTTTGGGTAATAGAGGTTATTAGAAAAAGAATGTGTTTGTGATGTGATAACATGGCAGTGATCCATGTTAACAATAGCCAGATCTCCAGACCATGCAGATTGATTTGGGCATTGCTGAGGGTCTGAGATTGCTGAGGGCATTTGTCCAAAGATCTTTAAGCTTTGAGATCTTTTCTCTTCCAAATGCACCTTGGTTTGATAAAGGAACAGCAGATGCAATATCTCTTTTTCAGATCTGCAGATATTGGGATCTAGAAACAGAAGCCAGCAAGAAACCTGAATAGATGCTACCAACACTGTGGAATCTTGGAGAATGATGACTTTCAGGGTGTGTCTAGACTACATGCCTCTGTCGACAGAGGCACGTAGATTAGACAGATCCGCAGAGGGAAATGAAGCCGCGATTTAAATAATCGCGGCTTAATTTAAATTTAAATGGCTGCCCCGCTCTGCCGATCAGCTGTTTGTGGACGCGCCACTGTCGACATGGAAGCCTTTGTCGATCAGCACAGGTAAACCTGATTTCACGAGGCATACCTGCGCCGATCGACAAAGGCTTCCTTGTCGACAGCGGCGCTTCCAGACTGCCCTGATCTGCTGACAAACAGCTGATCGGCATAGCGGGGCAGCCATTTAAATTTAAATGAAGCCGCGATTATTTAAATCACGGCTCCATTTCCCTCTGCCGATCTATCTAATCTACATGTCTCCATCGACGGAGGCATGTAGTCTAGACACACCCTCAGGGTACTGCAGAAATTGGTGGCTCCATAAACATTGTGGAGCTGTAAGAGAAGCTTTAATGATTTTGTGCAATTTCAGAGTCAGAGGCATGGCCCATTAAGGAGGAATGGGTGCTGGAATGCAACCAGTTAACAACCTGACAGGCATATCCACTTGCCTACCAGACCTTACAGGAGGCTGAAAGGTTATTCAGATCCTGCTAGTGGGTTTTAGTTCAGAGGTTGCTAACAGAGAGATGATCTAGAAGCACCAGCTCTAGAGAAGAAACCCATTCCATCACAGGCAATATGCTTAGGGATACGGTATGGATTCTAGAGCCCATATGTTGTGAACAACAGATAACCTACTTCAGGGTGGCATTTCTGTAGTGTTTTCTGGAGCTTTTAGGATCAACAAACTAGTATCTGGGTGCTGCAGATCTCTTCTGGATGGACTTTGGAACTGAGGATACATATCCTACACCAGATATTGGGAGAGACAATCAGTTATATTAACCTCACTGAGATCAAAGACAGAAGTAACTTCATTATTCTACAGGAGGGTAATGAACCAGAGATGTGCCCTCTGAAAGCTATGAAGGCATATATGTCAATAAGGTCAGGGTGTGATAGTCTTCCCTTGATTCACAACATATGAAGGGAGATCCCTCACAACATACCAGATTGTTACATTTTTAAGACGGGGACTGATCAAGCTGGGGCTTCCAGTACCTGAATGTGATTCTCAATCATTCAGAAGAGGTTCTGGGGGGACTAATGCAATTCAGTCAATTGGGCATTGACATTTTAAAGCATGCTGGATGCACATGAGACCGCAGTTGGGGAATCAGCATTAATTTTCATTTGTGCTTCCATTCCAGATTCTGACACATGAGCATGTTATGAAACCAGCTCTTTCTCCTTCTGTACACTAAGGTGGCCCCTGATCCTATACCAGATACGATTGTGGTTCACCATAGGGAGAATGATTTGAGAATCTTTAGTGAGGTGGACTTAATGATTAGCACACAAAGGGACTTGGGGCAGACCCTAGAACTTTTCCTAGCAGTACAAAATATTTGATTGGTCTTGTTACAACGATGAGTGTGGCAAAGAGCTTTGTAGCCACCTAAAGTCGGTAAGGCTAGGAGGCATGTAATAGGTAGGTGGCCAAATTCATCCTTGGCAAAGGATTTGTGTGGTAATTTCTCATCTGGACATCATGTACAGAGCACCAGAATTAGTCAGAGAGAACAGGGTCAACTTGTCAGACTTGGGAGTGGACACATTTTTTGGCCCATATAAAAGAGGTGATTTATTACATCTCTGGGAATACAGCTAGGTGTGGAGGACAGGAAGAGTAAGGCAGCCAAGCTAATTACTGGTGTCTCCTTGTGGTGGATTGTGCAGGTACAATGGATACAGCTAAAATGTAGGTAAAGGATTTGAATGAGGTATTCTTTAAAGGAATAGAAACATAAAGGGTTTGGATTGATATGGCAGGGAGTCAAGTTCTCCTTCCTTTATAGCTCCCTTACTCCTCATTTAAGAGGATATGATGAGCTCCTAGCAGCACATTGGCTGGAGACCAGAATGGGTATAGAGAGGGCTGAGAGCAGCCCTTCCAGGTATATGAAAAAGATTATGGAATTGCCCCAATGGTATACTCGCATTGTCCGGTCTCTCCCTGACCCTTAGGAATGAAGTTGCCGAGCAAATTAAACAGCATCCGATCTCTCCTGTCTTCACTGCTGCATAGTTAGACCATGGAGCCTTTTGTGACCGATAACAACTACTGGAAAATCATATTAGGAGATTCCCTAATGTATTGTTAGTTTGTTAATTATTGCACAGCTGATTGCTCAGCAGGAAACAAGGAGTGAGAGCTCAGTGTGTCAAATGTGAACTTGCTGAATCAGAAGCAGTTGGTCCATGGATTAACTGTATCACATTGTTCTCATTTGGAATCTGCTTGCACTATGTGAACAGGAGTCCTCATTTGGACTTGTGGTGGACATACAGAAAAATGACATGTTTGTTAAATGGACTAATTGATGTGCTGTCCTGATTTTGTAGTAGCATTCCTGCAAGAGAGGAATTATGGCTGTCAGTGTTGTTTGAGAAAAATAAAAATCTCAGTTTCCTGTTTTTCTCACATTTGTTGTATTTTCAAAAAACAAAAATCTCTAACACTTTGCACAGAATTGGTGCAGGGGGAGTCAACTAAGTATTTCCTGTTTTTTTCCTGACATTTCTAGGATTTAAACAAAAATTGAGGAAGGGCAAAATGGCCATAACCTTACCATCATTGAAACATAATTTGGTGGGAGAGGTGCAGGGGAAGGGTAGGAATTTATTTTTTAATCTTGACAGTGCAATTTTTGAGAGGAGTGACAAGACAGAGAAAGTAAATATGCCATCAGATACATGCTTCCTTCTATGTAAGTCCTAACAAAATTATAAAATAATATTGTATACAAACTTCAGAGGGTGTGGTCATGGCTCAGGAGAATCTAATGGCTCTGACAAATTTTGTTATTAGTTCCTCCATTCAGACTCATTCCCTCATGCTCCTTGTTTTGTTTTCAGGGGTGAGGGAGAGGAGGAACCTGACAGCTGAAGTTTTGTCAAGTCCCCAGTTACCAACAGCTGTCCATAGTCTGGCAGATAAAGTAGAAATTTGCTGAAGAGCTGGTTCATCAGACTGGATCATTTGGCAAGGAGGTTGAAGACCTTGAACTATAGTCTTGATATCACTAGAGACTGGGTAGAAGCTCAGATAGTGGAAATGAGGCATGTTAGGGGGACATATAGGGTATGTCTAGACTACATGCCTCTGCGGCAGAGGCATGTAAATTAGACATACTGACATAGTCAATGAAGCGAGGATTTAAATATCCCCTGCTACATTAAAATAAAAATGGCCGCTTCATTGTGCCGGCTCAGCTGATCGTCGGCACAACACGGCAGTCAAGATGCGGATCGGTTGGCAAGGAAAGGCTTTGCCGACCAGTCCCTTATGCCTTGTGAAATGAGGTTTACAGGATCAGTCGGCAAAGGCTTTCCTTGCCGACCAATCCGCGTCTTGACTGCCATGTTGTGCTGACGATCAGCTGAGCTGGCACAACCCGGCGGCTATTATTTTAATGAAGTGGACATATTTTAATGAAGTGGGAGATATTTAAATCCCTGCTTCGCTGACTATGTCGATATGTCTAATTTACATGCCTCTGCCGGCAGAGGCATGTAGTCTAGACATACCTTATGTCCCCCCATTATTGCTACCTTAACTATCTTCCAGACGCCAAAGATGCTTACTTCTCATCACGTAGGTTAGATACACCAGAGAACAACTCTGCTCTGATGAGTCTGGAAATACTATACAGGACTCTGAATTCCATCTATGAGCAACACCATGTGGATTTCATCTCATCTACAACTTTCCCATTCCAGTCAACTGCCTATTGGGCCCCTTGTACTGGGCTATGATCCACTGGATACAATGATCCAGTTCCCTGCTTGTGCTCCACATCTCCCCAGTGAGCCCTTCATGTACTTTCTCACAACACACACTGCCATTTTCCTGGCTCCACGTGATCATGCTTTCTGGAATGAGGAGAAGAAATCTCATCTTGCCAGTAATTGTACAATGATTTCCTGCTTGCTAACCTTTCCAGTTCCCCAAAATAATCTGAATGATCTTTCTTCCATATTCTAGTGGTCTGAAGTTGGCACTAGTGTGTGACCAAAGGGAATTCTCTGATAGGTGTGCGTCAAGTCTGCACCATTTGTAATGTTGAAATTATGAATGAGGAAAAAAGAGAGAAGAATTTTCCAAATCTAGGCCTCTCCTCACCATATTCCGTATCTCTGTAAACTGGTAGGAATAATTCTACCTTGGCCAAAGAAGCATGCTATAGATTTTCAGCTCAATAAGCCCTTATTTACAATGTTAAAGGTCTGTGTGCATGTTAGAAATAAGTTGTAGAATGGAAATGACGTTGCAAGCTTATTGTGGACAACCCACCCCAAGGGCTCAGTTAAGAGGAAACACTCCAGATACTAGTAGAAGATGAAGAAGTTTGATAAAACCACGAGTTGCTCATTTAATCTCATATAGAACCCTTTAGAAGGTTCCATGCTTATGCCCCCTCCTTTTTTTTTCATTTTCATTTATTTATTTATTTTGCAATGACACCCCTGATCTAGAATGGGTTAGCTATCAATTAAGTCCCCAGGGTAGCATGTTCATCTCCTGATTAGTATCAAATGTTCTAGGAGGAATTCACCTGCTGTACTGCTCAATAATGACAGCAATGTCCTAATGGAATGACAATATAGCATGTACAATAGAGGGCCAACAGTGAAAAAGGTAATTATGGTACATTTAATAAGCATATCTTACCAGTTAAGTGGGGTGGATTTGTATGCGAGAGAACCATGGAGATGAAGTTTGGTAATGTCACGTGGGTGGGGGGAAAAGAATGTGGCTCAGGTAAAATGAGTATGGCAGGATGGAAGAGGAGTAAAAACTAAGGGAGGACATGTGGTTTTTGAGAGGATGGAGTCAGTGATAATGTTACTGTTTTCTTGCACTTCATCTACTACTTTGGTGACACTGCTGCAAAAGAAGTTGTTATATTTGTGAGAGATGTTTCCTATCATATTTCCACTCACATAGTTCCCAACATACATTTAAGACAAAAGATCTCTCATTTTCCCTGAGCAGAAAATCAGGACCATACGCTGTTCAGAGAAGGATTGTGGAAAGTATATAAATTATTATTGAAGGTGCATTGTGTATTTTTTTACGTTTAAAAATGATTGTTATCTGCCCATTGACATTTTGATAGACTCCAGTCTACTCCTTCACACAAATGCAACTTTGTGCTTGATGCATTCTAGGTATATGATTGCTGCACAAAACCTAAATATTTTCTATTGCTCCCATGTGATTTTCCAATAGTCGTGGTAGCTGATATTGCCACTGTTTTTCTATTTAAATAGAATAGGATTTATGTGGATGGTAAACTGTTGACTTCTTAATGAATTCTTCTGTATGTTTTCATTTTAATCTGTGACTGAGTAGTCCAGCTGTAAGCTAGATACGCTTCTCACTTCAAGAGAAGCCATATTATTTTAAGCAAAGTGAAACTCACAAAGTGGATGTAAAGGAACAAGACATTCACTAGACACATACAGGTTATGGAGAGAATGGCCAGAATGCCTTAAGCTGTGCTGGGAGAAGGAAACACATGTGGATCAGCCACTGTGTGCCCATGGAGTGCAAAGGGCTTTTACCAGTAATAGGGTATGTCTATGCAGCAGGGTACATCTATGCAGTAGGGCTAAAGTTGGAATAAGCTACACAACTCAGCTATGTTAATTGCATAGCTTAAATCCAAATGGCTTAACTTGGCTTTTGGCAGTGTCTACAGAGCAGATAGTTGAAGGAAGAAAACTCTTCCCTCGACTTCCCTTACTCCTCGTGAATTGAGGGTTACCATGAGTTGGAGTAAGAAGTCTTCCAGCTCGACACTATTTTAGAATAAAGGCTTGTAGTGTAGATATGCTCTTTGTTATTTTGGAATAACATTAGTTATTCTGAAATAACTCTGCTGTGTAGATGTAACCATAGTGCTGACACAAATGATAATGCATGGGGCAGCAAAGCTGTAGCTCTAGTCAACTCCCTTCTGGATGTCAGGTACCACTCATGGCACTAATATTTCTCATTTGTACAAGGAATGAGTGGGATTCTGGGCTGTCTCTTGTGCAGAAATGTAATGGGCAGCAGGCTTCTAATGAATCCCTATGCTGAAGGCAGCAGACAACAGATAAATTACACTCACCTGTGTGGAATCAGGACTAGACTCATGTAGTACCTCTTAAAAAACCCCTCAAAGTCTTCTACAGTATGAACTATAGAACCTGACCCCTTATCTTCTCTGTGAGTCAGCCACTTAGTAACAATATAATCTCACAAATACATAGAATCAGTACATCATATCCCTTTCACTTCCCCAATACCACTCCAGCTCTGTTGCACTCATAAAAAAGCAGCCAGAATTTAGTTCATGACAAGGATGAATCTTTCAGTGTCTTCGGCTCATAATCAGTAATTCTAGAGTGGTGTTATGAAAGATCTTTGTTTGAAGATGCAGATTTAAATAGCTGTAGGACAATAATTGTTTGCTATTTTAGAGACCATACTGTTCATTGCTTGAAAATTATCTTCTGTATGGAGTTTGCATAGATAATAGCTGCATTTATCGCTGAACCTTACATAACTGGATACACTGCATATTGCTCTTTTGTCTGCCAGCCTAACATTTGCAAATTAGACTCCCTCAGTTCTATTTAATTGCTGATAATTCTTTGGAGTTTTTGTCCCTTAATTAAGTACAAAGTATAAAATGTTTTAACAGCTCCTCTCTTCTCTCTGAGTTGATTTCATTTAAACCTTCTATCTATCTTCTTAAAATGAATATCAGTGACAGATAGTTCCTTTTAAATGTTAAAGATATTTCCTTCTCTTTTGGGATTTCTAAGTACTGTAAGTTCAGATACGAGCATTTCCTTTGCTACTTTCCCATCACATTTTAATTAATGTACATCAGACATTTTTCTCTGTTGTTTTAACAGTTAATTAAAAAGAGAAAGTCTATAAAATTCCTTAGTACTCAAAACTGATTATATTATTAATTATAATGATTGATGATCTTATAAACTGCCACATTCTTCCAATATGTCTTAATTTAATACAATTTTTAGCTATACTACATTCTGAGATTTTCTCTGGAGACTGTCCATTGTCTATATTTGAATGCATCAGAATGACTCAGTCTTGCAAGCTGATCTATCTGGGCAAACCCCCACAATGAATTTTCATTTTCAGTGGGACTTCCAATGGAAAGAAAGATCCACCCAGGTGGATTGACTTCTAGTATCATGATTTCAATAATGAGGCTTTAATGTATTAACACTTACTTTAAGAAAGCTATAGTTTGATATTTTGGTGTAAGGAGAATGGGGAGGTGTTGATTTAATGAAATATGGAAATCACTGTGCTGAATCTGCTATGGGAGAGTTTGGAACTGTTAGTACATGGCATTGATTCAGCCTGTCACTACAGCCATTTATTTTAGCATGTACACAGAGCATGAAACATTTCTATAAGAGGAATCCTAGGACTGTTGATACACATTAGCATTTTCCCTTCCTCAAAAAGCCCATTTCATTTCTAAAAGGTTTATCACTATCTAATTTTAGGGTCCTGTACCGGTGAATCAATGCCTGTCTATTAGAGTCAAACACTATCTCAACATCTGCTTTTCTAGTTGTTCAGCTTCCTCCACATAGAGCCACAAACATTCATTTCTCTAAAGGACTCTTTAATTCCTCTAAGATTCAGTAATATTAACACAGACCATGTTATAGAATATAATGTCAGACATTATGTTTAGCCAGCTTTATCATGCTTTTAATCTGTGATATTTTACATCTTCACTAGCATTCATTTTCATGTCAAAGGAATCTCTTGTAAAACAACTGCCACAAAGGGTTAAGCCCCTTCTATTATATTAGCTTCCCTTTGCCCCCGCTCTCTCATATATATAACTTATTTTATGGGATTTTCTTCCATTGTTTTCTGATTCACAGTGATAGCTTGTTTAAGATTATCTCAGTTTTGGAGGGTTCACATATAATTGAGGTCAGAAGGCCATTATTTTAATACTGTTTACCTAATATGCTAATTTATCATAAAGAGCTATTTGCTATAATAATGCTGACAGTTATTCAGGGTAGGAGGGATTTTTCAAACTAGATTATTACTTCATAATATTATAAGAAAATATAACATTAGCCTTAACAAATGGCATTCTTTCCCTTTATATTTTGTTGAACTGGCTGATACCTTCAAAATGAATGGAACTACCTTCCATTGAACTACCTTCAAAATGAATAGAATCAGAGCTACCCAGCCATGTGTCATGTTAAGAATGATTCTCCTTTTGGTCAAATGGAGGGGAGGGGGTTCAGAGTTCTAGCCTCACTTTGCCTGTAGAGCTTTGAGGGACTTGGCATGAGGTCGTGAGGAGGCCACACAATTCTTATACTATGCATTAAAGGGATGACAAATACATACCTTAAAAGGATTACCTTGATGATGTGCAATGCTCAGCAATCTGATTCATATATTCAGCCCATCTGCTTGCCCTTCTTTATCATTCTTTAGGGCTATATCATGGCATTTAACTACAGTGCTACAGAAGGGATAGTGCAGTGCCACACTCCCAGCAGAAGTATCGGGAAGCATTGTGATTGCGCTAAGAAGTTGTAATCTGTTGCACTTCTTTGAGGGTACAGCATAGTCACCACATTCTCTTTAGGTTGGCATGTGGAGGAGACTGGCGGCAGTTATGTATACTTTCCATTTGGAAATATAAAAATTGTCTGGAGACCTTAATAAATAGAGATTGGGTACTTCCCGTTTCCAGGCATGCTGAAAACAGTGCAAGAACAGTCTTTCTTGAAATATTTTGAGACTTTTGGTTTTGAAAGTGAATAAGAAATAAACAGCAAGAAAACATACATGTATTTGAGCCCCAGAAAAAGTTTAGTTTGAGGACAGGTGAAGGTTCAGTTAATTGCTAAGTTTATTTAAATCAGTTCTCACATTCTTAGGATTCTACCATAGTATCGTCTGTTATGTAACTATAATGGTGACATGTTGTATATAAGTATCTGAATAAATGATAGGTTAAAATAATACATTACAGTTTAATTACACTATAAGTGAATACAACTTGGAAAGCCTCAGCTTACTTACTTTTAAAATACAGTGTTAAGTGATTGCTGACAAAAGATCACAGAATGATTTGGTGCTTATAATAATTGTTTATACTTTGAACAGACTGTCTAGAGATATCTGGTGTGAGCTTTGCAATATTGCAAAATTTTCACAAAAGTAACTGAAGATATTTCACACAGCTATGTCCATCAGCAGGCAGCTCCCAGATGTGGACCTCCAACCTCATTCTCTGCTGAAGATATTCTAGCTAAGACATGATTTGATACAGTGCCTCAAAGTCTTTTACCACTATGCCACTATACATAGCAAGCGGCATCCTGTATTGATTTCTCCTCCTAACACTTTGACTCTTCTCATGTGTGAATTTTCAGAACAGAGGAGACTGGAATTTGTCACACCTTCAGTACAACACTCCTGACAATTGTGATTTCTGAGAAACTCTGGGCTTAACTCATCGTTGAGTTATATCCATTTTATCCTGGTTTAACTATGTTGACTTAATTAAGGTTCTTTAACCTATGCCATTTGGCAATGGTCCCAAGGGACTGTTCACTAGCTGAGAGCAGCCACAGTCCAATAGCACACAAGCAAAACCCTTGCTGCTGTTAGGATGCCCCATATGCTTGGGGTGTGTGATGCAAGACCAGGCTATGCCAGCATTATCGGAGAACTCTCCAACATCTGGGGAATTCTCAGCTAACCAGACACAAAGCCTGAATCTTTCCTGCACTTTTAGGCTGTACTCAAGTCCTGTGGTGAAGTTTTGACACTTTTTGAAGTTAGTGTGAGTTTTGCCATTGATTTCAACAGGGCCTGGATTTCACTCCTGGTTCTTATAGTAGCCATCTATTACTAATCAATGTTAAGCCTCTAACTGAATATTTATATTTGTAATTTGGTTTGACTTGCTTTATGTAGGTTAGCTAGCACTGATGGATAGTTTATTTTGTGATGCGAGTAATAACATCGCACAACAGCCTTTTCTTTACAAGTTTTTAAGGTTTATTATAATGCAGACAACATTGCACGAAAACTTGCATGATGTGATCATATCATCTTGTCTCATTTTTTTGAGAACATGTTAAAGAAAAAAAAGAAGTTAGAGTTATGATAATGTTTTTGTAGGAACTTTATTTGAATTGTGGTTCATCTTTTTTTGTAGGGAGTGCTGGAACGCCTGTTATTTTCAATGAAAATGGTGATGCTCCTGGACGCTATGATATTTTTCAGTATCAAATGACTAACAAAAGTACAGAATACAAAATAATTGGTCACTGGACAAATCAACTTCATTTAAACGTAAGTAGCAGGTTCATTTCATAGTTGCCATTAATGAGAAGCTGGAGCAGGGGTGGGCAATAACTTGGTGGCGGTTCACCAGGGTTAGCCCAGGGTGGATTGCTGCCACTGTAGTTACCTGCATGGTAACAACAGGTACCACTGATTGCAGCTCCCATTGGCCATGGATTGCTGTTCCCAGCCAATGGGAATGGTGGGAAGCAGCCTGGACCAGGACACTGTTTCCTGCAGCAACCATTGGCCAGGAATGGCAATCCGCAGTCAAGGGGAGCTGAGATCTCTGGTACTAGTAGGTAAATACAGAAGTGAGGGCCTGCTAGGAGCTAACCTTGGCAGACCAGATCTGCCCCATGAGCCACTATTTGCCTACCCCTGAGTTAGCGCATTTGAGCTTTTGTTTAAAAAATCTTATTTTTGATAATTTTATAACCCCAGCAATTTTTTCCTAAGCAAGGAAACTAAAGAAATCTCATTTTTTAGCACAGATATTCCCTGTGTTCCTCTGTTCCTTTATACTGTATTTTAGCATCTTCTCTCTAGCCAGGTAGGGGTAATGGAAGTTTCTTCTTCATAAATAGGCTATTACCCAAAATAATTGGATGTGCACCACTCATGTCTTCAAGTGATTATGCAAACAGGTGCAACTTTCTTGAAGTCAAAAGGCAGATTTTTTCCAATAATCGCTCATGACCTCAGATCACCCACATGAAAGTAAAGTGCAGGGCTACAGTGCTGCCAGAGTGATAAAATTGTTAATTTATGAACAGAAGAAAGGGAGAGCCTGGAATGACATTCTGGCTATATTTTTATACTGTTAGTTTGGATTATACCCCAACAACAATAAATAGCCTGGATTTATGCATTAAGGTGCCATATAAAAATATACTTTTCTACTACTGTTATACATAGTGTTCATTTGGGCTGTGGGATCACTAGCAATTTTATTAGTTCCTGGTTTTAGTATGAATCCAAACCACTGTCCAAGCTTTAGGGAACATCAAAAAAGACTTGAGCTGCTGTGGATCCTCCTTCCCCTTCACAGAATGCTAGTCTCCTAAATATATCCACTCTCCCAATCGATACCAGATATCTTCATATCCTTCATTCACCCTGCTTAATCCAGGCAGTCTCATGCCCATCCCTACTTGGTGGTGTCTGCTTCTGAACAAAAGGCCAACAGTCTTTCCCCGCTCCATCAGATCTTCAGGAAATAAGTGGCTGGTTGGCCTGCTTCCCAGGACGTCTAGGCTTCAGGAAGTGTGAACCCTGATGACTGGGTCTACCCATCAGTGTTTGCTGATGTCATGCAAACTTCAAAGGACGGGCTTTACACATATCTTGTTTTCAGTATGAGGCACATAATAACCAAAACAAAGCTATAAGTATTTACAAATTATTGTTTCTGAGATTACTTTGCAATAATTATCAGAGTGCTACCAATGGTGATGCATGTAATAGCTTCCCCTTTTCAACCACCGCTCTGAAAAATCACTTCATCTTATCTACCATTCCTACTTAGCAAGATGCCTTTGCCTTATTTTGGGGGCTCAAATGGAAGCATACAAATATGCAGCCTTTGATAACAGGATTATGTGCCTGTGTTATCTCCTTCCAATAGCCTTGTATGAAAGGGAGAGTGTCTCTTTGTATCAGTCTGCTGAGTAGTGTAAGAAAAATAGGAGAGGTGAAGGAGAAATGCTCAACAGCATAAGGAGAAATTTACTAGTCAGTTCTTGAAAACATGAGAATAAGAACTTGAAACTAAAGTTGTGTTCATTACAGTTTGGGGATAAGTTCCATTTTCCCTTAAATGCTACAATTTTGATAGGATGTGAAATAGCTTATTGATGAAGAGAAATATTTATATTTAAATATTTAAGCTTTTCATAATTTGCACTTCATTCTGTTTGATTTAGTTGTAACTGCATTTGTTTTCTTAAAAAAAAAGATGACTAAAGCTCTTGTTCATTTTTCAGTATTTCAGTCCTGTTGTAGATGGTTTGTTCTTTTTTATATAATCCTTGTTTGTCATGTGATAGTTATGAGGGGTGTGACATATATGGCTAAGCTGGTAAGTATCGGAGGCTACTGAAAACAGCGTTACAACTGAGTTATACAAGCACCTGTCTTTGCTACAATCTTGTGCTCCCATCTCTTTCTTTCCTACTCCCCTCCCCTATTTGTTATTCACCTGCCACATATTATATGAATTTTAGTTTATAAACTCTCTGGGGCAGGAACTATTTCTGCTTAATCTGTTTGCACAGTATCTGGTGCAATGACTCCTAATCCTTATTTGGGCTCTTAGCCACTCATACAATTGAAATAAATTAATTAACAATGATGGTGATGACTGATAATTGTATTCCTTTTCTGTATTCACCAAGCTTAGTACATGTGTGGGTGTTATTTTATCTACTGATTACCTATTGTAACAATGCAACATATTTATTTTACTAAAAACATTTATTGGGCACGGGGTAACCTTTACTGATAATTACCAGCACTGGTAATCAGCACACTGCAAACCATATTATGGTCTTTGATGCCAGGTGGAATTTCCATTGATGGCAAAGGAGGTATCAAGTATAGATCAAAGACAATATACCAATCTAAGATAACAGATCAACTTTTTAAATCACTGACATAAAATACAGGCCTTTTTATATCAATATCTTTCTTACCTCCCAGAACAGATACTTTCCCTTTAGTGAAGCTACACTAGTGAAGCCCTGTTGTTAAGTGACTGCAGTTGTTAACTATTAACCAAATATAATCTATAATACCTAACTTTTTTCATCAGTAGATTTCAAAATACTGTACAAAGAAGGTAAGTACTATATTAGGGTATGTCTACATTGCCACGCTAGTTCGAACTAGGGTGGCTAATGTAGGCATTCGAAGTTGCAAATGAGGCCTGGGATTTAAATATCTCGGGCTTCATTTGCATCTTGCCGGGCGCCGCCATTTTAAATCCCCATTAGTGCGGACTCCGTGTCTGCGGCTATACGTGGCACGGAGTAGGTAGTTTGAATTAGGCTCTCTAATTCGAACTACCGTTACTCCTCGTGGAATGAGGGGTACCGGTAGTTCGAATTAGAGAGCCTAATTCGAACTACCTACTCCATGCCGCGTGTAGCCGCGGGCACGGAGTCTGCACTAAGGGGGATTTAAAAATGGCGGCGCCTGGCAAGATGCAAATGAAGCCCGGGATATTTAAATCCCGGGCTTCATTTGCAACTTCGAATGCCTACATTAGCCACCCTAGTTTGAACTAGGGTGGCAGTGTAGACATACCCTTATTACCCTTCATTTTACAAAGGCAGACCCAGCAGGGCAGGAATGGGAACCCAAGTCCCCACTGTGTCATTCTAATGTTTGATGCACAATGCTACACTTCTGTTCAGAACCGGCATTAGGGGCAGGCGAGCAAGCCAGGCAGTCGCCTGTGGCCGCCATTTTCAAGGGGCCACCAACAGAGCCATTGTTAGGGGCGGGCCACGATCACATTTTGGCCCAACCTCACGAATCCACCCCCCAGATTTCCCTGGTTACTCCCCAACCTTTTTTTTTTTTTGCTTGACAAATGTTTGTCCAGTATTTTTTTTGAAACCATTAGGCAACCCTACGTGTGAGCCAGGAGGTCACTCGGGGCTGCCAATTGGTTAGGACCAGGCCTGTTTAGTTCATATGGTCTATTCTGCCAACATTTTCATTTCAAACTGCTTTGTAAATTTTCTCATAAAGCTGTTTTATTCAGTAAGCATATGTCTACCCAGAAAAGTTATTTTGAAATAACAGCCATTATTTCAAAATAACTTTACCAGCATCTACACAGCCAAACCGCTATTTCAAAATTAACTCGAAATAGCGGAGGGCTTATTTCAAAATTGGTAAACCTCATTCCACGAGGAATAGCACCAATTTTGAAATTGCTATTTCGAAATAAGCATTGTGTAGATGCTTATTTCGAAATAGGAGGTCTCCAGCCCTTCCCAGGGTGCCCTGGTGGCCACTCTGGGCACAACCAAGAAAACTCCTCTCCCTTGCCCTCTTCCCAGAGCCCTTAAACGGGTAGACTCTGGCCACAGTGCCTATGCCAGCTCCAAGCCTGCCAGCCCAGAGCCAGCAGTGGCTGCACCTGATCCAGTGACCCCAGCATGATCCAGGCAGCTAGTGCCAGCCAGTCCTCCACTGCTCCCCAGGACCTTTCTGCCCGCTCCCAGGAGCCTGCCAAGGGCTGGAAAAGGCGGGCGCCTTCCTGGTCCAGTGCGGAGATCAGAGACCTAATTCAGGTTTGGGGGGATGCCTCCAATGTCCATGATCTCCACACTAAATGGAGGAATGCAGCCGTCTACAGGTGGATGGCTGCCACTCTGGCCACCAAAGGCCACATGCGAACCCAGGAACAGGTTCGCATGAAAATAAAGGAGCTGTGGCAGGCGTATGCCAGGGCCACAGGGGGAAGGTCCCAACCAGGGGCAGACTGAGACTCCTGCCCCTATTCTGATGTTGTGGACCACATCCTGGGGGGCAGGATGGTCCATGCCCCCCAGTGGTCATCGATCCTGGGGCAGAGCTTGCTGCCTCCTGCTGCTCCAGCCCCTGCTGCCTCCCCACCTCCCGCTTTTCCTCCCCCTTCTTCTCCGCCTCCTGCTTCTTCCTCCCCATCCTCCCCACACCTCCAGGGATTCTGAGACTCCTGCACCCATGTTGATGGGAGAAAGTTGGGCCGGCAAGATCCCCAACCCTGAGCCCTGAGTTTCTTCTCCCCCTTCCTCCCCTTGCTAGCTCCCTCCTCCCAGGTTTCCCCCTCCCCTCTCCCACCTTCCCTCCTCCTCTCTCTTACCTTCTTTCCTCTGTCTCAATTCAGTTTCATTCCCCCCACCCCAGTTTTGTTCAATAAAGAGTCTTAGTTGTAATGAACACATGTGTCTTTGAGTGTACAGCAGGAAGGGGGTTAGGGAGCAGTAAGTGGAAGGACGGGAGGGAGGAATGAGGCACAAGCCCCCAGTGGGGCACACCAGGGAGACTGTTACTGCCTGTAGAACGTGCTGCCAGGCTTGCAGCAACACGTCCATGAGAAGCACCAGAGTGCCCAGGGGTAGCTCCGGCTCCATGCCGCAGAGTGCTGTTGTGTTCTGAATGAAGGCAACCAAAGTATGCAGAGAAAAAAATGCTTTGCTGTCCTTCAGAGATGTAGGCAAGCAAGCAGGGAAACCTTAGAACGGGATGTCCGGGGGGTCTCTTTAAGCACAGGTCTCAGATAGCCTCAGGCAGCAGCCACACAAGGTAACTCCTGACCTGATGACCTGCCAGAACCGGTTCCGGCCAACCTTAAATGCAATTCAGCATCCGCTCAGTGTGGACGCACTATTTTGAAATAGCAAAATGTTATTTGGAAATGCGTTTTGTGTCTAGACACATTATTTCAAAATAAGATATTTCAAAATAACTATTTTGAAATAAGATATTTCAAAATAACGCTGTAGGCTAGACATACCCTAAATGTTGTACTTCATTGAACTATATATTTTTAACAGAAACTTCATAGAAGTATTGCATATACTCTAAGGGCTTTCTCTGTGAATGATCAGTGGCCACTGTTAAGTTAACTTAACAATTAGTATATTTCCTCTGTTATGGAGTATTGAACTAGGTTGTCTAGGATATTTTTTCTTATAGATTTTGGCTGCTAGTCCCCATGCTACAGTGTGTCTGACCACTCTCTGGTCTCTGGTCTGGTCCTGACTTTAAGCTGGACCTTCAGGATTTGTGTACTGGGGACTTTGGTTCTTTAAAAGTTTTAACTAGCTCCTCAGGGGTCTTGTGGTCAACATGTCCTCTATTGGTGTGATATTGGCTTTTCTTTTGGGAAGAAAATACTAAAACTAGTTAGATAAAGACTCTGTATCTGAATCCCTAAAGGTTTGTTTGTCAATTGATTTGGCTGGCTTCAGAGTTCCTTCTAACTATGATATGGGTTTCTTCCTTTAAATCTCAGTAAAGTTAGTGCTTTCCTTCAGGCGGACTGACCTTTCAGTTTCCCTCTGCGGCAGCTATGGCTTCCAGAATCGGTATTTATTATTACTGCTCAACACTGAACCAACAAGAATAAACTCTTTAACTTGACAATGCTAATGTTCAAGCAAAGCAGCTGGCAAACACAATATAGAAATCAAAATTTTAAAGCACATTTAGTCCCCATATATACATTTTAACACAGGAGCAGATTTTGTCTGGCTTAGAGATATCAGATTCTGAATGCTGTCAGATGAATTTCAGAAACCCCAAGGGCCTGAAACAAAATACAGGACTATGTAGCACTTTAAAGACTAACAAGATGGTTTATTAGCTGATGAGCTTTCGTGGGCCAGACCCACTTCCTCAGATCAAATAGTGGAAGAAAATTGTCACAATCATATATACCAAAGGATATAATTAAAAAAAATGAACACACATGAAAAGGACAAATCAAATTTCAGAATAGAAGGAGGACGCGGGGAGGGAAGGTAAATGTCTGTGAGCTAATGGTATTAGAGGTGATAATTGGGGAACCTATTTTGTAATGGGTAAGATAGCTAGAGTCTTTGTTGAGACCCCCACACAGTGTCGAATTTTAGCATGAATGACAGTTCAGAGGATTCCCTTTCAAGTGCAGATTTAAAAGGCTTCTGAAGCAGGATGCAGGTAATTAAGTCTTTGAGACAGTGCCCTTTCTGGTTGAAATGGCAAGAAACTGTTTTTTGCCATTTCAACCAGAAAGGACACTGTCTCAACGACTTAATTACCTATATCCTGCTTCAGAAGCCTTTTAAATCTGCACTTGAAAGGGAATCCTCTGAATTGTCATTCATGCTAAAATTCGACACTCTGCATGGGGGTCTCAACAAAGACTCTAGCTATCTTACCCACTACAAAGATAGCTTCCCCAATTATCACCTCTAATATCATTAACTCACAGACATTTACCTTCCTTCCTTCCGCGCCCCCCCCCCCCCCGCATCAGCCTTCTGTTCTGAAATTTGATGTGTCCTTTTCATATGTGTTCATTTTTTTTAATTGTATCCTTTGGTATATATGGTTGTGACTATTTTCTTCCACTATTTGATCTGTGGAAGTGGGTCTGGCCCACAAAAGCTCATCAGCTAATAAACCATCTTGTTAGTCTTTAAAGTGCTTCATAGTCCTGTATTTTGTTTCAGCTATACCAGACTAACACGGCTACATTTCTATCACTATTCCCCAAGGGCCTGATTCTCATTCACAAGAGGGCTACATTTCACCACCCTGGCAGTGTACATTTGCACACACTTTAAAATCCCTTTAAACTACCGGACTGGTGTAAAGGAGATATTAGAAAATATGATCCTAGACAATAAGTTATGTGCCTTTTTGTGATTTCCATTTCTTTATTGCAAGTAGCAGACAAGGTATTTCAGAGCAAAATTTGAAAGAAATAATATTTGCCTCAAAAAAGTGCTGATATTCATAACAAATAAGACACACATAAAGCACTGTAGTTTGTTTCCACCGAAAACCTCATATTTTATTCATTTAGCTACAGTACTCTGCATACCAGGTCACATGTAATACTTCCTAACAAATGTGTGGACTTTGCAAATTTGAGCCTTCAGCCATATAATCTCCACAGGAGGAAAGCTGTTAAAACAAGCTTGCAGTCTTTGGCATTTATGATTTGGCAAATGTACTTCCTTTTATGATTAATAATGAATCCCTTTTTAAAACTTGGGTCACTTAGCACTATGTGTTGTAACATGAGTGCTAGCTAGAAATGCTTACTGACGGCTTCTCTCAGCTGCAGTAACTAGAGCAAGTCCTGAGCCAGGAAGATCAGATCCAAATTTATGAAACACTTGTTTTTTAACATTAGACTTCTTTCCTCCTCCACTGAATAGAAGTTGGGGAAATAAAAAAGCATCAGTTTTACATGATTGTTTTAGCATTAAGGAGAAACCTGGTCACTCAGATTAACAGAGACTGTATACAAGAATGGTAAGTGACTTGTTTATGGATTTTATTCTGTAGCAACATCTTCATTAGCACTGTTTTTCAGCTAAGAAAGGATTAAATTAGACCTTTCTAGACATGAAGATCTAACAGAGATGGTAACAATTGTAAAACCATGCTGGCCTTCAGCACAAGGTTTGGGGAACTAGTGAAGTCTGGAAATCCTACAGAGCACATTGAACTTAACCTTTTGGCAAGAGTGTAAGAAAAGGAGGTTTGTCAGCGCTGAGTCTCTGTCCCAGGGTCTAGAGGCCTCACACATTATAAGCCTAACCTTGTAGGAAAGGATCAGCATTGAGATCCCTCAATTTTTATGAGTCAGAATTAAAACTATACTGACTTCCTGCCTATTGAACAGTAGAAAAGCAAAAATGATATAAAAAGCTTGGGATCTTTGCTCTACCTTTAGTAAACAAGACTTGGGGCTTACCCTAGTGCATTACATTTCATTAAAGGACCCAAATGATCCATTTTCATCCGATGGCTAATATAAATTTGATTGTATAAAAAACTGCAGAATCCAAACTCAAAGAATAACAGTGGGCAAAACAAAACAAAACAAAACAAAAACTCCTAGTTGGAGCACCTTCTAGAAACTAAAAAAGTTGGAGCACTCATCATCCTAATAGATTTTGGGTAACCAGGGTGATTGATAAGAGTGCTTTTGCATGCAAATAATCTCATAGCAAGACAGTTCATCCTTGCTTTCCAAGAAGGCAAGTTGATCATGAATAATATCTTATGAATAATACTGAATGGATGAACAAACAAGTGCATTTTCTCTGCTGTTGTGAAAAAAGTTCCACTGACTTTCTCTTTAGTATATATGGTAACTCAAAGCTAGGCAGGAAAAGACCATTAGATGATTTAGAGGAGAGTTGCTAGGCTCCACTAAAATAGAGCTGGGTGTTCAATAGAATTGACAGATGAGTGTGACTCGTGTTCTCCCTCACTAATAGAGTCTGAATACATCAGGGAGCCTCTTTGCAGGAAGTACAGATGCCAGACTTCACAGCCCAATCGATAACAGCAGACAATGAATGCAGTCTGTGGGCCAGTCTGTGAAATAGACAGGTTGGGCCAAAAAGAGGTTATTTTAAAAAGCAGCACTTTTGTGAGTGCTTAATTAGGGAAAGGGGAAAAGTAGAACATGTGTAGCCGTGGGAGATTATCCCAATGTTCTTAAACATTTTGCCTTTGAAGAAAAGAGCTAAATGAATACAGATATAGAAAGTACATCAGTTGGTTTGGAGACATACTTCTACTAGATTAGAAAGCATACAGTACATTATTGAACATCTGAACAGACATTTGATTCAGGGTTCAATGAGTAGAAAGATACAGAAAAATAACATCATGTCTTCTTTAACGCTTACTATATGACAGAATTAATAGTCCTTTTTTTTCAATGAAATTGAAGTCGAGACTTCCATGAAATGCTGTGGAGATGAGGAAATGAAATGAGATGCACAAGAAATGCTCTGAACTTAGATAACCATTTGTTCATCATTAGAAAATTGCCATATTACCAATAAAACTGCCTCTGCTCAAGAACTAAGACAAATAGAGATTTTCCCCACCTTGTCAGAGTCAGTGAAAGTCAGGTTTCTCAAATGAAATATGGGGTTGTACAACACTGAGAAGTGTGATGAAAAACTTGACTATGAATTTGTCACAAGCCTCTTGCTTCAGCAGTAAGTATTGTGCCATTTTTGTGATCCTTACATATAGGTACTATTATGCTTTGAAAGAACTATGTTTTAAATAGCCATAGGATGAGAAACAGCAGATTAATTTTATGTACTTCTGATAATTTCAAGAAACATAAAAACCCCCTATGACATATGATAAATTAAATCATACTGTTCAGTTTTAAAATAATCATTTCCTCTTTCACACTCAAGGTCACTTGAGAAAGAGCAACTAAGGGTACATCTACACTAGCACATTAGTTCGAGCTAGGTAGGGTAATGAGAGCAAGAGGAGTTGCAAATGAAGCCAAGAGGAGTAACGGTAGTTCGAATTAGGATCTTTAATTCGAACTACCTACTCCGTGCTGCGTGTAGCTGCGGGCATGAAGTTTGGACTAAGGGGGATTTAAAAATGGTGGCACCTGGGAATTACCCTATCTAGCTCAAACTAATGAGCTAGTGTAGACATACCCTAAGAGCCGTCAGGTGCTTAGTTAGTTGCTCTGTGAAACTTGTCAATGTTATTATATTTGACACAGAAAAACATCTATTTACATATAATAAGGAGTTCAGTGAATTTGTTGCTAACAGTATGTATGTAGCAAATTGTTTCTGATGAAGCAGTGTGGAACATGGGGCAAAAAATAGACTAAAGTCACCAGGATTCATTTTTAATTTTTTTTTTTGCTGACTCTTAAACTGTACTATAAATCTGGAGGTATAATGTTTACTATTAACAGCCAGAATAGTTGATTGATATAAGTTTAATGGCTGTGCATTTGCTTTAACTAAATGAACTCTATTACAAAATTTCTACTAATTTAAAAATCATTCTGTTGAAGAAAACATTCTGGAAAGGGATTTCGTTATAAAAAAGAACAACTATCAGTTGGCAGCTTGTTTGCTAATTCATGTATTTGTTTTCTGTTTACTTTGTCACACTTTCTGTCCTGGTTTTTTAAATTCCATCACAATAGAATTAGCTAATTTATGACACAACATATTGTTGATGTTTATATATTTATATAACAATGTTCATCCACATCTCAAAGCAAATTTTATTAAAGCATATGTAAAGAAATCCCTTTTAACATTTCTGGAAAACACCCAACACTGGGAAAAACAGAGTAGTTAATTAATAGGTTATAGATTGGTGGTGGACAATCCATGGGCCACACGTGGCTTCTCAGGGTAAGCCATTGATGGACCGCTGGACAGGTTGTTTATCTCACAGAGCAGGTATAGTTGATACAGGTAATTTGCTTCCAAGAGTTTTAAAAGAGCTAACTGTAGGGGCATGGGGAAGAGCTGGCTATACTGTTAGCATTGCTTTTCAATAAATTATGGAGCACTAGGGAAGTTCTAAAAGACTGGAATAAAGTTATATTTGTGTCAATTTTTTAAAAAAGTAAATAGGATAATCAGAGTAGTTATAGGTCTATCAGCCTAACATTGATCCCAGATAAGAATAATGAAATGGCTGATATGGAACTAAAGAAGAGTTATGTAATAAATACAAATCAACATGAGTTTCTGGATACTATATCCAATCAAATTAACTTGATATCTTTTTTTAATGACATTATGCTATATTTGGCACTAGTGTGACAGAAGTTGGAATACAGTGTCTGGTTTTAGTGTCCACGATACAAGAAGGATGTTGATAAACTGAAAGTGGTTCAGAGAAGAGTCAGGTGAATGAGTAAAGGATTAGAAAACATATCTTATAGTGATAAAAGTTCCATCTATTGAACTTTACAGGCACAAGGTTAAGGAATGGCCTGATTACAGTCAATAAGTATCCTCATTTTGAACAAATATTTAATAATGGTACCTTGATCTAGCAGAGAAAGGGATAACATGATCCAGTGGCTGGCATTTCAAGCTAGACTCATTTGGACTAGAACTAGGATAGAGATGTTTAATGTTGAGAGCAATTTAACAATGTATTAAGGATTGTGGTGGATTCTCCATCACAGACAATTTTTTAAACACAAGATTGGATGTTTTACTAAAAAGCATTAGAAATTATTTTAAGGCAGTTCTATGGCCTGAGTCCTACAGGAAGACTGACTAGATGTCACAATGTTTTTTTCTGGCCTTCGATTCTCTAAATTTCTCTAGATTAGGATTAGAAAGTAAAATTGAAGCTCAGTTGGGATGTAAGGAAGATGATATAAGGAATCTCCATCAATGGAGATATTTAAGAGCAGGTTGGACAGACATATATTGGGATGTTCTAGAAGGTGCTTTGGTCCTGCCATGGGGGCAAGGGACTGGACTCAATGACCTCTTGAGATCCCTTCCAGTTCTAGTTATTCTATGATTCTATCCATTGGACATGGTTGTTACAGTAGATAAGATTAATGCCTTCAATATGGAGGCTCTTTTCCGTTCTTTTCCCAATACAGTCGCTAATTTGCAATACACCTTATACAACTTCAGAAGGTTTCAATAGTCAAATGTGCATTTTAGAGCTGTCCCTTGCTAGATGCACAAGATCTCTGCATTCAAACTTAGAAGTGAGTATGGTGTCCCATGCCTTTATTACCTTCAGATTCGATTTTGCATCTTCATGTGGGGCAGTATATGAAACCCACTTTACCGTTTCCCAAACTGAGATTTGTCCAAGACATTCATCCATGTTGATGCCTTTTACCTCATTTTTGGTGGGATGTAATTTTACAGGTCACCTCATTAGAGCTAAAACCATCCATGAAATCTGGGGTCTTTCTCATTTACTTTGATTTCTTCCTTTCTTTCACCCAGAGTAGCACTTTCACTCTGGCTAACCATGATGAATCCAGCATCTCTATTTGTGGTATCTCCAACACTCTATAACCTGGTGGCTAGAAAATCTTCAGGAATCCCCTCTTACTTTCTCCCTTGAAAACAACATTTTTAACCTCTGTGATATATACGGTCTCTAGTGTCCCAGCAGTCAGCGCTTAAAAGCTTTTAACTGGAGGGTCTCCAATGTGACATCAGAATGTAATCTTTTAACTACTGTTTCTCTAGCCTAGCTGTGTTATTTAATTCTTATTGCAGCTCAAAATGTTTTATGCTTTGTGTCTTCTCTGCTTTTTGTTCATGTTTGTGTTTTATCCATAGCAAAAAGATTTTTCTTCTGTAAATATTCTCAACAGTATTTCTCTCACTTAAATTTGTTTCTCTTGCTTGTTTTGTGTGCTGCCAGCTCACCAAGTCCCAGTGTAGAATTTTTAATTTATGTATTGACTCTTCATTCTAAGTGGCAACCCAGACCTGGCAACAAGCTTTTCCTCTGCTGCTAGAAGTCTCTAAATACCAACAAACATTTGTCAGGCAGTTCAGAGCCAGTTCATACTTTCAGATGTTTGAATCCAGTTTGTTCACCGAGCCGTGGACCCATGTTTAAAGACCAAGATGATTTTCTTTGTCTATGTAGAACTGACACATCAAGAGCTAATTAGAGTGGGAAGAACTGAGTTTTCACTATGAGGAACTGACATGTAGTTAACAAAAGAAATATGACTTTCATTATAGTGACAGTTGATAGCACTTTAAAGTAATATAAATATATACATCTCTGGATTTAGCTTAGTGAAATGCTTCAAGATGAAACATCTACTATATATGTGAAAGAGTTTGTCTGTCCATCCATCTCTCTGTTTGTGCAAGAACTCCTCCTAAATGTAAGAGCTAGGACCACCAAATTCAGTATGCAGCTTTCTATTATCATAACAGGATTTGGTTATGCCAGGAAAATCGGATGTGCCCAGAATGGGATTGATTCTCCTAAATCCATACAGACAAGAGACAGAACCATCAAGCAGTTGAAAGGGGCTGGCTAGGGGCACCCTCTCTCCCAATCCAGGACTGCTCCAGCCCAATCGTCCCACTGCCGCTGTTGCCCTTTAGGAAAGGTGGTATGGTTGTGGTGGCTGAAGCTCCCCCTTTCCCAGTTCATTCGTGGATGCATAAAACCACACCAGAGAATCACTAGGCAGGTAAAACTGTCTGGCTGGAGGCTCAAACCCCTCATCCAGGACTGCCTCAGCCTCCCACCCCCCAGGTTCCCTTTTGAGAGGGCAGGGAGGCTGAAGTACTATATAAACAAACAGTCCAATTCCCTCCTTTGATTGTCTCTCTCCCTCCCCCCCAAAAAAAGAACAAAAAGGATGTTGTAGTGCTGGTTAGTTCAATTGGTGAAGAAACTTAAGTATTAATATGCTGTAGCCTTCTCCTTTAAACATCAAAAAATAATCTGGATATAGATAGTTATATCTCCATAAAAAAAATTCTAAAAAAAAATCTATCACAGTACCAGACATGGTAGGAGAACTTAAATAAAAAAGAGACCCAGATTATTTTCTGATGTTTAAAGGAGAAGGCTACATCATATTAATACTTAAGTTTCTTCACCAATTGAACTAACCAACTACTACACCATCCTTTTTGTTCTTTTTTTTTGGGGGGGGGGGGAGACAATGACCTTGAGTGGTCATTGAGTCCAGTCACCTGCCCTCATAGCAGGACCAAGCACCCTCCCTGATGGATTTGTCCCAGATCCTCCTAAATGATTGAACTCACAACCCTATGTTTAGCAGGCTGATCTCAAACCACTGAGCTATCCCTCCCCCTCCTTCTTTCTTTTCTTTTTCTCTTCTTTTCTTTTTCTTAGTTTTGTTTAAGTTCTCCTACCATATCTGGCACTTTGATAGATGGTGGGAATGTGATGAACACTTAGTTCGCTAACATTTGAAAAGTATCATAAGTCCCTTAGATGAAAGGTACTGTAGAAATGCAAAGAATAATTAAAATTAGTTATCTGAGTTATGCCAATACAAATTTACCATTAATGTTAATATGAATTATAAGAAATCAATTGAATATGAATTTCCAAGAATGTCCTAGAAGCATAGATGCTGGAATTAAGTAAGGATGTCGGGGTGCTCTCACATCCCCTGGTTTGAAGTGGTTACCATGATATACAGGATTTACAGTTTGATTCAATAGCTCTTTGCACCCCCATATACAATTCCAGCATTCCTGCCCAGAAACTTGAAAGAAAAGATGTTGCTATTCTTGCAGTTGGCCTTAATGATTCATTTGTGGCAATGTATTTTTTTCCAAAATACTCCACAGGAAACATGTTATGTACTAGGTTAAAGTGTCTTGAGAGCAACTTGAGTAGGATATCTCCATGTAATAAAAACTTGAAGTAGAAGAGAGTAATTTTGTGTATTTCTCTTGAAAGTGAAGAGCCATTCTCCAGGTGCTTTTATAGCAATTAAAATTTATAACTACAAAAGTATAAATCACACACGCGTACGCGCACGCGCACACATACACAAAATGCATCCTAGAATGCCATAAAAATTCACACTTATAATTATCTGTAATAATACCAGTAACTTCTTCTCTGACATCCCACCAGTCTACACTGCACCTTTCCCTTTCCCCATAATCCTGAGGGGGAAAAGATCCTTGCAGCCTGCCTTGATGGTTTATGAATCTGGCCTCTGGCTTCTGTCAGGTGGAAGAAGGGAATGCAATTCAAAAATGAGGATCAGTCCCAGAAAAAGGCCTGCAACCAGCTCCCACTTTTAAGCCAAGAGGGTGTAAATTCAAATTTTCTGTTGCTCACTTAGCTGTTTCTCACATGAGGAAAGAAGCAGTCTCTTATATAATCAGGTCCCAAGCCATTCAGTTTAAAACCAACCATTTGAATTCTGTCTGGAAGCTAACAAGCAGCCAGTGCAGATTATTTTAACTCCAGCTTTCTTCTTTGATCAAAATAATTTCTTATTGTGAACATAAGATAAGGGTCACTCCAATGTAGCTTCAGATGAGAAGCGCATTTCCATGGCCACCATGCCTTTAATGAGCACACCTGAGGGAGAGGTGCATGTCCCCCATCTGGGTCAGGTCCAGCTTTGGCGACATGGGGGCCATGGAAGGACCACCTGCCCCTGGTAGCAGCAGCTCTGGGGCAGTTCTAGTTTGGGTGCTATAGCTGGGGAAAGGTGCCCTCTCCTCTGGCCCCAGCATTTAACAGATGCAGCTGGGAGTAGAGGGAAGTTGCCTGCTCCTCTGGCCCCAGCACAGAGCTGCTACAGCTTGGGGGTAGGCACATCCCCCCAGCAGTCCAGAATGGAGCTGCTGTGGCAGCTATGTTCTGGGGTTGGCTGACAGAGGTGGCACTGTGTGCCGCCACCCTAAGCACCTGCCCTCCCTGACCCCACCCTGAGCCATCTGTCAACATTTGCACAGGTATGTCAATTTTGAGGACTGTACTTGATTTAGAGATTCTGTTTCTTTTCTGTTTGGTTTATGAGAAGCTCCACTATATTTGCCAGCTTTGTCCACATATTCATTCTGCTGATACCATTATTGGACCTAACCAAATGAGTTGTAAGATCAAGAACACATATTCCTGCACATCCAGAAATATAATTTATGCTATCATGTGCCGAAAGTGTCCGTCTGCTATGTACATTGGACAAACATCTCAGACACTTCGCCAAAGGATTAATGCCCACAAAACAGATATCAGACAAGATCACAAAGAAAAAACAGTTTCTTGCCATTTTAACCAGAAAGGACACTCTCTAAATGACTTAGCCACCTGCATTCTGCTACAAAGACCTTTCACATCTGCACTTGAAAGGGAATCCTCTGAACTGTCATTCATGTTAAAATTCGACACTCTCCGGGAAGGAATGAACAAACGCTCAAACTATCTTACCCATTACCAAGATAGCTTCCCCAATTATCACCTCTAATACCATTAGCTCACAGACATCCCATTCTCCCCACCTCTAATATCATCAATTCACAGACACTTACCTTCCTTCCTCCCCCCCCCCCGCATCCCCCTCCTGTTCTGAAATGTGATTTGTCCTTTTCATATGTGTCCATTTTTTTAATTGTATCCTTTGGTATATATGGTTGTGACTATTTTCTTTCACTATTTGATCTGAGGAAGTGGGTCTGGCCCACGAAAGCTCATCAGCTAATAAATCATCTTGCTAGTCTTTAAAGTGCTACATTGTCCTGCATTTTGCTTCAGCGACCCCAGACTAACACGGCTACATTTCTATCACTATATAGTAGATAGTTATTCCTTTCTCATCCCCTGCCCCTTGCTACCTCAATGGGGTTATAACTGCCCAGTGCCCCATCTCTGGCCCCTTGTTACCCCCTGTAGTCATTACACAATATAACTTTCCATCCCATAACTCCTGCTGCCCCTTTGTGGTAATTATATGGCAGAGCCCTCTCTGTCCATTTTATGAGAAGCAATCCCATTCTAGGTACATCCAATTTTCCGGGCAAAACCAAACCCTGTCCTTGGTTTAAGTTAAGAGGAGGCTGGATACTGAATTTGGTGGTGCTAGCTCTTACCATTTAGGAGGCTAGACAGACAAATGCTCTCAAATATAGAGTAGATTAATGCTAGAGGTTACTGAAAGCAAGGGTAGCGGAGAGGACACACGTCTTTCTGATTAGAACAGTGTTTTTTAGTTCCTGGTGTTTATTTTTTGAGAAATAATTGTTCATGTTTTAAGAGTAAAAATTGGTTAAAATCAATGTTTATATAATGGTTTTCTTTGAGTTATAAAAGCTGCATATCACCAGCAATGTGATCTCAGCAAGCCCTGGAAATTTTTAGCACTTCAATCTTAGGTCTCACCAGCCTGCCACATACATCATTATTAAATCTGCAAATACTTGACATTTGGGGTTTCAGTGTCTGTTTTATGAAGCTCCCTTGTCAAATGCTTGCCTCATAGAGTCCAAGAATCGTAGAAGATTAGGATTGAAAGAGACCTCAGGAGGTCATCTAGTCTAACCCCTTGCTCAAAGCAGGACCAACCCCAACTAAAACATTCCAGCCAGGGCTTTGTCAAGCCTGGGGTTAAAAACCTCTGGGGATGGAGATTCCACCACCACCCTAGGTAACCCGTGTCAGTGCTTCACCACCCTCTTGATGAAATAGTTTTTCCTAATAATCAAACTAGACCTCCTTGACTGCAACTTGAGACCATTGCTCTTTGTTCTGCATCTGCCATCACTGAGAACAGCCTATCTCCTTTCTCTTTGGAACCTCCTTTCAGGAAGTTGAAGGCTGCTATCAAATCCCCCCTCACTCTTCTCTCCTGCTCAGTTCCCTCAAATGTGTGAAGTTATCAGGTTGACTACAAATGTCCAAGCCATAACTCAGGAAATGTTCACTCCAAAACTGGCCAAGATAGGCCAGAAGTTCCAAAGAGGATTAGATAATGTGCTTTCCTTCTTTCTTTTCTGCAGGCTTTTGCTACCAGTTTATGCCAGATCAGTGGGGGAAACTTTGATTACCAAGAAGCAGGAAAAAAGCAAATTTCAGAGCAATCATCAAATTCTTAGGGGGTCAAAATACAATACAATACAATAAAATAAATGTAAACCTTATTCATCTGGGGTCCTCTTTTGGAAATTCTCTATCTTGGCACCACATCCCTAATCCTTAATTTGTCTGGCAGCTACCCTTTTCTATTTGATCACTCTCCTTAGTAGTTAGTTACTTTTTTTTTGTCTTCTTTAGAGCTGTTCCCATGTCTGGCAACACCAATGTTCTTGATAGCAGGTTTGATTTCCTCCGGTCACTCCCCTTTCCTTCTTTGCTTTCTTCTCTAAGCCATTGCCTGCCTTTTTATCACTCCTTCTCCCATCACTTTGATACACCTTTGGGGAAACTGAAACCGATCCACATCCTTGTTGATCACAAGAAGAAGAACATGCAATGGTTAGGGCAGTATCAAAGGATACAGGAGACCCAATTTCAAGTCCCTTCTCTACCACAGGCATCCTTGGGCCAGTCACTTAGCCTCAATTCCCCATTTTTATAATGGATGAAATAGGATCACTCTATTATGCTGCAAAGATAAACACATAAAAGATTCTGGTTACCTCATCTCAAAAAAAGCTATATTAGAATTGGAAAAGAAAGACAGAGAAGGAGAACAACATTTATTAGGGATAGCTGCAGCGGCACAGGAGCCAAGCAAACAGAGCTGTAAACAGGGGAGTTTGAGTGGGAGTTCTGTTGGAGGAGAAGTTTGTAACTGGTTTTGTATTTGTATTGTTTGTAGGGGCAGTGTGCTGGGAGAGAAGCTGAGCCCTGATTAGGGGGCGGGGCTTCACTGATTAGGGGTCCTATAAAGGTAGCCTTCTAGTCAGGCAGCGGCACAGATAGTGACAGGATTATGTGACAGGATTATGATGATCAATAGATGGCTTAGGCAGTGGTGCTATAAGGAGGGCTTTGGGATGTATGGTCACTGGGAGGCATTTATGGACAGAGGACTGTTCTCTAGGGATGGACTTCACCTAAGTAGGGAGGGAAATAGACTTCTAGGATGGAGGCTGGCTCAACTGATTAAGAGAGCTTTAAACTAGGAATTTGGGGGAGACGGTTGAGAGATGCCCAGGTAATCTCTACGCCAGATTTTAACACTGAGAGGGAGGAAAATGAAGTAAGAAAGGATATAGCTGGGGGTAGGCGAATGAACATGAGGAAGGGTGGGGTGGATACTAGTCTAATAGGTCATATTGGAGGTATAACGTCCATGCCAAATTGGGTAAAGTATAATGCCAGGTGGCTCAGCTTAGGCAAATGGAAACACAAGATGGCTCAGGTCAGCCCTGTGTGGCCTGGCTTGTGCCAGCATCTGAGCACTGACCTTCTTTTTCACAGCATTCCATTTTCAGTTTAAGGAAATGACATCTTAACGATTGTGAATGGTATGAAGAGAGTAAATAGGGACATATGATTTACCTTCTTCACATAACACAAGAACTAAGGGGTCACCCAATGAAATTAACAGATAACAGGTTTAAATAAACAAAAGGAAGTACTTTGTTGACACAGAGAACCTGTGGAACTCACTGCTAGTAGAAGTTGTGAAGGCCAAATGCATGCCTGGGTTTAAAAAATTAAATAAGATCATAGAGGATAGGTCCCTCAATGGCTATTTGTCAAGAGGTTTAGGGATACATGCTCTGAGTTTCCCTAAGTTTCCAGCTGCCAGAATGTGGGACTAGATGATGGGATGGATCAAATAAAACTGTCCTGTTCTGTTCATCCACTCTGAAACATTCAGCGTTGGCCAGAACACAGAATACTGGGCTAAATGGAGCATTCGTTTTTGATGAAGAATAATGTAGTATTTTTTTCCCTAGTCCATTGAAATATCTAGGAAGAAAGTTATCTTTCACAGACTATTTTTTAACAAAATGAGTTGTTTTTTTATATTTTTTACTGATTTCAAAGCAAGGGTTTCAAACACTATGGAAATACAGTGTCAAGTGGAGTGCACTGAAAATATATTCATTGCACACTTCCAGTCAGTTATTTGCTGTGGGAGGAATGAATACAGAGAATTTCTCACCCACACAAATGTAACTGTAAAACAAACAAGCAGCAACAAAGGAAAAAACAATTGGCAGAAGCATTCATTATTTTAGGGCAAAGCAAAGAATATTATTTTTTCTAACTGATAGATCTATTGAAAAAATTGAAACACATATGCCACCAACCAAATACAGTTTACCCCTTATATCCTCTGGTAACATGCCAGATAGCTGATGAGTCTATATGTCAAATGAATACACTCAATTATCATTCTAATTTGATATCCTGTAGGCAGCCTGGCATGATACCACAACTTTCCTTATCTATCCCAACTGCTTTTGTGATAATATTGATAGAAATATTTGTCACAAATTCTTGTTAGTTGTCATTTGTACATTTTCCTGTTTATAAGTTAAGAAATGTTTGTGAAATTGGAGAATTGTAAATAATCAATTTTTATTTCAAAATTTCATGCACAATATTTTTATTGTTGGAATGTTTGAGAAAACTGAAAAGCATTTTGGTTCTGAAAATAAAAACAATATTTTGAAAAAAGCAGGAGATTGATGGTGGTTTCCAGAGGCATTGAGGACTAATATATTAAGTAAATGAGAGTGAGTCACATAATCCAGAATTACTCTGTCACTGTCAGACTTTAATAGTACTTTGTTCTGATATAGAACTTTACAGATATTTTGTAGTCCAATTGGTAAATGTTATTATTGATGTGGGCACAATAAGACACAGACACCATAATACATTTAAATTCAGAGGCCACAACTTTGTTTAAAACTTTATCTAGCTGTGGTTACCTTGCCAAAGTACCCAGGAGGGTTCTTTCAATGTGGATGTCAATGAGCACCAATATCTTGGGTAGATTATGAACCTGAGGTTTGGTGCTCCTTCATAACCCTGAGATCTTCCCAGCGACCTTGATAGGAATTCAGAGTCCTGACCTTATCCCCTGCTGCACATCAGAGGTAGGAGAAATAAAATAAGGGGGGGAACCACAAGCTGTGTGAAACATAGTTGTACACTCCCTCTTCATACAATGCTGTGCCAGGACTTAAGCCCAGGCAACCCACTGAGTTGATTCAGGGTGGAACTGAAATAGGGAGCATGAAATGGTTACCATACGTGGGCAGAAAACTGTAACAATTCCTTCAAGCTTCTCCACCACCACCAAACGGGAGCCAATCACCCATCCCCATCCCCACCATCCAAAGAAAGCAGTGGCAAGCAGGACAGGTCTCAGAACCTGGAGCCAGACGACATATGTGACCTCTCTTCCCCAAAACCATTCCCTACAGTAGAAGGGAGAAGGATGAGAAAGATAACGCCACAGACTGAAGGCAAATGGAGGTAAGGAACGAAAGCAGGCATGTGGAACATCCTCAGCGGTTCTCACTTGAGACCGCCTGTCTTGCCCCAGTCCCAAACGTTGACATCAGTGCTCCCAGGCTAGAGGTGTAGGGATTTCCATTGAACATATTGAGAAACTGAGGTTCAAAGAGGTAACATTATTGTTCAAGATCACAAGGAAGTCAGGGTCAAAACTAGTATCATAAAACAAGACAAATTGACTCTCAGTCCTATGCAAATTCCATTAGAACACAAATTATTAGTTCATTTCCTGTGTGTGTCTTCATAGATAGTTCCTACTGAACTATTTACTTGTATTTGGGGACATCTTAAATCCTATATATTGTCAAGATTTCACATAGAGTAAATATTATTGCCCCATCTTATAGCTAGTGAAACTGAGAAATATTAGGGTCTGTCTACACTTTGAGCGGGAGGTGTAAATTCCAACTTGAGGAGACATACCTATGCCAGTGTGGTTTGAGCTAATGTGCTAAAAATACAGTCCCACAAAAGGGCAAGCCAGCCTGAGAACATGCCTTACATTCCCAAAGAGAGTGTACTAGGGAGAGCTCTCCTCTCCTGCAGCTTGTGCTGCCATGGCTACCCTCTGTTTTCAAAATGGTATCTCAGTCAGACCTTCTGAGTCAGCCCAAAGTGTAGATGTACCCATAGAGTGGTTCAGTGGTTTGCCTAGAAAGAATTGTGGGTTAGTGGGTAAACAGGAGTCTCTCATCCTGGTTCTAATAGCAAGTCAGTGTAGTGGAGTAACTCACATGACCAGAGCACTGCCATGGATGGGTATAAACTGTTCATAAAGGATAGGCATGGGTTAAAAAGTGGAGGAGCCACACTGTATGTAAGAGAGAACTATGAGTGCTCAGAGCTCTGGTGTAAAATTGGAGAATAGCCCATTGAAAGTTTTGGGGTTGAGATTAAAGGTGAGAGCAACATGAGCAATGTCATTGTGGGCATTTGCTACAGACCACTAGATCAGGAGGAATATGTAGAGGAGGATTTCACAGGCCCTGGTGCTCATTGGGGACTTCAAACTCCTTGAATTCTTCTGGGAGAGCAATGCAGAAAACCCAGGAAGTTTTTGGAGAGTAATGGGGACAACTTCCTGTTTCAAGTGCTGAAGGAACCAACTAGAGGCCATGTTCCTGTTGACCTGCTACTCACAAATAGGAAAGAATTGGTAGGAGTTGTAGAAGTAGGTGGCAACCCAGGCAGCAGTGAACATGAGATGGTTAAGTTCAGGATCCTGACAAAAGGAAAAAAGGAGAGCAGCAGATATGGCCCTCAAACTTCAGAAAATCAGACTCTTAGTCCCTCAGGGAACTGATTGGCAGGGTGCACTGGGAAGCTAGTTTGGGAAGAGGGGAAGGAGTCCAGGAGACATGTTTATATTTTAAATAAGCTTTATTGAGAGTGAGGAATAAACTATCCCAATGTGCAGAAGGAATAGAAAATATAGCAGGGTGACCTGCTTAGCTTAACAGAGAAAACTTCAGTGATCTTAAACACAAAAAGGAAGCTTACAAGAAGTGGAAATTTGGACAGATGACTAGGGAGGAATAAAAAACCAGTGCTTGAGCATGCAGGGATATAATGTCTAAGGCTAAAGTACACTTGGAGTTGCAGCTAGTAAGAATATGAAGAAGGTATATGAAGAATAACAGAAGGGTTTCTATAGATATGTTAGCAACAAGAAGACGATTAGAGAAAGAGTGGGACCCTTACTGAGTGGGGAAGAACACTGATAGACCCTGGTCATCTTCAGGTGGAACTGAATCTGTGATGTCTGAATCTGTGACCCCTGGAGCCTCTATCATATGAGCTAAAAGCTAAAGCTATAGGGCAGACTCATTATTCCTTCTGGGTGTGTGTACACTAGGAAATTATTTTGGAATGACTACATTGACTTAATAATTCCCGATTTTACAAAACTAAAATATCATCTGCCTACTACAGGGAAGCCTCAAAATGAGTCTGAGGCATGCTCTGTTAATGTGTGCGTACTACTTCAACTTGGAGCCCCCGGAAGCACTGGGGTGTAATTAGTTCAGATTACTCTGGGGAGTAGTTATTTTGAAATAGTGGCACCAGAGCATCCACACTAATGTTATTTTGAAATAACTATTTCAATATTAGCATTATTTCCTGAGTAAAGCAGGAGTACAGATTTGAAATTAGTGCTCCATTATTTTGAGATATTGGGTTTGGTAGTGAGGACGCTCTGCTTATAAATTTGACCAGTGCTCTGTAGGTGGTCTCAATGCCACTAGATGGGACTGTATACCACACTCAGAAGGTGTGTGAGTAACAGAAGGCAATAGTAGATCCAAAAGTAGATGATGTGGAAAAAGCTGAAGTACTCAATGCTTTTTTTTTTTTTTTTTTTTTTTTTTTTTGCCTTAGTCTTTAGTCTTCACAGACAAGTTCCCAAAGTGCTGCACTGGGCAGTACAGAATGAGAAGGAGTTGAGCAGCCCTGAGTAGTGAAAGAACAGGTTACAATCTGTTTAGAAAAGCTGAAGATGTACAAGTCCATGGGGCCAGATCTGAGAGTGCTGAGAGCATTGGCTGATGAGATTGAAGAGTCATTGGCCATTGCCTTTGAAAACTCATAGCAACTGGAGGGAGATCCTGGTTGATGTGAAAAGTCAAATGTGGTGCCATTATCTTTAAAAAGGGGAAGAAGGAAGATCCAGGAAACTAAGACCAATCAGCCTCACTTCAGTTCCTGGAAAAATTATGGAGCAGGTCCTTAAGGAATCCATTTTGAAACCACTGTAGGAGAAGAAGGTGATCATGAACAGTCAACATGGATTCATCAAGGGCAAGTCATTTCTGACCAAGTAATTGCCTTTTATGATGGGGTAATTGGCTCTGAGGATATGGAGAAAGCAGTGGACATGATGTACCTTAGTAAAGCTTCTGATACAGTTTCCCACATAATTCTTGCCAGCAAGTTAAATAAGTATGGTTTGGAAGAATGGACTATAAGATGGATGGAGAGCTGGTTAGATTGTTGGGCTCAACAGGTATTAACTATAATAATATAGTCCAATGTCTAGTTGGCAGCCAGTATCAAATGGAGTGTCCAAGAGGTCAGGCCTGGGGCTGCATTTTGTTCAACATCATTAATAATCTGGATGATAGGATGGATTGCACCATTAGCAAGTTTGCAGATAACAGTAAGCTGCTGAGAAAGGTAGATATGCTGTAGGGTCGGGATAAGATCCAGAGTGACCTACACAAATTGGAGAATTGGGCCAAAATAAATCTGATGAAGTTCAACAAGGACAGGTGCAGAGTCCTATACTTAGGATGGAAGAATCCCAAACACGGCTACAAGCTGGGCACCGACTGGCGAAATGGCAGTTCTGCAGAAAAGGACCTGGGGAATACAGTGGATGAGAAACTGGATATGAGTCAACAGAGTGCTCTTGTAGCCGAGAAGGCTAATGGCATATTGGGCTGCATTAGTTAGAGCATTGCCAATAGACTGTCGGAAGTGTTTATTTCCCTGTATTCAGCACTGGTGAGGCCACATCTACAGTATTGTGTCCAGTTTTTCTACGCCCCCCCCACCCTTCATTACAGGAAGAATGTTGGCAAATTGCAAAGAGAGGCAAGTGGAGGGCAATGAAAATAATTAGGGGTTTGGGGCACATGACTTATGAGGAGAGGCTGAAGGAACTGAGCTGATTTAGTCTGCATAAGAGAATAGTGAGGAGGGATTTGACTCAACTACCTGAAGGGGGCTCCAAAGGGGATGGAGCTAGGCTGTTCTCAGTGGTGGCAGACACAGAACAAGAAACAATGGTCTCAAATTACAGTGTGGGACAGCTAGGTTGGATATTAGGAAAAACTATTTCACTAAGAGGATGGTGAAGCTCTGCAATGTCTTACCTAGGGAAGTGGTGGGCTCTTCATGTTTAGAGGTTTTAAAGGAGAGGTTTGACAAAATCCTGACTTGAATTATTTAGTTGGGGTTGATCCTGATTTGAGCAGAGATAGGACTTTTCCAACTCTATTATTTTGTAATTCTCTAATTCTACTATTTAGCTTCTCCATGCCTCTGTTTTTCTAGATTTAAAATGGAGATAATGACTTCCCTCATAGTATTCCAAGATGGTTTTTAATGATAATTGTATTTAATTTTGTTATTCAGAATCTTCATCTAGTCTGTTTGTTTTAGGACTGAATTATTTTATAACTGATATGCAGTAAAGAGCAGCTAGAGACTCATATTTTTGTCAAGCTTTAGGCAGAAGTCTAAACCTGGGCATCCAAGAAATGACAACCAATATTCAATGTGCAGGAAAGCATCAGGCAGTGTGGTCAGGGACTGACATTTCACAGCAAACATGGGAAAGTTAGTAATGAAATTGACGTGACACTGCCATTGGCAATCCAGATTCCTGACAGTTTTTATCTCCAACTGTTTGCATTCTGATGGATTGGTTGCCCTTGACTTGTTTCCTGTGTACACATCCATAGTTAAATATTTGTAATTTTTAGAGTGTAAATATATTCATCCTGTCTTGGGAGCTATAAAAATTGGCTGGCAGGCCAAATCTAATGATTGTCATATTTAGGCTCATAATGAATTAAATTCACGTTTGCTAATCCAGTTTCAGTTTAATTCTGAGTGTAATGATTAAGATTACTTGGTTGGACAAGGTATATAACAGAGTTTAATTTGTACTTTAGGAGATATAGATGCCTTATAGAATGCAAAAGGCTAAATATTAGACTAAATTGCATTATATCACATAGTTGTTTTGGTTCAGTGGTGAAACTTTAGTCAGAAAAATAATAATTGCAAAACTAAGCAAAAATCTTAGAAAGAGTGGTAGGTAACATTTTAATTCTTGGTCACATTAATAAGTCAGGATTAGAACATGTTTTAACTCACGTTAACTTCCAAAAGTCCAGAAGTTGCCTACCTCAGTCTAAATGAAAACATTATCCTGTTTGTTCAATCAATACCATCACAATGCAACATTTATATCCTAGAGAGAAACTGCCAATGTATGACTTCCTCTGTCTATAGCTAGTATTATTCAGATCATTACAGCATTATCCTTAAAAATATCTTTTTGTTATTGGATTATCATTGAGTAAATATCAGACTGTGAACTAATATTTTTTAAAAATTGAAATACAAAGTATTTTCCTAGATATTAATTATAATATTAAATATCTTGAAGCAGTTTTTGGGCCTTGCCATAAAAGAGGCCTGATGAAAGCTCTATAAAACCATAATTTATTCTTCAGTTTCTGTCCTCAAGAAAGTCAGTGGGGCAGCCCAGGTAATAAGATCAATCTTGCTCTCTTTCTATTTCTCTGTTCAGGTTCTGATGTTGTCATGGGTCACTGTGTTACCTGAAGAAGGGCAGAATTTGGTCCGCTGTCATTCATAATTGAAAGTCTGCTTCAAAAATCTGTTACATAACCTATTAATAACATTACTAGTTTGTCTCCTTTAATTTCTGAGAACTCTACTAATTAAATTAGTTGCTAACTAGCTAAAAGAATGTAGGTGACAGGAATGTGAATATGCCTGCTGTATGCTGTATTGTGCCTTGTATTAACCCAGCTCTCACAGCATTACTTTTTAGTTTTGCTATGAGAGGTAAAAGAACAATTTTAATTGTAATATTCAAAAACGGTTGGCACTATTTACTTAGTGTTATTACAAAATTGCATTTGCTCTGTGTTTTCACACTATTTAGCTGATATAGTAAGTTTTAGGCCTGTAAATCTGAAAAAAAAATTACACTTCCATCAGTCACTCATCTCCTAAATAGTTGGTTTTTATGATGGTTATTCCTATTTAAATAGCAAGGAAGCCACAGTCTCTGTATCCTGACAAATTAGTTCTAAAACTAACAATATTGAAATTTAGGGAAATAATTATACATGCTGCTTTTGGTTATTATGTGGATTGTCATTAGGGGCATATCTATACTTACGTGAAGATTGATGCTCTGCAGGTCAATCTTCTGGCATTCGATTTAGCGGGTCTAGTATAAACCCCTAAAACGAATGCTGAGGACATTTGTTGCCAGCATCTGGTACTCTTCCTTTTACAAGGAGTAAGGGAAGACTGTCGAGAGCATTTGCTCCCATTGGCTTTCCTCAGTGTGGATGCCACCAAGGCTTGGCTTAAGGTGGAGTTTTGTATCTTAAAATGACCTTCCTGGTCTAGTGTAGAACAGGCCTAATAGAGTGGAAAATTACAAATCTAATGCTTTTTTTTTTTTTGCTAAGGGAAGTTTAGACACATCTTAGTAGCACATAAATCTATCAAGGACTTTGGTTTGATAATTCAGAGGAGATGCCAAATTTGAAATAATAGTCAGGTTTAAAGTATTACCAATAATAAAATCTGAGCTAGGCTGTTCTGCACTCACTTAGCATGTGCAATAGATTAGGATGGCTAATCTGGGGAGAAATAAAGTGAGATTGTTGATAAAACCCATCCTCGCCTCAAATATTGACTATTTCCTATATTTCCATACATTTTTTGAGCCTTGAAATATCACTCTCTCTTGGATAATTCTAGGTGTAAAAGCCTAGAATGATTGCATTATATTTTTAGAAAAAAAGAAGCTCTTATGGTGAGTTTTTCTAATATTCATAACATTATACTGGCATAATATGAATTATGTGGAACATAGTTTGTGTGCCAAATCTGCTGGAATGGAAACTATAATATGAATCAATACTAGTGACATTCTCAAGATGGGCATTTATTACCATTTTTTTCACTGGATCATGTAACTTGTGAGACATTCTAAAGTATTTACCAACTGTAAAAGTTTTGAGGGACACTCAAGAATAGTGACAGGAGGTGGATGAAATGTTGTAAAATACTGCATAGTTGTAGATTAAAAGAAACCATACCTATTTTGCTCAGCTGAACAAGGAATAATACCATACTTTTAGTTAGCACTCAGAATTCATAGCTACACTTTTCATTCATTCCCATTAGACGAAGCTAAATAGTATGATTGTTGGTCTTGACAATCAGGAGGACTGTATAACAGCCTAAGATATGTCTCACTGTGATATGTCTGCAGGGTGGCTGGCCTGCATTGGCTGGCTTGTGTCAGCTGATATAGGCTCATGAGGCTCTATGTGTGGCTCAGGAGACACTGTGTTTACCATTGCCCATGCACAGGGTTGCCAAATTATGCTGCTTTTTATCCGCAGAGGTTTTCTCCTACCAATATTACTAAAGTGACACATACTTAAAGAAAAGGCACGTGAAGTGAGGTGTGTGCTGGTAGCACACAACATTGACTGTGAGAGCCGTGCACTTCCTCTGCTTCCCATCAAGATGCCACCATGATTCAAACAGCACTCCCCACAAATTCTAGGTACCCAACCTCAGTTAATAGAATTACCCTATCCTGGGAGACCATCTTGGTTGCGACAATCTTGCAGCCCACTGAGATGAAGGAGGGCCAGTCATGCAGCCCACTCACTAGCCTAGGTTGGATTTCACTGGTGTAAATGTTCATGCTTTGCCTGGAGGCCAGGCTCTGGGACCCTCCACAATCATGGGGGCTCAGAACCTGGGCTGTAATCTGAGCCCAAAAGTCTACACTGCAATTTTAAAGTCCTTCAGGCTAAGCCTCATGATCCTGAGTTAGCTGACACAGGCCAGCCACAAATATTTTATTGCAGTGTAGACATACTCCTGTTGACTTGAGTAAGCTTTGTCTCAGGCTCTTAAGCCCAGATCATCAAAGATTCAATCATCAAAGATATTTAGGCACCTAAACTCCCATCTATTGTAATGGGAATTAAGTGCCCAAATCTCTTTCAAGATCTAGGCCCCAGTGGTTTAGTTATGAGTGAGTTTGTTTGATGCATCACTATAGTTGGGCACTTATGCTGTGAAGAATAAAGTGAACCAGAAGGTTTTACATGGTACAGAAGAGGGAAAATGAGGTTCTGCTGTCACATCAACATGGCTGTATAACCGGAAAGCTGGGTGCTCAGCTGGGTGCTCAGCTGTCAAGCGGCAGTCTAATGGGATGCTGCTCTCTGAATTTTGTGGAAAAACCGCTGAGACCAAAATGATCACTTTCACCATGCTGTCTTTACTCTGTCCTGTGCCAGTAGAAGGTGAAAACACTCATGTCACATGAAAGTTTTTTATTGTTGTTTTATTTATGATTTATAAATCCAAAACTGTGCTAGGCACTTTACATTCAAGTATGAGGACGCAGTCCCTGCACTTAAGAGCTTACAGTCTAATTATATAAGATGGATGGGGCATGGATGCAGCACAAAGGAAAGGGCAAGATTCTCCCATCCTTATAGTAAAACATTTCTCTGTAAGTAGCTCTGTTTCAATCAGTGGGACCCCTTGTGAAGCAAAGTGCTACTCAACCTAGTAAAGGTGGTAGACTCTGGGCCAAGGTGTACAAGTTAAGCCAGGGTCTTCTTACATCCATGAGTTTTCTTGGCAGACTTTATTATATTTTTTGTGGGGGAGACTTCCTATTTTGTTAGATGTCATTGTGTAGAGATTCAGGATTGATGGGCCTTTTGAAACAAGGTTGTGCTGTGTATATGTACTTTAAACTATAAAACCTGGTGGACTGAGGTGCAGCTGTGACATCTCATTAAATTATATAATCATATTGTAGTGTGTTCACCTTTTATGCATTAGAAATGAAATAAAAAAGATATTCTGATGTATTTTCAGAAAAGGATGAAAATATAAACCAATAATAGGTTCTTCTTGGAAGAAATGGCATTATGTCAAACGGAAGTGGAGCCTTCCCTTGTCCTTTTTACTCTGTCAGAGTTGAAGCATGGAGATTTCAATCTGTCCTTTTCCTGTACCAGAAATTAATTCCAAAACCACATATTCAACATTTCCTAATTAAATGTTTGAAAACTACTGATATTTATACTTGCATGTGATTAGTTTATACACTTATTTATGTACGACTTTTTGCTTTTAAACTAGCCCAGAGTCAATAAATCTCTTTACAGATGTCAATTTGGTCAGCGGTAAAGAGGTAAATAGAAACTAATGACACTCATCAAGACCATGGCATGAATGATTTATTGGGCACAATCATTTAACACTTTCATAAAGTCAATATATAGGAAAGAAACAGGTTTCTTATTATGGTAAACTGTATTTCTACTGTCAGCACACTGTGATTTATGACAAACCTGTGGCCAGGATCAGGATATTATAAATGAAGGAAAATGGAAGGCTCATTAATTTTTTATACCCATAGGTAGAAGACATGCAGTGGGCTAACAGAGAACATACTCATCCAGCATCTGTTTGCAGCCTGCCCTGTAAGCCTGGGGAAAGAAAGAAAACAGTAAAAGGAGTGCCTTGCTGTTGGCACTGTGAACGCTGTGAAGGGTACCATTACCAAGTGGATGAGCTCACCTGTGAACTGTGCCCATTTAATAAGCGACCAAATGCCAACCGCACAGATTGCCAGCTTATCCCAATAATCAAACTGGAGTGGCATTCTCCCTGGGCCATCGTGCCTGTGTTCATAGCTATTCTTGGAATTATTGCAACCACCTTTGTCATCGTGACATTTGTCCGCTACAATGACACACCCATCGTCAGGGCGTCTGGGCGTGAACTCAGCTATGTGCTCTTGACTGGGATTTTTCTCTGTTATTCTATCACTTTTCTAATGATCGCAGCTCCAGACATAGTGGTCTGCTCATTTCGACGGCTCTTTTTAGGACTTGGCATGTGCTTCAGTTACGCTGCCTTGCTCACAAAAACAAATAGAATCCACAGAATATTTGAGCAAGGTAAAAAATCTGTCACTGCTCCAAAGTTCATTAGTCCGGCTTCCCAGTTGGTGATCACTTTCAGCCTCATATCCATGCAGCTTCTTGGAGTCTTTGTCTGGTTTGCTGTCGATCCACCACATATCGTAGTAGACTATGGAGAGCAGCGGACACTTGATCCAGAAAATGCCAGGGGAGTTCTCAAATGTGACATTTCTGATCTTTCTCTCATTTGTTCTCTTGGATACAGTATTCTCTTGATGGTCACATGCACTGTCTATGCTATTAAAACAAGAGGGGTTCCAGAGACCTTCAATGAAGCAAAGCCCATTGGATTTACTATGTACACCACCTGCATAATTTGGTTAGCTTTTATTCCAATCTTTTTTGGTACTGCACAGTCTGCAGAGAAGGTAAGTGACAATAAAATTAAGAATCAAATATTAACCTGTCTTTTTCAATTACAATATTTGTAATATTACATTAATCCGGCTTTATAAATTACTCATTGTGAATGTGAACACAAATTCCTAGAATATTAAGGATTGGAAGGTAATGGCATGTGTCTTGGGAATGGTATGTTTTCTAGATTGTGTAACAAGATCTGGGAGGTGATTATGACATGACTGACATAATAATTTGGTCATTTTCTGGACACAGCTTTTCCTTAAATGACTGCTTCACCCAATGTGTATTATTATCCTTTCATAATGCTCCAATCTGCTATATGAACTGCTATAAACGTTTGCTGCCTAACACTGATCTGTTGCAAATGGATATATTTAAAAAACTCCATGAAGATCTGCTTACACTTGTCAAAAATAATGAATAACATTTGGTTGAATGAAAATCATTACCTTTACCTGCTTGCCACACATATGAATGAACGAATCTAATATGGGGAGAAAATGCCAAGTAAATTGACTATCTATCTTATATAAACCTTACAGAAGGGCTCAGTTAATTAATTAATGGCTCCTTGAGGAAATCACTCTTCTGATGAAGGGTTCAGTCTAACATGTTCAGAGATCAGCTCTTCCTTGTCCAGTTGACAAGGTCCTTTTGTAATATCAGTCAGGGAGAACCATATATAATCTCTCATACATTTAATTCTGTCTCTTTTGCTTCAAATGGGAAGAGAGAGACACATGTCAACTATGTGGATTTATCTCCAGAAGACCTTTGGAAAGATGGTAAATCCAGTAGGAATGATCAATAAAATATAGATCAATCACCAAGACAGTTTGGGAAATCTTGAAAAGCAGAAATGTAGGATATGAATTCCTGCACCAGACCTTCCCTCTGTTTCCATTCCAAATGAGTGGGTTTTTTTTAAAAAAATTTTTAAACACCCCAAATATTTTTCAGGAAATGGACTACAGAGTCTATCTCCATCAATATATATGCAAAATAGCTACATGCTTTTGGCTGGCATACTCCCCTTGGCTACAAAATTAAAAAAGTGGTATTGGGTGACTAAATAAAACACCTGCTGATTCAGGCATGAAAATTTTCAGGGTGACCAGAGCTTATTAGTATGATCGTTTTCACTTCATAGATCAATGTGGCTTTCAACCAGCTTTCTTAACAAACAAACAAACAAACAAACAAAGCATTAAGCAAGCTTGCAGCTGAATAAGTCAGACTATCTCAAAGTCAAAATCTTGGACCTTCCATGACTTGCATGGCCTTGTTCAGAATGAAAGGCCATTATTATTTTATGGAGAATTAAGCACTCAGGCAGTGACACAGTGTAGGTTCAGTATGTAAAGTTGAAGAATTCTGACACTTATAATTGGAACAAGGAAACATGTTTATCTCATAAACATATGTATGAAGAGTTTAAATGTTGATGTTATATACTCGTGTGGCTAGAGATGCAATGCTTATTATTTGAAAAAGAATGTTTTACCATCAGGGCATCCTGAGTTTAGTGAGGAATGGCACTTGTGGCTAAACAAATGCATTTTCTATTATCAAGAAATACTACTTGGCTGGTGGTTCTTCAATGACTTTTAATTTACACAGTAGATTCACATTTATTTGACACAAGAGATGACACACTCTCCACTTCTAAAGAAGAGAATAATAACCACTCTGTTTTTTTCTTATGGGAACTACCAAAGTGGACATTTGAACATACCTAATAATATCTTCTGGGTTCTGGCACTAAACTTTGTTGGTTAGTTGTTACATTTAAAAAAATTGATAGGTTATTCTTGTACTTCATATAATGACTTTCAGAAGGGAAAAGCAAATTAAAATGCTAATACAGGAGTTTTGCAATTCAAATAATTCTTTTTCAGTCCTTCTGCTTTTCGTTGTAAATAAAAACATGTTTCTACACTGAGCCTTATGGACATCATTACAATAGCTCAAGAATGCATGCAATTAAATTGTTTATCTAAATGGCACAAAAATATAATGACTAGTGCTCATGTATATAATAAGTGCCCAAATATACTCAGGCAAAGTTACTTGTAGTTTTCTCAATTAATATAGAACTTCTAAAGATGTATATTCTAAAGAAAGCGAATACACTATAAAATATGGTAATTGGAATTATGGTAATTAGAATTGTTTTTATACACCTATTTGTGTCTGATAAGGAATAGATGTGATACATTAAATGAAGTTTCTGAGATGCTCATCACCCTGGACTTGTATCTGCAGTTGATTTCAGAGCCCTTATATTATTTGGCTATATGGATTCAGTTTGTTCAAAGGGAATCTATTTATAAATTGGGAAACTTTAACAACTGAATAAGAGCAAAGGTTGCATTCTTGAAATACTGAATAAGGCAGTATTTATATCCCAAACCTATTCGCAGCTGATATTGTACAGCATCTGTATAATCATCATCATCATATCTCTGAAAGTGTTCTGGGGCACTGTTAGGACTGGGGTGAGAGAGTAATCAGGATCCTACTTAACCTGGAGTGATGAAAGATGGAGACAAGTCTGGGTCCAAGGCTGAAATGGGTCTAGAGTAGGGCTATTGAGACCATGGGGTATGCTTTGAGCACTCACTGTGCTGGTGCTGGAGCAAGGAGCATGGGAATTTAAAGGTAGTGACTTTTTTTTTTTTTTTTACTCAAAAACTCTGGTTCCCCGGGTTTTTTTACTCAAGTTTTGTCTCCTGTTTTTGTTTTGTTTTGTTTTGTTTTGCTCAACCACGTTTTCCCCCTGCATGTTCAGGATTTTTTGTGAAAGTATCTGGCAGTCCTAGAGCTGGAGTCCCCTGGCAGCCTCCAGAAACATGGGGCCAGAGCCCCCAAAGTAGCCCCCTGGAGTACCATGGCAGGAGCCAGAGCCTGTGCCTCTCAGGGAGCTGGCAGCAGCTGGGCAAGTAGCCCAGCCAGTTTGTAGGGAAGGGCGAGGCAGGGTACCTGCTGGGGCAGCCTGCTGGCAGCATGATGTTGGGGGTTAGTGGCAGTCCTCCCTTGGTCTGGCAAATTCTCTTGTTTGGGACTGGTCAGGTCAGACTGGTTCAACCATATTGGTACCTGAAGAAATCCTAGATGATGTAAGAGTTCTGTGAATTTTTGGTCAGGATGAAGCTGAGTTTAAATGTACAAAGAATTTGGACACTGATCCATTAAATCAACAGTTAAACATTGATGTTAACAGGACTCAAACTTATGTAAGAGATACTGAAGATTGAGAAAAGAAAAGGCTTATGTGGGTACTGAAGATTATACGTAGTAGGTCAGATCTACAGTTAGTGGAAATTAGTTTAACTTCATTGAAGTCAATAGGGCTAGTCTGAGGTACCCCAGCTCAGCTTCCAGCCTGAGGTGTGTTTGTTTTTAATAGCCCCATTATTCTAAATGTTTTTCTACTCACCTTTTGGTTATCTGTAAGTATGTAGTTGTCAAGTATTGTTGGGAGGATTTAGAAACACACTCGAAAAAAGTATATTTAAAGAATGCATGCCATAATTTAGCAAATAAGCAAAGGCACAAAAACTCTTCTGAACCTCCCATGAACTGATGGTTTTTATAAATTTCCAGACACTTTAGTTATTTTGAATCTCAATCAGAAGAACATTAAACCCACATACATGCCTAAGGAAGCCATTCTTCTGCTTATTATTTCTGCAGCATTTCGGTTGGAGGCTGTTGCTAATAGTGGGATTCAAGGATTTAGATGAGTACTATATATAGGTTTTATTCATCAGCAGTTTACATCATCGGCCTAAGTGTAGGAGCAAAAAAGGGCAACGACTCTGCTTAGTATTGTTGGGCTTTTTTATCTTTCATGATGTTCTCACTTCATGATTATGCTGTTTTCTGTCACTGTTTATAAAAAAGATGTATTTACTAAGAGCACTGAAAGGTATTTCAAAGATATATTGGAACAATAAGAAAATGTTGATCTCAAGACATAAAATATTATATCCTTACTACATGAGTAAATGTCACTGGGGTGCTTGAAGTGGAATCTAGCTCAAAACTGCACAACATAGCATTCAAGTCTGCATATCCTTAGACCTCATATTTGTACGGCAGGGTGTTGACATGTTGCGATCTTCTGGAATATTCTCACCTCTTAAAATGTTGTGATGGTTGGAATGCTGCAGAACAAAAAGTGAAATTGGCTGTATGGTTAAAACAGATGTTTTATGAACCACTGGGTAAAATTAGGTTGCAATGGCAGACTGCACAAGAATCAGCAGAGGATAAATGACTGTCTAAAATACATCTCTATTTGATGAAAAGATCTACTTTAATTTCCTTTCATTACTTGTTTTACAAGTTTTGACAGGTGGATGAATCATGTTCATTCAGATAATAAAGATATAATTTATTTTATTAGCCTAGCACTGTGCTGTTTTGAGTGAATATACGAATACTTGTTTTCCATTTTGTAAAAACAAAGGAGGCTGAACTTTTTGATAAGGAAAAAGGACCCACTCAAAACACTTGTCATTCTCCCTTCCTCCCACTTCACCCCTTCAGAAGCAATAAAATAACTGAAAAGGGGTAATTTAAAGAGACAGTAACATTTCCACATATTTCCAAACTGTGCCAACAACTTTGTTCTTTTCTCTAACAAGTAAAGCATAAAATCAAATTAAAAATGTGGCATATGTATGTAATGTGAGTGTTCCTCGATATCATTATTCTTACTTCCTTGCTAATCTGCAGTTCCTAAGTTGCTGTTCGCAGAGTCAAGGTGACTGATGACACAATAGCTTGTGGTGTGCAGAGAGCTTGCTGGTCACATGACATGGCTCTCCTACTTGTTACCAGCTGCTGAGTCACATTAAAAGAAGATAAAAATACATCTGATTATTTCATAATGCTAATTGTCCATGCAAACTGTTGCTGTACTTGTAATAAAGATATCATTCAATTTCCAGTCAGAGAGATGACCCCAGCAGACTCTTAAAATGTGGTTCAAATGATGAAAAAGCTTGAGAATTCTGGTGCAAGAAAAATTCCATCTGCCCACTCTACATTTCTGGAGATGTTTATGAAATCTTTTTCTTCTAATTTTTATTTCACTTATGATGAATTCAAAATGATTTCAAGGCAATATTCAGAAAACAAAATGTCTGGAAATGCCTCAGACTTCGCTAATGAACCATTTTGAATTGAGAGTTTTTTTCATCTCGGAGTATCATCATCTTCCATTCTGATGATACTCAGAGGTGTGCCTCCACAAGTTGTCAATCGTATATATATTATAGCATCAACGAGAGCAAGCAGACCACAAGGAAGAGAACTCATCATATTACCATTGTGTTCATCTTGTTGATAATGTATGTATTGAATTTAATAGAACTCTTCACTCCAGCATAACAAATTATATAAGAATTCACCTAGTGATGATGAATACTTTTTGGTAGACCCATCTGTGTACAGTGCTGGGGTATGCAGATTTAGCAGAGTATGGGACTGATATTCCTGTCACTGTCACTTTTTTTTTGCTCAAGTTGAACTCAACTGATTTCAGTGGCATTACTCTTGATTTGCATCAGTATAAGTGAGAAGAGAATTAGTCCTTAAGCTTTTGGTTGTTCCAAAAATATGCTAGTTAAATTAGTTCTTCAGTTTTAAACTTTTTCTAATAAACTCAAATCAATAATGACATTTGATATCTTCAAAAGACTGAGCAAGGGATGGTATGTTGTTATGAAGCTCCCAAGCTCTGTATACTGATCAGTCTACCCAAAAAGTGTAGGCGAATTCCCTGCTAGGTGAATTCTTATGCAGCTTGTTACATTAGAGCAAAGGATTCTATTAAACTCACAAGAGACATCAATAAGATAAAAGGAATGCTCAATATGAACTTGAACTTTTAAGTTTGCACCTGCATTGTTGACATTGGGAATTAAAGCACAGAATTTTGGTGTGCACTGCTATTCACATCCTTTTCATCTGAACTCTGCAGCAACGTAGACATATAGGGTACGTCTAGACTACAGGGTTTTGTCGACGGAAGTTTTGTCGACAGATATTGTCGACAAAACTTCTGTCGACATAGAGCGTCTAGACACATTCAGTTTTGTTGACAAAGCAAGGTGCTTTGTCAACAAAACCCTGTAGTCTAGACGGAACCCTACATGCAATAACACCTTCTGTCGACAGAACTCTGTCGAAAGACGGTGTTATGCCTCGTAAAATGAGGTTTACCAGCGTCGACAAAACTGCTGAGTTCTGTCAACATTATGTTGACAGAACTATACCTGTGTCTACACTACCTTCACGTTCTGTTGACAGTAAGTCGACAGAATGCGGAAATTTGGTCGATGGCGGTAAACCTCATTCTATGAGGAATAATGCCTTTTTTCGATAGTACTGTGTTGAAAAAAGGCTCTATTGCATGCAAACTGTGCTTTTTTGAAAGAGAGCAGCTAGACTCTCTTTTGAAAAAGCGGCTTGCTTTGTTGACAGTACTGGTTGTAGTCTAGATGCTCTTTTTCAACAGAGGCTTTGTCGACAGTATCTGTTGACAAAGCCTCTGTCGAAAAAGGCGTGCAGTCTAGATGTACCCATATATTGTAGTATATATTGTTCCTTTCACTATGCTCTTTGAATGAGTGGGGTGGCTTTCTTCAGGGTTTTGTTGATCAAAAGTATGGCATTCACCCCAAATGACATCATCTTCTCATAGGCATCAGCTTCTCAGCTCCCTCCAGATAGTTTCTGAGAAGCAGGACCATAAGGGGGCTGCTTTGCTAAAGTGCGAAACAGATTCAAAAGCTGTTGAAAGTCTTGATGAACATTTTGTGGCAAAATACATGAATGGATTTTTTTATTGTGACAACTAGGTCACTGCTTAGTTTTGAGTGGTTTGTAAAAGCTTTAACTGTTGTAATAACATTGTGTCTAGCTTCACAACCATATTAGCAGAGACAGGTGTTTCTTTACCTTATCTTTCTTCTGAGCAGAATGGCCAATAAAGCCGCTGATTGTTTTGCATAAAATGTAATATAGCCCAGGCAGTACACCTCACTTTACATTTGCAATCGCTTTGTGCTCCAGTGGTCATGGAATGACAAACAGGCCCTTGCCTCTGCATCTGAGGATGGTGTCTGATTTTCACTGTTCAGTAAATGCAGGTTACCCAGGCTCATTTGCAAGCCTGGCCTCAATGTGTGCAGTGAGAATGACTCAAGATGATCCTGATAAAGGGTGCACCTTAGAGTCTATATCAAGAAAATGGATTAATGGGCAAATCCAGGCCCTACTTCTTGGTAGTAGAAGCAGTGCTGTTCTGTTGTGCAAAGCAAGCCCTGGATATGCGTGGAGATATGAGTTTTTATTCAGCAACATAGTGCAGAGCTCATTTCAGCAGAGCTCCCTGTTGGGCAGTGCGTTCCTGTAAAATCCTCCAGCTGTGCCTTACAGAAAGTGTGTTGGGACCAAAGCACGCTGCTGCACTTCATCCACTGTCTGATGAAACCTGTGTAGCGTGTAATGCAAAACTACTTCATTATCTTGAAGAAGGATTCTATTCCACTCAATCATCTTTAGGGGTAGGTTTAAGAGTTGGCCTATATATCCTGTATTCCTTCATATTCTTTGTCTTGCTAAGAATAGGTTTCTTTTGTGCTACTTTTAATCCTGTTAACAGATTTTTCTCCTGGAAATATGACTTTAGCAATAGTAATTGGTAAACTTAAAAGAAATTATTGCATAGAAATCAGGATGAAAATCTTGCTGCAACAGCCTTTCTTGTGATATTTCTGGTAATTCTTAGTTCCTGCTGAGTTGGAAATAGAACAAAAAATAGCCTTTCTTGTGGCATCTTGGTATTTTTACTTTAGTCACAACTAGAAAAGCACACATAAAACAATGCAAAACAGATAAGAGTGCAAACATTAAGGAGAGCTTTTGTTTTAATTGTGCATGGAGATTCAGTTTATTTCCTATTTTTATCCACTCCTAGTAAAAATGCTAATTGTATGTAGGATTTGTAATACTGAACTAGCCTACTTAGATTCTGTCAATATTGTGCAATTTGATTAATTGAGAATTTCCATTCATCCCCGTTTATATGTTCAAGAAGCTGTAAGAGCTAAAACAGGAAGCCAATTAAAATACAAGTGATATCCTTGGAGTTTCATTGAATATCAGTGTTGCTCTATTTTAGCCCAGATTTTACAAGTCTAGTCAAAGCTTACAGTTTGCTATGGAGGATATTAGGCATTAAAATTACATCTCAGACTCATTACAAAAATGGTAATATTGAGAGTCAAATAATGAAAAAAAATGATTTACACTCACACTGTGGGGTTCAGATTTACTTTTAAAATACAAAATTCTTCACAGGAATATAGTTACTATTAAATTGCTACCACTGAATATATTTTTTTCTATTTCCTACTGCACATTACACTATTATAGTCAATTCTCTGTTACTAGAGAAGAAAAGAGTCTATGCCTGTAAAATAGCTAAGAAAGTGGCTGTAGTTCCAGTTCACATTTGGCAACCCCCCCAGGAAACAAAAAAAGTGTAATTGGGATAAATGAAGCTTATTTTATCAGTTTCCTTGGAGCCCTTTATGAAGAGATAAAATGAGGGTGGAGATGTCCACAGCACCTAATCTAAGAAGGTCAGAATTTCACTTAATTAAGAATATGAAATTTAAAGTTATCTAGCTAAAAGATGGATTAATCATGGAAATCTTTTAAACCCTAGACTTGAACATTCAGTATGGGCAGTCATTTGGAATGTTATTCTAGGATCATGAGCTTCTGATTCATAAATGGCTTATATACATGGTCAATTGTTTACCTGCAATACCCATTCACAAGAATAGAATGATGATTGGTTTTCTGGTAATCAAAGTCAATGTTCACTTACTATATTTGAAGTATATAGATGGGGTGAAGTGTTGCCATCAGACATAGTGATGCAATCAGTTATATACCAGCTACATAATACAGTGTTTGCAGAAAGCTCCTTCAGTATACAAACTGAAGCTGAAAGATGTTCCATAATAAAATTAAAAATAGCTGAACAATGAAACTATGAACAATGAAATTTGGTGTAACTATACAGTAATGGCCCACAGCATTTACAGGTGTGCCAGATAATCTGCCTTACAGCAAGTACTTTTCCATGTTCTTAATTTCTATTAAGGTTACTTGAGGGTGGTAGATAATATATAACAAGAACTACTTACCACAGTTACTCCATCTGAAGACAACCCTATGACAGGCAATTTGTGTCAGGAAATAAAATGAGCTGCAAAAGTATGAACTGATAAAGTTTGAGGTTGCATTAGAAGTGAGGAACTACTCAGGAGTAGCTGTTCAACAACAAGATGTAAGGAGATGTCCCTTCATGTGAAACATAAGTCACTTTGCAAATGTCTTTCTCTACAATCTGTAATTGTGTGAGGCATAGCAAAAGAAGAGTTCATACCAAGAAGGGTATGCATCTCCTAACCAAGTTATTAGAGAGAGACATGCGAATGAATAGGCTACAAAAATCAATCTCAGAGTCTGAAATTACTTTTTAGACAGTCTCTGTGAAGGACTTGCTTGTATCACATGTTTTCCTTTAAAGTTGAAACTCTGAAAAGATGATGTAGAAATAGAAATCTTCCACATGCAATGCAAGGTACAATATGGACAGATAAAACTCAATAGAATGTACTTACATGTTCTAAAATACCTTTGTGCCTTGTTATGATACTTGTTCACTTAGCTGCAAAAATCATCCAGCTTCATAAAAGTTTCCAGATTTTCTAATTACAGATTAAATTGCTATTTTCTCTGCACTGTCCTTGCAGTTAGGGAAACTTTTCATCTCTCTTCCTCTACAGTGTCATAGCCCTGATGCTTGCTCTCACCACAGCTATTCTAATATCCTTCCTTCATGTTTCTAGTCCACCTTCTGAAGAGTTTATCCAAAATACCACTGTTAAATAATCTACCTCTGCTCTTGTCCTAACCATATCAGCTAATGGCTTCCTCATTTTTCCCCATCCTGTTCAAACACCTAATCCTCACCTTTAAAACTTTACACAGTGTAAGCATTGCCTACCTTCCAGCTCTTCTTCCTCCCTACTCTCCCTCATGAAGCCTATGCTCAATGTTCTCTCCTTAATGCTCCTTTTATAACCAACGCCAACTCATAATTTCATCCCTAGTCTTATGCTGTAGTTAAAGCAATTTCCATTCCTTCCATCTATCATTACTATCATCCTATCATTGCAAATCCCATAGGGATGAGGCCTACTTGCAAATCAGTTGCCACCTGGATCACTGTGGGATGTGTTGCTTAAGGTGGTCTAATTGCATATTCAATTTATGTCCATCATTGACAATCTTGTTGAATCTCTGCAGCTTTTGACACGAAACTGATCACTTAACATCCTTCATCTCCATGGTCAAAGCTATACAAGACCTACTTCTTTTGTTTAGTCTTCCACAGTTCATAGAGTATGAGTGAAATCCCAGTGAAGCCAATGACAATTTTACCACTGACATAGGTCATTGCCCTCTGTGTTTCTACCACTCCCTTGCATCCTTTCATTGTTTGCAAGGATCTGTCTGAATTATGTGGGAGTATTTTGCACTCCAATGACACTATGCTAGTACAAATAATAATGAAAAGGTTGAATTTGTTGTTGTATTTTTCATTGTTTATCTAGCATAAAAGTAAAAATACAAGAGTTTGAGACTAATATAACCGAATTTTAGCATTAGCTGAATATTCTGCTATACTTTTGTGTTTTTTCAGTAAGTATACTGCAACATCCTGAGGTTATTCTGCTCACAGCTAGTATACGACATTCTCCTGGCTATAACTGAGAAAGGAAGAAATAAAACAGAAATTACTCTTCAGGCAGATTTGGTCTCCTAAACATCCCTGTTAGTAAATTAAATGTGTCCTATCCTTAAAATAGTGGGTTCCCTGTGTCTCCCCACTTCACACATGTAGGACAACAGAAACCTCTGGTTTAGAGGGGAGACATACAAAAGTAGAAAAGTCAGCTTCATGGTATCATTCTTGTTCCTTCCCTGAGATCCTATGGCAACCCTTTCATAAGAGGTCTGGGAGAAATCATATCAGCAGGATGGGATGAGGTGTAAAGAGGCAAGTCTTGGGAAATGACTGTTCTTTTGGGCTATGCTTTCCCTTTACACACATGCTGCCAAGAAACGTCTTGTAGTGCTTGTATGGGTGTCCTCTCTGAAATCTGAACACTTTTTCTTCTGAGTAAAAAGATCACCATAGTCAGGAAAGCCACTGTTGGTATGGCTCCCAATGGAGCTGACTATCTAGCTGCTGTTGGAAGCCAGGGACTCCATGTTATGATACAGGATCTAATGCCAGTGTGAGTTGCCCGTGTCACTGGTACATCTCACAAGAGCACCATGGTTCAAAAGGATCTGCAGGTTTGGGAGCCTCTTCTGTATGATGGAAGATAGAGGAGGAAATTCAGGTTGTTTTTCCCTTCCAGTCTGAGGGAAACACCAATAATGAAGAGCATGGAGGGATATTATTCTTAATGCTCCAAGAGAGCTGCAGTAACTAGAGATTAGCTATGTTCAAAGATCCAGGGTAGATCAGCTACTGCGGTACATAAGACAAACGCTAATAAATGCAAAGTTTTATGTAGATTTCATCACATAGAATACACTAATGCTATATGGAAAATGCTAATCTTACTGTTTAACTATGAGCCTAATTAATAATTTCTGTCTACTGTGCATCACTGAATACAAGCTTTTTATAAAATTGTATTAGACATTTATCTATGCACTGGAAATTATAATTTCTGCCTTATTAATTATGCTACCTGAATACTAATGTGAGCTCTTTGGGGGCTCTTCACCCATGGATGCACTCACACACATTTTCTGTGGATGTTAAGGGGAGCTGCATACTCACATTGACCAGAGAATAGATCCCTATGGCTGCAGAATGAAACACTGGGCGCCTCTCCAACACATGTAATGCCTGAAAGTCAATGCCAAGACCTATTTTTACAGCAGTTAGCATTAGCATGCTGTTCAAAATGACAGTGTGTATGCAAGTAAGTTAGATCTAACCTGTCAGGTTAGCAGCTATGTGTTTCAGTGCAACCAGTATTCTCCTTTCTCCACGAGGTTCTCCTGCCGCCTGCTTGTTGGCCCTGCTAAGCAATGTTCTTTTCCTCCAACAAAGCCATCCACTTGGGTGAAGAATATTTTCACGGAGGTCTTATGGTCAATGCTTTGTTGCCTTCATGTTGAAATTACTTTTCACCCATTTTTCAGTTTATACACAATTCTTTTGCTTTTCAGTCTTCAATTAATTTTGGAGAATCAGTGCATTTTTTTCTTCAGATTTTAACAGACAACCTGTTTTTCTATTCATGTGAACAGGAGTATTCATTCTGTACTCAGTAGTTCTTGAAGAAAAAAAATGTAAGTGGTGGCCAAACTAAGTCTAAAAAAAGATAATGTCACTTCTGAAAAGACTATAAAATACTTATACTTGTCATAGAATATTAAAGGACCTCAATAGTGCAAGGGTGTTTCTAAGCCCAATTTTGCCATTCTCACTTTTTTTTTTTCCTCGGGCAAAGCACTCATAAATTTACTCTATAAAATAATGCAGTTTTCTGCAGCTATCTATTAGTGGCTGATTATTTTCAGGTGAATATGCAGATGGTTACTAGGAGTGCAGTTCCTTCAGATAGCAAAAAGAAAGAGTGATGACAGGCTTGGCCATATGAGCGGTCAAAGGTGTATATGGGGCAGGTCCTGGGTGGGAGATGGTTTTGTGGGACGAGAACAGGAACAGAAGGCATGGGAAGGAGCTAGTGGTTTCAGCTTTGTTAAGGCCAGAAGTATAGACATTTACAATGCTAATTTTTCACTTAAAAACTGTGATGCAAGTGAAATTCAATGAACTCATTTTTCTTGCCACGGGGCTTCTGCAGATTTAGCACATCCTTATGGAAAACTATACAATGGATAACTAAAACAGATACTTTTTCTGGGTGATTTGGAGTAGCCTTTAGAATTCAATATAGGACACCAATGCTGCTGTTGACTTGGATAGGACAGACTATAACACCTGTGGAAATGATCTCATTCCCTATTATGTTGTGTAAAATTTTACAGTAATTTCTAATGAGTGCTTTTAACTGTATCTAGAATTCTGTCTTTCTTCTCTATTATAGATATATTAGGACAAGAGATTTCCATCTGCACGATACAGGCTGTGCAGGTCTCATTCACCTTCCTCATATAATTGGTTTCAGGAAAATAATGCAAGAATAAGTTGAGGCTCCCTTCCTGATGCCAAAATCTAAACTTTTATTTCCATTTACTCTCTTGGAAAATCAGAATATCCATTGAATGCATACCTGCAAAGACATGATATGCAGGCTCTATCCATACATTGTTGAAGCATATCTAAAATTTAGCACAATAGTGCTTGGAACCCTGCAGACCTGATCTCAAGTTGGTCGTTCTGTCATGCATGACATAGATATGTGTGATGTCGTCATAAGGTAATGCACCCATATTCACGATGGAACTACAAACATTTTCCAAGTATATGCTAGCTAATTGAAAATCTGCACATATGAAAATATGAGACTTCAAGTATTAGCAATAAATGCACATATTGAAGAGGGATGGGGAACTTCAAGTTCCTCGCTTAATTTAATCTAGCCTGCAGCAAGACTCCACGCTGTGGACTGGAACCCCCTGTGGAGCTGGAGCTGCGAATGCCAATCTGTGGAGATCCGGGAAGCTCTAAATGTTATCCTCATTTGCATGCACTGCCCCCACAGCTCCCATTGGTGCCTAAGGTAGAGCAGCCTATAGTGGTTAGGCCTCCATAACCTTATGATCCCAGGTGCAGTTTCATCCCTTGCATCATTGTAACTTTGCCCCTGGCATGTTTGCTGTAATTACTGCCATGACACCCCATCAGAGGCCTTCTGTGTTGCCTCGTGTGGGAATCTCTGCACCTGCTTGCATTTCACTCTATAGCAAAAAATAAGTAGCAGTGGAAACTTCCATTTTGACAGAATAAAGTCTGTGCAAGAAAAGCTTAGGTAAATGCAACTTTGTAAAGGATGTGGTTTGAGTGTGCAATCATGACTCTGTCCCAGTGTATGCATGCATTACTATATAGTCTCTAATAATGTGCCCATGTACTATTGCCCATATTGCAAGGAGGGCACAAAAGAAGGAAAGTGCACAAGAAGCCAGTCTTTATGATTCCCCAGTTTATGCCTCTTTGGCCACAAACAACCCCAAAATGACACAGAGAGTGATTGGGAGGAAGAATCATTGGCCAGCTCTACTGGGCTTTAATCACCATTGAGGTACTGCAGTTTCAAGTGTGCCTCTGTTGGAGTTAAATGAATGCAGCATACCCTGAAGACACAGAATAAGGGGCACACTCTCCTTATGAGCATGCAAACTCTAGAGGCACTGATGATGAGAAACATCCCAGAATCTGGCTGAGATTTTCTATGGTTCCTTTTCCCCCAAAAGAGGTTTGCCCAACCCTACCATTTACTGCCAGAGGTTACAACTTTGCCGCAACCCCACATGCTACAGATTCAGCTACCAGCAAGCAGTTGGCTTTGTAAAACATGGCTGTAATTTAAAACAAATCACCATATAATGTAAATTTGATCGTGTTTGATTTCCAGTTTGAGCAGGTTTTATTTCATTCAATTCTGTGGAAGGGGGGAAATGCAGCAGTCAAATGGGTGTGTATTTTAACTAGGATTTTATTCAGGGCCACTCTTTTTTCTTCTCTTATAATTCTTCTCCAGGGCAGTTGCATGCATATTATTCTGCAGATGAATTAAAAGAGAGACACCAGCCTCTGGCTATAGTCAGCAGTGAGTGGTGACCAATGACTAAAATGTAGCAAACATATAAGATCAGCACAGGTCCACCCTGGGAGAGAAGGGCTGTCAACACTGCAATTATCCCTACCTTTGCATCCTGGAGACACATTAGCAAGTATTATGATACTACTGTTTGTCTCATTCATTTCACACCATGTTTCACTAATCATCTTTGCAACAGGCTTGTGGCCATGCTGCAGGATCATTCGCGACACAATTATTTGTATTACAAAGAGAGAGCGTTCCTCTATTGTTAAAAACGAAATCAGCTTTCTGTTACGCGCTGGGCATTCACCTCCTGCTCCTCTTTCTTGACCAAAACTGACTGAGGCTGTCTAAAAATTACAAGGTGTACTTCTGTAGTAGAGGCGATTGTATGAAAATATATGGGATTATAGGACAAGCTTTTTGTGAGTTAAGACAAATGAAACATGCTGAAGAGTGAATATTTTCTCTGAAATTACTCCACTTTGCATCTTGGAATGATCTAAACCTTCTTTAGAGTTTCTGTTAAATGGAGGCAGCTCCAAAATTCACTGCTCACTCCCTAAAAGACTTACCATAGCAGAGGCTGCTGAGGCGATGCATAGATTAATTGCATTCCTTGACATCCAACAACATCTATTTTGGGGCTACCCTCACCCTTGTGGCAACACAGATTGTATGCCTCTATTGCCAAGTAGTCAAGGCTTTATCAGCCAAGGTATGTCTACACAGCAGCATTATTTCGGAATAACTGATGAAAGTACTAAAGTAGGAATAAGGGATCCTCCGGAAAAGGGCTTATTTTCTGGAGAATCGCGTCTACACTGGCGCTTTTCTCCGGCAAAAACCCCGAACCGGAAAAAAGCGGCAGCCATGTAAACGCAAATGCCGCGGGGGATATTTAAATCCCCTGTGGATTTGCAAATCCGAAATGTCTCGTTAGCATCCCTTTTCTGCAAAGGGATGCCAATGTAGACACAGCGAGAGAGCCAGGACTGTGGCTTTAAACAAACTTTATGGGACCACAGGATACTTGGCCACACCCATAATATGAGGACATCCTTCTACCTAAAATCATGATGGACACGGATGTTGCCAAAGCAGAGAGTGCTGGACTAGAGAGGGTCAACCTGTAGAAAATTTACCCAATGTTGCTTGGGCCATTAAACCAAATAAGTTTTCCTTTTCTTCATTTAAATCGTTGTTTGGGGGGGGGGGGAGGTGGCGGGGAGGCTAAGGAGTTCACTGTGCAGGCTACCCCAAGAAGAGAAGGCAACCTTCCACCACAGCAGCTTGGGACTAGGAGAGGCATGATTGTCCATGGCCACTTCATCTGCAGTGGGCACAGCTAGGAGAGGGGTGCATGTCCCCTGGCAGTGGGACAAACAGATACATAGACAAACAGGTGCACAGACAAAAATGTCTGAAATATGTAGTAGAGATCTGTGCCTTTCTCCATCCCTACTCCCTGCTGGTCCAATGAAGGTTATACCTGTTCTGGTCCCCATTTATGATTCCCTGCTGCCCATCTGTGGTCACTCTGCAGTATAACTCCTTCCATCATACCCCTTCCCTTTCCATTTTATGAGAAACAATCACATCCCAGGCAAATCCCACAACCAAACCCTTACCTTGCTTTAAGTTATGGTAAGAGGAATCTGTAAACCAAATCTGGTGGTCCGATTCTTACTGTTTAGGAGGAGTGGAATAAACAGACTCACAGATGGATGGACAGGCAGACAGACAGATGCACTTTTCTAAAAAATATTGTCAGATTAAGATGAAAATTACCCCATTAGTGAATGATGAATTTTCTTGCCTCTTTCCCTGAAGAATCAGAGCTAGCACGCTGGACTAGATGGACCATGTGTCTGATCCAATTTGATAGTTCCTATGCCGATACATTCCTAAACATTTTAAGAACAAAATATTTAATATAACTTCTAAACAGAAACAGCAGCTGTTAAAAATAAATTGGTCCAGATACTGCAATATTTTTTCTCGTATGTCTCTGGCCTCTTCCTTTTCATAATAATATGGTACTTCTATGATCTACCTCCAAGGCAGTTTTCTTACAATTCTTTAGCTTCTGTGCCTGCCTTTTGATGTGCAACCTTGTAAACTTGTGCTCCATCTGTTTTTTTCCACTTATTCTGTATGTGAGAGATCTGGTCATTTATTCTGTGTGAAAGATAAGGTGCTGCAAAAATCCCTCGTTAAGTGTCACTGGTTATAACAAGAAAGGTGTTTCTCCATGTATAGTGGTTGTCCCTGAAGGTTTTAAATACATTTGTATTCATGGAGCTAAGTAAATCTGCATCTATAATCCTGCTGTGATATTCTACTTGCATATCAACAGTGTACTTCTTAAAGAGAAATACTGCAGGTTTGTGTCTTGCTTTCTTCTAATTACCAAGTTATTTTCATCTAATAATGCAAGTCACAATGTTTAATTCCTTCTAAATGCAGAATGTCTGACTTTTCATCCTAATAGAGGTTTTTAACTTTCACACTGTTAGTGACATTCCCTAATTTGACATAATTGTTAATGGCATCAGCTGTTTACAGAATACCTCTTCACTTAGATCAGGCTATCTGTGTACAGTTCTGTTCTGAGCTATTCTTTTCTCTTTTTCCTTTCCTTTCCTTTTAAATGAGCAGAAAGCACTGCTGTGTTTACTAATTAACTGTCTAGTTGCTAGTTTTGAAGTAAAGACATCAGAAAGAAAAAGATAGTTCTCACTCTTCTCTTTCGACTGAACAGATACAGGAATTTGTACTGCAAGGTGTTGACTGCTGAGCACTTCTATGAAATGTCATGGCCCTCAGCACCTGGTTGGACTGAATATATATTCAGACCATTAGTGGAAACATAATGATACGGTACTAACAATTACGCTGAGTTCTGTAACATAACTCACAGAGCAATCTGGGACTTGCTTTGAAATGTAATTTATGAGCATTGCTAGAAGATTTACCTGCTATTTCTTGTATCCTTAACTTAAATATGTTTTGTTTTTCTTCATTTAAATTATTGTTCTGTGGTGATTCTTGGGATGAGGTATCCAATATTCAGGCTGTCCCAGGGAGAGAGGACAAGCCCCTCCCTCTCTAAGCACAGCAGAATGGGGCCAGGTGAGAAGCACCTGTCCATGGCTGCTGCAGGTGGAGGACAGATAGACACACAGACAAACAGATACAGAAACAAACAAAATATACAGTAGATAGCTGTCCCTTTCTCCACCCTGCCCCCTGCTGGACCAATGGGGTTATAGTTGTCTTGGTCCCCATCTCTAGCCCCTTGCTGCTTCCCTGTGATCATACCACAGTATAACTGTCCCCCCACCAGATCTCCTTTTCATTTTATGAGAAACAATCAAATTCCATGTACATCCCATTGTCCTGGCACAACCAAAACCTTGCCATGCTTTAAGCTCGGATAAGAGGAAACTGCATACCAATTTCCAACTCTTACTGTTTAGGGAGAGTTCATGACCACAAGGACTCAGGGTACATCTACACTAGCTCCCTAATTTGAACTAGGGAGGCTAATGAAGGTGACTGAAATTGCTAATGAAGCATAGGATTTAAATATCCCGCGCTTGATTAGCATGTTCCCGACCGGTCGCCATTTTGGAAATTGACTAGCCCAAAGTAAATGGTTACTGTTCCATGAGGTTTAACTGTTAATTCTAACTAAGGGGTTTATCTCGGAATTGAGCATCTCTGCCGCGTATAGACGCGGGCAGCTACTTCGGGCTAGTCAATTTCCAAAATGGCGACCGGCTGGGAACATGCTAATCAAGCGCAGAATATTTAAATCCCGTGCTTCATTAGCAATTTTGGTCATCCTCATTAGCCTCCCTGGTTCGAACTAGGGGGCTAGTGTAGACGTACCCTCAGTGACAGATGGACAGACAGACAGACAAGTGCACAAACTCCCTAAAATTTATGGTAGGTAACTGAGTGTGGGTAGATTATATCTATACCTCCACTAAAGTGGACTGCAGTTTGCATTGTGATTTTTTTCTTTTAAAATTGAAGTGCCTTTAACTTGAGTTCATGAAGCCTGTTTCAATTTTGTTTTTAATAAATTGGGAATGTCCCCCAGAAAACAGAATAAAGTGGTGGAGGTTTCATCAGAAAACAACAAAACACTTGTAAATTATTTTCCACATACACCAGTGTTGAGTAATAAGCAGCCCATGGGTGGGATACAGTTTGCCAGAGTTAGCTCCTTGTTGGTCACCGGTGCTTTATTTACCTGTGCATCTGCAGGTATGGCTGCTTGCAGTTCCCAGTGGCCATGGATCACTGTTTTTGTCCAATGGGAACTGCAGAAATTGTGGATCCCAGAACTGGAGACAATATTCCTGCAGCAGTCAGACCAATGCTAATGATAGAGGTAAATTAAACTTTTTAATCATACTCAACATTCTCTTGTTTATGCATCCCATGATTGCATTAACTCTTTTAGCCACAGCATCACACCGAGAGCTCATGTTCTTCGGATTATCCATTATGACCCCCCCCCCCCCCAAATGCTTTTCGGTCACTGCTTCCCAGAATGGAGTCCCCCATCCTATAAAGTATGTCCAACAAACTTTGTAACAAGATGTATACATTTACATTTAGCCGTATTAAAAGTGCATCCAGCTTATCAAGCAATCCAGATTGATCAGTGGCCAATCTTGTTCATTATTTACCATTCCCCCTATGTTTGTATTGTCTGTAAACTTACCCAGTGATTACTTTGTTTTTTTTATTGATAAAAATGTTAAATAGTATAGGGACAAGAACCAATCCATGTTGGAGTTTAGCTGGAAACACCCCCACTCAACATTCCAGTTTACAATTATATTGTGAGACCTGTCAATTTGCCAGTTTTTTAATCCATTTATTATGTGTCAAGTTATTTTATGAGAAAATGCTAAACTTCTGTCAGTGGAAGAAACCATATTAGAAGGAGTATTGCAAGTAACAAATGAGAATATCTTCTTCCACACTACTCCATGCTGACTAGGCCTCAGTTGGAGAATTATGTCCATTTCTGGGTGCCACATTTCAGGAAAGATGAGGATAAATTGGAAAAAGTCCAAAGTGCAATAACAATGATTAAAAGTCTAAAAAACATGACCTATAAGGGAAGATTGAAAGAACTTGGTTTGTTTTGTCTGGAAAAGAGAAGACTTAGAGGCAGTTTTCAAGTACTTACAAGATTATTACAAGAAGGAGAGAGAGAAAATAATCTCCTTAATCTGTGATAATAGGACAAAAAGCAATGATCTTAAATTGCTGCAAGGGAAGTTTAAGTTGGACATTAGGAAAAACTTCCTGTCAGGGTGGTTAAGCACTGGAATATATTTCCTAGGGAGGTTGTAGAATCTCCATCTCTGGAAATATTTATGAGTAAGTTAGACAAGTACCTGTCAGGGATGGTCACCAACTAGTTGATCACAATTGATTGGTCAGTCCTGGGGACTTAGAATCACCCAGTTGATTGCTATTGGCAAGCTCCCTGTCTGCCCTAGCCCCATGATGCTGACCCATTCCCAGAAGCAGCCAGTGTGGCCTCCACAACCCCATGTGTGTTTGGCAGAGACAGTGGGGGATGAGGGTGCAGAAGTCTCAGCATTCTGCTCCCTCTTGCAAGCACTGTCAACCACAGCTCCTATTAGCTGAATCAAAAACTGTGGCCAATGGTTGCTGAGGGGGGTGTGCAACAGAGAGGGGCAGGCGTGGAGCTATGTACCGCTTGCCTCTCATTCCCAGGGCACAGGGCCAGAGTAGACAGGGAACCAGCCTCAGCCCTGCTGAGCTGCCAGCTTATCTGCATGTGGTAAGTGCCACCTGTTGGGAGGCCACATGCCAACCTCCAGACTCTTCCTATAGCTCTCTCCAAGAGCTTTCACCCATCACTCCTTCTGGTCTTGGCAGAGATTTTTTTTTTCTTTTCCCCTCCTTTTATTGTCAACAGTGTGGACTCTGCTATTTGTGTTGTTGAGAGAACTGGGTTCTGCTGGTATCCCACAATGCCTGCCCTGACACCTCTGCTCAGTGATTACTGATCTCTGCTGTCCTGCAGGCATGCGTCTCTCCCCTTTCAAAGCTCCTGGAAGTATCTGGCAGCCAAGTAAGCTGATCCATTTGGGGAACAAACAAAGAACAAATTATTGGAATGTTCCTGTTATGTCCTTCAGGAGCACAGCAGAAGGCAGACTGCTGCTGCAGAGGGAAAGCCGGAGAGGCTGCTGTGCTGCTTTGACATTCCTTAGGTCAGAGATCTCACCGATCTATGAGGGAACCCCAAGAATCATGGGAATCAGCTCTGCCCTTCCACAACACTGCACTGTGGGATGGTTACCCACATTGCTTTACTCTGTCAACAGGGTACTAGCAATGTGGCTATGAAATGTCGACAAATGGGAGGCAGAGAAACCGGTTTGACCGATTTTCACTTTTGGCAACTTTTTGCTTGTCAACAGCACTTTCATGGCTAAATCATCCCAGTGTAGATGTACCTCATTCTTTCTCTCTATAAGTGGTCTAAGTGCCACTGCATGGGACAGTGTCCCGCACCCATTAAGTGTATGGGTTACATATGCACAGGAGTTTATACATTGTAAGGGACCATACAAATTGAAGTAGTCTATTAACACTTCTTTGGTCATAGGACAAAGAAGGGTTAGTGGGTTACAGATCATTGCAAGGAGATATAAAACCAGTACCTCTGTTAAGTCCATAAGTAAAGTCAAACAAAGTTATCAATTTAAGATCCCACAATCATCTTTTGAAGGTTTTCTTCAAGTTTCCTTTGAAAGTGAAGCTTGAGAAGTCAGATATGGAGTGATTATTTCGTGAAGCATATTCACACCAAACTTGTAATTTCATGTAAATAGATTCTGAAGTGATCTATTTCCCATAACCCCAGGTTGATATTTGCATTAATTACATTACTTTCTGCTTAATTCTTTGTTAATAGAGTCCTGTATCAGCTGCTGCATTTTCTTCCTGACATTGATGTTAGGCTGACAGGCCTAGGAATACCCTGGTCTTCCCATTTGCCTTTTTTAAAAGTTGGCACAATATTAGCTTTCTTTCATCCTTTTGTTGCTCCAAGACTTATTGAAAGGCAACATTAATGGTCCAGCAAGCTCTTCAGCCAGCACTTTTAAAACACTTGAATGCAAGTTATCAGGATCTGCTGATTTAAAAATATCTATCTTTAGTAGCTTCTGTTTAACAACCTCCAGCAATACTACTGGAATGGAAAGAATATTACCATCAGCATATTATGAGACTTTCCCCCCAGATATAGCTTAGATATATTTACTGAATATCTTTTCTGCATTATTATTGATTTTTGGACTTATACCAACTCCAACCCAGGTCTTATCAGACAGTGTCCTGCAAGTTAGGATATATAATGTAGGAGTAATTGAAAAGGCCAACATTGGAGACATGGTCTACAGGCTACCAAAGAAAATGTGTTCTAGAAAAGCCAGCAAGTAAATTATCTTCAACTGTGAGAGAGTACCAAAAACTCATCTCTGGTTGATTTTAATAACCACATTGACAATGAACCTCAATACACCAGATCCTCCCCCATTTCCATCCAAACTTCAATGAGATTTTTCCATGTGTTTTCTGTTCCCAGCCATACAGCCCAACACATAGTAAAGTGAGTCTTCACCCTTGATGTGGACACAGGGTCACAAAAATGACACCACTTCTCTGGCCAGAAACTACCTCCTCAAAGCACAAAACAGGACTCAAAATCTACATGTTATTCGTAAAATACCATTTTTGACCAGTCCTAGAATATTTTCACATTTACTAGTTTCATGTATATGGATTTTGCATTGACTCTTGTCTGCGTATTTGCAGCATATGGAAACTTTCAACCACAATTATTAGCTTTTGTCAGCACAGCAGCTGGAGAGTTCTCTGTGATGCACGAGTAAATACATGACAGTTCTTTGTTGTGGAAGGAAAAAATATAGAAAAAAAATGTGCTGTAACTGCACATATAAAGCATTTCAGTGATGTTTAAAAAGTGAACACTTCAGCAAGTGAAATCTCACTGCTGTAGTACTTCCTTTGCCAATGGGAGGGGTTTTCCTATGAGCATAGATAATCTACTTCCTTGAGAAGTGGTTTCTAGGTTGATGGAAGAATTCTTCTGATAACTTACTGTTGTTTGCACTGGTAGTTAAGTCACTTTTACTAATCTGCTCAAAGGTGTTGATTTCTCATATCCCTGAGCAACATAGTTAAATTGATTTAATTTTCTCATTATCTGATGAAGTGAGTTTTAACCATGAAAACTCATGATACTATATATATATTTGTTAGGGTATGTCTGCACTGCACGCTTATTTCAAAATAAGTTATTCCACACTGCAGGGAAACCTCAAAATTAATCTGAGGTAGGCTTCCCTAATGTAGATGTGCTATCTCAATTTAGAGCCCCAGGAGACACTGGGGAGGAATAACTTAGAATGGCCCTTGGTGAGTGGCTATTTTGAACTAGCAGCAGTGGAGTGTCTACACATGCCTTATTTCAAAATAGCTAGTTTGGAATAGGCGTTATTCCTCATAGAATGAGATTCACAGATTTTGGAATAAAATGTCCATTATTTTGAAATAACAGAATGGCTGTGTAGATGCTTGCATTGTTATTTCAAAATAACATTAGTTATCTCGAAATAACGGTGCAGTTTAGATGCACCCTAAGGAGCAGTGTAGACATACCCTAAGGTGCCACAGGACTGCTCATTGTTTTAAAAGTTACAGACTAACACAGCTACCCCTCTGAGACTTTAATTTTCTAGACTGGACCAGGCCTCAGAATTACAGTACCACACAATCTTTCTTTGAACACATCTAATGTCAAACCAATTCTGTTCATTTATGTTAGTCATAGATTTGGGGTTTTTGTAGATTTTACATGTGAAGGACATGTTAGTATGAATAACTCTAATTTTTCTCAAAAGAATTAGGACACACTTCCTGTTAAACACTATATTTTCATTTTCTTGATCTACTGACATAATAAATTCCTTGTAGGACTCTGGTCTGCTGTGTTATTTTGGCACAATAGGGTTTTTTTCCCAAATCAGTTTGTTACTGTTCTTTGCATTAATTTAAATTAGTTTACTACAAAGGAAAGAATATGTAGCAAGGATTCACAGAACGCTTTTCTTAGGGGGGAAAAAATCTTCAGATGTATTGTAACCTAAGTTTTGGCTGAGAAGCAAGGCGAGAAGTGTAAAATTAAAATATTTTGTCATCTATGATTAGACTTTAAAGAGTTCTTCTAAAACATAAATAAAACCTTCCATGGTTACTTTAAGATTTGAAGGCACATAGCTAAAATAAATGCTCCCCATTCTTGCTCATTTTAAATTGATTTAATCATTTGGCTAAATAGTGTTAATCAAAACCTAGTTTACTTTTATTTTTCTACCACCAGGTAATCAATGACAGTGATGATATCTCTTACTTTGGAAAACTGTGACTCAGCAATTTCAGAAAGTTCATAAGTGATTTTAGAAATAATAAGGGATTTGGAGGTTTTGGGGTTTTTTTTAGTTTTGTTTTGTTTAAGGGTTGGGGTTTATTGTAAGGGAGATTGCTGCACTTTTATTTGTGATGGGTAGTTTTTTGTATTATTTTATTTTTTGAATGGCAGTGGATTTAGACAGAACCATGATTTTGATGAGGCCCTCTTATCATTGAGAAACTATGAGTGGACTTGTAATACGAGGCTAAGGGCTGTAATTGTCATGGTCATTTACAGTGTCTTAAGTGGAACCCTTCCGTTCATATGATTGGCTCATAATATGAAGCACATGATAGGAATTCAGCCAGGGCCTAAATCTAACAGACAAGTTGTAAGATTAGAAACTGAGGAATTTCCAGGTACTTCAATGATGTAAAATGGTTGCCAGTATAATAATCTAGATTTAAGGGCTTCTTTCTTCTTTGCAATGCTTTTAAACCATGTTGAAGGAAGAATGAAGTTGCAATAGCATAGTAAGAACTATGGGTAGCATTTTAGATAAAGGTCTCTCATAGGACCTCTATGTACAAAGGAAGTGAATCTTCTTAAATGGGTGCAAAGACTGGTAATCTGTGCTGGACACAGTGGAGATAGTGAGGTATTCCATGGCTTTAGTGTCTCCCCCTGCCACTCCTTTTGGTAATGGCAGCAATGGCACATACCCTCTTGATCTTTTGTGACTACAAATGCAACCCACATGTTTGCATTGCAGTAGTCAGTGTATAAACAAGGGACAGAACAGTTAAGTGTGTTATAGTTGGACCCAGTGGAGAAGGAGCTGATAGAAACACAGCTCTCTGCTGTAATGCTAGCTATATTGTTCAAGCAGCAGAACTGAAATTAACATAAACATGAAGCTTTGCACTGGGGATGGGGAGCATTCTTCAAAACTTAAAAGATACAGGACATTGCAGGGAGGAGGCATAGTTTTGGGTTCTGCCTGCAGACTTGCTAGAGCCAGGAGGGGTGACTCTACTGCATGAGCTGGAATTATGAAGAAACTGGATAGAGGATAGAGCTGTTTGAAGCTACATATGTAACCCACACTTCTTCTGGGTGTTGTGTGGTATCCTGTCTAGTGGCACTTAGGGTACATCTACATTGCAAGCATATTTTGGAAAAAGCTATTCCGGAAGATATCACTGAAGTAGCCTATTTCAAAATAGAACATCCACACTACAGGGAAGCCTCAAAATTAGTCCGAGGCAGGCTTATGTGAATGCGCTAATGTGAATGCGCTATCTCAATTTAGAGCCCTAGGAGGCAGTGGGGAGGAATAATTTAGAATAGCCCTGGTGAGGAGCTATTTTGACATATCAGTAGTGGAACATCCACACATCCCCTCTTCCGAAAGAGCTTTTTCAGAATAGGCGTTATTCCTCATGGAATGAGGTTTACCAATGTCCGAAAAAGCCTGCTGTTATTTCTATTTTCTTTTGAAATAATGCAATTGCTGTGTGGATGCTAGTATTGTTTTTCTGGAATAACGGCCGTTATTCCAGAATAACAGTGCAGTGTAGATGCACCCTAAGTCATATGGAATGATATTGTATTTCCCTGATTGGATGGCTTAATTTATATAAACAGGAGCATTGAATGAAGAAATCATTAGTGAAATGAGTCTTAGAAACAGTGTAAAGAACATTTTTGAGTGAGAGAAGCAAGAGAGGATAAGAAAATTTAGAACATCTACAATTGTTTCCTGTCCTGTTTTGCACAAGAAAGAGCATATTTGATTATATATTAGAACTTTAGATTTAAAAATAACTGAGATCTTTCCTCTCTGAGAAAGAGCAACATCTAAACCTGATTAAATGTCTAGCAGACTTTATATTCCATTTTCTCCTGTCACTTTCTCACCAATTAATTACCGTTGCCATGCCATTATCCAGTTTTCCTCCTTAACTTAATTGGTGCTACTGTTTGCCAGCTTCCCATTTCTCACTAGCAACAGAAGTGAGACTGACGATTCTCCTCTTTGACATTGTCGTGACTATCTGACTGTACGTTGATATACTTCTCCTGTGTCATGGTAGACACAAGTGTCCCCAGGTGATGATCCATTTCTGACCAAACTGTCCTGAAAATGGACCCTCTACAAAGTGTCTCTAGGCAAGGAACCTTTCTGCTGCTCATATTTTCATTCTTTTGTCTGCATTTTTCCCTCTTCTATTTATTAGCACTCTTGTTGATGATGCATTGATTTTTGTAAGAATACCAGCAATTTAAAATAGCCCTCATCCCAAAAAAGGTGATATAGGATTCTGAGTTGCACCCATATTTAATATTTACATGACTAAATGCTTTGCCACAAACATACTTAAATAAAACTCAAATGTTTGGGAAAAAAGTGGATTAAAAAGAGTTTAAAGGTTTTTGGATTGAATCAAAAGTCAGATTAAGTGAATACAGTCGGAAATACATTTTTCTACTGTTCACTGATCTTTAAGCCTTTTAGCAAATAACATTTTGTCACATAAAATTGGAAATTCCATCTTCTCTCTAAATCTACACTCCCTCTGTCTCCAGTATTTGATTAACACTGAACCAAGAGGGGAAGTTAATGCTAAATCGCTCCTCCCTCTGCTTAGGAATTGAAGAGGTCTCCCAACAGCAAGTGGTTTTCCTCAACATATGTATTTCTTTGTCTCTGCCCAGCATGACCAGAGAACACAGTTCACAATTTTAAAATCTATCTTTGTTACATAAGTATTGATTGTAGTGATTTGCTGGGGTTTTCCTTTCACTGTAAACACTGTAGTGCGATAAAAACACAAAAGTGAATTAGCGGGAGCCCAAGCTCCAAATTACATGTTTGTTGCTGACAGGCTACCCAGGTTAACATTGAAAACCTTACCCACAGTCACTACAGTGTAGGAGAGAACTGGAATTTTAGAAGATTCGGGGGGTAGCCGAGTTAGTCTGTACAGAATAAACTTAAAGAACAAAAACTGGTCTGGTAACACATTATTGGGTTAGGCTAAAAGGGATTAAAAACAAAGGTGGTGTCATACTAGGAGTCTACTACAGGCCACCTACCCAGGTGGAAGAAGTGGATGAGGCTTTTTTTAAACAACTAACAAAATCATCCAAAGCCCAAGATTTGGTGGTGATGGAGAACTTCAACTATCCAGATATATGTTGGGAAAATAACACAGCGGGGCACAGACTATCTAATAAGTTCTTGGACTATATTGGAGACAACTTTTTATTTCAGAAGGTTGAAAAAGCTACCGGGGAAAGATGTTCTAAATTTGATCCTAACAAATAGAGAGGAACTAGCTGAGAATTTGAAAGTGGAAGGCAGCTTAGGTGAAAGTGATCATGAAATCATAGAGTTCACAATTCTAAGGAAGGGTAGAAGGGAGAACAGCAAAATAGAGACAATGGATTTCAGGAAGGCGGATTTTGGTAAGCTCAGAGAGCTGATAGGTAAGGTCCCATGGGAATTGAGACTGAGGGAAAAAACAACTGAGGAGACTTGGCAGTTTTTCAAAGGTACATAGTTAAGAGCCCAAAAGCAAGCTATTCTGATAGGTTGAAAAGATAGAAAATATGGCAAAAGACCGCCTTGGCTTAACCAGGAGATCTTGCATGATCTAAAAATAAAAAAGGAATCATATAAAAAAATGAAAGTAGGACAAATTACAAAGGATGAATATAGACAAACAGCAGAGGAATGCAGGGGCAAAATTAGAAAGGCAAAGGCACAGAATGAGCTCAAACTAGCTATGGGAATAAAGGGAAACAAGAAGACTTTTTATAAATACATTAGAAGCAAGAGGAAGACCAAGGAGAGGGTAGGCCCACTGGTCAGTGAGGAGGGAGAAACAGTAACAGGAAACTTGGAAATGGCAGAGATGCTCAATGACTTCTTTGTTTCAGTCTTCACTGAGAAGTCTGAAGGAATGCCTAACATAGTAAATGTTAGTGGGAAGGGAGTAGTTTTAGAAGGTAAAATAAAAAAAGAACAAGTTAAAAATCACCTAGAAAAGTTAGATGCCTGCAAGTCACCAGGGCCTGATGAAATGCATCCTAGAATACTCAAGGATCTGATAGAGGAAGTATCTGAGACTCTAGCTATCATCTTTGGAAAATCATGGGAGACAGGAGAGATTCCAGAGGACTGGAAGAGGGCAAATCTAGTGCCCATCTATAAAAAGGGAAATAAGAACAACCCAGGAAACTACAGATCAGTTAGTTTAACTTCTGTGCCAGGGAAGATAATGCAGCAAGTAATTAAGGAAATCGTCTGCAAACACTTGGAAAGTGGCACGGTGATAGGTAATAGACAGCATGGATTTGTAAAGAACAAATCTTGTCAAACCAATCTGATAGCTTTCTTTAATAGGAAAACGAGTCTTGTGGATAAGGGAGAAGCAGTGGATGTGGTAAACCTAGACTTTAGTAAGGAGTTTGATACAGTATTTCATGATATTCTTATCAATAAACTAGGTAAATACAACTTAGATGGGGCTACTATAAGGTGGGTGCATAACTGGATGGATAACTGTACTCAGAGAGTAGTTATTAATGGTTCACAATCCTGCTGGAAAGGCATAACAAGTGGGGTTCCGCAGGGGTCTGTTTTGGGACTGGCTCTGTTCAATATCTTCATCAACGATTTAGATATTGGTATAGAAAGTATGCTTATTAAGTTTCCAGATGATACCATACTGGGAGGGGTTGCGACAAATCTGGAGGACAGGGTCATAATTCAAAATGACCTGGACAAATTGGAGAAATGGTCTGAGGTAAATAGGATGAAGTTTAATAAAGGTTGGACATTCGGAAAAAGTTCCTAACTGTCAGGGTAGTCAAACACTGGAATAATAGCCCAGGGAGGTTGTGGAATCTCCATCTCTGGAGATATTTATGAGTAGGTTAGATAAATGTCTATCAGAGATGGTCTAGACAGTATTTGATCCTGCCATGAGGGCAGGGGACTAGACTCGATGACCTCTCAAGGTCCCTTCCAGTCCTAGTTTTCTATGATTCTATAATTATAGACTAACAAAACATATAGATGGTATCATGAGCTTTTGAGGACACAGCCCACTTCTTCAGATGACTGGAGTTTTCTAGAATTTGAGGAATAGCATTTAAATTTGTTGGTTTAAACGATGGATGTTCAGTTCCACCCATATTTTATAAAGACTGGACTGTAGCCAGTTTCTGCACAGGTGCACAAAGGAGAAAAATGGGATGTATAAGGAGCATTTTTTCCATACTGCATCTGCTATACAACTATAACTGCAGTCATTGTGTAATAGGTTGGGGGAGGGGAGAGGGTAATATACTATCATCAGATGTAATACTTTTCCCCCTTCTTGTACCTCAGCTTACTTTCTACTGAAGTAATGATAGAAGTTTAGTCTGTTCAAGACTTTGATATCTATCTGTCTACAGTAGACAGAAATGAATTTCTGTTAGAAGGAGAGTTACCCAAATTCTCTAAAGAAAACTGTTTACTAAATCACTCACTCTCTGTGTCTCACCCTCTGGAGACAAAAGAGTTTAGCTATAAATTTGAAACAACTGGGAATATTGTCAGTAACAATTATTTTAAAGACAACACTTTGGGGAGTTCCTTCCAACTTGCAGTACCCGTTATTATTGCAAATTCCAATGCAAAATATAATAGAGCATGTACATGCCTTCCCAGGGCTCTTCTCTGGGAGGATTTACTATTCTCAGCTTCTGTGCAATGGTGTCCAAAACCCCTGCATAGCACAAGAGCCTTAAAATCTGGAAAACAAATGATGGTCCCACTAACTCCTACAAACTCACCCTGAATCTCTGCAACCACAGCCTGAAGCAATTCTAGTGCTTTTCTTCTATCATGGGGAGAGGGAATCTGTCGTCTAAGTCCCTGGAACACAATCCTGACATCAAGTCCTTCTGATTCCCCTTCCACTGCTCCACTTTGAGTATTCCAGTCTGACTCCCTGTCCTATTTATAAGCTCCTCCCTCTCCACTTGATTCCTGTCAATCTGCCCACCCACAATGGAAATCAACTAAGCGTAATGCAGGCAGACCCTGGTCATCTTTGAGCATAATTGAATTTGGGATTTCTGTAGCTTAGTAGATGAACCTTTACTGCATGAGCTAAAAGCCAGAGGGCTGGTAGTGAAGGCTGCTAGAACAGACTCATTATTTTCTCTGTCTCTAAGGAGCCATCTACACTGCTCCTTCTTGCACAAAACCCCCCTCTTGTGCAAGAGCTGTTCTGCTGCTTATTACTATTCCCATTTTACAGGTGGTAAACTAAGCCACAGACTCAGGGACAGATTCGTAAAGGTATTTAGGCACCACAAGATGCAGTTAAGCATCTAAGTGCTTTTGAAAATCCCACTAGGCACCTAATTTAAACTGGATGTTAGGAGACTTACTTAAAGGTCACACAATAGAGCAAAGAATTGAATCAAAGAATTAGGCTAGGAGCCTAATCACTGCACTATCCTTCCTCCTTGATATATGCACAGACTTTTCAATCTGAAACAAGCTTATGGTGGTCTCTACTCAGGGAGAGGTTCCTTTATTCTTCATATAGACAAGCCCTGACCCATGAACCCTGAAAGTCCACGTTTAAGTCTGGGCTACAGTAATAGGCAAATCCATCACATGGGATTCCATTTCTGTCATGACATTGTTCTTATACATTCTCAATATTGCACTTAGGAATTGTGGCCTGTCAGCTAAGAAAAATGTCTTTGGGTGAGTCTTGTGACTGGTTGGAGGAACTGACTCACTGGTTAGATTGCCTCCATTGTCTGGCCATGTTACATTCCAGCTCCTTGATTGCAATTCACTAATGAGGAAAGCAGTTAGATTTTCTCAGCAATTGAAGGAAAAGATTGCCCTTGTATTCTTTACTTAGCTGCTTTTGAAATATAACTAATAATTCTAAAGATGACTGTTAATAGTCTATAATGATAGAAAATAATTTAGTAAACAGTTATCGTCATATAACTGTTAGCACACAACATTTCCCTACATATTCAGTAATATAATTAGGGTGCTAATTAAAATTTTAAAACAGATAAATAGGGAGAAAAATGTCAATTATTTCTTAAAATTAGTGCGTGGGGGAGAAATTTACCCACTACCCTGCTAGCACATCTGAACCAGTGTTTCCTTGAGAGGTGATGGGTCTTCTTATTTAATTATTACAACAGATTTATAGAGGCACTCTGAATAGTCTGAAAAATCATAATCAAAAGGTTTGTCTGTCAAGGGGTTTGCTTGGGTCTATAGTCCCTAGGTAGAGGGGCAACTAGGACTACGTCTAGACTACATGGCTCCGTCGATGGAGCCATGTAAAATAGTTTATTCGGCATAGTCAAAGAAGTGGGGATTTAAATAATCCGCACTTCATTAAAATAAAAATGGCCACCATGCTGTGCTGACGATCAACTGATCTGGCACAGTGCAGCAGTCTAGACACAGTGTGGTCGACAAAGGTTTCCTTTGTCAACCGCTCCAGTAAACCTCGTTTCACAAGGTATAACGAAGTGGTCGACAAAGGCTTTCTTTGTCGACCGTGCCACGTGTAGACTGCCGCACTGTTCTGGATCAGCTGATCGTTGGCACAGCGTGGTGGCCATTTTTATTTTAATGAAGAGGGTATTATTTAAATCCCTGCTTCTTTGATTAGGCTGAATAAACTATTTTACATGGCTCCATTGACGGATCCATGTAGTCTAGATGTAGCCTAGGGAAGCTCCATGCAGCTCCCATTGGCTGGGAACCTGGGACGATGGGAGATGTGGAGGCAGCGCCTGCAGGCATGGGCACTGGCAGGACCCTTGGCCCCTTCACCTAGGAGCTGCATATGCTGGATGATTCTGGGAGCTGCAGATCCAGTACAGCTGCCTTAGCTCTGCTGCGCTACAGATTGGGATCTGCCTGAGGAAAGCACCACCTGGATGAAGCCTGGGCCCTGATACCCTTCCTGAGTCCCACACTTCTTCCCCAGGCTTGAGCTCCCTCCTGCACCTAAGTTCCTCATAGAGCTCACACCCACACCCCTGCCCTGAACCCCTTCAGGAGCCTGCATCCCATGCTCCTTCCTGTATCCCAACCTGCTGCCCAGCCGTGAGCCCCCTCTTACACCACAAACCTCTCTTCCTTAGCTCCACCCCAGATCCTGTACTCCTAGCCAAAGCCCTCATCTCTTCCTGCACCTCAATTCTCTGCCACAGCCTGGAGCCCCCTCCTGGACCCCAAATCCCTCATTTTTGGTCCCACTTAGGAGCATACATCTCCAGCTAGGGTACGTCTAGGCTACAAGCGTCTTTTGAAAGAGATCATCTAGACAACCACAAGACTCTTGATAAAGCGATCCACTTTTATGAAAGAGAGCACTTAGGCAATCTGGACATTCTCTTTCAAAAAAAACATGTTTGTGGTCAAGAATGCCTTTTTTCAAAAAAAACTCTCTCAAAAAAAAGGCATTCTTCCTCATAAAAGTAGGTTTACCGATTTTGAAAAAACCCACGTTCTTTCAATTTAATTTGGAAAGAACGCAACAATAGTCTAGATGCAGGTGAAGTTTTTTCAAAAAAAGGCCACTTTTCTCGAAAAAAACTCCGTAGTTTAGACACACCCCTAGAAACCTCATCACCTTCCACACCCCAGCCTCTTGCTCCACCCCAGTGAAAGTAAGGGTACGTCCAGACTACATGCCTCCGTCGACGGAGGCATGTAGATTAGCCAGATAGGCAGAGGGAAATAATCGCGGCTTCATTTAAATTTAAATGGCTGCCCCGCTCTGCCGATCAGCTGTTTGTCGGCAGATCGGGGCAGTCTGGACGTTCCCCTGTCTCCAGAAAACCCTTTTGTCGACCGCCCCGTTATGCCTCATCCCACGAGGGAATTAATGTATATTATAAAAAATAGTCAAATAAATCCAAAAGTTTAAATGGAAATGAAACATTTAGAAACTATCAAAATGAAATGTGTTAGTTCACATTTTGAGTGGATTTTTGGTTTTCCAAAAAAGTTGAGATTTTAGTTGTTCATGCCATTGGGCTGAGAAAATAATTAAATCTCAGTATTTCCATTGGAATGGGAAAATTCTAACTGCTAGTGTTAAAATTAATGTCATTGATAGAGCAAAATGTATGGCAGGGGCTTAATGTGAAATTAGATGAGTTTTACATAATTTTTTCTTAATAGTTGAGGCCACAGAAATGTTGGTACAATAAATTATAAGGCAATGTAGCAGAGCAAAAAAGGTGGACCTTCATATAAAACCTGCTCACTTTACCATCATAGGGTATGTCTACACTACAAAGTTAATTCGAACTAAACTCCTCTCCTCTCCCCCAGCCCTGGGCCCTTAAAGGGGTAGACTCTGGCCAGACGGCACTTTGCAGAAACAGCCCTGCCAGCAGTATCTGCCCCTGACCCAGTGGCCGCAGGATGAGCCAGGCAGCCAGTGGCAGTGATGTGTCCCCCGCCCAGTCCCCCAGCACCCAGGAGCCAGCCAGGGGCCGTAGACAGCGCACGGCCTCCTGGACTAGTGCAGAGGTCATGGACCTCATTGAGGTTTGGGGGCAGGCCCCCAATCTCCATGATCTCTGCACTAGGAGGAGGAACGCGGCTGTCTACGGCCGCATAGCAGCCACCATGTCCCGAAAGGGACACAGGCGCACCAGGAGCAGGTGCGCCTGAAAGTCAAGCAGCTGTGTCAGGCGTACTCCAGGGCCACCAGGGGCGGCGCCGCAGCAGGGGCTGCCACCTGCCCCTACTTCCCTGCCCTTAACCGACTCTTGGGGGGCGGGGCGGTCCGTGCCAGCCCGGGAGACAGTGAGCAGGGACCGGAGGGCCCTGACCCGGGCACACCGGAGGGGCCACCGCAGGATGTCCCAGCACCAGAGTCGGCAGGGTCGTCCAGGGAGACAGTACCGGGTAAGTAGTTTGAATTAAGTAGTTCGGGGGGGGGGGAAGTGGGAGGGAGACCAGAGATCACGCACATGGGCCATGCCTTCCATGGATCATGCAGACACCTGTGCACGTGCGAGCACATGCCATGCCACCCTTGGGCAGGTGGCTCCAGCTGCGTGACACCCAGGGGCCATGGCCCAATAGGCACATGCTTGTGCGAAGAGACCTGACATGCTCCCGACCCCGGGGCGGGACCCAGCAGGGTGCTTTCCCTTCACATGTCCCCGCTACACGGAGGCAGGGGATATCTCCCCCTCCCCCCCACTGCCCCGGCCACACTATACATGGCACAGGGACATGGGTGCGGTCTTGGGGCAGCTCCCAGTCCCAGGGAGGCCCCCTCCCTCGCCATGCTGGGAGGCGGTTGGCCCGGCGAGACCCCCACCCCTGATCCCTGAGTTTCCCCACCCCCTCCTTCCCCTTGCGTCCCCTTTCCAGCTCCCTCCTCCCAGTTTTCCCCCTCCCCTCTCCCATCCTCTCTCTTCCCCTCTTCCACCTCCTTTTCCCAGTCTCCCCGAGTTTTGTGGAATAAAGAGAGTTTCTATTTTTGAACACGTGTCCTTTATTTTGTACATCAGGAAGGGGAGCTAGGGAGAGGTAAGTGGAAGGAGGTGATGGAGGAATGGGGTACGAGCCCCTGATGGGGAGGACTGGGGTGGCTCTGCGGGCTCCTCGGGGTGGAAGCTCTCCTGCAGCCCCCCAATTGACGGATGGCAGCGTGCGGCAAGTGCAGCCGGGCTGATGGTCGAGTGCTGTGATGTGCCGAGTGAGGGCACTCAGGGCACTCCAAGCCAGGACTGCTTTGCAAGCGGGGAACCCCTGAGAACTGTCTGTCCGGGGTGGGGGTCGGATCCCTTTAAGCACAGCCCTCGGCTAGCCTGAGACAGCAGCTCCACAATCTAAGTCCTCATCTGATGCCCTGCCGGCACTGCTTCCGGCCAGCCTTAACCTCAGTTCGGGGTCCACTCAGTGTGGACATGCTAGTTCGAATTAGCAAAACGCTAATTCGAACTAGTTTTTAAGTCTAGATGCGCTAATTCAAATTAGCTTAGTTCGAATTAACTAATTCGAACTAAGTTAGTTTGAATTAGTGCTGTAGTGTAGACATACCCATACCTATCATTATTATTGTTTTAGAGAAATATATATACATATACTAGAAGATTTATTCAATGTTGCTCTGGTCCTTAACTCAATTAATTTTTGTTTTTTTTGAAAATAAAATGATGGGGCTAGGGATGAAATGTCCAATATGCAGTCTTCACCAGGGAGAGAGGACTACTTGTCTGTTCTTTTCAGCCAGAGTGAGGAGTGCTGCCAACTGTGTTCCTCTGTGAATGGGTTTGTGAGGGGAAGTCTCAGCCCTCTCCTCTTCTCTAAGGGTGTGTCTAGACTACCTAGTTTTGTCGACAAAAGTGGACTTTTGTCGACAAAACTATACCAGCGTCTACACAACCACTGAGTTCTGTCGACATAACGTCGACAGAACTCAGCAGTTTTGTCGACGCTGGTATACCTCATTTTACGAGGCATAACACCTTCTGTCGACAGAACTCTGTCGACAGAAGGTGTTATTGCCTGTAACATTGCGTCCAGACTACTGAGTTCTGTCAACAAAGCAGCTTGCTTTGTCGACAGAACTCAATGTGTCTGGACCCTCTTTGTCGACGGAAGTTTTGTCGACAGTATCTGTCGACAAAACTTCTGTCGACAAAACGCGGTAGTCTAGACGTACCCTAAAGGTTGTCTGAGCAATAAGAGGTTTGGGGCTATGGCAGGCCTGGAGGGGAGGGGTGCATGCCCAGTCATCCCCTTTCACCTGCCTAGTGATTCCATCTGTTTTCTGTATGGTTTTATGAGAAGCAACCCCATTCTGGACACACCCCATTTTCCTGGCACACCTATACCCTTACCTTGGTATAGTTAAAAGGAAGCTGCATCCTGAATTTTGTGGTCCTAGATCTTATTATTTAGGTGAAGGTCTTGAATAAAAAGACAGATGGACAGACAGACAAACTCTTTCAAATATACAGCAGATATATTTCTCTCTACATAGAGTGACAGACCCAGACCAACCGTCTGCTGTTCACTGATGGGGGGAATATATGCTGGAGTTTGGGTAAAAACAGCTTTCTCTTCTCTGAGTAAAAAAAGGCCAAAGCCTAAGTCCACTGTTTAAAGGGCTCCCCTTAGGCAAAGAAGGAGGAAGGAGAAGAGCTAAGCACAGGAAGCAGGAAGTACTGTGTCCAGGAGCTGTGTGGGCGTGGTAGACTGACAAGCAGGTATCAAAGAAAAGGTACTAGGAGGAATTGCTTGGGGAAGTAGCCTAGGCCAGTGGTCCCCAACCTTTTGAGGTTGTCGGGCGCCAGGGGGCGTGGCCGTTTGCCTGCCGGGCGCAAGGAGGCGGGGACACTTGCACGCTCGGGGGCGGCCCCCCCGAGCCATGCTCCCGGGGGCGGGGCCCCACCTAGCCGCACGCCCGGGGGCAGGGCCACCCCATAGCTGCGTGCCCGGGGGCAGGGCCCCCTCCAAGGGCCGTGCGCCCGGGGCCGGCGCTCCCCCCCCCGCCGAGTGCTGCGCGCCCAGGGCCGGCGCTCCCCCCCTCCCGCCGAGTGCCGCGCGCCCGGGGCCGGCGCTCCCCCCTCCCGCCGAGTGCCGCGCGCCCGGGGCTGGGGCTGGCTCTCCCCCCCCCCCCGCCGAGTGCCGCGCGCCCGGGGCCGGCACTCCCCCCCGCCGCGTGCCCGGGGCCGGCGCTCCCTCCCGCCCCCTCCCGCCGAGTGCCGCATGCCCAGCGCTCCCCCCGGCAAGCGCGCTCCCCCCGCAAGCGCCCGTGCGCCATGTGCCCGGGGCCAGGCCAGCCCCGAGCACCTGGCGGGTGCATTGAAATGCCCCCGCGGGCGCCATGGCACTCGGCGGGAGGGGGCAGGCACCGTGTTGGGGACCACGGGCCTAGGCAAAAACTGTCAGATTGAGAGTGGAAGTAACCCTGCCTGTTGCCGCTGCCTTAGGGTCCCTGGGATGGAACCTGGAGTAATGGGCAGGCTGGGGTTCCCCTCCAACCTCCTCACAATAGCTCAACTTCTGCCTTGAGAAGGGAGATCAGGATCCAGAGAGGATTTTATCCCAAACTTGTGAAATAGCCTGTGATGAGTATGGCTCAGTAGGCTGTGGCTCATGCCTCTAATCAAAAGGAAGAGGCCATGTGGAGGTCCACAATAAGCCTCTGAGGCTAACACTAACCGCTAGTAGCACAAGACCCACAGGGAATAGCTGGAGCTTTGACACAACTGGTGTCAGAGTGGAATCTTCACTGCGTAGCAGAAGAAAGAGTGTGAAGGAAGAAAACCTCAAAACAGCAACAACAACAAAACCAACAAAAAATCCCAAACAAAAACACACACATACACACACAAGAAGTGCACAAGGGTGTTGGTTTTTATTCTCTAGCTTAATTGGGTTAGAGGCTGTCACCACAATGGAAGATTTAGTGGAAGCACTGGTGCAGGCCATAGCAGCCCAACAAGGATACATCTTCACAGCAGCGTTATTCTGGAATAACTGACATTATTCTGAAATAACATAGTCTGCGTCTACACAACAAGCAGTTATTTTGACATTATGTCAAAATAATGTAAAGCTGGAGGACTTCTTACGCCGACTCCTGTAATCCTCATTTTACAAGGAGTAAGGGGAATCAGATTAAGAGTGCTCTTTCTTGGACTTCCTGCTATATAGCCAGTGCCAAAAGTCAAAATAAGCTATTTCAACTTAAGCTACACAGTTGACATAGCTCAAGTTGCATAGCTTATTTCGTCTTTAGCCCTTCAAAGTAGACATGTCCCAAGAGACCACATGGATACCGGGGTTGGCACTGCAAGAGGCAGCATGCTTACAGCAGAAGACCAACCAGCTACCGGCTGTCTACTAAAGATGATATCAGAGGATGATGTAGAGGCGTATCTCTTCATATTCAGGAGAATTGCTCAGTGGAAGGCCTGGCCCCAAGAACAACAGGCCAGCATAATCATCCCATTTCTCTGTGGTGAGGCCCAGAAGTCCTACTATGATTTGCCGGCTGAAAACACAGCTAATTTTCCCTTGCTAAAAGAAGAGATCCTGGCCCAGTCCAGGGTGACAATAGCCGTATGGGCCCAGAGGCTTCATGAATAGAAATACCAAAAGGATAAACCACTGAGGTCCCAGCTGTTTGATCTGATTCTCTTGCACAAAAATGGCTGCGACCTAAAGCAAACTTCTCAGAGAAGGTTCTAGAGATACTGATCATCAACCAATTCATGTGGAAGTTGCTGCCAGACCTTTGCGCTTGAATAGGCCAGCATGACCCACCCACCTGTGATGAAACCATCATATTGGTGGAGAAATGAGTGACAGCCAGGAAGTTGACTTGCCTACCTAGAGAAGGCATCCGTCGAGACAGGCCTCCAATGATGACCCTGGGTGTTCAGGCAACCAAGTGCCCAGGAAACCCTAGATAGGGAAAAGGGTAGCCAAAGGCCAGTGGAGAACAACGGGGATGTGAATAATTTTAGAGAAGCTAGCTCCAAGGAGAAATCCCTTGCTCCGTGGATCCAGAAGGGCAGCTACAGGTGCTATGTGTGTGGGGAATTAGGCAACATAGAAGCTCAGTGCCCCAACTTCAAGGAGCCTATGCAATGTAATTTTGGAGACAGGTGACTCATGCACCCTGCTCAATCTAGTGTGGGGGGATTACAGTTACTCCACTAAAGTATACCAGGCCAGTGAAATGACAGTGCTTATAGATTCCGGGAGTGCTATCACCCTGGTTTCAGGGAAATTAGTGAAGCCCCGCCAGTTAAAGCAAGCCAAATGCATGGGGGTTGCCCATGTCCACGGGACTGTTGGCTACTACCCCAGCATAGCTATAAAAATAGAAGTGCAGGGAAAAAACACTGGGGTACAAGGAGGAGGGCAAGAACCAGAGGGGCACCCTGAACAAGGACAGATTCACCCTAGAAAGTGTTCTTCCCTTAAATTTGTGAAGATATTGCAGGAACTGTTTCCCATCCCTGGGAAAGGTAGGAAGACTAAAAAGCAAAGAAGGGTGGCCAAAACCTTAGGTACCCGAATTCTGATGCAGGCCCAAAGGACCACCTACATAGGCAGATGAACATGGTCTGGTAGGAGAGGACCCTGAGATGCAGGAAGGAGAAAACCCAGAGTTACCAGATGGAAAAAACCCTGAGATGTTGGAGCGTCTCAAAGAAAGCTCCAAACCCAAACCTCAGGTACAACTGAAAGAACAGGCAGAGCCCTTGGAGTTTGGGCTGATAAGTCCTGAGAGCAACTTTTACATGGGACCAGGTGGAAGACCCTAGAGATGAGAATGTCAGGAAACAGGTGGCCAAGATAGGTGGAGTACCTGTGGCAGGAAAAATCCAGGGCTGTGGTCCATACTTTATAATGAAAAAGGACCTGATATACAGGGTCATTCACTTACAGGAGTAGGAGATACACCCAGTTTTAGTACCCTGAAAATACCAAAGGGCAATTCTAAACCTTACCCACATTCACTTGTTTGGAGGACATCTCTATGAGTGGAGAAGAATCCTTCGCCAATTTTTCTGGATGGGGGGACATTAAGATTTCCAGAGGTATTGTGCCTCCTGTTCCAAATGTTAATTACACAGTCCTCAGCCTCATCTCCAAACCCCATTTGTTCACCTGCCAATCATTGATTTCCCATTCAAATGGAAAGCCAAGGATTTGATGGGGCCATTAGAGAAAACAGCCCAAGGACACCAATACATACATGTAGTGCTGGACTATGTCACCAGGTATCCCAAAGCCATCCCTCCATGAAATACAGCATCTAAGACTATTGTCGAAGAAGTGGTAGCAATCTTTGCCTAAGTAGGGCTACCTAAAGAAATCCTCACTGATCAGAGGACAGTTAATTTATGTCCAAGTTAAGGAAGGACCTTATGGACCTCTATTAACCACCCACAGACTGATGGTCGGGTCAAAAGTTCAACAAGACCTTTAAGGCCATGATCAGAAAGGTGGCAGAAAAAGATGGAAAGAATTGGGATGTGCTAATACCCTACCTTATGTTCGCCATTCGTGAGGTCCCTCAAGCTTTCACTGGATTTTTTTCCTTTGAATTACTGTATCGATGCAACCCTTGGTACATCTTAGACATAGCAAAAGAGATTTGGGAAGAAGAATCAAATGAAGGGAGGAATATAGTGGAACATGTATTGGAAATGAAGACCCAGATAGCCCAAGTTACCCCATCATAAGAAAACATGTGGAGGAGGCCCAATAGGCCCAGCGAGTGTACTACAATCAACAGGCCAAGGTTTGGCAATTCCAGCATTGGATTGAGTAAAGGTGCTGGTGCCCACATCACAAAGTAAGCAGTTGACCCAGTGGTAACTGACCCTGTAGGGGAAGTAAATTATAAAGTATAGCAGCCTGCACACTGAAAACAAGAACAGACATACCATGTCAACCTTTTAACACCCTGGCAAGAGAGGAAGGCTTGTACCTCTGTCCGGGGGAGACTCAGCCCCAGTGAATGAACCCTCAGTACAAGTAAAGATAGCTCCAGAAGATAGGCCAGAAGAAGGAGATCACTGAGATTATCCACCAGAACCAGGATGTGTTCTTGGCAAATTTATGTTGAATGGTAGAGTTATTCCACCACATAATTACTGACCAAGTAACAGCTGCCAAAAGGGAAGAAATAAAAGCAGAAGTGGAAAAGATGCTAAAGGTACGGATCATTGAGGAGTCCCACAGTCAATGGTCCAGCCCTATAGTGCTGGTGGCCAAAACTGATGGCATCACAAGATTCTGCAATGACTTTCGGCGGCAAGGTAGAGGTGGTCCTGTATACTTTTAGACGAGCTGGCCTTATGGCAAATCCTGCCAAGTATGCCATGCGGTTCACAGAGGCCAATAGATTTTATATATAGTGGGGAGAGGCTGGTGAAACCACAAGTAAATAAATTAGATTCCATCCAACAATGGATGCCTTAGGGTCCCTGAGCTGGAACCCAGAATAGTGGGATGGCCCAGGTCCCCCACAAGCCTCCCCAAAACATCTCAATCTCGCCTTTGAAAAGGGTGATCAGGACTCCAGAGAGGATTTTACCCCTCAGCAAGCCTCTGAGTCTAACACTATCTGCCAGTAGCACGAGAATCACTGGGAATAGCTGGGAGTTTTACCAATAGCTAACGAGCTAGCTAGCTAGATAGATAGAATGAACATACAACATATTCTAAATACTTCCATCAGGCCTTGCCAACCTGAATATATTTAACTGACCTAAATATTCTCTAACTGTACTTTCCCTCTTTTGGTTTGCATTCCATCCTTCTTGTCAGTATTAATTGTGTTGAGAATCTGGTCACTGTCATCTTATTTAGTGAAGTCTAAAGTAAATTAGGCATTAAATATCTCACCCTTGAGGTCATCAGTTATTAGCTCCTCTGCCCTGCTAAGAAGAGGATCTGTGTTTTACTTCTTCTTTGTTTGTTTTTTCTAATGTATTTAAAGAATTTCTTCATATTACCTTTTTTGTTCCTTAATAGGTGTAGCTCATTTTGCATCTTAACTTTTTTGATTTTGTGTATACTTGCTTGTGCTATTCTACTGTATATATCCTTAGTAATTGTCCACATTTCCACTTTTTGCAAGATTCATTTTTGATTTTCAGGCATAAATCTATCATGCCATAGTTTTGTCTAATTATGACCATTTAAAATATAGTTTGTTTATTTTTCTTCTAAAAGGTCAGAGACGAGAGTTGTGAAAAAATATCCTAATTACCCTATAGTTATTAGGCTTAATTGGTGCATATTTCTAATTGCATTGAAGTCAATAACCCACCCCAATTTGCAGCAGCTGAGGAGGTGTCACTAAACTTCAGGTGACATAAGAAATAGAGTCTACTAACATCTCCAAATAAGGGTAGTACTCTGTAAGATTTTCATGTACTAATTACAATTGAAATGCAGACTGAGGTCTAAAGGGACTTGTTTGCTTGTTTGTTTTTCCTTTTGTCTTTCCATTTTAGCTGTTTCCTTGCTCATTACATTGTGCCTATTAGCATAGTACATTGTTTGTGTTTGCACAGATTTTCTTGCCGAAGGCTGCCCTGCAGTTGTACAGCCATTGGGGTAGCCAGCTGTTACTTATGCAAGTTTCAATCATTTTATATGACAGAGTAACTTAATTATGCCCTGCTTGAAGATGCTAAATAAAATTATCTTCTGAACAAATGTACTTCACTTAATACTTTTGTCACTTGAGCCACATGCATTACAATAAATTAAGCATTTTAAAACCAAGCTTACTAACATGCTAATTATTATAGACTCCGAGGTTGTTTAATAGTGTTTGTAGTACTCACCATTACGTCTTCAGTCAAGTTATATTGCAGGTTAGTTATCAGAAATTAGGAAGTGAAAAATAGTTAACAGCATTATGTATCGGCAGTCAGGATTAAAAATTCTTTTCTGCATTTTTCACACATAGAAATGAAACTCCAATAGCATTGGTTAGGTCAGTTAGCAAATACATGCAGGGCAGAAATATTTTTTGTGTTTCATAATTGGACAAGAAATCATATTCTTTGCTGTTCAACTAGAATACCACAGTTCATAGGTTTTGCCAGTCAATGAAAAGGTCAGTTTATGTGGTAGTAAACTGCTTGTTTTTAAAATTCTAAATCAAATTCAGTATAGACTTGTTCACTTATTTCATCTCTCTTTAAATAAACATTTTTTCCTTTTCTCATTACTAGACAATGACGCATAAGAAAGTGACAATTTTGGTGTCGCCAACTGGCTTCTTTTGAATGTCCCAAAATGTCAGCTCCCATATTTTCAAGTGGATTATAATTGAAGATGTGCCAATGTACATGGATTTATTTTGAATAGTTGCCCATCTGCCACATTTGCAAGTTGATTTAGCTTTTGGACAGCTATTACATTTTGCATTCAGAGAAGATACCTGCAAACTGAATTAACTACAGATCAGCATCTTCACTGAAAGATGTTTTGCTGTTAAATTCCAAAAGAACAAATATAAAATGATTTTTAATCATGTAATGTTCTGTTTAGCTGAATCTATCAAGGTGGACAGAATAAATCTGATGGAGACAGCACAGAAGACAGCGTCTACATTTCTAAATATTTGGCAACAGACTAAAAACGAGTTGTGAACTTAAATATACCTGTACTGGAAAGTCCCTAGTATTGATTATAAAAGCACTACACATACACACATATATACAATTGGAAATACGAAAGGTTAAATTCACACCAGTGTGGATGCCAGCACAAAGCTTAATATACTGCTTACTTCCCAGTCTATGCCTTATGCTGTCTTCTCCTCAGGTTCACCCACTGTGAATATCTAACATTCACAGAGTCTTAAGATAGAGAATAACCCTCCAGTGCATGGAAGAGAGTTTGTTAGTTTAAAAATTCATATCACTATCCATTGCTAAGGCAGCAGGGGCACTATCATCTTTACATTTTTCCCAGACAAAAAGGCGTCTGTTTGAAATAATTAAGGTTGGAAATATATTTCTTTTCTAGATTATTCAAGTAAAATCCAATTATGTTAAAATAAAACTTAAATGTTCATTATCAAAGAACTCCACTCTCTTGCCATGGTATATCCCTTATTCAGTGGCAGGCATTCTTTCCTTTTAGCACATATGTTCTTCCTTTGTATAAAAAACCCTCCACCAACCCTTCTGTCCTTGAGGGCCTGCAGATCTCAATCCATAATGCAATGGTATGATTAGTGTTTCAGAGTGGCTTGAGTTTTCAGAGGTGGTAAGTATTTAAGAGTATGTTTGAAGGGGGTCAACCATAACCTCTCACTGAGTGTCATTTATATTTTGAGTGTATATCGCTTATGAATATCAGGATCTTTGTATAGAATGGGCGTTTTATATATTGCTCTTGAGCCAGGGTGTACAGTGCCACTTCTTCACAATATGGATTGTGGGTGAATGAATTACAGGAGAGTAGAAAACTCATGATGGTATAATGGATGGAAGTGGTATAGGGTTGCCAGTATCCAGTTTTTGACTGGAATGACTTTTCAAAAAGGGATCTGGGTGGCTCTGGTCAGCACTGCCCACCAGGCAGTTAAAAGTGCACTTGGCAGCACAGAGTGGCTAAGGCAGGCTCCCCACCTGCCCCAACTCTGTGCAGGTTCCTGTGGCTCATAGGTGTATGGGAGGCAGAGAGACTTTATGTCCTGTCCCCATCTCCAGCACTGGTTCCACAGTTCCCATTGGCTGGGAACCAAACTAATGGGAGTTGTGGGACAGTGTCTGCAGGCATGGGCAGAGTGGAGCCTCCCTGGTCCCACTGCTCCCCATCTAAGAGCCACAGGGACTTGCGAGCCATTTCCTGGGAGCTACCTTTAGGTATGTAAGTACCATCTGAACCCTTGTCCTTTGCCCTAGCATGGTGAAAGTGAAGAAGGGGCAGGAGGGATGGAGTGAGGGGACAGAGCCTTGAGGAAAGGGTGAAGCAAGGGCAGGGCTTTAGGGAAGGGGTGGGGAAGGAGGTGGAACAAAAGTATTCATTTTTGTACCATTAGAAAAATGACAACCTTAAGTGGTTGTGGTGCATGGAGTGTAGTCTGTGAGATGTTGTCATATCCATTCTATGTCTTGAGAAGGGAGAAAAGTCAAACCTCCCACTTAGTAATAAGTGAGTCTGGAGTTTTACAAGCCAATGTGTATAGTTTCCTCTGAGAATGTGAGGTGAGTTTGCATTTAAATGTTAAGGAGAATGGACCAAGAGGAAATGTAAGATAGTTGTACAAGGGATTTAAACTTTAAAGAGCTTAACTTCAAACATTTGTTGTTTTCTAATTAAAACATTAAAGCCATTATAAATAAAATAAATGTGAACCATATTTGTTGCAAACTAGCTTTCTTTCTGGAGATTTCCAGTCATCACAACATATGATACCACACTATTTGTATCTCACTAATTTTTCCTCAGCTTCTTTTACCATAGGTTACCTGTCAAAATGCAGACTGCATCACCAGAGGTCTGTGAGAGTTCCTTCAACAACAAAAAAGGGGAAATGTATTTTCTGGGGTTTCATTATGAAAGGAACTCATGAAAACTGGGCTGAGTTTCTACTGAGTTGGGACCAATTGTCATAACATTGGCCACTCTGTCTCCCTGCACAGCCTTCCTCTTATGGTGCATCTAGACAGCACCCTTCTATGCAATTTGTGCTACGCAAATTGTGTAGCTTATTTCGAGTCTAAGTAGAAAGAGCTTATTTTGAAATTTGAAGCTGTGTAGACAGCACCAGATTTCAAAATAAGGCACTATTCTGACAAATCCCTTAACCCTCATGGAATGAGGGTTACAGGGATGCTGGAATAGCATGCCTGCTATTTTGGGAAATAGTGGGAGCGTTTAAAGACATGGTGTTGCTATTTCGGGATATTTCTGGTATTCTGAAATAGCACAGAAGTCTAGACATGCCCTTAGAAGCCCAGACTTCCCTCTACGGCTATGTCTAGACTGCAGGCTTCTTTCGAAAGATGCTCTTTGGAAAGCATCTTTCGAAAGAGCATCTTTCGAAAGATCGCGTCTAGACTGCAGGCGGATCTTTCGAAAGAAAAATCCGCTTTTTCGAAAGAGAGCACCCAGCGAGTCTGGATGCTCTCTTTCGAAGACGGCCTCTTTACATTGAAGAATGCCTTCCTTCGAAAGAGGAACTTTCGAAGGAAGGCGTTCTTCCTCGTGAAACGAGGTTTACCGCCATCGAAAGAAAAGCCGCGTTCTTTCGAAATAATTTCGAAAGAACGCGGCTTGAGTCTGGACGCAGGGGAAGTTTTTTCGGGAAAAGGCTACTTTTCCCGAAAAAAACCCTGAGTCTAGACACGGCCTACCTTATTTGCTTTCAGGGTTAGAGAAAGCCTACTGGCCTGCCATCCCTCCTTTTCTTTAATGCATTCAAAAGGTGTCCAGAAGGCCAGGTTATCAGAAATTGACTAGCGGAAGCAAGGTATGGGTGGTAGTGTATGAAATGAGGGAATTTGTAGAGGCAATTAGATGGCAATTTTTCAGGTATCTAAAAGGGTGTCATAAGGAGGAGGGAGAAAACTTGTTCATCTTGGCCTCTGAGGATAGAACAAGAAGCAATGGGCTGCAGCAAGGGAGGTTTATGTTTGACATTAGGAAAAAGATCCTAACTATCAGGGTAGTCAAACACTGGAATAAATTGCCCAGGGAGGTTGTGGAATCTCCATCTCTGGAGATATTTAAGAGTAGGTTAGATAAATGTCTATCAGGGATGATCTAGACAGTATTTGGTCCTGCCATGAGGGTAGGGGACTGGACTCGATGACCTCTTGAGGTCCCTTCCAGTCCTAGTATTCTATGATTCTATGACTGTGAGTGGGCAGAGAGGAACAGTAAAAGGAGTGCTACTGGTGGTCCTGGCTGGAAATTTGGGGCTGAGAGAACTGGAATTTACTTGTCCCTCATAGTGTGTCTAAACTACAGTCCTCTGCTGACAGAGGGATGTAGATTAGGCACATCACTATTGCAAATGAAGCGGGGATTTAAATTTCTTCATTTGCATAGAAATGGCCGCCGCTTTTTGCTGACGCGGCACTTTGCCAGCAAAAAGCAGCAGTCTAGATGGGGATTGGCCAACAAGGAAAGCCTTTTCCGACCTATCCTGTAAACATGTAAAAGGCTTTCCTTGGCGACCAATCCCCGTCTAGACTGCCACCTTTTGCCGGCGAAGTGCCATTTCGGCAAAAAGTGGCGGCCATTTCTATTCAAATGAAATGCGGGATATTTAAATCCCTGCTTAATTTGCAATAGTGATGTGCCTAATCTACATCCCTCTGTTGGCAGAGGGGTGTAGTTTAGACACACCCTCATTGATTGGGTTCTAAGAGTCGTATGTGTGTTGGTACCACAGTTTTCCTAATCTGAAATTCTGGTTCCTCTTCATTCAAAACTATCTCTGGAGACCACCATGGATGCAACTATACAGATGCTGGGAGGTGTAATGCTAACCTTGTAGACCCTGCTTCAGCTAGTGAGAATGCCAAAATAGCAATGTGGCTGCAGTTGTGCAGGGAGTGGCTTGGGCTAGCTGTCTGAATGTGATTCTAGATGTGAACTCAGGGGGCTAACCCAAGCTGCTGCCCATGCCACTGTGGCCACACTGCTGTTTTTAGTCTGCAAGTTTGAACAGGGTTGCAGCTATCCAAACTGGGAATGACACATCCCAAAGACAGCGTAAATATACCCAGAGTTTGTGGCAAGCTGAAGTGGAAAGAACCTTTTTGAACCTGTTTTAGCTACCTTGAGAGCCCCATAGTAGAGAAACTCCAGGCACTTGGAGGGAAAATGCTAGCTGTTAAAAATGGTTGTTTTCTATATCAATGATCTATATAATTTCTATGATCTACAATTATTGGACATACAGCCTTCCAATACTGTAGTGGGTTGCAAATTCGAGCCCTTTATGTTATTCATTATTTAAAATAATAAATAAAATATGAAAAGAAGAATATTCACACAGAAAGGGGATGCTTATAGATAGAACATTTAACTGGAAAATATCTGAACCATGAAACCATTAGCATCATTTATTTTGGGGAATGCAGGTACATATGGGTGCCCTTTAAGCGACAGCTTCCACAGCTCTTGTGACACCATCACCTGAGCTTTATAACTATTCACACACATTTAATTTCAAATATATCCTCAGATCTTTCATTCCCTTAAAATCTGAAAGCTACTGAAATGCATAGATAAAAAGTCCAGAATTGTTTTTTTCCCCAATCTCCTGTGCAATACACAGAATCAAATATATGTTTACTATTGCAAGCTAATAAACAAAATAACATGGTGGGATAGATTTCAGTTTTCTCTCACAGGCTGATTTTAATTGATAGGTTTGACAAAGAATATTTAATATGGATAAAAATATTGATAGTTCCCCATATTTTCTATTTCACAAAGAAATTTAAAGCAAAATCTAATCCACAGACTCTGGTTTTGTGTACTGAAAATCCATTTTCATGTACCTTTGGGCAAAATAATGAAAATCATGATATCTTTGTAATGCTTTCTTTTAAGCAAAGCTGGATCTTGCTTTTACATTGCCATGAATAGAAATAACAAAAATCTACAGATCCAAGATTTAGAGATTTCTACAGAGAAGATGGAATATTTTTATTAACTTGACTCTTGTGAGAACTGCTCTCTACTTGGTTTTAATCTCTGGCCTCTTGGGTCATAAAACCTTTACCTTGGGTCATAAAACCTTGACCAGTTTCTTCTGCATCTCTGCTTTTTTATTAAATTGATGCTATGGTATTGCTTTCTGAATTACCAGTCAGAATGTGTCTTCCTAGAGGTTATGATCCAATTGAGCAAGCAGTAGGCAGCACTACACAACATGAAGGACAGCCTCAAAGAAAAGGTCATATTCAGCTGAATGAAGTACTCATCTTAGTCTAGAAGGAGGAGGAGGTGGAGATTGGTTTGGTTCTTTTCTCCCTTCCTTGTCTATTTTCTGTTGTTGCATGAGGGGTTGGAAGCTCTTGATTTCACTATATGAAAAGATTTATATTTTGTGCCCGCGAGCTACATGTGTGCCTTCTTTTTGCATCAAAGTCTAGTTTGCAGTAGGAGAGAGAATGCAGAGTATTCTTCCAGCTGTGAGGTGGTCAGATATCTCATGTCTACACTGCACGCTTATTTTGAAATAATTCATGTTATTTTGAAATAATTCATGTTATTTTGAAATAACAAAGTGTGTGTCTACATTTCAAAATAATAGGCTTCTTGCTCCGACTTCTGTAACCCTCATTTCACGAGAGAGTTCTTCCTTCGACTTTCTGCTATGTAGACAGTACCTAAAGCCAAGTTAAGCTATTTCGACTTATGCTACGCAATTGATGTAGCTGAAGTTGTGTAGCTTAATTCAACGTTAGCGTTGATGTGTAGATGTAACCATAGAGACTCCCAGCAGTCAGGGATGTGGATTAAGGCATAAAGCCAGTCTATGATAAATGAGGAGAAAGGGAGAAAAAAGTCTCAGGCACTAAGAGAACATCTATACAGCAGGGCTAAAGTTGAATTAACCTATGAAACTTCAGCTATGTCAATAGTGTAGCTTAAGTCAAAATAGCTTAATTTGGCTTTTGGTGCTGACTACACAGCAGGAAGTCGAAGGAAGAACACTCTTCCTTCAACTTCCCTTCTGCCTTGTGAAATAAGGGTTACAGGACTTAGAATAAGAAGTCCTCCAGCTCGACATTATTTCAAAATAAAAAATTGTAGTGTAGATGCGCACTGTTATTTTGGAATAACTTCAGTCATTCTGAAATAATGCTGCTGTGTAGACGTACCCTAAAGGAGCACCAGCAGAAGATGCTGTGGCAGTTGTAGATGGCATTTAGGAGTTAGTGGCATAGAACATGGACAGTTATAACAGGCCAAACGTCTGTCCTCTTCCCAGGCATATCCTCTCCTAATAGCAATTAGGAGGTGACAGGAAAAATCTGTCACCTTCATGCCATCTACATCAAACAGTCCAATACTGTTGGGATACAACCGTTGCCCATATACTATGATACAGATTACCCTATGGGTTCCTAAAATGCCAGAGAGATTACACTTAGATAGCTAGCAGGGTATACATGTCCGTGGGGTATACAAGTTTATTTTTACATGCTTGTGCTGTGCTCTCTGTTCCCCCCACCTGGAGGAGGGTTGGTTGTGCCTGGCTGCGGCTGCATGGAGCCTGGGCGTGAGTTTATCACGCAGTTTATCCTGGTATGTGCAATTACCTTAAAGTAGCGTATACAACCCGTGGGTTATACACATCCGCGGGTTATCAAAAACGTTTTTTACACATTCAGGAAAAACCATGGGTTATGCATGGGGGTGGGTTATACACAAGTCTGGGTTATATATATGCTAATTTATGGTACATCTCTCAGGAGGGTGGCTTATTTATACCCCTGAGTGATGTAAGGTAAACCACAGTAAGTGGTAGAGTAGACCTGGCATAAGTGTGTGTGTAGTTCTTTTAAATTTACCCCAGAGGTGGCAGCCTAACCCCCAGACTCATATCTTAAGGTTAGCTATCTGTGTGATACACAGGAGAGATCATTTAGTATTTACCAGCTTATTAAACTGAACTGTCTTTGATGCTGTTCATTTATTTTATTGATTTTTAGAGCAGCTCTTGCTGGAGCAGCCAGCCATTTATTTACACAAGAAGGATAAATCTACCCACAATGCATAGCGATTAAAAAGCCAATGTGCTTTTGTCAGGAATAAAATCAAACAGGAGATAAGAGTCAGACAAAAGTTAAACCAAATGTATGATGCTCTGTGACTCACTAAACCAGGGCTCTGTCAGGGTGCCAACGGAATGAATTCTAAAGGCTGAAAAGCCATCATAAGAGAAAGTTCTGGAACTCTCCATGGCGAGTCTTTTTTCCCATTGCCCTTCATCTTGTGTAGTCATTTGCATGTGCTTTGCACTAATGTAAATGATGGTACAAGGTGCAGAAGAACAGAGAATCTGGCTCGGAGTGTTTAAGCCCACAGGCAGGTACTAGCTGAGCTTATTGCTGCAAGGGGGTGTGCAGTAAAATGATCATGAGATGCCTTTTACAAATCAAGCAAGTTGTCTGGCGTCCTCAGCTTTCATTGGCTTCAGCGGAAGCTGGTGCTCATCGCCTGTCAGGGTTAGACCTGCAAAGAAGAGGACACCTCCATAAAGTCTTTTTTTAAAATCAACTAGACACTAATTGTAAGCTATCACAATGCTCAAATCTTGGGCACAACATACTTGTTCTCAACGGATTCCTCTTCTCAGAGCTCCAGGCAGTTTTCTCTGTTAATGGAGTAAGTTTTAGATAGTATAAGAACCATCTTTCTCCTAACATTAGCCAAATAATCAAATGATGTCATTAAAGACCCATTTGCTATTTCCATAATCAAAACATGAAGCCTTGTTATTAATGGAACATGAGAATTTGATAGGTATGTCAAGCAGAGTTGTATTAATCACAGCATCTCAATGTTCCCTAGTAAAATAATTAGCAGTAAGTTGCTTGACAATCTCAGCATTTAAGTAGCCATAATTAAGTTTCAGAGATTGTACTTCATTAAGAACAATACTCTATAGCCTATGGTCACACCAATTTTTGTGCTCATGTTTTTATATGTCTGATGTCTGGTTCAAAAATACAATTGTCATCATAAACTCTTCATTATTAAAACTTATCTTTGCAAACTGACAGAAAAATACTCCCCCCCCCCCCCCGATTGAAGCTTAGATTAGTAAAATGACATAATTTTAGCAGCAGGTAAGTCTTACAAAGGGACCTGATCCAAAGCCCTTTGAATGGAATGGGGTCTGTATTAGACCCAAAATTTGGGATTTGGATTTTTTTTTTTGGGGGGGGGGGGAATGGAGAAGGATAGCAGTGACAGTAGAAAGCAAGTACAATCAAATCAGCAACAGCAGTCCCCAGCAACACCATTCTTTATCAGACAAACAGAAAGTAGCACAATGGAAATGTTCTTTTTGTGCCAAGGATAGTAATAGGAATGAGAACTGGTTCAAACACTATTCATTTTCTTTGAAGCTATAAAATAGCTTTCTGATGGTCTTTGGTTGCAGTACCAGAGACATATTTTTGTATTTCCTTCTTTTCTCATGTCTATGTGTTCTTTGCTGTTTGTAGAATTGGGCTGATTGGGTTATGAAGTACTGTAGAGATGTTTGATATGAGCAAAGATGGGCCCAGTTAATGAAGTTTGCATCCACATCTCTCCCAATCTGGGGAGTGTTTTTATTTTGGTTTGGGCCCTTCTCTAAGGGCACGTCTACACAGCAGCGTTATTTCGGAATAATGGATGTTATTCCAAAATAACTTTGTGAGCGCTTACACAGCAAGCCCGTTATTTCAAAATAATGTTGACCTCATTGTAGGAGGAGTAACACCAATAGCTATTTTGGAATAGAGCATGTAGAGACAGGGCAGATGGAGTTATTTTGAAATAAGAGGCCGCCAGGAAATCCCACAGGTGCCCTGCTGGCCACTCTGTCTACATTCATCAGAACTCTATAGCTTCCCTTCACCTGAAGCCCTTAAAGCTGCAGCCTCAGGACAAATAGTGTGTGGCTCACGACAGACCCTGACTGCCCTAAGCCACACAGCAGCTGCCAAACCAGGACTTTCTGCCACCATGAGTGACCCCATTGCTCCCACTGAGCCCTCCACAGCTGCAAGGAAGATGGAAGAGGCGTGCACCTGACCAGGGATGGAAGAGGCATGCACCTTCCTGGTCTGGTGAGGAGATTCTGGACCTCATTGAGATCTGGGGAGAGGAGGCAAACCTCCAGGATCTCCACAGCAGATGCAGGAATGTAGTTGTCTATGGCTGGATGGCCGATAGCCTGGCTGCCAAGGGACACATTCGCATCCAGGAGCAGGTACGCATGAAAGTTAAAGAACTTACGCAGGCCTATGCGAAGGCCAGGGAGCATAACTCCTGCTCCGGGGATGCATCACAGGCCTGCCCATATTACACACATATTACACTCTACCGTGTCCTTGGAGATGGGTCAGTCCCTCTGCCCACCATTTGGACTCAGGGCTGGAGACGTCCATTATCACCTTCCCAGGGGGCAGAGCTGCTGAGGATGAGGAGGAGCCAGACAAGGCCAGGACCAGCTCAATGCCTGCCAGCCAGGAAGTCATGTGCACCCTAGAGCTGGTACCCCCCCATCCCAGAATGTCTTCTAGGCATCATCCGAAGCCAGGAAAGGCCCCTCAGGTGAGTGCCATTACTTTCCCTAGACATACATGTGCGGGCAGTGAGGGGCTGCTGTGTGCTCCTTACTCAGCCTTCACAGACTGGGATCACGCAGCCTGTGCACGTGGGTGCACATGGAGCACCAGTCACGGGCACATAGCACCAGGAGGAAGCAAAAGAGGACCCTTGTGCTCTGGCTCACAGGGAGTCTGAAGAGGCCTGCCTTTCTACCAACACCAGGGTGGGACACCCTCTCACCACAAGAAGGATGCTGGGTACATAGAAACACACACACATAGAGCAGTGCCGCACACGGCACATGGACATGCCCGCACTCTCAGGGTAGCATTCACTCCTGGGACAGCGCAGCAAGGTCAACCTCCCCACAACACTCTCCCCCCTTTACCTGTGGGTCATCACTACTTCTAGACCTGGTGTGTGCGGCATGGAGGGAAGCCCAGCCACCCCATGGCTCCCCTCCCACCTGCAAGCTCCTGGTCTGTATGGCACCTTCCCATGCCTGCTTGTCCCTGGGACGTGGGGGTTGTGAGATTCCCCCCAGAACATCTGTGTCCCTGCAGGAAAAAGATTTTCACAGATGGCCTTTCTTGAAGCATATCACCTTCGTCTGACTCGTGACCTTTCAGTTTCAGCTCAGAGATGAGGGCTAGGTTTTATACACTGTATCTCCTGTGATGACTGCCCTTGTCTTTGTTCTGCACAGCTGGATCAGCTGTGAGAGGGAAGTGATCAATACCTCCCGTGCTGTCCTCCCAACCTTGCATGACCCATCAGTGCTGGAGGGCCCATGAGGCCCTGCAGAGGGAGCTATCACTGCCCTGAAAGCCATGCAGTGCTCCATAGATTGGCAGGACTGGAGAAGGTGGCCTCAACAATCCAGGCCCTGCTGAGTCTGGCATCAAAATGTTCCTTGGCGGGGTCAAAGTGTCCACTGTAGGGCTTCATGGGCCAGGGAAGCAGAGGGTAGGTTGCGTTGCCTACCATATAGCTTGGCATATCCACGTCCCTGACCCTGATGATATGGTCTGGGGAAAAGGTGCCGGCGTGCAGCTTCTGGTTGAATTCTGAGAGATGTACATCATATGCCTTCCCTAACCACCTGACGTAGATTTCCATGAACTGTCCAAGGTCGCTGATGAGGGCCTGCAGGACCATCAAAAAGTATCTCTTCTGGTTAATGTATTCAGATGCCTTGTGGTCAGGAGCCCAGATGAGGATATGGGTGCTGTCAATAGCCCCCCACATCAGTTGGGGAAGCCCAAGTCGGCAAATCCGTCAATGTTGGGGTTCACTTTGCCCAAGTGGATGACTTTGCACAGCAGAATGGTGTTGATGGCCCACACCACCTGCAGAAGGAGACAAGCAAAGATTCACAGGCTGCCAGGGTCCTTGGGAGCCCCCGAGCCCAACGCCCTCCTTCCCCATCACACACCAAGAGCAAGTCCAACTTGACCCATCCCCCATCAGGACTTTGTGAAGGCAGAACTGAAAAACCTCGCGGGGTGGGGTCTTCTACCATCCCCACCACCATCACCCCTTCTCTAGGGGACCTCACTCCAGCAGTTCAGAGCACCTCTTAAAATAAGGAATAAGGGATCTTTCAGAAAAGGCTTTATTTTCCGAAAGATCTGCATCTAGACTGGCGCTTTTTTCCGGCAAAGGTCCGAGGCGCGAAAAAGCGGCAGATATTTTTATGCAAATGAAGCGGGGGGGATTTAAATCTCTGCTTCATTTGCAATTGCGATGTGTCTAATTTGCATCCCTTTTACGGAAAAGGGATGCAGTCTAGACACAGCCTTTGTGTTTTAGGCTGGAATAAATGTAGAGCTTTACAGTAAAACTCAGTGAAAGGAGCCAAGTTTCATTTAATTACACATACAAATGACATGGAACCACAAACTGCATGATTTCAATCCATAGACGAAGCTCAGTTTTGAATTAATCTTAATAATAGTTACTTCAGTTAAGCTTTGGATGAATCAACAACAAACTATCTCAGAATGTAAAATTAAGTTTAACATATTTTATATTTTACTGTGCTTTCTAAAGCTGCAGTTTTAAGTAATAATACATGGGTAGATTTAATCTGGCCCTTCACCAGCATTCAAGAAAAGAAAATCGGGGCCCTGAGGTAAACATTTCCCTCTGAAAGTTGTGGAGGAATGGGAGGATGACAGGCATAGCTTTTTGAAGGTGAAGCCTGAGCACCTACACTATATATTTGGGAACTCGGGAAAGAAAATGGCTACCTGACAGACATTTCATCCTGAGCTTCCTCTTTTACATTTCGTGGTTGTGTCTAAGTAGTATAAGGTAGTTATATAATCAAAATGTAAATTATAATGATTTGGACTTAAATTGTGCCCTCAGTGGAATGAAACTTATCCAACAATGAATTCAATCTCTTGCCTCCCTCTGAGTAGGTAAAACACTGGGCACGCTAGTTGCACCAAATAAATAGAATCTTAAGGGACTAACAAATATTAGCTGCTGAATGGTTCTATTGGCAAAAAAGTTGTCTGCAATATGCTTTTCTTCACATTATATTCATTATTTAAAGCAGCTAACAGGCATTGACACCATTTGCATGTAAAAAGTGCATTTCATGCAAACAGATTTTCATACAAGACTGGAGAAACCTTTATTGCTTTAATCATATGTAGTTTCCAGGACAAATCTTAAGGATGTCTGTGAGCCAAACTCGACTTTTTTTACATCAATGTAAGTCCAGAATAAATGGATCAAAATCAGCATAGTACTGGTGTGAGCACACGGTTTGGATTTTTCTACTTTTGGGGCTATTCTAGCGATGTATTATTTAAATGAAGTAAGTGCTTCAGACCACTTCCAGTAAGAAAATGTAAAGTCCTCTGGATGGAATATGCTGACAATTTCATGCAGACAATGCCATGAAGAGTGACACCTTTGCATTTAGTGTTGTCAGGTTTAAAAAAGTGCTAGATCTCTGCCCAAGTGGTAAATTGTTCAGGGCACTGTTGGCTTTTGGGTGAGATTTGGCACATTATATATAGAATTATGGATGATTTCTGGAGTGTCCCCATGGTGTGACTTCACACCACTTAAGCGCATCTGTTACACTTTTCATCTAATGGTGCTTTCTTTAAGTGACAGCACTCTCTGTGGTCTCCAAGGGTAAAGAAGCTAATAGCAAAACTTTGTTCATGAACCGAAAAAAATTCAAAATGTGCTACTGTTTGGGCTATTCTAGGCCAGTTTATTATATCTTTAGTTTTCTGCTAAGGGCTGATTTACTGAGGACACTGGCTATAATGAAAATGGTTGATCTGGGGGTTGACATTATTGACAGATTCTGAGTACAGTATCTCATGCTGATATTCACTATGCTGTAAACACACTGAGGTTAACTGTTGGTGAAGCTCTGTCAGGAGGGGGGAGTAGGTTTTATTCTGTTCTGTGGAGTGGGCTCAATGTCCCTTCCAGTAAAATGATAAGTATTGCCATGCCAGGAGAAATTGGAGGAAGCCACGGAGAACTGTCTGCAAAATTCGTGTATCATAATATAAAATCCTCCCGTGAGAAGTAAATGTTGAACAAAACCATAATCAGTATTGCTAATGAGTTATTTTAAATATAATATTTGCATTTTGTGCTTATTGCCATGGAGCCAAATCACCTTTTCTTCTGTGTGGGCAGGGAAAGATCAAAAGCGCTTGGTTTTCAGTAATAAGTGATAGAACACTCCCTTTGAGACAACAATTCTCCCTGTTTGTCTATAGGGGATAGAAGTCTATTTCACATTGCTTCCTAGGAGACATTACATTCCGATTTCCTATTTGCAAAGTCTAGAGCTTATCAGAGTATTTTCATGTGCCACATAATAGCGTGATTAAAATTCAATGCTAACATACAAATGTTAAAAGAAGTGATAGCCAAGTTTCACTGTGGAGAAACTCATTTTCTTCCAGGCACCGGAGTCAAACAGTAAATCAAATGTTTCTCATTAGATTTTGTGTTAAGCATGTTGCCAGTAGAACAGTATTGCATGCACTGGTGCATCAGTGAATGGCATGTTATTCTAGAAACTTCTGTTTATTAGAGTAGACGATACAAAGCTAACCTTGTTGTCAGCCTTGTTGTATATGATCCCTACACAAACACATATGTTTGTAATCGGAAAATGTAGGTGGCACAGAGGTATATTTTTAAGGGAATGGACCTTAATAAGCATTGGCTACTTCCATCCCTAACTCTTTAGTGGAAGAAAAAGAACACCTGACTATAATTAAAGACAATCTGAATCATGCATCCTAATGTAAACAGTCAAGTGATCACATGGTACCATTTCCATGTTCAGTTAGTATGTAATTACTGCATTTGCCTATTTTCTATTAGTCTACAAACATTGATTTTATGTTGTTTTTTTCTCCCCCAGATGTACATCCAGACAACAACACTCACTGTTTCCATGAGTTTAAGTGCTTCAGTATCTTTGGGCATGCTCTACATGCCCAAGGTTTATATAATCATTTTTCATCCAGAGCAGAATGTTCAAAAGCGGAAGAGGAGTTTCAAGGCTGTTGTGACAGCTGCCACAATGCAAAGCAAACTGATCCAAAAAGGAAATGACAGACCAAATGGCGAGGTCAAAACTGAATTGTGTGAAAGTCTTGACACCAACAGTAAGTCATCTGTAGACTTTCCCATGGTCAAGAGTGGGAGCACTTCCTAATAGATGTACGTTTGCAAAAATGCATTCTTCATTGTAAATATTATTATTTTCTTTGCTTGTACTGAATAGATATAGAGTTGTGTCAGAATTCAAGTACCTTTAGCACATGAATAACAACAGTTTGCCTACATGCAAATCTTTTTTGTGGGTCAGAAGTGGTGATTAAAAATATAAACACTTTTTGGAAAACCAATATCTTGTAAAATGATCTGGTCTAGCTAGCATTAATTTGCTGCTTTGTTTTACTCTGCTATCTCATTATGTATTGACAATTATTGGGCAATATTTAGGAAAACCATTTTAACTGAAAGCCAGAGTTTAAAAGACTTTTGAAAATTATGGCTTTGCATTCCACATTATTTTTTAAATACAGCTATATTACAGGGAAAATATTCCTTCCTTAATCTTCTACTCTCTATTAGAAATTTTTGTATATCTTGTGCATGTCTTATGATTTTTTAATAGCTCTAAAAGGGCTACCTCTACCTCATGAAGACTTTTGGGAATAAAAGTACCACATGGTGCCATTGCCCAAACTTTTGCTGTAGTTCCTCATTTTGTACAAACAGTAGTGGATCCATTTTTAAGTTTGCAAAAATGTAACGTAAGTATATATATTCTAGGTGCTCATGCACATATAGATTTGACCCTATATTTTTAGAATTACAAAAGGCTAGAAGTAGGAAGAGAATATTTTCCATATCTGGAAGGTCTTTGAATCCTGGCACATCTCACTGGAATTGACAAATGTTTATAACTTCTGGACAGTAGTGTAACATAAATAGAGCTGAGTGACTATTTTCTATAGTAGGCCTTTTTCAGCGATAATCACAGATTCAGTGACACCAAAACATTTAGTAAATTCATATTGGATTTACCAATATTGTTTTGGAAGTTCAAAAAATACCCAAAAAATCAGACTATTTAATTTTAACATTTTTAAATAAAACATTTTGGAGTTTTTTAGTATGAAATGACTTTTCATTTGAGCATTTCCTTTAATTGTTTTGTAAAATAATTAAAAACATGTAAAATGGTCAACACTGAAGTGAAACATTTAAATTTTATCAAAACAAAATGTTTCATTCAGCCCCCCCCAAAATATTTTACTTTTTCATTCACCAAAATTTTATTTGTTGGTTCAACTGAAATATTGTTTTATTTAATTTTTTGGAATTACTAGCAAATTGAAAAATCTTTTTTTCTTCACTCTAGTAATAAAACCTAAAAAATTGTCCTTGAAAAAACAATATACATTTATTTATTTATTTGAATGAGGCCAAAGATTCCCCTCTTCCAAATACAATGGTAATAGAACATAAGTTTCTATGTTGCAGTTAGATTCTCAGGGTATGTCTAGACTGCATCCCTCTGTCGGCCGGCTGAGGGATGCAGATTATGTAGGTCGACATTGCAAACGAGGCAGGGTTTTAAATATCCCATGCCTAATTTGCACAAAAATGGCCACCCCGTTTTGCTGACTCAGCACTTTGTCAGCAAAAAGCGGCAGTCTAGAGGGGGATCTGTCAAGAAAGAAAGCCTTTTTCAACAGATCCCTTATGCCTCCTGCAAGAAGGTTTACAGGATCTGTCAAAAAAAGCTTTCTTTCTCGACAGATCCCCCTCTACACTGCCGCTTTTTGCTAACAAAGTGCTGAGTCGTCAAAACGCAGTGGCCATTATTATGCAAAGTAGGCATGGAATTTTTAAATCCCTGCCTCATTTGCAATGTCGACCTACCTAATCTGCATCCCTCTGCCAACAGAGGGATGCAGTCTAGACATACCCTCAGTGAAATGGTAGTTCCTATTATGGTTATAGGCAAATGTCTCCTATTTATGCTGAAAATGAGTTCTCTAGAATTTTATGAATTGTTATTACTCCTGAAGTTGAAGGAAAATGGAATAATAATAATATTTTGCTTAGCTGCATTCAAACAAACCAGTGTCGGTGGGATTGTGAATCCTGAGGTTTGTACTCCTTCCACATGCAACTTCCCCTAATAATAATCAAAGTTTGGCAGTGTGAGCTACAGTGTAAAGGCTATATAAGGATCTTAGATTTATTCAATAACTCATTTGTTGGAGGATACCGAGTACAAATTATCAGTGATTTACCTGTAAAGTTTATGGCCATTCAAAAGTCCGTAACTATCCAGTAGAGAAATGTAGTCACTGCCCTTTGGATTCATACAACTACATATAACAGAGAACAAAGAATTAATGATGAAATTCCCAGCAGATCAGATGTCAGAGTGTAAATATGAAAAACCCTACATCTTTTACACTTCCTCAGAAGTCTCCAAAAGAAAATAGAAAGGGAGCGGGGAGAAAGAGAATTTCCTTGCTGAGTTGGCAAAATGATCAACATCAGAGAACAAGGTCAAGTATAGTTCCACAGTGGGGTGCAGAGAGAGATGGTAAGAAAGTCCTGTGTATCTGAGATTTATCAACTGTACTTAATTAAGGGATGCTGGGTCTGGTATTCTTTTAACTATGACTATGCATAATTCATGAAAATAGCTGCTACTGGAAGCAAGTCTGCTTTCTCCAGCAGTGTGACACACACAGGGAAGTATCTGTTTACTGTATTCTAAACCTGATTTAACACTAGCATACACATATAGTTTCCAAGTGCCTGAGTAGTACATCTCTTTGAGACTTTGATCTATGTGCCTTTATGCTCAATAGGCAAGTATTTAAAAAAAATCTCAAAATTCTAGAGAGTTAGTCTCATGTAATTGATCTGGATTGGCTAAAAGATGGGGCTATTAGGTTTTCAAAAAATGTACAATACATGTTAGATTGTATTAGCTTTCCTTTTTTCTGCCAAAATAATTGTTGTCAAAAAGTTGTTGAGGCTATAGTGAAAGACACATGAAAATAAATCCTTTCCCCTTGATCAGCCGTAATACCCCCCAAAATACAGAAAAGTGTCTCTTTGAACTGACACCTGTTACCGAGTCTCAAATTGCTATTAGATAATTCCAGCATGTAAGTCTTAACTAGAGAAAAGCAGAGTGTCACTCACATTGCAAAAATGAAGACAGGAAGTGTATGTCTACACTATAGAGGAAGATTGAAGCTGCCGCTGTTGATCTTCCAGGGTTCAAATTAGTGGGTATAGGTAAGACGTCTTATTCAAAGTGAAAGGGGTGCTCCAGTCAATGCTGGGAGTCCTGCTTCCACGAAGAGTAAGGGAAGTCGAAGGAAAAGTGTTTTTTTCACAGGGTCTGTAAGATCTGGTCCAAAGCAGGGACCAAGTGTGCCTGATCAGTCACCTATAGTGAGTGAGCAGGCAGACCAGAGTGAATGTCAGTGTGTGGTCAGAAAGTCTGAGAAGGGTAGCCGTGTTAGTCTGTAAGGGTGCACCTACTCAGAAGGGCTTAACTCAAAATAAGCTACACAAATTGAGCTATGTCAATTGTGTAGCTTATTTTGAAATAGATTATTTTGAAACTGAGAACATCTACCCTAGTACTTATTTCAAAATAAAGCACGCAACTTCTGACTTCGCTTACTCCAGGTACAATGTGGGTTACAGGAGTCAGAGTAAAAAGTCCTCCAGCCTGACAGTATTTCCACATTATTTTGAAATAACTGCCTGCTGTGGAGATGTGGACTAAGTTATTTCAAAATAACTCTAATTATTTTGAAATAACGCTGCTGTGTAGACGTACCCTAACTAAAAAAAAAAAACTTAAAAAACAACATTGGTCCTGTAGCACTTCAGAGACTGACCAAAAATATATATCAGAGGGGTAGCCGTGTTAGTCTGAATCTGCAAAAGCGACGAGGAGTCCTGTGGCACCTTATAGACTAACTGAAGTGTAGGAGCATAAGCTTTCGTGGGCAAAGACCCACTTCGTCAGATGCATGTAGTGGAAATTTCCAGAGGCAGGAATAAATATGCAGGCCAGGATCAGGCTGGAGATGACCAGGTGGATCCAATCAAGGAGGATGAGGCCCACTTCTAGCAGCTGATCTGGAGGTGTGAATTCCAAGAGAACAGAAGCTGCTTTTGTAGTTAGCAAGCCATTCACAGTCTTTGTTTAATCCAGAGTTGATTGTGTCAAACTTAAAGATGAACTGTAGCTCAGCAGTTTCTCTTTGAAGTCTGGTCCTGAAGTTTTTTTGCTGCAGGATGGCTACTTTTAGATCTGCAATTGTGTGTCCAGGAAGATTGAAGTGTTCCCCTACAGGCTTTTGTATGTTGCCATTCCTAATATCAGATTTGTGTCCATTGATTCTTTTACGTAGGGACTGTACTGTTTGGCCGATGTATATAGCAGTGGGGCATTGTTGGCACATGATGGCATATATTATGTTGGTGGATGTACAGGAGAATGCACGTGCAGGAATACTTCCAACACGACACTGAACAGTGCACTGACACACAGATACCTTCCCACCAACAGCAGAAGAAGAAGAACTCCACATGGACTCCTCCTGAGGGCCGAAATGGCAGTCTGGACCTCTACATAGAATGCTTCCGCCGACGTGCACAGGCAGAAATTGTGGAAAAACAGCATCGCTTGCCTGGTAACCTCAGTCGTGCAGAACGCAATGCCATCCACAGCCTCCGGAACAATTCTGACATTATAATCAAAGAGGCTGACAAAGGAGGTGCTGTTGTCATCATGAACTGGCCTGACTACCTAAAGGAGGCTGCCAGACAACTCTCCAATACCAAATTCTACAGGCCACTTTCCTCAGATCCCACTAAGGAATATACTAAGAAACTGCACCATCTGCTCAGGACACTCCCTAAACAAACACAGGAACAAATCGACACACCTTTAGAGCCCCGACCAGGGTTGTTCTATCTATTACCCAAGATCCACAAACCTGGAAATCCCAGACGCCCCATCATCTCGGGCATTGGCACTCTTACTGAAGGACTGTCTGGCTATGTGTACTCTCTGCTCAGACCCTACGCCACCAGCACTCCCAGTTACCTTCGTGACACTACGGATTTCCTGAGAAAACTACAATGCATAGGTGATCTTCCAGAAAACACCATCCTAGCCACCATGGATGTAGAGGCTCTCTACACAAACATCCCACATGCAGATGGAGTACAAGCTGTCAGGAACAGTATTCCTGATGCCACAGCACAACTGGTGGCTGAACTCTGTGAATTTATCCTCACACACAACTATTTCAGATTTGGTGACAACATATACCTCCAGACCAGTGGCACTGCTATGGGCACCCGCATGGCCCCACAATACGCCAACTTTTTTATGGCTGACCTGGAACAACGCTTCCTCAGCTCTCGTCCACTTACACCCTTTCTCTACCTACGCTACATCGATGACATCTTCATCATCTGGACCCATGGGAAGGAGACTCTGGAAGAATTTCACTATGATTTCAACAGCTTCCACCCCACCATCAACCTCAGCATGGACCAATCTACATGAGAGGTCCATTTCCTGGACACCACGATACAAATAAGTGACGGTCATATCAATACCACCCTATACCGAAAACCTACCGACCGCTATACTTACCTGCATGCCTCCAGTTTCCATCCCGGACACACCACACGATCCATTGTTTACAGCCAAGCACTGAGGTACAACCGCATATGCTCCAACCCCTCAGACAGAGACCTACACCTACAAGACCTTCAACAAGCATTCTGTAAACTGCGATACCCACACGAGGAAGTGAGGAGACAGATTGACAGAGCCAGACGTGTACCCAGAAGCCTCCTGCTACGGGACAAGCCCAAGAAAGAAACCAACAGAACACCACTGGCCATCACCTACAGTCCCCAGCTAAAACCTCTCCAACGCATCATTAGTGATCTTCAGCCCATCCTGGACAATGATCCCTCGCTTTCACAGGCCTTGGGAGGTAGGCCGGTCCTTGCCCACAGACAACCCGCCAACCTGAAGCATATTCTCACCAGCAACTACACACCGCACCATAATAACTCGAACTCAGGAACCAATCCTTGCAACAAACCTCGGTGCCAACTCTGCCCACATATATACACCAGCAACACCATCACAGGACCTAACCAGATCAGCCATACTGTCACTGGTACATTCTCCTGCACATCCACCAACGTAATATATGCCATCATGTGCCAACAATGCCCCACTGCTATATACATCGGCCAAACAGGACAGTCCCTACGTAAAAGAATCAATGGACACAGATCTGATATTAGGAATGGCAACATACAAAAACCTGTAGGGGAACACTTCAATCTTCCTGGACACACAATTGCAGATCTAAAAGTAGCCATCCTGCAGCAAAAAAACTTCAGGACCAGACTTCAAAGAGAAACTGCTGAGCTACAGTTCATCTTTAAGTTTGACACAATCAACTCTGGATTAAACAAAGACTGTGAATGGCTCGCTAACTACAAAAACAGCTTCTGCTCTCTTGGAATTCACACCTCCAGATCAGCTGCTAGAAGTGGGCCTCATCCTCCTTGATTGGATCCACCTGGTCATCTCCAGCCTGATCCTGGCCTGCATATTTATTCCTGCCTCTGGAAATTTCCACTACATGCATCTGACGAAGTGGGTCTTTGCCCACGAAAGCTTATGCTCCTACACTTCAGTTAGTCTATAAGGTGCCACAGGACTCCTCGTCGCTTTTGCAAATTCAGACTAACACGGCTACCCCTCTGATACAGGTATCAAAGGATCTCATCTCTGGTTGACTATGAATTGCCACCATTCATGGCCAATGTGAGTGGCAGGAAGTGGCATCCCTGTCCGCAACACTTCCCACCACTCACATTGGCCACAAACAGTGATTTGCAGCTACCAGAGCTGTGATCCTCTGATACCTGTGGAGGTGCAGGTAAACATAACGGTGGCAGCCTGCCAGGGACTAACCTTGTTGGCTGCTGTTTTTTTATTGCCCACCCCTGACCTAGAAGTTTAAACTATTTCTGTTGCAGCTTCCATGTCACTCTCACCCAGGGCAGGACAAGCAGTCTTCTAGTTCAGCTTCTTTTGGGCTGGCATTAAACATACTGTGCCAATCCAAACCCTCTACACGGCTCATATAAGAATCTTCTCCCACAGTTGGTAGTAGTAACTCTCAGTTGCCATCACTGCTGATCCTCTTTGTCATGGTTTTAATTAAAAGATAGGTTTTACATTTATTTCCAAATAATACAGTGGTTCTCATTGCTAACCACACGTGTAAATTAATTCCTCTATACTACGAATCTTGTAAGCAAATATATATCCGCACAGACAACTTTATAGTTGTCATTAAGATTTGGACACATATCAATGGTCTGACTACATTTTACCTTTCAAAAGAGTTAAAAACATTCAGAATCTAAGGGTATGTCTGCACTTGCAGCCTAATTTGAACTAGGGCTGCAAATGTAGGCATTCGGAATTTCACATCAAGCCCAGGATTTAAATATCCCGCATTTGATTTGCATCTTCCCGGCCAAGTGCCATTTTTTGTAATTTACAAGCCTGAAGTACCTGCCCGCATCTACACGCAGTAGTGAAACAGGCGTTCGAAATAAAGCCCTAGTTCGAACTACCTGTTAAACCTCATTGCAGGAGGAATAACAAAAATGTAGATGTCATACATTTCTGATACAAAGCACTTCCATATCTCTGAACTCATGCTAGTATTAGCATACTGTTGTTCCTTATTTCCACGCAGAGGATGGAAAATGTGCACCCCTAGATGTTGGTTTTACAATTTGTTTCACACACAGATGACTTTACATTAATGGTCTCCAACCTTTTTGCACCCAAGATCACTTTTAAGGGCAATCCAGAATCTACCATAACTCTTCCCCAAAGCCCTGCCCATCACTTTTGTCTTGCTGGTCCAGGGGTTTGGGTACAGGAAAAGAGTGAGAGGTGCAGGTTCTAGGAGGGAATTTGGGTTCAGGTGAGAGCTTCAGGCTGGGGAAGGGTTTTGGATAGCAGGAGTAAGGAGTACAAGCTCTGGGGGGGAGTTTGCCTCAGCCTGCAGCTCTCTCCTGCACCCAAACTCTCTTCCAGAGCTAGCATCCCTCATTCCTCCTAGTGTGGCTGACAACCTCACCCTGGGCAAGGCAGGGCAGAGAGGCCTGCTCTGCACCCTGGAAGAGGCAAGGCCTCAGGAGGAAGGGGCAGGGCTGGGGGCCTGCCCTCAATACTGTCCATACCATGGTGTGCACCTTCTCCAGTCCTCAGTCCTGCCTGGAGTGAGCTGTGCAGCACTCCAGCATTAATATAAAGTACCTAGCATTCCAGTGCTGTAGGGTTCAGAAAACCTGCATCTTCCTGGCCCCATGCTGCTCCTGAAAATGCTGGCTGGTTGAGCTCAAGCACCCCCTGTGTGTGGCCCCAGGAGGAGAGGGGCAAGAAGGAGGGAGTCGCCATTGCTGCAGTGCTTACCAGGCAGCCCAGAGCTGTCTCACCCCTCTTCCCTGAACAGGCTGCGGAGAGTACCGCTGCCTGGTTCCATTGTGGGCCCACGCAAAGGCAGTTTACCTAGGATTGGGATTGACTGGCAGGAGCTTCAAGATTTACAGTGGTTCACGATCGATGGGTTGGTGACTCCAAGGTATTTCATGTGGGCACATCTCTGCACCCAGGGAATTCCAAAGGAGACAAGGGACTGACACACATGGGCAAGCATGCAGGATCAAGGCCCTGAAGCACTGAGGCTACAAATTAATCATGGATATTTTTAGTGAAAGTCATGGATAGATCACAGGCAAGAAACGAAAAACATGGCCCATGACATATGTATGACTTATAGCATAAATATTCCTGATTGGATCTTAAGGGGAGCCCATGTACTGCAGGGGGGGAACCCATGGCACCAGCTGCTGGGAGTAGCTCTGGAAGGCTTGTGACACCATCTACAGAGGAGAGATCTGGGGGACAACTGCTGGAGAACCCAAGGTTGCCAAATTAGGTTGGATATATTCCTGAAGGTTTCATCACATGATACAGTCTTTAATTAAAGAGCCATCTTTAGTTTCTGGAGGGTCCAGGAAAATCCTGGAGGGTTAACAACCCTACTTGAGGGCCAGAGATGCTCCAGCATCCATGGGGGAAAGGCCTCCGGGTGGGGCAGTAACTGCCCTGGATGAGTGGCCACCCGAGTGGCTGGCTGCAGAAGTCACGGAAATCGCAGGGGGGTTGCAAAATCTGCAGCCTCTGTGACAAGCCCAGAGCCCTAGTCATCACCCTGTGCTTTGCTGTTTTCAGTGCTCTAATTTCACGAGCTGGCCATACAGAGTTTCTGCACTGAGATATACTAGCTCCACTTTGAATGGCACTTAGGGTATGTCTACACTACCCTCCCAGTTCGAACTAGGAGGGTAATGTATGCATGCCGCACTTGCTAATGAAGCCCGGTATTTGAATTTCCCGGGCTTCATTAGCATAAGCGGGGAGCCGCCATTTTTAAATCCCCGCTGCTTCGAACCCCGTGCAGCGCGGCTACACGGGGCTCGAACTAGGTAGTTCGGACTAGGTTCCTATTCCGAACTACCGTTACTCCTCGTGAAACGAGGTGTACCGGTAGTTCGGAATAGGCACCGTAGTCCGAACTACCTAGTTCGAGCCCCGTGTAGCCGCGCTGCACGGGGTTCGAAGCAGCGGGGATTTAAAAATGGTGGCTCCCTGCTTATGCTAATGAAGCCCGGGAAATTCAAATCCCAGGCTTCATTAGCAAGTGCGGTATGCATACATTACCCCGCTAGTTCGAACTAGCGGGGTAGTGTAGACATACCCTTAGAGAGTTGGTTGCCACATGGAATCAGAGGGTCAAATTCTGCTAGGTCCTGAGCACTGCCTCAAATGTATTATGCACCCCAGCACGTTGCAGGTTTATGCCCTTAATGAAGAGTGGGGAATGATTGCCTTCAGTGTGGTATTAGCCTGGAATGAAGATAATGTGGAAGCCGTAAAATTATTTCATATTTACAATGTATGACCATAAAGAAAGGCCAAAGTAGCACAATGGCTATTCAGTGTAGGGTATGTCTGCACTTTAACTGGAGCAGTGGGAGAGGCGAGCCACCCTGACTAACTATTCACCTAGCTTCTAAGGATATGTCTCCACACTGAGCTGAGGATGAAATTCCCAGTCTGAAGAGACATATACTAGCACTGATGGAGCTGGCACTCTAACGCTACAGTGTAGCCACAGCATCACAAGCTAGTTGCCCATGTATGTGTCTAGGGTCTCAGACAGGTACAAACCTGGCATGGTTAGCCCCTTTGCCACTTGTGTCACCATTCCTACACCATATTTTTAGCATGCTAGCTCCACCACAGCTAGTATGTCTCCTCCGGATGGAAATCACACCCCCAGCTCAAATTGAAGACATACCATTGGACTCTGCGCTCTGATTTACTACGACTCCTAAGGACCAGATTGGCTCATGAGGTCCAAATACCACCCCACAATTTATAATTCCTCTGCTTTTGTGTTTAGGCAGGTCCTGTGGCTCATATGGAAGGAACAATGGGATTCATACGTGTCATTGGGAGATTTCCTCCAAACATACCTCAGTAAATCAGGAAGTAGAAGTTAGGAATCTAGAAGTCCTTTAATCTCCCACCTAAGGCCTCCTAGACTCTCCATTCCCACTTCCCAGCTTCATTTCAACTCCACTGAAACACAAGTCTCTCTTAGGGTATGTCTAGACTACCTAGTTTTGTCGACAAAAGTGGACTTTTGTCGACAAAACAATACCAGCGTCTACACTACCACGGAGTTCTATCGACATAACGTCGACAGAACTCCGCGGTTTTGTCGACGCTGGTATACCTCATTTTACGAGGCAAAACACCTTCTGTCGACAGAGTTCTGTCAACAGAAAGTGTTATTGCCTGTAACACTGCGTCCAGACTACGGAGTTCTGGACGCTCTTTGTCGACAAAATGCGGTAGTCTAGACGTACCCTCTGGTTGAGGATGGCCTCATTTAACATTGTCAAACAAATTATACAGCTGTCTAGCTCATGAAGTGAAGAGAAAAAAACGTGCAAGTAGGCCTATCGAAGAACCAACTATGTCACATACTTTAAATATGTACAGGATATTCCATGACAATGTTTCTCTACAACTCTAAATCCTTTTGTTTTGGTTTACTTCTATTGTCTCATTCCAAGAGCAGAGTAGTAAATGGACCTTGAAAAGGCAAATTCCAGGAGCATGCTGAGTCAAGTTTGCTGTCCTCCCTGCCAGATAAGCTTGCTGAGTGTGGTACATGTTACAACTCTGAAATATTCAAAGTCTTAAAGACCAAGAAATTAGCTATTGAGACTCTTAATTCCCAAACAAGAGCTGCAGGATCATTATCATAAACTATATAGATATATACGGTATTTATCAAATAAAAGGAGAAAAGCTGACTATGTTGCTGGTTTGATTTTTCCAGTCTATCTGAGGGATTAAAGTTATCAAACTGTGAGCTACTACATAAACCTTTCATGGAAATACTTTGGAATAAATCTGATTTTATTTTTGAAGTCTTACTGTAAGGAAAACACCTGCTTATTGATTTTTACTTTCTACTCCTTGACTCATCACAAACTAGATTAATCAAGTGATAGAAATGTAGCCGTGTTAGTCTTGGGTAGTTGAAGCAAAATGCAGGACAATGTAGCACTTTAAAGACTAACAAGATGGTTTATTAGATGATGAGCTTTCGTGGGCCAGACCCACTTCCTCAGATCAAATAGTGGAAGAAAGTAGTCACAACCATATATACCAAAGGATACAATTAAAAAAATGAACAAATATGAAAAGGACAAATCACATTGCAGAACAGAAGGGGGATGCGGGGGGGGGGGGGGGAAGGGGGAGGAAGGAAGGTAAGTGTCTGTGAATTGCTGATATTAAAGGTAGGGAGAGTGGGATGTTTGTGAGTTAATGGTATTACAGGTGATAATTGGGGAAACTGTCTTGGTAATGGGTGAGAAAGTTCAAATTCTTGTTAAGTTCTTGTTGGCAAGTGTCGAATTTTAACATGAATGACTGTCATTCATGTTAAAATTCGACACTTGCCAACAAGGACTTAACAAGAATTTGAACTTTCTCACCCATGACCAAGACAGTTTCTCCAATTATCACCTGTAATACCATTAACTCACAAACATCCCACTCTCCCTACCTTTAATATCAGCAATTCACAGACACTTACCTTCCTTCCTCCCCCTTCCCACCCCCCGCCCCCCCCCCCCGCATCCCCCTTCTGTTCTGCAATGTGATTTGTCCTTTTCATATTTGTTCATTTTTTTTAATTGTATCCTTTGGTATATATGGTTGTGACTACTTTCTTCCACTATTTGATCTGAGGAAGTGGGTCTGGCCCACGAAAGCTCATCATCTAATAAACCATCTTGTTAGTCTTTAAAGTGCTACATTGTCCTGCATTTAGATTAATCAAAGCAATTTATTCAGCATGGCAGATAATTCAGCATTAGTTAGTTTCCCACACACAAACAAAAAGGAATCTGCCTTATTTGCATATGTGTGCTTTATTTACTCATACTTTTACTGGGAGAAAAATCCCTTTATGTTCTAAAGCAACTGGTCCAGTTTCAGCAACCCTGTTGTATTCCCAGTTGGGAGAATGCACAGCAGAGTGGCAGCAGTCTGCCTCAACAGTCGCACCATGGGAGCGTGAGAGAGAACTCACAAAGGAGTCTCACATCCCATGAGTTCTGAAAAACATGAATTTAGCTAAACTTGCTTAAAGAGTCCTGGGTACTCCAGGAGCAGGGCTATTCCCTGGTGGGAATAAGTACTCTGCATCTTAGGCATAGTCCCACTGGGACCAACAGCCATTGTAGGCCCTGGGGCAAGGCATGGAAGGGCAGTTCCATGTCCCTGGAAGGGGTAGTAAGCCCTTAGCACCGCTCTAACTATGGTACGCCCTCCCCCCAAGCCCTCAGAGCAGTGGGGAACTGTGCTGCAGAGCTCCAGCAGCAATTCACAGGGGCCCAGGCCTCTGACCTCCACTGCTGCCACAGTAGCATTAGATGGAAGCTCCAGGCCCCTTTGAATCTTTGGGCCCCAGAACAATTGCCCCCTGTACCTCCATCCTTGTCGGTGGGCATGCAGTGTTCTAAGAGAGCCAAGCCCAGCACCTGTTCAGAATAGCTTTCTTGTGAAGTGGGACTGACACCAGTCTCTTATTTTTGTAAGCAACACAATTTACCAGTTTTCACTGAACTGAGAATTCACATTCATTTTCTCAGATCCAAACCTTCCCGGACGTCACACTTCTCAAACTCCAAAACTGGGGGCACCTGTATGTGTGATGATAAACAACGAGCTGTTTGACAGTTTCTTTGATGTGTGTGTTCTCATGATTATGCATCCCCAGATCCTAATGGAAAGAAAGTGAAATCAGATTTGAATTTCAGTGGGCTGGTTCCCTGGTGTCTTCCAAAGCTGCATCTGCAGGATTAAAGTCACATTCCCTAGAAAGCTAAACACAAACATGAACTTTACATAGCACATTTCATTATTTATATCTACCTACTGATCTCACAATAATGCAGTTCTATGCATGATGTAGTGGGACTATGGGATAGGCAAGAAAAGATTGTGTTTCTGTGTTTCTGTATTTCTGTTCCTCCCGCATCACCGTCAGATTCGTAGGTCAGGTTTAGACCATGTCAAGAATTATTTTTAGAGCTGTCAAGTGATTAAAAAATTTAATAGTGATTAACTGTGTAATTAATCGCATTCAACTCCCCTTTGAAATGCCACGGTGGCATTTCAACAGGGCAGTGCTGCATGGAGCCCAGGGTCAGCTGGCCCCAGGCTCCATGCAGCACTGCCCCTGTAAGGCGCCAGAGCGACACTTTAAAGGAGCAGCGCAAGTGGAGCTGGGGATCAGTTGGAGTCCCCAGCTGATCTCCAGCTCTGCATTGAAAAGCCCCTTTGAAGTGCCGCTCTGACACGTCAAAGGGGCTTTGCAACAGCGGAGCCAGGGATCAGCTGGGAACTCCAGCTGATCCCAGCTCCTAATGTGGTGCACCTTTAAAGCACCAAAACAGCACTTCAAAGGGGTAGCACACTAGGAGCCGGGGATCAGCTGGGGACTGATCCCCGGCTTCCCTGTTGTAAAGCCTCTTTGAAGTGCCAGAGCAGCACTTCAAAGGGGCTTTGCAATGCGGAGCTGGGGATCAGCTGGGGACTCCAACAGATCCCCAGCTCCACTTGCGCTGCCCCTTTGAAGTGGGGGAGCAGTACTTCAAAAAGGCTGCACAGCATTAATGCCTGCATTAATTTTTTTAACTCATTAATCCTGTCCTGAGTTAATCACAGGCATTAACATGGGTCATTTGACAGCCCTAATTATTTTCCTAATTCAACTACATTAAAAACATCAGAGGAGTCTCATCCTGTCCTATCTAGCAAAGGATTGTACTAAAAAAAAACAGAAAAAGCTTGACTGATGCTTCTTTAGCCTTGATTCTGATCTCACACCAGCTTTACGCTGGTTATAGATTTAGATTTGATCCTGAATGACTTAACATTAAGCATGAGAGACATCCAGCTGAAGAAAGTGGGACTACTCATGGGGACTACTTAGTCTTTGCAGAATTGCAGTCTTATGGAGTCATGACATCAGTGCCATTACTCATGATTTAAATTGGTGTGTGTATAGAAATTTGCAGGGCACTAAGTTATTTTTGTGTTGCCAGCTATCTCCACCACTAGTGTAAATGGAGTATATGAGAGGCAGGCTAGGAACAGAAATGGGTATAGTGGAGCTGACCTACTCTGAATCTGATGCCCACAGATCTTCTAACAGTGGTAGAAGATAGAATTGAGACCCTACTGCTCTAAATTCTGCTGGGTCCATGCAGGTGGGGTCGGGGAGCTGCTTGTGGCTTTTTGAAGCCAGCTTGCTCACTCTGTCTGAACAACGTAATGGAGAACTGGGCCCAAACTCTCCAACAATACTAAGGAACCATGTCTGTTATATAAAAATACCCACTCCTGTATTTAGGTTGAGTGACTGTCACCATTATACTTTAACAATAAACCAGGAGCTGACTCATTTCACATATTGCACCTTTCCAAACAAGCAGGAGAATTTATGCCTCAAGAGGAAATTCACTTTTAAGAAAGAGGGGTGATGTCGATGCTGCTAATCTGCCTAGAAAATACCACAACTGAAGGAGAACTTTCACATACAGCTTGGGCTTTCTAGTAAGAATATGGACACTTCCTGGAGGACAGATGTTCTATGTTGGAGGGTCTCGAGCATGCTGGTCACATACCATCCCCATCCAGCATTGCCCAATTTCAGGGCTGCATCAGCCATCTTTGTCCCATTTCCCCTCATGTAACAGGAGTTGTGGATGTCTTGTATTCCTGTAACTTCCTCCTAGTCGATGCCTAGTTGGCCTTAGTCAGTGGCAACTGGAGAGTGACTCAAGCCCCACATTTGAAAAGGAATTTACAGCATTTTGCTCTTTTGTTTTCTAAATTAGCCAAATAAAACATTAATACCAAGCTTCCACATATTAGATTTAGAAAAAATGCACGCAACGAGCCAGCAAGAGATATGGAATTTATCAAATAGGGAATAAAGAGGTGGGTGCCTTTTTCTTACCCACTGGCCATCATGTTACCCTGTAAACCACACAGTGATAAAATGAATCAAAGCACATTATTTGGGTTCTGTTTCCAGCAAGCTACTCAGAAAAACACTTAAGAGTATGCTTAAAGTTAAAAATTTGTTTCTTCAGTTGGGACCTTGGTGAAGTTGATTATACAGCTGAAAGCTGAGTAAACAATAAATGAATTTCATTGGTTCACAAAGTGCTTTATGTTGATTCCAAAATTTGAATTTTTTGTTGTGGTTGCTTTGCAGCTTCCTCTACCAAGACAACATATGTCAGCTACAGCAATCATGCAAACTGAGCAGGGAAATTAAATGCACCTGAAGACCTGAAGTATTGTGAAAATAAACAATGAATTTACTACCACCAAAACCTCGGTCTTGGAAAGAGCAGTAGACTACAATCAAATCTATAATCAGTCTTTTACTGGACAAAGATTAACCACAAGCCAAAACCAGGAGGGGTGGGGAAGGGAAAAGTTCAGTTTTATACCATTCATACTGACGGACAAACTTCAGAACTGTTTACTCACAAAAGGAAGCAAATCACAAAAGGAAAACAAATGTTAGCTTGTGAAAAAAATGCTGTTGAAATAAACCATGTCTGATGTTATACTTGTAAGTACTTTTTTGTGATTGTGAGAATTCCATTCCTGTCCCACATTGTTCAACTTGTATAAGAAGATGAGTTTGTTTCTTGTGATGACTGACTGAATTGAAGTCCTGGGTTGTGCTAAAAGAAATGCAATGATTGCCGCATGCAAATTTTTATACAAAATAATTTATTTCTAATAATAAAGGAATGTTTTGCAAATGTTCAGACTTGTTTCGTTGTAGTTTTAAGGAAGAAAAAATAATATTTTAAGTCCTGACAGTATTGTCTATTGTTTGTTTAGAATGTGAAGTAAGGGGGGTATAAATAAAAAAAATAATAATGGTGTCAGAGGAATGCTGTGTAATGTATAAGCATGTTGATGGGGGTGCCTGTATGTGTGTGTGTGTGGATGTACTCGCCGAGATGGGTGATTTTATTTGTTTAAAAAATTGTGACTCTTTTAAAATTGCTGATGGGATTTTTTCCCAAAGTAAATACATTTTATAAGATTTTGTGAAATGAACGACTCCTGATGTTGTGCTCACCATTTATGATTCAGCGACTGTTTTCTTTTAAATATCATTCAAGGTTCTCAAACAATTTAGCAAAGATGGTATAACTAAAAACTCCGCTTTCTTATCCTAATCAGAGCCAGCAAATTGAAATAAAAGTTTAATCTTTTAATTATCCTGCGCAATGCTATTAAGTTGCTGATATGCTACCACCAACTGTGGTGGCGTGTCATTTCTGGCAAACACATCTTATTGATGGCTGCCTTAGAAATAACATAGAAAGGCAGCAGTTGAATATTTGGAAAGCAGTAAAGAGGATATGTGAACTAACTTATCAAACCTTTCAAAATCAAAGGAAATGACCTCTTGGATACAATTTTGATGTCTTCTAATTTTCAGAATTAAACTCTTCAGTAGATACCATACCATTAGAAATTGTTATACCAAAGACAGAGAGAAGAGAGAGAGAGAGAGAGATTGGAACCAGTGTAGTGATCTATCATGTTAATAAGCCACTCTAGACAATTCAAAAGCAGACTGCTCGAGGCTTTCAGCTCTGTCACCAATGTCTATGATGTGCTTTAAGACTTTTTCCACTCTATACAATATCTACCATTCATCAACTAAATGGGTCTTCACAATCAGTTTGTTATTAAATGTTCTTTCTGCTGATTTAGCTTGGGTGGCTCATTGTTCTTCTTTCCGATAGGCGCTATCTCTTTGTAACATGTCTTTGCCAGGGAGGCTGCAGTGAACCCTGGATTGCATTACTGAATAAGGGAAGGTCAAGGTATTTTAAAGTGAATCTCCTAAATGTTACAGTGCCACATTTTAATCTCCTGAGTAGCCAGCAAATTACTTTCAGTCCACTATCCCCTCAGTGAAATTCTGTGTTTTAAAGCACTTTGATAAAAACTATTAGGAAGGATCTCTCCCAATATTTGGACACCAGAGTTATTGATGCTGTACAATTCAATAAAGTGCAATTGGAATGGTTATGAGTGACCACTCATGGAATTACAAAATAATTATGAGTGAAAAAATAAAAAACCAGGGATAAATTAAATTTTCTATTGACTGTGCTTTGAGAGCCATAAGGATATGATGATCCCTTCCCTGAAAGCATATATGCACTTAATATTATGCATATCAGTAGTGACATTGGCACCAATGGACATTCTGAAATTCAGTAGAGCTGTTTGGAAACTTCTTGATGAAAGAATACTATTGTGTCAACCCAAAATATATCAATTTTGACTAAGGTTTCAATGGGACAGTTTATGAAGTTCAGGGAGATGCGAGAAAGAAATCTGGCCTTTTCTAGCTGAACACAGCCATTCAACACAATCCCAGTTTGCAAAATGCAGAATTTAAAAAAAAACCTCTGAAAGTCATCATGAAATGGAACTGTCTTTCAACCTGCTCAAAATATCTGCACAGCTGTTTGCTGGGTCCAACCCTTACTTAGCAATTGGCCTGATCCTCAGACCCACCGACAGTGCGGGGCAAAGGGAACAGTTGCCTTGGACCTTTGCAATTTAAAAGTCTGGGTCTCTGGGCCATTTAAAAATCACCATCAGAGCCCCATGGCTATCTGTGGGAGGTGCACCCTTTCTGGGTGCCTTGGAGACCAGGTCTCAGTGAAGTCTGTCACTAACCCTTCCCCCTCCTCCCCGATCCTGAAGTTGTTCAGTGCATTCAATGTTGATTGAAGTTGTGAATTTTCAAATTAACTGAAAAAGGAGACCATTAATCAGTTGTGAAGGAGAACACTAAGAGGTGTTGTTATGATGACTAAACCTACAATCCATTGCTCACAATCAAATTACTCTCGTGAAGAGGGGTTTGCAGAATCGGGCCCAAACATGTTAATATTAGAGATGTGAAAAACCCAATCTTATGGCTGTCCACAAAAAATATTTTTCTGCAAAAAGTTTATTAAATGAGAGAGAGATCTTGGAATCATCGTGGATAGTTCTCTGAAAACATTTAGTCAATGTTTAGCGGCAGTCAAAAAAGGAAACAGAATGTTAGGAATCATTAAAAAAAGGAAAGAGAATAAAACAAACATCTTATTCCCTCTAAATAAAACCATGGTATGCCAGCATATGTATACTGCATACAGATGTGGTTGCCTCATCTCAAAGAAAGATATATTGTCATTGGAAAAGGTTCGGAAAAGGGCAACAAACATGGTCCCATATGAAGGGAGATTAAAAAGACTGGGACTTTTCAGCTTAGAAAAGAGGAGACTAAGGGGGTGGGGGGAATGTGATAGAGGTCTATAAAATCATGACTAGTGTGGAAAAGTGAATAAATTAAAGTTATTTACTTATTCTCACAATATAAGAACTAGGGGTCATCAAATGAAATTAATAGGCAGCAGGTTTAAAACAAACAAAAAGAAGTATTTCTTTGCTCAGTGCACAGTCAACCTGTGGAACTCCTTCCCAGAGCATGTGGTGAAGACTAGGATTTTAACAGGATTCAAAAAAAGAGTAGATAGATTCATGGAGGTTAGGTCCATTAATGGCTATTAGCCAACATTGGTAAGAATAGTATCCCTAGCTTTTGTCAGGGGCTGGGAATGGGAGACAGGAGAAGAATTGCCTGAAGATTCCCTGTTCTGTTCACTTCCTCTGGCTTCCCCTGGCATTTGGCTTTAGCCACTGCTTGAAGACAGGATACTGGGCTAGATGGAGCTTTGGTCTGACCCAGTATGGCCGTTCTTATGTTTTGTGTGGAGGAGAGCATTAAAAACAAAGGGTGAAGGTGCAAAATATTCTCTGCATTGTATGTGTCTCTCAGTTTAGAAACATAAGTGTTGCTTTACACTTTTGTAAACCCCATTGATTTCAGTGGGGTTAAACATTTTAACTCAGACCAGAATTTGGCCCACAATTTAAATGACATACTCCTCAATTCCAAGGCTAGAAGGGGACCTCTGTGATTGTGTAATTGGACATCCTATATAACACAGAAATTCCCGAAAATAATTCCTGTTTGAACTACAGCATAGCTGTTAGAAAAACAGCCAGTCTTGAGTTAAAAATTGCCACTGATAGAAAATCCACCAGAACCCTTAGTAAATTGTTCTAATGGTTAATGACCCAATATACTGAACTAAGAGTATGTCTACACAGCACGTTTATCATGAAATAAGCTATTTCAGAAAAAATAGCTTATTTTTAAATAAGTGTGCTGTGTAGACTTACCCTAAGTGAATAAATACCGAAGTATAGGAAAGGCTAAATTTCAAAGGGACCCGGTCTCCTAACAGCCACTCTGCGCATCTGAGTTCCACACTTATTTGCCCCTGACTTTCACAAGCCCTCTGCTCAGCTTATGCCTAACTATGGAGGCACCTCCATTCCCTAGGCACTGAAATTTCTAATGTGAAAGTCCATAAGGAGTCTAAATTTTAGCAGCTGAGTATATGTACAGCCATCTTAAAACAACGTTATCCAGCAGCTTGGACCTCAGCCCCAGAGAAGTCACAAACTGGCCACTCCCTGCCTATTCTGGCTTTGCAGCTTGCTGTCATAGACATGCTCAGAACATGCCTAAATGCACTGACAATTGCTGGGATGTGTTCTGGAGGCTGGATGAGAGAAGTGAAGTTAGGCTTTTATAATGTTTTGCTCAGTGGCTCAGGCACACTCCTGAAATGAGAAGACTCAAATTCAAATGGCTCGTCTGCATTAACCAGAAACATCAGCATCATTCTTGCAAAAAATGGCTTAGATGCCTGATTCCAGGAATGGATTCATGGGTACAAATCCCAAACAACACTAGGCACCTTCTTCCAGCCCTTGGAGAGGCAGGACTTAGTGAAATCTAAAACTAACAGGCTACTTAGGCACATGCCTAACTTTAAGAATGTGGGTAGTCCTATTGACTTCAGTCAAGTTGAAGTTATGCATGTGCTTATTTACCTTGTTGAATTGGAGGCCACAATAGTAAAGAAGGAACTTCTCCATTGGCTCATAGCACTATGGCTGTCGAAAACACAGTGTACCATACATTACTAAAAGATATAGGTCCAGATCCTGCTTGTGTCAGAATACAGAACATACAATGAAGTCACTGAAATTTTTGTAGGGAAACATAGTGTCCATAGAAGAGTACCCTAACTTTCTCATAGCTATAGCAGCATTACTAGTGAACTGACTTAAGACAAAATAAATTAGGGTGGGTTTTTTTGTCATAGCAATAGTTGTTAGGTTAACAACTATTTTGTTCTCACCTTATTTCTTTCTTTCTTCCCATTTAACCACTGTAAAAACACTATTCTTAAATAGAGTTTAAATAAAAAGAGAGAAATGTCATGACAAGGTTGGAGAAAAAATTGCTACAATTTTGGAACATAGGAATAGAATGGAACAAGCTATAGAAAAATGATTTTGCTGTACTTTTCACTTCACATTACCAGGTCCCATTTTATCAGGATATTGGGGGAAGATGAACAACAATAAGGGAATACCACCTAGTGTCTGTGGTTATTGTGTCTTTGAATACTCATGCAGCTTCTTCATTTCACTTCTGTCTTTTATAGTCTCTCTCTCTAGGCATTAACCATCACTGGTTCTTTTTACACAGCAAATACATTGCCTTTTTAACAACCGTCTTCTCTTGGTCTATCTCATTCTACTCTTTGTTGTATAGTCTTGCCATTCATAAGGCTGTAGTTTAACCTGTGTCAGAACTTTTATTATAAACTGTATTATTTACCAGCCCTACAAAGACACTGCAGGATGAAACTTGGTATGTACAGTGTAAGAATGGGTGTGAAAAACTTTGTATTTATAAGCATCATAATTGTTTTTTCCATTTAAGTTTTATGTAGATTAAAAACGAAAAGCATTGAACATGTTCCCCAAGTACATTTTGATGAACGGTGATAATAATTTAAAATTTGAATGTTGGCCAATGATTCTAGCATAAAATATGTTCCAATACCTTATAATATGGTTTGAAGAATTAACTTTACACTGTATGTAAAGATACATACTAGGATACATTTGCCCATTCCTCTTCGGCTTATCATTTTGTGTGCGTGTGTGTGTGTACAGGTCCATAAAAACTTCCCCATTGATTTCTATAGCTTTGGAACAGGCTCCATTGCTTTCTCACCTAATAATACTGTGTAAACCAGTGTTTAGGAAGTCTACGTAGAGAGCTATATTAAATATTGGTATGACCATACATTGTGTAAACTAAAACACATTCTTAAGAGCTGATCCCACCATTACTCAAGCACATGAGTAATAAAGGGTCATAAATTACTGATATGTGTTTACAAGACCTTTGCTTATGTAACCCTCTTTTTCCCCTCTTGGGGTATGTCTACACTACCCCGCTAGTTCGAACTAGTGGGGTAATGTAGGCATCCCGCAATTGCAAATGAAGCCTGGGACTTGAATTTCCCGGGCTTCATTTGCATAAGTGGGGCGCCGCCATTTTAAAATCCCCGCTCGTTCGAACCCTGTGCCGCGTGGCTACACGCGGCATAAACTAGGTAGTTCGAACTAGGCTTCCTAGTTCGAACTACTGTTACTCCTCATTCCACGAGGAGTAACGGTAGTTCGAACTAGGAAGCCTAGTTCGAACTACCTAGTTTGTGGCGCGTGTAGCCACGCGGCACGGGGTTCGAACGAGTGGGGATTTAAAAGTGGCGGCGCCCCGCTTATGCAAATGAAGCCCGGGAAATTCAAATCCCGGGCTTCATTTGCAATTGCGGTATGCCTACATTACCCCTCTAGTTCGAACTAGCGGGGTAGTGTAGACATACCCTTGGTTACTCAGGAGCAGGTCTCACTCACATGTGGGTATGGGTGCCTGATGTTTTTAACATAAAAGAAGATCCTGAGAACCCCAGTGGTGACGTTGTATAGTTAGAGATTTTCTATCCACCCCTTTGCTACAGTCCCTTGCTCCTAAAGGACTATACAATGGTGATGCCTACTTCTGGCTGGCCCCGTACACACTTAATGGTGTGCCTTGGGAGCCTCCAGAAATAAAATTATTACAGTAATAATCTGGATCCAATACTGAAACAATTATAAACTATATACATCTAATTGATTAAATTAGAATTAACAGACCTTTACTTAACAACTTGAAGAACAGTGTTTAACAGACTAAAAGTGAATAAAATCAATTAGCAAAGTACACAGAAATAAAGGAAACTTATCTAATTGGCATTTACACTGCCATCATTTATCTCACCCCAGAGTGTGCACTCCTCTGGATTCACCTGCTTGCGTGGGAGTGCTTGAAGGTTTGCAACTGGAGTGTAGACAACATAGTTCATCAATCCAGGCTAAGCAGTTATCTACAAAATCCCTCTGCCACTGGATCAGGCCCCACCAAATGCCAGCAGCTCTGGTTCACTGGGCAGATCACTCTGGCTCTCTTTGGACCCAGAGTCAGTTTGTCTTCTGTGCTCTGTCCCAGACAGCACTTTCCCAAAGAGCCACAGTTACATGCAGTTACCTTCTATGCAGGGTGGTATAGACCATTCCCAGACACAGGCACAGCCAGGGTCTTTCCCTTCCAGGGACAATCACCAACAGCCTCTGAAGCAGCCTGCTAGGACCAAGCCCCAACAGCTCTCAGTAACAGTCTCTAGCTTTAACCAACAACTCCTGGCCTGGAAGAGGCTCCACACCAGCAATATGGCTGCTCTCTCCAAAATGCAGCCCACCATTTCTCTCTCTGCCTGGAAGAACCACTATTCCCTACTTTTTTCCCAGGGTTCATGGGAGTTCATAGTCTCTAGTACAGGGTTCATAGTCTCTAGGACTGGGCTTCATCAGAAAGGATCCTCTCAATAAAAGTCAGAGGCACCTATTGTAAAAGGAAGCCTACACTTGTGAATTAGTGTTTAATGAGTGCTAAATTAATACTTTAGATTGGCCTGATTTTCAGAGGCACGGTATCCTTTCACTAGGTTCTTCAAGTGCTAATGTCTCTGAAAATCCTCTTGGGGGACTTTTTTAGCTGACCCAATTTGGGGGAGCAGAGACAAAGGTCCAGTCCTCAAAAGTACTTAAGCCTTGCTCCATTGCAACACTTCAATACCTAAGCCAGAGTCAGCTGCTGCTGAGTGGATTTTTCAGCTCCAAGCTTGGTGCCCAGCTTGGACACCATACATACAATATATGGGGAGTGGTGGGCACCCAAGAAAAGGATGCCAGCAAGCAAAGCAGGAAGCTGCTAACTAGCCAGGATCAAAGTGATAAAAATGCAAGAAGGGAAAGGAGAGGGACAAGAGACATAGGCACCCAAGTGGCTGACCCACTGTGCTAGACTGATGGGCTAGAAATAGACACCTGCTTCCATTCAAAATCCTCATCCTTGAGTCTTCTCCTGGTGTTAGGCACTCTGCTTAGGTAACCCTGTTCTAAATGTTGAAACTCTCTCTCTCTCTCTTGCTTACATTCGATACCTCTTTCACACACACCCTATATTTCACTGTGCCCTTGACTATCAGTGTGGATGCTGTATGGACCCCTCCTCTCACCCCCTGCATCCAGCTGTCGTGCTGCAGAGTGTGATAGGTATCAGGTTTTAGTTGCGCTCAGTGCATATTGACAGAGTTGAGCTCCATTGCTGAGCTAGATATTCTCTGCCTAGTTTGAGACAGTAGTGGAGAAAATGTGAGGCAGGCTGGTGTGCAGTATGTGTGGTGCCTTTTCACATGGGGTTGGAGAGTGAGCCTGCCCTGTGTTGACCCAGCAAAGCCACACATCCATATACTGTATACAAGTCAATCTCTTCACCCAGGGCTGGGCCTAGTTCCCTGCTCGGGCACTGTGCCATGATGCACAGGGTCACATGGTATTGTAATTACCTATACCATGTCACAATGCCACTTGCTTAGTTGTGGCCTGGTTGCACCCCTCTCATGAGGCAGGGTGGCCAGGCCAAACCCGAGTAGTGCTGCAAAACCTGTGCCTCAAGTTACAATACTCATGAGACAAGAGCCACCACTGTCTGTTGAGTTGAGAACCATCTTGCTTTTCAAACTGATTTTCTTCACACTCTGGGGCCTCTTCTCTGCACCAGCCCAAGTGAATGGTTGCAGTGCTAGGGCGAGGGTACTATTGGTGCTCTCTTGGTGGTGCAAGGAGGAATGCTGCCATTGACTAGGGAGACATCACTAATGAAGAACCATCAGTTCCCCACCTCACCACTGATTGAGCTCGCCAGTATTTGTACTGGGGTTCTGAGGTGTTCGGTAGCTATGGGGCAGCACCAGGGGTGTGTCTAGACTACATGCCTCCTTCGACGGAGGCATGTAGATTAGCCAGATCGGAAGAGGGAAATGAAGCCGCGATTAAAATAATCGCGGCTTCATTTAAATTTAAATGGCTGCCCCGATCTGCCGATCAGCTGTTTGTCGGCAGATCGGGGGAGTCTGGACGCGATGCCCCGACAAAGAAGCCTTTCTTCATCGACACAGGTAAGCCTCGTGAAACCAGGTTTACCTGTGTCGATGAAGAAAGGCTTCTTTGTCGGGGCATCGCGTCCAGACTCCCCCGATCTGCCGACAAACAGCTGATCGGCAGATCGGGGCAGCCATTTAAATTTAAATGAAGCCGCGATTATTTTAATCGCGGCTTCATTTCTCTCTTCCGATCTGGCTAATCTACATGCCTCCGTCGAAGGAGGCATGTAGTCTAGACACACCCCAGGACTTACACAGTGTTGTAAATGCTGACTTATGGAAACATAGCCACATACGGGACAGAGGCACCTGCATGGCCAGATAGCAGCTGGGCATCAGTTCTGAAAATGTCAGTAGTGCTTAACTTGTGAATTTAGATACCTAAAGCAGCAGATAGGTTCCTAAATGCTTTTGAGGAGCTGGGTCAGAAAGCCTGCCACATCAGCCAAAATATGAGTAAGGAGTGCCCATGATGAACGAGGGCCCCACTCTTGCAAACACCTCACTCCCAGCCCAGGCTTTATGACTCACATGTGCCTATATGTCAATCTACATTCCATTCTTAATTTTAACCTTTGAAACCATCACAGATGTTATTAATTGGTCCCACTGAAGGCTGACTGTGCAGAGAGGCCAAAGGCGGTAGGCATAGACCCTGCACTCATCTCTTACACTAGAGATAGCTCCACAGCTCTGGGCTCAGGCACATTAGCAAGGCACTGTGCAGTCTGTGAACATAAGAACATAAGAATGGCCATACTGGCTCAGACCAAAGGTCCATCCAGCCCAGTACCCTGTCTGCCGACAGTGGCCAATGCCAAGTGTCCCAGAGGGAGTGAATCGAACAGGTAATGATCAAGCGATCTCTCTCCTGCCATCCATCTCTACCCTCTGACAAACAGAGTCTAGGGACACCATTCCTTGCCCATACTGGCTAATAGCTATTTATGGACTTAACCTCCATGATTTTATCTAGTTCTCTTTTAAACCCTGTTATAGTCCTAGCATTCACAACCTCCTCAGGCAAGGAGTTCCACAGATTGACTATGGGCTGTGTGAAGAAGAACTTCCTTTTATTTGTTTTAAACCTGCTGCTCATTAGTTTCATTTGGTGGCCCCTAGTTCTTATATTATGGGAACAAGTAAATAACTTTTCCTTATTCACTTTCTCTACACCACTCATGATTTTATAGACCTCTATCATATCACCCCTTAGTCTCCTCTTTTCCAAGCTGAAAAGTCCCAGTCTCTTTAATCTCTCCTCATATGGGGCCCATTCCAAACCCCTAATCAGTTTAGTTGCCCTTCTCTGAACCTTTTCTAATGCCAGTATATCTTTTTTGAGATGAGGAGACCACATCTGTATGCAGTGTTCCAGACGTGGGCGTACCATGGATTTATATAAGGGCAATAAGATATTCTCCGTCTTACGCTCTATGGGTATGTCTACACTACAAAGTTAATTCGAACTAACTAACTTTGATAGGCACTACACTAGCAAACTGCTAGTTGGAACTTAATTCAAACTAGCGGAGCGCTTAATTCGAACTAGGTAAACCTCATTCTACGAGGACTAATGCCTAGTTCGAATTAAAATGCAGGACAATATAGCACTTTAAAGACTAACAAGATGGTTTATTAGATGATGAGCTTTCGTGGGCCAGACCCACTTCCTCAGATCAAATAGTGGAAGAAAGTAGTCACAACCATATATACCAAAGGATAGAATTTAAAAAAATGAACAAATATGAAAAGGACAAATCACATTGCAGAACAGAAGGGGAATGCGGGGGGGTGGGAAGGGGGAGGAAGGAAGGTAAGTGTCTGTGAATTGCTGATATTAAAGGTAGGGAGAGTGGGATGTTTGTGAGTTAATGGTATTACAGGTGATAATTGGGGAAACTGTCTTGGTAATGGGTGAGAAAGTTCAAAGAAGTGGGTCTGGCCCACGAAAGCTCATCATCTAATAAACCATCTTGTTAGTCTTTAAAGTGCTATATTGTCCTGCATTTTGCTTCAACTACCCCAGATTAACACGGCTACATTTCTATCACTAGTTCGAATTAAGCAGTTCGAATTAAGGGTTGTGTGGCCACTTAATTCGAACTAGTGGGAGGCTAGCCCTCCCCAGCTTTCCCTGGTGGCCGCTCTGGGCACCACCAGGGAAACTCGTCTGCCCCCCTCCCGGCCCAGGAGCCCTTAAAGGGGCACGGGCTGGCTACGGTCCCCGTGCCAGGTGCAAGCCTGCCAGCACCCAGCCAGCAGACCCTGCACCTGGCACGGCACGAACCAGCCACCTGCTGCCACCCAACCCTCCGCCTCTTCCCGGGACCAGGCTGGCGGCTCTCGGGAGCCTGCCCGGGTCCACAAGAGGCGGGGCGCCCGCCTGGTCTAGTGCAGACATTGTGGACCTTATCCACGACGTCCACACTAGGCACAGGAAAGTGGCCATCTAGGGCAGGAGAGCTGCCAGCCTGGCCACCCAGGAGCAGGTTTGCATGAAAATCAGGGTGGTCCAGTGAGACCCCCGACCCTGAGCCCTGAGCTTAGAATGGCCGTACTGAGTCAGACCAAAGGTCCATCTAGCCCAGTAGCCTGTCTGCCGACAGCGGCCAACAGTAGGGACCCTGGAGGGGATGGACCGAAACAATGACCAAGCCATTTGTCTCGTGCCATCCATCTCCAGCCTTCCACAAACAGAGGCCAAGGACACCATTTCTACTCCCTGGCTAATACCACTCCATGGACCCAACCTCCATGACTTTATCTAACTTCTCTTTAAACTCTGTTATAGTTCTATCCTTCACAGCCTCCTGAAGCAAGGAGTTCCACAGGTTGATTATTTGCTTTGTGAAGAAGAACTTTCTGTTATTAGTTTGAAGCCTGCTACCCATTAATTTCATTTGGTGTCCTCTAGTCCTTCTGTTATGGGAACTAATGAAGAACTTTTATTTATGCACCCTCTCCACACCACTCATGCTTTTATAGACCTCTATCATATCCCCCCTCCGTCTCCTCTTTTCTAAGCTGAAAAGTCCCAGGCTCTTTAGCCTCTCTTCATATGGGACCTGTTCCAAACCCCTGATCATTGTAGTTGCCCTCCCCTCTCCCAGCCTCTCTCTTCCCCTCTCCCACCTCCTTTTCCCAGTCTCCCCGAGTTTTGTTAAATAAAGAGAGTTTCTATTTTTGAACACACGTGTCCTTTATTTTGTACATCAGGAAGGGGGGCTAGGGAGGGGTAAGTGGAAGGAGGTGAGGGAGGAATGGGGTATAGAGTCTCCGATGGGGAGAACTGGGGTGGCTCTGCAGGCTCCTAGGGGTGGAAGCTTTCCTGCAGCCCCCCGATTGACCACCCCCCCCCCCCCGGATGGCAGCCTGCGGCAAGTGCAGCCGGGCTGATGGCTGAGTGCTGTGATGTGCTGAGTATGGGCACTCAGGGCACTCCAAGCCAGGACTGCTTTGCATGCGGGGAACCCCTGAGAACTGTCTGTCCGGGGTGGGGGTCGGGACCCTTTAAGCACAGCCCTCGGCTAGCCTGAGACAGCAGCTCCATGCTCTAAGTCCTAATCTGATGCCCTGCCGGCACTGCTTCCAGCCATCCTTAACCTCGGGTCAGGGTCCACTCAATGTGGACATGCTAATTCGAATTAGCAAAATGCTAATTTGAACTAGTTTTTAGGTCTAGATGCACTAATTGAATTAGCTTAGTTCGAATTAACTAATTCGAATTAAGTTAGTTCGAATTAGTGCTGTAGTGTAGACATACCCTATCCCTTTTTTAATGATGCCTAACATCCTGTTTGTATTTTTGACTGCTGCTGCACACTGCATGGACGTCTTCAGAGAACTATCCACGATGACTCCAAGATCTCTTTGCTGATTAGTTGTGGCTAAATTAGCCCTCATCATATTATATGTATAGTTGGGGTTATTTTTTCCAATGTGCATTACTTTACATTTATCCACATTAAATTTCATTTGCCATTTTATTGCCCAGTCACTTAGTTTGGTGAGACCTTTTTGACGTTCTTCGCAGTCTGTGGCTGCCCATGCTTTGCTTGGGCTTTTTTTAATCGAAGCACTTCAGTCTTGAGTGATTCCAATCGAGTTTAAAACTTTATCCGCCTCATCTGAGTTCTTAATGGGTAAAAGATAAATTGCTGAATAGGTACGGTAACTTTTTCAGCCAAAAAAAAAAAAAAATCCATAAGGGTTCTTTATCACACAGACTTGAGTCTCAATTCTGATCATAGAAAAAGAGAGAGACCATAGCTTAAAAACTGAATTACTGTGCATGCATGTGTGCACAGAGAAGCTAATTCATCATGACACATTACTTTTACTATTAGACACTGAGAATCAGATACAGGGCCTGAATGGGGTTTTGTGACTGCAGGATAGATACAATGGACTCTAATGGTGCTATGTGTCAGGCCAATGAACCAGAAATGAAGCAGGCTTTAGAAGGGGGAGACTTTAAATATTCTGTAGAAGCTAGACTGTGTCAAAAATTTGCTTTTCAAGTGATGCCTAAGTTCCGGTACGCAGAGTGGGGTTTTTAATAAATAGCGCCAGTTGTCTTCCAAAGACTAGGGGTGCATTTACACTGCTGCGCTGTAGCTTGAAATAAGCTACACAATTTGAACTACACACATTGTATAACTTATTTCGAGCTTATTTCAAAATACACTGCTATGCTGACAAGTCCCTTAATCCGCATGGAACGAGGCTTACCAGGATGTCAGAATAGCATGCCCGTTATTTTGATTGCATTTTGAAATAATGGGTATGCTGTAAAGACATGGAAAACACTATTTCAGGATACCAGACGTATCCTGAAATATCACTACAGTCTAAATGTACCCTAGATAATTTTTAGCACTAACCAAAGGAAGAAATGATAGATGATATTTCTAACATCTCAGATTTGTAAATATGTTGCATTAAAATACAATTACCTTGTTTATGTACCTCATTCTTGCAAGCAGAATAGCTAAGTGGCAGACATAATACAATGCATAAAAGAGAAAGTGTCTGTTTTATAGTGTTCATTTACTGTGCTCTAATTTTAAAATACACCTGTATGATGCTTCATATTGCAACATCACGTCAGTCATTAAGTTAGAAAGATGGCTTAATATGGTAAAACATTTGCAAATAGGCTACTCACCATACTATGAGCTTAAAATAAACGAATAGGTCTCTGCAGCCTAGTGGGTGTTAAAAATAGTATTGGGCAGTGCTTCAGGTTGGGATGGAATAGCAGTCTCGGCTGGCTTGACTTTGATTTCTCTTGTACCTGTTTTACACTGTGCTCTTTTACACAAGTATTTAACATAATTCAGTCTAAGCTATAACTCTCTAACACTGAGATGAGGCTATCAGAATTAGATCCAAAAATTCAGTGATTGTGGACATGATCACTACTCTTGAGTGGGTGTCTAGGCTGCAATAAAACACTTGTGGCTGGCTTGTGGCAGCTAACTCCAGACTGTGGGGTTCAGGCTAAAGCTCTGTTTAATTGTGGTGTGGGTATTTGGGCCCAGGCTGGAGCCTGGGATCTAGGACCTTGTAAAGTGAAGTGTCCCAGAGCTGGGGCTGCAGCCTGCGCTCTGGGACCCCACAATTAAACAGTTCCTTCGCCCGACCCCCTTAGCCCAAACCAGCTGATACAAGCTAGCTCTTATGTCTAATGGGAGTATAGAGATAACCTTGCTGGCTTCAGCCACATCTGCTCCAATGCCAGCTTCATCTTAATGCTAATTTACTTATTTCACTGGGAAAGCAAAGATTACATGGTGAGAGTGCTCTTTTGGGGTAGGGAAGAAGGAGAGGATTGTTTCCTGTTTTCCATTACAATTGGGTCTTTTTTTATATACTCACATAGGAGCCAAACTCAAGGAACTTCCACAAGACTCACGCATGACTTCACTATATACTTTCATGATTCCTCAGAATAGGAAGTGGAATGCACTGTGAATTAGCTGCAGTTGTGAACAGTTTTGGCCCATTTCACGTTTTTCATTGGCCCAAATGTCTGAGTTACATCATGGTCTTTGGAAAGTATATTTTTAGTAGAATTAAATTACTTTACTTATGCTGTGAAAGCAAAGGGCATGTGTTTGATGTGAAAAACCACAGTCACTGGGCAATATTTCTGTTTAATAATATAAAGGAAGCAGAAAACTGTATCTAATCAGACACAATTTTGTGCTAGATAGAATGGTAAGAAGAATTCTGCAATAGATGTGTGTTACGCTGGCTTCAGAAATAGTCTGATGAAATGTGCAGAAGGGTCACCTACAAAGTTGCAGTGTAAAATTTCTCACACATTCCATGAATGTTGATACCCTCACCCATCATACTGCAATGAATAATTTTCTTGCTTGGCATTACAGTGTGACAGCAGGAGGTAAGCTCCAGGAACTTTAGTTTTCAACAGTGAGGCAGCAGGAAGAAAAAGGCAAGCGGCATTTCCCCCAAAGCTAAATCAAACAAGGTTGAGATGTATGGTAGGATCCACAACATCCTGGAAGGCAAAGTATGCTTTTGTTTATGTTACACAAATGACAAGTACCTCTGAGGAAGTAGAACAACGTTACATACTCAGAGGTGCATGAAGAGAAGAAGAAAAGAACTAGTGACAGTGCTGTGGCAAACCAAGTCCAAATGAAAAAAGAACAAAATGTTGGAAACCACCTGATTTAAGCATCCTGTTAAACTTAAAAGGTCCAGAATGACTTCCAGCAAGGACAGACAAACCTTCCTGGAACATGAGTGTTCATCCATATACACTACCTGGAATTTATCACAATTTAAAGGAGACGAGAAGAGAACCATTAGAGGGAGATTATTAATGCTAATGGTTGATGGGGTAGTAGGATGAAGGTGCATTCTTATTATCCCTGAGAGAGTAAATGAGAAAAGTTACTGGGAGTATCCAAGCAGCATGAACAGATTCTACAGTGTTGTCCAGAGCTTAGTCACATATTGTAACCCTTTCACCTCAACACTTAACCCTTAGATCAAAAGTTGCAACCCGATGCTAAGATTGCAACCCTTTCTTTTCCAATGTCATCTCTGCAGTTCATTTCCCAAGTCAGTCTGCCACTTTCCCATCCATGTATGACCTGGCATGTGGCGGCTTCAGTTTTAGTTTTAGATTGGGCCTACACTGCTGCAGGGCTTTATTTATTCCACTTGGAAATTGTTTCAGGCTCTTTGTGTCTTTCTTTACAAAGTTTTTGCTGCATCATAAAAACAGCATCCTAAAATCTCTGTGCCCAGGCAACATAAATCTATTAATTGATACGGTCCTACATACCAGATATCAGGGCTTTGGGCCACAACCACCAGGTGAAGCAATACTCCTTCTAGGCCCTGTTACTATGGGAACACACCAATGTTACACATCTAAGAACACCTCCTGGAGGTGTGCTGCAATCTAAAGCTACAGCTTCCATACACAATACCCTGGAAAAGGTTAAAGGACTGCTGTTGTCTGGATCTTTGAGAAGATGCTTGCAGCCTCCCCAAAGACAAAGAAGAAAAGGGACTGCGACTTTTGGGAAAGTGACAAAATATGCTCTAACTCTGACTGTATGGAACATTGTGAAATTATTGGCAGCAAAAACATTAGGAAATGTGGTCTTGGGAGCTCAGGACCTCGCATCAGGTGTTTTAAATTAGGGTAGCTCCACTGACTCAGTGGAACAATACCAATTTATATTAGCTAAAGACAGAGAGTTCTGGAATGAGTGAAATCTTGTCCCCATTGAAGTCAATGTCAAGTCTTCCATGACTTCAGAGGGGCCAGGATTTCACCCATGTTTAGTGGCATTACATAATTTGGGAGGAAAGGAGAGAGACAGTAACATTCTCAACTCTGGTGCTATAGCCACAGTTCATGTGTACCAAATGCCATGATTTTAAGTAAACAGAGTCAAACTCTCTAAAATATCTAGTAGATGGCTGGCCTTTTCTCACCCCTGCCAATGGCTTTATAGCTGTCCCAGTCCCCATCTCTGACCCCTGGCACCCTACCCCCTCTTGTGGCCATTCTGCAGTAAAACTGTCCCTCCTACCAGACCCCACCGAATCCATTTTATTAGAAACAATCAAATTCCAGGCTCATCTCATTGTCTTGGCACAACAAAACCCTTAACTTGCTTTAAGTTATGAGAAGAGGGAGCTGCATACCACATTTGGTGGTCCTAGTTCTTACTGTTTAGGAGGAGTTCTTGAACAAATGCACTCATAACAGACAGACAGATATAATATAATATAATATAATATAATATAATATAATATAATATAATATAATATAATATAATATAATATAATATAATATAATTATAATTAATAGATTTGTGCATCTGTCTTTCTGTGAAGCAGTTCTGTTGGACACAAGCTCAAGAGCATCCAACCAAGTATTTAAGGGTATGTCTATACTCGCCCCCTACTTCGAACTAGGGAGGCTAATGTAGGCATTCGAAGTTGCAATGAAGCTCGGGATTTAAATAGCCTGGGCTTTATTTGCATGCTCCCGTCTGGTTGCCATTTTGAAATTCCACTAGCCTGGAGTAACTGCACACGGCTACATGGGGCAGTTAAACGGCAATTCAAACTAAGTCCTTAGTTCGAATTAACTGTTACACCTCATTCCAGGAGGTGTAATAGTTAATTCGAACTAAGGACTGAGTTCGAATTGCCGTTTCAATGCCGCATGTAGCCACGGGCAGTTACTTCGGGCTAGTGGAATTTCAAAATGGCGACCAGACAGGAACATGCAAATAAAGCCCAGGATATTTAAATCCCAGGCTTCATTTGCAACTTTGAATGCCTACATTAGCGTCCCTAGTTCGAATTAGGGGGCTAGTGTAGATGTATCCTAAGTGACTGACTACCAAGATTACCAAGGAGTCTAAAGTGTGCTCCAACTAGAAGACTTCAGACTTGGTCTTCACTTTTGGCAGATTACCATATTACAGGCAGTCCCCGGGTTACATGTATCCAACTTACATCGGATCCCTACTTACAAACGGAGTGAGGCAACCCCGCACTAGCTGCTTCCCCCCAGCAGACCAGGGAGACGCGAAGCTAGCGCCCCCCCCCCCCTTCCTCCGCAGCAGACCAGGGAGACGCGGAGCGGCTTTTCTCAGCAGACACCTCAGCTTGAGAATAAAGGACTGAGGGAAGTGAGGTATGGGAGAATAAAACTGAGTTCTGGAGAAATGTTTGGCTAGATTTTCCCCTACAACATGTACCAGTTCCGACTTACATACAAATTCAACTTAAGAACAAACCTACAGTCCCTATCTTGTACGTAAACCGGGGACTGCCTGTAATCTGTAATAATAATTGAACAAGGGACCCCTGAATCTAGTAGTCTATGGAACTACAGATTCATGTGTGTGTATGCTACTATGGTAATTAGTGGTGTCCTCTAAGGATCTGTACTGGGAACGATCCTATTCAGCATATTTATAAATGATCTGGGAAAGGGGTAAACAGCGAGCTGGCAAAATTTGCAGATGACACTAAATTGCTCAAGATAGTTAAGACCAAAGCAGACTGTGAAGAGATTCTAAAAGATATCACAAAACTAGGTGATTGGGCAACAAAATGGCAAATGAAATTTAATGTTGATAAATTCAAAATAATGCACATTGGAAAAATAAACCCAAGTATACATACGATAGCATATTGGGTCACTTTGTGTTCCAAAATATTGGTGGCAATATATCAATTGCTCACCTACTTAATCACAGCATCATCTTTTTAGCATCTATGTGTTTCTTCTCAACATCTCTCTTTGAAATACAGACTATTCTGATCCCAGTGGGAAATCAGCAGTATAGAAGAGAACACATTTTTGGAACTGCTAGCCAAATAGGACCAGGAAGTGGACTAGGCCCTGGAACTTAAAAAAAAAATCACACAACAACCCTGGACACAGAATTGAGAAATTGCCTTATTGTGAGAGATTGGAGTTAACATGAAAGACAAACATTGTTATCAAACAATAAACAAGAATAGAATTCACCAAATGCTGATACAATAAATCTGTATGACAGCTGGGTCTGCTTCAGCACCTTCTGCTATTCTCAATGAGTATTAACACTTGCTGAGTTAGCCTTTGAACCTTAGCCCAGATTTTATATATTTATTTTTAAAGGAAACATGCCATCAGGCAAAGAGGAGAGAGGGAAAAAGGGAGAGAGAAATTAAGTTCTGGGGCTGCTTATAATGAGCTAAATTGCATTTTCAAACTTTGGGTGCCGCAACAATGAAATATATATATATATATTGCCACAGAACTCAACTATCATTCACAACCAGTTGATATGGCTTAAGGGAAATACTTACACAAATTCTTAAAAGCAAGGACACTTGCAGTTAAGGTATTGTTCTTTAGCATGCTTTAAGCACATCATATTTACCGCATTTATTTTTAGCCTCTTCTCATCCCTAATGAGTTCTATATGCCACCAATGTGTAGGGCACTAAGATATGTATACCATACAGTACAATGTAAAAGCTTGTTTCCAGCTTTAACAGCATCGGCATATGTCTCTCAGATATCCATATATCAAGAAACAGTAGGATGTATTCATCCAAAGGGTAAGTATGAAGTTAGAATTCAGATTCATATTGTTTACACCTTTTTCTGTATGGCTACGTCTAGACTGGCATTATTTTCCAGAAATGCTTTTAACTGAAAAGTTTTGCGTTAAAAGCATTTTCGGAACACAGCGTCTAGATTGGCATGGATGCTTTCCCGCAAAAGCCATTTTCGCGATCGGGGCTTTTTTGCGGAAAACAAATCTCAGCTGTATACACTGGCCCTTTTGCACAGAAGTTTTGCACAAAATGGACTTTTGCCTGAATGGGAGCAGCATAGTATTTCCGCAAAAAGCACTGATTTCTTACAGTAGGAAGTCAGTGCTTTTGCAGAAATTCAAGCAGCCAGTATAGACAGCTGGCAAGTTTTTCCGGAAAAGCGGCTGATTTTCCAGTCTAGACACAGCCTATATGTATATAATATATACAATCATATAGTATGTATAAAGTACATATTATATACATACAAACACATAAATGTATGGGTATATCTACACTGCAAAGCTTTTTCAGAAAAATGGCCGTTTTTCCAAAAAAACTTCACTTATGTCCACACTGTAACTGCAGTCTTTCTTTTATGAGGAAGAATGTTCTTCCTTCTATGAGGAAGAGCTCTTTCGGAAGGCATGTGTGGATAAAAGAAGAGGAAAGAGGAAAAAGCACAGGTGCCCTTGTGACCACTCCATCCATAATAATGACAGTTTAAATGCGAGATAGCATCCATTCAGTGTGGATGCTATCTTTTGAAAAAGCAGATCACTTTTTCTATGCGCTTTTGCTATGTAGACACTCTCTTTTGGAAGATCTCTTCCAAAAAAGCTTCTTCTAAAAGAAGCCTGCAGTCTAGACACAGCCTCTGTACATTTCTCCCACATTCCTGTTTACTCATCACTAGTGAAAAATCAAGTGATGGATATTTCTTGTGATGCATCTATGTTGATTTCTTCATTTCTACAATTGGTGCTCTTATCTGACAATGCAAAATAAGTTGCTATCATTTTCCTATACAGAGGTTATCAATCCTTGTGAGACTTTTCATCTGTCACCATCATCTACACTGTGACACTGAACATGGAATGACAGAATGATTAGTTTTATCTGGAATTTGGGGTATTTTTCTCTGAATGACAGCTATGAAATGTACCATTTGCAAGCTAAACTAACAAAAAATGTGATTATTTCAAATGCCAGACTGATGATAATTTATAAGTTATTGCCTAAAGCACTGAATATTTTGGACAGCTGTCTTGAAAGTGTGTTTTATAGATAGTTTAGAAAGACGGTGTTTCAAAACCTATATCTTCAATTAGGAAAATTAACTGTGATTCCTTGAAACAGGCAGAATGTAAAAGCAGAAAGAGAAAAAAAACACAGCCTCAGCAATGACAGCACAAATATTATGGGGAAAACAATGAAACTATTTGTTTATTCAGCAAGTAAGATTAATTTGATTCATTTATTACTTATGTTTATTGCTTTGCCAAGAAAATATAACTGAGATGATGCAAATAACACATTTAAAACAACAACAAACGAATGTTTTCTGAATGTTCTGCATGCAAAATGTATATCATGCATTGTTTCTCATTCTAAGTGCTGTTATATTCTTACTCCTGATGTATGGCTACTGTATTTGAATTTCATTTAAAGGTCATGCTAAAATCTCCACTAATAATAAGTCTAATTAAAATACCATATTCAAGAACAGGAAATGGGAATATATATGCAGAAACATCTCTTTAGGATTAATCTCATTTCCACACTTAAGGAAAGCAATGCTAAGAAATATTTTGTTACTAGGGCCTCTAAATTGCCTGGAGGTTTTCCTCTTAATATCAAGATGCCTGCCAATGCTCCTGAGCTACTGTCTGATATTATCCTGAAAAGCTAACATAATGGTTTGGCAACATTATTTTTGGAACTATTTCCATCTGGGGTTATTGCTTTCACATATGGTGTCAAGCTCTAGTTATTGCCTTTGCTGGTAATATATGTGTAACAGCCATCCTTTTGGCTATCCCGCCACACAACCTCTTTTCAATTTATTGGAGAAAGAATCTACAACACCTGCTCAACAGTGAGGCCTAGAAGCCTGCATATTAAACAATTGGTCTTGAACATTGTTTGGTGACCAGTTGGTGCTATTTGTTTGTTTGTTAGAACAATTGTGAATTTTTGCTGTGCCAAAGTCTTTCCAGCACTTGAATTTACTAACCTAACTTTTACTAACCTAACTTTACACTGACTTATAGACTACGTCTACATTGGCAAGACTTAGTGCAAAAGCGGCTGCTTTTGCGCAAAATCTTGCCACCTGTCTACACTGGCTGCGAGTATTTGCGCAAGAACACTGACGTTCTAATGTATGAAATCAGTGCTTCTTGCGCAAATACTCTGATGCTCCCGCTCAGGGATAAGTCCTCTTGCGCAAGTGTTCTTGCACGAGAGGCCAGTGTAGACAGGTAATATCAATTTCTTGCGCAAGAAAGCCCGATGGCTAAAATGGCCATCAGAGCTTTCTTGCGCAAGAGAGCGTCTATACTGGCATGGATGCTTTTGCACAAAAGCAAATCTTTTGCGCAAAGGCACATGCCAGTATAGACACTCTCTTACTCAAATAGTCTAACGCAAAAACTCTTGTGTTTAGAGTATTTCCGCTAAATCTTGCCAGTCTAGACGTAGCCTTAGTGTTACCAACCAAGATTCTCCAAGGTTAGAGAATGAGAAGGCTGAAGCCAAGTCATTTTCAACCTTCTAAAGTTTCTTTACCTAAATCTGTTTTTCATGGTGTTATCCTTTCCCCCATGACATTAGCTCAGGTGACCGGGTAAATAATCATACATAGCTTAGAAAATATTAAGATTCTTTCTAAATTATTGCAATCAAAACTAAAACTATGATAAAACAAAAAACAGGACTGTGTAACACTTTAAAGACTAACAAGATGGTTTAATAGGTGATGAGCTTTCGTGGGCCAGACCCACTTCCTCAGATCAAATAGTGGAAGAAAATTGTCACAACCATATATACCAAAGGATACAATTAAAAAAATGAACACATATGAAAAGGACAAATCAAATTTCAGAACAGAAGGGAGATGGTGGGGGGGGGGGCGAAGGAAGGGAGGTAAATGTCTGTGAGCTAATGATATTAGAGGTGATAATTGGGGAAGCTATCTTTGTAATGGGTAAGATAATTAGCGTCTTTATTCAAATTTGCGTGTAAAGTGTCGAATTTAAGCATGAATGACAGTTCAGAGGATTCTCTTTGAAGTGAAGTCTTAAAAGGTCTTTGTCTCAATGACTTCATCACCTGCATCCTGCTTCAATGTCCTTTCTGGTTGAAATGGCAAGAAACTGTTTTTTCTTTGTGATCCTGTCTGATATCTGTTTTGTGGGCATTGATCCTTTGGCAAAGTGTCTGAGACGTTTGTCCAATGTACATAGTGGACGGACACTTTAGGCACATGATAGCATAAATTATATTTCTGGATGCGCAGGAATATGTGTTCTTGATCTTATAACTCACTTGGTTGGGTCCAATAATGGTATCAGCAGAGTGAATATGTGGACAAAGCTGGCAACTGGGTTTGTTGCAAGGGAAGGTACCAGGGTTGGTATTAGTGTGGTATGTCCTATGGTTGTTGGTAAGAATCATCTTGAGGTTAGGTGGTTGTCTATAGGAGTCTTCTATGGGGAGGTCTGTGACTTAGTTTATGATAGATCCTGGTATTAATAAAACATAAAACCTGTATAAGTGTCCAACCAATCATCTTAATTTATCCATAAGAAGCCACCACAGAATGAACCTCTTATTATTGACATGTGAGTTTTACACCCCAAATTAATTTTAAAACTACAATTGTGAAGGCTGATTTTGACATAAGTAATATACCTGCCGTACGTGAAATGGGAAACTGCAGTTCAGCTCTTCACTGCACTTGCAAATTTTACATAACTTTTTCTGTAATAAAAGTCTGAGTTACCCTATTTAGAAAGGCCTGCCTGCTATGCTATTGCTGTTTTCTGTTTAGATGTACTATGTAAATAACTATTTGCTGACATATATAAAGAGATCAAAGCACTCTGACAGTCAGCCAGATACTTACTGAACAATTAGATGAGCCTAAAAAAGGCACTATTTCTGCACTACAAGAAAGCCAAAAGTCTCTTATATTAAGATAAAACAAAATATCCTGCATTCTCTCAAAATAAATAATTAGCATTTCCCACAAAGAATTGCCTGCATGTAGCCATTGACATTTTGTGTTTGATGATTTGTGTATTTTGCAGAAAAAAATTGCTGAACCTCATAAATAATCAAGAAGAATGACAAGTTTATTAATTCAAGTTCTAGCCATAACTTATTAACTTTTTCAGTGCAGGATAGACAGGTGATGTTACTGATCAACATGAAGGAACTAATGTTAAGTCCTCTCATCTTGTGATTTGAAGAGTGAGAGCTGCTGTAGACATTATGGATTAAACTTCATCATACTAGCTGTGTCATTCAAAATAGATTTCTTTCAAGAATGTTATGAAAATGCCTGGAAACATGGAACAAGAAATTAGAACTCATGGTTGGGGGGAAAGCCTTACAACAGCCTTAGAGGCTGAACAGTTTTGCCTAGGTCAGCAAAGGAAATAGAACCTTTAATAATCACATTCCCCCCTTTTATCCTTGTGGACATGGTCTCCTGTGGGCTAACGGATGGACTCTGTGGCTGATTGACTAGACAAAAGGGTGCTATTGCATGCCAAAGGGAAAGTTTCTAAATTTTATACCCCTCATGCTTGGGGCTGCTATTCTGTGCTGAGAGAAAAGCTCCCACCTCCATGTCATTAGTCTTATACTACAGGTTGGATCTCGCTGGTCCGGCACCACGGGACCTGATTGGTTCAGAATGAGGGGATTTGATAGATTTCTCTAGATGCCGCTGGCCCCACTGTTGCCAATACCAGAGTGCCACAGCCTGAGCTCCGCAGCTGGGACGGAGCTCTACAGCTGTCTGGCTATGAGGCTGGGACCAGAGCTCCCTGGGTGTCACTGCGCTGGGAGCTGGAGCTTCCTGGCTTCTGGAGCCAGAATGGGGCTGGGGCCGAAGCTCTGCAGCTGGGACCAGAGCTCTCTGGCCACCTATGGGACCAGAACTCCCCCTGTGCTATCTGTTCCCCCCCCATCCCAACACTGGGCTCCTGGCTGAGTTGCAGGTGCTCCCTATAGCATGTCTGCTCCTCCGCCAGACCTCCTTGTTCCTGGGCTCTGTGGTCCAGAAACATCTGTGCTCCTTGCTGGACCATGGATGTTGCCAGACCAGGGAGTCCCGGTTAAGGGAGATACAACCTGTAGGGCTACGTTTTGTGAGCTTGCTGTGAGCATCATGTTAGTTGACTTTTTGGAGCTGTAAGGAAATACTCTGTCTCTGACAGATGATACTGGACTTTGTAGATTTTATTCACCTTCTTCTTAGTATCTCAGGGATCTATTGTGTATGTTAGGTTGGATTAGCAGAAGACATCTAAATAAATTGTGTAATAGAAATGAGACACCTAATGGTATATCCAGGGATCAATCTCCTCTTCCCCATCTCCTTGACTTTCATATAAGGGCAGAGTTGTGAGGTCCCAGTAATGGTGCTAGGGGCAGGTGGGAGGCTGATGGCAGCCTCTACACCAGGTGATGTGGATTACATAGGAAGGATGGCTGTATTGGATGACTGACTGCCATATAGTTTCCAGATGTGTTACTTAATTAAACTGTTGCCTATTTAAAGCATGTGGCTTATTTATCTTTCTGCAGAACAGTGTAAAACGAACCATGTGAACCAGAGGTTGTGGAATTGGAGATTAGGTAGGAGGAGCTATTGACATCAAAATGTAAATATGTCAGAGGAAGGGCATATATGTTTCTTCAGTATTTTCTGCCCTTCTCTCTGCTGATATCTCATGCATGCAAGAGCAGGACCAGACTATGTTTCATTCCCAAGTGCATGCACAGTAGGGCTTGGGTAGGAAAAGTGGAAGTGAGAGTAGGGTCTCAAGAAGGGACTGGAATGGCTTCCATGGCACATGAAATCAGTCTAGCCAACAGAGAGCAGGTAGGAAGAGCTTTCCTCTCACAACTGTTTAGTTATCACTGGCTCAGGCAGGGAGACCTGGCTTGGGGAAGAGGCAAGCGCACATGCACCGACCACTGGGGTGGGGTGGTATGGGGAATAGAACAAGGTACTGTGCTGAGTGGGCAGGGAGTAGGGGAATCAATGCACAGGACATCAATCTTTGAAGGGGGAGCACTGGGCACCAGATACCTAGAAATTGCCTAGATGCCCCATCTCAGCCACATGGCCCATTTTCAGTAATTCCTCTAACTCCCCTTCCCATATCTCTAACCCCTGTATTCAGTGACCTCCCCACACTGAGGGTGTGTCTAGACTACATGCCTCCGTTGACGGAGGCATGTAGATTTGCCAGATCGGCAGAGGGAAATGAAGCCGCGATTAAAATAATCGCTGCTTCATTTAAATTTAAATGGCTGCCCCGCTCTGCCGATCAGCTGTTTGTCGGCAGATCGGGGCAGTCTGAACGCGACGCGCCGACAAAGAAGCCTTTCTTGATCGGCACAGGTATGCCTCGTGAAACCAGGTTTACCTGTGCCGATCAAGAAAGGCTTCTTTGTCGGCGCGTCGCGTCCAGACTGCCCCGATCTGCCGACAAACAGCTGATCGGCAGAGCGGGTCAGCCATTTAAATTTAAATGAAGCCGCGATTATTTTAATCGCGGCTTCATTTCCCTCTGCCGATCTGGCAAATCTACATGCCTCCGTCAACGGAGGCATGTAGTCTAGACACACCCTTAGTTCCTGCAATGTGTGGCAGTCACACAGCAGGCAAGCTGCAGCTTAGAGCAATAGCAGGAGCGTGTAGGTAAATAACCATCTCGGGCTATTGCCCTGAACATTGCAGTGGAATGCCCAGACTCCAGATCCAGGTAGCACTCACAGAAAGGGATTTTGTATTCTCTTGTACAGGCATGTCATAGTCTAGGCCTTACTTAGTCAATATTAATGCAAGTTCACTTACCCAAGTAATTAGAAATTTTACAGTGTTTTTGAATTACGTACAATGTTTTTATTTCACAAAATCCCATTATGTTGGTATGTACGAAATATATGCGCTAGAAGCCCAAATGGCTTCTATTGGCTTTGTTGTTACAAATCTTTTGATTTCATAATTTAAAGTCAGTATTTAGATTGGAAGCAATATAGTTTTATGGGAATAATGCCATTTACAAAATTGTCCGTTCAGCTATTGCATCAATGTGGCAGCCTTTATTATAAACCACAGTGTTTATGCCTTTTGATAGTATCATTGATCTTTCTGACCATGCTATTTGCGGAGGAGTACTGAAGCAGAGCCTATATATTTTGATCCTCAGCATTTAGGAGCTTATAAAAGTATATAAACCTGTATTTCCATGCGGCCCTTGGATAAAATTGTGCATTAGTGGCACTGCCTCAGCATGAGCTATCAGAGGCAGTTAGGCCCAGTGCCTCCCAAAGTACAGCTGCTATGCTTCCTAGTGATAGGTTTGCAGTATATAGAGTTGGTTGGAACATTTGGTATTTTGGTCAAGCATTTTGCAGAGATGTATTGGTTTTGAATAAGTTTTTTTTCCAGGCCCAGGGCTCTCTAGTCACATCAGATGAGAAGAAAAAAGCTAACTCACTCTATGGGCTGATAGGGCACAAGCCAAAGATATAGACAACTCAGATGCAAGTTCTTCCTTTGCTCTATTCACAGTGGTCTGAGATAAAAAAATTCTGCTCTGCATCAAGAGGCCCTGAGGTTTCTAGCCCTGGGGCAGTTTGCATAGAGCTGCAGGCCCTGGCAGCTGCTGAGTGAAACTGACATTCTAGACCAGTCTACACACATATTTTGAACTTGTATTTTACTTATGTTAGGGAGGAATGCGATTTTTAACCACAATAACAATAATTAATAATAGTTCCAGACCAGGGTTGTATTAACTAGACCATACTGTTTCCACTATAAAGGCACCTCATACTTGCATAGCTTGTTTCCCTTTCTTTATGGGAAAAATAAAGGAGCTATAACAGTTTAAGCTCCTTGGTACCAATATATCTACGTCCACGCTATATTTTTCTTTTTTTCCCCTGCTTCAACTATATTGATATAGTTAAAGCAGTATCACATGTGTATACATGTGTATGAAAATCCTTAAGTGATTTAAAAATACTACCCTTTATCATATTTATCTACCCAGAACACACATTTTCTTACATTTCACATTCCAGGGAGTAACTAAAACTAATCCAAGCTTGCTTGGGAAAAAGCTTAATAAGAATCTTGATTTCTGATTATGACAGAACTTCAGTATCTATAAATACTTTCCATGCACTTTACAGTTTTGTGCCTCTTAATTAGGGGGGTTATAAAACAAACAAAACCGTCCTCCTGCTCCCCATAGAATCCATATTTAATTTATATTCAGGTAGTTTAATTTAATGGAGTGCAAGACAGCTGTTATTTCAAGGGAGTGACTGTATTCTGAAGAATTTTGGCAACTGTCCAAAGATAGGATAATTTTAGAGGGGAGTTCCTTAATCAGAGTTAGTTCCTTTCATGATGGAGATGTAAATGTATCTCAAGAAATTGAACTTCTCTTCAAGAGACCCTTGTAGGAAAGTATGATACTAAAATGTTGTGTCTTATGTGGTTTCTGCCTCTATAAAACTGCCATACTCTTCACTACTTATTTACAGGGTATCGAGCATACCTGGCAATTTACAGGTGAATAAAAGGAGAAATTTACATTCTACATTGCCTAAAAAAACAAAAAAATGCAACAAACAAGAAGGCAAATACTGGTCTTAAGGGCTGTAGTTTTGTATATTTTATTATGCTTTTCCTTATTCATAAATAAAAATCCTGTCACTGATGAATTACTGTTTTTGCCTCATGCACTCCAGAAATAACTGTCTCTTCCATCAATCACCAATCAGAAGCAGTATTGAAGTGGCTAAGGAAGTGGGGGAGGGGAGGGAATTAGCACATTTTTATTAAGATCCTTAATAGGATAGATAGTACTATACCAAGCTCACCAGGCCTTTATGTTTGTTAAGAGGAACCCACATTTTTCCATGCCAGGTTAATTCATCTAGCATTGACATTTATTGATAGACCCTGTTATCGTTGCTTATGACTCTGTTGTCAAAAATGCCCTTTGTATTAACTTGGTATGCATCTCAGATCTTCTCACCAACTTAACACTGTCCAAGTTTTATTGGAATGAAGCTTAGGACTTGTAGCCTCTTCAACTTCTCAGAACATATTTCTCCTTTAGAGTTCTAGTCCCCTCAGGAGGCCATGAAATGTAATTGTTTTTTTGAATAGCTCCAGTGGTTTTACTTTAACAACATTGCCTGGTAGGCTGTTGCCCACATTTCTGATCTTTTTCTATGAAAAAGTGCTCCCTGAAATCTGCTTGGGGTTACTTTTCCTTTAGTTTTCAACAATGTCCATGCTCTAATATTTCTGGGAGGCTAAATAGCCAAACCTTTGATGCAATAGATGCCATTACAAATTCCATGTGCTTCATTTAAAGCCATCTTAACCATTTTGTCCAACGTTACAGTATATTCTGGCGTAGTGTCTGTTAGGCTATACTCATTTTTTTAATTCAGGAACCAGCGTGGCATGGTTTGCTAATATCTATAATGTGTGTTTTTTATTATGTTTGGCTATTTCACAGAGTAGCCCTGACTAGACCACAAAGCAGTTTTCACTATGTCCTTAAATTTTGAACCAGCAGCAACTGCACCATAGTTAGGGATGAAACTAGCTTCTTGCTCATGAGTTCACTTCAGTAACCTGCTAGCAATCTGCTAAGGTGATAGACATCCTAAAATCTTCATTGGGAGTAGAATGCACCTAGCAGCTCATGGAAGTACCCAGCATGTTACAGAATGGACTCGTTTTCAAGTATACCCTGCTATGATTGCCTGAAAAAGAGACATGTTCCTTGGAATTTTCTTAGTCTGGGTGTGATAGGGCATCTGCCCTGCACTGACCCTACCAAGGGTTCAACCCAGCCCTGGGAGAGGGCTGAGATTGTGGAGCCTGCAACTGAGGAAAATAACAGACGATTTCTTTCTCCAGCTGTGGAGTAGGAGGGACCTGGCTACCAGAGATGCTATAGGGAGTACTTGGTATTGGGCAAAGGCAGGCAGAGCTGGGGAGCTCTGGCCAGGCAAATTCCTAGGCTGAGGCCTTGCTTTCAAGGCCTGAGGGTACCAGGATTCCAGGGAGGCTGCCAGGAGAGAAAAAAGCAGCAAGTCCTCACACTTACTAATGATGAGGAGCCATTTCAGACTGCAGTTTGCCCTTAGGGCAGGGGCTAGATGATGACTGGTCACTGAGACAAGGTGGGTATAGAGAAGCTGGGGTTCCCCAAGAAGGGAGGACCCTAGAGTGTGGGAGCACTGATGTCAGGCAGTACCGTGAGGAAAGGGCACCATGGACAGACAGGGGCACAGGGCCTGAACTAGATCAGAAGACAGGTAACTGAAGGAGAGACACCTGCCCACAGAAGGCGCTCCAGAGCTGAAGAGCTAATTCCTGAAGAGACCAGAAGGAGGTGCCATGGCAGTGAGTTGTTCATTGTTTATTCTGTGTTTGTATAACACCTATCACAGTGGTCCCTGGCTAAGGCTGCTCATAATAATAAACTTTAAAGATAGACTGTGACACTTTGAGAGTGTCCAGGACCATGTTATTCTCCATCCTCAGAGTAAGAGACATATTGGTGCCAAACTGGGTGGCAGCTTTCTGACTTCCCCAACCTGTTACCCATGTTATCCCCAATTTCACTGGAGAGAACCCCAGGTTACACTCACATGGATTTATTAAATGAGGAATTAACAATCCACTACAAGGTTAAACTCAAGGGGACTGAGCTATCTCTCACCAACACAAACACATTAATTAGACCAGTGATAGAAATTAGATTAGACCATTCACACACATTCATTCATGCCCTCAGGCACTCACACACTTACACAGGCAAAAGGTTGCAGAGCAAGCCAAGGCTTATTGACCCCTGAGGTTTGCCTCTAGCCATGGATCCCTGCCCCTGAGTTGGTCAGAAAAGAGGGCTTCTACCACATGATCTCTCTTTTTATTGGAACTGGGTGGCTCCTATCACTCATGCAGGGGTCCTTCCTCCATGTTGGTCACTGAGGAGCATGCCCAGACTTCCCTCAGTCCAGATCCTTTGTTTGCTTAGGGCAGCCATGTCTCTTTAATTATTCACCTCCTGGCTGCCCTAAGCCTTGCTGTTTCCCTTACCCCAAACAGGCTCCATTCACACACTCTTATCACAGTGTGGAATGCAGCTTAGAGCAAGTTACAACCAAAGTGGATGAGAGTTACAAAGTTGCAAAGCTCAACAATCTTACAAGGTTCAGAATTTAAAAGGCAAGGTAGCTGAAAGTTACAAATGTAAGCGGGGGAATGGTCCCGCTCTTGTGGGGAACTTTCCTGGCTTCTATACACCCCGGTGAAATGAACCAGCGAAAGGATCTGGGTCCTCGCTCCCACTTCCTTTACCCCACGGCTCCCTGATCCTGAGGGCTCCCCCTCCACTCTCCTGAGTAGCAGAGCCCTTGAAACCCCAACAAGGCTGGGCCCAGGTTTCCTGGGGCTTAATCCCTGACCTTGTAGTCACTAGGGGCAGGAGTTAGGGTGTCCCCACTCCGAGGTGCTCTCTTTACACTGCAGGCCTTCTTGGCCCAGTGACCACTTCATAAGGTTCAAAGCAAATACAATTTATTAAACATCAACTGATTAAAGAGAATAGAATAAGAAACAATGAGAATGGTTAAATGGGAACACACAGCCCTGCTCTGTAGCACAGGGACATCAACACAGCAGTCTGCAGAGTGTAAGGACAGTTCACAGTCTCTTCCTTAGAAGCCCTGGATGTGCTGCAAGGGGCTGTAGGCTGGACACGCTTGCACTGGCAGTGACCACACAGCCTCAGTCTCTAAGTGGCCAGACCCCTCTCCCAGTCCAGAGCCTTTCCCCACACTTTGCAGGTCCCAGTAGCTCACCACATCCAGCTGCAGGCTGTGCTGCTTGGCCAGTTCCAGCTCTTTGTGTTGCTTCTCTGTTCCTTTTGGCTTTCTGAGCACTGCCAGTCTGCTGCTCAACACAGGGTCTGCACTGCTTGGCCTGTCTGTGTCTGGTTCTGTCGCTGCAGGACTTCTTCTTGTACTCCTCTTTCAGATCTCTGTCTTTGCAGGACCTCTCCTGCACACAGCTCGCTCTGCTCTTTCAGCTCCCTGTTTGCTCAGAGAGAGAGCCAGAACAATCCCCACTTACAACCTGTCAGTCAGGCTGAGCTGGAGTGTTGACTGCTTTCCATTGTCTCTGGGGTCTGTCAGTCTCATGAACCCTTCCCCTTCTGAAGCTGGTAAACCAACAAACTCCCACAAAGTTTTAGTAAGGGGTAACAGTCCCCTTACATTCCCCCTTGCTAGAATTCTACCACAGCCACAAAATTCACACCATATAAAAACATTAACAATTAACAAAAACATTTCACATACTTAACATCTTATTTCTACTGGACATGCGGACACTCATTAAGCCATTACATAGGACCAATAACATAATCATCTCTAAGTTTAACAGGCAGTACACCCTTATTAGTTCTCTGGGACCTTCTTACAACAGGTGGTTCATTACCCATATTTTCTATTTCTCTGTCTTCGGGTAATACTGGTTCAGCCTGAGGGATCTGGTCATCCTCGTTGTGGTCAGGGGTTGCTACCCTCTGCTCCCTTTGGTATTCAGTTTGTGGGACTAGAACCATTCCCCAACTCCTTTCAGTCTCTTCAGGCCGTCCTGATCTACGCCTCCTAGGATTCCTGACTGAACTAAAGGTGCAATGTTTTAGCTGGTCTCTATGAACTGTTCTCTCCTGACCTCCGCGTTCAGGTCGAATGGTGTAAACTGGTAGGTCAGGATTGTTATGAGCAACTACAATGTGAGGACTCGACTCCCATTTGTCCTGTATTTTATTACGCCCCCGGTGTCTATGATTACGAACTAGTACACGATCACCAGGCCTGATGAGAGCCCCCCTGGACTTGCGATCATAAGTCCTCTTCCTGCTTTGGGCTGCCTGTTTAGACGTACTGAGAGCAACTTCACAGGCTCTCTTCAGCCTGTCATGGTGACTTTTGACCCAGTCATCCAGATTGGTCACATCATCTTCCTCAGGGCCCTCTCTGTCCAGAATATCCAATGGCAACCTGGGATCTCTAGCAAACAAGAGATAAAAAGGAGAATACCCTGTCGACGAATGAATGTGACTATTATAGGCCATCACCAGCTCAGGGAGATGCTCCTGCCAGGCTCGTTTCTTTTCCGGTGGGAGTGTTCTGAGCATGTCATGCATTGTCCGGTTAAACCTCTCACACTGAGCATTTCCTTGTGGGTGATAGGGTGTTGTTCGGCTTTTGGCTATGCCATACAGTTTACACAATGCTGATATCACCCCTGACTCGAAATTCCTCCCCTGGTCTGAGTGTAACCGTGCTGGACAACCATAATACATAAACCAGTGTTTTAGGAGGGCTTCAGCCGTTGTCCGCGCTGTCTGGTTTCTAGTTGGAACTGCAACAGTGAATCGGGTAAACATATCTGTGAGAACCAGTACGTTCTCAAACCCCTCTGAAGATTTCTCTAGCCGAGTGTAGTCCATTGCTAAGACCTCCATTGGGGCAGTCACGTTAGTGCAGGTCAAAGGGGCCCGAGTGGGCGGAAACACATCCTTGGCTAGGGCACACCGCTTGCACTGACGGATCCATGCTGTTACATCACTAGCCATTGTAGGCCAGTAATAGTTCTTCCTCATCGCCTCAAGAGTGCTTCTGTCTCCAAAATGCCCTCCATGGTCATGCCTGGCTTCATAAACTTGTCGGCGAAGTGACACTGGCACCACTAACTGCCACACTTCTTCGCCATCACGAGGATGACAGATTACACGGAACAGCACTCCACGGTGCAACCTAAGTCGCTCCCACTGTCTGGTCAGCTTCTTAGCCTGAGGGTATTTGTCCCCAAAGCTCCGGTCTGGCCTCATCCGCTTCATGACTGCCTCTAAGACTGGCCCAAGGTCCCCTTCTTTTTGCAGGGTGCGAATCTCTTCCCACGAATACCCTGAGATTATTGCATCCTCACCTTCTACCAGGTTTTGTGATACCTCTTTTACCATCACTGTCAAGCAGTCCCCAAAAGCTCGACCACAGAAGTCATCAAATGCACTAGCATCATCGGGGTCCTTTTCCTTACTGCTGGCATGCTGCCCTTTTCCGAGGGACAGCCGTAGGAACCCTTCTGTCCCCGCTTGGCCTTCCCCTGATGTGCTACTCGATCTTGGTGTCTCTTGGATTCCAGACGCTCGGGATTCCAGTCCCCTCTTCAGTGGACAATCTCGACTAGTATGCCCTGGTCTTTCACAAGTGTAACAAATGTACCTTCCCAGCTCATCCTTTAGTGGGGGTCTTCGGGACCCTGGGGTCCTGGGGTATTTTGGCCAAGTAGTGGAGGAGGTGGATTTTTCTTTCACCACCTCAGTCATTACTTTCAGCATCTCCCCCTGCTGGACTGCCAGTTTTTGGATAGCTTCACTTAAACTTTCCAACGTTAACTGTGTTTGGGGCAGGGCCTTTTCCCCAGTAGTTGCACTGACTAGGCCCCCACTCCGTGTTCGGGAGTTAGGCTTGGCGGTCTCTTCCAAAGGAGCCTCCTCTTCTTCTGACCACATAATGGCAGCCTGCATGAGTTCAGGGAACTTCTTCCCAGGCTCTTCCTTCAACCTTCTCTTCATTTCACGGCGGAGGGAGTCATCCCGGAGCCCAAACACCATCTGTTCTTTCAGCGCCATATCTGCATCTGAAACTCGTTGAGGGTCTCGCCGCTCCACTTTGCTCATTCTCTCCTGGAGTTCATAGGCATATGCCCGGATAGTTTCACCAGGCTCCTGCTTTCGCTCAAAGAACTCCTTTAGCCGGGTTCCAATAGGTACCTTGTCTCCATACACTTCTAGGAGGAGTTCAAATACCTTTTTCACATCTTTCTTGTCTGCCATTGCCATAAACTTTACTGTGGCCTTGGCCTGGCCCTTGAGGTGCTCCTCTATGAAATCCACATGATCTTCTTCAGGTATTCTTAGCACATGCAGAGCTGCCTTCACAGACTTCACCCACTCCTCTACCGTAATGTCTCCTGGCCTAGTTGGGAAGCCACCAAACTCTGCAACCTTCCGCTCCCGTGGGACATAAATAGTAGGGGGTTTCTTAGCTTCTGCTGCCTGTTGGTCTATAACTGCCCTGGCCAGTGATAAGGCTTCTTTATGCTCAGCTCTAGCTTGCTGTAATGCCTCACTTTGGTCTGATAATCTGCGCTGAAGTTCAGCAACCTGGGTCTGTAGTTCTTCAATTCCAGCCATGGTAGTGCTCTCGACCAGGCCTGGCTGGTGCTACCAGAACTCAACAAATAAACCAATGGGGTGGACCCTTTGAATGGGATCCTGTTCGTGACGCCAATTATGTAAGCGGGGGAATGGTCCCGCTCTTGTGGGGAACTTTCCTGGCTTCTATACACCCCGGTGAAATGAACCAGCGAAAGGATCTGGGTCCTCGCTCCCACTTCCTTTACCCCACGGCTCCCTGATCCTGAGGGCTCCCCCTCCACTCTCCTGAGTAGCAGAGCCCTTGAAACCCCAACAAGGCTGGGCCCAGGTTTCCTGGGGCTTAATCCCTGACCTTGTAGTCACTAGGGGCAGGAGTTAGGGTGTCCCCACTCCGAGGTGCTCTCTTTACACTGCAGGCCTTCTTGGCCCAGTGACCACTTCATAAGGTTCAAAGCAAATACAATTTATTAAACATCAACTGATTAAAGAGAATAGAATAAGAAACAATGAGAATGGTTAAATGGGAACACACAGCCCTGCTCTGTAGCACAGGGACATCAACACAGCAGTCTGCAGAGTGTAAGGACAGTTCACAGTCTCTTCCTTAGAAGCCCTGGATGTGCTGCAAGGGGCTGTAGGCTGGACACGCTTGCACTGGCAGTGACCACACAGCCTCAGTCTCTAAGTGGCCAGACCCCTCTCCCAGTCCAGAGCCTTTCCCCACACTTTGCAGGTCCCAGTAGCTCACCACATCCAGCTGCAGGCTGTGCTGCTTGGCCAGTTCCAGCTCTTTGTGTTGCTTCTCTGTTCCTTTTGGCTTTCTGAGCACTGCCAGTCTGCTGCTCAACACAGGGTCTGCACTGCTTGGCCTGTCTGTGTCTGGTTCTGTCGCTGCAGGACTTCTTCTTGTACTCCTCTTTCAGATCTCTGTCTTTGCAGGACCTCTCCTGCACACAGCTCGCTCTGCTCTTTCAGCTCCCTGTTTGCTCAGAGAGAGAGCCAGAACAATCCCCACTTACAACCTGTCAGTCAGGCTGAGCTGGAGTGTTGACTGCTTTCCATTGTCTCTGGGGTCTGTCAGTCTCATGAACCCTTCCCCTTCTGAAGCTGGTAAACCAACAAACTCCCACAAAGTTTTAGTAAGGGGTAACAGTCCCCTTACACAAAGAAACAAGTACAACACTTCAAAGCTCAATAGCTACAAAGATACCTTCCAGAGCACAGCATCTGACTGAGACTTAGACAACTGCCCCCCTTCAACATGTTCACAGCAATGCAGTCAGCAGCAGGTTTTGTCATTCTCAGAGTCATGTGTTGGCAGGACCTTACAGTTTAATGCATCACCAGAAAATGTGTGTGTAAATCAAGTAATAGCTCTGGTGGAGGCTTTATGAACCACCCACTCAAGCAATCTACACAGGAGCATGCCAGTCCTCACTTTGCCTTTCAGGTGAACACGTAGTGCACCCTAGTTCCTAATCTCCTCTGAAGCCTCTCATTAAACATAGTGGCTGTGTCTACACTGGCACCCTTTTCTGTAAAAGGGATGCTAATGAGACACTTTGGAATTGCAAATTCCATGGGGGATTTAAATATCTCCCGCGGCATTTGCATGAACATGGCTGCCACTTTTTCCCGGGTCGGGGTTTTGCCGGAGAAAAGCGCCAGTCTAGACAGGATCTTGCGGAAAATAAGCCCTTTTCCGGAAGATCCCTTATTCCTACTTTCAAGGAAAAGGGCTTATTTTCCGCAAGATCCTGTCTAGACTGGCACTTTTCTCCGGCAAAACCCCGAGCTGGAAAAAAGCGGCAGCCATGTTCATGCAAATGCCGCAGGGGATATTTAAATCCCCTGCGGCATTTGCAATTCGGAAGTGTCTCATTAGCATCCCTTTTATGGAAAAGGATGCCAGTGTAGACACAGCCAGTGATTACCAGGACAGTTTGATTGGTACAACTCAGGATCTTTACAACACCACCGCATTGAAATATATCTCTAGTGAATCAAGCATAAGTTTTTTTTCAAAGGCTAAGTTTAAAAGCTAGAGAGCGCAGATAATAAATGGAAACAGAATGGTTGCATGTATAAAATGAAATATCCTAGCTATACACCTTGCCTAATTGGTAAATTAGATTTTTCTTACCAAGGCTGCAATCTTCAGAGCTAATGGATCCAAGGTGTCATGACTTCTTTTCAAAGAAGTGTGGCTTCATGGCCAGAGACAATGCCACCACCCTTTCCTTCACAGATGTGTGAACTCATGTCTAGATCAATGCCACATCCCTTGCCCTCATAGTGGTGTGGCCTCGTAGCCAGAATCAATGTGGTTGCCTTAGTCCACAAGGCAGGGTCCAGAGTCAATGAGGCTGGCCTCATCTTCACAGCAGTGACTTTTACCCTTACTTCCAGCATCAGTAGTGTTCTGGAATCAGTGGTCTCTTCTCTGCTGACTTGGGAATTGACTGGGAGATATCCTCTGCAGTCCAAGTCTCCATCCACTTCCTGATACATCTGCTCTCTTCTTCAGTCAGTCCAGACTCAGACGTTCTCTTTTATACTCTGTTTCTTGTTGGAGCATGCTTACCAAGGGGCATGAGCTCTTCAGCCCACAGGGTGTGGTTAATGCTAATTGGGCCAGGGTGGGTTCGATACACCTCTCACAAAGATCTAGGCTGTGTCTACATTGGCAAGATTTTGCGCAAAATCTTGCCACCTGTCTACACTGGCCGCGAGTACTTGCGCAAGAACACTGACATTCTAATATATAAAGTCAGTGCTTTTTGCAGTGCACAAGAACACTGATATTCTAATGTATAACATCCTGCTCAGGGATAAGCCCTCTTGCGCAAGAGGCCAGTGTAGACAGGCAACGTTAATTTCTTGTGCAAGAAAACCCGATGGCTAAAATGCCCATCAGAGCTTTCTTGCGCAAGACAGCATTTACACTGGCATGGATGCTTTTGCGCAAAAGCACATCTCTCGTGCAAAGGCACATGCCAGTATAGACGCTCTCTTGTGCAAATACTTTAATGCAAAAACTCTTGCATTAAAAGTATTTGTGTAAAATCTTGCCAATGTAGACGAAGCCCTAGAGTAAAATGGGAAAGTGTTCATGGGGCTGAAAATAGATGTGAATTTACATGCCAAGCTGAATTAAACCTTTGGTGCTTATTACAAAAATTAGAAATTTCTCAAGCAAAAAACTTAATAGACAGGAGCTATAGCTTACAGTGTCTTTCATCACATCTACCATCCCAAAGGGTATATTACAGAAAGATATTCTTTTAAGAAGCAACTAAAGTATTAGAAAATCTGAGAATGGCCCTCTGACTTCTGCTAGTTCCTCGCTGTTTTATAATCCATCATCAGTCAGCATCACCACTTCCTGTTATCCAACCAACCCTGCCATAACGTGGTTCCATGTTTTACTTTTCAATCTGCTGTTGATTTTATACACTTTATTAAAAAGTCTAAAAGATTTCACAAAGAGCCTAGCTCCAAGACACATTATGTCAGATCTCTGTGAATACACTGTTGTCTTGCACTGGGATGATTTGTTAGACTTCACAAGTATTTTTAGAATAAATGGGAATGATTGATCTGTTTTGTTGTGTGATGTATATTGAATATACAGTTCTTTAGACTTTTATGTGGAACTGTATTTCAATTTCACTGCATATTAGGTAACATATTTTTTATTTTTTGTGTATTAGGTAATGTTGCAATATTTGCTAGTTTTATCATACAGTGTATTGGAAATGTAAACCCTTGAATAAATCATGGGATTTTAGTGGCCTAAATTCCACACTGTGGTGTCACTGTGATACTTCACACTGCTAGCACAAAATTCTGCAATGTAGAACTGTCAGGTGTGGAAAGCACACAGAGACATTATATCAGTTACTATATTATCACCTTCTCATCTTTGGCATTGGGAGCATACTTGGGGAAAAGGAGATTGGCAGGGATTATCTGTCCCCAGGCATTATTACTAATTTGAGGATAATGTCAGCAGGAGCAAGTTGGAGCAGTTTTCAGGTTGCATTATTGCTCCTTGAAGAACCAATCACTACATAACTGGTGCAAAGTAGGAGTCAAGACTAATCCTCCTTCCCCTAAAAACGCCCTTTCTCCAGTTTCAATGCTTCTTCTGCTTGTTACTTCCCTACTCAGTGCATCAAAATAGGGAGGCAGAAAAGGGTGTTGAGAAGAAGATGGAACAAAGAATAGGGATGCTGGTGAAGTAGAGTTTATTGTAACAAATCCTGAGCTTGGGTCTGACATTGAACCCTATATTCTTCACAGCTGTATGATTATGGTATAATTATGACATAATTATGATGCATTTTGTACAAAATATGTCTTGTCAGGTGTTGATGGGAAAGTATGCTAAATATGATTATCTTATTTGTGTACATATATCATTTTTATATCTGAAGTTATGAGTGTTGCCTAAGTATCTACATTTCAAATGTACACCAGTTCCATGTGGCACTACAGGGTGATAATTCATCACACTGGAGAAAGATGGAAAATCAGATCTGTTGCTGCATCCCATCTTCCCAGGCCTCAGTGAGTTGGTGAGATTCTTGTTCAGATACTATGTGACCACATTCTGGTGATAGTCATGTTATGAAGACAAGAGTGAGAAGAGCATACACTAGGGCTACGTCTACACTGCAGAATTTTTGCGCAAGAACAGCTGTTCCTCTCCCCATGAGAAATAAGCCCTCTTGCACAAGAGATCTTGTGCAAGAAGGCAGTGTGGACGGGAACAGGGGTTTCTTGCACAAGAAAGCTCTGATGGCCATTTTAACCATAGGGGTTTCTTGCACAATGGCCATCAGAGCTTTCTTGTGCAAGAAAGCATCCACACTTCCATGAACAAAACAGTTCTTACTCAAGAAGCCTGCAGTGTAGATGTAGCCTAGAGTTCTTGTGCACTCCGGGCTGGACTAAGGGGTGGGCACATTGGGCAGCTGCCCGGGGCACCAACTGATGGGGGCGCCTGATGGCAGCTGAAAGGGGCATGCGGCGCCCCTTATAGCTGCCATCATGTGCCACGCGCCAGCTCCTGCAGCACCGGCCCCCCCATCCCTGCGGCGCCGGCCAGCAGTGCCCTTTCGCCCATGGCTCTGGGGCCCTGCATGGCCAGGCGTGGCCCGCCCCGGGCTGTGAGCCAGCAGAGGTGGCCAGGCTGGGTTGGGCAGCGCACGCACCATGCGCCCCGGGGGTGGGCCCCATGCTGCGTGCCAGTGGTCGTGGCCAGGCCGCGCATGCGCCGTGGGCCCCGGAGGCAGGCTCAAGCATGTGCCACGTGCCCTGGGGTCAGGCCCGCACATGCGCCGTGCGCCCGGGGGCGGCACACCAAAATGGCTCGGGCCAGTCCTGTGTGCACTCACACCCAGGAAAAGCGAGAAATGGCGGTTCTCTAGATCTGCTTTAGGCATTCCTTAGATGACTGGGGATAACTATTTTGGAATTATGGAGAGGACTGGGTATGAAGCAGCAGAAGAGATATAAAAGGGGCAGGTGGGTGTGACAGTGGAGGCTGCCACAGTGAAGGATAGATTTAGGATGATGAATGAGCACTATATGTGCCCTCCACACTACTACCTTGCCTCTAAAATACGGAGAAAACAGGTAATGACAGGGTAGTTAAAAATGAAAGTTTGGAGTAGAACTAGGGGGAGAAGATGTTTGACTGGAGTACAAGTACTCTCCAGAACTGGTCTTTCGCCCTTTCCTCCATCAAATCCCTCCATAGCCCTGCACACACACTATGGAGATTCATTGACTAAATAAATATTGACTAAGACATCATTGCTTTGGCTTCTCCTCTATGATGTGCTTAAATAGCCAACGGCTGCCTGGGGAGGTTCTTACAGTATGACATTCAATGAATTGTACTGAAAAGGAACTGTAGGGAAGTGTTTCTCACCAGTGGTATGAGTAATCTTGGGGTACTCAAGAGAAGTCTGGGGGGTATGTCAACACAACTGAAATTTGGAGAAAACTGAATTTTTGTTTTAAGTTTTACAGCACTTCATTATTTTTGTACTTTTTACACCCAAAAATTTCATCACCTGCCTGGCTACAATTAAATTGTTTAAACAAATGTGTTGCAATGGTAGAAAAAAAATTGTGTGTCTGAAAACTGTAGGTACCGGGGGTACTTATCATTTTTGTAAAGGGGTACTTATAAAAAACATTGAGAAACACAGCTGTAGGGGATAGATTGAGCTTCGAAGTATTTGGCATCCAGGTAGATGGGCTGACTCTTAAGACGTGAATGTAGACACATGGGTGTATAGGATGTTAGGTCCAGCATCTTGGGCCATTCCTAGAGGAAAAGATTCTTCTTTCTTCACTGAGTCAGGAAATTGCACAGTTTCCTCTACCCTTCATAGGTTTTCTCCTGATTACAGATGCTCTGACCCAAAGCTGTCAATTCTAATGATGAGGTGAAATCAAAATAAAAGCCAGTTCACTCTACCAGTGTTGTATTGTCTCCTTTAGTGCTAACAGAACTAAAACTTCCTTCAGTGAAATAAAGTAAATGGATATGAGCTGGAATACTCCAGAGAAAAGATCTGTTGAGGAAGAAGATATTATGCTTACAGTGTAAATAGTCTGACTTGAAAAAAACAAATACAAATTTGGTTGCAAATGGTGATTCATCTAAGAATAATAATAACAATAACAACAATAATAAACGTATTGTAATGGAATGGCTTAAAATAATGAACTATTAGAAATAAATCTGGTAATAAAGGGAAGGGAAAAATACATGAAAGATCCATGAAACTACTTTGAAAAACCTGCTAACTGGCAACTCCAGTGTGTTTTTTTACCAGCTCCGTCACACAGTCTTGTGGCTCCCATTGGCTCTGGTTCACTGTTTGCAGCCAAAGGGAACTGCAGGAAGCGGCATAGGCTGGGCTGCCACTACCCACTTACATTTCAGGTGAGCATAGTTTTAACGTTATTTATTGTTTTGTTTTCATTACTCTCATATGAAAGGGAAAAGTAACATACTTTATTTTCTAGATCTTTATAGCCAACACAGCAGAAGAGTCTTTTAAATGGCCCTTTCAAATTTAGTACAAACGTACATTCACATACCCAAATAACCATTTGGAAGACAAAATGAGCAGATGCCTGCAAAAAGGACTGCTTGGATGAATACTTGTAATTTTTTGAAATTCGAATGAAAGTTTTTGTTCATTCATAGAGGAATACTTATCAATCTTTCATGCATGATTTTGAAATTATAACTCATTTTCAAATTGCAATCTAAACTTCAAGGTTTTTTCATTTTTCTAGAATAGGCATAAGTATATAGCATAAAATCCTGGCCCTACGGAAGCCTTTGACTTTAATGGGGTTAGGTTACAAAACACAGTGTTTATTAAAAGACTTCCATCATTAAAAATTATGGGGGACAGAACAGAGAGTTTTCTTAGAAATGTTTCTTCAAAGACGATGATGGATGAATCTTGTACATTCTTAAAAGATCTTGCTTTTAGGTAACAAATTTACTTAATCCCTATTCCACAGGGGAAAAAAACAGGAATATTTCAGGCTGTGGGTAAACATAGAAGGACATGATAAGATTGACCAAATATTAGTACTGTAATTGGAAAATGTCAAAAGGTTCAGTTTGGCATCTAGAAATTCAGAATGTAATGTCCCTAGAATCCTTGGGTGTTATAAGAGATTGGATGAACTGGTGTAATTTGCTTTAGATATCCCCATACACATCAGATGGATTTTTTTAAGTGACTGAAGCATATTTTGACAACCTCTAAGACCATCATCTGTATGTAAGAGGTTAATTTCACTCCTTGACTTCAAATAACTCTTCATCAGACCTTTGGGATTTTGAACTACATTTGAGGCTCCTTACTTCCAATTATTTTATTTAATCACTGATGTAGCTGGGCAATCAAGCTGGTGAAGAGAACACTGTTTATAGACTTTGGATAACAAACTAAAATGTGTATAACAATAAATACAGTTTCAAAACTGAAATCAGTTCAGTTCAATCCGAAACAATTGCTCAGCTCTTAAAGGTGGACAAGTAATTTGGGTATGTTTCACAAAAGGATTTGGATGCTTACAACCAACATTTATATGCCACTGACCTTCTCAAAACCATTGCTCTGCTAAGCTGTTTAACCCTGTAGATAACTAAGTTTCTACCACTAGGCACTGAACAAAAGCCCCTAACTCCTCATGCAACCCAGCAACAAATTAGCTGCTTGGAACCTTTTTCTCATACCTGAGCTGTGACAGGATTCTCACTATTCCCCCACCCATCACAACTGCAGGACCTAATTCAATAGGTAACATCACAGCAAGGGAGCAGAGGATTAAGAATTGCTTGGTTGCTGTGTATCCCAGTCTATCCCGTAGCCTAGTGGTCAAGGCACTCAGCTGGAATGTGGAAAAGTATTTTCCAGTCCTTACTCCATCTGACTTTAAGGAGGGACTTCAACCTAACTATATCCATAAACTGATGGCACAGGATTCCTTCCATCTTTCCTGTTGAAGATGTTCCATTTCTTATACATAATTAAATGCATATTGGATCAGGACTTCATAGAATCATGAAACATTAGAACTGTAAGGGACCTCAAGAGGTCATTGAGATCAGTCCCCTGCCCTCATGGCAGGATCCAGTACGGTCTAAACCATCACTGATAGATGTCTGTCTAACCTGCTCTTAAATTTCTCCAGAGATGGAGATTCCACAACCTCCCTAGGCAACTTATTCCAGTGTTTAACCACCCTGACAGTTAGGAAGTTTTTCCTAATGTCCAACCTAAACCTTCCTTGCTGCAGTTTAAGCCCAGTGCTTCTTGTCCTATCCTCAGAGGTTAAGGAGAACAATTTTTCTCCCTCCTCCTTGTGATACCCTTTTAGATACCTGAAAACCACTATCTTGTCCCCTCTCGGTCTTTTCCTTTCCAAACTAAACAATCCCAATTCTTTCAGTCTTCCTTCATAGGTCACGTTCTCTAGACGTCTAATCATTCTTGTTGCTCTTCTCTGGACCTTCTCCAATTTCTCCACATGTTTCTTAAAATGTGGTGATCAGAACTGGACACAATACTCCAACTGAGGCCTAATCAGCACAGAATAGAGTGGAAGAATGACTTCTCATGAATGCATCGCAGAATCATGGGGTTTTTCTTTTTCTTTTTGTTGTTGTTGTTGTTTGCAACAGCATAACATTGTTGACTCATATTTAGCTTGTGGTTCACTATGACCCTATATCCCTTTCTGTCATTTTCCTTTCTACATAGTCGCTTCCCATTCTGTATGACTGATGGTTCCTTCCTAGTCGAGTACTTTGCATTTGCCCTTATTAAACTTCATCCTATTTACCTCAGACCATTTCTCCAGTTTGACCAGATCATTTTGAATTATGACCCTATCCTCCAAAGCACTTGCAAGCCCTTCCAGCTTTGTATCATCTGCAAACTTAATGGCTACGTTTAGATTGCATCCCTTTTTCGGAAAAGGGATGCAAATTAGACGTATCGCAATTCCTAATGAAGCGGGGATTTAAATCTTCCCTGCTTTATTAGCATAAAAATGGCTGCTGCTTTTTTTCGGGTCGGAGCTTTGCTGGAAAAAAGCGCCAGTTTAGACGCGGATCCTTTGGAAAATAAAGCCTTTTCCAAAAGATCCCTTATCCCTCTTAAAATAAGGGATCTTTCGGAAAAGGCTTTATTTTCCGAAAGATCCGCATCTAGACTGGCGCTTTTTTCTGGCAAAGCTCAGTGCCGAAAAAAGTGGCAGCCATTTTTATGCTAATGAAGCGGGGGAGATTTAAATCCCCACTTCATTAGCAATTACGATACGTCTAATTTGCATCCCTTTTACGAAAAAGGGATGCAATCTAGACCTAGCCTATAAGCGTACACTCTATGCTAATATTTAAATCTTTGATGAAGATATTGAACAGAACCAGTCCCAGAACAGACCCCTGCGGAACTCCACTTGTTATGCCTTTCAAGCAGGATTGAGAACTTTCAATAACTACTCTCTGAGAATGGTTATTCAGCCAGTTATGCACCCACCTTATAGTAGCCCCATCTAAGTATCATTTGCCTAGTTTGTTGATAAGAATATCATGCAAGACCGTACCAAATGCCTTACTAAAGTTTAGGTATACCACTTCCACTGCTTCTCCCTTATCCATAAGACCCAGTATCCTATCAAAGAAAGCAATCAGATTGATTTGACATGATTTGTTCTTTACAAATCCATGCTGGTTATTACTTATCACCTCATATTCTTCAAGATGTTTGCAGACGGATTTCTTAATTACTTGCTCCATTATCTTTCCTGGCACAGAAGTTAAACTGACTGGTCTGTAGTTTCCTGGGTTGTTCTTATTTTCCTTTTTATTGATGGGCACAATATTTGCCCTTTTCCAGTTTTCTGGAATCTCTCCTGTCTTCCATTATGTTTCAAAGATGATAGCTAAAGGCTCAGATACCTCCTCTATCAGATCCCTGAGTGTTCTAGGATGCATTTCATCAGGCCCCGGTGACTTGCAGATGTTAACTTTTCTAAGTGATTTTTAACTCATTCTTTTTTTTATTTTATCTTCTAAACCTTCCCCCTTCCCACTAGCATTCACTATGTTAGGCATTCCTTCATCATCAGACTTTTTGGTGAAGACCGAAACAAAGAAGTCATTAAGCATCTCTGCCATTTCCACGTTTCCTGTTACTGTTTCTCCCTCTTCTCTGAGCAATGGGCCTACCCCGTCCTTGTTCTTCCTCTTGCTTCTAATATGTTTATAGAACGTCTTCTTGTTTCCCTTTATGTCTCTTGCTGGCTTGAGCTCGTTTTGTGCCTTTGCCTTTCTAATCTTGCCCCTACATACCTGTATTGTTTGCTTATATTCATCGTTTGTAATTTGTCCTAGTTTCCACTTTTTATATGACTCCTTTTTTATTTTTAGATGATGCAAGATCTCCTTGTTAAGCCAAGGCGATCTTTTGCCATACTTTCTATCTTTCCTACTTTACTTTCCCTGCTTGCTTTTGGGCCCTTAATAATGTCCCTTTGAAAAACTGCCAACTCTCTTCAGTTATTTTTCCCCTTAGTCTTGCTTCCCATGGGACCTTACCTACCAGCTCTCTGAGCTTACCAAAATCTGCCTTCCTGAAAGCCATTGTCTCTATTTTGCTGTTCTCCCTTCTACCATTCCTTAGACTCACGAACTCCATGATTTCATGATAACTTTCACCCAAGTTGCCTTCCACTTTCAAATTCTGAACGAGTTCCTCCCTATTTGTTAAAATTAAATTTAGAACAGCTTTTTCTTGTAGCTTTTTCAACCTTCTGAAATAAAAAGTTGTCTTCAATGCAGTCCAAGAACTTATTGGAGAGTCTGTACCCCACTGTGTTTGTTTCCCAACATATGTTAGGGTATGTCTACACTACCCTCCTAGTTTGAACTAGGAGGGTAATGTATGCATACCGCACTTGCTAATGAAGCCCGGGATTTGAATTTCCCGGGCTTCATTAGCATAAGCGGGGAGCCGCCATTTTTAAATCCCCGCTGCTTCGAACCCCATGCAGCACAGCTACACGGGGCTCGAACTAGGTAGTTTGGACTAGGGTGCCTATTCCGAACTACCGGTACACCTCGTTTCACGAGGAGTAACGGTAGTTCGGAATAGGCACCTAGTCCGAACTAACTAGTTCGAGCCCCGTGTAGCCGCGCTGCACGGGGTTCGAAGCAGCGGGGATTTAAAAATGGCGGCTCCCCGCTTATGCTAATGAAGCCCAGGAAATTCAAATCCTGGGCTTCATTAGCAAGTGCGGTATGCATACATTACCCCACTAGTTCGAACTAGCGGGGTAGTGTAGACATACCCTCTGTTACCTTAACTGTCAGGGTAGTCAAACACTGGAATAAATTGCCCAGGGAGGTTGTGGATTCTCTACCTCTGGAGATATTTAAGAGTAGGTTAGATAAATGTCTATCAGGGATGGTCTGGACAGTATTTGGTCCTGCCATGAGGGCAGGGGACTGGACTCAATGACCTCTCGAGGTCCCTTCCAGTCCTAGTATTCTATGATTCTATGATTCTGTGTCTGTTTAGGGTTGAAGTCCCCCATCACCACCAAATCCTGCAATTTGGATGATTTTGTTAGTTGTTTTAAAAAAGTCTCAGCCACTTCTTCCACCTGGGTAGGTGGCCTGTAGTAAACCCCTAGCATGACATCACCCTTATATTTTACCCCTTTTAGCCTAACCCAGAGACTCTCAACACATCTGTCTCCTACATCCATCTCCACCTCAGTCGAAGTGTATACATTTTTAATATATAAGGCAACATCTTCTCCCTTTTTTCCCCGCCTATTCTACCTAAGTAAGATGTACCCTTTTATACTAATATTCCAACCATGTATATTATCCCACCATGTCTCTGTGATACCAACGTCATAGTTGTATTTATTTATTAGCACTTCCAGTTCTTCCTGCTTATTACCCATACTTCTTGCATTTGTATATAGGCATCTAAAATACTGATTTGATCTTGCCTCCCAGTTCTGCCTTGTCCCTCCTTTTTCTCTGCTAATATAGCCCACATTCTCTCCCATTTCCGACCCTCCATCTGAGTCTCCCAGATCCAAACTCAGTGAGCCAACTGCAAAGCTATATATCAGTGTTTCTCAAAGTGGTCTGCAAAGCCACTTTGAGAAACATGCTAACTGGCTATTCCAGTTTGTTTACTTACTGGCACCGTAGCCACAAAGCCTTGTGGCTCCCATTGGCTCCAGGTCACTGTTTGTAGCCAAGAGGAGCCGTGGCTGCAGCATCAGTAAGTAAACAAATTGGCATGGGCAGTTAGCATGTTTCTCAAAGTGGTTTTGTGGACCACTTTGAGAAACAGTGCTATACAGTCAACCACGCTAATATATGCTGTGGCTTAATGAATATTTAATTATTCATACACAGTAGAGCAACTATGGAAAACTCCACATTAGAATAATCAATTTCACTGTGCTTAGAGAGCTAAACTAAAACATGTAACTCCTGCTCCAAATCAGGCAGGTCTCCAGTTTTCCAAATGAGTGCCCTCCTCTCAGGATGAATTGTAATAATTGGAGAGGGTCTTTGCTGTGATTTTTCTTGAGAAAGGGATAACCTGGCTTAGGCACCTAATTCTAGGAGAGGGATCATAGCTGAGAAGTCTGAGCAGAGGGAGGCACCTCCCTCTTGCCCATCAGTCAGGGACCAATGTCCAGATCAATGGGAATTATATGTCTATGGGTATGTCTACACTGCATGGCTATTTCAGGATACAGGAGGTCCCACGTCTACACAAGTTGGCCATTATTTTGAAATATTTTTTTAAATAATGGGCTTGCAATTTTGCCATCCCAGTAAACATTGTTGCACAAGAGATACGGGATGGCTTGAAATAGTGCTTTATTTCAAAATTTGGCATTGTGTAGATACTCCAAATTTCAAAATAAGCTATTTTGAAATAGATTCAAGATAAGATACGCAATTTGAATGATAAGATAAGTCTATGCAGGTACTGAGTTACTCTATTCAATATTACTATTCTCCTCACTCTTACTATTTCATTCTTCTCTCTCTTCTATAGCATTATCAGAGAGCTGGTTGAGCATTCAGTCTGTATTTGAAACAAATTTACTAAAATTAATACAGTCCACTGTATACTCTTTATTGTGTTGCTTTGATTAATAATACTAATTTGTATTTCTTTTTATGATATAGATCTCCCACACTTCTTTTGTCTGTGGGAGAACATGTATCTGTGGATCCTCCATAGTAGTGGGTAAAAGAGTTGTTTTATTTCAACATTTCTTGCATATGCCATTGATAACACTGTATCTTTGTGCAACTGAAATTTAATTGGGAAGTTCTATCCTGCACCTCAAATGTTTTAATTCATGAAAAGTTATGTGATTATTCAAAAAGTTAATTGCTTCCCTAACTGAGCAGAAATTGCATTTACACACACTAATATTTTGAGCAGGTGGCACTTAAAAGTATTAAAGCTATTGGGAATCTAAATGAGAAAAAATAATAAGTGTGCCCAGGGATATGACTGGTCTCTTAAATTTGTAACTTCAAAACACCTAACTAAATGATAGAAGACCCTGATTACTTTGCTAGACACCAAATTCCCATGCCAATGGAAGTTAGACATCTAAATAGCTTTTGGGGTCTGGGCCCATACTTGCAGTCCTTTTCTAACACTTCATAGTTGGATTGTACTATATTCTTACCATGCAGACACTTTGTCATTCAATACTTGACAATGAAGTCATTCTGAGAGGTGAATTGAACACCTGGGAATTCAGGCCAATTTTACATTGTAAATTTAAGAGTTAGTCATTTAGAATATAATAAGACTATAAAGAATAGTAGTCCAGACACCATATAAGCAAAAATAGACTAGAAATTTATGGTAAATCTAATTCCATGGATAAAAAACTGTGTATAAGGATTGATAATTTTGATCACTGTCATAAATACCAAAGGAAAGAAAAAAAGAGAGAGAAAGTAATAGTTGTGCATCAGATCTGTATTCATTCAACTGCATTAGCATTGACTGCATTGAGAAGTCTAATATAATATAATTTAGGATGCTTTTTATATAAAAGGGTATAAAAATTAAAGTTAAGTGGAATATAAGACCAGATTCTAACAGCAAAATAAACAGGAATATTCAAAGATTATGGGACTAATCAATGTAAGTAAGGATTGCAGAATTTGCCCCCAAGTTAGGAACTTATAGGTTACAAAGAGACTTTAATTGAAGATGTGGCCATTTAATGCTTAATAGAGTAGCTAGCAAAGCCTTGAACATTTGAAGTTTATGTTATTGAGAATGGACATATTATTGGAGGCAACAGACAATGTATTCTTTAGCAAAAAATGCCATGACATCTTAAATTTTGGCATTCCAAGCATAATTTTAATGTAAAGTCTCATTCAAGGAATGGAAACTGTATGTAAGGGCATGTCTACACTAGCCCCCTAGTTCGAACAAGGGAGGCTAATGAGGGCGACCGAAATTGCAAATGAAGTGTGGAATTTAAATATCCCGCGCTTCATTAGCATGCTCACGGGCGGTCATCATTTTGGAAATTGACTAGCCTGGGAGAACTGTCCACGTCTACACGCGGCAGAGAAGGGCAATTCCGAAATAAACCCCTTACTTCGAATTAACAGCTAAACCTCATTCCATTCCATGAGGTTTAACTGTTAATTCGAAGTAAGGGGTTTATTTCAGAATCGCCCTTCTCTGCCGCATATAGACGCGGGCAGTTCTTCCAGACTAGTCAATTTCCAAAATAGTGACCATCCAGGAACATGCTAATAAAGCGCGGGATATTTAAATCCCACGCTTCATTTGCAATTTTGGTCACTCTCATTAGCCTCCCTAGTTCAAACTAGGGGACTAGTGTAGACATACCCTAACAGAGCAGTATGATTGCTTAGAGCTCCAGTATATACAGGGAGAAAAGTCTGTTGAGAGTCTTTGGATTAAGCTTAGAGGAGGGAACAACAGAGATGATATTCTGGTTGGTGTCTGCTATAGATCTCCAGATCAGGTGGATGAGGGGATGCTAAAATGAGGGGGAAAGGAGTCCAAGAGAGCTGGCTGTATTTTAAAGAAGCTTTATTGAAGGCACAGGAGCAAACCATCCTGATGAGCAGCAAGAAAAGAAAATGTGGTACATGACTAGCTTGACTTAGCAGTGAAATCCTTAGGATCTTAAACACAAAAGGGAAGCTTACAAGAAGTGGAAACTTGAACAGATTCAAGGGAGGGGTATAAATATCTTGCTCAAGAATGCAGAGGTGAAATTGGAATTGCAGTTAGCAAGGGATGTGAAGGGTAACAAGAAAGGTTTCTACAAGCATGTTAGCAATAAGAGGGTGATCAGGGAGGGTGTGGGACCCTTACAGGATGAGGGAGGAAACCTAGTGACAGATGATGTGGGAAAGGCTGAAGTACTCAATGCTTTTTTTGCCTCTGTCTTCACAGATAAGGTCAGTTCCCAGAATACTGCACTAGGCAACCCAGTATGGGAAGGATGTGGGCCACACTTGGTGGAGAAAGAACAGATTAAGAACTATTTAGAAAAGCTAGACATACACAAAAACGATGGATCTGGATTTAATTCATCTGAGGGTTCTGAGGGAGTTGGCAGATGTTATTGCAGAGCCTTTGGCCATTATCTCTGATAACTCGTGGAGATCAGGAGAGGTCCCAGTTAATTGGAAAAGGGCAAATTTAAAAAAAGGAAGGACAATCAAGGGAACTATGGACTGGTCAGCCTCACCTCAGTCCTAAGAAAAATCATGGAGGGGATCCTCAAGGAATCCATTTTGAAGCACTTGGAAGAGAGGAATGTGATCAGGAATAGTCAACATGGATTCACCAAGGGCATGTCATGCCTAACCAATCCGATGAGCTTCTATGGTGAGGTAACTGGCTCTGGGAACATGGAGAAGTTGGCGGATGTGATATACCTTGACATTGGCAAAGCATTTGATATGGTATCCCACAATATTCTTGCCTGCAACTTAAGGGAATATGGATTGGATAAATGGACTGTAAGATGGATAGAAAGCTGGCTAGAAGGTTGGGCCCAGCGGGTAGTGATCAAAGGCTCCATGTGAGGCTGGCAATCAGTTTCCAGCGGAGTGCCCCAGGGATTGGTTCTAGGGCTAGTTTCATTCAACATTTTTATTAATGACCTGGATGAGGGGATGGATTGCATCCTCAGCAAGTTTGCAGATGACACTAAGCTTGGGGAGAGGTAGATACATTGGAGGGCAGGGATAGGAGCCATAGTGACCTAGACCAATTGGAGGACTGGGCCAAAAGAAATCTGATGAGGTTCAACAAGGACAAGTGCAGGGTTCTGCATTTGGGACGGAAGAATCCCAAGCATTGTTACAGGCTGGGGACTGACTGGCTAAGTAGCAGTTCAGCAGAAAAGGACCTGGGGATTACAGTGAATGAGAAGCTGGATATGAGTCAACAGTGTGTCCTTCTAGCCAAGAAGGCTAACAGCATATTGGGGTTCATTAGGAGGAGCACTTTCAGCAGATTTAGAGAAGTTATTATTCCCCTCTATTCTGCATTCGTGAGGCTACATCTAGAGTAGTGCGTCCAGTTCTGTGCCCCCCATGATAGAAAGGATGTGGACATACTGGAGAGGGTCCACTGCAGGAAAACCAAAATGATTAGGGAGCTGGGAGCAAATTACTTACAAGGACAGGCTGATGGATTTGGGCTTATTTAGTATGCAGAAGAGAAGAGTGAGGGGGGATTTGATAGCAGTCTTCAACTTCCTGAAGGGAGATTCTAGAGAAGATGGAGTGAGGATGTGCTCAGTAGTGATGGATGGCAGAACAAGTAGCAATGGTCTTAAGTTACAGTGGGGAGGTTTAGCTTGGATATTAGGAGAAACTATTTCACTTGGAGGATGGTGAAGCACTGGAATGAGTTACCTAGGGTAGAATCTCCATCCCTAGAGGTTTATAAGTCCTGGCTTGACAAAGTTCTGGCTAAGATGATTTAATTAGGGTTGGTCTTGCTTCAGGAAGGAGGTTGAACTTGATGACTCCTGAGGTCTCTTCCAGCCATAGGATTCTATGCTTCTATGAAACTCTAAAAATGTAATCACTTCTCCCTTGAAAAGAAATGCATAAATGTCTCTCACTGGACAAATGTTAGATAAGGTCAATTTGAATCAACTAACAGATTATTAGAAGTAAAAGCAACATGACAATAAACCAACAATCATCCATCAACAAGTACACTTCAAAAGAAAGAAAAACTATAATCTGTAATACTGACTGTCTTGCATGTCAATGAAATGCATTACAAAATGTCTTCACAAAGGGAATCTAGTCAAGATGTCCATTAAATAAAACATAGGCCATAGGACTACCCTGAATATATTCCTTTTCTAACTAGAGCATTTCTTTTTGAAAAAGTATCCAATCTTCATTTTAAAATGGCTACTGATGGAGAATCCTTTACAAACCTTGGTAAATTATGTCGGTAATTTATTACCATTCATGTTGAAAAATTGCCCTTTATTTCTAATATGAATTTGTTTACCTTCAACATCCAGCTATTGGATTTCATTGCATTGTCTGCTAGACTGAAAAGACTTCTGTTATCAAATTTCTGTTCCCCATGTAGGTATTTACAGATTGTGATAAAGTCACCATTTCAACCTTTTCTTTAGATTAACCAGATTGAGCTCCTTGATTCTTTCACTAAAAGGCATATTTTCTAATCTTTTAACTATTTTTGTATCTCTCCTCTAAATCCTCTTCAATTTATCAACATTCTTCTTGAATTGTTGACACCAGTTCCTTGAATTGCAGGATTCCAGTAGAGGTTGAACCAGAGTTAAATACAGAAATAACAAAATCTCCCTCCCCCTTTTATACATTCACAGTCTGCATTATTCTATTGGGCTACAGTGTTGCACTGCCAGCTTATTCAGTTGTTTCACCATGATTGTTCACCATGACACCCAAGTATTTTTCAGAAGCACTGCTTCTCCGGATAGAGTTCCCCATCCTATAAATACAACCCTACAGAATTTTTTAAAATGTGCATAGAAAAGATTATAATCCTCTATTGAATATTTTCCTTATGGGAAAAAAAAAAACCCTACATGAAAAATGTATCCAGGTCTCCTCAGTGAGATATGACCAAAAACTAGGGTTTGATTTTCCTTTATGTCAAAGTAAAATAAAAGCAGGAGAACAGTCTCCTAAATCTTTGATAATCCTGTCCACCAATTAACCCAGCAAGTGTGGTTTTTGGCCTCAAAGCCAGCTACTTTATACAGATTTAATGCACTGGATCTTCCCTACTCAAAAGGTACAAGATATACAAAATTAGCAGAAGTCATTGGCTCAGATTTACACTGATATAAATCCAGAGTCACTCCATTAAAGTCACCATAATGACAGAGAATTTAACCAGTTATATTTATTACCTGAGGTCTATATCTACTTGGATTGTCATTCAGCAGCCAAAGTGTTTTCAGTCTCTTAAGTAGTTAGGTAAATTATTGGGCCTGTGGGTAACACTTTAAATGTTTTGGCTGTGAATGCCTATTGCATCATATCAGTAAAATGGGAATTAATGGTTAGATTTAAAAATTATATATAGCAATAAGATTTAGAATGATGTTTACCAATTCAGTAAAGAAATTGACCAGACTGAATCAGTCATTTCCATTGATATGCAAGTGATATGTTGATAACTTCTTCAGTATTTGCTTTTAGGAATAGTTATGGAAAGTGCAGAACCAGCTATAGGTCAACTGATAAAAATTTTGGCTTTCACTACATCAGAAAATGTGAACTTTATCTTGTCTTAATTAGAAAGGACAGGCAAAAAAAAGGAAGCACAGAGGATTTCTTCTGAGACATGGAGCCAAATTCTTTTCCTAGGTTCCATCTGCTTTTGTCATTCAGGCAGTGCAAAAAGCAGACAATGACACTCACTGGCTAGCTAGTGTGGGGAAGTTCCCAGCAAGCATAAAACAGAACAGCCAGCTTCTATAGCAACTTCTCCCTACACTGTCATGTAGAGAGCAAGAGTGGGTAAGAGAAGCAAGAGTGCAGTACATTCATTCTCTACTCTTTCTCATCTGGCCTAAGGGAGTGTCTACACTGCACCTGTAGCTTGAAATAAGCTACGCAATTTGAGCTATGCAAATTGTGTAGCTTATTTCAAGTCAATTTCAAAATAGCTTATTTTGTCTATACAGTACCAAATTTCAAAACAACCTGCTATTCCGAAACGTCCCTTACTCCTTGTGGAATAGCAAGCCCATTATATTTCAAAATAACGGACACGCTGTTAAGATGCAGGATAGCTATTCAGGATACCTCTGATATTTCAAAATAGCGCTGCAGTATAGACGTAGCCACAGAGACCATAGACCAGATGGTCTTCAAAGTTGGGTTGTAGGCCTGCCTGAGTAAGCTGCTGGCAGGCTGTGAGATGCTCTGTTTATCTAAGGGTATGAAGCCAATGAAGTTTCATGAGGCATAAGGGAGTGGTCGACAAAGGCTTCCCTTGTCAACCGATCTGCATCTTGATTTGCGCGCTGTGCCAACAATCAGCTGAGCTGGCACAGCGTGGCGGCCATTTTTATTTTAATGAAGCCAGGGATATTTAAATCCCCAGCTTCATTGACTATGTTGGTTAGTCTAATTTACATGCCTCTGTCGCCAGAGGCATGTAGTCTAGACATACCCTAAGTGTGCATAGGCACAGAGCCTCACAGCTCTCATTAGCTGCAATTTGCTATTTCCAGCCAAAGGGAGCTGCTGGAAGTGGTGTGGTCAAGACTGCAGCTTCCCACAACTCTCCTTGGCTGGATTTGGTGAACTGTAGCCAAAAGGAGCTGCAAGGCTTCATATCCATGGATGCTTAGCTAAACAAAACATCTCACTGCCCACTAGTGACTTATCCCACTAGTTTACCTATGATCCAGCTTTGAAAGCCACTGCTCTACATTACATTGAGGAGCTGGGATTAGCACATCTGCACTATGATAATCCCTGCTCCCCCTCTGTCTGAGACCTTGACTCGATATTTATCATTTTTGCACATTTCAATATATTGTCTTCTGAAATATTCTGAAATAGGCACCTCATTCGTGGGATGGAGTTTTCTGCTTATAGTTTCGAGTGTGTGCATTTATATATGTACAAGAAAAAGCACTTTTGAATGGAGTAAAATAGCTGCATGTTTGTAGATCTATTGTAATGTACATTTTAGCTGGTTCAGTTTCTCTCTGAGATCAAGAAAGCGTTGACTTGCAACACAGAGAGGGACATCTGGAAAGCCAGAGTGCTGCATATGTGGTAGGAATGTGCTCGCTGGGGAATAATATCTCACAGTGAGAGATTTTACAGCAGCTTCCACTTCGTTCAGCAGAGCACTATATTATATATAATACCTGAGCACAGTAGATGCTCTTTCATTTATAAAATATTTTTCATCCCCAAAAGGCTCATTTGTCCCTTCTTATAGCATTCTTTGGTTACTACACAGAGAGCCCAAATCTAGCATGTGCTTTTCCTTTCTTTTTCATTTCCTGGCTGATAGTGTGACTGGATGGGTGACTCCTGATTGTAGGAAGAGGAATAGTTAAAGACCTATGGGTCTTTGTAGATCCTTGGGCTTCCTAATAGGAGATACAGGCAACTAAATTACTAAGTGAAAACTGGCCTGGACGATGGGAAATTGAAGAGGAAGTATCTACTCTTCCAGGGGACACCTCTGCTTATTTTTAAAGGACAAATCCATTGCCTCCCTAAGGCTGCTTTTTAAACCTTCCAAAACTTTCTGCTCCAGTTGAACTCTTCACTTTGTACTTGGGAAGGTGGTGTGACTGATGCAACCTGATGTGACACATCCCAGAGTGACTCAACACTCAGAAAATTTAAAATGACAAGAGTTCAGAGAAATGAGTGGAAGAAAATGCATTTTCAAATGCAAATGAAAGGCTTTTATCAGTCTTTTTGCCTTCCTCCATCCACCTCCCCATACATAATATACAAACAAGCTAACCATGGAAGATTGAATACCAGTTTCCTATTTTATAATGGCAAAATGCTTCAATCAACTTGTCTTCAACTCACATAATTCCAACTAGCATCTACATCAAAGAGGCTATCTGCTCCCCATGGCAATGAACCGGAGGGCTACCATCCCCATTGTTAATTTCATGAAGAATCTTCCCTCTTCTGAAAGAGGAGGCCTCCAGGAAAAAGCACAGGTGCTTTAGTGGCCACTCCATCCATAGTAATCCCAACTTAAATGTAAGATAGCATCCAGTCAATGTGGACGCTATCCTTTGAAAAAGCAGATTGCTTTTTCGTTGCGCTTTTGCTGTGTGGACACTCTCTTTTGAAAGAAGTTTTTCCGGAAGAGCTTTTCTGAAAAATCTACTTCCGAAAGAAGCCTGCAGTCTAGATGTAGCCTATCTCTCACCCTTTGGACTCAAGATAATACAGAGAAAACCCCCCATATTGTGTGGCTACTGGGACTCAGGTAGTGCCTCCATTGCCCCTCTACTCCATAATCTTGGGGAACAAAAGCAGGGAGCAGCCACTCAGAAATTCCTGCTACTAGGAACAGGAATAGTTAAAGTGGAGACCTTTGGACCTCGGGACATTCCAGTCAAATCTGCAGAATGTTCTGACTTTGTCTTCCCTCTAATTGGAAGCATCTCTAATTGAATGTTTGTGCCAGCCCACATTCTCCCTTACAATCTCTTCACCTCAGATTCATTTCCCATCATCCCCTTCCATGCCCTGTCCCCTTCATATCCTTCCTTCCCTTTCCTTTTCCTATCTGTTTAGTGGATTCCTTCCTAGACTTCCCCTCCCCCAAATCCCACAACAACATCACACAACTAACATGCTATCTGCTGCCCTCACGTTGCTCATTCTGATGATGTGTGCTAGCTTGTCTTCCTCTCTGAGTCTGCCTTGTCTGTTTAGACGACATTGTGCCTTTGTTCCCTTATATTCTCCTGTTTGTCGGTATCCATCTGTTGTCTTTTCTTTTATATTGTAAACTCTTTGGAACAGGGACTTTTTTTTATTATGGGTTTGTTCAGCAGGCTGTTAATCCATGACTGAAACTACTAGGGTCTACAATAATATAGGAAAAAATCAACAGCATATGATTTGTTGCCCTTGTTAGATAGGTTTTTCTGGCTGCTTCTGTTCATTCTCTCCTTTGCTCAATCCAATGCCTGCTCATGTTCAAGAGTTTCTTTTTAGGACACATTATGGTTTGTTTGCTACACCTGCCTTTTTATTTTTAAGCCCAGTATTCATTATTATGGTATTTGTCAGCATTTAGTATGATTTGCTGCATCAGTCTGTTTACAAACCCTTCTGAATTGGACTCTGCAATTTCCATGCTCTCTCAGTTCCCCTCACTTTTGCATTATTAGCAAATTTGATTTGTCTCCCTTTGGTTCCAGTCTACAGGCCATTTATATTGTTTGAAAGCAGCAGAGGACCAAGCAGTGACCCTGTGCAAGTTCAATTACTATTAAACTAAGTTAGACATAGTTTCTGTGTGGCACATTTGTGTGCATTCTCTAGCTTGTCTATGGAAGCGCTCTCTTCATCTACAATTTATCTGGGCCATGCTATAGTTAAGCAGTGGAATGGTGATGTTGCTGATCTCTCATACAATAAGCTGTCAGAAAAATTTTACCTAGAGGAGAGGGGACACTGGTATTTCCAAATAGTATATTGTGTTAAACTACAGAGCTATAACTATGTTTTTTCTCTGCTGTGATAACAGTGCAACTTTGCCATCTCAAAGTTCAAAGTAGATGATCGAGCTATAAAAGGAGCAATCAAGGACGATAAAGCCATTGCAGAGAAACTAAATGATTTCTTTGCTTCAGTCTTCACGGCTCAGGATGTTGGGGAGATTCCCGAATGCGCACCGTCCTCTGTGGGTGATGAATCTGAGGAACTGTACCGGATTGAACTGTCATTAGAGGAGGTTTTGGAACAAATAGAAAAACTTAATGTTAACAAATCTCCGGGACCGGATGGCATTCATCCAAGGGTTCTAAAAGAACTCAAATGGGAAAATGCTGAGCTATTATCTGTGGTTTGTAACCTATCCTTTAAATCAGCTTCCGTACCTAATGACTGGAAGGTAGCCAACGTGACACCAATATTTAAAAAGGGCTCTAGAGGCGATCCTGGCAATTACAGACCGGTAAGTCAAACTTCAGTACCGGGCAAATTAGTCAAAACAATAGTGAAGAATAAAATTGTGAGGCATGTAGAACATAATTTGTTGGACAAAAGTCAACATGGTTTCTGTAAAGGGAAATCCTGTCTTACTAATCTATTAGGGTATGTCTACACTACAAAGTTAGTTCGAACTAACGGACGTTAGTTCGAACTAACTTTCATAGGCGCTACACTAGCGCTCCATTAGTTCGAATTTAATTCGAACTAACGGAGCGCTTAGTTCGAACTAGGTAATCCTCATTCCATGAGGATTAAGCCTAGTTCGAACTAGCTAGTTCAAATTAAGGGGTGTGTAGCCCCTTAATTCGAACTAGTGGGAGGCTAGCCCTCCCCAGGTTTCCCTGATGGCAACTCTGGCCAACACCAGGGAAACTCTACTGCCCCCATCCCGGCCCCGGACTCCTTAAAGGGGCACGGGCTGGCTATGGTGCCCGTGCCAGGTGCAAGCCTGCCAGCACCCAGCCAGCAGACCCTGCACCTAGCACTGCTCGACCCACCCACCCGATGCCCTCCAGCCCTCCCCCTCCTGCCGGGACCAGGCTGGCGGCTCACCGGAGCTTGCCCGGGACCGCAAGAGGCAGGCACCCACCTAGGCTAGTGCGGACGTCGTGGAAAGTGGCTGGCTAGGGCAGGAGAGCTGCCAGCCACCCAGGAGCAGGTGTGCAAGAGAATCAAGGGGGTCCACTGAGACCACCGACCATGAGCCCTGAGCTTACAATGGCTGTCCTGGGTCAGACCAAAGGTCCATCTAGCCCAGTAGCCTGTCTGCCAACAGCAGCCAACCCTAGGGACCCTGGAGGGGATGGACCGAAGACAGTGACCAAACCATTTGTCTCGTGCCATCCCTCTCCAGCCTTCCACAAACCTTGGGCAGGGACACCACTCCTACCCCCTGGCTAATACCACTCCATGGACCCAACCTCCTTGACTTGATCTCACTTCCCTTTAAACTCTGTTCCAGTTCTAGCCTTCACAGCCTCCTGCAGCAAGGAGTTCCACAGGTTGACTCTTTACTTTGTGAAGAACAACTTTCTGTTACTAGTTTGAAGCCTGCTACCCATTCCTTTCCTTTGGTGTCCTCTAGTCCTTCTTTATGGGAACTAATGAAGAACTTTTCTGTATGCACCGTCTCCACCCAACTCCTGCTTTTAGAGACCTCTATCCTGTCCCCCCTCCGTCTCCTCTTTTCTAAGCTGAAAAGTCCCAGTTTCTTTAGCCTCTCTTCATATGGGACCTGTTCCCAACCCCTGATCATTTTAGTTGCACTCCCCTCTCCCACTCTCTCTCTTCCCCTCTCCCATCTCCTTTTCCCAGTCTCCCCGAGTTTTGTTCAATAAAGACAGATTCCATTTTGGAAGACACGTTATCTTTATTTTGTACATCAAGAAGAGGGGCTAGGGAAGGGTAAGTGGAAGGAGGTGAGGAAGGAATGGGGCACGAGCCCCCGATGGGGAGGACTGGGCTGGCTCTGCGGGCTTCTGGGGGTGGAAGCTCTCCTGCAGCCCCCCAGTTGCCTCCTCTCCCCAGATGGCAGCCTACGGCAAGTGCAGCCGTGCTGATGGCCGAGTGCTGTGATGTGCCCAGTGTGGGCACTCAGGGCACTCCAAGCCAGGACTGCTTTGCAAGCGGGGCACCCCTGACAACTGTCTGTCCGGGGTGGGGGTCGGGACCCTTTAAGCACAGCCCTCAGCTAGCCTGAGACAGCATCTCCACGCTCTAAGTCCTCCTCTGATGCCCTGCTGGCACTGCTTCCGGCCATCCTTAAGCCCTGTTCAGGGTCCACTCAATGTGGACTTGCTAGTTCGAATTAGCAAAACGCTAATTCGAACTAGTTTTTAGTTCTAGATGCGTTAGTTCGAATTAGCTTAGTTCGAATTAACTAATTCAATCTAAGTTAGTTCGAATTAGCGCTGTAGTGTAGACATACCCTTAGAGTTCTTTGAAGGGGTTAACAAACATGCGGACAAGGGGGATCCAGTAGATATAGTATACTTGGATTTTCAGAAAGCCTTTGACAAGGTCCCTCACCAAAGGCTCTTGTGTAAGTTACATGGCCATGGGATAAAAGGGAAGGTCCTTTCTTGGATTGAGAACTGGTTAAAAGACAGGAAACAAAGGGTAGGAGTAAATGGTAAATTTTCAGATTGGAGAGTGGTGTACCCCAAGGGTCAGTCCTGGGACCAATCCTTTTCAACTTATTCATAAATGATCTGGAGAAAGGGGTAAGCAGTGAGGTAGTAAAGTTTGCAGATGATACCAAACTGTTTAGGATAGTCAAGACAGAAGCAGACTGTGAGGGACTCCAAGAAGATCTCACCAAACTCAGTGATTTGGCAACAAAATGGCAAATGAAATTTAATGTGGATAAGTGTAAAGTAATGCACATCGGGAAAAATAACCCCAACTATACGTACAGTATGATGGGGGCTAATTTGCCTACGACAATTCAGGAAAGAGTTCTTGGAGTTATCATGGACAGTTCTCTGAAACCTTCCATGTAGTGTGCAGCGGCGGTCAAAAAGGCAAATAGGATGCTAGGAATTATTAGGAAAGGGATAGAAAATAAGACCCAGAATATCTTACTGCCCCTGTATAAAACTATGGTACGCCCTTGAATACTGTGTATAGATGTGGTCTCCTCACCTCAAAAAAGATATTTTGGCCTTGGAAAGGTTTCAGAAAAGGGCAACTAAAATGATTAGGGGTTTGGAACGGGTCCCATACGAGGAGAGGTTAAAGCGACTGGGACTTTTCAGTTTAGAAAAGAGGAGACTGAGGGGGGATATGATAGAGGTATATAAAATCATGAGTGGTGTGGAGAGGGCCGATAAAGAAAAGTTATTTATTAGTTCCCTAAATAGAAGAACTAGAGGACACCAAATGAAATTAATGGGTAGCAGGTTTAAAACTAATAAAAGAAAGTTCTTCTTCACACAGCATGTAGTCAACCTATGAACTCCTTGCCAGAGGAGGCTGTGAAGGCTAGGACTATAATAGAGTTTAAAGAGAAGCTAGATAATTTCATGGAGATTAGGTCCATAAAAGGCTATTAGCCAGGGGATAAAATGGTGTCTTTGGCCTCTGTTTGTCAGAGGCTGGAGAGGGATGGCAGGAGACAAATCTCTTGATCATTGTCTTCGATCCACCCTCTCTGGGGCACCTGGTGCTGGCCACTGTCGGCGGACAGGATACTGGGCTAGATGGTCCTTTGGTCTGACCCAGTACGGCCATTCTTATGTTCTTATGTAAGCATTTACTATTAACCTTTACTTGAGATGTATTAAAGATTTGTTTATATTAGCATCAGTTTTTCTTTTTGCTTCCGTATCTGGTTTAGGTGTGCTCTGTACACCTCATTAGCACTTGATTTAAGTACTTAAATGGTGGCCTTTTGGTTTTCCGGGTCTTTGAATAGAAGAGCTCTGTTATCAGACAAATAACTTTCTTCTCCCCTTTTCTATGTTAGAAGACAGACAGCTCCAGTACTTCTGAGGCAGCGACTGAATATTTCCATCCATCCTTTAATTCCCGCATTTCTCTTTTCTGTGCAGATTTGCTATACATATGGTGGCTCATGAAGATGCTGTGCTAAACCCTGGACTCACTGGACACAATACTGCCCATCACTAAACTATCTGAGTGCCTTGTTTCCTGTACTATTACTACTATAGTGCCTCAAAACCCTAGACATAGGCCAGGACCAGTCCATCAGTACTGTACAAACACAGAACAAGAACAGATTAGGAATAGCAAAACTAAAAAGTTTTTGGGGTGAAATGCAATTGTCTCTGTCTCTGAATAGATCTACCTGTTATATTTATTTTGTGTTTAATATGCTGTACCTTTCCATTCAAGAGAAATTACTGCACATATTCATTTGAGAGAATGAAATGCATATTTTCACCCTCGCTGTCTGCCAGTATTTCTGGTATGATCTCCATAAATATCCCCTCTTCTTCAGTCTTTTTCCATTTTATGTACTAAAGTAAATGTAATCCTTGAGAAAAAGACATTTTATTTCCAAGCATTTTAGTTTGGTAATATCTTTGTAGAAAATTAGCCACTTAAATGACCAACCCCTCTGGCATGTGACAGAGCTGAGCCTGGTAATTAACCCTAATTGGATCCTAATGATACAACATGGCAGGAGAGTGCATAGATCAGGCTATGATTTACCTGATAGCCTGGAGACAGGTGCTTAACATTTCAGGTTCTTTCCTTGTGGAGGATTTCTGCTGCATGTGAATTCTAACAGTCACTTTGGCATTGTGCTAGGAAGATCCTCCTGAGGAAGCCTCCATTTTAGAACCCTCATAGTTAGAGGACAAAGCAAAAGAACTGATTTCAATCCTAGACTATCCCAAATTAGGGAAATGTTGGGTCAGTAAAAGTGACTCAATAGTTACAGTTGGGCTTGAAGTTTTTGCAGCTAGAGTACTCGCAAAAACCTATGAGGTAAATGTGAGGACAAAACTCTGTAATTATCACTAAATCACCATCTTCCAGGGACCTTTGCCCTGATGCCCTTCAAGGAGTACAAAGATATTTTCTGCATGGATTTCAATGTAGAAATAATGCTGTGCAGTTTGGTCTGCCTCCCCTACGCCCAGGCATTATGAAATGGACTTATGGACATAAATGTACATAATTCAAAGGTGCTTTGAGCAAATTATTTCATGTAACCTATCAATCTTCATGTCTTAATCTGGTGGATCTGTTTATCTTATTTTGGTGAATGTATGATTCTTGTGTGTAAAATTAGACATATGGAGTAGGGAATACTTTATGGGTTTTAAATGTGTAAATGAAAGTCATCAAGGGTGGTTCCATTGCTGGGAGGTCTCCAGGGCTAACTTATCCATTAGGCACAGTAGGCACAGTGCCTGGGGCCCACGGAAATGTTTGAATGTCTTTTAAAATCAGAAGAAAAAAAATGAACTTTTAGGGTCGAAGAAAATGTTTAAATTTTTTCTCACTTCAGAAAAAAAATGAAACTTTTAGGGCCCACGAAAATCTATTAATTTTTGCATAAAACAGAAAAAAAATAAAATGTTGAAGTATTTAAAGTTATATCAAAAATAATTTTTAATATTGATATTATTATGGTGGGAAGGGCCCACAAAGGCAAAAGTGCCTAGGGCCCACGAAAGTCATAATGCGGCCCTGGAGGCCTCCCTTTCTGGGCAATCATATGCAAATAGCCTTTTGTCCTAAAGTCCTAGCAGTGGTTGGTAGGGACTGGCCATGTGACTCCCCATGCTGTAAGGGAATCTTTAAAAACAAAATTTGAAAATAGGTGTCTGGGTTCTTCTGACTCGCTGGTGTGGCACATCCAAGAGAGGGAATCGGAGACCCCCGGGAAAAGGAGACTGCTCAGGTTTGGAACGCTTAGCCGGGAAAGAAACAGTTTTAGGGTGAGTTTGTAGTAAATCTGTAATAAGTTTGTTCTGAAGTTTTAGTTTAGATTTAGCTAAGTGTTTTCTGTTATTTTGAGTTTGTAACCTACTTTGCTCTGCCTTTTCTCACCTATTACCACTTAAATCCTATTGCTTGCACTTAATAAAATCACTTTTATTTTCTATCAAACCCATTGTAAATAATTATTACCTGGGGGAGTAATCCGTGTGTACATTCTCCTTTTCATTGATAAAGGGGGCTTACCTAAATCATTTCTGTGGGGTTCTGCTCCCATTTGGGGAGCGGTATCCCAGTAAGCTGGGCCCTACACTGCATTCTTCTTGGATTTGAAGAGATTCAGCAACTGTAGTGCTTCTTGGGAGGGCGCTGATCTCAGCTTGGGGCCTTGGCTGGAGGAGACCAGCAGAGCTGGCCCAGCAGGACTGGATGGTGAGAAACCCCAGAAAGCAGGAAGGTGCATGGTAGTGGCCTTGTCAGCACTCCAGGAAGCCCTCTCAAGGGGTCTTCTGTGACCTGACCCTATCACAAATACATTTCAAAAGCAAAGTATGCTTACATTGTGAATCACTTCCTGGCACTAGGTAAACCTCATCAGAGATATTATAAACATTGGACACATTGGCTGCCTTTGGAACCAGAAGCTGAGGGTTCAAGCCCTGCCCTCAAGCAACATGGACTTGGCATCCTTGAAACTAAGGAAGGATAAGGAGGGGCCCAGATTGTAGCAATGGGGGTGGCTCCTGCAGTGGATAAAGTACCTGGAGCCAGAGATCAAGGGCTCAAGCCCTCCTCTCCTCCTACCTGACACAAGCTTGGCAATGGATGGACCTGGCACACCTGGAAGAAAGGACAGATCAAATAGAATGTGCACTATATAATCCACTGTCTCCACAGATGGGATTTATCTGCTTGGATAACTTAAAGCTGACCTGTGGCAGGCCTTTCAGTTTCTTCCAAAAGATCAGCTAAGAAGCTGGCTTGGGCTAATCTGACTCCTGTTATCAAGGTAGATCTGACGTGACTTCTTCCTCTAGGCAAATCTAGCTAAAATCCTTCTCTCCAGCATGTCTGGTTTGCACCTTCCTAGAAAAATGTCAGATCTAGTCTGGCTCAGCTTCCCTGTTACAGCAAGTTCCCTCTGAGCATGTTATGCAATAAGACATCAATCCTCCTTTTATGTCAGCTTCACTTGTTGCCATTTACTCAAAGGCCTCCAGGCCCCTGCAGTCTTTGACAAGCTAGGGTAGCCTCTGCAGGAAACATCTCATTTCCCCAACACTCGTAAGCCTGATCCAAACAATCCAACAATGAAATAAATGGTGCTGATCACTGTAAAAACTACAACAGTTTGTTACAACTACCAAAATACCAGCCTCTTGAGAGCTCCAATGGTTCACTTTGTTGTTCCTGTTCTCTAATTGAAACTGTGTATATTTATAATATGTAATATCTTCCCTATATTCAGACTTTTAGTAACTAGTCCAGCACTTCTTTTTTAGACTGGAAATTGGCAGCAACCATTTGTTACTCTGTTTGTACATCATCTAATACAACTCTGACTGGGGCACTGTATTAGAAATTATAAGTAAAGGTGATATTAACTGAGACCTTCTCTATTCATGTGTCACAAAGATGACCTGTACCTGCAGGAGCTTGAGTCATGCCTCCCTCTCAGCAGCCCCTCCCCACCTCTCTGGAAAGCAGTAGTCTCTTCCTGCAGCTCCCAGCTGTTCCTCTGCCTCTTGTAGAAGAATTAAATCAGCGGCCCCTCCTGCTTCTCTTTCTTTCCTTGCCTGGTGCAGCTCACTGGCTTAGCTACTCTGCAGGGAGGCGGCCTGGCCGCAGCATATCACTGAACAATGTGGAGAGGAATGCAACCATAAATAGCCATGTGTTGGCTAGGCAAGTCAGCAGGCAGAAGAATTAAAAGCTTTTCATTTATTTTTTTCAGACTAATCTAATCAATATTTGTGTCAATAAAGTTTACTTCAAGACAAATCATCAGACTGGATGATCAGAATGGTCCCTGCAGGTCTTATAAGCTATGATCAATATCTGCTTATGCATTTTTTAAATTTTGAGTATAAGCTTGTTATGTCTTTTTCATAGGGCAACAAAATGTTGACAACGTGAAGGATGTGCTGATGCCAGAAGGTACAGAACACAACACATTCTTAAGCTTTTTCATAGTTCAGAATTTGAATGATGGTCTTACAGGTAGTTTTGTTTTGAAAATGAAAAATGAAGTGCTTAAAAGCCAACTACACACAAGCAACAAATAGCATACAATGGATGGGCTTTGTCAACACTTCCAGACGCCTACGAAAAAGCTTGTGATGATTTCAGTAGAAGTACTAAATACTTAATACTATACAGTGAGCACAGGATCCCCCATTGCTGAAGAATATGTATGATACAATTTTTTGTAGTTTTGTTTATTGATTACACCATAGCAGAGTTATGGATAATGTCATGTACAACATGCCACAGCTAATAATCTTATACTAAATCAACTGGCTAATGCAATATCTGATTGCCACAGTAGATATTTTTCATCTTGGTCTGGCCTGATTGTGCATTTTGTATCTCCTGGCTAGGGGAAGCTCTACAAGTTCTTCGCTAAACAGTCAAAAGAAACAAATCATGATTCCATTGTTATGACCTTACCAAATTCACATTCTGGAATGTTATGGTGTTATAATCATGGGGATAGTGACCCCCAAAAGTTGGGGGTGGGTAGAAGGCTATTGTAGGGAGGCTGCAGTATTGACACATTTACTCCTGCACTGCTGCTGATAGTAGCGTTGCCTTAAGAACTAGGCAGCCAGAGAGTAGTGGGCAGCAAAGAAATAAAGACAGTATGGTATAGGGATGAGAGGGTGGAGGGTCATTACTTTCTTCATTTCTCCTGGATACTTTTCTTTTTTTATTCCGCCTCCATTATCCTCCCCCCTCCCTTTTTAAAATATCTTATTCATTCCCTGGCTATTTTCCAGAAAAAAGCCTGCCTCAGCCATGGAAGAGTGCAGAACTTTTAGGCATGAGCTTCTTTATACAGCTTTAATTGACAACCAGTCAAGATGCAAAAGCTCACCCTCAGATTGGGATATTTAATAGAGACCCTAGCTTAACTCCCACGAGGCTAATACAGTCATCTGACTTTCAGAGCTAGAACTTACATACTGTAGAATTATTGGGCCATTTCCCATTGGCTTCACTGTACAATTTATCTGCAGTTACATAAAATGAAAGTAAATATTTCTAAAGCACTGTTGAATAGAATCATAGAGCTGGAAGAAACCTCAGGAGGTCATCAAGTCCAGCCCCCTGCTGAGGCAGGACCAATCCCAACTAAATCAACCCAGCCAGGGTTTTGTCAAGCCGAGACTTAAAAACCTCTAATGATGGATATTCCACCACTTCCCTAGGTGGCCCATTCCAGCGCTTCACCTACCTTCTAGTGAATCATTTTTGCTAATATCTAAGGGTATGTCTACACTACCCTCCTAGTTCGAACTAGCGGGGTAATGTAGGCATACCGCACTTGCAAATGAAGCCCGGGATTTGAATTTCCCGGGCTTCATTTGCATAAGCCGGGCGCCGCCATTTTTAAATGTCCGCTAGTGCAGACTCCGTGCCGCGCGACTACACGCGGCACGGACTAGGTAGTTCGGACTAGGTTTCCTAGTCTGAACTACCATTACTCCTCATTCATCGTGGAATGAGGAGTAACGGTACTTCGGACTAGGAAGCCTAGTCCGAACTACCTAGTCCGTGCCGCGTGTAGTTGCGCGGCACCGAGTCCGCACTAGTGGACATTTAAAAATGGCGGTGCCTGGCTTATGCAAATGAAGCCCGGGAAATTCAAATCCCGGGCTTCATTTGCAAGTGCAGTATGCCTACATTACCACCCTAGTTCGAACTAGGGTGGTAGTGTAGACATACCCTAACCTAGCCCTCTCCCACTATAACTTGAGACCATTGCTCCTTGTTCTGCCATCTATTATTACTATGAACAGCCTTTCTCCATCCATTTTGGAACCTCCTTTCAGGAAATTGAAGGCTACTATCAACTCCCCCCTCACTCTTCTCTTCTGCAGCCTAAACAAACCCAGTTCCCTCAGCCTCTCCTCAAAGGTCATGCGCTTCAGCCCCCTTATCATTTTGGTCTCCCTCTGCTGGATTCTCTCCAATGCATCCACATCCTTGTTATTGTGGAGGGCCCAGAACTGGACGCAATACTACAGATGTGGCTTCACCAGAGCGGAATAAAGGGGAATAATCACTTCTCTGGATCTGCTGGCAATGCTCCTCCTAATGCAACCTAATATTCCATTAGCCCTCTTGGCAACAAGGACACACTGTTGACTCATATCCAGCTTCTCATCCACTGTAATGTCCAGGTCCTTTTCTGCAAAACTGCTACTTAGCCATTCTGTTCCCAGCCTATAACAATGCTTGGGATTCTTCCATCCTAAGTGCAGGACTCTACACCTGTCCTTGTTGAACTTCATCAGATTTCTTTTGGCCCAATCCTCTAATCTGTCCAGGTCACTCTGGACCCTATCCCTGCCCTCCAGTGTATCTACCTCTTCCCCTAGCTTAGTGTCATCTGTGAACTTGCTGAGGGTGAAATTCATCCTCTCATCCATTAATCATTAATAAGGACGTTGAACAAAATTAGTCCTAGAACAGATCCTTTGAGCACTCCACTAGAAACCGGTCGCCAACCTGACATCGAGCCGTTGATCACAACCCATTGGGCCTGACAGTCTAGACAGCTTTCTATCCATCTTACAATCCATTTATTCAATCCTTATTCCTTCAACTTACTGGCAAGAGTATTGTGGGAGACCGTATCAAAAGCTTTGCTAAAGTCAAGGTATATCACATCCACTGACTTTCCCATATCCACAGAGCCAGTTACCTCATCATAGAAGCTAATCAGATTGGTCAGGCATGACTTGCCCCTTGGTGAATCTATATTGACTATTCCTGATCACTTTCCCCTCTTACAAGTACTTCAAAATGGATTCTTTGAGAATCCCCTCCATGATTTTTCTGGGGACTGAGGTAAGGCTGATTGGTCTGTTGTTCCCTGGATTAACCTTCTATCCTTTTTTAAAGATGGGACCTACATTTGCCTTTTTCCAATCATCCAGGATCTCTCCCGATCTCCACAACTCAAAGATAATGGCCAAAGGCTCTGCAGTGACATTTGCCAACTCCCTCAGTATACTCAGTTGCATTAAATTCGGGCCCATGGATTTGTGTATGTTTAGCTTTTCTAAATAGTTCTTAACTTGTTCTTTCCCCACCAAGGGCTGTTCACCTCCTTCCCATATTGTGTTGCCTACTGCATTTGTCTGGGAGCTGACCTTGTCTGTGAAGACAGAAGCAAAGAAAGCATTGAGCACTTCAGCTTTTCCCACATCTGTCACTAGGTTACCTCCTTCATCCAGTAAGGGCTCCACACTGTCTCTGATCACCCTCTTATTGCTAACATGCCTGTAGAAACCCTTATTGTTATCTTTTACATCCCTTGCTAGCTACAATTCCAATTGTGCTTTCGCCTTCCTGATAAGTCCCCTGCATTCTTGAGCAATATATTTATACTCCTCCGTAGTCATCTGTCCAAGTTTCCACTTCTTGTAAGCTTCCTTTTTGTGTTTAAACTTACCAAGGATGTCCTCGGTAAGCCAGTCTGGTCACCTACCTTATTTGCTTTTCTTGCTATGCATCAGAATGGTTTCTTCCTGTGCCTTTAATAAGGCTTCTTGAAAATACTGCCAGCTCTCCTGGACTCCTTTCCCCTTCATGTAAGCATACTAGGGAATCTTGCCCATCAGTTCTCTGAGAAAGTCAAAGTCCGCTCCTCTGAAGTCCAGTGTGTGAATTTTTCTACTCTCCTTTCTTCCGTTGGTCAGGATCCTGAAATCTATCATCTCATGATCACAGCTACCCAGGTTGTCACCCACCTCTACTTCCCCTACTAGTTCCTCCCTGTTTGTGAGTAGCAGGTCAAGCTGCGGGTGGCCCCTGTTTGGTTCCTTCAGCACTTGTACCAAGAAGTTATCTCCAACATTCTCCAAAAACTTCCTGGATTATCTGTGTACTGCTGTATTGATCTCCCAACAGATTTCAGGGTGATTGAAGTCCCCCATGAGAACCAGGGCCTGTGCTTTGGAAGCTTCTCTCCGTTGTCTGAAGAAAGCCTTGTCTACCTCATCCACCTGAACCAGCGGTCTATAGCAGACACCAACCACAACATCACTCCTGTTGCTTCTACCTCTAAACTCAACCCATAGACTCTCAACAGTCTTTTCTCCCTCTAAATACTGGAGCTCTGAGCAGTCATACTGCTCTCAAACATATAATGCAACTCCTCCTCCTTTTCTCCTCTGCTTGTTCTTCCTGAACAGTTTATACCCTTCCATGACAGTGCTCCAGTCATGCAAGTCATCCCACCAAGTCTCCGTTATTCCAATCAAATCATAGTTCTTTCACTGGGCCAGGGCTTCTAATTCTTCCTGTTTTTTTCCCAGGCTTCTCGCATTGGTGAACAAACACCGTAGGTAACCAGTTGATCGCCCTACCTTCTCCATCCGAATCAGGGGTCCTCCCTTGTTGCTCATTCCTCCTTGAGTTTCTTCCTGGTATTTGACTTCCTCACTTACCTCAGGGCTTTGGTCACCATCCCCCAACAAACTTAGTTTAAAGCTCTCCTCACTAGGTTTGCAAGCCTGAACGTGAAGATGTTCTTTCCTCTCTTCGTTAGGTGGATCCCATGTCTTCCTAACAATCCCCATGCCCAGAACAGAATCCCATGTTCAAAGAAACCAAAGCCCTGTTTCCCACACCACCTGTGCAACCACACATTTACTTCCTCAATTTGACGATCCCTAACTGGACCTTTTCCTTCAACAGGGAGGATGGACGAGAACACCACTTGCGCTTCAAATTCCTGGATTCTTCTTCCCAGTGCTACATAATCTGCTCTGACCCACTCAAGGTCATTCTTGGCTGTATCGTTAGTTCCTACATGGAGTAGCAGGAAGAGGTAGCAATCCAAAGGTTTAATCGCTTTTGGAAGACTCTCAGTCACATCCTGAATGTGATCTCCTAGTAAGCAGCATGCTTCCTGAGACTGCAAATCTGGACAGCAGATGGATGACTCAGTCCCTCTTAGGAGGGAGTCCCCAACCACCACCACCCATCTTCTTCATTTGGAGGTGATGGTTGTGAAACCCCCATTCCTAGGACTACGCATCCCATGCCTTCCGGTAGACGGTGTTTCCTTCTGATTTCTTCCCTGAGAGGTCCCTACCAAAGCATTCTCCACTGCAGTGCCTGGGGAGAGAGCCTGAAAGTGATTACTTATCTCTACAGGAATGGGGGATACCTGAGATGGCCGCCTTCTTCTTCTAGAGGTTACATGCTGCCAGTTCTCTTCTTTGTCCTGCACTGCCCTCACAGGCTCTTCAGCCTTCTGTGCCTTCAGGATTAAATGCTGCCTTCTATTGAGGAAGTCTTCATCCTCTCTGATGAAACATAGGGTTGATGCATGGTCCTCTAATTTTTTCTTCTAAAATGGCAACCAGCTTGCACTTAGGTCATGTTTGTTTTCCTCCCAGAAGAAAGAAGGGATTTCATATGCACTATCACCATCCATACCTGCCTTCCTTCTGAGAGATTCCTCAGATGTTACTAAATGCCTCCTTGAAGAGGAGGAGTGTAGTGAAAAGATTTTTAAGAATGGTGAGTGTATCTCACCCCTTTCCCACTCCCTTTCCTAACTCCCTCTCCAAACTCCCTGTTAGCAGCCCCTGTTCACAAGCTCCCTGATTGCTGACTCACTCTTTTATAAAGCTCTGGACTACCTGATAGCTCATTCCCCTGATTAAGGCTCAACCAATGAGCAGAGGCTTCAAGATTTCCAACCTTGATTAGAAGCTCACAGCTTCCATCTGCCAGCCACAGCACATGCTCCCTGGGGGTGTGTGGAGAAGAGGGACCCCCCCCCCCCCGCAAATGTCAGACAGATAAACACAAGCTCAGCACACAGCAAGAAACCCACAAACACAAATGTATAGATTTTGGACATGGGAAATTTTATTTCCCTGTAGGTGAGCCACAGACAAAAGCATAGTAATTAAGTTTGATGTTGTGTAAAAATGTCACTTTTCTACTCTTAAGGTCTACATTTTGTGTGTTTGCTTTAGTCATAGCTTCTCTTTGTTTAGGCACTGTGGACTGGATTCTGTTCCTTATGAAATCAACATCAGAATCACTTCGTATATTTTCATTATTGAACTACTCAGTGTTGCATGCAATTTCATTTAAGTTAATCAGGTTGCGCAGGTATCATTTAGGGCTCCATGTGAAGATAATGAATAGGTATAATTAAGGTCTTAATTAGGCCGATATAACTTTTAATTCTGGTGATTACAATGGATTAGAATTTGGAAGTACTTTTCCAAAGCCATTGGGATAAATCCTGCTCTCAGAAACATGGGTGTAAATCTGGAGTAATTCCATCCATGGATACAGGAGTATGTTGATCCTTAGAATATAGATATTTTCCAGTCTATAAAAATGCTGTAGCACAGAGGTAATCAAGAGGTGAACCATGGACCATATCCGGAGCACCAATAGCTTTTGAACAGATTCTAATATCTTTATATTACTGTTGTTGTTATTGTTATGTTTAATTTAATTATGCAGATGATGCTAAACTGTTTAAGATAGTCAAGACAGAAGCAGACTGTAAAGAACTTCAAAAAGATGTCACCAAACTGAGGGTATGTCTACACTACCACCCTAGTTTGAACTAGGGTGGTTAATGTAGGCAACCGGAGTTGCAAATGAAGCCCGAGATTTGAATTTCCCAGGCTTCATTTGCATATTGCCGGGCACCGTCATTTTAAAATGTCCGCTAGTTCGGACTCCGTGTCCGCGGCTACACGCGGCACGAACTAGGTAGTTCGGATTAGGCTTCCTATTCCGAACTACCGGTACACCTCGTTCCACACCTAGTTCGAACTAGGGTGGTAGTGTAGACATACCCTGAGTGATTGGGCAACAAAATGGCAAATGAAATTTAATGTGGACAAATATAAAGTAATGCACATTGGAAAAAATCACTCCAACTATACGTACAGTATGACGGGGGCTAATTTGGCTACAACAAATCAGGAAAGAGATCTTGGAGTTATTGTGGATAGTTCACTGAAAACTTCCACCCAGTGTGCAGCGGTGGTCAAAAAGGCAAATAGGATGTTAGGAATTATTAAGAAAGGGATAGAAAATAAGACCCAGAATATCTTACTGCCCCTGTATAAAACTATGGTACGCCCATATCTTGAATACTGTGTACAGATGTGGTCTCACCTCAAAAAAGATATTTTGGCCTTGGAAAGGGTTCTGAAAAGGACAACTAAAATGATTAGGGCTTTGGAACGGGTCCCATATGAAGAGAGGCTAAAGCGACTGGGACTTTTCAGTTTAGAAAAGAGGAGACTAAGGGGGGATATTATAGAGATATATAAAATCATGAGTGGTGTGGAGAGGAGTAACAATAGTTCGAATTAGGATCTTTAATTCAAACTACCTACTCTGTGCCGCGTGTAGCCGCGGGCACGGAGTTCAGACTAAGGGGGATTTTAAAATGGCGGCGCCCGGGCTTCATTTGCAACTCTGCTTGCCCTAATTATCCTACCTAGCTTGAACTAATGAGCTAGTGTAAACATACCCTAACAGAGTTTAAAGAGTAGCTAGATAATTTCATGGAGATTAGGTCCATAAAAGGCTATTAGCCAGGAGATAAAATGGTGTCCTTGGCCTCTGTTTGTCAGAGGCTGGAGAGGGATGGCAGGAGACAAATCGCTTGATCATTGTCTTCGGTCCACCCTCTCTGGGGCACCTGGTGCTGGCCACTGTCAGCAGACAGGCTACTGGGCTAAATGGACCTTTGGTCTGTCTCAGTACAGCCATTCTTATGTTCTTATGTTAATTTTCTATGCAGTCTGGACCTTGACTATACCTTGAGCAAGAAATTTGGACCTTGATATAAAATAATTAACTAGCAGTTATATTCTGTGCAAAAATCTAAGTCCCATGAATCAGCTAAGCATCTGCATCAGAGCATGGAGCACTAGGAGGCGGTAGGAAATACTATACAATTAGGGGTGGGTCATGTTTTTTTATTCTGGCTTGTCCGGAAAGAAATGAGAGCCATTTTCCAACCTCCTACCCCTGTTCAGCTACTCAAAGATCAAACACAAGTGCAAGATATTAGATTTAAGGCCTGATTCAGAAAGGCACTCAGATGTTTGCATTGGATTTGCTAAATACAAGGTCTAAATTTCATTTTTCTTTTTAATCTTGGAAATGCCACTGTTCTGAGGATTAAAATATTTCTGAACATCAAGCAACAGCTCACTTCATTAAAATACAACCGTATTCCAAAAAAATGTGGCATATAACAGTTTAATTAAAACATGGATCACAGCATCTCCAGCTATATCAAGTACTGGAAATATTAAGTACTCTGATCACATTTATTAAGAATTAATGGAAATACTGTAGGAAATTAACATAATAAATACCGTTCTAATTACAGGAACGATACATACAATTACTGAAGGAACAATCATCATTAGCAAAAGAGCTTTGTTATTATGTTTGAGTGGGCATAATTTGCAGTTATATTTCTCATTGAAAGTTCTTCCAAGCCAAATAGCAGCTGCTTCAGATTAGAAATCAGCAGATCAGTTTTGCCTGAATACTGGAGTATTCCAGGTACAGAAGATAAAAAAATAGTCACTATTAAGTTGATTTTAGGTTCCTTACTCGGGATAATCTCTCATTGATTGCTATGTGACTCTGCTCTGGTCAAGAAACCTCTGCTAGATTATCTAGAGTCAAAACTGGGCAACTGTGTTTTTTAATCAAAATGTTGTTAACTTTTTCTATTTGCTGGAAGAAGCAAATGATGAGCTTCAATGATAACTTATATTAACAACAAAAAAGAGGAAGTTGTATTCTGTGCTTATTTGAAATGCGCCTTTATGATCAGTTCTGCTATTTTTGGTTGATAAATTTCATATACACCCACCATATAAAACATAATATAGTTGAATAAGGACCTTACACATTTTAAAATGAAATTAGTTCCCCAATTCTATAATAAAACAAGTATTCTTGCAGAAAAATTAATATAACATTAGTGCTATATACTGATTGAGTTATGTATAATAGGAATTACCATGCTAGTAATTTGAATCCTAGAAATGATTTCCATTGTTCTATTAAGTCTCACTCTCCTTGATAATATTTAAAGGTGACCAATAAATGTAAATCCTCAACATAAATGAATATGCCTGTTCTGAATAATTTTATACATAAACACTTTCATTTATGCAGGGGACTAAACTGGATGATCTCTTGAGATCCCGTCCAATCCCATGATACTATGATTGGAAAGACCTAGATTTCCTAGTGTGTATTATTTCCTTCATTTCCCATTTCCTTTCTTCATCAATTCGGTAGAGGTATAAGGCCAGAATGTAAGGATATTTATGTGCCCATGGATGCAAATAGGCACTTAGAGGCATTAAAAATGTGCCTAGATGCCTACATCATTTTGAGAGTTAGGCTTCTAGGCGTTTTTGAAAAATCTGACCTAATTGTACCTTTAGGCTCCCAAATACCCCCATATTGATCCATAATTCTGTAAAATGATCCTCCTTTGCATTATAGTGCACATGCCAGGTCTCATTCTTTCTGAAAATCTGTCTAGCTAGAGGATTCATAAGGTTTATGTAAGCCACACAAGATGATTTTGAAGTTTTGAGATGCATTTTCTATTATTGCTATGGCAGCATGGTGTATTTCATTATATTTTTGATCAGCAGGAGTAGCAAGAAACAAAAAGAGGTCATCAGAAGAGGACAGGGAGGTTATTTCCTCAGTGTGATAATGCAGCTGAGCTGCGTACACATCTGATAGCTTAGAAATGTATCAAATGTACTGCCTTGAATGCATGCTGAAAATAAAATATAAAAGTTAGATGTCTGATACTTAGGCCTTTGCCTAAAGGAAGAGCAAGTGAAGCCATTTGTGATGGAGGACAGAATACAAATCTCATAGGAGAGAAATAGGGCAAATTATAAAAAACAAGCACTAATGGGAAAAAAAAAGGAGAAGAAAAAGAAATCAGGTAAGAAGCTAAAGGAGAATAAGTATGATTATATATGATCAATAGAACCGAAGGCAAGGTCCTTTAAGAGGGCTGAAGGGGAGACTGCAATATCCTCTCTATAGGATCTTTCTCAAATGATAACTTTGAAATGTAACTCTCATCTCTTCTCTGTGAGGCAGCTTCTTCCATTTCTCTGTCATAAATGGCTAGGTGTGCTCCTGGCTGGTATCACTTTTCTCTCTTGGGTGCAGGGTTAGAGTAGAGAAGGAAGAGATGTCTTTTTCCTCTTACTGTGTTTTAGTATAGTGTGTCTGATATTTGACTTGTGATATGCACTCTTTTCTTTCTTAAAGCCTGCTGGTACTCTAAAGAGTGTATGTTTTTGAATACACGTGTTTATAGAAAAGAAATAGCTAGTGAATGCCAACCAAGCATCAAAATGTCTATACTTTGATATTTGACCTTTCTAATGTTTATGGGTAAGCATACATGAGGTTAATTAGCCAATTATTTTAGATTATATATGGCATCATGCACATAAACTATTCTGGTTGTTATCTAGTCCACCATTTGCACAGCAACTCCAAATCTATGTACTGCTGTGTACATAGTACGGTGCTACTTCCAATGGAAATGTACTGAATGCTCTTCTTACACACAATGTAACAACTGAACAGTTAATACTTCTGATATATGTAATTCTGCTAATGTTAGTGTAACTTCCTATTTATATAATGTAATAATACATCTTTATGTGTATTTTGGGCCCCTATTTACATAATTGTATATAGAGTCAGATGTACTCTGCTTCCCTAGTTCCTAAGCCATTTACTCTGCGTATCTGCCTGTAACTTGCAATGGTATTGATGAATGTTTGAAATCACTTGTCTGTGACTTCTACTACCATATGTCCTACCTCAGAGCATTAACTGATACAAATAAGAAATCCAGTTTATTAAATGCCACCGTTTAATGACACTGCTTTAATGTCTTTCCAAATTATATGTCTGTGTTCAACCATACACGACTGGGCTCCATGTGGAAAATACAATGGCCTGTATTACAGTATTTAGTAGCTTAGATTCAATAAACATCACAGCATTTTTGATGCTTAAAATCCATGAATCTATAAGTCACTCTCTGAACAAATGACCAGACACACATAGCAAATATATTTTATATTTGAACTCTAACTCTTTATAGAAGCCTGCTCAATAAAATAAAATAAAATAAAATAAAATAAAATAACAGCATATGATGAAAAATACTTGCCAAGATTTACTGAGTTAGAAGAATAAGACCTAGAGTTACCAAACATCATGATCTACACAAGTTGGATTCAGTGAGGTGAAAAGGAAATAAAGAAATTACATTTTTTTTTCTTTTCCTGAGCAAAGGAAAAATGGGACACTGGAGAAGTAAAATTCATCCCCAACAAACAGTTCAACAGAAATATGCAGAATTTCAAAGTATATGAGACAGAATATGTCAAGTCAACATAAAAATCAACTGGCAGTAACAAGCTGTATATGATTCAACTTTCTAAACCAACAGCCATCAATTGGAATAAAGAGGGAGAACTGAATGAAAAGTTATACATACAGTACTGCCAAAGATAAGAGGAATCTCTCTGGCATTTTTTCATAGTGCTGGCGGAAGCAAAAAAGAGCCAAGCAAAATACCTTTTTAGGGTATAAAAATGAAAGAGGAGACCAACTGTTTGAATGAATTCTTTCAGTTTTCTTGGGTCTTAATTGCTGTTCTAGAAAGGGAATTAGAAGGCCTAAAATCAACGTGAAGCAACAAATAAAATCTTGTATTCATTATAATCACTCAGGTGTTTGATTGCTTTACAAATGCCTTAGATAGACATATAGATCCCTAAATAACAGATGTTAGTTGTTCTTGTCAATAATACAGCAGCCCTGGCCCTGGTATGGGTTGCATTAAAGTGACCAGGTTTTCAGGATATAGGTCATAAGACTTCATCACCTTGGCAAAGGCATACTTCCCTTTTAACTAATTTTTTAGAGGACAGTCCCTTCAAACTATCAAATAATAGATCTCTAAAAATCACAATTACTTCAGGAGAGCCTTCCCAAATGAATAGAACATTTGGATGGGGTTCTTAAATAATACTTCTAAATATTTCTACCTCGGATTACTAAAGGACTTGCACAATTGTGCCTCAAGCAATACATTTCTCAAGGCATGCAAACTTTATGACTCCCATAACATGGTGGCATTAACCTGATCCACATATTAGCTACTCTATCATTTGCTCTCCCCTCTCCCAGCCTCTCTCTTCCCCTCTCCCACCTCCTTTTCCCAGTCTCCCCCAGTTTTGTTCAATAAAGACAGATTCCATTTTGGAAGACACGTTATCTTTATTTTGTACATCAAGAAGAGGGGCTAGGGAAGGGTAAGTGGAAGGAGGTGAGGGAGGAATGGGGCACGAGCCCCCGATGGGGAGGACTGGGCTGGCTCTGCTGGCTTCTGGGGGTGGAAGCTCTCCTGCAGCCCCGCAATTGCCTCCTCTCCCCAGATGGCAGCCTGCGGCAAGTGCAGCCGGGCTGATGGCCGAGTGCTGTGATGTGCCCAGTGTGGGTAGTCCGGGCAATCCAAGCCAGGACTGCTTTGCAAGCGGGGCACCCCTGACAACTGTCTGTCCGGGGTGGGGGTCGGGACCCTTTAAGCACAGCCCTCGGCTAGCCTGAGACAGCATCTCCACGCTCTAAGTCCTCCTCTGATGCCCTGCCGGCACTGCTTCCGGCCATCCTTAAGCCTGGTTCGGGGTCCATTCTGTGTGGACATGCTAGTTCGAATTAGCAAAACGCTAATTCGAACTAGTTTTTTAGTCTGGATCCGTTAGTTCGAATTAGCTTAGTTCGAATTAACATTGTAGTGTAGACATACCCTTATAAAGCTGCATTGTGTCTCTTGCCTCACAAAAAGGAAAGGAAAGGATATAAGACCAGGAACTTATATCTGGCTGCCACAGTGATTATAAATGTATGTAAGGTTAAAAAAAAAAAGCTATTTGAGGGAAGGGAGCTTGTTGGGGCTGGGGCGTCTGTGTTCTACTTTATAAAAGGTCGTATAAAACCTAGTATGGGTTCTGTTTGCAAAACAAATATTTGCAACTAGGTATAGTAAATAGAGACAGTTATGCAGGACCATAGTGTGGAATATATTGCTGATATATTGCCAGGGAAAAGATGATGGCCAGATAACTGTAAAGGTACACAGTGATGAGCATTGTAGCTTAGTGTAAAATGACACTGAGCAGCACAAAATCAGAAGACAGCAAAATAGATCAGTTTTGCTGTGCTAAAGTCAGATCCATATGGGATTATGTTGAGAGTAATGGGAAAAGACTATGGCTTTGTTTCTGAAGGGAGTGCTTTGTTAGGAGTGTGAAGAGCTAGGGCAAGGATTCCTCTTTCTTATCTGTTGGACATTTCACCCACATGTCTTACTCAGTTTCTGGGGCTGCTAATATGGTTGCTATAGCTATGCAACATTTTGACAAATAGCTTTTTAAAGAATAATGCATCGTCTCTTATATGAAGACAGTGTTGGCAGGTGTAGGCTTAGTCAATGCATGATAAAATTAATCACTATGGTCACAATCCCAGATATGGATTGACCTTAGTGAACCCTCATCACCTCTAAAAGATGTGGCTTTAAATAATTTCTGCCAGATACTGTTTTCTTGCTAAACTGCACGCCGATGAATATGTATTCAACATGCATGTTTACTGCTAACCTTTACTGGCAGGTAAATCTATTTTGTTTTGATTTGGGGAAGAAGACAGAAGAAACACTTCTCTTCTTTACTTGAAATAAATGCTTACAAAATCAAAGGACAGTGCCTTTTAATCAGGGATAGGATATATTCATTGTAATGGAAAGCTATAATGCACACAGTCCTGTGCACAACATGCCATAGTTGGCTTTTTGAGTTTAGTTAGCTCTCCAACAAGAAGGAAAGATCCCTCTTAGGCCAGAGGGAGACACACAACCAGACAGTGCCAAAGATGGAGCAGGTTTTGTAAACAGTTAAAAAAAAAGAGTATCAAGAGACAGAGAAGAAATTACATTTAGATCTTTGAAGATGAATTTAAAATGGAATGGACCTGTTAAAATATGATCAGAGATAACAATGCAACTTTTAGGAACAAACCTTTGACACATCCCTTTAATGCTTCCTCTGGCTATGTAATGTGAAAGAGGAAGAAGCGGAGCATGTATGTAGAACAGAATAATCTTAATCTCTTAGAAGTTTTGAGATCTTTAACACTGTACTGTGTTTTCTAGAGAGTGCTCTGTCAGCCACCAAAATATAATGTATCTCCAGCAGTAGAAATTTTAGATCAGTTTGGACCTGACACTAGAATGGAAAACAAGTGGGAGGGCTCAAGCAGTCTTTCCCCTTTCCCTACCATGATAATAACCCCTGTGTTCTCCCCAGCACAAGGCCTGCTTTCCTGTTAATGTCACCATGGATCATTAGCTAACTCACATCGTCTATAGCCAAGCCCTTCGATACAACCGCATCTGCTCTAATCCCACTGACAGAGACCAGAAGCTTCAGGATCTCTACCAAGCCGGAGAAATAAAAAAGCAAATTGAAAGAGCCAGACGAATACCTAGAAACCATCTACTTCAAGACAGACCGAAGAAAACCAACAATAGAACACCACTTGTCATCACCTACAACCCCCAACTTAAACCTGTCCAACACATTATCAATAAACTACAGCCTATACTAGAACAGGATACAAAACTCCAAGAGGCTCTTGGAGACAGACCCATAGTCTCCTATAGACAACCACCTAACCTCAAGATGATTCTTACCAACAACCACAGGACATACCACACTAATACCAACCCTGGTACCTTCCCTTGCAACAAACCCCGTTGCCAGCTATGTCCACATATTCATTCTGTTGATACCATTATTGGACCTAACCAAGTGAGTTATAAGATCAAGAACACATATTCCTGCGCATCCAGAAATATAATTTATGCTATCATGTGCCGAAAGTGTCCGTCTGCTATGTACATTGGACAAACATCTCAGACACTTCGCCAAAGGATTAATGCCCACAAAACAGATATCAGACAAGATCACAAAGAAAAAACAGTTTCTTTCCATTTGAACCAGAAAGGACACTCTCTCAATGACTTAACCACCTGCATTCTGCTACAAAGACCTTTTACATCTGCACTTGAAAGGGAATCCTCTGAACTGTCATTCATGTTAAAATTCGACACTCTCCGAGAAGGAATGAACAAAGACTCTAACTATCTTACCGATTACCAAGATAGCTTCCCCAATTATCACCTCTAATACCATTACCTCACAGACATCTAACTCTCCCCATCTCTAATATAATTAATTCACAGACATTTACCTTCCTTCCTTCCCCCCCTCCTGCATCCCCCTCCTTTTCTGAAATGTGATTTGTCCTTTTCATATGTGTTCATTTTTTTTAATTGTATCCTTTGGTGTATATGGTTGTGACTATTTTCTTCCATCTGAGGAAGTGGGTCTGGCCCACGAAAGCTCATCATCTAATAAACCATCTTGTTAGTCTTTAAAGTGCTACATAGTCCTGTATTTTGCTTCAGCTTCACCAGACTAACACGGCTACATTTCTATTACTAATCTATCTCTATGTAACTAAGAAATTCAGATAATGACTGGAAGGGGAGTTTGCACTTGCAACTCACTTTTACCAGCTAGTAAAATCTCCACTCTTTGAAATTTAATATTTTTTTCCATCTCAGGTTATAGCTGTTTTGCTATTCAATTAGCTAAGATGCATTCTTATTTGATATTATTTCTGCATGAAAACCCGTATCCATTTTAACAGTCACTTTTCCTCCACCCTCACGCCCTCCTTAATTCTGTTTTGAGCTGTGCAGAATTGTTTAGACTGATCACTGCAAATCATAACTATATCTCACCATATAATTATTGTAAACAAACAAGTCTGCTTAATCATTTCTGTCAGAGCTTTCTCTCAGACTGGAAAAAAGTCTCAGGCACAGGTCTTTTATTAATGGTAGTCTTCTGTTTCACTGACTTTGTTAAAAGGTTTGTTAATTGAATTATTTGCATTCATATGTTCATAAGTTCCTCCTGAGCTCAAAACAACATAGTTATTCATGCTCATAACAGGTTTGTGGATTTCTTTAGGCTTCTAATATGCTAATTTTATTGAACACTATATTTGTGATTCATTTACAGTGAAAGAAAACAGCATAAGGAATTATTAGTATAATGTAACTCTAAGCACTTGCCTATACTAAAAATTTACTGAAATAGCTGTTCCTATAGTTACTTGATATAAGCCATTGTATGAATATTCCTATTCTGGAAGAGGGATTTAAACCAAAATGATTATTCTGGAAAAGCCATTTCAGTAAATTTTTAAGTGTAGTCACACTCTAAAGATATTAAGGACAGTCGGTTGTATTCTAAGTGCATTGTACCAGTTCTCAGCCTGTTAATGGTGAAGGAGATCTAGACCTGATATGTGCGCTCAACGTATGTTTTATGAGGTATGTGCTATAACATGTTCAAGTGCTGGGTTTGCTTGGTTCAATAACTGCATCAACAGCCAAAGGGAGATTGCAACTAATTGGTGATACCAAAACTGTGTTGGATTGAAAATATAGAAATCAATAGATCTGATGAAAGACTTCCTGATTTGATTGTACTGAATTTTATTTGTAATTAATAAGGGGCTCTTAAAGAACTTATTTATTTTTAATTATAAAAAATAAAAAAAAACTCCCTATGTTAATAAGGTATCATTTAGGTATCTGACTTTAGGACAGGTTATGGTCTATTTTGTATAGCTAGAAGGGGAGTAAGAGAGGGTATGTCTACACTACCACCCTAGTTTGAACTAGGGTGGTAATGTAGGCATACCGCACTTGCAAATGAAGCCCGGGATTTGAATTTCCCAGGCTTCATTTGCATAAGCCGGCCGGCGCCATTTTTAAATGCCGGCTTGTTTGAACCCCGTGCCGCGCGGCTACACGCGGCACGGGCTAGATAGTTCGAACTAGCAAGCCATTCCGCACTATCTGTACACCTCGTTCCAGAGAGGAGGCTGAAGGGAGGGAGCTAAGGCAGCAGTCCCAGATGGCCTGAAAGAATTAAATGGTTTAATACACCGCAAACCAGAAGCCTGGGAGAGAGGAGCTTGTGAGAGACAGGGGAGTATCCAGTTCCCCGCACAGGGTGTGTCTAGACTACAGGGCTTTTTCAAAAACAGTGGTCTTTTTTGGAAAAAAACTTCCCCTGCGTTTAGACTGCCACCGAGTTCTTTCAAAATTAAATTGAAAGAACATGGCAGTTTTTTCGACCACGGTAAACCTCATTTTAAGAGGAAGAACACCTTTTTTTGAAAGTGCTCTTTCTAAAAAAGACGTTCCTGAATGCAAACAGGGCTTTTTCAAAAGAGAGCATCCAGACTGCCAGGGTGCTCTCTTTAGAAAAAGTGGCTCGCTTTTTCGAAAAATGGTTGCAGTCTAGATGCTCTCTTTTGAAAGAGGTTTGTAGTCTATACGTAGCCACAGAGTGATTGTTTTTGTAAACTTTCCCAGTCCTCAGTTGGGACTGTTGAGTAGGTTCCTGCAGTATCCACCACACCACTATAATGCAAGTGACTGCCTTCTGGACAATTCATCTGGCTGCCTCAGCTGCCTCAGCCTGCAGCCTGATCATAGACAGTTACCTCAGCCAGAATGAAAAGCAGAAACCTTATAGCTAAACTTGTTACCACAGTGTGAAGAGGAGTCAGACTATCCCCTAGAGCTAAAAAGCTACTTCTGAGACACAGGCTGTTCTATAGATCATCAGACTCCTCAAGCAAGATACACCAAAAAAAGTGCCTGCAACATCTACAATTGCACCACTGTCTGGGTCCTGGATGTGGGACAAGCTTGTTATAGGGTTGACTTGTTGGAGTCAAGGAGACTTTGAGTGGTTGGCTACGTCTAGACTGGCATGATTTTCCACAAATGCTTTTAACGGAAAAGTTTTCCGTTAAAAGCATTTTCGGAACAGAGCATCTAGATTGGCACGGACACTTTTCCGCAAAAGCACTTTTTGCGGAAAAGCGTCTGTGCCAATCTAGACACGCTTTTCCGCAAAAAAGCCCCGATCGCCATTTTCACTGGGCTGTCTACACTGGCCCTTTTATGCAAAAGTTTTGCGCAAAAGGACTTTTGCCCAAACGGAAGCAGCATAGTATTTCCGCAAGAACACTGACAATCTTACATGAGATCGTCAGTGCTTTTGTGGAAATTCAAGCGGCCAGTGTAGACAGCTGGCAAGTTTTTCTGGAAAAGTGGCTGATTTTCTGGAAAAAACTGGCCAGTCTAGACACAGCCATTGTGTTAATTGTTCCCCAAAGAAAAATAAATAGGTTTATGGATCCTCTATGGACAGCTGTGCAAAAGTGTTTTTTAAATCTAGTCATATACATTTATTTAGTATGACTTGTTCTTTGCATTTTCTAGGTTTATAATTTCTATTGTTTATATAAAGTCCGTTGGAGTTGTTTGGCAATTTGAGAATCATGTACATGTCTATTACAGTTTTCACTGTTAGGGTTCATTATCCATCGTTTCCCAGGAGGCACCTATTTTAAAAGTAGCTGATAGAATAATCATCCAGATCATCCCTGAGAAGGGCCATGAGTTCAGAATGACCTGAGGAGGCAAAGCATACCCCACATCTCGTGAGTGTGTAGCCTCACAGGTGCCAGTGACAGTACAGAATGTTAATGAGGGGCACACTTAGGGTATGTGTACACTGCAATCTGAAGTGTGAATGCAGTACAGAGGGGCATACCCATGCTAGTTTTACTTGTGCAATCACAACTTAAAATAGCAGTATAGTCATTGTGACATGGACTTCAGTGCAGGCTAGCAATACAAGTATGCATCCAGTTTCCCTGGTGTGCTGGTACAGCCCATGCTGAAGACTATGCCTCTGCAGCTACAGTACTGTTTTTAACCAAAAATACCTCAGCTTGTGGTATAAATGTACCCATAGAAAGAAGCATTGGCGACAGATGAACACTGGAGTTCTCCCTACCACAAGAACGGAGGAGAAATGTGAAGTAAAATACTACAGTGGCTCTAGCTTCAGTGTCTGATCCTGCAGTCATTTCACATATTGTCCTGGAAATCAATGAAAATGCTGCATGTGGAAAGTCTACAGGTCTTGGTAAGTCTTAGCATGCAAAATCAGTGCTATTTCCTGATTGATTTCTCCTGAAACATTCAGTTACATGTTATTTTCTCCTCCAGAAATCAAATGCATTTCATAGATTATAATAAAAGACCAGAGTGTGCTCACTTTAACCCCAAAAGAAATGTTCTGTTTGATACTTTAAAATATTATTTTATTTGTGAACCAGTAAATATAACATGGATCAACACCAGGCTCTTTTTGACAGAAGATAATTGCAAGCTTCAAAACAGCAACCCAATTACCCTTTCCAAGATGCTGTATTTGTGATTACAGACCTCCTAAGTACTCACATAAACAAAGACTAGGTACTGGAATCTAGGTGGTAAATAACAACCAGTTCAGAGTACTTCAGCTGAAAAGAAATTGCCCTTTTTATTCCCAGATATATATTTTAATAATATTATGGAACTAGTCTTTCTTCATCTACACATAATCAGTCACCTACTGCTTCTGCAGTTCTCTTATAACTAAATATGTGCCTGGAATAAAAAGACATGTTGCTTACTTTCAGCAGAGGACAGCAGAAAAAATATTTTGGGCCAGATCATGCCAGCAATGAGCCCACAGACAGTGCATGCATTTCACCATGGGTGTGTCTAGACTACAGGGTTTTTTCAAAAAAAGTAGCCTTTTTTCGAAAAAACTTGCCCTGCATCTAGATAGCAGCTGCATTCTTTTGAAAGTAAATCGAAATAACGCAGCAGTTTTTTCAATCGCAGTAAACCTTATTTTATGAGGAATAATGCCTTTTTTTCAAAAGAAGGCGCTATGTAATGCTAACTGTGCTTTTTCGAAAGAGAGCCTCCAGACTGCCTGGGTGCTCTCTTCAAAAAAGCATTTTGCTCTTTTTAAAGTACTGGTTGTAGTTTAGATGCTCTTTTTCGAAAAAGGCTTGCAGTCTAGACATAGCCCATCTATTTAACCACTGTGGCTTTTTTCATGTGTGTATTGGGCCAGCTGTTCAGGTTGAGAAGGTTCTGGCTGATCTCTTTTCTATGGTTACTCTTTTGCTGTGCTGCTTTGTGCTCACAGGGGACTGACTCTGTCACTGATAGCAGGTAAACCCGAAGGACAGGCATAAGGTGGAAAACTCTGCAAGGTCCCATCATGCAGTTTCTCCCAAATCATTGCAATGTGTTTTTGTGTCATCTTTAAGATTTCTTGGGGGAGCAGCTGCATCACGAAACAGGCAGACAGAGAGCCTTGAATTAATTTTACTAAGAGCAAACAGGAAGAGTAGTTCACATGAATATCCACTCATTTGTGATATCTTTAGAACCATAGTTAGAGGGACATCTGTTACTAACGCCAATACTTTAATACGTTTAGGCCTTCATCCTTCACACGTTTAGGTCTCCCTTTATATCTTTGCCAGCAAAGTCCTATTCAAAATTAAACATGTGCACAAGTGATAGCAGGAATGGAGCAGGACTTCTGGAACTTGTTACCTCATCTAGCCTATAGGTAATAACACTAAAATATCAAAGTCCAGATTAGTGAGTCAGTGAGTAGCTTCGTGTAAGTCTGAGTTCAGTTTCCTGTGATGATAAAGCCTACAGCCTGGGTCTTTCTAGATGGATCAGTCTGATTTGTGTCTTTTCACTCTTCAGTTTAAGATGCAATCAGTTTAACTGTAAACCATGTGCCTGATTTTCATGTAATCTGGGGCTCAGCAAACAATGTAGTATTACTAGCAACAGACTTGCTTAGACTGTGTCAGTGTTACAGTTATTGCAGTAAGCACAATGACCATAAAAACATTGTAAGCCTCCATCTCCAGCCTCAAACCATTTTTCTTAATCAGTCAAAAATATTTGTGAAATGGTAAACAACATAAGTGCTTTCACAGCAATAATGATTGTAAGGTTTTGTGTTGGGAGTTACTTTATACCTTGAACCTTTCCAGGTTATGAGGCAAATTCTGCATATCAAAAAATGAATGCATTTTATGTGTATTAGTTAATACTGATAATAGTGTTAGTTATTGACTGTTTGCAAAATAACCCCATCCTGTGATGGTAAGAGGAAGTGGCATCATCCTTTGTGTGAGTTTAATATCACACATAGTTGATCTGTTTGGGTCCCATTTTATGGGCATCTGCTAAGGGTATATCATCTCACTTTAAGAACACTTTAGGGTATTCATGGAAATGTAGATGAATAAATCCCTCCCAGGAAGATGGGGAAAATCTTTAATGCCCATGTGAGCACAGTTGTCCTTTGGATATGCAGAACAGGTGTTCTGTGATCTAAGCCCCTGATTTGTCAAATTTACAGGCTATTCCACTACAGGAAACAAAATAACTAACATTGCCAATGTTTCCATGAGAGTTTTTCTAGGGAAAATGTCACAGGAGGTATATGAGTTGGAATATTAAAACCTGTGGGGAGCACACAGATAACTCCAGATATTTAAAATGACCTTTGTTTACTGTGAATACCACACCTAAAGATCACTATATTTTGATCAAGATCAGCTACCCAGGAAACTTTCTATCTGTTTGTCCAATTTGTCATCAACGAGACAATATGGATTAGGAGTATATGATCTACATGGCAAATGTAGTTTATTTCAGTGTTGGGGAATCTATTCCAACTGCTTTGTAGTGGGAAGCCAATTATAAACTATATTATAGAGAGAAAATAATTGGATTCATTTTCTTGGGTGGTAAGAAATGTGACAAGATTGATATTTGGCATATTGAGCAGGATAACAGCTAATGTTTAAAACTACTGAAAATATAGAACAAAAAAGTTGGAGTCAATGACAGGAATGGATGGGGAAAAACTCATGAATCTATTGTAAACACAATCTTTTATTCTTTTGGTTTGAAATGAAGAATTTGTTTCTGAAGTAAACAGACACACACAGAGAATATAACAGGTAGTGATGGATATGTGTAATATCATGTCACAAAGCAAGTTTTACTACTGCTTGCTTTATAAGTAACAAGGAGCCTGATTATTTCATATGCTATTTTAAATCCTGAACATATTATATTATTGAGGGGTAAAGGAAAAAATTCAAATTTATAATTCTCTGGTTGATAGTGGTATGGCCAATAACAAACAACTGATATGCTAAGAAATTAAATCATCTGAAAGGCAGATTTGATGTGGCTATTGTCCTTCACCATAAGGTTCATATAGTTATAGAAATAAGTGTGATGGTTTATTTGAGATTCCAAAAGACCAGCCTACACTATCCTTTCACACATTGAAACCACTATTTAAAGGTAAGCAATAGCCAGTAGTAATCACATAATGAGACATCTCATTTCCCGCTGTATATGGAACTAGCAGATTTACCCGGTACTGCCTAGTAGTGCCAAAACAGAGCACTATTCCAAACTTCTCTGTTTTATTTCTTTTCTGTAAGGTTTGTTGAGAAGCAATCCTATTTTTCTGGCTCATACTGGTTCAATCTCTTTCAACATTTGCTCAGTTATGTCAGTTGTGATGATTGTACTTGCTTTGGTGATTGTGTCTCTTTTCCATTTGGTTTTATGTGAAGCAGTTCAATTCCAGGCACATCCTATTTTCCTAGCACAATCAAACCCTTCTGTTGCTTTAAATGCTGCTAAGAGGAAGTTATATAATTAATTTGGTGGTCTTCGATCTTACTGTTTAGGAGGAGTTCTTGATGAATCAGACAGAAAAACAGACAAACTCTCTAAAATATATAGCATATAGAAAAATTGGTAACTGTGGACAATGAAGGTAAAGGTAGATTTATAAAGTGTCAATCACATTTTTATCCAGAAAAGACAATCCAACAGCAAAATAATGGATATACTGGCAGAGTAGCACTCAGAAATAAGGCATTGTGGATCTGTTTTGTTTTTCTTACTTTCATTTAGGGTCTCATTTCAGTAAAAAAAAATCACACTTTTCTAGTGATTGAACAAGGATTAATTTCAGATCTATGAAGAAGAAACAGGATAAATAGTATTAAATTATGATGATGAGCACAATCATCACAATTCTATTTAGACAAATAAAAAGTTATAAAATAATATACCGTAACAGCACATGCCACAAACTAAGTATCCAAAACCACTCATTGCCATACATCTTCATTTCATTTTAGATAAGTTAACAATAACTGTTGCACACAAAAGTATTTCACTCGGAAATGATACTTCACAGACAGAGGACAAAGATGGAACTGAGCTGTGCATTTTGTTCACTGTTTGATATAACTATTTCCATTTTTGTTCTTCAGTTGTTAGATCTGTTTCCTCCAGACAAATACAATTTCCTCTAGATAGTGATTTAAAAAAAATTATTTATGATGCAATGAATATACATGGAGTATGCTAGTGTTTTTAGATGCTGTACTATGTTACTGAAAACAGTGCTTGCTGTGTCAGAGACATCTTGAATTATGACAAATAAGGGAGAAAGCAAAACAAAAAACAAAACCAAAAACTGAATATGACAAATTAATACTTGATTTGCAGTGCCGGCAATTGTTAGGTGACTCAGTAGGGTGAGGCTGAAAAAATCTCCAGTATCACTTCAGGCATTCTCCTAATCACACGATGACATACCCTTTGGGGGAAAAAAGTCCTTTTATCTAAACTGTAGTGAGGGTATAGTTACTTTCCACAACGTGGTCTATTATTTCTGACAATTAGAATAGTAATTATAAGAATAAAAGAAAGCTCAATGTACCATAATCCGAGGTCAATTGTGGGAGCTCAGCTATTTGCTGATTATTTGAAAAATTTAGACAATTTGCTTTAATTCATGGCAATTAAGAGGATATTCTATGTTACAAACTTTAATTAAGGCTTCTTATCTCAAGAAATTTGGAACAAATATATTTAAGTACTGTCTAAAATACAAACTCATTTCTGCCTAACATTGAAAAATTTTTAAGGTTGAGATTTAAGGGATGACTATCAAGGTATAACAGTTCTCTATTGTTAACCCTATATCACTGTTCCTTGGAAAATTTCAGTCCAAAATTTAAGTAAAAATGTAGGAGAGAAAGCAGACCAGCAATTCAATGGAATTATAATTTGTAATTTGCAATAATCTCAGTAGGCATTTATAAATTCCCCAAATTATACTCATGCCTATTTTCTAGACATTTTCGCATGCTTTGAGATAATAATTGATTTACCCACATACTGCATTTCACAAATGTATAAAGTAAAACTGGTGGTTAACACTGAACCACACTGGCTATCAAGAACCCCGTCCCCTTCCCCCCCCAAAAAAAGAATCACATGGCCCCCTTTATTTCATTCCAGTTCTCTGGCTCCCAGTCAACACATAAGTCCAGTACAGTGGGAACAAAATGCAGGACAATGTAGCACTTTAAAGACTAACAAGATGGTTTATTAGATGATGAGCTATCATGGGCCAGACCACTTCCTCAGATCAGATTTTTTGATCTGAGGAAGTGGGTCTGGCCCACGATAGCTCATCATCTAATAAACCATCTTGTTAGTCTTTAAAGTGCTACATTGTTCTGCATTTTGCTTCAGCTACCCCAGACTAACACGGCTACATTTCTATCACTATTGTACAGTGGGAAGTTATTTCAAAACTCTCCTCACTCTACAAAATGTTTTTCTGATCCCAAAGTGTCAGCCATGTTACCAGTCCAATATTAATTTGGATCTTACCTAAAATACCAGGCTGCCAATCAATTACTTGGGCTACGTCTACACGGGCATGATTTTCCGGAAATGCTTAAAATGGAACAGTTTTCCATTATAAGTATTTCCGGAAAAAGTGTGTCTACATTGGCAGGATGCTTTTCCAGAAAAGCACTTTTTCCGGAAAAGCATCCATGTCAATGTAGGTGCGCTTTTCCGCAAAAAAGCCCCGATCGTCATTTTCACGATCGGGGCTTTTTTGCAGAAAACACTACTGTGCTGTCTTCACTGGCCCTTTTCCGGAACAGTTTTCCGGAAAAAGGACTTTTGCCCGAACAGGAGCAGCATAGTATTTCCGGAAAAGCGGCTGATTTCTTACAGTAGATCATCAGTGCTTTTCCGGAAATTAAAGGGGCTAGTGTAGACAGCTGGCAAGTTATTCTGGAAAAGCGGCTGATTTTCTGGAATAAGTGGCCAGTGTAAAACAAAAGCTTTTCAATAAAGGAAAAAGAACAAGAAAAGAGTTGTTAAATTATAAACCACTCAGACATATATAGAGACTTCAAAGTCCATATATCAGACTCTTAGCAGTATTGAAGACAAAATGGAGATGTGACTGTCCTTTATATTTCTTTTGACACATGGCTTGTATTTCCTGAGTCCAAAACATAAGCTTCACAGAACAGGGTATGGAAAAAAACGTGTAGTGACCTATCCTTAAGCATGCCTGTACAAGTCTAGCTGATTCATAAGGTGTATCCCATTTCTCCTTTCAATGTGTTAATTACATAGTTTATAACGTTCAATGGTCCAACAACAGGCTTAATGTGGATGCCATTCTATCTGAGTAAGTCACTTAGAAACACATCGAAATTCTGAAATACATGCACACATACACAGAGCTAACTCACATTACGAAGTTGCTATAAACATATGATCAAGATTATTATACTTGGCAGATCAAAACATTTTCACAGATACCTTACATGGCATATCCAGTCAAATTCTTTGTAGTTTTATAATATTGGTATCACCAATATCATTAAGTGTCTCCCATATTTCATAAAACACTTTGAAAATTTCTGACTAGAGCATATTTTATCATTTTATAAACAGATCTAAAAGTATTACAAACCGCATATTCCATCTTCAGAGGGAGTGGAGGGGAAGAACATTCAAATTATCCAGGTTTTCCAGGACAGTTTTGCCCAGTTCTAGCTCAAGCTAGTATGATTACTTAACATTAAACAGAGGTCTGATTCTCCTCCTACTTATATGGATATAAGGCTAAATATAGATTTAGAACATTAAATAGCTGCCCTGGCAATGCTTTAAAGTAAAAGTCTGGCCATAGCAACAAATTTTAATCACCAAAATGAGGGGAGTAGCTGACAGTATAGGGATCCTGGGAACATTTTTAACTGGTGCTTTACAGCCTGTAACGTGCTGTATTCAAGGTAGCTATTTTTTCACACCCCTGAGCAAGAAAGTTGCAGCACTGTAAAGTGGCCTACTGAAATCAATGGCATAGAAATGTTGACATAAAGGGCATAAAGGAGAGAAGGTACAGATCCTGATATTTTATAAGCATTTAGTCATCCATGTGAAGTAATGTAATAATAATAATAATTAATAATTAATAATTAATCGACTAATGATAACCCTCCAAAACATTTATTAGTAGTTAGTCTCCCTAATGCGGCTTGACTCTGATGCAGGAATCCTGTGTGATTTGGCTGTGTTATAGAAATATTATGCTGATGTTGCCATCATCTATTCTATTATTAATGTGGACATTCCAAATGTGAGAGTTTTAAGGGATGACTTACCAGTCACTGTTGAATGTTATTTTACCTTTTAAAATATTAGATATACTGAAGAGTGGACACTAAAGCATGAAGAGATGGAGGTTACAACAGGGTAGGTGAGAATGCCCAGCTGTGTTGTGAAATAGTGTTTTGGTGGTAGGGCCTATGGCAGGATAGAGAGAAAAAGGCTTCGTCCACTTCCATTTGGCAAGAATATTGAACCTATTACTCACAAAGACATGGATACAGTTAATTCTTCAAATCCCTTTGGCCGTGCCTATACAGCAGGGCTACGTCTACACTGGCAGGATTTTCCGGAAATGCTTTTAACGGAAAAGTTTTCCGTTAAAAGCATTTTTGGAAAAGCGCGTCTAGATTGGCAGGACGCTTTTCCGGAAAAGCACTTTTTCCGGAAAAGCATCTGTGGCCAATCTAGACGCGCTTTTCCGCAAAAAAGCCCCGATCTCCATTTTCGTAATCGGGGCTTTTTTGCGTAAAACACTACTGTGCTGTCTACACTGGCCCTTTTCCGGAACAGTTTCCCGGAAAAAGACTTTTACCCGAACAGGAGCAGCATAGTTTTTCCGGAAAAGCACTGATGATTTTACATTAGATCGTCAGTGCTTTTCCGGAAATTCAAGCGGCCAGTGTAGACAGCTGGCAAGTTTTTCCAGAAAAGCGGCTGATTTTCCGGAATAACTTGCCAGTGTAGACACAGCCCAGGGCTAAAGCTGAAATAAGCTAAGCAACCTGAGCTACGTCAATTGCATAGTTTAAGTCGAAATAGCTTAATTTGGCTTTTGGTGCTGTCTGCGCAGCAGAAAGGCTGAGAAAGAGCACTCTTCCTCTGATGTCCCTTACTCCTTGTAAAATGAGGATAGCAGGAGTTGGAGTAGGAAGTGCTCCAGCCCAACATTACTTCAACATTATGTTGAAATAACTGCTTGTAGTATAGACACGGACTATGTTACTTCAGAATAACGTCAGTCTACACAGCAGGACTAAACTTGAAATAAGATACACAACTTGAGCTACGCTAATTGCATAGCTTAAGTCAAAATAGCTTATTTCGATTTTTGGTGCTGTCTACACAGCAGTTATTTCAAGAGAGAGCACTCTTCTTTCTGACTTCTCTTACTCCTCGTACAATGAGGGTTACAGGAATTGGAATAAGCAGTCCTCCAGCTTGAATTATTTCGACATTATGTCAGAATAACTGCTCTTGTGTATTTGTGGACTATGTTATTTCAGAACAATGTCAGTTATTCTGAAATAATGCTGCTGTGTAAACATAGCCTTACTGGGCTTTGGTGTCCTAATTATATGAAGGACACTTCTCCCCATGAATTTTCCTAGAATATTATGATCAACAGTGCTCAATATTCAGAAGGCAGCTTTTTAGAGCTTGGAACCAAAATATTATCAGTAAGGAGCAACCAACTGTAGAACTTCCTGCCACAGGAAATCATAATGAGAACCAGGAGCCTGATATAATGGTGCATCTACAGCATTCAATAAAAACTTTTTTAGCATAAAATAAATTCATTTACACTAAAAAATGATACATTAAATGTTAACTTCTAGAGCTTTTCATCTTCAAAGTTCTGTGCCAGAGGTAACTAATGAATCCTTACTGTACAGAAATGGTGTTCCCATTCTGAAAATGGAGAACTGAGACTTTGAGATGTTGTACAGGTTCACATAGTGAACACTAAGACCACTTGCTGCCTGGCTGCTGGTCCAACTCCAAATTCATTGTACCTGACTATGAAGTCTAGAGTCAGATATGATCTTCATGTAACTTGCATGTTTACGTTACATATATCTAACAATATTCATCTGTAACTTTAAAAAAATGAGTAATCCTGTAGCACTTTAAAAACTGTCTATTTGTCTGTCTGTTTGTCCACTGTGGCAAAGTGAGGAAGAGAACATTTCTTAACTCCCTGTCCTTTATTCTAACATCTAGGCAACTATGTCTGCCCGCACATTCCATATATTTTGTAGGTATTAAAGGGATTGTTTTATAATACTTAAGGTTGCAGTACATCTCAGTAATTAGGTATACAGGCAGTCCCCAACTTATGCGGATCCGACTTATGTCGGATCCACACTTACGAATGGGGCTTTTCTCGCCCCGGAGCTCACGGGCGGCGGGTCGCCACCTGTGTCCTCCGGGGCGAGAAAAGCTTCTCCCGGTCTCCCTGGTCTGCTGGGGGGGTCCAGCAAAGCCGCTGGACCTCCCCAGCAGACCAGGGACACCCAAGCAAAGCCGCCGCCTGGGCGGCTTTGCTCGTTTGCCCGGGAGCAAAGCCGCCCAGGCAGCGGGACCCCCCCCACCTGGGCAGCTTTGCTCCTGTCCCCCGGTCTGCTGGGGGGGTCCAGCAAAGCTGCCGGGCGGTGGCTTTGCTCTGGTGTTCCTGGTCTGCTGGGGGGGTCCAGCAGCTTTGCTGGACCCCCCCCCCAGAAGACCAGGGGGACAGGAGCAAAGCCGCGGAGCATGCCCGCAGGGGGACAGCCCAAGTGCGCCTGGACTGTCCCGCTGCTCACGTGCTCTGCGGCTTTGCTTCGCGTCTCCCAGGTCAGCAGACCAGGGAGACGGAGCAAAGCCGTGGAGGACTTGGGCGGTCCCGCCACCCCCATCTCCCTGGTCTGCTGGGGGCGGGGGGTGCAGCTAGTGCCCCCCCCCCAGCAGACCAGGCTTTTCTTGCCTACCCCTGGGGTAGAGCAGCTGGGGGCTGCCGGGTTGGTCCTGCAGCGCCGCTCCGGACCAACCCGGCAGCACCCCAGCTGCTCTGCCCCAGGCGTCCCCAAGTCAGCCGCTACTGAAACTGACCAGCGGCTGACTACAGGAAGCCCCAGGCAGAGTTGCTCTTCCCCAGGCTTCCTGGAATCAGCCGCTGATCAGTTTCAGCAGCAGCTGACTTGGGGACTCCTGGGTTTCTTAAGTTGAATCTGTATGTAAGTCAGAACTGGCATCCAGATTCAGCCGTGGTTGAAACTGATCAGTTTCAGCAGCACCTGACGCCAGTTCCGACTTACATACAGATTCAACTTAAGAACAAACCTACAGTCCCTATCTTGTACGTAACCCGAGGACTGCCTGTAGTACTAATTAAATTTGTGTTTGTAAGATATTGGTTTCTAAGTATAGAATTTTCCCAAAGCAAACATTGGTTTTGATAATCATGTTTTCAATGTGGGTCAATGTATAGAAGTGTGAATAACATTGATTTTTAAATGAAACAAAAATACACACATTGCTCATTTGCAAAAGTATGCAGCTACTTAAAAACTCAATACCCAACCTGATTAAGGACATATGGTCCAATCAATTTTTCAGCATAGTCACTACACTAAGTATCCAGTCTACTTGCATATTTACAATGCAAACTTTATTTCCATCAATCCACATGGAAGAGGATTTTGGCTGTGAACTGATCCTTGCCTGGGAACTCTTTTATGTCTACACACAATTTTTATTTCGGGAGAAGGATGCAAATAGTGATGAGCATTTGCATACTTCCTCTGTGGTTTTTTTGGGGGGGCGAAGACACTCTCCTGGTATTTACTTGCATCTACATGCAGCCGAATTTCAAAATAAACCCATATTTGGAAAGACCCTTTATTCCTCCTACAATGAGGTTTACAGAGAGTAAATACCGGAAAGAGCATCTTCCAAAAAGAAACCCTGGAGGAAGTATGCAAATGTGCAGCGCTAGTTGCATCCTTCTCCTGAAATAAAAATTGTGTGTAGACATACCCTTGGAGTCAGTTTGTAGACAAGCCCGCCTGAATTTATAAGATCAGGAGAGGGTCAAAGGAGTTTCACTCCTTGAATAGGATTAAAACGAACAGGAATTCTTGCATTCAGAGAACCATGACTCCATTCTTATCCAATAAAGCTTGCCCTTAGCAGACAGGCTTAGAAACTGCACCCTCGGTTAGCATAGTAGCTGTCTGCCTTGGATCTTAGTAAAGAATTGTGGTGGATAAGGTACATTTCCTTTTGAAGATCCCATAGGGTGGTAGGCCTCTGCACCATCTCCAAGGGTGTGGTTGTGGCTCCTAACCACATAGGTGCTGTTCATTTTGACATGTATTTTATACAGTATGTCAAATTCCACTTTCAGGCTTTAAGAAGTCCTCAAGTTTGGCATTATTTCAAAATAAAGGTTTGTAGTGTAGACATGCACATTGCTGTGTAGATGCTGTTAGTCCCAGAGGCTATGTCTACACAGCAGTGTTATTTTGGAATAATTGACGTTAGTCCGAAATAACAAAGAGCACGTTTACACTACGAGCCTTTATTTCGAAATAATGTTGAGCTGGATGACTTCTTACTCCAACTCCTGTAACCCTCATTCCATGAGGAGTAAGGGAAGTCAAAGGAAGAGTGTTCTTCCTTCAACTTCCTGTGGTGTAGACAACGCCAAAAGCTGCAATAAGCTATTTCAACTTAAGCTACATAATGAACGTAGATGAAGTTGTATTGCTTATTCCGACTTTAGCCCTGATGTGTAGGCGTACCCTCTGGGACTAATAATAGAGTAATTACCCATCCACCATTACAAGTTACCACATAGCACTTTCTGTGCAAGCCTACTTTATTCTTAAGATAAAAGCATTGCAAAGGAAACTTAGCAAAACAACAAAAGAGCCTTACATAAATGTTAATAAACTTAGTAGAGTTAATCTGAGTTTTGGCAGGAGTACTCCTGTAAAGCCCCACCCAAGAGATTTCCTTCTGCTTTCAAGTTCATCACAGTTTCAGCTCAGAGCAAGCACACTTATGACATGTTTAGTCACACAGTGCAAGGGTCTTTGATATGGTGTTTCAAAAAAAGGAGGTAAATAGCAGAAAATTGCTTTCTCTCCACAGAACCTTAACTTCCAAATGATGAATATGAAGTGGGTTATTTGGATTCTTCACCACTCCACTAGTACTTCCTGGGGAAATTATTTTAGATGCATTGTCCCCCAAAATCGACTGATTTTACTAACACTTTATATTAGTCACGTCCAATGTTCTTTGTAAGATGAGCACTTGGATGGCTGTCCATTGGAGATTCAAATTCTACCCAACTGGTTAGCAAAGCTCCTACAGCCTCCCACAGCTAGCAGAATGCATTTCTAGTGCTGGTGCATATGTGCATATCTACACTTTTTGGTGAACATAACAAAATGTATTCCACACACGAATGGAACAAATTAGAAGGAATATTGGCCAACTCCCGTGAAAGTTATATACAATCCTTCAATAACATATACACAACTGCATATTCAATATAATGGCCCCAAAGGTAGTATATAAAATACAGTATAATTTAACATAATTCTATAATGTTTATCTTAATTCCATAAGGTTTTTCTAGGATATTGTAGGCTACTGTCAGTCTGTCACAAGTATTTTTACAATATACTTTTATTTCCACAAGATTTACATCTTTCCCACACATTTTATGCCATCTGTTGTATACAATACATGTTGTATACATGATGTTCTTTCATGAATCCTATTCTTTATTTATTATTTGCAATTACCATTTATAAATGTGTAAAGTTTATTAACTGAAACCAGGAACATTTTACAAAATGTGTGTGGAATAGTAAAGAGAAGTTCATTAGTAAATAGCACCTCATTTTTGTTGGGTGACAATCAGAGCATAAAATAAAACTGAAAATTAAATCTGGACAAAAAAGTAGGGCATATGCTTTCATTTGGAAACATCTGAATGTCAGACTTAGCAACTTACTGCTATGATCAGTGCCTTTATTGTTGGCAGAGAGAATGATACAAGACAAGACTCAACTTAATTGCGATCTCTTTGGGGCAGAGATCATGTCTGCTTATACATTTGTAGGCCACTGAATGAGAACTACATAATATTTTTTCTGATCCTGCTGAACTTTTACAGGTTTTGCTGTACTTTTATACAGGAATATTGGTGGCTTTTATGTTCAGGATTTATTGTTCCTTTGTTTTTTGTTACCTCTGCCAATTTTTTTCTAATAATTTTATTATATTTGAGAGAGACAGACAGACAGACATAACAAACTCTACATAAACTTCTCATACTATATTAACCATTTGCTAACTAACCTTAGCTATATTTGAAACATTGATTTTTTTAATATATACTAGTGTTGCTTGAGTACTTCTGGGAAGGGGGCTGGCACTGTATATGTGGGAGAGAGGGGTTGCAGGAGTCAGAGCAAGGCCTGGGGATGTGTGGGCGGGGGCAGGGCAGGAGGCTGGGGATGTGGGTGGGTGCAAGAATGAAGGTTGGGGGTGAAGAATTGCTCAGGATCGGGGCTTCCGTGCCGTAGGACTTTCTTTCTCCCCCATAGCCTCCTTGCCTGGCAGGAGCCTTTTCTCTACTCCCATCTCCCTAAGCCAGCAGGGAACTTTTCTCTGTCCCCAGCTCCTTGAGTTGGCAGGGACCTTTTCCCCCTGTCTGGCAGGGCTTTCTCCCACCACACCTTCAGTGCTGCAGCCAAGGGCCAGGAGAGGGAAAGGGTTTGGGGCTACTTACCCTCTCTGGTGGCAGTCAAGATGATGAGCCCCAGCCCACGCTGGCCACACTCTTGGTGGTGTGGCTTCCTCCAGTGCTCACTCTGCAGTATAACTTTCCCCTGTGCTTGCTGCCATCAGTGGCACTGTGAATATCATGTCACAGTTCTCTTTAGCCTCCCTTTCCAAGTGGCAGTGAGGGTGGTGCTGCTACAATGAAGGTTCCTCCCAGGGGCCTAGATTGTGCTGCCCTGGCAGCTCCTCCTAGGTGGGTGGCCAGCTGGTCCCTTCCCAGAAGCTCCTCAGAGGAGGGGGACGATGGGGCTGGGCTTTCTGCCCCCTCCCCTCCAAAGCTCTTTGCTACAGGAGGCTGGGGCTGGGTTGCCTCCCCCCTTCAATGGCTCCTCATGGAGGGGTACAGGTCTGGGTTGCCTGGATTCCTCAGTGGTGGGCAGGTGGCTCCATGCAGGGAGAAAGCCAGGGCTGGGAGGGAGGGATCTGTGGACAAGAGGACCACCTACCAGGACTGGTGGGCAGCAATATGGAAAGCTTTAGCTCCCGCTGGCCACTCTCTGGTGAGGCCGCCCCCATGCATTTAAAACAAGAATATGGAGCTGACAGTCTCAAACAATCACAGAGTTCAGTTCAAACTATTAACCCCCTGTGGTCATTGCCCCTTATGGTCATTGAGGAGCATACCTGCCCCTCTGATCAGCCCCAACCTTTCCATGTCATGGAAAATAATCCCATTCTAGGCACATCTAATATTCCTGGCAAAATCAAACCCTGACCTGGCTTTAAATTAGGATATGAGAAAGCTGAATTCCACATTTGGTGGTCCTAGCTTCCTAGATCCTATCGTTTAGGAGGAGTTCTTGAACAAACTGTCTCGTACACATAAAGGCAGATGTGAACACACACAAATACACACACAAAACTATTATCTATTACTCAAAAAAATTGTTCATACAATCCAACAAGTTAAGGAAAAAGTTTACATAAAAGAAAAGATGCAAAGTTCAGAGGAGGGGGGAAAGAGTTGTGGAAGGAAAAAAGTGGGCAGAGAAGAGGGGGCAGTGAAAGGAAGCCCCTTACATTTGACAGGATAATTCAGATGATTCCAGTAAAACAGAGAATTTTTCTTGGGTATTTCAGTAATAGTATAGAGTTTTTCCATGATGCTCATGCTTATGCCATCTATGCTCCAGTTGCCAGTTGTTGGTCACTTTCTGGATTTTAGTTTTTTTGTATTGCTAATCTTTTAGCAGTTGTTAGTGTTCTGCTTAGTTAGCCAAAGTTTTTCAGATTTTTTTAGCTTCCAGATAACATCCATTAGGTATAAAATTCTAAGCTTAGTTTGTAACTCAATTTTATGTGATAGGAAAAATATTTTTTCAGTCAAGTTCTACCCAAAACATACCAGTGAAGGAGCATTCCCAGAGCATAGTGGTTGAGTTAGTATCTGCTGAACCACAATGACAACAGTTGTCCAATTTAGCAACGCCAACTTTTAACAGTTGGAGAGGGATCCAATAGCATAGCATATTCCATAGCATATTCTGCTGGATTAGTCTTGAATCAAGGTCCAATGGAGTCTTCAGAACACTGTCTAAAATTTGTTTTAGTTAGTAGAGAATAATTGACTTAGGGCCTCCCATTTCTTTCTTAAAGAATCTATGTTTTTTTCAAACTTGCTGATGTGTGCTATCTGAACCATATATTTTTTCCCTCTTAAGTGGGGGTAAATCATATCTCTCCTTGCTCTTTTAAGTCTCTTAGCCAGTATTTTTTAGAGTATTTTTATATCCATATTGATTAAGGATATGGTTCTATATTTATTACACTTTGTTACATCCGTACACATTTTAATTAGTATAGTAATTACAGCTTTCTTCATAGTAAATGCCTTTCTGTAAGGCACTTTTATACATTATAACAGCTTAGAAGCCAGAATTTGAGACTTCGATTAAAATTCTACTGGCAATCCATCAGGACCAGGGGGATTTTTCAGACTCAGTTCTCTCGTATTCTTGTTTCCTGTGATTGCAAGGGTGAGGCTAACCTGATATACTGCTCTGCTGAGATTTGTGGGAGGTTAAGAGTGTTAACAAAATTATTCTGTTCTTTTAGGTTAAGTGGTGAATTATTATAAAGAGCATGATAGAATTTCAAGAATGGATTATTAATCTCTTTTTGTTTCATAATAACTGCCCTCATTCTGAGTGATGCTATTTGAGACTCTAGAGTTCTCACTTTTATTCTGTGTGTCAGGATTTTCCCTACTTTTTCCCTGACTCCCAGTATATTTGTTTGAGTCTAGAAATAGCAAATTGTCAATCTATTTGCAGACGTCAATCTATTTACTTCATATGGATGCTGATTTTTTTTAAAGATTTCCTTGAGAATAGCAGTTGATACATTCTAAATGCAAAGGTTTAAGTTGTTTGGTTTATTCCAAGAGCTGAGCTTGGCAAGCCCTCTTTCTATCTGCTGGGTAGGAAATGATGGTGTTTCTAATAAAACTGTAGTGCATCCATAGAGTGGATTGGGATATCTCTGTTGTGTTAATTTGTTTTGAAGACGTTAGTCTCCATCCATATAGTCTCAGGGGGGTAAAATTGTAATATTATTGCTGCCTGATCAGAGATTATGATGCACTTGATCATTACTATTAAGCACCAAGTCAGGAAGAAACGTATTTGCGTATATGTGGAAATTAGCAGAGGAAAAAAGTAACATCCTTCATTGTAGGGTACTGGCATACTTCTTTGATGCCTAATTCTTCCATATAATCTTTTATATGTTTCTAGCATGTGATTGTGTTTGCTTGAGCCAGCCAGACTTAATTAAAAAGGGTCCAATATCTAAGCTCCTGCTACAGTTATTGATTCTAGTGGGATATTAAATAATTTGGGAAAAAAGCTTGTTTAAAAAATCGGATTGCCTTTCTTCGGCCCATATATATTAATCAAGGTATACAATGAGTGAGAGATCTTAGCCTTCAAGAGGAAAAAAACTACCTTCTTCATCTTAAGTGACATCTAGAATTTGCAAATTGAGTCTTTTGTGAAACAATGTTGTGACATTTTGACTATAGAAGAGAAATTCTTAAACAACCCTTTCTCCATCCTCCCATTCTTAACTTTCCTCTGTCTCCATGTAATTAAAGTGGGTTCCCTGTAGGAAAACAATATCTGCATTCAGTGGGTTTAGATGGGTGATAATTCTTTTTGTTTTTATCTAGTGATGTACACACTTTGGTTTTATGGGAAACCCAATGTATGATATTAGCCAGAAAGAGCATTTGAGTCAAATATATCTTTATTAGGTACCCAAATAGTGTCATTGCTTGGACCGCTGTTAGTTTCTGGTCTAGGAGTGATATCTCTAAGGGCATGTCTACACTGGGGAGTTATTTCAAAATAACAAAGTGGAGCGTTCACACATCAAGCTTGTTATTTCAAAATAATGGGATTGTTATTTTGTAATAATAACTTCTGCTTGTGAAGAGGAATAAGCTTATTTCAAATTAGTTATTTCAGTTGTTATTATTGCAAAATAACTTATTTCAAAATAATCTGGCAATATAGACATAGCCTGAGTACCCCCTTACTGTTTTGGGGGTATATAGAAGAGATAAGGAAAGGTAAAAGATAGGTAAAATATGGATAACAGTAAAAAAACAACAACCCCGAGAAATGGAAATGAGGTAGTCAAAACTGACCAAGGATCACTTTAAAGATACATAACCCTTATCCAAACAGAAATAGGATCTAAGTCACAGAGGATTACAAGGACGTGATCTCATCACTTATTCTTTCACCTGCCATTTGGGGCATAACTGGATTTCCTCTAACTTTTAAAATAAGAAATAGTCTAATATCAAGGGAGGGCATGGTTTCTATCCTGTTCACAGTCACAACAACAAAAGGGGGAAGAAGGCCTGCATCTTAACATCAAGGCTGTGTCTAGACTACATTCCTCCATCGACGGAGGCATGTAGATTAGACAGATAGGCAAAGGGAAATGAAGCAGTGATTTAAATAATCACGGCTTCATTTAAATTTACATGGCTGCCGCGCTGAGCCGACAAACAGCTAATCAGCTGTTTGTCGGCTCAGCGCGCTAGTCTGGACGCTCCCCTGCTGACATCAAAGCCCTTTGCCGGCAGCCCGGTTATACCTCGTGGGATGAGGTTTACCGGGGCTGCCGACAAAGGGCTTTGATGTCGGCAGGGGAGCGTCCAGACTAGCGCGCTGAGCCAACAAACAGCTGATCAGCTGTTTATTGGCTCAGCGCGGCAGCCATGTAAATTTAAATGAAGCCGTGATTATTTTAATCGCGGCTTCATTTCCCTTTTTCGAATACACAAATTTACATGCCTCTGTCGATGGAGGCATGTAGTTTAGACGTACCCCAAAACAAGCCTATATTGGATAAATTTAAAAAGGTATACAAATTGCTTAAATAACCTTATTCTAAGATGACTGGATCATTGAAGCTATGGATTCACTCAGAAACAGTGCTGCCTAAACTTTGTCATTAGATCCTTGTCTACACTCAATTATATTGTGAATGCCATTGTGCAATAATTATGTCAGCAGCATATATCAACATAACATTTATTTTGACACGTTACAAAAATACAAACGAAAGAAAAGCACTGGACTAATATTCGCAACTGGTAAGTTCATATTAACACATTATCAGTAATTTGGTGAATCATAGTTGCAGGGTAGAAGGATAAAATCATCCTTACAGTGAATTATATCTACCAATATAACCTCATGAATTATGGACCATTTTTTTTAAATCAATGGAATTTTATAAATGAAACAGTGTTAAGCAGTTCTGGATGAATTTGCTACTAACCTGTTAAGAATAGCCTTTGAAGAATCTGTTGTAACTTTTTTTGTAACATTTTTAAACTGTTCATACATCGTAACTAAGGTGACTCCATATTGCAACTGAAACCCCATTTTAAACTTTATACTGTTTTAAAGCTCTTTACAGTTAGGTTTGTGTCTGTAATCTCATTTAAAAGTGTGAATGTGAGTGTGTTTGAAATGGGATCAGTCTCTGACACTAGCCTGTCTCAGTGACCAGCTCCCAGCACCATCCTCGTGGTCAAAGAACAATGTGAGTGAACACTGCAAAAGAACCTACCCAAGAAAGAGATAACCAAAGCCCCATCAAGAAAAGAAGAACTAAGTCCCATCTATTATTAACATCAAGTTCCCTGGGGGCAGTGGGACAGAACAGGCTCTATGGACTAAAACATAAAAAGATGTGTTAAAATTATAGGACTGGGTCTTTTGATTTTATGATCTTCCTCAGCATTGGTGGGCACTAACATGACCCCACTAGAGGCTCCCTTCCTCATGTCTAGATCTCCTGGCCAATGGACTAGCATGAGCAACTGTGTCTGGTAGTCATATCCCATCCACAGAATTGTGCATATACGTGTGTGTGTTTGTGTGTGATGAATAGTTTTAGTATCTAGGGACAGTAAAAGGAATTCTGCAGTCACAGTAAATGCTGCATATTGCCTTATCCCCCAAACAAGATTCTGCTAGTTCTATTTCTCTTAATGTGACATAACCACATAACCAGCAATAATAATTATTCTCGAATAGGATTAGAAAATCTGAATTCTTTTTAGATGAGGAATTGAACAGATTCAGCATGGAACTGAAATCTTCATTATATTTTTTAGATCTGAAATCTCTTACTAATTTACATTGGTTTTAGTGAGTCTATAATTGAATATCATTTCAGAGGGGAAGTCAGTCTCTGATCAGCCATTCTGGAGTCCAAGGGCTGTCCAACAGCTTTTGACTTTTAGTATTTTGTAAAAAGTCTAGCAATGAATCAACACCCATAAAGTTATTCAATTAAAAGAAAGAAGGTGCAGAATAATATCTCACAAAAATTAGATGTAAGGAAGTGCCATTTGTTGATGGCTTGGGAGATGGGGAAGGAAGCTGTAAAATTATGCAATCACTATTTCCACTAGAGGCTCCTAGAAGTCACTCTTCTGCTTAGTTTTTAAGCATCTGAGTTCAAACTGGATATGCTACTCTAAGTGGAGTGCCTTTCTTACTTACTACAGAATAATTCTCCCCAACAGACAATAGCACTATGAATGAAAGATCATGAGCCATATCAACAGTGGCGCAGTGACATAGCTGTCATTGCAGCTAACTCGGCATGGTACTGAGTACTATAAAATCAACCTTATTTACTGTAGCTTTTCTTGTAGTCTGATGTTCTCCTGATGTTAAAAAATACAACTGATGGGAACTGACACTCTTCTGAAGTAGGATGTGACTCTGTAGGGGAGACATTACAAAGACTTTCAATGTTCTACAAGGGCATAAAGGAGTCATACCTAATAACAATTTCAGAGGGGTAGCCGAGTTAGTTTGAAACAGTAAAAACTTAAAAAACAATGAATAGTCTAGTAGCACCTGATACCATTTACATGTTTTGTTAGTCTTTAAGATGCTACTAGCCTATGAGCTGTGTTTAAGTTTGTCCTAATAAAAATTGTAACCAACTATTCAAAATAAATTGTGCTGGTAGTTCTGAAAAGCTCTGGGGACAGGTATAAGCACATAGGGAGCTTTATCTCTTGGCTTCCAGATTACCTATAGAGACAGACAGATAGATACTCTATTTATATGTAAGTGCCCCTTTATTTGACACTGGTGAAGCCTCATCTGGAGTACTGTAACCAATTCTGGGCTCCCCGTTACAAAAACGGATGTGGACACATTGGAGCAAGTCCAGTGGAAGGCAACAAAAATGTTTAGGGGACTGAAGCACATGACTTATGAGGAGAGACTAAAGATATGTCTACACTAGCCCCCTAATTCAAAGTAGGGAGGCTAATGAGGGCGACCGAAATTGCAAATGAAGTATGGGACTTAAATATCCCATGCTTCATTAGCATGTCCCCGGGCGGTCGCCATTTTGGAAATTGACTAGCCCGGAATATCTGCTCACGTCTATACGCGGCAGAGAAGGGCAATTCCGAAATAAACTCCTTACTTTGAAATAAACCCCTTACCTCATGGTTTAACTGATAATTCCAAGTAAGGGGTTTATTTCAGAATCGCCCTTCTCTGCCGCATGTCGAGGTGGGCAGTTATTCTGGGCTAGTCAATTTCCAAAATGGTGACCGCCCGGAAACATGCTAATGAAGCACAGGATATTTAAATCCTGCACTTCATTTGCAATTTCGGTCACCCTCATTAGCCTCCCTAGGCCGGCTGGGTGGTGGAGTGGCACTGTATGTGAAAGATAATGTAGAAGCAAATGAAATAAAAATATTATGTGAATCAACATGTTCAATAGAATCGCTATGGATAGTAATTCCATGCTCCAATAATAAGAAATTAGCAGTAGGGATATATTACCGACCACCTGACCAGGACAGCGATACTGACATTGAAATGCTAAGGGAGATTAGAGAGGCTACCAAAATAAAGAACTCTGTAATAATGGGGATTTTAATTACCCCCATATTGACTGGATACATGTCACCTCAGGAAGAGAAGCAGAGATAAAATTTCTCAATGGCTTAAATGACTGCTTCTTGGAGCAGCTGGTGCAGGAACCCACAAAGGGAGAGGTAATTCTCGATTTAGTCCTGAGTGGAGTGCAGGATCAGGTCCAGGATATAACCATTAGAGGACTGCTTGGGAATAGTGACCATAATATAATAACATTCAACATTCCTGTGGTGGGAAGAACACCTCAGCAGTCCAGCACCCTGGCATTTAATTTCAAAAAGGGGAATTACACAAAAATGAGGAGGTTAGTTAAACAGAAATTAAAGGGCACAGTGACTAGAGCCAAATCCCTGAAAGCTGCATGGAAACTTTTTAAAGACACCATAATAGAGGCCCAACTTAAATGTATACCCCAAATTAAAAAGTATAGCAAGAGACCTAAAAAAGAATCACCGTGGCTTAACCACCATGTAAAAGAAGCACTGAGGGACAAAAAGGTATATTTTAAGAAGTGGAAGTCCAATCCTAGTGAGATAAATAGAAAAGAACATAAACACTGTCAAATCAAGTGTAAAAATATAATAAGAAAAGCAAAAAAAGATTTTGAGGAACAGCTAGCCAAAAACTCAAAAAGAAATAACAAAATGTTTTTTAAGTACATTAGAAGCAGGAAGCCTGCTAAAAAACCTGTGGGTCCCCTAGATGATCGAGCTATAAAAGGCACAATCAAGGACGATAAAGCCATTACAAAGAAAGTAAATGATTTCTTTGCTTCAGTTTTCACGGCTAAGGACGTTGGGGAGATTCCTGAATCTGCACCGTCCTTTGTGGATGATGAATCTGAGGAACTGTCCCGGATTGAAGTGTCATTAGAGGAGGTTTTGGAACAAATAGAAAAACTTAATGTTAACAAATCTCCGGGACCGGATGGCATTCATCCAAGGGTTCTAAAAGAACTCAAATGGGAAATTGCTGAGCTATTATCCGTGGTTTGTAACCTATCCTTTAAATTGGCTTCCGTACCTAATGACTGGAAGGTAGCCAACATTACACCAATATTTAAAAAGGGCTGTAGAGGTGATCCTGGCAATTACAGACCGGTAAGTCGAACTTCAGTACCGGGCAAATTAGTCGAAACAATAGTAAAGAATAAAATTGTGAAGCATGAAGAAGAACATAATTTGTTGGACAAAAGTCAACATGGTTTCTATAAAGGGAAGTCCTGTCTTACTAATCTGTTAGAGTTCTTTGAAGGGGTTAACAAACATGTGGACAAGGGGGATCCAGTAGATATAGTATACTTGGATTGGAGAGGGGTAACTAGTGGTGTCCCCCAAGGGTCAATACTGGGACCAATCCTTTTCAACTTATTCATAAATGATCTGGAGAAAGGGGTAAGCAGTGAGGTAGTAAAGTTTGCAGATGATACCAAACTGTTTAGGATAGTCAAGACAGAAGCAGACTGTGAGGGACTCCAAGAAGATCTCACCAAACTAAGTGATTGGGCAACAAAATGGCAAATGAAATTTAATGTGGATAAGTGTAAAGTCATGCACATCGGGAAAAATAACCCCAACTATACGTACAGTATGATGGGGGCTAATTTGGCTACGACAATTCAGGAAAGAGATCTTGGAGTTATCATGGACAGTTCTCTGAAACCTTCCACGCAGTGTGCAGCGGTGGTCAAAAAGGCAAATAGGATGCTAGGAATTATTAGGAAAGGAATAGAAAATAAGACCCAGAATATCTTACTGCCCCTGTATAAAACTATGGTACACCCACATCTTGAATACTGTGTACAGATGTGGTCTCCTCACCTCAAAAAAGATATTTTGGCCTTGGAAAGGGTTCAGAAAAGGGCAACTAAAATGATTAGGGGTTTGGAACGGGTCCCATATGAGGATAGGTTAAAGCAACTGGGACTTTTCAGTTTAGAAAGAAAAGTTATTTATTAGTTCCCTAAATAGAAGAACTAGAGGACACCAAATGAAATTAATGGGTAGCAGGTTTAAAACTAATAAAAGAAAGTTCTTCTTCACACAGCGTGTAGTCAACCTGTGGAACTCCTTGCCAGAGGAGGCTGTGAAGGCTAGGACTATAATAGACTATAATAGAATTTAAAGAGAAGCTAGATAATTTCATGGAGGTTAGGTCCATAAAAGGCTATTAGCCAGGGGATAAAGTGGTGTCCTTGGCCTCTGTCTGTCAGAGGATGGAGAGGGATGGCAGGAGACAAATCGCTTGATCATTGTCTTCGGCCTACCCTCTCTGGGACACCTGATGCTGGCCACTGTCGGTAGATAGGATACTGGGCTAGATGGACCTTTGGTCTGACCCAGTACGGCCGTTCTTATGTTCTTATGTTCTTATGACATACCCTCAGAGATTTGGGCTTATTTAGTCTACAAAAGAGAAAAGTGAGGGGGGATTTGATAGCAGCCTTTAACTACCTGAAGGGAAATTCCAAAGAGGATGAAGAGAGGCTGTTCTCAGTAGTGACAGATGACAGAACTAGGATCAATGGTCTCAAGCTGCAGTGGAAGAGGTCTAGGTTGGATATTAGGAAAACATATTTCATTAGGAGGGTGGTGAAGCATTGGAATGGATTATCTAGAGAGGTGGTGGCATCTCTTGACAAAGCCCTGGCTGAAATGATTTAGTAGGGATTTGTCCTGCTTTTAGCAGGACTCGGTGACTTCCTGAGTCTCTTCCAACTCTATGATTCTGTGATTCTATATGAGCTAGGTATGTAGTGACTGAAAGCTCCATTAGTCAAATGTTTGTGACTAAAAGTCTCAGAGGTGTAGTCATGTAACTTTAAAGTCTGTAACTTTAAAAACAATGAATTGTCCTGTGGCCCTTTAGAGACTAACAAAAATATATAGAGTATCATGATCTTTCATTGGCAATACCCACTTCGTCAGAAGATCTTGAAAGACTATGTTTGCGACTATCCTTCTACAGCAAAATATGTGTAGATGTTAAAAAACACAGAGTAGAGTCTTGGGATATGTCTACACTGCATTTCTCTTTTGAGAGAAGAATGCAAATGCAGGCAAACGAAATTGCAAATGAAGCACGGATTTGAATTTCCCATACTTCGTTTGCATAATCATGTCTGGCTGCTTTTTTGAAATACCCTATTTTGAAAAAAGAAACGCTATCTATATGCGGTTATTTTGAAAGAAAACCCTTCTTTTGAAATAACCCTTAAACCTCATTTTATAGGGTATATGTAGACTACAGGGTTTTTTTCAAAAAAAGTGCCTTTTTTTCAAAAAAATTTCCCCTGCATTTAGACTGCTGCCACATTCTTTTGAAAGTAAATGAAAAGAATGCTGCAGTTTTTTCGACCATGGAAAATCTTATTTTAGATGGAATAGAGCCTTTTTTCGAAAGTGCTCTTTTGAAAAAAGGCACTATGTAATGCAAACTGCTTTTTTGAAAGAGAGCATCCAGACTGCCTGGGTGCTCTGTTTCAAAAAAGTGACTCACTTTTTTAAAAGTACTGACTGTAGTCTAGACACTCTCTTTCGAAAGAAAATTTTGACTTTGTGCAATTTTCTGCCCCAATTTAACAGTGGCAGTAATCTCTGCATTTGTTGTGTTTCTAACAAGGATCTTAAGAAACACACATCAAAAAGAGGAAAAGAAGGCAAAAGGTGGCAGACATCCAGCATCTAGTTATTCCTGTTTTTTTAAACAATGTGGATGACAAATAGTTTCATGATTAAAATGGTTTATTTAAATAAATACACTGTATCTGACATTTGCACTGACTTGATTTGATAAATCTTTAAATAAACAAAGGCTTTACAGCAGTCATTGTTGTCTCAAGTCACTGGTGTAAAGTTCCAGAGCGGCTCACTTTTTCAAAAGTACTGGCTGTAGTCTAGACACTCTTTTTCAAAAGAGGCTTGTAGTTTAGATGTACCCATAAGGAGTAAGTGTTATTTCAAAAGAAGGGTTTTCTTTTGAAATAACCGCATCTATACAACGTTTCTTTTTTTCGAAATAGGGTGTTTTGAAAAAGTGGCCAGACACGATTATGCAAATGAAGCATGGGAAATTCAAATTCTCCTGCATTTGCATTCTTCCCTCAAAAGAGGAATGCAGTGTAGACATACTCTAGGAGACTTGGGTTTCACTCCTAGTATCTTTTTATTTCAATAATAATTTTATATTTAACTTCAATGCCCTAAACATTCGTACTGATATAACGGGGTTCCTTACAAAGCATTCTTTACACATTCTCCATGCACAGCTTCCACTCTGTGCCAGTAAATCTCCACTGCACACACTCAGTGATACTAATCCAACTAATGTTCATAATTTCCATTATCTAACAGGTGACTTGTGAAAGGTATCTAAGGTTCCCTGGTGAATATTTCTGTTGCAGGGATAGATCTTCTGTTAGTTTTAGAAAGTGGGCTTCATTGATCTTCACTGATCTTTCTTTCCAGCCATTTCTTCCATTTATGTAAATATCCAGTGTTAGATGGCCACTAATCATCTTTATGCTTTATGCTACAATCACCAGATATATCTATGACTTCTTTAGTCTTAAGAGCTATTCACTAAATCCCCAAATGTATGTAGGCATCTAATTCCCATTGAAATCAATCAAGGCATTTAAATACTTTGAGGCTCTGAGCTGAAGTTAAGATTCCAGTACTCTTTGAAACCAATGAGAAGTAAATTACTGTCCAACTTGACTAAAAATACTAGAATTATCCCTAATTCTTCCTGTTACATGAAATGCACATGAGAACAAAACTGCAGAAAGAACCATACTTTTATAATCTTCACTATGATAGACAGATAGATACATACATACATGCTATTTTATAAGTAACTGATAATGCTATAATTATAATGGTGATAACACTTATTATGTTGTTTATTATTTTATATATGTATGTATGTTGCAATAATTATAGGGATACAAACCATAAACCCGAAGCTCATTATGCTAGTCACTGTACAACCACTTTAAAAAGACAAGTCTTTGATCCAAGGAAGTTGCAATCTAAGTTTGGGACAAGAGAACAACAGATGGGTACAACCGACAGACAGGGGGATAGCCAGGTCAGTAGCAGATTTAGAATTAGTGGGGCCCTGTGCTCAGCTTTATTTCCCCGCTCCCCCTCATGGACCCAGACAAGAAAAAAAAAACTACTCTACCTGCCCCTCCCATTTTTAATTCTTTTTTCTTCCTCCTCTTCCTATATTATAAGTAATAAGAAGTAAATACAATTAAAGTGAGGTACCTTGTTTGTTTTTGTAGTCTTTTTTTTCCCACAGACGACTTGAAAATTGCTGAAGGTCTCGGTGGACCATTTAAAGATCTTCCCAATATAGTTTGTACCATTATCAAACTATTGTAAAGTTATTGTAAAACTGTTGTAAAGCTAACTATTCCTTTGGATGAGAGCACTTTATACAAAAACCAACATAATAACCTTTCCTCTTTCCACCTGAATGGAGTTCTCGGAGCACAGTTTGAGAAATTCTGATCTGGATGAAAGCTTGTATTTACATTAAACTAACATGAAAAATGTGTAAAAATAAAATGTATAGATGACACATTAATGTAAAAATAAAAGTTAACTTCTGAAGAAACGTATTCAATTTGAAAAAAAATCAGATAGCTTTCTTTCTACATTTTTTCTCTACATCAGTTAAGTCATTGTAAGTAATATTTTGTATAGAAGCACTTTCAATAATCATTATTGCTGAACTAGTCAAATGTTCTTGACATCATATTTCACAAATAATTTTAACTCATTTCAATACTAAAAATGAACTTTACCCAGAGTATTTGTGACAGGTATTGTTAAAAATATTTTCAGAATGGTTTCTACATTTGAAAAAGATTGCCTGCAAACTGTCATGTACAAGTCTATACAAATCCACTAGTGATCTTGAAGCACAGATGTCATCATTTTCAATAAAATGAATGAAATGTTTCACTTCATCTTCAAAAAGATTTGGGTCTCTGTCCTCTCAGTAGCATTCACTTAATTTCTTACTGTATTGACTTTTAGCATCTTCATCCATACTTCTGTCAAAAAACATGCAAAATTAATCAACAGTTTTCTTTAGAGATTCGCCTCTACTCTGCAATTGCACTATTACTGTGCCACAAAGAACATTGATGGTCTCATCGATGATCTTCTCTTTCCCTTTTAAATTGATTTAATTTTCTCTAGTTTCATTGAAAAATAACTTCTTGGGTTTTTTTTACACTTCTTATCAAATATATCAGAGGAACCTATATTTCCTGTTAACGTTAGTGCCTCTGCTTTTACAGATCTATAATCATTTCGATCTTCCATGACAAAATTTGTAACTGAGGCTAACAATTGTACAGCATGTAATAAATTCGTATCAACTTTTAGCAGTGATTTACTGGCAGCAGGGCCGTGATTTACTGACAGCAGGGAAACCCTGCGCTCAACTCTCACCTCCTGTAGCGCAGGCAGCTGCTGCACTCCTCCTCCGAGCCCAACGCCCCCTCCGCAGTGCACACGACACACTTCCGGCTTCAGAGCGTGGGGACTCTTTAGGCGCGAGGCCCGATTCGGGGGAATCAGGCGAATCGGCCTAAGGCTGGCCCTGACTGGCAGCACTCATTCTTTGAAGTAAATGGTTCCAAAATAGTAAAAACAGCAATATCATACGTTTCAAACTTTTCTGCTAAGGATTTTGCTTCAGTTTTCACATGTGGTTTTTCAGAATTTGATGTGGCTATATCTAATAAGGTTCACTTTATAACATCATAATATATTTTCAAAGCCAAAACAGCATCTGCTCAAGTAGACTACCTGGTATCACAAATTCTTTTGACTGTCAAATGCTTTCCGTTTGCATGTTCCAAGCATGATTGTAGCATACTCCACCGATGTGTGGAAACCAAACAAAGCATGTAAGTTTTGAACGAAATAAAAAAAAATGTGTAGCACCCTCACAAGATGTGGCTGTAATATTGCAGGTTAAATTTAAGGAATAGCTTGAACATGGTATGAATAAAACAGAAAGATCTGCATTGTTCAGTCTTTCCTATAAACTTGAATATTTCCTGCCGTATCAGTGGCATTATCAGAGCTCCGCCTATAACAATTTTTTATGTCAAAATCTAAATTTGCAATGATTTCCAAACTGTTGTCTCTAGACATTCAGAAGAGTGGAATTTTAGTGGGACAAAATGAAGAAATCGCTCTCCAACTTCACCATTGCCGGTCACCTATCTTAAAATTAATGTTAACTGGTCTACATGACACATCTGATGTTGAATTGACTATTATGAAATAGTACTTGGCATCCTTTACTTCAACATTATAGTACTGAATTTATTGTAGGTTTGGTCTATTAAGAAGTTGGGTCTTCTCTGAGTCACAATACTGATAATTTTTCAAATGTTCAGTGAGAAATTGTCAAATTCACTAAGATATTCAAAGCAGATTAAAAACTTACCTTTTCAATTTAACATTGATGACTTGTCATGTCCACTTAGAAGTAGTCCCAAAGAAGACAGCAGTTCTGCCGGGGCCACAACACATCTAAGAACTTTCTTCCAATAAGAATACTCCTTCTCAAACTGAGCTGATAATGCAGAATAAATTCTTCTGGACAATTTACATCTTTGAACAAACTTACACATAGTATTAATATGTATCCATAGACAAATGTTTGTTTTCTTTTACTATGTTCAGGTAATAATTTACAAACATAACAATAGACTGCCTTGGTGGTTTATGAAATAAATCAACCAGTTTCTCATTTCTGTGATCCCATTTTTCTTCATCCTCATTAAGATCTCTAAATTAGCTTTATCCTCCAACCTCATGCTCTTTTCTCAAATTTTCCATATTATCTGTGTTTTTCTGGTTTATTTACTAAGAAATGTTCTATCATATCCAATTAAATAGATTTTGACCATAATGCAATGTCTTCAGGGTAGGTTTCTTCCCTTACTTTTGACAAAATTACCAATATGTTGTTGTTCCATTGCTACTTCAGAGTCCACTTTGTTCAATTTTTGCAGCTCTCATGGTATCCCCACAACTCAGCAAGTGATCAGATAAACGAGATGTTGCCTTGCCAATACTTTTTTATGAATATCCTCTTTTCAATACTTCAAGATTTTTAAAATAAGATGACAAACTGTCTTTTTGCTTAGCTTCGTCTTTCTGCCAGCCTTTTTTTTTTTTTTTTTTTGCACTTTTGACTGCCAGACTCTCAGTATCGTTTCATTATTACTAAAAACTGACCTTGATTTTTAGGAAGATTAAAAATATCTGAAAGAGCAGGGGTATAACAATGGGTGGGCCTGGGTGGGCCATGGTCTGGAACACCTATTCGCCAGTTAGGTTTAACACCAGTAGCACTGGAACATTTATAATAAAGGGGTGTTGAAAACCAGACCCTGTCTCTCCTAGGTGCAGGTCCAGATGTGGGTACAGGCCACAGGCACAGGAACTAAGGTTTCAGACAGGGCTGCTGACAGAATAGGCAGACCCATGGGCAAGGTATGTGTGTGGGATGGGGAGGGGGCAGGGCTGCCCCCTCCAGAAGGTGTGGCCTCAGATGGAAGAGGCATAGCTGGGGGACCAGTGCAGGAGTAGAGAAAGCCACCATGGTGGGGCTGGAGAAGAAGATATTACAGGAGCTGGAGGACTCAGGAGGAGGAGGCAGCACAACTACACAATCAACTACTATAGAAAAGTGAAGCAGTGTTTTTCCCCTTTCAAAGTGTGGCTTTTTCCTGCCGGCTATGCAGTTTGTGGGCTCTCAATCCCTCTGTGCCCCCCCTCCCGCCCCCGCAGGCAGCCACAGCTGGCTGCCCTCCCTACTCTGTGGGCACCTGCCACTCACAAGGTGGCAGCCAGAAGCATGAACATGGTCTAGACAGCTTCAAAGGAGCACTGGGTAGCTGCACAGCCTGCACCGAGAGAGAATCATTGGTTTCCCACTTCATAGAGCTGCTTTTCTCTGGCTGGCTGTGTGGCTGTCCATGGACTGTTTAAGATCTTGTCCATGCTCCTCTGAAGCATTCCAGCCATGTTTGTGCAGCTGGTCCTCTCCTGTTGACTCTCCTAAGGCTGCAGCCTGCAGGTGGTTCTCCCTGCTCTCCTGCACTCCACACAGCCCTCTCTGCCTGGTCCTGGGGGCCTCATGTTGTTGTGGGGGCCTTGTGCTAGGGCAAAGTGTGTTTCATTCTAAATCCACCCCTACACCAGGTAACAATGAGACAAAGCTTTTGAATGTGAAAATGGTGATCACAGGAAGCCAGCTTTATGAGATAAACAAAAGGACTGAGAAATAATTCAAATTTATTACAAAGATACACATATTGACATATATTAGGCCAAATTTAGCCCTTATGTAACTCCCTTGAAGCCAATGAAATTGTATCTATTTGCTTTAGAGCTTAATCTGGCTCTTTATTGAGTGTTTTCTGATGACAATCTATTACTAAAAATGTGTTAGTATAATAGTCACATATAACTGTACTAGCAAGTGACAAAATGCTGTGCCTGCTATTTTCTGTTAATTATTCCCTCTAGTTTGTTAAAGCAATGTTAGGTGTTAGGTGTGTTTTGAATTGCAAGAGGTTATAGCAAGTTATCATGTCACTTGAGTCAACATATAGTGTCCTGCAGAGCAATTAAACTCTTCCTTCAATACAAATTGTAATAGATCTGCTGCCTTCCAATGAAATGTGATGGAAGCAAAGCACTTTAATCCAGATGTAAAAATGAGAATGGGTTAAGATTTTAAACAATAATTAAAAGAGGAAAGGGCTATAAAATACTTTTTTCCAGAGTTTTGTTTAATGTACAGCATGCTGGTTACATAACTGTAATTAGAAATTGTTAGATCATTAATATATTATTCCTGATTTAATCTATTTAGCACAGACAGTTATGTGCCATAATTCTTAAGTAGAAAGTATAAAAATCTCTGCCGTCATCTGAACTATTTTGTTAAAGAACTGTCAGATTCCATGCTCCCCTAGTTATGTAAGGTGAAGTGGAGATGGGAAGAGGGGCATCAATTGTGACGTTCTAATTCTCCATCTAGTTCAAGGGTTCCCTGAATGTTAAAGCCTCCATGAAAATACAAACAATTTCTTGCCTTCCAAAATCCTGCTACCTGCTACCCATGAATTTGCTATTTTTATAGTGTTCATGACAATGTGATATGCTGTGAAATAATTACAGCATGAAAAAACAGGAGACAAGAATACAAGTTAACGGAACACTTTTATGGCTTTGGTAATGATTTAAGTGATACTACAGACAAGGAAAACAAAACTAAATTAATATTGAAGATAGCTGAATACTGTTTTTATACCACCTCTTCCCCATACAGTCATCATGGGAGTACTCATGCATACCATTTCATAAATACTCTGAGAAGAATGTCAGAAAACATTGTGAGGAAATAAATGCATGAAGTGCCCCCCAAAACTTTACAAAGCTTTTTTTTTTAAATTACTTTAATAATGTTTCATTGCTCTCAATGAAGGAACCTAAAACTAAATAGTTAAGATATAGTTAAGACTTACTCCATCATTCTCCTATAGCAATTCAGTCTGTATTTGAATTCCCTTTTGCTTAGGTCAAAAAAGTAGGTATAACTTCAAACATCACAGTAGGAGTGGGTATGCAGAGTCCTTCAAAATAAATGTTGCACTGAAATACTATAATGAATCATGTAATTTCTGGAGAATTAAATATTTTCTTCCTGTCTGGTACAGTTTGGTCCACCTGAGCATCCTGGTGTCATGGACCTTACCTGTGTGTCTAACATTCATTTACTGATCAGTGCTTTCTTTGTTAAAAGAAAAAAGGTGCCAGTACTCTATAAGACCCAGCCACTGACGGCCATTTTCATTACAGAGGTGCTGGTACTCTCTGTTCTTTCCTGGTAAGCTGTACTCTCTGTTCTTTCCTGGTAAGCTCTGATTGGAGGTGCCAGTACTGTGTACTTGGAAGTACAATCACAAAAAAGCACTGCTGATCCCTATGATCCACTAAGCCTCGGATAACTGGTGAATAGTAACTTTTCTGTTTCTGTATTTTACTATCCTCTTGAAGTTGAGAAACTTCATCCTTTGAAGTCCAGCAATAATTTCAAGGACTTCAGTTATGGCAACCACTCTTCATATTATGGCAACCACTCCATGAAGATCTGCTTCTACCTGCCATAGGACTTCATTAATTGTCATCCCAGGTTTCCAAGACGATGTGATCCCAACACACTGTGGTTGTCAAAACCAGAAGAGTTTCACAAATGGGCAAACTGCTGAACACCCAGAATTCAATACGTCTGTTTCTTGAGATTACAGAGGCTTTTCATTTGCTCCCTGGGTTAACCATGTTCATCATCTCAAATGTTTATAGAATCATAGAATACTAGAACTGAAACCACCTAGAAGGGACCTTGAGAAGTCATCAAGTCCAGTCCCATGCCCTTACAGCAGGACCAAGCACCATCTAGATCATCCCTGATAAATATCTGTCCAAACTGCTCTTAAATATTTCCAGGGATGGAGATTCCACAACCTCCCTAGACAAGTTATTCCAGTGCCTAGCCACTCAGACAATTAGGGTGTGTCTACACTGTAGAGATAATTCATGTTAACTTAATTTGAAATAGTTAATTCGAATTAAGCTAATTTGAATTAACGCATCTAGACACAAAACCTATTTTGAATTTTGCTATTTCGAAATAGCGTGTCCACACTGAGGGACCCTGAACCAAAGTTAAGGCTGGCTGGAACCAGTGCCGGCAGGGCATCAGGTTAGAACTTAGTGTGTGGGGCTGCTGCCTGAGGCTAACTGAGCTGTGTGCTTAAAGAGAACCTATCCCCACCCTGGACAGACAGTTCTCAGGGTTCCCCGCTTGCTTGTCTACCTCGATGAGGGACAGGAAAGCAGTCATGTCTTGGAGTGCCCTGAGTGCCCTCACTCGGGACACCACAGCACTTGGCCACATGGAGCCAGAGCTGCCCCTGGGCACGCTGGAGCATCTCGTGGGGTTGTTGCCATCAGCCTGGCTGCACTCGCTGTAGGCTGCCATCTGGGGGGGTCGATTGAGGGGCTGTCAGGATCCAGGAGGCCCTGCAGGAGAGTGTCCACCCTGAGGAGCCCTCAGAGCCTCCCCAGTCCTCCCACCAGGGGCTTGTGCCCAATTCCTCCCTCTCGTCCTCCCACTTACCCCTTTCTAGCCCCCCTTCCTGATGTCAAATAAAAGACAAGTTTTTTCATAAACACGAACTGTCTTTATTTAACAAAACTGGGGAGGGGGAATGAAACTCTGGGGAGACTAGGGAAAGGAGGCAGGAGAGGAGAAGAGAGAGGGTGGGAGAGGGGAGGGGAAAACAGGGAGGAAGAAACTGGAAGGGGGAAGCAAGGGGAGGAAGGGGGAGGGGAAGTTCCACACTCAGGAGTGGGGATCTCATTGGGCCACATGTCTTCCAGCACGGCGGGTGTGGGGGCCTCGGTGTGAGCACATGGCATGGTCCTGGGCAAGCTGCTCCTGGCGGAGCTTCAGGTCCTCCTGCACCCAGGCCTGGATGGTGCAATGCAGGGCTCACAGGGCCCCCAGGTGCTACTCTCGGTACCCCTGCTATGTTGCAGTGGTCCTGTGGAGCCCTCAGGTGTGGGAGCATGTCCCAGGTGGGGTGGTGCACCCTGCACATGCAGCTGGTGAGGCTGTGGAGAAAGTAGGGGAGTGGTCAGTTCTCCCTGGGGATGCAGCGGATGATGCCCAGCGCCTCCTGTTGGGTGAGGAGGACCATGCCCTGCACCGTCAGAGCCGATGTGCCTGCACAGAGGCCATGGTCAGGACATCTGGCTCTCCCCGAGAGTGGGAGCTGCCCCAAGACCTCACCCATGTCCCTGTGCCATGTATAGTGCAGCCGAGGTGGGGGGAGGTGGGAAGATGTCCCCTGCCTCTGTGTAGAGGGGGCATGTGAAGGGAGGGTGTCCTGCGGGGTCCCGCACTGGGGTCAGGAGCATGTCAGGTCTCTTCACACATGCATGTGGCTATCGGGCCATGGCCCCTGTGTGGCACGCAGCTGGAGCCACCTGCCCAAGGGTGGAACGGCACGTGCCTGCATGTGCGCAGGTGGCTGTGTGCTCCGTGGTAGGCATGGTCCACGCGCGTGGTCCCTGGTCTCCCTCCCAACACCTCTTCCCCCTGGTAGGGGACAGTGATGGTACTTACCTGATATGGCCTTCCTTGATGACCTTGCTGACTTTGGTGCCGGGACAGCTCGGGGGTCCCGCTGCCATGGCACCCTCCATGCTGGCCCCTCTGCCGTGCCTGGGTCAGGGCCCTCTGGTCCCAGCTCGCTGCCCCCCAGGGTGGTGTGGACTGTCCCACCCCCCAGAATGTGGTCGAAAGCGGGGAAGCAGGGGCAGGTGTCAGCCCCTGCTGCGGCACCACCCCTGGTGGCCCTGGCGAACCCCTACCGCAGCTCTTTAATTTTCAGGTGCACCTGCTCTTGGGTGCACCTGTGGCCTTTCTGGGCCATGGTTGCCACTATGCTGCCATAGATGGCTGCGTTCCTCCACCTGGTGTGGAGATCATGGACATTGGGGGCCTCCCCCCAAACCTCTATGAGGTCCATGATCTCTGCACCAGCAGAGTAGGAATAAGAGATCCTCTGGAAAAGGGCTTTTTTCTGGAGGATCGGGGCCAGTGTAGACGTTCTTTTCCGGCTTTTTTAAAAGCCGGAAAAAAGCGGCGGACATTTTTATTTAAATGCCGAGGGGGATATTTAAATCCCCCGCGGATTTCCCTATTACGACCTGTGAAATTAGCATGCCCCTTTCGGAAAAGGGGCCAGTGTAGACGTAGCCAAGAAGAATACTTTTTCTCTTTCCACCTTGTAACGCCCTTTTAGGTACTTGAATGCAGCTATCATGTTCCCACTTAGCCCTTCTCTTTTCCAAATTAAACGAACCTAATTCTTTCAGGGTATGTCTACACTACAAAGTTAATTTGAACTAACGGATGTTAGTTCGAATTAACTTTGATAGGCGCTACACTAGTGCTCCGCTAGTTCGAACTTAATTCGAACTAGCAGAGCGCTTAGTTCGAACTAGGTAAACATCATTCCACCAGGACTAAGCCTAGTTCGAACTTACTAGTTCGAATTAAGGGCTGTGTAGCCCCTTAATTTGAACTAGTGGGAGGCTAGCCCTCCCCAGCTTTCCCTGGTGGCCACTCTGGCCAACACCAGGGAAACACTATTGCCCCCCTCCCGGCCCCGGACCCCTTAAAAGGGCATGGGCTGGCTATGATGCCCGTGCCAGGTGCAAGCCTATCAGCACCCAGTCAGCAGACCCTGCACCTGGCACGGCTCGAGCCAGCCACCCGATGCCCCCCAGGCCTCCCCCTCTTCCCGGGACCAGGCTGATGGCTCCCGGGAGCTTGCCCAGGACTGCAAGAGGCAGGCAGCCGTCTGGTCCAGTGCAGACATCATGGACCTCGTCCATGACCTCCGCACTAGGCACAGGAAAGCGGCCGTCTAGGGCAGGAGAGCTGCCAGCCTGGCCACCCAGGAGCAGGTTTGCATGAAAATCAAGGTGGTCCACTGAGACCCTCGACCCTGAGCCCTGAGCTTGCAATGGCCGTACTGGGTCAGACCAAAGGTCCGTCTAGCCCAGTAGCCTGTCTGCTGACAGCGGCCAACCCTAGGGACCCTGGAGGGGATGGACCAAAGACAGTGAACAAGCCATTTGTCTCCTGCTATCCCTCTCCAGCCTTCCACAAACTTCGGGCAGGGACACCACTCCTACCCCCTGGCTAATACCAATCCATGGACCCAACCTCCATGAATTTATCTAACTTCTCTTTAAACTCTGTTCTAGTTCTAGCCTTCACAGCCTCCTGCAGCAAGGAGTTCCACAGGTTGACTATTTGCTTTGTGAAGAAGAACTTTCTGTTATTAGTTTGAAGCCTGCTACCCATTCCTTTCCTTTGGTGTCCTCTAGTCCTTCTATTATGGGAACTAATGAAGAACTTTTTGTATGCACCCTCTCCACCCCACTCATGCTTTTATAGACCTCTATCATATCCCCACTCCATCTCCTCTTTTCTAAGCTGAAAAGTCCCAGTCTCTTTAGCCTCTCTTCATATGGGACCTGTTCCCAACCCCTGATCATTGTAGTTGCCCTCCCCTCTCCCAGCCTCTCTCTTCCCCTCTCCCACATCCTTTTCCCAGTCTCCCCCAGTTTTGTTCAATAAAGAGAGATTCTATTTTTGAACACAATTGTCCTTTATTTTGTACATCAGGAAGGGGTAAGTGGAAGGAGGTGAGGGAGGAATGGGGTACGAGCCCCCGATGGGGAGGACTGGGCTGGCTCTGTGGGCTTCTGGGGGTGGAACCTCTCCTGCAGCTCCCCCAATTGCCCCCTCTTCCCAAATGGCAGCCTGCGGCAAGTGCAGCCGGTCTGATGGCCGAGTGTTGTGATGTGCCCAGTGTGGGTACTCCGGGCAATCCAAGCCAGGACTGCTTTGCAAGCGTGGCACCCCTGAGAACTGTCTGTCCGGGGTGTGGGTCGGGTCCCTTTAAGCACAGCCCTCGGCTAGCCTGAGACAGCAGCTCCATGCTCTAAGTCCTCATCTTATGCGCTGCCGGCACTGCTTCCGGCCATCCTTAACCCCGGTTCAGGGTCCACTCTGTGTGGACATGCTAGTTCGAATTAGCAAAACGCTAATTCAAACTAGTTTTTAGTCTGGATGCGTTAGTTCGAATTAGCTTAGTTCGAATTAACTAATTCGAACTAAGTTAGTTTGAATTAGCGCTGTAGTGTAGACATACCCTCTGTCTTCCCTCATAGGTCATGTTTTCTAGGCTTTTAATGGTCAATCATGGGCTCATTCTGTCCAATATCCAGTGCTGCACAGTGTGGCCATTTGTCCACAGAGTATCAGCAGAAGCTGAATCACCTCATTTCATGCACTCCATGTCTCCAACACCATTTGGAAGGAGGAAGAGATGAGAAGGGACTGCTGTATCCAATTGTGTGAGGGCAGCATATACCAGGAACACACAGCAAGTCTGTTCCCAAGGTGTCTCCAGTGACAACTAGATGACTCTGGGATGCTGCTACTGAAATGGCAGTTATTAAATACAGCTACTGTAAGTGTAACCCCTTTTCTAAAGCACTAAATAAATCCAGCATGTTACGTATTTTCTAGTTACTCACTTGCCATATCTTGCTCAGTTTCATAAAATGGTTTGCACCAATCATCTCACCTTACAGGTTATGCCTCCCCTCAAATGGTCAGCTGTGTTCATAGCTGGTGTCACTCTGCTTTATCCCCTCACAATATTTCTGGTGGCAAGGATGCAATCAATCAAATACAATGCATAATTAACAGAGTATGGGAAACTCTATCATAAAGGAAGATGCTCACCCATTGTAGTATTGAGTATGGTACCTTTTTTCCTAAATGAATGGACTGGCTTTTTGCATCACCTGGCCGGGAAGAAACTTCTTCTCAAACTAGGCATGAACACATTGCAGGAATTTCTTTTGACAGAGAGAGGCAGCTGTGATTAATATTGTGAATTATTTATTTCTCCATCATTTATTTTAATCAGTTCATGGACTGAGGATGTTGTTCCTGTTCATGACATTACTGAACATGTCAGTCATGCTGAATCCTTTGGAATCTGACCATGGCTTGACAGAAGCAGAACTACTTTATTTTTTGTTATATTTATCTGATCATATGTAATCTGTGTCACTTTGCTGGTTTCTTTTCTATCCCCCTCCCAGTTTTTTTTGCTCATGTCCTCCATAAACTTTGTTAGGTCTGCTGTTAAGAGCTGTGGATGACTGTTGCTCTTGCATCCTTTTTCTTGCAGCACTGATGTCAGCTGCATCAGCAGACAATGCAGTGGCTTAATTTAGCAGATCTCGGTATTGCTCATAAGAAAGATGAAAGGCTTGATTCAATAGTGAAGGAACTAGATTAGAATGATTGTTGACAAAGCATGGTATTAACACTCCAAAGGAACATGTAAACCCATGGCAGTTTGACTCAGGACATCAGGATCCTGTCCCCTCCACTGGCCAAAGATGCCCCTAGGGCATCTCCTTTTATAAACTGATACAAACAGGTTGTGTATTTATGTTCCAGAAGTTGCTAGTTAGTATCCTTTTGATTGTAGCTGCTAATATGAAGAAAACATCTTTATCCATTATCCTGTTATCCCCACATACATATTCTTAAAAAGGGGTTAAAATCTTCATGTACTGTCTCTTAAGAATGTGTTTATGTAGTTACATGAGAGATCTGTGTTTGTATCATCCTCTTCCATCAGGAATGTGCTTATTGGGTGTTACTAATACCTAGTGTTATTTTGCCAACAATATCCCTTCTCCGATTCACAGTCTTTGGTCCCCATTGTTAGTTATACTTAGGGCTCCAGCAAGGCCTACATTTGTTACTATAAAATGTTTGCATTCTTTCCCTGAGTGAATTGATAACATTTTTTATTTTTTTATACCATTTGACACAAACATGTCTGTTTATTTGAAGGTTTTTCATGAGTGCTCCTCTATTTACCATTTCATGAAGTTTTCATGAGGACATAGAAGGTTGCCCAATAAATATTAAAATTGCTTTCCCCGACACCAGTTTAAACCGGCATGCTTTTTCTACTTTGATAGCAATAATATACATTCATCACCCTTAGTCAAGTATGTTGATGTTCTGATTGAATCAGGCTTTACCATTTAACTGCAATGGTGAAATATTTCTTGAGTTCCCCCTTCCCCCTCCCTTTCCAAATGTAGAAACTTTGATCTATGTTTCTCAAGTTCTCCAGAATCAATTATTATAATACTTGATTTCCTTGATTTATTGGCATTCCAACACAGTTGATTAAGAAGCAGCAAGCAATGCAAAACGCAGCTGCTAGAATTTTTTCCTGGTGCTAAGTTACTTCATCTTGTGACTTTAATTTTCAACCAGTTGCTCTGGTTGTCAACAAAGTTTAAAATTAGTCATAAAGTAGATATGGGATTAAAAAATATTTAGTGAATACCGTATTTACGGAAATTGTTCTAAATATTAAGGAATCCTAGACATCTGGGAAGATAACTCTGACAGAGGGGCTGACAGTACATGTTTGCAGCATGAGTAACTCCCACTGGGAATAATGAGTTTCACAGCCAGGGTATGTCTATGCTGCAGAGAAGATCGAAGCTGCCACTGTCGATCTTCCAAAATTCAGATTAGCAGGTCTAGTGAAGACATGCAAATTTGAACTGAGAGGGGCACTCTGATCAATGACTGTAGTCCTGCTTCCAAGAGGAGTAAAAGAAGTCAAAAGGAAAGTGTTCTCCCTTTGACGTCCTGCAGTGTGGACACCACCAAAAGTCAAGTTAAGGTACTTCAACATCAACTATTCAATTAATATAGCTGAAGTTGTGTGTCTTAATTCAACCTTATCCCATAATGTAGACATACCACCAGTGGGCCTATCAGTTTTGGGCCCTAAATTCATGCTTGCTTCCTTCAAACAGTATTGCACATTGATGGAGCCTGTGCAATACTTTTTACTGCAATTAAATACCTCTGCATTTCCCTTTATCGGAGTAGATGTTGATTTCTATTACAATAGTATCAATCTGGACAGTCTCTAGATTTTCTGATTTACCCAGAAATAAATATAATCAGTAGTAGCCATCAAAGCTCCTCTATTCTTTTAATATATAATACAGATTTGTACAAATGGTAAATTTATTGAAAAAAAAATTTAAAATGTGTTTGCAGAAATTTTCTCTTTTTTTCTGATGAAAATCTGACGTATTTTGTGTGGATTTCCTTATTCTTCTAGTAGTGTATTTTCCTGTTATTTCTTTTACATTAAGGTAGCTTTGGCATCCCATTCCTTTTTCTGCCTGATAGTAATATTAATATAAAAAGGTTGCAGAGAGGTATTATTTATAGTATATTCCAAAATAAAAACAGCAAAGGTGATTGTCACTCAGAGAAGAATGGAGTTACATACTTCCAAATGTGTTTATCCATATACTTTTATGATAGTCCATAGAGAGTTGAATAACTAAAACTCTGATTACAAATGTGAGACTTAAAGCTGCCCAGGGCTTCTTCTCCCTTCTGTACACCACTGCATTTTTTTTTTTTTTGTAGAAGAGGATATGCAAATGGAGCACTCATTTGCATATCTTCTTCTGAGTCTTTTTGTGGAAAAGTTTTTGCTGCTAAAAAGCCCTGTGTAAACAGGGCCATTTGTTGGGGGGGGAGGGGGGGAGAGCAGAGGGGGAAGAAACCTTTTTCACAAGATCCCTTATTCCTTAAAAATCAAGGTTTACAGGATCTTGTGAAAAAGAGTTTTTTTCCCCGACAAATTGCCCCATCTACATGGGGCTTTTTAGTGGCAAATCCTCTTCCACAAATATAATCAGAAGAAGATACGCAAATAAGCATGCTATATGCATATCCTCGTCTGCAAAAAAACCTGCAGTGTATACATAGCCCAAGTGTGCCTGTTATTCCCTATAAAAGAGTCTGAGCCTTTGTTTTCCTTAGAAATGGTTAACAAGTCTGCTAGAGAGCCAACCTAATAGGCTTAGTTTTCTAGCTCAAGCAGCCCAGGTTTGTGCACTGAAGATGCCAGGTTCAGACCTAACTTTCAGCGCAGAGCACAGCTGCTCACATGTCCTCGGCAGCAGCAGGGTATAATTCCAAGCTAGTGAGCAAGGAATTGAGGTGTAAACCTCTGCTCACTAATGCATCACTTCCCTAAGGAACTGACCACAAAGCCAACTCTGGTCCTCTCCTTGTCCCACTCAGGCTAATTAGATTATCCCTCCCTTTAATAAGGTTCTATAAGTCAGGAAAGCAAAGTAAAATAATAGTATTAGAATCAGTGAAACAACAGAATGGCAAATATTCTTGAAGTAATATGTTGGAACTTGTCTGGGCAAGCAACAAACAAACAAAAACTTACTGCTATGGAAATCAGTAATCCTAATAACATCAGGAAGGATCTGCTACAAAGTAGTTTCTGTATATAAAAGTTAATCCTAAAATGACTCAAAACCCATATTTTCTACTGAGACTAAAGGTGTCTTTCAAGTATATTTGCCTTGCTTTGACATTGTGGTGAATCCATTGGAGCATAATACCGAATATTGTAGCTTATGGGATGCTATGCAAACTGGGAGGGGAGGATAATGTAAGAAGGGAATACGTAGGCCAACTCTCTTCTCGGGTTAATGCCAAGGGAGATAATCCTACAAAGCAGCTCACTTACTTTTTATCATCCCAGAACTGCTCCTCCTGATGCTGACAGAAACCATGTCTGTAATAACATAGGGAAGATGTTGCCCTGTTATGATTTCACAGAAGGGAATTATTCCAGTGAGTAAGAGTGGCATGAACTTCACCAAGGCAAGACCTTTGAAATATACATTAACTCCCATTCTCTCTAGATACTTTTGAAGTATACAAGAAGCACTTTCCTCCCAGTTGGAGTCCAGGTAGGGTCCTCATAAGGTCATTTCTTGTATGTTTCCAAATCAAGGATATAAAAGTGTTTCTTCAGTTCTCACTGTATGATGTGCAGAATATCTTCTTCCATTCCTCAAGTTGATCTGAAAGTTATGTCATCCACAGTCCGCAAATTGCTGCCAATCCTCCCACAGCCCCTCTCGTTTACCTCACTGACCGTGACACTGAAATATTATACTCTTGAACCTCAAATAAAAACTGTGGGAAAAAAAATATTTTTTTCAGACTACAGCACAGACTGCTTTAGAAGAGAGGCAGTTAGGAGACAGAGGTATAGATGTACATATCTGTATAAAAGACGTGAGTCGAGTTTTCTTTAAATAAAAGAATTCTCAATGACACCAAACCCCTAATAATAACTGTGCTGGATATGGCAGATATCTCTGTCTATAACCCTCAGAAATGTCACTGCTTCATTCTTCATAAACCCTCTGTAGTTATATGCACACCCATAGGTATTACCATATGAATTTAAATAGAGTTTAATTAATCTGTGTATTTGAAACCTGGGCTACATCTACACTGCAGTCTTTGTGCAACAACTAGCGGAGCATCCATGCTACAAGTGCATTTTTGCGAAAGAAAAAGTACAGTAGCTCATCAGAAGACAGGGCTTTTTGCACATGAGTTATTCCTCTTTCTACGAGGAATAAGACTTTTAGTCCAAGAGCTCTTGCGGAAAAAGGCATGTATGGACAGACAACAGGGGTTTCTTGCGCAAGAAACTCCTGTCGGAAAAAGCACATGTGTTCTGATGGCCATTCTGTTAATGGCCATCAGAGCTTTCTTGCATGAGAGCATTCATGGCAGTGTGGATGCTGTGTTGCGCAAAAGCACATCGCTTGTGCAAAAGCACATGCAGTGTGGACGTGCTGTTGCACAAGAATTTTTTGCAGAAGATCTCTTCCGCAAAAAGTTCTTGCACAAGAAGCCTGCAGCGTAGACATAGCCCTGGAGTAAGTCTTCTCCTGAGCTTGTTTGCTGTAAGGTTAATCATGTATCCAAAGGTGACTTGGAAGTAGGAGAGAGTAAAAAACCATTGGCCGCTGGCCAAGACAGGCATATCAGAGGAATCAGATCTCACTTTCTCTCTGCAGATCAGAAAACTAGAAGAGGAATTATTCTATATCCAAGGAGAATAATGCCTAGAGCCCTGAGTGATACAAAATTTGTATCCTCATTCACATCTATAGCCACAAAAATGAGCCATGGATATCCATGTTGACACTTGCAGATGTGGATACCCATGGATATAAAGTGAGTATTTATAAATTTGCAGGGTTATTGATACAAAATTAGTATTTGCATCCACATCCATATCTGCAAAAATGAGCTGCAGATATCTTCATTAACATCTGTGGATGCAGATACACATAGATATAAAGCAGATATGCATGGCTTTTTGTAGAGCTCAAACAATGCCAAATTATCTTCACCAAAATGTATAGCCCTTCTTGACTGTGTAGAGTAAAGCACATTAATTACATTACATATCACATTATAAATGTTATGCTTTACTACCAGTAGCCTATTGTACGCAGTTATTTTCTAGTCCAGTTTTCTGTATTGTGCGCTTACAAATAGTGTATATTGCATGGTACCATCCAAATACAGGCCCTGATCCTATTCTCCTTACCTGGGCAGTAGTCTCAATGCAAATTTTGTCCAGGTAAGAGCAAAATTGAGCCCATAAACCCTGCTGTTGCTTTTCACTCTTTATTTTGAGAACATTTTAAAAAATACTATTTTTAATGTTCTATATCATATTTAAAATAAAGGCAAGAAAGGTAAGTGCTTTTCATAAACCATAGCGAACAGCAGGGAGGTGCTTCATAAAACAGGATGCAGCTCCTCATTTCCCAAAGTGAGGCAGATAATGGAGAATTAATCTGTTTAAAATTAAACAAGCAACTAAGTCTAAAGATACTAAATAAAGTATCTTTACAAGTTATATGCAGTTCCTTCCGAAGAGCTCTTAAGAATCCCTTTTCATCATTGTTTCAGCTGTGATTTTAAACACTTAAAAATGAATGATGTGGAGTTGCAAAATGAGCTGCACTGAGATCAAAGGGATTGACGTTACAGAAGTGAAGTCTATCTAAGTAGTTTATTTTGTCATCACATGACTGAAATCCCACTCCACGAAATTTCATTAGTCTCAAAATCCATTCATACTTTGGCAACATCCATGCCTGTGAGCTTCCTGTGGTCCCCTGTGCCTGTTCCAAGTGTCCATACAAGTGGAGCATGGGTACATGCTGTGCACCTAGGCCTGTACTTTCCCATTCCAGTAAAAACTGGAACTCAATAAAAATTAAAAGATTACTTAACATTGCATTTTGTGCTATGAATATGGAATTAGTTCACTGACAAATTGCTGGGGAGCCTTTGAGGGCAAAGATCAAAAGCATAGAAATTAGGCCTAGGTTTCTGAAGATGCTACATAACTGGATTAGCAGCCAGATTATATTTTTAGTGCATAATAAGGAGCAGAACTCAAGCATGCTTGCATGCCACCTCATTTCCTTCTCCTGCCCCCAATGCCATATACCAGGGTTAAGGTCAAGTGCAAACTTTACACTTGTTGGAAGAGAGGGGCTACTTTCTGATTCTTGGTTGTACAGCTGTGGGCACCAATATGGAACCTAAACTGATGGATATGTATTCATGGGGGCACAATACAGTTGAAAAGTGGTAGGGAAAGGTAATGTCATCAGACTGTAGAGCTAGTTGATTGTTGAGAGGGGAGTTAGCTGCACTACCTCTCCTTTAGGTTAAACAACTGAGGGAGGGATGCATATATGTAACAGTTCTGCAAGGTGTCGTCAATATCATCAGATGCTGGTTTCAATTTTCTAGGCATTACTTCAGCAAGTGTAAATAATGTTGACTCAAGCCCACATTCAGAATCCTGGGAATCAGATAATATAATCTGGGTGCCCTTGGTAGGCAATATTTCCCCAATGAATCTAGAGGTGTAAAACAAAGGAAATTGTTTTAACAGGAAGAAGAGGAGTTCAACTCATCAAATAATTGATTTACAGTATTTTTGAGGTAGGAATCTTCCTCCTCCTCCTTTAACAACAGTCCAAACCTCAGTCCTCCTTCAGCTTTGATTGGCTAATGGGTACTGGCAACTTTCCTATGTCCAAACTCCCCATTCACAGTTTGTTTTCCTGGGCTGAAGAAGTCCAAGAATTCTTGTAGGTCAGTCTCCAGCTACTAAGGGGAATACTGTCTGGGCTGTGCTGGAGATTCTGTATTAATGTAGATAGAACATATTGCTCTGTGATTGAGTGCATGGACCTCTTAGAAATATCTTCTGGGTGAAATCCTGCAGTGCCTCTTGTCACTGTTGCCCGTGCCATTTTGGTCTCCTGCTAAGTCACACATAGTTAAAACACATAAAGGAAGCTCTTCAAGGGTAAAAAGAGTTTGTCACATGATCTGCCCTTACTAGGATCTTTACCCTGACTCTGGGTCCATTTAAAATCTAGACTTTAACAGATTTATTAGTACTAAGTTGTATCCTCTTCTTGATGATTAGGCCACTTCCTCAGCAGCTGGTAGAGAGTCCAGACCCACATACAATTCCAGATTCCAACCCAGGAACCCTATAAATAGCATCCATGTTCTGCTTCCCCTTAGTAGTTGCTGCTGGATTCTCTGGTTGCTTCCCATTCAATCCCATCACCCTCTTGGGTTCTCTGTTTGTTCTTTGTTTGAGCTGGTTCCCATGGGGAGCTCGGAACAATCTCTTTCACCTTTAAGTCAGAGTTCTGTCTCTGATGAGTAGGGAGAGATCGCTTCAGAGCCTTGCGTGAATAGGGTCACTTACCTGGAGTGTCTCGCAGCATTCCAGTTCTTTTTTCAACCTTCCAGTCCTAGTCAGGAACTGATTTACTGAGGCCCTGTAACTCCTTTTAACTGAGACTGCTGAACTCTAATTGGCTACTTCCCTGTAGCCTTTACAGGCAGGTCTGGAGGACTTGACTTCACTGTCCTTTTCCTTGGGATGTGATGTGATAGGTCAGCAAGACCTCCAGGAGGACCTCGTATGCCCTATCACAGGCCCGAAGGGTCAAAGGTGTTAACATGACCCAATTATTGTCCAGCGTTAAACAAGGTTTGGTGTACAGAACACTCAAGCTTCCTAGTAAAATGGCAAACACATAATAAAAATCTCTGAAAACTGTAATTAAAGACACAGAATAAGAGAAAAAAGAGTTATGGAATTTGAAACGTAAAATGTTATTATAGCTTTCATTTTTACAACATCCCTTGTTTACTTTTCCTTAAGCTGGAGACAGTTTTTCAGAAAAAAACAACAACCATTTCTCTCTATTTGAAAGTTTTTTATATAGTATAAAAGATTATGATAACTGTCCATATTGGAAAAAAGAGAAGCTGGATGTTGTGGTATGGAGCTGTTGTTATTAAATACCAATACTAATTCCTAAAAGCAAAAGAAGGTAAATACACACAAAGGAGAGAGAAAAGAACAGCAAAGAGAAAAAGCAGTTCTGTCTCTGGTGTTAACTTTCTCTTTCAACCTCATGGCTGGAAAAACAAAGGCAGAGCACATTTTTTACCCGTCTCTTCAAGACCTGCAAACTGGTGCTAGCATCAAGCTATTTAAGGCCTTATTTTGAGATGTTTCTTTCTAGTCAGTGACTCAAAGCAATTTTACAAAATATATAGTCAAGGATGGTTAAGCCAGACTCTTATTAAGCAGATGGCAAAAGAAGAGGAAGAGAGAAAAATAACAAAGAAAAAATAAGATGGAGGGGAAAAGAACATACAGACTGTGTGTGTGTGTAAAAGTCTCACACCCTAGGTTGTGGTTGGGATTTAGGCAGAGCCGGTAGCAGTACTGAAGTCATTTTTATTCCTCTTTTTGGTCAGGGGAAGACATCTCTCTTAGGGTCAAGACAACAAAGGCAAAATATTGTCACATTGTAGCCTGGAGTACCAGGAATTGAGAGGATGAAGCTCACTCCTTCCTCTCTTTTAGGAAGCAAATGTTGCAACATCCAGGTATTCCCCTCCCCAAAGTTTCTTGTTGAAAAGGAGCACTGGAAGAAATAACATTCCCCTCCCCCTCATGAACTGGGTCTAATTTATGGCAAATTAGTTTTGGTTCATTGATTTCTAGACCAATATTTCCATTTTTTACCTAACTTAATCTTACCAGAGTTATTTCATTTGGCCTTGTTGTTTAAACTAATTCAGTCTGGCTCTTTTTTCATCTTTTCTCAACATTATTACAGGTTGTGACATTTTATAAACTTTCACTCGTGACCACCAGCAGGGTACACATGGTTACAACAGCTCTATCCAGCTGAAGTGATTACAGCTTTTCATTGTTGGATATGAAGGACTGCGTCAGAGCTACTGGTCTCTATAGCTACAGCCCAAGCCAACCAAACCATCTGAGAGCCATCTCCAGTCTCAGCACAACCTCAAGTCTATCTACTACCCAGAAGTCATCTCAGTTCATCATTCTTAATTGTGTCAAAGCCATATGTTGGGTTGAAGTTTCTTTGTGCTGAATCTTAGAAGAGGAATCACATAGGACTCCAGAAGTAATAGGACCTTTAACAAAGTTCTTAGCACTGGAAGATAGATTCCCCTTCTCTCCCTCCTCCTATCTTGCTCCCTTTCCTGGTTAATGCCAGGGTACCTCTCACAGTCATAGCCGGGGTACCTCTCCCCTCAGAAACATTTGGTGCAGTTCGCCTTTGCTCTTCCCTTTTAGTACTCACTGAGGCTAATAGCATTTTATTGTCCTCATATTCCAAACATAACTGTATTGTAACCAATATGCCCTGTCACATAATTGAAATGTAAATAAAGTCTGGCCCATTCAGTCATTTCTCCTTGTTCTTCAATAGATGCCAACAGAGAGCTCCTGCTTGTATGGAGCATTTCCCCATCTGGAGTTTTGGGCTGCTCTTCTCCCTGTTTACTAAGGGTACATCTAAACTACATGTCCATGTGGATTAGTTTAGTGGGGTTGGCAGGGCAGTGGGGCCAGCAGGAGGTGAGGAGCTGGCTTGGAGGCTAACATGCTGAGCAGAGGGGGGCTACTGCAGGGAGTCCAGAAATGGCCTCCCCTAGTCCAACAAAGTCCCTCATCCAAGACCAGTCAAGTTCTGAAGGTGATGGACCAGGGGCGTCCAATCTGTACTAGAAACTGAAATGTAAATATAATATTTAAATTTCAGATTATTCATTTTATAATTACATGGTAAAAGTGAGAAAGTAAAGCAATTATTCAGTAACAGTGTGTTGTGACACATTTATATTTTTATGTCTGATTTTGTAAGTTAATTGTTTTTAAGGAAGGTGGAGCTCAGGGGTAAGCAAGACAAATCAGACTCCTGAAAGGGGTACGGTAGTCTAGAAAAGTTGAGAGCCTCTGGTTTACACAGCAAAGATAAACCTGTGGCTGGCCAGTTTCATTCACCTTGGACTCATGGGCTATTGGCTGTGGGGCTGTTTCACTGCAAAGTAGATACCTGAAATTAGGCTAGAGCCCAAAATCAGAAATCTTCCCACTTCACAAGGTCCTAGAGCTTGGGAACCAACCTGGGCCTGGAAGTCTAGATAGTAGTGAAACAGCCACCCAGCCCAAGCCCTGAAGCCTGAATTGGCTGACATGAGCAAGCTGTGGGTTCGTTTTTTATGTGTAGACCTATCCTCAAGTTAAATGAAAGGCAAAGATACATTAATACTAGTAATAAATCATGATCTGAGATGGCAATGTCCATAATATGTAAATGTAAGAGTTTTAATCAACATGGGATTAAAAGCTCCAAAGTGTGACCCAGGACAAAAAAAAACAACAATAAAAGCCCCACAAAACAAAAAACCCTCCCACATTCTAAAAGAGTTTGAGAAGAAGTCAGCATCCATGAAAAAAGAGAGAAATTAAAATCCACAGTATAAATGATTTTATCTGCACCAAAGTAAGCAATAGATAGATAAACAGAAAATTCAGTTAGAAAAATCTAAATTATTTTTAGGAGGTAAATAAGAGAAAAGATAAAAAAGAAAGTTATATATTTTATGTCACAGAATGGTTTCTCCTTGACTATAATTTGCTTTATTTGTAAAGGGTTTTATATACACTTACAATCCTTGATCTTTTCTTGCAGAAAAAAAGTGCCCTTTTTTGTTTTGTATTGTTTTTCGATCTCAGCATTGTTTAAAAGAATTTGCTTCAGAAGCAGGAAATCCACTGCAGCACAAGTGGAATTTTAAGGTTCCATAATTTTATCCTATGAGCGAAATTGACTTCAGGAAGACCAGGATTTCATCCTGTCAGTACAAACAACTATTTTGTGTTCACTTCTTATGTTATCCTTTAAAGAATAACTATAGTAGTAACATAAAACAGATGGCAGACTGGAGCAAAGGCTGGTATGAAAACTAATCATAGTAGAAACAGTCTTGGAAGGCACCCTGGCCATTGCACTGTTCTGGGTAAAATTCTTCCTCTGCTCCTCTGCTGCTTCATTTGAAAAATAAATGACTGATATTGTAAAAAATGAGAGGCATTCTTCTCACTTTGAAAGTGGGTATGAGAAAGGAAACAGATCCAAGATTTTGCCTTCTCCTCTGTGACCATTTCCCATGTACTTGCTCACAAGGAGAAATATCTGGAGGGCAGGGGACATGCTCAGCCACAGACCCTTATTAATGGGGCAGAGGTTTCATTCTTCTGCATGGCCAACTAAGGCTACGTCTAGATGGCAGGTTTCTTTCAGAAGAAGCATTTCCAGAAAAGATCTTCAGAAAAAAACTTTTTCCGAAAGAGTGTGTCCACACTGCCAAAGCACATTGAAAAAGTGATTTTCTTTTTCAAAAGATAGTGTACACACTGAATGGATGTTATCTCACATTTACACTGTGATTACTATGGAAGGAGTGGCTGCCTGTGCTTTTTCCTCTTTCCTCTTCTTTTGAAAGAACTCCCTCTTCCCTGTCCACACACGCCTTTTTCTGAAAGAGATCTTTTGGAAAAAGGCTTCTTCCTCTTAGAAAGAGGATTACCAATGATGGAAAAAAACGTTTGTTCTTTTGATTTTTTTCCGAAAGAATGTGATTGCAGTGTGGACATATTTTTTAAAGGAAAAACAGCCTTTTTTTAAAAAGCACTCTGTAGTGTAGACATACCCTAAAAGAAAAGCATAGTCTATCCCTGAAAACATTATCAAATGGCGTAACATTGACTGTCACTTGGATGGCTTCTCATCTAACAGAGAAATTGAAGTTATACTTAAAAATCTGTAGGTGAAAAATAGTCCGCATGAAATAGTTTTACAGTATAAGCTATGTAAGAACTACTTGCATGCTTTACATTTAGCATGAAAGAAAATGTCCCCAGAATTGGAGCCTGTGATAGACACCTATATGTGTCAGATACAAAGCTTTTTCATTTGACCTCTATCCCCTCCAATTGTCCCAATAATCCCATCCCATCTCCTGAGTTACGTCATGTCCACTTTCATCCTTTCTCTTAATTATTTTAACTTCTCATTCTCATTTGGCTTTCACTTGTCTCTCTCAATAATGGCCTATCTCCCCTCTCCCTTTAGTCTCTAAACTCAAATAAAGTGTTTACTATCAATCTCTGGAATTCTGTTTTCCAGTTCCATCCTGCAGTCTCTCAAATCTTCCTCTGAATCTTTCATGCAACTGAAGGCACTTTCACCGAAGGTGCTGATAATCTCATCTTGTCAAGATCTTAGAACCAGTACTGCAGCTTCATCATTCTTCACCTTTCAGTTGTGTTCAGCACTTTTGGGCTATGTATCCTGGAAAAACTCCACCGTGTCCAGGGAACGCATCTGGTCTTCCGACATTTTTTGCAGAAGAGCAGACGTGCTCTTTTGGAAGCCCTGTAAACTTCATCTCACGAGGAAGAAGGGCTCTTCCAAAAGATGAGGTTTTTCTGAAATTTGGCTCAGTGTAGACAGGCCAAATTTTGGAAAAGCCTCTTCCAAAAAAACAATTGGAAAAATTTGTGTACCTTTTTCTGAAAAAAAAAAAATGTAGTGTAGACATAGCATTGTCCATGCAATTCTTCTTGATATCTGGTGCTGCCTCTGTTTCTGTGACCCTGTTATCTTCTGAACCTCCTCCTGCTTGCCTTATTGTTCCTTCAGCATGCCCTTCAGAGGATCCTCCTCATTCCCTCTCCGGTTATCTCTAGGGGCTCCACAGATTCTGTCTTTAGTCTCCTTTTTGTCTCCCTCTGAACCTTGTCTCTGAGTAATTTGGCCACAAACACAAATTCAGCTGTATGTTGCACCTTCCTGGTCTGGCACCCCGAGGACCTGAGTGGTCCCAAACCAGGGAGTTTACCAGTCCAGGAGAGGTCAATTCTCCCCTGATGGCTGCCAGCCCACTCCCAGGCTCCTCTTTGGCTGTGGAGCTCCCTTGGCTGGGGCTCCCTACTCTGCCACTGGCCCAGCTGCTGCTGGTCTGGTTGAGGCTACCCAGAGGCTGGAATGGGTTACTGGCCAGGGATCCCTGGGGTACCCAGATGGGATCCAGGCTCCCCACTGCTGCCATCTTTACTAGATCCACTAAATCAAACTCTGGAAGATCGGCCATGGCATCATCCATCTTACATATAGTACATCTTACATATAGTGAAGACAAGCCCTTAGATTGTGAGCCATTAAAGACAGGAACTATCTTGTTCTTTATTTGTACAGTGCCTACCATGGTGGGATCTCGGGTCATGACTGGGACTTCTACATACAGTAATAATAAAAATACATACTACCACTATTACTATTGCACTTTGGACCTCCCTAGTCTGGCACCCTCAGGACCTGAGCTATCCTGAACCAGGGAGTTTGCTGGACCAGGGGAGGCCAATGCTCCCCTGCCGGCTGCCCCACCCTGGGCTCCCAAGGCTGGGGCTCCCACCCTCTTGCTTGTGATGCCACTGTGGGTGGTTCCTTGTCAGGGCCACCCAGCTGCCACCTGCCCCACTTGGACTCCGGCAGCCCTACTGCTGCTGGGGATTTCCCAGGACTCCCTGACCAAGGCTTCCCTGCTGCTGCCTGGCCCCGCTGCTGCCACATGTTCTCTGGCTGGGGTTACTCGGACACCTCAGCCCCACTATCACTAGGGATTTTCTGGTTTCCCTGGTTAGGGCTCCCCAGGTACCTGGCACCCATTGACACTGGGGGTTCCCTGACCTTTTCTGGCCCCTTTCCAGTGCCTCCCATCTGCCCAGTCTGCTGCTGCTCGGAGTTTCCTGGAGTTTCTCAGCTGTGGCCACCCAGCAGTCCTGCTCCTGCTCAGCGTTCCCTGGGGTTTCCTGGCCTGGGGCCTCCTCTGACCATTGCCTGGCCTCAGGGCTGCAGGGGGCTCCTCAGCCAAGGCAGGGTCTGCCAGTATGCTTTCTGGCCTGCTGACACCAGGGGTTCTCTGGACAGGATGGGGACTCCCCATTCACCGTCTGGCCCTGCTGAGGCCAGGCTGAGGTTCCCGCAGCCACCCCCCCTCCACCCAGTCACAGTTGGCCCAGCCAGGGCTCCTCAGGCCCTGCATTCTCCTGGCTGGCTCTCGGATGTTTCCGGACCAGAGAATCCCAGATGTGGGAGGTTCAATCTGTATTAAAGTTACCTACTGTATCGTAACAGCCTGATTATTAGTAGCAGTATTACTGTAGTGCCTAATTAGGGATGAGGAACCTACTGTGATGGATGCTTTATGAATACAAAAGCCTTAGTGACTTTCTTTGATTTTGTGGTTCTTTGTCTCACATTTAATGCTCTTTACTACAAGGGATTTATAAGTTCTATAGTCAAATCTTTGCTTTGTGATGGAAGTTAATAATACTCCATCTTCACTCTACAGGTGCCCTTAAGAGCTAAACATTTGAATGTTATAAATAGATTTGATTATAATAAGGATAATTACTTAGAGAATTAATGAGTGAAGCCAGTAAAGATAGAAAACCTTTATATATCATCAGATGAATGTATTGTAAATGTTCTATTAATTATTTTGATTATAAAGTGGCAGGAATCCCAAACGTGTTCTTTGTGATTATTTATTTCTCTATTCCTTCTTCAGCCCTAAATAATATTGTAAAATTTGAAAATTATAGAAATGAATTCGATCTTTTTTTAAAATGGTCTCAAGATTTAATTTGTAATTGTCAATTTACATAGCAACGACAGAATACTAATTTCTGTCTCCTCCTCTGTTTTACAAGGCATAAAATATGGATTTAATTTATGTATGAAAAATGAATTTCCGTAGTCCATTGCCCTTGCCCACTCTTAAAGATATTACACAGCTAAATATGTAGTTCTAATATTTTACATCATTGGTATTTATGACTTTCCAAGCTGCAGCAAGTTATTGCTCATAATTAATCTTCTTTATAGTTACCTAACTGCTAAATTGATCATTATACTATAGTGTTATTTGCTCTATCAAAGGTGCGATGGTACAGAATTAAACACTGGAGAGGCAAATATGCAAGTCATTCACATTAGCAATCACTGCAATCTAGCAGTCATCATACCATTGCTATTTTGGGTTCTTCTCAAGTGGGCCAGACATAATTTAGCATCTGCTGGGAACCATTCAGACATTTACTTTTACTTCCGTTACCTAACAGAAATATTTACCCAATGACTGTTCTTTGCGTTTGGATTACAATACTGCATCTGGTATGCATGACTCAGGCTGCTGGTATTCTGCAATTTTCTTTGTAGCATAAAAGGGGCATTGCTATAGAAATTAACAACTCATTTTCCTTCACCATGCTTTGCTTCCCCTCCCCTTCTACAAATACACACTTTCTGCATTTTGTAGCATACCTTCTCTCTGTCTTTGCCTCCTTTTATGTTCTTCACTGCTGGCTGGCCAGGAACCCTGTCCTCATCACCCCTTTCATTTTCTTGCTCAACTTCCTTTTCTTTGCCTTCCTTTATTTCAGATGTTCTCAAACAGGGGTACCTGTACCCCTGAAGATAAGCAATGGTCTTCCGGGGGGGTACATCAACTCATATAGATATTTGCCTAGTTTTACGATAGGCTACATGTAACTCACTAGGGGTATGTCTACACTACAAAGTTAGTTTGAACTAACGGACATTAGTTCGAACTAACTTTCATAGGCGCTACACTAGCGCTCCGTTGGTTCGAATTTAATTCGAACTAACGGAGTGCTTAGTTCGAACTAGGTAATCCTCATTCCATGAGGATTAAGCCTAGTTCGAACTAGCTAGTTCGAATTAAGGGGTGTGTAGCCCCTTAATTCAAACTAGTGGGAGCCCTCCCCAGCTTTCCCTGGTGGCCACTCTGGCCAACACCAGGGAAACTCTTCTGCCCCCCTCCCGGCCCCGGACCCCTTAAAGGGGCACGGACTGGCTACGGTGCCCGTGCCAGGTGCAAGCCTGCCAGCATCCAGCCAGCAGACCCTGCACCTGGCACGGATCGAGCCAGCCACCCGATGCACCCCAGCCCTCCCCCTCTTGCCCGGGACTGCAAGAGGCAGGCACCCGCCTGGGCTAGTGCAGACATCATGGACCTCGTCCATGATCTCTGCACTAGGCACAGGAAAGTGGCCGTCTAGGGCAGGAGAGCTGCCAGCCTGGCCACCCAGGAGCAGGTGTGCAAGAGAATCAAGGGGATCCAGTGAGACCCCCGACCCTGAGCCCTGAGCTTACAATCGCCGTCCTGGGTCAGACCAAAGGTCCATCTAGCCCAGTAGCCTGTCTGCCGACAGCGGCCAACCCTAGGGATCCTGGAGGGGATGGACCGAAGACAGTGACCAAGCCATTTGTCGTGTTCCATCCTTCTCCAGCCTTCCACAAACCTTGGACAGGGACACCACTCCTACCCCCTGGCTAATACCACTCCATGGACCCAGCCTCCATGACTTGATCTCACTTCCCTTTAAACTCTGTTCTAGTTCTAGCCTTCACAGCCTCCTGCAGCAAGGAGTTCCACAGGTTGACTCTGCTTTGTGAAGAACAACTTTCTGTTACTAGTTTGAAGCCTGCTACCCATTCCTTTCCTTTGGTGTCCTCTAGTCCTTCTTTATGGGAACTAATGAAGAACTTTTCTGATTGCACCCTCTCCACCCCACTCATGCTTTTAGAGACCTCTATCCTGTCCCCCCTCCGTCTCTTCTTTTCTAAGCTGAAAAGTCCCAGTCTCTTTAGCCTCTCTTCATATGGGACCTGTTCCCAACCTCTGATCATTTTAGTTGCCCTCCCCTCTCCCAGCCTCTCTCTTCCCCTCTCCCACCTCCTTTTCCCAGTCTCCCCCAGTTTTGTTCAGTAAAGACAGATTCCATTTTGGAAGACACGTTATCTTTATTTTGTACAGCAAGAAGAGGGGCTAGGGAAGGGTAAGTGGAAGTAGGTGAAGGAGGAATGGGGCACGAGCCCCCGATGGGGAGGACTGGGCTGGCTCTGCGGGCTTCTGGGGGTGGAAGCTCTCCTGCAGACCCCCAACTACCCCCTCTCCCCAGATGGCAGCCTGCGGCAAGTGCAGCCGGTCTGATGGCCGAGTGCTGTGATGTGCCCAGTGTGGGTAGTCCGGGCAATCCAAGCCAGGACTGCTTTGCAAGCGGGGCACCCCTGAGAACTGTCTGTCTGGTGTGGGGGTCGGGACCCTTTAAGCGCAGCCTTCGGCTAGCATGAGAAAGCATCTCCACGCTCTAAGTTCTTCTCTGATGCCCTGCTGGCACTGCTTCCGGTCATCCTTAAGCCCGGTTCAGGGTCCACTTAAGGTGGACATGCTAGTTCAAATTAGCAAAACGCTAATTTGAACTAGTTTTTTAGTCTGGATCCGTTAGTTCGAATTAGCTTAGTTCGAATTAACTAATTCGAACTAAGTTAGTTCGAACTAACGTTGTAGTGTAGACATACCCTAGTGAAGTCAGCACAAACTAAAATTTCATACAATGACTTGTATATACTTGTTTATACAGTGAATTGTAAGTGCAATATTTATATCCTAATTGATTTATTTTATAATTATACTGTAAAATGTGTACCACAGGTTTTACCTCAGTTAAAAAATACAGGTCAAGCCTCCTTTGTCCGGTGCCCTTGAGACCTGAGCGGTCCTAAACCACAGAGTTTGCCGGAAAAGGGGAGGTCAAGGCTCCCTACCCAGGTTCTGCTCCCAGCTGGGGCCACATTTCCTGCCGCCTGCCAGTGCCTCCAGACCCTCACTGTGCAAGCCCTGGCCAGGGTTGTATCCCCTCACTGTGCTAGCCCCAGACATGGGCTGGCGCCAATGCCTCCAGGCCTAGCCGGGGCTGCACTCCCTACAGTGCCAGCCTGGGCTGAACTCTCTGCCTCCAAGCCCAGCCAGGACTGTTCTCCTAGCTGCCAGCCCTGCTGCCTCTAGCCACAGCTGGGGTTGTGCTCCACACTGCCAGGCCTGGCTGGGACTGCACCCCACCACACTAGTCCTGACCAAGGCTGTGTTTCCCACTGTGCCAGCCCTAGGCGGGGCTGCACTTCGTATTTTGCCAACCTCAGTGGAGCTGCACTCCTGGCCACTGGTCTCGCTGCTTCCAGCCCCAGCTGGGGCTGCACGCCTTGCCATCAGCCCTGGCCAGGGCTATGTTTCCCACCACGCCAGCCTTTGTGGGGACGCACTCCCCACTTGCAGGCTAACCCACGCTGTGCTTCTGAACCTGGACAGCCGAGGCTCTCTGGTCCAGCAATATCTGTGGCCCTGCCAGACTATGGATGTTGTCAGACCAGAGAGTCCTAGATTTTAGAAGCTCAATCTGTACCTGCTTACAAAAGCAGAGTCCTGAAAGGGGTACAGTAGCCTGGAAAGGTTGACAGTCGTTCTGCTATGTTGACTCCTACTCTTGGTTGAATCTCCAAAGCAAAATTTGTACGCTAAGCCATCTTCCTCCCCTCATTCAGATCCATCCAGAAAACCCGTTTTTCCATATTGCTGGAGTGAAGGAAGCTAACAATTACTTTAATTGTACTTAGATTTTAAGCTTTTTGGAGAAGGACACATCTGTGATTTTACAGCACTTAGCGAAATGGTGTCCTGACCTATAAATGGGGTTCCTAGGTGCTATCACAATACAAATAATGGTAACAAAACGGTTTTGAAAATAATAATTCTGTGTAAACAACAAAGATTTGCATATGAGTTATTGAATAATGAGGGCCCAGATCCACAAATATACTGAAGCTCATAACTTACACTGTTGAAGTTATCAGCACCAATACCTTTGTGGGTCTGGGCCCACATTCCTGTAATCCTTTACACACCTCCTTCCTTTCTCCTTTTGTTTATCATTCTCACTTGTAGGGCCAGATATTCAGCTGGTCAACTGATGTCAGTGGAGTTATGCCAATTTACACCAGCAGAGTATTTGGCTGTGTGTATAAAGTCTCCCATTATGGAAAATGTCTGCAAAGCAGTGTAATCAGTCATGCATCTGGCAATAAAGGATCCTGCTACTGCTGGGCATGACACCTCCTGCTGAGTTGGTATAATATGTGCTGGGCCATTCATATGTTGGAGAATGAAGCAGTGCTATTTTTCTCTGCTGTATATGCATTTAGACCTTTAGGTAGAGAAGATCAGAGTAGGTTCTGGGATGAAAAGGTTCATGCATGCTAATAGAGTTTTGCCTTTTTACCTGATTTCCTAATACCTAGCTGCACCGAGTCTTGCTCCTTCTTCCTGCAAATATTATTAGAGCATCATTGGCCCACACCTGCTATGCTGATTTCCTTGAACAAGTGGTAGAAGAACTAATACACTTTCCTGATGTGGCATTAGCCAAATTAGGGATCTAGATGGGTCAGGAGATTTGCTCTCACCCCCATTGATTATTGTTGTAGCTGAATAGGGCCATTCTCCCTGGACTTCAGCTACCCAGCCTTCATCCTAAAGTCACCAGATCCTTGTCTGCATTAACACTTACTACTGATTACCTGCCCAGATTATTGTGCGTGTCTGATTCACATATTTTGTTTTCTTTTCCTTTATTAATTAATCCTCCCATCTGTGATTTCTTAACCTTTCTATTAGCTGCTTTTATTTTAACCAAATGTCCATGACTTCCTAGCTGTTCAAGTGACTGTTTCTAATTTATCTACCTGAATGCAAGTTCCTGGACGTTTAGGTAATTTCTTCTAATTAATGAAGCCATCTGTGACTCCCTGCCATTTTACTGATTGCTTCCTAGTCCAGGCATCTGTTCTTTGTAGCCATTTTAATGTCATTTCCAGTTGCCCTGGCCATCTTGGCATATAATCATTTCACTACCTTGTTGTCGCATAATTGACTTACTAATCATGGTCATTTGTCTCTCCCCTTTGCGTATCACTCCATCTCTCTGCACTTGCTTTCATACTTCCCCTGGACTAGCATTTAACGACACTGCCCTCTCCTTTAAATCCCTTTTCAAAGCCTGTTTCTATCCTGGTGCCTAGAAGAAATTGCAGACTGCAAATGGTAGAGAGCCAATGGGTGATTTTAATGCTACTTTTTCACCTTTTATTCAATTAATGTTTCTTCATTTTCCTTCACCCCTCATATAGATCTTGTCAGCTTATAATAGGAGTGATTTGAGGCAAGGACTTTATCTGATTATATATTTGGAATGCAACAAGCATATTGGGATTACTACAAAAATAAATATAAACCCAAGAAAAGGAATGGGATAGGGGCACTAGCCTAGATTTTGGAGTCTGGGGTTTAGTTATTTGCTTCTCTTTACAGCCTGTGCGACCTTGGGCAAAATGCTTAGCCTCTCTGAGCTAGAATCATAAACAAAAAATTAGGTGCCTAAATCCCAGAATCAGGACTCACTGGGATTAAGAGAACCATTGCTCAGATGCCACCAAGCCCTGTCAGTGCCTCAGTTTTGCAACAAAAATGTCCTAGGCAATACTATTTCTGCCTTAAAGGGAGAGATGCCATAGCACACTACACTAAATTGTACCATTCCGCCACTAGTTGCTGTAGTGTTTAATATTTCTCATTTAAGCTCACAACAGCCATTCCTAGCAGTGCATTAATGGATCTCTCATTAACACAATCGATGTGTCTCTCTGGGAAGCAAGATCTGTATCCAGTCCATATTTGGCACAGAAATCTGACCTGTTAGTAGTAGCCATATACAAGAGGTACCTAACACTGGAGATCTCCCGCATCCCAGGTGAACTAAAACTGGGCTAAAACTTATGAGGGATTTCCTCCTCTTGCTGCTGCTGCTGCTGCTGCTGCTGCTTTATACAAAGAGAAGGTTTGCTGCTGAGAATCCCAAGTAGAGAGAGGGACTTCCCTTTAGCCTGACCATATGTGTCAAATTCTGTGAGGGAGGGGAGAGGAGTGAAGCTTAGCATACATCCCTTTCCTCAGCATCATCCACTGACTAGCTTAGATGAGGACTGCCCAGCAATCCCAATCTGAGGTAGCTATCTCCCTTGTAATCCCAGGATCCAGCTCGAGTTTTGTGAATCTCAATGATTTTCTAGGTATCTAAAAGGTAGGCATGGTGACACTCATCATTGTGCCTAAATTCCTTTGTCAATCTAACCCTCTGTCCTTAGGCCCCTCATCTGTCAAATAGGGATAATTGCACTTCTCTGCCTCGGAGGGATGCTGTGAGGATAAACATACCAAAAATTGTAAGGTGCTCGGATACTTTAGTGACTGGACCATATAAAAGTAACTTAGATGGATAAGAACTTGATGACTTAATTTATCTTGTTCCATAACAAACCTACCTCAGTCATCACATACACAACTCAATCCTTGACCTTCTCAAATGTAGTACAGTAAAAAGAAATCCAGCAGAGTGCAAAAGAAGAGAATTTTATCATGAATGACCTCCCCGTACACGTATTATGTGAGCCAGTGACAAGAAGTGATGCAGTTGCGTGAATCTGAGTCCCACAAAAATTTACACATTTATTTTGTCAAATTGGTGAATTTTACAAATTTTTAATTATCTTGCTGAAATGGGACTCAACAATTTTTTAAAATAATCTAAGAAATTATTCCAGTTAGCCAAATCTCAGTTATCCAGAATTCTTTGTAATCCAAAACAGAGACATCATCATGTCCCTCCTGTTTTCCAACTAAATCACCAGCTATCCAAGCTTCTGTAATATCCTCTACAATATAAAGATAATAGAAACTGTATTGTAATGGAAAAAATAATGGGCCTGATTCTCTTCTCTCTAGTGTAACTAAGGGAACATCTCCACAGCAGTCATTAAAACTGACATAAAAAGAAAATTGATCCTGATATGTCTTTAGTCCTGTCAATAAAACATCTATAAAGCCCCAGGACCCAGACTCAAGATAATCTGTGCTTATTGCTCTGATCTTAGAGCAACATTCTCTATTTATAACTCCTGGCTGATGCTAGCTGCTGCAGGCAGTATATGTGCTGAATGAATTGTTGTCCTTTTGCTTGATCAGGCAAGACAATGAGCACCTTTTGATAGGTGCTAAGTTCCCTCTTCCAGTTGGTTATCTTGCGGGATGGAGTCTGCAATGAGAAGAAAAGGCAGTCATCAGCTTCTATAAGGTTTTTTGTTCTTTGCACTTCTGTGCTCCTCAGGGAAGGATTCTGTTTCATTAGATCACTTAATGTCTTTCTTTTTATTTCCGTGGTTAACATAGTCACTGCCAGACATTCCTTCCTGGAATACACTAGAATGACCAGGGATTTCATTATTTCGGGAATAAACGATAAACCCCATCTGTTTACATTTTATTTCTCACAGAGACAAAGAAGAAATGGCAGTGACACTTACTATGCATACTCAGCAAGGCGAAAAAATGTTTAGTTGCAACTCCCACATTTTTATTTTAGTTTTTATATTTCAGGTTTTGGGACCCTCTTCACTTTCTTACTTTCTCTGCTTCTCTCAGTTGGAGTTAGGGTCAGATGAAAGATGGAGAGGAGAATTAGTTTTTCCTACTGGCAAAAAAATGGGAACCTAAGAAAAAATCAAAGTTTCTCTTGTTTTTTCAATACCAAAATAAAATAACAAAAATGTTATATTTGTGAAAAATCCACAAGTAATTGATAGGAAACAAAAAGTATCATTTGCTTTGACAGTCATCTTGGAAATTATTTTTTAAAATTTTCAATTAGCGATAGCCATCATCTTTTTTTGTTTATTAATCAAAGAATAGGGCCATATTATTAACCAAGGAATAGGGACATTATTTTCACTGGTGGATACTAATCTTCCATTTTAAAAGAACTGATTGAGTTCCAATTAAAGTCTATGAAAAGACTTATCATACCTTAAATTACTTCAAATGAGTGAAGCTAAAGTTCAGACCTGGAAGAAATTTGTTGGAGTCCATAATAAATATTGTTTACTTTCTCCCCTTCAGTAATATTTTCACCTTATACTCACAATTAATGGCTGCATGGAGTAATTCTCTGCATGTTTTATTATTAAAATAATAATTACATGATATTTTCCTTATACTGATACTACTTTGTAGAAGTGCAATGGATGAGGATAACTTGTCTTGGAAAAACAAGAAGGGTTGAATCAAATATTGTGTAATAATATAAGGACTATAGTGATGTAAAGCATTGGTTCTCAACCAGGGATACATGTACTCTTGGCGGTACTCAGAGGTCTTCCAAGGGGTACATCAACTCATTCAGGGTATGTCTACACTAGCCCCCTAGTTTGAGCTAGCATGGCTAATGTAGCATTCGAACTTGCAAATAAAGCCCAGGATTTAAATATCCTGGGCTTCATTTGCTTGTTCCCGGGCAGGCGCCATTTTTAAATCCCCTTAGTTCGAACTGACTGCCCACAGCTACATGCAGAAGTCAGAAGTGAATCCGAACTAACTCCTTAGTTTGGATTAACTGTTACACCTCATTGCAGGAGGAGTAAAAGTTAATCCGAACTAAGAATTTAGTTTGAATTAACTTCTGACTGCTGCGTGCAGCAGCAGGCAATCAGTTTGAACTAAGGGGATTTAAAAATGGTGCCCGCCCGGGAACATGCAAATGAAGCCCGGCATATTTAAGATACTTTCCTAGTTTTACAACAAGCTATATAAAAAGTACTAAAGATTGCAGTATAAACTAAAATTTCTTACAGATTATGACTTGTTTATACTGCTGTATATGTTTACACTGAAATGTAAGTACGATGGTGGAGATTCAATAACCTCCCTGAATACCTGTTCCAGAGAGTGACTGCCCTTTTAGCTGGACAGTATGGCTTAATATCTAATCTAAATCTCCCTTGCTGCAGATTCTGTCAATTCCTTCTTGTCCTACCTTAAGTGCACATGGAGAATAACTGATCATCTTCATCCTCTTTATAATGACCTCTATTATATTTGGAGATTGGTATCAGGTCCCCACTCTGTCTTCTTTTCATAAAACTAAACATGCCTTGTTTTTTTAATCTTGCCTCGTAGATCAGGTTTTCTAAACCTATTATCATTTTTGTTACTGCCCTCTGGATTCTTTCCAGTATATCCACAATTTTCCTAAAGTATAACACTTGGAACTGGACTGATGAATACAGAATTACCTCCTGTGTCTTACATATCACACTTCTGCTATGCTAACCATGAATGATACTAGCCTTTTTCACAATTGCATCATGTTGTTAAATCCCAGGTTACCTCACAGTGAGCCATTTATAAACTAGTTTCTGTGTACAGTCTTTCAAATAGTAGCAGAAATAGGCAATATAACCAGCAGAATTTGTGCTCTCAAAGCATTGATTAGAAAAATATATAAGAAGGTATGGGAGCAGATTACAAATTAAAGGCTATAGTTGTACTAATCCTGAAGAAAGGGGAGCCTGCTGATCCAAATAATGTTAGAGGTAAACACTCATTGTCAGTACTTTAAAAAATAACCATGAAGGCAACTGTTAACAGATTAAGGCCAATTTTTGAGCAAGTAGGAGATGAAGACCACTGCGGCTTTATACCAGGCCAAAGCTGCACTGGTCAGATATTGAAGCTCTGACAAATGATGAGAAAAAATGGAAAGTAGTATTTAAAGATTATTGCAGTTTTCTGTGACTTCAAAGAGTTATTTGATTCAAGTCAAAGTTTGGTCTAAGACAAGGAGTCATGGAATCACCATAATTTCTCATCATGTTTTAATCTGGATGTTAAGAAATGTAGACTATTGAAGATTATAGCACTGGACGATCAAGAGATACACTTCTTAATGCATATGCCATTGTCTAATTGGTGGACACATTTGAATTAATTATGATAGTCTTCATTATTATGGAAAATGTGTATGGTTGACTTAGATTTACGGTAAATGCCAAGAATATGAAGTTGTTGCTTCTTGGAAAATGGTCAATAGATAGAGTTGAAATACAGCAGTGGTGAAGTGATAGAACAAGTAGCATTTTTTATGACCACATAGAGCTTGTTCAGAGCCCATGGCTCCATCAAGGATAAAGTTAAAAGTAGATATTCCTTCGCTACTAATTCTTTAAAGAAGCTGATGAAATTATGGATTGATAAAACATTATGTTTGATAGAAAAGTGAAAAAAAAAACATGGCATGCCCACATCTTGAATACTGTGTACAGATGTGGTCGCTTCATCTAAAAAAAGATATATTGGCATTGGAAAAGGTTCAGAAAAGGGCAACAAAAATTATTAGGGATTTGGAATGGGTCCCATATGAAGGGAGATTAAAAAGACTTAGACTTTTCAACTTAGAAAAGAAAAGACCAAAGGGGGATGTGATAGAAGTCTATAAAATCATGACTCGTGTAGAAAAAGTGAATAAGTTAAAGTTATTTACTTATTCCCACAATATAAGAACTAGGGATCACCAAATGAAATTAATAGGCAGCAGGTGTAAAACAAACAAAGCACACTTAGCGTACAGTCAACCTGTGGAACTCCTTGCCAGAGCACATGGTGAAGACTAGGATTTTAATAGGTTTCAAAAAAAGCTAGATAGGTTCATGGAGGTTAGGTCCATGAATGGCTACTAGCCAGGATGGGTAGGAATGGTGTCCCTAGCCTCTGTTTGTCTGGAAATGGATGACAAAAGAGGGTTCATGTGGTGATTCCATGTTGTGATCCCTCCCTCTGGTGCATCTGGCATTGGCTACAGTCAGCAGACAGATACTGAGCTAGATGGACCTTTGGTCTTCCTCAGTATGGCCGTTCTTATGCTCTTACATAAAAACTATCAGATCCATGTACTAACAATATTTTCTGGAAGCAGCTGCATTAAATGAAAGTGTCATCAGAAGACTGGAAGCAATAGAAATGAGAGCTCTTCAAAAAATGGCAGATATAAAGTGGAATACTTTTAAGACAAATGAAGGATAGTAAGCTATTAAATCAGAGTTTGGGATAAGCTACAGTCCAAGTGATTACAATGGTGGAAACACTGCTGAAGAAAAATAAATGGTAGGATGCCAAAGAAAATAATGGAAACATAACGATGGTCAGTCTGACCAAAAGGCGAATCACTGACTAGATGGCAAGACACCCTATGCAGGGATATCAGCAGGGTGGGCTTAATGTAAAAACAAACCATGAACAAGTATGAATGATGATGATGTTGTATTATTACCTGAGATTTCTCAGAACACAAATAGTGGTAACTTAATTGTTCCTCTTCAGGCTTTGTCAAGATTAGATCAGTTGGGGGCACAACTCATCCATCTGATAAATGATTGATACAAACACTCACGCTCTTATCTAAAATTCCTATTTATTAAATTTTAAGCACACACATACAAACATGCACAACTGGTAGTTACCCACAATCTGAGATGGTTTAGAGTGATCACCAGTGGAAGCTTTCCACACAGCTGATGGAGAATTTAGATGTCAGCTCTGTGCCCAAACATGAGCTCCCTCAGACTGCTCCAAAGCATATACTTTCACCTTGTTTTTTATAGTCAACTTCAATCAAAGTGAATAGTAAGTAGTACATGGATTCTCCTAACTTCAGCAAACTACTCATTATTTTAAAACATTTCTAATATTCCTATCATAACAATATGTCAGGGGCAGTGTTGCCTGTAAGTTGTGTGCTTGAGCAGCCGGTCAGGATTGATTCAAATGCTACCCAGCTCTATTAGCAGAGCACCCACAGCTAGTTGTTTTGTTTCTACTGGGGATGAACATTCACACATGCCCTAATGCACCTAAAATATTCCACACATGAATGGAAAAATGTAAATATGGATGGAAAAGATTAGAGCTGTGGTGTCCAGAGAACTAGCCACACTCAACCAACCAAATAGCCACATGTGTCTAGTAGCTAGCATGTTGGACACCATGGGATTAGAGCGAATATTGGTCAGGCGAATGTAAAACTCAGGTTGCTATTCATTCACTCTTTTCCATAACTTTCTATCCCATCTTCCCTGCTGATTATCAAATTACAAGTATGTAGCTGTAGCTCACAAAGGGCTAAGATTTTCCTAGAGATCCTGGATTTTCCTAGCTAGGTAGTTATGTCAGCTGACAGTGTCTGAATATACAAAATGGCAGATTGCAGTACTGTCAGGTAAGGCTCATGTACACGCAGGAATGTCAAATTTTGTGTTAACAGTACAGCGTCTCATGTTTATAAACATGCTCTGTTTGATGACGAATGAGAGACCATTTTATTTGTATTACCATAGCATCTAGGAGCTTTAGGATTATGAATTAAGACCCCATAGTGTTAGCTGTTGTACAAAATAGAGAGCAGAAAGTCATTCCTAGTCCATTCTGTCATTCCATCTCAAAAAAGATATATTAGAATTGGAAAACGTACAGATAAGGAAAAAAAGGGGTATGGAACAGTTTCCATATGAGGAGAGAATAAAAAGGCAGTTGCTTCCTTTGCAAGTTGAGAAGTTCCAAAGAGATAAATGATAGAAGTTGATAAAATCATAGCTGGTGTGGGGAAAGTGAATAGGCAAATGTTATTTACTCCTTCACATAACACAAGAGCCAGTGAAATTAATAGACAGCAGGTTTAAATAAATAAAAGGAAGTACTTTTTCAGATATTGCATAGTTCAGCTTTGGGAATTGTTGTTGGGGATATCGTAAAGCCTATAACTATAACACGGTTTAAAAGGAATTAGAGAATTCATGGACAGCTCATTCAATGGTATTAGCCAACTTGGTCAGTAATGCAACCCTATGTTCTGAGTATCTCTAGCCTCCAACTGCCAGAAGCTGGGATGGATGACAGCTGATGAATCACTGAATCTATTCTGTTCGTTCTTTCTGAAGCACCTGGCATTTGATCACTGTCGGAAGACAGGATACTCGGCTAGATGGATCATTGATCTGAGCCTGTAAGGCTATTTGTTTGTTCTTATATTCCTTTCCCTGAAATAGCTTACAATTTAATATCATAATCATGGCATTCACCACATTCTTGACACTATCAAGTCCTGCCTTCTCTCAGTTACAACGCCCCCCCCCCAAACAAACAAACAAACAAACAAACAAACAAACAAACAAACAAACAAACAAACCCCACTATACATGTAGTATGTGAGTGGATGCAGTTTGATAGGACTTTTTTTTCACCTTGTGTTTTCCAGTACAGTATTTTAATCAAAGGAACTACTGCAAGTGAAAAATTGTTTCTTTAGTCTATAGTGCTACCTTCATAAACCATAAATTAGAGTGAGAATCTCTGAAGTCTAAAACATTAATGTAATGATTTATCAGATACCCACTATGGTATAAATGAGAGCACTGCAAGCAAAACCATTTTGAGGAGTGTTCAGTCATTTCTATGAGGACCTAATGTTGATGCTATAATAAATAGTTGAGTGCAACATAACATCCCTGAGATATAACTTAACACATTACTTCCAAGGTTGTAGTTGCATTTGACCCTATAAAAATACCAGTAATGGTTGTTTACTCAATTTTATTGCTGCCAGAGATGGAGAGGCACAGTTCTGTGCAAGAAGTAGGTAACAATATGCAACCTCCAGTCACATAACAAGATGATGTATCTCAATCTTTAACATGCAGATGAGGATTAAACTGAAGATTGATTTCAAAAATTGATTTTTATAAGGGCTCTTAAAATAACCTCAGCATTGTTTAACTTTATATAGTGTGTTTTAACAAGGCAAAGAGACAAATGATTACTTTTCTAGTTATTAAAGAGCTGTAGGACAGTGCGGTTATAAAATATATAAAATGATTCCTCTTTCCCTTTCACTGTTTTAATTTAGAGCACATATCTATTTCTATGTCACATGTTAGCCTGTGGGCTGTGTCTTTCAGTGATATTTCAAATGCTCACTGAAACAACAACAGAAAACTATTGCTCTGGTGTATATGTAACCCACACACCTAGGCTATGTCTACACTGGTGCAATCTTGTGCCAGAGCTAGCAAATGAGGCTAAGCGTGGAATATCGCCAAGCCTCATTTGCATATCTAATAAGCTGCTATTTTTGCAGAAGAGGCTCTTGCACAAGAAGGAGCTGTCTACACTGCCCCTTCTTGCACAAGGAAAACCCTCTTGTGCAATGCTGTTATGCTGATTATTTTGAGGCATAACGGCATTGCACAAGAGGGTTTTTCTTGCGCAAGCAGGGGCAGTGTAGACAGCTCCTTCTTGCACAAGTGCCTCTTCCACAAAAATAGCGGCTCATTAGATATGCAAATGAGGCTTGGCAATATTCCACGCTTAGCCTCATTTGTGTAGACATAGCCCAAATGTGGTTCACTGACCAATGCAGTGGCACCTACACCACAGCAACAGCTAAGATCAAGGGATCTCTACAGCATGGGCTGGGAGCCAACTGGCTTTTAGCTCAGAGGATAGAGGCTCCTCTACTCAGCTCCAGAGGTCCTAGGATCAAATCCACCTGGTGGTGGTTACATATATATCACTGTAATTAGCCTTTGGCTTGGCCATAGTCACTTTGATCCTCTGGGTTCCCTATGGGCTCTCTTAGGAAATCTTTCTATTTTCAGTGGAGTTCAACTCAATCTTGGGGTCCTTTCTGAGTCCAATTACTTAGGGTGCACCTACACCACACCATTTTTCTGGAATAAAGATCATTATTCCAGAGAAACAATACTAATGTCCACACTGCCATTCTGTTATTTTGACAGAAAGTCAAAATAACAGCCAGCTTTTTCTGATGGTGGGAAACCTAGTTTCACAAGGAATAAATCTTTTTCTGAAAAAGCTTTTTCAGAAAAGGGTGTGCGTGGACGTTCTATTTCTAAATAAACTTTTCCGGAAATTATCTTCTAGAAAAGCTTATTCTGAAAGAAGCTTGCAGTGTAGACATATCCTTATAGTCCCTGGTGACACTGTCCAAGTCCCACCATAGGTTGCTGGTTGGGAGCAACGCTGCAGTGTTCCTCAGCTGCATCAGGCTTGTGGTGTTGGTTTGCTCCCAAACAAGTGGGGGAAAGGAAAACCAAATTACTTCCTCAAGCTTGGTTCCCCTTGTTATAGGAACTCATTGGCAGTCCATAGAAGACTCTCCTCCTGAGTAAACTCCCACTCTCTGTACTGTGTTTCACTATGTAAAGGTCCCCTTCTCTAGGTAGTATATGTTCTTCAAGGGCATCTAATTGGCACCGGTTGAGTGAAGGATGTTTGTTACCTATCAGTGGGAAGCGAGCATGTTCCATCACAGTCAGTAGTGCTGACTGTCTTTCTAAAAACATCTTTAAATCTCTTGTATGCCATTCTAAATCATCAGTAAGTATTGCCTTGGGCAGAAATCTTTTTTAATATTAAGAGTATATAATGGCAAACACAATGTTAGATAATAACCTTGTAGTTAACCTTTTCTGTTAACAACAATTATCTAACTAAAGCTTCTGTGGCTACAGGAATTGTGTTGCCTTTTCTGCCACTAAGACAGGTCTTGGTTATTGCTAAAGGTGGTTAACTTAACAAAGTTTAATTGGAGATACATGGAAGAGAACAAGATTCCAAAAGGAAAAAAAAATATGCTTTTCAGCAGGTATAATGCTCTAAAGATTTGTATATCTTATGGGATCTCATATTACCACCCTCATATTTTTTTATTTCTGTCTGTGTTGTTAAATAGAAAATGAAGCTCAATAATTTATCCTTGCATAGGATTTTTGTCTACACTGTCATCTATTAAATCACATTTAAATTTTAAAAATTGTATTTTTAATCAAATCATCCAAGAAAATTTAAACAACTATGTTTTGCAGTGGTTTACAGTATACTGGGATGTTTTCTAAGAAGGACATGTTTTTCCACATTGTTTACCGTGGCTTGACTTTTCTTAACATAAAAGTGGAAACTGATATGCCATAATATCAAAACAAAACAAAACCTATACATATTATTCACAAGTAAACCAAAACACTCAATATACTCTCAACACACTGAATTGAATAGCATTTCTTAATTTGATGACTTAAAGGTATACGGTACTGTTTTAAACTACTTACTCTTTTATCCTCTGTAAGGCCAGGTATATAAATAGGCAGGTATGTATGATTAAAGTGTTTAGAAACCCACCAATATCTATAATCTCATTTTGTATTGGACTGGTGAAAGAGACACAGAATATCACTATCAGGTTCATGTAACTGATTTAAATGGCTTTGGTAGAATAAGAATAGCCTGATGCATATCAGGTAACTTTGAATAACAAGACAAAAACATTGTCATTCAGTGTGTGGAATTATCAACACAATAAGTACTAAAATAATAAACAGGGGAACATCAAAACAGTATTTTTTGCAAATATTCATTTGATATTTTTAATACATCCTGTTCTGCCATGCATTCTCTTTGGCTACGTCTAGACTGGCATGATTTTCTGGAAATGCTTTTAACGGAAAAGTTTTCTGTTAAAAGCATTTTCAGAAAAGAGCGTCTAGATCGGCACAGATGCTTTTCCGCAAAAGCACTTTTTGTGGAAAAGCGTCCGTGGCCAATCTAGATGTGCTTTTCTGCAAAAAAGCCCCGATCGCCATTTTCGCGATCGGGGCTTTTTTGCGCAAAACAAATCTCAGCTGTCTACACTGGCCCTTTTGAGCAAAAGTTTTGCGCAAAAGGGACTTTTGCCCGAACGGGAGCAGCATAGTATTACTGCAAAAAGCACTGATTTCTTACAGTAGGAAGTCAGTGCTTTTGCGGAAATTCAAGCGGCCAGTATAGACAGCTGGCAAGTTTTTCTGGAAAAGTGGCTGATTTTCTAGAAAAACTGTACAGTCTAGACACAGCCCCTGTGTTTCATCCAATACACATTAAAGTGATGTGCTCTGCTTAAAATGTTTAATTTTCAAAAACAAGATTAAAAAAACCATGAACATTTGTGGAAACTGATTGTCAAATGTTAACATGCAAATATCTACCCCAGAAATGCTTTCACACTCTTTTATCCAGTTAGGATAAGGCATTTTAGTTCTATAACTTAAGCTAAGCCACAAAGCTTTATAATCAACCCGCAAACATTTAAAATATGTAATATATTCACAGAATAAATGCAAGGAAGTTACGTTCTGCTCCTGGGTATCTGTGAAAAGAAAGGAAGAGGCTAAAATTACTGAAAAAGCAATTAACCAGAAAGAATTGTTTATTTCTCTTTTAAAAGGCTGAATTAACAATACATTGTTAGATTTAACAACTGGTACATTTAGTATATTTATTTAACCGTATAGATAATAGTTCTTCATAAGAATATAAAAAAAGTATTCTTTTAAATGGATGCAGAGAAAAAGAATATTTCTTGGGCTCTTTTTCTTTTGTTTTGCTTTCTTCTTCTGCTTCACACTTTTAACATTTATTCAGAAATCAATAAATCATGTTGTCTGAAATTATATGATTTGTCTTTATACCTCCTCTGTTGTTTGGCTGACAACAATATTTTTAAGGCAATAGTTTCTTCTCAAAAAGCTTATATAAACACCACAACCTCTCTTTTTCTGTTGTTATTCTTTGTTTAATACAATAAGATGGAAATTTGTATGAAAACAGCATCAGTTGAGAACTTTTAAATATTTGCTTCTTTCTATGTTTCTTTTTATTTTTTTTCTGAGTCCTGAAGATCACGGAGAACTGGAATGGTGAGAAAGTAAGTCACAGTTTCAAGAAAAGATCCACTGCTTAGATAAGGTATATGGGATAACCTAGGTAATTATAGGCCTGTGAGTTTGACATTGATCCCAAGCAAGATAACGCAATGGCCAATTAACAAAGAATTAAAGAAAGTTAATAGAATTGATACCAATCAACAGTGGTCTATTGAAAATAGATCCTGACAAACTAACTTTCTGTGTTTTTAGTTTATGAGACTACAGGTTTGACTGATAAAGGTAATACTATTGATATAATATACTTAGAGCTCTGTAAAGCCATTTTATTTAGTACCACATGATTATTAAAAAAACTAGAACATAACATCAAGATGATACGCATTACATGGATTAAAATCCATTTTACTGATAGGTCTCAAAATGTAATTGTAAATTGGGAATCATCATCAAATAGGCACATGTCTAGAAAGGTCTTACTGGGATTAGGTCTTGGCCCTAGTCTATTTAACATTTGTGTTAATAACCTGGAAGAAAACAAAATAATCAGAAATGAAAATTGTAGATGACACAAACATTGTGGGAATGGTTGTTAGTGACCAAGACATGGATGGTTGTACCAAGTGGTTAGATATGGAGAAATGTCTAGTGATTGGAGGAGAAGTTGGGAGTCAGGTTTCAGAGCCAAAGGTCACAAACAGAATCTGGAACCAGAAGTCATAACCCAGGGTAAGAACTAGAGTCAGGCATCATGACTGGGAGTAAGTGCCAAATCAGAAAGCAGTAATCGGTGCTGAGTTTCAAACCTAGGTTATCTGGAGTGAGGCAAAGTGAAAGCAGGTCAGGAACAAAAGCAGAAGCAAAGCTGGAAACAAGGAGCTATTGCTGTCAGGAAAAACTGCTTTGAGCAACCAGAATCCTGCTTCTGATCTTCAGAGAAGATCTGCTAATCCCTTCAGCCAATAGAGTGGCTTGGCCTATCAGATGTCTCAAATGGGACCCTTATATAAGACCTTCTGGGGCTAAGCAAGTAGGTAAGCTGACTGGCTGCAGGTCCTTAAACCTGATAGTGGTAAATAACAAAGAGAACAAGTTACTGATATAGAGTGATCTGAATCACTTGATAAACAAGAGTTTCAAGCAACAATATATGTTTTAAAATGGCTAAAAGTAAATATATATTTATTTATCTAGGAATAAGGGGCATACTTACAGGATGGGGGACTATATGCTGGGAAGCAGTGTCCTAGAAAAGATTTGAGGTCATGGTGGATAATCAGCTTCATATATGTTCCCAGTGCAATGCTGTGGCTCCATGAGCTAATGCAATCTTTGGACTTATAAAAAGAGGAGTATCAAGTAGGAGTAAGTTAGATGACTTTGTGTTTGGCACTGGTGTGATTACAGCTGGAATACTGTATCCAGTTCTGGTGCCTACAGTAAAAGGAGGATGAAAAATTAGAGGGGGTTCAGAGAAGAGCCATGAGAATGATTAGAAAACAATGGACTCTTCCATCTAGCAGAGAAAGGTGTAACAGAATCCAGTGGCTAGAAGTTGAAGTTGAGAAAAATGTAGATAGAAATGAGTAAAATTTTTGAGAGAGAGTAATTATCTGTGGAAACAATTTGCCAAGGATCATGGTGGATTCATGTTTGAGTGTTTTTCTAAAATCTATGCATTAAGATTTATTTTGGGGAAGTGCCATGGCCTTTGTTATCCTGGAGGTTAGTTTAGATGATTATGGCGATCCCTTATAAAAATCAACAGAAAGGGATACTGTCTTTTACTCACTTTTCACTTCAGAATATTTCAAAGCAGTTATTTATCCACTGAAACAGAACTTTACATGGGATATAAATTCATGGAAAGATTTATAAGAAGAGATTATTTGTGTAAGTGTCTTAATTATGTGTATCACGGAGCACCAATGACTTGCTATTTTGAACCCTGAATTGCTAAATCCAACACCAGTGTTAATGATATACTTATATTTAGGCCACTTCAGCTAGAAGAATTCATTACTCTAGTAATACTTGTAAGTCACATTTTCTTGCTTTCACAGAAGCAAATTCCCCTGGAATCCCTTGACTCTCTTCCTGGATACATTACTCCAAATTTCTCTCTCCCATGTGAGCATTTCCATTGACCTGAAATTCTTTCGGCCTCATCCAAAGCCCCTTGAAAGTCAATGGGAAAACTTCCATTAACTCCAGTGTGATTGAACCAGATCTACTTCAAATTTGTAGAGCTGAATGCAATTGGGACTTGAATTAACTCATATAAAGTATAGTGTTAATGACTGTATTGATGTTTATTTGACTGAAGAGACTATATACTATTCTAAATGCATTGTATGGTACTGTGAAGTCAAATGTTTTTCAGCTAAGATAATAGCTTTATATGGAGTTTGCTTTGGTGCCTGTATGAGCTTTTCAGAGAGATTTTATGTTTTTGTCTTTAAACTACCTGACTAATTACTTGGAGCCTTTAAGTCATAGGACTTCAATAATTCAGCCAAAGTTAAGGAGTCTATTGCATGAGTGTGTGTGTATGGTACTGATGTGCAGGAGGCAGGCCTGATGACAGGGTGGAGGGCAAAAGGGGCAATTGCCCCAGGGCTCATTGATTCACAAGGTCCTGGGGTTCTCAGCTGCCATTGCTGCTACTGCGGCAATGGTTGCAAGTGGAGCCCAGGACCCTTTAAAATCATTGCTGGAGCACCATGGGCTCACTCCTGGTGGTTTTGAGAGCTGCCTGGGGAGTGTGTGGCATGGTGCGCTCCAGGCAACGCTGAGGGCTGCCTGCCCCAGCCTTGCCCCTCCCACCTTAAACCCTGCTCCTTCTGGGAGTACAGAGCTCCTTCCTACGCCTTGCCCAGGGGCCCAGCAAGTCTGTCTGCCCTTCTGGGAGGAGGTCAGACTAGATGATTGTGATGGCCCCTTCTGCCTTTAAAGTCTATGAGTCTCTGACACTAAACTGGTTGCCCATCACACTTTTGGTAACCTAAGCTCCCACTTCCTTTACTCCATTATCACTCCATTTGTTTAATCATCAGCTTCACAAAATCTAATTTCACAAGGCTTCATCTCTCTAGCTCCTGACACTTTGAGTTTCTTTTATCCAAGTAAACTGAATCACCACAAATAACAGTGTATTTCTCTTTTATAAAAGATGAGACAAAACCAAAGTTCTGGGTCCTAACATATTAAACATATCTGACAATTTGAAATCAATTCTCCCTTTTCCACATATTTGGGCTGATGCTCATCCTTTCTTTTCATTAAGTTCAGAGGGGTAACCGAGTTAGTCTGTTTTTTAAGTTTTTCTTTTCATTGGTAGACTTAACTGGTTATGAATTGGTTTCATACGGGGCTCCTTTTTAAAAATATCACGTGTCACTGCTCTATCCCACTTGAATTTGTGATAGTCTTGTCTGGATCAGTCACATCAGAAAATAATCTCACTCCAACACCTTAGATTTCTGCTTGGCACTCATGATTATCTCTCTGCCTTTAAATAATTCCTTTTTCCAAACTATTGGAAACCAAACTCTTTTGCAGAAAGATGAAGAACTCTCCATAATAACAAAATAACTCCCTTTTTAAACAGAATATAATAAACCATTGATTATTACTAAAATGAAACCATTCTCTTTTTTGTGTAATTATAATTATAATTAATCAGTCTTTTCTTTCATTAATATTTTTTCCTGCAATGGCTGTTTTACTTTACTTTACTTTTTGCCTCTCCCATTTTAACTAAGCTTTCTGAATATAAAACTCACCTATTGAGGTTGTTTTTCCAAGATAGCAATCAAGTTCTCACATCAAGTAGAATAACTGGCATCAGTGTTAACACATGTCTTAATTATGGCTGTAAGCACTTAATTAAAAGAGGGGGAGAAAAACCTAGAACTCTTCAAAAAGAACCAAAAACTTCCCTTGGTAAAATAACGATTGAAAATATGGAAAGGTCAGTATAGTGGCCTAGAGGTAATATCCTGCAGTGCTGTCTGGGAGACCTGGATTTAATTCTCCTCTCTTGCTTTTTTGATCTGATTGCCAGAATTAGGAATGTCACATAGGTTAATCAAGGAGCTTTGCTTATAGACTGTGTAGGGAATTCAGTCCAATCCTCTGCAGCTGAAAGGATGTAGACTGTACATTCTCCACAATGTTATTCAAATCAGGAGAATGGTGATCCTTCTGCAGAGCTTTCAGAGGGAAACCAAACAATGTGTTTGGGTATTTTCAATTAAAAAAAATAGAACAGGTCCCAGCCGTTGAAAATCATCCCAACTCACCGCTCTACCTTTTTGACGGTTCTTAGAAAGAAATAAGGAGCAAATGAGATTTCAGAAATTGAAATACGGCATTTTTAGTTACCAGTAGATTTGCTGTTGTGACTTTTACTAATCCCACGTCTGAATCAAACACACATTCATACATATTGGTTCCATCAGCAGATCTGATGCATTTATTCCAGCATTATCTACTTAACCCAGATCTGCCAATCTGTGAAATACCATTCTCTATGAAACCATTAATGTTAAGCACAAGCAAAATATCTGTGCATTTTATACTGATCTATAGACATTCTAATACCCGTATCTATCCTTAATTACAGTTCTCAATGCTATATCAGCTTTTCCTATTGCTAAATTAGCAAATTTTCATTCTATATGGCTTTTAAAATTTTAGACACTGCACCTCTTATTTACCTCATTTATATTTATTAGACCAATATGGAGAAAGTTTGTGAAAATTGTCCTGAAGTATAAGCCATTCTGAGAAGTGCTGCAAATGTCAAGCCGCCTTGTTATACAGAGAGAGTTTTTGTACTGGGTATCATATTTATATAGTAGACTAGTGTCTGAGAGTCTGTAATGCTGAAATGCTGTCTGTTCCCTCTGGGCAGCGCTGTTGCTGAAATGCTGGCTGTTCCCTCTGAGCAGCCCATGCTGCACGGGCAGTACAGGGCCCAAACGGCTTGCTCTGCTTGCTCCTCCTGCTCCCCCACAGAGGCCCAGCTGAGCAGTGCAGAAGTCAGCTGAGCACCACGGCGGGAAGGGAAGGGGGGTGGGGTGGTGATGTGTGGCGTGAGAGCAGCTCCAGGCCCCGCCCCCTGGCTGTGAACGTCACCACCCTGCCCCTCTTCGCCTCCCCTTGTGGCACTCGGCTGACTTCTGCACCACTCAGCCAGGCTGCCGCGTGGGAGCAAGTGGTGCAAGCAACTGTTTGGGCTCTGTGCTCCCCATGCAGCATGGGGAGTGTGGAGCCCAAATGGCTGTTTGGGCTCCGCGGTTCTATGAGTGAGAGGCAAGAGGAGGAGGAGAAGTGAAAGAGAGAGACAGAGAGAGAGGCAGGAGGCTGAGGAGAGCTGAGGGGGGGGAGGCAGTAGGAGCAGGAAAGAGAGAGACGGAGTGAGAGATCATAGGCTCAGGAGAGAAGACCGACATGAAGGAAAGACCTGAAAATCCCATTTTATGATGGGCTAATTGGCTAGTATTAATATAATTGCTCTGGTGCTTCACACTCTGTTACAATGGTGACTCTTGTTTGCTGACTTCTTTTCTGGGCTGTGGTAGACACAATGTTAATGTGCCTTCTTTTGTGAGATCTCCAGCTCTTCCACTTATTGAAATAAGTTTCTCTGGTTGACTTGTTGGTGTTCTTGTGGTCACAGAGATTCTTGTCATTATCCTTGCCTTTGCATGACAGGTAGGCAGAGAGACTCCACAAAACATAGGATGGTTCTATTGGCATAGTTAAATACCAGTATGATTTCCATCTCTTCTTCCAGGTATAAGTTTTAGTGTAAGATACTAATATGCTACACTATTAAACAGTATCTCATTGTATATTCCCAAAGTTTTGAAATCAAGGTTCCAGTGACAAAGGGTATGTCTACACTACCCCGCTAGTTCGAACTAGCGGGGGTAATGTAGTCATCCGCAGTTGCAAATGAAGCCCGGGATTTGAATTTCCCGGGCTTCATTTTCATGAAGCCAGCTGGCGCCAATTTTAAATGACGGCTAGTTCGAACCCCGTGCCGCGCAGCTACACGCGGCATGGAATAGCTAGTTCGGATTAGGCTCCTCGTGGAACGAGGAGTACAGTTAGTTTGGATTAGAAGCCTAATCCGAACTAGCTACTGCATGCCACGTGTAGCCGCGCGGCACGGGGTTCGAACTAGCCGGCATTTAAAAATGGCGCCGGCCGGCTTCATGCAAATGAAGCCCGGGAAATTCAAATCCCGGGCTTCATTTGCAACTGCGGATGACTACATTACCCCCACTAGTTCGAACTAGCGGGGTAGTGTAGACATACCCATAATGATTATGAGTTGCCACAAAGCAGCCTCCTTGCCATTGCTTCATTTTGCAAGTTAGAAATAGCAGATTCAAGCTGATTTGAGCTTCCCATGTGGAATCACATCTCCTGATAGAGACCAAATTAATAATTTAAAGGGAGATTCAGTGTTACAGGAGTTCTTGGGACAAATTTATCCCTCTTTTGAATTGTGTTTCAATGCAACCAATGTCAGAGATTAATCTAGAATGCCAAATAAGGGAAGTGATTTAGTCATTTGTCCCATCTTAAATTAGGAGAGCTCCCTGACATTGTAGTGAAGGAGATAACGGGGGAAGAGAAAGCAAGGAAATTATATATGCTTTTCTCACATCATGGGAGAGGAAGTGAATATATATTTTAATCTCCCATCAAATAGATAGCACTAGATGAAAAAAGCATTATAAAAAGACACAGTGCAAAATATGGAAAGGTAAAAAATGCCAACCATTACCTCTTACAACCTCAGATACCATTGTACACTAATAGATGGAAATTCTTTAATGGTTAGATATTTACCAGATGTTTTGTCTGTAGCCCTGTGACTTTTGATATACGTGTAAGCAGGGACCGAAGGACTGCTGCAATGCAGCTAGCTGAAGTTGTTTAGACCTGCAAGATAATTAACTGTTGATATGTAAATACAGCTCATGCCAGAATGGGGAAGGAATCTGGGGTGTAGTTATGTAAATCCAATTCAGCCAGGGCTGATGGAGGATCAGTTGTTAGAATGGAATGTGGTGTATTGTAACTAATTTGGCAGTTGTGGGGTCACAAACCATGTTATCCCCAAATGTAGGCACTGTAAAATATGACACCAGTGCTTGCAGGACAGACACCATCATTGTAAGGGGTCTCAGATAAACAAGCCTTCCCCTTCCAGAGTTGAGTGAACTGAGTTAGGAGGAAAGGGCTTGAGCCAGCCTGCTTCATGCCTGCCAGGTGTGAGCGGTTTTCCTAGTTCGAACTAAGTGCTCCGCTAGTTCGAATTAAGTTCGAACTAACGGAGCACTAGTGTAGCGCCTATGAAAGTTAGTTCGAACTAACGTCCGTTAGTTCGAACTAACTCGGTAGTGTAGACATACCCTGAGAGCTGAAGTCACTGGTTTGGCCAGGAGCCAGACCCATTGCGACTGGTGGGTGGCTGGTAGGAGCAGTGGCTGGCATGAATGACCAGCGGGCAGCCAGTAGGAGCAGTGGCAGGCAACCAGTACAGCAAGTGGTTGGCGGAGCAAGCGGGCCACAGGAGCAGCACAAAGGGGGCAGGGCTTCAGGCTCAAAGAGTGGAATCATCAGGGTGACAGAGCTGTAAGTTGGGTGTTTGAAGTAGGGTATAGAGAATGTTTGGGTAAGTGAATAGAATCCTTACATTTTTGGACTAGTAAGCCTGAGAGACAAAGGACATTCTCAATCCATTTGAGCTGAGACAGTTACTCGTGGGGGGTTATGAACTCTGTTCATGGTATTTTCCTAAGCTAATGCCATGTGACCTCTCTCCCTCTTTCATTAAAAGTTTCTTTACTACAGTTAGACTCTGTGCTTGCAAGTGGGGGAGCATTGCCTCTCAGAAGCGCCCAGGGGTGTGTGAATTTCCCAGGCTACTGGATGGGGGCTCAAGCAGGTTCTGTGTGAGATGGATGAAAAGAGACCCCTAGATATTGAACCCAGTCCTGGCTGCTGCTGGCACTACCTGGCAGAAAGGTTACATACACGCAGTACAACTTTCACAGTATTGTAACCAAGGAAGTATACAAGTATCACAGGCATTTATACCCTTTCAAAAGGAAATGCAACAAGCATGAATATTAAAGTGTAGATTTTCCACATCCAGTGCATAAATGGTGATATCAGATCTCACAATCTTGATTCTTTACATTAGCTAAAAGTTACAAGATGATTCTCAGTAACTGGTTTCAGATATTACAAGCATTAATTTAATTTTCATTCATATCCTGGATCAGAATGTCCATATTGTCAGATGCTTCGTTTTGTAAGCTTAATAGAGCTTTTCTGATTTGAACTCTGATAAAAGAAAGATTTCTTTTTTTATTTCTTCTCTCTCAAATTTGTATAGAAATGTTTTTCAATACGACCTGGTACTCTGTGATTGAATGTTTGACTTTTGCAAAGAAGTGATATAGGATTTTTTACTATCAAGGTAACACTTGTATGTAGAATATAAATGAAGGGAAGGCAATGTCAAAAAAGTTCACATTGGTAGCTGGTATAAGAGAAACAACATTTTGTAACTCATGTGAATACTATAAGATAATGTTATTTTATTTTGAGCCGCAAGTATCAAAAGAAAAATCTCAGATCCTGCCTTTTATTTGGGCAAAAATCCCACTGAAATCAGTCCTAAACATTTCATTCTTCAAATGTAGTAGACTTCATGGAAATTAAAAAATAGAACAGAATCCATATTCTAAAACTGCTCATTATGTGCCCCAACAGAACAATTTCTAACTGGACAAAGAACAGACCAATTGATTATAAAAATGAGTAGTTACTTATATTCCTAGCACTGATCTCTCTTTTTCCTTATAATTTATTAGATGCTTAGTGACCCCAGTTCCCGTCCTTGATTCATGTCCTCTAGAGTATGGAGCTGAAGGACAAGAAGGATTGAAAATGTAATTTAGGGGTATGCTTCTAATCTACTTGATAGTATACCATTTTAACTTCCTTTGACTTGAATTACGTTATTTTTGGTTTACTCCAAGGTGAATAGAATTCATTTTTGTACTTCTTGTGTAATAAAGTACTTGATACTTTTTTTTGAAATAACAATATTTCTAATTCATTCTGATAAAATAAAGATTTTGCTTGGTGCACCAGAGAGTTGTGTTATAGTAGTAGATTTCCTCACAATATTTTGTATCTTACTGAAATAGGTTACAAAATACTAAAATAATTTTGCAGGAATGTTGAAAATATATTTAAATACTTAAATGAATTGCTAATTTGGGATCCAATTCATTTAGAACTATTTCCAATTTTCATGAAGACATTACCATTTTTCTTTTCTGGCCCATAGAAATATTCTTATTTGAAAAGAAGAAAAATACTGCCAAAGTTGAAAAGAAAGTGAAATTTGTTCAAGGAAACTATTTTAATAGTCTGCCTACAACTGGTCACAAAATTTAGTTGATTTTTATGACAGAAAATGTTGATTTTACTGAAATAAAAAAAATAAAAACTCGCATAGGGAATTTTGCGCACAAAAGTATTGTGAAACCAAAATCATTTTGCAAAATTTTGGTGCTGAAAAATGTTAATAGAGATTTCATACTTGAGTATTTTGTTTTGGATTTTGGAATTTGGGCAAAAATGTCAAACTGTTTCATTTCAATACAAACAGGAAATAACTTGACCATTAAAATATTACAAGATGTTCCAATTAGTATCAAGTAACAACTGATTTTACTAATAAAAAATAAATAAAAGTAGCAGAATATTTCAATTATTATATTACATCATAATATGACATGTCAGTTGCATATGTAGCAATTGCTACTGTGAAACATAGTGAAATGTAAAAACAATAATAATAAGACAGAGAAACATTATCATAAGAAAGAAGTGGGGTTTTGCCTGACTAAAGGTTTGTTGCATGTCTGAGTTAATGATGACTCAAGACTGTCAAATAACAGGCTCAAATGGAATTATTTAATCAAAGATCATCATCAGTATGTCTACACAGCACACTTATTTCAAAATAAGCAATTTTAGATTTTTTTTTCCGAAATAGCTTAGTTTGAAATAACATGTCTACATTACAGGAAAGCCTCAAAATTAGTCTGAGGCAGGCTTCCTTAATGTGGACGTGCTACCTCAATTTAGAGCTCTGGGAGGCACAGGGGAGTAATTACTTGAAATGGCTCTTGGGAGGAGCTATTTCAAAATAGCAACAGTGGAGCACTCTCTATTGCCAGACAATGAGTTGACTCTGTGTCTCTCCTTGACTCCATCTGGAGGGATGTGGCAGATTCATTCCATTAATTTCTCACACCAGTGTCATTACATAGGGATTTCAAACAAAGGAAACCTCTTTCCCAAAAGAAACATGTTCTAATGTTATTTCTATCCAGTCTCTGTTTGCCTGATGTATGTATGAAGGTATGACTATTTACAGCTGAAAGGACTAACAGGATGATATATTTGAATGAATCTTTCTTCCTCCTAATTATTCTTCTCTAGCTGTTGTGACAATTATTCCTTATCAGTTTTCGGGCTTTTATATCTTTATCTGGGCATTGTATATGTGAAGGAAATTGTTTCCAGTCTATCTGGAGTTCTATGGACATAGAAGCACCCAGGATAATTATTTACAGTCTGATACAGGGGTGGGGAACCTTTTTTGGGTCAGAGGTCACTGACCCACAGAAAAATCACATAAAAGCGAGAAGCAAAAAAGTAAAAAAAAACCTTCAGTGACATGGGCCCCGATTAAGAAGCAGGAAGACACTCTCCTCAGTTCCCTCACACACCAAATCTTAGAGGGTAGATTTTGTGGGGTCCCCCAAGGTTCGGGGGTGGGAACAAAAATGAGGGATTCGGTATGTGGGAGGGAGCTGCTGGGAAGCAGGCTTCGGGTTTGGGGTCTGAGCGGGAGGGTGCAGGAGTGGATTGGGGTTGTTGGGTCCAGAAGGGAGGTAGGGTACAAGAGAAGGTTGGGGTAGGAGGGCTAAGCAGGAGGTAGGGTACAGAAGCAGAGAGGGGGTGCAAGATATGAATGGGAGTGTACTGCAGGAGCAGGCTGAGACTGGGATCTGGATGGGAACAGAGGTGCAGGAACAAAAGGGGTACAGAAGCAGGCTGAGGGTAGGGTGTCTGGGCAAGAGAGAGGGTGCTGGAGCAAAGTGGGAGTGATTACAGCCAATTAGAGCAGCAGGGGAAAAGCCTCCATGCTTCACTGCCGTTTCCCCAGCTGAAGGGAAGGGAAAGGAAGGGAAGGGAAGGGGGAGTGGCAGCATGTGGAGCCCCTTCCTTCCCCATCATATAGAGCCTGTGGGTTGGATCTGGTCCCGGCTTGCCTGACTCCAGCCCCCGAGGCTCAGAGCTCTTGCACCCCCGTCCCCCAAAGCAGGGAGCTCACACTGGTGCTCCAATCCTGTAGTCCCCCAGTGCTGGGGAGGGGAGCCCAAGCATCAGGGGCCAGATCCAGCCCCCACCAGGCTGTAAGTTCCCCACCTCTGGTCTAATACATAGAATTTCTGAATAGGAATTATTGATTAAGGACTACTGTCCTGGGCCTTATAATTCAACATCATATAAATGAATCAAATATACAGAAAGTAAAGGACTATAAGGATTAATATTTACCAGAGGATATTAATAGATTGTAGGAATGGTATATGTTTTCCCAGCAGAAATATGTTAGTTACATGAAAATGCACAGTGTTTAGAAGAGACCCGGGCAGGAAACTTGTTTATTGTGTAATTATAAAAGAAAAAAATCTATGTACTGTTTATCAGCATTTTAATTGAATCTACTATCTCATGTAGTAAAACAACTTCTGTTTTAAATTTGTGCTATGAGCTGACAGTATCTATCTAATTCTAGTGTTTTAAAAAATTGAACAATTTTTTAGAGGGGGAACAGGTAAATGCCTGGATCCCATGTTACAATGACTTTGCATGTGTAAATGGAGCATAACTCATAGTCTTCCTCGCAAACAACCCAGGGGATAGATTTTTTTTATTGACTTGTAACTTGTATAATTATTTACACTAAGTGGCAAGTGGCTAAAACCACTGCATCCTAAGTCAGTGGAGCTTTACACACACATTGTGCTAATGTAAATTGTAGCACATAGTTCAGGGAAAGGGAGAATTCAGGGAGATGGGAGAGATAGTTCCATTCGCCGAGGGTGCATCTGGTCCTATATGGCCTTGTCACCTTGCTGTGTAGTGAGTGGGAGCACAAAAGGAGTGACTGCTCTCCAGAATACAAGACAGTATAATATAGGCATGGGTGCCTTAAACACACAGGGATAGAATCAGAAAGGCTAAGGCACAGAAAGGTTAGACCTAACAAGGGACATAAAAGGCAATTAGAAACAATTCTATAAATGCAAAAGGAGAGGGAGGGAAAGACAAATGTATGTTTACTACTTGGCAGGGAAGGGGAATTGATAACAGATGACATTAAGAAAGTGGGGTTGTTTAATGCCTACTTTGCTTCAGTCTTAACTAAAAATGTTAATTGTGACCAGATACTTAACACAAGTAATATTAATAGGAAAGAAGAGGAACATATGCAAAAATAGGGGAAGGACAAGTTAAATAATATTTAAATAAACTAGATGTAGGGGTGAAAGTAACTTACATTTCTTATGGGTAGTATAATATTGCAACCTTCTCGGGGGAGGGGCTCTGACAGGAGTTGGGGGAGGTGTTTAATATGATAGTGCAGCCAAGGGTACTGAGGGAGTTGGCAAATGTCATTGAGGAGCTTTTGGCTATTATCTTTGAAAAGTCGTGAAGATCGGGAAAAATCCTGGATGATTGGAAAAAGGCAAATGTAGCGCCCATCTTCAAAAAAGGGAAGAAGGATGATCCAGGGAACTATAGTCCAGTCAGTATTACCTCGGTTCCTGGAAAAATCATGGAAGGGATCCTTAAGGAATCCATTTTGAGGCACTTGGATGAGAGGAAAGTGATCAGGAATAGTCAGCATGGATTCACAAAGGGCAAGTTGTGCCTGACCAATCTGATTAGCTTCTATGATAAGGTAACTGGCTCGGTGGACATGGGAAAGTCAGTGGATGTTATATACCTTGACTTTAGCAAGGCTTTTGATACGGTCTCCCACAATATTCTTGCCAGCAAGTTAAGGGAATGTGGATTGGATAAATGGACGGTAAGATGGATAGAAAGATGGCTAGAAGGCTGGGCCCAGCGGGTAGTGATCAACGGCTCGATGTCAGGATGGCGGTCGGTTTCTAGTAGAGTGCCCCAAGGTTCGTTTCTAGGACTGGTTTTGTTCAATATCCTTATTAATGACCTGGATGAGGGGATGGATTTCACCCTCAGCAAGTTTGCGGAAGACACTAAGCTGGGGGGAGAGGTAGATACGCTTAAGGGCAGAAATAGGGTCCAGAATGACTTAGACAAATTGGAGGATTGGGCCACAAGAAATCTGATGAGGTTCAGCAAGGACAAGTGTAGAGTCCTGTACTTGGGATGGAAGAATCCCAAGCATAGTTACAAGCTGGGGAACAACCAGTTAAGTAGTAGTTCTGCAGAAAGGGACCTGGGGGTTACAGTGGATGAGAAGCTGGATATGAGTCAACAGTGTGCCCTTGTAGCCAAGAAGACTAATGGCATATTAGGTTGCATTAAGCGGAGCATTGCCAGCAGATCCAGAGATGTCATTATTGCCCTTTATTCGGCTTTGGTGAGGCCACATCTGGAGTATTGTGTCCAGTTCTGGGTCCCCCACTACAAAAAGGATGTGGACGCATTGGAGAGGGTCCAGTGGAGGGCAACCAAAATGATTAGGGGGCTGGAGCATATGACTTATGAGGAGAGGCTGAGGGACTTGGGTCTGTTTAGTCTGCAGAAGCGAAGAGTGAGGGGGGATTTGATAGCAGCCTTCAACTTCCTGAAGCGAGGTTCCAAAGAGGATGGAGATAGACTGTTCTCAGTAGTGACAGATGGCAGAACAAGGAGCAATGGTCTCAAGTTGCGGTGGAAGAGGTCCAGGTTGGATATTAGGAAAAACTATTTCACTAGGAGGGTGGTGAAGCACTGGAATGGGTTACCTAGGGAAGTAGTGGAGTCTCCATCCCTAGAAGTGTTTAAGTCTTGGCTTGACAAAGCCCTGGCTGGGTTGATTTAGTTGGAATTGGTCCTGCCTAGAGCAGGGGGCTGGACTTGATGACCTTCTGAGGTCTCTTCCAGTTCTATGGTTCTGTGATTCTATGATTCTATGACAGTACCTGTAAGAAATTTGAGAGTGGGGGTGGAGTGCAGCGGCTTGGGCAGAAGGTTCTGGGCATGGAAGCTTAGGGAAGAAGGTGGAGATATGGGGTGGTGCAGGAGTCAGGGCAGAGGTTTGGGGATTTGTGTGTGTGGGAGACGGGGGGCTCAGAGCAGGGAACTGCAGGTGTGGGGAGTACAGAGGTCAAGGTTGAGAGATGTGAGGATGAGTTCAGGAGTCAGGGCAGAATGATGGGGATGTGGGTGGGGTCTTGGTAGGGGCTGTGCAGGATTCAGTGTAGAGAGATGTGTGTGGAGGGACTCAGGGCAGGGTGTCAGTGTGTGTGTGTGTGGTGCAGGAGGGAGTGCAGAGGGGAAGAGCATCATTTACGTACTGCAGAGTGGTAGTGAATATGTAATAATTAGGATTAGAAGGAACAGTAACTGTATTAATGTATTTTATGTTTGTTATACTCTGCCAGCCACTAATTCTGATTAGCAGAAGGGAATGGCCCAGTGTCATTAGTAAGGACACATTGGACAGGCTCTTGGAGTGCACCTACACTACATGGCTCCGTTGACGGAGCGATGTAAACTAGTTTACCCGACATAGTCAATGAAGCGGGGATTTAAATAATCCCAGCTTCATTAAAATAAAAATGGACGCCGACCTGTGCCGACAATCAGCTGATCCGGCATATGGCAGCAGTCTAGACGTGGATCGGTCGACAAGGGAAGCCTTTGTAGACTGCTCCTGTAAACCTCATTCACGAGGTTTTAAATCCCCGCTTCATTGACTATGACCATTGACCGATGGAGCCATGTAGTCTAGACGTACCTTTGGTGCTTACCACGGTTGTAAAGGCAGGAATATACTAGAATAGTCCTCATGACTGATTATGATTGCCTTTTTGTTTTAGGATAAGGATAAATATTGTGAAATACATGTTAGATGCTTTAAGAGAATGTAATGATTATATGCTTTTACGTGCTGTAATTTCCGTACCTTTTTCTATATTACAAAAAAGCTTTGCGTTCTGTTGTAATAATATTTTGGTGAGTGAGTGAAGAATATATGTGCTAGCTAAATAAGCATAAAGGCCATCACTAGGCCCAGATGTACTAGGGAGGAGCGAGGGGCAAAGAGATGCTAGAAGGTTACTTGAATATACCGATTGTAATGACCATACACCTACTGTGATAAGAGCAGATTGACCACCTGGAGAAGAGGCAAGCACCCCCTTGGGGACAAGATAAGCTGATCTTTGTGAAACCAACAGAGGCAACTCCCTGAAAATATCATCTAAAATGCAGATGAAGGGCGATTGAATGATGAGAAAAACAATTTAGAGGTAAAGGCTTGTTAAGAAGTAATTGATTAGAACATGACTATGCAAAACCCATAGATGTAAATGGGGACAAACTATTATAAAAATGGGTTGGTTTGCTATGGAATTTAGGATCGTCCTGCCAAGGAACCTCAGAGCATTGGATCACAACTGACAGAACTCAGCTTCCTCTCACACACCCATTTGTGTACAGCCTAATTTGTTTCTGGTTTGGTCTAGGCCTCCGATAGGTAACTGTGGAACTGTGTGAACATGTAGTGTGTGTGTGTATTAGAAACTAATACCTATCCCACTAAGACTTGTAGTTCACAGGTGCTCCTAATATGTGCCAATAAAGTTTGCTAACTTTGTTACAATATCTAAAAGGATAATACGATTTTGGTCTGCTAGCAGTTAATGTTAATAAATTTTAATAAAACTTAAAACAACATCTACAAGGATGGCATACCAATCCAATTCAATTTCTGTTAAAGATAAATAATAATCCAGTTGGTCACACTCTTTCTGGTATGGCTGCCCTTGCCCCCTCCCCCTGTGGTCACTCTTCAGTGTTACTATCCCCTACACTTACTGCCCCCTGTCATCACTGAGGAGTATAACTGTCCCTCCTATTAGATCCCTCCCTTTCCATGAGAAATCAGTCAAATCCTGAGCATATTCCATTTTCCTAGCATAACCAAACCCTGCCCTTGTTTTAATTAGGATAAAAGGAAGCTGCATATGAAATTTGGAGGGCCTAACTCCTACTATTTAGGAGGAGTTCTTGAAGAAACAGACTCAAAGATGGATGGACAGACTCACAGACAGAGAGACAGATGCACAGACTCTCTAAGGGTATGTCTACACTACCCTCCTATTTCGAACTAGCGGGGGTAATGTAGTCATCCGCAGTTGCAAATGAAGCCCGGGATTTTAATTTCCCGGGCTTCATTTGCATAAACCAGGAGCCGCCATTTTTAAATCCTGGCTAGTTCGAATCCCGTGCCGCGCAGCTACACGCGGCATGGAGTAGCTAGTTCGGATTAGGCTTCCTAATCCGAACTAGCTGTACTCCTCATTCCATTCAAATCCCGGGCTTCATTTGCAAGTGAGGTATGCCTACATTACACTCCTACTTCAAAATAGGAGGGTAGTGTAGACATACCCTCAGATAGATAGATAGGTAGATAGATCTCCTTATGTAATTAAGAAATAGCTTTTTAAAAAAACTATGTAATGTTTTTATGAGCCACCAAAATCTATAATTGGGCATGGCCTTCACTAACATTCTCTGACATTCTTCCCAAAGGTCTGCACATTTTTTGTGTATTTTTGATATTGCTAATGTGTAGGCAAAAGTGTAAACCGAAGGGAACTGTATTACTTTCTGCTTCATTAGAAACACAGGGGGGGAAGAAATCAATGTTAGCTAAATGGATGACAAAAACACTAAAGGAAAATTCATCCTGAAGTTTCTTAGTGGGTGTTACTAAAATAAAAGCTATGCTCAAGTGGTTGCCAATTTAAGTGCAGCCTAGTGAATAGCTTTAAAAGTATGGTATAAATGCACATAAAACTTATTGAAAATATGTTTTCCAACAGACAGTATAAAAGAGGGTATTTTAATGCTACTGTAATATATATCTCTGTTAATAAGACTAACACTCAGATTTTCCAGGATGAGACTTTAGCAGGACCAGCCATGGAGAAGATGATTTGCTTGAAGCCCTGATCCCATCCTTGTCTTGACAGAAGATTCGGAGTGTGGTAACCTGCTATGGAAATTAGATGTTTCAAAGGTCAGTCAATTCTAATACTGAGGCTTTCCCTTCCTTACTCTGGCTGTTGATGATGAGCATAATTGTTAAATGGGGACAGAAGAACCATTCTGCCCCCCCCCCGTGTGTGTGTATGTATGTAATGTGGATACATTTCTTTCTGATCCTCAGGAGTGACCCCTCTTTCTTCTTCAGATAAGGTATGTCTAGTCTGCACCACTCTGCCGGCAGAAGAATGCAGATTAGGCTGGGCGAAATTTGCTAATGAAGCAGGGATTTAAATATCTCGTGCTTCATTAGCATAAAAATGGCTGCTGCTTTTTTCCGGCATGGAGCTTTGTTGGAGAAAAGCGGGTTTAGAGGCTGATCTATCGCTAAAGAAAGCCTTTTCCAATAGATCCCTTATGCCTCGTAAAATGTGGTATACAGGATCTATCAGAAAAGGCTTTCTTTAGCGATAGATCAGCCTCTAGACTGACGCTTTTCTCCAACAAAGCTCTGTGCCAGAAAAAAGCAGCAGCCATTTTTTATGCTAATGAAGTGTAGGATATTTAAATCCCTGCTTCATTAGCAATTTTGTCCAGCCTAATCTGCATCCCTCTGCCGGCAGAGGGGTGCAGTCTAGACATACCCATATACTAAAATATAGAAGGAAAAGGAGTCACCCCAGAGGATCAGGAGGAAATTTATCCCCAATGATATAGGTAGCTGGATGTTTTTTGAGCTAGCCAGAAAAAGGAATTCAAATTCAATGAGAAACATTGGTTTGGTTTTTGTTTCATACTGAAATGGGTCAAATAGACAAAAAACTTGATTTTTGGCAAAAGTTGAAATCTGTAATAGCTTGTTCAAGCCATTAGGAATGCTTTGGTTGTCCAAAAGAAAATATATTCCCCAGGATCCCCAGCTCCCCAACTGTCCACTCAGCAGTACTGTGGGAAGCCTGGAAACCTTCATTCCCAAGTTCCTCAGCTGCTCACCTGCTGAGCAGCTAAAGAAGTAGCCAACCTGACAGAAAACCTAGCAGGTTTCCATCTTAATGCTGCCTTGTTTCTGTCCTGAAGAATAGCATTTTTCAAAGGAAACATGTTCAGCTGGAGAACTTCTGACCCGCTCTAGTTTTGTGTATTTGTTTTAGTTTCTTTGAAGAATTAGTTAGGCTTGCCTAGAAATAATACTAAGATTTCATTGACTGAGATGAATTAACAGATGCTTGTAATTTATTACAATCTTGAGCACTACATTTAGAATGAATGAATGCTAGAATGCTAGAATCTGTAGCAAAGTCTGGCATGGAAAGTTTTAGGAACAAGCAATTGTGACAGATTAACAATATATTGTAATACTCTGAATAAACCTTAGGGTATGTCTACACAGCAGGGCAAAACTGAAATTAAGTTATGCAACTTTAGCTACGTCAATTGCATAGCAGAAGTTAAAATAGCTTCATTCAATTTTTGGCGCTGTCTACACAGCAGGAAGTAGAAGGAAGAACACTCTTCTTTTGCCTCTTTTTGCTCCTCATAAAATGAGGGTTACGGAAGTCAGAGTAAGAAGTCCTCCAGCATGGCATTATTTCGAAATAATGGCTTTCAGTGTAGTTACACTCTTTGTTATTTCGGAATAACAAAAAACAAACAACTGACATTATACTGAAATAACTCTGCTGTGCAGACGTACCCTTAGAGACTCACAGTAAACTTCACTTGATTAAATTAGACCTTAATGCGGGGGTAGGCAATAATTTTGGAAAGGGGGGCCACTTCACAAATTTTGGAAGTGACTGCAGTCTGACCCATAAGGGTCGGTGCTGATAACTACCCCGCCAAGAACTTTGCTTGGCCTGGGGTCCTTGCCCCCTGACTTCTGGCCAATGGAAAGGACCTGGAGCAGAGGGGAGGGTGCTGGGGGCAAACCTCCTCCCACAGTTGTCTGGAGTGGAGGCTTAGAGTTTACATGACATGGCTGGCAGCTCCTCGCCTCCGCTGCTAACCTGTTGCCTGTCAGCTGCCTGGCAGGCACAAGCCCTTTGAACAGAAGCAGTTGAAAGGGCTCGAGCCTCCCGGGCAGCTCCCAGGCAATGGGCCAGTGGGACCGAGAACTGCGGGCCCTTTCAATTGTTTCTGTTGAAAAGGCTTATGCCTACCAGGTGGCTGCCAGGCAATGCAGATGCTAAGCAAGCACAAGCCCTTTAAATAGAAGCAGTTGAAAGGGCTCGTGTGTGTCCGGCTCCCAGGCAACATGCTAGGTCAGAGGTCAGCAACCTTTCAGAGGCGGAGTGCCGAGATTTGACTTATTTGCCTGTACATATGGGTCTGAGTGCTGATGACACTTTTTAAAGTCAATAATAGTCCTACTGACAGCAGCTTCATTAATAAATAAATTAAAATGCATCTCTTACCTTTTAGTGCAGGGGTCAGCACCTTTTAGAAGTGCAGTACTGAGATTTAAATTATTCTCGGTGCATGATACAGGGCTGCCAGCAAATACGCTGGGGATGAGGTGGAAGATTTGGGAGGGAGATGGGGTGCAGAAGCAGGCTGGGAGTACAGCGTGTGGCCATGAGAGAGAATGCAGGAACAAGGGAGGCCGTCGGACAAGGTAAGGGTGCCAGGTCTTGGCGGGGAAGGAAGTGAGAGAATTGGGGTGTGGGGGTCTGAGCATGAGGGGGGACCTTACCTGGATTTGTGGCCCCTTGTGGCAATGACTGCAGCCATGCTGTCCCAGCTGCAACGGCAGTCACGAGGTTCAGGGCTGGCCCCAGAGGCACCTCTGCCATGGTCTGGGGCTAGTCCTGGAGGCCAGAGGCGCCGTTACAATGGCCTGCAATCTGGGGCTGGCCCCAGAGGCTGGAGGCGCTGCTGCCATGGCCACACAGTCTGGGGCTGGCCCTGGAGGTCAGAGGCGCCTCTGATGAGCCTGCTGCAGGGAGGGGGGAGTGCTCTCCAGTGGCTGTGTGGGAGAGAAGGGGTGGGGATGAACTCCCTCCCCCATGCTGCTGAAAATTGGCACACATGATACATGTGCCGTAGATTGCCGAACCCTGCGCTAGGGACAAGGCCTGAAACTGCCTCACTGGCTGGATCAAAGCCCTAGGCAGGCTGGATCCAGCTCGCTGAGAGGCTTTTTCCCACCCCTGCCTTAATGCAATTGTATACTTATTATGGTGATATTGCATGTGCCTTCTCTGTTTGCTGATGTACTTCCTTTATTCACATCCCATGGAAAAGTTCAAATATACTAGGTCAAAGTGGATTCTTCAAGGATCAAGGGACAAAGAAAGGAAATTTTAAATATCCTGGTTTTAAACAGGCTCATGTCCTTCTTCCTTATCCAGCAAACGGACAGGACAACAGGAGCTCCAATCCTCTGTTGAAAGGTAGGAAGGATTGGACCTACTGAGGCCCTCTGTGCTTGTTGTGAGCTGATGCTGTGATGACTCTGGGTTTACAAACAAATCCCAAAAAAGTTTTGAAGGACAGTTTTGGAAACTATGTTAGGGTTGGGGAAAATTCTGGGAAGCTTATTAGTATGTGGGTAGGTTCTTTTATTGTTTATAATGCCATCTCGGAATTACTGTTACCGTAAAAATGAAACAAGCTTGTGTGAAAGGTTAGGATTCATCAGAGTTGCACCTCCTGCAGATCATTCCTGGGATTAGTTTGTTTCAGCACTGGAGCACCCTCTTCTGGCGGTGTCTCACACAACTATTTGTGTGGTGTCCTATTTCTTTATCTGCCATCTCCATGCCAATACTGGGGCTTTATCTAATGAACCAGAGCCAGCCCAAGCTATGGGCTGACCAGGCTACCACCCAGGGTGCTCCATTGTAGGGGGTGCCGCATGGAGCTGCTGGACCGGGTGGGGTTGGGGCTGCGTGTGTGACAGGCTCCTGGGGTCCGGGGGCGCCGTGCACCTGGGGTGCACGAATAGCTCAGGTCGGCCCTGAATGAACTCAGTGGAAAAGTCTATATTATGTGCACAAACTCTCACTGAAGTCATTGGGAAATTTCCACTGACGTCAGTCAGAGTCACTTATGCTAAACAATCTGGTCTACCTTATATTTAGCAGTGACACTATGAGTATCTTTCCAGATCTGAAGACAAGATTGAAACCTTGTGTTTTTTCCCCAACAAACATTAGTCCAATAAAAGATACTACTTCATACCTTGTGTCTCTAACATTTTAAGAGAAGTTTTAGAAAGGTACTCCTTACAATTAGTTGATAATACATCTATATTCTCCCCTTAATTATGAGCATGACACATTTCTGAGTAGGACACACACTGCTATTTGAAATGGAAAAGATTGTGCATGAAAGAACAGCAATAACAGACTAGTTCTATAATACTAGCAGATTATTAGACTGAATGATTTTATTATTTCTCTTTCCTGTGAGTCTCCAGCAGCCATAAAATAATAAGCCAAAGGGCAACCCAAGCTACACAGTTCTCCTCAGAACTTGATGTCCACAAGTACTGAAGACTTGATAAATAAGGTGACATTATATGCTCAGTATGGTGAGAGAAAGAAAACCTGTTTTTTCCCTTTACTATGGTGAAAAAACTATAAGGTCATATGAAAAAGCAAGCTTTAGAACCAAATGGATTTCAGTTTTAATGACTGCTACTGCTGGGAATTTTACTTTCAAATAGCTATACTTAAAACAAAACTGGCTGTTTCTGAATAACTATAACACACTTCTAAATAATGTACTTCTTCAAGTAATTCCTTGTAAACAGATTCATAACAAGTTTGGAAAGGCACATGAGGTCACAAGCTCGAACAATTAAAAAAAAGGATTGGAATAGATAAATGGAAATTTACTAAAGAGATTCTCAATTTGAATTACTATTTAAAAAACTTAATAGCTCTTTCTCTGTACATTTTAGAGCAAATCCACAGCAGCCTATATTTGTTGATAGACACAGGAAGGAAATAAGTTTTTAATGTGATGAAAGGGAGAAATTTAACTGAAGACTCTAGAAAATAAATCAGTTTTACATATGGGATAACGTAAAAATGAAATATATTTCCCCTTTGTTTGCAGTATTAGTGTGAAAGGAAAGAAAGTTGCCAAATGAAGTTGCTCAAGCAGGCTTTCTTAATGTTATTTCTTTTTCTGTGGTCCTTTTCTTTTACATCCATTAACTACTGGTCAGTTATCTGTTTGCTTTATTCTCAACAGCTTCTTCTGTTTCATGGTGATTTGGATTTGCATTTAACATTGACAGATCACATTCATTCTCAAGACATGAAACATATGCCAAGAACCTCAACAACACACACAAAAATCCTCCCGACATGAAACCAAAAACCCACCCTTATTTTACAGCTTTCTATCCATTACAATTATGCCTAGTATCACTACCCAATCAAACTGAGAAAATATGACATAAAACATTGTGGATTTAGAACTTGTACATAGAATTAAAAATAAAAAAACAATTCATTTTTGCCACAGTATGAATTTTCAAATAAAATGCATATGCATATTTTCTAAATTCTCAAAATTTTCAGCAGCAGCACTTTGAACCTTTGAACAATGGTTAAAATATCAATCTGTGCAATTATTTATAAAGTAATCGGTGACTAAGAGCATGTATCCATGGAGGATAGTGTGTATAGAGCATTGGAGTAGGATGCAAGTTCTATTTTTGAATCTGTCATTAGCCTGCTGTGTGATCCTGGGCCAGACACAGTGATGCTCCGTGCCTCACTGGTCTCCCACATAAAACACTTTGATATCTATGCATAAAAGTTGCTGGGAAAGAGCTGAACATAAGATCCGATGCAGGTACAAAGATCCAAATACCATTTGCCTTATATCACAAATATTCCTGTCAACTTCATTGAAACTACTCATGCAACTAAGGCAAACAAACAGGATTTGGCACTTTCAACGTTCATGCTGCTCTTGTCACAAGAATAATTGTTAGAGCTATTGTGTGTTAAATCTGGTAATTCCTCTGAGTCTGCAGTATTTTCATCCTGATAACATATGGCCTCTTGATGCATAATAAAATAAGTCCGAGGAATGCATTCTAGCCAACATTACCATGATAAGATGTATGATTGTGGCAGCAGCATCTCTTCTATTCCTCTCCAGTGACAAGAAATTACAGTCAGTATGCTGATCTGTATTTTAGTGAGTAAAACACTGAAACATTTAGAAAGTTAGAAGAAAATTCTGAAATCAACATTTAAATTATAGCCCCAAACAGATGAGCCGACAGATTTGCCAGATCCCTGGGAAAGGTTGGGAGGAAAGGGGCTGGCTCTGTGCTTCTGGAAGGGACAGGGAAGCCAGCCCTCAGCACCAGCTAGAGCACACTGCACTGCAGACTCCCCAGCCAACCCTGAGGTGCAGCGCCCTGGCGACAATGTAAAGGGCCCAGGATTGGGCCGTCACCTCTCCTGTGGTAGTGGCAACGACGACCAGGGACCCTGGCCCCAGCAGGAAACTTTGCCTCAAGGGGCAACTGTCCCTTTTGCCCCTGCTGTGAGTGGGCCTGATCCTAACTAACTCCATGTAGGTTTTGTGTTCCTCAGTTTTTAGATCAATAATTAAAATGGTTTAAAGTGAACAAAAACTCACTTCATTATCCTTCTACTGCATTTCTACTATCTGTTTAGGAATGCAGTGTCCAAAGCAACATTTTGGTAGATAAATATGCATACTAATGGCTCCAATATATAAATATTAGTTGCTTGGAAATGACTCAATCAGTGCTATTGTAGATGATCACTGTACCTTATTTGTTTTCTAAATGAAGTATGTTGGTATGACATGACCATCAGGTGTTGCCAGGACTCTAAAGTGACTTAATATTGCCTTCCCGTCCCAGGTGTGTAACAAGGGTGTCCATAAATCATATACTTGCTGCTTTTTAAAATTATAAATATGATTATATGATTTTGATCCAACATTTACATGTTATTTAATCATTAGTTTTTATTCTTCTGTTCACCAAGAATAAAGCAAGTTCATGAAACTTCTAGCCCTTGACATTCAGATCTGGAAAACATTTTCTCTAATCATACTTTTGGCAACATTAATAGATGCATATTGTCATACCTCCCAAATGTATCTTCTTTCAAGGGACATTAATCAGTTTAGATCCAAGGTAACTACATCCCACACATATTTGTGATCCTACTCATGCCCCAAGTCTTATTGCTGAAAATTATTTGCATAAGAAATGAAAAATCATTAAACTGTGATTATAGAAAGAGACAAGGTGGGTGAGGTAATACTTTTTATTGGATCAAATTCTGCTGTTGTTATAGGAAGAGACATTCAAACTAAAGGAGTGAATCCCACAACACTTTCTGATTCCTATATGAATGGCATTTTGATGTCTTTTTTTTTTTTTGGTTCTTTATCATGCTGTGTTTTCCCACATTTAGGCCTTGCAGGTTGAGAAAGATTATTATAATAATAATTAATAAAATCAAGGAATGTAAGAAAGATGACAAAATCTACAATATAAGAAGAATAATCTTTTTTAGATTAAATGAAGTGAAATATCTGCTCTTCATTGGACTGCAGGCATATTAAATGAAGTGAATTGATTACTCCAGATGGTCACAGTAGAAATGCACTGCAGTGTTCACAACGTATGTTTTATTTGGGAGGCTCCGATTCTGATTTTTGAGTAGTTAAGAAAATTCTTCTCTCAATTATTTTTATAGTAGAAATGATTATACAGCAAATTATTCTTTTGTATATGTTACACAAATCCTGCATTGCCAACTCTTCCCATTTTATCTGTATTTTGAATTATTTTCTTAAAGCTCCACCTCCTGGAGTGACATATGTATGTCTCCCATTTCATTAAAAAAAAAAAAAAGATAAGTAGGTTACTATTCCTTCTGGATGCAGCAAACAGCTTGAAGGTTTGGGTTGAGCAAAACCTAGATGTTCAAAACTGAAATAAATCTCACACACAAATAAGTTTTTTTCAAATTCTTGTGATTTTTAAGCAACTCTCAATATTTTGGGATCTACCTCATAGCAATACTGCTAACCTCTAATGTCTGTATCCTCCTGGTGGTAATCAGTGTGTACAAAGTACTTGATTCTCCAGTCTAAGGCCATAGAGTCAGGCCCATCATTATAAATATCATATTTAAAAGTAAGCACAACTTTCCACTTTTACTCTGCAAAATTCTTTCATTGCAAAACTATTTATTTTTCATGTGATTTCCTACCTATTTTAAATGGTGGAATTTTTCAGTTTTTACTCAGATGAGAATCTGCACAATTATGAAGAAATATTGAGCTGAAAAAGGTTTATGCAAATTATCCTTAACTCTTGGTTGACAGTATCTGGGTTGGATGAATCATACTCTCTGTCAGATAAACAAATGAGATTGTGAGCATATTTGAATAAGGCCAAATTCGAAATAGCTAATTCAAAATAAGTGCTGTGTAGACATTTAATTTGAATTAGCTGGCCTCCACCCCTTCCCAGTTTCCTCTGGTGGCCACTTGTCAGCCGAAATGGTCATGGCCATGTGTGCGTGTGTGTTACACCCAAGTCTTCAACTGCTGAGACGCAAAGTCTCATTTCAGTGGGCAGCCTATGAGGCTGAAGGGCGCCCCGAAAAATAGTTTAACATCTGTGACTTTACTGCTAGGACCGGGGTCCCATCGCAGAGGGCAGCCAACAGGCTCTCAGACACCCCGAGTTTATAGAAAGAGCTTATTACACCTCAGATTTTAGCTGCTAGGATACAGAAATCCCTTCACAGCGGGCAGCCTGGGGAGGCTGAGAGGTGCCCCAATGGATCTGCCACCTGGGAGTGATACAATCCAAAACACCCAAGCTCTCCCTATACCTGTCCCTTTTGACCGGCTGAAGTTCTTTTGTTGTGTGTTCGGTTCGGGTACAGCAGCACGGGTTCAAGTCAGAAGCTTGACACTCACTGGCTTATTTATAGGAGAAAGAAAGAGAAATAAAATAAAGAAACTTGGTTTAGTGTATATATATATTTATAAGTGAATGAGGGCACCCCACTTATTCCCAAAGTTTATAGCTAAATCACCTTACCAAAGGCAGTTTACAATAGAAATGAAGCAGTTTGCCTTAAGAAACTATAATAAAGTAACTAAACTTATAACAGAGTGACAATTAAAGTGTACACGTAAAGAAACACGTTGCAGGTACAATTCTCACCCCTGCGTTCCAGACTTGGCGTGGCCAGTGTCTTTCTCTCAATCCCTCGGGAAGAAGTAGGGCAAAGTTGGGCATCCCACGGACCTCGGGAGACAATCAATACCTGCCAGCAGGTGTAGGTGATTGGAGCTCAAAGGGGGTGGGCTACTAAACCCCTCTTTATACCCCTTGGGTCACGTAGGCTTCTTCCTGGTCTCAAGTGGCCAATTAGGAAAAATGGCTTTGAACACCAAGTTTCCCACGAAGGGTGCAAAGCATAATTCATAGCTGGAAAATGCAGACAATGGGCACCTCTGGTATGTGATGGGCGAAGATTCCTCTCCTGGGACAGTGCAGGCGTGTCAATTACTGATACTAGCCATCAGGGCAACGGGAGGCCTCCCAGTCGTCAGCTAGCCCATTTACTGTCTGGTTTCTGTTTATGGTAGAGTCAGGAACAGGCACCACACCTGCATTCCCAGGGCATCAAAGGCTGACTGCCTTTCTCTTGCTCTCTGGGGGGTGGGGTGGAAACAAGATGGGGTTCATGTCTGGCTATACTACTCTGGGAAAAACTAGGAAAACTCCTCTCTTCTCCCCCAGCCTCAGAGCCCTTAAAGGGGTAGACTCTGTCCAGACTGCACGTGCCAGAGCCAGGCCTGCCAGCAGTCGCTGCCCTTGACCCAGTGGCCCCAGGATAAGCCAGGCAGCCAGTGCCAGCCAGCTGTTCCCTGCCCAGTCCCCCAGCACCCAGGAGCCAGCCAGAGGCCATAGATGGCATGCACCTGCCTGGACTGGTGCGGAGATCATAGAACTCATAGAGGTTTGGCAGCAGGCCCCCAATGTCCATGATCTCCGCACCAGGAGGAGGAACACGGCCGTCTATGGCCGCATAGAGGCCACCATGGCCCAGAAAGGCCACAGGTGCACCCAGGAGCAAGTGCACCTGAAAATTAAAGAATTGCAGCAGGGGTTTGCCAGGGCCACCAGGGGTGGTGCCGCAGCAGGGCCTGACAGCTACCCCTACTTCCCCGCCCTCAACTGCATCCTGGGAGGTGGGACAGTCCGCGCCACCCTGGGGGCCAGCAAGCAGGGACCAAAGGGCCCTACCCCATGCGCAGCAAAGGGGCCAGCATGGAGGGTGCCATGGCAGAGGGACCCCCAAGCTGTCCCAGCACCGGAGTCAGCAGGGTCATCAGAGGAAGCCACACCAGGTAAGTGCCATCACTGTTCCCTATCCGAGGAGAGTGGGGGAAGGAGACCAGGGACCACTTACGTGGGCCATTCCTCCCTCGAGTCATGCAGCCACCTGTGCATGTGTGGACACATGCCATGACACCCTTGGGCAAGTGGCTTCAGCTGCATGCCACACAGGGACCGTGGCCCGACAGCCATATGCATGTGTGAAGAGACCTGATGTGCTCCCAATCCCGGGGTGGGACCCAGTAGGATGCCCTCCCTTCACATACCCCCGCTACACAGAGGAAGGAGACATCTCCTTCCCCTGCCCCCCGCCTTGGCCGCACTATACACAGCACAGGGGCATGGGTGTGGTCTTGGGGCAGCTCCCACTCCCATGGAGAGCCAGACATCTCGACCATGGTCTCTGTGCAAGCACGTCAGCTCTGACGGTGCAGGGCATAGTCATCCTCACCTCTCGGGGGCACTGGGCATCATCCACTGCCTCCCCAGGGAGAACTGACCACTCCCCTTCTTTCTCCACAGCCGTACCAGCTGCACGTGCAGGGTTCACCACCCCACCTGGGATATGCTCCCACACCCGAGGGCTCCTCCGGAACAACAGCACGTGGCTCGGGTACCGGGAACAGGACCTGGGGGCCCTGCAAGCCCTGCACTGCACCATCTAGGGCTGGGTGCAGGAGGACCTGCAGCTCTGCCGGGAGCAGCTTGCCCAGGACCGTGCCATGTGCTCACACCTGCAGGCCCTGCCGCAGAGTGTGCTGCTCCGTGCTGCCCCAGCGCCTGCTGCGCCCTCAGCTACTGTTCCTCTTCCCACTCCTGCCCCCCCACTTCTCCCTCCTTAATCGCCTCCTCTTTCTCCTCAATCTCCACACCCCCCCCACCTCATCCTCCACATCCTCCTCCCCATCTCCCCAGGGACGCCGAGGCCCCAGCACCCGCCGTGCTGGGAGACATGTGGTCCGACAAGACCCCCCTCACTCTTGAGCTCTGAGCTTCCCCTCCCCTTTTCTCCCTTGCTTCCCCCTTCCAGCTCCCTCCTCCCAGTTTTCCCCCTCCCTTCTCCCACCTCTCTCCTCCCTACTCCCACCTCCTTTCCCCAGTCTCCCCAGAGTTTCATTCCCCTTTCCAGTTTTGTTAAATAAAGACAGTTCATGTTTATGAAAAAACATGTCTTTTATTTGACATCAGGTAGGGGGGCAAGGAAGGAGTATGTGGAAGGATGTGAGGGAGGAATGGGGCACTAGCTCCCGGTGGGGAGGACTTGGGTGGCTCTGAGGGCTCCTCGGGCTCCTCGGGGTGGCTGCTTTCCCTCAGGATCTCCTGGATGGCAGCCTGCAGCAAGTGCAGCTGGGCTGATGGCAACAACCCCACAAGTCACACCAGCATGCCCAGGGGCAGCTCTGGCTCCATGTGGCCGAGTGCTGTGGTGTCCCGAGTTCGGGCACTCGGGGCACTCCAAGACAACACCGCTTTGAGGTAGACAAGCAAGCAGGGAACCCTGAGAACTGTCTTTCCAGGCTTCTGGTAGGGTCCATTTAAGTACGGAGCTCAGTTAGCTTCAGGCAGCAGCCCCACACAGTCCTAACCTGATCCCCTGCCGGCACTGGTTCTGGCCAGCCTTAACTTTGGTTCAGGGTCTACTCAGTGTGGACTCACTATTTTGAAATAGCAAAATGCTATTTTGAAATAGTTTTTGTGTACAGATGCGTTATTTTGAATTAGCTTAATTCGAATTCACTATTTCGAATTAAGTTAACTCAAATTAACACTGTAGTGTAGACATACCCTCAGCTTTATTGCCTTAGGGTTGCACCTAAGGCTGTGAAGTCTAGGACTATAATAGAGTTTAAAGAGAAGCTAGATAATTTCATGGAGGTTAGGTCCATAAAAGGCTATTAGCCAGGGGATAAAATGGTGTCCTTGGCCTCTGTTTGTCAGAGGCTGGAGAGGGATGGCAGGAGACAAATCGCTTGATCATTGTCTTCGGTCCACCCTCTCTCGGGCACCTGGTGCTGGCCATTGTCGGTAGACAGGATAATGGGCTAGATGGACCTTTGGTCTGACCCAGTATGGCCGTTCTTATGTTTTTATGTTCACCATAGTCTTTCAATATTCCTTGAGCAATAGCTTTAATCCTGTTGACTGAGTTGCTTAATAGAATAAGTAGTTTGCCCTCTCCAGTCCACACAGTCCCGGCATCCTTTCTCCACTAGAGTCAGTGCTGGCTTTTCCTGTACAGACAACATAGGCGCACAAGAGGAGATAAAAGAGCAGTGTTTGCCCTCTGAACAAATGCTATGGTTTTATTTATGGTTGTAAAGGGAGAAAATATGTTTTATGGCTAAGACAGTACTACATTTTTCTGGCACAATCTGAGAAAAATGAAGATGTTAATAAAAATATGTATAAAAATGAAGACGTGATTTGTCTGCTGATAAATTTGGAAACTATTCTCCTGGATTTTGAATAATGTTTGTATTTTCATGAGATGATATTAACTTTGACAGCTGTGTCTAATTGGCTTTTCTTTCATTTGTGAGTTTCATCTTTTATATGTTGCTGAGTAGAATTTAATGTAATTATGTTGACAGTCTTTTCATTTTTATTCATTCATTTCTTTCTTTCTTTCTTTCTTTCTTTCTTTCTTTCTTTCGTTCGTTCGTTCGTTCTTTTTTATGTTTAGATCTACTTCTCAATGTCTCAATGTTACCTTTGGCTTTCTCTTCTCTGAATCTCAGTTTTGGTTAAAAACTGAGCTTGCCAAATAATTGGATACATTGTTCACACCCATATTTGTGAAATCTGGGCCATTGTTGGATCTGATTATGTTCATTCTGTTTTAGTCACTTTTTTTCTAAAACATTAGTGTGTGTGTGTATGTATCTATATATATATTTGTTCACACAACTGCTTGGGGAATTTTGTTTACGCCTAAAGAGATATTTGTGTGTGAATTTGTGCATTCATGAATAAATGCACATGTTTGAGTTATGTACTGTCAACTGATTCTGATATATATATGCATTACTTGACAGTAGAACAGTAAATGTCTGCTAGTCAGCCAAGATAGCCTCTATTTTTCTGTCTCAATCAGTCAACATGAAATGCAGGCCTTTTAAAATCTGGGATGTGGTCCACTATGGCATGTAGCTAAATATATACTCTTTGTTGAGACAAAGAGGACAGGAAAATATTTAAAATACCCTTACATTTCTGAGGCATCCTTAACTCTGATTTTATTTCACATAACAAAGTTCTAAGAAGAAACCATACCGTGTGAATTTGGTAACTTAGCATACAGATGGAAGATCAAATTGTGCATATAGACTTTTTCATAGATTCCTTTATTGGTGCAGTTTATGACCATGCCTCATAGACATTCGTTAAGAGAATTGTCAACAAAAACAAGATTATAAAACTTGTGAAAAGTTCCTGAGTAATTAGTGCACAGGGGGAAAAAATACAAGTAATAAATTATTTGCCACTAGAAAAGTAGCTAGCTCTTATTTTAGGGGAGACAGATAAATTTTTGTTTTCATTTTTCTTTTCTCTTGTTTTGTTGCTCTTTACTTGTTAGTTGCTGTATCCAGTTTACCTTAGAATAGCAGACAGATACTGTATCTGTTCTATTTTTTAGTCTGATTTAAACACCAACTAATTATGAGCCAGAGGAATCTGAGGATATCTGAGGATATATCTACACTACAGAATTCACTCTTTCAGAAGCCCTATATTCCTCATTTTATGAAGAATAAGGGCTCTTCTGAAAGAGGAGGTTTTCCCCATATTTGGCCTCATGTAGACGGGCCAAATGTTGGAAAAGGCTCTTCCAAAACAATTATTGGAAAAAGGTATGCAAATTATGGTTCTCAATTTGCGTACCTATTTCCAAAAAATAACTGGAGTGTAGATATAGCCTGAATGTCTTTTCCACCCTCCTGGTTATCACTTTCCACAACTACTTTAAAAATCACATATTAAGTATTTTAGTATGACTTGATATAAAAAAAATAAGAAAATGTCTTCCCCTGATGGATCCAGCTACAATCTAATATGAATTGCAACTCACTGTGAATAGTATTTTTCTGTATTGTTTTTGTGGACACATAGAGAGCATCTTGCTCTGAAGTGCTTTCAAGCGAAGTCTGCAAATTTATCCACACTTAAAAATCCTGCAATTTGTTCCACAAGGCAGACACACATACTCGCCCAGAGCCTTATTGAAATCAGTGGAAGTCTGTCTGAATGACACAACTTGAAAGACCAGAGCCTAAGATAGATATGGTGCAGTGGTCCAACAAAAAGGACACAGAGGTAGGATGGATGTAAAACAGCAGAGCAATAGGAAATATGAACTGCAGAACCAAACTGGGAAAGAACATAAGTAATAAAATATCATATTTAAATAACCATAGTGACTATGAGGGTGAGGCATAGCATTCAGTCCAGACATCAATCTTGTTATCTAATTATTGTGATAAGAATATATGAAAATACAAAATTTATGAATGAATGAATGAATGAATGAATGAATGAATGGTACCTCTACAGGGCTCATAAAAGGAGTCGTGAACAGCACAATAAGTGAGGAAAGAGGAGGCAGCTGCAGAACTTAAAAAAGACTTAAGACAAGGAGGTGAACAACAGCACTTAAAAGGGTACACTGGGTAGTCTCATATCATCAGTCAGGTATTTCTACATAGAAAGTGCATGGGAGTGAATGATTTGAAAGGTGAGGTTATAAAAGAAGCTAATCAGCAATGACATCAACTTGGTTTGAAAAGAGAGACACCCAGACTTCCCAAAGGGGAATGGACTAGTGCGCTTCTTTCATCCAGTTCCAGCAATTTGAAAAATCAAATTAGAATTTAAAAATTAATAATATTAAATAATTAACAGTCATAAATAATTAACAATAAGTATGTGTCCAGCTTGCAGCTAATGTTCTCTAAATTCTCACATGGGAGATCCATTCAACACAAATGGAATTGATAACAATTGTGACAGGTTATTCATCAAATATAGAACAATCTGTTATTATTTTTGTATGCAGAGATGGGTTCTTGCCAAGCAATTTTCTCTTTCTCCTTTTTCCAAGTTCTTACATTACATCAGACACACGTGAGATGTCCTGGGAAATGGATCTGCCAAGGAAAGTGTTATTATCAGTGATGGGAATGGAACTAGGATTTTCACCTATGGAAGATCTGTGGGTGAAATCATAGTTCCATTCCCATCACTGATAAGAATCCAGTTAATCCAGTAGAGCTATGGTTACACTCTCTGGCTTCTAGATCACAAAGAAGTGAAACCAGATTGCTTTCATTTCCACAGCTCCATTTGGCTATGAGCTAAATAAAAGCAAACAGGATCTCAGCTAATGCTATAGAGCAGAGTTCACTCTCACTTGTCTTTGGTCTCAGTGCCTCTGGGTTACATAAGGACTAGTACAAAATTTAAGATAATTAAAAAATAATTCACAATAGTATTGATTACATTATAGTGTATTCCTAGTGGAATGCTGTTGTAGTGTGTTTCATGCTTGGAAGCTGACTGAGCCTCTCAAGATTAGAATTGGGCATATAAAAGCTCTTTTAAGAGGAAAGTAATAGCAAAAAGTTTGAAAGAGGACATTCGATGCTCTCATAATAGGTTACATTGTGATATCCATTCCCACATTAAGAAATACCTTATTACTTGAGAATTCCAAATGAAAATACAGCTACTGCAATTTTAATAGGAATCTAAAATATCATGTTATGTTATTTAAAATACTATGTTTAACAAGTGGTTTACTTTTAATTTTCTTGCACTGTTTTATTTCTGAAATAAATATGTGTTAGGGTGAAACATGAAAGTATGTAACTGTTGAGAGAAGTCATGAGGAATTAATTGTCTGTTAAAATTAAATAAACAAGAATTGTCTGTAGAAACATCTGGTAGAAGCAGAGATCATGTCAGCAGTGCTAACTAGAGTCAACATTATTTTACATGATAGAGATTTTGTTGCAGTATTTCTAATTGCTTGTAAGATTTGTTCTATGTAAGAGGCTCTTTTGATTTATTTGTTCAATTTTTTACTAGGTTATATCTTTCATTGGATCAGAAAATACTTCAATTGCTGAAATTTTCAAAACACATATTTCTTACCCTTTTATTTTCACCCCATATCTGAAAAAATAAATATTTTAAGAACTATGAGACCCTCAAATTCAACTGTTGTTTGGCTACAACTTAGTCATTCCCCAGGACTGGAATTAAACCCTTTGGTGTCGGTTACTGTTGTTGTTATTGTTGTAGTTGCGGTATCAGTTAAAAGAAATACCAATTTCAGAGAGCTCTAGATGGAATATGATGTGAAACAGAACTGTAATCATATCTAACATTTTAATGCAGTTTGAGAACACACACCCATACTGCTAGTTCCAGTTAAAATGGTGATTCTCTAGCAGACTGCTATTCAAATGAATGATAGAATTCTAGGTCAGAGATTTCAGAAGGAATTCTAGGATCACAATCACTACAGCAAGCAAAAAACATAGTTGAACATTACCACAAACGTATGTCACTTTGGGCCCATTTTTCAGACCAATTCTAGATGCTTCATGCCAGTTAACCATTGTGTAAAGGTAATCTCCAAGGGGTATAGAAATGCCTCTGTTCAGGCCCTTCAGTGGTCCCTGGCACAGGGCTCATTCCAGGGGAAAATCATAGAATCATAGAATCATAGGACTGGAAGGGACCTCGAGAGATCATCGAGTCCAGCCCCCCGCCCTCAAGGCAGGACCAAGCTCCGTCTACACCATCCCTGACAGATGTCTATCTAACCTGTTCTTAAATATCTCCAGAGAGGGAGATTCCACCACCTCCCTTGGCAATTTATTCCAATATTTGACCACCCTGACAGTTAGGAATTTTTTCCTAATGTCCAATCTAAACCTCCCCTGCTGCACTTTAAGCCCATTACTCCTTGTCCTGTCCTCAGAAACCAAGAGGAACACATTTTCTCCTTCCTCCTTGTGACACCCTTTTAGATATTTGAAAACCGCTATCATGTCCCCCCTTAATCTTCTTTTTTCCAAACTAAACAAGCCCAGTTCATGAAGCCTGGCTTCATAGGTCATGTTCTCTAGACCTTTAATCATTCTTGTCGCTCTTCTCTGTACCCTTTCCAATTTCTCCACATCTTTCTTGAAATGTGGCGCCCAGAACTGGACACAGTACTCCAGCTGAGGTCTAACTAGTGCAGAGTAGAGCGGCAGAATGACTTCACGAGTTTTGCTTACAACACACCTGTTGATACAACCTAGAATCATATTTGCTTTTTTTGCAGCAGCATCACACTGTTGACTAATATTCAACTTGTGGTCCACTATGACCCCTAGATCCCTTTCCACCATGCTCCCTCCTAGACAGTCACTTCCCATCTTGTATGTATGGAACTGATTGTTCCTTCCTAAGTGGAGCACTTTGCATTTCTCTTTCTTAAACCTCATCCTGTTTACCTCTGACCATTTCTCTAACTTGCTAAGGTCATTTTGAATTATGTCCCCATCCTCCAAAGAAGTTGCAACCCCACCCAGTTTGGTATCATCTGCAAACTTAATAAGCGTACTCTCTATCCCAATATCTACATCATTGATGAAGATATTGAACAGTATGGGTCCCAAAACAGACCCTTGCGGAACTCCACTTGTTATCCCTTTCCAGGAGGATTTAGCACCATTAACAACAACTCTCTGACTACGGTTATCCAGCCAATTATGCACCCACCTTATCGTGGCCCTATCTAAGTTATATTTGCCTAGTTTATCAATAAGAATATCATGCGAGACCATATCAAATGCCTTACTAAAGACTAGGTATATGACATCCACCACTTCTCCCTTATCCACAAGGCTCGTTATCCTATCAAAGAAAGCTATCAGATTAGTTTGGCATGACTTGTTCTTCACAAACCCATGCTGGCTATTCCCTATCACTTTATTACCTTCCAAGTGTTTGCATATGATTTCCTTAATTACCTGCTCCATTATCTTCCCTGGCACAGACGTTAAACTGACCAGTCTGTAGTTTCCTGGGTTGTTCTTATTCCCCTTTTTATAGATGGGCACAATGACTTGGGCATCAATCCTTATTGACCTTTGACTACCAGATCAACCCCTTGAGACTGTGGGCTGATGACCATAACTTGAATTTCTTAGGCTGATTAAAAGACAGGACTATGCAGTATTTTAAAGACTAATAAGATGGTTTATTAGGTGATGAGCTTTCGTGGGCCAGACCACTGTCTCAGATCAAATTGTGGAAGAAAATAGGCATCACCATATATACCAAAGGGATACAATAAAAAAAAGTGAACACACATAAAATTGACAAATCAGATTTTAGAACAGAGGGCAGGTGTTGGGGGGGAGGTTAGTGTCTATGAGATAATGATATTAGGGGTGATAATTGGGGAAGCTATCTTTGTAATGGATAGGGTAGTTAGCATCTTTGTTAAGGCCCATTTGTAAAGTGTCAAATTTAAGCATGATGCCAATTTTCTTCCACAATTTGATCTGAGGAAGTGGGTCTGGCCCACGAAAGCTCATCACCTAATAAACCATCTTGTTAGTCTTTAAAGTGCTGCATGGTCCTGTCTTTTGTTTTAGCAAGACCAGACTAACATGGCTACATCTCTATTGCTATTAGGCTGATAAAGGTACCTCATGGACAGACCTTTCCCTAGAAGAGGTCCAGAATAGGAGTAATGAAAACATAGCTGATAATCTGTGCTATCCTGAAGTATATCTAAGCTGAAGCTAAAGAATCAGCCCTTTGACGTGAACTTTTCTGTGTACCATGATCACCTCATAAAATAACTGAAATAATTGTACATAACTTCCTGTTTGCACACATTTTCCATGCAATGGGGTAAGTACCATGTCTACACAGTAATGATGAAACCATATTGTTCTCAGCTATGCATCACTTTATCTAACAACTTTAAGTTTCCATAAAGATGAATTACCTAAGTAGAGTGATTTAATTGAATCTACTTAACATGACAATTAGCAAAGTAAGAAGCAAGCTTTCTGTGACAGAAGTTTCAGCTGATTGGAAGTTACCTTTAACTCCTTTAAATTGATTTCCTAAATCTTGCTGTGCTGATATCTTTTACTGTTAACCTCAGAGTCTGCATTTAGGGATTCTTTCAAAAGGCACCTTTTGGATCTTCACATGCCACAATGAGAAAAATCAGGTTTTATTCACAAAAAGAGAATAAGATCTTGCTTGTGCCTAAGATCTTTTAACCTGAAATATCAAAATATAATATGATATACTGTGATCACATTTATGAATGTTTGATACTAGGGACACAAAAATTTTAAAGTATCAGAGGGGTAGCCGTGTTGAATCTGCATAAACAACAAGAAGTCCTGTGGCACCTTATACTGTAGATTAAGATTTATTAGAGCATAAACTTTCATGGGCAAAGACCCACTTTGTCAGATGCATGGGTCTTTGCCCACAAAAGTTTATGCTCCAATAAATCCGTTAGTCGTAAGGTGCCACAGGACTTCTTGTTGTTTATTATGAGTTTTAAAAAAATTCTTGTAAGCCCAAATTTTTTTCTCCATAACCAATCAAAATTGAGCCAATAATATATATTACATCGTCCACCTTCTCTCTCTCTCTCTCTCTCTCTCTCTCTCTCTCTCTCTCTCTCTCTCTCTCTGTCTCTTTCTCTCAAAAAACCCCCTGAACAAAGCAAAACACCCCACAACAACTATTGTTTCTAAGGAGAGGTGAAAAGTAAAATATAAATGGAAATATGGATTTTTATTGCCCTGACCATAAAATGCAAACATTTGTTCAAGATTTTTAAAAATATGTATGTCTAATTAAACTGATTGTGAAGTGTGATCTCCTGACTTAAATATTTAGGGACATAAGAAATTAGTGTCATATTTAAAGAAGGGAAAATGGGTTTAGCCATATGTGACGGGGTGCTAGTGTTCTGGGGGGCCTCAGAACCCGCCGCAACCCTGTATGCCCAGCAGGATATGCACCAGACCCATTGTGCTGCCTGCTCAGTGGTTGCGGCACAGCTGGGAGGATGTGGGGTTGAATGAGGGCATGGCGGCCCATCTGACGTAGAAGGCAAGGTCGCCCATGCTGATGGTGCCCCGCACTATGCAAGGGGCGGGGTTTGGAGGAGGGGGGGATGAAAAGCAGGCCCAGAACTCCAGAGAGAAGAGAAGACAGGAGACGGGGGAGGGGGAGGGCAGGTCTGGGGAGCACCGAGGACAGACTCATAACCCCAATATGGCTGGAAGAGGGTAGCAGTAGGGGTGGGACACGCCCAGGGCAAGGCTGTGCTAAAGCCCATGGGCTGGCGAGTTGAGGGAAGGATCCCCCGCCAGCCAGGCAGGGACCACACTGACCCTGTCCTTAGGACCCTGGGCTGGGACCCATGAGTGAGGGTGGGCCCGGGTCCCCTTACCCTGCAGAGGAATGATATGCGAGACCCCGTCCCACACCGGCTGGTGTGGGACCCGGGCTACGGGAAGCGGTACTCTGGAGAGAAAGAGTGAGATGAATAGCCATACGAGGGACCAGACTGAGGACCTTGGGTGTTAGCCTTGCTGGGGCAAGGGTGGAGGGTTGTCACTGTGCCCATTCGGTAAGGGGGCCCCGACAGGGCCATTGGTTGCCCGATGCCGGGGGTACCACAACAATATGGCTAGAATAAACCAAGAGAGGGAACCCTGGGAGCTTGGCCCAGCCACGTCCAAGGCCATGTCAAGGGATCACCTCTCACACCATACTTGAAAATGTTAAGTATCAGAGGGGTAGCCGTGTTAGTCTGAATCTGCAAGAACAATGAGAAATCCTGTGTCACCTTATAGACTAAGGGTATGTCTACACTACCCCGCTAGTTCGAACTAGCAGGGTAATGTAGGCATACCGCACTTGCAAATGAAGCCTGGGATTTGAATTTCCCGGGCTTCATTTGCATAAGCGGGGAGCCGCCATTTTTAAAACCCCGCTGGTTCGAACCCCGTGCAGCACGGCTACATGGGGCATGAACTAGGTAGTTTGAACTAGGCTTTCTAGTTCGAACTACCATTACTCCTCGTGAAATGAGGAGTAACGGTAGTTCGAACTAGGAAGCCTAGTTCGAACTACCTAGTTCGTGCCCCGTGTAGCCGCGCTGCACGGGGTTCGAACCAGCGGGGTTTTAAAAATGGTGGCTCCCCGCTTATGCAAATGAAGCCCGGGAAATTCAAATCCCGGGCTTCATTTGCAAGTGCGGTATGCCTACATTACCCTCCTAGTTCAAACTAGGAGGGTAGTGTAGACATACCCTAACAGATTTACTGGAGCATAAGCTTTCATGGGCAAAGACCCACTTTGTCAGATGCATGTAGTGGAAATTCCAGAGGCAGGTACCTCTGGAATTTCCACTACATGCATCTGACAAAGTGGGTCTTTGCCTACAAAAGCTTATGCTCCAATAAATCTGTTAGTCTATACGGCGCCACAGGACTTCTCGTTGTTCTTGAAATTGTTAGGCTCAGAATTTACAACAGAACTCAAAATATTATAGTAGTGATAGGCCTGATCTAAAACTCTGAACCCAAATACCTTCAGACGTTGAAGTGTTCAAAATCTGGATCCAGGCCAATATCTGAATATTTTTACTGGAAATATCTACTGTTCTGAATTTTGAATGTCATTTAGCTTTGCAAAAATATGAGCATTTTATATATTTATTCAATGGATAGTCTTACGTGAATGAATGTCAGTGGAGAACCTTCATTATATGCAGAGAGGCAACACTTTACTTGGAAACACATTTTTAAATGAGTCAACCCTTAAAAATGAGTGCTAAAAATAAAGTAAAAAAAGTTGTATGAATCTTGAAAAATTACATAAACTCCCAAATATCCAGTTATCTATTGCTTATAAATATTAATATTGCTCTTAAAATGGTTAAATTTCTGTGCACATGCCAATAAACATCGATTTCAGAGTACACATAAAAACTGACAAAATCTTCCCATCACTAATAGTTGAAATTTACAAATCTGAAAATGGATATTATCTATCAAAATTATAAAAAAAGCTGAATTCTTCCAAGCCTAAGTGTTAGTTCTATAAAGCCTTACTGAAAGCCTCTTTGATTTCAGTAGGACTCTTCCCTTTGACCTTAAGTGGGCTTTGCCTAGGGTCTATAATGCTTCTTAAGTCAATGTGACACATCTTGGATTCATTTTGATGCCAAAATCTTAATAGCCTGGTTACACCTGACTTTTAAAAATTTAGAGGTGGTCAAAATGCATTTTTTGAAATTACAAATCTAGAAATATTGATTCTTTCCTCATAAGTGGTTTGTGAGTCAGTCCTGTTCAGTCCTGTTCAGTGTTAATGCATTCATTAGTGGTAAGTAGCAGGTCAACTGTTTGGTTGAATAATTTTCAGACTATGGATTGTTTCATGACCTGTTTGCAAATAGGCCACTCTGCATTCCTTGTTATATTGTTCTTGTTTTTGTACTAAAGTTCTTGCTCCCTAGCTACATAGATGAACTTTTTAAACTGGATAATAATGAATAGCAAATGATGAATAGAAGATGGAAAAAAAATCACTTCCAGTATAAAGTTATATAACTTTCAGCAATCATAGCTAGTTTCCTGTAGACCAGCAAAGCCTGAATATTTAATAATAATGATGTTTATTCTGGAATGTATATTTTCATTGTTTGAGCCATTAATTCATACTTTTCATTGAAATTGTCTGCATTTGTTCTCAGAAATTAGCATTTTTTACATTCATCCTGGATCGATCCTCCAATTCCCCTCTGTCTCTCTTATACTAACTTCTCATCCACCCACTCCATACTTCACTGTTTTATCCTTATCATGGCATTGATGACAAATGCATACCAAGGGGGCTCTGACCAAGAGTATTTTACCTGAGCAGGATTATGACATTCTGAGCCATAAGCTATGTCAAGTGTAAAAGGATCCATATAATTAAAAAAAAATGTATTATTTTCACAGAAAGGTCATTGGATATATAAACATGAAAACTTTATAGTCCCACTGAAAAACAACAGAGTCTATACAGCTTGGATGTGGAAAGTTATCACTTTTCGTATGAATGAATGAAAAAATGTTTGATTAATTTTGTTAGGGAAATAAAAAGTTTATCCAGACTGTATATAAAATAAACTTACAAAAGTTTATTATGATTTAATTTTCTCTAAGAAACAATTAATTGTTGGGATTTTTCTTTTGTCAAACTATAAATATAAAGTGAAGGTTCCTAAAACTGGCAGAGCGGAGCCAACACAAATTTATCCTTCTCAGGATCCACTGAACCCAAGTCCATAAGACAATCACCTACCTGCAACATCAATCATGTGAAGCATGGATAGAGCATGAAGCAGAATGCAGTGTGAACATTAAAAGGCACAACTGTAAGTTTGTACAGATCAAAAGAAGAAAGAACACACGAAGGTTGTATCTAGACTACAGGTTTTTTTTGAAAAAAGTAGGCTTTCTTCGAAAAAACTTCACCTGCATCTAGACTACAGCTGCATTCTTTCAAAAGTAAATTGAAAGAATGCAGCAGTGTTTTCTGCCGTGGTAAACCTCATTTTATGAGGAATAATGCCTTTTTTCGAAAGTCCTCTTTCAAAAAAAGGCGCTATTGAATGCAAACTGTGCTTTTTCGAAAGAGAGCGTCTAGACTTTCAAAAAAGCAGCTTGCTTTTTTGAAAAATCTGCTTGTAATCTAAACCAGTGTTTTTCAACCTTTTTTTGCTCATGGCCCCCTTCTGAGCCTCGTTTACCTCTGTGGCCCCCCTCATAGCCGCTGTCAGTTGGAAAAAAAGGTACATAATTTACCTAATGTTCCGATTTTGCCTTGTGGCCCCCTAGTGGTTGGGCATGGCCCCTGGGGAGCCATATGGTCAACGGTTGAGAACCACTGGTCTAGACAATATCTTTTGAAAGAGGCTTGTAGTCTAGACGTAGCCTTAAGGCTTTAGAAAATGAAGAAAAACACGAGCAAAGGCGCTATATGACTCAGGGTGCTGGACCATAAACAAAAGATGGTGGCCTTCCAGTTACTACCAGCCAAGGAGGATGCTATACATAACATCTCTGCTATCAAAGTATGAGGTTGGCAGGCTAGCTCCATGACACTGCTATCTCTGACCTCACATTTTCCTAATTTTATTGGCAGTACATTTATTCATTTCTTTAAATAAGCTATGAAGGCATGGTCAGAATTTTACCAGCAGTAGCTGGCCAACAAAATGCTGCTTAGGTCACTGCTAGCAGACTTACTCATAGAAACACTAATTTTACAAGTGCAGTTATAGTATTTTTCTCAGCCCTGGCTAACTGACTGTCAATAATGAGCATTAGTGAATGGTTAGTGTAGGGTAAGGGTATTTGTGTGGCCCTATATGAATATTTTTGTCATATTCGAACAAAAACGTCTATATTCAGCTAGAATCTTCCTTTCTCCATATTTCCTTTATTTATCAACCAATTTTGATAAAATTTGAAATAGAGTCAGGTTTTTTTTCTATTTTAGAGGCTTCTCATACTGCAAGGCCCTAAGCTGTAGCTTAGTTAGCTTATGCTTTAATCAAGCACTTGATGTTACATACAACAATCATGTTGTGTGAATTTGTTGGGTGAGGTTTTGCCCTCAGTTAAACCTAGGCATCTCCTATAGCTATCAGCTATAATTGTCCTTTTTTGCATACTTGAAAATCAATCTAAGTTTTTGCTGGAGATTAATGTTCTCGTTGTCTACAAGGGGAAGAAACTATTACAGCAAATTTCCTATTTGATTAATGCATCCTTACTCTATCTTTCACAAGGATCTCTCAAGTCAGCAGCAAATGTTGTTGATGCTATAACTCCTGGTTTAGTCAATTGAGCAAACAATAAAATATGTGTGTGGTTCCTAGCTACCAATATAAAAGCAAGGTTGATTAGGAAAATGTACTTTAGTGACCTGCATGTTCAAGCAAAAAATGAAATAGACAGAAGCACAAGGGGATCAGTATAGTTTGAAAGAATAAATGTTATCCTTCGCAATCCAGATTTGAAGATACAGGTGATCTTCCAAAAAATGATTTTGTGCCAAAACACTTCGGAAATAATACAGAAAAGCTAAGTGCATACCATCTCATGGCACCAAGGGGAGCTTCAAACTTTGATTGCAAGGTTCATTTTTCTGTGTATTGGCTCATATGTCAGTGCCTTATATACAACATGAGCTCTACAAACTCAGCTAATCCATTCTGATATATGGCCATACACAGGAAATTCTCAATATGTATAGGTGGCATCATATGATTCATCTGTGTCATCTCACCCAGCATTTCCCTTCCATTTTATTTCCTATCAGCTAGCTTGTTGTATTTGCTCCTTAAGTGAAGTGTGATGCCTGGGTGTCAGAATTTCTTTTTCCTCCTTTTTCAGTTCAATTCCCAGGTTTCTTAAATCTTTACAAAGTGTGGTATTAGCTGAAATGAGAAATTTTAGCATGATTCATTGATAGATGACAAAAATAATAAAGTTATATTTGGAAATCAATAAGTTTTTTTAATATAACATATTATAATATTGTCACCTAATTAGAATGAACTGAACCTATTAATAAAGAACAATCCTCTTGCCAAATGCGGGATATTCATGAATATGTGACTAGCAGCATCACTTTATTACTGATCTCCATTGCTGATACACTTTTTGCTACCAAAGAAAAAAAATCTAAAAACTTACTTGGCTAAATTTTACAAGCATCCTCTAAACTTGTGAATGTAATATTTTACTCCAGCAGCTATTACAACCAAACCTTTATTTCCTGTCCGAAACTGTTGCACACAATCCACATTTATTTACTCAAACTATGCTTTTGGATTTGGTGTAGGGAAATGCAATATACATATTTAAATCAATGGTTTTTGTCCATGCAAATATTTGCATTTGAAAAGTCATGCATGCCTTTCTGCAATGCTGGGTATGTCTTTCATGACTTGGTAGTTAACAAATATAAATATTCCAGTGTAAGTTTAAATGTAATATCAATATGTGTCATCCTATAATAATTCCTTTTTGCAGGATATATTTGTATCTGGTTTTGGGACTCCTTAATTTTGATTATTGTATTTTAGAAACTAGAATAGCTCATGCTGAAATAAACAGCCTATACAAATTGGCAGAAAATGGGTTAATTAATAAGAGGAAATGAAAGAGAAAGTCATGTATTAGGAGAAAAGGTATCTATGGTTTAGAATACTGGAATCTAGAATTCTCCAACATTCTATTTCTGGCTCTGACTTCAACTGAGGACATCATTTACCATTTCTGTACCTTAGTGTGTGCACCCATAAAATGGGTATAACAGTATCTATATCACAGGGGGTATGGATAGACTGCGGGGGGAGGGGGAGTTCAGGATACTGGAGGTATTCAAAAAATCTCTGCTGCATCAAGGGAATGTGTTTGCTTTTCCACTTTTTTTTGCAGAAGAGCAAATGCGCTCTTTCAGAAGCCCCTGTATTCCTCGTTCTACGAGGAAGAAGGGCTTCCAGAAGAAGGATTTTTTTTCTGACACTTGGCCCAGTCTAGATGGGCTAAATGTTGGAAAAGCCTCTTCCGACAAAAAAATAGGAAAAAGGAAGGCAAAATGCGGAGCGCATTTTGTGTACCATTTTCCAACAAAAACTTGTAGTCTAGCCGTACCCATGGTGACATCGGAGTTAATGTTAGTAAAATCCCTTTGAGATGGAAGGTTATATATGATTACAACATTTTATTAGTATCTAATAGCAATAATAACAAATGATAATGTCTAAGAGACCAAGTGGTGGTAACCCATGACAGCTCTCAAAGAATACAAATTAAATATGCTTCTTCCCATCTGGAAATCAAAGGAGTACAATATTATTGTAAAACACATTATTTGATCTTTCACTTGTATATAATTAATGTCTAGCCACTTTGCATATTCCATTATCTAAATTCAGTATTTGTTCTGTAATTAATTAGAAGTTTCTCCAAAATGGCAAGGATGGTCTGAACTAAATGATTAAATTAAATGTCTGTTAACAAGAAAGAAAATTAAGAAAAACGAATTGTTTTAATCCAAATGGTGTCGTATTTTGATGGAAGTAAGGTTATGTTATAGTCTAGGAGCATCTGGTCAGGCAGTTACTAAAGAATGTGCCTCCAGGAGAGCAGAAAGTAACAAATGGGTAATATTCCTACCCTTCTTCATGTTTCAAGGCTTTATAGTTGGTGAGATCTGTCTTTATCTAGAAAATAAGCTGGTTGGGCTAATGCCTACTGAAATTAATAGAAAGACTCTTATTGACCATAACACATTTTAGATTAAGCCTTAAACATGTATGCAACTTGGACCAGAATGCATCTGGTCCCTTATGTAGGTAAACAAAGGAGCAGGTAAAAATAACCTTTCCCCTGCCTTGCATACTTTGCAAAATGGCTTGTCATACTTGTACTCTTGGGCTGAGGAAAATATGTAGAGTGCATCCTGCCTGCTTCCAGGGTGTGTGAGATATCTGAAAGTAGGTGAGGGAGGGTGAGGAGAATGTGAGGCCATGCTTCCACCCATGATGACCAAAGTTGCTGATCATCCATGGGGAGTGGAGTATTCTGTTTATCATGAAAGGGAGCACGGAAGAATGCCCTGATTTTGCAGGTCAGGAGCACTGGGATGGCTTCTAGAAAATGGGCCCTTGTGCTTCCTCTGTAACATTCTACTTCTCTACCATCCTCACTACAAAGTTGTGTCTCACAAAAACTCTGGAAAACTTTGTATTTAAAAGCTGTTTATTTTCTCTGGGACAAATTCTGAGGCTCTTACTGTATATTTACTCCATTTTAGTCCAACTTTCATTGAAGTCAGTGCCAGCTTGCCTGTGTGAAAACTGAGTAATACTTGAATAAAAACTGAGCAAGGACTTGGCACACAAGATCCGGGCCTGTGTTGAGAACCTCAGTAAGTGCACATGTCTAGCAACAGACTGGCAATCACTGTTCAATAATGAGCATTCTCTGTACATCCCATAAAGAATATTGTTCTAAATAAACCCTTACTGATGTTGATCAAAGAATGGAAAGTATTAAAAAAAAACAAGTCTTTTTACAAAGCAAAGGTTTCTTACAAAGGTAAACAAAGCTAATAAATTGTTAATAAAATAATTTTACTATTACTATACATAAAATCAACCAAACACTATTTCTTCTTCCTAACTCAAAACACATCACATTAACAAAATTAATACAAATATTACTACCTAAAGTAATTATCACTTAAAACAATTTTCTCTGTTAGGCTTTTTGGACTACACAGTTGTTCCCTGGAACAGTTCAGCATCTGAAAGACCATCTGGTGTGCAATCTTCTCCATGGCAGAATTCCTATGTATGAGATGAGAAGGCCTAGGAGGCGGACATACTGAGCTAGGGATGGTCTAATATTCCTTGTGAATTTGGATATCAAGTTCTGGATTTGCTTGAATTTGTCCAGGGCAAATGTGTCTATATCCACTCCCCAGATGAGCTATCTCTGTAGAGGGGAACATGGAGCTCAAAGCTATGTACTCAAAGCAAGACGGGGTCTGAGTTGTAGTACTGTAAGCTCTTCCTCTGGGTCCCAGGCCAACTATTTGAAGGATGAGGTCACTTTTCCAGAACCAACTAATTTATAAACTTCAGAGGGGTAGCCAAGTTATTCTGTAATGGGAAAAACTTTTAAAACTAACCAATAGTCTAGTAGCACCTTAAAGACTAACAAAACATGTGGACAGTATCATGAACTTTTGTGGGCACAACCCATTTCTTCCAATGACCAGAGTGTTGGAAGTCCAGATCCAAGAATAAATAGGGGAAAGAGGAAGGGGCGGGACAGGAGAGAGGAAGAAGGAAAAAAAAGAGGGGAGGAATTAAAAAAGAGACAGTGAGTGGAGAAGCTTCAGAGGGATAGCCGAGTTATTCTGTAATAGGAAAAACTTAAAAAAACTAATTTGTTAGATAGCTGTTTTTTTCCCAAGGGAATTGAGAACCTTCACTTTAGTATTTGAGGGGACTCGGAGTCCCTGAAGGGGTTTTATGTTCAATCCAAGGTCTTTAACAGGACCTACCCTCTGAGCTGACAACAGCTTCTCTTTCTTAGACTGAAATATTCAGGAAAGCCGTCTTGCTCAGCCTTTTTACCTAATCTGCAGTGTGCAAAGAAAAGATATTCTTACCTGTTTTATTTTATTATTCATTTATCATTCATAATGTTCATTAGAAATAATTATGCTACAGAGAATGTAGAGAGAATGCTCAAATGTAACATACGTAATGCAGATAATGATAGCTACTATTCCATGTCCTTTCAAATTACCTAACTTCAGACATTTTTCGAATTTTTCCTGGCATCATGTAATCACTTGGTAGCAATAAGACAACCAGATCTTTAAATCAGGATAATAATTCAGTAAAGTTGGATTAGTAATCAGTTGTCAATTTTAGTCCAAACCCTGGAGGCTACAACAGATTATATGGATCAAATGGAAGGGTGATACCTGGAAAAATCCATCCAAAAGAAAAAGAACAGATGGTTGTAGAAAGACAATTAATTGTAATTTGAATATATTAAGGATAATGAAGTTCAATAAAAAGACCCTTTTTCCTTTGGGCTGATAGTTTGTGATTTACAAAATATATACAGAAGAAGCACAATTTGTCAAATTGTCATTCAGGAATCCGTATTTTCTCTATGTGAAAACAATACTAAGATCTGACTTTTACTATATGATATGGGAATTTGAATAATAGAATCATAGAGTCATAGAATCCCAGGGCTGGAAGAGATCTAAGAAGGTCATTAAGTCCAACCCCTTGCCCAAAGCAGAACCAGCCCTAACTAAATCATCCCAGACAGGGCTTTGTCAAGCCGAGATTTAAAAACCTTTAGGGATGGAGAGTCTACCACCGCCCTAGGTAACCCATTCCAGTGCTTCACCACCCTCCTAGTGAAATAGTTTTTCCTAATATCCAACCTAGATTTCCCCCTCCCCCCCACGGTAACTTGAGACCATTGCTCCTTGTTCTACCATCTGTCACTACTGAGAACAGCCTCTCTCCATCCTCTTGGGAACCTCCCTTCAGGAAGTTGAAGGCTGCTATCAAATCCCCCCTCACTCTTTGCTTCTGCAGACTAAATAAACCCAAATCCCTCAGCCTCTCCTCATAGGTCATGTGCCCCAACTCCCCTAATCATTTTGGGTGCCCTCCACTGGACCCTCTCCAAGCAGACACATCTTTTTTATAGTGGGGGTACTGATTGATACATCGCTGTTGCACTGGTATGTTTTGGCTTTTAATCAGTTATTCCTACAGGATGGACCTCCCTGGTCTTCATTGTTGGGACCTGACCAGTCCCAAACTAGAGAATTTGCCAGACCAGCGGAGGTCTCCTGCCGCCGGTCCCCAAATACATCACCCATTGCTGTCAGGCTGCCCCATCAAGCAACCCTGCCTTGCTCTCCCCCCACAACCTGGCTGGACTGCTTGCCCAGCTACTGCTAGTTTCTTGGGCAGCACAGGATCTAGCTGCTGCCCTGGGGCTCCAGTCCCTGCAGCAGGGACCAGCCTCAGGGCTGGGGCTCTGGTCCCATGCAGCCTCAGCCCCAGCCCCAGCTCCAGCCCCAGCCCTGGCACCAGCCCCAGCCCTAACCCCAGCCCCAGCCCCAGCCCCATGCAGCCCCACCCTGGTCACATGCAGCTGGGAGCAGCTGCAAGCTGGGCTCCAGTTCTGGCCCCTTGCAGCCATGGGAAGCCACAGGGTTCCGGCCTCAGCCCATTGCAGTCTCAGACCCGGCCCTGCACAGCCAGGGGAAGCTGCGGGGCTCCAACTCCAGGGCCTGGGGGACTCTGGCCCCATGCTGCCCCAGGGCTCCATCCTCAGCTCTGAACCTACGATGTCATTAAATCTCAGTTCAAGTTAAAACTCAGTGTGAAAATACTGGATCTTAGTCCCACCTCCGCTAAGGCGACTGATAGAAGAAAATTGCAAAACCTCTTATTTCTAGATGGAACATTCCAATTTTCCTTCTGCACATGGCACGGAGGGAAATTGCTTACTTTCTAAGGACAGTAAGGGAGAAAGGAGGTGGCCAGACAGGAAGCATACAACCTTGTGACCTATGAGAGACTCCCTTAAGAGAGTACAAAAGGGCATAGGACATGTTCATGTGGGAGGTGAAGTGGGTTGGAAAGCCATGTGTAATTACTTAAGGAGAATGAGAAGGTTAGGAGGGGTCTAAGAGAGAATTTATATTCTATAAATAAAAGATCATTGAACTAAGAAGTATAACTAATATCATCTCGTGTGTTTTGCTTACTCTCACCTTTCCCTTTTTCTACATATTGTCTTTGTGTTATGGCTATAGATTCTAAGCTCCCTGCAGTAAGGACTGTTTCTTCTCCCCCTTCTGAGGAGAATATAACAAATTTGTGGTCCTGAGCAAATGATTGCTTACATAACAATAATAGTGTAAAACATCTTAAACCAAATCTGTCCCTTTTATAATTCCACTGAAGTTAGCAGAGACAGCAGGGATTGATTAGGCTGAATGTATCAATGAATCAGCCGGAGAAGAATATGAGTGTAAGTAATGCAACATTTTATTGTTTCAGAGCAAGACAAAGGTAATTTCTTGATTAAAAGAATTTCAGGAAGGCCTCAGAACTAAGGCTATGTCTAGACTGCAAGCCTCTTTCGAAAGAGGCTCTTTCGAAAGATACTTTCGAAAGAGCCTCTTTCGAAAGAGAGCGTCTAGACTGCACGTTGAACTTTCGAAAAAGCGGCTTGCTTTTTCGAAAGAAAGCATCCAGTGAGTCTGGATGCTCTCTTTCGAAGAAGCCCTATTTACATTGAAGAACGCCTTCTTTCGGAAGAGGAACTTTCGAAAGAAGGCGTTCTTCCTCGTAAATTGAGGTTTACCGCCATCGAAAGAAAAGCCGCGTTCTTTCGATTTAATTTCGAAAGAACGCGGCTTGAGTCTGGATGCAGGGGAAGTTTTTTCGAAAAAAGGCTACTTTTCCCGAAAAAACCCCTGAGTCTGGACACAGCCTAAGTGAAATTTACTTTTGCCTGCAAAAATATGTTCAAACAGTGGGTCAAAACAGAGGATAAGTATGGCTTAATCAGATTAGAAATTTGTACAGGAACAAAAGCCCTTCTGTTTATGGAAATGCCTTAAAGGACAACTGCCAGAAATTAGTCTCTGACTCTCAGAAACATACAGGGAAGAATTTCAAAACATGCATTAGGTGTTCCAGTTCATCCCAAGCCCTGTTAGAATTTCTCCTTTCAGTACACTCTTTGTCCATGTCTACGTTGTCTATAAGGTCAAAGCAGCCACAGTCAATCTTCCAGGTTCGAATTAGTGAGTCTAGTGAAGACACACTAACTCGAAATGAGAGGGCACTTCTGTCAATGCAGTTAGTCCTGCTTCTATGAGGTGTAAGAAAAGTTGAAGGGAGAGTGTGCTCCTTTTGACTTCCCTCAGGGTGGGTGACACCAACATTTGACTTAATATACTTCAACTTCATTTACACAATTAATGTAGCTGAACGTGTCTATCTTAATTTGGACTTATCTCCTAGGCCACATCTAGAATACATGTCTCTGTTGACGGAGCCATGTAAAATAGTATAGTCAAAGAAGTGGGGAGTTAAATAATCCCCAGTTCATTAAAATAAAAATGGCTGCCGCACGGTGCTGACGATCAGCTGATCTGGCACAGCGTGGCAGTCTAGACGCAGTGCAGTCGACAAAGGAAGCCTTTGTCGACCGCTCCGGTAAACCCATGAGGCAGGGTTTGAGAGCATGTATTATTTCATTGCTATCAGTTTGTTTAGTGCTCAGCTAATGTAATAAAGTTCTGATCTATGAACTGGTATTGCTGCAATACAAATAAATAAATTAGGATGATTATTATTCATGTGAGGTGTGTTTTTTTAAATTTTTACTTTAAAAAATAAGGAGCTATTCCGCGATGAACCATTTTATTCCATTTGAAGACAGAAATTGGTTTGGTTTTCCAAACAGAAGTTACTCATGGTGTCAGTCATTAACAGGTTTGATATCTTTCTTTTAAATATGCAGGAGATAAAAATAAGTCATTTAATGATGCCTAGAAGACATGAATATGACAGAAACAGCCATTATTCTTGTGTATTTATTATTACTCTGATGCAAAATTGACCTATAAAACATATACAAAGAAAGACAAAAAAGTGTCTCAAAATTTTGTATAAATGCAGAAGTGAAGTAGAAACATAATTGCACATTGAGTTTCTACTCACACCTCATTCAATGCCTACCAATATATTTCGTGTCTCAGCCTGTAATATCTGTCATTTTGGTCAGTCCTCTAATAGTCAAATGTGTGCACTGGTAATGACAGTAAGTCACAATTGGAATCAGTATAATGCAATACATTAAGATACAGTATCTTTATGCCACAGCTAGCTGTGTACAGAAAGTCCCTGAATTAAAATTCTAGTGAAAAAATATATTACCAGAAAAGCAAGGTCCAAGAAAGTTACATTCCTTAGATTCTTTAAAAGCATTTGTGTTGCTACCTGATAAAAAGCACTCTTCCAGAGAACATTCAGGTATTTCTATGATGCATATCCTACCATATGCTAGTTGACAATTCAAGAAGGATGAGCACATAACACCTGATCGGAATGAGTTATTTCAGAGCAGCTCAGCTGGAACAGAAATTAGAATGTGCTATTAGTGGTGCAATTAATTGTTCTCTCACTTCAGAGGAGAAAAAAACACCTTACTGGTTAAAGTAACAATAGGATTTTTCTCAGTACTGTTGAGACAACTGGCCTCAAGCCAGTTAATCTATTGGATTAGGTAAAATAAAATGAAAATATAGAGCAGAGTTGTAGGAACATTTTAATTATCTTAATATAATATTATAAAACTCTAAAATTACATAAGCACACAATAATTGTGTCAATTTTACAAAAGATGTTTCATTATGAAAATGAATCTTTTCTGTGTGATATGTGGGAAGTAGAGAAATGCTTCAGTTGCAAGAAGAGAAAAATGCTTTTGTTTAATCGATCTTTGTCCAAACCTGTCTTTGGTAATCTAGAATTCAAAATTTCTCTCTTTTAGCAAGACACAGAAAAATAGCACCACTATTAAAAGGAATTTCTACCATTTTCTTTTGACTATTATGTATCATATTCTGAAGATGAATTAGAAGAAAGAATGTAGGTACCTGAAAAAGAAATTCAGAGTTGTATTATATCATTTGTGTCTTATCTTTTTTTCCGTATAGATCATCCCATAGTTAAACAGTATTCTTCAAATAGCTTTATTTCTTTACTTAAAAATATTAGCATATTTGATTATTCATTATTTTAACTACAGTCTAATCATTCTGCCACATTTACTTTTTTTATTTAGTTTACAGCTTTCAGTGCATGTAGTTCAAATAAATATGATCAACATTTTATTCATTTATATTTTAGTAAATTGAGTGATGAATAAGTAGCACTTTCATTTTTTCTGCTTCTAATGAAGAGGTGGGCAAAAGCCTCTCAGTGGGCCATATCCAGCCTGCCTAGGTCTTTGATCTAGCCCACGAGGAAGATGCAGGCCCCGGCCCCTAATGCAAGGGTTGGCAACCTACAGCATGCATGCAGATTTTCAGCAGCACGGGGCAGGGAGCTCAGCCCCACCCATCCTCCCTTACGCAGTCTCTGGAGAGCGTTCCCTCCTTCCTACAGCAGGTTAGGCTACGGTGGAAGGAAGCAACACTGGGATGAGGATCCTCAGTGGCACCTCTGACCTTTGGGGCCGGCCCTGGACAGCATGGCCATGGCAGCTGGACCTCCGGGGCCTGCCCAGGACCACATGGCTGTGGCAACGGCACCTCCAGCCTCTTGAGCTGGCCCCAGACTGTATGGCCATGGCAGAGGCACCTCCAGGGCCAGCCCCAGATCACATGGTCATCGTGGCAGCAGGACCTCCCTCTGGGGCAGCCGGGACAGCATGGCTGCAGACATTGCTTCAAGGGGATACCAAGTCAGGTATGATTCTTCCTCATGACCAGACCCCCTGTCCAATCCCCTCACTTCCCTCCCCCCACAGGACCCAGCAACCCTTGCTTGCTCTGACACCCTCCCTTGTTCCTGCACCCTCTCTCCTGGCCAGACTCCCCACCTGCTCCTTCACCCACATTGCTCCTGCACCCTCTCTCCTGGCAACATACTGCACCCTCCCTTGTTCCTCCTCCCTCCAGCTGGCCAGACACTCTACTCCCAGCTTCCGTCTGTACCCTACCTCTATCCCAGATCCTGTACCCCATCCCTTTTTTATTTGCTGGCAGCCCTGACTTGTGCACTGTGCCCCTCATTTTTGTCCCTATCCCAGAGTCTAAGGAGGTCCATAAAATCCACTTACTCCAGAACCCCAGAAAAATAAATCTGGTCTATGGGAAGCCCTGAGCCTCACCCCCCTCCCTTCCCTTCCCCTCACCCCATGAGGCTAGAGCACCAGAGGAGTGAGGTATCTCAGTTGAGGCCACATCAGTGAGTGTTGGGGGTTTTTGGACGAGTCTTTTTGCTTATCACTTGTGTGGTCCCCAACTGATTTTTCTATTGGTTAGTGACCCCTGACCCAGAAAGGGCTCCCCAACCCTGCCATAAATAAAGAAAAAATTGAAACCTTTTGTGTTGGACATAACATTTAAAATGAAGTTTGATAAACTAACATGAGAAAGTTAAAATGTGTAATCTGTTTCATAATTTAAATTAGATGGTTCTCACTTAGCTGTAGCTGGTTCAGAAAATAGGGTCCCGGTACCCAGCCTGCCCTTGCCTCCCCACTCCTTCCCCCAGCACACAAATCTGTCAATAAGTTAAATCTCAATATGCCACTTCTGAAAGGTGCTGACCCCTGCTCTAAAGGATAAGAGCGGTATCTTAATTTATTTAAAGAGGAAGCTGCTGTCAGTAGGACTATTATTGACTTTAAAAAGTATGATTGGCACTTGGACCCATACATAGAGGCGAATAAATCAAATCTCGGCACTCTGCCTCTGAAAAGTTTCTGACCCCTGCCCTAGCGCGTTGCATGAGCCCTTTCAACTGCTTCTATTCAAAGGGCTTGTGCCTGCTGGGCAGCTTCCAGTCAACAGGTTAGCAGTGGGGCCAGGAGCTGCCAGCCATGTTATGTGAACCCTAAGTCCCCACCCCAAACAACTGTGGGAGGAGGTTAGCCCTCAGCACCCTCCCATCTGCTCCTGGTCCCTTCCATTGGCCAGAAGTCAGAGGACAGAGATCCCAGGCCAAGCAAAGCTCCCAGCAGGATAGTTCTCAGCCATGCCCCTTCCGGCCAATGCCCTGCCCCTTCCAGATCAGCCTGAGGTCACTTCCAAAATTTGTGAAGTGGCCTCCCTTCCAAAATTATTACCCCCTCTGTTCTAATGCCATTCTCATGACTAATAATCACTCACCAATTCTCTTTTTGACTCCAAAACCAATTTTTCTGAACATCTCTTTAATAGCGTAGCATTATTTCATCAGTAGCACCTCACAAATTGTCATTATTTTGGAAAGACAGACAATTGTGGTAGTGCAGTTGGCACCCAATATTATACTCACTCTATGCTATATTCCTAAAATACCTCTATGCTGTAAAATTTCTGGATGCTATCCAGTGGCTCTGGAAGGCAGTGATTTGGCAAATCACGATGACCCAAGGAGCACTGGTGATGTGACATAACAGGAAGGAAAGTAAAATATTTGCTGCAGTTAAGAGATTTCAAGCAGTGTTGTGTTCACAGTTCCCCCATATAATTTGGAACACATTATGTTCATCTCCTGTCTAGATTCATTTTACTGCTCATGATAAAGGTTAATTCTCTGCTGTCATCTAAAAGAATCATAAAACTTTCGAGTTAGAGTATTGTTAGCACTCTAGCTGCTGCATATATAATCTAGACTTGATGCTCTTTGTGTGACATATTTCTTCCAAAGTCTGCAAAGGATTGGCACCTGCAAAGAAAAATATATTTTTAAATTGGCTGAGACAATTTTATACAAATTTTCAGACTATAAAAAATGTAGGCTTTCAATTCCGGAATGAGTTTTAAAAACTATGGATTTTAGAACAAAGTGATTGATATTTTCAGAAATGAATCTTAGCAATAAATGATGAATGTTTCCTGACTCAGGTTTTGCTGTTTCTTTTTAACTTGTGTAAGCTCTAGGACATACACAAAAGTTATCATATCAATATACCGGTATCACCGAACTTTTGGAGGAAAAGTATAAATAAAGTCAGCCATTCAATGAGCTCATTTAAAAAAAAGATAGACATTGAAAATAAAATAAAATAAAATAAAATAAAATAAAATAAAATAAAATAAAAAAAAATAATGGCATATATTGAAATTTTTAATTTTGGTACAAATTTTATCACTAAACTACTACAAGTTGAACCTCTCTAATCTGACACTCTCTGATCCAGCAACATCTATGGGCCTACATGATTTTAGTTAGCCAGATGTCCATATATCATGGGTGCAGCCAAGTTATTTGAAGTCCCATAATGTTTATTTACAACCACCAGCCCTGGCGCTCAGTGTTCTGTGCTGTTATTTAGCTCTAATTTACCCCTAAATGTCTTCTAAGATACCAGTAAGCAGAGGAAGTGTTAGTAATGTTGCTAGACAATATTGACCTCCTATAGTTTGGCAAATTCTCTGGTATGGAATCAGTCAGGTACCAAAGGTGTCAGACTAGTGAGGTTCAACCTGTATATGCACTGATGTACAAAGATCAGAAACTTTTGGAATGTGTGAACAATTTATCCAGGGGACTCTGGTAAAGTTCAAGCTGGTTTTGGATTTTGGAGTCCTTGTGGGTAGTTCTCTAAAAAACATCAATTCCACATGCAGAAGCAGTCAAAAAGTAAACGGAATATTGGGAATCACTAAGAAATGGAAAGATAATAAGTCAGAAATATCCTATTGCCTTTGTAGAAATCCATAATACACTCACATCTTGAATTCCTCATGCAGATGTGATCACCCCATCTCAAAAAATAAATTGGAACTGGAAAAACTTCAAAAAAGGGCAACCAAAATGATTATGGGCATTGAATGGCTGACATGTGAAGGGTGATTAATAAAACTGCACTTTTTAGTTTAGAAAAGAGATGACTAAACAGAGGTATGCTTGCTGTCTATACAATTATGATTGGTATGTAATAGGTAAATAAGAAAGTGTTATTTACTCCTTTCATAACTGAAGATCTAGGATTTATCCAATGAAATTAATAGGCAACTAGTTTAAAACAAACAGAAGAAAGTATTTCTTCACACAATGCACAGTCCACCTGTGGAACTCCTTGCCTGAGGATGTTGTAAAGGCTCAGTATGGCTATTCTTATGAGCTACTGCAGTGGAGCTGGACAATTTTTAGAATGTAAAACTATTTCAGATTTAATGCACATCTGCCAGTCTGCAAAACTGTTAGCTACTTTACCTGTACTTATACGTCCTTCTTATAAGACTACGGGAAAAAAATAAACAGTCTTGGTGTGAGAGGCAAAGTAAAATAATGGATTAGAAAATTTCTAAGTAACAGGAAACAGCAGAGTTGCTCCGGTGACAGCTGGCTATGGCATACTACTGTAGGCAAATGTAGCGCAGTCTGCAGTGTGCGCTTCCAACTGGGGTTCTGGGGCTCTTCCTGCAGGCTGGTGTTGGCAACACTGTGCATGCAGGCAGGAGAGGCAGGTGGGTGAAAGAGGCTGGCTAGTGGCTTGCTGTACAGGCTCAGTGTGCTCTCTCAGCCTGAGCCAATGCATCTGATGAATTGATTTTTAACTACATACGCTTATTACCAAGTAAATCTAGTCTTTAAAGTATCACAGGATTCCTCATTTTTTTTTCAGATACAGACTAATATAGCTATCCTTCTGAACTATGATTGTGATTTTCCAAGACTTCTGATGACAGGACAAAATGCAATGGGCTCAAATTGCAGCATGGGAAATTTATGTTGGATATTAGGAAAAACTTCCTAACTATCAGGGTGGTTAAGCACTGGAATAAATTGCACAGGAAGGTTGTAGAATCTCCATCACTGGAGATTTTTAAGAGCAAATTAGACAAACATCTCACGGGGATGGTCTAGATGGTGATTGGTTCTACCAGGAGTGCAAGTGATGACCTCTCATTGTTCCTCCAAATTCCATAATTCTATGATTGCATGATGTAAAATGATAAAAATATAGTTCTTAGTTCTTTGTTAATTTTTCCAGTAAGTAACTCTCATGAGGCATGAAGGCCCTGAGTTACTAAATCTTTTAAGTATGTGTTCAACTGTAAGCATAGAAATAATCCCATCATTATTTAGTAAAGTACAAATTTAACTCTAATGGTTAATTCCCACTGAAATTAATTTAATTTTTTAATTTTTTAATTTAAATATTTTTACCCTGCCTTTCTATTTAAAATATTCAAGGTGGGTTATAAGAACAAACAAACAAAAATACAAATATATATAAAAATTTAAAATATGAGAATTTAAAATATGGGACCTCAGAGGGACATAATCAGCTAAAAACATATAGAGAGGAGGAACACACACATACATACTCAAACATTAATAAAAGCACGAGAAAAAAGGGTGGGTTTAGCCTGACGCCGGAACAACGAAATTAAGACTTAAGTGCTGAGTTAAGCTCAAACTTAAGTGATTTGCTGAAATGGGGCCTAGAAGAGCTATATGACCAGAATCATAACTCCGGCTATGGACATATGTAGTAGCAGTGTTCAACGAATCCACCAATATTATGCCAGGAAAATAGTATTAAGTGGGTCAAAAAGAGAAATTGGAGTAACAGAAGTAAAAAAAGTTTCAAATATATTTGAAGATATTGAAGAGTTTTTTAAAACAATATTCATCAAAACAATTTCAAGCACTTTATGGCAGGATGATTATTGAAAATGAATAATTGTCAAATAACTCACAGGAAACAAAAAAATGTCAGCTTTTGGCAGATAAAATATTAGCAGATTCAATCAGATTTAGCAAAAAAAATGATTTCCCACCTCTGTTACAATCATTGTCAAAAGAATAATACATCTGAATTGTAATGTCCTGTAATATAATTAACAAATAATAATATTTAATAGACTTATGAACAAGTACTTCACATTTTTCAGTATTCTCTTGTCGGAATGCTAGCCAGTTTTACTCCTTCCATAGACGCTGCAATAAACAGGAAGACAGAAAATGCTCAGTGAATGAAGTCACTCAATACTCAAAACAGTCACAGCAGTGAAGTTTAGTATAACTGACATTCTAATACTGCAGTCCTCTGACAAATTGTCATGAGACTATGAAACAGAAAATGAGCTTATTGTCATGATAATTAGTGTAATGAAAATGGGAAATATTACAAATGTAACTGACTCCCATTGTAATTTTAAGGTTAAATTTATTATTTGTAATCTTGTTGTCCTCCTTGAACATGGTAAAGTCTCTAGTGGAACAAAAAGTAACCCATCGCTATATTTTCTAGCACTTGAGTGGATTGGCATGAAATATAGACACTGTTATCTTAATTTGGCACCAAGAAGTTACATTCACTAAGCTTGTTGTTAATACAGTACTACATACTAGTGTGTGAAATGGTGTGTCACTTAATTAATCTATAATTATAGGGAGTGTAAGATACTGTAATCATTAAGTAGAATAATAATTCTGGATATAATATTTTAATACCAAAAAGTTGGATGGTTTGAAGCTGAGATATTATATAGTTCTGCCAATATTGCCTGTAGAATTGATATGATCCTTTTGTATATACCTAGGGAAGGAGTCTTGGCCCTCACTTTCAAAGATAAAAAAATCAGTTTACTTAATGCTTGTTGCATAGTCCAAGATCCAAATATGCAGGTATATTTGCAATGATGATAATACTTGGTTCTTATCCTTTCTCGGTCAGATTTGTAATATGTCTTTTATAATGCAATGTCTAAATATAATGACAGTGTAACGTGTCTTTCCCCATTCACCTCCTCTTCTGGGGACTGATATTATCAACAAATATGCAGAATGCAGAGCTCCTTTCTTCCCTCATTAAACCATAGTGTGATGCTGAGAGTTTATTATTTATTACCCTTTGGGGAGTTCAGTGACCTTTCACATTCAAGCGCACCTGCACTCCCAGTCCATCTTGCAGTGATGCTAGTGTGAGTTCAGACTGTCCTTTAGAAGTTGTTGTCAGGGTCTACTAGTTTTAAAACAGTGCTAGAGAGTATAGCCCCAAGGATTAGTGCTTGGTAGATGGATAGATAAACAAAAAGAAGTAAAATATTGCTCATGAGCATTCTTTCAAATTCTGAACATCTGTTCAGTTCCACTTATTCATGTCAATCTTTATTTGATGGGCCTAATGTCCAAGAATCTTGGGAAAGGGAATGTGTTCAGTGCTTTATAAATAGAGTATTATTATGACTACTAACACTACTAACACTACTACTACTATTATTGATGAGTCAATGATGAAACATTTAAAACTAGATTTTGATTATGTTAATGCTGGGTTCAAGTTGAAATCTGGGTCAAATATTGCATTACTTTTTATCAAAAAGTTCTACAGAATTTAATAAAGATAAGCTTTATATAATGTTTTAAGCAATCAGAATAATGGATTATATAATTCTTTACAAAATTAGCCTGTGGAATTAAATACATCTTTGGAAAAAATGTCTTTAGTTACTAATTTCATTGAACTTTTACATTACTCACAATAACATTTTATTGGTTTCATGCTATTAAAGTTTCCAAGAGGACAGGATTAGTTTAGGACAGTATTACAGCCAAAATGCTTCTGAAATAAATGTAATCAAACTTTACTAATTCTGTGTCACTGAGAACGAAAATGATGCTTACCATTGTTGATTGGCTCTAGTTTTCAAGATATGCTATTGGGTCAGTATATACTACCGTTGACTTGTGAATGGTGGAAGATAAGTGAGGGTACGTCTACACTACAGCGCTAGTTCGAACTAACTTAGTTCGAATTAGTTAATTCGAACTAAGCTAATTCAAACTAATGCGTCTAGAACTAAAAACTAGTTCGAATTAGCGTTTTGCCAATTCGAACTAGCAAGTCCACATTGAGTGGACTCTGAACAGGGCTTAAGGATGGCTGGAAGCAGTGCCGGCAGGGCATAAAAGGAGGACTTAGAGCATGGAGATGCTGTCTCAGGCTAGCAGAGGGCTGCACTTAAAGGGTCCCGACCCTCACCCCGGACACACAGTTCTAAGGCATGCCCCGCTTGCAAAGAAGTTCTGGCTTGGAGTGCCCGGAGTACCCACACTGGGCACATCACACCACTCGGCCATCAGCCCGGCTGCACTTGCCGCAGGCTGCCATCTGGGGAGAGGGGGCAATTGGGGGGCTGCAGGAGAGCTTCCACCCCCAGAAGCCCGCAGAGCCAGCCCAGTCGTCCCCATCGGGGGCTCGTACCCCATTCCTCCCTCACCTCCTTCCACTTACCCTTCCCTAGCCCCCTTCTTATTGATGTACAAAATAAAGATAACGTTTCCTCCAACATTGACTCTGTCTTTATTGAAAAAAACTGGGGGAGACTGGGAAAAGGAGGTGGGAGAGGGGAAGAGAAAGGCTGGGAGAAGGGAGGGCAACTAACATGATCAGGGGTTGGGAACAGGTCCCAGATGAAGAAAGGCTACAGAGACTGGGACTGTTCAACTTAGAAAAGAGGAGACGGAGGGGGGACAGGATAGAGGTCTCTAAAAGCAGGGGTTGGGTGGAGAGGGTGCATTCAGAAAAGTTCTTCCTGAGTTCCCATAAAGAAGGACTAGAGGACACCAAAGGAAAGGAATGGGTAGCAGGCTTGAAACTAGTAAGAGAAAGTTGTTGTTCTTCACAAAGCAAATAGTTAACCTGCGGAACTCCTTGCTGCAGGAGGCTGTGAAGGCTGGAACTAGAACAGAGTTTAAAGGGAAGTGAGATCAAGTCATGGAGGTTGGGTCCATGGAGTGGTCTTAGCCAGGGGGTAGGAGTGGTGTCCCTGCCCAAAGTTTGTGGAAGGCTGGAGAGGGATGGCACGAGACAAATGGCTTGGTCACTGTCTCCGGTCCATCCCCTCCAGGGTTCCTAGTGTTGGCCGCTGTCGGCAGACAGGCTACTGGGCTAGATGGACCTTTGGTCTGACCCAGGACGGCCATTGTAAGCTCAGGGCTCAGGGTCGGGGGTCTCAGTGGACCCCCTTGATTTTCATGCACACCTGCTCCCGGGTGGCCAGGCTGGCAGCTCTCCTGCCCTAGATGGCCACTTTCCTGTGCCTAGTGCGGAGATCGTGGATGAGGTCCACGATGTCCGCACTAGCCCAGGAAGGTGCCCGCCTCTTGCGGTCCAGGGCAAGCTCCCGGGAGCCGCCAGCCTGGTCCCGGCAAGAGGGGGTGGGCTGGGGGGCATCGGGTGGGTGGCTCTGTGCCGTGCCAGGTGCAGTGTCTGCTGGCTGGGTGCTGGCAGGCTTGCACCTGGCACGGGCACCGTAGCCAGCCCGTGCCCCTTTAAGGGGTCCGGGGCCGGGAGGGAGGCATAGAGTTTCCCTGGTGTTGGCCAGAGTGGCCACCAGGGAAAGCTGGGGAGGGCTAGCCTCCCACTAGTTCGAACTAAAGGGCTACACAGCCCTTAGTTCGAACTAGCTAGTTCGAACTAGGCATTAGTCCTCGTAAAATGAGGTTTACCTAGTTCAAACTAAGCGCTCCGTTAGTTCGAATTAAGTTCGAACTAACGGAGCGCTAGTGTAGCGCCTAGGAAAGTTAGTTCGAACTAACGTCCGTTAGTTCGAACTAACTTTGTAATGTAGACATACCCTGAGTTATAAAGGGAAGGGATCTCAATTTAAACCAGAAATGACTAAAATACATCTTTGACTGGATCTATGAATAAATCTATGACTGAGTTTGGACAGTACTTGCTTTTTAGGCAAGACAATGAATGATGCAATCTGAAGCTGGTATTGCGTCATACATTATATGAATTGCATCGTGTTATTCCTAGAAGTCATGGATGTTTTGCTGCATAATGGCAATGTTTTGCTATCAATTCCAGTTGGTCATGCAGTCCATATGAAGGAAGCCCATGACAACATGAAACAACTTTTGAGGTGCATAAACTATGATCAACATCAGTGGCAGCTCTGTGGCGATTTGAAGTTTGTTGCTCTCTTGCTTGGTCTGCAGACTGGATACACAAAGTACTGTTGTTTTCTCTGCGAATGGGACAATCGTGCAAGAGATTCCCACTACATCAAGATAGATTGGCCACTCCGATAGTCTTTGAAGCCTGGGAGGAAAAGTGTTCAGCATCCACCACTTGTTGAATCAAGGAAGATTTTGTTACCACCCTTACACATCAAGCTGGGTCTGATGAAGAACTTTGTCAAGGCCATGGACAAAACACAAGCAGCTTTCAAGTATCTCCGTGGAAAATTTCCAAGGTTAAGTGAAGCTAAGATAAAGGAAAGTGTCTTTGGTGGTCCTCAGATTTGTGAACTTCTTCGAGATGATACATTTGACCATGCACTGCGTGGCAAGGAAAAGACGGCATGGAAAGCTTTCCAGTTAGTGGCAATAAATTTTCTCGGAAACAACAAGGCAGACAGTTACAGGTTGTTGGTGGAAAACCTCCTCAAGGCATACAAAAGCCTTGGTTGCAACATGTCACTAAAGATACATTTTTTGCACTCTCATCTAGATTTTTTTCCACTGAACTGCAGAGCAGTGAGCGACAAGTACGGCGAGTGATTTCACCAGGACATTGCAACAATGGAGAAACGCTATCAGGGCAAATAGAGCCCATCAATGCTTGCAGACCATTGGTGGACAGTGACAAGAGAGGCTCCATTTAATGAATACAAGAGACAAGCCAAGAAGCGCCGAGTAGACACTGAATAGGACTAAACTATGTACATAATAGTTTTTTGCCTTTTGTTTCATAATAAATTTTATTTATATAACCCTTTTGCTGATTTTTAAAGTGTTACATAAACAGGACAGGTGAAATATTATCATGTAAAGCAAACAAACACATGAAAAGACCTAGATTTACAATTTATGATTAAAACTCTACTATCTACACAATATACATAGACATAAAATGTAAAAAAATTAAATATCTTGGAATCAGTAGCCAATCAGTTGTTTTAATTGTCATATTTGAATTCAGCTCATCAAAATACATAATAAATAGCACATTTTATCTCTGAAGCAGACGACTTCTAAAAAATTGTAGACCAGTATTAGTTCTCATCGCATGATTTTATGTGAATTTAGTAAAATGTTGGTAAAAATGTTGTGAAATCTCTCATGATTTCCAACATTATGATCCAAAAATTTGTCTGCATTTTAACCAGAACTGGAAAACATACCTCTTCTATTATGGATCTGACTCTTGCGAAGCTTAGGGATTTGAATATCTATCTCTGAAATCTCTAAGTCGTATATTTACATATAGTTTTAGCCCTTTTCTCAGTGCAATACTCATAGGTATCATAGATTTTTTTTTTACAGATATAATATAACCAAATTAATTCAAATCAAAGTTGGTAAAAATATTTTAATGATTACTCAAGGCAAGATTTCCAGAATTCTGTTCAGGATTGAGCTGTATGGATACATCTAGACTACAGAACTTTTCCGGGATACCTCTGGTATCTCGGAAAAGCTCTGCTGCATCCAGAGAAAGCGTCTGCTTTTCCAAAAAAATTTTTGGAAAAGCAGATGCGTTTTTTGGCATCCCTGTAAATGTATTCTATGAGGAAGAAGGGATGTTATTAAAGAGGGTTTTATTCTGATATTTGTCCCCGTATAGACGGGCCAAATGTTGGAAAAGCCTCTTTTGGAAGAAAAGCTGAAAAAGATACACAAATTGCGGTTTGCAATTTGCGTATCTTTTTCCGACTTTTCTTTGTAGTGTTGACACAACCTCTGGCTAAGTTATAAAGCCCTGGAGAAAAGAATATAAAATGAAAACACTGAGTGGATTACCACAAAATCCCAAAGATCATTAGTGGTAAAAAAGCTGCTATTACATAAAAAGCGAAAATCTCTGCAACTCTAGATTTAAGGTTACTAAAGCATTAGCCTGTTGTCTCTGTTCTTTGTTGTTGTTGCTAAGTTCCAGCTCATCTTCTCTAGTTCTTTGTAACTAAACCATACTTAAAGATTCCTAGTTCAGTGGATCTCATCTCTGAAACAAAAACTTAGTGACAGAAAAAGTAACCCCAAGTAGTCACTATAAACACAGGAAACAATGTCCATCAATGTAACCAATGTCACTATTAAGCTCTTCAAACCAGCATAAAAAGCTCCACATGGCAGATCAAGCAACTCATTCCTCTGGGGTTGCATCTGATTGTCACCTGACTAATTGAGATTCCACTGCATTGCTGGCTGCTGTTAGGCTACAGTGGAGCCTGCCATCATGTATTTCTCTCACTCGCGCAGACAGTGTATAGGTCAGTCAAAATGTGACTGAAGTAAGTTAGCATAAGACACATCCCAATAATACCTGAAGAGTTCAGTGCACTGAAGTCACAAAGGATATCAATCCTTTTTTCATTAGGGACTTCCCGTTTCACATCATGCTGTATGTCTCCTGTGTGGTTCAGCTGTCAGTATTTTGCCTTTTTTAAAGCAGAAATGCCTTACTTTTCATATCCAAAGATGAACACTGGTAGCAATGATGTTTTATTTAAAAGTGTCCTGCATTTTCACTTATAAATATCTCACTACCCAGAACACGTGAGAATAAAGTAAAAACTTGAAGCAGCTTTTGAAAAATGAGGCCCCTTCACAGACGAGGCATTGTGTTTGTTTTGATTTGGATTCTTTTATTTGTAATACCTGTGCTCAGCATTTTGATATGCTACAATGAAAACTGCCACAAATTTCACCTATTGTGAGCTTTTGTTTGAATGAACAATCACTAAATATTATTGGTCAGTGCTTTACAAATATTAACTATCTAAAATCATAGAATCATAAAATCATAGGGTTGGAAGAAATCTCAGGAGGTCATCGAGTCCAACACTCTACCAAAGCAAGACCAACCCCAACTAAATAATCTCAGCCAGGGCTTTGTCAAGCTGGAAGTTGAAAACCTCTAGGGATAGAGATTCCACTACATCCATTCCAGTGCTTCACCGCCCTCCTAGTAAAATAGCTTTTTCCTAATATCATAGAATCATAGAATACTAGGACTGGAAGGGACCTCGAGAGGTCATTGAGTCCAGTCCCCTGCCCCCATGGCAGGACCAAATACTGTCTAGACCATCACTGTTAGACATTTATCGAACCTACTCTTAAATATCTCCACAGATGGGGATTCCACAAACTCCCTGGGCAATTTATTCCAGTGTTTGACCACTCTGACAGTTAGGAACTTTTTCCTGATGTCCAACCTAAACCTCCCTTGCTGCAGTTTAAGCCCATTGATTCTTGTTCTATCCTCAGAGGCCAAGATGAACAAGTTTTCTCCCTCTTCCTTATGACACCCTTTTAGATATCTGAAAACGGCTATCATGTCCCCCCTCAATCTTCTCTTTTCTAAACTAAACAAACCCAATTCCTTCAGCCTTACCTCATAGGTCATGTTCTCCAGACCTTTAATCATTCTTATTGCTCTTCTATGGACCCTTTTTTCCACATCTTTCTTGAAATGCGGTGCCCAGAACTGGACACAATACTCCAATTGAGGCCTAACCAGGGCAGAGTAGAGCGGAAAAATGACTTCTCGTGTCTTGCTCCCAACACACCTGTTAATACATCTCAGAATCATGTTTGCTTTCTTTGCAACAGTATCACACTGCTGACATATTTAACTTGTGGTCCACTATAACCCCTAGATCCCTTTCTGCCATACTCCTTCCCAGACCGTCGCTTCTCATTCTGTATGTGTGAAACTGATTGTTCCTTCCTAAGCGGAGCACTTTGCATTTGTCTTTATGAAACTTCATCCTATTTATCTCAGACCATTTCTCCAATTTGTCCAGGTCATTTTGAATTATGACCCTATACTATAGATTAGTCGCAATCCCTCCCAGCTTGGTGTCATCTGCAAATTTAATAAGTGTACTTTCTACACCAATATCTAAATCGTTGATGAAGATATTGAACAGAGCCGGTCCCAAAACAGACCCCAGCGGAACCCCACTTGTTATGCCTTTCCAGCAGGATTGTGAAACATTAATAATTACTCTCTGAGTATGGTTATCCAGCCAGTTACGCACCCACCTTATAGTAGCCCCATCTAAGTTGTATTTACCTAGTTTATTGATAAGAATATCATGCGAGACCGTATCAAACACCTTATCAAAGTCTAGGTATACCACATCCACTGCTTGTCCCTTATCCACAAGACTCATTATCCTATTAAAGAAAGCTATCAGATTGGTTTGACATGATTTGTTCTTTACAAATCCATGCTGGCTGTTCCCGATCACTGTGCCACTTTCTAAGTGATTACAGATGATTTCCTTAATTACTTGCTCTATTATCTTCCCTGGCACAGAAGTTTAATTAACTGGTCTGTAGTTTCCTGGATTGTTCTTATTTCCCTTTTTATAGATGGGCACTATATTTGCCCTTTTCCAGTCCTCTGGAATCTCTCCTGTCTCCCATGATTTTCCAAAGATAATAGCTAGAGGCTCAGATACCTCCTCTATCAGCTCCTTGAGTATTCTAGGATGCATTTCATCAGGCCCTGATGACTTGCAGGCATCTAACTTTTCTAGGTGATTTTTAACTTGTTCTTTTTTTATTTTACCTTCTAAAATTAGCCCCTTTCCACTAGCATTCACTATGTTAGGCATTCCTACAGACTTCTCGGTAAAGACCGAAACAAAGAAGTCATTGAGCATCTCTGCCATTTCCAAGTTTCCTGTTACTGTTTCTCCCTCTTCACTGACCAGTGAGCCTACCCTGTCCTTGGTCTTCCTCTTGCTTCTAATGTATTTATAAAACATCTTCTTGTTTCCCGTTATTCCCGTAGCTAGTTTGAGCTCATTCTGTGCCTTTGCCTTTCTAATCTTGCCCCTGCATTCCTGTGCTGTTTGCCTATATTCATTCTTTGTAATTTGTCCTTCTTTCCATTTTTTATATGACTCCTTTTTTATTTTTAGATCATTCAAGATCTTGTGGTTAAGCCAAGGTGGTCTTTTGCCATATTTTCTATCTTTCCGACACATCGAATAGCTTGCTATATCCAACCTAGACCTCCCCCACTATAGACTGGGACTATTGTTCCTTGTTCTGTCTTCTGTCATCGCTGAGAAAAGCCTCTCTCCATCCTATTTGGAAATTTCCTTCAGGTAGTTAAAGGCTGCTATCAAATCCCCTCTCACTCTTCTCTTCTCCCTCAGCCGCTCCTCGTAAGTAATCATTTTTGTTACCCTCCACTGGACTTTCTCCAATGTGTCCGTACCCTTTCCTAATGGGGGCCCCAGAACTGGATGCAATACTCCCAGAGTGGCCTCATTAGTGCAAAATAAAGGGGAATAATCACTTCTCTAGATCTGCTAGCAGTGCTCCTCCTAATGTACTGTAATATGCCGTTAGCCTTCTTGGCTACAAGGGCATACTATTAACTTATCTCCTGTTTCCAATCCACTGTAACCCTTAGTCTTTTTCTGCCAAATTGCTGGCTAGCTAGTTGGCCCCCATCCTATAACTGTTCTTTGGATTCTTCCATCCCAAGTGCAGGTCTCTGCACTTGTCCTTGTTGAACCTCATCAGATTTCTTTTGGCCCAATCCTTCAATTTGTCTAGGTCATTCTGGACTCTATCCCTACCCTCCAACCTATGTACCTCTCCCCCTAGCTTACTGTCATATGTGAACTTCATGAGAGTGAAATCCATCCCCTCATCTAGGTCATTAATAAAGATGTTGTACAAAACCAGCTCCAGAATCTTCCCTTGGGACACTCCTCTTGATACCAACCACCAACCAGACATTGAGCCATTGATCGCTATCTGTTGAACCCGACAATTTAGCCAGCTTTCTATCCAGTGGTATGAGATCAGCAATGTTGTTATCCCATTTTATAGATGAGAAAACAGAGAGAGAAATTAAGATCCAAATCACACAATCTGTACTCATGCAGAGTTGAATCCTTGAAACAAGTAAAGATTGGAAAACAAACGCAAATTTTGAAAATATGCTACTTTGCATGATTCACAATGGCTGTTGAGTTCCAATAGCAACCTTTCTACTTTAAGAACTACCATATTCCAGCCTCTGTACAGCTCAAATTATAGACCAATGTCTTACCTTTGGGTGTGTCTAGACTACAGGGTTTTGTCAACAAAAGTGGGCTTTTGTTGACAAAACTATACCTGTGTCGACACTACCTCTGAGTCCTGTTGACATAACGTCGACAGAACTCGGCAGTTTTGTTGACGGCAGTAAACCTCATTCTACAAGGAATAATGACTTTTGTCGACAGAGTTCTGTCGACAGAAGGCTTTATTGCATCTATACTATCCTTTGCGTCTACACTCTCATGTCAACAAAGCAGCTTGCTTTGTCGACAGAACTAGACGCTCTTTGTCAACAGAGGCTTTGTCAACAGTATCTGTCGACAAAAGCCTGTGGTCTAGATGTACCCTTTGTGTCAATCCAGGCCTTTGTGTGTACATAGGCATTTTGGGAGTCATGGATAGATCAGTAGATGATGGTAATCGTAGATGATTTCATCCTTTCTTCTCAAAATCCAAAATCAAACATTTACATTTTTACTCAACATCACTTCACAAAGAATATGACAGATTTGTATTAGGAGGGGACATAGTGTTGTGGGAGGATGGCAGAGTAAACCGCATAGGGGATCTGAGTGAAAATTTTTATTATTACAATAGAAATGGTGTGTGTGGAGAGGAGAAGTATTTTCCTCTACACTAGCAAAAGCCAAATAATGTAGGATTTTTTATTCAACATTAAAATAATAGTATTTTGCCACAGAACGCATTTGTTAAATACCTCAAAATCATCATTTTCACATTGGACTGTGAGCCAAGTTGATGGTAGAAGTGGTTAAATAGTATTTGTCAAGACTAAATTAATAGTGTTTTTTTTCCAATTTATTTATCATTGAAGAATATTTCCAATTTCTTCATATTTATTGAATAACAGATAAAGTTTTCAAAGCACAGATGTTTGATTAATTGTCACGTATTAACTATTTGTTATTTATTTTTTATTATGTGACTAGATATAGGTTATTGTTTCTCTTCTCTTATTGGACAGCTGTTGTTGGAACAGAATCTGGACACCATGTATGTAGCAAGCAGAAGGGTTTGTTACACACAGCACTGGTGGAGTGTCACTTCGCTTGTTAGGCTTGGTGAACACTGCCAGACAATAGATCACAATGGATTATATAAGATGCTGATGGGCAGATGAAGTGATGGGGGGCGGGGAAGGGAGATCCCAGACCCCCTGGATAGGTGCTAACCATGAGGCAAAAATGAAGGCAATAATCTAAATGTTACATAGTGTTTTCCGTCCATACAGAATACCTTATATCTAGTTAAACAAGTACTTAAAGCAGACATCAAGGCTACGTCTACACTGGCATGATTTTCCGGAAATGCTTTTAATAGAAAAGTTTTCCATTAAAAGCATTTATGGAAAAGCGCATCTAGATTGGCAGGATGCTTTTCCGCAAAAGCACTTTTTGCGGAAAAGCGTCAGTGGCCAATCTAGACACGCTTTTCTGCAAAAAAGCCCCGATCGCCATTTTCGACATATCTTTTATTTGGACAATTTACTTATAGTGAGGGTTATATCCTCTTGAAAATTTTGAATAACAGGCCCTTTTTATCCTTTTACTATTATTTACAGAAGATTAAAACTGTTCGTTAACAGCTAGGCATTCACATACACACCATTTGACTTGCTTTCAGATTCAAAGTTATCAACAATCCAAAGACTTAGCCTTGAAATGAGACACAGTGAAATTCCAGAGTTCTGTTTTTAAAACACAGAGGCTGTGTCTACACTGGCATGAATTTCCGGAACTGCTTAAAACGGAATACTATTCCGTTTTCAATTTTTCCAGAAAAGGAGCATCTACATTGGCAGGCTGCTTTTCCGGAAGAGCCCTTTTTCCGGAAAAGCATCTGTGGCCAATGTAGACGCGCTTTTCCGGAAAAGACTACTGGGCTGTCTACACTGGCCCTTTTCCGGAACAGTGTTCCGGAATAAGGACTTATGCCCAAGTTTTTCCGGAATAGCGGCTGGTTTTGTACAGTAGAGCATCCTTGCTTTTCCGGAAATTCAAGGGCCAGTGTAGACAGCTCACAGCTTATTCCAGAAAAGCGGCTGATTTTCCGGAATAAGTGGCCCAATGTAGACACAGCCAGAGAGAGAATACAAACCCATTATGGCTTCTCTTTGGAGTGTGTGAGGTGTTTTATGTAAAATAACAATTTGTTTTCTTAGAAACAACTTAAGGGTTAAATGCCCCAAGACAAGTAGCACTAGCTATTTGTGTCTGGCGCAAAGCGCCTTGCAAATTTGTAATTTTAGGTAAGAGGACATTATCCAAGACAAAATAAAACCAATTCATTTGAAACCTGCCAAACAGATTTACAAATTGACAGTGCAGTTCCTGTTATGAATTTGACCCTTAAGTTTTAATAGACCCCTTTATTTTCTATTTAGAAAATTTAACAAAAATGTCCATAGTCAACTATTAAATTAGATTGTCTCTTTGTCTGGATTATTTACACATTCCTTAGAAAAGAGGTCACAAAGAAACAAGGAGTCTATTTTATAGCAGGTTTCCTTCTAACACATTACAACAATTGCTTAATTCCTTCCAAACTCCCCAGAGTCAACATCTCACCTTCTCATACCCTTAATCACTTGCTTTGTTCTTCATATGAAAACTTTCCTCATTTCCAGTAATTTAACTTTCCAATGCCTATACTACTGTTTTCCTTATTCTTCTTCTACTATGCACACACAGAGCCCCAAACCTCTTACCTCCCCCTTTCACATACTTATTTCCTTTTTATTGTCTATACCTGAGCCTGTTTTTCTGCTGAGTGGCTCCTTTTCAGGGACACAGGTTTTGTCCATTACATTTAGCAAGAAAGAGGGGCTCTTTAATTAGCCATTATACCTTCTGATTCCTTTACTTGGGTAAATCCAAATGTTCGTTTTTGCAGTCAGCTAATAATCCTTTTAAATTCCTCAATACAGGGTTTTCCACAACAGCCAGACTGTAGCAGTATCTTTGACTGAGATTAAGGGTTTGTAATTTTTTTGCCAATTTGCTTTCAAGATCTGCCTAATATAAACAGAAGCTAAAGTATTGTCAGACTATGGGCCATGCCTAAACTTTTGCAATATTTGCTCCAAAACATATTTCACTTCTTCTCTTTGAGGGGTTCTTTCTGGATCTTTGCACCAATGTGCCCAGTTTGTTTTTGCTAGCAATTTTTATTATATTTTTACTAGCAATGTTATATGCCTTTAAGACCCTTACAGGATCTTAAAGGGAGGGAAGAACGGAGGCACCAATTTTAGTTCTCATTTGACTTGCCTCTCATATAATTGTGGTTGCAATGCAATGGACCCCATTTTATCTTTTAAATTTGCCAGGGCCACCTTTTTCTATTTCTGTCCCTACTTTTTAGACATTGTAAAAATGCTTGCAGTTTGTTGTTTAATAACAGGAGACATTGATTTATTATTTTCCAGGTGTTTAACAACCTTTTCCAATTTCTCATTTTCCTGCTTTACTTGTACGAGCAAACCATATGTCTGCGTTGCTTTTCTGTTTTTTTAATTTTTATTAGTATTTTTTAATGCCTCATTTTTCAGCTTTCAGGTGGTATTGTCCTAATCCTTTATTTTGAGTATGTCCAGCATCACTATTACTGCTTTGTCTGTTTTATTGCCTTTCTGATTATTTTACCATTTGACCAACTTTTCCTTTGCTCTGGCTGCGGTGTACTGTGTCTTCAAAATCACCGCCTGCTGGCATTTGTGAACTTGTAATCAAAATATTTCTGTGAGTGGACTTTTGTCTTCCCCCTTGGATGTCATGGCATCTAATTGCCCTGACTGCTGAATGAGGATGTGCGTCTCCCCCTTGTATCTTGTGTTTTCATCTCCCATGGATCAGTTGTCAGCCTTTTGGGGATGTACATCTCCCCCTTCTGTATATAGCTTCTACAGTGCACACAATGCCAGCCTTAAAGAGGACTTGTACTATTCGAAGGTGTATACATCATATGCCTCTCAGGGGGCTTCCGTCAGGACTTGAAATGTTATGTGCAATGAGGAAGTGGAACCACAGGTTTGCACTGCCTGGTGCCTTTCGTACCCACCCAATCCTGGGCTTAATGTATGGCTCAATTGCTCCCTGGTGGTTTGTCCAGTCCCTCCATAACAGACCCCTTAGCTTAAACAGTACACAACCCTTTTATGGGTACCCTTCAAGCCTGACCCTTATGCTTGACTCACACACATCCAGGTTTCTCTTTGACTTAAATTTGGAACAGAACCAGGATGTGTCTGAAGGGAAAGACATCCATCCCTAGCCTAATGAGGTGGTAAAGTAAACGTACTCACTGCTCTTGGATGTCAGTCTCTGGCCCCATTCAGCTCACAGGTCTGGATCCCAGAAAAGCCTCCAAACTGTTGGAACAGAATCTGGACACCGTATACGAAGCAAGCAGGAGGGTTTATTACACACAGCACTGGTGGAGTGTCACTTCGCTTGTTAGGCTTGGTGAACACTGCCAGACAATAGATTACAATGGATTATATAAGATGCTGATGGGCAGATGAAGTGATGGGGCGGAGGGGAGATCCCAGACCCCCTGGATAGGTGCTAACCATGAGGCAAAATAAAGGCAATAATCTAAATGTTACATAGTGTTTTCCGCCCATAGCTTACAGCTCACAACCATAGGGTATGTCTATACTACCCCGCTAGTTCGAACTAGCGGGGTAATGTAGGCATACCGCACTTGCAAATGAAGCCCGGGATTTGAATTTCCCAGGCTTCATTTGCATAAGCGGGGAGCCGCCATTTTTTAAACCCCACTGGTTCGAACCCTGTGCCGCGCGGCTACACGGGGCACGAACTAGGTAGTTTGGACTAGGCTTCCTATTCCAAACTACCAGTACAGCCTAGTCCAAACTACCTAGTTCGAGCCCCGTGTAGCCACGCTGCACGGGGTTCGAACCAGCGGGGTTTTAAAAATGGCGGCTCCCCGTTTATGCAAATGAAGCCCGGGAAATTCAAATCCCGGGCTTCATTTGCAAGTGCAGTATGCCTACATTACCCTCCTAGTTCGAACTAGGAGGGTAGTGTAGACATACCCATATATACCAAAGTGATACAATATATATGGTTGTGACAATTTTCTTCCACATATTGATCTGAGGAAGTGGGTCTGGCCCACAAAAGCTTATCACCTAATAAGCCATCTTGTTAGTCTTCATAGTGCTGCATAGTCCTGTCTTTTGTTTCAGCTACACCAGACTAACACGGCTGCATCTCTATCACTATTTGGTATAGGTGTTTGTGTGCCTGTTCCAGACTTGAAATTTAGAATAGGGGTGCGATGTAATGGGTAGGCAATACACTCTGTTTAGACAGGCATTCACTGGCTGCTGTGTTTGGGCTGTGGGTGACCCCTATTGACTTGTGTCTGTAAGTACTCCCCAGCGGGGGAGAGGGGGTACCACGTAGACAAAGACCCAAGCGGTTGAGGGCAGGGACTGAACAAAGGAAGTGAGTGTTTGGGGGAAGGGTCAGTTTCAGCTGGGGGAAACCAGTCTAAGCTGAGGGTTGGGAGTTTAGGGGCCTAAGCACCCCATCCCAAGTGGTCTGAGGCATCTTGGCCCTGACTCCTGTAGCCACATCACGTCTATGCTGTGTTGTACCCTGGAGAAGCAATAAACCCTCTCTATTCTACTGGCTGGCGGAGTCTGTTCTGGCTGCCATGGAAGTGCAGGATCTGAAATGGGCCTGATTCACATTGACACCAATAGTGTATGTATCTGAGTATAGTTAAGTCAATCTCAAACAGGTGGGCAAAGACGACGGCTGACCCAGAGCACAGTGATGTATATCAGAACAGAAAGATACAAACTCATATTCAGCATTAAACACATATTCACTTCCTCAAAAGAATACCCTTTCCTTTTGGTTTATTAATGAGCAAAAACTAGCTTCTGATGTATCTTTAACACATTGATAGTTCAAAATCATAAAGACATTTCCAAAAATAAATATGTTTGTTTTGCATATATATATATATATATATATATATATATATATATATATATATATATCAATGTTTGTAAGTTTGTATGCTAATAACTTGGACACTATAAGGGTATGTCTACACTAACCCCCTAGTTCGACCTAGGGAGCCTAATTTAGGCATTCAAAATAGCAAATGAAGTCCAGGATTTAAATATCCTGGGCTTTATTTGCATGTTCCCATCCGATCGCCATTTTGAAATTCCACTAGCCCGAAGTAACTGCCCTCGGCTACACACGGCAGTGAAATGGTAATTTGAACTAAGTCCTTAGTTTGAATTAACTGTTACACGTCTTTCCAGGAAGAGTAACAGTTAATTCAAACTAAGGACTTAGTTTGAATTACCGTTTCACTGTTGCATGTAGCTGCGGGCAGTTACTTCGGGCTAGTGGAATTTCAAAATGGCGACCGGATGGGAACATGCAAATAAAGCTAAGGATAGTTAAATCCCAGGCTTCATTTGCAATTTCGAATGCCTACATTAGCCTCCCTAGTTCGAACTAGGGGGCTAGTGTAGATGTACCCTAAGAGCTACTGCAACCAAACTTTGCATGGGATAACCTTTCATTCAGGAGAAGGTTTTAAAGTACTTTTGGACCTGATTGGGCCTGAGCTCATGCAGTAAAAATAAAAAAGTAACCTGCTGCGCTGCGCTGCGCTGCAGGGACTGCCCTGCCCACCCTAGATCCCGTGCCCACCGCCTGCGGCTCCCAGTACCATCCAGGAATCCCTCCCTCCCGCCCGCAAGGTTACATGAGCAATCCTCTTCCTCCCTCTGCCCGCGCTGGTCCAGACCCTCATGCACACAATGGCTGAGGCACCCGCCCTGTCCCTTGCAGCACCTGCAGCCCTGGGTGAGAGCTGGGGCACCCCCTCCCCATGTGTAACCTCCCCTCCACCCTGGGTCACACATCCCTGCTCTGGCGATGACGCAGACCTATATTTTAATCCCTATAGAAATCAGTGCAACTTTTCTACCATTCGAAAAAAGGTAATAGACTACTATTTTTCTACATTTTGTTCCTCCGGTTTCCCGAGCAACACCAGGTAACTCCAGCTAGTATCTATCTATCTATCTATCTATCTATCTATCTATCTATCTATCATGTGGTGTGTGTGTGTGTGTGTGTGTGAGTGTGAGTGTGAGTGTGAGTGTGAGAAAAAAATTCAAGAAAGAATTATAATAAAACCTGAAACTAACTCCATGAACTTTTAAAAAATTATTAGAGAATTAAGAAATACATGTGCCTGATTTTGCTACCTTTTCAGAATATGAATGTATAATCTCAGTGAAATACAGTTTCACATCTGTCAATACACCATTCATCTGTCTTGAGAGACCCTCTGAAATCCTTAAGATAATATGTTGATAAAGAGGGTTCTGCCACTTCTATGAAATGGGTGTGTATCTTAATTACAATGACATAAGATATTCCAGCATGAAATAAATTACCATTTGCTTTCCTCTGAGAGTAGATCTCAGCATTTTGTACACAATGCTTGTAAGAGAAAGAGATTGAACAGCCATAATGAAGAGTCTTCTTATACATCTTTTTATTTACACTATACAGGGTTTCTGATAAAACTGCCTATTAGGAAGAATGTGTTTAGCATTTAAAGAAGCCGACAATGTGCAATATTACTTATCAAATTTGCAGGGAGAAAACAAATAAGCAAAAACCCTATCTTTCACAAATAAAATAAAATAAAATAAAATAAAATAAAATAAAATAAAATCTTATTGCAAAATATTTACTGGAAACAAAGACTATTTCAAGCTTTTAAAGAGGAGAGAGTTCTCTTTTCTGGAGGCATACATTTTATCAGAGGGGAGTGAAGGTAATCATAAACTGTCACAAGGTATCTTCCACAGAGAAGTATCATCCCCAAAGAAATACTAAGACTGCTCTATGAATACACAAATTATAAGCCAGAAGCTTTGTAGACAAGGAATTAGCTTCAGGCCATTACTGTTTAATCTGTGAAACATCCAGATGAAAGCAGCCACTTCAGAAACAATACTGCAGTGGAGTGGAGATTGACCAGATACCCCACTATAGAAGATATTTGTCATTTTTGAAATATGTAATTTGTCTAAGATCAAGTGTAGTTTCTGTTGGCTTATTTAAGAGATTTATAATTAACCATGAAGCACATCCTAAGTAACAACAATAGTGTTCATAAAGATTATATTTTTAAAAAAAAATTAGCCCAATAATCAAAAGAATCTACCTGACGTAAAAAAAAGAAACAAAAGAACATGTGCAACTAGTCTTTCTGTGGCAAGCATTCTGGGTCAAACTCATACATACATCCAAACTCCACTCAGTACAGCACTCAAGTTGGGGGCCAAGATTTGAGCTAATGTAGAAAGTGATTTTCACATTTGAGGAAGATCACTCATTGAAAATCCACTGGTTCTACCCCTTCCATAAGATTGATTAAGTCAGTGGACCACAATGATCAATCCATCTGCCAATGGACACATGGCCAACACCCATTTGATTTAGTCCCCATGTGGCTTTTTTGCAGTTTCCATATCATTTTACCTGTATTTAACATTTTCCTTCCATCATGTATGGTCACAATCAACAGAGCTCTTGGTCTCCACTTTTCCAGCTCTCAAATGTCTAGTTTTTTATTTGGCTACTTTGTTCACTTTAAACATTCCTATTTAAAGTATCCCGAGAACATAGGGTAGGACAACTTTTTCTTTTTTGGAGTTGGTAGGTTTTCAAATCTGTTCAATGTTTAAACTTCTCTTGCTTTTCCTTTTGGAATCAAACCAGTGTTTGCTCACATAGACATACCATTGTATGAGAGCGACTGACATGCTCGTTATTAACTTTACATATCTTTATAATTTGCAAATTTGATCATATAATGAATGTCTTCAGATTTACTTGAGTCGTAAGGAGACTGGCAGATTTACTTAGAAGTAGTAGTGTAATAATACTGAAAAGTGTGAGTAATATTTTGCATAAGGTTATGGTCAAACTTTGAGGACCCTCTCAGTTTTAAATCAAATTTACATTGACATTATTATCTAAGCAAAGACTGAGTAAATTGTTAAGGCACTCAGGACATGACCCAGATGCAGTTCAGAACTGTTTTGCAATACAAATGTCATATTATGAGTCACTCTATTTCACTAACATCATGAATATTTCCATGATCTCAAAAGAAATGAAGGCACTTTCCCACTTCCCTAAAAAACATGATCTTATCTCCCACCTCATATTCCCCTGACTTTCACTTCATTTTGCAATATAACAGAGAAGCTGGGCATGGCTTCACCAGCCTAATTGCATCCGATTCATTCCATGAGTAGCCATGCCTGATAGTGAAATTCCCTGCTCCATTATTAAACCTTTTTGACTCCAGGAGAGCTTGACTGTACGAAAACATGGGAGTTTTGGATAAGGTTGGCATGTTTCTTATGGCTGGTACCCAGACCTTTGAGATACGGCATCTGCTCTGCCTCTTTCTCCAAAGACCTGACTCTGCTCTGCCTCTTCCCCTGTAAATAATAATAATAATAATAATAATAATAATAATAATAATAAATAATAATTAATAAAACAACGTTGAATGTCAGGGGTTGTCCAATGACAAGTTGAAAACAGGCCTGGAAACACAAGCTGAAACCAGGCTTGTCTGGATGAAAATCAGAAATGTGCTATGAGGAAAAAGAAAACTAGGAAGTTCCCAAAATGTAATTTTCATCTCATCCTCATGTGTGTATCTAGGTGAGAGCAAAACAAAATCTTGCAAACTAGGCTGTCAAATCAAAATAAACTTTGTGTGTCTACAAAGCTGAGACATCTCCCAGTATGTGGAAGTCTGATGAGCTTTACTGCTGAAGACAAACTTCAAATCCAAACTATGCACTTTGATTAGACCATATGTTCTGCTTAAGGACTGAACCATGTGAAGGAGATCACTGAACCCACCTTCCAAAATTACCTATCTTTTCCTTATTACTCACTCTGGGGGAAAAGGCAGATAATAGATCAGAATGCAGAGCTCCAGGTCCTTCCCAGGCAATCTTGACATGTTCAGGTCCCTCCTCCCTGGTTCTGAGCACTAACTACAGTTTTCTTCTTGTACCTATGACATTGTTTGGACTCCTGCTATCTGGGAAAGGAGATATAAGGTGCTCGTGGCAACAAACAATTTTAGAATAATATTCCTTCCTGACCAGAGGAAGGAATATGCTGCATGGAACAATTGTTCCCTGTACATATGGTCAGTCTCTTTTGCCATGCCATACCAAGTATGAAAGGCTGATCTTCTGCATCATAGTTGAGATTTAGATGTTTTATGAGACAGCTGCTCCAATTGCAGCATTTTTTTCTCCACTATTAAATCATCCTCCCTTTTGCCACTCATATTGACTCCTCTCCACACCACATGAAATGGAATCTGAGACCTTGACTCCTAAGACTTTGTCATCTAATAAAATATGAATTAGCCATATGTTGGTACCATTACCAGACACAAATACATCATTGACTGTGACGATCCTCATGATTTTACTTACTTTGGTATAAGTCAGTATTCACTCTAGTGAAATCAATGGTGTATAACTTGAGTAATGGAGATCAGGCTCAGGCCCCACAAAAAAAGTCAGCTAATTGGAATGTAATTTCCCAAACTGGCTACCAGTACCAATAAATGTGTGGCTCAGTACAATTTTATTCATCGTCTCTTCTCTCCAATCTAACAGAGATTCATTATAACCCGATAATAACTAGAGTGCATTCTTTCTGATAATGCAAGTTGAACCTCTCAAGTCGAGGACTCTTTGGTCCACAGATGTTGTTGGATGAAAGAGCATTGGCAGCCAGGACCTGGGTCTAGCTGGGAGTCTCAGGCCAGGATGGTGTCACAGAGGCTGGGAAGCCCTGGGATGGACTGGTGTTAAGGGAGCTGACAGTGGCCAGGAAGCTGCAGCTGGGAGCCTCAGCTGGGGCTAGGAAGCCACAGCCATCATACCAGGGAGGGCCAGTGGCAGGGAGCCTTACCAGACCAGCATTAGACACCAGTAGCCAGCGCTGGCAGCCGGGAGTAGGCCAATAGTCAGTGGTCAGCAGGGGAGCATTGACCTCCTCCCAAACCTGGTTCGGGACCACTTTGGTTCTGAGAGTGCCAGACCAGGGAGGTCCAACCTGTATCAACAAAAAGAACAAGGTGGATTTTACAGTCTTACATTTACAAGTGTAGCAGACCAAGAATTCTTGTGTGCATGACACAGAAAGAGAGTCTTTGCAATCTTTTCCATTCTTTCCAGCTTTGCAGTTATTTTAGTACAATATTTTAGAGAAAAGAATATTAATAAACCACGTCAAAGTGTCTCTATTGCACCGTGGGGCTGCTAATTTAAGGATGACAATTTTGCTTTACTTCTTTCATTTTCCTTCTTGCTTCCATTTCTCCCTTCATCTGTGTCAAGAACTGTATTTTCTGTCAAACTATTTTTCTATAATATTCTGTGCCTTTTAAATCAATTGTTTATTTTTCCTCTCTGAGGAGACATTCAATTTTGTCAAACTCTTCTGTTTCTTCAGGATAGCTTATTCAATTTGGGGGGTTGTTGACTTCCTCTGCTTTTTATTTTTTTCTACATGCTACTTGCTCCTCTTCTATTTTTGCCTTAATATTCTCTCTCTCTCTTCCTCTGCAGCATGATACTCCAACTCAATTAGCACTATCTGCACAGGGCATTTATATGCCACCACTTCCCCAAGGGGTACAAGCTGCTCAGCGATAGCATTATCCTACCTGTTTTCATTCCGCTGCTTGTAAAGTCATGCAGAAGGGTTGCTTTGTATGAGCTCTGTCCAGATGGTGTTAATTGTATTTGGTAGGATTCCTTTTCTTTGGGTGAAAAAATCCTGCTCAGTCCTGCTGAGTGTCTCCTGAGAAATGTCAAACTCCTTCAACTCCTGCTGACTCCAGTGGAATTTGAGACTATTCAGCACCTCACAGAATGAGGTCTTTGACATGTAGTATTCACATCTCTGCAGCACCAACAAGTTTCATATTCAGACCATTCATTTTCAAATGTATCCTTACACAACAAACGAAAGATCTATTAGGTCAGGTAGTAAAAGTAGCATCATATTCCAGCAGGGGACACTAGTATTCAAATTTATGTTTGCACCAGGCCAGAAAATTCATTTATGGTGCAATTATAGTGCAAACATCAAAACTTACTTCTTTAAATAAGGAGCTTTCAGTAGTGATATTTAACTGCACAAAAATTCAGTGTATTTTTGCCCTCCATAAGCATAGGATAAAACAGACAGCATATTCCAAAGCTGTAAGCAAACAATGTAATGTGATTTCCAAAATATATTTCTCTGTTTAAAGTTAAAAAGAACAAATTTCATGCCTCAAAGGAATGCAGCTGCAGATAAACGATATATAGTAAAATCCCCATTTCAGCAGAGATACTACCAACCATGAAGAGACACAAAGCTCACATACCTATCATTTCAGAATTGTTTTCCTTTCTTTCTTTCTTTCTTTCTTTCTTTCTTTCTTTCTTTCTTTCTTTCTTTCTTTCTTTCTTTCTTTCTTTCTTTCTTTCTTTCTTTCTTTCTTTCTTTCTTTCTTTCTTAAATTAAAAGCATGCAAGCCCACAGTAAAATGTATGCATTATGCATCTAATGCCCCAGCAACATCATCTAGAGATGGGAAAATGCTTCATAATATGGACCTGAATGAAGAGTAGGGCTTGATGACATTTTCCAAATTTCAAATTATTTTTACATACAAAATCAGTTTTTGATTGAAAAGAAAAACCTGAACATTTGTGGGAAGTTTTCCAATTACCTGCAGGGACAAATACTGACTTATTAGACAAATTTCACTCTTTTTTCTATTTAGGACTTATGCCAGAACAGATCATGGTTTTATCATATGTATTAATACTTTCAAAATTATTTACTGAACAATTTCTGAGAATAATTTTTTATTTGTAGGCTTTTCACACACAACTATGAGTATTAAAATCTGAGCTATTTTGATTGGATATCTATGTCACAGAGAATGTTTCCTTTACCTGATTGGATGACTTTAACTCTTACAATCAAATTTCCCAGGTAAACATTTACATATACAAAATTAAAATTTATATTTGGCAAATATTATTCACTATGCTCATAAAATTCAGTCACTACACACATTCTTTTAAGTAAATTAATATGCTAAAATATTATTGGAATGCAAACACAAAAGAGGAGTGAAAATACTTCTTATTTTCCATAATCATTTTTATTACTTTTCAAGTATGCAGAAATGTTCTAGAAACCTCACAAAACAAGCAAAGTAATAGGACTACATTCTACTTTCACTTTTGTCACTCAATAAAATTACTTGCTATGCTCTGTTGTGTTTTAGCTTTTTTTTCACAACAGGAAGAACACAAAGAAATCACAGAAGCATGGATAGGTCCCAACTAATTATTTACTAACAATAGACAAACATACAAGGCTTTGCTACATTGATATTGTTGCTCTGGCTGAATTCTGTCCCTTTTTGGAACACAGAACAGTACCACTAAAGGGAGTCCCAACAATTAAAAGGGATACGTTGCTGTTCCTATAGGCTACACTCTGGATTTACAATATTTTAACTGAAAGAATATATACCACAGTCCCAAGCAAAAAAAGGATGAAATCTAAGATCCCAATTATACACACACTTAATGGTACAACTGCATAAATGTGAGCATGTGAGCATTTCTATTGATTTGAAAAGGACTACTCAGGTATGTACAATTAAGAAATGAATAAGTGGCCAGGATCTGAAGCTTACTTTTATATGAAGTTCATGAACAAAGACGTAGAAAGAGAATAAACTGACAGTAATAAGAACAAGCAGTCACATATACACATTTTGGTGATCCTGTTAACTGAATGTGTGCTCATGTGTGCTACCATCTTCAAAAATTCAAATGAATACCCTCAGATAATTTTTGCAGTCATCAATCAGCTCTACTCTTATGTGATATGAAAGATTTTTAAACCAATCAATTATATTCCTCTGATACTGATGTTTTACCTTTGACAAATGATTTGGGTAAGGTTCAGAAAGATGAATCAGAGTCACAGGAATTGGAATTGAAAAGTTCCAAGTGATTTTCAGCCTTATACATATGTCTGGTGAACAACTGTATACTAGTTAAACCATGTGTCATCATCCATCACCTTAATCTTCTTATAGCAGGTTCAAAAGAACATATTCCTGTGCAAAGGAAATGTTCTTATGACAGGTCAACTGATGTTTTTATCTGGTGCCCCTAAGATTTTGTCAAACCAGCTTTACTTCCTTTTCAGCTAGATGTGTAAGAAACTCAAGAAAGTGGAAAAATTGTACAGTTTATATCTTACACATTGGTTAATTCCACTTTGTTGTTGTTTTAGTACAAATGTCAGGATATTTTGGTGTTTAAATCAATGACATAGTAATACTCATCTTTTACTAATTTATTAAAGTACACACTACATGGAAAAATAAAGAAGGAAATGATGCACCTCATTCTTAGAAAACATAACATACTACTGATTTCAGAGGAACTATCACAAGAAACAACTGATATTTATTTTTAAAAAACCAATAATGATTCATGAGCCGATCAGTATCTCCTTAGTAATTACCCTTTTTCTAACACTGGAGAAGTACTATAGGTGTGAGTAGGGCTTGGCTACTTGCAGGGTTATTTAACACTGAATTTACCCATGGAATCATGGTTACAGAATCACTTGTGCTAAACAACTTTTATGTAAAACATTGATGTTCATTGGCCTTCTACTCTTCTCCATTAGCTTCACTTGTAGAGTGATCTAATAGTTGTATATTAGCCCAGTGTTTTTCAAAATGTTCCATGGGCCCACTTTGGGAAAATCACTAATGGGCCCACGCCACTTTGTTTATCGTCCTAAAGGGTCCGTAGCCACCGAGCCTCACAGCTCCCATTCGCTCCTATTCACTGTTGCCGGCTGAGGGGAAACAGCTTGGCCTGGGCTACCACTTCCCATGGATACCTTGGCTGGAAATGGCGAATTGGAGACGATTGGAGCTACGAGGCTCCGTGGCTATGGACCCTTTAGGTAAACAAAGCAGCATGGGCCCACTAGTGGCTTTCCCGAAGTGGGCCCATGGGATCACTTTGAGAAATACTGTATTAGTCTATAAAGCATTAATCCAGAACTTCATAAAGACACATTTGCATTGCCCAAGCGATATATTTGTATTTCTTTACATAATAATATGCATACAATATCTGGTATAAAGAGATCTGTCTTTGCAGTTGTACAAGCCTTTTGCCTTACCTTGGGAAGAATGTCTAGGAGATAATTAAATAGGAATTACAATGGTTCAGAATCTGTTCCCAGATAGATATCTCTGGCAATAAATTATATCATTGACATTTTCATAATTAGATTTACAGACTTAAAGAAGATGGGAGCTGGGAATAATATGAAAATTGATAAAACAAGTTTAAGTACTTTATATATCCTGAGAAATGTATAACAATTGTGTAACAGTCAATTACCTATCTATTTTTCAATTGTTCCTGTTCAGGTCACATTAAAGTTTTTTATCCTTTCTAAGAATCCACTAGTACTATTTAATATATATTTATAAGATCTCCAAGGTCTATCCATTTTAATGTTATGTACCAACCTCATGTCTAAACTGTTTGAGTGATACTGAGCACCACAAACTGAAGCTGAATACTTTTTGAAATTGGCCAAATAATAAATAGCCTGCCAGGATCCAAATGTGAGGCACAACCTATATATATATATAAACAGTCAAATGCTGAGGGATTCATTCTTTTGGAGTAAAGACTTCACTTACATGAGTCTTTATTTCTAATGTAAATAATGTTCAACAGCAAGAATACCAATTTTTGTGTGAATGAAGGCAACTTTGAAGTAAAATGACTATATGGGCCTAAAATCTGTGGAAATCAGGGACATTGGAGAGGTAGAAACAGAAGTTCTTCATAATGCCAAAAGGAAACAATCTTTTATAAATGTGCTATGAAAGAGTTTCATTTGGAAGAATTTTCTTAAAAATTCACAAGAAATGTTTGTTAGGAAACTTAAAGGGTCAGATCCTCAGTTAGTGCCAGGCTACCCTTGTATTGCTAGATAGTGCAATTAATAATTGCCTTCAGGACACAGAGGTTTGATCTGCTCTGCCCAGGCAGTGCTCCTACCAGGAAACAGAGTCTGGAGCATGTTTAGGGTGCCAGCATTCCTGTCAGGGAGTGGAGTTGGGGCATTTGTCCAACTCTGCATACCCAGTGCTCCTGTCAGGGAGAGGACTGGCTCTGCCCGCTTAGCACTCATGATGGGGAGCAGGGTTGGAACAGATAAATGCCCCAGCCCCTGCTCCCTGGTAGGAGCACCAAGCAGGCGGAACATGTCAGGGTGTGAGGGCATTTATTTTTCCAGAGCCACGGAGCAAGGCTTCTCTGGCCTTCAGCATTCAGGACTGGTGATAAATCACCAGGTCTAGGGCTGCTCAGGAACCTGAAAACATGGGAAAGGAGGAGGCCCTATCACCCATCCATGCTTACCATTGCCAGCAAGTCTCAGGATGGGACTCGACAGAGAGACGCTGGCCCGGCCTTGCCTGTGCACAAAGGAAACTAGAGGGAAAGCAGATTGAGGCTCCTTCCTTCTGTACCTACCACTGACCACATGCCATACATCACCAAACCCTGTAGTGAAGCTGTCTGCCCTAGCCAGCAGAGACTGTAAGTAGTGTACTGTTCATAGGTTGCAGGTTTAAAATAAACAAAAGGAATTTTTTTTCATACAGCGCACAGTTGGCTTGTGGAACTCTTTGCCAGAGGAGGTTGTGAAGACCAGAACTTTATCAGGATTCGAAAAAGAACTAGATAAATTCATGGAAGTTAGATCCATCAATGGCTATTAGCCAGGATGGGCAGGAATGGTGTCCCTAACTGATATTTGTCAGAGGCTGGAAATGGACGACAAGAGAGGGATCACTTGATGATTACCTGTTCTGTTTACTCCCTCTGGGGCATGTGGCATTGGCCAAAGTTGGAAGACAGGATACTGGACTTGATGGTCCTTTGGTCTGACCCAGTATGGCTGGTCTTATGTTTTTATGTTCTTATGTTTATGTATGTACTTTACCGACTCTTTATCCTATATAAAATGTAATATGATTGTGTGCTAGTTTAGTGTTGCTTAATTAATTTTAGGGCATTTACTGAAGACTGTGTGTTTAAATATATTTAATACAGGCAATAGAATGATTAATTGATTTATTTTAATAATCTTTTTTCAACATAAAAGCAAACCTTTTGTTATAGAATCATTTCCTGTTGATATCAGCTATCATTTACTTCATTAGCATTTACTCCATTAGCATGAGTGGCAGAGGTCTCTGTGATAGCTCTAAAGGTTCCAACACTCTTGGGGTATGTCTACACTACCCTCCTAGTTTGAACTAGGAGGGTAATGTAGGCATACCGCACTTGCAAATGAAGCCCGGGATTTGAATTTCCCGGGCTTCATTTGCAAGTGCGGTATGCCTACATTACCCCGCTAGTTCGAACTAGTGGGGTAGTGTAGACATACCCTTGGTGACTCATGAGCCTGTAAATTAGAGGCCAAAAGCTGGAATTTCTGGGGAGAAGACAGTTTGCTTTTCTAAAAAACTACAAAATTACACACAAAAATGGTATTAAAAGAACGTTTAAAAGGTTGCATTCTTTAATTACACGATCACATTGTATTTTCCAAAAGTCTCCTGCCTCCTTCAGTGTGTATAACAGCCTCAATTCTGAGGATGAATCAGGGTTATGCAGTGGTGGAGAGTGTTGTCTTATTTGTTTCAGAAAGTGGTATTTATATAGTGAATGAAGCAGGAGATTGCAGGAATATATAGGATAGTGTTGTGATTAGAACAATCTAATGGTGCTCTGTAGAATTAGATTCTATTCTTATCTCTGCCACAAAATTATTACTGGATGGTAAACAAGTCATTTAATTAAACTTTTCAGAGATTCATTGTGTGCTCCTCATTTTCTGCATACAGAATGTGAGTTCCTGAAATCTGGTTTTCAGTAGTGCTGAGCACTCATAGGGTATGTCTACACTGCAACACTATTTCTAAATAACTAGTGCTATTCTGAAATACCTTAGTCCGCATCTACACAGGAGGCAGTTATTTTGAAATAGTGTCAAAATACTATCGAGCTGGAGGACTTTTTACTCTGACTCCTGTAACCTTCATTGTTTGAGGAATAAGGGAAGTTGGAGGAACAGTGCTCTATTTCAAAATTAGTGCTCCCTATTTCAAAATAAGCTATTTTGAAATAAAATACATAATAGACGTAGCTCAATTTGCGTAGCTTATTTCGAGTTAATAGAAGTGTAGACACACCCAAAGAATCATAGAAGTGTAGGACTGGAAGAGATCTTGAGAGTTCTTCTAGTAGTGTCCTCTGCACTCAAGGCAAGACTAATTACTAACTAGACCAGTTTTTCTCAACCAGTGGCATGAGTATCCTTACAAGTACTCGCGAGAAGTCTGGGAGGGTACATCAACACAACTGAATTTTGGAGAAAACTAAATTTTTGCTTTAAGTTTTACAGCACTTTACTATTTTTGTACTTTTTACACCCAAAAATTTAATCACCCACCTAGCTACAATTAAGTTGTTTAAACAAATGTGTTGCAATGATAGAAAACTTGTTGTGTGTGTGTGAAAACTGTAGGTACCTGGGGTACTTATAATTTTTTTTAAAAGGGGTACTTTATTAAAAAAACGTTGAGAAACACTGATCTAGACTATACCTGACAGGTGTTTGGGTAGTCTGCTCTTAAACATCTCTAATTACAAAGATTTCACAATCTTCCTAGGAAAAATATACCAGTGCATAACTACCCTTATAGTAAAGAAGTTTAAGTTGTCCAATCAATACTGCCCTTGCTGCAATGCAACCCATTGCTTCTTGTCCTAGCCTTACAGATTAAAGAGAACAATTGTTCTCCCTTCTACTTATAACAGCCTTTTATATACCTGAAAACTCTTATCATGTCCTCTCTCAGGGTATGTCTAGACTGCATCCCTCTGTCGGCAGGTTGACATTGCAAATGAGGAAGGGATTTAAATATCCCGCACCTAATTTGCATAAAAATGGCCACCATGTTTTGTCAACTCAGCACTTTGTCAGCAAAAAGTGGCAGTCTAGAGGGGGATCTGTCGAGAAAGAAAGCCTTTTTCAACAGATCCCTTATGCCTCCTGCAAGGCATCAAATAAATTATAAAAATAAATTAATGTTTGTAAAACACAAATTATACTGATGACAATCACAGAAGCCCATGGGGAAATTATGGGTTCAGAACTGGGTTTGAACAGTGTGCAGTAAATAAGGCCTGGAGCCACACATTGAAAAATGAGAATTAAGCAAACTAGCATTCCATAACATTTGAGTGCTTGATTTTGCAACTTTAATAATATTCTTTTAACATAATTCTTTCAACTATATAGACAGACATACAGACTGAGACTCATATTTTTTGTAGTAGCACTTGAGTGATTAAAATTTTATAACTTTTAAGTAGAGTAGTAGGCTAAGAGGTAATTCATACTCATGGATTACAGTAGTGGCTATCTGAAGAAGATACATATGCATGCAGATTAACATCTTCTCTAAAGATATTTTTCTCATTTTCTTATTTTTCACTGAAATCAATGTTTGAGTTGCTGGTACAACAACCTCATGTTTAATAACTGTAATCATCATTCCTAAGCAGCTGCATATTCTGTGTTTCCATTTGTCCAGATAACATTCAGCAGTTCCTCTGTGTAGAGTTCACGTACTCAGTCTATATGCTGTGCATTCTGGGATTTGTAATAAACATAGCAAGCCACAGACACTCTAAAAGTGTGTTGGTTTATTAGATTGGACATTCTCTCATGAGCGATTTAACTTTGGTCTGTCTATATGTAACAGAAAAAACAAAATCTGTTCTATTGGCTATTCCTCCTGCCTTTCCAGTTTGATATTTTCTTATTCCAGAAACATTTAAGAGATTCTTTCAAGCCTTACCAGGAATACACATTGGCATGGGATAATGCCTCCATGAAGTAGGTCATAATTCTCTGTCCTCTCTCTCTCCTTATTTTGTGTTATGTTGTTTCTGAAGGAACAGAGTTCCTTCCTTTTTTACTGGGCACGATAAAAGGGATCTGAATAAACAGTCCTTTAAAATATTTCTGACTGAGTACTCTCTGGGGCTTTGCACTATTACTGCCTTTTGGACTTTCTTAGGATTAATATTCTTCTACAGTCTTTAAAGGGCAAAGCCATTCTGGCTCCCTGAACAGCTGAGTATTACATCAAGAAAACAAAAAACAACTGTTAGAGAAAACAATATAGCTGTACAAATTTCAAGGGAAATATTGAGACCATACGCTATAAACTTATTCCAGAAGTCTAGTGGTCACTATTATAAAGTTAGCAATTAGCAGTAGTTATCAGACACAGGGAAATCTGGGAGTATGTCTACACTACAGCATTATTTTGAAATATCTGCGTAGAGGGGGCTCGTGAAGGGAGGGCATCGTGCAGTGTCCCTCCCCGGGGTCAGGAGCACGTCATGTGCCTTCATACATACATGCATGTGGGTAACAGGCCAGGGCCCCTGTGTGGCAGCCAGCAGGGCCACATGCCCAAGGTGGCACGGCACATGCACAGGTTGCTGCGTGCTCCATGGTCAGCAAGGCCCACACGTGCGGTCCCTGGTCTCCCTCTCCCCCCCACCCTACCGCCCCACATAAGGGGACAGTGATGGCACTTACATGTCGAGGCCTCCCCGGCATCGGATGACAACAGCAACAGGCTTGCTGGGACAGCTCAGGAGTCCTGGGTACGGGGCACGCTCCCTCCAGGCTTCTGCGGATCCTGGCCATCCTCCTCCTCCTCCTCCGTGTCATGGACAGGGCCCTCTGCCCCAGAGTCGATGACTACCTGGGGGGCATGTTTTCATTTTCATGCGCATCTGCTCCTGGGTACGCATGTGGCCTTTGGTGGCCAGGCTGTCAGCCATCCGCCTGTAGACGGCCACATTCCTGTGTCTAGTGCGGAGATCATGGACATTGGAGGCCTTCCTCCAAACCTCAATGAGGTCCACAATCTCCGCACTAGACCAGAAAGGTGCCCGCCTTTTGTGGCCCCTGGCAGGCTTGTGGGAGCTTCCTGCCTGTTCTTGGCGAGCAGTGGAGGGCTGGGTGCCACTGGGTTACTGGCTCATGGTGGGCCAGGTGCACAGACTGCTGTTTCTGTGCTGGCAGGCTTGCAGCTGGCACAGGCACTATAGCCAAAGTCTACCCCTTTAAGGGCTCCGGGGCTGGGGAGGGGGGAAGGGAGCAGAAGAGTTTTCCTGTTTGTGCCCAGAGTGGCCACCAGGGCACCCTGGGAAGGGCTGGAGACCCCTATTTCGAAATAAGCATCTACACAGAGCTAATTTTGATTTAGCTATTTCAAATTTGGCATTATTCCTCATGGAATGAGGTTTACCAAATTCGAAATAAGTGCTTCACTATTTTAATTTAATTTCAAAATAGCGGTTTGGCTGTGTAGATGCTAGGGAAGTTATTTCGAAATAATGGCTGTTATTTTGAAATAACTTTGATATACCCAGTGATACCTCAGTAATTGCCTATTTTAAATATGACTTGTAATGGTCACCAATGGACAATAACAGCTGTCATTTGATAAACACATTGACAATTTCTTACTGCTGCAGTATCTCTGGAAACAGCAGCATGCTGTGCTCAGTGGGTAGGGCAAGGCATATAAAATAAAGCAATACAAACTGAAGGGGCTTGGGTCTAATCTTATTCAGTCATACTATTTCTTGCTGGCATAAACCTCATTTATGGCCTTCAACTTATTTACAGTGGTGTAAGTGAGGACAGAATCAGGCACTAAGGTTGTAGGATTTGAAGGTGGGCTAAAACTAGGTATGATGTATCTTTCCTAAGAAGGAAGCAAATATCTGTATTTGTTTGTTCCATTTTTTAGTGTTTTGCTCTAAATTATAAGATGTAATTTTCTTAAAATTCTGGGTAAGGAAAATGTGACATTCAAAGTTTCCTAAACTGAGACCATAAACATAGCTTTAGTGAACTACTTTCAGCTGAAAATCAGGGTAGGTTTCAAAGCATTAAAGAAACATGACTTACTACTCCTGCACATCCTCCTCCCACTGAAAATGATTTGATGGCTATTCCTGGTCCTTTCATTTTTAAGTTTTCTGTGTAGCAAGTCAGTTAAATATCCCGACCCCTCGCATTGCCCAAAAGAAACAGATGAAACGGAGAAAAAACATCACATTCAATGTCCTTGGACATTTTTTGTTGACTGTAAATCATTTCCAGCTCTTCACGACAGAAAATCTTTCCTATTTCAGAACTTTTACCACCAAAATAACACAATGATTGCTAGCCCACCATTAGTTCATTAGCTGCAGAGTTAGAATCATTTCAGAATGTGTCCTTGGCCAAAGTCTTGACAACTACCTTTAGTAAGGTCAGAGAATCCATTTGAGAGCAATACATTTATAATGCCTCTGATTAGTCTCCAGAACAAAGAAATTTGATGATAACAACTATCTATGGACTGAATCTCTAGCCATGATCTAGTTGAGACATATGGTTAGGCTGGTACCTTTGTGTATAGGGATATTTATAAAAAGTGGTTATTAATTATAAGTATTATTATTAACAACAATACTAATAATTAATAAATCTGGTATAAGCAACACCTGTAGAAATGGTGAGAAGCTTGGAAAGGGAGGTGGCAAAGAGATGCGTAGCAAAATCTCTATTTTGTACATTTCATAGTCATTTTACCATTAGATGGTGTTACCTCATCACAAAGCATTTCAAAATATGTCACAGTTGTATAAGTTATTGACGAGTGAAATGAAACCACCTTTCTGGTGAAAGACAGCAGATAGGAGACATCAAGTATGCCGAACACAACATAACTGGGAATGGGAAAGATTGTCCAAATGAACAGGGGTAATTTTCTACTCATGCAAACTGTGACATAAGAGCTTCAATATCCAAATAGCCTGTGTGTTTAAAGGTCTCATCCAGAAGACCCTCACTACTCTTGGAATAGACTAAATAGCACTGGCACTCACATCCTCGTGGATCAGCCTGGATCTCTCTATTTTGAGTGTCTTTCGTGTGATAAACATGTTGTGTGCTGTCCTATGGGATTCTATTATTTCAATTTCCTTATACAAGGAAAAAACAAAATTATTTTACTAAGGCTATGTCTAGACTGCAGGCTTCTTTCGAAAGAGCCTCTTTCGAAAGCATCTTTCGAAAGAGGCTCTTTCGAAAGAGCGCGTCTAGACTACAATGCGCGGATCGAAAGATCGATCCGCTATTTCGAAAAAGAGCGTCCAGACTGCCGGACGCTCTTTCGAAATTGAAAGCCACCCGGAACTGCTTCTGCCAGGGCATGGGGGCAGCATTTCCTTCCGGGTGCTGCCTGCCTGCCCTTTGCAGAGACGCGTGGTGAGAGGGACACTCCTGAACACCCGTTGCTCTGCTCCTGCAGCTGCCTTTGCTGTCCCTTGAGGAATTTTGCAAGGCATTGCAGTGCTTGTTTGGAGTGCTCAGCTTCCTGGGACACCCCAGCAGCTTTTTTCTTTTGAGGTTTTTCTGCTTGCAGACCCTTATTTGTGGCATGGAGCCAGAGCTGCCCCTGGGCAGGCGATGGCCCCACACCACCATACTGCAGCTGTTGCTGCATCTTCGTGAGACAATCATGAGGCTCCTTCCCGAGCTGGACCCAGACCAGAGGGACGAGGGGTTCCCCCGTCCAGCAGCCACACTGCCCTTGCCTCCGAACTTTTTCGTGGACAGGCGTGTTTGGAGGTTTGACACCAGCTCTGAATGGTGGGACCGGCTCGTGATGGAGATCTGGGATGACCAAGACTGGCTACGGAACTTCCGCATGAGAAAGACCACTTTCCAGGAGCTCTGTACCTGGCTCGCCCCTGCTCTGCAACGGCAAGACACCCACCTGCGGCCCGCCATCCCCCTGGAAAAGAGGGTCGCCATTGCCCTCTGGAAGCTGGCAACCCCCGACAGCTACCGCTCCGTGGGACACCAATTTGGCGTGGGGAGATCTACTGTCGGGGCCGTCTTGATGGAGGTAAGTCAATGTCTGGGGACAGTCACAGTTTGGGGTGGGGGGAAGGGAGACTGTCAGGAAGGGCCAAGTGGAGTGGGAGTGGGAGTGGGAGGGAGCTCCTCCACTCACCCTGAATTGTGGGGGGGGGGGTTCTGAGGAGGGGATTCCCGGGCTGTTTGAGAGGGAAGGTGGGCGGTGGGTTCTCCTCCTAAGACATAAGGCACCCCTTCTAACACTTTGTTGTCTGTCTCGTTCTGCAGGTGGTGAGGGCCATCAATTCGGAGCTGCTCAACAGGCTCATCTGTCTACCGGATCTGGACAGCGTCATGGCCGGCTTTGCTGCCCTCGGCTTCCCCAATTGCGGAGGAGCGCTCGATGGGACACACATTGCCATCCGTGCACCGCCCCATCGAGCAGCCCAATTCATCAATCGAAAGGGCTACTTTTCTATGGTCCTCCAGGCCCTGGTCGACCATCGTGGACAGTTTTCAGACATTTGTGTTGGGTGGTCAGGGCGGGCACACGATGCCCGCATCTTCAGAAACTCGTACCTGTACCGGAGGCTTCAGGCAGGAACACTTTTCCCCCATCGCCAGTTTGCGGTTGGGGATGTGCACATGCCGGTGTGCATAGTGGCCGATGCCGCCTATCCCCTGATGCCGTGGCTGATGAAGCCCTACACCGGCCACCTGGATGTGAGCAAGGAGCAGTTTAATGCTCGCCTTAACCGGGCTCGCAACCAGGTGGAATGTGCGTTTGGACGTTTAAAGGGCAGATTCCGGTGCTTGCTCACACGCCTCGACATGGGGGAGACCAACATCCCCGAGGTGGTGGCCGCGTGTTGCGTCCTCCATAACCTCGTGGAGAGGAAAGGGGAGGCCTTCCTACCAGGGTGGGGGAGAGCTGCTGATGGCCAGGAGAGGCTCTTTGCCCAGCCCCGGACAGCTGCCATCCGCCAGGCTCACCGGTCTGCAGTTGGCATCCGGGAGGCCCTCCGGGAGCAATTCTCCAGTGGAGGCCACTGAGTGCACTGAGGGGCTTCTGCCTGGGGACTGGGCCCTGGCCCCCAATAGAAGCTTCCCTCCACAACCCATCTCCTGACCCAGTTTGGACACATCACTTACACCAGGGTGTGTTTCAAAATAAAATGTTCTCTTTACTTATTTAAAATTTTGTACATATTATCCAACAATGTGGCAAAAGAACAAAAATTTTTTTCATTTTTGTTGTTGCCAAACTATATACAATAAACAAACAGTTCCTTTAACCCTTTGTGTGTGCTTAATAAGTGGGGTGATGGGGGTCATTGAAACCTGGAGGGGGGAAGGGGACTGGAAACCTGGAGGGGGGAAGGGGATCAGGTTGAACGGGGCTTGGCAGATTTCCCTTTCCTGCCTGGGCCTCGTGTTTGGGGTGCTCCCCGGCTACGGGATCGGGTGATGTACCTGTCGGTTGGCTGGCTGCTGGGGGGCTCTTGGGACGTGGAAGCCTGGGGGAGAGGAGGGCCAGGGGGAGAGAGGGGCTGGGGAGCTGGGGGGGCTGGGGGAGAGGGAGGTCCAAGGGGGGAAAGGGCTGCTGTTGTGGAAGGGGGGTTTGGTGGGGTGGGGTCATGGGGTGCTGGAGGAGCAGGACCTGGCACAGCAGCAGGCAAGCCGCTGACCTCCCTCAGGGTGGCGTACAGCACCGTGCGCTGCAGGACCAGCTCATTCATGAGCCGATCACGCCACCGCTCCTCTGCCTCCGCCCTCCGTAGCAGGATGGCATTCTGCTCCTGCACAGCCTCGACGTGCTGCCGGAGGATGTCGGCGTAGACACGCCTGTGTCTGCGGCTCCCATGTCTCTGAGGTGGAGATGGAGATGGAGGTGGGGCTGGGGTGCTGCGGCCCTCTTCCACGGCTGGTCCGGCTGTGGAGGAAAAGAAGAAGACACAATCAGTCCTATAAACTGGACTCTGTAGCACTTACAATACTAACAGGATGGTTTATTAGGGGATGAGCTTTCCAGGGCCAGACCCACTTCTTCAGATCAGAGTGACACGGCTACATTTCTATCACAATCAGTCATGTGTGCAACAGCTGTCCAAAAGGGCATGCCCTCTCCCTTGAGACAGGGGAAGCACACATTCTGAAGGTCACACTGTGTGTGTGTGTGTGTGTGTGTGTGTGACCTGGGCATCAGCCTGAGCATGACAGGTTTCCCTTGTGCATCACCCACTGTGCACCCACCCACCTACCTCCCCCCCCCCGGGTGTGACACAACCTCACTGTACTCACCTGCTGCTTCCTCTCCCGCGCCAGATGACGCCTGGGAGGCCTCAGAGGTCTGGGTCACTGGCTCCAGGGTGAGGGTTGCCGTCTCCTCGGTGTCCTCCTCCTCTGGGCCCATGTCCCCGTCTCCAGAGTGCTGTAGCTCCCGCTCTGGAGCGTCCACCACCGGGTCTGCCAGTCCGGACTGCACGAACCTTCGTGGTGTGCGTGCTTCTGCACTGCCACCCAGGATCTGGTCCAGCTCTGGGTAGTAGGGGCAGTAGTGGGGGGCTGCCCCAGACCGGGAGCTCTCCTCCCTGGCTTTGGCGTAGCCCTGCCGCAGCTCCTTCACTTTGGAGCGCACCTGGTCCTGGGTGCGGGGGTAGTGGCCCTTCTGGGCCAGGGCTTCAGCCATGCGGCCATAAATGTCGGCATTTCGCCGCCGGCTTTTGAGGGCCTGTAAGGCCTCCTCCTCTCCCCACAGCTCCAGCAGGCTCTTGATCTCTGCGCCGGACCAGGATGGTGCCCGGCGCTTGGAGCCCTTGTCTGGGTCCCCAGAAGGCTCGGAGGAAGGGCCAGGACGCTCTTGGGGCTGTGACATGCTGCAGCAAGGTCGCCGTGTGCTCTGGCTCCTTGTCTGCAACAAGTGGCTGTGAGGGTGCGCCTGTCCCTTTAAGGAATGGCTGCAGCCAGGAACCACAGACGTGCAACCCATGGCCCAGATTGTCCACCAGGGCTTGTTCCTGGAGGCCAATTCTTTCGAAAGAAAGGGCTCCCCCCGTCCAGACTCACGTTCTTTCGATGGATCTCCCTCGAAAAAGGCGTTCTTCCTCGTGAAACGAGGTTTACCGCCGTCGAAAGAAAAGCCGCGTTCTTTCGATTTAATTTCGAAAGAACGCGGCTTGAGTCTGGACGCAGGGGAAGTTCTTTCGAAAAAAGGGTACTTTTTTCGAAAGAACCCCTGAGTGTGGACACGGCCTAAAAAAAATGAAGGAACTTCCAGCACGTTCTTATTTCAGTAACATGAACTCATTTCCCTAACATGTACCAGAAAAAGATACCAGAAAGAGAAGTCTGCAATGCCCTTGTGATGGTATTGCAATGACTGCTTAAATAATTAATGTGAGCTTTCACAGTGGGCGCTGTAGAAAGAAATTCATTACTGTCAGGATGATTTGGATTTGATCACATCAAAGATGAAATCTTACATTTTAGCTATTGTTTTTCATTACTTCCAGACAAATATAAAAAGTGTATTTGTTTTGATGATGAATCACACCTATTAAATGCATGTATCTTTCCATAGTGCAGCTATTTCTGAAAGATACTATAAAATTGTTTTGGTTACATCTAATTGTTCTTTTTTCAACAGTGCTCAGAAAGGCTATGTCTAGACTGCAGGCTTCTTTCGAAAGATGCTCTTTCGAAAGCATCTTTCGAAAGAGCATCTTTCGAAAGATCGCGTCTAGACTGCACGCGGATCTTTCGGAAGAAAAATCCGCTTTTTCGAAAGAGAGCACCCTGCGAGTCTGGATGCTCTCTTTCGAAGACGGCCTCTTTACATTGAAGAACGCCTTCCTTCGAAAGAGGAACTTTCGAAGGAAGGCGTTCTTCCTCGTGAAACGAGGTTTACCGCCATCGAAAGAAAAGCCGCGTTCTTTTGAAATAATTTCGAAAGAACGCGGCTTGAGTCTGGACGCAGGGGAAGTTTTTTCGGGAAAAGGCTACTTTTCCCGAAAAAACCCCTGAGTCTGGACACGGCCAAAGAGAAATAGATACATGAGATATTCACTAGGAATAGGGAAGCCAGTTCTTATCGAATAAGCACACCCCAAATCTATAAACATAGTTAGAGTTGGGGTCAAGACAAATCACATCTGAACACTCTGAACTTTAGATCTTTGTAATCCAAACCCAGATTTGGAATTTGAAGGTTGAGCTCATCTCCATCCAAAATTCGAATCCAAATAAAATCATTTTTGAATCTTTGAAATGTTCAATTAACCTTTTTCCAAGGCCATCTAATGGCCTTTATTCAATTTTACCTGACTTCAGTTTGTAAAATTTGGGTGAAAATCTATGTACATCTTTCCACAGTTCAGTTACCCTTTAGCCCTGGTCTACACTGGGGCGATATTTCTAAATTACTTCCCTTATTTCAAAATCACAAGTAGAACATCTGGGCTGTGTCTACACTGGCACCCTTTTCCGTAAAAGGGATGCTAATGAGACACTTTGGAATTGCAAATTCCACGGGGGATTTAAATATCCCCCGCGGAATTTGCATGAACATGGCTGCCGCTTTTTTCCGGCTCGGGGTTTTGCCGGAGAAAAGTGCCAGTCTAGATGGGATCTTGTGGAAAATAAGCCCTTTTCCGGAAGATCCCTTATTCCTACTTTCAAGGATAAGGGATCTTCTGGAAAAGGGCTTATTTTCCACAAGATCCCGTCTAGACTGGCGCTTTTCTCCGGCAAAACCGCGAGCTGGAAAAAAGTGGCAGCCATGTTCATGCAAATGCTGCGGGGGATATTTAAATCCCCTGCGGAATTTGCAATTCCGAAGTGTCTCATTAGCATCCCTTTTACAGAAAAGGGTGCCAGTGTAGACACAGCCCTGTAATATAACAGGTGGTCTGGGACACCACTGAAAGGGTCAAATCAGGGCAACTGATTATAACCAGGGCTACGTATAGCCTAAGACTAGAGTTTTTCCCTATAAGGTGTCAAACCAGTCATGCAGAGCACGTCAGCTGCCACCCTATGCAGTCAGAAGTCTCATAAACAATCCCCTTAGACACTCCACAGACTGGTTATTTCGAAATAACAACTCTTGCTTCCCTCGAGGAATAAAGCTTATTTCAAATTAGTTATTTCGATGTTTCACTGCTGCTATTTCAAAATAACTACTCCCCAGAGTCATTCAAAGGAATTACTCCCCATTGCTTCCTGAGGCTCTAAGTCAAGGTAGCGTGTCCCCATTAAGGGAGCCTGTGTCAGACTACTTTTGAGGCTTTCCTGTAGTGTGAACACGCTATTTCAAAATAGTTATTTCAGGAGTTATTATTTCACAGTAAGTTATTTCAAAATAATTTCCTAGTGTAGACATACCCTTAAAGGGTAAAGGAAGTCATAAAGGTAGGAGTGCTGGGAACAGGCACTGAGATATCCTTCACTTCACCACCACAAGAATCACAGGACCAAAGAAACGTAAGACTTGAAGGGACCTTGCCAGGTCATCAACACCAGCTTGCTGGACTGAGGCAGAACCAAGCACACATAGACTATCTCTGACAAATATTTTCTAACATGTTCTTAAAAGCCTCCAGTGATGGAGATTGTAAAACTTTCCTTGTAAACATATACCCCTAATTATGTCTTTCCTCTGATCCTTTATTCTTCCAGCTTGTCCTGTAGTTGGTTAAATGGCCCAACCATGGAGAGTAGGGAAGAGAGAGAGAGAGAGAGAGAGAATCAGAGCTGTCTTCTAATGATAGCATAGAAGGACCAAAATATTTAGCACACATTTATTCAAGGTGTCAAGGACAATTTCAAATGAATAAATCGACATCAATAAGCAGGTCAAAATAAAGACCAGTTTGTTTCAAATTCTCTTTATTATTTGAATATGGCTTTGTTTTTTAACATGTGACATTTCCCAGGGCAATAATCCTCCCCTTCTTATTGTGCTATTCTTCTCCCTGTGAAACTAAGGTTTCCTCTGAAGAAGGTGCTGCTGGGGCATCCAAAAAAGGCTCCCCAAAGTCTTCTTTTGGAAAAAAGTAATTAGGATTGGTGTCTCATGAGTTCTGCCCTAAATATCTCTAAAAACATATGCCAAAGCTGGTGGCTTTGCCAGAACTGAGGTTTGATGAAGCTCAAGAAATATTCAGAGACCCGTGAAGCAAACAAGGGGATAATTAATGCACACACTAGGACATTCTGTATAAATCTTTTTTCTATCTGAACCCTTAACATCAGAGGTTTCCACCTATCAAATACAGAATTTCTCCATATTATCAGTATAGCCTGGTGGAAATAACATAATTTGCAGGATTCTCTGGTGCAGTACAGCTAGTTTGTGTCACATCTTGGAATTACCTAACTAGTCTGTGAAGGATCATCACAGAGCAAGGGTCATCCCATACCCCACAAGGCATGGCTCAGCATAGGAGACAAGAAGATGTAGCTAGGGCAAAAGATCATGACTGAGATGCCTCATTACAATTTCAATCCCCTGCAGCATTTATGATTCCTTGGGATGATTTGCAGCTGGTGGTATTGCTGTCCTCAGGTTACTGTAACCAAGCACAAGGGAATTAACACTTAATAGATGCAAAAGGCTCAGGGTAAAGCAAGGTGAAGTGTTAAGCCACTTTTGCACAAGATTACACCATTGGTGCCTGTGACGGGGACGCCCGGGTGCCTTGCATGATGGCCGCACCATTCCCAGCATTCTGGGGAGAAGAGGCCGCGCTGCCCCAGCCCTGGCTCTGCTGCACATGCTTTGTGGCTGCTGGGGAAGGACATGGGCACACACCAGCACCTTGCTCACCAGCCGCGCTAGCTCCGGCGGTCGGGGAAGGAGCGGGGGTGGTGCTTCGACCCCGGCTTTGTCGCGCTTGCCCCGCAGCTGGCAGGGAGGCAGGCGCGGGTGCACGCGCTAGAGAGCTGCAAGGGGGAGAGGCTAAAGGCAGCAGCCCGGCCCTCCCCACATCAGACACAGGACTAGTGGGATGTTTAAAAGAGGCACTGCCGCAGCCAAAGGAGGTTGCATGCTGGAGCAGGGAAGAGCGACCGTGAGGAGGGGAGGAAGGTAGAAAGCGACCCAGGGCACGACTTTTGGATCAGCCCATGGTTTCTTGCATTACGGGTCTCAACCCCACCAACCGGACCTGGGAACCCATTCCCTGTCCTTAGGGCCCTGGGTCGGAGTGAGGGTGAGGCTGAGTCCCCCTATTTACCCCCCCCCCCCGGTTATTTACCGGCCCCAAAGGCCTTAGTCGTCTGGGACGTAGTGGCAGACGCAGTCCAGGCGGCGGTTCTGTGGCCCCGCTAACACGAGGCGTACGTGAAGTCACCTGGGAGGGCTGAGCAATAGTGGGGGGGAGAACGGACCTCTGGGAGGGGGCTTCCTGCTTGGTAACAGTGCCCCATTGGTATTAGCACTTTGGTAAAGTTTTTGGGAGAGACTAGTAGTCAGTTAATCATGTAAACCAATCTGGGTAACATACTAATCTTAAAAAAAATGCTTACGGGATTCCATACTTGCTTAACTTATAAAATGATGTTTATATGAAAACCTGGAAATATGGGAAATATTGTCCCAATTCTCCTTATGGAGAAAGTGAATCACACAAAAAAAGGAAGTAACTTTCCTAGGCTCCACAGCAAATTATCAGCGGAACAATGAATAGCATCAAGATACCCTGAGTCCCAGGCCTATAGTCTAACCACTAGATAATCCTTCCTTCAAGATAGTTGGCATACCTCTGGCAGTCTTTTTTATAACCTAGTCCACCTACATCTGACCTTTGCCTTCCCTTCAAAAAGCTTAGCCCTTTGATCTCAAGACTCCAGGAACAGGTGATCAGCAGACAATGGTCTTCTCCAATGTCAATGTTTTTGAATGTACAGAGGTGGAAGGTTTTCACTCAACTTCTCCTAAAGATCCACCAAGTAAACCACTTGACACTGTCCCTAAATTCCATTCTTGTTTGGCACTTTGTTCAGAATGGTACTCTGAAGTTTATAACACTTTCCAGGGTTCACATCACATCTCCCCACCTAGAGAGATTATCTACAATCCCAGCTCACAATTATAAATATTTTGGCAGTTTGTACAATTGACTCCAAAGATATGTAAACTTCATTCAATAAAGGTTTTCAAGGCTAGCATGGGAAGTTGCCATAACTGGTACAGGTGCATTGGACGTTTGTGATAGAGTCATTAAACTGATATAGGCCTGAATTATACAAATAATTAGTATGCTTTCCATTTTTTAAAGAAATGCTTCTATAAATCTTGCATTTTGTGAACATGAAGGATATGGAATAAAAACTTCCATGTTAAACTTGAGGTTTATCCAACTGAAATGAGCTCAGGGTGACTCATTAAACATGAATAAAAGAAAATACGAAAGACTGCATTAATGGGAGTAGTGTAAAGGTTGTCATTTTTTATTTTAATGAAAACCAAGTTATAGAAGCTCTTCAATTTTTTTATACCCAAGCCTTTTTTTTTTCATCTTTATCATATGACCTGTGAAATCACTGAATGAAACTGGACATAGATACTGTAAAAAAACAGGGCCTATTGCATGATGGATATGTGAAATATCCCCAAATACTTAAAGGTACAGAGAGGATGCCCATCAATGCTGTGTAATGACATTCTTTGCACTATTGAACTTTATCTACAGTCCACAGCTGGCTGTCTCAGGCATTAGAATTCCCGTTTAAATGCTAAATCAGTGCCAGTGTAACTAAAAAGACTTCATTTTGAACCAAACTTCATTCCTGAGAAACAGAAATCTTTTTTAGAGAGACATTTCTTGACTACATTCACATTGTACACAGCTGAACAAGGCTTGGAACAATGCAGGTAAATGAGAGAAAAAATGTAAATTTCTCAGTCTTAAACATGTCCTTTTTACTTGCATCTATTGTGTTTTCCTACCTCCAAGATAATTCAAAGTTTCAAAGTTCAGTGTATGGTTTGCTTAGGTTTAATTTACAAGGTGCTTCAGAAAGCTGTAAAAGTTCAAACAAAATTCAACATTAAACTAAAGGGCTGTGTCTACATTGGCACCCCTTTCCAGAAAAGGGATGCTAATGAGACCAGTCGGAATTGCAAATTCTGCGGGGGATTTAAATAGCCCCCGCAGCATTTGCATGAACATGGCTACCGCTTTTTTCTGGCTTGGGGTTTTGCTTTCAAGTAGGAATAAGGGATCTTCCAGAAAAGGGCTTATTTTCCACAAGATCCCGTCTAGACTGGCGCTTTTCTCTGGCAAAACCCCGAGCCGGAAAAAAGCGGCAGCCATGTTCATGCAAATTCCATGGGGGATATTTAAATCCCCCGTGGAATTTGCAATTCCGAAGTGTCTCATTAGCATCCTTTTTCCGGAAAGGGGTGCCAATGTAGACACAGTCAAGCAGAAGCCTGACACAAGAAAAAAAAAAAGAACTTCCTGCTGAGATATCCTCAGATATCTGACCAGGACTTTAGAAAAACTGAAGAAGAGATTGCTCCAAGGGTACGTCTAAACTACATGGCTCCGTCGACGGAGCCATGTAGATTTGTTTGTTTGGCAAAGGGAAATGAAGCCACGATTTAAATAATCGCGGCTTCATTTAAATTTACATGGCTGCCGCGCTGAGCCGACAAACAGCTGATCAGCTGTTTGTCGGCTCAGCACGCTAGTCTGGACGCTCCCCTGTCGACATGAAAGCCCTTTATCGACCTCCCCGGTAAACCTCATCCTACGAGGCATAACGGGGAGGTCGATAAAGGGCTTTCAGGTCGGCACGGGAGCGTCCAGACTAGCGAGCTGAGCCGACAAATAGCTGATCAGCTGTTTGTCGGCTCAGCGCGGCAGCCATGTAAATTTAAATGAAGCCGTGATTATTTAAATCACGGCTTCATTTCCCTTTGCCGATCAGCCTAATCTACATGGCTCCATCGATGTAGCCATGTAGTTTAGACACACCCTAAGTGTCCTTCCCAAGATATAATCTGAGCCCAGGGCATTCTGGACCAAGGGCATGTCTACACTACAGGGAAATTTTGAAATAGCTCATGCTATTTTGAATAACAAGGTGAGCGGCCACACAGCAAGCCCATTATTTCAAAATTATTTGAGGAATAACACCTACTTTGAAATTTCTAGACAGGGTGAGTCTGGGTGGCGCAGCTGTGGTTATTTCAAAATAATTGGCCTCCATGGCTTCTCATAGCTGTCCTGGTGGCTATTCTGTCTACACCCCTCAAAACTGTATAATTTCCCTTCCCACAGGGAAAATTCTGGTGGCAGAACGCAGGCCCTGCCAGCCCTCTGCCACACTGCAGAAGAAGTTTGTGCAGCAATGGCTGACCCCAGTGCTCCAATCGAGCCCCTTAGGGCTGCTTGTGAGCCAGCATCCAGCTCCCAAGCCCCTGCTCAGGGGTAGAAGAAGAGGGCCCCCTCCTAGTCTGGTGTGGAGATACTGGATCTTATGGAGGTCTGGGGAGAGGAGGATAAACTCCGGGATCTCTGCACAGGAACAGGAACATGGACTTTTATAGCTGGATGGTCACAAGCCTGGGCCAGGAGGGCCACATGCACACTCAGGAGCACATGTGCAAGAAAATAAAAGAACTCAGGTAGGCCTACAGGGAATGCAGTTTCCACTCATGAGCAGTATCCCAGAACTGTCACTTTTATGAGCAGCTGCACCGCATCCTGTGAATGGGGGTTGGTCCCTTCCTCTCACCTTGTTGTGGACATCAGCATGAAGAAGCCCATTCCAAGCTTCTCAGAGGTCAGGCATCTGGATAATGAAGAGGAGGAAGTTGAGGTCAGCAAGGTTATGATGCTTGCCAAGCAGGAGGTTGTCCTGTCCCTGAAGCCAGTACCCTTCTTCCAGGATGTTGCCAAGGGTTCACACGAAGCCAGGGAGGGCCCATCATGTGAGTTTCATTACTTTCCCTAGACAAAGGCAGGGGAAGGTGGCGAGGGGCTGCACACTGTTCGCTCACCCTTCACAACCTGGGAATTGCACAGCAACCTGTGTACGTGGGTGCACATGGAGCTCTTGTTCAGAGCAGAGAGCTGCATGAGACTGCCACAAAATAATCTTTCACACCTGCCCACGGGGTTTCTGGAGAAGTCTGCCTTCCTCTAGATCCCATGGTGCGACACCTTCGCACCAGAAGCTACCACTAAGGGTGTGTCTAGACTCCACAGTTTTTTCAAAAAAAGTTTCCTCTTTTCAGAAAAACTTCACCCGCGTCTACAGTACCGCCGTGTTCTTCTGAAAGTAAATCAAAAGAACGCAGCAGTTTTGTCAAGGGCGGTAAACCTCATTTTATGAGGAATAAGGCCTTTTTCAACAGAGATCCGTCAAAAAAAGGCTTATATGGACGCAGATTTTTTTTTCGAAAAAACAGACCTCCAGGGAAAAGTCCTGGTGGACAGTCCATCTGCAGGAAAAACCTCTATTGTTCCTGTCTATAGCCATGTTTTAAAGGCACAGGCACCATGGGCAGCCATTGTGGCAGGAAGGCAGCCAGAGGAAGCCTCTGACCATACAGCTCTCCCTGCATCTCTGAGAATTCATCATGGCACAAGCCCGAGACCCTCGAGACCCCCAAGGATCCCAGGAGCCTTCCAGGAGCAAGAGGCGAGCTCCAACTTGGTCAGGCCAGAAGACCTGACCCTTTTAGAACTATGGGGCGAGGAGGAATCACTCCAGGCTCTGCATTCCCATCGCAGGAATGCAGACATTTACGGCCGCATGGCCAAGGGGCTGGCCAAAAAAGGACACCAGCCCAGAACTTTGGACCAGGTGCAGGACAAGGTTAAAGAACTCAGGCAGGGCTATGCCAGGGCCCGCGAGCACAGCTCCACCTCGGGGGAAGTGTCACACAATTGCGCATACTTCCAGGATCTGGACAGAATCCTGGGTGGTGGGGAATCCCTCTCTTCCCCGGTTCTGGTCCAGACTGGATTGCAGACACTGGTGCAGCCAGAAGGGGGCTGATGACAACCCAGAGGAGCAGCTTAGGATAAAGAGGAGAAGGAGGAGGACGACGACCCCAACCGCAGCGTGGTTACCCTGACCCTGGAGCCAGTTCCCGAGACCCAGGAGGCCTCGCAGGCATCCTCCTATGCTGGTGAAGGAACATCAGGTGAGTGCAGTCAGGGTCACACACACAGAAGGGAGGAGGTGAGAGCACAGGGGATGCAGGGCATTCTGCACATGTCATGCTCTTCCTGGACACCTTGCACCTCTCTGGGCATGTGCAAGCATGTTCATTCCCAGGGCACACATGGGCAGCTGCTCATAGCTCGGGGAGGGCCCCACACATGTCTGACCCCAGGAAGGGCTGTCCTCCCCTCTCCAGGAACTGCAGGAAGCAGGCTGCTCACAAGGGCGCACGCATGACACCACACTGACCACCGCAAGTGTCATACCTAGCACTTGGGCATGTATGCACAAGCGACACAACTATCGCTCCCGCAGACAGTGCTGCCACGGGCAGGCGGTGAGTGTATGGGTGGGGACCCTGGGAGACCCAAGCTACTCCAGGCCCCTGTCCTACGTCGTGTTACCCATTGTGGCTGCACACTTCCCTAGGATGTATAGCCCTGGTGGAGGAGGGGGCAGAGGGTATGTTGGGGGCCAGGCCAGACATGGGCTTGCAGTAAGAACATTCCCATCCCTTGTTCTAAGGACGTACTCACTGATCACAAGCAGGGACAGTGTGTGCATTCATAAAACTGATCACTTCAGCCTCTTCTCCTCCACAGCTGGACCTGCCGGATCAGAGTGCCGTGCAACACCTGTGCCACCACCCACCTGGTCCTGCAGGCACTGGCGCGGAAGCCACAGGCACTGGCAGGTCTACAATGACCTCATGCAGAGGCACGTAGAGGCCCTCAAAAGGATGGAGGAGACACGGCTGAAAGGGCGCGGGAAGAGGCTCAGTGGCACAACCGATTGCTGGAGGATTTCCTCCTGCAGTGGACGGCAATATGTGGGAGTATCTGAGAGTCCCTGTCTGTCCCAGGTCTTGTCCCCATTGGAGTTCCTCCTGCTCAGCCTGATCCAGCCCCTTCTGTCCCCCCGTCCTCCCCCTCAGCCCCTGCCACCCTTCACCCCCTGCTAGCGCAGAGCCAACTGCAGCCCCCTACCACTGTCCCAGGCCCCACTCGACCCTGAGGATGTTAAGGGCCACAGACCGGAGGTGGCAGAGTTTTGCAGGCCAGGCAACACCCTGAGACCTAAACCGCCCATCCTCCGTCCCTCCCTCCCTCCCTCCCTCACTCCAGGTTTACATCCCCCCTCCTCCCCAGTTTTAAAAAGACTTTGCTAGTTGCACAAGAAAGTTTATTTTTGAAAACATTTTTCATAGTTTTATTTTGTTACAAAAAGTTATTTATTTGCACATAGTTTGTTAATACACATAACATTTTTTATATTAAACCAGGTGTGTGTGTGTGTGTGTGTGTGTGTTCACTGTCTGGAGACTGGTGCAGGGATGGGTTGTGGGAGAAAAGGTTTTGGGGCAGGGGGCCCAGGCCAATAGGCCCCATTGGGAAGACCCTGGGGAGAGTCATTGGGGTCCTGCTGAGAATCTCTCACGCACAGCCTCCCGGATGTGGACCCCTACCTGATGGGCTTGGTGGATGGCTGCTGTCCGGGGCTGCTCGAACCACCTCCCCTCCACATCAGCCTGTGTCTCCAACCCTGGGAGGAAGACCTCTGCTTTGCTCTTCACCAGATTGTGGCGCACGCAAGACACAGCCACTACCTCAGGGATATTGCATTCCCCCATGTCGAGGCGAGTGAGCAGGCACCTAAACCTTCCCATCAGCCAGCCAAAGGCGCATTCTACCTGCAAGCATGCTTGTGTAAGGCGCACGTTAAATTGTTCCCTGCTTGCATTCAGATGCCCAGTGTACGTCTTCATGAGCCAGTTCATGAAGGGGTATGTCACATCACCCACAATGCAAATCCACATCCCCAAAATCAAAGTTTTGCTGCGGGAAGAATGTTCCAGCCTGCAGCCTGTGGTAACGGTAGGAATTTTGGAAGATCCAAGCATCATGTGCCCAGCCCAACCACCCCATACAAATGTCAATGAATAGTTCATGGTGGTCAACCAGGGCCTGCAACACCATGGAGAAGTACCCTTTTCTGTACACGTTTGCCAACTCTCTCAGTACCCTCGGATGCATTAAATCCGGGCCCATGGATTTGGGTATGTTTAGCTTTTCTAAATAATTCCTAATGTTCTTTCCCCACCAAGGGCTGTCCTCCACCTTCCCATACTGCATTATCTAGTGCATTTGTCTGGGATCTGACCTTGTCCGTGAAGACAGAAGCAAAGAAAGCATTGAGTGCTTCAGCTTTTCCTACATCATCTGTCACTAGGTTACCTCTCTCAGGGTATGTCTACACTACAGCATTAATTCAAACTAACTTAATTCGAATTAGTTAATTCGAACTAAGCTAATTTGAACTAGTGCATCTAGACTTAAAAACTAGTTTGAATTAGTGTTTTGCTAATTTGAACTAGCATGTCCACATTGAGTGGACCCTGAGCAGAAGTTAAGGCTGGCCGGAAGCAGTGCCGGCAGAGCATCAGGTTAGGACTTAGAGGGTGGAGCTGCTGTCTCAGGCTAGCCGAGGGCTGTGCTTAAAAGGACCTGACCCCCACCCCAGACAGACAGTTCTCAGGGTTTCCCGCTTGCTTGTCTACCTCGATGAGGGACAGCAAAGCAATCCTGACTTGGAGTGCCTTGAATGCCCACACTCGGCACATGACAGCACTCGGCCATAAGCCCGGCTGCACTTGCCGCAGGCTGCCATCTGGAGGGGTCAATTGGAGGGCTGCAGGAAAGCTTCCACCCCAAGGAGCACACAGAGCCACCCCAGTCCTCCCCATCGAGGGCTCGTAACCCATTCCTCCCTCACCTCCTTCCACTTACCCCTCCCTAGTCCCCCTTCCTGATGTAAAAAATAAAGGATACGTGTGTTCAAAAATAGAAACTCTCTTTATTTAACAAAACTGGGGGTGGGGGGGTTAACCTCTGGGGAAACTGGGAAAAGGAGGTGGGAGAGGGGAAGAGAGAGGGTGGGAGAGGGGAGGGGGAAACCTGGGAGGAGGGAGCTGGAAGGGGGAAGCCAGGGGAAGAAGAAGATGGGGAAGTATAAAACTATGGTACACCATATCTTCAGTACTGTGTACAGATGTGATCTCCTCACCCCAAGAAAGATATTTTGGCCTTGGAAAGGGTTCCGAAAAGGGCAACTAAAATGATCAGGGGTTTGGAACAGGTCGCATATGAAGAGAGGCTAAAGAGACTGGGACTTTTCAGCTTAGAAAAGAGGAGACTGAGAGGGGATATGATAGAAGTCTATAAAATCATGAGTGGTACATAAAGAAAAGTTCTTCATTAGTTCCCATAATAGAAGGACTAGAGGACAGCATATGAAATGAATGGGTAGCAGGCTTCAAACTAATAAAAGAAAGTTCTTCTTCACAAAGCAAATAGTCAACCTGTGGAACTTCTTGCCACAGGAGGCTGTGAAGGCTAGAACTATAACAGAGTTTAAAGTATCAGAGGGGTAGTCGTGTTAGTCTGAATGTGCCAACAATGCCCCACTGCTATATACATCGGCCAAACAGGACAGTCCCTACGTAAAAGAATCAATGGACACAAATCTGATATTAGGAATGGCAACATACAAAAACCTGTAGGGGAATACTTCAATCTTCCTGGACACACAATTGCAGATCTAAATGTAGCCATCCTGCAGCAAAAAAACTTCAGGACCAGACTTCAAAGAGAAACTGCTGAGTTACAGTTCATCTTTAAGTTTGACACAATCAACTCTGGATTAAACAAAGACTGTGAATGGCTTGCTAACTACAAAAGCAGCTTCTATTCTCTTGGAATTCACACCTCCAGATCAGCTGCTAGAAGTGGGCCTCATCCTCCTTGATTGGATCCATCTGGTCATCTCCAGCCTGATCCTGGCCTGCATATTTATTCCTGCCTCTGGAAATTTCCACTACATGCATCTGACGAAGTGGGTCTTTGCCCACGAAAGCTTATGCTCCTACACTTCAGTTAGAGTTTAAAGAGAAGTTAGATAAAGTCATGGAGGTTGGGTCCATGGAGTGGTATTAGCCAGGGGGTAGAAATGGTGTCCCTGGCCTCTCTTTGTGGAAGGCTGGAGATGGATGGCACGAGACAAATGGCTTGGTTATTGTCTTTGGTCCATCCCCTCCAGGGTACCTAGGGTTGGCCGCTGTTGGCAGACAGGCTACTGGGCTAGATGGACCTTTGGTCTGACCCAGTATGGCCGTTCTTATGTTCTTATGTTCTAAGCTCAGGGCTCAGGGTCGGGGGTCTCACTGGACCACCTTGATTTTCATGGAAACCTGCTCCTGGGTTTGCATGTGGCCTTTGGTGGCCAGGCTGGCAGCTATCCTGCCCTAGACGGCCACTTTCCTGTGCCTAGTGCGGAGGTCGTGTGGATGTTGGAGGCCTCCCCCCAAACCTGGATGACGTCCATGATGTCTGCACTAGACCAGGTGGGCGCCCGCCTCTTGTGGCCCCGGGCAGGCTTCTGGGAGCTGCCAGCCTAGTCCTGGGAAGAGGCGGAGGGCTGGGTGGCAGCGAGGGACTGGCTCGTGCCGTGCCAGGTGCAGGGTCTGCTAGCTGGGTGCTGGCAGGCTTGCACCTGGCACGGGCACCGTAGCCAGACCGTGCCCCTTTAAGGGCTCCGGGACCGAGAGGGGGGCAGAAGAATTTCCCTGGTTGTGCCCAGAGTGGCCACCAGGGCAAGCTAGGAAGGGTTAGCCTCCCACTAGTTCGAATTAAGTGGCTACACAGCCCTTAATTCGAACTACTTAATTCGAAGGCGTTAGTCCTCGTAGAATGAGGTTTACCTAGTTTGAATTAAGCGCTCCGCTAGCTCGAATTAAGTTTGAACTAGCGGTTTGCATGTGTAGCACCTATTAAAGTTAATTTGAACTAAGGCTGTTAATTTGAATTAACTTTGTAGTGTAGACATACCCTCATTCAGTAAGGGCACCACACCCTCTCTGATCACCCTCTCATTGCTAACATGCCTGTAGAAACCTTCTCCCCCCAGCTTCTCTCATAGTCACTAAGGGCTCCGCACATGAGACGGTGGGAGCACCCAATGCAGGCATCAGACCCAGCCCCATCTCTTAGTCTCGCCTTGTCCTTTCTCCCCCTTCTTTCCCCCTGCCAGGTTCTTTCCCTGGTCTCTCCCCAGTTATATTTACCCCAATTTTTTAAAATAAGTAAGTTGATTGTTCTAAAACAAAAAGTCTTGTTTATTTGGTCTGCAGTGGGGGGTAGGGGAATGGGAAGGGAGGACAGGGGAAGGGAGGGGTGTTGGAAGAAAAGCACAGTGGGGCAATACAACGGCCCCTTGTGGGGATGCCTGGGCAGAGTGTGTAGCCAGACAGGAACCCCCCTCCCCCCGTAACCTCTATCTTGCTTGCCTCTCTGAGATGCCTGGAGCATCCAGGGCACACCCAGAGCAGTAAAATCAGCATAGTCTTTGAAGCCTTGGCAGGAGGCCTGGATATGCTAGCTCACAGTGACCCTGGACAACTATAAGCAGAGATATGAGGGTGATCGAGCTAATCTCTGACTAAGAGGCTGCAGAGGAGTGCCCTTGACTGAAAGTGCCATATTGATACGATCACACACACTCGTCCGGGGGGAGGAATCTCTCGCCCAGTAAAGAATGTCCAGTACTCACAATTTAGTTTTCTTTCCTACAAGTGTAAATTACTTGAAACTTCCTTGTAAGAAGTGGCATCACAAAGACGGACCAACACAATTTGGCATCTTAGATAAGAAAGAGGATACAGACCCCTATGGGTATAAAAGATGGGCCCAGCAGCACACTTAGGGTATGTCTAAACTACATGGCTCCATTGACAGAGCCATGTAGAGTTGTTTGTTTGGCAAATGGAAATGAAGCCACAATTTAAATAATCGCGGCTTCATTTAAATTTAAATGGCTGCCATGCTGAGCAGCTGATCAGCTGTTTGTCGGCTCAGTGTGCTAGTCTGCACGCTCCTGCTCCGACATGAAAGCCCTTTATCGACTTCCCCGGTAAACCTCATCCTACGAAGCATAATGGGGAGGTCAATAAAGGGCTTTCAGGTCAGCGAGGGAGCATCCAGACTAGCGCGCTGAGCCGACAAACAGCTGATTAGCTGTTTGTCGGCTCAGCGCAGCAGCCATTTAAATTTAAATGAAGCCGCAATTATTTAAATCGCGGCTTCATTTCCCTTTGCCGATCAGCCTAATCTACATGGCTCCATCGATGGAGCCATGTAGTTTAGACACACCCTTACTCTGAGCATTAATCTACCATCTATCTGCTGGTCGGGTTAGGTGATTGGTCTCCCGAGGTTCCACGGGGACGCCCACCTCATATTCGTCTTTCCTAGGAATTGAAGGACTGGCCTTTGCCAGATACGCTGGAGTGGAGAGGCACAGAAGGGGGTAAAAATTGTACCTGCATGTGTCCTTTGTCTTAAGTGTACACATAGACTTAGAGCTCTTTAAAGATTAAGCTGTCACTTGGTACCATTATTTCTATTTTCTATCTTTATTTTCTTTATAACCATTTTTTTAAGATCTATATTTGCTAGCAGTGAAGAAATAGAGCAATAGCCATTGTAACCATATGATTTATAAGCTTCTTTAATAAACCCATAACTGTTTAAGCTTTAACCTGACTCCTTCAGTTGCTGTAACAGAACCAAGCACAATTTAAAAGAACTCCAGCCGGTCATAGGGGCAGACGCAGGGAGAGCTGGGCGTTTGGATCGTGTCGCCTCCAGGGGGCAGATCCATAGGAGCATCCGTCAACCTTCCATAGGCTACCAGCTGCAGAGGGACTCCGGTCCTAGCAGCTAAAGACACGGGTGTAATAAGATCTCCCTGCAAACTTTGGGGCATCTGTCAGCCTGTTGGCTGCCCGCTGCAAAGGGACCTCGGTCCTAGAGGCTAAATACACGGAAGTAAAACCTCTCGGGGTGCCCGTCAGCCTCCCCTAAGGCCACCCACTGTGACAGGACCTTATGTCCTAGCAGTTGAAGACTTGGGTGTATAACACACATACACACACGCACTGCCCTGACCATCGGCTGACAAAGTGTCACAGCTAGCCTTGTCTGTAACTCCTCCTCGGGGACTTAGGGACTCCCAGATGTGCACAGCCCCCTTGATGGGCTTCCCAGATGGCAGTCATGAGTGGCTGCTCAAAGGCTCTGGTGAGCTGTTCAGCCTCTGCCCCCTCAGCCTGGCAGGAACATCTCCTAATGTTCTCACACAGGTAATGCAGGACACAGCAAACTGCCATAGAATACTAGAACTGGAATGGTCATGGAATGACCTTGAGAGGTCATTGAGTCCAGTCCCCTGCCGTCACGGAAGGATCTGAGGGATGATCAATTCACTGAGGTCCAGGCAGGTGAAACCTCCCCTTCAAATGACTGAAGGTGCCCTCCACCATGATGTGGGCCTTGCTGTTCCTAGCATTGATGCGTTCCTTGGTGGGGTTCAGGTGTCCTGTATAGGAATTCTTTAGCCAGGGGAGCAAGAGGTAGGCTGCATCATCCATGATGCACAGATGCATGTCCACGTCCCAACCATAATGATGTGGTTAGGGAAAAAAGTGCTGGCATGCTTCTTCTGGAAGAGGCTGGAGTTCCTAAAGACTTGGGTATCGTTCACCTTCTCTGACATTAATGTCAGTGAAGCAGCCTTGATTATCCATGAAGGCCTGCAGCACCATTGAAAAGTACCCCTTTTGGTTGATGTAATTGGAGGTCTGGTGAAGATGGGGATATAGGTACCATCAATGGCTTCTCTTCTGCAGTTGGAGAAGTCCATTGTGGCAAAGCTGGCGACAATGGGGTCCACGTCACCCATGATGCCAACCCATCACAGCAGGATGACTTTGATGGCCCTCACCACCTGTAGAAAGATAAAATCATGAAATCACAGGGTCGCCAGAGCTCTCAGGAGGTCCCCAAGCCCAAGGCCCTTCCCACAGCTGGAGAAACCCCAACAATCCCATCACTAGCAGGGCTTCGTGAAGGCGGGACCGCAAAACTACCAGGGAGGGAGAGTCCACCCCCCCCCCTTCTTAGGGAATTTCATTCCAATGCTTCACCACCCTCCTGGGACAATAGCAAGAGAGTTATACTTGCACGCTCCTGACAATCAATCTCCCCATGCCAAACTGGCTCCCAACAAAATGGTAGCTGTCAGGCATGGTGAGCTTCCAAATAGTGATGGAACATGTTTCTGGAGGGTGTCCTTGTTGTCCCACCACTCCATGATGACCCAGTCCCCCCAGTTGGAACTGGTGTCCTAGCGCCAGAAGTGGTGGTGTGCAGGAGTAGGTGGGAGAGGCTACGCTGCATGAGAAGCATGTGTAGTGGGGTGAGGAGGTGCCCCAGAATGAGCTGCTGGTCCTGGTCATGAAGTGCCATATGGGCAGCCTGCATTAACTACACCCAGAGATGCAGCAGGATGTCTAAGAGCTGGTGAGTGCTTTGCAGCAGGTCTGGGCTCCATGGAAGAAGTGCTATGGTGTCTGTAAGGGCAACCAGAGCACAGTGAGAAGAGTTTGCTCTCCCTCCAGGAGGTAGGCAATGGATAGGAGACTGACACACAGCTGTAGAGGGTAGCCCCTTTAAGCATGAGCCATAGGGTATGGCTACACTAGCCCCCTAGTTCGATCTAGGGAGGCTAATGAGGGCGACCAAAATTGCAAATGAAGTGCGGGATATTTAAATATCCCGCACTTCATTACCATGTTCCCATAGTCGCCATTTTAGAAATTGACTAGCCTGAAGTAACTGCCTGCGTCTACAAGCAGCAGTGAAATAGGATTCCGAATTAAAGCCCTAAATTGAATTAGCTGGTAAACCTCATTGCAGATCGAACTAGGGGGCTAGTATATACATACCCTCACATAGCCTCAGGCAGCAGCTACAGGAAGTGACTGCTGTCCTGATGCCCTGCCAGAGTGTTTCTGGAAGGCTTCAAACTGCAATCAGTGTGGACATGCATTTTCCACATCATTCTGAGTTATTTCAATGGGGATTTGTAGTGTGGGTGTGCTATTTCAAAATAGTTATTTCAGAAGTTATTAGTCTGAAATAGCTTATTTCGAAATAAGTGTGTAGTATAGACAAACCCCAACATTATTGGCATTCTGTCCACATCTGATAAATGAAATAAAGATTCTAATTAGGTACAGCAGTCAGTATTAAATCCTTGTCCCTTGAGTTAAGTTCACAGTAGCTAGAGCCATACACAACTTTCTGAAGTTCTCAACTGCCTCTTGAGCTACACATAGAAAATTACCTAAATCAATAACCACACAATTCATTAACTTTATATTAGCCATATTACATCAGAAGCTCTTTGAAAAAGAACAGATTCAAGGTCATGGCCTGTGACAGACTGACAATCTCCTGCAATATCCTGGAGAAAGCTTATAGAATTAAGATAAACATTATTGAATTAAGTTAAGACTTATCAAATTAGGTTTAATATGTTTGAGATCAATTGTATTCAAATTGCATGTGTTATTGTGAAACTGAATGTAGCTCCTCTAGCAAGGGCAGGATGCTAATATAATTCCTCCAGTCATCAGCCCTGTGAAAAAATCCTCTGGAAAGGTTCACATATGATAGTTCAGGCTATGTTTGGCAGGGGCTATCCAACAAAGAAAGGATTTTTTGATAAGTAGCCTGGATTTAAACAGGCTCTTGCAAGCTTGGTAGCATGCATGTACAGTATGTTCTTTAATTATTTTAATATGTTTTCTCTGTCATTATTTTAATTTAGGAATAAAACAGACTTACACAAGAAGTGCTGTATGTTATCGTATAATGGTGGTCAACTATTCTGTTATTAGTCTTGGAAGAAAAAGTCAAAAGCAAGTCTGCTTAGGTAGAGTATCATGTTGGGATATCACAGTATAATTAGGGAACTGTTCAGCCTGAAATAGCCTGGTCAGAAGTGGGGGGAGACCACTCAACAGATATGATGTCTAGGGGAGGTTGAAGCTTAGAGTGGATAAAGTTGTTGGATCTTTGGGAGAACAGGTGCAATTGTCCTGAACTGTGACACAACCTGACTTTGTCTAATCATAATAAAAAATTGAGAAATTTTCAACAAGCCATGGTCAACACAGTAAAATGTTACTAACACAAAACTAATTGGCAAAAGATACTAGAGATATGTGTGTGAACAGCTTTAAATTGGTATTTCAGCAACAAATCTTGACAAGGTTTGGAAATATGACACTTCAGGCCATGATACATGGAATTTGTTTGGAGACTGAAATCCCCCTATGTACTAACATTGAATTGGAATGACCAGAATCTCAAAGCACTTCAGAATTCTGCATACTCTGGCAGCAGAAAGAATAGAAATAGAGCTAGAAGAGAAGACAAGCATTAAGAATGATTACATTACATTGGGTGGTCAAATATTGGAATAAATTGCCAAGGGAGGTGGTGGAATCTCCCTCTCTGGAGATATTTAAGAACAGGTTAGATAGACATCTGTCAGGGATGGTGTAGACGGAGCTTGGTCCTGCCTTGAGGGCGGGGGGCTGGACTCGATGACCTCTCGAGGTCCCTTCCAGTCCTATTATTCTATGATTCTATGATTATGTCTTATCAACATACAAAACTCCATATCCACCAGACTATAACTAGAATACAAAATGAAAAATTCACAGAAGAATTGTCTCTTTTATTTATTCTGCTGTAATTGATATGACACAGAACTGTCTTCTTATGGCTGCCTATGGGTTGGAAACCTCTAGCAAAAATCAAAATTAAATCCCAACCCCACATGGGTATTCGCTTCAGACTGACATCATACCTAGAAGCACAATATCTAGATGGGATTGCTACTATGCAGATTGTACCTTCAGGAAATCAACATTTCTGATATTGCAATACACATTCTGAAATACAAGAACAGTGCATGCCTGGAAACATCTTTTATTGTTTTGAGAAATATTGTTGCTACTATTAAAACCCATTTTAAATTTAGGAAATAGGACTCCAGCAGTTCAGGTCAGAAAGGCTTCCTAAGTGTTATCATTGTACTATCTGGTAGCTAATAGTTCCAAGACTGATGGAAAACCATGTTTTTGCTAACATGTTTAGAAGAGTCAGTGGGAAGTCTGATATTCACCCTTTTAGTATTAGTATAGCAGTACCACACGCTCAGTGAGAATAAATGCTCCATTGTGTCAGGTACTGTACAAAAACACAGGAAGATGCAATTCCTGCCTCTAATTGATTACAATGTAATTTTGAAGCAAAATGCAGCAGTGAATCCAATTTAAACCAATTAATAATAGACTCTCCAGATCCTGATACCTCTCTGTGGGTGCTAGAACCCAAGGGTATGTCTACACTTGCTCCCTAGTTTGAGCTAGGGATGCAAATGTAACCGACCGAAATTGCTAATGAAGCGGGATTTAAATATCCTGCTCGTAATTACCATAATGTCTCCCGCTCGTTAGTCCTCTCAACAGCTGATTTGAACCAGGAAGTGCACTCCGGGATGCGTTAGTTTGAATCAAACCTGAACTAGGGACCAAGTGTAGATGTACCCCAAGTGAATTTGCCTAATTAGCCCTACCGATCAGAAGGGCTATGTGGTCACCTTTCCTTTGGAATTACTTACACTCCCTGATTCTCAATGAGATATAAACTTGACACAGTAAGATCTCCCAGATATATTGCAGGAAACTTTCATATCGGTCACAGGGTGATCTGTGGTTAAAAATAAGCATGGGAATCAGAAACAATCAATCAGTCGATTTGTGTTCTACAATTGTACAGAAGATATTTATTATTTTGTTATATATAATGTGAGAAGCATATTTATTACACATTTTTGCAACTGTCTTTCTCCTCTTAAGTACCTTAAAGAAGATTTTTTTTGTAATGTGATAGGAATATCTGACCAGATGAAAGAAAGAGGCAAGGCTACAGACATAAAATTTTAAAACTTTTACTTTATATACAAAAAACCATAAATGTCATGTCTGTTTAAAAAGCATTGCTATTTGATTCATAGAATACTAGAACTGGAGGGGATCTTGAGAGGTCATCAAGTCCAGTCCCCTGCCCTTACGGCAAGACCAAGCACCATCTAGACCATCCCTGATAGATGTCTATCCAACCTGCTCTTAAATGTCTCCAGCGATGGAGATTCCACAACCTCCCTAGGCAATTTATTCCAGTGTTTAACAACGCTGACAGTTAGGATTTCTTTCTAATGTCCAACCTAAACCTCCTTTGCTGAAGTTTAAGCCCATTGCTTCTTGTCCTATAATCAGAGGCCAAGGAAAATAATTTTTCTTCCTCCTCATTGTAACACCCTTTTAGATACTTGAAAATCGCGATCATGTCCCCTCTCAGTCTTCTCCTTTCCAAACTAAACAAGCCCAATTCTTTCAGTCTTCCTTAATAGATCATGTTCTCTAGACCTTTAATCATTCTTGTTGCTCTTCTCTGGACCTTCTCCAATTTCTCCACATCTCTTTTGAAATGTGGTGCCCAGAACTGGACATAATACTCCAACTGAGGCCTAATTAGCTCAGAGTAGAGTGGAAAAATGATTTCTCGTGTCTTGCTCACAACACTTCTGTTAACGCATCCTATAATCATGTTTGCTTTTTTTTCAACAATATTACACTGTTGACACATATTTAGCTTGTAGTCCACTATGACTCCTAGATCTCTTTCTGCAGTAAAAGGTATGCATTTTATATATAATAAAATGACATTATACTGATGTTAACTTTCACACCTAAAATAGTTCTTACTATTATTAAATAAAGGTAATATAATTTACTGTTTTCGTTTTTCAAACCTCAAAAGAGATCCATTCCATCTTTAATCTATAGGGGTATGTCTACACTAGCTCATTAATTCGAGTTAGGTAGGCAAATCAGGCAACTGGAGTTGCAAATTAAGCCTGGGATTTAAATATCATGGGCTTTATGTGCATGATCCCGTCCAGCCACCATTTTTAAATCCCCGTTAGTTTGAACGAACTGCCCGTGGCTACACGAGGCAGTTTAAAGTTAATGCAAATTAAGTCCTTAGTTCGGATTAACTGTTACTCCTTGTGGAATGAGGTGTAACAGTTAATCTGAACTAAGGATTTATAACCTTCTGCAGTAGATTCTCTTTCTGCTGTAAGTTGCAGTATTGTCACTTTTGTAAAAAGAGGAATTATAGTCAGGCAAACATTTTCAAACTTGAAATCAGCTCTAGAAAGTATATTTTTGCTCTGAGAGCAAATAAAACATACAGCAGGCAGAGAGTGTGTGAGTTTAAGAATTTTTAACATGAAGAAAGGCTACGGTGTTAAGTTTATTCTCAAAAGACAAGAAATACCTGGCTATGTCAGGAACAAGGCCTTGGAAGATGAGAAGACACTTCTCAGGAGTCAGAGGGTACGTCTACACTACAGAGTTAGTTCGAACTAACTTAGTTCGAATTAGTTAATTCGAACTAAGCTAATTCGAACTAACGCGTCTAGAACTAAAAACTAGTTCGAATTAGTGTTTTGCTAATTCGAACTAGCATGTCCACATTAAGTGGACCCTGAACAGGGCTTAAGGATGGCCGGAAGCAGTGCCGGCAGGGCATCAGAGGAGGACTTAGAGTGTGGAGATGCTGTCTCAGGCTAGCCAAGGGCTGCGCTTAAAGGGACCCGAACCCCACCCCGGACAGACAGTTATCAGGGGTGCCCCGCTTGAAAACCAGTCCTGGCTTGGAGTGCCCGGAGTGCCCACACTGGGCACATCACACCACTTGGCCATCAGCCCGGCTGCACTTGCCGCAGGCTGCCATCTGGGAAGATGGGGCAATTGGGGGGCTGCAGGAGAGCTTCCACCCCCAGAAGCCCGCAGAGCCAGCCCAGTCCTCCCCATCAGGGGCTCGTACCCCATTCCTCCCTCACCTCCTTTCACTTACCCTTCCCTAGCCCCTTTTCTTGATGTACAAAATAAAGGACAATTGTGGTCAAAAATGGAATCTGTCTTTATTGAACAAAACTGGGGGAGTCTGGGAAAAGGAGGTGGGAGAGGGAAAGAGAGAGGCTGGGAGAGGAGAGGGCAACTACAATGATCAGAGGTTGGGAACAGGTCCCATATGAAGAGAGGCTAAAGAGACTGGGACTTCTCAGCTTAGAAAAGAGGAGACGGAGGGGGGACAGGATAGAGGTCTCTAAAAGCAGGAGTTGGGTGGAGAGGGTGCATACAGAAAAGTTCTTCATTAGTTCCCATAAAGAAGGACTAGAGGACACCAAAGGAAAGGAATGGGTAGCAGGCTTCAAACTAAAACAGAAAGTTCTTCTTCACAAAGCAAATAGTCAACCTGTGGAACTCCTTGCTGCAGGAGGCTGTGAAGGCTACAACTAGAACAGAGTTTAAAGGGAAGTGAGATCAAGTCATGGAGGCTGGGTCCATGGAGTGGCATTAGCCAGGGGGTAGGAGTGGTGTCCCTGCCCAAGGTTTGTGGAAGGCTGGAGAGGGATGGCACAAGACAAATGGCTTGGTCACTGTCTTCGGTCCATCCCCTCCAGGGTCCCTAGAGTTGGTGGCTGTCGGCAGACAGGCTACTGGGCTAGATGGACCTTTGGTCTGACCCAGGACGGCCATTGTAAGCTCAGGGCTCAGGGTCGGGGGTCTCAGTGGACCACCTTGATTTTCATGCACACCTGCTCCTGGGTGGCCAGGCTGGAAGCTCTCCTGCCCAAGCCAGCCACTTTCCTGTGCATAGTGCGGAGATCGTGGACAAGGTCCACGATGTCCGCACTAGCCCAGGTGGGTGCCCGCCTCTTGCGGTCCCGGGTAAGCTCCCGGGAGCCGCCAGCCTGGTCCCGGGAAGAGGGGGAGGGCTGGGGGGCATCGGGTGGCTCGCTCGAGCTGTGCCAGGTGCAGGGTCTGCTGGCTGGGTGCTGGCAGACTCACACCTGGCACGGGCACCGTAGCCAGCCTGTGCCCCTTTAAGGAGTCCGGTGTCGGGAGGAGGGCATAGAGTTTCCCTGGTGTTGGCTAGAGTGGCCACCAGGGAAACCTGGGGAGGGCTAGCCTCCCACTAGTTCGTATTAAGGGGCTACGCAGCCCTTAATTCGAACTAGCTAGTTCAAACTAGGCTTAATCCTCGTAAAATGAGGTTTACCTAGTTCGAACTAAGTGCTCCACTAGTTCGAATTAAGTTCGAACTAGCGGAGCGCCAGTGTAGCGCCTATCAAAGTTAGTTCGAACTAACGTCCGTTAGTTCGAACTAACTCTGTAGTGTAAACATACCCAGAGATAATCAGAGACTCTGGTACAAAATGTAGCTGAAGCTATCTTGGTCTCAGGGTCTGAGAAAGACCAGGTGCGTGAGGTAATATCTTTTATCGGATCAACTTCTGCTTGCGAGAAAGATAAGCTTTTGTGCCACACAGAATTCTTCTTCAGGTCATACTGTGGTTTCAGTATAAGAACTAGCATTGGTGAATGGATAGATAAATAAATAAGACTATAATCTTCTAGGGATTTTAAGTTATAGTTACAGAACTGTTCATTCTCCATCCCAGTTGCCATCTAAATTCTTTGACTTAAACTCTTAAAAAGTGACTAAAAGTAGCACAAAACAATAAAACAGAGCAGCCCTTCTCCTGCTCCTTATTCTAGTCTCCAAATGACAACCACTTTCTTACCTGAATCCAGCCCAGCATCTTTTTAAAAATCTCTTAGCCATCAGCTCCTAAGCATAGTTCAGGATACTTGACTGGAGCTACTCACATTACAGCTAGTGTAAGAAGACAATCACAAAACAAAATCAAGCCTTTTTCTGGAAACTGGGACTCCAAAAAGTATCTGTTTCCCCAAAGTAAACTCCAAGGTGATATAGATATAGATATAGATATAGATATAGATATAGATATAGATATAGATATAGATATACCCTCTCTATAACTTCAGGCTGGTTGACTACTGAGTGTATGTCTACTGCGTTCCAGATAAGGAAATACCATTACCCCTGTAGGGTAATTCTCATATAGTCTCACATTTATACCCCTTTCCATTTAATTGCAAAAACGGATCAAATTTCTAACAGTTTGTACATGTGAAATGTGGAGACTTCAGATTATGCATCTTTAGTTGTTCTATGGAACTCCTGCTGTATCTGCACCTCGGAGCAAGTTCAAAATACGTCAGGGTATGTCTACACTGCCATGCTAGTTCGAACTAGGGTGGCTAATGTAGGCATTCGAAGTTGCAAATGAAGCACGGGATTTAAATATCCCGGGCTTCATTTTCATCTTGTCGGGCGCCGCCATTTTTAAATTCCCGTTAGTGCAGACTCCGTGCCCGCGGCTACACATGGCACGGAGTAGGTAGTTCGAATTAGGCTCTCTAATTCGAACTACCGTTACTCCTCGTGGAACTTCATTTGCAACTTTGAATGCCTACATTAGCCACCCTAGTTCGAACTAGGGAGGCAGTGTAGACATACCCTCAGTTCTCCTCACTTATCTTTAGGGGGAACCAAAGAGCTAGGCAGTAAATAGGAAATCAGTTGTTCCATTTTACCACTAGAGAAAGCCACAGGACTTCTGTTTCTATGACTGCTAAACCCTGGCTTTACACTGCAATCTTGCAAGAGAATCTTGTAAAGGTGACCAGAGCCAGAAACATGGATTGATGACCATGGCCATGAAGAAATCCATTGATGTCAGTGGCTAGTGAAAGCAAAATGAAAAAAAATATATTAAGGGGAGGTTCAGGAGAGTGAGGTTGCTTTGTACAGCAGAGAAAGGAAAGGGCTGCAGTTGTGGTGGGGTTAGTGAACAAGGCACTGAGACATGAAAGAGGAAAAGGAAATATAGGAAAAGATTCTCTGAACAGTTTTGACTTTTTGTACCACCTGAGTAATACAAATGGGGTTGCAATTTGATTTCAGTTAACTAGCAAAGAATTGTATTGCCACGAGTGAACTCTCTCCAAGTAAAAGTGTGTTGTGGGTTGGTTCTATGGTTATGGAGCAGCCTCTCAACATGTGGCAAGTGTTGATGTAGGAGGCACTGCAATGTCCACTATGCCTAGCTTCCACTGTCTTAAGATTCTTTAAAAACTCTTCACCAATTTTGAGTAACACCAGGACTGGGGTCAATCCTCAGATTCAGTAACTCACAACCAGCTTTCCAAAGACCTTTACTCCCTCTCTTCTGCCTTAAGTGAAGCTATGGTTTACCAGAAAACATTAATCCAGTCATCACCAACCAGTAGATTGGGATCTACTGGCAAATCTTGGAACTTTTGACAGGTGATCCTGACAGATTTGGCCAGGTGGCTATCAAGTGGTAGCACTTCATCTGCCTCTTTCCACACTGCTGTGCTATTCCTGCCCTCAGCCGTGGAGGTGCCCCTCACACTCAGGAATCTCCTGGTTGCTGTGAAAGGCTCAGGAAGAAAAGGAAGGAGGGTGCTGCTGTCAGGATGCTCTTCCTCCCATCCTGTACCCCATCTCCACAGAGCAGGGGGGCAAGGATGGAAAGAGTTTGCTGACTGGTTTTGGGAGTGGTGCAGGGACAGGGTAGGGGTAAGCCTGCTTTAGCCCCCTGCACCACCACCCAGAAGCCACCAGTGGTAAACGGTGCTCAGTTGGAGCCTGCATTTTGAACCCCGGCCCCAGTCCTGAACCCCTCCTTCACCCCAAACCCTTGCCCTAGCCCTGAGTCCCCTGCACCCAAACTCCCTCCCAGAACTTGCATCCTGAACCCCTCCTGCACCCCAACTCCCTGACCCAGGCTCACCTCAGAACCCCTCTCATACTCCAAATCCTTTAGCCCAAGACCAGCATCTCCATCCCCCTCCCCCACACCCCAACTCTCTGCCCTCAGCCTGATAAAAGTGGGTGAGGATGGGGGAGGGAGGATGGAGTGAGCAGGGCAGAGCCTTGGGGAAGTTGCAGGAAGGAAGTGGGGCAAGAGTGTTTGGGTTTCAGGTAGATCTAGATTGCATTTAAATTAAAAAAAATGATCTCATCTTAAAAAGGTTGGAGACCCCTGCATTAACCTTAAGGGGTCAGTGAGGTGGAATAGATTACAAGGCCAGAAGAAACCACTGTGATCATCTAGTATGACCTCCTGTATGATCCAAGAACAGTTAGCCCAGCTCAGGATACATAGAGACTGCAGAGTGTTTCCGGGATCCCTCCGGAATCCCAGAAACCTTTGCCGTGTCCAAGGAACATGTCTGCTTTTCTGAAAAAAACATTAGGAAAAGCAGATGCGTTTTTTCAGCATCCATGCAAACCTTATTCTATGAGGAAGAAGGGATGTTCTGAAAGAGGCTTTTCCCCCAACGTTTGGCCCAGTGTAGACAAGCCAATTGTCAGAAAAGCCTCTTTTGGAAGAAAAGTGGAAAAAGATATGCGAAAAGTGGAATTGAGAATCGCAATTTGCATATCTTTTTCTGATAGAACTTTGTAGTCTAGACACAGCCTCAGTGTGCAAATTTGACTGTAGTAAGAAACAGTAAGGAAGGCAGAAAGAAAGGTACAAAGAGATAAGTGAGTGGTCATGTAATTGCAGAACATGATCCTCTACTTGATTTTCTCACTGGCTAATGGGTCAGTCAGAATCTGTATCTTTTTCTACTAACACTTGAATCTGAGAAAGCAGCTTGTCACTTTAATAGAGGAACTGCATTAGATTTTATTGTAGCTGCCCCTTTGGCCTGAGGGTTTGCCTCAGGGTTTTTCTTTGGGATGTTGCTGTAATTGATTATATGAGTCAAGGACTGTATATTCTTTGGTGTAACCTTGTTCATTTACAGAAAATGTACACAAAGTCCTGTTTCCTTGAACACAATGGAAACAAACAATAGAAGGTAAGTTCATTGCTCAGAAATCTTAGGCTGTGTCTACATTGGCATCCCTTTCCGGAAAAGGGATGCTAATGAGACACATCGCAATTGCAAATCCGCGGGGGATTTAAATATCCCCCGCGGCATTTGCATTTACATGGCTGCCTCTTTTTTCCGGCTTGGGGATAAACCGGAGAAAAGCGCCAGTCTAGTCGTAATTCTCCGGAAAATTATTCCTTTCAAGTAGGAATAAGAGATCCTCCGGAAAAGGGCCTATTTTCCGGAGAATCACGTCTAGATTGGCGCTTTTCTCTGGCTTATCCCCAAGCCGGAAAAAAGCGGCAGCCATGTAAATGCAGATGCCGCGAGGGATATTTAAATCCCCTGCGGATTTGCAATTGCGATGTGTATCATTAGCATCCCTTTTCTGGAAAGGGATGCCAATGTAGACACACCCTTAGAGTCTGCCACAACCATTGTTTTGGATTGTCTTTAAATCAAAGACTTATCTGGTGGCAGGTATTATGCCTTCCAGCAAAACAATAAACAGGATCAAATTAATCATTGACATAATTTCAATGATGTTAAGTGAAATTGGTTACACCAGGGATAGCACTGCTCATTATGTGTACGGGTTGCTGAACTTCGTGAAATGTGACTGTTCACAAAACTCTCAAATTGTTCTGGGTTTGCACAATTTACAAAACTAATCCTTTGCCCCTTTGTTCAATTGAACAGGTTTTTCCTCACTCAAAAATGCAATTTTAAAATCAGTACAAAACCTCACTAGGGAAGGTCAATAAAGCCCAAGTCAAGTTTACACTTTTCTAGCTAATGGGAAACTTATGTGATATGGGTGATACCAATCCTCAGAATAAACACTGGATCTCCTTGATGCATTGTGTCCTATATTTATTTTTTAAATTAGCTTGTTTTTCCCCATCTCTAGTCTTTTTTCACAATTTCTCCCTATATCTGTTTTTCATTCTATGCTATTTCATCTCCATTCATTTATTTTTTTCCATTTTTTTCTGTTCCTTTTATTTTCTCAGTTTATCTCAGATGAATACAATAGTACTTGAGGTTGAACCAATGAGGTTCAAGAAGGTTTGAAATTAAACAGAACAAATGTCCCATCCATGTTATTTTCCAAATGGACTTTTGTACCTATTTATTTGAAATGGACACTGTTTTGTCTCCATCCACACATCTTGCTAAAAGAAAACTCTTTCCCTTTTAGCTTGAGATGCATGTCTTATGTTAATATTATTTCAGTAATATTTTCCTTTCAAACTGATTAAAATTATATTGAAACAGTTCTTTGGTAATTCAAACAAAACTAAACCTGATATGCCTGTAAATAATGTGAATAATCCTCGTCCTTTGAACTTCTTCACAGTGTCTTTATTTCATTCAAGAAGGAACACTAGTTATTATATAATGCTGAATGTATAGTAGTTGTATCTAGATGTAAATAGATCTATACAGGCCCATACACAGGAATTTCTGTGGGGGTTGCTTTATGGAAAAGTGGACTGCAAATTTTTAAATATAAAGGAGTTCAAATTAGTCATGCAATGACTGTGCATAAGAGAGGTTAAAGAAAAAATTGAGTGGAAACAGTGATTCATAAAATGATCTTGCTATAATATATACAGTAAAGAAGGTTTTATAGAAATTACCTTCTGGGATCATGGAGGGTAGCACGGCTGCCATAGGTCCCTGCTCCTTCAGCCATCTCTGCCTGCTTTTGCTCTACCTACTTGGTGAGACCAGCACTGGGTGAATACAGGTGGGGTTTTAAGCCAGTGGAGCTGGGCCCGGACCACTCCTAACAGGTATGGGGTGCCAATCCTCCGGCCCTGCTGCACTGACACCAGGTCTGCCAGCTCAACCTCCCCCGTAACACAGTGCTCTTTCATCCCTCTAACATGGTGGTTCTCAAACTTTTTGGCCCATGGTCTATCTGGCTTAAAGAAAAGCTTTCCATGGACCACAAGTTGCTAACGGAAACTCGCTGTTAATTACATAAGTATGTCCACACCATTTTGCTAGTGCTGCAGCTAGTGAGAATGGTTTAATTAAACAGTAAGAAAGGAAATGTTAATTTAAATTATTAAACAGACTAAGGGTATGTCTACACTACAGAGGTAGTTCGAACTAACAGACGTTAGTTCGAACTAACTTTCATAGGCGCTACACTAGCGCTCCGCTAGTTCGAACTTAATTCGAATTAGCGGAGCGCTTAGTTCGAACTAGGTAATCCTCATTTTACCAAGATTAAGCCTAGTTTGAACTAGCTAGTTCGAATTAAGGGGTGTAAAATGAGCAATACAGGGATGCCAAAAGAATGTGCTAACTTTTTTGGAAATTGTTCTGAAAAAGCAGACACATTCCCTGTACATAGCAGAAACACTCTGCAGTCTAGACATAGCCAGAGAGATGAACTTATTAAAGAACTTTAATCGGATTTTTTTCATTATGAATTGTGTGTTCAGATGTACCGATATTTTAAGCATGTAAGTGAATAATTGGATTACTGAGTGGAACCATAATTCATTTGTATCATTTGACTCAAAATTATTATTAAGAATAAATAAAAAAATCCAATCTAAAATGTCTGCCAATGAAATAAGAATTCAATACAACAACCACACTCCTGAACAAAACACTAAAAAAATCCAAGAAACCAAACATTTTAAACAATTAGAAAGATTTCAATTTCCAAGCCCAGAGAAATATTTCAATTTTTTTGTGCAGATTTTGGTCTGTTGGTTCTCCAACATAATTTGGCTTTCCTAGAGACATTCTAGACTCTATTTCTGCTTATGCTACTGAAGGCCTTCCTTTTCAGATTGGATGTTAAAACTAGAGCTGGTTGGAAATTTTCTGATAGATAAACAGTCTGCCATTGGAGAATTGCTGATTTGTCAAATCTGAATTGTTTCCAGAAGACAGTTTGATTTCAATGGAGTTGTGATAGGGTACAGGCAGTGGTCTGTCAGAAAGCTCCCTCTTTTCCTGCCAACTTACCCGCATTGTTCTCCCATAATCTGTTGGGCTTTCAGGCAAGATGATGAAAGAGCCTGGAAACTCTTGTAATCCTGGAAGTTGAGCTTCAAGTTTCCCCACTTAGCCAGGGATTTCAGGTTCCTAGTTCCCCTTCAGCTGGTGGCCTGACAGGGAGCCTAGAAGACCTATAAGCTGCAGCTCCCAGTCTCTAATGTTCCAACATCTGCAAGTGCTTGCAGGTTCATAGCTCCCCTTCTTCCTGCTGGGCAGAGTTCCAAGAAGTCAGGATCTTAGAACTCCTTGGTTCAAGAGCCAAAACTCACAGCTCAGCTAGGGCTTCCAAGTTTCTGGTGCTGCCTTAGCTACATTCCTGCTTGGATACAAAATTTATATCTGCATCTTCATCTGCAAAAATGATCTGTAGATGCTCTCATGCACATCTGTGGATGTGGATATCCATGGATATAAAAGGTATATCTGAAGATTTGTAGGGCTCTACTTATCTCAAAGGCCTAGAAGCCCTGAGTGTGCTGAATTTTAAGCTCCCAGGCCCCATGGATTCTTTACATCTCTGGCTTCGAGACTTCCATGTTCCATGGCTGCAGGGCAGCCTGCCAGGCACCCTGAATTAAGAACCCAGTTCTTCCAGGATTGATTGCCCAAGAGCTGCTCCATTCCCCTTTGACAATAATTTTGAAATGTTTACTTCCATTTGAAAATGGGAATGAAGACAAATGTCAAAATATCTACATATTCTGTGAACAAATTCCCCTTTCTCTGCATGATGACAGGTTTCAGAGAGGTTGCCGTGTTAGTTAGTTTTGGCAAAAACCACAAGGAGTCTGGTGGCATCTTTAGACTAAAAATTTTATTAGGGCATAAGCTTTCAGGACCTGTATCCCACTTCATCAGATGCTTGAAATGAAAGAATCAGATGGTAGAGATACAGTGATGGGAGTGTTACATAAGTGCTAATTCAATCAGGGCTATACCCACATCTAGCAGCGGCAGCTAGAGCCCCGGCCGTTTAAATCACTGCCAGAGAACCATACAAAGGGCTCCAAGCAGCTCTGGGAGCTGCTGCCAGAATGTGGGGAGGGAGCCATGGCACGGCACATTCCGGGTGATTCTGAGGACTGGCTGTCTCCAGCCCCATCCCTTCCACTCAAGGCCCTGGTCCTCCTGAGAGTTTGGAGCCTCCCCCAACTTGACCTGGAACCCACTAAGTCTGTTGCCCCCACTGGCAGACAGGCACTCTCTGGGTCCATGTACTAATCCAGGGATTTGTCTCTGGTAATTACAACATAAAAACAATGATGTATTTTGTACTCAATATCCAGGGTAAAGGCTTGTTTATAAGCTATATCCCAAGAAAAAACACATCACATCACTTGAAGAATCCTTCTCAGATGGCAACTTTTATTTTCCCTAGAAGTGTTTTCAATTATTTCAACCAGTACACAAAATATTCATCAAAGTCCACTGTACTTCATTAGACAAAGCAAAAAGAAGAAAGAGAGAGAGAGAGAATAAGAAATTCTTTAAGTGAAACGAGGAGACCAAAGAGCGTCAGGAAAGTTAAGAAAGGGAGAGATGCTTATGTGTGCAAGTTTTATTATCACTCTCAAGTTGGCATTGTGGTGTTTTCTTCTGTAAAGTTACAGATGTACCTTAGCATGTAAAAATTAGGAGAGACAGATGTGACCTGTTTTATATTTCAGTTCTGATCACTTTTCTTACCATTGTTTTATTTTTTTAATCTCACTTCAAGATAATCATAGAAGTGTCAAGTAGATGAGGAGAAAATGGCTTTAGCTGTGACATCCCTTATGTTAGTCAAATCCAGCTTGATTTTTATTTTGTTTGTCTCCAGAGGCAGCATACAAAAGAAATAAAACTAGTTGCTTCTGATGTTAATGTCTTCTGATCATACAAGTTGCACAGATTCTTGACTAAAAAATAACATTTTAATTATGGTTGTTTCATTTCCCTGAGGAACAGAAGAGAAGATGGGCACTAAACTCTGCACTCCTTCAAATCTGAAGAGAATAAACTGTGAATTATTAAAGGACTCTCTCTCAACAACATAAAAATCGTATTCAACAGCTATTATTATATTCTTTTTAAATTCCACAACCCCAGATTAAAAATCTGTTGTCTATGCCCCTGTAATGTACAATTCCATAACACTCCCCTTGGCTTGCTCCTCTGGTCTGAAGCCAGAGTGACCAAGGACATGAACCAGTAAACAAAGCATGAATTCACAGTAGCCTTGTAGCTTGTAAATATATAAAATATGTAGCTAATAGAAAAAAGATAGTAGAGATGTAGAGGGTGTCCAACAGACAGCATATGTGTAGTGAATGAATGAAAAGCTCATAATCTGGGTAGAGACAGATTCCCAAAATTAATTAATCCATCATAGAGTGTGTGATATGAAGTGTAATAGAAGGTGTATATTAGCTCATAAATAATGTTGGTTTTGATTATACTTTTACCTATTCCCTAGATGTGAATCTAATCAGCTTCATGTAGTTCTTGTCCAAACAAAGAAACCTGAGGGAGCAGTTTGTAGTTCAGATGAGCTCTTGAGATCCCAGAGGTTATGATTTTGGAGGAAATACCAATGAGGCACTGGACTGAGAGTCAGGAGACCTGGATTCTATTTCTACTTCTGACAATAACTGTTGGATGACACAAGTCATTTCATTGTCCTATACTTCCATTTGCCCTGACTCCTTTGTCTGTCTTGTCTATTTACAATGTAAGCTCATCATGGTACAGGCTGTCTGGCACTCTATGTTTGTACAATGCCTAATGCAAAGGGGCTCCAATCTTATTTGTGGTTTATGGGTGCTACTAAAATACAAATTACAAGTCATCATCATCCCATCACCTAGGGGTGCTAGAGATATCATAAATTTCCCACCTCATTTTCACAGCAGTTGATGGAATTTTTCCTCATAAATATGTCTATTACCCACTATCTAATATCCCTAATAAGAACTAGAGTGAAAAATATTATGTGCAATAACTTCTCTTTGTGTATTAGGCTTAGCTGACATTTTTTAATTTTTGCTTAGTAACTTACTTTGATCTGTCTGTGTTCACTTGCAATCACTTAAATCCTGTTATTTTATACTTAATAAAACCATTTTTATTATCAAAGATTATCAAAGATACATCATTGTCTGCATCTGTTGGAATTTTGTATCCAATAATCTGTGCGATTTGTATGATCAGAGGACACAAAACATCAGAGGCAACTAGTTTCCCCCATCCCCATCTGTGATCCTGAGTATAACCTCCTTTATAATACTGAATATTGTACCAAGATCAAGAATTAGTGGTTGACTGAAGTATCTCTTCCACAATTACATCCAATTTTGATATCAAGAATCCATCAATTCCTTTGGTAGTGTGGGTCACTCACAAGACTGATTCTCCTAATCTTACATACAGATGAGGTCATGTGCCTAAATATGCCTAGATGGAATGAGTTTCGCTATTTGAACTGCACAGTTTAATCTGTGAAAGTAAAATCTAAGGCCCATACCCAAAGCTGGTGTAAACAGATCTAATTCAATGGGTTTATCTGTTAAATAGTAGAATGTAAATTTTAATATCAAAGGGTTTTCTTTTTTTCATTTAATTCATACAGACACAGGAGCTAGTGTGTGGGTATAGTAACCACTTTTCTTTTTCAGAGAAATAAACTGGCACCTCAAAGAATTTTGTTAAAGCCTCGGTGAATTTCCAAGGCAGTCAGACAGTTAGCTGAGTAAAAGAGCATCTTAAGGATCAAGGTCCTCCTTGATGCATCTAGTGTCAAATTAGTCTACAAGAATTTATTGCAGTTTGTCTACGGGGTAGCTACATAATTACTGGAAGTAATTATTTCTGATGGTTTGGAAAGGATTTTCCCTCCCATTATTGTCTCTAACGTGGTATTGTGAGCAAGACAAATTTGTGTCTAGGCTGATAAAATTTAGCGACAACTTAGTAAGACTAAAGTAAATGTAGTATAATTACCAATAGTCCTGTGATATCAGGAACTCATGGGGAGTTTGCTGTATTTCAGGGACTTTATTCGTGAAATGCTAAGTCTTAAGGTTTCTTAGGCAGGAGGTCATGAGAGAAAGTGATCTATAAGTCAATTAGGGAAACTGAAGAAGGCAGGAATGAGAATTGAGGGGTATAACAGAGAAGACTATTACTGAACAATCAGGATGAAGCAATATTGATGGATCTAATTTTTTTGAAACTTATTTTCTAAAACAATAGAGTCTCACTAATTGACACGTAACCATTCTTGCCATTTTAACCAGAAAGGACACTCTCTCAATGACTTGACCACCTGCATTCTGCTACAAAGACCTTTTACATCTGCACTTGAAAGGGAATCCTCTGAACTGTCATTCATGTTAAAATTCGACACTTGCCAACAAGGACTTAACAAACATTTGAACTATCTCACCCATTACCAAGACAGTTTCCCCAATTATCACCTCTAATACCATTAACTCACAAACATCCCACTCTCCCTACCTCTAATATCATCAATTCACAGACACTTACCTTCCTTCCTCCCCCCCCCCCCCGCATCCCCCTCCTGTTCTGCAATGTGATTTGTCCTTTTCATATTTGTTCATTTTTTTAATTGTATCCTTTGGTATATATGGTTGTGACTACTTTCTTCCACTATTTGATCTGAGGAAGTAGGTCTGGCCCACGAAAGCTCATCATCTAATAAACCATCTTGTTAGTCTTTAAAGTGCTACATTGTCCTGCATTTTGCTTCAAAATATAGTGAGTGAGACTGGAACCAAAATCTTCCTACTAGATTTAAGCAGAGAAGTATTATTCTAGTCCAAAAGACATATTCACTTTAGTCCTCTTGAGAAACACTTCATGTGAGCAATCAGGGCCTACAGCAGATGTACTCTTTTGACAGCCTCATAAAACCAGCTGGCCTCTAGGAGGTTGCCTGATTGTCTAGAGGATCTGGCTGTTCATAAGAGTCAGAAGATCAGCTTTTTAATCCCTGCAGCAGCAGCAGCCAGCAGCAGCAGCAGCAGCAGCAGCAGCAGCAGTTCAGTGACTGCCCAAAGCATTTGCCCAAGGCTGTAGTAGTTTCTATTTCTGTTTCTTCCTTGTTCACCGTCTGGCTTCCACATTGGTCCCAGTCCTGCTCCTGTGTTGTTCTCGCCTTTTACCCACCATTGCTCGTGGCGCAGACTCAGGCTATGTTTAGACTGAAGGGTTTTTTTCAGGAAAAGATACACGAATTGCATCTTCATGGGGCCAAATTTCGGAAAACCCTCCTCTTTCAGAACATCCTGTATTCCTCATAAAATGAGGAATACAGGGATGCTGAAAGAATGTGCCCACTTTTTCAAAAACTATTCTGAAAAAGCAGACGTATTCCTTGGACGCAGCAGATTTTTTCCCAGATGCTGGAGGTGTCTAGACATAGTCTTAGTCTGCCTCTCCCTAGCCTCACTCCTGCTAGCCTGCCTACTATCCTCAGTTCCTTTTCCTGACTTCTGACTTCAGCTCTGGCCTTTGGCACTAGTATCATGCCTCTGACTCCAGCTCTGACCCTCGGCTTCTCTTCCTGGCTTCTGAGTCTTGCTCTAAACACTAGGCATGGCCACTCAGATCCCAATCTCAGATTTTTATTCACCCACATAACAGAATGCATCAGAACTCACTGAAAAGTCTAGTTCCTTCAGAAGTATTCTCATTTCTCCAATCTCCATCTGACTTTTATTTTGTGTGTTCAACATACATTGGCCTCAAAAATATCATTGTTATAGTAACTCTGTAGGATACTTCTGTGAAGTTTCCTTTTGAATTCACATGCTGAGCATCAGAATCACAGAAGGCTTATTCTGAGGATACAGGTATCTCTCTGGATGCAGCAGTGACAAAGCAGGTGGCTGTCCCTAGGGAGATTAGAAAAGGAAACTCTGTGTCTGAGATGCATTCATGCTGCTGGCTCAACAGCTGGCATTACCCAGTAGTGACTGTTGAGAGAGTTAAAATATAAATGTGGGATCAAATACCAGTATCAAATATTATAATAATATGCAGATTAAAAACGATGGGAGAGTAATGTCACAATGTAAAAATGGCAGTTAACTTTAAAGCAATATGCTCTACTCAAATTAATACACTGTACAGCTTTAATTAGGACTGGACTCCCAGACTCCAAATCCCTGGAAATCTTCTTCCTTACAGCGGGAAAGTATTTCCTTTATGTTTTAGGGAAACATTAAACAATGCAAGCAAGTAAGCGTGATTCGTTTTTGCCTGAAGTGCCACATGCATTCCTTGATGCCCTGTACATGGCTCATGTAGAATCCAAAAGTGTAACTCAAATGCATCCCACACTGCACGCTACTAGAAAAAGTGAGGAGAACATTGATCACAAGAGAGCTTCCCATGCTACCTGACACATGTGGCTGTATGTACACATATACGGTGTGTCTAGACTACACGGTTTTGTCAACAAACGTGGAATTTTATCAACAAACCTATACCTACGTCTACACTACCATTGAGTTCTGTCAACATAACGTCGACAGAACTAAGCAGTTTTGTCAACGGTGGTAAACCTCATTCTATGAAAAATAACACCTTTTTTTGACAGAGTTCTGTCAACAGAAGGCATTATTGCATCTACACTGTCCTTTTTGTCTACACTCTCATGTCAACAAAGCAGCTTGCTTTGTCGACAGAACTGGATGTAGTCTAGATGCTCTTTGTCGACAGAAGCTTTGTCGACAGTATCTGACAACAAAGCCTCTGTTGACAAAAGCCTGTAGTCTAAACTCACCGTATATGTGTACATACAGCCACTTGTGTCAGGCAGCATGGGGAGCTCTCTTGTGATCAATGTAGATTGGGTCATGTTGGGATGACATGCCACAATTATTCTGTAACTCTGTGTGATTTTGTTCATTGATTGCATCTTCTCTTCAATTGTTTCAAAAACAAAAAAGGAGTCCAGGTACACATTAAAAACTAACAATGGCATTTTGGCATAAGCTTACATTGAGATGTATCTGATTAAGTGAGTTGTAGCTCTCGAAAGCCCATGCCATAATAAGATTGTTAGCTTTTAAGGTGCCACTGGACCGCTTTTTGTTTTTACTGAAACAGACTAACATGGTTGCATCTGAAACCTGTCAACTCTTCAAGTTTCAATGCTGCTGGTTTAAATATTCAAAGCACTGAATGATTGTTAATGTGCCCTATGTCGATTTTTAGGCTTCCTAGAAAGAGCTTGATGTGAAATGAATCTCCATAAACCTTGAGAATTGTTGTATGTTGCATGGGTGCAAATAGCCTGATACATCACAAAATAGGTAGGCACCTGGCAAAACTAAAACTTAGATATTTGAAAGGAATATTGAAAATACTATGCATACACTGGCAACTCTAGACGAGCAAAATTCTTTAATAAGAAAAAACTGAATCTGGCAATGTTTAGTATAACACAGCTGAATGATTTAATCCTCCTGTATTAGCTTTAAATGTATCTTATGGGGGTTTAATTTAGAGAAAGAAAACTATTATAATGCACATGAAACAAGATTCCATTGTGTCAAATTGACCCATGGAAACATTGCAGATCTAGCAGAGATAGAAACTGAGGGACATCTACTAGAATAAACAGAAATGAAATATGCCATAGTTTAAGTATAGTGAAAATACTCATGCATAATTTTTCAGGCCACAGATTTAGGAATCAGTTTTATCTCTTGTGATGCTAAAGCTATTCCATGGAAGGGGCCACTAACTAACATGTCTGGACCAGAAGTACTCCCAAATGTGCCTCTTGTTACTCATAGCTTACACATTGCTGCCTTCCCACCTGCAAAATGTTGACACCCCCCTCACCATCTTCCTCACACACACATCGTTAGAGCTTGCCCAGATACATCCTTTCTGGAGCCACTGTCACTGCAGATAACACTCACTAGCCTCAGCAACCTTCCTTCCCATATGCCCATCACCACTTCCATTACTCAAAACAGATATAAGGAGAAGATTACCCTTCTCTCCTCCTTGCACAGATATAATTAGGAGATAAGAAATTAGGAAATAAGAAATTGAGGTCAAGATTTTAGAACAACAGTTCCTACATTTAAGATCCTTTGCTATTCCTGGGGGGTACTGACGGAGTTGGCAAATGTAATTGCAGAGCCTTTAGCCATTATCTTTGAAAACTCATGGAGATCAGGAAAGATCCCGGATGATTGGAAAAGGCAAATGTTGTGCCCATCTTTTAAAAAGGGAAGAAGGACAATCCAGGGAAATACAGAGCAGTCAGCCTTACCTTAGTCCCTGGAAAAATCATGAAAGGGTTCCTCAAGGAAGCACTTGGAAGAATGGAAAGTGATCAGGAATAGTCAACCTGGATTTATGAAGGGCAAGTCATGCCTGACAAATATGATTAGCTTCTATGATGAGGTAAGTGGCTCTGTGGATATGGGAAAGTCAGTGGATGTGATATACCTTGACTTTAACAAAGCTTTTGATACAGTCTCCCACAATATTCTTGCTAGCAAGTTAAGGGAATATGGATTGGAAAAATGGACTGTAAGATGGATAGAAAGCTGGCTAGTATGTCGGGCCCAACGGGTAGTGATCAACGGCTCATTGTCAGGTTGGTGGTCGGTTTCTAGTGGAGTGCCCCAAGGATCAGTGATAGGACCAGTTTTGTTAAACATCTTTATTAATGACCTGGATGAGGGGATGGATTGCACCCTCAGCAAGTTCACAGATGACACTAAACTGGGGGAGAGGTAGATACGCTGAAGGGTAGAGATAGGGTCCAGAGTGATCTAGGCAGATCAGAGGATTTGGTCAAAAGAAATCTGATGAGGTTCAACAAGGACAAGTGCAGAGTCCTGCACTTAAGACAGAAGAATCCGAAGCATTGTAACAGGCTGGGGGCCAACTTGCTAAGTAGCAGTTCCTGCAGAAAAGGCCCTGGGGATTACAGTGGATGAGAAGCTGGATATGAGTCAACAGTGAGCCCTTGTAGCCAAGAAGGCTAATGGCATATTAGGTTGCATTAGGAGAAGCATTGCCAGCAGATCTAGGGAAGTGATTATTCCCCTTTATTTGGATCTGGTGAGGCCACATCTGGAGTATTGTGTCCAGGTCTGTGCCCCCCATGATAGAAAGGATGTGGATGCATTGGAGAGGGTTCAGTAGAGGACAACCAAAATGATTAGGGATCTTGTAGCAAATGACCTACAAGGACAGGCTGATGGATTTGGGCTTATTTAGTTTGCAGAAGAGAAGATTGAGGGGGGATTTGATAGCAATCTTCAGCTTCCTGAAGGGAGATTCCAGAGAAGATGGAGCGAGGTTGTGCTTGGTAGTGACAAATGGCAGAACAAGGAGCAATGGTCTCAAGTTACAGTGGGGGAGGTCTAGGTTGGATATTAGGAAAAACTATTTCAGTAGGACTGTGGTGAAGTACCGGAATGGGTTACCTAGAGTGGTGGTGGAATCTCCATCCCTAGAGGTTTTTACATTTTGGCTTGACAAAACCCTGTCTGGATTGATTTAGTTGGGGTTGGTCCTGCCTTGGGCAGGGGGCTTGACCTGATGACGTCCTGAGGTCTCATCCAGCTCTATGATTCTATGATTCTATGAGTTCTGCACCAAAAAAAATAAAAATTTTGTATCAAAAAATAAAAATTCTTTGCATAATATTTTTTAAATTCTGCAAAACTCTGTGTGTTGAATTGTTAAAATAACACAATGTAAATCATGCTAGTTTCAATGATTTTGGTAATGTATATAAAATATGTTTTAGCAAATATGACTATAGCAATACAGACCAAAAAAAAAGAATATGGTAATTTCTTTTGACAAACAGATTCCTTGCTAGGTATAATTGTACAAAACACTGAGAAATTCATTTAAATTACAGTACAAAATGTATTTCCTGCATTTTTTGGAAAAGCTACTCAGGGTTGGGGGAGTCTAGAGTAAGATTATGTCTACACTTGGACGCTCTTTCGAGAGAGGGATGCAAACGAAGACATTTGAAATTGCAAATGAAGCTGGGATTTAAATATCCCATGCTTCATTTGCATAATCACATTATGGTGCTATTTCAAAATAACAGGCCCTATTAAGGCACGGTTATTTTGAGAGAAAACCCTTCTCTCAAAATAACCCTTATTCCTTATACAATGAGGTTTACCAGTTATTTTGATAGAAGGGTTTTCTCTCAAAATAACAGTGTCTTAACAGTGTCTGTTATTTTGAAATAGCACCATAACGCGATTATGCAAATGAAGCAATGGATATTTAAATCCTGGCTTCATGTGCAATTTCAAATATCTTCATTTGCATCCCTCTCTCGAAAGACGGTGGACAAAGCTGGCAACGAGGTTTGTTGCAAGGGAAGGTACCAGGGTTGGTATTAGTGTGGTACGTCCTGTGGTTGTTGGTAAGAATCATCGTGAGGTTAGGTGGTTGTCTATAGGAGACTATGGGTTGCCAGCTTTGTCCACATATTCACTCTGCTGATACCGTTATTGGACCTAACCAAGTGAGTTATAAGATCAGGAACACATATTCCTGCGCATCCAGAAATATAATTTATGCTATCATGTGCCGAAAGTGTCCGTCTGCTATGTACATTGGACAAACGTCTCAGACACTTTGCCAAAGGATCAATGCCCACAAAACAGATATCAGACAGGATCACAAAGAAAAAACAGTTTCTTGCCATTTCAACCAGAAAGAACACTGTCTCAACGACTTAACTACCTGCATCCCATTACAAAGACCTTTTAAATCTGCACTTGAAAGGGAATCCTCTGAACTGTCATTCATGCTAAAATTCGACACTTTACATCTGAGTCTAAACAAAGGATATAGTTATCTTACCGATTACAAAGATAGCTTCCCCAATTATCACCTCTAATATCATTAGCCCACAGACATTCATCTTCCTCCCACCCCCGCAAGCCCCTTCTGTTCTGAAATTTGATTTGTCCTTTTCATATGTGTTCCTTTTTTTAAAAAATTGTGTCCTTTGGTATATATGGTTGTGACTATTTTCTTCCACTATTTGATCTGAGGAAGTGGGTCTGGCCCACAAAAGCTCATCATCTAATAAACCATCTTGTTAGTCTTTAAAGTGCTACATAGTCCTGTATTTTGCTTCTGCTACACCAGACTAACACGGCTACATTTCTATTACTATTATACCTAAATAAGCAGCCTGACTCTCTAAAATCCTCACATCCAACAGCAGCTTTTGAAGTTATTGAGAACATCCATGGGGAATCCCTTGGATCTGATTGCAGGATGTACAGATACATTTTGGTAAAAGCAGATATTGGGGCTTGCCAAGATTTTCATAACAGAGAAGATTTTTTTTTGTTTTAGTGATGAAGTGCAATATTTTTTTAGTAACAAAACACATTACAATTTAGGTAGAAGTAGAAGTATTTTATAAAACTTAGAACATCCATTTAGGAAATGGCACCAATTTCTTGTGATCTGTCCCACATCTAGAATTCTGAATTCTGTATATTGAATCAACTTACCATGAACGATTCCCATCAATTGTGTAGCTGAAATTTGTTCACATAACATATTCCTTAAACAATTTACAATAACAAACAAATTAGTTATAATTGTGATACGTTCATGGCCAATTCATACACAGAAAAGGGACTACATTCCTTGAATAACATACTCACAATGAAAAATTCTACCAGTTCCAGTCTCCATTCAAAGAGTGCACATAAAACCTAGCGAGAATATGCAAGAACTATAATGGCTGAAAGAATTTTTTCTTTTTTTTTCAAAGCTTTTCAAAATGTTAATGGGGATGCATAATTAGAAAGGCATAAATTTCCCTTGAATTGTAAACATGTTAGTGTAGTAATACCTTTTATTATGTAACATTAATATTGGAACAAAAACACAGGAAAACACTGGTCCATAATTTGCTTTAAGGTAGGCTTTAAATCTCTTCCAAACTTCCAAGATATATTTTGTAAAACAATGTAAGTTATTGTATTAATTTTCCTCCATTTTTAGATTTTTACTTGCTTATGTGAGAAGTAGGATTTCTACTTGTTTTATAAATCACAAGCTGGGACATATCATTATCAAATTTCCTCTACAGTGGTTCTGGTAATATTCACCTGTGATATACTCTCAAACCTGTTTTTTTGCAATCTTCTATATTTTGTGAATAACATCAACCATCACTTTATTTCACGTGGTAATTAATTGGAGCCCCTGTTAGACACAGAACAGATTCTGAATGTACAAAGAGCAGAACTGTAAATTAACTTGTCAAGGCTCATAAATCATCAGCTGTCCAAAGAGTACAGAACCTGCACATGTTTTTTTTTGTTTCAGAAGTTTGCAGTTGAATTTATATGATGATTCCTCAAACAAGAAGCAGTTTTGACATGGAGTCCATTATGACTTTAAGCGGCCAGGAAAGGGAGAGATTCCAAAGTCACTCCCCTAGGGGTAGCGAGGTATAATCAGTCACCAGTGAGTAATCATGGTCTAATGGATAAACCACATGGGTGAGATTACCTGGAACTGGGTTTTGTTTCTAGCAAACCCATATCAGAGGGAAGGCTGTCACTCTCTCTCTCTGCAATTTCATTCCAAGATGGCTCAACCCTATTCCATTCACTGCTGCTCCACTCCATCATTTCAAAGCTGCTGCTGCTGCTCTGTATTGTGTCTTTCTTCAAAGCTACCCTCAGCTTTGCACAATCGACTATTCTACAGCAATTTCAGCTTAGATTTTTAGACATAGACCTGTGATCTCTATGACCTTTTACAGAGTCCTGATCACCAGAGAACCAGCCCCAGCAAATCTTTTTCCTCTCCCTCCAAGCTCTGTCCATCATCGTGCCTGACAGTCTCAGGGATGCTGACCACAGACACTGTCGTTGTATTTCTCAGCAAAATCAGTAAGTGATTTATTGTTCCCAAACTCAAAAATGTATCTGTCTTTTAATAAAAATGTCTCAAACTGTCACATAACTAAAATGCAAATGAGAACTGGCCCATTCAGCCTTTGCTCTACTGAGCACTGATGGTTTCCTTCCTAACATAACCCCACAAATCTACAGTTCTTAAGTGGCTTCCCCTTCAGAGGGTCACTATAGTGCACAGCTGAGGCTGTTTGGGAATGTTACAGCCATGTTTCCCTATATTAATAAGCATAGATTTCTTTTAAGTGTAGCCTTAACTCTGAATTTTCAGGCTTTATAATGCTTGGGTTTAGAAGAATTATAATATCTCTATAATGTTTTTATCCTTCAGGTATGGATGCATACTTTCAACTTTAAGTCCAGTTTAACATTAGGATTTCATTTTATTTATTTAGCCTTGGAACAACATAGAATTCCTCTTTTACAAGATCTGCTTAATCAATAGCTGCATTTAGAAAGCCACAGTGCTTGGTTCTTGTCTGAAAGACAGGTAGAAAGATAGAGATTCAACTTTCCATGGTAATATTCATAGCCACCGAGTTTTATATCTGACAATTGCTAGTTAAATGTGGGAATATAAACAAACAATAACAGAAGAAATTAAGGCATCTGTAGAAAAATACCATAAAATAATAAGGATGTGCAAGATATAAGGTACTTACTTCAAGGTTGACTAAAAAGACATAATTGCATGTGAATGGATAACAGAGGAAAGACAGCAATAAACAGTAAGCAATGTAAAACATCCTTTTGCATGACTGAGATTATGGTTGGCAAATACAAAAACACCAATTAAGTTTCCCCATAAAGAATTACTATATTTAGCATATACAGAAAACATTTTCTTTCAATGTGATTAGATAGCTGATACTCTGACTTTTGAAGATAAAAAATAATTTTAGATCAGTGCTTTCACAATGCAAAAAAGATTGCCTACTAGTTTATTCACGACACATTCTACCATCCTTATTCATGTAGGGTAGTATTTTACTCTATAATTTTTTACATTTTCTACAACTGGACTATATATGGATTAAAAAATGAGTAAAATAAGTTGGTTCTGCCACTCTATTTTTTATATTTCAATGCTAGTCAAAGGCCCGAATCATGAGTGTGATGGATACTGTGCAAACACACAAGATATGACACATTTCTCACCTCAGACCCCAATCCTGCAACTTGAGGGCACCCAGTTAGAGATTCAAGAGCTAACATGAAATCAGCAATCTATACTACATTTTCCATCCGAAACACATAAGGGACTGAGGCATAAAGTAATTGTGATAGATTGTCTTTTACCCAGGAGATTGGGATGAAGGCTCTTCAGAACAGTGTTATCATCACTTAAAATAAACACAAGAGATCAAGGTATCAGTTTTATGGTCATGCAGCAGAATGATATGTTCAGCTGAACAGCAGTCTGGAATGTTTCACTATTTACACAAAGGAAAGAATACTGTCCAAGAAATCACCAGTACTATTTCATAAAGCATCTGGATTTAAAGTAGAATTTCCCATCCCTAGTACTGAACAGATCCAGCACTTTTTATTTGACATACACAATGAGATCAAAGCACAGCCTATATATGCATCTGTGTCCATTAGATTTTATGCCTTCCCCAGGAAAGTATTTTGGTAGAATAATTCAGCTAGAGATTTTATAAATCTAATTCTGTTATAACTCTGGGCTTAACATAAGATTTTAGTATTGTGTATTCATCTGACTCAGGGCTTAGCTCCAGGATGTTCTGAGTGCCTTCAGCTCTCCAAACAATTTTGTGGATGCTCAGCACCTAATGTGATTGGTCCTCAAGTGAAGTGATCTGCTGAACTCAGAGATCCACATTACTTTAGTGGAGTTACACAACAGGCAAATGTGCCAAGTAACATGAGATTGGGACCTGAGGTATTCATGACACTTCTGTAAGCACTCTTCACCTTTCAGGAATGAGGAACACCAATGACTCAGCTTTAGAATTAAATGGCCCAGTGTCTGCATATGCCATTCTCTGTGGATTTAAATTGGGGCAACTCCATTAATGTTAATAATTGATACCAATGTATCTTCTTTTGCATCAATGGATTTATGACAATGTATATTAAGTGAGGATCTGGAATATTATTTGTTATGAGCAGAGGTAGTATTGAACGTTCTTCCTCTGGAATAGTTTTCCATCAGAAAATTCTGATTTGATAAAATTAAAGCATTTTGCGCAAAGTATCAATTTCATCAACATTTTCAAAAGCAAACTATTTTTCTCTTGTGAGGCAAAAAAAGTTCACTTCTAATGTTGTGTGATATAGTGTACTAGTTGATTTACCTGGTGCTGCTTGAGTCCATAATTCAATTAATAATTTTAAATAAAAGGAAAATGTACATGCTTTATTCAAATGCTGTTCCTTTTATGAAGTTAATTTTTATTTCAGATTTCTTTAAAAAGGGATGGTAAACATTTTCCATAGAATTATATTTAGTAATTTTTTAAAATGGAAATTCCATCAAGTGTATTTTTCTTCTATAAACTCTTATTATTTGCTATGATTTAACAAAAAAAAGGGCTGTAATCTATTTGTTTTCCAATAACATTTTCTTCTAATATTCAAACCTTAAGCATTGATTCCAAAACAGAGCACTATTCCAACTTTCTCTGTTTTATCTCTTTTCTGTAAAGTTTATTGAGAAGCAATTCCATTCCAGATTCATCATATGTTTTGGCTCATCTTGTTTCAACATTTGTTCAGTTATGTCAGTTTTGAGGACTGTATTTCCTTTGGTGATTCTGTCTCATTTCTGCTTGGTTTTATAAGAAGCAATCCCATTCCAGGCACATTCTGCTTTTTTGGCACAACCAAGACATTATGTAGGTTGAAGTAATGATAAGAAGAATCTGTCTACCAAATTTGAAACTCTTAACACTCACTGTTTAGGAGGAGAGGGACAAACAGACAAACATAAAATGTTCTGTTCTGTTAGGTTAGGTTATTATTTTGATATTCTACTGATTTAACAGAAAAAGTAGAGTATTTGTAATAAAAGAAAAATTCAACATTTTGGCTTTTTTTGTGTGACTGAAATTCTTTATTGCTGAGTTCTACTTATCTTCTAGATCCTGAATCCTTTAGGGTATGTCTACAACCCTATGTAGGCAACCGGAGTTGCAAATGAAGCCCGGGATTTGAATTTCCCGGGCTTCTTTGCATCTCGCTGGGTGCCACCATTTTTAAATGTCCACTAGTGCGGACTCTGTGCTGCGCGGCTACACGCGGCACGGACTAGGTAGTTCGGACTAGGCTTCCTATTCCGAACTACCATTACTCCTTCCTAGTACTCCTTCACTAGCGGACATTTAAAGATGGTGGCGCCCTGTGAGATGCAAATGAAGCCCGGGAAATTCAAATCCCAGGCTTCATTTGCAACTCCGGTTGCCTACATTACCACCCTAGTTTGAACTAGGGTGGTAGTGTAGACATACCCATACTTACAGTGTTGGGTACCTTACTTTGGAAGCAGTGTCAGTGAATTATTGAGGACTATTTTTATTTATTGAGGACCTAGTAATCATGACTATGAAACACAAGTAAAGTTTTGCAGTATTTTTGTCTTACTATATATTTTTAAAATGTGAGTCTATCAATGAAAAGAGAGGGATCTGGCAGGAGGGACACTTATCCTGCAGAATGAACATGAAGGGGCTGCAAGGGGCTAGAAATGGAGACCAGGACAGTAGGAACACCATTGGGCCAGTAGAGGTCAGGCAGAAAGGGTCAACTATCAGCTATATATTTCAGAGTTTGTCTGTTTGGGTGTGTCTACACTGCACTGTAACTCAAAATAAGATATGCAATTTGAGCTACACAAATAGCGTATCTTATTTCAATGCTATTTCTATATAGCTTATTTTGTCATTGGCACTGCTTACAATGCCAAATTTCAACATAAAGTGCTATTCCAAAACGTCCCTTACTCCTCATAGAATGTCAGAATAGCGAAACTGAAATAACGGGTTTGCTGTGAAGATGCGGGACAGCTATTTTGGGATACTCAAGTATCCCAAAATAGCATTGCAGTGTACATGTAGCCTTTGTGTGTCTGTCTGTCTTGTCTGTGTCCCAGCTGGGGACATGCATCCTTCCTCCAGCTGTGCCTGCTGCAACAGCCATGGACAGGCATTTCTCATCTAGCCCCTGCCTGTTGTGGTGAGAGAGGACTGGGATTGTCCTCTCTCCCCAGGGCAGCCTGAATCCTGAAGCCCTCATGTCCAGCCCCACCACAGAGCAATGATTTAAATGAAGAAAAATAAAACTTATTTTGAGCAACACAGGTACATTTTCTAGTGATATTGTAAAAATGAAAGAAATCACTATCCAATTATCTTTTTTTTATTACCTAGTAAGTGATTACTTTAATTTATAGAATTTTTATTTGTTGGTATTCGGTGGGGGTAAAATGCAACATCAATATCTATTTCATTTTACAGTATTGAGCATCTGAAGATATAATGAGGAACTGTGTCAGCAAACACTTTAAAGCTTGGCATGAATTCGAGCAAATATGTTAATGCCTCAGATATTTCTGGATTGTCCATACCAGACACTCATTTACTAGATGTGACCACGAACTGGGTAGACAAGGACACAGCTCATTCATCAATATCTACATAGAAGTTTCCTTTTATATCAGGTGTTGTGACCCATCATGAATATTTCAAATTAGGAAATCTCTGAGCTGCCTGTATTTCTCCTTCAGACAATAACTGTTAACTAGGGAGAGGAATTGTGTTGGAGGAGATGGAGATGGGAACAAAAGAGACACTGTAAATCCTTTCTTCATTTCTTCCAATGTGTCCTATTTTGCTATATAATCGTGGTTTGAATTTACACAGCTATAATTTTGAAATTCATATGTATAGACATATTTTTATTTTTGGCTTTCTAGATTACAATTTACTCTTAACCCTGTATAGTGAGTAGGGTATAGCTGCACACTACAATAAGAGCTGTAGCAAGGGACTGTCATTCAGAGACAACCTTCTGAGTCACATCCTGTGTAGCTCCTGCACAGAGGGGGAAAGAGTGAATAGGCTGACTTTGGATTTAGGGTGCTCTGGCTTGTATACAGTCAAAAGCTCCAGCCACTGCCCATAGTTTTACAGAATTGAAAACCAGAAGATGAACTAGTAGATCATTTATCTGACCTCCTTTGTAACACACGCTCCTTACATTTTATCTAGTTTTTGTATATGGAGTTCAATAACTTGTGTTTGATTAAATCATATCTTCCAGAAGACACCCAATACTGATATGGAGGCACTGAGTAATGGAGAATATATCATTTCCCATGGCAGTTTGTTCCAATGGTTAATCACCCTCACTTTAAAAAATGTGCTTTTATTTCCAGTTTGAGTTTGCCTGGCTTTAGCTTCTAGAGGAAGTTGAGCTTATGGTTTAACTAGCTTCGATCCCCATCATGTGAACACTCGTATTTTGGCTTAAGAGATTCTCAGATTGATTTAGCTGACATTGGTAATCAAACATCTTAATCAAAACTGATGGGGGCCACCAATGGTTAAAGCGACTGGGACTTTTTAGTTTAGAAAAGAGGAGACTGAGGGGGGGATATGATAGAGGTCTATAAAATCATGAGTGGTATGGAAAGGGCAGATAAAGAAAAGTTATTTTTTAGTTCCCATAGTAGAAGAACTAGAGGACACCAAATGGACATTTCAGAATGGGTAGCAGGTTTAGAACTAATAAAAGAAAGTTCTTCTTCACACAGCATGTAGTCAAACTGTGGAACTCCTTGTCAGAGGAGGCTGTGAAGGCTAGGACTATAACAGAGTTTAAAGAGAAGCTAGATAATTTCATGGAGGTTAGGTCCATAAAAGGCTATTAGCCAGGGGATAGAAGTGGTGTCCCTGGCCTCTGTTTGTCAGAGGCTGGAGAAGAATGGCAGGAGACAAACTGCTGATCATTGTCTTCTGTCCACTCTCTCTGGGGCACCTGGTGCTGGCCACTGTCAGCAGATAGTCTACTGGGCTAGATGTACCTTTGGTCTGACCCAGTATGGCCATTCTTATGTTCTTATATTCTTCCGTTCACTCTCAAACCAAAGCAAGCAAGTCTACACCAGAGGATTGCAATCGATACAACTTTATCATAGAGACAAGGTCTAAGATTGACAATAGGAATCCAAATGCATTTTGTGGAGATTTCAGCATTCAGAAAAGCAAAGATACCCAAGAGCTCCCATTACCAATTAACTGAACAGAACTTCAGTTCTGTCGCCTTCCTATCAGGATTAGAAAATTAGTACATGAATGGAGAGCACGTAACTAAAACAAGAAGTAATTAAAAATCGATGCGCTATGTACAATAGGGAAGTAGGTGCCCCTCTTCTCAGGAATCATTTTCAGTCATTGAACAACATATAACAAAGCACAGATAAGCATCTATACTCAAAGAAGCACATCAGTCCAATGTGCCTTCCTCTGAAGGTTACTTTTCAAATTTCCATGTAGTTGATTTTTCTCTTCAATAATCTTCTTTTTTCAGTAATTTCTGGGTCAATGGAAAAGATGATTGTTCTTTCTAGAATAGGAACATTTTATTTGCATGAATGACTAGTGTTTGACTAAAAACAAAAAACAGAAGCACAAATTCCTCATCAATATAATATTTGTGTATAGTGCACACATGAGACATTTTTACTTTAATGGGGTCTAGGAGTACCAGCAGGACTTAGTTTTGATTTCAATTTCTGATTTCCTTTTAGGATGCAGCAAGTTTTTCTCCCTTTCTTAGGTATCTACGGAAATTAAAGTAATGGCACCTCTACTGACAGATTACTTGTGTATGGAATTCTGTAACCCATTTACTACACATAAAAGGTCATCTTCATATTCATGTGGGGAAGGGACTTTATTCTTTATACCTGAACCAACTGCAAAATGACTTTCTTGGCAACCTAAGGGTATTCCAGCCATTTTATCTTCCTTGTAGCTTTCAGAACTTTTTTCTAATTTGTTCTAGAGGGCACCAATAAATTATTTCCAGCCTATCCAGAGAAGGATTGTAACTCAGATATGCATCTGTATATCACAAAACCTCCCTGTTGCTATTCCTGGGTTGGTACAATTTAGTTACTGCTCTTTGCCCTACACTGTATCTAAAGTCAAAAGCTATGCGTTATTTTTTTAGAAAAACAATCACAAGCAGGGCTCGCCAAACCGCGGTGAGCCCCGCCAGCCGTGCTGTCCAGTGATCTGCGCATGCACAGATCGCCCGAACCCGGCTCTTCCGGGTTGCAATCTACTCGCAACGGGTGAGTAGATTGCATTATTTGTCGAGCCCTGATCACAAGTACAGGTTGAACCTCTCTACTCCAGCACCCTGGGGACCTAACCAGTTCCGAACCAGAGAATTTTCCAGTCAATATTGTCTAGCAGCATTACTAACACTAAATAACAGCAGAGAGCTAGGACTGGTGGTGTAAACAAATTTTATGGGACCATGAGAAACTTGGTCACACCTATAAAAGTGGACATCTGGCTAACTAAAGTCATTCCAGACCACAGATGTTGCTAGACCAGAGAGTGCTGGACTAGAGAAGTTCAACTGTAGTTAGACACAATATACATACTGACTGTGTCTACACTAGCATCCCTTCCGGAAAAGGGATGCTAATGTAGCACTTTGGAATAGGCAAATCCGCGGGGGATTTAAATATCCCCCACGGTATTTGCATTAACATGGCTGCTGCTTTTTTCCGGCTTGGAGATAAGCCGGAGAAAAGCACCAGTCTAGACGTGATTCTCCGGAAAATAAAGCCTTTTACAGAGGATCTCTTATTTCTACTTTTATTTTGAAACAATGGACTTGTTATTTCAAAACAGTAACTCCTGCTTTTGAAGAGGAATAAGCTTATTTTGAAATAGTTATTTTGGGAGTTATTATTGTGAAATAACATTATTTCAAAATAAACTGGTAGTGTAGACATAGCCTTAGATCTTTGCAATGGTAGTAGTGAATGACTGAAATTGCTAAAGCAGGAATGTGTGTCTGTGCTTGCACATAAAAGCAGCAGTCAGTAATAACAGGATGAGGATATGTGTTTAATTGCCATTAGAAAGGAATAAAATTCACTATTTGAAAATATTTTAGACCAGAAGAATCAGCTGCAGGGAAGGGAAAATCCTAAAGGGTTCAGGGCAGTAAGGTAATTTACAGTGGAACAGTTTTCTCCTGGAAAATTACTGATTATGTAATGAGGCATTTCTTCCAACAAAAAAGAAAAAGGATATTTTACTTCTTGTGGATATGAATAACTAAAGTCTCAGGCTTACAGCTCTTGGCTGGTTGGCTCTCCTGGGACTGGCTCCTTCAGCAGCACTTTCAGCATTAGCTTTCCTTCACAGCCCCTTCTCTCTGCTCTAAGATCCTCTCATTACTTTCACCTCAAGCCCCGTCTCCCAATCCTCTAAAATCAGCACTGTCTTGCTCACATATCAGACATGAATGCTTGAACAGTTTTCTAACTGAGATTTAAAAAGTGATAGTAGGATCGCAGCTTTCCTCCTCTGTTCAACCACCCACAGAGCTGATATGGTGACGTGATACTCCCAACCTCAGCTCTGAAATATAGGCACTATGCTCAAAAAAATTATTTCAGACGTGAAAGAGTGCAAAGTTGAGGATGGGTCTCGAGCTCTCAGGATGGCTCAGTCAGCGACAGATTTAGGGCAGGGCGAGTGGGGCAGCTGCCCTGGGCCCCGTGCTTCCCGAGGCCCCGCGCATGCACTGTGTCAAAGGGGGGGCCCTGCGAAATTTCACTGCCCAGGGCCCCACAGCGCTGCCCTGGGCCCTGCGGCACTCTCATCCACCCCTGGGCTCAGTGACTGATAAGGAGATGCCTTCCCAGCAGCTGACCAAGAGGAATTCTGCAAAGACAGTGTTGAATTCAAAGCAGTGGTTCAGTTCAATCATGCTTTTGCCCCTCATTATTTACTATTTGTGAACATTCATGTAAATTGTTTTTTGCTGGCAGAGATGTTTGGGGAATAGCTCCTATTGTATTCATGTGTGTACAGGGGAATCCAGGCATGAAGAAAAGTAAAGTATTCATCACTATTCATCACTGCTGTCTTTAAAAAAGTTTCTGTCATCTAAGGAGGGAGTTGAAACAATGCCACATGATATAGGTGAGTAATTACATACCACAAATATGCAACAACCAAGAGTGGAGATGAACAGCATGTGAGCAATCCGTAGGCTGAAAATTGTATGCCATAAATACTGGCAAATACTTGCACATAATTAATATATCCATAGAAATCAGCATCAGTTCGTGACTTGTGATCTAGCTCCCCAGTTGCTGCAAATCAGCATAGCTCAACTGCAGTCTGAGCAGAAACACCAAGGATGTAATAAGTTAAGGAAACCAAATTATCCTCTGACCTTTGAAAGGATCAGTGAGTTAATTGTAAAGACTTATTCTTGCAGTTTGGAGTAGCTTTTACTCCTATGGATTATAATTCACTTTACTTATCTAAATTTCATATGTTATTGTACTAGATATGCATAGGAAAATACATAATAATAAATAATAATGAGACAATGGGTATGTCTACACTTCAATTAAGCACCTGTGGCTGGCCTATTTCATCTGACTCAGGTGGAGTGGACCTGGGCCGTGTAGCTTTAAAACTGCAGAGTAGATATTTGGGCTTGTGTGGACAAAAGCTCTGAGACCCTATGAGTATCAAGCTCCCAGAGCCCAGGCTACAGCCCAAGTCCAAATATCTACACTGCAGTTTTATAGTCCCACAGCCCAAGCCTCATGAGCAAGACTCACTAGACATAGGCCAGCCACATATGTATTGAGATCAATGAATTGAAACTGCTATAGAGAACAGACTTACGATTTTTTTGTGATTTGGCAATTGTCACAGTGCAGGCAAACAGCCTGGATGTAGTTAATCTAAAAAGCAAGACAAATAAGACCATATTAATTGATATCACCATATCAACAGATGGAAGGAGGAACAAGAAGAGAAGACTATGGAGTATGAAAACTGCCACACAGTTAGAACAAAGATTTAGTGGTTTTTGGAGCATTTGGGGTGATCCAAAAGGGAATGAACAAGCAGCTTAATAATATGTTAGGAGTGCAAGAAATTAAGGAACTTCAAAAAGAAGAACATTTTGCATTTGAGCAGCTAGAATGCAGGAATTCTGCAGAGGGCTTAACAAAATTACTGACTACTCAAATATATAGAATTGTTTTGTGATCAGCACTTATTGGTGACTCCTGGGACTTTCAGCTAGTAGAGGCCCCCTTTTTATGCCTAAAGATCTTGTATGTTGAGATAGCTATTTGTGTGTATTTTCAGAATCAAGGCCTAAGATGACAGGCAACTTATAAAGGTGGGAGATAGGAATACAAAAAAGTATGTTTAATTTCTATATACATTTAAAATACATTAATATTCTTCAGCTCGTGCAACTGTTCATCAGAATCTTCTTAGCTGGTTGACTATTTGTGGGCCTCATGTAAGAAGTGGTGCTCCAGGAGGAATTTAAAGGAGAAGAGAATAGGAGTGTTCTGTACAATTTTAGGGAATGTAATCTATATGGAGGGTCAGCATAGAAACCAGCTGTCAGAAAAAGAATGATAGACAAGTAGTAAACTGGTGCGGGAATGAGGCAGTTAGGGTATGTCTACACTACCCCCCTAGTTCGAACTAGGGGGGTAATGTATGCATACCGAACTTGCTAATGAAGCCCGGGATTTGAATTTCCCGGGCTTCATTAGCATAAAGCCGGCGCCGCCATTTTTAAAAGCCGGCTAGTGCGAACCCCGTGAGGAGTAACGGTAGCTCGGACTAGGAAGCCTAGTCCGAACTACCTAGTCCGTGCCGCGTGTAGCCGCACGGCACGGGGTTCGAACGAGCAGGGATTTAAAAATGGCGGCGTCCAGTTTATGCAAATGAAGCCCGGGAAATTCAAATCCCGGGCTTCATTTGCAAGTGCGGTATGCCTACATTACCCCGCTAGTTCGAACTAGCAGGGTAGTGTAGACATACCCTCAGAGAATGTCGATGGGAGTCCAGAGGAAATTTATTAAATATCATTATGAGAGCAGTTTTAAGGAGGTAGGAAAGGCAGAAGTCAGGTTAGAAGAGGCCCAATATAAAGCTGAAGCAGAAGAAGTAGGAAACTGTTGGATGAGTTTGCAGGTGATGGGAAGAAAGGGAAATGGTTAAGCACTTTGGTAGAGCCCTGCGAATCTGTGAATATTCACTTTATAGCCATGGATATTTGGATCCATGGATGTAAATGTGGATATCCATGACTTATTTTTGTGGATGCAGATAAGATTTTTTTATCCATGAAGAGTTCTACACTTTAGGCTTGTCTACTCATTGCCAGCCAAATGCATTAGAGCAGTGTGATTTGTACAGAACTCTAAGGTTATGTCTAGACTACAGTTTTTATTTTTTTTTAAAGTGGCCTTTTTTTGAAAAAACTTCACCTGCATCTAGACTGCCATTGCGTTCTTTCAAAATTAAATTGAAAGAATGTGGTGGATTTTTCGACAGAGGTAAACCTGCTTTTATGAGGAAGAAAACCTTTTTTTTGAAAGCAAGGAGTTCTTTCGAAAAAAGGAGCTCTTGAACGCAAACAGGGCTTTTTCAAAAGAGAGTGTCCGGATTGCCTGGCTTCTCTCTTTTCAAAAATCAGATTGATTTTTCAAAAGTCTTGTGGCTGTCTAGGTGATCTCTTTTGAAAAAGGCTTTTATGAAAGAGCCTTTTTGAAGAAGCCTCTTTCGAAAGAGGCTTGTAGTCTAGACGTACCCTAAAGGCACATCTAAACTGCATTCCTCTTTCAAAGGAGAAATGCAAATGAAGCTGATTGAAAATTCAAATGAAGTGTGGATTTACAAATCTGAAAAAATTGAGGTGTATGGGTCCTTTCAAAAAAGGTTTTTTTTTCCCCAAAAGAACCCTGTCTAGACTGCAGTTTCTTTTTCGAAAAACCCTTTTATGAAAAAGCGCTCTCACGTGATTATGCAAATGAAGCACGAGATTTGTAAATCCGTGCTTCATTTGAATTTTCGATTGGCCTCATTTACATTCCTCTTTTGAAAGAGGAATGTAGTTTAGACATAGCCTAAGGGTTTATCTACAGAGCAGTGTTATTTCAGAATAAGTGACATTATTCCAAAATACATAAGCTGCATCTGCACTACAAGCAGTTATTTCAACATAATGTCAAAATAATTTTGAGCTGGAGGACTTCTTATTCTGACTCCTGTAACCCTCATATTTCGAAGAGTAAGGGAAGTCAGAGAAAGAGTTCTCTTTCATGGACTTCCTGCTGTGTAGACAGCGCCAAAAGCTGAAATAAACTATTTAGACTTAACGCAATTGACATAGCTCAAGTTGTGTAGCTTATTTTACCTTTAGCCCTCTGCATAGAAACACCCTAAAACTGTTCTGAATGGACTCTAGTGGCACTAACTAATCTTTAGTGCAAACTTAGTACCTTTTTGGTTGCATCAGCAGAGTCTAAATGGGACGGTTTGAATATAACACACTAGAGCAATTTACAATTTACAATTTAACACTCATGATGTGCTTTACTGCACCCACCCACCATAAAGGTAAGCCATATGGGGCAGGTACCATTCTTTCGTTCTGTGTTCCTACAGTGCCTAGCATGACACAATTTGACTGATGATTGGAAAACGCATGAAATGCCTCAGTACAAATAAAAAATATAAATAAAATATCTTTTGCCAATTTTACAAGATTTTCCATGTCTGTGAGCTAACACAACATTTTTATAGCCCGGGGTTAGGTCACTGAAGAAATCCCTTGAAACTGCAACCTGATAGCTGTATAGAGATCTGGTAATGTGTGCTGTTGACTTTCCCTCGTTCATATACATGGTAAGCATGGACTAATGTGTGTTGTACCATTTTCAGTGCTTGTGAGAATTTTTGTCAAGATAATGAAGTACTATATCAAAATGTCAATAAAGCACTGTATGTCTACACATTCTTCAAATATGTAATTTATTTCTGTCACTAAGGTCAACAGAGTTCACTCTGAACACCCAAAAGGTTGCAGCTGCAATAGAGACCCTGATTTGTTATCTCCCATTTGAATGGCTGCCTGCTCTGATCCAGAGCCACATCTTTGAAAAAATTTGATTATTCATTCAATCAACGATTCAGACAATTATAATGTGGCATCCCTGGAACTTATCCTTAAATTGTCTTTTTTAGAAAGATGTTTCTCTCGTGAAAGCAGCTCTGGTTCACAGTCCTCCATTGTGAAAATCTGAATTATGTGTGGAGTTATGCTGAAGGTTTACTCTGAACATTCAAATTGAGGCTTGAGTCCAGTTCATTCTACCTCCCTGAACCAGACTTAGTGCTGTAGAACATTTTCAATCTACAAATTGTCTTTCAAAGCTTTTTGTGAACAAATGTTCCTTTTTTTTTGGATCTCAATAGCAATGCAGACCATTGTTACTGCAGAAACAACAATTGTCTGGCTGTTGCATTTTGCTCCTTTGTCTATTTCATCCATCTGTTGTCTCTTATCTAACTAATACGTAAGCTCTATGGAGCGGACTGCATTTTCATAGGTGTATACTGCACAGTGGCACTCTTATCCTGATCAGATCTTTTAGGCAATGGGCCTGAGTACAAATAAGTCATAATAATACATTGAATCGTGGAATCATAGAACTATAAGGGCACAAGGGACCACAGGGGTCATTTTGTCTAACTCCTTGCCAAGATACAGGATTTGTTGTGTTTAAACCATTCAGGACAGATCCAGCCTCCTTTTCAAATCCAGCCTCCTTTTCAAAACTTCCAGTGAAAGAGATTTCATTATTTCCATAGGTAGTTGTTCCATTATCATACTGTCCTCTCTGTTGGGATTTTCTTTCCTGAGATTTAATCTAAAGCTGTTATGCTGTAGTTTAAACCCATTATCTTTTGTCCTGCCCTCTGTGGCAAGAGAGAACAAATTTCTTCCATCTTCCTTATGGAAGCCTTTTAAGTTTTGAAGGCTGCTGTCATGTCCCCTCCTTAATTTTCTTTTTTCCAAACTAAAGCTATCCAATTCTTGCAGCCTTTCTTCATAGGGCTTGCATTTCATTCCCTTAATCAACTTTGTCGCTCACCTCTGGATCATTTCTAGTTTCTCTACATTTACAATGTCTCTACATCCTTTTTATGCAGTGGTGACAAAAACTGGACACAGCAGTTGAGGCCTAAGCCATACTGAGAAGAGTGGTATGATTCCCTGCCTTGATTTGCCTCTGTTAATACAACACAAAATCAGATTTGCTCGTTTTACAACATACTGAGGTTGTGAGCCGACACAATTCCCAGATCCCCCTCAGCAGCTATTCCCCATTATGTATTTGTTCATTTGTTTTTTATTCCTTAAGTGTAGCACCTGTCTATGTTGGATTTCATTTTGTTGTCTATGGCACATTACCCAATATATCAAGATTCTTTTTAATTTTAGTTCTATCCTCCAACATATTTTCAACCCCCTAGCTTTGTGTCATTTGCCAACTTGATCAGCATGCTCTCTATTTGTACTTTCAAGAAATTAATACATTAAATATCACTGGCCCCAGAAAAGATCCCTGTGGAATCCTGTTTGGAACCTTCTTTCAATATGACATAATTCCATTAATGGTTTTGTTTTGTTTGTTAGCCAGTAATGCTTCCATTTAATGGTCATTCTATTAAGCCTGTATTTCTCCAGCTTACTAATGAGAATGTCATGTAAAACTGTGTCAAAAGCCTTACTAAAGTCCATGTATATTATGTCCCCCTAGCCACCAAATCAATTACCTTGTCAAAGAAATAAATCAAGCTGGTTTGGCATGATTTGTTCTTATTAAATCCAGACTGGCTGCTTGTAAATACCTCTTCTTCTCCCAGGTGTTTGCAAACTGAATGTTTTATACATTGCTCTAGTAACATCTCAGGTATATACATCAGGCTTTATAACAATTTAGAAATTGTTTATAATTTCCTGTCTCCTTTTTTCTGTTCTTTGAAGGTGCAGAGTGTAGTAGGACCTCTCCTGTCATCCATGAGTTTTCTATTATTGTCTATGTATTGCTTTGACATTTTCAGCTAATTGTTTCAGCACATTGGGGTCAATGACATTAGGTTCTGCTGACTTGAATTAATTAAATGTATTCACTTATCCTAATCTGCATCCCTTCCCCTTTATTGTCTATGGTAACTTTGATAGTAGTCCACTAACACGTTACTTTTTGTGTGACGATCAAAGCAATGTAACCATTGAGCCTTTCACTCTGTCATCCTCCATTATCAATTCATTTTCTTCACTGAGCACTGGACTGACACCATTGCTGATCTTTTTATTTTCTTTTTTCTGAAATATTTGTAGAATCCCTTTTTGTTCTTTTTAACATTTCTTGCCTGTTGTAACTTATTCCTTGTCTTGGCTTTCCTAATTTTTCTCCCTACTTGCTCATGCTATTCCCATGTATACTTTGGTGATGTATCCCTCCTTCCACTTTCTGTATCCCTTTTGATTTTTAGTTAGTTAAAATGCTCCTTCTGCAGCCAGATTGGTTGCCTGTGGCTCTTGTTACCTTTCTTCTGCATCAGACTAGTTTGATATTGAGTAGTACTAGTATTAAATTTTAGGAAATTACTTGAAGGAACTGAATATTTTTTTATCTTAGACATACATTTTGAGTACAAACCAAGGCATCAGTCCTGCAGAAACTAACATGTATGAGTAACTTTATGCAAGGCAGCAAATCTATAATGTTATACATAAATTAAACATTTCCAAGATTGGGGCCTGTCTTCATTAGAAAAATTGAAAGAGCTGAGTCATATCACATGGTCACCAGCCCAATTTCATATCCTGATCACTTTACAGCCCATTGTGAACCCATGTGAATTTGTGCAAATTACATCCATTAAATTCAATCTTATATGATTGTGATTCTACCAGACCTAGCCATTGGAAAATTCCATTTATTACAAACACATGACCTGATTCCTCAACCTTATTTATAAGAGTAACACCACTGAACTTGTTTTGTGGTTCAAAGAGATCTGTTTTGTTAAACCTGTACAACATGTCCCTAAAATTATTTTCTGGCAAACTTTATGGAAATGCACAAGTGGGCCAATATGCTAGACTGCAATACAGCCTTGAGTGTCCAAAACAACTGAACAAGACATTCTATTAGATCTGACAGTTCTGATGCTAGGATTACTCTTCAATGACTTCAAACGGTGATGGTCCAATGTTACTTTTTTTTCTCTTTACTGCCACTACCTTCTAAATGAAGCTTGATAAAATGGACAATGCAGGCAACTTTCTTCCAAGCGACTAGACCAAACTCATTTAATAATTTGTTTCCCTAGAATAATTGTTTGATTGCCAGTACAGATTTCTAATGCTACATGCAATAGTATTGTAAATTATTTGGAATAGAAAGTGAAGATTATTTGGTTAGTGTAAGTGTGGCAGCCTGAGAGCAGGGGGGTGCAAAAGCCTTGTGGAAGGCAGATATATGGGGAGCTGCATATGTGGTTGTATGTTGCCTGAATAGGCTGCCAGAAAATGATGCCCAGCCACTATGACACCTGAAGCCCATCTGCATTAGTCTGAGGGGAAGGCTAATTAGGACACCTGTTGCCAATTAGGGGAGGTTTAGATTGGACATTAGGAAAAAAATTCCTAAATGTCAGGGTGGTCAAATATTGGAATAAATTGCCAAGGGAGGTGGTGGAATCTCCCTCTCTGGAGATATTTAAGAACAGGTTAGATAGACACCTGTCAGGGATGGTGTAGACGGAGCTTGGTCCTGCCTTGAGGGAGGGGGGCTGGACTCGATGACCTCTCGAGGTCCCTTCCAGTCCTATGATTCTATGATTTTATGAATTAAGGCTGATGTGCACACCATAAAAAACCTCTCCCTCAGGCAAGCGTTGAGAGAAGGAAGGAGAGGTGTGGCTGGAGGAGATGAACTCAGGAGGACAACCAGCTAACTGAGCTGTTCCTATAAGGATTTCTGCTCCAGGTAGTGGCTGAAACTGCTCTGCATTTCAGCTCTTCTTATATGAGCTTGCCTGACCCTAATTGGTTGTTCCTATAAGGATTTCTGTGATTGGTTGCCTCTTGTGCAGATTCCTCGGGCCCTAGAAACCCTGGGTATGTCTACACTACCCCCCTAGTTCGAACTAGGGGGAGTAATGTAGTCATACGGAGTTGCAAATGAAGCCCAGGATTTGAATTTCCCGGGCTTCATTTCCATAAAGCCGGCCGGCGCCATTTTTAAATGCCGGCTAGGTCGGACCCCGTGCCGCGCGGCTATATGCGGCACGGACTAGCTAGTTCGTATTAGGCTTCCTAACCCGAACTAGCTGTACACCTAGTACAATGGTAATGTGAAGGTATTATGTCGGCTCAGCGCGATAGTCTGGACGCGCGGGTGTCGACATCAAAGGTATTTGTCGACCACCCAGGTATGCCTCCTGGGATGAGGTTTACCTGGGTGGTCGACAAATACCTTTGATGTCGACACCTGCACGTCCAGACTATCACGCTGAGCCGACATGCCATGTAAATTTAAATGAAGCGGTGATTATTTAAATCGCCACTTCATTTTACTATGTCTGGTAGCCTAATCTACATGCCTCTGGTGACAGAGGCATGTAGTCTAGACGTACCCCAAGACGTGAACCTACATCAAGTTCACAAATAAATAGAAAGGAAAGGTCCCCTCTCAAGTAAGTCATCTTCAGACTGTCCCTTCCTATGGGGAAGGGCCATTGGGCAGCAATCATGTGAGGAGCTCCTGCTTTAAGCCAGTCCTGTTTCCAGAATCTACAACTGAAGTGTATTTTCCTCCCTGGTTTACCTCAGGTATGTCAGGTTAATCCCTTTTAAGCTCCTCCCTCCAATTCCAACATTTTTCACAGACGTGATAGGGGAAGATATGGCATCTGAGCTCATTAACCCTGGGTTGTTTAGTGTGAGGTTTGTATCCCATGATGACTTCTTCCATCAACCAGTCTTCAATAATATCCTTATTTAGTATATCTTCTATGGATTCTCTACTAATTTTCCTCAAGAATATTTTAGTCACCACATACAAAAAAACAAACAAACACCAACAACAAATATTTCCCCCATACTCTAAGTTTGCATCAAAAGGCACTTGATTCTGTCAATGTATTATATTTTCCTTTATTAAGCTAGTATCTTCAATGCTTAGAGTTTATTGAACTTGGAAGAATTATTTTCTCATCATAGATACTTCAGCTCACAACTTCTTTAAGATAGGCTGACAAATTCAAAACCATATTGTTGTACTACTTTTATGTAACCAGACTTGGGAATGTGAGATTTATTTAGAATGTTGCATGCAGAATGCAATAAAATGATCATGAAGACAAGCCACATATAACTGATTTGTTTCACTGTAGTAAACTTGAAGTGTTACATCCCCAAGAGTGTGCGTGAGAGAGAGACAGAGACCAAAACAGAGACACAGAGAGAGAGAGAGAAAATACGATTTTGAATAACAGAGGCTGATTTCTTTGCAAACTTTAATCAACTGTTAGTCACATTCCTTTATAAAACAATATCTTCCCATTATGTAGCTAGAATAGCGTGTCTTTTTTCAGTGGTGATGTTTTCCTTGTAAATAAGGCTATTTTATAACTGAGGTGCTGCAGAGTTCTTAGATACAGCCTGGTGAGTTACAACTCTGTTATTTGATATAGCTTATTAAAAATTAAAAAAGAGTTGTTTTCTCTTCTTAAAGAGTATTTCAGTGGTTAAATCAGACCAACCAAAATGTGTTTTCAGTAAAGGTAACATACCATTTCCCATATATTTCCCATTCGGTGTGTGTGCTCTAACAAGGAGGGGATCAATTATTCACGGGACCCTGCTAAGGAACAGCTCCTTTTCTCTGTTGTGCACCTGAACTGTTTAATATTTTGCTAGGTTAAGTTAATTTAGTGTGAGTTTTTGCTTCAGGACTGTTTATTTTTCAGTTCCCTTCCATGAGTTCAGCTCTCAATTGGCATTCTGATTCATGAAGCTCCATGATGGCCTGGACCTTGACAGCCCATATTTTGTTGGAGAATAGTATACACAGAACAAATACTTGTTTTAAAATTACACGTTCCAGTGCTTCTAGGTATTGATCAGGAGTCTGGGTCACTTGGTGTAGTGATGTAGAGGCAGCTGATTCAGCACAATCACTTGGTAACACTATGTGCAGCTAAAACTTTGATTCTTTATAATTAAGTCTCCATAACCAACTGATCTTGCCTATCCTCTAGGAAGACACACTGGACCTTGGCACGGTTTTAGACTTTTTAAATGCAAAGTTATTCTAATTATCTATTCCTCTGATTTTCACCAGCTATACAATTTGTATTTTTTCAGGTGTATAACCGCTGTTTTCTTCTGGCAGTTCTGTGTTTCACAGAGAACATTGTGCACAGGAGTCACACATATCAATGCCAAGATTTAAATGGTTCAGAATATGGAGATGTCCTGTTAGGTATGACTATGAAAAATATTTTCGTTGTCACCCTTTCAGAATCTGTTTGGTTGCCATTATAGCAGGGCATCTCTAACATCAATACACCATGACCCCCCCTCTAACAGTTATTCCACGATACTGGGGGCAGGAATGGAGCCTGAGCCCCACCATCCTGGGTGGATGGAGAAGGTCACCACAGCTGAAGTCCCATTGTCCTAGGTGGAGAGAGAACTCAGGTTTCACATCAAATCCAATTCCAGACCTGGTGACCAAATTAAAAGAGAGTTATGACCTCTAGGAGTCTTGACACACCGTTTGAGAATTGCTGCCCTAAAGACTTATTCTTTTATCATTAAATTGCTTCTGACAATAAAGAAATAAACAAACAAACCCTACCTCCAGGGTTAAAATTACAATCCCAGTGTTTGGCTGGGATTCTGAGGCAGGTAATAGTAATAGCTGGGTTTGTAACTAGCAGGAGAACCAACCACATGATAAATTGGCAGGTGTAAAGACTGTGGATCTCTGAAGCTATCTTAGGCTGCTAGATAACAGACTGAGGTTCAGGACTCCCATGGTAGCATTCTCAGATAGTCAGGCAGAACTGCAGGGTTTCAGTGCATGAATGAGATAATGGCATAGGAAGGAGTGTTTTAGCTATATTAGGAACTGGGGAATATTTTGCAAAAGGAGCAATTACTATAGGGAGGATGGGTTGCATTTAAACCAAAATGGTGAGATAAGGGCACTGGAGTTGTAGTACCTTGAGGCATGTAGAAGTTTAGATAGTTTATTGTCCTTATTTGTTACTTCACTCTAGGGAAGTGAAGTGAACATTGTATGTGGTTTGTCTAGTTTTTATAAAGTCCAGCCACATGGAAGTTTGTGTGGAAGCTTTTTTTTAATGAGAGTTGCTAGTTTTGAGAGCCCCTTATTGATTTTTTTTCTATTTGTTGTATAGGATGCTGATTCACTGGTTCCTAAGTTTCTTTGAGAGTGTTTGGCATGATCTCAATGACACATCCTCTGTGGAAAGATCATCAGTGCTGTATGTGTATATTCATGAAGCAACACACAGCAGTCACACAATTCAGGGTTTTATTTCATGATTGCATGATAACTAGGAAGTAGTCTGTATGGTAAGGAGAGTTTTCTTGGATGATTCTCTGACTCTTTTATTGTTTTCTTGATCTGGCTCATTTCAGATTCATCAGAGTGCATTAGATAAACTGATGTGTATAATTTTTCCATATTTTATTCCTCTAATACGTATTCTATTATTTCTGAAATATCAGATTTTCCTTTTCTGAGAAAATGGATTAGCCATGTTTTCTCAACACAGTTTGTATTCTCTGAACAAGAATATCATGTACAATTCTATAATATAGGTTTACAATCATATGCTGTACATAATATATATATATTTATTATAAGAATATAAAACTGAAGTACATACTTGATAATGGGCAACTTGCATAGACCTAGATTCTGGAATCCTTATAGTGTAATTATGTTACATGAGATACAATTACCTGGAATTTTAGACTCTGACTCTGCAAAGGACATGGACTTTGTATACTTATTCCAGAGGTGACTTTCACCGTACAACTCCATGCACAGAGCAGTAAACCTAGGAAGACTTTTGTGGAATACAAAATAATTCACATTTTTCAATGGCTAAAACAATCCAATGAGATAATAAACATATATAGAACTATTTTTATTTTTATGTAGAGCCTCTCCAGAGGCAAAATCACTAAGAAACAAATATACTGACATCACCAGCAGTAAAAAAAAAACATCAAGAGACATATTTTAAAAATCTACACACACACACACACACACACACACACACACACCAGTGTGCCCTGCTAATTTTGTGAAAGTAGATATATCATGTAAGGTTGATATGGATGTGATATCTATTATGATATGCATTTCTTATGTTCTTTCTCATTATCTCAGCCTGGGGCAAGACTCACTGTTGCCTGTCAGTGGAAATATATATACTAATGAAGGGAAAGCAGGGATGACTACTTACTACATAAGTGCTAAATTGATTGTAGCAAAAAAACCTGTTGTTCTCTATAGGACAGATTCTTCAGGATGAGAATCCTAGATAAGATGAGCAGGACTGTTGGGGACAATGTAGACCAAGTTGTGCAGAGCTTTGCACGCATGAACAAGAAGCTTAAACTTGATACTGAGAGTAAATGGCAGCCAATGGGGGGGGGAGGGTGCTCTGAAGATAGGAAAGGGATAGTTAGAACCAACAGACAAGGTTCATAATCATAACTACTGATTTAGATATTACCACATAATGTCATCTAACATTTTGTTGCCCAGGCATCCACTTTCGTGAGGTCCTTCTGTAACTCTTCACAGTCTGCTCCTATAATTAGGCAAGCCAAAAAAAAGGTGAAGATCAACTTCCAAAAGATGCAAAAAAAACCAACATTTTTTTTAAAGAACATCCAAAGCAGGAAGTCTGCCAAATTATCTGTAGTGCCACAGGATGGTCAAGGTGCTAATGGAGCACTCAAGGAAGTCAATGTCATTTGAATCTGAATAAATATGAAGAGAATCTGTATAAATTCTTTGCATTGGTCTTCATCACAGAAGAAGAGAGATATTCCCATACACAAATCCTTCTTTTTAAATGACAAATTTGAGGCACTGTCCCAGATTGAGAAGTTGATGGAAGCGATTTTGGAATAAATTGATAAATTAAACAGTAATAAGGCATAGAACCAAATGGTTTTCATTCCAGAGCTCTTATGGAACTCAAATATGAAATTGCAGAACTATTACCTGTGAAATGTAACCTGTAATTTAAATCAGCTTTTGTACCAGATGACTGAAGTTCAGCTAAAGTGATGTTAATTTTTAAAATAATGATTCCTAGCAATTACAGAGAAGGAAGCCTAACTTCACTGCTAGGCAAATTGGTTGGAACTATAATAAAGAACAGAACAATTGAACACATAGGTGAGAAAGATTTGTTGGGGAAAGAGTCAACACTGCATGATTTCCTGTCCAATCTATTAGACTTCTTTGAGAGGGAGAATAAACATGTGGAAAAGAGATGTCCAATGGATATAGTATACTTGGACTTTGACAAGGGTCCTCACCAAAGCATCTTAAAGTAAGCAGTCATGGGAAAAGAGGGAAGGTGTTCATGTGGCAAAGGTGGGGAACCAGTGGATCATAGGTCAGATGCAGTACAGGGCTTCTTTTTATCTGGCCCAAGGAAAGTCTCTGTGCACAGGTTAGAAGCCCTGAGCCTCTCCATCTCCCGATGGGGCTGGAACAATTAATTCCAACTTGCCGGAATATCTGTGCAGTCTCTAGGTGGTGTGGTAATCAGGAAAACTCTGCAGCTCCCATTGGCCAGGAACTATGGCTATTGTGAGCTGTGGGAGTGGTTCCTGCAGGCCTGGGCCATGTCCTGTGTCCCTCTGCTTAAGAGCTGGACATGGTGGCTGATTCCAAGAACTGATTCCAGCCTGGATAGTCAGAGAGCCTGACTGAGCCACACTGTGCTGTCAATTGGGAGTCATCTGAGGTAAGTTCCATCCAGCCAGAGCCTCCTGAACTCCCTTCTGCACTCCAACTCCCTGTTCCATGTCAGAACCTCCCTGTACCCAAATTGCACCCCACACCCTGCACCGAACCCTGAGCCCCAGCCCAAATCCAAATTCCCTCCTGGAGCCTGTACCCCAAAACTCTTTCCACTTACCAATCTCCAACCCATACCCAGCCCACCCAAGAGCCCACATCCCCAGCCAGAGTTCACAACCCCTCTCACACCCCAACACCCTGTGCCTGCACTGAGCTCCCTGCTGCACTCAAAACCATTTGAACACAACTTGGACCCCCCTCAAGCATCCCAAGTACCCACCCCAGAGTCCAGGCTGAACCCTCACCTCCTCCCACACTTCAGCCACCTATCTCAGCCAATACCACTGTCCAGCATCTTGAACACTTTGTTTCTGGCCCCACCTCAGAGCCTAGAGAAAGCCCCTGAACTCTGCACCCCCACCACAGGGCTGTGTGTGGCCCCTGCCTGATTTTTCCTGTTGGGCAATGGCCATTGATAGAGAAAAGCATCCACACACCTGACTTATGCATTAGTAACTGATTAAAAGACAGAAAAGAAAGGGTAATAATAAATGGTCAGATTTCAGAATGGAGAGATAGGAAAAGAGATGGATCTTTTGGGAATCTGTATAATAACCAATTCTGATTAATATATTCATAAATCATCCTTAAAAAGGAGTAAGCAGTGAGGTAGCAAAATCTGAAGATAATACAAAATTACTTGAAATAGTTAAGTCCGAAGCAGACTGTGAAGAATTAAAGAGGGACCTCATGAAAGGGGATGCCTGGGCAACAAAATGTTAGATGACATTAAGTAGTAATAATGAAAACTAATGCACATTAGAAACCATAATCCCAACTATGCAGACAAAATGATGGATCTAAATTAGCTGTTACAATGTAAGAAAGATATTAGAGTCATTCTGGACAGTCCTCCAAAAATAACTGTTCAGTGTGCAATGTGAGTCAAAAATAAAAGAATGATAGAAGCCATTAGGAAAGGGATAAATAAAACAGAAAATATCATTCTGCCCCTATATAAAATCATGGTATTCCTAACCCTTGAATACAGGTTGCAGTTCTGGTTACTCTATTAAGATATATAAATATTGAAAAAGGTGCAGAAAAGGGCAAAAAATGATTAGGAGTGTGGAACAGTTTCCATATGAAGAGAGATTAAAAAGATTAGGACAATTAATTCTGGAAAAGAGATGACTAAATGGGGCATATGACAGGGTTCTATAAAATTGTGACTAGTGTGGAGAAAGTGAATAAGGAAGTATTGCTACCAATTCACAAAACACAAGAACCCATAGTTACGCAATGAAATGAATAGGCAGCAGATTTAATACAAACATAAGGAAGTATTTCTTCACACAACATGCAGCGAACCTGTGGAACTTGTTGTAGGTGGATGTTGTGAAGGCCAAAGCTTAACTGGGTTTAAAAAAGTATTTGATGCATTCCTGGAGGATAGGCATGTCAATGACTATTAACCAAGGTGATTGGGGATGCAACATCCATGCTCTTGGTGTCCTTAGCCTCTAACTGCACTAAAGTGGAAGTGGACAACAGGAGACAGATCGCTCTGTTAATTTCCTTTGAAGTATCTGGAGTTGACCACTGTTAGAAGACAGGGTATACTGAGAGTGTGTCCAGACTACACCTCTCTGTCGACTGAGAGATGTAGATTAGGCACATCGAAATTGCTAATGAAGAAGGGATTTAAATATCCCGTACACTTTATTAGCATAAACATGGTCACTGCTTTTTTTTTACACGGAGCTTTTTGGAAAAAAACCTGGCAGTCTAGACGCAGATCTGTCGAAAATAAACCCTTTTTCAACAGATCCTGTAAACCTCATTTTTGAGGTTTGAATCACTGCTTCATTAGCAATTCCAACGTGCTTGATTTGCATCCCTCTGTCGATAGACGGATGCAGTCTAGATGTAGCCTGAGATAGATGGACCACTGGCCTAACACAGTATGTCTGCTCTTACGGAACCCAGAAAAAGAAGGATGCTATCTATAATCAAGAAAGGATATGACCAGCATGTGGACAATTATTTTAATCATCGGTACAGAAAGGGACAGATTTTTTTTAATATCAAAGAATAAGGTAGACCTGATAACAGCTTGGATGTTTAAGAGGAAAGAGATGCAAGACTCAAAGTTGCAATCACAAGTACACTGTCAAAAAGACATAATAGGGAAGATGATCAGACAGAAGTTTGGTTTTGGCCATGTTTATCTTGAATTTGTGGCACAACATCCTGTCTGACATGAAAAAGAGGGAAACACTGTTCGGGTGTGAAAAGGTAGATTGGAAATAGGACTCAGATACCAATTACAGAACCATATACTGCTGCATCAGTGCCAGCAGGCTCTTACTGAGGGGTTAACATAAATCTCTTCCTCCTCCATGCACAATCAATCTCTTCATTTAGGACACAGTGCTGGGGAGAGAATTGTCAACATCCTTTTAACCAAAGTTATTTTAATAGGTATCAATGTACATACTTCCATACATCCTATAGTAAATCAAGAAGCTTTCATGTCGTATTACAGTTGTTACATAACACATTATTAGTAAGCTTGTGTATGGAGCTCATCCATTTTTCAGTGGAGAGGGGCTTAAGTGTTTAATATTTAAAGCCACAATTGTAGCATAGAAAGCAGAGGCAGTTTTTCAAATCAACCAAAGGAAAAGCCATCTCAACATTCCTAATGAATTTGCTAATGCAACCTGAAATACATTGGCAAATAACTGTAAATAAAATTAACAAAGCATACATCATACTCAAAAAGTGTTAACTTTCATATAAAGCACGTAGGACATATTGTTCAGCAACTGAAGAACTGCACGGAATGAATAATGATATTTCTACACAGTGACTGCTGTTCATCTGCATTGTAACAACTACAGTATTAAAAGGTGGAGAATACCGCAGTATTGCACAGCTTGAAATAACAGTAATATTTAGGGACTTTTTGTATAGTGAAAAGTACACACAGATAGAAGGCAAACTTGCTATTACTAAAAGAAAGCATGCAATCAAATGGCAAACCACTATCTTTTTCAACCACCAACTCAAAAAACACCAGAGGCAGAATCTCATAATATGTGTTTCAGTTGAAAACCTTTTGCAAGTATTAAAAAGGCACAATTCTGATTTCCATGCAGAATCCTAAGATTGACATGTTTTTGACTCCAGAAAAAGAATTCCCTCTTTAAAATTATCTTTCAGATTTTGTGAAAGTCAGTCAACCAGAAAGTACAAGCCACAGTTGCATGAACAAGTTCATTTTATGGCTATGGGGTGAGAAGCATGGTAGATGCAGAGCTGGATAGAAAACTCTTTTCTCCTCTCATGAAATTTTTTTATTTTATTTCTTATCTCTTTCTGCATTGGGGCAAACTGGAAACCACTACACTTCTCACCCTCCCCGCAAGAAAATTACAAAGGAAAAAAAATGAGCACAGATTAGAAACACCCCTAATCACTACACACATGCCAGAATAACCAATAGCTTGGGCTTACCTCTGTTCTGCCTCATTACATAGGAGGGCCAAGAACCTGTATTTTCCATATCCAAGTGAATGTCTAGGGCTAATAGGTAGTGGGGGGGGGGGGCGGAGGAAAGGGAGCTTGGACCAAACAATTCTCTGAATCTGAGAAATATTTCCAATGAAAGTTGTACTGAAACTGATGCCATTTGGTTTAAAAAAAGTTTCAGTTTTGACGAATTGGGATTTTTGGATGAAAAATACTTTGTTGAAAAATTCTCAGCTAGCTCTAGTAAAAAGGTCACATTACCATATGAGTTTTTCTGTTGTGCATTTGGCCATTAAGGAGGGTAAACAAAAGAAGTAGAATCAGTGGAAACATTTTGTGCACATACGTAGAATGGGTAGTAAACAGAAGTGAATATATATCCTTCCTTCTGTGCTTTACAGTCTGGGCTTGCATTTGCTTCCATCAGAGCAGTAGACACATTTAATTGATCTGGCTAATGACAGCAATAGATGCAAATGAGTTCCTGAAATTTTGAAGGGATAATACTCTTCACTACACTCTGTAAATGGGTAAGTATGATATAGGACTACAGTTGTCTTTTGTTCTCTTCCAGTTCAATGGCTCATGCATAGAAAAGTTTGAATATTTTAAAACATTTGTGGCTATTAATCTATTTTAAAATGAATTAACTTTTGCCACATCCACATTCCCTTTTTATTCACTTTTTACTGAGAATATCTGAATTTATTCAAGTTTACTAGCACAAATGTTTCCAGAAAGGCTATTATAAAAGTCACATACGTGACCAGTTTTGGAAATATAATATTAAAATTCACACACAAAAGTAGCCATGACAAATGTGCTTATTTCCAGGAGACAGACAATATCACAACTAACCAGTGTAGCTTGAAAGTACAGTCTGGAGCAATGAATTCTCAAAATTGCTTCAGACTTTTTCTATAAAAATAAAAAACTGTCAAACAATTTAGAAAATTTGTCAAACAAGTTTTCAAACAATGGAAACATTCAAAGGTGACTCAATAGGCTTGAAGATATTCTGTGAACAGAGAAAGGAGAATATGCATTAGTCTGATATATTTGCAAATTATTCACTGAGTTCTACATATCAGTGACCTCTTTCTGTATACTGCCTTCACGCTTCACCTTAGCATATGGATGAGCTGTGACAGATTAAACAGGTGACTCTGGTGGCAGTTACACTCCCAGCATCTGATGTGTTATAGAAAGGAGATTTATCACAAATCCCATGTCATGGTCTGGTGGAGACAGGAGAGGATTTTTTTTTATATCTTCCACTAGTCCATCCACAAAGTCAGGAGAAGTGAAATTGCTCCAAATGGAATACAGATGCTGAAATATCAGAATTTTCCAGATGTTAATTCTGATTTTCACTCAGCTGTATCCATAAACATTTGAAACAAATTGCAATTATTTTAAAGATATCTGTTTGGGGGAAAGCAGAGTAGCTAAACAATTATTCACATGATCAATGAATCCTCAATTTCTATTTAATGCTGTTATCATCTAAGATCTCTATGTTGTAAGCACAGTAGCTGAATACATCCATGTTCATTTGCCAATAAAAAGGTTGGGGTTTTCATATTCCTATTTCCCACTCAATGAGTGATACCATTTTGGATTTTCCTAATGCACTTTATAAACGAAGAAATGAATTTCCTGCAGGAAGGATATGTCAGCATTTTCATTAGCCGTAGCATGGATTCCTCCCACATGCTTTCCCCCAAACAGATATCTTCAGGACTTAGTTTGGCAGAGCATTTAAGAATGTGCTTATGTCTCCAACAAAATAAATAGTATTTATGAACATGCTTAAAGTTAAACATGGAGTATTGTAACTATGTTTGTCTCATAATATTATAGAGACAAGCTGGAGCTCTGTGTAAGCTTCAAAGCTTGATTTTCTTACCAACAGAAGTTGGTCATTAAAAGATATTTTTCTCCTACCTTGTCTTTCTAAAGTTAAGCTTGTGTCTTTAAGATGTTGTTTAAATAGGCCTATTTATTTTACTAAATAGAGCCCTTTATTGGTTTGGAATACCATAACCTATAGAATTTTGGAGATTTTGGAAACATCTGCCATGTACATCAGATATTTTGCTCTAGTTCTTTCTTTTCTAATTCAAAGTTGGGTTATGGAAATTTGGTGTTGCATGAGCTACAGATTTTATGAACAGACATAGCAGCTGGTATATACAAGCAGAACACTACTCGATTGATTTGACAAGAGTAATTCATTTAAATTCATTGTATTTATCTGTCAGTTTTTCAATGACCAGAAGAATGTACATCAGATATCTTGAATTATGCTCAATTTTACCTGTCCAAAACCTCTCTTAGGCAAACATGAGCTATTTCAGCAGACTGCCCACCTCCTGTCTATCTCTGCCATTTCATGAAATTGGCTGAACATTAACTGTTTTTCTCCTCTTTCATTTAAACAACTAAATATTATGCATAGCCAGCCTGAATAAGTGTTTCTGGTCTCACATGAAATAATCATTCCTTCTAATTCTCCAGTAATTTAAGCATTAGTGTTCTGAGCCCCAAATCACCTGACACGTGGATAGATTAAACATAAAAATGACTTAAGCTGTTATACTGAAATGCTTTTCAATCCCATCAAAAATACAAAATTTTGTATTAATGTATTAACACACATTGAAATATATGTGATGCATTTGAAGCTGTGCTAGTCCCAGAAAATTAGCAAGACAAGGTGAGTGACATAATACCTTGTACTGGACCAACTTCTGTTGGTCAGGGAGACAATATATGAAAAATAGACACCAATTTAAAATTGCTCTCAATTAAATTCTAGATAAAAATAGCTCTGTTTACTGTTAATAAATAACTACATGTTGTTCATTTTAACAACCTACAGTTTTATAGTTTAAGGTATAAAAGAAGCATTAGATTGTCTAGCCAGACCTCCTGGATATCACAGACAAATACCTAAATTCTGTATTAGATTCAAATCCTCCTATGTTGATCCCAATGATTTCAGTTAAAGTAAAGCATTTTAGTCCTCAGGAGACTAAAAATGCATTGAACTGTTATGTGTCTGAATTCTTTTGTCTGCTCTTAAACTCTCCGGCTACGTCTACACTGGTCCCTTTTCCGAAAGGGGCATGTTAATTTCACAGGTCGTAATAGGGAAATCCACGGGGGATTTAAATATCCCCCGCGGCATTTAAATAAAAATGTCCGCCGCTTTTTTCCGGCTTTTAGAAAAGCCGGAAAAGAGTGTCTACACTGGCCCCGATCTGGCCCGATCCTCCGGAAAAAAGCCCTTTTCTGGAGGATCTCTTATTCCTACTTTGAAGTAAGAATAAGAGATCCTCCGGAAAAGGGCTTTTTTCCGGAGCATCGGGCCGGATCGGGGCCAGTGTAGACGCTCTTTTCCGGCTTTTCTAAAAGCCGGAAAAAAGCGGCGGACATTTTTATTTAAATGCCACGGGGGATATTTAAATCCCCTGTGGATTTCCCTATTACGACCTGTGAAATTAACATGCCCCTTTCAGAAAAGGGGCCAGTGTAGACGAGCCCTCCCAGTCTTAATTAATTCTGAATGAAGTAAGGGTGGTAAATTTCTATGAAAAATCCAACATCCATTATCTTCTGGGTTCTTCTGTATATGTATTGAGTAGTAGAATTCAATCCACATCATTCTGGTCACCTTTCTTTTCTCAGAGTTCATGGTGAAGTGCAGGACTCAAAGCTGAGCACTTCCAAGTCCCAGTAAAGTCAGTAGGACTTCATCATAAGTTGGTGGTGGTCTGTGTAACACATGATTGGGCCCCCAAAAATCCACAGAGCCTTCCAAAATATCCCAAAATATCACAAGTTTTCTATCCCTCGCCAAGGGGAAGATAGTATCAAACTGGAAAAATATATACAATTTATCTAGCTCTAATTTCAGTTTATTTTGATACGCAAGTTCTTTTGCTGCTGGTTTTGTGTGCTCACTTCTTATACTGAGGTTAACATTTTAACACTTGGGAGCCTAGAGTTTGCTACCTATGCCCATATTCTCCATCTTTTTCATGGCTTAAAAACAGCAATGTTAGATGTCCACTTCTAGGCTGGTGATTCAGTTGATAGCTCCAAGTGATTCAGAATGGAAATAATACAAGGATATGATTGTTTAGGACATCAATTGTCAATGTATTCTTTAGTTTGAAGTTTGTTTCCACAGTCACAAATAGTGAACATTTCTGCAATACCCTGCAGATGTGATTAGAAGTTTATTCTATTTTCCATGGGAGCAAAAAGCTACTGTGGTCTTTAGTTGGATCTTTGATGTGGTCTACATTTGGGACATTAGCTTTCTTGAACCAACATTAGTAGCCATCAGTCCTTAGGCCAGAATTCTAAGTCTTAGCACTTTGAGCTGCAAGCCAAAATATATCCAAGATTTGAGTCAGAATCTCAACGTATTATTTAGCTGTCCAAGTATTGGAAGATCCTTGTTCCCTCAAATATGATGGAACTCCCAAAGGATTCGAATGTCCCATTAATGTGGTAAGTGTAGATACATACGTGTGCAGAAAACCATTGTTATAGTATTGTTTTTACTATGCCACAAAATGATCCACATGATGATGTTAAGTTGAGAAAAACAAGTGGTGACTGGGAGCTCTGCATCCAGATGAGTGAGCAGTATTCTGCGGTAGAATAGATGAGGACCAAGGAAGAGGTCTATAGAGTTTTCATAATGGTTTCCTAAGTCATTCCAGCCAGGTTCTGGATTTTCTATAGTTCATCAGGGATATTTTCCTGGTGCTGTGGTAACTTCAGTCTATTATCACACCAATACATTTTAGAGTAGAATTCAGTTTTATCTGTTGACCACAAAAGACCACATGCAGCTCTCCCCTATCCTTTTTGATTGTTCAGAAGAAATGCTGACATGACAGTCTTAGTGGGATTTTGAAACAAAATACAGGACTATGTAGCACTTTAAAGACTAACAAGATGGTTTATTAGACGAGGAGCTTTCGTGGGCCAGACCCACTTCCTCAGATCAAATAGTGGAAGAAAATAGTCACAACCATATATACCAAAGGATACAATTAAAAAAAATGAACACATATGAAAAGGACAAATCACATTTCAGAACAGAGGGGAGATACGAGGGGGGGGGGGAAGGAAGGTAAATGCTGTGAGTTAATGATATTAGAGGTGGGGAAGGGGAGATGTCTGTGAGTTAATGGTATTAGAGGTGATAATTGGGGAAGCTATCTTTGTAATGGGTAAGGTAGTTGGGGTCTTTGTTCAGCCCCCTGCGGAGAGTGTCAAATTTTAGCATGAATGCCAAATCAGAGGATTCCCTTTCAAATGCAGATTTGAATGTCTTCTGAAGTAGGATACATGTGATTAGGTCATTGAGACAGTGTTCTTTCTGGTTGAAATGGCAAGAAACTGTTTTTTCTTTGTGATCCTGTCTAATGTCTGTTTTGTGGGCATTGATTCTTTGGTGAAGTGTCTGAGACGTTTGTCCAATGTACATAGCATACATTCAAATCTGCACTTGAAAGGGAATCCTCTGAACTGGCATTCATGCTAAAATTCGACACTCTCTACAGGGGGCTGAACAAAGACCCCAACTACCTTACCCATTACAAAGATAGCTTCCCCAATTATCACCTCTAATACCATTAACTCACAGGCATTTACCTTCCTTCCCCCCCCCCCCCCCCGCATCCCCCGTCTGTTCTGAAATGTGATTTGTCCTTTTCATATGTGTTCATTTTTAAAAATTGTATCCTTTGGAATATATGGTTGTGATTATTTTCCTCCACTATTTGATCTGAGGAAGTGGGTCTGGACCACGAAAGCTCATAATCTAATAAGCCATCTTGTTAGTCTTTAAAGTACTACATAGTCCTGTATTTTGTTTCAGCTACACCAGACTAACACGGTGTGACGGGGCCGGCACAGGGTCCGCGCCGCCCCGCACTGAGAAGGGGAGTCCGGGAATAGGAGTCCCGGCCGAGACGGCCGTCGGCCCGCCGCGTTCCCCGGCGCCGGGCAATGACGTCACCGGAGGCGACGGGGAGAGCGCGGGGAGGGGCGGGGCCTGGAGTCACGGGACCACGCCGGCCCCGGCGTCCGGAGGGGAGCGGGCCATTCAAAGGGCCCCGGACCATGGACCGGGGGAAGGGAGTGCTGGAGGCAGGACGGAGGAACCGGGTCTGTTGGGAGACCCTGGAGAGGAGACACGGTACTCGCGGCGGCTGAAGCCTCACCCGCGACAGGGACTCCGGGTGAGTCTATCCCCTTGCTGGGGGGGGAACGCGCCGAACAACCAGCCGGGAAGAAGTGACCCAGGGCGGGGCCGTGGTCCCCGCGAGTGGAGGGTTTGGGGGGAACGTAACCCCCTCCACTGACTAGGGACTAGCGTCCCCGTCTTAGGGCCCTGGGTCGGGGCTCGGAGTGAGGGAGGGCCCGAGCCCCCTTCCCGGCGTCTGCGAGCCAGTGCGGGCTCCGGCATCCCGCACGGTCGGCCGGGAGCTACCATCGGCCAGAGGGCCAAGAGTCCGATCAGCTAGGAAAGGACGAGGGTCACCCGAACTCGGGGTGACCACCAGGGCACAGGGTTACAGGTGGTGGAGAATGTGGGTGTTGACCTGAGCCCCGGTTAAGGGGGCACATATATACTCACTCGAAAAAAAAAAAAAAAAAAAAGAGAGAAGAAGAGAGGAAAGGGGGCCTAGAGGTAAGGGAGCGAAACAGGTCGGTCCTCCCAGGGGTAGGGTCCTTCCTCTGGTTATAACAAGCTAATTTCCCCAGGGATAATGGAGCTGAACAAAGTAGTGGACTGGCTAATAGATAACCAGAAGCAGTGGCAGCAGCAGCAGTCGCAGGCGCTGCAACAGGTCCTGGATAAGCTCCAGGAGCATCAAGCTGCAACTAGCATGGCCGGTGGGGGCGCGACACCGGCGGGAAACGACGAAGACGTAGGGGGCCGCCAACTCCCCATCAGGCTGACGAAGTTGGGCCCTGAAGACGACCCTGAGGCCTTCCTGGTAACCTTCGAACGGGTGGCGTTGGCGGCGAAATGGCCACAGGACCAATGGGCAACGCTCCTAGCTCCCTACTTGTCAGGGGCGGCCCAACTGGCGTACCGAGGAATGTCCGCAAGAGACGCGTTATGCTACTATAAGGTAAAGGAGGCCATCTTAGATCAACTAGGGATCTCCCCGGAATTCCACCGGCAAAAGTTCCGCGAGGCCCGGTACGGCCCAGGCGAACGCCCGCGGGCCGTGGCTCAGAGGGTACGGGAAGCGGGGATGCGCTGGCTGGAACCCGAAAATAAGTCCGGAACGCAAGTGGCCGAGGCGGTGATCTTAGAACAGTATGTGAAGATCCTCCCAGCCGAGGGGCAGCGTTGGGTGAGACGACACCTCCCAGAGACTCTCGAGGAAGCCATCACCTTGATGGAACGCTTCCTTGCCGCCGAAGGAACAGAAGCACCGCGCCCCCGCACCGGGCCACGAGAACCACATTCAGGAGGCCTTGCCCCGGCGAAAAGTGGCGCAAAGACATACGGCCCCAGAACACCGGCAGGCCCAACCATGGGACGAGGACTGGCGCCCCGGTGGGACCACCCGGAGGGACGAACCCCAGAGGCCGGAGGGCCAACCGGAGTGACGGAGAGGAACCCACAACCCGAAGGAGGAACCAGAGGAGCCTGCTACCAGTGCGGACAGGAGGGGCACTTTAAGAAAGACTGCCCCATGATGGATTGCACCTTCGGGCAAGGCCCTACGCGAAAGGTAACCCAGGGCGAACAGGGGCGGAGGCAAATGTTGCATGAGATAAGGGTTAATGGACGCCGGGTGAAGGCGGTGCTAGACTCCGGGTGCGGGCAAACGATAATCTGAGCCAACATCCTGGGGTCCCAAGTGCCCCGGGGGCCGAGAGTGTACATGAAATGTGTACATGGGGATATCCACCCCTATGCGACGACAAGGGTGGAAATTGATGATGGGAGGATAAGGGACTCATGTATTGTCGCAGTGAGCCCCAATCTAGCATACCCCGCGTTGCTAGGCAGGGACTGGCCCGGACTGGGGTACCTACTAAGTAATTGGGGGTTGGACCAACGGAGCCAGAAGGGGGAAAGGGACAAAAACCCCAGGTTTGCAGCTCACGGGGAGGAAGTAGACGACCTAGACGTCGGAGAGGAGGGGACGAACGGGACAGAGACACCAATGCCCCACCTGGACCTGGACGAAGGCGATTTCCTCGCACTCCAGAGAGAGGACCCGACCTTGCAACACGCGTGGGCTCAGGTAGGAGAAGCCAGAGACACCGGAAGAGGGGGACAGGGTCCCCGGTTCGAGGTGCATCAGGATCGCTTGTTCCGGGTCACTCCACAAGAAGGGGGGACGGAGGAGAAGCACCAGTTGCTCGTGCCAAAGCCCTACCGGGAGGGGGTGCTAGAGCTTGCCCACGATCACACCTGGGCTGGACACCTAGGAACAGAAAAAACGCAGCACCGGGTGCTCCAGAGGTTCTATTGGCCTGGGGTATATCAGGACATAAAGAATTATTGCGCCTCATGCCCCCAGTGCCAAAAGACGTCACCTACAAGGGTGCCTCCGGCGCCTCTTATACCTTTACCCATCGTAGGGACGCCTTTCGAGCGTATCGCACTAGACCTGGTGGGGCCACTAGAAAAGTCCAGCAGGGGCTATATCTACATACTCGTCATTATAGACTACGCCACGCGATTCCCCGAAGCCGTCCCCTTGAGACGAGCAACCGCGGGGGCGATAGCTGAAGAGCTAATGAGGCTATTCTCGCGCGTAGGCCTACCAAAGGAGCTATTGACAGACCAGGGGACGAATCTAACGTCCCGAATAATGACAGAGTTATGCAAGCTTTTACAGGTACGAAAACTACGGACGTCGGTATACCACCCTCAGACAGACGGCCTTGTGGAAAGATTCAATCGTACCCTGAAAGAGATGTTATGAAAATTTGTCAAGGAGGATCCGCGGGACTGGGACCAACTACTACCCGCTCTGATGTTCGCGGTACGTGAAGTCCCCCAGGCGTCGCTAGGCTTCTCGCCATTTGAATTGCTGTACGGGAGGCAACCCCGAGGGATCCTAGACCTGATAAAGGAGGGATGGGAAGAACAGAGAACACCGGCCCTGGGAGTAGCCCAGTACGTGGGCAAGTTAAAAGGAAACCTCCGCCGGTTGACGGAATGGGCCCAGGAGAACCTGAAGAAAGCCCAAGAGAAACAGCAGGCCCACTATAATCGAAGGGCCCAGGTAAGGGCGTTCACACCGGGTGACCTAGTCCTCCTCCTGCTCCCTAAGGGAGACTCCAAGCTAATGGCCAAATGGCAGGGACCCTTTAAGGTAGTGCGACAAGTGGGACCCGTAGATTACGAGGTATTGATTAACAGCAACCGAAAGGAGACACAAGTCTATCATATAAATTTACTAAAAAGGTGGAACCCGCGGGAAGCGCTCCTAATAGACCCGCAACCCCTAGATATCGAATTCGGGCCCTGGGGGGAACCGGAGGTAGTGGTCGGCCAGGCCCAAACTGGGGAGGGTCTGTCACCCACCCAACAAGATCAAGTGAGGACGGTCCTGCGGCAGTTCCAAGAGACCTTGACCAGCCGACCGGGGCAGACACAGGAGGTCTACCATGAGATAGCAACGGAGCCAGGCAAGATAGTCCGAGACCACTTGCGGCCCGTACCCCGGAAAATGTGGGATACAGTGCAGAAAGAACTGCAGAAGATGCTAGAATGGGGGGTGATTCAGGAATCGCGCAGTGAGTGGCGGAGCCCCATAGTGTTGGTCCCAAAACCAGATGGGACCACTAGATTTTGTATAGATTTTCGAAAGGTAAACGCCATATCACGATTCGACGCGTATCCCATGCCGCGCGTAGACGAATTACTTAACCGGGTGGGGAAGGCCCAGTACTTGTCAACAATAGACTTAACAAAGGGATATTGGCAGATACCCCTGTCCCCCGAAGCGCAGAAGAAGACGGCGTTCGCCACGCCCTTCGGACTATACCAATTCGTAAACATGCCATTCGGCTTACAGGGAGCGGCCGCTACCTTCCAGAGACTAATGGACCACCTGTTGCGGGACCACCACGAATACGCCGCCGCCTACATAGACGATATTGTCATTTTCAGCAGGTCCTGGGAGCAACACCTCGAACACATCGCGGCCGTTCTAGAGACACTCAGACGGGCAAACCTGACGGCTAACCCAAAAAAGTGTCATTTTGGGGAACGAGAGGTCTCTTACCTAGGATATACAGTGGGGCGGGGCAGGCTTAAACCCCTGCTGAGCAAAATCCAGGCAGTTCGGGATTACCCGGCCCCCACCACAAAGAAACAGGTCCGCCAGTTCCTCGGGCTAGCCGGATATTACCGACGGTTCGTAGATAACTTTGCGACGGTAGCCGCACCCCTAACGGACCTCACCCGGAAGGAACAGCCCCAAAATGTGAAATGGACGGAGCAATGCAACAACGCATTCGAAAGACTAAAATATGAGCTCACGCATGCCCCAGTGTTAATTCAACCCGATTTTAATAAGCCATTTATCTTACAGACGGACGCGTCGGACCTTGGACTGGGAGCAGTACTCGCCCAGGAAGAGCAAGGGGCCGAGCACCCCGTGTTGTACCTGAGTCGCAAATTGTTCCCACGGGAAAAAGCCTACGCTACTATTGAAAAGGAAGCCTTGGCCCTTAAATGGGCCGTTGACTCTTTACGATATTTCCTTTTAGGTTCCGAGTTCACGCTGGTAACGGACCACGCCCCACTCCGATGGATCCAGGGGATGAAGGATACGAACCCCCGTATAATGAGATGGTACCTGAGCCTGCAACCCTACAATTTTGAAGTAAAACATAGGTCAGGTAGTGCAAACGGGAATGCTGACTGTTTGTCGCGGGTGCCAGAAAGGGGGACCGGGGGAGAGGCGGGGGTAGTCAGGAGCCTAAGGGGGGAGGGATGTGACGGGGCCGGCACAGGGTCCGCGCCGCCCCGCACTGAGAAGGGGAGTCCGGGAATAGGAGTCCCGGCCGAGACGGCCGTCGGCCCGCCGCATTCCCCGGCGCCGGGCAATGACGTCACCGGAGGCGACGGGGAGAGCGCGGGGAGGGGCGGGGCCTGGAGTCACGGGACCACGCCGGCCCCGGCGTCCGGAGGGGAGCGGGCCATTCAAAGGGCCCCGGACCATGGACCGGGGGAAGGGAGTGCTGGAGGCAGGACGGAGGAACCGGGTCTGTTGGGAGACCCTGGAGAGGAGACACGGTACTCGCGGCGGCTGAAGCCTCACCCGCGACAGGGACTCCGGGTGAGTCTATCCCCTTGCTGGGGGGGGAACGCGCCGAACAACCGGCCGGGAAGAAGTGACCCAGGGCGGGGCCGTGGTCCCCGCGAGTGGAGGGTTTGGGGGGAACGTAACCCCCTCCACTGACTAGGGACTAGCGTCCCCGTCTTAGGGCCCTGGGTCGGGGCTCGGAGTGAGGGAGGGCCCGAGCCCCCTTCCCGGCGTCTGCGAGCCAGTGCGGGCTCCGGCATCCCGCACGGTCGGCCGGGAGCTACCATCGGCCAGAGGGCCAAGAGTCCGATCAGCTAGGAAAGGACGAGGGTCACCCGAACTCGGGGTGACCACCAGGGCACAGGGTTACACACGGCTACATTTCTATTACTATTCTTAGTAGGATTTTGTTTTGTTTCAGCTGCCAATATAAGAAATATCCTAACAAACTTTAAACCTATAGTATTGGTTCTGTAATAGGTAGATCTCATGTTGTTGTAGTAATAGCAATGACATGAGCTTAGATAAATATCCATGATTATATTTGGGCAAGGTAGCTGGTGTAGACATTGAATATTAGACAGCAAAATAAGTTTCCTGCTTTCAGAGACTCTGGATTTGTATAATTATCAGTTGCTTTGTAAACAAAGACAAAAATATGCTGATCAGTTAATTAAAGCTAACAGTATCATCTATGTTGGGAACATTACAGGCCAGAGCAAATTAAACTGAATAAAACTGCAGTATGTCTTGCTTAGAAATGGCACAGAGTTCATTGAAACTGGTGAATAGGAAGGTAGTACTCCATACTACGTGAAGTACCTTGAATCACAATACAAAAGTACCTGATAGGCACCAGAATCTGATTTTCATACCCCAGAACTGACTTTATATAATAAAGTTATTTGAAATTCTGAAGAGAAATCAGGAACTCAAAATGAAATAATGTTCATTCTTGAAAATTAACTCAAGGGCCAGCCTTTGATTAGATAAAACTTCTAATGTTTTCACTGTCACTTGAAGATGGAGCCTTTTAAAAATATCTGTTAATGTTCATATTAAAGTTATATGAATTGGATACATAATGTCGATTTCTTCAATTTTTTTATATCTCTATAATATATTGAAAGAAATTCTATTAAGTATCTGAACTTAATTTATAAAATAAATCAAAGTTAAATCTTTGGGACTATTTATTAACTAAGGGTAATTTACTACATTCCCCTGCCTAGGGGAAAATTAGTGTCATTGCAATGTAAATTCAAGCAATTGGAAAATCACACCTTACTTCCCCCAGTCTGAATGAAATAATTCGTTTGTTTCCATCCATACAGCCAGATACATTGGTGTACTTCATCTCCTTTGAGTCAGAAATGTGCTGTGAATCCTTCATAACTGACCAGTTTTTCAGCTGTTCTCCATCATCAGATCAGGGAAAGTGGCCAGTAATCCATTGAACCTGGTCCATTAGCAATTAGTGTTGAAGTTTATTACTAGCAACTTAGAGATTTCTAGAAGTTGTATGTCTCACCAAACAAAACACAAATAATACCATGTGACCTGTAGGACAATTCAACACTACTACACCTAAATTTTGAACACTTGAAACTTGCAATGAACTGCTCAAGAATTATTAGCAGAAAGTATTTGGTACATATCACAATCTGCTTGAGGGCAAATTAAAAACAAAACAAGGTGAAATTTGCCAATTACATTATTAGCTATGAATTATTTAGAAAGACAAGGTAAGTGAGGTAGTATCTTTTTGTTCCTTCCTTCAATAGAAATTGATCCAATAAAAGATCACCTACCTAGACTCTCTGTACAGTGAGACCAACACTGTTACAACACTGCAATTATTGTATTATTTACTCAGGTTTCATTTAACTATATACATTCATTTAACCATATATCATATACACATATATGAAACTGAAAAATAAACTCTTTACAGTCAGGGCAATTTAAGAGCACTTCACTTAGGGCACATCTACACAGCAGCATTATTTTTGAATAATGAATGTTGTTCTAAAATAACTATCTGAGCATCTACAAAGCAAGCCCATTATTTTGAAATAATATCAAAATAATTGTTTTGCTTATTCCAGATTCTGTAACCCTCATTTTACGAGGAATAACACCTATGTAGACAGGGCAATTGGAGTTATTTCAAAATAAGAGGCCTCCAAAGGTGCCTTGCTGGCCACTCTGTCCATACTCATCAGAACGCTATAGACCCCCTTTCCCTGCCGGCTTTAAAGGTGCAGCCACAGGGAAAAGGGCTTGTGGCACATGGCAGGCCCTGACAGCCGTGAGCCACAGAGCAGCAGCCTACACAGCATTGGCAACCACCATGAGTGATCCCATTGCTCCCACTGAGCCCTCCACAGTTGCAAGGGAGCCAGCAGCCAGCTCCCAGGACCCTGTCTGGGAACAAGAGGAGTACGCCTTCCTGGTCTGGTGAGGAGATCCTGGACCTCACTGAGGTATGGGGGGAGGGGCGAGGGAGGTAAACCTCCAGAATCTCCGCACCAGGCACAGGAATGCAGATGTCTATGGCCAGATGGCTGATAGACTGGGGAATAAGGACCACATGTGTGCCCAGGAGTACATGTGCATGAAAGTTAAAGAACTAAGGCAGGCCTATGCCAAGGCTAGGGAGAGCAGTGCCCAGCTCCACCATATCCTAGGGGGTGGGTCAGTCCCTTTCCCCCCTTCATTATGGACTCATGGCTGGAGATGGCCATTGTGGAGGTGGTGGGCAGTGAAGGGCAGCTGTGCACTCCTCACACAGCCTGGGGACCACGCAGCAGCCTGTGCACGTGGGTGCAAGTGGAATGCCAGTCCGGGGCACACAGCCCCAGGAAGCTGCAACTGAGGACCCTTGTGCTCTTGTGCATAGAGTGGCTGGAGAGTCCTGACTTACTCCTGGCACCAGCAGTTGGTACACCCTCCCACTACAAGCCACCACTAGAAGGAGGCTGGGGACATGGACACACACACACACACACACAGAGAGAACCGTCTGGCTAGCATCTTCACATGCCTGCTTGTCCCTCCGACGTGGGGGTAATAACATTCCCCCTGGGACATCTGTGCCCCTGCAGGAAAGGGCTCGCTGTCTAGGCCACAGATGGCCTTGCTCAAAGCACATTGCCTTTGTCTGACCCAAGACCTTTTGGCCTCAGCTCAGAGGTGAGGGCTAGGCTTCATGCAGAGTGTCTCCTAGGATGACTGACTTTCTCTTTCTTCTACACAGCTGGACCAGCTGTGAGAGGGGCACGCTCTTCACCTCCTGTGCATTCCTCCTGACCCTGCGTGACCCACAGATGCAGGCGAGCCCATGAGGACCAGAGAGAGCACATCTCTTCTGTGTGAGCTCTGCAGTACTCCCTGGACTGGCATTACTGAAGACTGCAGGAGGACCTGCAGCTGTGCCACAACACCTACCAGGAGCTGCTGCAATAGAGCCTTACCATGTGTGCAGCGCAGCACAGCTTTCACTGCTGTTCTCGACTGCCTGGTGGCTGTTCCTGCTCCTGCTCCTGCTCCTGCTCCTGCTCCTGCTCCTGCTCTAGCCCCTTGCCTTCTCCCCTAGTCTCCCAATAGTTCCTGAGAGCCCCACACAAGAGTCAGATGCCTGTCCCAGCCCCATCCCTGAGCCTCTCCTCCTCCTTCTCCTTCCCTTTCCACTTGACTGCCCCTCCAAGGTTCTTTCCCCCAATTAAAGAAAACCAGTTTATTCTTTCAAAACAAAAAGCATGGTTTATTGTGTCTTCAGGGGAGGAGGATTGAGGAGAGAAAGGTGGGAAGGGAGAGCAGGGGAAAGGAAGGTGTGGGAAGAAAGGCACACTGGACCACTGCAGAGGCCACTTGTGAGGAGGTCCACTGGAGTGTCTCAGAGCCGGCCCTAGCAGAAACTGTCCCTCGGTGACTTCCGGATGCGCCCAGCCCCCTGATGGACCTGCTGGATGGCAGCTGTGTGTGGCTGCTCAAAGGCCCTGCCAAGCTGCTTGGCCTCTGCCCCCATCCTGGCAGGAACATCTCCCCCTTACGTTCACAAAGGTTGTGGAGGAAACAGCACGCAGCCACCACTTGGGGGATGTTCTGCTTGTCGAGGTCTAGCCAAATGAGGAGGCAACAGAACCCTCCCCCCCTTCAGGTGCCCGAAGGTGCCCTCCACAACAGTGCAGGCCCTGCTTAGACTGGCTTTAATGCATTCCTTGGTGGGGTCAAAGTGAGCAGAGGGTAGGCTGCATCCCCTACAAGTCACATTGGCATGTCCACAGCCCTGACCCTGATGGTGCAGTTTGGGAAGAGGCTGGAGTTTTGGAAGACACAGGCATCTTGCACCTTCCCCAACCACCTGATGTAGATGCCTGTGAACTGGCCACAGTAGTTGACGAATGTCTGTGGGAACATAAAAAAGTACCCCTTGTAGTTGATGTATGCAGATGCCAGAGACTGGGGGCCCAGCTATGGATATGGGTGCCGTCAATAGACACCCCCCCTCGAAGCTGGAGAAGCCCATGATGGTGAAGCCAGTGACAATGGGGTCCACGTGGCCCAGATTGATGACCCTGTGCAGCAAAATAGTGTTGATGGCTCTCAGCACCTATAGAAGAAGACACATAGAGAATCATGGGGTTGCCAGAACCCTAGCCCAGCCTTCCCCGCCCCAGACCAGGGGCAATCCCCCACTTACCCCATTCCCCAGCAGGGCTTTGTGAAGGCCTGACTGAAAAACCTCCAGGGGAGGTGACTTCCACCACCACACCCACTTCCTAAGAGAACCCAGTTCACTACCTTCTTGGCACAAGAGCACCATACCTGCATGACCATGGCCACAAAAGTCCATCTCACCACACCAAACTGGTTCCCGATGGAGCTGGAGCTGTCTGACGAGGTGAGCTTCCAGATAGCAATGGCAACCTGCTTCTGGAGGAGGGTGGTGAGTCTCATGTGGGTGTCCTGTTGCCTAAGGGCCGGGGAAAGCCACTCACACAGCTCCATAAAGGTGTCCTTGTGCTGTGGAAATTCTGGAGTTCTGCTAATCATCCCACTACTCCAGGATGATCTGGTCCCACTTTTCGGAACTGGTGTCCAGTTGCTAGCAGCGGCGTTGCACAACATGTAGAAGAGGGTGAGTGGGGTTGAATTGCATGAGCAGCACCTGGAGAAAGGTGAGCAGGTGCCTCATAATGAGCTGGGGGTCCTCCTTCTGTATGGCCAAGAAAGCAGCCCTCAGAAACTACAGCTGGAGGTGCAGCATGTGAAATAGGAGCCATCGACTGCTTGGAGGCAGGTCCGGTTCCATGTCAGGAGTACTGTGGTGTCTGCAAGGGCAACCACAGCCAATAGAGAAAAGGCTTTGCTGTCCCTCAAGGAGATAGGCAAAGGAGAAGAGCCTGAGACATGGCTGTACAGGGGTGTCCCTTTAAGTATGAGCCTCAGATAGTCTCAGGCAGCAGCTCTGGTAAGTGACTGTTGTCCTGATGCCCTTCCTGAAGTGCTTCTGGGTAGCCTTAATTGTGATTCAGTGTCTAGTGAGTGTGGCCACTCTATTTCAAAATAGCTCAGTGCTATTTTGATGGACATTTGCTGTGTAGACACGCTATTTTGAAATAAGCTTTTTTGGAATTTTTCCTCCAAAACAGCTTATTCAAAAATAAACGTGCAGTGCAGATGTGCCCGAAGCTAATTGAATCTACCCAAAATCATATCCCAATCCAAAGCATATTCATATCCAGACAAGGCGTTTTCTGTGCTATCTAAGACCCCAGTTCATTGAACCATTTAAGCATGTGATTCACTTTAAACAGATGCTTAAGTCCCGCTACTCTCAATGGAATGGAAATTAAGTGTGTCCATTCTTTTCCTATGTCCACCTAATTTGATAGTTAAGGTCCCTTAGCATGAACCACTGAAGCCATGAGAGTTCAGTACATAAGAACATTCCAGAAAAAAAGCTATTAAGCAATAACAAAAGCAGTAGTTTTTGCTGATGGAAATTACCATTAAGTACAATGAAATGATTTTCTAATGTGTAATTTGCTCTCTTGCTTGTTACATCGCTCTGTATCTATCTTTACGTCCATTATTTTTTGAATTTAAAGTAAAAATAACAAAAAATGATGGGGCTACAAAGCAAAAGGTATCTTAGGCAACAGCAAATACATTGTGCTACAAAACCTGCCAGATAATGAAGGGAAAAATACATTACCAGGCAACTGAAGACTTTCCTGTTTTAATGGTCAAGATATGCAAAAAGCACCAGCTTCTATTACATTAAAGTAATTTACATGATGTTATGGAAGGCTTAATACTCTATAATAAACCGTCATTTATAAAGTTACAGCTGCCGGACATTATGCTGTCACTTTAACGTTTGTCTGCGAACTCTAATTTTGACACCCTTATTTCTTAATGGATACCTAGCTATCAAAAACTAAAGAGTGCTGATAATCTTTGAGTCATTTAGAAGATGAATCTGTGCCACTGGAAATCAATGCAAGATAAAATAATAATAAACTAAAATACTTATAGAGGCTTGTGCCGGAACCCCTCAGCAGCACAGGCAGGCAAAGATAAGTCAGAGATGAACTGCATACACATGCTCAGCAGATCCATAGACAACAATTGTATAGCTCAGTGACAAGTGTATCCTGCTTAGCATGATTAAACGTTGGCTGGGCCTGGATCCTGTTCTGCACATGGGCATGCTGTGACAGACTGGGCCGGATCTGGGCACAGCTGAGGGTGTCCGCTCAGGGCAAATTGCTCAAATTCAGGGCTCTGTACAGCCCCAGACTGGAGGCCCTTCCCAAACAGGCCACAAACCAGTCGCACAGAGCGCCTCAGCTGCCTGTCTGGCCAGACAGATGCCTCACAAGCAAAACCCCTCTGATACGCCAGCTCTATCCATACCCCAATCAGCCCTGGGCCTAACACACAGGTGAGGCATTATAGGACCCAATCTCACCTACCCAGAGTGGGTTCTCCAGTCCCAAGAAACCAGCCACAGATCCCAGGTCGATTTACACTCTGGATCTCAGCCACAGGATCATGCTGAGCCAATCCTTTAGAATCTAAAATCTAAAGGTTTATTATTAAAAGAAAGAAAAGCATGAGAGTAAGGTTGTTAAAGAATAATACATTATGGCTGTGTCTAGACTGGCCAGTTTTTCCAGAAAATCAGCCGCTTTTCCGGAAAAACTTGCCAGTTGTCTACACTGGCCGCTTGAATTTCTGCAAAAGCATTGACTTCCTACTGTAAGAAAACAGTGCTTCTTGCGGAAATACTATTCTGCTCCCGTTCAGGCAAAAGTCCCTTTTGCACAAAGCTTTTGCGCAAAAGTGCCAGTGTAGACAGCTCAGATTTGTTTTCCGCAAAAAAGCCCCGATCACAAAAATGGCGATCGGGGCTTTTTTGCAGAAAAGCACGTCTAGATTGGCATGGACACTTTTCCGCAAAAAGGGCTTTTGCGGAAAAGTGTCCGTGCCAATCTAGATGCACTGTTCTGAAAATGCTTTTAACGGAAAACTTTTCCGTTAAAAGCATTTCTGGAAAATCATGCCAATTTAGACGCAGCCTACATGAATTGAATCTCCCAATTCTCGATGCAGGCTCTTAGCACAAATGTTATAAACTGCTATCTTAAAAGTTTCTGCTGTACATCCTATGTCAGGATGGGTCCACAGTTCTTTCCAGCTTGTTGTTCCCTGCAAGGCTGCATCTAGGATTTGGAGCAAAGCTGAAGACCCCAAAATAGGGGATGCCACATGGCACTTATATGCCTCCTTAGTCTCTTCCCAGCTTGAGTGTCACATGGTCAGCGGCCAGGCCTGTAGCTTGATTTCCCAGGTGTGTCTTTGGCATTTAGATATCTATTGTCCCTGGAGCCTCGCTCATTAGCATATCCATTGGCCGAGCATTCCTCACCCATTGTTCAACCACAGACAGAGAAGCTTCCAGCATCCATATACAGATCAGTAAAAGGTAAGCTTTTGTTTGACACCTCACATGGCCCCCCTTGTATACACTTTTGGGGCAAATGCCCCCCATTGGTGCAGCAGTGATCTTGGCTGCTCTCCTTAAAATCTAGTAAAGTGATACCCCCCCAAAATTGATGCAGGAAGTGATGCTAGTAACATCACTGAGAGCATCATAGGCCTCCCCATGTTTTGGCTCTGAGTCATTACAGGTTCTAATCCAATTTTAGAAACAACAGTACAGAGCTGGACAACTGTATGAAAACCAAATTTGCCCAAAATAGGCTTCATCACTGCAGGGTCTGTTGTAAAAACAACCACGTCCTTACTTGGTAAAAACCATAGCTAATTGGATCTGCTTTTGTAGCATGATCCCTATGTGTGTCAGGTGATCTTGCCCAGAGCTGAAGAAAATAGTGAATTTATCCAGGCCAGCTCGAGCAACAGTCTGAAATCCACTTAGCAGTGCATTGATGTATGTATTCTCATCCCACATAGTGTAGGCATCTTTTCACTTAGCCACAAAAATAAAATGGTGGCATGCCTCAGTTTCCCTTTTCACACAGCACATTCTGGCTGAAATCTTCTTTGTCCTGTATGAAGTTCCAAAACCAGTTACAGGCATTAACCATGAAATATCAACATCACAAGGTCCTTTTACATACAGTCTGTCATTTGGTACATTTCTTAACAGATTACGTGGTATTTCCATAATATCATGCACATTGTATATCTTTACAATTTTCAGCAACCATAGTACATTGGTTAAAAAAGTTAACATGAGTAATAGGAACAATGCCATAGCCAGGGTATAGTGACAGTACTTCAATCATGCCACATCTTTGCCTTCACACCATTGTAGTTTTGATTCTTCAGGTTTAAACTGCAAGTCTCCTTTGCCAAAGCAAGTTCTGCCGATCCCTCTTCTCCTGAGGACTCAAAACCTGGCTTAGAAGAGACAAAGGGCTGGCTAGGTGTGTCTCCCTTGCTCACAATGGCCATGGCATTCTCTCCTTCCCCTCAATCAGCGGGGTAACAACAATAAGCTGTAGACTCACCAGTCTCTCGTTCTTCCACCTCTAACCTCTGTTTCTACATGGAACCAGATATCAAATTTCCTGACTGATTACAAGTGTTCAAAGGGTCCAGAGATGGGAGCTTAACTGCCATCTCCTGCATTCTAGAGAGAGTAACCACACAGCCATTCTGCTCTGCATACTTAGCTACATAGTCATTCTTCCTATGAATCTGAGACAAACACTGCCCACTCTCATCATCAGCCTGGGAACACCTCCCCATGGGTGCAGCAGTGATCTTGGCTGCTCCCCTTAAAATCCAGTAACGTGACACATGCATCAGCCAAAGAAAGTCATCCTTTGTTTCAATGCTGCTGAGCCTTCCTCCACTGTCTGCAAATGAGGCATGCGGCAGCCACAGAGGGTTTGTCTGTACTTAAAACACTGCATTGGTACACCAAGATTCTCCCTTTGATACAGGTAATTCATCTCCCCAAGAGGTAGTAGATAGTCTGACAGAAGAATTGTTCTGTCAACCTTGCCCTGTCTATACGGATACTTGGGCTGTCTTAACTATGTTGTTCACGGATGTGGATTTTTCACTCCATTGAGCAGTGTACTTATGGTGACCAAATTTTCTAGGGTAGGTCAGGCCTGACCAGTGTCTCTGAAAGGAACAGGAGTCTAGCTGTTCCCTCCTTGATCTCCAGTCTGGAAGCACCATCCTTTTCTTATATGTCAACCTAATGACAGTCCCAGCACATTTCTCACTGGACCATGCAAGATAGAAGTGACGAATTATATGGAGAAGTTTGATTTATTACTTCAAGTGAAGAAACTGTGAAAAATTGTTCATTATGAAATCTTAATCCCAAACTTGTATGCATTCTGTTGCAAAGTCAAAACCTTACTGCAAGTTCATTGAAAGGTATACTAAGGCATTAATATAAATGACATTTACAAATACAAGCTTTGGACTAATTTTATGCAGCCTGCCTGTACTGATTTATGGTTTCACTTAGATCTCCCATGAACAATGGAGATGTGTAGTTTGTCCTAGTTGCAAAGAAAAACCAAGTGAACATGCAGCTTTGATGGTTTAACTGAGCTATTCACTAAGTGGAACTAAGTGGAACAATGGGCTACAAATAACGCAAGAATAGAAAACAAAGAAAATGTTTTCATGAACCCTGCAAACCAAAATCAAGGACTTGTGAACATCTGTTCTTGTGACATTGCTGTCCATAACACCTTTACTAGAGCATCTGGTTTGAAAGCTACTAAGACCTAGAGCCGGGGAAAATTTTTAGATTAATAATTTATTTTTCCAAAATTCTGTTGCGAATCAACCAAAATTGTTTGCAATTTGACACTAATTTTCTGAATAGTTTTGTACCCTTCTCCCAATTTAGTTTTAGGGGGCAGAGATCACAAAAAGATGCTGTTCACAAAACCAAGAAGGAATCTCTCTGCTCCTTATATCGCATCTTTACAATTCTTATTTTGGATGTGGGAAATGCAAGGTCAAGCTCTCACTCTGCTTGATTCAGAACAGGCATTTGAGCATTGATGTCCCATTTTGCTAGCAAGTCCCCTAACCAATAATCATGTTGTATAAATAATTAAACATAGTTATTCATATTTTGTCTCAACATGGGAGATCTAAGTGCAAATGCCTGCTCTCAATCAGGAGATTGGGGTCTTGAACCTTGTTCTCCCACAATTTAATTGAACACTAAGTACACAGGTATAAGGTATAAAAGGGATAGCACTACAACTGTCTCCTCGGGTTTGTGAGTGGCATTTCCAAATTTCCTTTGCTTAATCAAAATCCCTTAACATTTAGTTTCAGTTCAGAGAAAATGTTTTGTTCAACCTGAAACAATTTCCTCTGCCAGGTTTGGTTTTGTGGAGACAACAGATCGAAAAATCATTTCATGTCAATCCAAAATGATTTTTAAATGGGGTGTTTTTTTTTTTTTTTGGTTCAGTCAGACAAAATTCTACTCACACCATAGGATATGTAAAACGAACCTAACAAATCATTTAAGGTGTACTAGCTGATACATTATTTATCTCAACCTCTAGAACATTGCTTCATATATTATAATTGTGCCTCAAATCCTCAAGAGAGTTTTTACAGGAGATCAATAATGCTTTTGAATTTAAGAGTGACCGAGAAAGGTGCTCGAGTTACTTTCAAGGACAGACAATAAATACCAAATTTATGGGAAGGGAGGGATTAATACAATAGATGTGAAATGAAACATATCATCTTTCAATAGATATCATCAAGGCTGATAGGCCAAACATTAGCTGTACCAGTTGTGTTTTACTTTATGGGGCACACGGACACACTGTACCGTCCCCTGCACCCTGTCTGTCTTCTCCATATGTGATCAAGCAGGGTACTGAACTACATAGAATAACATTTCTGCACGATCCTTCATCACAGACAGTAGCAAGATAGTACCATATGGACATACCTGCCATCCAGGAAACACCCATGGGCTGAGGTTCTGGTGCTCAGAAAAAACAATAAGATTTTATTAATGTTTTTACTCAAAGTCAGTAAAGAGATAAAATTTGAGTATGGATTTTTTAAAATAACTATTTTTTGCATTATTTCAGATGAGAATTGGTCGGTATTTGTATATGAGCATTCATTTACAGAGAGAAAGTCTGGATACAAGTGAAATAAATAGAGTGATCTGAAAAAGAAAACAATTTGGAAATTTGGCAAAGAAAGAAAGAATAGTCTAATTCACTTCTGGTGGGTGCAGACATTTTAGTGATGAATGTGGTAGAGAGAAATTGAAGCAGCTTGCACAGTAAGGGAGGATCATTGCCCTCCCTCAAATATGAGATAGATACATCTCACTCCTCATGTGTAGATGCCCCAATAGAAAGAATGCATGAATATAGTGTTGGGCTAGCAGCTGACATAGTGACTCTGCTAAATCTGTGATGCAGGCAGCAATGATGTTCATGGGATGAACATCTGTGGTGCTTGGCACCCCAAAGAGATTCCTGGCAGTTGTGTAGCCCCATTGCACTGAACGGCCATCTGTTTTGTGGCCCATGCTCTGTGTTGCAGTTTCATTTGCCTGAGCACAGACAGAAAGTGAGACTACAGAATAAAAGAACTTCTCTGTCCTGGTTAACTCTGCAAGGACCTCAGCAGTCACACCTTCAATGCACAGGCTCACACAAGATTTTGACCTGATGTTTACAAAAAAATAGACACATGCAATAACGTTTTATTTTTAAAGGATTTTCGAAAAGAAAGAGGGCTTAAGTCCTGGCCATTGGTAAGACCCGACACTGAACAAAAGAGTTCTCAAAACCACACCATGATCTTTTAAATATAGATATTAAATATACTTTGCCACTTGCCACTGTGGATAGGCTAATGAAACATTCCCCAAAGGGAAACTACAGGCAAAACTCTCCATTTATTCCAGGAAGTATCTGTATAACCCTGAGATCCTAGCCTTTGCTTTCTAAATCCAATTGAATGTACACTCTGCTTTATATCAGACAACTAGAACAAATCAAACAATGCATTTATCTCCCCCATCAACGTTTCCTTCATTTCCACATTAGTTCATAATCCTCTCTCATTCTCAAGGCCATCCAGGGAAAAACCTTGAAGTGAGGGAATGTCCATCCTTGGGATTTATGGGACCCTATGCAGTAACCTTATGCCCAATAGTAGCCGGGGAGAGAGGATGCCAATATTTTTTAGAAATGTGATTTTATAATCTTTAGCAACACACTAATGACATATTTTTAAAACATATTTTAAACTAGCTGGAGTTACCTGGCGTTGCTTGGGAAACCAGAGGAACAAAATGTTGAAAAACAGTAGTCCATTGGTTTTTTTTGAATGGTAAAAAAGTGGCACTGATTTATATAGGGATTAAAATATAGGTCCACGTCATTCCCGGGGGGGAGGGGTGTAACCCGAGGTTGAGGGGAGGTTACATGCGGGAGGGGCGCCCCAGCTGTTGTGCGCGTGGGGATTGGGGCACTGCATGCCAGCGCGGGGGCAAGGGGGAAGAGAGTCACTTATGTAACCTTGTGGATAGGAGGGGGGCAAGTCCTGGATGGCTCTGGGGGCTGCAAATGGTGGGCATGGGACCAAGGGGGGGTGGGGCAGCCCTTGTAGCGCAGCGCGGCGGGTTACTTTTTAATTTTTACTGCTTGAGCTCAGGCCCAATTGGGTCCAAAAGTACCTTAAAACCTACTCCTGGATGAAAGGTTATCCCATGCAAAGTTTGGTTGTGGTAGCTCTTGTAGTGTCCAAGTTATTAGCGCACAAACTGACAAACATTCTCCTTTATATATTAGATTAAGGCCCTGCAGACTAACACAGTACATTCAGAAAATGACAGTATATACCGGGGGTTGGCAAATGCCTGTTAAATGGCTTCATTCCCATTTGAATGGCTCTTTCACAGGTTCAATGTGCTGTTAATATGTCTGGTAGCCTTTTTCACTTTTAAGTTCACTAGATCCTCTCTGGAAGAAGCAGAGCCCCAGAACAAGCATTGTGGGTGGACATTAAGACCCCACATTTTTGGGTGTCCTGCACAACTGCGTATTCCGCATATGTGTTTGGACAGCTCTGCAGGGGTGGGGAAGTTCAAGGCATCTTATCCACCACAGTATTATATGTGAAAGAACAGAGTTAACAAATAAGAAACAAAATAAAGTAATTCTGCTCAGTAATCAGTTCCCAACTGCCAACAACTGGAGCAGGAGCTATCGCAGCGTATGATGATGTTAACCACATACTCTGAATGAGCAATATGCCCAATTAGGCAACATTAGTATTACTGCTGAACTTTCATACTGATTTTTCTCCCTTCCTTTCTTGTTGATTTTTCTACAGTTTGTTTTGCAACATATATTTATTATGTAGCAATGTATTTTATGTTTTCAGATAATCACTATGATTTGGAAAGCAAGCAAACAGTCATATTAGCAGCCGTACAAAATACCCCCAAGTCTCTGATATGTAGAATAGGACTTTTTTGTCTGTGCTGACACATTCACCTGCCATACAGGAACATCATCAGCTGGCTCTGCAGCTATTAACCCTTGTGGGGACTGAAAGGTCAGGAAGGATAAGCTAATACATTACAGTGGAGGGAAAGCAAAATGAAATAAAAAAATACAATTCGTTATTATACTACATATTAATTTATAGCTCTAGATCATTGTTGACAGGCTAATGTTGAGGAAAGCAACAAGAATAAATATAGTGATAGAAATGTAGCCCTGTTAGTCTGGTGTAGCTGAAACAAAAAACAGGACTATGTAGCACTTTAAAGACTAACAAGATTGTTTATTAGGTGATGAGCTTTCGTGGGCCAGGCCCACTTCCTCCGATCAAATAGTGGAAGAAAATTGGCACAACCATATATACCAAAGGATACAATCAAAAATATGAACACATATGAAAAGGACAAATCAAATTTCAGAACAGAAGGAGGATGGGGGAGGAGGTAAATGTGAGCTAATGATATTAGAGGTGATAATTGGGGAAGCTATCTTTGTAATTGGTAAGATAATTAATGTCTTTGTTTAGACTAAGGTGTAAAGTGTCGAATTTAAGTATGAATTCAGCTGCTTCAAAGACCTTTTCACACCAGACTTGAAAGAGAATCCTCTGAACTGTCATTCATACTTAAATTCAGCACTTTACAGCTCGGTCTAAACAAATACATTAATTATCTTACCCATTACAAAGATAGCTTTCCCAATTATCACCTCTAATATCATTAGCTCACAGACATTTACCTCCCCTTCCCCACCCCCATCCTCCTTCTGTTCTGAAATTTGATTTGTCCTTTTCATATGTGTTCATTTTTTTGGTTGTATCCCTTTGGTATATATGGTTGTGTAAAACAGTGACAAAACTTTTTCAGTTAAAAAAAATCCAGAGTCAGTGACATCACAAGTTTTCTGAATTCATAAGACCTCAGAAGGTGGAGGGAGGGGTGAGGGCTGGGCACAAGGACTAACATTTTTCCCAGTCCCCACTCTCCTGAAAGAAAGATCTAGCCCTGCTGTTGATGCCTATCTCCTGAGTAAGAGGCGCGCCCTGTTAGGACTCAGACCTTTCAGCTGCAGGTGTTGCCTGCAGCCATTACCTTGTGGTGGGCCGCTGCCAGCGGGCCACCCCGAAGTGGTGAGCCAAAGAGGGTGGCCCTTTGGGGGCAGACTGAGGGCAAGGGTGTGTGTTGTGGTGATAGTGGTTTTGTGTGATATTATAATTACTGAGTATGTGTTTGTGTGTGCTGGTGAGAGCAGCACACTGTTGATTGTGTGGTGGCCATTCAGTCCCTGGTAAGAGCAGGGAGGGCAGGAGATGGTTCTTGGTGAGAGGAAGTTCCCTTTACCTGCCCAAATTGAAGGTTTGTGTTTGTTTCTTTTTTTTCTTCCTGTTATGTGTTTTGGCACAGATGGGGTGCCTAAGGGAGAGGGTTCAGACGGCATCGTAGAAGTTGTGACAGGTAGGGGAAGATATGGAAGCAAGATCCAGACTGGCCAGCCAAGGGGAATGAGGTTTAGATAGTTATGTGCTATTACTTGTTCCGGTCCTGTTCCCAGCCTTAATAACTCTGGGTATGTTTACACTACCCTCCTAGTTCGAACTAGGAGGGTAATGTAGGCATACCGCACTTGCAAATGAAGCCCGGGATTTGAATTTCCCGGGCTTCATTTGCATAAGCGGGAGCCGCTATTTTTAAAACCCCGCTGGTTCGAACCCCGGGCAGCGCGGCTACACGGGGCACGAACTAGGTAGTTCGAACTAGGCTTCCTAGTTCGAACTACCGTTACTCCTCGTGAAATGAGGAGTAACGGTAGTTCGAACTAGGCTTCCTAGTTCGAACTACCTAGTTCGTGCCCCGTGTAGCCGCTCTGCACGCGGTTCGAACCAGCTGGGTTTTAAAAATGGCGGCTCCCACTTATGCAAATGAAGCCCAGGAAATTCAAATCCCGGGCTTCATTTGCAAGTGCGGTATGCCTACATTACCCCGCTAGTTCGAACTAGTGGGGTAGTGTAGACATACCCTCTGGGAACTTTAATTCCTGGCCATCAGCCCTGAAGGTGCTGCTGCTGAATGCCAGGTCAGTATCCCAGAAGATAGCTGTGACCCATGATTTAATCTTGGATGAAGGGGCTGCCCTGGCTTGTATTACTGAGACTTGGCTGGGTGTGGAGGGAGGCATTGACCTTTCCCAATGGTATGTGAAAACCAGATTTTTTCAGTGGCCGGCTGGGTTCTCGGTACAGCATTAGCTGCGGCTTAATGGTCGGGAAGGCAGAGTGGTGATTGTCTTTTGAGATACTATCTCACTGGCTAGGGCCTCGGTCCAACAAAGTGTTGGATTCAAGAGTTTGTGCTTGATGTTGGGTAGCTGGGATAGGTTGGGTTTGCTGCTTCTGTACCGTTCACCTTGCAGTATGGCAGAAACTCTGCTCAATCTGGCCGAGGTGGTCTCGGACATGGCATTGAGGACCCCAAGGCTTCTGGTCTTGGGGGACTTTAATATCCACACCGAGGCTGTCCTGTCTGGTCCGGCTCGAGATTTTATGGATACCATGAGCACCCTAGGATTATTGCAAGAAATAGCTGACTCAATGCATGTTGCAGGTCATATACTCGATTTGGTCTTTTGGATTAAAGGTGATAGAGTTCGTGGGATAAAGGCTGTGGCTACCTGGTCAAGTTTAGACTATCTGCTGACCTTCCCCTCCACAGAGGTAGGGGACCAATTAAAATGATCCGCCCTTGGATGCTGATGGATCTGGAGGGCTTCTTGGGGTCCCCGAGGGATTGTTTAGCCATTATGGCAAATGGTCCTGTAGATGTCCTAGTTGATACATGAAACATTATGTAGCCCTGGCAGTTGACGTGATTGCTTCTAAGCGTCCTCTTCGGGCTAGTTGAGCCAAATTTGCTCCCTGGTTTTCTGGGGAGTTGATGGTGGCAAAGTTGTCTGTGCAATGGCTAGAATGCCACTGGAGGAGAACTAGAGCTGAGTCCGATCAATTGTGGGTTAGAGCTGAATTGCAAGCTTACTTTGTGGCAATGCTGACAGCGAAGAAAAGTGATTTTTCCACTCGTATTGCATCCGCACAATGCCGTCCAGCGGAACTGTTTCAAGTAGTGCGGGGCCTGTTACAGTCTGGCACTCATGATGAAATGGAGGTATTGGCCCACCACTGTGATCTATTTGTGAAGCACTTTGCAGATAAGATCACCCACATTCGGTGTGATTTGGACTCTGGCTCCTATTTAAGTGGTGCACAGAATGTGTCGAGCATACTGTCCAGTCATTTTTCTCTGAATCAGTTTCAGCTATTGTAGACTGAGAATGTGAACAAGGTGCTTGGAGGAGTGTGACCAACCACATGCTCACTTGACCCCTGCCCTTCATGGCTTATCAAATCTAGCCGGGAACGGATGACTGGCTGGGTCCAGGAGATTATTAATGTGTCTTTTAGATCCAGTATGGTTCCCTCTGCCTTGAAAGAGGTAGTGATAAAACAGTTACTTAAGAAAACTTCCCTGGACCCGCATGATTTAAATAACTATTGCCCAATTGCTAATTTTCCTTTCTTGGGCAAGGTACTTGAGCGGGCAGTGGCATTGCAACTCCAAGTTTTTTTGGAAGAAAAAGACTACTTAGATTCATTTCAGTTTGGCTTTAGGCATGATTTTGGAACCGAAACTGCCTTGGTCACCCTAGTAGACAACTTACGCTGGGAGATAGACAGGGGGAGTACATCCCAGTTGATTCTCTTAGACCTCTCAGTGGCTTTTGATACCATCAACCATGGTATCCTTCTGGAATGCCTGGTGGAGTTGGGTATTGGAGGCACTGTTTTGCAGTGGTTCCGGTCCTACCTGTCAGGATGTTTTCAGAAAGTGGAGCTAGGGTGCTTTTATTCAACCCCATGGCAATTGTGCTATGGGATCCTTCAAGGTTTCACCTTGTCCTCTATGCTGTTTAATATCTACATGAAGCCGCTGGGTGAGGTCATAAGAAGTTTGGAAGACAGTGCCATCAATATGCAGATGACACCCAACTCTATTTCCCTGTGACATCAGAACCAGGTGACTGATCTAAACCGGTGTCTGGAGGCGGTGATGGCTTGGATGAAGGCAAACAAGCTGAAGTTGAATCCAAATAAGACTGAGGTCCTGTGGATCAGAAGGCCATCTGTTCGGGAATGTGGCATGGCACCTGTTCTAGACGGGATTACTCCCCCTCTGAAAGAACAGGTACATGGCTTAGGAGTCCTCCTGGACCCTTTTTTATTATTTGAAAACCAGATTTTTTCGGTGGCCAGGTGCTTTTGGGCAGCTTTGTCTGATCCACCAGCTGCAACCCTTCCTGAACAAGCATGACGTGGCCACAGTGATCCATGCTCTTGTCACATCTAGACTGGATCACTGTAATGCACTTTATGTGGGGCTGCCTCTAAAGTGCCTTCAGAAACTTCAGATGGTCCAGAATTCGGCTGCTCGAGTCTTAACTAATATTCATTATATGGAATACATTATGCCAGTGCTTCGGCAGCTGCACTGTCTTCCGGTATGTTTCCAGGCACAATTTAAGGTTTTAGTTATAACCTATAAAGCCTGAAATGGGTTGGGTCCGGGATATCTGAAGTATTGTTTTCTCCCATATGAACCTGCCTGGGCATTGAATTCAGCTGCGGAAGCTTTGCGTCATATTCCCCTACTCGTGGAGATAAGATTAACATCTTCGTGGAATAGGGCCTTCTCAGCTTTTGCTCCCAGACTATGGAATTCTCTTCCTCAGGATATTCGCATGGCGCCAACGCTAGCATTGTTTTGGTGTCAGGCTAAAGCCACCCTTTTTACTCATGCTTTTATTAATGTTTGAGTCTGTATGTGTACGTTCCTTTTCTCAATATGTTTTTACCAGGTTTTAAAATACAAAACTCTTTGGGGTCTTGTATTTTAAATTTTTATATATATTTGTACTGTATTTAAAATTTTTGTAAGACACTTTGAATATTTCAAATAGGGAGGCAGGGTAAAAATATTTAAATAAATAAAAAAATTAGTTTCACCCAGTTGTTTCGTTATAAAAAAAAACCTATATACCGTATGAATTAAAACAAATGTATTTTCACATTTTCAAAATGAAATGATTGTTTTCCAGCTCAAAATGACTTTTATTTAAACTTTCTCTAATTTTATTTTTTAAAAGGGTAGCCCCTCCTATTCACTACCCCAATACAAGATTATTCAAAATAGGGGAAGCCTTGTGACTTTTTACACAACTCTGGGAGACTAAGTCTGAGGCTCCTATGCACACTCTTTGTGGTATGTCTGTGTGTGTGCACCTCAGACCAGATCACAATCAGACCAGATCCACTCAAACCACCAGGAACAGCCTTTTATCTATAAAGAACATAGAACAGGATTGCAGTTCAGCAACCTCTTATATCAATTTGCAGCCTATGTGCCCCCAGCTCAATCCCTGCTGAGACCCTGATGGGGGCAAAGGACACATTCAGGCAGGAACCAGGAAGTTCTCCCAACATGCCACAGTTTGTAGTCCACAACTTGTAGTTCCTGAAGCACACTGGACCTTGGGCCGCACCCTTCCCCACTTATTAAAAGGGTGAATTTGTGCCTTTCTTTAGTCAAAACCCTCTCTTGGTTGAATAGTACATGCCACCCACTTTTTCCAAGAGCTTCCTGCTGCATGTTGTCCAACAAAAGCATTTGCCAACATCCTCCCTCCCCCCGTCTTTACTCTTGGTTCATCAGGCAGCCCTCTGTTCCAAATTGAGCCAGACAGATGGTCTGCACTGTCTTGTTAAGCACCACAAAGTTGGTGGGTTATCTCTAGGCACCTCTTTGGTCTGATCCTGCTCTGTCTGCCCCTCTCCAATCCATTTAGGTTCATACAGACTCTCCTCTGTTGTCTCCATGATCTGGTCAAAATGGTCTGGGTCTGGTGAATTACTGACTCCCCTTCATTGCACTGCCCATCCTCCATGTCTCAGGTATCCCCAGTATATGTCATCCCCCTACTGGTTTTCTTTCTTTAGCAGCCTCATCTAGCTATAGGGCCTGCTTGTTGATTGACTCCATTGACAGGTAGAAACATGCATAGAGCAATTCAGTGATGGTGTATCTCCCATTTCCCTCCTTCTGATTCTGGTTATATCACATACACAAGCAAATGCTCTCATAAGCTTCCCTAACTCCTCGTGAGGAACAGGAGTACTGGCACCAATGGGGCAACCTTTAAGTTTGATCTAGCAGGTCTATGCTACACCCGCTAAATTGAATCCTGGAAGATCGATCATGGCACCGTCAATCTTCCAAATAGTGTAGACGTGCCCCTACTGACTAAAATGCTTTGGAAAATTTCAGTTCTTTCTTCAGTTACTTAGCTACAAACACTACATCAGCAATGAACTATTCCCCAGAATTCTGTGAAATAAAAGTCGGAACTGTCATCAGAAGATTGGTGTATAAAGAGAGAAAGACATACTACATACATGCTAACCAACTTCTCCTATTTATTCATATACTGTTACATTTCTACTCCCAAGAGCTGTTCACTTACCTTTAAAAACAACCAAAGCTGCAACTGCCTCCTTTAATATCTTCTGATTATGCCAACATGCTGCAGGCTCACTTGCACATATGCGGCATTGCTCTTGTTTTACAACATTTTTTGTGGGAAATCTCAACAAATGAAAAATTGCTTTAATTGTATTTTCCTTTACAACTTTTCTCTGGTCAGTTTAAAATCCCAATTCTCACAAAGAATCATGCAAAGAAGAAAACTATTAGCTATTTCTTTATTATCAGAACAAAATTCATCTTAACTAGAAACACTTTTGCAATGTACATGTATTGATAATTGCTGATACCTTTTATCTCCAATGCAAAATAAAACACAGATACAGGCTGGAAAAAATAAATTCCCAAAGTACTGTAAAATCTGGGAATAGTTGATATGGTATGAATGAATGATCATCTTTCTTGATTTTAATACTTATTTTTAGCTTTGTTTTATAACATAAATAGAATATACAGTTACTGATGTTAAGAAACTTCAATGTTGGTTCATTTCTACAGTATTTCTTTTTAGAGGAGAGAGTAATTGCAGAATCTCTAAAACCATTGTATGATAAATATAAGTAAACGTTGACATTATAATTACATTAAGTTTGACAAAATATTTTACATCTCCAAGATATATATGTAACCCAATTTATAACTTATGACTTATACCTGTACTTACAGAGACAATATTATTCTCAGTTGGATTCTGAGTAGCATTTTAAAAATCTGCATTTGTGTATAATTCAAGCCAAATGCTCAGTAAAACTAAAGGTAAACTGCCCACCCCCATCCTGTGAGAATACCTTATAACATTTTTTTTTAATTTTTAAAAGGAAACACCCATGAGAGAGAAAATTATTTGAATTTTTCTGCTTGGAGAATAGTTTTGTTGTCAGTTTAATTATAACATTCAGGAGAATCAAAATGATGCCATTTTATTTTTAATTTTTTCAAAATGTGTTTAAAAGTATCTGGTCAGTATTCTAGGTGCTTGTGTAGGTAAATAACATATAACACATTTAAAGGATGAAAATATGTAATAAAAGATTATTCAAACCAACCTGAGTACGCAAAATATGAAATTATTCATTACAATTTCCTATATTATATGAAGACTAGTTTCTATCATCAGACCATCTGTTGAATTAGTTACCTGAGGAACTCACACCTAGGCATCTCACATCCTAGGTGAAGGATACTAATCATCAGGATGTTCGTTGTTCTAGGGTGGGTCTGTCCTTGGATGTGGTGTTGTGCAAAGTTCTGAAAGTTCTCTGTTTCATTCTGACATAGAACAAAATATATTCAGAACCACCTTTTTTTGTGAAGTGGAATTGTTGTTTTCTTGCTAGCCCTGGTTCTTGCTTCCTCATCCCACCAACCTACAGCTCCTAGGAATTCTGCTGAATAACTCACATTCTGTCTTCTATAGGTCTTAATATTTGTCAAACTTTTACAATGAAAAAAAAATTAACAAAAACCGTTCTGGAAATTAAATGGTAGTTAAGTTTGAGGCCCTGACTGAGGAGTAAAAACCCTTTCTTGCAATGCTGAAAAAAATGTGATTAGATATTTTCTAAGGTCATCTATTTCACAGATGTTAAAGAAACTGACAATAGCTCTGTTACTTTTTTTTATCTGAAAGAATTTAAAAGTTCTCTATATTTTCATGTCATGCTTTAGCTGTTCAGAGAAGTAGATGTGAAAATACCACCTGATACCATATTCATTATTTTTAAGGGGAAGTAAGAGTAGTCACTTATAAGAGGCACTTAATATATTCTGACTTGACAGCTACTACATGTCTCACATAACTTATCTTCTTGTTAGGTCATTTGGCTTTTCTTTTGGTATCAATATTCATGTATGGAGTTTTAATATAATATATTAAAATAAGATCCTACACAGAGCACAAGGTAAAAAACGTGTCAAAACATGTCCAAGGCTACAGGAAATTTTCAGGATATCAGGTATTGTTGCAAAGTTATAACTTATATTAGCTGATAGGATCATAAAAGTATTGTTTAAATGGTTGTACATTTAAATTATTCCAATTTTATGTGTTTACAGGTTTTCAATGCCATGAGACAGAAAATTCAGAAGTTGTGAATTACACCTTTAACTCATACTTTGCTCAAACCCCAAAGTCAAGTGAACCAAGAGGGTGGGAAGAGCGTGTCCATGTGTGTCCTTTTTTCTCTTGCTGGTTGTCTGTGTAGATAGCATAAGGGCATGCACATGGACACCATTGTGAATCTTGTTCATCATCACATATTATAATGCTGATGTTAATCTTCATGTGCCTAATGTGGGAGTATGTCCAGAGCATATCTAAAGTCTTCTGGAATGAGGAAGAATCTCAGAAGACCATGAAAATACTGTTCTGCAAAGCACTTGAGTGGAATGAATTGCAAATACCTAGCACAGATTGGTGGGACTGGATTGTGATGCAGACGGGGGACTATCAGCAGTGACTGCAAAACTATTGTATGCATAAGGCCATTTTAATGGAATTTTGTGAGTTGTTTTCCCCTGTCCTGAAGCACAAGAATACCAGTGTGAGACTCAGTCTGACAGTGGAGAAACAAATGGCAATAACCCTGTGGAAGCTTGCAACGCCAGACAACTACCGGTTAGTTGGGAATCAATTTGGATAGGAACATCTAGGCTACATCTAGATTGCATCCCTTTTTCACAAAAGGGATGCAGATTAGACGTATCACAATTGCTAATGAAGCGGGGATTTAAATCTCCCCTGCTTCATTAGCATAAAAATGGCTGCCTCTTTTTTTCGATTCGGAGCTTTGCCGGAAAAAAGCGCCAGTCTAGACGCAGATCTTTCGGAAAATAAAGCCTTTTCCAAAAGATCCACGTCTAGACTGGCGCTTTTTTCCGGTAAAGCTCCGAGCCAAAAAAAAGCGGCAGCCATTTTTATGCTAATGAAGTGGGGGAGATTTAAATCACCGCTTCATTAGGAATTGCGATACGTCTAATTTGCATCCCTTTTACGAAAAAGGGATGCAATCTAGTTGTAGCCCTACAGTAGAATAGAGTATAAAGCCTAATCTGATAGAACAACATGAAAGTCTGTCTAAAGACAGTAGGGATATGTTCTGTACAGGGCCACAGTTATGCTTTTAGGCAGTCACTTTGCAGCAGGTACACCTCAGATTTCTTAGGGGAGCAGTTGAACTCTATTTGGTGGCAAGCATGGTGAGACAGGCTAGGGCACGAGTTTGTGGATGGGATGGGAAGAGGGTCCAGTCATGGTGGCAGGGCAGGGGTTTGTGCAGCACCCATGTGTTTGCCCCACTCCCACTTTACCAAAAAGTGCAGTGTATCCTTGCCATAGGAACATGCGAGTGGGTAAGTAGAGGTCCAGCATGGTGGCAGGGCAGGAAAGGGGCTTATGGAGTGCCTGTGTGTTTGGCACCCCAGTTCCTATTTGCTGAGACACTGCAACTTTTCCCTTCCCACATGAGTGATTAATCATAGGCAGGCTGGAGAGAGTCTGGGTGTGGTGGCAGAGCAGCTTAGGGGCTCACATGGCACCCATGTGTTTAGCTCTCCAGTTATAGACATTAGCTTGAGTGTTCTCCTCAGTACTGGTTTTTTCCTCAGGTTTTTATGTGCAGGACCTCTGATTAAGCTCAACCACATTGTTTTGATGTATTTTAAATATCCCTGGGTCACATTAGGCTACAATACTCTTTCCTCCCTCTTACACATTTTCTGGGCATGACTCTCAGTCTGCCGCCCCTTTATGGAAGTGGAACCTCTCATTCCACCTATCTTAGGCCCCCAGGTCCAGCACTGATTTCTAAAATCTCCAGTAATGTAACCTCTTCCTCTCCTGCAATCCCACCAAAGGTGTTAATGGGCTAGATTACAGTTTAGCTCTTTTAGGGGGCACATGTAATTGTGAAGTATCTACCATACTGAGTTTGCACTGAGTCTAAAACATGTGTTCTTTATTTAATCACATGAGAAAGACATACCTATGTGCAAATATAATAAACCCTCTGCCTTTACATAACCCTTCCCTTGGGAGTGTGTGTGGAGGGGATGGGGGCAGGATTTGGGTTCAACTAAGCAGGGTTCATGAAGCTCCCACAGCAGTGTCCATCATTGTAAGATGGCCAAAAGAGAAAAAAGACCCAAAGAAAATGCAAATAGATCAGTTGCTGCTCTTTTATAAAAGACCCACAGTGAGCCTCAACAAGTGAGTTTTGCTGCTAGGTGACCTCTGCACTTCTAAACCAGTTCTAGAAGCCAGCCTTTTGAAAGAGGCTTCCTTCTTGAATAGAGGGCAATCAAGATTTAACAACCCTTTATTGTTAGTTCTTTGTTGTTGCATTGACAATGAAGCTGAATGCAGGTTAAATTGAGAAACTGGAACTTTAATAAACTCTGTAAAGACTGCTCTGTCCATATGGAGGTATTGCCTCAGTCTAACTGCCTGGCATTTCCTGTTTCCCTGGTGTCCCATTATTCACAGTCTCTGGAGGGGACTGATCATGATACATTTTACCACTATCCCATTGGAATGTTGGTGCCAACTGGAAGTGAAAGAGCTACAGAGAAGACAAATGGCTGCCCTTTCAGAATGGAGTTTGCAGCTTAGTAAAAATACCTATAGACAGTTCAAAAATTCGCACAAAATACAAAAATCTTACAAACAGATTCTCCAAAGTATTACAATTTCCTCTCTCTATATTTTGCAGTTACTTGGACTCTTGATCAAGCCTTAATTGACTTTGCAAAATTACCTGCACCTTGCTGTGCTGGTTTAAGAGCTAAACATCAAGGCTGGCCCTGGGGTCAGTTAATCAGGGTGGAGACTGGAGGCATCAAATCAATATCTGTTGTGTGTGTGTGACAACTTGTTTTTGGTTGGTTTTGGTTTTAAGTTGGCCTTTCAGGACCAGAGGGCATTAAAAAATATTCTGCCCTAGGCAGCAAAAAACATAAAGAGAGGCCGGATTGCTTATGTAACCATTCTGAGTACTAAAGTCTTTAACTCTGCTACATTAAAAAAACCAAGGACTCCTATTTCCACAAATGTGGTGACAGTGATGACAATTTTCAAAGGCAAAAGTAAATATTTCATTCCCAGGTAAGTGAAAAAAAGAACAATAGTGCACTATAATGGTGAGAGAGATCTAAAATTGAAAACAAAACAAAAACAAAAAATGGTGGAGATATAGAACTATGAAAGAGTCTAAGAACTTCTTTGTATTCCAGACCTTGTTATAAATACCTTAAACCATAGATATTTGACACAAGCACTAGTGTATAATTAGTAAACTATCTAAAATCTACTAGCTGCCCTTAGCTTTTTTCCAATTCTGATTTCTTTTGTTTTAATGTCATATTTTAATGTAATGAATATATAGACAGAGCAAATATTGAGGTAGAGTAGCTAATTTTTCTAAAAGTAATAATTTTCAAAATATAATTTCTATTAATATGACAAAGGTCACCTTGAGAGTTATTTTTGAAGAACAGCTTTAGGTAATGATGAAAAGGCTGATCTCTCTTCTGGCTTTTTACCTCTTCCATTTTTGCAGAAGGGGCAGCACCTGAGGCCACTCTGGAGCCCTCGCTGGCCAACACAGAGGCCATATGTCAAGCTGTGAAAACCCTTTCCAGCTTTAGCATTTGGTTCCTTGGCAACTCCCCAGCAAACTGTGTAGCATCCTTGGAATTGCCCATGGGCCTGTCATATGATTTGTCATCTGTGAGCCTGAAAGCACTGTCTTGTTGTTTCCCTGAAAACTAATTTGCTCTCATTCATCTGGTTCTGGGGATTATGCAAACAAATTGTTATCAATGCATGCTTGACATTTATTTATAGCTTTCTAGGTGTTAGCTTTGGGTTTTTTCCCTAGTACACAGGGATTGTTTTTATCTTGTGTGGTCTTTTGAAGGGGATAGATGGACTAACGACTCTTTTCTCTTTTGCAATAATGAATATGTGTTTTGCAGTTAGCCTGTCATACAGAACTAAAAGCACATATCTAACAACTGAGTACTTCCAGCATGATTAAAACAAGATACAAAATATTACAACTCAGAATTGCTTCTGAAACTTCTTTGGAGTTCAGAAAAATGTGGATAAGATTTTATACATACTATTGTTCATTTTCACATACTTTCACTTTTCCTGGACCCTAGCTGAAAGCAAAAATGTTGAAGTAAAATGAGACATATTATTCCCTCTACACAGTAGAAAGTACCAGAAATCTCTGGCTTCTAGTTCAATTTTAACAAACACAAGGTTTATCCAAAGCTAACTGAACTGGCAACCTTTTTTAAAAAAATAAATCTTAGACAATTGTATGCTAAAAACTAAATTTGGTGGTAATATATTGAGCATTTTGCATATTCTATTTACAATAACTTTATTCCTTGCTCTGCATAGTGTTTATATATATATATATGTTATTTTATTCTCTCTTAGCTTTTGTATAGCTCACATTTGCCAGTATCTAGGAATTTAGAAATTAATGTTGCATTACAAATGTATATATATATTCATATTTTGTTTTGGTTTTTAGTGCACCTATTATCTTCCTCTAAAGTGAAACAGTACAATATCTTCTACATGAAAAATACAATTTGCTGGGCTTCTATAAGGTATTAAAAGTAAATGTATTGGTTGTTTAAAAAAAAAAACAAATTGAAGCACATAGACTCTAGTGAACTCAGGGAATAGGGAGTGGTAATGGCTAGTAGTGAAGAGTCTTGAATTATTTTAAATTTTAATTTCTGACTGTCATGGACAAAACCTAGTTTGTTCATCAACTCAGTGACTACTCAATGAGAATGTCAGATAGCTAAAGTGGTCATACATATGAACTTAAAACTGTCCGTAAGTAAATAATATGCCCTTCAACATCTGCAATATGTTCTGTTGTAAGTAAAGGATAATTTTCACTCTTGAGTTTACTGGCAAACTGGCAAAGAGTGACCAGTTTAACATATTATAAACTAGAATTACCACATCTTGGAGGTACACTCTTAACCTAATGTGGTTATTGCATTGAAATGATGTGTACATTTGCTTGTGAACAACATTCTGTGGGAACTCCAAAGGTGGAGCTGGCAAATAGCAACCATGAAGTGAACAATGGTATTTTTTATTTATAATTTGATTTATTTGTATTTGCTTCAAGGTAAGACTCTGCCAAAATCAGAATATCAGAACTCATATACTGAAAAACAGCAAAGCAGACTGCCCAAGACCACGCAGTGTGATGATACATGAACATTCAACTGTAGAAGCATCTAAGACAAAATTCATCCTTGGGGAAAATTCAACAAGCTGCTGCTAATGACCAAAGGGTTGTCTTAGAACCAGCTATTTGGCATGTGCCCCTACTAAATAGTACAATATATGGAGATATACCTATCTCATAGGCCTGGAAGGGACCTTGAGAGGTCCTCAAGTGCAGCCCCCTGGCAGGACCAAGTAGCAGCCCTGACATATTTGCACCAGATCCTTGAATGGCCCCCCAGGGATTGAACGCATAACCCTGGTTTAGTAGGCCAAGGCTCAAACCACTGAGCTATACCTCCCTGAAATAGTCTAGTAAATATTGTATTTGAGTAAAAAAGATGAGACCTGCGGCAAGGCTGTTTCCTCACTCTGGCACTTCAAGTGAGAAGGTAGAGGCCAGCAAAACACTTTAAAATACTTTGCTACTAAAGGCTTGTATTAAAACTCCACAAGATCCCCTGACCTTGTATTGGTATCACTGCCACCACCCAAATGTAAATCCCCCTTGAAAACCCAGGAAGGTGAAATTGCGAATTTCCTCAAGCTCTTTTATCCTTCCCTCTGGAAAGAGCTTGAAACCCCAACTGCTAGGATCAGCTGAAACTGGATCTGTACTTTCTCTTAGTAGCTGGCTATGTAATCTTAGACACATCCACACAAATCCTCCTGTCTTCTAGGACAGAGGAATCAAATCATGTTCTTATGAGGCTTCAGAATGTTAGCTGCATTATTCCTGTAACAGGAAAAACTTAAAAAACAAAATAATTGACTAGTAGCACCTTAAAGACTAAAAAAACATGTTGATGGTATCATGAACTTTTGTGGGTGCACAGTCATCTGAAGAAGTGGGTTGCATCCATGAAAGCTCATGATGCCATCTACATGTTTTGTTAGTCTTTGAGGTGTTACTAGTCTATTATTTGTTTTTTAAGTTTTGTTCTTAAAAGGGTAATTTTTATTTAAAAAAATGTTTGGTAAAACACAGCTTGGTTGCTAGGTATTGTAGAGGAACTGGGGGAACAAAGTTTTAAAACCTAGAGAATTGCTTCTCTGGGATTCAGCTTGGTAAGTTACAGTATAAGGAGGTATTTAAATGTACTCAGCATTGAGAATCCAGCAAACCCAGAAATCATGAAATAACCTGATTAAACATTCTCTGTTCTTCTCACATATCTACAGTTTCAAGACTTAGTCTTCCCTAAGCATGGCTGTGTCTGGATTTTCTATGTGAGGCTTCTTACAGGTCCTTCTAGGAGCTCTTCCTTGGGCTTAACAAGAAAATGAAGGGTTGCTGCTTCCAGTTCAAAAGCCCACACTCTTGTCATTGGCTCTTCCTTACAGGCAACGTAATTAGGGTTAGGCCTACGATTTAACAGCTACTAATATTTTAGCAAACTAAATGGCTGGAACATCCCCAAAACAGTGTTACCCTCTCTCCCCCATTCATCAGAACTTGGAATCAGAGAGGTCTGAGTTAATTTAGGGATGGATATAGAGAGAGAGACTGGGGAGACCAATAACTACAATATTAAGTGAGACCAAATTTACCATATGGATTTATAAATATACCATATATCCTACTATTGTTGAACCAAACTCAGAAAAACAGTTCATAAGTAAAATTCTAGATGTTGTAGAGGTGAGCTCTGACCCAAGGTTCATCTATAGTCCAAAAGGAATAAGAGGTGAAAATGTTACTTCTGAGTGTAAATTTTCAGGAATAGCTTTGCTAACTCCCCGCTCCTTCCCCCCTCAAAAAAACAACACAAACCAAAACAAAACCCCATCAAAAGTCTCATCTGACTCCATTCCACTCAACTCCAATTTCTAATTCAAAGGTGCTCAATTAAATTTCCCTAGCTAGCTGAATTCTAAATTTGCGCAAATTTAGCTATCAGTGTGGAAGTATCTCCCTCAGAATGGTTCTCCACCCCCTTCCCCATATCAATGAACCAAGTAAATAGTAATTACTCTTTGAATATTTCCAAAGACTGAACCGGATCTGTTCCTACAAAAGGTACATCTCACCAGAAGCAACCTGTAGAGTGGTAATTGCTTCCCTCTTGTCAGATAGTGTTCTTCCTAGCAGATCAAGGGGTGTTTACCTGTCAGGACCCACCTATCACTGTGGCAGCTAGAAGCAAACTTCTAGTCTCTCTGCGATGGATGATAGCCTTCAGTAGGAGTTATGGGACTCAGAAAAAGTCCACTAGTCTATCCACAGATCTGGGGAAATTCGGAACTGCTGCAGCCTATTGGTAGTTAAAAATGAGCTCCCATGCCACCTGAAAGTGTGAGTCATTGAGGCACCACTGTTAATGGTAATTCAGCTTTGGGTATCTTTAATATCACAACATCTTTCAACATACAAAGGAGGCTTAATCTGTGCCTTAACTTTAAACAGCAAAATCTCTCTCGTCTTGCAAGATTCAAAACAAAAAACCCACAAAATAAAATATGACTTGTCAATAAATCAGTGTGAGTTTTGATTGTGGAATTAGCCAAGCGAGATAAAAGAAGAAATATTACACTATCAACACCAGGAATAAGAAGGAAAAGCAGCAAAAGAGGAAATATCATGCCTGGAGCAAATTCAGAGCACACTGCATGTTGTCTGGCACACAGCTGCTTTGATCTCTAACTCTGGTTTGCCTTAAGGTGAGCCCAAATCTTTTCAGACGATCTAAGCAACAAAGTGGGGGTCTTCTCCAGGCATCCCTCAGGGAGTCTGTACAAAGCAAATACTGAGTAACCACAGGAGCACAGAAATGATACTAAATTTGGAAATATTGGTAAATGCATAACCATAAACTTGGCAATGTACTGACATGTATGATAGACAAAACTATGCTAATTTAGTATAGCTGAAATTAGTAAAGGATTCCCCAACAACATTAGGATGACAAAGTTAGAGATGGACATGACAGGTTGGGCATTCATATGAATATTCATGACTATCTCAAGTCCTTATAATAAGCCAGACTACTGTGTAAAAACAGATCCAAACCATCAGACTTGTTTGGCATGCCAGGGACTGAGCAAGACTTTCATCTCTTCCCACCAGATCCTCAAGAGAGGGAGTGAGAATATGGAAGGAATACTCTGAGGCTACGTCTACACTACAAGTTTTCTTGGCATTATCTCATTTGCATATTTTCTGCTGGTCCGTTTTTGCTTAGGGGGTTTTGCACAAACACAGGCAGTGTGTACATTTTCTGTTTACACAAAAACCCGTTTTCCTGCCAGATCAGTGAACCTCCTTTTTTGGGGCATAAGAATCTGGTGGGAAAAGGGTTTTTTGTGCAAAAAGAAAATGTCCACACTGCCTATTTTTGCACAAAACCCCTAGGCAAAAACGGATCGACAGAACATATGCTCCAACCTAGATCAGGTCCTGCTGATATAGTCCTGTCCAGGAGGACTTATGAATACACAAGGCATCTCAAAGATGAAGGGGGAAATAGGACTATAATCCTATTTTACAGATGGGGGCTTCATGCACAGAGGTGCAGATCCTTAAAGGTTCCTAAGTTTCATTGCTATGAATCTGGAAACTGATCTATATTTTCATTTCAGTCTGGTGCCCATATCCACAAATGCATACGTCCTTTCCAATTTCTTGAAAATTAAATAGCATCCCATCAAACAATTATGAGTGCAACAACAGAATAGAATAAAATTCTGCCATTAGGGTCAAATTTGGGCATTTGACTCCATCCACACAGACTTACCGGACTACATAAATTAAAAGTCTCCCAGGAATGGCATAGGGTAAACCTAGGGGTTATTTGTTAGCATATATACTTTTCCTTTATGTTATTTCCTTTCCACCCCCCTCCCTGCCTCTCTTTCTCTGAAGCTCAAAATATTTGATGTTGTGGTTGTGTGTAATTCATCAAGTTACAGGCCATGTTCCCTAGACAGGATCACTTTGTTTGACTCTGATGAAACACTTATTAAGTTTGACATTCATGAAGCGATACAAACGCTTATTCATTAGCATTTAGCAGCCTCATTTCATTGAAATTCACAACTTCATTGCATGGATGAAGTACCACATTTTAGATAAGAATGTGGAAATAAACCCAACCAAAGCTGGATATAAAATGGAATTCGAAAGGAAGGGGTGAAAAACAGATAAATAATCAAACTGGTTTAAAATTCATGCCCAGCAAAGGGACTTTTCTTTGCACAGCATTGATTCCAGTAATTCCTGTACCATTTTAACTTTGCTGCTTAGTGCTTTCATGACTTCAATCCCAGATGAACACCTCATACTGTAGCAAACACTTAGGTCCTATCTTTTTGGATGATAAGGTTTTTTTAAATTTTAGCAAGGTTTTTTTTGTTCTCTTTTCATAGCTTTTGTAACTTTTTGAAAAATGAAGCATTATCTATTACTAAGCCTGGCACACTGTACAAAACCTATTGTTAGGAAAAAAGTAAGAGAGAGGGACAGATAGGGAGAGAACTGCATGAACCATTCATTGTTCTATAAAGCTGAATGCCATGTCACTGAAACAAATTGAATGTCAGAAAAATGCATAGGACTGCCCTGAACAAACAGAATTTGTTTATTTATAGTGGCATAGGGTATGTGTAAAGATAAATGAAATATTTTTATAAGCAGCAAATAAATAATAATTTGTCATATTGAAAAATATCATTTTGGGGATAAAAATGTGTTTGAAAGACAAAATATACTGTTTTCTACGTCACCTACTTACAACAATAGAACAACTAAAAGTTAAGATTGTCATACCTTGACCTGGCCACACTAGGCCTCTATCCAGGGATTAAAGAAATCTGATCAAATAAATTCAGGGTCTGTTGAATTACATTTCTATTCAATCAGTTTCATGGAAACCCAGACTGGCATAGTTGCTGATGCACAGACTCTTTTAAAAAGAAGGTGGGAGTTTCCCTAAACCATCATTCCAATTGTACTTGGCCGGTATTAAGTCCTTATTATGATAAGGGATTGATCAACAACCGTGCTTATATGTACTAGATGACTATCCTCATTGCTCCCATTTATTCTCCTCACAGACAAATCTGGTTGTTTGCAACTTCTTTCCTACACCATTACAATAGGTAGGATTGTATTCTTGGCATTTAGCAACGGCCCTAAGCCAGTCTGTTGCTTTTTACAGCAACAAATTTATGATAGGAGATTGTGCCAGGGTACCAGCTGGAAACCAACATACGGGTGATTACTGTGTGCCATAGCAAGAAAGGAGAAATAATGAAAAACCTCAACACCCCGGGGTGAAGACTGTACCTCTTTGCTGAGAGGTCTCCAGAGCTGTTTTTGTGATGTCAGGCACATGGTTTCAGCTGGAGGAGCTTGAATATAGTTTGAAAATGTAATACATGAGATCGTGGAAATGTAGAACAACATAAAATTTGTATTTGGCAGTACAATTACTAGAGGTAATAAAAAAGGGAATTATACAATGTCTCATGGATGAAAGGCACAGGTGCAACCATGCCGATTTTGGGAGGTGGGGGTTGGGGAAGAGCGTAAAAGAAAGGAACCAGGATTCAGGGAAAAAATGGATCAGTCTCTGGGTAACCATCAGAACATTTCAACATACTACTGTACATTCAAGTCCTTGCCTTTTGGAAGACTTAAGACATTTTGGAACTATGATGTTCACTGGTGTTCTATCCACTATGCTGCCAATGGCACATTGTTATATTACAACACAGAAAATGCAAATCAAAATCACAGATCCACAGATCTTGCTTTCATCCTCCCTTCCTCACATCTAAGGTCACCAGTCTTATGTTACCCACACCTCCAGTCTGGCATGCAGATACCACAATGATCAGCGTGCTGTATTTAGACGTAGTCTATGCCAGATTCTGGTTCCAGCTGCAGATGCTTTAGGCTGTGGCACAAAGGGGTTTCAACAGCATGCAGGAGATACATATGAATGATGTAGACATTCGTAAACATGTCCTAAAGATGTTAATGTTCTCCCAGTGATAGAAATGTAGCCGTGTTAGTCTGGGGTAGCTGAAGCAAAGTGCTACATTGTCCTGCATTTTGCTTAATGTTCTCCTGTGTGAGTAAAGATGGGGCATCTTGAGTGTGGGAACACAAAAACTCTATCAATTTTGTGAGGCCCTGGAGTAGGCCCCAAATTAGGAAATGCAAAAGTGAAGCGAAGCTCTGATTGTTTCCCATTCTCCTGGGCTGCACCTGCTGAGAGCTGGAGCACAGAATGTGGTGTTATTCCTAACTTCTACACGCGCCTCTCACTGCTCCTTATCTACCTGCCCAGAAGCACTTATGAGCAAGGGGGTGGGGGGATTCACATTCTCCTTCATTTGAGAGGGATGGGCAGCCAACCAAAGCCCCCTACCTCTACGGCAAGCTTGACTTCTGATGGGAACACATGCCTCCTAACTTCCAGCACCAGTGGTTCCAAATGGGCAAAATGACCATATGTCATTTGGAATGTCCCTGTATTGAAAACCCCACATAGTGTAAATTTTAAACAGTGGTTTGTCCAGGCAACAGGGCTGGTGACATTGCCAGATGGTTGGCCAAGCATGCATGTACCCAAGGAATCTGTCCCAGTTCTGTTGTACTATAAAATTACTACCCTGACATCCAATAAAGCCTCCCAGTAATAATCTCTCTTACCCCCAACACCGCCCTTTGTCATGAGTTTTTGGAGTCCAAGACACTGGGCACTGTGGTGATTGAGAGCCTTTAGGCAACTCAAGTATATCACCATCATACATAGGAGGTTAATGACCCAGCTCAGAACAAGTTAGCTGGGTTTTTTTCACCTTGAAAATCTGGTCTCTCTAAACCTAAAATAAGGCAATGTGATATCTGTTCACTCTCATTCATACCAACTCTCCATGCTGCAAATAGGAACAGTTGAAAAATGGACCCTATGCTCTGCTGGAATAAGTTGGCAAAACTGCATTACCTTTAATTTGACTGCACCAACTTATACCAGTTAAAATCTGCCCCAATAACTTAACTTCTCTCAAGTTATATTTTAATTTCCTGTGTGATGCTTAATCAGGCAATTCAGCTAGTGAAACTATGCAAGTGGGGGGGCCCTTTAAACCATGAATGACTTTGCCTTTGCTTTCCATATTAAGGGACTTTTTGACTTTGATAAAGTTGACTGGTTGGGTTGCTTCATTTCATCTAATGCCCCTAAAAAAATAAGTGCAGAGGGTTGGCATGAAATAATCTCTAATATTTCCTAATAGTAAGAATTTCAGGAGTGGTAGATGGAGATTGGTGACTCCCAGAGCTAGCAAAGATAAAACAGAGAGAAATCTATGCATACATGCTACAGCCTCCTATTTTCTCAAGAAAAATAAAACCCATACATTTTATCATGTTTATAAAAAGGCAATGTTAAAACTATTTAAACTTCCCTTAATGGAGGATTGAGACAGTGCACCATTTAGACACAGTGCTACCTTTAAAAAGGATTTGAAATTTCCTTTCGCTGGTTGTCCTATTGCCCCATGGCTGTGAAGCAGTATTAACAATATCTCATTTCAGTACCATTCCCTTTCCATTTGAGAGTCAAAATTCCTATTTCAGGGAGGGGTAGGATCTGTTTTATTAACATGAATTTATTTAATTTAGACTGCTTATCCATAACTGGATCTTATTTGAATGCTGTCATGCAATGAAGATTATTTTCTTTTATGGTCTCTTAGAAGAATTTGAGGATTAACTAAGAAATTGGTTAACAGATTGAACCTTTGTTCGTGCAAAAATTACATCCTGGCTGATAAAAGGAATGCTAACCTCCAGCATGCCTTAATTTGAAAAGGCCCAAATATTATTTCCCAAATCAGCTCTTACAGTGCCAAAATTAATCAAACATGAACTCGTTGTTTTTATTGGTTTTGCTTGGTATTTTTATTGCTGGCAATGGACAGAAAACTTGGTAAATTTTACTTCCAATTAACTACAATGGCATTGTTGGTGTTCCTGTACTTAATATTTAGAAGTGCTGTGTGTCAAAATTCCAATGAAATTCATTCACATCACTTAATACTGAACATATCTGAAAATCAGTACCATTCTCTTGAATATTTTTTCTTAATAACTCCCAGAATGATTGCATTTGGATATGGTGATCCTGAAAATTATGTTTCCATCCTTAGAAAATTGCTCAGTGGTTTTAAATGGACAGACCACATTCAGTGATATAAATATTTCAGCCCGGATTTTAGTTTAACACAAGAATTTCTGATATTCTTAATATGTTTTCAGAGCGGGAGTCTGCTATTAAATGCATGCAAGTCCCAATTTAACCAGCAATGATGCATCCAAATTATTGTGTCATACAAAGGGGGTACAAGTACTACTTGGTCTAAGTAACCCTCATTTGTAAGCACAGAGATACATTTGCAAAGTCAAATTGAGACCCAAACTCCTGTTTCCCCTCCCCCTGCGCAAAAACCCAAGACATTCCTTTGTGTTGTGTTTTCCTCCATGAAGTATTTGTCTCAATTTTTTCCCCTAACACAAATTAGCTCAAGTTACCCTGCTTCCCAGGCCTGGCAATGTGGGTAATGTATGTCTATCACTTACCTCTTGCTGTGTGCTAGGCTGCTATTTTATCATCTCATGCTTATTCATTATGGTTGTGATCTCTTTCTCTTTCTATGTGCCCTTACTGCTCAGAGGCAGTCTTTAGTTATACACACTTGGAACTGTAAATGTAAGACTAGATCACCCTGAGCTCCCTGACAGCATGTTGGTGTTTTTGTGTCACTTTGCGGTTTTACCCAGAGCAGTGAAATAAAGCAGAGAAGTCTAAGGACAGATCCTCATTTGCTGTAGATTTTCATAGCTCCATTGAATAGACATTGTTTATGGCCATTCTAAGCTCTTAGTCAATCCATTTCCTTGTTTTTAAAGGAAATATTCCACATCCTGACTGCTGCTCTGCCACCACCTGTTTGTCAACAGAATTATTTAATGTCTACCAAAATTATTTACATTAGATCCTTACTCTCTATTTAATGTCACATATGCAGTAAAGAATACCTGCCCTCTGTGTCATACTGGATCATTGTGTGCTAGCTCACACCAGTCTATACTACCAGAAATTCACTGTCTTCATAGAAAAGTATTGTAGAGAAGTACTCACTCTACTGCAATCACATCCTTCTGTGGCAGCTAGAAAGATAACCTATGTCTCAACTTTAAATGGTGACTTGTTCTTCCTTTATCTCATTCCTTTTAAAAAAATGAAATACCTACCCTATTTTACTACACATTCAGTTTTATTTACAGTATCCACTGTAATTCAAGATCACACTGCTCTGTAGTTTAAGGTATCTTAGTTCAGTACAGATGTAAGATTTGCTGCTTTAGCCAAAGCAAAATGTGGTTTTGGGGGCTGTATTGTACTTTTTAGTAATATTATACATCACTTACAAGTCATTTCTCCCTCTGTGCCCGCAGGATATCCCTCAGGTAATTACTCCCTCATATGACTCTGCTACAATTTCTCTCTAAATTCCTGACCAGCAACCAGGCAGTCTCACAACAAGGGCATACACATATATATGTATATTTAAGTGTCACAATACATCTCATTCTGTCCATTATGGCCTGATTTTTAACAGGTTGTCTGCATTTTGCGGACACACAAAATATCTAAGAACTAGATTTGGAAGCTCAGTGTTGCTCTTGCAAAAGTGATAGTCAAACTCAGCTCTTTCAAAAAAAGTCAGACCCTATATCTATGTCTGTGACTTTTGCTGGAATTTTGAGATAAAGATGCTGAGGATGTATGTGGCTTGAAGAGTCAGATTAAGTGGTATATCATGGAAGACAGAAGGTAAATTGCTAGGAAGGGTTTTGCTTCTGAGTTTGAGAAAATGTTGTGTGTTCACTTTATGTTTTTAAAGACAAAACTGAATGAAAAAAAATATTCCTGTATGGACCTGTTTCGAAGTGAGAGTCCGTCTTCCAAAAGCACAATGAGAAAGGGACAATGAAAAGAAATGAATATGGGCATTTTCTCTTTTCATTTAATGTATGAAATTGAAAATTAAAAGATGGGAAGATGAGTGGAACTTGCCAGGGTTTTGTCTTCTGCTGTCTCAGGAATTTAGCATTATTCTATAGCTAGGTATTTGTTCTGTGCCAGCATCCATGTTATTGGAGTCCATTACAAATATCCCAAAACTGCTCCCAAAAGGGGATTATTGCTCAGATTTTCATAGAAAACTGGGGGAAAGAAAGGTATATCAATGAAATACGGAAATTTCCTTGCACACTCCAATTTTATTAATCACTCTAAATTTGGGGATATACAGATCAACATGGCTGAATATTTCAACCCATTTACACCTGAGATACAACAGGGTAGACAGTTTACTGTCTGGGTTATTGCTGAAATAACGTGGCTTATCCCACTATGTACCTGAAACTTTAAAATTCCGTTTGTTTAGCAGATAGTGTTGTTCACTCAATAATTCAGTGTTATTTACTGTATCAATCCACAGACAGGAAATCCTCAAGAGGAAGTTCCCAGTGGGATTTTGAAAAAGTAGAATTGTAGCTCCCAGGCAGAGAATTTTAGTACCCCCTAAGGTGAAATGCTCTTTAATGGATTTCATTTCTCTCTCTTTTTTTAGTTTGCATGACATGTAGTTTCTTATGGCACTTCTAAGGTCCTTGTTATTAGGCCTGACCCCCCAAAAATAAAAAAATTGAGGTATAGTCATTTATTTTCATTTTGCTGTGGAATAAAAGTAAGACTTTAAAACTGCATAAGCACACACACACACACACACACAACACAACAACCACCACCTTTCATAGTCACAGGTGGTAGGGCTACATATGCTGGGGATAGTGCAGCTGCCTTGAAGTGATTTCCATTATATACAGAGTTTACAGTTTGGTTCAATGTCTCTCAGCACTCCACAATAAAAAAAAATGTTAAAGCGCCTGCCAATAGCCCAGTACTTATCACACAAAGATTGGACTCCTAGGTTCAAATCCATGAGCTACTTCTCATTTTACCAGAAATTCTATCCTGGCCCTGATAAACCTTCTGAGTGAAAACTGAAAGGTTACGTTTCTATGGAAAGTACTCTGGTGGATGGACTGGTACTCTATGAAGAAAACAAACATACATGAAAAGGTCTTAAACAAAATCTTGTTCTTATTTGATATCATAGCTCATATCTTCTCACCAACTCTCTTCATGGCCTCTTATACATACAGAAGAGGACTACAGAATGGATATTTCAGTTTTATAGATTCATATATGACAAAATATCTCAAGAAGATGAGCAAGTGTTCAGTACTATTTCTGCGGTGATTTCAAAAAAAAAAGGAGCAAAGTCACTCAAAAATCCACCTCCCCTATTAAGGGCAACAGGAAAGTCAACAATGCTTTAGAGCTAATGGAATCAAAGGCTTTGGAGCCTCGAATGCTAGATATTAAGACTCCAAGAGGAGAGACCCTGATTGCTTCCTCATTTGGACCTGGGTACACTGACCACGATTAATAAGAAACAGGCTCTCTATAAAACAATTTAAAAACAAGCAGCAAAAGTTTGCATTTTATGGTCTATTTAACAGGCATCAAGGTAGCAGGCTAAATAATGATATATTCAAATTTGATGCCATATTCCTAAACATGTTCTGTATAAAGTACAGGTTAGAGATAGACAAAACAGGAAGACCAACCAATAAACTGTTATAGCAGGCTCTTTTTCCTTGACAGCCACCAAAGGGTGAGACTAAGATATAATTAAGTAAAATGGAAGCATTTTTATTTATTTGAACAAAAAAAAAATGCATACACTCTGTATATCCATAGCTATGTCTACACTTACAGCAAACTTAATAAGCGTACTTTCAATGCCAATATCTAAATTGTTGATGAAGATATTGAAGAGAGCCAGTCCCAAAACAGACCCTTGCGGAACTCCACTTGTTATGCCTTTCCAGCAGGATTTAGCACCGTTAACAACAACTCTCTGACTACGGTTATCCAGCCAATTATGCACCCACCTTATCATGGCCCTATCTAAGTTAATTTTGCCTAGTTTATCAATAAGAATATCATGCGAGACCGTATCAAATGCCTTACTAAAGTCTAGGTATATGACATCCACCGCTTCTCCCTTATCCACAAGACTCGTTATCCTATCAAAGAAAGCTATCAGATTAGTTTGGCATGACTTGTTCTTCACAAACCCATGCTGGCTATTCCCTATCACTTTATTACCTTCCAAGTGTTTGCATATGATTTCCTTAATTACCTGCTCCATTATTTTCCCTGGGACAGACGTTAAACTGACCGGTCTGTAGTTTCCTGGGTTGTTCTTATTCCCCTTTTTATAGATGGGCACAACATTTGCCCTTTTCCAGTCTTCTGGAATCTCCCCTGTCTTCCATGATTTTTCAAAGATCATAGCTAAAGGCTCAGATACCTCCTCTATCAGCTCCTTGAGTATCCTGGGATGCATTTCATCATGACCTGGTGACTTGCTGACATCTAACTTTCCTAAGTGATTTTTAACTTGTTCTTTGTGTATCCCATCTTCTAAACTTACCCTCTCTCTGCTTGTATTCACTACGTTAGGCACACCTCCAGACTTCTCGGCGAAGACCGAAACAAAGAAGTCATTGAGCATCTCCGCCATTTCCAAGTTTCCTGTTACTGCTTCTCCCTCCTCACTAAGCAGTGGGCCTACCCTGTCCTTGGTCTTTCTCTTGCTTCTAATGTATTTATAAAAGGTCTTCTTGTTTCCCTTTATGCCTGTAGCTAGTTTGATCTCATTTTGTGCCTTTGCCTTTCTAATCTTGCCCCTGCATTCCCGTGTTGCTTGCCTATATTCATCCTTTGTTATTTGTCCTAGTTTCCATTTTTTATAGGACTCCTTTTTTATTTTGAGATCATGCAAGATCTCCTTGTTAAGCCAAGCTGGTCTTTTGCCATATTTTCTATCTTTCCTACACAGCGGAATTGTTTGCTTTTGGGCCCTTAACAACGTCCCTTTGAAATACTTCCAACTCTCCTCAGTTGTTTTTCCCTTCAGTCTTGCTTCCCATGGGACCTTACCTACAAGTTCTCTGAACTTATCAAAATCTGCCTTCCTGAAATCCATTACCTCAATTGTGCTGGTCTCCCTTCTACCTTTCCTTAAGATCATGAACTCTATTATTTCATGATCACTGTCCCCTATACTGTCTTCCACTTTCAAGTTCTCAACTAGTTCCTCCCTATTTGTTAAAATCAAATCCAGAACAGCTTCTCCTCTGGTAGCTTTTTCAACCTTCTGAAACAGAAAGTTATCTCCAATGCAGTCCAGAAACTTATTGGATAGCCTGTGCCCCACTGTGTTAGTTTCCCAACATATGTCTGGATAGTTGAAGTCCCCCATCACCACCAAATCTTGGGCTTTGGATAGTTTTGTTAATTGTTTAAAAAAGGCCTCATCCAGCTCTTATTTAATTAGAGCTAAATAACAGAAAAGAACACTGAGAGCTATGACTAGTGGCTGTAAACAAACTTCATGGGACCACTGGAAACTTGGCTACACTTATGAAAAGTGACTATATTGCTAACTAAAATCATTCTGGATGATGGATGTTTCTGGACCAGAAAGTTCTGGATGAGAGAGGTTCAACTTGTATCTTAAAATCCATCCTGAAACCAAAAGGCAGTAAGTGTAGATCATGGAACATACCTTTAATCTACTTATAAAAAAAGAACATGACTGGTGACCTGGACTGAAGGCTTAAATTATAAGTATCATATACAGTATAAGTTGACAATAAGAACAAGTCAGTGGTGAAGTAACAAGAGTTGGGACTAATAATTTGGCTGATGGCTGTGGTTAAAGCATGACTACTTAGGCGCTAATAGAATTTAAACAAAACCATGAAAGGACACTCTCAAGTACCTATCCTGAAGAACTCAACATATGGGGAATAATTGCCCTTAAGAAAGTAAGAGACAGAAGGGAATGCAGACTATCGTCTTAACCCAGCACCAATAGCTCAGGGCCAGATGCTTAACTGGTGACATCAGTGCAGCTATACTTCTTTATAGTAGCTGAGGATCTGTCCTTTGGTCTTCATCTTATATATAGACAAAATATTTCTGACGCAACCAGAAATAACCTTCCTCAGCCACTGGTGCTATATTAACTAAACTCATTAAATACAGACAAAGGTGCATGCCTGAATTTTCAAAATAAAGATCATAATTAAAATGCTTAGTTGGAAGCACTTTAGGGAAAGGACTATCTTTTATTTTATGCTTATTCAATGTCCAATACAATTCAAAACAGTTCCTGCTCAGGCCACTGAGCACTGCATTTCTATTATTTGTATCATTAACACATAATAAATAGCACAAATATATAAAGTAAACTGTGTGATTAAATAGCAGCCTCAGGAGGCAATAAATACAGTGGATAAAATAGTAGATTCAGTACTAGTCCTTAAGGGTCCACACAATTTAGATTAGAACTTAAGACCACAGACCCACAGTGTATTCAAAAGGAATGGTAGACCGCACACTGCCAATCTTAAAAACCAAGGGAAGATAGTCAGTAAAGCAATGTCTTATAGTGGATTGTATTTAACATGATAGATTAAGTAAATTCACAACAGACAGAAAACTAATTTTAAAGAGACTTACTTCTATCATCACTGTTTCTCTAAAGTGACTGGATCAAAATGTGCTTTCATCTATTGAAGTAGCTTTTCTGGTTTACATGAAATTATCTTATGTTTACAGTGGTGTAACTGAGAACAGAATTTTTCCTGAAGTCTGCAAAGTGGTAAAGGAAGTGTTTAGTACCATGAAATAAGCCAAACTGATATAAAGAAAAAGCAAGTTAATAGGGGCTGTAAGGAACTGTACTACTTCAGGAGCTGAGGATGCCATTATGCCTCAAAAGCGTAGAATATCACGTAGTATGCCTGTGCAGCCTTCACTGTAGCCTTACGTGGAGTGCTGTTATTCAGCATTAGGGCTGGTAAATGTGTTTCACAAAACATTGTGAAAATTTCTTTCTTTCTTAAAATATTATGCCAAAATATTCAGAAAGTTCAGATTTTCCAACAAAAAAGAAAACCAAGCAGCAGGATTATTTTTGCTGTTGTTGTTTTGTTTTCCCGGGTGTTTTTTTTTTTCTTTCAATTATTTCTCCTACTCTTTTCTCTAAAATTATTTTCTTTTATAGAAATATACATATGGATGTGTGTGCTATAAATATACACACATACAAACATAAGACCAGCCACACTGGGGTCAGACCAAAGGTCCATCTAGCCCAGTATCCTGTCTGCTGACAGTGGCCGATGCCAGATGCCGCAGAGGGAGTGAACAGAACAGGGACTCTTCAATCAATCCCTCTCCCATCACCCACACCTGGCCTCTGACTGAGGCTAGGGAGACCACTCCTTCCCACCCTGACTAAGAGGCATTGATGGTCCTAATCTCCGTGAATTTATCTAGTTCTTTCTTGATCCCTGTTAAAGTCCTGGTCTTCACAACCTCCTCTGCCAAGGAGTTCCACAGGCTGACTGTGAGCTGTGTAAAGAAAAACTTCCTTTTTTTTGTTTTAAACATGCTACCTATTAATTTCATGTGGAAATATCTAGTTCTTAAGTTATGGGAACAAGTAAATAACTTTTCCATATTTGCTGACAGTGACCAAAGCCAGATGCCCCAGAGGGAGTGAACAGAACAGAGAAACATCAAGCAATCCCTTTCCCATCACCCATTTCCAGCCTCTGACAGAGGCTAGGGACACCATTCTTACCCATCCTGGTTAATAGCCATTGATGGACCTAACCTCCATGAATTTATCTAGAACTTTCTTGAACCCTGTTAAATTCCTAGGCTTCACAACCTCCTCTGGCAAGGAGCTCCACAGGCTGACAATGTGCTGTGTGAAGAAAAATTTATTTTTGTTTATTTTAAACCTGTTACCTATTCATTTCATTCAGTGCCCCTAGTTCTTATATTATGGGAACAGGTGAATAATTATTCACTTTTTCCACATCAGTCATGATTTTATAGACCTCTATCATACCCCCTTAGTCTCCTCTTTTCTAAACTGAAAAGTCCCTGTCTTTTTAATTTCTCTTCATATGGGACCCATTCCAAATCCCTAATCATTTTTGTTGCCCCTTTCTAAACCCTTTCCAATGCCAATATCACTTTTTTCCCAATCAATTTATCTTATTTTCTATCCTTTTTTTAAATGATTCCTAATATTCTGGGTTTTTTTTTTACTTACACTGCACATTGAGGGCTCGTCTACACTGGCCCCTTTTACGGAAGGGGCATGTAAATTTCATGAGTCGTAGTAGGGAAATGCGCGGGGGATTTAAATATCCCCCGCGGCATTTAAATAAAAATGTCCGCTGCTTTTTTCCGGCTTTTAAAAAAGCCGGAAAAGAGCGTCTACACTGGCCCCGATCCTCCGGAAAAAGTGCCCTTTTCCGGAGGATCTTATTCCTACTTTGAAGTAGGAAATTCACTTATTCCTTTGAAGTAGGAATAAGATCCTCCGGAAAAGGGCACTTTTTCCGGAGGATCGGGGCCAGTGTAGACGCTCTTTTCCGGCTTTTTTAAAAGCCGGAAAAAAGCGGCGGACATTTTTATTTAAATGCCGCGGGGGATATTTAAATCCCCCGCGCATTTCCCTACTACGACTCATGAAATTTACATGCCCCTTCCGGAAAAGGGGCCAGTGTAGACATAGCCTGAGTGAATGTTTTCAGAGAACTATCCACAATGACTCCAAGATCTCTCTCTTGAATAGTTATAGTTAAATTAGTCCCCATCATATTGTATTTATAGTTGGTATTATTTTTTCCAATGTGTATTACTTTACATTTCTCAACATTAAATTTTGTTTGCCATTTTATTGTCCAATAACTTAGTTTGGTGAGATCTTTTTGAAGCTCTTCACAGTCTGATTTGGACTTAATTACCTGGAGCAGTTTAGTATCATCTACACATTTTTCCACCTCATTGTCTACCCCTTTCTCCAGATCATTTATAAATAGGTTGACGAGGACTGATCCCACAACAGACCCTTAGAGGACACTGCTGCTTACTTCTCTCCAATCTGAAAAATGACCATTTATTCCTAACCTTTGTTTCCTGTCTTTTAACCACTTATCAAGCCATGAGACGACCTTCCCTCTTATCCCATGACAACTTACTTTACTTAAGAGCCTTTGGCAAGGAACTTATGAAAGGCTTTCTGGAAATCTAAGTATACTATAGTTTCTGTCCACATGTTTAATAATGCCCATCAAAGAACTCTGGTAGATTAGTAAGGCATGATTGGCCTTTACAGAAACTATGTTGGTTTTCCCCCAACAAATTATGTTAATCTATTTGTCCGACAATCTTATTCTTTACTATGGTTTCAACTAATTTGCCCAGTATTGATGTTAGACTTACTGGTCTGTAATTGCTAGGATCACCTCTGGAGCCCTTATTAAATAATAGCTAATGTAACACCATCTTCCAGTCATTAGGTACAGGAGCTGATTTAAATGATTAGTTACAAACCACAGTTAATAGTTCCAGGCTACGTCTACATTGGCATGATTTTGCACAAAAAACTTTAACGCAAGAGTTTTGCATTAGAGTATTTGCGCAAGAAAGTGTCTATATTGGCCCAGGACTCATCGTAATAATGATGCACTTTTGTGCAAAAGAGTGTCTACTTTGGCGGGATGCTCTTGCGCAAAAGCAGGAGCCCGGAACCATTTTGAAGAGGGCAAAAGGGCACCAGCCCTTTCCGGGGGCGGGGGCTGGAGCTCCTTTGAGACACGTGCTTAAAAGTATCTCCCCAGACAGCCGTTTCTCTCCTGCTGCATGCTATAGGACCTCTTGCAGGGACTGACAGCCATAGCAGTTCTACTTGTGGTTGCCCTCTGCCTTGTTGGACACCACAGCCTTGTGCCTTAGTGCCATTAGCTGATTTTTGGACCTCAGCTCTCTTTTTGTGCCATGGAGCCCGGGGTGGCCTTATGCCTGCTCTGGCCCCTTCTGGCCTTTTTAGAGTACCTGCAGCTGCTGCTCCAGGCTGCTACACTCCTCGTCCAGGACCTCGAGGCACAGGTCACTCTGGACCCCCTCACCAGGGAGGCAGTGGGGTCCCTGTGGCATCTCCACCCCACTGTGGAAAGGCCCTTGTGGAGACTGGACACCAGTACTGACTGGTGGGACCAGCTGGTCCTGGGGCAATGGGATGACCAACAATGGCACCGGAACTTTCAGATATGAAAGCAAACATTTCTGGAGCTATGTGCCTGGCTCACCCCTGCGCTCCAGAGAACCACCACTCAGCTGCGGGCACCCATCCCTGTGGACAAGAGGGTTGCCATCGCAATATGGAAGCTAGCCACCCCAGACAGCTACCGATCAGTGGTACACCAGTTCAGGATGGGCAGATTGACCGTCGGTGCCGTCGTCATGCAGGTAAGTCGGGGGGGGGGGGGAGGGTGCTGCACTCCATGACCAAGGCAGACAAGACTCCAGGCTGGGGCGATGGGGAATGTCCCGTCACCCAGGGGTTTGGGCCGTGCCTCCCTTCTCCCTTGCTCAGGCCTGCTGGGGGGGAGGGACTGGTGTGTATTAGTGGAGGGCATCATGGAGGGTACAGTGGCCGGCTTCGCTGCCCTGGGGTTCCCCAACTGCAGAGGAGCCCTGGATGCAACCCACATCCCTGTCCATGCCCTGAAGCATCGAGCGACCCATTTTATCAACCGAAAGGGGTATTTCTCCATCGTACTCCAGGCCCTCGTGGACCACCATGGCCACTTCCTGGACATTTATACGGGCTGGTCTGGCAGGGCATACGACGCCCGCATTCTACACAACCCCGGCCTGTTTGGCAGACTGGAAGTGGTCGCTTTCTTCCCGCAGCTGGAATTTACTGTCGGGGACTTGCACATGCCCACATATGTTGTGGGGAACGCAGCCTACCCACTGCTGCCCTGGTTAATGCGGACCTACACGGGGCGGACAGACCACAACTGGGCAGGGTTCAACGACTGCCTCAACTGGGCCTGCAACCAGGTCGAGTGCACCTTTGGCCGTCTGAAAGCCCAGTTTCACTGTTTGCTCACCCGTCTAGAGATGGGGTAGCGGAATGTCCCCGAGGTAGTGACAGCGTGCTGTGTGCTCCACAACATTGTGGAGTGGAAGGGAGAGGCCTTCCTCCCGGCATGGATGGCAGGCGAGGGCCAGGCCTTTCAACAGCCCCGCACAGCTGCCATCCGCCAGGCGCACCGTAATGGGGTGCACATCCGGGAGGCCCTAACGGAGATGTTCTCCCAGGCCCCACAGTACGGTTACCTCTGCTCCCTAGACATCTCCCTCCCATCCCCAACCCTTCACTCCTCCCCTCCCCTTACCTCCCAATAAACAACCAACAGGTTTTTTTGGAACACAACGTTTCGAACTTTTTATTTACAATGGATGGGGGGGATGTACGGTAGGAGGGGGGAGGCTCTGAACTGGGAGGGGAGAGCTACTGCTGGGAGGGGTGGCCCCTGCGACTGTCTCTGTGGGTGGACCCGGACATGGGGGTCAGGCCGTGTTGGGGAAGGCAGCATGGGGAGGTGGGCAGGAGGAGGAGGGGGCACGGGCATTGCTATGGGAGGGATGGGGCAATGCCATGCCGTAATGTACAGCATGGCCAATGTGCGCGGTGAGGGTGGAGATGGCATCTGCCATGCGGACACACTGGGCCAGAAGGGGCCCCAGGCCTGCTGGCGCCACTCCAGGTCCGCCTCCACCCACCGGGTGATGGCCACCTCCACACGTTCAACGGCCTGCATGTGCCGCCGAAGCAGTTGGTCCCGTTGCTGGACCCGCCGGCTTGGTGCTTGGGCTGTTGGGGGTGCTGCCGCTGCCGCAGGGCTCGAGGGTCCCCCACTTCTGCTTGGTCCCGCTGCAGGGAACAGAGGAAAGTATGGGTCTGTCAGGCAGTCCAGTCACCGTCCCCGCACCCCATGCCCTCCACCCCTAAGCCCAGGTGACACCAAAGTAGTGTGGCTTGGGCTCACTTGGTTCCCCCCTCTCCCCATGTTGTATATTTGCATACAGGACCGCCCCTGGAGTAGGGTCCTCCTCCATGTATTGTAACCACTGGTCTGTGTCCTGGCCCCTTGGGGGGTGGGAGGGCGCGGGTGTTGGGTTAACCTGTGGAACTCCCTGCTGGTGAAGGCTGTGAAGCTTTGGGCTAATCAATGGTGTTTGACAGGGAGCGAGATGATTCCCCACACAGTGCATGGGAGCACATCTGGCAGAGGTGGTCTGGGCGCTCAGATCCCCATCACATGGGATATCTCCTGGACGGAACCAGGACAGTGACCAGGGAGTGTACCATCCTTGCAGCAAAACTCAGGTGGCCCTAGGGCCGGCCCGAGCGCTTCCCCCCTCCCCTCCTGCTAGCCCTCACACACATAGCCCAGGGACATGTGTGGGCGCAGTGGGGACTTCCCTTGGGGGGCCAGCCAAGGCACCGGGAGTGGGCGAGGGGCTCAGTGGGAGCCACACTCACAGGGCTGTGACATTGCGGTTTTCCCAGGAGCAGCTGGTTGTGCCTCGCAGCCAGGCATAGAACAGTGTGTCCTGTACCCTTGCGGAGGTGTGGGCTCTGGCCTGAGCCCCTGAGCCCTGGCTGGTTCCAGCCGGCATCCACCCTTCCCCCCTGGTCCGGATGTGAGTGATCAGCACGGTCCCAGGCGTGCCCTGGAGCTGCCTGCTGCAGCCACATGCCACTCAGTCACCAGGCTGCACGAGGTTGCACATGCTGCATACTGCTAATACACAGCATGCAGCTCATGATGCCTAAGTGATGCTCCCTTCCCCTTCCCCGCCCCCCCCCCCGGGCGCCTGGCTTTCCTCCACACTTGTGAGTGCAAAGTTCAACATTCACCAGTGGATCCTTCCCCGATCTCTGAGGATGCATGGGAGACGTGGGGGCTGCTGGAGATGGCCTCCACCTGGAGGGTCCTGCTGCTCTCCTGGTCCTCCTCATCCTCCAACCCACTCGGCAGCTGTTCTTCCTCCCCAGCCTCGCTGGGCCTGGTGATGGGGGGGGGGGGCACCCGCTGGTGTCCACAGGAACCGAGGGTCCCTGGGGTAGTGCTTTGCTCAGGATGCCGTGGAGCCGCTGGTAGTGAGAGCAGGTGTTAGCTCCTTCCCCCTGGCCCTCTCTGGCCTGGACATAGCCCAGGCGTAGACCTTTGACCTTAGCCTGGACCTGCTCAAGGGGGCTGGATGACCCTGGTCAGAGAGTGCCTGGGCCATGTGGTGGAAAATGTCCATGTTGTACCGACGAGAGCGGGTATCATAGAGGGCCTCCTTGTTGGCCCACAGGTCCAAAAGGGCCTCTATCTCTCCTGAGGACCAGGACGGGGCACATCGCTTCGTGCCCCTTGGGGCCTCCTATGCTGGGCGTATGGGTTGTTCCCCCCTGGAACGGCCATCCTGATGGTCTTGTGGCAGTTCAGGGAGGGAGGAGAGACGCGCGGCAGAGCTGTCTGGTAGAGATGGCAGAAGGGCTTCTATCTCGTGGCCTCTGCAGGTTGCGACTGCCTTTAAGGGGGCTTGGGTTACCAGGAAGTCCAGGAGCTGCCTGCAGGTACGAAGCGTCCAACCAGCCACTAAGGCTTTTTTCCATTTAGACTGCTTTTGTGCAAAATGTCTTGGCTGCCTGTCTACACTGGCCTCTTGCGCAAGAACACTTCCCCGCTTCATTAACAATTGTGATACGTCTAATTTGCATCCCTTTTACAAAAAAGGGATGCAATCTAGACGTAGCCCTTGAGTTTTTGGCTAGCTGTTCTTTAAACTCTTTTTTGGCTTTTTTTATTATATTTTTACACTTAATTTGACAGAATTTATGTTGCTTTGTATTATCCTCACTAGGATTTAACTTCTACTTTAAACAATGCCTTTTTATCTCTCCCTGCTTCTTTTACTTTGTTGTTAAGCCATGGTGGCACTTTTTTGGTTCTCTTGCTGTGTTTTTTTAATTTGGGGGTATACATTTAAGTTGAGCATCTATTAAGGTATCTTTGAAAAGTTTCCATGAAGCTTGCAGGGATTTTACTTCTGTCACTGTACCTTTTAATTTCTGTTTAACTAACCTCATTTTTGAGATGGCTAAATATTTCAAAGTGTATTGTATAATCTCACACACTTATAGTATGGACTCTTTCATGCTGCACTGTTTTCATATCATTTCTCCGTATAATTGATATATTTACAGCAACAAGAAAAAGTCTAGCTAACACTTGCTTCAATATGGATTTGTATTTCTAATTCTGGTTGGGATGTTGAATAGAGATGCTTTGCAAAAGCCTTCTGGAGAAAAAAAATTACAAATCCCTGTTTAAATAAAGACAAGCTGATTTATTATATGTGGGGGTATAGAAAAAGCAGCTCTTTTGAGGTTGCAATCTAATATCTAAATTATGTATCTTAAACTAAGTGAATATGATCATATAAGATGGACATATGACACACATTCCAATTTTTAAACCATAAGTACAAATAAAGCTCTAGCACATCTGACATACCTAATTTTTATTAATCTCATTTTACATCTAATGTAATGAGATCCAGAGTACATATAAATCATGATAACATATATGACCTATTAAGATTACATTGCTTCTGGAAATAATTAGTAAATATACCGAAAATTTTAAATAAACATTTAAGTAATAGAAGATGAGAAAGAATACAGAAGCCATTCCCTAAAGTGAACAGAAAGTTATTTTAACTATTTGTTGTTTTAATGTCTGATATGAATATCAACAGGAATAACAACGTACGTGCACCAGTCTTGCAGTTATCTGTTTCTAAATGAAAATGCCTGCCATTAGCACAGAAATAGTTATTTGAATAAAACCATTAAAGCCATTAAGACAAAAGAGCTTATCGTTAGTCTCCAACTTTCTCTGCTATATACTGTAATGTATCTTTTGTTTTTTGTCTGGTAAAATGGTCTAAAAAAATCATGTAGTCAGTTTAGCATGGTTCTCCATGGCTGCTAGATTTATGAGCCTAAGGTGAGCTTAATTAAAGCCAATAGAGATTTTTTTTCAAATGAAGAAATAAATAGGACAGCAGAGGAAACCCTGATGTTTCTTAATTATGTTGTGGATTGTTCTCAGCTGGATCTTCCTCTCAACGCCCCTAACTAATTCAGCTAGTATCTGGAGCATTTTTGCCCACTAACCTGAAGTAGCAGACACTCAGCTGTGAATATCTGGTTTATAAGTATTTGCTTTTTTAATTTGTAAGTCTGTTAAGATTTTTGTTTGGAGATTGGAAGACTCAGTCCCCTAACAACTGATGGTGAGAGTAATCAAATGGCACTGATAATCCTTCCCAAAGACTTGATGTCACAGTGTGTTGACTGAGCTACGGCCTATTCCAGTAGATTATTTAAGCACATATCTGCCTTCATGTCAAGTGAACTACTCATATTTCAATTTAAGCACATGATTTGCTGGATTGGATGATAGTACTCAGAATTGTGCCCTCTAACAGGGAGTCTGCTATCTAAAGCATGAAGAACTAGGGATGAGGCTAACCAACCGTGACCTGGGTAGAATGAGCTCATTCCTTATAAAGGGCAGGAAGTGGTTACAATGAAGGAGAATGCTGGGCTGGACTCCTAATGAATTTCATGTGGAAGTTGTGTCCTCAGGTAGAGCTCTTAACTCTAGTACTGCTTTAATGTGGAATGTGAGTTGTACAGAAGAGAGACTCTCCTGGGACAGAGTCAGTATTTTGTTTACAAACAGAAGCATGATGATTAAGAAAAAAAAGGGCTGGAAAAATAGAAATGGGGGGGGGGCATGTTGAAAAGAGAGTGTGCGGGACTCAGAAGAAATCTGGGTTTCTGGGCTGCCAGGGTTTGCTGTTACCCGCCAATGGGAGCTGCGAGGCTCTGTGGCTACACACAAGGTTTTGCAGGCCTGCCAGCAGCTTACCCTGGCAGCTCTGTTACCCAAGTTTGAAAAACGTTGGCCTTGATCTCTCTTAGCCAACAGTTATATTCAGAAAAGGGGGAGATGTGATGAAGAATAGGTGAAAAATAAGTCTAAACCCAGGAAAGGCATAGCAGTGGTACAGGGAGGTTTTTGCTCCACCTATGGTACATATGTGGCCTCACTGCCATAATATTTGAGTGCCTCACAATGTGTAACCTATTTTTCCTCACATCTTCCTCAGTGAAGTAGAGCAGGACTGTTATCCATTCTGCAGAAGGGACTCTGAGGCATAGACCTGATTTCCAAAGGCTGAAGATTGGATGCTTTGTAAACAACCCTCGATTCCAAGCTGCATCTTTGGTTGACTAAAATCTTTGAAATTATGTGCCTAAAGCACCACCAAAGATCATGCAGGAAGTCCATGTAGAGGAGGGGAGAACCCAGCTCTTTCAGGACTAGCATTTTGTCCATTAGACTCGCCATCTCTCTGCTGCATGCTGGAAGAGAATAAAGAGACTCTGATAGACGGGAGCAAACCTAAGAATATTAGATACTCCAGCAAACAGTGCCAGACTGTTGGGAAGGATGCCATGTTTGACAGCATGAAAAGCAGCACAAAAGTCAGGAAGGATAAAGAAAGAGAATGAGAGTCAGATGAGAGGAGATGACCCCCAATTGGTGGCAGATTGTGCCCCATGCTGAGTTGTAGAGAAATGGCTGCTGTGCAATTTTATATTTTAACTGAAAATGCTGTTTTTGTTCTGTCGTTTTCTCTGTCACTTTTTTGTTCACAGATTGAGAAAAGGAAGGAATGAAAGTATCGTATGATATTGGATGTTTACTCCTCATATTCTTAAGGTTTCAGTTGTATCCAGGCCAATTCCAGAACAAAGAGCAAAAATGGCAACCACGGTATCCATAAACTTGGTTTGTTTTATTCACTGGGCACCATCTGCAAGCTCAACACTGTTTGGAATATGCCAGAAAACACAGTCTCTGAGCCAAAGGATTAGATGCTTCAGGTATTTAAGTCTGAATTGTTACTGAGCACTTGATAATCACTGTACTTGGAGTCACTGATGCAATAGAAACTTACTTGATTAAGGTCTAAGAGATTTGACCCTCCAAATTTCTTTCAAGAGGGAAAACTGACCAGAACTCCTGTACCTGTTGATTTTCCGTTTTTTCTTTTCAGTGGCCCTGAGAGACTACCAAAGTCTAATTTTTTTCTCAACTTTAAAATCTGGAATTTTGTTGGTGTTTGGTTTTAAATATTCTCCTGTGGGAAGTACAACTCAGTCACTGTACTGTTGTGTTTTAAGAGTCTTCTGGAAAATAACTAGTCTTTAAATAGAAATAGAGATGTAGCCGTGTTAGTCTAGTCTAGCTGAAACCAAAAACAGGTCTATGTAACACTTTAAAGACTAACAAGATGGTTTATTAGGTGATGCGCTTTCATGGGCCAGACCCACTTCTCACCTAATAAACCATCTTGTTAGTCTTTAAAGTGCTACATAGTCCTGTTTTTTGTTTAATCTTTAAATAGAAGTGCAGTGTTGCTAGTGCTCATGATTTTGTCATGTATCTTGTGATAATTATTGTTTTTCTTAAACTCCAGCTCTGCAAGTCGAGTAGATATGTGATGATTTCAGCCTTAATTCTTAAAGAAAAATGAACTTTCTAGTCTGTTGGCTGGGGAGAAAGCTTAAAATTGAGATCACCATTGGACCCAAAGACTCAAAAAGAAAAATGCAAATAAAAACACGAAATCATTTTCCACTTAATCTCGTATTTTAAAGCCCCAGGCAGGTGCAGTATAAACTCACGGGGACTTGCCCCAGGAGACTGTTTCCAAAAGTTAAATGATCTCTTCTAAGCTTGGTGAACTGCAAAAAAGTAGTGGAAAGTAAACTAGATTTTTCTACAATTATTTCAATTGTTGTATTCAGGGATTAGTAAATAATGTCCAAGTATACATCAAAACGTTAAGCCGAACACAAAATATGAGAATATATTACTATTATAGCTGAGTGATCTAATACTTAACTCTCTTTTTCAAAATGTAGGAATTAGATACATTAGCTCTTGTGCTAAATTCTGAGTTACTTGCACAATTATTTAGAGGTTTCAGGGTTGTGAAGGGATTACAGAGTTCTCCAGACAGGGAGGAGGAAGAAAAACCTTGTGTAGATATAGGAATTAATGATTAATGGATCCAGTCCCTAAGGAAGAACATTTTGACTCCCCCTCCCCCCAGCAAAACCTACTTGAAGGGGGAAATGTATTTGAACAGGCAATGGTTTGCCTCAGTTTTTCCTCTTGAGGAGGTTTACAGGAGGTGGCCAGTGCAGACATAAGCTGCAAAGTAGATTCAGGATTTTAGCCACTCATTTCACTCTCCCCATCCCCACATGTACAGTCTTTACAACTGATAATCATAACGAGAAGATAACATGAACTGAAATTTGAAACATTCAGACATTAAAAATAAATACCAGCTTCTTGGTGTCTGTCATGAACCCAAGCTTACAAGGCCCTGAACAGAAACATAGCAGAACAGAATAGATAGAAATGTTAGTTAAGGTACATTACACTACAATTTTGGAAGAGGAATTACTTCTCCTTGACAACACTAATACTAGAGTTTCCTCAAATTCTCCAGAAGGGTAAGAAGGAAAAAAGTCAAGCTTACAATGGAACAGTACTTCAACTTTTCCTTTGGAAAAAAAAGCTGTGCCTCCATTTTAAAATAAAAAATTAGCCTTCGAGAAGAGAAGAGACCACCACTGAATTTAATCCAAACCTCTCCAAATTGGAAAATTCAGGATCTGGTTTTGAATTTGACAAAATTCTACCTTTAACTATGTGCTACAGAGGTGTGACAGATCCCTCCCCCCAGTGCTTTATGAAATTGTCTTTTGGAAATAAATATGCATAACTCAAAGATGCTTTGGACAAAATACCTTATATAACCTCTCAATCTTAATGTCATAATCCACTAGATCTGTATATCTTATTTTGGGGTATGCATCACTCTTGTGTAAAGTTAGAGATACGGGATAGGGAATGGTTTATGGATTTAAATGTGCAAATGAAAACCATCAAAGTTATTTAATGCTTGGGCATCTCAATGTCTGGGTGATCACCTGTAAACAGCCTTTGTCCTTTAAGTTTAAACAGGAGTTGGTCTTAGGAAGACGTGTGACCACCCTTACTGGTAGAGTCTAACCAGGTAATTTTCCTGGAGGGCTGGAATGCAGAAAAAAAAATTCCTTCCGAAAACGAACTCTATTTAGGATGCAAAGCTTTTGGCATGCAACATCCAAGTAGGAGCCAGAGACCCCAGTGAGAAAAAGATTTTTCCATGGCCTGGAGGTTTAACTGAAATAAGAACAGTATTAGGGTAAGTGTGTAAGACGTTTTAGGGTGTTAGAACTAGCTATCCATTTTCTATTCTTTTAAATTTGTAATTTACTTTATACTTCCTGTTTTCACTTGCAACCACTTAAATCTTACTGTTTATAGTTAAGAAAATTACTTTTATTTACTATGAAGCCCAGTGCAAATAATTATTACCTTGGAGGCAACCAGTTTGTACATCCCCCTTTCACTGTTAAAAAAGGTTTGCCTGAATAATTTATTTGTGGTTCTGATCCCATTGGGGGGGGGGGGGGGTTTCCTGGATGTTGTGCCTGAAACTGCATTTTTCTCAAATTTGAAGTGATTCAGTGTCTGCAATGCTCTTTAGCGGGGGGAGAGGGAGGGAAGCACATTGATCTCAGCTCTGTGCCTTGGTTGGGGGAGACCCAGAAGATCTGGCCCAGCAGGACAGGGTGGTGAGAATCCCCAGAGAGCAAAGAAGCAACTGCCATTGGCTTTATCAGCACATCGAGAAGCAGTCTCAAGGGGTCTTCTGTGACTGCCCCCAGTCACAAGAGGATCTCTCGCAGGAAACATAGAGGTTCCAAGCCTCAGTATAGTCTTTGTGAAGTGGTTTTCCTGTGAGCTGCATGCTGAGTAACAGAAACAACAAAGAAGCTCAGGATAGGACCAGTTGCAGGCTAAAACTAAAGAAAAGTAGGCAGATTTATTACTTTTTTTTCTGAACATAGTTTCCTTTCTAATCATCTCATCTCCAATCTTGCTAATAGGACATGGAATTAGAAATGGAAGACTGAGTGAATGAGGAAATGTTAAAATGTCTACTCCAGAGCCTGTGCAGTTATAAGTAAAGCCTCCCATCAGCTCTGAGAATCAAGGGAAATACTGAAGATGTTTGAAAAAAGATCAAACAGTAATTTGAATAATTGATGTTACATCTACAGACCCCATATTTTTATTTTTTTTAACTTTTGCTATCTTCATTTTCACATTATTTTTCTAACCTTATTATGCCCATATTATCTTCAGTGTGTTTCTCTTGCATTTGCACAGGCACTTGCTTGCTGCTCAGCAACCACTGTTAAAGCTACTTAGTATGTTCACTCTGCTTAGACTCACAGAGGAACCACATACTCCCTGAATGCAATGAAGTTTCCTCATCAATTAGTCAGATTGACTATGGACCAAATGAAAAACAGAGCTGTGCTGTGAGAGTGACTATTATTATTTGTATTTGTGTTATAGTAGTGCCTAGACGCTCCAGCTGAGACCAGGGCCTCTTTGAACTAGGAACTGTACAGAAAAATACAGGGAGGCATCGTCTGTGTCAAAGAGTTCACAATTTAAATAGACAAGGTAGGAGAAGCATGTGAGGGGGGAAACAGATGAAATAACTTGTCTGAGGTCACATAGCTGGTCATTAACAAACTTTGGGACTAGATCTTATGTGTTTAGGGTTCCAGTGTAGTGTTTTATTCACTAGATGGGGAATCAGTCCTCACACATTTGATATCACTGAAACATGACTAGATACCTTTAGTCAGATGAAACACAACTCAACAACCTTTAATAAAACCCTCATGTGATAAAACAGGCCATAAGAAAGGGCTTTAAACATTAATACTCTATTGAGGAAAGGAAAATCCTGTGGTAGACATTCTGTTTCACACTGTTTCATAGTGTGTGTCTATTCTGCACACAAATGCTTGAACATAATGCCTTCTGTGTTTGATTAGGCTCAGCTGGGTGATGTATTTTTGATCGTGGCATGATACAAAGAAATACTTTCTTCTTATTCTGTGAGAATAAATGTACCCCATGTTTCCTTGCTCCAGCAGGTTCATTAGAGGCCTGAACAAATGCAAAGCCTCTTGGTTTCCCTTGGCCCTGAAGTCTCAAGAGCATTTCAGTACTTATCACAGTATGATTTTGAAAGAGGAACTGTATTCATAATGTTTCAGCTGGGCTCCTGCATTTCTCATGTTGATTGGATGGCCTATGCACACAGCTCTAAATGTCGGAAAAGTCCTTTTTCATTTAAAATAATATGAGAATAATGAGTAGCTACATAAACGTGAGGGTTTGGCCTCCATGCATCTAGTCCAAAAACTCAAAAAGACAAATCTAGCCCATTTCTTCCCTCGCTGCTAAAAGGCTGTGGTTCAATTGCACAAGCAGGGCTGAATTAATGATGTGGGTAAAAATAGATTACAGCTACTTGTGGGCTACCTGCCTGGCTATGTGCTGAAGGTGAACTAGAGGTTTTTTACAATTACCATCACCTTTTCCTTCAGGGACTACTCTTTGTGTGGAAATATAACACTCCAAGAAGACAGACATCATGGTCCTGTCTATACTTGCCAGGGTGTAGTGAAGTGGCAGAGAGTGGTGCTATGTCTACACTTCAGAACTTTTCTGGGATGCCTCTGGTATCCCAGAAAAGCTATGATGTGTCCAAGGAATGCGTATACTTTTTCTGAAAATTTTCCAAAAAAGCGGACTTGTTCTTTTGCCATCCCTGTAATCCTCACTACATGAGGAAGAAGGGATGTGTCAAAAGATGACAGGCAAATTTCGGAAAAGCCTCCTCCAAAAGAAAAGTGGGAAAAGATACACAAATTGCAGTATCTTTTTCTGACTCTTCTTTGCCGTCTAGACATAGACATATATGTGAAAGCATGAGGTACCATCCCTCTTCCTTGAACTCTGTAGCAAACATTCAGATTCAAGTGGCTCTTACTGGAAAGATAAAATAATCCTTGTTGTACAACAACCATTGATGCCTCTAAAATATCAAGGTGAGCAGCTGCAATATCCTTACAGTACATTCATTTTATAGTCTGTGTGGCCATCTGTGCACAACACTAAGAAGTCACCGTTTTCAGCAATTGGCTAGCATTTAGTAATATTTGGAGAATGCACCTTTTCATTCCACAATGAAGCAAAGGAATCCTTAAATTTCTTTCTTTCTTTCTTTCTTTCTTTCTTTCTTTCTTTCTTTCTTTCTTTCTTTCTTTCTTTCTTTCTTTCTTTCTTTCTTTCTTTCTTTCTTTCTTTCTTTCTTTCTTTCTTTCTTTCTTTCTTTCTTTCTTTCTTTCTTTCTTTCTTTCTTTCTTTCTTTCTTTCTTTCTTTCTTTCTTCCTTCCTTCCTTCCTTCCTTCCTTCCTTCCTTCCTTCCTTCCCATGGAGCTCGGGGTGAACTGGCTTTCAAACCATTTCCCCCCAGCATTCCCTCCTTTTTCTCCACCTTGCTGCCTTTTTGTGATAGAGGTAGCAAGAAGGGGAAGCTTACTGGCTAGTCGATTAGTTGCTTACATCCCTAGTCAGGATGTCCCAACAGTAAATCCTAACTAATTACATTGATCACCCTACTATACAGAGGAAGTGTCCCCTGCCACCGGCCCTGAGCCAGCAGGACCCCTGCCTCTGGCCTCCTCTCCTGCCACCTTGCTGACATTGGCCCACTGGCCCAGGGCTGCCATGGGCATCTGAGGTTCTCCAGCCCCCAGCCCTGTGTTGCCACAGTCCCCTGTCCCCATGCTGCCACAGGCAGATAGATTTCCCCAGCTCCATGCTGCTGTAGATTGCCAGGCTTCTTCTTCCTCCAGCTCCTTGCTTCTGTAGGCTGCTGGGGTTCTCCGGCCTGTCCTCAGCACTTCTATGGGGCTCTGGCCCTGCTGCCCCTAGCCAGGCTGCTGGCCCTTGTGTCGTTAGGTTCTCAGACTCTTTAGTCCAGGAGCATTCGTGGTCCTGCTGGACCATGGATGTTGCTGGACCAGAGTACTGGTTTTCAGAGGTTCAACCTGTACTTTAGCTCAGGCTGATCTGCCATGTTAAGGATTTATTGTATTCCCTTTTTGTTTCCTTCTACTCCCTTTGAATGGATTCCCAGTCTTAGCTTTGAGACTGGGCAGATTTTACATTTAATTATAAAACAGCTTTAGGGATGTGTGAACAAGGTGTAAACATTTAGGCTACGTCTACACTGGGAAACTATTTCAAAATAACTATATTTGACTTAGTAACTCCCTATTTTACAAAATCGAAATAGTATGTCCCCACTCCAAGAAAGCCTTTTTATATACCTTTGAGTTGTATAATATTTTCACATGACAAAAGGTGAAACAAAATTAAATAAAATTATTATATTAAAATGAAATGGTTTGTTGGTCACAACCTTAAAACAAATCAGATGTTTCATTTCACAGGAAATTTCAATATTTCAGTTTTTTGATCCACATAAAAAAGACTCTTTTAAAAAAAATGTTCAAATTTCCTATGGAATGGAAATTCTGGCTCCCACTCAGCTTTGCTATCTGAAACGACATATAATGATGACGTCCCATCTCCTACCATTGGAGATATTTGCTATTAGCAGTTGCCAATCTTACCTCCTGCCATTTTCTTGAAGTATTGCAACAAAGCTTGTGGCATGGAGTAATATTTCTAAACTCCATCAATCTAGTACCTAGTCACATGAATTATTGGGTGAATGTGAAGCCATAATTTTAAATTTCCTTTCCTACAGTTTTGGAAGAGTAAAGAGGAAATATAGGTTATACCTTCCTGGTCTGGCAATGTCAGGACAATGAGAGAATTTTCCAGACCAGGGTGTAGTAAGATGGGAGCCTAAAACAAAATTCCATGCAGCACAGGCCTGGTTTGAGGCCTGAGGCTTAGCTAACAACAGACAAAACTTGGCTAATATAAAGCAAAGCTAAGCTGTGAGCAAGAGGCAGGCCCCCTGCTTACAGACCCTGGCACGAACATGGCTGAGAGTGCAAAACACTAATTGGTAATAGGCCCAGGTGTAGAACAGTAGTTGGTACTGTGCATAGGTTGAAAGTACATTACAAAAGGTTGGTAACACTAGCTCATTACAAAAGATCTTGGTACCCACACTCCCCACAGATACCCACCCAGGTTCAGGAAAGGGTCTAAAATGATAGCCTGATGGACAGAGATGTTATAATCAAACCACAAGGTACAGGGTGATGGGTACCTAAGTAGCATCAGAGGGTAGTAACCTGACAATGTCAGGCATGATGTGTAACTCGTTTGTACATACATATAAAGAGGTGTCTTGGGGGGGACAGTCTTTGTACAGCTGAGGGAGCAGTGAGGTCTCCCACTACCTGAAAGTAGGAATAAGAGATCCTCCGGAAAAGGGCTTTATTCCGGAGGATTGCGCCAGTCTAGACGCTTTTTTCCGGCTTTTCCCCAAGCCGGAAAAAAAGCAGCGGACATGTTTATTTAAATCCCCCATGGATTTCCCTATTTCAAAGTTGGAAATTAGCATGGCTATTTCATAATAGGGGCCAGTCTAGACGTAACCCCTTTGTGGGGAGGAATTGCTAAAGAGAATTCTCTCTCAGATGTGTGGCTGGTGGGTCTCACTCTCATGCTCAAGGTGTAACTGATTGCCATATTTGGGGTTGAGCAGGATTTTTCCTCCAGGTTAGATCAGCTAATATTTTGGGTTTTGTTCACCTCTCTATATATTTTGGGACATGGGTCACTTGCTTGTTTGAACTAGAGTGTATGAAGGATTCTCTGTAACCCAAAATCTTTAAATTAAGATTTGAGGACTTCAGGAGCTAAGCTAGAGGTTAAGATGCTGATAGTTGAAGTGGGTGAGTGAGGACAGGTGGCCTGCTATGTGCAGGAGGTCAGACTAGATTATTGTAATGGTCCCTTCTGGTCTTAAAGTCATTGAGTCTAACACAATGACAGACTAGATTCCAAAACTTTGTGTGGTCTGCTGCATTGTAAGTTAGAGTCTCTGGATAATTTAACTGTTAATATAAAATTTTTACATCACTTTTATTCTTTTCTTGACATTAATACCTTTCACTTCCTATACCTAATGCTTCATTCAAGATATTTATCATGCTCTTGGGATTCTCGGTTGTGAGTTTCTTATTACTTATAGCCAAGCTCTGAGGCTATCTGTCTGCTCTGTATCATGTAATCTTAATATTTCTATAATTCTGTTATCTCTGCTGAAATTTACCCCTGGGAATAGAGAACCAGATTCACTGAATGCTATGAATTCTTTAGCTATTTATAAAAGAAAAATTAAGAACAGAAAATCAAATTTTAAGTTCCCAATCCATAGCCAGCATGTCAGGGAGAAGTGTCCTTCATGGCAATCTATTACTGTTTCTGGTGAAAAAAATTGAAATGGCTGGAGTCCAGATTAAGGCTGTGTTTCTGCCAATCATTCTTTCAGCAACAATGTGGTTTCACTCTATAGTACTGAGCTGACTTGATGGCACAGAATGAGAATTTCTTTTTCTCCTGTTTAATGTATTGCTACAAAACAGCCACAGGACCAATTTCACTGGAATAAGCTAGAAGAATTATTAGTTTCTGACATGGAATAGGCAAATAGAGCTGTGCTACTTTGATTTCACAACTGAAAGTTTAAAATGTAGAAAAGGTTACTCAGACATCTAGGTGCCTGGAAGGCAGACCGGTGGTTCATGTACCCTAAAGGAGGTTTGAGAGTGAGTTTATATCTTTTTCCTCCCCATGTTAGTTGTACTCAGGGGAATCACAGAGCTGTTGTTCTTAGGCTTCACAGAGGAAATAAAACTGTCATTTGCTGTGTTAAGAGTCTGTTGTCAGTTCATATGCAGAACATCATTGTGTTGGTATCAGAAGAGGCTGCTTTCCTGTATGCTCATGCTTCTGGTTGCATTTGGCCATAAACAAAGAAAGGCATGTAAAATTTCAAAGGGGCAAAAAAGGTTGAAATATATGTGTGTTACGTACTTCTTGGAGAATACATTTCATACTTTGTTAAATGCACTGTTCTCTTTGTCTCAGTTGCATTTTATACTTACTGAATATCAAGTTTATTTTATAGCAAAGAAGAGCTAGATAACATAGAGTTACAGAGGCTGTGCCTAGACTACAAAGAAAAGTCAGAAAAAGATATGCAAATTACAAACCGCAATTTGGGTATCTTTTTCCACTTTTCTTCCAAAGGAGGCTTCCAACATTTGGCCTATCTACACTGGGCCAAATGTTGGGAAAAAAGGTTCTTTTGGAACATCCCTTCTTTCTCATAGAATGAGGTTTACGGGGATGCTGAAAAAACACATCTGCTTTTCTGAATTTTTTTTCAGAAAATCAGACGCATTCCTTGGACGTGGTAGAGCTTTTCCAGGATCTCTGTAGTCTAGGGCTGTGTCTACATTGGCACCCTTTTCCAGAAAAGGGATGCTAATGAGACAAGTCGGAATTGCAAATGCCGCGGGGGATTTAAATATCCCCCACAGCATTTGCTCGGGGCTTTGCCGGAGAAAAGTGCCAGTCTAGACTGGATCTTTCAGAAAATAAAGCCTTTTCCGGAAGATCCCTTATTCCTGATTTTAAGAGGAATAAGGGATCTTCCGGAAAAGGCCTTATTTTCTGAAAGATCCCGTCTAAACTGGCACTTTTCTCCGGCAAAGCCCCGAGCCGGAAAAAAACGGCAGCCATGTTTATGCAAATGCCGCGGGGGATATTTAAATCCCCCGCAGCATTTGCAATTCCGACTCGTCTCATTAGCATCCCTTTTCCAGAAAAGGGTACCAATGTAGACACAGCCTAGGTGTACTTAGAGAGAGATTTGATAGGAATATCTGCATTACTCTCAAGCAACTTATACAGATTGTCCTAAACAAATTGCCAATGAAACCCTTACACCGCTCCATAAGGTATTGGTAGGACAGAAAATTTTATTTTAGAAATATTTTAGAATTTTTCAGACATTATTGGGATTACTTATTATATCAGCTTCAGGCTGAACCTCTCTAATACAGAACTCTCTCATCCAGAAACATCCGTCATCCAGAATGATTTTAGTTAGCCAGAGGTCCATTTTTCATGGGTGTGGCCAAGTTTCCCGCAGTCCCATAAAGTCTATTTACAGCCACCAGTCCTAGCTCTCAGTGTTCTGTGCTGTTATTTAGCTCTAATTTGTCCCTAAATGCCCCTTAACAGCTCAGTAAACAGTGGAAGTGTGTTGGTAATGCTACCAGATAATATTGGCCTCTTGTGGGCCAGAAATTCTCTCATTCAGAACAGGTCAGTCCTGAGGGCTCTGGACTAGAGAGGTTCAACCTGTACTATTATTCCAACAAACCTCCAAAGGATGGTAAAAAAATATAAAGCGAATACATTAAAACCACCCATTGAATGGCCTGTAAAGAGGCAAGGGTAGAGTTTCAGGAGGGTAGGGAGGGCAGCAGCTGTGTGCTCTGGGATGCGCCTTGCTTTTCCTCCTGTTCCCCAAACGCTAAGGGAGTGAGGGAAAAGTACTAACATTCTAAGTATTCCTCTCACACCTGCTTGATGAAAAGAGGGGTGTGAGGAAAAAATCATACAAATAACTAAGTGAAGCTGTTTTTCCTACATAATGGGATGGATCTAGTTCATCTTTAATTCAATGAGAGATTTGCCTCCTTAAGCTGAATTGGAATTGAGTCAATGAAACTTATTATTTTAGAACTTATGTTTGAAATACCCTTTCTTTCCAGACCTGGCAAATTACCAGGATCCCATTTGTAGAGCCCTGTGTGGTTATCTGCAGAAATGATCTGCAGATACCACATCCACAGGTGCAGATAGCTGCAACATTTCAGGATTCTAGATACAAAATCTGTATTCACAGCTGCATCCATATCCACAAAAATGAGCTGTGGATATCTGAATCCATATTTGCATCCACAGATACAAAGTGGATAGACATTGATTTGCAGGCCTCTACCCATTTGTTCCATACAAACACAAACTAAAGTGACAGCTCCCACCTCTGAGAATGTACAATCTAATTACGAGACAGACCAGAGGTGGATACAGATGGGAGTACAAGGAAACAATGAGATAATATAAGTCAGCAGCCTGGGTAGTGGTCTGCACATCAGTGGCCTAATGGTTGTCAATGTTTTGTAAACAGCATAGCAAAGGAGATTTTAAAGGAGGGATTCAAAGGTGAGGAATGTAATAGCTATCTTGCTGTTTATGAGCAGCTCCTCCCAAGTATGAGAGGGAGCACAGTAGAAAGTAGGAGGGTGCTTATTTGAACACTGAATGTGCTAGCAAAAACAAGAGGAAGAACTGTGGCATGAGAGTACTTCACCAAAGTTGAGGGATGCTTTTATGCAGTATTGTGTTTCAATACTAAAGAACACCCCCCCCCACACACACACAATGTGCAATAGTTATAAAACTGAAGCAGCCCAGCCAGTCAGAATACCAATGCATAAGCGAAGTAGGCAGAGACAGCATGAGAGAGAGATAGATCCTCTAAGCAATAAATATCATTTAGTTCTGTCTGGATTCCCTCTAATGTGAAGCCCTAAAGGAACCATGGCAAGGCCATCCCATTCATCATAATATGACACTTGGGCTACGTCTAGTCTGCATCCCTGTCAACAGAGAGATGCAAATCAAGCACATCAAAATTGCTAATGAAGCAGGGATTTAAATATCCTGTGCCTCATTAGCATAAACATGGCCACTGCTTTTTTTGAAACTGAGCTTTTTTGAAAAAAAATGGCAGTCTAGATGCAAATCTGTCAAAAATAAAGCCTTTTTCAACAGATCCTGTATTCCTCAAAAAATGAGGTTTACAGGATCTGTCGGAAAAGGGTTTATTTCCGACAGATTCATGTCTAGACTACCTTTTTTTTAAAAAAAAAAGCTCTGTTTCGAAAAAAAGCGGCAGTCATGTTTATGCTAATAAGGCACAGGATATTTAAATCCCTGCTTCATTAGCAATTTCGATGTGCCTAATCTACATCTCTCTGTCAACAGAGAGGTGTAGTCTAGACCCACGCTCGTTTTTTGAGGAATACAGGATCTGTCAGAAAAGGGTTTATTTATTATAGATCCATGTCTAGACTGCCATTTTTTTTTTAAAAAGCTACATTTTAAAAAAAGGTGGCATCTATGTTTATGCTAATGAAGTGCAGGATATTTAAATCTCTGCTTCACTAGCAATTTCGATATGCTTCATTTGCATCCGTCTGTCGACAGAGGGATGCAGTCTAGACGTAGCCTCAGTGTTCACTATTTATAACATATCTTGGAATGATTAGTATCTATCCATTTTATTATCTTACCTAACAGGAGAAACTGACGTTTAAATATAAAAGAAAAAAGAAAGAAAATAAAATGACTGTGATTTCAGCTGATAAGAAATTAATGCATTTCTATACCCACTAAATAAGTGGAAGGAGGAACAGACACATATTCACAAATAATTCATAAGCTAGGACTCCTGGGCATAAAGCTAGTAATTTTTACATTACAAATAGATGTGTGCAGTGTATAGGAATTTTTTAATGGCTAGTTCTAATTACAGTGGATGCTTTTAGCAGATAACGAATCTCTGCTGGGAAAAAAGTATCATGTGTAGCAGTAGTGTTATATAAAAATCAATTATATAGCAATCAATACATTGTATTTAGCAATGGATAAGCGTGCTTTTTACAGAACTGAACCAGTCATGCCTCTTCTAACACACATCCATTAACTTACTGAAATATCCGGAAAGATGGAATATCACGGCTATTAGATTTCAAGTAAATATATGTACAGGTGGAATACTTCACCAAAGTAAACTAGGACTCTCTGGCTTGGCTCTTCATAGCTGTGCCATCCAGCTGGGCTGACCAGCAGGGCTGTAGAACAGTGCACAGCAGTGGTGCTGCCTGGCAGGACCAGGAACCCAGCATGCATCAGCTGGGCTGCCCTGCATGATCGGGAGCCCAGTGCGCCCTAGTTGGGTTGCCCTGTGGGGCCATAGCCCTCCTGGCAGACTGGGAGCCCAGCACACTGGAATCTGGGCTGCCTGGTTTACAAGGGAAGGTGGGGGAACTGGCAGTGGCAGGTGGGGAGGCCAGTAGCCAGTCCAAGGAATGGTGTCCTTAGCCTCTGTTTGTCAGGAGAGAGATCTCTTGATCATTACCTGTTCAGTTCACTTCCTCTGGGGCACCTGGCATTGGCCACTGTTGGCAGACAGGATACTGGGCTAGATGGACCTTTGGTCTGACTCAGTATGGCCATTCTTATGTTCAGGGCTAGGAGGGCCAGTAGCAGGGGGCCCAGATATGGCCTACCCTGGTCTGGAAAAATCCCTCATCTGGGACCAGGATGGTCCAACCTATAGTTGCATCTGCTGGAAAATGGGTAGCATCAGTAGTAGCAAGATATCTGCCCAGTGTGGGGGTTAAGTGAGGACTCCTAGATTTGGCTTTTATCCAAATCCTCATAAGTTTATATTGATCTGGGTAAAATGTCTGACTTCTCTTTAAAAAATTATTTCTAGCAAGAACTGAAAAAAATCCTGTAATTTTGTTTAGTTATTTATTATTTAAAATTTAAAGGTAGCTCATGCTGTGTGAATATATGCCCTCTACACTGTGGTGCACTGCTTCAGAAATGCACCTGGAAGGATTGTACCCAATAGAGCTAAGGTGCAAGTAATATACTACTTGACTAGAAAGGATGAGCGCTTTATTTGCCAATGTGTGTGCGTGTGTGTGTTTGAGTGTGTGTGTACGATGGGATGGAGGCAGATGACTCTCTACTCCTCCTAATGCTTTTCCTGCAGACCTACATGGATTGCTGCCATCGCTACTGCAGGAGTGACGGTAGCCAGAGTCCTAGCCCTTTAAATTGCTGCTGGAGCACCATGCTCTAGCTGGCTCTGAGGACTGTTGGGTAATGTGGGAGTGTGGCAGAGCATTCTCTTGGTAGTGCTAAGGGCTGGCTGCTCCCAGCCTGTCCCTTTTGCATGAGGCCCTGCCCCTACTGGGAGTATGAAGCTGCCTCCCACCACTTTGCCCAGTGGCCCAGCAAGTCAGTTGTTTCCCCTCAGTGTAGCTGTTGTAGCTGATCCTTATGCAGACACTTTAAGGATGGGGGGGAAATCCCACCCAGTCTTCTACATGGTCACTTCAGGCCTAGTCACAAATTGTCCCTTAATTTGTGGGACAAAAACTATGAAATGTAAATGCCAAGGCCATTGTTGCATGAGAAGGTCAGGATGTCGTGGCATTCATAAAATCTTACCTTGGCGATAAATGACATCATCCACAGTAGTGTGAGTGTCTCTGCCCATTTGGCACATCTGCTATGAAGGTGGGGTGAAAGGGATCCTAAGCTGACATTATGGCATCCAAGAATTGCGCACACTCTCAGAGTATGTCTAGACTATAGGGATTTTTTGAAAAAAGTGGCCTGTTTTTGAAAAATCTTTACCTGCATCTAGGCAGCTGCTGAAAGTAAATCGAAAGACCATGGCAGTTTTTTTGATCGCAGAAAACCTTGTTTTATGAGGAATAATGCCTTTTTTAGAAAAAGTGATCTTTTGAAAGAAGGTGCTATGTAATGCAAACTGTGCTTTTTCAAAAGAAAGCATCTAGACTGCCTGGATGCTCTCTTTCGAAAAAGCAGCTTGCTTTTTCAAAAGTACTGGTTGTAGTCTAGACACTCTTTCTTGAAAGAGGCTTTTTCGAAAGATACTTTCAAAAAATCCTCTTTCGAAAGAGGCTTGCAGTCTAGATGTAGCCTCAGGGCTTGCTTAAGTAGGAAAAGTAATTTGAATTAACTAAAGTTGTGAATTTGAAGTGGATTAGTTAAACCCCTGTGTGGACGCTACCATTCAGAAATTATTCAATTTATTTTAATTCACTTTCAAAGGGGATAGATTCACAAATGGATTTAAGTGCCGAACATCACAGACTTTCAGAATTGGGCCCCATTAGAGTCACAGAGTTCCTGATCAGCTGTGTCTCAATCCCATAAATGCTTAAACTCTTTCAGTGTTTGTTGTAAAAGATCCCTATGTGCCTGTTGCACTGCACCAAGTATCTAGATAACATAAGCCCCAGAGTGATCCATGAACCAAGGAAGGTAAGTTGTGGGGCCTGATTGGGCTCACAGCTTGCCTTCCACATCAGGGCCCATAGGTGAGTTTACCAAAAATGGCTTGGGTCATGACTTTTAGCCATTGCCCAGGTTTTTATATGGGATGGGGAAAGATCCCTGTTCTAGTCCCCACCCATACTCCCAGAATTTGCTGTTTCTCAGGTTAGTGACATAACCACTGGATTATGTGATATTCTGATGTAGAGCTCCCTCGCTCTCTCCTCTTGATGCTGTTTCACGGTGTTAAATAACTAGGATTTTTGGGCCACAGTGAGAATGACTTTGCATCCTGGTGGTTAAAGTACTCACCATACATATCAGAGATCCATAACAACCCTGCTCTAATGTCTTTTTAAAGTATTGATTCATAATGCAACAGCTTCAACAAGAGAGACTGTGTGCACCTCCCAGACTGGAATATCGTATAGGCCAGTGACTAAGGCACTGATCAAAGCAGTGATAGCACCCTGTTCAAACCCCTTTTTCTCCTCAGGAGACGGGACTCGAACTAGTGGATCTCCCCTACCCCAAGTGAGTTCCCTAAGCAATTACAAGGTTTTCCTCCTCCTCTCTCAGTTTCTTGAAAAAAATGGTGTAGACACCTAATTCCAAGAGAAGATTTGCTTTCACTTATTGAATTCCTGGAGAGGGGTGGGCTCAAAGCCGCCTACATCTAAATGCTACTCTCACAGACTAAAGAGAGGAGTCATTAGACTCAGGTCTCAAATAAATGAAATAGGAACAAATGAGAAAAGAGGGTTGGGAATGAGTGCCAAAAAAAGGGAGCCAGTGAGTAGAGAACCCCAGACAGTGCCCACTGCTCCTTGAAGGTATACAGAGAGCCAGTGGACATGGCCCAGAGGAGCTATACCTGGAATCATGACTTCAAGGATAAGCAGACATAGTCCCCACAGCCACAGAATACCTCCCCATCCAGCATCCTTCTCCCACTTCAGTGGACAGCCACCTTGGCCAGTGCCAAGAGGAGATAGACGAGTAGGTCTTACAACTTTGTGGGGCTACAGATAGAGTGTGAATAAAACAGGATGTTCAAGGAAAAGTGCATCCAGAATCTGATGAGAAGGTGCTGGAGTAGCCAGAAAAGGGGCTGCAACTTGACACAAGGGACTGGTTGGACATTCTAGTGCTCAGCCACGGGATAGGTCTCCCACTCACTGCAAAAGGGGAGGTGAACTGTGCCAAGCACACTCCTATTATGTTCATGGCTCCAGGAAAGAGCCATCATACCCAGTAGGTTGTGGGAGCAGGGTGTCGTACAGAGGGGCCCCCCGGGAGTTCATCACCCTCTAGAAATGGTGGGAGATATCTCTTCTTCTTGGGGTTGGGGTGGGGCATGAGGGTGAAGAAATGAATTGTATGGAGCACAAGTGTACAGTTGTTTCCTTCATGCAGGTCAGAAACGGAGTGGCTACAGGTTGTGCAGCCAGCTGGGTAGTGAGGAAAGGGCAGCCAAGGGCCCTCACGAAGTAGAGTCCCGATGGGGAGGTCCAGAGGCAAGAGGTGGGCAGAGAACACGCTTCTCCAGGAGCTGCTTGAGGAAAGCCCATGAGGTGGATGGTAAAGGTGCACTGACCTCCTAAAATATGCGCCAGAAGACATGAAGGGTGGAGAGCCCCATGCACTGGCTGACCACTAGGGCATCTATTCAGTGCCTTGGATCATAGTCCAGGGTGTCTCTGAGAATCTCAAGCAAAGGATGGTGGCACTCCCTGAGAGGCGCAGGATTTAGCATACACTGCTGTCATCAGGATCGTCCAAGGGCTAGATTAGGAAAGGAGCTGCCTGGTGTACTAGCTTTTGTTAATTCCTTTCTGAGGTGCCTGTCTTTTCTCATTCATTGTATAGGGAGCCTAGGATCCTTACTCAAGCTTTATCAATAATTGTAATTTTCTTGGTTAGTGTAGCAATGCCCAGTGGCAACAGGCCTATGTTCCTTTGAGAATCCTTTAGTGATTTTCTATGGTCCATAAAGTGCCATTAATTGTGAGTATTATTATTTTGCTTAAAAGGTTGGGTCAAACTCTGCTACCAGTCTGATGTCTTTTCCCAGGCTTGTGCTCATAGTGGGAAAGAGAGGGAAAGAGAGACAGACATCATCATTCTAACAATACTTCCCGGTCCAGGTGATAGTGAATATAACTGCCTTGGTTTTGTTTCCTGCCACTTCCTTGTTGCCTGCACAACATTTCTCCAAGGCCATTCCTAAAATTAATACACACATTCATGTTAGAATTAGTGTTTTCTGGATACAGAGCTATCGTTGTGCTATCACACTTTAAACAAATGACTCCATTTATTTCAAAAGCAAAGTTATTTGTGAGTATTGCATCCTGAGAGTAAAACAAAATTATGAAGAGTACTTGCTTGCATACTTTATGGATACTATGCTTGTGGCCCAATTTATCACATTCTTAGTTGGCATCTACCCAGAGCTTTGGGGTACTGTGAAAAAAGCAGCTATTTCAATACTCGTCAATTTCTAATAAAAAGACTTGTTTATGGGCTTAATAAATACATGGAACATTATTGAATCATAAAGCATCTAATTAGTTTGGTGAATTTAAAGTGCTGTGTTTGCACATTAAAACTAATTAGTGATTATATGCATTCCTGAATTAAGGATCCTTCCGTTTGCTTTCCCTTTGATTGCAAACTTACATTCAACAGAAGATAGTGGGCTTTCATTTTAAAGCAAGATTAAGAGCCTACAGTCAGTAAATAATCATATTGTCTACATCCTAGGAGTCTTCTCTTGTCTCATAAGACTCATCACCTGCAAATCTTATTTTAAATCATCACAAACAATTTACATTTTATGTAGCATTACACACTAATGGGGATATATGTCTCACCTTTATGCATGAGAAGTTAGCTGAAAAGCTGATGCCAATAGGATTCAAGCAATTTCTGGAGAAGTTAAGGTTAGATTGTGCCTAGCTCAGGTGCAACTATGTAGGTGAACAGGAAACAGTCAGAATTTCTTTCTCACCTTATGTGGCTGCATTAGCACATATCCATGCCTGGTAGCTGGGGGAAAATAGAGGGTGCATGCCAGATGCTACCCTCAGGAGCAAGTGAGTTGAAAATAGGTAGGGTAGTGTGAAGTGAGAAGGCAGACCTACTAGTCCTCTCATAACAGTCAGCACTACTGCTTATTGACTTGGTGATGATAGGCAAGCAGAAGCCCATAATGGGTGTAGCAGAAAATTATTCTCCTGTGGGATATTAGGAGAGCCTCAGTAATAACTGTACTTCTGAGGAGTTTCTCAAAGCCTCCTTATGTTACTCTAAATCTGTCTTTGATTTGGGTTGTGTGTAGCTGGAACAAATTAGCTCTTGGCAGGAAATGTACCCTCATGGTAGGAGCATTTTCCATTTACATTGCTCATATATAATTTCAGTAATATTCCACACACTGTAACAAAAAAAACATATACAATATTTTTACTCTATATACATAACAGTGCATGCACACACATATTTCTTTAAAAGAACAATGGAAAAAGAAGTTTAAGAGGCAGCAAATGAAGCTACTAATCAGTGTACCATTAAGTGGAAGATAGCAAGTCATGTTTTAAATTCCTTATGTACAATGGAAGGATAGTGTAGTTAGGGTTCCAGAATAGCCCACGAAGACATGGGTTCAGTTCCTGAGTATGTCACAGATTCCTCCATCTTCCCTTACTGACAATGATAGGTAATTTAGTCTGAAAGAAGTCCTATTGGTTGTGACAGGGCAGGTCAATCTTATATTTCAAAATGAGGAGAGGTAACATAATCTGACTCTAATTAATCTCCTTATGTGTCATGAAAGCTCATGATACAATATATATTTTGTTAGTCTCTAAGGTGCCACAAGATTACTCGTTGTTTTCAAAAGTTGTTTTTAAATTTACAGACTAAAACAGCTACCCCTCTGAGACTCATGCTTCAGTTACCAATCTGCAAAATGAGAGGATAATAATATTTCCTTACCTGGGAACGATATTGTGAGGATAAAGCCATTAATATTGGTGGGGTGCTGACATACTACAGCAATCAGAACCATTTGATAAATAGCAGAGGTTAAATGCCTTTTAGTGTTTAATTCAAAACCCATCAAGCATAAATTAACAAGATAACTATGAATGATGTACAATTCCACAATATTTTATATATTGCATTTCATACAGACTATATCCCGAAATGTCTCACAAAGTTACGTTACATATTTACAGATTTAGAGTGAATTTTCCCCTCAGACTCACATGTAATTTGAAATTGCGCCCAATTCTGAAAGCAGAATTGGATTCATAAATAATAAAGAATTGCCAATGGAAAAAGAAATTATGAAGTATAGGCAAGGGAGCAAAGATATGGCCTTAGCTGAACTGTGGAACTCAATAGATAGTCAATGAAGCAGAGATATAGAACAGCTGTTCCAGACAGCAGGAACTGGAGAGGAGAAGGTGATCACTCTTAAAAGTGGCAAATGATGTTTTAGAGACAGAATGGTTTGCTGCAGCATTAACTCCAACTCCATGGTCTCTTGGGCTATGTCTAAACTTTGCGCTTTGCTGGAAGAGGCAATGCAAATGATGCTCTGATTGCGCTTCATTTTCATAATCTATTCTGAGCTGTTTTTGCGCAAGGAGTTTTTGCACAAGTGTGGACATGTCCGTTTTGCGCAAAAACCCATTGTGCAAAAATGTCTTGGCATAGATTATTCAAATGAAGTGTGACAAAATGCTAATCAGCACTTCATTTGCATTGCCTCTTGTGGCAAAGCGCATAGTGTGTAGATAAAGCCTTGCTCAAGTCTTAGGGTATGTCTAGACTACAGGGTTTTGTCGACAGAAGTTTTTGTTGACAGATACTGTCGACAAAGCTTCTGTCGACAAAGAGCGTCTAGACTACATCCAGTTCTGTCAACAAAGCAAGCCGCTTTGTCGACATAACAGTGTGGACACAAAGGACAGTGTAGATGCTATAATGTCTTCTATCGACAGAACTCTGTCAACAAAAGGCGTTATTCCTTGTAGAATGAGGTTTACATACGTCAACAAAACTGCTGAGTTTTGTCGATGTTATGTCGACATAACTCAAAGGCAGTGTGGACGCAGGTATAGTTTTGTCGACAAAAGTCCATTTTGTCGACAAAACCCTGTAGTCTAGACACACCCTTAGTGGTCGAGAGGGCAAAAGGTTGGATTCAAGTGAAAAACAATTCTTGAATGATCCAAGCTGCCAAGGCAAGGCATATCCTAGGGAATAACACTGATTGGCTCTTTGGGAAGATACCTCAACATTCATAGAAGTGGATGAAGGATTCCTCTTGAATGATTGTTATAAGAATGGGATGGAATCCATTATCTTCCATGGAACTATGAGGTGATCCTCCTTCCTGTTCCTTGGGAGATAAACCATAACAAAGTTCCATAATTCATTTTCCCATCTCATTTTTTTCAGTGAGGATTGATATAATGCCACATTTATAAATTTAATGATGTTTTCCTATTCCTTAAAAATATAGATTAGTTCATATAAGGAGTAACTGGTAACTGTGGTAAGATGTGGCAGTTAAAGTGGATAATGAATTGAATATGAGTCAACAATTCATACAATTCAACAATTAACTGTTGAAGAAAAGGAAAATACCAATTGGCTGGTTATAATGAGAGTAAATTTAAAATACTAGACAATTTTTCCACTCTACACTGCATTCTAGAACTTAAATAAGGCACAGCATTTAGTGAATTACTACATAGTAGCACAAAAACAAAGTTGTAGTACGAAGTACTTGAAGTAGAAAGTTTAAGTCTATTAACATTCATAGTTGGCCAAAAAAACAACTGATAGGATATGTGGTAGCTCTTTATAGAAATATACAAAGAAATGTCACAAGGAGAACTGAAGTTGTCTCATTTGTCAGAGGAACGAATACATAGCAATGGGCATGCACTTCAGAAGGAGAATCCAAGATTAAATATCATGAATATTTATGAAATTACAATGGAGACAAGAGCTAGATGTAAGCTTGAAACTTATATCTCTCACCAACAGAAGCTGGTCCAGTAAAAGATAATACCTCACCCAAACATTTTCACACTTTCAAAGCAGTCTGATTCATGTTCAATTTCTGGGATGAGTAAAATACTCAGACTGTTTCTTTCTTTTTTTCAGAAGACATAGTGTTATTAGGCTATATAACTACTAAAATACTTTAATCCCAACTGCAAAATTAGTAGGACAGTATGTAATAAAGAAGAGGTCTGCTACTATTAATATGAGTGAAAAAAATTGTTGCCAAAACATATTCAGAGGAATTCATGTGAGAAAGTAGGTTTTATAGCTACAACATTATAAAAGCCAAGTGGGCATGTCTCCATTTGTAATTGAATTTTAAAATGTTCATTTACTCATCAGGGGAATTGCACTGTTATCTGTATTTAAGGCATTTTCTACCATAAAAGAAGATGAATTAACAGCTAATAAAGTTGGTGTTCATTACTACTGTATAGTTATGGTAAAGAATTTCAAGTTCAAAACATCCAATTTTGTCATAAATTCTATGGATTATAAATAGCTAGTAAATAACTGATTAATATATTTGTAAGCTAAAGTTACAGATACACTGTGAGTGGCTAGAACAAGGTCATAGTTATGCAACTTCTTCCAATGTGCCCATTTAAATCCATGATAGAAACCAAGGCAACTAATCACTCAGAATAGTAGATAGGATATTAACATAATTATTAAATATTTGTCTTGTTCCACCATGTATACATAATCAGAAATTTAAAATAAATGATTCCTGCCCCCAAAGGGTTTACATCTAAATTTAGACAATCTTTATTATTTAATTTAGCAAAATTTAGCACAGTCACAAACACCCCAATTTCGTGAGATAGGTAAGGAATGTACATCTATATTTCCATACCACATATTCACGCCATTCTTTCTAGAACAACCTGAGGTATTAGTCATCATCTTCCTCGTCACCTTCTTCTTTCACATCATTACCAGTGGCCATCATCCTGGTACCTCCCATCTTCCACTACTGCCCTTAAGGTAGGATGTCATTTTATACTATGTACAGTACACTGTTTTTATGTTTGATACATATTCAGTAGGAGATGTTTCCTTTTCTCCTTATTTGTATTTCCTCAACTTACTAAAGATGAAGAGTCTTCGGGTTTTTTCCCCCCTGTAGTTCAGAATATCATTGATCTCAACATATTATCATATAGGTCAATTCATTACCATGGGCCTTTTGTGGTTGTCTATCACATTAGTTATTTCTGTCCTGCATGGTTATTCAGTCTGGTTGTAACTGGTTATTTTGCATTTTTCCAAGTAATGATGTACCTTCTAAATTTGAGGGTATTCTTGGAAGCCCCTATGCCATTGGAAGTTATTTTATCTAGGTGAAAAGTCCTGAATAAATGAGTATTGACTTTGCTGTCTGGGTGGAAAGTCCCAGGCATGTGCATGCTAGCTTTGCTTTAGTTCACATATAGGATGTGTCCTATGAATATCTTGCATTATAGCCAAACTTCCAATACAGTTGCTGCACTTAAGACAACTTACAGCTGAACCACCTCCTCCATGTTTCATGCTATAGGTTGTAAAGTTGAATGTTAAGTTGATCCACAAGAATTCTATTAATCATTGTTCATTCTTCGGCCTATGTGGCTGAGTTGATTCCAGGCTAGCTCTACTCCACCCATTCCCTGTTCACCTTGTGTTATATCAGTTACAATCCCTCCAAGGAGCATGGCCTCTCTGACTCCCATTCGCTGATCATGCTACACATGTCAAGGGCCTCCTTTTCCCCATTCTCTCTCTCCTCTCCATGCCTGTGTTCCTCATTCATCCTTCCATCAAGGGTTCTGTGAGAGTCCATGTACTGCTATGCAAGTCTCCTCTTCTCCCTTCCAAGTCTAAGGATCACTGAGCATGCCTCTCCATCCCTCCCCCCATTTCTAAATCTTCCTTTCTTTCTCTGTCAGCAAGTCAACATTTTAAAACTGAATTGGGAAGATGGATAAAGCTAAACTTGAGAGAGATTGTTCAGCAGGAATGTGTTATTGGCTGCTATCAACTAGCTCTTTGATCTATAGACAATTTCACAGATGCTTGAAGCTGCTAGCACTGTTTACCAGTTGCCAGAGGCTCCATATGTCATTTCTTTTCCACTTATAGTTTTCAGGGTTTTTAGAAAATCAAGATGATTCTGCCTATTGGTGCTTAGCACATTCCCTGAGATGTTGGAATTGCTTAGAGGCAACATTCAAAAGTTACCATGTTACAACCAAACAACCAAATAGAGATACGCCATCAAGGTCTATGTAAAGTCTTGCAAGCTTTTGACCCAGAATGTATGGTAACAATGAACCCATATGCTCCTTGATGTCAGTAAAGCATAGTTTATGTGGCTTGCAGAGTATTGTAGTTCCTCAATTGCAACCTTGTTTGTTTGTAGAATATTATTTGTCAGACCCTAAGATCTTTTATCTCACTACTACAAAGCCCCATGCTACAAAATCCAACTGTATACCAAGAAGGATCATTTCTTTTCTCATCACTACTCTTCTCAAAGAAGTGCCTTGCCCCACAAATCACTTGTCTTTGCCTGGTCTACAGAGGTAAAGTATCTAATTAATGTAGTCTGTTGCTTGCTTGTTCCCTGTGTCTTATAAAAATGAGGTAAGTTCCACAGGAAAAAAATGACAAAGCTATCTAATGGGCTTTATGAAAGCTATCAAAGTGATGATAACCATTGCACTTGAAAGTAAACAATTCAGTGCCCTGAGTTCATTGTAAATACTCATTCGACATGGCAATTTTACCATATTGAATGACATAAATTGCTTGATCCAATTTGGCATAATATAAAATACAGAGGAGGGAGTGGGAAATAAGTCATTAACTGAAATACTATAAATACATGACCAATGATGAATTAATCTGTATTTGTTCAAACTCTTTTTAGCCAAACAATGAAGTTCTTAAACTCCATTTAACCTTATTTCCTTATCATCAACAATCAGTAGAAATGCCAAACATTTCAGATTATTTTGTGAAACTAATAACATGCAGACCTCTGTTTGGAATATTAAATTTCTCTCTGATGTCCTGCATGTGCTGTCTTTTCTTGTCTGGATAACTACACATTAGCTGTGTAAAAATGTCAAATTAATTGGATTTCAGGTTGTTCACAAAAGACTGCTGAAAGCTCCCTTTAGAATATTCCTTTTCTGTGAGCATACGTCTACACTGCATCCGTAGTTCGGACTAGGGATGCAAATGGAGATGACTGAAGTAGTTAATGAAGTAGGGATTTAAATATCCTGCGCTTCATTAACATGATCTCACCGGCGCGCTAGTTGGAATCACAGCTGATTCGAACCAGGAAGTGCGTGCCGGGATGCGTTAGTTCGGACTAAGGGCTTTAGTCCGAACTAACGCGTCCCGGCGCACACTTCCTGGTTCGAATCAGCTGTGATTCGAACTAGCGCGCCGGCGAGATCATGTTAATGAAGCGCGGGATATTTAAATCCCAGCTTCATTAACTACTTCAGTCATCTCCATTTGCATCCCTAGTCCGAACTACGGATGCAGTGTAGACGTACCCTAAATGTGTCCAGCTGTTGCCTTTAATAAGCATATGAAGACATGTATTTGGCATATTAAAGCTACATTTGTATCTTTATAGGGAGGAAGAGGGACAAGGGATGCGGATAAAGTGTGAAGCCAGAGGGCAAAAAGTAGTTCTCTGAGTTCCAGGCCATCTTAAAATCATAGCTTTGGAAGAGATCTGAGGAGATTATCATGTTCAGCCCCCTGCTAAAAGCAGGACCAATCCCAAATAAATCATCTGAAGCCAGGGTTTCATCAAGGTCAGTCTTAAAAACCTCTAGAGATGGAGATTATACCACCTTTATAGGTAACCAATTCTAGTGCTTCACTACCCTCCTAGTGAAATAGTTTTTCCTAATATCCAACCTAGACCTCCCCTACTGCAACTTGAGACCATTGCTCCTCATTCTGTCATCTGTCACTACTGAACACAGCCTCTCTTCATCTTCTTTGGAACCCCCCCTTTAGGTAGTTGAAGGCTGCTATCAAATCCCTTCTCACTCTTCTCTTCTGTATAAAACATAAACCCAAATCCTGCAGCCTCTCCTCAGAATACATGTGCTAACGCTCCCCAGTCATTTTTGTTGACCTCTGGTGGACTTTTTCCAATGCATCCACATCCTTTCTGTAATGAGTGACCCGGAATTAGACTCATACTCCAAATGTTGCCTCACCAATGCTGAATAAAGGGGGATAATCTCTTCCACAGATTTGCTGGCAGCATTACTACTAATGTACACAAATATGCCATTAGCCTTCTGGCTAGACGGGCATACTATTGACTCATATTCAACTTCACATCCGATGTAATCCTCAGCTCTTTTTTCTGCAGAACTACTGCTTAGCCAGTTGTTCCCTAGCCTATAGCAGTGCTTGGGATTCTTCCATCCAAGTGCAGGATTCTGCACGTGTCCTAGTTGAACCTCCTCAGTTTTATTTTGGCCCAATCCTCCAATTTGTCTAGTTCACTCTGAAACCTACCCCTACCCTCCAGCGTATCCACCTATCCTCTTAGCATCGTATTATCTGTGAACTTGCAGAGGGTGCAATCCATCACCTCATCCAGGTTATTAATAAATATGTTGAACAAAACCAGCCCCAGAACTGACCCTTGGAGCACTCTGCTTGATACTACTCACCACCAACCCAACATTGAGTTGTTGATCGCTATCCATTGAACCCAACAATCTAGCCAGTTTTTTTATCCATCTTACTATTCATTTATCCAATTTATACTTCTTTAACTTGCTGTCAAGAATATGGTGCGAGACTATATCAGAATCTATGCTAAAGTAAAGATATATCACGTCCATTACCTCCCCCATATCCACAGAGCCAGTTACCTCATCATAGAAGGCAATCAGGTTGGTCATGCATGACTTGCCCCTGGTGAATCCATGTTGACTATTCTTGATCACTTCCTTCTCTTCCAAGTGCTTCAAAATTGATTCCTTGGGGATCCGCTCCATGATTTTTCTGAGGATGCTGGCTAGTCTGTAATTCCCTGGATTTTCCTTCTCTTTTTTAGAGGTAGACACTATATTTGCCTTTTTCCAGTCTTCTGGGACCTCCCATGATTGCCATGAGTTTTCAAAACTAATGGTCAATGACTCTGCAATCACATCAGCTAATTTTCTTAGAACCCTTGGATGCATTTGTGTATATCCTGCATACTTTAGATTTTTCCACATCATCTGTCACTTGGCGTATGTCTAGACTACATGCCTCTGCCAACCGGGGCATGTAAATTAGACATACTGACATAGTCAATGAAGCAGGGATTTAAATATCCCCCACTTCATTAGAATAAAAATGGCCATTGCATTGTGCCGGCTCAGCTGTTTGTCAGCACAAAGCGACAGTGAAGAAGGGAATCGGTCGGCAAGGAAATCCTTTGCTGACCGATCCTGTGAATCTCGTTGCATGAGGCATAAAGGATCAGTCAGCAAAGGCTTTCCTTGCCGACTGATCCCCATCTTGACTGCCTTTTTGTGCCAACAAACAGCCAGCACAATGCGGTGGCCATTTTCATTCTAATGAAGTGGGGTATGTTTAAATCCCCGCTTCATTGACTATGTCAGTATGTCTAATTTACATACCTCAGTCGGCAGAAGCATGTAGTCTAGACATACCGTTGGTTACATCCCCCATTCACTAAGGGTCCCACACCTTGTGCTCATGCTGACTGACCTCACCTTTCTATTTTCACTCATTCAGAGAGCTCTGTGCACAAGGTTATTCAGATGAAGATGCTGGAGCCACATTTCAGTACAATGTTCTATGTGCACAGATTAGGGCAACTGTGTTATCAACATTTGGTTAGGAAAGCAAACTGAAACTGGTTTTCAAAATGTTAGATTACCATCATTTCCTTGGTCAGCCTAAATAGGGCAAAACCTTGCTTTAAACCTGTTTCCTAAACCATGCTGTAGATTATGATCCAACCAACCTGGGGGGAAAATGGCATATAGCACCGCAGAAGCAAGACATGTGTTTAAGCATGTTTTTCTAAAAAAAGTGCTAACAGAGTTTACATGGCTAGTATAGACAAGGATTCAGAGATGACAGAATCTACAATCTCCTCCATTTTATGCAGCTCAGAAAGCCATAGCTCCTCTGGGAGACTCCAGCCTGTATGTTTCATGCTCTTAGGAATGTCATTATCAGTTTTCCACTATTTCTGAGAGATTGTTCTGTGGTGTTCTGCTCTCTGCATGCTGTTATTTTTTTATGACAATCTCAGACAGACACTGTTGTATTTTTGCAGCATGTTTACGAATCTGGCCTCCTCTTCCTTCTATGGTTCACATTCAATCTTTCCTCTAGTCTTCTTCCTTCAGCCTGTATTCTGTTTAATCCATATTGTTCTCTGTTCTCCCTCTCTATTGTTCTATTCTCTTCATGCTTCCTGCCACCGATTATTTGTGTTCTCTTACTGTTCGGTTATTAACCTCTTCTGTTCACTGATTTGAAATTCCATTTATTGCTGTTACTGCTTTCACCATTATTCCTGTAGTACCCTTCCTTCCTTCCTTCCTTCCTTCCTTCCTTCCTTCCTTCCTTCCTTCCTCTAATAGGCCAGTCCCCATAATATCAAACACAAGAATTATTATGACTCAGAGATCAGTCAGGTAGAACCTTCTCTACATCTCCATTAGTGGTGGCTTTTTGCCAATTAATCCTCTTTTCAGGAGCTAACAGGTAAGAATATATTAGTTTTCAGGGAGCGAAAGCCTTTGCAAAGCAGTGTACGTCTTAAAACCTGCTCTCAATGATCCATTTATATTTATTATTCAGAGTAGGCATGTACTGAGGCCTTGTGAAGGGTCATAGAACATAGCAGAATGAAGTCCCAAGTGTTCTAGCACAATCTACCAGTATGCATTACCATGCACTGCCTAGTACCACTCTTTCCCACCACAAACCCAAACCCATGCACCTAAATTTTGCTGATGCTGACTGGGGACTCAGCAGCAATGGTAATCTCTTCTTTGATGTTCAAATCCAGAAGAAGATGAGAGACCTTTCTCCTTGCCCTCAGTCAAACAGCCATTCCTGAGAAGAGTGCAATGTGTTGACTGCTCAAAAAAGTAGCTTCAGACACTATCACTGGACTTTAAACAACGTTGGCTAGTGAATCCTTCTTGCAGCTACTATCGAGTGAGAGTCTAAAGGTCGCATTTCTTCAGTATAAGTTCAAATGCAGGGAATGGCTTCCCAAACTGAGAAACACCTCAGAGATAGAAAATTAATTAAAGCTAAATTTGCTATTCTGAAAGGCAAAAACTGCTAGAACCACAGGAGACCATCAGGGAACAAAGTAGGGAAAATATTAGGAATGTATTCTCAGAATTTTAATAGAAAAAGAATTTAAATTCAAAATTGAAAGAACCCACAGGTCTCTGGCCCTCAGGCTTGCCCGTGTGACTAAAAACAGTGCCCTGAATATCAGATGTTTCATGTTTATAACAACAGAACCCATTCTATGCAAAACAAGGAGGGGGGGAAGAATTTCACTGAGGCAAATTCCCATATAAAATAATGTATTTTCAAGATTTTGCAAGGAAAGTTGCAGAGCAGAGGGCAGCTTTTGTCATGACCAAGCCATTGGCAAAGCAAAAGGGGCTAAAAACCATTACAATGGTTTCCTGTGTTGTTTCAGGTAATATCCGGAGAAGTGACTTGTTTGACTCTGGAAAATGAACCTCCTCAGAGAACTCCTCATCCAAAACAACTCCCCCTCTTCCCTCAAAGTATAAAAGAATATTTGTTTACCTGACTGCTAAATGCAACTAACATCCAAATGTAGCTATTAGTTGTTGTTATTATCAGTCACTGTCTCCATGGGTTTTCTGTAGTTCTGGAACTACCAGGGGAAAAAATTAATCTGGCAGCCATGCTCCCCCCTTCTATCTTCCTCTCCCAGTAGCCCCTCTGACCAACTACCCTCTCAGCACTTCCAGAGTGCCTTGCACAGCTGATTTGTGGCATTCAGTAAGCTCCAGGAGAGAGGGGGAAGAGCAGGAATGTGGCACATTTGTGGAAGGATTGGGGAAGAAATGGGGTGGGGTGAAGGCTTCTAGGAAAGAATGGATGGGGTGAGGTAGGTGTGGAGAAGAGGTGGGGTTTGGGGAAGGGGTGGAATGAGGCTGAGGTCTGGGGCAGAGAAAGGTCAAGCACCCTCTTACTAGAGGGGAATTTGAGTGTCCACTGGCTAGAGAGGAAATGGATGCATATGGTTATTATAGTCTAGATACCTCCTATTTGTTGCCCCTGTCTTTTCTTCTCACTTCCTCCCCTCCTGACCTTCATACTCAGGAAAATTACACCTTCCATGACTGTGATTTGCATCAGGTTTCAAAGGGCTGCAGCTAATGCTGACTTTCCCTATTAATTTCCTATCATCTGTCCTAGTCTCTAGAGATCTGGAAGTTGCAGACATCTGATAACTTTATATAAAATCTGTGGTTGATCTTTTGTAGACCAATCTTATTTTCAGGGTCAGAAAACCAAGCAAAACAAAAATGACTTTGCAATAACGTATTAAAAGACCTAGGAATATGTGATATCTGGTCGCTGATACATTCAAGTAAGGACTATGCATACTTTTCCCCAGTACATTGGTGCTAATCCCTTAAAAATCCTTTTTTGATCTTCAGGAAGTAGGTTAATTTTATAGTTGACTCTTCCATTGATAAAAATGCTTTCTCTGATCATACTTGTAACGGCTCCACCCACTTTGTGAGTGCCCCTGGTCTTTGCCTGGTCATCTCGTTGTCTTCAAGGACCTGAGGCTAGGGTCTGACTAGCCCTGTCCACAGTACTATTGGTTCTTTGTAGTAGGCTTATGGCTAGTCACCAGCCCCTGGACTTGCGCCTTACCCAGATAGAGTTTAGCTTGCACTGGGAGCTGTCCATAGTGCTGCTGATCTCCCAGCCAGGATATAGACCTGGCTGGGTGGAGCTCCTGAAAGGAACTGCCAGGCCCTAGCCCCACAGCTTCTTTTATACCTATCTTCTGGGTCCTGATTGGCTGTCACAGAGATATCTACCCTATCGTGCCTGGAGGACCTCTTCTCTGCTGCTCTTGCTGGGAAGGGGTGCAGCAAGATCCCGTTGGGGGCATTGAAGCGTATTCCAACCCATCAGAGTACCCTTATAACACTTTGAATAATAACAGTTTCAAATAAGAAACAGACATGTAGTTGCAAATTTAATTCTTCACTTTCATTAGATCACATTACAAGTTTTTATTTTAAAAGAAAGTGATTTGTTCTTGTGGATAAATCATAGAATCATAGAATCATAGGACCGGAAGGGACCTCGAGAGGTCATCGAGTCCAGCCCCCCGCCCTCAAGGCAGGACCAAGCTCCATCTACACCATTCCTGACAGATGTCTATCTAACCTGTTCTTAAATATTTCCAGAGGTGGAGATTCCACCACCTCCCTTGGCAATTTATTCCAATATTTGACCACCGTCACAGTTAGGAATTTTTTCCTAATGTCCAATCTAAACCTCCCCTGCTGCACTTTAAGCCCATTACTCTTTGTCTTGTCTTCAGAAACCAAGAGGAACAAATTTTCTCCTTCCTCCTTGTGACACCCTTTTAGATATTTGAAAACCGCTATCATGTCCCCCCTTAATCTTCTTTTTTCCAAACTAAACAAGCCCAGTTCATGAAGCCTGGCTTCATAGGTCATGTTCTCTAGACCTTTAATCATTCTTGTCACTCTTCTCTGTACCCTTTCCAATTTCTCCACATCTTTCTTGAAATGTGGCACCCAGAACTGGACACAGTACTCCCGCTGAGGCCTAACTGGTGCAGAGTAGAGCGGCAGAATGACTTCACAAGTTTTGCTTACAACACACCTGTTGATACAACCTAGAATCATATTTGCTTTTTTTTGCAACAGCATCACACTGTTGACTCATATTCAACTTGTGGTCCACTATGACCCCTAGATCCCTTTCCGCCATGCTCCTTCCTAGACAGTCGCTTCCCATCTTGTATGTATGGAACTGATTGTTCCTTCCTAAGTGGAGCACTTTGCATTTCTCTTTATTAAACTTCATCCTGTTTACCTCTGACCATTTCTCTAACTTGCTAAGGTCATTTTGAATTATGTCCCTATCCTCCAAAGAAGTCGCAACCCCACCCAGTTTGGTATCATCTGCAAACTTAATAAGCGTACTCTCTATCCCAATATCTACATCATTGATGAAGATATTGAACAGTATGGGTCCCAAAACAGACCCTTGCGGAACTCCACTTGTTATCCCTTTCCAGCAGATTTAGCACCGTTAACAACAACTCTCTGACTACGGTTATCCAGCCAATTATGCACCCACCTTATCGTGGCCCTATCTAAGTTATATTTGCCTAGTTTATCTATAAGAATATCATGCGAGACTGTATCAAATGCTTTACTAAAGTCTAGGTATATGACATCCACCGCTTCTCCCTTATCCACAAGGCTCGTTATCCTATCAGAAATGAACCCTCAGAATCTAGCATATTATTGTAGGAGACACTGAGGGCCTCTCTGAGGGGCAGAATTATTAGTTTTACGCCTGCTAAAAAGATAGAATGTAGAAAAATAAGATAGCTCTTGAGAAAAAGGCAAAAGAGCTTGATTTGTCTCATTCCAGAGCACGGATTGTTGCCATCCCTTATCAGTTGTAGCTATGAATTCAACAAGTTACATTCAGGCTGACGTCAGCCTATTTTCTCTCACGCATGGAATTAGTAAAAAAGCTGGCAATCTGCTGGCATATTGCCTAGGACAAAAGGCCTCTGTGTGTAGAGTCAATCATCCATGAAACTTGGTAAATTATGTACATCATTTAAAGGTATTAATAAAGAGTTCTTTAATTACTATAACGATCTGTACAGATTAGACACAAACCCCTCCACAGGTGCTTTGGATCAGTTTTTCAAAAATATTACATTACAGCAAATTACTATAGCCCTGTGCGGAAACCTTTACATTCCCCTAACAGGGATGAGTTAATTGAGATGATTAAGAATATGAAAGTGAATGTACTGGCTGAGCAGGAGCATCATAAAGACTTCCCAAAATGTCAGTGCTAGGGCCTCTTGCCCCTTTTTGTATGCTAGTGAAATTATTGGATAAATAATTAAAAAATCATTGGCCAGCAACAAAGATAGTGAGCCTAGGGCAGAAAGAGGGAAGATAATATATATATATAATATAATGTTGAGTTCACTTGCCCTGCTCCAATAACCAATGATTTATTCAAAGTGGAACAGGTTCAAAAGGAGAGACTGAGAGAGCTCCATATCAGAATATCCCATTATCACTCCATAGTTACATCAGTTCTCACCCCTCAGGCAGGCAAGAGAACTGAACCTGAATCTTCCACATTCCAAGAGCGGGCTTATCATGGATAGGAGGAGTGCTGGACAGCACCTGGTGACTAAGGGGTTAAACTCAGTTATTAAGGGTGTAGGCATGGGGCCAAAAGAACCCAGGAGGATAGAGTGCTGAAATTTGAATGGGATATAGATACGTGGTCTGCTCTTTGTTTGTGGGGATCATATATATAGTAGCCCAGTGTCTGAGAGTCTGTAACACCGAAATGCTGGCTGTTCCCTCTGGGAGGCCCATGTTACATGGGGAGTGCGGGGCCCAAACGGCTGCTTGCACCACTTGCTCCCCTGCGGCGGCCCGTCGGAGCGATGCAGAAGTCAGCAGTGTGCCACGGTGGGAGGCGAAGGGGGGCGGGGTGGTGATGTGCGGCGTGACAGCAGCTTCAGGCCCCACTCCCTGGCCGTGAACATCATTGCCCCACCCCCCTTCGCCTCCTGCCATGGCGCTCGGCTGACTTCTGCGCTGCTCAGTCAGGCTGCCATGTGGGAGCAAGCGGCGCAAGCGACCGTTAGGGCTCCGCGCCCCTCATGCAGCACAGGGAGTGTGGAGCCCAAACGGCCATTTCTGCTCCACGGTCCCCCGAGTGAGAGGCAGGAGGGGGAGTAGAAGTGAAAGAGAGAGAAAGAGAGAGAGGCTGGAGGCAGAGGAGAGCTGAGGGGGGGGGGGGAGGAAGTAGGAGGAGAATAGAGAGAGAGAGAGACAGAACGAGAGACCGGAGGCTCAGAAGAGAAGACCGACGGAGAGAAGAGACCTGAAAATCCTGTCTTATGATGGGCTAATTGGCTAGTTTCTAAGAAAAGGGCTGGAGAGAACAAATGTAGGGTTCAGAATTATTACTAAGCCTATAAGAAACATTGGACATGGGAGTGAACTGGACCTTGAAGTACAGATCAGCATGGATCATGAGTAGAGGGAAAAGTGTATCTAAAAGTGTATCATGATCAGGGTACTTTTCTTTATTTTGGTTTTTTGGTTTAAACTTCTCTGTGTGAATCCATGCCTTTCCTCCTGTAACTAGTTCAGTCCTTTGTGCGAGCACCCGTTGGTGACTGAAGGGGGTCTGGCAATATTTCCTTGCCTGTCTTTGGGCAAGTCTATGTCCAGTCCATACCCAGGATTCAGGCTTCTACTTTTGCCCCCCTATCTCAGGTGTGGTTTGCAGTGGGCTTGGAGGGCCTTTCCACTCCTCTGGGTCCTGGCCCAGAGACCCTATACATAGCAGTTACCTGCCAAGTTTCAAAATCTATAATTGTGGTCATGTCCCTGGGCCACTTTTCCCTCTTCTCATGGTACATCCTGATCTGTACTTCAAGGTCCAGTTCACTCTCATGCCGAATATTTCGTATAGGCATGGTAATTCTGATCCCTGCATCTGTTCTCTCTAGCCCACTTTCTTAGAAATCCCCACAAAGGAGAAAGAAGACCAGGTATCTAAATATAATTCAAATTTCAGCACTGTATCCCCATTGGTTCTTCTGGCCCCCTGCCAAATGCTTGCTAGCCATCTGAGTTCAACCCCTTAATCACCAAATGCTGGCCAGCACTCCTATTTAGCACAGGGCTGAATGTTATAAGGTGAGCTCCACCAGCAACCATCTTATGCAGAGCAAGGTCAGGTGCCTAGGTTGTCGTCCCAAAAAACAGCATAGGTACCTAAGACACCTGACTGCTGGAGAGGGACTGCTGGTTGTGGATCATTAACAGAGATAGGTGTGCATCCCTTCAGTCCAGACCTATGTGCCTAACTCTGTGAAAGGGCTTAGGGCACACATCTCTTAATGGCATCTCTCATTGTCTAGTTTAGGCTTTCTGGCTTCTGTGGATCTCATTCTGTTGTACCTTTTCCTCATCATTCATTGTACAGTGAGCCTAGACATATAACTCAGGCTTTTGTGAATCACGGTGTTCCTGAGTTTTTCTAGGCATCTATTACTTAGGCATTGCAGCACACAGAATTACAGAGCTTCCCTTTGTGGATCTGGGCCTTAATTTTAGTGAAAGGAAGTAGTTTTTGATAGCACCAGCTGGAAAAAAATAGTAGGCAGAATAGGGTAGATAACCACTAAAATATATATTGTTTATTGTGGCTGACAAGCAAGGACAGACCTCCACTCTTTTAATAGGCAAGCATCTTCTTTGTGGAGAATACTTCTTAATTCCCTTTTTACCTGCCTGTCTGACTGCGAATGGTAGTTTCACTGCCTCAGAGGACAAGGCTGTATTTCTAATTCATAGGACTCCCACAATAATTGACATTTTGATAGGGAAGCTTAAAATATTTGCATCTTATCCTTTCATCATACAGCAGCATATGGACATACTGTATTTGCAACTACCTTAACAGCTGTGCTGCTTTATTCTGATAGTGTGACAGAGATGCACATATCCAGCTGTCAGAAATATGCCATATTTATTGCTTCAGAAGGCAGCAGAGCTCCTTCAAACAATACTGCACCTGAGCAAACCATAGCTCCCCAAGGAGCTTCTGCCATATGTGTTTCAAGGTCTACTTATGACTCTTAAAGGTTTTATTATCACATTCCCACAATTTCTGGGAAATTGGTTTATGGTGTTCCATTCCTTTAGAAGTCTTCCTATAATATAAGAGTATTTATTACCACTCCAAGCAAGTTTGCAATAGACTGTGACAGTGTAGCTCATATATAAATACATGACTGTATTTGCATGTTCCTTAGATCCAATCTGTGTGAGTTCATGTAGGCATTACAGTCACTTAATCAAAACTGCAGTAAAATAAAATATGTTGGAAGTTACAGAAACATGAAGAATTCCACATTTAAATAAAAAAATAAGATAATGCAAGAAGTGGTTGGTGAACCTGTAGAAGCCTGTGATGGGGTGTATCTGGAACCTTTGATGCCCATGATGGAGACCCTACACTTCGAGTAAACTCCTCTCCAGGAAAGAGTGGCGGTGGGTCCTCCAAGTCTGCCTGGAGAGGACACATGGAAGCAGTCAGAGTCCAGCAGACTCCGAGAAAATGAGCTTCAGGGCCTTAGAAGATTATCTCCTGGATGGGACTAGACTACTGTTGAAGGGTACCAAAAATGCTGTCAGGGCTGTGTTTGGTAAATCTGGGAGTGGGAGGACCTGAGAACTTTAGTCTCGAGGTAATTGGCTAGGTAAAGGAAACAGGTGGGAAGATGCCCAGAGAATGTAGAAGCAACTAATTCAGTGAAGCAGTATGTGGCTGCTATTGATAGGGTCCCTCTATTAAAACTTGACATAGTGGGTGGCTTCCCTTACTGACTACTGCCAAAGTGACCTAAGCCTTGAAAAGGGGGCAATGCTCTTTTAGAAGCTGAAGTGAAGAACTGGATTTAAAGAGCTCAGAGCTGAGGCTGAGGACTTAGTGAGGTAGACAGAGTTTGTTGAAGGGGGTCTATTTTTGACTGTGTAAATTGACTGGACAGCTAAGCAACTGAAGACTTACTTAGCAAAGTTGAAAACATAAAGAGTACATGGGGACTGAGGTAAAGATTACAATACCTTGTTCAGCTACTAGGAGTCACTCAGATTTAAATACTCCATGTTTCAGAGGCATTTTTCTTTCTTAGTCTGCTGTGAATCATTTAGCGCTTGGCTAAACCAAAATCTAGAGAAGAATTGCCCTGAAAGTGGCAATATTCAAATCCTTAGCTGTCAAAGATAACACTAGCAAATTTAAATATTTTAGTCTCTCATAATAAACAAACACTTCGCAATTTATTAAGGGAACATATATTTTTTAAATGCCCATTAAAAAAGTATGAGTAAGATAAATTAACCTTTAAAGTGTTCCACCAAAAAATCATCCTATCTTTCATACCACAACTCATCGACTTTAAGGTCAGAAGGGACCATTATGATCATCAAGTCTGACCCCCTGCACAGTGCAGGCCACAGAATCTCACCCACCCCCCTTAGAATAATCCTCTCACCTATGTCTCATATTGAAGCCTTCAAATACTTTGAAGGCCCCAACATGCAGAGAGTCCTTCAGCTGTGATCTGTGCCCAATGCTACAGAGGAAGGCGAAAAACCTCCAGGGCCTCTGCCAATCTACCCTGAGGAAAATTCCTTCCTGACCCCAAATATGGCGATCAGCTAAACCCTGAGCATGTGGGCAGACTCACCAGCCAGACACCCAGAAAGTTCCCTATAATGAATGGTCAATTAGTTACCAAGATCATGTTATTTCATCCAACCATCCCCTTATCATAGAATCATAACTGGAAGAGACCTCAGAAGGTCGTCAAGTCCAGCCCTCCGCTCTAGGCAGGACCAATCCCATCTAAATCAACCCGGCCAGGGCTTTGTCAAGCAGACTTAAACACCTCTAGGGATGGAGACTCCACATCTCCTAACAGTCTTAACTTTCTTGGTTAACCTTTCAGGTATGTCAATGCTTTTGCAAAGATTATTTTTTAAACAATGAAGTAACTGCAAATTAGTAAATAAAAATATGAATTTATAGGACATCCAGGACTAGAGTAGTGTTTAGACAACCTAAGCCATTAAAGCAATAGCTAAAAATCTGCAAAAACAGAATACATTTTATTATATAATATAAAACTTAAATTGATATCTTATAGTAAAGGTGTCATCCTAAATTTGTTTTATAATTAATAATTTGTTAAAAGAAATGATGGAGCTACTCTAAATGCACTTACATATGCAAGTTTAATATCTTACAGACAATTGTAGGCATGTGGGTCTGGTTTGGGTGAATAGTCCTCAAATTACACAGTAACACTAATCAACTGGGACACAAGAAAAGTAAAAACTGCCTGTGCTGATGATTACAAGTATTGTGTGGTGGCTGAATAGGACCACATTTAGTATGGACCCAGAGAATATTTTTTTAATTGGCTTATTTTTGGTTTCACACCTTGATTTCATGTAGTAATAAATAGAAAGATTTTTACGTTTTTGTATCAGCTTTCTATAACATAATAAAAGCAAAGTTAAATTTATAGAAAATGTATTAAAAGCAAAGTGAATATATAATGTAGAATTACACCTTGATGTCCTGTACTGGAGAAAGTAGGCTAGCACCCACTCATTTGTAGTTTAAGCCTAGTATTAAAAGTTTTTCAAATGATTATAACTACTATTGATGTGGGGTATGTTACTAGGTAGTAAACTTAAAAAAGAAAGCACAAAAATCGAAGAAATATAATGCAAATAAAGTGTATACTAATATAGTAAATAAAAAAGTGAAATATAGGCTTGACATGAGTAATTGCATAGGGTTGAGGACTCAGTTCTTGGAGGACAGGAAGAGGGGGGTAAATGGATCAGTAGCCTGGTAACAGAAAGTCTGAAGATTAGCTAAAATAAGGGTGGACAAACAATAGAATATTTATAATAGACAAGAGAACAATGGATAAAATAAGCCTGCAATGTAAGATGAGGAAAAAAGTAAATCATACATGGAGAGTGTATTGTTAGTGCATTTTGTATAAGTAGTTCCTAGTATGTAACCAAGTCAATCCCCCAACCTGTTACAAGTAAATGTATATAAAAGAATTGATTTGTTCTGTAGCTTTATATGTGTGGTTAAGTTCTCTACCATCTGCTATCCTGGGCTATGTCTAGACTACATGCCTTTTTCGAAAGAGGCTTCGAAAAAGAGCGTCTAGACTACAATCAGTACTTTAGAAAAAGCAAGCCGCAATTTCAAAAGAGAGCACCCAGGTACTCTGGATGCTCTCTTTTGAAAAAGTACAGTTTGCATCACATAGTGCCTTTTTTCGAAAGAGCACTTTCGAAAAAAGGAGTTATTCCTTGTAAAACAAGGTTTTCCTCAGTCTACAAAATGGCTGCATTCTTTCGATTTACTGTCAACAGAACATGGTGGCAGTCTAGACACAGGTAAAGATTTTTTGAAAAAGGCCACTTTTTTCAAAAAATCCCTGTAGTGTACACCCATAGAATGAAATCAATAAGAGCAGCTTTGCTGTATGCCAAATAGAGAAACATGACTGGCAAAACTGGAGATGAACTGAGTTCTTGGAGAAGTGAGTGGAAGAGGTCTCTGGAGAATTTCAATATTTACCTATAAGCAAAGAAGTCTCTCCTCTCCTTTCTACTTGGGATCAGTATGGGCTTTATTAGCTCCACTAACTCCATTAATGCGGAAATGAGGCTGCTAGTCAAACAAATGTAAATGAAACAATCATGAATGAAATGCCTAAAAATTGCATGAAATCTATTTAAAAACCCATTATAATGGCTCAAAACAAATATATACTCCAACTTGAAAAGAGAAACAAAAATAAAAGTAATGTGGCAAAACAACAGAGTGAAAGAGTTGGTTTTAAATTTGGATATACAATATAAAAATAGAAAGGTCCATAAAGTTCTACAAACAGCCACTCCATGTACACCAGCAGTCAAAATGGATAAAGGATAAAACAGAAAACACAGCAAGGCTGTGTCTAGACTGACAAGTTCTTCCGCAAAATCATCTGCTTTTGAGGAAAAACTTGCCAGCTGTCTACACTGGACGCTTGAATTTCCGGAAAAGCACTGACGATCTCATGTAAGATCGTCAGTGCTTTTCCGGAAATACTATGCTGCTCCCGTTCGGGCAAAAGTCTTTTTCTGAAAGACTTTTGCGCAAAAGGGCCAGTGTAGACAGCACAGTACTGTTTTCCGAAAAAAAGCCCCGATCGCGAAAATGGCGATCGGGGCTTTTTTGCGGAAAAGCACGTCTAGATTAGCCACAGACGCTTTTCTGCAAAAAGTGCTTTTGCGGAAAAGCATCCTGCCAATCTAGATGTGCTTTTCCGAAAATGCTTTTAACGGAAAACTTTTCTGTTAAAAGCATTTTTGGAAAATCATGCCAGTGTAGACGTAGCCCAACTGTTGTTCTTGAGTGATGCCACAATATCACCTCTGCAAGATCTTCCAAATCAATTGGGATGATTGATGAACCAATATCAGTGTGTTGTCCCAAATCTTTCACCATTGAAGCTATGATCATGTATCACCAATTCTGCGGGGCTGACCATGTTTGAATGACAGAAAATCAACACCTGAAAAATGTCATGTTCTCTCAACTAAGCCATTGCCATATTTTGACTCAACAATCCAGATCCATCCCTTCCATTGCCCCAGTTGTGACAAGACCTGTGGATTCCACATGTTACTCATTAGTGACCCATGGAGTCACCATCAATCTTTTTACGGAAGATAATCATCCTCCAGCTCTGAAGGAATCCTGACATATACAATTGCTCTAGGCCAGGGATACTTAGATGTGAGTGATTCAAGAGCCAAATTAGTGATTTATATTACCTATTATATTATATTACCTATTACCAAATTAGTGATTTATATTATATTAAAAGCCACAGTAGTGTGAATTCATTGTTTCATTTATTATAGTATTATATATTCAACTGTTCTTCATAAGGAAGCTTATAGTTAAAGCATCCTAGTTGACTTTTAATAATTAAATAAAACAATTTTAATATATGAATCTACATTAAATGGCTTCAATGGCTATTATTCTGGATGGGCAGGTATGGTGTCCCTAGCTCCTGTTCATCAGGGCTGGGAATAGGTGATAGAAGATGATGGATCACTTGATGATTACCTGTTCTATTCACTCCCTCTGGGACACATGGCATTGACTGCTATCAGAAGACAGGATACTGCTATAGATGGACCTCTGGTTTGACCCAGTATGGCCATTCTTATTTTCTAAAAAGCCATTTGCTACTCACGAGCCTCAATCTGAGTATCACTCTAGTTTATGTCCTCCCAATCGCAGTTCAGGCTTCCCCCAGCATACACAGAATGCTATCAAACCTCATTACATTGTATTTTAATGCAATGAGACTTCATGTTGGAGTGAGAGTATGTTGACATGAACCTGTTTGCATGTATAAATCCTTAGATTATAAAGTCAGGAGCAGGGACATAGTGTTATGGATGTCATGCATGGTTATGGAATAACTGAAAATATTAATAGTCACATAGAAGAGCTATTCTTATGCAAGTAAAACAAAATGGTTTAAGTGGTACTCTGTATAATATAACAAATTGTCATGAGTATTCAGAGAAGGAGATGGGTAAATGATTCCTAACTAAACCCCTTAGAGTAAAATAACTCTCCAAAACCACTTACAGACCTGAATAAGAATCAGACATTGAAATTATGAAATATTCAGGTACTCCCCCGTCTTTTTTTTCTGGTTTCTAGCCAAGACCAAGCTGGAATTATCACAAAACGGTGAGATAGGCTGTTATTAAGTTATTTCAAGATGCTCTCCAACTGAAACGGAAATAGTCAAGCTAGCCCCTATATTAGATTGCCATTCATCAGAAGCAATTTACAGGACCAAGGACATTTTTGAAAAGACAGAGGCAGGCTGCAGGTCTATGAAGCTGTTCTCAGACACCATTGAAGGAAAAATAGCCTCTGTATTCCATCCCAGAACACTCCAGAGTAAATTTTAAGTTACCGGATCTCTTCCCATGGAAAGGCAATATTAGCTAAGAGTTCTATTGTCTGTTTCAACAAGGTGGAGTCCAGAAATTCCACCCAGGAAGAAGCTCATCTTTAAGCATATGTTTGGACCATTTCATTATTACAGTGGTAGTTTTTACAGCAATTTAGCTAGTGCTCCCTTTATAACTATATCCTAACTCAAAGTTTCAAATATAAATAGAAACATTATTATTCCTATCAGAGAACAAAGGTTTTACAAAGACATGAACTAAACCTTAATTAGGGTTTGTAAAAATATAGATAAGGACCCTTAAGAGAAGCATTCAATTGGATGATCTACCATGGGTTTCTATAAGTAATTCATTCTACTTTTACCAGTATTATTAATTCTAATGTGTCACTGGAGTCAGTAGTACTTCTGAAATCAGAATCAAATTATAAGCACATTTATTGTACTCATTGTTCTTTCTACAGGTGTCCTTATACTCTTAAGTACTCTTGTAGCTTCTCATTACACAGCTTCCCTGACAATTCTTTCCTAACACAGCATTACCTATTCAAATGCTAAAGTTCCTCCAGATAGCCACAGCAAACACATGTCCAAGCACATCCTTTTAATCATCACTCATAACAATTTTACATTAATCAATAAACATTTTTTCTGAAATATTAGGGCAGCTCCCCAATATATGAATCCTTTCATGGACCACCTTGAAGAAGAATTTCTAGAAAAATACACCGTAGAACCAATGACATACTCAAGGTATATTGATGATATATCAGGCCACCTACCCAGATGGAAGAGGTGGATGAGGCTTTTTTTAAACAACTAACAAAATCACCCAAAGCCCAAGATTTAGTAGTGATAGGAGACTTCAACTATCCAGACATATGTTGGGAAAACAACACAACGGGGCACAGACTATCCAATAAGTTCTTGGACTGCACTGGAGACAACGTTTTATTTCAGAAGTTTGAAAAAGCTACCAGGGGGGAAGCTGTTCTAGATCAGATTTTAACAAATAGGGAGGAACTGGTTGAGAATTTGAAAGTGGAAGGCAGCTTGGGTGAAAGTGATCATGAAATCACAGAGTTCACAATTCTAAGGAAGGATAAAAGGGAGAACAGCAAAATATGGATTTCAGGAAGGTGGATTTTGGTAAGCTCAGAGAGCTGCTAGATAAGGTCCCATGGGAATCGAGACTGAGGGGAAAAACAACTGAGGAGAGTTGGCAGTTTTTCAAAGGGACATTGTTAAGGGCCCCAAAGCAAGCTATTTTGCTGCATAGGAAAGATAGAAAATATGACAAAAGACCTCTCTCCTGTCCTCTCTCTCTGGCTTAACCATGAGATCTTGCATGTTCTAAAAATAAAAGAGGAGTCCTATAAAAAATGGAGAGTAGGACAAATTACACAGGATGAATATAGGCAAGCAACACAGGAATGCAGGGGCAAGATTAGAAAGGCAAAGGCACAAAATGAGCTCAAACTAGCTACAGGAATAAAGGGAAACAAGAAGACTTTTTATAAATACATTAGAAGCAAGAGAAAGACCAAGGACAGGGTAGGCCCACTGGTCAGTGAGGAGGGAGAAACAGTAACAGGAAACTTGGAAATGACAGAGATACTGAATGACTTCTTTGATTTGGTCTTCACTGAGAAGTCTGATGAAGGAATGTCTAACATAGTGAATGTTAGTGGGAAGGGAGTAGGTCTAAAAGATAAAATAAAAAAAGAACAAGTTAAAAATCACTTAGGAAAGTTAGATGCCTGCAACTAACCAGGGCCTGACTAAATGCATCCTAGAATACTCAAGGAGCTGATAGAGTGCCCCTTGCTATCATCTGAGCCTCTTGCTATCATCTTTGGAAAATCATGGGAGACAGGAGAGATTCCAGAAGACTGGAAAAGGACAAATATAGTGCCCATCTATAAAAAGGGAAATAAGAACAACCCAGGATACTACAGATCAGTTAGTTTAACTTCTGTGCCAGGGAAGAAAGTAATGAAGCAAGTAATTAAGGAAATCATCTGCAAACTCTTGGAAGGTGGTAAGGTGATAGGGAACAGCCAACATGGATTTGTGAAGAACAAATCATGTCAAACCAATCCGATAGCTTTCTTTGATAGGATAACGACTCTTGTGGCTAAGGGAGAAGCGGTGGATGTGGTATACCTAGACTTTAGTAAGGCATTTGATATGGTCTCACATGATATTCTTATCAATAAAGTAGGCAAATACTACTTAGATGGGGCTACTATTAGGTGGGTGCATAACTGGCTGGATAACTATACTTAGGGTATGTCTCCACTACAAAGTTAAGTCGAACTAACGGACGTTAGTTCAAATTATCTTTGATAGGCGCGACACTAGCTCTCCGCTAGTTCGAATTTAATTCGAACTAGCAGAGCGCTTAGTTCAAACTAGGTAAACCTCATTCTACGAGGACTAAGCCTAGTTCGAACTTACTAGTTCGAATTAAGGGGTGTGTAGCCCCTTAATTCGAACTAGTGGGAGGCTAGTCCTCCCCAGCTTTCCCTGGTGGCCACTCTGGCCAACACCAGGGAAACTCTATTGCCCCCCCTCCCGTCCCCGGACCCCTTAAAGGGGCACGGGCTGGCTACGGTACCCGTGCCAGGTGCAAGCCTGCCAGCACCCAGACAGCAGACCCTGCACCTGGCATGGCACAGAGCCACCCACCCGATGTCCCCCAGCCCTCCCCCTCTTCCCGGGACCAGGCTGGAGGCTCCTGGGAGCTTGCCTGGGACTGCAAGAGGCGGGCACCCGCCTGGTCTAGTGCGGACATCGTGGACCTCGTCCACGATCTCCGCACTAGGCACAGGAAAGTGGACATCTAGGGCAGGAAAGCTGCCAGCCTGGCCACCCAGGAGCAGGTGTGCATGAAAATCAAGGGGGTCCACTGAGACGCCCGACCCTGAGCCCTGAGCTTCCAATGGCCGTCCTGGGTCAGACCAAAGGTCCATCTAGCCCAGTAGCCTGTCTGCCGACAGCGGTCAACCCTAGGAACCCTGGAGGGGATGGACCGAAGACAGTGACCAAGCCATTTGTCTCGTGCCATCCCTCTCCAGCCTTCCACAAACTTTGGGCAGAGACACCACTCCTACCACATGGCTAATACCACTCCATGGACCCAACCTCCATGACTTGATCTCACTTCTCTTTAAACTCTGTTCTAGTTCTAGCCTTCACAGCCTCCTGCAGCAAGGAGTTCCACAGGTTGACTCTTTGCTTTGTGAAGAACAACTTTCTGTTACTAGTTTGAAGCCTGGTACCCATTCCTCTCCTTTGGTGTCCTCTAGTCTTTCTATTATGGGAACTAATGAAGAACTTTTCTTTATGCAACCTCTCCACCCCACTCATGCTTTTATAGACTTCTATCCTATCCCCCCTCAGTCTCCTCTTTTCTAAACTGAAAAGTCCCAGTCTCTTTAGCCTCTCTTCATATGGGACCTGTTCCAAACCTCTGATCATTTTAGTTTCCCTCCCCTCTCCTACCCTCTCTCTTTCCCTCTCCCACCTTCTTTTCCCAGTCTCCCCGAGTTTTGTTCAATAAAGAGAGATTCTATTTTTGACCACATGTTTTCTTTATTTTGTATATCAGGAAGGGGAGCTAGGGAAGGGTAAGTGGAAGGAGGTGAGGGAGGAATGGGGTACGCGCCCCCGATGGGGAGGACTGGGCTGGCTCTGCGGGCTTCTGGGGGTGGAAGCTCTCCTGCAGCCCCCCAATTGCCCCCTCTCCCCAGATGGCAGCCTGTGGCAAGTGCAGCCGGTCTGATGGCTGAGTGCTTTGATGTGCCCAGTGTGGGCACTCAGGGCACTGCAAGCCAGGACTGCTTTGCAAGCGGGGCACCCCTGAGAACTGTCTGTTTCGGGTGGTGGTCGGGTCCCTTTAAGCGCAGCCCTCGGCTAGCCTGAGACAGAAGCTCCACGCTCTAAGTCCTCATCTGATGCCCTGCCGGCACTGTTTCCAGACATCCTTAACCCCAGTTCAGGGTCCACTTAATGTGGACATGCTAGTTCAAATTAGCTTAGTTCGAATTAACTAATTTGAACTAAGTTAGTTCGAATTAGCGCTGTAGTGTAGACATACCCTGAGAGAGTAGTTATTAATGGGTCTCAGTCCTGCTGGAAAGGTATAACAAGTGGGGTTCTGCATGGGTCTGTTTTGGGACTGGCTCTCTTCAATATCTTCATCAACAATTTAGATATTGGAATTGAAAGTACGCTTATTAAGTTTGCAGATGATTCCAAGCTGGGAGGGGTTGCAACTGCTTTGGAGGATAGGGTCATAATTCAAAATGATCTGGACAAATTGGAGAAATGGTCTGAGGTAAATAGGATGAAGTTTAATAAAGACAAATCCAAAGTGCTCCACTTAGGAAGGAACAATCAGTTTCACACGTACAGAATGGGAAGCGACTGTCTAGGAAGGAGTACGGTAGAAAGGGATTTAGCGGTTATAGTGGACCACAAGCTAAATATGAGTCAAAAGCGTGACACTGTTGCAAAAAAAGCAAACATGATTCTGGGATGCATTAACAGATGTGCTGTGAGCAAGACATGAGAAGTCATTCTTCTGCTCTACTCTGCACTGGTTAGGCCTCAGTTGGAGTATTGTGTCCAGTTCTGGGCACCGCATTTCAAGAAAGATGTGGAGAAATTGGAGAGGGTCCAGAGAAGAGCAACAAGAATGATAAAAGGTCTAGACTCATAACTTATGAAGGAAGGCTGAAAGAATTGGGTTTGTTTAGTTTAGAAAAGAGAAGATTGAGAGGGGGCATGATAGCAGTTTTCAGGTATCTAAAAGGGTGTCACAAGGAGGAGGGAGAAAACATGTTCATCTTGGCCTCTGAGGATAGAACAAGAAGCAATGGGCTTAAACTGCAAAAAGGGAGGTTTAGGTTGGAAGTTAGGAAAAAGTTCCTAACTGTCAGCGTGGTTAAACACTGAAATAAATTGCCCAGGGAGTTATGGAATCTCCATCTGTGGAGATATTTAGTAGTAGGTTAGATAAATGTTTATCAGGGATGGTCTAGATAGTATTTGGTCCTGCCATGAGGGCAGGGGACTGGACTCGATGACCTCTCAAGGTCCCTTCCAGTCCTAGTATTCTATGATTCTATGATATTTTTATCCTCTGGAGAGTCAACTTATATATTTAAATAAATTTAACAACCACCACTCATCCATTACATTCTCTTTGGAACATTCCCACAATAGCAGCTATTTCGTGGACACATGAACTTCAACAATGGAACCCCTGTATACAGACATATGCATAAAACATCACCACACCAACCTTTTTAGATTCAGTAATCACCTCACACATACCAAGAAATCCATTATCTACAGCTGGGCACTCACACAGCCTAGAATATGATCCAAGGAGAAAGTTCAGGATATACATATTAATACATGTTTTCACCAAACAAACACAATCCACCAGAGACATATCACATCATGGAATGGGCCACACAATTACTGCAAGAGAACTTATTTCAATATAGAAATAAAACCTCTTTTGAACACACACTGCAAGTGGTAGTGCAATATCCCACACTTGAAGCCATAGGGAGTATCAAACAACTGAGCCACACTTGATATGGACTCCATCCTGAAAGAAATATTTTCTTGGGGCTCACTTCTAGCTTTCAAACAAACCCCCAATCAATCCACGTTCATTGTCAGAAGCAAGCTCCCCACAGATCAGAAATTACAAATTCAAAGCAGCACCGGATCTTGCAAAACCTGAAGATACTATGTGTCTGACAACTACAGTGATCAACATCCCTCTCAACAAACTGTTCAAGACTCTGAATTCTACATAGGCCTGTCACAACATGTGGTATACCTCAGCCAGTGCACTAAATGCTCCAGTCACACCGATGTGGGTGAAACTGGAGAGGCAATCATTACACTCTTGTATGAACTCGCACAGGAAATTGATAAAAGACAAGCATATCCTATCACCTGTGACTGAACATTTTTCACAAAGCAATTGCTCTCTGACCTATCAGTCTTCATTCTCAAAGGAGACCAGCACACCTTCAAAAGATGAGCCTGAGAGTTTACATTCATTACTCTGCTGAACACCAAAAATAACGGACTGGACAGTGACACTGGATTTATGGCTTATTAAAACAACCTCTAACCCACTAACTTGTTCTTTTTGTCCTCTCACAGCAGAGGTGCTAATGGGCTACTCTATCTGGTCTCTGACACCAATAGAAGTTGATCCAATAAAAGATATTACCTCACCCATGTTATATTTCTAATATCTTTTCTTGTAGTGTAGTCATGACCATGTTGGGCCAAATGTATTTCATAGCAGCCCCTCAGTACAGGGATTTTCCTGACTGAATATTTAAATTTTTCCAGTTCTACAGTTTCAGCATAAGTTGGGCTTGTTTGCAATCATCATTTGCTCCTCCCTCTCTACACTACACAAATTGTCCTAAACTTCCCTGAATCTCCTAGATGACACCTGAAAAAAGAAGCCCCTAGAGTCTCAGATCTAGACATACAAGACAAATCTTTCCTCAGAGAAAGCCTATCCTGAAGGAGAGTATTTTAATAATGCCCAAAGCTTTCCCCTGAGCTCTTCGGACCCTATAGGCTCAGTTTATATTTGCTAATCACTAATTTAGTATATCCTTTTATGGCAAGGAGTTTGCAAAGCACTTTGAAATTATTCTAGAGGAAAGTACTATATTAATGTAAATTATTCCTTTCAGTGATTAGAGACAACAGGGGATGCATGAAGAAAGTGTTTAGAAGAGGGGGGCATGCGTCTCTTTGTGGATGACTAAGTTAGTACTTGGTACATGATTTCTTTAAAATTCCCAAGTAAACTGTGAATTGATTGATGTTGGTGTCAGTCGATGCAAGACATATGCAATGTGGAAAAAGCAACATAATACACAGCAATAATAAATCCTGTAGAAGATTTTTTATTATTATTTTCAGCCCTCAGCCTCTGTATTTTGGTGAATAATTGTAATTGAGTAAGCCAGGTTGTTTGTGTATCAGCTCACAAGTCTTCTGGCTGAGGGTTTCATTGAGTATTGTCTAGCAGAATTGTCTTATCAGTATTCTGTTCACTAAAACTGCCAACAGATGAATGAAGAAAAATACACAAACAGAAGGCGAGACGATAACTGGCAGAGCAATGAGCATAAAAACAGTTCTTAACACTGTGCTGCAGATTCTCTCAATCTCTCATGGATTCCTTTTCCCAGCCCACCCTAGGGCAACTGGATGTAAGCTAGGCTGTGATTTGCAGTCCCACATGTTCAGCTGTACTTATCAGATACCCACACACTGAAGCTGGTATTTGCTACTTAGCCAGAAATAAAAATTTTAGGAATTAATGCCACACAAAGGAAGAAAGGGGAAAAAAGAACCAAGTGGACTGTAGCCTCTGGCACTAATTTGATAGTACAATACAATAATCATTTATATGACACTTTATTATGTAAGCATCATAAGGTGCCTTACAATAAAATCAATAAAACTAGCTGAGAAATACAGTTCTGCCTTAGGGTAATTTTAAAAGAAATCTCATAGTCTTAGACTGAAAAAACAGCATGAGAAAGTCTGAATGCTTTCACATAGCAGCAGATAGTAGGGAGGATACAAAGAACACCAAGAAGCCTGAAATCCAGACTTTGGAGATGAAAGGATATCTGACTGAGGAATTTGGATGTGGCAAATATGACTTACATGGCGTAAGTAGCTAAAAATACTGGATAAACTGTGATAGTCTATACTAAGCCAAAAGAGCCTTAATATATCAGACCACAAATTATAAAACCAAGCTGATAAATAGGTTTTTCTTGAGAAGACAGTTACACCTATGCAGAGTGGATATAAAATTCTACAGGTTTAGGAATCATACATGCAGCTAGAGTGTTGGTCCATTCAGGCTACACATCATGCAGGACCAGAGATACTGAAGAAATTTGGTGTTAAAGCATCATTATATTATCACAATCTAGGGTGTGTCTAGACTACAGGATTTTTTTGACAAAAGTTGGCTTTTGTCAAAAAAACTATACCTGCGTCTACACTATCACTGCGTTCTCTCGACAGTAAGTCAACAGAACGCAGCAGTTTTGTCGACAGTGGTAAACCTGGTTTTACGAGAAAGAACACCTTTGTCTACAGAGATCTGTTGACAAAAGGGGTGTGTGGATGCCGGGAGCCAGTTCCGTTGAAAAAAAAAAGGCCTCTAGGAAAAAGCCCTGGTGGACATGCCTAGACCTCTATTGTTCCTGTCTGCAGCCATCTTTTAAAGGGATAGGCACCCTGCCAGCCATTAGTGGCAGGAAACCAGCCACAGCACATGGCTATTCCTGTCCCACAGGATCCCAGGCATGTCCCAGCCCCAAGACCATTCTGGCCCTTTCAGGGACCCTTCTGAGGACCCACCCAGGGGCTCCAAATGCCAGGCACCGGCACGGTCTGGGCCAGAAATAAAGAGTCTCCTCGAGCTGTAGTCCAAGGAGGAATCCTTACAAGCCCTCCACATGCACTGCAGGAATGCAGAAATTTATAGCCACATAGCCCAGAGACTGGACAGGAGAGGGCACCCCCCCTGCACCCTGGAGCAAGTGCAGGCCAAAGTTAAAGAGTTGCACCGGGGGTATGTGAAGGCCCGAGATTAGAGCTCCCGCTCTGGGGCAGCCCCACACTACTGCCTGTACTACGCGGAGCTGGCACACATTATTGGCAGGGGGGAAGCCCAGACTCCACTGCGTCTTGTGCAGTCTGGGTTATCGGAGCCTGTGGTAGATGAACCAGAGCAGGAGCACGAGCAGTCCAGGGAATCTGGAGAGCAAGATCTGTTGCTAAAGGAGGAGGAGGATGACAACACCATGACCCTCACCTAGAGCCGGGTGTCTTTGAACATCAGGGAAGAACCAGCAGATAAGTGCTGTGAAGTTGTGCTACACTCAGGGTTGGGGAAGTGGGTGCACAGTGGGTGATGCACAAGGGAAATGTGTCATGCTCAGCCTGGACATCATGCAGCTGGCTGTGCATGTGCAAACACGTGCAGTGGTAGAGTGTGACACGTAGGTGTGTGCCACGTGGTGCCAGGAGCCATTTCCAGAACACACACGGGTGGGTTGGCAGTGCGGTGGGGGGGAGGCATTTGGTCCCATTGGCACTTATGGGCCCCTGTGATGCTCAGGCTGATGCCCAGCTCACACATGGTGTTACTTTCAGAACCTCTGAGTCCCCTGTCTGAAGGACAGTCCCTTACAGCGAGGGCATGCCCTCGTGGACAGCTGTTGCACACATGACTGATTGTCTCTTCCTCTTTTCTTCCACAGCCGGACCACCTGTGCAAGAGGGTTGCAGCACCCCAGCCCTACCTCCATCTCGGGGACATGGGAGCTGCAGGCACTGATGTGCTTATACAGAGGTTCTGAAGATGCATGTGGCAGCCCTGCAGGATCTCAGCAAGACCCTGAAAGAGAGGACGGAGGAAGAGGGTCTGTGGCACGATCGCCTGCTGTAAGAGCTAGTACAGCAGTGCACTTCCATTTGTGCCACAATCCGTGAGTTCTGTGCTTTGCCTGCTCCTGTCCCTGTTACCACTCCTCTGCCACGCCATGACCCTGCCCCACCAAACCCCTCTTCCCCATCACACCCCCTCTTCCTCTTGCACCTCCCTCTCCCCCAGTTCTCCTCTCCCCCTGGCCCTCCTTTCCTCCAGCCCTCCCAGACCCAAGTGCCCCTCCCCTCTCCTGTCCAGCACTCTGTCAGTCACCCCACCCGACACCAAGGCCATGGTGGTCCCGGCATGTGAGGCAGCAGGAGTTTGCGAGCAGGGAAGCACCATCCCACCTGAACTCCCTCCCTCCTCCAGGTTCTAAGCCCCCTCCCTCTCCAGGTTTTAAGTACCCCCACCACCCCAGTTACAGAGAATGTTCGTTATTTAAGAAAATGTTTATTTTGGAATCAGAAATTATGCTTTGAGAGAAAACTATGTACAATGAACAAAAGATTTTATACTTTAGCAACATTTCTAGATGCTTTCAGTTAATGATATTGATAACAATAAAACAGAATTTATTCTTTTCAAACAAAACTTGGTGTTTATTATTTCTAGAAAGAGGGTCAGAGTGAGGTTATGGAGGGAAGGTTGTATTGGGCCAGGGCCAACCCCCCATAGAGGAGACCCTCGGGAGATGGGGTTATGCCTCGTGGGATGAGGTTTACTGGGGAGGTCGACAAATACCTTTGATGTCGACCATGGAGCATCCATCCAGACTACAGCACTGTGCCGCCAAACAGCTGATTGGCACAGCGTGGCAGCCATTTTAATTTAAATGAAGTGGCGATTATTTAAATTGCCACTTCATTTCCCTTTGCAGAGTAAACAAATCTACATAGCTCCGTCTATGGAGCCATGTAGTCTAGACAAGCCCTCAGTGGGCTTCTTCAGAGAATCACTCCCTAAGGGCCTCCTGGATGCGAACGCCAGACTGGTGAGCCTGGTAGATGGCAGCTGTCCAGGGCTGTTCAAATAGCCTCCCCTCACCATCATCACCTGTACCCCACCCTGGGAGGAAGGACTCCCCTTTTCTCTGCATGGGGTTATGGAGAACGCAACATGCGGCCACCACCTCAGAGATGTTGCGTTCCCCCATTTCTAGCCATGTGAGCAAGCAACGGAATCTCCCTTTTAAAAGTCCGAATGCACATTCCACCTGCATGTGAGCTCGGCTAAGATGAGCATTAAACTGCTCCTTGCTCGCATCCAGGTGGCCGGTGTAGGGCTTCATCAGCCACGGCATCAGGCGGTAGATGGCATCAGCCACAATGCACACCAGCATGTGCACGTCCCCAAAGGCAAGGTCCCGATGCAGGAAAAATGTTCCTGCCTGCAGTCTCTGGTAGAGGTACGAGTTCCTGAAGATGCGGGCATCATGTGCCCGCCCCGATCACCCAACACAAATGTCAGTAAACTGTCCCCGGTGGTCGACTACGGCCTGATGTACCATTGAAAAGTAGCCCTTCCTATTAATGAATGGGGCTGCTCGATGGGGTGGTGCATGGATTGGGATGTGTGTCCCATTGAGTGCTCCTCCACAGTTCGGGAAGCCAAGAGCAGTGAAGCTGGCCACGACGGTGTCCAGGTGTCGAGCGCTTAGTTCGAACTAGGAAAACCTCATTTTACGAGGATTAAGCCTAGTTCGAACTAGGTAGTTCGAATTAAGGGGTGTGTAGCCCCTTAATTCGAACTAGTGGGAGGCTAGCCCTCCCCAGGTTTCCCTGGTGGCCACTCGGGCCAACACCAGGGAAACTCTATTGCCCCCCTTCCGGCCCCGGACCCCTTAAAGGGGCACGGGCTGGCTACAGTGCCCGTGCCAGGTGCAAGCCTGCCAGCACCCAGACAGCAGACCCTGTACCTGGCACGGATCGAGCCACCCACCCGATGCCCTCCAGCCCTCCCCCTCTTCCCGGGACCAGGCTGGCGGCTCCCGGGAGCTTGCCCGGGACCGCAAGAGGCGGGCACCCGCCTGGTCTAGTGCGGACATCGTGGACCTCGTCCATGATCTCCGCACTAGGCACAGGAAAGTGGCCGTCTAGGGCAGGAGAGCTGCCAGCCTGGCCACCTGGGAGCAGGTGTGCATGAAAATCAAGCGGGTCCACTGAGACCCCCGACCCTGAGCTTACAATGGCCGTCCTGGGTCAGACCAAAGGTCCATCTACTCCAGTAGCCTGTCTGCCGACAGTGGCCAACCCTAGGGACCCTGGAGGGGATGGACCGAAGACAGTGACCAAGCCATTTGTCTCGTGTCATCCCTCTCCAGCCTTCCACAAACCTTGAGCAGGGACACCACTCCTACCCCCTGGCTAATAGCACTCCATGGACCCAACCTCCATGACTTTATCTCACGTCCCTTTAAACTCTATTCTAGTTGTAGCCTTCACAGCCTCCTGCAGCAAGGAGTTCCACAGGTTGACTCTTTGCTTTGTGAAGAACAACTTTCTGTTACTAGTTTGAAGCCTGCTACCCATTCCTTTCCTTTGGTGTCCTCTAGTCCTTCTTTATGGGAACTAATGAAGAACTTTTCTGTATGCACCCTCTCCACCCCACTCCTACTTTTAGAGACCTCTATCCTATCCCCCCTCCATCTCCTCTTTTCTAAGCTGAAAAGTCCCAGTCTCTTTAGCCTCTCTTCATATGGGACCTGTTCCAGACCCCTGATCATTGTAGTTGCCCTCCCCTCTCCCAGCCTCTCTCTTCCACTCTCCCACCTCCTTTTCCCAGTCTCCCCCAGTTTTGTTCAATAAAGACAGATTCCATTTTTGAACACAATTGTCCTTTATTTTGTACATCAAGAAAAGGGGCTAGGGAAGGGTAAGTGGAAGGAGCTGAGGGAGGAATGGGGTATGAGCCCCCGATGGGGAGGACTGGGCTGACTCTGCGGGCTTCTGGGGGTGGAAGCTTTCCTGCAGCCCCCCAATTGCCCCCTCTCCCCAGATGCCAGCCTGCGGCAAGTGCAGCCGGTCTGATGGCCGAGTGCTGTGATGTGCCCAGTGTGGGCACTCCGGGCACTCCAAGCCAGGACTGGTTTGCAAGCGAGGCACCCCTGAGAACTGTCTGTCCGGGGTGGGGGTCGGGTCCCTTTAAGCGCAGCCCTCGGCTAGCCTGAGACAGCATCTCCACGCTCTAAGTCATCCTCTGATGCCCTGCCGGCACTGCTTCCGGCCATCCTTAACCCCAGTTCAGGGTCCACTTAATGTGGACATGCTAGTTCGAATTAGCAAAATGCTAATTCGAACTAGTTTTTAGTTCTAGACGCGTTAGTTCTAATTAGCTTAGTTCGAATTAACTAATTCGAACTAAGTTAGTTCGAATTAGCACTGTAGTGTAGACGTACCCTTTGTTCCTCAGAACAGTATTGTCTCAGGAGCAAGAGAGCAGAGTTGCTACCCTGTTTCTATGTAACCTGATAATTCCCTGAAAATATTGGGGTTAGCCCTAAAGTGATGTGAACAATTCTAGTTGGTAAGGAACCTGGGCCACTTGATATAAGCATCAATTATTACGCAAGGAGCAAGGCATTGGGGGAAAAAAAACAGGCCAATAACATTGTGCATAGGAGAGCTCATACTGAAGCACTGATTAAAAAAAACTATAATCTCATGAGCAATGCCAACATGATAATGGAAAAGGACTATTTGTTTTCATTCCTCTGTGACACTTAATGGATTTGTGTACGGGATAAATTAGATGTATCCCACTAGATTTTATGTGGTAGTGGATTTTTACCAATTAGTGTGGTTATTTTGCTTTGGAAGGAAAATATTCAAACATACCCTGATTATAATTTATATTTGTGGAAAAACAAGACAATAGTTCCTCACTTTGGGAGCTTTGTGACAACTATAACATTGGCAATATTCTTTAATTAGTAACACAGATGTCATCTATATTACAAAAATGGCATCACAAGTGCAATGAAGATGGAGAAGGAAGACATCAAAACAGTAATAGTCATAACAAAGAATCAAATTTCCAACAATGTCTGCATGAGTAAAATGAAACCTTAACCTGCTTCTGTCCAGGCTCTGTTGGTTTTGCATAGTTAAAGCTTTATCTTTAAATTCAAATCTCCATCCTTTGAAACAGCAAGTCTCATTGTACTGGGCAAACTGGGGAATATTTTCCTTCTGTTGTTTATGTAAAATGCTTATCTCACTGCTGCTGGACTGAAATGAAACTACGGAAATAATATCCCTACTTTTATTAGTAATGTAGCTATTCTGTGTAACTGCATTGACATGACATTATTTTGCATGCATTGTAACAGGGAAAATAATGTCACAGCATGACCTTAGAAAAACATTTTTTATCTATAAAATTAATTAAGCAACCAAGTTCACTGATCCTCTCTTTGAGAATGTTTTATGAAGTCTTTTATTAGTAGACTTTCTAAAATAGCTGCCACAGATGCTAAACTCGCTGTCACAGATGTCTCTGGTAGCTTGGCTGATAATAGGCTTGTGTCATAACATGACCTTCTTTTGCCAAAGAATCTAAGCATGCTAATTAGACCTTTGAAAAGGGAAAAATCTTCCCTTTCAAATCTCATATTGCCCTTTGCTATCCCTGAATATAAGGTGGTATGGACATGTATGTGTATTTTCGAACTAAATGCAGTCCAGCACTCATTTTACATAGCAGTCATATTAATCGGTGTGAAATCTCCATTAGGAGAATGCCGATATCATTTAACAAATCATGCAGTATGTATCTTATTTCACTCAGATTATATTAAAATCTCATTTGGTAAGAAAAAAAATCAACTTATTGACTATTTTCATTTATATCTCAGAACAGCTAACATTAAAGAATTTGCAGTACACTGGCTTGAACTGACACCTTGTGAGACTGTAATTGGCATTTACAAATCTCTTTTGCAGGAGCAGTAAATTCTACAAGACTAGAGGTACTGATCATTAGCACAGTGATCCATGTCACAGGCACCTCAGTTTATCACAACCTCATTTTCTCTAATGACATAAGTAAGCATTTTCATACAGGAGATATACCAATATATCAGTATGATACTGGCAGTGAATTCTGTCAGTGAGACCACCATTTTATAGGAGGAGAAACTACTATACTGGGTGAATAAGTGGAAAAATATTTTGGTAATTTGGTTCGCTGAATCTACACCATGATTCAATTGAACAACTTTTCTGTTACTCTTTGGAGAACCCACTAATGTTTGGGAAGCAGCTTTCTATTTGTATGATTTCAAGTATTTTTGTGAAAATGAATGCAGTTGCTTAGGAACAATTATACTAACACCAGCAATATTTGTTCCGGCAGTCTTTTGCATATTTGATTTATGTATGTATTTGGTGTTAGGAGGCAGAAGGAGAACAGAAAAATAAAAGCTAGTCATTTAAAAACAAGTTATCACTAAGCATGAATAGTGATGATGATCAGAGAAGATCAGAAAGTTCTCTTGTCTGATGACACTGAACATAGTCAACCTCCAAAGCACTTTGTTTGTTGAGCAAGTTGTTTGCATTATGGTCAGGTATTAAGAAAGGAAGTAAAAATCAGTTCTATGCAATAACTGCTCTGTGGAACCACTGTAGGTATCTAGTACACATAAGCATTCTACTATGTAGTTTGGCTGATGTATGATTTTCCATTGATGCAATACTGAAGAGTTGTTGATAGGAAAGAGGACCCATCATCAGGCAGAAAGTGGGAATGAGCAACCCTTAGCAACAGCAACGACAGAGGGCAAGACACAACAAAAGCCACAATAGATGTGAGGCAACAGCAGATATCAGGTGATGTTCAGAAAAATCTAGCAAACAAATGGTTGGAAATTTTCTGATAGAAAAGAGTTCCATCAAAAAACACTGGTTCTTCAAAAGCAAAACATAGTAGAAACAAGCTGATAAACAAAATTTAATTTAAGAAAAATAACTGAAATAGAATTTTGATAAGGTCTAATCAGAATGTTTTATTTTTCCATTTTAAAATGACTTTTTTTTCATTTTATATAAAAATGAAAATTAAATGAAGAGTCTAAATTGGAATGAAACATCTTCAGCCACCCAAAATGACTATTTTGTCCTTCATAATTTTGATTTGAGGGAAATTTCTCTAAATTTTGTTTCATGGTGGAAAAAAATAAAACTCAGGAATGATCTCCATGAAACAATATCTAGTTCCATTCAGCTCTAATCCAACTATCTCCGGAAAATACTTCCCAGACTTGCTCTCCAGAAATCAATGTCTTCATACATTGTCATCATTTATAAAATGCTAGGACATCCAACCAGAATTGAAATCTCATCATGTGTCCTAGATGATCAGTCACACAAATCAAATATCAGATTTCAAATACTGGGTGAAAATTTGGCCTTCTTGAAGTCAGTGCTAAAACTTCCCACTAGCTTCAGTGGAATGAGGATCTCTGCCACTGAACCTTTGCAGAAGAGCTTTCTATAGACAGTTAATGAAAATCCACAGGCTTAATCATGCTGACAGAAACAAACAATTACAAACATTTTTATTATTGCATGTGTTCAATCACTTCATGGACACTTACAAACACACTCAATGACCAAACACACTGGCTGCATCTAGACTGGCAAGTTTTTCCGCAAAAGCTTGCCAGCTGTCTGCACTGGCCGCTTGAATTTCCGCAAGAACACTAACGATCTCATGGAAGATTGTCAGTGTTCTTGCGGAAATACTATGCTGCTCCCATTCGGGTAAAAGCCCTCTTGTGCAAATGCTTTTGCGCAAGAGGGTCAGTGTAGACAAAGCGGTATTGTTTTGCGCTAAAAAAGCCCCGATCGCGAAAATGGCGATCGGGGCTTTCTTATGCAAAACCGCGTCTAGATTGGCATGGGCGCTTTTCCACAAAAAGTGCTTTTGTGGAAAAGCGTCCGTGCCAATCTAGACGCTCTTTTCCACAAATGCTTTTAACGGAAAAACTTTTCTGTTAAAAGCATTTGTGGAAAATCATGCCAGTCTAGACGTAGCCACTTGATAAATTGTTTGCTATGAATAGATTGAGCAATTCTCTTTTCTGACACATAAAGCCTCTATTTGATAAAATAGAAGGGAAAACTATGTAAAGCAGACATTCAAAATGAACAAGTTTTCTTAGTCTAAACTGTTAATGACAAAGATTTCAAATTGCCCGTGTTATTGAGAACTTGTTTCCTGCAAGGAAGCTTTAAAGGAAACAGAATTAGAGCATGTTGAAATCAAGAAACTAGAAATCAACCATTTTCCACTCAAATATTATTTTAATCATGGCTGTACAGAGTCAGAACAATAGAAGCTTTCCTTGCTACTGATCTCTTTTCACTAGTGTTTTAAACCTTACAAAGGTACTATGAAGTTTAAAGGTCATTATATAATTGTGGTGCAATGCTAGAAACCTTTGCCATAGTTAAACATGAACTTCTGTAGTTAGTAGTTCAACAGAAACTTATTCAGATGAAGAGGGAATAATTTAGTAGCTAAAATGTAAGGAAAATAAAGTATAGTTCAAGGACCTGTTTTATGTGCCTCTGAACGACTCAGAATGCCATTAAGGTAGCACTTATCTTGTAATATGAAAACATAAATGGCAAATCCTTATTTTCAATTCAGCATAACTTAAAGATCTGTCTTTTTCACTGTATGGGTGACATTTAAATGAACTGTCTGAAGGAATAACCATGTCCTTTTTTTCTATGTATAGTACAAAAGGGAGTAAATTATGTTAGCAATATTGTTCTGAAGGTTGGAAATCTTTTTATCTACATTTTCAAAATGACTTACATGCACTGTGCATACCTAACACTGTATTTTTAATTTCTTGAGGCTCACACATTTCTTGTATCATCATGCACAAAATTTTTAAACAAACATCCCTCTGTATATTGAGATGGAAAACTAAATGTGGGAATATACACGGAAAACTAAATGTGGGAAATAGAATCCCCCATGTATGACAAACTACTGAGGAAGAATGTCCCATGGTTAGTTATCAGGGTATTAGCCTGGAACTTGGAAAACCTGAATTCTATTTCCTGCTCTTTCATAAGTCTCCTGTGTGATCTATGGTAAGTCATTTAGTTTTTCTGTGACTCAGTTCTCCATCTGTAAAATAGATATAATAGCACCTTCCCATCATAGTGTTGTAGTGTAGGTAAACACATTAAAAACTGTGAGATTTTCAGATGCTGCAATATTTTCAAATGCTGAAAATATTTACATACCAAAGACAGACAGAATTAATAAGAAAAGTCTCTTGCTATATTTTCTCCTGTGCTTTAGTCACTGATGTGTGCACAATTGCTGTCAATTCAGTGAATTTCAATAAGAAATATGAAACCCTTTTGCTGGTAATGCTGTTGTATCCAGGATTGGCAGCAATGCCACACATGGATATTTAGACATACTTGACAGCTAACAAGAAACTATGTTTCCTTTGTTGTAATTGTCAAAATGTATACCACATAGTACTAGGTCTTCATACAATATGGTAACACAGAGGTCTGACTTAGCCTGACTGCAGTATGGATGTTTGGATGCATTTATTATTTAAGGTAGGTTTGTAAATGCAGTTGATATGACAGTCTTCAATCTTTGTGCCTACTCATGTTTATTACACTAAAAAACTTAATAGACAAGAATTACAGTCATCATAACAACAGATGCAAAAAAACAAAAACAAAAAACAAAAAAACAAAGCAAAACACTGTGTCCCAGCTCAGGGCATCTGTAAACTAAAAGGTCAATCCAAAATTGAAGACTCCCAGGACACATGCTATTTCTCTGCAATCATTTGTTTCTACTCAGCCAGTACTAGGTATGAAATGGCAGCTCAAAAAGGTTCAAACTAGACTAGAGCATTTTCTCCCAGGCTTGAAAACTGGTTGAATTTGTAAGTCTGCCATAAGTAACCTAAAACTACTGCATTGTTTACTGTAAGTGTCCCTAATGAATATTTCCTAGCAAAAGTTCCAGCAAAATTATCTAGTAGGAGGATTCCATAATCCTAGTGAACATAACCTGTTGCATTCACCTTTCCTTGCAAATATAACAAAATAAGTTGTTCCACCTCTTGTCAATCTATGGTCCGTTGAAAGTTTGGCTGATTCTTGCTTTTTACTTCAATATTGGACCTTCCCTTTCTTAACCGGACTTTCCCTTTCTTATTTTTCTGAAGTTTCCTCATGAAACTTCCTCATGAAAATTTCTTATTTTTCTGAGTTTCCTCATGAAAACTCATGTCTAAACTTGCATTCAGTTATAAAACTCTTTCAATAAGACACACAACACCTAACAACAAGAACCTGATATTTTCAGAAAACATTTAATCTTTTTTTCTAGATAACTCAACAATAAGAACGTGTTTGCCAAAAATGTGTTAAGTGATATACAGGTAAAAATCTTTCCAAGTAAACATTTCATGATTTTTTGACTAATTGTAGTATTGGATAATTTTTACTTTGACTCTGGCAAAAAAAATTCTCATGACATTAATTTCTCACACTGTTTCAATACCTTTGTTTCTAATTTCATCTATATTCATGCAAAAGAAAGATTACTTTTTAAATAGTTAATTGAAATGTTTGAACCTCACATGGGATTTGGCTGAATCATAAGTGAAGAACTGCTCAGCTGCTTTATTTGAAGCTCTTCACTAACCAAGGTTATACCATGCCTATTAAATCTTGCAAAGAGTCCTCTTACAGCAGATGCTTAGTAAAGGGATTCTATCTCAGGATGTCGGAAGGCCTCCCCAACAGCCCTTTGTTCAAATGGAACTGACCTTAGACAGATGCATAAGGCCAATTCCACATGACGATTCAAAATGGGTGGATGGGACCTTGATTCTGTTTTCTCACACTCTTTGGTTGATATACTAGGAAATGAGCTACAGAAGGAGCAAGTCATGTCTTCACTTGTTTTTTATGCAACTGGAATGATTAACCCCAGCTGAGGATCCGGCCCCACATACATTACCAGAAAATTATAAAATACCATTGAGGGAAAGACACCATCACTAATGCCATTACTGGAACTCTGGTTAGATGCAATCCAATATTGTTTTGCAATATCCACATATTGCTAATGGTATTTGTTTCCTGTATGTGGCTTCAACTACAGAGGGACATTGCTTTTTTCCACTTTTGCTCCCTTGGAAAGCTGTCTATGCATTACAATGATTTGAGGACAATCTGAATGGAAGAAATTGGTAGAAAATACAATTGACTTCTTTGCAAGATAGTGGAAATCTCCTCAATGCATGTTTAAAATGTTAGAGATCATGCAATTCTTTGCCTTCCATAAAGATTCTCCTTACACTGATTTTCATAATGTTTCTTTTAATTTCCTGAGTCTTCTTCCATCTCCAAAGTAGAGCTACCAATGTGGAATATAGTCAGCTTAAACCTCTATTCTAAATACATATTCAGGGATGTGTTTTGGTCTCTTGGGTAAATACTATGCATTTTACAAAACTAATTATGTGTAGTCAACATACTGAAATACTCAAAGATATTTCCATTTTTTCCCAGAAATAGCATGTATTTTATAATTATCCTTGAAGGATTCATGCTATTTCTTAAATTAAGGGAATTAGAAACATTAAAAAATGGGCCTGATACACAGACGGTGCAAATCCATGGAGATTTACACCAGTTGAAAGTATGGCCCACTCTGTTTAAATAGCATTGAAAGAAATATTCCCCCCTCATTCCATGCCTTAAAATCCTATGGTAGCAACAAGTACAATGAGGAGACACTATGCTCCTAAAAGTCTAACATTAACTGTCAAAAGCCTTAAAATGCTGTGTAAAGACTGTCCTAACGGCAAGTTGTTCTTTTTTGTTCCCTTTACAATGGAAAAAATAATAATACCAAAGTCACTCTTAACTTTGATATTTTCATCTGGTCTCCCCTTATATTACTTGAACAACTTTTTGCCCAACAATATTTTTCCTGTTCTTCCAGCAAACCAATACAGTTTTTTAAGGGTTGCAGCAATCCTCTTGCCTCAGTTTGGCTATGTCTAGACTGCAGGCTTCTTTCAGAAGAACCATTTTTTGGAAGAGATCTTCCATAAAAACTTCTTCCCAAAGAGAGCATCCACACAAAAAAGCGCATCAAAAAAGCAATCTGCTTTTTGGAAAGATAGCGTCCACACTGAATGGACGCTATCTCACATTTAATCTGAGATTACTATGGACGGAGTGGCCACCAGCGCACCTGTACTTTTTCCTCTTTCCTCTTCTTTCGAAAGAACTCCCTCTTCCCAATCCACACACGCCTTTTTCCGAAAGCTCTTTTGGAAAATGGCTTCTTCCTTGTAGAAAGAGGATTACCAACAACAGAAAAACCCCTCTGTTCTTTTGATTTATTTTTGGAAGAATGCGACTGCAGTGTGGACGTAACTCAGGTTTTGTCGGAAACACAGAAGTTTTTCCGATAAAACTCTGTATTGTAGACATACCCTTACTGGCATTATGCAAAAGAAGGTAAAATTCAAAAAAACAAGGACACCTCAGTGTAAAATGTGTCAGGAACACAAAAAAATTGAAAAACAACAAGCATATTCACAGCAAATACATAAAGCCAGCCAGTTTTGCATTTATTGAATGTATAATATTTAAAAGCCCTACTTTAAACAGGATGTTGATGTTATCAGCTAACTAAATTATACTGTATTATGTTATTTTGCTTTTCATTAAATTTTCACTGTTTTTCTGGCACAATGAAATCAATCTCTTATATTTGGTTTGGAGCTCTCTCCTCCCTGGTAGTTGTGGCTCTGAAGAATCTAGGGAGGAATACTTTCTTCAGCAGGCTTCGTAGTTGCTTTCCAGCCCAGAGGCTGCACTAGTGCCAGCCATGTCTGAATGCAACTCTGCTGACATAATTCCTTTGAAATCAATTATGCCAGTAGAGAGAATTCTTTGACTCCTTCTGGAGTAGCAGATCTGTACCAAGGCAGTGCCACAAGCTTTACTCCTTCCCCAACCTCTTCTTGACCCACCCACAATCCCATCCTGTGTGAAACATTCAGGGAACTCAAATGGAACTAAAGTCTGCAGTTTAGCAAGGATTTAGAATCCTTGTATAAGCTCCCAATATCATCTACTTTTGAACAGCAGACCCACATAATTTCTGTTGGATATGGGAACCTATAGGGTCATGGAGAATGCATTTCTTCTATTCTTTTTATACAGGAGATGTAATAAAGATAATAAATTTCAAACTGTGACTATAACACTGAGTACTACATGTAGTCTATAGGGGTATGTCTACACTACCCCGCTAGTGCGAACTAGCGGGGTAATGTATGCATACCGAACGTGCAAATGAAGCCCGGGATTTGAATTTCCCAGGCTTTATTTGCATAAGCCGGCCGGCGCCATTTTTAAATGCCGGCTTGTTCGAACCCCGTGCCGCGCGGCTACACGCGGCACGGGCTAGATAGTTCAGAATAGCAAGCCATTCCGAACTATCTGTACGCCTCGTGGAACGAGGTGTACAGATAGTTCAGAATGGCTTGCTAGTCCGAACTATCTAGCCCGTGCCACGTGTAGCCGCGCGGCACAGGGTTCGAACAAGCCGGCATTTAAAAATGGCGCCGGCCGGCTTATGCAAATAAAGCCCGGGAAATTCAAATCCCGGGCTTCATTTGCACGTTCGGTATGCATACGTTACCCCGCTAGTTCGCACTAGCGGGGTAGTGTAGACATACCCTAGGAGAGTTATTTCAAAGTATGGCAATAGCTTTAGAGAGGAAAATGCAATTTACAAAGAAGCTGAAGCTGACTCCACTTGTTAGTAGAGAGATGGCAATAAAATAAAGTAAAAGAAAATAGACAACATTGTCAATAAAGGCCAAAGGATAATATACTCTGGGATCTAGGGACAAGGAACGTATGTGTTGGGTTCTATGTACATAATGAACAGTGCCCCGTTTGGCAAGGCACTGTAAAAGAGTTTCTTTTTGTATGTTAGTGCTTTGAGTTTCTCCATAGCAAGAAAATCTTACAAATGTACATACTCTTAAAGAAAACCATGGAGATGATACCATAGAGAAACTGTGTTGAGACGGTTGTGATCATCTGGGACAATACAGATCACAAAGCCCAGAAGTCCAGAAGGAAGCATGTGAAAGCTACGGACAAAGTATTAATAACAAAAGGGGATCCAAATATGGAACAAACTTTCATATGAATCTACCTTTCCACTACATGCAGGATTTTCAGAACTTGAACACTCCCAGTCTACCCCCCTCTACCCCAAAAAAACCCTATCAAAACAGAAACTTGTCTGATTTTAGTTTTCCCTGTGCAACTCAAAATCTAAATACATTTTAAGTAGATGGTCTTACTTAAACATTTCCTATGTTTATCATTATCATTATCTTTATCGAGCCTGGCTGTCTCTCAGAGTTGTGCATTTCAACAGCTGCTGAAAGCTTTCTGTCAGTGATTCAATGGAGTTCGAATCGCACCTTCAATATTATCCTGCAGACTTCAATTCATGCTCAGCAACCTATAGGAGTGACATTTTGCTATAGCCTTTTAAATCCAAAATCACCTTTGTCATCTATTTTGGGTATGTAGATGGCAGTTCATAGAATTCTCTGATATCAGCAATGATAAACTCAATAGGATACAAGAGCATACAGCAATCTTGAAACTCTGCCATCTTGTCAGAGTGGCTATGGCAACAATATTCTGTCTTTTGTGAAGACTCTTCCATGGCTAGATCCATTTTCAGAGAAACTTATATTGACTCACACAGACCCAAGTCCTGATTCAAAATTCTCTGTCACGAATGGAATCCTTTTGTATAAAGATTGCATTTATGTTCCAGACGGTCAACAACACCAGCTACGTCATAATTAGCTTCTAGTTGGCTAATTCAGCCAATGGAAAATACTGAGGTTGGTGTCTTGAAAATTCTGGTGACCAAAACTGCATTCATTCATTGAGCCTTACTCCAATGGCATGGACTTGAACAGATTTCCTATGCCAGACCCCTGAGCTCTTTGATTTCTCTGTCAATGCTATCTCAATCCTGATCATGAATCTTCCTGAATGTTATCACTGGCCTTCTCAGTTTCCAAAACTACACAACCATACTAGTCATTGTCAACTTACCTACAAAAATGTCCCATTTTGTGCCCTACCATTAGAGAGGTAACATGCTCAACTGTTTTTCAACCATATCTTCAAACTCCATGGCCAACGTTATATCTGATTGAGGAATCCAGTTCATTTCACATTTCTGGCAGGAGTTGTTCAAGTTCCTGCATGTGAATCTACATGTGCCCTCAGCTTATCAGCCACAGACAGTGGACACATAGAATGAATGAATCAAAACCACAAGCAACACGTCTGTTGCTTTATCAGTTGTCACAGGTGTGGGCAACAAAATGGTGTCAATTTGCAAGGGTTACCCCTCTGCAGGTATAGGCTATTGCAGCTCCCATTGGCTGTGGATCGCTGCTCCCAGCCAATGGTGATCCATGACCAATGGGAGCTTCAGTCACTCATACCTGTGGAGACACAAGTAAATATAGCAGTGGCAGCCTGCAATGCGCTAACCATGGGGAACTTGAACTCTCCTATGGGCCAGTATTAACTTACCCCTGAGTTATCTCCAGAATGACTGTTTCTCTCCTTCCTTTTGTCAAATTCAAGTACAACTGCAACTGAAGACCAACCCACCAGAGTCCTTTTTATGCCAACCAAAGTACATCTTCAGTTTCACCCATTCAAGGCACAAGTCTCTGATGTATCCATAGCCTTAACGTAGTTGAACATCTAGGAGGAGTTGAAAGACCACCTAGAATAAGCCAACAAAGTTTACAAATGTTATGCCCACCTCTACCAGAAGGAAACACCACACATAATGGTTAGAGATATTGCTCTCCACAGTATTGCTCTCTACTTGACCATTCCACAAGCAGGGGTCTAATTAGGTGACCCTAAGAAAGATATACAGACTTCTTCAATGTTGTTATAACCAGATCATGACAATGTGGAATTTGTTCCCTTGTTTGTTGGCTTGAACTTCAGATCAAACATTGAAATCACACTAGTTTTTTTATTTGACTGTGTGATTAAAAATATTTTTCTTTCTCTGTAAAAAAAAATCAAATAAAAAAACCCACCTCCACCAAACAAGCTTATCGCATTCTGGGATAAGAGATTTTCTTTTTTGTCTTTTCAGTAAAAACCACAATCTAATGATGCAGTAATTGGAAACATGAACTTTGAAAACAACCTTTCTGAGTCTATGTTTGCACTACAGAGTTTACACTACACTCCAGAGGTATCCCAGAAAAATTCTGACACATACAGGGAACACTTCTGCTCTTCTGTAAATTTCATTTTACGAGGAAGAAGGGATGTTTTGAAAAAGGTTTTTTTTTCCGACATTGGTGAAGATGAACCAATGTAGATGAGTCAATGTAGATGGGCGAGAATAGATGGCCAGTGTAGTGGGCCAAATGTCGAAAAAGCCTCTTCAGAAAAAAGAAGCAGAAAAAGCTATGCAAATTGCGGTTCACAATTTGCGCAGATTTTTCTCTAAGAACAGTGTAGTGCAGACATAGCCTGGATAACAAACACACAGGTTCATAGCTTTTTACTTTATACATAGCATGAACTATGCAAAGCTAAGGAAGCATTTCCAGCCTCAAAATTTACCTTCTTAGAAGGTTAACAAAAAATACCTGTGGGGCAGAGCTTTCTTTTATGAGATATGAGATCTGACTATTGTTGTTGTTGTTGTTATGAGAAGCTTGATGAAATCAGTTTGGCACCGATGAGTTAGAAGCTCAAGTTAGAAAGGTGGGGGCATGTATTAACTTAAGAAATTGAGAATGACCTTGGAAATAATTCTAGATTCTTCATTGCTCTGCAGGTTCTCAGTGCATGGCGAGTGTGAAACACTGGTAAGTTAGTATAGTAATGATTTTCATCCCGTTTGCACTTGTGTAAGTTTATTACACATAGGTACAAAGGAATAGGAATATTGCATTCAGATTTCCTAATCTAGGGGTCAGAGTGTATTGTGTCTTCTGTGCTTGATCCCCTCCAAAATGTGGGTCCATTCATAGCTGCAGTTACAGAGCTTGGATGTTTAGCTCAAAATAAAGTGATTTGTGCTTTTAGGTCTGGTTCCCTAAATATTGGTCAGGATAGTGGTTATTCCATGTATATTTACTACACTTCTCAATGAGGCATGATTGAGATTTTGAAATAACAAAGATGAAGCGGTGTGCTTTTGTACAATGTTTTCCAGAATCTAAATCCATTTGGTGCAATTTCTGAATGTTTTCAGGTCTGATTTTATAAGATCTTTTCATCATGCAGCCCTTGATAATTCTTTAAGGGGAGATAAACTTTGGCCCTTTCTGCTAATATGGAAAGATTCAAAGACAAGCAGTTAGTGGGAATAAGTAAACATTTTTGTTTGACATTCATTTAGTAAAATAGTGGTGTAGTGTTTAAGTGTTTTTTCTCTATTGCCATTAGATATTTTTTATGAGAACTACAACAAAATATTTAATTGCTGGTTAATTACTTGCTGTATGATGAAGCACAGTTAGGGAAGGATTAATGTAAAAGTAGCAGTGGGAGAGAATAGAAGTTTGTCCTTGGTAATCACAGAGGTCAAATACCCCCTGCATCTCTTATGACTGGCATGTAGTGTAACTCCAGCTGTTGAACTTGTTGGATACTACTCCCTTCCACATGACAAAAGTATAATCTTTTGTATTTAGAGCCAATACCATTCAACTATAGCTAGAACATAAAAACCAATATTTCATCACCATGCCTATGGGCCACACCTTCTTTACATACTCACAGAATTAAAATAAATTATTGGCAAAAAGTAGAGCATATGAAGTTACCTGAATTATACAGTGCAAGAGAACTTATTTGTTTATTATTATTATTATTATTATAATTATTACCATAGTACCTAGAGTCTCTAAAACAAAAGACAGAACTATGTAGCACTTTAAAGACTAACAAGATGGTTTATTAGGTGATGAGCTTTCGTGGGCCAGACCCACTTCCTCAGATCAATATTGAAAGCTACATCTTTTGTTTCAGCTACACCAGACTAACACGGCTGCATCTCTATCACTATTCTACATGCTAGAGTCTCTAGTTATGGACTGAGGATCCTATTAAGGTAAGCACCTTACAAAGACAGAACAGGGCAATCTTTGACCCAAAGACATTTTTCTCCAAGATACATATCAGATGGCTTGCTATTAGAAATAAAGGTTAGTCTCCCACATGTGAGTCACACATTCCTTGCATGAGCTCATTTCCCTTTTCTTCTGCACTGGTACAGTGAAGACTCAAGCTATATCTAGACTACAGAGTTTTGTTGGAAAAACAGCTGTTTTTCTGACAAAACTTGAGTTATGTCCACACTGCTGTTGTGTTCTTTCGACAGTAAATTGAAAGAATAGAGGGCTTTTTGCGCAATTGATAATTCTCATTCTACGAGGAAGAAGCCTTTTTGCGAAAGAGCTTTTTCACAAAAAGCTGTGTGGATGGGGATGAGGGAGGTTTTTTGGAAGAAGAGGAAAGAGGAAAAACCACAGGTGCGGTGCCTTAGTGGCCATTCTGTCCATAGCAACCATTGCTTATATGCAAGTGTCCAGGCAGTCTGGACACTATCTTTCAAAAAAGCTCATTGCTTTTTTGATGCACTTTTGCAGTGTGGATGCTCTCTTTCACAAGAAGTTTTTTTTGGAAGATCTCTTCTGAAAAAGGCTTCTTGTGCAAGAAGACTGTAGTCTAGACATAGCCTCAGAAAGGAGGGGCATCTCAAATGAAACCAGCAGGAGGATTGAAAGTAAGACTAAGACATTTCTGAAGCTTCAAAAATTTCCTGCCAGTAGAGGGAGCAGATACAGAACCCAACAGAAGAAAAAAAGGTCTTCTAGCTATATTCAATGTTCTCTATAGGAATATTTGTTCTACCCAGTGGCACATGACATTTTCCATGGAAAGAGGGGAACTAAAGAGAACCATCCCACCACTACCACACAAACACGCAAACACACGTAGCCTCTGCCAGGCAGTCTCTGCCAGACTTTTACGTATTGCATTTTGGAACTTTATGAAGGAATAACATAGTGGTATATTAGTTTAACAAGGGTTGTCAGTGAAGCCTATAGTTTATGCTGTTAAATTTCAATAATTACCACTTAATTCATTCTATTTAAATATAATAATCTCTGTTTGACATTTGTTTAAACATGTAATGATTTGGCATTTACAATAAAGAAATATGAACTGCTTACAGGAGTGTTAAACCAGAGAACAACAAAACCAATGCCTTATTATGTTCAACGGGTTGGGAGATGGGGGATAAAAAAGGAAGCCCATAGAAGCTCTTCCAGGATAAAATCTGTGTCACTGAGCTTATAATGTGATAATTAAATAATATGTACAGATTGATTTGAATAATAAGATTGTAGGGTTCATGATGTGAGAAAATCCCATGCTGTCATATTTTCTATGAAAGATTTTACAGTAAGAATCTTTTCTGTTTTTAAGAAGATGTGGTGGTGGGAAGGAAGAGGTATTTTCCCTAACATCCCTTGTTTTCTCCTTTGATGGCATGTTGCAGATCAGACACAGGTTGATGTACAATATGAGGATTTTAATTATTAGTTTATGGATTTTTTAATTTAATTACCATTATTTCATTTGAATTCAGAAAGAAGCATAGATGGTAGTAGAAAGGCAGAAAAATACATTGGTTAAAAGACACGGTTCCAGTGTAGTTTAGAGATGAAAACTGAGGTTGGTGGTTTCATAGCCTACCCAAGGAATGCCACTCTTCTTAGTAAATAATTAATGATCCAGTTATTTGGTGTAACTGGTACTTATTTTTTGACCACGGGACCACAGTGATACTGTCTGTAGATATCAAATCAGCTCTACTGTCTGTCCCTGGTTTAGAGAATCATCTTCTTTCAAATCATTATTGCTGTATCTCTCTGTGTATAATACATTACACTATACCTGCTCTACTTTCATTCCAAGTATACTTAATATTGTAATGCTCTACAAAGAGCATTAAAAGCTTGGGCAAAACTTGAATAATTGCATTCTGAAATCACTTCTGCTCCCCTTGTTACCATCCAATGTGGCAATTCAGCAGTTTCTGTTTAACAAACAAGGGAGGGGATGAGCAAGAATCAGATTTCAAGGGTATATCATCTGGCTAAAAACATTATCTATACCTTAAAAAGAAACATAAAGCAAATTTTGATCTTTATATAAGACAACTTCTTTAGAGATCTGAGGTCTTTACTGTGACAAGCTTTGTTTAGCACTGAGATGAATAGAGCAGGGTGCTGGCAGAAAATGTCCTCAGGGCTTAAGCCCCCTGAAAAATGTCTAAACAAATTAATGTAAAAATCACATTAAACTTAAATTGTGACTTTCTTCTGGCATGTCTATACTCACTCCTTTCCACAGGCAGAATAGCTAAAAAGCCTTGATCCAGTTTTCCTAAACTTGATGTGTCATTCATTTTACTACAGAACATACCCTGCCCCGACATTAAAAACTGTTTTTCTGGATATTTAATAGGTTTGAATTTCATTGTTTTATATTTTTAAAGGATGATTTCATGGTTTTTTTTAATTTGCAATAAATGGAAGATACCCCAAACTCATATGATCTTTCCCCAAAAAACCTTAGGTAAACGTTGTTTACTGTGGCACCAAGGTCATTCTAGCTATATGGTTTAAGCATACTTGGGTCAGTTCTTTAGCTGATGCAAAGCAGCATGAACAGGGAATTTGTTTCTGAAAATTGTTAGAAACAGGTTATAAAACACTATTATAAAGGAGCAAGGAATATGCTAGGGTTAGCATGGTTCTCATGCTGCGGGGAGGGTGAGGAAGAGAGGGAGGAATGCATACATTAGTAAAGGAAATGCATATACTGATAAAGGAAACCAGGCTTGAGCAAAGATCATGTGCAGACCTAAGAGTGCGTCTTGTCCAGTTCTGCCACCACCTAACCTAGTTTAGTCTTTCATTGTTATAAAGATGCAGGGTGAGCTTGGCATCCCCATAGATCACCCAGTCCACTGCGAAATTTCTTCCATAAATCAGCAACAGGTCTTGAAGCAAAGTCATCAGGCTGCATTATCTCAGGCAGTGAAGTGAATATGAGGTTCTCCTGGGACCAGAACCTGGATTTGCTGATACATTCACACTGAAATCTGGCAACCATAATAGGTCCATGTGCATTAGCAAATAGGACCAATGATGATAAACACCACAGGACATACCACTTCAGAAGGCTGGATTGACAGCTTCCCTTGAATCCTGACTATGATCCCAATCCCTGGCTTCAGTTCTTGGACTCTGCCTCCAGCCTTATTGCCTGGCTTTAACTCCTGAACTGTGACCTAAGCTCTTGTACGTAAGCCCTAATTTATAAACATGGCTGCCCGAGCTTTATTCATGATAAGAACATGTAAGACTCTTTAGCAGAGTCTTTTCTACTTGGAAGTGAGCACTTCACTCATTTCCTCTCTCTAAATTTCTCTGAGAGACCATTGACCCCAAAAATCCAAATTTCTGTACAGTCAGGGTGATTATCCAAATTTTCGTAGAGGACTGGGTAGGACATGTAGGCAAATGAAGCTCCAGATCGCAACTCTTTCCATTGTCACCAATAGAGTAGACAGTCTTTCCCCTGTGTCACTCCTATTCATAGGCTTTACACTAATAAGTAAAGACCATATCATACCATCAATTTTTCAACAGAATTTGTCCATTGTTTTCAACAGTGTAGTTCTGATTAAACATTGAAGCCATGGTCTGGGTGATAAACAGTAATGCAGCTAATAATACGTAAGGGATAAAATCTCTGACAGAGATGTATAAGAGCTAATAAGTAGCATGTGTAAATGATTAAATGGAGTAAAACGTATGAATGTGATAACCCAAAACATTTTGTCGTGAGTACAGTAAGACTCTTCTCAGTACTCAATGAGACAACACAAAAAAGGGAGAGGGGAAAAGGGAAAAATATTGATTTTTGTGCCTTCTGAGGGTTTGAAAGTTCAGTGCTGTCATCTACTTGGAGATCCCATTGATTTTTTTTGGTGATGAGGTTCAGATGAAATAATTGTTTGATAGGAGTTTCATGAGAATTGTAAATCAAGGACAAGGTTGAAGAGTGAATAATTGTTAGGACCGTCAGGTATTGAAAGGAAGTATTGTCACTTGATGCCTCACATTAAAAATTTCAAAAGCTCTTGAGTTATGATAATGTTGAATTTTCTAAGGTTGTGACTAATTGAAATATTTCAAATAATCATCTTCTTGTAAAATACTGAATAACGCTATTGTATGTTTAGTGGGGAGTGAAAGAGTTCAAGGAACAATTACTTTATTTCCAAAAGTGCTGAATGGAAAGGAGCCATAAACATGCCAAGGATAGGAAAAGTTCATTGTGGATGAAATTAATGTAAAAATAAATTAAGATTACAAAACCTATTTGATAAGAAGATGATGCCAAATATATAGGATTGTGAGAATTCAATCAGATTAAGACAACTTGAAAAATGTATAAGAAATAGTCAAGTGAAAATATGAATATTTTTTAAGGAGTCAAACTGAACAATTGTCAAGGAAGAAGGAAAAAGTGATGAAAATGTGGGTGCTCCAGGAGCTGGTAGTAGTAATTAATTTATGGTTATTTTGTGCTCATGTTTAATACAGCAGCACAGATGAATAAGAAAAGACCTACCCTGTTTCTTTTGCTGTATTAGATCTTCTTGAATTCCTGCCCTTACACCTGTGAGCATTCAGGGCATGTAAATGGAAATGGACTGGTGAGCCATTGCTTTGTCTCAAGCATAGACAAGCAGTTTTCTGGCTAAGCAAGGTGAAAATAACTTGCACTACATAAATGGGCATGCCATGGTATCGCTATGGAATCCTGAGGACTACAGTGACTCCATAGCTTTTCGCTGGATGATGTAGCTAGGCACTGCCCCACACAGTGTGCTCTGGCTTCAAAACTATAAGCTTTATGAAAAACAAAGGTAATGCAGAATATGTAAATAAAGACTATTTAAATTAATAATATTTGCTTTACTGCTTATACATGTCTTGAGAGTAACTGTGCTCTTTTTGACAAACTACAGAGCTAGGGGCCCAAAATCTTTACATTAAAGTGTCACACTTCCACTTGCATACTATATGGACTTTGAGAATGTTTGAATTACTTAAGCAAGCCAGCAATAAAGAAATCAGTTCACAGGCTAACAGGACCTGATGAGCTCAACTCGTTTTTTTTTTAAGATGATGCATGCTAAATATATTTAAAGCTTTAAAACCTCAACATTTGAATTTTTGAAAAATCTGACCAGTTTCAATTGATCAAAAAATGAGGGAAGAAAATCCTGAGATTTGTGTCAATATTTTTCTTATCATTTTTCAAATTTCATTGACATAAATAAAAAATTAACAGGTGTACCGATGTGCCTTGTCTCAGAAGGGCCTTGTCCCATTTGATGGAAGCAGGAAAGGAAACAGACACCTTCCATGATACTGTAACATTTAAAAGTTCATTTTAAATCAGAACAAGCACAAAAACAGAGTATCTACTTGTAAGCAAGGATTTATACAAACCTATATGTTAAATTTAGACAGTAAGGGGAATATTGGGAGCACTGATAATGGGAACTGGATAGAAGCTTCCTTAAGGAAAAACTCTTATGACAAGTCAATTGGCAGATTCACAAAAATGAATTCTATTTTCAGTGAACCTGAAAAAATAAAACATGGTGAAAGAATTTTATTTATTCTGACTTGAACAAAGTCAGGGTGAGAAAATATAACATAGAGATCATTATTTTTTAGATCAGTTTGTTTGGAGACTGAAAACATAAGTCTGCTCTATATACCTTAAATAAATGAGTTTAATAATGGTTGTTCAACATGTTATAGCTGAACTGAGTTATCACATAATTGAGTGTGCTCTGTATGGATAGAGCCTGGCAAAGCTATAGTCAACATTAATTCAAAGACATTCAAGCACTCATTCTCCTGCCTAATAATAATAATTTAATAAACTGCTTTTCAGGTCAGAATCCAGCATATTTTGCCTCAATTTACAATAGCTGGACTAAACTGAGTCATAATCCAGAGTAGTCACAACTACCATAACAATTCAAATTAGTTTGTTTTAATTCTGGAAAAAGAATTTTTGAAAAGTAAAGAAAGTCAAGTTATGATACAAATCACTTGCGATTCTAACTGTATAGAGGGTGTGAATCAAATGCAGAATGGCATGGGCAAATCATGAGGAAGGACAGACAAGTGACTCCATGAATGGGAATATAAGATCATGTGTCTGGGGATAACATGATTAGCAAACAAGCTTTTCCCCTACCGTGCTTTGTTGTAAAAGAAGCTGAGAGGTGTTGAAATCATTGACAGCAACATTAAAGTAGCAGCTCCTAGCTCAAGTCTGAACATACTGTGAATGAGTATTATTCATGAGATTGGCAATGGACATAAATCTTCCTTTGTGCAACACTGTAGGTGACCCTGAAGAGAGATCTGTCCAGTTAGAAATTACAACACAAACTGCATGTCAGTCTATAGGCAGTTTGGTTACAATACTGCTAAGTATTGCTGCTTTATTAGGGCAAACTGGGCTATAATTGCTGGCTTAAATCCAACTAGAAAAGATAACAGTATCAGTAATGACAGCACAGTCAGTGTCGGCTAGTTAGCTGAGCACACCCAGGGTTTCTTGTGCTATCTACACTAAACAGCAGTGAAGACACTGCTGCATGGTTTTGTTACCCATGCTGGCAGCCAAACTAAGTCATGTAGGCTAGCCTATGCACAGCTACTGATGTGTCAACATATGCAGAGGAGGGGGAGCCACAGAGCAAGGAAATTCTAGGGCATAATTTACAATTTGGATTTCCCTCCCAAATCTTTCATTTTACATTGATGTTCTGCTGATGTCAATGCTATTAATAGAAAATGACAGATCTTTCCGTTTCATTTACATATTGTTTATACGCTTTTCTAAGGCTCTCATTAATATAATATGTAAGCTCTGTACAAACATTCACCTAGCCTCACAGTACCCCTGTGAGATTAAATTCTGCAGTTCATATACACAGGAAGATCCTGTTTACCAAAATAAACCTCTAGGCTGATAGAGGGATTTGCCCCGACATTAGGTTTGCAGAAGCTGAGTCTAACTGACTTACTCAGTACCATGAACTGAACCCAGGTTTCCTGCTTTTCAGTTAAGTGGGCATATGCACATTATTTTTCCAACAACTCTCTCTCCTTCTCCCCATTTCCCTCCATTTTTTAGAAGAAAATATTCATTATTTTATTCTGGGTTGTTTTGCAGCTCCACATTGTTGTTTTTCAAATGTCTTTTGCAAAATGGTACTTTTCATATCAAAATACAAAATTTCATATTTTCTCAGCTAAAATTGATCTACATTGGAACAAAGCTTTTGAATTTCAAATAACACTTGAGTAATATCTAGTGAACTTTGAGGAGGAAAAAGCTGCAAAAGTTGATCTGTTTCGAAACTGGACCAAATAGTTGTAATCTAAATAAAATGTGCAAACATCAGATTTAGAAGTTTAAATCAATTTCTGTCTCTTGCACACCATGGCAAAGGAGTTTACAAGCTGTACAATAATGCTTATCTACTGAATAGTCAACCTTTTTACCGCCTTTTAACAGTGGAACTACTATACTTGAATGCAAAAGAGGCCCTCCATGAGCAAGATGTGGTTATGTCCTTCCCTAAGGGCTAAATCCTGTTCCCAGTATCTAGCCTGAATATCAGTGGAGCTGGAAACTGGGGAGATTCCCATGGTGGAAGAAACCCCTTGCCCTAAGCTTTGGAACAATGATAGGTCCACACTTCAGACATAACTATGCCTCACAACTAAAGTGGTCTCAATATACTGTTCCAACAGCTGTTGGTTCTGGATTGAAGAGAACTCAGTAGCTCCATCACACTGACTCCCTGCCATTACATATTCTACAAGAGGTGAACACCTCTTCATGGGCTCTTGAAATGTGCTTTTTCTCCAGATATGGAAAAAACCAACATAGGTTCTAGTGCATCTGGGCCTTTATGCACCCACCAAAGTCATGTGCTAGTATTTACTTATTAATACCCATGAGTAATTTTAGGTCCATATGACATTCCTTATTTCATAGTCCCAAATCCCTTATGTCCAATCTTGCACAACCCACTCAGACAGATAAGGCTCCCCTGACTTCCTTTAAAACATTTTCTTCTCATTCATTTCTAAACACATATGTATATTAAAAATGTCTTTTGCAAAATGGTACTTTTCATATCAAAATACAAAATTTCATATTTTCTCAGCTAAAATTGATCTACATTGGAACAAAGCTTTTGAATTTCAAATAACACTTGAGTAATATCTAGTGAACTTTGAGGAGGAAAAAGCTGCAAAAGTTGATCTGTTTCGAAACTGGACCAAATAGTTGTAATCTAAATAAAATGTGCAAACATCAGATTTAGAAGTTTAAATCAATTTCTGTCTCTTGCACACCATGGCAAAGGAGTTTACAAGCTGTACAATAATGCTTATCTACTGAATAGTCAACCTTTTTACCGCCTTTTAACAGTGGAACTACTATACTTGAATGCAAAAGAGGCCCTCCATGAGCAAGATGTGGTTATGTCCTTCCCTAAGGGCTAAATCCTGTTCCCAGTATCTAGCCTGAATATCAGTGGAGCTGGAAACTGGGGAGATTCCCATGGTGGAAGAAACCCCTTGCCCTAAGCTTTGGAACAATGATAGGTCCACACTTCAGACATAACTATGCCTCACAACTAAAGTGGTCTCAATATACTGTTCCAACAGCTGTTGGTTCTGGATTGAAGAGAACTCAGTAGCTCCATCACACTGACTCCCTGCCATTACATATTCTACAAGAGGTGAACACCTCTTCATGGGCTCTTGAAATGTGCTTTTTCTCCAGATATGGAAAAAACCAACATAGGTTCTAGTGCATCTGGGCCTTTATGCACCCACCAAAGTCATGTGCTAGTATTTACTTATTAATACCCATGAGTAATTTTAGGTCCATATGACATTCCTTATTTCATAGTCCCAAATCCCTTATGTCCAATCTTGCACAACCCACTCAGACAGATAAGGCTCCCCTGACTTCCTTTAAAACATTTTCTTCTCATTCATTTCTAAACACATATGTATATTAATATACTTATTTGAGGTCTATAGTTTGTATATTTTTTCCATTAGCATTCTAAATTTCCAGCTTTGACTAAAGGGTAGTTGCTGTAAATGCTCATTATCATTTATAACTACATCAAATAATACATTTCAAAATTTTGTGTCATTACTATTAGGAGCATTCACATTTACATTACTATAGAATCATGAAAAACACCAAGGCCATGGCAAAATTTTTATACAGAGAGAGAGACAGAGAGAGAGAGAGAGAGAACATAAATTAGTTTTCTACAGATATGAAAACATGGGAAATATTTCTTAAAATGTGAGGGGGGAAAAACATCCAGAATATATTAGAGGCCTCTGGATGTAGGTAGAACCATAATCCCTCCCACAGAGGGCCACAAAGGGCCAGGTACACTTTGTTACAGTTCTATATAGGGCCTTAATATACGACTTCACAGAAAAAAAATAAACAGCAATTATTTTGACCAAAATCCCAAATTGTTTGATTGAGAAATGATCTCCTAGTACTCTAGGGGAACTGTCATTTGAGTGAATCATCTAGTCCATCAGGCTCCATGTTCTCTAACCATCAGGCTCCATGTTCTCTAACCATCAGGCTCCATGTTCAGGCTTTATTTTCCATGATACACCATGGCCTCTGCTCTAGATGAAGGAAGCAATCCCATCAGAGCCCATCACTATTGCATATCATGGGAGATGAAAGATGCCTTGTGAGCCGAGCCCACAAAGGAGAATGGAAATTGAAATATTAGGGCCTGGGGTCATGTCTACACTAGGAAATTATTTCGGAATAACTTATTTCAGAATAATAACTCCCAAAATAACTATTTTGAAATTGTGTGTCCACATTACAATGAAGCCTCAAAATTAATCTAAGGGAGGCTACCTTCATGTGGATTCACTTAGAGCCCCAGGAAGCACTGGGGAGTAATTAGTTTGAATGACTCTAGGGATGCGTCTACACAGCATCCTAAACTCGAAATAAGATGTGCAATTTGCACTACGAAAATTACATATCTTATTTCAAAATTGTTTCAGAATAACTTCTTTTGAAATTTGGTGCATTTACACAGCACAAAATTTCAAAATAAGACACTATTTTGAGTGATCCCTTGTCCCTCATGCAACGAGGTTGACAAGGATGGTGAAATTTTGAAAAAAATATTTCAAAATAATGAGTGGCTTTTGTAGACACGTGGTAGCTATTTTGGGAGACCTCCAGTATCCCGAAACAGCCGTGCAGGATAGATGGACCATAGGAAGAAGTTTTTTCAAAATAGCAGCAGTGGATCATCCACACTACCGCTATTTCAAAATAACTATTTCAAAATAAGAGTTATTCCTCGTGGAAAGCAAGAGTTTTTATTTCAAAATAACCAGGCCCTTACTTTGAAATAATGGGCTTGGTAGTGTGGACGATCTGCTTGTTATTTCAAAGTAAGAGGAGTTATTTCAAAATAACTCCCTGCTGTAGAAAAGGGCTGAGTGATTACTGCTTAAATTGCCCTGGGAGGAGGACGAGTAACTGTGGAGGGAAACATTCCAAAGAAACACCATTCCCCCAACGGCAAAATGAGAATATAATTCTGTAGGTAATGAAAGCTTCTGAACTAGCAGAATTTATCACAGATAAAGTAAAGTGAAATTGGTTCACAACTATTTAAGTAAATCTTGCTTTAAAATTATTTGTAGAGGGTTTTTTTTTTGCTTCTATGCATAAATTCTTGGATGATTGGGGTGTCAACAAGTCTAACATGCAGGAAATGTCTACTTCAAGGATAAGGATGATATTCTTTTACTCATCATTACATTGTTTCTATTTTATATACTTATCTTCAAGTGCATTTGTTAGTTTGGGTTACCACTTTACACTTATGTAAATATTTTTATCTTTTTAACCATAGAAGGCACATCTAACATCATTTATAGTTATAGTTACAAAAATAATTTCCTTATAATTTCCTGTTTCTGCACACTCATACACATATCTTTCTGAAATGCTGAAAATGACCATGTTTTCCCCCCCAGCCAAAAGTAAAGACCAAACTATGAAACTTGTTTGCACTTCCATGACTGGGAGTAAAAGCATGTGAGGTATTGCAAGCAAAGGTGAAATGGCAAAGAGCAATAACTGTGAAGCCACTGGTTTCTTACAAGTGGGATTAGGGTGTGTGGGGGGCATTAACTCCAAAAATTCAAAAATTCTTGCAAGAATTTTACATCTACTGTACTGGGAAACAAATATTTTTGTCACAATCTTGTGACCTTAGTCACAATCTTGTTTCTGGTATTCCCTTTAGACAGAACAATTACATGTTGATCCTTGGTCAGATTTTGGTGCAAAGTCATAAATTAGTTACCGGTAATTGCTATTTTCCTACTTTAAAAAAACAATTAGTTGTATGTTCCTGAACCAGGCTATAGCAGAAGTGTAATTTGAAATCTGAATATTGGCCTTATGCCCAGACTCTTAGCCCTATAGGTTGATCCAGTGTTGAAACAGGCTTGGAAAATAGAAGTCACTTAAAATGTCTTATTTCTGTGAATAGTAATTCAAAGTTTTTTAAAAATGGGAAGTATGTGAGGGCTACACCTTCTTACATCCCACATACTATGAGTATTGTAACTATATGCACAAAATCTCTCTCACTAATCTTTATTTTGATGGCAATCTGCCTTAATGTTTGCCTTTTAGATACCTTTTTCAGGTTGAGCTATTTAGGAGACATATACTATAGCACTGTATGTTTATAGAAACTCTCTTCCTTATTGATAGTTTGCTAATTCTTTGCAAGCAATGTGCAGTGAAAAAAGGGGAGAGCACGTCATTGATTTCCACAAAGTGGCAGAACTGCTTAATCTCTGTTAAACGGATGCAGAATGGATCCCGCCAATTAAAAATTTAGAGGATTGCAAATGTACAAGCAGAATTAAACTAAGTAAATGGAAAAAAAACATTGAGAGTTGCAGATTAAAAACATTTTGTCATGCTCAGGCTATGTAATGTTCATAATGGTTCATTTCACTCTGCTCTATTGATATGGAACGAGGAATATGTTCACCGTGTGAACTCTGCATCATTAAAAATGTTTATAATAAGGCAATTATGAAGACACTTCCACAGTCCCTATTACAGCTTTAATTAAAATGGAAAAGTTCACTATTAAAGATACAGTTCACTATGGACTTACTACATATATTCAGTTTTTCAAAGGATTTTAATCTTGCAACATTTTTATGTGTGAAGACCAAAGCTGTCTTTTTGTTCTCTTGGCTTGGGCAGAAGCTCAACAAGTGTGAAAGACCCACTGTAAAAGAAGAAAAAATATATTCTAAAGACAAAGTTGACTCTTTTGTGAAGGGTGGAAGGAAAATCAAAGCAGTGAATGAAAATGAGTTCTGGTTTGTTCTGACTAACACTAGAATACTAAAACATACACTTTAACCGAATATTTATTCAAATTTGAATGAATTCAATTTTAAATGAAATCTAGGGCTATGTCCGTACACTTTTCACATTCACACTCCAGGATTAATTGAAGGAACACATTTATCGGGAAAAAATATGTTCACTGAAGGCAAATTTCAAACTTGTATCTGACATTTAGGAAAATTAAATGTTTATATGATCCTGGTCACGCAGGAAGTATTTTTGCTCTTATCCAGTCAGGGAACAGAAAGAATTACCTTTCTGGAAACAATCATGCCTAAAATAAAATGAGAAAGATATCTTGAAAACAGTAGGAATGGAGTCAAGAAACCTCCACAGAAACTACTTATTAATGTTAAAATTTTCCTTCTCCATACAATTTTCATTTATTTATACTCTTCCTAACTAAGGATATGGTTCCAACACTCCACAAAATATTAAACCCCATATCCTAGTTGTGCAAAGAATATGTTTAACTTTATGCATTAGTAGATTTACCCAGCATTACTCAGGTCCTTAACTTAAATAATTTTTGTTTTTCTTCATTAAATCATTACTCTGGAATGGGGCTATGGCTGAGCAGTTCAGTGTTCAAGCTGTGCAAGACAGAGAGAGGACAATCCCATCCCTCTATGCTGCAGTAGCTAGGGGACAGGTGAGAAGTACCTGTCCAAGGCCATTGAAGCTGCAGCGACCACAGCCCAGGGAAGGGTGCATGTCTCCCTGCTGGGAGGACAGAGAGACACGCAGAGAGCTTCAGAAAAAGACAAACCCTCTCAATGATATAGTGGGTAACTGTCCCTTTCTCCACCCTTACCCCCTGCTACCTCAATGGGGTTATAGCGGTCCCCATCTCCGGCGCATTGCCACCCTCTGTGGTTATTGTACAGTATAAAGGGCCCTGCTAACTGACTTCCCTTTCCATGTTATGAGAAACAATTGCATTCTGGGCATATCCAATAGACCTGGCACACCAAACTCTTACCTTGCTTTAAGTTATAAAAGGCAGCCGCATACTGAATTTGGTGATCCTAGCTCTTACCATTTAGAAGACAACAGATGCACAAGCAGACAAAAATCTCTCAAATATATTAGATAAGTAGTCCTATTGACTTTATCAGGAATGCTCACCTTGCACAAAGTTAAATAGAGGCATAAGTCTTTGCAGCGTCATGCACCGTATGTATAGTCATCTTAACATTATTCTTTTAGTCACATTTAATTCAAACCACAATTTACTGAAAGATTAACTAAAATAATTAATAATATATTGAATTTCCTTATCTAAAGTATATCTCCTGGGACATCACAGATGTTTTCCCTTCTGAAAACTGTTTGGGTGTAGTTGGAAGATTCTGATGTACTAGAATATAAATATGTGCCTTGTTTTTGATGAATAGATATTTGAAACCTGAACAATGCTAGCAGCTAGAGCTCCCACATGTCCCTATTGGGAAGGCTCTGACAAATATTTTTTTGCCTCTTGTCCATCATCATTCTCAAACAACATTTGTACAAGAACCAATGGACAAAGTGATTTATTGAATTTCCAGTGCAACCAGACAGCTCCTACAGAAATGTTAACTCATCACGGTAATGGCAAGAGAGATTTACATGCATTTTTCTTCACTAGGTCAACTGATAACTTTGTGTCAAAAGATCATAGCTTTAGTACAAGTTTTAATATGTTAGAAATATATATAAAAGAACTTATTTTTGAGAGAAAATTGGATTTTTGAATCCTAAAAAATTTTCTCAAAAATGTTTCCTTTCTCTGGAAAATTAATTCATTTCCTTAGTGCCCCCAACTGAAAAGATTTCAGTTTTTTTCTGTAAATCAAAATATTTGAAGTGCTACAGGCTACTCACAGGGCCAGGGCAGGGCAAAGGAAGCTTCACACAGCTCCCCTGCCCCCCAGGCCCTGATTGGTCTGGAGGTAGGGGAGTGCCTGAAGCCACCTCCAGCCCTGCCAGGAGCACATGGCACTTTGAAGCACCGCGCACTGCTCACAAGGCGGGGGTGAGGAGAGTGGAGGAGGATTCACACGCTCCCCCGCCCACAGGTCAGTCCCCTGGCGGCACCCTGCTCCTGCCCTGTGAGGAGCCTACGGCACTTCAAAATGCCACATGCTCCTCGCAGGGCAGAAGGAGGTTTCCTGCGCACCCCGTGATTTGCCTGGGGGTGGGGGAGCATGCCAAGCGTCTTCCAGGGCATGGGTGCCTAGTGGGAAGGGGGGGCAAAGGGACTCCCCCTCCCCTAGACCAATCATAGTCTGGGGGTGGGGTAGCCCCACTCCTTCCCATTTAGGCCATGACCCTTCCTGTTTAGGCCCCATCCCGTCCAGGGTGGCCTAGGGCTACTTCAAAAATATTTGAAGTGGCCCCCGGGGAAAAATTATTGCCCACCCCGATCTAGCAGATACTCACCATGACATCATCCTTGTTTGCTCTTGCTTCTAATCTTAACCCAAAGACCCTCAGCAGGGTTACCTACAGTTTCATAGTAAAGCTCAAAGCAATCATAATGCATGTACAGTGCAACTCCTCCACCTTTTCTCCCCCACCTGCCCTTCATGAAGAATATATACCCATCCATGACAGTGCTCCAGTCATGTGAGTTACCCCACCAACTCTATAATTCTAATCACACTGTGCCAGGATTTGCAATTCTTCCTGTTTGTTTCTCAGGTTTCTTTTATTCATTTACAGGCACCTAAGATAACTAGCCAATTGCCCTACTTTCTCAGTATGAATCACCATGTATTCCCACTCTGTACTATCTCATTCCACAAGTAACTCTATTCACTTCAATTGGAATGCTTCTGGGGTAAGGAGCATAAATAAAGGTATCAGAATTTGGTCCACAGAAAACTACTCAATGAGAAATGACTGTATTTTAAACAAACTGCCTATGGCCCTTGGAAGTGAGAAAATTCTATGGGTTTTCATTCTTAGCGCTTCCTTGGCACTATTGATAGGGGAGAGAGCTTGTCCCTGGATCCCTTAGGATCATTATGGTTTGTGGGTAAAGACCCCAGTGGATGACAGTGCACAATGTGTACTATATTTCACCTTTGTACTGGCCTCAGTGTCGGTATAGGGGCTTTGGCCAAACAGTGATTAGTACCTTCTTTTATTTTAATTTGTTGTGTATGCAATTTGTTACCACTGAATGTATTATGTTGTGAGAATTTTCTCTCCCACCCTATTTCCCTAAAAAAAAAAAAAAAAAAGCAATACATTTTTCAAATGAAATGTCACAATCTGTAGGAATCAACCATATGGGTCAATTTGCTTGGAATACAATTCAGAACAAAACATAGTCAATGTTGTTTTGCAATAAATCATCATCACTTATATGTGCAAATACATTCAATTTGAATGCATAATTAGGTGACTAATAACACTGAAAATGCAATTGCATGCTTAAATAGACAATTCACCCTGTAGGCCCACTCTACTGTTACTGTGCTGTACTTTAAATGCTCATGAATTCACTATTAAGGAGAGGATATTGAAAGATCAGAGTCTGCTACTCTTAGTTGCATCACGTAGTACAAGTTGGAACTCCCTGGTCTGGCACCCTTGGGTATGTCTACACTAGCCCCCTAGTTCGAACTAGGATGCTAATATAGGCATTCGAAGTTGCAAATGAAGCCCGGGATTTAAATATCCCGGGCTTTATTTGTATCTTCCTGTCCAGGCGCCACTTTTAAATCCCCTAAGTCCGAACTAACTGCCCGCGGCTACATGCGGCAGTCAAATGTTAAGTCGAACTAAGTCCTTAGTTCGAGTTAACTGTTACACTTTGTGGAATGAGGTGTCACAGTTAACTCAAACTAAAGACGTAGTTAATGTTTGACTGCCGTGTGTAGCCGCAGGCAGTTAGTTCGGACTAAGGGGATTTAAAAATAGCGCCCAGATTGGAAGATGCAAATAATACCCCTTGGGATCTGAGCATTCCCAAGCCTGGGAATTTGCCCGATCAGAGAAGGTTCCCTGTCACAGACTTGGTTGGGCTGCCAGGGGCTGCCAGGGACTCAGGTCTGGTCCCAGCCCTGCAACAGCCCATGGGCTCTGGCTCTGCTTTTGTAGACTGCTCAGGACTTTGGCCCCATGCTGTGGTGGGTTTCTGGGGCTTCTGCCAGCCCTGAACCACAGTCCCGCTGCGGCTGGCAGCTAAGGTTTGGGCTCCTGTCCTGCAGCAACCTGTAGGCTCTGGCCCTGCTTCCACAGACTGCTCAGGGCTCTGGCTCCAGCCCCACACTGCCAGGCTGTTACTGGTTCCTGCACTGCTGGAGGGCTGCCCCACCTGCTCCCAGTGCCTCAGCCTGCTGGAGGCTGTTGCCAGCTCCAACCCCATTGCTGCAGGTTGTTGGGGGCTACCACCACCCCCAGCCTTTCTCCCATCCCATTGCTTCAGCCTGGCCTCTCCTGGATTGCTCTCCTGCCACTAAGCTACCAGAGTTCTCTGATCCAGAAACATCCATGGTCCAGTAGGACCACAGATGTTGCCAGAACAGAGAATTGCCGTTTGGGGAAGTGCAACCTGTATTTTCATGGGCAGTTGGTAATGTAGGCAAAGCCTTCCCAAAATTGCCTACTCAACCGACTGCCTAAGGCTGGAGACGCCACTGGGGATGGTTGGGACTGCGGTGTAGTAGCCTGGCTCCGTCCGGCCACTGGGGAAGGCAGCCCAGCTCAATAGCCCGGCCAGCTGGGAGCAATGAGCTGTAGTGTGGCAGTCTGGCTTCTCACAGCGGCCAGGGTGGGACAAAGCTGCTGCGCAGTAGCCCAGCTTTCCCCAACCACCCAGGAGACATCGGGCTGCTGTGAAGCAGTCCACAGAGGGATGGGACCGCAGAGTGGCAGAACAGCTCCCCATCTGCCAAGGAGATCCGGGTCGGGGCCACAGCATGACAGCCGCAGCTGTAGACATGGCCCAGAAGGATCAGGCTCGGAGTGGGTGTGGCCTCAGGAGGAAGAGATGGGACCATGTGCAGAAGGGGACAGGGCTGGTGCTTGCCTTCCCCAGCTGGCCTTTCACTTGGGGCCCATGTGTACTTTACACTGTATATAACATCAGTGGAACTACATGCAGAGTAAAATACCTTCAAAGGATATCTCTAAACTGCAACTGGAAATGTTGACTGGGAGGACAAATCCACACTAACTTTAATCTATCTACACCTGGCTAAAAATGGCAATGAAGACACAGTAGGTTGGAGTCACTGGCGAGCAATGTGAATATTTACCAAGTTCTTGCACAGGAGGGCTTTCAAGAGGTCCTTGAAAGGAAATAACTGCCTCCCTGGTGCCTGTGCTGGAGGGGAATTCTCCCCTTGCTAGACCTGGGGATTTTAAAGTCCAGTTCTGCCATTCCTTTCTTTTTACCCAGCATAACAGAGGTGAGAATATCCCTGATAATGAATATGACTAGCAGGACTAAGCTTAAAATTGTAAAACTTGTGTAAGGGCAGTTGCATATTCAGGCAATAGTTTGTTTTTTTAATGATATGCAGGACAGGCAAATCATTTAAAAAAATGGACTTCAAACATTGAAATAATATGAGCAACTGCCATTTGATTTTCACATTGTAACTTATACACGGATGCTGTTTTCAGGAGATTATTTAAACATTTTGAATTCTATTCAGAGAGCCAAAGCCTGGGTATTTTCAGGGTTCTTTCTCTGATGCTAAAATGAAAAGATTTGTGCAGGTAGTTCTCAAAAGTCTAATCCAAATAGGAACTACCACACACGTGTTTGTTTTTGTCAAAAATTTTCCTTTTTGAAACAGTACTATATTAAAATAGGAAATAAACATACTGATAACCCTATTGCTAGATTTGCTTGTAAATTCTTGACGATGTATTCTTTACTCAAAGAATAAGGGCTGTACATGTGGGGAGGATGGGCTGCATTATTGATACATAACAAAAAAAAAAATTCCAGCCCTGCTGTAAGTGTAAAACAGTGCTCAGCTTTAACTATGGAATCTCAGCTCGTGCCTCCTAGTGAGAACATGGTACAGATAAAAAAATGAATAAGCTAGGATTTCATTTAGACAGTGAAGATACAAATTGTTATAGCATCACATATGATCTATTTTGTTCTCATTCTTTTTTGGTGTTATGTAGTAACAGATAATAATCAGCTTGTATATTGACATAATTCCTATATTATTTAAATGAAGTCAATAAAGGAGCCTTAATAATGTATTCTGAGAGAATCCTAGCACTTAAATGATTTTTCAGTATTACCATTTATAAAATAATAATAATGCTTACGTAAGGTCTTAAAATTACAACCATGTAGATTTCAAGTAGCAATGGTATGGGTAGAATTAGTAAAAGTTTCCTTATGACACCATGTCTTTGAGGCAATGTCTAGGTATCCTGAAAAAAGCCCGCCACATCCAGCCGTTTTTTTTGGCGGAAGAGCAAACGCATTCTTTTGAGGAGCCCTATATACCTCGTTTCACAAGGCATAAGGGCTCCACTGAAAGAGGAGTCTTTTCCACCGTTTGGCCCCATCTAGACTGGGCCAAATGGCAGAAAAGCCTCTTCCGCAAAGGCGATCGGAAAAATCTACACAAATTGTGGAGTGCAATTTGCGTAGTGTTTTCTGATAAATTCCCATAGTCTAGTCCTAGCCTGAGGAAATGCGTCCATCAGTGAGTAGTTCTGTGGTAGTTGTAGCTTGATGTTCATTCTATACTTGTCTTCTCTGTGGGCCTGGTTTAAAGTTCATTAAAGGCAATATAGTAAGACTACTACTGAGGAGTTTTTGATCTGGCCCTGTGAGATTTACAAGGAGAACATAACATAGGAACGGCCATACTAGGTCAGACTAAATGTCCATCTGGCCCAATATCCTGTCTTCCAACAGTGACTAATGTCAGATGTACCAAAGAAAGTGATTAGAACAGAGAATCATCAAGCAATCCATCTCCCATAACCCATTCCCAGGCTCTGACAGAGGTTAGGGACACCATTCCTGATCTAACCTCCATGAATTTGTCTATATCTTTCTTTAACCCTGTTAAACTCCTGGTCTTCACATTCTCCTCTGGCAAGGAGCTCCACAGGCTGACCATGTGGTGTGTGAAGAAAAAATTCTTTTTGATTGTTTTAAACCTGTTACCTATTCATTTCATTTGCTGGCCCCTAGTTCTTATATTATGAGAACAAGTAAATAATTTTTCTTTATTCACTTTTTCCATACCACTGTCATATCCCCTTAGTCTCCTCTTTTGTAAGCTGAAAAGTCCCAGTCTTTTTAATGTCTCTTCAGATGAGACCCATTCCAAACCCCTAAACATTTTTGTTGCCCTTTTCTGAACCTTTTCCAATGCCAATATAAGTTTTTGAGATGAGGCGACCACATCTGTGACCAGTATTCAAGATGTGGGCATACCAAGGTGTTATATAAAGGCAATAAAACATTTTCTGTCTTATTCTCTATCCATTTTTAAATGATTCCCAACATTCTGTTAATTTTTTGTCTACCACGGCAGTGGATATTTTCAGAGAACTATCCACAATGACGTCAAGATTTCTCTCTTGAGTAGTTATAGCTAAATTAGTCCCCACATATTGTATCGATAGTTGGGATTATTTTTTTCCAATGTACATTACTTTAAATTTATCAACATTAAATTTCATTTGCCATTTTGTAGCCAAATCACTTAGTTTGGTGAGATCTTTTGGAAGCTTTTCACTGTATGTTCTGGTCTTAACCATCTTGAACAGTTTAGTATCATCCACAGATTTTGCCACCTCACAGTTTACCCCTTTCTCCAGATCATTTATAAATAGGTTGAATAGGATTGGTCCGAGGACAGATCCTTTGGGGACACCGATAGTTACCTCTCTCCATTCGGAAAACTTACCATTTATTTTTACCCTTTGTTTCCTGTCTTTTGACCAGTTATCAATCCACGAGAGAACCTTCTCTCTTATCCCATGACAACTAACTTTACTTAAGTGCCTTTGGTGAGGGACCTTGTCAAAGGCTTTCTGGAAATCTAAGTATGTATATCTTCTGGACCCCCCCTTGTCCACATATTTGTTGACCCACCTCAAGTAACTCTAGCATATTAGTAAGGCATGATTTGTCTTTACAGAAACCATGTTTACTTTCCCCCAACAAATTATGTTAATCTATGTGTCTAACAATTTTATTCTTTACTATAGTTTCAACTAATTTGCCCGGTACTGATGTTAGACTTATTGGTACACTCACCACAGCTACGTCTACACTGGCCCCTTTTCCGAAAGGGGCATGCTAATCTTACAGGTCATAATAGGGAAATCCGCGGGGGATTTAAATATCCCCCGCGGCATTTAAATAAAAATGTCCGCCGCTTTTTTCCGGCTTTTAGAAAAGCCGGAAAAGAGCGTCTACACTGGCCTCGATCCTCCGGAAAAAAGCCCTTTTCCGGAGGATCTCTTATTCCTACTTCAAAGAATTCCTTTGGATTTCCCTATTACGACCTGTAAGATTAGCATGCCCCTTTCGGAAAAGGGGCCAGTGTAGACGTAGCCCACAGGATTATCTATCTATATCAACTCCCTCCTCAGACCCTATACTACCAGCACTCCCAGCTACCTCCGCGACACCACTAACTTCCTGAGGAAACTTCAAAACATCAGTTATCTTCCTGAAAATACTATCCTGGCCACCATGGAGGTAGATACTCCTTACACCAACATTCCACACAGAGATGGTATAGGCCATCAGGAACACCATCCCTGATAACAACATTGCACACCTGATTATAGAGCCCTGCGACTTTGTCCTCCCCCACAACTACTTCCAATTCGGAGACAATTTCTATCTCCAAGTCAGCGGCACAGCCATGGGCACTCACATGGTGGCACCACTCTATGCCAACATCTTTATCGCTGACCTTGAACAACATTTCCTCAGCTCTTGCCCCCTAATACTCCTACTTTACTTATGCTACATCAATGACATCTTCATCATATGGACCCACGGAAAAGAGACTCTTGAAGAATTTCACAAGGATTTCAACAACTTCCACCCCACCATCAACCTCAGCCTGGACCAGTCCACATGAGAAATCCACTTCATGGACACTACAAGATAGTTAAATAATAGACAAATTTCCAGCACCCTATACTGACTGCTACACTTACCTTCATGCCTCCAGCTTCCATCCCAGACACATTTCTCAGTCTATTGTATACAGCCAAGCCCTAAGATATCACCAGATTTGCTCTGACCCCACAGACAGAGACAATCACCTACAAGATGAGGTAAATAGGATGAAGTTTAATAAAGACAAATGCAAAGTGCTCCACTTAGGAAGGAACTATCAGTTTCATACATACGGAATGGGAAGCGACTGTATGGGAAGAAGTAGGGCAGAAAGGGATCTAGGGCTTATAGTGGACCACAAGTTGAATATGAGTCAGCAGTGTGATGCTGTTGCAAAGAAAGCAAACATGATCCTGGGATGCATTAACAGGTGTGTTGTGAGCAAGACACGAGAAGTCATTCTTCCTCTCTACTCTGCACTGGTTAGGCCTCAATTGGAGTATTGTGTCCAGTTCTGGGCACCGCATTTAAAGAAAGATGTGGAAAAATTGGAGAGGGTCCAGAGAAGAGTAACACGAATTATTAAAGGTCTAGAGAACATGACCTATGAGAGAAGGCTGAAGGAATTAGGTTTGTTTAGTTTAGAAAAGAGAAGATTGAGGGGGGACATGATAGCAGTTTTCAGATATCTAAAAGGGTGTTATAAAGAGGAGGGAAAAAACGTATTCATCTTGGCTTCTGGGGATAGAACAAGAAGCAATGGGCTTAAACTGCAGCAAGGGAGGTTTAGGTTGAACATTAGGAAAAAGTTCAGGGTGGTTAAACACTGGAATAAATTGCCCAGGGAAGTTGTGGAATCTCCATCTGTGGAGATATTTAAGAGTAGGTTAGATAATGACTATCAGGGATGGTCTAGATAGTATTTGGTCCTGCCATGAGGGCAGGGGACTGGACTCGATGACCTCTCGAGGTCCCTTCCAGTCCCAGTATTCTATGATTCTATGATTAAGATCTTTACAGAGCATTTCTTAAACTGAAATATTCACATGGAGAAGTAAAAAAACAGATTGACAGAGCCAAAAAAGTACCCAGACATGAACTACTTCAAGACAGACCCAAAAGAGAAAATAACAAAAGTCCACTTGTTATTACCCGTAGTCCTCAATTCAGACCCCTACAGCACAGTATACATAATCTACTACCCATCTTGGAACATGATCCCTCACTCTCAGAAGCCTTGGGAGAAAATCCTATTCTCACTTATAGAGACCACCCCAACCTGAAACGAATTCTTTCCGATAACCATGCCCTACAACCACATCATAAGCATCCAGGAACCCAGCCCTGCAACCAAAAACGATGCCAATTCTGCTCACATATCTATGCTAGCGAATTCATCACTGGAACCAAAAACATAAGCTACCAAATCAAAAGGTCATTTGACTGCCCATCCAGTAATTTGATCATTGCCATCAAATGCCAGCAATGCGCCACTGCTATATATATTAGACAAACTGGACTGTTTCTGAGGGAAAGAATCAATAGACACAAATCAGATATACATAAAGGAAACATACAGAAACCTATTGGGAAACACTTTAATCTTCCTAATCACTGTTTAAAAGATCTTCAAGTAGGTGTCTTGTCACAAACCAGTTCTACTAGCCAGATACACAGAGAAACATTGGAATTAGAGTTCATCTGCAAATTCAATTCACATGCTAATGGACTCAATCGTGATGCAGGTTGATTGGGGCACTACCAACTTAACAGCTGATGAAGGTACAAACAGCTCTTCATGTAGATTCCCATGTCAGGAAGGAGACTATCAATTGGCTTTGATTCTTATCTGCTTCGTTTTAATACTCAGTCGTCAGATACTTACTGATTCCCTCTAGCTCCCTGTCTTCTACCCCCTTCCTTTTTACCCCTTCCCCCTCCTCTTCCCCTCTCCTATTTATTTTGGGTCTGCACATCCTAAACTCATAACTCCGGTCATCTGAAGAAGTGGGCTGTGCCCATGAAAGCTCATACCATCTATACGTTCTTTTAGTCTATAAAGTGCTACCAGACCATTTGTTGTTTGTTTCAGTCTGTAATTGCCAGGATTGCCTTGAGAGTCCTTTTTAAATATTGGCATCACGTTAGCTATCTTGATTTAAAAGATAGGTTACAAACCACAGTTAATAGTTCCGCAATTTCCCATTTGAGTTCTTTCAAAACTCTTGGGTGAATGCCATTTGGTCCTGGTGACTTGTTACTGTTAAGTTTATCAATTTGTTCCTAAACCTCCTCTAATGACACTTCAGTCTGGGACAGTTCCTCATATTTGTCACCTAAAAAGAATGGCTCAGCTCTGGGAATCTCCCTAACATCCTAAACTATGAAGACCAAAGCAAAGAATTCATTTAGTTTCTCCGCCATGACCTTATTGTCCTGCTTCTGATGTACTGAAAACACTTTTTGCTATTACTTTTTGAGATTTTGGCTAGCTGTTCTTCAAACTCTGTTTTGGCTTTTCTTCTTATATTTTTACACTTAATTTATGTTCATTTCTATTTTCTTCACAAGTATTTAACTTCCACTCTTTAAACAATTACCTTAGTTACATGAGATCTGAGCTAGAGCAGCAGTGGCAAACAATGTATTTTAGTGCCAGACACTGAGTCCTTTAACCACTGTCCTAGTAAACCTTAAGTTGAATTATTATGTTAACTTAATTTATCTTTGTACAAATATTTTCTATTTGTTTCATGATTAATAGTATCTGATGCATAATTCAGAAAGACATTAAGAGTCTATTTTTAAGCCAATGAAATCCATAGGAAAATCTTTCCATTAAGCTTAATTTGCTCTGGATCAACATGAAGTGATACCAAATTTCTGTAGAAATGTAATCCAGGTAAAAAAATGAAGGCGAAATACCTAGTAGTACAAGACATTCTATAGAGTTAAAAGTTGTGTGGATTCTTTCACCTCATCTACACTATAGATTATAAACTCTTTTTCTTGTGTATGTACAGTATGTAAACTATGGGGTTCTTGCCTATGAATGGGGCTCTAAATCACTAAATTAATACAAATAACATATACAAACAAAATAAATAAAAGGCTGAATATACAATGAAATGGGAGTAAGTGCCTCCCTGTGACATTTATGTTTCATTAAAATTCAGTAATCAAAATAAATTGTCTCTATACAGTAGTTATCTGTGCAGTCACTACATGAATAATTTTTTTAAAAAATCCCCACAACTGCTGTCAGACAATCTGCATATAAACATCCAGGCTGTGTCTAGATTGCACCCCTTTTCCGTAAAAGGGATGCAAATTAGACACAGCACAATTGCAAATGAAGCAGGGATTTAAAGCTTCCCTGCTTCATTTGCATAAACATGGCTGCCGCTTTTTTCCGGCTCGGGGCTTTGCCAGCAAAAAGCGCCAGTCTAGACGGGGATCTTTCGGAAAATAAAGCCTTTTCCAAAAGATCCCTTATTCCTGATTTTAAGAGGAATAAGAGATCTTTCGGAAAAGGCTTTATTTTCTGAAAGATCCCCGTCTAGACTGGCGCTTTTTGCCGGCAAAGCCCCTAGCCGGAAAAAAGCGGCAGCCATGTTTATGCAAATGAAGCGGGGAAGATTTAAATCCCCGCTTCATTTGCAATTGTGCTGTGTCTAATTTGCATCCCTATTACGGAAAAGGGATGTGGTCTAGACACAGGCCCATAGTCATAATATGAATGTAGCCATTAAAGAGAGTTTAATGCTGATTTTCATTTTCATAATATGCATTAATACAGATAAAACGCTGAAAACGCCAGATAAACCATTAAAGAAAGTAGCATACATAGTTGTGACAGGACGTGTGCCCTGCCCTGGCCCTTTAAGTGCAAAACCCAGGCCCAGAGCAAGGACTGGAAGCAATGACACAGCTGGGGCAGTTCTGACTAATGAGGTCCCAGCTCCGGGCTATATAAAGGAGAGCAGTTCCCCACTCAGGTGGGAAGAGGTAAGGAGCTGGCAGCTGGAAAGCAGGAGTCTCCTAGGAGCTCAAGGAGTTCTGGGGCAGCAAGGCAGGGCCTGGGGAGCTCAGGCCAAGCAAGCTCTCAGGCTATAGGGCCTGAAGTGGGGCCTGTGGGTAGGAAGGCTGTAGAGAGCCAGCCGTGGTAAGTAGGGGGTAGGAGGTCCACACTCTAAGCTGGTGATGAATGGCCCTTACAAACTGCAGTTTACCCTGAGATGGGGGGCTAGATGAAGACTGATAGTGGATCACTGAGGCAGGGTGGTGAGTCGATCCCCCCCCAATAGTGTATATATGAAGTTGTCTGGTTGTTCCTTCTGTAATGCTTTTTGGCTATGTCTAGACTGCAGCCTTCTTTTGGAAGAAGGTTTTCTGGAAGAGATTTTTCCAGAAAAACTTCTTCTGAAGGAGAGCATTCACACTGCAAAAGCGCATTGAAAAAGCGATCTGCTTTATTTTAAAGATAGTGTCCATTCAGTGTGAATGCTATCTCGCATTTAAGCTGTGATTAGTATGGATGGAGTGGCCACCAGGGCACCTGTGCTTTTTCTTCTTTCCTTTTCTTTTGAAAAAACTCCCTCTTCCCTGTCCACACATGCCTTTTTTTCTGAAAGAACTCTTTCTGTAAAAGGATTCTTCCTCGTAGAAAGAGGTTTACTGCTGTCAGAAAAACCCCTCTGTTCTTTTGATTTTTTTTTCTGAAAGAACATGATTGCAGTGTGGATGTAACTGAAGTTTTTTGGGAAAACGGCCATTTTTCCAAAAAACCCTCTGCAGTGTAGACATACTCTTCCATAGCCATGGTCGGTAACCTGCAATATGAAGAAAAGAAAAATCACTAAAGCATGTTTTAAACTGGCATGAAAATCTTGCAAATAATCTACAGTAGTCAAGGGACACTCTCTACATTTAGGAGGGCAAAATATGGATTCAGACTGAAACCGTGTAACTATTATTGTAATTGTCAGCTTGTCACTAATGAGAGAACACCAAAGTAACCAAATCAGGTAACCAAAGTAGAGATTCAAGAATCAATTGTCCAGCGAACGAAAGTGGCAAGGGATTGGTAGCATTTTATTTCATACACAAATGAAGTCAGACATTGCCTTTTTATGCAGAACAGACTGGATGAGGGTAGAGAATACTAAATTCCTCAGCTGCCAACGTACAAGAGCTATATCTCTGTTCAACTATAAAATAAACCGACGATTTTATGTTTGCTCAAATGAGTCTAGAGAACATGCTTATGCTAGAGAAGGAGAGAGGTGTCTAATTATCTTCTAATTAAAATCTGAGAATTTCAGGGTGTGCAGATGCAGATAACTCTGATTTCTAGTCACATTTAATTATGATTCCTTATCTCTCAAAATCCTGTTTTCTGTGAAATCATGAAGAGGATTAAAACTGTGTCATCCCAGTATTAAGGGATTTTTTTATTCCATTTATTGTTTCAACAAAAAAATTAGATATTCCAAATCCCCACATTGTCTTTTCTCTTAAATGCTCCCTTGAAAGGTTTTAATATGCAACATGGTCTTGCAATCAAATACTGCCTGACTAAGCAGCTTGAAGGTTTACTTTTTGTCACCTGAGAATTTTTATGAGCAAGTACTAGTGGTGAAAAGACAGAGAATTGAGCTTGAAAGACTTGATAAGACTCAAGGTTCCAATTTTTAATGTGATTAGAAATATTTCCCACTATGTAAATACAAAGCAGTAGGCTACTTTCTGTGTACCTACTGGAATAAAGTACTGGTTCAACTTGAATTTAGGCTTAGCCTCCAGAAAAATAATCAATATAGTAAATTATTTGACATTTCATAATGCAGTGTTAGGGGAGAGAAACCAGGGAAATAGAGCTATTTTTACATTACATAGTAATATTCTGTTAATTGACATTTCTCTCAAAATTGTTTGAGGCTAGAGTTTAGATTAGCCTGTGTGTGTAGTGAGTACGCTACATTGCTCCTAGTAATTCTACAATTGGTTAAATAAAAACCAAAACTGATTCCAAGACTATTTTCCTGAAAAAAAGCATTTGGTTCTTCTGTTCACTATGATACGGGTATGCATTCCATTTATTATTCGTGAGTATTCAGTAGAACTGATTCAAAATATTTTGATGGAGTATTGGGGTTTTGAACAAAAAATTCACTGAAATGGTCTAGAAATTTTCCATGAAAATTTGTAACTTTTCATTAAAAATATGAAAAAAACTTTGTGGCTGAAAAGTAAACATTTTAATGAAAATATTCAGGTTTTGATTTTTTTTTTCAAAGAAAAGACAAATGTTCTACAATTTTTTTTAATACAAATATTCTGTATGAACTTTGTCCTTTTTATTGACCACCCTCAGTATTAAGATATCTTCTGGATATTCATTCAAATGGTAGCAAATCTGAAAAGTTTAATAAGCATTTGCAGAAATAATACTTTCTCTCAAGATAAGACTCTTAACTCTCAGTGACTCCAAGTGAAAGAAAAATGCTTGCATAAAAAAACCCGAATGAATAAATATAATATCCTAGGTATTGACAAATATGGAGTTCAAAGTACATTTTGGAACATAAAAACAAAAGCAGAAAAAAAATCTCTTCAGATACGGTTTCCTATTAGGAATGGTACAAATAATGATTCCTGCAGAAAATTAAAGTTAGTATTTGAAATATAATTAGGGTTGGCAGAATTCATTTTTAATTTTAAATAATTGTGATAGCTAATGTTAATGTTTATTTTAAAGATTGTTTTTCTATTTTTATTGATTTAAATGTTGCAGGAAATTATTTGGAAGGAGTCACACAATGGGCAGTGTCAGACAGGCCCCTTGATGGGCAATTGCAATTCAAAATGGCCTGGGCTTCTGTCTGCCAATGCTGCTGGTACAGCAGCATTGGCATCTGGAGCCCTGGGCCCTTGAAATCGCCACCAGAGCACAGTGTGGCACAATCCACGCGGCTCTAAGAGCTGGAGGGCAATGTAGCACACTCTGGCACTGAGGGCTAGCTATGCCTGGCTCTGCTCATCCTGCCTGAGGCCCTACCCCTTCTAGGAACACAGAGCCAATCTCCACACCTTGCCCAGGAACCCAGCCTAGCTGTTGGTTCCCCCTAGAATCAGAAATCATTATTTAATTATAGTCGATTCTGAGGTTCAAAAAGTTAAACCTTTATAAAGCTTAACATAAATGATCAGCATCAGAAGTCTAACTATACAAAGTCAATAATAAAAGTGAAACTAATAAATTCTCGAACACCTTTTTCTCATTTTTCCTATCTCTAAATTTCTATTATTGATGGGTATACAGTGAACGCAACTTTTACTGACATTTACCAATACAAATCTAATCGTTTCAAACCTAAACCTAATACTTTAAATTAACTGTTCCAGGTTCTCACAAACCTGGGTTCTAAACTGTTGCTACAAAGATGTAATAGCCTTTTCTACATTATTAATATTCTCCTGTATCAATTTATGTATAATATATTGAAACTGTATTTTCTTTTCCTTTTGTTGCTACATTATTACCTGATCCATAAATATAGTACATTTTGGTCATGTTTTAGGAAATGGTATTTTAAACTTGCTAAATTCCCTTTTATTCTGATACATACATTGTAATTCATCTTGGGTTTATTTTGACCTTAAATTTAATAGGGATCTTTGGCTTGTCTCAGAGTATCATCGTTTAATTCTACTGCCACTAACCCTCTCTTTATCTTGACAAGACAACATGTACTGAAATAAAGAGACAATGGACCAGGATAGGGGGTCAAATCCTATTTCTCTTACTCATGAAAAACTTCAGGTCAAATTAACAGTTTTATGTAGGTCTGACCAAAATGAAGGCACCTCAATTTTGACACCGACTTCCTATGCTATTGTTATAATGCCCACACTTTGTTTTAGTTATCTGTTTCCCTATGATTTAAATGGGACTCGTACTGCTAAAAACCAAAAAACAACCTGGGCCTCACACACATTTTGAATAATATATACTGTTTGTTTGTAATTTTTATGAGCTTTTTAATTGTTACAGAAATGTTATAAAGTAGATTGTTATGCAGTAAAATAATTAGAAATATATATGTACATATCTGTTCCTTCAAATAGTAAGAGCCAATTTTGTTATGTACCTTCCTCTTCTCCTAACTTAAAACAGGTTCAGGGTTTGGTTGTGCCACTGCAACCAGAATCCCTGGGGAAAGGGCTATTTTCCATAAAAGCAAGGGGAGGGACAGCTGTTTCGGAGGCTCTGATATGAGAGTGTCCACAGGGGCAGAGAGCCTGTAGGGGGGTATGTCTACACTGCAAAGTTAATTCGAAATAACAGCCGTTATTTCGAATTAACTTTAATAGCATCTAAACATGCAAGCCGCTATTTTGAATTTAATTCAAAATAGCGGAGCCCTTAATTTGAATTTGGTAAACCTCATTCTATGAGGAGTAATGCCAAATTCAAAATAGCTATTTTGAATTAAGTGCTTTGTAGACACTTATTTTGAAATAGGGGTCTTCCAGCTCTTCCCAGTGAGCCCTGGTGGCCACTCTGGAAAACTTACTCTCCTCTCCCTCAGCACCGGAGCCATTAAAGGGGTAGACTCTGGCCACAGTGCCTGTGCCAGCTCCAAGCCTGCAAGCCCAGAACCAGCAGTGGCCACCAGGGCCACTGACCCAGTGGCCCCAAAACATGAGCCAGCAAGCCACTGGCAGCCAGCCCTTCACCGCTCCCCAGGAGCAGTCTGCCAGCTCCCAGGAGCCTGACAGGGGCTGGAGAAGGTGGGCGCCTTCCTGGTCCAGGATAGAGTGGAGGCAGGAAAAGGGAATAAGGGAATTTGTGTGCAGCCATCTTGGTCTTGTTAACAAGAGAGCAAGAGTCAGGCTAAGTCTGTGGCCTGACAACACGAGATCTGTAATTAGATGCTGCCTTCGCCTCTTGCCTCCATATGGAGATAAGGATAGAATGCTGACTCTGGTAGGGACCTTGAGATAAGGAGCATCTGGGTGGAACTAAATAACTGTTAGCCATTGGTGTTTGTAATGGGAAGGAGACTAATTGTTATTGTTATTATATTTAATAGACAGTATATAAACTGCTTCATAATTGCTTGTATTCGAAGATCTGCCTCGGTGGGGGGGGGGGGGACTCCCCCCCTGTCCGAACCAGTTTTTCCCTTGCTGCAGCTCGGAATAAAACTGCCTCTGGCTACTTGTTGCTTACAAACTCAGAGTGAGGACAATGTTTTCTTCCACAGTGGAGAACATGGACCTTATTCAGGTTTGGGGGGGATGTCCCCAACGTCCATGATCTCCACACTAGATGGAGGAACGTGGCCATCTATGGCAGGATAGCTGCCAGCCTGGCCACCAAAGGCCACATGCAAACCCAGGAGCAGGTTAACATGAAAGTCAAGTTGGTCCGGCAAGACCCCCAACCCTATGCCCTGAACTTCCCCTCCCACTTCTTCCCCTTGCTTCCTCCTTCCAGCTCCATCCTCCCAGGTTTTCACCTCCCCTCTCCCACCCTCTTTTTTCCACTCCCACTTCCTTTTCCCAGTCTCCCAAGAGGTTCATCCCCCCCGCAGTTTTGTTCAATAAATCTAGTTTCTATTTTTGAACATACGTGTCTTTTGTTTAACATCAGGAAGAGGGGCTAGGGAGGAGTAAGTGGAAGGACATGAGGGAGGAATGGGGCACGAGCCTTTGGTGGGGAGAACCGGGGAGACTTAGGGCTCCTCGGGGTGGACACTTTCCCTCTGGGCCTCCTGGATCCTGACAGCCCCCTGAGGGCCTCCCCCCCGGATGGCAGCCTGCAGCAAGTGCAGTTGGGCTGATGGCAACGACCCCACAAGATGCACCGACGTGCCCAGAGGCAGTTCTGGCTCCATGTGGCCGAGTGCTGTGGTGTCCCGAGTGCGGGCACTCCAAGACAGGACTTCTTTGCTGTCCCTGATCAAGGTAGACAAGCAAGCGAGGAACCCTGAGAACTGTCTGTCCAGGGTGGGGGTAGGGTCCTTTTAAGCACGGAGCTCAGTTAGACTCAGGCAGCAACCCCACACACTAAGTCCTAACCTGATCCCCTGCCGACACTGGTTCCGGCCAGCCTTAACTTCGATTCAGGGTCCACTCAGTGTGGACGTGCTATTTTGAAATAGCAAAATATTATTTCAAAATAGTTTTTGTGAATAAATGCGTTATTTTGAATTAGCTTAATTTGAATTAATTAAGTTAATTCGAAATAGTGTAGACATACGTGGGAAGAACTATCCTACAGAGTATCCACTGGGGGCAGCCATACCACCAAGGGAGTGGCCAGCAGGGCTGGGGCTCTGCCATCTTGCCCGCAAGCACACTGGGTAAGATGCTCCCCTGCCCCAAACCCTTTCCTGGCCCTTTGCTGTAGCACTGAAGGGAAAGAAGAGGGAAAAAATGTCCCGAGGGAGGGGAGTGGCTGGAGGGAGAGAAGGCCTATGCCAAATGAGACCACCTGCCCTGAGCCCCTCCTTACGTCTAGTCCTCAATCTCACACACACCTCCCCTTCCTGCACTTCCCTCCCCACACAGCCCCAAGATCCTGTCCTGGCACCTGGACTCCCCAAATCACCAGCCCCCTGCTTTGAAGGACCTGGGCAATGTCAGGTAAGTCTGCTTATAGACGAATAAATTCCAAGGCCAGAAAGGACTATTGTGATAATCTAGCCCCAGTTTGTGTATTGCACTGGTCATAGAACCTCCCTGAAATAATTCCTAGAATGTCTGTTAGAAAAAAATCCAATATTGATTTAAAAATTGTCATTGATGAAGAATCCACCACAACTCTTGATAAATTGTTTCAATGATTAATTAACATAATTTTCAAAAATGTATACCTTATTTCCAACTCTAAATTTGTATAATTTCAGTTTTCAGCTGTTGGATCATGTCATTCCTCAATTAGACTGATGATCCCATTATGAAATATTTTCAAATGTAGATACTTTGAGAGTCCTTAAGTATCTCTTAAGCTTCCCTTTGTTAAGGAAAATAGATTTAGTTTCTTGGCTCTATCACTTTGTGGTAAGTTTTCTAACCCTTTAATCTTTCTTGTGGCTCTTCTCCAAGCCATTTCCAATTTATCAGCATCTTTCCTGAATTGTGGGCACCAGAACTAGCCACAATATCCTAGATGTGGATGAAATACCCTCTTTATTCCTACTCTAGAGTCCCCTGTTTATGCATTCCAGGATGGCATTATCTCTTTTGGACACAGTGTCACTCAGGATAACATGAGTTCCTAGTGTATCTACGACCTCTGTAAGGGGGTGACTGTCTGACTTTGAAAGAAGCGGGGTTAAAGTAGGCTGGAAAGATCTGGAACAGAACTCAGCCAATGAGAGAGAAGCTTGTTAGGAGCCAGTCAGGAAGCAGTTTGCTGGGGCAGCTCACATATAAGGAACTGCTCAACAGAGCAGAAGGCATCTGGGCCTTAACCAGTGAGGATGAAGTACTGGTTCCCAGTGAAGCATAGCCCTTGGATGAAGCAGTGCTAGGCAGGCTCAGGGGTGCAGGAAGAGGGAATCTCTAGCCAGGTACCTGTGGGGCCCTGCTCTAAAGGATTGAGTAGGTTCAGTGTCTAAGGGGAAGTTGCCCAGGGAACACTGGCAGGCAAGGGGAGTGAAGGAGGGCAGGATATGGTTGCTGCTAAAGGGTTCCCGGGTCAGGACCCAGAGTAGTGGGCAAGACTGGGTCTCCCCCCACCCCCATTTCCTCTTTGCACTGCACCTTGACACAAAGGAGTATGACCAGTAGACTGTGACTTGCCCGTGAGGTGAGGGGCTAGACTTTGGGGGTTGTGGTTGGCTGATGAGGCATGTGTGAGCCAGAGGGCTATGACTGCCAATAGCCTCAAAAGGAGGAGAGAAAGGACTGGTGGATGACATGATCTAGAGAGCGTTGTGGATCAAGGTGGTGGAGAAAACAGAGCAAAGAGTGAACAATGAATGAGGCACCAACCACAGGGTGGCACTACAGGGACAATTGAGCTAATTCCAAGCATGACCAGTGGGAGTCATTGAAGCATTGAGTCCAATCCTGCTACAACCCCCAAATCTTTTTCTGAGTAACTATTTCCCAGAATAGACTCCTCTAGTCTGTAAGTATGGCCAACATTCTTTGTTCTAGAGGTTAATATAGATAAATGTGAATATGAAAATGATTTTTATTTTCACAAGTTAACAAGCAATCCAGATCAGTCTGAATCAGTCACCTGTCATTTTCTTTATTTATCACTCCTCTAATTTTAGTTATCTACAAACTTTGAGTGATGCTTTTGTTTTCTTACAAATCACTGTTTAAATTGTTAGTGTGCAGCTAAGAACTGATCCCTGTGGCACACCATTAGAAACATACTCATTCCATGATGATTTCTCCCTTCACAGTTCCATTTTGAGACCTTTCTGTTGTACAGTGTTTAGTCCATTTACTGTCTGCCATGATAATATACATCATTCTAGATTTTTAGTCAAACTGTTGTGTCAAATACCATAGGGTATGTCTATACGGCCACCCTAGTTCGAACTAGGGTGGTTAATGTAGGCATTCAAACTTGCAAATGAAGCCCAGGATTTAAATATCCTGGGCTTTATTTGCATGTTCCCGGTGCCGCCATTTTTAAATTCCCCGTAGTTCGAACTACCTGCCTGCAGCTACACGCAACACAGACTAGGTAGTTCGAATTAAAGCTCCTAATTCGAACTTCCGTTATTCCTCCTGCAAGGAGGTTTAACAGTAGTTCAAATTAGGAGCTTTAATTCGAACTACCTAGTCCGTGCCGCATGTAGCTGAGGGCAGGTAGCTGGAACTGTGGGGCATTTAAAAATGGTGGCTCCCGGGAACATGCAAATAAAGCCCGGGATATTTAAATCCCGGGCTTCATTTGCAAGCTTGAATGACTACATTAGCCACCCTAGTTCGAATTAGGGTGGCAGTATAGACATACCCTTACAGAAGAGAACTTGTCTACATCAACAGTATTATCCTTATCAGCACATACATATTAGGCAAACACTTTCAGGTCTGAGCACTTATTCTGTGTGCCTCTATTTTTAATTAAGTTAGACTTAAGGATACTTACCACCCCAGAAGACTAGCTTCAAAACAAAGTATCAGAATGCATTTCTGAATATCATTAGGACAGCTACCACCATCATGATACCTTCCTGCTAGCACCATTGTATATGGCTTATGTATGAAATTTTTTTTCCTTTACTGCAATGTAAGGAAAATAATTTAACTGTTAACTAAAAATGCATAAAAATGAAATGGGTATACTTAAAATTAACTCCAATTCTAGATAGATTACTAATATTTCTTATTTTAAATTTAACACATAACTCTGACATTTGTAATCTCTAAAGCAGAATGAACTTTAAGTGCACCCACTTAAAAAACTCTTAAGATATTTGAGGATAAATAAAGCTATAGGCCAGATTCAGCCCTGACAGAATTGCATTTAATTGGGAATGAACATTTTTATTCCAGTATTGAACAATATGCACCACTCCAACAGATAACATGCATTTTAAAAATTATGTTAATGAATGACAGTTACACATTTAATAAGTTGGTTAGGATGGCCCAATGCAGTCAATTGATTAAATTCACGTTTGAATTATTAGCACAATACTTAAAACACATGTTATTTGTTTGATTAGTAATAAATTACTCTATTGGAAATTCAAATATTAATGAATAAATTGCTAATGAGTCAATCTTTAAAAAAGTTCAGATTTTTTTCGTGTTTAAATATCTCATGTCATTTATTTTTTTCTCATATGCTATTAAATCATTAACCTAGAAAACTTTACTAACTGTTCACATATGAATTATACTTTAACTATATATGTAAAACAGAATGTTGTATACTAAGAACTTCTATTAACCCTTCCCCGCCCCCTCCTCCCCCAAATCTGGAAAAGAATTCACGTGTTGAGGCCATACTTGGGGAACTCTGTTTTAGGAAGTAGGGACTCAAATGGGGATCATAGTAAATCAACTTACCATCAGTTTTCAGTACAATGCTGTTGCCTAAAAAGTAAATGCGATCCTGTGATGAATACACTGAGGAAACTTGAGTAGAAGTACAGAAATGATTTTATCTCAATCTTTGGCAATAGGGCAACAACTGCTGCAATACTGTATAGAGGAAAATCAAGCTTCAATGCCCAACCATTACTTTTAACAAAGATACAAACTCTAACAATAGGTTTTATGATGGAAATCTTGAAATAATTTGTTCTGCTCTAGTGAGGAAAGATTTTATATATATATATATACACGATTTAGGTCATTAACTATAACCATAATAATGAATTATTATTTAAATGTTTCATCAAGTTCAGGTAGAACGTACACTTCTCCTGCCAACAGATAAAATAATTTGCATTCTCTTGAGGGTATTTTGCTGAGATATGAAGACAGAAAAAAATGATGATGGGGAATAAAACTGTTTGAAAGAAGCCAACTGTAATGTTTTAATTAAAGTGATTACTTACAGAAGATTAGGATTACTTATTAAAATACTATATTAGGAATGAAATTAAAGGCTTTTCTATAGGACAATTAAATTGCTTAGAGGATTTGGTAATAGGATAGACCAGTTTTCACCTGTATGTTTGTGGCTCAAATCCCGTCTCCATTGGTAGCAAACATATCTAGGGCTAGTTGATCACCAAACTGGAGAGGTGTGATGCTCAGAGGAAGATGCTTACCTATTCCTAGTCCCAGAGGAAAATTGAGAAAGCTAATCAGAAGTATGATCATCAAGGGAGAGAGAAGATTCTAAAAAAAGTATCTTCTTACTATATATTGGCTTCATAATAGATTCATTTATTTATACCCTTAGGGCAAGTTGGGGGAAATAAACCCCTGGTTGCTGATTTCTTACATCTGGCTATTTCACATCAATATCTATGGCAAATCACTTTCTTTTTGTAATTTTGATGTCATGATGGCTCTACATTCTAGTCAAAATCATTAGTTTGCCACTGTCAGTCTCCTTCACAATAGACACTTTATGGAAATTAGATTGTAATCTCTGCTGCATACTTTATCTTGAATCACCAAGAATAATCATTATAGAATCAAATTTTTTTAGTTAGCTTTTTGTTCCTCTTGACAGTGATGTATATAAAGAAGAAAGGAACAGCTTGATGCTCATAAGGGACATTGAACCTGCAGTTTAGAGTTATAAAGACATGTTTTGATTTGTACATTGAGCAGATGATCGTGTGGAATAGAAACTGACAATGCCAAAGTATCATATTGACAAAATGACTCTTAAAAAGGCTGAGTCCGATAAAGGAAAGTAAATGCTATAATCTTATGGCACAGCAAACAGAACTGTGTTCATAGTTTCATTATTGTACTGAGTGTTTTTCCCAAAGTAATTATATGCTGTAATTTCATAAATGTCAACCAACAAGATGAAATCATTGGAAACATTCTAGAAAGACTTAAGTGGACTAAATAAAAAAGTGTGTCAGTAAACTTTAATTTGCTGTAGCCTCCATTGAAAACAGCAGGAGAGAGGAAATAAATGAGAATTTTGTCATTGTCATTCACCCAGGTGCATGAGCCATCTACACCAGTTATGGTACCACTTTGCAGGACTTAAGTCCTGCACAGCTCTTGAAATCCCACTGCCTGTGGAAGTTTTTTTTTTCACTCTGAGTTGGATATTCAAACTGAATGCCTTAGCAGAAAATCTTCTGACAAGATCCTCAAACCAGTATTTCCAGACACCTAAACAACCCTCTTAATTTCCCTGAACTCTTTTTGTGGCATCCAAATGTGGAATTTGAAGCTCCTGTTAATGTATTATTTGTTTTTGCATATTAAAATACTTTATGATAGTAAAGGTATTAGAGCTGTAATGAAAATAAGGAAACATAAGAATATGTGTAACAATTAATGTAGGACTGGCAGTCAGTTCAGGTATAAGAGCTTCAAAGGGGTATTTGAAGAAGTGAGTTGTGCCAATGAAAGCTCATGATATACCATCTACATGTTTTGTTAGTCTCTAAGGTGCTGCTAGACTATTTGTTTTTTAAGCTCAGGTACAGTAGGCCTGTTAGACATTTTGATACTTAGCTGAATTAGTCGAGGAGTTAGGCTTAACCTAGGGTTATAAGATGTAATAATATTTTCTAATATGCATCTTGTGATAAAAAAGTATACCACAAAGAACCTTTACATAATGGATTTCTAGGGGATTTGGGGGACATGGAACTACGGGAAACACACATTTATGTATCAAAACCATTATGAAGAGTATGCACAAATAGTTTATGCTAGCATCAAAATTGTAGCTATGGTGCCCTGGAATGACAAACCTGGGAAGGGGGCTCACACCTAAATCAAATGTAGTCCCACATTTGTGAGAGATGTGAGGAAAAGGGAGTATAGAGAGATGATTAGACGAACCCCCAATTGGGACACCAGCAATAACTAAGTGGTAGAAGCCTGCATATGAAAAAGCCCTCTTGTGGTGTGCTCCAATGAGTATTTCTTCCATCTATGCTTGTAACAGTCTCTATAAAATTGTATGTATGTCAACGCTGGGAGATTGCTTTATCTTATATCAGCCTGCAGTTGTAAATATGCATGATTTAGGGGGTCATTTTGCTGTACTTTCAGTACTCTCTTGTTTTTCTATTATTTCAGTTATACCTGTCTACACTAACCAAAGCTTATAATGTGTCTGTGTTCTCCATCAGTCTCCAACTCAATAATTTGTTTCATGTAGCTGTGGAGCAATAGCACCAATTCATGACTTTAGTAATTTTACACCCTAAACTAATCCATGGCTACTTGACACTCCAAAACTAAAGTCCAGTATTTTTACTTTGTGTTGCTTAGAGAGAGGCTTCCAGACTCTGTGACTTTTCCTATCTAGTTATTTGATATTTGAAAAATGATATCTTGATGTAAATGTCACAAGTATCATGAAGTGATTATACTTTACCTCTTGGCTTTACCCTCTGTCAACAAAAGAGACTTAATTTTACTAAGGACTAAAAGATTTACCTGTTATTGCTCAGATCCTCAATTCAATTAATTTTTTTATTTTTAGAAAATAACATGAAAATGTACATGCTTCATTTAAATCCTTGCTCGGGGTGGGACTGAAGATGAGGGGTTCAGTAGGCAGGATGCTCCAGGGAGTGTGGAGCACCTCGGCACTTTCTCACCACAGCTTGGACCCAGGAGAGAAGTACCTCTCTATGGCCACTGCAGCTGTAGTGGACACAGCTAGGGAAAGGTTACATGTCCTCAGCTGGGGCAGGTCCAGATTTCTCTTCGCCCTGTACTCCCTAAGCTTCAGCCCCCTCTCCCCACCCTAAAGTGGACTTGGAGGGTGAGAGTTTGGGGCTGGGCCAATAGTCCTGCATGGAGTGGGGAGGCATTCTCAGTCAGCCCCTTTCACCTGCTTGGTGATTCTGTCTCTTCTATGTTTTTCTGAGAATCAATCCCATTCCAGGCACATCCCATTTTCCTGGCATAACCAAACTCTTACCTTTCTTTAAGCTATGATAAGAGGAAGCTGCATACCAAATTTGTGGTCCTAGTTCTTACCATTTATGAGGAGATCTTGAACAAATAGACAAATGGGGGTGGGGGGGAGGGGATGGGATAAAATCTCTCAAGTATATAGTAGATGGATTTGGCAAATTTGAATGCAGCTGGTGTGGTCTCATTCAGATTTTCCTGAAGGTGTTAGACCCTTCACTATTTTTACTGATAAAAATTTCATTCTGGACCAAATTTACAAATTTTAGAGAAGGAGAAACAAATTTGTGTAATTTTAAATGTTTCTATAAAGGTCATCCAAAAGGTGCCCAGGAACTCAGTCATATTTTCTTCTTTCGTTAAGGGGCTGTTTGGACACATTGTATTTTAAAAAGTGAACAGTACTATCAAAATTACAGAGCTATGTGGCAGAAATGCTTCAACACTGTTACGGATGATGGAGTATAAGAAAAGAGATGGCATTTGTAGTGGTTATCAAGTTGTTCATTTAAAGCTTCTGTTGCCCTAAGACCAGGGTCAAACTAACCTGAAAGAAGGCAACATACTGTTCATTTCATAGAGAAAAAAAGATAACGGCTTGTGTGGTCATGTAAGTTCCCCTTTTTTTCTTCATTCTAAACTGGCAGACACAAAAATCAAGACAAAAATATCTTCAAATCTCCTACTGAATGTCATGTGTATAGTGTAAAAAGCAGGCTAATTCTTTTAAGAGGGATTATTAACCATGCTGAGTCCCTGTTGTTGCATGACTGATGGGCGAAAAAAAAAAGAAATTCTTTAAGAGCTAAAACACCAAGGGTGTGTCTAGACTACATGCCTCCTTCGACGGAGGCATGTAGATTAGCCAGATCGGAAGAGGGAAATGAAGCCGCGATTAAAATAATCGCGGCTTCATTTAAATTTAAATGGCTGCCCCGATCTGCCGATCAGCTGTTTGTCGGCAGATCGGGGCAGTCTGGACGCGATGCGCTGACAAAGAAGCCTTTCTTGATCGACACAGGTATGCCTCGTGAAACCAGGTTTACCTGTGTCGATCAAGAAAGGCTTCTTTGTCGGCGCATCGCGTCCAGACTGCCCCGATCTGCCGACAAACAGCTGATCGGCAGATCGGGGCAGCCATTTAAATTTAAATGAAGCCGCGATTATTTTAATTGTGGCTTCATTTCCCTCTTCCGATCTGGCTAATCTACATGCCTCCGTCGACGGAGGCATGTAGTCTAGACACACCCCAAGGGAAAGCATTGAATATAATGGCTATTCTTGGAGGGGGAGAAGCTACAGCTCTTCCACTGTGAATGTCTATCTCCGTGAATGAGATCAGACTCAAACCCCTGGCTGAGGACATATTAATGGATACTGGATTTGATTTTAATCAGCATGTATCAAGAGTAATTTAGGATTACTTAACTAGAGATTAATATGCAAATCCCCCAAAACATCTTTCCTTTCTCCCAATGGATTCAAGCAGCAAGTTCAATCACGCAGTCTACACATACCCGTCAGTGAATTGAAATAAGGAGAAGTTTTACCAGTAGAGCACTTGAATTCTTGCCAAACTGTTCAACAGGGTTTTTTTTTTTTACATCCTTCGGAAACACATATGTAAAGTAAATGCCATTCAAACCTTTTATCGGCAAAGGTCCACATCTAGGCTGTGTCTAGACTGGCCATTTTTTCTGGAAAATCAGCCACTTTTCCGGAAAAACTTGCCAGCTGTCTACACTGGCCACTTGAATTTCCGCAAAAGCACTAACTTTCTACTGTAAGAAATTAGTGCTTCTTGTGGAAATACTACGCTGCTCCCGTTCCGGCAAAAGTCCCTTTTGCACAAAGTGCCCAGTGTAGACAGCTCAGATTTGTTTTCCGCAAAAAAGCCCCGATCATGAAAATGGCAATCGGGGATTTTTTTGCCGAAAAGCGCATCTAGATTGGCACGGACGCTTTTCCGCAAAAAGTGCTTTTGTGGAAAAGCGTCCATGCCAATCTAGATGCTCTTTTCCGAAAATGCTTTTAACAGAAAACTTTCCCGTTAAAAGCATTTCCAGAAAATCATGCCAATCTAGACGCAGCCCTAAGGTATTAGCAGCAACAATAAAATCAAAGCATTCCAACACGAACAGAAAGCCCAGCCTTACATTTCTAGATTGTTTAAATCTTCTTAAATCAAAATGGATTTCCTAGAATATTGAATAAAATGTAAACAAAACTTGAGGAACAACCTATGAATTGCTTTTTCTCATGTAGAAAAAGGCTTGGTGAGAAGTCAGACTTGAATATTATGACTTCACATAAAAGGCATGACCATAGTCATAAAGCTTAATGTACATGTTCTAATAGCCACACAGCACAAAACATTAATTTACCTGCAATAGCAACAGTGCCTGTAAATACAATTGCAAATTACAGCAATTTACCCTAGAATAGTTTAGGCTGAATGCATCTTTATTGTACTTTTGCTGGTGACTTGGAGGCAATTTATATTTTACAGTCACTGCGAGTGAATCTCACATTCTCGAGCAATAGTCATTTTAGTTTGGTGAATAATTTCTGAGAAGAAGTGTGCCACCAGCACCTGCTCTGTGTCCTGAGTCTGCTTAATCTTCTACAGAGTACTAGCCGATCAATATGTCTGGCTTGTCAAGTTAAGATTGACAGGATGCTTGTGGTGGCAATTTTTGTACAGCATTCACTTATCTTCACACTGTGTTTTTACATTTCCCCAGTGGTAACGCTGTCAGTATTAAAATGTAGCCAAAGGATATGTTTACCATAGGAATGAAATGTTGCCTAAATGAAGTTATTTTCATTAAAACCTTATCCAGAATTGTTGTAATCACAGAACTCTCATAATGATGCCAGTAAATATATATTTTTTCTGACATGCAGAGAATTTCTAAGAGTTGATTAGTAGGTTGGGATCTATCAGCCACCCACTGCTCTGAGATTACAGAGGAAGAATTTGAAGGGAACATAACTGAAAGGTAAATTAGAGGCAGAAATAAAATCCTTAAGATATCCAGTGGTATTGAAACGATTTGTATAGCGGGATTTCTGAAAGCCATAGAACAAAACTATAAGCCCTGTGTATAATGGCAACCACTTCAATCCCGGAGAGTGCTACCTCACCCCAGCACCTCTAATTCCAGCACCCCTGAAAATACTGAAACCTTGATTATTATCAGGAAGTTTTTTCCTACCTTACAATTACTTTTCCTTAAATTCATGGTTTGGCAACTTTCAGCATATGACCCATCACTGGCAGGCTATGAGACATTTTGTTTTCATTTACAGTCCACAGGCAGGGCCCTCCACAGCTTCCAGTGACTGTAGTTTGCCATTCCTGGCCAACAGGAGCTGTGAGAAGTGGCACGGGCTGCACAGACATGTGGATTGCTGCTTCTTGCAGCTCCTATTGGCCGGGAATGCTGAACTTCAGCCAATGTGAGCTGCGACGGGCTGGGTCCATGGATGGTCTAGATAAACAAAATGTCTCATGGCCCGCTGTCCGATTACCCTGACGGGCTGTACGCTGAAGGTTGCCAATAGCATTCCCCCTAAGATGCATGGCAGCACAGCCTTGCAGCTGCTTAATTAACCCTATGCAGCCAAAGGCTTAGGTCTCCATGCATGGAGCTGCTTGGCCTGGTGGAGCTGATTAAGCAGATGCAGGGCTATGCTGCCATGCAGCTTAGAGGGAACCTAGGGTGCCAACCCCAGCCTTAATAACATTGGCACTTAGTAAACAACAACGAACTACTTTGTATGGTCTACCCTGTCAACACACTGCTTTACCTTTTTTGTAAATTTGGTCACTGATTATTTATCCAATACTGTGTTCATCTAAAATTACACAAAACTTAAGCCAAGCTGATTGTTTATGAGAAGCACTGATTCAGAATAAGCAGTATACTGAAAATAGACAATCATGATAGTCCTAAACATGAGACATGAAAGAGAAATAGTGTATTATCCCAGAGAGGAAAAGTCTTTTTAAAATGTAAATTAATAAGCAGGGCTGTTGAGTTATTAAAAAAATTGTGTGCTTAAAATTAATTGTGATTAATAGCACCATTATTCAATAACAGAATGCTATTTATTTACATATTTTTGATATTTTCTGAATTTTAAACATTGATTTGAATTACAACACAAATGACAAAATGTACAGTGCTCACTTCATATTATTTTATTTTAAAATATTTGCATTTAAAAAAGGAAACAAAAGAAATAATATTTTTCAATAAACCTAATACAAGTACTGTAGTGCAATCCCTTTATCATGAAAAATGAACTTACAAATGTACATAAAGTAACATAATTCAAAATAAAACAATGTAAGACTTTATAGCCTACAAGTCCACTTAGTTCTTTGTCTTGTTCAGCTAGTTGTTCAGACAAATAGGCTTATCACCTGCAAATGTAAACAAATGTTGCCCGTTTGTTTACAATGTCATCTGAAAGTGAGACACTTTTGTAGCTGGTATTGCAAGGTATTCATGTTCCAGATATGCTAAATATTCCATGCTTCAACTATCATTCCAGAGGGCATGCTTCCATGCTGATGACACTTCCTAAATAATAATGCATTAATTAAATTTGTGATTGAACTCCTTGGAAGAGAATTGTATGTCTTCTGCTTTGTTTTATGCACATTCTGACATTTTTCATGTTATAGCAATCTCAAATGATGACCAGGCATATTGTTTGTTTTAAGAACACTTTCACTGCAGATATAACAAAACACAAAGATAAAACAATATGAGAAAATAGCTATAGCACTTGACCCAAGCTTTCAGAATATGAAATACCTTCCAAAATCTAGAAGGGGTGAGATTAGAAGCATGCTTTCAGAAATCTTAATAAAAGGATGGATCCTGTGAGAAAACTACACAACCTGAACCACCAATGCAGAAAATCAACTGTCCTCTGATGACATCTGACTCAGATGATGACAATCAACATGTATTTATCCATACCGCTTTGAATCATTATCAAGCAAAACCTGTTATCAGATAAAATGGTGATTGAAGCATGAAGGGACATATGACTTTAGTGCATCTGTCATATAAACATCTTGCAACGCTGATTACAGCAGTGTCATGTGAACACCTGTTCTTTATTTCAAGTGACATTGTGAACAAGAAGCTGGCAACATTATCTACTACAAATAAATGCTACAAATAAACTGTTTCTCTAAGCTGTTGGCTGAACAAGAAATTGGACTGAATGGACTTGTAGTCTCTAAATTTTTATATAGCTTTGTTTTTGTTTGAGCGCAGTTATGCAATGAAAAGATCTAAATGTATAAATTGTACTTTCACAATAAAGAGATTGCACTACATTACTTGTATGAGGTGACTTGCCAAAATAATTCTTTGTTTACCATTTTACAACACAAATATTTGTAATAAAACAATATACAGTGGGCTTTGTATTATGTATTGTGATTATGAAATCAATACGTTTAAAAATGTAGAAAAATATCCGCAACATTTATCAAATTTATACAGGTATTGTATTATTGAACAATATAATTAATTTCAATTAACTCATACAATTAACTAAAGAAATCATGATTAAAATAATCATTATTAATTGCAGTTTTAATTGATAATCATATTTAAACATCATTAAAAGATCATACATATTATGCTATATTTTATAGACACATCTTTAAAATTCTTATGTATTGGATTGTAATATTGATCCTATCTTTCAAAATAATGTTTATGTTTGGTAACTTTAATTCTACAGTTGGAATGTGCTTTTCAATCTAAGAATTCTTGTTTCGCAATAAGCAGTATTTGTTATTACCTGTTAAGTAGTTGTATTCAAACTATGATAAGAAGAGGAGGCAAAGGTAAAATAGACCCACATTTTAAAGCTAACTGGACGCTAGTCTGGAATCCTACAGCAGTTTAACTTATTTCTCACTGCTTGCAGGCCCATGAAGCTATACCAGCATACCTTTTCCCCCAAGACACTCTTCTCCCACAACATTAGCTTTACATACCCAACTATTTCCCTTAGATAAGGAAAATTTCCAGGTAGTCCAAACCATTTTGCTAGGGGTTTGGGGCTGACACAGTAAAGGCCCAGAAACTGACTCTGAATTATACTTTCAAATTCTCTCAGACCTCATCTCATTTTGGAACCCATATTAAAAACATGATTTCTCTAGCCAGTTTAAAACTGCAAAATATGTCCTTTGTTTATTTTAGCCAAGACATTTTTGGCCATGGAAGTACCGCTGATGTCAATCCAGTTTTGATACATACATCTCAGGAAGAATATGGATGTATTGTGCACATCGTACAAAGATATTATCATAACTATAATGTCTAGCTACATTTGTCATAGACCAGGACTCCACTGAACATTAAGCATATTCTTGACACAATTTTTAAATACACTATTGATATTATTTTCTCCTATTCAATTAAAGAAAGAACTAGACACAGATAAACATTTAGTTTTATTTTAGCTTCTCAGGCAGAAGAGATAATGTGTGCAGATTATTAGTCTGTGTTCCAGAGTTCACAATTTTACACGAACCTTCCATTTTATGGACTAAAGACCCAAACCAGCCAGCACAGATTTAAATTCTATGTAAAAACTGGCTTGGTAGCCTGAAGGACAGATGTCTTTTCAGAGATGGGGAAGGAGCAGGATTGGGGGTATTGCTGAAACAACTTCTTTGCTTTTTTATAGGATTCTAATCAGCTGTGGTTTGTGATGTTTTCCTTTATGGGAGATGCCATACAAATTGTATAATATAACTCCCTTAAGCGGGACTCTCTGGTCCAGCAATATCCATGATCTGGCAGGACCACAGATGTTCCTGGACCACCAAGTTCAGGTATAGGGAGATCTGGCTGCAGAGCAGTAGCAAGGGGAGCGGGGCGGGGACCCACCCAGGAGCCTCATAGGGGTGGGGAGCACCACAGCGGGGAGATCTGGCCCCAGCAACTAGGCAGTAGTAGGGGGCTGGTAGTGACCATGCAGCTCTGACCCTGGTGGCAGCCAGGAAGCTCCAGCCACAGCTGCACAGCTTCATCTCCAGCAGCTGCTGGGCCAGTGGGAGCTGGAGAGCTCTAGTCCAGGGAGTGACAGCTGGCCAGGCAGCAGTGGGGCAGGCAGTGGAGGAGTGTGTGGATGGGGCAGCACTTGAGCATGGGCCCAGGGGGAGGGATCTCCCCTGGTCTGGCAAATCCCCTTGTCTGGGACCAGTCAGGTCCTGAGGGTGCTGGACTAGCAAGGTCCAACTTTTATATGGTTTTTCCATGAAATTCTCCCCAGCATCAGGTCACAGGAAGAGGAGAGTGTGGGATGTGCAGTGAATGTCTCATGACACAGACCAAAATGTAATGCATGAGTCTCCCTGGCAGGGTTGAGAATCTCAATTACAGATGGAGAGACTTTCTAGATAGAGGTAGGTCAAGTGTTGTAGGTACTGTTCAGAGTGATTTACCATCATCTGAAGAGCCAATTGTTGGATCTCAGCCTTTCTGCTCTGGTTTCCTAACGGGAAAATGTGTTTCTAAACCTATTTTGTGTACTAATAGAAAATGACATCTGTAGAGGAATAATCAGCACAATACTGTGTTCAGCAATGGTGAGGCCTGCAGTTTATCAGCTCTGCTCATATGAATAAGTATCACTTCATTCAATGGGAATTCTTATAAAGGAGACCTCTGGGTGTGGAGATAAATCAAGCAGCCAAAGAGGCATAAAAAATATACAAAGATGGCAGGAAGGGTACAAGCCGCTTAGCATATATTTAGCCAGAACACAAAGAGGCAGAGTTTGGTGCTGGCATGGCTTTAATGTAAATAATTTGTCAGCATCCTCTTGTGCAGTCACCTAAATAACAGGGAGCAGAACAGAGAGAATAGAAAATGGATATTGAAAATAAAAGCTTTAGTTCTATTTTACTTCGTTTTTGCTGTTGTCTTTTACAAGAATTACAGGTGAAACGCAGAAACATGCATGGGAAAATAATCACTTGTGCTAATGAAATGGTCTAGGACTTCAAAGAACTGGCCTTGTAGGACATAAAAGGGAATTATATATACAACAGATTAACATCTCAATATTGTTATTGATCCTAAACAGCTAACAAATAAAAATATAGTAACCACGTGAATAGTTTAATGATTTTCCAGTTAAGTTTTCTGTACTCTGCTATTCAGCTGAAATGTCTAGATTCATAGTAGTACTAATATGTCACTGGCACCCCTAACCAGCATCGTTCACACATATACCATAATCAGAATTTCTTTTATTTGTGCTATTACCATTATTACTGTATTTAGCAGTTCATATTCGCACCCCTTGATTTTTTTCTGATATTGTCATGTTGTTCAGGGGCCGAACAAGAGGAAGTTAACCCCCCTAAAACAATAGCATTGCTCATGTGTTTGTATTCCTTGCACGCTTTCAGAGTTGTAGCTAGAGAAGTGAATATGAAAAAGGAAGCCCTGTTCCCCTCCCCCACTGGAATAAAGTGAAAGATCTCAATGTGCCTCCGGGATGTAAATCTGTTTCCAAACCTTAGCCATGGAAAAAGCCAAAATTTATATTGCAATAGAAAGACAAAATGCAGACTAGTTTATAAGTTGTTTATTGCTTCTATCAGTTATATCTTCATACAATGCTCTACATAAAACAGACAAAAGGAAGACTGGCGTATGAGACATCCTTATTAGCTGCTGTAAAGAAGTAAAGTTTAGGTTTGTGAGACAACTCATCCCTTGTGTACCTGTGTTGCTTTCAGCAGTTACACTGAGGATGAACTGGCCAACTGGCTTTTACAAAACAATTGATTTTATCTAAATTAAGCACAAATGGGTGTTTAATTTAAGCAAACAACCTCAAGGGATGCTATCGGAGTTAGCTGTGCACGTACATTGCTAATCACTACATAAACAAGCAACAGAGACAAAAGCAGAAGCAGAGATGCAAAGTGCCAAAGAAGAGGAAATTTTGGTGTGAAGAAATCTCTTTCTATAACAGGTTTGTCCCTGAGACGGCTGTTTCTTTGGAGAATAACGTCATTGCGTCGTATACAGTATTGACCTAAATAGATCCTAAGCAGGCTGTTTACCAGGTTTAATTATTCATACAACCTAGTCATCTTCCTGTTTATTGTACACAGTTTTATTTGGTTAGCACAATGTATCTTATTTACTTAATTCAGAAAGGTTTAATTCTAAAATGCAGGATTTATAGAATAGTGCACACACACCATATCTTTTAGAAGGAGCAGTCAGGTGTTTTCCTACATACTGCTGTAAAGCCTTGCATGGGGATTGGACAGAGCAAGAAGAATTCTCTTTCTACTCAAAAGAGCTGAGAGCAATAAAATTATCTACGTAGGAACTATTTCCTTTCATAGCCTTGGTAGAGAAAAAAAATCACTCCACCTGTGGCAAGGCGGAGATGGAGCAACTCTATAGCTCCCCTCTTCTTCTTCCTCTTAAACGCTTGTACTGTTTCAGTGTTAGCCTCATTATCCTCTAATAATACAACTCAAAGCAGATTCACAGCAAGGGATATCTAGATATGTGGCTGAAATGAGTGATCATTGACAAGGGGAAAAAACAATGGGAGAATGAAAAGATGTTGATAGAAGTACCTGGCAGACACTGCTAACAGCCAAATGGACTTACAGAATTGTCTGTTTTTGTAACCATTAAATAAAATCAAATTTGAAGAAACTATTTCAAAATACTTTACTGATTTAAATTGCTTCTTTCTCTTGTTTTTTGTGCTTGGAAAAGCAAAATAAAATCCCTCGTAAAAATGAAATTAGGAAAAAAATTGAAACACCTTCAGTGTTTTAGATCATTTAGTTTCTCCATGCATGAATAGCAGTTGAATAATGCCTACTGAAGTGACTATTATCCCACAATAAAACCAGTCACAAAGGAAAATCAAGGTATAAATTATAAATGAATTACAGTCTTTCTCTAAAAGCATGCTCTCTGTTAATTCATTATACTACCCTATTTTTTGTGGGTGGGGGTGGTCACAGTCTCATAATGGGATTATTTCAACTGTAGTGTGCCTGTTTGGTAGAAAAAGAAATGTATGCTAATATAGTATAAAGTAAACTCAAGAATAAATACGTGTCCCATTCTAGGATCAAGGAAAATCTATTATAGAGCTAGCATAAAAATTTCATCTTTTAAAAATCCTTTTTTTTCCAGCTCAAATGCAGTGGGGGAAAAGATCAGTCTTCATTCTGGTGGAATTCAATGCGACAAATTATAGCATCTTTTCAACTTTTCTCAATTTCCACTTAAGGTTGTTATTTTTATAAACTTCTAACATTTTTCACTATTTGCTTTCTCCCACTCCATTGCTTGACACTAAACTTTTTGCCAGATACAAGAGAGAGATCATTACTTCAATGCTTGAAAAATGCTGAAAGATAATCTATTGTTTAAGGTTTCATCTACTGATCAAAACTCGAAGCTTTAGATACCATTCTATTTTCTTTTAATTTCTAAGGTCCTACTCTACAGTACATTCCATTGCTAAGTTTGGACCTATTTTTACACAAAGTAAACAAATATACAATGGAATAGATGTTCAGCTTTGATAAATGAGTAGAGCTCCATTAACTTCAGTTTACTACCAGAAATTAATATTACCTGAGGTTCTGATTGAGAGTGTTCAGGAGAAGTTTATAAAAGGTTATCAATTATATGAACTCATGAGTCACTACTGAAAAATTTGGAACCTTTCTCAGAGGCACAAAGACACATGGGAAGTTGAGTTTTCACTTGTGGAATTCTCTGCACATTAGCTGGTCTTGGATAAGTGGATCAATAGGCAATGGACAGGCAAGAGAGACAGTCAACAAACACACAGATGCCCTTAAAGTTGCTCTTTGATAGGCTTCCCCCCTCTGCTGACAACATGGTACCCTTGAGCACAGACTGTTTTCTTCTCCCTAGCCACCTTTCGGACAATGCCATCCTCTCCTTGGGTAGGTTTGAAGTTTACTAGGCATACACCGAAGTTATTGTTGACAGGCTTAGCCTTAATTCCCATATCCATTTTCCCCTGGATTTCTGCCTCCTTATGGGAGGGTAGTTCGCTCTCATTTCTGCTCCTATCATTATAAACTAACTTCAGAACCATAATCACAGGAAACCTCTGCACTTGACTCAAATGGTATCTACACAAAAGGGCTTTTTGCGGGTTCAGACTCTGGTGAGTGGAGAAGAAATGTAGATACTACTGAGGGTGTATCTACATTGCAGGGCTTAACTCGAAATAAGCTATGCAAATTGAGCTACATCAATTGCGTAGCTTATTTTGAAATAGCTTATTTTGTATAGGGAGTGTCTACATAGCACTTATTTCAAAATAAAGCACTCTTTCTCCGACTTTCCTTATTTCTCGTACAATGAGGGTTACAGGAGTCAGAGTAAGAGTCCTCCGGCTTGACAGTATTTTGACACTATATCAAAATAACTGCCTGCTGTGTAGACATGGACTAAGTTATTTCGGAGTAGTGCTAGTTATTTTGAAATAGTGTTGCAGGGTAGACATACCCTTAGACTCTTTTCCCATATCCATGTACTTATGTGTTTCATCCTCTTCTCACGCAAGAGCAAAGGGGATGAAACTCAACTTTTGCATAACTACCAACATTTGAAAATGTGCATCACGGACACTTTTCTGAATACACTGGGTGACTACCCCGCTACATCTCTTTCCTCATTTTCCCTTCCCTCTGATGTGGTGTTCTTTCCCTGTGCTTTCCCTTACCCTTATGGCTGCTTCTGTCCTCCAGGGAATCATTTCCATGAAATCTCCTTTCACAGAAACAGCTGAACTGCCTCCTCCTCAGCTCCCTAGAGGCTTCCCATCTCTCTCTGCAGCAGCCAGCTTCCAACTCCATCCCTTAAACAACTGAGAGGCAGCGAACATGGGGGTACTTGCACCCAACTGCTGCTGGCAGGAGATGCCTCCAGGGAACAGGACCAGGGCCACTGAGATGTTGGGGAAAAAACAGTATCTTAGTTTAGAAGAACTTTTTCCTGCTGGTACGCAGTTCTGAGAAATTAACTAGTCCATTTGATGCTATTCTTTCATTTTGCCTATAACATAAAGCTATCCATAGGCTGTGAAGAAAATGTGAAGACATTTCCACTGTACAGTGATTATTCACTGTTTTCTAATCTCACAACAATTCTTCTAGTGATGCAAAATGGACAGTTTGTCAAAACCCTTCCCCCTACAAATCCCATCAAGTTCATGACATTTGTTGCAAAATCCCTCTCAAAACCCACAATCTGCTCAGAGCTCACCCCTGAGACACTCAGCTATCACACTGTACAGCTATACGCTTTGAACTGAAAAGTTTTAGAGCAGGGTGTTAGCTCAAGGACCTGCTGATCCATACCTTGTTTACAAACACTTTTGTATATCTGTCCAGGAAAGAAAGACATTTCAACTGAATTGCAAGGTCAAAATGAGAAAACAACTTTAAAAGAATAACATTTTGATGTTGACAGACATTCAACATTCGTGCAGTGCTTAAACAATACTGAATGACATATGAGGGATTATTATAAACACATTTTTAGATACAGGATGTGCTTTCCATGTTGCTTTACATTATTAACTAAATTGATAATTAATTTACAATGAGAAAACATGGGCTACATTTGAATCCCTGTGAGTTGCTGTATTCCTAACCAGTTGGAAGTGAATATTAACAGAAATAATTGAAAATAATGTTCAAGTTTACCACTGTGTGTGTTTATTATGTGTCTAGAGATGAAAATTCTGAGTACTCACAAAATATTTTGGAGTCCATATTAGACAAATCTCTCAGGCTTTGGAAAAGGTCTTTCATTTTGCCTACAGTTTTGAATGTTCAAAATTTGTGTCAGTCAAGATCATCATCAGAAGGGCCTACTCCTGGTTTAAAAATCTATTATATTTGGAAAGTGAAAATGTATTTGTGTGCTTGCTTTAAAATATGTGCACTTTCAGGAACCTGCACACTCACACTTAGTGACAAAAATGGTGACCACATATAGCAACATTTCCACACATGCAGGATGTAAATCTTTTGAATGTATATTCAAATGTTACATCCCATCCAGGTGTTCGTACATTTAGTGTGCGCACAATTAGATGGATACCTTTTCAAATAAGTTTCAATAGACTACACACAACTGCTTTTTTAGACAAAAATTATAATTAATGGATGTACTGAAAACAGGACATGAATTATTTATGCATTTCAGCAAAAGCAGTAATATACTGTCTCATGCCATTTTACCTGAATAACAATGCATAGTGACTTTATTATCCTAAGATTGTTGTACTGTGATTTGAAAACAGTATGCAAGATTGTAAAGAAAGGGCATTAGTAAATTGTAATGAATCTAGTTGGATGATACTGTGGAGTGAAATGATACATAGAACCGAGTGCTGTTTAGGTGAAATAGGAATAAAGGTGAAAGAGATGAAAAGTAGTGTTGTATATCAACGAAGTGGTAACGGTAAAGAAATATGAAGTGATAATATAGAAAAAAACAGAATCTGATTCAAAATCAGTTTGTGGAAGGATTTTAAAAGAGGTTCTGCTGGGATTGTATTAGGGGCTGCTATAGGCCCCTAGCATCAGACTCAGCTATGGATAGAAATCTCTTTAGAGATATAAATATTTAATGATAATTGTATACTAGTGGGAGACTCTAACCTCCCAAATATAAATTGAAGAATAAATGCTACTAATACCAGTAGGACCCAGTTGTTGCTGAATGTGTTAGACAACAGTTTGCATCAAATTGTCACCAAACCAAATGAGGGGATCCAATTTTAGACTTGGTTTCAGTAAATAGTAAGGACATCATAGAAGAGCAGGTCTTAGGAAATAAACTTGCATAAAATGATCATTATTTGATTCAGCTGAAATTAAATGAAAGGATAATAAAAAACAAGGTATCAGCTAAGATTTTTTTTATTTCCAAAGGGCAGACTTTGGGGAAATACTCAAAGAAGTCAGCCAGACTGGAGAGCTCAAGGACTTAAATATAGAAGAGGCTTCGAATTTCTTCAAATCAGCTATACAATATGCATCCCTAGCAAATGGGGGGAAAAAACGTAGAGGCAGCAGACTCAGCTGGATGAATAACCACATACAAAAAGTTATCAGGAGTAAACAGACAGCCTACAGGGAATGGAAAAAGGGGTTGATACGGAAAAAAAAAGCTACATAGTAGTAAATACAGGAATAAAGTAAGAAGTGAAAACAGTAAAGTTGAAATAGCTCTTGCCGAGAAAATAAAATAACACAATGGATTTTTTTTTTAGTTACAGATCTACAAAATTCATGGTCAATTTTGTCAATTTCATGGTAATAGGATTTTTAAAATTGTAAATTTCAGATTTAAATAGCAAAATTCATGAATTTTCAGTGTTGGAATTGTAGAAGTCCTGACCCAAAAAGGAGTTACGGGGCGGGGGGTGGAGTTATTGTAGGGGTAGGTTGCAGTAATACTACCATTACTTCTGTGCTGTTGCTGGCAGTGGCGCTGCCTTCAGGTCTGGGCAGCTGTACAGTGGCAGCTGCTGGCTGCAAACCCAGCTCTGAGAACAGAATCACTCCCAGCAGCAGCGCAGAAATAAAGATAGCATGGTGTGGCATTGCAATCTTATTTCTGTGCTGCTGCCTGCAGAGTTGGGCCCTCAGCCAGCAGCTGCTACTGTCCAGTTACCCAGATCTGAAGACAGGAACTCATAAGTAAGGGTGGCATGTTATGGTATTGCTACTTTACTTCTGCACTGCTGTTGGAGGGGCATTGCCTTCAGAGCGGGGTGTCTGACCAACACCCACTACTCTGGCCTCCCAGCTCTGAAGTCAGTATAGAAATAAAAGTGACAATATTATGACCGCCTCCTTAAGTATCCTTGCTAACCTCCCTCCCCATCCACCCCCGCAACTCCCTTTTGGGACAAGGCCCTCAATTTGAGAAGCACTCATGTCTCCCTTGATATAAAAAGAATAAAGCAGGATGACAGGTTAGCATGCAGTATGGATTGGAAGGAAATTAAACACAGTCTAAGTATAACCCAATAACTAAATGAATACCTTGTCTCAGTTGTGATGCTGTATGATTGAAATATAACTACTTATATCAATGAGATTGGCATTTTTAGATAACTGCAACAAAACTTGTGCAAAGTACATCATATAAAGTATGAGCAAAAAAGTTATGATTTGTGAAATAAGATTATCTTATTTCAAGCCATATGTCACTGTAATTGAAGTTATGAATATTGGCAATGTTTATATATCTTAAGTGGGTTTGTTCCTGGGGGAAACACACTCAAACTAATTTACATATAGTGTAACCAGCACATTGTGAGTGGAATATTACATAAAAACATAAGAATGGTCATTCTGGTTCAGACCAAAGGTCCATCTAGCCCAGTATCCTGTCTTCCATCAGTGGCCAATGCCAAATGCACCAAGAGGAAGTGAACAAAACAAGGAATCACCAAGCAATCTCTCTCTCCCATCACCCATTCTCAGCCTCTGACAGAGGCTAGAGATGCTATTCCTACCCATCCTGGCTATTAGACATTGATGGACCTAACCTCCATGAATGTATCAATTTCTTATATTCAAGTATGATAGCCCAGTAAGGACACTTCACTTGATAATTACCTGTTCAGTTCATTTCCTCTGAAGCCCCTGGCATTGGTGACTGTTGAAAGATAGAATACTGGTGTAGATGGATCTTTGAGATGGATGGACCCAGTGTGGCAGTTCTTACATTCTTAATCGGTCACAGAAGAAACTTATTCCACCCATATAGATCTTCCTGGGAATGCCTCAGGAACAATATAGCTTCCCACTATGAGTCATCAAGCCATGTAAGGACCTGTGATATGCTCACATGACCCAGAATGCCATCTTATGCCAATAATTTTACACATACTGGGCTGTGAACTTTGTTTGAAACAGAAAACTTCCAGGGACATGATAAAAGGTATAGAAGACCCTTGGGACAACTCCATGTTATCTCTTTTCTGTTATGATTCTCTGAGCTGTGGATTTACAACTAAAAGAGTCATACTGAACTATGCATGGAGGACGTTCTGTTAAGCCCGCAGTCTAGAACATCATTGCTACAAATGTGATGTAAAAACTTTGCAATTATTTTGTTTATATGTATATTAACCATTGTAACTCTTCTTCTTTCATTAATAAACCTTTGGATTTTAGTTAACAAACGATGGGCAGTAGGATGATTATAGTTTAAGATCTGAGTTATATATTGACTTAGCCATGTGTGTGATCTACTGGGATTAGAAGGACTCCATGGTTATGTCTACACTCATGACTACTTGCACAAGAAATATGCAAATGAGGCTAAGCATGGACTATTGCTGAGCCTCATTTGCATACCTAATGAGCTGCCATTTTTGCAAAAGAGGATCTTGCACCAGAAGGACCTGTCTACACTGCCCTTTCTTGCGCAAGAAAAACCCTCTTGCGCAATGCTGCTACGCTGATTATTTTCAGGAATAACGGTGTTGCGCAAGAGGGTTTTTCTTGCACAAGAAGGGGCAGTGTAGACAGCTCCTTCTGGTGCAAGAGCCTCTTTTGCAAAAATGCTGGCTCATTAGGTATGCAGATGAGGCTCAGTGATATTCCATGCTTAGCCTCATTTGCATATTTCTCCCGCAAGAAGCTGCGAGTGTAAACATCGCCAATATGTAATTAAACTGGTTTTCAGTAACAGCTCATTATAGAATCCAGTGTCTTGGTGGTGAGATAAGGACTAGAATGCTAAAGGAGACTTCCTTTTTGACTTCTTCTTAACCACTCTGGTGAGATAGAAGTTTACTTTTATAACTGACCAGGTCTAATCTAATGATAATATAACCACCAGTTTAGGAAAAACTTAAACAAACAACAAATAGACTAGTAGCACCTTAAAGACTAACAAAATATGCAGATAGTATCATGAGCTCTCGTGGGTGTAGCCCACTTCTTCAGATGACTCGAGTATTAGAAGTCGAGATGCAAAAATAAATGAGGGAAGGGGGGAAAGGAGAAAAAAGAGGGTTAAAAAAAAGAAAGAAAAGGAGGGGCAAAGAAAAAAGAGAGAGACAGTGAGTAGATGGTTCAAATAGTTACAAGAGGCTGATAAGAACAATTAGCACCTCCATTGTTGGCTTGGTGGTTAAGTCATTAGGATGTGGAAGGTAATGTGCGAGCCAGCAGTTTAGGCTGAGTCTGCCCCTTCTTCTCAGCGGTTTGTCCTGAATCTGGTATTCTTGGCTCTGGCTCACTGAGGCATGAGTACATCTGTTTTCAATAAGGAAATGTTATGGTACATGTGTATGGAGATAATATGGGTGATGGAAATGAGTGTCTAGAAATGGAAATTACAGTATCTCAGATCGAAATAAATTTATAGAGTTTAACACACTCAGATTGTGGGAACTGGTGAATTCCCATTCCAAAATACTGAAAGAACAGGCACTTCACATTTCTATTTTAGTATCATGGATTTTTAATAAAGCTATCTATTTGGGGATAGTATCTTATGATTGCAAAATTGCAAAAGTACCTGTATTTAAGAAAAGGAGGAAAAAAAGTGATCCAGGCAATTACAGACCTTTTAGTCTAACCTCAATGGTTTGCAAGATTCTAGAACAAATTTGAAATAAATAACAATTAAATTAATGAAAGTAAATGGTAAGGGACATAGTAGGAACAAACAATAAGTCCTGAGACAACTTAGGGTATGTCTACACTACCCCCCTAGTTCGAACTAAGGGGGTAATGTATGCATACCGAACTTGCTAATGAAGCCCAGGATTTGAATTTCCCGGGCTTCATTAGCATAAAGCCGGCGCCGCCATTTTTAAAAGCTGGCTAGTGCGAACTGGTGGAACGAGGTGTATAGATAGTTCGGATTAGGAAACCTAATCCGAACTATCTAGTCCGTTCCGCGTGTAGTCACGTGGCATGGGTTCGCACTAGCCGGCTTTTAAAAATGGCGGCGCCGGCTTTATGCTAATGAAGCCCGGGAAATTCAAATCCCGGGCTTCATTAGCAAGTTCGGTATGCATACATTACCCCGCTAGTTCGAACTAGGGGGGTAGTGTAGACATACCCAGAGTACTTGCACAAAAACATACCAATATCAAGTGGGGAAATGGAAAGTTCTCCAGTGCACTGAGCTGTGTCGATTGTCCTGGGCATACACATCTTAGTAACTTTGTAGAGTGTGCCAGGTGCTATTAACTGCTTCATCAACAGTAAACCTAGCCAGGTATGGTTATCGTTTATCAGACCTTGTGGTTATCCAGTGGTTCACTTGAAGTCTGCTGTGCCAGGTGTCTGCACAGTACTGGAGAATTACACAAATGAAACATACACATGGAATCAAACATCTATCAGCGTCTCACCACAAGGGGTATGTAATACACCATGCTACATCTACACTGGCAGTTTCTTGCGCAAGAACTGTTTTGCAGAAGAGTTCCTGTGCAAAAAGTCTTCCACAAGAGCGCATCTACACTGGCATGTGCTTTTGCGCAAGAGATGTGCTTTTGCGCAAGAGGTGTGCTTTTGCGCAAGAGCGTCTATAGTAGTGTAGACACTCTCTTGTGCAAGAAAGCTCTGATGGCCATGTTAGCCATAGGGGTTTCTTGTGCAAGAAATTCGTGCTGCCCGTCTACACTGGGTAGAGGAATAACTCTTCCTGAAGGAGCCCTGTTTTCCAACGCTGTACTGTAAATTTACTTGTGCAAGAACGCGTGTGCGGTATAGACACCCGGCAAGATTTTGCGCAAGAACAGCTGTTCTTGTACAAGAAGCTGCCAGTGTAGATGTACCCCATGAGTTTACCAGAGGTAGATCAACCCACCCTAACCTGATTTCCTTTTCTGAGAAAATAACTGATTCTTTTCGATAAGGGAAATGCAAGAGATGCAGTAAACTTATACTTCAATAAAGCATTGGACATGGTAGCACATGGAACACAATTAATTAGAGCAGATGGAGATCAATATAACACTGTAAAGTGGATAAGGAACTGGGTAAATGGGAGAAAGCAACAGGGAATGCTGAAAGGTGAATTAATGGACTGTAGGAAGTTTACTAGAGGAGTTCAAGGATCTGTCTTGAGATCAAAACTTAGTCAACACTTTTATTAATAATCTTGGTACAATAAGTAGGACTGTGCTAATGAAATTTGCTGAGATACAAAGTCAATATAGTGAAGAACTGGAATATTACATAGGAAGATTAGAACTGACCTTGAAAACTGAAGCAACAAAAATGTAAAGAAAATAAATAGTACAAGGACTTTTGGGTCTAATATTAAGACCTTCTGCTACAGGTTGGGGGCTAATCAGCTGGAAGTGGCAGAGGAGAGAGGAGACCTGTGGATGTGGTGAATCACATACTAAATATAAGCAACCAAGTGATGCAGCTGAAAAAAAGACAAAATGTGATTCTCAGTGGTATCAGGCAAGGCATTTCCAGCGGAGATGGAGAAGTTATTAATGCTATTGTACAAAACACTTGTCAGACCTCTTTTTGAATATTTTGGAATATTTTGTTCTAGTTGTCACTCATGTTCTAGAAAGATAAATTTAAACTGGAACAGATGCAGAGAAGAGCTACAGAATGATCGGGGAATGGAAGGCATGTCTTATCAGAGAAGTCTAGAAGGGCATGTCTGGTGTAATCTAGCAACAAGACACCTGAGATGGGAAATGATTGCTTTCTAAAAATGCATAGAGTGGAGCTAAAAACCCAGGACAGAAAAGAACTACTTAAGCTAATTACTGGCACAAGAACAAATGGGTATAAACTAGCCAAGAACAAATGCAAACTATAAATTAGAAGAAGGTTTCTGATAGGGCAAGGTTCTGGAACAGCCTCCCAATCAGAGTAGTGCAGCAGGACTTGGTTTCATTTAGTTTCAAGAGAGAGCTGGACAAATTTATAAGCACAATTGAATGAAAGGGTTGCTTGTAATGGGAGGGGGCCCTGGGATTCCCTTCCATTTTTTAAGGTTCCTAAAATCTCAGGCTACAGAATTTCAGATGTTGGAGAGAGATTTTCTCTTCCTCTCCCATTGTTTCTGTTTTCTCCTTCCTCTGAAGCATCAGGGTGGCCACAGCTGGAGATTGGACATTGGAAAGGTAACCACATGCTCAGCTATCTGGTTCTGCTCTGTTGTGGAGCTGGACAGAATATTCCCCCAGGTCAAATAAGCAGTTATCTTGTGGCTTTTTTTTTTTGGCCCTCCTCTGAAGTGTGTGTGTGGGTTTCACTTGCTAGGACTATCTGGGTATGTTTCACTCACTTTTTCCCCTTCCATTGCAGGGACCTTGTTCACAGGCACACCTCAATCTCTTCAATTCTCTGTTTTTGAGCTCTAACACATGTTTTCCATTTAAATTGTTGGGCTTAGTGTAGGGGTACTGGGTGGTGGCGGTGGTCTGTGAGATGTAGGAGGTCAAATTAGATGATCCCTCTAGATTTAAAGGTTGTGACTATATGACTATATTATTTTAGGATCAGTCTTATGCCTAGTCTTCTTTGACAGCTCTATTAGGGTGTGTCTCTTCTATTGTACACTCCCAAATGATTAGAAGAGGACTAAATGGCACATTAGTGAAATTCACAGATAATATTAAACTGTGAGGAGTTCTGAATGCCTATGAGGAGAGAGAAAAACATATAAAGAAATGTAGAAAAACTGCAGCTGGGCTGTGTTCCTGTCTCCTTGTGAATTTCATTAGCTCCGAGGCAAAAGAAAATTTAAAGTAAAACTTACTAAAATTCCAATGCTTTCAGGAAGCAGGCAAGGGGGGAAATAGTCTACAAATGCTACTGTAAGCTGCTTAGAAAAAGAAGAGGCAACAGAGACTCGGTAGAGAGGGTTACAAGAAGATAGGCAGTAAAGGGCAAGAGGAAACAATCTAGCAAGACAAGAAGGGAGGATAAGAGGCAACGGTTCAGCAGGACTCCTATGTCTAATACTCTAGAGTGGGAAGGGTAAGTCCAACAAGAAGAATATAATTCTGTTCATTTTCCCGCTTTTGACCATACTATACATTAGGTGAAGCAGAGAGCAGTGATCATGACAGTGAGTGGGAGGGAGAAGAGTGAGCCAGTAATCACTAGTTTTGTGCTACATATAAGCAACTGAGGCATTCACAGTAGCTAGATTATGTAACCAAAGATAATGCTGCTGTAAAAACAAAGTCCTCATAGAATACACATTATTCACTAGCATAAATACTTCGATTCCTTATTCCCAACTGGACAAACTGCACTTGTTCTATTAAAACAATATAACTCTAGCAAATTAAATACTAATTTTAGCAACAAAATACAAGAAATCCATGCTTGTGATATTTGAATACCACAGTATTAGGGGAGAGACAGTGCAGCAAGAGGGCTACAAATTCTCACTGTGTGTGGCGGGGAGGTCTTTTCTTCTACTGGCTGGCAGTCTGGTGGTGTAGCTTTCATTCCTCTTACTACTTTTCCCAGAGTGGCAGAAACAACTGCTCTTTAAAACACAAGGATGCCTCTGGCTTTCCACAGTATCACTCAAACCATGTAGCTGGCAGTCCTTAATGTGGCTTAGGCTTTCAAAGATACATTCTAGCCCTTAATCTCAATCAGCCACATGGTTCCTGAACAGCAAATTTCAGACTATCCCTGTTGTGTGTTCTTAAACGTGCACCCATAAGATTCTTGGCTAATGGCTAGTTTGTCAGTTTTTAAAAAAAGGCAGCACAAAGGATACTTGAAGCATTTTATCAGTGTACTACTGAAACAAACTGGTGTACTGTGGAGGAAGGGGCATAGAAAAATCCATCTATAGAGCCTAACAGAAAACCTCATAACAGAGAAGCATATAGTCCTTGTCTGCACAAATTAATCAGTAGAGCTGGTTGGGAATTTTCTGTTGAAATGATTTGCTAATGCCCTTTTCATGACATGGAAATTTTCTGTCGGAAAAATGAAAATGATGACTAACTGGATGCCTGGAAGAGAATGTACCTGGTCTCTGACTCTCCATCTTTCCACCTCCTGGCCACCTCCTCCATCTCTAGCTGCTTCAGAAGCACAAAGGTGATCAATCTCGCTATCTTCCATGCAACTTCAGCTGCTGAAAAGGCAAGGTGTTCAGTCTTGACAAGAGATACAGTGTTCTCCAGCTATCGGTCTCTTAGGAATACGGAACACTCTTGTAAATTACACTTTCTGATTTCTAGGAGAAAATAAAAAGTGACACGAATCTTCCAGGTAGGCCACTGGACCAACTCTGTCCGGGTTCTACCAAAAAACAGTGATTTTTTAAAAATCCCTTCCTTTACAAAATCATGGGGGGTTTCCAATTAAGGGTGAAAACTTTTTGGGGAAGAACCCCTCCCATACACACAAAATCTTTCAGGGAGAGGGATTTTCATTCTCCAGCCAGCTGTCCTGGTCACATACTGAAAAGTGGAAGTCAGAAGAAATATTAAAAGAACAATTGCTTTAGTCTGCTTCATTTCTAGATTTTTCAATTGATGTTTCAGCATTTAACAGTGGTTTAGCTGGATTCCTGAAGCACTTGTTCCTCACTTGTATATTTCTGTCCAGTGATGGACAAGAAACACTTCCTAGGTCGAGCACAGTGTTTCAAAATGCAGCTGCCAGAGACTGCTTAACTTGGTCAACCAGAACTTAAACATCTCATTGATGAAAAGGTGATATACACAAATTTATCATTGCTGCAATCCAAGGGAATAGATTCAATTTTAGATACTCTTTGCTCCACAAATGCAGCAGATTCATACAAACACTGCTTTCACCTGTGCAATATTCTGCTTTGCAAATGTATAAATCATTCTGTGTAATCCTATACTAGTTTTTGCTATGTTTTAAAATTTCAGACCTTTGTAGGTAACTGCCAACTCTTGAGAGATACTGCAAGTACAGATATGAATTTGGTTTATCTTTAGCTTGTGATAGGGCTTGGCTTCTCATCACAAAAACTACATGGATTCCTATGGCTATGCCTTCTCAGTTCTTCTTTAAGTAACCTCCACCATCGCCACAACAATCCCTGGTCAACAGTCTGTTTACAGAACCAACAGCACTTTTAGGACCTCTCACCAGTACCTGAGACCCTTAAGGTGTCCATGTAACAGGACTCAAATGGGCCCAAATCCCCTCTTTCTCACCCCTAGGACTTCCCTCCTACCTCATTATCAGTTTGGGCCTATTGGATAATTGACCCCTTACCTCATCCACCCCAGCCAGCCTGATTGTTCAGTTATCTCCATTAGCTTTCTGAAGAGGAACTAATTAATATCTAAGAGGTCAGAGTGCAGTCTCACCTGTTTGCTCCCTGTACTCTATACCAATCCTATAGGTTTCAACAAATTAAATAGCTAAAATAAACTGTTAATTTAGCCCATTAAAACACACGCACACACGGTTATAATGCTTCAGTGCAAATAAAACTGAGAAGCATGTCAAATTGCATAGCCCTTGGGAAAGGTAAGAACGTCATTTTCTTTGACCACTGACCAAAATTATAAGGAACAATTTTGAACATTCAACAACACTGAAATTGTAGAGTTGCAAGCCAGTGCCCCAGCCATTATTGAAAAACAGGATAGGCTAAGAATATGAAAGAGCTAAAAATAATACACACATCTTTTATGTTTATTTTTCCATAGTTATTGTAATGCAAGGAAATAAACAATCTTTCTGGAACATAAGGATTCTTTATTTTAACATATTTTTGAACATTTTCACTACTCTTAATTATCTACTTTTGTTCTAGTTTAGATTCCTTGTTAGTTGGTTAGTTTATGTTTAATTTAGATTAAATTATCTTCATTATGAATACCAGGGAAATTCAAAACCATTGAAAGAAGAAAAATCTAAGGAACTTTCTGAGGCTAAGATTTAAAAAATGGATTGGACATTTATATGGTCTATCAAAGATCTCCAAACTTATCATAACAAACATTTTGTGGGGTTTATTAAACCTTGTGCTACAAGGCTTACACCAGCCTCTAACTATTAGAGATAAATATTTGGGGGCTTATTGTCCTACCTCTGCTTACTGTAGGTTTTTTACACCTTCCTCTGAAGCATATGTGTTTGCCCCTGTCAGAGATATGGCAATGGATTGGATGGGCCACATCTCTGATGATTCCTGTTTCTGTATCCCTATGTGGCTTTAATTCCGTGATGGGCAACCTGTTGCCCACTGGCCGAATGCATGGGGGCCAAATGCAACCCACTAGGCTTCACCTACGGCCTGCAGACCCCTGGCTGCTCAAAGTGCTTCCCATCCACATCAGCCCGTGTCCCCCACGCAGGGAGGAAGGCCTCCCCTTTCCTCTCCACTAGGTTGTGCAGCACACAGCATGCAGCAACCACATCAAGGATGTTGTGTTCCCCCATGTCCAGCCCATGAGTGAGCAGGCATCTAAATCTGCCCTTCAGATGGCCAAAGGTACACTCCACCTGGAAGTGAGCCTGATTCAGGCAGAAGTTAAACAGTTCCCTGCTTGCATCCAGGTGGCCGGTGTAGGGGTTCATGAACCAGGGCATAAGGGGGTACGCCGCGTCGGCCATGATGCACGTAGGCATCTGCACATCCGCAACTGCATAGTTCCTCTCCAGAAATAATGCCCCAGCCTGCAGTACAGGTAGGAGTTCCAGAATATGTGGGCATTGTGTGCCCGGCCTGACCACCTGACACAAATGTCTGTGAATTATCCCTGGTGGTCGATCAGGGCCTACAGCACCATGGAAAAGTAGCCCTTTCTATTAATTTACTGTGCTGCTCGATGGGGTGGTGCGCGGATTGGGATGTGAGTCCCATCGAGTGCTCCAACGCAATTCAGAAAACCCAGCCCCTAAAATCCGGCCAAGATGGCATGCAGGTCTCCAAGGCGGACAGTCCTGTGAAGCAGCTCTGAATTGATGGCTGTCACCACCTGCAGAAAGGGACAAATACAAACAGGACATTAGAGGAGTTGCATGAGCTGATGAGAGGTGCTCCCCCACCCCTCCCCTCCCAGACCCTGAGAGCCCCCACTCAGGCAACCCCTCCACCCCCCTGCACCACCTCAGGGTGAGGCCAGGCAGGCTTCTACCACTCCCACCCCATTCCCCATTCCCTGTGCCCAGTCCTGACCGTCCCCCTTATTCGCCCGTCCCCACCCCCATGGACTGTCCCCCGACCTGAAGCATATTCTCACCAGCAACTACACACCGCACCATAATAACTCGAACTCAGGAACCAATCCTTGCAACAAACCTCGGTGCCAACTCTGCCCACATATATACACCAGCAACACCATCACAGGACCTAACCAGATCAGCCATACTGTCACTGGTACATTCTCCTGCACATCCACCAACGTAATATATGCCATCATGTGCCAACAATGCCCCACTGCTATATACATCGGCCAAACAGGACAGTCCCTACGTAAAAGAATCAATGGACACAAATCTGATATTAGGAATGGCAACATACAAAAACCTGTAGGGGAACACTTCAATCTTCCTGGACACACAATTGCAGATCTAAAAGTAGCCATCCTGCAGCAAAAAAACTTCAGGACCAGACTTCAAAGAGAAACTGCTGAGCTACAGTTCATCTTTAAGTTTGACACAATCAACTCTGGATTAAACAAAGACTGTGAATGGCTCGCTAACTACAAAAGCAGCTTCTCCTCTCTTGGAATTCACACCTCCAGATCAGCTGCTAGAAGTGGGCCTCATCCTCCTTGATTGGATCCACCTGGTCATCTCCAGCCTGATCCTGGCCTGCATATTTATTCCTGCCTCTGGAAATTTCCACTACATGCATCTGACGAAGTGGGTCTTTGCCCATGAAAGCTTATGCTCCTACACTTCAGTTAGTCTATAAGGTGCCACAGGACTCCTCGTCGCTTTTGCAGATTCAGACTAACACGGCTACCCCTCTGATACAGATTACCTTAAGCTTCCCTGGGCTCCTTCCCACTCCTGTCCATGTCCCACATAGCCACTGCTGGCCCAACTCTGGGGAACATCACCTTCAGAGCTGTCAGCCTTCATTCATGCTGCTAGGTGCTGAGTATCTTCTGCTCACCGGCTCCAACCAGGCTACATTCTGATCCTCTCTGGGTGTTTCCAGGATAAATCTTCCTTGGATGGTCAGACCCTATTTGAATCACCTGGCTGACTTTTAAACCCTGCCTCTAGCCCTTTCTGGCCATCAAAAACTCTAATAATTTCAAGACAATTTATATCCCTTTTTAAAGTAAAATGTAAGGAATCAAATTTCCATTTCAATGACAGCAGTGTAAATCCTGATGTCAACAGAATTATTTGAATTTTCAACCGATACAGCAGTGAATAGAATCTGGGCCAATGTATCAAGTACAAATATCAGTTTTATTTTGGGTTTATTATTTAAAGCAGTGAAGTGTACCTGGCTTGCCATCTGTGACTGATGAGTCCACTACTTTCCAGGACCTTGATCCTAACCAGTGTTAAGCACCCTTGACACATATTGATTTCAAGTTGCTCAGCACTTTGTAAGATTGAGCCTTTTGTATTGATTGTTTAGTGATTTTCTCTTAGGACCCAATGCATGCATGTGAAACTTTTGTGTACCTTAGCAGTCCCACTGAAGATAATAGTTAAAACTTGCAACTTTTCAGTTGCACAGATACTTAAGGACTAAATCTTCAGCTGGTACTCCCTGTATTTATTTACCAGTCTTCTGGGACCTTCTGTGGTTACTTATTCAAATGCATAGTTTTAAATAATAGATGTGTCTAGTATTTAGAGACATGAGGAAAAGGAACACAGAATGTAAAAAAAATTACATCTATATGTAATTGCATATAGTTCTTGTTATTTAGATATTTTGGGATGTGATCTGAGTGTGTGACTAGCTAGTCGGTAATGTTCCTAAATAATGAACAGATGTCCCTCTAGAAATGCACCTCAGTGGCTATCTTTCAGTGTAGCTCCGCAGAGCAAACCAAAGAGTAATTTTTGAAGACAGAGGCAATTTACAGCTTGTGGCCAGGCCCATCAACCTGTGGTGGATAGAAGGATGCAATTGTCCTGGGGCCCAGTGTTTCAAAAGGGCCCGGAGCTCCTGGCCACCACTACTGTGGTGGTGTCCATATCCCCAGGCACTTTAAATTGCCACCAGAGCCCTGCACACTAAAGCTGCCTTAGGAAACCTACCACAGCCCTATGCCTTTGATCTGTGGTCTCACTGCTTCTGGGGGCACATAGTCACCCCCATACCCTGGCCTTGCCTGGGAACTGCTTGTGCTTAAATTCTGACTCAGCAATATATATATATATGTTTCCCATTTTCTTCAGCAGGAAACATGTGAAACCCATCCCTCTGTACGCAGGTAGGCTCAGTGCCTGTTAATACATGAATAATATGTCCTGTTCCACAAATTATGCCAGCATGACCCCTCTAAGGAGCCACATTGCTAGGGGAAGATTGTGGCTCAGGGCAGAGGTAGGAATGTCATTCCATGCTGTTCTCAGTATCTTTGTAGTAATGAGATCTTTCCTACTTCCTATTCCATGGCCTCCCCATGTGAGCTAGGTAACTCCAAAGGTTCTCCACTTCTGGGCAGCTTGTGTAGTGTTATATGGAGGCCATCCCACCAGGGGGAAGTATGTGGAGTATGTGGCCCTAGTTTGTCCCCCTGCCTCTGAGCATGGAGAGGCTGGGCGGCGCACAGCCTTAGTCTTCTCTCGAGTTTAGGAATGTAGGCGGCCCTCCTGGTTCCAGAGCACAGGCAATGCCTAGTCCCAGCCTTCTTGGTCACAGGAGTGCTGATGGCATGGCCCCAGCTTTGACAGGGCTGAAGCCCAGGCAGCTTCAGTTGACTAAGGGGGTGGAATGTGGGAAGGCCCAGTCAGGTACCTTGAGAAGGCATTGCCTTCCCCTGTTTATGAAACACAATGCCCAGGACTTAAATATACTCTATGGCTACATCTACAATGCAGGCTTCTTGCGCAAGAACTGTTTTGTGCAAGAGTTCTTGCACAAAAGGTCTTGCACACGAACGCATCCATACTGCCATGTGCTTTTGCACAAGAGATGTGCTTTTGCGCAAGAGCATCCATGGCAGTGTGGATACTCTCTTGCACAAGAAAGCTCTGATGGCCATTTTAGCCATAAGGTTTCTTGCATAAGAAACCCCTGTTGCTCGCCACACCATCTTCTTCTGCAAGAGCTCTGGCACAAGAGGGCTTATTCCTCATGGGGAGAGGAATAACTCTTGCACAAGAAGCCCTCTGTTCCGACACTGTACTGTAAAATTACTTGCATAAAAATGCATGTGCAGTGTAGATGCTCCGCAAGAAAGCCTGCAATGTAGATGTAGCCTATGTGTTTTAAGACTGAAATGTAACCAAAGAATGGCTCCATGTTACTTAAAAAGCAAATTTAATATCGTGTTATTAGCCTCAATTCCACAATAATTCCATTAAAATTGGGATAATTTTGTGTTAAATTCGGAAAAAGACTTATATACAGCGGCCCCACAAAAGCTAATATCCTGGACCCTCAGGACAGTTCCTCTGGCCCTGATCACTATTACTAAAGCAGCCTTGAGAATCATTATCCAGGAATTGTTATATCACAAGGCAGCAAATCTAGTGAAATTCCTTGTGATTTATTCCATAATGAAAACTGAACCACACTACCTGGGATTGAACTAATTTTAATAAAACTATCACTGATATATCAAATTGCTTGATAAAACCCATATGGTACATTATGATGTATGGCTAGATTGTATTCATATAGTTTGAAAAAGAGAAAACAAAATCTTAAACTTTAATTGCTGAAGTGAGAATAAAATAAGAGTATTGTCTAACAAAAAGGCTGAAAACACCAACTTTTATGTAATATAACAGCAATATTGCTAAAATATATAGCCAATTGCTTACCTAATCCTTGTGTTTGCTATAAAAATGTTCAAGGCTGAATGAGTTAGCTTAGCCAAGTTTGTTGATTAAAACAAAGCAGTACATGAAGGGAGTCATAAGTATCACTCATCTATGGGACACTCTCATAACATTCATCTGGCACAGTAGGTTTACTTCACTTAGTGGTTTACTAGCTATAACCTCTTTATGCATCAACTTAAGTTTAACCCACCAATTTATGCTAAATTTGCCTTTGGTACCTCCCTGTAACCTTCCCATATCTCATTTTGAATCCTACATTCCATGAGTTGATGAGCCATGAAAGCACATTCTAACTGTACTAGTACAAAGAATTCATGCATCTTGACTTTGATAGGTTTCATATTCACTGGAGCCAAAGCTGAACTCAGCTGTTGCAAGTTGTTGTGAAATACATATACCATAATGTGAGTTTGTTTTTGTGATAACATTCACATATAATGTGTATAATATTAGTGAATGCGTTATATCTATATTAATTGGTGTGCAGTATTCATCAAATATACATTGTCTGAGAGAGAAAGCAAAATGTAAAGTTTTACTGCACATACTAACAGATTTTAACAGCCCCCACTGTCTATTTTCTATGAACAAATATAAATAGATGATGTTTTAGATACCTGGATTTCATATCAGTTGCTTAGCCTGTCTTTACACAAGCCTATTTTTGTATTATATTTTTCTCCTTCAGTTTGCATGACGACCATTGAGCATCAACAATTCTGTGGCACATTTACTCATCTACAAGGCTCATTTCCATCCATTTACATGAAAGAGCTGTTGCTCTGAGAGCACTAACGCCAGCATTGAAGAGTTTAAATGAAAACTATACTTCAGAATCTAAGGAAACAGCTCCCAGGTGCACAATAGCTTTTATGATGCCTTGCAAATAGGCAACAGGCCTACTGATGGACCCCGATGACACAAAAAACATGTGGAATGACATAATTATATCATGTTAAAACAATATTTTGATTCATTTAAATAATGAACCATAACCCTTTGCTAATTGATAGTGCATTAACTTTTATGGGATGTTGTACATGGAAGTAAAGGGAACAAATCAGCCCTATGCTACTTAGTTGAATGCTAATCTCGTCTGTTTAAAATGCAGGAAGAATGTGTAAATAAAAGCTATGAATTACAATAAAGGTGTCAATAGTGCTGCAGTGACTCTATGAAGTGTACAATATCCCCATACTTCATCTGATTTTATAATATTTTAAGGAAAATTACTATGTTCATTCCAAAGTTCTGACAATCTTGTAATAGATATTATAAATAGCTAGTTCCTTACTTTTGCAGAGGAAATGATATCACATAAACTATTAACAAGGACATATGCTGAAAAGGAGACCCTGGTAGTGAATCAGCCTGGTTATGCATCGTCAGAAACTCATAAAGGTCAAGTTTACTGCATCAAGTGGCTTAAGACGACTAAAGTACACTAAAGTAACTGCATGGCTAGAAAAGGATAAAGTCAAAGACAGTATTCATCAGTCTCATTTAAGGTTTAACAAACTGAATGCAATATTTGTGTAGTAAGCAAGATTAGTTAATATGTGGGAAAATACAAAAAAAAAACCCCACTACAGCAGCAAAAAGTATAGGCGCCGTTCAATTATTTTAAACAAGCAAAATTGTTAATTTAGTCAGTGGTCTTGATTGTCCCTTGTAGCTGAGGTGTGGCCATGGGATGGGAAATGAGCCCTCACCTAGTGGCTTATAGATCCCTCATTCTGCACAACCTTGTTTTGGTCTGTTTGAAAGCTTATGAGCTAATCTAATTAATATTCAGGTCTGCCACATACCCAGTTAGGTCTCCTACCTCTTTTCATTTGTCCAAGGTACTTATATGGCTTTATCAGTATAGCATCTGAATATCTCACAGGCTTTCTGTACATTTTTCTTCATAAGTCCCCCTGTGAAGCAGGGAAGTGCTATTGATCCAATTTTTTAAATGAAATCAGAGAGACTAAATGACTTGCTTAAAGTCACAGGGGAAAAAATTGGTGTTGGAACTTGATCCCAAGTTTTCAAACTCCCAGCCTAATGCACTAACCATTAGACCATCTTTCCTATTGCAAACGCCCTTTGCTGGGGTGTAACCAGGCCCAGACTTTGAGAAGGTGAGCAAGGCAGTTGCCTTGGGCCGGGCACTTTCTGGGACCCATGCTGCCCAGCTCCTAGCCCTGCACACCTGGTCGCTCACTTGCTGCCCTGACAGGAAGCCACACGGCCATATGGCTCAGCCAACCACAGCATGCTGCCTTGGGCCCTGTGAACTCTTTGGCTGGGCCTGAGTGTAATGGGAGGTGGCTGGAGCAAGAGTCACCTAAACTTGGTTTGTGCTAGTATTGAGTTCCCGTCAGCAAGGGAACATTTACCAGCTGGCCTTCTGCAGCGAGAATTGTACCAAAAAATCTGGACTAAATGTATTTTGGTAATTCTTATTTAACAGAAAGTTTATTTTGTAATTTGTTCAAGGGCTTATGTCACTTTTTTTTACTTGATATCTCCTCCCACATATTTTTATAAATATAAAATGTGATGAGGGGAGGTGAAATGGGCCTCTCTTTTGTTCAATTGATACAATTGGAATTAACCTGTTGATCTTCTTCTTCCTTCTCTCCCCCTCCCCCCCCCCAAAAAAAATCTATGTGCTCAACAAGTGCACTACCCACAACTAGATCCTGGACATGGGGAAGAACTAGAACCATGTTAAAAACAAATCTTTATTCTTCATGGGTCTGTCCTATTGACTACTCCACATCAGCCCGCTGTTCTTCTAGTTTGTCTCAGCAGGAACCAGTCCGTCATTTAAGAATACTGAGAATTCTTCCCTAAAGTCCTTGCTGCAGAAATTGTACACTCATCCTTGGATACAAAGTCCCAGATTCTACAATCTAATTTGGGAGAGGTGAATTCATATTGAGAAGGGTAGAACAATAACATTAGGAATGAGACTTAAACAGCATGGCACAAATAGGCTAACTCACCAGAGATTACAAAGACTGTAAAGTTCAGTGTTTGGAGAAAAAAAGAAAACTATTCCAAAGCAGAATTACAAAAGTGATAATTGAATGTATTAGATATATCAGGCTTCTCGGACAAAATTTCAGAACAAATTATTGATTTAAATGGTAAAATCCCTCGACTCTGGCATCTGGATGCAAATAAAGATTTTTTTGTATATGAAAAGGTGTTATTGAGTTTTCCAGAGGAAACATTATGATAGATTCCAGTTGTATAGTGAATCCCACATTTGTGAATACTGCAGATAGGAAAAACTGCTAAATGAACTTGCAAGAAAGTCGATCTAATTATTGATGGTCATAAGTTACGAATTTCCCCTGACATAAGCCTGCTGCACAACATCAAAGGCAAGAGCTAAATGTTAAAAAAAAATTTGATGGATGAGAATGTCACTGCAGCAGTCTTGTATGCAGCCAAAGCTTCAGTCTAGGACAGACAGGAAACTTCATTCTTAGCTTCCATGACCCACCATTCAACTGAATCCAGTATAAGAACATGAAATTTGCCATCTCATCTGATCCTGCTCTTTGCGGATTGATTAGGTTTCCCTAACCCCTCCTGACAGATCTTAATTGTATGGATGTTAGATAGATAAATGTTAATTATGAATGTCATCTGCTGCCCTCAGATGCCTGCACTCCTCCTTTCTATTAGGTTTAATCATATTTTAAATTTGGTTTAATGAGTCTATTACTCATTATGACAATACTTCAGCTAAGGAAAGAACTTGCTTAAATCAGTTGTATGTATTAGTCTCTTTTCTTAAAGGAATTCTAGCAATCCAAATGTAGTCACTTTCAAAAGTGAATTAAACATAATTTTGGGTATAATATCTGCTTGTGCCAGTTTTTGTGGTTGTGCAGTCATATTTTTCCATTAAAACATTGTTCACTCTTCTCTGAAAGACCCAGCTGAACCATGCATAAAACAAGCTGAGTCTAGATGAGAAAAGGTTAAATTGCCTCTGTACCTAGTAAGAATCAGAAAAAAAGAAATAATTGTTTCAGTGGCAAAAAATAATGTCTAGCTGTTATATAGCAATTGTCATCTATAAATCTTAGTGTGCTTTGCAAACAAATTCAATCCTTTTATTCCTATTTTAAAAATAGGGAAAGTGAAATGAAGAAACATGTCCAAGGTCAACCACCAAGCTAGTAGCAGAAGGAGGACTAGAACTTAGTACATTTAAAGCTCAATCTAGTACTCTAATCACTAGGCAACACAATGACTTAGGTTGTACAGCAGAGTAAGGGAGTGAAGCAGTTTAAAGCACCCATCTACTCCCTTACATCAACATAAGAAAGATATAAGACCCAGTGAATCTGCTACATCTCACTTACGCATAAGTGGACAGAGCCTTGAGTCTATTCCCCTACAATTGTCACATCTTTGTCTTAGACATTAAAACAAACATAACAGCCAATCCGCTATTTCTCAACATGCACTAAGTCTAATTCATAACATTTTTGAGAACAAATTGCAGATATTATTCAAATTGAAATCTTAATGCCTCTTCTATGCATTATCACAATCGGACAAAAACTAACTTGAGTGGATTTACATAGGGAATGAATTTAGCCCAAGATGTAATATCACACATCTGCTCATTAATTTTTCAGTGATACAGACTGGAGTGATAGATCAAGTCAAAGTTCTCTTAATTAACCTCCCCTCACTATGGATTGACAGGATACATGGTAACTGCTCCAGAGGTGTTTTTAAGTCACTTGAATTCATGTCACATTTCACCATGAAAATGCTGACAAAAGCCTATTGACTGGATAATGTTATTTCAAGTTAGGCTGATGGAAAAAGACCCAAATTAATCCATATACTCATTTGCACCCAGAAACAAAACAGCATGTTAATATTATTTTGCTGTTGGTACCACTCATATTTCCTAGTCTCCAAATCAGTGAGTATGGAACAAATGATTAAAGGATGGGGCCTCGCATTCAGTTTCACCTTGGCCTTTCTATGTGTTTTCCTTTGTAGTCAGAGGGGAGTGTATGACATGAGGTGGCAGCATCAATTTCCAAAGAGAAAGCAATTTACAGAACATTCATAGTTTTAAAAATTAACAGAGACAAATACATCATAGCCAGGTTAAGAAATAATTAACAGCTGAGTTGTGTAACCCTTACTCTTGATGGTGAAGATTTACTCTCATTGAATCTAAATGACCTAAGTGATCATTTCCATCTTTTATTTCTATTAATACACTATTTCAAACACCACTTTTAAATTATTGCAGTCCTTCAATATTACAAATTATCACTGTACAAACTCAGCACTTCACATGTTCATTTTTTCTCTTGCGTACATGCTCCTATTCTTTTCCCATTATCTATTCTCCTTTCATCTCCTTGTCCTTCCACAGTCCGTTACCCATATCTTTTTCATATAGCCCCTGATCTGACTCTCTCTATATTTTCCCTTATTGCCATTTGAGACCAATATCCCTTGTCTGATAGGAAGAAACCTAGTGAACCAAACTTTCAGACTCTTGCCTCCCTGTCAGATCTGCCTTAACTTTTCATGACCTTAACTTATGTTCTTCAGTTTTCCACATGCATCAGTGACTACATGCTTAAGGAGAGACAATGAGGGTTCATGAGCCCTCCTTCTTCATCAGGTCCTAGCCCAGGTCCCTTGATAAAGCAAAATTGGCAGAGTCCTCCCTGAAGTGAATCCAAGTTCCTTCCCTGGGCTACTTCCTACCTATATATTCCTTCAGTTTTGGACATGGCTCCTAAAGTCCAAATAGTTAATCACCTTATAACAAAAGAGTGACGCTCTCCAAATTTTCAAAAAGGGTGATAGCCACAGAACTTTACAACCTCATCTACTCCATTTTCTCCTGTCGGGTTCTCTCTGGAGAAGGATTCCTAGATAAGGATTCCTCACTCATACCATCTGTCTAACATCCTTTGCCTGTGCTTCTGAGCTCCTGTTAACACACTCGTCCAGTTGGAGCATCCTTGGCAAGTTTGGAGGGATGGGGCTACCTTGGCCTCATATTGTCTTTGAATCCCTTTGAGACCAATATGAAGTTGGTATAACCCATTACAATATGTTAATTCTTTACTGCTAGTTCCCTTTTGCCCCTCTTCTCCTTTCTACATTTGCAGAATATATCATCAGTGGAGAGAGAACTAATAGGGAAAGACCAGGAAATATTGCGTAGGATTGTGGGAAAGTGCAGCAAAACTGCTAGAATCTAAGCAATGTCACTAAATCCAAACCATTTGAGAGGTTTGTTGCAGCTCATGTGGAGGGATATTCAGCTGATTTGGCTACTACAGTTTTCTTAATCTTATGTGAACTCTGGAGTCTTCCAGGGGAAAAGAATATCCGTGTGTGTACAGTTATTATCCTTTCCTGTCTATAAAATATTGGCACCATAATCTGAAGTAATAAATCCTGGTTTCTCAGAAATTCGGGAGAAAGCCAGTTTCCAAATGATCAATACAAATCCTGAAGCAGGTGGACAGCCATGTGGTATTTTTCACACAGTGCTCAGTGATACATGTTTCCTGATGGTACTTGATGTGCAAATGGATAAGGCACAGATGTCAGATTGCAAAACTGTGAAATATATTACAAAGGCTATGTAATCAAATGTTTGGCCCCCTGGCCTGCATGGCTGTCATGATATGAGGAGATAATACACACAGTCAGAAAGTGCTTTCTCTTCCTCCATTTCAATCTAACAACTTATATGGCTCCCCTGAGGCTCAGTGTTATGGCATGTATATACCCCACGCTGGCCTCACCACCAAGAGTTTAATGTAGGAACAGCCAGCCAGATTTAATTAACAGCCTCACAACAGCAGGGAGAATAAGGGAGCTGAAAAACAGTGAGCTAGCATGGCTGCTAGAGGAGCAAAAAGGCTGGAGAAGGAAACAATGTCCACCAACCTTCTGAGAAGCTTCCCAGAGAAAGGATGACTAGTTTTAAAGACCTAAGAAGCCTACAGAAACCCAGACACATAGGAAGGATCTCAGGGAATAGTAGGAATTGTTGCTGAGGCTTGATTCTGCCTGTGTCAGTTATGGGCCATGAGCAAAATTTAAGAACTAAAGGGGTTTCCAGACCCCATAAGTATTTAGGATCAGCTAACCCTGCCAAACAAAAGGGGGAAACACACACACACCCAACAGGGCTGAAAGAAATATTTTTCATAGCCCAGAATGGGCCAACCACAAGGTATGTCTATGCTGCAAATAAAAGCCTGTGGCTGGTCTGTGTCAGCTGACTCTGGCTCAGGCTAAGGAATTGTTTAGTTGTGTGTAAATGTTCAGTTTGTGTGGGAGCTTGGAAGATCCCAGAGCTTGGACTGCTGCCTGAGCCTGAATGTCCACATTGCAGTTAAACAGCCCTTTTGCCCAAACCTTTGAGCCTGTGTTAGCTGACACAGGCGAACTCTGGGGGGTTAATTGCAATGTAAGTAGACATACCCACAGAGACTATAGTAAGAGAAGCTGACTCAAACTCCCGACCCTGCCAGATTAAGTGAATTCTGGGCAAAGTCCTGTCAGATCAAAGGGGTGCTGTTGCCACACCACAATAGTTCACCCTCAGTAAAGAGAGAACTCTTCATTCTTCTCATCTTACCAAACTACAAGTAATAGCATTAGATTCTCTAAAGCTTGGTTGCTACAGGTGTGTGCAAAGTGTGCTGTGAAATTAGCTCTACTCTTCTTTTCAAAGGACCTGCTTGATTACAGTCATTTAAAACTTGGTTGAACCAACCATCATTTTACAGGGTCACTGTTCCCTTACCCTTTTTTCTGATTTCTCAGTACATCCCCATAAGTGTCAGTAGATGAGAAGTGTTTCTCAAAGTGGTCTGTGAAAGCACTTTGAGAAACCTGCTAATTGGCTGCTCCGGTATGTTTATTTTTTGGCTTTGTGGCCACAAAGCTGAGCGGCAACCATTGGCTCCAGTTTGCCATTTGCAGCCAAGGGGAGCTGCGGTAGGTGGAATAGGCTGGGCTACCACTTTCTGTGTCTCCTCTTGGCTGCAAATGGCAAACTGGAGCCAATGGGAGCCACGAAGCTCAGTGGCCATAGAGCCAATAAATAAACACCCCAGAGCAGCCAGTTAGCAGGTTTCCCAGTTAGCGATCCACTCTGAGAAACACTGGTATAGCTGAACAATAGCTTTTGGTTCCGTCATATTTAAAAGTCTCAGTTGGGTAGCTGAGGGTACATCTACACTACACAGCTATTTCAGGATACCAGAGTTATCCCAAAATAGGTACCCAAAGCCACATGTTATTTCAAAATATTTTTCAAAATAACGGGTGCACTATTTTGGCATCCTGGTAATCCTCATTCCATGAGAGTTAAGGGATGTCTCGAAATAGCACATTATTTCAAAATTTGGCGCTGTGTAGATGCACCAAATTTCAAAATTTCAAAATAGATTTGGAATAAGATACTCAATTTGCGTAGCACAAATTGCATATCTTATTTCAAGTTTAGGGTGCTGTGTAGATGCACCCTAAAAAAACAACAAGTAGTTTTGTAGCACCTTAGAGACTAACAAATATATTTATATAGTATCGTGAACTTTACAATTGACAAGTACTCCCCCTCTCCCTTCTTTTTCTGTTATACTTTGGGAGGTTCTCCCCTTTTTTTCTCCACTCTGTTCATCTGTGGACTTCGGGTTTTGCCCACGAAAGCTCATGATACTACATATAAATATATCTACCGGTAAGTCTCAAAGGTGTTAAAGGATTACTCGTTGTTTTCTTGGTTCCATCATTAGTAATACTCCCCGAGGGTACTTCTCACATTCAAGGACACATGTTAATCTTACGAATGTTTGACAATGGAGGATTTGGGCCCCATAATATGGTTCAACAATATAACTGTCTGACTATACATGTTGGCTGCATCTAGACTGGCATGATTTTGTGGAAATACTTTAAAAGGAAGTTTTCCGTTGAAAGTATTTCCGCAAAAGAGCGTCTAGATTGGCACAGATGCTTTTGCGCAAAAGCATCCGTGCCCAGTATAGACGCACTTTTGCGCAAGAAAGCCCCGATGGCCATTTTAGCCATTGGGCTTTCTTGCACAAAAAATTAAGATGCCTGTCTACACTGGCCCTCTTGCACAAGTATTCTTGCGCAAGAGGGCTTATCCCTGAGTGGGAGCGTCAAAGTATTTGCGCAAGAAGCACTGAATTCTTATATTAAAACGTCAGTGCTCTTGTGCAAATTCAAGTGGCCAGTGTAGACAGCGGCCGCTTTTGCGCAAAATCTTGCCAGTCTAGTTGCACCCCTTTTGAATACCAAGCACTTTGAAACATTTTTGAGACCTTTAGCATTCTTTTGGTTCTGAGAACTTTATTTATCGTGGGGCGGAATCCCATAATTTTCCAATTCTTAAAACTAGGCTGTGGGTACAATACACTCTGTATGTGCAATTCCCACCTTGCTTGTCTGACTGGGTTTGGCATCCACAGTACTTCCCATCAGGAGTCTGTGACCAAACATTTGCCTCAAAACTAGAGTATACAGTTTTACAGTAGATACAAAAAATTAGAGAAAAGGGTTTTTTTAAAAAAAATAGTGTGCATATATCTGTCCTACCTAAAGTTCTACCATCCCTGGAGGGCAAGTTAGGCAGACCTAATTCTTCAGACACTTCTGCAGATCCCTTTATCTCAGTGTAGAGTTTCCCCCACCTCAACCCCCTTGAAAAAAAATCCTGTTTTAAATCTATTACTGCTATTTTGATCTCCCATGTCCACTGGCCCTTTCTTATCTCAGCTTAGGATAGCCTGTAGGTTAGCAGAAAAGGAGTAACCATGGTATTGTCTCTTCACCACTGTCAGGCATTGATGAGAAATGGCTTATCTTGAGCACTTCTGTTTTCTGCTTGTCTTTCCTGACAGGCCTCAGACCTGAAAAAAAAACCATATTTTTTTGAGTAACACAGAGCTCAGGTCTCACCAGCAGAACTAGGTCCAAAATATATATTTCCTCACCCACCTTGTCTCTTTAATATCTGGGGTCTGATGTTGCTACAACAACATTGAAAGCAATGGGCTAAGTTGTGATTTAGACTACAAACCCCTGCCATGGAGTGAGAAATCCTCCTATTCTCCCACATGGGTCATTTGAACAATGGGTCCAGCAATGTAAAAGTAAGTGGATCCTCTGCATCTGTTTATCTCCCCTTTCCAGAGTAGGTAGATGAGGCAAAATAGATAATAAGTGACTAGAAGTGGCCAAAAGAGATGAGATAGTTGCCAAATGGGAGAGAAGAGAAGAGAAATAGTTTGTGCCCTGGTCAGCCAGCAGTGAGTTCGTTTCCCTCCTGGAGAAAGCTAAAGAATAGGTGAAAGCGTGCTCACTTGTGGGGAGCAATATATTCCTCTCCCCTGTGACCCCAAATTAGAGGGCTATGAAGCTGGGTTTCTATATTAATTCCTCTAAAAAAAGTATAGTATATATTGTAGATGCAGCAAGAGTGACACACATTTATCCCCCAGTGATCTCTGGGTATGTAGGCTTTAGATTATTTCCACATCTAGCTGGGGAGAAGGGGAGAGAACAGTCAACTAGTTTTTAAATAATGCCTTCCTTTATGATAGCTGGACTCTGGAATCATGTGTACTAATTTCTTCTAAGCCACGAGTCACTGTCAGATTCTGTACCCTTCTACTTGACTTTAGAGGACACACTGATGAGCATAGCAGAACAATGCCTCTTGGTTCCATCATTAGTAAAACTCTCTGGGTATGTCTACATTACAGCACTAATTCGAACTAACTTAATTCGAATTAGTTAATTCGAACTAAGCTAATTCGAACTAGTGCATCTAGACCTAAAAACTAGTTCGAATTAGCATTTTGCTAATTCGAACTAGCATTTCCACATTGAGTGGACCCTGAACCGAGGTTAAGGATGGCCGGAAGCAGTGCCGGCAGGGCATCAGATTAGGACTTAGAGCATGGAGCTGCTGTCTCAGGCTAGCTGAGGGCTGTGCTTAAAGGGACCCGACCCCCACCCCGGACAGACAGTTCTCAGGGGTTCCCCACTTGCAAAGCAGTCCTGGCTTGGAGTGCCCTGAGTGCCCACACTCGGCACATCACAGCACTTGGCCATCAGCCCAGTTGCACTTGCCGCAGGCTGCCATCCGGGAGGCGGTCAATCGGGGGGCTGCAGGAGAGCTTCCATCCTGAGGAGCCTGCAGAGCCACTCCAGTCCTCCCCATCGGGGGCTCATACCCCATTCCTCCCTCACCTCCTTCCACTTATCCCTTCCTAGCCCCCCCTTCCTGATGTACAAAATAAAGGACACGTGTGTTCAAAAATAGAAACTCTCTTTATTGAACAAAACTCGGGGAGACTGGGAAAAGGAGGTGGGAGAGGGGAATAGAGAGGGTGGGAGAGGGGAGGGCAACTAAAATGATCAGGGGTTTGGAACAGGTCCCATATGAAGAGAGGCTAAAGAGACTGGCACTTTTCAGCTTAGAAAAGACGAGACTGAGGGGGGATATGATCGAAGTCTATAAAAGCATGAGTGGTGTAGAGAGGGTGCATAAAGAAAAGTTCTTCATTAGTTCCTATAATAGAGGGACTAGAGGACACCAAATGAAATGAATGGGTAGAAGGCTTCAAACTAATAACGGAAAGTTGTTCTTCACAAAGCAAAGAGTCAACCTGTGGAACTCCTTGCTGCAGTAGGCTGTGAAGGCTAGAACTAGAACAGAGTTTAAAGAGAAGTTAGATAAAGTCATGGAGGTTGGGTCCATGGAGTGCTATTAGCCAGGGGGTAGAAATGGTGTCCCTGGCCACTGTTTGTGGAAGGCTGGAGATGGATGGCACGAGACAAATGGCTTGGTCATTGTTTCGGTCCATCCCCTCCAGGGTCCCTAGTGTTGGCCACTGTTGGCAGACAGGCTACTGGGCTAGATGGACCTTTGGTCTGACCCAGGACGGCCATTCTAAGCTCAGGATCGGGGGTCTCACTGGACCACCCTGATTTTCATGCAAACCTGCTCCTTGGTGGCCAGGCTGGCAGCTATCCTGCCCTAGACAGCCACTTTCCTGTGCCTAGTGCGGAGGTCATGGATGAGGTCCACGATCTCCGCACTAGACCAGGTGGGCGCCCGCTTGTTGTGGACCAGGGCAGGCTCCTGGGAGCCTCCAGCCTGGTCCCGGGAAGAGGCGGAGGGCTGGGTGGCAGCAGGTGGCTGGTTCATGCCATGCCAGGTGCAGGGTCTGCTGGCTGGGTGCTGGCAGGCTTGCACCTGGCACGGGCACCATAGCCAGACTGTGCCCCTTTAAGGGCTCCGGGGCCAGGAGAGGGGCAGACGAGTTTCCCTGGTGGTGCCCAGAGTGGCCACCAGGGCAAGCTGGGGAAGGCTAGCCTCCCACTACTTCGAATTAAGTGGCTATGCAGCCCTTAATTCAAACTACTTAATTCGAACTAGGCGTTAGTCCTTGTAGAATGAGGTTTACCTAGTTCGAATTAAGCGCTCCGCTAATTTGAATTAAGTTCGAACTAGCGGTTTGCCTGTGTAGTGCCTATGAATGATAATTCAAACTAACGGCTGTTAGTTCGAATTAACTTTGTAGTGTAGACATACCCTCTGAGAGTACTTCTCACATTCAAGGACACATCTTAGTTTTACAAATGTCTGATAGTAGGAGATCTAAGCCCCATAATATGATTCAGCAATATAGTTCTCTGACTATTCATCTTTGAATACCAGGCTCTTTGACACATTTTTGAGACCTTTAACATTCTTTTGGTCTGAAGATTCAAAAGTAAACTGTTTCAGCTGAAAAAAAAACCACCCATAGGTGTGGACTGAGTTTGTGCATACAGCCGTCATCTGAAACTTTGTGTATACTGATCTTCTCTCTTGCCACAGCTGGGGAATTACTAGAATGAAGTTAACAGGATACTACAGTGGTTACTTACGGTCTCTGGCTCATATACACAGAGGGCTCGTCTACACTGGCCCCTTTTCCAAAAGGGGCATGTTAATTTCACAGGTCGTAATAGGGAAATCCGCGGGGGATTTAAATATCCCCTGCGGCATTTAAATAAAAATGTCCGCCGCTTTTTTCCGGCTTTTAGAAAAGCCGGAAAAGAGCGTCTACACTGGCCCCGATCCTCCGGAAAAAAATCAGGAATAAGATCCTCCGGAAAAGAGCATCTTTTCCGGAGGATCGGGGCCAGTGTAGACGCTCTTTTCCGGCTTTTCTAAAAGCCGGAAAAAAGCGGCGGACATTTTTATTTAAATGCCGCGGGGGATATTTAAATCCCCCGCGGATTTCCCTATTATGACCTGTGAAATTAACATGCCCCTTTCGGAAAAGGGGCCAGTGTAGACGTAGCCAGACTGTCTATATGCTATGGAATTACATCAACCTAACTTACATGGGGAATATAGCCACTGCAATTACTAAATTGCTTATGTGTGTGCACATTTGGCTCCTTGTGTCAGCTGTGTGCATACTCACCAGGAACACTTATATTGTGAATATAGAGCATTGTGGAAGAGCTAGAAATAAGACATAAAACAGTCAACATAAGAAGGAAGTGTTTGGTGACACTGCCTCAACCTAATTACATCAACTATGACTCTACACCCCTCTAAATCAGCGCGGAGAAACACTTAGGTCAGTGGGAGTCAAATTTAATTGAAGATACTTGTACAGCCAGGTTGATGCAAGGCCGCTTGCATATACCTAACCTTGTAGCATAGGCCATGCCACACAGTGACAGAATGAGCAAATGTACAAATCTGATTGAATAAACTAGTTGGGCAGAGTCCCAATTAAAAAGCAAAGTTAGACAACTGTCTGATCGTGGCCTTTAAGAAATAGTGAGTGATAGAAACAATATGTATTACCTAGAAACACACATGTAAACCAGAATCTCCCACTAGTGACTGTGAACTAGCAAACACAAAAATCATCTACAAGTCTGTGACAAACTTCCCTACTTGTGTTGGTGTTCAAAAAAACACAACACCATACTGTTCAAAATGGACAACATGAAAGAACAGAAAGAACATGCCTCAGAAAGAATCAAGTATAAACCCTGTTTTCTAAAAGTAAGTTTTTTTCGGTGATGGACCAGAAAGAAAATGATGGTTCACAATGGGGCCCATTTGTTATGCTTAAATGAAGCACACAAGATCTTTTATAGGGGAAAAGGCAGTACGCCGCATTTATTGAGAATACAACAGTTACATATGCTTTTCAATCACTCACACACACAAACACCACACACAGAGAGCCCCGCCAGACGATGTCATAGTTACCAGTCCAGAGTTTGTATCAATCTAGTGGCCAGCTAGATTGAACACATAGGGGGAGCAGGGCCTTTTTTGGTTGATCGATCCGATGCTCCTCTGGAGTTGGTTGCAAGAAGAACCCAATTCCATAGCAAAGTACTCTGCTTTTATAATCCTTTTCTCTGTTGAAGTCTATGGATTATCTCTTTGGTATCAGTGTTCCCAAAACATTTTCCAAAGCTCATCCTGTAATCAATCGTCTTTCAGAGATGCTGGCTCAGCTTCAAGGCTGTAAATCTGCCAATATCCAATCATCTTGTGAGTAGGGGTATGCATCAATGGTTACAGATGGTTTTTCTTTGATGCCGGGTCATCTAGTTTTTGCCCAAGCTCACCCCTCCTTCTGAGGCCATATGGTTCTGAGCAATAACTTTTGCACCTTTATCTCATACATGCCTCTTTCACACATAAACAATCTTTTACAAGGACTTCTCAAGGGAGGGCATAGCATCAATATCTGCATTGGGCAAAGCAAAGAGGAGTTGTAAATCAAACAATTAAGGCCTTAGCCTTCATCATCCCTCTAGTCTCATTAACACAGACACAATACCAAAACTCAATGGCTACCTCTAGACTACATCCCTTTTTCGTAAAAGGGATGTAAATAAGACGTATCACAATCGCTAATGAAGTGGGGATTTAAATCTCCCCCGCTTCATTAGCATAAAAATGGCTGCGCTTTTTTTCCACACGGAGCTTTGTTGGAAAAAAGCGCCAGTCTAGACGCTGATCTTGCAGAAAATAAAGCCTTTTCTGAAAGATCCCTTATCCCTTATTTCATAGAAAAAGGGATGTAGTCTAGACGTAGCCTATCTCTTTACTCACTACACTTTAGAACAAGGAAATATAGGAGATATATACTTAACTAAAGGATTTGATTTACTACAATATTAAATATGATTATCCATTACCTTACATTACTAAACCTAAAATACAAATATAAAAAAGAATAAAACTTTCAATCTTAACACATTTGCACAAGCAGAAGATCTCCTCCCATGAGACCAGGGCAACTTATTTTGAGTCACAAATAGGGAAAAACACCCCAGAGTCTGTGCAAAGACTTAAAAAAAAACAATTCAGCAAATAACTTCAGTGATCAAGTGAATTCAGTTAAACTGATATTTGGATCATAAAAAATTCAGAAAGTGACAATTGACACAAATTCATCCAATTTACTGTTCATAAAGATTATTCAACCACTTATATTATAGTTAAATTAGCCAGATGACCAGTGTGAACCACTCACATTAGATTTGGCTGGTTTCATGTTGCTATGAACCTGAGATTAAGGCCATGTTCATTCAAAGGCTCATGAACCAATATTGCAACTAAATGCTTGGGAACATGAATCAAACATTCCAGCCAACATCCACAAATCCTTTAAGCAGTGGGATTGACAGTTTCGCCAGGCCCCTGGACAAGATGGGGAGGGCCCTGCTTCGTGCCTCTAGAAAGAGCTGGGATTCAAGTGGAAGGGGTGAGGCTGGAGCTGGGCAGCTTTCAGTGCTGCTGAGAGAGTGTCACTCCTCTTCTAGGCAGCTCTCAGTGCTACCCTGAGCATGTCACACTGGGCTCTGGCAGCAATTTAAACAGTCTGGTGATCTGGCTACTGCATCTGCCATAGTAGCAGTGGCAGCTGGAAGCACCAGGCCCTTTTGTATCTGCAGGCCCCAGAGCAGTTGCCACCTTTGCCACTCCCATCAGCGAGTCTGCCTTCGGGTAAACCAGGGCCCATTTGAAAGTTATGTAGATCAATATCTGAATTTGAATTGAAACAGAGCACATTTGCCGTTTTTAATTCTTCCTCCATGAAGTCACGTGTAAGTTGGTAGATGAAACCCAAACCCTTATGTGGAAGTCAAAGGTTATAGAACTCTCACAGATCAAAAAAGCATTCTGAAGCGCAACCAAAGCCTTTTCACTATAGCCCAAGATGGAGGTCAGGAGAACTGACAAAATTCTCAAAAGGTACATTTTATCCACAAGAATGATATTTTCTTGAAATCAAGGTTTTCTGTAGTATGGTGATAGGACACTGCTAATTTCAATTAAATTTTTGTTGAAACAAAATGACATTATTTATAGTGTTTAATTTTTTTATATATAGTGAAATGAAGAGGTTTTTTCCTAATTCAAGTAACTAACAATTATTTCATTTCATTTTAAATTTTAAATTTTATTTTTGTTCTGGTTTGAAATAAAAATAAATTCAAAATGTTGCAAATTTCTGTGGAATGGAATTCCAAGTTTGACCAGCTCTAAATGGGATTTCTTTTTAAAGCTGTTACAAAGTCATTCAATACCAAGGTAGGATTTCATGCATAAGATATTTGAGGCCCCAGATGATGCATTCACTTGTTGAAAGGGACTAAGAGCAGAATAACCTTTGATTTTTTATTAAGGTGGGGGGTTTTTTGTGACCAATATATTCCTTTTCCTTTTTGCTTTTCCAACACCATTTTCTCAGATTCTGATTGCTTACATTCAGGGTCTTGGATACTGCTGAGAAAATGCTTATTTCATCAGTATGGGAAAAGGAAATGCATTGAAAAGCATTCATGTGCACTACATGTGGTAGACTAATACAATCTATTTGACAAGAGACTCCCCCTTATCCCTCCACAATGTAACACAGTATACTACTGGGTCAAAAGCAAATGATTTTGACCTAATAACATGGAATTCCTGATTAGGAGAAGTTGTAAATTCCTTTCAGCATCAATTTAGCTTATGCACTCACATCTCTATTGTATAGAATATTTTAAGACACATATTAACACTCATATTATTTCCAAACAAATTTTTTTGGGGGGTGGAAGGTTAGGATTAAATGTGCATTTGATTTGATTTCAGTAATGCAATTACTTTTTAAAGTGCTTTCTTTGTGGAAATTCCATGATATAGAAACAAAATAAAATATCTGAAAATAAACTGTTAAAATAGCCAGGCAGTTTCCATTGCTGTAATTCTCCATATGGTGCTATTGTCCTGCCTTCTGTACAACAGCTACCTGTCCTTAACCTTAGATGGTACAGGCAGTCCCCGGGTTACATCAAACCGACTTAAGTCGGATCCCTAGTTACAAACGGGGGGGAAGCGCAGCTAGTGCGGGGTGCCTCCCCCACTGTCGCCAGCTCCGGCAGCGTGGGGGGCGCTTCCCCCCAGCAGACCAGGGAGGCGCGGAGCTAGCCCCCCCCCCTCCCCCAGCAGATCAGGGAGACGCGGAGCAGCTTTGGGATGTGGGTCTGCTGGGGGGAACAAGACACCAGCCAAAAGGGGGCACTCCAGAGCGGAAAAATTAATTTCCTAGGAAACAGCAGGAGCAGCAGGCAGTGAGACCCACTGTGTTACAGTCCCCACCTTGTGAGCAACAGCTCTTTCCCTCTTCAGCACTAGAGCTGCAAGTATCTTGTTAGCATCACGTGAAATTAACAAGGCCCTTCCAGCCTGGCAGAGGTGAAGCTGAAAAATTACCCAGTGGTGTGGGTGGGCAAGAATGGGGAGAAGCAGCACAGAAGGGAAGAGGGGATAAGCCCCAACCCCACACCCTGGCTGGAGCGGAGCAGGGTAAGCCCCGAGGGGTTGGGTCTGGTTGCAAAGTGGGTGAGTGGACAATGAGGATCCACCTGTGGCTAAACTCCTGTTCCCAACAGAATTTTTCTTTAAAATTAATCCTGTGGATAAATTCACACACACACTTCACAGGAAGGGATTTCCATTTTCTGCTCAGCAGAATACAACAACAGCTTTGATTGTATCAATATTTCAATGTGATCTCCAATGACTATTGATTACACTTAATACCCATTTCACTGAACCATCTGTAGGAACAGTATTGTTACTATTTGGAACAGTAATATGCATTGAATAAACTTTTTTTAGTTATAAAAAACAAAGATTCTGACTATTAAATGAATAACTGGGATCTTTCAGGTACCCCAAAAGGAAGATTTGGATATAGCATGAAACACTGAAACTTATGATCAATTTTTAATTAAATTATCAACCAAAAAAACCCTTCATATCAAAACAGTATGTGTTTTTCTTAGAATAAGGATGTTGTATGAGAATCAGGGTCTTTTCCAACTAACTCCAGCTCCCTGTTCCCCCCCCAAAAAATATGTACCAGTTCCGACTTACATACAAATTCAACTTAAGAACAAACCTACAGTCCCTATCTTGTACGTAACCCGGGGACTGCCTGTATTTATTAAAGGTGTAGTAAAAGATCTAGGGAGTCAGCAAATTATTAATTTATATATAAACATTGATAACCCTACTCTGCATACACATGTAAGCAGCTGCTTATTGGGATTCCTGAGTTGTCTTTCTCTTGGTGTCACATTATCTGATTATAATATGACCATAAAAGCCATTGTTGCTACCACTGATATATAATTGCAACAAGTTTTATATCCAGTATGACAATGGTGGGAAAGCGTTAAGCATCCTGAAGGGAAACTTCCCCAGAGTCAGGTTGTAGAGACATCTTAGAAAGGTACATAAATGGTAATTCAGGCGATTCAGTGCTAGATAGGCTAGAACACTGAAATGCAAACCTAATTGCGTGTGTTTGCTTATATATCTTGTTAAATGCTAGCCATGTAAATAGATAGTTCTTGTCTTTTACTGTAGCTGTTGTTTAGGAGTTCAAGGGGAATATTACCATTTAAAAGGACCTTGGGGAAATAATTTAATTATCTGCATGTCACTTTGTGATAAACTGCTTAATGAATAAATTACCTTATGTTAATTACCATGATGTTTGGCAACAAAAAGTTACATTAAAAGCCTATTGTTCACTCAGAACTGAATGGTCAAGAGGCTGCCAGAAAATTGTTTAAGGAGACCATTGGTTCCTGTTCCTGTCATCTTAGATAGGATTAAGGTTTCATGCAGGGGAAGCCTAAGCCATGAGGATTGAAATCCCTATCCTAAAATAACAATTTTTTTAATTGTATCCTTTGGTATATATGGTTGTGACTATTTTCTTCCACTATTTGATCTGAGGAAGTGGGTCTGGCCCACGAAAGCTCATCATCTAATAAACCATCTTGTTAGTCTTTAAAGTGCTACATAATCCTGTATTTTGTTTCAGCTACACCAGACTAACACGGCTACATTTCTATCACTATCCTAAAATAGTGCATGTTGAATATGATGATGGACTTTGGACTATAACCAGGTATTAAATTCTACAAGAACCTTTGCAACCATAAAGTTTACCATATCTACTATAAATCTGCTCTTAAAATGATACTTATCACTGTGGCTTTGTCTATACTACAATGTTTTTTCTTCAGAGAGTATGCTAATGACGGACTCATTAGCATGAGTTGCGATGTCATTAGCATATTTTCTACCAATGCTTTTTTCGCAAGGGGTTTTTGTGCAAAAAGTAGCAGTGTAGCCACTTCCGTTTTGCGCAAAAAAAACCTTTTGCAAAAGATCTTTAACACTGCTTGCACAAAAAGCATTGGCAGAAAATAAGCTAATGACATCGTGACTCATGCTAATGAGTCCATCATTAGAATACTCTTTGCTGCAAAAACTTGTAGTGTAGACATAGCCCATATGTATGTGGTTCTTACAACCAATTTTAACTCTCAACTTTTTTTCTTTTTATAAATAAATCTTTACATTTTAGATACTGAGGGGTTGTCAACATAGGGATTTTTGAGTACATTATTGACCTGAGGGTGCAGCTGGTCTTTTGGGATCAGACGAGCCTTTCATTTGATGAGATTGGTTGTAAAGGACTACTTATCTCTAAATAGAGTATTTTTGGTAGCGATATAAGATTGGAATGCCTCAGGAAACCGCTTTCATGACTTCTCGTTAGTCAGTGTGACGAGACAGAAGTTACTTATGTGGCTGGTTTGGTATCTTTTATGGGAAATAACTAACAGTATTTCATGGTATACTTGCCCTGTTTCTCAGCAGTGTGATCTGAATTTGGTGTTCTTAGTTGTGACACACAAAGGAACAGTTACACTTGGCTTCCCTAAAACTCATCTTACCTCCAGTCCTGTCACTCAAATTTCTTTATCATACAGCAAAGCTCTGATGAGCGGATTACTCAAGTATTGCTGACATGTTTAGGATATACCACAAAAACAAATTCACACACACCAAACCACTTCCTTTACGCCAATTTTTATGCAACTCTGACAACATATGCAATCTAACTATACATTTTGTTACATGCTTCTAGTTTGGCTTGGTTACTTTGCAGTCCTGAATCTGTACAATATTGTGTTATCATCTAGTCCATGCACAACCTCTTCTTCATCTTGTCCTATGTGCCAGTCTCTGTCCTGTCCATTGTTAGTTTGTCCATAGTACATATTTTCCTGGGTGTTTGACCTTTGTTAACTAGTACAGACATTTTGTTTCCAGACTGCTTATCCATTTGCCTCTCTGATCCTGTCTCCCCAGAAATGAGGCCTCACCCATGGCCTTTTACTCACTGCAATCCTGGCCTATTTTTTTTTTTTAAAGAAATATTTTTCTTTGCATTATATTAAATGTTTTTTTTCCCATAAATTCACTATTTGCCATTTTAAGACTACAGCAGTTGTAATTATTTGATCCATCATAAATACTTGATTTAGAATATAAACCAAGGAGTGAAGGCACACCTCCTTTGGCACAGCCCACCTGCATGTACTTTCACATTGTTAGAATCCTTTGCCTTTAAAGCATTTCTTGGTAATTTTATCTTTGCTTTTATTTTAATTACATTATAAAAATGGTATTCCACATAATTTTATTGAATTCCTTTGTTCCTAAGTATGTAAAAATGGTACTCCGTATAATTTTATTTATTTATTTATTGATCCTCAGGAAATTTAGGTGTGAAACAAAACATAGATAAATTAAAATAACATTCACTGGTCTGTGCCAGAAGTGATTCTTTTTAGTCACCATCCAATTCTTGCCATTGCCAGTATTAGTGTAAATACATCAGCAATCAGAAGGTCAGACAGAGAGAGAGAGAGGGGAAGAGAGACTCTGTAGTCCATAGGCGAGGGCACCCACTGAGGAGACAGGAGTCCATTTGTTCCAATCACTTTTTCTTTACTCACCGTGGACCAGTTTCAACTGAGGGAACCACAGCATATCCCATAGTGGTTTAAACACTCTTCTGTGAACAGCAGGCCCCACTCAAATTGTCTTCTCCAGATAGGAGAAGGGGAATTAAACCTGGATTTTGCACATCCCGAGACAGAGTACTAACCACTGGGATAAAATTTCAAAAGTAGGCACCATTGGCAGCACCACCCTGGCTTTGTGTGGAGTCAGACAGGCATTTAATTCATCCCCATAAGAAATGCCTGACTCCAGGAGATGGGTTACATTTGTGTATCTCTAGAGGATATGTCTACAATTGCACTCTTTCAAAAGAGGGATGCAAATGAAGACATTCAAAATTGCAAATGAAGCTGGGATTTAAATAGCCCATGCTTTATTTGCATATTTGCATTATGGTGCTAGTTCGAAATAGCACTATTTTGAAAAAACAGACGCTTTTAAGATGCAGTTATTTTGAGAGAAAACCTTTCTCTTGAAATAACTTGTAAACCTCATTGTATGAGGAATAAATGCGTCTTAACAGCATCTTATTTCAAAATAGTGCCATAATGCGAATATGCAAGTGAAGTGTGGGATATTTAAATCCCAGCTTCATTTGCAATTTCAAATGTCTTCATTTGCATCCCTCTCTCGAAAGAGGATGCAAGTGTAGACCTACCATAGCAGTGTTAGGCACCTTCCTTCAGTGCACATTCAGGTGCCTATCTGTTAAGCCCCATTCCTCTCAAACATGCATCTGGTTTGGGGAGTCACCCAATAGCTAATTTACACAACCTCCCGCCTAATGTGCTAACTTCTATAGATTGCATTCTTAGGGACTTACCACTCTCCCTCAATTATACAGGGAGTCTAAGTACCTAACTCAGCTTTCTGGGTTGCAATATTGTTCCTGTGATTTCTTTTTTCCTGGGAACCTAAAATTTAGACACCATGACACTCAGGCTTACAATGCCTGAGTCTCACGGTAGATCCCACCCTTTCTTTCTAATCTTATGTTTAAACTTGCATATACTAAGTACAGGTTACGGGACAAAAACGTGGGTAGAGTAAGTGACCTTTCTTTTGTTGCTGGATTCATTATACCAGTTCATTCACCCACCTACACATGTATGTATATCTGTTTGTTTGTGTAATATTTCTTTCTCATATTTTCACTCCATATCCAAATCTTCACTAGCATCCACCCTCCATAATCTATTGTTATATTTCTCATTATTTGCTACAATAATCAAATTGTGATTGTTCCTTAGTGAGTTTACATTCTTTGTCATGCAGATTCACAAAGCATCAGGCACATCTATTATATTGCCACTTACTTAGCAGAATAGATGAACCTCTGTACAGTAAGTATAGTGAAAGCAGACTATTTACTACTTACAGAAATTACACTTAGTACAGATTAATAGCATTTTCATTCTAAGTATAAAGAATATCAAAAAATAAGGTAAAATATAGCAAAAATTAATTTATATTTGTGTCCACTGGATACCACTAAAATATATAAAAAATCTTTAATCCAGATTAAAACAATTCCTACTAATATCATGCAGAATTGTAATTTATATCTTTTTACTTCTATAAAATACATGTTGCTCAGTATGTGTATTATCTTTACTGTTCACTCATAAAATGCTTACCCTCATGTAAAAATTTAATTTTGAGAGGTATGCTAATAACCTTGTCATACTTTTTATTTGGAAAATCTTTATCACAGATTTCACAGTGTCACTTACAAATTATGGGAAGATTTTCAAATGAATGGAACATGATGCTGAAACTTTCGAAATAATGATCTTGAACACTGTGATGTCACTCTGCTTCTTTGTTAAATGTTATCATATTAAATCTAGACATAATTAGATGCAATATAATTCTGAGTTTAGTCATCCTAAGATCTTTATCTCATGTTACTGAAAGCCCTATTCTGCATTTTATGTGATATCCAGTAATGACATTCTACTGTGCCTTCCAATTAATGCCAACAAATTAAATTCGGCTTTCATGAAATATTTTTATCACGCAAATTACCGGAAAAGATGCAAGAATACATTTGCATTATAGGTTTATTGAGCCTCATAATATAAAAAGCAGCTGTTTTCCAAAATTTTGCACATAGCTTAAATATGCTTATCATGACTTAAATTAATACCTGCACGGTGTGACAGAATCAGGTATTTTAAAAGTTTAACATCTATATTTTATATACTTTATTATTGCCAAAGAAGAAATGATGCACTGCATTAATTATTTGATATGTGAAAATAGTTTTTATTGATGTATAACTTATTTGTATGGCTAGACTTGAAATTCAGTGTTCAATTAACAAGACAAAACAAAAACAAAATACCCCTTAACACATGATGATAGAGATAAAGCTGGATGTTTGCTTGTTTTGTTTGTTTGTTTGCGCAACCAAAGTTTGCCCAAAACTACATTTTGGAGGCCCCCAAAATGGTTTACAAATTCAGGTCAAACTTAAGGAACAGTTTTGGCCAGAAAAAAAAAAGTAAGAAAACAATGAAAACTCTTCCATATTCTCATTCATTTTGTCTCAAGATTGTCACAACAACATACTTCTACTCAGAATTATATTTTTGAAATAAAATGTCCTTTCTAAGGGTATGTCTACACTACAAAGAAAAGTCGGAAAAAGATACAACAATTTGCATATCTGGCTATGTCCACACTATGGTTTTTTTCTAGGATACAGAAGGTATTCTAGAAAAACTCCACCGCGTCCAGGGAACATGTCTGCTCTTCTACTTTTTTTTGCAGAAGAGCAGACATGCTCTTTCAGAAGCCCTGTCTTCATCCTCCCATGAGGAAGAAGGGCTCTTCCAAAAGAGGAGGCTTTTCCGAAATTTGGTGCAGTGAAGATGGACCAAATTTCAGAAAAATCTCTTCACAAAAAACTGTCAGAAAAAGGTACACAAACTGCTGAGCACAATTTGTGTACGTTTTCCAGACAGATACCTGTAGTGTAGACGTAGCCTCTTTTCCCACTTTTCTTCTAAAAGAGGTTTTTCCAACATTTGGCCCATATTCACGGGGCCAAATGATGGGAAAAAAGCCCCTCTTTCTGAACATCCTTTCATAGAACCCTCTTTCTGAATATCCTTGTCATAGAACAAGTTTTATAGGGATGCCGAGAAAACACGTCTGCTTTTCCAAAAAAATTTTCGGAAAAGCAGACACATTGCTTGGATGTGGCAGAGCACTGCAGTATAGAGATAACCTAAATAATTTTTTTGAAAATACATACATTCATGCTTTTCATGTGAAAAGAGGACTCAAGATCTTCAAGGTTCTAAATGGTTTGTTTGATCTCAACAATTTTTTTTAGTTCACCTGGAGTGGGGTAGCAAATATATTTCATTGTGAAGCTAGCTGAATTTATCAGATCATTTTATGCTTTTAAAAACATTTAGTCAAATGCTCAAAGTCTTTAACTGAAAATTAATCAGTAACAAGTTTCTGAATTTCTCAGTTTCCAAGCCTGAGCTGCTTCTTTCTAAATACTTTGTCCGATATATATATATATATATATATATTAGCAGGGGCTGAACTACTGCTTGAAATCAGCCCACAGAAGCAGCCCGGGTGGTAGGTATACTCACTCAAATTGCTTAGCCCTGCAAGATAATTAACTTTTGATATGTAAATACAGCTAATGACAGGATGGGAAAGGAGTGGTTATGTAAATCCAATTCAGCCAGAGCTGATGGAGGATTGATTGTTAGACTGGAATGTTGTGTATTGTAACTAATTTGGGCTGTTCTGGGGTCACAAACCATGTTAAATGTGGGAACTGTAAAATATGAAACCAATGCTTGCAAGAAAGACACCATCATTGGAAGGGGGTCTCAGATAAACATGCATCTAATGAAGTGGGTCTTTGCCCATGAAAGCTTATGCTCCAACACTTCAGTTAGTCTATAAGGTGCCACAGGACTCCTCGCCGCTTTTGCAAGATTCAGACTAACATGGCTACCCCTCTGATACTCAGATAAACAAGCCTCCCTCTCCCAGGGTATGTCTACACTAGAAAGTTAGTTCGAACTAACGGACGTTAGTTCGAACTAACTTTCCTATGCGCTACACTAGCGCTCCGTTAGTTCGAACTTAATTCGAACTAACGGAGCGCTTAGTTCGAACTAGGTAAACCTCATTTTACGAGGACTAACGCCTAGTTCGAACTAGCTAGTTCGAACTAAGGGCTGTGTAGCCCTTTAGTTCGAACTAGTGGGAGGCTAAGGCTTCCCAGGTTTCCCTGGTGGCCACTCTGGCCAACACCAGGGAAACTCTATTGCCCCCCTCCCGGCCCCGGAGCCCTTAAAGGGCCACGGGCTGGCTACTCACTTTGTGCCAGTTGCAAGGCTGCCAGCACCCGTGCCTGCACAGCCTGCACCTGCCACACTATGAGCCAGCCATCCGAGGGCTCCCAGCCCTCCACTGCTCCCCACGACCAGCCTGGCGGCTCCCGGGAGCCTGCCCGGGGGCGCAAAAGGCGGGCGCCCGCCTGGTCAAGTGCGGAGATCGTGGACCTCATCGAGGTTTGGGGGGAAGCCTCAAATGTCCACGATCTCCGCACTAGCCACCGGAACGCGGCCGTCTATGGACGCATGGCTGCCAGCCTGGCCGCCAGGGGCCACCAGCGCAGCCGGGAGCAGGTGCGCTGCAAGATTAAAGACTTGCGGCAGTCCTACTCCCGGGCCTGCCTGCCAGGGGCTGACCCGGAGGCCTGCCCCCACTTCCATGCCCTGGACCGCATCCTGGGGCCTCATGCCGTCCCTGCCCCCCGGGACGTGATTGACCCCGGGGCAGAGGGACCGCTCCTGGACACCGAGGAGGAGGAAGAGGGCTCTGAGAGCCAGGAGCCTGCTGCCAGCCTTCCCAGGACCCGGGACCCCCGAGGCACCCCACAGAGCCGCTCGCCTGCATCATCAGAGGCCGGGGAGGCGTCCACCTGTGAGTACCCTCGTGTTCCCCTTATGTGTACGGGGGGCTGGGGCGAGAGGGAGCCCCGGGACCGTGCGCCTGGGCCTTGCCCACTACGGAGCAGCAGCTGGGGATCCTGCAGGGGCCCTGGCCTTGCAGAGGGGAGATGGGTTTCACACACCTGGGCCCCTGGGGTAATTGACCGCTGGTCTTCTTGCACCACAGCTGCAGCACCGGGGACTGCAGGGCGCACCACCCCGCCTGCAGCAGCCGCCCGCGCCCGGGCAAGCAGGACAGCCAGGAACCAGGAGGACTACCAGAGGCGGCATCTCCGGTTCCTGGACCGACAGCTCCGTCTCCAGGACCACTGGGTCCAGGAGGACCTCAGGCTGCGCCAGAGGAGTCTGGAGGCCCTGGAGGAGCAGGGCCGTGCCCTGCGAGGCCACCTCCAGAGCCTGCTGGACCGCTTTCCATTTCCTCCTCCCCCTGCTCCCCCTCTTGCTCCCCCTCTTGCTCCCCCTGCTCCCCCTCTTGCTCCCCCTGCTCCCCCTCTTGCTCCCCCTCTTGCTCCCCCTGCTCCCCCTCTTGCTCCCCCTCTTGCTCCCCCTGCTCCTCCTGCTCCTCCTGCTTCCGCTCCTGCTTCCTCCACACCCCCTGTCCTCTCTGCCCCCCCCTCCACAACCATTCCCCACCGACGCCCCCGGACCCGCAGTGTGGCGAGACGGGAGAGGCACCCAGACTCCCACCCCTGAGCTTTCCTTTCCCTTCCTCCCTTCCCTCCCCTCCCCTTCCAGCTCCCTCATCCCAGGTTTCCCCCTCCCTTCTCCCACCTTCATTCCTCCCTCCCCCACCCCAGTTCTGTGAAATAAACAGACGTTTTTGTTGGAAAAACAGGTGTCTTTATTTGACAGTAGGTAGGGAGGGGAAAGGGGAAGGGGGGGGTAGGGTGGAAGAAGGCCCCGGTGGGGCATGCAGGGAGAGGTCAGTCCTCCTCCTCCTCCACCTGGAAGCTCTCCCGCAGGGCTTCCCGGATCCGGACGGCCCCCCGCTGGGCTTCCCGGACGGCGGCGGTGCGGGGCTGACCGTAGTGTCCAGCCATGCGGTCAGCCTCAGCCATCCAGGCTGGCAAGAAAGCCTCCCCCTTCCGCTCACACAAATTGTGGAGCACACAACATGCCGCCACCACGGGAGGGATGTTGTGCTCGGCCAGGTCCAGACGGGTGAGGAGGCATCGAAAGCGGGCTTTCAGTCGCCCGAAGGCCCCCTCCACCACGATGCGGGCCCTGCTCAGCCTGTTATTGAAGGCCTGGCGGGAGGGATTGAGGTGCCCCGTGTAGGGCTTCATGAGCCAGGGCTGCAGTGGGTAGGCGGCATCCCCCACCAGGCAGACGGGCATGTCCACGTCCCCGACCCTGATGTGGCGGTCGGGGAAGAAGGTCCCGTCCTGCAGCCGCTGGCACACGGAGGAGTTCCGGTACACCCGGGCGTCGTGTGCTTTGCCGGACCAGCCCACATTTATGTCCGTCAACTGTCCCCGGTGGTCACACACGGCCTGCAGGATGACGGAGAAGTACCCCTTGCGGTTCACGTACCGGGACGCCTGGTGTTCCGGGGCACGGATGGGGATGTGCGTCCCGTCGATGGCCCCCCCGCAGTTGGGGAAGCCGAGGGCGCCGAATCCCCGGATGACGGCATCCGGGTTGGCGAGGCGGACCACCCTGCGGAGCAGCACCCGGTTGATGGCCTTGACCACCTGCGGAGAGAGACACAGCAAAGCGTCAATCAGTGGGGCGCCCGGGTGGCTGGGAGCGTGCGTGCCCTGGCAGTGCCCCGCGCCCCACTCCCGGAAGCAACCCCCCTGGCGGCGTGTAGTACGGCCGGGACAGCCCGACACCTCCGGTGCGGGGCGCCTTCGCCTCCTCCCGCCCCCCCCTTTGTCCCTGGGGCGGCCCATCCCCTCCTCGCAGCCCCCCTCCCCCCCGGCTCGGTGGCCGACGAGCGCCGTACCTGCATGAGCACTGCTCCGACAGTGGATCTCCCCACGCCGAACTGGTTCCCGACGGATCGGTAGCTGTCCGGCGTGGAGAGCTTCCAGAGGGCGATGGCCACCCGCTTCTGGAGGGGGATGGCGGGCCTCATGCGAGTGTCCCTTCTTTGCAGGGCAGGGGCGAGCCACTCGCAGAGCTCCAGGAAGGTGTCCCTCCTCATCCTAAAGTTCTGGGTCCACTGTCGGTCGTCCCAGTGCTCCAGGACGATGCGGTCCCACCAGTCGCTGCTGGTGTCCAGACGCCAGATGCGGCGGGGCACGCCGGTGCCGGGGCGCCGCCGCGGCTCCTCCACGGCCCCCAGGGCGGCCAGGCGGAGAGGCAGGGGGCTGACGTTCCCCAGGTGGTGCCAGGCAGCCTCGAGCCATTGCTGGCAGGCTTGCAGCAGCAAGTCCAGAACGTGCACCAGAAGGTGCAGGGCGAGCCGTGGCTCCATGTTGCCACCTGCGGCGGCCCCCCCGAAGGGAAGCACCGACACAGACGGGCACAGAGACCGACGCTTTGCTGTCCCTCGGCGAGGTTGGCAAGCAAGCAGGAAAAGCTGAGAACCGGCTGTCCAGGGGGGGTCCCTTTAAGCACGAGCCTCAGATAGCCTCAGACAGCAGCCACACAAAGCAACTGCTGACCTGATGCCCTGCCAGAACCGGTTTCAGCTGCCCTTAAATGCCCCCCTGCGTCCAGTGTGGACGCGCTAGTTCGAACTAGCAAAACGCTAGTTCGAACTAGTTTTTAGTTCTAGATGCGCTAGTTCGAACTAGCTTAGTTCGAATTAACTAATTCGAACTAAGTTAGTTCGAACTAGCGCTGTAGTGTAGACGTACCCCCAGAGTTGAGTGAACTGAACTGGGGAGAAAGGGCTTGAGCCAGCCTGCTCCATCCCTGCCAGGTGTAAGCTGTAAGACTGGTTCATCCTGCCCCTTGCCTCTTGTTCTAAGGACAGATCTAAAGCAGACTCTATCAGGAGTCTTTTTGCTATTACAGTGGAAGCTGGAATCTTTTCCCAGCCTAGGTGGTAGCTAAAGAGTAGAAATCACTAAGAGCTGAAGTCACTGGTCTGGCCTGGAGCCAGATCTTGGCGGCCAGAAGAGCAGCTGGTGGGAATGACCGGCTTGTGGCCAGTAGGAGCAGCAGCAGGTGGCCAGCAGAAGAAGCGGCTGGTGGAGCAAGCGGACCATAGGAGCAGCACAAAGATGGCATGACCTCAGGCTCAATGAATAGCATCATCAGGGTGCTGTATAGGGGTCCGCACTTGCTGGACAGAGCAGTAAGTGGGGCATTTGAAGTGGGGTACGGAGAAAGTTTGAGTAAGTGAATGGAACCCTTACATTGTTGGACTAGTGAGTCTGAGAGGCAAAGGACATTGCTCAATCCATTTTAGCGGGGACGGTTACACTTGGGAGGTTATGAACTCTGTGGTATTTTCCCAAGCTAATGCCATGTGATCTCTCTCCCTCTTTTATTAAAAGTTTCTTTTCTACATTCAGACTCTATGCTTGCAAGTGGGAAGCATTGCCTCTCAGAGGTGCCCAAAGGTGTGTGAATTTCCCAGGCTACTGGGTGGGGGCTTGAGCCAGTTCTGTGTGAGATGGATAAAAAGGAACCCCTAGATATTGAACCTGGTCACTACCTGGCAGAAGGGTTTTATAGGCAGTTAGTTCGGACTAAGGGGATTTAAAAATGGAGCCCAGACATGAAGATGCAAATAAAGCCCAGGATATTTAAATCCCGGGTTTCGTTTGCAACTTCAAATGCCTACATTAGCCTCCCTAGTTCGAACTACCCTCATAGCCTCCACAACCAGAGAGTTGTCTGGAAGTTATAAAAAAATAAGAATTCACAATTCTTGGAAGAAATGTTGCATTTTATCAGCACTTTTACATGTAGGTGATGCAATTGCTGGAATCTTCCAGATTGAGACCTTACCAGATCCTGCCAGAACACCTACCGTCATGCTACTCAATCAGAGGAAATCACATGAATTACATCCAATAGTGTGGGTTGTGACTACAAAGCATCCCGCTATAAGTTGCCCCAATATACATTGGTTCTGCACTAGCATCATTGACAGTCGTGGAAACTGTTCCATTTTTAAGTCCTCCCATTCCCCGCTCTTCTGTCATGCAAAAACAAAACAAAAAAAGAGATCAATTTGCACAAACGGAAGTCAGCCATGGGAAAAAAATTGCCCGCTTTATGTCCTTTTTCTATATGTCCATGTTTTTTTAACTATATCTTGGACGTATAGGGGGAACACCCTGTATTGAGCTTCCTGTAATGTGATCTGGATAAAGCCAGCAAATGGGTCCTTAAACCATCGGAAGTTATTTATGTAAGAAGGTGCAGGAGGCATCACAATCTCATATGGTGAAGATGAGGAAAGATTAGCATGTGGTATCACCATCTTGAATTTGGGGTAGTTGATGCTGGGGAAATGAGGCAGAAAATGCATTTCACAATGATCCCCCCACAAAAAGAGCAAAGAGCTCTCAAAAATTGTTGTCAGTAGGATTCTCATGTGGCCATATATAGCCACTGTGCAAAACCGTAAGATAGAGAAGCATTAACTGCTGCTCAGACAAGCAGGAAGGGTGCTTCTTTCTCAGTAAAAGATACCTAGAGAGATGTTTCTGCAGTGGTAGGTACAAGATCCCTGCATGAAGATCTGGAAGCCTAGAGGAGAGCCAGAAATTGGAGGCAATGTTGCTTGTTCCCCTGATACCAATGGCACCAGGGTATAATGGAGAACCAGAGAAAGGTAAGGTCTGGGAGTTCTTGCAGACATCAGTTCTCATTTGTATTAGAGCATCTAGCTCAGACATTAAACAACTCCTTAAAAATCTATATTTCTTCAGTGCCAGATGAATCTGTGCAGGCGTCATCTGGGTTTCCAGGGTGATAGACGGCAGATCAAGGGTGGTGGTGCTACCTGTCTGTCTGATGGTGCTAGCCTCTGAGGTCCAGTGTTGCAGTTATCAGTTTAGATACTAGGGTATGTAATGAAAGGTCTAATGATGATCCAGATTTCTATTTAAGGCTGAATGTTTTGGATCTCTGTTGGAATGGTCATGTTTGCTTGGTGCTACAGAAAATGTTAACACCGAAATAGGGGTAGATCTTGGAGAAGCTTGAGGTTTTCATCAAGTTATTAGTACAGAAAACATCTGGGGGCTCAATGGGTCCCCTTCCTGAGATATGAGATATCCTACAAAGAAATAACACACCCAAAAATAACAATACAGCGAAGATGGGGCTTTATTAAAGCAGGAAAATAGGATCTGGGGAAGGAAAAGTTTAGTATTAACTAGTAAGAATTAACACACCAACAAGTGAATAATATTTCCCATCTCTCAGCACTCAAACTCTTCCCAACTCTTAGCTCCCTCCCTAGTACATTTCCAGGTACATGGCATGATGAGGACAAATCAAGAGACAAGTGGTACAGTTCTATGAGCATTGTCTGGATTACATGAAAAAAGGGACAAGGTGAGAGAAGGCCTTTTTCTGTCGTCCTGGTATGGAGTACTGGGGCAGTCCTGGCTTGCTCTTAGTAGCTACCACTGGTTTGGATATCTGCCACATTGGATGCTGCCCTCTGCAGGGCTGGAACTGTCTGACTTATGCACTAGATACCACAGCAGGTAAAAAACCCCTTGGTGTGAAGGGTGAGTGTAGCAGCACCCTCATAGTCACTACTATAATGTAATTGTGACATGTTTTGTACAAAATATGACTTGTGAGGTATCATTTTAAACATCTTGACCCAGTGAGCATTATTATCCTCTTGGATTGTATGTGCTGTCATGGTATGGAATGTTGTTAGGTGCGTGTTGTCAAAATATGTTGTGCGATTGGGAACACTCACAACCAGCCTTCCAGATATAACAATGGAGTAGCCAGACAACAATGAATGGCTCATCCACACCAACTAAGGAAATAATCTACTATCCCAGGAATTGTATGGAGACTTCTCAGAGACAGCACAGGTGTACAGTGGAAACTATTTGACCCACGTCATAGCAAAAGATCTTTCCAGAAAACTAGAAGAACCATAAAATAGGAGAGGTGACATTATGACTTGGCCTCACTCCCCCCACAAGTCAACTAGAAACACATCCGTAAAAGAGAGACTTTGCACTAGGGAAGTTGGCCCCATGCTGGAAAATAATCCCAGCCTTTGTGTTGAAGAATTATATCTGTCAGGGTGATAGACCAATTGAATCAAATCCTATTTAGTTTTTAGAACTCAGACTGTGAATTTACTTTTATTTCTTAAATAGCCAAATTTGATCTGTATGCTTGCAACTTATAAACACTTAAAATCTGTCCTTTTGTAGTTAATAAACCCTTCGGTTTTATATTTTACCTTAAATAGTGTGTGCTGGTTGCAGTGTGCAGGAAATCTGCCTCAGGTTACAAAGATTGGTTCATATCCACTCGCAGAAATGGCAAACTTAATGAACTTACCCTGGTTAGGCTTCTGACCAGCACAAGACAGTACAGTTCTGGATTGCAAGGCTAGGGAGCTGCAGGAATTGGCTGGAGTCTCTTCATTGTTGATTCTAGAGTACCTGGGGAAAGCATTCATGTAACTCAATTGAGTGCATCCATACCCGTGGATGTTTGTGTAACTGCAGTACCTGCCCATGTTTTATGGCTTGACACAGCATCACAGAGTGAGAGTGATGCATGCAATTAGTGGGGCTGGAACTCAGCAGTCCCACAATTCAGGGTGCACACCAGGAACCCCATAATAGAGAACGAGGAGTCCTGTGGCACCTTATAGACTAACTGAAGTGTAGGAGCATAAGCTTTCGTGGGCAAAGACCCACTTCGTCAGATGACGAAGTGGGTCTTTGCCCACGAAAGCTTATGCTCCTACACTTCAGTTAGTCTATAAGGTGCCACAGGACTCCTCGTCGCTTTTGCAGATTCAGACTAACACTGCTACCCCTCTGATACTTGACACCATAATAGAGAGTTATTCAGAGACGCGGAACTGTCTAATCTCTATGTCTGAGTCTATTCTCTCAAGGAAACGTACAACCCTGGCTCAGCATTGTTCAGGTTGTATCTCCTTTAATCAGGACTCCCTGGTCTGGCAACATCCATGTTCCACCATGGACCACAGATGTTCCTGGACCACAGAGCCCAGGAAGGAGAAGGTCTGGTGGCAGCAGGGCAGGAGCAACATAAGGAGCACTGGCTCAGCTGGGACCCCAGTATGTGTGTGACAGGAGGATGGACTGCATGGCAGGGAGTTCTGGCCTGGGCATAGCCGTGGGCCTCCGGTCCTGGTCAGGAAGCTCTAACCCCAGCAGCAACCAGGGATCTCTGGGCCAGTCCCTGGCCATGGAGCTCCAGCAGCGTCCTAGCTCCAGCAGCTGGGGAACTCCAGCCCCAGAGGCAGCCAGGGACCTCTGCCTCAGCTGAGCAGCTCTGGCTGTGGCGCTCCAGCCATGACAGTAGAGGGACCTGGGAGAGCCCGGGAGGCTGAGGCAGTAGCAGGAGGTATGCTGGAATCCTAGTCCAGTGGCAGCACAGCCATGAGGGGAGGAACCTTTCCTGATCCGGCAAATCCCCTCATTTGGGATCCTCAGTCAGATCATGAGGGTGCCGGACCAGCAAGGTCCATCCTATACCAGCAAACTGCTTGTCCATAACACTCTTTGTAGAATCCTCCCTATTTGCCTCAGCAAACCATTCTGTCCTCACCCCTGAGTCCAAGCATGCTGGGGAGCAGAGGTGTGTGCAAGATGGAGGAAAAGGAGCACACATCCCTTCCTCAGAACAGCTAGAGCACAGAACTCCTCTGACACAAGAGCAAGGAGAGTGAGATCTTCCAGCCACTGGCCTTTGAATCATAGAATACTAGGACTGGAAGAGACCTCGGGAGGTCATCAAGTCCAGTTTCCTACCCCCATGGCAGGACCAAATACTGTCTAGACCATCCCTGGTAGACATTTATCTAACCTACTCTTAAATATCTCCAGAGATGGAGATTCCACAACCTCCCTGGGCAATTTATTCCAGTGTTTGATTACCCATCCTCAGAGGCCAAGATGAACAAAGTTGGAGTTTCCTGACCAGGCCAGAGGTCCACGGCTGTGCCAAGGCCAGAACTCCCTGTATTGCAGTCCATCCTCCCCTCACACACACACTGGGGTCCCGGCTGAGCCAGTGCTACTTATGTTGCTCCTGCCCCGCTGCCACCAGACCTTCTCCTTCCTGGGCTCTGTGGTCCAGGAACATCTGTGGTCCATGCTGGACCACGGATGTTGCCAGACCAGGGAGTTCTGGTTAAAGGAGATACAACCTGAACAATGCTGAGCCAGGGTTGTGAGGTGATCGAGTTCCTCTGACTGTTGTGGAAGAATAAGATCCTCCATCTGCCAGGGGAGATCAATCTCTACCATCCCATGGCTGTGGAGGTATGGGAATAGAGCCAGTTCCACCAGCCCCAGGGGCAGAGAGGCAGAATCTCTAGTCATGGGCTGGGGAGAGGCAGCTCCTCAATCCATAGGGGAGCACAGAAAGTATGCCTCCATAAGCAGCCAAATGTTTATTCCTGGGCACTCCCCTGATGGGAAGTGGTGTCATAGGGCTCTCACAGCCATTGGTGTTATAGTCGGTAGTGGTTTAGAACTCCCTGGAGGTTCTGTGCAAAGTTCTGAGATCTGACAAAGTCCAAGCAGAATTTGCATAAAGAACATGCAGAGAGGACAGTCAATCTAGACTCTACTGTTACAAAAACAAACTCCAAAGACATCACATTTGTTAGAAATTAATGACAGTTGCTTTGTCATTTGTTCATGTGTAACCCTTCTGCAGGTAGCGCCAGCAGCACCTAGGGCTGGGCTGAATATCTAGGGGTTCCTTTTCATCCATCTCACACAGAACTGGTTCAAGCCCTCCCCTGCCCAGTAGCCTGGGAAATTCACACACTCCTGGGCACCTCCGAGAGGCAATGCTTCCCCTCTCAAAAGGATGGAGTCTGAGCGTAGAAAAGGAACTTTTAATGAAAGAGGGAAAGAAGTAACATGGCATTAGCTTGGGAAAATACCACAAACTAAGTTCATAACCAAACCAAGAGTAACCATCCCAGCTCAAATGGATTGAGCAATGTCCTTTGCCTCTCAGGCCCACAAGTCCAACAATGTAAGTGTCCCATTCACATGCCCAAACTTTCTCCATAGCCCACTCACAGTTGTTGCCCTTGGTCAGGGAAGATCAGAGCTCAGGGGTGATTTTCAGAGCTCACCTCCCACCCTTGGAGGGTTTGGGATAAGAGGCATCTTACCACTCCATTGGCCACTTGTTGCTACTCCTATCAGCTGCTCCCACCAGCTGCTCCACTGGCCACCTGCTCCTGCCAGCTGCCCCACTGGCTGCCTGCCGGCTGCTCCCACCAGTCACCCTCCTGGCTGCCTGCTGCTACTCCAACTGGCTGCCCACCGTCTGCTCCCACCAGCCACCCTGCTGGCCACCTGCTGCTGTTCCTACTGGCCGCCCACCGGCCGTCCTGCTGGCCACTTGCTCCTTCCGCAATGGGTCTGGATCTGGGCCAAACCTAGAGATTTCAGCTCTTTGTCAGTTTCTCAGTGATTTCAGCTCTTGGCCCACCACCCAGTCCAGCCAAAAGATTCCAGCTGTCACTGGAATAATATTTCAAAATAACAAAAAGACTCCTTATGGAGTCTGTTTTAGGTCTATCTTTAGAACTGGGTGGGGGAGGGGGAAGGGAAAAGACAGATTGAACCAGTCTTACAGCTCACATCTGGTTCAAGCTCCTTCTCCTGGATCCAATCCATTTGAGACTGGAAATGGAAGGCTTGTCCATCCAAGACTCTTTACAACGACAGTGTCCCTCATGCAAGCACTGGTGGTCACAGTTTACAACTCCTACATCTAGGGTCAACATGGCCTGTGACCCCACAACAGCCAAGTTAGTTACAATACACAAAATTCCATTCTAACACTTGACCATCCATCAGGCCTATAGCACTGACTGAACTGGATTTACATAACCACACCCTGGATTCTTTTCCCAGCCCAGCAGCTGCTGTATTTACATATCAACAGTTGAATGCCTTGCAAAGCTAAACAACTGAAGGAGCATAACCACACCTAAGACTGCTCTCCCCTTTCAGCTGGCTGCATTGGAAGCAGTGGTTCAGAACCTGCTTACACATGTATATGAGTTTCCAGATTAATTTTCCTTGCCAGTCATTGTCATTTATCACAATAATCTCCTAAATCACTCAAGGCACCAAAACCACATAGAATCATAGAATCATAGGACTGGAAGGGACCTCAAGAGGTCATCGAGTCCAGCCCCCCACCCTCAAGGCAGGACCAAGCTCTGTCTACACCATCCCTGACAGATGTCTATCTAACCTGTTCTTAAATATCTCCAGAGAGGGAGATTCCACCACCTCCCTTGGCAATTTATTCCAATATTTGACCACCCTGACAGTTAGGAATTTTTTCCTAATGTCCAATCTAAACCTTCCTTACTGCACTTTAAGCCCATTACTCCTTGTCCTGTCCTCAGAAACCAAGAGGAACAAATTTTCTCCTTCCTCCTTGTGACACCCTTTTAGATATTTGAAAACCGCTATCATGTCCCGCCTTAATCTTCTTTTTTCTAAACTAAACAAGCCCAGTTCATGAAGCCTAGCTTCATAGGTCATGTTCTCTAGACCGTTAATCATTCTTGTCGCTCTTCTCTGTACCCTTTCCAATTTCTCCACATCTTTCTTGAAATGTGGCGCCCAGAACTGGACACAGTACTCCAGCTGAGGCCTAACTAGTGCAGAGTAGAGCGGCAGAATGACTTCACGAGTTTTGCTTACAACACACCTGTTGATACAACCTAGAATCATATTTGCTTTTTTTGCAGCAGCATCACACTGTTGACTCATATTCAACTTGTGGTCCACTATGACCCCTAGATCCCTTTCCGCCATGCTCCTTCCTAGACAGTCGCTTCCCATCTTGTATGTATGGAACCGACTGTTCCTTCCTAAGTGGAGCACTTTACATTTCTCTTTATTAAACTTCATCCTGTTTACCTCTGACCATTTCTCTAACTTGCTAAGGTCATTTTGAATTATGTCCCTATCCTCCAAAGAAGTTGCAACCCCACCCAGTTTGGTATCATCTGCAAACTTAATAAGCGTACTCTCTATCCCAATATCTACATCATTGATGAAGATATTGAATAGTACGGGTCCCAAAACAGACCCTTGTGGAACTCCACTTGTTATCCCTTTCCAGCAGGATTTAGCACCGTTAACAACAACTCTCTGACTACGGTTATCCAGCCAATTATGCACCCACCTTATCGTGGCCCTATCTAAGTTAATTTTTCCTAGTTTATCAATAAGAATATCATGCGAGACCGTATCAAATGCCTTACTAAAGTCTAGGTATATGACATCCACATGAGGGAATCTGTTTTGGTGCAAGAACTTAGCTGCTTGTCAGTCACCAATGGAGAAACTAAATGACATCACTGCAGTCTGCTATAGTCTCAGGACATGAAGAAAGCTCAGTGAGTGCCTTTTTAGGGGTGTGATGTATGTGTCTGTGTGTCTTTACCAGAGACTTTCCTCTGAATATTATAACAGCTGACAATGTGAAGCTATGAGTCCAGAAATAATTGTGTGTGAGGTGAGAAGAAAAACGGAAAAACCTTTAGGTCACCTTTATGCACTGAGCCATAATTAACAGTCAAGGCAACTGAAAATAAGACCAGTAATTCTAACAGAACCCATAGACTCATGTTAGCTAGAACAGAATTACTATTATAAATCAGGGGAGCACATCTGTCTCTGGTTGCTGAGTTGCATCGCATGAGAGGCCCTCTAATCTAGCAGAGAAAAAAGTGAGGACACTCGTGCATGAATCTGTGGGTCAAACTGAATTGACTTCAAAAGTGTGTGTGTGTGTGTGTGTGTGTGTGTGTGTGTGTGTGTGTGTGTGTGTGTGTGGTGAAAGGGAGACTGGAAATGGGAAAATTAGAATAGGGGTTTCAAGACAGAGATTTCTCAAACAGGAAAAAAAGTTTTGAAGCTTTACTCCTAGTTCTATAGACTTTCATCCCATTGAGCACAATAACGCTCTTCTGTGAGTGGCACTGCCTTTGTCATTTTAGTTCACACTTACACTTGATGTCTTTATTTGTTGCTATTCTGAATTTGTCTAACATGAGGCTAGGCAATGTGTCTAAGTCAGAGCTTTCTGCCCTTCAGAAGTAGGAGAGGTGTAATCTCTGTTCACCCTTAAATTCAGGAACCAATTCTGACTTGCTTCACATTACCATAATTGCAAAGCCACATAACTGCCAAAGAGAAGATCGCCTTCATGATGTCCACCCCAATTAGCGTGTACTGTGTGTCTTTAAAGTACATTGCACTCCTGTGGTGTTATGCCAATCAGGGGCTACATCCTCAAGTCCCTAATTCAGGGGTAAGGAACCTTAGATCCAGGGGCCAGATGTGGCTCCCATATTACACTGGCTCTGTCCCTCGAGGCTGGTCCTCCAGCCTCCTTGCTGCCCTACCACAAGACTGGAGTACACAAAATCTACTATGCTTCCCCCCGCTCCAGGCTCTGTTGTGCCAGGGATATGTGAGCAGTGTCTTTCTCCTCATTTGAGTTCCACATCAGTGAGAGTTGGTTTTCTTGTTTTGGTTTTTTGAGGGTTTTTTTGGTTTTTTTTTTTTTGCTTCTCCCTTGTATGTGGCCCCTGGCTGATTTTTCTGTGGGTCAGTGGCCCCCAAACCTACAAAAGTTCCCCATCCCTGCCCTAATTGAATGCAGAGGGAGTATCTCCTGAAGAAAACTCTGATTTAGAAATAAAAAACCAAAATCATAGTTTGGTTCAATAACAATGCTAATTTCACTAGGAGTTTTGAGAATATGAGGGTAATGTCCCCATCATTAACATTACTAGATGCTCATAGAGCTATATAAATACAATTGCTCGGCTACCCTACTCCTTCTATGCATGATCATTAAATAATTTGCTCCACACTCCCTAAATCCCTAATTATTCTTAAATTATGCAAAATTTCCTGTGTATTCAATACATTTTACATTAGGGTTTCTCCATTAAATGCTGGTCTGAGAAAGAACTTGCAGAAAACTGGAACAGTCATTGAAAATGTTTAAAATGAAAAAAATGTGAGACTATTATAAATAGTTTTTTCCTTTACAAAATAGATTATTTAAATGCAAACTGCATACATATTTTTGAATAGATGATAGTATGCTTTAAATTAATCTGACAATTATCTGTGTGCAAACACCCTTTCAGAAGTGTGGTGATTTATTACTAACAAAGTTGAATCAAGTCTGTTTACAACGCATATCAGTTTAGAGGTTCATTGTGCCTTGGCAAAACATATTAAAGGTCTATATCACTTTGCCCACAGTGTGAGGGGGTGCTGTTTCTGTAGCATGTTCCATTTATCTATTTATAAACCCAGCTAAGTGGGTTTTATGGGGAACAGTCTGTGCTGGATGGAAGTGGTAGAGATGCTTTGCCTTAGCCATATTGTGCTCCAAAACAATAGAAGAACCTGCAGTCAGTAAAGATATGTCTACACAGCAACATTATTTAAAAATAACTAGCGTTGTTTTGAAATAACTTAGTCCACATCTAAATAGTAGGCAGTTTTTTTGAAATAATGTTGCAATACTGTCAAGCTAGGGGACTTCTTACTTCGACTCCTGTAACCATTAATGTACGAGGAGAAAGGGAAGTCGGAGGGAGAGTGCTCTATTTCAAAGTAAGTGCTGCGTAGATGCTCCCAATTTTGAAATAAGCTACGCAATTGATGTAGCTAAATTTTCATAACTTATTTCGAGTTAAGCCTTGCTGTGTAGACCACCCTAATTTATTCTGTTTCCCTATCTTCAGATTGGAGGAAGTACCTAAAATTGAAGAAGTATTCTATGACAGACCCAGTAAGGAATCCCTTTGTCAGCCTTCTACTACAGCTCTAATGTCCAGGGACTGGAACAGAATCTGGGATTTTGGTAAGGAGTGAAAAGTCAAAAGAACACTTTTTCACTTGCCTCCTGTAGATCTCCTAAGATACAAGAAAGGCGTAGAGCCTGACCCTGTGACGTTGTGAGAATGTGGGGTAAACTTTGCCCCATTCCCAGCAGAAGAATTCAAAGGAAAGATACAGTCAGTACCTGTAGACTTTCTTATTTTCCACCTGCTAAATCAGGATACTCCTAAAAGTTCATTGCAAATACAAGCAAAGTATGAAGAGATACCAGAAAGTAATACTGGCTATTTTTGTGCAGGTCAGGTTCTGAGCTCAGACACCCAAGGACCCCCCTTCCCTGTCTTGCAAGGAGAGCCTATTGGGCTCCAGTGTTTCATTATGGAGAGAATAGGAAGGATTTCCCTCCCATTTAGAGAAGGAGCCTTACAAGGGGAGAAAAGCCCAATTCTGAAGAGCCAACTGTGGGGGGTGGATATTAGCTTCCAGAGAAGAGCATTATGGAGATTGAAGCTTCATGGGGGTTCCTGTAAATGCTGCACAATACTCCTGAGGATATTGAACTAGGCCGCAGCTTCTCAGGTATTTCCTAATAGAAGGAGGCCAGGGTTGGACTATTCACGTGTTATGCCTTTCTTTTGTTCTCTTTCCTTTCATAGATGAAAAGGGTTAGGGAAGGAGACTAGGTGGCAGGCTGCCAATAAGGAAGTTCAAGGAAGAAACAGATTGTGTGAAGAAGCAGACACTTCTACATTTGTGGCATACATACTAGAACATTAGGTAAAACATGACATATTTGTTCTGAAAAGTGGCTAGGCAATACTCTTTTGTTTCTTAGAATTCAAATGGCAACACATGAGAACCCTGCAACAGGTTGCTCCCAAAGACAAAGAGACACAATTCACCTCACCACTGATTCCCAGGAAGCTTTTTCTTACAGAGACCTTTAGCCAACAAGCAGGATCAGAAAACCTCTTGCTCATAAAGTGATAGCCTGCAATTCTGACAATCCTCAGTATACCACAATGTTAATCATCTACTAAAGGGTCCCAAGGATATGCCACAGAGTAGGAGGATGGACTGGACTCCCCCACAGGCTGTCAAGGAAAGTCCTATTCATGGTCCCAGAGAAAGGTTATAGAATCCCTACCAGAGACCCGGCAAAAGGCTGCCAGACTGTAATTGAACTGGACTCTGCCCTGCCCTGAAGCCATGGCACTAAGTATCACCAGGCCTGAGCAAGCAGAGCTGTGAGACAGAGAAGAACCACCAACAGGCCTCTGGTTGGCCATCTGGGTGACAAAAAGGAAAAGTTATGCTATGCTCAGCCTTGAGAGACACTGCTGGCCGGCCATTCACTCTGTCTAAGGGCTAGATCCCCAAGTGCATTCTGGGGATGGAGGGCACAGGTGGCATTATGCTATGTTTTTGTCCTTCTCCCTAATCCTAGGGATAGACAGAGTTTAAATAGCTCCTGGCATAAATTAGAACAGATTCAGCTTCTAATTTTTCCAGGACATGTTAACTCTTGAGGAATCACTCCACCAGACAGACTCACCAGAAGGGACTTACCCCAAGTAATTCATGATAACACAGGACATCATTTAGGGGAATGCAACTGAGTGTAACAAACTGAAAAAATACAAGCTCTATTCTATTCATAGGCCTCCAAAAATCTTCTCCTCTGACTACTGGCAGCATTTTCAAGTCTGTTGAGAAGACTGATAGCAATTCAAAAAGTAGGTTACCTTCACCTTGTCATTGGTATGCAAACAGTGTAAGGACATCTTAATTATTGAAACACAGAGACTGTTTAGTAGTGCTTTGTACAGAAATGTACTGGAACACTCGACATATACCGTGTGTCATGATTTTTAATTACTGTGCAAGTGTGAAACTTGCTATAAGCTAATCAATTTGGAGAAGAGTCAAGCAGCCTTTTAAAAAATGTACCAAATGTCTTAAACTAGGTTTCATTCAAGCTTCCCAGATCCTCTTAGTGGTACATATACTCTTCACATGAATAAACGTCTGGAAAATCATTATCTTTAAAACTTCTTCCCAACATTTCAATGACAGGGTGCGGAAGGGAAATTTGACAGGAACAAAAGATTTTTTTAAAATGAGGCCCTGGGAGTGGGCAGTCTTAGCTTTGCTGGGACCCTTCTCCCTTGCTATAGAAGAGAGGATGATAGGATTCAGAGTTGGGCTGACTCTTAAGAAATTAAATGCAAAGAAGCCAACACTGCATATTGGTAATCTGGTATGGAGGCCATTTAATAACACAGACAAGTAAATATTTGTTATTGTAGGGTTTTGAGGAGGGGTTACCGTCTCTCCATACTACATTAAAAATATATAGAACATACAGCTTTCTACTTTAAAATTAATCTTTGTATTGCTGAGTGTTCTTTTCAAACCTGTTCTCCTGTGAATCCAAAGAAAAAGAGAGACTAATTCTATAAATAATATTATGCATTACTAAATTGCCTTTGTTTTGTGCCTACATAGCAACATAATCTTAGCATCACAAAATGCATTTTGCTTTTTGAGCCCTAACTGAGCACATCAATCATATAGTTGCTTAATCATATGTTTAATTAGCCTAAAGGTGCATACACATTTTGGAACCACTGCATGCATTCTTTATTTTGTGTGTGTTTGTGTGTGTGTGTGTGTGTGTGTGTGTGTGTGTTGTTATGCCATAAACTCCCTCTCGCCCACATTTTCTGAAAGTGAAATTGACTCATGCAACAAAGTCTAAAAATGTTTATCATTTATTTGAGAACACATTCTTCTTTGGCTCAGGGAACCATCTTTTTCTTCTGAGTTTGCTCATCAGAATGAGGTGCTGATCCTGATGATGACTGTGGCTCAAAATAATACCTATGTGAAATGCATATGTTTGGAAAATGCAGCTTCACAGAATATGCATCCACAGATTATGATAAGCTCACCTCTCCCGCATGTGAGGTGTTTGGGGAGAAGTAGCCCCACATTATGTCCCAGGTGCCCAGCAACAGAACATAGTACAATACCTAGAAACCTCCTAAGATAATATTTTCAAATTTTGCACCTAGAAATACCTTGATTTTCAAAAGTGCTGGGTATCAAAAGCACATGCTTTGCAGGAAACTCTCTATCTATATAAAACAGTTTTTCCTACCAGATGATAGAATAATGTCATCATGGTACTGTCTGGGGGTACGCATATACTAGCTCATTCAAGCTAGGTAGGGTAATGAGGGCAAGTGGAGTTGCAAATGAAGCCCAGGATTTAAATATCCCGGGCTTCATTTGCATGTTCCCGGGCGCCGTCATTTTTAAATCCCCCTTAGTCCGAACTCCGTACCCGCAGCTCCTCACGGAATGAGGAGTAACGGTAGTTCGAATTAGGATCTTCAGTTCGAACTACCTACTCTATGCCGCATGTAGCACAGAGTTCAGACTAAGGGGGATTTAAAAATGGCGGCGCCCAGGAACATGCAAATGAAGCAGGATATTTAAATCCCGGGCTTCATTTGCAACTCTGCTTGCCCTCATTACCCTACCTAGCTCGAACTAATGATCTAGTGTAGACGTACCCTGGCTGAAAAGGCCCCACTTCCTATGCCAGGGGTCAGCAACCTACCATTCCTGAGCCAAATGTGGCTCAGTAGGGAGCCAAATGTGACTCTTTTGCAGCTCCAGCTCTGGCCTCCTCCTCTACTCTCCCCACAGCAGGTAGCCCATGCAGGTGCTCCAGCCTTGCCCCCCCTTCAAGTTTGAAACACAAGCACTGGCTTCCTGGGGTGGGAGGAGAAGAAGTTCCAAGGCTCCCCACCAGATCTGGCTTGTGGGGAAGAAGTGGAGCTTGAAATGGCTTGCATACTGCTGCTTCCCTTCTTCCTCCTCTAGCTGGGAGACAGCATGCAGAGACATGCTTTCTGGAGGCTTTTCCCAGTGCTCCTATTAGCCAGAATCTGGCCAATGGGAGCAGCAGGAGGCAGTTCCTGAGATATGGTGCCAGGAGTAGCATGAAAGCAAGTAAATGGCCCCCACTCCCTCAAGACAAAACCTCGCCCCCCCCCCACCCCTCTTACTCATCACCCTACCAAAACCATGCAAACCCAGCCCCCACACTCACTGCCCTTCTAAGACCACTTACTCCTGGCCTCCTCACACATCCCCTCAGCCAAGACCTTGCAACCCCAGCCTCTTCATCCATTTCTCTGCCGAGCTCTGACACCCCCAGACCACTCACTCACCACCCTGCTAAGACTCTGCATCCCCAGCCCCCTCATACACCTCTTCCACGGAGAACCTGCTTCATTTGCATAATCACATCCGGCCGCTTTTTTGAAATACCCAATTTTGAAAAAAGAAAGGCTGTCTAGACACGTTTATTTCAAAAGAAAACCCTTCTATCAAAATAACCCTTAAATCTCAGTTTATAAGGAGAAAAGGTTATTTCGAAAGAAGGGTTTTCTTTCAAAATAACCACATCTAGACAGCGATTCTTTTTTCAAAATAGGGTATTTCGAAAAAGCAGCCAGACGCACTTATGCAAATGAAGCATGGGAAATTCAAATCCATGCTTCATTTGCAATTTCGTTCATCTGCATTTTCATTCCTCTCTTGCAAGAGGAATGTAGTGTAGTCATACCCTTAAAGAAAGGTATAGTACCATCCAAGGGCTGGGAGTTAAAGCTAAACAAATTCAGACTAGAAAATATGGTACAAGTGTTAACAGCAAGCGTAATTAGTAACTGTAACAATTTACTGAATGTTGTAGTGCATTCTCCATTGGTAGACATTTTAAAATAAAAATTGAATGTTTTTCTAAAAAATATGGCATAAATTAATCACAACTACTGAACTAGAAGCAAGAATTAATACAGGAAAGACATGTTGTATGTTTATGCAGGAGGCCAAACTTAACACTCACAGTGGTCTCTTCTGGCCTTGAATTCTATGAATATAGTACGAGTTCATGATGGTGACTAGTTTTTGCATTAATTTCCTCATCATTATAGTCTTATATAGTTTGTGCAATATGTTTGCTCAAAAGCACTTGATGCACCTTTATACATTAGTGTTTGCTGAGCAGAGTGAAATGGACAAATGATTTAAGCGAGTTTGCCTTAAGGAATTCTGTGAAGGAACAACAACTTAATAGAACTCATTCTTTGGGTGTGAAGTGTTTGCAATAATAACAATTGTGGATTCAAATGTCTACTATCAACAAGGTTACATATCTTTTCCCATTCCACTTACTTACCCTAGCATTCCTCCAGTGGCTTCTAAGGAATTCCTGATTAACACTCATTTCAAGTGAAATCATAATCAGGCCAATAAGATCACAGTATAGATTATTTTAAGATATTTGCTTGATAATACATGGAATATAAACTACAAGCAATTATTTACAACATGATCATTAAGGTAACTAATCTACATTAATAAAGCAACTGTACTATGGCTTCCAATTGTTACAAAATCTATTATAAATTCACTCAAGATTCTGGGTCTACATGAACATTGGCAACCTGGGGTGTGAATCTATCCTGCACCAGCCTGTTTTGTTCTAATTATCTGTGTGCATCCTGTTTATTCGTGTTTCAAAAAGGACTAGCTCAAGGCCCCCTAGCAAATTGTCAGTGTACATCAGCAGGTTGGAGAGGGATAGGCGGACCATTGCACACTGGTGCACGATAGATTCACATCACAGGTTGACATGATTTAATTATTCATGTAGACAAGACCTCACTCTGTTACATAAAAGTCATTATGATACAACATAGTGGGTATCCAAAAGTAGCACTACAGAGGAGGGAACATTGAAATGTACTGCAATTTATGATACTTTTGCATGTCTTAGTAATTTTGCACCAAGACATAGTGAAATCATATACCAACTCAATGACATAATAGAGATAGATGCCAGAATAATTACTCTGATTCCCATCTCTTACTGAAATTACTAGGTACACTCCTTCCCGTTGTAGTTGTGATTCTGGCCATGAATTCTATAATTTATTGAAACAAAAAACAGGACTATGTAGCACTGTAAAGACTAACAAGATGGTTTATTAGGTGATGAGCTTTCGTGGGCTTCAGATCAAAAAATGGAAGAAAATAATCACAACCATATATACCAAAGGATACAGTTTTAAAAAAATGAACACATATGAAACGGACAAATCAAATTTGATTTGTCCGTTTCATATGTGTTCATTTTTTTAAATTGTATCCTTTGGTATATATGGTTGTGACAATTTTCTTCCACTATTTGATCTGAGGAAGTGGGTCTGGCCCACGAAAGCTCATCACCTAATAAACCATCTTGTTAGTCTTTAAAGTGCTACATAGTCCTGTTTTTTGTCTTAGCTACACCAGACTAACACGACTACATTTCTATCGCTACAATTTATTGGTAAGGCTATCCTGTTTTGCTACTTTCAATGACACTGACAATTCAGTTATCATTTTCAGTGTTAGTCGAACTAGCCTGTATGATGAACACTAGTTAAACACTGGAATAAATTGCCTAGGGAGGTTGTGGAATCTCCATTTCTGGAGATATTTAAGAGCGGATTAGATAGACATATATTCAGGATGGTCTAGATGCTACTGGGTCCTGCTGTGAGGGCAGGGGACTGTACTTGAAGACTTGGTTACCTGATTGTAACAGGGAAGTCTGACCTGTTAAGAGATGGGGCTAACCAACCCTGATTTCAGAATGAATTACTACTGCACTAGATTAGGGTGATTGACCTGAGAGAGCAGCAGGAGGATGTAGTGATGATGAACAAAAGAAGGAGGGATTGGACATCAGAATCATTGACTGCGAAGAGTGAACAGGCTCCAGCAGAGAATCCTGCCCAGAAGGGCATGAGATTGGGCTGTTAAAGCAAGGAAGAAAAGGAGTATTTGGTAGACTCTATTTTGAGTTAATCTTCTCTAATAAACCCAGGCCCCAAAGGGGAGCTATTTTGATCATGTTGAGTCTGTAGGGCAAACTGAGTAGGGGGAAATAGATGTACAGTGCAGCAGTGTGACCTCTCTGGAGACAGTGGGTCCTGTTACACTAGTATTTGAGCCATATGTAAGGTCCTTAATGTGCAATGAAGCTGGGTAACACAGACAAACAATTTTCTAGGCCTTTTCAACTGAGGTCTATCTGTTGTGGAGTACATAGCCTGAAATGCAGTGACAACGCCCTGCCATTTTTAGACCATGATAGAAGGTTCCTGAGGGTTTGGTTTTGTTTGTTTGTTTTTGTTTTTTGCAAGCCTTCCCTTCGGATCTGAGTTGTAAAAGGGCCCTGGTTGCATGATTTGGGAAATACACTACCAATATTTAATTTTGCACAATTTTACAATATGTGTAGCACTCGATGACAATTTTGTTCTTTTACCTTGGAGAGACTGAAGTGGAATTGATGCCAGATATTACTGGGAAGAGTGCCTTAGAAAGAAGTGTTTATGGGAAGATTCATATGACCTTTCCTTCTCTTCTCTCACAGAACCTGATTTTTGATGAAGTTATTCATTTTATTTAATCCACCCTCAAAGATCAAACATAAATCTATCAGATGTGACAGTTGCACAATCAGTTTATCCATTCATACAATAATCTTAAGTGACGAAAGTAATGTTCTTTCCTTCAGTAAGAAGCAAGCTGAATCTGATCTTCCCCAAACACTGCTGTCTGACCCAATGGGAACTGTTGTAGCACGTATGAGGAGCACTGGCCATATTTGCAGTATGCTTTCATAGCTAGAAAATTTTGCACGTTTAATCATGTTGGCTACATCTACAGTGCAGGCTTCTTGCACAAGAATGGCAATTCTTGTGCAAAAACTTGCAGAGCATCTACACTGCACGCGCATACTTGCGCAAATAAATTTACAGTAAAGCGTCAGAACAGAGGGCTTCTTGCACAAGAGTTATTCCTCTCTGCATGAGGAATAAGCCCTCTTGCACAAGAGTTCTTGCTAAAATGGCCATCAGAGCTTTCTTGCACAAGAGAATGTCCACACTGCCATGGACACTCTTGTGCAAAAGCACATCTCTTGCGCAAAAGCACATGGCAGTGTGGACACGCACTTGTGCAAGACCTTTTGTGCAAGAAATCTTGCGCAAAACAGTTTTTGTGCAAGAAGCCTGCAGTGTAGACGTAAACATTGTGTTTGAGTCAGCCTTGAGATATGGGCAGGTGCATTGGCTTAACCTTTGCTACCAATGAGATGGAAGGTTATGCAGTTGCATAAGATTTAGTCTGGATGCAACAGGTGTCTTCATAATTGTTACTACATGTCCAGTGAGTTCATTGAGCTTAGGTGCAGTACAGTGTCAAGGTGGATATTATTCTACAACTCCTGTGCAGCCCAAGCATTCCTGAGGGACTTCTGCGTCATCTGTATTAGGGCTGGTCAGAAAAGAACAACCCACTTTATGAAAATACTGAGGGGGTGCCTATGGTTCTCTGTGGTCTTCTCTCACCTTTCTGGTATTTTAAATAAGCTGAAACATGTCAGAGAAGGTTCCAAGACCTCCTCATCAACGTCTTCCTGACCTTTACCACGCATCTATTTAGGAGGAGGTAGCTGGAGGAAGCACAGAGAGTTCATTGTGACAATAAAACCTTCTTCCAGTCCATTGGCTATGTGTGCTTGTGGGTGGAGGTACTCTGATCAACTTGCACTGACTCCTGAGTATCAGATGGGCACTGTCTGGAGTTCTCTGCTTGGTGTTCCTTCTAGTTCTCCCATTTTGACTCTGTTACTTGTCCCTCCTCCTTAATTTATTGTTGTCCTCTATAATCAGAGATCAATTGTTTATTGTTTTGAGATGCTCAGCCCACCATTTCCATTATCAAATAGACTGATGTCATACATTTTCCATGTAGAGCTTTAGCATTAGCAACTTGATACTTGTGGTACCAGGGATCCTGCAATGTGAGTTTATCCAGCAGTGGCTGTCTGTAGTGTATGTTTGTAGGAGCATGTGCTGTGGCCGGCAGTTGTAAGCTGTGAGCTTCTAAAGGTTTGAAATCTAGAAGCATCTGTTAATTGGCTGAGCCTTAGTCGGAGGCGGGGCTATCAGGAAGGCCAGGTCTTTATAAAGCAGTGAGTCAGTGACCAGGAAGCTTTGCGAACATGGGCAGCAAACAGAGTTTTGAGAGGGAGTTGGAAAGGGAAGTGGGAAGGGGCCAAGGAACACTTGCCATTCTTTATAGTTTAGTTTAAAGGTTTTAATCAAAACTTCCTGATTTAACTAGAAACCCTACCAATAACCTAGGGTATGTCTATACTACAGCTCTAATTCAAACTAACTAAGTTCGATTTACTTAATTCGAACTAAGCTAATTCGAATTAGCGCATCTAGACTGAAAAACTAGTACGAATTAGCGTTTTGCTAATTCGAACTAGCGCGTCCACACCGATTGGACTATGGGGCGCACTTAAGGGCAGCTGAAACCGGTTCCGGCAGGGCATCAGGTCAGTAGTTGCTTTGTGTGGCTGCTGTCTGAGGCTATCTGAGGCTTGTGCTTAAAGGGACCCCCATGGACAGCCGGTTCTCAGCTTTTCCGCTTGCTTGCCTACCTCGCCGAGGGATAGCAAAGCGTTTTTCTCTGAACCTGTCTGTGTCGGTGGTTCCCTTTGGGGCTGCCGCCGCAGTTGGAGACATGGAACCAGAGCTCGCCCTGGGCTTTCTGGTGCAGTTTTTGGACTTGCTTCTGCAAGCCTGCCAGCAATGGCTGGAGGCTGCCTAGCACCACCTGGTGCATGTCAGCCCCCTACCTCTCCGCCTGGCCTCCCTGGGAGCCATGGAGGAGCCGCAGCAGTGCCCGGAGGCCAGCGTGCCCCGCCTGATCTGGCGTCTGGACACCAGCAGTGACTGGTGGGACCACATTGTCCTGGAGCACTGGGAAGACAGACAGTGGACCCAGAACTTCAGGATGAAGAGGGACACCTTCCAGGAGCTCTGCGAGTGGCTCACCCCTGCTCTGCGGTGACAGGACACTCGCATGAGGCCTGCCATCCCCCTCCAGAAGCGTGTGGCCATCCCGATCTGTCAGGAACCAGTTCGGCGTGGGGAGATCCACCGTCGGAGCAGTGCTCATGCAGGTACGGCACTCACCGGCCACTGGTCCGGGGAGGCAGGGGGGCTGCAAGAAGGGGATGGGCTGCCCCAGGGAAAATGGGGGGGGAAGGAGGTGAAAGTGCCCCGCACTGGAGTGTTTGGTCTGTACCGGCCATACTACATGCCGCCCGGGGGGGTTGCTTCTGGGAGTGGGGTGCGGGGCAGTGCCAGGGCATGAACACTCCCAGCCACCTGTGCGCCCCAGTGATTCGCGGTTTGCTGTGTCTCTCTGTAGGTGGTCAAGGCCATCAACCGGGTGTTGTCCGCAGGGTGGTCCACCTCACTGACGCTGTCTTCCGGGGGTTCGGTGCCCTTGGCTTCCCCAACTACGGGGGGCCATCGATGGGATGCACATCCCCATCCGTGCCCCGGAACACCAAGCATCCCAGTATGTCAACCTCAAGGGGTATTTCTTTGTCCTCCTGCAGGCCGTGTGTGACCACCAGGGCCAGTTCACGGACATTAATGTGGGCTGGTCCAGGAAGACACATGAGGCACGGGTGTACCGGAACTCCTCCGTGTGCCAGAGGCTGCAGGCCGGGACCCTCTTCCCCAATCGCCACATCAGGGTCCGGGACGTGGACATGCCTGTGTGCCTGGTGGGGGATGTGGCCTACCCCCTACAGCCCTGGCTGATGAAGCAGTACATGGGGCACCTTAACCCCTCCCACCAGGTCTTTAATGCCAGGCTGACCAGGGCCTGCATCGTGATCGAGGGGGCCTTTGGATGCCTGAAAGCCAGATTTAGGTGCCTCCTCACTCGCCTCGACCTCGCCGAGCACAATATCCCTCCTGTGGTGGCAGCATGTTGTGTGCTGCACAATTTGTGTGAGCGGAAGGGGGAGGCTTTCCTGCCAGCTTGGATGGCTGAGGCTAAGCGCATGGCTGGCCACTACGCTCAGCCTCGCACCGCCGCCATCTGGGAAGCCCAGCGGGGGGCCGTCCGGATCTGGAAAGCCTTGCAGGAGAGCTTCCAGGTGGAGGAGGAGGACTGAACTCTCCCTGCATGCCCCACTGGGGCCTTCTTTCACCCTCCCCCCTTCCCCTCGCTAACTCCCCTTCCTCATGTCAAATAAAGACACCTGTTTTAACAACAAAAATCTCTTTTTATTTTACATAACTGGGGTGAGGGGAGGGAGGAGTGAGGGTGGGACAGGGGAGGGGAAACCTGGGAGGGGGGAGCTAGAAGGGGGAGGAAGGGGAAGAAGGGAAGGGAAAGCTCAGGCTTGGGGGTCCTGCTGGCTCTCTCGTCTTGCAGCACAGCAGGTGCAGCGGCGTCGGGGGGCAGTGGGTGTGGAGGGTGGGGCAGGAGGGACGGGGTTGCGGAGGAAGCGGGAAGGGGAACAGGGGCGGGAGGAGGAGCGAGAGCTGGGATGGCCACAGGGGCCAGAGCAGGAGGAGGCAGGAACCTGTCGACCAAGGTCTGGAGGTGGCCTCTGAGGGCACGGCCCTGCTCCTCCAGTGCCTCCACACTCCATTGCCGCAGCCGCAGTTCCTCCCGGACCCAGTGGTCCTGGGTGCAGAGCTGGTGCTCCAGGAACCGCAGGTGCCGCTGCTGGTACTCCTCCTGGTTCCTGGCGTGCCAGCAGGCCCGGGTGCACGTGTCTGTTGCAGGCAGGGTGGTGCACCCTGCAGTCCCAGGTGCTGCGGCTGTGTTGAAACAAGAGCAGCGGTCAATTCTCCCAGCCCCCCTCTGCAAGGCCAGGGTCCCTGCATGACACCCAGCTGCTGCTACATGGTGGGCAAGGCCCAGGTGCATGGTCCCTGGGCTCCTTCTCCCCCACCCCTCCGTACACATAAGGGGAGCATGATGGTACTCACATGTGGAGCCCTCCCCGGCCTCGGATGACACAGGCGATGTGCTCACAGCCCTTAATTCGAACTACTTAATTCGAACTAGGCATTAGTCCTCGTAGAATGAGGTTTACCTAGTTTGAATTAAGCGCTCCGCTAGTTCGAATTAAGTTTGAACTAGCGGTTTGTATGTGTAGCGCCTATTAAAGTTAATTTGAACTATCGGCTCTTAGTTCGAATTAACTTTGTAGTGTAGACATACCCCTAGGTAGCTGTAGGAGAGAATTCAGGCAGAAGCCCAGCAGCAGAGTGGGGGCTATCATGTTTATTGCACTCAGTATAGCATGTATGATTACCTGCCCTATGGACGGGTGGTGTATGTGTGCATTTGGTGCAAGGAGCTCCTGGCCCTCAGAGACCACATATGAGCTTTGGAGGCCAGCTTGGCTGAACTGGAGGAGCTGAGGGAGGCAGAGAAGTACGTAGAGGAGGCTTTCCGAGACACTGTAGAATTGTCCTACCTCTGGTCAGACAGCCCCTACACTGTAAAGGAGGATGAAAGGCTCAGGGAAGGAGAATAGTCAATGGGAGCAGAGGGAAACCTTCCCATATTTGGGACCCTCCTTCCAGATGTTTCAGTATCCTCTCACACTGAGGTTACCCCGGAACTCCGGTCATTAGGAAAAGTCAGGTGTTAGTAATGGGAGATTCGATCATTAGAAATGTAAATAGCTGGGTTTGTGATGACTGGAAGAACCGTATGGTGACTTGCCTGCCTGGTGCAAAGGTTGCAGATCTCTTGAGGCATCTAGATAGACTTATGTGTAGTGCTAGGGAGGAGCCAGTGGTTGTGGTACATGTAGGTACCAATGACATAGGGAAGGGTAGCAGACACATCCTAGAGGCCAAATTTAGGCTGCTAGGAAAGAGACTGAAATCCAGGACCTCTATGGTGGCATTCTCAGAAATGCTTCCAATTCCACACACAGGGCCAGGTAGGCAGGCAGAGCTTCAGCGTCTCAATGCCTCAATAAGGAACTAGGGAAACTTTTGGGATAGGGGGAGCCTATACAGGAAGGATGGGATCTACCTAAACCAAAATGGATCCAGACTGCTGGCACTTAACATAAAAAAGGTTGCAGAGCAGTTTTTAAACTAAGAGATGAGGGAAAGCCAATTGGTTCAGAGGAGCATGTAAATTGGACAGAGACATCTCTTGGAGGACAGTCTATTGATAGAGACTCTTTAGCTTTTAGTCAGGAGGAGAGGATGGAGGAGGATAAAGTATGAGCCGGATCAGATGAAAAACATTCCATAAAAAAGAATCTGAAACATCAGAAAAGGGCAGACAAATGAATAGCGACAAGTTTTTAAAGTGCCTGTACACAAATGCTAGAAGTCTAAAAAATAAGATGGGTGAACTAGAGTGCCTCGTGTTAAAGGAGGATACCGATATAATAGGCATCATAGAAACGTGGTGGAGTGAGGACAATCAATGGGACACAATCATTTCAGGGTACAAAATATATTGGAAGGACAGAACAGGTCATGTAAGTGTGGGAGTGGCACTATATGTGAAAGAAAATTCAGAATCAAATGAAGTAAAAATCTTAAATGAATCAACATGTTCCATAGAATTGCTATGGATAGTAATTCCCTGCTCTAATAAGAATATATCAGTAGGGATCTGTTATCGAACACCTGACCAGGACAGTAAGGGTATCTCTACACTCGCGGCTTCTTGCGTGAGTACTATGCAAATGAGTCTAAGTGTGGAATATCGCCAAGCCTCATTTGCATCCCTAATGAGCCTCTTGCGCAATGCCGTTACATCTATTACTTGACAGGAAGAACGGCATTGCGCAAGAGGGTTTTTCTTGTGCAAGAAGGGGCAGTGTATATGCTCCTTCTTGCGCAAGAGCCTCTTCTGAAAAAAATGGTGGCTCATTAGGTACGCAAATGAGGCTTGGCGATATTCCATGCTTAGCCTCATTTGCATATTACTCACGCAAAAAGCCTCAAGTGTAGACATAGCCTAATAGTGACTATGAAATGCTAAGTGAGATTAGAGAGGCTATCAAAATAAAAAACTATAACAGGACCGCTTGGAAATAGTGACTATAATATAACAACATTTAACATTCCTATGGTGGGAAGAACACAGCAGCAGCCCAACACTGTGGCATTTACATTTTAAAAAGGGGAACTATGCAAAAATGAGGAGGTTAATTAAACAGAAATTAAAACGTACAGTGACTAAATTAAATCCCTGCAAGCTGCACAGACAATTTTCAAAGACACCATAATAGAGGCCCAACTTAAATGTATGCCCCAAATTAAAAAACATAGTAGAAGAAGTAAAAAAGAGCCACCGTGGCTTAACAACCATGTAAAGGAAGCAGTGTGAGATAAAAGTGGAAGTCAAATCCTAGTGAGGTAAATAGAAAGGAGCATAAACACTGCCAAATTAAGTGTAAAAATGTAATAAGAAAAGTCAAAAAGGAGTTTGCAGAACAGCTAGCCAAAAACTCAAAAGGTAATAACAAATGTTTTTTAAATACATCAGAAGCAGGAAGCCTGCTAAACAACCAGTGGAGCCCCTGGATGATCGAGATACAAAAGGAGCCCTTAAAGATGATAAAGTCATTGAGGAGAAGCTAAATAAATTCTTTGCTTCAGTCTTCACGGCTGAGGATTTTGGAGAGATTCCCAAACCTGAGACATTCTTTTTAGGTGACAAATTTGAGGAATTGTCCCAGAGTGAGGTGTCATTAAAGGAGTTTTGGAATTAATTGATAAACTTAACAGTAACAAGTCACCAGGACTTGTTGTGAAGGTGGAGATGGATAGCAGGAGAGAGATCGCTTGATCATTGCATGTTCTATTCACTCCCTCTGGGACACCTGGCATGGCCACTGTTGGCAGACAGGGTAATGGGCTGGATGGACCTTTGGTCTGACCCAGTATGGCCATTCTTAAGTTTTTATGTTCTAAATGGCTGAAGTCACTCCTGAAAAATTGACTTAGTGCCATTAATGTATTACATTGATTTACACTGGGTGAGGATCTGAACCAATCAAGTTACACTGATGTTAGCCAGCGGTCCTCCATGTTTTCCATATCACATGATCTTTGACAAAGTGGGATCTACCTGAGGTTCTCCTTTCATTTAGCAACATAGTAAGTGCAGTTGGTCCAAACTCCCTGACACATGTTCATGGTCTCAAGGCTGAGAACACTAGTTGTAAATCTAAAGTAGCCGTGAAAAGAGTTGGGCCTAGGAATCACAACAGGGGTTAAATACTACCCAAAAAGACTTTCATGATATCAATAGAGAAGATATTTAAAGCCTTCCATATTTTGGAAGAATACTTACTCATTCAAGAAATATACCTTAATGCTTATTACAACCTATTACATTGAAAATTACTTAGATATAAAAAAAAACAATTTCCAAAAGGGACTATTTTTATTTATAACCACCACCATTTGTGACTAATCCTGCTGTTTTTTTTCAATGAAAGTTTATAACAATTCTGAAGAAACTAAAATGCAATATGATTCATCTTGAAGATACCAGCTTTAATCTGTGACCTTAGAAAAATTATTGACACTGCTAAGAATTATCCTGATTAGATAGTAATGCCATGTAGATAGAAGGTTTTCCAAATGAATCTTTTTTACTGGTTTATTAACAAGTTTAGGCTCTCCTAAGGCAATTCGGATACTGCTATACAAAAGAACTATAAATTGGGGGTAGGGAAAGCAGTAATTTTCAGGCAGCAGGAAATTGCATAGGAAATAATGACTCACAGGTGAAAGAATCTATTTTTCCCCTTCTACTCTTTGATAAAGAAGAAATTGATGCTCCAATATAAAACTTGCCTTACAAAATGCAAGTGCTTATGTCAAGCCTTCAGTACCAAATATTGTATTTTATTGTCTAGTACTATGGCAATGATCAGCACTGAAACTAGAACAGTCCAAGAAGTCATAGCTTCTTCAGAAAAACAATTTACAGCTTGATTTAGCTTCTGACCTTAATGTAGAAACAGTCTTTGTGTCTATTGAGTCATGTTCAGTGCATAAGTCAATAGTTCCTTGAATACAAGTATACTGGTTTCTGCTCACAAAACTTATTTTTGTTTATCTACAGAAATAGTTAAAACTGTTAAAGCTTTCAATTTAACTTGGCACTGGTCTTTATTTAGCCTAGTAAATGAAGTGAAATTACTTAAATATGAATTCACCAAAAACGCACACTATATTCTATGACCCATGATGAAATCTGTCTAAGAAAAATATCCAGGGACGTCTCCAGCCACATTTGCATCTCTAAACTCTGTTCAACAATCTATGTTTAACGTTTAGCGTTCTCTGAAATTTTAGTCATAGGTTTGTAAGACTTCCTTTTTGAAACACTTAACAAGGAAAAGGTGAAATAGATGAAATAGTGAGAGATGAAAAGTAAGCCCTAACATTCAACCAAAACTTTAATCGGAGGAGAGAATCAAAAATGTTTAGTAAATATTTGGGGAAAATCAGACATCTTCATTTTCAGTTTTATGTTGTGTGATGGAATAATTAACTGAGACACTTTTATGCAAAACTTCTGACTTATTCTCAATGCATCTTATTTTGAATTATCAAGTAAACTCCTTAACTTTTAACCATATTGCAGTATCTTCTGAACTTAACCCTTCTACAGCCCCATACAGATTTCTCACGGGAAGAACTCAGATCTGTAAGTATATTGACACAAGTTTTCAAAAGGGGACAGTTGTTTTGGCTACCTCAAATTCAGAGACCTAGAGTGATTTAGAGATAGTGGGCTCCCATTACTGTCACTGGGAGCTGGGAGAAGACTCAGCACTGCACACAACTTAGAACTTTGCTCTGGCAAAGTAGTATGGCATAGGCTGAAGTGCATTGCTGAAAAGGAATTCAGTTATTCACATGCTAAGAATTAAACTCATGGTTAAGCACTTTGTGGAATTGAAGCCTTATTTAGATGCTGAAATTTAGTCACCCACTTTTTAAAATGGCCTTAGTGCTTAAAGTTGTCTTCTGAAAATCAAAGCACCTCGACATTTCAAAGCTCTTTTTTTTAAAACAAAATATGGATCACTACACAAACACAAGACGAAACTATGGCAGCTAGGAAGGTTGACATTGGCATCCTTATTACTAGAGCTGGTTAGAAAATGAAATGGTACATTTTTGCTATTAAAAATTTTCAAAAGAAACTGTCACTTCTTGAATTTTTTTGAATCCTGCTCTGGGTCTTACACTGGAAAATATGGAAAAGTGTTTAAAAACAAAAACTAAACTAAACTAAAAAAAATCCAAATATCCAATTATCTTCAAAGTAAAATGTTTATCTAAAATGTTAGTTGGCTCCTACATGTCCTACAATTTTGTATCTATAATTTTTTAGATCACGTAAAGTCCTGGCTTTTCTTTAACGCTTTCTTTTTGTAAACTGTAAAAGTCACTAGTATAAAGACAACATCTGCAAATCATTATGAGACTGTGGAATTTAAATTATCAAAATTTTCCCCTGGTAGAATAGGACATTAAAGCTCTGTTTCAAGCAACAATCCTGCTGTTTGATTATATCTATTGAAAGTGATTTTAATGGTGATCGCTGTATAACCCAATCACTAGGATCAAATAGAAATTGAGAGGTTTTTTTACCCTTTAATATTTGACTATTTTGAGTTCTCTACCTATAAAATGTGTGTAATGATTCTGTTTTTTTAATATTTAATTTTTCAAAATATCTAAACTTCAGTTGTCGGTTAAGAGATAACAATAAAAAAGTTAAACAAAATGTCCTTAAAGTCTATTTTTCCTTTTCATTGGAATTAAAGCCCCTGATTATCAAGCTTACATCAGTTTTATTATTTTGATTTTTAAAAAGGGAAGAAGCTAAAATATAAACGCAGTGTATGGATTGCCTTTTAAACAGTCTTGGGAGGAAAGTGTTTTAAAATGAAGATCAGGTTTTTCATCCCTTCAGATATTTTCTCTGACTGAATAACCTAATCTTCACTCATGCTAAGAAAGTGAAAGAATAACTAAATCACCCAGAGTTTTGTGTGGTGGAAATAGGATCCAATTTATTTTTTTTTACTGAAGTTTTAGCCTTTAACAAATGCTAAACTCCACATATTTTGGGGGCCAATTATCCAAACCCTGAATTGCTCTGGGCTTTACTACTGTTTGTAGATTCTAAAATTCAATTACCCATGGTCCTTGGCATATGGATTTGAGATGGTGTAATGAAAGTTTTACAGCTCAATATTTTTACTTTGGTTGAATTCATTGTGAAAAGGGGTTTTGGATTTTGCTAAGGGATATATATCTATTACCAGGCCTCCTCCCAAGCTATTACAAGTTTTGACAGACAGTATGAAATAGGAAAAGGACAGTAACAAAATTAGTGACTTATAAAAGAGGGCCAAGGTAGCATCCACTTTGCATATTTTAAGCTAAAGAACAACTTAGCCTTGATGCATGAAAATATGAAAAGTTGAGTTGGTTCAAACAATTATTTCAGTGGATATTTTAACAATTATTTGCTAGATTTTTTTTTCATTTTGACCTTGTAGATGTTTCCTTTTTATAAATAAACAAACAGAAAAAAGTTCTTATAAGATTGTTTTCCACATTTCTGTACATTAATAAAGATGTATTGCTTTATTGGCATTTGACCCTATCCCATACAAAGAAGTTCTAGTATAAGAATAGTGATAGAAATGTAGCCGTGTTAGTCTGGGGTAGTTGAAGCAAAATGCAGGACAACGTAGCACTTTAAAGACTAACAAGATGGTTTATTAGATGATGAGCTTTCGTGGGCCAGACCCACTTCCTCAGATCAAAGGGTCTGGCCCACGAAAGCTCATCATCTAATAAACCATCTTGTTAGTCTTTAAAGTGCTACATTGTCCTGCATTTTGCTAGTATAAGAATTAAGCCTTGTCCTGAAGCCATGTTGGAAGGCCCAATGCCTTTGTCTGGAGTCATTTTAGAGAAGCCTCAGCCTTGAGCTAAGAAGCAGATGTCACATCTACAAGGTCAAAATGAAAAAAAAAATCTAGCAAATAATTGTTAAAATATCCACTGAAATAATTGTTTGAACCAACTCAACTTTTCATATTTTCATGCATCAAGGCTAAGTTGTTCTTTAGCTTAAAATATGCAAAGTGGATGCTACCTTGGCCTTCTTTTATAAGTCACTAATTTTGTTACTGTCATTTTAGAGAAGCCTCAGCCTTGAGCTAAGAAGCAGATGTCACATCCTCATATTCCATCTAAATTACATTAAAACAGTGTAATAGTGGGTAGTTAAGAAGGAGATCCTATCCTAATAGCATGCACCCACAATAGTACAGATTGTAAAATGGTTAAAGAAAATTTAATCTGATAGCATTCTATTAGGCAAGAAAACAATTATCAGCAGTTATGATTGTAAAATCTATATGTAACCCAGAGGCAGTTTTAGCTCACATGATAAAGGCATGTAGCTTTAGCCCCTAAGGTTGCAGGTTCAATCTCACCCACTGATGACAAGGGTCCATCAGCTTTACATATGCTCTATTGTTTTGCTAGCAGGATGCCTATTTCTCTATTGTTTAACTGTATGCTTTCTATCTTGTTCTTTGATTTTTTTTTCTGTCTGTTACAGGTTGTGCTCATGAAAGTTCATGATACATCAAGATACAGGATGATTGGTTGTAGAATTTTGTTACAATGTGTTGGGATTGCTTAATGAAATGGTAGTAAAATGATTGGTTAAGGCATAGTTAAGTTTCACTATATAAATTAGGATCCAAGAAGAAGACCAGCAGAAGGAACAGAAAAATAATAAGGAAAGAAAGACCTGGAAGAATAAAAATCTCCTTCAAAACACCCTAAGACCAGAGCTTCTAAGACTCCTCTGCACAACTGTGTTGTGTAGCAACCAGAATCTAGAGGAAACTGACCTTACCTGGCCAACAGGGAAAGTTTGCCTGTTTAATTGGGGCTGGTGAGTGTAGGAGTCTATGCTTAGCACATATATTCTGCTTGGTAATTGTTAATAAATTGAAGATAAGGATATTTTTATGTAAGGTTCTTTTTAGTCGTAAAGGTTCCTGCAAACCTACAGGGGTTATGCTTGAGCCCTAGAAAAGGGTAAAGTTGAGTGTTTACATTAACAAGTTTCAGAGGAGTAACTGAGTTATTCTGTGCAGGATAAACTTAAAAACCAACAAATAGTCTGGTAGCACTTTAAAGACTAACAAAACATGTTGATGGTATCATGAACTTTCATGGTCATCTGAAGAAGTGGGCTGTGCCCACAAAAGCACATGATACCATTGACTATCTGTTGTTTTTTAAGTTTATCCTGTACAAACTAACTCAGCTACCTCTCTGAAGCTTTTAAACATGCAAGGCACTGCATTCAGCCGTATGGAGTGGAAATCCATCCACTACACAAAGAAACTCGCTCAGATCCAAACAAACATCATCTTCCTTTCCAAGTGCAAACAGATGAACATCATACCTAAGGGTCTAATGGTGAAAAACCCACTACACAAAAGATGGTACATGATACAGTATCATCTACATGTTTTCACAGTCTTTAAAGTGCTACCAGACTATTTGTTGGTTTTTAAGTTTACTTTAACAAGGTTATGCCTTGAGACCTAAGAACTGAGTAAAGGTAGGTGGCCTAGAGTGTGTAACAGAGAGTTTTGTGCAGGTAACTCTAGAAGCCCTGAAAAATATTCAGTCCTCTGTTTCTGCTTTTCATGGAAACAGACATTAATAGCTTTCATGGAAACAGAAAGTTTATACTGTTCTTCTTTTAAAAATGTAATTACAATAATTGCTCTGATGCTCTATTTGTTACATATACTTTGCACAGCTGTAACTTTGCTAAAAATTGATCTCTTGCATCCTGTTCCAAAACATTACAATTTAAAAGTCACTAACTTCATGCTAAAGTCTTTGAAGTAGGGATCATGATACCAATTTTGCATATTTTACCTATTAAAAGTCTATATATCTATAATGCTGTACTACTTAATATGTGGTTATAATAGAAATACCAGTATAAAATGGAATACATGTAAATTACTTTGGTTTTTTAAAAGAGTGCATCTAAAAAGCTCTTTTGGAAGTCCAAATCTGATACTTTAACCTGGTGCATGAATTGATAAACACCATTATATCAGATAACATCCCAGCATGTTTTTCTTGTATATTCCGATCAACCTCACATCTCTTTGTTAACATTTGACCTCAATGTAAATGAACAACCATTGTATTATCTTACATTACTTAATTTACATTTGACAATGAGATACCTTGTTTACCTTGCTGTCTGGAAGGTATGAGGTACCTTCTGATTACCTGCTTTTACCTTACATACTTAAAAACTTTTCTGGTATACCTAATTCCTTGCCAGAGCCATCCCATCCATAGGACTGATTGGGGTGGCCACCCCAGGCTCTGCACTTTGGGTGGCCATGTAGCAGCCAGTGCTATAGATGGGATCTTCAGGGCTCGGGAGGCTTGGTGAAGCACCACCTGATGGTGGGGAAGGGCTGGCCTGGGACAGTAGCAGGGATCAGGCCCTCTCCCCACTCAGTGCACACTCGGGGGAGTGGCACTGGCTAAGGCTGAGGCTGGCTGGAGCAGGGGTGCTCTGTTTGCTGCTGCTGTGATGAAGCAGAGCACAGCAGGCTGGGAGTGGGGCATCAGAGTGGAGCAGGCTGCAGCACTGCTCCAGCTCCCACTGCCATGGGGAGTGTGGGAAGGCCTGACCCCTGCTGCTGCCCTGCGGCAGGCCCCTCAGATAACACCCAGGCCATGTAGCTCAAGGGATGAGGCTTTGGAGAAAGGGTGTAGTGGGGATTGGGGAGGAGTAAGGAAGAGTTGGGGCAGGGCCTAGGTTAGGTTGGGGGTTGTCCCAGTGTCCCCTAGGGATGGTCCAGCTCCTTGAATAGTATATGTACATATTTCACAATATCAGTGACACCAGCTTTCATTTGAGACCCCATGTGACATTCTTTGAACTAGTAGAATGTACACACCAGACTCCTGAGATTTCTGTACCTCCCTACCTCCGCTCCTTTGCCAGTGGTTCTTAGGTCGCAGCTGTGACAAAGTCAAGAATGAAAGCTAGGTTCCATTCCTGTTTTATCTCCAAGATACTCCTTCCCCTTGATTTGTATAGTACACATATAAAAACCACATTGCAGTAGCAGGAGAAAAAATGAATGCAACTAGTTTCTGCACTTTCTACGTAAAGAAACATAACTACATGACTTAATAAAAGTTGGAACATTGTGCATTTTGGGGATATTTGGGGGGTATTTTAAAAAGAAGATTTAAACTGGGCAAAAAGTAAGAAAATGGGATTGAGTCCTTTGATACCTTCATCTGAATTCATTGACATGAAGAACTGTGATTCCACTTCCAGAACTTTTTGAGTGGGAGTCTTATTTTGATAAATTGCATAAATCACTGCCAGATCTCGCATTTTAGTGATCTGTAAAGTAATGTACAAGGAAGCAAATAAAAATTCCTAAAAATATATTACAGAATGAAAATATTTTTTGAGAACTATGAAACAAATAAGTATAGAATTTTATATCAGGCACCACTCTCTGTTAAATTCTATAATTCATTTTTTACACTACAGTAAAGAAATAATGTTTTATTAAAATATATGAACTGCAGAATAATTTATGTAGAACTGTTTTATTTTAATTTGTTTTATCCCTATTATTTTCAGTAGGGGTTTTCTAGCTAGAAAACTGGTACAACAAAAGCAGGTATATACAATACTTTAAAGAGGGAAGAAGAGGAAAGTAGGTGCCAGAGAGCTAATACAGCTCAGTAAAAATATTGTGAGTTGTATTCATTTTGAGTGTAGTGCAGGAAAAATGTTTTAATGGAAAATTGCTCCATCAGATTACACTTCAGGAAAATGTTAGGTGACTTCAACAGACAACCAATAAAATAGCAAAATATATGCTAATACAAGACATTCTCACCAAGGGAAATATCTTAAAATTGATAGATTAACCAGGGCAAAGATCAGTACCAATATTTTCCTTCTTTTTTTCTTTTTTTTCTTTTTTGTAGAAGATAGTAACATCTAGATAAAGATACATTTGTGTAAATATAAAAGCAGCAGTACAGCTACAAATAATTCTGAGAGATTGTCCTTTAAATATCAGGTCTTGGACTCTGTTTAACATATGTCTCTCTAGCTCCTTCGGATACATTAACAATACTTACTTTATGACATCCTTTTAAAGATTTTGAGCTGTAATTACTCAGCTGCTGCCAAAGTCTCAATTTGCTTATGCATAGAAAAACTAATCCCTCCCTTGAGCAGCGAGTTTAGTTACAATTATTGTACAGTACAATATGTGACCTATTTAGCACTTTCCCCAAAAATAACACCAGAACTTTAGTAGTTTCTCAATTTTAGTAAAATAATTGGGAGGGGGGAATGAAACTCATGCCCCTTCCCGAAATGAAGAGCTTAATCTACTTCAATGTCCCAGGATTAGTTGCAGAGTGCTATTTTCTGAATAGCAACAACATTTTTAAAATACTGAGTCACAAAAATGCTAAAACATGTATATGTTCTCTTAAAGCAAGGGGGGGAAAACTTTTTTGGGTCAGTGACCACTGACCCACAGGAAAATCAGTCAGGTGTGAGGCAGCGAGGGCTGGAGTGCCAGTGTGGGTTCCCCAATGCTGAGTGGGGGGAAGGAGCCCTGAGCCCCGGGGGCCAGATCCATGCAAGCTGAGAACCGCATCTGGCCCCTAGTCCTAAGGTTCCCTACGCATGCCTTAAAGTGCATTTATCTATAACTGCTATTATTATGGTTGAAATTCCCTCATTGGCTTAGAACGTCATGTAAGGGTGAAATAAAGTATATAGGGCTAAATTCATCCCTGTTGTAACTCAGCTGAAGTTAGGCAATGTCAGTGGGAAACCTCATCCATGGAATAACTCCATTGTCTGATACATTAATGGCTTTGACGATCAGAATCAAGGCCTTGTAGCAGCAGGTGGGAACTACTTAAAAGCTCTTTATTAGCACTAATGAATTTAGCCTCAAAACACCCCTAGTCAGGTTGGCATTAGTATACTCATTTTACAAATGGGGGAAATGAGACACAAAGCCAAATGGCTCATCCAAGGTCATATAGGAAACTTGTAGTACAGCCAGGGATACAGTCTAATCACATATCTTAATCACTAATCCATCCTTACTCCCGCTTATCCCGGGGAAGGGAGGCAAGAGAAAGAGCAAAAGCAATGGAAAAAAAGACTCTTTTGTGGCATTAATTTACAAGGGAATATCATAAGTCAAAGTAGGAAACCACCTACAAACAGTGAAATGACTTTATATGCTGAGACATAGGAAGTGGATATGGAGTTATTTTAGTATGCCTCTGGTAGAAAGCAGAATGGAAGCCGCAGTTAAAATTACTTTACAATGCACAATATTCAGGACAAGTCTACACTCCCCCAACTCCCCACACACTGTGATGGGCATGGAATAAATCCCCCCTTTTGATTATAGACATACGATCCAATTTACTCGTCATATGTTTGAGTGCAATGAAGTGAATGGGAGATGTGTCCACTCATTTCATGGCTAAACTAGGCCCATGTGGTGTATACTCCTTTAAAGAAGGGAGTCCTGTCAATCATGAAGACAAGCAGCAGCTCAGGAAGGAGGAAGAAACTCTGTTTATCTCCTTTGTCATTTGAATAACTCCTCTAGCTAGTGATCCAATTACATTGTGCTCTTCAGAATGTATTTTTTATAGCAGTGAGTATTGAGAGTATAGATATTAACAATGAGAGTAAGGAAAGAATGCAAAATATTAATTGAAGGATAGAAACACCCTGCCATAAAGTCAGTCTGCTGCTTCAACAGGAGACAATGAATCATCTTTCATACTGGAGTAATCAATGCAAAGGTCCTGACTCTAGTGACCGTTTAAGTGGCTCACTTCTATACTGATTGCAGACAGTCTCATAAACAGGCAATTACAGACAGTAAATATCTGGCAGCTGTGTATTACAGGGCTATAATTCCATTTCCATAAGGAGGTTCTAGCAGTTCATGAACCACAGGAGTGAAGTTTAGCCTGGCTTGCATATTCACCAAAATAGCAAGGCAAAATGACAGCATTATAATGCAGAACATTTGTTTGTAATTTTTTAAGATACAGTAATACATGGATATAATTTCATAGTAAGCACTTGTGTGGAGTTTTCTGGAATGTATGTGGAGTAGATAAAGTAGTTACTGCTGGGTTGCTATTGACCATCCTATGAGGGTGGACAAGAAATGGGTGGAGTCTTGGATTCACGCCCAAACTCCAAAAGCATCAGACTTAATGCTGAGTGGAAAGCTAGGTACTGCTCCTTTTTGGGTTTCATTTTAAATTTACAATCCACCCCATAAATGTGCTGCTACTCCCTTTTCAGGTCTAATTTCTTCTCTTCTGCTGCTTGTCCAAATTCTCCAACAGCTTTTATATATCTATCATATTCCTAAATGCTTCCCAGATACTTCTATTATTGGTGTTCCTCTTCCTTGGTCTCAGTTATAGATACCCTTACTGGGTCCAATGTGATGTCACATCCATGAATTAGGCCCCTTTTACCTTACTTATGGCTTTCTGGATAGTTTACTGTGAAGATGACCACACTGTCTGTAGTGTTCATCTCTAACCTACAATTCAATGATGCTCTGATCTAAAAGTTACAGAGGAAAAATAAGGATCTCAGCACAACAGTGAAAAATCAAACCATTATTAATACCACAGGCACACTCACAGTAGGTATACATCAAAATATCCCCTTGAAGTCACTAAAATGTGATGCTCAGACAAGTAATGATCAAATAGCTTCAGCTGGTCCAGAATTCAGCTGCTTGAGTTTTAACTAATACTCATTACACAGAGCACATTATGACAGTGCTCCGGCAGATGCATTGGCTTCTGGTATGTTTCCCGGCACAGTTCAAGGTCTCAGTTATGACTTATAAAGCCCGAATGGGTTGGGACCAGGGTATTCAAAGGACCGTCTCCACCTGCCCAGGGATTGATGTTGGCTGGGGAGGCTCTGCTCCATGTTCCTTCACTTATGGAAGGCTGATATCTATGAGAAGCAGGGCCTTGTCAACCTTGCCCATAGGCTATGGAATTTTGTCCCCCGGGACATTCATCTGGCACCAACGTTGGCATTGTTTCGGCACCAAACCAAGGACATCCTTTTTACCCGTGCTTTTATTGGTGTTGGGGGGGGTGTATGTGTCCCACATCTTGTGGTGTTTTAGGAGGCTTTATGCGCCCCCCCCCCCCACTTTGAGGTCTTTTATTTTACTTTATATACATTTATTTATTGTGTTTTTTACATTTTTATAAGAGGTGGGGTAAAAATATTTTAAATAAATAAATAAAATAGTGAGAGACCTGTGTGGATGCAAAACTGGTATTCATATCCATATCTGCATAAATTATTTGCAGATATCTACATCCACAATGCAAATACCTATAGATATAAAGAGTATATCCATGGATGTGAAGGTCTCAACAAATAGAAGCCCTAGTGCACAGACATAAATGCAGAAACTAATACATAGAGCATTCCAGCTCTCTGCTTTATGGAAACAGAATACTGTGTATGTGGTATTGTACAGGTATGTGTTTTACTGGAGCTGAACTTTGTATTTTGTGCATCTTTAAAGCAATACATAAATGAAAACCATAAAGAAATAGTATTTCCCAAACGATTGTATTTTATTCTTAATATTAGTGAACTACACTGGCTAATTTATGAAAACCTTCCCTTTCTACCAATATTTTTATAGAAAAAGCTAATTCATTTTCAAAAATTGGCTTCTTTGCATAATACCTTCTCTACTTTCCATTTTACACAATATTTTGTACATGCCTTTTGATCACTACCTAAAATACCATTGATTTTGGAGACTTGCCATCTCAGGTTATTGTTACTAGAATACTTTTCCTTAATGTTTCAAATCCAGACAAGGTCAGGAGTGACAAAAAGCTGTCATCATCCAGTGAATTGCCTTTGAAAAATGTATCATCCAACAGATACCACACAGTTATTGTAGCTATTTTCAATCATCAGTCTGCAGGGAAGTCTTTTGATGTATTAGATAGGCTCAGATGGTAACTTTTAACACAAGTCGATTTGTATGCAAAAAAACCCCTATGTGTAAATGAGTTGTTGGTATCTTTCCAGTTCCTAATAGGGTCTGTGTCACAAAACCATCATAATGTTCAGCAGGAACTGATCTATCATCAACAGCCTCAACTAGAATAAATAAACATGGAGGCTAAATTATCCTTTCATAACATTGCCTCACCCTTTCTTCAGAGGAGGAGAACAAAGTTAAGATCGTATTGTGTCTGCTGTTCATACTATATGTATAAATACAGAAAATCATTCTCCAAAGCTGTGTATGTATTAAATATTGGTAACCTGCTTCATATTACTGAAGTATTCACATCCCTTTAAAGGTATCCTCTCAAAATATTTGCATATAGTCATCCAAACTGGACCAACACACAAGGAATTTTTGGATTTATATACTTATTTTAAACAGGATTGTGGCCTTCTTCCTGATCCAGAAAATGGCCATGAACCCTGAGCAATGGAGAGTCCCAATCCTTTGTAAATGGTTGGAAGGACTGGGATTACTGAGGACTCATACCCTCGGACTCATTCTCAGGTGCAGCAATGATGAGCTTGAAATATTGATCCTATTCGAGCTCACGGTATGATTGTAATGGTCTCTGGTATCACAAGTAGCATGTGTTCAGGTTCTTCCATAGTTTTAATGTGACGCTTTTACCTTAAGAATACAACAGGCTTGCATAAAAAGAATGACATGGTATGGTAATTATATCAGTGGGCAATTAACACTATTAAACATCTCAGAAAAGGAAGTAAGCAGGCCTGCCACTGTTCTGAATTCCCCAGAGAAGACCGGAGATATCCCAGTCAGCACTGAGAGAGAGAGCTGTGCCTCTCCACCCAGAAGAAGTGATGGCCAGGGCAGTTTCAGAATGAGTTCCCCTAATATCGGTGCAGTTGCCATGCTCTTTGATGCTGTGGGGGCAATAAAGCATACAGAATATTGAACAGATCTAGATTCTAATTTCTTAGGCCACATCTACACTAGAGAACTATTTCAAAATTATTAGATTCAACTCAAGAACTCCTGATTTAACAAATTTGAACTAGCATGTCCTCCCTATGGGGAAGCATCAAAATGAGTCTGAGGCAGGCTCCATTAATGTGGACACCTTGGACTTAGAGTCCCAGGAAGCAGTCTGGGGAGCTGCAAGAGACCTCCCAGAGGCCAGTAAGTATGAAATAGCAATACTGGAGCATCCACACTAATGTTATTTCAAAATTACTATTTTGGAATTAGCGTTATTCCTTGTGAAAAGCAGGAGTACAGAGTTTGAATTCCATTGCCCATTATTTCAAAATAATGGGCGTGGTAAGGTGGACATACCACTTATAAATTCAAGGGGGGGGGGGGCGTATTTCAGAATCAGGTCCTAGTGTAGACAAGAGCATAATGTAGCTATTCAAAAATTGTGGAGCTTTTCATAGTGAATATTATTTGCAAGGATCTAAACTCATGCTTCCTCTGTCATTTCTGATAGGTCCTCATAGCTGGGGGCACATCAGACCCCAGGAGAATAATTTGGTTTAGGAAAGTCATAAAATGTGTTGTTTACATTCTTAAAAAATAGAGCAAGAAAGAATTAAACTAGCTATGACACATAAATTGCATGCTGATGATGATTTATAATACAGGAAGAGGGCAAATATCCAATGTTTTATAAGTAATGGATGGAGTAAGTTTTTTTAACTTGCGAGAATATTTCTCATAACAAACATTTCATGATTTTTTTAATGCTTTCCATTTAACATAAGATAATAGAGATGTATTCAACTCCATTTTTCTCTTTTCCTTTACTGTATGCTATTTTGACAATGCATGGCATTATAGCATACAAAACCTAGAATACCACTTACTTTGTGCTAAAAGCTGGCATCTGATGGTGTGGGGAGGAGAATTTTTGGGTCCAAGATATCTGGCCTCCTATTGCTGAAGGCCCAGTGTCATTTTCCTTTGCGAAGATAGACAGCCCTTAGTGTCATTAATGATAAGCTGGTGTTCACTACTAATGTAGAGTTCTCTGCAATATCACTGATTTCCCCTTTTCCTCTCAATCTTTCTTTTGCATCTCTGGATTGGCAGTCTCACCTGCTCCATTCTTTTTACCTCAATGAACAATGTAACTGTGACTGACCGGGCCGTGTCTGGGCACAGCTGAGGGCGTCTGCTCAGGGTGAACTGCTCGAATCCGGGGCTACTTACAGCCCCCGACTGGTGACCTCTCCACACAGGCCACATACCAGTCCCACAGAGCGCTTCAGCAAACTGCCTGAAGCCTCCCGAGCAAAACCCCTCCGACACCCCAGCAATATCCGTGCCCCAGATGGCCCCGGGCCTCATACACAGGTGGGGGGTCCTAGCACCCAATCCCACCTACCCCGAACAAGTTCTGTCCGGTTCCAAGAAACCAGCCACAGATCCCTGGTCAATTTACCCTCTGGACCTTACCCACAAATCACGCTGGGCCAATCCTTTAGAATCTATATCTAAAGGTTTATTATTACAGGAAAGAAAAGCATGAGAGTAAGGTTATTAAAGTACAGTACGTTACATGCACCGAATCTCCCAGTTCTCGATGCAGGCTCTAGCAGAGATGTTACAGCTGCTGGTTTAAAAGTTCTTATTGTACATCCTAAGGTCAGGATGGGTTCACAGGTCTTCTGGGCTCTTCGATCCCTGCAGTGCTGCCTCTGGGATGAAGTGCTGAGCTGAGAACAAAATGGCATCGACCGCATTGCCTCTTTATACCTCCTTCCTGGCCTCTTCTTGTATGCAGCAAGTCACCTGGTCAGAGGCCAATCTCTATGTTCCCTGCTGGCTGCCCTCAGGTGACAAACCCCATTCTTTGGGTGTGTCCATAGCCTATTGAGAGCCATTGTTCCACAGGGCTTTGCTACTCAGCCTGTCCATAGCCATGCTTAACCACATTCAGAGAAATATTCAGCTTCCACACAGATTACAGATTCCTACCTACACACACAGACATTATGCACTCACATAAATAGCATACATAAGATTAACAAACAAGAAACTCCCATTCAATACCCCACATGGCTCCCTTTCATACCAATTTCTGGGGCCAACACCCCCACCTAGGGGTGCAGCAGAGATCTGGCTGCTTCCCTCCAATTCAGTAATGTGACAGTAACTCTCCTTGATGGACGGCTAAACTGTCCTGTTTCGTCCATCTGGTCTTATTCAGACATCAGTGGTTTCATTCTTTACTATTTCCACAGCTTTGTGACCTTCACCGCATTGCAGGAGATTCTGTATGTTTCTTATATTCAGTTTTGGGCCCCAGATTTCACAGCCATACATAGTAATAAGCCACATTTGTGCTTGCACTTGTGTTTTGTGGTAACTGAAATATTGTTTTAGTCCAAATGGCACTCAGTTTTATGAATAAAGTATATGTCCCAGCCAAATTTTTCTAGAATGAAACTGTCTTAATTCTCATACACCACGGAGCATTCTTATAATGGCTTTACATACGGCTTCCCAAATGTCCTCATCTGTATATTTTTTTGCATTCATGATCATATTTCATACTGACTTCAGCCATTAATTTTGCCAGCTCCTAAAATGATTTACCAGACTTTCTATGAATGCTTTGTCATCAGCATAACATGTTATGGTACTTGTTTGTATTTAATGTGAACAGTACCATCATAATTATTTCTCACAAGCAACATGCATAATGACATTTAAATGCAGGTCTATGAAAAACAAATTATGCTGTTCTGACTGCTGATTTTTCATTATGATAGAGAGTCTTTGCTGATATTGGCTCTGATTCTTGAAATCCTATTCCTGTAGTTGCCCAAAGGGATAACTTCTGGAGCAAATACAATCTGTGAATGAAGTAAGAAAAAAATATGAATTCACTAAAGACAAAGGGATGGGTGTTGGGGGAAAACACGTACTGTCGTAGCAAATTACTTCAATGGAATAAACTCTCATAACGTGTCAGGATTATGCACCGTGTGTGCACTGACAGATGACTAATCAATAAGGGTATGTCTACACTACCACCCTAGTTCGAACTAGGATGGTAATGTAGGCAACTGGAGTTGCAAATGAAGCCCGGGATTTGAATTTCACGAAGAGTAACGGTAGTTCAGACTAGGAAGCCTAGTCCGAACTACCTAGTCCGTGCCGCGTGTTGCCGCGCGGCACGGAGTCCGCACTAGCGGACATTTAAAAATGGCGGCGCCCGGATTTATGCAAATGAAGCCCAGGAAATTCAAATCCCGGGCTTCATTTGCAACTCTGGTTGCCTACATTACCATCCTAGTTCGAACTAGGGTGGTAGTGTAGACATACCCTCAGACTTCAGAGCAGAAGACTAAGAGTTCAAGGCTTTGACTGGTTGATACTTTCTATTCAGTGGATACATTTAGAACACAATAAAGCATTTGATATAGTATCACATTAAACTATTGTTCAAATAACAATATCATAGCAAAGGATTAAAAGCTGCTTGATACACAATAATCATGTACGGTAAGATCTCTAAGATGAAAACAGAATTAAGCATAGTATACTTCAGGGGTCAGTATTCAGACCTATATTATTTGATATATTCATTACTAGTCAGAGGGAAGGCAGAAAATCAACATCAATTACATTTGCCAGTGACAACTAAATTGGAGACTACCAAATCCCAGTAGTGGATAGGTCCAAACCACAAGTGACCTCGCAAGATTAAAACAATAATTAGCTCTTTTTTACAAGATGAAATTTAATAGTATTACATGTAATAAATCAGACACTTGAGGACAGGAAATAAACAGTACAGAGATAAATTGAGGGGAAAGGACAGCTCTTGAGAAAGCAGTGAGTCAAAGAAAATCCTACAGTTGATCAGAGATTTCAGGCTAAATATATACTTTGTGCATGATATCCTGACAAAAAAAAAGGGCAATGCTACTGTATTCGGTTTTATACAGACATGGAGCTGAGGTAAATCCATGGGGTGATAATTCTACTCTATAGAGGCATGGTATAGCTGTGTATCTCAAGTATAATATGAAGTTCTCATCCCCACAACATAAAAATTATATTAGAAAACCAGAGAAAATTCAGAGGTTGGTAGTCAAAGTAATACAAGGAATCAAAGATCAGAAATAGGAGAGGCTAAGGGAGCTAATTTGTACTCTGGAAAGAGAAAATTGACTGGGTATATAATTATCTGTCTATCTTATCTATCTGTCTTAACTTCTGCTGAGGAACCTATCATGGAGGTACCTAGGGATCATACAGTGCTTTACTGTACTGTATGAATATACCTTCAAGGAAATAAAAAATTAAGGGAAAGTGCTGTAGTCCCTGCTTTCTATACTATATGAATTTTTGAAAGCTAGTGTCTAGTAGAGAGACTGGGACCAATATGACTATAACAACATAGCATAGATTTTAACAGACCACTCAAAAACTTTCTGAAGCTAGCTGTTCGCTCTTCCCAGTTTGGGATTTGTTAGTGTTCCTTTACTTACAAGGCATCTCTGTTTACATTTATTTGGAGCCCAAATACAGCTCCTTTATTTCTTAACTAAAGCTAGTAGAATTGCCACTCAGTCTGAGTAATAAAATGTCAGATTTAGACTATTTTTGGCAACCCAAACTTCATTGTATCAGAAAGAATGTAAGTACAGTTGAGCCTTTTTAATACAGATGTCTGTGGTCTGGGAACACCCGTGGTTCAGACTCCCACATGGCTGGAGTGCCAGTGCCTGTTCTCTGGTGCAGCAAGGGGGTGGGACAGGGAGCTCTATGCCTCATGGGCCAGATCCAAGAAATGTGGCCCACGGCTCTGCCTGGCAGGGTGAGGGAGATGCGCTTCTGCATGCTGCCACTCCTCCCATCCCCCCCCACCACCACCCCCACTGGGGGAACAGGAGCTCAGCAAAGCACTTGTGTGGAGGCTTTTTCCCCCGCTGGTCCATTGGGAGCAGCAGGCAGTGTGAATCATAGAATCATAGAATAATAGGACTGGAAGGGACCTCGAGAGGTCATCGAGTCCAGCCCCCCGCCCTCAAGGCAGGACCAAGCTCGGTCTACACCATCCCTGACAGATGTCTATCTAACCTGTTCTTAAATATCTCCAGAGAGGGAGATTCCACCACCTCCCTTGGCAATTTATTCCAATATTTGACCACCCTGACAGTTAGGAATTTTTTCCTAATGTCCAATCTAAACCTCCCCTGCTGCACTTTAAGCCCATTACTCCTTGTCCTGTCCTCAGTAACCAAGAGGAACAAATTTTCTCCTTCCTCCTTGTGACACCCTTTTAGATATTTGAAAACCGCTATCATGTCCCCCCTTAATCTTCTTTTTTCCAAACTAAACCAGCCTAGTTCATGAAGCCTGGCTTCATAGGTCATGTTCTCTAAACCTTTAATCATTCTTGTCGCTCTTCTCTGTACCCTTTCACCCTTTCCATCTTCTCTATACCCAAAATAGACCCTTGCGGAACTCCACTTGTTATCCCTTTCCAGCAGGATTTAGCACCGTTAACAACAACTCTCTGACTACAGTTATCCAGCCAATTATGCACCCACCTTATCGTGGCCCTATCTAAGTTATATTTGCCTAGTTTATCAATAAGAATATCATGCGAGACCATATCAAATGCCTTACTAAAGTCTAGGTACATGACATCCACCGCTTTTCCCTTATCCACAAGGCTCGTTATCCTATCAAAGAAAGCTATCAGATTAGTTTCGCATGACTTGAAGTCATGTGTGCCACCAGGAGCAGGGCGTCAGGTAAGCACCCTATTCCCCAACACCCAGACTGACTTTACCCAGATTGACTTTTGTGCCATTGACAGTTTTACAGATCTAAAAGCATTCCAGATCCTAAAAATTCCCTTTGGCCCAAATCTTCATTGAAGCTATGTCTACACTGCAGGCTTTTGCCAGCCAAGAGTATGCTAATGAAATGCTCATTAGCATTTGTTGTGCTGTCATTTGCATATTATCTGCCACTTCTTGTTGCGCAAGAAGTTTTTGCATAAAAACAAGCAGTGTAGACAGGTCCATTTTGCACAAAAAAAACCCATTTGAGCAAGATCCTTATGCCTTAAAAAAGGAGGTAAGCCCTACAGGAAGTCCCTCCCTATGAGTCATGAATGACACTCTTTATGATTCCTCGTTTGGCTGGCATTCCCCATATAAACAAGAAAACTATTTCTGGGCGTTGTCAGAGCAATGCAGACTTCTGACATGCCTCTGAAATAATCCATCCCTAGTACAAACTTGTTGAATTCAAGTTGAATTGTACAAGTTATAATTCAATGTCACTATATTTTGAAGTTGGCCAGAAAGCCAAGCCTGCTGAAAGAGACTAAGAAGTCACATCTCACTTCCTGGATATTAAGATTAGAAATCATAATTTCTTCCATTTTGAATTTACAGGGCATCCTCAGAGTTGCAACAATCAACTTACATTGGACACCACTTACGATATTTTTCAACTGACTACTCATTTTGCCCCTGCAATGTTTATTTTTCCCTTGCAATGAAAGCTGGCAAGGAAAACAGCACACATCACATTCTGAGACTCAGCTAATCTTCAGTCAGGGCCGGGAGCCAGTCAGAAACAAACAGCAAGGCTACTTGGCAACAGGCTACCCTGGTCATGGAAGCCAATCAGACAAACAATTGCAAGGGATCCCCTTCCAGCTCCATTCTGGAAAGTCAAAGTGACATGGCATGTGGAGGAGTCACCAGGCCCTGCACCCACATCTGCAATCAGACATTACTGTCAGCCAGCAAGTAGAACAGAAAGTGTATTGGTCCACAGCATAGCATAGACTTGTTGTTACAGAAACCAGGAACATTCAGTACAATCCATCTTGGCTCTGGGCCCCTGCCCAGACCCCCTTCTCCCTAAGCCAGCAAAAAAAACAAACTCATACACCCAGCAACTGGTCCCAGCCCTCCAAGCAGCCTCACCCCCTCCTTTGCTCACATTCCCAGACAAGGTGTCACCTGGTTTCTCCCCCAACCCAGGGTCATGTTACAGGACAGCCTGAGCTATTGTTGTATACGTGCTCAGATGGGGCAGCCTTCCCTTCAGTGAGAAGCATACTCAATCTTCCCATCCCCAGCCAGATACCGGTGCCGTGCCCAGGGAAACTGAGGCCCACGCACACACAGAGTCACAAAAGGACGGTAGGAATCACCCATCACTTAACAAAATGAACAGAGCGAACACAATCTCCATTCTGTCACACAAAGTATATGTGATTTTATGTTTATTTAAATGCTGTTTAACAAATAAGTACATTGGTGTTGCTACATTAGCCATCTATAATTCATTAGTACAAAAATCTGGATTATTGTGGTAAAAACAGTGTACCAAGTCTTGGTTCAGGAATCAGTCCCCTTCCCCCCAATTTATACCACAGATTCCTATGGGAAAACAAGTTTCAATGCAATTCTGAGGAACTAATGGTGGCAAAAGTCTGTAGATCCCCTGTATAATTCTTTGTGTGTGGAACTCCACACATGGAAAATTGTGCCCTGTGATGAAAAGACTGCCTACATCTGTTGCACTATTAACCCATTTTCCTTTAATATCTACAGTATATTTTTGAGTTTATGTTGCTTTAAGTAATTTTTGTTTTTCTTAGTACAATCAAAATTATAGAGAGGACAAACATTGGCTCAACAATGGCAGCAAATCAATCTTTGTTCCCCAGACACTGAAAATGTGAATGTTAAAGAAATATTAACAATATCCCCAATCACAATGGTTTAAGATCATCTGTCACTATGAATTAGTATCTGAAATACTGGGAAATATATATTCATAATAAATGCTGGAAAAGACAGTATATATTCATTTTTTACTTTTTAAAATGTAACAGATTATTCAGTTCATCACCCTTCTGCATGTATAACAAGTATAACTTTTTCTGATGATATAGTATACTACACCTTTCTCTCTCTTTTTACTCTCAAATGTAAATTATTTTCCATCCACACATATGGATTTATTGCTAGCAATCTCATGGACTTAGCTAAGAGATCATTTGAGAAGGGATTTGAACTTGGAGATAATAAATTGTAATTTTAAACAGGTTATCATCACTGAATTTGTGTGCTTCCATTGCGGTCCTGATGGTATTGCTTCTTGTCCCTATATTACTTAACATTGTTATCAATTACCACTATAAATATAAAATGATCACCAACAAAGTTTGCAGAGATACAAAAAATGGGCGAGTGGTAAATAGTGAAGAGGACAGGTCACTAATTCAGAATGACCTAGATCACTTCGTAAATTGGGTACAAACAATATGATTTCTAATATCTTTAAATATAAATGTAGACATCTAGGAACAAAGAACACAATCCATACTTACAGAATGGAGAATTCTATCCTGGGAAGCAGTGACTCTAAAATATATTTGCTGTTATGGGAGACAGTCAGCTGCAGATGATCTCCCAGTATGATAGTATTGTCAAAAAAGTGAATGTGATTCTGGGATGCATAAATAGTCAGATCTTGAGTAGAAGTAGCTCCTTTTCCCCTCTCCTTTCTACCCCAGTGTCCCTCCTCCTCTCCTTGGCACCAGCCAGAGTTCAGCTTGAAGAAAACAGGGATGGATGAATTTGTGGCCACACCAAAGACAGGCCCTGGCTTGCTAGGTGCTGGACACATTCAGGATGGACTCTGTGTGGGAGGGTTACAGGGATTTGTCTCACGGCCAACTGACAGACTCCAGAAACTATGCTGGCTTATCATGCTATTGGGAAGCCAGGCAGCAAAGTGGCTCAGATTTAAGGGGGAAAAACCCCCTTGTAAGTCTAGCCATCCACTACCTATGGCAAGCCATTCTGTAGTGGCATAGCTAACAAAACAGCACAGTTTTACAATGAGAAAGATGTTTAATGCTCCTGTGAGCAGCCAATTGATACGTCAGCAAAGCAGAGAAGCACAGCTGTGTCTTCTAGGGGACAATGCAAATTCCCAATGAAAGTTCCGCACTATTAAGAATTCTTCTGCAGTAGAGGGAGGGAGGTGATAAGCAGTAAAATGTGACTCTCTGAAAGTATCAGATACATACATTGGTTTGGATTTTATTTAATGCGTTACAAGATGCTACTACTCATTTTCACAAAATTTTCCATTGTTCAGTTACCATTCAGTAAACCATCAGCCACAGAAACTGGCAGAAACACAATCATTTGATATCAATTACACAGCCAAGTTGCATTCCAATTGTCACTAAATGGATGCTCTATCCCTCAAATAGTGAATTTACAGAGACAACAGGTATATTTAAAATTCACTGAAAAGGGACAGTAACTTGATTAGAGTAACAAATGATAATGTCATTGCAACAAGAGAGAAAATTGTCTATAAAATGAAAAGGTCAGTCAAATCTAAATACAGCATCAGAGCTCCTGGAAGGAGAATAAAAGAGGCTAATCAGCTTGGATGATAATTTTAATAGCCTGGCAGATTTGTTTCTTCCATCAGAGCTAGGTGAACAAATGGCTGGGCTCCTAAGGTCTTTTTTATATCTTTAGTATGCTAAAACAAAATAAAAATGGGAAAAGGATCATATTTTTTCAAATTAAATCTTTCACTAATGTTCCCTGAATACAACAAAGTTAATTACTTGAGCTTTCTATACTAATATTACAATAATGGGTACAGAAATAACAAGCATAGCCTTCTGTATAACACATTCAGTACTGCTTGTACCATTTTTTAAAAAGAAAGAGACCAGAGAAATAACTTGTCTCATGGTAGAGGCACTAGACTTGGAGTGTGTGTGTACTGTACCACATAGTAAAATATGAGGGATTCATTTGCAGACAGTCTAAAGCATTGCAATCTAAGGGTACGTCTACACTGGCTCCCTAGTTTGAGCTAGGAGGAGTAACGTTAGTTTGAACCAAAGGGTTTGATTCAAACTAACGCGTCCCAGAGCACACTTCCTGGTTCAAATCAGCTGGCAAGTGGAATAACGCATGGGCGAGATTATGCTAATGAAGCATGGGATATTTAAATACCTGCTCCATTAGCAATTTCAGTTGGCTACATTTGCATCCCTAGCTCAAACTAGGGAGCAAGTGTAGACGTATCCTAAGTGCCCTATGATGACATGAACTAAAAGGTAGCTAGTTTAAATTAAAGTAGTACTGTTTGAAAGAGGCCATCTCAATGCATGCTAGATACCTTCATACCAGCAACATATACATGAGCACTTAGGCCTCATCTACATTAGGGTATGGGTTGAATGTAAACTGCATTAAGTCGAATTTCTAAACAATGAGTACTCCTGCTTTTCACAAAGAGTAACATTAAATTCAACTTTGCATGGTTGACTTTATGGTAATGCAGACTCAGTGCAGTTAAAGTCGATCTTGGCCTTTGGGAGGTGTCCCATGGTGCCCAGCTGTAAGCACTCTGATCAGGACTTTCAATTCTACTGCTCTCCATGTGAACATGAAAAGCCCCTGGAAAATCTGAATTTCGTTTCCTGTGTGGCCAGCATGGTGAGCAGACTTCAGAGCAGACAGCACACCTCAGCATCAACTTGACCATACATCCCCAGGGTCACAAATGAGCACCAAAATGAAGTGTGCAGGAGATCCTGGATGACATTGCTATGTGGGGAGAGAAATCTGATCTTGAAGAACTATGAGCCAGCAAAAGGAACACAGATACCTATGCCAAGATTGCAAAAGGCTTGATGAAGAAAGGATACACCAGGGACATCAAGCAGCGATGTGTGAAAATAAAGGAGCTGAGACAGTCATGCCAAAAGACAAAGGAAGCAAACAGATGGTCTGGATCTGTGTTTCTCAAACTGTGCTCCGCGGAGCCCCAAGGATCTGCAAAACATCTCCAGGGGCTCCACGAGGTTGACAAACTGGAAACATTGATGGGTACAACACACACAACAGTGGACCGCTGGGGCTCCGCATAAGTACAACACATACAATCAATGGACCGCTGGGGCGCCGCATAAATTTTTATGTATGTAAAGGGCTCCAGAGCCCAAAAAGTTTGAGAACCACTAGTCTGGATCATCACTGCAAACAAGTCACAAGGAGGAAGGAGAAAATTTGTTCCTCTTGGTTTCTGAGGACAGGACAAGGAGTAATGGGCTTAAAGTGCAGCAAGGGAGGTTTAGATTGGACATTAGGAAAAAATTCCTAACTGTCAGGATGGTCAAATATTGGAATAAATTGCCAAGGGAGGTGGTGGAATCTCCCTCTCTGGAGATATTTAAGAACAGGTTAGATAGACATCTGTCAGGGATGGTGTAGACGGAGCTTGGTCCTGCCTTGAGGGCGGGGGGCTGGACTCGATGATCTCTTGAGGTCCCTTCCAGTCCTATTATTCTATAATTCTATGATTCTATACTGTTTCTATGAGCAATCGTAGGGGGACTCAACCAGATTCTCTAGTCAGTCCATGGATGCCACACAAGACGCCCCTCTAGCAGCCTCAGGTAGCAGCATGGGGGACAGCATGGATGAAGAAGTGGAAGAGGAGAATGGTGAGCAGGGCAACTGATCTCACCAATAGTCAGGAACTTTTTATAACTTTGGAGACAACCCCCTCCTCCCAGCACATCTTGCAGCTGGGCCCTGATGTCAGGGAGAGTATTTCCGGTGAGTTCACATTTTATCATGCTACAAGTGGGTTAAGGTGATTGGGTGTGATCTGTGGTGGACTCTACCTACATAGTGGTGGCTCCCTGCAAAAGCTTGTTAATGTGTGTGGAGTGAGAATCCTCCCTGCACATCTTCATAAAGCTTGCATAGAGGAACTCTTTAATCCTTCTCACAGGTTTTATGGGGAGTCCTGTCCTATTCAATCCTCCATGGTAGGACACCTTTTCACATCAAGCCAGCAGGAAGTGGCCTGGTGTCACTACAGCACAAAGTATTGGAACATAAAGTGCAAGTTTCTGGCCACATTCTGTCAACATCTGCTTCTTATCACTCTATGTAACTCAGAGAGACTGATTTTGTGCGTGGCAACCTGGATGAAAGAGGGGAAGCTGCGAGCGGATGCCTCTGCAATAAACCTCAATTTGCTCAACCCCAATAAAGCATGACTTGCACCCCTGCCCTGCCTCCATGCCTAGACCTCTATCCCTCTTCTGCCCTCATAATTGTGTGCAAAGGGAAATTTGCAATCTCCCACCAAGCGGGGTTTGCTGAACACTTAGGCACCGCATGAGCACCAGATCTGCCTAGCATTACAGCTACATCTAGATCCCCTCCTCCCATTAGGCTCAAGTCCTTGTGAAAGTGAAGAACCAGGGAAGAGTCTTGACAGTCATGGTGGATGTGATGACCTACATGCTGGTCTGTCAGAACAGATACATACACAGGCATCCCCTCCAACTCTTGCAGACCCACATTTCCTCTTCACCAAATTCCATAATCTCCTCTCCCTAAAATGTGTGAGGAGAGAAGAAGTCAAGGGCAGCTTCACATTCAATCCCTAGGGATGGATTCCAGAGCAAAAGGCTGTCCTCAAAGGCTGTCGGCAGAGGCATGTAGATTAGACACATAGGCAAAGGCAAATGAAGCCGCGATTTAAATGATCACGGCTTCATTTACATTTACATGGCTGCCGTGCTGAGCCGACAAAAAGCTGATCAGCTGTTTGTCGGCTCGCGCGCTAGTCTGGACGCTCCCCTGCCGACATCAAAGCCCTTTGTCGGCAGCCCCGTTATTCCTCGTGGAATGAGGTTTACCGGGGCTGCTGACAAAGGGCTTTGATGTCGACAGGGGGAATGTTCAGACTAGCGCGCGAGCCAACAAACAGCTGATCAGCTGTTTGTCAGCTCAGCGCGGCAGCCATGTAAATGTAAATGAAGCCACGATCATTTAAATCGCGGCTTCATTTGCCTTTGCCAAAACAACAAATCTACATGGCTCTGTCGATGGAGCCATGTAGTCTAGATGTACCCTATGTGTACAGGGTTTACTGGCAAGCACTTTTCATGCAGGAGGACCTCTTTAAAAGTAACATGTCACTGTCTGGCTATTCATAGCGCTGTTTTTCAAAGCCTCTCTGATTTGCAGAGCTCCTTACCAGTGTTCCGGCTAAGATTTCCCATCCTTGGGCAGTTTGAATTTTCTTCTGGGAGGGTTGATATTTCTTATGTCCAACACCAATATTGAGGTAGTGTGTGGATGTGCACCCACCAGTACCAAAAAACCCCGTAGATTAAAAAAAAACAAGGGATAATAAACAAGGAGCAATGCTTACGATTATTTAATATGAAATCAAATAAAAAGAAAATTAACACTACCCTTGGGTGAAGACATGGGTTGTGCATGTGAAAGGTCATGATACTATTTATCTATTTTGTTAACCTAAGGTGCTACAGGACTGTTGTTATTTTTTAAGTTTTTTTAGTTGCAGACTAACATGGTTACTCCTCTGAGACTTTGGAGTACCTAGTACTTGCTACTTCTGACTCATAAGAGCCAGAACTCTACCACGTAACAAAGATCTAGCCTTAATGCAATACAGTTTACCATGTATTAATTAGTAACACATGATTTTAAAAAATCATTAAGATCAGAATTTTAGATATCAGCAACTCTCAAAAAAATTCTGTTAAAAGAGTATTTTTCTTTCTTACCTTAAGCCATTAACACAGGGGTGAGTAATATTTTTAATGGGGGGGCTCTCCAAGAATTTGGTAAATGGTCAAGGGCCTCACTCTTTCATTATATTAATGGAGGAGGTACGCGGGTCTAAGATGGTGTTTGGGTGCAGAAGTGAGCGTGGGGTAAGGGATTGGGGTGTGGGATCTGTGAGGGAGTTTGGGTGAAGTAGTGGATCATGACCTGGGGCAACAGACTGGGGTGAGGATCTGGGAAGGGGATGTGTCTTGGGGTAGGGATGCTGGAGGGGGTGTAGGGATTTGGACTGTGATCAGGGATAGTGGATTGGGGTGCAAGGTCTGAGAGAGGGTTGTGACCTGAGGAGTGGTGTAGGAGGGGATGCAGTGTCTGGGAAGGTGTTTGGGGGCTGGAGCAAAGGTGCAGAAGGACTGGATTACATGGGGTAGGAGGGCAGAAGGGGGGGAAAGGTTGGGAGAGGTAGGTGAGGGGCTGGGGTCCCAGAAATAGGGTCTGGTTGGGAGACCTTACTTGGCTCCAAGCCAGCAGCCAAGCAGATTCCTTAGCTAGTGTCCCTGCCTTCCAGCCCTGTATGTGCTCAGGGGAGTTGCAGAAGCCATGTTTATTGTTCTAAACTGAGTGCTGTGAGCCTGGGGAATGAAGGAGAAGGGGCACTTTGCATGCTGCCTGTCCTGCAACCAGACAGCTGCTATTGGCTCAAACTGGCCAATGGGAGCTACTGGGGGTGGGGGCAGCATGAGAAGCCTGTCTCCACTCCCTCCAGGCTCTCAGCATTCACAAACACACATGTGGCCCTGCACCTGGCTTTCTGGAGTGCTGAGCGGGTGCAAGCCAGCTGAGGCTCTCACAGCCTGATGATCATCTTTTGCCCAGCCCTGGAGTAGAAGGTGGAGCCAGCTTCTTCATTTATAGTAGGCAGCAGCAGCTGCTGCTGCTGTTTCTGCTCTTCTGAGAGATTGAGTGCCCTGCCCCCTTCCCCAGTCAATCAACTTCTGCCTGCGTGGAGAGCTCTGAACCTCTGCACAGGCCTCAGAAAAGGGCTGTGTGCCCATGTGGGTGCACAGCTTACAGGGAAACTTGCTCTTGACTGTGCTTGCCTTATTGCCATGGTGTCTGGCTGCTGATAAGTACTAGCTAGGAGCTATACTTGGACCCCTGCCCCCACCCTGCCATATAACTTTTCTCCCTTGCTCTCACAAATATTATGGAGCACACAGCAAGCTGCCACCACAATGGGAATGTTGCTTTCACTGAGTTCTAACCTAATCAGTATACTGCGAAACCTCCCCTTTAAACACCAAAAAGCACATTTCACCACCATTCTGCACTTGCTTAGCCTGTAGTTGAACCTCTCCTTACTGTGGCCCAGGATGCTTGTGTACAGCTTAAAGCTTTCTGAAAAGGCAGGAGTTCCTAAAGATGTACATTTGTACATTATGTACATTTCCTGACCATCCCATGTTGATGTCGGTGAAATGGCTTTGTGATCCACCAGTGCCTGCAGCATTCAAGAAATGCCCCTTGTGGTTTATCTACCCTTTGACAAGGTAGTGGGGTGCCAATGGATATGTGTTCTGTCTATCATTCCAGCACAGTTAGGGAACCCCACTGCAGCAAAGATCTCCACTATGTCCTGCATGTTTCCTATTGTTACTACCCTCCATTACAGAAAAGTATTGATTGTCTTGGCTACTTGGAACACAATAGCCCCACTGTAGATTTCCCCAATCCGAACTGATTCCCAACTGACCAGTAGCTGTTTAGTGTTGCAAACTTCCACAGGGCTATTGCCACTTGCTTCTCCACAGTCAGAGTGGGTCTCATTCTGGTATTTTCGTGCTTCAGGATTGTGGAAAGACATTCACAAACTTCCATGAAAGTGGCCTTATGAATGTGAAAGTTTTGTAGCCACTGCTGATCATCCCATTCCTGCATGACTATGCAATCCCACCAGTTGCCTCACAGCACCAGAACTGGCATTCCACAGTGTCGAGAGGATCAAATGTCAGTGACATTTGGCAGTTGCTCAACTCAAGTGCTTCACAGAAGAATAGTTCCTGGCCTTCCAAAATTCTGCCTCATTCTGATGAACCCTGGATATGCTCTGGACATACTCCAGCATAGGGTACACCAGCCTTAATGTAATTGCCATAATACTTTGTTGTTGAATGGGCTCCTCGAAGGGGTCCATGCTTACACTGCTATGGTGTCTGCATGGATAACCAGGGTAAAAAAGGGCATGAAAAGACTTTGTGCCTTTGCTTTCAAACAGAGGGGAGGAGGGAGGAAATGAGTGCATTACAGGATGCTAATGACAAGTACCCAGAATCGCTCGCTGCACAGTTTTGGTCCCAGTAAGCACTGGGAGTATATCCCAGAATGCAAAGGGGCAGCAGGAACTGTGGGAGAGCTACACACAGTGCATTACTCTCAAAGTGGCCACCCTACTGGGGACATGCTACATTGCTAAAAATTGACCTTAATAAATTCGACCTTATCTCATAGGGAAGACAAGGCCTTAAATGACGACACATTGGTGTGATCTGCAGTTTAAACTATCATAGTTTTCACTTTGTTGCAATATAGACAAGCCTGAGACTTGGGAATACTAGTTCTTATTGCTGACTTTAACACAACCTGTATGAGTTAGGTGATTCATTTAGTCTTTCTGTATCTCAATTCTCTATCTGCAAAAATAGGGATAATAATCTGTCTTGACTATTTAGATTTGTATACCTTTGATGAAAGGTATACATACAGGTCTCATCCTATAAGTCTGTACAGTGCCTCATATAACTGATTTTGACTAAAGTTTATATTTTCCAGCATTGTATATATTTTTGGTAAGAAAAATGCACATGTGGTGACACCAAAGATTTGACAAATCTAACAGAAATTCTTAAATAGTTCATTTAGAACCTCCCCCCCCCCCAAAACAACAACAACAGCAACAATAACAAAAGTTTCATTTTTACATTTTCAAAACTAAAATTATGAATTCTTGGTACAAAATCTCCTTGTATTTTTTTTAAATTAATACCAAAAGAAAAGCTCAAATTTGAAATAAAGGTCTAATTTTTGGTCAAACAAAAGTATAATTTGACCCCAAACTAATTGCTGAATTTCTAATTCACCAAAAGTTGCAAACTTTATCTGAGTGAGAACTATTCCTCCTTCATTTTTCAGAATTGATATTGTACCAACGATATATGATACACACAGTTGTAGTCCTAACCTCAGTTGGAGGTCTAAATGCTATTGTAATAAAAATGAATAAGCATGATCTCTTGGAAGCCATAGAGAAAATTCACTTAACACTATGGAGTTAAGATGTAAAGTTGATAGAACTTTGATTTACTTCCTTTCTCTCTTTAACTGAGATAGTATCAGAGGTACTATCAGATAGTATCCGTGTTAGTCTGAATCTGCAAAAGCGATGAGGAGTCCTGTGGCACCTTATAGACTAACCGAAGTGTTGGAGCATAAGCTTTCATGGGTAAAGACCCACTTCGTCAGATGCAAGATGCTCACGAAAGCTTATGCTCCAACACTTCGGTTAGTCTTTAAGGTGCCACAGGACTCCTCGCCGCTTTAACTGAGATAGAATCCCATTTTAAAGCAATTCCCTAATAGCTAAACATGGATTATATAGGATGTTTGAAAACAATGAGTAGTCCTATGGCACCTAACATCCACAAAGCAGTGTTATTTTGGAATAACTAATGTTATTCCAAAATAACAACGTGCACATCTAGGCTACGTCTACACTGGCCCCTTTTCCGGAAGGGGCATGTAAATTTCATGAGTCGTCGTAGGGAAATCCGCGGGGGATTTAAATATCCCCCGCGGCATTTAAATAAAAATGTCCGCCGCTTTTTTCCGGCTTTTAAAAAAGCCGGAAAAGAGCGTCTAGACTGGCCCCGATCCTCCGGAAAAAGTGCCCTTTTCCGGAGGGTCTTATTCCTACTTATTCCTTTTCCGGAGGGTCTTATTCCTACTTCCGGAGGATCGGGGCCAGTCTAGACGCTCTTTTCCGGCTTTTTTAAAAGCCAGAAAAAAGCGGCGGACATTTTTATTTAAATGCCGCGGGGGATATTTAAATCCCCCGCGGATTTCCCTACGACGACTCGTGAAATTTACATGCCCCTTCCGGAAAAGGGGCCAGTGTAGACGTAGCCCTACACTACGAGCCTTTATTTTGAAATAATGTCAAGCTGGAGGACTTCTTACAATGACTCATTTTACAAGGGCTATGTCTAGACTGGCATGATTTTCCACAAATGCTTTTAATGGAAACGTTTTCAGTTAAAAGCATTTGTGGAAAAGAGCATCTAGATTGGCACAGAAGCTTTTCCGCAAAAGCACTATTTGCAGAAAAGTGTCCGTGCCAATCTAGATGCGCTTTTGTGCAAAACAAATCTGAGCTGTCTACACTGGCTCATTTGCACAAAAGCTTTGCGCAAAAGGACTTTTGCCTGAACAGGAGCAGCATAGTATTTCCTCAAGAAGCACTGATTTCAGACAGTAGGAAGTCAGTGTTCTTGCAGAAATTCAAGCGGCCAGAGTAGACAGCTGACAAGGCTGCTTTTGTGGAAAAACTGGCCAGTCTAGACACAGCCTAGGCTATTTTATATCCCATGTGGATATGGACGAGTAGATTGCATAGATCATTAGTAAACCCCAAACTGAAATTCCTAGTCAGTTTCCCTAAGAGGAGTTTAACTTTCTTTTAGGAAAAATCAGTTTGGGAAAACTCAAGTTAGCCCAATTGCAATAGAAAAGGTAGTAATGCTTGCATAGCCATAAAGAATAGTTAGAGTTAACTTACTGCAATGTGTCTTTATTTTAGATACCATGCAGAATTTGCAAACAGATTAACAATTGAGGCATTTCCTAGAAGTTCAGAAAACTATTATAATCTAAATCATGGGGTTTAAAAAAACCTTAAAAACCCAGATGAGGCAACTACATTTAAATTAACAACATTAACAAGTGATTCTCAAAGTCATCAACTGAACAGCAAAAAACAAATCAACTCTCAGTAAAATATATGTCTATTGTTAAAATACATATTATCTGATAGGATAGTATCTTTGCAAGTCTACTTTTATCCTTTGTTTGCTTCACAATCTTATTTTTGTGACATGCTACTCTATGGAGATAAAACTGGTCATTACATCAGTGTTATTCATATCAAATAGACTTGTGAAAAAGAATTACAAATGAGAAAATATGATTGACAGTATTTCTTCATTACAGAATTAACCTGATCTTAGCAATTCGCAATCACTTTTTATGAATGTAGAACACATAGAAAATTAAGTGCTGCTGTTATGATACCAGTCTTTACTCACATTTGTTCCTTCAAAATGCAAAATGATGGATTTTATATATAGATTAGGAAAAGACATATTTTTATAAGTTATTGTAAGAGAATTTCCCAGTGCTACTAACTCAGTTTCATAACAAATAGGTTCTGCATATGTAGCTTATTAAAGGAATTCTGTGGGCACAGACCATCTACTAGCTTCAGCAGCTCAAATCGAACACTTACAGAAGTTGTGGAAGGCGGGCTGACATTTCATGTTGCAAACTCCTATCTAGTCTCAATGAACTGCAGGGCTATTGTACTTCTAACAACCAGACTGCCATGGAGATCCAGGAGTCTGTGATTACCCAAAATGCCTATCCTTTAGACTAACAGCCAACTCAAAGAGGGCTGATGCAGAAGCCATGTCCATCTCCCAAACAAAGCCTAACAAGACAGATACTATAAAGACAGGACTGAGATACGTAGAAGTTCTACCAGTGGAGTCATGGGGATATAAGTCTTCTCAACTACAGTATTCAGTTTGGCACCATCACATCTTGTCATTTCTCCACAACTGCACCAGGGAGATCCATCCTTGGCTGGGAGTAATTCTCAGGTTCAATCATTCTCCCCCTGTTCTAGAAGGCAGATGGCACAAGAAGGCATTTTCCTTTCCCTCACTGATCCCAAATGCACCTGTGCAGAAGGCAAACATAATCTAGTTCACCTCAGCATAAAGCTTAGGAATGTAGGGAAAGCCAGTGATAGTGGAGTGATAGCAAACTCAAAGAAGCCATGTCTGGCCAGTTGTGGGTGGACCATTCCCCCTCACTACATGCCAAGAAGACTGTACTAAAGGGCATGTGCTCTGTACTTACTGCAGATGTTGTGTTTCAATGCTTTTCTCCTCAGAATCAAAGAGGTGTTTTGCCTTTCAATAGTCTAGCACTTCCAGTTACTACTCTGGGGTGGTTTTGCCAACATTTCCAAGGAAGCTCAACTTTGTGAGAGTTATAATTTACTTATTAATACACAGATCTCATATTAAATAGCTGCTAGGAAGGCATAATTGTAACTTGAAATTAAAGGATTCTAAGTTAGTGGAACTTACACACTGAGAAGCTATACATTTTACAACACTTTAGACAGTTACATTCATTTAACCTCAGCTTTGTATTTCACCCACAGCCTTAAATTTCCCACATATCTCACTAATAAAACCCTAAATCATATTCTTTACAGAGAATATCCAGTCTGTCACATATCCAGGATGAAACTCTGTAATGCTCACATTCAATCACATTTTATTCAATCACCACTGGCTGCTCATAGTTGTAAGGTATAGCATTGAACTCTGTCCTGGGTAGATCACTGGAAGTGAAGAAGCTCTGGTCCATTCCACTAGTATGATGTATTAAACAATTAAAGTAGAATTGGAGTGTGATGAATCACCTACTCTGTTCCACTGAGACCTAGAATGAGGGATTGATGCCAATGAAGGGCAGGCAGTGTGGCAACCACTTCCTTTTCCCTAGCTGATCCTTCGCACCTGATTTATGAGTAGTAAGACAGGACTGTCCACTAATAAAGGGGCTGCCCTCTGACTTGGGAAATCCTGATTGAAATCTCTGTACTTCTACAGATTGCCTTTGTGACCTGGGTAAGTCCTTGGAATAAACACACTAGAAATTGGAAGTGCTTAGATGCCATGGTTATGGGTAACCATATAAATACCATGAACAGAAACTGCAGGCAGCTTCTTCCATCACAGTCTCTCTCAATAATACTTTTGTTGCCTCGGGAGTCTGGACAAGATCCAAACTGATTTCCATTGAGTCTACATAGTAAAGACTAGGAAAAGGCAACCAAAGGAAGCACATATTATTGGAATGTTAAAGGCATTAAATAAACCAATCAAAACTTTTGAAGAATGAATTTCTCAAATACAATGTGATGCTTTTTCAAAAGCTGTGAGGTTGAAATTGCCAATTAATGATTAATAGAATATGTTGGGTAATGCACTTAAATATAAGAAATGCAGTTACTCTAAGGAGAATCAAGGTGCGCTAAAGATAAGCTATTTTGCCTTACACAACTGATTTCTAGTTTAATTCTTTAGGCTAGGACCTTACATTTATTTTCCCTATTCAGAGCCATGCACATCTGTGGCACTTTGTACAAATGCTGCATGATTCTTCTGTTAAATTATGCTTTTTTTCTGGTTCTTCAGACCAGTCATGGACCTTGCTTGATATTGGCACAAGGAGATTGAAGCATCTCAACCCAGAATGCCTCCACAGCATTAGTTGTCCCTTGCCTGCCCTGGTTTGGTTTATCTCTCTCTGTTGCAACTCTTCCCTCCAATCTTATAAGGGGCCTTAAAAATTATTTCTTGTTCCCATCACTCTCCAGTTTACTTGCCTACTGGACTCTCATTCTTAAATCTACCTGTTGCTGCATTTCTGGCATCATGCACCACCAGTGAAGTGGGACATTCCCATGACATAACCCTCCAAAATCTTTGTCTTTAGACACACCTCTTTTTCGCCAGTTGACCTTACCATGGGGATGACTCTGCCACAGCACCTCCTGTTGGAAGCACTGGGAATTAGCTCTTGCCAGCCCACAGGCTGCCTCCCTTTTGGTGGTGTCTCCCCCATCACTCCATTCTCCAGTGCCAGACCCACATTGCTCCTCTTCAGAGCACTGCCTTTTGGCAGTGTCCACTTTAGTGTCTCTAGGCCCTCTTTGTGTGGGGGGGAAGGGCGAGTGCTTATCAGTCTCTGCACTCAGGGGCCCTTCCCTCCCAGAGAACCCAATTTCCCATATACACCCTTCCTTAGTGACCCACTGCCAATCTTCACCTAACCCCTGCCTCAGGGGTAAACTGCAGTCTGAAATGGCCACACATCACTTGTAAATGGGAGTGAACCTGCTGTCTCTTTCTGGCCTAGCTGTTTGCCTGCAGCCCAGTACACTTAGGCCTTGCCTCAAGCCCTGCAGCCTGGAAGTGAGGCCAGGCCAGAGTTCTCTAGCTCTGCCTGCCTTTCCCCAGCACTGCTTCCTCTACTACCCTATTTTCCCAGGCCTTTACTTGTAGCAAAAATGTATATTTTAGTATTTGTTATAAGTGTGATGCATAATGATTTAGGCTGCATCTAGACTGGCATAATTTCACGCAAATACTTTTAACGGAAAAGTTTTTCCATTAAAAGTATTTGCACAAGAGAGCTTCTATACTGGCATGGATGCTTTTGCGCAAAATACATCTTTTAGCCATCGGGCTTTCTTGTGCAAGAAATTAACTTGCCTGTCTACACTGGCCCTCTTGAGCAAGAATACTTGTGCAAGAGGGCTTATCCCTGAGCGGGAGCGTCAAAGTATTTGCGCAAGAACCACTGATTTTGTACTGTACAAAGTCAGTGTTCTTGCGCAAATACTTGTGGCCATTCTAGACAGGCGGCAAGATTTTGCGCAAAAGCAATTGCTTTTGCGCAATATCTTGCCAGTCTAGATGCAACCCGCATGTATAATGAATTGCTTATAACTTCTGTATGCTTCTATTTCACCTCCTCTCTCCTGATTAGATGGTTACTGTAAGTCCTTAATACTTTGTTAGCATTACAAATTAAGCTGGACCCCTTTGTCTGTGTTTTAAATTAAGTTGTGTCTTCTAGTAACTGTGTAATCCTTCAGCACCTTAAAGACTAACAAAACATGGAGATGGTATCGTGAACTTTTGTGGGCATAAACCACTTATTCAAATTTGTGCGTTGTGCCCACAAAAGCTCAGGATACCAGCTACATGTTTGTTAGTCTGTAAATGGAGCAATTTAAAAAACAACAAATAGTCTTGCAGCTAAGACTAACTCGGCTACTCCTCTAAACTTACGTAATCCTTGTCTGATACTCTGCAAAATTGTTTGAGGTAAGTTCAGGAGTTTTGTGTAAGGGTATGTCTAAACTACATGGCTCCATTAATGGAGCCATGTAGATTAGGCTGATCGGTAGAGGGAAATGAAGCCGCGATTTAAATAATCATGGCTTCATTTAAATTTAAATGGCTGCCGCGCTCTGCCGACCAGCTGATGATCAGCTGTTTATCGGCAGATCGGGGCAGTCTGGACGCACCACTGTCGACAAGGAAGCCTTTGTCGACCGGCGCAAGTATGCCGAAAGTGTATGTGAAACGAGGCATACCTGCGCTGGTCGACAAAGGCTTCCTTGTCAATAGCGGCGCGTCCAGACTGTCCCAATCTGCCGACAAACAGCTGATCATCAGCTGGTTGGCAGAGCGCGGCAGCCATTTAAATTTAAATGAAGCCGCGATTACTTAAATCGACGGAGCCATGTAGTTTAGACATACCCTAAGTGTGAAAGTCATCACAAATGCCAACGTGATCAAGAAGCGGGAAATTTGAAGATAACCAGGAAATAATCATTGTGTCTGAGATTGAATTAAATGAGCAATAGCCACAATTCTGGAGACAGGTCTCCTCCCTCTCTCCCCCAAAAAAGAGTGAGACACAATGATGGGAAGCCTACCAATCATCATCAAAGAATAACTCTGAAGAACACAGATTATCAACTTTTAAAGATGAATGATTGCAGCATGGCACTGCAAAACCCATAGGCCCAAATAGAAACTTACATGTATAAGATAGGGAGCTCTGGCCATTGGAACTCTGGGTCCATTTCTGGAAGCCAAGCCTCAGGAGACTCAGCGAAAACCCTGACTCCTCACCCAGTCAGACTTAAGCCACAACAGACTGGTAACTATGAACCATCTGCAGGCCCTGTGTGTGTCTATGTATATATGTGTGGGCTTGTCTTTATGCTGCTTTTCTGTTGTATTCTCAATAAATGCAGCGTATTGCCTTTTCCTCTGAAAAAGATCCTGTGTGCTTCTTATAAGCATAAAAGTTTCAGGCCCTGAAGCCTGGGAGTTAGCTCAGGCTGGGGCTCCCCAGCTCTGCCTGCCTTTCCCCAGCACTGCTCAGTCTTAGGAAGCCTCCAGCTTTGTGGGTAGCCAGGTTCCTCCTGCTCCCCAGCTCAAACAAGAATATTTTTCTTCCTCCTTCCAGGAGCCCTTGTTTATACAGCTCCAAGCTGGGCCCTAATGGGCAATATCAGCCTCAGCTGTAGGCTTTGGTCTCAGCCCTCTCCCAGGGCTGGGTTTTACCCATAAAGGGACAGTCTGATGCAGACACCCCATCACAGACCCCAAGAAAGCAAGCAGTGTGGATCCCCCAAGTGTGCCTGTAGGAAATGGGGTAGGTGGGAAAAGAAGTATTATGGAACCCAATTTTCTATGTGTGGATCTGGGAGTGCTTTTGACAGCGTGTGTTTGATCTGAGGAAGTGGGTCTGGCCCACGAAAGTTCATCATCTAATAAACCATCTTGTTAGTCTTTAAAGTGCTACATAGTCCTGTATTTTGCTTCAGCTACACCAGACTAACACGGCTACATTTCTATTACTGTTTGGTAATGGTGAGATTGTACTGTATTGGGTAGGGGTGGGAGTGGGGTGGCCACCCTAACTGAATGTAGCCCAGCCAGCAGTGGCCTCATCTTTCGACAAGAGTATTTCTCGCACCACTTCTTAAAATTGGTCAGATCTCCTGCCACTTGCAGCAATCTCCCTTGATTCAGAGCCCTATGTTTCTGAGCAGGGTTAAGTCTAGTTGACATTTAAAAGCTTAGCAGACATAGCTCTGTGAGTTATGAATGAGGGGGGAAATAATCTAATCCATCTAATCACATCCAATCAGCACAGCTATGGCTGCATAAATCCTAGTTTTGACAGTTAAACCAGCAAGCGTGTCCTCAGGGAACTGGTGAAAGCTATAGCTGCAAAAGAATGCTTTTGCCAGTATGTTGTCTATATCTACAATAGGAGGGTTTGCTGGTATAGATCTGCTAGTACAGCCTTACCCAGGGGAGCCAAGAGCCTTGCTGGGCCCCTAGGCAAGATGGGGACCCCTGGCTCCATTCTTCTGGAAGGGGCATGGCCTTTGGTGGAAGGGGTGGAGCTGGGGCATCCAGCCCTCAGAGCAACCAGGAGCACGCCCACTTCCTCAGTGACCTCCAGGGCTGGGCTGCACTGCACAGCACTCCAATGGTCATTTAAAGGGCCCAGGGCTTCAAGCACTGCCCCCCTTTGCCCACCCCCCGACAATGGGTCAGGCTGTACCAGTGACTTATTTCTCGTGTAGACAAGCCCTTAAAATCCATCCTTCCTCACAAGTGATGAATTCCCAATTGATGAGTTGTCGGTTGCTTGGCACCTTAAAGCCATTTTCTGAGCAATTTATCATGAAGTGCAACGTACTCCACTTTGTACATTACAGTTAAGTTTAACCCACAGCTTCGTCAATACTTGTGTATGGTGTTTTAGTATTAGGCCCATCTGGCTCACAAAGCTTGAAAACGCAATAGAAACCGTGAAGCAGAAAATCAATTTTATTTGAACTTCAAACTGGAGGTGCTTTTGCCCTGTATTTCTCTGCTAGGTTATATATCATCTGGAAGACAAGGAAATGTGTCTTTACTGGTGTGGCCAGGTCTTCCTGGCAGTGGGGTCTAGTGGTTAGGTCATGGAATTAGCTGGCAGAAAAGGGGTGCAAAACCCTACCACTGCTGCTGTAGGCCTAGGAACTCTGGCTCACTATATTAATACAGTCCTTAAGTGTAGGGTGTGGCCCCAATAGTTCAGGTTCCTCCCTTAGTTAGGGTTTCTAATAGCTTCTGCACTTTGTCCTAGGGGGTGGGGTTGGAGGCTTATTTGCTCCTGTGGGTGGCCAAGTGGATAGGCTTTGGTTCATGTTCTCCAGACTGCACAACCACATTTCTGTCTCCTTGCTGATCAGCCCCTAACCGAGCCAGGCTCCTTCCTTTTATCCTCCCTCCAGGTCTGGCATTGGCTACACGTAGTGTGGGGTGAGGCTAGCTGGGCCAAAATGTTTAGCTCTTGTGATGCCAGGATCTCCTCTCTTCACTCTCTCACAAGTGGATTTGAAGAAGCACCTATTTTCCTGTCTTCCAGGAGTCTACTATTTCAGCTATTTTCAGTCAGAATGAAGTAGTTTAAGATGATTTAGAACTCATTTCCTCCTGCATTTTAGAATAATTTTTGAATGTTTGTTTTGGAGTTTGATTCCAGTGTATGACTGCTAAGGCCTATCTCCTGCAAATGCTTACACATGTGCTTGATTTACACACGTAAATAGTTCTATTAAAGTCAATGGGATGACCGAGGTACCTAAAGTTAATGGCCTACATAAATGTTTGCATGACTGGGGCCTTATTGAGTTTTTCTTTCCCTCCACATTTCATTCCTGGTTTTGAGGACATGTTTCACATTGTCCCATTCAGATTTTAAACTGAAATTTTCTCTCACATTCTTCATCCTAGTCTCGCATACAGATTTGGCCAAACTAGTAAAAAAAGGTTTTATTTAAAAAAATTAACCAGATCATAAAATCAAGATCAATGGACCCGATCTTGATGTACTAATACAAAGCTAAATTGTGAGTAACTCCACTGAAGTCAGTTACCCTTATCTAATTGAGGTCAAATTTAAACTCTATAGGCCACGTTTTTGTCTGATTTACCCTATAACCTGCAGCTCCAGTTATTGAAATTGATCGGGATTTAAAGTGGATACAAATTTGTTTCAAAGAGTCAGAAAATATCACTGAAAATAATGGAGAATAATGGTCACAAAGATAAAAGTATGTGTGAAAGGGTGGTTTGAAGAGTATATTTAAATATACTGGGAAACTAAGGACATTATAAACCCTGTGCTGAACAGTTACATGAACAGTTTTCAATTAAATATGAACAAAAGAGAATTACCTTCCCCATGGCATCTAAGCTGGTTTCAAAGAGTTGGTACTTAGATCATCGTAACTGTTGCAACTCCATATTTCTTGTTTTAAGATGCAGCACAACAGAAAGACAGGCAATTACAGCCCACATGTTGGAGGAATTATTTCCCTCTTTTGTCTAATATTTTTAAACATTGAAGAAAAATCTTCAGGGAGGCCAAATTTCACAAAACTGCTCCTCATCCCATCTATTTTTTTGTGACAAATAAAAAAAGAGGGAATGAGAAAGTTTTGTGACGTGGATGTCTATTTCCTATCAGGAATCCTGAGAAGGAATCCAGCATCATTGGGAGGGCAGGGAATATTGAAGAGATATAAGTGCATTTGGTGTGGAATACCAAGACCTAACATCCTGTTCTAGTAGAGCCTAAAGAAATAGAGTGGAATAGACAAATTCCTCCAGGGTGTACCCCCATGGAAACTGACCCAGTTTTTGTCAAACAGTAATATACTGCAAAGTTAAGAATATGTGGCATGAAACATGCATTTAAATTCATAACTTCTAGGTTAAACAAACCACAATGTGTATATAGCATATGCTTGTTTGGTTTTCAGTTTCAGATAAATTTGTCACCCACCACTGATAGATTCACCTTTGAAGCTCTGTGGAAAATGCCAGAGCGCATTAAATATGCTGTAAAAGACACGAGGTAAACACTATTAAAGTGTTTTCTCTTTGTTGCCCTCTCCCTCCCTCAGGAACATCACTTTGTGATAATAGAACAAATTCACCCATCCTGCTTATCATCAGAAGTTTTTCGGCCATGGTGGCACATCAGTCCCTCGCACCCTGTGTTTGCTGAGCCTCCACTCTCTTCATACTGAGTGACATTCACACTTCTGCAGAGGCCGTCACAAGTGTTATACAACATTTAAGTCCCACCTAAACTATTTTGTTCATTTAATTGACACTTACGTGGTCTGGAAATTGTGCTTGGCCCACTGCACAGGAGTTAAATTCACTCTCATCCAAGGGTGGAGAACCTTGTTGGGGCTGCGAACCAGTCACCAACCAAAAAATCTGTCAGGGTACATCTACACAGCAGTGCTATTTTGGTATATTTCCAGTATCCTGGAATAGCTATTCCACATCTTTTAAACAAGCCTGTTATTTTGGAATAGCTTTCAAAATAACAGGCTCGCTATTCAGACATCCCTGTAAACCTTGTTCCACGAGGATTAAGGGATGTTTTGGAATAGCAGTTTATTTAGAAACATACTAAAAATAAGCTACACAGTTTTCATAGCTCAAATTGCGGAGCTTATTTCCAGCTATGGGTGCAGTGTAGACACACCCTCAGAGGCCACACACAAGAAGAAAAAAAAAACCTCACTGATGTGACCCTCCCCCCCCAATTGAGAAGCAAAATAAAAGAGAGAAATGCTTACCTCACTCATACAACTCAGAGTACCAGGATTCCCCCTTCTGCAGGCCCAGTGCTAGTCAATTTTTTGGGGTCTCTCTAGGCTCATTCCAAAAATGGGAAGTTCTATGTACTATAGAGGGCTGCCAGGGAGCATGCTCGGGGTGGGAGCATGGGGCCTGGATGGGAGGTAGGGCACGGAAGCATCTACCCTGGGCCAAATTTTGGAAAAGAAACCCCTCTTTTGGAAGAGCCTTTTGTCCTCATGGGAGGAGGAAGACAGGGCTTCCAAAAGAGCATGTCTGCTCTTCCGCAAAAAAAAAAAAAAGTGGAAAAGCGGGTGTGTCCCTGGACGCGACAGAGTTTTTCCGGGATACCTCTGGAATCCTGAAAAAAAAAAAAACATAGTCTAGACATAGCTCGGGGCAGGGTGGTGAGTGGGAGGCAGGTGCATGAGTGGACTGGGAGCGCAGGGTCTAAGCAGGAGGTAGGGTGCAGGAGCAGGGTGGTAGTGTTGGGTCTGGACAGGAAGGGAGCATGGGTGTGGGAAGGGCAGGGGATTGGGGCACTTACCTGGCACAGCTTGGGGGGGGGGGGCACAGGTCACTCTGTGATCCCTTGCACTTGTGGGCACCACTCCCCCACCACTCTCATTGGTTGTGATTCCTGACCGATGGGAGTGATGGAGGAAAAGCCTGCAGATAATAATTGTTCCTGCAGCCAGGGAAGGGAAGGGAAATGGCAGCATTCAGAGATGCTTCCCCCCCTCCCATCTCCACACCCTACCACCACACAGAGATGGCCACACAGAGGCTTTACTGCTGGCTTCCTGCTGCTTCCCCATGCTGCAGGAGGTGGGAGTCCTGAGCCCTGTGGGCTGAATCAAGGGAAGCCAGGGCTTGGATTCAGCTCACAGACTGTAGGTTCCATATCCCTACTCTAATCCCTCCTAAACCTCCCACTTCCATTGTGTCACTTTGGAAAGGAGCAAAAACAGCTAAACTAACCCCCCCCCCACACACACACACACACCCCAACCCCAAAATCAAAATCAAAACCAAAAAGTAACAAGCATAAGGTGTCACATGACTATACTGAATAAGCATATTTATTGTCATAATTCATGTCCTACCTCTACCCTAATACTGGTCTATTGTCCTCGTTTGTTGCATTATAACTAAAAACTAGACTAAGATCTTTGAAGCCATCTCTCACCGGTTATGGAAAGACAATAAGCACTCATTTGATACTGTGAAATGAAATGAAACAATAATAAACATCAGCCTCAAAGTTGTCAAGAAGCTCCCCTGAATTGGGCATGCCCATGTTCAGAGATGTCTTATATACACTGCTATTGAGGAGGGAGGAGGCAGAGTGAGGGCAGCCAGCTGCAGTAATTATACTGAGCATGCTATCTCATAAGCAAACCTGGGTGTGGCAGACAGGCAGCCTCCTCTTCCCTGTTGCAATGGCCATGTTCAGCAGATACCAGTTCCTTCATGTCTTAAACCTTTTCTGCACATGCAGGGAAAATTTTAGCTTCACTGAATGTAATGGCAAAATTCTCTTTTGCTTCAGTAGAATCAGGATTTCTTTTCAACTTGATTCCATGGTAAAGGCACGAGTAAGCTCTATTTTAAATAGACAAAATTCCTATTTACTACAGCTAGAAGCTAAGATCCCTCACTGATTTTGGTCCTGTATGTTAGCCTTTACCACTTGGGACATTACTGACTCTCTGCCACTTTTACATCTTCTTCATCTTGGTATCCTTTATTTTGATTTGCTGTGTCTCCTGCCCTTCATTTTATAACACACAAGATGTGTCTGCGTGCGTTGCTAGTTGTCATTATAAAGTATATTGCTTGAGGTACTGTATTCGTACTTCTTCATTTACCTTCTTTCATTTATCAGTTTTTATTCACTGTGGTTTTCCCCTGAGTGTGTTCAAAACAGGAAGTACCATTCATTCAGCTACAATTCTGCCCTCGGTATTCTCAAATGGCTTTGTGAGCAGCACAAAGCCATTACTGATTTTGCAATGCTGTAGAAATACAATGGGCTTGGGTTAGTCTAGTGGAGTGTTATGAAAACCTGTATTCCATCCTGAGACTATTTTAGGAGGCTATGTATGTGCCTGGATAAGATATTGCTAGTCTTGGATTATCCCCTATAGCTATTTGCAGTGGGAAAAACAGAGATGTATTCAGTCTGCTATTGTGGATAGAATATTTTCTCATAAACAAAGTTAAACGAGAGCAGGCTTAACTCAAATTCTAATTTCTCAGATTCAGAAGAAATGAAAGTGCAAACATGACATTTTTTATAATGTGTTTCATTATAAAAGAGAAAATCTATTATAAAGCATGTTTTAGAAGAAGTCACAGTACTTCTTATTTACAGCATGACTGTTTACATTTTCAGATATTAGAATCAACTTAAATAGTCTGGCTCAATTGTATGTGATTCTAAGATTTGTTTCATATGTCAAAGAAAAGGTTTTATATCTAATAATATCTACTAGACTTTCATAAGGAAACAAATCTTGTTTATTTTTCTTTTAATCATTTATCTGAATGTAAATCTCATTCTATCTTAAAATGCAGGCATTAAAGAAATTATAGACACAAATAAGTAAGTTTCCACATTACTTGAATCCCAGCTGTGTCTACTTTTTTAAATCACAGATTTCATACTGCCTGGCACACAAAGCACCTAGCCAAACACCTCCTAGGTCCTAATGAAATACAGGATAAAGCTCTCTAATCTTGCACGCTCTGGTCCAGCAATATCCATGGTCCGGCATGTTAGACAAATGTCAAGTTATAATGGATATGGTATGTTTCCCACAGATCCACAAAGTTTGTCTACAGCCACCAGTCATGGCTCTCAGTGTTCTGTGCTGTTACTTTGCTCTAATTTACCCTTAGGCTATGTCTACATTACATGTTTTTTTGGAAGGAGCAATGCAAATTAAGCGCTGATTAGCATTTTCTTGTGCTTCATTTGCATAATCTATTCCTATCTGTTTTCGCGGAAGACATTTTTGCGCAAAAACATGCAGTGTGGACATGTCCGTTTTGCACAAAAGCTCCTTTTTGCGCTAGATCCTTATTATGCCTGTCCGGGATAGGTTACAAACCACAGTTAATAGTTCCATAATTTCACATTTGAGTTCTTTCATAACTCTGGGGTGAATTCCTCAGATTTGTCACCTAAAAAGAATAGCTCATGGTAATGCTGCTACACAATATTGACCTCCTGTGATTCGGCAAATTCTCTGGTTCGGCACCAGTCAGGTCATGAGGGAGCTTGACTAGAGAGTGTCAACCTATGTTTCAAAACAAAGTCTCTTCTAGCACCTCCACATATCTATTATTTTCTTTTTTTTATAGTGAATAATCATGACCGTGACAAAAGTATAAATTCTTGTTCTCCCATCTCCAATTCCATACCAAATATAAGATTTAGAATGTGTACAGCAATATATGTTGATAGTCTCAGTAATTGTCATGGGAACCCATCCACAATGAGTAGTCTCAGAAACTCCAATGTCACTGTAGTGCAGAACAGAATCATTTACGTCAGAGACTGCCTGGTGCAATGAGGTAGACTATACATCAGTCCCAGTCCCATCCTACTTTCAAGACAGGACACCTATGCAAGTGCAAGACATGCAACTAGGGCCAATCTTGGTATAGGAGAGAACCATATGAGAACAGAATATATGATTCCACCAAAATGCATTGAAAAACTGGGTCTTATTTTAATAGGGTTTGTTTCGGCATTAAAAAATTGAAAAAATCCTGCCAGGCTCAAGACTGGCCACTTCTATGTTACATCAAAATATTTCAATTTCAAACTTTTGTTTTATGAGATTATATAGTCTAATAAAAGCAACTTGAAAATTAAATGTTTTGATTTGTCAAAATGAAACATGTCAAATGACTCAATGAGGTTTTTCTAATTCTTTCAGAACTTTAAATTTTTCAGTCTTTGCTCCAAATCAGAACAAAGCCAAACCTTGAAATCTAAAAATCCTTCATAAAAATGGCACTTTTGTCCTCTACAAACTCAGATTCTTAGTCTGATATGCAAAGCAATTACCACATACATACCACACACCTCGCTATTCACCTTTTTCCTGATGCTGAACCAAAAACTCAAATTAAGTCTTCTGGACTAACAACTGTGCTGCAGTGCTAGCCAGGTAGATCTTGCCTACACATGCAAGATTAGGGGGGCTTGTCCCTGACCACATCATAAATGGTAATAAGTGTTTTAGGCACTAATCATCCTGAAAACAGTAGAAATCAGGGTATTGGGTATCTATCTACCAACATCCTGATCTCCAGAGATGATAGGGACAGTGGAAGCTATGGGAAGTACCACAAACTTTATCTGTGTAGAACAGTCTCTCCAGTTAGCATGTTGCTACAGCTTTCCGAGTTGATTTTCAGTAACAGCCTTATTTCTGTTTTATGTCAGGAGGAGTTTCATCCTTATAGAATAGAAGCAGTGCAGTGGAGAATCCAGCTTCTGTTGTTGGTTCTGACAGAGTATGTACTGCATGATATGAAGAATTAACAGAATTTGGAATGTGATACAGGAGAACTTGGATGTCAAGAACATTGCTGGAAGGACATGACTTTCACAAATTTGAAGATACAAGCATTAACCAGGCTTTAGGCTGGAAGAAACAAAGACATTTTGAATGCAAGTAGTAGGGTGATAAACTAGAATTTAGTAAAATCAGGATTGCACTACAGAACTTCATATCAAGGGTGGTATTTCTTATTTCTTTTTTCCCCATCTAAATTTTATTGAAATCAGACACTAGCCTAACAGCCATCAAGACAGAAGTCTATTTATGCACAGTATGAGAAGAAAATAGAGATTAACAGCACTGGATTCCCCTACACCCAACTTTGGTCTTTAGAAACTATCCTTAATAGTAATGGGGTTGCCACTTTACCATGCCCACAACAAGGATGTGTCTTACGGTTTTTATAGTGGTTGCATACTACTGAGGATATTCATTCAGTAGCAAAGGGTTTTTTTGCATAGCCCACTGAGAAGTAGGGCTGGCTTGAAAACAAGATTTCCATTTAGAAAAAAACTTAGGCTCTGAAATTTTGGACTTTTTGTCTGATGTGGAACAAAAACACTGTCTGAATCTTTGAATGTGTGTGTGAAAAAGTAGAGAGTATATGCTGATTGACAGAGCTGAATAGCCAATTCTTCACTGATTAAGGAATTCACCTAGGACGTGGAAAAACCTTGTTCAAGCCCTTGCTCTGAAACAAATAAAGCAGGGTCCTTCCAAGTGTTTCATTTTACAATGTTCTACTGAGAAGCCACCAGATAGTAACAATACTGACTTGGCCTGCTTTTCCAATACTTTTATTCATACAACTTCCCTGTGTTTCCCAATTCAAATGTTCAGGTGAGACGGCAAAGTTAGTTATATTTTTACTTTTATTCTGGTTTTTGTTTTTGTTTTTTGCTTTTTGTTTTTTATTGATTCAAATCACTGCAGAAGGAGAGAATTGTTTACAACTATTTTCACTTTGTTACCACAACCATTTAATGTCTGTAAGGTACCTTTCACTCAAAAAAAAAAAAAAAGATCTTTTTGTTGGAATACTATGTGCTACAAAGCCATTAGTGAGTGAACTGCTAAAGAAATGTTGTTCCCTACATGATACAACTTGGACAAATTCTTCCTAATTTTGTAACTTTGCTTATAAGATCTTCTAAGGGAATTCCTACACACTTGAAAAATGTTATCATTAGCAATAATTTTTACTATGAAATATATTTCCAAGTTTCAATTAGATTATTTCTTATTAGTGCAGTTGTCCCATGATACAGAAATTAAAAAAAAATCACAACTTTTGAACATTTAAAAATCCCTGCTTCAGAAGCACAAGTTGATATACACATAACTTCTACTGCCTACATACAATTCTCCAAGTCAGATAATTATCTTTTTTTCCTCTTTCATGGCATATTAATGAAATTCAATTGTCTTATGCATGAGATGCAAACAAAAGTACAGGTTGGATCTCCCTCATCCCGCACCCTTGGGACTTGATTGATCATGAACAAAGGGATTTGTGGAACGAACATTGTCTCCCGGGCTAGGACTCCACCTGAGCCCCACTGCTGCCTGCCCAGCCATGGCTCCTCAGGCTGGAGCTCCGTGGCTGCCACGGCTCCGCAGCGTCTGTCGCTGCTGGGTTTGCCGGGGCTTTGCGGCTGCTGTGGCTGCTGATACTGCTGAGGCTCTATGGCTGCCACAATTTCTGGGACTGCCGGGACTCCTCGGCTGCCATGACTGCCAGGACCAAGGTTCCATGACTACTGGGATTCTGCAGCTGCTGCTGGGCCCTCCGCTACTGCCCTGCGGCAGGGGCCAGACCTTCCTGCTGTACACCCCTCCCTCATCACATGGCTCCTGGCTGAATGCCCCCACTCCTGCCTTGTTGCCTGAGTGCTTTATACTTGGACTCTGATCCAGGAACATCCATGGTCCTGCATTGCCAGACCAGAGTCCTGGTTAAGGAAGGTATACCTTGTACAGATATTTTTTAAACAGACATGTAAATGTTAAAATAAAAGTTAATTTGCTTCTCACTTTGAGATGTCAATTATTCACAACCCATATTTATGCAGCTTTTAAATCAGGGGAAGAAAAATAGAGGGAGATCCCTTAAGCTGCCCATCTGCTTCATTTCTTAAACACAACCCCAGCATGCACATTGTTTATATCATACTGTGAACATGCATCTCCATATCACAAGGACTTATGCAATTCTTATATGTGTGACAAAGAAGTGGGGGATTGGAAAACAGGAAGCATTTGACCAAATTAAACTGGTCAACTGCTAACCTGTGCTACAAAAGCACAAAGGGGCCCATATCTCTGATTTTGCACTTGGAGATCTCTCTCAGGGCAAGGGAAATCCCCTGGTAATCAGTGTTCCCTCTATTCTTTTTCTATCCATGTGTGGATTTTTTCCATCCATGTGCAGAATAAATTGTTATGTTCACTGAGGCTTTCACAAATGTGCACCATCAGTAGAAACAAAAATCATAAGAGTCAGTGCTCTGCTAATCAGCTGGGTATCATTTGAATCTTTCTCGAGTGGCTGCACAAGTGCACAGCCGACAGAGAACACTGCTGGTAATGTACCACTTCCCTTTTGCAGCTCCAGAGAAGATGGAAAATGGATGTAGGCTGATTAGATCATCCCATTCTTTTATATGTGTCCTATCAAACTATGGATTAATTTGTTCTTATGTAACAATTCCAGCAGGAAGAGATGCATTGTCTCATGCCTTTTCCTGCCAAACTATTATTTGCTTTCATCTGAGTAAAATCTTGCCCACCTGCCTTATCCGTGCACATAATTCTATTGAAACCAATGAGATTGCATTAGTGAATAAGGAGAACGCATTCTGGTCCCAATTTCATTGTCCTACTTTTCTGCATCCCCATCATATTAACACACGAGCATTATTCCCTCTGAACTTCAGTGCAGAACTCAAGTGAAGTGGCAGGTGGTAATACAATGAACCTGGAGGCACCAGACATGGAGAGCTCACAGATGATTGTTGTTTTCGGTAGAAATAAGCCTATTTCCTCTTGTTCTGCTGTGCAGATTGTAGGGAACATTTATACACAGCAACTAGATTATAATTTCTGTGAAGTAATCATAGGGCCTATTTCTGCAGCCCTTAAGCAAGTAAAAAATCAAGCAATGGATTAGAATTGTAGGATCAATCCCATGGCATTTAAATTCTAAAGGAACATTTGCATTTATAATAAGAGCAAGAACTCAAATCAGCCCATTCCAAAGTGTTAATAAGGGAACAGACATCATTGTATAATGTAGATTTCACTTTTGTCTTTTTTGTTTAAGGTCTGTATAATTGCATTTTTTATACACTCAATGACATTTTAGTGTGTCTGGTAGCAACAGTTCAAATCTTACATTAATCCTTCTGTTTCAGGGCATTAGCAATTATAGTCCAGTTAAATGAGGTGCTGTGCATAACTCCCACAGGGATTTTCTGCAGAAGCTGTAACAAATCCAGCAATATCACTCCTGATAGTAACATGGCTTTTTCCTAGTGTAAACTCAGCACTTCAGGGGCTGAGTTAAAATGTTCCCATTTTAATGGCAACTTTTAAATAATATTGTTATGCAAAGAAAAGATTTGACATGTTTTTCACAAAAGACTTGCAAACTAAGTATCATTACATAAAGCCCAAGAGAGGGACTTAGGTATAAGGCTGACATTGGATAGCCATTTGCCCCTTTCTTCCTTTCTTCCTATTAATGATTTTAGCTGTTTTGGGTTTGAAATCCATCAGAAATACCATCTTGGATGGAATTTCTCTTTTGCTCACATTGTACGTGTTCAAAAAAAGCTATTTCTGCCTCATAGCAAATGTATTTTTTCCAAATAATTTACGTTTGTTTTTAAATCAATTTATTTGTATTACTGTGGCACCTAAGGTTCCTAATCACAGACCAGCATCCTATTGTGTAAGGCCCTATGTACAAAATACATTCAGTCTCTTCCAGTTCATACAGGTTGGACCTCCCTTATCTGGCACCTTCAGGACCTGATCTCGCTGGACTGGGAGAGGTCCCTCCCAACATGGCCCATGCTGCCCCGCTACTGCCTACCTGGCTGTGGCTTCTCGAGGTGGAGCTCTCTCTATGCCTCTGCTACCTCCCCCCCCCCCCCCCCCCCGAGCTCTGAAGCCGGGGCTGGAGCTCTCTGGCTGCTGCTGCTGACCCCCGAGCTTTGTGGGCAAGAGAAGGAGGGTAGGAAGTGGCCCAGAGAAGAGCATTCAGGTGCTCCTAGATGTCAAACCCTTTTGTGGCCCTCATTGGGCCCTGGCCCAGAATCCAAAGCAGTGGGAGGGCCCAGGCTCTCCTACTGACATCCCCACTCTGTATAGTTAAAGGAGTAGTTAAAGCCGGACCATTATGCTATACTCCCCATAATCAAAGACCACTACTAATTTCTAGATTAAAAGAAAACAGCAAGAGAAAAAACTGTTTTCCATATGCTTCCTCATCAGACATAGCATTTCTTGGCTCCAAGGCAAACCTTTCCCACTTGAGCTAGTGCAGTAACTGATCACAGTATAGGCTGTCATCCTCTTTGTGTCACCCCCTTCAGGGAGATGAGGCACACATTTGCCTTCTCTTCTCTTTTCCTCGCATGAAGTTTCTTGTTCATGCCCTTTTTTCCCTTTCACCTGTTCAGACTATTATTTTACTGGTTTCCCTGCACACACAATTAAACACTTTATTTCTTATATGAAATGCTGCTGCATGGATCTCTCTTATACCACAAGGAATAACACACAAACTCTACTCCTGACTCAGTTAAACCATTTGCATTCTGATCCCAAATCAGCTTCACAGAAGCCTCTTGATTTATAAAGTCTTTTAGAATCTTCCCTTAATTTCTCTCTGCAGCTTGCCCACTCCCCCACTCTCACAGACCTTGGGAGATAGGCCAGTCCTCGCCCACAGACAACCCACCAACCTAAAGCAAATTCTCACCAGCAACTATACACCACACTACAGTAACTCTAACTCTGGAACCAATCCCTGCAAAAACCTCGGTGCCAACTCTGCCCACATATCTACACCCGCGACCTAACCACATCAGCCACACCATTACAGACTCATTCACCTGCATATCTACCAAAGTAATATATGCCATCATGTGCCAGCAATGCCCCTCTGCCATATACATCAGCCAAACGTGACAGTCCCTCCTCAAAAGAATAAATGGACACAAATCAGATATCAGGAATGGCAATACACAAAAATCTGTAGGAGAACACTTCAATCTCCCTGGACACACAGTAGCAGATTTAAAAGTAGCCATCCTACAACACATTTTTTTTAAAAAACAGACTTCAAAGAGAAACTGCAGAGCTACAATTCATCTGCAAATTTGATACTATCACCTTAGGATTAAATAAAGCCTGTGAATGGCTAGCCAACTATAAAAGCAGTTTCTCCTCTCTTGGTATTCACACTTCCATATCAGCTGCTAGAAGTGGGCCTCATCCTCCCTGACTGAACTGACCTCGTTATCTCTAACCTTACTCTTGATTGGAACTCTTTTCTTATGCCTGTATATTTATACCTGCCTCTGGAATTTCCACTACATGCATCTGATGAAGTGGGCCTTTTCCCACAAAAGCTTATGCTCCAATAAATCTGTCAGTCTGTAGGTGCCACAGGACTTCTCGTTGTTCTTGCAGATTCAGACTAACACGGCTACCCCTCCACAAAATAAATGGAACTTAATAGAATTCATTTCATTTTTTTCTGCCAGAATCAGCTGTTCATTTTAGGCATGTCTAATAAGAATACCACACTGGAAGTAATCATATTATGCATTAATAAGCTGCAAAAGTGGTACAGTGGTAGTTTTTTTTATCATGGTGAGAAGAAGACAAAACTGACAATTCTGGTTTATTCTAGGCACATGCTGTAGTGTGCATAAAATTAGAACTCAAACATTTAAGTGCAATATCCAGAGGCTCTATTGACTCTGAATCTTTCATTTGGTGTGCAACCTAGTCTGCCTTCCTGCTTCTATGATATGCTATCTTCTGCTAAGTCAAAAAAATAGTATGTATTTGTTGCAAATGGGTAATACAGTAAAACTCCAATAGTCCGGCATCCAATAGTCCGGCACTCCTGATAGTCCGGCATCAAAATGGCAAAAGCCTAGTGAGTGAGCTTCAGCAAAAAATGAGTCACAAGGTAACAGCGGCAGCAGCTGAACTGAACAAAAAGGGTAAAAAAGGCTTAAAAAACCTAAAACATTATAGTATACTGTATACAGTATGTACGATAAAAAGGGTTAAGAACACTGCATATACAGTATATATTGTATACAGTATATATATAACCAGCTTATAGTACCTCCTGATAGTCCGGCATATCTGATAATCCGGCACCACCTAGGTCCCATAGGTTCCGGATTATCGGAAGTCTACTGTACTTGATTTTTTTGGTTGTTAATCAGAAGTAATGCACAACAGCATACTTTGTGATTTTTCTTTCTTATGACAAATTTTATTACTACAGCCAGAATTAGATTTGTCTTTAAACACCTAAGGGCATGACCTCCAGAGGTCGATCTTCTAGCATTCAATTTAGCGCATCTAATATAGACCCGTAAAGCAAACACTGAGGGCAGCCCCTGCTTGTGTCTGGTATTCCTCGTTCTGCAAGGAGAAAGGGAAGCCAATGGGAGCACATCAGCCTCCTGCTGTGTGGAGGCCACCAAGCCTCAGCTTCAAGTAAGCCAACTCCAGCTATGCATTTTGCGTAGCTGGAATTGTATACCTTAAACCAACTTGCCTGGACTAGTATAGACCAGACCTAAATGTCTGTAGGACAGAAGCAAACTTATCTTACAAGTGACACTTTCCATTTCTGCAAGCTGAATCACTACAGCGGTTTGATAAGTTTACTTCTTTTAAAGGAGTGGTTTGTAAGAACTAGACAAGTGGTCAGCTTTTGCCCCAAAACTATTTTTATAGTAGTCCTGACAGCTAGTCAAAAGAAAAAAAAGGAACATCATATAAAGAACTAAGCCCTGGTCTACAGTAGGGAGTTATTTCGAAATAACTCCCCTTATTTTGAAAGAACAAGCAGAGCGTCCACACTACCAATCCTGTTATTTCAAAATAAGTGGCTGGTTATTTCAAAATAACAACTCCTGCCCTCCTTGAGGAATAAGCTTATTTTGAAATAGTTATTTTGGGAGTTATTATTTCAAAATAACTTCCTAGTGTAGACATGACCTGAAACGAAACCTCGAGTGCATGAACATTTCATTTGGGTTCTGAGATCATAATTATTTCTTTTATTTAGTCTTTTCTGAAGTAAGGTATGGTTGCCTTTTAAAACTAAAATATTTTAACTAAAAACATAAAAATTGTGTAATAGTATTCTTTGTGTCTAAGTCCTTTAAGAAGAAGTAATGCAACTGAATTTCAGTTTTTATGTTTTAAAACCACATCATGGGCTGAATAGACTGATAAAAATGGAAAACACCTAAAGAGGTCATCTAGTCCATCCTTCAGTCCTGAATTAGGATTAAGTATACCTATGCCATCTCTGATGCTAGGTGTTTGCCTAAACTGTTCTTAAAAATCTTCAAGGCTAGTGATTCCACAAAATTCCTAGGTAAGCTGCTCCAGTGCTTAAACCATCCTCAGAGTTGGAAATTATGTCCTAATATCCAATATAAACTATCTTTGTTCTAGCCTAAGCAGACATGGAAAACAATTGATGAAGCCGCTTCTTAATAAAAGTCCTTAACATATTTGAAAACTATTATTATCTCTTTCTTGCCCATCCCCAGTCTTCTCTAGACTTAACATGCCCAATTCTTTCAACCTTTCCTCACACATCATGGTTTCTAACTAAACCTTATATCATATTTCTTACTTTCCTCTGGATTCTCTGCAATTTGTTCACATCTTTCTTAAAGTTCACTAGACAGAATTAGACTTAATTCTCCAGATGAAACCTCACCAGTGCTGAGTAGAGTGGTAATATAATTTCCAGGTCTCTTTGCAGTATTGATACAATGCTAGAGCCCTGCATGAGTACAAAATTTGTATCCACATTTGCATCTTCATCCACAAATATTATCCATGAATATCTGCATCAGATGTGGATGCAGATACCTGTAGATATAAAGTGAATAGCTGCAAATTTACAGGATTCTAGATACAACATTTGTATCCACAGCCATATCTTCAAAAATGAGCCACAGATATCCATTCACATCTACAAGTACAGATACTTGCATATTGAAAACAGATATCTGAAGATTTGCAGGATTCTGTGCATATCCACTTGTCTCCCATTTTGTAGCTGTGCATTTCATTTTAATTTCAAATAATGGTACTTTGCCTTGTCTTTATTGATTTTCATCTTTCTGATGCATAATATACTTTTTAATTCTAGTTGTGTCTCCAAAGTGCTTGCAACATCTCCCACTTTGTCTGAAAATGTTATAAGCATACTTTCCACTGTATCATCCAAATCATCCATTTAAATATTAAATAGTACATCCTGATGTGGTTGAAAACTCACATTAACTTCTGTGATTCAAGATCAGGTCCCACATGAATAAAAGGAAAATAACATTATAAACTTTATATATTAGTGTATGCACCTTCAATTCAACTTACATCTGTTTAATTAGAGCAATAATATTGATTACACTGGTGTGGAGATTATAGTGATATGTTTGTTTTATACATTGATTTCTCTAGTGCAGCTTAGATTAGAATGTGGCCAGTTGTGTTACAGAATAACTAAATTATCTGTATATCAAGAAACCAATACATGAAATCAAGAGGAAAGAATGGTCCAAGAAAGCAGAACTATGAACAACTAGATTAGTGTTTCTCAGAGTGGTCCACAGATTCACTCTGAGAAACCTGCCAACTGGCCACTGCAGTTCATTTATTTACCAGCTCCGCAGCCACGGAACCTCATAGCTCCCATTGGCTCCAGTTCACTGTTTGCTGGTAAGGGGAGCCATGAGATTCAGGGGCCTGGCCCATGCTGCTTCCCTTCGGCCCCCTTTACCTGCAAACAGTGAACTGGAGCCAATGGGAACCAAGAGCGTTCATGGCTGCAGAGCTGGTAAATAAACACACTGGAGTGGCCAGTTAGCTGGTTTTGCAGAGTGGTTTCATGGACCACTTTGAGAAACACTGATAAATGAAACTAAACAAAAAAATAGTTAGGACGAGTATTAGTGAAAGCTTTTTAATGATGATAGATTTATTTGATCTATTTATCACATTAGCTTACTTCGCACATCCTGTTCAATAATGTCAATCAAAACATAAAAAACCTTCAGTCCAATAACAGCTATCCCACACCCACTATTACTATCTATTTACTGTTCCTGAAGATGAACAAGCTTGGGCTTTGTAGAGTTAATTATAACGCACTGCAGTGGGGTGAGGCTGTGTATGTTTGAAATTGACCTATACTGGCTGACAGAGAGAGGATAATTACTAGTAACAAGCTAGGTTATTTCAAGCAGGAGAAACCTATATTTTGGAGTTGAATTTGACTCTCAGCTCTTTAAATACATGTGTTTGTTTGACAGACTGATATACCAAATATGTCAGTTGTCTACAGCATATGGATTTATTACCCATTAGTGGAAATGACTCTTTCTACTGAAAATGTCCTGCAGCCAAACACTCAACTCCTAGGGGCTACAAGTGAGAACATACTACCGAGAACACCTGTCACCACAGCACAAGGAAAAAAGTGAAACTAGGACCCCCAGTATTTCATGGCCACATAATTTGCTTCATAATATATCTCTTGCAATATAGGTGTTTCAGAATTTCATCTTTCCTTTTTAAAACGTATTTCTAACCTTTATTGCTCTAAGGATCATAGTTTTGAAAATGTGAACAGAGTATAAACAATGGAATATAACAGTGTACAGTGTGTAGCCAATGTGTTCCTGAGTTTGAATACAACCTGAAACAATAGCTCTAAGAGTATGAACAGAGCCCTGAACACTCCATAATTTCATGGCAGCAGAATGTGGCTGTAACCAGTCACCCAACATTTGATTTCTAATTCTCTGCCCTGTTGACAAGAGCTTGATGATGCTTCTCGCTCACTCTAGCTTTCCCCATGTCACTTCACTAATTCCCTAGAAGCCATTTGCTTTTTCCCAGCTCTCACCCCACTGGATTCCCAAAATATATATAACACTAGCCCTGCAAATCCCCCAAATTTTTCAATTTGCCCTTATGTATTCTGTGCATATTCTGCAAACTAAATTACTTTCCCCATTCTACAGTGCATCAAGGAATGAGACACAGTTATAAGTATAATTCTACAGGCTTTATTAGCATGCAGATAGGTATCATGAGCACATCCTCCCAGAGCTAGCTGGGGATCCTTAGAACAGCTCAGTTAAAAGCCTAAAACCAGATTCTTCCTGATGTAAATTGACTACTGGCAGCAACTTTGCTGAAGTGATGTCAATTTACAGCAGCCTAAGATCAACCTTTCATTACAGCCTGAAAAGCATTTTCAGAATGAAAAGCAATACACGGATCACTACCTAGTGGGATCAGAGAATCAGCCAGGAACAGTGAACTCCTATGTTATTCTCCAGTATGAATGTATCCCAGTTTTACTTTTTTTATTGAACAACTACAGAACACTGGCCCTGCTATTCAATAAAGCTCCAATCCTCCATTGCCCAGGTGATACAGATCTTCCCCATCTCCATTTTCTGGCAGGTTCTTACACTTTTCAAAGGCTGATGTGATGACATTAGGAGAGAACACCCCGGAACAACACACTTAGCAACAGTCAACATTCAGATGTGGGGTCTGCATTTCACCTATTTGTTACCAAGGTAACAAAGGGAAAATCAGTGATGTTCTGAAAGCTTGATCTATCCTGTTATTCTACACCTACAACTAATAGAAAGGTGTGAGTTTATAGGATTTTTTAGAAAGAGGTAGATGCTAAAAATGCTAAATAATGTTAAATTTATAAAGTAGAATCACAAATGGGGATGGAAATATGCAAATCCAGTTAATGGTTCCTAAAAGCCATTTAAAAGAAAATATGAACCACCAAATGCCTGCTGATAGTGCAATATAAGTAAATATAAGATTCAGAGACTTCTGTCTATGTAATTTTATCCCATTTTCTGACATCAACTGGAATTTAGGCAGGATTCCAGATTCAAGGTATTGTAAATAAAAGCAATGATGTAATTCAAACAGCTCAAACTAAATTCTTTTCCCAGCAGCATCATACTCTCTCCCCAATATATCAGGTGTGGGATAGAAGATCTGAGAGGAATTCAAGCAGATTATACATTGCAAATGGGAACACTCTCCACACCTGTAATGGACTGGAGGAGTTCTAACCAGCACCCAGTGATTAAGGGGTTAAGCTCAGGTAGCTAGCAGAAGTGTTGGCTAGTAAACCTGGCAGAACCACTCAAGATAGAGTACTGAAATTTGAATTGGATATATATTCCCTGCCTGATTTCTTTGTGTGGGAAAGATAAACCAGAATTTGAGAGACACAGAATGATTTAAACCCAGGCCAGACTGCCGTGTCTCCAAGGTAGTCAGGGCATGGGTGTGGACTGAACAAAGAGAAAATTGGAAGTAAGGAAAAGTGAATCCAGTTGTGTTTAGGGTAATTCTTCTTTAGTATATGGTTTGGTTTGAACTGCTCTGTGTGATTCTATGCCTCTCTCCCCATTTACTATCTTACATTGAGCCCAGAGATTTCTTTCTGTTTTAATTTGTCTTCCTTAATTGCTCTGTAACATCTAGCAACCAGGTATGCTTTTTCAAGTTTATATTTTGTTTTGTAATAAAAATCACTTTTTTTAAGGTAGTGATTCGATTCTTGTGACCTAGAAGGTCTGTCTATGAGTATCTGCATGCCTCTGACTGAGGGGCCAGCTACCAGAGACTGCAGCTTGTTGTTCGTTTTTTCTTTTTTCAAGCTCTTTTGTGGCAGAAGAGTTTGGGGTACCCTGGGGCTGATTTCAACTATTCACCCCTGGTTTTTAGGGAAAAAGCACTTGATGGTGGCAGCGATTCCCCAACATCTGTGCGTTATGATTCCGGGTGAAGTTTTTTGTAACCAGTTCCCATTGAGGCAAGGTTTGAAGCTCTTTTGTGGGCCCTCACCTTCTGCACTCGGAATGCCAGAGAGGGAAACAGCCCTGACAACACCATTTCCAGAAAACTTTTTAGCTCAGAATAAAATGTGCGTGCATGACATTATTTATTGTAATCTTGAATCACAATAGAACATCCCTGCTTCATAGACAAAAAAAGAAACAAAAGCATGGTTCATTATGGACCAAGTACCACTGACATGAATGAAAATTTGTATCTCCATGTCCAAAGCGATATGGCCCCAAGAATCCAATCCTCTAAGGTGGCAATTGTCTCCTATGAGACATTGAATCATTAGGGCTGTTGCTGAAACTTATTCTTTCTGCCACAGGAAAATTGACCTCAATGGAACATTTGCCTGCATAAAAATATAATAAAATGTTTAGGGCCACATCAGCCTCTACCCTGGGAAAACAGAAGTAAGGAGGGTTGCCTTTTATGGAATTCCCTCCAAATGTTTTCATTGAGGGATGATTTTATCCTCCAGTATGGGTTTGTGCATAAAGTAAGGAGTCTGAACACAAGTACCTATGGGTATGTCTACACTACAGTGCTAATTCAAACTAAGCTAATTCGAATTAGCGCAGCTAAACTAGTTCGAATTAGCGTATTGCTAATTTGAACTAGCGCATCCACACTGATTGGACACTGGGGCGCACTTAAGGGCAGCTGAAACCAGTTCTGGCAGGGCATCAGGTCAGTAGTTGCTTTGTGTGGCTGCTGTCTGAAGCTATCTGAGGCTCGTGCTTAAAGGGACCCCCCTGGACAGCCGGTTCTCAGCTTTTCCGCTTGCTTGCCTACCTCGCCGAGGGATAGCAAAGCATTTTTCTCTGCACCTGTCCATGTCGGTGCTTCCCTTTGGGGCCGCTGCCGCAGTTGGAAACATGGAACCAGAGCTCGCCCTGGGCTTTCTGGTGCTTTTTTTTGGACTTGCTTCTGCAAGCCTGCTAGCAATGGCTGGAGACTGCCTGGCACAACCTGGTGCACTTCAGCCCCCTACCTCTCCGCCTGGCCTCCCTGGGGGCTGTGGAGGAGCCGCAGCAGCGCCCGGACGCCAGCGTGCCCCACCGCAACTGGCGTCTGGACACCAGCAGTGACTGGTGGGACCGCATCGTCCTGGAGTGCTGGGGAGACAGACAGTGGACCCAGAACTTCAGGATGAAGAGGGACACCTTCCTGGAGCTCTGCGAGTGGCTCACCCCTGCTCTGCGGTGGCAGGACACTCGCATGAGGCCCGCCATCCCCCTCCAGAAGCGTGTGGCCATTGTCCTCTGGAAGCTCTCCACGCCGGACAGCTACTGATCCATCGGGAACCAGTTTGGCGTGGGGAGATCCACCATCGGAGCAGTGCTCATGCAGGTACGGCACTCACCGGCCGCTGGGCTGGGGGGGAGGGGGGCTGCAAGGAGGGGATGGGCCATCCCAGGGAAAATGGGGGAGGGGGAGAGGAGGCAAAAGTGCCCTGCACCGGAGGGGTCGGTCTGTCCCGGCCGTACTACATGCCGCCTGGGGGGGTTGCTTCCAGGAGTGGGGTGCGAGGCAGTGCCAGGGCACGAACACTCCCAGCCACCCGGGCGCCCCAGTGATTTGCAGTTTGCTGTGTCTCTCTGCAGGTGGTCAAGGCCATCAACCAGGTGCTGCTCCACAGGGTGGTCCACCTCGCCGACCCGGACGCCGTCATCCGGGGGTTCAGCACCCTCGGCTTCCCTAACTGCGGGGGGGGGCCATCGATGGGATGCACATCCCCATCTGTGCCCCACAGCACCATGCCTCCCAGTACGTCAACTGCAAGGGGTACTTCTCCATGCTTCTGCAGGCCGTGTGTGACCACCAGCACCAGTTCACAGACATTAATGTGGGCTGGTCCGGCAAGGCACACAACGCACGGGTGTACCGGAACTCCTCCATGTGCCAGAGGCTGCAGGCCGGGACCTTCTTCCCTGACCGCCACATCAGGGTCGGGAACGTAGACATGCCCGTGTGCCTGGTGGGGGATGCGGCCTACCCCCTACAGCCCTGGCTCATGAAGCCGTACACGGGGCACCTCAACCCCTCCTGCCAGGCCTTTAATGTGAGGCTGACCAGGGCCCGCATCATGATCGAGGGGGCCTTCGGCCAACTGAAAGCCAGATTTAGGTGCCTCCTCACCCGCCTCGACCTCGCCGAGCACAATATCCCTCCCGTGGTGGAAGCATGTTGTGTGCTGCACAATTTGTGCGAGCGGAAGGGGGAGGCTTTCCTGCCAGCCTGGATGGCTGAGGCTGAGCGCATGGCTGGCCACTATGCTCAGCCCTGCAACGCCGCCGTCCGGGAAGCCCAGCGGGGGGCCGTCCGGATCCGGGAAGCCCTGCGGGAGAGCTTCCATGTGGAGGAGGAGGACTGAACTCTCCCTGCATGCCCCACTGGGTCCTTCTTCCACCCTCCCCTCCTCCTTTCCTCTCCCTAACCCCACTTCCTAATGTCAAATAAAGACACCTGTTTTTACAACCAAAATCTCTTTTTATTTTACATAACTGGGGTGGGGGGAGGGAGGAGTGAGGGTGTGAGAGGGGAGGGGAAACCTGGGAGGAGGGAGCTGGAAAGGGGAGGAAGGGAAGGGAAAGCTCAGGCTTGGGGGTCCTGCTGGCTCTCCTGTCTCGCAGCACTGCGGGTGCGGGGGCGTCGGGGGGGAGCAGGTGTGGAGGGTGGGGCAGGAGGGACGGGGGGTGCGGAGGAAGCAGGAGGGGAAGGAAGGGTGGGAGGAGGAGCGAGAACTGGAACAGCCACGGGGGTCGGTGCAGGAGGAGGCAGGAACCTGTCCACCAGGGTCTGGAGGTGGCCTCTGAGGGCACGGCCCTGCTCCTCCAGCGCCTCCACACTCCGCTGCTGCAGCCGTAAGTCCTCCCGGACCCAGTGGTCCTGGGTGCGGCGCTGGTGATCCATGAACTGCAGGTGCCACCGCTGGTACTCCTCCTCATTCCTGGCACGTCTGCTGGCCCGGGCGCGGGTGGCTGTTGCAGGCGGGGTGGTGCACCCTGCAGTGTTGAAACAAGAGCAGCGGTCAATTCTCCCTGGGGACAAGGTGGGTGAAACCCAGCCCCCCCCCCTGCAAGGCCAGGGCCTCTGCATGACACCCAGTTGCTGCTCCATGGTGGGCAAGGCTCAGGCGCACGGTCCCCCCACAACCCTCCGTACACATAAGGGGAGCATGATGGTACTCACATGGGGAGGCCTTCCCGGCTTCGGACAACACAGGCGTTGTGCTCTGTGGGGTGCCTCGGAGGTCCTGGGTCCTGGGCAGTCTCCCTGAAGGCTCCTGGCTCTCGGCATACTCCTGCTCGTCCTCCTCAATGTCAGGGACGGGTCCCTCTGCCCCGGGGTCGATCACCACCCGGGAGGCATGAACAGCAAGAGCTCCCAGGATGCGGTCCAGGACCTCAAAGTGGGGGCAGGCCTCTGGGTCGGCCCCTGGCTGGCAGGCCCGGAAGTAAGCCTGCCACAGGTTCTTGATTTTACAGAGGACCTGCTCCCAGGTCGGCATGTGGCCTCTGGTTGCCAGGCTGTCAGCCATGCGGCTGTAGACAGCCGTGTTCCTGTGGGTAGCACGGAAATCGTGGACATTGGAGGCTTCCCCCCAAGCCTCAATGAGGTCCACGATCTCCGCACCTGACCAGGGAGGCGCTCGCCTCTTGTGGTCCTAGGCAGGCTCCTGGGAGCCGCCAGGCTGGTCCCAGGAAGAGGGGGAGGGCTGGGAGGCAGCGGGTGGCTGGCTCATCCCGTGCCAGGTGCAGGTTCTGCTGGCTGGGTGCTGGCAGGCTTGCAACTGGCACGGGCACCGTAGCCAGACCGTGCCCCTTTAAGGGCTCCGGGGCTGGGAGGGGGGCAGAAGAGTTTCCCTGGTGTTGGCCAGAGTGGCCACCAGGGCAAGCTGGGAAGGGCTAGCCTCCCACTAGTTTGAATTAAGTGGCTACACAGCCCTTAATTCGAACTACTTAATTCTAACTAGGTGTTAGTCTTCGTAGAATGAGGTTTACCTAGTTCGAATTAAGCGCTCCGCTAGTTTGAATTAAGTTTGAACTAGCGGTTTGTATGTGTAGCGCCTATCAAAGTTAATTCAAACTAACGTCTGTTAGTTCGAATTAACTTTGTAGTGTAGACATACCCATAGATCTTTGATATGGACCATGGAATCCATTACAAGCCCAGGCCATTAATCTTGAAGTCTTGTGACTCTGCCACAGCTCTAGAACTACCTGTGGCTTTCCTTGATACCAATATACTCCAATGAAGCTATGTTGCCAACCCTTCCTGCTACTGCAAATGCACACTGAAACCTGCTCATATGGGAGTGTGATGGGATAGATTAGGTCCTGACACCCTCTGCTGGAAGCCTTGCTGAACCCTGCCCCAGCCAGAAGAGCAAAAGATAGCAGGATAGAGGGGCTGCCTCTGCTGTGGCCAATTAGGGCTCAGCAGACCCATATAAAAGAAACTGCTGGGTGAGGGCCTGCCAGTTCCTTACAGGTGTATGAACTGACTGGGAGAACAGCAGCACCATGGACAGCTCTGAGTGTGAGATGAACTTTAGGCCTGGGTGACATCCAGGTCCAGTGGCTGAAGACTAGCCACAGCCAATTACAAGATTTTATAGCACCCTGAACAGTGTGTCGAGAGCCCAGCCTCAAAACCTTAGGACGGCTGGACAGAGCCGCATCCTGGGGAAACAGCCCAGGGAGCAAGGTAGTAGCAAACAGAGACTTGTAGCAGACAGCTGCTACTTATAGGGTCCCTGGGCCCAGAGGAGTGGGCAGGACTGGGTCACCCCTCCAGCCCCCAGCAGCCACAGCAAGCAGATAAGAAGAAACCTGTTCCCAGGTCACGTCCCGGACACCTCCTCTCCTGCAGACAGCTGGGTAGGAAAGTTACAAGACATACCATCAGCCATAGAGGGTGCTCACAAGAGGGAGGACCCCTCCACAGGAAAGTTCTTCAGCATAGGGGTGATATCACAGGAAAGTAATTAATCTCAATCTGAAATCAAAATTACTAGGGGGATAAAACACCACAAAGCCAGTTCTACCCTGACAATTTTAATTTTTCATCTGCATTCTTTCTCCCCAGGCACAGCTGTGTGGAGAGGCAATTGATTGACACCATTCTGTGAAGCTTTAGGCAATCCTTAGGTCTCTTGTGTTCCTGGATCTAATAGAGTATGCCCTTGCCCAGAATTTAAGGTTTAAACTATTCATTTAGGTCCTCATGATGTTCAGCAAATTCCAGGATTGAGTCTTTAGGTGATACTTGAGACAGAGAGGTGCAAAGCTACCAGTTTTCATTATCCAAATCTTTATATGTGAAACTCAAATTCAGGTAATATGTAAATCTGAAATAGCATAACATCTGGCACTTCCTAGAGAACATGGCAACATTTTACAAACCACATTTTTTTAGCTTTGCCACTGTGTGAAATGTTGCTAGTTTTTGCAGGAAAATTTTAGTCTTTTTACAGCAAAATGGCAGGGTTTTGCCAATAGAAACTGTTTCGTATTTTTACAGAAACAACAAAGTATTTGAGATGAAGATACAAAATGATACATGGTTTCCCAGAGTCACCAGGATTTCTTGCCTTTTTGAGGAATTTTGCCACACAACACTATTTAATTTACATTAACCAATGTAAGAATAATTTAAAATGCAGAAAAATTTACATCCATATTATAAAGATATAAAGCCTTTTAAATATTTTATCTTTTTTCATATTACTCTAATATTTTTGGTTCATTTAATACTTTTCTTTTGGACAGGAAAAGCATTTGTATTATTTCACTAACCACTTTATTGGGGGAATCTTCTCTGAAACAATAGTAGCGGAATTATATTTTTGTCTTGATAAGGAAACACCAAATAACACGTTAGAGGCTACGTCTACACTGTCGTCTTTTTGCAGAAGAGATATGCAAACCATGCTCACTTTTGTATATCTTCTTCTGATTATTTTTCTGAAAGAGATGTTGCCAATAAAAAGCCCTGTGTACACAGGGCCATTTGTCGGAAAAAAAAAACCTCTTTCACAAGATCCCTTATTCCTCAAAAAACGATGTTTGCAGCATCTTCCAAAAGAGGGGTGGGCTTCCAACAAATGTCCCCGTCTACCCGGGGCTTTTTATCGGCAAAACCTCTTCCACAAAAAGAATCTGAAGAAGATATGCAAATGTGAGTGCAATCTGCATATCTTCATCTGCAAAAAAAATGGCTATGTAGCCATAGCCAGAGTCAATTTTTGCTTTATTTGGGGTTATTTTCCTAATTGGAAATAAAATATTGTGGCAGTCTGAGAGCAGGGGACTGCAGAAGCCTGGTGGAAGGCACTTACACAGGGAACTGGGTGGGGTTTATGATCCCAGAATAGGTGGACAGAGTCTGCAGCCCATGCCAGTTAGGACACCTGAAGCCCATCTGGGATCATCTTGGACAATAGTCTGATTAGAGCACTTGCTGCCAGTTAAGGCTGGGAACACACATTAAAAAACCTTCCTTCAGGCAAAGTAGGGGAAGGAGAAAAGGGATGGACCAGAAGAGTGGGGGGCAGAACAACACAGCAGAGGAGACAGACCCAAGGCAGCCAGCAACAAGGCCTGTTACAAGGCATCAGGGAGGAGGTACCCAGGAAGGGTTGGGGAAGTGGCCCAGGAAGGAGCTACTGTTCATTGGGGCAAGAGCCAAGCCTCACAGCTCACTCGGGGCTACCCCATAGGGCCCTGGGCCAGGACCCAGAGCAAGTGGGAGGGATCAGGTTCCCCTCAACAGTCCACTGGCTGGTGGACTGCCTGTGAGGAACAGGGAGGATCCTGTGGACAAACGGAGGGACTAACCTGCAGAATCCTGGACTGGCCAGTGATGAAAAGGGCTCTGGTAGGGGGGTACCCTTGCCTTTTCGGGAGTTAATATGGACACCGTGAGCCTCTGAGGCATGTGCAAAGACTTGCCAGGAAGCACAGGACCCAGGAGCTTAGCCCAAACTTGTCACAATATATTACATGAACTGCATGTATTATTTTTGAAAATGCTTGAGATATCCTTCAGACATTGGATCCTTTCTTCTAAGGGCCTCATTGTATCTGCTCTCATAGGGTCCAGCTTATGTTCCTGGTACTCAGCTTCAGAGTTTTCAAGAGCATAAGGGCTATATACTAAAGAACCATCTGTCCCTCTGATGCAATCAAAAGAAACAATGAAGTTGACAGAGACTGGAGTGGTTTGATGAATCTAGTCTCCATGTGTTTACTAGGATCTTCAAGTTAAAATTGTGCAGGAAGCTCTATCCCAAGGAGAAATTTACATTTCAATAAATAAATAAAAGCTACAAATTGGAACAAAAAGTCAGATATGTCAAATTACTTGCAGAAAGGAAATATTTTAAAGTAAGTTTTGAAAGGCCTGTAAATGCATATTTTAACACTTACGGGCAGCGGCCCAGGTGGTGGTTCATCTAGGAGAGCCGGGAGCACACCCACCAGGCAGACTGCCAAGAAGCAAGGACATTCTGGAAGGCAGAGAGGCAGGTACACAAGCTGGCAGAAACTAGGCAGGCAAGCTAGCCAACCAGCCAGCCTGCCTGTCTGTTTTCTTGTAAATCGTGTTGATTTCCTGCTGAATGTTTCATTTTGGCAAAACAGCATGTGCTGATGGAAAACATTCTAAGTGCTCAGATGCTCAGTCTTCAAATCTGATAACTCTTAAGAATCCATTTTCAAATGAAGGGGCCAAGGTTGTCTTTCACTGCTGAGGCTTTCAGTATTGTACTTTCTAGTTTTGACAAAGTTTCTTAAGTTTCAAGCAAAAGAGGTTCCCTCTTCTTGAAAAGTGAATCATGGAAGTACAATGGCATCCACATATTGGTCTGTATTGATCTCCCTAGGAATGCTCCTCATTCAGTTTTCATCAATCCCCAGCTCAGTTGACTCAAAGACTTTTATTAATACTGATTTTATCTAATGGATTCTCCTAACTAACACATAGCTGGACATCTTTGAGAAAAATGTTTCACTTTTTTCAATAAACCCATTATATATGCATGTGTGTTTCTAAGTAAACATGCCTGTCTGTACTTTTAATTTTCTAGGCAAGTTACCTAGAACCTGAATAAGTATTAAAAATAATGTTTTTATTCAAAATGGCCTTCACACTGCTTTTGTGCTGAGCACGGTACAAACACAGAAGAGGAGGCAGTACCGGCCTTAAACTGCATCCTATATAAACTGAAATATACAAATATGTACAAAAGTTTGAATGAAGTATCCTAGGACTAGTTAGCAAAACAAGTTGCTGCTGCTAAATGTATGATGAGGTCACCAAACTATCTTGCAGAAAAGACTCAATCTTCCTTTTCAAATAGAATTGAGGGCTTTTCCCATCCCCCACTAGAACTCATTCCTGACTGGTTAGAAATGTTTTTATCATTTCTGGAAAAAAAAATCCCTTTCAATAAATTCCCTGACTGCAGTTCATGTTTGCCAGATAGACTGGATAATCTACTGGCAGGTGAAAAGCCCAGTCCCTCAGCCATCTGATCAGTGCACCAGTGGCCAGTCCATTCAAACTTTCAGCATAGACTCAGAGCTCAAACATAGCAAAGGCTTATGCTCAGGCAGAATCAAACTGTGCTGCTGAGAGCTCCCTAGTCCTGCTCCCTTCCTGCAAGGCATTCTGTGCTGTGACTGACAGCTTCCCCATAACCCTGGAAGCTTAATTCCATTGCTCGGTTTCTCATATTCTGCTCCTAACCTTTTCTCTGATTCTGTGCTGCTGTGGGTATCACAGGCTTGGCCAATCCTCAACCTTTCCTGCTGCTGTCTGGCAAGCAAGGAACTTGATACTTTCATTTGCCTAAATAGCACTTGTGGTTGTCCTGGACTACCAGACAGTAAGCTTTCTCAAAGACACTGATATTAGAATTCATCCTATACCCAGTCATTCCTTGGATGGAAAACCAGGGGAGGAGCTTGGTTTAAACTTGGAGGTGTGAAGAGACACTCCAAAGTCCATCTTCTACTCAAAGCACCTAACATCCTCAAATTCCCACCAGCACGTCCTAAAGCCCTCCATGCTGACTGGCACCCCCAGAGCCCTTCCCTCCCATGCCCAACTGATGGCGTGAAGCAACCCCATCACCAGTGGCCGCCGGGAGGTTCGGGCACCAGCGGTGGGGCCGGAAGATCACCCCAGGCTGCGCCGGCCAGCGGGGAGAGCAGGGAGCCGGGCGGTCATTCCCACGCGCCGGGGATGCCCGCTGACGTCAGCGGCGTGATGGAGGCAAGAGGGGCGGTGCACCCAGAAGTGGGAGGGGAGGTAACGGAACGGGCCGGGGATAAGAGGGGGAGCGCTTGGAATGGGAAGGGGGAGGAGGCGCACACAGGGGATGGAGAAGGTGACGGGACGGGGATAGTGGCGGGCGGAAGGGAGCTGCGGGAGAGAACTCCCCATCCGCAGTAGCGGGAAGGAAGATACGCTCGGCAAGACCCGCCGGCAGGGTGGGACAGGCCCAGGGAGGGTCATGGAGCCCATGAGCAGGCGTGTTTAGGGGCAAGCCCCCACCTGCTTCCATCAGGAGCCGAGCTCCTGGTGTTAGGGCCCTGGGTCGAGGTCCGGAGCGAGGGAGGGCCCGGACCCCTCACTCCGCCGTGAGGACGACCATAGCGCAACCAACGCTGTAGACAGCATATGATAAGAAGACATAGGGTCCAAACAGGGCCCCTTGTGACACATGGTGGAGAATGTGGGTAGTGATCCATACCTTATAACTAGGGCAGGTGGATGACGGAGTAGTAACATTTGTCATTTAAAGGGAGACCCAACACAGAGACGGGCAAGATCCTCGAATGGATGGTAGAAAACCAGCGACAGCTGCAGCAGCAGCAGACGGAAGTTCTGCAGCAGCTTACGACGGAGTTCCAGAAGCACCAACGGCAGTTAATTGACGAACTAAGAGATGGTGGCAGCACCGAGGGCCGGACCCCGGGTATGGGGCCGATGGGGGAACGACGAGGGGGCAGTAGGCGCCCGGCTCCCAATCAGATTGGCTAAGGTGGGGCCCAAAGATGATGCCGAAGCCTTCCTCATGACTTTTGAGAGGGTGGCCATGGTGGATCGGTGGCCCCAGGAGCACTGGGCCACTATACTGGCTCCCTATCTCTCAGGCCCAGCACAATTGGCTTACCGGGGTATGTCGGATTGAGACTCCCTGTGCTACTATAAGGTAAAGGAGGCGATATTAGACCAATTGGGTATATCCCCTGAGATGTATAAACAGAAGTTTTGGACCTCCAAGTATGTAGCAGAGGAGCACCCCAGGGCAGTGGCCCAGCAAATTAAGGAAGCTGGCCTGCGATGGTTGGAACCATCTAACAAAACGGCGTCGCAGGTAGCCGACTTGGTGATTTTAGAGCAGTATCTCCGGGTGCTACCCCCGAGGGCCAACGCTGGGTGTGCCGCCGCCGCCACCTCCCCGGGACCCTAGAAGAAGCGGTCACGTTAATGGAGTACTTTATGGCCGTGGAAGGCATGGAGGAGAAAGGGAAACCGGGGCTGGGAGAGCCCTATAGGTCGGGGTGGAGCTAGCTCCCGAGGGAAGGAGGTCTGAAGTGGAGGAGGACCGGGCCCAAAGATTGCGCCGAGCCGTGGCATGGACCGAAGGTTAGCCCCGGTATGGCACAGTCCGGAGAGGAAGGAGGGGGAAGACGCTCAGAGCGGTGAGGAGAAGCAACCGGACGTCAGACCCCTCCCTATCCCAAAGCTGACTTGTTACCAGTGCGGACAGGAGGGTCACTTCCGGAGGGAATGCCCGATGATGGATTGCACCTTTGGACAGCCAGCCCCGAGGAAGACCCCACGACAGGAGGTAAGCCATGCCCGGATAACGTGGCAGGTCCGCCTGGATGGGAGGTTGGTCGAGGTGGTACTTGACTCAGGGTGCGGACAAACTTTAGTGAGGGCTGACTCCGTAAAGACGGAGGTGTTGGGCGGGCGCCAGGTGTGGATTAGGTGTGTGCATGGGGACACACGGTCCTACCCGACCACCCGGGTGGAACTACACGATGGACAAAGGGGCAGACCCCTGCGGGTGGCGGTGGCTAGCCGACTGCTGTACCCCATCCTGTTGGGGCAAGATTGTCCCGGCTTCTGCCAGCTCTTGCAGGGAAGGGGCGATCCCCTTGGAAGGAGCGACAAGGCCGTCTGGATAGCCCAGCAGGAGGAAGGCACCCGCCAACCCCAGCAGAACAGTGGAGAGACTGGGCGGCAGGGACCCCCCATGGCGCTGGAACTGGACTTAGGGGACTTTTTGGTCCTACAGAGGGAGGATCCGACACTACAGCATGCGTGGGAGAATGCGCAGGTAAGGACGGAGGAGGAGGGAGAGGGAGACGAGAGTGCCGCGCAGGGACCACACTTTGAGGTCCAAGGCAACAAGCTGTACCGGATCCAGAAAGGGGCCGAGCAGCGGGGGGAGGAGACCCAATTGGTCATGCCTAAAGCCTATAGATGGAGGGTAATGGAATTGGCGCACGACAACCCGTAGGCTGGGCACCTACGGGTGGAGAAAACCCAGCAACGGGTACTTCAATGATTTTATTGGCCAGGAATATACCAAGACATTAAGAACTTCTGTGCCTCTTGCCCCCAATGTCAGCTGATGGCAGGGGCAAAGGTACCGCGGGCCGCGTTGGTACCCCTGCCTCTGGTGGAGGAGCCCTTCGAATGTGTGGGGTTAGATCTCATCGGGCCCCTAGAACGGACACAGAGAGGGCATCAGTACATCTTGGAGGTAGTGGACTACGCCACACGCTACCCCGAGGCGGTGCCCCTCCGCAAAACTACCTCTCCGGTGGTAGCTGATGAGCTAATGAAAATGTTTGCCCGAGTCGGCCTACCCAAAGAGATCCTGACCGATCAGGGCCCAAATTTGGTGTCCCGACTGATGATCGAGTTGTGCAAGTGGCTACGGGTCAAGAAAATTCGGACGTCAGTATACCATCTGCAGACGGATGGGCTAGTGGAGAGATTTAACCAGACGTTAAAGGCGATGCTGTGGAGATTAGCGCAAGACGACCCATGCAACTGGGACAAGTTGCTTCCCCCCCTGCTCTTCGCCATACGTGAGGTACCACAGGCTTTGGTGGGGTACTCCCCCTTCGAGTTGCTGTACGGGCGGCGCCCTCGTGGGATATTAGATCTAGTGCAAGAGGGGTGGGAGGAACAGACCTCGACGGCACTAGGTGCCGCCCAATATGTTATTAAGTTAAGGAATAAGATGTAGACGATAGGCCGTTGGGCCCGAGAGAACCTGCAACGAGCACAGGAGTTTAGCCCGGGCGACCCGGTCCTGGTGCTGCTGCCGGTGGGGGACTCCAAACTGTTAGCCCAGTGGCAGGGACCCTTTCGGGTGCTAAGAAAAGTAGGAGAGGTGGACTATGAGGTACAGGTGGAGGGGAAGAGGCGCAGGAGCCAAGTTTACCATGTGAACTTGCTAAAGGGTTGGGTATCCTGGGATGTCATGGGCCGAAGCCCTAAGTGCCGAAATCGAGTTCGGGCCTTGGAGGGAAGAGGAGGTTACCTGGATGGCTAGCCCAGTCGGGGAGGGTCTGAACCCTGTCCAACAGGAGCAGCTCCAAGAATTGTTAAAACGATCTGCCGCTGGGCTAACAAGTAAGCTAGGGCAGACAACCATCACGTGTCATATGATTGACATAGCCCCCGGGCAAAAAATACGAGACCCCATGCGCCCCATACCCCAGAAGATGTGGTAGACGGTCCGGCGAGCACTCCAAGACATGATCCAATGGGGAATCATGGAAGAATCCCAGAGTGATTGGCACAGCCCAATCTTGCTTGTCCTCAAGAAGATGGGTCAGTACGATTTTGCATCGATTTCCGAAAGGTCAATGCCGTGTCAAAGTTCGACGCATACCCAATTCCACGGATCGACGAACTCCTGGAGCGCCTCAGACAGGCTAGATATTTGTCAACTATTGATCTGACAAAGGGGTACTGGCAGATCCCACTGTCTCCAGAGTCGAGAGAGAAAACGGCATTCGCAACTCCGTTCGGCCTGTACCAGTTTATCACCATGCCATTCGGGCTCCATGGAGCGGCTGCCACCTTCCAGTGGCTAATGGACCAAGTCTTCAGCGCACACCGGGGCTATGCGGTTGCCTACATCGATGATGTCATCATTTTTAGCGACTCCTGGGAAGACCACTTACAACACCTCGAAATGGTGTTGCGGGCACTCCGACAAGCGGGACTGACTGCTAACCCCCAAAAATGTCAGTTCGGTAAGCAAGAACTGTCTTATCTAGGGTACACGGTGGGGAACGGGCAGCTACGGCCGTTACTAGATAAAGTACGGATGATTCAAGACTACCCATGCCCCAGCACAAAGAGACAGGTCCGACAGTTCTTAGGACTAGCCGGCTATTATCGGCAATTTATAGCACACTTCGCATTGTTAGCTGCCCCCCTGACAGACCTTACCAAAAAGAACCAACCACAGCAGGTGGTGTGGGGCCCCCGAGAAGTGCGTGCTTTTGAGACATTACGGGAGTGCCTGGTAACCGGTCCGGTGTTGCGGCAACCGGACTTTGAAAGGCCGTTCGTGTTGCAGACCGACGCGTCGAAAGTGGGTCATGGGGCGGTATTAGCATAAGAGGAGGGGGGGGGGTCGAACACCCAGTGGTCTACCTAAGCAGAAAGCTATTTACCCTGGAAAAGAACTATGCTACTATAGAAAAAGAGGCACTAGCGATTAAGTGGGCTATCGACTCTCTGTGCTACTTCCTTGTAGGAAACCATTTCACGTTGGTGACCGACCACGCACCTCTAACATGGATCCAAACCATAAAGGACACTAACGCTTGGATACTACAGTGGTACCTGAGTCTACAACCGTATCATTTTGAAATGAAGTACAGACCGGGAAAAGACAACCAGAACGCCGATTGTCTCTCACGCCTGCCGGATGCTGTGCACGAAGAGACACGAGTATAAAAAGCACTGTAGGGGGTGAAATGGGGGACGGGGTGAAGCAACCCCTACGCCAACAACCGCCCGAAGGAGCAACCGTGAGTGAGGAAACCGCGGGGTGGAGGAACATTCAAAGGGGGGAGGTGTGTGACGGGGTGAAGCAACCCCATCACCAGCAGCCGCCAGGAGGTTCGGGCACCGGCGGCAGGGCCGGAAGATCACCCCGGGCTGTGCTGGCTGGCGGGGAGAGCAGGGAGCCGGGCGGTCATCCCCACGAGCCGGGGATGCCTGCTGACGTCAGCGGCGCGACAGAGGCAAGAGGGGCGGGGCACCTAGCAGTGGGAGGGGAGGTTACGGAATGGGCCGGGGATAAGAGGGGGAGCGCTCGGAATGGGAAGGGGGAGGAGGCATACACAGGGGACGGAGAAGGTGATGGGACAGGGATAGCGGCGGGCGGAAGGGGGCTGCGGGAGAGAACTCCCCATCCGCCGTAGCGGGGAGGAAGATACGCTCGGCAAGACCCACCAGAGGGGTGGGACAGGCCCAGGGAGGGTCGCGGAGCCCATGAGCAGGCGTGTTTAGGGGCAAGCCCCCACCTGCTTCCATCAGGAGCCGAGCTCCTGGTGTAAGGGCCCTGGGTCGGGGTCCGGAGCGAGGGAGGGCCCGGACCCCACATCCCGCCAAGAGGGCGACCATAGCGCAACCAACACTGTAAACAGTATATCATAAGAAGACATAGGGTCCAAACGGGACCCCTTGTGACACCAACCCTATTTCAAATCTCCAATCTTTTTTCCACTATAAATCAACTTTCACTCTCAGTTGGACCCTAACCACCAAGCCAGCAAATAATGATAACTTCTCACACACCTCCTAGGAGAAAAGGTAACTTCTCTTTTTCCCTAATCAGTGTAGGAAATTCTCCTGGGCTGCTCCCATCTCTTCCTCAACAATGATGAGAGAAGTGACTTCTGTTATCCAAGCAACAGATTAATGTTGAAAATAGGGGGGGAAAGGAGGTGCAAGAGAATACACAAGTGCTTGAGGAGGAAGGCTTCTGTATCAGTGAAATAAATGGATGCAGATCTTTAAAAATTGCTGCAACACTCTCCATGGTGCAGCATACATGGAGGGAAATCTGGTGAGAGCAGAGCCCCTCCAAGCCACTGCTAAGACAGACATTGTGTGATATCTTCTCTTGCGTTACTTGCTTCCACTTACTAAATTTACTGACAGCCTCCCAATAGTGTCCTGTCATTTGCCTAGACCTCAGCCCCATAAAGCACTTAAATATGTATATAATTTGACATAACCAGCCTAAGCTGGTTTTTGAATCATTCTTCACTGAGGATGTGATTCTTTGTGCAGTATTGTTACATATGGCGATAATAGATTATTAGGATACTATATGTTTCATTGATATGGTTGTTGTGTTTGGTATAAGTTGTATACATAGCAAAGCAACATTAAGCTACTGTAGTAGCTTAGGTGTATGGAATACTACTAAAAATCAATGGATCAGTCTTTAAAATTTCATCCCAGACACGTACATTTATCATTTAATTGAATCAAATGAAAATGTTGGCCTTCATATCAAATAACACAATGTCAAACTCACCAAGGCAAGGAAAAAGAGGGGCATGGATTTCATTTTTAACTAAATCCCAATTTTTCTTCTACAATTTTACAGCTCATTTCCTTTCACTGCTTCATATCACATTTCCCTATGATCAAATAAAGTTGTATTCAAGTAAGGTCTATACATTTATTAGGAGATTTTTTAAATAAGAACCCAGTTTCAATTAATTTAAATGGGCTCACATGGTTCAGATTAGAGTAAAATCTACTGCAAATTAAATACAATCTGAAACAGTGTTTTTCTGTCCAAAATAAATGGCAAGAAAGTGATAATGTAGAACAATGTGATAATTATAATTTTAACATTTCAAAATCATTTTCAAGTTATTATCCATTGTAAAACTTAAAAGAAGCAATTGTATGAGAGCTAAAGTTCCAGAAAGATTACTACTTGAAATTTTCTGACAGACACAACCTGTCTGAATTCAGATAAACAAGAGCGCATAAGTCTCCAGATCTCACATCAGTCTTCTCTTGGATACCATAGAGGAGTGATTAAGAATAAAAGTGTCAAAACATGCTGTCTGAAATCCTACCCTTTTTGTCCCCAAAAATATTGCAATGAACATTCTTCCTAATTTTCTAACTATGTCGATTCATATATAATGTATGAAGCAGGTGGTGCAACTTGGGCTTTGAATATACTGAAATCAGATATGGAAAAAAGGTTACAACAAATATTAATATGCTTATAGACAGGACACTCAATAGTCATCAAATATGTACAAATGGGTGGATGCTTAGAAAAATCATTCCATGATTAGCTCACAGAAAATATATTAGCTTGGTGGAAATTTCAGATAATATGTTATTAGCGTCAACCAGACCAGAATTGCTATTGAATCATATTTTGTAAGTAATGCAACACAAGGTAGAGTGCACATGAAATGTAGATTTATGATCTTTTAATATAAAATATTGGCAAGTACACACACTCATTATCCTAACTCCTTTGTAGAATACATAAAGTTTGAGAATATAGGAAAGGATTCCTCCTTCACTATGCCCCTTTTATATTGCAGCTGCTAGAACTCCAAATCCATCTAAGAACAAATTTTCCTTGGCTCAGCCTTTGCACAAAAGTAGTTTTTGTACCTCATGTCATGTGCCAACTTCAAACCCCAGCTTGAGAGACATACTGGAGGTGGAAACCAATGGTGAAGTTGCAGTATTTAGTTCTGAAGGGATTCCAGGCAACATTGCCACCCATAGGTCCCAAGGCCAGGATGGTGTAATCCTGATGGTATAATCAGGAAGGTGCAAAGGCTTAAAGTCGCCTCCCCTCTCTGGGCTGATTTTAATAGAACATTATAGTTAAGACTAAAACTTCATGCTAGGAACTTTATGCTCTCAGGATACATTAATATGGTGTCTTTAGACAACTTCTTTTGCATGTATGCAAAGGAAAAAAACACCATACCAATGCTTTTCTATATCTGTCTCATCAGTCCTCATCTGCAAAGGAAACTTCCACAAAACTTTCCAAAGACAAGCACAGGATCCTAAATCATATCTTTGCTCGACACCAATAATCATGAACTGAATAGACGGATTGAGATTTTCACTTGTAACAACAATCTGTAAATCACTAGCAACTCTTTCCTCCTCCACCCATTCCTCCCTATAACTGGAGCAGTGTTAGCAGGCCACTTCACTTTGAAGTATGCTGACCATACATCACAGTTTTTTTCAGGACAGTCCCGAATTTAAATACTCTGTCCCAGTACCCCCATCAAGTAGTGAAATGTTCCAGAAAGCCTCACTGGACATTTTACTACTTGATGGGGACACCGGCTTGCAGGAAGAAGCAAGAAATGGAGCTGTGCCATTCCTCCTTGCCCTTTTCCCCAGTGGGGTATGTAGGTCAGCCGGGCTGGCTTCCAGTGGGATGTGGCCCATCTCACTCCCCTTCTCTTCCCTCCCCCACATGGGATCGCCTCTGCTGCATGGGGTCCTGGTCCAGCGGCACCACCTCCTCCTCCTCCTCGCCAGCTTGAAGCCCCACCAGAAGCCACGTGGAGCATGGCTGGAGAGCTGCGGGGTGGGGTGTACTCAGGCTCAGCAGGTGCTGGGACTGGAGCAGAGGCTGCCTGCATGCTATTTTTAGTACTGCATTCTGGGTCCAATGGGCGGCTCTGGCCCCAGCTGGAGTCAAGTGGTAGCCTCATGAGATGCGTTCCAGTTGGGACAGCCTCACTGGAACTGGCCTTGTGTGACTGCCGCTTGACTCTAGCTGGAGACAAGCAGCCTGCAGGGACCGGGACCACAGTACAGGCAGTCCCCGGGTTACGTACAAGATAGGGACTGTAGGTTTGTTCTTAAGTTGAATCTGTATGTAAGTCAGAACTGGCGTCCAGATTCAGCCGCTGCTGAAACTGATCAGTTTCAACAGCAGCTGAATCTGGACGCCAGTTCTGACTTACATACAGATTCAACTTAAGAACCCCAGGCATCCCCAAGTCAGCTGCTGCTGAAACTGATCAGCGGCTGATTCCAGGAAGCCCGGGGCAGGGGCTTCCTGTAGTCAGCCACTGGTCAGTTTCAGCAGCGGCTGACTTGGGGACGCCTGGGGCAGAGCAGCTGGGGTGCTGCTGGGTTGGTCCAGTAGCGCGGCCGCTCCTCGGCGCTACTGGACCAACCCAGCAGCACCCAAGCTGCTCTGCCCCAGGCGTCCTGATTCAGCCGCTGCTGAAACTGACCAGCAGTGGCTGAATCAGGACGCCTGGGGCAGAGCAGCTAGGGTGCTGCCGGGTTGGTCCAGTAGCGCCCAGAGCGGCGCTATGGGACCAACCGGCAGCGCCCCAGCTGCTGTACCACAGGCGTCCAGAGCAAAGCCGTGGAGCACGGGGGCAGCAGACAGCCCAGACGCTTCTGGGCTGTCCACTGCCCACATGTTCCGCCGCTTTGCTTCCTCTCCCTGGTCTGCTGGAGACCAGGGAGAGGGCCCCGTTCGTAACTGCGGATCCGACATAAGTCGTATCCGCATAACACGTGGACTGCCTGTACTAAAAATAGTACCACAGGTGGCCTCTGCTTCAGTCCTAGCATGTGGTTCTGCCCTGGGAGCACCTGGGGCTAGGGCTGAAGGAGGCTTTGGGACCAGACCACAGTAATAAAAATAGGACCAGGGGGACGGGGAGCAAAGCTCCGGAACACGCGGGCAGCAGACAGCCCAGACGCTTCTGGGCTGTCCACTGCCCACATGTTCCGCCGCTTTGCTTCCTCTCCCTGGTCTGCTGGAGACCAGGGAGAGGGCCCCGTTCGTAACTGCGGATCCGACGTAAGTCGTATCCGCATAACACGTGGACTGCCTGTACTAAAAATAGTACCACAGGTGGCCTCTGCTTCAGTCCTAGCATGTGGTTCTGCCCCGGGAGCACCTGGGGCTAGGGCTGAAGGAGGCTTTGGGACCAGACCACAGTAATAAAAATAGGACCAGGGGGACGGGGAGCAAAGCGCCGGAACACGCGGGCAGCAGACAGCCCAGACGCTTCTGGGCTGTCCACTGCCCACATGTTCCGCCGCTTTGCTTCCTCTCCCTGGTCTGCTGGAGACCAGGGAGAGGGCCCCGTTCGTAACTGCGGATCCGACATAAGTCGTATCCGCATAACACGTGGACTGCCTGTACTAAAAATAGTACCACAGGTGGCCTCTGCTTCAGTCCTAGCATGTGGTTCTGCCCCGGGAGCACCTGGGGCTAGGGCTGAAGGAGGCTTTGGGACCAGACCACAGTAATAAAAATAGGATCGCACCCAAGTCCAGCACCACAAATTGCTTCCCACATGAAAAGCAGAATGTGAGGGAAGGGGAAGGGGGAGAACTAAGAGGGGGGATAAGGAGAGGGAGGGGCTTGTGCTGAGGGGAAGGGGGACAGGGCAGGAGAAGAAAGGAGGAGGCACCAAGAAGCAGGGTGGAGGAGAGACAAATTCCAGGGGGCCAAGAGGAGACAATGAGGAAAAGGGCAGGAGGGGGATGGGAGGGAAGGTGTCAGTGGGGGTTGCAGAAGGGAGGAAATGCTGGGAGAGGAAAAGGGAGGGGCAAGAGGGAAGAAGAGGAGAGGGTAGGAATGGGTGCTGGGAGAAGAAGGGTGGAAAGGAGAGGTGGGCATGAGGAAGGCAGGGGATGGAGCACAGGGGGGCGTGAGGAGAACTGAGGCAAAGAGTGGTGAAGATGTGGGCACCAGCGAAAAAGAAGGCAAGAAGGGCAGGAGCAGTGAGGGGAGAAGGAGGCACCAGGAAGGTGCAGGTGCCAGGGGATTGTGGGAGTGAAACAGAAGAGCAGATACATGGAGGGACGGGCACCAGAGGAGAGAAGCAGGGAAAAGTGGGTAGAGGGAGGTGTTAGGACTAGGATTGAAATCTTTGTTTATTGCCTGCTTCTACTATCTACTTTGGGATAGGCAGAAAATGCCTTTTTCCTTGTGTAGTTTCAGTGTGGTCTAAATGATTAGATTTAGAACTTCATTGAGAGTTTTGTTGTCTCTTCCCTCAAAGATCCATATATCAAAATGTCATCCTTGAAAACTATAATCCCATTTGTATTCATTCCCATCCCTTCTTTCTTTGGAAAATTTCAGGTGCACTAGTAATCCAAAAAAAGTAATCTTAGAAAGCAAAATCTCCCAAAGGCTGTGATAAATGAAGTCAGTTTATCACTTTCATAGGCTAAAGGAATTTGCCAGAATCCTCAGGAGGTATCCATCTTGAAGAATACTGTAGTTCCATTCACTTGCGGGTGGAAACCATCTGGAGTTAGGAAGAGCCTTTTTTTTTCTGTCCAAACTGCTTCATTAAATCTTGTAAGATTGAATCTTTTTTCATTTTTCTTTAGAACTGATTGGGGCACATAATGCTGTTGGTTCAGAGAATTTCTCAATTATGTCAATCTGTTCCATTCTTTTTAACTCACTTTCCATTTTATGAAGCAACATGATAGAAATTGTGTTAAATGTATGTATTATATATGGTTCAGCATTGTCCCTTAAGGTTATTTGTACTAGATCATCTCCTTTTGAAAGTCCTATATCTTGAAACGCTCAGTCAAGTTCTTCCACCTTTCTCACTAGGCCTATTATGGCTGCCAAACTGCAGCTCAGAAGGTGGTAATTTTTGGGTACTTGAATCACATGGAACTTTAAAGCAAAGGTTTCAGCTTTGTAAATTGTTTCTGTGGCGAGCTGGCCTATGGAGATCAGAATGTTCAAGGCTGCTTCAGGTGATTTTAGATCTGGAAGGGGTTGTGCATGATTTTAAATTCTTTACTAGATGACACTTGCATCTGGTCCTGAATCAATTTTAAAGTCAATAGTCTTTCCATGAATATTCCGTTTCAATTTACAGGCAGGCTCCATATCTTCCTATTGATTGTTGGTAATATTAATCAACTCCTTGGCTGTTTTGCTATGGCAAAGAGCTGAAAAATATCCGTATTTTATTATACCTTACCGCCTTATTTAAACAAACATCTGTTAGGATATGAATGTTTCCACCTCTTGCATATTTAATCCGAAAGGGTTTGTAATTTTCCTGGGACTCCCTCATAGTTTCAGGACTTTTTTGCTGTGCCTTTTTACAGCTTCTAAATTAGTTTTAGGATTTTCAAATTGTTCCTGCCTTTTCTTCTTCTTTTTGACTAGGTCAGACTGCTTTGCTATCTATATAGTTGTGGGCAGACTAAATTCTGTCTTTAATTGTAGTTGCTGTGAGAGGTTCTTGCCTGTTAGCCCAATATCCTTATCTCTAATATTTTCATGTTTTGCAGTCCCAAAGCATCAACATTTTGTCATGGCTTATGAACTCTTTGGTGTGACACTTTCATAAATCACATTTCTCTGAAGTATAAAATATTTAGCAAGCATTGGCAAAATTCATTCATAGTACTCTTTGTAACTGGGTTTAGTAATAGTAAAAGATTTAAAGATATATTATGCCTTCTTTCCCATAGCATAAAAAGATTATACCTGAATATCTCAGTTTACTTATTGTTTGAGGTGTTGTTATAGCCATGTTGGTCCCAGAATATTAGAAAACGAAGGTGGGTAACGTAGTATATTTTTATTTGTTTGACTTCTGTTGGTCAAAGAGACAAGCTTTTGAGCTACACAGAGTTCTTCTTTAGATCTGGGGAAAATACTTATGTTTGTTCCACCAAATGCAAAGAACAGATTGTTTAGTGTAAGGATTTTGTACATATTTTAAGGCATTGCTCAAGTTGAAGTGGCACATTAACATTCTTCCCATCATAGGAACAAGTAACATTCTTCCCATCATAGGAACAAGTAACATTCTTCCCATCATAGGAAGAGAGTAAGTGAGTTACAGATACTCAGCAATCTCGCCACTACAGATAGTGATCAAACAAGCAGATGAAGGTATACCATCATACTCCGCAGTTGTGACGATAACGTAAAAGAGGCTAGCAGACAATTCTTCAATACTACCTACTATATAGAACTCAAAATAAGACCTCACACCACAATTCACCCAGGAATTTAAAATCGAGTTCTTCCCCAAAACAACTAGAAAAAGCAGCTCCACAATCACATCCTCGCAAACCTACCCAGGGACCTTCTACTTGCATCTCAAGAGGCACAAACAAGGGTAACTAGGTAAGTTTATTAGATCTGGCCATGACATTCTTACTGAACAATTATGAATACTCATCCAGACCATCCCCAAACTAGTAACCACACAAAGGATCAACTTCCCCCAGGACATTACTGAATTCTTTGAGAAATTGCAGTATTAACATCCCTTAGAACATCATCCTTGCCACCAAAGATATCACCTTGCTACACATCAACTTCTTTCACAATGACGACATCACTGCCTGCCTCCAGTTTTTATAAAATAATGGAGAATCCTGAGATATCCCCACCCAAACCACACCACTAAATTCATCAACTTCAAACTCATCTATAACAGTTTTACATTCAACCACCACCATTTTGTCCAAACCATTTGAAAAACCATAGGTACCGGAATTCCCCCCCCCCTTCCCCTCGCCCCCGCCCCAGCCACCACACCAATAGGTCATCCTCTTAAGGAAGAATTTCTGGACAAGTGCACCATACAACTGATGATTTATCTGCAATACATAAATGAGTTTTCATCATTTGGGCAGGTGATTTAATCTGTTTCAGATTTCCACCACAAGTTCCACAACCATCTATCACGCATCAAACTCTCTCTAGAATGCCCCCATACCAGCATCAATTTCCTGGAAACCAGGATCAGCTTCAACAGTGGAACTCTACAGACAATAACATACAAGAAATGAATAGGTAACAACATCTACCTTCATAAATCCAGTAACCATTCCAAATACTTCAAGAAATCTGTTATTTACCGACATGCACAGATATCACACAACATGCTCCAAAGAGGAAGTCTGGGCTACACACCTTAACATATTTAACATTTCCTTCACCAAACAAGGACACTTCACCAGAAAGTAGATTGCATTATAGAACGGGCCACCCAAATACCCTGGGAGAACCTGCTTCAATACAGGACAAAAAAACACCCACCCAACCACACAACCCTAGTGGTAAGCTGTCAGCACTGCACCATAGCCCATATAGGATATCATTAAGCAACTGCAAACTAAACATAATGAACATAATGAAATAAATCTTTCCCAAATCCCCTCTTCTGGCTTTCAAACAAGCCCCCAAACTTACTGAGCTCATCAGAAGAAAGCTACCCACTTACCAGGACCCCAAACCTGCAAATAATTATCTTCTGCTACAATGATCAACACTTCCACAACACAACTTTCAAATCCATGGGACCCACATGTGCCTACCATAACATGTAATATACCTCATCCAGAGCACTAAATGTCTCAAAAACAGCCACGTTGGCGAAACCAGACAATGGACATACTCTCACGATCTGTTTATAATCTCAGAAAGAAAAAAAAAATCACAAACAGATGCCTCTCACATGAACTCACAAAGAAAACTGACAAAAAAACAAAAATACCATAACACTTGTGGGTGATCATTTTGTGAAATATCTTAACCCTCAGTCCTTAACCTCAAAGGAAAAATGTATAACACGTTCAAAAGAGAAGTCTGGGAACTTAAATTCATAACTTTGCTAGACTTCAAAAATCATATTCTCAATAAAGATACTGTATTTATGGCTTAATAAAAAAGATCTGTAACCCACTAACTTTCCTTTTTTGTCCTATGACATCTGGGATGTTAACAGACTGCTTCATTTTAAATATATGCTAACTACTTATGTTAAACAGTCTGCTTCACCTTAGTGTTTAGCTGTGACACTCTAAGTACCCTTCCCAGATCTGAAGATCTCTGTGCAGCTCAGAGCTTGTCTCTTTCATCAGCAGAATGTGGTCCAATAAAAGATATGAACCTTGTCTCTTAATTTCTTTTTGGAGTTTTGTAGCAATGCAAAATCTTAAAAAATGTTGCTTCTAATCTCTCCATTCTGAAGGTATATCAACGTCGAAATTCTCTGCAGCCTCTGTGGCTTTATTTTTCTTCGTTTCCTGTTTTCCTCTAGAACTGGTTTACTTCTGACAGCATATTATATACACCTTGGTAGGTTGTAGAACTGCTAGTAGCAGATCAGGCTTCTATACTGCCTACAGAGATTCTTTGCCATAGAGCCACGCTAGAGAAGACCTCGCTATAAAGGTGTGTGTACACCAGAAAAAAAAAATCTGTGTTGCTGAGTCTCTGATCCCAAGTTAATTAACACAGGCTCATGGGGCTCAGGCTGTGCAGCTAAAACTATCAGTGTAGATATTTCTGCTCAGACTGGAACCCAAGCTCTGAAACCCAATGACGAGGGAAACAGACTCCACATGAATATAATCCAGCCTGGAGCCTTTCCTAGTGTATGATCTTTATGACATGCTCTTTATCTGGAAAAAAAAATCATGTTTGAATCCACACTAGGACACAGCTATCTCTTTGTGACCTGAGTTTTGTTTGAATGACTGAAAATGTATCTAAGTTCACAGCAAGGATGAAATAGTATTTATATTTATTGGAAACGCCTTTTTGTTGAAACTCAAATCTTCAAAAAGTCTTTTGATGGTCTGCCCGGCTTTCTAGTTAGAATGAGTAAAGTCCATATTTGTAACTATCCCTATCCATCATTCATGCCTTGTTTCATCAAGCAATTGAATATGTTCCTCTCTCTTATTAACGGCCTCCCCTTCATTACCAGCAGCTTTGAATTCCTAGTAGAGTTTAATTGCCTGTGACGGCCATCTAGAGATATATTGTCAACGATAGGCTCAGGGGATTGATTTCTTAGCAGCTGCCTGAATTAATTTGCAGAAAATTTGGGACATATACAGTCCAACTCAGCTAGTTCACTGACATATGTCTCCAGTTCTGCTTGAAAGACCTCCCACCGAGCTTTCAGAGTCTTCATGGGACTTTTTATAACCTGTTTGTTGTTGCTGTCCACAGGCCCGCGCTGATCAAAAATGGCCAATGCTGTAACTTTAGGAAAGCTGTTGTTCTATAACTACATGCAGCGGTTTCCTGGAGGATGAAAAGGCAATGTTGGTTGAAGAGCCTTTTGCCCATCTGCTACTGTAAAAGCTTGGCATTTGCTTTGTATCAGAGAGGAATTTTAGGTCAGGAACTGATGTCCACACCATTAGACTCTCTCCATCTGCATTGTTGCCAAGACATCACCAATGAACATGGTAGGAATTAAAGTCACCACAGAAGATGGAAGAACCAGTAAAGAAGGGCAGATTGGAGGTTGGCCAGTTAGCTGTTGGAAAATTGTATATCTTAATCTGAATATGTATATTCACTTTCATTACTCCCATTCACTAAATAATTTGGACCAGAAGTAAATATAGTGAGAGTGAGCAGCCCTTCTCTAACATAAGCTGCCATCCCAAACTGCTTGTGATTTTCATGAGCCATGACAGCTCATGGCACTGAAAGCATGCCTGGATACTGTCACTTGCATTTCCTGAAACAAGATTGCATGTGCCTCAAGATTTGTAACTGGGCAGAGAAGAAAAATAACCCTTTTTGCTGTTCATATCCCCTGAATAAATAAAATGCAGCATCTTAGGAAGTGACCTCAGAGCTAGTGTTTGTGACACTAGCCCTGAAAGTGGCCCCATTAGAAGCTTTTTCTTCAGGCTGATTGTCACTTAGGACATGAGCCTGTGGTCTATATTTTGTTGCTTTGTGCTACTCATGGGGAATGCCACAAGATGGCAACATACATTTCCTCCCCACCTTCAGAAATTCATACCATTAAAATAACCCCCAAACTTTAATTCCAACAGAAGAGTTCCATGTGCTAGTCCTCGTGGAAAAACTAACATAGATATTCAAAACCTTTAAATTTTTGCATTAAGACCATGTAATAAAAATGAGAACAATTTCCTCAAACGTGCAATAAACCCAGGGGAGTGAGGGTGGGGGATGGAGGGGGAAGGGGAGAGAAAGAAACCAACCTTCCACCATTCTTTAGTATCTGAATTAAAAAACAGCTCATCTGAGTAGCATCACATTTTCTTAAAATTCTCCTCCAGGCAGACACTATATTTGAGAAATTGAATTAAGAAGGGAGCTTTATCACAACATTAGAGTGTGATCAAGTTCACAGGGTTTTTTTTATATTAAAACTATTATTTTTTTTCTGTATAAGTTTATATTGATTCATAATTCAGCCCATTGCATTATTGAGAGAAATGAATTACTATAATTCAATTAATTCACAACACTTCAAGAAACACTTGTGTGTATACCCAGTAATCTCCTGATTCTCTGAAAACAATGCTCAGGATTTGGATAAAGCAGAGGTTAGATAACGGAGCAGAAATCCCAGCCACCGGAGGCTGCACTTCTGCTGAATGTCTGGCTTGTGGGGCAGTACAGAGAATCCCTCCATAGCCTGACTGTCATGGGACCCAGTGAGTGGTGATCTGACAGCAGCAACCCAGGGAGACATAGGGCAGGTAACCCCATTAGGCACAAGGTTCAGGGAAGGCTGTGGGCCTAGCAATGCAGAGCCAGGTGTCTCAGCTCTGTCTTGCCATGTCTGAAGACTCTCCCCTTCCGTTTTACACCTGCCATTGATCAGGAGGGCAGCAGAGACAGTGCCAAGAGCCCCCTGCTGTCACTGGAGGGAGTGAGCAGGATTGTCATAGAAGATCAGTAGAGGGCTCCCTGTATGGCTGCTCCTGTCATCCTGATTATTCAGAAAATCATGGAGTCCATGCATTTTTCCAGAATGTCACAGGTTTTCTCAAGTCAAAAATAGTAAATAGTTAGAATGCATTGGTTATTTGAAGGTCTTTCCACATGCTGTGATGCTAGACTAATGATATATTTTAAGATCTATAACAAGGGAAAAGATTGCTGCATACATTGATTCCACAACTCTTGTCTTCCACATAGCTGATGTTTCTCTCTCTGGTTTCCTATTGATTTTCCATTTAAGTGGAATAGTCTTTTTAAGCACTGAAGCAAACACACACAAAAAACCCTGAAAAAAAGGGGATACATATAAAGTGTTGATACGGTATGTTCATTTGGTGTCTGTAAACCAAGTACAAATCAATTACAGATTTTCTACTTGGTTATTACAAAATGTGGTTTGATGAATCACACATTTTAACTGTAGAGTCAAATAAAATTTGGCTTAGCTTGAAAGGACAGACAAAAGCAAAAACCACTGCTGTGAAAGCTTGAAGATTCTTTCTCGACCCAAGAAACTCGAGAGTAAGAAATTACAAACTTAGAAAACCAATAAAAATTATTTGAAATACACAGTCTGGGTACATCTACACAGCAACATTATTTCAAAATAACTAGTGTTATTTCAAAATAACTTAGTCCGGGTCTACACAGCAAGCAGTTATTTCAAAATAATGCCGAAATACTGTCAAGTTGGAGGACTTGTTAATCTGACTCCTGTAACCCTATTTGTATAAGGAGTAAGGGAAGTTGGAGGAAGAGTGCTCTATTTCAAAATAACTTCTGCATAGATAAGGTTGCCAGATACTTTCACAAAAAATACCGAACATAGCAGGAAAAAAATTGGTTGAGCAAAAAAAAAAGTCACTGTGCCTTTAAATCCCTACACTCCCCACTCCCTCCACCTCTGCCAGATGGTGGCAGGGGAAGAATGTCCCAATCGGCCTTCCGTCCAAGAAAAACAGAGAAGTATTTATTTTATTTTTTTAACCGGGCAGCGGCCGCAAATACCGGACTGTCCGGGCCAATACCAGACACCTGGCAACCCTGGCAAAATTGGGATGCTCCCAATTTTGAAATAAGCTACGCAATTTACATAGCTCAATTTGTGTAGCTTATTTTGAGTTAAGCCCTGCAGTGTAGATGCACCCTCAGATACTCAGCCCTGATCTGGTCATGTGCTCTGCTTTGCTGTCAAAAAGAGGCTATAAAGATGTTTTCACTAGGCAATAGTAGCAGGCTACATACCATTCCTGGCTGGACTCCCATCCGCTGGACTGGCAGGGGCATGATAATGCCATAGCAAAGAAAGAGGAGATCTCTGGTGACTGTAGTAGTTCCTGTAAGGTGGTTTACTAACACCACAAGTTAGGAGAGCCAGTATTCTGCACCGGATGGTCTAGGCCCTTCTAATATCCATTCCCCACCTAAAAAAATGTAATCACCCCCCTCAATATTTTTACAAAGTGATCTTCCCAGAAATCTCAATAATTAACTCATCCCAGTCTATCTGGTTTGCTGCCAAGACCTCTATAGAAACAATGTCAGATTGTTTAATCTTTCCTGCCCAAGGTACATTCTTAGATAGGTCTTGATTAATTTTAGCAGGTCTTGATTAATTTTAACTTACTGAAATGACTTTCATTGGCAGCCACAGTTTCAGGAAGACCACAAATATACACACTACTATTTCTGTGTCTGGGGAAGATGGCAACAGTTGCAAACACTGATGAAGAGCCCAATGTCATTCTAAAAATTTTCATTGTTTAAATCTTTAAGGTAGCTGTGTGTTAAGTTTGGAGAATGTCTCTTTAGGTCTTCACTGCTGAGACTTTTCAATTTCTTACCCATTAAATATATTTCTCCAGCTTCATTATACTTATGGATCCTATCATTCTGTTGTGTTAATGTTGCCTAAAACTTTTTGGGGGATCTGAGGACCTTTTACTCTTTGGGAGTTCCTCTTCACTTTCTTCTTGCAAGATTATTTCTCTTTCAACCGTGTGGCTATTCCTAGTATTTCAGCCTGTGAAGCAGCCCTTATGCCCCAAAAGACTTAAATTCTGATATGGGGTCTGAAAGGTCTCCAAGCAAACTGTGATCTCTTTCAGGATTAAGATCCAGATTCTAATTTTATGCTCACAATGTTATTTGTGTAAGTGAGTGTACCATTTCTCAGCCAAAACAAGACATGAACAAGATTACAAATGAAGGCAGTATTGCTGTCCTTACTTCTGAACTGCTGCTGGTGTGGAACTACCTTCAGAATTGGGTTCCTGGCCAAGAGCCACAGCTCTCCACTTGCCCAACTCTGAAGTCAGCACAGAAGGAATGGTGACAATACTGTGACCCCTTAAACCTTGCAGCCTCCTTGCAAATCCCTTTTTCATCAGGACCCCCAATTTGAGAAACACTGATCGTGCTTGTGAAATCTGTATAGTATAAGGTAAAAGCACACAAAAGACCAGATTTCATGGGTGTGAGGGTGAATGTCATGGTCTGTGACCCATTTTTCATGTCCATGACTTTGGTAGGGCCCTACTGATGAAAGTGGGTAACTTTTTAACCCCTCTTCACACCACCCTGAAAGAAGCCTTAAGTCTACTTTAACTTGTGTCAGTGACTGAATCATGTCCTGCCACTCCCAGGGATCAGGTATAGAAATGGTATAAAGTTATTTTGCCCCTCCCATTTATCCTGAATTAAGCAGAGCTCAGTTTTACCCAAAGATTAGGACCACAGAGCTTGACTCTCCACTGCCTTGGACCTTATATAGTTATTTGTACCTGTTCCTCAAAGGGAAAGCAAAGTGGGTGTAAAACTTTTGATAATAAGAACTGTAACCAAGTGGTTCTAATATATGGAAAGGTTCAAAAGCTCATAACATGCCATTTTCAAGATATGAAACTCGAATATTAGATAGTGCTCATAATTTAAGATCACAGTTATTTTTCATTAGTTGTAACAAAAAATAGTCTTGGTAAAATAAGAAACATTCTTTTATCTTCAAAAAAGAAGCAATTGAGACCCTAATTATTGGTAGCAGGACTTATTGCACCACCTAATATTAAGGTGGCCCTCTCTTCAAATTATTACACCCTATTTTCAGTTGCTTATGATATCATCATTGTTTAATAATTTAGACTGAAATTTTGCATACTGCCCCAGCTGAATGGTCCATCCATTCCCAAGTTCAAAGCTAGAGAAAAATACATTGTTTTACTCTGTTAAAAAATTATTGTGACCTTTTCTTTGAGAAGTTCTGCAGCCTCTGTGCTTTGGACTCCAGAGATCTCTGGAGGCAGCAAGAAGCTGGGACTGGCTGAACTAGGAGACTGAGATTGGGATGAAAAGATTGGAGACCGGAAACAGGAACTGAGTCAGGAAAGGAGAGTTGACTAGGACAAGGAGTCAGGAATGGGGGATAAACAAGACTGGGATGTGACAGATTAACAGAAGAGGTTTCAGTTGCAGATGGAATGGGCAAGGTGGTCTGTGTCCACTAAAACTAACTTCCCTCTAATGCCTTCAGTGTAACCCAAGATTGCTGAATCTCACCATTTCTCTGCTGTGGAAAAAATAGCAGGTGACCATGTAATTAAAGACTAGTATAATGTATACGCACAAGGAGACCAAATTAAGGTTGAACAAACAACTTTAATTATGGTATTTCCTAACTATGGAGTGCTTGACTTTGAGTTCTTAATAATGTAACTTTTGTGAGTAATTATAGTTAAAAAGACAGTATAAGATAATGTATGTACATGGTGCTTTTCAAATTCAGCTGAGAGCTTATGATATTCCTTCAGGTACCATTGACATGTAACTACTTCAGGGGTAGCTGTTTTAAAGTGTATAATGATATTATACGATACTTTAGAACAGGTGGTAGAAATTTTGTATGCCATGTAATTATTAGGTTAAGTGTACATAGGCAAAATGTATTTAGCACTTTGGAATTTGGACAGGGCATCTGAGCCTTCTGAGAGAAATGCCATTTACACTTTTCCAAATTAATATATTGCTTAACGAGCCATTCTTCTTCAGAAACACATCTGGCTTGTTCTTAACTAAAATAATGGCTTTTGTCTCTATAGTTCTAGATAGATGTTTATTCAATCAAGCTGTTACATTCTGAACAGAAAATAAATGTACCTTCAAAAGGATAATCATATGTCAAAATTATTGCACTTGTGGCTATAATAGTCCATCCTTTTGAGGAAGAATATTGATTTTATGGAAATACATGATTGTTTCAGTATTGGTATCATGTTGTAGGACCTTAGGTACTATGCTATGAAGGATCTTAGAAATACCTAAGACAGAAACATAGACACTGGAAAAAAGAAGTTTCTCACTAACATTCATATTTGAAGTCAGTTCATTCTGAGAGGTAGTAGATTGAAAATGACCATAATACCGGACATGCATAAAATATGAACCTCTGCAGTAAGGAAGGTATATGAGTCACACTTTAATTAGTGCATCAAATTTCAATGGAACTGTCAGTAGGTTCCCACTACATAATCAGATCTCCCTGTGCCACAGAAACACATCACTTATGCAGTATATGCTATTGCCTTTAAATTCTAATTAATATTTAGAATCACATTTAATTGAATTTGCTAATGGTTGTCTATATGCTAATTTGTTTGTGGTGGCTGGCCATCTGTTGAGGTATAGGCACTTCCCATCTGTATTTAATAATTTACAGACATGTGGACTTTCTCTTGCATTTAATTTTTCTGCTTTTAAGTTCTTTGTTTTAGCTCATAAAGAAGCTGTGTCATAACTAAAGGACTGAAGATCAGCTTCACCTTCTAACAGAGCAAATATGTACTTGTGTAATCATTCAAATAAAAAAAGTTACTAGTGGGAATTCAATCTCCATGTAATTTCTCTAATTATTAGTAAATTGTAAAAGTTATTCATATTGTACCATTTACAGCCAAGTCTGTGATTCAGATTACATGAGCTCTACATGCTTTTATTATTTTGCCAAACATTTTAATGATAACATTTTAAGATAATAAAACAGTCGGATCTTAAATAAGGAGAAGCTTTCAGTCTTTTGGGATATAATCCAATGGCACCTCTTTGTGTCTTTAATTATCTGAGCGACATAAATATCATACGTTCCTTAGAAGGGCTTTCCTAAATTATTCTTGCTTTTCTAAATTGCTCTCTGATTTATCTTTTTTAAAGGCACAAATATCAGGGAACAAAATAGTGAGGAGTTCAGTTCTGGATCACTAATCCAGTAATAGTGACTGGATCAATTCAGCATGAAAAGAACTGCATAAAATTAGAAAAAGGCACAGTCTTTATCTCAAGTGGCCTATGATCTGAGAGCTCAATCTTGAGAGGTCCTGCATCTAGTCAGCTTTTAATTTCTCTCCCACCAGCTCTCTGTCTTATCTGTTTAGATTGATAAATTCTTCCAGGAAGAGAATGGTCTCTTACAATGTGTATGTATTGAACCAAACACAATAGATCCCAGCTTCCATTTAGTACCTAGAGACCCTAATGGTGGTAATTATTATAATTCTAGGAACTGGCTCCCTATTAGACAAACAGTGCAGTTCTCACATAGAAGGCTCCAAAAAGAGTTTGATTTCAATGGTTTGATTTCAATGGTTTGATTTCAATGGTTTGATTTCAAAAGAATGCAATTTGGTGGCCCATTGCTCTGCTTGTGTCAGTGGAGGTGCACCATTTTCTACCAGCACAGCACAAATATGTTTTAAGAAGGGAGATGAATGATGTGAAATTATTGCTTCAAGCAAAACATTCTCCAGTTATTTAATGTTTAAATCGTGGTGTTTCTATCACTAGAAACCAATGGGCAAAGCCATCTGCAAGATGGCCCCACATCTTTTCTATATTTTTGTCCCTGAAAAGTATTTGGTATTAATCTAGTTATTTTCACCTTAAATTGTTTTTGTATGATAAACTGAAGTTGGGATTTTCCCCTATGCTTATCAATGAGGTATAGTCAGCCCTGGTCAAAGCCCATGTTTACTATGCCAAGCAGCGGCATCCTTAGAGACTACTGCACTATTTTAAAAACAAATTTTAAACTAAGATCCTGTCAACTAACACAGTAAATTCACAGAGTATATACCTGAGGTTGGTAAATGCCTGTAAAATGGCTTTATTGCCACTTGAATGGCTCTTTCAGAGTTCTGCTAATAGGTCTGGCAGGCTTTTTCAGTTTTAAGATAACTGGATTCTCTCCAGAGGAAGCAAAGCCGTAGACCAGGGATAAGAAGAACAGGTGGGTGGATATTAAGACCCAGAGGGACCCAAATTTGGGGGTTCTCTCTGCAGCTGCATATTCTGCAGCCCTGATATCAAGCCCTGATCTTGTGAGGATTTGACTATACCTAAATCCCATTGGAAATCAAAGGACACTCAGTACCTCAAAGGACTGAGCCTTTATAAGGTAGCAACCCAAATATTGAACAGGAAGGGCAGACTGCTTTGCAACCTGCACAGGGAGTTAGTGGTGTTGACTAACTTTTAGTTCTGGGATCTATGTTTAAAACGATAATTAAAACAAATTATAACAAAATGAAGTACAGATTGAACCTTTGTAACTTGGTACACTGGCCCAGCAGGACCATGGATGTTTCAGGACCAGAGAGTCCCAGTGGAGGGCTGGTGTCTAGGAGCCCTGCAGACTGGTAGGGGTTTGGTTTTCTGGCATCTCAGGGCCAGGTGCCTAGATCCCCCCAGCTGGACAGCTGGGTTTGTCCCAGTGGGGCTGGAAGCCTGGCATGCCCCAGTGGGGCTGCCTGGAGTTGCTGGGTGCCTAGTGGACCTCAGCAGGGCTGGGAGCCTGGTGCACCCCAGCAGGGCTGCCCAGTGGGGCAGGAGCCCAGCATGCTGTGAGCTGGGCTGCCTGGCATAGCAGGGCATTGGGGACCAGCAGGACAGTGGGACCTGTGGCCCATCCATCACTGAGGGGGCTGGTAGCAGGGGGGCCAGGTATTACTTGCCCTAGTAACAAAATACCTCATCTGGAACTGATCAGGTCCGAAGCTTGCTGGACCAGGGAGATCCAACCTGTGCATGAAGCAATTCTTAATTATCCCGCAGCATTTCTGAATCTTTACCTTCCATTCAGTGTCTTAGGCTCCAGTTCAGAAACATACTTCTAACTTCAAGCACAAAATGTCTTAATTGATGCCCTTATAACTAGGCACATACTTAAGTACCTTCCTGAAATGGCACCTTAAGTAGCATGTTTCGGAACTGTGTTTCTTCCAGAGTGTAAAGCTGAAACAGGTAGAGCCCTAGTCCTGTTAACATTTCTTTCCTCTTGATGCTAGGCCACAAACTGAGGCTTGTATTATAATTTTATGCAATCTTTCCTCTGGCAAAGTCCCCGGCTACGTCTAGATTGCATTCCTTTTTCGTAAAAGGGATACAAATTAGACGTATCACAATTGCTAATGAAGCGGGGATTTAAATCTCCCCCGCTTCATTAACATAAAAATGGCTGCCGCTTTTTTTCAGCACAGAGCTTTGCCGGAAAAAAGCGCCAGCCTAGATGCAGATCTTTCAGAAAATAAAGCCTTTTCCGAAAGATCCCTTATCCTTCTTAAAATAAGGGATAAGGGATCTTTTGGAAAAGGCTTTATTTTCCGAAAGATCCGCATCTAGACTGGCGCTTTTTTCCCAGCAAAGCTCCTTGCCGAAAAAAAGCGGCAGCCATTTTTATGCTAATGAAGGGGGGAGATTTAAATCCCTGCTTCATTAGCAATTGCGATACGTCTAATTTGCATCCCTTTTCCGAAAAAGGGATGCAATCTAGACGTAGCCCCCACGTATAGCCACTAGCAAATCTGACCGCTGCAGATTGTCACAGATTTATTTTTTTTAAAGAGAGTCTGTCTTTCACTTCTTTAATGCTTCTAGTCAATTGACATGGCAAAATAAGGCAAAAATACAAATGTCAAGTTATTTAGATTGTTAGTTTTTATGGTGTTTTAATTACCTGTGTTTTACCAGAGGAGTTCTGAGCATTTCTAGTGGCTAGACACCACAGAACTGATATGTATTATTAATATTTTGCTTGTGCATTATATTGGTACTGTGCAGGGTTTGGTAGTTAATGAGATTAGCTGTGGTTTTCAGAGAAGATAACCACAGGGGGAGAGGCATTAAGAGGGTTGAAAATGACTAAAGGCCTGCAGAGATTTTGCTGTGATGAGAGAGTGAAAAGACCAGAACGGTTAGCTTAAACAGGACACAGAGAAGCAGGTATGTGTGTAAAAAACTAATGTATGGGATAGATAAGGTAAATCAGGCACTTCTGATATTACCCTGTCTCGTCATATAAGTAAAAGGACACAGCCAATACAACTAAAGGCAGCAAGTTAAAACTGTTTCCAGAAAATGCTGCTTTATACTGTCTATAATTTGTCTTTGGAAATCACTACAGAAAAATTACATGTAAGCTGAGACTTCAATAGAAGTCAAAATAGGACAGGATGTTTATAGATAACAAGAAAATCAACATTGATAGGAACACACATGCAAATACATACGTGTTTTTAAAATGTTGGCTTTCAGTTTTATTGTGTTCTTGCTGTGAGGGCAGGGGACTGGGCTCGATGACCTCTTGAGGTCCCTTCCAGTTCTAGGATTCTATGAACACCCTCTGTTTTAGATCATATATTCCATAAGGAGTATTATTCCCTTGTGTTTCCAGGCATAACACAGTCTTTCAGAGTATGATTCCCAGCTTGAGGAGAAATACTCATGCTTAAAATAGACTGTAGCCACGGGAACATGAGCTAAAGGAGGAACAAGGTGCCCAGAGTTTGTAATCATCTAAGACCCAAGTACATACTTGAGGCAGGTATCCCATCCTACCATTCACACCATCGGGGCTACCCTCTATTTTTAGCACAGTAGCTTCATGAGAGCTAGAATGGGTATGTCTTCTCAAAATGGAAATCCTAAAAGCTCCAAGTGTGGATGTACTTATTGATAGACATTAAGAAAAATTTTATTCCATATATGTCCACTAAAGAATTTATTTGGTCTTCGCTTTTACATCTGTGACTGGCCACATGCACTGCCTACCAAAGCTTCTCTTTTAATTGATGCTTCTGCTATTTTCAAAATATATCTATACTACCAATGTTTACAACAAAACCCATTACTGGAAATGGAACAAAGGAAATATCAGCTTTCCTACTAAGCTTCTACTCTTGAAATTTCCCTGGGGAAACCTTTCAGTACATATGCAAACACTTCCTTCCAATTAACCCATTATCTCTACTTACTCTCTCTGCTTTAGGGGTAATCTCTTGCTTGGCTGACTCCGCCACAGCTAAGCCCTTTAGCAAGCTCTTCGCTGCTATTTCTGAGCCTCATTGTTAACCCTTCTGTAGCTATAGGCAGCACGATGTGATGATTCAGTCTTAATATTTTTGTGACACCTCAGTGGTACTCATTCTAAGCTGTAGACCCTTCAGAAGAATATAATCAGATCATCAGCAGTATGATAGCTTCAATAAGGTGCACTAAGACTGCTGTAACAGCATTACTAAATCATGACACCCTGTCACCACTAGTACCTAGTAGGTTACATTGATTCATTTTTTCCATAGTAATAAGCATTTTGTTGGATACTAAAATCAAGGTTTGAGACAATATGTAACCAGCAGTTTCCCCTCCTCTTAAAAATTTCAGTGAATAGTAATGAAATACAGTTCCATCAAGTTAAATAGTACTTAGGCATCCAATCTTGCAAGCCTGTTTGCAGAGCTCCCATTGAAAGCCAGTTGGATTCAATGGCAGTGCTATGCATGGCAGCTTTTACAAAATTGTGCCCTGGATGCAAATACAATGAACATAAATAAAAACTTCACATAATGAAGTCAGTGAGAGATCTGCAGCTAGTATAAATTGGCCAAACTGCAGTGAAGTTAGTGGAGTTCTGCTGATTCACACCAGCAGAGGGTCTAGCCCTGCTTGCTCTGAATAAGAACTTCTGTGAATAAATACTCCATCCACTAAGACTGTACAAAGACTTTAGCTACATTTAGTTATAATGTAAGTATGTAACTATTTATGAGTCTGACCACCTCATATGTTGGGGATTATTCCATGAGCAATTCCCTATGCTTTCAAAGAGGCTAGATTTGTGCCTAAGAGTCTGGGTCAAGCTTTTATCACAGGGATCTTAAGGTGTTAAGCTGGGCACACAAAAATCATAATTTAGGTTTATCACCAGCCTCCATCATCCATTAATGTAATGCCTTGAGAGCTTTGTTTCTTCTAACTTTCACAGTGCCCTTTATAGCACCAACAGTGTTGTGGACAAGTAATACCAAACACATCCTCTTCTATGCTTATATTGGTAGGAAGTTGGCAGGAGAGAGGAGGCTGCAGCAAGAGAGTCTGCTGTCACTCCCTGTCTATTGGCAATTTCCTCCATAGCATTCTCAAATTTTTCCTCCTGGAGACTTGCATGTTGTAGTCTGCAGCTTCTGGTAAGGACTACTCAACAGTTTCTGTTTTAGGCCCTTTGCTTGTTCCCCAGCATCCTTTCATGGAGTCCCCACAGTAGCTTGCTTAGCCTTTGTATTTGTACCTCCCACTCCAGGACCTGCAGATTCATCTTTGTGACATGGTATTCTAGGCAGATCATTATGGTCCTCCCCTTCTTGGGCATAAATCTTTTGGTGCAGACTGTGCTAGGCAGTCTTCTTTCCTCTGACTGGTCTGTGTCAGTTCCCCATTACCTGCTAGGAGAACCTGGACCCCCTCTGCCCCAGATTTCAGCTAAGGAACCCTCTACTCACAGACAAAATGTGGTTCACTCCTCAACCTTATTGATTATTCTCTGCTCTTTTCCCATTTTGCTCCCCACTTCCCAGAGAAAGAATGTTAGCCAAAGGGGTCCACTGAAACAATGGGGCATACTTTTGTTCCTCTCTCTGTGCACATATCCAGTCAGAATTCCTCAGCCACCTCCACTAACTCTCTTGACAGCTTTGAAGAATAGTGGGTACTTTATAGAGTTCTCTGCTCACTACCTCTAACCCTCACACCGGTCCTTGGTGTTTTTTTTTTCCCCCTTGAGTTATCCCTTATATTTATTTGAGTCCCAACTCAGTAACTCCTCCCCTGACACTGGGGAAGAGGCCTTGAATTATTAATAGTTTTGTCCCTGCCTCCCAGAACCCAACAAGCCCAGGGCTGTTTGCAGCCTATTTCCCTGATGTTTCCTTGTTACTACCAGCTTCCTGTCTTTATAAACCTAGCCCAGATCTTTCCTTCTCAGCTGGGCTTCCTTACTATTCAATCAGGAACTTAGTTTAGCCACTTGATCCCCTTCAGCTGTGACCTGTCTGGTTAATTGACCTCCTTCTTAGCCTATGTTAACTTTGTCCTGCCAGGGTGGAAGTAAACATTCCATCAGGAGGCTTTAATGAACTCTTGAGGAGTATCAACAGTCCTTCTATTCACTTTTCCATATTCATAAACAGAAGGAAAACAAGGTGACTGTGGAATCATTTTCTGTGCTATCAGACATATTATGTAGATTAAAGAACATTGGGCAAATCAACTAGAAAAGACTGTATTTGCCTTTTCCCTATAAAGCATTGAAGAAAAGGTACTGTTGCTTTCCTCCCACATAGCTGCTAGGTGTTAGAGAGAGAGTGATGATGTTGTTGTTCTAGCGTTATGCAATCATGTTCTATCAATGTATGATGATCCTAAGTAGTTTAACACAATACAATCTGATACTGTTGCAATATCATGATGAAACCACTGCAATGTACCCTTAGAACCTGTCTCTCTGTGTCTTCTAGCTTTTTGCTAGTATATTTTATGAGTAAATGATTTCCTAGCTTCTAAAGGTGGACAGTTGGGTGAACAAATAAAATTGGTAAAATTATATAACTTTCAAACCAGTCACTACGAATTAGTTATTAAGGGTCTGATTTTTCAGTTTCATGAATGAAACTCATACAGTGTTTGCAAGAATGTTATATAGATAGTTAATCTGTTTTGTCTTGATTAGTCATTATAAACCCGACCTGCACTTTTTGAGTTTTAAAAAAGACATTGTTCTATAATTTCATTTTGTCTGATAAAATTCTTTACACTATGTATTTTGTTTTCCTAATTCTTGGTAATCACACATAAAAAGTATCTAAAAATACGTGTTCTGAAGTGAAATAATGGCTATTTGCTTGATTGGTTAAGCAATGTTCTAGGAAGAAATCATTGGAAATATCTTAAAAGTAAAAAGGAAAGCTAAATGTATTGCTAACTTTATGCTAAATCATGTACTGATTTTTAGCTATATAACTTTCCATGTTTATTATATGGGAACCGCAAAAATTAATTCATTCCGTCCTTTAAAGATTGAATTTGGAATTTGCCATGATTTCTCATATTTTTATATTATTTGTCGTAGCAGCTGTCAGAATGTAGCAATTGTGAAAACAGTGGGGAAAGGAGGAAGTAGAGATTCTACATGTGCACTGAAATGCTCCTATTGACATTTTCCAAATGGGAATGAGATATAAAGATCTGAGAAATTACGATTCCTTGGTTAATTCAAAAACATAAAGAAAATGTTTACATTCAAATCTTTTTTATTTTTCTATAAAGAACTCTGGAAATCTGCTGCCTAGCTCAATTTAGCATCAGGTTAAAATTATCTTTACTTTTTTTTTCTTTTAATACTAGCCTAACTCTGCTGGCATTTTTCTTTACATCATATCACATTTTAACTATCTAAACATATTTATTTTTCTTTAGTAATCAGCATTGCAGTAATGAAGTTCACCCTATGCAGAGAGCCATTAAACAGCTTATGCACCACTCAAACCCTCAAATTAGGATTTAGGAGTTGATGCTACACCCAGCAAAACAAACTTTTTGCTTTAGATCAGGCCCCTGAAGAAATTTAAGTGGTGACTGCCTCTTGCAGCAGACCTCTCCTAGCACAAAAAGGACTTTCACTCTGCACTATCCCACCATAAACTGTGCCATATTTTTTTTAAGATTCTACTATATTTTTCTCTGTTGAAGTTTCTGCTAGACAATAATTAGTATTCAATTTGAGATCTATATTTTAAAATATGGAGAAAAGGAAAAAAAAACATGCATTCACAATTTATTAAATAGATATACTGACATTTTTGACTTGCCTTCACAAATTGCAGTTGATGAGAAAAGCATACACTGGCTAAGGTACCCTAATCAGAGACAGCTACATTCCCTTGCTCAGTGCTTCAGTGAACCATGGTGTACATGGTGTGCTTGTTTTGCTGCAAAATTGACAACCCACAACTCCCCCACTTCGTTAGTGCTAATATAATTGCATAGGAGAGGTAAAAAATCAAGGTGACTTCCACTCTGAATGCAAAATATGTAATTTTAAACTCCTCAGCCATTATGCTTTATATCATTATTCTCAGCAGAACTCTGGGAACACAATGGGTTGTGTTCATGAAAGCTAATGGACTTGATGTTTTTACTCGATCCATTTTTTTTATCTTCTTGACAAAATGCAATTTGTCAAAAGTTGGAAGAAGGAGAATGTTAGGGGTTTTCAATAATTTCAAAGACCAAACTGTTTACCTGTATGTTTTCAAAATTAAAGGAAAGCTGTTCATCAATAGTAGATCTGATTGAAAAAAAATCAATGGAACAGGTCTTCATTGAAAAAAATCAGTTTAATCAGTTTTGTCAAAATCAAGCCATAACCTTAATATTATTTTGCATTTGCATATTTATTAATCATATTTTAACAAGAAATGATATAGCCAAAACCAAAACAATTGCTATATCAAAACAAAACATATTGATATTATTGAAATAAAAGGATTCAACATTATCTAAATGAAATGATGGTCCCATAATAATTATTTTCATTTCACAGAAATGTTGGGGACGAAAAGGGTCTGATTCAAAATGATTTTTTCCCTAAACCGTTGGAACTTTTCATGGACTAGAAATTCAGGTGCCTGAATAAACTGAAATAAATATAATTATTTACATAAATTATAATTATTTGCATTAAATATGATTATCTTTCGATAAATAGTATATGATTTATGAACACTACAAACAGGTTTTCTTCTAAAATTTTAATATCCCTAAATGTGATAATGAATCCGTATGTTTTCAAAGTGTGATGATGAAAAATATCACCCGTCATGAATCACCCAAAGCCCATTATTTAAAAATGATCCTTCTTCCACAAATGAGTGGAATTACTGCCTACACTTCCACTAGGCCAGCTGCTCGCAAACTTTATTGCACTGAGATCCTCTTACAATAGTGAGGGGACTGAAGACAGAGTTTGCCCAAGCCCCGCCTCCCAAAGAAGGGAAGTCAAAGCCAAAGCTGGAGTCCCACCATCCCGGGGAATAGAGTCCAAAGCTGAAGCTCAAAGATGTCAGCAGTGGGTGGGTGGGACTATAAACTGAGCCCCACCACTTAGGGTTGACTAAGTGGCTTCAGTCTTGGATGGTGTAGTTTGGGCTTTGGCTTCCATCCTGTGTCATGGGGCTCAGGCTTCGACCCTCAGCCCCAACATGTCTAATGCCTTGCTGACCCCATGAAAATGAGGTTGTGACCCACTTTTGGAGTCCCAATTCACAAGTTTGAGAATCGCTGCCCTAGGCAAATTTCTTAAGTTTACCTCATTTTGAAGGACATTTTTGTCTCAAAGCTCGCTGTGTTCCACACAAACTAATGTGTCCTCTCACTTTTGTCACTGAGAGAGATTTACTTCCAAGATAAAGATTCAGTGCTTCGGGGGCACAGCTGTGCTGCTGCAGCTGCACCACTGCAAGGCATCTGGTGAAGATGGTCAATAACAGAAGAGATCTCTTTTCTCAGCATAATAAAGCCACCTCTACAAATGGCAGGAGCTTTGTCACTGGGAGAAGCTCTTCTACCACCATAGCACTGTGCACATGAGTGCTTATGCTGGTGTAATTTATGTTGCTCAAGGAGGTAGTTTTTCACACTGCTGAACAACATAAATTGTGCCAGCACAAGCTGTTGACCAGACATCATCTCAGACAGACACAATCTGCCTCCCATTTTCCCCTGCTCATGCATGAAAGACTTATGCCTAGCAGTGTCCCCAGCTGCTTGGTGTGGTAGAAAGATCAGTGCCCTAAGCTCTGCCCACCCCATCTGCCCCGCCATGGGGATTAATGGCTCAGAAAGGCTTTCCCTGCCCCAGCATTCCTATCTATTTTGCATGTGAATATTAGACAGGCCAAAAACTGGCTCTTTGGCACCTATTGTATTGCACGTTAGGGTAAGTTGAGAGAGACACCTGTGGGGAAGATAGTTTTAATCATGTAAGGTCACTGCTAACTTTCCTTTTTTGTTATTAGGTTTGTTATATTTGTTTGAGAGTAGGGAAATGAGTGAGGTGTTTAGTGAGAAATTTATTATTCATGTGTGACACAGTTTGCTTGGAGGCATAATATGAATTCTGTATCCATATCTTTATTCCTTCTTTTTCTTTGGAGTATCATACTGGGTATAAATGACAATGCTACTTTATTTTAAGAACTGCTTGAGGCTCTCAAGCACAAATGCATTTAATTTAAATTAAAAACAGTTACTTGGAAAAAATAATCACTTTAAGATACTTGAATCTCATCTTTACAAAGAAATCCTGATCCCCCTTGATGCTGCAGCATATTTATGATTCATGGATCGGAACCTTTCAAATTTTAGAATAGTTTTCTTCACAAAATGGTTTCTCACCAAATTATGCACAGATCCCAGTCCTGCACCTCCCGCTCCCCACCCCCCCATCTCAGCTATGAGGGTTTCAGGATTACACAGCTCAGCGTCAACTGAAAAGTTTTGCTGGTCAGTTTCTGAGCTGCAATCTCAGAAAACATAAAATATTCACAATGCCCTGTGCTGCCACACTGACACCTGATGCTGCCACCTGCATCCTGCTATCTGAAAGTGTGGTCCTATAGGAGTCATGATACTAAGAACTCACTCCAATGCTTTCTGTGTCTGGAAAACCAGGGGTATGAGAGGATCTAAATCATTAAAAGGGTGCAGGATCAGAATTATGTTATTCCCTGAAGTTCCATGGGTGTGCAGGGGTATTGAACCCCATCCTAAACTGTTCATGTTAGATCCTGAAGAGGCCCCGTGCAGATGCTGCTTTGAGAAGGTCAGGGAAGTGGAGAAAGTAACACTCCATGTTCCTTCCTTGTAGATGCACAGAGCTGATATCACTGCAATGAGAAAATGAGGTTGAGAGATCCCTTATTTTCCTGTGGCAACTCTGGAATATGAATTGCCACTTTGAGATTCCTCTTTACAATGTTATCTCTTTGTAGTACAGGTTGTACCTCCCTTAACCAGGAATCTGTGGTCCAGCAACATCCATGGTCCGGCATGGAGCGCGGATGTTCCTAGACTACAGAGCCCAGGAACAGGGAAGTCTGGCAGCGGGAAAAGAGTAATTTTCATAAGGGGAACCAGAGACTCAGCTGGGAGCCCAGTGTCCAAGCGGGAGGAGGTGCGGACAGCCAGCACAGCGGGGAGTTCTGGTCCCAGTGGAGCTTGCTGGCTCCAGATGCTGGGAAGCTCCAATCCAGCAGCAGCCAGGAAGCTCCAGCCCCAGACGTGGAGCCAGGCAGCTGCAGAACTCTGCCCCAGCTGTGGAGCGCCAGCCGTGGCACTTTGATCCTGGCAGCAGTAGGACCGGTGGCATCTAGAGAGCTCTGGGGGGTTGGGGCAGCAGTGGGGATAGGCTAGAGCAACATGGTGGCAGCACAGGCAATGAAGGGAGGGACCTTGCCTGGTCCAGTAAATCCTCTCATTTGGGATCAGTGAGGTTCCAAGTGTGCCGGACCAGCGAGGTTTAACCTTTACTATCATCAGTATAGTCTACATGCTTATGAAAGGTGTAAACACAGGTGGGAAATGAATAATAAATGATGTAGAAATAAAAGTAATCTGATTAAATTCAAATGGGGGGGGGGGATTTGAACTGAATTTCATGGAGATCAATTACAGAGTGCACCATTACTTTAAATGCCAATTTGATCTTAGGAAAGTAGTAGCAGCTATAGCAGAGGAGGGAAAGAGAGAAATGTAAAATTGTACTGGACCAAAACAGTAAAATACTTCTAGCCTGTGTTCCTCTCATCTACACATTTTTGGGGGGTTAACCTTTAGTTTTCATATACAAGACAGTCATTTTTCTCCTGGGGTTAGCTATCCACTGGGAACAGCACTGAGACTGCCAACCATTTCACATAGGCTAGCTTTGTTGAAGGCTTACTATGTCTTTCAATAAGAGGCAGGCTTCTGATGAACTTGTACTGAGTGAGCTGTGCCACACCTGAAGCTTCTTGTCAACTTTCGGCAGGCCACACAACTAAATATGAGTATGGCTGATTGACAAGATATCTGGCATCCCAGAAATAGCAACCATTCCCATTTGATGTAAGAGGGACACAGCAAAGCCATTGTGCATTTCTAAACAAGCCATATGGAGTCTCTGTTTTTAAACAGTGTGCCAAACGTTTTTTGTGCTGGCTGCATGTAAGTCCAGCAATGGGTCACTTGTGTTCCCACCTCTCTCCTGTGTTTATTGTAAACCACCTGTTATGTTTGTGTTTATGTGTGTCTTTCCCTTTGCTGGGAACAGGAATTTTAAATTATGATGAGGCTATTGAATCCTTGTTATAAATATAACATAGAAAGAGTTTTCTGATGAATTATAGTACTAAGTGCTCTTGTGCTAAATAAAAGAAGACTCCACTGAGCATGAACACACACAGGTGATAGCCAGAGCCCACCAAAGAAGGTTGAGTTTTTTTTAAGTTTAACTGTCAACTATGAGGACACAGAACTGCATCCATCTGTCAGTTTTACCTAGATAGGACTAGAGGTGATGTGACTGTGCACACAATACTGTTATAACCCGAAGCAATACATGTTCCCAGTAGAACTCCCACACACATCTTGTAGTTTGATCCCATACTAGTCACGCTTCATGAGCACACATATAGCTTTATAATAATCCTTCCCTGCAGCAACATTTGAATCATCAACAGAAATGTCTTGGCTAGGAATACAATACATACTTACTGATTTTTTTTATATATAGCAGATCAAGAAGAAACATACTGTATGTATATATATATATATATATATTTATATATATATATATATATAAAATTTCATATAGGAATGGTCTGAAAAGAAGATCAAACTCTCAAAAGTCCTAAGTGAGAACCTTAACACTGGTATTGCAGAGCTGGATTCACTAATGGGTTAGAGACTTTTACCTGCCAGTAACACAAAGGAATGAGTATGGAGGAAGACAAGTGACTTTCTGTCTTGTTTGGATTCTGTAATGCTGGGTCACACTTGAGTGTTTTACTTTGTCAGCAACTGAGGATCCATTTATATGCCCCATGTCATTTCCAATTGTTCTCGCAGGGTTGGGAGCATTGGACAGCATGCAACTACTATGGAAACCACACAAACTAATTCTGATTTACAAAACAAATTCAGGTACTTGCACTTTTTCTTCTGTGTGCAATTTAAACCCTCATTTTATTTCAAGGGAGATTTATCTTTAAAAACAAGTTTTCAGCTAAACGAAAGTAGACTGGATGTGATGAGGTGAGGTCACAGAAGACCCCTTGGGGGCGCTTCTCAGAGTGCTGACAAAGCCACTGAAACTCACCTTGATCTCTGGGGCTTCTCACTACACTGTCCTGATGGGCCAGCTTATCTGGTCTGCTTCCAGCCAAGGCACCAAGATGAGATCACTGCCCCTTCTTCCCCCGAAGAGCAATACAGACACTGAAACACTTCAGGCCCAAGGAAAATGCAGTTTGGGGCCCAGTTTCCAGGGATACCACTCCCCAAATGGGATCAGAACCCCAAACAAATTGTTGAGGTAAGCCCCCTTTAACAATGTGAGGAGGATGTACACATTGATTGTTCCCCTACGTAAAAATTACTTACACTGGGCTTGATAGTTAATAAAAGTGATTTTATTAAGTACCAGCAGTAGAATTTATGTGGTTGTAAAACTATGTCTAAACTGCAGGTGTCTTTCGGAAGAAGCTTTTCCAGAAGAGATCTTCTGAAAAAACTTCTTCCAAAAGAGAATGTCCACACTGCCAAAGAGCATCGAAAAAGTGATCTGCTTTTTTGAAAGATACCATCCACATTGAATGGACTCTATCTCACATGCAAGCTGTGATTACTATGGATGGAGTGGCCACCAGAGCATCTGTGCTTTTTCCCTCTTTCCTCTTTTTTTTAAAGAACTCCCTCTTCCCCATCCACACATGTCTTTTTCCAAAACAGCTCTTTCGGTAAAAGGCTTCTTCCTTGTAGAAAGAGGTTTACCAATGTCATAAAACCCTCTCTGTTCTTTAGAATTTTTTTAAAGAACACGATTGCAGTGTGGAGGTAAATGAAGTTTTCCGAAAAAACTCTGTAGTGTAGATATAGCCTAAGTGAAAACAGGTGGAGCAAAATGAATTACAAATTTAAAATAACCCCACCCCCCAAAAAAACCCACATAGCTAATTCTGAAATGAAACACTCAGTACAATCTTACCCTAAAACTTTTCTTATTTCAGCTAAACCTCAGGGAAAAGGATTTCCCCTGGCTTTGGAGCCTTTGGTTTATCTTCTTGAGTGTGACATGCCAGTCAAAGACAAAGGAACTGCTAGCTTTCCATTGTTTTATAGATTCCACCTTTGAGTGGGAATTCTGTTTCTACAATCCACCTTTTCATGGACAAAGCACAGCTGGTCAGATCATACCAGTTGCGGGGTGGGTCATGTGACTTCTGAGAAACAACTACCGCGAGGACTTAAAGGATAAAAAAGGCTATTTACAATTGACCAGACCTTGAGTGAAACACCCTTGATGGCTTTTTTTTTTTTGCACTTTTAAAACCATAAACCATTCCACACTCCATATATCTTACTTTACACACAAAAATCATACATACACCAAAATAAGATATGCTGACCTAGCGGATTATGACATGAAGATTGATAGATTACATGAGGCAGTTTGTCCCAAGCATCTTTGAGTTATGCATATTTGTATCCATAAGTCCATTTCACAGGGGGAAGGGTCTGTCACACTGGAGAAAGAATTCTACCCCTTTTCCAAAAATCTAAACTGGCGCAGTATGGTACAATTTTTAGGGTATCTGATTGGACTTTTCCCTCCCCATTTTATCATATTCCTCTCTCCATCCATTCTGTTCCATATTATTTCTTTACTCTCTCTACTTTCTGTCCCATTTCCTCTCTTTCCTCCTCAATGGATTTCTTTTTGTCTGTGCTTTGCAATTTTCCCTGAGTGCTACACCAAAGTTAGAGTTTTGGTCTAATGTTCTACCATATGAAAGAAATTAAGCAAAATATCCCCAAAAGTAAAGCACTGTAAACATGCAGTAGTGAAAATGTTTATGAAAAATAAGCAAGTATATACTCTGTACTCTTCCCAGAGCTCTGCTCTCTGTCACCTAGTTTGACAATGCTCCTGGCTTATCCTGGCTCTTGCCAGCTTATCCCTATGAATGTTCTCATGGAGTCACCCTGATGATGGTGAACCAGGGATGCCAGACCAGGGAAGTCTGGATTATGGAGTTTCAATCTGTATCTGACTGCCATATACAGAAAATATGGTTTCACAGAAAACATCCATTAAGGTTTGATAGTGGAGACTCAGCAGAGAGAGAAGTTCACTAATTCGTGTAGATCCTAAGAAAACTTAGGGAATTTTATAAAGTTTTCCAAATAAAGCTATGGGGGTATGGGCATGTAAGTGCACATACATAAATACAATTTACATAAAAAGAGATGATTGCCTTAATTGTGACAACTAATTTAGCCACTATGTTTAGTGTCGTGTTTTAGCTTGTGAATAATCCATGAACAGGCTATGAAATTCACATGTTTGCCATATGCAATTATTACACCAATCATTTCTGTGAACAAATATGTCTAGTTGACAAGTCCATTACTATGAATCTTTGCTGTTTATCATTTGCAATTCACAACATTGCCACAGGATTGGTCACCTAAATCAGCAATTGAATGACATACACATAATAAAAAAATATGTCCCTTTTTCTGTTCATAAATTCTTTCTTTGAATGTCTGTATAGGAATTCTTCAATGAGCAATCTATTGTGTGAATAATAAAGAGTTTTGCCATAAAATGTCACATAAATTCAGATATTAAAAAGGGTCATGAATAAGGTTCATTTAATAAGATAATTATGTGTTCAGTTTTTTGAGAAAATTATATTTTTCTCAGTTCACATATTGAACGATATAGCCTACTCTCATAAGCCCACCTATTTTATGGCAGGCTGTGGCATGACATATGCACCTGCCTCACTTTCTTCTTTCAGTGTCCACAGTCACTTGAGGCTCTCTGAACACAATAATACTCTGCTTGGGGCTAATTTAGTATAGAACATTGTGCAAATAGTCTAAAGCTAAAGCCACAACACACACAGTTCATTTCAACCTCCCCATGCACTCATTAAGATCAGCCCACATCTTCTCCCACAATACCCCATATACTGTTTCTGGCACCTCAGATCCTAGGTAGATTCTCTGGCAATCCCATCAGTCCTTTTACCAGGACACCAGAAGAGCATCCCTCACTCTGGAGTCCAGATCTTCAGCCCTAGAAGCATCAGTGGATAAGCTCTTCTTCTGTTCTCATTCCTTCAGCCTTTCCAGTCATAGGCATTGGCTTGGTGAACAGCCAGAAAACCCTTCTTGCTCTTCTTCCCTCAGCTTCCTCCCACTTCCCAGGCATATAATTTCTGGCAGCTCTCACTTGCCTATGATTCACTGGAAATATCCCTCACTGGGTATCTTCCTGTTCCTGAGACTCTCCTTAATAATTTAGGGTGCATCTAGACAGTGGTGATATTTTGGGATACTTCCAGTATCCCGAAATAGAATATGCCACATCTTGAAAGCACACCAATTATTTCAAAATAGCTTTCAAAATAATGAGTGTGCTATTCCGATCTCCCTGTAGAACTTGTTCCACAAGAGTTAAGGGATGTTTCAGAATAGTAGTTTATTTCAAAATTTGGTACTGTGTGGACAAGGGTGCATCTACACTGCACCCTTAGCTTGAAACAAGCTACGCAATTTGCTAAGCTCAAATTGTGGAGCTTATTTCGAGTGTATTTCTAAATAGTTTATTTTGTAATTTGCCAGTCTACACAGCACCAAATTTTGAAATAAACTCCTATTTTGAAATGTCCCTTAACCTCATTCCATGAGGATTTATGGGAACATCGGAATAGCGAGCCTGTCATATTTTGAAATAACGGGCTTGTTCAAAAGACATGGATATTTCCAGTATCCCAAAATAGCACTGCTGTCTAGATGTACCCTTAGAGGCTCCAATGCTGCCCAGCTCTCTGAACTGTCCAGAAAGCAGCACCTAGCTATACTGGCACAGGAAAACTAGACCAGCTTCATGTATAAGTACCAGGAACCCTATGACTATTACCTACATTCACGGCCAATAATAGATATTCAGCTGAACTTCTCAGTAAAACAAAAAAGCTGAGAAATAATGTATAAGAATATTGTTTATTTACTGACATTTTTAAAATGAAGAAATCCTTTTGATGTATTTGATCCAATATCTATTATGGTGTCATCATTACTATGTAGCATACACCATATGATTAAATAGTCCATTTTGAACTATATTATTATACAGTTTTAGGATATTGCTAGTTCTGTTCTAGTCAGGGTTGTGTACCACACCATCACTGTGACTGATGTCTAAGTGCCTTCTGCTGGTGCATTAAGAAACATGACTTTGCATTTGGCATGTGTGGCTCCTTTTCCAGGAAAGGGGAAAATTACAGGTATGCTTTTGAATATATTTCTTTTATTGCTGTGTAGTTTATGATCAGTTCAAAGAAGTGTGCTGTGCACTTTTAATAGAAAGTAGTGGGGTTCATGATGGATGTCCTATATTGCAGGCCCTATATCAGTATGTTGTAGACTGGCCTGTGTGAAACTTTTCCTTCCATTGTGTCAGAGTAGAGATGTTCATGGCAGACCTCATCTTAGGATATTCCAAATTCTCTTCCCAGTGTAGAGCCTAAATTAATAGTCTGTGCTCAGGGAATGCCTGCAAAAGAGACAGAATTCTCCATCAGACTGTAGAATGGCAGCAGCACTACTCTGAATACTATACATTTGTGGTGTTCTTTTCCACCGGAAACTGGTACACGTGTACAGTGGTATTTTCACCACACATACTTTCAGGCTGCTCCTTTCCCCAGTGTCTCTTCTGTTCAGTAGGGCCAGGGGAGCGATGGTATAATGTGTGGTGCAGAGGATTGTGTATACTTTGTGTGAGCTCCTGTATCGTATCTTCACACTGTGTTGTAGAATCCCACCAGTTCAGCTGCTTCTAGATTTTCCTATAACCTTTCCTTGTTCTGGATTGGGTCCTTAGCATCTTGAAAGGCTATTCACTGCAGATCCTTCTTACACAGAGCAGTTGGCCTTCAAAACAAGATAAAGCTAGTGCAGAGGTTATCACACAGATATGCTTTTCTGATAGACCATATTGACATTCTTGCTATTGATGACACAACTCCTTGTCCTGGCCCTACTGCTCAATTAGCAGCTCTACAGGTAACAGTTCTTTTTGCAGATTTATTCTTGATGAGAAGATAAAGCTCTGATGAGAAAATTATCATTTACTTAAAGAAAAAAAGTTAGGTTTTGATAGGGAGCTTGTTGGCTCTGTTTAGCAGGAGGGAAGCTTGTGTTTAATCGGTGTTGCCTCATTATTATAGTTGGCTAGAGAGGACTGAAGGATTTGTCCAGACATGAAAAAAAAAACTAAAAATGGCATAACCAAAAATGATAACATTACATTATGATTTTATGAGCAGAAAATAACCATCTCAAAAATAGGTCAGAAAATAGTGGTGGTACTAAAAAGAAACAAAAACAACACAGGGAAAAGGTCATCTTTTTACATAGAAGTCCCTGACTCAAAACTGGAAACTGCTGCAGAAACATGGCAATCTTATTCTGAACGGCATTTTTTTTATTATTCTCCATATGTTGCATTTTCCTTTGTGTTAACATTCATGCATACTGCTTGGCACTCCATTATAAAAGGCATTTACAAAATAGATACTGTTTGCACACGTTCAAACAAACTAAGAGGCCTGAAGCATTGTATTCCATTTGGTAGATACATAATAAAATGTTTTAATTTTTAACCTGAAGCAGCTAAACTCAAAATTTAAAATGCCATCGGGATCAATCTATTGTTGAAATGTGCTTTTCAGAGCGACCCATTTAAGAAAAGTCATGTCACCCAAACACAAGGATTTCTGATCAAATTATATTAAATCATATACGCTATCTTCAGATTCTCTTTGAAGTCTCCTTTTTGCCAGACTTATGAGTTGAGGGTGAAACCGTTAAAATTCCATAGTATCACACATGCATATTAAGTTCCTTTGGATGTGTCCTTGGCTTTCACAGACACTGGCATCTACAAGGATACATGGATATTAGGTAGCAAGGAGACAGCACTAAGGGAATAAGGTGGATAATAAGATTTTATAAAGAGAATATTCATGTACTTAAATGTCTATAGACAAATGCAAGGAGTTTGGGCAATAAATAAGCTAGATGATTGCATCAAGCTGTAAAATTCAGTTCCTGACCTCAAATAAAAGTAAAGAAGAGTTCAGATACAGATTTCATTGCTAGCAGCAGATGATACTAAATGAGGGATGGTCTGAACTAGTGATCATAAATGAAGCTGGATGAGAAGGTTTAACTGAAATGTTACAATGTGAGGTCTGATTAATGTTGAAGAGATAAACAATGAAGGGGAAAAGTTAATTTTAGGTGGGTTTACTGGGCACTCATGTAGTCTTTTGCAGAAGTGTCACAATTTCACTGAAGAAATCCCTCTTAATGGAAAACTATTGCAGTGCTACAAAACAAATGTTTCAGGAAACAGGCTTCCTGACTTCCTTTTCCAGCCATGCAACTTCTCCACTCAGTGCCTTTAGCTTCACATTGATTGTACTTACATTTCAGTAAATGTTGTATTGGCAGTTTTTGTTTGATTTGTTAAAATTGTGAAGCCAAAACAGAAAAGTAGTCAATATAATGGTCTTCTGTTGATATGTGTTTTAGTAGTTAAATTCCTAGACTGTCACTGCTCATTAAAGTTGTCTTATGGGTGGAAATTGGGTAAATACTGCATTTTATTAATATCAGCAGAACTGAATTAAATGGGGCTTGTGTGTTGTGTAGTCTTGCCTTAATCTTTGTATTCATGCCCATCAGTTTGAAAGAAGCTATTTGTATATATTTGCATATATATATGCAACCACGCTTAAGTTGTGGCCTTCAGCATGTGCTGTGGGTATTATTGTGGCCCCTGGGGCTTCCAACATTGAGTAGTTCTGCATTATACAAAAAAATGATTACAGCCCATATCCTGATGTCTGGTCAAACCTCACTCAATACGTACCAAGAGCAGTGGTTGAAAAGCTTGTTTTTTCTTCCCGCTTCCGGGCTCTCAGACTGCTCTATCTTACATCAGAGAGCAGTCAGGGAATGAATCATAGAATCATAGAACTGGAAGAGACCTCAGAAGGTCATCAAGTCCAGCCCCCTGCTCTAGGCAGGACCAATTCCAACTAAATCAACCCGGCCAGGGCTTTGTCAAGTCGAGACTTAAACACCTCTAGGGATGGAGACTCCACTACTTCCCTAGGTAACCCATTCCAGTGCTTCACCACCCTCCTAGTGAAATAGTTTTTCCTAATATCCAACCTGGACAATATCCTGGCCATTCCATGTTACACTGATAGCAGGACAAGAGATGCCTTCAGTCATTTTAGGCCACTGAACAATGCCACTCGAGGATTCCACTAATGCTTCAGTACAAGGCAGATGGCCTGCACTGAGGGACTGTCTCTAAGTTTCTAACAGTTACGGTTGAAAAAAACTTCTTGAATGTGAAATAAATTGAAATGAATGCATCTCTATTTTGTTTACTCCATAGATGGCCTAAAACTATAGTCCTGAGATGGTATTGACATACTCAAGTAAAACTCCATGAGTTATTGATTCTGAAACCTAATACCCATAATATAAACATTCAGTATGTTAGTAGAAATATCTAGAAAGATCTACTGACCTCAGGTGAGCTGTATGAATATATAAAGATATATCAGTGTGCCCATATTAGATATAGACTAAGGGGATGAAAAAAGGGTAGTAAATATACTCAGTTTGGGGACAGAAATGTGAGGCACAGGGATAGAGGACCCACCTTTGCAAGCTCTGCAATATTTAAATCCCATTTCCTGCTACTTGAGAACTTAAATCCACAGTCACCTTTGTGCTGTCTCAGTGTGCAATGGTCTCAGGATGTCTTCCCAGGTGCCTATACCTGGCCATCGCACCATGGTCCCCTGCATGGACTGCTGCAGAACTGAATCAATATATGGGGACAGGGGTTGTATCTGATCAATATATGGGGAGAGGGGTCTGTCCAGTCCCAGCTGAGAGTGACCCATATGAACTAGTACACATATGGGCTTATTTCTTGATCCTTGCAAAAAGGGTTCTTCGTGGGACATGCCACAGTGCACAGTGACAATTAAAGAACTCAGACAGACCTATCATAAGGCCCAGGCAGCGAAATGATGCTCTAGTCAGTGCTTCACCAGAGTCCTGCTGTTTCTATAAGGAACTGGATACTATCATTGGTTGTGGGCCCGCCTCTACTGCCAAGAGCCCTATGAATATTTTAGAAGGTGTAGAGGCAGCGGCGGATATAGGGCAAGGTGAATGGGGTGGCCGCCCCAGGCCCCGCACTTCAAAAAGCCCCACGCATGCGCCGTGGCACCACCGCGCATGCGCCGTGGCAAAGGGGGGGCCCCGCGGAATTATGCTGCCCGGGGCCCCGCAAAACGGTCATCTGCCCCTGTGTAGAGGCCATACATGGAGAACCTAATCTGGAGGATGAACTTGTAGGTGAGGAGGTTGAAGTAAACGAGGTCTAGGTGCTTTCCCCAGTGTGGTTTACTGTGTCTGGCAGCCAGGTATTGTTCTCCACCACTGATGGACATTGACAATCTGAGCAACCGCTTTCTGGAGACCTGGAAGCAGGGGATGAAATGTAGGGTAAGTGGCTGTGGCTTGTGGAGTGCAGCGCTGAGGCATGGGATAGTGGGATTCTGACTGTTTTTCTGTGAGCTGCATGTATCCCTGTTGTGCTTAAACAAGCATGTGAGATCTTTTATAGGGGAAAAGGCAGTATGCCGCATTTATTGAGAATACAACAGTAGCATATGCTTTTCAGTAATTTACACACACAAACACCATATACACAGTCCTGCCAGACAATGTTATAATTACCAGTCCAGAGTCTGGATCAATCTAGTGGACAGCCAGATCGATCATAGAGGGGGAGCCAGGCTTTGTCGGTTGCGACCAGATACTCTCCTGGAGTTGGTGGCAAGACGAATCCAAAGTTCCATAGCAAAGCACCCTAATTTTATAATCCTTTTCTCTGTTGAAGTCTATGGATTTCGCTGTACCAGTCTGTGAATGGTGTGTTATCTTTTTTATGTTAATCATTCCCAAAACATCTCCGAAAAGCTCATTCTGTAATCAATAGTCTTTTGGGAGTGCTCGCTCCACTTTAGAGTCATCAGTCTGCCAATCTGATCAATCCTTGACCATGGGCACGCACTGATGGTTCCTCTGACACCGACAAGTCTGTCTTCACCCATGCCTTGCCTTTCCTTTCTTGGCCATCTGCCTCTGAAGATAACTTTCACACCTCTATTTGGACACATACATAACACTTTCACACATAAACAATCTTTACAAGGACCTTCAAAGAAAAGCATAAACAACAGTGTCTCATATTGGGCAAAGCAAAAGACATTGTAAATCAAACAATTAAGACTCCAGCCTTCAGCATTCCTCTAATCTCATTAACATAGACACAATACCAAAACTTTGTCTCTTTACTTACTAAACTCACTAACCTTTAAAACAAAGAAATGTATATTTAACTAAAGGGCTTAATTAATAAAATGTTAAATGTGTTACCTTACATTACTACATTATTAAACCTAACATGCAAATATAAAAAGATATAAAACTCTTACTCCAACATCCCTGGGTTGCTCATTGATATGGCCAAGCAGGATGTTGATGCTCACTGTGATCTCAGTGGAATCCTGCAGAGAGATACTTGTACATTTTCTTCTGCAAATTTCATGACAGTGCTACTTTGTCCCCTTCCCCAGTGCAAAACATTAGCCAGTACCATTCATCCAGCACTTGTGCAAGTAGAACACAAAACAGAGCACAAGTGAGCTGCATGTGAAGCAGGCTGAAAGCCATATGCCTGGAGAACTTGTGCTTCCTTGCTTACCCTGAGCAGGGCAAAGTCTGCCAGGTTGACACCTGTCTCTGGAGAAGTGTGACATAATTAGAACTATGTTCTATAAAAGGAAATTTTTTAGCCCCGGCTGAAATTTCTTTTGTCTTTATGCCCAGCTGCCAACTACTCCTATCCCCTCACTCACCATGATTATGGTGATGTCATGATGCAATGCAGGGGCAGATGACTGTTTTGCGGGGCCCCGGGCAGCGTAACTCCGCGGGGCCTCACTTTGCCATGGCACATGCGCCGTGACGCCATGCGCATGCGTGGTGGCGCTACAGCGCATGCGTGGGGCTTTTTTAAGCGCAGGGCCCGGGGCGGCCGCCCCCTTCGCCCTGACCTATATCCGCCCCTGATGCAATGCATTCCTTGCAAGGGTAAGAGGGAAAATGAGTGGAAATGTTGGAAGAGGAGTTTGTGTCTGTGAAATGTTACAATGTATGACTCAATGGTTACAGATTCTGTTTTGTGCTGAACAGCAGAGACCTTGATGGCCCCACCGCAGACAGTATTGGAGAGCTTGCAACAGATACGGAATTGTCCTAGAAAAAGAAGGGTGGATTTGTTTTGCAAGTTTGAATCCGTGAGTTAGTGCAGACATCAGGAACAGTGTTTGGAAAGGGAGATATGGAACCACAAGGACTACCAAGCCTTTGCCAGACAGACCATAGAAGACATGATTTGGGTGATGAAGGAAGAGTTTTAGTCAAGCAGCACAGTAAGCCAACGGATTTGCCCATCCCCCAGCAAATTCAAAATTCTGTGTCCGGCAACCCCTCTCCTATGCCCTCACAATCCTTGTCACTCTCTGGGAATCCTCATTTTCCCATGCACTCTACCCCCTCCCTAAGCTTTGATTAGGATACCTGGACCTACGCACATTTGTGAGTTGTAACCCTTTGCCAGCACCTCCCTTACAAGCACTAAGGGATGCTTTCTTGAATTTCAGTGCACTGCTTTCTGATGAATAAGACACACTTTTATAATGATTCAATACTTTTATTTACTGTCAACAATATCATAGACCAATCAGTGTGATTCCAGGTGCAGGCTTTAAATGCATGGAGAAAGGGGTGCGTCTTAGAAACAACTGTAACAGGCTTATTCAGTGTCCCTCATTTTCAGAGTGCATCCTCAGAGCCTCTCTGATGTTAACAGCAGTCATTTGAGCTCCTCTGACAGCTCTAGTGTTTGGCTGCTCCAAGTCTGCAGCCAAGCACTGTGCCTCCATGCTCTACCCTAAGCAAACAATTCCACCCTTACTTTCACACAGATTATGCAAAGTTCAACATGCTGTGATAACGATAGGAATATTGTCCTCAGTGAAGTCCAGCCATTTCAACTTCAATCTGCCAAAGGTGCATTCAACCCCCATTCAAACCTGCTCAGCCTGTTCTTAAAGTGCTTCTTCCTGCTATCCAGTGCCCTGTGTATGGTTTCATGAGCCAGGGCTGCAAGGGGTAAGACAGGCCTCCCAGGATCACAATGGGATCCTCACTGTAATCCTGTGGTCTGGAAAGAAAGTCCCTACCTGCAGCTTTCTGTACAGACCAGTGTTCCTGAAGATGCATGCGTCGTGCACCTTTCCAGACCACTCCATGTTGATGTCTGTGAAATGCCTACTTGATCCAGAAGTGTCTGCATCACCGCTGAGAAGAATCCCTTCCTGTTGATGTACTTGGGGCAAGTTGGGCTGGCGCTAATTCTGGAATATGGATGCCATCTTTTGCTCCCTTCCACACTTGGGAAATCCCATGTCTGCAAAGCCAGCTACTGTGTCATGCACATTTCCCAAAGTCATGGTCCTCCATATCAGAATGTGATGTATTGCCCTGCACACTTGCAGTACTACAATTCCAGCAGTAGACTTCCCCACTCCAAACTGATTTGCAGCTGGTTGCCATCGGGAGTCAACAGGTTCCATACAACAATTGTCACACACTTCTCAATTGAGAGAGCAGCCCCCATCCTGGTGTCCTTGTGCCACAGTTCAGGGGCAAGCTAGGCACACAGCTCCAGGAAGGCTGCTTTATACACACTAAAGTTCTGTAGCCACTGTTCTTCATCACACACCTGCATGATGATGTGATCCCATCAATCAGTGCTTATTTCCCTAATCCAAAATTGCCATTCTACTCTGCACAGCTGCTTTGTGACTGCCAAATGCAATGACAGGTTGCCACTGTCCATATCACACACACTGTTAGGCTCTTCTTCCTCTGTCAGTAATTTCAAGATAATCTCTGCTGTCATGCGTGAGAGCCTAATGAGAGTTAACAGAGCATATGAGAGAAGAGCAAGATCCATTCTTTTTCATTGCAGATTCTGGAGTGCACAACAGCGGGACTAAAGTTGCAAAAGGACACCAGAAGCCCCTGAACAAAGTGGTGACTGACAAGACATTTTGCATGGTCCCAAGATGCCCCGTGCACTGTACTGTGGTACCAGAACACCTAGCTAAAGGTGTGGACATAATCTGTTGACAGAGAGAGCAAGTGTAAACATGCTTTGGTGACTTTTTTTTGGCAATTTCTGCATATGTGTCAGTTTCCACAACAAAACTTGATAGTGTACACTATCTATCTATTAGAGATTTGTGTATCTGTGAGTCTGTCTGTCTGTGAGCCTATTTGTTCAAGAATGCCTCCTATACAGTAAGAGCTAGGACCACCAAATTTGGTAGGCAGCTTCCTCTTATCATAGTTTAAAGCAAGGTCATTGTTTGGTTGTGCCAGGAAACTGGAAGTGTCAGGAAAAGGACTGGTTTCCATAACATGGAAAGAGAGGGGCTGGGCTGTTTGGAGATATACTATACTCACAGTAGCCACTGAGGGCAGCAAGCCCACAGGGGAGAACTATCCCAGAGAGTGACCATTGGGGGCAAGTATACCACCCAGGGAGTGACCAACAAGGCTGGGGCTCTGCTATCTTGCCTGCCAACAGACCCTCTTGCCTTGAACCCTTCTCCCCACAGCATTGGGACAGGAGCAGGGGAGAGAAAAGGTCCCTGGTGGCTAGGGGAGGGGATGGGAAGAGAAAAAAGGCCCCTGGTGGCTAGCGGCAGTACCGGGGGGAGAAAAAAGGCCCCTGAAGTGGGGGTGGAAATAGGGGCACAGGAAAGTCCCTGGGTCCAGGGGAGGAGCTGAGGGGAAAGAAAAGACCCCTGGCAGCTAGGGAGGGACTGATTAGAGAGGAAAGGCCCCTGGCAGCTGGGGGAGAAAAAAAGTCCATACAGGTGGGATCCTCCATCCTGTGACCTTCCTCACATCGCCCCAACACTCACTCTCACAATAGCCTCCTGCACCGTCTCCTTCCCCCATATCCCTAGGGCCCTACCTATACTGCCAGCCCTGTGCCCTGAAGGACCTGGGCAATACTAGGTAAATCTTCTAGGCTACGTCTAGACTGGCCCCTATTCCGAAATAGCCATGCTAATTTCCAACTTTGGAATAGGGAAATCCGCAGGGGATTTAAATATCCCCCGCAGGATTTAAATAAACATGTCCTGAAAGTAGGAATAAGAGATCCTCCGGAAAAGGGTTTTATTCCGGAGGATCGCGCCAGTCTAGACGCTTTTTTCTGGCTTTTCCCCAAGCCGGAAAAAAAGCGGCGGACATGTTTATTTAAATCCCGCGGGGGATATTTAAATCCCCCGCGGATTTCCCTATTCCAAAGTTGGAAATTAGCATGGCTATTTCGGAATAGGGGCCAGTCTAGACGTAGCCCTAGTATTACATAAATTACACAGCAGGGAATTTAACGTGAATATCCCCTGACTTAAGCTGGTGCCCCAACCATTAGGCCATTTTTCCTCCCTTCCTACGAATTTACAGACATAATTTAAATAAGTGCTGGAAGGAACCAATTGATATTCTCCCTGTCTTAAAACTGCCTGTGAATGTCTGTGAGAGAAAATAAACTGCAATACAACTTTCAGAGGGGAGGAAATACTGTACCTGAAAACCAGCAAAGTATAGAAAGACTCGAGGGAGATACTGAACAGCAAAATGTATGCATGCCATGCAATGCAATGAAAAATTAAACCCATGTAATTTGTGGCTACTTATGCAGATGCATAAAGTTCCTTATTAAATTTTCAAATAAAATAGTCTTTCTGTGATTCTTTACAATTGTCATGTGAGGCAGGTAACAATCCCTTTCCATAATGAGTCAAAATATTTAATTCAGATTTTAGCACCTCAGGGTCAGGAGGATTTTGAAAAAAAATGTAGGGAATTCAAAGAACAGAAAAAATGTATAAATCCCTATTCCCTAGAGCGGGGTGTAGGAAAAAAACAGAAAAGCCAAATACCATCCAGCAAGCCACTTAGGCATATACATAATTTAAACACAAAACTAGTCCTTGTGAAGTCATTCATGTGCTTAAAGTTACACATATGGATTGTGGTCTAAAAGGAGAAATTAAAACGGTCTATGGTTATTTGAAAGGTATGAACACCAGGCTAGAAAAGGATTATTCTGAGTGGAAGAAGTGGCTTTTCAGGGAGAAAATGTATGAAATTACAAAAGAAATAATTAGGCAGAGTTGCAGAAAAAAAATCCCAGAAAATGAAATGTATTAGAATATTGAACAGTGTCCCAGTGGAAGTGATGAAATCCAGGTCACTTAGACTTTTAAACCTTGAGCATTTAAAGTACCAAAGAGACTACTGTAATGTACAATCATGATCTGGCAGTGGAATAGAACAGATAGTAGGTTTTTCCATCTCACATTTCTATAAATCAGTTAAATTTAATTAGGTATGTGTAGGGAAGGTTCATTAGTTAGCATTGCCTTGAAAACTTCTGATTAAAAGAATGATTATTTGAGATGAAACCATTCCCTCTCTCAGGCTATGTCTAGATTGAAGGCTTCTTTCGGAAGAAGGTTTTCTGGAAGAGATCTTCCAAAAAAAACTTCTTCCAAAAGAGAATATCCGCACTGCCAAAGCACGTCGAAAAAGCAATCTGCTTCTTTGACAGAAAACTGTGATTACTATGGGCGGAGTGGCCAACAGGGCACCTGTGCTTTCTCCTCTTTCCTCTTCTTGCGAAATAACTCCCTCTTCCCTGTCCACACACGCCTTTTTCTGAAAGAGCTCTTTCTTTGAAATTACAAAAGAAATAATTAGTCAGAGTTGCAGGAAAATATCCCAGAAAGAGAAATGTATTAGAATATTGAACAGTGTCAAAAAACCCCCCTCTGTTCTTTTGATTTTTTTTTCGAAAGAACGCGATTGCAGTGTGGATGTAATTGAAGTTTTTTCAGAAAAACTGTAGTGTAGACATACCCTCATTGTTCTCCATTTGTCAGATTTACCTGTTGGCATCTGATTTTGCAGTCCCTGTTAATATATCCACTAGAAGAGGGGTCTCAAACTCAAAACCCAGGGGCCATCTATAAGCCAGAATTTATTCACAATCTGTCGCTGGAGACCTGGTGGGGGAGAAGGAAACTGCCTGTCTCCCAAACCTCACCCTTTTCCCACTCCTACTCCCCATTGTACCCTATTCCCTGGGGGATGCAGTCTCAGAGATTGAGTGGGCCTGGCATGAGGTGACAGCAGCAGTTACTCCCTCTTTTCTCGCAAGTTCCCTATGGCAGCTTTGCTTCCCCACAGTTCCTGATGCTACAGGGAGTGCAGTGGGGACAACCTGCTATCCTGCCCTACCTTTCCTGCCCCCCGGTAATCCCTGAGGCTGCATCCATTGGGGGATGGGGTACAATGGGAGGGAAGGGTGAGGCAGTGTCAGGAAGAGGAAGGGGTTGGGGAATAGATACAGGTACATACACCTCGGGCTGATGGATCTCTTGGGCCAGATTGAAAATATGCTCTGGTTCAGAGATGGCCCATGGGCCATGGGTTGGAGACCCTGGCCTGCACTAGAGAGTTTGTTAATAGCTGTAAGCTTGTATACTTCCTCAATGCTCATGAAAGCAGGGAATGTGTGCTAGGAGTTAGAGAAGGAACATGAAGCCAGGAGTCCCAAGTTTCTTTCTTGGCTCTGCCACTGATTGTGTAACTTGGGCAAGAGAGTTGACGACTCGGTGTGTTAGTTAACGCCTCTGTAAAGTAAGTCAGTGAGCCCCAGTGTGGTGTACCAGTAAGAGACTGGCAGGCTGGGAATGGGGCTCTGGATGCTCCAGTCCTGGTGCTTAGGTGACGAGGCAACACAGTCCCCACCCCTCGGCCAGCCCCTGGGGTCCCTCACTCTTACTGATGCACCCCCACATCTCCCAGCCTTCTTCCCTGACTCTTGCATCTTCCACAACCCAGCCCTGAGACCCCAGCACTCCAGCCCACATTTAAATTCTTACAAGTTGTATCCTTCCCCTTAACTCTCTGCCCTGATTCTTGGGGCTGTGATAGGAGAGTACAGACTGACTGCCAGGGGTTAAACCCAAAGAGGCTGTTATGGGAGAAACATAGAAAACAAAACAACAAAGATAAGGCTCCTTAACTTGAAAATGGCTCAGCAATCAATGGAAAGAAAATACCTGCCTGGCTCCATCCAGCTGAGAATAGTTTACTCTTCCCAAGGTTATAGCTGGGATCATAGGGGATCCTGATACATAAAGACTCTCAAAATAGGATGCGGTTTGGGGTGAGCTAGGAGCCCTAGCTAGAGCACATCAGCATAGTCTGACTGAGACATGCAAAGTCAGAGAGAGAGCATACTGCTGCAACACAGGCTATTTCTTCTTTCCAGATTTGGGTGGAAGGGAATGTACCCATATGTAAATAAGCCCCATGAAGGTAGACCTGTTGTTGTTTTATCCTTTGCGGAGTATGCATGGCATTTTGAGTAATACACAAATGATGCTTTGTTTTAAAAAAAGCCATTTCTGTATTGTTACTAATTCTGTATTCTGTATAATACATTTCTGTATTGTTACTAATTCTGTATTCTGTATAGTACATTTCTGTATTGTTACTATTCAGGGGCTCCCAGTGAAAGGGAGCTTGCAGGTGCCAAATGCCTTGAGACCCTGAGAAGGGACAGCAGTTTATAGCCTAGTATAACTGTGACAGATGCCCATTAAGGATGTCAGGAGAATTTATGCTTGTTGACAGAACTGATCAGATTTTTTTCAACAAAAATCTTGTTCTTCAGAAAATGTCTATTTAAAGAATCAGAAGTTCATCAGTTTTGATGAAATTGCATATTCAACATCTAAAAAAGGACGTTGGGCCCACTGCTCCACATTAGTCAGTGACTAACATTTCTGAAGTAAACTAAGGGGAAGGTATGGGACCCCATGCTCCAAAGCAGTATTCTGACACTTTGCTATTTACCATGATGATATGATTATAATCCTCTGCATCAGTGGTCCCCAACACAGTGCCCGCGGGTGCCATGGCACCCGTGGGGGCATTCTTGTGGGCCCGCCAAGTGCTCAGGGCTGGGCTGGCCCTGGGCACATGGCGCATGCACAGTGCCGGAGCCAGCCCCGGGTGCATGGCGCACGGTGAGCACCGGCCCCGGGAGCGCCGTGAATTGGCCGCCCACGCTCTGGGCATGCGGTGCTTGGAGGAGGCGCCGGCCCTGGGTGTGCGGCACTTGGGGGAGGGGGGACGCTGGCCCCCGGTGCGCAGCGCTTGGAGGATGGGGCGCCGGCCCCGGGCGCGCAACGCTTGGAGTGGGGGGCGCCGGCCCCGGGCGCACAGCCCTTGGAGGTGGCCCCGGCCCCGGGCATGCGGATATAGGGGGGGATCCTGCCCCGCCCCCTGGCGCCCGGCGGGTGAACGGCCACGCCCCCTGGCGCCCGGAAACCTCCAAAGGTTGGGGACCACTGCTCTGCATGGATCATCACCTGGTAGTGGTGGAGAGACCTGTGTGTTACAATGACCCCTGAGACTAATGTTTGTTTACGGTTACCCATGGCAGAACGGTCAAGGGTGAGCTTCCAAACAAAGTGTGATCCAAGAAGTCCTCAAAGGCAGAGCAGATGGAGGATAACTGCACAATGGAGTTGAAACTGTTTTGTAATGTTACAGCAACTGTGAAGGTGGATGAAGGCTGCAGCAGATAGAGGATCTCCAGTTGGTGATATCTTCAAGTAGTGTCCATGCCATTGGTTTCAAGCCCTCTATCTGTCAAGTACAGTGTGGCGACTGTTGTGCTCCAGTCTCCCCACTTTAAAAGAAGTCCCACACAGGCATCTTCCAGTTTTTGTGAAAACAGCAAGTCAAAAGTCCGGTGGTGAAAGGAACAGGACAGTGACACCTAGAAGTTCCTAGTCACAGACCGACACACAGGTGGTAGGTGTGTGATTCAGTTGTCTTGCTTGAGGATTGAGGCAGGTCGAGCATCTGGGCTGCTGCACTCATGATTGAGCAGTCCCCTTTAGTACCTACTCTGCTCACCCCACATGGCGAGGGAGCTAGAAAAAATGCCCTAAAATAGTCTTGCCTCTTTTCCTCCTGGCTGGATAGTCGCATCCAGCAGGATCACCACCCCAGCAGTCGAAACTGTAAGAAACTTTTCAACATTGGAATCTGAAATGTACTTACCCTAATGGACAGCTCAGCCAATCACTGACCAGAGTGACATACAGCTATCATTGCTCATCAGGTGAATCAGTTTAACGTCACTATTGCTGCCTTGTCTGAAACTAGAAGAGCTGATACAGGACAGGTAAGGGAGGAGAAAGGAGAATATACCTTCTTCTGCAAGGAGAAATCTTTACATGAATCTCAAGTGTATGGAGTAGGCTTTGCTATTAAAAACAAGCTCATAAGGTGCCTCTCTGAGCTGCCAGTTGGCATCAATTGAGTGGCTTATGACACTCCAATTGAGGCTCACCAAAAACCATCAAGTAACTATTGTAAGCTCCTATGCACTAGCAATGGACACCAATGAGTATGTAAAGGAAGATTTCTACTCTCAGCTGGAAAACATTTTATCAGACCCCTACAGAAGATAGGGGGATTTCAATGTACATGTTCAGACATGTGAAAAGGAACAATCAGGAAAGAAGGAGCTGGCAAAAGCAACTCAAATGTCATCCTGCTCCTGACCATGTGTGCTGAACATGAATTTATCATCATGAATCCCCTTTTCAACAAAAGGACAAGTTCAAAACATCTTAGAGGCACCCCTGGTCAAAGCACTGGCACCTCCTTGTCTATGTCATTGTTCATGTTTAAGATTACTGTGATGTACTTCTCACAAGAGGAATGACAAGTGCCAATGACTGCTGGACTGATCATCACCTCATTCAATCCACAATGAAAATTAAGATCACCCCCAAATGGAGGCTGCAAAAGAAGCAAATCAGGTGCAAGCTGAAGGACCTCATTAAGTGTGACCACTTCCAAGCAGTCTTAGAAGAAAAGTTTCCAGCAGAGTTTCTGGAAGAAATTGAGAAACATTGGAACCAGCCGAAGGCACTAATCATCAATATCCATGAGGAAACCATTGGCTACCATGCCAGACAGCATCAGGACTCGTTTGGTGACAATGATGTTAAAATCGAGCAGCTCATCAATGAGAAGAAAATGGCATTTTGTGCTTGGAAGAATGATATAAATTTCCAGACAAAGAGAGAAGCCCATGCTAAGGGGAAGGCGGAAGTCTAATGTAAAACCAGAGAATTCAAGAACAAATGGTGGACTGAGAAAGCACAAGAACACCAACATTTTGTGGATACCCAGCTTGTCATGGAACAAACCCACTTCACTCAAAAGATGGAACCACACTTTTGAAGGACATTGAAGTCATTAATTTTTGCTGGAAAGAACATTTTGAAGATCTTTTTAATCATAATTCCATGGTTGCAGAAGTTATTGAGCAAAACCTCTAACGACTTCTATGGATGAACTTGGAGATCCTCCCAATTTGTATGAAATATACAGTGCCATTGTCACCAGAGCAGAGCTTATGAGGACATGAAATAAGCCAGGTTACTAGGACTGGAGAATCAAGTGACATCCATGCCTAAGGAAGGACTGAGTCTTAAACTAGAAGTATGTGAGTACAACAGAAATATGTGAGTAAAATTAGAAATATGTGAGTTCAATCAGACACAATCAGGTTATTCTCTTTATTTTTGGGTTTGTTGGACTTCTCTGTGATAAAACATGTAACAACCCCCTTACACTGTAATTTTCCAAACTAAATCCCAGAGTAAGCATCCATATTGGGGAACAGAAGTTAGAGTCAGAGTTAGAGTAGAAACAGAGTCAGAACCAGAAATCAAAGTTGAGAATCAGAGCTGGGATCAAATATCAAATGCCAGAGCCAAGGGTTGAGTCAGAGTAAGAAGATGGAGTTGAGGGTGAAAGTCAGGAATGAAAACTGATGATCAGGAGTAAAGTATAAATGCAAGACCCAGAGGGGAGGCAGTGCTCAGACACTGAGCAGGAAGAAGGAAGGTGAGAGATAGGCGTGAGGGCAAGGTCAAAGCAGGAGCACAACAGTGGTGGAGTTGGAATCAGGGGCAGGGCTAGATTGAAATGACAGGAATCAGGAAAGATCAGGATTGCAGGTGGGCAAGAATGGGATCCAATGAAACAGCTCAGACAGCCCTCTTGACCCACTTCCTGGCTTAAGTGTCAGGAGCTAGCCAATCAGACAGATGCCAACTTCGGATGCTTTGTTAGGACCTCCTGTGGGACCTGATCTTCCAGTTTTGGTGAGAGGGCACTTTGAGTGTTTCTCTTGGTGGTCATGATGGAATGAAGGTCTTTCTCACATTTCCAAGTTCCAGTACCAATGCACGTCCTGGTTCTGGCCATGCCCATTCTCTTCCAATAGGCTCGGATCAACTCCAGGCTTGCAGACAATTTTGTTGGTGTTAAGTTAATCTGCATCTTTTCTATCCCTCTACAGCTTGAGAGCACACCAGGCATAAAAAGTGTTGATGGACCCTTCCTATCTTCAGGACCAGTGACCCATGAAACCTTGCCAAAGCACTATCTATCCACATATTTTTATAGTGTCAGTATGAGCCCCATTAGCCCACGTCTATCAGCAGAGGCTGGCATACTTGCTGGTGTGTGCTGTATAGATACCCTTTTAGATTCCTATGAATAACACAATTTTTGCCTAAATACTGGGGTTTTTTTGAATTCTGAAACACAATTCCAAATAATAAAATAGGTACTTAGGGTCAGGTAAATCCCTCCTAGATGGCACCATTAGCTGTCCTAGCAGATTCTGTCAAGATATATGAATATAATAGGAACCACCCCGGGACTTGCCTCTGCCCTAACTCTTCCTGCCCCCTTTCTGCCTCTGCCCTCTTCATGCTCCACTCCACCACTTCTCTGCCTCACCACTTCACCCAAGCCTTCTTCCCTGAGCAACTATTTCACTAGAAGGGTGGTGAAGCACTGCAATGGGTTACCTAGGAGGTGGTAGAATCTCCAGCTCTATAGGTTTTTAAATTCTGGCTTGACAAAGCCTTGGCTGGGATGATTTAGTTGGGATTGTCCTGCTTTGGGCAGTAGGTTTGACTCGATGACCTCCTGAGGTCTCTTCCAGCCCTAGGATTCTATGATTTTATGAATGTGGCCTGGTGTGGGCAGCAGGGGTTGGGCTCCCTTCCCCCACACTCACTGGAGGCAGTAAAAGTGGAGAGATGCTACCCTCACTCACTCTGTAGCCTCAGTTCCCCATTGTGTAGTTCTGCATCCTTCTGGTGAGTGCTGGGGGGAGCAGTCCTGCCTCTCCTCTCAGTAACACAGCTGAGAGATGGGAAAGAAGAGACGTGTTTCTCCACTTCCTGCTGCCAGTGATTGCAGGCAGGGACCAACCCCTGCTGCAGGTGCCAGCCCCCCCATTACTCTTGGCCCCACATCAGCTTGCTCACCAGCCCCAGTGCCAGGCCTCCTGCCCCTCAGAACCAGGTCTCCCACTGGCCCCAGACCCCAGGTCATCAGCCAGCTCTAGCACTGGATCACCCACTGCCTGTTCCCAGCACTGGTCCCAGTGCTAGGTTGCCTATGCCAGGCCACCCCAGTACCAGGCTGATGACCTGCCCCAGGCACCCGCTGGCCTCCAACCAGATTGGAGCTTGGAAGAGAAAGTGGATCATGGGAAGGGTCAGAGATTGGCTTAGCCTATTATACCCACCAACCCTGGGGCCTTGGACATTAAACAATCCTCAAAAATAAGAGGGGAAATAAATACCCAATGTATCACCAAGGATAATATGAATGATTTGAGGTTCATATGGCAGTTTCACATTGACCAGAATCATTAGCCTCTAGATTATTGACCAGCAGTAGAGGTCTATGTATTTTTAATTTAAAATCAAATTGTCCCTAGGTGATAAATTAGATTATCATTAAGGATTTGATCCAAACCCAAAATTAGCCTTACAATAATTTCAATGAACTTTGAATGAGGGTCCAAGAACTTTAATTATTAAATAAATGTAGATGACTAGAAATAGCAACAGTTCTAATAAAGTTACATAAACAACTGAAAATTCTTAGCTGTCAAAGTCTGTTATGTCTATGAAGTCTTTCAAAATATAGAAAGATTTTGTAGCAGCCTGGGGGAAGTGGTATAAAAAAAACACAGTTTTTGTTTTCTTGAATACATTGGTGAATGCCAAGTGAAAAGATGATGAATTTACAATTGCATTTGTTAACCTGGCCATGGCTTTTCACTTTATGTTTTCATGAGCATATGATATGTATCCTCAGGCATCTTACAGACTGATGAGTACAGTGAGATAGTGAAGGAGTCTTACCAGGTAGCAATAAGAATCATGTTTAGTAAAGACACCACCAGCCTCATACTTACCTAAATATACTTGTTTCATTGTCAAATGTATGGGGGAGGGGAAGGAGAGTGTGTGATGCTTTTCAAAGCTTTCTCTCTGGATACTTTGTGCTGAAAGAAGAAAAACAAATGTTTGAATGGTCAAACTCCTGGGAGTCCAATGAAATATATCTCAGCATGCATTTTCTCTCTCTATGATGGCAATACCCCTTTCTTTTCTTTTGTCTCTTATTTTAGAACTGTGTCTGAAATGAGACATCCCTTATCTTGAAAGAGAGGAGAGGAGGGAGCTTACAAGCTAAGAAGAAACCTGTGTTATTAGAACTAATAAAACTGCCCCTGGACTCCTCCAGTTCAGTTCCTGGAAAAAAAAAAAAAAAAAAAAAAAAAGGAATTAGAAAGAATTATCAAAAAAAGGTTATCAATTTCAAACTTAGTGGTAGAAAAGTGTTTACTAAAATCTTTTCCCTGGATTTTTGAAGGTGTTTAGATCTCCCCTATTTTGATAGCATGCATTCAGGAAGGGAGTTCCTTCTCACACTGAGGCTACGTCTAGACTGGCATGATTTTCCGGAAATGCTTTTAACGGAAAAGTTTTACGTTAAAAGCATTTTCGGAAAAGAGCGTCTAGATTGGCAGGATGCTTTTCCGCAAAAGCACTTTTTGCAGAAAAGCGTCAGTGGCCAATCTAGACGTGCTTTTCCGCAAAAAAGCACTGATTGCCATTTTCGCTATCGGGGCTTTTTTGCAGAAAACAAATCTCTGCTGTCTACACTGGCCCTTTTGTGCAAAAGTTTTTCGGAAAAAGACTTTTACCTGAACGGGAACAGCATAGTATTTCCACAAAAACACTGACAATCTTACATGAGATCGTCAGTGCTTTTGCGGAAATTCAAGCGTCCAGTGTAGACAGCTGGCAAGTTTTTCTGGAAAAGTGGCCGATTTTCCTGAAAAAGTGGCCAGTCTAGACACAGCCTGAGAGTATGCCTACATAGCAGCGGTATTTCGGAATAACTACCGTTATTCGGAATAATTAATGAAAAAATTAATGAATGAATAAATGGAGGACTTCTGACTCCAACTCATGGTAACCCTCATTTCACAAGGAGTAAAGGAAGTCAAAGGAGGAGTGGTCTTCCTTCATGTGAGCCGGTAGGCTCTGGGAAGGGCATCTACCCCTTGGGGTCAGTGGTTGGTGACTCTGACCCACTACACCCTGTTTAGTCTTTTTGGGGAATTAGCGCCAGTTTTGGTCTGGAGCCCATGCCCTTCCTCAGGGCGGGCGGCAACAAATAGTCCAGAGTCCCAGGCCTCAGTTCAGGCAGGGTGGCCAAACAAGCAATCTAAAGCCCGCAAGCCCTCACTCAGGGCAAGGCAACAAAATAAACAGTTCGGAGGCCCAAACCCTTTCTTCAGGGTGGGGCAGCAAAGTAAGCAGCCTGAAGCCCGGCCTTAGTTCAGGGAGGAGCAGCAAAGTAAACAGTTCAAAGCCTGGCCTCGGTCCAGGGAGGCGTGGCAAAGTAAACTGTTCAAAAACCCGGCCTTAGTTCAGGGTGGGGAGGCGAGCAAACAAATAAACAAACAGTCCTAATAGGCGCACCTAGATGGATCGCCTTGCTCAGCTGGAGGTCCAGTAGGTGCAGGCTGTGATTCTTCAACATCCGGGGGGGAGATTGCCACCCAAGAGTGGGGTGTCAGGAGGATGCAGGCCCACCCACTCCATTGCGTCCCAGTCCAGGGTCCTGGTAGCAGCAGAGCAGTCTGCTGCTGGGTCAGCATGGATCCACTCCTCAACGAGCTGATCTTGCTCTGGCTCAGCCAACAGGCTTTCCTTGGGCTCTTTCCAAACTTCCCTTCGTGCTGTATCTCGATCCTGGCCACTCCTTGGGGCTCCGTCGCTCTGGAAGCTCTGGCACGGTAAGCAGTCCATCCAGGAAGTCTGGGAGTTGTGGGCCCGGTGGCCGAGGCCAGCCTTCAGCTTCTCCTGGGTCCAGCTCCTCCACTGGGTGCGCAGGGAAGGCTTCTGGCTCCTTCAGCCGCCAGGGCTTCACTGGCCTCTCTGGAAGGCCTTTTGTCTCTCTAGCCCTGCCTCCTGGTTTCCAGCCAGATGTGTCATTAGAGCTGGGTGTGGCCCACCAAGGCTCTGGGAGGGAGGCCTCCCTCTCAGGGTCAGTGGGCAGCCACTCCATCCCACTATACTTTGACTTCCTGCTGTATAGACAGCGCCAAAAGCCGAATTAAGCTATTTTGACTTAAGCTATGCAGTTGACATAACGGAAGTTGCATAGCTTAATTCACCTTTAGCCCTGCTGTGCAGATGTAGAATCATATAATCATAGAATATTAGGACTGGAAGGGACCTTGAGAGGTCATCGAGTCCAGTCCCCTGCCCTCATGGTAGGACCAAATACTGTCTAGACCATCCCTGATAGACATTTATCTAACCTACTCTTAAATATCTCCAGAGATGGGGATTCCACAACCTCCTTGGGCAATTTATTCCAGTGTTTGACTACCCTAACAGTTAGGAACTTTTTCCTAATGTCCAACCTAAACCTCCCTTGCTGCAGTTTAAGCCCATTGCTTCTTGTTCTATCCTCAGAGGCCAAGATGAACAAGTTTTCTCCCTCCTCTTTATGACACCTTTTAGATATCTGAAAACGGCTATCATGTCCCCCCTCAATCTTCTCTTTTCTAAACTAAACAAACCCAATTCTGTCAGCCTTCCTTCATAGGTCATGTTCTCTAGATGTTTAATCATTCTTGTTGCTCTTCTCTGGACCTTCTCCAATTTCTCCACATCTTTCTTGAAATGCGATGCCCAGAACTGGACACAATACTCCAACTGAGGCCTAACCAGCGCAGAGTAAAGCGGAAGAATGATGCAACACACCTATTAATGCATCTCAGAATCATGTTTGCTTTTTTGCAACAGCATCACACTGCTGACTCATATTCAGTTTGTGGTCCACTATAATCCCTAGGGGTATGTCTACACTACCCCGCTAGTTCGAACTAGCGGGGTAATGTAGGCATACCGCACTTGCAAATGAAGCCCAGGATTTGAATTTTCTGGGCTTCATTTGCATAAGAGGGGCGCCGCCATTTTTAAATCCCCGCTCGTTCGAACCGCGTGCCGCGCGGCTAAACGTGGCACGAACTAGGTAGTTCAAACTAGGCTTCTTCGTGGAATGAGGAGTAACGATAGTTCGAACTAGGAATCCTAGTCCGAACTACCTAGTTCGTGCCGCGTGTAGCCGCGCGGCACAGGGTTCGAACGAGCGGGGATTTAAAAATGGCGCCGGCCCGCTTATGCAAATGAAGCCCGGGAAATTCAAATCCCGGGCTTCATTTGCAAGTGCGGTATGCCTACATTACCCTCCTAGTTCGAACTAGCGGGGTAGTGTAGACATACCCTAGATCCCTTTCTGCTGTACTCCTTCCTAGACAGTTCTTTTGGATTCAAGTTGTAAAGCCTGTTCCATGCTATGTATTTACATATTTTTATTAGCTAACCAAAGAACCTCTAGAAAATTGTTTTTAACCTGATGTAAGTTCATCCTCATTCTTGCTTTCCAGTTATTATGAATATCAGAAACAATATACAGTGCCACATCACCGCAAACAAACATTGCTGAGGAAATCCTTTTTTCATTTTAAAATTAATACCAGTGCTTCTTATCCAGACGTAAAGATGTTCAGCTCTGTGATCTTCACATACGGCCACTTTTATCAGATTCACTTTTCAGATTCCCCTAAGTGTCTGGAACATTGTAGTGAGGTTGACATATTATTTAGTTATCTCTGCCAGCCCTGCCCTCACATACAGGCATCCTGGATTAGGCAGCTGATAATATATCTTGTTTATTTCAACAACCAGTCCTTTTAAGACCTCTCATCCTCTTATTTGTTGGCAATATTTCACAATGCCAAAACCTATGAGCCATTCAGGCCTTGGCAATTTATACTGTTAACTGTTTGGTGACTGACAGCTAGTCTTCCTATGTGGTAGAGAGAGATACTCTGGACTACTAACATAGGGATGAGGCATTTCTGATTCTTAGTTGATTGAAGTTCTTGCCTGCAAGAGTTTAGCACTCTAGAGAGAGTTTGAGGGGAGGCTGGGATTGTGCTAGTTACTACCTTTATGTTGACTTAAGTATTGAAATTGGAGCACCTAAAAGCCATTACAATCAAACAATGCTTCTTCCCCCCACTAATAATGGCCAGTATAGAGAGTACCTCCATCAGCAGATGGTGCTTTTTGGTTTTGAAATTTCTGTGATTGAATGGGGATGGTGGTGGTTTAGTGCTCTATGTGTGGAGTTGTTATTGCATAATTTATCATATTAATCCATTCCAAATATTATTGGTTTTTGTAAGGAATTGCTGTATACAAAGGGAATTATCTACATAAGAGGGGATACTCAAACTTCCAGATGTGCTGGCCACTTACATATGGGTACATAAATTTACTGTCTGCATGTGCTCCCAGGTTCTTAAGCCAAATTTTTCAGACATAGTTGCATACATTTATAAATGTTATCAAAAGTGTTCATTATGAGTAGAATTAGGCTAATACAAGCACTATTTTCTATACTTAGGGCATGTCTACACTATGGAGAAGATTGATCTTCTGGCATTGGATTTACTGGGTCTAGTGTAGATCCCCAAATTGAATGCTGATGGAAGTCCCTGCTGGCGTCCTGTACTCCTCATTCTGTGAGGAATAAGGGAAGCCAACAGGAGCATGTGCTCCTGTCAGTCTCCCACAGTATAGATGTTGTGGCGACTTGATTTAAGGTAAGCCAAATCCAGCTTCACATTTTGGCTGTGTCTAGACTGGCAAGTTTTTCCGCAAAATCATCTGCTTTTGTGGAAAAACTTGCCAGCTGTCTACACTGGCCGCTTGAATTTCCGGAAAAGCACTGACGATCTCATGTAAGATCGTCAGTGCTTTTGCGGAAATACTATGCTACTCCCGTTCGGGCAAAAGTCTTTTTCCAAAAGATTTTTGCGCAAAAGGGCCAGTGTAGACAGCACAGTACTGTTTTCCGCAAAAAGGCCCCGATCGCGAAAATGGCGATCGGGGCTTTTTTACGGAAAACCGCGTCTAGATTGGCCACGGACACTTTTCCGCAAAAAGTGCTTTTGTGGAAAAGTATCCTGCCAATCTAGATGCGCTTTTCCGAAAATGCTTTTAACGGAAAACTTTTCCGTTAAAATCATTTTTGGAAAATCATGCTAGTGTAGACGTAACTGAGGTATAGCAGGATGGTGTACCTTAAGCCAACCTGCCTGGTCTAGTGTAGACCATGTCCTTATTGCCAAGAGTGGATGGGATGTAGACAACCTCTCTGCTAAGATGTGGCCCTATGATCTAGAAATCTATTTGAAAGTGTAAATTTAAAAGTGTTACTATTCATTTTAAAATAGACTAACAATAATAAATTAAAGTGTATGATCAAACCTGATCAACGAGGCTAATCCTATTCTTCCTGCTTGTAAAATGACAAGAAGTGTTATCCTTCGGCTTTGGATAAAATAAAAGCAAACTTCTTTAAATATACATTTTTTTTAAAAATCATTAAACTTAACCTAATTCCAGGTGTCCCAGGGCAAAAGATCTGCAAACAGAAGGTAATATATGAACGTCTTAATACTATAAAAAGTCCAAAGCTCTAAACCAGTGGTTTTCAATCTCTGCTACATGGACTGCTGGGGGTTCACAGACTATGTCTGGGTATGTCTACACTACAGCGCTAATTCGAACTAACTTAGTTAATTCGAACTAAGCTAATTCGAACTAATGGATCCAGACTAAAAAACTAGTTCGAATTAGCATTTTACTAATTCGAACTAGCATGTCCACATTAAGTGGACCCTGAACCGGGGTTAAGGATGGCCGGAAGCAGTAGCAGCAGGGCATCAGAGGAGGACTTAGAGCGTGGAGATGCTGTCTCAGGCTAGCCGAGGGCTGTGCTTAAAGGGTCCCAACCCCCACCCCGGACAGACAGTTCTCAGGGGTGCCCCGCTTGCAAAGCAGCCCTGGCTTGGATTGCCCGGACTACCCACACTGGGCACATCACAGCACTCGGCCATCAGCCCGGCTGCACTTGCCGCAGGCTGTCATCTGGGGAGAGGGGGCAATTGGGGGGCTGCAGGAGAGCTTCCACCCCCAGAAGCCCACAGAGCCAGCCCAGTCCTCCCCATCGGGGGCTCGTGCCCCGTTCCTCCCTCACCTCCTTCCACTTACCCTTCCCTAGCCCCTCTTCTTGATGTACAAAATAAAGTTAACGTGTCTTCCAAAATGGAATCTGTCTTTATTGAACAAAACTGGGGGAGACTGGGGAAAGGAGGTGGGAAAGGGGAAAAGAGAGGCTAGGAGAGGGGAGGGCAACTAAAATGATCAGGGGTTGGGAACAGGTCCCATATGAAGAGAGGCTAAAGAGACTGGGACTTTTCAGCTTAGAAAAGAGGAGACAGAGGGGGGACAGGTTAGAGGTCTCTAAAAGCAGCAGTTGGGTGGAGAGGGTGCATACAGAAAAGTTCTTTATTCGTTCCCATAAAGAAGGATTAGAGGACACCAAAGGAAAGGAATGGGTAGCAGGTTTCAAACTAGTAACAGAAAGTTGTTCTTCACAAAGCAAAGAGTCAACCTGTGGAACTCCTTGCTGCAGGAGGCTGTGAAGGCTACAACTAGAACAGAGTTTAAAGGGAAGTGAGATCAAGTCATGGAGGTTGGGTCCATGGAGTGCTATTAGCCAGGGGGTAGGAGTGGTGTCCCTGCCCAAGGTTTGTGGAAGGCTGGAGAGGGATGGCATGAGACAAATGGCTTGGTCACTGTCTTCGGTCCATCCCCTCCAGGGTCCCTAGGGTTGGGCGCTGTCAGCAGACAGGCTACTGGGCTAGATGGACCTTTGGCCTGACCCAGGACGGCCATTGTAAGCTCAGGGCTCAGGGTCGGGGGTCTCAGTGGACCACCTTGATTCTCTTGCAGACCTGCTCCTCGGTGGCCAGGCTGGCAGCTCTCCTGCCCTAGACGGCCACTTTCCTGTGCCTAGTGCGGAGATCGTGGACGAGGTCCACGATGTCCGCACTAGCCCAGGCGGGTGCCCGCCTCTTGCGGTCCCGGGCAAGCTCCCGGGAGCTGCCAGCCTGGTCCCGGGAAGAGGGAGAGGGCTGGGGGGCATCGGGGGGGTGGCTCGATCCGTGCCAGGTGCAGGGCCTGCTGGCTGGGTGCTGGCAGGCTTGCACCTGGCACGGGCACCGTAGCCAGCCCGTGCTCCTTTAAGGGGTCCAGGGCCGGGAGGGGGGCAGACGAGTTTCCCTGGTGCTGGCCAGAGTGGCCACCAGGGAAACTTGGGGAGGGCTAGCCTCCCACTAGTTTGAATTAAGGGTCTACACAGCCCTTAATTCAAACTAGTAAATTCGAACTAGGCTTAATCCTCGTGGAATGTGGATTACCTAGTTCGAACTAAGCGCTCCGTTAGTTCGAATTAAGTTTGAACTAACGGAGCGCTAGTGTAGCGCCTATTAAAGTTAGTTCGAGCTAACGTCCGTTAGTTCGAACTAACTTTGTAGTGTAGACATACCCTCTGAGATTTCTAAAGGGGTCCACACTGTGACAGGCCTTTCCCCATGCTTTATGAAAATATGCTTATGAATATGAATCTGCATAACTGGAGAATGCTTTGTGTAGAGTAGTTCTTGTAAGATATCTTTGGAGAGCTTGCAACCTGCTAAATGTGTATATTCTATTTGTGTACATCATCATTCTGTATAAGAAGTTTGAAATATGAAGAATAAACCTATTTTACAAATCTTGACATGCTAAGGGAGCGTCATTTCAGAAACTTGATGACTGGTGGATAAGACAATGGTGTGTAAATGGGTTTGTTTTTCCCTTGAACCTGCCAGTAGAAGGGGCTTAGGGTCCCCACAAGGACATATGTGTAGGTCACCTGATGTTGGGACCCATCTTGGACACTGTACTTTTCCAATGAAAGTGTGAAAAAGTTTAAACTGAACACAAAGCATTCCCACCTTTGGAAAAAAATCCATTGAAAGGTGTGAAACCAAACAATGTGGCTGCTGCCAAACATCAGTACATCCCAGTTTACCACCCAAGATGACTACTGGAAACATCTAAGACTGAACAGAGGGAAAATTTAAGCTGGATGCTGTCCAGCCTATGACAAAGATGATTAGAACGACTATTAAGGTAAGATACTGCATGCAACAAGTTTCTTAGAGTATTAGGCTTAGCAGAAATTTCTTTTCTTTTCTTTTTCTTTTTAGTAACCTACATTTTTGTGTCTGCTATCTTTTAAAACCACTGAAATTCTACTTCATATACTTAATAAAATCACTTTGTTTATTAATAAAGCCAGTGTAAATAATTGTTATTGGGCAGGAGGAGGAAACAATATTCATATCTCTCTTTCACAGATAAAGTGAGCAAATATTTTATGAGCTTCCTCTGTATAAAACATTATACAGCATAAGATGAATTTATCTAGGATTCTGGTCCCACTGGATGCTGTGCCTTCCCAGAGCTGAGCTGAGTTTCTGTGTCAATTCTGGAGGAGAGCAAAGGGTCTGGCTCAGTGGGACAGGGTGATGGGGTGCCCTAGAGAGCAGATAGGTTGGCTCAGTGGTATTTCAGCATATCAAATGGCAGTCTCAAAGGGACCTCTGAATTTGTCATATACACTCCATTTGAAGCTTTTATACAGGCCCATAAATTAAAAAAGAAATTGAAAACTGTTTTTCTAAGCTACCTAATATACATTTTAGAAAACCTGATTTTTTACCATTAACTGAATTATCTCCCACAGCAGAGTAAGTCTGGGCTTAAAAAGAAAAATCTATATTAATAATTGATTATTCATTCGGTTGAAATGTGCGTTGGTGAAGGGGCCTTACTGAGAATACCTGAGTATAAAATACAAAACCCGTCTCACTGTAGCACTTCAGATAAGCAAGGATATATAAAAAAAGAGATTTTGGGTGCCTGTATGGAGTAGTGGTTTCATGTAGCTAGTTTTTAGGACTTCTGGGATCTCTTCCCAGATTCATCGTTGATGTGCAGGCTTGAGCAAGATATTTAACTTCTTTACCATCTTTATGGCAGAGGTACATAATTAAATACATTTAATTAATCTTTAGTAAAGCACGCTTCTTTCTTCTTTTGATAGTGGAATACTGCAAGCAATAGCATGACTGCAGTTGGATCTTAAGATCTCTGATCCAGCCCACAGCAGAGGGGGCAGCCATGTGAGTGGCAGAGTTTGCATATTTGGGCAATCATCCATGTACCAGTTTGTACCATGCCATGGTCTTTTATATAGCTGCAGGAACCCATTCAGCTGCCAGGCACTGTAACAACAATAGGGCTGAGAGCCATGAGCCCTTTAAATTGTAGCAATTTAAAGGAAGAGTTCACGGCTCACGACTCCCAGCCCCTGCTGCCACCATGTTGCCTGGCAGCTGCCTGGGGTTCCTGTGGATGTTTAAAAGGCTCACAAATTTCAAAGAGGCTGTATAGAGTGGAACCAGAATTTGGCCCCTTTATTTTAATGAGCGATATTGGTCTCCATCAAAGGATAAAACTTGATCCAGTGGACCAGGTTTTACTCAGCCAAACAGGCAATAATTCAGAGTAACTCCACTGAAACCACTGGGAAGATTCCATATTTACCTTGGTCCAGCTGAGAAGAAAATGTCCCAACAGCATGTTTACTTTCTTTCAAGGGAGGATATGCAACAAAGTGTTCTATTAGCATAGAGAAAGATAGTTCTTCAACAGCCCTCAAGATATTGTAGAGTGAAGTTAAAATCACCCTTCATTTTAAAAGGAAAATGATACTGTCCAGTTGGAATTTTTTTCAGCTGCAATCCAATTCCCAAGAATTGTGTCTCTTCATCACTCACAGCCCATAGACATGCCTATGGAGGTGAAGATGGCTATCTTGTCTGAATACTATAAAAGCTCCCTGGGGAAAGCTTAGCAGACAATCTTGCTACATTTTTAAACGAGCCGTTCATAGGAGATTTGACAAGACAACTCTTGCTTTTATCTCCTGTTCACACGCAATCCTCATTAGTTTTACTTTTTGACAAAGGCGATAAAAGCAGAGCCCAGTATATTTATTAAATAACTATGTGAAATTTCAGTATGAATATTATTTTATTATTTTTAAAGCCAATGGATTGTGCCATAATATTCAAGAATTATACTGGCCCACAGGCTGAAGAAACATCACTAATTATTCTGCTTTAGGAAAGTAGGGATCTAAGGAAAGCTGAGTCCCTTAGTTTTATGTAGTCTGTTAAAATCAAGCGAAATGTTTTGACACGGTCAATTCTTTAGCCCAATTTGAAGTGCTCTGATTTTATGGAATCCTTGACACTTTCATCTGATAGTTAACAGCTTCATATGTTTTTTCTGGTTCCTTCTTGTTAATGCCTGGATGGGGAGCACTTTCTTTAAGAGGCAAGAATATCCTTTAAGACACTTGTTTTCTCCATTTTACTTAGGCCTCAGTTTGTCACACACACAGGGTGGGAGAGGCGGGCTCTGAGGGGATGAGGTGCAATCATTGCTTGGCATGCTCGGCCTGGACAGCGTGCAGATGTCCATGCACGTTCAAGCACATGCAGCGGCAGTATGCACCACGTGGTCTCAGGAGCCAGCCCCGGAGCACACATGGGCTGCTGCTCACAGTCTTGGGAGAAGGCCACACACACATCCGATCCCTGGGAGGGATGTCCTCCCACCTCCAGCCACTGCTGGAAGCAGGCTGGGCACAAGGGCGCAGGCACGACAGCACACAGACTGAGGAGTGTCGCACATAGCATATGGTCATGCTAGCACATGCGAGGGCCCACCCGCTCCCGCAGACAGCACTGCCCAGTGCAGGAGTGTGTGGGGGGGGGAGGGACAGAGAGGTCCAGACCATTTGAGGCCCCTCTCCTGCTAATGGGATCCCACTGTGGCCGGACACTTCCCTGGCCTGCTTGTCCATGGGGTTGGAGGGTAGTGGGCAGGATAGTCCCCTGTGCATCTTAGGTCCACTATGAGGCAGGGCCTTCTGTGCAGACCATACATGGCCTTGCTCTTGGGTCATCACCATCCCCTATTCCTAGGACAGTTGCTCACTGCTCACAGAGGAGGGCATGGCCTCAGGGATAGTCTGCATGGATGACTGACCGCCTCTCCCTCTTGTCCTCCACAGCTGAACCAGTCATCGCTGAGGGGTGATCTACACCATCCCAGGCAGATGACCAAAGCCAGAGCAGCCGCAAGCACTGGAGGCTCCACCAGGACCTCATGAGAGAGCACGTTGCAGTCTTGTATGACATACAGCCGACCCTGGCCCAAAAGAGCCGTAATGATGCCGAGTGGTGTAATCACATGTGGGACCAGCTCATGTGGCAGGGCGAAAACATGTGTGCCACCATCCGGGAAGTGATGGCACATCTGGCTCCTGTCCCCGCTCTAGCCCTCCCGCCTCTCACTCGTTCACCCCACTGTAACTCTCCCTGCCATGCGCCTACCCCTGCCTCCTGCCAGACCTGATTCCGCTGCATCCCACCCTCTACCCCTCATATCTCCCCCTGTTGTCCCGGGCCCCACCCAACCCCAAGTTCATCGAGGTCCCCAGACCCGAGGCAGAACCTGCAGGTGCTCCATGCACCATTTGCATTTGTAATTCACCCTCCTCCCTCTCCCCTCCTGGTTCTCAGCTCCCCTTCTTCCTCCCTCATCCAGGTTCTCAGCCTCCCGCTTCTCCTCCCATCCAGGTTCTCAGCCTCAGTTACTTTTATTATAAAAAAAATACAAAGTTTTTGTTGAAACCAAAACTGGTGTATTTATTATTTGCACAGGGAAGGGGGGAAAGGAAGGGTTGTGGTGGGAAAGGTATAAGGAGGCCAAGGCACAAGCCCCCATTGGGGAGGCCCTGGGAAGAGTTACTGGGCTCCTTCGGTGAACCTCCACCTCAAAGCCTCCAGGATGCTTATCCCGGCCTGATGGGCCTGGCAGACGGCAGCTGTCCGTGGCTGTTCAAAGACCCTTCCCTTGCGACCAGCCCGTCCCCCACCCCTGGAGGAAGCGCCCCCCCCCTTTGCTTTCCATTAGGTGTAGAACAGGGGTCTCCAAACTTTTCAGCCCGAGGGCCGCATTAACTATCAAACAGCAGTTCGGGGGCCGACTACACACTTGAGGTCCAAATAAAAAACAATCAAAACATGGATGTTGTTTTTAATTATTTATTTAATATTATTTTATTCAGTTATTATTTAATAACACATTGATACACTACACATGAACACCTGTATTAGTGTGAATGGTGAAATTGTTTTCTGGATGCCAAAATAGCAGACATTTCTGGCTTTAGATTTGTTGTCCCTAACATCAACAGTGACCTGAGATTATCATCGGACAAGTTTGTTCTCAAATTGTTCTTCACATATTTCATTCTTGAAAATGTTTGTTCACACAGGTATGTTGTTCCAAAGATTGAAAGGTACCTTGATGCAAAAGTTTTGACATTAGGAAAGTCTTCCTTGGGCAAAAACTGGTAAAAACCCACCAGTCCCATTTTGAACTTGTCCCTAAGGAGGTCATTTGCTTGCAACTCAATGACTTCCAGCTGCAGTTCATCTGGGCAACTGGCCACATCTGCTTCAAATGGGTTTTGAAACAATCTCACTTCTTCTGCCTTTGAATCCAAGTCAGAAAACCGCTGCTGAAACTGCAGCTGGAGGTCTTTGATGATCTCGCATGCAAATGACGTGGGGAACTCAGCTGTTGCTTCAGCCATGAAGACCTTGCACTGCTGAAAGTGCGTCAAGTTGTTGGCCTGTACTTGTTCCAAAAACAAGACAAGTTTGGATCTGAAGGCCTTTAGGTGGGTGTATAGATCAGAAAGTAGATTTTGCTCTCCTTGTAGTTTTAGGTTCAGAAAATTTAAATGACTAGTTATGTCTGCAGCAAAAGCAAATTTCCATACCCACTCTTCATCAGACAGTAATGGCTGTGGCTTGCCTTTACTTTCCAGGAAGTCACCTATTTCCTTTCTTAACTTAAATACTCTGCTCAGAACTTTCTCACAACTTAGCCATCTTACTGCTGTGTAATATGGTAAATCTTGCGATTCTGTGTCTGTATCTTTCAACATGTCTCTGAACTGTCTATGGTTGAGCCCATGTGACCTTATTAAATTCACCATCTTCACCACAGGATTCAGTACACTGCTAATGTCCACATATTTAGCACACAAAGCTTGCTGGTGAATAATACAGAGCAGGAACATTGGTTGTATAATGTTTTTCTCATTACACATCTGCTTCACTTGTCCAACCAAGCCTTTCTTTATGCCACTCATGTTCTTTCCTCCATCAACAGTCAGGCAACTGAGGTTAGTCCAGTCCAAGTTATAATCAGCAAATGTTTTTTTCAACTCATTGAATATATCCTCTCCGGTAACAGTGCCATACATGCTATGTAGGGAAGCCAGCTCTTGTGTTATGTTCATGTCTTCATCCACACCTCTAATGAACACAAGCAGTTGAGAGGTGGAGCAGCTGTCCAGCGATTCATCCATTGCAATTGAAAAATGGCGAAACTTGCTTGCATTTTTCGCTATTTGAGTCACAATGTTTTCACCCATGTCTGCAACACGGCGGGCAATGGTATTTGCACTCAAAGCTACATTTTCAAATTGTTTTGACTTTTCTGGGCAAAGTTCCTCAGCCACTTCCAACAAACATTCCTTCACTACTTCACCATCTGTAAAGGGTTTGCCACTTTTAGCCAGGACGTAGGCAACTTTATAACTGGCCTTAGTTAAGGATTCATTTTCATTTGAGGATTTACTGAACAATGTCCTCTGAGATGTGAGTTGATTTTGTAATTTAGAAAATTTTTCGGCACGGACTTTACCCTTCAACTGTACATATTTCTCCTGATGTTTGCTTTGATGATGACGGCGCAGGTTGTATTCTTTCATCACAGCCACGGTTTCGTTGCAAATCACACACAATGCTTTCTCGCCGGATTTGATGAAGAAGTATTTCAAACTCCATTCTTCTTGAAATTGCCGACACTCATCGTCTATTTTTCTTTTCCTCTTCTCGGCCATCGCTGGGCACTAAAATAAAGTGAATTCAACATGAATAAATAATGAAACTGAAAGTATCTTGCACACAATATCGCTCAAAAAATCTGATTATGCGAACTAATTTTGTCGCAATAATAGCTGCAAATGACCCGAAACAATTTTTAAAAATTCTTATGATTTCTTAAGTTAAACTTACCTGAATATAGTGTGCAAATATATCCACTTATGGTAGAGAGATTGTTGCTTTTAATGTTTCCTCTTCAGAATATTCCCCCTGCTCTCCCCTTCCTCTGCATGCTGTCCTCCCCTCCTGCTTGCCACCGCTCACTCCTTCCCCCCCGCCCTGGGTGGAAGGGGTCACCTTTTTAAAGTTCCCGCCGGGGTTCACGTTCCCCCGCACGTCGCCGGGCGGGCGTTACCACCACCGCCCATCCTGCCCCCTGATTGGCTGGCTGCCCTGTCAGTCTGGGCGGGGGAACGCCGCCCGTGCTAACCCCCGCCCCCTGCGCCGTTTGCCGCCGCGCGGCCGCTTGTCAGCGGAGCGGCCCGCTTCTCCTGCCCCGGCGCGGCGTGAGTACACGCCGCACACCCCTGACAGGGCCCCCCCCCCCCCCCGTGGCAACAAGGGCCCGTTCGGCGGCGCCCCAGGGATGGGCGGGGGTCGCCTCGTCACACCGGCACGCGGAAGAAGGCGGGGCCAGACAAAAAGGTCTCCACGGGCCGGATGAGAGGGCCTCGTGGGCCGCATCCGGCCCGCGGGCCGTAGTTTGGAGACCCCTGGTGTAGAACATGCAGCACGCAGACAAAAAAATGCTGTGGCATCCAACTAAGCTGGGCACCTAGAGCACGCACTGCAAAAACTTTGCTGTCCCTCAGAGAGCTAGGCAAGCCCACAATAGAACCTGAGCAATGGCTGTCCGGGGGGGGGGGCTCCCTTTAAGCACACATCTCAGATAGCCTTAGGCAACAGAAGCTGGAAGTAACTGCTGACCTAATGCCCTGGCTGAAGTGATTCTGGGTGGCCTTTTATGCAAGAGAACATCCAATGAGTGTGAATGCTGTCATTCAAAAAAGCAGATTGCTTTTTCGATGCACTTTTGAAGTGTGCATGTGCTCTTTTGAAAGAAGCTTGAAGTCTAGATGTACCCTGAGTGAAGAAAAACTTCTTTTTGTAAGTTTTAAACCAGCTGCCTGGTCTTAACTATCTTGAGCTGTTTGGGATCATCTGCAAAATTTGCCACCTCTCTGTTTACCCCTTTACTTAGATCATTTCTAAATAAGGTGAATAGGATTGGCCCCAGGATAGACCTTTGGGGGACCCCACTAGTTACCTCTCGCCACTCTGAAAACTGACCATTTATTCCTAACCTTTGTTTCCTGTCTTTTAACCAGTTATGAATATATGAAAGGACCTTCCCTCTTATTCCATCACAACTTACTTTACTTAAGAGCCTTTGGTAAGGGACCTTGACAAAGGCTTTCTGGAAATCTAAGTATACTATATCCACTGGATCCTTCTTGTCCACATGTTAGTTGACCCACCCCTCAGAGAACTCTAGCAGCTTAGTAAGGCATTATTTCCCTTTACAGAAATCATATTGACTTTCCCTAACAAATTATGTTCATCCATGTATCTGACAATTTTATTCTTAATATATTTTCAACTAATTTGCCTGGTACTGATGTTAGACTCACTGGTCTGTAATTGCCAGGATCACTTCTAGGGCCTGTTGTAAATATTGGTGTCACTTTAGCTATCTCCCAGTCATTAGGTTTGGAAGCTGATTTAAAGGATAGGTTACAAACCACAGGTAATAGTTCTGCAATTTCACATTTGAGTTCTTTCAGAACTCTTGGGTGAATGCCAGCTGGTCCCATGACTTGTTACTCCTAAGTTTATCAATTTGTTCCAAAACCTCCTCTAATGACACCCCACTCTGGGACAATTCTTCAAATTAGTCACCTAAAAAGAATGGCTCAGGTTTGGGAATCTCTCCAATATCCTCAGCCGTGAAGACTGAAGCAAAGAATTCATTTAGCTTCTCCGCTATGACTTTATCATTTTTGAGTTCTCCTTTAGCTCCAGTGGTCCAAGGAACCCAATGGTTGTTTTGCTGGCTTCCTGTTCTGATGTACTTAAAAACATTTTGCTATTACTTTTTGAGTTTTTGTCTAGCTGTTCTTAAAACTCCTTTTTGACTTTTCTTATTATATGTTTATACTTAATTTGACAAAGTTTATGCTCCTTTCTATTTTCCTCACTTTTTAAAAGATGTATTTATCTGTCACTGCTTCTTTTACTCGGTTGTTAAGCCACAATGGCATTTTTTTTGGTTCTCTTACTGTTTTTTTTAAATTTGGGGTATACATTTAAGTTGGGACTTTATTATGGTGTCTTTGAAAAGTTTCCATGCAGCTTGCAGACATTTTACTTTTGTCACTGTACCTTTTAATTTCTCTTTAACTAACTTCATCATTTTTGTGTAGTTCCCCTTTCTGAAATTAAATGCTACAGTGTTGGGCTGCTGAGGTGTTTTTCCCACTTCAGGCATGTTAAATGTTATTACATTATGGTTACTATTTCCAAGCAGTCCAGTTATATTTACCTCTTGTACCAGATCCTGTGCTCCACTTAGGACTAAATCAAGAATAGCCTCTCCCCTTGTGGGTTCCAGAACCAGCTGCTCCAAGAAGCAGTCATATAAGGTATCAAGAAATTTTATCTCTGCATCCCATCCTAAGGTGACATGTACCCAGTCAACATGGAGATAGTTGAAGTCCCCCACTATTATTGAGATTTTAATTTTGATAGCTTCTCTAATCTCCCTTAGCATTTCATAGTCACTATCACTGTTATGATCAGGTGGTCAATAATATATCCCTGCTGCTATATTCTTATTATTGGAGCATGGAATTACTATCCATAGAGATTCTATGGAACATTTTGGCTAATTTAAGATTTTTACTTCATTTGATTCTACATTTTCTTTCACATATAGTGCCACTCTCCCACCAACATGATCTGTTCTGTCCTTCTGATGTATTTTGTACCCTCGTATGACTGTGTCCCATTTATTGTTCTCATTCCACCAAGTTTCCATAATGCCTATTATATCAATATCCTCCTTTAAAATTAGGCTCTCTAGTTCATTTTACCCATTTTACTATTTATACTTCTAGCACTTGTGTATAAGCACTTTAATAATTTGCCAATATTTATCTATATGCCATTTCCTGATGTGTTAAAGACTCTTTTTCATTTGATTGTGTCTCATCTGCTCTGATCTTATTAGAGGAGTGGAACACATGACTTATGAGGAGAGGCTGGGGAAACTGGTATTATTTAGTCTGCAAAAGAGAAGAATGATGGGGATTTAATAGCAGCCTTCAACTAAACTGAAGGGTGGGTTCCAAAGGGGATGGAACCAGATTCTTCTCAGTAGTGGCATATGACAGAACAAGAAGAAATGGTCTCAAGTTGCAGTGGGGGAAGTCTAGGCTGCATATTAGGAAAAACTATTTCACTAGAAGTGTGATGAAGAACTGGAATGAGTTGCCTAGGGAGGGGGTGGAATCTCCATCTTTAGCAGCTTTTAAGGTGAGACTTGACAAAGCCTTGCGTGGAATGATTTAGCTGGGGTATGATTTACATCAGTTGTTCCCAACTGCTGGGCCTGGACTGGTGGCAGTTCACGGAACACTGGCTGCTGGAGCTTAAGTTGGCTGTTTGAGGTAGCTCAGCTCTGGCAGCCATGGTGGCTGAGACGATGGAAGGAGGAGGTGGGGCAGGAGGAGCCTCCCTCCCTCCTTCCTTCCTCCTCTCCCTTCCATGCTTGGGAAGGGAGGAGTGTGAAGGAGGAGGGATTGCATGCACCGCCAATGTCCGCTCCCCCTGCCCGTCTAGCTGCTTTTGCCGGTGGCAGCACTGGGGCTGAAGTGGCAACAGGAGAAGGTGGAGCAGGAGATGTCCCCATTCTCCCTCAGTAATGGTGGCTGGCCGGGACACTGTGCTCCTTCCCCACCCACTTTTGGAGTGCACACACCAGCAATGGCTACTCTCCCTGCCTGAGTGGCAGTAATAGCCACTGTCCCAAGGGAAAAGTCTCTCTCTGGAGAGTGCGGGGGTGGTATTGGGGCAAGGGATGAAGGTGTGTTGGTTGAGGGCATGGTGGGATCACGGGGTAAGAGAGTGTTGGCATGGGCTGTAAGGGTCAGAGGTTAAGGGGTCATAAACATGGGGCCTAAGGGTGGGGGTGAAAGGGTGTTAGGCACTGGGGAGCAAGAGGCTGGGTCAGGGCTAGGTGGACAGATAACATTTTATTTGCATATTTGCATGTTTGCTATTTGCATAATGAATATGCAAATATACAAATCAAAATGTTATTGGTCCACCAAATGTTTGTGAATGGGTTTGCCAGTCCATGGCAGAAAAAAGATTGGGAACCATTGATTTAGATGACCACTTAAGGTCTTTTCCAGCCTTAATCTTCTGTGATTCTGTGATTACACAGGAATCATCTCCCTGCTTCTCTTGAATCAACCCATCCCTGAATAAGCTACCAGATATGTCCCTGTCCCTCCCCTGTCTATAAGAGGACTTTACTTATTGGAATAAAATATTAATAACTCACCTCTTCATATGGTTTCTACTCATCTGTTAATATCTACCATTCTGTTGCCAACTGCCATCATACTTGCTTCCTCCTCTCTGATGTGGGGCTGAGATCTGACCAACACCAACATAACTAGAGGGGCACTGACAAATTACTGGCTGCACACCACGCTCTCACAAAAAATGGAGGACATCACATTATTCACATCAGGACAAACAAAACTGAAATGAAACAGAACCTGACAATCTTTGATACCCCAATCTACATGATGTGGGCTGTGCAACACAACAGTAGGTTATGGGGAAAGAAAAGAGTTTGGTTGGCATGCCTTCTTATAAGGATCTTCATATATATATACAAATAAATAAAATCTTCACTTAGAATTTTCTTCATAGAAATCTGTTTAGTTTTGATTAGTTTGTTTGGTGTGTTTGTTCTTGTAATTTAAGGGAAAAAGCTAAATGTTTTCAGTAGAAGTAATTAGACTGTTTTCTTACCCTTAACAGTATCTCAATGGAGTTTTCCTACTGGGAGTAATAAGTAGTTCATCAGTTCCTACTAACTGAGTTATTATAGGAACATGAATCAGGATGAGGCTATTGCCTACCAGATAATATAGTATGGAGGAGGGATTTTTTTTATGGCTATCATCTGATATTTTGACCTTGCTGAACCATGGAGAAATGTGTCTCCATGTCCAGGTTGGGACCACTGGTAACAGACAAAAGATGTTTGTTATAACTAGATCCCTAAGTGGTTACAAAATTTGTATCAACCTCTGCATCCATATTCACAAAAATGAGTTGTGGATATCTACGTCTGCATCCACATCCATGGATGTGGATACCTGCGGATATAAAGCAGGTATCCACAGATTTGCAGAGCTCTCGTTATAACACATGTTCTTTAACTGATACAGTAATGAATGTGCAATAGATGTTTAAATCAGTAAGAATCAGTTATTGTCACAGATGGTTTTGGTAACTATGAATTAATCACAAATGTCTTTAGCTTATTAATTAGGTGAGCTGAGATATCTAGGATAGAACTCAGATCAGTAACAGAAAACGAATTTCTTTGTCACAAGCCCTATAAAAGGAAAACATCTGGGGGAGTTAAATTAGTTGTGACTGGAGCTTCTGTCACTTTTCCAGTCTACAGATTGGTATGAATGGTCTTTGAGTAATAGCTTTGATTAAATCCCACTTGAGTCTGCTCTCTGATATCTCATTTGAAATTAATTGTGTTAAATTGAAATATACAACAGATACCACATGACATTGATCCCAGGTACCTGCCCAGATTGACACTTGATCTTCCAAGTGAATTACAAATGTCTGCCTCCTAATGCTCCACAATTGTGCTGTTACTGCTGTTTTGCACTAACTTAGATGAACATTTCACCAGAAAGAATGAATTTATAGCTAAACATGTCAGGGCCTGATGCAAATCCCACTGAAGTCATCAATAGATTTTTCATTGATTTTATTTGGCTTTGGATCATATCCTAATTATTGGTCAAAGCAGCTATAATTCAAAACCATCATGAGGATTTCTTATCTAGGAGTTCAAATATATATAACATCTCTCCACTTCTCAGTATGCCCACTGCAGTCCCCAGGTTCAGTACCATCATTATCATTCACACACTTCATAAGGCTGATGACAGTTAGTGTATGAAATGAGACTATCCTATGCCCAGCTATTTGATCAGATAATCCTTAACTTATATGGACTGACATCTTGAGCAATTAAAGTAGGAGGCCAAAAAGTCAGCTAATGGAAATCGGCATAGTTCCATTTCAAAGAGAAGGATATTTCTGAACTGTGAACACAAGAGCCCAGAAGGACTAAAATACTGTGGAAGCCATGTATCCTTAGCAATATGCTGGTCACTCTGCTAGACCCTGTGAATGCTGAGCACCAAATTTTGCCATTTACCTGCTCATACTTATGACTATCTAAAAATGTAGCCTGATCTAAATATTATGAATAAAATGTCCCAGTTATCACTTGGAAAGTTGACAGGTTCTTGTTCCAAGATCAGGTCTAGTTTGATTATTATTACAATTGCTCCAACCCCACCTTTCTTATGCCCACCCCTCCTTTCAAGCCTTCTCCCAGCACCTCCCCCACCCCCCTCTAGCCCCCAGTGCCCTTACCCTCTCCTCTCCCAGCATCACCCTTTCACCCCTCCCATTGACACCTCCCCTCCTGCCCTTTTCCTCATTGTCTGCACTTGGCCCCCTGCCATTTGTACCTTCCACCTCCGCACAACCTCCTCCCCTCCACACAAGCCCCTTCCTCTCCCACCCCTTCCCTTTAGTTTTCTCCATTCCCTGCCCTGCCCTGCCCTGCCCTGCCATACCTTCTGCCTTCCACTTTGTGGGACCGGAGTCTGCGCTCGGGCCCCAAAAGTCCCCGGACTCCGAACTGGAAGCTAGGCCAGCACCACGCAGCACCAAACACTTTTAAAGTCCCGGGCCGTGATATCACGTCATGCCCGGGCGTCTCACTGGTCACCTGGGAATGCTGCGCAGTGTGTGCAGGCAAGGGGGAGCTGACTGAACGCTGCTAGCATGGACAGCGAGTTCTATGGCCGCCCCCAGCCCTGGTCCTAGCCCCTGTCCTGGACTGTTCCTGCCATGCGCAGCATGTGCGGGCAAGAGGGAGCTGACTGAACGCAGCCCATGGCAGGGATGGCCCGGGGCCGGGGGTTGGGGACAGCCATAGAACTCGCTGCCCATGCCAGGTGAGCCTGTGCAGCATGCGCTCGCTCTCACCCCAGCCCGGTGCCCCCCTAGCGTGGCGCCCAGAGGCAATTTCCCCCACACACACACCGCCTTTGCTACACCTCTGATGTCACTTGCCTTATTGGATCATTTCAAATGAACCCAAATCAAACAACTTTCACAGTGGATAGTAATCCCAAAAGTTTGCAGATATAAAGGAAGAGCAGACAGATTTTGGACAAAATATAATGAGCCACTAGTGAGTCACTGTTCACCAGAGAAGCTCAAACTCAGTCTCTTCACCGTCACTTTTATGCCTCAAGTCAAATATTTCCCTCTTTTCTCAGGGCACCTCAACTAACAGTGGAATTCTCATCAGCAGCTAACTCAAAGTCAGCCAACAAAAGACCATGGTGACAAGTTAAAGGTCTATAGTCAAAGCCTGAGGGTTATTTATAATATTCACAGAAAATGTAATGGACTTGTGACAGTGACAGTTGAAGGAGTTATCCGCAGGTCATGTCAGTGCACTACTTGAGAGTTCCTTTGGAGGTTTGGTTAGGCTGTCTATTTTGTAAAAAATATAACTCTTGGCCTCAATCTTTGTTCTTCTGTATGTCCACATGAAATCCTTGGACAGAAGATGGTCAGAGGAAGCTTTCAGGCATCTTATCTAATTTTTCCCCATAGCATCTTCAATTTGCAGATAATTTATAAGCAAATACAATATAAGTACAATGATATGCTTATAAATATATCAGATTTGATTTGTGATTGCAGCACATGCCAGTGATGTGCATGTCACTACAATGAGGCTACATCTAGACTACAGGCTTCTTTCAGAAAAAGCTTTTTTCAGAAGAGATTTTCCAAAAAAAATCTTCCGAAAGAGAGTGCCCGCACTGCAAAAGTGCATCAAAAAAGTGATCTGTTCTTTCACGAAAGAGAATCCAGACTGAATTGCATGTAAGCTGTAATTGCTGTAGATGGAATGGCCACCAGGGCACTTGTGCTTTTTCCTTTTTCCTCTTCTTCTGAAAGAACTCCCTCTTCCCTGTCCACACATGCCTTTATGCAATAGAGCTCTTTCACAAAAAGGCTTCTTCCTTGTAGAATGAGTATTACCACTGCTGGAAAAACCACTCTGTTCTTTTGATTTTCTTGTGGAAGAATGCAATTGCAGTGTGGATGTTCCTCAAGTTTTGTCAGAAAAACAGCTATTTTTTCCGAAAAAACTCTGTAAGGGTATGTCTACACTACCCCGCTAGTTCGAACTAGCGGGGTAATGTAGGCATACCGCACTTGCAAATGAAGCCCGGGATTTGAATTTCCCGGGCTTCATTTGCATAAGCCGGCCGGCGCCATTTTTAAATGCCCGCTTGTTCGAACCCCATGCCGCGCGGCTATACGCGGCACGGGCTAGATAGTTCGAACTAGCAAGCCATTCCACACTATCTAGCCCGTGCCGCATGTAGCCGCGCAGCACAGGGTTCGAACAAGCCGGCATTTAAAAATGGCGCTGGCCGGCTTATGCAAATGAAGCCCAGGAAATTCAAATCCCGGGCTTCATTTGTAAGTGCGGTATGCCTACATTACCACCCTAGTTCGAACTAGGGTGGTAGTGTAGACATACCCATAGGTACACATACCCCAAGAGAGCCATGACACTCATTTTTTAAAATATGATTAAGAGCCCATAACAATCCTTTGCCACTATTAAGACCTAGGACAGGTAGGACAGAGTAATTTATCATGTTTGTAAAGCATGTATGTGGATAAGTATCTCACTTTCGAGATATACATAACAAAGATTACAAAATGATACAACCACTACTACAATGTTGTAGTGCATTTTAGCCAGTAATAGCCAACTACTTCTCACTAAAAGCCAGTGACTAGAACTATCATGTTTATTAGATAATGTACACACTGAAGAAGCTTGTTAGTATAAAAGGGTATGTCTACACTACCCCCCTAGTTCGAACTAGGAGGGGTAATGTACTCATACGGAGTTGCAAATGAAGCCCGGGATTTGAATTTCCCGGGCTTCATTTGCATAAAGCTGGCCGGCGCCATTTTTAAATGCCGGCTAGTTCGGACCCCGTACCGCACGGCTACACGCGGCACGGACTAGCTAATTCGGATTAGGCTTCCTAATCCGAACTAGCTGTACGCCTCATGGAATGAGGCATACAGCTAGTTCGGATTAGGAAGCCTAATCCAAACTAGCTAGTCCGTGCCGCGTGTAGCCGCGCGGCACGGGGTCCGAACTAGCCGGCATTTAAAAATGGCGCCGGCCAGCTTTATGCAAATGAAGCCCGGGAAATTCAAATCCCGGGCTTCATTTGCAACTCCGTATGACTGCATTACCCCCCCTAGTTCGAACTAAGGGGGTAGTGTAGACATACCCAAAGCTAGCAAAGAACACTGCTACCTTAGATTGTGTTCCTTGTACAGTACATAATTTTAGTGCATGTTAGTACTGCTTTATTTTGGATAAGTATTTTCAAGATCATTCACTAAGGGTATGTCTACTCTACAGCGTTATTTCAAAATAGCTTATTTAGAAATAATGCATCTAGACACAAAATGCATTTCGAAATAGCATTTTGCTATTTCAAAAGAGTGTGTCCACACTGATAGGATGCTGAATTGCATTTAAAGCCAGCCGGAACCAGTTCTGGCAGGGCATCAGGTCAGGAGTTAGCCTCAGGCAGCAGCCACACAAGGTATCTGAGACCCGTGCTTAAAGGAATCCCCCCCCACCCCGGACAGCCGGTTCTAAGGTTTCCCTGCTTGCTTGCCTACCTCACTGAGGGACAGCAAAGCATTTTTTTCTCTGTGTGGTCTGGTTGCCCTCACTCAGGAGACCACAGCACTCTGGAGCATGGAGCTGGAGTCGTCCCTGGGCACTCTGGTGCTTCTCCTGGATGTGTTGCTGCGAGCCTGGCAGCAAGTTCTGCAGACAGTATCAGTCTCCCTGGTGTGCCCCACTGGGAGCTTCTGCCTCATTCCTTCCTCACGTCCTTCCAATTACCCCTCCCTAACCCCCCTTTCTGCTGTATAATAAAAGACACATGTGTTCATTACAAAAGAGACTCTTTATTGAACAAAACTGGGGTGGGGGGGAATGAAACTGAGGTGAGACTAGGAAAGAAGGTGGTAGAGGGGAGGGGGAATCCTGGGAGGAGGGAGCTGGCAGGGGGAGGCAAAGGGAGGAAGGAGAAGGAGAAGCTCAGGGCTCAGGGTTGGGGGTCTCATGGGTGCGGGGGCCTCGGCATCCATGGAGGTGTGGGGAGAGAGGGGAGGAAGAAGCAGGAGGGGGAGAAGGAGTGGGAGGAGGAGCAGTAGCTGGGGAGGCAGCAAACTCTGCCCCAGGGTTGATGACCACCTGGGTGGCACGGACCAGGATGCGGTCCATGGCATCAAAATAGGTGCAGTGGTCTGGGTCTGCCCCTGGTTGGGAGCTGCCCCCTGTGGCTCTGGCATGCGCCTGCTGCAGCTTCTTTATTTTCATGCAAATCTGCTCCTGGGTTCACATGTGGCCTTTGGTGGCCAGGCTAGCAACCATCCTCCTGTAGACAGTTGCAGTCCTCCATTTAGTGTGGAGATCATGGACATTGGAGGCATCCCCCAAACCTGAATTAAATCCCTGATCTCCTCACTGGACCAGGCAGGCGCCCCCCTTTTCCAGCTCCTGGCTGGCTCCTGGGAGCTGGCAGACTGGTCCTGGGGAGTGGTGGAAGGCTGGCTGGCACTGGTTACCTGACTCATGCTGGGGCCATTGCATCAGGTGCAATGACTGCTAGCTCTGGGCTGGCAGGCTTAGAGCTGGCACAGGCACTGTGGCCAGAGTCTACCCCTTTAAGGGCTCTGGGGAGGGATGAAGGGAGGGAGGGAGAGGAGTTTTCTAGGTTGTGCCCAGAGTGGCCACCAGGGCACCCTGGGAAGGGCTAGAGGCCCCCTATTTCGAAAGAAGTATATACACAACGCTTATTTCAAAATAGCAATTTCAAAATTGGTGCTATTCCTCGTGGAATGAGGTTTACCAATTTCAAAATAAGCCCTCAATTTAATTTTGAAATAGCGGTTTGACTATTGACTATTGTGTAGATGCTGGTAAAGTTATTTTGAAATAATGGCTGTGATTTTGAAATAATTTTGCTGTGTAGACATACCCTGAGGGAAGAAAGAGAGTGTATTCCCAAAATAGTTGACATTTCTTATGCAAGTGTATATATGTATTAGATTGTCAGGTGGGATTATGGTCTTTCAGCAGAAAGATACAAATTACTTAAATAATAATATTGATAGATAATAATAATTAATAATAACAACAACAATAAGCAGGATGCTCTCTGTTAAGGAAGTTACTGGGTAAACTCTATACGCCTGAATGATGGGAGCAATAAAGAGCTTTGTTTTCTTGTTCATACTGGAACACTGAATGGGTGTGTTTAGACTACAGGGTTTTGTCGACAAAACTGGACTTTTGTTGACAAAACTATACCTGTGTCTACACTACTGCTGAGTTCTGTTGACAGTAAGTCAACAGAATGCAGCAGTTTTTTCGATGGAGGTAAACTTCATTCTACGAGGAATAACGCCTTTTTTCGGCAGAGTTATGTCAAAAAAAGGCACTATTGCATCCACACTGTGCTTTTTCCGAAAGAGAGCATCTGGACACTCTGTCAAAAAAGCGGCTTGCTTTGTCAACAGAACTGGCTATAGTCTAGATGCTCTTTTTCGACAGAGGCTTTGTCGATAGTATCTGTCGACAAAGCCTCTGTCAAAAAAAGCCTGTAAACTAGACGTACCCAATCAGTTCTGATTGAATGAGAATACTCTCCATTGACTCACAGATTATTTCCTGTTGTAGCAGGTGTTCCTTAGAGTCATCCCAGCCAAATACTTATCAGGTCCATCTGAGCAGTATGAGCACTTAGCAATAAATAAAACAATAAATAACTCCATTTAACTTTAAGATTAGACAAGATTGGACCTTGAAGTGGCACAGAAACAAAATCTATAAAGTGTCTAATTCTGTAATTGGAAAAGTAAGAATAAAGAAAGCAAAATTTTCAAAAGGAAAACACATCAATATTTTCATGCTTAAAACAAAGAAGATTATATAAAAAACTCAGAAAAGGGGGAAGAAGTTAAGCTTCAGAGAAATACATCAAAGTGACAGTTTGGAGTATCTAAAACATGAAAACTTCTGGAGCATAAAGTAAATCCATCTCCTATGCTATAGGAATGTTACAAAAAAGTTTATATATATCCTTTTTTTTTATTACTTTTCAAGTTTGCATAGGTAAAAGCAGTAAGTTTGTACAAACAAAAAAGGCTATATTACAAGCTGTTCAGAAGTTGTAGGGTGAACTTTTCAAGGTGAAAATACTGATCTAAAAAACTGTAGAAAACAATTAGCTAAGTAACTCCCCCACACACAGCTCCCCACTCATCCGCCCACATCTCTCTTTTCTAGCAGCCATAGTGCTTACAGCCCCAGTTCTAATGGAAGAGATACAGCAAGTTAGACAATCTCTTAATAACACAACACCCTATGATGGTGATTTAACAGCAGAGCACATTGTTTTTAAAGTGCTTTCAAGATTTATTTGTTTCAGTGCTTGGAGAAATTTGCAGCAGTATGTTAAAAATGCTATTGGAATATCAATCATAGCATCAATGTTATTACATAATAAATGTAGGAATAATTAAGACACTATTTGCAATAGAAGGCCTATTTAAAATAGAAAAAAATGTATCTTAGCATTAATATCATTTAACTGATAAAAATAAGTTAAACCTTATTTTAGCAACCCAATTTTGTCTCGTTGATGGTGGAATTACATTGCAGCCATCTTGCATATAACAGTCATATGTAATAATTATTTCTAGACTTAAAGAACAAGACAACACCAAAACAAGAGTCACAATCATCCCATTGAAATTCTTTTACTAAATGTTTACCACCTTCTGGCACTTTATTAGATCACTACAAGTAATAAAAATGGAACCCATTATAATTTGATGGCTAGATAAGACACTGGATACTTAACTTCTGGTTTTTTGCTTTACAGTTTGTGTTTGCTTCATCTAAATATATAAGAGATAATTTGTATGCATCATGTCATGAAACCCCAAGCAATTCCCAAATTTCAAAATTTGTAGAACTCTGAACAATGCTGCAATTGCAGTAGCAATAACACCTCAGTGGACAGTTTTCAGACACAGAGAAAGTTATAATGAGTACTTGCTATTTCACACTCCCAAATCAAATTTCTTTTACCGACATATCAGAAGGTGGGTAACTGGTCCTCTTCAAGGGGTCAGGGCTAAGCTTGCTTATTACAAGCTCCACAAGGAGAAATGAGGCAACACATGGTCACCTGAGAATAATTAACTCACTGAGACAGGAAGGGCCTGGGCGTTATAAAAGGTTAAGGACATCTGCTAGATGATGAGCTCCTAAGGAGAAAGACAGCTGCTAGAGAAGCCAAACATTCCAAGAGGGAAGAATGAGAAGGAAGAGAGAAAGTTCAGGCACGGAGAAGGGAACCAAACAAGGACCTTGAGCTGGATTCCAATGGAATGGATGTTCTGGAGTTCCCCTACCCATGCTAATCAAAGAGTTTGGAAAAGAAGGTCCTGTCTCCAGGAGATGTAAGGGTATTTAACCCCCACAAGAGCCAGTATCTTTCAATGCCCATTATCTGGAAGAGACTTAAGGACCCAGCCAGAGGGCCAGATGATAAACTTGGTGAACACAAATTTAAATGTGGTGATATAAGAGGAGTAGAACCAGCTGGTGTAGCACCCTTTGTGATTTAACAGATAAAGGGCCCTTTTATACCATACTATACAAATTATGAAAACCAAAGCTACCAATATGTGTGTCTCTTGCTCTTGACACAAAAATCATAATTTAAAGGCACCAAAAATCATCATTAGCATTTGTATACAATATGCAAGTCCTAGCTACATAAGTATGTTGCTGTTCTGGCAAATTCTTGAGGTATACAAATATGAACTATTTTCTGCTGAAGACTCTCTTCTCTGAAAGAAAGGAAAAAATGAATTGCAGCCAATTAATGGAGAAACTTAGGAAAGAAAACAAGTGATGTTCTCCTCTGATTATTGCCAGGCCTTGTGAATAACTGTGGCAGGGTACCATCATAGAAGTATACCTTCTTATGGCAGAGACACAACACTCAACTCCATCTTGCTTCTTCCACATAACTTGTTTACAGCTGTAAGTACTTAAAGTAATATTTCCTTTCCTGAGGTACAATGTATTAGGTCTTTATAAAAATAGGCTCATACGCCCCCTGCTGACTAAGATTTTGCAGCATTTCTTCCTGGGGCTACTTTCCTCCCACAACCCTTCTTCCTGAGCTCTGCAAATGTTTAAGCTAGTTTCACCAGCCCCTCAGTGCCCAGGTTCCAGTCCTACTTCAGCGCTCGCCTCAAACAGAGTCAGCTCACAGCTGGGGTTTTTATCCTGTTCTGAAGATAGCTCCCTGATCACCATTCACCAGGGCTACGTCTACACTGGCCCCTTTTCCGGAAGGGGCATGTTAATTTCAGAGATCGTAATAGGGAAATCCACGGGGGATTTAAATATCCCCCGCGGCATTTAAATAAAAATGTCCGCCGCTTTTTTCCGGCTTTTAGAAAAGCCGGAAAAGAGCGTTTACACTGGCCCCAATCCTCCGGAAAAAGCGCCCTTTTCCGGAGGATCTTATTCCTACTTCAAAGGGCGCTTTTTCCGGAGGATCGGGGCCAGTGTAAATGCTCTTTTCCGGCTTTTCTAAAAGCCGGAAAAAAGCGGCGGACATTTTTATTTAAATGCCGCGGGGGATATTTAAATCCCCCGCAGATTTCCCTATTACGATCTCTGAAATTAACATGCCCCTTCCGGAAAAGGGGCCAATGTAGACGAGCCCCCAGATGTCTTAAATACCTGCTCCTTACAGAGGCCATGTCATGGCAGTGGATGGACTGGTCCTGAGCGCCTTAAAAAGAAATAAGTTTTTAGCACATTATTTTTCTGCTTTGAAGAGACCCTTGTTAGATATTTTGACTTGAAACTTACTCTTTTGTCACAGGAATTCTAAGAAACTAGTGAAATAGGAATCTTGCTCAGAGAAGTACAAATTGAATGTTCCACATGGACTCAAGGTGTATCTATTTTATTTCCTCAGGTGACAGAAATCTCCTGTAGATTTTAGTGCCTTGTACCAATCAGCAGAAAGAGATGAAGATGGATTAAGTAAATATATATATATATATATCTGAGATGCTCATTAAATTAGACAAGAAAGCTAGGAAGTGTCTAGACTCATTTTTGAAAAAGAGAAAATAAATTTGTGTGTGAGCACAGCTAATGTATGCATAGAGCAACATTCAGGGGAAGCAACTTAGTTCTGCTTCTATTGACTTGACCCAGCGAAGGTTCCATTATGGCTCTCCACATTGAATTCGTTGTTTCAATCTTACTATCAATTTGCAGGACAAACTGGAAACAACAAGCTTTTCTTTCTGATACATAGCTTTCTGCAATGATCCATATATTTGCCAGCTCTATCTTACACTGTTGCAATGTGCTTTGCATGGCACTACACCTTAGGGAAACTCAGTTCCAATAGTCAGTGAGGGTATGTCTACACTGCCACCCTAGTTCGAGCTAGGGTGGCTAATGTAGTTATTCAAACTGGCAAATGAAGCCCGGGATTAAAATATCCCGGGCTTTATTTGCATGTTCCCGGGCGCCGCCATTTTTAAATGCCCGGTAGTTAGAACTCCCTGTCCGCGGCTACACGTGGCACGGGCTAGATAGTTTGAATTAGGAGCTTTAATTTGAACTACCGTTACTCCTCCTTCAATGAGGAGCTGATAGAGAAGGTGCAAATTGTTCTTAAGTACCCATTGGTTGGTTTTTTTAAGTCACTGGGATTTGGAAGATAGTGCGCTAGCCAGGTAATGTCTTTGTTCATTCCTTTATGATGGGTCTCAAACCTGTAAATGAAGTTAAATTCCAAGGCTTCCCTATGTATTTGGCTTGTGGAATTGGCCTGAAACAACACAGTTACTTTGAGATCCATTAATGAGTGCCAGGCAAGTTAAAATGTTCTCCAACAGGTTTCTGTGTGTTGTCATTTCAGATATCTGATTTGTGTCCATTAATTCTTTCCTGTCGAGACCGTCCAGTTTGGCCAATATACATGGCAGAGAGGCATTGCTAGCAATTGATAGCATAGATTACCTTAGTGGATGTGCAGTTAAATGAGCCTCTGATGTGGTGGCTGATGTGGTTGTGTCCAGTGATTAAATTACTTGTATAGATATGTGGACAGAGTTGATACCAGGGCTGGGTTCTTGGATGATTATGCTGGAGATGTGCTGTGTGGTTACTGCAAAGACTTTGTTTGAGGTTAGGGGATTGTCTCCAGGCAAGGATTGTCCTGTCCCCCAAGGCCTGTGAGAGGGAGGGGTCATTTTCCAGGATAGGCTGTAGATTGTTAATAATGTGTTGGAGGGCTTTAAGTTGTGGGCTGTAAGTGATGACAAGTGGTGTTCTGCTATCTTCTCTTTTTGGCCTGTATTGAAGTCGTTCGTGTCTGGATACTTTTTTGGCTCTGTCGATCTGTTTTTTTTCACTTCTCTGGGTGAGTATTTCCGTTTTAAGAATGGTCTATATAGATCCTGTGGGTGTCTGTCTCTGTTTGTGGAGTTGGAGCAAATCTGGTTGTATCTTAGGGTTCGGCTGTAAACAATAGATTTACAAGCTAGAGGCGTGAAGGTAAGTATAACGGTCAGTAAGTTTCTGGTATAAGGTGGAAATGTGTCCATCATGTAATAGTACCATAGTATCAAGAAAGTGGATTTCTCCTGTGGACTGATCCAGTCTGAAGTTGATGGTGTGGTGAAAGTTGTTGAAATCCCTGTGTAATTCTCCGAGGGTCTCTTTCCCTTGGGTCCGTATGATGAAAATTTCTTTCTATGTGAGCCATTACTATACAGAGGTATCAGTTTCCTTTTAGTTCTAAGCCATTTTTTTTATACTTCCAATGCATTGTAAATTTCAGTGTATTCCTATAACGTTAGCTGCTTTTGTGAAAGCAATTACTTCTCTGACTTCAGTTCTCAACCCACACATTAGTCTCTCTCTCAGCACCTCAGACAGAAAATCTTCACAATAAGTAATGAGCAGCAGTGCATCTTTTTTAATGCAAATATATGATTCTCTAGTCTTCTTGATAATTCAGTTAGTGAAACTTAAATCTGTCATCAATAATCACAAGCATGAGAGAAAAATGTGGAAACAAAATGTCTTTCTGCGTCCTTCCTTTGGAATTGTTTGGGCTCCCCCAATGATACATGTCTTATTTCCAACAATGTTAAGGAATACTGCAACCCATTTATCTCCTAAAATATAATTAGCATTTCAATGTTTCCATATAAAACTAAAAGCCTTCTCTTCCTCCAAATGAAAATGAAAAGCATTAATTCAATCTTTTTTCTTCTTAACCTTAAACATCTAATATACCCAAACACTGTGTGATCACATCTACAAGTATCCTATTTTCCTTGGAAAATTACAAGATAGGACACTACTTTAATTATAAACTTTTAGCAGATTCTGATATTTTTTTTAACCGAAACAGAAATGAAATATCATTCTAACAAGTGGAAGCTGGGCAAATATAGTTGGAAACTGATATATGTGGCTATAAAAGAAATAAAGATATGAAAGTCATATGAAAATAAATATAAGATAGGAACCTGCAGAGAAGGAATCAGTAGCTGCTATAGTACATGCCTTCTCTAAAGATACCTTCGGCATGGTATCTAAAGATGCCTTCTCTAAAGATATATGCCCTCTGCTTAAAGATACTTAAATGAGAACAAGACACCAGATAATGGACACTTCATACCGCAAAGACCTTCTCTGTTTAAAATGAGAGGTTCCTTTGATATTTAGCTGGGCAAACTGGGGCAACCCACTTATTAATATGAGCAGACATTTCAACTTCAAGTGCAGCAGGTTGAAGGTAGGAAACCCTTTTTTTTCTTTAAATAATTGAAAAGTTTTCAAATTTGTTAAAATGCTCACGTGAGACCTTAAGGAAAAAATGGAAAAAACATGAGAGCAAAAGAGAGCTACCCAAAAATAGCCAATAACCAGATTCTAGTCCCTCTTATCAATCAGGCGGAGCAGGGATGTGATTGTTCGTGTCCCCCATTCTCATAAAGTGTACTAATACTAATCTGTATCTCTATCTCCCTCTCATATCCTAGACCTCAGAATGTTTTGTGGAACTCAAAGTGCTCCTGTCAAAATGGAAATGGCAGAAAATAGTGCCGGAGAACTAGTGACTTAAATTGATTCTTTGAACCCATTCCAACAAAAAGATATCAGTTTGTTTAGGTGAAAGAAGGCAGTGAGGTGAGGGTCCATTCATAGATATTTGTGTCAGTGTGACATAGTGTGGTGATTCCTGGGGGTACTTTTAAACAACAGGGTTTTTTTCGGAAAAACAGTTGTTTTTTGAAAAAACTTCACTTGCTTGACTTATGTCCACGCTGCTATTGCATTCTTTTGAAAGAAAATTGAAAGAATGCAGGGTTTTTTCTGACACTGGTAAACCTCATTCTCCAAGGAAGAATGGCTTTTCCAAAAGAGCTCTTTCAGAACTAGGTGTGTGTGGATGCAGAAGAGGGAATTTTTTTGAAATTCCTCTAGGAAAAGTACAGGTGCCTTGGTGGCCACTCCATCCATAGTAATCACAACTTAAATACCAGATAGCATCCACACTGATTGGTGCTATCTGTCAAAAAAATCAGATCACTTTTTTGAAGCACTTTGGAAGTATGGACTCTCTCTTTCAGAAGAAGGTTTTTCAGAAGATCTCTTATGAAAAAGCTTCTTTCGAAAGAAGCCTGCAGACTAGATGTACGCTGAGAGAGCTGAAGTAAAGACAGTATCTTCAATCATTTATTACAAGAGTTTTACAAAAGCAAATTACAAAATACTAAAGTTACTTAAGGAATTGACATTTATCATCAACCACTTTCTGGGAGTGGGATTAGGTAAGCAGGTCTGACTGTATTTAAAACTATGAACATTGTACAAGAGCATAGGGAATTGCCTTTCCAAGAAGCTTGCAGAATGTTTTGTGAATTCAGTTACCATTTAGCGTTGATCCACCCTCAAACATCACCCTTAATGGGGTCAGATTCAAAGTAGATAAACATAAAATATTATCACTCTTTGAAACAAATATTCCTTACCCTTTCAAAAAATTACTGTTATGGCTTGTGTTGTACATTAAATTCCCTCAAAATTGTGCACAGTATTTTATTTTCAGGGTCAGTAATGCTTTGAATAAATGGACTAATCCAGCAACATGCTGAATGCTCTCAAATTATGGTGAAGGCAATGGAATTTGAGGATACAGTAGTTTCCAGAATGAGCCCATAGCTGTAGTTACCTTGCTATTTAAAAACAGTACATCTGTAAAATATCTCATAATAACGGCCATGCCTTACTGTAAACACATCTCCAATTTGTTAACTACAGTCAAACCAAAATAGCTCTTTGAACACCTCTTGGTGTTTTAAGTTTACAAACCCTGAATGGAATCCATCTGTTGCTCCATCTCAAAGTCTTCTCAGTCACACTGTGCAGAGAGCAGGCCGTCTACTGAGCACCTCTGGAGAGGTAGAACCCTCTGCCCAGCTGTGTTCAGTGGTGTCCCTTCAGACTCCCACCCCCTACGTAAACACACTTTCTTCCAGAACTCCACACACAAAATGTAAATTACGGTTTAACTATGTGAGCCACATAGCAGTTGTGTAGCAGTTAGGGCATAGACGGGCACCATTTCACATTTTGGTAATGAGGGGCTGACCTGTGCATATTTTGTTTGGGAGGGGGGGGAGGGCGCATGAGGGGAAGGGACTGAAGATAGAGGTATCAGCAGTGTTATTGAGCGTACTCAGTACAAGCCAAGCACCAAATGGGAGGGCGAACCAACCCCATTTACCTTCTCCTTCCCCACACACATTATATCTATGCAGGGGCTACTAAGGCACTGGAAAACTCTACTTTATGGGCAGACATCTTAGCAGTTAGCTGACAGGAGCACTGTATCAAATTCCTATATAAATTAAATGAATATTAAGCCCACTCAGCTGTAACACTAGCATATTCTGACATCTTATGGAAAGTCACTTAAGGGACACTGGTTAACCTTAACATTTTAATATATATTCTTATGTTACTACTAACTCCGTAGAGAGAGACTGCGTCAGGACTCCTGGGCTCTATCTCAGCTTGGCAAGAGGAGTGGGGTCTAGTGAGTTACAGCAGGTGGCAGATTTCAGCTGTATATAAGAACAACAGAATGGCCATACTGGATTAAACAAAGGTTTAGCCCTGCATCCTGTCTTCCAACAGTGGCCAAAGCCAGGTGCTTCAGAAGGAATAAACAGAAGAGGCAATCATGATCCATCCCCTTTTGCCTATTTTGTTTGTTTTAAATATGCTGCCTATACATTTAATTGGGTCAGCTTCTTATGTTATGTTTGTGAAGAAATGAACATTTCCTTATTTTATTTTTCCACACCATTCATGACTTTATAGATCTCAAACATATCCCTCCACCAGGAGCAGGACAAGGTGAGCTGCGGCAGCTGGCTCCTCAGGCGGAACGCGCAATCTGTGCCCCCGCCTGCACGACCGTCAATGGAGTGACGTCATCATCGGGTGCACCAGGTGCCCCATTGAAGGCGGCGCCCTAGGCAATGGCCGAGTCGACCTATAGTCAAGGGCCACCCCTGCCCCCCACCCTTTAGTCATTTCTTTTCCAAGCTGAAAAGTTCCAGTCTTGTTAATCTCTTCTCATATGGAAGCCGTTCCTTCCTCCCCACCCCCAATCATTTCTGTTGTCCTTTCTGTACCTTTTCCAAATACAATATCTTTTTTAAAATGGGTGACCAGATCTGCATACTGTATTCAAGATTTGGGCGTACAATGACTTTATGTAGAGGCAATATGGCATTTTGTCTGATTATCTATTCATTTCCTAATGTTTCCCAATATTCTGTTATCTTGTTGTTTCTAGACTGTCGCTTCACATTGTACAGATGTTTTCAGAGAACTATCCACAATAACTCCAAGAGCTCTTTCTTCACTGGTAATAGCTATTTTAGACTTCATCATTTTTGTGCCTAAAGTTAGGATTATAATTTCCCATGTGAATTACTTTGCACTTATCAACACTGAATTCCATCTGCCCTTGTGTTGCCCTATCACCTAGTTTTGTGAGATCCCTTTGTAATTCTTTGCAGTCAGCTTTGGATTAGTCACTGCTTGCCCCTTTTTCAAGAACATTTATGAGAAGTTTAACAGCAGTGGTCCAAGTGCAGACCCCTGCAGCACAACACTCATTCCTACCCTTCTTCTCCCCGCCTCCCCACCATCTTTTAAATGGAGTACCCAGCAATGTTTTCATGATGATGATGATCCTTCAATTGCTTGAATGCCCAGCCTTCTGTTATTCTTAATCACCTCTCTTTTTATAACAAACTCACTGCCAAAGGCAAAGCTGCAAGCAGCTCAAATTCTGTTGAATTTAAGGCACAGGCTTAGGGCGGGGAGGACTACTGCCGTGTCCCCTCCCACATAAATGTACAATGTGCAGTGGCAGTCTAGAAACAACAAGCTAACAGAATATTGGGAAACATTAGAAAATGAAGAGATAATAAGAGAAAATGCCCTTGGGAACAGAGAGACACTAATCTAACATATTTGCTTCATATCTTAATTGTTTAAAGCACAGGAGAGTACAGATTATTTTAAACATTACATACATGCCACTTCCTGTTTTACCCTTCTTTTGGGAATCCTTAGGAACAATCCATATCCAGGAAGGCAGGCAGGCAGGGAGTCACTGTCTCATGTAGGCTGACACTTTATAACATGGCCCTTGCATCATGGACTGGACAAAATAGCAAAGAGGACCATCTTTGCCCTGTTAAACTTCCTTATCTCTCTCTTTCCAATTATATTCTTGCCAGCTTCCCCACATGAGCACAAATCCCTGCCAGGTAATTTTGTTGCTAAGGCAACTCATCCCTACTAACCACTTCTCCCGGGTAGGGAACTCCCTTTTGTCTAGAGTGAATAGATTGCTAATGGTTGGATACTTTAGTCAAATACCATCTGTTATCAGCCCTCTATCTATGTGTATGTGTTGGGTCTTCAGTATAACATGGAGGTAGACAGACAACAGAAAAGGCAAAAAGTTAGACTTTCAAAATGGAGTGAGCAGCCTGGCATAGACAGGTTCAAATCTGAGACAGAATTCCTAAATTGTGCATACAGCACCCCAATTCATCATCATATGGAACAGCAAAATAAAGCGTAATGAATGGGAAAAATTAATAGTATTTTCTAAGTGCTAGAAGGCAATCTTCAAAGCAGGGTACAAACTGCAGAAAGTCTCTGCCGTAAAGAGTTTGCAATTTAAACTCCCAGTTGAGACTTAGCCCTCTGAAATGAGTCATACCATTTATTTCAATGAGATTATTCATGTGGTAAATTAAAATAGTATATATATGTTTGCAGGTTCAAGGCCTAAAAGAGGAAAATGGATAAAATCAGGATTTAGAGAAGACAAGATTAAAGAAAAAAATTAGGATTATACTTTAATATAAAGCTTTTAACAAGGTTAATGAGATAATTTAACTGACTGACCCATTAAAGCGAGTAATGGAAGCCTATGCATTAAAGGTGTTGGAGGCTTGTCTATTTACAGCACTTACTTAGCAAGGTGATAAGTGTTTTTTTTTTAGGTAGGGTAACTGATTCTGCTGCAAGTAGACAATTCAACTAGATGACCCATGAATTAATTTCTATCCCTTTCTTCTATAATTCTATAGTAAAAAATTAATGTGCTCATAAGCGCTAAAAAAAGATATACAATTGACTGAATTTCACTGAATTTCTTATATTAAGTAATTAAAATACATGGTGACATTTCTATATTATTACATGCACGAAATGAACAATTGTACTTTGGATTTCAAAGAAGGAATTGTAGCAGAAATTAATTTTGCATGAGTTATAGAGATTTGTGTAGCACATACTAACTTTAAATTGGGGGGAGGAATAGCTCAGTGGTTTGAGCATCAGCCTGCTAATCCCAAGATTAGGAGCTCAATCCTTGAGAGGGGGTCATTTGGGGATCTGGGGCAAATCTGTCAGGGCTGGTACTTGGTCCTGCTGCAAAGGCAGGGGACTGGACTCAATGACCTTTTCAGGTCCCTTCCCAGTCTATGAGATAGGTAGGTATCCTTATATTATATTTACTTTTGGTTTTCATTTAAATGGAGAATGAGAAAATTTTAAAAAGAAAATATCACCACACAATCCCTCAAAGTAGCATGATTTGATGCATGCATTTTCACTGTTTCTTGCCAGGTTTTTAGACAAAAAGTCATATAATGGAGCAAGAGGAGACAATTAACAATCTAGCTGCCCCTGAATACATGCCTAAAATAAAAATCACTAATAAAGCCTAATAGCTGTGGAGTCATATCTAGAATAAATGCTATTGTATTAACCTGCTTTCAGGGATTTCTGCTAAGAACAAACACCCCAATTCTAGTACAGGGGTGCTGTTATCTTTTGCTTAGTGCTGAAATACATGCTTCTATTTGTCAGCAGTAGAGTGCCATTGGTTGTATTGCTGCTGTTCTGAAGCACTGAACCATCTTGTTTTATACCAATTAGAGTGTTCTGTATCTCACACAGATATGCTGCAGCCTTTCTAGTCTGAACTTTAAGAATAGCTGGAGGAAAGAAAAGAGAAAAAGGCATGAGGTGAGTTGACTGCTGATGAAACCACATCTCAGAGACTCTTTTCTACATCTCTTTTTAGCATTAAATAAAATCCTATCATATTAAACTTCAATAGTCTTTTTCCCCAGTGAGCTTACTATAGCTGAACCTCTGAAATGTACATCTGAAAACCAAAGTCATAGCCAATTAAAAGAATCCTTGATTAATCAACATTGCTATGGTACTTGATTAGCTAGTTCTTAAAGGCTAAAACTAAGAAAAATCTTTTTAGTGCCTTATACTTCCCTAGCTTTTATTATGTGGCACGAAGCATATGTAAAGTAGTAGGGCCAATCTGGCTTTAAATCCCTTGAAGGGAGAAGTAAAATGTAATAATTCTTTCCATGTTAGAAATTGTGTCCAGACACAGAGACAGAAGGTTGCCCAGAACCAGAATTGTGTTTTCTTTCAACTGTGCAATTACAATAGGTGATTTCCAAATCAATAACTATTTCAAAAAATGCTCTTTTCTTTCTCGTGTATCTAATCTGCTAGTGAACCCCACTCATCACTCCAGATATCAATAGGAGCCTTACTTTAAATGAATTCCTTACTTCGAAAGTGCAACACTAGAGGCTAATCTCTTATAAACATATCTGGTTAAGTGGGAGCAGAACTCAGGCTTGTTCACTTTATCTACAGCAGCGTGCTAATCCTTTACAGACATGCATGTTAATAAGACAAGATACCTGCCTGGAGGACTTTATGATCTGACTATGCAATGTGCAAAGGAACTTGAATGATGGAATATAGTGGGGAAAAAATGAAGGAATAGTGAGTATATGACTATCCATCCTGTTACCACTGTTAAGTTAATTGTCATGGGATAATAGGGAAGGTCTTCTCTTGGACTGATAATTGGTTAAAAGACAGGAAACGAAGGGTAGGAATAAATGGTAAGTTTTCCGAACAGTGGTATGCACAGTTTAGGAATTCTGTCTCAGATCTGAGCCAGTCTATGCCAGGCCGCTCACTCCATTTTGAAAATCTAGCTTTTTGTCTTTACTGTTGTCTGTGTGTCTCTGGGGCATCTGGCATTGGCCACTGTTGGAAGACAGGATAGTGGACTAGATGGACCTTTGGTCTGACCCAGTATGGCCATTCTTATGTTCTTAACTGTTGACGTGGACAGCAGATTCTCCAAATTTACCTTTGAACAGATTGTTGTTGTTTTTTAAAATGTTATGAATTGATTTAAGGTACATTGCTGTAAGTTACATTGGCACATTAGGCATTCTCATGGTTCATGCAAACCAATAATATCATGCAATTAAATGTTGAAACTGACCTGTTTTAACTGATGGGGCTTATTATTTGAATTTTAAAACTACGAGCTGAAGAAAGCCAAAAATCCGTTATAAATTTTTCTGTAGCCTTTCCAGGGGCCCTAAAGGTATAAGTGGATAAGTCTTTAACACAATAACAGCTATTTCATTTTTTGTGATAATATTGGTGTTCATTTTCCTTAGATAGAAAATATTACATAGCAGAAAATTCATCCCTTGGTATCTCATCATGTTCTATTGCTCAAATGTCCATTTTTGGCTGCATTCCTCATACCTACATTTAAAAACTTGTTCAATTACTCCAATAAATATTCATGGGTTTCCTTTTTTTCATTCAATATGGTTATACGTGGGCAGTTTCCTATACAATTATCATTTCCCCTTTGTAGGTTGCTGACAGGGTGAAGTATTGTCTTCCTGCCTTCAGATATGCATCCTTGTATAAAGTCAATTATTTAATAAGGGTTTATACATGTGCATGATTTCACAGATATACTGCCATGCATTGCTTTATAATGTATCTTTCTCCTCCCCTCCCCCCACCATCCTTTCACAGGTTCTCTCCACCACCCTACTGGGGACCTGAGATACCTGACAGGGTAGTAATCAATCTCAGTTTTGCATTCTTCCTCACCTTCATATTTCATCATCTGTCTGTATGGGATTCACTTCAGACCTAATCAATATCTCTTCTTCATTTAATAATAGGATTGCTGTTGAGTATATGTCAGGCACCTTTCTCAAAATGAAGCTACATAAATCCTTCCATGGTGCTTATAATTCCTGCCAACTATATGGAATGAGACTGTGAATCCAAACCAGGGTCCTTAAAAGTGAAAGGCATAGTACCATTTCTAGGCTGTTTGGGTTAGTTCTACACATGTGTGTCTAATTATGGTATTAAGCTCTGGGAATTTTATGGTCCATGTCATAGTCTGAACCACAGGACCAAGAAAATAGCACTTTGTAGAAACTAGATAATTCTGTTCCAGTTTCAATTCTATTTGAAAGCCACAAGGCACATGCATAGAGTAAGGTCATCATTATCTCCATTTATTTTGTTTTTGGCAAATGCTCTGATTAGATTCAGGGGAATATCTCTACCAGTGGAAGAAAAGATACTGCAGATATCTTACTTAAAAGTTGTAGCAAATGTAACAATCAGGGAAACTGATGCAATCAAGACTGGAATACTATGTTTTTTGCCTTTCAAGAGATATTTGTAAGGGTACCAGTGTTCCCTGTAAGCTGCGCTCTCTCCTATGTGGCCACTCAAGAGAGATTCAAATACCACCCAAATGAGAGTGCTCACAGATTTTTTTTATTATTATTTCTATTGGTGGTGCACATGGATGGAAAAGATTAGAGGGAACATTGAAGGGCACCACAATTTGTGTATCAATGACAAAAAGGATCTAGGTGCACAGGTAACTGAAACAAGGGCTTGGATTTTAATTGAACTGTAATTCTCTCATTTCATTTTCTAAGAAGGGTTGGAAATTTCAAAGTTGCTGAAAAGAGTTTAATGCCAAGCACCAATTGAATTTCATAGGGAGTTGAGAGCCCATTTCCCAACCCTTGAAAATCTCAGCAAAAGAGTCAATTGTTTAGATAGTCTCAGCTCTGGTTGTTTCAGAATCACAGAGCACTGGTGACTGCAGCACATGCATAGACAGCATCCCACAGCTACTCAGCCCTGTGAGAGAACATGCCACGGTGTCTGGAGAGGATACGTTATTTGTGGTGCAAAATATTTTCCTCTTTCCCAACCAGTGAGGAAGCAACCTGAAGAGTAAGGATCCAAGTAGTAAATATACATGAGACAGAACAGAGTTCACAGAATAGGTAGGGGGAGAGGGAGAGAGTATAAACCCTAAAACATAATGGCTACGTCTACACTGGCATGCTTTTCCGGAAATGCTTTTAACGGAAAAGTTTTCCATTAAAAGCATTTTCAGAAAAGCATGTCTAGATTGGCAGGACGCTTTTCAGCAAAAAAGCCCCGATCGCCATTTTTGTGATTGGGGCTTTTTTGCAGAAAACAAATCTCTGCTGTCTACACTGGCCCTTTTGCACAAAAGTTTTTCGGAAAAAGACTTTTGCCCAAACGGGAGCAGCATAGTATTTCCGCAAAAGCACTGACAATCTTACATGAGATCGTCAGTGCTTTTGCGGAAATTCAAGCGGCCAGTGTAGAGAGCTGGCAAGTTTTTCCGCAAAAGCAAATGATTTTGCGGAAAAACTTGCCAGTCTAGACACAGCCAATAGCTAAGAAGAAACATTAAGTAGATGATTGCGAACTTGCCCCACCATTATGATATGGCAGAATTCAGAAGGAGGTGTGAGTAACACTTCATAATCTTTGTGGAAAATTCTCTAGCAGATAAGAGAATTACGAAGTAGCTATCCTACTTGGCACAATGGCTGAAAGAGCTGATGAGGTATGTCGAACATCGTAGCCCAACAAACAAAGGAAGACATACTTACTCTGAATGGGGACTTAATAATATTTAGGAATGACTGTAACCACAGAAAGAATATTTCAATGACACAAGCTGTGGTTTCATCTTCACTTGGAAGCACATGGGATTGATACGTATGTATTAGGAAAGATAAGGGACAATTATATGAGGTTGGTAACACTAAAAACTATGTGGCAGGAACAAAAATTGTGTTAGGTATGACTCACAAAAGAGCAAAAAGAAAGGATGCTAAGGGTACCTTGCTGAGGCTACCAAAATACAATGGGCATTGAAAGTATTTCAGACACCACAAAAAAACAAATCATGCTTGAGCAAAACACTGTAAAGTGTATTCAGAAAAACAGTATTCCTAGGGTCTATCCATGTGATATCCTATACAGAACAATCATAATTATACCCTTGCTAGAAGCTTATGCTCAAGCTGTAGTAATATAAATTTCAGCTCACTGTTAGAGTTCATGTGACAGATGCACATAGCAACAAAATCACTTCAGAGAAAAACATATTATTTGTTACTTACATGTATTAATTGTATTAGAAGCATTGTTAAAGGAAACAATCAAGTGCATTCTTTGCTACCTCTCTCAAATGGTATATGCAAAAGCTTTCTCCCAGCATTATAAGGCTCTAAATGCAATAAAAAATAAAATAGAACTTGAATCCAACTCAACCGATGAACTCTCATGTATTTGCTTCAATTAATAAAAAGTTATAGCTGAAGCATCCTCATCATGTCCATCATGAAACTGCTGCAGAGAGAAGTCACTGGTTATTCACACATTAAAGTACACAATGGATATTACAAATTAATATTCTATGGCTGTGTCTAGACCGCATCCCTTTTTCGTAAAAGGGATGCAAATTAGACACATAGCAATTGCAAATGAAGCGGGGATTTAAATCCCCCCCGCTTCATTAGCATAAAAATGGCTGCCGCTTTTTTCTGGCTCGGAGCTTTGCCAGAAAAAAGCACCAGTCTAGACGCGGATCTTTTGGAAAATAAAGCCTTTTCCAAAAGATCCCTTATCCTTCTTAAAATAAGGGATAATCATAAACATAATAATGAGTTAAATACTGGATAAATCAATTTCAAAATACCTTTCTAAATTAAAGGTCAGTTGTTTTATAAATAAGCTCTCTTCTGAATGTAGAAGACACTTTTACTTCTTTTTGACTACCGTTACCACTACCGCAACTAGCCACACCTCAATGACCCTCTGAGAGAAACAGTATGGCCACACATCATGAGCATTTTCATCCCTAACTAGACCTTTTTTTGGCAGTCTTATTAGAAAGTCTGTAAGGATAGGTGTCTAACTGCCATTTGTGCCTTTGGAAATCTACCCTTAAAAAGACACTGAGAATAAAATCCCCTCCATGTCACCTTAGAGATGTGTGTGGCCTCCACGTTAGGACTGTGAGGGTGTGTCTAGACTACAATCCTCTTTTGACAGAGGGATGTAAATTAGACACTTCGAAATTGCAAATGAAGCCGGGATTTGAATTTCCTGCGCTTCATTTGCATAATCACGTCATGGCACTCTTTCGAAAAAGCACTATTTTGAAAGTGAAACCGCAGTCTAGACTGAGGTTTACAGGATCTTTCAAAAAGGCTTCTATTTTCAAAAGAACCACGTCTAGACTGAGGTTTCACTTTCTAAATAGCGCTTTTTCGAAAGAGCGCCCTGACGCTATTATGAAAATGAAGAGCAGGAAATTCAAATCCCAGCTTCATTTGCAATTTTGAAGTGTCTAATTTACATCTCTCTGTCGAAAGAGGGATGTAGTCTAGATGTACCCTGACACAGTCACTGCAGTGCAAAGAAGCTTGCATTGCTACTACTTTCCATTCTGTTCTTGTTATGTAAATGAGAAAATGTCTGTCTCAAAAGCTATTAATCCAGCATCTTTCACAAGCACTAAATTAATTTAAAATATAGTTAAGGGAAAGAGGAAAAAAAGTATGAGCCCAGAGTGTAAATTCTAATATCTTGGGAAATTAATTAAACCACCTAGAAAAGTATACATAACATAAAATTGAAATATTGTATTATTCATTGTAGATATGCAGTTTGTTAATCAAATGTGTAAAAAAGCCTCTGATTTAGAAGATCTATGGTAATGTCAGCCACAACTCGCTACTTCTGCTAAAGCTGCTGTCTCAAATCTAGTGGTGATGAAAAATAGCACCTAACTTCAAGATGAAAGTCTCACTCTTGAAGATGGACTTGCAAATTCTAATCATGAGGCTCAATGACCCTCAAGACAAACTGTACAGCCACCCACCTAGAGCATTTGGAAGGAAACACGCACACACAGGTCTGGGGGAAAAAGAAAAATATAAATAAAGAAGCATCCTCATCTCTGCGTACGTTTATGAGAGTAAAGTGAGTGTGACGTAATGAACATAAGAGCAACGCTTTGAGTTCTCATGATACAGTTGGTGTATCTACTGTATGGTGACCTTTTCTTTTCACTTCTTTTAGCATGTTGCTTTTGTTGTTTTCACCTCTTGTTGATATCCAGAAGTGGACTTTACCATCTCTGGTGTTACTAAGGCTACAAAAAGGTGTTACCTATATGCTGATCAGTTAGCTTATTAATTAAAATATTGTTCACTTGCAAATAGAGGATGAACCCAAAATTTATGGGATTTTCCCAGGTTTTTTTCATTTGAAATTATGATGGTAATATTTTAAAATTGCACATCTGAAAGATAGTGAAAGCTCCAGTGCAGCCTTTTTTTAAATTAAAGTGTAATGTTTTACCTTTAGCAATGTTGAGATATTATAAGAGAGGATGTGCATGCTATATTACTGACTAGAATCAGAATCACAAAATTATTGACTTGTTTGAAACACAGTGTTTTATAGATCAATACACTTTAGAACCAAAAAAGACCATTGTGATCATCTAGTCTGACATTCAGGTTTTCTCTGAATTAATTCTTGTTTAAATTAAAGCATATCTCTTAGGTAAACATCCAATAAAGATTTTAACATTTCCAGTGATGGAGAATCCACCACAGTTCTTGTTAAGTTGTTTCAATAATTAATTTCCCTTAATATTAAAATGTTTCATGATATTTCTCATCTACTTTTGTCTATTACTATTGATATTGTCATAGTGCCTAGAAAACATAGTCATCGACTAGGACTCCATTGAGTTAGGTGGTGTACAAATATCTAGTTTCAACTTCCAACCATTGGATCTTATACTGAAGAACTATACATTAGCAATTTTTATTTCCCATGTAGGCATTTATAGTCAGTGATTAAGTCGCCCCTTAACTTTCTCTTTGTGAAGTTAAATATATTGAGCTCCTTAAGTCCATATCTATAAGGCATGTTTGCTAGTCCTCTAATCATTCACATGGCTCCTCTCTGACCCTTTTCCAATTTGACATCTTCCTTAAATTGTGGACACCAGAATTGGACATAGTGTTCCAGTAGTGCTCACACCAGTGCCAAAAACAGAGATAATATAACCTCCTTACCTCTTCTTAATAGTCCCCTGTTTATATATCCAAGGACTGCAACTGTTTTGGCTACAGCATCAGACTGGGAGCTCATGATAAGCTAGTTATCCATCATGACTCTTTTTCAGAGTCCCTGCTTTCCAGGATTGGGTCTCCCATCCTGCAAGTACAACCTATGTTCTATATTCCTAGTCATATGGCTTGACATTTGTCTGTACTGAAATGTATATCATTTGCCAGCTTACCTAGCAATTCAGTTAGACCTCCCCATTATGGACACTGAATCCCCCATTCCAGGAATCATTATATTTAACTTTCAGCAAATGAGCATCCCCATTGACTTGGGAGCTATTAATGTGTTTAAAGTTAAGCATGTGCTTAAGTGGTTCGTTGAATCATCTGCTAAACATGTCAGCTCTGCCAAGTCTGAGTGACACAAACAAACTCACAGATGTTTGTACAGCAGGGTGTCTATGCAGCTGTGGGTGGCAAAGATTTGTAGTATCACAGAAACTTAACAATAGGTGCTTACACAATCTTTGTCTGGAGGAGTTTAAAGAATTAAACCTTCTCTGCTTTCCCCAGAGAAAAAAGAAGACTGCACACTGCTGTCAGGCATTGAATCACCAATTCTTCTCATAGAGGAAATTCAATCAGTGAAAGCAATACTTACTTCAATCACAGACTCATAAAAAGACATTAAAGAACAAATAATCCATGCTGGGAAAAGAGGTTGAAGTTGTTAATGTTAGAATCTTCAAGGTTGAAAGATGAACAGGGTACACAGAATATAAACTCAACATTTTAGATACAAAACAAATCTGCCAAAAGAAGATTTGGAGGACTTGGAAAACTGAAATAGGATGAACAATATCAAACTATTCATTCTCCCTGAAGAGAGATGGCACTGAACCAATTTCTTTCAATGAACAATTATTCTGGCCTTGCTTTCATATTGTTTTAAACACTTGTTCAAGTAAAGCTTATGCATTGATTTTCATTGAAGTCACTCAGCAGCATATTGGAAATAGAATGAGCATACTAGAAAATAATGCAGAGTTTATGCCCTGGCCAGAGTTAATTTACCTTTAAACTTTGCAGGTGTACCTAAGATATATGTGCAAAGGTTTATAGGACCAGGGCCTCAAATAGTATGGACAATAAGATCTCAGTCTGAAGAATACAATTCTTCGAGGGACTTGAGTATATTCATAACTTCAAGCAGGTGAGAAGTCCCAATTAGATCAGTGTGACTATTCCTGTGCTTAAAGTTAGGCACGTGCTTAAGGATATTGCTGAACTTGGATCTAAAACTGTTCAGCTAATGGAAGAAGAGATTTTGGACATGGTACTTTTCCCACTGGAGAGAAAAAAGGATTAATATTAACAAGTAAAAATCTCTGGAATAAAATCAAATCTCTTAATATTATTTTCTACTTTTTCCTTGAATTAATGAGAGATATTTTACTATTTTGTCTTCATGAACTTTATAAAAACAACAATAGGTTTAATAAAATCAAATTTATGTAGAAGGAAGATGGGTTTGACTAAACAAGTCTTTAGCAATATGGATTCATAATTCATTCTAATCATATGTGCTCCCATCTAAGATGACTCTTTAAATTGATATTCCAGCTGTGAAAAAGAATGGTTCAGGGAATAAGGCATTAGTTTAAGAACCCAGGTTCAATTTATTGCTCTAGTATAGGCTTCATATATGACCTTGGGCACAGATGCTCAATGGGTCAATGAGAGTTAATCTGAATACTGTAATTTTGAAGACGTAAGTCTTATTCTGTCTTTGCCTTGGTTCCTACGTGTAAAGTATAATAGCATTTTCCTACTTGACAGGAGTGTTTAGAAGATAAATACATTAATAAAAAATTGTGAGGCACTCAGATATACAGATTTACTATTATTGTCTTTACAATATAGATCAATAAAGATAGGTAAATCTAGTCTTAAACTGCCAGGACTGGCTACTAACAAATGGAAAGAACTTCTGTTGTTAGACTGTGTCATGAATAGGAAGTCAAAAGTGAGATAATCACACTCTAAAAACCATAACTGACACATATGATATTTTGGATCCATTGACACTAATCGGCCAGATAGAAAATGTAACATTCCTTTCTCACTCAAACTTTGCTATCAGATAATCAGAAGACTAAACATGGCTTGTAGAAAATATTTATTGGTCAAAATTACTCAGAATTGATCCTGGTTGGAACTGGGGTCCAACCTTCTAGTAAAGAGGCAGAATTCTTTTCAATCAATATAACTAAATGTAACCTAAACAAAACAATTTACATTGTACAGTTACAGTACTGATTTTCAGCAGCTATTTAGGAACAGAAGAGACATTTTTAAAAACACCTAAGATATTTAGGAGCACAAGTCCCATCAATTCAAAAGATATTTGCTTCTAAATCTTTTAGATGTCCCCCCCCCCCCAAGATGCTAATGAACACGTTTATGCATGGCTTCATCTCTAGACCATAGGAACAAAGTAATTTACTAGCCATTTCAATTGAATCAGCAACCACATCCCTAGTTCCAACATACATAAAAATAGTTCCTCCATTTCTACCATAGACCAAATCTCTTATGTAAAATCAGGGGTATGCACAAGGTGCAGATCACAGCATTTGCACATTTCACTGTCTGACTTCCATCTTCCATCAGGTGTTTAGAAGTGCCAGTATCCAGATATATTTGAACTAACTTCTATTACTGCAAAAGACAAACCTTTGAGCTGCAAAGAGCTCTTCTTCAGGTAAAAAATTGTGTCACTTTCACCAATAGAAGCTGGTATTACTTCGCCCATCTTACCTCTTTCAATTCAATTAAAGCATTAAAACAGGGGTGGGGAACCTAAGGCCTGGGGGCTTGGAGTATGTCTACACCAGCCACCCTAGTTCGAACTAGGGTGGCTAATGTAGTCATTCAAACATGCAAATGAAGCCCGGGGTTAAAATATCCTGGACTTTATTTGCATGTTCCCAGGCGCCACCATTTTTAAATGCCTGGTAGTTCAGACTCCCTGCCCGCAGCTATACACGGCATGGGCTAAGTAGTTCGAACTAAAGCCCCTAAAGTTACTCCTCATTGCAGCTAAATTTTAATTGAATTTAGCATTTATGGAATACCCTGGATAAATCCTAACTTTAATGACAGATCATGTATAGGATCAGTGATATGATTACTCCTCATTGCAGGAGTAACGGTAGTCCGAATTACTAATGCAGCTAACGCCAGTGGGAGCCTTTCCATTAACTTCAATGGGCATTGAATCAGTGCCTGCCCAAAAAAAAGAGAAATCATTTCAAGTGTCCCTTCATTGGCAGAATTATAATAATGCTTTTGCGATCACCTAGGAGACTCCTCCATCGCCTTCCTGCATAAAATTCAACAATGGAAACTCTGTTTGCCTGTAACAGCAATAATAGGGATGATACCAAAGCACAATAAATGTCGGTTGCTGGATATTTTCATTGTACCCACTTTTTACAAGAGAAAATAGTATTTTGTTATCAGCAAATCCTTGGTTTATATTTCTGTAAATCATTCATTTACACGACCCTGGAATTTCCTATGAAAATAAACAAGGCACAGGTATAACATACAAGGGAAAAAAAGCCTAAAATATTTATTTTAATTGAATTTAGCATTTATGGAATACCCTGGAGTATTAAATCCTATATTTAACAACAGATCATGTATAGGATGGATCGCAGCTTCCAATTTCCAGTCCTACGGGTATAGTCCTATGGGTATGTGACCTCTTGGCTGTAACTGGTAAGAGTAAAGATTTACAACTAGTGCCAGTTATGTTGAAGCTCTGTGTGATGTGAATGCTTGTCTTATTTCACAAGCCAACAAGTAGCTTTCAACAGCTAATAGCCAAAGCTAATAGGCACAGGCAACAAGCAACCTGAGGCAGAGTTGAATTGTTCTATAGCTCATTGGCATAAAATCTCCTGTGCTTCCCATTGTACAGATTTGAAAAACTAAATGGTAACTGAATCAGACAGAGGTTGATAATCATATCACTGATTTATGTACTAAATGGGAAAATAATAAGAGGGAAGAAAACACATTTGCCATAAATTATAAATCCTTCAGTTTTCAATATGTCTTTGAAAATAAAATAATTAATGATGCCAATGCTGGAAATCATCTCTCTCATTCTCTAACAGGTCTATAGAAAGCATGAACAGATGCTCTAATGCCGTTCAGTTGGCAATAGTAACTACTACTCTCCATGTATTTTAAATCAGACTTAATTTTAATTAAATAAAAAAATATTTACTTTTGCACCCTAATACCAGTAATTTGCTCTCAAGCTGTTACTTGTAGACACAGTATGTTGCACCCATGAAATAGTCTCTTCTTGGCTTTTCTACAGCTGAAAGCCAATGGCGTGTTGTATGGGTTTCTAATCACAAACTAAAAATTAATAAACTTGAATACAGAAGAGTAAAATAAAGGACAAGATCTGACAGATGTTCTAGTCATGGTGGAGAAGCTATCAATTCATATATATCCTTCTGACTTGGCTGCCAATTTCTGCATCTAAATGTTACCAGCCACGCTTTTCTTATTCAGAACTGCTTAACTCTGTCAGGATACCTGTGCTGAACATTTAACTCACTGCATAGCTATTAGACTGCTCCCTGCTTATTTACTGTTGTGGCCAAAATAGCTCCATTATGACTACAAGTAGCTAAACGCTTCAGTGCCAGATGGTATACAAATTGGTCCCAGAGATATAGATGTCACAGTGCCCACAGTTTATTAGTATTATAAACCTATCCCCATGCAGAGAACTCTAATAGGATTCTCTTACATACCCACTAATATATAGCTAAATACAGTCATATCAAAATTCATTAATTAGCAAAAAACTTACCATTGCTTCATTGTCAGCAAATAAATGCTCAATTTGAAAGTCGGTGACTGGGGGATATGCTAGAAGTAGATGCTCATGGAAAATTAAATTAGCTGTTTGAGTGAAATGTGAGTGTTAGCTGAATTACCCAGGAAGTGGCTTTGAATAGCTCCTCTTCCCTCTACATAGGAGCATCAGGACATTCATTCCAAATGGACCAGGATAAATTACTATGTAATCTACTCCATATAATCCTCTGCCACGCAGGATTTATCATTTAGTCTTCACTTCCTTTAATCTAAAACTACGGTAAGTGGTTACTGGAGGGAATTTCAAAACTAACGCAAGTTAACAAGATCACGGTATAAAAATACAACACTGGCCAGCCTTTATCTGCAAGAAACAGATAAATATGATTTTGAATTAGAGTATATTTGAATAGAAAAAAGATTGATTTAGAAGCCTAAAAATGAAAATGAAAAAGAATCTGCTCTTCTAACTTATCTCTAACTGCATATTTTTTCACAGAGGCAAATGACATTCTTTTAGGTTCCTCAATTAGCTGTTATCTATCTCTCTATTAATCTAGACAGAGAGAGGAATAGACTATTATAAAATCCCCTAAATGTCTTGCTGTCATCACAAACCTTTTGAAAGACAGGATATTTTGAAATACTTGCACACATGAGAATGGTACTTAATATGGTTTTCATAGAATCATAGAAATTGAAGGGACCTCGAGAGGTCAGTGAGTCCAGTCCCCAGCCCACACAGCAGAACCAAGCACTGTCTAGATCATCCCTGACAGGTGTCTGTCTAACCTGCTCTTAAATATCTCCAGCGATGGAAATTCCACAACCTCCCTTGGCAATTTATTCCGGTGCTTAACCACCCTGACAGGAAGTTTTTCCTAATGTCCAACCTAATGTCCCCTCCCTTGCTGCAATCTTTTTTAATTCAAACAGCAAGATTCGCATATGGCTTTGATCTAAGCTTTGCACTAATACAGGGCTGAGTTGCCCTAGTCAAGGACTGGGCTAAATATGACCAGCTGGCTGTATTTGATCTGTGGCATGCTCCTGCCCTGCCCTGCCCTGCCCTGCCCTGCCCCTGCACAGCATTCAGAGAAACTGCTGTAAATACTGTGAGCCAGGGAAGAGAGACTTGGCATGCTGTCCCCACTCCCAGCATAATCTGGTAGCTCCCATTGACCAGAAACTGACCAATGGGAGATGCCTGTTTGAAGGACAGGCAGCTTGCAAAGTGCCCCTCTCCCCAGGCTCACAGCATTCAGAACAGCACACATGACCCCTGCAGCCAGCTGCTCTGAGCAGCCATGGAAGGCAGGGAATCCAACTGGGTAACCTGCTGGGCTATTGGTTGGGAGCCACCCAGGTAAGCAGATCCCAGCCAGAATCTGCCTCTGGCACCTCAACCTCTTCTTCCCCGCAACCTTCTGCACCCCCACTCTTGCACCCATACCTCCTCTCAGACCTTGCATTCCAATACCCTATCCCCACTCACAATCGAAATCCCTGCACCCCCTCCTGCACTCCTGCCCAGGTCACAACCCCTCACAGACCCTGAACCCCCCCTACACTGCTCCTCCAACTCAGAATCCTCTCCTGCATCCATAATCCCCTTTTGGACCCTGCACCTCCTCCTCCACCCCAGTCTCCACAACCTGCTCCTTCACCCAATCCCTTACCCCAAGCTCTCTTCTGCACCTAACCTCCATCCTGGACCCCACACCTCCTCCATTTATATCATGGAAGAGTGCAGCCCTTGACCATTTATCAAATTCTTGGAGTGGTCCTCCACCAAAAATTATTGCCCACACTTTCCCTAGGCTCTCTGGATGAGCTATGGAGAGAAATGGCCTTTTAAAGGGTACATAATGCTTCCCTTCCCATCCATGCAACCAACCAGCTTTATTAACCACCAGCTAGTAAGGGAACAGAGTCTATGCCTCACCATTTTATTCTACATTTCAGGCTAGTTGCTTGCTGGTAGGGATGGAGCAGCCTAACTGAAATCAGCTCCTGCACTCAACCCTTATATAGGCTGTGCAAGAGATGATGAAAGGAGAGCCTTTATTCCCATCCCTATATTGTGTGGTTGCATAGGAGCTGGACAATTCTTGCCATGATTTTAAAGATGAAATAAAATGTTATTTCTATTTATTCTGCTTATTTGTTTAGGCTGAACTTGTCATGCTCTTTTTCTTTGACTTTTTCCCCTCCAATTATCAAGCCAAAGTTTCAGAATAAAGACCAGCATCTTGGTATTAATGAAATTAATGGGAGAGACAGCACATCTACTTTGCTTGAAAATAGCCTGAATTTTGACTGAGTAAAATACATCCAATTCTACCTCTTCTTCAGACAAAGTATATTATTCATTTCTCTGGACTGCTATCTGAAGCAGAAAGGATTTTGTTTCCTAAGCAAGAAATATCTTGCACCTGCCAGGTTGCTTTATAAAATTCTCTTGCTATTATTCATGCCTGACAACACGCCTTCCATTCTTCCTTCCATGTTCTCTTTGTGGCAGTCAATCTTTATGCCTATTCAGCCCTTCACCTTTTTGTTGAGACTGCCAATAAAGGTGTCAGCAGTGGCAGTGTTTTTGATGCTTTGGGCAGAAGTCCAATAAGAAGTGGAATGAGATCATCAGTTTCTTTTATGTAGGCATCAGTCACCTCCAGTAGTGACAATTTCTGATCCTGACCAGACTTCCGTATGACTCAATAGCTTCAGTTCACTGAAGTTCACTCCAAACCTTCAAATCTAATAGTTTGCTCAGTTGCCTACCTCACAAGTCTCACCATCTTTCTGATCACGTAAATCTGAAACCTCAAAGCAAAAGCTTGGACCAAACCACCAAATCCTAATTAGTTCTCTCTTAAACAGTAGCATATTATAGAATCATAGAACCATAGAGCTGGAAGAGACGTCAGAAGGTCATCAAGTCCAGCCCCCTGCTCTAGGCAGGACCAATCCCAACTAAATCAACCCAGCCAGGGCTTTGTCAAGCTGAGACTTAAACACCTCTAGGGATGGAGACTCCATTACCTCCCTAGATAACCCATTCCAGTGCTTCATTACCTTCCTAGTGAAATAGTTTTTCCTAATATCCAACCTGGACCTCTCCCACCATAACTTGAGACCATTGCTCCTTGTTCTGCTATCTGTCACTACTGAGAACAGCCTCTCTCCATCCTCTTTGGAACCTCCCTTCAGGAAGATGAAGACTGCTGTCAAATCCCCCCTCACTCTTTGCTTCTGCAGACTAAACACAACCAACTCCCTCAGCCTCTCCTCATAGGTCATATGCTTCAACCCCCTAATCATTTTGGATGCCCTCCGCTTGACCCTCTCCAATGCATCCACATCCTTTTTGTAGTGGGGTGCCCAGAACTAGACACAATACTGCAGATGTGGCCTCACCAAAGCCGAATAAAGGGAAATAATGACATCTCTGGATCCACTAAATGCAACCTAATATGCCATTAGCCTTCTTGGCTACAAGGGCACACTACTGATTCATATCCAGCTTCTCATCCATTGTAACCCCCAGGTCCTTTTCTGCAGAACTACTACTTAGCTGGTTGGTTCCCAGCCTGTAACAATGCTTGGGATTCTTCCGTCCCAAATGCAGGACTCCACTTGTCCTTCTTGAACCTCATCAGATTTCTTGTGGCCCAATCCTCCAATTTGTCTAAGTCACTCTCAACCCTATCTCTGCCCTCAAGCGTATCTCATAGACTTTAAGGTCAGAAGGGGCCATTATGATCATCTAGTCTGACCCCCTGCACAGTGCAGGCCACAAAATCTCACCCACCACTCCTAGAATAATCCTCTCACCTATATCTCCGATATTGAAGCCTTCAAATACTTTGAAGACCCCAAGATGCAGAAAATCCTCCAGCTGTGATCTGTACCCCATGCTACAGAGGAAGGCGAAAAACCTCCAGGGCCTCTGTCAATCTACCCTGGAGGAAAATTCCTTCCTGACCCCAAATATGGCGATCAGCTAAACCCTGAGCATGTGGGCAAGACTCATCAGCCAGACACCCAGAAAGTTCTCTATAGTAACTCCTATCATCCCTCCATTGACCTATTTCCCACTGATAATGAATGGTCAATTAGTTACCAAGATCATGTTGTCTCATCTACCTCTCCCCCTAGCTTAGTGTCATCTGCAAACTTGCTGAGGGTACAATCCATGCCCTCATCCAGGTCATTAATAAAGATATTGAACAAAACCGTTCCTGGAACTGAACCTTGGGGCACTCCGCTAGAAACCGACCGCCATCCTGACATCGAGCCATAGATCACTACCCGCTGGGCCCGGCCTTCTAGCCATCTTTCTATCTATCTTACTGTCCATTTATCCAATTCACATTCCCTTAACTTGTTGGCAAGAATATTATGGGAGGCTGTATCAAAAGCCTTGCTAAAGTCAAGGTATATCACATCCACTGACTTTCCCACATTCACATAGCCAGTTACCTCATCATAGAAGCTAATCAGATTGGTCAGGCCCGACTTGCCCTTTGTGAATCCATGCTGACTATTCCTAATCACTTTCCTCTGTTCCAAGTGCCTCAAAATGGATTCCTTAAGGGTCCCTTTCATGATTTTTCCAGTCCTCTAATTTTTTCTTGCACTTCATGCAGATGAAATCCATTCTTTCTTCCAGGAGGAAGACAAACATGGCACACTCCATGCAGGTGGTAACAGAAGACCTATCACCATCCATCGCTGCTGTCCTGGAGAAGGGATTTAAAAAGAAAGGCAAGAGAACCTCGCCCCCGTCCCAACTCCCTCTCTAAACTCTTTCTTTCTCGACAGATCCCCCTCTAGTCTGCTGCTTTTTGCTGACAAATTGCTGAGTTGGCAAAACGTGGTGGCCATTTTTATGCAAATTAGGCACAGGATATTTAAATCCCTGCCTCATTTGCGATGTCAACCTGCCTAATCTGCATCCCTCTGCCGATAGAAGGATGCAGTCTAGACATACCCTAGGTGACTAGAAAGCTATATGTATTAAGGAAGTAGGGACTTCAGATCCAGTAGTGAAGCTGTGGATAAAACAGCCGTGGCCACACTGATATCAGAAAGTGGATTGTGTGTGAGTACATAATGTTTGGCAAAAGTATGTTCAGAGGTCCATGTGGCAGCTGTACAAATCTCTATAATCGGGACCTTCCATAGGAATGCTATAGATGTGGATATGTACTCTGATAGATGTAGGAGGATTACCGTATTTTAGCGAATATAACCCACGGGTTATATTCATTTTTACAAACCTTGCACCTCCCCTGTGGGGTATACTCAGGTGCGTGGTATACATTTTTTTTTTACTTGCCTGGTGGTGAGCACTCCCCTGCCCCTTCCCCCACTGCACAGCCGCCAGCCGCCAGCCGCCAGCCACCAGCCGCCAGCCTCTGGGCGGGGGAGCGCTCATCTCCCGGTTCCTGCACAGGAGCACTCTCCCTGCCTCTTCCTGTGGCTGTGCAGGAACCGGGGGATGAGCACTTCCCCACCCAGAGGCTGGCAGCTGCACAGCTACAGGAAGGGGCAGGGGAGCACTCTCATTCCCCCACCTGGAGGTTGTGCAGCCATGTGGGACCCAGGCTGGGTGAGTGCTCCCCCATCCAGAGGCTAATACCCCTCCCCGATCAGTAGAAGTCGCCCCTCCCCCACACAGTTTGAAAAAAGTCTTGTATACCCTCCGGGTTATACTCGTGCGCGGGCTATACAAGATTTTTTTTACTTAAACTGCAGGGTATATTCGTGTGCGGGGTATATTCGCTAAAAGACAGTAATGTCTTTGTGGCAATAGCATAACCAGAGATGCAGTCCAAAATCCAATGTGAAAGTCTCTGTGGAGAGATGGCTTTATCTCTGTTATGATCTGCTACTGTTAAGAATAATTTGGGAGGGATTCTTCTGTTCTAAATGCAGGACTCTGCACTTGTCCTTATTGCACCTAATCAGGTTTCTTTTTGCCCCAATCCTCCAAGTTCTCTAGGTCATTCTGGACCCTATCCCTATCTTCCAGCATACGTACCCCTCCATCCATTTTAGTGTAATCCACACACATGCTGGAGCGCAATCCATCTCATCATCCAGTTAGTTAATGAATATTTGAACAAAATTGGCCCTAGTACCGACCCCTAAGACATTCCACTTGATACCAGCTGCCAGCAAGACATCGAGCTGTTATCACTACCCACTGAGCCTGATGATCAAGCCAACTTTCTATCCAACTTTCATCCAAGCCATACTTCTTAAACCTTGCGAAATACAGAGACAAAATAACCACTCAACTCTATTCAGTACTCATCCTCTTTATGTATTGCAAGATTTGCATTAGAAGCGGAAAGGGGAGAAGCAACCAAAAGGCCTTTGCTGAGAGCCTGCCATAACAAGACAGAAGAACTAAACTTATGTTAGTCCACATAATGTCCAAAAGGAGTTGAGTATTTGACGGGGACACTCAGTGTTTTTTTGTGTCCTGCAGCGCTTGTCCGATATGTATTTCTGTTGGAGGGGATAATCCAGGCTCAGTTCCCAGTGCTGATTAAGGGAGCAAGATGTCAGTTAAGCTTAAGTGCTCATTCAGAAAAGCAGAATCCATCAGCCTTCACTCATACTTCTGTACTTTGTGAAAGGATAATTTAATCTCTAAAATCTCAGATTCACAGCTTTGAGTCCAGAAAGGGTCTTATGCTTAGGAGGATAATACTAAGGAGATTAGATGAAATTAGAATGTCCCTAATAACTGATTTATACCAGGTAAACTGAACCTTTTCTTCTTAACAGCAATGTGATTGGGTGCCAATGCAGATACGGGCATAGAAAAATGAGCTAAAATCCACTGGCCCACACCAATCATCAAGTCAACATTCTTTGTTATGCTTCATTCGCTTCACTCTCTTCCTCAAACTGAGAAAATCTGGCTTCAAATTCCTACCTTGAAATCAATAAAAGATTCTCTCTTAAAATTCGGAACATGCAAGTGTTTCTTTTCTGGTACTGGAGTGATTAAGTGAATTTAGAAATAAATGAATATGAAACTTAAGGGAACAAACACCAAGCACTTTGTGGACAACTTTACAAAAACTAAAACCTCATCGCATTTGGATGAATGACACTGTCTTCTTACACAATTTTATGGATTCTAGTTTTAGTGACTAATGTTCAGTATATTTAACTATATGGGTTACATTCAAGAACATATTTTAGAAAAGCTAGTATAAAATAGATACACTAGGCTATCCACAACAAATCCTGTCAACACTACTTAAGCATAACATTGTCTCAAAGGTCTAGTACTGCTGGTATTAATTTAAAGCTGCATCAGTATGCTAGCTTTATCTGTTGAGTGTCACATTCTGGGATGCAATCCAGATCAGCGAGGGAGTTTGTCACCGCCTGCCCTGTAACCTTGCATGCCACTCAATGCTTTGCTGTTGTAGCTCCCAACCTGGGCTGCTCACAACCAGCCTTCCTAAATGCAGGTCACATGCTGAATGTCTGAGGCTAGACACTTCTGGTTCAGCAGCTCTGACCCCAGCAGTCATCTCAAGCCCCAGTCTTACTTCCAGCAGCCTTGGTTATTATATGCAGAGTAATCACAACACAATCCCAGTCTAGATGACTCCCCTCCCGAACTCATGTTCTGCAATGTCCTGCCCTCTCTTGGACAGTTTGAATATTATTGTTTGTTGGTCCTGTAGTGAATCAATAGTCAACAGGTCATTGCTGAGACCATAATTACCAAATAGTTCAGTGTAGTTGAGATTAAAAATAAACCAAGTTTATTAACAAAAGGGAAGATTGTAAGTTAATTCAAATGTAACAGAGCAAGTTTGAAATTGTTACAAGCAACCATAAGTGAAAACATGCATCTAAGAGTCAAAAACTTAATATAGCAAGTTTTGGCTCAAGGCTTTGTTTAAGATGGCCTTTCTCACACAGTCACCAAGAAAGATGGTGCCAGATCCTTTCCAGGGGGAGGATCTCTTCCAGGTGCCCAAAGGCACTGATGAAGGTGATAACTTAAGAGTTTCTGCCCTTTTTTTATAGTCCTTCAGCTATGAAGTTTTTATGGAACTTCAGCTATCTCTCACCCTATTTTACTTCCCAAGCTGGCCTAATACTTTCAGGTTTGAGTTGTCAGTTCTCAGCAAGATACCATGGACTGCCTCAGTTTACTCCTATAGTTCCTTTCTCTTGACTTTGGGGTTCTCTTTAATCTACCAAGTTAAATACAACAATTTAAGGGGGTTTTGAAGAGGATTATTTGAAGAGGATTATTCTGACAGTTACCCATCAAAGCAAAATTTATCTGAACAGCGGGTAAAGCAACATGGAGTCTGGTGGGACGGAGACTCTATGATCTTTCTTCCCCAACTTATTTACTGCAAATTGTTGTTTTCTGCCATCTCCCCTGTTTGCTGTTTTGAGGACCTTGTTCACTATTCATATGTAAATTGAGGTAAAGGTTAACACACATTACTTTGTTTAGAATTGGACTGTTTAATAATTTCTGTCTAAGCAATGCTGTCTGGTTTTTAACAGTTGTTAATAACTTCTGATAACTTAATTCTCAACTTTCCATGTAATATTGCTATCTACTTTTCACTGATATTATTGACCAGTGAGTTATTAGTTTTCAATGATACCTCACAAGCAGTGTTCCCTCTACACTGTAGAGCAGCACAGTTTCACAGGTGATTAATCCATGGAAGCTGACTGACTGGGCAGGGCTGATTAATCACCTGTGAAGCTGTGCTGCTCTTCAGCTTAGAGGGAACACTGCCCACAGGGCATATTTTGTACAAGGATTATTACAATGATATGTAGGATATGAACAGGGGATTGATTTCAGTCAAGTTGAGACCAAAACATAATACTAAATGTTCTAAAAGTAAAGCAGTGGTCACCAACCGGTAGATTGGGATCTCTTGGTAGATCTTGAAGCCTCTGCTGGGGGATCCAGGCTGGTTTGGCCAAGATGCTGGAACTTCAGCTATCTCTCACCCTACTGCTGCGCATCTCTGGCCCTTTTCCATGGAACTGCTTCCCCCACTCCCAGGAGACTCCTGCTTGCTGGGCAGGGCAGGGGAGGGAGAGGAGGGCACTGAGGTCAAGGTGCCCCTCTCTAATCCTGTATCCTATCTCCACGGAGAAGAGGGGGGTACAACAGTGTTTGAGTTGGAGTTTGCTGGCTGCTTTTGAGAGCAGTGCAGGGCCAGGACAGGGATGATCCTGCCTTAGCACCACTGCACCACCACCCAAGAGCCACCTGAGGTAAGCAGTCCCTAGTAGGAGCCCATATCCTGAAACCCTACCCCATTCATGAACTCCTTCCTGCACCCCAAACCTCTGCTCTAGCCCCAAGAAGCCAGCATCCAAACATCCTCCCACAACCTGCACCTAGAACTCCCTCTGGTACCTCAACTGCCTGCCCCAAGCTTAGCTCAGAGCATCCTCACACTCCGAATCCCTTAACCCAAGAGCAGAGCCTGCCTGGTGAAAGTGAGTGAGGATGAGGGAGGGAGGGAGGACAGAGTGAGCAGGGGCGGGGCCTTGGAGAAGTGGCACAAAGTAGGTGGGACAAGGGTATTTGGGTTTGAGGTAGATCTTGGATTGCACTTAAATTCAAAAAGAGATCTCATGTTTAAAAAGGCTGGAGACCACTGACAAAGAGTATTGCAGTGAACAGAAAACAGACTCTAGACGTATGGTAGAAAGACAAAGTAGATTAGATTATATATTTTATAACGGGATATCTATTAATGAATCATATCATCAGAAAAAATCAATGGAGCTATTCTTATTTTTCAGTAGTTAAGGATTTGGCCCCATTATAGAATCTAACAGATATATAAGTATAAGGCCAGAAGAAACCTTTGCATCAGCTGCCTGTCTATCACAAGCCATTAAATTGCACCCAGTTTCTGCTGCATGGAACCCAACAAACTTCTGTTGGGCATCTAGTCTTAACCTGGTGAGATGGAGGATTTATGACTTTCTAATCCTGAGGGAATTCTGCAGTAGTACAATTTCAGAATTCTCCCAGCACTGGATTTCCCTTCCTGTTTTATCCCTGAAAATAGCATTAAAAATGCCTGCTGAAATTCTAATTTCGGTTGGTTTGGCTTCATCTTCCAATTTTTGGTTTTTGTTATGTTTTTTCCCACTAAATTAATAATCTAATTGATACCTTTGTATTTTTCCCATGAAGGTACTTACATACTATAAGTAAATCACCTTTCAATCTTCAGTCAGATGAGCTAAATAAATTGAGCTTTTAAGTCTTTCGTTGTCAGCCATTTTCTACACACCTAGAATTATTTTTGTAGCTATTTGTTTCTATTCTCGCTCCAATTTTTAACATACCTTTTAAAATGTACAAGACAGAACCATAGGCTGTATCCTTGTATTGATCTCACCAATGTCAAATACAGAGTTAAAAATTATTTCCTTTTTCTTGCTCATTCTTCTTCTGTTTATTCATCCAAGGCTCACAGCAGCCCTTTTTGACACAGCATCACATTTTGAGCTCATGTTGCGTTTTTTGTTCACTAAGGGCCTTAAATCCTTTTTGATGGCACTACTTTCTGTTACATTTCCTTACTCTGAAGGTTTGGCTTGCACCCCATGAACCTAATTATATCTCTTTGCATTTGTCTGTATTCAAATTTGTTTTGTTGGAATGGGTCCAGCTAACTAAGAAATCAAGACAACTCCATACGACCACCATGTAATCATTATTTATGGTTCTGCCCATCTTTGTGTTGTCTGCAAATGTTATCCATGATGAGTTTAGTTTTACTTCCAGACCACTGAGGAAGAGCATCCGATCCAGTACTTGACCCTATGGAAGCCTCTGGAGTCCTAATAGATCTATTTTCTTTTTGTTAGACTATTGGTATTCTGGAAACAAAGGAAAACCTGAGCTCATAGAATAATAGTTCAGGCTTGTAAATAAGACAGATACTTAATTGAGTGGTTCTTTAGTGCTCCTCACCTTTCTCATTCATTTCAGATCTAAGAGCTTGAATCCTATGCTTACTGAGTTAGTGGCAAAACTCCCATTGATTTTAATGGTGCAGAGGATAAGAGAAACAAAATTCAAATCAAAGAAGCCCATATTAAGGCATTAATATTGTAGAACGTGATGTTAAAAAGAGAACCCTATCCACAAACATACAGAATTTTGATGATTCTGGGTTGAAGCCAGTCCTTTTAGCATTTACCATCAGTTAAAATAGTAGTTTTATTCCCTTTGTTTTCTGCAAATTAAAGTTAAAGTGGTTTTCCCAAAAGAGGCTTCAAAAATATAATGTATAGCAGCATAGTTGTAAATTGAAATTTTGCTCTGCCTATATACTGCAACCAAGAGCACAATAGCAGAGAACATTCTTAGAGGGTGATACAGTCTTCTAATCATTATTCTGTTATGTTGTTCATACATGATTTCTTCTTGTATTACATCTACCCCTATCATCCAAGAACTTTAGAGAAAGTACCGTATATACTCGAGTATAAGCCGACCCGAATATAAGCTGAGGCACCTAATTTTACCACAAAGAACTGGGAAAAAATATTGACTCGAGTATAAGCCTAGGGTAGGAAATGAGGCAGCTACTGGTAAATGTAAAAAATGAAGATAGATACCAATAAAATTACATGAATATTTATTTCAAAGAAAAACAATAACCTAGCTCTGTAAGTGGAAAAGGGGGTCAACAAAAACAATATGGTATCAAAAATACTGTAACTCCCACTCAAAGTCCTCCCGCCAATCCAATGAGCCCCTGAAGGGCCGCCTGCAAGAAAGCGCCCAGCGCCAGCACCAGTCACACACGGGAACAGACGCTCGGACACTCGGCCCAACCAGCTCAGCCCCCGCCGCCCCCGCCCGGACCTTTCCCAGGCCAGAGCCCCTCTCGGCTGCTCCCCGAGCCTCCCTGCCGGCGGCCCCGGGGCGAGGCCGCTGGCTCTGAGCAGCACCTGCGGGCGCACCCGCAACCCAAGCGGCCGGCAGAGGCTCCGAGTGCCCCGCGCAGCGACGGCCCCCTACACACAGAGCCCAGCCCGCTCCCGGCAGCGCCCCCCGCCCCGAGCGCCTCGGTTACCGGGGCAGGAGCTCCGGGCTCAGCGGCTAGACCCGGCCGGCGGCAGAGACGCGCTGAGCCCGCCCGCGAGCAGGAGGCTGACTCGAGTATAAGCCGAGGGGGGCATTTTTCAGCACAAAAAATGTGCTGAAAAACTCGGCTTATACTCGAGTATATACGGTAGTTAAAATTGTTTGTATGCATTACAATATTTATATAGAATGACACATTTTGCTACATTATGTTCTTAGTGCCATAAGAAATAGATTAATATAAAGTGCTATTTTATTTTATTTCCTGAGTTTGTGAATAGATTTGGGCAAGCTCTCAAGTATTTTTCAAGTAAGTAAAAGTTCATCTTTAGAATGAATAATTAAATGGATATCTGGGATGAGATGTTCAAAGATATAAATTCATCTGGCTAGCATAGTACATATGAGGCTGGAGTTACTTGGAGCGCTATTCCAAATATATTTGGTAACTTACTGCATATAATATTGGATCATAGAAAGGCCTGAAATTCCAGCTTCTATTTCCAGTGACTAATATATTATTTACATTTAAAAATACTAACAGTTTCTTTCCTTCAAAGACCTAAAAGACCTGTTTTGTACTCTGTGTATTCAGTGCTCCTGCTAAAGCCATGGGGAGCCTCGTTCACCATTCCCTGCATCTTGTGTCATCATTGACACCTGTGTAAAGTGAGAGTAACATGCTCATGTTTGCACCTTGATACCACTTTGCACTGGTATAAAAGATGGTGAGTTAGCCCCAGGAGTTTTACCTATAACTGAATTCAGGACTGGATCCTAAGGTCTTGTTTTGCTACCAAATTTTGCTGCCAAAATACTTTTTGGCAACAAAAGTGAGAGCATACATGCTGCAATGTAACTTGTTTCAGGAAAAATGCCCTAGTTTTGGCAACAAAAAACTTCCACCTTTATGAAAGACTTGTTTTTCTTTTCTCTTCCATTTATTGTGGACAAAGAGTCAGTGTAGGTTCTGTTGTTAGTTTTGTCAACAGAACTGGATTCCTCCAGTATCCCATCATGCCTACGCTGATGGCTCTACTCAGTATTTTGATCTCTGCTGCTTTGCAGGCATGCACCCCTCCCCTTTCAAAGCTTTGGAAAATAACTGACAGCTGACTGAGCTGCCCAGTTTGGAGAACAAAAAAGAGCAAATCATTGGAATGTTCCTGTTCTGCCTTGTACTAGGAACACAATGACAGGCAGGGGGAGAGAAAGACTGCTGTGCACTGTGGATGATGTGCATTGCTTGCACTGTGGATGATGCCCCCATTTGAAGATGCTTTGTCGACGGAAGGAGCAAGAGTAAAAATCCTCTGAAAATTTTTGTTTTGTTGACTTTTGAGTATTGACATGAGTTTTGGTGAAAAACTTGACAATGTAGACAATGCTTAAATCTTCAGATACCTGGTCCATCACTGAAGTGAAACAAACACCACTAGCCAAACATTGACAAAGCAAAGAAAGAACTACTAATGATAAATGGAATTCATATTGCATCTTTTTCTTCTAAAGAATACAAAGTCTCTTAGATGGTTTTAATTGTATAACAGGATTTTTTTTAAAAGCAGCTATAACAGAAAAAACAAACATTTTAAAGTGAAGCTAAAATGGATATCTGCCAGCAATGTGAAGAAGTTCATTAAGAACCCATGACTTTCAGAAACCAGCCTAAAGTGTAATAGATGAACTGGTGACAAAAAGCTGCTGTGAGTGATGGTACTTGGAATAATGCCTGTGCAGCGAGCTACTAAATGCTTAATTTGCTGCTTGCTAGTATAATCCTTTAGAAGGTCCAAAATGAGGTCAAAACAATATGAACAAAAATTGCTTTTAATAGCTGCATAATGATGCTTGCAGTCTTTTTTCAGTGAGATAAACCTTTCATTTCCATATAGTTCTTCATCCTCCTTGCAATAAGCTATATAAACACTGCCACTTTGTTTTTTAGTGTTCCTGCAGAATATCAGTGTAACATTACTCACTTTCACTGTGCATTTTTGGCATATTATGTTGATTCGTTTTAAATAAAAATGTGTATTTCGGAATAGGGCTGCAAATGTAGGCATTCGGAATTGCAAATCAAGTCCGGGATTTAAATATCCCACTCTTGATTTGCATCTTCCCGGCTGGTCACCATTTTTGAAATTTACAAGCCCGGAATAACTCATTGCAGGAGGAATAACAGGTAGTTCAAAATAGGGCTTTATTTTGAATGCCCGTTTCACTGCCGCATGTAGATGCGGGCAGTTATTCTGGGCTTGTAAACTTCAAAAAATGGAGCCCGGCCGGGAAAATGCAAATCAAGCATGGGATATTTTAATCCTGGGCTTGATTTGCAATTCTGAATGCCTACATTTGCAGCCCTATTCTGAAATAGGCTGAAAGTGTTGACATACCCACATAGATTTTTTTCAGGATTTGCTTGTTTTCAGCCTCATTCTGAAATGGGTTTAGCTTGCATTTTAATGTATTTTGAAAGTCAGGATGCTTATTTACAGTGTGAAAGTTAGCAGCCCTGCCTTAGCATCAAATTTCATATACAGCAAGTAAAATGGTGTCTTTTGTAGACCAATGTCTGAGCAATGATGGCAAGGAACTTTATAACCATGTGATATCTGCCATCTTCAGAGACTGAACTATAAGTATTTCGAGCTGAAGTATTATATTGCTTGCTCATGATAAAGAGACAGGTTTTGTAGCTGGGGTCTGTAATAGGTTGATATCCTCTCAGGAACATCAGGGAACAGACTAGTGGGGTATACCTATATAGGTGAGAAGGACATTTAGCAGCAGCTCAGAATAAAAGGTGTATCATGCACACTCTTAGCATCAACCAGAATGTACCAGCAGTTACACAGATAGAGGACACTTTCTAGAAAACACGTTAAGATCTTCCCACCAAGTCATGCTTCATTTGGGGTGTGCTGGTGAACCCTCTTGTGTGTGAAACTGTCTCCTGTGCAGATGCTTGTGAAGGTAAAGAAAGGGAATCCTCACCTGACTGCTCATGAGAAATCAAACTAGCCTTTGGATATTAGTAAATACTACATTGACCGAGAAATACAAAGTGAACAATCAAAGGTTGGCAATTCGTAGTGGTTGGTTGACTAATCAGATGGAATACCTTTGTGGCTTCTGGAATTGTTTTTTGAGGCTATGAGTTCTAAAGGCATTCAGGAAGGCATACAAGAAGCATCCACAATCAGCTTGCTGGAACTCCTCTGTTTCTAAGATGATGACGTGACTTTTCTTCTCAGCAGACGTCTTTTGAGTTTTCTAAATTCTACTACATAAAATCTGAAATTTTCACAAGACTGAATGGGTTAGAGACCAGCTCCTATTAAAAAACTGAAAAAAAAAAATTATGGAGGCAAGTGAATCACCAGCCATCACCTGGATTTAAAATATGGGGCCTAGCATAAAATGGCATAATTTCATCAAACCTTTGTATGTTTACATCATTAGAGCATATGGCCCATAACGTTCTTCGAAACAAAGCTATGTTTTTCAAAAGAAGAGACGATTAAAAATTAGGCAATATGAATGCAAGAGGTAGTAAAAGCTAGATCTCTGAAAACATATGCTCAATGCGCAGCAGCAATCAAAAAAGCTAACAATGTTAGAAACCATTAGAAAAATGTTACAGTTTAAACCTCTCTTGTCGAGAACTCTCTGGTACAGAAACATCCATCATCCAGAATGATTTTAGTTAGCCAGATATCCAATTTTAATGGGTGTGGCTAAGTTTCCTGCAGCCCCATAACATTTGTTTACTGTCACCATTCCTGGCTCTCAGTGTTCTGTGCTATTATTTAGCTCTAATTTACCCCAAAATATCCTCAAAGATACCAGTGAGCAGTGGAAGTGTTGGTAATGCTGCTAGACAATATTGACCTCCCATGATCCAGAAAATCCTCTTGTTTGGAATGTTTCAGGTCCCAAAGGCACCAGACTAGAGAGCTTCAACCTGTATATAATAAAACAGAAAATATCATAATGGCACTATGTAAATCCATAGTACACCCAACATCTTAAATCCTCTGTGCAGCTCTTGTCATTCCATATAAAAAAAGATATATTAAAATTGGAAAAGGTGTGGAGAAGGATAGCAAAATGGATTAAGGATATGGAACAGCTTCCTTATAAGGATGAATGGTGTGCAGAAAGTGTTATTTAGTCCTTCGCATAACACAAGAAACAGGGGTCATATAATCAATTTAGTAGACAGGAGTTACATGAAAGCTACAGAAGGATGAACTACTTCACACTCTGCAGTCAATCTATGGAACTCATAGGATATTGTGAAGGTTAAAATTATAACTGCATTAAAAAAATAATTAGAAAAATTCATGGAGGATAGATCCATCAATGGCTATTACTCAAGATGGCTAGGGAGGCAATCCTATGCAACCTAGACCTTTGATGGCCAGAATCCTGGCACTGGACAGCAGGGGATGGATCTCTCAATAATTGATCTGTTCTGTTCATTTGCTCTGAAGCATCTGACATTGGCCACTATTAGAAAACAGGGTGCTGGGATAGCTGGACTATTGGCCTGATTCCATACGGCCATTTTTAATTTTTTATTCACTGAATTAGATAGTCTTGTATTTCATAGACTACAAATGTTGGAATTGGGAAGCATTTTTGCATCTCCTTTTTTTAACTGATGGAGTATTACAAAACCTTATAAACCAATGAATAGTCCTGCAGTGCCTTGCCAAGACTAACAAAAAATGTAGATGGTATCATGAGCTTTTGTGGGTACAACTCACTTCTTCAGATGAATGAAGTTAAAGGATACAGCATACGTAAAATAGCAGAGAAAAAGAGGGAATGGGGAAGGAAAGAGAAGGAAAAAATGGAGGAAAATATTGTCAGTTAGAATGTCCATGCTAAATGAGGCTCATAGAGTGGGCTGTAAGTACCTGGTGCTTAGCTTTTTATGTCATTAGGGTTTGAAATGTAGTGGCCCATCCAGTTCAGGTCTTTGGTCAGACCTTGTTTCCAGGAATCAAACTTGTAAATGAAACCAAGTTCTGCAGCTTCTCTCTCAAGTTGTTTTTTAAAATTGCTTTGTAATAATATGGTCACTTTTAGATCCATTAGTGAGTGCCTGAGCAAGTTACAATGTTCCCCAACAGGTTTCTGTGTGTTGCCATTTTGAATATCTGATTTGTGTCCATTAATCGTTTATTGGACACCCCACTCTAAGGGTATTTGTCACCTAAAATAAAGCCTAAGCTAAAAGAAAAGAGAATCATTCAGTTCTATATCCTCTGCTACTGCAGAGTTAATGCTAGTCACCAACAATTCCTATATTACTTTCAGTGAGAGTAACAGAAAAATTACAAAGCAGAAATTGATAATAGTTGCAAGCCCTGATTGCCCTGTAATGGGATTTCTATCACTATATTTGTACAAAAGCAACAGTAAAAGTCCTAGAAAAAGGGTGATTATTACACAGCATGAAATGGCTTTGTTTTGGGAACAGCTTTTTATAAAAGAATACTTTAGTCTTACCAGCAGTGTAATGGAAATGAGCTGTGCTGCCTCATGGGAAGCCTGTGTGGTGAAGAGCTCCTCCGAGACAGCACGTAAGAAGGGGGAGGGGAGTGTCGCCACTAGAAAATTAAATAGCAGCCCTCTGTGGACAACCTTGGAAATTGAACTGGGGCTGTTGCCAAGTTTAGAACCTTGCTACCAAATACACAATCTCAGAATGTTTAAGGAAGATCAACCTTTGGGTCCTGTAGCTGAAGAAGAGAGACAACTCCTCATGTATCAGGGCTTCTGGGTGTCATTACCTGTGCTTGCAAATATATAAGAGGGCAACTCTTTAAGTTCATCTTGGAAATTGCACCCCTGTGATCATTTTGCAGAATGAGCATGGTGAAATTAGCTTAGCTTGAAAGCATGAAATCTGCATGCACCAATGCTCAAAGTTCTTTCTTCGGAAGATACGTGTTACTGCTGAGAAAGTCAGATTATTTATGCACCAACACTTTATTTTATCTACATATTATTTATAATTAATTTGCTGGAGCATATGAAAGAGCTGTAGCAAAAGGAGGTTGTATCAGTGATGGGACAAATCATTCAGAAGTCAGTTAGATTTATGTACATCAGTACCCTTATCAGAATAAATCCCTTGTAAGAATGCATGATGGGAAGTGTTATACATCAAAAGTATAGAGATTCACTTTCAGTACATATTACCACTATTTCTCAGCCTTTTTGATACTAGGGACCAGCTTACTGCCTTTCTCAACTGTCAGGGGCTGGTGCTGATCCACAGACCAGTTGTTGAGAAACACTGTATTAGACAATATATTTGGGCACATGATAATAAGGTGTTACACACACAGTGTTAATATTATATGCATAATTTCTCAACATTCATTTACAAGTTGTGACATTGTAAATCATATTATGCTTTTCCCATAATTCTATTTATTCCTATTCACCCACACTAAGTATCACTTTACAAAGCCGAATATAGCAACATACAAATCCTGTCATCCACAAGTTGCATTTGTTCACTGTCCTGGAACAGATAGAGAATACTTTCATGGCTTTTTAGTGCCTGGAATGTAGTATTCAAAGAAGAGATAAGGAAGGAATTGCTTGATACAGAAAAACAAGACAAAAGCTGATTGGTGGGTCAAGTCTCCGGTAATGAATAGAGTGTTCTCTAACTTGTAAACAGTCTATTGTAAATATAGCTAGTTTTAGATGCATATTTTTGAAGCACATCTTCTGTGGAAGGTGAATTCAATGCTGGGAGAATTGTTTTCAAGAAGGATTAGTTGAGTATTAACTCTGTTCTTTCTGAATTGTGCTGCTTTAACTTTGGTTAATGAAATTTGGTTAAGCTTGATTATTTGGTCTCTTAGGGTATGTGTACACAGCACACTTATTTCAAATTAAGCTGTTTCGGAATTTTTTTCTGAAATAGCTTATTTTGAAATAGCACATCTACACTGCAGAGAAGCCTCAAAATTAGTCGGAGGCAGGCTTCCCTAATGTGGATATGCCACTTCGATTTAGATCCCAAGAAGCACTGGGAAGTAAGTACTATGAATGGCCCTGAGGAGGAGCAATTTTGAAATAGCAGCAGTGGAGCTATTTCAGAATAAGCAATATTCCTCATGAAATGATGTTTACAGATTTCAAAATAAGCCATCCATTATTTCAAAATTATGTCAAAATAACAGAATTTCTGTGAAGGCGCTCGCCCTGTTATTTTGAAATAACAGCTGTGTAGACGCACCCTTTAAACATTTGTAATGATGACCTGCAAGTGTTGCCCCATGTCACTTGCACATTATACAAAAATGAACATTTGTGATCAACCAGCAGAGTAAAATTAGTTGTAAAAAAAAGTCTGAGGATTTTTTAAGGTGCCTGATATTCTGAGCAGTTAGCAGCTGTCTTGCTAATTAGACTGCTTATTTCAGCTGTAATTGTGTACTGCAGTCTCTAAATAAGGGAGCTACTGGGTGCTCAGCATTTTTGATCTAAAGGTGACTTATTGGAGCATTTAATTTTAGCCTCCTATTTTAAAAAAAATATTTACCATAGGCTTTACCAGATAAAGTTAATTTTCACATGTCCATTTATCTTTGTGAATTAAACAATATTTACTTTGTTTTAAAATATGCTTTATTAACAATGCATCAAAAGCATATACGAGTTTCATAGGGCATCTTCATGGCTCTTTTGGCTCTGTTTTCTGGGAGTAGCACCAAAAAAACCCAACAAAAACTCAATTCAGAAATGTCAAACTACATTTCAGTTTGACAATTTCCTACAATGCACTGTAGTTATGTATCTTGCATGATGCATTGTAGCAGTTCAACCCTAAAAGTTCACAGTGTATCATAAGAGATGTAGTCTGGTCAGGGAACCCATTCTCTGAGGGTACATCTACACAGCAGTGTTATTTCGGAATAACTGATGTTATTCCAAAATAACAAAGATCATGTCTAGCCTACAAGCCTTTATTTTGAAATAACGTTGAGCTGGAGGACGTTTTACTCTGACACATGGTAACGCTCATTTCATGAAGAGTAAGGAAAGTTGAAAGAAAAGTGTTCTTCCTTTGACTTCCTGCTGTGTAGACAGAGCCAAAAGCTGAATTAAGCTATTTTGACTTAACCACACAGTTGATGTAGCTGAAGTTGTGTAGTTTATTCTGACTTTAGCCCTGCTGCGTAGACATACCCTGGGGCTGCGTCTAGACTGGCATGATTTTGCGGAAATACTTTTAATGGAAAAGTTTTTCCGTTAAAAGTATTTCCACAAAAGAGCGTCTAGATTGGCACGGATGCTTTTGCGCAAAAAGTGCTTTTGCACAAAAGCATCCATGCCCAGTATAGATGTGCTCTTGCACAAGAAAGCTCCATTGGCCATTTTAGCCATCGGGCTTTCTTGCGCAAAAAATTAAGGTGCCTGTCTACACTGGCCCTCTTGCGCAAGTATTCTTGCTCAAGAGGGCTTATCCCTGAGCATGAGCATGAAAGTATTTGCGCAAGAATTCTTACATTAGAACCTCAGTGCTCTTGTGAAAATTTAAGTGGCCAGTGTAAACAGCTGGCAAGTTTTTGCGCAAATGCGGCTGCTTTTGCGCAAAATCTTGCCAGTCTAGACGCACCCCCTAGGGAGAATTATGAATTGAATTAGATTCCACTATGAGGAATTCATCAGAATATAATTTACATAATACAGGGGAGCTTTGTAGGAAATGAGTTTAGCTTCATTTTATGTGAATTTTGTGCTGTAGAACCTGAGGCTGAGATCAACTCTTTTTTTTTTTAACTTCTCCTGAAGGAAGAAAGGACCATGCTAAACCCTGCAGGGAAGGAAACTGTGATGTACCCCCTCTCCCTGCTTTATGAAATGGACTTATGGACATGAATATACATAATTCAAAGGTGCTTTTAGTGAATTATTTCATATAACCTATCAATCTTTATGTCATGATCCGTTAGCTCTGTTTATCTTACTTTGATGTATGTATCATTTTTGTATGTAAAATTAGACATATGGAGTGGAGAATACTTTGTGGGTTTTAAATGTGTGAATGAGAGACATGGAGGATGTTACCCAACTGTTAAACAATCGTTTTTATCCTTAAGTCTGAGCAGTGGTTGGTAGGAAGTGGCCTTAATTCTTTAACAAAAAGAATAGGAAAGCAGAGGCCTAGGTCTTTTGGCTGGGCTTCAGGAGGAAAGGAGCTGAAGATCCCAGGGTAGGGAGACAGCCTTGGTTTGGAGGGGCAACTGGAAAAGAGGTTTTAGGGTAAGTTTGAAAAGTTTGTACTGAGGTTTCAGGATAGAATTACCCACGCATTTTTGTTTCTTTTGATTCGTAACCTACTTGCTCTGCCTATCCTCGCTTATTATTACTTATCGGGGGGGGGGGGGGGGAGGTGTACATTCCCCCTTTCATTGTTAAAAGTGGCTTACACTTACCTAATTCTTTGGGTTCTGATCCCATTTGGGGAATGGTATCCCAGGAAGCTGGGCCCTAACCTGCACTCTCCTTGGACCTGAAGAGGTTCAGTGTCTATACTGCTTCTTAGTGGGGGGCAGGGATCTCAGCTCAGGTCCTTGGCTGGGGGAGACCAGCAAAGCTCTTCCTGCAGGACTGGGCAGTGAGGAGCCCCAGAGAGCAGGAAGGTGAGTGGTAGTGACCATGTCAGCACCCCAGGAGTAACCCCCAAGGAGTCATCTGTGACCCCACCCCTTCACAGAAACTGTGTTCTGATTCTGTTTTGTAGTAAGAAAATTAAGCAGAGCTTGTGGCTAACTAGAAAGAACTATCCATAAAGAACAATTCCATGTCCTAAAGAAGAAGGTGTTATTGTAGAAGCATTTTACTCTCTTCTAAATACACCCACCCTTTTGAAATGGTTAGTGATCTATGCCCCTGAATGTTTGACAGCAGTTACATTCTAGTCATATGTATCATAGAGCATACATATACAAAAATTCATTCTGAAATTTAAGTACTTAAGTCTTAAGTCAGTTCTCAGATCCTTAAATTATACACGTAATTACAGATAAAACTTATTAGTGGGTTTGCAAATGATAGAGAAACAAATGGAAAAAACTGAATTTCCAAGTAAGGTACAATAAGTAGCACTCATCATCTGTGGTCTCTGACAACAAGCATGCTATCAGACCATACAGTAAAGACATAACTGCTTCTGCAAGCTTAAATCTTCTGTGAAAACAGAAAATGCCTTAAATGTTGACTCTAAAAGTTGCAAACACATCACAAAAGAAAGTATGTTGAAATAAAGCAGTGTTAATGTAACACTGAGAGACTAACATAAATTGAGCAAAGCAAGGCCATTCAGAGTTAGTAGCAGCAGAACATTCAGTATGACATTTTGTCCTTAACTTACCTTAGTGTGTGTACTAGCAGGCATTCAGCCATGTCAGAACAGTCGCTCACTTTATTGTTGTTCTAGAGGTACTCCAATGCCTAGACCTGGCACAGGGTGAATATTGGAATCATGCTTTGACTGCATTTTCAGGCTTATATTCTTCATAATTCATTCTTATACTCTCCAGTCTGGTTTTAAACAGCTTTCAGCAATTTTTTAAGTTAAATGTGTTTTGTTTTAAATTGAGGTTGGAGGAAACCCACTACAATTGTTAAAGAGCTTAGAGATGACAAAGGGCCAGATTCTGTGCTGTGCGGCAGAGTAGGCTCAGCTCAGGACCAATTTTAATGGAGCCAGTGTGGCACCTGGTGTATATTAGAGCAGTTGCAACTTACAGCAGCTTCATCACTGCTGCACCAGAGCACACCTTGGTGTACTGTCCTACTTTCAATCCCTTCTGACAGACACCTCTATGCCAGGGGCTGTCAGAAGGACAGAGCAGAGATATGTAGACCAGTGTTTCTGAACCTTTTTTACAAAGTACCCCTTTAAAAAGATTATAAGTACCTACAGTTTTCAGACACACAATTTTTTTTCTACCGTTGCAACACATTTGTTTAAAAAATTTAATCGTTGCCTGATGAGCAATGAAATTTTTGGGTGTAAAAAGTACAAAAATAATAAAGCACTGTAAAACTTAAAACAAAAATTCTCTTATCTCCAAATTTCCGTTATGTTGACGTATCCCCCAGACTTCTCTCGAGTACCCTTAAGGCTACATGTACCACTGGTTGAGAAACGCTGATGTAGACCACTCCAGCACCACCTCTGCACTAGGTTTTTTCTAAGGAGGCTGTATATGATCACCATATGGCTCTTCAGTAGTGTAAAGGAGCTACAGCTGACCCATATCCCTTATAACTTATATATAAAAACAGCATGAGATTTTCTTGAAAAAACCAGAACAACTTCAAATTGACTAGTGAGCAGGTTCTTTTGTAAATTGCTGTTAGTGACAAAAAGCTTAGGCCCTACATTCACCGAAATGGTATTAAATAAATAACGGGAGGCGTAACGAGAAAATCAAATCCATCAGTAGTCAAACCTCTGAGCCTGATGGTGAAGGCGAATAATTAGAAAAGCGAGAGGAGGAGTCCAATGAATCCCAAACAAATGTTTCCTTTCTTGCAGGGTGAGGGGAGCACAAGTTGGGCATGTCTGAATGCGAGATGTAGTGTGGAAGGCAGCATAGGAGTTCTCCATGTGTCTGCACCCTGACTTCCACCCATGGATGGCCTCTGTCTTCCTTATATTTGTTTCTTTGCACAATGGTTGCAAACAAACTAAGGAGATAAATGGGGATGAACATTTTCTGTTCGCATTCATCTGAAATCTCAAGGTGTCAAATTAATCTATGCAGTAGGCAAGTCTAAAGTTAAGACTTTGGCCTGACATAGCTATGTTAATGAAAATGCTCCCTTTTCCTTGTATCTAACATTTATAATCCTTTACATATCCCAAAATGGTACTCCCACTGTTGATAAGGTCTTACATCTTATTTCATCAAAATTACAGTGTAATGAACAGAGTCTACCCTTGTGTACAAGGTGACGATCTACAGGCCAGAAAAGGCTATCCAACCATGTATGTAGAAAATAAAAATAGCACAGCATTTAAAATAGCTTCTTATGTCTATATTTTACATCTGGAATATCTGTTACAGTGAATAGGTGCTTTGAAGTGAGAAGTTACTCTCTTCAATTAGTAACTTCTGCCATGTTAGTGTTTTCACCTTGTAGCAGATCTGTAAAGGTTAGCACATTCTCCAATGGGTTGTTACAACACCAGTAAGGTTTCATATTTACAACATCAAAAATCAGGCATCTGTTCATTTTGGTAATTTGCTGAGTCTGTTACTTACATCATATAAATGCCATTTGACCATGTAAGATCCAATAAAAACTGATGCCAGTTTTGCAAAACACCCCTCAGATGCATCTGTGCTGGGTGATTACATACCTATGCCAGGTCATGTAATTTGGAAATTACAGTCAGACTTGATTAATCTAGAACAGTTTACAAATGACATTATGGGAGTTTTTAAAAAGGAGAGAAAAAAAATCTTTGAATTGCTAAGCATTAAGCAGTCTAAGGCTGAATTTTTGATTATTGAACATATGGATCAGCCAACCGGAAAATGATGCTTTATTCATTGTTCTGCCTCTAAATGTCTCAGATATTTAGGGTAACCATCTTTTCAAAATGCAAAAATGGGATGCATGAAGGAGCCTTTCCCTCTCTATGTCCCTGTCCCCTTATTCTTTTCTTCCCCTTGAGGCCACAACCCCTGGCTTGGCCAGAAGCTAGAGCCAGTCAGTGGTAAGAACTGCACAGGGAACCTGGGCTACTGTGCGGAGTGTTGAACTCTTCTTCCATCTGCACTGGGCAGGGACCCAAGAGCAGCCCTCCCCCGCAGCCTGTGCCTCAACCTCTGGGACACATTGCCCAGGACAAGTGAGGGATCTGGGACTCCATGATGCCCACTGTATTCCAAGCTCCCTGGGCAGCTCTTACTACACCCTGGCTCCAGGTTCTCACCTAGCTGGATGAAGGCTCTTTCTGGGATTGTGGGCCAGTGATGAGGTGTTTGGGGCACAGGAGGAGGCTGTAGGCCAGTCCAGGGGGTTAGGCTGTGGGAGGTTGGCTGGGGTTGTGAACCGTGCGGTGGAACAGAGGATGGGGGTTTTGAGGCATAGGAGGGGGCACAGGGCCGGGTCAGAAGGCTGGGGTGTGGAAGACGTTTCAGAGTGTGGGGTCCTGGCAGTGATTATAGCAGGTCTCAGAAAGTGGCCACCAAGTCCCTGTGATTCCTAGGGGCAGGGGCAGCCAGGGGGACTCTGCATGCTGTCCTTTCACACTCAGGCACAGTGACCTCAGCTCCCATTAGTCATAGTTCCCAGCCAATGGGAGCTGCAGTGGCAGGCTACACACAGAGCCTCCCAGCACTTAGGAGCCACAAAGACTTGGCAGCCACTTCCAGGAGCTGCTCAAAGAAATGTCAGAGAGGGAACATGCCTGAGCCCTCACTGTCTTGCCAAATGGACTTTTAATGGCCCAAGCTGTGGTGCCAATCAGAGCCACCAGCGCCTCTTTTCAACCAGGTATTCCAACAACCTGACAATCTTAAAAGAGGAGAGGGTAGGTCTTTGCTGCAAGAGGGAGCTAAGGCCCACTTCAGCCCCCACTCCAACTAGGAAGAGATTGACACCTCAGGCAGCAATGGGGTGGGGCTGCAGGGGAACAAATGCTGCTGGAGTCATTCAGCATGGCAGTGGCACTTGAAATAATGATTTTGAGACTGTCCTGCCCAACTGGAGATTGGTGTCACCCTAGTGACATTAGCAGGTGCTCCAAACACTATGGGTTTCAGTTTTCCCAGCAGTAAAATGGGGATCATGATTTTTTAACCCTCCAGTAGTATTGAGATTTAACTAATTTTGTAAGCTGTTCTGAGATTCAAAAATGGAAAATATTGCAGCAGACTGAAATGCTATTTATCCTTCTTTGCACTGAAAACAGATTTTGCTTTCTCTTTGACTTCCTTTTGAATACTGTCATAACATAGCATTTATCCCTCTCCAGTGAAACCTCAAAATGAGTTTCCTATTCAGAGATGCGTTTATACACAATGCATGCCTGATTTGTGCATGTGCTCTCCACACACATATGAGCTGTCATTGAGACACAGTGATTTTGAGTGGATACTGAACCCACAGCTAATGATCAAAGAGTGTCACCTTCTGGGGGGTCCATCATAGGAGTTATTATACAATCATCAAGTAATGAATCCAGGAGCAGAGGCTCATTGATCCATGAGGATTGGGGTAGAACTCTGCAGTCTCAGCTTGTTTGTAAGCCTCCCTCTTTCCTGTCTCCTCCCTGAGGGGAACATGTGAAATAAATTCCACAAAATGTGCGTGCAGTTTTTTTGGTTCTCCCTCTTGTCCCAGGATTCCCCTGTGGGCAATAGTGATATAATCCTTAAAGTGGAAGGGACTAACTGTAATATTTGTCACTCTAGGCATTATTGTTTACTGTAAACCTACTTTTTTCACTGTAAATTTACTTCCCTGATTATTTTTCCCAAGTTATATGAAAAAAACAAACAAACAAACAAACAAAAAGCCCTGCTTGTTGCCACCAGAAACAAGGATGTAAGCATAATATCTTTTCCTGTCATAAATCAAATGATCTCAGGGGAAATAAAATTTGGACTATGAAGAGATTTCAATTTGCTAAGAGAACTTAGAGAAAAAAACTCACTTTTCTATTAGAGCTGCACTAGAAAAGCATGGATAATGAGTGCAAACAGTACAACATAACTAAGCATAAAAATCGCACATCTTTACACAAAGTAATTAATTTTTGGAGGGGCAGAGACTTGGCCTTTTTAGTTACAGGGGGAAAAGCTGCACCTACACAATTTTCCTTTGCACTTTTGCATATGCAAAATAAATAGCAGGCACAAAGGTACATGCATCTGTATTTTCCTGTGTCTAGCACACAGCTCGCCACAGAGGTTCAAGCACTCAGACTGTGAATACAGGTCATAGAGTCACAGGGTATGTCTACACTACCCCGCTAGTTCGAACTAGGAGGGTAATGTAGGCATACCGCACTTGCAAATGAAGCCCGGGATTTGAATTTCCCGGGCTTCATTTGCATAAGCGGGGAGCCGCCATTTTTAAAACCCCGCTGGTTCGAACCCCGTGCAGCGCGGCTACACGGGGCACGAACTAGGTAGTTCGTACTAGGAAGCCTAGTTCGAACTACCTAGTTCGTGCCCCGTGTAGCCGCGCTGCACGGGGTTCGAACCAGCGGGGTTTTAAAAATGGCGGCTCCCCGCTTATGCAAATGAAGCCCGGGAAATTCAAATCCCGGGCTTCATTTGCAAGTGCGGTATGCCTACATTACCCTCCTAGTTCGAACTAGGAGGGTAGTGTAGACATACCCACAGACTTTAAGGACAGAGGGGGATGACTGTGATCATATCATCTGACCTGCTGTCTAACACAAGCTGTGGAACTTTCCTAAAGTAATTTTTACTTCAAGTCCAGTAGCTGTTGAACCAGAGCACATATTTTAGAAAAACATACAATCTTGATTTAAAGCTTTCAATGGTGGATACTATTTTGAATAACTCAGAGCACATCTACACTTCTTCGAAGATAAATCAATCTTTTGGCATTCGATTTAGTGGGTCTGGTGAACACCCACTAAATTGAATGCCAAGGGCACCCCCATAGACCTCGGAACTCCTCGCAGTCATGAGCTGTAAGGGAAATAGACAGGAGAGTTCCTCCCATCAACCTTCTGCTGTGGTGTTACCTACCAGCCCTGTGCTCTTGGGGAGCCAGGGAGTGACATTCTTGGAAAACCATTCCCTCCCCCCCCCCACCCCCTGGCCTCTGCTAGAATCAGACAATGCAATGAAAAGGCCAGGGAAGACACACCTAAACTAATTAAGGAAACACCCCAGCCTCATCTGCATTGAAGACAGAACTCATTAGCATACAGAATGGAGATCAGCTCTTCCAAGGCAGGAACCGCAGGGAACTATGGGATACTGAAAGCAGGGAAGCACTGCCTGATGGGAAATCTCTATTCCAGATGCTAATGAACTCAGGCCTGCTCACACCCAAATTAGTCATTATCAGATCAATTCTAGTAACAATCCTATTGACATCCAAAATACTGAAACTGTCTAGTTGCATTGTGAGCTCTTTCAAGGAACATAACCAGGCGTGATCAGTCTCTATCGTCTCAACTCTTTCTCTTTGAACTATTGTCCTATCCCTATAAAAATTCCTACCTTTGCCCAAGAAAAACTGTTATGATACCTGGATTTAAACTGCATCAGTTCCATTGAGACTTCTTCATCTCCTGTCTGATCATGCTGGGCTCTGCTCTGCTTGTCTCCTGTCCTCTGGACCCCTGGCTACCATTATCATCTGGGAACCCTGATCAGTGCAAGCTCTACGAAGTGATGAGGCCTCTCTCTCTCTTTCTCTCTCTCTCTCTCCCTCCCACCAACTACCTATCTCTAAGCCTAGCCTCTTCACTCTGCCCCATGTAAACTGTTATATGGGTAGCTAGCACTAACATTTGTAATCGGTTCCAATTTAGATTTAATATCGTAACTGTTAGATTTAATATTGTAACTGTTATGTGTGTTTGGCTCCCTACATAGATATAGATATAGATAATAACTTTCATTGTTAAGTTGATTGCTTTTCTCTCTTTCTTTCACTCACTCTTCCTCAAGGGGTGTTGTTTTGGCTTCCCCATTCGCTCTGCAACAATGCTTCTTGTACCCAAGTGTGACAGGACGGGCCGCCTCCACCCCGCGGAGGCAGATCCGCCCCACACTGACCCCGTGGTCGCACTCGCGCTCCTGAGGGCCGACCAGGAAGCACGAACGGTGTGCAGCCCATGTACGGCCACCGCCGCTCAGCTGAGCAGTGGGGGAGAAGCCAGAGAGGTGGGCGCTGGGAGGCATGCCGGGGCAGGGCAGGGTGGCACGCTGACCACGGCGTACGAGGCTGGTGACATCACGCTGACAGGACACTGGCGCAACATTTAAAAGAGAGGGAGGAGGCAGCTCGGAGGGGGAGAGGCACCCGGAGGGAGACGGGACCACCGGGGACTAGAGAAGAGCCAGAGAAGGACTGCAGGGTAGGAAGCAGCCCAGGGCGGGGCTTGGAGCCGCTGAGCCGGTGAGTTTCGGGCACTAACACCGCCGACTGGACAGGATCAGGTGAACCTGTCCTTAGGGCTCTGGGCTGGGCCAAGCTACAGATCCCTGTAGGGCCCAAAATCCTGTGGGGTTTGCTCATTGTGTGGTTTACCAGTGAATGAATGTCGTGTGAAAGTGGAGATTAGGGGGTGCTGAACCTGAGGGCATATGAGGATGGCAGCTTAAAGTGCTGTTTAATCCATCCTGCTGAGTCTAAAGGCTCACGAGGGTGCAGTGTGGCATTGCTGTTAACCCAGCTGGCTGAGTCCAGGGACATATGAGGGGTCAGCTTGGGAGTGTTAATTACCCAGTCCTTTCAGGCATGCTCTGATAGTGGGTGTGAGTGTCTGTGTGTGCATTGCTAAGGTGGGAAGAACCCCATCCTAAGGAACCTAGTTCCTGCAGGAGAGCTCCAGTGGGAGGGGGAATTGGCATCAGGAAAAGAATTCAGCTCCATATGAGAGCACAAGTAAGCACAAGCAGCATACGGATAGATTTGATAACCTTCCCCCATCCCATAAGAGTAACCCTAATAAATGACCATACCCCATAGTACTGGGCAAATCTGGTAACAGTGGGGCCACCCCAGAAAATCAATGCAAAGTACGTCAACTCCAGCTACACAATTCACATAGCTGGAGTTGTATTTCTTGCATTGATTTTTTCACCAGTATAGACCTGTCCTTCAAGAGGCTGATGCTCAGAACTCTCAGAGTATGTCTACACTACAGAGGAAGATCGAAGCTGTCGCTGTCAATCTTCCAAGATTCGAATTAGCAGTCTAGTTAAGGAAGCTAATTCAAAGTGAAAGGGTGCACTCTTGTCGATGCCAATAGTCCTGCTTTCATGAGGAGTAACGGAAGTCCAAGGAAGAGTGTTCTTCCTTCAACTTCCTGCAGTGCAGACAGTGCCAAAAACTGAGTTAAAGTACTTCGACTTCAGCTACACAATTAGCGTAGCTGAAGTTGTGTATCTTTATTTGACTTTGTTTTATAGTGTAGATGGACCCCAGATTTCCTGTGTAATAGCATGCTAAACTATATTATGCTGTTCTGCCACTGGGTGGCATGTGTATAAAATACATGTTTTAAATAAAACCACAGCCAGACTTGTCATTATATTAAGGATGCGATGATGAATGCATCTGATGTGTATAAACAAGCTCTGAGCATCTATATCTAGTATAGAAGGATGCAACATGGTGTCAAGAGTACATTAAAGAATAGAACAAAAGGAACAAAGCAATACAAGTTTGAAAGACCTCATCAACCTGCTACTCTTCAATGCACCAATATACTTCAGATTTGACAAATCTTCAGAATGGACAGACTGGAAACAATATTTTGCAAGATTTTACAGACTCCACAAATGAACTGGAGATACACATGCATCTTTAATTTGGTTCTATCCAGAAAAAGGAAGAGCATATGATTTAATTCTTTGAATTTAGTGAAAATAGTCATAGAAATGGCTATGAAAGTATTTTGGATATGAAAGGATTGATGCATACTTTACATGTCAGAGCAATGTGGTTTATGAAAGAGCATGTTTTCACCAGAGAATTCAAGAACCAGGGGAAAATGTTGAAAGTTTTATAAGACCTCTGCATGCCTTGGCTGAAAACTGATTTTGGGAATGCAAAACAAACATATCAGATACCCATTGTTGGGTTAAGATAAAACCTTTCACACCAGCTACAACTGAAAAAGATTTAATCCTAGCCACAGCTATACAGACAGCAAAGCGGTCAAAATAGTCAAACAACAGAGCAAAAGTCCAGAGCAACTTGAAAAATCTTAAATTATCTTTGAATCTGTTAACAGTTATTTGAGTGTTAAAATACATTAGCATAAAACTCCTGAAAGAGAACTCCCAAGCATAGACAGATAATTCCAGCCTACAAATACAAGGTATGGAAAAAGTCATGCACAAGTGACGATGCATCTCTAGCCAGGTGCACTCAGTGTTATACATGCACACAATATGGATATTTTTCAGCTTTTCACCACAGCAAAGCAAATAGAGTTTTGACTTATATTAACGATGACCAAGAGCCTTTGTTTTGGGAATCTACCACTTACGATAGCATAGAACCTGCCTTGAGGAAGATACTGAATATTCATGTCAAGACTATTGAGGAGGTGAAGTCAATCATCTCAGAAAGGGCTTGCAACCACCTTCAATCCCTCCCAGAGCTGGTCACCTGATATCATCTTTAACTAGCTCAGACATTATTCTGAACTTTCTTCCTAGTTCACCCAAGAAACATATTACAAAGACAAAACAATGCATACTACATGTATTTAGCAGGACACAGGCCAACAACCTTCTCAGCTGCAGTGTGGCAGCCATCATGGTCCAAGCGAAAAATGGTGGAAGATCATGAAAGATTGGTTTATACTGGATTTTACAAAGGAGATACAGTGCAAATCAACAATGTTGAAACACATAGGATACAAATATCTCTAGCAGAGATAGCTTGGAAGGCACTGGCTGCAGATTTATGCAAATTCAGAGGTCAAAGTAAGCTGCACTGCATTGATCTAACTATGTATGTGGACCAGGACTGAGTGAATCCAGAAACCATCTCTAATAAAGACCTGATGGACAAAAGGTTCCAAGCCAGTGTGTTATAATATAAGTTGTTAAAGACATCATACCTATTTCAATATAATGCCTAATAACTGCTACTATGATAAAAGTCCAGTGGAATACTGGGTTAGTCTATATGTCACCGGGATTCAGATTTTAGATCTCTCCCAGGTTTTGTAGCACAAGTGAATATATTTGAAAGAATATAACATTTGGATGGGGACAGGTTACTTCTGCAAATATAGCCACTCTACCTATGACACCTCTTGGACTCGATTTTATTAACATCAAAACAATTGACATACAGTGATCTTTCTCCAATGACTATGTTGCCTTCAAAACCTGTGCTGGGTCTAACACCAAGAAGATTCCTACAGCAACTGATAATTTTAGTGCAGAGGCAATTCTTTAAGGTCCCCTAGATGATTATTTGGTTCCACACCAAATTCTAAAAGCTTCGACCTTCCAGAACTAAGAAAGTCCTCCTTACCCTACCTCCCCAAAAAACATCAGCCAATAATTCACATGTCCTAATCCAAAAGCTCCACAACTGTGTTCTGCCTTGAGATACTCGATATTTTGTATTGTTTGTGGACTATAGTTACTTTGTCCATGATCTCTTTTTCTATCTCGTACATATATACTTTTACTAATATTTTAGTGTTGCAGTTTCACATGTTGCTAGATATGAAGAGTGTTTACAATCAGTTAAATGCAATGCTACCATGTGCTCCTTGGATGAAAAACAATTATTGATGATGAAAGTCAATTTGAAAGTGAACATCCATAATGCAACAAGTTAGGCATTCCGTTGTCATTATTATGTTTGTTTTTCAGTGAGGCCTAGCTGTGTACAAGGCCTGATGACAAAATGTGATCACTATGCTATGGCAATTTTCTTTGTATCAATGTGATACAATTTTACCTGAATATGCAACCCAATATTGCAGCTGCCCCTGCAGATAACATTGATAGAAGCAACACCTCAGTCTTTTTACCAGCTACAATCCATGAGTTGTATTAATTAAATATAAGGGTAATTGGTGACCATCCATGGATTTAAAGAAATATTTTTGTTAAATCTATTTTAAAAGATAGATCAGTAAATGTTTGAATGCATCAAACAAGCTTGTAATTATCACAGTTACTATATTTCAAGGTGGCTTCACCCAGTATCTAAATTTGCATACACAATTTGATAGCAGACACAAATCAAGTAATAAATGTGAGATCTTACACATGCAAAAATGTGCACAGTAATCAAGGTATGTTTTATTAACATTAATTAATTGAGGCGCTCAATACCCTAATGAATTAGGGAACCCTTATTTTTTTTCCCATTTCATAAATTAGGAAACTGAGACACCTTCAACTTAGTCAGAAATGACCACTGATTTTGAAGGCTTATGTTTTTAGCTGTTCAATATGACTCATTGAGCTTGACTTTTCATAAGTCCTGAGCACCATCAATTTCAAACAAAACTAATGCGAACAGAGTGTGCTCAATACCTCTGGGGGAAAGAAGAGTCGGTTGTTTCAAATTGGACATTCAAGAACTCCTGGACACTTTTGAAAATATTGGTCTAAGTGTTTCCACAAAATAAACCTATTGCAAAAAGTCTAAGTGTCTACTACTCCTGCTCAGTAGTGCCTTCCTGAAGCTCATCCAGAGAATTGACTTGTTGCTCCATCAAACATACTCCATTGCCCCAGGCTTTCATTCTGCAGTCTCTCTTCTGCTAGTCTGGAGATGCAGTATCTCTCCTTTGTGGTTTAGCCCTCTGGCCAAGGCCCCATTGTCCTTCCCTTCCAGAGTAATATCAGAGTTGGCTTCCTCAGAGTCTCAGCAGTCTTTGTCTCCATTGTGCTTACTGCACCACTCCCACAGTAGCTAGTAGGTGAACCTGGGCCCACCTTCTACATTGGGTTCAGGTCTATAGTGACTTTACTGTTACTTCCCTGGACATAAGAATAATCATGGGCTGTGTCTACATTGGCATCCCTTTCCGGAAAAGGGATGCTAATGAGACACTTCGGAATTGCAAATCCACGGGGGATTTAAATATAAATAAATAAAGGAATCTTGAAAGTAGGAATAAGGGATCTTCCGGAAAAGGGCTTATTTTCCGGAGAATCACGTCTACACTAGCGCTTTTCTCCGGCAAAAACCCCGAGCCGGAAAAAAGCGGCAGCCATGTAAATGCAAATGCCACGGGGGATATTTAAATCCCCCGCGGATTTGCAATTCCGAAGTGTCTCATTAGCATCCCTTTTCTGGAAAGGGATGCCAATGTAGACACAGCTGTTCTGTGTCAGACCAATGGTCCATCAATCCCAGCATTCTCTCTTCCAACAGTGGTCAGTACCAGGTGCTTCAAAGGAAGTGAACAAAACAGGCAATCTATCCCATTGTCCACTCCCAGGGTGCGTGTACACCGCAGGGGTTAATGCTAAATAAGCTACACAAATTCATCTATGTCGATTGCGTAGCTTATTTCAAAATAGCTTATTCGAAATAGGGAGCATCTACACAGCACTTATTTTGAAATAGAGCACTCTTCCTCCAACTTTCCTTATTCCTCGTACAATGAGGGTTACAGGAGTCAGAATAAGATGTTCTCCAGCTTGACAGTATTTTGACCCAATTTAAAATAATTGCCTGCTGTGTAGATGCAAAATAAGTTATTTTGGAATAGCGCTAGTTATTTCAAAATAGTGTTGCAGTGTAGACGTATCCCCAGCATCTAGCAAACGGAGGCTCGGGACACAAAGCATGGAGTTGCAACCCTGCCTAATAGCCAGTGATGTATTTATTCTCTATGAACTTAGGTAATTGTTTTTTGAATCCAGTTATAGCTTTTGTGGAAAGATGTTGCGAAGGTCAAGAGTTCCACAAGTTGACTCTGAGTTGTGTGAAGAAATACTTCCTTTTGTTTGTTTTAAATCTGTTGCCTTTTAATTTCATAGGGTGACCCCTCGTTCTTATGTTATGTGAAAGAGTAAATAACATTTTCTTATTCTCTGTCTCCAAACCAGTCAAAATGTTAGCTGGATCATATCCCCCCATAGTCACTTCTTTTCCAAGATGAAAAGTTCCAGGTTTTTAAAATCTTTCCTCATATAAAAGCTGTTTGATACCCATAATCATTCTTGCCCTTCTTTGTACCTTATCCAATTCCAATATATCTTTTTTGAGATGGGGTGACCAAAGCTGCACCTTTCAGAACACTGTTTTACCCGGGTATAATAAGGATAAATCTGAAGGAATTACAGCATAAAAGGAGAACTAAAGTCAAGAAGTCCAGCTCCTTAATAGCTTTCATGAAAAGGCTGCATGAAGAGTCTGACTATTTAGGAGCCAAATCCACAGTGATTCCATCCTGCAACAAGCACTGATCTGAAAAGATGATGTACGTGGGTATAGCATAATTCAACTGTGACCAGTGTTTCTGGGGTGCCAAATGAGGTCACTTGGAGTATATCTAGACTACATCCCCCTGTCGCCAGAGGCATGTAAATTAGACTACCCGACATAGTCAGTGAAGCCAGGATTTAAATATCCCCGGCTTCATTAAAATAAAAATGGCCACCGCGCTGTGCCGGCTCAGTGATCGTCAGCACAGCGCAGCTTTAAAGACACGGATTGGTTGACAGGAGAAGCCTTTGTTGACCACTCCTGTAAACCTAATTTCTGTGTCTTAACTGCCGCCCTGTGCTGATGATCAGCTGATCCGGCACAACGTGGTGGCCATTTTTATTTTAATGAAGCTGGGGATATTTAAATCCCGGCTTCATTGACTATGTCAGGTAGTATAATTTACATGCCCCTGGCGACAGCGGCATGTAGTTTAGACATACCCTCAGGGTGAACTGCTAAGAATGGAGCTGCCAATCACCAAAGCTAGTGGATAGTCCATTAATTAGATTTACCAAGGCAGCACAATAACAGCCTCTATGGTACCTGACTGGTAACCCAGAAGCCAATAGCACAGTTCCTTTAAAGTAGCCTTAGGGTATGTCTACGCTAGCCCCCTAGTTTGAACTAGAGAGGCTAATGTAGGCATTCGAAGTTGCAAATGAAGCCTGGGATTTAAATATCCTGAGCTTTATTTGCATCTTCCCGTCTGAGTGCCATTTTTAAATCCCCTTAGTCCGAACTAACTGCCCGCGGCTACACGCGACAGTCAAACGTCAGACCACAAGGTGTAATGGTTAACTCGAACTAAGGACTTAGTTCAAGTTAACGTTTGACTGCCGCATGTAGCCACGAGCAGTTAGTTTGGACTAAGGGGATTTAAAAAGGGCACCTGGATGGGAAGATGCAAATAAAACCCGGAATATTTAAATCCCGGGCTTCATTTGCACCTTCAAATGCCTACATTAGCCTCCCTAGTTCGAACTAGGGGGCTAGTGTAGACATACCCCTAGAGACTAACAAAAATATACATATAGTATCATGAGCTTTCATGGGAAAAACTCACTTCTTCAGATGAGATGATCTTGAGTTATTCTACAAGATCTGTATAAATTTTGCATCAAAGAGCTCAGCATTGTCATTGACAAACTTGTCACTGAATAACAGCCTTGTCAGGAAGTAACTTTGCATTTTATACAGATATCAATTGCCACCAAATGTGATGAGTACATAGCCTGCTACTGCTTCCAATCCACAATTCAAACACACAAAAGCTTTTCAGCCAGAATCAGCTCATGAACTGGGTTAGTTTTGTGACTCCCGCCACAAATTATAAAGGAGAAACATCTTTCTTCTTATGAGTAATGATAACAAAGAGAATAGGCTGAGCCAGAGAACAGAGGGGAAAATGGGCAGGTTGAAACTGATTGGCTTCAAAAGCTGGTTTTCCACTGATGACTCTCACTGATTCTGCAGTTTCAGAAAGCAATGAACACCTGTGAAGCAATTTTTGCCTTATTCTGTGTTATCACAGTCTACAACTGGTTTCTAAAAATCACCTGCAGATCACAAATTGTACTTGCAACTACTTGATTCTCTCCAACTAGGAACATGAGGCCCCAGTCACAGGGAATCAGCCATTCTGTCTTGCTCTCTTCAAAGGGGCATTTCGTATGCACTCCCAAAACACTGTTTACTGTGCAAGTTATATCTGCAGATCCAGCAAGATTACCACTTTTCATGTTGATCTAAACTGCATTATTGAAGCTACAGTCCCTTTTAGATTCTCATTTCTTTCCGTTTCCTGTCCCACCAGAGTCAAATTTCAATGCATCTGTCAGACAACAGATTTACCCCACATAACAGATTGACCACTCCCACAAAGCTTTAACATGAGGTGGTTGGTGTCATCATTCTCCATAGGGTTGGAGAAGTCTGTTAACCTCTCAGTCTCACATCTGGAGACAGACATAGGGCACGTCTAAGATTACATTCTAATTTCGAAAGAGGATATGCAGATTCTGCAGGAATTTGCATATCTTCTTCCAATTGCTTTTTCAAAAGCAGGTCTTTCAAAAGTGAAAGTAGTCTGGATGCAGTTTTTTTGGAAAAAAAACACCCGCTATTCCTAAAAAAAAGGAGGTTTATGCAGTTTTTTGAAAAAGGTGTTAAAAAAAAAGGATCCAGACTACTTTCACTTTTGAAAGAACCGCTTTCAAAAAAGCAATTGGAAGAAGATATGCAAATTCCAATCCCACAGTATTTGCATTTCCTCTTTTGAAATTAGAACGTAATCTTAGATGTGCCTGGGATGAAATATTCCCTATCTAGAATGTAGTAGAGAAAATTTCATTTTAAAAAACTCACCAATGGTCAAAGCAGTCACTTTAAGCAGGTACTGCTCTGGATGTTGTTTGTCAAAAATATTCTATTGAGGCCTCTCTTTTTTTTTTTTTTTTAAATCAGTGGACAAGGAACAATTGGAAAAAATGTGCTTTTATCCTTATGGCTGAATCCTTGATTGCCTGTCCTGTCTCCCTTTAAACTTTACTACTTTTGATTGGACCACAGATTTTCTGAAACAGTGCAAACTACATATTTCAGAGGGGAATAAAGTACTTTTATTCTGAAATTATGTCTTTTCCATGATCCTTTCATACAAAAACCTCTGTGGAGTGAATAATTAGTTAATACAGAGTTAGATTTATTCCCCTCTCTTAAACTTTCTTTATTTTATTGAATTTGATGAATTTTTATGAGGAACTGATAGCACCAGCTAAAGTTAGGAATAATGAGACATGCACTGTGCAAACCTCTTCTACCCAGCTCTTGTCAGTCCTGACCTACTTGACAGTTTAAATGATAAAACTCCACAATAGAAATACTTATTATACTGACCAGGGAGTTTTGACCCTACACAGGTCAGTCCACTTGTTGCATGTTCCCAGAATAGATTCAAACCCTTAAAAATGTGTTCCCAAACTAGCCAAAGAGAATTTTTAAGGAAAAATTGGAGGTAAAGGGGAGCACATGACATAAGAATCTGTTCATATTAGTGTATAAAAAGAACATAGACTAGACATAAATTTAAAGAAGAAAGTAAGGAGATTCTCAACGTCTTTCTGAGCTGCTGGGTATATGGATCTTAGGCTGGTTATCTTTCTAGTGTCTGTTTTTATGAGTGTCTTGCACAGACACAGTAAGTCAGGTAAGCATTAGCAAATCTAAGAGCTTTCTCTTGCTTGCATAGGCAGAGTTATACAACTGATGACAGTCAGGCTCTAACATCAAAATCTCTTTGTTTGAGACTATGAGACTACAGCAGGCAATGCGTGTTGCTCCCAGTCTGTGTGTTAACTTGCCTTTGCTTGCATTACATGCATGATTTCATTGAACTGTTTCCTGTGGGTATGCTAAACGTGAGTTTTTTTAAGGTAGGGCAGAGTCTCTTGAGGAAATTTGTAAAACTTGTTTCTTGAATAATTAAAAGACAGACCAGAAACAGAACTTGGGAATATACTGTATGAAGTAAATCTGCTTTGGCAGGAGATATTTTTAATGGCACTTACTTAAGCCTCATTGCAACAGAATCACAATCAAATGAGTTTCATCTTGACAGCACCCTTGTGCAAAAGGGGCATGTTATCTCTGTTTTTTGGATGGGGATCTGAGGCAGATTAAGTGCTCAAAATCCCACAGCAAATCTGTAGCTGAGTTGGGAGCTAAATCCATATCTCTGGCTACCCAGAATAGCAATCTATCTGCCAGTCCCCTCCCCCCCTCAACCCAAATAGCCTTCTACCTGTTCAATGGGGAATTGTTGGGTGAAATCCTGATAATATTGAAGTTAATATGAGTTTTGCCATTGACTTCAAAGGAACCAGGATTTAATTTATAAATTCCTATTGGTCAAGATGTGGCTAGTCCTGTGCAGGGAGCCAGACACGACTATAGTTCTTGGGCTATGAAAGCACAAAGCACCCTCATAACTATTATCTATAACCCAAAGGTCAGACAGGAGTCTGGGTTACTTGTGACCCAGACCTGAATACCATATTGCCATAACTAACTGGCTGGATGTATATACTTCATACAATTTAGTGTTAAAGAATTTGAGGATACCCCACATGAAGAAATTCCCAAGAGCATCTTCCTGGGTTCTTAAAGGGGCTTTTGCATTTGGGAGGTGGTAGTGTTACCACCACAGATGAGGAAATTTGTGACCTTTGGGAGTTTTGAAGCTGAAGCCTTTAATAGCAGGGTATTTTAAAGTCTCTTGTAGGTCCCTTGAAGTGCCAGAGAGGAGAACAGCCTTGACATGCTGTCACTGTAGATGCACTCCCCCCGAGCTCACGCTAGGTTGGTGGAACTTTCCACGTTTACAACACAGGATAGACTATGTTAGGCAGGATTTGATTTTAAAAACTGTGTTGGTAATGGAGACTATTAGGCCAAGTCTATTCTACACATCGTTGATGCAGGTGTCTAATGTACGTATATAAGTTGCACACCATAATGAAAAAGACTCTGGCAGAGGGGAAACAGCCAGGAAAAGCTTCAGCAGCTCCCCACTGCCAGAGACTTTCTCCATGGCAAGAAAGGGTTCTGGCTGTGAGGAGGCATATGGCAGAGACAGCCTTTCCCAGTGGCCTTTCCCCTGTCACAGCACGGCCTTTCCCCACGGAGGGGAAGTGTTCCAGCAACAAATAGCTGGTAGAGCCTTTCTCTGCAATCTCCCCCTGCTGGACCGTATCACTGCAGTAGGGAAGGGATATAGTGACGGATAGCTGGCAGCCCTTCCCCACTCCCACTCTTCACCACTGCCTTTTCCCGCTGGAGAAGTCTTCTGCAGAAGGGAAAAGCTCCCACTACAGGATAATATTATCCAAAAATAGCACTGTGGATGAGGAAGCCCTGCTTGGAAAGTAGAGAGCACACAGGATATGTACTCGGGTAAATACCAACACCCTTCAGGTGTGTTTTTACTCTTCTTGCCTAAGCTATGCCTCTTGGGCTACACTGCTTTTTATACCCACAATAGGAGTACTTTGTGGGCATGTACTTTATATGCTGCTGAAAGACCCATGCCGCGTAGACATTCCCTGAGGGTGCGTCTACACAGCAAGGCTTAACGTCAATTGCGTCACTTATTTTGAAATAGCTTATTTTGAAATCGGGAGTGTCTACACAGCATTTATTTTGAAATAGAGCACTCTTCCTCTGACTTCCTTTACTCCTCATACAATGAGGGTTACAGGAGTTGGAGTGAGAAGTCCTCCAGCTTAACAGTATTTCGACATTATTTCAAAATAACTGCCTGCTGTGTAGACACGGACTAAGTTATTTTGAAATAACACTAGTTATTTCAAAATAATATTGCTGTGTAGACGTACCCTTTGAGTGAAAGCAGTTCTTTTCTGTGTCTAAGACTAGATTTAAAATACTCTTTTAAAATGCAGCATAACTTTTTATCTTCTTTATTCTCCCACATATGACTCTTGCTTAACTTTGGAGATGCCCTTAATGTCAGTGTTTTGTAAAATGTATGACTTACAAAAATGGTGTTTTATTTACATTCGAGTTATATTTACCTGGAAATACAGTTCTAATATAGTAACAGTCAAATGACTAAAAACCTTCCTAAGTAAAATTACACAAAGAAATGTTTCCTTCTTAAGTAAAATTACACAAAGAAATGCACATATATTAAAAAGTCTCAGTTCTGCCTATGTTGAACTATATTACCAAACACAGGAGCAATAGTTGTGCTGTAGATGTAGAAAACCAGAGTCCCACTAAATATCCTAGCCCCTAGTCCTTGTCTACATGGTCAGACTTTCACTGAATCTCCCCTTGGCCACACAACCTATCTGATACACCTGTACAATATGCAGAATAAGCAGCTGTGGAGAACACCCAACAATTTGGGGAACTACTCATTCTTACTGTCCACTCACCTTCCACTTGTTATCCCTGTCCATGATTCTGCTTCCTTTGGAGAGGATCTATTTAACATAAAAGTGAAAAAACCTGCCAGAACTTTTAGCAGAACACAGAAAACTGTGAAAGAAGTATTCAGCGGTAATGAAGCAATTTAATAGGCATTTGTCAACCCCAGATATATACTGTTAATTTCTCAATTAACTGTGTTAGTCTCCAGGATCACAGTTTAAAATGTGCTTTAAAATGTTTCATTAGTGTGTTGCTGAAGATTATAATATTACATCCCTAAAGTTTGCCCCTCCCTGACTGCCACTGGGCATAGAGGCACCAGTTTAATAGTACTGCATAGGCCCCATAAATCCTCAGGATGGCCTTGCATCCTGTGAATGTATCCATACACATTTAGTTGTGCCAGTATAACTGAGCTTAGCCCTCCAAATTATTTTAACTAATTCAGGATGATTTTTTTAATTGTAGACATTAAGTCCACACAAAAGAACATTCCACATAGAATAACTGCTTATCACCTCTTTGCCTTGCTCTTTGGTTGTTCTGTTATTCTATTTGTAGCAAATGATACATAGTGGCTGCATCTAGACTGCTTTTGCGGAAAAACTTGCAGCTGCTTTTGTGGAAAAACTTGCCAGCTGTCTACACTGGCCGCTTTGAATTTGCACAAGAACACTGACGATCTAATGTAAGATTGTCAGTGTTTTTCCACAAATACAATGACTCTCCCATTCAGGAAAAAGCTCTCTTGAGCAAATGTTTTTGCACAAGAGGGCCAGTGTAGACAACTGAGAACCGTTTTGCACAAAAAAGCCCCGATGGCGAAAATGGTGATCGGGGCTTTGTTGCACAAAACCGCGTCTAGATTGGCACGGACGCTTTTCTGCAAAAAGTGCTTTTGCGCAAAAGCATCTATGCCAATCTAGACGCTCTTTTCCACAAATGCTTTTAATGGAGAAACTTTTCAATTAAAAGCATTTGCGGAAAATCATACCAGTCTAGACGTAGCCTATGAGTTTCAGCAGAGAGCACAATGGTGCTAAGTGTTATGGAGAACATATCATAAACCTACAGTTTTCCTATATAGAGTCCTCTTGCATTACTCCCTTTTCCATGAGATCTAGGTTGTCTCTCACCCTTCTGAAATAAGCAATGAAAAGGAGCATAAGAATTAAGCAATTAACTTCAATATTTTGAACTGGTGGTAGATTAGATAGTTAGGCACTTAAATCCTTTATGCACTCTGACCCTTAGATGATCATAGCACCATTACATTTGGGTGAAATGAGGCACAGTAACTGAATTATGGTGAAGGTTAGGAAGGAAGACCAAGACCAAGAAAAATTCCATTTTCTGAAATAAAGAGTCAATGCCAACTATCTGCTTTGATTTTGAGTAAGGTTTGGGTGACAAATTTTCTCAATTACCCCTGTTTTAGGGAGCAGCTTGAGAGGAAGTGCTTTCAGATTACTTGCTGGAAATGTTCTTCCATCTCATGTAATAGTCCACAAGTGAAGGCTTTCAGGTCCTTTCTCAGAAATCTGTAGGACACGAGCTGCCTTTCAATGGAAAAAATCCAGAGAGAAAACCCACCACTTTGCATTCACCATGGTTTATTATAACAAAGATGATATAATTGGAAAAGAAAGTATCGGAGAAAGAGAAGAGAAGTGAGCGTATCAAAACTGAAAAGCAGAGAAAAAAAATCTCACAATAAGGTAGAGGGATTATAAAACTAATTCTGGATTAACCAAAATACTAAGCAAACATTTCTCTGTCCACAAAGTTCATGTTTTCCCCTGACCTCAGATGTTTGGTATAAATGGAATAAGTTCACAATTATATTCTAGCCATTAGCAACATACCAATCCAATCATCAAGCCCCGAGGTGTTATTGTTGATAGAAATAGATGTGTTTTAAAAATTGGGCCAAATGCATCCTTTCTGCAGTCTCTCTCTCTCTCTCTCTCTCTCACACACACACACATACACACACAATCATACAATCAATGTGATTTTTGGCTATATAATCTCTTACAGGTATAAACATAATGCACATTTTCTGAATACAAAAGAATCTGGGAAAATATTTTGAGTGGATGACATGGGAACAGGGATTGAATTCTCCCTCCTTTTCCCCCCTCCCCCCGCAATGTATTTCCTTATTATGTTCTACTGTTTTAAAAACATATTAATTTTTTCCTTATACTTTTGTCCCTGATGGTTTTCTTTTCCCAATCAGAGGAAGGGAAGCTAGAGATTGTTGTTTTGCAGTCAGTCCACACAACCCATTAAACAGACAGTAAAGTGATTTGATTATTTTTTATAGGCTAATGGTAGTTAGCTTGCTAACTGTTATCTCTAAACTATCTGCCAGCTTTTTAGCTGTTTCCCAGTTCTCCCCACCCATACATAAAAAAACTAAATTTGTTCCTGGATTCCTATTTCCCATAACATACTACATCCTCCACTACCAACCCAGTTGGGACTATTCTTTTACAGATCTATTAGTCAGGACTCTTTTACATTAGACCTGATAAAACATGCTCAGAATTATTGCTTTATTCTGTCATTTTGGGTCATGAAATAAGTGCTCAGAATAAAGGATCAGGTTTTGAATTACATTTATGCATTCAGTTTTTTAACCTGTTCCAGGCAACGATGCAGTTTATGGCAGCCAAACCACCAAATAAAGGTAAAAATGGAGGTGGAGCAGGTAGGTAGGTTTTCGTTGTCTGTAAATAGCACTACTCCTAAGGGTGGGAACAGAGGTGGGAAAGAGCTATGTTTCGGCTTGACTTTTAGAACTAGCTTTTTGGAGATAAGTGCACTTGGAAGACAAGTGTTGCTATAAAAACACATTAGCTCTACAGTTAAAATTAATTTGAAATTCACACCATGATTCAAAGCCAGAGTGAGCTTTACAGTTAGAGTGAAGAAACTGAAAAATGTAGAACCAAAATCAGCCTTTATTGAAACAAGTGTAATGCTACTGAAATCAAAGGAGCTACACCATGATTGAAATTATACCAGCTTTGAAGCCTACATAAATCTATCTATTTTTATTTTTTTCTCTTTGGTTTGTGTGACAAATCTCTGATGTATCTTCTGCTATCTCTGTGTTCATGTGTACATTTGCATTTGTGTACAATCAAATGGGAGTTTGGTGCATGCAGGGAGAGTGATGTGGACTTCTAAGGATCTACTATACATTTTGTAGGAGAACTTAGTCCTCTATATGATACATTCAAGCCCATAGCTCTGTCTGACTAGGAGTCTGTTCTGCCTTCAGGGAGCATAAGTGTAAAACTAGCTCAGGAGCAGAGAAAGGGAAGTCTAAGCAGTCACATGGGAAATGACTAAGACAACCATGAGGAAATATACAGTGGGAATGATGAAACCACTGAGACAGCAAGTGGCGAAGTAGCAAATGTGGCTATTCTTAGAAGTGTATTACCTCAGTTTCAGTTTAGAAAAGGCACCCATCTTTAATTAATTGCTTAAACACCATGGCCACCATGACAGGAATCACATTTGGCAAGCACTAGCTCTACTATTGTAACCACAAATCAAAAAAGCATCTTGGAGGTGAGGTCTGTCAATGAAAGAATAGATTGCACTTGCTATGATGCGTGGTTTAAAATTAAATCAATACTCAGACAATCAGGATGCTGACACTTCTCTTTGATTCAACTGTTATACCGAATACCTATCTAATAAGATCAAGAGGGCAGAATCAGAAGACCCAGCACAGCAAAGTCGATAGAACTGCTCACATAAGTCAGAGCTTCAAGATCAACCAGAGTATTTGGGTAAGCCATGATGGGAAAAAAAAAACAAGCCTGAATAGTCTTCCCCCACAAAAAATAGATAAATAAACACCCTTTTAAAAAGTTCAGTAAACCTTACAAATTTGTGCATGTCTCTGCACATCCTGGCTGTGATGGATTTCTCCAGTATTTCTGATTCAAACTAGAATGTATTGGGAAGAAACACAGCATCGTGATTAAAGCACTGGACTGGAATTCAAGTTAGCTGAATTCTTTTCCTCTCTTGCCATCTACTTCCCATGTAACTTATTGTAAATCACATCATATCTGTGTCTCAGTTTCTTATTTGTAAAATATAATGGCTCCTTACCAGTCAAGGGTTTGGGGGTTCTTCTTCAAGACAGTTGTCCATCTGGCTTTAACCTGGTTATTGGTTCTTTCAGAGAGACCAGTCTCTGTCATTGAAATTCGCATGATTCAGCAATGTGCACTTCTGTAAATCATTCTCAAAAATCTCATTTGGTAGCTTATTTCTTATAAATGTCTCTTAAACCACATTCCTCGGGAGATTGCAGTATTTTGAACTGTTTAAACAATTTTGTCTGTCATTTCTTACAGTTCCCTGCGTGCCCCCATTGGCATGTTTTGTGGGTCTCCAGTGCTGCTGTGGCCGCCACAAGAAGTAGTGTGGAAGATTTAACTTTTCCAATTTCTCTACAATACCACTTGCTTCCATAAGTATAGAGAACTTCTGCAACTACCTTCTCCAGTTTTCTTCCAGGTTACCTTCTTGAATGAGGGGTTCATTTGGGACTGATAAGAGCCACATATTTTACTTCCTTATTCCAGTCAACTACACAGGGTTAGGAAGGTCAAGAAGAGTGTCAAATTGCAGAAGAATCCTCAGATATCAGAATGCATAAAAGAATCTACAGTTTTGCATTTCACTAATTCTGACATATTTTATTGACTATTATTACCAATACCCTTAAATTATGAAACCTGTATATATTCCAGATTTAATATCTAATCTTGAAAAATGAATGAAGTTGTCAGCCCAGAGCTGCAAGAAAGGAAAGAAAAGCATAAAGCACATGAAAAAATAAATACCCTTTTCATAGAAGACTTTTCAAGCATCATTTGTCTTAAGTCGAAACATCCTTAACCATGAAATTTTTCTCATAATGTAATCTGCTGTCACCCAATAAATTATATGGACGTTTACATATGGATCTGAGTTTAACAACTGTATATTTCTTCTCTGTGGAGTAATTTGTTACACTTCTGCCTTGCTTTGGAAAAATTACACATTCTGGCAATAAGAAAACAAGGGGGTAGAGATGCATCAATAGAATAATCAATACAAACTGAAGAAAAGGCACAGAAAGTACCATTTAGGCTTCTTATTACTCACACATGTACCCATCTGCAATAGTGTTCACCTTCAAGGCAGCAGATGGCATTGACGCACATCAACTCTATTGAAAAGAATGGAATTAGTGCCTGAGACAAAGAATAATGTGATGTATCACACAAATAGATTGTGCATGTGTCCGTGTCTTTATTCTACATTAATTCTGTTACAGCTCTTTTTCTAAAGATTATAGGTACATAAAAGTTAGACAAAAGCCTATGGCCAAAAATAAACTGCCATCAGAACTAATAAAACTAAGCTATGTTCTATCATTATAATGTCATCAGAATCTTAATGTGGGTTTTGCTAATATTGATATAAAAATCTTCCACCGGAAAGGTGCTTTTGAGTTTAAAAACACTACAGAACTGAGAGTTTTTTCATTAAAATTAGCAGTTGTTGTTTTGTCTCTTTAAATATCCAACAGTTTTGAAGTTCCATGCAGACTTTTTCATGTAAGAGCCATGCTTTTAAGTCCTGCAAGGCAAGAACTACACCATTCATGACAGTTATAGCTGACAATGCTTGTTTTCACTGAAAAATTCATGTCTGTAGTGACATGTTTTCCTCAGTAACTTTCAAAGCTTAAAAACACTCAACACTGCTGACCATTAGGATAAGTAACAAGTTGTTAGCAGGAGAATGACTATGCAAATGAAATTATATAGTGTTAGTGTCGCAGTGACTCTGCTGTTCTTGTGCTAAATTTCTGATCTTAACCAGTAGTTAGACCTGGAGTTTAGGTCAAACTTAGCCAGATTAGGCTGAATTTCTAAACAGTGAATGCCCACCACCAATCCCATCCATCGACTTTAAGGGCTGTTAATGTCTCCTATGGTACTCCTGCTTTTCAAGAGGAGTAACACGAAATTCAATCTTCCATGATAGATTTTACAGGTGATGAGGGTAACTGATGTTACTGACAGCCAGGATCTTTTCTTAACTGTGGAGACAATACCCTCCTCCCAGGATATCTCCCTACTGGGCACTGATCCTGGGGAGGACACTTCTGTTGAGTTCACATTTTTCATTATGCTACAAGTGGGTTAAGGCAATCGGGTGTGATCTCTGGTGGCCACTGTGCCTACACAGTGCCAAGTAATAAAGATCAAATGCAAAAGTTTTTTAAAAAAAGGGGTGGGAAGGGGAGGGGCTGGACTTGATGACCCCCTAAGGTCTCTTTCATCCCTAGGATTCTAGGATACATAGTGTGGGCTCCCCAAAACAGCTTGTGAACATGTCTGGAGAGAGAAGAAATCCTCCCTGCACAGCTCCATAAAGTTCTCATAGAGGAACTCTTTAATCTTTCTCACAAGGTTTCTGGGGAGGCCTGTCCTATTCTGTCCTCCATGGTGTGACACTTTTTCATGTTGAGTCATCAGTAAGTGGTTTGGCAGCACATGAGGTCCAGGTCTCTGGTCACATTCAGTCAGCATTTGCTGTGTGATTTGGAGAAGACTGCTATCGTGCATGGCAACATGGATGAAGCAGAGGAAGTTATTAGCTGATACCTCTACAGTAAAACTCTATTTGCTCATTCTCAAGGAAGCATGGCTCAAGCTCCTGCCAAGGCCCCTCCCCTCCCATCCACATGGTCTTGCAGAAAGGGAAAATTGCACTTTCCCAGTAAACAGGGGATGTGGTGTGATCCCCTGTTCTGCTGTGATGCCCAGACACCCACCCCCTCCATGTACCCACAGGAAGAGAAAGTTGCACTCTCCCAGCAAACACATGCGTGCTGCATGAGCCCCTGCCCTGCTGCCACACCTGGATTCCCTCCCCCATACAGGCTCGAGCCTCAGCCTGTGCTGTACCATACCTGACACCAAAATGAGTACAGTTGCTCACCTAAGAACGCTGTGGTGTAGTGCTGCATAACGGCTGCTTAGAAGCATAACTGTGGGCTTGTACATATCACATCCCTATTGTCTCTAGACAGAATTTCTTTTTTCTTTTTTTTTTCTTTTTTTGCAGATTAGTTTTTATGCTCTATAGTGTATCTCCTGTAGAGCCTGCCCTTCAGTTTTTGCTACAGTGGGAACAGCAGTGAGTATGCTGCACACTCCCCCGGCTCCATCAGCAGTCCAGCTGGCACAAACCCACAGGCAACAATGTAGTAGGGATGACATGTTCAGGGAACAAATGCAATCTGCCAACTTGGACAGGGAGCGCTTAAGTGAGTGGAGGAATACACTGCTCTGGAGATGAGAGCGGAGCATGAGGACAGGAGAGCATGAAAGAAGTTGGATGTAAGGAACCAGGAGAGAGACTTGAAGGCATAGCAGATGGGATGAACCACATGGCTGCCTGCCAGAACAGCTTCTTGCATAGGCACCCACTTCAACCCTTGTGGAACCACATTCCCCCTCTCTGAGTTCCACGCTTCCTCTCCAAGTGGCCCTAGAATTCAAGAGGGAGGGAGAAGTCAAGGGCAGCTTCAACCTGAACACCAAGGTATGCATCCCAAAGCAAAAGTCTGTCCTTCTCACAAGCTCCCCCCATGAACTCTTTTTCTGACCCTGTTATGCTCCCTACATAAAAAATTGATGATTTCTGAACAATAGTCTCTCTATTGCTTGTATTGGGGAGAGAGGGTTTGCATAGGAAAGCACACTGAATGCAGGGGTACCTTGCTGAAAGTAACATGCGTGACTCTCAAATCTGGCCATTCACAGAATCATAGAACACTCGAACTGGAAGGGACCTCGAGAGGTCATCAAGTCCAGTCTCCTGCCCTCACAGCAGGGCCCAGTACTGTCTAGACCATCCTAGAGATGGAGATTCCATAACTTCCCTAGGCTGTCTTTCATAAAACTGTCTTTTCAAAGTCTCTCTGACTTACAGTGCCTCTTGATGTGCTCTCCTTGGGTTTATCTAGACTACACAGAACAGTCGAAATTGAAAGTCAAAATATGCAAATTCCACAGAGCTTTCAAAAGTGAAAGTAGTTGAGATGCAACTTTCTTTGGCGAACCTCCCCCCCTTGTCGAAAAGCCGTGTAAACCTTATCTTTTGAAAGTGCGATTGGAATTTGCATATCCTCTTTCGACTGTTCCGCATAGACTAGATAAGCCCCTTATTTCCCTCGTGTCTGCCTGCTAATACTTAATGGCTAGACACTCTGCCTCGTGCCCCCACCCTGCCATAAAACTTTCCCCATTACTTTCACAGATATTATGGAGCATACAGCAGGCTGTCACAATAAAGGGAATGTTGATTTCACTGTAGTCTAATCTAGTCACTAAACTGCAAAACCTTCCCTTTAAATATCCCAAAGCACATTCTACCGCCATTCTGCATTTACTCAGCCTGTAGTTGACCTGCTCCTTACTGTGGTCCAGGTTGTCCATGTACGACTTCATGAGCCATGGAAGCTGGGGTAGGCTGAGCCTCCAAGGATCACTGTTGGCATTTCAAGGCCTCCAATGGAAATTTTCTGATCTGGGTGAAAAAAAATTCTAGATTGCAGCTTTCAGAACAGATAGAAGTTCATAAAGACGTGCACATTATGCATCTTTCTTGACAATCCCATGTTGAAGACCATGAAATGGCCCTTAATATTCACCAGCACCTGCCACAACGTCAAGTAGTATCCCTTTCAGTTTATATACTTCTTGGCAATGTGGCTGGGTGCCAAGATAGGGAAGTGCATTCCACCTATCATCCTGCCACAGTTAGGGAACCCCACTGTGGCAAAGCCCTGCACATTTCCTGGAGTCACTAACTTCCATAGCAGAAGGAAGACTACCGTGGCTATTTGGAACATAATAGCCCCCATTGTAGATTTCCCCACTCCTAATAGATTCCTAGCTGACCAATAGCTGACTAGTGTTGCAAGCTTGTACAGGGCAATTGCCACTCACTTCTCCATTGTTAGAGTGGGTCTCACGCTGGTATTGCTGCATTTCAGGGTGGGGGAAAAGCAAGAGGCAAACTTCCATGAAAGTGATCTTATATATGCAAAAGTTTTGCAGTCACTGCTGATCGTCTCCTATCTGTATATGGCCCCATCAGTCTGTGTTGCCTGACAGCACCAGAACTGGCATTCCATGTGTCAAGAAAACAGTTAGGGTGCATCTACACAGCACCCTTACCTTGAAATAAGCTACGCGATTTGTGCTACACAAATCACGTAGCTTATTTTCACCTTATTTTGAAATAGAGAGCTATTCTGACAAGTACCTTAACTCACATGGAACAAGGGTTACAAGGATGCTAGAATAGTGTACCAGGTATTTTAAAAGATATTTCAAAATAATAGGCACGTTTAAAGATCTGGAATTGCTATTTTGGGATACTTCCAGTATCCCGAAATAGCCCTGCTGTCTAGAGGTGTCCTTAGGCACATATCTAACTTTAAACCTGTTAGTAATTCCACAGAAGTCAGTGGAGCTATGTCAATATAAGTTTAGTGGAGAATCTCACCAATAATGTTATAGTGGAATCTGTACAAATGTAATACAACAGTATAACAATTTCAAAGGGTTTATTTCACCTGTTAAACAACAAAACAAAGAAAAAGCTAATTGTCAAGGCCTATGTCAACATCTAGGATGATACTAAATCCTACAACACTTATAACACTGCTGTCTTAATTTTCATGGTTATTCTGATGACATCACTACTCTTTCCTTCATGGATAGATTTTTATTGAAGACCCTTTCTCTGACCAGTAGTGAATCCAGCCACAAGCTTTTTTTATTTCTATTACATTGTGTTATATATTTTTTTAAACTTTCAGGGCAGAGAAAATATTTGTTAAATGCTAGTAAGAATTTATATTGAGTCATTAAGTAAAAATCACCTACTAATTTTAATTTGTAAACACAAACACTATATTTCTCTTAGCAAAACCCCAAAATCATCAGTATTTTTAAAGATGACATGTCATTCTGGAGAACTAGATGATCCAGGAGATTAGTATGAGTTACCAGTTCAAACCTGGCTTAGATTCTGTGTAAGCAAAGTATGTTACCAATTACCATCTGATGGTTGTTTTGTAGCCAACTGCACGGTGTGTAAAATGAACTGCCAGTGTTCTTTTTGTCCTATTAGTAGTGAACAGATGTATACATCACAAACAATATCATAATGTCAAAAACAAATCAAGCCAAACTAACCTTATTTCTCTCTTTGACAAGGATAATGGCTTAGTGGATGGAAGGAAGCAGTAGCTGTGAATTATCTTGATTTTAGTAAAACTTTTGACATTGCCTCACATGAGATTCTCATAAGCAAACTAGGGAAATATGGCCTAGATTAAATTACTATTAGTCGGGTGTCAAACTGGTTGCAAAAATGTACTCAGAGACAATAGACTGTTGTCAAATTAGGAGGGCATATCTAGTGGAGCCCCAGAGAAGTCTGACTTACGTCTTGTAATATTCAATATTTTCATTAATGATCTAGAAAATAGATTGCAGATTATGTGTATAAAATGTATAAATGATACCAAGCTGGGAGGTATTGCAAAGACTTCAGAGGACAGGATTAGAATTCAAAGGGACATTAAAAATTTTACAATGGTTTGCAATAAAGAAGATGAAATTCAGTGGTGACAAGTGCAAAGTACTTCATTGAGCAAGGGAAAATCAAATATACAATGGGGAATCTTGGGTTGAGCAGAAATACTGCAAAAAAAGGATTTTAGGGGTCATTGTAGATTACATATAGAACACAAGCCAACAACATGATGCAGTAGTAAGAATACTAACGTCCTCTGAGGGTATAGCATGTATATAGGACATAAGGCATAATGATACCACTCTACCTGGCATTAATAAGGCATCAGATGGAGCACTGTGCCTAGTATTGGGTGCCACACTTTAAGAGAGATGTGGGCAAATTGTAGAGAGGGCAACAAAAATGTTAAAAATCTAGAAAATCTGACATAGGAGAGGAAAGGTTATGAAAAGAGAAGGCTGGGTACGGAGGGAACCAGATAACAGTCTTCAGATATGTTAAGGACTTTTATAAAGAGAATGATGACTGACTGCAGGTTGCAAGGGGTGGCAAAAGGGGCAGTTGTCCCAGGCCTGGTGATTCATAGGCACTCAGGGCTCCCAGCCATCACTGCTGCTACTGGGCCCTTTAAATTGTGGCTAGAGCACCGCATGTTCAGGGACGTGCTAAGGGCTGGAGCCCCTGGCTGCCCAAGGTGCCTGCCTTCGACCTGGAGCCCCACACCTTCTGGGGGACACAGAGCTGCTTCACACACACACACACACCCACACACACACACACACACACACACACACACCTTGCCCAGGGGCCCGTGGAGGCTGGAACAAGAAATAATCAGCTTACTTTGCAGCAAGGAAGCTTTAGATTAGATATTAAGAAAAAAATTCTAATTAAAAGGATACATAAATCCTGGAATCATAGAATCATAGAATATTAGGACTGGAAGGGACCTCGAGAGGTCATCAAGTCCAGTCCCCTGCCCTCATGGCAGGACCCAGTATTGTCTAGACTATCCCTGATAGACATTTATCTATCCTACTCTTAAATATCTCCAGAGATGGAGATTCCACAACCTCCCTAGGCAATTTATTCCAGTGTTTAACCACCCTGACAGTTAGGAACTTTTTCCTAATGTCCAACCTAAAGCTCCCTTGCTGCAGTTTAAGCCCATTGCTTCTTGTTCTATCCTCAGATGCCAGGAAGAATAATTTTTCTCCCTCCTCCTTGTGACACCATTTTAGATACCTGAAAACAACTATCGTGTCCCCTCTCAATCTTCTCTTTTCCAAACTAAACAAGCCCAATTCTTTCAGCCTTCCTTCATAGGTCATGTTCTCTAGACCTTTAATCATTCTTGTTGCCAAGGGAGTTTTTGAAATCTCTGTCCCTGAACAGGTTTTAAGAACAGGTTAGGCAAACACCTGTCAGGGATGGGCAAGTTCTTCCTCAGTTGATGGAATGGGCTAGATGTCTTCTCAAGGTCCCTTCCAGCCTTACATCTGTAGGGTTTCTATCACTGTTGCTTCTACTGGCAAGGGTTGAATGGACATGGTGACCTATGTACCCTTTCCGATAGGTGATACTTTCACATCATGGATTCAGCCCATTAGTGGGTAAGCATAGAAAAGCTGGAACTGCTCCTGCTCATGTGGTACTGGGATAATGATTGTTATTATTAAACCACTTTCGTTTTCCATTAGTAACAGACAGGCACTTTTCACTAGAATTAAATTAACTTACAATTTAGTTTCGAAAGCTGCATCATAAAGAGCTATGAAAAGTAGATTTAACAAGTATATTTTTTATCCTGAATTTACTCAAACCCTTCTAAAATGCTTTAAGAATCCGATAAAAGTTCTGATTTCAATATCTCTGTAATATTTTTAATAAGTTGCAACTTTTGCGTATCACAGATAAATTGTTCATTTTATCTCAAGTCATGTTATGGTTTAGCCCTAAAATAGGCCAGGCACATAACACAAATTAAAATTAATCTGCAATTCTCCTCATTAGTTTACAGTCTCAACTAAAAATATATATGGTGCTATATATTACATTTTTCTCATCTCAGATACCACATTCATGTACAATGCTTTTTGCTGGCAATCAAACGTCTGAGCACCATCCAAGTAACATGGTTGTGACTAGATGCTACAATGTTTTTTTTTAATCCAACAGGAATTCAAAAACTCCATTGCTGAATAGACATTTCGCTCACATCTTATAATCTGTATTCTTGAAAAAACCAGACAAGTGCACAAGCATGTTTAAAGGAAAATGACACTTTTTAAAAACAAAAGCAATATATTGTAGCTTGCTAAATATTTCTCTAAAAAAAGTTCATGATCTAGGGCTGCATTCTGGTTGCTTTGCACTATTCTATTGGCACAAAAAGCTTCCAATAATGAATGTCCTTTTCTCTTATTTGACCTATATGTGCTTCCAGATTCCATTTATGCTGTGTTTTTCCTTGTCACCCCAAGAAGCCTTGTTTATTTGTAACAGGAGAAGCTGGCCTTTTAGGCCAGGTTACAGGCCCAGCACAAGGGAATTTTGGCTGCTGTAATTCACAGGTCTGAGGAGAGTTAGTGGCAAAGTATAGGATACTGGAAAAAACAGCCCATTGCACAGAAGAGGAGGAAACTGAGAAAGGAGAAAGACTTGGTCTGAGTGAGTATACTGTGAGGCTGAGTAGGAAAAAAGAAGGGGCTCTGCCTCCAGTCCAAGGCCCTGGAAAAACAAGAGTTTTGGGACAGTTAGGACATTTTTGGTCAAGCCTGATGATCACATCACAGAAGAGAAAGATTGTTGGCTCAGGGGGGTCTGCACAGATGTTCTGTTAAACCCCAGAGGTAGATGAAGTTCAATAAACACTCAAACAGGAATTGTGATGCAGAGCAAGAGACTGACATTGGGTTTTGGAATTTTGTTACCCTAGAAGGACAGGAATTTTGCTTTGGTTAGACAAATAAGCTACTCTTTGTATGAAAGGAAACTGAGGCAGCAGCCACGCCAAAGGGAGAAGGTGCTACCTGGTGTTTCTCTTTTCCCCGTGGTAATTTGTCCTTTGCTACATCCTGAACCATGCTTTCTGTCCTGTCTGTTCACATACCTTTTTCCACCCTTTCCACAAATACAGTTGGGAAGGGGAACCACATAGGGGACAGGAAAGTTCATACAGAGGGAACAGGCTTGGTGGTTAGTTCTCTTTTGGCAAGAAATCTGAGTGAGCCTAGAGTAAGTAGTGAGTATAAGGCCTGGGGACATTGGTACCTTGGATACGGTGTTATTCAGTGCGACTTAGCTCAAGTGTTAAAGCATTTCAATAACCTAAAGGACATTGGTGGATCACTGGAGTTGTGGAAGACCAAGGGAAGCTGAAGCAAGGTGCTAGCTACAATGCCCCACAATGCTGGGAAACGGGTGCTCTCACCATGGGTTTTGTAACAGTCTCTAATTGGAACTTTTATGCAAATATGTTTTAGGACATTTAAATAGCCATTCTATAGTGCAAGAGTAGTTTCCACTGAAATATATTTTGCAGCTGTTGCCATTATATTCTGACCTTATGATAATAAAAGAACAGCAGGCTTTGTGTCTGTCATCGTTATACTGCTTGCAAGGATTTCTGTGTCGTAAAAGCTAACGTGTTGCTACTGCCCACTGACAATTAAAAAGAAATATGTTGACAAGACTTGTTTCACTCCATCACCCTCCTTTCATTCTTTGCTCTTTCCCACCCTGTCTCATGTGCTCATTTTCACTGCAAGGCCCAAACGGGCATATTTATGATTTTGGCAGAGGTATTATGCTAAGTTCAGGTTTTATTTGTTACAGAATGCTAGAGATAGCAGCAAAACAGTCAAAAAGTGTAACTTAAAATAAATTTTACAAAGGTTCTCATGATTCTTTTCCTTGTCTCCTCCCATTTTTTGTAACCAACTCCATGTTTTTGTACATCAAAGTTATTGTAATTTTATGTATGGAATTAGGCCCACACATTATCATAGCTGCAGTAGGTCCATTCAAAACCCACTCATGAAGCCCAAATAAAACTCCACAGAGAAATAACAACAGAAATGCACTTCTCCAGGTACCTGTATAAATAAATCTGTAGAAACTGATGCCCACGCGTCTATGCATATAGACACATGTATTCATGTGTACTCATCTAGCATGCATTAACACATCTACTTACATATTCTTTAATATTACAGTTGTTGTTTAGTACCTTGAGACCTCAGCCAAGATCAGGGCTACAGAATGGCAGGTGCTGAACATACACAAAAAAGAGAGCATTTGCTACAAAGAGTTTATAATGTAGCTGGACAAAAGTGGGGAGAAATGTGTAACACATTGGCTCTTCTGTCAATTACACTTTTCCAGCTGGGAAAGGAGGAGGGAAAGTTGTAAAGGAAAAGATGGGGGAGGTGGTTTGGAGAAGAAATGATGGGAAGGAAAAAAGGCAAAGGATGAGGTTGGGTGGAATTGAAAGGGGGCAGTTAAGGATAGAGAAGGGATGGGGTGGATGGGAGTTGGGGGGGAGAAAGAAAAAGGCTATATGAAGATGTAGTTGGCACAGAGCTATATAGGGACATAATGAGAGTGCAGCAATGTATGGAGGTGAATGGGATACAAGGATCTGAGCTGTGGAGAGGATGGGTAGGAGAGCGTTGTAAGGAGTACAGGGCTAGCCCTGTAGAATGGGTAGGTGTGAGGGGCAGGACAGGATGGAATGTGGGAGGGATTCAATAAGGGGTATTGAGGTTCAAGGGGTTAGGACAGGGAGGGATTCTATAAATTCCTGGATGCTGGTGATTGGGTGACAGACTGTGATTCACCACAAGCATGTGCTGTAGCTCAAACCTAGCCATTCGAGGAGACAAGGAGAAGAAGGCCAGGCAGCAGCAGGAGATGCACATGCCATGAAAGCCCTCAACAGTAACCTGCTGTGAACTTGAGAGTAACACTATTTCCTCCTCTGCCCTCCCAGCAGAAGGCAGACCCCAGCTGACACTAATGCTAGGAGCCAGACATGCTGTGTGCATATGTATCCAAAAGCCATGCAGCATGACAGCAGGGAGCCTGCCAGTCCCACTGCATGTTGCAGTGGCACCATCTGCACAGGTGTTCTGGTCCAAAACTGGACACCTGGTCAACCTATGCTAGCTACAGATGAGGGAGCACAAAGCAACAATGAGACCATACTGGCCAGAAGGACAGGCAAAGGTATCAGCATATCAATGCTTCCTCTACCGAGTATACTTCTATCTCTTCCGCCATCCTCCCCCTCTTGTGCTTTGGGAATGAAATTCCTCCCTGCTCAGCACATAGTCTAGTGTATAAAACTCAGGGATGGGGCTCCAAAGTGGGAGTGTTTTAGTCTTAGCTTTGCCCTTGATTTGCTGAGTGACTCTGGGCACATCATTAACCTTTCTGTGTGCCAGTTTCCCCATCTGTAAAATAAATGGGGCTAAATGACAATTTCTGCAAAGCTTTTGGAGTTCTACTGATGAAAAATATGGCATAAGGGCTAGGTGTTATTGTTACTTTAGTCCTTAAAATAGGACTTAAGTAACACTTAGGCCGTGTCCAGACTCAGGGGTTTTTTCGGGAAAAGTAGCCTTTTCCCGAAAAAACTTCCCCTGCGTCCAGACTCAAGCCACGTTCTTTCGAAATTATTTCGAAAGAACGCGGCTTTTCTTTCGATGGCGATAAACCTCAATTTACGAGGAAGAACGCCTTCTTTCGAAAGTTCCTCTTTTGAAAGAAGGCGTTCTTCAATGTAAAGAGGCCGTCTTCGAAAGAGAGCATCCAGACTCGCTGGGTGCTCTCTTTCGAAAAAGCGGATTTCTCTTTCGAAAGATCCGCCTGCAGTCTAGACGCGATCTTTTGAAAGAGGCTCTTTTGAAAGATGCTTTCGAAAGAGCCTCTTTCGAAAGAAGCCTGCAGTCTAGACATAGCCTTAGGTAATGAATAAGCCTAGTGAAGAATTCTACTTTGGAAGTGTGGCCATCCAGAATATAGCTACCACCTGTGCAACTTCTCTGATGGGAGAGGTTCCTTGCACCCTCTCCTCTAGTACACTGTTGTTGGCCCAAGCACATGGATGGAGAATTTTCTCATTTAATGTAAGAGCATAATACCAAATAGCTACTAATTCCATTTTGCTCTTGATTTCTTATGTTCTGTTGTAAAAGACCAGAGTGAGATACTGGTAACAGATGAATTTTCCTTCTTATTTAACTGTAAAATAAATGAAGACACCTGATGTGGCCATTATGATTCTGTAAGGAACAGAATACCCTTAATACTCTAACCCCCTGAATTCAGTACAGCTCAAGATGCTTCACAGCCTTCTCCATGCAATTAGATTCATAATGCAGTTGCTGGGATGCAGAGGGGAAGCAGGAGACTATCAACACAACTAGATATATCTTTTGTTAATAGGATGACTTCAGATTCTTTAAGTATTGGATGTAGGAGTTAAATATCAAATGCTAATACAGAAACTCTAGTTAGTTGGCAAAATCAATTCCTTCCTTAGAATTAGAATCTTCCTTTCTGAGATACAGAAGAGGACCCAGTATCATAACAAATGTGTAGTGAGAGGGCATATTCTCTAGTTACTAGTAGACATCTAAGTCAAAAGGACACAAAAGTTTTATTATTCTACAGCAGATCTGAATTAAAAAAATATTTTCCAGCACTGATACGTGATACATCCATTTGGCATGTAGAAGGTTTTAAGACTCAGAAATATTAAAGCTATGCTTTTCACCCATAATGGTTAGCTCATATTGTGAAATAACATTCCCAAAAGGATTCTAGTGACAGCTTGAATTCAGGAATCCCTACATGGTAAATGAAATAGGGGCCAGTGCTATGAGGTACTCAGCACCTTCAACTCCCCTTGAAATCAGATTCTCAGGAATAGAGCTGGTCAAGTATTTTTCAACAAAACATAGCTCAACAAAATGCTGATGCATCAAAACTGATAACTGTTCCTGGGATGTAGTGTGACAACATAAACACAAAGAGCTATACTTCAAGTAGTAACTAGAGAACTTCTATCTAGGAGATTCCTACATTCATGAAGTTCCATTCTGCTACACATCCTGATCCTCTCTGATAACTGTGGAGGACTAGGAACTCTATAACTGCTCCATAGCTCCAAATATAAATATAGAACTTGAATTGTAAAACCATGTACATACAAACAACAATTCAGAATAAACTTCAAATTCCTTAAAACGAGGCTATGCCAGCCAATCTGTTGCATTTAAATAGTCTAGAGCAATATTCAAAAGTTGAAGTCTTTTGAGGTGGTCTGATCAGTCTTTCGGATGATGTTCTCACTTCTGTTGAGTTTACCTGTGAATTTTCCTGTGGACAGAGCTCACCTCCCAGGTCCTCTTTTTGAGTGGAAATATTGAAGATGAATCTGATGCACAGGTTGTTCCCTGGTATCAGTTCAGGTAGTTGTTTTTGTTCTAAACCTAACAGTGACATTTTCTTGCTGCTGTATTTTTATTTCGGCATTCGGTCTTTGAAATTCTTTCAGGATGAGACACTTTGGTTTGTGCTGTTTTTGTGCCACACAGAAAGGAATCCTTACTTGTCTTATCATGAGAAGTTCAGCTGGAGATAATGAATACTGCTTCCATTTGGACTAAGATGCTTAGAGTTCTTTATGAATGGAGACTTTTGCAGGAGTCTCCACCTCGCCATTTTCTGGGGGGTAATATAGGCTACTAGTTCAGTGTTCAAAATCAAAGCCTCGTGCAAATACAAAGAATGTTTCAGCAGTAACTTGAGCTCTACGATCTGATTTGAGGTCCTTGGGAGCTCATGTCATGAAAATTTTGACTTCTGTTTCTATGTCAATGAAATCTATGTACAGCCAAGTAAATATATAGGGCGTATCTAGACTACACCGAATGGTCAAAAAAGGATATGCAAATTCCATGGGAATTCCCATATCTTCTTCCAATCACACTTTCAAAACAGAGTTTTCGAAAATGAAAGTAATTAAGATGTGGCTTTTTTGGCGAACCCCCCCCCCCTTTTGTTGAAAAGCCGCGTAAACCTCCTTTTTTAAGGAAGAGCGGCTTTTTGATGAAGGGGGTGGCTCACCGAAAAAAGCCGCATTTTAATTACTTTCACTTTCGAAAGCTCTTTTGACTATTCAGCGTAATCTAGATGCACCCACAGAGAAAAGTAACTGCCAGTGTTGGATTTGGGGCAGGATGAGCGGGGTTACTGGCCCGGGCCCCACACTTGCAGAAGGCCCGGCGCATGCGCCATGTCAATGAGGGGGGCCGCGAAATTGTGCTGCCTGGGGCCATGTAGCACTCTCATCCGCCCCTGGTAACTGCAATCATGTATGTGTGTCTTTTCCAGAGAAACAAATCAGTTGCTGCCAAGGTCTGTCAGGTGGTTTTGTAGAGAGTAAGGGTTCTGACGGTGTGTCTACACTACATAGTTTTGTCAGAAAAACGGCTGTTTTTCAGACAAAACTTGAGGAACTCCACACTGCAATTGTGTTCTTCCACAAGAAAATCGAAAGAACAGAGGGGTTTTTCTGACATTGGTAATCGTCATTCTACGAGGAAGAAGCCTTTTTCCGAAAGAGCTCTTTCACAAAAAGGCATGTGTGGACGGGGAAAAAGGAGTTCTTTCAGAAGAAGAGGAAAGAGGAAAAAATACACATGCCCTGGTGGCCATTCCATCCATAGCAATCACAACTTACATGAGAGAGAGCATTCGTTCAGTCTGGATACTCTCTTTTGAAAAAGCAGATCACTTTTTCAATGCACTTTTGTAGTGTGGACGCTCTCTTTTGAAAGAAGATTTTTCAGATGATCTCTTCTGAAAGAAGCCTGTAGTCTAAATGTAGCCTGACAGTGGTGGTGGTTTTGGTTCTTTTTCCCCTCATTATGTAGCCTGCAACCCTCTACCAAGACCTGAATTTGTCCTGTACTTGTTTATACCTACACATGCCTCGTGGATTCTTGACAGCCCCTTTTTCTGAAATACTAGAGGGATAAAGAATGTGCTATCCTTTCAGAAGCAAGTAATTTTAATTACAGGCAGTCCCTCAGTTACGCGGATCCGACTTACGTCGGATACGCAGTTACGAATGGGGCCCGTCTCCCTGGTCTCCAGCAGACCAGAGAGAGGAAGCAAAGCGGCGGAGCACGCGGGCAGCGGACAGCCCAGACGCGTCTGGACTGTCTGCTGCCCGTGTGTTCTGCCGCTTTGCTCCCCGTCCCCCTGGTCTGCAGACCAGGGAGATGGGGAGCAAAGCAGAGCAAAGCCATGGAGCCCGAGGGCAGCAGGACAGCCACGGCGCATCTGGGCTGTCCGCTGCCCCCGTGCTCCACCGCTTTGCTCCAGATGCCTGTGGTACAGCAGCTGAGGCACTACCGGTTGGTCCCGTAGCGCCGCTCTGGGTGCTACTGGACCAACCCGGCAGCACCCCAGCTGCTCTGCCCCAGGCGTCCCCGATTCAGCCACTGCTGAAACTGACCAGTGGCTGACTACAGGAAGCCCAAGGCAGAGTTGCTCTGCCCCGGGCTTCCTGGAATCAGCCGCTGATCAGTTTCAGCAGCAGCCGACTTGGGAATGCCTGGGGTTCTTAAGTTGAATCTGTATGTAAGTCAGAACTGGCGTCCAGATTCAGCCACTGTTGAAACTGATCAGTTTCAGCAGTGGCTGAATCTGGACGCCAGTTCCGACTTACTAAGGGTATGTCTACACTACCCCGCTAGTTCGAACTAGCGGTGTAGTGTAGACATACCCATACAGATTCAACTTAAGAACAAACCTACAGTCCCTATCTTGTATGTAACCCGGGGACTGCCTGTATGCTCTAATATGGTATTAGGCCCATTGAAAGTTAATACCTTTAACTCCTCTCTGTTTGACAGAGTTGAATAAGTTTTTTACAAGTTTTATCCCTTAGCTGTTCATTACTAATTTGCTGAAGTCAGCTGGCAAGTACTGGAATTGATGCCAGAACAAGATCAATGTGCAATTTGACATCTCTTTCTAAAGTCTCTTCTCCTTTCATTGGTGACTGCTTCACTGGGGCTCTAGACAGAGTGTCTACTCCTATGACTGAACACATAGCAGGTAATGCAATGTAAGAAAGTTGCATCAGCCACAGCAGAAATTTTTGAATCCTATGTGGAAGATAATTCAACCCTATAATGTCACTAAGGGCTTGTGGTTTGTTTCTTTGTTAAAAATCCAAGCTGAACATAGGCAGAGAGCCAGTCATAGGCCCATGTGACTGCTAGATCTTCCTTTTCCATTTGACTAATCCTCTTTTTAGTGTCTGAGGCTTCTTGGTTTAAATCTGTCATATCTCTTGTCTCCTTCTTGCTGCTTTCTGTGAGCATTACTCCTAAGCCAGATGAAGATGCATCCACTGTTATCACTGGATATTTTCATGAGTGTTGTATTAAAATATGTAGCTATGTCTGTAGTTCTTATTTTACTAAATGAATTTTGTTGTGAGCGCGCTCAGATTCACAAACTGATCTCTCCAGGTTTTTCTTAGGTGAGCTATATTTGGAAAAACATTCTGAAAATGATTTGTCATGCCCAAGAATCTTCTAACAGCAGAATCTCAGGCTTAGAGTAAGACAAGTGATGCCTTCAGTTTGTTTGAATCCATCTGAATTCCCTGTTTGCTAATTATGCAGCCTACAAATTCACATTATGCATCCTTTCCAAATTCACATTTCTCATTCAGAGTGAGACCAGCTTGTTGGAAGAACCTCAAAACTCCATGTAGTTCATTATATTTATCTCTGCTGTATACCAACACATCATCTGTGTGGCAAAGGACATCAGGCAAACCTATCAGAATCTGAAAGTCTCTTTTGGAAAGGTTCTGGTACTGAAGATAGCCAAATAGAAGAGTTTTGAAACTGTACCTTTCAAATGGGATGGTGTCTGTTATTAAAGGTATATATTCTCTAACTATGGAATTTACCAGAAGCATGCCATAGCATATGTCTTTTTGAGAAGACTTTGGCCTCTAATAACAGAGTTAATGTTTTGTCAATTTCTGGAAGCATGTGTGTAAGGTCCTAACGTTTTGATTTTGCCTCTGGGTTTTGGTACTACAACTGTTGCTGCATACCAACCACTAATTTCTTGTCTAGAAAATAATCCCTATATCTTCCATTCACTTTAATTCTTCTTTTACTTACCCTAGTAAGGGTAGAAAGATGTGACATGGGGTTGTTAAAATAAAGGCAGTTGTACTCCCCTGTATTTTCCTAGCCCTGTGAAGACATGTGGATCTATCTTTTTTTTTTTTTTTTTTGTCATTAATTTATTCTAGTTCCTTTCATGTTTTAGAGCGGGTTGTGGGGGATGGGAGTTATTGCCAGTTTGTGTATTACATATATTATTTGTTGAAGAACTTTCTGTCTTTCTCCAATTTCCCAAGGATCTAACCATAAACATCTAATGTAGGTTTACTAGACACATGTAAAATTTGATTTGACATTTGCAGAACTCCATCCAGGGACTGATTTGTAATCCTTTTTGGGGAATCAGTGACTGATGCCCCAGTATCAGTTTTAAACTGAAGATTTTGACTGTTTGATGTCATACTGGTGTATCTAGCTGTTGTCTCTTCTATGGAGTATAAAGTTACTAGAAGTATGGACTCATTGTCACCCAATAATAAAACTCCCTTTTTTATTGGTTCCATGGCTCTTTGTGACCTGCATGAAATTGCAACAATGTTCCATTTTGTGGACTCTCCTACTTTTTCCTCTTTTGCATGACACTATAGCTAGCTGCTTCCTGGTATTTTGCTACATCTTCCATGTCTTTTCCAAGTTTCCCTCCTATTAAAGATCTTTGGTCTCCCACTCACTAGTTGTGCACTGTTCTTATGTCATAAATCTGGTTTACCTGCTACTAATTATATTTGGCTCTTTCCTCTTTACTATAGTTGCCACTATGGCCTGATGCAACTTTCCCTATGCTGGTAGCATGGAAATCACACTGGTATTTCTTTATGGCTTCTTGCATGTTCACTTTTGCTAGTGTGAGATCTGGGTCTAATTGAAGCTATACTGATAAACTGATGCCTCTTGCACCAACAACTATCCTTTTGCTTATTAGTTCTTTTAATGTGTCCTATTTTCAAGTCTATGAACTGCAGTTTATAGAAGTCTCAGCTGTTTCCCATTGTAAGTGCCTATTACATTTGGCTCTTTCATATATAATATCCTGTCTGCCTATGAAATGGGTATCAAAAGACATTCACTTTGGTGTATTCTTTCTTTTACTCATCAGTGAAGGGTAAGGCACACAAGAATGTCAGCAGCAGCAGCATCCAAACAAAATGGTATTCACCTGGCACTCTGGGGCTTTTTTCAGTTAAACCAGCAGCCCTCTGGAATTGTTCAAATCTCCAGATCCAGGAAGGCCAGCTGCCTGAGTTACCAAATTCTGTTATATTACTTCTAACAGAGCCATTTCCTCTATGGACTCTCTTACTGTAGTCAGGGGTGGCCCTAGACTAGCTGCCAGCAACTGGTGGCCTAGGTGAACCATGCAATTGGTGCCCCCACTTCCAAACCCCTCAATGATATTGCACCACTATTTGGCGCCCCATTTAACTTAGTGCCCTAGGTGACTGCCTAGTTCGCCTATATGTGAATCAGGGCTCTGCATCCTTCCTGTTTCAGCCTTCCTATGCCTGCTCCCTGATATGACACTTTCCATACTCACTCACCACTCTGGCCATCTGGAGGTGGGGAGGTCTCTTTTCTTCCCATTACTCTCCCTCTTAAGAGAGGGGGATTTACACATGACTGACATCGAGTAGTGTCAGGACAAACAGCCTGCTTTGAGCAGTAACAAAGAACTCTCTCTGTCCAGAAAGTTCCTACATTTATTAAGCTCCTCACTGTTAACACAACTTGGTCCTCTCCGGGAACTGTGTAGGACTAGGAATTGTGCAACCACTCCACACAAGAAAGGGTTAGTTTTGATGAATTTATTGTTCTATCAGAAAAATGTGCTACAATGAAGAAAAATTCACTTTTTTGGTTTGAAATGTCTTTCCATTTTGAAATTTAAGATCGGTATTGTGAACCATTTTTTATAAAGGACAGATCAGAATAAAAATATCTGTTGAATTGAAATGCTCTAAACAAAACCTTCTGCTTGACCCGAACTGAAAATTTTTACAGTCAGAATTTGTAGGGAAGAAGGAGATGTTGCATTTTTACCCTTGTTCAGGGGAGAAAAATGAAATCTTGAAAATGTTTCTGGGTAGGAAAACCATTTCCCATCCAAGCTTACTCAGCACTAATTGGGAAAAGATAGTGCTGATATCTTACTGTAGTTGCTCAGCACAGTGCAGGCATGGGATCATTATTATCTGTCATGGTTTTCACACTGAAAATGGAAAATCTTATGCAACAGGGTAAGGGAATTCTATAGCATCAGAAGCGATAAAAGAAGAGCTGGGGGGGGGGAAGATATTATATTCTTTATTGTGTTGCAGTGTTTGGATTAGTCTTCCAATCTGTGCTGAGTATATTAACAGCTTTGTGGTGTATAAAACAATTTCAAGTTAACTGCGCCAGTATTTTCCGACTCCACGGTCCCTGACGGTCACCCACGTAAGATTTCATGCTCCTATCTGTCCCTCTGTTGGATGGAGATCCAAAGCTCTCTCCCCACACACCAGGGTTTCAAGGCTGCATAGGTCCCCTCCATATCCACAGCTAGCCACTCTAGCTAGAGGATAGCATGTGGGCTTTGCTTTCTCAGAAGGCAATAACCAGTCTGTGCCAGCAATTACAAGTTACTACACATCTGTTCCAAAGCAAAATATATTCATTCTTAGGGCAAAAACATTTCAAAGAAGATATAAGTGTACTCATAAATGTACCAGAAATCACCCATCTTCCTCATGGAGAATCTGATAGATCCAATCCTTCAGTAAGGGTTGGGGTATTTCCTTGGACAATAGGTGCTGTCCCTCTGCTGAATCCAAAGGAAGCCCAAAATCTGTTTTAAATCAGCTGTTTTTTAAAAAAAATCTCCCTTTGTCTCCCAGCTTCCCAAAAACAGGAGATCAAGCTTCAAAGTCTGGGGAATTTATATAGCCAACCTTGGAATTTTGCATGAATTTCCCCTTAGTGACTCTAGATTCTGTAGAAACACACTCCACACCCAAAAGCCTGCCCATTTGAGACAAGAATATCACCGGTATTAAAAGTCCATTCTACAGCTCATACTGTCTGGAAGATCTCAATAAAATGGCTTGTTGTGGTTTTCCTGTTTTAAACATAAATTATAACATGGTTCCTAAAGAGACTGCATGCGAATAAGATATCTGTCATCAAGGTGCATTTTTGATGGAAATATAATGGAACACATGCAGGCTAGATTTGCAAATATGGCTTCCTAAAGTTAAGCTCCTTAGGCTATATTTAGGCAACTAAATAATACATGTCATCAGATTCCTTTTCTTTTGTGTTAAATAGTTAATATTCTGTTTTGAAAACAACATAGACACAGTTTGTTGCCTTTCCACAGTCCAGGATTAATAATTCAGGATCCAATTTTATCAAAAAGAGGTTTTTGACACTGTCTATTCTATCTTTTACTCTTGTTCCCAACGTCTCTTCCTTAGGTGCAGTTAATTTACCTGGCCCCTGACCCTTCTTTGGAAAAACATTAAATTCCAATGTCACTGCTTATGTTAAGTCTTTTCTCGGGACCACAATAATGATGAAGGTTGTTGCAAGTATTGTCAGATGATACTTGTCATTCATGCAATTTAAAATACTATGGGCCAGAGCTCAATGGTACTTCTGTGCTGCTTGATTCAACACAAGAGTGCCATTTTGGGAGAGCAAGGGTAGCAGTGGCCATGCATACTAGGATGCGCTTGCTTTTCTTCCCGTTCTCCTGATGATAAGGGAGCAAGGAGAAAGTACCTGGATTTCATGCATGCCTTTTATTCCTGGATGGTGAAGGGAGGGGGCAAAGGAGTAATTCATGGCATCCAAGAACTTTCCCCCTTACGCTGTATTAGCAGGGGAACGTAAAGAAAAGCGAACTGTGTCCTAGTGTGTATGGCTGCTGTCCCTCCCCCTTCCCCACCCCACCACCTGCCACTGTTCCAAAACGATGCCCTTGATTCAACATTGCAAAAAATGTACCCTTTTGGTGGCTTGCTACCTAGTGGAATCCTCAGTCCTGAACTAAATGGCCAGGCTCCTCATAAAAATATACGGAAAGAGTGAGGTACCTTAGTAAGGGTTGCTAAGAAGTCAGCCGAGCAGGGAGATGCTTAAGCCAGTCAGGAATGAAATGCAAGGGAGAAGGGCATGGAGAGGAGCTTAGATGCCTAAACAGCTGACTTGCTGCATGAAACAGATGAGCTAGAGATAGGCATCTCCCTTCCCTTTGTATTCTCAGCCATGGACCCTCTCCTGAACAGACAGACCTGAGCTAGGAAAGCATTTAGGAAGCCCTGGCCCTAGCAGCTGAAATGTTCTCTCCTGATCACTGTTGGTCATTAACCAGGGTGACCTGGGCTGAATCCCCGGAGACATGCTGATGGGGACACATTTGATATGTCCTGTCCCACGTGACCTACCTGTGGACGGCCAAATGGACTCAAAGAGGAGAAGTACTGCAACAAGGGGAGGGAGAGAGAGAGAGAGAGAGAGAACACACTTCCAAGCTGCAACTAGAGGCCCACACTCTCTCAGATAACTCCTCTGGAATGCGCAGCAGCCAAGTGGGTGCCTGAGGGGTGGGGAGGTTCCCACTGCCTGGGACAGAGGGCTCCTGTAGAAGCCATATAGGGAGTGGGTGGATGTCTGGGCTGGGCTGGGCAGCTGAGGTTAGTGCACTGTTGAGGGGATTGAAGGAAGAGTGGGTATGTGCACCTTGTCTCTGTGTATTCTGGCTGGCTGGGGGCTTGGAGCAAACCATATGCAGCTGAAGGTCCTGTCCTCCCTGCTCCCCTGGCTCAGAAACTTTGCAAGTTTGGTCCTGGGGGAAACAAGGGAGCTGCTGCTGCCTCCTCAAAGTCAGTCAGGAGGGTGCACAGGAGATAAATGAATGGCACTGAGCTCAACTGTCCCATGTGCCTCTCCTACCTGCCAATCTGAACAGGCATAGGAATGGCAAACACAGTGGGTGGTGGTTGCCTGACTGCTGTGACCTCCTTGAAACCTATTTCCCTTTCATTTGAACCCTGGTTGTTCATCCAGACCCGCAGACTCTCTTTTTTTTTTTAACTGTTTCTGTTTCCACTACAAGTAGTAGTTCTTGTTCAGCTGGAAAATCTGTGTTCGTGGCAGAGTTCTCGGAAAATGATGTATTGGTCCCCCCCCCCCTCCCGACACACACACAAGTTTCTTTACCCTTATTTAATCTCTTTCTCTTTCTGATGCTGGTTAATGGAGCATTAATTATGTGGAATCACCTCTGAATTGGGCCTAATGTCTTTTTAATGTTTCGTTCAGTAGGGGAAGAACACCTATGTTGCTGGAATTTAATATCACCGTTTGTCTCACAAAGTGCTCCTTTGTTACTCATTTTGTGTATACATAACATATTGTAGCAGTAACCAACACAGTATTATCAAGAAACTATTGTCTCTTCCTGACTAGCCACAGAACTAAAACTAAATATACAGGCCACACGGACTGAGTTTAAATGTCTCCTCTGGGTGGGCTTTCATTCATGCTTCAGTCTTTCAATTTCCCTCTCTAAGGTTCAGAGTGAAAGCTGCTTGGTGAAGGCTTTAAAAATGTTCTAGTAACTTTATCCTGAATGTGTGTCTCACACACAGGCGAGCACAGAATCTATCTACAGCATAGGCATAATAATTTTAGGAGAATCAAGGGAATAAACCCACACAATAATATGGCTGGTTTGGATGCAAATCAGCACAATTTGGCACATGGTTGAAAGAGCAGACTGTTGTTTTTGTGTTGGGTGCTGAAATTAAATACAGTAGTGTAAGTATAAGGTTACCCTGGCATAGAATTTGGGGACTGACGTTTTGGCTTTTTGATACTTGTATATCTTATACTTGTATATCTAATATGTGTAAACAGAGAGCAAAGACGGGTAGATTTCTTAGTACAATGAAAACAGAGAAGAGCAGTTAAAGTGTTACTCAAGCCCACACTTTAAGATTGCATCAACCCCTATCTGGAAACAAGGTCAAGCAACCTATTTAGAAGGGCAAAAGGGGGTTGGGAGAAGGTATAAAACATTAAAGGACCAAAGAAATGCCTGCCCCTGACCATAGCACAACCTCACTCCTTACTCTTCCCATGGGGGACAAAAGAGTTGGGATGAAGACTTCTAACCCAAAACAGAGCATGGCAACAACTTATAAAGGATGGGACTGTGGGCATGCAGGTATAATTCTGCCCTTTGAGAAGAGTGGGATAGGACTCTGGAAACAAGGCTCTGCAACATCAAAGTTATGGGACGCATAGCTGATGGAAACTAACTTCTATAAACATTATATTGCCTGTGCTTCAGACTTTTGGTCTTCTGCCTTCAGTCTGTGAGACAAGAATGAAGGGAGACAGTGAAAGGAAAGCCATCAAACAAGCCTGTATAAAGATTCCACATTAATTTGAAAGACTAATGTGTGCTCAGTGTATGCTTTCTATTAGTCTCTGACATTCCAGGCTCAGCTTACTCACTGATGTACAAGAGACCTGAAGAAATCTGTGACACCCCCCTTCCTCCTCAAAACAACAACCCCTTGTAAAATCCTTACAGTGAAACTCAACTTCACACAGGAAAGTTATAAGGAATTTTCTGAATGATACTTTCCTACTAATGTCTTTGTAACTATTTTTATACTGCCAGTGACAGGGAGAAACACTGTTGCTTTTTCTAGCTTTTACATTTAAATCTCCCTTCCACCTTTATAGATTTATAAGAGGGAGTTTGATGAGTATGCTAGGCTGTATTAGTGGCTTATTTATAGTATTATAATAAATGGACCACGACCAAACCTCAGTTATGGAAATCTGGATCTGAACTTTCTGTCCCAGGCTTATCTCTGTTCATAAGCAGTGTGATATTGTAAGATAATTCATAGACTTTCTGTCCTGCATGTGGATCTTTTAAATCTTGTTTAGCCTTTTGATTTTTTAAAAGGTGTGGGTTATAAATATTTGTTTTCTAGCTGGAATGCACAACAGCAAACTAGGCAAAATCCTACTGCCTAGCACTCATGTCTGGAAAAGTGACATCTACTGATTGATGGCCTGCTGGATGTACTGCTGACTTGCAGTTTAAATGCCGCAGTGCATTGACTGGCTGGTGTGCCCACCCTGAAGCTGGCAGTGAATGCCGGTCTCCCCACTAATGCTTTCTTATAAGTGCCACTATGTCAATGCTGCAAGTGGGAGGAAGTCTCCCAGCCAAGTGGACAGATCATGCTAGTGCATTAAATATTTCAGTGTGGATATGTTGGCTCACTCTCAACCCCTAGGCTTCAGAGCGTGATTTCCAGCCTCAGCCAGAATGTTCACATACTACTTTCAGCATGATAGCTTGAGTTTGTTCACCCAAGCTGCAGTGTAAATCTACCTAAAGGGGCAGAAGAAAAGGATGGTTCTCTCACTTGCCTGGCTATTTTGCTAAATCACTCTGTTCAGACAGTAATATCCCATATATAGAAAGTGAGCAGTCCCCAAAGTACATAGTGGAGAACAGCTATAGCTTGTTCCCTTACAATGCCATGAGAGACCAGGAATCAGTTTTTTATTTCAGTTCCAGGTTAGATGTGCCAGTCAGTCAATGCACCCAGTACTGTGAAGCACATCAGGCTTGTCCTTAAGAAATGAAACCCCTACAAAAAATATACAGCTGTTATTCTTCCACTTTGGAATTACTATGACACTGGGACTTTTGAGACTGTTAGGCCATGTCAATATTACGCTGAAGATTGATGCTGCCATGGTCAACTTTCTGGTGTTTGATTTAGCGGGTCCAGTAAAGACTGACTAAATTGAACTCTGAAGGCCCACCATTGGTGCCAGTACTCATGCTCCTCATGATGAGTAAGGGAAGCTGATTTCTTCCCATTGACCTCCCACTGTGTGGCCAGCAGTTTAAGATACATCAACTCCAGCTATGTAATTAACATAGCTGGAGGTGCTTATCTGAAGTCAATCTTCTTCTAATGTCTGTTTTACTTTCAACATCTCCCTTTCCTGATGCACACTCATTTTTAGGAAGTCCTATCACAAAATATATATATGATTGTGTCTGTGTAAAGGTATTGCACCCAAGTAAATATAGAAATTATAATGGCTTACTCCTAGAATTGGTTGAAAAATGTCCATCAAATATTTTTTAATACAAAACGGCCTGTTTTCTAAACATTTTCCTTTCTATTTTTGTAGCAACACAAAAAAAACAATTTTTTATATTTTATTACTTCGTGTTTCAAAATTGAATTGAATTTTTTCTTAAATCAATACAAAAATTCAGTTTTCAGGTAGTTTTGTTTTGTTTGTTTTGGTGAGAAATTGTTTTTGTCCAAAAATTACAAGAAATTATTTTAAGAATGAAATTATTTCAAAATTTCCCCAAAAAATGTCACTAACAAACACCCTGAAATCTGATGATTATCTCTGCTTCCTTCATTTCTTTTCACCTGCAGATCTGAAGGTGAGGCGTTGGGCTGTCAGGGCAAGGTTAGTGAGTTATATTGTTTCTCCATTCAAGTAAAATAGCTCATTGAGAGTACGGTGAAAGAAATGACCCAGGACTGAAATGTTTTGGTCTAAAATATTTAACTTATTGACCTCTCATAGGATGGACAAACTTGGGCTCGCAAACTGTATATGGCTCATGCATTTTACATTAAAAGTGCAGCTCACAGAGCCCCCTACATCTGTCCCCATTCTCCACCTACCAGACTGGGAGGGAGTATCTTGAGGTTTCTGCCCTATGGTGGGGGCAAACTGGTGCCTGTTGAGGGGTGGGCACATTTTAAAGATGTGGGCTCCCCAACAAGCATTGAAATTCTGAGTGGAGCTCAGAAAACTGCTGCACAAGCTCACAGGGCAGTTTACAGGGAACCTTGAACAGTACTGGTGTCCCTTCCATTGCCCTTTCTCCCCTCTCCCAGCACTGAGTGTGAGGGGCTATTTGCTTTGAAGGGGGGAGCAGTCTATATCACCCTCCTGCCTCACGGTGGTCCTTGTATTTTTCAGCACTTCATCAACAGGCTTCCCCTCCCGAAGTACCAGGATGTAAGGTCCACAACTCTACCACTCTTGCTATGTGTACACTACAGAGTTTTTTTGGAAAAATGGCCATTTTTTAAAAAAAAAAGTCACTTATGTCCATACTTCAATCGTGTTCTTTTGAAAATAAATCAAAAGAACAGAGGGGTTTTTCGACAGTGGTAAACCTCTTTCCATGAGGAAGAAGCCTTTTTCTGAAAGAGCTCTTTCAGAAAAAGGCATGTGTGGATGGGGAAGAGGGAGTTATTTTGAAAGAAGAGGAAAGAGAAAAATGCACAGGTGCTCTGATGGCTACTCCATCCATAGTAATCAGAGCTTTAATATAGAATAGCATCCATTCAGTGTGGAAGCTATCTTTCGAAAAAGAGGATCACTTTTTCAATGCACTTTGGCAATGTAGATGCTCTCTTTTGGAAGAAGTTTTTTTGGAAGAGCTCTTCTGGAAAAGCTTCTTCCGAAAGAAGCCTGCGGTCTAGATGTAGCCTCTCACTAGGGCTGTGTCCAGACTCAAGGGTTTTTTCGAAAAAAGTAGCCTTTTTTCGAAAAAACTTCACTTGCATCTAGACTACAGTCGCGTTCTTTCGAAATTAAATCGAAAGAACGCAGCTTTTCTTTCGATGGTGGTAAACCTAATTTCACGAGGAAGAACGCCTTTTTTCGAAAGTGCTCTTTCGAAAAAAGGCGTTCTTGAATGCAAACAGGGCGTTTTCGAAAGAGAGCATCCAGACTGCCTGGGTGCTTTCTTTCGAAAAAGCGGCTTGCTTTTTCGAAAGTACTGGTTGCAGTCTAGACGCTCTTTTTCGAAAGAGGCTTTTTCGAAAGATACCTTTGAAAAAGCCTCTTTCGAAAGAGGCTTGCAGTCTAGACGTAGCCTAGAACTGGCATTGTACAGAAAAATAGCTGAGGCTTTCCACTGACCCACCATTTTGTGAGTTTTAAAACTCATCCTTGCTCGGTGCTCTAAAATCTGAATAGCTATTCTGAATTGCTTGCAAATCCTGACTCCAGGGATGCACAGTCACTGATGATCCAAACATGGAGTCATTTGACCAAGGGACTCCTGAGTTACAACTTGTGCTGGGAAGGAAGAACATCGCTGGCTCCTAATTACGGGGGATGGGGAAATCTGCAAATTGATGAGGGTGGAACATATCCACACTGTTATCAGACTTTCCTAATTCTAGGTTTCTCATTTTAATTGTGGGTTTTTTACACTCAGGTGAACTTGAATACATGAGACACTGGCCCGCTGGTACCAGCTGGCAGAGGGTTCATTATTCTGTGTGAGTAGCTCTGAAGAGGCCTGACTAACTTACAAACCCTAGAATGTTGCTGCCATAGTATTTATCTGTAAAGAATATTATATGAGATCTTAAAGCTGGGATCATGAAAATATGTATTGGAGGTATTTAAAAAATTATGTCTATATAGGTTGGACCTTCATGATCTGGCACTCTCAGACCAGTCATGAATGAGGGCATTTGCCAGACCAGGAGAGGTAAATGTGAGCTCCCTGTCGCTGTCCCATCTGGGCCCCACCCACTGGCCCCACTTCTGCAGTCCTGGTAGGGCTCCCATCCATGCTGCTGGCCTCCAGCCTATTGCTGCCACCCTAGCAATGGTTCTGCCAGATCACGGATATTGCCAGATCAGAGAGTCCCAGTTTACAGAGGTTCAATGTCTATACTGAAAATATGTCCTTATAATTTGCATCTCCGTGTTACTCCCCAGCAGAATTGGCAAATGGTTTTCTTCCAGATGAGAGATGAGTCATGTATCTCTGTCAAATGTAAATTAAGCATGGTAAATCAAACAAAATGTAGCTTATCTGCATACAGAGTAAGCAGGGGGATGAGAAGACACAAGAGATTAAACCACAAGGGTTCTCTTCTCTCTATGATGCAAAAAACAATAAACTTTGGGATATAAGAGGAAGGCAAAAGACTCCTTTTTTCCTGAACTTAAGTAAGCACTAAGCAGAGAGTGTGATTATATTCCTAAAAATGGGATCCTAGCTTGTCCTGTCTCGAAATTCTTCTAAGTGTTTGAGGAGATAAACTACTTTAGACAAGTTTTTTTAGAATGCTAAAGTTAACATGTTTCTGGGAGTCTAAAGTTATACTCCGTTTTATATGTATTAATTTGTTTCTACTGTCTTAAGTATCTCTGACATTTTACTCTTTGATAATACATTTATAGATTCACTGACATCACAGTACTGAAATATATTTTTATAAAGGATCTGATACTGAGCTGTACCAGTTAAGCTGTGTGTTTACTGTTCTCTTGGAAACAGTGAACCTGGTAATCACTGTGAGTATCTAGTGACAGCTGATGGACACTACAGGGAGTTGTTTCAGAGGATCCCACAGACTGAGGTGCAACAAGGCAACATAAGGACAAGCATAGCTCTGAGGCTATTTGGGTATACAACAGACTGGGGGCATCAGAAAGGGGACAGGAAGGTTAGCACAAGCAAGTATCTCCCTCACTTAGAGAGGGGGGATAACATAGGGTACGTCTACACTACAGCGCTAGTTCGAACTAACTTAGTTCGAATTAGTTAATTCGAACTAAGCTAGTTCGAACTAACGCATCTAGAACTAAAAACTAGTTCGAACTAGCGTTTTGCTAGTTCGAACTAGTAAGTCCACATTGAGTGGACTCTGAACAGGGCTTAAGGATGGCCGGAAGCAGTGCCGGCAGGGCATAAAAGGAGGACTTAGAGCATGGAGATGCTGTCTCAGGCTAGCCGAGGGCTGCGCTTAAAGGGTCCCGACCCCCACCCCGGACACACAGTTCTAAGGGGTGCCCCGCTTGCAAAGAAGTTCTGGCTTGGAGTGCCCTGAGTGCCCACACTGGGCACATCACACCACTCGGCCATCAGCCCGGCTGCACTTGCCGCAGGCTGCCATCTGGGGAGAGGAGGCAATTGGGGGGCTGCAGGAGAGCTTCCACCCCCAGAAGCCTGCAGAGCCAGCCCAGTCCTCCCCATCGGGGGCTCGTACCCCATTCCTCCCTCACCTCCTTCCACTTACCCTTCCCTAGCCCCCCTTCTTATTGATGTACAAAATAAAGATAACGTTTCTTCCAACATTGACTCTGTCTTTATTGAACAAAACTGGGGGAGACTGGGAAAAGGAGGTGGGAGAGGGGAAGAGAAAGGCTGGGAGAGGGGAGGGCAACTAACATGATCAGGGGTTGGGAACAGGTCCCAGATGAAGAAAGGCTACAGAGACTGGGACTGTTCAGCTTAGAAAAGAGGAGACGGAGGGGGGACAGGATAGAGGTCTCTAAAAGCAGGGGTTGGGTGGAGAGGGTGCATTCAGAAAAGTTCTTCCTGAGTTCCCATAAAGAAGGACTAGAGGACACCAAAGGAAAGGACTGGGTAGCAGGCTTGAAACTAGTAAGAGAAAGTTGTTCTTCTTGACAAAGCAAATAGTTAACCTGCGGAACTCCTTGCTGCAGGAGGCTGTGAAGGCTAGAACTAGAACAGAGTTGAAAGGGAAGTGAGATCAAGTGATGGAGGTTGGGTCCATGGAGTCCTATTAGCCAGAGGGTAGGAGTGGTGTCCCTGCCCAAAGTTTGTGGAAGGCTGGAGAGGGATGGCACGAGACAAATGGCTTGGTCATTGTCCTCGGTCCATCCCCTCCAGGGTCCCTAGGGTTGACCGCTGTTGGCAGACAGGCTACTGGGCTAGATGGACCTTTGGTCTGACCCAGGACGGCCATTGTAAGCTCAGGGCTCAGTGTCGGGGGTCTCAGTGGACCCCCTTGATTTTCATGCACACCTGGTCCTGGGTGGCCAGGCTGGCAGCTCTCCTGCCCTAGACGGCCACTTTCCTGTGCCTAGTGCGGAGATCGTGGACGAGGTCCACGATGTCCGCACTAGCCCAGGAAGGTGCCCGCCTCTTGCGGTCCAGGGCAAGCTCCCGGGAGCCGCCAGCCTGGTCCCGGCAAGAGGGGGTGGGCTGGGGGGCATCGGGTGGGTGGCTCTGTGCCGTGCCAGGTGCAGGGTCTGCTAGCTGGGTGCTGGCAGGCTTGCACCTGGCACGGGCACCGTAGCCAGCCCGTGCCCCTTTAAGGGGTCCGGGGCCGGGAGGGGGGCATAGAGTTTCCCTGGTGTTGGCCAGAGTGGCCACCAGGGAAACCTGGGGAGGGCTAGCCTCCCACTAGTTCGAACTAAAGGGCTACACAGCCCTTAGTTCGAACTAGCTAGTTCGAACTAGGCGTTAGTCCTCGTAAAATGAGGTTTTCCTAGTTCGAACTAAGCGCTCCGCTAGTTCGATTCAAATTCGAACTAGCGGAGCGCTAGTGTAGCACCTATTAAAGTTAGTTCGAACTAACGTCCGTTAGTTCGAACTAACTTTGTAGTGTAGACATACCCATAGTGACTCTCAGCACTGGCTGTCCCAAGAAAGTATTAGGGTACACAACTTATTTTTACATATGATCATTAAAAACAGTATTGTTGTAATGAAAGATTTTCAATTTTTTCCATAGTGATGGAAAATGTTCCATTATTCAGATTTGAATATCATTCATAGACAGGGAATCCAACTATTTAAATGGCATTCGAGTCCCTAGGTATAATCTCCCAGATCTGGGATAAAACCACCATACTCTTATACAGTTAGATTGCAGAAGTGATGGGAAATCTGCAACTTTCTTCGCACCCTTTGGGAGATATTGCCACAATCTAATAAGCCTCAGTGCTAGGAAATTTCCACAGACACTTAAACATTTTCATTATATCAATTTAATCCAATCACCCTTAAATATTCTTTAAACTATCTCTGTTTCCTTTGTTCCAAAATCTGAATCCTGTGGCCACTTTCAGAGGCATGGTTAATGCTAACTAAAGTGAGGGAAGGGAGAAGGTATTTTCACTCACTGATGGCTCCCTGCTGTGAAATAGCTAAGTATGGAGATTCTGCATTAGGACTAGCTGGAAAAACAATCATTCCTTTTTGGTAAGTAAGTAAATAGAGGTTTCAGTATCTGTTTCTGTTCTTCGTTGTAACCAAATTGAGAGTTTTTGAAAGTTTTCATGGGGGACCCATAAGTCTTCCCTTCCCATAAATCTTGCCTGTTGGGGCTATTTATAAATAATTAAATATGCATTCAGCAAGATAGCAAGAAGTTCCTTCATTTGCCTGGTTGTCAGGGTGCTCATTTTGGATGTGGGAGACCCAGATTCAGGTTCACACTCTTACTCATTCAGGAGTGGATTATTCTGGACTCCCTCTCTCCCAGTTCATTGGCTGAGAAATCAGTATTGTTTTGAGAAGTTTTTGACAAATTGGCACTTCTCAGCAGTACCAACAAAATATTGTCAAAATTCCTGATCAGCTGTAGTCTGCAATCCTCTGTAAACAGTGACGAGAGCGATGATGGGTGTCTGGACAGAACAGTTTGTATTAATACTATAAATATTTGTGGGATGTTGCTACATAGATCAAAAGGCTAATGCATTTTAGTGAGTAAACAAACATATCCTCTCAATGGGGGAAGTGGGACCTTCCATCTCCAGAGTGAATTGGTACTGCTTAAGCATTATGCCTGTCCTGTGAATATGGAATTTAAAGTCATCTAATAAGGACTTTCACTTACTTCAAAATGGCTCATGATAGGATTTTTACAATTTTCATCGATTTGATGATTCTAGTGCTGGAGTGCTGCTGTGTCAAACAAAACCACATAAGTGTGTGATGTACTCAGTGCATGCTTTCACCACTCTAGCTGCATCTAAAGCTTTAATCAGATGAAAAATAATGTGCTGTTCTTTCAGCAGGGTACCTATATAAAGAAAAAAGACTACAGAATCAGTTTTCTTAATGGATTTCCTTAAGCAATTTTATTTTGACTACTGCTGGGATGTATTAATATGTGATGAAATTTCCTTATCACTAAATTATCTTATTTGCTAAAGACTTTTGACTGCAAGTTGTACTGATCTTTATATAAAGTCCCATTTAGGATCATGTCCACATTTGCATAGTCATTCTTTGTGATTTAAATTAGCTATTGTATTACCTTTATCAGCAGGAGGAGGAATAATTTGGCTAGAGTATTTCTTGCAGGCTTCTTTTCACGCATAGTAATAATAAGCACTGTAAGTTTGGGGTTTAACACAGGTGCACATCAGTATCATTATATCTTTCTGTGTTTCCTTTCACATGGAACAAAGCTTGATAGAAGATACATCCATAGCAGAAATGCATAGCACTGTGCACCTATTATTTCCTGATGTTTTCCAGTGAAATTACACAGAAATAAGGACAAGAACAATACTGACAGATCTCTCAGAGGCCAGTCAAAAGAACAGGCCCCAACAGGAAGGTCCAGGATCAGGAGTGTGGTGAGAAGCCCAGTGCGGGGAACCAGGAGCATTCTGGGAGTCTGTCCAAGGTGCTGTCCCCAAACCCTTTTCTGGTGCTTCCATTTTTAACCAATGGTGAGTGTAGTCTCATTCTTTCCCCTTTTGGCTGTTGTAAGAAGGGAGAGGTGGGGAGCGGGTTCAGTATTATGCCCTCCACTTACACAGCCATTCTAGTGGGGTGGGGGAGGGGGCTGCTCATAATTCTGCTTGAAATGACCCTTGAGAAGGCCAGATCCACTAGCTTTCTGCCTGCTTTGAGCCACCAGCATGGCAAAAACTAAGCAGAGGTGGCCTGAGATCTGCTACCAAGATTTTTACTTGATTGGTTTAATGTTCTTGGGTACTTAGGGTGTGTCTAGACTACAGGGTTTTTCCAACAAAAGTTGACTTTTGTCGACAAAACTATACCTGCGTCTACACTACCACCGAGTTCTGTTGACAGTAAGTCAGCAGAACGTGGCAGTTTTGTCGATGGTGGTAAACCTCATTCTATGAGGAATAACGCTTTTTGTCGACAGAGTTCTGTCGACAAAAGGCGCTATTGCATCCACACTGTGCTTTTTCAAAAGAGAGCATCTAGACTCTCTGTTGAAAAAGCAGCTTGCTTTGTCGACAGAACTGGCTGCAGTCTAGACGCTCTGTCGACAAAAGCCTGTAGTCTAGATGTACCCTTAGAGATAGCACCTTGGGTATCATCTTCTGGATGGCAGATTGCTACAGAGGAACTTGAACATCCCTCCCGTATGAAAACATACCAGACAACAGGAAACACAAAACTTATATCTGTTGCAGAAATCATTAAATGTAGGTTAACACTAAGATGCTACATTGTCAGGAGCCCAGCAACATCCAAGTGTTTTTTGAGGAAAAAATACTCCCTCCCTACATTTGAAATGGCTGCTTTTTATAGTCAGAAGGCTGCCAAAATGCCAGCAGTGGAGTAGAATGCTGAGGGTCCATGGTCACTGTATACCTGTATCTGATGTGCAGAACAAGATCCTGTTGGCACTGGGAGGAACAGCTGCTGAGGAGAACAGAATATACAATAATCTTGATGGCACATCAGCCTGCTCTTCTGATGGCAAAGTGGAGATAAATTTTTACACCCAAACATTAATTGCCCCAAAGACATCTGTTCAGAAAGATCTTCACTGGTAAAGCCTGGTCATTTAATTCTCCTTCCTTGCCACCAAGCCCCAGACTGAGAAGGAGAAAGACACTCTCCCCACACACCAGACCCTAGGGTGGCCCAGGCTAGTAGGAATTATTTAAGCTTAATACCAATGTGGACACAAGAACAAATGGATATTAGCTGGCTAGTAGGAAGTTTAGATTTGAGATTAGACAAAGGTTTCTAATCATTAGAGGAGTGAAGTTCTGGAACGGCCTTCCAAGGGAAGTAGTGGGGGCAAAAGATCTATCTGGCTTCAAGATTAAACTAGATGGGTTTATGAAGGGGATGGTTTGATGAGATAACATGATCTTGGTAACTACTTGACCATTCATTATCAGTGGTAAATAGGTCAATGGAGGGATGATAGGAGTTATTATAGAGAACTTTCTGGGTGTCTGGCTGATGAGTCTTGCCCACATGCTCAGGGTTTAGCTGATCGCCATATTTGGAGTCGGGAAGGAATTTCCCTCCAGGGTAGATTGGCAGAGGCCCTGGAGATTTTTCGCCTTCTTCTGTAACATGGGGTACAGATCACAGCTGGAGGATTCTCTGCATCTTGGGGTCTTCAAAGTATTTGAAGGCTTCAATATCTGAGATATAGGTGAGAGGATTATTCCAGGAGTGGGTGGGTGAGATTCGGTGGCCTGCATTGTGCAGGGGGTCAGACTAGATGATCATAATGGTCCCTTCTGACCTTAAAGTCTATGAATCTATGATTCTATGAGTAGATTTTGTGTGATCCACCCCTACTGGAGACTGCATCTGGCCCCACATGTTAGGTTTCCCATCCCTGCCCTAAGCATAACGATATTTGGGGATTACAAAGCTTCAGTAACATACTTACTAGAGAAATATACAGAGCTAGAGCAAAGTTGCTGAATCAGAGGAGGAAGACTGCAGTTACACAGAGTTGTGAAATAAGTCTGACTTATACTTCTTTCTGGCTACACCTAGACTGCAAGCCTCTTTAAAAAGAGGCTTTTTTGAAAGAGACTTTCAAAATAACCTCTTTCAAAAAAGAGCATCTAGACTATAACCAGTACTTTCGAAAAAGCAAGCCGCTTTTTCGAAAGAGAGCACCCGGGCAGTCTGGATGCTCTCTCTCAAAAAAGCACAGCTTATATTACATAGTGCCTTTTTTCGAAAGAGTACTTTTGAAAAAAGGCATTATTCCTCATAAAATGAGGTTTTCTGTGGTTGAAAAAACAGCTGCTTTCTTTCGATTTACTTTTGAAAGAACACAGAGGCAGTCTAGACGCAGCGGAAGTTTTTTCAAAAAAACCCTGTAATCTAGACATACCATTTGAGTTTGCACTTGTTTCTGTTCTCTTAGGGTATATTAAATATTATTATGCACTGAAGATTAAATATGTTGGTTGTAACTCTGTTAAGTTCTGTTAGATATCACTGTGCCTACTAAAACATGCATTAGTGATGTTGTGATTTGCAGTAATAAAGTTATACACTGGTTATACATCTTTAGACTATTACAACATATGCTCACAGATGCCAAGGGACTATTAGCTAATGAGAGAATTAACTTACAAATCTTAGCTCACTGGAAGTGCCTGCACATTAGTCTGACAGTGTCACTCCCTCTTGTGCTGTTTCAAATTTTTATGCAAAATATGTATATACACATCTGTACTTTTAATTGTAAATGAAGATTTCTTTGCTGCTTCATAAAGTAGGCTTGTAAAATGTCACCTATCGGTAAATTCAAATACTTGCTGTTAACATATGGAGCAAAATTCAAAGTGAATGGAAATAGCATAGTTCCAGTGGTTTCAGCAGAGCTATACCTAATTACATCAGATTAGGCTAATGGCACATACAATGTACAGTAAAACTCCATTAGTCCGGCATCCAATGCTCCAGGACTCCTGATGGTCCGGCACCATCAGGAACCCAGAAGTGCTGGGGCAGCCGGACAGGCTTCCCCCATTCAGCTGCTGCTGAAATTGACCAGCAGCTGAATCGGGGAAGCCGGGAGCAGAGCAGCTGGGGTGCTGCCGGGTTGGTCTTGTAGCGCTGCCCCTCGGGGCTGCTGGACCAACCCGGCAGCACCCCAGCTGCACTTGGGGACGCCTGGGGCAGAGCAGCTGGAGTGCTGCCGGGTTGGTCCGGCAGCGCCAAAGGACGACGCTGCGGGACCAACCCGGCAGGACCCCACCTGCTCTGCCCCAGGGGTCCCCGATTCAGCCGCTGCTGAAACAGATCAGCCGCTGAAACAGATCAGCCGCAGGTCAGCTTCCTGGAATCAGCCGCTGATCTGTTTCAGCAGTGGCTGACTTGGGGACCCCTGGGGCAGAGCAGCTGGGGTCCTGCCGGGTCGGTCCCGCAGTGCCGAGGGGCGGCGCTACGGGACCAACCCTGCAGCACCCCAGCTGCTTTGCCCCAAGCGTCGGGATTCAGCCGCTGCTGAAACTGATCAGCAGCGTCAGTTTCATCAGCAGGCTGAATCCGGATGCCTGGGGCAGAGCAGCTGGAGTGCTGCTGGGTTGGTGCCATAGCGCCGCCCCTCGGCGCTGCGGGACCAACCCGGCAGCACCCCAGCTGCTCTATTGCAGGCATTCCCGATTCTGCTGCTGCTGAAACTCACCAGCAGCAGCTGAATCAGGGACGCCTGGGGCAGAGCCAGACTATCGTAAGGGGGGGCTATGAGGGGTCTGGGATGGCATCCCCTCCCACCCCACTCCAGACCCCTCATAGCCCCCCCTTCTGATAGTCCGGCATATCTGATAATCCGGCACCCCCTGGGTCCTAAAGGTGCCGGATTATCAGAAGTTTACTGTAGTTTATTATGGGTTTTGACCCATATCTGTCAGCCCAGATACTCTGGGGCTACGTCTACACTGGCCCCAAATTCCAGAAAAGGGATGCAAAGCAGGTAAGTCAGAATAGGGAAATCCGCGGGGGATTTAAATATCCCCCGCGGATTTAAATAAACATGTCCGCCGCTTTTTTTCCGGCTTGGGGAAGAGCCGGAAAAAAGTGTCTAGACTGGCGCAATCCTCCAGAATAAAGCCCTTTTCCGGAGGATCTCTTATTCCGGAATTTGGGGCCAGTGTAGACGTAGCCTGGAAGTTTGAGTCTGTTTGGAAGTGGGCTTTGTGGTATGGGCCTGTCTTTGGTTTATTGTCTTTTCTTAGGTGTCCCAGACATACATACAATTTGCAATGCATCAGTTGTTTCACAGCCCATGAATATCAATTTCTTGTGTTTGTTTCATTTTCAGAGGTTCATGGTCACATTTCTAGTAATCATTCTACCTGTTCTGAAACATTTCAGTTGCCTTCCTCCTTTCACTCAGAAATGGAGAAGACATTTCCAGACTGATCGCCCACTCTCCCTGTTTAGTTCTAATGTGATTCCTTGCTTAGCACTATTCAGTCGTCATTCTGTCATCTTCAGAATACATTCTCTATTGCAGTAATCAAGGGCAAACCTTACTTTGATTTATATCTGCATTTAGTGGCAGATACTTATAACTGTGGTGATTTGGATCATATCTGTTATGTCCAAGAAAACTGTCAGATGGTTATAATCTATTTATTGACACACACCCCTCAAATCATCTATATTTTCATTACCACTTAGCTCCAAATGTTATCTGTAAGGATAAATTGCTGTAGTCTCTCGTACTGGGCATAGATAGCTAGCTAGCTAGCTAGCTAGCTAGATAGATAGATAGATAATGCCTTTTCAAATGTAAAAATGGCTTTGTTTGCTATCAAAAACATCTTAGTGCATCAAGATGAATTTTTCATGATAAAATACAATGCTCACTGGGATTAAGGTTTCTTCTTCGCCAGTTCCAATCTCAGTGCAGGTCTCCTGGATGACTTTTTGGTGGGACAGAAACAAATTGGAGACAAACTTTAAGGGAACATTATCCAGTTTGTGTCTCAATGAAAAACTCCCTGCTTTGGTCCAGCTGAAGCAAGCAGCAAACAGGGCTAGGCTCAATATCAAGGAGTTCCCTTCCATCAATTTAACACATAATCAGCTCCAGCTCCTACTCATTAACCTGAGAAAATTATTCACCACCCCCATTGCCTCTGAAAAGCAATACTTCCCCAGTCCTTCCCCAGTCTGAGTGCAGAAAAGAAACGTTTAATAAAAGGAGAGAAGAAACTCAGTGTTACCTTGGGAAAATACCACAAACAAGGTTCAGAAATATAAACCATAAGTAAAAGACTCACCTCCCACCCCAAGTAGACCGGGCAGTGTCCTGTTCAGTTCTTAAGTCCCTTTCATGTGCCTCGCTGTTCTCTGCATCCTACTCACAATTGCTGTCCTTGGTCAGTACAGACCCAGAGTTCAGAGATTAGTCTCCATAATCCCTCCCAAACCTGAGGGGAGAGGCACCTTACTCAGTCTGCTGCTCGGGCACTCCCTTACTGCCCCTTTCTACTAGCCACCCTGCTCCCATCCGCCGTCGGCTTGCCACTTCTGCTGGCCACCTACTCACCACGTTCATTAAGGCTCTCTGTCAGCTATCATGCTGGCTGCTCACTGAACCTCCCTGCCAGCTGAAGTGCTGGACAAGCTTCTTAACCTCACCAGCCATTAGTTCCCTAGCCCACTCTGAGTCACCTTCTGCTGCCACCTGCCTCTTTGCCATGAGCACTGCACCTCAGTTTCTTAGTCATTTTCATTTCTTTTCAGGCTGAGCAGAAACACTGCACTATCTCAAGTAATTTCAGCTCTCGGTGATTTTTAACTCTTAGTATGCTGAGCAGAAACATGGTCCTACAACTACTGATTTCAGCTCTTATTGAGCATTTGTCATAACAAAGAAGTACCTAAGTAAGCCTATTTAGCTCTTTCTTTGAATAGTGGGAGAGGAATAGGTTAAACCAGTCCAGGCAGTATCCTTGGGTGAGCGGTCACATCTCCTTCATAGGGCACCTGTCCTCACCCCTCTTACTTTCACAGGGTTCTGACATTTGATCCTGGCTTAGCAAGGTCCTTTCAGCTGAGCATGACCTCTCATGTGGGGCAGGTTTCCTGTCTTGACACAATAAGGTCAACAACACTGGTAATAGCATTTCACTGCCCCTGAATTCAATGCTAAAGTGATTTGTATCTCAAAACCAGAGAAAATTGATTGCTTTGAGGAATACTGCTCTATCTGCTGGATATCTAAAGCAGAGTGATCATATGATCATATAAATAAATAAAAACTTAAAAAACAACAAATAGACTGGTCATCTGAAGAAGTGGGCTGTGCCCACGAAAGCTCATAATACCATCTACATGTTTTGTTAGTCTTTACAGTGCTACCAGAGTATTTCCTGTTTTTTAAGTTTTTCCTGTTACAGACTAACTCGGCTACCCCTCTGAAACATATAAATACAGTTTGTTCTGGAAGTCTCTCCCCCTCCCCACTAGCTGTCGGTGGAACATCCACTCATTTAATTTAGACCCTGCTTACTTCTTGGCCTATTCAGAAGAACTGAAATTGTTCCAGTTTCTCACAGTGGTCTGATGAGGTTATTAGCCCATGGTACCTCAAAAGTTGAATTGAAAATGACATAAATATTTCAAAATGGCTTGTATATATTTTCATCTCTAACATGATTTCTATTTGACAGAGTCCAATATAAGAGTTGAAAATTAACTACACTTGTTGATAGCTTTCATCTTCCTTCCTTATATTGAAAAAATGATGTACTCAGTACATGCATTTGGGAGGTTTTTTATATTAATTTTATTACATTCTGGCAGAGCTGTCACTCATTATCCACTAATTTTTTTTATTAAAAAAAGAAAGAGATGCTCTTTTCAATGAAGAGGCTGATGGGCATTTTACTAATTATATCCTAAAGGACTATATTATTACATTAGAAAAGCTGTGACCCTTCTGACCTTTTTAATTAAGTTTGAAGCTGTGGAAACCTAGACCCCCCAAAACACAGAATCATGTCATCCATTACTCAGATGTGGGGCCCGCAACCAATCTTGCTTGACTCTCTACTTTTGTGGCTGGTCCAATAAGGGCAAACCAATCAGCTGAATCAGTCCTGCAGCTTCAGAGATTTCCCTAAGCAGCAATCCCATGGAGTTCTGATGTGCAGGGAGAGGAGAGCTGGATTTACAAAGGACACAGAAAAGAAGTACATGGCAGGAGTGCTGCAGAGGCTCCCTTGCAGAAATGCTCAAGTGTCAGCCACAGGCATTGAGAAAGTGGGTCAGGAAAGTTGGACCAGGAGATCCGTCACACAACTAGTCTGCTAATCTTCTCTCTGACACACTCAGTACAAGTTCATTTGGACACGAGAGGGCTACTTGATCCATCTGACAAACTGTGATTGGCTGCTGCCCATAGTCATGGTAGGGAGAGCCCTGTGCTCGAGCACCACCATATGGTTGGAATCTCTTTTACGTGGACAGAGGGAAATGAAGAAAAATCTTAAGGTATTACTAAGAGTTGGGGGAGATTCTGTCTTGGGATGGTGCCACTGAGATGCCTCGAATAACAAGGATTTGTTTTAAAACATGTTAACTAACAAGTTTTAACATGTTTCAAAATGCAATCTTGTCAACTCCGGGATTTTAACATGTATTTGGTGGTCAAGGTGAGCCTAGAGTCCAACTTGGCCAAGCTAATATGTCTCCAAATACAACTTGCTCTTTCTCTTCAGCAGAGATTTTGAAAAATGTTTACATGTTAGCTAACATATTTTTAAAATACACCTTTAGCCTACTATGACTAAGTCCCGAGTCTTTTAATTGCCTTCCTACACAGAAGTGCCTGTTATAACTCAATTAGATTTGAAAGCACCTATATTTTTTTTCCAAACTCTGACACCTACGTAAAAGCAATATTTGTTCACTATCTTAGCTGGTCAGTGTTTAAACCATTTCATTTTTCAGCTGAAAATGAATCCATTTTAAGCAGAACGTCCTGCCAAATTTGTATGAAATGTATTTTATTAAACTCTTAACATGCACAACATGCAACCATCAGATTTGCTGATTTTGTAATACAGCCACATTTCCAGCAAGGGAAGGGAAGAAGAGGAGGAAATGGATAAATAACTATTTGTGAAATGGCAGGCAGAAGAAAAAAATGTGATTTTTAAATTAAAAGATCAACAGATGCAATCCCTGTTAGGAAAATTACACTATGTAAAGTAAGAAAAGCCCTTAGAACATGAAATCAAATTGCTTTAATTTCCTGGCAAAATGGTCATTAACTTCTTTAGGTTAAATTAGCTAAATGGGCTAATCCATTCCTTATTCAGTTCTCAACACACTAGAGTGCTGGAAAATATGCAACAGCGAAAGCTTGTGACAAACTGGTGAAAACAGAAGAAAATGGGTCAAAGAGTCCTCACAGTACAGGGTTAGTGACGGATGATAAATCTAGGCTGTAGACCAAATTCCTTCAGGCTCTGTGCTGACTTCCACTGCTACATACTGGTGCTGTCCTAGAGCAGAACTGCAAAGCCCTACAAGTTCCTCTTTACCCAAAAGACAGCAGGGCTGACTTGGAAAGGGCATAGCATTCAGAAGGGTGGAGGGATTGAATGATGGGTTGTCTCAGTTTCAGATTTTTTCCAAAGTCCCAAAAACCTCTGAAAAGGTTTCTGGTTCTAAGAAATATTCTGAATTGCAAATTACATGGACAAAATATAGGTCAACTGTTTCTATCTCTACTCAGTTTCCCAGCCAGCACTATTCAGAGGTGACAATAGACAACTCCTGCAATATATTGTAAAATTGTTTCTCACAAAATTTGCCTATCTTCAATTGCTGTATGATTTAGTGCATTCCTGAAATGTGATTAGAATATTGCATGTTGGTAAGAACATTAATGTCCACACAAATCAGAAAATATCTAATGTGCATGCTAATGTGTCACCTGAAATATCATTCTACGGTAATCTCCCTGGAACAGAATGTGTGTAGCTCAGGGGGGGTTGACAGTCTCACTGGACATCTGGGAAAGGCGGGGGGGTGACTCCATGTTCCTGGAGTTTTGGGCAGAAGATGCAGGACTGAGGGCAGCCAACTTTCAGTGCCATTTAGAGCATGCTACACTATGCCCCCTCCCCTTCCCCAGCAGCTCTAAGAGCTGCCTGAAGCATAACCACATGACAATTTAAAAGACCCAGAGCTCCAGCTTACACTGCTTCAGTGGTGGCCAGGAGCCCTGGACCCTTTTGAATCACTAGCCCTGGGACAACTACTCCCTTTGCCACCACCACCACTACCCCCTCCCTCCCATCAGAGGGCCTGATCTAGCTTGGAAGAGCGAAGGGCTGAGTCAAAACTGTTAGGATTTGTAACATTCCAAAGTTCTAGTCAGAATTAGACAGAAAAGGACAACAAAGGTCAGCCATGGAATACTGGGTGCTACTGTGCGTCAGGGCTTCATAATACAAAGATTCCAACACTTCTGTTATCATCAGCATCTGCCAGAGCAGACATCAGTGGCAGAATTACAACTTTCTTCCTCTGTAAGCATGAAATACTTGTACTGCAGTCAGGAGTTTTAAAATTATTATTCTTTGGACAACTGCAATTGATGGAAATGAAGAATATTTATATTTGTACACATAAAAGATGGAGAATATAAAACTGTGAAACAAATTCTGCAATCCATTTCTCTCTTAATGTCAAATAGAAAATTTGTAACATCAACCTAACAAACCGTATTTCTTAGGCCTGATAGGAAATTAGCAGTTCTGCTGAGACGACAACTTTTCTCCTCCCACTCATCTTGGTGCATACAATAGCACCAACAAAACCAATTTCCACAGGCAAATTGAATGGATTGATATGTATTGACAAATAACTGTTTGTTCTTCTTAAAAGAAAATCTGGTGTGCAGCCATTTGCTATTATTTGTACTTATCAAAACAAGAATTGACAAAAATTGATAGAAACAATTTTTGCAGAGCAATAACTGCAACTTAAAGAGGCAGCTAGGTATGGAAATTTTGTATTTTGGAGATGATGAGGAATACACATGCAAGGCGTGAATGAATTTACTATAAATCGGGAACAGCATAGGTATCACAAGCACCAGAAAATTGCAAATTCAAATTGGTTTGAGGGTTTTTAACAATGTTTCCTGTTTCTGTCAAATCTAGACCTTTGTGCTCTGATGCAGCGAAGTACTATCCACATGTGCTTCAGTTTCACTAACTCATTATTAGTGTGCTTAAGTATTTGCTGATTTGGGATCTTAATAAGTAATTTCCAGCCACTGCCAGGTTAGCTTTCACAATGCAGCTGATCCAGCTATTGTTTTGTTAGCTCAGCTTCGCAAAATACTACAAAAGGCTAGATCTCATCTGTATAGGTTTAAGTACAGAAACATTTCATTGCCTTTAATGGGCTTACACTATGGATGAATTTGGCTGCCAGCCCTTTTGACTGACAAGAACAGTGGAAGATCAAGTCCACATTAAAGCCTGTTCCTTTTTTATTACTGTCTCACTTAAGGATTCCCCAGATCCTATTTTGCTGAGCTGAATATGGTCTGGGTATCTGCTTCTGCCACTGTAAGAAAAAACAGCTTGATTTGGATAGGTAACTGTCAGCAGCTATCAATGTGACCATCACTCTGGGTGGTGGGTGAAGCTGCTGCTGGCAGAGACAAGCTCCCCAGCCTGTGAGCCCATGACCCATACTCTACCCTTGCTCCACCCAGGCACTACCGCTTCCCCACTATCTCTCTCTTCTCTTCCCTCTGGCTCTCTGCTCACCCCTTCCATGGAAATCCCTGAGCCCAAATGTAGCAAATGACCCTGAAAAAAACCTTATTCTTCTAAATTTTCTTCCTAAAGAAGATGGAGCATGTTTTCCATGGCATGACAGGTTGTTGAGACTGGCTAAGCAGAAGACGCCAAATTAAAAACACTATATTTGGGAATAAAAAATGTCAGTCACAGGTTTTTGCACTGTCAGTCAGAAATTTATTTGCAAAAACTTGGTAAGTATGGGCAATTCAGCTGTCCTGCTGAATACAACATTAAATATTATGGAATACGTGATGCAGCTCTTCTCTGTTTTACTTTTTTTCTTCCTCGGTATTTTTAAGCTGATTTTATATTTTAAATGCACTCTTTATCCTTCATAAAGTAATTATTCCAGATTACTACATATTTAATGTACTGAAACAAAGACATTATTTTAAATTAATCAGAGCAGTTTAGTGTGCTCATAACAAAGTTCATTGCTTTTAGATAAAGGGAACACTAATTTATTTTGTGTGATCTCCATAACAATAGACATGTTTATGAAATTTCCTCATATGTTTGTTAAAAAAACATGTTTCCAAAGATTTTAGGCATAACAAAGGATTTTATACCTTAGGATAGTACCGATTTCAATGGAGCATTATGTTAAAATTAGCTCATCAAACAATCAGAAGATAGCAGTTTCTCTGTTTAGAAGAAAAGGGATGTAGTCCCTTTAAGGACTCTCCGCAGCAGGGGTGGTGAAAGGAGAACAGGGGTAGACAAGAGGACTTTGGAAGCAAGTTTTTGTTCTTTAGTAATTAAAATGTGTGATTTTTATAATCTTCAGCAACAAACTAATGAAATAATTGAAGCCGATTTTAAATGATTGCAGTAGTGCACAACTGTTTTATCAGTAAGTTCAGAAAGTGGCAGCATATACCTTTGGATTGGCTCCTGCCTGCTAAATGGCTTCATTACCACTTAATGGCTCTTTCATAAGTTCAATGTTATGCTACTAGGTCTAGCAAGCTGGAGGACTTTTTACTTTTATGTTAATAGATCCACTCCCAAGAAAGACTCACAAGGCCGCAACAGCTGTGGGATCCTGCAGAAACTATCAGAATGGGGATAGGAAAAGGTCACCGCCCATGACCATGACATTATGCTAGAAAACTGTTAAGTTATTTCTCACCAAAATAAAATAAATGCCCTGCACGTTTTCATTGGTTAGGTTGTAAAGCTCACTGCCTGCCCTAGACCAGGGCGAGCAGGGCAGCTGCCTAATGTGCTGATGGGAGCGCATATGAATAGTCTCAGGTGACCTTACTTGGGGCCAGCCAGCTAAGGAAGAGGGGAAACACAGCAGCCAGCTCAGGCAGGCTCAGGGAGGAGAGAGGGACTCACCCATCTCAGATAAATCCTCTGCTTTGGAGGGAGCAGCAGCAGGATGAGAGCTCGGGGGGCTCCCAATTCTCCCTGGGACAGAGGGCCCCCTGTAGAAGCCATGTGGGGTGAGGGTGGGCAGGCTGTGCTGGAAGAGGCTGAGAGTGAGCAGCTGAGTTTGGTGGGGATTGAATGTGTGTGTATGTAGCTTCTTTTTGTGTTCTGGCTGGCGAGGGTTTGGAGCAGCCCTGCTATCTGGGTGTGCATTAGTGTGGAGCAGGTGTGGTCCACCCCACCCTACCCGCACCTCTTTTCTTCCCCTTTCCCACTAAGAACCCCATAGGGAAATTAGGGGGTGGGCTGGGCTACTGGCTGGGGAGGGAGTATGACTCTTGAGTTGTTGGGGGGGCACCTTTAAATTGTGGCCTCCGCCCCCATCAGCAGTTGGTCCTGTCCTTCTGCTTCCCTGGCTGGCTTAGAAGCTTCACTCACTTTTTGGGGGGGTGAGTCAGGAGGACCATGTGTAAGATGCAGACCCCATCTGACAGCATGGAGCTTGCTGTGAGCTGTAGGCCAAGCACCAGGCATAAGGGTAGAAGTGCTACTGCAGCAAGGGAGATGCCAGGGCTTCCGCAGAGCAACTTAAACTGTGGAGGAAGAACCCACTGAAGAGCAATTGACCCACACAGGTTTTTTTTACCCGCGGCTTCATTTCACAATCTGATGGCATTCAAAAACATCAGCCTGCATTTTGTGTGCCATATTTTCATCTAAAGTAACTAATTCCCCATGTACCTCTTAAAGGGAGGGCTTGACCAAAGAAGGACTGTGGCAACCCCCTTTGCAAAGGGGAGAGACAATAGCCCTGTACTTAGGGGAGCAAGGGACTGAGCAGATTTCCAAAGGAAATGTGGGGGCACCATGCCCGGCGTAGGGAAGCAGGATTGCCAAAATGCACATTCACCAAGGGCACTATTTTCCTTAAGGCCAGCCCTGTTAAAGCTCATATATTGTTCAGATGTCCCTGGATAACTATTTACAGTGTTTGGGGCCCATGGATACAGTCCCATGTTAAATGGGAGGGGTCATTTCAGCACATTATTTAAACACAAAATCGAGAAAGTATCCTGCCTTCTTTATTTCAGTTATAGCATTCAAAATTTAAAAAGGAGTAGATGGAGTTAAGACAAGTGATTTTTTGTCCCTTTGTCCCCTCAAAAAGCCAATTAGAAACAAGGCTTTGGGAGCTGCAAATCCTGTAACTACAGTTCTCTTAATTTTTAATGAGGATCCCTAACCATTCAACCCTGTAGTGGAGTTGCATGTTCTTCCACTGGGAGTGCTAAGGTTATTATAAGTTCCCTCTGATCTACAAACAGCTGTGTGAAGCCTAGCCAACCCTTCCTCCACTCTGCCAAAAAGGCCTCCTGCCACCAAAAAAAAAAAAAAAGCAAAAAGCCGTTCGTTGGAAGAACCTTCTCCAAGACGTAGAGCAGAGGAAGGGAGCACATAGTTCTTTTATCTTTCACAAAGAGGAAAGTGAGAGGAAGGATGAACCCCAGTGTTGGGACAGGAAGAAAGGAGGAAGTTGAAGATGGTGGACCTCAAGACAGAAGATTTAAGTTCTGGCCCTGAAGCGGGAAGGGAGGGGAATAGAGAAATGATCCATAGAAAGAAGTGTGGATTATCAAATAAGCAAAGGGTCGTTATAACATTATCTGACTAAGAGTGATAAAGGTAGTGAAGAAAAGTCTTCTTTTCCCTGAAAGAAAAATAAAAGGGGAGAAAATAATAAGGCAAATAGTGGGAGACAGTAATGAGATAGGAAAATTTGGATGAAGGTATTTATGCTAAATTGAAGATGGAAGGAGAGAAGAAAGGGTTAAAAATGGAAGGGGAGAATCTAGAAGAAATGCATACAATTTAATGTAATTTATTTTATGTGTTCATCTTTGTTGTTATATTTCTCAGGCAGACAACTTGGTTCTCCGTAAGCAAATGGGACAGTTAGATAATTTGAGCACTAACCTATTATATTAATATTTCTGACCTCTCTAAATTCTATATTCAATTAACTGAAGAAAAGTTCACCAGAATGCACTAAAACCCTTTGGCAGATGGGAGCTAGCAACTCACATAGCCAAGGATTATTTGGAGAATTGACCATTGGAAAAGTTTCCAGAAGAGTTAGTGTGACAGATGGCTTTCCAGTGAGCCAGGATTTATAATTTGGTATTACATTTATGAAATTTCACAGGGTCACTATGAGTGAAATTCACCTTAGGAGGGGGCCAGCATGAGATTTCTGCACCACTCTAAGCACTCAACAGAAGAGGGAATTTTACAGCTGAACACAGCATTTCACATCTTCCAAAGAGTGGAAAAATCCCTAATAAGCGGTGAAGGGTATGCTCTCAGGGTAATTCTCCCAGAATAGGTGTAGCAACAGATATATGCTGCCATCTCCTGCAGTGTCCAGTATCAAAGTGAGCTGAGAGCGGGGCTGATGGCAGGGGAGGGAAGAATGCACCAGAAAACTTGGGCAGGATAGAAGCGTGTAAGCAATCATGTAGAGGCAGTCTAGAATTCAGTGGTGTCAAGATGACAAAAAGGGGATTTGGTAAGCAGCTCTGCTTTCAGTTGATAAGTATTCATTCTGGTATAAGATGGAAGCTACTGCCCTTATGGATACCTAGGTATGACGACTTTCTGATACAACTGGAAATTATTCTTGGACACACAAGGAGCTGAGCATCACTTCTGCATCAGAGTGAGAGTGGTAGTGTAAAAATTCTCCCCTTTTTGAGTCAAATAATTTTGGGAGAGCTTGTAAAAATCAGCTTAGTAGCCCAACTCGTAAAAGTCTAATACAGTCTGGACTGGGAAGAGTATAGGTATTGGGGAGGGGAGGAATCCTTCTATGTCCTTCTATGTACCTCCCCAAAAATTGAAAACCTTTTCCCAGTCAGGCACTACATTTTAAAAAGAGACAATAAATATTCCAAACAGTTGATGACTCAGCAGAACACTACAAGTAGATCTGAATGTAGCCCCTGCCCTCATCAGAGATACTAAAAATTCAAAGTACACACTCATAGTCTTATCATAGACATTGCTGTTTTCTCCAAACTGTATAAATCCTTCTAAAAATCAAACAGTTTCTTTCCCAGACTTCTAATAGTTAATACACACTTGACAATATAAACTAATTCACCATTATTTTATGCTCTGTGCATCCTAAGAGAACACTAGCATGTAAGGAATGAAATTCCTAATAAGGGATTAATTTTAGCAATTGAGTATTACCAGGTCTAGCGACTTTCTGTGTTTAAGAAAAAGGAGTTCAATTTGCAAAATGGAATGAAGCATAATCCAAAACAAGTTGTGCACTCAAGGGCATTGATGCATCCTGTGTTTATGTGTAGGAGAGTTATAGAGAGAAAGATAGAGAGGTTATTACCATATTAAAAGAACGCAAATTTGGGAAACTGTTGGAGACCTCATGAATTCCAACAATGTCATTTTTAAACCCACTAGGTTTAGTAAGTATTACTAATGAAGTTTCCAGTGAGTATGTCACTTCAAACTCTAAAAACAAGAGGAAGGAGGATTTAAACATTTTTGTATATTATTCAAATGTTTCTATAGAACACATTTTCATTATTTGACTTGCTGAAATTGCTTTTGAAAGTACATCTCAGTCACTGTACACACAGAGCATTAATTTCTGCCACAGTGGATTTGTTATCAAGTTTACCACGTCTTTCTCTTCATTGATTTAAAGTTGCTTTATTTTTTTTGAGCACTTATAGCAGTGTAACTTACCTTGCCTTTCCTGGGTTGGCAATTGCCAACTGCTAACAAAGCACAATTTAAATGTTTTATGAAAGAAACTATATCCCTCCTTTGGAGAATTATTCAGACTTTCTGTATGAAAACATTTAAACTCAATGCATTTCAAATGCAGGCATTTACACAGTAATTTTCAGTTGTCTATAATTCGGGTATTTAAACTGCATTACTTCTAAAAGACCACAACTAAATGTTTACATTTTAAGATCAAGTATATGGAAACAAATGAAAAAAACAAATCTGCATTTGACTTATTGCTGTTATTTTTGAGCATAAGTTCTCCAGCAATGTTCTTATGGTTTTCTTTCTAATTAGCCTTCCACTGGGATGATAAACTACAAAGAAAGAAATGAAATGACTTAATTCAGAATAGAATGGTAGAGGAAAAAGTTCTGTCATATGACTTTATCCCTACAATCAACTATATTTAAGATACATTAATACAGACATAAAATGGTCATCCTTCATATTAATGGTGTATTTGCAAATAATCAATGAGAATGTGTATTTAGTAGGTGTTACAGATGATAATCAGGATATCAGAAGAATCTATTATGAATGATTAAAACAATGTCTTAATCTGACTTTCATAATGCTCTATTACAATTATTAATTCAACTAACTAATAATAATGATGTATAAATGTATCCTTTGATATAAAATGTGACCCATATAACATTCTGCTCTTCCAGGAAATAAAAGAAACAAAATTTTTTTTTCTTTAAAAAAATTTTGGAGCAGTTGTTTGTCTGTTTGGTGACCTTTTTAAACAGCCTTTGCTAATAAGGCTGAGACTTAAGACATCATCCAAAACAGTAGAGCACAGATGGCCTTCAACTGAGCCTTTTTGGAACAATGTTCATGGTCTCATGTTATTTCCAAAAGGACCAAGGCTTTTTTGTTTCTGAATAAATAATGTTTTTATACAACCTGCCTCAATGATTAATGAATTGTTCTCAGTTATTTCTGTTCTGCACAGTTTCATATAATTAAGAAGTATAATGTGGAAATTACTTAAGCTTTAGAGAAATATAATATTTTTCCATGTCTTAATAAATTAGAACTTTTAAAATTGATTGCAAGCATTTCATTCTTTATTGTTCCTGGGTTATAGTCTGGCCTCTCTGCAATCAGTGGCAACATTCTCATTGACTTCAACAGAGACATAATTTCACCAGGTAAGTTTTGCAAATGCTAATCTATTTCTGAAACTGCATTTAATTCTATAGCGAAGGAGAAATTCAAGCTTTTCATATTCTGCATATTTGTGAGCTTTCAGAGGGAGATTTTCTGATTAGAGTATAAAGATAAAAAAATCAGGAAAAACACTTTAAAGAAATTTTATTTTTCTATCAACAAATCCTTCTGGAACAATCTGAAATAAATGTTGTCTTTCAAATAAAGGTAAACAAAATGGCAGAACCTAGCAGAAGAGTGAATGGCAGAACCTAACACACAATATTTCAAATATTCTTGCAAACTATCTTTGCTTTTAGAAATGGCATGAATAAAAAGAGAAATTACTAATATGAAGAAAGTCAGTAATCTGGAAAAAATAAGATATGATGATATATTGTACATGAATACTCTTTTTTTAGATAAAAGTAATAGCTATATTTTAAAATAAAAGTCCTGAAATAGATTTGAACTCAGTTTTATTTAAATTGGGGACTTGGTTTCATCCCAGACATCCAAACTAAAAAAATAAATAACATTCCTCCTGAGACGCCTCTACTGAAATGTTCTCTCAAAACAACTATGAGGCCTGGCCTACACTAGACCAGGAAGGTAGACTTACGTTATGAAATTCCAGCTACATAAAATGTGTAGTTGAAGTTGACTTACCTTAAGCCAAGCTGTGGTGGCGTTCACACTGTAGGAGGCCGACGGGAGCAAATGATCCAGGAAGCTTCCCTTACTCCTCTCAGATGGAGTACTGGATGCCAGTGGGGGCTACCCTCATTGTTCAATCTATATTAGACCCACTAAATAGAATGCCAGAAGATTGACCTCCAGATCATCAATCTTCTGGTAACTATAGCTGTGCCCTAAGAGCTGACAACGGAGTACCAAAGACAATCTTCAACCTTGGACTAGTTCTTTACATCTTATGAAAAATTATATATGTTGGAGGCTCCCACCAGTGAACAGGTTTTAGACAAGCTGCAATTGCCTGCTGTTTCTGAACTACAGTCTACACATCTAAATTTTCTTTTCACTTCTTGAGAGGATACACACACAATAGACTTTCAACTGGTGTAAACATTGGAGATTTGTTAATTTAGAGCACTGAAGATGTGACCCGTTGAAGTAATAACAAAAGTCATTTAGTCCCAATGAATAATTTTAAACTACTGCAAAAGCAAGGTCACTAGCTATACAAATTATGGTCTTTCACACATCATCTCTATAATACAATGCCTCACATGGGTTTGATTCTGGAAGGGGTATAGCATTCCAGCCTTAATCCCCTCCCCCCCCCCAAAAAAAATTAAACATGGGTTTAACCTTAACAGTTCACTAGTTACAGTGACTGAGCAGTATATGCCTTCCATGGAAAAGACGTGAAGACACACTGGACTGTTTCTCACAAAAGCCAATCTCACTTTAAATACAGACTTAAACCACTTCCAAATATTTTGACAAACATAAATAGTTGTAATCACTTTTCACGTACAAAATTCAGGACTAGACAGAATTTGTGGCTGCCGCTATCAGAATACCACTAATATCAGAAGAATTTTGAACAAATCTCTCATGTAGGCTTACATCAGTAAATACAGTTTTGATGGATCTGGCACAGGCAATCAACAGTAGGTTTAATTACACATATAGGAGTATTGGAATTAGATTAATTTCACCGTTTAAGTCAATATACAGATTACATGCATTTAACCTTTTTTGAATATTTGACTTGAATGTTCACATATGTTGTATAGCCAGCTGCTCTACTTTCAGAGAAAATTTCACAAACAAGTGACCAAGCAGAAACCAATTTCTGAACTGGTCAATTTGGAATAGAAGTCTTTATTTCACATTACATTTGTATATGTTTATATATATGTGAATGAATGTGCAACTTTTATTTACACTGTGAGCATTTTAATTCCATATGAAGTAAACAAATACAAGCAAAAAGATTTGCATAACTATGAGGTGTCCAGATTTGTCCAGGGCCTCCCATCTGCCCGCTGGGAGCAGAAGGGAAGGAGCAGACAGGTCAGTGAGGTGGCTCTCCGGGTGGCTCGGGGGTGCTCTGGCAGTCACGATAAGTGCAGCCATTGGGGAGGAAAGAATCTCTTTGGGGGCAGCCATGCTTTGGGCGGTCGGTCACACTCTGGCTTCCCAAGAGCCTGGATGTGGGGGATACTCCAAGAGTCTGCTTCTGGGAACCCTACTCCTAGCACCTGTCCCCGGGCTGCTGTCCAGAGTGCTGTACCCTCTCCCCCCGGCTATTCCTGGGCTGTCACGGCTGTGAGGTGGGGTCTGTCAACTACTGTGCAATGTTTTTTTGTCATTGGAAGCCCTGTGGGGTGGAAATGGAGGAAGGAAAGTAGGGGATTGGTTTAAAATGCAATTCCAAGTGTCAAGGGGAAGTAGCGAGGTCGAGCTCAATCTGAGAGAAGAGGGTGGTGAGAGAAAGGGTGGAGGCAGGCAGGACCCAGAGTGATGTGATGATGTCACTGTGTCGTCCTGCAGGAAACCCTTTTTTAAATATATATAGAGAGAGTGATAAATTAGATGCGTTATAGATTTATGGATCATCATACACGTTAACATTCTGCTACTCACTGAAAATAGTCTGACATTCCTTCATCAGGGCTCCCTGAGAATATGCAGCATTTTCAGCACCACTTTATCTGTGATCCTAATAAAAACACATAAAAAAATTGGTTGTAGAAAAAGTATATTTACCTTTTTTATATATTCCTGAAAGTATATTTACCTTTCTTCACAGGGTATTTTTTGCTGTGATTTGATGAAATGTCTTTCTTTTTCCTAGTAGTTCAGAGATAACAGGTAATAAAATGTTTCAAGTGCTTATTTTTGTCTCTTGTGCTCTCCTACCTAATTCTGACCTTTTCTAAATCTCCTCTTTAAATTAACTCTCCATTAAGTCTTCTGTACATTCTCCTCTCCCTATCTCTCTCTAACACACATACTCCTGCTCAACTCCATCTCCTCTACACATGCCCTTTCTCAGTCTCCTTTTTCTCTGTTTCCTACCTACATATTCTTCCATCTCTTGTCATTTCCTTCTCCCTATGGCCATATATACAGGAAGAATCATTGCAGCATATTAACTAAGTATGTCCATTAACCTGAACATACCTATCAAGGCAATCGCGCTCATCTCAGAATGTCTCAATAACACCTACAGGGTGAAACTATGCTCTCAAATGAACTCACACAGAAAAATGATAAAAGACAAACCCCATATTGCCTGTGGGTTAACATTTTTCACAAATTGAAATTCACTTAATTTCTGACCGCTCAGTTTTCATCCTTAATGAAAACCAGCACAAAAATCTTCAAAATATGAAACTGGGAGTTTACATTTGTAAGTTTGCTAAACACTAAAAATCATGGTCTGAATAGAGACAATGGATTTTTGGTTTATTGCAACAATCTATAACAGTGGTGGGCAACCTGCATGTAGCCCAAGGATGACATATGGCCCATCAGAACTCTATGTGCGACACATGAGACATTTTGTTCACTGTTACCCACGTGCAGCATTGCCAGATTATGCTCATTGCTGTCTGGGTAGATTTTTTCCTACGGGTATTACTAAAGTGATACAAACTTAAAGCAAGGGCACATGAAGTGAGGTGCATGCTGATCACACACAACATTGGCCGAGAGCCATGCACTCCCTCTGTAACCAAAGTGCTTCTACACTCCAATTGGCAAACCCCACAAATTCTAGGTATGCAAAAGTGCAGTTAGCAAAACTACCCTACCCTGGGATACTATCTTGGTAATGACAATCTTGTGGCCCATTGAGATGACAGAGGGCTACTTATGAAATCCACTCACTGGTCTAGGTTGCCTATAGCTGAGCTATAACCTTCTATAACACTGACCCATTTTTTCCCCTTCCTTCTCCACCATGCCTGGAAAGGTGTTAAAGAGCCACTTTACCTTAAACAGTCCCTGAAATATATTTTAATTATTTATGCTAAACATTTGTTAGCTGTGTCACTCTTGAGTACACTTCCAAGACCTGAAGAAGGAATCTGTGTAAATGTGAAAGCTTGTCTCTCTCAACAACAGAAGTTGATCCAATAACATATATTTATCTCACCTACCTTATCTCTTTGATCCTTCATGGAAATCCATGTAGATAAAATCTAGCATCCATGTGGAGTTGTAATAAAGAAGTTTTACTGGGTAGAAATGCTGCCTATTTTAGGTTATGTATATATTAGAATAAGAAAAATGATAATTTGGTAGTTTATTTATTAAATGTATTGATGTATTTTAGGATTATGATTTGACCCGGCCAGCCACCCTTTCTGAAAGCTGAAAGGTCCCTTACCTTATCATTGGTAAAGGTGCACCAGCCAGAATTTTGTGTCCAAAGTTGATTCCAAGGCAGGAATAGAATCCTATGTTTTTTGTTTTAAGTTTTAAAATTAACATTGTAAAATAAGTAAAAGGGTATGATGATTGTTTCTTTAAATTGCAATTTGATGTCCATGCTAAAATATTCATATTGTGTCTGTGTAACAAAGAAATCCATTTTGTTTGTTGAATGTGTGTTAGAAGATAAGTGTGAAGACCATCTCTGGAATACATGTTCTAGGGAGAAGCAGATGACAGACATAAAAGTGCCAGGAAAATGCTGTATAGCTGTACTGAGATGAGGATGAAGGGCAGATTGACAACTCTAAAAGATAAAGCAAGCACCTATCAAATGGGATGAGATATCTGTGATGTGAAAAAAACACACGTCAAACAGCGATTAACTGCAGCATGATGATGCAAAACTTATCAATCCAAATGAAGGAAACTGCTAGAAAAAGGGCTATTTTGCCATAATTTTGGGGTACATCTTGGCAACATTCTGGAGCATCAGTCTGGACTGACAGAGCCCTGCTCCTCCCTATCCGTGATCAATCTGGTTGACTATCAGAGAGAGACAGATCATGGACTGGTAAATATAATATCAATTGGTGGAGCAGTGTGTGTGTGTGTGTGTGTGCGTGTACGTGCACACATATGTGTTTGTCCCTGTAAGCATAGCTTACCTGCTTTATTATATTCTTAATAAATGCAGCATGTTGCCTTTTCTCCTATAAAAATCCTATGTGCTTCTTATAAGCACAACAGAGTTCCAATGACTTAAGCAGTTTGCCCACAGACTGGAGTGCAGGATTCACTTTGGTTTGTGTCACTCTCGCACGCAAACACACATGTGCAGTCTGGCGGAGAAAGATAGCAAAGATTTAAGGGTCAGACCTTGGTCTGGAGATATTCATTCTCAAAAGAAGATTATGAAAATGTTTTATTGGCTCTCAAGTGAGCAGCTATTTTCTGTAAATCACTGGTGAATATATAAATTCTAGGCTTATCAGAAGAAAAAAATAGATTGACTATCACATGTACATTGAATTTGTTTGCAATTATTTATACAAAATTAACAAAACAAAAATGCTAATCCTAATTAAAAGGTGCTAGAGGTACTGCAATAAAAAATAAAGGTGCTGTCGGATATTATAATGGGAAGATACATATCATAATGCATTTTCAGAAGAACCACTATCCATTTAAACCAGAGTGAGCTACTCTATGTAATATTCACAATGCTGTGAAAGCAACGTAATAGGCTGCTTGATTACAAATCGTGACAGACTGTACTTTATTTACTCCTGTGATATGAGTGTGTGCAGAAAAGTTTGGATTCTATTACAAATGCAATCAATATTTCAAAGTAGTTAATGCACTAGTGTGATAAACCTACATTTTTTCAGCAAGCCAGCAAGACTCCTCTCACTATACAGATGTAAATATTGTTGTTCATTTTACACAACTGCTCAGTCTTGTTTTTCAGTTTTCTTTTGTTGTTACTAGGCAACCAAAGCTGTCCTGTTTCACACATAAAGAGAAGCTTATCATTTATTTTAATGGGAAAGCACTGTGACCAAAAGCAAAACCTTTAACTGTGACATTATGACAAGTAATATAGAAAGGGAAATTTTCAAGGTGAGCCATATATGAACTTTTCTACCTGTTCCATGCAATGAATAAGCTAGTGTGCTGATTTATGGGTGAGATTTTCAAAGGGACGCTGTATAGACTTAACTCTTTTTCCCATTGAAGTCAATGATAAAATTTCCATTGCCTTTCATGGGATCACAGTTAGGGCAGTGTTGAGCATTTTGGAAATACCTATTCTCTACAAAAGTATTGATCCCTCTCAAGCCAGGTATGAACCAGGGATCTAAGCAAATGCTTATTGGAGAGTCAACTCAACTAATCACTTCCCCAGCACCCTTGCTACCTCTATCAGAGACAGACAGCAGGGTGGAGGAGCAGGAGCCCCTGCTGGGGGAACCAGTAAAGCCAGTTCCTCCCAGCACTGTGTCTGTGAGAGGCAGGGGAGGCAGAGGCACAGCAGGGAAACAGTGTGAACGGTGTAACAATATGTTTTTTCTGTAACCATGTTGGAAGGCCTGAACCAAAAAGCCTCCTCCTGCAGCCAGAGTAGAGAGCAGCAGCCATTAGCTGTAAGGCCTAGAGTCACATACTCACATTCCATCTAAATTACATTAAAATAGTGTCACACTGGGCTGTGAGAAAGGAATTTTGTCATAGTAGCCCCCCACTGTCATCAGATAAAGAAACAGATCTCAAGATGGGTAAAGAAAACTTAAGTAACACCATTCTGTCAGGCAAGAAACTGCTTATCAATAGTTGAGGGTGTGGAATCCGCACTCTATGATTAAGTGTCCTCACTTTCCTATTGTTTGTCCGTATGATCTCTGTCTGGTTTGTAACTGTTTCTGTCTGCTATATAATTAATTTTGCTAGGTGTAAATCAATTAACGTGGTGGGGTATGTTTGGTTAGGTAATTCTGTTATGATCGGTTAGTAAAAATTATACTAAAATAATTGGTTACGGTAGAGCTAAGCAGGACTCAGGTTTCTCTATATAAACTGGGGTCCAAGAAGGAGACTAGCTAGAAGAAGACCAAAGGGAAACAAGAACAGAAAGGAACACCAAGAAGAAGGGGGAAGACCTGGAAGAACTACTCATCTCCAAGACACAGCCTAAGACGAGAGCTGCCAGGATTCTCCTGCATGACCGTGACATGCAGCAGCTAAGATACAGAGACTGATCTTGCCTGGCCAATCGGGGAAGTCTTCCTGCCTTTATCAGGAACCATGACACTGTGTGCTTAGCATGTGTATTCTGCTTGTTTGGGAATTGTCAATAAATAGACAATAGGATTATTACTGTGTGAGGCTCTTTCAGTGGCTAAAGATCCTGCCAACCCACAGGAAGTTAAGCCCTGAGCCCTAGGAATTGGGTAAGAGTGGGTGTGTAAATGAACAGGGTTCCACCTTGAGCCCTAGGAACTGGGTAAAGGTATGTGTCCCTACAGTGTGGAAGGGATAGAAAAATTTTGTGCGGGTAACAGCAGAGACTGATTCAGTCCCTGCTCACGCCAGTTCCCACTGCGGGTGCTCCTGTTTTTGAAATGCAGAAGTGCCGTAGGGAGCATGGGGTGAGCAGGGACTAAAGAAGACCCCGCTCACCTCATGCCTTCCACAAACAGAAACTGCTCCGGCACCAGCCCCTGTCTGTGACAGCCAGAGCTATTTGCCACAAAAAGGGGCTGCTGGACTCAGTGCAAGACGGGCTCAAGAAGTCCTAGCTCATACTGATTGCTGCACCTCTGCATTTTAAATGTAGTAAGAGCCCAGCGACTCTTACTACATTTAAAATGCAGAGCTGTAGCGCAGGTGTCTCTGGAGCTGGCACAAGCCAGGACTGCTCAGTTCCATCTTGAGTCCGCTCCTGGAGCTATCCCTGCTACAGCTCTGCAGAGGCACTTATTGACTAATCATATAGTCGATACAAATTGTATCAACTATACGATTAGCCAGATAATTGCATTTTAACATCCTTAGTCTGAACAAGAGGCATTCAACATTCTAGGATAACAGTTAAACATATTCAAGGTAAAGGGTTATATTATTTATTCTTGGGAAGTTGGAAACTCACCAAAAACAACTAGTTGAGAAGAGCAATTGGGCCTGGTCTGAAAGCTTCTAATTGATTACCTTTTATAAAGAAGAAAAAATGATGGGCAATGAGCAGTACTACAAAGGAGAGAAAATCACATTGAATGAGAAAAATTTAAAATATAAGTGAGAGGACTCTGTAACTGTTGCACAGCATTTTGAGTCTCATCAGGAAGTATAGGACTATTTAGAACCTGCCCAACAAATGAATCTGGCTCTGTACCTAAAACTTCCTTTCTCTAATAGATAGTGCTGCAGGCATGTAATATAATGCATCAGGGTAGCTATTTACACCGACAGCCATTCATGATGCCATTCACTCAGCTTTTACTCTGCTAAAAATATGCTTAAATGACACTTAAGCCAGCAACAGCCTGGGTTGGAATCAGCAGACACTAACTGCTCTATAACACATTATCACAGTGCTGGCTTTACTTGTTTATCAGGAGCCTAACTCTTTCTTTTGGGGTCCCCTATCTAGCCCTCTACTTCCCTTCCCAAAGGCCCATGTCCCAAAGGCCCTTTCTCTGTCAATCCAAGAAGGGTAGGCTGATTCTCTTTACAATCCTGTATATGTAGTTTATCTGGCCAGTTGTCAAGGCTGGATTAAGGTACTCCTGGGCCATAGACACACCATGATAGTCGTTCCTCATGGCCCCTCTGCCCTGACTGGGTTCCCCCTCACTCCCGGAGAGGCAGGACAGTAACTTGGAGTTCCTTTCCCTCTCCAACAGCTGCAGCAGGCATTCCCTCTTATGCCTAGTGGCAGGGCTGGCAGCAGTTATCCAAGTAACCAGGATGCTGATTATGCCTCAGTAGGAGTATTGTGTCCAGTTCTGGGCACCACATTTCAAGAAAGATGTGGTGAAACTGGAGAAGGACCAGAGAAGAACAACAAAAATGATTAAAGGTCTAGAAAACTTGAGCTATGAGGGAAGACTGAAAGAATTGGGCTTGTTTATTTTAGAGACAAGAAGACTGAGATGAGACATTAAAGCAGTTTTCAAGTATCTAAAAGAGTGTTACAAGGAGGAGGGAAAAATATTGTCCTTCGCCTTTGATGTTCGGACAAGAAGCAATGGGCTTAGACTGCAGCAAGGGAGGTTTAGGTACATGATTGCAAAACATGCTAGGAAGAAGTACCAGGGAATACAGGGGATGGTTCCACCTAGTATATGAAGAGATGATGATTTCTGAGGGAATGCTGGGCAAGTACATAACTCAGGAGGATCTATGGAAAAGATCTGCAAAAAGGCCAAATAGAGAAGGACTGAGGGCATGAAAGAGATAAGTGAAAGAAAAGATCTGGAGTAGTACAGTAATGGTATGAGCTTTAAACCTGGTGCTGACAGCAACTGACCATTAGGAGCCAGAGACGAAGGCTTCCAGAGACATTGGAAGGAAGTTCCCTTAATTTCCTTTTATTAGAAGACAGGAGTCTAGGGGTTTGTCTACACTAGTCCCCTAGTTCGAACTAGGGTGGCTAATGCAGGCATTCGAACTTGCAAATGAAGCCCGGGATTTAAATATCCCGGGCTTCATTTGCATGTTCCTGGGCGGGGGCCATTTTTAAATCCCCTTAGTTTGAACTGACTGCCTGTGGCTACATGCGGCAGTCAGAAGTTAATCTGAACTAAGTCCTTAGTTTGGATTAACTGTTACTCCTCCTGCAATGAGGTGTAACAGTTAATCCGAACTAAGGAGTTAGTTCGGATTAACTTCTGACTGCCACGTGTAGCTGCGGGCAATCAGTTCGAACTAAGGGGATTTTAAAATGGTGCCCGCCCGGGAACATGTAAATGAGGCCCAGGATATTTAAATCCCAGGCTTCATTTGCAAGTTTCAATGCCTACGTTAGCCACCCCAGTTCGAACTAGGGGGCTAGTGTAGACATACTTTAGGAGATTAACTTTTGAACCTGGGAAGACCCAAGGAATTCTTAAAAGTAGTATCAGTCCTGTATCAACAGGGATGAATGCTGTGGTCAGAGCATATGTTTTGTAGTGTTTGGACTCTTATTACCCCAGAATGAGAAGGACTTTTGCCTTGGTTCAAGGACCAGCGTACTAAAATGTCATCCAAATGACCCAATCAACCAGATAGAAAATGAGGTCACGGTGCATGTTCAATGCAAGAAAGTAATAATCCATTATGTGGATTAAATGTAGCACTCAGAAACATGGGATTCCAGAAGTGACACTAAATCCCTGTACGACCTTAGTTAAATTACTATACCTTAGTTTTGATGACCCCATCTGTAAAATGAGTATTAGAATGCTTTCTGCTTCACTGGGGTGCTGTGATAATTAATTGATGCTTGCAAAGTGCTATACAAGTGCCAAAATGTATTCGATTACACAGTGATTGCTCCAGTGATTTCCCAAGATCCTTGCTCAATTGTAGAACTATTCCTTGAAAAACATTATTAAAATCCGGCACACTACTTCAAAATCTTGATGAAATCCCTTTTGCTCCTTTCTGGAGAAAAATAGTGACTGTATGTCAAATTCAGAGTGATGTGAGTTATATTCCCTGGGACTGCTTGTGATCTCACTTACATTTTTTTTAGACCATAAAAGACTATTGACTTCAGTGGAGTTAACATTCTGATTTACCCTGTTGTGCTAAGGGAGAGCTCAGGACTCATGAGGCACCCTTAAACTCTTACCTTGTCAAAACTATTTCTACTCATTCATATATTGGTTCATGAGTGTAAATGCTGTACTGGTTTATAGTCTCTTTAATTTCAATGAAATAGAAAAGGGTGAAAGATGATAAAAGATAAAATATTGGTGTGGCATACTGTAATAATCAAATACATTATTACTCCATCCTATTTGCTTTTCTTGCTATGCATCTTTCCTTTGGGCCTTATGTTCTGAGTTGAACCAGAAAGATTTCCTAACATTGAACTATACTCAATGGGAAAAACTCAAAGATGCTGGGTAGCTTGTAGAAAGATTCATGTTGGTAAATGAGCATGAGTTTGAGTCTAAGGCCTCAGCTCTGTCTTGTTATCTGTGTAGATTGATTGCTACTCCAGTGCCGTCCCACAGAAATCACTCATGACTTCACAGGCTCTGCTTGCTGTCAGCAGTCAACCCACATGGATCACAACAAAGGATCAAGGTTTAAGTAACTCAAAAGAGAGCAGTCTTAAGTTGGTTAAAAACAGGTTAAGGGAGCAGGAAGAAAATATAAATTAAAAAAATGCAATCCCTCTAGGCTGACTTAGGGCAGGTTTACATTATGGGGAAAAGTCTAAGCTATGAAATTTACATGAATAGCATAACTCGAGACAATGTATCTTAAATCTACTTACTATGGAGTCTACACCGCAATGGGTTGATGGGAGAAACTCCCCCATCAACTCCCCTTACTCTTCTAATTCCAGTGGAGTACTTGAGTTGAGAGGACAGCAATTGATGGTTGATTTAGCAGGTCTTCAGTAGACCTGATGAATTGATCTCCCAGTGGATTGCTTGCCAGAGCAAGCCCTTAGGTCTTGCACTTTTTTAGACTAACTTAAACTCACCACTGAACTTGGCCCTATATTTCCAGAACACTTAGCATTGATACTTTAGGTTCCATTTTTTCTTCTGCATAAATTAAAAGGTGTCAATATTAGTATATGTGCCCAAACATTTTCATATATTAACCCTTTTAAACGCAAAAATGTTCTAGGTCATTTAGGAATTCCAAATTACCTGTGTTTACCCATTCTGTGAAAGTCAATCTAGACATTCTTTTGCTGTAGCAAGTAACTTTCCTGTCTGAAGGAAACAACTAGGAGGGGTATGATTATGCAATGCTTATTCATGCAGACAGTGGTCACAATGAACAGTTGAATTCATATTAAATATGTTAGTTAGAGGGCCATCTATATACCCAGATGGTATAAATTGGCATAACTTCTTTGACCCCCCTGGAGCTCTACCAGCTGAGAATCCAGAGGCTTGACACAACCAAAACATATGGACTAAAGTTCTGAATAAATGGAGGACTGCCTGAGGACGGACTTCAGTGGGGCTATTCATGTGAATAGGGTCTACAGGTTTCATCCTTTTAAAGTTATTTGGGACCTATTTGTTGACAATATCCTTACAAAAAATCTTTAACCTCCCAGACCTAATGTTTCTCATTTCATTTTATAATTACAGTCTAACTGTAAAGCTGAATGATTTAGGTGTTCTTTTCTTTTTAGCATACGAAATGTAGACACTTTTACCTTCTTTCTCTTGGAACTTCATTAATCTGTACAGTTTATACAGTGATATACTATTTGTCTTAGGGGTGGATCCATTTCCCATTAAAGTTTGGAGGCTGGATCAGAACCTTAGGGTTAGATGCAAAAAGGGATGTAGCCACCTAACAGCCAATATTTAAAATCCACTGACAGTCACAAAACTACCATTCAGATTCTGTCAGAACTTATAGATACCTAAATTTCTGCCACTCATTTATGTACAAAACTGCCTAAGTCTTGATGGTACCAAACTACTTACTTGCTTAAGCTCCGCAGCGATTTTGAAGTTAAGCATTCGTGTCTATGCCACCTGCAGAGTCCACTCAGGTAGGTGTGCTCTGAGCATGTCTAACCTGCACAAAAAGACAGGCAGTGTATGTACCACCAAGAGGTCCATAGTCAGAGCACTCCTATGGGATGTGGGAGGCCCAGGCTTAACTGTCCCCTCCTCTGCCTGATTTGTAGCAGACTTGAACCTAAATAGCCTCAGTGAGTGACCTAATCATCAGGTTAGTGGGTGTTCCTGGGTGAGACTTTCTCAATCTCTTCTGTTGAAACTGTTCTACTTGGATAAATTAAATGTTTCTTGGTTCAGGGACTTGAACACATCCAAACTGAGTGACCCTCTGGCCTTTAGAGTCAGTCTTGATATTTTGTCTCTTTCTGTGGCCAATTGAATATTAAGTTAAAGCTTCCATTAGCTCCACAGGGTTCTTTTATTGGAGGGACAAAAACTATACAGCTATTTCCATATCTTTCACAAATTTCATTAACATATTTTGTACAGAAAAAAGCACTAATTTCACTCAAACTTCAAGTAACCCTTTCATAAGGCAGAGAGGGAGAGAGAGAGAGAGAGAGAGAGAGATTACTTTTCCTCTGCTATCCATTTCTTTCCCGTCTCCATCTGCTGTTTAGAGCTGTGAAACTCCAAACCAAATAAAAACCCCAGGAAGACAACAATATGGAAATATTGTAGAAGGCATCAATGTGGCAAGACAGTGATATCTATCCAACAGAGCATAGCATCTCTAAAGAGTCCTAACTTTGAAATGATTGAATTCATGGGGCTTTTATATGCCTCAGACTCTTAGCTGTGTTCATCTGCATTATTCATCATCTGTCCCCTTTGTTTTTGTTCCCTAAGATCACTTAACTATAGTTACTAAAAGAAAGATTAAGTTTTTGCCTCAGTTAACAACTCTTTAGACCTCCTAGCACTATGGTTTGCATACAAACATTTACCTGTGAAAGGTATACATACAGGCTACGTCTAGACTGGCATGATTTTCCACAAATGCTTTTAACGGAAAAGTTTTCCGTTAAAAGCATTTGCAGAAAAGAGTGTCTTGGCACAGACGCTTTTCTGCAAAAGCACTTTGTGGAAAAGTGTCCCTGCCAATCTAGACGCAGTTTTGTGCAAGAAAACCCCGATCGCCATTTTTGCCATCAGGGCTTTTTTGCGCAAAACAAATCTGAGCTGTCTACACTGGCCCTTTTGCACAAAAGGATTTTTGTCCAAACGGGAGCAGCATAGTATTTCCGCAAGAAGCACTGATTTCTTACATGAGATTGTCAGTGTTCTTGCGGAAATTCAAGTGGCCAGTGTAGACAGCTGGCAAGTTTTTCCACAAAAGCAAATGCTTTTGCGGAAAAACTTGCCAGTCTAGACACAGCCACAGACTAATAGCATTTCTTATCTTTTTATGAATCTGCATCACTTTATTGTCTTCTGAATCAATATCACCCTGCCTGATTATGCTTTGTTTGTCTTTATTATTTATTTATGAACCTCTCTTCATGTACATTGCTCTTTACAAATACTTAAAGGGCTTGGTCCTTGCCTTCAGGAATTTCTAGTCTGACTCATTAAAAGAGCCATGAGGGTAAAAAATTGGAATCTGTTAAAGTAAAAGACAGGAAGTCAGTGAAAAGTTATGAGGACAGAGTGATACATCAGAGCAAGAGGAGAGTGAGTTAATTTTGAGAGGAGAAAGGTGAGAGTTAGATGGCAGATGACCAACATTTTATCCATGAAGATAAAATGAAAAGGTTGGTTTACTTTTGTAAGTGCCTTTTGTAAAGGAAAAAGCAACCAAAATTATCAAGATCGTAGATAAATTGAAGGGAAGAGAGTTATACACTCAGGTGTCAAGAAAAAATGTGGAATTCTCAACAGCGACAAAAGGAGTGAGAGGAAAGAGCTTTTCAGGACAAAGAAGGAGTCATGGGACTTCTGAGAGAATCAAAAGCTCTTCACTTCCTGCTCACCTGCTCAAAGCCAGCTCAGTTTTGAAGGAAATTATTATTATCTGATGGCAGCTCAGTGCTATATGTAAAATGAAGGCCATGGAATGAGCTCTGTTACCACTTTACAGAAGCAAACATACATGGCAATAACTAATGCCAAGGTAATAACAAGAACTGAATGGCTAATGAGAGTGAATTTCTTACATTCTTAGATCAGGGTCTAAAGTCATTACATTGATTTTTCAACTGACATAAAATCCTATAAACATCAAAAATGTAGGACAAGAGCCAGGTTGGTAAAGTATCTGAGACAATGTGGGGGAACTTGCAGTGCAGCTGCCTCTGTTATTCCTATTTTCTGGCTGGACTGATCACATTAGTCTTCAGAGTTGCCAGTTCTGCAGCTTCCACAAGCAATACATTTGGGCCTATGTGCGTGTGTGCGTGCGTGCGTGTGTGTGTGTGTGTAACCACGCACAAGGGGTCTGCTATTTATCTTGTAAATCTCATCACATGAGCATATCCATAACTGATCTTGCCACCTGTGTTTTTGATCTCCGCTACATTCCCAACACTTCTCCAATTGGAAATCTCAATTGCTAAATGTAAACTGGCTTTCCAGATACACACTCGTATATTGTTCTGAATATAACTATAAAGAGGGGGAAAGGGAGAAGCTTCTCCAATTATTACATCATGATCTGCGCTGGCAGTGACCATTTCTTGTTTGCTTAAGTGTCTAAATAGTAAGCTTAGTTTACAGATGGTCAAAGCAAACACCATATGTCCACATGCTTTGGGGGCTCTAACCTGCACAGTTTTTATTGATTGCTCTTTGTTGTATAAAACTAACATGAAGATGCAGTTTTGGTATTCCAGCTTTATTCTACGACAGTGAACTAAGCCCTCATCCTGCAAACATTTAGACACGTGCTTAACTTCACTGCCATAATTTATCCCAATGACAATACAAAATTTAAGATGTATTCATTTGCAGGATCAGGCCGTTGAATCTGTTTTGAATTCTAGGTATGAAACTACTTGCTGTTTATAGTTCCTTGCAGGTAGAAAATACTCAGCATCCTTCCCCCTCCTCTATCAATGTAACTTGCTCACTCTTGCATGAAAAATTAAATCGATGAAATATTCTTTGTTTTTTATGATACTAAAATGACCTATTAACATCTGATGAAAAAATCTTCAAACAAGAGCTTTTTACAAAAGTCATCTAATCATGGTTTTGGTAAGTCATAGCTAGAGGGTTTTTTTAACATATACTCTGTTCATTAATGGGTACATTAAATACAGAATAATCTAGTATTCTTTATTAAGAAATATACTGAAACATTTTGATATCTGGTTCCCTCCAGTCTCAGATGGAAAAAACACAGTTTATATGCAAAATATTTCTTCTGCTATTATTATCCACTATGAACTAAAAACTTTCTAGATGATTTACCGTCTTCAATGCCCTTTTATTTATCCTTAAAAGAATTGTATTTTTATTGGTAAATGTCGGTAAACATTACTTTCACCGTATACTCACAAATCTACAAAAATGCTTCCATCTATATTAATGGAAATCTACAAATAGACAAAGTAAGAAAAATGTGTTGTGAGAATTTATTAACATTTGATTAAAGATATTTATTTAATATATCTTAACGTGATGTTGACAATTTATATTTTAATTATACTTTTTGAACCTCAACATTTACTGTCATTAAATAGTCTGCTTCACCCTCCATTTCCTGGCTACAACTATAAGAATTTAAAAAGAGAAAAAAGAAAAAAGTTTAAACATAAACACACATTTACAGCTATATATGTGTGTATCTATAAAAATTCTGCCAAGCCTACTGATATTTTAATAACTAGAAGATTTACTCAGCATTGCTCGGGTACTTAACTCAAATAAAGTTTGTTTTTCTTCATTTAAATCTGTGGTCACCAATCTGTTGATTGTGATTGACTGTTCGATCGCGGGGGAGGGGGAGCGGGGCTCGACCAGTCGATGGCAAGGTGTTCAGCCCCCCCCATTTCCCTCCTCCCCCCCAAGAAGAAGCCCCTTCTGACTCTACCTCCAGTGACAATGGAGGTAGCGCCAGCTTCCTGCGGGGGGGGGAGGGGAGGAAAGGAGAGGGGAAGAGTAGCCGCAGCTGCATGCCACATCTGGGGTTTCATGAAGTGCACTGTCTACTTTCCCCTCCCCAAAAAGCTACCATGTTTCCTGAAATTCCAGGTCTGTTGCGCATCGGTGACTTCCTTTCCCTGCTGCCTTCCTGCAGTGTGTGGGAGGAGGAGTAGGAGTCCCGGGACTGCACCAGCTCCAACTGCTCAGGAAGTGTGCAGCTGCCATGGGGAGTACCCTGCCTCAGCACCCTGTCCTCTGCCCATTCCAGCACCCTGTTCCCTGCCCCAGCACCCACTAGCACACTGCCCCAGTACTCTGCCCTCTGCCCCATCACCCTGTTCCCACCAGCACAATTGGGGCCACATTACTGAGCCTTGGGGGGAGTTGAAGGGGTTGGTTTTTTGCATCTCACTTGTGTGGCCCTGACTGACTTTTCTGAGGGTCAGTGACCCCTGACTAAAAACAGGTTCCCCACCCCTCTCATAAATGGAGACAATGCTGAAATTCTTTGTGTTTGACATAATATTTTAGGGTACGTCTACCCTAGCCCTCAGATCGATCTAGGGAGGCTAATGGGGGTGACCGAAATTACAAATGAAGCCCAGGATTTAAATATTCCATGCTTAATTTGCATGTTCCCGGCCGGTCACCATTTTAGAAATTGTGGGAATGCTTTAAGTTATGGTAAGAGAAAGCTACATACCGAATTTGGTGGTCCTAGCTCTTACCATTTAGGAGAAATTGTGGATACACAAATAGATGATCAGACAGATATTTCTAAATATACAGTAAGATTATAATACCTATCTCTACCTGGAAGATTTCCCCAGAAGCAAGAAGAATTTCAAAAAACTTTCCAGTTCCTCTAGCTTGTCCTCATCTATTTAGAACTGCTTCATATAATTTTAACAGATATAATTATGAGAACTTTTCCATAGATATCTCCTACCAGAGTGGCTTACACTGATAGTTTAGTCAACTCATTTTTTAAACAAACACGTTTAAATAAGCATCTGTGAAATAAACATCTTTAAATAAGACATCAAAAGTGTTGTATCCATTTGCAACTGTAGACAGAATGTAGGAAAAATATAATTATCCAATTAGAATTCAGCCACAAATCTTGGTTTGGAAACCCATTTGGAAAAGCAGCTTGACTTAAAAGAATCTATGTGAGACTAAGGATTAGGAATTCCTGGACTCAAATTCTGCTCTGCCTAGAATGAGGCCTTCTCTACACTGCACCCATCCTCTCATCTATCTAAGCTAAGCAATTCAACTTCAGCTTTACAAATAGCATAGCTGAAGTCAACATACTTACTGCAATGTCTTCCATGTGGGATGGGTAGCAGGGCCTGCTCTCCTTCAACTTTGACTACTCTTTTCATCCTGATGGAGTACCAGAGTTGATGGGAGAGTACTTGGAGGTCAATTTATCGTGTCAAAACAGATGTGATAAATCGACCACTGGTGAATCAATCACTACAGCTTCAATCCATCCTATAGTGAAGACAAGCCCTGAGATGCAAGTAATATTGGGCATCTCACCTACCTCTAAAATCATTTGAGTAAGAACATATAGTAAAGCTGCTCAAATAGTCAATATCAATTAAACTTGGTTGCATCATACAATTACCATTTGTTATTTCTGGTTTTTTGCTTGAATTTGTGTGCAACGGCTCTTACATGGGAGATTTCAGTGGTCATGCCCTGGAATGCTCCAAGTCATAGTCCTTGATGTGCTGTGTAATATTTCCACTTCTAACACTTCCACTCTGCCATTGGTTATCATTATACTAGCACTTTAATGCCAATGCGAGCCATCCACTAGATAAAGATACCTATGGGCACTTGAATAATCTCTGGGATGTAACATCTTACTGCTGCATGCGAGAACTGGGCTTATTCCTAATATCTAGCTAAGATGTCTATTGTCTTAGAATCTAATGACAATAAAGCATAGAATCATAGAATCATAGGGCTGGAAGAGACCGCAGGAGATCATCGAGTCCAACCCCCTGCCCAAAGCAGGACCAATCCCAACTAAATCAAACCAGCCAGGGCTTTGTCAAGCCAAGACTTAAAACCTCTAGGGATGGAGATTCCACCACCTCCTCTACAGGTAACCCATTCCAGTACTTCACCACCCTCCTAGTGAAATAGTGTTTCCTAATATCCAACCTAGACCTCCCCCTCTGTAACTTGAGACCATTGGTCCTTGTTCTGCCATCTGTCACTACTGAGAACAGCCTCTCTCCATCCTCTTTGGAACCTCCCTTCAGGAAATTGAAGGCTGCTATCAAAGCAGTGATGTCACAGTTTGCAATTTATAGTTCAGCCCATGTGCATGGAAAGTTACTGTCAATATGGGGTTCAGGGTCACACAAGCATAGACAGTGACAGGAAAAGATGGAGTCTTAGATCATATGTCTTTACATGCCTTCCTGAGTCATCAGAAATTCACTGAGCTGTGTCCCTTAAGGAGTTTTCAAGAGGGTCCCTGATTGTCCTTAATGGGCTGTCGTGCAGACTGGCTAACATTGATGCAAATCTATCTTTGGGAATGTCACAAAGGAAATCATCATGTCTGAGATACAAACATATAGCCAAATACTTCAAATACAATGATACATGGATTTAAAGAGGATAATAATACTAAGACATCTATAACTTTTCCATTGATAACTTATATGACATGCTTTACACAAGATTTCTTTTAACTTTGCAACAGTGGTGACTGAGTGCAACTAGTTATCTTTGTTTTTATAAAACATAACAATATGACAACTAAATGAGAAAAGGTCCTTCAAATCAAAGTTGCAACTCTTCATCTTCCTTGTGGAAAGCTTGTCAAGTGAGTGTTCTTCACTTGCACACTTAACATTAACATTAACATTAACATTAACATTAACATGAGTGTTGTATATAAGACACAAGAAGCAATTCTTCCACTCTATTCTGCATTGATTACATCTCAATTGTAGTATTGTGTTCAGTTCTGGGCACCACATTTCAAGAAAGACGTGGAGAAACTGGAGAAGGTCCCGAGAAGAGCAACAAAAATGACTAAAAATCTAAAAAAACATGACCTATGAGGGAAGACTGAAAGAACTGGACTTGTTTAGTTTAGAAAAGAAGACTGAGAGGGGAAACAATATCAATTTTTAAGTATCTAAAAGGATGTTATAAGGAGGAGGGAGAAAAATTGTTCTTCTTGACCTCTGATGATAGGACAAGAAGCAATGGACTTACATTGCAGGAAGAGAGGTTCAGGTTGGACATTAGGAAAAACTTCCCAATTGTCAGGGTGGTTAAAAACTGGAATAAATTGCCTAGGGAGGTTGTGGAATCTCCATCACTGGAGATATTTAATGGATAGACATCTATCAGAGATGATCTAGATGGTGCTTGGTACTGCCTTGAGGACAGGGGACTAAACTTGATGATGGTCCCTCAAGGTCCCTTCCAGTTCTATATTCTATGATTCTATGATTCAGGTCAGAGTTTGGCAAGCTGAGTCAGCAAGTTACTGCACCATTATAAAACCATGCAGCATGTTATCATGATGAGACAGAGGAGACTTCTCATTCAAGATCAGGTTCTTGTCCATTTGACTTTGTTGATGATCATGTCCCTACTCTCTTTAATATTCTTCACTTTTATGCATACACAGCTTCTCTGTTCTGCTTTATCACATGTTATAGATACCGTCATTTATATTAGTGAAATAAAACAACTTTTAACATAGCATCATGGAACAGATTTTTCAGATTTTAGACTTAATCATCCAAAATCCATAGAATTCTAAAGTTAATTTCCTTGTATGTTAGTGACTTCAAAGTAGAGCTCTCCAGATCTCTGCAAACAGATATATTTTCATGGTATTTGACATCTAAGGAAGGTTGATTAGATTCCTGTGCTACATGGAAACTATTCAGAAGTTAGATTGAAAATGCAAGTGTACATGTGCTAGTCTGTGAGGGTACGTCTAAACTACATGGCTCCGTTGACAGAACCATGTAGATTTGTTTGTTTAGCAAAGGTAAATGAAGCCGCGATTTAAATGATCTCGGCTTCATTTAAATTTACATGGCTGCCGCGCTGAGCTGACAAACAGCTGATCAGCTGTTTGTCGGCTCAGTGCGCTAGTCTGGACACTCCCCTGCCAACATCAAAGCCCTTTGTCGGCAGCCCCGGTAAACCTCGTCCCACGAGGAATAACGGGGCTGCCAACAAAGGGCTTTGATGTTGGCGTGGAACATCCAGACTAGCACGCTGAGCCGACAAACAGCTGATCAGCTGTTTGTCGGCTCAGCGCGGCAGCCATGTAAATTTAAATGAAGCCGCGATCATTTAAATCGCGGCTTCATTTACCTTTGCCTATGTGTCTAATCTACATGCCTCTGACGACAGAGGCATGTAGTCTAGACACAGCCTGAGAGACACATGAAGCATGGTACAATTTCCCAATAGATTTGAAATAATATGTCTTATCTGTGAAATCTTGTCTGGTTTCAGTTCTGGCTACTTCAAGAACTAATTCTTTCCTCATACATCACTAGGGTTATCAACCTTCCTGCATTGGCCAGGAATCTATCAGAATCAGCATTGATCTCTCAGTCACTATTGAAAGCAATTTGGGAGATATTAATAGGCTGCTAAAGTTCTAGTCAGTGTGCAGTAAGACTAACACTGGTTCCAGAAGGACCAGCACGTCCAGGTCCTTGGCACATGGGCCTCTGGATGCTGCCTGCACCCTGAAGCACTGACTCTGAAGTTTCCATTGGCAATAGGAGCTGCAGGAGTGGTGCCTGCAGACAGGGACTGTGTACAAAGCCACATGGCTGCCCCTGAGCCTAGGAGCTAGAGAGATATGCTGGTCACTTCCAGGTCAAGAATAAGGGCTTAATCCTAAGAGTTCCTGAGTCCTCAACTCCCACCAATTGTTTTCAAGGTCAAATTTTCCACTCAGCACCTAATCCAAGTGGCCAGATGTGAAACCATTTCCCCCAAGGCCACAAGGCAGTTGTGGAGCCTGTTGTAGCCACTGACTGCAATAAGCTCTGCAGTTCTCAAAAAGAAAAGGATGAGAGGATTTGCACAGTACTGGGTCCTCTGGGTCTACATCCTGCTTTTGCTTCATCTCCTCCTACATGGCAAGCTCTGTCCAACTCAAAGTATATACAACTCCCCAGAAAATGCACAGTGATTGCATTTCCGATGGAACCTCTGAAGCTGCATAGACAGAGACAGGCTTTTGTCTCACATCTATAATCATTGGCTTGGTTCAGCAGAATGTTGTAAATGAAAGAGGGGAAAATATTATAAATACAGTGATGGTCTTATGCCAGCTAAAGACAATGGGATTTATGTTACTGATTTTTGCAAGGGCATAATGAGGGACAAAATCTGCATACTGCTCAAGTACCTGTTTTCATCCACTATTAGTGTCAATTTTAGGAATGAAGTTAACAAAAATGGACTCTGCAGACTTTACTTACTTCATTAACTTTAAGCAAACTTACAGTTCCATGTAAGTCTTACTCCCAAAAGAAACATTCATGTTCACAGTTCCACTGATGCAAGCACTGGAAAAGCCCATTGAATTATACAAATACAGACAGAGACTCTTTAGCAGTTAATGCACTTTTCCCTGGATGCGCACAAAGGAGTTATCAATCAACCAGAGAGCCTTTTAAAGCTGTGCATTGCCTAAAAAAATATCAAGAGCCAGTGGAAATCTTCCATTTACTGTAGTAGAGACCAAGTAGTTTAAGAAACACAGCTCCCCAGCTGGCTCCCCTGCACATACCTCAAATCCATAGATGTTTAGGCAGGAGTAACATGGAGCCAGATAATTCATTGCAGAGCCAGAAGCAAAGCATAAAAATAAGTTTGCATCTGGCACACCATTCAGCAGGGGCAGAGAGTGCTCAATTGAATGACTGTTACAACTCCCAAGATACTATGTAATGTCCTGGGAGCTGGCGCTGCATGCAGGTAAACTTAAAAACAAAAAGGCATTTTCCTGATGAATTCCCTTGGAGTGTGATATGCAGGGTCTAAGTCTAGAAATTCACTAAACATGAAAGCTGGAAGTATTTAGTGAACAGGACCCTTTATATGATATTTTTCTTACCTCATTTTTAACTCAGTGTATCACTGTTTTAACAGAGACTATGAAAGGAAGTGGGGCATTCAATATGTGTCTTTGATTAGAGGAATATTTGTGAACTGCACATTTTAAAAATTCACCTAGGTTATTCTTAAATATATGCATTTTCTTATTTTATTTTCAAAAACCAATGGAAAACCTCTCAGGTCAGTTGTTTTCAGCAACACTTTCTGACATGTGATGAATTAACTTGGGCTATGAAGTCACCTGGGAAAAGTCTTCTCACTAGAAACATAAAATAAAGACAAAATGGTGCTTTCAATAATCCCTTTTTAACTCTGAGATTAGACCCCCAATCTTAAAGTTAAAGAAGTGTCTATGGACTCATTTGTCTTTACTGAAAAAGTCTCAGATCCTGAAAATCTTCCACTGACTTCAAGAGTCAGGCTTAGAAAGCATTTGCCTTTGTGATTATGAAATCCAGAAGATGGAATAAATGTTATATACTAGCTTGCTGAGCAAATGGATTAATGCCTGAATTCCACTTGCCCAGGGGCGGCCCTAGACTAGCTGCCAGCAACTGGCGCCTAGGCAAACTATTCAATCGGTGCCCCCATCCCCGCCAACCCAAAGGGCAGATATAGGCTGAGGTTTTTGGTAAACTGGGAAACATTTTGCCCCTATTTTCCATTTAATGTTTTTTAAGCATATTTATTTAAACAGGCATAATTATTCGGTTTGTCTATCCAACCAATGTTTCTGAGATCAGATTAAAATAGAGACAGGAAATTTTCAGAATAGATTTGTACACGAAAGTTAGACGATATTTCAGTAAGATTTCAAATAAAAATGCATTACAAATGTTAATTATAATTTTTATTATTACAAATCCAAAATAGTCCATTACGCTATCCTGCTTTAGCTGCCATTGCCACCACATCGCTGGGGAGAGGAGGGCTGGGGTTGGAGTTCTGTGTCTGGGGACAGGGGAGAGGGGAGAGGGAACAGGGTGACAGTGGGGGAAGAGAGTCCCCTCCTCCTTCCAGAATTCCCCCCCCCCCGAGGGAAGCTGGCGCGCGCCTCTAATGGGGCCGATCCCTTCCCCCCTGTGGTACGAGAAGCCATTGTGTGCATCCCCTGGGGCCAACAACCCCCACTCCTGCAGCACAGGGAAACCCCCTTACGCCACCTCTCTCAGGGCCGACCCTCCCTCCCCCCGTGGTGCAGGGGAAGCAGACGCGTGCCTTCCCCCGGGGCCAACTCTCTGCTCTCCTCTTCTGGGGCCGACTCACCCCTCCTGCGGTGCAGGGAAACCTTCTTCCAGGGCCGACGCCAGGAAGGGGAAGTGGCAGGTAATTTGGCGCCCCATTTAACTTGGTACCCTAGCGCCAAGTTTTCCTATAGGCATCGGCTGTGCCTGTGTGACTTTCCTATGTGTAATCTGGGCTGGGGATACAATAAAAGATGTTGAACCACAATCATGCAGCATTATATAAAGCAGAATGAAATTTACAGGTAATATGCACCAAACAGATAATTGTCTTAAATGAGATTTCCTTTTCTCTCTGTTCTTGCATCATTCTAGCCCAAGGCACCTCTAGCTATGCCCAAGAGAGGGACACACCATAAAGAATGCTCCATATATACAAAGCATTTTGTCTCTGCGTGCTCTGGTTGCCATCACTTGGGACATCACAGCACTCAGCAACATGGAGCCTGAGCTTCCCCTGGGAACTCTGGTGCTTCTCCTGGATGCGCTGCTGCGAGCCTGGCTGCACTTGCTGCAGGTTGCCATCCGGGAGGTCCATCGGGGGGCTGTCAGTATCCAGGAGGCCCTGCAGGAGAGCTTCCACCCTGAGAAGCACTAAGATCCTCCCTGGTCTGCCCCAGTGGGGGTTTGTGCCTCATTCCTCTCTCACATCCTTCCACTTACCCCTCCCTAGCCTCCTCTTCCTGATGTCAAATAAAATACATGTATTTTCATGAACACAAACTCTCTTTATTTAACAAAACTAGAAGGGGAGAATGAAACTCTGGTGACACTGGGGAAAGGAGGCAGGAGAGGGGAAGAGAGAGGCTGGGAGAGGGGAGGGGGAAACCTGGGAGGAGGGAGCTGGAAGGGGGAAGCAAGGGGAAGAATGGGGAGGGGAAGCTCAGGGCTCAGGGTTGGGGATCTTGCCACCTTGATTTTCATGTGAACCAGCTCCTGGGATCGCATGTGGCCTTTGGTGGCCAGGCTGGCAGCTATCCTGCCATAGACGGCCGCGTTCCTCCATCTAGTATGGAAATCATGGAAGTTGGGGGCATTCCTCCCGCCCCCAAAGCTGAATAAGGTCCATGATGTCCACCCTGGACCAGGAAGGTGCCCACCTTCTCCGGGCCCTGGCAGGCTCCTGGGAGCTGGCAGACTGCTCCTGGGGAGCAGTGGAAGGCTGGCTGCCAGTGGCTTGCTGGCTCATGTTTTGGGGCCACTGGGTCAGGGGAAGTGACTGCTGGCTCTGGGCTGGCAGTCTTGGAGCTGGCACAGGCACTGTGGCCAGAGTCAACCCCTTTAAGGGCTCTGGGGAGCGGGGAGGGAGAGGAATGTTCTTGGTTGAGGCTGGAGTGGCCACTAGGGCACCCTGGGAAGGCTGGAGGCCCCTTGTTTTGAAATACGTGTCTACACAGCACTTATTTCTAAATAGCTATTTTGAATTTGGTGTTATTCCTCGTGGAATGAGGTTTACCAAATTTGAAATAATCACTCTGCTATTTTGAATTAATTTCAAAATAGCGGTTTGGCTGTGTAGACGCTAGTAAAGTTATTTCGAAATAACGGCTGTTATTTTGAAATAACTTTGCTGTGTAGACATACCCTAAGGTTGTAGAGCAGACATTCTCTGTAGGTGGTCACAGTGCCACCTGATAGCACAGTACCTCACACCCATAAGGCATGTTGATTATGGTAGCAAACTGGCATACATTATTCCCCTAAAGGAATAAGCAATGTAATGTTCTTTGATTTTCTAAGGGAGGACTGGGCAGTACTCAGCATACATTTCTGGGGAAAATTCTGGGGTTAGAGGGATGCTGCAGTTACATACACATTCAGGGTATGGCTTCCTTGGAAGGTTGAATGTGAGCAGCCCAACTGCTACCTTCAAGGCACCCCAACTCTCCCAAAGTTGTAGGACAAGGATGCCACATCCCCTCATTGGATTGTAACCCAGTATGTCACAAGAGTATATGCTAGGTGGGAAATTTCATGAACTGTTCAATTTATATGCTTCCCTTTCCTGTGTCTTATGACTTGTCTCCCGTCCCATACTCCAACAAGTCCTATGGATTATTCAAATTTTCTTGTGAGGGATCAGCCTACTCCTACCTTTTGGTCTCAACAACTGAGTGATGTAAACTAGTAGCCTTTTTGGAGGATCTTTCCAGTTGCTACAGTGCTGTTGGGCCAAATATAGGACATTTGTTTAACATGATTTATATAGAACAAGAAAAAATAGTTATTTGTGTAAGCCAGGGGTCTGAAGGACTGTTTGAAATGCAGCCAGCTGAAGTGGTTTAGCCTTGCAAGATAAGTAACTGTTAATATGTAAATACAGCTCATGCTGGGATGGGGAAGGAATCCGGGGTGTGGTTATGTAAATCCAATTCAGCCAGGGCTGATGGAGGATCGGTTGTTAGAATGGAATGTGATGTACTCACTAATTTGGGCTGTTGTGGGGTCACAAATCATGCTACCCCTAAATGTAGGAACTGTAAAATACGGCACCTGGGCTTGCAGGAGAGACACCCTCATTGTAAGAGGTCTCAGATGAACAAGCCTCCCCCTTCCAGAGTTGAGTGAACTGAGTTGGGGGGAAATGGCTTGAACCAGACTGCTTCATGACTGCCAGGTGTGAGCTGTAAGACTGGTTCAACCTGCCTCTTTCCCCTTTGTTTTAAGGGTAGACCTAAAGCAGGCTCCATCAGAAGTCTTTTTGCTAGTCCAGCGGAAACTGGAATATTTTGTCAGCCTAGGTGGTGGCTAAAGAGTTGAAATCACTAAGAGCTGAAGTCACTAGTTTGGCCTGTAGTCAGACCCATTGCAACCATCAAGATTGCTGGTGGGAGCGACTGTCTGGTGGCTAGTAGGAGCGGTGGTAGGCAGCTGGCAGGAGTGGCAGCAGGTGACCAGCGGAGTGGCTGGCAGGAATGGGTGGCTGGTAGGAGCAGTGGCAGGCAGCTAGCAGAGCGGCTAGTGAGAACGACCGGCTGGCAGCCGGTAGGAGCAGCGGCAGGTGGCCACTGGAGTGACTGGCGGGAACGACCAGCAGGTGTCCAGTAGGAGTAGTGGCAGGCGATGCAAGCAGACCACAGGAGCAGCACAAAGGTGGCATGGCTTCAGGCTCAATGAGTGGAATCATCAAGGTGATGTGTCAGTGTCCGCACTGACTGGACAGAGCTGGAAGTGGAGCATTTGAAGTGGGATACAGAGCAAGTTTGGGTAAAGGAATGGAACCCTTACATTGTTGGAGTAGTGAGCCTGAGGGGCAAAAGACATTGCTCAATCCATTTGAGCTGGAACGGTTACTCGTGGGGGAGGCGGGGTTAGGAACTATGTTTGTGGTATTTTTCCAAGCTAATGCCATGTAACGTCTCTCCCTCTTTCATTAAAAGTTTCTTTTCTACACTCAGACTCTGCTTGCAAGTGGGGGAGCATTGCCTCTCAGAGGCGCCCAGGGATGTGTGAATTTCCCAGGCTACGGGGTGGGGGCTCAAGGTGAGAAGGATGAAAAGGGACCCCTCAATATTGAACCTGACCCTGGCTGCTGCTGGCACTACCGGGAAGAAGGGTTACATCTGAATAAAAGGCAAATAAAACTAAAGTTCCAGAATAGTAAGTACCTACTTCTTTGGAGGAAATTAAGTAGAGTTCAGTTCACAAACTGCTCTAGAATGTCCTATTTGTGATATTAAGGTGATATTTTCTAAGCATTCAGTCCTGGCATATGGACTGATGGAAGGTTTGCCGTTGAACAGACCAGGGCTAAGAGCTTTTGGAAGCCAATGTTATCTTCTTGTTAACTTTGCAAACCTGCTGGAAAAATGGGGAAGCAGAGCTGTGAAAAATGTCAAAGTTCTTTGCATTTTGAAGGATTGAAATGGATTAATTTTTCATGAATTTTATCTTACTGAAAATGGGTTTCAGTAAATTAATTTCTTTTATTTGTTGCAGAAAATCATGCAAATATTGGAAAACAATTCTTCATGATAACTTTTGATTTTTGGAAGAGGTCTATCATCTTTTCTAATCTGTGGATTTCAAACATGGATGAAGAATCTAGGAGTATGTCTACACTTGCAGCCTAATTCGAAATAGGGCTGCAAATGTAAGCATTTGAAATTACAAATCAAGCCCGGGATCTAAATATCCCGTGCTTGATTTGCATGTTCCCGGCCGGGCGCAATTTTTTTTTTTTTTTTTTTTTTGAAATTGACAAGCCCGGAATAACTGCCTGCGTTTACACGTGGCAGTGAAACGGGCGTTGAAAATAAAGCCCTAGTTTGAAATACCTGTTATTCCTCCTGCAATGAGGTTTAACAGGTAGTTCGAACTAGGACTTTATTTCGAACACCCGTTTCACAGCAGGCAGTTATTCCGGGCTTGTCAATTTCAAAAATGGCACCCGGCCGGGAACATGCAAATCAAGCATGGGATAGTTAGATCCTGGGCTTGATTTGCAATTTCAAATGCCTACATTTGCAGCCCTATTTCGAATTAGGCTGCAAGTGTAGACATACCCTAGCAGCGTTTGAGGATTTAGCTCTTGAACACCTCTTTGACATTGCAATGATAATGAGTTTTCAGACCTTATGTACAGAGGTTACAGTTAAAGCATTAACTAACAGGCATTTTGAGCCAGTGTACTGTTTCCCTTCACTTAGAACAGAAAACTAACTACTATCATTGACATATTATAAAGTGGCAACTGTTGGTAAATGTTGGCTTCTAACAACTATATATTAGCTACAATTTTCAAGACACATTTACCACAAAATACTGCATGCTGCATAGGGAACGTGGAGCCCAAATGGTCGCTTGCACCACTTGCTCCCGCGGCAGCCTGGCTGAGCAGCGCAGAAGTCAGCCGAGCACCACGGCAGGAGGCGAAGGGGGGCAGGGCGGTGATGTTCACAATTGGGTGCAGGGCCTGGAGCCACTGTCACGCCACACGTCACTGCCCCGCCTCCCTACCCCTCCTGCTGTGGCACTCGGCTGACTTCTGTGCTGCTCAGCCGGGCCGCCACGGGGGAGCAAGCAGCCGTTTGGGCTCCCCCGTGGTGGCCCGGCTGAGCGGCGCAGAAGTCAGCCAAGGGCCACAGCGGGAGGCAAAGTGGTGTAGGGTGGTGACATACATGGCCAGGCCGCACCCCCTAGCCGTATACGTCACCACCCTGCTCCATTCCCCTCCCGCCATGGACCTCGGATGACTTCTGCACCACTCAGCCGGGGCGTCACAGGGGAGCAAGTGGCCGTTTGGGCCCTGCGCTCCCCATATGCAGCATGGGCCGCCCAGAGGGAACAGCCAGCATATCAGGCAACAGTGCCACCCAGAGGGAACAGCCAGCATTTCAGCGTTACAGACTCACAGACATAGGGCTACTATATATATGATAACTAGCATTATTTTGAAATAATGATGCAAGCGTCAACCCAGCCATTCCATTTTTTCAAAATAATTTCGAAATAATGGTCAGCTTATTCTGAAATCTGTAAACCTCATTCTACTAGGAATAATGGGGTATATCTACACTACCACCCTAGTTTGAACTAGGGTGGTAATGTAGGCAACCGGAGTTGCAAATGAAGCCCGGGATTTGAATTTCCCGGGCTTCATCTGCATAAAGCCGGGCGCTGCCATTTTTAAATGTCCACTAGTGCGGACTCCATGCCGCGCGGCTACACGCAGCACGGACTAGGAGAAACGAGGAGTAACAGTAGTTCAGAATAGGAAGCCTAGTCCGAACTACCTAGTCCGTGCCGCATGTAGACGCGTGGCAGGAAGTACGCACTAGCGGACATTTAAAAATGGTGGCACCTGGCTTTATGCAAATGAAGCCCGGGAAATTCAAATCCCGGGCTTCATTTGCAACTCCGGTTGCCTACATTACCACCCTAGTTCGAACTAGGGTGGTAGTGTAGACATACCCATGCCTATTAGAAAATAGCTATTTCAGAATAAGGTATGTCTAGACGCTCCACTTCAGTTATTTCAAAATAGCCCCTCACCAGGGCCATTCTAAGTTATTCCCTCCCATTGCCTCCTGGGATTCTAAATCGAAATAGCACGTCTACATTACGAAAGCCTGGTTCAGACTAATTTTGAAGCTTCCCTGCAGTGTAGATGTGCCATTTCGGAATAACTATTCTGGAATAGCTTATACCGAAATAAGCATGCAGTGTAGACGTACCCTTTCTGAGGAAGAGATGAAACTCCTGGGACAAGCATGTGCATTCATTGCATTTCATCAGTAAAAGTATGATATAAGAGCTATGTATTATTATTATTTCTCATTCTGTCAACTAAACTATAAGAAGTAAACACATAGAGCCCTTAACTCAGGTTTTTGCAGGTAAATAAAAGTGGAGGAGTTTTTTTCCTTCAAAATGTAATAAACATTTATACTGTGTATTCTCATAAGGGATCCTCCTTTGTAGTTACAGAAGACACCATGTACAGAGGGGCTATATACTTCTACTATCCAAGGAAGAATTTCTACTATCCAAGGATTCAGGAGGCCTTGCAGAGGACATACACTATCGGGGTTCTTTCTACATCACTGCAGAAGTGTGTTTGGGGGAGATAGTGTATTTGTGACAAATAGCATTCCTCATCCTGCCCCACATAAGGGAATGCATGGACGTCAGCAGATACTATAACCCTGAGATATCAGAAGCCATGAAAGAGCTATGTAGACTGGGGAGGAGATTATTCTTTCCCACTCCAAATTTGTGGAGCCAAGTCAATTTATACAGGGTGAAAGCACAGGGAAGCATGCCATCCCCTTGATGAGGTGACATTTTTAGCAGTCGTATCTCTAGTTTTAGAGATCTTCTCATTTAAATGAAAGTTAGAGAGTATTGCATATAGTAAACTTATACTATTGTAAAAGCTTTACCTGGCATTGCTTGGGTGTTTAACTTAAATAAGTTTTGTTTTTCTTCATTTAAATCATTGTTCTGGGGTGGGGCTGAGAATGAGGGGTTCAGAATGCAGGCTGTGCTGGGGAGAGAGCACAAACTTAGCCTTCTCTCACTGCTGCAGTGGGCACAGCTGAAGGAGAGGTATATGTCCCCCAGCCAGGGGACAGATAGACACACAGGCAGACACACAAAACAGACAAACTTTGAAATATTTAGTAGGTAAATATGTAGCTCTCTCACTTCCAGGACAGTGAATTCAGATGCAGGAACTCTCCAAAATGTCACTTCAGATTAAAGAATCTAAGCTTTATGAACTGGGGGTGCATTAGCTCTGAAAATCAATGACTCAGCTATCATCTGGGGACTCAGACCTTCTTGCATTTGGATTCCCTAATGTATTACTACCAGAAGAGCTATCTTGTTTTCAAACCATCAGCCTCTCTTTGAAGTTGAACTCCTCCTCCTCCTGCTGTTGCTGCTTTTACTGCTAAATTATATATGTTCTTGTTCCAAAACTTCTGCACTCAGTCACACGTCAGACACCACTTACCACATATAGGCTTGCAGCTGTATGAATTCACAGTGATATAAGGCAAGTTTGTTCCCTTGAATAGGTTACTAAGCCTTTATGATATGCACTTCCAAAGAGAAGGCATTCCCAGCTATCTGTGGGAGCTTTGTGGATTTGTCCTTGGTGTTGTGATACATATCTGCCATGATGCGGAGGTTTTCTCTGCCAAAATATCCTGGAGCCTAACGACAGGACTTAATTTATGAAAATCAATCTGATCAATGGAGAATTATGCTGCAAAGGTGAAGCAGTTTCTTGGCTGTTTGAATCTTGTGAGATGTTCAGCTCCCAAAAGCAGATACAGATGTCATCTTCATCTGGAGTCACCACAGAAAATACAGCACTAAAAAAGTGCAGAGAACTTCCAAGCAAGTCTTGTTACATGGATTAAATTGTGATCTGACATTAACCTAGTGTAACTCTGCCAGAATCAATAAGCTACATTAGATTTATGGAGGTGTAAATGAGAATTTGATACTTGTTTGGTCTCTGAACCAAATAACAAAATCCCAAAAGGAAAGCAAGGATATTGACTTACAAGACAGTCTTTCCATTGATTTCCGTGGGTTTTGGAGTAGGATCATAGTATCCATGTATGCTGCCAATACATTTCAAACAACTACCCTTTGCTATTAATTCCTCCTCAACTCTCACTGCAACGATATCTAAAGGAAATGAGCAACTGCAAACGATTATATGAAGGGCCAGTGGTGAGTAGTGCTATTTACTGATGTATTTTTAAAAAAAATTCAGACTACGTAATCTCTTTACTGCTGCTCAGATCCTTCATCCCTGGATTGCCTACAAATGTAGTGTTGCCTTAAATTTGTTAATAGCAAAGAAGTGAATCTAAACTCACTGAAACAAGAATTGTGTATTTATATGTATTGGTCTAGTGCTTAATACAATAAATAATAGAATCTGGAACAAACCAGTGTTTGTATGTCTAGAACCACAAAGGATTTTTTTTATTAAACAAAGCAAAATATTGATTTTTTTTCTCCAGTTTGAGGGAGTTTGCTTCCATATGCTACAAATAGATAACACAGCCCTAAGGTTTAGAATGATTTTGAAATGAAGCAGAATACTTTGTCCTTAGTAAAGTGGGCTTTTTTCTTTAAAGGTAGCTAGCTACATTCAAAGAAACCTTCACAATATGTCTGAAGTCTGTTAGTGGTGGATTATTGGGAAGGGAGTGCTTAAAAAAGAAGTTCTTTAAAAGAAGTAGGTCAAAAAATGGAGTTTCAATACTTAACCATAGATCTTTTTAAGGAGCATAAAGCTACTTTGTTACTTAAGCAAGATACAATCTTTGGCTAGTTTCAAACCCTATTGAAGTCAATAGGTTTTTTTCAATTGGCGTTGCTCCAAGACCAATATTAAGAAAGAGAATGTAATCAAAGCAGGGACCAGTGTAGATTTCTGGGTGGAAAGAACATTTCTGGATGCAGTAGAGCTTGTGATAGTGTCTCCCACTGATCCTGGTACAAATGAAGCATCCTCTTTCAAAACAGGTCCACAGTTTGGCTGAATGAAATGTCCTTTTTCCTGCTGACTTCCCACAGGAAAAGACAACTATGTTTCTCTTCACTCGCAAGCTGTCAGTCACGCAGCAGTGAACATAGGCACTAGATGAGTCACTTTTCCTTCAGCTCTAATCTCTGTTCACAGTGACAGGCAAATCACAAAAAATAATCCAATTCTGACTCTGGAAATCTTCTGTGAGTTTATTTGGGGGAGGAGAAAGATAAAATAGGATGTTTAGGATACCAAATTAGAGAAAGTAAAAGTTAAGTATAAATCACACAAGTTAAAGAAGTCCTGTCACTAAGTGGGAAGGGGTGTGTGTCATATTACCTATAGAAAAAAAGGCTGCCTGATTCCTGGTCTGCTCAATCCCCATGCACTAATGCTCATCAGTTAAAGGCTCCCAGGTATCTAAACTGTCACTTTCTGTCAGAAATTTGCTAATTAGACTATAGAGATTCTTTTTTTCTTGGATTATTTTGGATCCTGCTGGGAAAAATAGAAATGCTAAATGATCCAAGCCTGGGTCTCTAAAGATAGATAAGGCTGAGGAAATCCAGAAAACTCTCACACTGGATTTTGCAGCTATAAAGGACTTTCTAAAAACCAAATTAAATCTTTAGCTCAATATATACATGAGCTTCTCTATGGGAGAAGTCAAAGTTCATTTGCCCTATTTATATAATGAACTATGAAAAACTGCCATAGAACTGAGGCAGTTACAATACATAGATTCCTTAAGACAATGAAAAAATCAGTCATGGGGAAAAACAAGAAGATCTTGAACACAGGAATAATTTGTGGTACCTGGGTATCCCTGAAGGGTGGAAGGAAAACCACAATTAGATTTTTCTAGAATACTCTCAGATGTACTGGGATTCGATTGCCTCCCCTGGAGATTAAAAGGGCTGATCAAGTGGAAGGGGCCAGAAAGACAGAGAAAAATAACCACAGGCCCATCATTTTAAAATTGCAAGATTTAATGACAATGTTAAGCTGCTGTCTGCTGCTAGGCAAAAAGGAACTCAAGTATAAGGATTTTAAATTTTCTTTGTATCTAGACTTCCCTGTAAATTCAAGCAAGAAGAGAGCAGCATTTAATGGCATCAAACAAGCTCTCGGGGGATCAGATATTAAATACCGCCTTCAATATTCTGTGATCTTCATAATGAAAGTGACAGACTTTGAAATACTTCAATACCTCCTTTAATACAGGAATCGAGACCAGATCTCACTAAAGGTAACAGTGTTATTCTCTCATTAAAAAAAAAGAAAAGAAAATGGAGATTATAAGTATAGAAGAGAAGAAACTGGGATTGGGAAAGCTAGGCAATTCATGTACATATATCTGATGTACTTAACAGTGTTATAAGGAATAATTAGTACTGTTAGACAAGATATTTGGGATAGCTTAATAATACTATCAATATATTGGTAAGCCAACACATGTATATATACATTCATAATAATTACATTACTTTTATCTCCTTACATTTATATCTATATTTATATATATTTACATGTTTATAATATATACATGCCAATATATTCATGTTTGCATGTTCTTTGTAACAACCTCTATTAATTTATGTATGTTTATTTTTACCCATACTCTAAATAGATTTATAATGTCTATGGTAATAATATATTCATATTTATTTGCTTGCATTCATGTCATTTGTCAATGCATGTTTAAATTCTTTCTTTGGTAAATATGGATATATTTCTGGCAGATTCCTAATTTAGATTGTGCTTGAAGGGAGTGGGGGCAAGAAAAAGCATATACCATCTGAGATCTGAATGTGCTTGTACTGGAAGTCTGGGAATCTGAGGGTAAGGCACATAGTACGTATGCTTGGTTTGTTGGGAGGATGTTTGCATGGAGAAGCACTTAAAGGCTGTCAATTGATTGGGCATCAATTAGCAGCTGAACAATCACTGATTTTTCATTAACTCTAGCAAGTCCTGTTCCTTGAGTGCACATGGTCTTAAAGTACCCATGTTGTAGGGCAAGTATATCCTATCACCCTTTCAGGTCGGAGAGAGAGGGTATTAGGGTTTTATAGCCCCATGCCTAATGGCCAGAGCCCATATGGTATTTCTCCTGGGTAGGGCCCCATGTGACCTAGTGCCAAGAGTCAATATGGCTGCCCTCCCACACTGCCCACCATCCCAGGGCTAATTAGCCTAAGGGCCAGAGTCTAAAATGGCTGTTCTCCCTCACAAGGCACTGTGGCCTAGTGACTAGAGTCCATAAAGCTGCCCTCTACGGCAAGACTGTTTAGTCAGTTGGCCAGAGGATTTTGGACCACCACCCAAAGAGGGTTGTGGTGGCAAGGACAGGGGAATCTGGGCCTTCGTGGGACCCATCAGAGGGCCTTGCCTGTGGTGAGTGTACCACTGGGTGATCAGGAATTCAACTGAAACACGCAGACTTAGTTTGCAGTCCTACAAACAGCTCATTGGTTAGTTCTTCTGGGCTGTTTTCTACCCTGTCTTCCAGTGGTGTGCTCCAACATTCTCATGGGCCTCTAGGGCCACTGGCCTGTGAAGCTTACAATGGTCATGATGCCTACTGGGTGTCCTTGGGTATCTACACAAACCTTGGGGGCTTCACTTTCACACCCTGATGCTGTAATAGTGCCTGAGAGAGAGTTTTCAAGGTGTGTCCTCTCTCCTCAGCAGTCTCTCCTGAATGAACTGGTCTGCTCCCTCTTCTAGCGTTGCTCCAACTGGAGCATGTCCATCGGGGTGAAGAGGTGTACCTTTCTCTGCCCAGAGTAACCCCTCCTTGTCCTATGCAGAGCAACTACACCCCATCATAACCTTCCAAAAGAATCAAATATTTATGGCATTTAAGATCAAATGGATCTGAAATCCTTCAGGAGACTCACTTAAGGAATAGATAGAATTTTAAAAGACCATGAATGAGACAGGAATATCACTACTCTTTCAACTCCAGAACCAGGAGAGTAGAAATACTTACACACTAAAAGCCTACTTTTTCAATTTATTCAATTGTGGTCAAATCCAGAGGGCAGATAAATAATTATTGAAGGCATTTTCAACACTACGAGATTAATTTGGTTGAGTACATGAAATCCTAGTGGAGACAATGCCACTTTTATCACAGGCATAACTGGCAGCATTTCAATGCTGCTGATGTCCCATTGATACTAGAAGGGGACAGCAATACTGTCATGGATGAGATCATAAACAAATTTAAATATTCTAGATGAAAATCTCAAGCTTTCACAAGCCATCCATGATGTTGAACTAATGAATATTTGGACTTTGAAGCATCCTACAAAACATGACTATAAACAGTTATCCATGATTCATGCCTCCTATTATAGACCAGCTTTTGTTGTAATATCTAAGTTGCTAGCTTCTACATGTCTGGAGGCAGAAGTCAGTAATATCGTCTCTGATTATGCTTCAATTTCTCCTCCCATAAATATTGGTCACAATGCTACAAGATCTTTGATATGGGATAGATTTTAAACTACCTAGAGAACCTAAATTTTTTCAGGTGATGAGATATTCATAACCAATTTCTTGAAGGAAAATACAAATATTGTCTTTTCTATTACAGCTTTACGGAAGCACTGAAAGCTACCTTAAGGAGAGAATGAATGAAATTTGCATGTGAAATGAAATACCTAATTTTCTGGCAGAGTTTCAAGGAGAAAAACCATAGAGAAGACTCTCAGAATAATGAGCCAATGCATTCCTCAAAATACAAATATTATGAATGTGTGTCCACCTGGATTGAATTCATGCTTTTAAAAAAGTTAAACACAAGTGAGGAGCCATGAAGCTCCACACACTGCCTCCACACTCCAGTTGGCTGGTTTCCTGTGCTTTCATGTGAGAGCAGTGTGCAGAGTCATTTGCGTACCTCTGTCTTGGATTCAGACTTTCTACTGGCTGCTTCTGGGGTACAGCATGGTCTGCGGTGACAGGACAGGTGGGAAGCCAACCTTAGAATCCCTGCTGCTCTGCTGACTGAGTCACTGAAGGTAAGCCCATTCCAACCTAGCACTCCACTGTCCTGCCCCAGCCCTGAGCCTCCTCTTGAACCCCAAACTCATTCCTGGCCCCATCCCAGAGCCCACACTCTAGTCAAAAGATACAATTATGTTGGGTCATGGTCATCAATAATTTTCTTCAACTGTCTCATGAGAAAAAAAGGTTGAAAATCACTGCTTTAGGGTATTGACCCATGACAGTGCCCCATACTCTAGGGTCTTCCTCTTCTAGGGAACCCTATCTCCATATACTCACCTTGCCTCAGTGAGCCACTGCCAGTCATCATCTAGCTCATGCCTCAGAGAAAACTGCAGTCTGAAACGGCCACTCATCATAGGCACGGGGGTGTAGACCTGCTGCCTTCTCCTGCCCTAGCTTCTCCTCTGCAGCCCTAGTACTTTCCTGGGCCCCTGTTGCTGGACCTTACCTTGGGATTTATTCAGGCCTGAGTTCCCCCAACTCACACTGCCTTCCTCCAGCACTGTCTTGTCTAAGGTACCCCTGCTAGCAGGCAACTAGGACCCTTTTCTTCAGGAGCTGGACCAAGAATGAGCTCCTCCTGGCTAGACATCCTCTTGTATACAATCCTACTGGGCTCTAATGGGCTGCTACAAGCCTTCTCCCAATTGGCTCCCAGCCACAGCCCTCTCTCAGAATTGTTTTAACAGTGCGGGGCAACCACCCTGTCACATAGTTAGTATAGACTTCTGACAATAAAGGTATTTACAACAGCAGAAATGTCATGGGATATGAGGATGTCCGTAATTATCTTAATTCTAAAAAATGACAAGGGTTGTCTTCATTATGACAATTACTAACTCATCCTTCTGTTGTACGCAGATTATAAAATCCAGAAAAAGCTTCTTGCTTCAAGCTTACAATACATTTTGCTGTCAATCATTCATGTGTATCAGGTGGGTTTTATTCATGGCAGATTAGCAGCAGATAATACTCAGAAAATATTCCACTTAATTTGCCAGGCACAAACAACAGATCCTCCAGATGATATCTTATTTTGAGATGCTGAAAAAGCCTTTGATCAAGTGGTAATCATTCTTTCACTTTTCAGTTAAATCCAGGAATGCATCAGGGATGCCCTCTATAGCCTTTAACATTTGTTATTGCTATGGGACCATTATCAGCATATATCAGACAGACTCTCTGCATTGAAGGAATTACTATCCATGATGTACAGGATTAGTCTATATGCTGATGATAGTCTGCTCACTCTCAGAAATCCATCCTCTTTCATTCTCTGCTGCTATTAACAGGTAACTATTTTGAGATATCAGGATTTCAGATAAACTGGAACAATTTCCAATCAAATCTGTTTCAAAAAATAATCATTCACCTTTCGTTCTTGCAAAACAAGAATCTACATAGGCATTAAGATGTGCTCTGATTTATCAAAGTTGCTATCTGAATATGCATCTTGTACTCAGATAATTGACAAAAGACATAGAAAAATGTCTGTCTTTACCTATATTTGTATTGGGAAAGCTGGAAGCTATTAAAATGAAGGTAAGACCAAGATTAATGTGTATGTTTAGCTTAGTTCTACTGAAATTTCCTGTTTCAGCATTCACAATCATAAATAAAATTGTACAACCATTTTTATGATGATGACATGACAGATATCCCACAAAAGACTTTTAAAACTCATTGCCAAGTAGGGAAAAGTGGTGAATTACCTGATTTGCATTTATATCACCTGACTTTTCAGTTAAGATGTTTAATAAGATGGTTTTGCATTTCCAAGACCCAGGGTAGTGTGAGATTGGAAAAAAATTGTTAACCCCTTTGGCTGTCTCTTTGTGCTTCTGTTTCAAAAACAGTTTCTTGTACTTTTAAGAAAAAACTCAATATTTACCTCCTTTTGAAATCTCAGAGGTGTAGCCATGTTAGTCCCTACCTCTGTAATTTCTAATCCATGCATCTGATTAAGTGTTTTTACCCAGGAAAGCTTATGCCTAAATAAATCTGTTAATTTTTAAGGTGTCACAGGACTCCTCTTGGAGTGTTCCATTCTAACCACATCAACTCTCCTTGGCTGTGTCTACACTGACATCCCTTCTGGAAAAGGGATGCTAATGTAGCACTTTGGAATAGGCAAATCCGTGGGGGATTTAAATATCCCCCGCGGTATTTGCATTAACATGGCTGCCGCTTTTTTCCGGCTTGGAGATAAGCCGGAGAAAAGAGCCAGTCTAGATGTGATTCTCCGTAAAATAAAGCCTTTTCCGGAGGATCTCTTATTCCTACTTTCAAGGAATCCCCCGCGGATTTGCCTATTCCAAAGTGCTACATTAGCATCCCTTTTCCGGAAGGGATGCCAGTGTAGACACAGCTCTTCTGTGCCTATCTGAAATACTCAATTTAAATTAGCTAACATCTCAAAAGATCAAATCCACCTCACTACCCAGGGCAGGTTAATCATAAAAAGGTGTTATCAAACCAACAATTTTAGCTTCTTTTTCATATCTTCATAACAGATACCAGCTACCCTTCCAGTAATTCTAAAATAATTGTCAGTGCAAAAATATAAAAGAGCTGGGGAATTGTTTGCAGGCTTTAAACACTCCACCTGAAGTGCATCTTTCAAAAAAGTTTGCCAGAAACATTGTGGATAACATATACAAATGGCTGAACTCCTTAATTTATCCCATAGACTGTGCCATAACAGAGAAAAAGGAGAAGGAGCTAAATATCTCCATTTCCTCCAGCAGGTATGTGTGAGAGAGTGCATTCAGTGATCTGGCAGTCAATGAACAAAGCTTGGCCACACCACAACCACCTGACTTGCTAAGGCAATGAGGAGACTTGCTCTTAACCAAGCACCAACAGAGCATCAACACCTTGTCAACGCATATACCTGTGCAATCTATACCTTCCTGGGCTTGCTTCACTCCAAGCTCTGCTCCTGCTTGTTCCAGCCTGGATACTGCCCTGTACTCAGTCTTATTTTAGTCCTGTCCTAGCCTTGCTCTTGCCTTGGAACTAGCCCTGCCTCTGCCTTCCCTGACTTCAGATAATCCAGTTCTGCCCCTTGGTTCTGATTCCTGGCTCTGACTCTGTCATGATCGATGAGCTCTGGCATTTGGACTCTGATCACTCGGCCTGACTACCTATGACTCCTGACAGGGGGATGCTATCTAGCACTATGTTTTCTGTGTTTGCATTACTAACAAAACATAATTCTAAACATGTTATTGGACTCCTGAACAATTGCATTAATACGTGTTTAAATTTAATGATACCTGTCAGCTTGTTGCAAAATCTGATTCAATAAATGATTTTATTTGAGACTATTATCAAAGCACTGTACAGAATACAGAAAGATAAGATTCATTACCAACCTGGAGGAATGGGAAAAGCTATCTTCCTTGTCCATGTCCTCTGTAACTGGTGTGTTGCCAACAGTTTGCACTCTCCGCCTAATTCCCCAAACCTCTCTATTCTTACAGAGAAAAATTCTTTCCCATGTTTAATTTCATTGTGTCCTATTTTGACGTTTGATTATTTCATTACTTACGGAGTTACTTTTTTTGGTATCTTTAGGTTACAGGATCAATAAATTAAAGTGAATTCTAAAGTGGTCATTACTGTTTCATCCTCTATAGAACCCATCTGTAGTAAGGATGTTAAATTTAGATGAATGGGTTAATCGAATAGTCAGTGCAATTTGCATTGACTAATCAATTAGTCAATAAGGGTGCCACAGGGCTGTTCATAGAATCATAGAGTTGGAAGAGACCTCAGGAGGTCATCAAGTCCGGCCCTTGCCCAATCCCAACTAAATCAACCCAGCCAGGGCTTTGTCAAGCGGAGACATAAAAACCTCTAGGGATGGAGATTCCACCACCTCCCTAGGTAAACCATTCCAGTGCTTCACCACTCTCCTAGTGAAATAGTTTTTTCTAATATCCAACCTAGACCTCCCCCCCTGTAACTTGAGACCATTGCTCCTTGTTCTGACATCCATGACTACTATGAACAGCCTTTCTCTGTCCTCTTGGGAACCTCCCTTCAGGAAGTTGAAGGCTGCTATCAAATCCTCCCTCATTCTTCTCTTCTGCAGACTAAACAATCCCAAATCCCTCAGTCTCTCCTCTTAGGTCATGCGCTCCATCCCTCTAATCATTTTGGTCACCCTCCGCTGGACCCTCTCCACTGCGTCCATATCCTTTCTATAGTGGGGAACCCAGAACTGGACACAATATTCTAGATGTGGCCTCATCAAAGCCGAATAAAGGGGAATAATCACTTCTCTGAATCTGCTGGCAATGCTCTTCCTAATGCACCCTAATATGCCATTAGCCCTTTTGGCTACAAGGGCACACTGTTGACTCACATCCAGCTTCTCATCCACTGTAATCCCTAGGTTCTTGTCAGCAGAATTGCTACTTAGCCAGTTGGTCCCCAGCCTGTAACAATGCTTGGGATTCTTCCGTCCCAAGTGCAGGAATCTATACTTGTCCTTGTTGAACCTCATCATATTTCTGTTGGCCCAATCCTCTAATCTGTCCAGGTCACTCTGGACCCTATCCCTGCTCTCCAGGGTATCTCCCTCTCTCCCTAGCTTAGTGTCATCTGTGAATTTGTTGAGGGTGCAATCCATACCCTCATCCTGGTCATTAATAAACATGTTGAATAAAACCGTCCTAGAACAGATCCTTTGGGCACTCCACTAGAAACTGACTGCCAACCTGACATTGAGCTGTTGATCACTACCCGTTGGGCCCAACAGTCTAGCCAGTTTTCTATCCATCTTACAGTCCATTTATCCAATCCATATTCCATTAACTTGCTGGCAAGAATATTGTGGGAGACCATATCAAAAGCTTTGCTAAAGTCAAGGTATATCATATCCTCTGACTTTCCCATATCCACAGAGGCAGTTACCTCATCATAGAAGCTAATCAGATTGGTCAGGCATGACTTGCCCTTCATGAATCCATGTTGACTATTCCTGATCACTTTCCACTCTTCCAAGTTCTTCAGAATGGATTCCTTGAGGATCCTCTCCATGACTTTTCCAGGGACTGAGGTAAGGCTGACTGGTCTGTAGTTCCCTGGATTGTCCTTCTTCTCTTTTTTAAAGATGGGCACTACATTTGCCTTTTTCCAATAATCCAGGATCTCTCCCGATCTCCACGAGTTTTCAAAGATAATGGCCAAAGGCCCCGCAATGACATTTGCCAACTGTTGCTACACTTCAAAGGCGAAAGTGATGCAGGGAGCATGGGGCCAGTGGGGGACTCAGGCGGTCTCCACTGGCCAAGTGCTTCCCATAGCGTTTCAAAGCAGCAGCACTGCATGGAGCCTGGGGTCAGCTGGGGACTCTTTATGATAGAGGCATCAAGGGAAGGGAAACGACTAGTCGACTAGTGTGCTAGTGGACTAGCATTTGTTTATCGGATATTCAACTCATTGACTAGTCATTCACATCCCTAATCTGTACTAAAAATTATCCCTTATCAACCACCAGTGCATTACTGAAAACACTCCCCTAGTCAGTATACTTATGTTAACACTTCTAGTAGTTTGAGGGGTGGGTTGTCCTGGACACTTGTGTCTACGCTACAGAACAAAGCCAAATTATGATACACAACTTCAACTACTTTAATTGCATAGCTGAAGTCAAAGTAGATTAACTCAGCTTTTGGCGCTGTTTACATTGTAGGAAGTCAAAGAAAGATCACTCTTCCTCCGGCTTCCCTTACTCCTTGTGAAAACAGGGTTACTGGCATCAACTGGAGTGTCCCTCTCACTTCAAATTGGCTGTCTTAATGAGACTGCTAATTCGAACCCTGGAAGATTGACAGCAGCAGTTTTGATCTTCCTCTGTAGCATAGACATATCCTTGGTGATTCTTACAGACGTGAAGATGTTGAGGATAACTAGATACAACCCAACACTCAAACCTATGAAATTCCTGAATACAGATTACTCACAGGTTACAAATCAATCCTCTTAGAAATCAAAATACTCTTTCCTAATACCATAAAAGATTTTGGGAAAATAGTGACGGAAATTAATATATGTGACGGAAATTAATATATGAAGAGAAGAGGATCAAAAAGGTTAATATTTATGGATATGTTCTAACAGCATGAAGCTGGATTTGCCATACACAGTAAAAGTTAAAGATGTGACAGTTCCATGCAAGCCTGTCTCGTGCAGTTGGTTAATGTCAAATTATACCCACATTTTGATCTAAAGTGACTGGGGTTATCACTACATCAAGCCTTTGGCTTTTGGGTATTCTAGAAGATGCACCCTGTTCAGGTAATGTCAGGAAATGGATTGCTGCAGTACATAGAGTATAAAGGGTCATTTTATAAAAATGGGAAATCTGCTATTTCTCCCCCCCACACATATTCGTTGATTGGCTAACTGGCTTAGTCAACAACACACCCATGGGAAAACTGGCATTAATAGAGGCACATGATCCTATTAAGAAGACACTTGGGCTATGTCTACAATGCCCCCGATTTGCGCAAAAAATATGCAAAAGAGGCAAAGCATGGAATATCGCTGCACCTCATTTGCATAATAAATGAGGCTCCGGTTTTCCACAAAACCTCCCTCTTGAACAGGAGCTGTTCTTCAGCATTTTTTTCAGGAAGAACCGCTCTTGCACAAGAGGGAGTGTTTGCACAAAAAGGAGCTGTGTAGATGGCTCCCTTTTGCACAAAAGCCTCTTGTGCAAAAAAGGAGCCTCATTTATTATGCAAACGAAGTGCAGCCATATTCCACTCATTTGCATACTTTTTGTGCAAAACGGTGGGAGTGTAGACATAGCCTTGGTCTTTTACAAGAGCATTACAAGCTAACTACAGGTAAGCTGGGCCAGATGGGGGGTGGTCCTTTGGAATTTTTCCCTGGTGTGCTGATCATGCTAGTGACAAGCACCTTCTTGTTCTTTGGAGCTCTCCATCATTCTGTCCAACTGGGCCAGATCTTCTGGTCTTTCCCAGACAATGCAGAGTTGGGATAACTACCCTGCTAAAGAGGAATGCAGACAGTGGACCATGTCAACTCTGGGAGGAAGCAGTTCTAGAGCCCGCTAGTAAACAAAAGGTTTTTTAATAGTATAAAGACTAGAATTTAAGTAGTTGCAAGTGAAAGTAGAGAGCTCAATGTTACTAAAAAAAAAAAGAAACGAAAATGCATGGCTAGTTCTAGTTCACTTAAATACTTATTGCAAGCAGTTTCTTACCCTACAGAGCTGTTCTTACTTCAATCAATTCTTCAAGTCAAAGATGATCTTCTACTCTGACTTGGGTTTCTTGGTCTCTTTGTTTTCTTTGTATCCTAGTATACCAGGCCATTCCCGAGGCCTGCTGAAGACAGAGACCAGATAACTTTCCCTTGCTTAAATATTCTTTCCCTTGGGGTGGGAATCTTTTGTTCTCCCTTCCCCCTTCCATGGAATATTATCTGGCTAAAAATGGAATCCCAGTACCAAGTGGCATAGTCTTACTAGTCCAATCACTTTTGGACTTATAGGACAAACAAGTCTGTTTACAAGTCATTAAGTTGATCACCCAGTTGTTAAGGCTTCAGCGGGGGAGGGCATCAGTAATGGCTCATTAGCACATTAAAAACAGTCTCATGCTTCATATTTCTAACTTTACATAAAAGAATGATACGTGCACCAAACAGGATACGCAAACCCAGCAGAAAGTAACATTAAAATTGATAGGTTACATTAGGTATTTCATCTAAAGCATCTCTGAGTTATGCATATTTATATTCATAAGCCAATTTCATAAAGCATGTGGAGGGGAAACGTAACAAGAGGTACAATCTTAACTGTGACCACAGCTATATCAGAATAGATGGGCCTTACACTTCTACAGCTTATTCACCTTCCAGAACAGGAATAGCTATACCAGTACAAGCACCTTTATAGTGGGATAACTGTATCCTCACTAGGGTTGCAGCGAGGAAGAGAAAAAACTATAACAATTGTCAGAGAAGGTTTCAGCACTTATTTACCCCACGGTGGCTACGTCTACACTGGCCCCTTTTCCGGAAGGGGCATGTAAATTTCACGAGTCGTCGTAGGGAAATCCGCGGGGGATTTAAATATCCCCCGTGGAATTTAAATAAAAATAAGAGTAAGAATAAGAGCCTCCGGAAAAGGGCACTTTTTCCGGAGGATCGGGGCCAGTCTAGACGCTCTTTTCCGGCTTTTTTAAAAGCCGGAAAAAAGCGGCGGACATTTTTATTTAAATGCCGCGGGGGATATTTAAATCCCCCGCGGATTTCCCTACGACGACTCGTGAAATTTACATGCCCCTTCCGGAAAAGGGGCCAGTGTAGACGTAGCCACTGTGTTTAACTCATTTTCTGGGGTTAACCAGAATTCAAGTTGATGTTCTTTGAAAGCACATAAAAAAAATAGTAAGCAAGAGAATTTTGCTGGATACCTTGCAGCATTCTTAAAATGAAGTGGAAGAACTATAAAAAGGAACACCACAAATCTTGTAATAGCCAATCTTTATACTGACAATCTGTGATTTATTGAAAACTCTGTTAAAATTGTAGGCTGTCACTTTACATTTCAGGGTGAGTTCCTGGTCCTATTTGCAGCATTAGGTGCTCTACAGAGAAGTGGGTATCTGGACTTAGAAAAATCAATCTGAAACTAGGTAGCCTTTAGTTAGGTGGAGTGAATTGTGCTGCTCTGTTTCAAGGAGTGACTTTCTCTATTTCTTTCTGTGTTTGGGGTTCTTGTGTGTTCTTAGTTCTAAGAAATAAATGAGTGTTATAGAGCAACTTTCTAATCAGAGTAATATATGTTTTTATTTAAATTCTATTTGTACAGGTTGGACCTCCCTGGTCTGGCACGGTTGCCAAATGACAGAATTTGCTGGACCAGGAAGGTGTCCCCTGCCATGACCCTGAGCCAGCTGGACCCGTGCCTCTGGCCCCTCTATTCTCTCCTCCACTCTACTGCCACTGGCCCCAGCCCCAGGCTGCCTTTAGCAGCTTGGGTCCTTTGGCCCTGGCCCACACTGCCGCGTGCAGAGAGATTTCCCCAGCCCTGTGTTGATGTGGGTGCCAGGCTTCTCCAGCCCCCAACCCACACTGCTGCTGGCTGTCGGGGTTCTCCAGCTCTGTGCTGCTGTGAGCTGCCACCAGTGGCTGGGTTTCTCTGGACCCCAACCCCATGCTGCCATGGGCACTCGGGCTTCCATGGCTGCCAACCCCATGCAGCCCAGGGTTCCCCAGCGCCTAGCTCCTGGGGTTCCCCAGTGCCTGGGCCTGCATGCTGCGGGCTGTTGACGTTCTCCAGTATCTGGCCCTGGCACTGCTGTGGGGCTCCTGCAGACCTACTGTCCCCGTCCCTGGCCAGGCTGCTGGGCCACCTGCCATTATACTCCAGGGTTCTCTGGTCCAGGAGCATCTATGGTCCTGCCGGACCAGAAGGTACCAGTTTTCAGAGGTGCAGCCTATATTTTATTTCCCTGCATACAAATTTCATGCCTATTAGTTCCTCCATATGGTAATCATACTGCAAGATACTTCTTGTCTAGAGTTGGGGGACAAGGTGTTTTCATCAGGACTTAGACTTCAGAAATTCTGACCTTAGTCTCTTCCTAGTAAGACTTAAAACACCAATGACACACACACAAAAAGCAACTACACAACACAATAAATAATTCTGCGTAACTGCAAGAAGATTGATGCAATATAGACAATACATGATGATGCATCAGCACAAATATGAAAGCCATAAGTAATAGAGACCTTAAATAATAATATGTCCACTCTTGCTGTCAACATTATGCATCAGCATTATTTATGGAGATATCACACTTAAATTCCTTTTGAGATGTCTGGCATGGAAAAATCAACTTTTACAGTAACATCAACTTCTCTGGAACACTATGTATCTTATTCCTGAGATTTAACCTGTATGCTTATTGTTTTGACAGTTTCCACTAAAGAACCACTAACAAATGCTGCACAAGAAAAACTGGTCTTTTCTTTATAAACATCATGGATAAGGTACAGCTGTTGTTTACATGAAACCACTCCATTTTGGCAACAGTGTAATTCTACTGGTTACAATGATGTGATGACTAGCTCAGTACTGATTAAACAGAGAGCAAAAAGTGCATAAAACTTAAGGGCCCAATAGGATAATGTCGGAGGCAGAAAAAAGTGAAAAGCATACAATTAAAAGTGACATGTATCCAGCTAATGATGGTGGTAATATTATTTTTTCAGATGTAGAGCAGCCAAAAGAAACTTTGCCTGCTTTGAGATACATTTGTCAAGCTCTAGGCAAAAATAAAAGGAAATCATTCTTAAAATTTTTCACTCTTTAATTTCATTTAATTTATCTGCATTTTCTTTAATTATCATCCAGAAAATGTGTTTTATTAAAAGAGCGCCATCTTCTGGTAAGCAATAAAAAATTCATCTGCAGAGCTGGAAGAAAAGGTTTCAAATCATTGACAGAGCTTAATGAAAAATTGATCCTAGGTGACAAACGTCTAGAGTTACATTCTACAGGGACTTTGTAGCATTGTTGTGTTATAGCAATTTGTTATTTGGTAACCTTGACCTCTAACCTTTGGTCAGGAATTGTAAAGATTATTGAATTAAAATGAAAGGGCAACATATTTTAGCAACCTTGAGGAAGAAAAGTAAGAGTCTATATTGATTGTCATTGTTTGTTTTCAGTACTATGTACTGTTTTTTCATTATGGCAGCTCGATCTCCTTGTTAGGTATACTCTTGGGCCAGACCAATGCCTCTGAAAAAAATCAGTGAGGAATAGAAAAACAAGCACATTGAAGAAATTTGATTTAATTTCTCCAGCCTGTCCTATAAACTTATAATGTGCCTATCTCTGGGCTCCATTTCGATAAGCTAAACAGGACAAATTGCATGAAAGAATTGTATCATACAATACTTCATTGATTTTATTGCTTTTTAAGCAGGGCTGTTCTCATTATTTTTGTTTCCCCGGGGGAATGTTACAGATCTATTAAGGAAGGCCATGCTGTCCCCAAGAGGACCATTCCAATTTCTATCAATGATGCCAGTGTAATATCCATCTGCAGGAGTGGTTCTCAACCTATTTACCATTGTGGGTTGCATATGCAGCTCACTGTTTATTATGTGGGTCGCATCCACACAATATATATTCCATTTGTATGGCCCTGAGGATGTGCTGCTTGATTGAGCTACAAGCAGCACAAAAGCCACAGATCAAGAACTTCTGATCCACAGGATGCTACTAAGGTCATATGAGACGTTAAATTGAGATTCCTATTGCTCCTTTCTGGTGGATTTATAGGCAGACATTAAAGACTTCATAACACATTCCAAGAGTGTGAAGGTACCAGAGTCTTCCCCAAAAGAAAGAGTTTTACTATACTCCAAAAGAGAAAACATGAAATCAAGAGTGGTTAAAGTAGTCATAAAATATCAGAACCTATTTCTGTAGATGGCAATGTGACGGTGGATCTCCAATAACGTCATATAGTGAAGATGTAATTGCAGTGTCATGATTTCTAGATCTGGAAACACAGATAACTAAAAACTGCTTTCAAATTAAGGATTAAAATTTGAAAGATGGAAATGAAATATTTAAACTTATGAACTTATTCTATTGCAAGAAATATAAATGCAAGGCATTGATTATTTGCATTTCTGTTTCACTATTGTTAACTATTTCATTGCTATTTCATCATTACTGACTAATTACAGAATAATTATTGTAGTAATACCATAAATAATCAACCTGTAATACCATAAATAATCAACCAGGAAACTTCTTTCCCAAATGATCCATCAGATTGTATTGCTTAGACTTAGCTTTCTGTCAATTTGTGTCTTGGAAAGTAATTAGTGGTTTAAGTTTTAAAAAAATCAAGTATCTTTCACAGTCATCTCTAAAATGACCGTTAGACATATAACTTTTCTTCTTTCAGCTTGCTTAAGTAACATATCTTAACTGCATAGACATTAGTCTATCTCCACTATAGACTTGGTCCTGCCAGACGGATAGTCTTTGTGTAATATGCAGCAAGAAATACTAGGATATTATGCTCCAACACAAATATCGCCGTAGATGAGACTGAAAAGATATGGGCTTAAGTAAGAGCCTCAAAATATAAATATAGCATATACCTATGTGTTCACATCCCCGGCCTTCTACCTGCTACTCATCAGAAGTAGATTTTAAGCTGCGCAGGAGTTCTGTCATTAATATATGAATGCAATCCCCTCTTCTCCTTGCCCAAATTAGCACCGTTTTTCCTTGATATTTGTACATATAACCCACAAAGCACAAGATCAAACACTTAAAGGAAAACATGTCAATTGTCTCAGTGCTTTGTTACTATCATTCATAGATTGATCTTTCACTTTACCTAGAATGCAGTAATAGAATACTAGAACTGGAAGGGATCTCAAGAGGTCATCAAGTCCAATCCCCTGCCCTCATGGCCAGATCTCTGACCGATGTCTATCCAACCTGCTCTTAAATATCTCCAATGATGGAGATTCCACAACTTCCTTAATTTATTCAAGAGCTTAGCCACCCCAACAGGAAGGTTTTTTTTATATCTGACCTCAACCTCCCTTGCTGCAATTTAAGTCCATTGCTTCTTGTCCTATCACCAGAGGCTAAGGAGAATATTTTTTCTTGCTCCTCCTTTTAGATACTTGAAAACTGTTATCATGTCCCCTATCACTCTTCTCTTTTCCAAACGAAATAAATTCAGTTCTCTCAATCTTCCCATATAGGTCATATTTACTAAACCTTTAAGTATTTTTGTTCTTCTTCTTTGGACTTTTTCCCCAATTTGTCCACATCTTTCCTGAAATGTGGCACTCAGAAATGGACACAATACTCCAGCTGAGGCCTAATCATCATGGAATAAAGAAGAAGAATTACTTCTCATGTCCTGCTTACAACACTCTTGTTAATACATCCCAGAATTATGTTTGCTTTTTTTTTTTTTTTTTTTTTGCAATAATGTCATACCGTTGATTCATATTTGGCTTGTGGTCCACTATAACCTCTAGATCAAATTTCTGCAGTCCTTCCTCCTAGGAAGTTGTTTCCCATTTTGAATGTGTGCAACTGATTGTTTCTACCCAAGCGGAGTATTTTACATTTGTCCTTATTGAATTTCATCCTGTTTACCTCCAGTTCACGATCTCCGCACTAGGCACAGGAAAGTGGCCGGCTAGGGCAGGAGAGCTGCCAGCCTGGCCACCCAGGAGCAGGTGTGCATGAAAATCAAGGGGGTCCACTGAGACCCCCGACCCTGAGCCCTGAGCTTACAATGGCCATCCTGGGTCAGACCAAAGGTCCATCTAGCCCAGTAGCCTGTCTGCCGACAGCGGCCAACCCTAGGGACCCTGGAGGGGATGGACCGAAGACAGTGACCAAGCCATTTGTCTCATGCCATCCCTCTCCAGCCTTCCACAAACCTTGGGCAGGGACACCACTCCTACCCCCTGGCTAATACCACTCCATGGACCCAACCTCCATGACTTGATCTCACTTCCCTTTAAACTCTGTTCTAGTTCTAGCCTTCACAGCCTCCTGCAGCAAGGAGTTCCACAGGTTGACTCTTTGCTTTGTGAAGAACAACTTTCTGTTACTAGTTTGAAGCCTGCTACCCATTCCTTTCCTTTGGTGTCCTCTAGTCCTTCTTTATGGGAACTAATGAAGAACTTTGTATGCACCCTCTCCACCCAACTCCTGCTTTTAGAGACCTCTATCCTGTCCCCCCTCCGTCTCCTCTTTTCTAAGCTGAAAAGTCCCAGTCTCTTTAGCCTCTCTTCATATGGGACCTGTTCCAAACCCCTGATCATTTTAGTTGCCCTCCCCTCTCCCACCCTCTCTCTTCCCCTCTCCCACCTCCTTTTCCCAGTCTCCCCAGTTTTGTTCAATAAAGACAGATTCCATTTTTGAACACAATTGTCCTTTATTTTGTACATCAAGAAGAGGGGCTAGGGAAGGGTAAGTGGAAGGAGGTGAGGGAGGAATGGGGTACGCGCCCCGATGGGGAGGACTAGGCTGGCTCTGTGGGCTTCTGGGGGTGGAAGCTCTCCTGCAGCCCCCCCAATTGCCCCCTCTCCCCAGATGGCAGCCTGCGGCAAGTGCAGCCGGTCTGATGGCCGAGTGCTGTGATGTGCCCAATGTGGGTACACCGGGCAATACAAGCCAGGACTGCTTTGCAAGCGGGACACCCCTGAGAACTGTCTGTCCGGGGTGGGGGTCGGGACCCTTTAAGCACAGCCCTCGGCTAGCCTGAGACAGCAGCTCCACGCTCTAAGTCCTACTCTGATGCCCTGCCGGTACTGCTTCCGGCCATCCTTAACCCCGGTTCAGGGTCCACTTAAGGTGGACATGCTAGTTCGAATTAGTAAAACGCTAATTTGAACTAGTTTTTTAGTCTGGATCCGTTAGTTCGAATTAGCTTAGTTCGAATTAACTAATTCGAACTAAGTTAGTTTGAATTAGTGCTGTAGTGTAGACATACCCTCCCTATCTACAAGGCTTGTTACCCTGTCCAAAAATTTAAAAAAGCTATCCGGTTGGTTCAACATGATTTGTTCTTGGCAAATTCATGTTCACTATTTCTTATCTCCTTATCTTCTAGATTTTTGCAAAATAATTATTTGTTCCATTATTTTTCCTGGTACAGAAGGTAAGATGACTGATCTATAATTCCCTGGATTCTCCTTATTTCTCTTTTTATAGTCAGATGCTAGATTTGCTAATGTCCTAAACAAATGCTTGATGGCTGACTCCATAAAAACACTTCCAGGCTTCAACCTACTCTGGAAACAATGATCTGCAGTGAACTGTGTCAGAATCTTGAATGGCAGATGCTATAATCTTTTTGTACCTCTGGAAGATGAAAAGCAATGCACAATGTGTCTGTGCACACTAGTCACAAACTTTAAACCATATTGCAAAGCAGTGCCTTCTTCAATTATTTGTCAGTGACAACTCAGACTTAAGACAGGTCATATCCAAAGCTATTCACTGGCTTGCTAATTTGGACTTCAGTTATTTCAATGTAACTAATCAACTGTCTTGCCATAGGAAAGGAAAAGCCAGGGACCTGATTTAAAATAAAAATTACACATAAAAGGGAGGCTGGATTAAGATCATTCTAAAAACATTAGCCTCAAAATATATATTACATTCAAAAAAAATCCTAGCATTAATATAATGCTAAGGTTGAGAAAGTCAAATCATAAAACATTGATGTTAAAAATCAGGTACACAAAAGACTGCAGTACTGTGGTCTGGAGCAGCATTTCAACCTTTCTGATACAAACAACCAGAAATTGGCACTGGTCCACAAACTGGCCATTAAAACAACCTGATCTAGTGGTAGGAAACTGGGCTGGTACTCTTTAGGATACATCTGCACTGCAGGAATTTGTCGGCAGAGGCAATGCAAATGAAGCGTTCATTAGCATTTCTTGCACTCTCATTTGCATAATATCTTCCGATCTGTTTTGCCATAGAGGTTTTTGTGCAAAAAAACGTAGTGTAGATGGGGCCATTTTGCACAAAAAAACACTTTTGCGCAAGAACCCTCATTCCTCAAAAAAAGCAGGTATACAGGATCTTGCGCAAAAGGGGTTTTTGCCTCGTCTGCACTGCATTTTTTCTGCAAAAACCTCTTCTGCAAAACGGATCAGAAGAGAATATGAAAATGAGAGTGAGAGAAATGTTAATGAGTGCTTCATTTGCATTGCCTCTGCCGAAAAATTCCTGCAGTGTAGACGTAGCCTCTACTGAACAGAACACTTGAATGGAACTCAGGAACAGAACACTTGACTTCTGTTCCTGGTGTGGGACTTATCTGCTGGGTTATTTAGACAATTCACTTTCTGGCTCTGTTGTCTCTCCCATTCTTCTTCCGTTTTGTCAATTTATATTGTAAACTCTTCATGGGGGCTGTCTTTTGCTATATGATTGTAATATTATAATAATACTTTTCAACAACAGAGTGCAAATCGTTTCACAAAGGAAGACAATATCATGATTCCCATTTCCCCATTTTACAGATGAAGAAACTGAGGCACAAAACAGGGAAGTGAGTCACCCAAGGTCATCCAGCCTGCCACTGGAAAAGCAGAGAATAGAATTCTGGTTTTCTGAGTTCCATTCAAGTGTTCTGTTCACTAGACCACGTCGCCTCACTTGTAAGTACCTAGCACAGTGAGCCTGATCTTATTTAGTCCACTAGGTTCCATTGAAATGCAAATAATTAATATAGGTTGGACCTCCCTGGTCCAGCACCCTCGGGACCTGATCAGTCCTGGATGAGGATTTTGCCAGACCAGGGGAGGTCATTTCTGGCTCCCCAGATATCAACCCGCCCTCCAGCCAGGGCTGGATTACCCAATAGGCAGACTAAGCATGTGCTCAGGGCACCAGCAAAGCAGGGGCACCAAAAAAAAAAGAGATTTGACAGTATAATATTGTTTTTATTTTGAATTACATAAGGGGGGGGGTGCACCATAATCTTTTCAGTGCTCAGTGTCTCTAAAGGTCTTAATCCGGCCCTGCCTCCAGCCCTGGACTGGCCTCCAGCCTCCTGGCTGGCTCTCCCCCTGCCCCACTGCCAGCCCTGCCCTGCCATTTCCCCTCCTCCAGCTCCCGCCCGCCTTCCCTGTGAAGCCAAGCAACCCAGCACCCAGGGCACTAGTCTCCTTGCCCCACCAGGTAGTGCCAGGCTCCTGGCTTCAACTAGCAGCCCAGCTGATGCACTCCTGGTAGTTCAGTTACAGGGAACCCAGCTACCAACCCTCCACCAGGATTTTCTGGTCGTGGAACATCCATAGTCCTTCCAGACCACGGCTGTGTCTACCAATTCCAACCAATGGGAACTGAGAGATTGTGCAGGGGTGGGGCAGTGCACAAAACTTCCCTCCCCCGCCTCCGGGTGCACAGTGCAGAGAGGTATATGGAGCCATCAGCTGCAAAGAAATATGATTGGCTGGTCCCTTGGAACCTGGAGAACCTGTTTGGAGTTCTTCTTTAAGAACACAATTCCCAATGTGATAGTAATTTTGAATTTGTCTGTTGTACATGTATCATGCAACAGTATTAATTATCATTGAAAAAGAAATCTGTCTGGTGTAGAACTAGGTCAATAGTCTGCCTACCCCATAGTACCTGCAAAAGAAGGCCATGCTGAGTCTAACCACAGCATTGATTTTTAGGGTCAACTACAAGCAAAATGACGCAACTGGAATGTTTCCTTGAATTTCAGTTGTTTGCACAGCTGAGCCTACTTAGTCTCAGAACCTTAAAAGAAGGTGAAATGGGTGTTTGGTATCGATGAACCAGGACAGGGAGTTCTAGATATAGGAGCTGCCTTGTTTATATAGATTTATGAGTGAGGATTAAAGTATATTCAGGGAACATGATGAGAAACATGAGCAGATTTTTGTGTACTTTTGATTACGGATGAATACTCAATATAAAACTGAAACCCTGGAAATGGAGAGAGGGTTTTTTTTTCATTTGTTTGTTTCTGTTTTGTCTTGACTTAGGAAAATTGTGTGACATTGGCCTCCAGCTGCACAGATTCTGATCCCGCCTCAAGGTCAAGTCGGGCAGGTGTTTAATGCTCTCAATACCCAGGACAGGGCCCCAAAAGTGTAGTGAGCGAGAAGGAAAAAGTGTTGGAGTAATTCGTGCAGCATATTGCCAAATGGAAACCTTCAGCCACTTGAATAAATTATGTATAAAATCAACCCTGAACATACTGCTAGAAAGGGAAATTAAGACCATTGTGCCTACTACAGTACATAAAGAGCGCTTGCACTGAATCCTGGATATTTCTCTGTGCTTCAAAAACTGCACAATCAGAGCCACCTACCGCCAGTAAGTGTTTCTCGTCCAAAGTTATTTATTTTTGTCCCTATTGCCAAAACTGTATAATAAGGACAATCTAATCATACAGAGATGCTCCAGGGACTTTTTCACGGAACATCTAATAATTATGTTTTGAAGTCGATGAAGTAATAGTATCCTTTGATGTAACTTCCCACAGAGGGATCTGCAAAACAAAAAACCCCAGTAAAGCCTGAAAAAACACAAAAGCTGATACAACATAATTACAGAGGAATAGCAGAGATCATATTGCCCAAATGTTCTTCCCTTCACTCACTTAAGAGAAGCAAACTGCTTGAAGAAATCTAAGATCAACCAAAAACAGGGGAAAAACATTCTCCTGCAAAGGATCAAGCATATTTTTAATATACATAATTGAATCCATGTTTTCTTTTTTTCCCCTTCTCTTCATATTTCTCTATAAAAGGACAAGGTACTGGAGATAAATTATTAGAAATACGCAAAAGCTGCAAATTAAATATTGCATATCTGAACAAAATACATATAAATTTGATGCCAAAATAAAATATTAATTTGTCAATAAGTATGTAATTGTAACTAGCCACAAAATTGGCAAAAAGACAGGAAATCATCCACACACAAGACATCTACTCCCAAAAAATAAAGTAACTAAACCGTACACAAAAATGTATATGCCGTCTGATTGGCCAGCTGCTGTACCATCTTGATCTCTTATTCAAGCAGAAATTCAAAGACAACTCGTAGAGCTTGTTCTGGTGTTGACAATGACACATTCCTCCCCTGAATAGTTTAAATTACAAATAAACTATGCCCAGAAAATAAAATGGTTGCCATTTCTTAAAATGAGTGACAGATTCTGGATTTATTAAATGCACATAACTGAGGAAGGAATCTGCAGTTCTCACAAAAACTGTCCCATTCACCTCTTCCTTATGTTGACTGAAAATGCAGAACAGGCCATGAGAAAGGTTGCTGCAGATTTATGATGGAGTAACTCAGGTATAATAGCGTCATAGATGTGGAGCCACCAGGGCGTTGGCTGGACAACTATATTTGTGCACACTCCTCTGATTTACCTTAATGAGGTCAGGTATAGTTCCCTCTCATTTGTCCCACCCCTAAGCAGAATGAATTTTGTTCTGTGCACCAACATTGAGGTGACATGCAATACATCACCTCCATATTGGCGCACAGAACAAAATGGTGTGATAGGGGTGAGGCCAATGGGTCCTGAGAGTAGGAGGGGGCTTAGGCCTTGGGCAGAGAGTTAAGATGCAGGAGCATGAGGGCTCTGACTGGGACTGGGTATGAGAAGGCTGGGGTGCAAGGTCTCTGGCTGGGGGTGCAGGCTCTGTGGTGGGGCTGGGGCAGAAGGTGGAGTACAGAGGTGTAAGAAGGGGCTCTGGGGCCAGGCTGTGGCAGTTGAGATCCAGACTGCTTGAGCGGTGCCAGGGGCCTCCAAGGCCTGGCTGATTGGCTCACAGCAGGTGTCTCAGGGGCCAGGCCTCAGTTACATTCATGCCAGGGAAAGGTGCTGGACTCAGGCTGTCCCTCCCATGGTCACTGCAGCCAGAAGCTGGGCTAGGTTGGGGGTTGGCAGCCTTCTTTCACACCTTGGGTGGGTGCCTAGAGCAGCGGAGTGGCTCTAACTAGGCAGGTGTGTGGCTACGCAGCTTACAGAGATGTCAGATCTCAAATCCATGGAAAGAGGAAATCCTGCCTTTATAATCTCATGAGTTTCACCTCATGGGAATGAAATCAGATGCACTCCTCTTTTCACAGTGAAGGGATATATAGACTGGGAGGCTAAGGTTTAGCCTACCAACAGTGCAAAGCCCACAGATTTGAAGGGAAAGTAGAATACATCTGCATGAATCTCAAACTTTTCCCAGATATGACTTTCTTCCCATCACTGCTCTTTCAGGCCTTCTTCCTCACTCTGAAGGGTACGTCTAGACTCTGCTGCATCCAGAGAACGCGATTTTTTTTCAGAAGAGCAGACGCACTATTTCAGAAGCCCTGTCTTCCTTGTTCCATGAGGAGGAAGAGATCTTCCAAAAGAGGGTTTTTTTTTCCAAAATTTGGCCCAGTGTAGACAGGCCAAATTTTGGAAAAGCCTCTTCTGAAAAAAAAAAGCGAAAAAGGGTACGCAAATTGCAGCACGCATTTTGAATACCTTTTTCCAAAAAAAGTTATAGTCTAGACATAGCCTTAGAAGCAAGGCTCTCCCAAGAGCCATACAGTCATTGACTACTCCCTTTGTGACCATTTAATTTATCTCTATTCACCTTCTTCTAAGTGGGGTAAAAAAGATTAATTCTTTTTTGTTACAACACTGACTTGCACATCATTTGAATTCAGAAATCTAGCTGGTTAGGCGAGAGAGATGCCACAAAGAGTTATCATTCCCTAGTGCCCATGCTCTACTCTTTAAGCCCTAACCATACAGACACAGGGCTCTGTTGTTTTCTGAGAAGAGGGTGTGCTGTGGAACTCTTGCCCTCCTTTCAGCACTTCTGAGCCTCAGTACAAATATTAAGCTCAAGAGAATTATGAAGACTTTAGGCACTCCCGGGATAAGTTTTTACTTTAAAATTTTTTAGCAGTTTGAAATGGGGATAACCTTGCAACCATATATTGTTTGCTATCAAAAGGGAATTTTCCTCAAATCAACAAATTGAAGTGTCCAAACTGTACAGTATTAGAACAGTAATTTGTGAACAGCTTATCTGTAACTCAGTCTCAGATAGAGCATTATTAATTTAACACTGATCAACAGTGAAGAGCTGGAGATCACCTCTACAGTGAAATGTGCAAAGGAAGAACCATGTTGAGGATAAAGTGGAAGATGGTTTCATTTCCACTGCCAGGTTTCTGCCTGCCTATCTGTAAAGTTCCATGCACACCTACAACACATATCCAAAGCAATAACGAACAACTGATTGCATTTTGATAGTATAAATCATTTTGGATCGATCAAATCATTTAACATTAAGTAAAACAAATATATTTCATTCTGATTATGACATGATGACCACAGCTGGGAAACCCATTATCAAGCAATTTAAGTCCCCAGACTGCTGCTGGGTAGGGAGTTATTAAGACATGCAAACTTGTATGTGCTGCATATACTCTGACCTCTGCTGAGGGGTACAGTGAGGAGATACGGGAAACCAGGCATACTGACAAGGGTTTCCACAGGGAGCAATTGCCCCTGGGACCAGAGATTCAAAGGGGCAGTAGGAGCAGCTGGAACCCCAAGTCCTTTGAATTGCCACTAGAGTGTTCCTCTGGGCGCTCCGCACAGCTCTGAAGTCTGAGTGGTGCTGAAGGCTTCTGGTGACATGTAGTTGGTCCCCCCAACACACACACACACACACACACACACACACACACACACACACACACACGTTGCCCAGCAGCCTACAGAAGTTGCTGGCCATCCTGTTGGGACACAGTGGCCATTACTGTGCTAGGGGATAATTTTAAGATGATTTTCCTATAGGATCAATTATTAATGAGTTTAAAAAATTGTGTGTGTTTCATAGTTTCACCATATGTAACAATAGGAAATTCACAACAAGTGCTATATGTTCTTCAGCATATTTGGCAGCTAAATTACTTTTTAATCCAGGGTAACTCAATCAAAACAGAACAACTGGCCCTAATCCTGCAATCAGATCCCATGTGGCTTGCAGACCCCATTGCAAGGTAGAGGCTAAAATTATAATAAGCTTACTTATCCAAATAAATCAAAGTAATTGTAGATTCACATTTTCTCTTCACCAAACTCTTTGATGCAATAATCACTTTATAGCAAAAGCATTTTCCTGAAGTGTCTAATATAATATTGGTCCATGCTTATTGTAAGCAAGACTTTTGACCATGCTCACCTATTGTTTGTGTTAGCTTTCTCTGACTTAATTAAGGTTCTTATTTGCTGTAGAGGGTTAAGGTCAGGGTTTTGAGGATGTCGTACCAATTAGTGCCCTTGATGACTTTTTTGTTGTTGCTTGAATTGCCTCTTCACAGGTGAGAAGAAAGTGAATCTTTATGCTCTTGATAAATGAGCCCACAGACAAGCAGCTGGTATACAGAAGGAATTCTAGTCTGTACAAAAGTGCTGAAGAGAAGGACAAAAGAGCAGAGGTATTCACAAAGGTTTGTGCAGAACACAATTTATTACATTTACTTTGATGACATGTGCCACTCTTTTTTTATTCATTTCCCCACCAATGTCTGTACAAGTGATTTGGATGGTTGGTTTGCAAAAACATTTGCAGAAAATTAAATTCTCCAAATACTCATGCCAAAATGTGTTTACACAAATGTCAGTGCTGGCAGGGTTAGCATGGGCATCTCAGTGATTTTTTCCAGTGTATGAAATTTTCAGTTAACCCATCAAGGATAGTCAAAATGAATACTCAAAGAGCAAGACATCAGCTACAATATCATGATTGGATTAAAGTCTCTCTCTGTTATATCATGCAAGCAAGACACTAACAAACTTCAACAGGACTTTATTTAACAAAAGTGAAACCTCTTTACAAATCTGCTGCACCCCTCTGTAGCTCTCACTCAGCTCTAGCTAATCTTCTCCCCCTCCTCCCTGTTTCCTGTGCTTCCAGACTTCCAACAGCCAGTGCTCCCAGTTCTAATAATTACAAGCAGCATCTAAAACACCACACTCTCCCATACACACAATAAAAAAAACATCATAGATTTTTTTTTGAAGAAATGGAAGAGCCAGATTCATTGTTATGGACAAAGATAGCAGATACCTTTAACATTTTTTAATCAAAACATTGTTTAACCAAAAACTGTCATTTGAGCCGAACAGTCTAGCCAGCTTATTCACTGCGTAGTCCATTCATCCAAGATGTACTTTTTTAACTTGCTAGCAAGAATACTATGGAAGACCATATTAAAAGCTTTGTCAAAATCAAGGTATATCAAGTTAACTGCTTTCCCCATATCCACAGAGCTAGTTATCTCATCATAAAAGGCAACTAGGTTGGTCAAGCATGATTTGTCCTTGGTGAATACATTTTGACTATTCCTAATCATCTTTCTCTCCTCCTAGTGTTTCAAAATGGATTCCTTGAGGATCTGGTCCATGATTTTTCCAAGGATTGAGTGAGGCTGACTAGTCTGTAATCCCTGGATTCTCCTTCTTTCCTTTTACAAAGATGGGCACTACATTTACCATTTTGCATTTATCTAGGACTTCCACTATCACCACGAGTTTTCAAAATATAATGGCCAATGACTGCAATCACATCAGCCAACTTCCTCAGCACCCTTGGATGCATTGCTTCCATGAACTTGTGCATATCTAGCTGTTCTAAATAGTCCTTCATGTGTTCTTTCATCAGCAAGGGCTGCTCACCTCCTCCCTGTTCTGTGTTGTGCCTTGTATGTGAAGACTAGGGCAGATAAATATTGAATACTTCAGCATTTTCCCCATCATGTTATTAAATTGTCTTCCCCATTCAGTAAGCATTCCACATTTCCCCAGACCTTCTTGTTGCTACCTGTAGAAACCCTGTAGAAATTACCTTTAGAAATAATATACAAACAAACCCAGAGTTCCCACATCTACAACAAACTCTTTTAAACTACAATATAAACCCAGCCACAGAGCACACACCCGGATCTTCATAATGGCACTTGGGGATACAACCTAAACTTTGACCTCAGCTTCATTAAACTGTATCTTTTATAGACATGTAAACTGGCAGCTTCCATAATTGTACATGAAAGGTATAAACTTTCAAGTACAATAGACTGAGTCCACCTGAAACTCCCCCCCAGGGTGATGAACCTTCACACTTAGGCACTGAAACCTGAAACTGTAGAGACAGAATCTAATTTTTATTTGTAAGTACCTTGCCTCACTGTTGATCATTTTGAATTTTCTCTCTTAACTTTTATTCATATCCTAACAGATCTCATGGTACCAATATAGGGGCATATTTTACACCCCCAAGAAACACTCTAAGGGCCAGATCACACTGGGCAGCTGGCAGAAGATTAGAGGATAACAATGATTTCAAGTGACTGGCATTTTCTCAATCTCCTATGGACTATTCTGAGAATTGCTAAATAAATTAATGGAAAGTGCCTATCTCCTAGAACTGGAAGGGACCTTGAAGGTCATTGAGTCCAGTCCCTGCCTTCACAGCAGGACCAAGTACCATCCCTGACGATTTTTGCCCCAAATCCCTAAATGGCCTCCACAACCCTGGGTTTAGCAGGCCAATGCTCAAACCGCTGAGCTATCCCTCCCCCCAATGGTCCTTGCTAGAATGGTCCTTGTACCTTTAAGTCCCTCGCACATCCCTTATGCTGGAAGGAGCTAGGAGAGTGTACTCTCAGTTGGGGATCCTTGAGATGTCCCAAAAAGATGGATTTCTAGTCCCCATATCAGAGGAGCAAAAACATAAAAACACCCAGTGGGTCAGACCAATAGTCCATCTAACCCAGTATCCTTGCTCTGACAGTGATCAGTGCAACAGCTTCTGGAGGAGCAAGCACAACATGTGGTCACTTTTCCTTTGTGCTTAATTTACATCCCTCTGCTGACAGAGGGATATAGTCTAGATGTAGCCTTAGACACCAACAAAAATATAGATAGTGTCATGAACTTTCATGGGCACAACCCACTTTTTCAGATCACTCCATTCATCTGAAGAAGTTGGTTGTGCCCACGAAAGCTTATGATAGTATCTATACTTTTTTTTAGACTGTAAGATGCTATAGGACCACTTGTTTTTTGTCAAAAATTTGTTGTGATAAGTTTGCAGCACTATACTCTAGCTCATTCTCCATATTGCTTAATATAATCCATATTTAAGTTTTTAAAAGAATCAAACAGCAGAAAAATTATCATATCAGCAATGCTATTTGTCCATGTCTAATGACAACAATTCCTTTATCAAGTAAAAGTCACATGTTTGCTGCATCTCTACAAAGAGTCCAGGTGTAGAGATTTTGATTTCAGGATAAATATTTTTCCTAAAAAGTACACATTCTTATTTTTCCCCAAAATGATACTATCTTGGGATATCTCCTTTTTCAAAACCAGTTCTTGTGTTTGGCATGTAGCACTAAAAACAATATCAAAACATCACAAAATCATGAATAGTGATGCTAGAACAAAACCAATTGTTTATCACGTCTTAGCCACTGCATTTTGCATTCTCTTACATCATTAGATGTCTTCTCTAATCTCTTCTCAAATATGCCTGACAGTGATGGCCCCTTAAATGTCTCCCTGGGTAGTTTCTTAAACTGCCCAACTGCTCCAATTGTTAAAGACTTTTTCTTAATGTCTAGCATAAGCTTTTCTTTCCTTAACTCCAGGCCATTGCTTCCTATCATACCATCTTCTAAGTCTGAGTAATTCCCTTCATTCATTTTTATTGTTACCTTGATGGTATTTATATATCCCCCTGGAGTCATCTCTTTTCTACACTATAAAATGTGGTTCTTACTCTTATCCTCAGATCCTTGGACTGGATCATTCTTGTTGATTTTCATTGTATTTTCTATCATTTTTTCTCTATTCTACCCACACTCTGGGACCAAAGCAGAATGCAATTTTCTAAATGCTATGCAGAGTGACACTTTTAACTCCCTTCCTTTCTAATGTGATGACCTTTACTATAGCAAGATACTTGGACTTTTTTATTTTTAACCACTTGTAGCAGACTATGAGCTCATACTAAGTTTAACAATATCCGTTTGTATTTTTACTTGCTGTTTTTTCCCCCCTCAGATTGTGTATTTTTTATTTTCTCTTGCTAGGGGTAAGATTTTGTATTTTTTACAGTGAATTTCATCCTACAGTATATGTCTCATTATTTTACTATGTCAACCTTGCAACTTGCATTTTCTTTCCAGTAGCTTTCTTATCCATCCATTTTTGATGTTGAGAATGAAAGTATGCATCATTTTCTATGGGTGCCCAAGATCATGCCTTATCCTTTGCCTTAGTGATAGACTTGCTGCTGCTAAACCAGGAGTCAGCTCACTATCACTCAAGTCTCTAATCCACCCAAATAATATCCTCAGAAACTCTGCCAGCCTTGACTTTGCCTTGCAGGTTAACTCCAAAACCCTTGAAGGGTGTTCCCCAGTAGTATCCAGCCCCTGTCACTGGAAGCTCACCGAAATGACCAAGACTGCTGTCTACAAAGAAAGAGTGCACACTGGTCTGTTTGTTGAGGATTCGCAGTTGAGGATTCACATAGTATTAAAGCTAAAAGCACTGAAATGAATTTATAATGAAACCAAGAATACATTTATTAATAAAGAAAAGAGATTTATGTGATAGCGCGTAAGGAAAATGAAAATAAAAATGTTTACAAATAAAACAAAAGATAACATACTTTTACAAGACTAGAATTAACTCTATCAAATTAATTTTATCTAAAGCAGTTTCTCACCTAATACCTTTCATACTCAGTGTGCAAGTGTTCAGGATTCAGATTTTTCATAAGCCGCCAACATTCCTCCACAGCATCAGCACTCCTTACTGAGGAAGATAACAAAAATGTCTTTTTTCTTTATATTTCCCCAAAATTCCATTCTTGTGAGTGCAGAGACAAGTGGTTTTAGTCTCCAGTGTCTTCCCAGGCTAATTCTACATTCCACTATCAATGTGACTTTTCCTCTTGACTTACATGCAAATGCAGATTGCATTTTGTTTGGGATTTTACAAAATTTGATTCACTTCAGAGATATAGACAGACAGGTAATTCATCGTTCCTTTGTCTAAGACTGACTTATTTATCAATCCTTCCTAGTTACATGGCACAAAAGAAACATGTTTCTAGGACTCACATACAACTTCTTAATTTAATTATCACACATTCAAACCTCACATACTGTCCTTGATGACAAATATAAAGTGAGCTTTAATTTGATGCTTCACATCGCCTTCTTTACAAACAAAAACGACAGCAACGTGAAAGATGTAGAAAGTTTTTCAGGCCTGAAATTGCTTTTACAAGACAGTGAACTTTTCCCAGTTGGCACATAGGTGCTCTAAAGGTCATAGTGCTATATCCTTAAAATGAGAAAGGGAGTTCTGGGGGAAACAGAGAAGAAGCTAAGCAAAGAGTTGCACCATAACCAGAATTTCCATCCCAGGAAAATTTCACATTTCTGAAAAAACAACTCTCAATCAAAATAAAAAGTCAGTAATGCAAAAGTCTGATATATTAACATTTCCAAACAATGCAATTTTAGAAGAACTGAAAACAGAATTTTTGAATATATTCAATCTGAGTTTTTTCAGACTGTCATCTGCTGATTTCCATCAAAAGTTTAAATGGAATTGACACATTCCTAAGGAACTGTTCAGCATTTCAATTGAGCCAGATCTTTTCCTATAGGAAAAAGTTGAGTTGGAAAATTTTCAATCTGCTCTAGTTAAGAATGTTTACCAGCTGGTAGAAAAGAATATACAGCAAGCAATAACCAGATACAAAAGAACCACCCTAGAGATATGATTGCTTGGTTCTGCCAAATGTCATAGATTTTACTAGGGTCTGAAAGAACCATATAGACCTTCAATGTTGCAGTAAGAAGGCAATCCAGCACTGGGGGAGTTAATCAGGACACAAAAGAAAGCGTTCCTTGGTAAGGTGCTATATCTGAATATTGTATTGCCTTGCCTAGATCACAGATCTCACTCACAAATATGATTACAGTTTAATTTATACTTTCCTCTGCAAAATTATACTTGCTTTCCTTTATATTTGTTAAGGAAACTGCTTTTCCCATTACTGATTCTTGTGAAACCTAGAGGTTTCCCATTAGAAATTGCTTTCTTCTCTGCACAATCAATTTGTAATCCAGGCTATTGGTAAATTAACTGTATGGGTCGATATTAAATGTTATACTACAATAAGCAAGATTAATTCATAAAGCCCCTTTTATCAAATAAATGTGAAATTATGTTGAAGATGGGCTATTGCATTTGCTTGACATCACCTGTCTTTAATAAAACTGCTTAATTTTTTAGTTATTAAATACCTTTTTCCAAATGTCCACAGTTGATTGAAAGTTTTTTAATTTGAGTCAAAGATTCTGCTTACATCAGGTTGAATCACATGAATATCTGTCCAATTTATGTTAGTCCTTTATCATTTGGAACAACTGGAAATTTTCTGAGAATATAGAATAGCAGTTATATAGGCAAGAGGGAACTGGTTAAATAAGAGTTTAGCTCACTCATAAGTATGAGGATATTTTATGGTGTGATGAATAAGATGGTTACTACACTTTTTTGGACATTTCTGCCATTTAGTTAACTAAATTGCCTGAAAGGGTTAAACCCAGAGACAGTGGGTCCTTGAGAGTTTCCAGGAAGTTTTGACAGGAAGCCAGGAGAGTCAATGAAAACAGAGTGTCGTTTTTTAATGGGAAGCACTGATCTTCCTGCTGCAGTCTTTGTGTGACCAGAGGAGAGCTACAGACACGAATTAAGCTAAGAAGCAAGGCATGGAATATCCTTGCACAGGGAAAGACTAAATGGATCGATAGATATGTGTGTAGAACAGGGAATGTTTAAACTTAAAACACAATAAGTAGTCTTGCAGCACAGTAAAGATTAACAAAATATGTAGATGGTATCATACCTTTGTGATATGTTTGATTCCTATCACAGAGGTATGATTAAAGACATTGACTAGATGGCCCACTACATTCCACATCCTAATGACATAAAAAAAACAATGGGTACTTGAGAACAATTTGCACCTTCTCTATCAGCTTCATGTAGCATGGCCACTCTAATTGACTCTTCCCCCCTTTTTTTTTCTTTTTCTTTCTCTCTCCCCTGCCCAATCCCATATTTATTTAGAAACTGGACCTTTAATAACTCATTCATCTGAAGAAGTGGGTTGTGCCCACAAAAGCTTATCCCTCATACAATGAGGTGAAATATTTCAAAATAATGGGTGGCTTGTGTAGATGCAGGGTAGCTATTTTGGGGTACCTTTGGTATCCCGAAATAGCAATGCATTGTAAACGTACCCTAAGGTGCTGCTAGACCGTTCATTATTTTTTAAGTTTTTCCTATTACAGACTAACTTGGCTCTCCCTCTGAAGGGAATGTTTAGTTAGATGTGATCAGCTTATTTTCTTTATTTTGAGGTTTGTTGAACACCTCTGTGCTGATTCCATATATCCCCCATCCAAGTACATTGAAACTTTTAAACTGAATCCCAGGGGAACAATTCTCTGTGTTTTTAATCTGCCTTTTTTCAGTTGTGTTGTAACGCCTAGCTACCAAGTATTCTTTACCAAGTATGTCTTCTTTTTTTGTTAATAAAATCACCTTTTTAATACTATGGTCTCATTCCTATGTTCTAGAAGGCAGGAGGTTGTGTCTATGTGCCTGAGACTGAAAGGTTAGCTATTAAGAAATTACAGTTTATTTTCAAGCTCTCTCCAGAGGGAGAATTAAAGAGCTTGTGGATACGCCACAGGAAGAAATTCCCAAGTGTATCTTCCCTTGTTTGCAGAAGGGTTTTTGCATTTGGGTGGTGGCAGTGTATCACCTAAGGTCAGGGAATCTGTGACATTGGTGAGTTTTTAAGCAGAAGCATTTAATGGCAGGGAATTTTAAAGTCTCTTGTAGGACCCTACCTTCTGTACTTGAAGTGCTAGAGTGGGGAACAGCCTTGACATATGGATTTGCAACACTCATTGAAAACATAAGGTCCGTGGGTCAGGTAACAGATTATGTCAATCTATATATAATACAAGTATAATAAAATACTTATAAGTTGACTAGGAGAACAGAACTGAAATTACTCATATTTTCATGCCATGTGTATTTTTTAAACAATGTATATACTACATGCCACAAAATTTTGCACTCAAATATGAACAAAGACAGAGGAAACCAGATTTTCAAATGCCATCCACTAATTAACTCACCAGGGAAATTGTTAGCCAGTTTACATTTGCAACCTGCATAACCTGCAGCTGGGAAATCTGACAACCAGCTGAAGAATCAAGATAAGGGGTCAAATTCTGTTCTCTATTACACAAGGGTAAACCCAGAATACCTCAATTGACTTCAGAACTATAGAGTAAAAACATCCACACAAAACAAAAGCCACACAGTACCATACCAACATTCTACATAGTGGAAATTACTCAGTGTATGAATTATCCTTATTCAATAGATACATACTTTACAAATTTTCAGGGAAATATAATGAAAAACTCAGCAGTTTTAATAACTTCAGGGTCTTATCCAAAGGTCATTGAATTAATTGAGAAAACTCCCACTAGAAGCCAATTTGAATTCTCAGTCTATTATTGATTTTTTAAAAGTTACTTGTTATTTCTTTTCATTATTTCACTGACTATTATCTGGCTATAGAGATTGTGTCTCTGGCATTATTATGAAAGCTAAAGCATGAACAAATTTGTTGTATATTTGAAGGTAAATATATTTGAGAAGATGGGAGAAGCAGCATTCCAATAGATCAGTTCCAGCAATGCTGTTATTAGCTCTGTTCCCAGTCGAAATGTCTTTATCTGTTCATTCGTTTTTTGGCTTCACTTCAAACAAAGGCACTCATTTGCAGCTCATCTCTCTGATACAATAGATCTCAGTGTGTGTGTGTGTAATAATTTTTGTTTCTTATAATTTTTCTAGTTACTCAGACCAAGACAATATTTTTAAACAAATTGATTAAAAACAATCAGTCCACCAACCAAAAATCCACCATCTTTCATGTATACTTGGATCTATTTTCACTCAGAGGATCATCTACACCAGCATTTTTCAAACTTGGATCACTGGGCCACCAGGGTAAGCTGCTAGGGGGCCCACACTGCTTTGTTTACTTACTGTGTTCACAGCCACAGAACCTCACAGCTCCCTTTGGCTGCAGTTCACCATTTCCAGCCAAGAGGAGCTCCATGGCCACAGACATGTTAAGTAAACAAAGTAGCATGGGCCTGGCAGCAGCTTACTCTGACAGTTCTGTGATCCAAATATGAAAAACACCGGTGTAGATTATCCTTCGAGTGAAATTTTTTTTCACTATTGCTTGCAACTCATTACAAAGTATTGATGTCGGTCTCCAAAAGAGTGTTTTGTGAGTTGCAAGCATCAAGTTCTTGCATTTGAAACTCAGAATATTAAGGGAGGAGAGTAAAATCAGTGATTAAATCAACCAACAATACTTTTCATTCAAAAAATTACTAAAAAATATTAAATGTAAACAAACATATTTTGTACTAGGGGATACTCAATGGAATTAATTATGAGGAAAGACTTTAACAGTTGTTGGATAAACATGACGCTTCACTCAATCTTTTTATATGTCCTCCATACACAGAGGCACATAAGACATTCTGCTACACTGACCAGCAGACTGTTCTGAAGCTGAAAAGTGTAAGTTTGAGCCTTAATGCCATAATCATAACAATTAGTGGACAGCTCCTGGATGTCATCCCACCCGGCAAGGGTATGAGACTCTGCAGACACAATGAAAGCAGAAAACTTGCACAGATCTAAAGCAACCCTGCAGTGCTGATCCTATGCTTATAGATGGCTAAGTATCTGCAAATGATTCAGTTTCATAATATGTAGCAGAATCAATTCACTCTTGATGCCAAATCCAAGACACTGCAACTAAAAGAGAAGGGAATAGCTTAATCTAAATAGAGTTCTTATTTTTTGTAATCAGATAAAAACGCTTTTGGGACTACAGTCTCTGGGAAATATAAAAAACTTTCTCTATTTAGTGGAATGACAAGACATAAGGCTATTCAGTGCTTTGCAATCGAGGAGTTAACTACAAGTTGAACCTCTCAAATCTGGGATTCTCTGGTCTGGTAATATCTGTGATCCAGCAGGACCATGGTAGTTGCTGAACCAAAGAGCCTCAGAGGCCAGGAGTGGGAGCCAGCTGGGAGTCTGCTGATGGTTGAGGACCTTCCACTGGGCAGGTGGCAGTTGGGCCAGGGAGCCCCATCAGGAGCAGGGCCAGCAGTGACTGTGGAGCCGTGACTCTGAGGAGCCCCAGCAGGAACAGGCATGTGGCGGTTGGACGCCTGGCACTAAACCAGCCCCTGAATTAGGGAATGACAACTGGCTCCTTTGGTCCCCATCTTTTCCTTCTACCTCTGTGTCTCTATGCCTAAACTATACTGGACCAAGAAATGTGAAGCAAAGTGCCCTGTAAATACTCAGAATTTTCCTTTGGTTGTCATCTGACTGTTTCATAGCATAACTGCTGTTTGAGCAACTGGAGCACACAGAAAGTGTGGGTAATCTCTGACATCACTGATTTTTTGTTTTGTGATTTCAAAGTGAGAATTATGGAATAGTCTTCGTGGACCAAGTCCTCACTTCATTGAAAACAGCTGGGCCACATTTCACAAGATAGTGGTAACATACTGCCTACTGGTGCTGGCTACATCTAGACTGCAATCCTCTTTTGAAAGAGACTTTTTTGAAAGATACTTTCAAAAAAGCCTCTTTCAAAAAACAGCATCTAAACTACAACCAGTACTTTCGAAAAAGCAAGCCGCTTTTTTGAAAGAGAGTACCCAGGCTATCTGGATGCTCTTTCTCAAAAAAGCACAGTTTACATTACATAGCGCTTTTTTTCGAAAGAGCACTTTTGAAAAAAGGCGTTCTTCCTCATAAAGGTATTCTTCCTCATAAAACAAGGTTTTCTGTGATTTTGATTTACTTTCGAAAGAACGTGGCAGCAGTTTATACTCGGGAAGTTTTTTTTTAAAAAAAGGCCACTTTTTTTTAAAAAAAAAACCCTGTAGTCTAGACACAGCTTAAGAGATTTGTTGTCAAACAAAGGCAGAAGGAAACAACACTTTTTGGAGGTGAGAGCCATGTTGCAAGCTGCTTCTTAGCTACCAAATGTCATGTACATTTTAAAAGCAGATGTGTGAAAGTGTGAAGTATCTGTCAGTTCTCTGGCATGGAGGCAGCACTCAACAAATGCTGTAAAACTTTGACATACTCCATGAATAATTGTCTTTTCAATTTTATTCTCTTTCTGCCCACTGGTCAGTATGCATTACATGTCTCTATCTGTGCCTAAAGACTATATGAATCTCTTACATCTCTTAATTTAAGAGGCTAGATCTTTATCTCAAGCTCACACTTTTATCTTTGGACAGCTGAAAATTAGTCCGTGGTGTGGAAGCCAAGATGGTGCCTCTTCCAGGAAATCCAACAGCTTTGTGCTTCATATAATTAGGTTGAATGTTCTCTTTTCAGTGTGATGCATTGGGGGGGGGGGGAGGGGAATAGGGGAGTAGCTCTTTTGCAGAAGCAACCAGTTGGTTGTCAGCAAAGCCCTGCCAGAGCCTGAACAGGAATGCACCTACACAGAAAAGGAGTTTGTGGCTGTGGTATTTTGAGTGGAACAATTCCATCAATAGACCTATAGCCACTCTAGTACAATCAGACCATAAACCCCTACAGACAATTGTGGAAAAGCCCCTTCTAAGTGCTCCTCTGTTGGGGTATACAAAGCCAATGCTAAAGAAGAAATAGGCAAGGAGTTCTGGCTGGGTGGACTTGTCCTACTGCACCTGAAAAGCCTGTGTAAGATGGATGAGGAGCTTAAAAAGGAAAGCAAAGCAGCTCAGTGGCAGGTAGATGAGGAAGTGAGCTGACCTGCACTCTGAATTCCCAGGAAGGAGCACTGCAGTCACTCTTGTGCTTGAGGCCTAGTGTTATTGACCTGACAAAGCCTTCAAAAGGAGGAACTGGTGAATTTCTGAAAGTCAGCAACCTTATTACTGGGTTTAGTTATTTCCTTTACCCTGCAAGAAGAGAGGTTTCAATGGGAAATGATCCAGAGAAGAAGCTGCATAACACCTCAAGGTGCAGGACTTAACTGCTTACAATTGAGCCCTGAGTCAGAGTCCAATGGGGTGGGTCCAAGCTTCCCTGCCAACTGCAAAAGAGGGACAGTGACAGAAGTCTATCCCTCAGTTGGGAACCAATTGGGAAAAGATCCTGAAGGTGCAAGGGTACAGACTCCCCCAGGACACTGACACGAGGAGGGAAGCCCTGAACCCCGCACTGACTTCTGAAGACTTCCCCAGTCATTGAAGTCATTGAAATCTCTGAGTGCCCTGGGTGAAGTGGAATCCAGCTCAAATGAGGTGTTTATGCAAAAGGGACAAATGATCCAAAGGTACAGGAGTCATTAATGATCCAGGAAACATGGCACCTAACGATAGTCTATAGAAATCACAGAATGGAGAGACAGAATTATCTGGAGATTAATCCTCAAGTGAGGGAAGAGTGTCCACAGAGAGATCGTCTGCTAGACTCAGTCATAAGGAGATAGACAGGTCATACCCAGTATAGTTGCCTGCTGAGGAGACCAAAATATCTCAATAACTATGTAACCAGATAAGTCTGTGTTAGACAGGACTCCAACTTGATTATGTGCTAGCAACTGCTGGCCAAGGGGACATGGGGTGGGATTTAAGTGTCAATTATTTGTTCTTAATGTTTATATAAAAAAATTGTAAAATGGGAAAGATGTCTCATGATCAGTGGAAATGAAGTCGGAAGCAAAGTTCCCAGTTTCCCTGGTGTCTTCCAGAGAACAAGCGGAGTTAGGCTGGAAGCAACTCGGCCACACGGGCAGAACAGTTTTAATAAAACGTCACTTGTTCACCTTAACTTGCATTTAACTTCACTCTTTGTTAAAGAAAGCTACATGTTTTGTAGTACCTGTCCAAAGCAGCAAAATAATTTTTGACAAAACTGAAATCCTACAGGGGTTGTCTCAATTCACATAATGGGACGAATGCTCTATATATCTGAGAGAGTTTGTCTGTCTCTCTGAATGTGTCTAGACTACAGGGTTTTGTCCACAAAAGTTGGGTTTTGTCAACAAAACTATACCTGCGTCTACACTACCTCCGCGTTCTGTTGACAATAAGTTGACAGAACGTGGCAGTTTTGTTGACAGTGGTAAACCTCGTTTTACAAGGAATAATGCCTTTGTTGACAGAGTTCTGTCAACAAAAGGTGAGTGTGGATGCGGGGAAGAATTTATGTCGACATAAAATAGTGATAGAAATGTAGCCGTGTTAGTCTGGTGTAGCTGAAACAAAATACAGGACTATGTAGCACTTTAAAGACTAACAAGATGGTTTATTAGATGATGAGCTTTTGTGGGCCAGACCCACTTCCTCAGATCAAATAGTGGAAGAAAATAGTCACAGCCATATATACCAAAGGATACAATTTAAAAAAATGAACACATATGAAAAGGACAAATCACATTTCAGAACAGAAGAGGGATGCGGGGGGGGGGGGGGGGGAAAGGAAGGTGAATGCCTGTCCCCCTAGAGTGACTTACCTCCATCAAGATGGCCCTGACAATAGACCTCCCCACGCCAAACTGATGTCCCACAGAGTAGTAGCTGTCGGGGTGGCCAGCTTCCACAGAGCAATAGCGACGCGCTCCTCCAGGGGGATGGTGGCCAGCAAGCGGGTGTCCTGGCATTGCAGGCCAGGGGTGAGCCAGGCACAAAGCTCCTGGAAGGTGGACTTCTGCATCCAGAAGTTTCGGAGCCACTGGTCATCATCCCACTGCTGCATAACAAGCCGGTCCCACCAGTCAGAACTGGTGTCCAGCTTCCAAACTCGCCTCCCCAGGAATAAGTTCGGGGGCAAGGGCAGTGGGGTTGCAGCCTGAGTGAGGGGCTCAAAGCTGGGCTCTGAATCCAGCTCTGCCACAAACATCATGATACTCTCATACAGATGCAGCGGAACATCCAGCATCTCCGTGTGGGACCATCGCCTGCCCAGGGGCAGCTGAGGCTTCATGGCCAAAAACACAGTGCAAAGCACAAACCAAACCTGAAAATAAACTGCTGTGGTGTCCAAGGAAGCAGGGCAACAAGAGCAAAAACTGCAGCAGCTTTGCTTTCCCTCTAGGAGGTAGGCAAGCCAGAAGCAGGAGCAGAGCAACAGTTGTCCAGGAGGATCCCTTTAAGCACGTGTCTCTGCAAAGAGCATGCTGCAGCACCTGGAATTTAAGGCTGCCCCTGTGATGTGCCAGAAGCACTTCCAGGTGCCTTCTTTTGTTGACAGAGCGTTCAGAGTCTGGATGCTCTTTTTTTGACAAAGCAGATCACTTTTTCAATCTGCATAATGCAGTCTAGACGCTCTTTTTCGATAAAGGCTTTGTTGACAGTACCTGTCAACAAAGCCTCTGTCGAAAATAGCCTGTAGTCTAGACGTACCCTCAGTGTGTTTGTCTGTCTGTTCAAGAACTTCTCCTAAATGGTGAGTGCTAGGACAATCAAATGTGGTATAAAGCTTCCTCTTATATCTTAAAGCAAGGTAAGGGTTTGATTGTGCCAGGAAAATGAGATGTGCTTGGAATGAGATTGCTTCTCTTAAAACCATACAGAAAAGAGACAGGATCACCAAGCAGGTGAAAGAGGCTGGCTAGGGGTTGGCCTTCTCCCCCCATCTGGGACTACCCCAACCTCAAACCTCCACCCTGCCATGTACCCTAAAGCTCCCTCCCCCATCCATATGGGAACATTGCTGGCTGTTTCCTTTCATCAGGTTGCCCAGTTTCCTGCATTCCTCACTCTGGCTGGGGAGCAGAGGGGGGAGATAAACTTGAATCTGCCCCAGCTTGGGGACATGCATCCCTCCCCTATCTGTGCCTGCTGGAGCTACAGCAGCCACAGAGAGGCACTTCTCACCTAGCCCCAAGCTGCTACAGTGAAAGAGGCTGGGGTAATCCTCCTTCTCTGGGGCAGCCTGCAAACTGAACCCTTCATCTGTAGCCCCACCCCAGAACAAGGATTGAAATTATGTACATTTTCATTTTATTTTCCAAAAATCAAAAATTAATTGAGAAAAGGACCCGAGAAATGCTGGGTACATCTTCTAGTATATTATTAAATATGTAAGCATAAACACCTTTGGCTCAGTCCACTTCTTAGTGGAGCCAAATCCAAGAAAGATGTTGCACAATCAGAGGGATAGAATAGCTTGTAGGCCAACTATGTCCTTCATTTTAGCCTGAATTAAGACAAGAGGATATAACTTCGTGGTGTATTCAGCTACAACTCACATATTTTGACCAAACTATTTCCTTTGTTTGCAACAGTGAAAACGTGCCCCTACTGAGATCATATAAAATGCAATTTGAAGTATAGAAGCATACAGCACAGCAGTATTTATGTGCTGCAGCTAAAACAATCCATCATTTCTGATGCTTATCTGATGCCCTGCAGATCTACTGAAATGATCTAGCGCTTAGTCCTCAGCGTCTAAAGAGAGGAGACTATTCTGACTCAATTCTGTCAAATTATGTACATTTTTAACATGAAGTATGCTCCAATCTTTTGTGACCAACTGAGAAAACTATTCATTTTATTACCCTCTAAATACATGACAAACTATGGCCCTTTGGGAAACAGCAAAGCACCTTCGCTTTGTGCTTTAACATTAAATTAAATGATCATATCCCAGAAATAGTTTTTCCACTGGATTTCCAAAACATATGTAAACTTTGGTAGTTGTTAGTATTATTCTTTATTAAAAAGGTAACACATATAAAAGAAACAGTTGTACACCCTCTACTTTTTTATTAAAACCCCTAAAGATGAACATACTTTAAAAACCATAGTGACATTAAAATAGGTATTTAAATTAAATGTTGTGCTGCTTGATGTGTTAGCTTTCAATGTTACAATTAAGAATAAGTTCCTTGATCCTTTCACATGGAACATTTTATTGGAGACCTTTATTTGGCCGTTATCGCTATAGTATATTAGCACGTCTTCGTAATTGGTGCTTTTGTCCTCTCAGCACCCCATGAGGTAAGAAAGTACTATTAACTTTCTATTAACCCCATTTTATAGATAGGAAACTTAGGCACAAAGAGACATGGTGACTTACACAAGTGTGACACACAAATCCATCCATGAAAACAAAGAGGTTACAAGAATATACTTATTCTGTCATGTACATTCAGGTTCACCAAAGACTGTCAAGTAGACATTAAAGAAAAACTGGTATCACACTGGTTATGGTATCATTGTAAAATGTATACACTGCTATTATGTTAGGAGTTATGTATATAATATGGGAAATATAATTTTATATTTTATCAGAGGTACATCTAGACTACATCTGTTTGTCAGAAAAAGCTGCGCAAAATGCCCCATCTAGACTGGGCCAAATGTCAGAAAAAAAGCTTTTTTCAGAAACCCCCTTCTTCCTCGTAGAACGAGAAATACAAGGTCTTCCAAAAGAGCATGTTTGCTCTTCTGCAAAAAAAAAAGCAGAAGAGCAAACGTGTTCTCTGGACACTGTATAGTCTAAATGTACCCACGGTGTTATTCTCCAGCAGAGGTGAAAACCTGATTTCCTGACAGACTACAGATGTTTATCTCTTGAAATGGAAATTGAATATTGTTTCATTCATAGTCACTAGTCTGAGCTAAATGCAGATGAGCCAGAAAAATTGGATGAACCTCGAATAGGATTGCTTCTCAATAAACGTTACAGAAAAGATATAAAATGGAGAAATTTGGAATAGTGCTTTGTTTAGGCACCATTAAATCAATGCTTCAGGTTTCAAAACTAGAAGAAAATATTATTGGAAAACAAATTGACTATAGCCCTTTTTTGGTAAAATATAGTGAATGGCAAAAGTTTATAAGGATGAAGAAACAAAATGCACTTGATGGAATTCCTGAATTATGGACCCAAGCAACACTGAATACATTTGCTAGTTACAAATATATCTAAATGCTGTGATGTTGAAACAAAGCAGTGATCCTGAGCTGAATCAGACAAGCCTGTTGTACAACTGATCTTGTATTTCTGAGTTTTCAGTGAAAAAAGGGCTGGACATACAGGGGAATACCTCAGTGGGACTTGGGGACTAGATATGATAACGCTTATACCCCATTACTCATCAAACAAGGGAAATGACCCAATCAGTCCTGCTCTGCACCTTTAGAGAAGTAAGTAATTGCTTCCTGGACAGTGGAGGCAGAGATAAATTCTACAAGTAAATTGAGGGAGCTCAGCTGGAGGGAGACTACAGGAGAGATAGGTCTCACTGATGGAAAGAAGCCTTGGTCTGTGGTTTAACAGGCAGGATAAACCAAGAGAAATACAGTGAAGCCTGGGAGAGTTATTATCTTGAATATCTGTTTGCATCTTTATTTGGACTTGTTTCTGCTACTCCAGAAAGTGTGTTAGACCTTAATGGAAATTGACTTGAGGACTAAGTCATGGAATACTCCAAAGGAGGGGTCAGAAGAGGTGAAGTGAGAAAGACCATTGTATGCCAAGGAATTGGCCGCTGGGAAGGTGATGCAAGAAGCAAAGTCTCCTGAAACATTGTGACCAGGTGTGAGCATGCACAGTTACATGTGAGGATGCACACTTATATGTGGTCCCAGAGTGGAATCTGGAGACCCCACTTCCTCCAATGAAGGAAGGGAGATGCCAACTACCTTAAAATGAGAGTCAAACTAAGACATTTTTGGAGTGTGTGAAAGGGGATGGTATGTTGGCCAACAAGGGAGCAGATATGTTCCTTTGTTGCGCCTTCTGCAAAGTAGCAATAACAGCAAAAGGCTAAACAGGCTGAGCAAGAATTATTCTGCAATGCCTAGAAAAGTGGATCACAGGAATCCACTTTTTGGAAAAGTATTCATCCAGACCCAATGCCAGAGCTGGGAAATTTGAGCCCAGGAGACACTCCAAAGGCATTTTTGCATACTTTCAAAAGGGTAATGACTGCAACATGGTGGGCCAAATCCTCTTGGGCAGCTCAAGTAGCTCCATTGCTCTTGGGAGAAACTCAGGAAACTTCCCAAGCTTTGTACAATGAGAGGAGTGGTCCCACAAAATTATACAAACTTTTGGCTAGACTGCCATTTTGGATAGACTGCAATTGACCTCAGGAGCATACCACGATTAGTTTAGAACACAGCCTTTTTCGCTGGAGGTAACATGACAGTTTCAGCCCAGCATCAACTCATTAGACAAGCCGATAGACCTTAGGTCTACACTTGCACCCTAGTTCGAACTAGGGATGCAAATGTAGGTGATCAAAATTGCTAATGAAGTGGGGATTTAAATATCCTGCACTTCATTAGCATGATCTCAACGGTGCGTTACTCCACTCAACAGCTGTTTCAAAAGTGAAAGTGCACACCGGGATGCGTGAGTTTGAACCAAACCCCTTGGTTGGAACTAACGTTACTCCTCAAAAAATGAGTAATGTTAGTTCAAACCAAGGGGTTTGGTTTGAACTAACGCGTCCCAGCGCGCACGTTCACTTTTGAAACAGCTGTTGAGCGGAGTAACGTGTCGGCAAGATCATGCTAATGAAGCGCGGGATATTTAAATCCCTGCTTCATTAGCAATTTCGGTCACCTACATTTGCATCCCTAGTTCGAACTAGGGTGCATGTGTAGACGTACCCTTATAGTTCTAGAACAATTCCTAAGGGTCTTACCTTCCTGAAGATCTGGAAGTTTTTGCCTGCTTTTACTGATGAAACCATGCTGAGGTCAAGGGCATATATGGAAAATGATAATGCCGCATCCAGGGAGAGGGAGTAAAAATTCAGCTTGGCATCGAGCTCGTGCAGGAATAGCGAGGCAGCATAGAGCAGCAGCTGCACACACTCCAAAATGGCCATGTGGGGCCAGAACAGGCACAGGGCCACCCCTGGCTCCATGGCACAGAAAGTAAAAGGCAAAAGTCCCCAAAGGCACTAGGGCACAAGCTGTGATGTCCAAAGAAGCTGAGGGCAACCACAACAGGCACTGCTACAGCTTTCAGCCCCTACAAGAGTTTCCAAAGCACTCAGCAGCAGAGAAATTGCTGTCCAGGAAGATCCCTTTAAGTGCATGTCTCAGAGGGTCTTCAGCTTCTGCCCCTGGAACATACTGGTGCCCTTTTGCCCTGTCCAAAGTGGTTGGGGGGGAGGTATTTGCACAAGAGCGTCCCACCAGTGTGGACGCTCTCTTGCACAAAAGCGATTCACTTTTGCGATGATCTTTGAGCAGTGTGGACGTGCTCTTGCACAAGAACTCTACCGCAAAATAGTTCTTGCACAAGAAGCCTGCAGTGTAGACGTAGCCCAAGGGAACTACAGTGAAGCTTACGTTGAAGGGCTATCAATTTGAAGATTTATTTGAATCCTTATTTGACTTGTTCCTGCTACTGTAGAAAGGTATGTCTACACTGCCTAAACCTGCAAGGAGGTTTAAAGGTAGATCGAATTAGGAGCTTTAATTCAAACTACCTAGTCCGTGCCGCATGTAGTCATATGCAGGTAGTTCGAACTACGGGCATTTAAAAATGGCGCCCGCCTGGGAACATACAAATGAAGCTCGCGATATTTAAATCCCGGGCTTTATTTGCAAGTTCGAATGCCTACATTAGCCACCCTAGTTCGAACTATGGTGCCAATGTAGACATACCCGAAGAGATTTAGACCTTGATGTGATTTGGCCAAAGGTCCAAACTACAGAATGCCAAAGAAGGAGAGTCAGAAGAAGATGCAGATTGAGAAAGGTCAATGCGGGCTACGGAAGTGGCCACTGTGGGAATGCCAAGAGTTAAGTCCCTTGCAATGCTGCATCCAGGTACAAGGGGGTGTCCTCAATGTGAGGAGGCACATTTACACTAGGGTATACCTCTTGTTAACCTGCAAGGCAAATTAAAAGGAGATTATTGAAATAACTAACAGACTGGTGGTGGCAAGGAGCTGATATTTATGCACAAGCAAATCACCCTTTCTGGATAGAGACAGGTAAAAAGGTAATTCTAATTTCTTGGCACTGTCACACCAAGCTCACACAAAGTCTGTGGCAGACTGGAAAATTATACGTAGCTTTTACAAGTTCTATGCTGCATCCTACCCACTGGACCATCTTTCCTCACTGTTTCAGGACACCTACCTGCTCCAGTAAAAAAAGAAACAGGGCTCATGTCACTTCCCACCACTGTTCTCCCCTAGTGCCACACCCAGCCCACTTTCTTGCAGGGGAGTGAGGATCTAAGAGTATTAGATGAGTGATACTGTGTGATTTGAAGAGGAAGATAAGATAATAAGATATGTTCTCCTATGTGGCCAAGTAAGGGCAATAAAAACTGAGTCCAAAGAGGGAATTTTAGTTATTTACTCTTTGGGGGGCATAAATAAGGAGGCTATAAATCTATAAACATGTTGGTTAACATTAATTTAGAAGCATGCCTATACAAATTTGCAGATATGTAAACATCTGCACCGTTACCTGGGGTGAAGCCAATACATTTTTAATGTATTCTAAGTGACATAACCTTTTCAAGCCAATGCCACATCTGAGTCTAATGCTTGCTGACAGAATCTATTTTGGCAATTATTTTTAAAGGTCTGTTTCTCTTCATTTTATTAGTGCATGATAACTCTAAGCCCCAAGGCACCTAATTTCTGAACTAAATGTTGAAATACTGTAGTTACTGAAGAGGACTAAATGAAAAAGATAGAAATGATAGTAAATTGTTTGAAAAAATTATCTACCTTCACTTTTTTTAGAGTCATAGAAAAGGTTCTTGCACAATGTAGCCAGTAGAAGAATGATGGCATTTTATTGACAGCCCTTCCTCTTTCATTTAATTCACATGCCTTCAAGTCATTTTGAATGCCGAGGGTACATGTTGTTACTGAATGTGAGAGAAAAAAATTAACCCATATGACTTTGCGCCATTTAGAGGCAGTTGGCAGTTAACTGCGTTTGTAGAAGATATTGACAAGATGAGCTGGAAGGGCAGATAGCTGGCAAGTTAAGAATCTCTTCATTTTGGATTTCAAATTACAAAAGCAGGGAAGGGAACAGAAGGCTCTACAGTGTTAGAAAACGCAATTTTCATTTTTTTCTCTTACATTTATTCTCTCTGAATGACGTAGAACCATGGAATGACTGCTCTAACATGAGCTGAGGTTCACTAATTATTCAGGCATACTGTGTTATCAGGACATTTTTGAAATGAGGAAAGGAAGAGGGTTTTTTTTTTCTAAAGGTTTATTTTTCGTCTTTATTTGTTCTGGCTATATGCATTTTTAGAGAAGCCTGAGGACTGAATGCTGCTCTGAGTTACATCAATGTGACCTTGGGGTTGCTGCAGTGTAACTGAGAACAGAATTTGACCTTTGCCTTTTTGGTTACCAGGAGACTATTGCAACATGGGATTGCAATAGGAGGCTATTAATCAGTAGACATTAAAAGCCTTATTCAATACCATTTACGTTTTATTCATAAGAGAGAGTATCTTGTGATGAAAATAATATGGCTTATATAAGCTGCAAGTTTTTAGCTGGAATTTAAATAATAACAGTGAAGTCCCATTAGATTTTTCACCTTAATAAATAGATAGACAGGAAAAGAAATCAGTTGACCACCTGTTGTTATACATGTAGTATTGTTAGTTTTACTCAATAGCACTAAAGTGATACAATTTCTCACTGAAATGATTGTAAGAATTTTACATGAGTCTAACAATGTATTTTTCCTAATCTCATCTGAACCATTTTTGCTGACTCTTCCAAAGAAATTCAGACTGAAACAGACACCTCAGATGGAAAATTTCAGCTCAAATGGTCAAAATCTTTTAAAGTTATAAACAACTATAAATAAAGATATAGAAAAAGTTAAACATCTGTACTATAACTAGAAATGCATATAGGAACACCTATTGTTTAAAATGCCTGCATTTCTAAGACACAGTTTCTCAGGCTTATAATTTTGCAGACTTAAACCATTTTGGTTGAAATTTTCCAAATTAGGTGTCTGTCTCAGACTAAATTTCTTTGGGAAAATGACCCTGATTTTTCCCCAAATGGGGTTAGGAAACATGATTTTTTTTATATTATGTTAAACTCCTTCAGCCATTTCACTAAAAAACTGTATTACCTTTGGGCTTTGAAATAAATATTTGACAAGATATTGCTGTGATGTCAATAATGTGCCTTTTGCTGCTCTTGTGGGGAAAAAATCATAAATTTGGCTAAGTTTTGAAAAACCTCAGTTCACATCATCTATGGAGACTTATTAGACTTTGACAGATAAATTCTCTGAATAGCCTATCTGAACTATGAATGCTGCACCTGAGATCTGCAAAGTATAAGCTGGACTTTCCCTAAAGTTGCCCCTCCTCCCTGCAGTCAGGGGTTACTAAGGTGTCATGTAGAGAGAAACAGAGCTAAACATTAAATCTCTGTTCTCAATACTGCCACTGCTGGCACCCAGGCAGCAAAGAGGAGAAAGAAGAAGCTACATGACTTGAATGCAAACAATTGAGGAGATGGACCAGTGGGCATGCTGAGGGGACAATAAGGAACCAGTATTCAACAGGGTCACAGTCTGAGAAACCAAAGGGATATCTGTGACAAGGAAAAGGGGGTGAAAGGCTGGAGCATGTATCTAGGAGGATGCTAATCCTCTACGTGGAGCTGAGTAGGTGTGAGAGGTAGAGGGGGAGAACAGGAGGAAGAACTAGGAGTGAGGAATGGAATGAAAAGCTGAGGAGCAGGGGAGGCAGAAAAGTACATGCTGAACTAGGGCAACAATGTGGAGGAGTGGGAGGAGACTGGCATTGAGGCCGTACTGCTGGGCCAGGAACAGAAGAGAAAAGGATTGTCAAGGACAGAGGCCAAGGTTCTGTAACCACTAGCGTACAGTTCCTTCTGAAACTGAAATGGAACCCAAGATTTCTGGGTTCTGATATTACTCTGCTGTCAGTAAATATCTCTGAAACCCATTGTCAAAATATATACCTCGTCTTCTTCTATGGGCTAGCCCATATAGAGGATAGTACTCTATTAGGCTATCAGATACTCTTTGTTAGCTCCAGTAGCAGAAGTCCGTGCTATGGACTGAAAGTAACTAATCTTAATGATGAATCTCATTGGAGTCTATGATGTTCCCATGAAAAAAATGCTTTTAGCTGCCTTTTTAAAAAAAGTTAGAAAATTATGTACAAAAACTATTAAAAATGTTAAAGCTGCAAAATCAAGCTCTCAAAAGTTTGGAAATGACAGAACTAAGGTGATGTGTACTAGGTCCTCAAATCCTAACCTCTCACTTCTAAAGTGTAACAAACCCCATATCCACTGAGTCAGAGTAGTCATAGAGGTAGGATTTACCTTATGGGTGTGTCTAGACTACATGGCTCCATAGACGGAGCCATGTAGATGAGTTTACTAGGCACAGCAACGAGGCTTATGGTATCTTACGACAAATCGTGCTGGGGTCGGCTGATCCCCATCTAGACTACTGGCACAGCGTGGTGGCCATTTTGATGTAAATGAAGCGGCAATTTTTAAATCGCTGCTTCATTTTGCTATGTCTAGTAAACTCATCTACATGGCTCTATCGACAGAGCCATGTAGTCTAGACACACCCTACCTGACTAACTATGAAGACAAAAGTAGCTGACTGTAGATTCAATTCCCACAAAACTAGAGCAATAATTAAACAAGCCCTAATAGATGAGCAGTGTTCCAGCAAATGGAGATAAAGGGGCTTGTTCTATTATTTCATACACTGATTTTGGACTTTATGGCAGGAATTGAGGTTCTTTATTACTAATTTCACTTTATTGGTTCGGGCACCATAAAAAAACAAAAACAAAAGAAAACCACTCAACATTTGGAACCAACCAGATCCTATGAAAGTATGAACTGCACAAGCCCCACATTCCATATTTTCCTCCTGAAGCAACACTCCCTCGAAACATCTGTCACTCAGTATTAGTAGCACTTAAATTTAGAACAAATAAAAGGAAAGACTTATTTGTATGGTGTGTAGTAAGCCTGTAGCATTTAGTGCCACAGCACAGCTTAGAGTCAAATGCTGTACCTGGATTTTTGAAGGAGTTGGCTAATTTTATGATGATAATGAATTATGCAAGTTAAGGGTGATCAAATCTCATGCTTCAGTGATCAGCTGTTCAGTGCAGAGGGAAGGAAAGAATGTTCCATAGAATCCTAGGGCTGGATGAGACTAGGGGTGTGTCTAGACTACATGCCTCCTTCGACGGAGGCATGTAGATTAGCCAGATCGGAAGAGGGAAATGAAGCCGCGATTAAAATAATCGCGGCTTCATTTAAATTTAAATGGCTGCCCCGATCTGCCGATCAGCTGTTTGTCGGCAGATCGGGGGAGTCTGGACGCGATGCCCCGACAAAGAAGCCTTTCTTCATCGACACAGGTAAGCCTGGTTTCACGAGGCTTACCTGTGTCGATGAAGAAAGGCTTCTTTGTCGGGGCATCGCGTCCAGACTCCCCCGATCTGCCGACAAACAGCTGATCGGCAGATCGGGGCAGCCATTTAAATTTAAATGAAGCCGCGATTATTTTAATCGCGGCTTCATTTCCCTCTTCCGATCTGGCTAATCTACATGCCTCCGTCGAAGGAGGCATGTAGTCTAGACACACCCCTCAGGAGGCCCAAAGCAGGACCAGCCCCAACTACATCATCCTGGCCAGGGCTTTGTCAAGCTGGGACTTAAAAACCTCTAGGGATGGAGATTCCACCACCTTCCTAGATAACCCATTCCAGTGCTTCACCACCCCCAGTAAAATAGTTTTTCCTAATATCCAACCTAGACCTCTCCCACCTTCCATCATCTGCAATCTTACTCAATTAGCCAGGTTCATTACTAAGGTGGCAAATGGAGTGCTTCTTAAAAATGATTTTGGCCACTTTCTGAAGCAGTTTATCGAACAAGATGGACCACTAGTCTAATCAGCCATGGGAACTTCATATTACATGAGCCAGATCCTTGACCCCTGGCACTACCCCTTTGTGTCACTTTTGTGGCACCAATGGACAAGGAGAAATCTCCAGCTGCCATAAAACAGGGTTAAACCAGCTTTACACCAGCCATCCCTTCCTATTTCTCTCCAAGCCCAATCCTTAGCCAACATGTTTGTCAGGAGTGTGGTAAGGATGAGAGCACTCATGACTCCAGCAGCTTGAGACCCAACAATTGGCTTGCAGTGACTCAGAGGGACCTTTGAAGGTGCTGTAAATTAGTGAAGCCCCAAAGCTACTTTTCTTTGTGATGGGCTGAACTGGTTCCTCGATTTCCACAGGATACGAAGTATCCAATACTGCCTTTGAGTACAATTTGCCAAGCTCCTGGCCTTATAAGAAGGAGTTTAGACCCATAACACCTCTCCCGTCTCGGTGTCTAAGTATTATTTAATACAACTATAAAGTGTTTTTAAAAATGGCCAGTTGTCACTCTGTGTGCCTCAAAGTAGATCAATACATCTGTGAGAATCCCAGATAATTATTTTTCCTTCAGGAATTCTAGAATACTAAAATAAAACAACATTCAGGCTAGCCAGCAGGCTTTGTAATAACTCACATAAGTTCTTTAATAAAACTCTGACTTTTTCCTTTGAGGAGAATCACAATTTTATGGCAAGAGATCTGTAAATTAAAATTTTAAAACCTAAGGTAAAATTCTGAGGGAACAACTCTCTCCTTTCTTGTGTTTTAGTGATAATCCACTAGAACACAGAGGTCAAACCAGCAACTTTTTTGACAGAGAGAGAGAGAGAGAAAGAAAGAGAGAGAGACCTGACACTTATTCTCTTTTTTATTTTGTGTTGTTTTATGATTTTGATGGCTCAAATCCTGAAATCACTGCATTGAAATTTTCACTAACTTCATCTAAGGAAGGATTTAAAGATTTGTCCCTGTGTTTTCAAAGCCCTTCTTACCTACTTGAGCTGTGATTCTATAAAGATTTTTGTATGTGCTTAACTTTATGCTTAAACGGATGATATCATAAAGTAATATATCACAGAATTAAGAAAATATATTAAAACTTGTTATTTTGATGAGATGACAGTCTCTAGTCAGACATAGAATCATTTGTAATTGTGAGAAATGAGGGGACCTCATCCAATACGGAGTGAAAGGACCCGTTCCTTCAAGCTGCACCCTATCCCTAGGCAGTGATACCTCAGGGTTAAAGTCACTAGAGTTGCCCTGAGCCACAGGGTAGTATGATCTTATGGCCCAAGTCAGTGGGGTAGCCCTTCTCTGCAGGGAAGCAAAGCCTAATTGTCAGAGTCCATAGAACTACCCTAGTTTACAGGGCACTGAAGCCTAGCAGCTGGAGTCAATAGAGACACCTCAGGTTCACAGGGCAGCAAGGCATAGAGGTCAAAGCCCATAGATTTGCTTTCTTTCACAGATAAGTGTGACCCACTGGTCAAAGTCCATAGAGTTACCATATTCAAGGGCATTGTGGCCTAGCAATCAGAGTCAATAGAGATGACCTCTGGGGTGGGTTTGAATGGCCTATTAGCCAGTCAGGGTGCATGGATTGCCACACAGGGAGGTTGATGGCAGCTAGGATGGGGGACCTGAGCCCTCCCAGCTCCATCAAGTCCCAGCCCAGGGCCCTTTCAGTGTCATGTATGTTCGCCACTAAGCCAGCAGAAACTCTTGCACAACATGCTGACCATCACCAGGACACATGGTGGCAATCTCGGTGCCTTTGGGGTTTCCATGTTCCTCATCCTATACAGCTCCCTGAAGCTCAGACCTTGGTGGGGTGACCACAGGTAGCTGGATGTTTGCTTGCATCTTGGCACCTGTAGCTTCTGTAGTCAAGGTCTCATCTGTACCTGACTGGAAGCCAGGTTGTATTATCCTTCCTTTTTGGTGGTCAGCTCTGACTGATCTGGGCTGCTCCCACTTATACTGATTCTATAAGTGGTGCATGCCCAGGATAGATGTGGGGGCATGGTTTTCTTTACCCGCAGTGAGGAGTTAACTCTTTCTCATCCAATGCAGATGAGTTCATCCTGTGGAATTTAAGATAATGCGTTGAGAAACTATGAAAGCACAAGCCAAAGAACTGAATTCACCAGAACGGATTACCCATCTCCATGTACTAAGTGTAAGTCAAATAAAAGAGTGGAACCATTTGCTATGAAAATCACTATATAGCTGTCTGAACATGACTCCCCTGTGTTTTTCCCTCTCAGCTACAGTTTGAGCAAATTTCCTGTGATGTCGAGTAGCTGCAATCTAGACCATATGTGTTCAGAAAATCCCCAATAATGTTAGATGCTTATTAAAACCACATTGCCTTAATAGGATTAATTTTATTAATACTTATGACTTTGTAACCTGTCAGTGTATGCATGAGGAAGTATGAGTGAGAAACTGTCAGTCATAAAGCAGCACAGCATGCATTACCTTTTATGGCTAAGGAAAACTCCTGCAAAGTGCATAAATTGATGTGACAGGTGGCCAGAGGGAGGGTCTTTCCTCAAAAAGATGTAACAGCATGCCAAACTTGAGACCGGACCAGAAGCAGTAAAGCCCTTCCAGGGATCTCAAGGGACTTTGGGTACTCTGTTGCCTCGCAATCAATCTCCAGGAAAGCTGTAGCCCAGCCAGTGTCAGACACCTGTGAAACTGAAACTAACTCTTGCTGCCTGCAATCTGCCTCCAAAATGTCAGCATGAATGTGGTGTGTGTGTGTGTGTGAGTATTGCCGTACCATTAAGAATCTGTACTAATAAACAAACTTCAGTGCTGATCAAGTTCACCCTTTGTCTGGCTGATTCCAAGGGCAGGCAACAAGTACTGGGTGAACACTTGGTACAGATGGTCATGTGAGAGGTATGGATCACAGCATAGTCCCAAACAGTGTATTTATTCCCTTTGGAAAACTCTCAGAAATGTGGGGAAAATAATCATTTTTCAAAATGCTGCAGAAAAGTCAAGAGCATCCAGATCCAGAAAGGCCTAAGAAAAAGTAATAAGGAGTTGAATTGGAGTTTTACCCACAAAAATATATGCCCTAATAAATCTGTTAGTCTCTAAAGTACTACAGGACTCCTCATTTGTTTTTGCAAATATAGACCAACATGGCTACCCCACTGAAACTTTTCACTATGAGAAAGTAGACACTGACTTACTTACTGGACAATCAAAAGGTTATTTAAGAATCATGAATTATTAGTCCCTATGTCTAGAAATTTTCTCTCTGACAAGTATTAATGATAAGTAAGTGATAGGAAGCAGGAAGGGACTCTTCTCTAGCCATGGAATTCCAGAAGAAGTCAGTCGCTATAATGGGCCCCAATTTTCCAGCGTAGATTTTAGGCAATATACCATAGATTGGGATTTTCATCACAAAACATCAAGTCCAAATGACCCCAATAAAATGGATCTGTGGAAAGGTCTATGCGGACAGTAAGGAATCTTATGAAAAAGACTTTTGACAATGAGGTGATTTGTTTAAAGTTTTACTGGTTTACCAAAGTCCATCTGTGAGGAATGGCTTTTCTCCAATTCAGTTGTTCATGAGAAGGATCAGATCTAAATTACAAATTACTGATAACATTCTGAAATCTCACACCAATGAAACCATATGGAAGATAAAGGAAAATCAGAAGTGGAAGCAGAAATATTAAAAGGGCCTGTGATCTTCCATCTTTTAACACAGGTGACAGAGTGTATCTGAGGAATCACACCTTTAATACTGGAGGCCAAAGAAGTACCATTAAAGAACAGTCTGAATTCAAGTCCAGACAGACACAGGGGACGCATGAGATCTACAAGTAATCCCAGAAAATTCTGACACATTGACTGTTGAGGTTGAGTCTAGCATTTCCCATCTGATTGTTCCTTAGCAGCAGAAGGAACAAGAGAACAACTTAGGCTCTAATGAAAGGCTGATATTGAGAAGATCAGAGTGGGAGATTAAATGTCCTGAAAAACACACAGAGACTTGCTAACCTGCTTGAAGAAGGGGTATTTGAGGAAAGTAAGTAGTAAATAGTCAGTCAAGATTGATATGCTGGTAACCGCTCCTCTCTAGGAAGCTGGCACATAGTATATTTCAATACATCCTACACTAGTTGAGAATTTAATGCATGTGTTACTAGATAGTTTTAGCTGCTTGTACCTACTATACATTTGAGAGAGTTTGTGCGTCTGTCTGTCTCTGTGTCTATTTGTTCAAGAACTCCTCCTAAATGGTGGGAGCTAGGACCACCAAATTTGGTATGCAGCTTTCTCTTGTCATAACTTAAAGCAAGGTCACAGTTTGGTTGTGCTAGGACAATGGGATGTACATGGAATGTGATTGTTTCTCATCAAATGGAGGGGTGTGATAGCAGGGACAGTTATACTCACAAATGACCATTGGGGGCAGTAAGCATAGGGGACAGAATGACTAGAGGGGGCAGCAAGTGTGCCAGCTCTAAGAGGAACTGCTGTCCAGCAGCAAGGCCCCTGTTACCTTGACCTGCCCTGGGGAGCAGCTTCTGACCAGCCAGTACTGCCCCAGCTGGCCCTCGGGGGAAGCTGGTGAGCGGGCTGCACCACCTCCAGCACCTCTAAGCCAGGCTTGGGGAGAAGCTGGGGCTGTCCCCACCCACTGCCCTGAGCCCCCACCCCCTCACCTGAGCCCTCCCATATCTCCCAATCCCCTACCCTTACTCCTGCACTCCCACCCCCTGCCCTGATCTCCCTACTCCCCACTCTGACTCCTGCAACCTTGTACCTGGTGGTGGGGTCCTGTCTGAAGGCCTAAACAGCACCGATTGCACCCTGTTCTCTTGCCACTGTGGAATATCAGAACTAATTTGGATTCCATTAGGAGTCTTGTTGTGAGCTGCAGAATTGACTTCTCTGTGGGCCAGTTGAGCACTAGCACTGAGGCTCCTCTATTATGAGCTGAAATCACTGTGTGCTGTGGAGAGCCTGGTGCTATACTGTGGAAGATCTGAAATCACTGTTGCTGTGGGGAGCCTGGTGCTAAGCTGCTGAGCTACTAGCAGAGCAGTTTGCAGGGACAACCAGCAAGTGCAGGTGGACAGCAGAGCCGTTTGCAGGGACGACCGGTGGGTGCAGGCAGACAGCAGAGCAGCTGGCGGAGACGACCCGCAGCTGGTAGGAGCGGCAGCAGACAGCCAGTGGAGCAGCTGCAGGAGCAACTAGCTGGTGGCCAGGGGCCTGGACCGAGACGGCTGGTGGAGCCGGACAGTTCGTGGGACAGCTGAGGTGGCTCACTGGACGACAGGTGGAGTGTGGCGGAGTGACTTGTGTTGACGGCAGCGGCAGAATCCTACGGAGAGGCGGAGCCATTGGCGGACCACGTAAGGTGTATCAATCCCCACCCCTCCAGGTTAGGATGGTAAAATCTGCTGGGTGAACTTTTGAACCCTTGGGCGGCACTGACCTGGGGCAGAGACTCTTGGGGTGTTGGACTTTTGGGACTTTGGGGGATTCATGGCTGGGGGGAGGGTCTTTGCTCATGTTTGGCCTATGAATCCGAGTTGTGTTGTTTTCCCAAGTTAATGCTGATGTCAGTTACATCATGTTATTAAAGATTTGCTGCTATACTGAGGCTCTGTGCTTGCGGGAGGGGAAGAATTGCCTCTTTGAGGCATCCAGAGGTGTATGTAAGATCTCCCAGGTCACTGGGCGGGGGCTCGAGCCGGTGTTGTATTACCTTGTTGGGAGGAGACCCCTAGATACTGAACCTGGCCCTTGCTGCTATTAACTCAGCCTGGCAGAAGAGTTACATGTATATTAGAGTTCATTTATTTTTCTTTTAGAGGAAAAATGCAGAAATATGTTTGTGATTAATATACAATTTACAGTATAATTTACAAATGCTTACTCATAAGACACCATGTTATGAACATAGGAATTTGGAGACATGCTCTGAATGTGCATGTTGGAAACACCATATGGATGTATGCATTACTTCACTCCAGGAGCTCTCCAATTTGTTTATTTGTTTAATTAAAGTTTTATTCCTTTCTCATTCACTGGCTTGTTATTTAATGAACTGCCAAATCATCATATTTACCCTCAGTATAAGAAAAAGAAAGGGCTGGATTAGAGCAAAGAAGGAGCAGAGTTCCACTACACTTCATCTGCTATTGGTGTAGTGTCCCTAATTATGGTAGTGAGATACATTAGGGCTGCTCCTATGCAACATCAGCCTGCACCAGATGCTGGAAGTCCTGAATCAGGGAGCAACTACTGGCTTCCTACAGCTGTGCCTCTCTACCTGTCCAAGCACATCTACTACTGTCAAGTACCAGTTTAGTGAGATATCTTGAATGAGCAGCTTATGATCCCAAGCTGAAGAATACTATATGTGATGAATATTTGAAGCTGTTTTCTGGTAGGAGAAGTTGGAAAGAAAAATGCTATGCCTCCTGTGAACTGTGAGTTAACAATCAACACTGGTGTCCCTCTGATTTTGCTGCATCTGCCATCAGATAAGAGAATGGAAGCAGTCTTAAAGTGCAGGAAATTGTGGAAGACTTTGTGAATAAACCACATTCAGGTGCAGTGAACACTGCAGACCAGAAAGAAGTCAAATTGTCTTGTCACTTCACACTATTTTTCATTTCAAGGACATGTCAAGCTTTTGGAATTTACAAACTTGCTGTGTGAAACAGCTGAATTGATTTCTAACTTTCTGAAAAGTGTTTTGAGCAAGAATGGATTGAACTTGTCAAACTTGGTAGTTCTCTGTGCTTCCAATGAAAATGTCAGGTATGGTGGCACAAGTCAAACTAGCTGAAATAATGTTTGCATGAATGTAACAACAGCAAAAGAATCTTTTTCTTGCAGTAGGCTCCTTGATGCATGATGGTTAGAACAGAAGCAAGCGTGCTGGTGATTGCCAGGCTATGAGACGTATGCAATTGCATCCAAGATTGCAAGTCACATTTTTCTGCTCCTACTTGTGCTATAAATCCTTCAAGGACCTTTGAGACTTTGTGAATATCAATTACACCTCTGCCCACACAATCAACAACTCACTGGCTTATGTTGTTGCCAATAATTGAATGAGTCCTGCTGCTTTGGCCAGCTTTGAAATACCATTTCTTGTTCTCTGAAGGAATGCCATATATATTGCAACAGTTCCATTAAGCAGTGAAATTGATTTTGTCTTTCTTTAAAGCCCATTATCCTTATTTTTTTTAAAAACCCAACCTGGTTTCTGAAAAAGGCTGAACTATCTCACTAGACTTCATGCAAGAGATTAAAAGAATGAGGACGAAGATAGAAGACTGACTCCCCCCTCAAAATTGTTAAGTAGAATCATACAAAACTGCATTTGCTAACGTCAACTAACATGAAGAAAATACATTGGGGGATATGGAATTCTATATTGTAGCCATTAGCTACTTTTATAAAAAGTTAATTATTATTGAATATTTTGATATTCTCATCATTTTGGGCTAATTGAACCTGTTCCTTTTCCCCCATTAGTACTTTGTTAGTTCACATATCTTCAGCCAACCCATCTCTGAGTGGGGAGTCTTGTCTCATTTCCTTCTGACTGAGGACTGTTAAGGCTGCGCAGCTCTCTGCCTTACACTGTGCTATCTCCTGCAAGACAGTCTGCAAACTGACCAGAAATGAGGGCTAGGAACAGTGTATGCCAGTAGTTACAAGTTATTCTTTCTAAGAAAGCATGTTTATTCTTCAGGGAAAAGCATCACAGGGAAAACATAATGAAAATAATAAACAGATTTAAATATACACTCACTTTTGGGGCCCCTAGTGGGCCAAAGTCTTTCAAACCTTGTCCACAGGTTGTGGCCCCCCTGTAGTGTCTGTCCCTTTAAATGCTCAGGGGTCTGTACTCTCCTCCTCCCCAGTGCAAAGCCTCACTTGTATTAGTTTCAGATTTGTAGCTAGAACAATAAAGCTACCACAGAAGACAGTTGTATTTCCAACATCTCCCTTTGCATCTGTCTCCTTCTCTGCTGGCTCCAGAGAGATAACATTTGGTGATAAGGAATTTATCTCTCTCTAGTGTGCAGTGCTTGCTCACATTATCTGACAAAGGAGAAGAAAAAGTAAGCAAATAATACTATGAAAAAGGAAACCAGATTCACACAGAAAAACAGGAAGTGGCAGGCAGACTGGGACTGCATTTTGCTGCTTGAAAAACACGTATCAGCTATCTAGAGTGGGGGACCTAGGCAAATAAAGGCTGATACTGAGACGATCAGGATAGGAGTACTGGAGTTAGTGGTGGCACTGTTCAAACAGAAGCTGTAAAGGGAAAACTAGCAGCAATATTGACTGAGCATGTGCAGGCAAGGTGGCTGAGGTAATATCTTTTACTGGACCAACTTCTGTTGGTGAGTCGAGCTTTCCAGATATATAAAGCTCTTCAGGTCATATGTGCTATCAGGCAGACAGTCTTAGCCTGAACTGGGAGCCAGCAAAGGGAGACCAAGTACAACCAAAGGAGTGTACAAGTGCACAGGGAGTAGAGAACAATCAGATACATATAGAAAACAGTAAAAAGTGGGGAATGGGGGAAAGAGAATTTCCTTTGAAAAAGGCAACCAGTAAATCTAACAGAAGATCACTGATATGGCAATTTTTGTGGGCAATATTGGTGAGTGAGATGAAAGTAGTGAATCGTGGAGTGGTGTGTTTCAAATACTTTGAGCAATTTGTAATCTGCAATACCATTTCACATGGACAAAAAATTTCAACCTTGCAAATAGTGATGGGTCCAAATGTATATGGACTGTGTGACCTGTCATTTTCCACTGTGCTTGGAACTGCTATTTACGCCATGATTATGGCAGCAGTTCAGGAACATTTTTCTCCTTTCCCATCAATGGCAGTACAATGGTTTTAGTTCCATCTGCAGCATCAAGGAATTTATTGCTGCTTTATAGAGCTTATCAGAGCATTGTCAGTTTGGGCAAACATTAAATGATGATACATGGGACCAATTAGTTTCCAGATTACATAGTGACTAGGTCCAGAAGAAATTATTGACTATATCAATTCTTACATCAAAAAGGCTGTTGAAGTTGCTGTTGTAATGGAGACCACAGAGAAGGAGTCTCTGGAATTCAGTGTGAACTGAGAAGTTTACCACCTGTCTCAGTGAGACAGTTATCATGAAAACACTAAGGTTCCCTGTGTGGCCATTGTGCACAAACTATGCATTCAGAGCTGGCCCAAGGTACGGGCTGACTGGGCTACCACCTGGGGTGCCCCATTATCCACGTGGGGCTGCCGGGCTGTGCGGGGGCAGCACCGCGCATGCTCTGTGCGCCTGGGCCAGTGCCACGCATGCACCACGTGCCCAGTGACGGGGCCACGCATACGCCACATGCCCGGAGAAGGGGCCACGCATGCACTGGGCACCCGGGACGGGGCCACGCATGTGCTGGGTGCCATGGGCAGGGTAACACATGCACCAGGCACCCGGGGCGGGGCCGTGCATGCACCGGGTGACTGGAGGTGGGGGCGGCACATGCCCAGGGGTGGGGCCACGCATGCATTGTACTCCCGGGGGCGGCGCTGCACTCCCGGAGCCTGGGCGCACAAATGGCTTGGGCCAGCCCTGTATGCATTATGAGAGACCGCAAGGCACAATAAGTTAGACACTTGGAGAAAGTGTCAGAAGAAAGGACATGTCACTGTGACTTGTCATACTGTTCAGTGACCAGCAACACACAATAACTATATATCCAAGAAGAAACCTATGAAGGTTTAACCAAAAAAGGGTCAATGTTGGGAATTTTTAATGTGGAAAAAAAGAAGAGCTCTGGTCATAGTGGCCAAGACCTAGCAGTACACATGTTATTGGAAGCTGGAGTCAGATAATACATCTGGGTCGCACCCTTGATTCAAGGAGTACCTGAAAGAAGGAAGCTTGATACTAGAACTACTGTTTAATTGATTCCTGAATTACCCATCACCAAACATTTTCACAAGCTCTGCTAAAAACACCACCGTGATTGTGGAGACTTATGCCAGAGACAACCTAGTTCCAAAGAGGGATAGACTCATAGGCTGTGTCTACACTGGCACCTTTTTCCATAAATGCTTAAAACGGAACAGTTTTCCGTTATAAGTATTTCCGGAAAAAGAGCGTCTACATTGGCAGGATGCTTTTCCGGAAAAGCCCTTTTTCCGGAAAAGCATCCGTGGACAATGTAGACGTGCTTTTCCGGAAAAAAGCCCTGATTGTCATTTTCGCGATCGGGGCTTTTTTGTGGAAAAGACTACTGTGCTGTCTACACTGGCCCTTTTCTGGAACAGTTTTCCAGAAAAAGGACTTTTGCCTGAGCGGGAGCAGCATAGTTTTTCCGGAAAAGCAGCTGATTTCTTACAGTAAATCGTCACTGCTTTTCCGGAAATTCAAGGGGCCAGTGTAGACAGCTCGCAGCTTATTCCGGAAAAGAGATGCTTCAAAAAGCCCAGTGTGGAGCAGGTGCTTCATCTTAGCTTAATTTCATGAACACTTGAGAATAAATATTTGTAAATAGAGCTGGAAGTTCTCTGCCTGGCCTTTGAATCTCAGAAGTTCCATATCTATCCATCTACACCCTCAATTATTGCTTCGGACTTCTTGGACACAGAGTGATTTGAATTGTGCTGGGTCTTTGGAAAGTTATATGGTTTTGGTCACAATTAGCACCAAAATGGCTAGAAACTTTCCAAATGACTTCTACGATGGCTACCAAGACCATTAGACATCTCTGTACTTTGCTTATCCAGTTTGGTTTACCATCTGGGGTGACAAATTATATGGGCCATAGTGTCTGTGCTCCAGCAAAATTCAGAGTCTGGGGACCTAGCGCCACCAATATTCAGAGACTCTCCCCTGCCTCCCCTGCATGCTTCCCTCAGTGTGGATATCCATGGCTGATTTTTGCATATAAAGGTGTGAATGTGGATACAAAATTTTGTATCCACACAAGGTTCTATGTATAGGCCCTCCGAGAGCCACCCAGTTCCCAAGTCTTCATTATAATTATAAAAAAGAATTACAATATAACATAATTTTACAGCTGGGCACTATCAATATTTAGCCTGCAACCAGCAGCTGCTCTTGAAGTTCTCTGTAACCATGTGACACCTGGATAAAAAATGTTAATGGGAGCATGCAGGCTGATTTGCCCTCACCCCAACAAGTGACTCCAATTCTGAGGGGGCTTATCCTGAAGTCTAGAGCTGAGCAGCAGCCTGCAACTTGGGTGAGTGTTGTGTCATGGCGCCTCCTTCTTCCTGCAGTCACCATTCCTGCTCTACTCTGGACAAAGAGCAGCCCCAACCCACCACCTCTCAGGGTATGTCTACACTACCCTCCTAGTTCGAACTAGCGGGGTAATGTAGGCATACCGCACTTGCAAATGAAGCCCGGGATTTGAATTTCACGGGCTTCATTTGCATAAGCGGGGAGCCGCCATTTTTAAAACCCCGCTGGTTCGAACCCCGTGCAGCGCGGCTACACGGGGCTCGAACTAGGTAGTTCGAACTAAGCTTCCTATTCCGAACTACTGGTACACCTCGTTCCACGCGCTGCACGGGGTTCGAACCAGCGGGCTTTTAAAAATAGCGGCTCCCTGCTTATGCAAATGAAGCCCGGGAAATTCAAATCCCGGGCTTCATTTGCAAGTGCGGTATGCCTACATTACCCTGCTAGTTCAAACTAGCGGGGTAGTGTAGACATACCCTCAGTGAGGTTACAGTGAGGAGTAGCAATAGGGGAGGAGGTGCTCACGTGATGGCAGACCCTCTCCCTCTCCTCCCCTCCCCACCCCCAGAACCCACCCACTACAGGGAAAGCAAGGGGGCTTCCTGGACCTGAGAGGGGCCCTAGGAGCATGTGCAATAACAGCAGTACAATGTGAGTGTGCTGCTGAGAGAGAGGAGAGGGGTCCTTCTCCCAGAGCTTGCTGCTGCCAGTGAGGAGAGGGCAGGGGTGAGTATTCTCTGGCCTCAGTCCAGGGGCAGCCTGCCTGCACCCCAAACTCCTTAGCCCTGGCCCTGCCTCACCCTAGAGCTCACACACCCACCCAGAGCACTCACTCCTCCACACTCCCTCTGTCCTAACCCTGAGCTCCCTTCTGCACTATGAACTCCTCATCCATAACCTTACTCCACAGCAGTCACCCCAATCCTCTACTTGAGCACCTCCCATACCCCACATCTCTCATCCCCAGGCCCACCCCCTGAGCCCTCACATTTTATATGATTTTGAATATAATATATATATTGGCTTACAAGACAAGTGGGGAGGACTTGGACCCATTCTGGACACTGCCAAAAATAATACAAACTGGATGCTCCCACTTACAATTACAGTTAGTGAGTGACAATTGAACTCAATTCTGTCCTGAAGAATTTCAAAGATTCTTAGTTTCAAATAAAATTCAGCACATACACTTAGCTCTTAACTATGCTGCTACAAATGGCCTAGTGGAACAATTTCTATAAATACTTAAGCATGCCTTCAAAGCTAGTAAGTCTATTTTGAGTCATCAACAGAAACTGGACAATTTCTTGCTTGTCTGCATGAACACACCACCTATTATTATCCAGGAGTCACCTGCAATTCTTTTCTTGAAATGATCTTTGCTTACCAGTTGCATCCTGCTACATTTGGGTATTTCCTCACATATAGCCAAATTCCATATAATACAAATTCTCCAAAGATGAGAGATTCACCATCATTCTTTTCAGGTCAAACATTTAGGATACATCTACACTGCATGGCTTTTCAGGATATACTGAAATAGCTACCCCCTGTGTCTTAACAATCTGCCAGTTATTTCGAAATAGTTTTCGAAATAACAGCTACGCTGTTTCAGCATCCCTGTAACACTTGTTCCATGAGGGTTAAGGGATGTCTCAAAATAGTGCATTATTTCAAAATGTGGTGCTGTGTAAACACACCAAATTTCAAAATAAGCTATTCTGATATAGAATTGAAATAAGATAAGCAATTTGCGTAGCACAAATTGAATATCTTATTTTGAGTTTAGGGTGCTGTGTAGATGCACCCTTAGCATGGATTCCCAACTAGATTGTCGAGTGAAATGTGTACTAGAAAACTTGTAAAATGCATGGGGTCTGTTCAGTTTGTAGCCATACTTTTTATGGTATTTTATTGAATTTGCTTATGGATTAGTTTCAGTCTTGAGTAGTTTTGGAGTCTGGAGATCATCCAGATGGACTTTCTGTTTCTCCAGTTGAACTTCTTTCCATTACTACTTGTAAGTTTGATAACTTGATATTAGAAACTTTGGTACCACATGTTATGTCGTGGGGAGTTTCACAGCATAGGAAGAAATCAGTGGAAAGGCAGAGAGCTGGAGTAGGTGCAAGTGTCCATTTTATTGCATAGCACAGAACTCACCAGAACAAGCCCAGACTAGCTGGGCTGCCCCCAGTGACCTACTCAGTTACCATAACAACAAGATCTATATCTACAACCCAATATACAACATATTCCTCCCCCCTTAATAAAAACATCCCTTTAAGAAAACAAAAACTAACTATGAAATGAGGGTAGAATGCCTCAAATTCCCAGCTAACCCTGGGGATTATTTTGCCCCATCTGTGAGTTAATCTCAACTAAAGGTCCAGCTATTGAGGAGGCCTCCTTTCTCTAGGTGGATTACGGCGGACATCCAGCGTTCTCGCACCCGAAGATGTTATGGGTGCAGGCCTGACACTGGGCTGGGAACTTGAAGTGGGAACAGGTGAGGCTGTTGGATCAGCCTGCTCAGGGAGGAGGTTATTGTTCGCCGCTGGTGGTGATGGAGGAGGAGAGTCAGGAGCAGGTGATTCTTGACATGGTAGCTCACCAGCAGTGGGAAGGACAGGCAACTCAACTGGAGATGTGCCTTGGGAGCAGGAATAACCTGTCAATAACTGATCTACATGCCGCCGCCAGATGAGATCTTTCGCAGTCCGGACAGTATAGGAAACAGGTCCTGTTTGAGCAATAATAGTGGCAGGGACCCATTTAGCTACAGGAACATAGTTCCGAGCCAAAACTGTATGTCCAGGACTAAAGGTTCGGTCTTTTGCTCTGGATGCACGCCTGATGACTTGACCTTCCTGCTGACGTTGCACAATTTGTCGTGGTTCTGAAGGTTTCAACAAATCAAAGCACGTGCGTAGCTGACGTCCCATCATTAGAAAAGCTGGGGACACTTTGGTTGTAGCGTGAGGAGTGTTTCTGTAGGATAGTAAGAAGGTGTCCAGACTCTTTTGTACGAGTGAATGTTCTCTAACCGATTTCAAAGCTTGTTTCATTGTCTGGACAAACCTTTCAGCGAATCCATTTGTGGCCGGGTGATACGGTGCTGAAGTGATGTAATGGATCCCGTTTGCTTTCATAAAACTTCCAAACTCCTGAGACACAAACTGTGGACCGTTGTCACTCACAAGTTGTTCAGGAATACCCAAATGACAGAAGATTCCCCGTAATTTTTGGATAGTACTCTCAGCAGTAGTGGAAGGCATTATACAGACTTCTGGCCATTTGGAATGAGCATCTACCACCACCAAAAACATGTTACCTTCAAATGGGCCAGCAAAATCAACATGAATACGTTGCCATGGTTTTTCAGGCCAGTCCCATGGGTGCAGAGGTGCCAATTGAGGTGCATTCCTCACATCCTGGCAAGAAATACAAGCTCTTGCCTTCTTTTCAATGTCACTGTCCAAACCAGGCCACCAAAAATAGCTTCGTGCAATTTCTTTCATGCGCACCATTCCATAGTGACCTGAATGCAGTTGCTCTAACATCTGTTGTCTCAGTATTTTTGGAATAATGACACGCATTCCCCACAACAAGCACCCCGAATGGGTTGATAACTCTGTTCTCCTGGACATGTATGGGACAAGGTCAGATGAGACCTGAGAGTTCCGTAGAGATGTTCCACGCATCACGAGTTCTATTACTTGGGAGAGTACTGGGTCAACACGAGTTGCTCTCTTAACTTGTGCAGCAGTGATGGGCCTGTTCTCTACCTGCTCAAAGTAAAAGATTTACTTCTGGCCACTATCTTGATGTTTGACTGGCAAAGGCAGCCTAGAGAGACCATCTGCATTGCCATGTAGAGTGGCTTTCTGATATTTGATCTCATATGTGTGTCCTGAAAGCCACAATGCCCATCGTTGCATACGACTAGCAGCCATTGGTGGAATACCTGAGTGTGGACCAAAAATTGCCGTCAGAGGTCGATGGTCAGTGAGAAGTGTAAACTTCCATCCAAACAGGTACTGGTGAAATTTCCGAATTCCAAAAACGATTCCCAATGCTTCACGTTCAATTTGTGCATAGTTAGTTTCAGCTGTGCTTAATGTGCGTGAAGCAAAAGCAATTGGTTTCTCTCTCCTGAGGGCATAACATGTGACAAGATCGCTCCCACTCCATATGGGGAGGCATCACAAGCCAACTGTAAAGGTAAGGATGGATCAAAATGTGTCAGGACCTCTGCATTTAGCAATGCACACTTATCTTTACGGACTCGTAGGCCATACTCTTCCAGTCTTTGTAGGGTAGCCTCTAAGTTCTTAAGGTGATCCTCCTCATTCCCATTCCTCATTCACGACCAGGATGTCGTCAAGATAGCACTGAACTCCTGGCAAGCCACACAAGATCTGGTCCATAGCTCTCTGGAACAAGGCTGGGGCAGAAGTTATTCCGAAGAGTAAGCGACAGTAACGATAAAGCCCTTTATGAGTCACAATAGTCAACAGCTCTTGGGATTCCTCCTCAACTTGCATCTGTAAATATGCTTGACTCAGATCAATCTTGCTGAACCTTTGTCCCCCAGCCAGGCCCGCAAAGATGTCATTGATGCGAGGAAGGGGGTATTGCTCTGCACATAAAACAGGGTTAAAAGTGACCTTAAAATCCCCACAAATCCGAATAGAACCATCTTTCTTCAATATTGGAACTATTGGAGTTGCCCATGGACTATGGGTAACTGGTATTAGGACTCCATTTTTGACTAGGCGCTCCAGGTCTGCTTCAACTTTTGGTCTGATAGCATATGGCACAGTTCTGGCCTTCAGATATTTTGGTTGGCTACCAGGTTTAATGTTCAGTTTCACGGTGATTCCCCTCATACTTCCCAGATCCTCTCCAAAAACAGCAGCATGTCTCTTTAATATATCAGTCAGACCTGTTTCTTCTTTAGTCATCCGGTGCACTTCTGTCCAGTCCAGTGGGATCTTCCTAAGCCATGATCTCCCCATTAAGGCTGGGTAATGGCCTTTCACCACAAACAGTGGTAATTCTGCAGTCCGTCCATTTAGTTCCACCTTAACATCAGTAGTGCCCAATAGGGGTACTGCTTCTCCTGTATATGTCTTCAGAATGATCTTTGTTGCCTTAAGTGGAAGATGCTTCAACTTTTCCTTATACATCGAGTCTGAGACCAATGAAACTGCTGCACCAGTGTCCACTTCCATGCGTACCGGTTTGCCATCCAACAGTGAGGTTACCCAGTATTCATGGGAGCCCCCTTTCAAAGACAAAACATAGCATGGCACTTCTTCTTCAGACAAGGTGTCACTTTGATCATCAGGCATCTACTCGATGGTATGCAGATTTTCCTTTTTGTTCCGCCAGGCCACAGGCCTCTTTTTCTTTTGTTTACAGGCACGTTCAATGTGTCCTTTTTTTCCACACTGTCGACACATTAGGTTCTTACACCAGCATTCTGCTGCATGGTGACCTGTCTTACCACAGCGGTAACATTCCTGGCTCCCCACTGTTTTGTGAGTAGGTTCTTGGGACATTTTATGCAGCCCAGGGGGCGCACTAAGGTATTGTGCCTCCTGTGTGGCCAGTTCCATGCAGACCGCAATATCAATGGCCTTCTGTAAGGTGAGCTGAGCTTCTGTTAACAGACGCCTCCGTATAGCTTCACTGTGCAGGCCACACACTAACCTGTCACGTATGGCATCATTTAACATCTCCTTAAATTCACAGTGTTCAGCAAGCATTTTCAAATTGGCTACAAATTGTACAATGGTTTCACTTTCTTTTTGGTCTCTGCTATGGAACCTGTACCTTTCTGCAATTACCAGTGGTTTTGGAGCATAATGTGACCCCAGGATTTCCACAATGTCACTGTAAGATTTGGTCTCTGGCTTAACAGGGAGCAGCAAACTGCGTAGCAGAGAGTAGGTCTTAGCCCCTACAACACTTAAAAATATTGGCACCTTCTTCTCTTCTTTAATGTCATTTGCAATAACAAAAAGTTCAAAACGCTCAGTATATACGTGCCATTGCTCTACAGTCTCCTCAAAAGGTCCCAGTGGCCCTGTAAGTGTAGCCATGGCTGCTGCACTCCCCCCTTTATTTTTCTTTTCCAGTCTCTGGGCTCCTTGATCTTAGTTTCAGTTTGCACAGGGTAGCAGTCAGTTCTTCCCCCCACCTTCCAGAACAGCCAGAAAGAGTTTGTTTTCTTACATTGACTTCTACTTCTTTTGTTGCTGGAGGCAGCACAGGCATCCCACCCTCGTCACCAGTTGTTATGTCGTGGGGAGTTTCACAGCATAGGAAGAAATCAGTGGAAAGGCAGAGAGCTGGAGTAGGTGCAAGTGTCCATTTTATTGCATAGCACAGAACTCACCAGAACAAGCCCAGACTAGCTGGGCTGACCCCAGTGACCTACTCAGTTACCATAACAACAAGATCTATATCTACAACCCAATATACAACACCACAGCCAGCTGATTTCAAACTCAGCCCAGATGATTCCTTACCACTGTCTCTTCCTGCTGTTCAGGACACGGCTGTACTACCCATGTTATCCCAAGAGACTGAAAAAATTCAGTTGTTTAATTAGTGAGTTGCTATTCCAAGACATAATTCCTTGCAATGTAAGATTCTGCAATAGTCAACCTGGAAATTGTAATTAGGTTATATATGTTTCATGTTAGCTGTGAAAATAATGCATTGTTGTTTGGAAAGCTTTTTAAAGTGGGCTAGAAGAATGTGATGTCTTGACCCTTTAAATAGTTAGGGTCTCTGTACTCTCCACCCCGCCTCCCATCCCATGCAAAGCCTCACTTTTGTGTTGGTTTCAGTTTTGCAGGTTGAACAATAAAGATACCACTGCAGGCAGTTGTGTTTCCATCAGCTCCCTCTGCTTCTATTTCTGATAGTTCCAAAAATATAACACCTGTCTTGTACTGAAAGTCCTGTATGTTGCTAGATCAGAAGGGAGGCCCTGTGGAAGTTCAAATGCAGCCTTTTTTATATTCATGGTTTAAGTGTCTGAATCAGTATATGCAAATCAAGAATTCAAGCCTGAAACAGTATACGCAAATATCTCAGGAATGATAGCTCTCTGAAGTCCCCTGGAGTAATCTCCCTACCACCACACTGTTTTTAGTTCCTTTTGGATTTGCTGTGATCCTTCCCAATGCAGTAGAACAAAATCATACAGAAATCATTCATAAATTATATAAACGGTCACCCAAGATACTACTTGGGGTTGCAATATCTGTCATAGAGAGCATGTAATGTTTTACACAAAGATTAGGACAGGAAATAAGGAAATGCACTATACCCAAATGAAAATGAAGATTATGCCTATAATGCTATATACATAAATAATGAAAAAGGGAGATTACATGGCAAAACTCTCTTGTCCTGAAATCCAACTCTAACAAAAGATAAGACAAGATTTCAGAAGAATAAAACTCTGTTTCCTTATGGCTTCCCGTAAAATAACCTCTTATTTTATTTTAAATGCCATGAATTAAGGCAGGGTGAGCAAACATTTGGAGTATGGAAATTGCACGGAAGGCCATGGATGCTTCTGAAATTGGGGTTGGAGTATGTGAGGGAATGATGGCTCTTACTGGAGCTGTGATAGAAATGTAGCCGTGTTAGTCTGGGGTAGCTGAAGCAAAATGCAGGACAATGTAGCACTTTAAAGACTAACAAGATGGTTTATTAGATGATGAGCTTTCGTGGGCCAGACCCACTTCCTCAGATCAAATAGTGGAAGAAAATAGTCACAACCATATATACCAAAGGATACAATTAAAAAAATGAACACATATGAAAAGTACAAATCACATTGCAGAACAGGAGGGGGATGCAAGCGGGGGGGGGGGGGGAGGAAGGAAGGTAAGTGTCTATGAATTGATGATATTACAGGTGGGGAGAGTGGGATGTTTGTGAGTTAATGGTATTAGAGGTGATAATTGGGGAAGCTATCTTGGTAATGGGTGAGATAGTTCAAGTGTTTGTTCATTCCTTTTTGGAGAGTGTCAAATTTTAACATGAATGACAGTTCAGAGGATTCCCTTTCAAGTGCAGATGTAAAAGGTCTTGGTAGCAGAATGCAGGTGGTTAAGTCATTGAGAGAGTGTCCTTTCTGGTTAAAATGGCAAGAAACTGTTTTTTCTTTGTGATCTTGTCTGATATCTGTTTTGTGGGCATTAATCCTTTGGCGAAGTGTCTAAGATGTTTGTCCAATGTACATAGCAGACGGACACTTTCGGCACATGATAGCATAGATTATATTTCTGGATGCGCAGGAATATGTGTTCTTGATCTTATAACTCACTTGGTTAGGTCCAATAATGGTATCAGCAGAATGAATATGTGGACAAAGCTGGCAACGGGGTTTGTTGCAAGGGAAGGTACCAGGGTTGGTATTAGTGTGGTATGTCCTGTGGTTGTTGGTAAGAATCATCTTGAGGTTAGGTGGTTGTCTATAGGAGACTATGGGTCTGTCTCCCAGAGCCTCTTTGAGTATGGTATTCTGTTCCAGTATAGGCTATAGTTTATTGATAATGTGTTGGACAGGTTTAAGTTGGGGATTGTAGGTGATGACTGGAGCTGTGGTCTTTGGGGTGCGGTCAGAAATGAGGAGATCAGGGCAGAGGAAGTGGCTTTGGGTTGAGACAGTGGGGAGGAGGCTCAGGCATGTAGGCTCCAAGCTACACTTATCTCCTCAAGAAGCTCCTGGAAGCATCAGCATGTCTCTCTCCGGCTCCTATGTGAATGCACGGTCAAGTGGCTCTGTGCGCTGCCCCCCCCATCTGCAGGTACAGCCCCTCAGCTTCTGTTGGCCATAGTTCCCAACCAATAAGAGCTGCATGCGTGATGCAATGGCTAAAGACCCAGTGTCTCCTCTAAACTCTTCTTTGCTGTAATCTATGCTCCTCCCTCCAAGTTACATGAAGGTTGCAGCAGTGTATGCCCTCTACTGACTTATCCATTTTTTCTCCTATAGTACCAGCCATATTTGTGTTAATTAAGACACTGAGTTTTCTTGAAACACATCCTTACTGTATGGCAATTTCTCAGATTCTGTTGAATAGTTAATGGAATTCAGATGGCTATCAAAGCCAGCCTCCTGTCCTAAGGCATACTTCTTTCTTGCGATTTAAAGCTAACTCACATTATTTCTAAACTAGTTAACAGCCACAAAGATTTCTCTTGAAGATCTCTCTAGACTAGTTTCTGGTGAGTGATGTTGACTACAAAAAGATCAGAGAAACTGTCAAATTTGTCAAACCAGAACTCGTACCTAAAGACAGTTTGACGAAGTAAGCCATGTGAAAGCTATCTTCAAGGAAACATTTGACAAGTTGTCAGAACTTTCTTAGGACAAGCACTGGTAAAGTTACTCAAGTATGAAATGATGACTATGTTGAAGAAACTCACGTCAGTTTTGTTCTCTTTTTCTGCATCAAATACTGAAAGAGTATTTTTCTCTTTTGCAAATAGAGTAGACCCATGATACAAATAATTCTTGCTGTCAGACTGATTTCGTAGTGTCAGTGCACTATAATTTGACTGGTTAAAAGATACACACTGAGACCTTATCATGAGCAGATATAAATCAGTCCAGCTCAATTGAATTTGGTGGAACTATGATTAATTACACCATTGATAATGTGGTTCTAAATCCTAAGATATCATAATATGCTCAAGAAGAGTCTGTTTGATGAGAAGTAAAATTAACTGAATAAATTGTCTTAATACTGACTTCATCCCAGTGCTCCCTTAACCAGTCCCCACAGTGTAGACGAATCTAGCAACTGATTTTATGTACTTTGCTAGGTATAACTCATTTTGTGCTTATCCTTTCTTGTTACATGCTTGTGTTATTTTGTACTCCTTAGCAAATGGTGTTTGTTTCCACTTTTTATAAGAATCCTTTTTGATTATCAGATCATTGAAGAGCTCCTGATGGAGACATATTAGCCTCTTATTATTTTTTCTATATGTTCTTTTCATTGAAATAGTTGTGTGTTTAATATTGTCTGCTTGAGAAACTGCCAATTCTGCTGAATCCCCTCAACCCATCGTGTATTGGACTCTTTGTGCATGATAGGTTGCAGTGCTGCTACTTGTAGGTCAGGGATCTGTACCATATTTCGACAGGCTTCGGCACTTCTGTCATGGAGATAGATGCAAGCAATGCATGTAGCGTATGGCACCACCTAGGGGCTTAGAAGTTACACTTATTTTAGCATTCCGTCATCCATGTGACCTTCCCTGACAATTCTCTGAGTTGTTAAAGTTTGCTTTTTTGAAGCCCATTGTGCTTATTCTGCTGTGTTCACTTTATGTGCACAAGGGACAATGCACCAGTGCACAAAGTGCTAAGGAGCAAAGAACAGGATAACATTATTTTAGGGAAAGGAAGGAGAATCATTTTCACTGTTTTCCAACTCTATCCTTGGACAGGTGAAGTTGCAGGAGAGGGACAGGTCTTCATTTCACTCATATTTTGATACTCCACTGACATAATCCCATCTTATGCACAACCTTTAGTCAAACAAGACAAAACCCCAAAACTAGGACTTTTCAGGGACTATCTATAAAGCATCCTCCCTGAAGCCCCTCACCACTACAGTCCTCCCAGGGTCCAGGACTGAAGATGTTAAAGATCATCTCACACTACGGTAGTACCAACACTTCTGGTGGACTACTGAGTAAGCTACAAACCCCTGCTCCCACCTACTAGCAGTTCATCATCACCAGATATCTTAGCTTTCTGGAATCCATCAATGTCTATTGATTCTTTACAGCTTTGTCTTTTTACTGCCTAAGATCAATTTACTTTGTCTTCCTTAGCTACTTTCTGATCCTTTTCATTATTCTACCCTCTCCCTCCTCTTCCCTGTACCAGCCCCTCCACACCTCAGCACAGCTCAGAACTCCATTGGGATTCCTCTATATTATTTGTACTTTCCACTGATCCTTTTAGGACGTTCAGAAAAGCAAGGATCCCTGAAGTGCAGTGTCCAACTTCTACATTTAGGGAGTTGAGAGAGAGAGAGAGAGAGAAGCATAAAGCCATATAAAAGCTATACGCCAGGCAGGGTTTCCCTTACACCAAGAAATTCCCAGTGATTTTTTAAAGCTGACTTTCTGGACCCTTTGTGCTACCACATTAGTATACTGGGGTCAGAGCTGAGGCCAGAATGTAGTTTATTCTGTCCAAAATTATACTGTGAACTCTTCGAACTCAGAATGATATCTTTATATTCATTCTGTAAAGTACTAAGCACACTTTTTGACACAGTAAATGTTAGCAATAATAATTAAATAAATAGTAATAATCTAATTTAAAATGTGCATTTTACAATCATGGTACCAATTTTTACCCTCAATTACACATATTACATCTATCCACAGTTTGTATGTATGAAATCGAAGTTAGAATTTAATCCAGCATATGCACACATGGCACTCTTAGATTCTTAGAAAAGAGATGACTAAGGAGAGATATGATAGAAGTCATATCATGAATGGAGTGAAGAAAGTGAATAAAAAGTGTTCTTTGCCCCTTTCCTTAATCCAAGAACCAGAGGTTCTCCCCATGAATTTAATAATCAGCAAGTTTTAAAGAGACAATAAGGGGATGTTGTGAAGGCCCAAAGTATAAAAAAATTAGATAAATCCATGGAGAAATGGTTCATCAATGGCTATCAGCCAAGATGGTAATGGGTTGCAACCCCATGCTCTCTGTGTTCTTAAACATCTGACTGCAACAAGCTGGCACTGTACAACATGGGAAGGAACTGAGGTGGCTGGGACTGGATGATCCTTCTGTAAGCACAGCTCTGCAAATTCAATCTTGAGAGAATGTTTGTGGCCCCATTGTCAGTGCCTTCGGGGAGATTCCCAGATTTCAGTAGCATTGTAATCGAGATACATCCTACACACGGATCAATCAGTTGCCCTGTTCTGTTAATTTCCACTGGAGTATCTGGCACTGGCCATTGTCAGAATAGTTGGTTAGATGGACCTTTGGTTTAATCCACTATGGCCATCTTTATGTTTTTTAACAAACACCTTTATTACACATCTGGATTTTGTGCTTTAAAATTGTGGAAGGAATCTTGAATAGTTTTCAACTGTAGTTTAAAGGAAAATAATTACTTTTGCATTGATTTAAAGGAAAAGCATTATCTTAGTCAGACTCATAGTCTAGCATGATGAGCTTTGCTGTCTCACAAGGCCCACCAACTGTTAACATCCTTTAGCTTTTACATGCATCTTATAAAATATTAAAGTCTAATTTGGGGATACTTCTGCTTAAGTAATCAATATTCCCTACTCCCTATTGTTAGCCTTCCCCTTCTTGACATTTTTAATCATCCTAGTTTATAATGTAAGAGGCATGCTATGGATTTTTTCATTCTCAGAAATTTATAATTGTCTTCACACAGAATTAAAAACCCCCAAACCTATCTTTTATTATGTTTTTGTCCAGTCTCCTTATTCTTGTCTATCATTGTCTATTTTGTTTTCCTTTTTATTTCTTCAAATCAACTTTCTCCTCCTTTCTATTTAGATATGCCTAAATGAGAAGATGATTAACCACTGGGATAGCTAAAAAAAATCACTACAGTAGGGAACTGTTCATGACTTTCAAAAATATTCATTAATTTTTGGACTGACAATGTATATAGATTATATATTAAACTATCATATGGGTCCATATAACACCCATTGACTTCAGAGGAAGCTGTGAACCTGTATTAGAGGCCTACCTATAACTTAGTACTTATAAAATAAGCATCTCTAAAAAAAATTAATTTTTAACATCTCCTGTGTGGGATAAATGAGTTTGTAATATTTTTGACAGCATGAAAGACAGTACTTGTACCTTGGACATTATGAAGACAGTAGCTCTGAAGCTAAGAAACTATTCTAATCAGAAAAAGACTATGGCAATGAACAAACTTTGTTGATTTAAAATAGTTCCTGTGTCTTTTCTTCAGTGTTACCTCTGCATATTCACATGTGTAGAATGTGTCCCCTTCACAATGTTACTGAACTTTGTGAACCTTCCAGAAGACACTGCCAACTGAGGCCACAGGCATTGAATTTCCAGAGCTGTAGCTACGGAAGAACCATCCAGTCCCAACCACCTCAGTTCCTTCAGCTGACCTCAAGAGTCCTACAAGCTTAGAATTCCTATGAAGAGGGAAAGGTGGATGAAAAGGTAGAGTGGGAAAGCAGCGGTAATGTTCTTGAAGGGGCTTATTTACGACGGTAAGTAACTATTTTTTATCCTTTAAAGTGATCTATATATAGTCCTACTTGTGGTAGTCTGGCACACTTTGAGATGGTCTTAAGCAGTCTAATTAAAGAAGGATTTCAGAACTGCACTTCCAAAGCAACCATTAGAGTTACATGCCAACTCAAGATTGAAATGGTGTATCAACATGCAATGTTTGGTAGATATCCTGTGAGCCAGTCTGATAGCTTTTAGAAAGCATTTGAAAGCCATGACACAATCTTGATGTTAGAAACTACTCCCAGCACATGGAACTTGAAATTTCTGATGAAGCTGTTCAGTATGCTGATATCCACAATGGGATGAAATTCATCCTTCTTTCTCAAGAGAATGGAGTACTGCAAAATAGAAGCGTGTTCTTCTGTACTGCTGGGGACTTTCTTCCATGACTCCTGACTTTTACGTGGATTCTCTTCTGAAGAATCCTACCTTCTAGGCCTTAGAGTGGCTCTGCAGCTGCCACAGGACTACTGCTACAGACCCTGTAGGGTAGAAATAGGATAAGAGGATTTGTGTAGTACTCCGTTATTCCCTGCAGAGCTAAACTCCACAGCAGCCAAGAGTGCACACCCTATCTACAGCATCCTATAATCCTGCCCTTCAACTGCATTGCACAGCAGACAGCAGAATCATGCGGGTACAAATGGCAAGGGAGTCCACATAGTCATCGAGATAAGGGCAGACACACCCATAGATGCGCAACAGCTTTCTGGAATTAGGACACAGAAACAAGTGGCAAGGGCTTGTATCCTAATGGCCACCTAACATCTTGACAGACGAAAAGTGGTATGACAAAGTCAGACTATCAGTAGTGCTCAGTAAAGGTATGGGAAAAGAGCCCTTCCTACAGCGGCTATAGATCCATTTGGCAGATGGAAGTTGAAGGATCATTGTGGGCTCTGTGATGGCTCTGTGCAGTGGCTGCACCAGTCTTAACCTGGCTTTTCCAAATTGAATGGTTATGAGCAGAATCTTCCCAATTGTCTTTGAGAATGCTATGTATTTTGAGGCCATGCTTGATCTTATCACTGTATTGGAGGTTCTGCATCATGTGCAGTTCTTACGTTGACCACAGAGCATACACAGCCTTTTGCATACTGTCTTGTGGCAGGTTCTCCACATGTCCCAAGCAGCAAAGCCTGCAAATGTCCATCATGGTCTGCATGGACGATAGGCCAGTTTTCTCCAGAATTTTGTTTTTGGTAATCCATTGATCCCACAAAGCATTTTGCTAAGACAGTGGAAGTGGAAGCTATTCACAACTGTAAAGAAGGGTACTAGAAACACAAGCCTGATAAACAAACACCTATGTATGCAGGGTTAGCAACTTTTTTATTCCAAATGTGTGAAGACAATTTGTGGATTCTAGCATCAGGTTCCCTATCAAGTTTAAGTGAGCTGGTAAGACTTGAGCCCAGAAAGTAGAAATGATACACATTGTCCAGAGCTTTGTTATTGATATAGATTTTAGATGAAATGTTAGTACCTTGTGACATGACAACAGTTTTCTTGATACCGATTACCATACCAAACTTGGTGCATGCATCAGAAAACTTGTTCACCATGACCTGCAGTTCACCAGGTGAATTAGAGACAAATGCAGCAGCATATGCAAAAAGCAGATCCTTAATAGTAAGCTGGATCACATGCCTTCTGCTCTAGAATCATCAGCTGTTAAACAAGCTGCTGTCCTTCCTCAATTCAATTAGTATAATAGGTTATACTTCTTAGGTATGCCTTTGGAAATGATCAGAGAAGATGCCAAAGCCAGTGGGTGCTCAGATGCAGCCTTATCATTATTAAACTTAGATAATATTTCATTTTCATAATGAATCATTGCCTTCATTCCCTTGTTGAACTTTTTGAATAGGTAAGAGTGTAACCATCACTGGACAATTCAAACAGGCCCTGCAATGGAGTTTGAAGGGCCCAAGGCAGCACACTGTGCTGCACAGCTCTTAGTCAGGGCAGCAAGTGAGGCGCCTGGCCCACACAGGGCCCAAGGCAACTGCCTCGCTCAAAGGCCAGGCCTGGATTCAAATCGGGGACCTCTGGAGCTTAGCGTAGAAACCTCTATAGCTTGAGCTATAGACAGCTGCTACTCAGCTTAGGCTCTAGAGCTCCCTTGTTCTTATCTATTGCTATACGTGGTCTAAGTGCCACTACATGGGACAATGAACCACACCCACTAGGTTTGTGGGTTACAAGAGCACCTCTTGTGGAACACCAATTTTCAATAGGATCTTATTGATGTCATTCCTGCTAAGCATGTGGAAGGCCTTTTGTAGGTCAATGAATGTTACAAAGCGAGGTGCCTGTTTTTCACAGCTTTCTTGAATTAGGGAACACAAACAAATGGCTGGGCTTGTATCTCTAGCCATATATTTAGACATCCCATTGCATTGTTTCAGCATTATTAGATACCTACTCGAGCAGCTAAATTTAATCAATGTATTTGATCCTGTGGATAATTATGATTTATTGGAAATCACTTTGTGTGCCGTGCTTGCTTTCCACTTGCTACTAATCAAATTACTAAAGGATATACAGTAAAACTCCAATAGTCCGGCATCCAATTGTACGGCTTCAAAATAGCAAGAGCCTAGAGAGTGAGCTTCAGCAAAAAATGAGTCACAAGGCAGCAGGGGCAGCAGCTGAACCGAGTGAAACCGGACGGGACCAAGTCAGTCTGCCACTGGCATTGTGTGACACTGGACTGTGCTTGTGCTACCATAAAAAGGGTTAAAAACACTTTATATACAGTATATTCTGTGTATATATATATATATATATACAGTATATCCTAATAGTCCGGCATATCCAATAATCCGGCACCACCTAGGTCCCAAAGGTTCCGTATTATCGGAAGACTACTGTATTTGGTTTGGAAATCAGTTAAATATTTTCATGGTAAGGCAATAAAATACACATATAATCATCAGTGTCAATAGACAAAACAGAACAAAGAACTATAGTAGTATAAAAATCGTACAGTATGATATAAAAAAAGATAAAATCACACCAAATAAATACATTAACCATATTCAATCAAATGTATATATTCAAATAGATGACAAAAAAATGCTAAATTTATTTCACAGTCCAAGTACATATGAAGAGAGTTCTGTCATTAGCTACCAACTGGTTTAGGCCTGTGTTAAAATGGCTCAGGACAACAGTTTAAATTGTGTGAATAAAATATTTGGTAAGTAGTGAGTATAAGGTAAATGGAGGTTATTAGCATGAAATCTTATGACAACAAAAAGTCATAAGAATGAATAAGATATGAATCTCTTTAGGGCTACATCTATACTGTATCTCTCTTCTGCAAAAGCTTAAGCAAATGAAGTGTGGATTAGCATATTGGCATGCTTCATTTGCATAATTAATTAGGAGCCATTTTTGCGTAAGAGGCTTTTGCACAAGAGCCGTTCTTCATTTTTTCAGGAAGGACAGCTCTTGCACAAGAGGGGATTTTTGCACAAAAAGGAGCCATCTACACAGCTCCTTTTTGCGCAAAAGCCTCTTGCGCAAAAACGCCCCCTAATTTGTTATGCAAATGAAGCACGACAATATGATAATATGCTCTTCATTTGCATAAGTTTTGTGGAAGAGTGGTGCAGTATAGATGTAGCCCATGAGTCTTCAGATTGCTCTGCCTCCCAGAGGTTGCTATATTAGGGCATGTCTACACAACAGGGCAAAAGTCAAATTAAGCGACGCAACTTCAGCTACGTCAATTGCATAGCTGAAGTCAAAATAGCTTAATGTGGCTTTTGGTTTCTTAGACTTCCATTGCTCCTCGTGAAATGAGGATTACAGGAGTCAGAGTAAGAAGTCCTCTAGCTCACCATTATTTTGAAGTAATAGTTTTCTGTGTACAAATGCTCTTTGTTATTTTGGTATAACATCAATTATTCTGAAATAATGCTGCTGTGAAGACATACCCTTAGAGAGCCATCATAGGAGCATAAGTGATGGTTTTCCTCTTATGATACACCAGTGGTTGAACTGGGAACCTCCTAAATGAAAAATAAGCTATATATTGAGCTAAAGCACACTAATTGGGAGATATACCAACCCATATCTCTGCAGATAGGCACAGAAGGAGCGAGTCACACATTCACCAGTGAGTTACATGCATACTCTTCTTTTTCCTCCTGGCCCAGTCCTGGAGGTGTTGAGTCTATAAGAGAGATTTTGAGCACCTTAAAAGTCCACTGACTTGAACAGAAGTTGGGGTCACTGACACTTCTCAGAAGCTCCCAATACCAAGTCTTAATGGAACTGAGTGGGAGGAGTCCTTGATTCAGCAAAATATGGAGCTTATCTCCTATTGAAATTTGTGCAAATGGAAAATGCTCAGTATGATGCAGGATCAAGATCTAGATGCAGCTAGTAGAGGGTGAAATGATCACAATTATTTATGAACAAGTACACCAATGAGATTCTATCCAGTTGAGACAATGTTTGGGTGAAAAGTTTAGCATAGCTTATCCTAGCGTTTACTATGGCAGATTGCTAGAGAAACAGTTCCATTCTAATCCCCCCTTTTTCATTTGCTCAAATAAATTCCTTTTGAGTTCAAATTTAAATTTAAACAATTTATCATATAGATGTGAAAAATATACACATTTTCCTTTATCTCATTAATATTTGTGCACTCACTTCTCAATAATGACTAAAAATAAACATTTCAAAAGTTCACTAGATTTAAAATCTATCTTAAGGAATAAAAAACAATGGAAAATTAAAGGCAAATATCATTATTTTTCTAAAGTTCTGAAAGTTTGAAAATGGAAGTCTCTCATGCATGATAGAACACTTTCTGTTCGGTTTCTCAGAGAGCCCTGAAGCTAAAGTGGTTAAGACTCTGTGCTCAGTGAACTGCTTTAGCTTCAAGGCACCTTTAACTGGTTAAGACCTCTTGAATTAAGACTGAGTTAAAGATGCCTTAGTAAATGCCTAGGATGCCTCATATAAGGGCATGCTGTTAAAGTGATTTAGCAGCTGCCAGTTGGCTCTAATGATATTGAACAGTGCTGAGGTGCATCTAAAGACTCCATGCTGAGGCACTGTTAACAGAATTTTCCCCCTTTTTTCACTTTTATGGTCTTACTTTCATATATATAATATAGAAAGAAAAAAAGAGAAGATGATTTTATATATTTATATATATATATATATATATATAATCTCCTCTTTCTTATTCAAATAGGGATATAAAATGCAAAAATTATCATTAATGCAAAATTTTAAAAAATCAACTACACATAAGTAAAGGAATTAAAATTAGGAAACTGAGTCCATTAAAAATGTGAAGTAATGCTGTTGAAATAATTGAAGATACACCAGTGTAAATGTAGTGTAAATCAAAAGAGAATCAAGTTTAATATTTTTAAAGCAATATTAATTCAACCACATTGAATATAGGAAATATTCTGCATTTTTGTTTTCTTTATAAAATCTATGCCTTTGTACTTTATAGTTTATTACCACAACAGTGCAAACATTTATGCACATGCATTAATTCAGTGGAAGTACTTATGTGCTTAAGGATAAGAATGTATGTAACTGACTGCAGTATTACATACACAATATACGGACTGTTCAATGTGGTGGAATAATATTGATTGCATCCTGTTTATTACAATGTTGACCTTAATTTCTTATCCTTTAAAATACACAATTATTTTTCATTTAATTGCTACATATATGTGTTAAGGGAAAATTACAATAGCACATTTAAACAGAATCCTTTTAGGAAATTAAACTACTCTCTGCACTAGTGCGTCACATTGCACATACTGTATATGTTTAAATTTACATTTAGCTCAATAGTAAGCAAAGCAATTAAGCATGTGCTTAATTTCAAGCTGTAATTAAGCTCATTCCTAGTCAGCAAACTATCCACGTAAGAACTTTAGTAAACTGGGACTTTATGTATACCGTTTTCTAGAAAAAAAAATTATGTGCATTGAGGAGAACTTATTCATTATTCATTTAATCAAAGGGTTATTATGTATTTTTTCAAGTTAAAGCAAAATGTATGTAGTCATTTATGAAATATTAAATACTTCAGTAGTTTACTTTGTTGCACATTGGAAGATTTAGAACTGGCTGCGGAAAGACAATTGCATTCTGTAAAGGACTGTGAAATTTCTGAATTTCACATTTTCACATTTCAAAATTTCTCATTTTGACTCAAAATAAATCCTCATCATTTACAAATCCTCCGCAAAGGAAGTTTTTGGAAAAAAATGGAATTAATGACATTTTTATGTTTATAAGTTAATATTGTATGCATAATATATTACTAAATTTTAAAAATTGAAAAAATCAAAACACAAAATGTCTAAATTTTGTCAAAATTGACATAATTTTGGAAAGTGTTTTGATTTTGATTTTTTTGAAACAGCATACATTTTTTGAAACAGCATAAATTTCAACCATAAATTTTACCCCAAATTTCTTATTTCTGTGTGTGCATTTCATTTCTAATAAAGACAAAAGCTATGACTCTTGGCTATTTGTGCATTCATAAAGTCAGAATAATTGGGCTCTGAGGGTATGTCCACAAAGCAGGGCTAAAGTTGAATTCAGCTATGTAACTTCAGCTATGTCAATTGCATAGCTTAATTCGAAATAACTTAATTTTACATTTAGCACTGTCTACATAGCAGGAAGTCAAAGGAAGAACATTTCTCCTTTGACTTCCCTTACTCCTCATGAAATGTGGGTTACCATGAGTTAGAGTAAGAAGTTCTCCAGCTCGACATTATTTTGAAATAAAGGCTTGTAGTGTAGAAGTGCCATAAATTATTTCAGAATAACATCATTTATTCCAAAATAATGCCTCTGTGTAGATGTACACTAAAAGTCATATTTTCAAAGGTATTTAAACACCTCAAGATAGGCATCTAATGAGAATTTCAAAAGTTCCTAAGCAAATCAGGCACCTAACTGCTACTGAAAGCAATGAGATTAAGGTGTCTAACATGCTTAGTCACCTAATAGCATTTCAGAAGTGCCTATCTGTATCTTCAGGTGCCAAAACAGCTTTGAAAATTTGTACTAAACACATACCAAATGTTACCTATATTAGAAGTCTCAGTGCAGTCATTGAACCACCTGTATGCTTGAATTAGGAACATGTTTAATTACTTTTGGTAAATTAGGACTTAAGACCTGATCCTGCAAGATGCTGAATACCTCATCGCCTATGGATTTCAGTGGAAGATGAGGGTGCTGAGCACCCAATAGGATCAAAGTCTACAAGCTTAAAGGAAATCTGGAAATGGAAATAAACCAGGTTGGTACTATGTTTTGTTTCTTTAGGATATATATGGAAGTTATGAAATACTTGGGGTTTCTTAAAATATGCTTCAGTTTGACTTTTATATTATAAATTCAGGACTTATCTAAATTGGAAAATTCAATAAGGACTACAGAACAGTAAATGGATGACATTACAAATGCCAATGTTAAATGTCTTTTTTGTTTTCATTAATACATATTTAACCTGTGTGGCAATTATCAATTTGAATAAATATTGGCTTAAGTGATAGAGTTTGACTAATAGCCCTGAAATCTCCCAGAGGTCCTCCAGCAAAGTCAAGAAGACCAAATTTGGCACCTCATTTATTTCTAACAAAATTAACCCAGTAGTAAAACAATTAAAAGGAAGATCACAGAAAATGTTCCCAGAAACTGAAATATAGCATGAAAAAGAACATCAGGACACAATTACAAATTTACAGGGCACCATTATATAGCTCTTATGAAAATAATGTTGCTAATTTGTGCACATAGACTGCAGTTGGCTAAGCTCTTTCAATGCTCTCATTGAAGATGTAGACATTAAGGTGCATGAGTGAGATTTTTATCCATTGTCTTCTGCTACCTGAATGCTTTTGCTAAATTTCACGTCATGAGCATAAAAGTCTCAGAGCGGTAGCCATATTAGTCTGTAACTAAAAAAACAATGGTTCTATAGCCCCTTGGTTAGTCTCTAAGGGTAGGCCTACAAAGCAAAGTTATTTCGAAATAACAGCCCTTATTTCAAAATAACTTTCCTAGTGTCTACACAGCCAAACCGCTATTTCAAAATAAATTCAAAATAGTGGAGCACTTATTTTGAATTTGGTAAACTTCATTCTACGAGGAATAATGCCAAATTTGAAATAGCTATTTCAAAATAAGTGCTTTGTAGACACTTATTTTGAAATAGGGAGCCTCCAGCATCCACAGGAGCCTCCAACATCCTCAACCAAGAACACTTCTCTCCCTCCCCAGAGCCCTTAAAGGGGTAGACTCTAGCCACAGTGCCTGTGTCAGTTTCAAGCCTGCCAGCCCAGAGCCAGCAGTCACTGCCCCTGACCCAGCGGCCCCAAAACATGAGCTAGCAAGCCACTGTCAGCCAGCCCTCCACCGCTCCCCAGGAGCAGTCTGCCAGCTCCCAGGAGCCTGCCAGGGCCCAGAGAAGGAGGGCGCCTTCCTGGTCCAGGGCAGAGATCATGGACCTTATTCAGGTTTGGGGGGGATGCCCCCAACGTCCATGCTCTCCGCACTAGATGGAGGAACGTGGCCGTCTATGGCAGGATAGCTGCCAGCCTGGCCACCAAAGGCCACATGTGAACCCAGGAGCAGGTTTGCATAACAAGCAAGTTGGTCCGGCGAGACCCTGAGCCCTGAGCTTCCCCTCCCCCTTCTTCCCCTTGCTTCCCTCTTCCAGCTCCCTCCTCCCAGGTTTCCCCCTCCCCTCTCCCACTCTCTCTTCTCCCTTCTCCCACCTCCTTTCCCCAGTCTCACCAGACTTTCATTCTCCCCCTCCCCTCCAGTTTTGTTAAATAACGAGAGTTTGTGTCATGAAAATACATGTATTTTATTTGACATCTGGAAGGGGGGGTTAGGGAGGGTTAAGTGGAAAGATGTGAGAGAGGAATGAGGCACAAGACCTCAGTGGGGCAGACCAGGGAAGCTCTTAGTGCTCCTCAGAGTGGAAGCTCTCCCGCAGGGCCTCCTGAATACTGACCCCCCCCCCCCCGGATGAACCTCCCGAATGGCAGCCTGCAGCAAGTGCAGCCAGGCTCACAGCAACGCGTCCAGGAGAAGCACCAGAGTGCCCAGGGGCAGCTCTGGCTCCTTGTTGCTGAGTGCTGTGGTGTCCCGAGTGAGGGCAACCAGAGCACGCAGAGACAAAATGCTTTGCTGTCCCTCATCGAGGTAGATAAGCAAGCAGGGAAACCTGAGAACTGGCTGTCTGGGGGGGGGGGGGGCATCCCTCTAACCACAGACCTCAGATAGCCTCAGGTAGCAACCCCACACAGTAAGTCCTAACCTGGTGCCCTGCTGGAACTGGTTCCAGACAGCCTTAAATGCGATTCAGAGTCCACTCAGTGTGGACGTGCTATTTTGAAATAACAAAATGCTATTTCAAAATGCATTTTGTGTGTAGATGCGTTATTTCAAAATAAGATATTTTGAAATAACACTGTAGTGCAGACATACCCTGAGATGCTACAGGACCATTTTTATTTCTAAAGTTTTTTTTATGTCATGAGCATGTCATACTAATAAATATTCAAGTGTAATATATAAATATTTTAAAGATTAAACACCCTCAGTAATACCATTTTGATTTTAATTAGCTTGTATATGCTCATGCTACATTTATTCCTGGGTTTACAGTGAAAGAAAGGATTCACTGATTCTGAAATGTTTTTATGCTGTTATCATAATCCCAGGATGCGTGTCAATGGTAAGAAATTAACTCAAAGGGAAATGATGCAAAAGAGTTGTGTTTTTTTTGCAGTAGGTTCACTAACAAATATATGCACACAAACTACTTTATCAGTGAAGACAACACAAACTGCTGTCACACGTTAGATATTTTAGGTTTAAATATGAAGAGCAATACTGAATCATACTCAAAGCTAGGGAACACAGCTGAATGTAGAACAGATATTAAGACAAAGACAGATGCAAACCAATACCTAATTTTTGTTCACTTTTACAGAGGCAAGATAAGTGGGAGGCAAGATAAGATTAATTGAATCATTTGCAAAATTGACAAAGAAGATGATACTGCTAAATTAATTAGCCTACTATGGTACTGTAATGAGAGGATAATTGGGGCGTATATTAATTTAGAAAAATACTTCTCATTTTAAAAAGAGAAGATGTTGTCTTGTGCTTCTGACAAAAAAATTTCTAGTTTTCACTTCAATCTCCCTTACCTTCTGCCCTGAAACATAGAATCATAGAACACTGGAACTGGAAGAGACCTCGAGAGGTCATCAAGTCCAGTCCTTTGACCTCATGGCAGGACCCAGTACAGTCTAGTACATCTCTTTAAGGGAAGCATGATTCAAAGTCCATTTAAGTCAATGGAAAGATTCTTATTGATCTGGTCCAAAACCGTATGTTTGACTTCTGTGATTTGGTTTATGTTCAGTTAGCATGAATCTTATTTAGCAGGGCCACTAATAGGTGTACTGTGTAATCCTGTGCAAAATTCCACAATGACTGGCCACCCACCTTTATAGAAAAATCTAAGATTTTTGTGTCCCGTTTTGAAGCCCTAACTATGGCGTTGACACCAGAGTCCTCTCTAATCACATGACAAGTCAAGAACTGGCACAGTGCTCCTTCCACAAAATCAACAAACTAAGTTCCCCTATCTTAATTTCTCATTATTCCTTAAATACTCTACTTATTCTCTTGGTAAGACAGCAAACTTCTTCTGGATAACCTGACTCTTTCTGCATCCTATACTTTAATGATAAGCACTTGGTTCTTCTTGCCAGCCAGCTATATTTGAGTCTTTTCCACAAAAAGTAAGAATGTTGCCTTGAAATACTGACAATGGTCTGAAAAGCATTCTACAATCATAGGCCTGTAATCAACAAACATTCTGTACACATGCTAGCAGCAACAATATCACAAAACTGTTGTCATTAATAGCAGTTAGCGATTTTCAAGGATTATTGTAAACAAGGAATTATAATATTTTTTCTTATGAATTTAAAGGAAATACAATGGTTTATCTTCACCTTGGAGTTCTTGTCTGGCACAAGAAACCATAATAATAAATGAGATTCTGATCTCAATTACACCAGGATCCATTTTGTTATTGTACTGTAGGACAAATTTCAGAAAACTGGATAATTGAAAAAAACTGATTGCCAGCTATCTACTAAAACTTAATTATTCATTTAAGATATGTGACTTAGTTCTGTGTCCAGTACTGAAAAAAATCTCATTTTAATAGGTCCAGTTATTTAAGAACTAACCAGCTTTCATCTATTTGTTCTTTCTCCCCAAATGTCTTTGCACTTTCCTCTATGCTGTCTCTTTTGCATGCAACACCCTCTGCAAACATGTAAAGCTATAACTCCATTCTATGTCAGATCCCTCCCTGAGACTAATGATGAATAATGCTAGCTGATACTGAATAAGCAAGTGGATTGCTGGAACCAATGCTTTTGATACACTGATTTATCTCAAAAGAAACTCTTTGTTACCTCCAAATGGTTCACACAGCTAGTCAAAGCCAAAACATTTGTATTACTATCATACTATTCTCCTTTTGACATCTGCCATTCGCTTATTACAACAATTATTGCATCGTGTATTACTTTTAGATTATGCATTACTCAGAACAGGCATGATATCTTATTACATATTTATATAGTGACTAGCATAATTGAATCTCAGCCTAGCCAAGCATCTAGACACTACTGTAATACAAACAGGATTAATAACTAATTATTTTAGGCAGAAGAATTTTATTAAAAATTAATTGGTATTGGGCTTTGCATTCTTGATTTTCTAGCAATGATGCAACAAAAGCCCAAGTGTCTTCCTGTCAATTACAGAAGGTGGATTATTAATCACTAAATAGGATGATGATAAGTGTTACTGATTATAAGAGTAACTATATGATTCTTACTTATTAATGATGTCTGTTTAGTTAGTAGAACTCCATTCTTATCCAGAAATTATTAAAATATTGTAACCATTTTAGTCATTCTTGTAAATTTGAATTCTTCGCAGCGATGGAGTGTACAACATCAAATGAAGAACATATTATTTTGGATTTAGTGAAATTGATCTCTGCCTATCCATAACTGAGTAGATTTGGCCCTTGTACTGTATATACATTTCTAGAGCAAAACTTTATCTAAAAGTTTCCATCAATAATATAAGTTGGCCAGACAACAATGGCTGGCTCTAATTGTGTGAGATACTTGCAGATCCAGATAATTTCTATTCCTTTGCTCTGCTACAACAGCTCTCAATCGACATAACTGATGCTTTCTGGAGACTGTATTATTTACAAGCTTCAATATGTAGCACTTTCATTTAGCAACATTTCAACTGACTATTACAGGATAACTAATGTCTAATGGGAAAATCTTTATATATGGGAAAGGAACAATTCCAGTCACAGAGTCTGGTTTTTATATGTTTATATTTAGTATTTGGTCTTATTACTATGATGGGGGTAAACCAGGTCCTGAAGCCCCCTGTTGAAGGCTTGTGACTTTTCCACACCTCACCTAAGAAAAGGATAATCGAGAAGTTCTCCAAGGAGACGAGAGTGATTGCAGACAAAGACCCTATAAAAGGACCTGCAGGACCAGAGTCAATTCAGTGCCTCTGGAGATCTTAAGGAGTGGAGACCAGAGACTGAATGACTAAGACAGTGGTGGCACCACAGATAGCTCCATATGGAGAACTATTAGAGACTGTGGGAGTATAATAGTACTCTGAGATAAGGCTGAGCATACTGCCTTTAGTAGGGGAGGCCCTGGAGGCACCGATCTTGATCAGAGTGGGGAACAGACTGAGAGAACTGACTCAGACATTATGCACAGGGCAGTGAGATGAGCGCCTGTTTCATGTGTATCCTAGCAAGGATTTGTGATTCATGCATAGGGTGTGTGACTTGGCTGGAGGGCTGAGTTGCCAAAGAGGCTTTTGGAACAGTGGAGTGTGCAGGCACATGCACTTGGCCAGAAGGGAGCACTTGCAAGAGGTGAGTGCTGCCCCTTTACAATTACTGGAGTATTTGCATGAAAACAGGGGCCAAAGGGAACTAGGATTCAAATCTTATTGAATGTCACCTCCCTTAAGGCATTTTTTAAAATATCACACAGTATTTTCAAAACTCGGTCCATGATTTTTTTTTTAATAGGAGCCTAAACCCATATTTAGGCTCCTGTATGATTTTTCAAAACTGTAGAACACCTATACATTGGCCTCCGTATGGCTAAATGTAGGTTTCATACTCTGTCTTAAGGTTCTGATTTTTGAAAATAGCGTGTGTGGGTGAAGTTAAGTTCAGAAGTCCACATTAGACACCCAATACAAAATCCTGGTCCCACTGAACCCAATAGGAGTTTTGCTAATTAGTGGAGTCAGGATGTTACTTTAGGGTGGGATTTCCGAAGCACAGGCCTTATTGAAAGACTCACTTAGGGATTTTTGAAAATGCTTAATTTTAATACAACTTATTATTAGGTACTTAGGTATCAGTATATGGATACAAATATATTTATTCATCAAAACTTTAATCTATATGGCTTATTAAAAGTCACACAGCAAATCAGTGCCAAGGTCAAGAACAGAATTTTAGCTGTCAGTCCTCTTCTCTGAAAAAAAAAGTGGTGTTACTGAAAAACTATAGTATATTTCAAGCATATTTAAAGTATCATGAGAATACCTCATTCCTGCCTGCTGCACTCTTTAAAATGATCTCTAAAATAATATGTTTCATTGCTTAGTGTTTATCTATTGTTCACTTGGGCTATAGTTTATTACCAGATATCAAACTTTGGATAAGCTGAAGTTGTAATGACTTACCAGTGACATAAAGAGGGGGTGGAGGTAATTTAAAGGCAGAGTCATTAGAAACCCGTGAAATTAAAAAATAAGATTAAATTTGAAGTAACCAAAACATCTGAAAATATGAAAATGCTCTGTTGACACAGCCATTTGTAATCTAGATGCATTTGTTAAGCTCTTGGAATGCACTACTGCTGCAGTCATTCCCACTTTCCTATTAACTTGTGTACATGATAGCACAGTGTAAAATTCAGTGCACTCTAAGTTTTCATGAATAGTAAGAAGAATTGACAATCTAATTCTAAAACATGCTAAAAACAGTACTGGAGAAGGAAAAATGAAGGCACATGTAAGATTGTGTGGTAATATAGATTAGCTACAAGCACAGCTTGATGATTCCAAGGCTGTGTCTAGACCGGCATGATTTTGCGGAAATACTTTTAACGGAAAAGTTTTTCCGTTAAAAGCATTTCCACAAAAGAGCGTCTAGATTGGCACGGATGCTTTTGCGCAAAAAGTGCTTTTGCGCAAAAGCATCCTTGCCCAGTATAGATGTGCTTTTGTGCAAGAAAGCTCCGATGGCCATTTTAGCCATTGGGCTTTCTTGTGCAAAAAATTAAGGTGCCTGTCTACACTGGTCCTCTTGGGCAAGTATTCTTGCCCAAGAGGGCTTATCCCTGAGCGGGAGCGTCAAAATATTTGGGCAAGAAGCACTGAATTCTTACATTAGAACATCAGTGCTCTTGCGCAAATTCAAGCAGCCATTGTAGACAGCTGGCAAGTTTTTGCACAAAAGCAGCTGCTTTTGTGCAAAATCTTGCCAGTCTAGACACACCCCAAATGTTGTCATTTTTAAAATGTATTTTATTGATAAATGCTTTACTGTATCTGTTCAGCATCAGTTGGCAGATTTCTTAAGACATCTTGGAAGAAATGGATCTTAAGGAATGTTTTGGAAAATAGGATAAATGCTTTGTTTCAGTTTACAGATCAACTAGCTCTTGAATGGGGTCTTGAATCGGGTTTATCTAGTTTAATTTTTTTGTTTCCAGATATTTTTTTGATTCAGTGGATACCACTCCAAGAATCTCCTTACTACCTGTATCATTGTTTCCTTTATCAGGTATTTCTTTCTAAATACAACTATGATCAAACTTTTCATTTTCAAAATTAACAGAGCAGGTCAAATGTTCCATTAAAAATGCTGATGAGAGGCAATCAAAATATTTTGTGAAAATATGTCTATTCTATCAAAATTTTCAATGGAAACTAGGAAGGGAGGTGTATCTGGCTCTCTGTAATACCTAATTCTCCCACAGCTTGCCCGGTGAACTACTTGGGAACTGGGATTTCAAATTTCCCAGAAAGGTTGAGATCCTCACGAGCATATTTTGTTTTGGAAACATCAAAATGTAGTAAAAAAACTCTGATTTGGGATGAAAAAAAGTCTGAAAACTCAACCTTTTTCACAGGATGGATATTCCACTTCCCAATCAGTGTTAGCTAGCAAAGACATGGGTGGAAGAAGTAAATCAAAACGTGACTTGGAAAGATGAGCACAGTGAGGACTGTAGGCAATCAGGGAAGATTCAGTATCTAGTAAATGTAACATCCTTTGAAAATAAATAGCACAGATCCAAAATGGGTTTTGTCATGTTGGTGTAATATTGTCCTAATATTAATTTTACATGTAATCAAGGATTCTAGTTGCCTCAGGGAAATAAGACCTGGATATTGACAGTTGTGGTGGTGATTCGCAAGAATAACTCTCTTCTTGTTTTAGGTTGGCAATAATGAAAATGACAGAGAAATAAATCCCAGAGAATCTCCTTGAAAGAACTCCTTTACTTAAAACATACTTTTATTGTGTCATTCACACAAAATGTAATCAAAACACTTTAGAGAAAGAAATAATATAGTTCCTAAAATAATGAGACAAATAAAGAGATATTGGGAGGGAGAAATAATGTGTTGTCTTGCTGTGATGCCATAACATAATCATTTGTTAAATATGACCATTTATGTAATGATGAGCAAACAAAAGAAAACTGTACCGTACAGCAGGAAATGCAGACATGAGGATGTGAGGCGAGACCTAGTGTAGGTTGGCTCTAGATAAGTAGTGGAGTGAGTAGACTGATTTTGACTGATGGGAGAAACTTGGCTGTCAGGATGTTATGCCATGTACTTTATAATACTGCATTGGCATACAGAGTAAATACATTTTTGGCACATCATCAAGCTTCATCCAAACACTATCATATCTAGAGGAATATGTGTCACTGAAAATGTCAGTGTGTCCCTGGCAGCGTTTCTCCCAGTGTTTCCTGTCATTTAAACATTAAAGCTGTGTCTAGATTACACCCCTTTTCCGTAAAAGGGATGCAAATTAGACACAGCGCAATTGCAAATGAAGCGAGGATTTAAATCTCCCCCGCTTCATTTGCATAAACATGGCTGCCGCTTTTTTCCGTCTCGGGGCTTTGCCGGCAAAAAGCGCCAGTATAGACAGCAATCTTTCGGAAAATAAAGCCTTTTCCGAAAGATCCCTTATTCCTCTTAAAATCAGGAATAAGGGATCTTTCGGAAAAGGCTTTATTTTCCGAAAGATCCCCATCTAGACTGGCGCTTTTTGCCGGCAAAGACCCGAGACGGAAAAAAGTGGCAGCCATGTTTATGCAAATGAAGCGGGGAAGATTTAAATCCCCGCTTCATTTGCAATTGCGCTGTGTCTAATTTGCATCCCTTTTACGGAAAAGGGGTGCAATCTAGACACAGCCTATCAGAATTTTGTCCTACGTTTTTGTATCCCCCTGCAGACTAGAGGTACTTGAAGGTCCACAAACTGGACAGAAGACTGGCTGACTATGTTCTTCACAAGCCACCCTTCCCCAAGGTTATTTCTACTACTAACTGGCAACCATGCTTCTCACTTTGAAGTCTAAGATAACCCTTCTCGATGTGTAACCTACTCCACATACAGTCAGAGATAAAATGGGAAATGTTATTTGAATTCATTTCTATATTAGCTCTAGCACCTGCAGAGGGACAAATGGGAAGGTGGCCAGTATAAGCCAAAGCCTCTGACTCATCCCTTAACCAATCTATGAGCAAGGAGAACTCCAAGGACAGCTACTTAATCCCACAGGAAGGGCAGCAACACAATCTGTGCAACATCATCACTTGGCTGGCAACTGTTCCTCTCCCACTGCTTTGTGTTTGAGGCTGCTCCAGACATTCAGCCTGCCTCCCCAGTTGGCTCTGCACCTGTAACTCCCTGCAACAGCCCCATCTCTTCCATTCTGAGTTGCTCAGCAATCCCCTGAAAGTTTGCACAGACTGTTACACCAAACGCCAGAGTCTTACATAGAGCTTCTGGGTGCTTCTGCTCCGGAGATTGCAATCCTACTCCAGAGTCTCCAGAATTAAGTTGTCCAGTTGCAGCTGGAAAATGACTCCCTCTGAAGGCAAGTCAGAGTCTTCTCCAGAGCACCTTTCATCGGCCCTGTCAGCAACCCCGGAGTATAATCCAAAAGTCCTGTTGCCAAAGTGGTTTGTTGGTAACCCTCATACATTCTAAGGGTACATTATCTAATGCTGCCTCTTGGTCATGCTTTAGACAGCCATTTACCCAAACAAGGCAAAGGTGGGATTGATCATCAGCCTTCTGACAGGATATCAGCCCTTCTGGAATGGGCAACCCTAGTTCCTGGCTGTTTTGAAGAATTAATCTAATTCTTCTTGCTTATATTTGACAATAAGCAGGCCTACACCACTGAAGCCCCTCTTAAGTTCCTCACACAGGGTTCATAGGCTCAGCTTATTCTGGCCACTTCTGGCACCTGACTGCCTTCTCCACGGCCTTGCCACATCTCTCGCTGCTCAGATCTGCTACTGCCTTGCCACTTGTCTCGCTGCCCGGTCCCTCACTGCCTCTTGCTGCCCCTGGCAGCTCCTGCGCACGTGCTGAGGCAGCTTGGCTTAGTGTGGCTCTGCTCGCAGGGAGGCACTGCCACTGTAGCTGATACAGTATGCGTGCTCTGCTGCCAATCTTGCCGCCCCCTGCTGGCCAGCAGCTGCATGGCTCCACTTGCAGGGAGGTGCTGCCACTGTGGACAATGTGGCAAGTGTGCTCTGCCACCACCTCTTGCTACCCCTGCACCAGCCAGCAACTCCTGTGCATGTGGCTTGGCTCAATGCGGCACTGCACAGCTCAGCGAACAGGGAGAATCTGCTGCTGGAGTCCACAGCGATGAGGCAGGCAGGCGGCTCAAGGTGCCACAAGCTGCATACAAACAGGCCACATGTTGAGTAGCCCTAATTTATAGGGTTCTGGAAGATGAGCCTCTGTCCATCCAAGTGTATTTACAGTGACAGGGTCTCTCCATTTATCTGAGCTAACTCTGTCTGACTTTTCTGCATCCTCCCAATAACTGCAAGCATTGGTAGTCATATATCACATTCCCTGCATTTAGTGTTAACACAATTTGTTAACACACAACAGCCAAATGGGAAAAAACACGTTCTAATAGTTGACCTATTGGCAGGCCTAAGGAAATTGAGTGAATTGTATTTACATAACCACACCCATGATTTCCTTCCCATTCCAGCTAACTGTAATGGAAGCATTGATTCAGACCCTGCTTGCATCATTTTTAATATTACAAGTAATAAGGGCTGTGGTGCTCTTTATTTTGGAATGCTAGATTAAAATAAAATTTAGACAACTGAAGCATTTACAGATACCCTACCTGAAAAGGAATTATTATAGTAGCTGAGTATTAAGAGATGTTACTATTCTACGAAGTAGTGATGAAGGGAAGTAGTCAACTAGTTGACTACCCAATGGCTACGTCTAGACTGGCATGATTTTCCGCAAATACTTTTAACAGAAAAGTTTTCCGTTAAAACCATTTGTGGAAAAGAGCATCTAGATTGGCACGGACGCTTTTCCGCAAAAGGACTTTTGCCCGAACGGGAGCAGCATTGTATTTCCGCAAGAAGCACTGATTTCAGATAGTAGGAAGTCAGTGTTCTTGCAGAAATTCAAGCGGCCAATGTAGACAGCTGGCAAGTTTTTCCGCAAAAGCAATTGCTTTTGCGGAAAAACTTGCCAGTCTAGACACAGCCAATAAGTATATGTTTATCGGGTAGTCAAGTTGACTACTCGCTTGTTCCCCTTGCTGCCTCTGTCAGAGTCCGTGTGTGTGTGTGTGTGGGGGGGGGGGGGGGATAGGAAGCAGGAGCCAGTGCTGGGGGAAGCCAGCTTACAAGCTAGTCCCAGAGAATTGCAGTGTCCTGGAGCCAGTGCAAATCAGGACTGCTTAGTCCCATCTTGTGCTCCCTGGGGAGCTAACCCTACTGCTGCTCTGCATTTTAAATGTAGTAAGGGTTATATTTAAAATGTAGAGCTGCAGCAGGGGTAGTCTCTGGGGCTGGCACAAGCCAGGACTAAGCAGTTGCAGTTCGTGCTGGCTCTGGGATGGTGCGGCTCTGTATTTTAAACGTAATAAGAGCTCGCCAGGCTCTCTCTACATTTAAAATACAGAGCTGCTGCGGGATTACCTCTCAGGGCTGGTGTGAGCGGGGTCTGCTTAATTCCAGTTCACGCTTCCTCTGGGAGCTAACCCAGCCCGGCTCCTACTACATTTAATCTCCAGAGCGGCAGCTGAGGTAACGAGCCCCCTCCCGCCCAGACTAATCAAGTAGTTGCTGAAAATGTCATGGACTTTAACATCCCCCCTATGAAGGAACGCCTTGAATCAATGCTGGCCACGACCACGTGTGCATGGGACGCACAGAATTACGAAGTGATAAATTTACAAGTCGGGGGGGGGGGGGAGGTGGGGCTGTGACAAGAGATTGTCTCAGTTGCGCCAAATCTCCTTACAAAACGTTACACTGAAAATCTGCAGAAAAGCCTAAAGTCACTGAAACTGTAACTCTCCAGGCAGCGCAAGCTCGGCCTGCGCGGGGCGGTGAGTCTGCCGCTAGCGGGTCTCACACGCTCCCGGGGGGGGGGAGAGCTGCGTGTGTACGCGCCAGGGGGCGCTGGGGAAGCGGTTTCTTGTTTCCACCTTGCTCCGGTTGACCCGGCAGGTGACAGCGGGGCGCCGAGTCCACTCCCTCCTTCACCCCTCCCTTCCTCACGTTGTTGCCGCCGCTTGTGCTACGCCGACCCGCTTCGGACCCGTCTGGCCTCAACACGCCACGGCGGCCAGGAAACGGCTTGCCCACAAGTGTTACTGCGCCTGCGCACGGCTCTCGGGACCTATGGGCCGCCGTTTCCACGGTTGTTGCCGCGCATGCTCAGATCGCGGGAACATGCGCAGAAACAGTAACGTGACGGGGAGCCGAGTCTGAAACTGCCGCGCGTAGCCCTGTGCCCCGTGACAGGTACCTGCCTTGCCCGCCGATCGGAGCCGCGGCCCCGCCTGGCTGCCCGTGGGTAGGGGGGCAGCGGGACGGGCGAGGGGCTGTGCGTGACTCGCCCTGGGGGCAATGCAGTTGCCTCGGACCCTCCTTCCTCATCGGCCGCCCCTCCCTGCAGGGGAGTTGCGCCCTGGCTGTTGGCAACGGAGCTTTCCGTGCCCTGCTTGCTGCGCGCGCCTCTGACAACACTTTCCCTGCTCTCTGCCTTCCAGCGTGAAAACGCGTCTTTCTCCTGTGAACTTTCTTGCTGTCTGTCCTCGCCGCAAAGAGTCTGGCAGGATTGTGAATGGGACTGAAATTGACCCCTGCCCCTGGCTGTTGTTATAACCGTCAATGAGTTGTGCCCACGGAAGCTCATGATGCCATCTACATGTGCTGTTAGTCTTCAAGGTGCTGCTAGACTATTTCTTGTTTTTTAAGCTTTTCCAGTTACAGGCTAACTCGGCTCCCCCTCTGAAGCTTATACATATAAACATAGCCCTAACTAGCTCTCTGGCCCTGACATTGGTTGGTACCTACACGTAAAAACAAGCTCTAAAACATGTTTCTCATTGTATAATGATGATTGTTTCCTCACTGAGTGATATTTAATTTGAGAGACATATTTAAATCCTGGGGCTTTGCAATCCTAGGATTATAGCAACACTTCACATCCTGGAAGGATCCGCTCAGCATTGTCTTTTCATTTGGGGATCCAACTGTTTGTTTCAGTTTGTTAGTGATAATCATTTTACAGAATGGGGTCTTGATTGTTCTGAGCAAAGACTAAAGATCTCATGGAATTTTTTGTACATTAGCTCATGCACACAGTAACGTGTAGCTTGCAAGCCAGTCAATATCCTCCAACCCTAGAAGTTTATAGGTGCTACATGAGTAGACAATAAGTTTGAAATTCTCTGGAGTGAGTGGCATTACATAAATGCTAAAAAATGTACTCAGAACTTTCCATGTAAAATGATAACATGGGATTAAAATATGATCTATGTTCCTTCTGGAAAGCAATAAATATAAGGGACTTTTCACTGTCATTATTTTGTGAAAAGGTCTCCATATGGCTGCTGCTGGGAGAATAAGAATGTTCTAAGCCCCAAACCTAGCTATGGGTTTGAAGCTCTGCAGAAGCAGCACACTACGGCTAAGTCTACACTGGCACTTTAGCGTGCTGAACTTTCTGGCTCAGGGATGTGACCTCTCCCTCCCTGAGTTACAGCTCTGCAAAGTGCCAGTGTGAACCAGGACTCCCAGTCCTATTAGCTACTTGCCTCGTGGAGGTGGTTTATATAGAGTGCTGGGAGATTTCAGTTTAAAATGCTGCCAAGTATAGATGAAACCTAAACCTTTGTGTTTATAAGACAGTGAGATCCTTATGTTGCCTTTGGACCAATTTCCTTGCACACAGATATCCTATAGTGATGTTCCATTGAAAATGTAATGTTATAGACATCAATCAAACAAAAAACCCAACTATCGTAGTAACCTTTATTGCATATGAGTAATCAAGTTGAACTTAATGAGCATAAAGTCAAACATCTGTGGTAGTATTTGCAGAATCAGGGCTGTAAGCTATTTTGTGCTTTCTTTATTTCAAAAACACCAATTATATATTATTTTTAAAGTCGCTTATTTCATATAGGTATTTAAAGCTTTCAGCTTGTTCCAAACATTGCTGAAATATAGGCAGAAATTATATTGGCAACAGTCTAGCTGATGCACTTGTTTTTGCTGATGTCCTCATACTTCACGAGTCCGCTCCCATTGAACAAAGCCATCGTTGAAGCATCAATCTGCTTCCTATATAAATATAATGTTAAGGTATTTAATGGTCTTCATAAACTCTTCTGCATTCTTTTATCTGGTTACTCCTTATTGCTTTACTCCTTACCCCCCACTCAGCTGCTAGAAAGAGATTTCTCTACTCTTCACCAATCTCCTTCTATTTTATGAGTTGGTTGGATTATAAATTGCTTCAGGCAAGAGGCTGCAAAGTTTGTAGAGAACAGTTCTAAGAAATGTAGTAAGTTTCCTATTCGGTAGAGCTAATGTAGCCTGAAATAAAGTGAAAGAAACTCTGGTGGCTGCCATTACATTAAGCAAGTCAACAGCTCAGTATTAGGAAACTACAAATATTTAACAGTAGAATTAAACAAATTAATGCTAAAATGTATTTGGGTTTTGTAGATTTTTGCAATTAAAACCTGTGTATTAGGAAAACAGTTTCACTACATACATATGAAGACATGTCTATAGTCGCTCTTATGTTTGCAAAACGTTTGTTGCTTAGGAACGTGAAACGCATAATGTGGCTACAGGAGCACTCTTGCAGTGGCACTGCTGTATCAGCATTATAGTTGGCCTAAGATTTCTTCCTTTTCCCCTCTCTCCAGTTTTGGCTAATTTTAAACAGGGAAGAGCAGCACCAGCTGTGAACAAAAGTTATTTTTCTTGAATTTGTTCAAATGTCTGTAGTTATATTTTGCTTTTTAATTCTTAATCTCTTTCTTTGTCTCTGATATGAGTAATGGAAAACCCATACTAAGATGTGGAAAGTTTGCCAAATAGGGTTTGTGTTGTGTATAGTCATCTGTCAGTTTCTTTTCCCATTGCATTTTGCAATGTGATTTAAAAAGTAATCATATATGGTTCTGTTTAGGGGTATAATAGTGTAGTTGATTAACCGATAAGCAAAAGCTTATAGGTTAATGTTGTAGACTACATGCATTACCCCCAACCCCAGTAAATTTTTTAGCAGGATGGCCAGCGATGGGTTTGGGACCTATCCCTGCTGCGGCTCTGCATATAAAGTGTATTAGGAGCTAGGCAGGCAGGCAGCCCGGCTCAGTTCTGGCTTGTGCCTGGTCTGGGAGCTCAGACCTTCTCCCTCCTCCACCTCCCCCCCTTTCCTGTGGCTGCCCCTTAGAGGTAGCAGCACAGGGTGACAGGCAGCTGGTCTGCAAGGGGAGCTGGTTTTCAAACTGGCTGTCCTCACAGACCAGCTCCCCGTTGGCACCCTGAGGCAGAGGCAACAGCGCAGAGTGATAGAGGGCTCCTCAGGAATGAGGCCAGAGTGTACTGGCTGCCAGCCCCGACCCTGGGGATGATAGAATAGTTGATTAACCAATGAGAATTAAATTAAGTTACTCAACTATTCAGTTAACCAATATTTAACATACCTAGTTCTGTTATCTTTTTGGGGAATTCAGTGCTGCAGACTTACAAGACTTATCTCTAGTAGGGATGTAATAGTATAGTTGATTAACTAATGAGCAAAAGCTTATAGGTTAATGTTATAGAGTACACACATTTCTCTCCCCCCACCGTTGCTAGTAAAATTTTTTAGCAGGCTGGCTAGCAGCCCAGGTCAATTCTGACTCGCACTGGGTCCAGAACCTACTCCTGCTGTGACTCTGCATTTAAAGTGTATTAGGAGACAGGCAGCTTGGCTCAGATCAAGCTCATGCTGGGTTCAGGAGCTCAAACCTTTAGACAGGGGCTGCTGCCACCCTGTTCTGCAGCCTGTTTATCAGAGGTAGCAGCACTGGGCAACAGGCAGCTGGTCCACAAGGGAAGCTGGTTTTTAAACTGTCTCCCTTCCTGGACCAACTCCTGCATGGCACCCTGCACTGCTGCCTCTGATACAGGCTTCTGGCTGTGCCGCTGCAAATTATAGAATAGGCAATAACCGATAAGAATTCATGAGGTTATTCGACTATTCAATTAACCAATATTTAACATCCTTTGTCTCTACTATGCTGGGGATTGATGCTGCCGCAATTGATTGACTGACCATCAATTTATCACGTCTCCTGAGATGAGAGAAATCAATCTCCAAGCACTCTCCAGTCAATGCCTGTACTCCGCTAGGGCAAGAAAAATAGCTGAGGTCAATGTGAGAGCAGCTGCTGCCAACCTTACCACACCCAACACCCCAATAAGTACATTAACTTCAGCAAAACAGATTAAATCAATGGCATGGTTTAGTGTAGATAAGGGCACAGTCCTGCTTAAGAATAAAGCAGATGGGCCTCAATTCAGCAAAGACTGACACAATGGAATGACCACCATAAACAGGATTACAAAGAACCAGACACCGAAGACAAATTTGATGGGCCTACTGCATGTGTAAGTGCAAGTTGAGCATATAAAGAAGAGCTTGTAGGCTTTGGCTTGTAATAGTGAGTCCTCTCTTTACCCTGCAACCCCATATATTAGAGAGACAGACTGTGAAGTAATATCTTTTATAGGACCAACTTTTGTTAGTGGGAGAAACAGGCTTTCAAACTCTTCTGAGTCCTTCTTCAGGCTTGGAACAGTCCCTTAGAATACGTGATATTTACTTATGCTAAAGTACTTGTTTGACCTTGGATTTAGCTGATACTTCTGAGTATCTTTTCTGGACCTGAGGAAGAGCTCTGTGTGAAAACTTGTCTTGCTAACCAGAGACTGGTCCCATAAAAGATTAGGGATGTAAAATCCTGTTTAATTGGCTAACCAATTGGTTAGCCAATTAAAAGGGGCAAGCATGGGGGAGACCTCTCTAACCTGGCATGCCACCTCCACCCATCCTCCCCTCCACAGGCAGGGGCTGCTTCAGCTTGGCCAGAGCAGTGCCTGCTTGAGTGTCCCCCATCATCCTCCCCCGCCACAGTCAGGGGCTGCATCTACAGGGATGCCAGAGCAGCCCCTGTCTGCGGTGGGCCAGGGTGCCTGCGGGGCACCGTGACTCACTGCGGACAGAGGCTGCAATGGCTGGAATGCTGGACCAACCTCTACCTGCGATGGGGTAGGGTGTCCCACAGGCAGGGGTTGCTCCGATGCCCTGGTTAGAGTACTCCTGCCTGCAGGCATCTGGGCCTGACGCAGGCAGGGGTTGCACTGGAGAAGCCCCTGTCTGTGGCGGGCCCCCATGGGACTGCAGCAGCCTCCTGCCAGCCCCACCAGTTAACTAGTTAAACCTTCACATCCCTATAAAAGATACTACTTCACCTACCTTGTCTCTCTGATATCTGAAACTCACATGGTTATAACACTGCATATCCTTAGTATATGTTGTTGTATTAGGCACAGAATGTAGACTTAAACTATTTGTTCTTCTGTTTTTAGAAACTTAATGCTATTTTTTTTAATTATACATCTTCCTTTATAGTTCTTAAAGATACGTTACTGATGATTCATCTCCAGACAGTTGTGCCTAAATTCTTATTTACGTCACAGGGGAGAATGCATATGTCTCCAGTCTCTCACATAGCTATTTCACAGTCGGGGTTTAGAATCCTGTTTAAATAGTTAACAGGCTAAATGTTGCATTTAAGTGATTTATTGGGATCCCGCGGTTAACTGAGCAGGGACACTGCTCAAGCTCGGCTGGGCCTGCTGCACCTCAAGTGGGGACTGCTCCAACTGGCCCAGGCAGGGCTTGCTGCACCACACTGTAGGTGAAGAGCTGCACTGGCCGGCTAAAGTGCCCCCTGCCTGCAGCGCGGTGCGCCTAGCCTGGCCACTGGTTAACCCGGGTAACCAGTTAACTAATTAACCCTTTTCATCGCTATTTCCTAATCACTACCATTGCTATTAGACCTTCATTTTGTAGTGAATAGCCCTTAAAAAGAAAAGTTTAAAATATGTGTGAAGTGATTCCCAACTGTAATCACAGTGTTGTCCATGGACTCCATTGGAGGTTTCATTTTTCATATCTGCCATTGGTTATTAAGGTTTCCAATAAATCTAAGTCCCTCTTTCACCATCTTCCTGCCATATTCTAGCTACTGGAAGAATGAGTATATTTATCCTTTGGCCCTGGCAACTGGGGGGGGGGGGAGGAGGAGGGGTGTGTGTGTGTGTGTGTGTGTGCGTACGTACTTACGTACTCTACTTACACATTTCCCTACCTTCTTGTCTACCACAAGGGGAGAATTCTATGATGCTTGCCTACCTTTAAGTCCTCCTTTCCTATGAATAGCTCCATCTATTGCCTGTCATAGACTTATCAAATAGCGGAGTGACATCGACATGATCCTTGCCAATGTTGTATTGCCCGTGGTTTTGAACATCAGTTTAGAAATTTGGCAGACTTTGTCGATTTCACTTTCCTTCCAGTTTGAGAAACCTCTGAACACCAGGGAAAATGCGGGAGCTTCCAGCCTGTAGATTCAATGTCTTTCTACATGAATTCACATTTGGAAAGTTGTCCTTGCAACTGTAAGGGATAGATATCTGTCCCCTGATTTTAATAACTGTTATGAACCAGAAACTCCTGTGAGCTTTGGTTGCTTGGCAGTTATGAAAATTAGGCCATGTATTTTTATGTATGTTCAAGTTAGAATTCTGCAGAAAATGATAGCTTATACTCCTAATTTTATTAGTATGTTATACTTTTTATATTGTATATACCTAGAATATTTGATAAACAGTTAATATAGACACATTAGGTCTATATCCAGAACAAAATCTTCCTTATCTACTTGTCCTAGCAGGTATTTTTCAAACCCTAATCGCTACTATAGAGTTGTTGATAATGGTATTATCTTTAAGATTGTGCCAGCTTTTCAGTTATTAATATTTTTCAGCAGTTTGTGTTGCAGACTTGGTAATTTTTACTGGGCTGAAGCTTAGAGGTCAAATTTCATCTGTGGTTTGTGTGTATTGTTGTTTTGCGAACTTGGCAATGTGTACATGTGTGCAGAACTTGTATATAAGTAAAGTAGCTTTTTTTCTTGTTAGATATTTGATTATTTGATGCACATCAGACACCTGATCATGACTTCATTGGGAACCCAAAATTCTAGTTGAAATCAAGTACAGGCAGTCCCCGACTTACGCGGATCCAACTTATGCCAGATCCGCACTTATGAACGGGGCTTTTCTCGCCCCGGAGCTCACGGGCGGCGTGTCGCCACCCATGTCCTCTGGGGCGAGAAAAGCTTCTCCCGGTCTTCCTTGTCTGCTGGGGGGGTCCAGCAAAGCCGCTGGACCCCCCCAGCAGACCAGGGACACCCGAGCAAAGCCGCCACCTGGGCGGCTTTGCTCGTTTGTCCGGGAGCAAAGCTGCCCAGGCGGCGGCTTTGCTCGGGTGTCCCTGGTCTGCTGGGGGGGTCCAGCGGCTTTGCTGGACCCCCCCAGCAGACCAGGGAGACAGGAGCAAAGCCGCACAGGCGGCATCCCGCCAACTGTGTGGCTTTGCTCGGGGTCAAAGGAACAAAGCCACACAGGCGGCGGGGTCCCTCCGCCTGTGCGGCTTTGCTCAGGTCTCCCTGGGGTGCTGGGGGGAACTCCCCCCAGCACCCCAGGGAGACAGGAGCAAAGTCGCACTGGCAGCGGGGTCCCTCCTCCTGTGCGGCTTTGCTTGGGTCTCCCGGACTCCCTCCAGCACCCCAGGGAGACAGGAGCAAAGCCGCACGGGCAGCGGGGTCCCTCCGCCTGTGCGGCTTTGCTCGGGTCTCCCTGATCTGCTGGGGGGGGAGGGGGCGCAGCTAGTACGCCCCCCCCCCCAGCAGATCAGGATTTTGTTGCGGGACGCCTGGGGTAGAGCAGCTGGGGTGCTGCCGGGTTGGTCCTGTGGGAACCTACTGGGCAGCGCCCCAGCTTTTCTGTCCCAGGCTCCAGATTCAGCAGCTATTGAAACTGATCAGGCTGATTCCAGGAAGCGGGGGGCAGAGCAACTCTGCCTCTGGCTTCCTGTAGTCAGCCCCTGGTCAGTTTCAGTGGCAGCAGCTGAATCTGGAGCCAGTTCTGACTTGCATACTAATTCAACTTAAGAACAAACCTATAGTCCCTATCTTGTACTAACCCGGGGACTGCCTGTACTGTAGTATATGTACTAGTTCTTAGTTGTGGGGTGTGTATGTGTTTTTTAAGTGATATGCAATCTTAACAGAACACTTTCAAATTAGGAATCTAGCCTTTTTATTTAAAGCGATTTCTGGTACTACAGCTCTCCTTTATTTTTCTTGAGTCTTTTTTGTGGCTTTTCAATTACATTTTACTACACTTAATGGTTTTTTTTTCCTGTTGTATGAAAGACTCACAGGAACAGAATTATCTCTTCCCTTTTCACAGTCTTCAGCCTATTCATGCAACATAAAACTTGAAGTGCTACAAGAAATACAAGCACAATGTGCAACTGAGATCCATAATCCTTATAGTAGAGAAGATAGCCAGGACCAAGCTAGTCCTATCCTGAGAGATTTTTCATATGATCTTTAAAGAAGGAAACCTTCCACCCAGTATTCCAGCAACCACGATTGTGGTCTGTGGGCCCTGCAGTGTGTGCCTGGTATCCAGTCTGTGGGCCTTTCTTCAGCAAATTAACTGAGAAGCTAGCAATTTTTTTTCAAATGTATCCATTGTCAAAATGAACCCTGCCCTACAGTACTTTGAGTCTGCTGGTCTCAAACCTGGATAAAGCAATGAGGGTTCAGTGTAAGGCCAACTATCCAGCTGTGGTTTTTTTTTTAAACAAACTAAACCCCACAACATTCATTGGTTATAGATATGGAACCAGGCTACCATTCTGCTACAAATGGATGCTCAGTACGGAATACTGACCCCTCATACTCCATCAAGGTTTCTAGTGAAAGCCAGTCTCTGAAATCCAGGACCCTAAAAAGTTTGATGCTAGTAGCAAAAGTCCCTAAAAACACTTCAGAGTCAATTGAAACATGAGAACAATTAATATCTTGTAGATTATGAGGGAGATGGCTAGCTATAGACTTTAAATCCTAGCCATCAGTTGAACCCACTGACAGGTACAGATAATAAGCACATTGAGCAGGAGAAGAAATCTCTCACATATTCAGGTCATACTCAGAAAAAGTGGTGTTCATTATTACAGATTCTATGGAAGAATAACTTATGAGCTGGGAACCTACCAAGCTATTATATATGCCAGACTAGGAATGTAAAATGCCATTTAATCAGTTAAACGATTAAATGTTACATTTAACTGGTTAACCACTTATCCAGGATTCTGCAGGCAGGGGTCTGCTCCAGCCTGGGTGGGCAGGAGTGATCTCCCCAGCATGGCAGGCCCGGCCGGGCTGGAGCATCCCCCCCATCCATTTGTCTGGCCCACAGGCGCTTCTTGAGATTAATAATCAATTGCAAGCACTACCAGTTTACTATGCTTCCATTTGGTCTATCCACAGTCTCACGTGTGTTCACCAAGTGCATGTCAGTAGTAGCAGCCTTTTCCGCAAGGGGCAGGTTCAGGTGTATCCCTACATTGATGATTGGCTGCTGTGGGGTTGCTCCAGGGACCAATGGAGTCATAGAATCATAGAATACTAGGACTGGAAGGGACCTCGAGAGGTCATTGAGTCCAGTCCCCTGCCCCCATGGCAGGACCAAATACTGTCTAGACCATCCCTGATAGACATTTATCTAACCTACTCTTAAATATCTCCAGAGATGGAGATTCCACAACCTCTTTGGGCAATTTATTCCAGTGTTTGACTGCCCTGAAAGTTAGGAACTTTTTCCTAATGTCCAACCTAAACCTCCCTTGCTGCAGTTAAAGCCCATTGCTTCTTGTTCTATCCTCAGAGGCCAAGATGAACAAGTTTTCTTCCTCCTCCTTATGACACCCTTTTAGATACCTGAAAATGGCTATCGTGTCCCCTCTCAGAGTTCTCGTTTCTAAACTAAATAAACCCAATTGTTTCAGCCTTCCTTCATAGGTCAAGTTCTCTAGACCTTTAATCATTCTTGTTGCTCTTCTCTGGACCCTCTCCAATTTCTCCACATCTTTCTTGAAATACGGTGCCCAGAGCTGGACACAATACTCCAACTGAGGCCTAACCAGCGCAGAGTAGAGCGGAAGAATGACTTCTCGTGTCTTGCTCACAACACCTGTTAATGCATCCCAGAATCATGTTTGCTTTTTGTTTGCAACAGCATCACACTGCTGACTCATATTCAGCTTGTGGTCCACTATAACCCCTAGATCCCTTTCTGCAGTACTCCTTCCTAGACAGTTGCTTCCCATTCTGTATGTGTGAAACTAATTGTTTCTTCCTAAGTGGAGCACTTTGCATTTGTCTTGATTAAACTTCATCCTGTTTACTTCAAACCATTTCTCCAATTTGTCCAGATCATTTTGAATTATGACCCTATCCTCCAGAGCAGTCGCAACCCCTCCCAGCTTGGTATCATTTGCAAACTTAATAAACATACTTTCTATGCCAATATCTAAATCGTTGATGAAGATATTGAACAGAGCCGGTCCCAAAACAGACCCCTGCGTAACCCCACTTGTTATACCTGCTGTGGAGTCTCAAATGTGGTTGGTCAGAGAGACCTTCCACAGACTTGGTCTGCTCCTGAATGTGGACAAGTCGACGTTGTCATTGACCAAGAGAGTCAAATTTATTGGGGTGGTGTTAGACTCAGTGCAGGGGAGGGTGAACCTGCCACGGTCTAGACTAGAAATATAAGCACGTAGTTGACTATTCGATAAGCAAAAGCTTATCAGATAGTCCATGGACTAGTCACTCCACTCCCCCATTGCTGCCGCTTATTGACACATCGACTAGTCAATGCAAAATGTATCAACTAGTTGATTAAACAAAATTTAACATCCCCAGTCCAGATACTGACAGACCTCTTTTGGGCTCTCAGATGCTTCCCTACCACAACCACAAGTGTATGCTTAAGTATCCTCAGATGCATGACAATATATGCCTGTGTGATGAGATATGCCAGACTGAGGTGCAGGCTGATCCAGTCATGAGTATCTGAATATATCACCCAGGCAGACACAACTTGAACTTGGTTGTATCTGTTCTTGAGTAAGGATGTAAAAGACTGGTATTTTGACTAGTTGATACCCCTCCTCTTTGCTGCCTCTATAGAATAGAGGCAACAAAGGGGGTAGGGAGGGGCACTTCAATGTGGCAGCGCTGCTGTTCGGTGCTGCCACTTTGAAACCACCAGGTGGCTTTTCAAAGGGGCAGCCGCTGTACAGCTGATCCGTGGATCAGCTGTATTGCGGTTGCCCCTTTAAAATGCCGCCTGTGCACCTTTCAAAAGGGCAGCCATGGAGCCTGGGATCAGCTGGGGACTCCCCACCTGATCCCGGGCTCCCTGTAGCATTTCCCCAGAACTTGGGATCAGATGGGGAGTCCCCAGCTGACCCCAGGTTCCAGGGAAATGCCATGTGGAGCCCGCGGTCAACTGTGAACTCCTCAGCTGACCCCGGGCTCCTAGCGGCATGCAGTGTAGAATGGAACCCGGGGTCAGCGGGGGACTGTGAGTCCCCTCAGATGCATGACACTTTATACCTGTGTGATGAGATATGCCAGACTGAGGTGCAGGCTGCTCCAGGATCAACTGAATATATCACCCAGCAAGACACAACTTGGACTTGGGAACTCTTGTGCATTTCAAAGCAGGCACCTGCATGCAGCCTGGAGTCAACTGGACTTCCTGCTGGCCCCGGGCTGTACTCGGAGTTCCACATTCCTCCTTTGAAATGTACCAAAGTACATTTCAAAGGAGGAATGCGGAAGTGCCTATTGACTAGTTGACTAGTCAGTTAACCGCATTTTAACATCCTTATTCTGGAGTGAGTCCTAGATAATCTCCACTGGTGGCTAGACCCTTGCATCGTTTTTGTAGGAGTTCCATTCAACCCCAATCAATGATCCTGGTGACAAATATGTCAGACCTGGGTACCTAGGGGAACTAATGATGAAGGGACAGTGGTCACAGTCAGAAGTCCCCACTCCACATCAGTATAAATGAACTCGGAGCGATGAGGCTAGTCAGACCTTTCAGGACAGACTTCAAGGTCTGTATGTGGTAGTGGTGACCGACAATACTACTGCCATGTTTTACATAAACAAACAAGGAGATACCCACTCCTTCCCTCTCTGCCAGAGCCCTCCAGCTCTGGGATTTTTGCATAGGATATTTCCAGGTGAATGGAATGGTCTTTCTCACAGGCAGTCAGAACAACCTTGCAGACCATCTCAGCAACCTTGCGGACCATTGTCAATCACTAATAGTCAATTCACCCAGACATCTTACACACCGTTTTCCAGAAGTGGGGTATTCTCCAGGTGGCCCTTTTCACTACCAAGAGCAACAGGAAGTGACTTTTTTTTTCCTTTCGGAAACACAGTGCAGTATTGATCTTGGACGTTTTCTTCCTATTTTGGGGCAGCTGCCTTTTGTATGCCTTCCTTCCAGCCCTACTAGTCCACAAGGGACTGCTCAAGATATGTAGAGATAAAGCAGTAGTGACATTGGTACTCTGTGCTACTGAAGGTGTCCCTAGATGCCCTGATATCTCCACCATGTTACCAAGATCTAATCCAGGACCTCTGTTGCTTGCTCCACCTGGACTACAAATCCCTTGACCTCATGACTTGGAAGATTCATGGCTAAACCCAGTGAAGCTCCAATGCTCAGATTTGTGCAGGAAGTTTTACTCAGTAGCAGGAAGTGTTGCTCAGTTGTAGGAAACCTTCCACCAGAGCCACTTACCTAGCTAAATGGAAAAGATTCTAATGCTGGTGTGAGCACTATTGCACATTTCACTTCAAGCATCCATGCCACTTCTGGAGTACCTACATCATTGCAGGCAGCAGGAGCTGTCATGCTCATCTGTTAAAGCTCACCTTGCTGCCATCTCTGCCTTTCACCTGGGAGGAAACAGATCACTCTGTATATGCCAGCTCCATGATGAGCTGTTTGGGTTTGAACAGACTCTTCCAACATTCTGAACCTCTTGTACCAGCTTGGTACCTTAATCTCATTCTCTCCAGGAAAATGGGAGTCCCCTTTGAACCATTATCCACATCTTCCTTTCTGTATATTTCATTGGAGATATCCTTGTTTATGGACATTATCTCTGACCCCTCCCTACACTGTCTTCCTTAAGGACAAGTTGCAACTCTGGACTCACCCAGCCTTTGTACCCAAGGTAGTGTCTCGATACCACATGTGGCAAGACACATTTTTCCTTTTTTCTATTCCAAGCTGCACGCCAAGGGAACAGGGGCTCCAATTGCTAGATGTCTGATGAGTGCTGAAATTCAACATTGAGTGCACCAAGCCATTCAGGAAAGCAAACCAATTGTTTATGGAGGTGGCAGATTGAATTAAAGGACTTCTGATCTCCTCACAACACATCTCATCATGGATCACTGATTGCATCATACAACAAGGATCCAGCTCCATTTGGTGCATTTTTGATGGTAAAACGTGAGTTGGTCTGTAATTTATTTCAAAATAAGATATTTCAAAATAACTCATCTACATACAAAATGCATTTTGAAATAGCATTTGGCTGTTTCGAAATAGCGCGTCCACACTGAGTGGACACTGATTTGTATTTAAGGCTGGCCGGAACCAGTTTCGCCAGGGCATCAGGTCAGGAGTTACTTTGTGTGGCTGCTGCCTGAGGCTATCTGAGGCCTGTGCTTAAAGGGACTCCCCCGGACAGCCGGTTCTCAGGTTTCCCTGCTTGCTTGCCTACCTCAATGAGGGACAGCAAAGCATTTTTTTCTCTGTGTGCTCTGGTTGCTCTCACTCGGGACACTACAGCCCTCTGCAACATGGAGCCAGAGCTGCCCCTGGGCACTCTGGTGCTTCTCTTGGATGTGTTGTTGTGAGCCTGACTGCACTTTCTGCAGGCTGCCATCCGGGAGGTCCATCGTGGGGCTGTCTGTCCAGGAGGCCCTGCGGGAGAGCTTCCGCCCTGAGGAGCACTAAGAGCCTCCCTGGTCTGCCCCACTGGAGTCTTGTGCCTTATTCCTCCCTCACGTCCTTCCACTTACCCTCGCTAACCCCCCTTCCCGAGGTCAAATAAAATACACGTATTTTCATGAACACAAACTCTATTTAACAAAACTGGGCGAGGGGAAATGAAACTCTGGTGAGGCAGGAGAAGGGAGGAGAGAGGGTGGGAGAGGAGAGGCGGAAACCTGGGAGAAGGGAGCTGGAAGGGGGAAACAAGGGGGAGGGGAAACCCAGAGCTCAGTGTTGGGGGTCTGGCCGGGCCAACTGTCTCCCAGCACCGTGGGTGCGGGGGCCTTGGTGCTCCTGTTGTCAGCAAGAGTAAGTCTCAGGTCCGACATTGGGTTCTCAAAGTACAAAGGACGCTACGCAGGTATCTGTCAAACACAAGTAGTTTATTTCCTGACAGCTCACAGATGCACCCCTTAACTAGAAGGGCAACATAACAAAGAAGCGGCATATCTTATGTCCCTTCCTGCTAGCCAGGGATCCTGAGTTGGCTGCGGATGAAGTGGGAGGTTGTCTCAGCTTCCGAGGCGTTGGTACCCAAAGCCCATCGGTGAGGTCCAAATTGTTGTGCTTTGGTGAAGCCTTAAATACAGTTCTCTTGCCTTGTTTTGCAGTTTGGAAATTTCCAGGGGTTACTCATTGGCTACGTCTACACTGGCATGATTTTCCGGAAATGCTTTTAACGGAAAAGTTTTCCGTTAAAAGCATTTTTGGAAAATCGCGTCTAGATTGGTAGGATGCTTTTCCGCAAAAGCACTTTTTGCGGAAAAGCGTCTGTGGCCAATCTAGACGTGCTTTTCCGCAAAAAAGCCCTGATCGCCATTTTCGCGATCGGGGCTGTTTGCGGAAAAGAAATCTCTGCTGTCTACACTGGCCCTTTTGCGCAAAAGTCTTTCAGAAAAAGACTGTTGCCCGAACGGGAGCAGCATAGTATTTCCGCAAAAGCCCTGACAATCTTACCTGAGATTGTCAGTGCTTTTGCGGAAATTCAAGCGGCCAGTGTAGACAGCTGGCAAGTTTTTCCGCAAAAGCAGATGGTTTTGCGGAAAAACTTGCCAGTCTAGACACAGCCATTATGAGCTGATGTAGGGCTCAGCTGTTAGTTATCGATCTGGTTTTGATCTAGTTCTACTTGTTCTTTGGCCTTGTTTATGTGATCAGTATGTTAGGGTAAACAGAATTGATTATGCGTTCTTGCCCTTTACCCTTATCTTATACTTGTTCTTGCTATACTGGCAACAATGCTTATCTTAAATGGCGTATGTTCCCAAAGACTTGCTTCTGGCTCATCAGATATAGGGGAAAGCGAAAAGGGGGGGAAGAATGCAGGCCTCACCACCCCTAAACTAACATGTACAAAGTTCTTCCTCAATTAACCCCTACAGTCCGCGGGGGGATGGGGAGGAGATGGAGGATGGGGAGGGGATGGAGGGTGTGGAGGGAGAAGCAGGAGGGGGAGAAGGAGTGGGAGGAGGAGTGGTAGCTGCGGAGGCAGCAGGCACTGGAGCGGCAGGAGGCAGTACGCTCTGCACCAAAGTCTGCAGGTGCTGGCAGATGGCATGGTCCTGGGCAAGCTGCTCCTGTTGGAGCTGCAGGTCTTCTTGCACCCAGTACTGGAGGGTGCGCAGGGCTCATCGTGCCCCCAGGTGCTGCTGTTGGCACACCTCCACTGCACGGGTGCTCCTGCAGAGCCCTCGGGTGCGGGAGCATGATCCGGGTGGGGTGGTGCTCCCTGCACGCGCAGCTGGTGCGGCTGTGGAGAAACAAGAGAGGTGGTCAGTTCTTCTTGGGAACACGGTGGGTGAAGCCCAGCACCTCTCTGCAAGGTGAGGATGACCGTTCCTTTGACCATCAGAGCTGATGTGCTTGCACACAGGCCATGTTCGGAATATCCTGATATCTCCGGGAGTGGGAGCTGACCCGAGACCTCACCCATGCCCTTGTGCTGAATATATTGTGTGTGTGTGTGGGCGGGGGAGATGTCCCCTGCTTCTGTGTAGAGTGACCTTGTTGAGGGAGGGCGTCCTTCTATGTCCCACCCCAGAGTCAGGAGAATGTCATGCCTCTTCACACATGCCTGTGGCTAACAGGGTAAGGCCCCTGTGTGGCAGCCAGCTGGGCCACATACCCGGGGTGGCATTGCACATGCTCGCACATGCACAGGTTGCTGCGTGATCGATGGACAGCACGGCCCACACGCGCAGTCCCTGGTTTCCTGCTTCACTGCTGTAGCAAAGCTGCTTACCCAGGAGAAGAGCTAGCAAGAGCTGCCTGTTCTACTCGTGGAGAGGCTTCAATGTGGGCTCTCCAGCTGGCTCCCTGGAAACCAGCTTGTAACCTGTGGCCAGGAGGTCGGACTGGGCCTGTCACAGACAGGGCAGCCCCTGCCTGTGGTGGGCCCCGTGGGCTGGAGCAACTTGTTAACCTTTCATATCCCTATTCTAAATACATATCTCTTCATAAAAAATACTTTTTATTGTATAAAAAGCTTAATTGCTAAGCTTATGTGTTTAGCTGGACTCACAGTTTTTGTCAGTTTTTGCAATAAAGATATGTAAATACAAGCCTAGAGTTGAAAGAAATGGCAGGAAACAAGCAATTTGAATGGATTAAAGTAATGAAAATAGTTAATTCTCTTAAGTAAAATGTAAACATTGTTTTAAGAGTTTTTAAGTAGTGAGATCAAAAACGATTCAAGTTAACCTGAAAGTGCAGAAAATCAGTTCCTTAATATTCTTTAACATTCTATATATCATTTGGATAAAACTCTGTTAATTGAAAAGTACAACATTGAGCATGATCTTGCAAATGAAAGGTTTTAGTATTATGGGACTTGAGTTAAATTATAAAGACTGCTTCTCAATAAGTATGAAAAATAAAGCAACGTTAAAACTCTTTTATTATCTGATATCTTGAAAATTCAGTTGAGCCTAGTTTTTATGAAATCATTATATACATTATTCTCATCTGCTTAGCAATATGAGAACTTGTGCACAATGTTCTGTAAATTTTTTTAAAGTTGTTTTTCATCTCAAAGTCATACTAACACTTTGAATTTCCCGCCCCTCTCCCATAGCAGAAATGTTAATAGCTTTTTTTCTATGGTAATAAACTGGTGGGAAGGACATACAAATATCTCTTCTGGCTTTCTTAAGCAGGGTCTGCTAGTTATTACTGCAGTGTTTCCCAATTTTATTTGGCCGAGGAACCCTTTTCAGCTTTCCAGAATTTCAAGGAAGCCCTAGGTTTGTCAAGCAAAAAAGAAAAAAAGAAAAAAAACCCCCAAATGAGCTGCCCACTCCCGCTGGTTCCCTGCACCTTCCCCAAAACCATCCCTCACAATCCAAGGGAGTGCAGCACCAGTTCCCTGCAGCTCCCACATCTCAGCTGAGCTACCCATCTGTTCCGTATGCCCTCCCCCATCCACCTCAGCCCAGCTGAGCCCTGCACTGGTTCCCTGCATGCCTCCCCCACAGTACAGCTGAGCCCCGTTTCCCTGCACCTCCCCCAAACCCCGCAAGCCTGCTGAGCCAAGTGCTGATTCCCTGCCCCTCCCTCCCCTTGAGTCTATCCCCAGTTCCTGGCACCTCCTTCCTCCTGCAGCCAAACTGAGCTCTGAGCTCCCCACACACACCCCCAACCCGCAGCCCAGCCCAGCTCCCTGGATCTCCCCACGCTGCAACCCAGCTGAGCTCAATTTCCCTGCACCTTCCCCCCAAACCATGCAGACATGCTGAGCCAGCTCTCATTCCCTGCCCCAGCTTCCCTCCCTCCTTCCCATTGGCTGTGTCTACACTGGCGTGATCTTGTGCCAAAGCGGCCGCTCTTGCTTAAAAACTTGCTTCCTGTCTACACTGGCCGTGTGTTCTTGCGCAAGTACACTGACGTTCTCATGTATGAAATCAGGGCTTCTTGCACAAGAACTATGATGCTTCTGCTCAGGAATAAGCCCTTTTGCACAACTGTTCTTGTGCAAGAAGCCAGTGTAGACAGGCAACATGAATTTCTTGTGCAAGAAAGCCCTATGGCTAAAATGGCCATTGGCACTTTCTTTGGCAAGAGAGCGTCCACACTGCCATAGATCCTCTTGTGAAAAAGCACAGCTTGCACATGGCAGTGTGGACGTGTTCTTGCGCAGGATGTTCTTGCACAAGAAACCGCCAGTATAGACACAGCCTAAGAGTTTCCTCGCATGAGCAAAATGAATTTTGTGTTGTGCACCAGTACTGAGTTCATGTGGCTTTTTTGGATGTGCCACTGTGGCACCCAAGTTATTAATAAATATTTTTAAACCTTTACCTTTTCCCTCTGTTGCCATGTCTCCTCCCCTTGTTCCATCAGCTCCCCTGGTGCCTGCTGCCTCCCAACTCCTCACCTTCCTCGGCTGTCCTGACTCCTGCCATTCTCGCTGCCCTCAGCCCTCCTGCAACCTGCCCCTGTCCACCAGCCCTTCCCTCCTCCCTGTGCCCACTCCTCCAGTAGCCCCCCACTGATCATGTAAGCTACCCCTCCTCATCCCCTCTTCTAACACCTCCCTCTACAAACATGCCCTGCCTTTCTCCTCTGGTGGTGGTCCCTCCCCTGCATGTGTCTGCCCTTCTGCTTCACCCCTAGAATTCCCTGGCACTTGCACCTTCTCTTACTCCTGCACCTTCCTGTTGCCTCCCTTTTCCCTCACCCTTTGCCCTCTTTTTCCCTGATGCCCACCCCCTCACCACCCTCTGCCCCCGTTTCCCTCATGCCCCTGTGTCCTCACACATGACTTGCTCCATCCCCGCCTTCCTCATGCCCACCCCCTCTTTCAAGCCTTCTCCCAGCACCTCCCCTCTTGCCTTTTTCATCATTGTCTGCACTTGGCCCCCTGGCATTTGTCTCTCCTCTACCCTGTCCTTTTGGTGTCTTCCCCTTTCTTCCCCCTCTCCCCTCCCCCTCCGCACAAGTCCCTTCTTCTCCCAGCCCTTCCCCTTCCCCTACCTTCTGCCTTCTACTTTGTGGGGCTGGAGTCTGCACTTCGTCCCTGGACTCTGAACCTGCAATTCAGCCATGTGGCACAACACAGCATCCAGGAGTTTTAAAATCCTGGGCTGTGAAGTTATGTCACGCCCGGGCATCTCCGCCCACCTATTTGAGCACGCTGCGCAGGGCAGCAGCAGCCAACAAGGGGGAGCTCAGTGAAGGTTGTGCATGGCAGGGACGGGATGGGTCCAGAGAGGGGGGAGAGGCACTCTGGGACCAGGGTGGGAGGATGCGCGGTGAGGGGGGGGGGGTTCCAGCTTCAAATATTGGTGGAGCATGGGCACCATGAGCCCATACAACTCACCGCCCATGCCTCTGCTGGCTAGCCGGCTCTCTCTTTCAGAGGGGGTGGGGGAGTGCCGGCTCCTCGTGGAACCCCTAGTTTTGCTTCACGGAACCCCAGGGTTCCCCGGAGCACCAATTGGGAAACACTGTACTACTGTATAGATTTTATGAATCGATGACCTCCACAATACTCACTTTGTTCTTTATTCTGTTTTAAGTATTACAGGTTTTTTTCTAAAGAAGCTTAATATAAAATGATTTTTTAAAATAAGAAGCTTGTGAACTAAAGAAGCTTAATTTGACACCTAGTGCCAGACAAGTGTTACTTTGATATGCTTCACATCCTGTTAACATTTTTAAGGTATTTGAGATCATCTGCCGTAGAAGATTATAAATATGCCAAATGAAGCAGTTGAACTCCAGTTCAATTAGAGGCTTTATATTCTAACCAAAGTTGCAACTAGATTTAATTATTTCTTTACTGTAGAAGCTAGTAATACATTACTAATTGAAAAAACGTACAAAACAACAAATAGTCCTGCAGCAACTTTGATACTAACAAAAAATGTAGATGGTATCATGAGCTTTTGTGGGCATAACTGACTTCTTCAGATGAATGGAGTTAAGGGGTACAGGTTGCAAAATAAATAGCAGAGAAAGAGAAGGTGTGGGGAGGGAAAGAGGAGGAAAAAATGGGGAAAAATTGGCAATTAGCGTATCCATGCTAAATAGACCCTGAGGGTATGTCTACACTACCCCGCTAGTTCGAACTAGCGGGGTAATGCAGGCATACCGCACTTGCAAATGAAGCCCGGGATTTGAGTTTCCCGGGCTTCATTTGCATAAACTGGGCGCCGCCATTTTTAAATCCCTGCTCGTTCGAACCCCGTGCTGCGTGTAGCCACGCGGCATGGGGTTCAAACGAGCAGGGATTTAAAAATGGCGGTGCCCAGTTTATGCAAATGAAGCCCGGGAAACTCAAATCCCGGGCTTCATTTGCAAGTGCGGTATGCCTGCATTACCCCGCTAGTTCGAACTAGCGGGGTACTGTAGACATACCCTGATAGAGTAGGTTCTATGTACTCTTAAGTACCCAGTGCTTGGCTTTTTATGTCATTAGAGTCTGGAATGTAGCAGGTAATCAAGTTAATGTCTTCTTTTAAACCTCTATTGCAGGTAACAAACTTGTAAATGAAATTAAGTTCTGCAGCTTCCCTTTCAAGCTGGTTTTTGAAATGGGCTTGTAATAATATGACAACTTTGAGATCCATTGAGTGCTGGGGCAAGTTAAAACGTTCCTCAACAGGTTTCTGTGTGTTACCTTTTCAACAATATCTGATTTATGTCCATTAATCCTTGTTATAGAGACTGTCCAGTTTGGCCAATATACATGGCAGAGGGGTATTGCTGGCACTTGATGGCATAGACTAGTATTTCTCAATCTTTTTTTTATAAAGTACCCCCTTTTAAAAAAAATAAGTACCCCCAGTACCTACAGTTTTCAGACACACAATATTTTTTTCTACCATTGCAACATATTTGTTTGAACAACTTAATCATAGCCGGGTGGGTGATTACATTTTTAGGTGTAAAAAGTACAAAAATAATAAAGCACTGTAAAACTTAAAAACAAAAATTCAGTTTTCTCCAAATTTCAGTTGTGTTGACATAGCCCCCAGACTTCTTTCAAGTACTCCTAAGGGTATTCATACCACTGGTTGAGAAACACTGGCATAGATTACATTGATGGATGTGCAGTTATATGAGCCTCTGATGTGGTGGTTTATGTAATTAGGTCCTGTGATGATGTTGCTAGTATAGCTGTGTGGACAGAGTTGGCACCGGAGTTGATTGCAGGTGTGGGTTCCTGGATGAGTATGATGGAAATGTGCTGCTTGGTTGCTGGAAATAATTTGTTTGAGGTTAGGGGGTTGTCTGTAGGTGAGGATTGGCCTGTGAAAGTGAAGGGTCATTTTACTAATTGTTTTTATTTTTAATCTGACTTAGATAAAGCAGCTATGCCTGTTCAAGTTATTGATGGTGCACCTGAAACTCTACTGCCAAGCCAGCTGCAGAAAGTGGATTTAAAATACCTGCAAGTGGGTTGTGATCAGGCCAACAAATACTTTCAGGTAACTTACTACAAGAGAGTATTGGTCACTTAAAAAAAATGCTAAATGTACAAGGCATGCGTAAGTTCCCTTTGCATGGGTTTGGCATCTGATATATCCTCCCAGAATTAAGGGAGTATGTGATTGTAAAGGGCCATGTATTTGTAGGCAGTAGTTTACACATCTTGGGTGAAATCCTGGCTCCACTGGAATCATCAGTTTTACTCAATGTTTCATAGGCACCAAATTTGTTGGTACTCCAGGACTGGAGCACTGTGGGAAAAAAATTAGTGGGTGCTTAGTACCCACCAGCAGCTAGCTCCTCCCCCACCCTGTCTATAGGCTCCCACTCACTGGTGATCCCACCAATCAATTCCTTCCTCTCCCAGCACCTCCTGCCATGCAACAGGATTTGGGGATTGGGCAAGGGGATGGAACAGCATAGAAATTGGCAGGGTGGAGCAGGGATGAGAAGGGGTGAGGTAGGGGTGGAGGGTTGAGGAAGGGCTGGAGTGTGACAGTACCTGAAGTGTAGTGGGAGTTGTGTACCCCCAAGGCAAGTAAGGAACCCAGTGCCTGTGTTATGCAGAGATTTAAATGTGAAAGTTTTTCTTAGTTAATATAGAAAATGTGTATAAAACATCATTGTTTCTTTATAGCATTGGTATTAAACAATCCGCTTTGAGAGGGATTTTTGGGGCTTGATTAAATAAACAATCAAAGGAAAAACCAACAAAAACACCTAACCTAAAATGACAGCACTATACATGAAAATCACTTTTCTGGTTTGGTGATTTTTAAAGGCATTTCACATTTCTTGTACAAAGCAATACAGTCTCCCATCTTTATGAAGACAATTACTCTAATAGGAACTCCCACATCAAAATGTGATTGTTTTTTCTCTTTATTCCCTTCCCATAAAATGCACTACATTGATAATAGCAATGTTTGGTTTCCAAATAGTTGTTCCAGAATGGGAAATGTAGGGGGTATGGAGCAGTTATCTTTAAGAGTTCTTAGCTTCAGGCACAGAGTGCTAGTGAAATAGGGTTTCAGACACATCGGATCTATTTCTAAAAATGTGAGGCCATATTGTGGTATTCTTTTATCAAAATGTTTAATAAGATTTCTGTGAATGTAATTTTTAAATCCTTTTTATCATCACAAAGTTGGGAGATGGAAATCAGTATCCTAAACTTTCATTATGTCTACTGTGAAAAACAATCTCTGTTTAGAAGAAAAAGCCAAACTGTGCAGCTCAAACTTTTGAGCAGTTTTGCATTCTGTGAACATTTGGAGAAAGGCCTGTGAGGTGGAGGTATAGAGAGAGCAATTTCCCTGAAGGTGTGGGATGCTAGTGAGATCTTGTCAGGAGCCAAGTGGACTAATTTTTTGTTTCTGTGGGAGACTGAACCTGCAAACCAGATAACTGAGAGTAATAGGGGGAAAGGGAGAAACACAGGAGCTTAAAAGAAAGGGAAGGTAGTTCTCTTATGTGTGTAGCCAAAATTGGTCTTGACCTCTTTTCTCCACAATTTTGAGAGTTGTCTTCAATTCTCTGAATGTTAATTGATTTAGTAAGCAAAAGTAGCTTCTTACTGCAGGTGGACTTTTGACCCTAGCAGTATCTGTTGGTCAGCTCTGGAGCCCCTTGGAGTGATAGTATATAAAACACTGCTGAACTGTGCCCCACCCCTCCAGTTCCTTTTTACCATCCATGACGGTCATTGGAACAGCTCCAGTCTCTCGCTTCACAAATATTTTGGTACCCTAATGTAGGTAGCATTTGTATATCATTTTTCAATTATAGTATAGTTATAGATCTAGTTGTAGTAGTTAGAGGTCCCCTCCCACTTTAATCTATTCATCAGGGCATGCCACTTTCACAAGACTTGCAACAGACATATGCCAAAGGGCAACCCTCATGCTGATTGCCTGAAGTGTCTGGATAAGAGACATCAAATGGACAAGTGTCTCATTATTCGGTGCTTCTAAGAAGGAGCGATACCACAGCCTTAAGCTCTTCACTATGGCCCCAACTGGCACCAGATATGGTCTTGGCACCGGTGATATGTAGTGCCTCCAGCATCCATTTGCAATTTCTTGACACCATAGAAGTATCCAGGCCAGAGGCACCGCTTCCCCCACCATGCATGTTCAATCGCACAATACTGCTCCAAGTCCTTGGTGCCAGCTTTAAAAAAAGCCTGAGGGGGACAGGTTTCCTGCCAAGGCACTATGAAAAAACATCAGCGGGGCACACTTAGTGCAGGGGCATCCACATGTGGCACCACCATTCCTGACAGTGTTGGCTCTGGTTCAGCCATTGAGCCTGGTTGTTATAATATGTCTGGGTGGGAGCACTTGGAGAAAGAGAGAACTCCAGTCTATGCCTGATGCTTTTGAAGCCACAAGGAATCTGATAGCCATGACGGTGGACTTCCTGGCATTGCCAGGCACCGCTGCAGGTCAAGGACCATCACACACTTCTCTGCATTCACACAGTGTCAACGCCTGTGCCAGCATCACATGCCATACCAATGGTGTCACCGATGCCAGCTCTGATGACAATGGTGACTAGGGCGCTGCTTATGGTGGCTTGAGTAATGCTGGTACTGATGGTGGCATTGACGATGGTGGCACTGTCAAGACAACACAGAGGAAAGGCAACAATGCGGTGTCAGGCTTTGGTCTCTCCTTGGTGGTATTCCCCAGCACTATTGGAGTCAGCACTATTGTGGTCCAGCATAGATTACTCTTTGGGAGAGGAGAGTGAATCTTCAGCCTCATCCTGAAGCTGGTACTATTCTTGTTCCCACCACTACTTCTGGCACCATACACAGCAGGAGGCCCCAGCAACTCAGATCTCCTTTTCAGTGGCAAGGTCCATGGCCCTTTTGGACCCCGTGGGCCTATTACCATGCTCAGGGCCCTGTTTCCAGACCTGATGTCTGTGCCCAGAATCCCTCCTTTCAGGCACTATGGGCCACACGCCTGTGGTGGCTGGGGAACAGGACCAGCAGCAACATCATCTTTTGGAGCTGACCCTGTCTGCCATCCATACTGTGTATGGTCCTCAGGTGAGCACCCTACCCCAGTCCTCTCTGCAGGTGGCACCATCCTCAGCCACGAAAAATGGAGATAGGAGACCAAGAGGTCCCTATTCCAGGGACAGCATCCTTCTCCTCTCCAGGTGAGGCTGTGGCAGGCACTTCTACAACTACATTGCCTGCCATGGATATGAAGGCTCATCAGTTCCTTCTCAGATGGGCAAGATCTGCACCTCCAAGCAGAGGAGGTAGAGGAGGAATTGGACCTGATGGTGGACCCTTTCAGCTCTGAAGGACCATCTAGGGCAGTGGTCCCCAACCTTTTCAGGTTGGCGGGCGCCAGGGGGCGTGGCCGTTCGCCCGCCGGGGGCGGGGACACTTGCCCGCCCGGGGGTGTCCCCCCCCAGCCGCATGCCCGGGGGCAGGGCCCCCCCATAGCCACGGGGCCGGGCCCCCCCCCATACCCGCGCGCCCGGGGAAGGCGCCCCCTGGCAAGTGCCGCGCACCCGGGGCTGGCGCCCCCCCCCCCCCCGTAAGCGCCGCGCACCCGGGGCCGGCGCTCCCCCCCGTAAGCGCTGCAGGGCCAAGGCCGGGGCTGGGGCCAGGGCCAGGGCACGCGCGGCGCCCCCGGGGGCGGGGCCAAGGCCGGCGCCAGAGCCGGCAAGGGCACGCGCGGTGCCCCCGGGGGCGGGGCCAAGGCCGGCGCCGGAGCTGGCAAGGGTACGCGCGGCGCTCCCGGGGCCGGGACCGGCCATGCGCCTGGGGCTGGCATCTGCCAGCCCAGATTGCTCCGCGGGCGCATGTAAAGAGCCCGGCGGGTGCCATGGCGCCCGCGGGCACCGGGTTGGGGACCACGGATCTAGGGTATCATTGCCTCTCATAAAGATGAATCAGATAATACCATGGTGCTCTGCAGATGTCAGCCTCCACACTTCTCACAGAAGGGGTGTTGAGGGATGGTACTTGGTTCCACAAAAAAGTTATGATCTCCTTTTTACCCACCTGCAGTCAGGCATGCTAATGGTAGATGCAGCAAACCACAAACCACGTTACAGTCCTTGGATGTTTGACGCACACTCACATTTTATATAGAATGCACACAGCTGGTTAGAAAATCACTGCAGCTCTTTATTGCCCTGGCAGGGAGGATGGGAGGACTTCCTATCTCCACCCAGGGCATCTCACATTGGATCACATCCTGGACATATTATTATCTAGGTGAGGTCCCTCCCCTTATGGTCCTCCACTGATGGCACATTCTGTGGGTCTGTCTAAACTACATGCCTCTGCCGACAGAGGCATGTAAACTGGCACAGTCAATGAAGCAAGGATTTAAATATCCCCCGCTTCATTAAAATAAAAATGAAGTTTTTTGCTGCGTTGTGCTGGCTCAGCTGATTGTCGGCGCGAACGAGCAGTCAAGACGCAGACGCAGGGAAAGCCGTTGTTGACTGATCCTGTAAACCTCGTTTCACGAGGCATAAGGGATCGGTCGACAATGGCTTTCTCTGTCGACCTATCCGCGTCTGTCAGCGCGAACCGGCAGTCAAATCAGCTGAGCTGGCACAATGTGGTGGCCATTTTTATTTTAATGAAGCGGGGGATATTTAAATCCCTGCTTCATTGACTATGCCGGTATGTCTAATTCACATGCCTCTGTTGGCAGAGGCATGTAGTCTAGACATACCTTGTGAGATCCCAGACATTTCTCAGTCACGTTTCTTGAGAGCATCCCTATTCAGGACATATGCCAAGCAATAACGTGAAAGTCCATGCATACGTTCATGTCACATTATGCCATCACACAGCATGAGAAGGATGGCATGGCTTTTGGCACGGCAGTCTTTAGTTTATCCAAGAAATGGGTTCCAACTGGGCATATAAGTTCAATCGATCAAACGGTTAACCGATATGCATTAGCTTATTGGGGGGCGCAAGTCCAGCAGCCTATGGAGTGTTTAGACATGTAGCCAATTGAAATTCAATCAATTACACAGTGAGAGGTTTTTTTTAATCTGCCTTTCATAACTGTTTTTTTTTTTTTTTAAAGAGATGTGTTGCTGATGTCCATTCCAAATTCCAGCCACCCGCCCCCTTTCAGAATATTCCAACAAAAAGGATAGGGGATGGGTTGGTAATGTCTTATATGCACCATCATAGTGGTGCCTTCCAGGGGGCTCCACAGCTAACCCAATGGATAGTGCTAGAATAAAAGCTTTCTGGTAATTGTGCACATCCTGCACGTACACCTATTGAAAGCAACACTTTTCAAAGAACAACAGTTATGAAAGAGGTAAACTTTTTTTTAAGTTAAACTGGCAACTGAAATAAGTGACCAAGCTATTCTCCTGGAGTATGTTATTCTGGAGACTATGCATTATATAGCATTTTTCAAAAGCAATATTGCAAACATTGAACAATCTGGTGTTCCTTTTACAAAGGTATTTGGGTACATGACCGACAGAGCTGTGAAAGTGATCAAGTTCTGGGCAAGAATTCAAACACATACATAATGGAATATGTTTATCTTCTCGGCATGCTTCCTATAGTTCATGGGGAATAGTTGGAGGAGGACCTTAAGGAGCATTAGTTTTCTAGTGGTAGTTGGGGAAGAAAAAAGGTGCGTAAATTCACAGCTACTCCTCCAGTGAAAGCCATCTACAAACTATTTTTGCAGTGCGAATGCAAATCCTCAGTATTGCTTTCATTTTAGGTCATTGCAGTGTGCCAGGTGCTTGCTTTCCTGATATTTTTTGCTGTGTAGGACACTTGGATTAGGACTGCTCCTTTTCCAAAGAAAAGTACAGCACTTGACATTGGTGTAATTGTGTCAATATCTACCAGATGTGATTTTAAAAATGTAGAATACATGTGTGTGTCTGCATCAGTGAAAATACGTAAAGCATGAGACGGACTAATCAAAAGACCACCTGATTTATGTGAGAAAATTGGATTGTGTTACTTTACCAGAAGACACAGATAAACTAGGTGCAGCTATTTGATATTTGAAACAGTGCAAGTGCTTAACCTTCAAGGCTTCCTACTTAGATAATCGGATTTCTTTCTAGGAAACGATCTGTTGTGGACAATATTGCTTGGAAAGCACAATGGATTAAATGAAAAGGACATTTAGTTTTATCAGGTTAGCATAGAATGTTTTCCAGACTTCAAAGTTGTCTTTAAGTGCCAGTCCACAGTGCAACCTTGTTTTCATGTTCTACCAACGATACTCAAAATTTTTCCTGTTGCATTCCACCTACCAGAAATGGAATCTGTCTGCACCCCTCCCCGCTCCATTAGTCTACAGTGCACTCCATGGTGGAGCTGAGGGCTGAACTGGGAATGGGGGAGAAGCTGGGCCTAGTTGCAGAGCTAGCCTATGTGCAGACAGAGAATGATGACAGAGCTGGGCTGGGGTAGAATACATCTGTGGCTATAGCTGGGCTTGGGGCACAGTGGAGATGTGACAAGGGCTGGAACTGGCTGGGAGAGTGGGAGGGGGTTGAGTAGAGCAGCAGCTGGGGTCAGAGTGAAGCTGGGCTGGATGGAGCTCCTTTCCTACCCTTGTGGGGACTGGCCTAGTCCCTGCTGTACATATTTTCTCTCCTCCCTTCCCCCCCGGGGGACCACTCTTTTAATTAATGTTAGACACTATGTGCAGGGGCATGAAACCTGAGAACTTAGGTCAGCGCACAGTGCTGTGGCAGAATGAACTCGAATGACAGTTCCCGCCATCAAAAGTGCCAGAACACTTATTCTTGCTCTTTTGTTTTTATTAAAACTTTTTAACATCTTGTACACGGGTTCTCATTTCTTTGTAATTAGCTCTTACGTTGCTTTCTTCCTTTTTTCCATCATGAATCAGTTTCTGCTGTTACATTAGTAACTCTGTTTAAATCCATAGTTCCACTGAATATAATAGACAGCAAGCAAAATGTGGTGCATTTTTTAACAACTTGTACACAAGTTATCCTTTGCTTGTAATTTTAAATAAATCCCCAAGTTCAGATATGAATAGAAAATCTGTTTCTTCATACACCTTTAGAAACATTTCCAGTACCCTCATAAAATATTGTTTAGTGGTTGCTGGTGATTAAAATATGCATTTATGACATTTCATGTTGCCCCATAAAACTTTCCATCTTTCTTCTGCACAGTGGCATTTTTACCATGACTTTTTCTTTGTTTTGTTGTAATGAAACACTATTACTGTGTTGGCAGCAATGAAGCTTTACATCATATTCTGAATCACTATTTTATTTGAAATATATTAACAATTAGGGGTGTTGAATTTGTTTTATTAACATTTTAGAAAAAAATCAGAAAGTAACATTATTTGGATTAATATGGGGACTACTATTTGGTTTACTGGCCAGTAATCCAACATTGTTTATTTCTTAAATTGTTTGTAATAGATGGTTATTGATAAGTTGCCTATCCTCATTTAAACAAAATGCCTCCCTTGACAGCCATTTCTTTTGCCTCAATTGTCTTCTAATATTTAATCCACACTTTCTGTGATGTAATGTGATAGAAGACCACTATGACTGATTGGCTAGTAATAATAATATACCTGTCATCTTGGTAAATCTCCTTTTATGTGTTGATAGACAGTTGTTTTACTCCATCTCTATTCCAGTTCTGACAGATAGATATAGATTAATTTTTCAAAATTTATCATGTTTGTTTCTTCCCTCTGAATCCACTCTCCATATTGTCTGGTTTTTAAAATGAACATAGCACTGTACCTCCTTAGTGTAGAGGAAAACTGATGGTTTGCATGTTCTGCTAATTAATCTTTTTGTGGTGAAATCTTTTTGTATTATTTCTAAGCAGATGTTCAGTATAACTAGAATTGGAATGCAGCAATATAATTCTGACTTTATGTTAAATGGATTTGTCAGCAGGTTCCTTTGTACACTCAAAAATATTTGCAGCATTCCGTCAGCAGTGTAATTCAACTATGCAAAGCCTGAATTTGTTCTTTTGAGTCTTGACTCAATTTTAATTTCACACACTTCACAGAACTTTCCTCCGAAATATTTGCAGTCTGTTGTATCTTCTGAATACCTTGGATCAGCTCTTCAGCCACTTCTTTTACCTCCCTGAATTAGCTCTTTATTTGCCCCTAACTAGCTAAACTTACCTTTATGGTTAACTCCTTCAATTACACCACCTATGTTTCCGAGGTACTAATGAGCATATTTGTAGCAGCTATTGCAAACATCTCTTACAGGGAGAAAATCTTGAGAATTACTTATGTGTCTGTTAGTCCATTTGAATCATCCACAACAAAGGGTATGTCTACAGTACAGCACTAATTCGAACTAACTTAATTCGAATTAGTTAATTCGAACTAAGCTAATTCGAACTAGTGCATCTAGACCTAAAAACTAATTCGAATTAGCGTTTTGCCAATTCGAACTAGCATGTCCACATTGAGTGGACACTGAACCGAGGTTAAGGATGGCCGGAAGCAGTGCCGGCAGGGCATCAGATTAGGACTTAGAGCGTGGAGCTGCTGTCTCAGGCTAGCCGAGGGCTGTGCTTAAAGGGACCCGACCCCCACCCTGGACAGACAGTTCTCAGGGGTTCCTTGCTCGCTTATCTAACTCGATGAGGGACAGCAAAGCAGTCCTGGCTTGGAGTGCCCTGAATGCCCACACTCGGCACATCACAGCACTCGGCCATCAGCCCGGCTGCACTTGCTGCAGGCTGCCATCCAGGGGGAGTGGGGTCATTCGGGGGGCTGCAGGAGAGCTTCCACCCCGAGGAGCCCGCAGAGCCACCCCAGTCCTCCCCATTAGGGGCTCGTACCCCATTCCTCCCTCACCTCCTTCCACTGACCCCTCCCTAGCGCCCTTCCTGATGTACAAAATAAAGGACACGTGTGTTCAAAAATAGAAACTCTCTTTATTGAACAAAACTCGGGGAGACTGGGAAAAGGAGATGGGAGAGGGGAAGAGATAGAGTGGGAGAGGGGAGGGCAACTAAAATGATCAGGGGTTTGGAACAGGTCCCATATGAAGAGAGGCTAAAGAGACTGGGACTTCTCAGCTTAGAAAAGAGGAGACTGAGGGGGGTCTATAAAAGCACGAGTGGTGTGGAGAGGGTGCATAAAGAAAAGTTCTTCATTGGTTCCCATAATAGAAGGACTAGAGGACATCAAATTAAATGAATGGGTAGCAGGCTTCAAACTAATAATAAAGTTCTTCTTCACAAAGCAAATAGTCAACCTGTGGAACTCCTTGCTGCAGGAGGCTATGAAGGCTAGATCTATAACAGAGTTTAAAGAGAAGTTAAATAAATTCATGGAGGCTGGGTCCATGGAGTGGTATTAGCCAGGGGATAGAAATGGTGTTCCTGGCCTCTGTTTGTGGAAGGCTGGAGTTGGATGGCACGAGACAAATGGCTTGGTCATTGTCTTCGGTCCATCCCCTCTGGGGTAGTTGGTGCTGGCCGCTGTCGGCAGACAGGCTACTGGGCTAGATGGACCTTTGGTCTGACCCAGTACGGCCGTTCTAACCTCAGGGCTCAGGGTCGGGGGTCTCACTGGACCACCTTGATTTTCATGCAAACCTGCTCCTGGGTGCCGCCAGCCTGGTCCTGGGAAGAGGCGGAGGGTTGGGTGGCAGCGGGTGGCTGGTTCGTGATGTGCCAGGTGCAGGGTCTGCTAGCTGGGTGCTGGCAGGCTTGCACCTGGCACGGGCACCGTAACCAGACCGTGCCTCTTTAAGGGCTCCGGGGCTGGGAGGTGGGCAGAAGAGTCTCCCTAGTGGTGCCCAGAGTGGTCACCAGTGCAAGCTGGGGAGGGATAGCCTCCCACTCGTTCGAATTAAGTGACTACACAGCCCTTAATTCGAACTACTTAATTTGAACTAGGCGTTAGTCCTCGTAGAATGAGGTTTATCTAGTTCGAATTAAGCGCTCTGCTAGTTCGAATTAAGTTCGAACTAGCGGTTTGTATGTGTAGTGCCTATCAAAGTTAATTCGAACTAATGTCTGTTAGTTCAAATTAACTTTGTAGTGTAGACATACCCAAATTTATTTTTAGTACCTACATATTTGTATCTCCTGGTTTGTAATTCTGTTAATTATTTTGTTATGCTCCTCCTGTCTAAATATTATTTCCGACATTTTTAGTAGCTACTGTTTGCCTGCCTTCTTTGTTTTACTTGCTGTAATTAACTTCTCACTGGAAAGTTATCCTTTCTCTGGGAGGAAAGTCTAAGAACATATGTTAAAAAGAAAATATACCAGATGTAATCAAAGCAGTAATTATTTCAGTTTTAATCACTTATTAGCCATTTGTGTCTCTTCTCTCATTCTTCTAGCCTAGTTAAAATTCACATACATGTTCTTATATCTTCTTAACCTTGGCCAGCAATCTCCCCCACAATCTGTGGCTACATCTTTACTGCACCTCTCTTGCGCAAAGGTCTACACAAATGAAGCACAGATTAGCATAGTGCCACACTTCATTTGCATAATTAGGGGCTGTTTTTGCACAAGAGGCTTTTACACAAAAAGAAGCTGCGTAGACAGCTCCTTTTTGCGCAAAAAACCCCTCTTGCGCAAGAGCTGTTCTTCCTCATTTTTTCAGGAAGAACGGCTCTTGCACAAAAGGGGGGTTTTGTGCAAAAGGGAGCCATTTACACATCTACTTTTTGTGCAAAAGCCTCTTACGCAAAAATGGCCCCTAATTAATTATGCAAATGAAGTGTGGCAATATGCTAATCCTCTTTTCATTTTCTTAGGCTTTTGCGCAAGAGAGGTGCAGTATAGACGTAGTCTGTTTGTCAGGCCATGATAACATTAATTCATGCCCGACACAGACCAAAAGTTGGCTTTTGTGCTTTGAATCATCCACAAGTTAATTCTGTTGCTTATCCACAGTTGCTCATGGCCTTATTTTTATAGGGTTTTTTTAATCAGATTTTTTTTTCTTTCTCTCCTCTCATTTCAGGGAACAGTTATTCTTTTCTACCCTTTAACTAAACTTGGCAACGGAACAGAATTTTTCAAGATTGTACTTCAAGGTATTGCTATTTAAATATACAGTTGTTTACTTTTGCTGAAATTACTAATGGATGCTTTAAAAAATGTGATACAAATATTAATAAATCTTGTAAAAGAGCTGCTTTGTTGTGTTCAGTGCTTAATTTTTTGTATACATTCACTCAGAAAATGCTTCAACCGACTTCCTATAGTTACAAAACCTTGTAATCTGTTGTTAAAGATTGTTCCAGCAATACTTTACTGTTATGTATTGTCTTGATGTATTTCTTCAGTTTATAATCACTTGAAAAACTGAAGAGCAAAGTGCATCAAATTAATTAGTAATCACCATGGTTGAAACAGGGAAACAAAGCATTTATTGTGGCTATAGGGAGGAGAGAAGATAGAATGTATAACATTGAGTCCTATTCCAAGCTGAAGAGATTTTAAAGTTGTCTTTTTAACTGATTGACTTGGGATTAAAAAAAAAAAGATATTCAGGCCTTGTCTATCCTACCCAGTTTTATTGGCAAAAACAGCCTTTTGGTGACGATCACAAAAAACTTCCACTCTTATGGCCCTGTCTGTACCGGCAAGTTTTGTCAAGGAAAGGTGCCTTTTGCCAACGAAACTGTGAGAGCATGCACACTTAATGTGACTTATGGTCTGTAAAATGGCCTTTTTTGTCAACAACAAATCTCCAAATCCACTAGGGACTTTTGTCTTTTTCCCTCCCTGTGTTGCCAACACATATAGGCTACGTCTACACTGGCATGATTTTCTGAAAATGCTTTTAACGGAAAACTTTTCCTTTAAAAGCATTTTTGGAAAAGCACGTCTAGATTGGCAGGATGCTTTTCCGCAAAAGCACATGAGATCGTCAGTGCTTTTGTGGAAATTCAAGCGGCCAGTGTAGACAGCTGGCAAGTTTTTCTGCAAAATCACGTGATTTTGCAGAAAAACTTGCCAGTCTAGACACAGCCATACAGTATAGACACCTTGATGTGTTTTGTCGCTGATCCTAGCCTCTAGGAAGTGGCTTACAGTTCCAAAGCAGCCGCTCTGGTCAGCAATTTGAATTTTGTTGCCTTACAGTCAGTTGACTCAGCATGCCCCATTGCAAGCCCTATGAAATATAAATTCTTTGTCCTGCTTCCTGAGCATCTGGACACTTTTCCTATGTGGGCTGGCTCAGGGTGCAATGGTCTCATGGCATCTTCCCAGCTGTCTATGCCTAGATATTGCACCAACCACTCCCCCTCTGGGACCACCGCAGAGTTGTTAGATCTGCTCAGTGTATGAGGAGAGAAGTATGTCCAGTTGCAGCTGAGAGTGACTCATAGGAACTGGGACACATACATGCACATTTCTTGATCCTTGTGTGAAAGGGCATGAGAGTGACACACTCCAGTGCAGAGTGACGATTAAAGTACTGAGACAAGCCTATAATAAAGTACATGAAGTGAATCGAGGCTCCGGTGCTTCTCCAAAGCCCTGTCATTCTATACGGAGCTATCCTCAGTGGTGATCCCCTTTCCACCACCGAGAGTCCTATGGATTCTTTGGAGGGCATGGAGGCAGTACGCAGAGGACATAACCCAAAGGATTAAATTGTAAATGAAGAAGTTAAGGTAGATGAGGACCAGGGCCTCCTTCCAGGGTCACTGAGTGTGTCTGACAGCCAGGAACTGTTCTCCACTGCTGACGGTCTGAGCAACTGCTTTCCAGGGACCAGGAAGCAGGTGATGAGATGTAGGGTAAGTGGCTGTGGCTTGTGGAGTGCAGAGTTAGGGGCATGAAAAAGTAGAATGCTGGCTCAAAGCTGAATGTGTCCCTGTGTAGCTAATCAATATGACCAAGAAAACTGATTTTAATGGAATCCTTCAGAGAAAGACTATCAAAACTTTTGGAGAGGTATTTGTAAATTTTCTGCTGCAGATTCCATGGTACTGCTACTTTGTTCCCTCCCTGTTGTCAGACACTAATCCATACCATTCATTAATCACTTGTGCAGGAACCACAAGTGATTAATATGAAATGTAGGTGGGCTGCATATAGAGCAGGGTGAAAGCCACAAGCCTGGAGAAGGTGTATTATGGTTTCCTTGTTTACCCTGAGCAGGGCAATGTCTGCCAGGATTTTGCCTGGCTGTGGAGAAGTGTGGCATAATTATAACTATATTCCTGCAAAGGAAATTTTTTAGCCCCAACTGGAATTTCTTTTGCCCATGTTCATGGTTACTACCACTTCTATCTGCTCACTCACCATGATTAAATTGCTGGCCAACCTGCATTCCTTTCAAAGGTCAGTGGGAAGGTGGGTGGAAATATTAGACAATTAAATGTTACAATGTTGTAATCGATGTTAACCGACTCCTTTTTGTGCATTGTGCTAAATATCAGAAACCTTGGTGGCCATGATGCATAGTGCCTCAGAGAGGTTGCAACAGATATGGAAGCACCCTTATTAAAACAGAGGATTTGATTTGTAAAATGCTAAATCAATCAAATGAGGAACAGTGCTTGGAAAGGGAACTCAGGACCCACAAGGGCAGCCATGAAGGCCGTCGAACACATGATCAGGGACAAGGAGGAGTAGACTGAAATTCTAAAGTGTTTAGTGAAGCAGCACAGTGAGCCAACACTGGTTGCTCCCTCTCCAGCAGCAGATTAAAAATTCTGTGTCCAGCAACCCTTATTCTCTCCCCTCCCTCCCACATTTTCTCTCTGAGTCCAAATTTTCCCATGCACTCCACCCCGTCTCCCAACTTTAATTATGATGCCTGGACCTACACACATCTGTGAATTGTAACCCTATGCCAGGACCTCCCTTACCAGCTGTCGGGGTGCTTTATTGCATTTCAGTGCACTGCTTTCGAGTGAATAAAGGCCCACTGTTAAACAGTAAATAAAAGCATAGAACTATTATAAAAATGTCACAGGCCAGTCACTGTAATTCCAGGTGCAGGCATTAAAGGCATGTTCCCAGCTATGTGCTGTATTTGATGGTGCAGAAGCAAATGTGTGAAGCAACAGTAACAGAGGTTTCTTTCAATGCCCCTCTTTTTCAAAGTGCACCCTCACAGCCTCTCTGATGTTAACAGCAGCCCTCTGAGCGCCTCTGAAAGCTCTAGTGTCTAGTTACTCAAACTCTACAGCCAAGCACTGTTCCTTGGTGCTCTACCCCTGAGCAAACAATTCCCCTTTACTTCCATACAAATTATTCAAATTGCAACAAGCTGCAATATCCATGGAAATATTATCCTCAATGAGGTCTAGCCTGCCGTAGAGACACTTCCATCTTGCCTTCAATTTCCCCAAGGTGTATTCGACCACTATGTGGCACCTGTTCAGTCTGTTGTTAAAATGTTCATTACTGCTGTCCAAGTGCCCTATGCACAGTTTCATGAGACAGAGATGCAAGGGGTAAGCAGGGCCTCCCAGGATCACAGTGGGTATTTCCACATTTTCCACTGTAATCATGTCTGGAAAGAAAGTCCCCACCAGCAGCTTTTTGTACTGGCCAGTGTTCCAGAAGGCCAGTGTTTCCAGAACACTCCATGTTAATGTCTGTGAAATGCTCACTGTGATCCATAAACACCTGTAGAAACATGAAGAAATATCTCTTCATCTTGATATACTCAGTGGCAAGATGGACTGGAACTAAAATTGAATACATGTGCCAACTATTCCCTCTCCCAACGAAACACACGCAGTTGGGAAAACCCATAGTATGCAAAGCCAGCTGCTGTGTTATGCACATTTCCTCAAGTCACAGTCCTTCGTAGCAGAATGCTATTTATTGTCCTGTATCTTGCAGCAGTACAGCTCCAATGGTAGACTTCCTCACTCCAAACGGATTTCTTCTAGGTCATGACAGGGACTCCAAAACTTAGATATTGAATTGCCAGAGCTCAATACAATAGTCAAAGCTCATGAGCAGTATCTAGGAACAGCCTCTGCAATCTCCCCAGCAATCAGGAGAGTTGGCCTTCTCACCAGTGGCTTTGAATCTCACTGGCGATCCTTCACTTCCTGATTTTTTTTTTTTTGTTTCAACTTCCAGATGGGCAGTCTAATTTTGAATATTAAGGCCTTGTTGTCTAAACTACCAAGTTTTGTTCACAAAACTTATGTTGACACCCAAAAGTCGACAAAACAAAAATTGCTGAAGGGTGTTTATGCTTGCTTCCTCTGACAACAGATGATAGCAAGAAATGCACCATCATTGACAGTAGGACAAACTATGTAGCACTTTAAAGACTAACAAGATGGTTTTTGACAGTGTGAGCCATGCACAGTGGGTATGTATCTCACAGTGCAGTGTTATGGAAAGGAAGAGTTCTCCTACAGCCTCCTCAGCTTGCGGGAGAAGAATCATGAGTGTCTTCCTCCTTCCCCCTTTACTTTTCCAACCCCCTCACTCCCCCCCCCCCCCCATTGTGCCCTCCATTGGAGAAATTCTGCTACTTGACCCCTCTCTGTCTCCTGGTTGTTGCTAGGGATGTTAGCAAGTAGTTGTCTTGCTGATAAGCATATCCTTATTGGGTAGTTGAGTAGAGTATTGACTACTCACTCCCCGACCCCACTGCCTTGCTGCCTCTCTAAGAGGCAGCAAGGAGTGGGCGGAGGGAAGGGACAGGAGCCAGTGCTGGGGTGAGCCATTTTAAAAGCCAGTTCCTCACAGCACCGTCTCTGCAATGCTGCCCTGTCTACAGGTGGGAGATAGGGAAGGCTGATGTGAAGCCGCCTATGCCTGCAGTGGGCTGAAGCTGCTCCAGCAGCAGCCCTGTCTAAAAGGGTCCCACTAGGGAGATGCTCTCCCGTAGACAGGGCTGCTGCCACCAAGCAGTCCCTGTTCGTGACAAGGCTCACGCTAGACCGGGCCACTGAGCCTCTGCATTTTAAATGTAGTAAGAGCCTGGTATTGGTGGCTCCTGGAGCTGGCACAATCCATGCCTGCTCGGTTTTGGGTTGAGCCAACTCCTGGAGCTATCCCCACTGCAGGTCTGCAGAGTGGCCCTTATTGACTAACCGTGTAGTCAATACAAATTGTATCAACTACACAATTAGCTAAATGAGCGCAATTTAATATCCTTAGTTATTGCATTAGGTCACGGAAAAGAGTGCCTTGAGTTTTTTGGGTTCTTGCCCTCCTCTGTATGGTTATGTTTATACTACATACCATGTAGTGTACATGTAGTTACACGTCAGAATGAAAAGCACACTGTGTCCACACTGTGACATGTAGCTAAATAATTTAATTAAAAGCTCTGGTAGAGGAGAGGCAGCAGAGAGAGTCTCTATTGGTGAGGAAGCAACAGGACACCAGGATGCTAAAAATAGCAGTGTAGATGGCTAGGCAGGGCTTGGGTGTGTAGAAAGCATTGTAGGGTATGTACTTAAGTGCATACTTATACTCTTGAAGCATGTCTTTATTCTACTTGCATAAGCTGTGCCTCACCATCTACATTGTTATTTGTACCTTTTCTGGAGGGCTATGTAGGCATGCACATTATACACCTGAAAAATATACCGTGTAGGTTAAACTTTTCTGTAGTGCTGATTCTTAGAGCAGCAGCAGGTATAATTGATTCAATCCTTGCCTGTTTCACTCTGCCTATAGAAGCCTGAATAGACTTGAAACTTCCCCAGAGTTTTGTTAATTTCACTTTGCTGCAGCTTTGTCTATCTATGAGCCTCAGCAGAGGAGCTGGCGTTCTTTTCAGTTTCAAGAAAATGACTCTATTGATTCCCACGTGGAAGGTTATTTCTGTAACCATAATGGCTAGAAATATGTTTTAAATTGAAAGCTTGATTTTTAGCAGATATTTATACCTATGTCTTACAGCTCACCAGAGAAAGCTTCTTGGCACATTAAAGTTGGTAAATGGACTTTTTTCTAGTTATGGGTTATTCAGATATCACTTGGTAGTATACTGTCTTCCATATAAATCATTCAAGTGGAAGCTTTGTCACTTATATGTTTAATATACATTGATGTGTTGTACATGCACATGTTAAATTATGATCAGACACATGAGAAGTATGCTGTTTTTATATAGCAATTGTTGGTTGTATAGTTGCTTTTCTGTATCTTTATAAATATTTTGCACATATATATCACTTTTTATTATTCAAATAAAAACATGACTAGATTTGTATAGAAAATGTTTTGTAGAGTCTTTTCCTTTATCATTTTTGTATAAAATGATTGTGATAATCTAGATTTTTTTTTTTTACTTCTTTTTATAGAATCAGAGAATTCATGTTCAAGGACCAGCAGCATCAATATTTTATTTTTTGGAAGGTTGGCAGAAGATTGTGAAAAAGTTGTACATCAAGGGGTAAAACATTTTCAATTCTTTCTCATTCTGAGAGTCTTTCCTAAACGTCTAACATAATTACTATACTATCTAGTTGTATGGCTATCATTTAAAATAGATTTTAGAGCTATACTGAGCCATTGTTAGAAATAGTAATTACAAAGGAAAAACATAGTTTGTTTATGCTCATTTCTTATTAAACCAAAAATTAAACTTCAGAACTTGGTTATTTTATATAGTCATAAAATTCTCCTGTTTACCTGGCAAATGGATGGAGGTGAATATCAGTGATTCAGAGGCTGACCAGTTATGAACCAATACCTTTATATTGTTGTTGGATGTAGATAGTAAAGTCATCACTTATTTGATTAAAATGACATCAAGCTAAAAGTGTTTTTGAAAACCCCTAAAATTGTGTAACTTTTGTTATTACTGCAGCAAGGGTCGGTTGTGAGAGGTGAAGCTACACAGCAGCCACTCTGCTCCTCTACCCATCTTTTAGCCTGCTGTGCTCCACTTCACCACAGCGGCAGGAAGTGGCGCACCCTGGCTCCAGCCTTCTCTCCTGCTACGGTTCTCCACTTCCGGCTGCTACCGTGAAGCAGAGAGCAGCAGGCTGGGAGATGGGTGGTGGGATGGAGCAGATGGTTGTGTAGATCCGGCTTCTGCTGCCACAATGACAACAGCTGCCAGCCCATGCCAGGCCCCCTGGATAATACCCCAGGTTGCCCTGAGCCCCACGGCGAGAATGGGGGACCATCCCCTCCATAAGCCGATTCAGATGGCTGCAATAGAGCCACATACAGTGCTTCCTTCATTGGCTGGCTGCTGGCTTCATGCTCCAGTAGAATTAAAACAACCCCCCTAATATACTAAATATATCGATTAGTATGGATCACAAAGAGATTTTAGTAAACTGATTTGCAGATCAGTTGTTAAACTAAGAAACGATGAGAAAAAAGAGAACCCAGGGCATAAATGTATTTAACAATTTCTCAAGTTAAAAAACTAGAATTTTAAAAATCCATAAATATTCTAATGGCAGAAATATCAGTCCATCATAAATATATTAAATGTGGACTTCTAGATTAAGGCTAGAAGGGATCATTATGTTCATCTAGTCTTACTGCATCTGTAACATACGTCAAAGAGGCTTAGCCAATAGTTTCTGAATCAAGTCCATAATTCAGTTTGAGCTATAGTATGTTTTAGAAACATATATTTCTAGTCTGAATTTATCTAGCTGTGACTTCCAACTTTTAGATAGTGTTATGCTTTTGTCTGTTACATTTAAGTGATGCCCACTGTCAAAAATCTCATCAACATTTAAGTGCTAGCATACCATGATCGAGCTGCCCTTTAACCTTCTCTTGAATATATAAATAGACTGAGCTGCTTTTATATTGTTTAAATGAATTTTTTCTAAGGCAGAAAAGTTTTTCAGCAGCCCCTTTTTGTGAACTTGAGGTTTTGAAAGCCCAGTATAACTTGTGATGTTAATTTGGCCTTAAAGCTGATAAAGGGTCATTTTGAGCCATTTGGAACATTTGTGCTCATAGAAGGTACATGGAAGATCATTTTAGAAGTGATGATAAAAACTTTTGGTCACAAGGCGAACTATTCCATGTGCCATATTTCAGTGTCTTCTGATGTAACTCAGAATCTTAAAGTTTTTCTGATTGCGTCTTTCACTGCTAAAGAGTGGCATGTGTAGAGCTCAAGGATCATGTCCTGTCTCATGCTTTTTGGGGCATAGTAGCTTTTGCTGACAGTCACAAATCTCTATAGCAAACTTGCAAAGCAATGACATCACAGTTTGTATGAAGATTGTCAAAGCTGTGTGAACATTAAGAAACAAATCCAGGTTCAGATGGTCTTGTTTCAGAGCTGATTCCCCACAGCACCAGTGTCTGAATCCTCTGAAAATTAAAGACCTGATGGTTTTTGTCCTTTCTGGCAGAAATACAAGCTGCAAAACAAGGCCCTAAGCAGCAGTTAGAAGATCAAAGAGCAAAGCAGCAAACAGCAGCCATTGAATAGCTAACTTCATATGGCCAGAGTACAGCAGCATCAGTGTTTAATCCTCCCCGGTGACTTGAAACTTCATTATGTTTACAACACTTCTAAAATGTGGTGGTGGTGTTTTAATTGTTCAGTGTTAATCTAAGCAGGTAAATTTCAATTCTGGAAAGTACAGAGCTGTGACTCAGCAGGGTTTAATTAAAAACCAAGAATATTATTCTTGATACACAAGCCCACCTTGTGATAAGAAACAAAGTAAGAAGGATAAAATAGAAAATAAAATACTTTGAAAGCAGCAGTTCCTTTCCAAGAAATACTTTTTAAATTTTCAGTAATCCATATGCATCTCCCAGAAGAGTCTGTTCTGAGAGACAAAGGTCAAAATGTGTCTGACATCCCTTGAAGTCTTACTTCCTAAAGGCACAGTAATAAATTCCCATTCAATTTTTGCTCATGTTTATACCATCAGGCTGGTCTAGACTGGCAAGCTTTTCAACAAAAGCAGCTGCTTTTGCGGAAAAAACTTGCCAGCTGTCTACACTGGCCGCATGAATTTCCACAAGAACACTGATGATCTCATGTAAGAAATCAGTGCTTCTTGCGGAAATACTATGCTGCTCCCTTTCGGGCAAAAGTCCTTTTGCGCGAAAGCTTTTGCTCAAAAGGGCCAGCGTAGACAGCTCAGATTTGTTTTGCGCAAAAGCGCGTCTAGATTGGCACGGACGCTTTTCCGCAGAAAGTGCTTTTGCGGAAAAGCGTCCATGCCAATCTAGATGCTCTTTTCTGCAAATGCTTTTAACGGAAAACTTTTCCATTAAAAGCATTTGCGGAAAATCATGCCAGTCTAGATGTAGCCTCACTGTGCTAAGGTACTATGAAGATTTGTCAATCCTTTAAAAGCTAAAAATAGAAAGTAGTGACTGGCTGCTCGAGAAAGAAACACAGTAGGTTCAAAAAGGTTGAATGCTTTAGCACTGCTTGGCACTTATATTTACAAACTGCGCCTGTAGGACTTCTCAATCCTGGTTTCCTTTTGGCAGCTTTAGCTAATTAATGCAAGGAAATAAGTGGTAATAAAGGATCTCTTCCTATTCACAGATTCCCAACAATAGTGATCTTCATGTGTCTCAAATTATTGGCTGATCCATTGATTAATCTCACAGAAATGGTTAGGTATTTCTTCTTTTCTCTCTCTTTCTTTCCTTTCTAACTAGCAAAGTTTCCTATTTACATTGTTTTAAAAAAATAGTCTGCTAAATCTAGTGTTTTCGATATACATAGTATATTTCTATGACCTGAAAACCCCACAGGCGTTATGTGAAAAATTGGATTACCATCTCATTTGTGTTAAAAGTGGTTATTTTAAGTACTCTTATAAGGCGTTTTCAGAACTAATTTTATATAGCAGTTCACATTTTCAAAACACTCTTTTTTGAGGAGGGTCCCCATGGGTGCTTCACGATACAATCATGCTCCCACCTCCAACCTCAGGGGATGTTTTTAAATCATTCCAAGAACTTTTTAAGAGAGTCGCAGACACACTGGCGATTTCCCAGTCAACTATGCGAAAGACTCACCGTAAACTGACGAATATACTGCATGCCTCTCCTCATGCCAAGCTGGCCATCCCCATGAATGAAGCCCCCATAGACCCAGCAAAGGCCATCTGGCAGACACCTACCGCAATCTCTCCAAACTGCAAAAGGTCAGATCAAAAATACTACGTTGTTCCTAAAGGAGCAGACATTTTACAGATCTGTTTTCCCTCCCCACCTCAAATTCCCTGGTGGTGGATACCATAAATCAGAGAGGGAAACAGGCTAACCACTCAGTCCCTTATGACAGAGACTGGAAGAGATTAGATTTGATGGGCAGAAAGGTATATTAATCAGCCAGCCTCCAGATCAGAATATCCAATTATTCAGCACTCCTTGCCAAATATACACACCACGTATTTGATCAGCTCACATCTTTTATTGAGTTTCCCTTGACAATAAAAGAGAGCAGTTTGAAGTCTACATTGACGATTGTGGATTAATTTCAAGAATGGCTCTACAGGCTGCACTAGATTCAGCGGACACCGCAGCAAGATCCCTTGCCTCAGTGGTTATCATGAGACGTGCATTGTGGCTCCAGCAGTTGAAGATTTGCCTTTCAAAGGGACCAAGCTCTTCGTGAAATCCACCAATGCCTCACTCCATACATTGAAGGACTAAGAGCCACACTAAAGACACTTGGCATGCATGTACCTGTTAAAGAAAACAGGGAAGATCATTCATGCAGAGGTGCAAACCAACACCTTTCAATCAGCAATCAAAGCACTACGACAACAGGTGCCGACCATGTCCAAACAGGTGCAGACAAAAAGGCAGACAACTACAGGTTGTTGTTGGAAAACCTCCTCAAGGCATACAAAAGCCTTGGTTGCAACATGTCACTAAAGATACATTTTTTGCACTCTCATCTAGATTATTTTCCACCGAACTGCGGGGCATTGAGCGACGAGCATGGCGAGCGATTTCACCAGGACATTGCAACAATGGAGAAACACTATCAGGGCAAATGGAGCCTATCAATGCTTGCAGACTATTGCTGGACAGTGACAAGAGATGCTCCATTTAATGAATACAAGAGACAAGCCAAGAAACGCCGAGTAGACACTGAATAGAACTAAACTATGTACATAATAGTTTTTTGCCTTTTGTTTCATAATAAATTTTATTTATATAACCCTTTTGCTGATTTTTAAAGTGTTACATAAACAGGACAGGTGAAATATTATCATGTAAAGCAACCATAAACACATGAAAAGACCTAGGTTTACAATTTATGATTAAAACTCTACTAGCTACACAATATACATAGATGTAAAATGTAAAAACTTAAATATCTTGGAAACAGTAGCCAATCAGTTGTTTTAATTGTCATGTTTGAATTCAACATATCAAAATACATAATAAATAGCACATTTTATCTCTGAAGCAGATGACTTCTGAAAAATTGTAGACCAGTGAAATCTGCAAGGCTGCCACATGGGCCTCAGCACACACTTTCACGCAGAATTACACCATTCAAACCTTTGCAGATTCTGATACACATTTTGGTTGAATAGTACTCTTTGTCACTGACTCACATCCTCCGAAGCGGCCACCACCGAGCATGACTACTTCTTTGTAATCATCTAAGGTGGAGTACCTGCAGGGAAACTTCTCAAAGAAGAATGGAAGGTTACTCACCTGGTGCAGTAACTGGAGTTCTTTGAGATACTTGTTCCTGTGGATGATCCTCCACCCACCCTTCCTCCTCTCTACTTCGGACTCGTCTACATCTGTGTCAGAGAAAGAACTGAGGAGATGGTTGGCTGCTCGTGTGGGATAGCCCTTTGAAATGTTGCTTGCTGGTGTTCCACATGCGCAGCCGACCATGGGCACTGCTAACTAAAGTCTTCTATAAGAGGCACATTGGTGATCAAGCACCTAGGGTGCAGCACCCACGAGGACATCTGCCTTGAACTCTAGTTACTGCACCAGGTGAGTAAACATTCCCTTACCTAACTCGTTATGCCTTTGTAAATTATTAAATCAATTTTTCAGATATTGAAACACAGAATTTATAGATTTCCAAAGGCCCTACTCATGGTGGATTGATTTAAATCACCAAGGAAAAAAAAACAGTGATTTTAATCATTTCCCTTTGATACTTCCTCATATATTTCTTAAACAATGGTGCAAATCTGACCACAAAAATATGTTAAATTACAATTCAGTACAGCATTTTACAAGATCTAACAGGAAATAGTTTGTGTATTTTTTTAAGATAGCTTGACTTTTACTAATTAAAGGAATACAGGCAGTCCCCGACTTACGCGGATCCGACTTACGTCGGATCCGCACTTACGAACGGAGCTTTCTCGCCCCGGAAGTCGGGGCGAGAAAGCCCCGTTCGTAAGCTGCTCCGGTGCCCCTGGTCTGCTGGAGACCGTCTCCAGCAGACCAGGGGCACCGGGCGGGTTCCCGCGCTTCTGAGGCTTTGCCAGGGCAAAGCCTCAGAAGCGCGGGAACCGCTGCTGCTGCCACTTGGGTGCCGGTGCCTGTGGTCTGCTGGGGACCGTCCCCAGCAGACCACAGGCACCGGGACCCAAGCGGCAGCAGCGGGCGGGTTCCTGCGCTTCTGAGGCTTTGCCAGAGCAAAGCCTCAGAAGCGCGGGAACCCCCGCTGCTGCCGCATGAGACCCGGTGCCTGTGGTCTGCTGGGGACCGTCCCCAGCAGACCACAGGCACCGGGTCTCATGCGGCAGCAGCGGGGGTTCCCGCGCTTCTGAGGCTTTCCTCTGGCAAAGCCTCAGAAGCGCAGGAACCCGCCCGCTGCTGCCGCTTGGGTCCCGGTGCCTGTGGTCTGCTGGGGACGGTCCCCAGCAGACCACAGGCACCCTGACTGAAGCCGCAGCCGCGGGGGGTCCCGCGCCTCAGAGGCTTTGCCAGAGCAAAGCCTCAGAGGCGCGGCACCCCGCTGCCGCTGCGGCTCTGCTCCCCGTGTCCCTGGTCTGCTGGGGGGAGGGGGCGCAGCTAGTGTGCTCCCCCCCCCCCCAGCAGACCAGGCTTTTGTTTTGGACTCTGGGGCAGAGCAGCTGGGGCGCTGCCGATTGGTCCTGCAGCGCCCGTGGGCACTACTGGACCAACCCGGCAGCACCCCAGCTGCTCTGCCCCAGGTCCTGATTCAGCCGCTGCTGGTCAGTTTCAGCAGCGGCTGAATCAGGACGTCTGGGGCAGAGCAGATGGGGTGCTGCTGGGTTGGTCCAGTAGCACCCCAGCTGCTCTGCCCCAGGCGTCCCCAAGTCAGCTTCTGCTGAAACTGACCAGCGCTGACTACAGGAAGCCCCAGGCAGAGTTGCTCTGCCCCGGGTTTCCTGGAATCAGCTGCTGATCAGTTTCAGCAGCAGCTGACTTGGGGACGCCTGGGGTTCTTAAGTTGATTCTGTATGTAAGTCAGAACTGGCCAGTTCCGACTTACATACAGATTCAACTTAAGAACAAACCTACAGTCCCTATCTTGTACGTAACCCGGGGACTGCCTGTAGTACAAAATACTCATTACCTGTGTCAAGCTGCAGATGCAGCAGCCGTATATTAGGAATGGTAGGAATTTAAATCATACACACACAAACACAATAGTACTTATAGTTTATTCAACTAAATCTTAAATGTTACATAAATGTTTCATATTTGCAATTGCAGCAGTCTCCTGAGTTGCTCGCTGATGGCTGTCCTTAAACTCTTTTTGTAATTTTAAAATTGTATTAACTCTGACAGGTCCACGGATCACTAAGGCTGTGTCTACACTGGCCCCTTCTTCGGAAGAGGCATGCTAATTTCTAACTTTGGAATAGGGAAATCCGCGGGGGATTTAAATATCCCCCGTGGGATTTAAATAAACATGGCCGCCGCTTTTTTTCCAGCTTGGGGGAAAAGCTGGAAAAGAGCGTCCAGACTAGCGCGATCCTCCGGAATAAAGCCCTTTTCCAGAGGATCTCTTATTCCTACCTGAAGTACCTGAAGTAGGAATAAGAGATCCTCTGGAAAAGGGCTTTATTCCGGAGGATCGCGCCAGTCTGGACGCTCTTTTCCGGCTTTTCCCCAAGCCGGGAAAAAAGCGGCGGCCATGTTTATTTAAATCCCGCGGGGGATATTTAAATCCCCCGCGGATTTCCCTATTCCAAAGTTAGAAATTAGCATGCCTCTTCCAAAGAAGGAGCCAGTCTAGATGTAGCCACTATGTGCTGAGGCAATCAAGTTCTGGAACTGGTGCATGAAGAACAACGTTACACCGACCGCAGTGTACATACCAGGCCAACAGAATACCAGAGCAGATGAGTTGAGCAGACAATTTTATCCAGCACCATGACTGGGTACTCAGCCTGATAATTATCTTACCCATTTTTTGGCAATGAGGGTTCCCAGTCCAGTCATAGACCTCTTTGCCATGAAAATCAACCACAAATGCCATTGCTTCTGCTCTTGAGGGGGCCAGGGCAAACTCTGCCAGGGACATGTTCACGGTACTATGAACAGCTCCTCTTTCATACACATTCCCTCCAATTCCCCTAATCCCCAGGGTAACCTGCAAGATTCTAGAGGACCAAGTGAGGGTCATCCAAACAACACCATATTGACTGAGACAACATAGGTTTCCATACCTCATTACTTTTCAGTTGCCAAACCCTTTCAACTCACCATCACTCCTCAGTCAATTAACTAAACACAACGGGCAAACATATCACCCGAACTCTCAGAATCTGTAGCTTACTGCTTGGCTTCTCCTTGGTTCCAGAATGATGAATTTACATGCTCCCAGAGATCCTCCTCAGCAGTCGACACTCTTCCATGAGATACACCTATCAAAACAAATGGAAGAGATTTCAGGAATGGTGCAGAGTGATGTTCGCCCATCCCATCACTAAGTGGTTTCTAACAAGTCTGTCCAAAGCGTGACCCTACCTACATTCACTTTTCCCACCTTGGAACCTAAATTTTGAGTTAGACTCCTTAAGAAGACCTCCCTTTGAATCCTTATCGACAGTCTCAATGCAACACATGGTCATGAAAGTGTCCTTCCTTGTCATGATCACGTCAGCATGACAAGTAAGTGAAATCGCAGCCCTTATGGCGGACCCACCATATACGTTTACTCTTCACTAAAGATAATATTATTCTCAGACCCCGTCCGAAATTTCTACCAAAGGTTATCTTCAACTTCCATGTTAATGAGCCCATTATCTACCCACTTACTGCCCTAAGTCACATGCTTCCCCGAGGGAGGCAATATTACATACCCTTGATACAAGAAGGGCTATCGTTTTCTATATAGATGGGACTAAACCTTTTAGAAAATCGAATAGACTTTTTATATCCATGTCTGGTTCCGTCAGGGGACCAACTGTCTCTACACAGTGCATATCCAGATGGATAGCAACTTGCACAAATACCTGCTGTAGACTCAGAAACAAGGAACCACCACAAGTGGTCACTGCATACTCCATCCGAGCAATAGCTGCATCTATCACCTTTCTACATATTGTCCTGCTAGCTGACATCTGCCGGGTGGCTACATGGTCTTCCTCACGCACGTTGGCACAACATAATGTGTTACTGCAAGGACCAGTACCTACCACTTCTGTGGGCAATGCTATCATTATCTCTGCCAGTAGATGACTCCAAAGTCCCATCTCCACAACAATGGGTACTGCTTTTTACTCACAGGAGTAGAGCACCCACTGGGGCACTACTTGAAGGAGAAGAAAATACTTACCCTGTAAGTAATGATGGTTCTTCGACATGTGTGTCCCTATGGGTGCTCCACTACTTTCCCTTCCTCCCCACTACTTTGGAGTCCGTTACAGTATTTCCAGTAAAAAAAGGAATGTAGGGAGACTCATGCCAGGCGTGCAACTAATGGACGAAAACAGTGCGAGATGGCTACTGTGCATGTGCAATGTGGGAAGACACCGCTAGGATAAAAGTCTCTGATTGCCAGCGCAAGGAAGAACCAACACCTGAGTAGAGTACCCACAGGGGAACACATCGCAAAGAGCTATCGTTACTGCTCAGGGTGAGTAACTTCTTTTTCAGCTCCTACTCAATTTCTTAGATTTGTGTGAATAATATGAAATGATTAAAATATTCCCTCTGTGTCTGCGGAGAAAGTTATTGCTGTGAAAAGTTTATAACTGTCTTAACAACTGAAAGAACTCTGTTTCAAGGTGCATAGCTAATGATTTTCATCAATTCAGGGGAGTGATTTTGTTCAAAATATAATCAATAAATATTCACTAATTGAATGGGTTTGCTCCATCCCTGAAATTTATGATGACTGGCATAACTGAGGAGTGATTTTGAGATTCCCATGCCATGGCAACGGCATCATCTTCAGAAGTTGGGCATTTATGTCTGTAGTTAAGAATGTTCACAAGAAAATGAGCTGGAGTTAGTTTTATCTATTCACTTCTTTATTGCATGTAGTTTAACTTTCTGGTCATGTGTTTCTTTTACCTTCCAAAATGAACCTTCCAAATTTTGACAGCAATTCTGCATCAATTTTTCTGAAGTTTGTTTAAGGCTATGGATAATAGGCTTCAATATATTAAGTATATCCTCTACATTCCTCTTTAATCCAATGCTAAATATTTTGGATGAGATACTTCAACCACAGAATTCCATCGAACTTTTTGAGGGATAATTAGTTTGGATCCTGCTGCTCTCTTCAGTGATGCTAAAGACAAAAGGCTGTTACGGAAATATTTTGTGACTTCAACAACTTTTTCTTTTATTCCTGGAGAAGACATACTTTAGTCTACGGCTAAAATTTACATTAAATTGACACTGCAGCCATATATTATTAAAGCACAGAAGAAGAAATAGCTCTATAAGTATCCTTTTATCTTTGCCAAGTTTGCAGCATTGTCTGTGACAAAACTGCGCAGTTGATATTTGATATATTTTTTTCAGTTTATTACAGCTTTCAGTGCCACTTCTTTTAAATACTCTGATAGGCATTTCCCCATGTATCTATTTTTTTTCTGAAAGATATGTAACCCTATTTTCTGTTGTCAAAGGAGAATAAAGGAAGCTGTGGGGATGCTGAATTACATCTTCCCTTTTTCTTTTCGGTTCACTCTACTGTTTCTTTCTATGCTGACTCTGTCCTTTTCTATATATTGTCTTTCTGTCTTTAAGACAATGACTTATCTGACTCCTCTGCTGTGCTTGGCCCAGATCCACCACTACTTAAGCATAGAACAAAAACAATCCTATCCAGCTTGTCTTTCTTTACACATTATTTGAGTCTGCTGAGAAACAGAAATTGAAAGGCCAGAACTGTCAAGAATCAAGTGCTGGTAATTAGGTTTGACAGATTAGAGCTATTAATTTTTGAGAGACTGTAGTTGTAGTTGTTGCACATTTGTGATGAGAGTTAACTGTAACTATTATTTTTAATTCAAAATTTAGTATTTTATTTTTTAATTAAAAAGTTGATTTAAATTTTAAAAATAATTGATTTTTATCCACTCTGGTCCTATCCTAAGTCAGTGACAGTGCTGAGAAAAGACCTCTGTTTTCTATCCCCCAAATCAGTCTTTTATGATATAGAGCTGAAAGATTTATTTTTCTTCACTTAAATAATGTATAACTGGTAAGAATATTTTCACAATATTTTGAATGCCATGTTGTACACTTCATATTGCCACAAGATATGAGTTGATAGCAACTGACAGTGATTTAATGTTCACAGCAAAAACTTCAGTTTATTAATTGGAAACTGTGTGACTACTTGAGCCTGTAGAATGGTAAGGCTTCTTTCCAGTGCAAGACAAGTCTAGTCAGCTATACAGAGCTCTTATTCTGAGTCAGCAACGAAGTTCCAGAATCACTTGTACAGACAGTAATCTAGTAAAATGCTGAAACAGGAGTAATATCTACAAGGGCATAGCTTTTTTAGTTTAGGGTTGATTTCACTACTGGGGGAGCAGCATGAACAGCAGAAAGAGCAGTGATGCACAACGCATGACATTGTCAAAACATCTGAATTTAGCAACCCGTGTATATGTTATGGTCTCTTTGTATTGTTTTGTTCAATGTTTCTTTACACGTCTGGTAAGTGTAAGGCAACATTAATGTATGCTAGCAGTGTAGAGGCAAAGAATGCTACATTATTTAATCACTTTTACCTGTTTTAATTTATTTAGTTTGAGCAAGTTTTATATTTTATGTGACTTATATAATACCTTTAACAGCAAAATATTTATTTTGTTTCTATTTATGATGCTACGTAAAACTCATCACCCATTGGAATTTTATTGTGCATTAAGCTGTCTGTTCCAATTGTTTAGGGAATTTTTAAAGAAAATCCTACAATGACCAAGTATAGCTCTTCATTTAAGCTAGCAGTCTTTTTTCTGCAGAAAACATTAAGGTTTAGAATCTTAAATCATTTAGAGTAGGATTGTGAGAGACTGCTGAAGTAGCAAAAAGCATTCATATTGCAGTATTTGGTTAAAAACTGTCAGCTTTAATCAGAAAGCTCTTTTATTTGTTGTAATCAAATAAGCATATGAATAAAAGACATGCAATAAAAGTTTATGGGAGTGCCATCGATACAAGGTCGAATAAAATGCAGAAAGAGCTTAATCTAACATGTTTATAGCCTGACAGGAATCCATCAGTCTAAAGGTATTTGTGGGATATGGACTGCACTTTGCAGCTCTGCTGAAAAGTGCTGGTGCCAAGATTGTCCTGCTATAAAGGAGCATTAAACTGCCACATATTATGTTTTTGTTCAGCAAGATGCCGTGCTTATGCTTACTGTTTCTGCTAATTGTAAATGTATTCTGTGACTCTTTTCTTTTGCAACTATCTCAAGGGTTTTTTGGCCTAATATTAAAAGGATGAGTTACTAAAGGGAATTTAAAGACAGGACTGTGTAGCACTTTAAAGACTAACAAGATGGTTTATTAGGTAACGAGCTTTCGCGGGCCAGACCCACTTACTCAGATCAAATTGTGGAAGAAAATTGGCATGACCATAAATACCAAAGGGATACAATCAAAAAAAGTGAACACATATAAAAAGGACAAATCAAATTTCAGAACAGAGGGGAGATGAGGGAGGGAGGTTAATGTCTGTGAGCTAGTGATATTAGAGGTGATAATTGGGGAAACTGTCTTTGTAATGGGTAAGGTAAAGGGAATTTAGTCAGTTATCATTTACTCTGTAATATAACCATTTCCCTTTTACTTGCTTTCTGATAGCTGAAAAGCAGATAACTGCTCAGGAGTGCGTTGGTAAATGTAGCTGATTTTTGTCAGCCAGAACTACTAGTCTCTGCACACCAGAGAATGTTTGAAAATCTTAATTTCTATGTGAAATCAGAGGGTACGTCTAGATTACATCTCTCTTTTGACAGAGGGATGTAAATTAGGCACTTCGAAATTGCAAATGAAGTTGCGTTTTGAATTTCCCATGCTTCATTTGCACGATCACATAATGGTGCTCTTTCGAAAAAGTGCTATTTTGAAAGTAAAATGTGGTCTAGATGTGATTCTTTCGAAAAGGGAAGGCTTTTTCGAAAGATCCTGTAAACCTCATTTTTTAGACTCAGCCTAATTGTTAACCCAAAGAGCCAGAAGGTCAGTACCAGATGAAGGAGAAGTGCTAGCTTATCCAAAGATGGAGGATTTTTTTCTTGCAGATACCTCATGAAAGCCTACAAACCTTGAAGCTGTGAAAGCCTCTTGAGATGGCAGAGTGGTGAAACAACCTGTGGGCACTGTAACAAGCAGGCACTGGGAGGGTACATACTTTCATTCTGTACTCTGCATGCTTTCTTTTCTGGTCCATGTGAGAGAACGCTAGATATTCTAATTGCTTCAGTATTTGAAAATCATAGAAAACATCAGGTCATCTAGTCTGATCTCCTGTACATCACTGGCTACCAACACCACCCATAATCATCATACTAAATCTAACAGCTGGAATTGGATCAAAGTATTACAGTTCTCAGAAGACTTGAGCGTTTCACCACAGACAGAGGACAGGAGAGACTGAGGTTTACTAATGCTTGACGACCCTGCAGTAACAGGGGCTTGATTAATTGAGCTTTATAGATATGATCCTAGCAAGCAGCCCAGGCTACTGAAGAAGGTGAAAAATTCTGAAAGTCATTGCTAATCTAACCAGGAGGGAAATTCCTTCCTGTCCACACATGTAGGGCACAAAGTAGGGCTAAAGCCAAAATAAGCTACGCAGTTTGAGCTATGCCAGTTGCATAGCCTAAGTTGAAACGTTTTATTTTGGATTTTGGCGCTGTCGACACAGCATGAAGTCCAAGAAAGCGTACTCTTCCTCCAACTTCCCTTACTCCTCGTGAAATGAGAGTTACAGAACACGGAGTAAGAAATCCTCCACCTCAACATTATTTTGACATTATGTTGAAATAACTGCTTTTAGTGTAGACATGGACTATGTTGTTTCGGAATAATGTTAGTTACTCCGAAATAACACTGATGTGTAGACGTACCCATAGTGATCAGTTAGACCCTTGACGTTTCAGTTGAAAACAGTGAGCTAAGTACTTGAAAGAGTACCATCTCAGAGCATGAGTCCGCTTTGTCTAGTATGTCATCTTCAACAATGTCCATCTCTAATGCTTCAGAGAAAAGTCACAAATGAAAAATAAAATCCCAGGATACATTTGAGTAAAGGGAAGAATCCTTTACTTAACCCTGTGGGTGACTGTCTGAAGCACAGAAATATCAGATCTTTTGGAACGTAAAACATGAACCAGAAGGGATCCCCACAGGACAACTGAATCTTGCCCTCCTCTTTCCCTGACATACAATCCTGCTCATAAATTTATCAAACTCTGTCTTAAAATTCATTAGGTTGTTTGCCTCCGCAACTGCTATTGGAAGTCTGTTCCAGAACTTCACTCCTGTGATAATTAGGAACTTTCTTCTAATTTCCAGCCTAAATTTATTCATACCTAGGTTGTGCTCATTTGTTCTTGTCCCAGCATTGTTTTTCTGCTTCAGTAGTCCTGATGTTTACCTAGATGAGGCATTTATAGGAGCCTTTATTTATTTGACTACCTCGGACAAGCTTTTTTTAGTCTACTCCTATAAGATAGTCTCTTCATTCTGAATGATCATTCTAGAAGCTCTTCTGTGCACCTGTACTTTGTACAATGGTATTAATGCTTCTCTATCTCTACTGAAATGTATCACATAAACATCCTAGGATTTCACTTGCCTTTTCTACAGCCACATCATATTGGTAACTTGTACTCATTGACCAGCCCACCCAGGTCTCTTTCTTCCTCTCTTGCTCTCAGCTAAGGAATCTTCAGCTAATAGCAGGAATTCTTCTTAGTCCTATATGTTTGCACTTTCTGTCATCCTATAATAGTGATCCAGGCAGGTTTAGCTTCTTCAGACACTCTGGCAGGTTCCCATGTCAGAGTGTGCCTCAGTCTGGATCTGTTTTATCTCACTTGAAAGAGTCTGTGTCCTTGTGTCAACGACCTACCTCTCCTTTTTGTCTTCCTCCTGGGTTCTTTACTGAGGGCAGGTCTACACTGCTGCGTAAGTCAGTCTAATTTACATCATTCAGAGGAGTGAAAAAGGCCCCTCCCCAGTGACGCAAGTTGCAGTTAACTTAATGCTGCCCACACTGGTGCTATGTTGGCAGGAGATGCTCTCCCGAAGATATAGCTTCTGCCTTTCACAGAGGTGGAGTAATTGTGTCAACGGAAGAGCACTTCCTGTCAGCATAAAGTATCTTCACCAGATGTAGAGTGATACAGCATTTCTAATGTAGACCTGCCCTCAGTGTACCCATCAAATCAGTTTGGGATCTACCCAAGAAATCAGGATAGATCCACTACAGGCTATTGTCTCTGAGATAAATAAATGTTCTTTGATATAATCATTATACACATTCCAATACATTTTAACAAGTGTTTGAGGAAGAAGAGGGTGCAGAGAAAGCCAAAAGGAAAGTGATCTTTTTTTTTTAAGATGCCTAAGCTTGTTCCAGCAAAAGAAACATCTGTACAGTACACAGTTGATAGCTAGTCTCCCTGAAAGGGTTCAGGAAATGTCATGTACAGTACTAAGTGTATTAGGAGTTTTTTGCTTCAGTTAAGGGATCTTTTCCCTCATAATAAAAGGTGGTTTTTTTTTTTAAGTTTTTAAAAGCTGCACAAGATTTTTTTCCCAAGACTTTTCTTCTTTGATGGTTATGCCAAAACAAGATGAGGAGCAAATGCTTCAAAACAGTAGCTTTCCCAAATATCTCTCAGTATTTCAGCTAAATACATATTGCTTTCAACTTTAGTTCTGTACCATATGTCTGGGGTTCTCATCCTTTTTTCCTTTGAGACCCCTCTCCAAAATGCTATAAAAACTCCATGGCCCACCAGTGCCACAACAACTTGTTTTCTGTTGCTTGGGTCTCAGGCCACAGGAGTGCCTACAAAGATACATTGCTCAGTCTTCAGTGTCTGTTCAAGGTGGTGGGGCTCAGGGTCTAGGCTTCAGTCTCATGCTGTAGGACTTTGGTTTTCAGCCTCAGTCTCAGCAAGTCTAATTCTGGGCTTGCTTGGTGGCCCACCTGAAACCAGCTTGCGTCCCCCCAGGGAGCTGCAGATGCTTGGTCGAGAATCACTTCTTACACATGACAGTCCATGCAAATTGTTTAATGAGCTAGTTTATATATTTGTGCCCAATTTGCATATAAACATACCATAGTTATAGTTTCAATGAGTTTAATTTATTTAGCTTGGTGCACATGCTGTAAAAGGGTGATTTGGGTCAGTCTATAGTATATGCTGTGGTTCAAACAATATTTAATTTAAGGTAGTTCTCTGGTCTGTGTTATGCAGGAGGTCCAACTAGATGGTCACAATTATAGTCACTTTGTAATCTGTGAAATATAACCTTATGGTTACCACGGTGGATACAAAATTTATATCTGTGATGCTGCCGGACTCTAGCGACAGCAAGCAAGTCCTGCAAAGCCAGAGACTGGGCAAGGAACTTCCGCAGTAAAAGCAGATGTATGTTGGGCCACTGCTCACTGGAGCCAGTATCCAGCTCTGACAGCTCCTCTGCTGTGTCTGTGCAGTCCCCTGCCCTGACCGCTAGGGTTGGGTACCAGGTTCACCAGCAGCTGTCCCTGGCCACACTATCGTGTGCAGGTGACTCTCATGCTCCCAGTAGGGAGTTGCACACCCATCAGAGTGCCTCTCCTATATATTAACATGTAGGAGAAAAACAGAACTCTTATTAAGATTTGACATTGTTTATGCAAGTTTAATGTACAACACTTGAAAAGCTATTGACAAGCATTTACTTGTACGAAAATTTATTGAAAATGTCTCTTTTCTGGAAGAGATTGACCAGTCTTTGGAGCACAATTGCCATCTGCCCCTTATGTGCTTTAGGAGTGAGCAGGCCTGGGTGAACCAAGATGGGCAGTGGGAGGAAGGACTTATACAGGAGAATGCACCTTTTTGTATAGAGCCCTCTGCATATAAACCACCCACTTTGTAATGAGAGGTTCTGGAGCCATTCATTGATGGCTGAAGGAAGCACATATTTCTGACACACAGCATGGATTCTATACCATTACCTTTGTAAAAAATACAAACCAGTTTTAGGTGAATGAACCTTGTTAGCTTCACCAGAGAAATACAGATAACTTTATATTTTCCAATTCAGAGGCAAGATTTTCTTTCTGTAGTAGTATGAAAAACCCAGAGGAAAAGCAGTGGTATATTAACTATTCCTCTGAGATCATTATTTATTTTTCCATTCATTAATCAAGTTCAAAGTTTTCTAGTACAATAAAAAAAATAATTACGTGCATAAGATATGAAAAAGTACAATATGTACTTTACAATATGTACTCCATCTGTTTAATTAATCTGCACCTTTATTTAGTTGACTTTCCAGTATTGGGACTTTGAACTTAATTTAATTTACTGGACCTTATTTTCAACTACCTCTTTCATTTTTTAAAGCTTTCAAGTGCCACCACATCATAAAGAATCATTGAATTTTAAGTGTTGAGGAAATTTTTGAGACAAATTAAAAACACCGTCTCAAGACTTCTTACACTGATTATTTTATTATTTTACACCTTTAATGCATCTCATTTCACATATTGTAAGAATAATGTAGTTGCAACCTCTTTAGGTAAGAATATAGGGTAAGATTAAGTGTCCCTAACCTCTGCCACTCAATGATTCCTGTTTTGTTTATTCTCTCTGGGGCAGCTAGCATTGGCCACTGTCAGAAAACAGGATACTGAGCTAGATGGACCTCTGGTCTGACCCAATATGAGTGTTCTTGTTTTTAATTTCTTTTGTGTCTTCTCTTAATGTTAATGTCCATATGGAAATGGTAAACTAATAGTGAGGAGAGAATTAAAAAAATGGCACTTTTCATTTTAGAAAAGAGGAGACTAAAGAGGGGCTATGATAAAGGTCTTCAAAATCATGACTGGTATGGAGAAAGTGATTAAAGAAAAGTTATTTACTAGTTCCCATAACACAAGAACTAGGGTTCACCAAATGAAATTAATGGATAACAGGTTTAAAACAAACCAAAGGAAGAACTAAGTGTGAATGGAAGTTATTTTCCCCATAAGACAAATGAACATTTAAAGATTGCAGATTTTTCTGTGGGTACATTCTTAAATTTGCTTTAAAGTGCTTAGGGTTCGAACTACGGGGGCTAATGTAGTCATACGGAGTAGCAAATGAAGCCCGGGATTTGAATTTCCCGGGCTTCATTTGCATAAAGCCGGCCGGCGCCTTTTTTAAATGCCGGCTAGTTCGGACTGCGTGCCGCGCGGCTACACACGGCACGAACTAGCTAGTTTGGATTAGGCTGTACGCCTCGTGGAACCTTGGAACGAGGTGTACAGCTAGTTCAGATTAGGAAGCCTAATCCGAACTAGCTAGTTCGTGCCGCGTGTAGCCGCGCGGCACGCAGTCCGAACTAGCCGGCATTTAAAAATGGCACCAGCTGGCTTTATGCAAATGAAGCCCGGGAAATTCAAATCCCAGGCTTCATTTGCAACTCCGTATGACTACATTAACCCCCCCCCCCAGTTCGAACTAGGGGGGGGGTAGTATAGACATACCCTTAGTGTTTACCTTGTATATAAGCTAGGGCACATTTTAAACACAACTTTGTATTAATTTTCCATCAGTGTATTAGACGTTCTTAAATTTGTCACTGTATATCAGAAGATCAGAATGATGCTAAATTGGCCAGACTGCCTTTATGTATGCACATTCATAATTTAACTAATTAAAAGAAATGGTGTTACTGATTATAGAATTGAAACTGGAAAGGAGAGGCTGTACATTTTTATATTTTGAAATACATAAATCCTGCCATGTAAAAGCAAGAGACTGAGCATCTGTTTTCGACTCTGTCACTGATTTGCTGTGACCAAGGGTAACACTCAATTCCTTTCTGCATCAGTTTGCGTATTTGTAAAATTTACCCATCATTCAGATTCATAGCACTATCCCATCAAGAGAAACATGCCCAGTTTTCTATGTTTTGTTCTTGCCCTCATTTGCTTTCTTGTCTAAAATGTAAATTGAAAGTTCCTTATGGCATAAACCATATCTGTGTATGTTTCACAAAGTGCTGACTTTCCTCTGTGGTTGGTACAACTAATTGAGACATTGCTTGTCCTGATTCTGCTAATATGAATAGATGTTCTATTAATGCTGCTGAAACACACTGGATTGAGGAAGGTATTTTAAGATACTGCATTGGCACTGAGGAAGTCTGGGGTCAATTTCTATTTTTCTACCACAGATTCCCTGAGTGACCTTGGTTAAATCATTTAGACCCAGATTTTTAAAGGTATATAAACATTGCTTTGCCTAGCATTATAGCCTTGAAAATGAGACTTAGGAAATAAGAGCACTATGGACCTTTGATTTTCAATTAGGCTTTGCAGCATTGCAGCTGTTAGTGGAAGAACCTAAATCTGGGCTTAAGTGACTCTGTGACTCAGTTCTCAGTTCCCCATCTGTAAAATGAAATTGATGTTTCCCTTCCTCTGTTTCCCTTGTTCAGTTGACTGTATTCTCTTTGACTCAGGGTCTTTTTAATACTGTGACTGGACATTGTCTATCACAAAGGGGTCCCAGTCTTGGTTAAGATTTCTAGACACTATAGTATAGGTAATAATAAATTACAGTGAGCAGTCACTTAGAATCAGAGGATTAGAAGGGACTGCAAGGGTCATCAAATCTCGCCCCCTGCCTAGATGGAAGATTTGTTGGGTCTAAAACATATATCATAATCACTATGTAGTAAACATTCTATAACGCCTTTGTTCTCTGCCTTATGATGCTGTAATTCATTTCCATTTCTATACTCTCACATTTGGCTAAACTCTACTAATGGCAGAGTATGCTATAGTGAACCATTTAAAACTATTCAATTCTGGTTTTTGATGCTAAATGTCCTGCCTCAAGTAAGATCCTGACCAAAGTAGATGTGTGTCGCATACGTTTTTGGCTTGCCACATCTATTGGATGTCACTTCAATTTATGTAAATAGTTGCTGCATAGATGTAAAATAGGCTAAAGGGTGCAGAGAATGAAAACTACTTATTCATTTTTGTTCTCAACCGGGAAGTGTATAAATCTTCTCTGTCCCACTCCCTCCCCCCCCCAATAACTAATAACTTTCTTTATTCCTTTTGTAACAGGCCAATGGTACAACATTCTTTCTTTTTTTCAGATAGAACCATTTCATGCAAGCATATTCCATTATGGGTTTAGTATAGTTTTCAAATCATTGACATTTAAAAGCTATTTAAGAAAAACATAACAGAGTGTCTTTGCAAAAGTACTCTCCATAAAATAACTTCCCTTTGGCTTTATGCCAGAGCAACTCAAACAGCTTTGTTTGAAAAGAGCAGGGAGAGAGATTGAGTGTGTGTGTGTGTGTGTGTGTGTGTATATTCATGTGTATTCCTGATTTAAAACCTTAAACTGAAGGAAGAACCTTTAAAATATTCATACATATATTTCATTCAGCTTGGAATTTTGTGTATAAATTATACCACTGCAAATTACCTATATTGTTAAAGGACCTGTAAATGTGATTTGCACATTTCAAAGAAATGGAATATTTGTATCTTGTTAGTGCCATTCTCTAGGTTAATCTCTAGAACACTTAATTCTTTTCTTTTTGCTCAGTCCAGTAGTTACTGTAGTTACAAATTCTTTTCAGAATGAAGTGCTGCTTGCATATTCTTGCATTTTGCATTTTGAATTATATTTGAACAGAAAATGTTCCCCTTCCTTCCAGATGGCTTTTTTGATTTTGCTACTGTAGATGGACTTATATTTCTTTCAAATAAACAGAAGTAGTAAAAGTTGTTGGTTTAGATCATATTATACTTCATATTATGCAATGCTTCATATTATGAATTGTTGTAGTTTCGTTTTACAAACAAAAGTTATGAGACTTGGGATTCCAAACAACATCTGAAACAAAGTACATGTTTTTCAAGAGACCTGATAGACTTATAAGTTAGCAAAGGGACTATTGTGAAATCTTGTTTGACATTCTCTTTAATATAGGCCCCGTAGAATTTCACTCAGTAATTCCTAGTCTATAGTGAGAGGTGCCAGGGTTTAAAAGTCTGAAAATGTTTTGACGCCAGAATATTAGTTCAAATCACACTATCGTTTTGGATGATGTGGATCATTTCACATTTATCTGCCATTACACCTCCATAGATTGATCGTAAACTTTTAGATCAATTTTAGTGAGTACAAGGCGATACTTGTTGCAGGGTTACTCCTGATTTTATGTGTGCCATATTACCACATCTAGGAAACCTGATGTTTTACAGAACTGTCAAAACATATGTTGTTTTTTTGGAAGTTGACATAGGGATACAGCATATTGAATAAAAACAATGTCAGTTATTGGTTTAATTTTGTATTTTTTAATAGGATACCATGGTGGTAGCTGGATTTAACGTGGCCAAATCATTTTCTGCTAATGAAGATGACCATCACTGCTGTCAACTGGAAGTATCTGAAGATGCAGGGTCAAACATTTATGTATGTAGGTGCACTGGGTTCAGTTTTCCAATTTAAATGTCCAAGTCATCAATAATTTAACAGAAGATAAAAAGTACAGATAGAAAAATGTTATTAATCTAAGTACCATAAGCTACATCTACACTGCATAAGTGCTGACTTGGAGCAGGATGAGCAAGGGTGGAGAGGGAGTGAACTACAACATGAACTACATGCACTAAAGTTCTGTGTTTCAGTTCCTGTATGCGGACAGTGCTGGCATGAAGTGAAAGGTACCTAGTTTGTGTTGGTCCTCTTCAAATAATACTTAATTATCTTCACATGAATAATATACCATTTAGTTCATGTTAATAGCATTCAGGATCGACTGTTACAGAAAAGCACTTTGAGTACTACAGTTCACATACCCAAAGTCTAAAATGAGGAGCCATGCAGACAACCACACAGATTGGTTTTATATTAACAATAGCCAATTATGGTGAAAACCTAGAAAGTTTTTAGGTTTGCGATGCACCTTATGAGATATCATTTTATATTAAAAATATGTGGAGTCCTGGTGGATATTTCTCTGAAAACATCCACTCAATATGCAGTGGCAGTCAAAAAAGCAAACAGAATGTTGGGGATCATTAAGGCCTGGTCTACACTACAGCAAAAGGTCAGATTAAGATACACAACTCCAGCTATGTTAATTACATAGCTGGAGTTGACATACCTTAAATAGAGTATCTTAATTTGATAGCAAATGCTCATATAGGCTCCCCTTTCTTCTCATGAGGAACAGGAGTAACAGCATTGACAGGGGGCATCCTCTGAGTTCAATTTAGAGGGTCTTCACTAGATCCACTAAATCAAACCCTGTAAGATTGATTGTGGCAGCGTCTGATCTTCCGTATAGTGTAGACATACCCTGAAAGATAGATAATAAGACAAAATATTATATAGCTACTATATAAATCCAAGGAATACCCACACATTGACTATTACATGTGGATGTGGTTGTCCCATCTCAAAAGTATTGGAAAAAGTTCAGAAAGGGACAACAAAAATTATTGGGGGTATGGAACGACTACCTTATAATGAGAGGTTAATAAGCCTGGGGCTTTTTAGCTTGGAAAAGTCTAAGGGGATTATGACTGAGGTCTAGAAAATCATTACTGGTGTAGAGAAGGTAGATAAGGAAGTGCTGTTTACTCCTCATAACACAAGAAGTAGGGACCACCAAATGAAATTAATAGTAGTAGGTTTAAAATAAAAATAAATATTTCTTCACATAACACAGAGTCAACCTGTGGAACTCCTGTGAGAAGTTGTTTTGAAGGCCAGGACTATAACAGGATTGAAAAAAATCTAGATAAGTTCATGGTTAGGTCCATCAAGGTCTATTAACAAGGATGGGCAGGGATGGTGTCTGTGGCTTCTGTTTGCCAGTTTTCAATGACAGTTTTCCAATATCCTGCCTGCAAATGATTCCAGCAACAGTTCCTGGTACCTGGCAGGCTAAACAATGAATATATGCACTTTTTCTCTAGAAGCATTGTTCTGATGTGAAATAAGGTAGGACTGCACTAGAATGTGCTGAAAACATTTTAGCTGATGACTACTCTGTTAAGGCTCAAAAGTGTCTTTTCAATGACTCATAATGTTCATGACCAGTTATGTGCTAAGTAGTATCAAGCTTCAAACTTGTTTGTATGGTACTTTTTTAACTCTTCAAATTAAATTTCACTTCCCAAATTCCTGCATGGGTTATTTAAACCCACAGTAGAGTTGTGGACCAGCAAAAACAGGTTATTGTGCAAACTGTTTTGTTCTGTTAGTTATGAGTGACAATGATTTTATTTATATATATATATATATATATATATATATATATATATATATATATATATATATATATATATATATATATATATATATATAATATAATGCTTAAATACCCTTAAAAGTGATGTACAGGAAATAATGAATTTCTTGATCACAACTAGCTGCAAACCAATTTCAAACACCTTGCTATAATTATTTACAAATAAAATAGTACTTAATCAGTTTTACTTCACTAATAATACAAACACATTCGAAACAGATATATTTGTAGTCTAGAGGTGTTTCAAGATAAATAAGTAGATTGCAACAATCTATGATGTAAATCTATCTTGCATTAGCCTTCCACACAATAAACATCCACGTGGACCTTACCAAAGTGCACTAACAGCTCCCTAATATGCTTAAATTTATCCTGTTTTGTAATGTGTTGTCACCAATTTATTTAAAAGAAAGTTAAGAATGATTGGGGAATGGAAACATTTTAAATATTGAAAAAGGTAAATTATAGATGAAAGGAGGAAAAAAAGCATTGTGTTGGTCTCTCTTTTATCACCTGTAGTCAGACTAGTTTTTTGTTGGAGAATAAAGAATTTTTAAAATACTTGCTCAAGCAGTTGGAAATTATATTTGTTGTTACCGTTGTACAGTACAGTTTTCAAATTTGTAATCCATTAATCTTTTGACTGTTTCTTCTCCTCAGATTTATACTAAGCCATATTTGGTCACAACATCAGAAACAGCATCCATGGTGAGTTTATAGTCTAGTAATTTTTTGTTTAATTAAATATCATTTAATAGCTTCACTGGAGCATTTTTTCTATATGCTTTACTGGAACATAATTTTTAAATGGCCATTACTTTGTCTTAGCATTTTTCAAATAATATGCTTGGAGAATACACTAAAAGTTTGTAAATAGTACTTCACACCTCTGCAGTGCATTTCTTGTAAAAAAATCTCAAAAAAGTTCTACTAAAGCCCCACTCTTGCAGTATGTTACATTAGGGCAAATTCTGGCATCCAATATTAAGCTCATTCATATAAGTATCCAATATTACCCTAGAAAAGGTTGATTTAGTTGGGTTTTACACAAGTTTAGGAATATACTCATACACAAAACATTGCAGAAATGGAACTACTAGAGGTATGAAAGCAGCCTTATGAAGTAAGAACATAGATCATTTTGATCACCTCTGAAATACAGAAGTACTTCTGGGATGGAACAGAGCTTTTTAACAAATTAGGGCAGGAAATTAAAAGCAGAAACTGAAATAGGGAAACCCAAACTTGTCCAATACTCAGAATTTTTGCTTCTTCAGGGTTTACTCTTATATAAGTTAACTTAATATTGGATGCTTTTATTTCTCTGGTGAAGGAACCTTGAGCATATATTTGTGCTTTTCATAAGTTGGAGCTTTATCTTTCCTTTGATTTTAAAATCAAGCAAAACTTGATGCTTGTTGGATAGTGGCCCCATCTAACACTGCCAGTTACATTGATTGGTTTTTGTGAAAAATACACCTAGAACTATAGAGTGGAAATGTCGCCTGCGAGATATTTTAAAATAAGGGATAATTATTTAATCCTTGGAAAGTATCACCTAGGATTCTTAGTCATCCACCCTCTTTCTCCTTCAGTTTGGAGATTCAGCTTTTTAATGTGTGACCTGGGTCTTCCATCCATGTGTCCATTTTATGCTATTTTTGTAAGGGAAACACCCCCCTCCCAGAATCTCTACTAACTTCAGTTAATTTAGGGAAATGTTGAAAGGAACTGGCAGGCACACAGTGGGACTTCACGTTGGGGATGATCAGTAAAACAGAAGCCTTGAGCTAGCTTTCAAATACCCCAGAGGTTAAAAAATCGTAAGCGCTAGAGACATTTTTCTGGGTGACTGTTGCAGGAGATGTAAGACTTGAGCAATAATGATCTGTGGTGATCTTTGCAAAAATGAATTTCAAAAATATTTTGTCGGAGTGATATGCATCTCTAAAAGGTCATCAGATGCCAGGGTGATGGATAAAGTTGTAATCAATTAAAAAGATATTTTCAAGTAATATTGCTTGCATTCACATGTTCAAATAAGTTACATTTGTTAGTTTATATTTATAACAAGGGAAACACACCCACAGAAAGAAATTGAGAGGGAAAATCAAATAACTCCTTGTGCTTGCTTGCTGCCTATGGGAAGCAGATGCATTTGTTTTGAGCTTCTGAAATGAGGTGCTCTAACACCTAAGGGGACTAGATAGTGCTCATTTTTAAAAAATGGCAAGAAAAGGGCAGTATTTTGGGTGAGAAGGATGATAAAACAATTTTGGATTAATATTTTTAGCAACGTTTTATATGTATCTACTTTTATTTATTGTCTCTTTCCAGCCAGTTGCACCAAAATATACATATACGCCTCTGAATCATCTTAAAGGTGGAACTATAGTCAACTTGTATGGTGCTGTGAAATTCTTCAAGCCCCCATATATAAGCAAAGGAACTGGTATGTACTGTATCAAACAGAAAATCGAAACTCTTAATACATGTCACTCTGTCTGGAGTGGTTTGTGATTGAGTGCCAACCTCAGGGCAGACTATCAAAAAGTGGAGCAGATACCCAAACTGGTTGCATGAGCTATAATAAGATTTCACCAGCCCAATCACAAATGTGAACTGCTGAAGCACAGTATTATCATGGAGTCACAGACTTTTCCCTTAAACAATCCAGTCTATCCTGCTACCCAGGCAAGTGATCACTTATTGCCAATCATCAACAATCACAGAATATTGAGGTTGCGTTCAGTTCTACAAGACCAGTTCAGATCTCACACCAAAGACAACATGTGGAGCTAATCATGTGGAAAACTAAGGATTTATTTACTAGTGAAAATAAATGAGTTACTTATAGGTTAAAGCACATAAACATATATATACAAATGAGTTATGGTCCATGGTTTTAAAAGGTGATGGGTTTTAGTCAACACAAAATGTCTTTTAGGGCTGTGTTACTGGCAAACCATGTCAGTCTAGTGCCACAGTACAATTTACTTGCTATTTGGATAGATCAAAGTAATGGCTGAATACAAAGGAGTATATAGGTCGTTTAAACTTCCTGGGCCCTTCTATTGTTCTCTCTTATCTGTTCCTATACAATGCAATAGCAAACTTATACATTATGTTTATTCCTGTAAGTAAAATAATTCCTCAAACACCAATGAAGCCTTGGGGAATGCAAATGAAGAAGAGTGTTATCTTCAAAGCAAATGGTCATTGTGTATAATAATTGGAATGAAATTCCTCACTCTCTGGTATCAAAGAAAGAGCTAGTAAATACACTGTCAGCTTCCTTTCTGTATAAAGGAGCTATAAATATGGATTCAAGAAAGGATGTATTCTTACATGGAGGTATACCAGATGCAAAGTCAGGATCCCCAGAGACAGAATGGATATTCTGAAGTCTTTTGAGGCACTGCAGGCCTATAAGCAGAAATTTGTGTGTGTGTGTGCGCTTTTTTTTGTAAATGTGGACTGCAATTTTTTTAAATATAAAGGAGTTCAAAACAATCATGCAATGAGTGAGCATAGAGAGTTAATGAAAAAATTGAGTGGAGACAATGATTGGTAAAATGATTTTGTTATAATATACTAACACCAGACTCCCTTTCTCATGCTTACTTTGGGGACTATGAAAGGTGCATTCAATCCTTCGCAGCCCCCAGTGTACGGGTCTGACTGGCACTTTATTATATAATTATCACCATTTTGAGTTACAAATTGTGATTTACCTGTACATATTGTGACAGGCTTAAGGATGCAGCGACACAAAGAAAAGAATGCACAGTGACCCTCCAGCCATTCCAGTTTTGGGTGCAGCATAGAGTAGGAAGCTGCCATGGCAATGCCGATGGGTTGTCCAGAGTGCACTGTTTAATGACCCAAGTTGCCCAACCACATGGTATTGAAAAGGGGGTGGGGGAAACGTGTGCCAGACCGAAGCCAGCGGTCTTCCACACTCTGGTGGAAGTCAGATATACAGGACACTGGATAAGTGGTTTTCTCATTCCAGAGTGAACTACTGGAGTCTGCTGCAATAAAATGAAGGCAGGAAAACACCTGGGGCTAATTAACTAGATTTCTCCCTCGGGCAAGTTACTCAAACCTGCAGCAAAAAAGATGAAAGATTTTCTTGTTCATTTTTTTCTCAGAATTCAGGCTTTTGGGATAAGCCTTTCTGCGTATATGTCCTCTTCAGAGGTGTAAATGGGAAATTAACAGTCCTGTTGTGATGTCCCACAATGGCCCACTTTGTTTTTATCAATTTCTTAATAAGTAGGAAATGATTCCTTCTGAAAAGTTGGATGGGAAAATATTTTTTACAGTTATAAAGTAAAAATTTAAATATTACCTTGTAGCATGTGATGAAGATATAATAAATTAGATTCATACAGGAAGAAACTTACAAGCATTTATTAAATTTAAACACTAAACACATTGTTATAAGTTCAACACCTGTCTTGGATGTATTAACACATAGGTAAAATAGATTGGTTTCCTGTGATAAATTTGTCAGAGCCTGAAGCCTAAAGCTTTGGTGAAAGCTGGTGCCTGGTCAGCCAGTATCACAGTATACAAATGTATATGTGTTATAGTCTTTCACATTTACAGCATTAAAAACACCCAAAAAACAACCTATTTTTGGTTTACTGATATTTTCATGCCTGTAGCTATGGCGAGTAAAACTAAGGAGAATAACAGAATGACATGTGAGCTTTATTCTTGAAAATAGAGCTTTTACACTTTCCCTATTTTGTACAGTATATGTGATTCAGTTTAGACAAACCAGTGGATAAAGCAAGTTGAAAATGGGTCTGTTATGGTAATAGTCCATACAAATTATGGAAGAAGATTTAAAGCACAGAAGCCCAGCACTTATTCTTGGGGGAATAGATAGTTCTGCTACTGTGTATAACTTCTCTTTTTTGACATTTTAATAATGAATGCAATTACACTATGTTGTAAATATGACACTATTGTGTGTCTTACACAAAGCAGCAGTTCAAAGCATGAATTATTCATTTTACTTGCGAGGGGAAGATTTGTTTGTGGTATCCTGCTTAAAGACTCTGCTCAGATTCAGGACCCTATTGTGGTAGGTGCTCCATAAACACAGAAGTAGACAGAATGTCTGCTCCATTTATTCTGAGTGAATTGAAAGCCTATGCTGGTTGTTCAAAGGCTTCTGTACAGTGTAAGGATTTTTTTAAAACGAAGTTACCACTGTAAGGGAAGGTAAATTGTCTGTTGTAATGGTTCTTAAATTTAGAAACCTGATTTACATAATTTAGTATCTGTTTAATTCTGTCCGTGAAAGTGTGATTTTTGTCTGTGTGACTAAAATATTTATATCTGTTCAATCCTCAGTATGGACACTGTTATGTCAAAAAGGTCTCTCGTCATTTTAGAGTATTTCACTTCTGACATGGGAATAACTATACTGGGATAAAACACCTATATAGTGTTACAGCTATGTCCATACTACAGTGGTTATAAAGTTTTAACTCTACACGTATAAGTAAAATAATTTTTGGCTGCTATTGAGTTAGCAGGAAGTGTAATAGTATGTCCTCTAGACAATTATGATATATGTGACTGTAAAAATCATGACATATCGTAACTTAATTGTTAGATCTTAAAAAATGGATGCAGTGATTAAATCAGGAATCAAGAGTTAGTAATAGTCCATCTGCTGTTACAGAGATCATAGCATATGTTTTGATATTTTTCTTCTAAAACTAAACTAAAATGAATATCACCGCTTTCATGTCAACATATTCCGTGATACACTCTTGCAATATAATTTTAGCAGATCTACAAACTAATGTGCCTAAACCATAAATTTGGAGGAATCTTTATTTAAGATGAATTACTCATCTATTGGTTATTTTGTATTGCTGATAGAACTCTATGAGAGTGTCAAACAGCACAAGTTGTGTGTTCTGTAAATGATCCTTTTTGACAGTACTGTAGACTAATACAGGAATAAATGTAGAAGAACAAGCTTCAGCTGTTCTGTGTTTTGAATATTGTTGTGGTTGATAAATTACAAAACATGTATTCCTAATTATATTTAGACAATAATTAGGAAAAATATCTTTATCCAAATCTAACTTTATTTAGACTAGGAGTGAATAAGTATTTGGTCCCCCATGTAGAATTGAATTTACACATACAGAGGTTTGTACATATTATATATATTACAACTAATATATTTGATTTTTACTTTATGCATGGAGATATATTTATATTGTATGTATTAAACCAGATATACCTTGATTTTTATACTATATTTTCAAGATATACTAGAGCTATTATATTTATGATGCTGTTTTTGGCCTAAGAAATTTAAATGATAAAAGTTTTCATATAAATGAATTATATTCAGAAAACATAATTTGGGTCACCCATTCTGACTCTCTCCACAATTCTGTGTGTCTGTATGGTTTTTGTTGTTCGTTTTTTTTTTTTTTTAAATCCACCATTCCCACTATTAGGAACTTTGAGATTGCTAGCCCCAGAATTAGCTGAGGGAATTCAAGCATAGCCTTTGAGGCAGGTTAGTTAATCCATCTGAGCTGTGACAGAATGGCCTCACTGGCCAGACCACCTGATATGGCTCCTTCAGTCAAAGTCCTGCATTTAATTGCAGCTGAGGTTGTTCTTGTCTCTGGCTTGTTCCTCGTCTTCCTCCTGCATTGTTCCTGTACTATTCCAGCATGCTGCTGCTCTTTTCAAGCCCTGCTTTCTTGCCAGTTTTGTGATTCCAGATCTGTCCTTTGGCTTGATTTATTTCCTGATTTGGCATGTGGCTCTAGCTTCCCACTCCTATCCTCTAACTCTGACTACTAAATTAGATTGCCACATCCCAGTTCTGGCATCTTCTGCACTGCATAACATGCTTAGTATTATCTGTGGTACTGGTGTCTGTCACCTCCCCATTTAGTCTATTTCTTTATCCAATTACTCGTCTGGAAGGAGGGGGTAACTGTATGAAAATCGAGGCTGTGTCTACATTGGCACCCTTTTCCGGAAAAGGGATGCTAATGAGACACTTCAGAATTGCAAACGCCGCGGGGGATTTAAATATCCCCCGCGGCATTTGCATGGACATGGCTGCCGCTTTTTTCCGGCTCGGGGTTTTGCCGGAGAAAAGCGCCAGTCTAGACGGGATCTTTCAGAAAATAAAGCCTTTTCCGGAAGATCCCTTATTCCTGAATTTAAGAGGAATAAGGGATCTTCCGGAAAAGGCTTTATTTTCCGAAAGATCCCGTCTAGACTGGCGCTTTTCTCCGGCAAAGCCCCGAGCCGGAAAAAGCGGCAGCCATGTTCATGCAAATGTCGCGGGGGATATTTAAATCCCCCGCAGCATTTGCAATTCTGAAGTGTCCCATTAGCATCCCTTTTCCGGAAAAGGGTGCCAATGTAGACACAGCCCTAGTGTATTGATAGCTATTTAAAAAGTTGTGTTCTTTGAAGCTCAAAGACTTGTCTTTTCCACCAATAAAAGAAATTACCTTCTCACCTTGTCTCTCTACTTGAAAAATAATCATTCATATAGCGTAAAACTGAAATTGTTGGAATCTCCATTCATCAAAACCCCAATAGTCACTATTTCATACGCTCTTCCACAGCATGTTTTCTGAAATGTAAACATGTTAAAATTTAAAAAAATTAGGTTGATACTCTCTAAAATCAGAAAGAAAAATAGATCCGTAATTTAAGGGCAAAATTCTCTTTTACATAGCATATCTCATCCTTTATACTTCCTTTCTACCAAGGTCCTACTTAAGTCAGTGAAAGTCCTGGTTGTAAAGGAAAAGCAGAATATCAAAGATGAGGGCCTCCCCATGAAACAGAGAGTAGAATTTTGTCCAGGATATGCAAAGGGACACATTATTTCAATATCTGTTCATAATATCTTGTCGGTTCTATACAATATATGTTGTGGTCTTTCTGTCACTGAAGCAAACTTGGCAAATTATTATGCTGCATGGTGCCTGTGCAAGATGTCTTCAAATGTTATCAATTTAAAAAAGGGGATTTTAAAAATTGAATTCACTGTAACATTGAGTCTCTGATTTTAATCAGAAAGATTTTTAAAGTATCAATGTAAAACTACAAAGATTACATTTTTTAGTCCTGCTTCAGGATATTGCCATGGGTGTGTTATGAAGGTAATTTCCTCTGGAAATACATTAGGTTTGAAATGTAACTTCTTGAAATGTCAACATCCTTTTATTTTTCTTTCCTTGCTTCTTGGAACTTATATTGACTGACAACAAAAGGGCAAGTAGGCAACAAATCAATTTTAGAAAGAACATGTCAAATGTAAATATTTCTAATAAAATCATAAGGTTTTGAGTATCTGTTAAGATTTCTGAAACTATCACAACCAATTCACCTAACTGCTGGTGGAGACTTAAATCTTGACATATCATACTTAAGAATCATGAAACCATACGGTTAGAAGGAGTTCATCAAGAGAAGCTTCTTTTGAGTTCAGTATGACTCCTCATGGATACAAGGACCTGTCCACGACCACATAGTCAGTTGCAGCATTGTGGCTTTAAAGTTTATTTCCATTATATTCCCTTTTCCACTAAGACTAAATTATTGCTCACTGGTTGCACCATTAAAAATATGACTGAAAGTAAACTTTGGGTATATTTACAGATGTAGATCCACAGTGGGCTGAATTTTTGTCATATGCATTGTTAGCCATTTTTACCAATCTTTGATTGGTCTAGGTTGTAATTATGCTACAGCTCTTTGAGTCATATATATGTTAAAAACTTTTGCCTAGATTTTCTGAAAAAAAAAATTCTGATAAAATTTAATTCCCAGAAATTTTGTTGGCGGCAGTTGTCATTGTGACATGAATAAGATTAAGAACATAGTGATGCTATTTGATTTTATTGCATGCTTTGCTATATTTAGAATTTTCTTTGATGTCCTGGCTGCTGGAATCAAGTGATTACTTGACAATTTCTTTTTATGAAACTTATCTTCTAGACAATTCCTACCCCCATTCTGTCTTTCATATCACCCTTTAATAGGTGAATAAGTGTCCGATAAATTTTTCAAGCCTTGAGAGTGTATCACAATATGCCCTCCTTGTTACTGTGCAATATCCTGGACAAACATTATTGCATCAAGTTTAATATCTTTGGAGTCTGTTGTATTGAATGATTGGTTTATATATCCCTGTGCAGGAGGGATTTTATGTATTTCCAAGAGGAGTGATAGCGACAGTTCCTCTAGGAACCAAGAGGTATGGGCATTGTTTAAACAGATTCACTAAGGTAAAAAGTGCCACCAGACTCCTTTTTTTTTTTTTTTTGCTGAAACAGACCACCATAGCTATCTCTCTGAAACTCCAGAGGAATATCACCACCTGCACAGGCTCACATATTTGGTTGGTTGTTCCTGTCCAATGGGAGCTGCAGGAAATGGCAAACAGCAATTCCCCGTGCCACTTCTCACAGCTCCCATTGGCTGGGAATGGCAAACCATGGCCAATGGAAGCTGCAGGCAGACGTACTTGTGGATGCAATGTAAACAACCTGTCTGGCGGCCCACCAGCAGCTTATACTGAGGAGCAATGTGTGGTCTGCAGTCTGTAGATTGCTCCCCTCCCCCGCCTCCCGTTTTACATCTTTGAAAAGTTAAAATGTTACCGACAGTATAAGTTTCTTGCACTTTTAATAAATGTGCTAACCTTGCATTCTTTTACCTTTTTTACTTTGATACAATATGTATTGTTCTTTATGCCTGAATATGGCAAAAGCAGTGTCTATATATTTTTAGCAAACAACAGTTTTATTCCAAACACAATAAATATTCTATGTCTTCAGTCATATTTGTAGTAACTGGTGCATTCTTCTTTCCTTTGAGATTTCTTCTAGAGCATTTAACTTGCACTGATTTGAAGCCTGACTGGAAGAATCCTTTATACAGTAATGCAAACTATTTGTTATAGAAGTGACTTTGGAACAGTCGTTAGACTTTGCCTCCAAATTCTAGTAAATAATGTGGTAGCAGAGTATAAGTCTTAGGCTCTTCAGCTAACAGTTTAATTCCTTAAGTGATATGAAATCTGTTTGATAAAGAGACTGTACAGTGTCCGTTTTGTGGCTCCTGTTTGTATTGAGATGTCCCTCCGGTTCAGCAGTCCTCAAAATATTTGGGAATAGGATCTGAATTTGATCTTTCACAGATAATGTAAATGCTGAAGTTATGCAATTCTTCTTTGAGGACTGTCCCCATGGGTGCTGCACCTTAGGTGCTTCAGTGCCACTGAGCCCAGGATGGAGATTTTTTTACAGCAGTACCCTTAGCTGTAACGTGCAGGGAGCCAGTATGTGTTCAATACAGGCTACTGTGCATGCGCAACTGGTCCTTCTCTCCGCCTCCCATCCCCCCAGTTCCTTCCCTACCACTGCCGGCTACGGTCGCAACTTTAGCAGTCTCCCTCGCATACCCTTATCTCATCTAATTTGTAAATAGTTACCTTAGGAATTAGTCAGTTAAGTAGAGTTAGTAGTTAGCTGTCAATGTTGTGATAGTTTAAAAAAAAAATTGGAGGCCTGAGGAAGAAGTGGCGGCAAGTCGCTTCCCAGAACAAAGCTTCCCATCACAGGATCTCTGCGGGATATGCCTGGCTTGCCCGGCTTCAAGCGATGCGCTTGTTGTAAAACAGCCATATCTGTCTCCGACAGACCCGACAAGTGCCTCAGCTGTCTGGGGCAGCACCACCCTATTGAAAGCTGCCCTCACTGTCAGAAACTGACAAATTTCTCCAAGAGAGCCAGAGCGCTCCAGATAAAAATCCTCGCCATGGAGAAGAAGTGAAGCTCTCCCCGTGATAAGGCACACTCCACCCATACCCACCACAGATCACCAGATATGGGTTTGGATATAATGTCCCGGTGGTCAGACACGGCCTGCTGGAGGACGGAGAAGTACCCCTTGCGGTTGATGTACTGGGAGGCCTGGTGTTCCGGGGCACGGATGGGGATGTGCGTCCCGTCGATGGCACCCCCACAGTTGGGGAAGCCGAGGGCACTGAACCCCCGGATGACCGTGTCCGGGTCGGCGAGGCGGACCACCCTGTGGAGCAGCACCCAGTTGATGGCCTTTACCGCCTGCAGAGAGACACAGCAAACCGTGAATCACTGGGGCGCCTGGGTGGCCAGGAGTGTTCGTTCCCTGGCACTTCCCCGTGCCCCACTCCCGGAAGCAACCCCCACAGGTGGTGTGTAGTATGGCCGGGACAGACCAAACCCTCCAGTGCCGGGCTCTTTCGCCTCCTCCACCTCCCCCGTTTTCCCTGGGGCAGCTCATCCCCTCCTTGCAGCCCCCCTTTCCAGTGACCGGTGGGTGCCATACCTGCATGAGTATTGCTCCGATGGTGGCTCTCCCCACGCCGAACTGGTTCCCAACAGATTGGTAGCTGTCCAGTGTGGAGAGCTTCCACAGGGCGATGGCCACATGCTTCTGGAAAGGGATGGTGGGCCTCATGCGAGTGTCCCGTCGCTGCAGAGCAGGGGCGAGCCACTCGCAGAGCTCCAGGAAGGTGTCCTCCTTCATCCTGAAGTTCTGGGTCCACTATTGGTCTCCCCAGTGTTCCAGGACGATGCGTTCCCACCAGTTGCTGCTGGTGTCCAGATGCCAGATGCGACGGGGCACGCTGGCATTGGGGAGCTGCTGCCGCTCCTCCACAACCCCCGGGGAGGCCAGGGGGAGAGGCAGGGGGCTGACGTGCACCAGATGGTGCAAGGCAGCCTCCACCCATTGCTGGCAGGCTTTCAGCAGGAAGTCCAAAAGCTGGAGCAGCATGCTCTGGCTCCATGGTGCCAAGTGTAGCGATGTCCCCAATGGGAAGCACCAACACAGGCAGGCAGAGAGAAAAACGCTTTGCTGTCCCTCAGCGAGGTAGGCAAGCAAGTGGAAAAGCTGAGTACCACCTGTCCAGCACGAGACTCAGACAGCAGCCACACAAAGCAACTACTGACCTGATGCCCTGCCGGAACCGGTTTCAGCTGCCCTTAAATGCGACCCAGCGTCCAATCAGTGTGGGCACGCTAATTCGAATTAGTTTTTGGGTCTAGGTGTGCTAATTCGAATTAGCTTAGTTCGAATTAACTAATTCGAATTAAGTTAGTTCGAATTAGTGCTGTAATGTAGGCATACCCTGGGAATGGTGCATTCCACGGAACATACAGCTGACCGCGACATACCTACCAGGCAAAGACAATATACTGGCAGACAAGCTTAGCAGACCGTTTCCCCAGAATCATGAATGGGAGATGAAGAAAACAATCCTCAATCACCTCTTCAAGAAATGGGGCTTCCCAGTTGTAGACCTCTTCGCGACCAGCAGCAACTCCCGATGCCCATGCTACTGCTCCAAAGCAGGAATAGGTCCAGAGTCTGTGGGGGATGCTTTCAGTATAGAATGGAACGTACACTTAGCAGATGCGTTCCCTCCCTTCCCACTGATACAGAAAGTGATCCTCAAAATCAGATGGGACAGGGCCAAAGTGATACTTATCACCCAACTGGCCCAGACAAACATGGCATCCATACCTTTTGCAGATGAGTGTACAGCCACCATATCGCTTCCCGTCAGTATGTATGCTGCTGACTCAACAAAACAATTAAATCCCCTATCCGCACATCCACAGATTACATCTGTGGGCGTGGATGCTTGCTGGCTGACTCCCATCAGACAGGGCATTCACAGAACCGGTGCAACTCGTCCTCACCAACTCCAGACGACCTGCAACAAGAGAGACATATGCTCAGAAATGTGAACCTCCTCATACTGACGTATCTTGCATTTTACAATATCTGTGGGTATGTCTACACTGCCAGCCTAGTTCGAACTAGGGTGGCTAATGTAGGCATTTGAAGTTGCAAATGAAGTCCGGGATTTAAATATCCTGGACTTCATTTGCATCTTGCCGGGCGCAACCATTTTTAAATCCCCCTTAGTGCGGACTCCGTGCCCGCGACTACACACGGCACAGAGTAGGTAGTTTGAATTAGGCTCTCTAATTCGAACTACCATTACTCCTCGTTCTACGAGAGCCTAATTCGAATTACCTACTCCATGCCACGTATAGCCGCGGGCACGGAGTCCGCACTAAGGGGGATTTAAAAATGGCGGCACCTGGCAAGATGCAAACGAAGCCCAGGATATTTAAATCCTGGGCTTCATTTGTAACTTCGAATGCCTACATTAGCCACCCTAGTTCGAACTAGGGTGGCAGTGTAGACATACCCTGTTAGAATTACATAGCACGGGTCTCTCCCTCAATACCATGAAAGTGCACTTGGCATTCATTTCCGCCTTGCATGCGCCAAGCCAAACACACTTAGTTTTCACACGCCTATCAATCAAACAATTTATGCAGTACCTATACATCCTATTTCTTCCCCACAAAGACTCAATCCCAGCATGGGTCTTAAATTTGGTACTGAAAGTAGTCAAAGTAAAACCTTTTGAGCCTCTTGCCACCTGTTTGTGCCTACATATTTCTATGAAAGTTGCATTCCTGATAGCAATCACATCCGCTAAACGAATAGGTGAAATAGCATGTTACATGAATACTTTTAATAAGTACCAACGGATCAAGGATGCCAAAGGTGTAAGAGGGCAATCCTCAGAGAAGTGCTCAGCACTTCCCAATCCTCTAGGGATGGTAAAACAGGTTGGACCTCTATCCATATCTATTCACCGTTTAAAGTGCAAAACCGCAATAAATAAAAACATAAGTCCAGGTATAAATTTTATAACAACAGGACTATATTGTTTGACAAAGTAGAAATTTAAAACACAATATCTCTATTTAACATTAACCCGGGGGCAGTCCCCATTCTACAATAACCTAAAGGATAAGAAGGGGAAGTCCCCTCAAATCCTTGAATATTACCAGAGTCTTCGACGATAGTGGAGCCGCAGAAGCTGGTGACCTCAAGCCTTTGGTTGTTTTAGAGCCTCGGGCGAGGAACAACCAGGCGATCCCTCGTCGGACGATTCGAGGCAGGATAGTCCCACGAAGACAGGAATTGGGAACGACGACCGGCGATTCGTCTTCCACGGATCGTTTTCTCGTCAGCCCTTTTCACGCTCTTCGGTAGCGTCTTGAACCGGCGATGGTAGACCCTGTACTTAACTTATTCTAATCCTAAAATAAAACCCTACACTCTCTGACGCACCCATCGAACAAACACGATGACGGCCGACCTTACGTTGACCGACGCACCTGTCGATGACACATGGGAGATCTATCCTATTCTAAGAACTAAACTACACTAAACTAAAAGTAGGAAAATGACCTTCCGTCATGTAACCCAAGGAAGAAGACTAGAACACCATAAAGATGTTCGGTACCACAAGGATACCTAGTACCATTAAGATACTAACAGATTCTGTATATGACAAATACAATTAAGGTATTCTTTCTGAAAAGAGCCCAGGCTAGGATGCTCTACTAACCCGACAAAACACACCACGCTGCAGGCCCCAGCTACGTCCGGGAACCAGCACGAACTGACGTTCGGTCCAAACTTATATAGGGTGGTTTCATGCATATTCATTATCTAGATGTTTTAAACTTATTGGACATGGCAAGGATGCTTTTCCAGCGTGGTTTGAATTGATTGGCTAATAGGAATGCTCATACATATTCATGTTTATGCAAATTTAACTGACAGGTAGCTCAGGTTTTGAACTCAAATATTCTACCTGCACATTCTATGCCATACCCAATTGTAAAAGACAAATCTGGAAAGTTCCAGGTACAAAATGGAGTTTTGGTCTCCATTTTGGAAAACTACATTTTAAACAGCTTTTCCCTTATTAATGGTCTTACAAACATTTTTCTTCAATTTACAATTCTACACAGCATTGACAAGAGTACATAGTGCTATATTACATCACTTATCTCCATTACAGGTGGCAGGCCTTAAAATTTACTCAAATCTTCATCTATTCAGCATTTCTGCCTTACAAGCAGCAGACCCACCTTACACTATATTCCACAAGGATAAGGTCATGCTTAGAACCCACCCCAAATTGCTCCCCAAAGTACTTACCGAATTCCACTGTAACGAACCCATATACTTACCTGTCTTCTTCCCTAAACCACACAAGGACAACAAAGAAGCAGCTCTCCATACCTTGGATAGCCACAGGGCATTAGCATTTTACTTGTAACAGATTAAGCCCTTTAGGAAAACTCCACGTCTCTTTATCTCTTCAACAGAGAAGTTGCAGGGACTGTCTATATCAAATTAAAGACTGTCAAAGTAGATATCTAGTTGCATCAAACTAGCATGTGCCATAGCCCAAAAAGAGTTACCAACAACTGTACGGACCCACTCGACATGGGCAATGGCAGCCACGATAGCATTTCTATGAGGAGTCTCGATGGAAAACATTTGTAGCACCGCAACATGGGCCTCAATACACACTTTCACACGACATTACGCACTGCAAACTTTTGCAGACATGGACACAAAGTTTGGCCACACAATACTCACGGCCTCATAATCTCAGTATCCGAAACTCCCACCTCCTCATACGAACATTGCTTCATAATCACCTATGGTGGAGCACCCACGGGGACAGTCCTCGAAGAAGAAAGAGAGGTTACTCACCTGTGCAGTAACTAGAGTTATTCGAGATGGTTGTCCCCATGGGTGTTCCACCACCCTTCTTCCTCCCCTCTGCTTCAAGATACATCATCTCCAGGGCAGAGAAGGAACTGAGGAGCGGGGGCGGGGAGCGGAGCGAAAGAAGGTCGTGCATGCGCAGTAGCCTATATAGAACACACACCGGCTCCCTCTGTACGCCAGGGGTACTGATGTAAACGATAGCTGTCCTGGGCTCATCGGCACTGAAGCACCTAAGGTGCAGCACCCACAGGGACATCCATCTTGAACAACTCCAGTTACTGCAGAGGTGAGTAATCTCTCCTTTCTTGCTTTGGTTTCATAGAAAGTAAGGTATGTTTCTTGTATAACACAGTATTTTGGTTCAAAAGTGAATCCGAGATTTTGATGGTGCATGTTTAATATTTTTCCTCTCTCTTTACCCCTCCTCCATGATGCACTTCCTCTACATTGATGATGTTGCAAAGGACATTGGAATTCTGAAAGTGATTACCTGGCTCCCTATGTTCTGCTTATTAGGACATATTTTCCTAATGTTATTTTTCTGAAGATAGTACCTTAAGAAAATGTCGGTTCTTGGAAAATAAGTTCCTTATCTGCTGTTTACAGAATTCCAATTACGCCTCACAAGAAATGCATATACACAGTATTATTGGGGCCCTACTATGTTGGTGAACCATTTGGTTCATTTGAAAATTGTGAATTTCATGATTTCATCTATTTAAATCTGAAATTTCAGCATTTTAATTGTAGGGGTTCTGACTGAAAAATGATTTGCAAGTGGGTCACAAGGTTATTGTAGGGAGTGTTGCAGTACTGCTAGCCTTAGTTCTTTGCTGCTGCTGGTGGCAGTGCTGCCTTCAGAATGAGCAGTTGGAGAATGGCAGCTGCTGCCAACTAGCCCAGCTCTAAAGGTAGAGCTACTGTCAGCAACTGTGCAACAGTACAATGGTATGGTACTGCCATCCTTTTCTCTACACAGCTGCCTGCAGATTTGGGCCCTCCATCAGCAGCCACCACTTTCCAGCCAGACAACTCCAAAGACAGAAGTAAGAGTTACAGGATATGGCATTACCATCCTTCCTTCTATGCAGCTGCTTGTGACACTGCTACCTTCACAGCTGGACTCCTGAGCAGCAGCTACCCCTCTCCAGCTCCCTAGTTCTGAAGGCAGCACAACTGCCAGCAGCAGTGTAGAAAAAAGGAAATACAATGGATCTCCCCCATGAACCGCACACCAATAAACTTGCAACCTCCTGAAGCTCCCTTTTGTGTCAGGATCCCCAATTTGAGAAATGCTAGTCTCCCCCGTGAAATACATATAATCAGGGGCAGATGACTGTTTTGCGGGGCCCTGGGCAGCATAACTCCGCGCCCCCCCCCCCTTGCCACGGCGCATGCGCGGGGCTTTTTTAAGCGCAGGGCCCGGGGCGGCCGCCCCGTTCGCCCTGCCCTATATCCGCCCCTGCATATAATACCGGGCAGACACAAATCTGATCTTTAGTATAGGGTAAAAGCAGACTATGCACATTTCACAAGAGGAGACCAGATTTCATGGTCCATGATGCATTTGTGAAGCCCATGAATTTGGTATGTCCTTACATGTTATACATCTGGCAAAACCATTTTAAAGTTGTGGGATTTACAGAAAAATTGTTGGCCACCAGGTATATGTTGACTTATTAATGTGTCTGGTTTAGGAGCAACTATACCAATAATTTGATTAGCAACATTATATTAGTTACAGATAACAATAATTACTTGAATTTAAGTTTTAAATAGCACATAGTTCAGTTGTTAGTTTAAAAACTGTTGATCTTAGAAACATTTATTATGCAAGTAAAGGAAAGAATTCTGTGCAAGTATTTCAGCAGATTATATAAATGCATATATTCATTACTTTTTTTGATTAAAGACTTAATATAGAATTAGTAGCAGTTTTTCTTTTCTAATAAAACTCCTAGGCAATTTGCACTTATTCATACAAAAAAATTAGGTAAATTGTTCACAATTAACATTAATGCCTAACAAGGAGTTTAATTTTCCATCTGTTATATTTTGATTTATGTCTAGTTAGGTAAAATATTACTAACGTACTAATTTTCTACTGTTGGGCAAATCCTAGTGAAGTGCATTTCTGCCCTGTCCCATTTTTTAAACTAAATTTTTGCATATTTTATTTTAGCCAGTCAGATAAAAACTACTGGCTTTAAAATAGAGAGGGTTTTTTATTTTAATGGTGGCTATCAATCTGGTAAAGGAATCTATTGTGTCTGATAAAGGGAAATTATTCTTTAATTATTGAGCTTCATTAATATTTTAGGGCTGTAAAATTATTAAAATTAATCATGATTAATCACATGATTTAAAACATCATGATTACTCACACTGTTAATAATAGAATACCATTATTTAAATAGTTTTGGATATTTTCTGTATTTTCAAATATATTTATTTCAGGTACAACACAGAATAAAAAGTATACAGTATGGGTCTCTTTATACTTATTTTTCATTACAAATCTTTGACCTGTGAAAAAAATTAGTATTTTGCAGTTCACCTAGCATAAGTTCTGCAGTGCAATTTATTTATGATAGAAGTTGAACTTATGGATGTGAAATTATGTACAAAAACATTCATTCAAAAATAAATCAATGTGTCTTTAGTGTCTGTAGGCCAACTCAATCCTATTGCTTGTTCAGCCAGTCGCTCAGACAAGCAAGTTTGTTTTTTTTTCAATTGTAGATGGTAATGTATTCACTTCTTTTTCACAATGTCACCTGAAAGTGAGAACAGGTGTTCACATGGCAATGTTGTAAGATATTTACATGCCAGATGCACTAAAGATTTGTATGTCTCTTGTGGTTCAGTCAGCATTCCAGAAGGCATGTGTCCATTCCAAACGGCTAAATGTAGTGCCTTGCATGTAGAATAGTTCTACATGCAAGGCACTACATTTAGCCGTTTGGAATGGAAATCCATCAACCATATGAAGAAACTCGCACAGATACAGACAGACATCATCTTTCTATCCAAGTGCAAGAAAATGGACATCGTACCCAAAGGACTGAACATATTTGTTCATTTTTTTTAATTGTATCCTTTGGTATATATGGTTGTGACTACTTTCTTCCACTATTTGATCTGAGGAAGTGGGTCTGGCCCACGAAAGCTCATCATCTAATAAACCATCTTGTTAGTCTTTAAAGTGCTACATTGTCCTGCATTTTGCTTCTTTGAGGTGTAAGTGTGGAATTTAGACTGGTTCTGAACAAATTACAGCTCCCTCTATATCTGAGAAAATTTTGTTTTCCCAACTTGAAAAATTATATATCTATTTTGTTATGCCAATCATTTTTGTGACTGCTATATGTGACCATGCAGACATCACCTTGAGTTCAGATTCAATGAGAATTGGTGTAGCTTCTCTCCCCTTTTGGGCTTTATAGGATCGAATTAGTATGGATTGGATGGCTCCCAATCTCCCACAATATGATCTAATTTGTCTCACAGCTCTAACTTGGCCAGAAAACTCTTCTTCCATTAATTCTTCTGTGTAGAGATGGTTCTGTGGAGCAATCCTTTCCTTAAAATCTATAGTAAAATGATGTGGGGGAATTGCTAAAAAGAAGACTAAATATACTGTGTTACAGCTAATTGATAATGATTTATTTAAAACATTTATAGATCTTCTGCAACAGTTAGGTTTTCTCTGCTCTTGAGTGTGAGAATATTTCCAATTAAAGCATTTAACTTACAAATGTATCTTAAACCAGATGCATTGGAAACTCCAGAACATCCATAACATTTTATTATTTTAGAGGAAACTTCATGGATTTACTCAGCCAATGGTATTACTTTATAATTTTTTGATGCAAAATACTCTGCCAAAGATTAATAGTGTGAGAGTTGCTTGCAATTATGGGTGTTAAAATAGTTAACCAGTAAGCTTAACAGTTAACCAGTCAATTAATCCCCACCGGTGACCTCCAGCAGCAGCCAGCCATGCTTGGCTGGGGCAGCCCCAACCTTAGAGAGGTCAGAGGTAGAACCTCACAGAGGTCAAGGCGCAAGCGTGGAGTTAAAATGGTTAAATGAATAACCGTTTTAACATTCTTACTTAGAATAGAGATTAGGATACACAATTCTCTCTGACCCAATGGAATACAATTACATCTAATGTTAAAAAAAACAACTGAAGACTTGAGATTATGGCTTATTCATCAGAAAACATCTTTTAATATACTGGTCCCCACATAATTTAATGGTAGTAGTCCTCAGAACTGGTGACAGATATTGGAAATGTAACTCTGTTGGTGCTGTGTTAGTACATACGTATTGTGGGAGTGTGCCTCCATCAAGAGCTTCTAGTCAAATGATTAATCTGATTTTGGATGCTAAATTTTGTTGTTGGATATATTCCTGATATCTGAAGGTTAACAGTTAATAAGGTGGAGTGGTTCCAATGTATATTTTGGTTGCTAAAACCAAAGGGTAAAAGTCAATCCCGGCTAACCATTGATGTGTGGCTCAGTGGTATAGTTGACCTGGCAGCTGACAATGGCTGACATTCTGTAAAAGGGGAATACCAGAGAAATTCAGTTTTTTCAGAGGTCAGTGATTAATGCAGACACAGCACATATGTGTAATTTCTCCTCCCTTTATCCTTAACCTTTACTTACTTTATAGGTTATGATGAATCTTCTGTTTTGGTATATTTGTTTTATTTTGAAAAATATAAACGTTTTTATCTATGCATTTTTGTGTTTATATTTAAAAAAAATCTAGACAACTTTCTGGTGGCTTAAGCAGTGTTTCCTAAATTCTGAATTGGGGATTCCTAAATTCTGAATTGGGATTATATAAATCTTTATATTTTAAGTACTACAACAGTACCTGATTGAGTTCGAGTCATTTGATTTGAAAGTTAGCTTTTGCAAAAGCAAAAACCTTAGTGAAAATCAGATCAGATATCTGCATCTCAAGCAATTCAGAACTGCTGATTTTTACCTTTTGCTTTGATCATTATTATAATACAGACTTCTGCAGGCATTGCTATGTCACTCAGGGATGTGATTGAGGTGTAATATGTGATTAACAGAGCTGTGCTCTCAAAACCCCTACTATAGACACAGTTATATCAGCAAAACTCTGCTTTTACCAGAATAGCTTGTCTCACATTACTACAGGGAAAGAAGTGCTAATAAATTATACCAGTAAAAGCATAGTTTTTCATGGTTTGCCAATGCAGCATAACACTACACCTATACCAGTGCACAATACTTAGCAGTACCAAATAACCCCCAAATTTAAGACAATTTCACCATTACTTCCTTGCAGATTTCTCACTTAAAGATGTCCAACTGAGCATATTCTTTTACATTTCTGTTTAGGGAAGTCAGTGATATACATAATATACTGTTACAGTTCTCATTTGGTAAAATAAAGGTCATACAGTCTTCTGAGTTTACCTTGTGGTTTGTTGTAGAAGTGCAATGCCATTTCCTGGATCTCTAGCACTACCCACCCCATCTCCCTTAACAAAAACCATAACAACAACAAAAAACCTTTACAGTCCTTGAAAGGTAATAAACTCTCAAAGTCCTGGTATGTGCCTGCAACCTTGGGGGAGGGCGGAAAGGGACAAGGAATAATTCATATTTAAATTTATTCTTAACATTGCACAGTTCTTTATCTCTTCAAAGCATATTGAAAAACTATTTTTCACAACTTTCCTCGTTTTATAGATGAGGAAACAGATTTGTAAAACTCTGATATTCCCCCAATCATTTAGTGCACCAATTTCAGAACAAAGAATAGAACTTGGGAGTTCTGTCTCAGAGTCGTTGGCTGGAGCAACCATGAGCTATTCTGACATTTTACATCGTGTATAATGGGATGAATTTTCTTATTTATGTTAGCATTGCTCCCTTAATTTATGTGTTAATCCAAATGCGACTATTAAAATGTCCTAAAGATCTATTATGCATTTATTTTTAATGTATTTTACAGATTATTGTTCAGTTGTAACAATTGTGGACCAATCAAATGTGAAGTTAACATGCACACTTTTTAATGGAAATCTAGATGCCCTTCCAAAAATCTACAAAATTGGAGATATTGTTCGATTTCATAGAATAAAGGTACGTTGTTTTTAATATATTTGTGTTTGGAGGAAGACTGCAGCATTGTGGGGATAGCTTTATTCATATTTGAAATTTCTTCAGGCCAATACGGAATAAAGAAGATCGCTCATTTATGAACCAAGACTAAATTGATTAAAAAACTTATAGGCACTCTATTGGTAGTTTTATAATAGGTATAGGATTTCTATGTGAACAGAATATGTTAGCAATAGCCAACATGGATTGTGTAAATGAAAATCATGCCTCTTCAGTCTATTAGAATTCTTTGAGCTAGTTGCTCTGAACCCAGCTCTGGAGCATATTAGATAAATCTGATGACTGGTCTAAAGTGAACTAGCTACAGACCTCTATAAAATGGTGGCAGTAGAAACACTTTAGCTGTTTTGTCTGTATTGGAGCATGTGTACTATAAAAATGTACATATTCTTCAATACTGCTCTGTTTGGATCGCCCGAAGATTTAATGAGTTCCATGCACCACCCATGGGCAAAAATTCAATTGAGATCTGCATTAAAACAATAGTTTGGTCTCTAGCTCCGAGCCAAAAGTTAATAAGACACAAAACTTAGAAACTTGTTAAAAAATGACTGTTTTATACCTCTTCACAATCTTTAGTTTAAATGACCTCAAATCAAGTCACTGAACCATTCCTATTGCTTTCTAAGGTGTACTACATTTCAAAAGAATCTGACTAAGCATGCCAATTTTAAGAGGACTAAAAGATCACACTTTAAACACAACCTTAATTATAGTGGTGCTGCTGTGCCACTATAATAATTAAAATAGGAGTTAGCATGATCATTTGGGTCAGAGATATTTCTTATCTTTTCACATTGACTTTTAATGGGAAAGGAGTTCTGTTGGGATTAGTCTAGATACAGAATCACTTGATTTGCTCATGTTTCAGGAAACGAAAATTGCATGCATCTTGATAACAAGATTGAAAGATTGTTTAGCATAATTATATTTCTGTTACTGTCATTTGTAATGCAATTTTGTGACGTAAGCTAATATTTAATGAATTAATACAGATATATCTGTATCTTCTACTGCATTAGTTACTAGTGATAAATCTGTGCCTTTTACTACTTTGTGGGGAACACAGTGATGGGGAGGAAATTTAGCTTTCTGCCTAACAATGGAAACATATGGTCTCAAATGTTGCACTATATCAGCACCCTGCATATTGTATAACACCTTGTTATTCACACTAAAACTACATGAAAATAATGTTCAGCTATTCAGAATATGTAGTTAGAACCACTACCAAATTAATGGTCCATTTTGATGAATTTCATGTTCATAGTATTTTAAAAATAGTAAATTTCATGATTTAGCAACAGAAAACTCTTGTAATTTGCTATGGATGGGTTCCTGACACCACCGTGAATGGCAAAATTTGTGAATACTGGGAACCACAGCTGAGCTCCCCGAGGCTCCCAAACTCACCTCAGCAACCATAAGGAATGCATGGAACCACAAATCGCGAGGGTCTCCTGTATTTAAATCTGAAAATTGATGTTGTAGGGATCCTGAACCAAAAAGGAGTTGTGGAGTGGTCAAGATTATTGTAGGAGGAGTTGTGGTATTTCTACACTTTATTCTATGCTGCTCATGGCAGAGCTACCTTCAAAGTCGGGCTGCTGGAGAGTGGTGACTGCTGGCTGAAAATCCAGCGTGAAAGGCCTTCACCAGCAGTCAGCGCAGAAGTCAGGATGGAATGTCTCCTCAATAGAATGTTTTTTACTGTGTTGAAGCCTTGGAAGTCTCAAAACATTAGAGATACAAGATGAGTAAAGTCACGTCTTTTATTGGACCAACTTCTGTTGATGAAATGGACAAGTTGTCAAGCTACAAAGAGCTCCGTGTGTCTGGGTCCAGATCTGAAAGAGCTCTGTGTAGCTTGAAATCTTGTCCCCTTCATCAACAGAAATTGGTCCGATAAAATATATGATTTCACCCACCTTATCTGTTCAGCAATTTCAGTTTTCTTATCTTTTAACATTGACTGTTAAGTGGGAATGTTGCATGCTATATGAACCCTGTCATGGGGTGTAGGTCACAAGTGGGAAGTAAGGGGTTATGGCACATGTGGTTAGAATAGGTACTACTGTCCTACCCCAAGCACTGTGGTAAGTGTAGTGCAGGGTAGAGGGACTGAACCTACCCTGGTGCACCAGGTCCCAATCCAGAGCCCTATAAAACCAGTAGTCCTTGGTTCTCACTTGGTTTCCTGTTTTAACAGCCACAATCCCTGGATCGCATCCTAAAAGTGGTTCCTGCTCTGTCAGTTCCCTGGGGATGTTGGTCTTCTGGCTCACTCTGATCTAGGGATGGCAAGCGAATAGTCGAGTAGTCTGCTCAACTACTCACCTCCCCCCACACTTTGCTGCCTCTAATACAGAGGCAGCAAGGGTAGGGGAAACAGGAGCTGGTGTTGGTGGGAGGCGGCTTAAAAGCAGGTTCCCCCCAGCACTGTCTCCACAATGCTGCCTGCCCCAGTGGGTGACGGTATGGGAGGCTGCCCTGAGGCTCGGGCAGTGGCCCGGGCTGTCCACGGCCCCTGTCCACAAGAGGGTCCCAGCCCGCCAACAGAGGCTGCTGGACCCAACACAAGCCAAGACTGAGCAAGCCTGGCTCAATCCCAGATCATGCCAGTCCGGGACTGCTGCAGCTGTGTGTTTTAAATGTAGTAAGAGCTGCCTAGCTCTTATTACATCTAAAATGCAGAGCCACAGCAGTTCTGGACCCGGTGGAAGTCAGGACTCCTCATTCCCAGCTTGCGCTGGGTCTGTGACCTACCCTCCTGTGGCTCTGCATTTTAAATGTAGTAAGAGCCGGGCAGCTCTTATTATATTTAAAATGCAGAGCCACAGTGGTCCTAGTCCTGTCCCAGCTTGCGCCTGTCTGGGATCTACCCCTGCTGCGGCTCTTCAATTTAAATGTAATAGAAGCCGGGCTGCCTGCATGCCCAGCTCCTAGTACATTTAAACTGCAGACCCGCAGCAGGGGTAACTCCTAAACCGACATGAGCCAGGACAGAGCACCTTCCCTTATTGAGTACACGATTAGTCAGTTACTCGCCTCTTAACATCCTTACTCTGATCCTCCGGGGCCAGCAGGGGTTCCACTGTCAATCCCACTAGCTCAGCCTCCATCACCTGTAGCTCCCAGTAATACCCAGTCAGGAGCCCAGAGCATGTTCCATTCCTCCTCAGCCAGCCTGGACTGAGCTGCATGACTCTCTTTGATATCCTGCCTCCAGGTTGAACATTTCCAGCAGGAACAAAGGCGTACCCCTTCACAGAGGGGAAAAAAACATTTTTCCAATTGGTAGAAAAGTTATGTGCAGAAATTGTCAATAATCTTATATTGGCCCACATAATTATTTTAACTTGTCCATGTGAACAGTTGAATTAAGTTTACCATGCATTTTATTTACCTTTTCAGTGTTGAATCTTTGTTGTTTTTATTCTGATACTGAAAAAGTCCATGCTAATCGTGTTGTCAGTGATAATAGAGTGGGAACCTACAGCTATCCCGCTTATATTTTGGTATACTTTTTCATATGTTCACAGGAGTTCATTTTATATTGCTCCCATGAATGCCTTACTAACATCATCTTGTAAGTACTGGAACTAGAGCTGGTTGGGATATTTTCAGCTAAGAGAAAGTTTATCAAAGCTGAAACATAACTGAGATGCATCAGTTTCAACAACATTTTTGCCCTGTGAATCAGGGAGGAGACTCCCTGTAGTCTGGTAATTATGGCACTGGTCTGGAATGTGGGAGAAACAGGGTCCTGTCCCTGATTTGCCTGATTGAGAACAGTATTTCATCTAAGATCCCTCTGAATCATACAACTTGAATTTAGGTCTCCTACCTCCCTATCTTCTGCCATAATCACTAGGATAGGATGACACTCTTTTTGTCTCTTCTGGGTGAAAGAGCTCAAGGTTTGATCTGAAAATAGACATTTTGATACAAATGCATTTTTATAAAAATAAGTCTTGATGCTTTGTAAGTTTCTCTAAATCAGAATTATTGTCCTCTAATCAGGTGTATCTGTCCTGTAATGTACCTAGAATGAAAAAATTGGAAAAGTAAATAGTTATGCATTTGTCCTGTAATGAAAAGTTTGTACTGTATCTAAATGCAAATTGTTTTTAACCAGTGTATAACTTTCATTCAGGTATTTAAATCTAAATAATTTACCATTCACACTTTTTGAATACATAGGTTTATTGTGTTAATTAACTACTAATGTATCATTGCTTAGTTTTCCTTAAACTAAAGTTTGTTCCCTAATCCAAGTTAATTGGACTTCATGTAGACACAGGGAACTGCCCACACAGAACATCTTTCAGGACTGGGACTTCAATTAGACATCACAGCAAGAGGAAACAAGGCAAAAGAAAAGGTATTGAGGAGAGTAGATGGGAATATTATTAGTAAGCTGTAGTTTCTCAGCCATAGCTAGTGCATTCCATGATACAGTATAGAGGCTGTTTTTAATTTTTGTAATGAATGTTTTGGTTGTCTAAGTTACACTTTGAATAGCTGAAGATATTTAATTTAGATATACAATAATTTACAATTAATAATTATAATTTTAAATTAATTGATATTTTTATATTATGTGTATCGGTGTGACCTGCTGAATATTACTTACTCTGAAGGAATATCTATAAAAATTGAATTGTTTCTATTTGATATCCCAGAATATTTGAAAATATTGACACTTTTTAAAGACCCACAGAATTTTGCCATCTATTGCTCATATCTACAGTATTTTTCCTGCTCCTGAATTCCAACTTAATTTTTAAGCTAACAATCTAGTACAAGCTACAAAGAGTTTTCTTTTAAATTAGTCTCAGCATCAGCTCAGAAGTAATACTGGCAAGTGATATTGCTTGAAAGTTTACATGCAGTATATGAGTTGTGCTGAAGGATGCTATATAACTAATAAATAGGTAGTTCTTCGCCATTACAACATTCAGTCAGGCAAACAAATTAAAGAATAGTTCATCTTCAATACCTATGTCATCCCTGATTTAAAAAAAAAAAACAGGCGTAAGGTTTTTTGGGAGAAGCAGAGACGAGAATGCAATATAGGCTGGGGACAATTTCTAAGCTATTTTTGATTAGTATGAAACCTTGCTGAGTGCAGATTGTCCCACATCCACCTATGGAGTGTTTCCTTAACCTTTCTGTGAAGCCATGTGGAACTAGTTAGTGCCTGTGACAGAATACTAGATAAGACAGATAACAAGTTTGATCCATCATGGTAGTTCTCCATGCTACCCTATCCTGACTTGGTGGGACCATCTGAACAGTTGAATCATTTAGTATCAATGATTTTGCCATCCTTTATTGTCTACTGAGTCTGCCACTAAGGATGCCAACAATCACAATGGCACTGTTTGTGACGTGTGTTTTGGAGTTGTGGAAACCATTTACAGGGTGGACACCTTGTCTACTAGGACCTGGACTGAGGCCACTGCATTAATGGCACATAGTCATGAAGGGGGCTAATACATTTGCCTTAGATGCACTCTTACAAGCTGGAAATTATCCCTACAGATTAACATTATCTGCACAATGGAGGTGTCAGCAACTTGATAAATAAGTGCATTGGCAGAACTGTATGGAAAAGCTTGAACAGCATATTGTCCAAATTGTGTCTCTTTAAATGCCTCCAATTTTGGAAACTGGTGGATATTCTCTTCAAATCATTCCTAAAGTGAGGCTGTGTACAGCTGGTCTTAGTCATTTATTTTATTAGCTTTCTATTTAAGCATATGCACAACTATTTAATTAATGTTAGGGACTGTAACAGGGTGACACTCACGTCTCATGAACAGCCCCTCAAGTGTGTGTGTTTACCCTCACTCTAGTCCAAAGCCTCTTCAGCAACTCAACCCTCTGGCTAAGTCTCACAGCCTGTGTGCAATCAAACACAAACCTTTTCTAGGATACAGATTTTAACAGGGGCCCTTCTCAGTGCCCTCTAAATAGTGTCTCTGAGTCCATTCCCTTAAGCCGTTCCCTACTCTGGTAGAGAATGGTGTCTCCAGGGCTTCCTCCCTTTGAAAACAATATCTATGCCCTTACCCCAGCCCTTACCTGGCTTTATTTCAGGCCAGGTCTACACTAGACCTGGAAGGTTGGCTTAAGGTACGCAACTCCAGCTACATAAAATTTGTATCTGGAGTCTGCTTACCTTAAAGCCGAGCTTGGCACCATCTTCACAGAGGGAGGTTTTCTCCCATCAGCTTCCCTTATTCCTCGTGATTGCAAGAAGTACAGGCACCAGACAAAGTGCCTTCACCAGTCAATTTATGGGTCTTAACTAGACCTGCTCAATCTAATGCCAGAAGAGTGATCTCCAGCATGGCAATTGAAGACGTGCCCTCAGAGTGCCATCATAATCCATTTTCACTAAACTCACCACAATGAGCTGTCCACAGTGCTTCCACTCTCCCCTCCAGTCTGTCTCCCACTCTGCTCAGCTTGAGGTCTCTAGGGGAACTGAATTGCCTCTGGTCCTTTTATAGGGCCTTCTTTGCCCCTGATTGGTCACTTCTCCTTCAGTCACTCTAGCCTTCTTGAAGGACCTCTCTATTGCTTATCCAAGGCAGGGTATAGCAGGACCACAAGCCTTCTGACGGGGGGGGAGGCTCAGGGTCTGGTCCACCCTATCACAGGGGATAGGTCTAGACTATGGGGCTTTATCAGAAAAAGCTACGCAAATTGTGCTCCACAATTCACATAGCTTTTTCCGATTGCTTTTCCTGAAAAGGCTTTTCTGCCATTTGGCCCCATCTAGACGGGGCCAAATAGTGAAAAAGCCTCCTTTTTCAGCAGAGCTCTTATCCCTCCTGGTATGAATTACACAGGACTCCCTGAAAGAGCGTGTTGGCTATTCCATGAAAAAAAGCAAAAGAGCAAATGAGCTCCCTGTTCGCAGGAGGGGTTTTTGGGGATACCTAGGAAAAAAACCTGTAGTCTAGATGTAGCAGAACACAACATATTTACTTACTTCTCTTTTCTATTACCACCTGCTTTCTTATATGGCCTCAATTATTATATATCTTTTATAATAAATGAATTAAAAAATTAAAACTCTAATATAACAGAGAAACTATAATCAAGATATTATGTTTTCAAAACCAGTTTAAATTGTGGATTATTATACTTAAAGGAATGTGACTGAACATTTACAAAATATAAAGTAATGTTCCAGAAAACATCTTTTGGGAAGGAAAATGTTTTCATAAAAGTAGCAGTCATAAGCACTATCTGAGGAATTCTATCTCAGTAATAATCTGTGAATCTAATTGATCTGGTCAAGGTTCAATCACCTAACTTTAGAACAGCAAAAAGTTAACTGAATTATACATAACGTAGGATGTTTAAGTAAATTGTAATTTTCCTTTTTTGCCAATTCCTTGTAGCAACATGCAGTATATTCTTTGCCTAGTTTAAGTTAAAAAAGAATATATCAGAGAAATCTCTATCTACAGTGAAATATTGTTCTATTTAAGAGACAAACAAACCCTTTGTCTTGAAACTACCAGGCATTCTTTTGTAAAATATGTAAATTATGATAAAGCCGTTGATCTTGTGGCATCCAGATTTGAAAAAGCTGTCTTCAGTTCTTAATACAGCTGCAAATCAACTTTCAGATTTAGTTTAGAATCTTTTTACTGTAGCAGTTATAGATTAGCTTTATGTTGTCTTTGTGAAGCATTTTGATGATCTATGACAGCAGTAATTTTGTAATAGTCTTGTACATTGCTCTTTCCTTTGTAATTTAACAATCAGTTTTGATTGAAAATTACCTCAGAGATACTGTTATCCCAGTTTTATATTCTACTTATTATCACACTTTCCTTTCCAACCCAGGTAGATAATGTTAGCTCCAGTAAAATTGAATCCAGATATATTTAGCTTTTAAAAGAGTATTCATGGAGATTAGAAGCTGTTGTGTAAATATATTCAGAGTAAAATCCTCTCCTGTTGAAGTCAAGGGAGTTTGCCTTTGGCTGCAGTGGGTTCAGGATTTCACACTCAATTCTTTAGGTTCAAAATTACTTATCCAGAAGCTTCCTTAAACCACAAGTGATGGTAATTGCTTACTCATTGCAAGAAAGGTCCACACCATTTGTTTTATTTTTACCCCCATAGAGGTTTTACTATTTATAGTAATTATTATTTATTCAAGAGAGTGTGTCTCTTGCTGCCAGCCAAGATTCCATTCACAGGTTAGCTTTATCTACATGTAATTAAATTTCAAATTAGTTTTAAGTGCTAAGTACATAGCTATTTTTTAATATATCACTACTTACCATAGTTTGAGAGATACTCATTATGCTTTAACAAGCCATATGTTATGGAATTCAGTCCATGAATTACCTTCAGATTACACTCGACTGATTTAGTCATGATCCTTTACAAGAGGCTAGCCAAGAATGCTCAACAGTTGTATCATCTGTTCTTTAGTTCTGGTGTGTCAGCTAGTTACTTTTTTCCTTTGTAATCTCTCCTCTATATACAGTTTGGTTCTGCACCCTTTGGTCCTCACTGGTCCTGAACAAGGGAATTTGCTGGACTGAGGAGGTTCCCTGTCACTGGCCCCTCATCTCCCCAGTTGGCTCTGCTTCCAGCCCCACCCCCTGCCTTCAGCCAGCTGTGCTGCCAGTCCTGGGCGGACCCCTCAGCCCTGGGGCTCCTGGCAACACAGCCAGACCAATCTCCCCTGAGACTCGCAGCTGCACTGCTAGAACCCTTGCAGTGGGGCTCCCAGTGCCGCTTGATCCCCCTCATGCAGGGCTCCCTGCACCTCCTGAGCCCCTACCCCCAGGCTCCTGGACTGTCGCTGGTCTCCCTGCCCCTGGGCTCTCTGGTTCAGGAACATACATGGTACTATCGGACCACAGATGTTGCCGGACTAGAAAGGCCCAGTTTAGAGAGTACAGCCTATAATTGTTTGTTCACGGGGTCATTTGCTAAATACTGCTATGCATGATTGCCTTTATAAAATCTCTGAGAGGCTTTCTCATTCACACAGCATTAAGGAATTTCCCAGAAAAAAAATCTCAACTTCAAGATGATTACTTAATGTCCTCAATCTTGTCTCTTGCAATTTTATTTCTTATGTTTCATTACCTATATTGCTTAATTACTATACTTAGTTATGTTTTCTCTGATTTCAGTGGTAATAAACTAAGGTCACTCATAAAGACCATTGGAGTATGGCACACAAAAACAGAATCATAAGAAAGTAAGGACATAAAATCAAGGTTCTAGTTGGAGAAAATAGTTTAAAATGAAGGAAAAAATGAAAGCTCAAAGGACCCCACCTGAACCAGTATACGTTTCCTGTGTTACTTGCATAGAAAGTTAAGAGCTTCATAAACTTTTATCTTTGGGTCTAGTAGTAAGTTTTCTATGTGTAATTTGCCTAGATACTATGGCAGTGGGTACTTGATAAATTATTGAACAAATAAATAGGAAATAAAAGCAAAACATCTGTGGAAAGGATTCATTTGAAATTCCACATAAAGTATTTGATGATATAGCTGAAATCTTTTTGATCATGGATAAGTGTATAAAACTGAAGGCTTTCCTTTTCCCTCAGTGCTGTATAGTTTTTTGCTAGAATGGAATATATTGAATATATATGGAAGTTATTCTGAAAATTACTATCTTTTTATAGTCATCTCTTAAATAGGGCTGGATTACCCACTTGGTGAAATTGGCCAGTGCATAAAGCTCCCAGTTTATGTATCATATCATGTATGTGAGGATGTCCTGATGTCTTATTGACATCACATAGAAACTGGAGAATATAAGGAGCAGATTGCCTGGTGCTTGAGAGAACACTTCAGGGTTTAAGCTTTTCAGAACTTGTATAGTGGCAAGTTTACAGTTAAATCAGTCGTCTGTCAAACACTGACAGTGTTGGGGTAGGTAAAAAAAAATGAATTGGAGTCTGGGATGACTGTACATCAGTGGGTAAGAGGTCTAGCCAGAATAGGCATTGCCATTTCCCTTTAAACATGTTTTCCCTTTTGTCCTGGAAGTCTTGGAAGATGGTTGCACTGAACAGTGTCTTGTTTTGTCTTCACGCTTGTCTATAAAAACATTTGAGGGTCGAAGCGCTTTCCCCCTCCCTATAAGCTGCTGATTAAGACAATAGGTATTGCTGATTCAACTAAAAACCAGTAAACAACAAACATGGGCGAGTAGAATTGTATTCATCACCTACTTATTAATATTCAGACACCGGCCCCTCCCCCAAAGGGATCCACATAGTGATGGTTAACTACCCTAGATGCTGAGGATACATCGGGTTAGTGTGCATTCTCCCAAAGTTGTGTGCCAAGTGGCCCTGAAGGTCAAGTATGCCTTCAATTGCTTGGCCTCTGGCTTCCTCCCTATCGAATTGCCTCTTGTTGGCCAGAAGGGGCTAATGCAAGCTGGAAGAAGCCTGAACAGAGTTTGGGTCAATTAGGGGAAGCTTGTAAAGAATCATTAGGGTGCTTGCGGGGGCAGACATGTATATAGGGAGTTGCCGAGCAAAGATGGGCAATTAGGCCCTGACCAGGGAAGGTGCAGGACCTGGTTCCCATTGAAGTAACTTTGTGAGAGCAGTACTGGGCAGGCTCAGGGGGCTAGAAGAGGGAGGCCCCTGCCTGATACCTTCCAGGCTGCTGGCCTTGCCACAAGGGCCAGGAGGGTGCAAAGAGTCACAGGGGAAGTAGCCCAGGGAATAAAAGGCAGTGAAGGGGAGTTGAGAAGGGCAGGACAAGGCTGCCACCGGAGGGTCCTTGTGTTGGGACCTAGAATAGTGGGTGGGCTTGAGTCCCCTCCTTCCCCACTTGCATTACATCTTGCCACTAAGGCGTGACCCATATAAACTGTGGCTTGCCTCTGAGATGAAGGGGCTGGGCTTGGAAGCCACAGCTGGACACAGTGGCGGGTGAACCACATGACGGCTGATATACTGCTGGTAGGGGAATGAGAGATAACTGTAGTGAGTACTGCTGGAGGACAGTGCCCTGAAGAGGACACCATGGTCCAGGAGTGATGCAGGTCCAAAGTTTAATGGGGAGACACCAGCCAGCAGGAGGACCTGCTGATAAGAGCTAATTCCCAGTGTTACTGATAGGAGATGCCATGGCAGTGAGTCATGCCCCGTGACGCCCCCAAAGAATAGTCTGTACACTAGTTTCCAGGTTAGCTATAAGGAATTTGGTGATGTTTCCCAGAGTTAAAATGTCGTTCCAAAATGCACTAAGGGCCGACCCCTGCAACAGGAAGGATCATTGCAGAGCAGCAGGGAGACTATTTAAGAGTCTGAACTATAATTAAGGTAAGTTACATGCATGAATCCAGGGGAAAATTGATCCATTTGTCATATTGTCATATGAGTAGAAGTGTAGCTCACAGGACTGGTATGTTTTGTTACTAAAGAACTGAGGGGACAATGTTCAACAATCTACTTTATTGTTTGGCAGTGTGGTCTAGTGTATAAGGAGCTGAACTGGGACATATGATACTGGGACTCTGCCAACAGACTTCTAAGAAATCTGTAGCAAGTCATAAGAAAATAAGTACAGTCCTACTACTCTGTCTTCTAACAGTGCCCAATGACAGATGCTTCAGAGGGAATGAACAGAACAAGCCAATTATTGAGTCATCCATCACCTGTTGTTCAGTTCTCTGACTGGTAGAAATGTATGGATGCCCAGAACATGGGGTTGCATCCCTGACCATCCTGGCTAATAGCCATTGATGGAACTATCCTCCTTGAATTTACCTCATTTTTTGAGCCCATTTACACACTTGACCTTCATCTTGCCCCGTGCCTCCGTTTTCTCATCTGTAACAGGTAGTAGAGCAGATTCCTTCCTCCATTTGGACAGCATTTTGAAGTCTTTGAATGAAAAACTCAGTATGAAGGTTTGGTTGGTATTTTTATGATTTATTTACATCTGCATTTCAGATCATGCCAGTACAGGAAGTATTGGTGTTAGATTGCATTTTCTTTGCTCATCTGGTTGGTTTTCTGGGTGTATCCATTTGTTTTGGGTTTATTTCATTTGGTTTTTTTCCCTCCAGATGTTTTCTTATTGTGTAGGAATAGTATATTTTAAAGAACAGTAACAGGCAACAATCATTTTTATACATGTAAAATACTGACTTTTTTAATACATTTTGGTGCACATTTTTCTCTTCCTGTTTTTGTGTTATAGATCAGGGAATACAATGAACAAATGCAGGGAATTACCAGTATTGGCTTTGCATCCTTGACATTTGATGGAACTGTGGGAGCACCAATAGTACCTCGAACCTCTAGTAAATTGTACACTTTCACAGAAGAAGAACAGAAAACAATAGAAGAACTACGTATTTGGGCAGCTAGTAATCTTTCAGTCTTTGGGCCAACAGCAAAATTGTCTGGTGTCCAGCCAATGCTGTTTTTTGACCTCACTTGCCAACTCTTAGGGAAAGCAGAAATAGATGGATCTTCCTTTCTTCTCAAGGTAGGTTTTTAAATAATGTATATAATTTGATTTAAATAGTTGTTACAGCTTGGCTGTTATAAAGCTTTGAGGTGGGATTGTGTGTCAAGATTTTAATGAACTCACTTGATCTTACATTTAAATAATTTTATATAGGATAATTTTAGACATTTAAGGGTTATTTTAGTAAATATATGATCCTCAACCAATTCAGTTGAATACAAATTAATGTTTTTTGTCTTTAAAGGCATTCATCTGACCTATTTCTCTAGAATTGTTAAAAAATATTGGTGTGAAAAGGTGTATATTCAGAACATGATTTCACAAGCATTTATAGTTAGAAATCACAGAATTTCTTAATACTGAAAAATGATATTGTCCATTTTAAGTTTTTACCTTGTTGCTAGTAAAATTAAATTTATTTTACATACACTTCTGTGTATTATGTTCCATTAGCACATATGCAGGATAATTTAATGCAGTATGTAAAATTGTTTAGCTCCATCTATCCATCCGTCCACTATCTTTTTGAGACATTTGAGTTAGCCTTTATTAGTTGTTTATAAGTTCATATGGGACCTGTGCTTAAGTAAAGAAACAAAATACAAAGCATCACTCTGCTTGAAAGCACTTTCTGGGAATGAATATTTAACATCAACTAAATGAAAAGGGATCAGTGTAATTTTTCTGAATTAACAACTGCTACAGTAGATTGGTTTTATCTTGAAACCCCTTCACGAGTTGACTGTTGAGAAATAAGAGCCAGTCTGATGTTTTCCATCTCAGGATGTTTGTTTTTATATATAGTGGGCTCAAGAAACAATTATCTGAAGCCATAAGTTGGTATTTTTAGAAAGGAAGAAAATAATGTATTATTTCTTCATTAGAGCAGTAGATGTTCTCTTGCAGAACATTGTTTAGAAATATTACTTAAGCTGCATCCTGCAACATGCCCTACAGCTGTTATAAACATTTTAATTCAAATAAACCTATGTAAAATGGATGCCAAAAAGGCCTAATAAAATGATTTAAGCACTTTGTGAACTGGAGGTAAAATGTTCATAGTTCATTACCTCAATAAGCACACATTCATGTTGTGAGATCCTTTTGTAAGAACGTTTCATTGCTGTCTGTTTATTTCAAATTTGACAGAGCCTTGCATTTGTGTCATTTTTATATAATCAAGGGACCAATTGGGAGAGGGGTAAATAAAGGCTTGACTTGTGAAAGTAAAACATTGATAAAACCCTAGCATGATAGATCAATTTGTTTGTAGTAGCAACCTTGACAGTGTCATTTTTATAGGAGTAGCATAAAGTTATTACATGCATAACACTTTATTAAAATATAGCAGCTAGACAAATTCCAAAATGCAAAGCAATTCTGAATTAATACTGGTATGGCATTGTTAATGCACTTCTTTGTGCTTAAGTGCTAAAGTCCATCTGAGTCTTTAGCAAATATAAATCTTGTTATAAGCAAGGCTCATACTTTTGGCAGGGCCTCTGTTATTCTGTGCTGAATTGCTAAAGGGTAGTGTCCATGCCACCAGCTTTCACATAGTTCAGTTATTACTCTTGTCTGTCGTCTTATAATGTAAAGCAGTGATTAATTTTGACTATTTAATAATTGTCAACAGAGCAGTACTCAGTGAATAAGTGTGTGAAGGTATTCATCACTGTGGCACCCTAAAAGACATTTTGAAGTGACTCCGAGAAACAATCAAATTTAGTTCCAGGGCTTTGTGTGTGACCCATAGTATTTGTTTAACCAGTGTTAGACACTGTATTGCACAAGTACTAAGAGACCAAATGACCATATGCAAGAAATGAGTCAAGAGCAATTGACAAGTGGTTACCAACTACACTGAGAATTTTCTGTTTCAATTCAGGGATACTCAGATCCATACCCTGGAGCAAAAGCTATCAGAAGCAGTTGATGAAGAAGGAAATAACAAACACTGAACTGAATTTTTAATGCTTAAACAAGATGAAGTTTACAAGATTAAAATACCTATTTTTCCTTCATTAAATTGCCTCTGCCCGCCTCTGTCATAGGAATAGCATGCCCTGGCATGGGACCATTCAAAGCTTTAGCACCTAAGGGGTGCATGGATGATTCCTTTTGCAACATTTTGTATTCATGAATATAAAAGGCCTCCACCCATGACAGTTCCTCAGTTCCTGCCTTTCCATCAGTAGTGATGGAACCAGTTCCTGTTTCCTGCACAGGTTTGATTTAGTTGGCATACCAAATAGCCTTTTTAGCCTTTTAAATAGCCTAATTTTCACATTTTTGGTTCATAGTATAGCAGGAATTGGTCCCTGCAGTAGCAGGAGAAATGGAAGTCTTTAAAGAAAAAATGAGTGGCAGTATTCCCTCTACAATTTTCCATCATTGAGCAGATTGAATTTTCTTATGTGCAACACCAATATTGAGGTAGTGTGTGAATATGCACCCACGAGTACAACCAAAAAACATAGATATAAATATGTATTTTATATAATCCATAGATATAGAAAATATATTTAAACAAGGGATAATTAACAAGGAGCAATGTTTATGATTATTTAATAAGAAATCAAATAAAAAGAAAATTAACACTACCCTTGACAGAAGAAGTGGGTTGTGCCCACAAAAGTTCGTGATACTATTTGTGTATTTTTTGTTCGTCTGTAAGGTGCTACAGGAACATTGTTGTTTTTTAATTTTTTTTTTTTTAGTTACAGACTAACATGGTTACCCCTCTGAGATATTTGCGTACATGTATAATCATACTTTCTAATGGACAGATGCATGTTTTAAAGATCTTGCAAATAAGGTTTCATCCTATAAAACAGCTGGTATCACACCTAGTACTTGCTATTTCTGTCTCATAAGAGCCAGAACTCTACCAGCTATCAAAGATCTGGCCTTAATGCAATACAGTTTACTATGCATTAATTAGTAACATGGGATTTTAAAAAATAAGTAAGATCAGAGTTTTCAATATCTGTAACACACAAAAAAATCTGTTAAAAGAATCTTTTCTTTCTTACCTTAAGCTATTAACACCTATGTAAACTTTATTTGAAATGTAATCATGCAAATGTCCTGGCATAGCCCCCCTCTCCATGCAGTCGGCTTCAGGCCCTTTCTAAAAGAACTGTTATGGTACTAAAAGAAGTAACCCCCCCATCCCCAATTGCCTAAGATAACATCTAGAACACTGTTTCTTAAACTGTGTTCCGTGGAACACAGGTGTTCCATGAACAACTCACAAGTGTGCTGTGACCTCTTCTTTGTTTTTGTTAACTTCTTTGTTTTTGTCTTTTTTTGTCTGACATTTTTTTTTTTTTTTTTTTTTTTAGAAAATTTTCATTGGTGTTCCACGTAAAAAAATATTATTGTTTGGTGTTCCATGGTCTCAAAAAGTTTAAGAAACACTGATCATGGGCATGTTTAGACTACATCCCTCTTTTGAAAGAAACCCGAGGAGTACAGGATCTTTTGGAAAAGGTTGTTTTTTTTTTTTTTTTTTTTTAAAGAACTGCATCTAGATGGCGGTTTTACTTTCGAAAAGCCCTTTTTCAAAAGAATGCGTGGCCGCCATTATGCAAATGCAGCGTGGGAAATTCAAATCCCGGCTTCATTTGCAATTTCGATCTGTCTAATTTACATCCCTCTTTCGAAAGAGGGACGTAGTCTAGACATGCTCCTACAGAACAAATTTACCAGAGGGTCCAGTCTGCACAGTTCCCAAGGAAACATGCAGTTTCACAATCATCTTACTCTTAATCCAACATCTTGTGTTTCACCTCTCACAATGTTTCCTCACAACATGGGATTCTCTCCTTCTCCCAAAAATCCTTACCAAATGTCTTGATTCAACCAGAAAACTGTCTTCCCCCCCCCCACCACCACCCACCCACACCCATTTGCAGCATCTGCACATATAGACCATTACTGTCCTCTTTTCCTGAAGCCAGGGAGGGAAGCTTTCCAAGTATGGAACTCAGAGTTAAAAAGGGAGGGAGAGCTAAAGTGATCAGAGAGATGGCTGAAACTGGGGAGTGTTTTCCATTTTCAGTGACAGGGCAGGGAGAAGGTTGGTCTTGCTCTCACTGGGGGAGATACTGACTTGATTCTAAAAAGGGTGAAAGTATGAAAGTACAGAGGAGGGGGAAGAGAGAGGTGCTGTCTTGTTATCATGGAGCGGGGGTGCAAGTTGGCAAGAGTACGAGGAAAGTAGGAGGCAGAGAAGTAAAAAAATCAACTGCCCTGCTCTGAATGGACAGCAGGGGAGTGGACACAGGGGAAAACAGGGGATCCCTTCCCAGCTAGTTTCCCAACGGGAGGGCTAGGGAATAAGCAGAAAGGTCGGGGAGGCTGCTACCCTGTTAGCGGTTCACAGGGCAGGGGAGGATTTAGGAGCAAAGTAGAGAAGTTGATCCAATCAGATTGTGCCTGTAACTTACCCAGCTTTTTCCACGTGACTAGTGGCAGGCAAAGAAGCACCCATCCCTCTTCTCCTACAGCCAGCAGCTTCACCACAATCTGTGTCACATGATCCCCTAAGTACTTCCTGCCTCCCGAATTGGTGAACTCGCTTACTCCCAGTGAGTACAGACCCTCCAGGGGAGGTGGGGAGGACTAGAGTAGAGGCTGGAGCCAGTATAGCAGGCAGCAGCAGCAATTGCTGCTGCTTCTACTCTTCCACTGAGCAAGAGACAGTGCCCTTCCCCGGCCCCCCTTTCCCAGCCGATCAGCTAAGCTCCCTGCCTATGCAGGGAGCTCTGAACCTCTGCACAGGTGCTCAGAAAAGGGCTGCGTGCCTGCACAGGTGCACAGCTTACAGGGAACCCTGGTCAGTGGCTTCTTGTTCTAGCAAATATATTGGTTCTATCCACTCATTCCTTATGTTTCAACTATTTAAGTAGGAAATATGAGTTCATTCGCATCTATTAAATTATAAAGGAACCACAGGTTAGAGGCCTTTGTTGGAAGATCAGTGGCTAATGGGTATGAAAAAGGATAGCCTTAAAAGGAGCCCACAGGTCTTCCAGGTTCCCTGCCAAGGGAGAATAAGATCTTTGGATCAGGATTTCAGTTCCATTTTTTGAGTATTGGATTACAGCTAGTTGAAAAATGAGGGGAGAAATTTTATAATACACAAACACTGCTGCACTTTCTGTCAATTGACCAGCTCCACTGCTGAAACCATCAGTCAAGGAAGTCTTTGATCCCTTATTCTGGTAATTTAAAATATAAAAATACTGACAACATTGGAATAGTTCAGTTAATAGGTACCAATCTTCCAAATCAGGTAACTTGATAGATCTAAAGTTGGATAGAATTATACACTGGTGCAAACATTGGTGGAATTTGGGACAACTTAGGATCTATAACTGCAAGTTCTTTTTTCCCCGCTCTGGGTCTTCAACAAGGATGGCTTTTTCCTTTTTGGTTATTCTCTCAGGTTGAGCATGTGAATCATATGTTTTCTCCAGCCTTCTGCATGTGACTTGTGTAAGTACTTCTCTTGAAGTCATTTCAAACAGAAGATATCTTTCTAAGCTACAGGAAGTAAACAAAACAGGAAAAATCTTTTCTTTCTTCTGCAAATTGCCTCTGCAAATGCTTGGGAAAACAGACTTTTAGCATGATATACTGAGAACTGTCTAGAAAACAGAGTCCATTGAGGTGTTGTGAGCATGTTTTCTTGCATAGCCAAGATCTGGCCCCATCTGCCCTTAGTTTCTTTCGTACACTGTAAACAGCAGCTTTCTGAACCATTGGGGGTTTTTTACAACCATTATTGTTTACTTTGGTAAGAACCTTGCTACCTTATTTCAACTGTGGATTTAGTCTATCTTACAGTCTATTGTATAAGATAGTAACTGCTAATATTTTAGTGTTTAATTTAAGTCTCTGTTGTTATGAAGTTGTAGACTGGTTATTTGCACTGTTGCCAAATATTCCTATGATGTATTCAAATAACAAATGTAATGTCTGAATGGTATATATCAAATGAAAATAAAATCTCCATAATGAAACACCACACCAGACACCTTCAGCCCTGTAAGAAAACAACTCCTTCTAAAGATTTCCTAACATGTCATGGCTTTTCTTCCTATAGGATACCTTCCACATCAATAACAGCAAAAATGTATATTGGTAGAGAGGATTCTTTGAAAAGCCAGCTAACCCACTAGGTGCATCATGTCCAGCTGAGAGAACTGACCAAAAAACTTCCAGAACTTCTGGGTTCTTAGGGCTAGGTACAAGTTTTATGCCTTAGCCATTTTTTCCTTCTCCCAATCCAACTGCCTGATAAGCATCATAGAAAATGAAGTCCAGGTTTACAAAATGACCAAATTGTTTCTAGACATTTCATCAGATTGTCTCTAGACATTCCATCAAGTGTCACATACCACAGCTAGTTCTGTGGCATGTCCCTTCACTATCACTATTACTTGGTTTTAAATTTTGGCTTTTCCTAATGTGATAAACTTCGGATAGGAAAAAAAGTAAATAACAAATGACAATTTAGAATATGTGTATCATAAAAAATATATAGGAGTCATGATTCTCACTACTTAAATGTGAATAGTTCCTACTGAATGAAGTGAGTATATGTCTTAGTTAATGTAAGCAGTTACATATGTTTGTAACAATATAATCTAAAACAATCAAATTTTTAAATCTTTTGTTTTGCACATTGAAAGTATTAAAAAGGGATTGTTGAAATAATTTCTTTTAATGGCAGGTGTGGGATGGTACAAAATGTTCCTACCCATCTTGGAAAGTACTTGTGGAAGAAAGTGACCTTGAAGGAGATAAAGTTCTCATCCATCGGCTGAGAAATCTGACTGTAGACATTCTAGTTTACGATAACCATGTGCAGCTGGCAAAATCACTGAAGGTAACGTAGAATTCAGTATTTTTAACTTAGATTTTACTGATTGTTTTGTTTTTGTTTTGTTTTGGATTCACTTCCTGAAAACTAGCTATTCACTTCCATGAATAATGACTTAGTTTCAAATATGCTTTTTATCCTTTCATACATGCTATTTTAGTGCAGGCCTCCTTCAGCAGGTGTGAAACAGCCCCATTACCTTAAAACAACCATGAAAAATTATCCTTCCAATCAAATAGCGGTTTCCCGACATTGTAATGTCATGCATTACTATGTGAACATAATGCATTATGGAAAATGTATTCTGTAGTTTAAAATTATTTATTGGAACTGATGCAAAATGGGATTAATTTGCAGCCCAATTAAATGATAATTCTACAGTCTATAAAAGTGTAATTGTATATTCTGTGAACTCTGCTTTATTCTGCAATATGCATCTTGTTTTAGTAGGTCAGTAATGTTGATTATACTTACACAGGGAAAAGAACAACATAATTAAACATTTGATCTTTAGCAACAGTGCCATCTTGCTTCTGAATAAAATGAATGAGCAGAAATTGTGGCTTTCATTTTACAGCATGACTGCTGTAGTTTTGCTGTTTAAGATCCTTGTTTTTCTGATCAATTTTCTGAGTGTATCTGTGGGGGATTGTATAAAGATATAATTTTATATGCGAAATATTAATCTATTGTTCTAGATAGACTTAAAATCAGTTTACAATACTAATACATTAATAAAGAGATGTTAATGAGTAAATTGAAGATAAGATGGCTCTTTTTAATGTAAGAATTGTTAACTGTATATTGTCACACTATTATTTTTATTTATCTTAGATTTTTTTCCAAATATGGATTTATCTCTTGCTAAAAGATTCACCCCAAAAGCATTATCCAACAATACTTTCTGAGAATTAGGGGAGAAAGTCTACACTTTCTATGATTCTAAAGATGATCAGTTGTTTCTTATACTGCGAAGTCTTGGGTGTTTGTAGCTATAGAATTCACCTAGTAGTATAAGGAAGGCCATTCGATATCACCCACTCTCATTATTAGGATATTAACTAACACAGTGCTGACCTCCATTCATTAGCTAGTGTTGGGTAAACTAGCTATGTTCAAATGCTGCTGGATCTAGTTTAACTAGTTTACATAGTGCTTACTATGATTTCTTATCTGTGCTGACCAGTGTTCCCTCTAATATTTTCTATCCTTGGACAGGTTGAATTTTGTTTTGAGCGGGTTGAAATTTCTTATGTGCAACATCAATATTGAGGTAATGTGTGGATGTGCACCACTAATACAAACGAAACACACACACACACACATAACTTGAAGTAGTACATATGTGTGGAAGAAAATATATTAAAACAAGACACCTGTGTCTAGTTGCTGTGAGGTACCCTTAGTGACTATAAAGGTGCTGTACAAAGGTAGGGAATTAGCCTTCTTCCACTGGAGGAAGAGTAGAAGCCCCAGAATAAAGTAACACATGGCGTCAGTGTTTGTGGACAGATGTTTCAAAGAGCTTGCAAATAAGGTTTCATCCTACAAAACTAGCACCACACCTAGTACTTGCTTTTTCTGACTTATCAGAGCCAGAATTCTACCACATAGCAAAGATCTGGTCTTAATGCAATACAATTTATTATGTACTAATTAGTAACACAGGATTTTTAAAAAAATCATTAAGTTCAGAATTTTAGATATTTACAACACTCTAAAAAACTTCTGTTATAAGAATCTTTTTCTTTCTTACCTTAAGCAGTTAACACCTATGTACTTTCTTTGAAATATAATCATGCAAATGTCCTGGCACACACACACACACACACACACACACACACACCCGCCCCCTCCCCACCCACTCCCCGCATGCAGCTTGCTTCTCCCTATCAGCCCAGACAGAGAGGACTGCAGCAAGTAAGTCAGGACACCCCAAATAATCTGCCCCTGTCTCTCACTGCACAGATGCCAGCACCTACCCTCTTCTTCTTTCCACCACCTACTCCATTCAGACAGCCCCTTACCTCTCTCTTCCAAGCCCAGGAGAGTTGAAGAGACTGTTAGGTTTCTGCCTCTGTTTGTCTCTCTCTCTCTTTGTCTCTCCTCACACAAACATGACTCTGCAAACTTCCCTCTCCTATAACCCCCCCTCCCCAAGCCATTTAATTAGTTACTCGTTCCCACCTCCAGCCACTTATTTTCTTCTGATCTTGCTTTCTTGTCTCAACTGCTGATCTGCTCTGGGAGATCTTCAATTCAAGCAAGCAGCAGCTAAGCTGCTGCTTAAACTCCCCGCTCCCTACCGGTCAGCTGAGCTCTCTGGCTGCTTGAGAGGCTTTGAACCTCTGAGTGGGGCTCAGAAAACAGCTGTGCAGTCACGCACCTTAGAGAGAATTTAGGTGCTACCAGATTATGTTTGTGGTCCTGTCATCTGTTTTGTCTGCTCACAATTACATAGAATGATTAGATTACCATGTATAGATAAGCCCTAGGAAGATCTCTCTAGATACAACGTAGTTAAACATCTTTTAGGGACAGAATGTGGTATCTCTGTTTTGCTGCCTTATTTAGCCACTGTGTAAGAACTATAAGATGATTTTTTGACCCGAGTTCAATAACAATAAAAGGGTTTCAGGCAAACCATGGTTTCTGTGCCAATAACTTTGCAGTAAAAAATATAGATTGTGACGGGGCGAGGCAGCCCTGCATTGAACCTGCAGGGTCCAGCCAGGATTACCTGGCTGCAGAGGCCCCTCCCCCACAGCCCTACCAAGCATGCCCGGGCTGTAGCTCCACTATAAAAGCCTGGGGAAGGACTCAGTCTGGGGAGACAGCCAGAGGAGAAGGACCTGTGAAGGGAGCGCCCGCACTGCTGTTGCCGGAGACTCCAGGAGAGGCCAGAGGGGACGCGGAGGTGAGCTGGTGCAACCCAGGGACTGCCGGCTGAGGAGACGCTGGCCCAGAGGTCGCAGCAAGTGGGGCGAGTACAGGGGAAGGAACTCCAGGGGACTAGGTAGGAAGTGGCCCAGGGCAGGAGCGGGAGCCCTCTCTCCCGCCCAGAGAACCTTGGCGCATTTCGGCCAGATTGCCCTGCCGAGGGAGTGACCTGCTACCCGGTCGCTCACAGGGCCCTGGACCGGGACCCGGTGGAGTAGGGTGGGCCCGGGTTCCCGAACCTGGGGTGTGTCCCCGCTACAACCCTGAACTGTGTTATGGACTCAGGCCGGAGGGCCTCGGCCTTGCCAAAAAGGGCTGGACATGGACTGTGCTTCGGACTCAGGCCAGAGGGCCTTGGACTTAAGAGGGCAGGCAGGAGGGACCCGCCACATAGATAAAGAAGTTGATGAGGAACATAGGTAACAAGAATGTGTTTTACATGCTTAGGTTTAGTATATGTCTTGTAGATCCAGTTTGTGGGTATGCTTATTGTGGCAGAGCTCTGGCTGTGCCCATGGGTCCTGCACTTCTGGCGGATAATGTTCAGCCTCCGAGGCTTGTTGTGTCCGACCATATGGCCTCTTTCTTTTTACTAGAGGTAGGGTTCACAGCCTACTGAGCCATACTCATCATAGGCTAGTCCATAATGTGGGTGTTAAACCCCTCTAGAGTCCTGGTTTCCCTATCCAGAGACAGACCCTGTAGTGGCATAGGAAGGGTTGGGGGGAACCCAGGCTTATCCATTACTCCAGGTTACGGCCCAGGGACTCTAAGGCAGTGGCAACAGATGGGGTGTGTTCTGCTGTCAGGCTGGCAACTACTTTCCTGGGCCACTTCCCTAAATGATACCTCCCAGTACCTTTTCTCTGGTACCTGAGCAGTCTATCCTGCTTCTCCACATGTCTCTGCCTTGCTTGCAGTTACCAGCTCTCACTCAGACACCTCTCACTCTCAGAACTTTGGCTCCTTCCTTCCTTGCACACCTCTGAGCTATCCCGTCTTTTAAACCCATCTCAATTGATTCTTTATTGAGCCTGGGTGTTCTGAATACCCTGACTCCTTTGGCTTTGGAAGGCTTCTAATTGGTTCCAGTGTTTCAACTGGCCTGATTGTCCACACTGATTCTCTAAAGTTCCTACTGGTTCTAGGCCAGCCCCTCCCAGTTCAGCCAGGGAACGGACCTACTTAATATAGGGTTAACATACCTCCCTTTGAGTACTCTCCTGTAGCCATCTGGCCCTGACCCCATTATATTATGTTGCAATTTTATAAGTATATATCTTAAAATTTCAACTGCAGGCAAAACTAGATCTATATTAGGCAATGATACCATTGTATCTGAACGCTTCATAATCTTTGATATATTTATCCTTAGACAGTAAAATGCTATTATCCCCATTTTGCAGATGAGGAACTGTGGCACAGAGACTAGGTGACTTGCCTGCATTCTCACAGGAAGTCAGTGGTGGAGCACAAAATTGAACCTGGTCTCCCAAATTCCAGCCTAACCACCGGGTAATTCCAGCCTTCCTCCATGGTTGGTGATAGGAGGATATCCAGAATAACTGAATTTCTAGGAAGGGCTTGAATTGAGATTGTTTGTACCCTGGGAAAATGGAGACTATTCATGTGTAGTGTTAGTATGGAGGTGAGGGATGTTTGAAGGTGAGAATTTATGACGACGATATGAAAGGTTGGTTTATGTGGAAAAAGTTGATAAAGCAAACTAATGGGAAGTGCAATAGAAAATAAGAACACATAGCAAAAGAGGTAAAATGTGCTGCATCTTATTAGAATTGGTGAGGGGAAGAAAGGAAGGAGACCTGAGAAGAGGAGATTGCATTATGCACATCCTTGTTAGCTCTTGCCTCACCATGTTTTGGCTGTGGAGCTAGAAAAAGGAATGGGCATGTTTGTAGATGAAGGGACATTTTGCACAAATTTGGATTGGAAACTAGAGGACAAAAAGAGTATTGGAAAATTACCCCAACATTGTGAGTCTGCAAAATTCAGGGAGCTATGCCTGCCCCTGAAATATTGACGGCACAGTGTGATTAGTCAAGTAAGTAATCATCTATCGCTGAAATTCACTAGAATTTTTATGACACATATTTTCTTATCTTTAGGCTAAATCAGAAGTGTAGGTGTTTCTGTCTTTGTATTCATATACAGACTTTATTTTTTTCCCCAATAAAATAAGTGTTTTTATATAGGTGAGTTTACAGTAAAAATGTGGATTTGAGCACCTACCTCCTGACATTTTAAAAATCTTTGAAGTTTAATGTCTGTGTGTGCTCAGTTTTGTTTGTTTATCTTATTGTGTAGACTAATAATTAAAGCATAGGGTATTTTTGTAGAAGGGAGAGATGGTCTAATAAAGGGCTTGCTATATGTATGAGGGGATGTTTGCAAGAGAGTGTTTGCAAGAGAGTGTAACTGAAATTACCTATGGTCATATTATTCCATGTAAATCCTCATGTATAGAAGCTTTTATTATGCAGAGATAAGGAAATCACATAATTATATGCTTAATTCTGAGCACATGCTTAAAATCCGTTTAAAGTCAATGGGACTTAAGTAAAAAATCAAAGTGCTTTCCAGTATAGGTATCATATATATAGTAGCCTAGTATCTGTGAGTCTGTAACGCCGAAATGCTGGCTGTTCCCTCTGGGCGGCGCTGTTGTTGAAATGCTGGTTGTTCCCTCTGGGCAGCCCGTTCTGCATGGGGAGTGCGGGGCCCAAATGGCCGCTTGCGCCACTTGCTCCCCTGCAGTAGCCTGGCTGAGTGGTGCAGAAGTCAGCTGAGCGCCACGGTGGGCAGGGAAGTGGGGTGGAGAGGTGACCTACATGACCAGGGGGAGGGGCCTGCCCATGTACGTCACCGCCCCCCTTCGCCTCCTGCCATAGCGCTCAGCTGACTTCTGCGCCGCTCAGCGGGGCCGCCAGGGGGGAGCCTAAACGGATGCTTGCTCCCCCGTGGCAGCCCGGCTGAGTGGCGCAGAAGTCAGCCGAGCGCCATGGCGGAAGGCAAAGGGGGGGGCGGGGCAGTGATGTGCAGTGTGACAGCGGCTTCAGGCCCCACCCCCTGGCTGTGAACGTCACCGCCCCGTCCCCCTTCGCCTCCCGCTGTGGCGCTTGGCTGACTTCTGCACTGTTCAGCCAGGCCGCCACGTGGGAGCAAGTGGTGCAAGCGACCGTTTGGGCTCTGCGGTCCCCGAGTGAGAGGCGGGAGGGGGAGGAGAAGAGAAAGAGAGAGAGGCAGGAGGCGGAGGAGAGCTGAGAGAGAGGGGGAGGCAGTAGGAAGAGGGGGAGGAGGAGGGAGAGAGAGAGAGAGAGACCGGAGGCTCAGGAGAGAAGACCGACGTGGAGGAGAGACCTGAAAATCCTGTCTTATGATGGGCTAATTGGCTAGTTAATATAAGAGTGCCCTTAATAAGTATTGTAATTTAGAAGGTTTCTTAGCCATTTCAGGATTGTAAGACTATTATTTGTTGATACCATCTTTTCTTAATTTTGAAATCCCTTTAGAATTGTGTTTTCATGTGCAATGCTGTTTAAAATGGTAGCTTCTGGTCTCCAGTACCATCATGTACCATGTGAAATAATAGCAGCAGCTTTGAGGTGATGTTTTAATGTAAGAATAATCTACTTTACTTGGAGTTGTTATTAAGAGGTCAATAGCAAAGACTATATGCAAATAAAATATTTAATATATATGAGAGCATTATGACAAGGAGTAAGAAAAGCTCGCAATAGAGAAATTGGGTAGTGCATTATGATCAATTTATAACAAATCCTGAAGCATGGTATCAGAATATATCTTCATGTTTATTCCCTGCAAGAGTTTGTAAAAAAAACAACTACTGTGTATTGTCTTTCACTGTATGCCAGAGAAATAAAGATCTCAGTGAATTGCATACATCTTTTTTCTAGTCAGATTATGAATAGGGTTTTCTATTAAAAAAACCACTAAAGATTAGTAAATCTATGACTGCGCTGTAATTGCTATTGATAATTCTATCTACAGTTGCTGCCTTCATCTCCCCATCAGATCAGAATATTGGTCCTCAACATTATTGCACTGGAGGAGATGTAAATTTACTTTGTTCCAGCAGAAATTCCTGGATTTATTGTGTTAGCCAATCATATTATCTCTTGGAACATAAAAGAACATGGCACCTTCTGAATGTAGCAAGGGTGATATCTGAAATGAATTAAGGCCATGGTCCTTCCCCACTCCAACGTCTTCTACTTTTTTGGGCGAGGGGGGAGGTTGATACATGTATGTGTATGTAAAGAGAGCTGACAGTTCTAAATCTATTTAGTTCCTTTGTTCCCCTCAGTTCAAAGGGTCTGTGATTGTGCTGCATGTTCCTGACACCTTTCAACTCATTTGTGAAGGACCGGGCACAATTTAACCCATTATGTATTGTTTTGTAGAATGTAGACATAATAGAATGATCAGCGATATAAGTTGAACAGAAATCATTTTAAATTTTGCAGATTAGAAAGTTAATATTTGCTTGCTGGTACAATGGAGATTTCCAAAGGTAATTGGAAACTGATTGTATTCAGAGACTGACTGCCACTCTAAATGTTCTTTAAAATACTGTGAATTCTTTTTAACAAACATAGGCATCACCTGTGTAGTTTATGATATTTATTTGCTTTAACTTATCTTATGTAAACTTATCATGTGTTTTATTTGTTTTTAGAATCATCATATATGAGTTATATTAATACCTATTTCTGGTATGTTCTTGAATGCTATCCAGAATGTTTTGTTGTTGATTTCCATTTTGATGTGTCTTTAACATTTTTTTAAATATACAGGCAGTCCCCGGGTTACGTACAAGATAGGGACTGTAGGTTTGTTCTTAAGTTGAATCTGTATGTAAGTCGGAACTGGTGTCCAGATTCAGCCGCTGCTGAAACTGACCAGCGGCTGACTACAGGAAGCCCAAGGCAGAGTTGCTCTGCCCCGGGCTTCCTGGAATCAGCCTCAGATCAGTTTCAACAGGCTGAATCTGGACGCCAGTTCCAACTTACATACAGATTCAACTTAAGAACCCCAGGGGTCCCCAAGTCAGCTGCTGCTGAAACTGATCAGCCGCTGATTGCAGGAAGCCCGGGGCAGAGCAACTCTGCCTCAGGCTTCCTGTAGTCAGCACTGGTCAGTTTCAGCAGCGGCTGACTTGGGGACGCCTGGGGCAGAGCAGCTGGGGTGCTGCTGGGTTGCTCCAGTAGCGCCGCTCCTCGGGCGGTACTGGAGCAACCCAGCAGCACCCCAGCTGCTCTGCCCCAGGCGTCCTGATTCAGCCGCTGCTGAAACTGACCAGCAGCGGCTGAATCAGGACGCCTGGGGCAGAGCAGCTGGGGTGCTGCCGGGTTGGTCCAGTAGCGCCCAGAGCGGCGCTGCGGGACCAACCAGCAGTGCCCCAGCTGCTCTAACACAGGCGTCCGGAGAAAAGCCTGGTCTGCTGGGGGAGAGGCGGGGGCGTACTAGCTGCGCCCTCCCCCCCCCCCCAGCAGACCAGGGAGACGCGGGCAGCGGACCGAGACGCACCACAGTCCCGCCGCCTGGGTTCTCCACGGCTTTGCTCCGCGTCTCCCTGGTCTGCTGGTCTCCAGCAGACCAGGGAGACGGGGAGCAAAGCCTCTGAGGACGCCGGCAGCGGGACAGCCCAGACGCGCCGCGGCTGTCCCGCTGCCGGCGTCCTCAGAGGCTTTGCTTCCCGTCTCCCTGGTCTGCTGGTCTCCAGCAGACCAGGGAGACGGGGAGCAAACCCCGTTCGTAACTGCGGATCCGACATAAGTCGGATCCGCGTAACTCGGGGACTGCCTGTACTTGTCATACAGGTGCCAGTAGTTGTTCATTAAGAGGATTGTTCAAGTAAAGAGAGCCATTTCTTGTCTCTATTAATTGACATTTATAATTGAAGATGTCAGTTATATAGACTGATAGTGGCAGTGTTCTTTTTAATATTTTCCCAATGGATTATATCTTAGCACCATCTAAAATAAGTGTCATATGTTTTTTTTCTACAAGCATATTCTGAATTAGCAGGTGATATTACTTCCCATGTTCAAAGCTTCTTGCTTAATGTGGTGCTAACAATGTACAATGCTGCCTCCCAAAGGAATTTATGTATATTACACTTTCTTACATAGTGTATAATCAGCTATTGTTATACTTTTGATAGTCATAACTGTATGACTGTTTTAATATATGACACTTCTGATTATTATTATGTCATTTTAGTTATAAGCAGCTATTAAGTGTCTAAAATACATTAATAGTATCACTAAGAATGAAAACTTCTCCTTCGAGTGGTGTCCCTGTGGATACTCCACTCAGGTGTTGGTGCATCCTCGCATTGGCAATTGGAGATTTTTCCCCTAGCAGTGTCTTTCCGCACCGCCCATGCACAGTCACCATCTCCTGCTGATGTGTCTGTTAGCTGTGCACGAGGCTCAAGTCCCTCAGTTCCTTTTCTACTGTTCACGGCCAATGACAGAGTTCCTCAGCAATGCGACCTCTTCCTTAAAAGAAAATTTTTGTGTGAAAAATTATGGTTCTTTTAACCGCATTCACCATTAGTCATTTTTTTTTTCTTAGATTAATCCATTCCCAGAAAAAAATGTTTTTCTTTTTCCCTCTTCGCCCCAGTTTCCTTAAAATCCTGGGCTTCCCCCAGATTCAAGAAATGAGACTCCTGCAGGGATCTCATGCCCATTTGTGACAGGCAAAGGCCATGTGGCGCAGAAATGCCAGTGCTGCTAGAGTATGACAGTAAGAGCCAGAAGAGACAGGGAGACTAGGCTAAAGAAAATACTATGGGAGAAGTCACTCCAGCCCTAAGAAGTTGGTGCTGGCAGAACCCATGACTCCAATGAAGAGAGCCCATTCATCTCCATCCTGGTATTCTCACAAGTCCAGGGCGGTCACTGCTCGTGGTGCCACCGACATCCCGAACAACCCATTCGCCGGTTTCATCTCCCTCCAGCAGTGCTGAGACAACCAGCAGCACCGTCTAAGAGAGTAGAGTCAGAACCAAAACGTAATAGAAGCTCCTCCGTACCGACTAGCACGAGCTCCCGCCCGGCACCAAAGACCAGCTCAGACATGACTGCTCTGCTGGCATTAGTGAAGATAATGGCACCGACTCAAGCCACTTCTTCACAGCACACTCCAGCACCTAAACAATCTTCAGCACTAGAGACTACAACAAGCAAAACCCATTAGTGGTCTGAGGTCCGGCACTGAGCAGCACAGGTGCCAGCAACTCCTCCACCGGAACAAACTGGTGGAGTCACCACTGCATTTTCCAATGCTGAGGGAGGATAGTCCACACTGGTACCAAACGAAGGACATCTCCTTTTCATCTACGCCATCCTCTCCGGCACCAACCTCAGCACTGCACATGTGAGCAGCTTCTCATCTCCTCTCCCATTTACTCAGTAACATTCAACCAGGCAAAAGACTGGCCAAAACTAACCTCACTACCCCTGGTTCAGCCATCCATGGCCATACCCAACTCAGTCGTACCCCCCCACAGTGGCCCCCACGGAATCCAGAGGCTCAATGCCACTTACAGCCATCACAATACCACCATCGATAGGATACAGCTCCTTCTACTCCAGCTCCTCCAGCAACTCGCTCACCACCAACTCAACCACCACAGTCACCTTCTGTGGTGACAGACCCTATGGAGAAGGAGGATGACCTACTGAAGTGTGATATAGAGGATCCATCCCCGGTGGCCCAGTCTTCGTCATCCCCCTGATAAGGCAGTCTTCCCCTCCTCTCTACCAGAGGATGAATTGAAACAATTACAGGAATTGCTTGAGGGTTGGGAACTCACAGGAAGTTCAAATAAAACAGCACCAGCTGCTACAAATATTGCAACCTGTGTCTTCCTCAAAAATTGCTCTGACTATTGATGATTCCATAATGGAGCTGTCTGAGCCCATATGGCAAATACCTGTTTCCATTCCCCCTACAAATAGAGGGGCGGATAGGAAATACTACATCCACTGGTTGTGGATGTGGTCCATCATTAGTCAAGACAGTCATTATTCAGATCCACTCCATAAAATAAAGAGCACATTAGACCTCATCGGGCAGAAAGTCTACTCCTTGGCAACCCTGCAGTTCCAAATCTATAACTACATAACCCTTCTCATGAACTATGGTCATGTGAATTACTCAAGGCATCAGGAGCTTATAAACAACGTCCTAGAGCAAAGATGACCACCACTCCATCCATTATTCAAGAGGGCCAGATTATTGCCTGAACTGCCTTACAGGCTTCAATGGATGTGGCAGATATAGCTGCCATGGTGACAGCTACTGCTGCAGTGATGCATCGTACCTCCTGGTTACAATCTTTGGGAATCCTGCTGGAGTTGCAAACCAGAGTAGACAACCTCCCGTTGGATAGAACCCACCTGTTTGCAGCCAAAACAGACGAGGTTCTCTACTTGATGAAAGCGTCTCACACAACCCTTCGCACATTGGGGACAAATACTTCACCTAACAAAAGAAGAGGGTACACACCATATATGAGGCTGAGACACCCCTTCCAGAGATAGTAACAAAGAGCTTTTGATCAAAGGTCCAAACAACAGTTGAGCAGAAGAAAGGGTCAACATACTCAGGCCACGGCACCACAGCCATCAGTATCAAAGCCACAGTTTTTAAGGTGTGGTCAAGGGTCTGAGTGACCTCCCCTTAGAACCAATGCAGTCCAGCCATCTTTTTGGTCACTGCCTATGGCCTTTTTGCAATCTGTGGGCCCTTATTACCGTGGACCAGTGGGTTCTCGAGATTGAGAGATTGGGCTATACCTTTCCCTTCCTATCTACGTCCCCTGCCCTTCCCTGTATCTCTTCAGGGATCCTTCTGACAAATACCTGTTACAAACAGAGGTACAAAACCTTCGCCGCTGACATAGAACCAGTTTCTCCACAATTTCACAGGAGAGGGTTCTACTCAAACTATTTCCTTACGTAAAAGAAGACAGGAGGCTGGAGGCCCATCCTCAATCTCAGAAAACTAAACAAGTTCATCTGCAGTCAGAAATTCAAGATGGTGACACTGGGGGCTATCATACCAGCATTGAATGAGGGGGACTGGTTCTCCGCTCTCGACCTTCAAGACGCCTATTTCTCATAGGAGATTTCTCAGATTCAAGGTGGGAGAATGTCACTACCAATACCATGTGTCACCTTTGACCTTTCAACTGCACCCTGTGTGTTCTCCAAGATAGTAGCAGTGGTCAACGCCTTCTTGAAATGTTAAGGGGTCATCATATTCCCCTATTTAGATGATTGTCTAATCAAAGGTATTTCTCATCAACACACTTTTAACATTTGGGATATTTTCTCCCACCTTGGCCTCCTAGTAAATCTCCAGAAATCCACCTTAGTACCTACCCAAAGGATAGAATTCATAGGAGCATTCATAGAATCATAGAATAATAGGACTGGAAGGGACCTCGAGAGGTCATCGAGTCCAGCGCCCCGCCCTCAAGAAAGGATCAAGCTCCGTCTACACCATCCCTGACAGATGTCTATCTAACCTGTTCTTAAATATCTCCAGAGAGGGAGATTCCACCACCTCCCTTGGCAATTTATTCCAATATTTGACCACCCTGACAGTTAGGAATTTTTTCCTAATGTCCAATCTAAACCTCCCCTGCATTGCTAGATTCCACCAGAGCGTAGGCTATCCCTCCCCATCCACCAGTTCAACACACTATGGAACTTCATCAGAGTAGTGTTACACATTCTGTTCATGACCATTCATGCAGGCCTTCAAATTCTGGGACATATGGCAGACACCACATATGTGGTACAATTTGCAAGACTCCTCATGTGCTGTTTACAGGGATGGCTAGCTACAGTGTACATCCCAAACTGACACAGCCTAAGCAAGTGAGTAGCACTTTCCCCGCTAGTACTTACGTCTCTCTGTTGGTGGATATGTCAGCACAATCTTCTCAAGGGAGTATCCTTCCAACAGCACAACCCATCATGCATGATAACCACCAACTCATCTTTCAGAGGGCGGGGTGCCCATTGTGGTTATCATATAGTCCAGGGCAGATGGTCACTTTGCGAGATGTGCCTGCAAATCAACATATTGGAACTCAGAGCTGTCTGCAATGCTTGTCTCCACTTCCTCCTGATAATCCATGGCAAAACCATTCATATCCTTACAGATGACACACACTGAATATTTTATATTAATAGACAAGGGTGTGCCCAATCATACTCTTTATGTGCCAAGATGATCCAGTTTTGGAACTGGTGCATAACAAACCGCGTAACACCATAAGCAATGTACTATGTTCTGCCAACTCATCTCGTTCATCTCGTTTAAATGCTTTGTTGATGTTTTCCATATTATTCTTGTTCTCCATATTCAAGGAATGCCCTCCCAGACAAAATCAATGAGGATATAGATAATAGAAAATTATATTCAGAAATAATTAAAATAGGTTAAAGGGAAATTGACAACATAGTTAACCCTCAAATTAGTCTGCCTTATGACAAAACTGCCATTTATCTTTGTTATAATAAAATATCATCATTAAGAAAACATGGGAAACACTAATAATCCACTAGGATCTCCTTTTTCTTTGAACTCACCTTTGTCAATAGACTTAAAATTGTTTTTATATTTTGACAAGACTGTGTTTTGAGATAACAAAACTGATTCTAAGCAAGATGGGAAGTATTCTACCTCCTGTGGATCTGTGGAGAGAAAGTCTGGCAGAGTTAGAAGTAGTATCAAAGGGTGGGAACTCTGAGAAGTGTTGGTTCTTTGGGGACAAAGTAGATTATTTATTCATTGAACAATAAGATATGGTAAGGCATGAATTTTATTGCATTAATTTACACTGCAGGCGTTTTGCTCAAGAACAGTCGTTCTTGCGCAAAAACTTGCGGAGCATCTATACTGCACACGTGTTCTTGTGCAAGTAAATTTGCAGTAAAGCATCAGAAAAGAGGGCTTCTTGCGCAAAAGTTATTCCTGTCCCCACAAGGAAAAAGCCCTCTTGCACAAGAAGGCAGTATGGCCAAGCAACAGGGATTTCTTGCGCAATAAATCCCTGTGGGTATGTCTACACTACAAAGTTAGTTCGAACTAACGGACGTTAGTTCGAACTAACTTTAATAGGTGCTACACTAGCGCTCCGCTAGTTCGAATTTGAATCGAACTAGCGGAGCGCTTAGTTCGAACTAGGTAAACCTCATTTTACGAGGACTAACGCCTAGTTCGAACTAGCTAGTTCGAACTAAGGGCTGTGTAGCCCTTTAGTTCGAACTAGTGGGAGGCTAGCCCTCCCCAGGTTTCCCTGGTGGCCACTCTGGCCAACACCAGGGAAACTCTATGCCCCCCTCCCGGCCCCGGACCCCTTAAAGGGGCACGGGCTGGCTACGGTGCCCGTGCCAGGTGCAAGCCTGCCAGCACCCAGCCAGCAGACCCTGCACCTGGCACGGCACAGAGCCACCCACCCGATGCCCCCCAGCCCACCCCCTCTTGCCGGGACCAGGCTGGCGGCTCCCGGGAGCTTGCCCTGGACCGCAAGAGGCGGGCACCTTCCTGGGCTAGTGCGGACATCGTGGACCTCGTCCACGATCTCCGCACTAGGCACAGGAAAGTGGCCGTCTAGGGCAGGAGAGCTGCCAGCCTGGCCACCCAGGAGCAGGTGTGCATGAAAATCAAGGGGGTCCACTGAGACCCCCGACACTGAGCCCTGAGCTTACAATGGCCGTACTGGGTCAGACCAAAGGTCCATCTAGCCCAGTAGCCTGTCTGCCGACAGAGGCCAACCCTAGGGACCCTGGAGGGGATGGACCGAAGACAATGACCAAGCCATTTGTCTCGTGCAATCCCTCTCCAGCCTTCCACAAACTTTGGGCAGGGACTCCACTCCTACCCTCTGGCTAATAGGACTCCATGGACCCAACCTCCATCACTTTATCTCACTTCCCTTTAAACTCTGTTCTAGTTGTAGCCTTCACAGCCTCCTGCAGCAAGGAGTTCCACAGGTTAACTATTTGCTTTGTCAAGAACAACAACTTTCTCTTACTAGTTTCAAGCCTGCTACCCATTCCTTTCCTTTGGTGTCCTCTAGTCCTTCTTTATGGGAACTCAGGAAGAACTTTTCTGAATGCACCCTCTCCACCCAACCCCTGCTTTTAGAGACCTCTATCCTGTCCCCCCTCCGTCTCCTCTTTTCTAAGCTGAACAGTCCCAGTCTCTGTAGCCTCTCTTCATCTGGGACCTGTTCCCAACCCCTGATCATGTTAGTTGCCCTCCCCTCTCCCAGCCTTTCTCTTCCCCTCTCCCACCTCCTTTTCCCAGTCTCCCCCAGTTTTTTTTCAATAAAGACAGAGTCAATGTTGGAAGAAACGTTATCTTTATTTTGTACATCAATAAGAAGGGGGGCTAAGGAAGGGTAAGTGGAAGGAGGTGAGGGAGGAATGGGGTACGAGCCCCCGATGGGGAGGACTGGGCTGGCTCTGCGGGCTTCTGGGGGTGGAAGCTCTCCTGCAGCCCCCCAATTGCCCCCTCTCCCCAGATGGCAGCCTGCGGCAAGTGCAGCAGGGCTGATGGCCGAGTGGTGTGATGTGCCCAGTGTGGGCACTCAGGGCACTCCAAGCCAGAACTTCTTTGCAAGCGGGGCACCCCTTAGAGCTGTGTGTCCGGGGTGGGGGTCGGGACCCTTTAAGCGCAGCCCTCAGCTAGCCTGAGACAGCATCTCCATGCTCTAAGTCCTCCTTTTATGCCCTGCCGGCACTGCTTCCGGCCATCCTTAAGCCCTGTTCAGAGTCCACTCAATGTGGACTTACTAGTTCGAACTAGCAAAACGCTAGTTCGAACTAGTTTTTAGTTCTAGACGCGTTAGTTCGAACTAGCTTAGTTCGAATTAACTAATTCGAACTAAGTTAGTTCGAACTAACTTTGTAGTGTAGACATACCCTATGGCTAAAATGGCCGTCAGAGCTTTCTTGTGCAATAGGGCATCCACACCACCATGGATGCTCTTGCGCAAAAGCACATCTCTTGCGCAAAAGCACATGGCAGTGTGGACTCACTCTTGCGCAAGAACTCTTGCACAAAACAGTTCTTGTACAAGAAGCCTGCAGCATAGACATAGCCCTAGTGTTGTTGTGGACATAAAACCAAATACTCCTTGCTGTCAAATGAACCCATGTGTATATGGAAATTATAACAGTTCTGACTCTATAAAGTATTATTGCAATTATAAAAATGAGTTCTGTCCTTCTGGGGCCCAGAGGATGGGAGTACCTGGGCTTGTTTACTTTTTAACAGAAACTTTGGCTACTGAAGAGCATAATTGATAGATGTTGCAAGAAGTCAGATCCAGTCTTCAACTGATGGGACAGTTGCACACCAACTTAACATTGAGAAGTGGTGGAGTAAAAATAGTCAAGGCAATTGATCCTTAGAATTCACAGCCTTTTTCTAGGAGAAAAGTGTGATAATTCTGTTTGTTTTGTATTATGAAATCATGTGTTTGTTTAGGTTGGAAGCTTTCTGAGAATTTACAGTCTGCATTCAAAACAAGCCAGTGCTGGGAACCAGCCTGATGTTTCCTATGTAGAATTTCATCTTCATGGAGGCACCTGTTATGGTCGAGGAATTAGAGTCCTGCCAGAAAATAATCCAGACGTTAAAGAACTAAAAGCGTGAGTTCTGTAAATAATCTTTGAGACTAGTCTGGAAGTTTTAAATGTAGTATTTTAGAATTCTAGTTCCAGTAAACATGAAGCTATTTACATTTGTAAGTGCTTTGGGGACTGAGTACATGTAAGCACCCAGAACTTCTGGAGTGGAATGAGATAGTTGTTTGGCACTACCATACTATACAACTTTTCAAGAGAGGGGTAGGTAAGTAAGTGAGGAGTAAATTTTCCAATTGAAACTATAAGAGGAGTTTGGATTAACAATCATAATTGTTCAAATTATGATTTGGCCAAGCTACCAGGTGTTATAAACTTAGTAATCTTTTAAAAAGTGGCATGCAGGCACTTAATGATGAAGGTGCCAATTCACCAACGTAATTAAGCACTTACTTCACGTAAAGCATGTGCTTAGGTCTAATTGATGCCAGTAAGATTTAAGACCATGCTTAAAGCAAGGAACATCAATAAATACTTTATTGATATGGGGCCCACAGGCAAAGAACAGTTAAATGATCAAGATCTCCTTTTTATATTTCATCAGAAAGTGTGCATTTCTAGTAGCACAGTTTTCTCTTTATGCTATATTGGATATTGATTCCCTTACTGAATCTTCAATAAACAAGCCTGTAGCCCTTGGATTCTTTTCTGTTTTATGTCTGTACAAGAATATCTATTATATCTAAACACTGTAACTGGACCATATGAAGAAAAGGATCAAATCTTTGATACCTTTAAAATCTGTTGAAAACTACCGAAGATGAATATATTCGTATTTTTAAAATCTTTGTTCTTTTTTTTTTTTTATAGATTCATGGATTCTGTGATTCTTACAGAGAGTCAAAACGTGGAGAGCACGTCTTCAATGGAAGTTGATGGCACTTTTGACAATCTATCATGTAAGAGTAACTGCAAACTGATTCATTCCTTCTTTCTACATAAAAATAGTACTAGTTATCTTATATTTATTATCACTTTAAAGAAGACTTGGAGTTGATTTTTTTTCCATTTAAACAAAAAGTATCTGGCAGGTACAAGTTATGTGTGGACCTATTAGACCATTAACCAATATTCACTTACTTGTCTATGTCTCAGCAGAAGTTTGTCATGTAACTACATGAGTGTTTGTTTAAAAAGAGTTGGTAAAGAGTTAATTTAAATGCAGAGCATAAGATTTTTCACTTCACTTTAATGTAGCACTGTCTTGAAACTGTGTTAAAGCACACTAAAGAATAATGTAATAGGTACAGCAGGGCACCAGTTAATGTGCTAGCATACTTCAGAAACCACATACCCATGGTTCATTATCCCACTGTGTGGACAAACCCTTATCAAGAAGTATGTTCACACAAAACAAAATACTGTTTTAGGGAAATTCATATAAAAAGTTAGGTCCCTACTCAAGAAAATGGCTACCATTTGCCTATGAGGACTTGTAGGAATAGTAGCAAAATAGTCACTAGGTCTCTTTTGAAAAACTAAAATTCTACAATCTGTACTCCTTCCTCAGCATTTCACAGGTGTTAAATTTATTTGATTGTATGTATGTTACCAGCATAAGTCTCCCATTCATCAAAAAGACAATAGGCCCTTATGAGCTAAGATCAGGCCTACACTGGGAGGGTCAAAGTTGAACTAAGGTACATAACTCCATCTACATGAATAGCGTAGCTGAAGTTGGCATACCTTAGGGTATGTCTACACTAGCCCCCTAGTTCGAACTAGGGTGGCTAATGTAGGCATTTGAACTTGCAAATGAAGCCCGGGATTTAAATATCCCGGGCTTAATTTGCATGTTCCCGGGCGGGCACCATTTTTAAATCCCCTTAGTTTGAACTGACTGTCTGCGGCTACATGCAGCAGTCAGAAGTTAATCCAAACTAAATCCTTAGTTTGGATTAACTGTTAAACCTCATTGTAGGAGGAGTAGCAGCCGTGTAGCCACAGGCAGTCAATTCGAACTAAGGGGATTTAAAAATGGTGCCCGCTGGGAACATGCAAATGAAGCCTGGGATATTTAAATCCCGGGCTTCATTTGCAAGTTCGAATGCCTGCATTAGCCACCCTAGTTCGAACTAGGGGGCTAGTGTAGACATACCCTTAGTTTGACTTACCACAACATCCCCACTGCAGCATGGAGGAAACTCTCCCACTGATTTCCCTTGCTCCTTACAACCCAGTGGAGTATCGGAGTTGATGAAGACACAATCAGAGGTTGATTTAGCGCAAACCTGCTAAGTTGATCATCACAAGTTCGATCTCCATAGTGTTGATCTCCCAGTAAGTGAAGAGAAGGCCTAATATATAGATTTTTAAGGGAAGAATGCTGTGGTTTAGAAATTCAGGACATACTTTTAAAGCAAATTACCTCTTAGCTCTCAGATTATGAAGTTACAGACTTCCAAACTTTTGATGAGGTCAGGGACAATGAGAATTAATAAAATATTCCTAGAACTCAGTCAACCAGGCAGGATAAGTTCATGTCCAGAGCTGCTGATCAAAAAAAAAAGCACATTTCAATGTCCTTAAAGGCACCAGATATCTTATAGTGCATGGAATCTAATTGCAGAGATGTTTATAGTATTAGTGTTCTTTGTTAACAAATAGAGAGAACCAGGTTTGTGAAAGTAAAAGTGCAGCTCAAATGTTACAACCAGTGGCTGTACTAATATGCACTCTGTGTGCAGGTTTCCACAGGTGAACATAAATCTGAGATGAGCATTATATATGAATACAAATACAGTAAAACTCCATTGGTCCGGCATCTGATGGTCCGGCACTCCTGATGGTCCTGCTGAAACTGACCAGCAGCAGCTGAATCGGGGACGCCTGGGGCAGAACCGACATCACACCATCCCCACCACACCACCCCAGATCCCTCATAGCCCCCCCTTCCGACAGTCTGGCATATCTGATAATTCGGCACCCCCTGGGTCCTAAAGGTGCCGGATTATCGGAAGCTTACTGTACCTACAACCGATAAATCCTGTTACTGTTAGTCTCTTCTTTTACCTATGCCGTTTGAGCAAAACCTAAAGGACACTGAGATAATGAAAAGCAGATCTTGCACAGAGAATGGAAAGCACCCTCCTATGTTGAGGCATTATCAGATGTATAGGTATTTATCTTTCGTAAACCATAGTTTTAAAACAATTTGTGACCTACTTGTGTGTAATACATTTCAATTATCTGCTATTGAACCATATTTGGTTTTATTACTGTACAACCAAAACACCTATGAAAAAGAAAAGAAAATACAAGATGCAAGTCAGGGATCAAAAGCAGATGGATCTTTCAATGATTTGGGATTCCATTATTACTAATGGTATTACTAATGGTATAAACGGCGGGTGAGAGATTATAACAACTAAAAATATAGAAACTTCTTAACTACAAATGACATCAATATAAATATGTGTAGCTTTACATTAACGTCTTTTAACTGAAACACAGCAATTATGTATAACTCATAATTAATAGCAAACATACAATGTTAAAAATTGGTTATTAGCAATGTCATACTCCATTAACACAAGTGTTCTTCCTTCAATATATGTTATTTCTTAACAGACCAGTCATATTCAGAGAGATGCCAACAGTTATCTGTTACAGGTAGGAAACATATTTTACACCAACTTGGTAGACTTCTTCTAAATAGTCTTTGAAGGATTAGAATTTTATCTATAAAAATCAGTAAATTTTTATTTCAGTGTACAGATACAGACTGGTGAAAAAATGTTTCCATTGATGCGGATCAAAATTGACAGATGGTCCAAGTAACAAAAATGTTGCTAGAGAACTCGTTAGAGTTTAATTTAAGGATATTTGCTTTGATTATTTTGATGTGTGATATTGACAGTTTGTGTTTTAAGAGTTAGAAAGCTTTAACTTTTTGAATTGCGTCCCCTCTTCATTGTGTGATTTCCCCCATAATTTCCTATATATTATTAATTTTTTAAAAATGATAAAAGTACAAAAAAATCTAAAAAATATAAATTAATATTAGCCATCAAAATTATAAGAAAATAAAGATTGAATTCTGTAAAGCTTAGTTATAGATAACAAAGATGGAAGTTCAGATGTTAGCTTCCAAAACTGTTGAAGCCATTGTAACTGTCTAATTTTCAATATGAATGTTGCTTTTTAAGGAAGATATGCATTTGGATGTAGATAAAGCCACACAACAAATTGGAAAGTTATTCCATAGGATACTAATATTTAGCCTTTTGTTTTCATCCTCTCAATTGGAAGCATCTTGTTCTAACCATATTGTTGAAATATCCTAGTGCTTTCATTTCACTATATTAGAATATTTTTAAATAGAAAGAAATTATGACATTCTAAAATAATTCTTATTAAAATATGTAGGGCTTTTCTCCACTTGAATCCTTTTCAAACAGGATTAAATCACTATAGACTTTTGGACCATCTTGTGTCTTAAAGGCCAAAGGAACCATTTGATATAGTGCAATTGTAAAGCCAAGACTGCTGCCATAGCTACATTTCTTAAGAGCTTTGTCGACTCAGCTAGTACCTATTCCTGCCACTCTTTTCATAAAAATGTACATCTGTTTGATCAAAACTAGCTTAAGTGCTGTAAGACCATCATTTTACTTTACCGAGAGTTTGCAATCTAACATTCATTCCATGGGAATTGGAATGGCAGCTATGAGCTCCATTACTTAGAACTCTTATCGGTTTTAGCTACATCTGTGCATAGGTTCTGCAAAAAGTAATTTCTGAAATGTACTTACAGACTTTAGGATCCAAAAGAGTATCTTTATCTTTTCCAAAAAGTTCTAAATTAAAAAATATTCTTTAAACACATCCTTGTGATGGTTGCATGCACTCACCCTATTGTTTTATTGTTCTAAATATTGTGTCATTGCTTGTATTTTTGTTGCATTGCAGTATTAACAGATCATCAGCATTTAGATGACACCGCACTAAATACTATTTTGAAAAGCACAGTTCCTCAACAGTATCGCATTAGAGCAAAACTGAGAACTTTTAAACCTCAGAACCTCTATCAGTCCGTTAAACTTTATTGTTCAAAATGCAACTCACTGTAAGTTTTTTTTATAACATTAATTAAAAGTTACAAATTGCTCATATGTTTTAGAAATCTTAGATAATCTTTTCAATATTTTCATCTTTCTTGTAACACTGAAGATGGTTTGAATTTAAATCCATTTAGTTTTGAGCAAAGGTTTAGAAGATTACTGAAGTTAGTTGAGGAAAATTAGTCATATGGAATCTGCTTACTAAGTTCTCTTGAATCGCTCCAGGATTCTAGTTTCTCTTTCAGTTTGCAAATTGGACATTTAATTTTGCTGTGGACCTAGAAACAGGATTTACCTAACCCTATTCTAACAATTTTTTGAGTATCCCATCACAATCTTTTTGTGTCCATATGACTATCCATATTTTGGCTTTTAGAATTATAGAATTATAGAATGGAAACTATCAGTACAACTAAAGACTGAGTTTCACTTTATTTTCAAAGTTATTTTATTTAAGTGAAAAAATTACCATTTGAAAACTGTCAGACATCAATTTTGTCTTGGTGTGCAAGTTAAGTAAAATGTCAGGACATTTCTGTTATTTCAAGAAAGTGCATTGAACTTGTTAAACAAAAAATAACATCACTTTACCTTTTAGTATATCATGAAAAGCAGCATAGTCTGATAGGTTTTGTCTGTCCAAGAATATTAGTCTTGGGTTATAATTCTAGGTCTCTCATGAAAGTTCCACATGGCCTTGGAAAGAGTTTTAACTGCTCTCAGTTCCCCATCGTTAAAAGGAGTATAGTGCCTTTCTTATAAAGAAGAATTGTGAGGATTAATAATGTTCTTTCTAGGCTGAGCCTAAAATGTGATGAACTCCCTGCCCCAGCACATGCTTAACTTTAGATTACTCTAATGCTTACAGTTAAGCATGTGCTGAATTGCTTTGAAAAAATAGGGCCAGGCCATTCAGTTTCTTTCAAGATCAACTCATCTGTGTGGTGAACACATCACTGTGCCCTATTATCAGAGCTTAATGGTCCTCTTGTGAGACTTTCCTCCACTATAAACAAGGAGTCCTTTGGCACCTTAAAGACTAGCAAATTACACATTTGTTAGTTTTTAAGGTGCCACATGACTCCTCCTTGTTTTTCCTGAAACAGGTTAACATAGCTACCTCTCTGAATTTTTTTTTTACAATATGCTGTTCATACAGAAGCTTTCAGTCTAAGGTACTTTACAAAAGGAGCTAAATTCTGGCTTCATCTGTGCTCACACTTGTAAAGTCACTTCCATAGTGGGGAGTTTCATCCTGTTCTCTGTAGTGGAACTGAGGAGAGGAGCATTCCATCATGCAAGCAGGAAATTCACTATTCCACTTCCCCATCTCTTAAAATGGAAAATAACAGCTAGAGCCCTACAAATCCACAGATACCTGCTTTAGATCCACAGATATCCGCATCCACAGAGGTGGATGCAGAGATCCACAGCTCATTTTTGCAGATATGGATGCAGATATAAATTTTACATCTGTGCAGAGCACTGATAATAGCACTACCTACCTCACAGTGCAGCTGTTTAGAATACAAATATTAAAGATTGTGATTTGCTTTTAGAGCTATTGATGAAAAGTGCCAGGAGAGTGAGGTGTCTCAGGGGCCACATCAGTGAAGGTTGGCGGGGTTGGAAGGGTTTTTTTTTCTTTTGGCTTTTCACTTGTGTGGTCCCCAATTGATTTTTCTATAGGTCAGTGACCCCTAACCCAAAAAACGTTCCCCACCTGTGCCATAAATAAGGACAGTGCAGTAGAAAGTGGTCTCAAACAGCTTCAGGGTTTGTATCTCCCCCTTCCCCCCAGAATATATGGTAAAATAGGGAGGGCCAATCTGGGTTTCAACTTTAAGGAGTCATGTACCTGTGTGACCATTTTAGAGCCTATGCCAAAGTCCAGCAGTTTGTGGGAGTTTTTCCATTGCTTTCAATGGGTTGGGATGTTAGACTTTAGCTCTGGCAATAGATAGGATTAGCTTTCTCGGCATGAAGCAGTGGACTCATCAATACAGGGGTAGTTTTCCTTGAGCTTATATGTACAACACTTCACACCAGTGCTGAACACCCTCAAACCCTTAAATTGCTACAACTTGTTGAAATTGTCCTTTCTGAAAGGTCAGTGTGAAAAAGTGACTCTTCCTGTATATGCTGATGTTTATTATATTTCAATATCTTGTTTGCTTAAAGTACTGCATTTCATCTACAAGACTATTGGAAGAGAAGTTGCTACTATTTACTTACTGCTTTCTAAAATATTTTTAGGCAAGAAGTTCCAGATGGAGATGATTTTGACTTAATATTAAGAGACTCTGCAGTTACAGCTCCAAATCCAGAAGTACATAATGCATTGTGGTATGATTCTGCTGTGTGGGATGCAGCTAATCAGGGGCAAAGAAAAATAGTTGTTCATTTTGTAAAACATGATGAGCTGCTTCAAGAACCAGAAGATACTCTGATTATGGTAGAAGGTAAGATAATTAAATTACAGTTTTACCACAGTGGTCTCTTCCACTTGATATTTAGGATTTAAATATCTTTTATTTTAAAAGAGAAAATATTTTTATTTAAAAAACAAGCATATCTACTGCTTTAAGAGATGATAAAATCCATTAGTATTTTATAGTTAGAGATGGTTGGCTGAGTCTCCGAAGCTTTCAGATAAAATCTAAACTTCCAATATCATGGGTTTATATTTCTGTAAACTAGACAGGAGTCAAATACCTATGTATCTGATAAATCAAAGCCAAGAAGCTTTCATGGTGCAGTTAGTACATTCTTTTTTCTTTTTCTTTTTTTAATCTCCTGCTGGGCTTCTAGGTAGTTTAAATTCAGATATGGAATATAATTGCAGTCTTACCAAAAATTTTCAAAAGTGGCTGGACAAATAAAAGGCATCTGATCATGCACACGTACTACTAACTTTGTCAGCCTCTGGATGTCAGTGTTGTGTCACATAAATAAACCTGAAGCAGTGTTCTTTTTAATCTCATTGCTTTTTAGAGGAAGAAAAAAAAACTAACTTTAAACAAAGCAGGTTAGACAAAGATATAAATAAGGGTGTTTGAATAGAGCAGTGATTCTCAAAGTGGTGTGGGCCCACAGACGCCTTGCCCGTGAGGTTGAAGCAGCAACACTGGCTTCCTGCTAGGGGAGGGGAGGAAGAAAGCTCCAAGCCTCACTGTGTGATATGGCTTGTGGTGAAGAAGCAGCTCCATGCACTGCTGCTTCCCCCTCCTCTCTCCCCCCTCCCCCCCAGCTAGGGGAACAGCGGCATACAGATGCGCGCTCTGGAGGCTTTCCCTGATGCTCCCATTAACCAGATTCCGGCCAATGGGAGCAGCAGAGTGCCATGTTGCACAGTGCCTGAGAGCAGCGGGGTGTGCGAAGGCAGGTAAGTGCCCTCCTTCCCTTAGTACCCAGACCCTGCACCCCACTCCCCTCTTGCATACCCCCACTGAGACCCAGTACCCTCAGCCTGCTCCTGACCCCTCCCTCTGGCCGGATACCTACCCCCAGCATACTCCTTCCCTCTCCCCCCGGCCAGTGACCCTACCGTCAGCCTACTCCTGCTCCCTCTGAACAGACATCCTATTCCCATCCAGACGCACCCTCACCCCCTCCTGTACACCACCTCCTGCCCAGATCTGCACCCTCATCCCCCACACTGGCAGCCCTGTCCCACACACTGAACCCCTCATTTTGGCTCCACTCAAGAGCTTGGGGTGTTCACAAAGTCCACTAACCTCAGAAGAGTTAATCTGGCCTATGGGAAGTCCTGAACCTTAGTCCTCCCTGTCCCTTGGGGCTGCAGTGCCAGGGGAGTGAGGTGTCTCAGTTGGGGGCCACATCAGTGAAGGTTGGAGGGTTTGGGAGGGGTTTTTTTTTTTGGCTTCTCACTCTTGTGGTCCCTGATTGATTTTTCTATAGGTCAGTGGCCCCTAACCCAAAAAACATTCCCCACCCATGCCATAAATAAGGACAATGTTGAAACCTTTTGTGTTGGACATAAATTAATATTTTACTTTATTTAAAATGAAATTTGGTAAACATAAGAACAACCATACTGGGCCAGATCAAAGATACATCTAGCCCAGTATCCTGTCTTCCAACAGTGGCCAATGCAAGATGCCCCAGAAGGAGTGAACAGAACAGGTAACCATCAAGTGATCCCTCTCCTGTCATCTATTTTCAGCTTCTGACAGAGGCTATGGACACCATTCCTGCCCATTTTAGCTAATAAGTATTGATGGACCTAACCTCCATGAATTCATCTAGTTCTTTTTTGAACCCTGTTAAAGTCCTGGTCTTCACAACCTCCTCTGGCAAGGAGTTCCACAGGTTGATAGTGAATTGTGTGAAGAAAAACTTTTTGTTTGTTTCAAACTTGATATTTATTAATTTCATTTGGTGACCCCTAGTTTTCATGTTATGGGAACAGGTAAACAACTTTTCCTTATTCACTTTCTCCATAGCTGTCATGATTTTATAGACCTCTATCATATCCCTCCTTAGTCTCCTCTTCTTTAAACTGAAAAGTCTAGTCTTTGTAATCTCTCTTCATACGGCACCCATTCCAAACCCCTAATCATTTTTGTTGTCCTTTCCTGAACCTTTTCCAATGCCAGAATTTCTTTTTTGAGATGAGGCGATCACATCTATACACACTATTCAAGATGTGGGCATATCATGGATTTATATAGAGGCAGTAAGATGGTCTGTGCACTTAATCTGTTTAATAATTTCAATTAATATTTCCTTTTACTGGTTAAATTAAACCATTTTTCCTAGATACAGTACTAGCAAAATGGCTCAGGTGTAATTATATAATTAATGGCGAGTTTTTATTTGTAGCTGGTGGTCTGTGGAAAGGTTTGTGTTGAGCCGGATGGGTCATGGGCCCAAAAGTTTGATAACCACTGGAATAGAGTATAAAAGAAGAAATACTTGCATAGCTTCACATTCTTAATTTAAAACAAGGTCACGATAGCCAAGTGGATCAATATGGCCAGGGTGAATCACTTGTTCCTTTCTATGGACAGATCAAACCCCTTCTGTTGGCTACTTAGCTGATTATATTACTAGCTTCAATAATAGTCTGCTTTATTATGTGTCCCCAAATTCTGCCACCTGTTGATATAATTTTCTTCCTTTGTAAGAACCCTGTCTCCCCAGTTCTGTGTCTGCTATTTTCTCCTAAAATAAGTAAACATTCTTTTCTCTTCAAGTTACTGAATGATATTAAAGCCCCAGAAGCTGAATGTTTGGATGAATGTGCATGTAGAGTGGAAGTAAAGACACAATTGTCAATCTTCATATACAGGCAGTCCACGAGTTACGCGGATCCGACTTACATCAGATCCGCAGTTACGAACGGGGTTTGCTCCGTGTCTCCCTGGTCTGCTGGTCTCCAGCAGACCAGGGAGACGCAGAGCAAAGCCGCGGAGGACCCGGGCGGCGGGACCGCAGTGTGTCTCGGTCCGTCGCCCGTGTCTCCCTGGTCTGCTGGGGGGGGGGGGGGGGGAGGCGCAGCTAGTACCAGGCTTTTCTCCGGACGCCTGTGGTAGAGCAGCTGGGGCGCTGCCAGTTGGTCCCACAGTGCTGCTCTGGGCACTACTGGACCAACCCGGCAGCACCCCAGCTGCTCTGCCCTAGGCGTCCTGATTCAGCCACTGCTGGTCAGTTTCAGCAGCTGCTGAATCAGGACGCCTGGGGCAGAACAGCTGGGGTGCTGCTGGGTTGGTCCAGTAGCGCCGCTCCTCGGCGCTACTGGAGCAACCCAGCAGCACCCCAGCTTCTCTGCCCCAGGTGTCCCCAAGTCAGCTGCTGCTGAAACTGACCAGTGCTGACTACAGGAAGCCCGAGGCAGAGTTGCTCTGCCCCGGGCTTCCTGGAATCAGCCGCTGATCAGTTTCAGCAGCAGCTGACTTGGGGACGCCTGGGGCTCTTAAGTTGAATCTGTATGGAAGTCGGAACTGGCGCCCAGATTCAGCCTGTTGATGCTGATCAGCGGCTGATTCCAGGAAGCCCGGGACAGAGCAACTCTGCCTTGGGCTTCCTGTAGTCAGCCGCTGGTCAGTTTCAGCAGCGGCTGAATCTGGACACCAGTTCCAACTTACATACAGATTCAACTGAAGAACAAACCTACAGTCCCTATCTTGTACGTAACCCGGGGACTGCCTGTATTTACTACAAGAAGCTTTAGCTAACTAGTTTTTTAACTCATTTTCTTCAGAATACTGACAATGGGAGGTGTCTAAAAAGGATGGCTGCTCACAGAATTTGGGCTTTTTACCTCTTTCATTTACAAGTTCTGAGTGGAATTTTTTGAGTGTTCCCAGATACATCTCCCCTTAATTTTTGCACATGCACACAACAGCAGGTATTCTTCTGGCCAGGGAGATCTAGATAGTGCTCTTAATGATGCATAAGCAGGTTGCTTTAATAAAATGTGAGATTCCCCCTCTCCAGAGACCAAATGCTGAGCCATGTTACTTCCAAGGGATTTTTTTGCCTCTGTTGAGCTGAGAGTTGCAATAGAGATAAATCCAAGAAACAGATCCACTGCTAGGTCAGCCTTTATTTAAACAGCTAATTTGTGGCAAACCTTAAAAAGGTAGAGTTTAAGTTATAGACGGCATTTACCTTACTATGTACTATTCATCTGCTTCAAGTTTTTTATCCAGTAAATTCACTCTAATTAACATCAGCATCAGCTGTTATTAATCCAGCACATTTGTTGATGTTGATTTGTTAGTATACTGAAAACAATTTCTAGATTGACCTTATATTCCAAATATCTTTAAATTATGGAAACATCCCAGTGGTTCCATAGTTAAAGCTATGCTGAGTTTTATGCTTAAAACATGATTTAAATCTTTTGTCTGACCATAACATTTCAAGCATTGTGTGCTGTAGAGGTTGTTGCTATGGCACTGAACTGTATTCTATTTTTGGCTCTGCTGTGTAACCCTGAGCAAGTCATTTCATGTCTCTGTGCCTCTGTTCCCCAAGCTTTATTAATCTTTTACAGTTACATTATAGGTAGGTACTGTCTCTGTGGTACTATGTATTTGTACAGTACCTAGCATAATGGCACCCTGATTTAGTTGGCTTCTCTTGGCACTCATTCATGATAAATAACTGTAATAACAATAACAATAAAATATGAGACAAAGTCATCATTCCTATAATAATGGTTTTGTAAGATCTTAAATCTAATGTAAGCAAAAGTTGTTTTTGCAGAAAATTATTTATTTCAGAAAATACACTGCTATATTTCTTTCCTGTTTTCTATTCATGAACTAATTAATTCAACTGCTATTTATCCAAAAGCTAGTGGTTATTATGTGCCTAACAATAATTACAGGGTTAAGTGTATCAGACTGGTTCTTGCAGTTACAAGGAAACAATTGCATTGGACTAAGGTCAGAGAGTTCCTAGATTCAGTTCAGGAACCATATTAAACAAATACTGCTATGACTGAAAGACATATGGTAGGTTAAGAAATAACATCCCTGTATCACTATATAAAATGTAACCTGAGTAAAGTTACTTTCAGGTCTGCTATCTTGTTAGCTACTGTTGTTATTATGAAATATATTTAAAACATATTTTATGGTAACTTACAACTTTATACATGTAACCTGTGGATGTGTTAACATTTTGATGTTTTTCCATGTAGTAATGAGAGACTTGTAAAATTTTTGTGGTTGTTCCTATATTTTTAATAGATGCTGTGACAAAGTTCCTCCTTAACCTTGGTGGGTCATGTGCTTTCAGGCAGATTACTTGCCTCAGAGGCTCACAGCAGCCCTCAGTTTTGACACCATCTTCTGTTTGTTGAGCTACTCTCATTATTGACCAGCATGAGAAGAGGGGAAACTTCATAATCTTTGTTGCCACTCCCAATAGTACAGGATAGGACAAACCCTTGTGCCAAAACCAGTCTCTTTCTAGTACTGAAATGGGGAGCTGATGGGCCAGCAACCTGAGTCCACCCTCTACTCCGGGTTCTAGCCCAGGAGCCCTGTAATAGCAGCTGTCTGTAATGTTTCTGGTAACCGCTGTATGACAACTACCAATCACTAGGCCACTTCCCCACAGCCTTCTCCAGCACCTTCTTTGCTGCAGGCTTTTTCTTCTGGTACCTGCATGCACTTATTCCTCCCAGATTCTCCACAACTTCTTTTCTCCTCACATTCTTCAACACACTGAGCTACCAGAAAGGGAGCCCTTTTTTCTTCATTGGCCCCAGGTGTTGTGCTTAGTCTAACTCACTAGACTCTGGAAACCTCGTAATTGGCTCTACGTGCTTTAATTGCTGATTGGTCTGAAAAATTCCTGCTGATTCTGGATTAGCCCTTGATAGTTTACCCTGGGAGCAGAGATTTTCTCATTCTAGGGTTAATACGCTTTCCTTCAACCACTCTTCTGTATCCCTCTGGCCTGACCCTGTAACAAAAAAGGAGTTCCATCAATACTGGCATGCTTACAGTGATGAATTACAGATGCTGAAATGGATATCCGATGATAGGTCAAAAAAGATGAAGCAAGTAATTTATCATTAAATACAATTAAGTAAACTTTTTTTGTTTTGAATAGGAGTGACGCTAAAAGAAATCAGAAAACTTTCAAGAAGATTTAAATGTATTATACCTGTGAAATCCACAAAAGAAGATCTTGAGTTACTAGACCTTTCAGCTCCTTTCCTTTTGCAAGGGAAAATATGGCATTATGGGTAGGTTAAAAGAAAAAACTGATTTTAGTTTAGAAGTGGTTTAGTAGTTTACAATTAATAGATTGTATGGAAAGTTAGTTTCAATAACTTAAATTCCTGATTCCTCTTTATCTTTGTGTATTGTGTAAATATTGAAAAATCACACCTTCCCAGGGGTCACCTTAGATTTGACGAGAGCAGGAACAATATCTTTGCATTTGGCCGGATGGTAGCTTATTATACCCTTATTGCCCTCTTTGCAAGGGTGTGGATGTGTCTCTTGCAGAGGTGGTTGAGTCTACTATGCAAACTAAATCATGGCCTGTTCATGATCGTTTCACTTGTTCAGAAGATTTATAATTCTGGTGAAAGCTCCCAAAATTTGTTTTGAAGAGAAGCACATCTCATAGCCGGCATCTTGATTAATGGTCACCACAAAGGTCTCCAACCTTTGGTGGGAAGCTCCTTTGGGTAACTTGAAAGTTCATGATGTTTCAAAGTCTCACCTGTGTGTACTTACCAAAGCACAATAAATGAATGCCTTATACAGTAATCTGCTATATATTTGAGAGAGTTTGTGAGTGAGCTTGCCTGTCTGTCTGTTCTAAACCTCCTTCAAAATGGTAAGAGCTAAGACCACCAAGTTTGGTATGCAGGTTCCTCTTATAATAACTTAAAGCAATGTAAGGATTTGGTTTTGCAAGGATAATGGGATGTGCCTGGAATGTGATTGTTTCTCATAAAATAGAAAGGGAGGACTCTGCTAGCAGGGGCAGTTATATTGCATTATAACCACCGGGAGGCAGCAAAGGGACAGACATGGGAACTGAGACAGCTATAACCCCATTGGGACAGCTGGAAGAAGGGGTGGAGAAAGGGATGGCTATCTACTTTATATTTCACAGAATTTCTCTATTTATGTATGTCTATCCCCCAACTGGGAGATATACATCCTTCCCCGGCTGTGCCCATTGCAGTGTCCATGATCAGGCACTTCTCACCTGGCCCCAAGCTGCAGTGGTGAGAGAGAACTAAGGTTGTCCTCTCTCCCCACAGCAGTCTGCATACCAAACCCTTCAGCCCCAGCCCAGTGCAGTAAAGAAAAACAAAATTATTTGAGTTAAGGACCAAGTAAATAGTCTAGTATAAAATATATACCAAGGTTGCTATAGCGGGTGATCTTTGAATTCCCTGACATCTGTGCATTTAAAATCTCAACTTTTGCAATTATCAACAGTTTTATATTTAATCAATGTAGAATTTTGGCATATTGCCTTATTTCCCATGTAACTATCCTAAATCTGAGTGCCATATATTATATGTAACATATTTGAAAGTTATTAATTACTAGCGCATGAAAACAACTTGATTTGGACATCTCTCAGCTTAATAGAATTTTATCCACTCACAGTATTTTAGTTGATGAAGATATATAAGTACTCAGGAATAAAAATGAGAGGTTATTTTAATAGCTCTTCATTAGATTATTTTAGGCACAGGTAAAGCCAAATTCCTATGGCAATAATCTTATAACCCTATGTGTTTTAATATATAGTAGAGTTTTAGATTTATCACTGCTGTTACAAAATGGCACTTTGTATTGTTAAACAACAAAAAGCATTTGTGTACGAATATGTTATCAAATGGTATTTGTGCACTGTTGTTAGTCTTTGTTATTCAGTTATGCCCTTCCAGGAGCCAAAATAATTTGCTGTTTGTAGCTGATGATTCATAAGGAGCATGAATGTAGTTTAGTACTTTAAATGTTGTATGAAGCTTCTCTCCCTTAAAAATCTGATTTGGAAACTGTACCTTTTCATAGACTCATAGACTTTAAGGTCAGAAGGGACCATTATGATCATCTAGTCTGACTCCCTGCACAATGCATGCTACAGAATCTCACCCACCCACTCCTGGAATAATCCTCTCACCTATATCTCAGATATTGAAGTCCTCAAATGGTTTAAAGACCCCAAGATGCAGAGAATCCTCCAGCAGTGATCCATGCCCCATGCTACAGAGGAAGGCGAAAAACCTCCAGGGCCTCTGCCAGTCTACTCTGAAGGAAAATTCCTTCCTGACCCCAAATATGGCGATCAGGTGAAGCATGAACATGTGGGCAAGCCTCACCATAGTTAGGTTGCCTTGCATCCCCACTGAGTAACTTATTTGAAATAAACTTGTTTGGTGCAGAAGGAAAAAAAAGGTAACAGTGTACAGACTTCCAGGTGATGAATTATCAGTATCTTACTTTAAATGGCAGGTGTAAACAGTGCTCGAAGCAGAAAACTATCCAGAGTCTCAGTTCCCTTGCCATAGAAGAACAACCATCGTGGGAGCCCACTGAAATAGCAAAAGGTTAGCTAACATCATTATGACCTGAAATGCATTGTGCCTGGATTCTTAAGGGTAGATTCCAGTTATCTCACTGAATGGATTACACTTTTGTTTAGATCTTTGTATTTCCTATGGATGCATGTATATGGAGCTATGCAATTATTTACACCGTATGGGCTGGAGTAGAATACATGATTACATTCTTAAACTCTTATATTAAAGATTAACTAAAAAACTTTTTACCTGTTGGAATGTGAGCGCATTGTCTAATGTTTATGCGATAGTAGCTGGCATTTTTAACAATAATGACAGTGCCAGTGTAACACATCTTCAGTTACATACATACAGATGTCTGTGAGGTATACACAAATATGTACCATACATAAGTCTTTCTTTTGAGTCAAATGTGAATATTCCTTAGCTGTAGCGATAGTAAGATTTATTTTTTTGTACACCCTAATGCTATGAAGCAAAAATTCTAGCCTACTACATTATCCAGGGAACTGGTGAAGAGCTAATTGCCCAGATCAATAGGGTTTTAGCCCCTAACTCCCATTTTTGATTTTGGAAATCTCCCTATATATTCCTTGTGTTGTTTTAGGTAGTTTCATCAACTGATTAAAGGAAAGTAAATGGGAAAAGATGGGGAAAGTTTGAACTGTTTCTAAATTTAATTAATCATCACTGAGTGGTTAGATCATGGCAGCATAAACTATGTACAAGACCAGGAGTGGGCAAAATATGGCCCGTGATCTGAATCCAGCCTACCAAGCCATCGGATCCAGCCCATGGATGCATCAGGGAGCCTGAGGCAGGTTCCCTGCTTGCATCGCCCCCACATTTACACCACTCAGAAAGGCGGCTGCTGGGCTGTTTCCCTTTCAAAGCTATGAGTCCAGAAAGGAGTGGGGGAAGGCTTCAGGCACTGTCCCCACTCTCAGCACAATCCCATTGGCCGGTTTCTGGCCAGAAACCATCCAATGAGAGTTGCCTGTTTGAATAACAGGCAATCACAAAGCATCACACTCTCTCCCCTGGTCTCCTAGTTATTCACACACACACATGGTACTGCAGCTTGTGTGGGGGCTGGATAGACAGGCAGGCTGCCTGAGAAACATGCTGGGCTGCTGGCTGGGAGAGGTAAGTCTCCTGGCCAGAGCTTTCCTCTGGCACCTCAGGTTCTCCCTTCCCCAAGCCTCTGTCTCCCACTTCTGCACCCCTACTCCACATACCCAAACCCTCTGCCCCCCTTCTATACCCTCCCAGACCCTGCCCCCTAATCCTCTGCCATAGGTCACAATCCCCTTCGCTAAGTCACAACCCAAACCACTGTACCCCAGTCCAGTGCCTCAGGTCACAACTGCTTTCTTCACCCAAACTCCCTCCCAGACCCCACAATCTCTCCTGCACCGCAGTCCCTTAAGCCACGCCTCCTTCTGCACCCAACTTCCGTCCTAGACACCACATCTCCTCCATTAATATCATGGAAGAGTACAGCCCTTGATCACTTACCAAATTCTTGGAGTGGCCCCCCCATCAAAAATTATTGTCCACCCCTGTACAAGGCTATCCTAAGTACAAGGTAGCACATTTCTTTCTTTATATGTAAATACTTGATCAACTATTTATTTTGCCCATAATTGTTTTATTAAAGATAACACAAGTATAAAATGGAAATGTATATAAATGTCTGTAATACAAAAATAATGCATATAATATAGAACTTATATTTCCATTAAAATGTCTGGTTCACATGAAAAATACAAAGGTTTCAATGGAATCTAGACACTTTTTAAATAAAATGTCCTGAAAGTAGTCAAGTCTGGAATCATCAGGGGATATTAAGTATTGCTTAAATAGGTCATTCACCTTTTTCTTGAAATAAACTTTAATAGTGTTTCTGTGGATATGTGTATTCTCACATAACTCTTTAAACACATACTGCAGTTATTTTTACATTTATTAATTTGTTTTTAAAAATATGTGAATATATTTCTAGTTTTAGCTTATAATAGATCATTCACACATAGAGTCATAGAAATGTAGTTCGTGCCGCGTGTAGCCGTGGGGCACGGAGTCCGAACTAGCAGACATTTAAAAATGGCGGCGCCCGGCAACATGCAAATGAAGCCTGGGAAATTCAAATCCCGGGCTTCATTTGCAACTCCGGTTGACTACATTACCACCCTAGTTCGAACTAGGGTGGTAGTATAGACATACCCGTACTTAACTATCCTTGGCGATGGACATATTTTTTCCTAATATCTAATCTAAATCTCCTTTTCTGCAGAGTATGCCCATTACATCTTGTCCTGTTTTCAGTAGACTTGAAAAATAATTGATCACTGTTGTGATGCACACACCCTGCTTGTGTTCAGGCATGACTAGGAGTTGCATGGATGCCACGATAATCAAAATGGTGTGGCCTCCAGGTGTCATAGTCATCACAGTCCAAGGGCAAGGGCATTGACTCCAGTGCCCCTAAGCTACTGTGGCTTAATAGACAGAATCAGTAGCACACCCCTTCACCATGGGGCAGTATGGCCTAATAACTGAATTCAGTAGAGTAGCCCTTCTCTGCAGGACAGCATAGCCTAATACCCAGCATACCTCTTCACTGGGGGCAGCGTAGCCTAATAGCCGAATTCAGTAGAGTAGCCCTTCCCTACAGGGAAGTGTATCCTAACACCCAGAGTCTCTAAGGACCTCCACCAGAGGTAACTGGCGACTCGGGAATGGAGGACTTTGTGGAAGCTGAGCAAACTGCCACTGGCTTAGCGGAGATTCCCACTGAAACACACTGAGCTCATTCAAGTGGCAGGTACCATTCACTCGCCTACTCTGGGTTGTTGCCTAATGTAGCTGGTGCTGAGACAGTCCAAGAGGTCTCAGGATTTCCAGGTCTCTCAGGGCAGGCTGCTCGCTGGTGCTCTGTCAGCTATGGAAGTACATTCTGAGCCCCTGGATCCTCAGAACCAGCAGGGTGGATCTGTGGCTGGTTCTCAGCAGGAGCTTCCACCACACATCCTTCCTCTCCAGCATCCTTCCAAGACTGAGCTGAGATATTTCCCTTTATACAGAGCCAGTATGTCGAGCATGCTCAGTACAGTCATAGGAATGGGAATTCCTCCACTTGAAGTGTGGTGTTAGCCCCTTGTAGCCTAGTGCAAGATATGCTTACCCCATCACAATCTCTATCCTCATTATAACAGCCATAAATATATATGGTCTGGTAGCACTTTATAGACTAACAAAACATGTAGAGGATACCATGGTATCATCTACCTGTTTTGTTAGTCTATAAAGTGCTACCAGACTATTTGTTGTTTTTTTCTGTAACAGACTAACTCGGCTACCCCCTGAAGCTCTCAAATATATATGAACACTGTTGCTGGGTCCTTCTTCAGTATTCTTTTCTCAAACTAATATGCCCAGTTTTTTTTTATCTTTCCTCATATGTCAGGCTTTCCAAACATTTCATCATTTTTGTTGTTGGAGTCTCTAGTTTGGCAAAATATTTCTTAAAGTGCAGCATCCAGAACTGGGCTTAGTAATCTAGCTGTCTCTTGACCAGTACCAAGTAGAGCAGGACAACAACCTCTCAAGGCCTATTATATGAGATATACCTGTTTATGTACCCCAGAATATTAGCCTTTTTCATAACTACACCAAATTGCCTCTCATTCAATCTGTGATTCACTTTAAGCGCCAGACCCTTTACTGCAGTGCTACTTTGTAGCCAGGTACTTTGTTTTGTAGTTGCACCTTTACTTTTTCATTCTCAAGTATAGTATTTTGCTTTTCTTGTTGCTGAATTTCATGTTGTTGATTTCAGACCAATTTTCCAGTTTGCCATGATCATTTTGAAATCCTGTCTCCAAACTGTTAGAAACCCCTCCCACTTTAATGTGATCCACAAATTTTATAAGCATACTCTCCGTTCCATTATCAAAGTCATTAATGAAAATATTAAATACCATTAGATTTACAGCAGGTGCCTGCAGAACATTTCTAGGTATCCAAAATGATATTCAAAATATAAACCATACACATATTCTCAATTAAAGTTAGATAGGAGAGAGAATGATTGGTAAGTAGTTTCAGTAATTATATACCTAGTTTTTAGGGTTTTTTTGTTTGCCAGATGACACAGTTGATATCAGTCAAGAATGTACCTAGCAATTAAATTTTCATAGCTGGCGTTAGTTAGATTAAGAGTACCAGTCAGGCAGCTTTTTTATTGTATTGTGTTGCCTAGGAATGTTAACTATATCATATGGACTGAATTGTTTTCCCATAGATAATATATTTCACTATATATAGTACAATGTGTTAGTTTAGAGTATGATCTTATTATCATTGAATCAAATTCTGACTGCTTTCAGTGGATGATCAAGTTATAAGAGATTCTACCATATATAGTCAAGGATGGGTATGTATGCAGACATTTTACTAGAGAGAAAAGATTCTTTGAAGCATTTTCTGTATTTTTCTAAACCTTTGAGCAAAACTGAATTTCCATACTAATGTGGCACTGTATATTTACATTTTTTGTTTTTTCATTCTCAAAATCTCTCATTTTACCTGCAACCAAAAATGTTTTCACTTAGTATATAATAATGTTGTCATAAAACATATTTTATAAATAGAGCTATGTGAATTTTATGAAAATACATTTTTCACCGAAAAAATACAGATTTTCTTCAACCAAGACAGCAAGTTCATGTAGATTGTAGTGACTATTTTTTTTTAAATGGAGGACATGCTTTTCATTTCAGAAATGTATTTTATTTTGGAATTTTACTTAATTTTGTATAAAACAAAAAACATTAAAATAAAACAAAATATCTAATTATAGGTTGAATGAAACATTTCCATTGTTTGCCTTAAAAACATCAGGTTTTTTGTTTCAGGTCAACCTGAATAGATTGTGTTGTTTATTTTTCAGTCCAGCGTTGAACAGAAAAATCTGTTATTCACACAGCTCTATTTATAAATTCATACCCTCCACCCTTTCAATGTATTGGATTATATTTTAAAATTATAACCTTATAGTAAGTCACATGATTTAAAAAAAAAGACTATTTCAGTTACTTTTTGTTGTGATAATTTTGTCTTAAATATTCAGTACCTAACGCGAAATATTTTTCCCACACTAGTTTTGGGTATTGAACCACTCCAGTATGTCTTCGTTATGAGGTTTACGCTTGATGATGGAACAGGAGCACTGGATGCATACCTCTTTGATTATGTAAGTAAACAGAAAGTACATAGATGACAGTTCTTGTTGCATTTGGTCACGGAGATGTTTGCATATGTATATGAATTTGTGCATTCTCTTTGTCACGTGCAGTATTTTAAAGCAAACTATTATAGTGAATAAAATGATCACCACTCCCCATTGATGAAAATGCTGTTTATATCAATACCAGATAAAAGGTTAAATGAGAGAGTTAAAATGGAACTGAAGAGAGGAACTGCACTGGGGGTTGTGACAATGCCCTCCCCCAGAGCACAACCTAGACTGTGGGGGATTGGTGTGTCCCCTTTAACTGGCTGAATCAGGGTACTCTCACACTGTTCTGCTAATGACAATCAACCCATTTTGGATTTCCTCTCATGCAGCCATTAGCATGTAAAGGCACACCCAAAATTACATTCAGGCTCTCTCAGCATGTCATGAACTACTCACAGAGTGTCATTTTACATTGCTCAAGACCTTGATTAGTGAAAACTCATTAATTAGTTCACCTCTTCAAAGGATAGTGGGCATGCTCCAGCCTTTGTAATCTGAGCAGATTACCAGTGAGTTTGTCTAACATCTCGGGGAAAGATCAAATATTAAAATAAGTATATTAACTACAGAATGAGAGAGTTTAAGTGAATATAAGTGCTAAGCATAGAGAAATAAAATGACATTTAAATCCTAAACTTCATCAAACTAAGCAAGATACAGTGCGGGCCGGGAGAACGGCCTCGCTTGCTAGGAGCAGCTGCTGCCGGGAAGAATGCTTCCAAGTAGGAGCAGCAGCAGCTTCTCCTAGAGAGAAAGGGAACAGCTGATGCTGCTTCTGCAGGGGACGTCCCTGGCAGAAGCGGTATCAGCTGTTCTCTTGCTCTCTAAGAGAAGCTTCTGCTGCTCCTGCCTGGAAGTGTCCCGGCGGTAGCGGCAGCAGCTGCTCCTAGAGAGCAACGGAACAGCTGATGCCGCTCCTACTGGGGACATCCCCGGCAGGAGCGGCATCAGCTGTTGCGTTGCTCTCTACAATAGAGTTCATATCATCCGACATATTCGGTAATCCGACCATGTGTTGGTCCCGTTTAGATCGGATGACAGAGACTCTGCTGTATTAGTAATATTAAGTAATATTAAGTTGTATATTTTCAGTCATGCAAATGAGAATTCTTATACTGGCTCTCTGTTGACTGCTTGTTCTGAATTTTAATGTATTTTGGCTCTTTCATTTGAAAAGGTTGATGGCCCCTGCTTTATATCCTCAGTTCATGTGTTTGGAAAAATATTGGCTCAAACATGGAGTCAAGCATCACCTCTCCTGATACCTTGATGAGTAACTGAGTTAAACAATCCGCACTGTGTAGCACATGAGGATCTTTTTTATTGAATTGTAAATCTCTTGTTTGCAATGCACCTGCTGGTGTGAATGGCTGGTGAGGGTCGCTTAATATGCATCTGAGTGTGGTTCACCCCTTTGTTGCCACTGGAGAGCTTGCTATAGGTATTTTTCCTAAACTCCCAACATATTAGAGTAATAACCGTATAGTAAAATCTCATAACTGCATATACAGTGGTGATACACATATTTTGACATAACAGTGAGTTTCAGCAAATTATGACTTTTCATGAGAGATCTTAAAAGGCATTTTTGTGAAAAATATCATAATCATACACAAGGGATTAATGTGGAGGCTACATAAGGTGGTAATTTGAAATACATTGTCACAGGGATATAGAGTATGTTGTGTTTCCACAAAGTGCCTAGATAAGTTCGCTGAATTTTTCTTTGTCATGGTGTTAAAATCACCCTCTCTGATTGCTTGAAAGACTTGATGCTTGAAAGTCATTGAGAATGACTATGGAGTGGGGAGGGGTGTTAGCACAGGATTATGTAACTACTCTGACAATTCTAGTTCCTTACTTGGTAAATTGCTGCCAAAACCATATAGCTGTCCAACCTTTACATCTAGTTTTTTGATATAGAAGTTTAGGTAATAGGAGTTCTTGCTTGATTGACTAGCGTCTCTTAGATTGTATTCATCTAGCCACCAAATAAATGTTAGTTCCTGCTCCCAGAAAGATAATTATTTGGCATACTTAGACACTTGGTCTCCACATTTACCATAGGTTTATACATTCACTCAGTGAAACTTACACGTTTTGCTTAAATTACATGCCTCCTTTTCCCAATTTTCTGAAATAGAAATAGCATTGATATGTGAGGGATTAGCTAAATGATTCCGTGCTTTTTAAATGCAAAATATTTTTCATATGCATATGTAATAGATGTATTACTGTGTGGAAAAATAGAAGATCCTTTTTCATACATTACATACATTCACAATGGCAGTTATACTAGTCATGAGTACTGTGCATTAGGATGTAAGAGTTTAACCAGTTAACCAATAAGCATTGGTTTATCAGTTCCAGCTGCGGTTCAACTCATCTGCCGATGCACGCCAGCTGCCAGCTCCGCTCCTAGGAGCCAGTTGCCACCACGTGTTTTCTACTGCAGAGCCCACAGCACAGCCAGCTCCTTGAGAGTAGGGCTGGCAGCCAGGAACTGATGCCTGGCCTTCAGCACAGGGCAGCAGCCGGCTCCTTGGGAGCAGGATCGGCACCTGAGAGCAGGCGCACAGCCTGCTGTGTGGAGCAGCAGCCAACTCCCTGGGAGCAGGGTCAGCAATCAGTGTGCGTTGGAAGCCAGCTTATTTATATAATATGCACCGTTTGCCAATTCATTCCCAGGGGAGCCGGCTGCACTGCAGGCTCTGCAGTATAAGCCTTAGCATGTATAACTGCTAAGATTTTTGACAGTTACTTTTTTAAAATGTTTTTATATCCCTACTCTGCATGTCCCATATTTTGTGTATCTGGGCCTTCATACTTCATTTAAATAGCTGTTTGTGTGCAATAGACATTTATTTTGGTTGCCATTTGGTTAGTGCATACCTGCTGATAATTTCAGATAGTAATGGAAACTTTAAGAAGTCTGAGGGCTTTGACAGGATGAAAAGATATCAATAATGCTAATCTGAGATAGCATTATATTTGTTTTATATTACACTGCAGCTTTGGAATTATCTAAAGCCAGCTGGGCTTTTTTGGTCCTCTGTTTCACAGCTTGGAACTTCCTCACCTCAAAAAATATATACAAATTAATATATAAATATATATTTTACCAACTGTGCCAACTGGCTTCCAAATAGACAGTAAAAGGCAAATATTTTTCTCTTTCTTTATTTAATACATTCTGTATAACAGGTTAAAAGGCTCTTCTCTTAATATATGAAGGCCTTTAGTTGCAAAGGAAACTGAAGCCCAGCAGTACCTACGTTTTTTTCTCTTCTTTCCTTTCTGCTGCACCTCTCCTCTTCTTTGAAAGTTGTTCTTTTAAATTGACAAATGAATCTGGAGGAGCTGCTGAGTGCCACAACTGTGCTGTGAGAGAGAAGGGAAAAGAGGAGGGGGCAATTTTCTTTTGAAATGTCATATGCACTTCAAAGGGAAACTTCCATTTTCCTCTGCCCAGACTAAGGTGTTCCAGCAGTGCTTGAGAAGAAGATGAACTGCTTTGAAGTATAACTTGAAACTAGCTTCTCCTCAGATGTTTATAGCAATGCTGCCAGTTAATTTTCTTATCCTGATAGTTGAAGTTAAAGGAGCTGGGGAGAAGATTGAGCCAAAATTATGGGATGGTGGTGGGAAGAACTTGGAAGGAAAAGGGGAATAATCTTAAACTGGCCCTCTCTGACCCTTTCCCACCTTTTGGTAATTTTCCATTAAACTTCTAGTATAAAAGTTAAACTGAGGAGAAAGTATTCTCACATTAATTCGTGTAAAAGAAAGTGTGAGTTGAACATGAGTCTCTGGACATAAAACGTATTGTTATTTAGTGCTTAGAGGTTGATCAGGAAAGACCCTGTTTTGCTAGGTGACAGGTCAGCTGGGTTCTAGGGGGAGGGAGTCAAGATTGGGCAAGAAGTGTGGGGGGAAGGGACACAAAATGAAATTCTAGTCCAAGTTATGTTAACATAATTATGCTATAGTGAAAATTGGTATACAGCTCCCCCACTCTTTTGTTTCATCATTCTGCATGCTCTACTTTTATAGTGGGAGAATAAATTGTTTAAAACCCACTCACATCTTTTAAAACAGAAGAATGAGAATTCTACTAATATAGGTTCTGATTCTTCTATCCTTACTCCTGTTTTATCTTACTCCTTGGGATTTGCATTTATAGCCATGGGAAAATTTGAGGAGTAAGGTATTATTGAATTTAAGGATAACAAAATTATGTCTGACTCATTTCTGTCTGTCTGTCTATCATACTTAGATGCTCCAATCACTGGAGCTGGGCAGTTTAGAGGAGGAATATTATTTTTGCTAAAAAATACATTTGGGGGGACTCTGAAACGATTCACAAATTTGTGCTTAATTTGTCAAATAGTTTTTCCAAGAAAAAAAAGAAAACAATATCAGAATCAAAATGTTTCATATCAACCATTTGAAAACATTATTTTGACATTTTATGAAATATTTCTTTTTTACTTTCATTATGAATTAATCCATTTTAAAATTTTGTCCAACTGAAAATTATGAAAATCACAGAATGATGAAAAACATCCCAAGCTGACTGAATCAAAAGAAAAATCTTAAAGAAATAATAGTGTGTCTACCTAAAACATTTCAGTTGATTCAAAACAGAAAAAAAAATTGGAAAACTGAATTTCAGTTTAAATCAAATGAATTTGTTTTGTTGTTCCCCCATTTTTTGGTTCCACCCCCCTTCCAACTGAAATTATTATTCACTCGGCTCTAATAGTATCTGTGCACCTCATAATCTTTAAAGGATTTAATCTTAAACAGCATGTGTATTAATACGGTGGTATTTCACTTTTTTTGGTGGTCTGAGTCTTTGAGCACACTACATGTCTCAAGGTTAATACCATACGCACTCCTGCTCTGGTTTGTTTTTGTCTGTGTCTGATTGTTTTAAAAATACTGAACTGAATACTGAACTTCCTTTTGTCATTTTAGTATCTTCATAAGAGCTTACTAAAATTACTCTAACTAATGACGCCTAATTTATTTTTTTTTATTTTTTCTCCTCAAAACTCTTCCACTTTGCTCAGGAAAAGTTTTTCCAGATTCCTGCCTCTGAAGTCCTTACCAGTAATCTTCTTCAGGAGAAGATGGAAATGATCATGAGTATGCTTTGTCCTTCAGGAACAAAACTAGGTCAGCTGTCACTTTTTGTTACCTACTATGAGATTTGTAAAGTTAAGCTGAATGCGCCATTCATTTATTATAAATATGATGAGAGCACAGACCAAATTCAGTACTACAGAATTGTAAGGAAATTGTTACTTACATTTGTGTAAAGTATCAGAGGGGTAGCCGTGTTAGTCTGAATCTGCAAAAGCGGCGAGGAGTCCTGAATCTGCAAAAGCGGCGAGGCACCTTATAGACTAACTGAAGTGTAGGAGCATAAGCTTTCATGGGCAAAAATCACCATAGGTGATCTTCCAGAAAACACCATCCTAGCCACCATGGATGTAGAGGCTCTCTACACAAACATCCCACATGCAGATGGAGTACAAGCTGTCAGGAACAGTATCCCTGATGATGCCACAGCACAACTGGTGGCTGAACTCTGTGAATTTATCCTCACACACAACTATTTCAGATTTGGTGACAACATATACCTTCAGACCAGTGGCACTGCTATGGGCACCCGCATGGCCCCACAATACGCCAACATTTTTATGGCTGACCTGGAACAACGCTTCCTCAGCTCCCATCCACTTACACCCCTTCTCTACCTATGCTACATCGATGACATCTTCATCATCTGGACCCAAGGGAAGGAGACTCTGGAAGAATTTCACCATGATTTCAACAGCTTCCACCTCACCATCAATCTCAGCATGGATCAATCTACACGGGAGGTCCATTTCCTGGACACCCCGGTACAAATAAGTGACGGTCACATCAATACCACCCTATACCGAAAACCTACCGACCGCTACACTTACCTGCCTGCCTCCAGCTTCTATCCTGGACACACCACACGATCCATTGTTTACAGCCAAGCACTGAGGTACAACCGCATATGCTCCAAACCCTCAGACAGAGACCTACACCTACAACTGATCATATGCATCTGTTGAAGTGGGTCTTTGCCCACGAAAGCTTATGCTCCTACACTTCAGTTAGTCTATAAGGTGCCACAGGACTTCTCGCTGCTTTTACATTTGTGTAGTGTATTACCATTGGTTTTCTTTTTTAAAAGAAGGGTCTTTGGAAACAGGAGTAATAATTCAGTCACTATAGAGGCCATCAGGATGTACTGTTCATTCATGCTGATGTAAATTCAGTATTCTATACACACATGTATATCCAGGCAGTGTTAGACGTGTAATTCACATTCACATGGAAGTTAACCAGAACACCTTTATTTAAAATATCACAATACCCTAGTGAAAATTAATAGAGAATTCAGTCTGAGCCCCTCACTTTAGGCTTTATTTCTTCCATTGAATGCACACACAAAGTTGGAGCACCCTTTCCTGCAGGAAACCCCTATGGAAAGTGATGCAGGGTAAGGAAATCTCCTTGAAGATCTCATCAAAGAGTTCCTTTGGGCATTTCATCTGGGGCATCAAGTGGAAGCTTCCACTAGGCTGTCCGCATAGATCTGTTTGTCTTTGCCATAACTCTGATACTCAGGAGCCTGTTTCCTCACAGTGCAAGGCCAGTGCACCCATGCACCCTTGTTTCTGGGAACCATCGACTACCTAATGCAGAGGGTGTTCCATGGAATGGAACATATATTTCAGCAGTGCATTATCTGCTCCATATATAACCCTTTGGTGAGAACAGAGGGAGAATAATGATGCAAATCCCACTCTGCTGTCTCCTCCTCCAGGTGGCTCTCTGTAAAGAGCAGTGTTTCTCAGCAGAGACTAAACAACTCTGTATGAGAAAATTCAAAATCCTTTTTTAGTTTTCCTACCAGTCATCTGAGTAGTGTTACTATTCCTAGTTAAAGGCTATGTTGAAGTTGCACTTTTTTTTTATAAAAGCTGAAAATATATGTCAAAATGTACACTTTGTTTTTGATTTGTAGATGACTTACCATGGTTGGAATGCTTCATCAGGTCTTACAACGTCAGAGATGGAATGGAACAGCAAGTCTGCTATCAAATTTTTGACACTATGGTTGCTGAAGATGTTATCTAGTAATATGTATTATAAGAGATTTATTAACATGGATTACAAAAATGTTGAAGTTAAAAATACCATAAAAGCTTTTGTATAACATATTGTGTTCTGTGTTGAGAAATAATAATCAGGAAAGCAAATGTCTTTTTTTGTTTGTTTTTGCATCTCACCTGTGTACTAAGGCTTTAGCTCTTATGTTCCTGAATTAAAATTAATTGGACATAAGAGGTATTTATGACTTGCCCTGGGCTAATCCAGTGAGTCAAGTAGTAGTTGAAGTGCCCAGCACTTCATGGGAGTGGTAACTATGTGGTAGAGACTGTTAAAAGTAGGTTAATAGCCAAAGGTCTCAAGCTATTACATCCTTGAAAATTATCATTGACCTAGAGTCAAATTTAAATGGACATTATAAAGTATAAATGTTTTGTAATATATGAAGAATAAACATGATTGTGCTTTGTTTATGAACCTATTTTAATACGAAAGAGTAAGTGATTTGAGCAAAGCTGGGGAAACAAGGCTCTTCCATTAACTTGTGCTCCCTCACTTTATTCTGTACAAATCTATTTTAGGATTCTAAAAACACATGGGCTTTTTCCTTGCTTTAATTTCTCATTGATATGTAGATTGTAGTAAGCTCTTCCTGCAGTCCTGATGCATGCAAGTAGTGTCCTTGACCTAAGTGGATCTATTTGCATGAGTTAGAATTACTGATCTGATTTAGAAATACAAAGTCAGGCCATAAAATCAGGGATATTTAAAATATTAAAATGAATACTAATATTTATTATATTGTGAGGATGGTAAAGTCAGATATATTTGGGGTCATATTTGACATCACTTCTTCTTTAAATTGTGTACGTGCAGAGGTTCTTGCACATAGTTTGACTAAATTTAGAATCTGATTATACTGTCTTGATTGCTTTTCTCTTTTGTGTAATTAGATTGGTTGGCCAAATTTAGAAACATTTTCAGGCCAATCAGTGACTAGCTGGAAACCACCGTGGAAACAGTACAATTGCTTTTACCTTGCATTCTAAAGTATTTGCCCCAAATTCAGAATAATTTTCTAGAGAATAATTTTAATGTAAAAGTTCTCACTAGGGGAATATGTTTCTTGTCAGCAAGGAGAAAAATCACGTAACACTTGCAAGGAGGATTTTTTTAAAAGGGAGCATGGAGATATTTAAAATAGTATTTATAGTTAACTAGTACTAGGATACTAAATCAAATTATTTTGCAGTGTTCTAAGAGAGATTTAGTAGAATAAACTATTATGTTCACTCACTATTTCATCCAATTATGAATAGATTTAATGTATTATTCTAAAAATCTCTCCGAGCCATAGAAACATTGAGTCATAAACCTAGACATTATATGCTTTCTCAGTTATCGTGTAGATAAAAGGTTCATCAATATGGGTAGATGATGGGTCACTTTCAAGGCAAGGAGAAACTGTCAGCCTGATTGAATGAGACCATCAGCTTGCCAAGCAAGGAACAACACTGGCAATTGTTCCGAGAGGAGCTGCTTGCCTCCCTTTGGCCTGATGAGAGATATGATAAGTGAATTATTTTAATTTCTGTGTAATTAAACTCCTGAAGCACTCATAAATAAGAAATATTCAAGTCCTTGCTATGTAATGGGTAGTTTATCACTAAAACTATAAAGCAGACCTCTTTTCGAATAAGATTTGTATAAAAGCCTATATTTCTGGTTGGGTTACATGACATAAACCATATCATGCACTGCAAAATCATTAGTAAAAAGTATGTATGAAATTGTAACTGTTTTTATGTAAATAAAAAGTCATGTTCTTGTACATCGTTGCAGGCATTAGTATCTCTCTCTATATATACAAACATTTTTCGTGCCAGATGACAGAATGACATCATCAGCCTAATTGAAAGTGGAGTCTCAGCATCTTGTTTACTTGCAGTTCAACCAGAACCAGCTGCAAAACTGAGTTCTGGCTATAGATCCATCTGTAACACATAGTACGTGAGCAACAGACCAATTAATCCTTTTTTTTCTATACAGCTTTGTTTGTTCATTTATCTATATAAACAGTGCAAGATTAACAGGCTGTCTGGCTGTAAAAGCTGCCAGAGAGGAGAGGAGTGTTGGTGAGCGTAGCAAGCATAGGGTACAGCCTCCGTAATACATTTTAAAGTAAACCTGTTGAAAAGTAATAGATTAGTACATATAAGATTTACACTTCAGTGTAAATTTGTTTTCACTATCACTGATATTTGAGATTCTTAGCAGAACATTTTTAAATCATTTAATAATTGTAGATGTAGCATTTAAAGTGGTCTGTCTATTGAATATTGTAAGTATTTAGCTAATTAATAAACATATTTTAAAATAATGAGCTCTTTGCTCAGACTTAACTTTTGAATATCTGTTCTCAAAAGTACAAAAACTTCTGCTGCCAATGGCCTTCATCCAACAAAGCGCATTCTTAGATTCTTTGCTGATTTGGAACCTAATTAATGAATTGTCATGTCAGATGTATTTTATTTGAGATTTTCAATGCTCACGGAAGATTTGAATTTGTTACAACCACTGTTCACAAACTTGTCTCAGTGTTGACAGATCCTTCTGTAGGTGTGATTGAGCAGAGTTCTGTCTCCTTGACTGTTTTATTCCTTATATGTTTCTGTGGAGCAGCCAACTTGGAAGTCAGCTGGGATAGTAACTTCTGTGATACAGACAGTTTCTACTCTAATCTGAACTGAGAGCATAAACTCATTCTAACTTCCTGTGGGTCACACCTTTTACAGTAATGGACCAGTTACCATCTTCTTCATAAAAGCAAGAAATTCTGTCTCCCATTTTCAATCCCTTGGTCACATTTTCTGGTTTCTGAAACACATTTTAAAATTAAATCAAATGTTCCTTGCAGAACTGACTAAATGAGATAGCTGAGGTCCATCGGTGTAGTAGTATTTCTCCATAGAATTAATTTGTTACAGATGTATTAAAATGTTAAGTTTACATTTGATACAATGAATGTGGGAAAAATCAGAATGCTTTGAATGGGGAATCTGATATCTGCAGTTTGTCATGGAAAGCAGAAAATGTCATTTAACCCTCACTTTCTTTTCCTTCTGCCAAAGGAAAGGAAACTTGTTGAAATTAAGGTAGTTAAAAGCAGCATTTTCTTCTGCATAGTCAAGTTTCAAAGCTATAATAAATCAATATGCAGTTTTAAACTTTTGAAATAACAAGAGAGATGAACAACCTCCATTCCCAAGGCATTCATTGACAGGTCTACTGTACAAAGACTCTGTCCTGGAGCATTTACAATCAAGGGCATATGCTCATCTAATACAAGATGCAGGTTCCTATTTATTTTGCAAAAGATTCTGTCTTAATTCATTAGCAAAACTCATTTCTAGAGCCCTGTACAGATACAAAATTTGTATTCAACTCCGAATCTATATCTGAAAAAATGAGCCATGGATGTCGCATCCATATCTGCAGATGTGGATACCCGCTGATATAAAGTAGATAATCATGGATTTGCAAGGCTCTATTCATTTCTACCCCTTGATTTCTATGGGATATTGAAATTTCTCTGCAAAATTGTTCTGGGACATTCAGAGCAGGGGAAAGTCCCCAGCATTGGAGCATTGCATCCCAGAGTGGGAAATGCCCAGTGACTGGGAAAAGCACATGTAAAAGTGAACAAACTGAAAAGTTAGGGAGGGTCTGAGGAAAAAAATAGGAAAGTCGAAGGTTAAAATTCTCCATTTCTTTAGAAAAGTGCATACTTTCCAAAAACACCTAAAATAACTTGGGGACTTAAACCTCACTTTCATAGGTGATTTAGGACCTTATCTTACTGAAATTCTTTAAAATATAGGCTCTTAAATGCTTATAGGTTTGTGTAGATGAGGATATGCCAAGTGAATTAAGCTAAACTTAATTAAGGCCACTTTAATGAATACCAGCATCCACACAAGCATTTAATGCAGTGTAACTAATCCTCTTCAAATTAAAAAAATATTTACTGAATTTGGATTAATTCTCCTGTATGTCCCCAAATTAGCAAGCCCTAAGTGACTTTTAAAATGCATATCCTGTCTCATGTTAAAGGGAACTACTACATACATGAGAAATCATCTAAGAATAAAAGAAACATCCGGGATGGCAGCTCTTAAGTGACTGATTACTGTCCCCTTTTTTTATCATAGCGGGTACTAGACATATAGAAGACTTGGAATCCTTTGCTTATGCTCCCCTCAAGTCCTTTGACTACTGGGGAAAAGAGGAAGAAGTGAGTCTGGGGGGAAAAAAAGATAGTGGGGCAAAAGTTAATAGCAGGAGAAATATGATATTTTGTCTGAACTGGGACGAATGGTCCATACTACAGGAATTCTGTAGCCACAGGACTTCAGTAACCACTGAATTCATCACTGTAATAATGTATCTCTAGTATAAGTCACTAATTTTGAAGGCGTTATACTGTGCAGTTGTGAGTAGACCCAAATCCAATAAAAGAACAGAAGAACGTGATGTACTCTTCGCAGATAAGTCTGAATGGTAGCTTGGTTAGTATGTGTCGGCAAAAAACAAAGAGTCTATAAAACAAACAAAAGGCTAACAAATTCATTTGGACATAAGCTTTTATGGGTAAAACCCCTTCATCAAATGCATCACTTCCCTCCATACATCTGACAAAGTGGTTTTTACTCACGAAAGCTTATGTCCAAATAAATCTGTTAGGGTATGTCTACACTACAAAGTTAATTCGAATTAACAGACATTAGTTCGAATTAACTTTGATAGGCGCTACACACGCGAACCGCTAGTTCAAACTTAATTCGAACTAGCCGAGCGCTTAATTCAAACTAGGTAAACCTCATTATACGAGGACTAACGCCTAGTTCGAATTAGCTAGTTCGAATTAAGGGCTGTGTAGCCACTTAATTCAAACTAGTGGGAGGCTAGCCCTCCCTAGCTTTCCCTGGTGGCCACTCTGGGCACGACCAGGGAAACTCTATTGCCCCCCTCCCGGCCCCAGAGCCGTTAAAGGGGCACGAGCTGGCTACGGTGCCCGTGCCAGGTGCAAGCCTGCCAGCACCCAGCCAGCAGACCCTGCAGCTGGCACGGCTCAAGCCAGCCACCCGCTGCCACCCAGCCCTCCACCTCTTCCCAGGACCAGGCTGGCAGCTCCCAGGAGCCTGCCCGGGTCTGCAAGAGGCGGGCACCCACCTGGTCTAGTGCAGACATCGTGGACCTCGTCCATGACCTCCGCACTAGGCACAGGAAAGTGACCGTCTAGGGCAGGATAGCTGCCAGCCTGGCCACCCAGGAGCAGGTTTGCATGAAAATCAGGGTGGTCCAGTGAGACCCCTGGCCCTGAGTTTAGAATGGCCATACTGGGTCAGACCAAAGGTCCATCTAGCCCAGTAGCCTGTCTGCCGACAGTGGCCAACACTAGGGGCCCTGGAGGGGATGGACCGAAGACAATGACCAAGCCATTTGTCTCGTGCCATCCATCTCCAGCCTTCCACAAACAGAAGCCAGGGACACCAGTCCTACCCCCTGGCTAATACCACTCCATGGACCCAACCTCCATGAATTTATCTAACTTCTCTTTAAACTCTGTTCTAGTTCTAGCCTTCACAGCCTCCTGCAGCAAGGAGTTCCACATGTTAACTATTTGCTTTGTGAAGAAGAACTTTCTGTTATTAGTTTGAAGCCTGCTATCCATTCATTTCCTTTGGTGTCCTCTAGTCCTTCTATTATAGGAACTAATGAAGAACTTTTCTATATGAACCCTCTCCACACCACTCGTGTTTTTATAGACCTCTATCATATCCCCCCTCAGTCTCCTCTTTTCTAAGCTGAAAAGTCCCAGTCTCTTTAGCCTCTCTTCATATGGGACCTGTTCCAAACCCCTGATCATTTTAGTTGCCCTCCCCTCTCCCACCCTCTCTCTTTCCCTCTCCCACCTCCTTTTCCCAGTCTCCCCGAGTTTTGTTCAATAAAGAGAGTTTCTATTTTTGAACACACGTGTCCTTTATTTTATACATCAGCGTCTACACTTTGCGCACCTTCGCCGACGATTCCACCAGTGTCTGCAGAAGACGCTATCTCAGTTACTGATCAGGACGGGCATGAGAACAACTATACTCCGAATAAGGAACCGGAGTCTCTAGCCAATCATTCATCGTCATCCTCGGACGATTCTGTCTTCCCTGGAGAGTTATCTCCCACGGAAGGCCAGAAGCAGTTTCAAGAGCTCTTTGACAGGGTTGCACAATCTCAGAACATTCAAACTACGAACATACAGCAAAAACAACACCCTTTGCTGAAAAACTTGCAGCTCTCACAAAAATCAAAACTGGCTCTGCCCTTCGATGAGGCTATCTTGGAGATCGCAAATGATATATGGCAGACTCCTGCCACTTCTTTACTGACGAACAAGAGGGCGGACAAGAAATACTTTATAAACCAAAAGGGTATGGACTTTTTGTTTACGCATCCTCAACCCAATTCCCTTGTTATGGATGCCGCCCAACAAAGATCAAAGACGGCTCAGAATAAAAACACTGCAAGTGACAAGGAGGCTAAACACCTAGACATTTTAGGTAGGAAAGTATATTCTTCGGCCCCTTCAGTCCTCCGTATATGTAACTACGCGGCTCCCCTCGCGAATCATGATTTTGACAATTACTCTAAATTAGTCCCCCTCCTAGAACACCTACCAGACTCCAAGCGCCAAATCTTGAGGGCGGTAATACAGGAGGGCTACACAACCGCCAGAACAGCACTGCAAATCGCCCTGGACATGGCAGATGCAGCAGCTAGAGCCACGGCTACTGCTGTAGTCATGCGGCGTGTGTCCTGGCTGCATCAGGCAGCTGCCCCGAAAGAGTTGCTCAGCAAAGTAGAAGTCTTACCATTCGATAGACAGTCTCTTTTCGCCCTTACCATGGATCACGTGTTCCACTCGGGCAAGGACTCCCGAACGACTCTTAGAACGCTGGGGATGTATACGCCTCCTTATAAATGCAAAAGGTATACGCCCTATAATAAACAGAGACCCTTCTCTTATGCAACATTCTGCCCCAAGCCGTATGAACAACAGAGACCAAGGCAACGCCAGCAGAGACGAAGACAGCAACCTGGCAAGACATCCGGTAAACAACAGGGCTGGCAACAAGTTTGATGGGTCAGTCGAGGGACTGTGGACAACCCCTTTATCGGGAACTTCACAACTAGCTTTATTCCATCATCAGCTGAGACCTTATCAACATCGATGGTCTCTGATTTCCACCGACCGATGGGTCAACGACATAGTAGTTTCAGGATATGCCATCCCTTTCAACTCCATCCCCCCCCACTCCCCACCCTCCCCGTCCCTTTTCAGGGACCCCTCTCACGAGATTCTTCTACAGCAAGAGGTGTTCCGACTACTTACTATAGGAGCTGTGGAGAGGGTACCCGTTTAGTTCCGGGGGAGAGGTTTCTACTCCTGGTACTTCCTCACCCAGAAGAAATCAGGGGGTTGGAGGCCTATTCTGGACTTGCGTTGACTCAACCACTACCTGCGGAAACAAAAATTCAAAATGGTCACGTTAGCTTCTATCATCCCGGCTCTCCACAAAGGGGATTGGTTTGCGTCCCTCGACTTACAGGACGCCTATTTCCACATAGCAATTCACCCGGCCCACAGGCGATTCCTTCGTTTCATGGTGGGCACAGAACATTACCAATACCACGTCCTACCCTTCGGTCTGTCGGCAGCACAACGGGTATTTTCCAAAATCCTGGCAGTGGTGGTTGCCTACCTCCGACGCCTCAATAGTACAATCTTCCCGTATCTTGACGATTGTCTACTAAAGGCCCCTACCCGCCAAGAGGCGGCATGAGCAGTGACCACCACCACATCAGTATTCGAGACGTTGAGCCTTATAATCAATTTCAGAAAATCGTCCCTAACACCAAGTCAGGACTTGGAATTTATCGGCACGAGACTCGATGCACTGAATGCAAGACTGTACTTACCTACGGTAAGACTCCAGTTGATCCAGGATTTGGTGCAGTCTGTCTCAATTGCTCCCAGATCCAGCATACTCACTTGTCTAAAATTGCTGGGGCATATGGCTGCCACCACATATGTGGTGCCACATGCGAGACTTCACCTACGCAGTCTCCAGCGTTGGCTGTTCAAGGTGTACACGCCGGGGGTACACGCTGTGAGCAAGACAGTGTCCATTCCCGGACGCGTCAAGACTTCACTGGCATGGTGGGACAACCCCAAAAACTTATCAGGCATACCATTCCACGCACGCAGGCCCACTGTACAGATCACAACGGATGCCTCTTTGATCGGCTGGGGGGCACATCTGCAGGAACATCGGGTTCAAGGGCTCTGGACGACACAGGAGTCCCTGCAGCACATAAACCTCCTCGAACTGCGGGCCGTATTCAACGCATGCAGACATTTCCTGCAGATGATCCGAGGTCTTGCAGTCCACATTCTCACCGATAATATATGCACAGTGTACTATAACAACAGACAAGGTGGGGCGCGTTCACGACCCCTTTGCGCAGAGGCCATACGACTGTGGAACTGGGCAATCCACCACGGTATAACCCTCACCGCATCATACCTCCCGGGCAAGGACAATACCATCGCTGATGCCCTGAGCAGACACTTCCTTACTCAGCACGAGTGGGAGTTACACAACGAAGTGGTTCACGGTCTCTTCCATCTCTGGGGGTTCCCGAGTATAGACCTCTTTGCCACTCATCACAACAAAAAGTGTCATCAGTATTGTTCTCGGGTGGGTACCGGCAAGAATTCCCTGGGGGATGCTCTTCTGCTCAGTTGGGTCTCTCACCAACTTCTCTACGCGTTTCCTCCTCTTCCTCTTATTCCAAGGGCACTGGAGAAGATAGCGACGGAGGGCGCAACAGTGATCTTCATAGCACCCTATTGGCCTCCTCAGACTTGGCTGACACAATTGTCCAGAATGTCGGTCGCTCAGCCACAACGGCTTCCCCTGAGGCCCAACTTACTGTCTCAACGGCACGGTTCAATGCTGCATCCAAGCATCAATCGCATGCATCTTATGGCATGGCTCCTAACTGGTTTCAGCCACCGGAAATGACTTGTTCTCAGGAAGTGAAACATGTACTGATGAATAGCAGACGCCACAGCACTCGCAAGACCTACACCTACAAATGGCACTGGTTCCAAGCGTGGTGTCTGGAAAGGAACTTGAACCCTCTTTCTTTACCGGTGCAGCATACTTTGGACTACATCTTCCATCTGAAGACGGAGGGCTTAGTGAGCGCTTCGTTGAAAGTGCACTTGGCAGCAGTCTTGGCCTTCGGTTCGCACATCGACGGACATTCACTGTTTGCTCACCCGTTAGTTAAAAGGTTCCTAAAGGGACTTGATAACCTATATCCGACCTTCACAATCCCTCCGGAGCTGTGGGACTTATCTTTGGTACTGGACGCACTAACTCGTCCCCCCTTTGAGCCTTTAGCAACTTGCAACCTGCGCATGCTCACAATGAAGATATCTTTCCTTCTAGCAATCACGTCAGCACGTCGGGTTAGTGAGTTGGCGGCTCTTTCAGCCGATCCACCATACACTTTATTTTCTGAACAAGGGGTTCTGCTTCGCATTCATCCCCCCTTCCTGCCGAAGATAAATTCTTTCTTCCACATAAACGAGCCCATAAGTCTGCCAACATTCTATCCGAAGCCTCATGCCTTGCCAGAAGACTCACGTTTACATACCCTCGATGTTAGACGGGCACTGGCCTTCTATCTGCATAGAACACGCGCCTTCAGGAAGTCTCGGCACCTTTTTTTAGCTACGGCGGAGCGCTCTAAGGGTCAACAGCTCTCCACACAACGTATTTCCAATTTGATCACCTCCTGTATCTCATGTTGTTATGCCCTACGGCACAAATCCTTGCCAGGACGACCTCGCGCTCATTCCACCAGAGGCATGGCCGCATCTACTGAGTACCTTAAAGGGGTGCCCTTGCAGGACATATGTCGTGCAGCAACCTGGTCATCCTCTCTTACCTTTGCCAAGCATTATGCTCTTGCAAAAATATTGAGGAATGATTCAGCGGTGGTGCAAGCGGTCTTGGCCACAGCACAGAGATCATAAATCCGAAGCACGCCAATAGTGTTGGACCACTGCTATGTACTCACCTCGAGTAGAGCACCCTCGGGGACACTACTTGACGAAGAAGAGAGAGTTACTCACCCTGTGCAGTAACATCTGTTCTTCGAGATGTGTGTCCCCATGGGTGCTCCACAACCCATCCTCCTCCCTCCTTCGGAGTTTCTATTTATCTCTTTCAGATGCTTCCGATTGGGAGGAAACTGACAAGCCGGCCCGCGCTCAGCTGTAACGGCGCAAGGCAACAGGAGCACATGCGCAGGCCGGCAGGCTACTGCTATGGAAGTTTCTCCATTTTGCGGCGCTGGGACGGACCCAACACCTCGAGTGGAGCACCCACGGGGACACACATCTCGAAGAACAGACGTTACTGCACAGGGTGAGTAACTCTCTCTTTCTGAGTTTCAGATGCTTCTTGTTTGAAGCTTAAACTGTTGACTTCTGCAAATAAGTTGTTTATCTTTATAGAAGAAATATGGATAATTTTGCCTGGCTGTCTGAAAGAAAAAGCTGCAATACTCCAGATGTGGCCTGACCGGTGGCAAGTAGAGGGGAATAATCACTTCCCTCAGTCTGCTGGCAGTGCTCTTCTTAATGCAGCCCAACATGCCATTAGCCTTCTTGGCAACTAGAGCACACTGTTGACTCATATTCTGATTCTCATCTACTGTAATCCCCAGGTCCTTTTGTGCAGAACTACTGCTTAGCCAGTTGGTCCTCAGCTTGTAGCAGTGCTTGGGTTTCATTTGGCCTACATGCAGAATTCTGCACTTTATCCTTGTTGCACCTCACCAGATCTCTATTGGCTCCAATCCGCTAGACCAGTGGTTCCCAACCTTTTTGATACCAGGGACCAAACACATTCACAAACTTTTGGCAGACTGGATACATTTTATTTGCATATTCATTATGCAAATAAAGAACATGCAAATAAACCGTTACCTGTCCACCAAAAGCCAAACCTCTAGAGCCCCTGGTGCGAGGCCTAACCCCTAGAGCCCCCTACCCCTCCACAATTTCCCAGCCACTGACCCCAGAATCCCCTGCACCCAAACCTCTCCTCCCAGTGCCAGCCACCTATGCCAAATGCCTCAGTGCCAGTCCCCTGCCCCTTAGAGCCCCCTATACCACCAGGACCACCAGTACTAGCCTCCTGTTTCCGGAGCCTCCCCCCCAGTGTCAGCCCCCAATATTAGACCCATCCTCAGAGCTCCCCATAGCTAACCCTTCCCCATAGCGCCCCTCCCCCCCACTAGCTCAGCCTCCAGAGCCCTCCAGCACTAGCCCCACCTCTGGAGCCCCTAGTGCCTGCCCTGCACCTCTCACCTTGCCTGCACTGCTGCTCATGTCTCAGCGGCTCTGGAGGCCGGAGCTGGGGTACACCGCCCAGCACCTTCCCTCCTGCCACAGCTGTTGGGAGAGGCGTGTCCTGTCCTGCCTTGCAGCCAACCAGTTCTGGGCAAAGGGTCTCCTCCTGGCCGTGGAAAAGCACTTCCCTGCTCAGCAGGAGGGCCACGCAGGGAAGTGCTCCTCTGCAGCTGGGAAGAACCTCACCCATGCCTGGCACTGACTGGGTGAGAGGAAAGGCAGAACATGCCTCTCCCAACAGCTGTGGCAAAAGCAGCGTACCCAAGCCCCAGTCTTCAGAGTCAGCACAGCCTGGCAGCCAGAGGTCCGCAGCCCAGCGGTTGGGAACCACTGCTCCAGTACAGCTATTTCTCCCCCAGGTTAGTGTCATCCATGAACTTGCTGAGGGTGCAATCTGTTCTATCATTCACATAATAAAGATGTTAAAACTGGCCCCATAACCCACCTGTGGGGCACTCTGTTTGATACTTACTTCCAACTAGACATTGAAGTGTTGATCACCATTCATTGAGCCTAGTGATTTAGCCAGCTTTTTAACGGTCATATAGCATTTTAATCCAAGCCATAATTCTTTAACTTGCTGGCAAGGATACTGTAGGAGATTGTATCAAAAGCCTTGCTAAAGTCAAGACCGATTTCATTCACCATGTTCCCCATATCTACAGAGCCATTTATTTCATAAATGGCAATTAGATTGGTCAGGCATGATTTGCACTTGGTGAATAGATGTTGAATCGATCACCTTCTCCTCCTCCAAGTGTTTCAAAATGGATTATTTGAGGAACTACTCTATGATTTTTCCAGGGACTGAGGTGAAGCTAATGAGCCTATACTTCCCTGGATTTTCCTTCTTTCCTTTTTTAAAGATGACCCTTCATTTGCCTTTTTCAAATCGCCCAATCACCACAAGTTTTCAAAGATGATGGCCAATGTCTCTACAATCACATCAACCAATTCTCTCAGCACCCTCAAATGCACTGCATCTGACCCCATGGACTTGTGCATGCCCAGCTTTTCTAAATATTCCTTAACTTGTTCTTTCACAGCTGAGGGCTGCTCACTTCTTCCCCATACTGTGCTGCTCAGTGCAGCAGTCTGGGAGCTATCCTTGTCTGTGAAGATGGAGGCAAAGAAAGCATTGAATACTTCAGCTTTTTCAACATCATCTCTCCACTCAGTAAGGGTCCCATACTTTCCCTGACCACCTTCTTGTTGTTCACACACTTATAGAAACCCTTATTGTTATCCTTCGTGTCCCTTGCTAGCTGCAACTCCCTTTGCTCTTTACCTTCCTGATTACACCTCTGCATGCTCAAGCAGTATTTTTATACTCCTCCCTTGTCATCTTTCTAAGTTTCCACTTCTTGTAAGCTTTTTGGCTGTGTCTTCATTGGCACAATCTTGCGCCAAAGCAGCCACTTTTGCTCAAAAACATGCTGCCTGTCTACACTGGCCGTGTGTTCTTGTGCAAGAACACTGACGTTCTAATGTGTGAAATCAGTGCTTCTTGCGCAAGAACTATGATGCTCCCACACAGGAATAAGCCCTCTTGCACAACTGTTCTTGCGCAAGAGGCCAGTGTAGACAGGCAACATGAATTTCTTGTGCAAGAAAGCCCGATGGCTAAAATGGCCATTGGAGCTTTCTTGCGCAAGAGAGCATCTACACTGGCACGGATGCTCTTGCGCAAAGGCATATGCCAGTGTAGATGCTCTCTTGCGCAAATAATCTAATGCAAAAACTCTTGCATTAAAGAGTATTTGCGCAAAATCTTGCCAATGTAGACGTAGCCTTAGTGTTTAAGCTCACTTGACCCTCTTTTCAGCCAAGCTGAACACCTGCCATATTTGCTGTTCTTTCTGCACAGGGATGGCTTGTTCCTGCACCCTCAATAAGTCTTCCTTAAAATACAGCCAGTTCTCCTAGACTCCTTTCCTCCTTATATTATCCTTCCAGGGGATCCTGCCCTCAGTTCCCTGAAAGAGTGAGGGTATGTCTACACTACCCCGCTAGTTCGAACTAGCGGGGTAATGTAGGCATACCGCACTTGCAAATGAAACCCGGGATTTGAATTTCCCGGGCTTCATTTGCATAAGCGGGGAGCCGCCATTTTTAAAACCCCGCTGGTTCGAACCCCGTGCAGTGCGGCTACACGGGGCACAAACTAGGTAGTTCGAACTAGGCTTCCTATTCCGAACTACCGGTACACCTCCTAGTTCCGGAGGTGTACCGGTAGTTCGGAATAGGAAGCCTAGTTCGAACTACCTAGTTTGTGCCCCGTGTAGCCGCACTGCACGGGGTTCGAACCAGCGGGGTTTTAAAAATGGCGGCTCCCCGCTTATGCAAATGAAGCCCGGGAAATTCAAATCCCGGGCTTCATTTGCAAGTGCGGTATGCCTACATTACCCCGCTAGTTCGAACTAGGAGGGTAGTGTAGACATACCCTGAAAGTCTGCTTTTCTGCAGCTCAGAGTCCATATTCTGTAGCTCTCCTTTCTTTTTGTCAGGATCCTGAACTCGATTAGCTCATGGTCACTGCTGCCCAGGTGGCCACCCACTTCTTTTTTCCCCTACCAATTCTTCCCTGTTTGTGAGCAAAAGGACAAGAGGAGCATGATCCCCTAGTTGGTTCCTCCAGCACTTGCAACAGGAAATTGTCCCCAACACTCTCCAAAAACTTCCTGCATAAGCTGTGCACTGCTGTAGTGCTCTGGCAGCTGATATCAGGGTGATTGAAGTCGCCCCTGGAAAGCCAGAGATTGATGTGTCACCAGAACCCCAAAATGGAATGCTGTAACCCAGACATTTTTAAAAATATACTGTATTTTAATCACAGATCTGATTCTCCTCCTCTTTCTCACCATGAATGACCCCGGTAGTAACAGATCCTCAAAGCATCGCTGGAGCAGCTCTTCACGTGAGCTGAATATAATTCATAGGCATGATTTGAATTACCTGAGGGGATTTTTTTGTACTGGGCAGTACTGTGTTGAATACAACTACCCACATATTGCTCTACATTAATTTGCTACTCCATCTGGAAGGATGCCCTCTGTTATTCATGTTACTGTCTATTATGCTAAAGGTGCAAAATCCTGTCAAAATCTGAAGCAGTTATAGTAATTGAGTTTGACATAAACCCACAAAACAAGGAATGTCAAAGATAATGTTGCTATGCTGTCCTTAAATTTCTCATTGTCTCTGGATATCTTAGTACATATGGTACAGTGCATATAGTCATGTTATTCTTAAACTACTGTAATACTAAAACTGTTTGAAAACAACATGATTCACTTAAATCAATCTATTCTCTGAATTAAGGGGTTGGTTTGTTTGTTTTTTTGCTATTATCACAAGCAAACTTAAGAGCACTATAACTTGAAAGATACTAACAAGAGGAATATTTTTTCTAGGTTGTTAATGCATTTGATAGCATTTTGTACATGATTGCTTTCTCCATTTCTGCACTGCAGACCCTGTGGGTCCCTCCCCCAGCAATGGGGAAGACAAAACACTTTTTTAAACATGGGTAATCTGATTGTAAAACCACAAAATTTCATAAGAATATTTAGTCAGGGGCTGTACCTTTATATCTCAATTTTAAATGTTAAGATCTGAATTTCTTTTGATTTTGTCTGTTTAAATCTGGGCCTTGCTTGTATTTGAAGATAGTATTTGTTTCTTGTTTTTAAATGTACTAACTAGTTTAAAACTGAGATGTAGTTTTCTGGATTCCTATGAAAACTGGCCGCATTTTCCAAAATATAATCAATCTCCTTTAATCCAAAATCTTGATGCAAAATCGCTATATATGTTGAGCTCTATAATTTGATCAGTATGTTGACTACTTCTTTACAGGCTATGCCTATCATTTATTAAACTATCCCCTTTTAAGAAGTTTCTAGCCATGGTGCAGTATTCTTCAATTGAAAGTTCATATCCAAATTTGATCAGTTTCAGTCTATATTCTTAGGCGTCATCTTGCCTTTCATAGTGATGCTGAGCTCCCACATTACAACAGCTGTGAGTAATGCTTTCTATTGTATACAGGTGGTTAAAGGAGATTTCCCATCCTACTGGACAAAGATGTGGCCTCATTTACTCACACGTTCATCACCTCTAAGGCTGGGTTGCAGTATTCATAGAATCATAGAATATTAGGACTGGAAGGGACCTCAAGAGGTCATCGAGTCAGTCCCCTGCCCTCATGGCAGGACTAAATACTGTCTAGACCATCCCTGATAGACACTTATCTAACCTACTCTTAAATATCTCCAGAGATGGGGATTCCACAACCTCCCTGGGCAATTTTTTTCCAGTGTTTAATTACCCTAACAGTTAGGAACTTTTTCTAAACCTCCCTTGCTGCAATTTAAGCCCATTACTTCTTGTTCTATCCTCAGAGGCCAAGATGAACAAGTTTCTCCCTCCTCCTTATGACATCCTTTTAGATACCTCAAAACGGCTATCATGTCCCCCCTCAATCTTCTCTTTTCTAAACTAAACAAACCCAATTCTTTCAGCCTTCCTTCATAGGTCATGTTCTCTAGACCTTTTGTTGTAAATCATTCTTGTTGCTCTTCTCTGGACCCTCTTCAATTTCTCCACATCCTTCTTGAAATGGGGTGCCCAGAATTGAACACAATACTCCAACTGAGGCCTAACCAGCGCAGAGTAGAGAGGAATAATGACTATATGTGGGCGCGTATGTAATATACGTGGGCACGAAATGAAACTTTCAGCACTTAAGGAACTCCATCCAGTGTAAAACACTGCACATCTCAGCAACACAGGCTACTATCACATCTGTACTCTGCTCACTACACAGAATTTCAAATCAAGTTTGAAGTGTCAGTTCTCTTCACAGCGCTGCAAGGCCTCAACCAAGGATACCTGAACAATCATTTAAAGCTCCACGGTGAAGACTGTGGTCAACAATTTCACTCCTCTGGCACATTGGAACTCTCAACAATGTGAATGAAACTTCTCTTTGTGGGAGGCAGAACTTTCTTGGGAGGTGGCCTGCAACTGCAGAACCTGGAACTAAAGACTGTCACAAAACTCACCACTTTCCAGTTCAAGTGTAAGGTGCATTTCTTTGATCTTTCCTGCCTTAATTTTAAAACATAGCATGAATATTTATTTAATAAATAGAAACCCTACCAAAACAAAACATTCATTTGCACGTGCTTCTCCCTCTGATGAGAGAACAAATATGTGACAGATATTTAGTCACATTCCTTAATGCTCTACAGGAAGATGCCCAGATGCAACCGTAATGGCCTCAGTATACAAACTGAAATAGAATTGTAGAAAGAGAGTATTCAAACCCATTTGGAAGTCAGTACTATTTCTTTTCACACCATCCCTGGAATTTGTATCTTTGTCTCAATCTCCCATAAAAGGGTCAATTGCTTTTCCTGTGTTGACAATGGGCAAAATTCTGAGCAGAATTAAAATGCAAAACTTCTTCAATGAATATAAAGACACTTTGACCTTGCCAGTCTGTCACTTCTGTGACAAGTACTTTGTCACATTATATATAAAATTCCTTTTCACAGAAAGCATCTCAAGGCATTTTAAAAATAAGAATAGTTTCAAAGCTCATTTCGATCTCCTCTATTACTTGAAAAAACATGGATGTCTTTAGCCTACTTGTCAGTCTAGGCAAAGACATTTCTTATCTGATACAAATGGATATCGAATTCTCACGCTTTTGAAACACTTAAAAAGAGTTGTTGGACCAGGTATTATCGTCTTCAGTTTAAAGGTTGAGGACCCTGATTGATGTGTGTCAGAAGAGCACAAGGATGGAAGGTCAAGGGATGGAAGGTAAAGCCCTCTCAGAAAAGAATTTTGAAATTGATTCAGAAATGTAGGGCAACTGATTCTATGGTTGGAACACTGGAGCGGGTGGAAAGATGGTAGTAATTTTGACTTGCCAGTTAGCTTTGTTAGAGAACTCCAAACTGACAAACTTGTTTTTAAAAGTACTTGCCTATTTCTTGGATGAGGGTCATAAAGTACTTGGCTGGTTAGAATTTAGAATCCATGAAAGATTCTGGATTGACAGTCCTGAAGACTGATATTATCCATGTACAGAACAGATTAAAATTCTACTCCTGGGTACCAGGCCTAGGAGGATCCCCTTTGGAGATGAGACTGTTTAGGGCTCTGTTTCTATCCAGTGCTTAGTATCCCTGCCTACATTGTCAGCAAGGGTGTCAATTGGCCACCATCTGTGGTCTGTGTCATACAGACACATTGACTAGGGACTGAAAAATAGTCTATTTATTTTTTATAATTCACTGTAAAGCTATCAACCAGTGGCACCTTTTCGTTACTCACTGATCTAGGTTGGCAGTCTGAGTCCAACAGACAAGAAAAGAAAGCTGACTATTTCACTAACAGCTGCTGTAGCCTTGTTTTTCTCTCACAAATGCCTATTTTTATTTAAACTCATTGAGGAAGACAGAATGTGAGAAAAACACAATAGTCAATCTTGGCTGAAATGAAAGCCCACTTCAGCCTCAGAATATCACAAATAAAGGGAGAGTTTACAAGATGATGGAAGGAATTGTTCTCCATCTGGTCACAACATGACTTGGATAGCTAACGAATATTAGTAAGTGGGAAATGCTAATATGATCAGTTTTATTAGAATTAAACATTTTAGGGGATTGGATGCAGTAAGAGAATGAGACAGTAATAATACTAAGAACTTACTAGAGCACTTTCTATGCAAGAATCTCAGAGCATTGATAGCAGCCGTCAACTTCCTGAAGTGAGGTTCCAAAGAGGACGGAGAAAGACTGTTCTCAGTAGTGACAGATGGCAAAACAAGGACCAATGGTCTCAAGTTACAGTGGGAGAGGTCTAGGTTGGATATTAGGAAAAACAATTTCACTAGGAGGGTGGTGAAGCACTGGAATGGGTTACCTAGGGAGGTGGTGGAATCTCCATCCCTAGAGGTTTTTTAGTTTCAGCTTGACGAAGCCCTGACTGGGTTGATTTAGTTGGGATTGGTTCTGCCTTGGGCAGGGGGCTGGACTTGATGACCTCCTGAGGTCTCTTCCAGCTCTATGATTCTAGCATTTTGTAAACATTAAAACCAGAGAGAAGATATGTTGAACATTCTACAAATGAGGGGAAACTCAGGAACAGAGCTGTTGTGATTTAGACAAAGTCACATAAGAAATGAGTGTCGAGACTGGGAATTGACTCATATTTCCTGTCTCCAAAACTCTTTAAGAATCTGCTGCCTCCCACAGTGTCAATACATGATATAGTCATTTTGATTTATAAACAGTATCTGTGTGAGACACTGTATCTTGTCATGTCTTGAGACTTGTACTCAGGTGTAGCTTAGCTCTAGATGAAAATAAGGTTGGTTTTCTTTGTCATTCCCCTGGCAGAGATCACAAAGCCACCTGAACGTGTGCCACAATTTAGTGTGATTAGCACCTTGTTCAAGTGAGACTATGAAAGGTGGGTGAAACTAGTGTTTTCTTCTATTTGGAGAGTGAAAATTAACCCAAAATAGCTTATCTTGTAACTATACATGGCTGTATAATTCCTCTGCCTTCAGAAAGTAGATTTTCTGGGATAATGTTTTGGAGGTTGACATGTATTCACCATGAATCCTCTGAATAAAAAGCCCCTTTCACTCAAAAATTCATATGTACAACTCTTGGATGGGAGCTTATGTGGTGGTGCTGGCTCTCCAGAACTAGATAAGCACCTCCACCCACCCAGTAAATTCTGGGTGTGCCTAAAGGGGTGTGTGTAACTCAGATTCAGGGTTCTATTTATAGTTAATTACTAAGACACTGCTATTAGTAGCAGAAGTTGTTTCTGACTTTTGGTAAAGAACTATACATGAGAAAAAATCAGTCATGTTATACATATTTTTAAGAGTAAACCAGAAGAAGAGTTTTGTTAATTCAGAAATTCCAGTCTGTTAATTGAGGCCTGGTCTACACTAGGGTGGTGTTTGGAAATAACTCCCCTTATTCTGAAATAACAAGCGGCGCATCCACACTACCAAGCCTATTTTTTTTCAAAATAACAGGCTGGATATTTTGAAATAATAACTCCTGCTTGTCATGAGGAGTAACCCTTGTTTTGAAATTATTTCAAAATAGCATTAGGGTGGATGCTCAGCTACTGTTGTTTTGAAATAATTGGCCTCCAGAAGCCTCTCAGAGCTGCACTTGTGGCATTCTGGCCACACCCGTAACAATTCCACTGCTCCCTTTCTCCTGCAGATTTTAAAGCTGTAGGCAAAAAGGAAAGGGCTTGTGGCACCATGCCAGCCCTACTAGCCCTGTGCCACCTAGCACTCTTCAGTGGAGCCAGGGCTGACCCCAGCGTTTCCTCTGTACCCTCTATAGCTGCCAGCATGCCTGCAACAACTTCTGATGCCCCTGGCCATGGGCGGAAGAGAGCACCAGCCTGGACTGGTACCTAGATCCTGATTCTCATCAAGGACTGGGGGGAATCAGGATCTCCACCCCAAGACTCAAAACACAGAAATGTATGGCCAGATGGCCGCCAGCCTGGCCCAGAAGGGGCACAGCAGGATCCTAGCCCAGGTGCAGAACAAACTTATGGTGCTCTGGCAATCGTATACCAAGCCCAGGGAGCAAAATTCCTGCTTTGGGTCTGCACCGCACACCTGCTGCTTTTATGAGCAGTGAGAGACCATCCTGGGAAGGGGGCTGGTCACCTTCCAGGAGGTCATCAGCCCGGATCTGGTCCCCCTCCCAGGACATCTCCGAGGACTCAGATGAACCTGGATAAGGCACTGCAGGTGAGTTCCATCACTTTCCCTATACACACATGGTCGCAAGGGGATGTGTGCTCCTCTCTCAGCCTTCTTGGCCTGGGAGTACCAGTCTGGAGTCCCATGATATTCTCACACAGGAACCCCTCACTCCTTCTCACAGGGTTCCTGTACAGGCCTGCCTTACTCCCGACTGCATGGTGAGACAACTTCCCACGACAAGCCAACACTAAGGAGGCTGGGGTCATAGAACCACATGGCAGTGTTGCACATGGCACAGCACTTTCACACAGCATCCGCTCCCTGTCAAGTGTGGCAATGCAGAGGAGACCGATCCCCTGCATGGAAACCTGCTAGAGGGAGGAAGAGGAGAGGACTGCAGTACCACACTCTCTGGCAAGTGGCCTCTGCCACTCACACACATCTCCCTCAATGTCCTGCCCCTCTCCCCCTTTCATTGGACAGGGATAGAAGTTCTCTTTCTGCGGGACACTGCCAGAGGACCTGGCATGTTCCGGACACCGTAGGAAGGCAAGTCGCCCCATGTCCCCTCCTGCCTTCAGGTTCCCGACATGGCTGACACATTCCCATACTTGATTGTCCCCAGGCTGTGGGGGTTATGATGCTCCCCTGTCATGTCTGTGACCTTGCAGAAAATTGCCCACTATCTAGGCAGCAGAAAGTGTTGCTCAAAGCACATTGCCATCATCTGAACCAAGACCTCGGTGTCATCTCAAAAATTAGGAGTAGGCTTCGTGCAGTGTCTCCTGGAATCTCTTCCCAAAGCAGGACCAACTCCAACAAAACCATCCCTGTCAGGGCTTTGTCAAGCCGGGATTAAAAACCTCTGAAGATGGAGTTGTTTCGGGAGTTATTATTTTGAAATAAGTTGTTTCTAAATAGTTTCCTAGCATAGGCATGCCCTTAGAGATCAGTGACAGCATTAAATGAGCAGAAATGAGGTTTGGTAAAGGCAAATATATTTGGTTATGGCCTGATTTCCCAGATTAAGAAATGAAATAACATGTAGACAAAGTGTAAAATATTTTACCTTAAATGTGTTTTTAGACACATTATTAAATACTTAAGGATACATTTTTCCTCTTAATGTGCACACATAACTCTGCCTAATGGTAGCCGGCGTTAATGGGACTTAAATTCTTCACTTGCTGAAATTGTCCAACACTGAGGGCCTAATTCCACAAATAACCCATCTGTCTTGCACAATGCAGAAACCAGAAAGATAATGGCAGTGTTTAATTGAGCCCTTAGAAATGAGGCAGTTCACCACAGCCCAGCAGTGTTTTGTGAGTTGTCACTACTAGCCATTAGTTTGTCTAGTGCTATCTGAGATGCAAACTGAAGCAAAGGACTTTTAATAAAATGGATGTTTTATCATAACTATCTTTTAGGCTTCCTGAAGACTCAAAGCAGCCTGGAAGATGTACATATTAATTGAGAGGAAATGTTGCTTTCTTTATGCGACTATGATACGGTCCAGGAGAAAGTTCTCTACAGTCCCCACATCACTACACTGCTCTATTTTATCTGTAGAGCCCCTCACAGTGTCTAAGCCAGCAGTGCTCAACCCACGACTCTCAGGCAGCATGTGCACCGTGTGCTAAAGCTCAGCTGTGTGTTAAACGCTAGGGGACGGGGGTCAGTCTTGGCTCCCCTGCTGCGTAATGGGCTCCAGAGTTTGGGCTGTCAGCTGCCCCTTGGCTGCAGACTTCCGAATACTGGCTGCTGCCTGGCCTGGCAGGGGTTGGGCTCTGTGCTGCCAGTTGACCTCCAGCCCTGAGACAAGGGGGTCCAGCTTCCCAACTGCTGACTGTTGCCCAGCCTGGCGGGGTTCATGTTCCATGGTACCACCTGCCTGACACGGTATTCTCCAGGGTACTGTCTACTGCTCGATCCTGCAGTGCTAGATGAGTCCAGGCTGCCACCTGCTGCCCAGCCTGGTGGAGTTCACTATCAGGGTGCCAGCTGCTCCCTTGCCCACATGGTATGCTATGGGGTGCTGGCTGCAGCCTAGCCCTGCATGGTGGGCTCCAGGGTGCTGTGGGTTGGGTTTCCAGACTACTGCCCAGCCCAGAAGGATCAGTCTGTAGCCAGCCCCAAGCAGTGGGATCAGAGTTTAGGGTCACGCTGGGTCAGGGGTCTCCATGCAATGGGTCTGAGGCTGGGGTCTCTGCTACCCACCTCACACAAGGTTTGGGGTGAAGGTCCCTACCACCTGCACTGTGCCCTTCTTTGCTGCCTCCTGGCCCTACTTTGTGGAGTGTCCGTGGGCAGAGCTCTGAGCCTAGGCATTGGGGGAAATGTTATGTGGGGACACTGTGGTTCTCAGCCTGAAGCCCAGAAAACATGTTATGGGCTGCATTTGCAGCCTACACGGATAAATACATTGAGAACCACTGGTCTTATCACTTCTCACAGAAATGAACTCTTCATAGCAAGGGCTCTAGTCAAGCTCAACATGAAACCGTTTGTTCATCTCTTGAAAATTGCAGTTCCACATTATTCCACCTTCAAAAGGTATCAGGTTTTCTCAGTGTGGGAGACCTAGCTGCAGTCCTTGCTCCATCTCAGAGACCAAGCACGTGACCCTTCCACCTTTTGAATGAATGTCTTCAGTACCAGGCTATGGACTACTCTACGATAGTGTGCTCAGTCTTTCCTACTGTAGCTCGTCCACTTTGTATAAATAATAAAATATCCATTGGGTGAGAGAGGTGATCACAACTGTTTCTATATCCAGAAGTTAGTGCACTCACAAAGACTAAAGAGATGTTTGGTTCAAGTCTAATCGTGTATTGTTTGTGTGTACCCAGCTCCCTGAGCAACCCTCATTGTGCTCCATCCTCTTCAGTGTTCATCATTCCCCCTTTTTTTGTGTTATCTGCAAACTTTACCTGTGATGGTTTTGTGTGTTCTTCCAGGTCATTGATAAAAATGTAAATAGAACAGGGCCAAGAATCAATTCTTGTGTGAGCCAATTCATGCAATGATCCCCCATTCATAATTATATTTTGAGACCTATCTATTAGTCAGTTTTTAATCCATATAATGTGTGCCATATTAATGTTATATCTTTCCTTTTAATCAAAATATCATGAAGCATCAAGTCATATTACTACCAGAAATGTTAGTACATTACATCAGCACTATTCATTTTTAAACCCTTGTTTGGTTGTAAACCAAATGTGTACTCTCATTAAAAAAGGAGAGAAAGTTAGTATGGCAGGGTCTATTTTCCATGAACATTAATTATATTAGCGTCCTTTGTTTTATATTGATCAGGTCACATATCAGCCACTCCAGTATCTAGCCTAAGACTGATGTAATTACTCAGGCCTTCCCGTTTAACCTTTTTAAATATTGGCACAAAGCTAGCTTTCCTCCAACCTTCTGGACCCCAGCATTCCAAGACTCTGAAAATCATAATGGTCCAGTAAGCTACTAAAACAGCTTTTATAAAACTCTTGGATGCAAGTTATTTGATCTTGCTGATTTAAAAATTACTTTAGTAGCTGCTATTTAACATCCTTCTGAGATTCCAATGGAATGGAAAACATATTTGCATTTTTTGCATTATTATTGCGTTGTATTGATAATTCTACAATTTCCATCTATTAATGGACCAATAGCATTGCTAGAACTCTTTTTGTTTCAAAAATACTTAAAAAAACACCTCCTTGTTGCCCTTAATTCTGGGGGTCATACTTTTCTCCTTGTGTCTCTTTGTTTTCCACAGGCATTTTCTATAATTCCTAGCCTCTAATGTATAGTCATTTATAGTTATTACTGCCCACTTCCCCATTTTTCCATTTGCTCTATATTATTTGTATAGCTGCCTTCACTTTCCTTCTAAATTAGTTTGCTATTAACCAATACAGCCTTCTTCCTTGATAGTGGAATGGTAGCTTTGGGGGCATCTAGTAAAGTAAACAGTTTTCACTTGTCATTCACATTTGTCTAATTAAATTCTTCCTTCTAGAGGATTTGGCTCATAATTGTGTTTCAACCCTTTTGGGGTACCATATGTGTATGTATTTGTGTAGTTTGAATATTATAAATGAAATCAAGTCATGAGCACATATACCTAAAGCTACCATTAATTTTTAGTTCTATGAGTAGTTCATCTTTATCTGTCAAATTCAAGGCCCTCATCCTGGAAAGAGAACCACATCAGGAAAGGCATTCATACGTATGACTTTCTTTGTAGGACTGAAGTTGGTAACTTCACAAGTTCTTTAGTCATAATTCCATGTTTTATCTATATGCGTGAAGGAAACATGTTAGGAATTGTTTCCCTGCCAACTTCTTTACTTCCAGTTCTGTCTGAGGACACTCATCAAATGAATAGTGAAGATAAAACTGTATCCTGGATTACGTCTGTAAACAGAGTTGTCCCCAGTTTCAGAAGTTTTGAGGACTCACTGCTTTCACTTAAAGGCAAGCAACAGAACACTCAGATCTGTGTGCTTGAATCTTCCACTGAACACATGGAAGCCAGATTCCTTAGTCTGCAGCAACTATTATTCATGTGGTTCTAATGCTTTTATTCAACAAATTGTCCTAATTATTATAATGATAGGCTCATTATGAAAATGTACAACTTGAAACTCTGCTAGACATTTTATACAGATCTTGAGTAATGAAGTACAGAAGACAATCTTATATCCATGATTACCTCTAAAATTACACTTGATAACATCAAATCTACAAGAATGTGATTACAAGTGTAAGAGAAAAAACATTTTTATCCACCCAGCCTTTTGAGATAGATTGCACTTATTGGTAATATTGTTTGCATCCTTCTGTAGTTCTTTAGGGGAAGAACATGGGTTTTTCATAATTAAGAACTTGACTGCTGCCAGAGTGGGTCAGATCAGTGATGCATCTAGCCCACTCTGCTGTCTCTAATCTTGGCCATTACTGGAGCTCCAAAGGGAGCATAAAGAATGGAACTGTTTTGAAAGATACATTCCCTATCATCCCCTCCAGGTAAAGGTTTGCAGTTGTCCTGAACATGTGGTTACAACCCTGACCATCTTGCCTATTAGTATTTGATAGAAATATTCTCTATGAACTTACCTAGTTCTTCATGTTCTTTTTTTTAAAATTTTATACTTTTGGCCTTTGCAACATCCTCTGGCAATGACTTCCACAGGTTAATTGTGCATTGTGTGAAAAATGCTTCCTCTTTTCGTAGTAAACATTAGAGTTGTGTCTACATTGGTCTAATCTTACACAAAAGCAAGCGCTTTTGCGCCAAAACTTGTTGCCTGTCTACACTGGCCGCAAGTTCTTGCGCAAGAACACTGACATTCTAATGTATGAAATCAGTGCTTCTTGCACAAGAACTATGATGCTTCCACTCAGGAATAAGCCCTCTTGCGCAACTGTTCTTGCGCAAGAGGCCAGTGTAGACAGGCAACATGAATTTCTTGCACAAGAAACCCCTATGGTTAAAATGGCCATCAGAGCTTTCTTGCTCAAGAGAGTGTCTACACTGGCAAAGATGCTCTTGCGCAAAAGCACATCTCTTGCACAAAAGCACATGCCAGTGTAGATGCTCTCTTCTGGAAGAGTTTTTGCACAAGAACTCTTCCGCAAAAGAGTTCTTGCGCAAAATCATGCCAGTGTAGACGTAGTAGGCATATTCATTTCCTTAAGCAACTCCTGGTTTTTGGTTTTGTATTGTGGGAAAGGATAAATAATACTTCTTTATTCATTTTTTTTTACATCATTCACGATATTATAGATCTGCTACCCACTGAGATCAGGTAGGAAACTCCAGCCCATGTCTCAGTAATGTGGCTGTGTTCTATAGTGAGTCTAATCAAGTAGATCTTCCATTCCTTAACCTAAAACAGCCTTCTGGTCAATGTTCAAAAGAGCTCATTTCGCCCTTAGGCACCTAAAAGGTGTGGCTAGATTTTGAAAAATGCTTAAGCAGGAGCTGTTGTATGGTGAGCTGCTCTTCTTAGCCCCTGCTGTATAGTCTTGCACAAGGCATTTCACTGTTCTGTGTCTCAGTTTCTCTAGCTAGGAGGATGAATTTGTTAATGTAACCTTTTCTGATCATTCAATAAAAAGTTCTACTGGTGTGCAGAATAGTATTATAAATGGACTTTCTTCTGTGTTGAAAGGGTCAATAGGAGAACTAGGTGTGTGAGAAGGACAAAACAAGTGTGCCATCTAATAAAATATAAAAGCATTTGAGAAACGCATACAGGAAAGTTCTCTAAACTGCCTTAATGCCATAACATGTATTCATATCTAAATATTACTTTTGCAATTTATAGGTTTTTTAATATACCAGGAGACATTACATTTGAAATTTGTCCTGGGTAGTAGTTTTCATAGCACTTCAGATTTATTCTGCAGTTTCTATAAGTAATGTATAATTCAATAAGACGGATGTTGATTTTTAAATAACCAGATACACTTCTTCATAAAACCTATTGTATATTGCAATCATATGCTCCAATTCAACTGAGCCTTCAGGTACGACAGTAATATAAATAATAGATAAGAATTAGGTACTTAGGCACACGCCAAACTTTATTCACATGAGTAGCCCCGCTGGAGTCAGAAAGTCAGAAAGCATTTTGCTGGCTCACGGCCAAAGGATACTCATCACATTGAAGGGTCAAACATTTATTGCATCACTGTAAATTATCTTTAGACATTTAGGCTACGTCTTGACTGCATCCCTCTGTTGACAGAGGGATGCAAATCAAGCACTTTGAAATTGCTAATGAAGCAGGGATTTAAATATCCCATGCTTCATTAGCATAAACATGGCCGCCGCTTTTTTTCGAAACGGAGTTTTTTGAAAAAAACTGCTGTCTAGACATGGATCTGTCAAAAAAAATACCTCTTTTGACAAATCCTGTATTCCTCAAAAAATGAGGTTTACAAGATCTGTCGAAAAAGGGTTTATTTTCAACAGATCTGTACCTAGACTGCCGTTTTTTCAAAAAAGTTCAGTTTAAAAAAAAAAAGTGGCGGCCCTGTTTATGCTAATGAAGCGCAGGATATTTAAATCCCTGCTTCATTAGCAATTTCAACGTGTCTAATCTACATCTCTGTTGACAGAGAGGTGTAGTTTAGACAAAGCCTTAGAGCCAAATCCTTCTTGCCTTATTCTCTTGCCAATAAAAATGTAGTTGTTATATATTAACTCTCCCCAATGTATTATGTATTGGTTTGGTATGTAGCAGATAATTCAGATAATCAAGCAATTCTGTAATAGATTAGCATTTTGTTACACTTTTGCACTCTTTGGGAAAAATGGGTCTATGAAAATGGAGTCATGAGGTTCCACACCGTAGCATATCATAGAAGATGAGGTTGAGAAGAACCCTTACGAGACCATATATCCCAACCCCCTGCTTGAAGTAGGGCCAAGTCCAACAAAACCATTATAGCCAGGACTATATCAAACCAGACCTTAAAAGCCTCTAAGAATGGATATTCCACCATTTCTCTAGGCAACCCATTCTAGCACTTCACCACCCCCCTAGTGAAAAAGTTGTTCCTAATATTCAACCTAGACCTCCCCCACTGCAACTTGAGATCATTACTCCTTGTTCTGTCATCTGCCACTGCTGAGAAGCAGCCTATCTCCATCTTCTTTGGAACCCCATTCAGGTAGTTAAAGGCTGCTATCAACCCCACCCCCATTCTTCTCTTATGCAGACTAAATAAGCCCAGTTTCCTCAGAGAATCTTCTTAAGTTATGTGCCCCAGCCCCTCAAGCATTTTCTTTGCCCTCCACTGGACACTTTCCAATTTGTTCACATGCTTTCTGTAATGAGAATCCTAAAACTGGATGTAATACTCCAGATGTGGCCTCACCAGTGCTGAAAAGTGGGGACTAATCACCTCCCTTGTGTTTCCAAAAAAAACCCAAACACAAACAAAACCCATTCAATTTGCACCAGGTACAAATGATGACTGGTGGTTTCACAGTCCACATGTGGCCATTAAAACTTTAGTCCTCTATTAGGCTAAAAGCAGAGCAAGCTTATTCAAAAGTTTATTAAAATAGTAAATAGCATGTAATATCAGAGCTGTCAGTTGTAGCTAATTAAATAATTTGATGAAGGAAGATTAAGAAAAGAGCTGAATAGTATTTCAGTGGTAAATGTATATGATACCATCCTTTTTTATAAACTGAAGTTAATTCATTACAAAATTCATCTGTTCCAGCACTTGTCACGTTATAACAAAAGTGGCGCAAATGGAATCACAATATCAGCTTCCAATATTTAGTTAAAGGCAAGGATACTTCCTCAGAGGCGCTTGGTTCTCCTTTCAGCAAATTGCATTAGTGAGCACAAGGTGATTAAGACATTTGACACATTTTTTTGTGAACTGCTTTGAGTCCAAAACTGCATCTTCAAAGCAAATGTAAGAAAAAGATATTTGTTAAAATTTCAACAGCCCATGCATTTCAGCTCTTCAAGAGTCTCTCTCACTGTTGTGTAGTGCAATGAAAGGCATGGACTGCAGTGGATTTTTTTGGTGGGGAAAATGCAGAAACATAAACAGCAAAAATTATACCAAGCAATTTTGTTCATATAAATCATGATAAGCTCTTAGTCATATTAGTAATAAGTGCACAGGTCATTGGCTTAATTGAAATGTAAGTATCATCTGTTCTTGATTGGTGCCTGAGCTTCAACAATTAGACAGCCTGGCTTTTTTTAATAATGAAAGAATTTACTTAATCTCAGCCTTCTCTCACTGAAAGGTTATTAAATGGCTCTACCATTGAAGCGCTTATTCATTAGAGAGGTCCGATGTCCAACCACTATAAGGTATGTGCTGAGTGAGAGCAGGCCTTAATTAAGTGATTACAATTAGAAGAATAACGTTCAATGCATAGAAACTGAAATTACACGCGTGTGCACCACCATTATAACTTCATAATGCTTTGTTTCAAGAAAAAATCCAAAAATGGGTTCCTGGTTCACAAAATAAATGTATGATGCACTCATGGACTGAGTAAGGGACAAAATGGTCCCAGGTCCTGTGGGATTGATGCACTGGTTTGTGGTCAGGTGGGGCACATCTACACAGCAGGGCTAAAGGCGAAATAAGCTACACAACTTGAGTTATGTCAATTGCATAGCTTAAGTCAAAATAGATTATTTCAGCTATTGGTGCTGTCTACCGAGCAGGAAGTCCGAGTTAGAGCACTCTTCCTCTGACTTCCCTTACTCCTTGTAAAATGAGGGTTACAGGAGTCAGAGTAAGAACTCCTCCAGTTCAACATTATTTTGACATTATTTTGACTGCTTGCCGTGTAGACGCAGACTATGTTATTTTGGAATAAAGTCAGTTATTCTGAAAAGATGCTGCTGTGTAGACATAGATGTGGAGAACTGTACACTTGTCTGACCCCTTCCCCATCCCAATATGCCGCCTATGTAGAAGAGGGGAAGCAGATGGTGTGGGGAGGGCTACATTGGCTCTACATTGTCCAGGGACCCTCAGGCACCTTGCATAGTAGTTTTCTGCCTGCTTTGCACAAAGCTAGTTGAATTGGAGTCAGGATCAGGCTTATTACAGGCAGTCCCCGAGTTACGCGGATCCGACTTATGTCGGATCCGCACTTACGAACAGGGCTTTCTCGCCCTGGAGCTCGCAGGCAGCGGGACCGCCCAGAGCGCAGCGGTCCCGCCACCTCGACCTCTGGGGGGAGAAAAGCTGCTCCGGGTGTCCCTGGTCTGCTGGAGACGGTCCCCAGCAGACCAGAGGCACCGGGAGCAAAGCCGCAGCGGCGGCGGGGTGCCGTGCCTCTGAGGCTTTGCTCTGGCAAAGCCTCAGAGGCGCGGCACCCCGCCGCCGCTGCCGCTTTGCTCCCCATGTCCCTGGTCTGCTGGGGGTGGGCGCAGCTAGTGCCCCCCCTCCCTAGCAGACCAGGCTTTTGTTGTGGACCCTGGGGTAGAGCAGCTGGGGAGCTGCCGGGTTGGTCCTGCAGGGACCTACCTGGCAGCCCAGCTGTTCTGTCCCAGGCTCGAGATTCAGCCGCTGTTGAAACTGATCAGTGGCTGATTCCAGGAAGCTGGGGGCAGAGCAATTCTGCCTCCAGCTTCCTGTAGTCAGCCCCTGGTCAGTTTCAGCAGCAGCGGCTGAATCTGGAGCCAGTTCCGACTTACATACAAATTCAACTTAAGAACAAACCTATAGTCCCTATCTGGTACGTAACCCGGGGACTGCCTGTATATTATTCTTCATATTATTATTATTATTAATTATTTTATTAAACAATCATTATTCACATGATGTATTCCTGCTTATTTGGCATTCCCATTAGACATGTTTACGGGTGGATGCACTTTAGTGTGGTTACTTTGAAGTGTGTTCATTTGTTATCAAACTTAACAACACCATCATGATTTAACAAATCAGAAATAAATTTAGTTTGATATTTAAACTTGCTCAGTATAGTACATGCTGCTTTTAAAACAATGTGGGCTTGCCATAATATAAATGTATTCCAAACCACATGGCTAATTCTTATGGCCCAAACTTTCAATAATTTTACTTGAATAATATGTAATATTAATTATCCTCACTATCCATGCGGTTGCCAGTATTCTGAAAATCAATTTGCTTAATGTTGCATGTTAATTTTTCTCTGTCCTTATGGAGATTGTGCAGCTGTATAAAACATTCAACTCTGTTCTTAAACTTAAATTAAGAGAAGGACCTCCCCCCATACACACAGTGATTGTGATAGAATGACTTGAGGGACTGGTACTTGGGAGTTTTTACACTGGCTTCAGTGAGGCCAAGACTTCTGCTAGAGCCTTTCCAGGATCATCAGTTCAAATCATATCCAGGTTGATAGTAATTGAAGTTTATTGCTATCAGACAGCTCTCTGGAATCAATGTGAGATGAGCTGGTGCTCTCAGTATCGTTCCTAGTGTGCAGATGCCCCCAAATGTAAATAACACCCCTGTTGGTGAGTCCCTCCACATCATCATAAAAGCATATTGATATGATCATGGTGTGTGTGTGAAGGCCTTCAAATGAGGTGAAATTGTGGCTTTTATCCTAATTCTACAGATGATCTGCTGAGTAACCTTGGAAAAATCATATAGGCCCCGAGTCAACAAACCACCTAAGGATGTGCATAATTCTCACAGGTGTGGCACTTAAGCACATGCTTCAGCTCCTGTGTGTGGGAATAATACTTGCACTAGAACAGTGAAAGTTTAATTCTCTATTATTGTTAGATCATTTCTGAATGTATATATAGAGAGAACTTTGGATATATGTTCTGTACTTTTCCTCTGCAAAAATGTAGAACTTCAACCTCTAGAGAATTTATTATCATAGGAGCAAGAAAATCACTTAATTAAACAGTTTAATCATTTTCTGCCCATCCCCAATTTTAACTTGGTGAATTTTGATAAAGTCTTTCTTTAGAACTATAAACTAGAAAATGTTTGTTGGTGCTAACTATAATACTTCATACCCCTCCAATTAAAGTACTTTTTAAAAGTAAAGAAAATCATGGGGGATAGAAAGTAATACAATCCTACAAAGCCTTCTGCTTACTTCTTTCAGATATAAATTGGCCTACCTTAATTGACTTTGATGAAACTCTGCCATTTAAATCAGTTAGTGAATGTCTACACTGCAGCGCTATTTTGGGATTTCGCATTTTTTGAGCTCGCCTGTTATTTTGAAATATAATGGGCTTGATAGTGTGATGTCCCTGTAAACCTTATTCATGAGGAATAAGGGACATTTCAAAATAGCAATTTATTTCAAAATAAGTGCTGTGCAGTCAGTGCCAAATTTCAAAATAAACTATTTAAAAATTGTCTTGAAATAAGCTATGCAATTTGTGTAGCTCAAATTGCATAGCTTATTTTGAGCTGCAGGTGCAGTGTCAATGCATCCCTATGGATTTAGTTGTATCATAAAAATTCCAAATAAGCTACCCAAACAAAGAGGAATGAGCATGTGTCATTGTGCACCAGCTACTCTTTTCCATGTTTCCTTGTTCTGCCATATTATTTGTCTGATTTGTTCATTCCGTCATTGAAACTTGGTAATGTCTGTACTCAAATATTTGGCAGATTTTATTAGAATTATTGTGATCTCTGAGGAATCTTTAGAAATCAAGAAAAGGTGAGAGAATTTTTAAAGTCAGAGATGATGGATGGAGACTAATGTGATCTACATTTTAATGCTTTACACCCTTCACTCAGGAAAACAATAGTAGAGAAGAACCTGTTTCTGCTGTCACACACTTTCTGTTATTAAAAGAAATATCAGTTACCTTCAATGAATTTCACTATAGATACAGCTATTTTACCAGTGACTAGAAACCAGATGTCCTCTTTTATTTCATATGGCATGGTCAAGAACAAGAAGTTTTGTGGCATACTTTCTTCCAGAAATATGCCTTGTTATTTTCCCAGTTAGAAACTGGAAAATGATTGATGTCAGCTTTCAACAGCTAAGTCTAATGACATTGTATTAAAATATTGTGTATGAAGACATTTTACTATAAAAAAAAATGGTCATATTTGTAGACAGCACATTGTAGAAACACCACATAAAAAAAACATAAAGATTTTGACCTGAAAATTAATAAGGAAAATTAAAATAGACATTTAATAACCCTTTTCAATAGAAAAAAATAATTCTATATATGTAGCTCTGGGAAGGAAATTTTTACAGCCAGAATTTTAAGCAAACCAAGACACGTATACAATAGCTTATAGAAGTACATTGACTTGAACTTGACAAAATAACTGATTTTGAACGTCTGTTGTCAGCCACTTGTCCAATTTTGGATTTACCACAGTTCAGATAAAAATAACACAGTGAGAACGCTATCAAACGAACAAGAGAGTGAATGAGAAGATTCACTCACATCTCACTGAAGCAAAACAGCACACCACAGGCATGGTGTGGCCAGTGGCTGTGTGACTATGGCCATTCTCCCATACTGAGGAGGAACATGTTGGCAACAAAGGTTATTGGAGCCCTGAGGCAGCAGTAGTTGCCACAGAGCAACTCCACACCACATGGCATCTTCCCCACCCTACTAATGTCCTCTAATAGCCTCTGCACCCAGCCTGGCCATTCAGATTGCATGCTGAGTTCCTGACCCATTGTCATTCACAACCTAATTGGCCTCAGTAGGAGGAGATCTGTGATCTTAAAACTCACAGTTACAATACTCACCAGACCAAGACACAATAGGATTTCTTGGGATTTATTTATTTAAGAGCTACTTTTGCTGCTGCATTTAAAAAAAATGGATGGCAGAGTATAAATGACAGTTTCTGTGCAAGAAAAGGAGCCTTTGGTTGAAATAACAGCAATGCTGCAGATCAGGAATGAGACATGTTGCCAGAGCTTTGGAGAAGATTTGCAGAGAGTGCTTGCCCATATTATGCCGCAGTAGGCTTTTTTGATTTTATGAGCACTCCAATTTTTGCCCGACAAATCCCATTTGAAAAATAGCCTAGCAGTTTATTGCTGTGTATATTGTTTTAATTGATTAAAATGCATCATTCTTTGTCTTATAGTTTTATATAGTGAATTTATTCTCTGAAGGAAGAGCAGGCTTTTATCGTTCTGGTCAGCTCTTGTATTATTGTTATTTATTATTTCTATTGCAGTAATATCCAAAGACCCCATCTAGGAAGGCTATTTTTTTACCTACAATAAGTAGATGTAGTCAGAAAATATTATGAGAGACATTTATTTTTTGCCAAATCCATTAAATAGTTCATGCCTTACAAATGACCACAAGCAGGATGTCATGTACAATGTGCACAGCCAGATGAGTCATTTCAGTTGCCTTCCATCAAACACAGTAGGTATTAGGATTTAATAGGAAGCTGACGCTTCAAATTTCAACCATGTCTTGTGATTAAAGCTGTATAAATGATGGATTTTTTTTTTTGGTTCCTTGGCAGTTCTATTTTAATTAATTATTTCAGGTTGATCCAAAACCAATTTTTTTTTATAAATGGGCAAGATTTAAAAATTGTGTTTGAGGTTGATTCCCCCCCCCCCACACACACATTTTTCAATTTTTTAAAATAAAATTCAAGGAAATTTCAAAACAAAGAGTGATCTTTACATACGCCCCCCACCTCCCCCAAAAAACATGAAAAGTTTTGAATTTTTTTAGAATTTTTGTTTTGGATGTAACAATTCAGTAAAATAGATACATACTCACAAAATACTTCAGTGTATCTGTAGAAGGGTGGCTGCCCCACTCTGGCTACAGTGGATTCAAAGCAAGTCAGAGGGAACCTGTGCAAACCCAGCCAATCAAGGAAAGGCTTATAAGGAGCCAATCAGAGGGCAGCTTTCTGTGGCAGTCCTGTTTATAAGGAGCTGCTCAGCAAATCAGGGGATAGCAAGCTTGGTTTGTTGGGAGAACCATCTTAGGTGGAGCAGTGCTGGGCCAGTTTAGGGGAGAATAGAGAGAGGCTCTGTGCACTGGTATCTGCCAGGCCTTGACACAAGGGCCATGAGAGTGCAAGAGTCATGGGGAAGTGGCCCAGGGAGCATGAGCGGAAAAGAGGCAGTAAAGGAGAGCAGGAAAGGCTGTCACCAGAGGGTCATTGGGTCAGGACCAACAGTAGTGGGCAGTCCCCCGCTTTACATCGCATCTAACCACCACAGAACATGGCCTTTATATACTGTGACTTGCCCTAGAGGTGAGGGGCTAGACCTTGGTAGCAGTTGGCCATGGTAGCAGGTGTGAGGATTGCTGCTACCTCAGGGAGGGGGAAAGAGAATGGAGTGATGGGCACTGCCAGAGGGTAATGTCCCAAGAGGGTGCTGCAGTCCAGGGAGCAGCACAGGTCCAGACAGTGGAGACAGCAGAGTGGAGAATGACAATGAGGCTACATCTAGACTACAGGCTTCTTGCACAAGAAGCTTTTTTTGGAAGAGATCTTCACACACTGCAAAAGCACATAGAAAAAGTGATGCACTTTTTCGAAAGAGAACATCCAGACTGAATGGACGCTCTCTTTCATGTAAGCAGTGATTGCTATGGACAGAATAGCCACCAGGGCACTTGTGCTTTTTCCTTTTCCCCCTTCTTCCGAAAAAACTCCCTGTTCCCTGTCCACACACGCCTTTTTTGTGAAAAAGCTCTTTCGCACAAAGGCTTCTTCCTTGTAGAATGAGGATCACCAGTTGTGCAAAAAGCCCTCTGTTCTTTCGATTTACTGTCGAAAGAAAATGCTTTCAGTGTGGACGTAACTCAAGTTTTGTCGGAAAAATGGCCATTTTTCCGACATAACTCTAGTCTAGACATAGCCTGGGAGAGACACTGGCCAGAAGTGTCCTGATGCGGAACACAGCTAATTCCCAGAATGACCAGTAGGAGGTGCCACAGCAGTGAGTCAACTCCACTCCAGTGTCTGAGCTTCATTTTTTGCAAAAACAAAAAAAACGTTTTGGCTAAAAGGTGTCATCCACTTCCAGTTGTAGGCATCAGAGCAACTCAGACCTCCACAAAAATCAGAACACAAAGTTTTAGATATATATTTAGCAAAATTGTTTAGCTTTCTCGGGTACCTAAAAGTGTCCATAGCCTGCCTAATGTAAGTCTTATATTTCTTTCACATGTATTTCTCTAGCAACATTTATGAGCTTTCTTACACAGATATACCAACTGCATATTGACAGTGAGCTGTGGTTGTTGTATAATTTTATCACATTTATTGGAAGAAAATACAAATCACTACTGAATAGCCTTATAACTATAGAAGGAAAATCTTACAAGATGCAGAGATTATTTTTATTTATAAAGAATTTTACGTAATGATCTATTTCTCGGTGTTTCCATAAATATGTATTATATTTGTAAATTAAGTTACTCTTGTATGTATAACTTCAATTCACAAATCACATGCACTAAATATAGGAAATACAGTATACATTGAACTGCAAGCACAATTTATTAAAGCAGTTAAATTAAACAGGTTGATTTTGTCCCCAGCAGTTAATGAATAGGTTTCTGTGTGATCTTAAATAGGTTGCAGCAATGTTGTCTGTTTTGCAGAGGAGGGAGCTCTTTCCTACATATTCTAGAGCGTGGATGTGTAAAATTGCATGGTGCTCGGGTACAAGTGCACAGTTAATGCAAAGAGACATCATGTATTAGGGATGTATATGAAACACAAAATGCAATGCTGTATTATTGTATATATTGAATAAAAAAGCAGTAAAAAGGAATAGAGATGTTACACTGCCCTGTAGATTGCTGGACTAGACAGTATATTGAGGCCTTTTTCTCTGCCTTTACTGTGCTATCATTGGTCTCAAAGGAGAAGATGCTAAGCCCACATGTATATTTGTAGGTCAGTTTTCTTTCCACACAATTGTACGGGGAGGGTTCTGGTGATTGCTCCCAATCTTCCTTTACTATCCCCAGACTGGTTGCTCTGCAGACCCTCCATAACGTGATCTATATGGAGGGACACCTCAAGCAAAAAGAAGCCACACATATTTACATGTACAGAATGCACTGTATACTGCCATGTAAACAGTGCCTCTCTGTGTGCACAGACCTAACTTCCTATCAGCAGTGACCTGTGCAGGGGGTCCAATGCATGTGTTCACAGTGAGTCACAATACAAGAACACAATTACATTGGTTTTTGTGTGGTATTTGTGTGTTTATTTTGTTCCTAGGGAAGCAAAAATGAGTTAAAATATGTTTATGATCATTTGACATGTAGTCAATGTACAGTATTTAAAATCAGGAAAGTATGTCCCCAATCCCATTTTTTGATACTGATGGCTGAAATTATCCCTGCCTGCTTTCTTTTACTTTCCAAATCACCTTTTTATTAGGGTTCTATCTGTGATTTAACAGCTAATGCTCTCTGTTCTATTCTATACAGATTTTTGTAGCATATCATCACCATGGGTTCTGAACGCCTTCCATTAGTTCATAAAGAAGTGTGACTACACATCTGTCATGTTGTCTGTTCTCTTATACTCTGCTCAGATGGAGAAGTATGTGGAGTGGAGTGTTTTGTATTGATAAGGGGTTTGTTTTATTTTATTTTTATTTTATTTTTTTGGTTGTTAAACATACCTGTGTCTGTGTGTTTAAATTAGAGAAGGCAAGGTCAAAGAAATGTGCCTGGCACTTGGAATGGAAAGTGGCGAGGTTTGTGATAGACCTTAACTCCAGGACGAGTTCATTGCCAGAGACTGAACCACTCCGGAGGAAGGTGTGTCTCCTGTGTAGACAAGCTTTATTATGCAAGAGAGTTCCACTGTGCAGCACAGTGAAGTTGTCAACCATGATCATTGCAGAGCTTTAAATGATATTTTTGATATCCTGAGCCTAAGACATGAAGCACTTCGCAATCAGGACCAAGGCTTTGAACATAATTCAAAATTCTATAGGAAGTCAGAGTAGAGAGCAGAGGATGGGTGTGATGTACAGGTGTGTGACTTCTCCTTGCTTGGGGTGCCTCTCCATGGATCATATCTGCAGTCACCTTCTTCTGGGATTTAAAGGAATATTGAGAGCAATCATCACAGCTTCTCTCATGTACAAGTGCATGGGAAAGAAACTACCTACAAACATACATGAAGAGCTATGTTGCTGAGAAGATGCACTGCAGCTTTTTGTACTAGTTGGAGTTTCCCAAATACTGAAGGTTTCATCCCAAGGTATAACATTATTATGATCCAGTATAAGGCATGACAAATGTGTAAATAACTGAGGCCAAGTCTTTCTCAGCCAGGATTTGGCAGAGTCTCCTTCCCAACAGGAGGTAACAGAAAGCATTACTGACAGATGTTTCAAAATGAGAGCTCAGTGTCATCCAGGAATACAGGAGTGCTCCTAGATTCTAGATTGAAATGGTCAGCTGTGGATGTGAATCTCCAGGGGAAGGCGATTTCACAGTGGCTGCAAACTCCTTAAAATACTTTCCTTTGCCACCAGCATCACCTTTGTTTTGCTCAGGTACAGATTTAACTAGATGTTCTTCATCCTGGCTCATCTGTCACTGGGACAGCTTGGTGGTAGTGGTGTGATCATATGTGATGATGGGTAAGTAGAGCTGTGTATCACCTGTATATTGTTGGCACTTGAGCCCATGCCATCTGACCAGATCACCTCCTGACTGCATGTGAATATTGAAAAGAACTGGAGAGAGAATTGATCCTTGTGAAACCACACAAATGAGGCATCCAGTAGTGACAGTGCATTACTATTTTTGAGTGCACTCCTGTAGGAAAGACTCAAATCATTTTAGTGCATTGCCTTTCACTCCTACTCCTCTTGCAGGTAAGACAGCAGTATCTCATGATCAACAATGCTGAATACATCGATCCATTAGCAGAAGATCATTCATTGGTGATACTAATGCATTGTCAGTTCCAGGTCCTGGCTCAAATTTAGATTCTGCTGAGCCTAAGATGCTGGATTCAGTTAAATGAGCTGGATTCAGTTGATGTTGGATGGTAGTTTGCTGGGACTGAAGTAACCAGGGTGTGTTTTTTCAGGATTGATCAGAGTATGGTCTAATTGAAGGATAAAGGGAAGCTTCCTTCTCTGAATGAGGGGTTGCTTCTTTTGATAAAGGATGTTATCAGTTACAAATAATAAGGAGTCTGTTGGCACATTAAAGACTAACAATTATATTATGGGATGAGCTTTCATGAGCTGCAACTCACTTCATCAGATGCATGAAGTGAAAGACAAAGGAAATTGATAGTTGAGATATAGAAATGGGAGTATTAAATCAGAGCTAATTCAATCAGAGTGGATGTCGATAAGAAGGTGAGAATATCTAACATGGAAAATTACTTATGGTAATGAGTGATCCATTCCCAATCCCTATTCAGACGCATTCTTGATGTCTGATTTGTGTCCATTTATTCTGTTGTGTAGAGGCTATCCATTTTGTCCAATGTATATGGCAGAGGAGCATTGTTGACACATGATAGCATATGTCACATTAGTAGGTGAATGAGCATTCGATGGTGTGGCTGATGTAGTTAGGTCCTGTGAGGTTTCATGAGGATAGATGTCTGGACAGAGTTGGCAACAGGGTTCATTGCAGGGATTGGTTCCTGGGTTAATGTTTCTGTTGTGGGGTATGTCATTGGTGAGTATGTATTTCAGGTTGTGGGGCTGTCTGTGAGGACTGGCCTGCCTCCCGAGAAACCCAGGAACTAATTACTTTTTTTCTCTTTTGGTTTGTAAAGGTCGTGTAATTCTTTGTTGTTTTTAAAACTTCAGTGGTTTTGTTTCTAAATGAAAAAACCTCAGTGCCAGCAGTCCAGCACTCATAAGTCATTTTCTAGCAACCAGACAAAGTGAACACAAACTCAAGGAAAAACATTGTAATAAGGAAGCACTATTCACTTTCATGCTGCCTTGTGGCAATTATGGACAAGAGGGTGAACACTTTTTAAAAAAAATGATGGCAATCATTCTGAATGGTGCCTTCCTTTTTTCTTTCTCTGTATTGGCCACTTGTGCTACCAGTAAGAGCAGACATTTTATTTCGGTGCACTTGCTAAAATGTTCTTTCACCTAAACAAATTGTCTGCAAAATCCTCTTTAAAGCTCAGTTTGTTTCTATATTGAGCGCTCTGGACGTTGAAGAAAAACATCAGAATTGTATTCATTAGGGTACATAGAGTGGTTATTCACGCTAGAGAAATAGCTGTCTCTGCTTCTACCTTGCAACTGTATTTTATTTATAGCCTATTATTTGTTACTGATGTACAAATAACTTTGATATAGCTTTACATTTTAAAGGATTTGCTAACTGACAAAAAGTGTTATAGTCTTGTGAGACAGATTCATGATCAATATTTCCCATTGTAAAAGTGGTAGTTACACACTGTTCTTCGCACCATATTTTCCTGCAAGTCTTGCTGTACTTCACTGGGTTTTATGATAAATGTTCTGTAAAAATTTTTAGTGCACCGTGGTTTTAACAAGCACGTAAAGAGCAGCTTGAGATCCAGCTCATATGGTATAGAAGGCAGAGGAAGAAGGAATGATTTTTGTTCCCTGATAGTATCCCTGCAAGTCAAATTATAATGGTAATGTGATACACCAATAGTATACACATACCACTATGTATTGCAGAGGGATGGAGAGGTAATGGCATATGCACCGCACTCTCACAAAATATCTATTCTGAGATCCTGATTCTGATCTCCTTATACCAATGTAAATCAGGAGTAACCCCTGAAGTCAATGGAATTACACCAATGAAAAACAGATGTCTGATTAACTAGACCCTTGCATTTTCTCCTTATTCATGCAAACATCCTTTTGCAAATAATAAGAACTGTATAATGAATGCATTTGACCAAATGAAGTTGCGAGCTAGATTGTGTGAGCTTGAATACTTGGTAGTTGGGAACCTCCTCATCCCATGGAGAAGTTGAGGAGCCATTTACCTCAGAGGGACACAATGCCTGCAGGAGCTCTGGGGCATAGAACAGCCCTTTTTGAGGCGTGGATTTCATTATCCTGAGTTCAGCTGATGATAAATCTATAAAATAGCATCCCTATTTTCTTTCTAGTCCTTCTTTGACACCTTACACACGGTGTTCCCACAGTCACTTCTCCTAGGAATGATGCCCGTGGAATGTTGCCACCTGGTAGTAGGTGGACACGCAGCAAACTATATGAGTATAACTACTGATCTGCTGAGCTCACTACAGTAGTAATAGGCTGTTCTGTGCAAAATTATAAGGTTCTGATATTTGTTTTTGTTCCTAGCTGGAATGAAAAAAGAAAGACCTTTCAAAATCTTGGATGTTGGAGGAACTGAGCATGACCTACCCCAAGGGTTAGGACTTTCCCTGGGATGTGGGACCCCCAGATTTAAGTCCCACTCTGCCTTTTTGACTAGTCAACATATAGAAAATCAGTAGACTACATGTATGGTTCAATACTAAACAATATTTAAGAGATCTAATAGCTAAGCTTAGTCAGTTTATTAGTCTAAAACAAAGCAGTATAATATGAAAAGAAGGCAGATATACCATTACTTCCAAGACACAATCCATCTCACGCCATTCATTCACTTTGCAGAGAATGTCTGCTTTGGGAGCTAGCAATATTCATAGTACACCAGTTTACAAGCTAAAAATCATTATCTACATCAATCAACACTTAACCTGCCAATCTGTGTCAGTTTCTTATCTGGTTTTTCTGCGCCATCCTCTGCCATCCTTTATCTTATTTTCAGGCACCACATTCCAGCTATCTGTGAGTTGTACATTACCTAACTGTACCAAACACACCATTAATACATCTTGCTTCTGACAGAATTTGTATCTGTGTGTGCCAAACTACTGCAAAGTGTCATGGATTTACCTTAGCATGAGTGAAGAAGAATGAACAGCATTCTGGGGAAAATAATATGATTCACAGCATAAAGCTTAATATAATTGCCCAACATTCATGTATAATATAGTATATATGAATTCCACTGATGTAATGCACATCAGTGTGATGTGTGACAAATATATGTTGGCTACCAGCTTGATTCAAAGGCGGGACTTGAATCTGGGTTTTCTACATCCTAGGTGAATGACCTAACCACTAGTCTATCGTGGATGTTTCCTTTTTCTCTTTCTCCATCTCAGAAATGTTATAGAATAGTTTCAGTTTTGATGAATCTGCATTTTCCAATAAAAAAATGTAAAAAAAAAATTACTGTTCCATTGTAATTAACAATAATAACGTACTCTGTATCCATACTTCTGTTGCCCTGTCCTCCCTTCTGGTCTGTTATATCTATCTGTTACTTCTTGGTTGCAACTGTGTCTTTTACTGTGTACAAAATCCAGCATTATAGGTCCTAGACTTGACAGGAACCCCTAGGTGCTACTGAAAAGCAAATTAATAACAATAATCATGGCCTTCATACCACCTCATGTTTGTGGGAGGGGGAAGCTCCTTCCACCACGCCACGCATTATGTTCCCACATAAAGGAAAGGCAGACTCTGAGCCTAAGCAAGGACCTTAAGAACCAGACCATGAAAAATAAAAGTATCTTAATTTTAGTGTTTAAACATTATAACTGTTTAAGGCTTAATCTACACTCCATTGATCTCAACAGGACTTTTTCCACTGGCATCAATTAATATCTTATTAGTGTCTTAATAACCAAGCATGCCACATATTCCCAACCTCTTGTTCCTTTGTGTCACCTCCAGTGCCATAGTATCTGCTACTCCTAACCTCATTCTCCATCTTAACCTCCCCCTCCTTCCTGCATACAGCCCAGTCACTTATCACCAATACTTGCTCTATCAAATTGTCCTTTTGTTATATCTATGGATTCCCAAGCTGTAACATATTTAAATTCTTCGTATGATAGCTTATTGTTAGACACTTATATTGCAGCTTATCAGTTTAATTTTTATGCTGCTACGGTGGGATTGCTGAGTTTTCAGTGGTAATAGCAGTAACATCCTTAGAGGACAGTCATGCAGGGGTACTGCTAATGGTACTAAAATGGCATCAATCTCACACGAGGTGAATATATTTAAAAAAAAAGACCTGTCAAAGTAGCCTGGGAAAACCTCCCCCCCCCCCTTTTTTTTTCTAATGTATATCTCCACCAAAAGGCTAAAAATCTCAGACACTTATCCTGCCTGAGCTTCTGTGGGATTTGATAAGCTCTTGTGAACTAATGTAGAGATCTGAGCCAAAGAGAAACATGAGCTGCTTTCCCATTCATATTTCAATAGTACTGCCACCTCATGCTTCTTTTCTTTACTTTTTATCATGTCATATAGAGCAGCACAGCCACAGCATTTAAAAAGTGGGCACACATTCAAATAGCCCCTACTTGCTAGTTAACAGAGTGTCAGTTCTTAATTAATAAATTGTAAAATCACAGGCCCAGGGAGAAAAAACACCTCCCAGAGAAGGGGTGGCTTTGAGGTTCCCAATGCTCTCTGGGTCATTTTATCTTCCCCATACACCTGAATGCTTTGGGTTTTCCACCATCTGGCTGGGTCTCTGACATCTGCAAAGACCATATGGAACCCCTAAGCCATCAATGGCTACACAGCAGCCAGAGAGTGATGGATTCACTTGCTAGGGCTTTCCCTGGAATGCCTTATCAGTGATTGTTCCACAGCACACAGAGGGTGCAAGCTAAAGTCAATACCGAGTCTATTATTATTAGTGCTGCTAAAGGATTCAAACAGAACTGGAAGAGAAATGATAACCAGGAAGCCTGAATTCCTACAGTCTTTCCAGCCTAGCTAAATGGACTACATTTTTAGAACATTAGACTTTTGCCTCAATTTTTGAATGCCAAGTGCAGTGATCCATACTCCATATGGGCTATCACTTTTGGCAGAAACCTGAAAGACTTATTTTTATAAGGCCAATCGTGAATTCACAATTAAATGTGTGTGTGTGGTCCAAAAAAACCTCAACACTATTGTTCATGTTAACAAACTGGCATTTCCTTTTCTAAAAGACTTGGCTTACTGGGCTCTATTGTCAGACTTGACATTGACTGTCTGGGATAATAAATTACTATAATCCTATATATTTGTTACCAGGTTGCATCCCAAACTATATTTTTAGATGAGTGCTTGAAGTTGGAAGCACAAGGGTTTTCAAATGCATGCAGTAAAACATAAAAACAATGTTTAAGGAAACACTAAATTAGTGATATCGAAGTGCAGTAGCTTAGTCTCTGTTTTGCTCGTAATTTTATCATTACAATAATTAGTAGATATATGTTTGGTGGGAACCAACTTTGTTTCTAAAATGGACATATTTTTTGGCTACTAATCTAACAAGCCATCTGAGCCATTAAAAGTAGACCTGTTTATATACAACTTGGGGCACTTTATGACTTCAGAATATTCCGTTGAAAAAAATTCTGTGACTAGCAAATATTGTATTGAAAGTAGATTGAAAGTATGACCACCATGGTTTATTGAATGCTACTAAGGCTCATAGTATTTTATGCATTATACTACCCCAGAGAAGTACCTTAGGAAGTGTTGGTGCTCAGATTTTTAAACAGTTCTAAATGCTGCCAAATTCCTGCTGCTTCTATTTTGTGCTGACAGCCAAGTCCACTCCCCACTTTCTTTCAGTGAATGTGAATCATCGGGAAACAAAAAAAGATCTTCAGCAGCATACATTCATAGCCAAGATGAAGGGGCATTTCACTTAGGGTGAGAACTTGTACTTCATGTGGCTGGGGAATCAGTCTAATGTATATTCAGTATATCCAGCATTAGATTTGCATTTACTTGGAGATGTCAGTCCTCTGAGAGAAATAGTTAAATGTGCCTTCATATTTTATATAAAAACATAGCATTCAAAATATACCATATTTTTCCAGTGGTACAAAGATGATCAGTGTTTTCACTGTTTTCTTCATTTTTTTCTTTCTCATACGTCTCCCCTTTCTGAGCTTAATAAGTGACATATTTGCCATTAAAAACAATGAGTAGTCCTGTGACACCGTAAAGACTAACAAAAATATATATAGTGTATATAGTGTAATTTGCCATTGTTAATATTAGACATTCAAAGTAAATTTCATGGCAGTGGGAGAGGAGAAAGGTTCTTGTCATGATTCTGCATTTGCTCCCCTTCTATCTCCCCATTTTGGCCAGAAGTGGTGCAGTATGTGTATCTCAAACAAACATATTTGAGCTAGATATGGCCCAGTACAGAAAAGCTCTTGACAAAAAGTTGATAACAGTTAGGCAGCTAATCTACTGAGACTACAGCATATCATACTGGCCAGGATGGTATCTCATTGTAGCCTTGTGATTGTTTGTGTGTTTGTATCCGCCTGTTGTCTCTTGTTTTATACACTGGCTATGATTATACTAGAGAGCTTGAAGAACTGATGCATCTGCTGCTGTAAATTATCTAGTGTAGCTACCTTAAGCCAAAGCAAGAGCTTTCCCATCGACTTTACTACTACTGGTCATTGGGGGTAGATTATGTCATCAGGAGAGACGCTCCCTCTCTGGCATTGCGCTCTCCATGTTGGCACTTAGGTTGGTGTAACTTGTGTTCACTTATTCATACCCCTGAGTGATATAAATTATATCAACATAAGAGGTACTGTAGACTGTCTTAGACTGGCAGCTCTTTCGGCAGATCTAGTCTTTTTGGTTTTGTACAGTACCAGCACAATGGAGGCTGATCCAGGACGGGGCTCCTTGGAATAAACACTGTAGTTAATAACTGTAAATGTTAGTTTTGGCTTCAGACTTCCCCAGAATTTGTGGATGTTCATGCCTGACATTTCTGTTTGGAACCATCCCCAAATGAAGCATATTTTGCATGCACTATTTCTATAGAGAATTTGTTTCAGTAAATAATGAAAACGGGAATGCACCAAGCTCTAAGTAAAGAGTTGCACAGAGCCCTGAATACAGGGCAGCACAGAGCTGCAGTGCCTCGGTGAGCACAAAAACAGACTGTGTCTTCAGAGATGCAGTCTTTCTAGAAGTGGGAGATGTACTTTGTGACGCACATCAGACTGCTGTAAATTTCTTTTCTTCCCCCTCCCTGCTATCCCCCCCTCCACATCTGGTGTTTCAGCCTCACTTTGTAGATTGAAGAAGAGGGGAAAATGGGAGGAAAAAGTGGGTAAAGTTCTGTGCCTTTTGGGGGAATGCTGATGGGTCCTCAAGCTTCTCAGTGAAACATCTGAATATTTTAACATGGTCAAAACAATGGATTTTTCCTTAATCTCAATGTCAGAGACACCTGAACTCTTTTAACTGCAACATAAGAAAATAGACAATCTGAGGAAGACACCCATCATTGGGAAGATTTAGTTCTAACAATTGACAAAGGTATAAAAAAATGAATGAAACTTAGAACAGAAAGTGTTGAGAAGCTTTACCTATAGTCAACACTGTGTTATCTATAATAATTTTTAAAACCACATTGATCAGGCTTTTGGGGTAGCTTTTTAATATGACTGATTATATGTTGTTTTGTTTTGACAACTAAGAGATGTTGCAAACATTTCTGAAATTGCTCTCTCATCATTAGTATTAATTTCTTGTATTATGACAACACATGGAGGCCCAATCAATGCTGTACCCCCGTGTACTAGGCACTTTACAAGATTTATAGTAGCAGTATGTAGTTCTAAGGAGCCTATATAAAGACTGATAACAGGCAGGAGATACAAACTGTTCCCATACTCATTTTACAGAATATGGAGTCACAGAGAGTCAGAGTCGGGACTTTTGCTCAGATCTCCCAAGGCCCACTGCAGTATCTTACCCTCAAGGCCATTCCTTTAGCTGTCTAGAAAATGAGATACAACTGGATGTGCTGGCTCACAGTAGAGGAATGTAAAATGTCACATCCTCCAAGGCTCTCTCTCATCTCCCATGGTGCATATATGTAGCCTCACTACTAAATGTAAGATAGAACATTATCATTATGCTGATGATGAAAATAGTTTTTCATTTGCCCTGTTTGCAGATAGTCCCTGTTCTATAGAAAAGTCTGAATGATACTGCAAGTGGCTGCAGCAGCATTTACTCATCCCCAAGCCAGTGAAGAAAGCCTTGCAGTTCTGCAGAGGTCATCTATCGGCGTCATCAGCTCCTCCACAGTCATCCGATTTACACCAGCGGGGGCCCTTTTTATTCACTGATGACTTTGCAACTGAAGCGTGTTTATTCTAATTCCTTATTCAGAGGGTTCTTAGTAGGTAGCTTATTAAGACTGCATTGGCTACTGCCTATGATTCTTTAAATCCCTTACCAGGCTTCACTCTAGCAATATGTAAGACCTAGTCCTGGACCTTTGAGCTGATGGGTATCTATGAATATAACACCCCTGGTTTAAATATTTTACCATTGTGTCGGAATTCAGCTGGAGTTCACAATTCTGTTATGACAGCCTACAGAATAAAATTCTCTGCTGCCTCAAGTCTTGTTTTCTTTGATTTCACCCCTTTTTCATCATTTTAAAATGGACCCTGTGTTTTTTAAAAACATATTTCTACTCTATTATGATCTTATTGCAATACACAATACTCCAGCATTTTGGCTAGGAGGGAGGAGAGTGGTGCTATATAAATATTGTATGCCTGTGTGTGTATGTATGTATACTACATATAAAATGTACATTTTACTACTGTATAGGTGTGTGGCAACTTGTGCAATGTTCCTGTATATTTTATGAATTTCAGGATATTGAGTGTGTATTTTTGGTATGTTCTCATATGTATTTTATTTTGTAAGGGTTCCGTTACATACTGTACATGTGCATAATTTCAATCAACGTTGTGTATAGGTAACTGCATTCTTAAAATAAATTATACAATTTAATATAACATATCCATGTTCTGTACTAGCTGTCATAGCATACCTACATTTTATTGAAAAAATGTATTGTTGTGATTTGTATCTCTTAGGGCAACTCCTAATTTATGGAATGCCTGATGAAGATGTTTATTTTTACTTGATTTTATTTGTTTTTGATAGTATAATGGAATGCCTAGTGTGCAGTGGATAATCTTGATGGATTTGCTATGACAGATCTGGTGTTGTATACAATTTTCTACCTCCAAAGAAATCAGCTCTCCTGCAGGGATGGCTCACAGAAAGCAGAGATCACTGCCATTAGCACTATGCATTCATAACATTCCTATATACAAATGTTTAGAAACAATTTCTGGTTCCCCTTCTAGTTTTAAGAACGTTGCAGGGAACATCAAGAAAGCAAAGTTCTTTTGGATGAGAATGGAAAAGGTAACTTGCCATCATGCAATCACTTGCACTGTGCATATTCTTTTCTTCCTTTTGACCCGTCATCCTTCACAGTTTGTTCGGTCACCTTGTATTGTTCAAGGAATGAAGAGTCTTAAGCCACCCGCAGCCCTCCAGTTAGAAACCCCTCCCCCTACATACAGCCTGAGTCTTTTGCATCTGTCTGTCTGAAGTCATTAATCCAAAGACCTTCAGTGAAATCAGGACTGACAAGCTGACAATCTGGCTGTTTTGATTTTATTTTCCTGCTTTCATTAAATCCTTTTGACTGTCCATGAAAAATAGCAACCCCTTACTTTTATTTCTCAGGAATGCTCTAATGGGCAACTTACCACACTAATGGACCTATGCAAAGTCTTTCTCCTTCACTCACAAAAACATAATTGTGGAAGGGACAGTACAGAGAACCATCTTCCTTCTGCCAGTGACTTCACAGACATACTGTGAGCCTTCATAATACTAGTATGCTAATGGATATATGTTTTGTTTGTTTCTTCACAAAAATGTATTGATACTGCATAATAGAAATTGATGTTGAAGTGGACAGAGACTTTTGCTGATACTGAGGTTTACTTCAGTTAGACACACTAATATTCATATACATGTGGATGTGGATGTATAATACCTTTGTGTATTTTTTCCAAACCTACATCCAATTGAAATACATTTTGACAGTGGTTGTTAAGAGCAAAAGAACAAACCAAAGGGGATAAAACTCATTTTACAAATGAGTTTTTAAATATTCTTAATCTGTGGTCTATATATAAAACCAAAAAGAACAATAAATGACATGTGCTTTCCACCTAACCTTAATCCAGAGTCTCTTTTTCCACATACATGTACCAGGCTGCATTTTATTTGGAAACCATTTTAAATATTTATTCCAGTTGTTTATCCAGGATCCTTCTGTAGGATGTCTGGGATGCACGGTTCTTCATGCCACTGAAGAAGTACCTTCTTTGAAAGGATAAAATAATTTACATATTTTCAGGTGAGATTTCTTGGCCCTCAGTCTGACCTCTCTGCTCTACTGAATGATAAATGTGCCAGAAAGGAAACCAAAAAGGCAAGCTGAGGGCTCTACTGATAGGGAAGTTCCTGGCTGGCATAAAGCTGGCTGTTTGGGATGAGAGGGAACATAGACAGGATTCAGGTTGTTGTTGTGATCCTGGGTCAGAGCAAAGTTACATTGAGGGTTATTGTAGTTAGCATACATCAGAGCAGTCCTGAGCACAAAAGCAGGCTACAAGCAGGGGCAGACTGGCCTGGCGGGATACTGGGAATTTCCCGGTGGGCCGTCCTCTGAAGGGCTGAAAGGCCAGCTGGCGGCTTCTGGAGGAGGAGGGGGATTGTGACGGGGTGCCACAGCCCCACACTTTAAATTCCACGGCGCCGGCCATGTACAGGTCACGGAGGGGCCAAGGGAGCATGTGCGGCGTGCTCAAATGTCGCACAACAGCTGAGAGGGGAGACACCCGGGCAAAGCATGATGTCATGGCCCGGGACTTTAAACCAGAGCTGCACCTTGCGACGCAGCTCTGGGCCCAGCATGTGGTCTGGAACCCCGGAAGCAGCTGGGGCCAGGGCTGTGGGGACTTCTGGGGCCTGAACTCAGACTCCAGTGCCGCAAACTGGAAGGCAGAAGGTGGGGGAGGGCAAGGGAGAAAAAATAGGAGGAAGGGATGGGAGAGGAATGGGCTTGTGCTGAGGGGAGGAAGGGAGGAGGGCAGGTCAGGAGAAGAAAGGGGAAGGCACCAAGGGTCAGGGTGGAGAAGAGACAAATGCCAGGGGGCTAAGTGGAGACAATGAGGAAAAGAGCAGGAGGGGAGGTGTCAGTGGGAGTGGGACAGGGTGATGCTGGGAGGGGAGAGGGTAAGGGCATTGGGAGCTAGAGGGGGAAGGGGGAGGTGCTGGGAGAAGGCTTGAAAGAAAGGGTGAGGAAGGCGGGGATGGAGCAAGTCATGTGAGAGGGCACAGGAGCATCAGGAGAATGGGAGCAGAGGGTGGTGAGGGGGTGGGCATCGGGGAAAAGAGGGCAAAGGGGGCAGGGGAAGTGAGGGAAGGGGGGCACCAGGAGTGTGCAGGGGTAAGGGAAGGTGCAGGTGCCAGGGGATTCTGGGGGTGAAGCAGAAGGGCAGACACCTGCAGGGGAGGGACCTGCACCAGAGGAGAGAGGCAGGGCAGGTGTGTAGAGGGAGGTGTTAGGAGAGGGGATGAGGAGGGGTAGCTCAGATGGTCAGAGTGGGGCTACTGGAGGAGTGGGCACGGGGGCAGAGAAGGGCTGGTGGAGGGGGGCAGGTTGCAGGAGGGCTGAAGGCAGTAAGAAGGGCAGGAGTCAGGACAGCAGAGGTGGGTGAGGGGTTGGGGGGGTAGCAGGCACCAGGGGAGCTGATGGAGCAACGGAGGAGACATGGCATCAGAGGGAAAAGGTAGAGATTTATAAGATATTTATTAATAACTTGGGTGCCACAGTGGCACATCCAAACAAGCCACAAACGCAGTACTGGTGCACAACACAAAATTCATTCTGCTCATGGGAGGAAACTCTTAGAGGGAACACCTCCCCCAACCTCTCCGCCCCCGAGTTAATATCACACACATTGGGTTAATGCAATTGCAGGATAGTTGCCTGAGGGGGGTTTGGTGGGGACTAAACTAATCCCTTTTGGTAGGAGGATGGTGGGAAAAGTCCTTGGAGAAGGATCACATGACACCTTTTACTTCTGGTCATGTGTCCAACTTGCCCGGAGAGTGTTACCTCCAGAGGCCTGGCTAATGGGAGTTAGGGAGTGTGGCTAATGGGGGTCTGGGGTGTGGTTAACGGGTCAGGGCTGTGGCTAATGGGGGTCAAAGAGTAAATTTAAAAAAATTCTTTGATGTGCAAAAGTGGGCATTTCTCAACCCATTCCCGGGTCTATTTTGGTTGCCAGTCCACCCCTGGCTACATGATCAGGGGATTGCAAAGATGGCTTTACCTTTTCACCTTGTCAGGCACTACACTCAGTGATGCTTAGCCAGCTCCAAGTATATGGCCCATCATGTATCTGAATCATCACTTACTATTCAAATGCAGGTGCTACAAAGCTCAAAAGCTTGCTTCTTTCACCAACAAAATTTGGTCCAGTAAATTACAGCACTCGCCTTGTCTCACTACTGCCAGCAAAACTGCAGTTTTAAAACATCCATAGTCTTTAAAAAGCCATCATGGGATCTTTTAGGGTACATCTACACAGCAACATTACTTTGGAATAGCTGACGTTATTCTGAAATAACAAAGAGCGTGTCTACACAGAAATTCGTTATTTTGAAATAATGCTGAGTTGGAGAACTTCTTACTCCAACTCCTGTAACCCTAATTTTACGAGGAGTAAGGGAAGTTGAAGGAAGCGTGTTCTTCCTTTGACTTTCTGCTGTGTAGACAGTGGCTGAAGATGAATTAAGCAATTTTGACTTAAGCTACACAATTGATGTAACTGAACTTGCATAGCTAAATTTGATTTTAGCCCTGCTGTGTAGATGTGCCCTTACTGGCCACAAGGTAGACTAAGCCTTGCTATTATATTTTATAGGCAAGACATACTATAAGAATCCAGTGCCTGCTCCAATCATGCTGAAACACTGGTTCAGTAGTGATTCCAAGGAAAGAGTTCATTACTTCCTCAAGCATCTAGGCTTATCATGGAGTTTTCCATCTAAATACTGATGAGCTCTGACACTATTTAGTTTCAGAAATCACAGCCCAGAATAGTGTAAGTATAGGCAGGCTCTGTTTGTAGCAAGGGGTTTATGAAAAAGAGTTTGCATCTAGAAGTTCCTCTCATCCTTGGTGATCAAATAACATCATTATTAAGAGATATTGGCAATTAGAATATTAGTGTAACTCATGAAAATCAGTCTGCAAAATAAATATAGGAAATTGTTCATATATAACACTGAAGACCCTGGTTGTCTGCAGGCAGAATCAAACCTGGGATCTCTGGAGATTTGTACGTTACCCTCTATACCACATGAACTAAAAGCCAACTGGCTCTCAGATAAGATTAAAGAGCATACTCATTATTTTCTGTGTAAGTGGTCCCAGTGCCATAGATAGGGCAGCGCATCATCCCTAGTAGGTATGTGGGTTACATATGTACATCAGCCTCTGCAGAGGTGGCAAACAGATTCAGGCAGACAGCTACTCATGAGGACAAGTGATCACAGGACAATGTACTGAACATAGCACTCTAACTGCTGACAGTTAGCTTTGTGAAGGTTCTCAGTGAGCAGGGAAGAAAAAGGTTTTTTTATTAAGAGACAACAAAATGGAGAGAAAGAGAGCTAGAAGTAGGGCAGTGGGGGCCTCCAACAAAGATAATAAATAGAAAAGTGGACCCACCAAAAAAAGATAAGGCTTGGTAGCTAAGACTGATCCAGAGCTCATTTTAGTCAACAGTAAGACTTTGACTTCAAAGGGCTTTAGATCGGGCTTTAATTTAGGGAAAATTCATGAGCACAACCTATGGATTAAGACCTTTTAAAAATTAGAAAATGTATGAAATGAAGATCTGGCACAACACACACCACACTCCCAAGAAATGAACAATCCCAATCCATTTGTTAATAGGTCAGGTGGGGCAATCGGATAAAGGCAGCAACAATCAGGGTCTTGGTCCTAAAAGATTTGGTTGCAACTGCTAAATGAGGACCAGAGTGCTCAGCACCTTCCACGATTGAGCCCAGGATGGGTTAACGTTACTCAAAAGGATTAATAAGAGGTATAGAGTAAAAAGCAGTAGGCTGAAAGTAAGACCAATAGTAAATGAAGGTATGAGAATTTATGATTCTACGTCAGATACATTTTTAACATCTGTGCTTCTCAAGAAAAACAAAGATAAGAAGTTTTGATGATTGAAATGTAAGAACTAGCTACTGGTAACATGCAGGTAAAAAAATACTTGGAAAATTAAAAAATACAATCAACTCATCCAAGTAACGTGCCTTCCAAGGTGCACAGTGAAAATGCTGAACCACTGACAATTATTTTTGAAAAGTCATGGGAAACTGGAACACACAGAGAGAAGTGGAACAAAACACAAATGACATCAAGCTTTGAAAAAGAAAAATTGATTGGTGACTGAATGATCAATCATTAAGTCTACTTTCAGATCCCAGCAAAATAACAAGAGCTGAAAAAATGCTGCAAACATTCAGAGGACAATAGAAGCATGAGCAAGAAACACCATGGCTGCGTCTAGACTGGCATGATTTTGCGCAAATACTTTTAAGGGAAACGTTTTTCCGTTAAAAGTATTTGTGCAAGAGAGTGTCTATACTGGCATGTGCCTTTGCGCAAAAGCATCCATGCCAGTGTAGATGCTCTCTTGCACAAGAATGGCCATTTTCGCCATCGGACTTTCTTGCGCAAGAAATTAACTTGTCTGTCTACACTGGCCCTTTTGCGCAAGAATACTTGCGCAAAAGGGCTTATCCCTGAGCGGGAGCGTTGGAGTATTTGCGCAAGAACCACTGATTTTGTACATTACAATGTCAGTTTTCTTGCGCAAATACTTGTGGCCAGTGTAGACAGGCGGCAAGATTTTGTGCAAAAGCAAGTGCTTTTGCGCAAAATCATGCCAGTCTAGATGCAGCCCATGTGTTTAGAAGGAATGAACCATGCCAGGAGGAAAAAAAGATTGCTTTTTGATAGCATTGAAGAAATAGTGGATAAAAGACACCCAGTGTGATTTTTAATAAAGGATTTAATTCAGCATCTCACTAAATCTCACAGAATGAATTTAAATGGCCTTGCATATGATCACTGTCATGTAGATTGAAAAGAGAATGAAGGTTCCTAAACAAAGTGTGATGCTCAATGGCAGTGTATTGTAGGGAGGTGTGCAATGGGGCTGCTGAAAGGTTCAAAGTCAGTTCTCCTTTTAACATTGATATTAAAGAAGTGGTACATGAACATTATAGAGAACGCTAAAGGTGGAGTTGTTGCAAAAGCAGTCATGACTGGTAAATAGTATTAAAGGACCTACAGTATTGAGCTTAGAAATACAGATAGTAAATAACAAACTGAGATCTAACTTAGTGAAAAAGGAAGCCAGCAACGAATGCATTTTAAGAACAGTCCACAGAAGGGAAAAAACAACTTGAAAAGCAGATATTCCAAGCAACTTATACTTTTGCTTTGGGATGATGGTAGACAGCAAATTTGACTTGAGTTTGCAATGTCAGACAAAAAAGGCTAATGCAAATTTGAGTTGTACATTCAGGCTGTGTCTAGACTGCAGGGTTTTTTTGAAAAAACTTCCCCTGCGTCTAGACTACAGCCGTGTTCTTTCGAAATTAAATAGAAAGAACATGGCTTTTCTTTCGATGGTGGTACTCCTCATTTCATGAGGAAGAACGCCTTTTTGAAAAAAGGCGTTCTTGAATGCAAACAGGGCTTTTTCGAAACAGAGCATCCAGACTGCCTGGGTGCTCTCTTTTGAAAAAGCGGATTGCTTTTTTGAAAGAAAAGGTTGCAGTCTAGACGCTCTCTTTCGAAAGACGCTTTTTCAAAAGTTTCTTTTGAAAAAGCGTCTTTCGAAAGAGCGCGCAGTCTAGACGTACCCTTCGAGACATAAGAACAACCATAATGCGTCAGACCAAAGGTGCATCTAGCCAGTATCCTGTCTTCCAACAGTGGCTAATGTCAGATGCCCCAGGGGGAGTGAATAGGACAGGTCATCATCAAGTGACCCCTCTCCAGTCATCCATTTCCAGCCCTGACAAACAGAGGCTAGGGACACCATTCCTATCCATTTTGGCTAATACGTATCCATGAATTTATCTAGTTCTTTTTTGACCCCTGTTAAAATCCTGATCTTCACAACATCCTCTGGCAAGGCGTTCCATAGATTAACTGTGTATTACATGAAGAAAAACTTCCTTTTGTTTGTTTTAAACCTGCTACCTAATTTCATTTGGTGACCCTAGTCCTTAACATCATAGAGCAGAGAGAAAAAAGCTCCTCTCCCTCAACCCCCAGACACCTAAAGAAGATATAAGTGTAATCCACACACCTATTGGGTATGGTGTACTGACTTACCTAGTGGCACTTAACCCAAGTGTACACCAGACCTGGAAGTTCGGCTTAAGGTGTGCAACTCCAGTTACGTACAATATATAGATGAAGTTGCCTTACCTTAAGCCAAGCTTGGCAGTGTCCCCACAGCAAACGCTCCCATCAGCCTCCCTTACGCCTCATAATTCTGCTGAGTACAGGCATCATCCAGAGTTGCCCTCAGCATTCAATTTGCAGGTCTATATTAAACCCAATAAATCAAATGCCAGAATGTTGATCTCTGGCGTGGCAAGTGAGGACATGCCCTTAGAACACTTAAAGGGTACGTCTAGACTACATGCCTCTGTCGCCAGAGGCATGTAGATTAGGCTACCAGGCATGGGAAAATGAAGTGGCGATTTAAATAATCGCCGCTTCATTTAAATTTACATGGCTGCTGCGCTGAGCCGACAAACAGCTGATCAGCTGTTTGTCGGTTCAGTGCGGTAGTCTGGACGCGCGGGTGTCGACATCAAAGGTATTTGTCGACCACCCAGGTATACCTCATCCCAGGAGGCATACCTGGGTGGTCGACAAATGCCTTTGATGTCGACACCCGCACGTCCAGACTACCGCGCTGAGCCAACAAACAGCTGATCAGCTGTTTGTCGGCTCAGCACGGCAGCCATGTAAATTTAAATGAAGCGGCGATTATTTAAATCGCTGCTTCATTTTCCTATGCCTGGTAGCCTAATCTACATGCCTCTGGCGACAGAGGCATGTAGTCTAGACGTACCCTCAGAGAGACAGAATGAGTTTATTCTACAGCCCTTAGAGTCATAGAATCATAGAATACTAGGACTGGAAGAGACCTTGAGAGGTCATTGAGTCCAGTCCCCTGCCCTCATGGCAGGACCAAATACTGTCTAGACCATCCCCGATAGACATTTATCTAACCTACTCTTAAATATCTCCAGAGATGGAGATTCCACAACCTCCCTGGGCAATTTATTCCAGTGTTTGACTACCCTGACAGTTAGGAACTTTTTCCTAATGTCCAACCTAAACCTCCCTTGCTGCAGTTTAAGCCCATTGCTTCTTGTCCTAACCTCAGAGGCCAAGATGAACAAGTTTTCTCCCTCCTCCTTATGACACCCTTTTAGATACCTGAAAACGGCTATCATGTCCCCCCTCAATCTTCTCTTTTCTAAACTAAACAAACCCAATTCTTTCAGCCTTCCTTCATAGGTCATGTTCTCTAGACCTTTAATCATTCTTGTTGCTCTTTTCTGGACCCTCTCCAATTTCTCCACATCCTTCCTGAAATACGGTGCCCAGAGCTGGACACAAAACTCCAACTGAGGCCTAACTAGTACAGAGTAGAGCGAAAGAATGACTTCTCGTGTTTTGCCCACAACACACCTGTTAATGCATCCCAGAATCATGTTTGTTTTTTTTGCAACAGCATCACACTGCTGACTCATACTCAGCTTGTGATCCATTATAACCCCTAGATCCCTTTCTTCCGTACTCCTTCCCAGACAGTCGCTTCCCATTCTGTATGTGTGAAACTGATTGTTCCTTCCCAAGTGGAGCACTTTGCATTTGTCTTTATTAAACTTCATCCTGTTTACCTCAAACCATTTCTCCAATTTGTCCAGATCATTTTGTATTATGACCCTATCCTCCAGATTAGTCGCAACTCCTCCCAGCTTGGTATCAGCCGCAAACTTAATAAGCATACTTTCTATGCCAATATCTAAATCATTGATGAAGATATTGAACAGAGCTGGTCCCAAAACAGACACCTGCAGAACCCCACTTGTTATACCTTCCAGCAGGATTGTGAACTATTAATAGCTACTCTCTGGTCTTCCTCTTGCTTCTAATGTGTTTATAAAAAGTCGTCTTGTTTCCCTTTATTCCTGTAGCTAGTTTGAGCTCATTTTGTGCCTTTGCCTTTATAATCTTGCCCCTGCATTTCTGTGTTGTTTGCCTATATTCATCCTTTGTAATTTGTCCCACTTTCCATTTTTTATATGACTCATTTTTTATTTTTAGATCATGTAAGCTCTCGCGGTGAAGCCAAGGCGGTCTTTTGCCATATGTTCTATCTTTCCAATACAGTGGAATAGTTTCCTTTTGGGCCCTTAATAAAGTCCCTTTGAAAAACTGCCAACTCTCCTCAGCTGTTTTTCCCCTCAGTCTTGATTCCCATGGGACCTTACCTATCAGCTCTCTGAGCTTACCAAATTCCGCCTTCCTGAAATCCATTGTCTCTGTTTTGCTGTTCTCCCTTCTACCATTCCTTAGAATTGTGAACTCTGTGATTTCATGATCACTTTCACCCAAGCTGCCTTCCTCTTTCAAATTCTCAACTAGTTCCTCCCTATTTGTTAGGATCAAATCTAGAGCAGCTTCCCCCCGGTAGCTTTTTCAACCTTCTGAAATAAAAAGTTTTCTCCAATGCAATCCAAGAACTTATTGGATACTCTGTGCCCTGCTGTGTTATCTTCCCAACATATATCTGGATAGTTGAAATCCCCCATCACCACCAAATCTTGGGCTTTGGATGATATTGTTAGTTGTTTAAAAAAAGCCTCATCCACTTCTTCCACCCGGGTAGGTGGCCTGTAATAGACTCCTAGCATGACATCACCCTTGTTTTTAATCCCTTTTAGCCTAACCCAGGGATTCTCAACACTTCCGTCTCCTATGTCCATCTCCACCTCACTCCAAGTGTGTTCATTTTTAATATATAAGGCAACAAACACCTCCTTCCTTTTTTCCCTGTCTATCCTTCCTGAGCAAGCTGTACCCTTCTATAAAAACATTCCAATCATGTGTATTATCCCACCAAGTTCCTGTGATGCCAACAATGTCATAATTGTACTTATTTATTAGCACTTCCAGTTCTTCCTGCTTATTACCCATACTTCCCGCATTTGTATATAGGCATCTAAGATACTGATTTAACCTTGCCTCCCAGTTTTGCCCTGATCCTCCTTTATCTCTGCCATTATAGCCCACGCTCCCTCCCATTTCCAACCCATCTCCCAGGTCTCCATGTTCTACACTTACCTGTGGGCTTTGCTCACCTATCCCTATCAAACCTAGTTTAAAGCCCTCCTCACTAGGTTAGCCAGTCTGTGTCCAAATAGGTTCCTCCTTGAAAGGTGTCACCATCTCTGCCTAGTAGTCCTTCCTGGAATAGCATCCCATGGTCGAGGAAGCCAAAGCCCTCCCGGCGACACCATCTTCGCAGCCAGGCATTCATCTCCAGGATGCACCTCCAGGATGCACCTTAGCTGAGAACAGCAGTAGAGGCTTATGCACTAAGTTCCAGAGATCCTAGGATCAGTTCCACCTGTCAATGTTACATAAGGATAACGGTTCAGGCAACGAATGAACCTGATAGGCCTGATAGTGGCGTCAAGTGTATGATTGAGGGGGATGAACCAGAACAGTGAGAAAGGCAGACAGGAGTCAGAAACTGAATAGAAATAGCTGGAATGACAGGCCCAGGTGAGATGGTTCAGCACTTCCTTCAGACTCAAATATATGTAGACTTTATAGCCAGAAGGGACTATCATGATCAACTAGTCTGACATTCTGAATATTGCAGGCCACAAAAACTCACTCACCCAATCCATTTAATAGATCCTTAACCTCTGGCTGAGTTACTTAAGTCCTCAAATCACTCTCATTTACTTTAGTTCAAACCAGACTCTGATACAGAGGCATTAGAGCTTGGCAGCAGGCAGTGTGCACCAGGAGCTGGCTTAAAAGCTGACTCCCTGCATGCAGCAGCTCCCAGAGAGCTGGTTGCCACCCCACGTGTAACCACTGAAATTTTCAGCGATTACATGGTTAGCCAATTACACGCATTTTAAAATCCCTACCACAGACCCACCATTTCACTCTCACGTTACCCATCTGGTATTTACTGAGCATAGATACTACTTTACTGAAACCAGCAGCAGAAGAGTTTTCTTTCTGAGACCCACTTAAACCCAGATCCAGTGCAAACTCATCTAGAAAACATGTTCAATAATGAAATGGCATTTTTTCACCATAGAAATGAAACTAGAACATCTGGTAAATATCCTAAGACAATTGGAAAACACAAGGGTCAAGATGGAGGTTGCAATTATCCATCTAGGTATCACTCCCAGGTACTTTAAAATAGAAATAATCTCATTCTCTCTTTCTTGCTCCTTCTTCCTATCTTGTACAGAACTAGCTTGATTATATTTAGGGGGTCTCTGTTGTTATTTGTGTCTACATGTGAGGAACTTATTGAGGGAAAATTAAGCTGAAGTTCTCAAAGTGGTTATTTCCATATTTGTTCCTATCTCTTGCAGAAGCAAGTTCCATAGTTCAGCTCCTGTAGAAGTTCTGTAAACTGCATGAGCCTGTAATTTCTAGTGGAATACAGCCTTCATAGGAGACCAAAGTTGCAGAGGGAGAGTTGATCTTGCAGGTAGGTTGGGCCATTCCAACAGAAGACTTTGAATTTCAGAAGAGAGCCCTTGAACTGGACTGTGTGTTAAATGGGGACTCAATACAGAGAGTGGAGATCCAGGGTGATGCCATGGTGTCCTGTGTTAATAAGCAGAATGACTACAGCCTTAATAACAGAGTCTTTTCAAGGCCTATGACTCCATATCTAATGAATTGCAATAATCAAGCCTTAAGGTTATGAAAGAGTGGAGCCAGGTTTGTGTTTCATTACATTAAAAAGATTGGAGAAACAGGGACAGTAGGCTGATGTCCATAAAATTAGATGAGTACAAAATGTGATAGAAATATCTCAGAATTCTCTGAATCCCTGAGGGGAAAGAGCTTTGTCTGGGAATACTGTAGAAATTAAAATTCTTGCTTTAGTGGGAATGCTCTTGTGCATGTTCAAAGGTGGTGCAGGATTCCGTAAAATATTGAATAGATTAAACCTGCATCAACAAGTACTCGCTTGCCCTTTTGTATTTCCTGTTGATTCTTGTGCAGGAGAAAAAATCTTACCTGCCCTTTGAAAGAAGGAGAAAAGGAGAGAAAGAAATACTTATGTTTTCCTGATCTGAATTCTGTGAGCCAGTAAGAGAGGAAAATACTACATGTACTATATACAGATTTTTTTGATGAAGGAGTCTTCCTATCCCAGGCATTTCTTGCAAAAGTGTAGGAGATGTAGAATACAAAAAACTTTTATGTCTGTGAATGTATCCTCTGCATAAAAACTCCTGAAGAAGACTGCCTATAAAAGGGATGAAACCAGGCAGGTATGTTAAATAGTCACGTAGTGCAGATGAAAATGACTTACGTGCTTTCAGTCTCTGTCTCAGTCTACATTCTAACTAGGAGATGCACTGCTAGAAATATTTTGCTTCTTTTTCCATCTAATATAAATGCAACTTTTCACCTCTAAGCAATAGACTGATTTCATTCTCTTCCTTCGTCATTCCCTAATGTATGCTTGCTATAACATATGTTATTAGATGCACCATTGATTGTTCTGCCGCATGGATAATGAATAGGACAAAAAGTAAGTAGCCTGTTGTATATTATTGTGTAATGTACATCATGTGTTTTCTTATAAGTAACAGAAACCAGAGGACCTAGCTGCAATTAATAGCTACCTTTGTATTTCAAAACCAGAATAATTTTTAAAACAAGGTTCTACTGAGCTTCAGGTATATGAACATTTGATGCTGGTTCTTTATGAAAAACTCAGACCTTCAAAAAAGAGAGCTGAGGAAAAGCATTATAGTTTCAAATCTTAAGATATATGGGAACAGTAATCTACACATTCAGACTGTCATATGCTTCCCCAATAGAGCTCATTCTAGGCAGAATCACAACAGTAATTATAAGTAATTCCCTATCTTGGGACAGAATGTTGACACCTTTTTTTCTTCTAAAATTTGCACTTTATCATTGAGCTAGAAACCTGGTCCATAGTCCATTGAAGTCAATAGAAAAGTTCCCTCTGTTGTAATGGGCTTTGGGTCAGGTGCTAATTGATAAATTCCACTGACTCTACTCAGTAGAAATATGTTCTATATAAACTCAATACTTTCTGACACTATAACATGTCAAAACAGGAAAGATATAAGAGAAAGAGTTATCTCTACACCTGGGTTTATCTAAAGCAAGGAAAGATGTCACTGAGATGAGAGAGCTAAGAACAAGAAAGGAGTTGGTAACTGGAGCAAGCAAGATGAACAGGGTCTGAAACCATCAAAGGACACATGTTATTTTAGGTACATTTACTCTTCCCCCTCTTCATTGACCAGCTGTATGATCTGAACACTGGTCAGAGCTCATCAAATAGCAGAAATTCTTTCTCACTGCAGGATGATAACACAGACTTAATTTATAGCTTTATCAAGAGAATGAGCATCTGAAATGTCAAAAAAACAAGTTGTAGACACTCAGACCCTATTGATTTTGTTTACTATAGCCAAAATGTAGTTGGACACCAAGAGAAGGAAATGTATGTACATGGAAATCTTTCAAATGCCATACTTTCATACTCTAATAAGGGATTATGTTATTTTATTGGCTTTCTTATCATTATATACATATTGGCTGCAAAAGCACCACCAAACCAAATTTCACTAGTCCCGATCAAGAAAAGTTAATTTTGCATGTTATAACTACAAGTGAAACCTTTACTGTCTGGGATGTTGGGGGTATGGAAGTTGACAGTTACAGTCCAATATTCTGATTAACTAAGAGTCTGAAGTGTGGTAAGGAGCTCCAAGCTGAGGCAGGGGTGTGGGATGTGGGGGGAGGTATAGACTCTGGGCTGGGGTATGGGTTCTGGGGTGAGTCCAGAAATGAGGGATTCTGGGTATGGGAGAGGTATCTGGGCTTGGGCATGGATGGGGGTTGGGTGCAAGAGGGATGAGGGCTCTGGCTGAGTGTGTGTACTCTGGGGGAGGGGGCTGGAATGAGGGGTTTGGAAAATTGAAGGGGCTCCAAGCTGGAGCTGAGGGGTTATGAGTGTAAGAGGAGATGAGGGCTCATGGAGGAAGTTTCAGTGCAGGAGGGTGCTCAGGGATGTGATGTGGGAGTGGGAGGAGGTGCAGGACATGGGCTCCGAAAGGAAGTTTGGGTGCAGGAGGGGGCTCAGGACAGGAGGCTGGGGTACAAGAAGTGCTGGATCCAGATGGTGCTCACCTAGGGAAGTTCCCCACAAGTGGTGACATGTCCCTGCTGCTTCTAGGCAGAAGCGTAACTAGACAACTCTGTGCACTGCCTTTGCCTGTAAGTGCTGCCCCTGAAACTTTCACTGGTTATGGTTTCTAGCCAATGGGAGCTGTAAAGCTTAGACTTGGGTCTGAGCAGGGGCTGGGCACAGAGACCTCATGACTGTTCCTCCACCAAAGAGCATCAGGGGCATGTCGCCACTTCTAGGGAGCCACACGGAGCAAGGTGGGGAGCCTGCTGGCCTTGCACCAACTGAACTATAAACCGAACTATCAGTGAAGATAAAAAATGTCAGTTTATAGAGCTTTCTGGTTAGTACAGAGCTGGATAGAACAGCTTTTACTGTATAATACTCCTCTTGTGTTTTGTCAGTCTATTTCCGAGATAATATAGGGTTTAGCACAGAAGCTGTGACAATTTGTAGAACTCCTTTTGCAGAAAAGGACACTCTACACAGGTAAAAATCTTATGAATTGGAAGGAGAATGATACGATTAGCCGTGGAAGAAACATCATTAATCTTAATGGAAGATCTAATCAGAACAGCTAAATAGTTAACACAGAAGTTACCAGGTTGGTAAGCTAAAAGACCAGAAATATTATGGACCACAGCAAAATGTATTAACAAAGTATTTGAAACCAACTTTTCAAGTGGTCAAACCCTGAAAGAGAAAATGGGTTAGACAGACAAAAATCCTAACAGCAAATAGTTTTAAAAACTTAGGAAAGAGACTCACTATAGTTTGCAAGATCCAGATAATCATGGTAAGAAGCACTATGTCAACCCTACACAAAACAATGTCCCAGTACGATAAGGAAGCCCAATGTGAAAACACACCTCTGACAGCAATTCTCTTTTATGTGAATGTCCTAGCCAGATGAAAGCTTTAGAGACTCCTTTGGAAGCCATATGAAACAATGGGAGACTATCACCCATTCAGACAGGATTGTGAGGCGGCTACATTCCTAGAAAATCTTTATTCCTGCTCCTAAGTAACCTTTCCACCAAACGAAATACTTAATGAAGCACAGCAATGGGGCAAAATTGTCAGCAAAGAGCAATAATTTATGTGCCCTGTTTTGTGTTAAAAATAGTTTTTCTATTTTAGAGATTTCTGTATCTGTCTGTAGAATAGTGATAGAAATGTAGCCGTGTTAGTCTGGTGTAGCTGAAACAAAATACAGGACTATGTAGCACTTTAAAGACTAACAAGATGGTTTATTAGACATTTCTAACTTAGAGAGTCTCATCTCAAGACAAACATCCACACTGACTGACTGACACCTTGCAACCAAAGCTCATCATCTAATAAACCATCTTGTTAGTCTTGTATTTTGTTTCTGTATCTGTCTGTGTGTCTGTTTATGAATCCATTTGTTCAGGAACTCCTAAAAGGTAAGAGCTAGAACCACCAAATTTGGTATGCAGCTTTTGCTTATCCTAACTTAAAGAAAGGGTTGGTTATGCTAGGGAAATGGGATGTGTCTGGAATTCAATTGTTTTCCATCACATGGGAAGGGAGGGTGCTGAGCAGAGGGACGCTATACTCACAGTCACCACTGGGGGCAGTGAGCACAGGGGACAACTACACAGAGTGACCACTATGGCCAGCTGCACCACCAAGGGAGTGGCCAGTTGGGGATGGGGCTCACCATCTTGTCTGGCACTGGCCCAGGTAAATGGTCCTCCTGCCCCAAACCCCTTCCCTTAAACCTTGGCCCCAGCGTCAGACCAGGGAAGGGCAGGAAAGCTGCTCTGGCCTCACCACCATGCCCCCACCCACCAAGCACCACCAGGGCTGGGCAGCATAGACCCAGCCTCTACCACAGGAACCACAGCCAGCACCACTACACACTAATGGCTGTCCAGCACAGATGCAGCTGTCTAGCTGTGCTGCCCCTCCTCTTCCCCACTCCAGAGCCGGGTCAAAAGGAATGCTGATACAGAGAAAATCAAGCATTACTCTTTTCTCACCTCATCATTAACTAAGCAGTGATGTAAACCAAACAATGCTTAACTTTCTTTTGATCCATATTTGATACCAAGAATTATGTAAAAGAGCAATCTATCTGCTGACTCCTGACTACTGCTTCCCTAGGAAAGCTAGAAGCAACACTTTCAGTAACACACTATCCTTTAGGAACAAGCACTGAATATATCATATCTGTTTAGAATGCCCTTTGGGAGCCTTCAGGAAGAAAGGTGCCATAAATGCAAGCTCATTATCGTCAGCTCCTTTTATGCACCACCTGAGCACCAAATCAAACAGGAAAAATATATAAAAAATTAAAAATACATTCCCCTTGCTCTTCTTTTTCCTGCTTGTAATATTTTTCTGCTCATAAATATTTTATTAGCTAAGACTTGCTATTTATTAAACACTCTAAGAATCTCCTTGACCCCTTAACTATACCAAATGTTCTTTACATTAGTGAGAAAGAAATGTCTTTATTATTATGAAACATTTAACACGATGGTGCCTGATGCACACCACTTGTTTTCAAGTCTAGGAAGCTCTTATAATTGTCACTGTTGCACCTCTCAAACAAAGTATACAGGGGCCTCAGAGTAACTGAGAATGTTCAGAGCTCCTTAGGAGAGGTGCTTTCTGTTACAATGCATTAATAACAATGCCTTGCACAACAAGGTCTAAACTTGGTTGGGGCAGTAAGGTTCATAATCTCAAAGGTACTTAGGGGCCTAACTCCCATTAAAATCAACAGGATTTGGTGCCTACATACTTTTGAGGATCTGGCTACAAACACAAGTGGGGCTAGAGGATGGGTGAGGGATCACAACAACAAAGGAGGGGAATGTCAGGGGCTTGTGTCCTGCAATGTGAAGGGTCCCTTACTAAGGCCCTCATTCTTGGAGATCTTGGATGCACATCTTCTCCAATAGATAGCTCCCTTCTCCAATGGTGAGTGAGGGAACACTGATGGAGAGGAAGATTGCTCGGGTTTAGTGTGGGATCCTGAGACTCTAGTGCCTACCAATTCATGGCTCCTTCGGGTCTCTCCCCCCACCCTAGTGTGCAAGTAAATGCCAAACAGTTCAGCTCCTCCGCCATCCGCAAGCGTCCACTCGGTGGTCAGTGGCAGGCTTGGGACCAGAGCACGAGGAGCTGGCGAAGGGAAGGGGGCAGGATGGGAGAGGAAGGAACAGGAGCGCTGCAGGCAGCGGAGGGAGGTGGAAGAAGACAGCAGCAGCAATACCAGCTGGGATCAATGTGGGCGGGGAGAGAGCTGGAAAATTACAGCAGGGACACCGGGGAGGGGCAGGGGGTGTGTGGGGCAGCAGCAAGGGCGTGGGAGTGTTTGCGCCTGCAATGTCCAGGCAGCTCCTGCGCGGGTCTAACCCTGCACGTCAGGATTATCCGGGCTGGGGCTAGCAAGCGCCTTGCCCCGGGAAGTGGGGGAGGGGGGAGCGGCGCAGAGGGGGCGAGGAAACGAGCAGCCCGGATCGCCTGTCGCATCTGGGGCAGCAGGTCGCGCGAAGAGCCGCTGTGCCGGGCCCCTAGAGTGGCGCGTGCGCACTGCGGGCCCGGTCCCTCCTCCCCCAGTGGAAGCGGCTACAAAGGGGAGCGGAGGCGGCGGGCGGGTTGAGCGAGACGCGAGCCGCCGGGGGAAGCCGTCTCCTCCCAGCTCTGCCCGGAGGGAGCGAGGAGCGGAGCCACCCAGCTCGCAGGCACCTCTCCTGCGGCCACGCAGCGCCGCGCTAGCTCGCGTCTTCCCGCCCGGGCCAGCGGCTCTCGCCGCCCCTTCCCTTCCCGCCCGTAGTGCTGGCGAAGGGGAAGCAGCCGATCAACACGTTACTAGGGACTCCCGGGGCTGCTGCTCTCCTCTGAGCTGGCAACAGGCAGGAGGAGCCACTTGGCTGCTGCTAATTTCATGATCTAATTTCACCTTGCAGTGCCCCCCCCCCCCCCCCCCCCCCCCGAGGCGATCGCTAATCCCAGAGTTTTGCAAAGCTCTTAAGCACCCTGCGCTGCAGGCAGCAACCTGTTTACTCTGAGGCGCTGGAGACGAGGAATTAGTGTTGGCAGTAACCTGGCAGGGGAGAGGGGGGTTGCATTTCCGCAGCGATCTTCCCGTGCAATAAAGGCAAGGCAGCGGGACAGAGACAGGCACCAGCCAGAGGATGTGCATAGGCAGCTCCACACCCGGGCCGGTGCAACTGCTCCCACAGACGGCAACGGGAAGGGCAAGGGCGGAGTGATGGATGTGGGGCTGCCTCTAGTGTTTGCACTTGCCACCTTCATTCGGAGCCGTTGATGCAACTTCTCAAGGTTTGTCCCGGCAGGTGAGAGGGGACACGACCCGTCCTCGGCGTGTGGCTTGTTTTCTCTTCCTTTGCTGGCCGGTTTCGCGCGCCCTTCGGGACATTTGCTGCGGAAATGAATCGAACTTGAAAGGCGCAAAGGGTCGAGAGTGTCCTTTCTACCCACCCTCCTCCTCACCGTCCCCGCTTTCCCCCGCCGGCCGGCGTGTGTGTTTGGCAGCAGCAGCGACATGGGGCTAACTCCCAACGCCAGCCGCTTGGGCGGCTGCTCTTTATAAAGAGAGAGCCGCTGGGTGCAACCACTCACCGCCATGCAGCCCCACGGTGCGCTCCTCGCATTTGCCCTGGGCTTGCAGCTGCTCGGAACTTTGACTCCCTTCGCCCCTGTGGCCGGCCCCCAGGCACCCTTCGCCCGAGCTGCGGTGGCGGGCAGAGCGGATCGCGAGGCAGACAGCGGCCAGCAGCATGCAGCCCGGCGCCGGGCAGCCCCTGGGCTGCTCCAGCAAACCCCACCGTCCCCCAAAGAGGGGAGCAGCCGGACCGTCGGCGAGTTCCGTTTAGGAAGCGGTGCCGGCAGGTCCAGAGCAACAGCACCCCGTGCAGCGGCGGGAGAGGCTGCGTCGATGCACAGTGCTAGGGACTTGGCTGCTGAAGCTGCCCTGCACTTGGGCGCGAGGAGCAGCAGCGGCGGATTTCCTGCCGAGGAGCCTAGGGGGCAGCCTGATACCCCTTGGCAGGACGCTGGCGAGGGGAAGGGGAACACGGGCCGGCCGGTAGCTCTGGGGACCGGAGGATGCCCTACTCCCCAGGGCGTTGCTGGGCACAGGGAGGAAGGTAGCAGCACAGTAAGGCGCAGCCCCAAGACGCTTGCTAGGAGCAGGAGAGGAGCCAGCGAGCTGCAGGGCAGGGGCAAGGGAGGAGGGGGAGGGAAAACCAAGAGCCCGAATAGCAACCTGGCAAAGCCTTTCAACAGCTCCCTGGGCAGCCCGGCTCCTCCAGCCGAGGGCGATGGCGAGGCGGAGGAGGAGAGTGCCCCTCAGTTGCTGCCCTTGAATGGCTCCTCCCGCGATGGGCTAGAGAGGGGCGCTGGAGCCCGCAGCAACAGGACCAGCCGCCGGGCCCGGCTCAAGAACCCTTTCTACCCGCTGACGGAGGAGTCGTACGGCGCCTATGCGGTTATGTGCCTGTCGGTGGTGATCTTCGGCATCGGCATCATGGGCAACATGGCAGTGATGTGCATCGTGTGCCACAACTACTACATGAGGAGCATCTCCAACTCCCTGCTGGCCAACCTGGCCTTCTGGGACTTCCTCATCATCTTCTTCTGCCTGCCCCTGGTGATCTTTCAGGAGCTCACCAAAAAGTGGCTGTTGGCAGATTTCTCCTGCAAAATCGTTCCGTACATCGAGGTAATTACAGTTGTTCATAATAATATCGATAAGAATAGTAGCTTACATTCGTACAGGGCCTTTGGTCCCACAGTACCTTGAAAATTTATACTCTGGTAGTAAACTTTCAACACAAGGATCCTAATCCCACCCACAGCAACCATGTCTGCAGAAAGAGGAAGTCTCTAGTAGCAAAGAGAGAAGAACCGTGTAGTTGGTGTGTCCATGTTTTCCATAACTAGGACTTGCTATGTATTACTAGCATAGTACATTGACAGCTGCTGAATAGAGGCATTGTCTGTTGCGTGTGTAGGGGCAATAAGCCCTGTTTAGAACAGTCAGATCACTAGGTCTTCTGTATGTCTCATCAAAAAGATTAGCTTGTCTATCCCCTCATTTTTTTCCGTCCACAATTACAAAAAAATATTACTTGTGGAGAGTGGCAGTAAAATGTGCTGTAATAAATGTGCATAGAGTGCTTGTGATGAATCTTTACTACCATCCCTAAACTTTTTAAAATAATTAAAAATTAATTTATTTGCCCCCTCCCACACACACACACACATTTGAACAAGAAATTGAGGAATAAATTAGCAGCTTTACAGAGCTACTAATACTTTGCTGTTTCTCACATAGTCATGCAATCTGATAAAAGATACTGCTTTAACTGAACTTCTGTTGCCTCTTGGGGCAAAAATTGTTTGTCTTTCTTTTTGCAAAGCTTATCCTGCGGTGAGGGAGGTGCCTTTATAGTCAAAGAACCGTGAATGTGATATGTGCACTATTCACTTCCCAATCCCACAGTTATTCATTTGATTTTTCTTAAAACATGACCCAGGTTCAATTTAATTCCTAGTCTCTTGGCAACTGTTCAGATACTCTGCCAACCAAGCTTTCAGCCAGCTGGCCAGAAACCTGCTGCCATTCAGGTTGTCCACTTTATTTATTTACTGGAAGCAGAACTTGAGCTTGTTGGTAATGTGTAGCCCTTAATTCTGGCAAGCTGTGCTATGTGGCTTTGACACTGTATGTATAGCATTATTCCTTTACTAAAAGTATGGGGTAGGTCAGCAGAAAATAATTGTTGATCAGCTAGTCCCTTAGTGGCTTATTAGGCATGCTGGAAGCCATGTTTTCTTGAATTAATATTTATAGTGTCCGTTTCCAGCATTTAGGAGCATTGAATAAAATATAAGTAAATAAATAAATGGTGACATATTTTAGGGATTAGGATTGGACATGTAACATTTAAATAGCTGCCATTGCTTCTTTATATTAGGTAAGTGTATTATTGGTGTTACTGGGGATTGTGCTATATTCTGATGCATCTGATTTGCTTGGAGTTTAGTGGTTGACAGTTTCCATGACATGGTAAACTTAGAATGTACTTAATGTTGCCAAATTTATGAACTAGAAAAATCAAGCAAATTTTTGTTGACAATGGATGGCTAGTAATACATATAATAGTGGCCATAAAATTGAATTTTGTTATTTTAAAAGTCCAGTATGCTAGTAATTAATACACCAAATGAGTAGCATCCATTTACATGAAATTGATATCTTCTAATCGATATTAAAAAATATTCCAAGACTTCCCTCCAGTGTTATTTCACTCCACCTGTTTTTTCTATGCTGCATTTTCATACACAATTGAAAGCATCTTTTTCTAGCATTGTAATGGCGATTCCTGTTAGATGTCAGTGATTTAAAATGGCTTTTGTGTTCTCTATTATCTAACAATTGTATAGGATAGTCAGTTTGTTCTTGAAATTTTAATTGCTTAGATTGTAAAAGTTTGAGTTTGCAAAAGATCTGCATTCTTTACAAATTAGGGAAAGATTACAAGAAACTGTTTTAATGTAGTTGTTTAAATACATAAAAAAATAAATGTTCAGTAATCCATAAGCAACTATGTTTATACACATTTAAGTAATTAACTATATAGCATTTTTAGCTTAGTTGTATAGCTATAGGGTGGAATTCTAAAACGTGTCTCTCAGTGACTTAGGATGTGTGGTCTTATGTCATATGTGCTTTTGAAAATCCCACCTGTGGTTTCAAAGGGGCATAAAACTAGTTGCTCAGTTGAGAATGTCTGGTTATCCGGAGCAAGTTACGTAACTATAAGGCGACTCAACCTTGCTTTGTACTTTTTTAACTAAACTAAAGCAAATGAACTCCTGTGAAGAGTGTTAGTTTAGCAATTTATGCCTAATTGCTATCTATTAGTGCTGCTTAATGGATGCTAATTGTGCAGAAAATTTTTAACAAGCACATACAAGCAATTATAAAATTGTGTACACTTCTGTGAAAATAGATTTATTTAAAGTTTTTTTTTGTCTGAGTTTCCAGCAGTGTATCTGAAATGTTGGCCCTCTTAATAGCATTGAATTTAAAGTGTCTTACACACTTACTACAGATCTGTTGTGGCAAACCATAAGCATGCATTTCTGCAATATAAATCTACCACATTTGGGTTACTGGTATCAGCTGTCTTTTCAGCTACCTAACTGATTAAAAAATAATATTTAACACCTTCTGGAGAAATAAACTTAATTGATTAATAAAGGCTCCATTGCCCTTATGTATGTCTAATGAGACTGGAAAGAGCCTCTGAGAATCATAGCTTGGGAGGGTGCAGAATCTAGGAGTGCCATCAGTTCTACATGCTGCTTTTTAACCTTGTGTTCGGTGCCTTTGAAGATCTCGCCACTTTTATTTTCATACCAAAATATTGATTTAAGAGCATAACTTTTGGCATCCAGGTTTGAAAATTTTGGCTTGAATAATGTACAGTGTTTTCCTATCCACTTATCTTGATATTACTCTCTAAAAGGAGTTTTAGGAGCAGCACTCAAATCAGAGCCAGATGGTATGGGTGGCCAACCAGCATTGTGAAGGTAATTGGCCTTGTCAGATCCTCCCACTCCAGGCATTGGGACCCTCAGACTCATCATGTTTGAGTGAATTTCACCTGTATAAGAGAATTGGAAAAAAGCTCAAAACATGCAAAAAAGAATCCCTTTTATGAAGTGGAGCATCATTACATCCTCCATTGTTTGCTGTTTGTTTTCATAATTTCTAATTATGAAAACATTACCTTTATACATCACCTTTACATACATACCTTTATACAATACCTTTCTATTAAAGCCTAAGTCTTAATTAGGCTTTAATAGAAAGAAGTATGGTGACCTACCAGCAAAATTAATTATACTAGCACTCTTCTTCTTCAAAGTGTTTCACAAACATAAACTAAATAGAACCCACAAGCCTGCTATGAAGTGTACTTACACATTTTTATAGTTTGGAAATTGGAAGCAGACAAGTTAAAGTAACTCGAATAAGGGCACTGTTACTTGTTTAATGTGAAAGTCAACGACAAATAGAAACTATCCCCAACTTCCAGATTTTAATTGGAGTGCCTCTGTAGTCACGTGTGTCCTGCTCTTAGAGGTTAGAGTAGAAATGGGGCTGTTTTGATTGAGGTAGGTTGCAAATAGATATAGCATTCTTTAGTATGTAATGAAAAAAATATATACTGACAGACTGAATTGCTCAGGAAAGAAGTGTAGAACATAATGCTGATTCAGGTGCTGATTCAAATCCAACTTGGGGTCATAGTGAGTAAAAGTCAGTGTCTTATGATGATTTGTTCATTGATCTATATGCAATGTGTTCATGGCCCCAGCCCAGTTTCTAGTGGGCTGTTTCCAGCTCACCAAAGCCACCACAATTATCATTCTTAGTGGCAAGTGTAAGGATTCCTTTGACCTGAAAAACTGACTACTCTCCCCTCCCCCACCAGAGTTGGTCCCTTCGTAGCAAATTTGAGACTCATAAATGGGAAATTTGGCCATTCTGTGCCCATTCCAAGGTTGTTCATTAAGCCATTTTTATATATTTGTCATTAATAAAACAAATACATTAAATACTTTGAGGTTTCCGGGGCAAGGACTTGTACAGGGTTTATATGTTATACGCATCTTTGGCATATAACAAATATTATTTTTTAAAAGATATTTTAAATAAAATGCTATGTGTTTATTTAATAACTGCATGATGAAAACAGGCACTAGCACTGCTGCATCTGGTGTTCTGTCAATGTTTCTTTTTTCTACACATCTCTGTCTTCCAGGGGTTTATAAAAATGTCTATAAAAATTTAAAATACAAGGTAATATGAATGCATGTCAAACTGGAATTAAAATTGGATCAGCAATATTTGTTACACAGTTGTGGAAAGAAAAAGGGCAGTTTATCACAGGCATCACTGAATGTTGTCTTGGCATTGGTCTGTCCTTTGCTACATATACTGTGTGCTTGTGTGACAAAGTGTTCCTGTTAAGGATGAAGGGGCAGATTTAATAATAGTGCCAGTGCTAAAAGTATCAGAGTATGAGCCCCTCATCTAGAATTGTGAAGAGCTTGATCCTCACTTAAGCAAACTACTAGTTCCTTTATGAAAAGCGTAAGTTTTGTTTATTTATATTTCTTGGTAGATTTCAAAGAAGAAAGGGAGCTAAAATTGAATCTAAATCTATTAGAAATAAAATTTGTTTTAAAAAAGAATCAATAAAAACATTTTTGTCTGAAAGATCATAAGATCCCTTATTACCATTGATGAAGAGTTAGCACACTGATGACTAGTTCTGGTGTCTTGATGCTAGAATTAACTATCCCCTCCAGCAGAAATCTAGAGCAGCAATCTGAAATCAGCACAGAGTAGTAGCCCCATCAGGACATACGAAAGGGAAGCAAATACAGAGCATGTGTGGGAAGTATCACCAAAATAAGTGCTCTGCACTGCTACAACAGAGGAGCAGCCAGATGACATACATCTGTGGAACATTTCCATGACACCAGTGTTCATGATTATCCCAGTGCTTTTCTGATCCTGAACTTGACATGTCTCTTCCTCCAACATACTAATGCTGATTAATAACAGCAGATGCATATTTTGTTTCTAGTCAGCTGTGGACATGGAAATATTTCTTTTTGCACCAGCGTAATCTGCTGCATACATACAGTGAGGCTCCTTTGCCTACCTTAACAGAACACTGAATAAGTGTTAAGTATTATTTTATCATAGGAGAAACAAGGATTTATATTTTACTTCTGTATTTTTGTTGTTTCATTCTAGTTGCTATAATTATTTTTCCTTCATTTAATACAGACATTGAGTAATAAAAAGATAACTGTATTTAGAGTGTAAGGAAATACAAGAATATATTGCAGATACAGGCAGTTCCCAGGTTACGTACAAGATAGGGACTGTAGGTTTGTCCTTAAGTTGAATCTGTATGTAAGTCAGAACTGCCGTCCAGATTCAGCCGCTGCTGAAACTGACCAGCGGCTGACTACAGGAAGCCCAAGGCAGAATTGCTCTGCCCCGAGCTTCCTGGAATCAGCCTCTGATCAGTTTCAACAGGCTGAATCTGGATGTCAGTTCCGACTTACATACAGATTCAACTTAAGAACCCCAGGTATCCCCAAGTCAGCTGCTGCTGAAACTGATCAGCGGCTGATTCCAGGAAGCCCGGGGCAGATCAACTCTGCCTCGGGCTTCCTGTAGTCAGTGCTGGTCAGTTTCAGCAGCGGCTGACTTGGGGACGCCTGGGGCAGAGCAGCTGGGGTGCTGCTGGGTTGCTCCAGTAGCGCCGCTCCTCTGCAAAGCAAAGCCTCAGAGGCGCGGGACCCCTCCACCTCCCCAGCTTTGCTCCCGGTGTCCCTGGTCTGCTGGAGACGGTCCCCAGCAGACCAGAGGCACCGGGAGCAAAGTCGCAGCGGTGGCGGGGTGCCGTGCCTCTGAGGCTTTGCTCTGGCAAAGCCTCAGAGGCGCGGGACCCGTCCGTCTCCCCAGCTTTGCTCCAGGTGTCCGTGGTCTGCTGGAGACGGTCCCCAGCAGACCAGGGGCACCCGGAGCAGCTTTTCTCGCCCCGGAGGTCGACGTGGCAGGACCACTGCGCTCTGGGCGGTCCCGCTGCCTGCGAGCTCCGGGGCGAGAAAGCCCCGTTCGTAAGTGCGGATCCTACGTAAGTCGGATCCGCGTAACTCGGCGACTGCCTGTACTGAACTGACTGTATTTGTTTATTTTAGGGGAGAATGACAAGGGTTTCGGGGTCAACACAGTATGTTTAATTAAAAATACCCAAAGAATGCAGAGTTGGTGTGCATATAGAGCAGTCAGAATCAGAAAATAGATGATTAAGGCTACGTCTAGACTACAGGCGTTTTGGGCAAAGAAGCTTTTGTCAGAAGAGATCTTCTGGAAAAACTTCTTGTGCAAGAGAGTGTCCACATTGCAAAAGTGCATTGAAAAAGCGATGCGCTTTTGCGAAAGAGAATGTCCAGACTGCCTGGAAGCTCTCTCGCAAGTAAGCAGTGAATGCTATGGACAGAATGGCCACCAGGACACCTTTGCTTTTTCCTCTTCTTCTTGTGCAAAAAAAACCCTCTCGCCTGTCCACACAAGCCTTTTTGTGCAAGAGCTCTTGTGCAAAAAGGCATTCTTCATAGAATGAGGATTACCAATTACGCAAAAACTGCTCTGATCTTTCAATTTACTTGCACAAAAACGGGCTTGAGGTGTGGACACCACAAGTTTTTGTGGAAAAACGGACAGTTTTGCACAAAACTCTATAGTGTAAACATAATCTAAGTCTCATAATAAAGCTTTTAGAGTTTTCTTGTGAATATAACAGGAGTGAGCAGGTAGGAGTTAATGTGATCTCATTTTGCATTCAGAATTAGGAGGTCATCTAGTAGCTCTTAGTATTTTCTGTAGAGTGAATTTCTGAATTTTGGAAATTGTTTCCGAATCTCCTTCCCATGTAGCCATAAAAATGGTCATTCTCCCCAGGCTGGGATGTCATGCTCTCATCTCCATTTTTGTTTTTCCTTCAACACTTCTTCCTTAATCTTCTCTGTCAGTATTATTTCAGTTGCCTTCCCCCCTCTCAGTTAATCAGCATCTCTCCCTTGATCAGCTGAAGGATCCATGTCTAGAGTTCTGGAGGGAGGACTGAATGCTGTGGGGAAGTTGCTGGAAGCAGAAGTAGGACTGACTGATGAAAGCTTTAGAACATTTAGTTAACTGTTGAAGTGATGGAAAGGGGACTGATAGAATAGGACAGAATAGCAGGAGAAGAGAACTTATGCAATAAGCTGGCTTACTCCTCCACGGTGGCTACGTCTACACTGGCATGAATTTCCAGAACTGCTTAAAATGGAATACTATTCCGTTTTAAGTTTTTCCGGAAAAGGAGCGTCTACATTGGCAGGCTGCTTTTCCGGAAAAGCCCTTTTCCGGAAAAGCGTCTGTGGCCAATATAGACGCGCTTTTCCGGAAAAGAGCCCTGATCGCCATTTTCGCGATCGGGGCTTTTTTCCGGAAAAGACTACCGGGCTGTCTACACTGGCCCTTTTCCGGAACAGTGTTCCGGAATAAGGACTTATGCCCGAGCGGGAGCAGAATAGTTTTTCCGGAATAGCAGCTGATTTTGTACAGTAGAGCATCGTTGCTTTTCCGGAAATTCAAGGGCCAGTGTAGACAGCTCGCAGCTTATTCCGGAAACACGGTTGATTTTCTGGAATAAGTGGCCCAGTGTAGACACAGCCAGAATGTTTTCATGAATTTAGTGCCACTGTTCAATGACTCAAAGCCATCCAAAAGGGCTTTGACACAATTGATAATGGCTTGGAAGTTAATGATGCATGGATTATGCCTACTCTGAAGGACTGCTCTGGTGCCCAATAAAAGCTTGTTTTAATGTACATCTTAAGTTTGTGCAACATTTTGTAAACATTTTAATGGAACATTCTCATTGAAGGATTTTCATGGCAAAGTATTTTCTGGGCATGTTCTGTTGGTGAGAAGGAGGGGAAATCTATCATTTTCTTCTCTGTCCTAATTAAGGTTTTACTGAACAAGACAATTGGGGGTGTTTAGTTTCTTCTTGGCAGATCAGATTTATTTTCATTAAATTAGAAACTTTCAGTTCTGATCTAATAAGAGAAACACGAGCCTTGCCTTTTGGTGTCTTTGTGAACATCTAGAATTGAAGAAAAAGCTCTGTGAGGAAAGAGACCCACTTGGAATTATATCAGAAAATTAAGTGAGGAAAGTCTGGCTAACTGAAAAGTGTAAAAACAGCAAGTAGTCCTGTGGTTCTTTAGTCTCTGTAGGATGCCACAGAACTACTTGTTTTTAAAGTTACAGGCTGACATAGCTATCCCTCTGAGACTTCTTACAGTTGTAAATTAATCCCATAAAATCAAAGATGTAGTTGGCCTGATTCACCAGTTTTAAACTCATATAACTCAATGGTATCAGGTTTTTTTAAATAAGATTGAAACACTGGAGCAGATTCTCGGCTGGAGTAATTCATTGTAGCACCATCAAAGCCAATGGAGAATCAAAGATTCACCCCATTTGAGGATCGGGCCCTCTGCCTTTACTACCATGATGTACTTCTTGATTGGAGATCTGATTACAATGAGTTATCTGAGTATTGCAATTATCTAGATATAACACAATGTGTTAAAGATTGAGCTTCACTCTTAGCTATCCAGGTCCATGGTTATGTTAGTTTAACCCATTCATAGCACTATTGTCAATAAAATGTATCTGAAGCTTAATATGCAACTTGCTAATATGGAAACATACACTTAAAGTAAAACTGTTTATAGCAAAATAAACTGAATGCCCTGAGTTCTAATTCTCTCCCCTGACATGGGCTGTGACCAACACACATTGATCTCAATAGGCATTACTCATATCCCACCTGGGAGGCAAATTAGATCCCAAAATCGTGACAAGGCAGTTAGAGTGAATCTCTATCCATACCTATTCTGGAGTAGCTGAAAAAGATTTAAGAGTGTTCCACTTCGTATTGCTCTACAGGCAGTCCCCGACTTACGCGGATCCGACTTACGTCGGATCCGCACTTACGAACGGAGCTTTCTCGCCCCGGAAGTCGGGGCGAGAAAGCCCCGTTCGTAAGCTGCTCCGGTGCCCCTGGTCTGCTGGAGACCGTCTCCAGCAGACCAGGGGCACCGGGCGGGTTCCCGCGCTTCTGAGGCTTTGCCAGAGCAAAGCCTCAGAAGCGCGGGAACCGCTGCTGCTGCCCCTTGAGACCCGGTGCCTGTGGTCTGCTGGGGACGGTCCCCAGCAGACCACAGGCACCCGGACTGAAGCCGCAGCCGCCGGGAGGTCCCGCGCCTCTGAGGCTTTGCCACAGCAAAGCCTCAGAGGCGTGGGGAACCGCCGCTGCTGCCGCTTCTTGACTGAAGCGGCAGCAGCGGCGGTTCCCCGCGCCTCTGAGGCTTTGCTCTGGCAAAGCCTCAGAGGTGCGGGACCCCCCCGCGGCTGCGGCTTCAGTCCGGGAGCCTGTGGTCTGCTGGGGACCATCCCCAGCAGACCACAGGCACCCAGACTGGAGCGGCAGCAGCGGCGGTTCCCCACGCCTCTGAGGCTTTGCTCTGGCAAAGCCTCAGAGGCGCGGGACTCCCCGCGGCTGCGGCTTCAGTCCGGGTGCCTGTGGTCTGCTGGGGACCGTCCCCAGCAGACCACAGGCACCCAGACTGAAGCCGCAGCCGCGGCGGGGTCCCTCGCCTCTGAGGCTTTGCCAAAGCAAAGCCTCAGAGGCGCGGCACCCCGCTGCCGCTGCGGCTCTGCTCCCCGTGTCCCTGGTCTGCTGGGGGGGGGCGGGCGCAGCTAGTGTGCTCCCCGCCCCCAGCAGACCAGGCTTTTGTTTTGGACTCTGGGGCAGAGCAGCTGGGGCGCTGCCGATTGGTCCTGCAGCGCCCGTGGGCACTACTGGACCAACCCGGCAGCACCCCAGCTGCTCTGCCCCAGGTCCTGATTCAGTCGCTGCTGGTCAGTTTCAGCAGCGGCTGAATGAGGACGCCTGGGGCAGAGCAGATGGGGTGCTGCTGGGTTGGTCCAGTAGCACCCCAGCTGCTCTGCCCCAGGCGTCCCCAAGTCAGCTTCTGCTGAAACTGACCAGCGCTGACTACAGGAAGCCCCAGGCAGAGTTGCTCTGCCCCGGGCTTCCTGGAATCAGCTGCTGATCAGTTTCAGCAGCAGCTGACTTGGGGAGCCTGGGGTTCTTAAGTTGATTCTGTATGTAAGTCAGAACTGGCGGTCAGTTTCAGCAGTGTCTGAATCTGGACGCCAGTTCCGACTTACATACAGATTCAACTTAAGAACAAACTACAGTCCCTATCTTGTACGTAACCCGGGGACTGCCTGTATTAACATTTTCCCAAAGAATCATTAAATTCATTAATGTCTGCATGAGAAGAAACTCCTGCATGAGGCAGACATATCTTAGTATTATTTAGTATGTTTCATCAGTAAACTTAACAGTTGCATATTGAGAGCTGACTTCTCTTATTGCTAGTTATTTCCTTTGTTCTTTTTCACTGTCCCAAACTTCTAAGTTGTCAGTCAGTTAATATGACAGGAACCCCATAGGTTACATTTGTCCATGGTAGACACGCCTTCCTTTGTTAATCCAAGTCTAACAACTGCAGCATTTAATGTTTTAGCCACAACAAAACATGATATAATGGGACTCTGAGACCACTAAGAGGAGGTGCTTATGTTACTCAATTAGAACAGATATTATAAAAAAGAAAAGTCTACAAAAAAGGCAGTGTCTCTTTTCCTGTATTGATTTTTGCAGCCTAACTCTCATGGTGATTAAACACTGGAACAAATCTGGTTGTAGAATCTCAATCATTGGAGATAGTTAAGAGCAGGTTAGACAAACACCTGTCAGAGATGGTCTAGGCCAGGGATGGGCAATAAAAAAATGGCAGCCTTCAGGGTTAGTCCCTGGCAGGCCACCGCTGCTATGTTTACCTGCACCTCTGCAGGTGTTGGAGGATTACAGCTCTGGTTGTCTGTGAATTCCTATTCATGGCCAATGCGAGTGGTGGGAAGAAAAGCAGACCGGGACACCGCTTCCTACTGCTTGCACTGGCTGTGAACGGCGATTTGCGATCCTCCATTACCTGCTGAGGCACAAGTAAATATGAAGGTGGGGGCCTGCCAGGGACTAATCCTGTTGACTGAATCCAGCCTATGGACTGGAATTTGCCCACCGTTGGTCTACAAGGTACTATACAGGGGCCTGGGCTATACAGGGGCCTGGGCTTGTTGACATCTTGAGGTTCCTTTCAGTTTTTTGATCATTCCCTTTTCTGCATATGTAGAGACATTTGGCAAGAGGCTGAGAGCTGTGTGTTGACCCATTTGGTATTCATGTTGGAAGATAATGTAGTTGATGTGAAGAATACACAACACATTTAAATATTTCAGAGACAAAAATTAGAAATACTAAATTTGCCTCTGTGACTTCTCAGTTCTGATATGTGAAAACTCTTTTTATTAGCTCATTTAATCATTATTCCTTTTAATGCTCATTAAAGATTTTCTTGTAACTTAATTTCTCTGTAGTTATTTTTGTTTCTTGCCAGTATTACCAAGCTTTTCTTTTAGCCTTATCAGACAGTTAAAATCTCAAAATTAATAGGTTCACCGATTTAAAATGTTTACAGTGCTGCTTTGTTGTCATTAATTATTGCTTCCATTGCAGGTTAATTAATAAGAGATTGCATTTTACTCATTCCCTCTCTTGGGAAACTGCTTCAGAGAATTACCCAGCTAAGCCATTGCCTAACAGTTTTAATCCCAAGTGCCTAATATTTTGCAGTGATATTGAATTTTAGCAATCAGATAGAGCTATTAAATGCTGAAGGCTAACATGAATGATACATTTATGTAATTGTGTATAATTGCACTATCTATCTTTGTAGAACTTTTTATGAGATGTATATAAACAAGAATATTTCAAAATTATGATGGAAATCAGAATGCATTTTGAAATGCACCATTATAAAAACTTAATTATCTCATTGCACATTGAACTTGGGTAAGCAAAACTTACAGTCAGCTGCCCAATATCTCTATAAATTTGACCAGTTAATAACAGACATGGCTAATCTATTATACAAGTAAGCATTTTTCTAAATGAACAGGAACATCATTTAACAATTCCTATTAACATACCTGCACTGCTCTTTCATACTAGCACATATCAGGCACAGCAGCAGTCAATAAAACTATGAGAGAAACGAGTTACAGTGCACCACAACAAAATTGAAAGTTGTAATCTTTCTCTGACTGAAGTAAATAGGAGTTTGCATTTGTATTTGAATTGAAGTTGAATTTATTGGAAACAGGTTTGGGCCAAAATGTATGTAGTCTTCTCACAAATGTATCATTAGGAAATGAAATATGAACACTATAAAATGAGAGGGAGTTTTCTTTTGTGATGGTACAAGTTCCCTACTTACAGATGGAATGACGGATAATAGAGTTAGACAAATTGTCATGGGTCATCCTGTCCATTGCTCTGGCATAGCAATGTTGTTCCTTACAAGATCTGTCTAGTCCAATTTTAACTTGCTTAAACAAGAGTGCACCCCCCCACTTCCATTGGCTTGTATCCTAGAATGCAATAACTATATTCAGCCCAAATTTTCCTGTGGTCTAATTGTAATATTCAAGATAAAGGGTAAAATCCTGGCTCCACTGAAACTGATGAGAGCTTTACCATTGATTTCACTTTGGGCCAGATTTTCAAAGGTATTTCCATGCCAAAATATGTAGATAATCATCTAGGGTGAGTTTCACAGGGGGGATTTAGACAGTGTTGTGTGCCTACATTTTTCTGCTGCATAGGTGCTGACTTTGTGGATCCTGAAGCACCCATGCTGAAAAAATAATGAGTGCTGAGCACCTACTGGCACTGATCAACTCCTCCTCCTCTCTCCTAGCACCTCCTGCTCATTGTGATCAGCTGTTCTGCAACATTCAGGAGGCCCTGGAAAGAAGGGGGCAGAGCAAGGGTGGGGTGTGCTTAGGGAAGGAGATGGAGGCAGAAATAAGCATGGCAAGGTGCAAGCTTAGAGAGAGGGATGGATTGGGGGTTGGGAATGAGGTTGAGCACCCTCAGGGAAAGTGGCAATTTAGCACCTCTGCCCTGTTGTTAAGTGGAATTCTCAGTCCCAAGATAGGCATCAAGGCTCCCTATAAAGTGCATTGGGCGCCTAGAAAAGGAATTAACAGAAGTCAGCATACTGAGTGGGGAACTGCCTAAATTCCTCAATAAGAAAGACTGAGAAGAAGGGTATGGTCTAGGCCTCACTGTTCATAGAGAGTTAGGTGCCTATGTATGCTGGAGAGCCACAGCTTTGAACTTTTTGTAGGTATCCAAATCAGCTATTTCTCAAGAAAAACTGAGGTAGTGCCATTGCTGCTCATCTGCTATTATAGCTCAGCCCAGCGGCTAGAGAGACTGAGGTTCCACTCCATCTCTGCCTGCTTTCACTAAGTACATGCTGCTTGTTCAAATAATTCAGTAGTCATTGGAGCAAGGACTTAGGTCTCCTATATCCTAGAAGAGCACTCTAATTACTGGGCCAGAGTGATTCCTTTTCTTTTTCCTTTTAGAGGGAACACTGGTAGTAGCTTAGGCTGTGTCCAGACTCAAGAGTTTTTTCGAAAAAAGTAGCCTTTTTTCGAAAAAACTTCACCTGCGTCTAGACTACAGCCGCGTTCTTTCGAAATTAAATCAAAAGAACGCGGCTTTTCTTTCGACGGCGGAAAACCTCATTTTCACGAGGAAGAACGCCTTTTTTCAAAAGTGCTCTTTTGAAAAAGGCGTTCTTGAATGCAAACAGGGCTTTTTCAAAAGAGAGCATCCAGACTGCCTGGGTGCTTTCTTTCGAAAAAGCGGCTTGCTTTTTCGAAAGTACTGCTTGCAGTCTAGATGCTCTTTTTTGAAAGAGGCTTTTTCGAAAGTATCTTTCAAAAAAGCCTCTCTTGAAAGAGGCTTGCAGTCTAGACGTAGCCTTAGTGGTTGGGTTGAGGATCACAATTTTAGAATTAGGTGCCTCAAATGGCAGATAGGTGCCTGAATCCCTGTGTGGATCTGGCCCCTATGGACTTCAGATCCTATCATGTTAAGTGGCAGCTGAGCCATGGTTTTGTGAATGCTAGTGGCACCCAGAAGGGCAGTTGTGTGCCAAGTCAGCCTCGTGAAACTCGTCTATTGTGAGATTCGTCAGCTACGCCAAAGCAGGTTAGGTGCCCACATCTCATTGTTTTAAAAGAAGTTAGGCAACTCTGCTGCTTTTGTAAAGCACACTAGGCACCTAGCTGCATCTTTAGGCATCTAAATACCATTGAAAATCGCCCATTGATTTCAAAACTATACATTCAGACAGAATGTCTTTAAAAGTAAATATAGCATAATATATTAAATTATGGTCTTGGTATTTTTCAATAGCAGTCATTTTATATGACTTGGAATGAAGTGAAATGAAACTAACATCACCTGATATATGAAGGAGTTTTACATGGAAAATATTCAATATACAGACATTTTACAAGTGATTTTTTTTTATGATGGTGCTATATACAAAATAACATGTTAATAGCTAGGGATCTATTCTTTAGTCACCTCCTATATTTATTAAATATGTTTCAGACATTAAATGTATTTACTTTTTCTCCCATCCAGGTAGCTTCTCTTGGAGTCACTACGTTCACATTGTGTGCCCTTTGTATAGACCGATTTCGTGCTGCCACTAATGTACAGATGTATTATGAAATGATTGAAAACTGTACCTCAACAACTGCCAAACTGGCTGTTATATGGGTTGGTGCTCTGCTATTGGCACTTCCAGAGGTCGTTCTACGACAGTTGACAAAGGAAGACTCTGCATTTAGTGGCAGCCCACCTGGGGAACGTTGCGTGGTAAAGATCTCTACTGAATTACCTGATACCATTTATGTATTAGCTCTCACATATGATGGTGCAAGACTCTGGTGGTACTTTGGCTGTTACTTTTGTTTGCCTACCCTTTTCACTATTACCTGTTCTCTGGTAACTGCAAGGAAAATCAGACGAGCAGAGAAGGCTTGCACAAGAGGAAACAAGCGACAAATTCAGCTGGAAAGTCAGATGAACTGCACAGTGGTGGCTTTGACTATTTTGTATGGGTTTTGCATCATTCCTGAAAATATCTGCAACATTGTGACTGCCTACATGTCCACAGGGGTCTCACAGCAAACTATGGATCTCCTCCATCTCATTAGCCAGTTTCTTTTGTTCTTTAAGTCCTGTGTGACTCCAGTTCTCCTTTTCTGTCTTTGCAAACCCTTCAGTCGGGCCTTTATGGAATGTTGTTGTTGTTGCTGTGATGAATGCATCCAGAAGTCTTCAACAGTGACAAGTGATGACAATGACAATGAGTACACAACAGAGCTTGAACTATCGCCTTTCAGTACCATCCGTCGTGAAATGTCCACCTTTGCTTCTGTTGGCACTCATTGCTAATTGACTCTTTGGCTTTTTCTGCAGTACCCCTATTTTTGTAAACTTCACATTTTTTCTTGTTGGAACAAAATGGAAAAAAATATGGCTTATAAGAAATACCCTGTAAACTGATTTGTATAGTAACAGTTGTGCTTTGGAAAATAATTTCTGTTTAGTTATGAAAATGAGACAGAGGGCCAATGTGGAGTTTTAAATCATTATATTTGGGATGGTGCTAGTGTTTTATTATTTAAAGGGATAGGAGAAACCATGTTGACCTACTTTATTTAACTTCTTGCTAATTTTTTTTTTGATAATCACTGTAAATTGATTACATAGACATTGTGGGTTTTTTTTTCAAGATGTTTAATGTACAAGATATGGTAAAAAATTTTGAAGCAACTTTTAATCAATTTACTGTATAATATTGTGAGGTTATTTGGAGTTTGGAAAATTTACAAGGTAGCAAATAATAAATGAGATTTTATTCTTTAAATTAATTGTCAATCTGTATTTAGCTATTTAAATATTATTAAATTGCCTTAATAAAGATAAAAAAATCTTTGCTTTACACAGACTAATTTAAATTAACCATATTTAATTTACCATTCACATACTTACCCTTGGAGACAGTAATTACCATGTTTAAAGAAGATGCTTGTAATGGAACTGGCTTTACATGAGCAGTTTTAAAATGTGTATTATAAAGGTTCAATGTGTTACATTTAACATTTCCTTTTTTAACTTATAGTTACAGTTTCTAAGTTACTTGGATCTATTTGAGAAGTAAGATTTGCTTTTACCTTGAATTATATTGTGTGGCTTCATTGACAAAGTTTCTTTTCACTTTTTTTTTTTTTACACTAAGGACATGCCCTCTATCTGCACATGTAACTCCCACTGGCATCTATGAGGCCAGGTCTACACTACATGGGAAGGTCTAAGTTAAGATACGCAACTCCAGCTATGTAAATTATACAGCTGTATTTGACATATCTTAAATCCCTGTCCACACAGCGAGAGGTCAACAGGAGCAAACACTCCTGTCGATTTCCCTTACTCAGTGCGAGGTGCAGGAGTACCAGTGCTGATGGGGGGTGCCCTTTGAGTTCTATTTAGCAGGTCTATAGTATACTCACTAAATTGAACCTTGGAAGATCGACCACAGCACTGTCAATCTTCTTTGAAATGTAGAAGTACTCTGAGAATCCCACTGCAGAGTCAGGGTGCTATTTTGCTTTAGGTTTGGTGATAATAAACATGAGGGTCTGAAAGATGTAGAGAGTGAATTCTTTTTTAAAAAACACAAATTCATTTTTAAATACACAGGGCCTAATCCAAAACCCATTGAAGTCAGTGGAAATTCACCCATTGAAATCATAGGGGTATCAGGCCCATATTCCCTGCTTGTGTGTAGATGTGGACTATGTTATTTTGGAATAATGTCAGTTATTCTGAAATAACACTGTTGTGTAGACATAGCCTTAATGTCTTGGCAAAATTGATGTGACTTCTGAAAAGGAATACTGTATATATTTCCCTTTATTTTACATGTTTACACATACTTATTTATATCTCTATGGGGAAAAGTAATTCCTCATTACTCAAACATACACCAAATTCAACAGAAAGCATAGTTAATCTGTTTGTGTCCATTTTGTTACTTGTATCTCTGAATTAAAATTGGACAACCTTTATTGCATTAGGCTCTGATTAATGAAGTTATTTAAGCATATGCCTAACTTTTAAGAATGTGCCTAACTTTAAGTATGTGCAAAAACTTCAGGGGATAGCCGAGTTAGTCTGTACAGGATAAACTTAAAAAACAACAAATAGTCTGGTAGCACTTTAAAGACTAACAACGTATAGATGGTATCATGAGTTTTCATGGGCACAGCCCACAAGAAGATCATGATACCATCTACATGTTTGGTTAGTATTTAAAGTGCTCCCAGACTATTTGCTGGTTTTTAAGTTTAAGTATGTGAATAATCCTATTGATAAGGGTTGATAGGTACATGCTTAAATACTTGCTGAATCAAGATCCAAATTCTCCAGCTGTTTTATAGTGGACTTTTGTAGACATTTCCTCTCGTAATTCCCTTTCTGTACACTTTTTGGAAGGTAAAGTGCTTGGGTACATGAAATAAATTATAGACAGTATTAAGTAGACAATATGAAAATAAATTCTACAGTGATGGATGCAGCTGCTTCGTTACAGGTACCACTCCCACATTTTGTTTGTGCTGTGTATTTCCTGCCCTTATCTGCAGGAGTCAACATTTAAACTCTGTACTTTTGCTCTAAACTATCACTTTGCAGTCTGAATTTGGTTCTGTTTGCTATCCCTCTTCCATGTTGGTGAATACTGTTGCTAAATGTACCCTCAGAGATATCTGAAAAAAGAGACTGAGAGCAAGACCACAGAATGCAGAGATATGCTATGTGTGTAGTTGTTCAAAACATCATCTGGAAACTTTTATCTAAAATTTATATAAGTTTGTGTGCAATACTGTGCAATACAGCACAGAGCTGCAAATCCCCCAGAGGAAAGGAGGGTTGATTATGTCTTCATTTCTTCTGACACTTCATTTTTTCTCTAGCTTCACAGGTTGCAGTGGGAGTGCATAAACTGTACCAGAAACTATCGTTTTCCTTCTTTCAGTTTGAAGTTGTTTACCCCATGTAGCCAATCCAATACTCTTCCCCACTGACACGTTTCCAAAATATCTATACATAATTTCTTCCAAAATATTATAACATTTAAAAACATCAAGGTTCTGAAAAGAGACAATGAACGGATGGGATATGAATATTAATAACTGCATGGCTAACATCCCACTTACCCCTTTAAAAATGTACAGTGATACCTCTGGCTTTAGACCAGGGGTCCCAGATTCCTGACCTGTGGGCCAGTCCTGGCCCGATCACTTGGAAAGGGTTCTGGCACCATGCAGCAGCAGTGGCTACAGAGCAAGGGAAACAGAGCACACTGGGTAAGCATACTTCTGCTGCTGCAATGGCTCCTGCCAGTGCATGGGTGTGTGACCACTGTTGCCAAACGGCACCAGCCTCCTGGTCTCCCCCTCCCTGGTATTTCCCAAAGCTGCATGCTCAGGGGCTGGGGGAGCTGGTAACAGGCAGGCCTACTGGGAGTCCTGGGCTGGATTGCATAATTGCTTCAGCTGAGATTAGCTCATGGGTCGGGAGTTTGAGATCCCTGCTTTAGACAGCTGAGCATCACTATGTAAGGTTCAGTCTTGTTTTTTTCTGTTGCTGAAAAGAACATTGTTTGAAGTTGTTTCCAGCTACTGTCTTGGCCCTAAATAGTTGTTGGACACTGGTATTGTCATTTTATTCTCATTCGCCTTCTAAATTGTTTGAACTTGTTCCACATTAACAGGTTTGCATTGTTCAAGTGGTATAATGTAGCAATTGTGACAGACGTGTGGCTTGTTAGGGCACGTAGGTGTCAAATGGTAAATGAGTTCTTTTGTTTGCTTAAAAAAAAAATGGGTACTGTAATTTTTTTTCCTATCCTAATGTCAGGATTGCCCTTCAGAAATAGCTTTCATTTTCTTAGGGCATATTTTCTTCTTTTGTTTTTCACTCACCAATATTTCCTTGAATTTTTATCTTAAGTATTTCTAGAAGTACACACTTTTGCAGAGTCTTTGGGCAAAACAATGAGATAGTTCACAGGATTGCTCTGGGGACACAGAAACTTTCACATCATGATCGTTATTCTCCATTCCAATAAACCACCGTCATGTCCCTGTAACTCCATGAAAAATACAAAAAGCAATAGCATCTGCAGGGGGAAGGCATAATTTAAAGGTTCACCCCCTTCTAACAGCTTGAGTCACTCTTATCCTTCATGGCTGCTCCCTGCTGCCCCCAGATGTTAGCTCTCCTGGAGCGGCAGCAGCAAAAAGCTGGGAACTGCAGGGAGGAGATGCTATTTTACCTCCCCAAAGAGAGGCAGCAGCTAAAGCAGTTGCTTTCCCTCTAGCTCCCAGCTGTTTGCTGTTCACTTCTCACAACAAAGTTCTCCATTTGCAGTTCTAGTGGGAGAGGGCCTGGCAGCATCATGTGAGCTAGCAGGGCCACTGTGTCACCTCTGTCTTCTGCTCAGCGGAAAGAGGCCTCTGCAGGTCCAATCCCAGAGCCTTTGCAGGCATGCTTGGCTCTTGAACTTCTGAATATTGTCATGTGTAACTCAAGGGGGCAGTCAGCTTGGGCCCTCAGCCGCCAGTTCTATACCTGTGATAGAAGTATACAGAATAATGAATGGGGATGCAAAAAATGAAAAAGGAAGTATTCTGTATCCCTGTTCATAATACAAGAGCTAGGAATCACCCAATGAAATTAATAATACATTTAATACAAGTTGAAGCTCTCTAGTCCAGCACTCTCTGATGCATGCTCTGGCATTATTTTAGTTAGCCAGGTGTCCATTTTCATGGGTGTGTCCACATTTCCTGTGGTTCCATAAAGTTTGTTTACAACCACCAGTGTCACGTGCTCTTATTTTGCTCTAATTTAGTCTAAATGGGTATGTCTACACTACCCCGCTAGTTCGAACTAGCGGGGTAATGTAGGCATACCGCACTTGCAAATGAAGCCCGGGATTTGAATTTCCCAGGCTTCATTTGCATAAGCGGGGCGCCGCCATTTTTAAAACCCCGCTCGTTCGAACCCCGTGCCGCGCGGCTACACGGGGCACGAACTAGGTAGTTCGAACTAGGCTTCCTAGTTCAAACTACCGTTACTCCTCATTCCACGAGGAGTAGCGGTAGTTCGAACTAGGAAGCCTAGTTCGAACTACCTAGTTCGTGCCCCGTGTAGCCGCGCTGCACGGGGTTCGAACGAGCGGGGTTTTAAAAATGGCGGCGCCCTGCTTATGCAAATGAAGCCCGGGAAATTCAAATCCCGGGCTTCATTTGCAAGTGCGGTATGCCTACATTACCCCGCTAGTTCGAACTAGCGGGGTAGTGTAGACATACCCAATGTCTTCTAAGAACCCATAAAGCAGTGGAAGTGTTGGTAATTCTGCTAGACAATATTGACCTCTAGTTCAGCACTGGTCAGGTCCCAAGAGTGCCTGACTATAGAGGGTCAAACAGTACAAGCAAAAGAAAGTATTTCTTCACACAATGCACAGTAAATCCATGGAACTCATTGCCAGAGGATATTGTGAATGTCAAATATATAACTGGGTTAAAAAGGAACTATATAAGTTCATGGAGGATAAGTCCCTCAATGGCTATTAGTCAGGGAGGCAATCCCATGCTCTGGGTGTCTCTACCCTCAGACTGCTAAAATCTGGGCATTGACAACAGGGGATGGATGACTTGATAACTGCCCTGTTAATTCCCTCTAAAGCACCTGGCATTAGCCACTATTGGAGGTTATTGGGCTAGATGGACTATTGGTCTGACCCAGTATGAACATTCTTATGTTATCAGCCCATAGTCTAAATACACAAGGCAGAGAAAGGATGTCTGTATTCTCTATTTAGAGCATGAAAACTGAGGGGAGAGGGCCCACATTCACAAAGGTACTGAGACATTGAAATGTTTAACCCAGAGGCTTCCTGATGCCTAGTGAATTTTCTGCCCTGAGTCAGATGTCTAGGATCTCCCTACAGTGTTCTGAAAAAGTAGACACCTAAGGAAGAGATGGTCAAAAGGGAAACTACCTCAGGAGAAACGTTGAATAAAGGCATGAGGTTTAGATCTAGACCCCAAAGATATTTAGTCATCTCCCGTTAATCTGATAGACATGTTGCTGGGAATTCCATTGAGAGTATTTTTAATTCATCCCTGTAAACTCTTATAATTCACTATGTTTTAACAAAAAAGGATTATAGTCATTTTGGTTTCCAATAGCACTTTCTTCTATGTTATTGGAAGGGCAACTAAAATGATTAGGGTTTGGAATGGGCCCCGTATGAGGAGAGATTAAAGAGACTGGGACTTTTCAGCTTGAAAAAGAGGAGACTAAGGGGGGATATGATAGAGGTCTATAAAATCATGAGTGGTGTGGAGAAAGTGAATAAGGAAAAGTTATTTACTTGTTCCCATAATATAAGAACTAAAGGCCACCAAATGAAACGAATGGGCAGCAGGTTTAAAACAAATAAAAGGAAGTTCTTCTTCACACAGCGCATAGTCAATCTGTGGAACTCCTTGCCTGAGGAGGTTGTGAAGGCTAGGGCTATAACAGGGTTTAAAAGAGAAATAGATAAAATCATGGCAGTTAAGTTCATAAATGGCTATTAGCCAGTCTGGGTAAGGAATGGTGTCTCTAGCCTCTGTTTGTCAGAGGATGGAGATGGATGGCAGGAGAGAGATCGCTTGATCATTACCTGTTCGATTCACTCCCTCTGGGACACCTGGCATTGGCCACTGTCGGCAGACAGGGTACTGGGCTGGATGGATCTTTGGTCTGACCAAGTATGGCCGTTCTTATGTTCTTATGTTCTTCTAGTTTTCAAACCTTAAAAGCAGGCTCAGTGAGGTCACCACACATCAGAAGACAGCACCAAAGGGGGTCGCAACCTGTCACAAACACTATTTAAAGAAAAACTGGACACCCAAGGGAACAAAGAGCTCAATGAGAATCTAGAGTAGAGTTTGTAAGTGAAATAAGCCACTGAAAGAAGTAGACTTTCTGTATCTTAAGGGAAAGGCTTTTATTTTGATTCTTAAATCTGCATATCCATCCTTAATTTGTGTGTAGTTAGGAAGCAATTTTCCTTTTTAACTAAGAAAACAGCACTCAGCTTTTAGCTAGCTAGGCCATATTTATCCTAGTGTAGGCCCACTGAAGTCAGTTTATTTACAACAGTTGTTAATTTAGCCCATTCTTAGTATGAAAAAGGAGCAACAATGTCCACAATACAAAACACTGATGGAAGAATACAGATTTGGAGTAACTGGAAACCTGGGGAAGGAGAATTAAATGCAGTATCTGAATTGTTAAACTGATCACAGTGTCATCTTTTTAACAGGAAAAGAAAGAAACTCATTGCAAAGATATCTTCTGGTTCAATGTAATATCAGAAGTGAGGGCCCAGAACATGAATAGTCTGGAATAATGATTTCTATATCAGTTGGACATGCATGTGATAAATCCCACTGAAGACAATTCAATGTACTTGTGAGAATCAGCAAAACTGAGCTTGTTATATGTTGTGTCAGAGCACCAGATGCCACTTTTCAGATGTGTTCCTCATGTTCCAATTTGATTCAATGGGATCCCTTGCTAAAAAGGTAGCCCATCTATGTCTGTAGTCAGAAGTTATACCCTACAACCCAACATTTTTTCCTTTAAATGCTCTGCTATCTGATGGGAAACTAATGCACTAGCTGTTTCTATTACTTCTTTCAGTGGCTTATTTCACTTACAAACTCTACTCTAGATTCTCATTGAGCTCTTTGTTCCCTTGGGTGTCCAGTTCTTCTTTAAATAGTGTTTGTGACAGGTTGCGACCCCCTCTGGTGCTGTCTTCTGATGTGTGGTGACCTCACTGAGCCTGCTTTTCCTGATAGCCTGGGCACCCTGAAGCCCTCTCTTGCTAAGCTCACCTCCCCAGCCTGCTTTAGCACAGACATGGGGGCAGAGTCACATCTGCAAGACTGCAGATAGGTTCTATTAGCAGCACAGTATGAGACCTTTTCCTAGCTCTCAAGTACACAGCTCCTTTGGGAGATGAAACCTTGATTAATCTGTCTTATGTTGTATAGAGATCTGTATAGTATAAGCTCATGAAATTCACCCTCTCTCTCAATGTAAAGAGATATTCACAGACCCTTGGCATCCCCCAGATAACAATTATTTATACTAGGTGTATTAATAAACAACAGTGATTTTATTAAGTATAAAGGTAAGATTTAAGTGGTCATAAGAGATAGCACACAGAACAAAGTAGGTTACTAAGCAAAATAAAACAGAACATGCAAGCTAAGCTTAATAGACTAAAGAAGCTAGTTACATGTACTATCTTGCCTTAAAGTTTTACTAATAATCACAGACTGGACATCCTTCTGTCCTGGTTCCAGTTCCTTGTCCCTCCCCCCCCTCACCCAGTTCAGTCTTTGTTGTTTCCAAAACCTATCTTGAAGGGGGTAAACTCATAACCAAGATTATCTTACTCCCCGCCCTTACATAAGTTTTACAAAAGGTGGGAATCTTTGTTTTCAGTCTATAATTTCCCTCTGCTCTGAAAAGTACAGTATCTAAGATGAATCCTAGCATCAGGTGATATGACCACATGTGTTGGTAGGATCCACCATACCATACCCCCACCTTCCAGGATTATAGGAAATGCCCTCCCTTTGGATTACAACATTAGTAATGCAGATGTGTATTTTATATTTCTAATTTCAAATACAGGAATGATACATGCATACAAATTGGATAGTCATATGTAGTAGATTATAGCCTTTGCAATGATACCACACATGAAATATCTCACATAAATCATATTCCAGTCATGTCATATTCATATTCATAAACATATTCCCATTAAGAATATGGAATGTCCCATTACAATGTATATAAGAAATGTCTGCAACTTGACAATTCAAAGATAAGTGAATTTTCTCAGTATAAAGAGTATTTACAAATAAAGATCTGTTATATCTTCATCTCCAAACAAGCAAGATAGGGAAGAAATCCTGACTGCTTTGGAGCTCTGGCGGAGGGAGTGGAGCTCTAACATGATTATAGCATTAGTTCTGGATCTTGAAGTAGTTCCTCTACATCCCCACCATCATGGGACTTTGCCTCAAGGATCAATGACATTGCCCCCTTGCAACCACATAGCATTGTTCCCTTCCAAGCATCATTTCAAGCATCAGCATTCTCCACTGAATTAACTGGATCTACAGATACATCCTGAGGGGGTTTTGCTGTCTGTTGCTGACTGTGGAAAGGAAGGATAAAGCAGGGACCCAGAAGAAAGTTAATTTGTCATCTATCTTTCAGTTTAGAATTTTATGGATGACTATCTCTGTCCCCATGTTCTTAAGGGGCGAAGCAGACAGGGCTCTACAATCTAGACTCTAATGTGTTGCTCATGTATGGCCATGGCTTGAAGGGGTTGAGACTTTTAAAAAAACCCTAACAGATAAATAAACAAACAAATAATACTCAAGGAGAACCTGACTCCTCATGGTTTGTGAACTTTGTTTACACAGATGAATCATGCCCCCATACAGACAAGAACCCTACAGTTTAACCAGAGCATGACAATAGCAGGCAGAAAATTTGTTATTGTAAATTATAACTGCAAAATGGAGGCCATACAACTGAAAATTTAACTGACATCTGTTAACGATTGGAGAGCTCCCACCTTCAATCAGTCCTTTCCTTGGGAGCTTCAAGGAAAAGGTCCCTTCTCTTCTCTGGCCTACCGACAAACGAGCTGTTCTGCTCTATTTTAACACCTCCTCCACTCGGAACATCTCTTGCAGTTGTAAGGGATAGAGGAGGGGCTTCCTGAGCCCAGATCAGCCCCCAGTGCTTTGTTGCCCACGGTGGGGTTTGTACACCTCATCACAAGAATCCAACACATCCCAATTTATTCCAATTGTTAATCACATTCCCTGTTAAAAGGGTGTACCTTTTGCTTTTACTTTTACCAGGGCATATATGGGTTAGCTCCAGTTACTTTAGTAGAATAACTCCAAATTACACTGGAGTTCAGAGAATTAGCACTTTGAAGTTTGGGATCAGATCTTCTTCCAGTAGGTCCATCAGCTGATTGTTGGACACTCAATGTGAGATTTTAAAGAAAAAATGCAGAGTCATTATTAACAGTTCCTCTCTTTGATATGATTCTTAAAGAATTTGTTCTTGTTTCCTTACGTGATATACAGTCCATTAAAACAATCCTCCATATGATGCTTTACAAAGTTCTTGGTTCTTATCTACTGTCAGCCCTGCACATTTCTAGCTCTTAGATTATGTATTCTCCCTAATCCCACAAGTGATTTACATTTTTTGTCGCTTATTATAATCATTTGCTGTTTCCAGTGATTGTTTGTAATATGAATTTCAATAAAAGCTTTTATTCATTCAACTATAGAAAGATAGTTTGCTGAAGGCAACATCTGATGTCTGTCATAAATAAATGAAGCAATACCCTTGTTAACTGTCGATAAACAAGTAAATATATATACATCACGGGCATTTAACCTTTTTGGAACATAGTACTGTCTGCTAAAGAGCTTCTCTTCAAGGTGATATTTCTGTATATGTTCCAGATAACATTTAAAATAATGGAATGTGTCTTTAACTACTAAAGGCTTGGAGTCATATGGTAATCTGTAATGTAGGATAGAAATCTGAAGTAACTGTATTCATTTTAATGGCATTACTCCAGTGTTATTCCCCTGTAATTGAGGGTATGTCTACATGGCAAGCTCCTTTCAGGATACACTTTTCCAGAAGAGATCTTCCAGAAAAACTTATTTCGAAATAGAGCATCTACATGAAAAAAGCACAACGAAATAGCAATTTGCTATTTTGAAAGATAGCATCCACGTTGATTGGATGCTATCTCGCATTAAAGGCCACCCAGAACCAGTTCAGGCAGGGCATTAGGTCAGCAGTTGATTCCTGGAGCTGCTGCTGAAGGCTATCTGAAATGAATCCTTAAAGGGACCGCCCTGGACAGCCATTTATCAGGTCCATCTGCTTGCTTGCCTACCTCTCTGAAGGACAGCAAAGCATTTCCACAGCGTGCCTTGGTTGCCTTGCTTCAGGACACCATTGCAGTCCCTGCTATGGAGCCTTAGCTGCCTCTGGGCACACGAAGGCTCCACACTGCCATACTGCAGTGTTTTCAGGCTGTCTTCATGGCCTTGCATTAGCTCGACCTCCCCAAGCTCAACATTGAGAACTTCTACATGTGTGTGGGAGTGCTGTGCTTGTAACCGCACCCCACTGTGGAGCGACACTTTTCTGGTGGCTGGACACCAGTTCTGACTGGCTAGTGATGGAGCGGTGGAATGACCAGCAGTGACTCCAAAACTTCTGTATGAGGAAGGAGATGTTTCTGGAGCTGTGTGCGTGGCTTGCCCCTGCCCACAAACAATGGGACACTCAGATGCGACCCGCCATCCCCTTGGAGAAGCGAGTTCCCATCGCCATCTGGAATCTGTTCACTCCAGACAGTTATCAATCTATGGGCAACCACTTCAGCATGGGGGGGAGGCGGGAGGTGTCGACCATTGGGACCCTCATCATGCAGGTATAGCACTCTCAGGCTGCAGTACTTGGGGCGGGGAGTACTGGAAAGTCCTATCCTGACGGGGTTCTGCAGTCCCACCATCACACAACCCTGCGGGGGAAGAGGGGGGGCTTCATTGGGGATGGCTCCTGGGGTGTTTGTGGGAGGGGAGGAGGGCTTGGAGACCACCCAAGGGCTCAGGCACCCTCTTTGATTCTCTCTTTTGTTTCTTTGTTTGTCTCCTTCTGCTGAGGGCCATTATCACTGTCCTGCTGTGCAGTGTCATCTGCCTGAGTGATGTGGACCCCATCGTTGATGGATTTGCCGCCCGGGGCTTCCCCAACTGTGGGGGACCTATTGACGGAACACACATCTCTATCTGGGCCCCTAACCACCAGGCAGCACAGTTCATCAACAAAAAGGGATATTTTTCCTAAAGGCCCTGGTTGACCACTATGACCAGTTTACAGAAATCTTCATAGTCTGGTAAAGGAAGGCGCATGATGCCTGTGTCTCCTGCAACTCCAGCCTCTGTCTGAAGCTGGAGTCTGACACTTTCTTCCCTGAGCACAGCATCAGGGTTGGGGATGTTGAAATCTCACTGTGCATTGTGGGGTATGCGTCCTACTCCCTCATGCCATGGCTGATGAATCCATATACTGGACACCTTGACCCCAGCAAGGACCGCTTCAATGGCCCCCTGGGCAGGGCCTGCATACAGGCCAAATGCCCCATTAGCCACTTGAAGGTGAGGTTCAGGTGCCTCCTGACCCACCTGAATGTGGGGGAGCAGAATATCCCTTCGGCGATATCTGCATGATGTATGCGCCACAACATCATGGGGAGGAAGGGAGAGGCCTTCCTTCCAAGGTGGGGGGCAGAGGCCAGCTGGGAGGAAAGGGCCTTTGAGCAGCCATGCACAGCTCCATCCAACAGGTCCATCAGGCATGGATGCACATCTGGGTGTTCCTGAGGGAGAGTTTCTCTAAAGGACCCTAGTAACTCTTCCCAAGGCTCCCCATTAGGGGTCTGTGCCTTGCCCTCTCTGCCTTTTACATAACAAACCCTCCCTTCCCCCCTCCACCTGTCTTCTTTACAGACACAATAAAAAAAACTGTTTGGTTGTGAAAAAACAGAACTTTGTGGTGATTTATTTGGGGGTAGAAGTAACCAGGGAGGAAGGGGGATGAGAACCTGGAAATGAGGAGGGGAAGAGGGGCTGAGAACTTTGGAGAGGGTAAGAGGGGAGCTGAGTGTTGCATAAAAAGCCTCCATCAGAGCAATTACTTGATTTTACACATGTATTTTCTGGAAATACACTAAACTGTAAGGTTCTGCCAACACATGACTTAGAGACTGACAAAAACCTCCTGCTGACTGCATTGCTGTGGGGTGGGGTGAGAGGACAATTGTCTTCTAAGTCACTTCATTGCTGATGGTTTGTCTACATTGCCTTTTAAACTGTGCAACTCGTAATATTTGTTAAATCTTGCCACTGGCTGTAATCTTTGTAAAGCCGTGCAACTTTGTAACTCTCAGCAACTTTGCTTTATAAAATCAGAAACTTACTGTAAGATGCAACTTTGTAATTTTTCTCAAGAGTGTTTCTTCTCTTGGTGCTCACACTTCCATGTCAGCTGCTAGAAGTGGGCCTCACCCTCCTTGACTGAATTAACCTCATTATCTCTAGCCTTATTCTAGCCTGCATATTTGTGCCTGTCACGAGGTGCGGCACAGTCCGCCGCCCCCGCTCTGCTAGAAGTTAGATTGTGCACAATGCACCGCTCGCTTCCGCACCTCCTAGGCGGAGTGGGGGGTCCGGGCCCGCCCTCACTCCGGACCCCGACCCAGGGCCCTAACACCGAGAGGGGTCTCTCGGTGGTAGCAGGGGGGTTAGCACCCCAAACGCACCTGCTCCCGGGATCCACGACCCGCCCTGGGTCCTTCTCCACTCCGCCGGACAGCCGCGCCGACTATCCGGCCGCCTCGTCCGGGACCTTCCCCTCCGGGGCTCTTCCCGCCGAGGTCCTCCCCCCTGCTGCACTCTTTCTCTCCGCTCCCTCCGCGCCGTTCGTCCCTACCGTGTCTCCCCCTGGCCCCTTTCTACTCTCCCGGCTCTTCTGGGTTCCCCCCTCCCCCTCTGTCGTCGCGCCTGTGACGTCGTCCGTCACATCCCTGGGCGCACCGTGATGACGTGCCATGGCCTCCTTGCCCCCGCTCCCTAGGCCCGAGCGCCCTGCCGCGTCTGTGCCCTCTTCTTCGGCGGCCCCGGGTAACGCTAGCGAGTGGCGGGGCTGCTCTGCCCCGTCACAGTGCCTTCCTCTAGAAATTTCTTTTCCCATGAAAGCTTATGCTCAATACAACTGTTAGGGTACATTTACGCTAGCTCCCTAGTTTGAACTAGAGAGGCTAATGAGGGCGACCGAAATTGCAAATGAAGTGCGGGATTTAAATATCACGTGCTTCATTAGCATGTTCCCAGCTGGTCGCCATTTTGGAAATTGACTAGCCCGGAATAACTGCCCGCGTCTACACACGGCAGAGACGCACGATTCTGAGATAAACCCCGTAGTTCGAATTAACAGTTAAACCGAGGTCAATTTCCAAAATGGCGACCAGCTAGTGTAGACGTACCCTGAGTCTATAAGGTACCACAAGACTCCTTGTCACTTTTGCAGATCCAGACTAACACAGCTACCCCTCTGATATTTGTAACTTTTGTAACTCTCAGCCACTTTGCTTATAACTTGCTCTAAGCTGAGCTGCATTCTCCCTTGAGTGAATGAACAGGTGTGTGTGAGAGAGAGAGAGAGAAAATTTAGAGAGAGACAGACAGAGAGAGAGATAACAATGCTGGGCACATGGTGATAAGTCATCAGACTGCTGCTCTGCTGGACCAAGAGAAGTCTGGGCATGCTCTCTGGTGACAAAGGTGGATGAGTCACAGGAGCTGTACAGAGACAATAAAAGGAGAGAGCACAGGCAGAAGGCCCCTCTTTTTTCCTATTCCTAAGAAGCTCCTCTTTTTACAGCCAAGTTTCTTTCCTGACCAGCTCCCCAGCCATAATGAGCAGACAGACCCTCCAGAACCAACATGCCCTGGCTCCTTCTACAACCCATATGCCTGTCTAAGTGTGTGAATGCCTGAGGGCAGGAATGAAAGTTTGTGAATGAGCAAATGAATGAAGGTGTGTGTGTGCTTGTTTGTTTGTGTGTGTGTGAGAGACAGATATCTGGTTCCCTCTTTAGTTTTAACCTTTGGTGGCAACTCTATCTTCTTTAGTTTATCAATAAACCCATGCTAGAATAACCCTGGGTGGTCTCCAGTGGGATTTTTTGGGGGGTAACACTGAGAACCTTGGAGGGGGGAGGAGAGGCTCAGGGCTGGGGCTGAGTGTGGCACTTCGCTTGTGTGCTTCCTCCGCCTTGTGTGGCTCTTTCCCATCCCCAGCACAGTCAGCATGCAAAATTCACCCCCCATTGCTCAATGGGCTCAGAGCAGCACATGGTTCCTGCAGCCAATTTACTCTGAACAGTGTACAGGGGCTGTGGCAGGCAATGAGCCTGCCTGAGGGATCTGCAGGGCTGCTGGCTGGGAGCTGTCTAGTTAAGTGCCTCTCATCTAGAGCCTCCCTCTGGCACCCCAGTCCCTCCTATGCCTATACTCCTCCCAGTCCCCAAACTACTCCTGCACCCCATACCATTACCAGAACTCCCCTCTGCACACAACCTCCATCCGAGACCCAGCACCTCCCTCCATTAATAGCCCTACTTTTCCAACTCTAGGGGTACATCTAGACTACATGGCTCCGTCGACGGAGCCATGTACATTTGTTGTTTTGGCAAAGGCAAATGAAGCCGCGATTTAAATGATCACGGCTTCATTTACATTTACATGGCTGCCGCGCTGAGCCGACAAACAGCTGATCAGCTGTTTGTCGGCTCGCACACTAGTCTGGACGTTCCCCTTGTTGACATCAAAGCCCTTTGTCGGCAGCCCTGGTAAACCTCATTCCATGAGGAATAACGGGGCTGCCGACAAAGGGCTTTGATGTCGGCAGGGGAGCGTCTAGACTAGCGCGCGAGCCGACAGACAGCTGATCAGCTGTTTGTCGGCTCAGCGCGGCAGCCATGTAAATGTAAATGAAGCTGCGATCATTTAAATTGCGGCTTCATTTGCCTTTGCCTATGTGTCTAATCTACATGCCTCTGCCGACAGAGGCATGTAGTCTAGACACAGCCTAGGTGTGCTCCCCATAAAAAAATATTGCCCACACACCTGTTTTAGACTGTAGCAACTTGGGGGTGGAGGGGTGCAGGGAGGACAAGAGGGTAGGCAGGGGGGGAGGGCTGGAGTGGGGTCAGGCATCAGAGGGGAGAAGGAACTGGGACTGGAGCTGGAGCTGGAGCTGGAGCTGGAGCTGGAGCTGGAGCTGGAGCTGGTTCCGGATGGGTCAGGAGCTCCCATACAGTCGCACACATGTTACATCCCTGCTTCAGCAGCTCAGCCCACATCTGGGCCCACCACTGTGCATTGTCCTGGACCTTCTGGGCCAGCAGCTACTGCATGTCTCACAGGATAAGACGTGCTCCCTCATAAGGTCCTTCTGGACCCTCCAGCACCTGAAGCTCCCCCAGGATTGGGTGGCTGGTCTGACAGGGGAGAATAGAGATGGTCGGTTATCCCTGGAGACATTGACCTGGAAGCCTTGCCCTGATCTATGAGCTGAGAGCAACAGTTCTCAAGTCAGAGGAAGGTGATGTCCTGGGAGCAAGGCCATGTGTGGCCTGGAGAGCAGGCCCTGTCTTCATGGGCCCATGCTTCCCATGCCTCCTATGTCCCATGGACAAACAGGCCAGGGAAATGTCCAGCCACACTGGGATCCAATGGCCAGGAGAGGGGACTTGAGCTGCCTGGGCTTCCATCAGTGTTGCACACATACCTGTGCCTGGCAGAGCTGTCCCTGGGAGCAGGTGCTGCCTCGAGCATGTAGGCCTGCCCATGGGATGTATGTGTCACTCTAGAGTCTGTGTGCATGCATGTGTGTCCTTGTCCCCAGCCTCCTTCCGGCAGTGGCTCATGGTGGGAGGGTGTCTCCAACACTTCAGTTAGTCTATAAAGTGCCACAGGACTCCTCGTCGCTTTTGCAGATTCAGACTAACATGGCTACCCCTCTGATACTCCCCCACCCCCAGAGATCAGAAGTGTGAGCGGCCTCCCCAGAGCCTGTGAGCAGGAACCCAGGGATGCTCTGGTGCTGCCTCCTGGGGCTGTGCAGTGCAGACTGGTACTGTACCTGCATCCATGTACACGGACTGCAGCACGATGGCCAGGCCGAGAAGGCTGAGCAACGATCACACCACAGCCCCTCAGCACCCACCTCCCCAACTCTGTGTGTGTGTGAGAAAATTAAGACCACTCACCTGATGATCTCTCCCTGGCCTCAGAGGATGCCTGGGAAACATCCAGATTGTGGGGTACTGGCTCCAAAGTGAGCGTGGTCATGGTGTTTGCCATGCCCTCCTCCTCCCCGTGGGCTGGGACTCCCAAGTGGGCGACTATGGGTGTTTCCAGCCCTGAGTCCACCAGCAGGGGTGGGGAAGGGGATGCATCAACTCCCAGGATGCGGTGCAGGTGTCACGTTACCAAATTTGAGGGAAGCAGCCAGATCACCGCTGCACCCATAGATAGGGGTGTTGGCCCCAAAAATGGTATAAAAGGGGGCTATATGGGGTGTTGAATAGAAGCTTACTGTCTGTTAATCCTATGTACGCTAGTCATGTGATTGTATAATGTGTGTGTGTGTAGTTAGGAATCTGTAATCTGTGTAGATACTGAATATTTCTCTGCATGTGGTTGAGCATTGGGCAGAGCCCAGCCTATGGACATGCTAATTAGTGAGGCCCTGTGGGACAATGGCACTCAATGGGCCAAGGACACACCTAAAGAATGAGGGCTGACACCTGAGGGCTGCCAGCAGAGAACACAGGGATAGGCCGCTGGCCATGTGACCTGCTGCAGCCAAGAAGAGACCAGGAAGGATGTATAAAGAGTCCATGTGGGAGACTCCATCTTGGTACTCAGCTCAGCACTTCATCACAGAGGCAGCAGTGCAGGGATCGAAGAGCCAGGAAGAACTATGGACCCATCCTGATCCTAGTATGCGCAACAAGGACTTTTAAGCCAGCAGCTGTAACATCTCTGCTAGAGCCTGCATCGAGAACTGGGAGATTCGACGCATGTAATCCTTTAACAACCTTACTCTCATGCTTTTCTTTATTGTAATAATAAACCTTTAGATGTTAGATGCTAAAGGATTGGCTCAGCATGATTTGTGGGTAAATTGACCAGGAATCTGTGGCTGGTTTCTTGGAACTGGACAGAACTCATTCAGGGTACGTGGAATTGGGTTCTAAGACCCCCCCACCGGTGTATGAGGCCCGGGACCATCTGGGGCATGGATATTGCTGGGATGTAGGAGGGGTTTTGCTCATGAGGCTTCAGGCATGCTGCTGAAGCGCTCTTTGGGACTGGTTTGTGGCCTCTTTGGGAAGGTCACCAGTCTGGGGGCTGTAAGGAGCTCTGAGTTTGAGCAATTCGCCCTGAGCGGATGCCCTCAGCTGTTCCCAGACACGGCCTGGTCCGTCACAACAGGTCATCATAATAGGGGCAGGAATGGGGTCCTGCCCTGGTGTGCGAGCTGCACGTCCTCATGCTGGCATAGGCCTGGCGGAGCTCCTTAACATTAGTACAACCTGCTCACGGTTCCTGGTATGACTCTTTGTGGCCAGGCTCTCAGCCATCTGGCCATATATATCGGCATTGTGCCATCTGGAGCAGAGACCCTGGAATTTCTCCTAGTTGCATCACACCTCCAGAAGGGCCAGGATCTTTGCCCCAGACCAGGACAGTGCCCACCTCTTGCAGCCCCTGGCAGGCTCCTGAGAGCCCTGTGCCTGTTTCTTGGGATAGGCAGGGAGCTGTTGGGGGGCTTGTGGCTCGGACATGGTGCCCAAATGTGTGTCATTGTGAGTTGCACTGTGGCTGGCGGCTTTGAGGAACAGCCAAAATCCCTGTCCCCTGTGTCTGCAGCTTTAAGAGCTCCAGGGGAACAGGAACTATAGAGTTCTGAAGAGTGTGGATGGAGTGGCCATCAGAGCACCTATGGGATTTCCCAGAGGTCTCTTTTTTCCACAAACTCCCTATTTCTCATCCACACACATCCTCTTCTGAAAAAGCTTTTTCGGAATAGGCCTTATTCCTCATCTAATGAGGTTTACCAGTACTGGAAAAAGCCGTCCGTTATTTTGACTTTCTTTCAAAATAATACAATTGTAGTATAGACCTTAGTATTGTTTTTCCAAAATACCGGCCATTATTCCGGAAAACAGTGCAGCGTAGATACATCCTGAGATCAGAATCTGGCCCTCCCTATCATTGGCTCTTTTTTTCACTAAGTGAAAGGCCCTGAAAGAAACCATTGCTACTTGCTGCACTAGTTTCTGGATGTGAGATGCTATACAACAGCCAATAGTTAATCCTCCCTAAACCTGTTCCTTAAGAACAGCGCTGGGCAATGTAGGTATTTCCTGAGCCCCAGAGCACACAGGTAGAATGGTTTGTAAATGAGGCTTCCCCAAAATAGTTCCATCACAAATATTGTTACAGTGCGATTGTGTGAAACCACAAGCAATAGGGAGCAATGCAACAAACTAGTCCATGCGGTCTATGTTCCTTTAAGGAGCTCCTCATTTAGCTTCCACTCAGAGGCCTTACTGAGACCCAAGCCACAACCCGAGTATTCCCTTAGGAGACAAAGAGAAAGGAATTCTTTCCTCTGTAGATTCTGAAGCTGCTCCAAATCAGATATTTCAGGCTCATGAGTGCAGTAGCCCTCTGGGACTGGAGGGTCTGTGTATCAAAGAAGATCCTCTGGCTCCATCCTCCTCCACCCTTCTCAGACCCTGCCACTCTGCACAAAATCCCTGCAGAGTCCTGGTGTGAGCAGAGGTGTGCACCTTCTAGTGATCCCTAAATCCTTTTACCATAACACTACTTCCATTTGGCTCACAGGGAGACAGCTAAGCTCAAAGGTGGGGGCTGGATTTGACTGTGAGTGGAGACCCATGGCTCTGGTGGTCACAAGTGAAATAAACATAATAACTCCTAGTCAACCTTTATTTACATCACAGAACCACCAGGTTATTTAGCACAATGCAACAGCAGGACTAGCAGTCTGCTCTACACTGGGGTGTTACTAGTTGGGAATGAATAACATTGGCAACCGGATAGGGACTTTTCACACTTTGCCTGGTTGCACTGAATGTTTGGCTTTTGTAAGTGCTATTAGTCTCTCACTTTCGTGGGCGTTAAAATGTTGTCTTTCTTCCCTTGTTAAAAAAAAAAACAAATACTTTTTTTAAGATCAAGTGCAATTTGAATTAACATGTTTCTACTGAAGCACTGCTGTGCTTTTTGCTTGCTATTATTGTAGCAAATCATAGCCTATTAGCTTAATTTAAATGATTTCACTGAGGACAGTACACTATATGTCATCTTTAAGCTATTGCAGCCTGATGACCTTAGGGGGAAGACTCCTTGCCACAATTAATTCCTTCCCCAAGCTGAGCTACCAAGCTAGTTGCTTGGATTCATTTGCCACAGTTGATTTCTTTGTTTTCCTCTATGACCAAATGTGTAGTGTTAATGAAAACAATTAAAATCTAATGTGAAGAGTGAGGTTATCTGGTTCTCTTCCAGCTGAACGGAGCTACTTTAGTTAGTAGTTTGGCTACATCTTTTTGATGATTTCTTCCTATCTTTTGGTTAACTTACAGCTATCTGAGCAGTGCTGTATTAATGTGCTTATTAGTCTGGAATAATTTAAGACAGACTAATATCTTCCTGACAGGAAACTGTCAGGTCGAGTCTGTCATGGCATCATTCACTTCAGGCTATGTCACAATTTCATTTCTGTGGAACAGCTACAACACTACAGATCCTTTGTTTTATTTATTTATACAGTTCAGACACTTGGGCTATATTTCTTTGAGCTACAATCTAGCCTGCCTGGTTTTGCTGTGGTTCTGAGTCTTTATTAGATGCTTCCATGCCATTTTAGCTGCACAGAAGGCAAGATTCAGATAATTAATATTGAATGATAATTTTTCTAAAAATAAAAAGTAGCAAATCTAGGACAAACATGGCCGTGTTCTGAAGCCTCACACAAAGAGATCAGAAAAGAGGTCACTAGTTCACTGTAAGTTAAGGAGAAATAGAACACATCTCAATATAATTCAAAAGATTAGGGTTTTTTTGTGTGTGTGTTCATTCTTTTAAATGCCCTGGGCATTTGGCCAAATTTGCGGGTCAGGTTGTATCTTTCTCACGTGAAGAAGATAGAAAGGTAAGCGGGAAATGAAACTCTGGAAGGATTTCCCTCAAATTCCTTCATTAGTAGGACAGAGTTGGCCACACACTTATAAAAGGAATCCACAGTGATTTCCTTGAGATCCACTGTAGGGAAAGGGAAGCCTTCATGGAGTTCCCGTGCTTTGTCACTGGTGTGAGACCCACAGGGGTTTTTTCTGGGTTTTCTCTGGTTTTAATAGTACTTTAAAATAAAGGTGAGGCTTATGGATGCTTTGGATTTCTTGAGAACTGCAAAACAGCCAGAGTAAAGTAGTGAATCTGGCCCTATGCTCATAAATCTATAGTAACACATCCTCCACCCTACCACTCTGTTGTTCAGTAATTGGTATGAAGTGGAACAAGCTTTTTGTGTGTGAATTATGTGTTACAGCCAATTAGTAAAGTGTGCAGTAAGATCGTATTGCCCACTATAGTTTTTGTGATATGTCTTTTGAAATAAAGATAACTAAGCTGTAGTTCTTTTTAAAATATCAGTATCACTTTTTCTGGCATCATGAGTGAAAAAACTCTCTATAAGGCAGTGAAATAAATCTTGCAGTGATGTCTACAACCTTTTTTTCAGTGTTAATTTCTTGAAAGAAATATATTTGATTCCCAGTGGCTAAAATATTTTTCAAACTTTTTTTTTTAAATAAAGCTCTGTTTGTGTTCCATGCTGGTGGAATTATACATGTACCTCAGATGGGGCCTAAACAAATGGAAACCCCAGTTCCATGTTTCATTTCTTGTGCTTCATTTCCCAGGAAAGATTTCTATTTTTGTGCTTTATTGGGTATCATATTCTCCTGCAATTTTTTCCCTTATGAACTACAGTAGAATCCACCAACTGAAATATGGAAATTGTCTGAAACTAGAAAATAGCCACATATTGATTAATAGCCTGAGGGTGCACAGAAGAATTGTATATAGAGGTATGTAACCAGTGCTGCCAGGTTTCATAACTCTTTATGATGTCATCTCAGCAAGGCAATTGCCTCATCTAGCAATCTAGCAAAATATCTAGCAATTGCCATGCTTATTTAATAAGAGATCATGAAGAGTTATAGGTCCTGCTACTTTGTATCCAACTGAGGGGTTGTTCATTGCAAAGTAGTTCTGTCATTTCAGGTGATCTGTCTTAAGGAACTAGCAGACTCTCTCAACTGTCCCAGCTTCCTGTCTTGCATGGTTTTAAATATACATCTTTTCCCTAACATGCATGTTTTTTCTGTAATGTTTCTTCTGTCTAAACAACACTAGAAAAGGTTTGCTAGTATACAGTAGTTAGAAATGTATACTAGGGCTTCTGCCGGCATAAAAATGTTAAAAAGTAAGTTGCCCAACTGATATTACTATACCAGCAGTTTTAAGTGTAGACCTGGCCTTATGACACTAAAGTGGCCTTCCTTCTGCTATGCTAAAGATTCCATTGTCATTATGGTTATAACCACAGACAGCCAGAGAGGCTGTCCCCAAGGGCCACTCCTGCTGAAGCTCATGGACATACTTTGGTTTACTACAGCTCTGGAGTAAGCAGAAGAATTGTCCATATTTTCCATTCAATGCAGTAGCGAAGCTCAGAACACTATCTTCCTATGGCCACGTCTATACTTACCATGCCAGATGACACTGGTACTCCTTGATTAGTGTTTGCTCCTGTTGACCTCCTCCTGTGGAGACGGTGCCAAGCTTGGATTAAGGTATGTCAACTCCAGCTTCATTATTTACATAACTGGAGTTGTGTACCTTAAGCCTGCCTTCTGGGTCTAGTGTAGACCTTGTCTAATAGAGCTTGAACCTCCCTGGTCCGGTACCCTTGGGATGGGAGTAGTTCTGAACAAGGGAATATTCTGGACCAGATGAGGTCAGGCACCTGGGCTCTCCCAGGGCTCTCCTCCTGGCTGCTGCTCTGGAAGAATGTGAAGCCTTGACTTCCCTGTCCCATCTGCTTGGCTCTGTTGCCCCCAGCATGCTCTTGGAGCTCTGCTCCCTGCCCAAATCCCTGCAAGGAGTGGAAGCTTCTCCCAAGGTTCCCCAGCCCATCTGGGGTGGCAGCTGCTCCTAGGGTTCCTCAGCCTTGGGCCCATGCATGGCAGCAGCTGCTCCTGGGGTTTCCTAACCTGCCCCCAGGTCACTGCCCCCAGGTCACTGGCCATGCAGGCTGTCAGACCAGATTGGCTCCACTCCCAGCCACTCTTAACCTCTGGGGCCTGGGCTCTCTGGTTTAGCAACATCCAAGGTCCTAATGGACCATGGATGTTGCCAGACCAAAGAGTCCCGAATGAGAGAGGTTCCACCTGTCTTTGAAAGGCTGCTGAGAATCCATAACTTGAGAGCAGTGAGAGAAATGTATATGACAAGTGCAATGTATGGAATACAGACATCTTGGCTATCTCTTCAGATGACATTGCTTTCATTGTGGCTGTCAGAAAATGTGCTTTGTGCGCCTATGTACTTCACTGTTTACATTCATGTTAGAGAAGAAAGAGGCAAACCAGGAGCCGATGGGGTAAACGGTACCACTTTATTGGCTACACACATTTACCTTGCACAATCAACACAATGAAATAATGAGTAGTGCTCAGTATTATCTGTAAACTGTGCACTTGGGCGCCACCCAGAAGAGATTTGGGTGCTGCCCCATTGATTCGTAGAGCATCGACAGCACCCACAGCTGGCAGCATGTGTTCCTATTGGTGGTGCACATCCACACATGCCTCAGTGCTCAGTATAATTTACTCTGCGCCAAGATCGAGATGGTTTATTAGGTGATGAGCTTTCGTGGGCCAGACCCACTTCCTCAGATCAAATATTTGATCTGAGGAAGTGGGTCTGGCCCACGAAAGCTCATCACCTAATAAACCATCTCGTCAGTCTTTAAAGTGCTACATAGTTCTGTTTTTTGTTTCAGCTACACCAGACAAACACGGCTACATTTCTATCACTATTTTTAAAAGGAGCATTCCTAGACAAAAATTGGATTTAGTCTCCACATAGAGAGAGATTACGGGTAGCAGTAAAAACACAAATATTGTAGAGAGAGCCTCATGTATAGCTGACTTCTTTGTAAACATTAATAAAACTTTAAATTTTACAATCTAAAGACTATTGCAATATAGCAAGTTATGCAGAGAAACAGGACATTTTTACTTTCACTGTAAGGGACAACTTGAAATAAAAAGTAGATTATCACTGATGAGTACATATCTGTTTCTCTGGGAAAGACACTCGGTAACTTCACTTCAGCATTCCAAGTGCCAGATTAGATCAACTCTTAAAACCTTGTATGTTCAGAGCAATTTGGTTCTTCTAAAGGCTGCTTGATATCTGTCACCTCATGTATCTGATGCACCAATCTCAGGGGCCAAACCTGATCACTGGGAATTTTGCCATTGAGTTCAATATCACCAAAATGTCGTTATTGTTTAGTATTTATTATTTGTATGATTGTAGCACCTTGGAGGCACTGTACTAACATAAAGCCGAAAGATGCACCCTGCGACAAAGATTTTACAATCTACATTTATTATCTATATTGTGTTAGGCCCAGATCCCCAAAAACTTAAGTCAGAATCAAGTCCCATTTTCTAGGTTTTATTAAAACATTTAGTAAGCAAGAGTCTCTCCCTGAAAGAGCACACTGTGGATGGGAGAAAACCATGAGGCACTGGACATATGTAGAGCATTCCTACAGCTGCAAATTCTTTCTAATATTTTTACTTTAGAATTATTAAGAATTAAAAAGCTTAATAGGAATCCAATTACCCATTCTCATTCTTATTTAATTTGGCTCTGGGGCTTCTTGTCCTAATAAAAAGGTTTAATCCTGATGTTAAGAGAATTAAAACGGTCATTTTAAAATAGATCTGCACACTGGTAATGAGCTATCCCTCTAAGTCATTCTAGAGCACGTAATTCCTGCCTCCAGCCAACTGTTGACAGTTTAGCAAATTCCGTCTGTAAAAAAAATAGCCTGTTGGCTTAACTGAACAGCTACATTCAGATTCCTATAGTCTCTTCCCTTTTGAAAATAACTAATATATATTTATATAAAGTAGAAGTCACCTTAGGAGGAAATAAAATCTTAAAATCTTGACTTCAGGCAAGAAGCTTTATGATAAAAGTACCATGCCAGATCTTAAACAGTAGAAGAACAAAAAAGCTTCCAGCTTCCCTCATTTGAAGACTAGAAATATTATAATGAATATAGCTCCTAGGTTACTCCTGTCTCAGAGTACACTGCCTTTGAAAACCCCAACAAAGATCTTTAATAATTTAAATAGTACCTTCCTACTTTTTATCTGGTAGAGCAAAAGATCTTGAATATCAAATTAAATAATAAAGTGCTGATGGCATTAAGGAGACATGGTCCTGTCTATCCTTAATATTTATCATTTATCATTATTTATGTGAGCAATAAGTAGGTGGATTTCTTTCCCCTCATGTATTAAAATGGATGAACATAGGATAAAACGATGATTTCTCAGTTTTAGGTCATTAAGTACTTTCCACTTCACCTTAGTCAAAGCTCCCCTTAAAAGGAATCCTTTATACAGTCAGCTCCTCATAGGAATATAAGAAGAGGAAATAGACAGGTGTATCAATAGGTATTATGCATCCTTCTGGAATGCTCCTGTTTTAAGAGAGGTCAGAAGATGACATGCATTCAACTATTGGAACTCTGCAGCATCACAATGAAATTATAACAATACTGAATGCCAGAGATATTATTTAAGGATGAATTATCTGACTTCACCAATAATTATTTATATTAGATGGGGCCCAAACCAAAACTCTAGATCTGTACACTCCCAGAATTCAGGGATGTTTGTTTCTGGATCACAAGTTAAGACAGAGGGTGAGATGCTACCCCTGCCCCACTCCTTATACTGTGAGCCAGAGTGGCATAAAGGGTCCCTAAATGCCTGGGATCCAGCCAGTAGAAGATTCCCTTGGTGCAAGCACTATGGAAAATGGCCATAAAGTTGTCTTCTGAGGAACCCCTTGCAGGCCATAGGTTGGAGAGGAAAGAGGGACATGTCAGGAGTAGGGCTGGAGCACACAGCACTGCAGGCAGGTATCTTGCACTACTGCAGCTCAGAAGGCTGCTGTACCTTAAGAAGTGCAGTCTGGATATCAAGTTTTACTGGAGGCAAGGGTCTCTCCGGCCCTTGCAGGAGCCCAGGACTGGGCGGATCTTTAGAAGCACAACAAAGAGTCTCACCCAGAGAAGCGATAACAGTGTAAAGATATTCAGGAAAATGATGAAGCTCCACATCTTATTTTCAACCATCACTTTGCAAAAACATTGATGAAAGTGAATACATGGTTGTTTATTTGTGGTTCTCTCCTTACATAGAAGCCACTCTGATTTTCACACACGGCACAATGCTTAGAGCTCTCGTGCTCTCCAGTTGTGATAATGGGAGGCTGGTTCTATTCACTTGCCAGGTATTCAAGGTACATCCCAGGAATCCAGTCAGGTCTAGGGAAAGGGAGATGTGTCTGTGCCAAAGAACAATATGGTAGAGAATGAGACAAACTCTCCGGGTTATAACAGCAGACAAATCCTGCTGGACGGTAGAGGACAGGACCCTTCTCTCACTCATACCAGTGTAAAACAGTGGAGTTGCTCCTGACATACAGCAATGTACCAAGGAGCAGAATTGGACCCTGATTCCTGTTGTAATATTTGGGATCTAGAAGGCCTACCTCAGTTGTGGGCCTATTTGTAAGAAAGAGATTGGAAGTTTGTCAAATGGTTCAATCACATGTAGTAACAAATATTGGAAGGAAAAGGTAACAAAAGTCCAACTCAGGCTATGTATAGAAGCTTGTTTACAAAAATCAGTAAAAGTGAGAAAACAAACAAACAAACAAACAGAGACTATTAGTGCGAACAATAAGGCTTTACTGGTATAACTCAATGACTGTGCTGTGACCGTGCCAAGTTGGCATGTTGGAAGTCAGGCCTAATTAGTGAATAAAATCATAAGATGGATTATTCTGCCTGTTATTTCTCTGCAGGGCACTTGAAAAGAGACTTTCAGTGGCAGGAACATGTAGACTAACTGGAGGATTCCTGCAGGAGGGAAGCTATCAAGCTTCTGCGCCACTCCAGGATTTTCGTCTTTTGGCCATGAATTATGAAGTCCATTGAATCATCATGAAGCTCAGACCTCAGTACAACAGCACTCTTTTTTGAATCATGTTAAAGTCCTGGCCTTCCCAATATCCTCTGGCAAAGAATTCTACAGGTTGACTGTGTATTGTGTGAAGAGACCATCTGTCATGTCTCAGAACAGAGCAATACAATTAACCTTTTCCTTCCCACCAAGAAGGAATGTCTCTGGGTCTTTGCCAGGTTTTGACTAAATTTATTTCATATAATCATTCGATTTCATTTTTAAAATGTGTTGTAACTTGCTCTAGCTCTTTTTATCTTGTGTATCCCAGCCAATACATCTTCAAGCTTTAACGTGAATTCCTTTGTTTGTTTGCCATAGACCTAAGCAAACAAAGGTCTCTCTGTGCAAACCAAGGTATCTTCTATTAAACTCTGAGCTTTCTTGAAAGTGTTTCAGGGTCATGTTAACATCTTTGAGGGTATGTCTACACTACAAAGTTAATTCAAAATAACAGCCGTTATTTCGAATTAACGTTAATAGCGTCTATACATGCAAACCACTATTTCAAAATAGCGGAGCGCTTAATTCGAATTTGGTAGACCTCATTGTACGAGGGGTAACGCCAAATTCAAAATAGCTATTTCAAATTAAGTGCTGTATAGACACTTAATTCAAAATAGGGTCCTCCAGCCCTTCCCAGGGAGCCCTGGTGGCCACTCTGGGCACAACCAGGAAAACCTACTCAGTGGCCCCAAAACATGAGCCAGCAAGCAACTGGCAGCCAGCCCTTCACCGCTCCCCAGGAGCAGTCTGCCAGCTCCCAGGAGCCTGACAGGGGCTGGAGAAGGTGGGCGCCTTCCTGGTCCAGGGTGGAGATCATGGACCTTATTCAGGTTTTGGGGGAGGATGCCCTCAACATCCATGATCTCTGCACTAGACAGAGGAATGCAGCTGTCTATGGCAGGATGGCTGCCAGCCTGGCCACCAAAGGCCACATGTGAACCCAGGAGCAGGTCTGCATGAAAATCAAGTTGGTCCAGCGAGACCTCCACCCCGAGCGCGGAGCTTCCCCTCCCCCTTCCTCCCCTTCCACAGGTTGACTATGCACTGTGTGAAGAAGAACTTTTGCTTATTGGTTTTAAACTCTTTTGTTGCTATCATTATTGCTCAAATCCTGCGGCACTAGACATAAAAGACTTGAGGCGACATGGGGAAGTTTGCTTTGCTACTGCCTATGCTGTGGATAAAACAAAGACGTTAGAGCCTTTTATAAATCCTAAATAGCACACAATATTTTGTCTACAAGTTATTTTGTGTGTGAAATTAAATGGATTTAATTAAAGGCTTCCATGGAGCCGTCTTCCCTTCCACCTGACCCAGGGGAAGTGCTCTATATATCCAAGGATCCTAGTGGTGGGAAGGATGGCACTGATCTGATTGGGGGATGGGAGGGTCACAGACAAGATGAAACTCCCTTTGTGGTGGGAAGCTCCTTTTAAGGGGGAGTTTCTGGAGGCAGCCAAAGCCAATCCATGGGAGCTGTACTGATAGGTATGAATGGGAGGGCTATCAAGGGCACAGGGTAACGCTGGAAGTACAGAGAGCCATGTGGCTTCTCAGTGGGACCCTCACAACTTATTCCCCTGAGTCAGAGGGGATAACCCTTGCCACTCCACCAAGTAAGATGGGGGAAACTCTGGGAGGGGACCATAACTGAGATTTCTCTCCCCCTTGAGCCGTCTCCCACAAATGTTATTGCAGGAGGGGCGATCTGGCCTCTCATATGGCCATGTTTCTGGGCTCTGTTCTGATCCTCATAGCCTCTTGCAAAAGATTTTCAATTGCACCGAAGGGCCGAGGCACACAAACTCTATTGGCCTTCAATGGGATTTGTGCTCCTAAATCTACTAAGTGCTCATAAATATTTCCCATTTTAGTTCCCAGATTGTTCTTCTTTATGGCACTTTGCCTTTTTGTTCCAAGTGTGTTTCTCACTTTTTTGTTGTTCTGAAGGTGGTCTCCTGTTAATTCCATTCTTTCTTAAAGTGCCGTTCATTCTGAGTGTCTTTGAGCAGTTCCAGAAAGCAGATTTAGGCCTTGCAATAGCTAATGCTTAAACACCCTCCCATCTAGTGGAATTTGCAGCTTTGTGTGAGACACCCATTCCCAATACAATACGTGTGGAGCATTACAGTATGTCCTTCAAACAGGATGCGCAGGAACCATCACACTGAATGGGAAGCTATGTAAGTTAGCCAGTAGAAAATACAAAAGAAAGGGATATGGCATAAACTCCACCCTTTCCTGGGAATTAGGCACTTAACTCTAGTCTACAGACCTGCTCATGGAGTGAGGTGCCTAAGCCAGGTCTGCCCTTAGGTCTATAGCCCAGTGATTAGTGAATTTAATTTAGATATGGGAGAGCTAGGTTCTAATTCCCTTCTTCCTGACTCAGAGCAGGGACTGGAGCCCATGTCTCCTGTCTTCCAGCTGAGTACCCTCACTGCTGTGTTTAAGGGACGTGCTTAGAGCACACCAACCATATTGGACCTCACAGGAAGAATAGACGGGGTAAAGCTTATTCTGTGAATCCTGCCAGAGTTTACACATGAGTTAGGCTCTCAAAAGTTCTGTGGTGCTAGAATTTAAGCAGCTTTGTGCATGGCCAGTGGCAGAAATATAGGAGACTTTACAGGTAGAAACTTAGGAACATACAAGGCTCAGGAGTAGCTGAGCGGGGGTTTGTGAATGCTACTGGTGTTGAAACATTGGACTTAGGCACTGAAATTGATAATTAAGCACAAAAGTCCAACTTTTGAATGTAGCTGTGGGTGGTTCCATTGTGGATTAAATGAATCATCCTAGAGTGCTGCTGACACTAGAGATTTAAAGTAGGTCTTTAAGCCTTACTTTTGTGTCATCTAAGGTCAAATAATTCAAGTCTCTTTTTATCAAGGTATAAGGTTACTCAGAATGCATTGTTCTTCCATGATGGACCATTCTGAAAGTTTGGTTCTAGAATTAAATTTCATACCCACAAAATTCAGTTAATTTTGAAATCACTCATATGCATTCAAACATCTTTACGATGGATCACAGATATGGAAGAGGCTAATCCTAAAGTCCAAAGCAAAATTCCTATTGACTCAAATGGGAACAAGAGTGAGCCCTAACACATGACAAGAGTAATAGTGACAGATACATATTGCACATTAAATGACTTTGTCAGAATCCATACTTAAAAATTCTGATACCCTGAGATACACACAACCACACACACATATAACATAATATAAAACACACAAGATAGTATAACAACTTTTTGTTATCAGACCATTTTTAGCGCAAATCTTGTTAATATTTAATGTGTCAGCAAAGTCAGCATGGCTTGAAGTGCTAGGAGAAAATACTTCAATGTTTTTCTCTTCATTTTGGCCTTTTAATAAGGATGTTGATACAAGAGATTTGTAAGATGGCTAGATCATTCCAAATGAGGCAATTATAAATGTCTATTCACAAGGTTCCAAACAGCAATCAGGCAGTTAGATTGCTCCTTCATTCTTGCCTATTTTATAAATAGATATCCCTCCCTTCATAAAATAACCCTCTCCTAGCAAGCTACCTTAAACATTAATTATCTGAAAAATTCAGGGCAAATGTCTTGTACCTTGTTTGAAATGAAACTGCTTTTGCCAAAGTTGTCAGCAAGAGAAAATTAGTTTTCACTGACTCTCTTACAGTAGATATTACAATAATAAAGAATTAGAAACGTTTTCTTACACAGTTATGTTACGTCTAGGCTGCAAGCCTCTTTCGAAAGAGGCTTTTTCGAAAGATACTTTCGAAAAAGAGCTTCTAGACTTCAATCAGTACTTTCGAAAAAGCAAGTTGCTTTTTTGAAAGAGAGTACCCAGGCAGTCTGGATGCTCTCTTTCGAAAAAGCACAGTTTGCATTACTTAGCGCCTTTTTTCAAAAGAGCACTTTCGAAAAAAGGCATTATTGCTCATGAAATGAGGAGTACCACCATTGAAAGAAAAGCCGCGTTCTTTCGATTTAATTTCAAAAGAACACGGCTATAATCTAGACGCAGGTGAAGTTTTTTCTAAAAAAGGCTACTTTTTTTTAAAAAACCCTGCACCTGAGGGCTCCACAGGACTATTGCAACATGGCAGGGGTACCGAGAGCAGCACCTAGGGCCCCTGCAAGCCCTGCACCTCACCATTCACGGCTGGGTGCAGGAGGACCTGCAGCTCCGCTCGGAGCAGCTTGCCCAGGACTGTGCCATGTGCTCAAACCTGCAGGCCCTGATGCAGAACATCAGCCTGCTGCTCCCCCAGCTACTGTTCCTCCTCCCATTCTTGCCTCCCCTCCCACCTCTCCCTCCTCAACTTCCACACCCTCCTCATCAATCTCCATACCCCCCACCTCAACCTCTGCACCCTCCTCCCCATTCCCACGGGGACGCTGAGGCCCCTGCACCCACCGTGCTGGGAGATATGTGGCCCGATGAGACACCCACCCTTGAGCGCTGAGCTTCCCCTCCCCTTTCTTCCCCTTGCTTCCCTATTTCAGCTCCCTCCTGCCAGGTTTCCCCCTCCTCTTTCCCACCCTCTCGTCTCCCGCCATTTTGTTAAATAAACAGAGTTTCTATTTTTGAAAAAAAAGTGTATTTTATTTGACATCAGGAAGGGGGGTTAGGGAGGGGTAAGTGGAAGGATGTGAGGGAGGAATGGGGCATGAGCCCCCGGTGGGGAGGACCGGGGTGGCTCTGAGGGCTCCTCAGGGTGGACGCTCTCCCACAGTGCCTCCTGGATCCTGACAGCCCCCCTGGATGGCAGCCTGCAGGAAGTGCAGCCGGGCTGATGGCAACGACCCTACGAGATGCACCAGCTTGCCCAGGGGCATCTCTAGTTCCATGTGACCGACTGCTGTGGTGTCCCAAGTGCGGGCACTCAGGGCATTCCAAGACAGGACTGCTTTGCTGTCCCTCATCGAGGTAGACAAGCAAGCGGGGATCCGTGAGAACTGTCTGTCCAGGGTGGGGGTAGGGTCCCTTTAAGCACAGAGGTCAGTGAGCCTCAGGCAGCAGCCCCACACATTAAGTCCTAACCTGATGCCCTGCCGGCACTGGGTCCGCTCAGCCATAACTTCGGTTCAGGGTCCATTCAGTGTGGAAGTGCTATTTCAAAATAGCAAAACGTTATTTCGAAATAGGTTGTGTGTGTAGACACGTTAACTGAAATTAGTTAAATTCGAATTAACTATTTTGAATTAAGTTAACTCGAATTAACACTGTAGTGTAGACATACCCATACAGATTCTCCTCACTCTCAAAGTTACATTCATTTTGGAAAAGCACAAAGTTAAGGAAAAGATTTTAAATCTTTAAAAGCTTTATAAATGTCATATACTCATACAACCAAAGGAAGAATGGAGAGCAGCAAAATATGGATCATGGACTTCAGAAAACAAACTTGAGCTCTCTCAAGGGAACTGATGAGCTGGAGCCTCTGGGAGTCTAATATGAGGACATGCACAAGTCCATAGGGCTGGATCTAATGCATTCAAGAGTTCTGAGGGAGTTGACTAATGTGATTGCAAAGCCATCGGCCATCATCTTTGAAAACTTGTGGCAATCAGAGCTGGTCCTGGATGACTGGAAAAAGGGAAATATAGCGTGATCTTTAAAAAAGTAAAGGCAAATCCTGGGAACTACAGACAGGGTTAGCCTCATCTCAGTCCCTGGAAAAGTCCGGAATCAGGTCATCAAAAAATCCATTCTGAAGCACTTGTAGGAGAGGAAGCTGATCAGGAACACTCAACATGGATTCACCAAGGACAAGTCATGCCTGACCAACCTAATTGCCTTCTATGAGGACATAATTGGCTCTTTGGATATGGGGAAAGCAGTGGACGTGATCTACCTTGACTTTAGCAAAACCTTTTGATATGGTCTCTGGCAGTATTCTTGCTAGCAAGTTAAATAAGTATGGCCTCAATGAATGGACTATAAAGTGGATATAAAGTTGGCTAGATTGTCAGACTCAACAGGTAGTGATCAACAGCTCAATGTTTATGTAGCAGACAGTATTAAGTAGAGTGTTCCAGGGGTGGGTCCCAAGGCTGGTATTGTTCAATATCTTCATCAGTGATCTGGATGGGGGGTTGGATTGAACCCTCAGCAAATTTGTGGCCAGAAGAGATCTGATGTGGTTCAACAATGATGACAAGTGCAGCATCCTGCACTTAGGATGTAAATCATGCACTGCTACAGCCTTGAGGCTGACTGGCTAAGTAGCAGTTCTGCAGAAAAGGTCCTGGGGATTACAGTAGGTGAGAAACTGGATGTGAGGGAATAGTGTGCGTGCCCTTGTTCGGGGGGGGGGGGGGTGTGATAGAATTGCCAGGCCCCTGAGCCAGGTACAGGGAGCCCCTTGACACAGTCCTGGAAGGGTCAGGGCCTCAGGCAGAAGGGATGGGGCTAACCTCCCCACCCAGCTCTTCAGAATTGCTCTGAAGTATGCCATGCAGGGCTCTGGCAGTGATCTAATGGGCCCAGGGCTCTAGCCATGATCACTGCTGTAGTAGCAGTAGAGCCTCGGGCCCTTTGGAATCACCAAGCCCTGCAGCAGTTGTTCCTTTTGCCTTCCCCCACCCCATTGACGCGATTCCTCTTGTTGCCAAGTATGCTAACAGTGTCTTGGGTTGTCTTAGTAGAAGCATTGCTAGCAGATTGAGGTGATGTGAGACCACATCTAGCATACTATGCCCAGTTTGGGGCTCTCCACTACAGAAAGAATGTGGAAAAATTGGTGTGTGTCCAGTGGAAGGCAACAAAAATGAATGGGAAGGGGGGCACATGAGGAGAGGCTAAGGGAAATGGGCTTATTTAGTTTGCAGAAGAGAAGAATGAGGGAGGGATTTGAGAGCAGGGATGGAGCTAGGCTGTTCTCAGTGGTGGCAGATGATAGAACTAGAAGCAGTGGTCTCAAATTGCAGTAGGCAGGTTTAAGTAGGATATTAGGAAAAACTATTTCACTACGGCTATGTCTAGACTACGTACAATTTTCAAAAAAGGCTATGCAAATTCCATGGGATCTCTCTTTCGAAAGAGGTAAAAAAAGAGGTTTACGTGGTTTTTTCGAAAAAAGGGTTTTTTTCCCCCCAAAAAATGCATCCAGACTACTTTCACTTTCAAAAGATCATCTTTTGAAAGTGAGCTTGAAAGAAGATATGCAAATTCTGCTGGAATTTGCATATCCACTTTCAAAAAAAAATGTAGTTTAGACATGCCCTAAGAGAATGGTGAAGCACCAGAGTGTGTTATATAAGGAGTTGGTGGAATCTGCAGACTTAGAGGTTTTTAAGATATGATTTGCCAAAGCCATGTCTGGGATGATTTAGTTGGGGTTGCTCCTTCTTTGAGGAAGGGGTCAGACTAGATGACCTCCTGAGGTCTCCTCTGAACTTAATCTTTTATGCTTCTATGATATGTGATAACTAAATTATTTAAAAGATGCGTGTGTGTATTTTCCTCTTTATGTTACTATTTCATACTGAGAATTATCACCCTTATAATTCAGGCATGTGTATGATTAAAATTCATGAGGATAAAGATGAGGGATCAAATACATAAATAAAATAGCTGTGTGATTCATTAAACGCAGATAACAGTATCAACAGTATCAACAGTAAATTGTCAGGAGAAAGCACCCTGTTAGAACAGATTGAAAATGTTGCAACTAAAAGTTACTATTGTTCACTCTCTGCACTAATTTAAAGAAAAAGATACTCGAATAGGACTGTTGATTTTGAATATTTAGAGGGCTAGCAGCACACGTACAGACAGGCCTGTCCCCACTCCTACCCTCCTTTGCTGCCAGCCCACTACACAATGTGGGGAAACTGAATGCGCAAAGCTGATGGCATTGCTGCTTGCTCCACAACCCCTTCTCCTTCACGCACCTTACTGCTGCTCGCTGCCCACACACCCTTAGGGGCTGTGAGGGGGGAGCAACATGACTGCTCCCCACATCCAGGTCACTTTCTCTGCTTCGGCTGCATAAGGAGGTGGCAAGAGAGTAGCAGCTTCTGATGCCTCATAGCACAGCCCAGGTGGGAAAAGTGTCCTGGATGCTGGGAGTCCTGGTGTGTATGTGGAGGGGTGGGGGAGGGGAACATGATGGGAACGTGTGAAGAAGACTGGGTGTATGTAAAAACAGTGAACAAAAACCAAGCTGGCCAAACATCAGCCACGTGCTGCCCCCACTCAAAGGGAACCATCACGCTATCTCATTCTTCACATTTCTCACAGGGACTTCCAAGGCTTGAATTAAAGATTTGTCTGACACTGGGGCACATGTAAAAACTGTTTAAAACATTTTAAAAATAAAAATATGAAAAATGCATTTGCATTTTATTTACAGTGGCCTTTTTCATTCTAGTCTTGCTAGTCATTCCCCCCAGTTAGAGAGGCACAGGGATAAAGATCAGGACCAGCTGTGTCCCCAAAAGGCCAGGCCAACCCTCCAAACTGGACCCAATTCCCCCCTCTCAAACCAGGGGCACTGTGATGGTGGTGGGATGGGGGCAAGGTGACCTGGGAGAGATCCAGTCCCTCCCATAGGTGCTGGTGAGGGGGGCATGGGGCAGGCAGAACAGAGAGTCTCCCCCCGGTGGTGCTGCTGATGGGGGAGAGATGGGGGAGCAGGGAAAACCGGGGACCTTTCCCAAGGATATTAATGACAGGGGAGGAATGGGGTACCAGGAGGAACTGAAGGTCTCCCCAAGGGGTGCTGCTGATGGAGAAGGAACTGGGTCTCTGACTGGTAGGTGGGGCCCATGCTAACTGGCTTATTTGGATCAGGGGGCACTGGTGGGCACTGGTGGGGTTGGAGCAGGGGGAACTGGGTCTCCTGTAGCTGTGTGGGGCCCAGGCTGAGGCAGCTTATCTGGTCACTCACTGGTTGGGGTGTCTATCCATACGGTGCTGGTGCCCCATGCTGCTGCGTATTTTGCACATGCATAGGGATGGCTCTGCTCAAGTCCCACAGCAGCAATGCTGTGGCAGCTCATGCTTCAGCATGAACTAGCTCGGCAAGTAAGTCCCGGAGCTATGAGTGGGTTTACAGAGCCAGCACTGAAGCTCATACTGCCTTAGTTTTGTTGCTCAGTATCCATGCTAGTGAGAATAACGCTAACTCAGGTACATCAGCTTGAACTGCAGACACACACTTTCTGATTGCAGTCTAGACAGACCCTCAATCCTTGCTATTATGTAGTCTGAAGTCTTATTAGCTCAGAAGAGCCCATCAAAGTCTTGCTAGTGTCCTAAGGAAGAATATAAATGCAGGTCTCCTGAGGTTCTATAGTAAAAAGCAACCGGAACTACAAGTGTCTGTCACAACACTGGTGCTTAAAGTTACAGAAAAAAGCAAGATCTGTTTGAATGCAAATAAAACTATACAAATAAGTTAGCTGTTACCTCTATGATTTAATTCCTGACTGTTAAAACATGAAATTGAGAGTGGCTTGTTTTATGAGTTATATTGAGTATCCCGATACAAGCATCTCCGTTAAATTCTCATATAATAGTAAAAGAATGTTTGGCTCAAGAAACAAGGCAGCTATTAGTGTCACAGGCTTCCTACTTGTTCACAGTGTTGCCAGTTATTTAGATTCATCCTTAAATGTAATTTATGGTTTCCTTGCCAGAATTATTTTAAATTACGACTACAGAAGCTATTATTGTTTAATGCACTAAAAGTTGGACATGCTTGAATTGTAAATACTAAAAAGCCTTTCATAGCTTTAGTAGATTTTTATTTTGTTTTTGTATAAAGTAGCTAGAGGCAAACTCTCTGGTTATTTGACCTATTTCTTAAAAATAAAAGTGACCATGTATCTCTGAGCACAAAAGTTTAGCTGCAATTTAAAATTGTAAATGTACTAAAAATTCATTTGCTTACTTAACTCTTCCTGGGCATGTGTACACTACAGCACTAATTCAAACTAAGCTAATTCGAATGAGTGCATCTAGACCTAAAAACTAGTTCAAATTAGCGTTTTGCTAATTCGAAATAGCATGTCCACATTGAGTGGACCCTGAACAGAAGTTAAGGCTGGCCGGAAGCAGTGCCGGCAGGCATCAGGTCAAGACTTAGAGTGTGGAGCTGCTGCCTCAGGCTAGCCGAGGGCTGTGCTTAAAGGGACCCGACCTCCACCCTGGACAGACAGTTCTCAGGGTTCCCCGCTTGCTTGTCTACTTTGATGAGGGACAGAAAAGCAGTCCTGTCTTGGAGTGCCCTGAATGCCCACACTCGGCACATCACAGCACTCGGCCATCAGCTCAGCTGCACTTGCTGCAGGCTGCCATCCGGAGGGGAGGGGTGTCAATCGGGGGTCTGTCAGGATCCAGGATGCCCTGCAGGAGAGCTTCCATCCTGAGGAGCCAGCAGAGCTACCCCAGTCCTCCCCATCAGGGGCTCGTGCCCCATTCCTCCCTCATCTCCTTCCACTTACTCCTCCCTACCCCCCCTTCTGATGTAAAAAATAAGGGACACGTGTGTTCAAAAATAGAAACTCTCTTTATTTAACAAAACTGGGGGATGGGGGGGATTAACCTCTGGGGAGACTGGGAAAAGGAGGTGGGAGGGGGGAAGAGAGAGGGTGAGAGAGGGGAAAGGGAAACCTGGGAGGAGGGAGCTGGAAGGGAAAGCCAGGGGAAGAAGGAGGAGGGGAAGTATAAAACTATGGTATGCCATGTCTTCAGTACTGTGTGGTCTCCTCACCTCAAAAAAGATATTTTGGCCTTGGAAAGGGTTCAGAAAAGGGCAACTACAATGATTAGGGGTATGGAACAGGTCCCATATGAAGAGAGGCTAAAGAGACTGGGACTTTTCAGCTTAGAAAAGAGGAGACTGAGGGGGGATATGATAGAAGTCTATAAAATCATGAGTGGTGTGAAGAGGGTGCATAAAGAAAAGTTCTTCATTAGTTCCCATAATAGAAGGACTAGAGGACACCAAATGAAATGAATGGACAGCAGGTTTACAACTAATAAGCGAAAGTTCTTCTTCACACAGCGCATAGTCAACCTGTGGAACTCCTTGCCACAGGAGGCTGTGAAGGCTAGAACTATAACAGAGTTTAAAGAGAAGTTAGATAAACTCATGGAGGTTGGGTCCATGGAGTGCTATTAGCCAGGGGGTAGGAACGGTGTCCCTGGCCTCTGTTTGTGCAAGGCTGGAGATGGATGGCACGAGACAAATGGCTTGGTCATTGTTTTCGTTCCATCCCTTCCGGGGTACCTGGTGCTGGCTGCTGTCGGAAGACAGGCTACTGGGCTAGATGGGCCTTTAGTCTGACCCAGTATGGCCGTTCTTATGTTCTAAGCTCAGGGCTCAGGGTCGGAGGTCTCACTAGACCAATTTGATTTTCATGCAAACCTGCTCCTGGGTTCGCATGTGGCCTTTGGTGGCCAGGCTTGCAGCTATCCTGCCCTAGATGGCCTCATTCCTGTGCCTAATGCAAAGATTGTGGATGTTGGAGGCCTCCCCCCAAACCTCAATGAGGTTCACGATCTCCGCACTAGACCAAGCAGGCGCCCGCCTCTTGCGGCCCTGGACCAGGCTGGCAGCTCCCAGGAGCCTGCCCAGGGCCGCAAGAGGCGGGCGCCTGCTTGGTCTAGTGCGGAGATCGTGAACCTCATCGAGGTTTGGGGGGAGGCCTCCAACATCCACGATCTTTGCACTAGGCACAGGAATGCAGCCGTATAGGGCAGGATAGCTGCGAGCCTGGCCACCAAAGGCCACATGCGAACCCCTGGGTGGCAGCAGGTGGCTGGCTCATGCCGTGCCAGGTGCAGGGTCTGCTGGCTGGGTGCTGGCAGGCTTGCAACTGGCACAAGCACTGTAGCCAGACCATGCCCCTTTAAGGGCTCCGGGGCTGGGAAGGGAGCAGAAAAGTTTCCCTGATTTGGCCCAGAGTGGCCACCAGAGCAAGCTGGGGAGGGCTAGCCTCCAACTAGTTCAAATTAAGTGGCTACACAGCCCTTAATTCGAACTACTTAATTCGAACTAGGCGTTAGTCCTCGTAGAATGAGGTTTACCTAGTTCGAATTAAGTGCTCCGCTAGTTCGAATTAATTTTGAACTAGTGTTTTGTATGTGTAGCCACTATTAAAGTTAATTCGAACTAATGGCTGTTAGTTCAAATTATCTTTGTAGTGTAGACATACCCCCTGAGTGGAACACTTTGCTTTCAGGGACTGCCAGTGAAACAGTGGGAAAATAAAAGGAGGAAAGGGCCAGTTTGACATCGAAACTCCACATATTCTGCATGGAAAGTTTTCCCTTTTCCACCATTCATTTGAAACAAAAGGGCCTGTAGGGAATGTGTCCACAATCACAAAGTCATTTAAAATCCAAAAGCTAAATTTCCAGTGCAGTGAATACCAATTAAAATAGACTCATATCTGCTTAGTAACAGGAGAGGACCCCACTTTTACAAGGCTTCACGTTAGAAGAAGCTCAAAACACAGTCCCAGTGGAATCTTTAGGGCCTGATTCTATTCCCCTTGTAAGCTATTCAGGGCAGTGATTTCACATTTTTGTGCTATATGGCATATAGCATATCATCTGCCTTAAACAAATAATAGTGGGAGTTTGCCATTGGCTTCAATGGGAGCAAGCCTTCAATTTTAATGTGCTAAGACATCATCTGAACTAATTTCCCTTTAGCTAGCTTTGACTAGGAACACTGAATTAACATTATAAATGGAGCTGGGAGCAGTGTGGCCTTACTGGGCGAATCCAACTGGAAAGTCAAGAACTGGAGAGCCCCTAATGCCAGCTCTTTCCAAGTTCCCAAAGCAGACATTGGTCACCTTAAAATAAGAAGGAAAATAAGGGGGGGAAAAAAACAACCAACTTTAACCATTATGTTTCAGAGAACCCAAGTTGATGTCAGCTCTTGAGCTCCTACAGTGAACTTCATCAAATAAGGGAGTGAGGGACAATAGCCTGGTTGTGAGATCAGCAGAGTGTCTGGGAAGACTTCCTAGTTCTACCTCCAGATCTGTCAGGTCTGTCAATAGTGGGGGAAAGGGAGGTAATTGCCTGGGGCCCAGCGATTCAAAGGGGTCTGGGTCTCCAGCCACTGCTGCTGCCACATGACAGTGACTAGAACCCCAATTCCATTCAGTTGCCACCAGGGGACCACGCTGGGCACTCCATACAGCTCTGACATATGGGAGCAGGTGGCTCTAAGGGCTGGTTGCCTGGCCCTGCCCTTCCACGTGAGGCCCCACCCCTTCTGGCAGCATGGAGGGCCCCCACACACACTTTGCCCAGTGTCCCATGGAAGCTGTCAGCCTCCCTGAGCTCTGTCACTGACTGTCTCTGTTACCTTAGGCCAGTCACAAAGTTTTTTGTACCTCACTTTATCTCGCTGTAAAATAATACTTCATGCTTAAAACGTCCAAAGCACTGTACACAGCTTAACCCATTATTCCTCATAATATCGTTGAGTTATCTCAGTAAGTATCATCTCTCTTTGGCTTAGGCAGAAATTGAGACAGTAACATGAATGGGCTTGGGTCATGTCAAATGGTGAATGAGCTGCAGGACCTGGATTAGAACTCCTGCATATTTGTGTTCATTTTTCAGACCACTGCCTCTTTTGGAGAATACCAAAAGCTGCCTATACCACAGGGATGTTGGCAGGATAAATTAAATAATATGTGTAAAGCACTTTATAAATCTGAGGTGAAATGTGCTAGATAAGTGTAAAGTATTACATTGTAAATTATACATAAATGCTGCTTTTCAGATGTGTCTTCCACCAAGAGAGTAGCTTCTAAACAGTGAATGAGGAACACTTCTATAGAACTGATTACTATACCGTAGGGGCTATAAAAACTGAAAAGTGGTATGAGTGAGAAAGGCTCCTTGACATTTTCAGAAGTACTGTATTCCTTTTGAAGTTATGTCTTAGTTTATAGAATGCCAACCTCTGCCTTTTTGCATGTAATTTTAAAAAGTGATTTAAGTTAGTATGCTTTGTTTTAAAGTGAAAATATCTCAGATGGAGCACAAGGCATCCAGTAGGGCACCCAGTAAGAGAATACTATGTGAGTCAATGACTGTTTCAAGAAACTACGAGAAACAAGAATACTAATAAGGTAACGATTTACAGTGGAATGAGTAGAGTCTTTGGGAATTAAGGAGTAGAGAGTTGAGCTGAGAAGTCTGGATCTGGGCTATTATAATTTAACATTTATGTGGGGTTTACAGAGGCACAAGACACCATAGCAGAAGTGAAAAAGAGACTGACTTTATTTCCTGCTTCCATAGGCTTAAAAGCTCCCTGTTATATATCCCCTAGTGGTTCTCTTTTCACTACACCACAGCACGTTTTCTGAAGAGGAAACTTATACTTTATATTTTTATCTAATCACCAGCATAAAACAAAATAATATATAATACAAACAAAAATAAACAGCTGTGGGTAGGACAGGGCAGACTGCCTGAACCTTCAGCCTTGTGTCAAGGACTTGTTCTGCCTTTTTACAAATTCAGCTATTAACTTTCTGGGGTTCTTGAGATCTTTTGTAATCCTCTAGGGATCATAGAATCATAGACTCTTATGGCTAGAAGGTGCCACAGGAAGTCATCGAGTTCATCGTCCTACCCAAAGCAGGACCAATCCCAACTAAATCATACCAGCCAGGGCTTTGTCAAGGTGGGACTTAAAAACCTCTAAGGATGATTCAGGAGGACATCTTTTTCTAGCCAGATACATCTTTGCAGGGAGAAGATCTGGAGGTCATACAGGCAATTCTATGTGGTCAAGAAGGTTATCATCATAGATTCCGTATTAGGAGTGGGGATGAGGGTGAATTGAAGGTTCCTCAGGTGGATCAACAAGATGATACAGATTCCAAAGACTGATTCCTACTGGTTTGAGGATTGAGGAGCTATGGAACATCCCTATATGTCCCCTTTTATTGAATGTATTTCACTCATACATCTCCTGGATTCAGCACTCTCGAGGATTTGACTCTGTGACTCCTGTCAAATTCCCTCTTCTAGTGAGTTCTATATTGATCTTCCTTTTGTAGTCTCAAGAAATGAGGTCAACAAGGGTTTAGTAGGGAAGGAATAGTCAGGATAGTGAACTGCAGCTTCCTCCCCATCACTAGGTCTGCAGGACTAAATCCATTTGTTAGGGGCATTAGCGGTTATAGTAATAAGATGAAACAAGCATTTGAGGACTTAGAAAGAGGTTATTTTAAAGTGACATGTTTGAAGCTATAATACTCTGCAAACTTTTTATAGGTCTCAGAAGAAAACTGAAATCACTATCAGGGTTTGCTCTGGAATCCCTAATCAGGGAAAGATTAGTTTTATCTTGTGTACAACTGCACTTGATGTTGTGTTGAGCAACTTGGCAATTTCAATAAATCTTGAAAAACAATCAGTTAGGTTGTGTTATCCCAGCAGAAGATAAATCACTTCTGATTTCTGCTACGGTCAATCTGATAGAACGAATGTTAGTTTTTCACGCGATACATAGTCAGCCCGTGGAACTCCTTCCCAAAGGAGGCTATGAAAGCCAAGATTATACCAGGTTCAAAAACCAGGCAGATTAATTTATGGAGGCTATTTATGTCCATCAATGACCATTAGCCAGGATGGGCAGGAATGGTGTCCTTAGCCTCTGTTAGTCAGAAGCTGTGAATGGGCAACAAAGGATGGATCACTTGATGATTTCCTGTTCTGTTCATTTCCTCTGGGGCACTTGGCATTGGCCACTGTCAGAAGACAGAATACTGGTCTAGATGGACCTTTGATCTGACCTAGTATGGCCATTCTGATGTTCTTAGTAACAATTCTCATCTGTTTGTTCTCATACATGCAGAGCTGTCACTATCTCAACTCGCTACTGTAATTGTTTCAGACTGTTTTGTTCTCTTTTCTCTCCCAGCATTTGGAAATACCTGGGTGACCCTTACATAGTCTGTCAAAGATTTCCTGTTGCACTGATAAAAGGATGAGCATTCTGGACAGACCCTTTGTTTCTGATAAAATCCACAAACTGCCAAATGTGTTCCTGGAGGTTTTGAACATTGTCTGGGTTGTTTAACCTTCTCTGCAATCAGTTATGACTTAGCTCTGGCCTTAATCTGCCTCTTGTTTCTTATTAAGTTCTTGCAGACATTTTTCTGTGGTAGAAGGGCTAGACCAAGCCAGGGACTTACTTTCCTGAGCCCACAGTTCACCCACTGCCCATGTCTATATCCCTGAAAAAAACAGTATGTTTACTTCATGTATCTCAACCAACACAATTTAATTTCTCAAAGCCGAAAAGAATCCATGAACAAAAACAATCCTGTTCCCCTGACAACACTATACTTGCCTCAACTGGCCTTATGCTTCCTTCCCTCTCTTTTGATTCCCTCTTTCTTCTTCCCAGTTAACACAACCTTTTGTTTTCTGAACTTCTCTCCTTCCAGTGCTTACAAAGTTATCATTCTCTGTCAGCTTGGTGGCAGGGATTCAAACAGTTTCTTTAGTGCAAGCCTAATGGATGTATTCAGGCTAGTAACAAAGGATGAGCTGGTAGGTGAATGGAAGAACATTCCTAAACTTAAAGGGCTATGATGGCTGAAGCTGTGGATAGAACCAAAAGAATTTCCCATGATTTTTAAGGGAAAATGAAATCTATGAATCTGAACTTTAGATGAGTAATGATTGGTCCATACAAGAAAATTAGATTTTTTTAAAATAACTCAGTCATGGGCATAAAATATCCACACCCTCAAGCGATGTAGTCATGTCTGCCAATGGGGGAAGGAAGAGGGCAAAGGGGCCAACTGCCCTGGGGCCTGAAAATTCAAAAGGGCCAACGGCATCAGCTGCCACCACTGTTGTAGTAGTAGCAGTGGCAGCAGCTGGAGAAGGGGGCACAGTCTGTGTGGCACTGAGTTCTGGCTGGAGGGATCATGTTGTGGTCTGGAAAGCTCTGAGGGCTGGCTGCCTCTTCTGGGAGTATGCAGCCGGCTTCTCACACCTTGCCCTGGGGCCTGGCATTTGTCAGCCCTGCCCTCAGGTGTAGTTAAACAGACTTAGCCTCCCAGTTCTTCCATTGACCTAGAGTGCATCTACACAACGGTTATTTCAAAATAGCAGACGTTATTTTAAAATAACAATGCAAGAGTCTATATGGCCATTCCAGTATTTCAAAATAATTTGAAAATAACAGATGACTTATCTCAAAATCTGTAAACCTCATCTCACAAGGAATAACGCTTATTCCAAAATAGCTATTTCGGAATAGCAGTTGTGTGGACACTCCTCTGCTGCTATTTCGAATAGCTTCTCCTCAGGGCCATTTAAAGTAATTACTCCTCAGTGCCTCCTGGGGCTCTAAATTGAGGTAGCACATCTACATTAGGGAATCCTGCCTCAGACTAATTTTAAGGCTTCCCTGTAGTATAGATGTGCTATTTCGAAATAAACTATTTCGGAAGAAAAAATTCCAAAATAGCTTATTTTGAAATAAGTGTGCTGTGTAGGCATACCCCTAGGCTGTGTCCAGACTCCATGCCTCCGTCGACGGAGGCATGTAGATTAGCCAGATCGGAAGAGGGAAATGAAGCCGCGATTAAAATAATCGCGGCTTCATTTAAATTTAAATGGCTGCCCCGATCTGCCGATCAGCTGTTTGTCGGCAGATCGGGAGAGTCTGGACGCGATGCCCCGACAAAGAAGCCTTTCTTCATCGACACAGGTAAGCCTCGTGAAACCAGGCTTACCTGTGTCGATGAAGAAAGGCTTCTTTGTCGGGGCATCGCGTCCAGACTCTCCCGATCTGCCGACAAACAGCTGATCGGCAGATCGGGGCAGCCATTTAAATTTAAATGAAGCCGCGATTATTTTAATCGCGGCTTCATTTCCCTCTTCCGATCTGGCTATCTACATGCCTCCGTCGACGGAGGCATGGAGTCTGGACACAGCCCTAGTGACTGTATCTCAGGGAAGTGAGAATCCTTTCTGTCAGCATAGAAAGTGTCTGAACACAAGTGCTAAATATGGACGAGCCCTAACTGGAGAGGCAAAAAGAAAGACCTTCACCCAGAGAAGAGGACCAAAAATTGAATGTGAGAGCAAGTATGACAGATAAGAACAGAAGCTTTGAAGAGGGATACAAGTTAATGAGCAGAGGAGGAAAAAAACAAAATTACAGATGTTGAAGCAGGAAAATGACATTGAAAACTAAAACAGGATGGAAGTAAAGATGACTTGAGAGAAAACTGGAAGAAGCAAGGAAAAAATCATCCATGTTTGGTTGGTTCTTTATTTCTGAAGTTCAGATTCCTTAATGTGATGCTGTGGTCATGCCCTGCAAGGAACTTTCTCCTGCCCTTTTATGAACATTTACAGTGTGTCATAGCACTCAGAATTTCTCTTTTTCTCCCTCTGGTAGAGAGGTTTCCTACTATACTGTTTCCTAGTTGGGATGGGAAGCCAAGAAAAACAGAACCAGCCTGAATCCTAGCCATCTAAACCACGTATACTCAGCTGATTAAAAGACCTTTGGTAGTTAAGCCATTGCCCTTTCTTACTTCCAACAGATCCTTTTGATAAAATTAATCTCAGTATAATAGAAATTTCTGCTTGTTGGTATCTTGGTAGTTTGAGTACTCCCCATGGTCATATGGGGTGTGTCTAAACTACATCCCTCTGCTGACAGAGGGATGTAGATTAGGCACATCGCTTTTGCAAATGAAGCAGGGATTTAAATATCCTGCGCTTCATTTGAATAAAAATGGCCACCACTTTTTGCTGACTTGGCATTTTGCCGGGAAAAAGCAGCAGTCTAGACGGGGATCAGTCGACAAGGAAAGCCTTTTCTAACCAATCCCTTATGCCTCATGCAACGAGGTTTACAGGATTGGTTGGAAAAGGCTTTCCTTGTTGACCGATCCCTGTCTAGACTGCCGCTTTTTGCCGGCAAAGTTCCACATCGACAAAAAGCGGCGGCCATTTGTATTCAAATGAAGAGCCGGATATTTAAATCCACATTTCATTTGCAATAGCGATGTGCCTAATCTACATCCCTCTGTCGGCAGAGGGGTGTAGTTTAGACACACCCATGGAAGACAATACAGTCTTGGTTGTTTCTAATGGAGGAAAGCCTTAAAGCACTAGAGATTTTGAGAGCACTAGTCAATATGAGTAAGAGCTGGGACAGAGACTTTTGTACTGAAGGTTGGAAGTCTAGTGAGATGGAAGATAAGTGAGAGTTGAACCAAGAAAGGGAGTTGGGATACAAAAGGTTCCTGGGAGATTAGAAAGAAAAATCTTGAATAGTCAGAGGGTTAATGATAGGGATTTTGAGGTCAGAGAGAATGACCAGATGGGATTAGAGGGAGTAGATAAGAAGTAGGCTGGTTTAGGAGAATGGTGATAATGGATTACAGAATATTTCACTTTAAATTAGTTTGCACAGGGAAACATTTTCAAATTTGGAAGATTAAAATTAATCCCCTAAAAATGAGGACTGATTTCTTCAGAGATGATGAGCAATCACTAGGAACTCTGGGTGCACTGGACCTCAGAAAATCAAGTCAATTGTATTTAGGGATCTAATATTAAAGCAGAATTTTTAAATATGGGAGATAGCCATTTAGCCTTTCTATTTTCTTGGTAAAGGGACACTGCTAACTTGAATTATTTTTTTAAAATGACTTACTAAAACAAAAACAATCACCTTTTACAAGGCTATATTTTGAAAAAAAGTTCCATACATGTTTCCCTGTTCTTTTGTTGATATAGTTAGGTTCTTTTCAATAAGGGAGAAATGAAGATAATAGAAATAATGATGTGTGTTAAGTTAATGAAGTGAGTAAGTGTTTCCAAGATTGTTGTCTGATGGACTGTAAAGAACAATGCACAAAATGTTGTCAAAAGCACTAGAAAAAACAAATGGAAAAATACAGAATGTTTCTGCTAAATTCTTTCACCTATTATAATCTTAGGAAGTATAACTATAATAGGTTCAAACATTTCAGACAAAAATGTGTCATGGATATCTGTCCCTTTATGGTACAGTGATCCTGAATTCAGCATAAGAGTTTTCATAATTTTATTCCATAGAAAAACAGTTGGGAAGATTTACAATGTCATGTAAGTGAAAGAAAATCATATGAACTCTTAAACTGTGATTCAGAAAAAATTGCAAATTCAACATATGTATGTAAACTAGCAAATCATAGTCTCTTGCTGTTAGTTTACACCAAGTTTGGGAAATGATTTGGAAGGAAAACAGGCAGAAAGTTCCAAGGAACAGTCCCAAGCCTGTCAAACTATATTTGATGAAGTACATGGACTCTAAAAACATAGCAAATGAAAAATATATATTAAGGACCCAATTTCACAGACCTTGATGAATCAAAATTCTCATTAAGGTGAATGGAAGTTTTGCTGGATAAAAGGAGTTTAGAAAATCTAGCTGTAAATGCCTAAAACTGAGAAAACATCAGAAGAGGCAGAGGGAGTAGACAAGAAAGTCTTCCACTACAACAGTTACCTCATTATGCTGTGAAAATTGTCTATATTTCCACACAATTTCATCCCATTAAGCATGATTGGCAGTTAGTTCAGTTCCTGGTCTTTCTTGAACAATCAGGTGTTTACAGGTTAAAAATAAGGTGAATTAACAGACTTGTATGAGAATGGTAGCATATCTTCTGCCTGTGCTCTGTCAGGAGATGTCAATTCCTCTCCTTTTTGAGGGAGCAAGTTAACTCAGAATGTTTCTAATTCCCTTTTGTCTCTAAACCAATAAAGTCTGTGCATAAAATACAGTGTTATAAAGCTGCCATGTATTAATTGTTTACCCATAACAACCTGATAATCAGAAATTCATGCATATTTACATGAAGGCATTTAAAGATACTAAATTGAGCATCACAGCATCATTTTAAAATAGCTAAACAAGATAAATATATACTTCAGGCTTAACAGCTCGTAACACAATCACAGTCCGTCAGCAGGGATATTAAGCAGTTCAGTCAATTGTGCTGGTTTCCAGCCTTCTTATATACCATTCTTTAACTTAGCAGCTCTCATCTACCCCCTTAAATTATTCTAGTCATTGACATATAATTATTTAGACACACCATGCGGTGCATGCCTATTACTGAAAAGAGGGATAATTTCATGACGAAATAATTATTAGGACTTTACTGTTTGGTTAGTCATGTCTGAGTTAGATTGTCCCCAAGCAATCATTGGTGGTTACAGGTAAGATTTGTATGATTTAAATTAAGGCATTATTCAGTAGCATCAAGTAGCAGACATATAACAGCAGGTATTCTCTTCAGCTCATTCCTCTCCTAATTAACTGATTTTGACAGAGAAATTGGCTTTTTTCCCCACTTCCCCTTCAATTCAAGCCAGATTTTTTCCTAAAAATCATCCCAAGTCAGTGCTATAATTACCTTAAGATGCATCACTGAGGTTAAAGGTCAATAAACAGTTCCTTGACAAACATAGTTTTGGTGATTAATTCCCAACTCTTCAACGTGCTCTAGAGCTGAAGTTCTAAGAGATATCTAGTTCAGCCAGAAGTTCTGTGTTCATCACAGCTGGGTGAAATTCTATGTCCCGTGTCATGCCCAAGGTCAAATTAGATGATGACAATAATGTTATCAAGATGATAATTTACAGACACTGACCTTGTCTCCTTCTCACACTGTCCTCTGCCTAGTACATAACAGGTAACATCTGCAGTGTTTGGGATACTTGCTTTGTGCCAAATATTTGGAGAAGAAAAATCTTCAACTCAGTGACAGTGTTTAAAGGGGGCCGATTGTTTCTGGTGCTTAAACATCCCTCCCTCCCCCCCAAAAAAAGATTAATTTTGAAACTGGTGAGATGGTAAATAGAGTGGCAGCTGGGCGGTTTATTGGGCATAATCCAAAACCTTATGGAGTCAATGGAAGGTTTTCTATTGACTTTGGTGAAACTCAGACCAAGCCCTAGGGACATGATCCTACAAAGCTTATTCACGTTGATAAGCATTCCTTCTTGCAAGTAGTCCCAATAGATACTTGGTACTGCATGTGAATAAAGGTTGCATATTCACACCATGTAATTTTGAATAAATATTCCTGTTTGCCTGCCTTTTGGTCTTGCATGGAAGCTGCTGGTGTAAGAGATGGCAGTTAGGTATTGGATGGTGAGGAAAGGTGAAACTGACGCTGGCATTGCTTTTCTAAGGAAAGGGAAAGCAATGGTGCAGTTAGCTTTGGGGAAAAGATGTTTGTCTTAGGGTACGTCTAGACTACCGCGTTTTGTCGACGGAAGTTTTGTCGACAGATACTGTCGACAAAACTTCCGTCGACAATTTGCGTCCAGACACATGGAGTTCTGTCGACAAAGCAAGCCGCTTTGTCGACAGAACTCCGTAGTCTGGACACAACGTTACAGGCAATAACACCTTCTGTCGACAGAACTCTGTCAACAGAAGGTGTTTTGCCTCGTAAAATGAGGTATACCAGCGTCGACAAAACCGCAGAGTTCTGTCGACGTTATGTCGACAGAACTCCGCGGTAGTGTAGACGCTGGTATTGTTTTGTCGACAAAAGTCCACTTTTGTCGACAAAACTAGGTAGTCTAGACACACCCTTAGACTAATCTATTAACTGGACTGAGATTTTTCAAATCGGTTTTTATGGGGTGGCTGGGAAATACTCTAGCTCCAATTGTCAATGGTATTTGGGTGCCTAGCTCCCACTTACTGAGCCTTGGTGCTCATAAAAGAGTCTATTACTGACAGGCCAAGATACCACCTCTCACAGACACAGCTCCTTCCCCATGCCACTGTATGTTCACCACATCCTGAAAAAGGCAATTAGATCCTGCCTGAAGAGGGTAGTTCAGTCTCCAAGTACACTTGGTGCCAAGTGTCTTTGCAGAGCCAATGAGAACCCACTGTAAGAGTAGCTTTGTAAGCACTGAGGAGAGATTAGATCAGGTGGATTCTATGTTCAGAGGCAGTAAGAAAAGGCTGCTGAGCACCACTTCCATGTTCAAAGCTTTTACAGGCAAGGACAGTAGGCATCAGGGAAGATGCAGAAATATGAAGGGAAAGCGCTCTTTTTACACTAGTCATTTTAAAATATGCCTTTTTCTACTAATGCCCTGGGGATATCAGGAGTATGCATATTTTTATAAAGTCAGGTTAATTTCATGCTAGGAATGACAAGCTTTTTGGAAAGAGCAAGAACTTGTTTGGAAATTTTAACATTCATGTTGCTCAGACATTTACATTTCAGGAACTGGCATTGTTGGTCTGTCCTACAACAATTTAAAATTCCAAATGAGGCATTGGAGTATGTAACGAATATTTCTGTGGCAGATAATCCCATGGATTTCAAAGAAAGTTTGGGTAATGCTTTTACAGAGCACTCTGGATCTAACATGCATGCTCCAAGTGAGATGCACAATGCCTGTCTGATTTAATGGGGAAATGTCTCTCTGATTTTAAATGGTATTTCAGTTAATGTAATGGTACTATTGAAAATGTGTAGGGCAGATAATGCCCAGGCCCTCCTTGGTGCAACATGGGGAAGAGACTGCAAAGAGCTTTCCCTACCCCTTGTGCCCCAGTGTAGGAGGCAGGCACAATCTCAAGGAGGAATTCAGGGGCAACTCCAGGCTAGTGCTTTCAGCTCTAAGTCCCCGAAAAGAGGAGGGCAGGGCCATGGCTTTGTTTCTTCTCCACTGTCCTACAAGGTGGATGGGTGCATGCTGGCTTAGTCAAATAATACAAGAGAGGTCCTCTGTCTGTGAGCCAGAATTTCTGTTAGGACCCCTTCTCATTCACCATCACTAGTGAAAGCCAGTGCATAGTGTAGGCAATGAATAACCAGTGGGCTTAACATGATAAAAACTGGCACATGCCATGCCACATGTCTTAACATATGTGCATTAATCTTGATTAGGATGCTAAAGGCCCCTGTTAGGGCACAATTTGTTCCAGAGTATTTAAGTATGTTTGTCTCGGGAGTTTAATGGAATCTGACTTAGTACTGCAAGGTCCTCATGTCAACTCTGTGTCACTTAGAGCTAGTTTCTGGTGTCTTTAATTAGAGAGAATAGGATCTCACCCCGCGAATGGACCCATTGACTTCTGTGGCACAAATCAGGTCCTGTTCAGCATCAGTAGAAGTTTCATAACTGGTCCTTGAAGTTATGACTTCACATACCTTTCCTGGGCCAAAAAGCAAAGCCCAGGAAGCTGATATTCTAGGATGTCACTGAGCATTATTTTTCAGGAAAAAAATAATTAATAGTGTCAGAAAACAACCAATTATTGAGGAAAATAAAGGTTTTTGTTTAATACGTGTCATATACTATTTTAGTGCAGGTATCTGAAATCCAAGAACACTAACATAATGGCAATTTGGCAAAAATGCTTAAACTTTGTAAATTCAGTGCCGCTTTTCACCATTTAATATCTTCATTTGTGGAATATTTTCCAGGTGAATTCAGTGAATATAGTATCCTGTTCTAAGTGCTTTCAATTCTAGTCACTGCTGAAGAAAATAAAAGCTGTTATACCTGTTATAAATGACAGGTATTAACATTATTCACAATTTGAAATCCTTTTTCAAAGATGCAACAAAACAAGCCATTTAGCTCTAATGTACAATCAATTTAATCCAACAAATCACATTTATTCCATGTTTCAAATTGTTTGGATTGATTCTAAGGGAGAAAGGACATATTTTCTTAAATGTATCTGAACATCATAAGTGGAGGAATACACAGTGAGCTCTGGTCTATAACTCCTCTTATTTCAAAATAACAAGCGGAGCGTCCACATTATCAAGCCCATTATTTTGAAATAAGGGGCTGGTTATTTCAAAATAGTAATTCCTGTTTTTCACAAGGAATAACTTTTATTTCAAAATAGTTATATCAAAATAGCGGTAAAGTGGATGTTCCACTGCTGCTATTTTGAAATAACGTGTGGTCAGCCTCTGCCCCCTACCCTGGCAGGAAGGCCTCCCCCTTCCATTCGCACATGTTGTGCAGAACACAGCATGCAGCCACCAAATGTGCAATGTTGTACTCCCTGAGGTCCAGGTGGGTGAGGAGGCATCTAAAGAGCACTTTCAAATGGCAGAAAGTGCCCTCCATGACTATGCGGGCCCTGCTTAGTCTGGCATTATATAGTTCTCTGGAGGGGTTCAGGTGGCTGGTGTAGGGCTTCATGAGCCAAGGCTGCAGGGGATAGGCCACATCCCCCACCAGGCAGACAGGCATGTCCATATCCCCGACCCTGATGGTGCAGTCGGGGAAGAAAGTTCCAGCATGCAACTTATGGAACACACTCAAGTTCCAAAACACACATGCATTGTGCGCCTTCCTCGACCACTCGACATAAATGTTGTGTGAACTGTTCCCGGTGGTCCATCACAGTTTGTAGGGCCACTGAAAAGTATCCCTTTCCATTGCTGTACATTGATGCCCGGTGGTCTGGGGCTTCGATGGGGATGTAGGTCCTATCAATAGCTCCCCCCCCCCCACACACACACAGTTGGGGAAGCCCATGTTGGCAAAGCTGGCAATGATGATGTCCACATCTCTAAGGTGGATGACTCTGTGCAGCAGGATGGTGTTGATCACCCTGACCACCTGCAGAAGAAAACAAACAAAGAATCACAGGGGTGCCCCTGAGAATTCCCCCAGTCACCCCTCCTAACTCCTTTCCTCTACTCACCAGGAACAACCCCCTCCAATCACCTTAACCACTGGCATGGCTTTGTGAGGGCAGGACTGAACAAAACCTCCTGGGGAGGGGGGCTTGCACCACCTCCACCCCTAGCCCCATCCCCCCTTTCACTAGGGAAGCCCATTCCATCTTTCCACCCCCCTCTCCTGGGACAATAGCCCGAGAATGCCATACCTGAATGACCAGGGCCCCGATGGTTGATCTCCCCTTGCCAAACTGGTTCCCCACAGATCAGTAGCTGTCCAGCATGGAAAGCTTCCAGAAGGCAATGGCAAAACGCTTCTGGAGGCGATGGTAGGTCTCATGTGCATGTCCCGTCATCTCAGGGCAGGGGTGAGCCACTCACAGAGCTACATGAGGTGTCCTTTTTCATTTTGAAGTTCTTGAGCCATTGCTGGTCTCCCCAGTGCTACAAAGCAATGTGGTCCCACCAGTCTGCACTGGTATCCAGACGCCAGAGGCAGTGGGGCATGGTATCCAGGGCAGGCGGGATCCAGCTGCAGGAGTCATGCCCACACAGATCTGAGGAGGGTCTCCAACAAGGGCTGGGGGTTGGGTTCCTGCAGAGCCTGGGAGGCTGCATGCAGAAACTGCTGCATGACTTGCAGGAAAAGCTGCAAGAGCTGAAGACTGCCTGGAGGCAGCTCCGGCTCCATAGTGGAGACTGATGTGGTATCCTGAAGTAGGGAAATCAGAGCAAGAAGAGAAAATGCTTTGCTGTCCCTCAGAGAAGTAGGCAAGGAAGCAGGAAAACTTGAGAAATGGTTGTTCAGGAGGGTCCCTTTGAGCACGAGTCTCAGAGAGCTTCAAGCAGCAGCCACACGAAGTAATGACTGACCGGATGTCCTGTCTGAACTGGTTCCGAGTGGCCTTAAATGTGATTCAGCATCCAATCAGTGTGAATTATCTATTTTGAAATAGCTGAGCATCATTTCAATACACATTTTGTATGTAGACATTCTATTTTGAAATAAGCTATTCCGGAAAAGCTCTTCTGGAATATTTTATTCCGAAATAGCTGTGAGTGTAGATGTAGCCTGAGGGAACCTGCCTTGGACTAATTTCAAGGCATCCCTGTAGTGTGGACACATTATTTCAAAATAGTTATTTTGGGAGTAATTATTATTTAAGTAAGTTATTTTGAAATAATTTCCTAGTGTAGACATGCCCATATTTAGGAAATTAAAAACATAGAGTAATTTTGATGGTTTAGTGTCAAAGCAAGTTTAGGATACTGCAGGATTGTTCTGAGTACAATACTAAGAAATATTTCACTTATCATTTGGAGGCTGGTGTGAAGTGTACACTAATTACATTGTAAAGAGCTTCAGTTTCTTTAGAGAATAGAATTAAAATATAACACATTCCTTGCTAAATCTGAGAATTCATTTAAATGCAATAAACTGAGATTCAGTAAAGACAAATATAGATTGATGCATGTAGAAGTCAATAATCAAACTTAGAAAAAGATGTAACTTGGGAGATAGACAGTTAAGCAGTGGTACCATAAAGAAGTCTTTAGTAATTAATGTCAAGGATAAATGAAATAGAGGTCAACAATCTGACACTAGTGCAAAAAATGGTGATTGCTGTGTTGTGCTATATTAATAGGAGTGTCATATGCAAATCAAGCAGGATAGTTCTTGTTCTCTGCTAGAGGCAATGCTTTGGCCTCACTGACCATACTGTAGCTCTCTGTCTGGCAAAGAGGACAGAAATCTGGAGACAGTTCAGAGGAGAGCAGCAAATTTGCTAAAAGGTTTGGAACAACTTGATCTGTGAGAAAAGAATGAGAGAACTGTGCATGTTCAGTCTGAAGAAAAGAGGTCTTGGGAGAGATATGCTACTTGCCTACAAAATAAATAGAACAGATCACAGGGAGCAGCTCTTCTCACTGCTCATTCAGAACCGAAGTAACTGACTTGTGCTGTAACACAAAAATGTCAGAGAAAACTTACTTATAATAGACTGTAAAAGCAGCTGCTCAGGGATGCTGGTGAAGTGAATTCCTTAGAAATATTCAAAGGACTAAGAAAGGTTTAGGAATCAGTTCTATCATGATTCAAGAAGACAAAATGTACATGATTCACTGGAAACTGGAAACTAGCTCCTCCAATTATTCAGAATGCTAGAAGGCAGCAAGCTGATAACCCAGGGTATGTCTACACTACCCTGCTAGTTCGAATTAGCGGGGTAATGTAGGCATACCGCACTTGCAAATGAAGCCCGGGATTTGAATTTCCCGGGCTTCATTTGCATAAGCGGGGAGCCGCCATTTTTAAAACCCCGCTAGTTCGAACCCCGTGCAGCGCGGCTACACGGGGCACGAACTAGGTAGTTTGAACTACCGTTACTCCTCATTTCACGAGAAGTAACAGGAGTTCGAACTAGGAAGCCTAGTTCGAACTACCTAGTTCGTGCCCCGTGTAGCCGTGCTGCACGGGGTTCGAACCAGCGGGGTTTTAAAAATTCAAATCCCGGGCTTCATTTGCAAGTGCGGTATGCCTACATTACCCTCCTAGTTCGAACTAGGAGGGTAGTGTAGACATACCCCCAGAGAGTAATGGCAACAAATCCTTTCCTTTCTGTGCCTCTGTTAGCTGGGCATATTCCCTCTTGTGCAACTGTGCGGTATCTGTTTAGCCTTCTGGGCAATTACCATGCAAAGCAATTCACCGAGGCCTAGTCTATACTAAAGGGGAAAGTTGACTTAAGAAACATAATTCCAGCTATGTTAATTAAAGGCCATTTTTCAGGCCATCCACATAGTGGGAGATCGAGTGGACAAACCCTCCTTTTGACTTCCCTTATTCCCCATAAAAAGCAGGATTACCAGGGGGAAGGGGGAGTGGACAGCATGGGGCACACAACTGTTTGAATCAGTGGGTCTTCTCAGTTTGAATCAGTGGATCTTCACTAGACCAGCTAATTCAAGCACTAGAAGACCTCTGAAGGGTCAATCTTCTTCACCGTGTAGACAAGCCCTTAGAGTCACTTGCAGGTTTAAACTAGTGTAAATGGTAAATCCTATGTAACACAATCCGCTCTTCCATCACCAAGAGCTCATTAGGTTGGACTGTGCTCAGATGGCAGCCGTCTCCTAATCTCCCAACATTTTGGAGTTTGCTGTGTCTAAGGAGCTATGTTATGTAACCAGCTCCACCATGGGGTATCACAGTGAGAGTTGTGGCACATCAGTTCCTTTTAGATGATAGGTAAAATTCTAACACTGTGTGGTGTGAACATGGAGGTGATGGCTGTAAGTGTACTCATGGTAGATAGTAGAGATTAGCCCCAATAAGTAGAGACTGTTGGTTGGTCTCCACTGGACAGTCATACCGTTTTTAGGAAGCAAAGAATGATTCTTTATGGGGGCTGGCAGAAAAAGTGTACATTATTATTATAAGGTTAAGGTGTGATTTGATCACTGTCTGTAAAATACCTACAAGGGGAAAAGATTTCTAATTGCAGAAGGCACTTAAGTCTAGCAAATAAAGTCATGACAAAACCTGGTCATATCTAGAAGGTGAAGTTAGAAATTAGGACAAGAAATAGGACACGTTTTTAAACAAATGAAAGTAATTCTTCATTCGAACAAGTTGTTTACAGAGACTTCATCATCTGAAGTTTTTAAATCAAGACTGTCTGTCTTCCTAAAAGATATCCCCTCGTTCGACTAAAAGTAATCTGCTTGATGGACAGAACCACATGGTGAAATTCTATGAACTGTGTGTGCTGGGGTTTGCAAACCTCACACTGGAGAGCCATGGTTTAAAGGGCAGCTCTGGGCCCATGCAGCTCAAGAGAGCCATACTAGCAGGAACAGCATAAGTTGCGGACAGGACTTTAAAAGGGGAGAAGAGCAGCTCAGAATGGAGAAGGCTGTGAAGGGAGCAGATCATGTTCCTGAGTCAGAGGGTCAAAGTATTGCCCCATGACACCTAACCTGTGGCTTCACTACACAGACTTTGAAGAATGGCTTGTATGCTGATGAAATCACCATCAGCCAGGGTAGGAAGTGGTCCAGAGAGGCCCCACTGTTGGGCCTTGGACTGGATTTCAGTGAAGAGGGTGGGCCTAGGCACTCCTAACCCCACCCAGCAAATAACACAATACCAGAGGCCTTCATCTAAGGGGAGAGGCCTACTGGAAGACCTTGATTATTCAAAGACTCAGCACTCACTACCCCAGACAGGAAAGCTGGAACCCCTGACTACTAAGGAGTACTATGGGCAGTGGCACATTGTTTACCATGGGTTATGCAGGAGGTAAAACTAGCTGATCATGATGCTTCATTCTGGCCTTGAAACTACTACTCACTTATCTATTTGTATCCCAGTAATGCCCAGAGAGTCAAACCATGATTGGGCTTGGGATGACATGAAATTATTTAGGCCTCGCGTACACTACAAACACACATCACTAGAACTAGATCCTTCCGGAGTGTGAGAAATCCACCCCCCACCAAGCGACACAGTGACACTGACCTGACCCCTCTATGTCAGCGGGAGGTGAATTAACTACACTGACTGGAAAAAAACCCCTCTCCTGTTGCCATAGTAACTTCTTTACTGAAGTGCTACAGCAGCGGTGCTGCATTGGTGCAGTTGCAATGCTGTAAGTGTAGACAATTAAAAATTAAAGGGCAATTTAACCTTTTCCAATGGAGCCCCCAAATGTGGGCCATTAGGGGCTACAAGGGAGACTGTCCATTACATTGCCAAGGTCTGTAATTTTCCTTATGTGATTCATCCCTTCCATTCAATATTGCCCTGCAGTAGCAAGCAGACAGACCTCAATCTTGCTGAATGAGGTCTCACTAGGAGTGCTTGGCACCCCTTGGGGTGAGGATCAAACATGACTTTCTACCATCTTTCTGATTCATCTTATTTCCTCTCATCCTGGGGTAATAGCAGTGTGGTTCTTGGCCTCACTGCAAGTTACAGCAGTACCCTTCTGAACATTGTGCCAGTGGGGATTGTCAGAGCAAAGCACATTCTGGCTACTTCTCCTCCTTTCTTCCTCTGCTCTGGCTCTGCATTGTGGGTAGGGTGTAAAGTAAAATGTGGGGCCCATAGAGTCAGGTCTTCATCAGCCCTCGCTACCATTCTGTGTCCCCCTTCAGAGATGTAGTGTGACGTCTATATCTGGGGGTGGGAGGCATGAGGTGCGGGGTGAGGCACAGTGGTGGATTAGGATGCAGAGAGTGGGGCTTGCTAGGGGGTTCCGGATGAAGGGGATGAGCAGTCAGATGTGGAGGGACTCATGGGGGGATTCTGGTGGGGGAGGGTCTGGATGCCCGGGGATTGAATTGATGGGAGGATAACTCCCTATACAGTGATCCCTCCCCCTGGAGTGAGGAGGACAGGAAGTGAGGTGGGGATATAGAACTTCCTGCAGCTGTGTCCTAGGGATGGTTCTGACTTGGACCATGCCCAGCTTCTCTGTGCAGGAGAGGAGGAAGTTCCCAAGGGAACTGCTGTGAATTGCCCTGATTCCTGTACCTTCCACCCCTTGCCTTGAGCCTCTCCCCACCTCTCAAGCCTCACTCTTGCACCCTCCCATGCCTCCGGTCTCCTTCCCTGAGCCTCCCACATTCCCAATGCTCTGCCCGGATTCTTGCACCCCCACACTGCCAGCCCCGTCCCCTGAAAGATCTGAGCAATGCTGGGTAAGTCTTCTAGTTTAAAATATTTGAATAGCAGTAATCGCATTGCTACCTACAATTTTCTGGGGATTGATGATTACATGAGTTAATGGTCTGAAGCTGCAACTTAAGTTGTAAAATTCCTCCCAGCCTGTTGTTAATCCCCAGGAGATGTCCAGCAACTTGATAGTTATTGTTCCAATAAATTACCATAGTAGATACTTTCCTCCTGTACATCTTTTTATCAAACATAATAAGTAGTTCTGCATAATCTACAATTGCTTGAAGTACACAATTATTCAGGAGCAGGCCACTTCATCTCATGTTCACTAATTATGATTCTTTTCTTCCTCAAAGCTCTTTCAGAATAAAACTGTGAAAGCATAAGGAATGGAAATAGCTAGGGAAAATAGAATATCATCATTGTTATAAATGTATGTAGGGACCTTGCAAGACAATTGTGTCTTTTGTTTATAAACTGCATTTCACATCCATTTTCCTCTGTTATTAGAAAGTGCATTCATTTCAGCACGGTTAGTTGCCACATTTATGAAAGAGATTACAAAACATGGGAAACCAGAATATTATGATACATAAAATATATTATCTTAATCATAACTCTTAGGGTTTTGTTAGAAATGTCAGGACTCCAAATTCTAGTAGGGCCCCATTGGACCTTTCGCTTGACACACAGGGGACTTACAACTATGCTAAGTGGGGGCTGTGGGCAGCTTGAGGGGCATTTTCCATCCAAACTGGCTGTCACAGAGGTGATTCATGGGGAAGATTTCCAGATTTCTCCCTTAGCCCTGCTTTCTTGGATGGAGGGGGAGAGAGCAGCAGCCTTCAGGCACAGAGTGTGCAGTTGCTGTTCGCCTCCCTCTCCTCCAGCTCCCTAGAGAGAATGTTGGGGTGGGGACTGACTAGTGACACCAGCCAGGTGCTCTCCTCTAGCAGGTTAGTTTCTCACTCAAGGGCTGTATGGCAAGGGTTGGGGAGCAGCCATTCATTTCCAATGAGCAGAGCTAGGCAACTGAGCAGCTTCTCCGGTGTGGATCTTCCCATTCTTCTCTTCTCCAGGTGCCTGCTGTGTAAGGGCCTGTGAAAGTTACTCGTCACCATACATTTGCCAGATTCTAATCCAAGTACTTACGACCTGTAAAAAGTGGGGGTCTTTAGACACTGCTTACACATCCAACGTAGACAATGTCTCAAGCTAAGTATAGGGCTCTGAACTTACCTTCCCCACCTCCATGCCATTCCCTTCTGTGCTTTCAAGCTAAATTGACTGAGGCAGAGATAGGTGGGCAACATGCTGAGTGACTGATTACTCCCTTCCATGGGTAGAGACTCAGCTACTCAGTCTTTTTTTAAAGTACAAGACTGCGTGGTGCCTGATTCCTGTTGGAACTCAGTGTCTTCTGAAACATACAACGGGCTATTTTCTTTTTGTTGTTTTGAATGTAGAAGTGATTTTTACTGTTCTGACAATCACTAAAAACTACACTAGTATTTTTCAGGGTACATATGCTGGGGTCACACCGATGGCTCTGGATGTGGAATGAGAAAGAATAATAGCAAGGCATGACTGGAGCCTTCTCCCTTTTTTCCTCAGGATTATGGGCCCTAAGTTCACCTGAGGAATTCCCTCCTAGTGCAGGGAACACAGAGGAAACACACAATCTGTCACAGAGGAGTGTCAACTGGAACACAAAAATAAAGCCACTATCACAGTTCCTACAGTAATAAAAGATTAACAAGGGATTTATTAGGCATGGGGAACCTGGGATAGTGACAATGGAAAAAGTGAGTAGGATACCAGAAGACAAAGTTAATAATACATAAACTGTACGCTTCCCAAATGTACAACCAATACAAAGCTCCCCCCTCAGGTCTCCCTCTGATCCCCTGCCTAGGCAAATATTGAGTTAGATTTTGATGGTGCAGCAGGCAGCTTAAAACAAAATAAAAAAAATAGATGTTCTTACTAAGTATCCACACCAAGATGCTAAGATGATTCTATGGCTCTCTGGTCTGGATTCCAGTGTGTAGTTAGGCTAGCCACCATTCTGGGTATTGTGGTCAAGGGGTACCATGGTAAAAAAGCAAGGAGCTGGAGAGGGCGGGAGCATGAGGAGTGAAGAAGGCAGCAGAGCCTGGAGGCAATGAGGGGACCCTGGAGAAGCAATGGGATTGGGGAGATGGGTGGGGAGCCTGGGAAGGAAGCAGGGGTCAGGGTTGGGGGGTAGGTTGGGATCCTGGAAGACAGTAGGGACATGAGAACCAAAATATATTTCCTTTAAAGTCAGCCTGTCCTAGTCACTCTGGGAATGGAGTCCAGGAACTTTGTAGCCATTGCTGCTCTAGTCCCCTAGAGCTAAGTGAAGTATTTCAGGAGCATCATCCCCAAAGGGGTTACACTAGCAAGTGAAGAAAAAGCCCAAATAAAATCATGGATTCCAAGGGTGCATCTACACTGCACCCGTAGATTAAAATAAGATATGCAATTTGAGCTACGCAAATTGCGTATCTTATTTTGATCTAATTTTGAAATAAACCGCTATTCTGAAATGTCCCTTAACTCTCATGGAATGAGGGTTACAGGGACGTCAGAATAGAGAGCCTATCATTTCAAAATCTATTTCAAAATAATGGGCTGGTTTAAAAGACATGATATAACTATTTTGGGATATTGGCGGTGAGCTGGGCAGGATTGTATTCAGGCGGCTAGCCGGTGTTGTCACCCATATAGCCATGGTTATACTGCTGCTTTTAGTTCACTAGCTTGATTAAAGCTTTGGTGAGTACATCTACCCAAACTGGAAATCTACATCAATGTCTACATTGTATCCCCAGGAGTTTATGATGTCTGGCAGGGGAGCTGATAGCCACCTCATACCCCTACGCAAGGTGTGGGCGTGGGTGCAGCTTCAGACTCCCAGAAGGGGTGGGGTCTTGGGTGAAAAGGGTGGTGACAAAGCAAGCATGCCACACCAGCTCTGCCCAGCCTGCAGTGCCACTAAGAGATAGCACACCCATAGAGCTGCCAGGAGTCTGCCATGTGGCACTCTGGTGGCGATTTAAGGGGGGCAGGACTCCGGGCACTGCAGCTGTGTGACGGACCGGGCCGTGTCTGGGCACAACTAAGGGCGTCCGCTCAGGGCGAGTTGCTCAAATCCGGGGCTCCTTACAGTCCCCCTGACTGGCGACCTCTCCAAACAGGCCACAAACCAGTCCCACAGAGCGCTTCAGCTGCCTGCCTGAAGCCTCCCGAGCAAAACCCCTCCGACACCCCAGCAATATTCGTGCCCCAGATGGCCCCGGGCCTATACACAGGTGGGGGGTCCTAGCACCCAATCCCACCTACCCCGAACAAGTTCTGTCCGGTTCCAAGAAACCAGCCACAGATCCCTGGTCAATTTACCCTCTGGACCTTACCCACAAATCACGCTGGGCCAATCCTTTAGAATCTATATCTAAAGGTTTATTATTACAGGAGAGAAAAGCATGAGAGTAAGGTTATTAAAGTACAGTACGTTACATGCACCGAATCTCCCAGTTCTCGATGCAGGCTCTAGCAGAGATGTTGCAGCTGCTGGTTAAAAGTCCTTATTGCACATCCTGAGATCAGGATGGGTTCCCAGGTCTTCCGGGCTCTTCAATCCCTGCAGTGCTGCCTCTGGGATGAAGTGCTGAGCTGAAAACAAAATGGCATCGACCACATGGCCTCTTTATACTCCTTCCTGGCCTCTTCTTGCATGCAGCAAGTCACCTGGTCATAGGCCAATCTCTATGTTTCCTGCTGGCTGCCCTCAGGTGACAAATCCCATTCTTTGGGTGTGTCCATAGCCTATTGAGAGCCATTGTTCCACAGGGCTTTGCTACTCAGCCTGTCCATAGCCATGCTTAGCCACATTCACAGAAATATTCAGCTTCCACACAGATTACAGTTTCCTACCTACACACATAGACATTATACACTCACATAAATAGTGTACATAAGATTAGCAAACAATAAGTTCCCATTCAATACCCCACATGGCCCCCCCATACCAATTTCTGGGGCCAACACTCCCACCTAGGGGTGCAGCAGCGATTTGGCTGCTTCCCTCCAATTCAGCAACGTGACAAGCTGGCTTTAGAATTACCAGGGCCCAGGGCAATTAACCCATTTGCCCCTCTCCTGCTGTCAACAGGCCTGCTGTTTGGTCTAGGTATTACATACTCTCCATAGTATAGACTTTAATGTGTTTATTTTCATAACACTCCTGTAAGATAGGAAAGAACAATCATTCCCACTTTACAAATGGAAAACTGAGGCACAGTGAGACTAAATATAAAGGTATTTAGACTCCTAAATGACTTTAAAAATTAGGCTCTCTAATTCGAACTACCGGTACTCCTCGAGAGGTAGAGAGCCTAATTCGAACTACCTACTCTGTGCTATGTGCAGCTGCGGACATGGAGTCCGCACTAACAGGGATTTAAAAATAGCGGCGCCTAGCAAGATGCAAATGAAGCCCGGGATATTTAAATCCCGGGCTTCATTTGCAACTTCGAATGTCTACATTAGTCACCCTAGTTCGAACTAGGGTGGCAGTGTAGACATACCCTTACTGACCCAAGGTCACACAAAAGTTTGTGAAAGTGCTGGGAATGCATTGCTGATCTCCCAAGGTCCAGTCTAGTGCCATCACCATAGTATCTAAATTCACTTAATTGAACTGTTCTTATCTGAATTTTTCAGAGTATCGGAAATTTAACTTGGATAAAGAGAACAAGTCATGCCTGACCAATCTGATTAGCTTCTATGATGAGGTAACGGGCTCAGTGGACATGGGGAAGACAGTGGATGTTATATACCTTGACTTTAGCAAGACATTTGATACGGTCTCCCACAATATTCTTGCCAGCAAGTTAAGGGATTGTGGATTGGATAAATGGACAGTAAGATGGATAGAAAGATGGCTAGAAGGCCGGGCCCAGCGGGTAGTGATCAATGGCTCGATGTCAGGATGGCAGTCGGTTTCTAGTGGAGTGCCCCAAGGTTCAGTTCTAGGACCGGTTTTGTTCAATAACTTTATTAATGATCTGGATGAGGGGATGGATTGCACCCTCAGCAAGTTTGCGGAGACACTAAGCTGGGGGGAGAGGTAGATATGCTTAAGGGCAGAGATAGGGTACAGAATGACTTAGACAAATTGGAGGATTGGGCCACAAGAAATCTGATGAGGTTCAACAAGGACAAGTGTAGAGTCCTGCACTTGGGACGGAAGAAACCCAAGCATAGTTACAAGCTGGGGACCAACCGGTTAAGTAGTAGTTCTGCAGAAAAGGAACTGGGGGTTACAGTGGATGAGAAGCTAGATATGAGTCAACAGTATGCCCTTGTAGCCAAGAAGGCTAATGGCATATTAGGTTGCATTAAGAGGAGCATTTCCAGCAGATCCAGAGATGTCATCATTCCCCTTTATTCGGCTTTGGTGAGGCCACATCTGGAGTATTGTGTCCAGTTCTGGGCCCCCCACTACAAAAAGGATGTGGACGCATTGGAGAGGGTCCAGCGGAGGGCACCCAAAATGATTAGGGGGCTGGAGCATATGACTTATGAGGAGAGGCTGAGGGACTTGGGTCTGTTTAGTCTGCAGAAGCGAAGAGTGAGGGGGGATTTGATAGCAGTCTTCAACTTCCTGAAGGGAGGTTCCAAAGAGGATGGAGAGAGGCTGTTCTCAGTAGTGACAGATGGCAGAACAAGGAGCAATGGTCTCAAGTTGTGGTGGGAGAGGTCCAGGTTGGATATTAGGAAAAACTATTTCACTAGGAGGGTGGTGAAGCACTGGAATGGGTTTCCTAGGGAAGTAGTGGAATCTCCATCCCTAGAGGTGTTTAAGTCTCGGCTTGACAAAGCCCTGGCCGGGTTGATTTAGTTGGATTTGGTCCTGCCTAGAGCAGGGGGCTGGACTTGATGACCTTCTGAAGTCTCTTCCAGTTCTATGATTCTATGATTCTAACAAGGGAATTCGAAAGAGGAATCCCTGTGTTTCTGGAGGTAAAGATGTATTTCTGAAGGAAAAGGGTGTTCTGGTCTCTCATGTTGTATCTGTGACATAGCTGAGTTCTTATCTCTGTAACAATCCATTTCCCTTAAACTTTAGAATTGATATGCAGGCTAGACACCATACTGTCCAAATAAAATACCCTATTGTTTATTATGCATTTTATGCATTTTTAAATCCCCGTTAGTGCGTTCCACGAGGAGTAACGGTAGTTCGAATTAGAGATCCTACGGGTTTTGATAACAAACTAAACTTTCTGACCTTTTCCTTCGCTTCTGATTAGTTAGCTCTCAATAATAAAACCTTTTAACGGGTTTTTCTAGAGATGCATAGAAAAGGTGACGGGGAGACAAATAATTCACAAATTCAAAGGACCTGAATCTGCAACACTGAGCATCTCTTTCCATGGAGATCTGTGGGAATTCAGAATGTTCACTTCCAGCTTGGTAGGATTAACCAGCAGGTTGCCTGTAAGCAGAAGAGAAGATGAAAACACAAAAGGCTTCTTGCATGTGGATGGGAGCTTGAGGGGAAATCAGAATTGGAGTTTTAGGGAATTTAATTTTTTTTTCAATTTCTTGTCTTACAAATAAGTGAGAAGAAAGGGGGGAACATCAGCTAGAATATACTGCCCAGTGAAAAGAATGAAATAAATATAAGTGTTTTGTTGGCATGAATCAGCATAATTTAACCTCATTGACTTCCATGATTAATTTATACTAGCTCAGAATCTCTCCTCATCATTTTTCTTGTGAAAGATTATACTCAAATAGGGTATGTCTACACTGCCACCCTAGTTCAAACTAGGGTGGCTAGTGCAGGCATTTGAAGTTGCAAATGAAGCCCGGGATTTAAATATCCCAGGTTTCATTTGCATCTTGCTGGGCGCCGCCATTTTTAAATCCCCATTAGTGCGGACTCCGTGCCCGCGGCTACACGCGGCATGGAATAGGTAGCTCGAATTAGGATCTCTAATTCGAACTACCGTTACTCCTCGTGGAACGCACTAACGGGGATTTAAAAATGGCGGCGCCCGGCAAGATGCAATGAAGCCCAGGATATTTAAATCCCAGGCTTCATTTGCAACTTCGAATGCCTTCATTAGCCACCCTAGTTCGAACTAGGGTGGCAGTGTAGACATACCCATAAATAGTTGGATTAATTTTGATTTTCATCTTTTCATAACTATATTTTTTGTTAGTTCCTCTTCTTTACCACCAAGAAACAAATACCTTCTACAGCTAAACTAGTCCCCCTCTTTGAAAAATAGCTGTGAGGAGCAAGAAAAGGAACAGACTGGCAACATTTGTCAATGCTCATATGCCTTTATTATCCCATGGGCCTATGTTGTCTGTTATCTTCTGTTTTCTTTGAGGAATGTATGTGATTGCAGAAGTGTCTTTAATCAAAACTACAACCATTAGAATGTGTTCAGAACAACCATTTTTATCTGGTTTTGATAACAAACTAAACTTTCTGACCTTTTCCTTCGCTTCTGATTAGTTAGCTCTCAATGATACAGCTGTGACAGTTCATAAACATCCCTTTCTGTATCCCAAGTATTAGGTTTTAGGAACAAAGTTAAACATTTATCAAAAAACTGAAAGCTAGTGAGTGACCTCCTAAAGAGTTATTCCAGCCAAAAAGCATGCATATCACTTCAACATGGTGAAACATGAGGGAGAGCCCTGTTCATTTTTCTCCATAACTTAAAAGATTTATATAGGTCTAAATACCACTCTAAAGACACTAATGACCTTGAATAATTAGTTTAAAGACATTCAGCATTTATAGCATACATCATAATGCTGAACTCCTTAAAGGTTTCATCTGATTTGGGCAGAAAGAAAGAACCGATGAACCCAGTTAATTGGCTTTTTGTCAGTGCTTATTGGACAATCTGAGTAGGATTTATACTGTGCAGTTCTGAATGTACAGAATGTCTCTTTGAATTACTTTGCCTTCTAAGATAAAGTCAGTGTTTCACAAGCCACATTACACTACAATAATGCCTGCATCTTCTTAAAGAATATAAGCAGTTTTCATGTTTAGATTTAAACAGTTGACTAGAATAAAAGGATTGCTGGATGTAATTATTTCATAGTGCAGAAAGGTATTGCATGCAAAAACAGTACACTGCAAAGGAGAAAAAAAATAAAATGTAAAATAACTGACCAACACAAAACTAAATAAAAAAACAAAGCTCATTAAATGTTAATAAAGAAAAAAATGTATTGGGTTAAATTCATGCCAGATGTCAGTAGGTGGGACTTCATTGACATTGTGTGCACCCATATAATTGAACAGAAGTTTCACAAAGAAAATAATAAATGGAAATACAAATTACAATTCTGTCCTTTGAGTCAGGAGGTGAAATTCTTAAGGGAACTGCAAAAATGGATGTGAACCCACATGCCTGAAAACTCACTTATTTGCACACAGAAATCATGTGTTTGCATGCAATAATTAATACCTGCCTCCTTTATGGTGCATTTAATTCATAACCCTCAAGGGGTTTAAAAAGGAAGGTAATAATAATAATACCTTGCTTTCCTCTAGTTATTTTCATCAGATGATCTCAAAGCACTTTTATAATATAAAAAATACAATTCCCGTTTTACAGATATAACAACACAGAGTGATGAAGTGATTTGTACATGGTCACACAGTAGATGAGTGACATGTCTCCTGATTTGTGATTCAGTGTCCTATGCCTTGGATCACACTACCCTTGCTAGCGTTAGACAATGGTGCCTCTAAACAAGCAAAAAACAGGACCGTGTAGCACTTTAAAGACTAACAAGATGGTTTAACAGGTGATGAGCTTTTGTGGGCCAGACCCACTTCCTCAGATCAAATAGTGGAAGAAAATTGTCACAACCATATATACCAAAGGATACAATTAAAAAAATGAACACATGTGAAAAGGACAAATCAAATTTCAGAACGGAAGGAGGATGGAGGGGAGGGGGAAAGGGGGGGAGATAAATGTCTGTGAGATAATGATATTAGAGGTGATAATTTGGGAAGCTATCTTTGTAATGGGTAAGATAATTAGCGTCTTTATTCAAATTTGTGTGTAAAGTGTCGAATTTAAGCATGAATGACAGTTCAGAGGTGAAGTCTTAAAAGGTCTTTGAAGCAGGATGCAGGTAATCAAGTCGTTCAGACAATGTCCTTTCTGGTTGAAATAGCAAGAAACTGTTTTCGACACTTTACACGCAAATTTGAATAAAGACCCAAATTATCTTACCCATTACAAAGATAGCTTCCCCAATTATCACCTCTAATATCATTAGCTCACAGACATTTACCTCTTCCCCTTCCCCCCCCCCACTCCATCCCCCTCCTGTTCTGAAATTTGATTTGTCCTTTTCACATGTGTTCATTTTTTTAATTGTATCCTTTGGTATATATGGTTGTGACAACTTTCTTCCACTATTTGATTTGAGGAAGTGGGTCTGGCCCACGAAAGCTCATCACCTATTAAACCATCTTATTAGTCTTTAAAGTGCTACACAGTCCTGTTTTTTGTTTCAGCTGTATCAGACTAACAAGGCTACATTTCTACCTCTAAACAAGCAGTTAAACTCCCCAGGTGTCATTTTGCAAATTCATTTGAGGTTATTTTGCATGGGAATGGGGGTGCTTTTAGCCCAGCTCACCCATTGAATGAGCTTTGGAAAATTTGATTCTTAGACTCGTTATTTACTGATTTATTTAGTGTCATGTCTTGCTCAGTCCCCAGTCATTCTTACTGAAAATGAATTTCCTATGACAACAATGTACCTGTTAGCTGACAAGCTGGCAAACATAACTAACCTAATCATGTGACAAACATGCACAGCTTTGCGTGGATTATTATTTACCTACTATCACTGATGTGCATATTGGTTTGCAGATATACAGCAAGGCAAGGTTCATACCACAGAGATTTTACAATTTATGTAAGCAAAATGCAAATGCTGTGATATCAAGTACATTTCTTGTTAGTTTCAAGATGTTTGTATTTAAAATATATATTTTTCAAATGTATGTTGTATTTAAATACTAATGTGAGCTATGAGGTGGGGCATAAGAATAAGGAAGGATGGCAGCTGGTGGAAAGCCAAAAGACACAAGATTTTAGGAGGGGCTTGCATGAAATGACCTGGATCTAAGCACAGAAATGCAAGTGAGGACAAGAAATGGAAAACTGGTTAAACACTGGAATAAATTGCCTATGGAAGTTGTGGAATCTCCATCTCTGGAGATATTTAAGAGCAGGTTAGACAGACACCTGTCAGGAATGATCTAGACAGTGTTTGGTCCTGCCATGAGGGCAGGGGACTGAACTCGATGACCTCTCAAGGTTCCTTCCCGTTCTAGTGTTCTATGAACTGGAAAGGAGGCAGAGTATAGTAGATAAAGGGGACAGGGGCTGTAGAAACGGATGAGAGACAAGTTGAAGAAGGGCAGCACTGTGTTGTATCTTGAAAATGAGGATGATTAATTTGAATTTGATTCAGGAAGAGATCAAAAGCCAGTAAAGGCATTGGAGAGAGAGGATGTGTGTATGACATGATCAGAGTGGCAGGCCAGGAATATAATTTTGACTGCTGTGTTGAATGGCCTACGGAGAGATGAGATGCCAACAGACTAGACATTGCTGATGAAGAGAGACAGAATAGGGAGGAGGGAGGAGTCCTGGGAAGTAGGGAGAAGATGGGATGAAAGGACCTAAGAAGGTAAGGAGACAAGAGTGTAAGGTTTCCTGGTGGAGAGAAGATGGATGACCTCTGCATCAAAGAAAAGGGAGAAAGCCAAAGCACCAAGAGGGAAAGAAAGGAGGGAGAGACTGTGTAAAGACAGGTGAGGCAGGACTGATACTTCTAACATATGTGTAAGCTACATCTCTTGATGACTCCTTTAGCGTGTGTGAAAGGAGAAACAGCTAGTAGAAGGAACACCCATAGCCTAATTAGAAAACATTTTGATTTTGACGTCGGACACAGGTGTAGAGTGTTGAGCGTGTACGCATAAATAAAGAGTTAAGTGTGACAGGGGGTATGGGAAGCTCACGGTGCATGGCCTCACAGCAAGTCTTGTTTAATTGCAGAGGTAAGGCTAAGAAAGAAGCACATAGTTAAGTAGATCATTAGTATCCTGACACAGATCCATTCTCAATTACACCCTAAGCAGTTAGAAGTAAGGGAGCAGACTGCGCAAGAGACTTGAGAACAAAGGATTATGGCCTTAACCTTGCTTGCACCCAAACATAATCTCTACTCCTACTCCCACTACAACACAACAGGCTTGTACATGCACTGTGCGGTAAGCTAGGACTTGCAGGGTCAAAGTCTTTACAACACAGTGGTGCTCACATATGCATCAGAGATCAGTGGGCGGGTCCAGAGTTGCTCTTACTGTGGGTCTCTCGTCACACTTTTTAAACATGCTTACAATAATAGTAAACAATTAGAATAGTAACAATATTTATTAAGAAGGGATGCTGCTTCCCCCACTATAGAAATAGATCATTGAAGATACATGGTAACATTAATAAGAATGCTCCCCTTTCATCAGAAGGAACCTAAATAAGTACGATGTTTTCCACTCAGCGATCCCCTTTTATATCCCTTCCATCTCATCTTTCTGCACTGTTGTTTTTTCCTTCTTAGCTTCATGTCATGGCAACAATGCAGAATACTGATGAAAGAATGCATGGTGCTAACCCCATGCAGTCATTTGGCAGAGACAGATAAAGCACAACTCACAGACTTTCAGACCCCTGCTACCTATGCAGGTCAAATCTTTCTGTCCTGGTCCTTCACTGTTCAGCTCATGATGTGTTTGTTGTGATTCTGATTACATGATTAAAAATATCACCAGTCCTGAAAAGGACCCTGCTTAGAGGAAGTAGGACAGGACCACAGGAGTATTTTGAAAAATAACAAGGGAGTCCATGTTCAGTTGTTAATTGGTTGGCACTCTGCGTGTTTCCTGCTCAGAATAAATATTCAGTGGTATTCCCAAATACTTCAGAATGCCGGAGGCTGATAAGCCAGCCCTGTAATACTCTGGAATAATTGAAAGTGATGAAGTGGAAGACTGGAGATGTTTATTTCAGAACAACACTCTTACAGTAAAATGCCAGAAGACAGTGAAAACCACTGGAGATCTTTTTAAGAATGCCAAAATAGAAAAACAACATGGTCCAGAATAATCAGAATCATAAACATTGTAGCATCCAGTTTCAGCTTTCTTTAAAGGAACATTGTTTTAAAAAAACAATCTAGGTTATGAAGTTATGTGGCTTTGATACATTTTTAATTAGCTCTGATAAATAAATAAAAGAAACACGGGTTGCCTAGCTCTGGAAAGCTTCTGAAATGAAATCTTGTTCACTATTTGGCAAATCTAAGTGAACCAAAAAATGTTGACACTCTGAGGGAGTAATTCTTTCCTTAAATACCTGCTTGAGAATACCCTGGAAGGAGCACTTAAACTGGAATCATAAAGCTTCAGGATGCAACAAAGGAACTTTTTCTCAATTATTTTTATTCTGGCTAGTAACAGTGAAATATGATAGTGAGAACTCTTCAATTCAAATGCAGTATTGAAGCTGATGGGAGTAGTATGCGCATAAAAGGGCTAAATCTGTCCACTTGTCTAAATAACTAACATGGGATTCTGGCATAGTCAAGTCCAGTCAAGTGCAGGATGATTGCAATCCACTGACATCAGTGTATGACCTCCCCTGGGGTTGCAATGTCCAGTCTGAGAACCCACTGCTTAGTTCATGCTCTGTTCATGGTAGTAGAGCTGGCAATTATTTGAGGCTATAGTACTCTGAGCTTGGAAAGAGAAGGCACAGTTTCCAAGAAAAAATTATGACATTAATTTAGTGAGAGCTGAGTCCTGGTGTATGGAGTGTTTAGAGAATATCAGGTGTAGACAATTGCAACTGCCGTGGTGGAAAGATAAGGGGTTTTGTCTTTTTTAATGGTTGCCATTGTGTTACCACATTATTCCTGTCATACTACATTGAGGCAACGTCTTCTTCATCATTGTTCCAGTTTCATAAGACTAAAAGCTTTAGCTAGGCTTCCCTGCTCTTGGCTAATCTATATGGGTATGTCTACACTAGCCCCCTAGTTCGAACTAGGGAGGCTAATGTAGGCATTTGAACTTGCAAATGAAGCCCGGGATTTAAATATCCCAGGCTTTATTTGCATGTTCCTGTCCGGTCGCCATTTTTAAATGCCACTAGTCCAGACTAACTGCCCGCGGCTACACATGACAGTTAAATGGAAATTCGAACAAATTCCTTAGTTCGAATGACCTATTACACCTCATTACAGGAGGAGTAACAGGTAATTCGAACTAAGGACTTAGTTTAGTTCTAAGGCGTTTAGCCGCAGGCAGTTAGTCCGGACTAGTGGCATTTAAAATTGGCGACCAGATGGGAACATGCAAATAAAGCCCAGGATATTTAAATCCCGAGCTTCATTTGCAAGTTCAAATGCCTACATTAGCCTTCCTAGTTTGAACTAGGGAGCTAGTATAGATATACCCTATATCTATATCTACATACACCAAAGTCACATGGTTGTATATATAATGTTGCATAGTTGTGTCCATAATATCATTCCAATATTGCTTGTTTGGTGGGTAATCATTGAGTCATGAAAGGTACGTTACTGTCTCTAGTTGGGGTCAGTTATTGGAAGATACGCTCCTGTGTGTGATGCAGTATGTGGCAGAATAGTCTGCTATTGGGAATCACATAATTGGGGGTTGGAGTTGGCAGAGTTAAAACATCTCTTTGTGGCATGCTACCCTGAGACAGGCAGATCTTCAATCTATAGGGAGAACGGGGGGGAGGGAGTTATCCATTGGCAATGATTCCCAAAGCGGCAATACTGTTAAGAGCAGAGGAGGCAAGGCATCTGGGAAGAGGGGAAAATGTTCCACAGAGCTAGCTTAGATTTAATGTGATAGACTCTAAAGTCCCTCTCTAGCCACATGGTCACTCATTATCAGAAGGGACTATGCCACTGTTAACAACTATGAGTTCTTCTTTGGGTGGTGTCCCTGTGGGTGCTCCAGTGTTGGTGTTGGGCTCATCCTGGCGCTGCAGCTTGGAGTTTTGATGAGCAGTCATCAGTCAGACTTCACATGCCACACGCGGAGTGCATCAAGTGCCTAGGTGAGGCACATATCCCGCAGAAGTGTGCCCATTGTGCCAAACTTACTGTGAGGGCATGGTGGGTGTGACAGCGCGTTGGGTGTCCCCCGTCTCCTGCACCCCTGAAATGGCATGAACAGACTCCACCAGCCAGTAGAATAGAGGTGGTTTATTGCTTCCCCAGTATACAGCACAGCACAGATGTCATCAGGTTACAGGGCAGGCCTAGGATGCCTCAGCCCCCCTTGATATGGGGCAGGGGTCTCGGCTTCTAAACCCCCCAGCCTTTGCTGAGGCTGCTTCCTCCATGCTCCCAGACAGAAAAACTAACTCACTCTCCTCCAGCCCTGCCCCCCAGCCAGGGTAGCATCCACCTTCCTTTGTTCCTCTCCATGGGGGATGGCTGGTCAGGCAGGTTGAGACACCCTTTGCATAATGACTCATCCTGTTTTGCTGGGCCGTGGTACCAACTGCATCCAGTGGGGGTTACCCCAGAGACAGCAGCATAGAAACCAGCCAGGTACCCCCACTACGTCACAGTGGGATAGAGAGATGAGACTTAAAATTATATTATTTGACAAAGCCTTACAACTGGTGGAGTCGTCAAAACCAGCCTCAATGCGGCGATCTCCTCCACCACAGAAAAGGAGAGCTGCGTCAACACTGCTTGGCCCAGCCTGAAAACGACCATCCCTGGCTCGCTCCCTACTTTCACATAGAGTGAGCATACGAGACAAGGCACTTCAGGCATTATTTTACGGAGGAAAAATTGGCTTCAGAGCCAAAATCCCAGCAAAAACCAGACCCGGTGCCGCCAACAGCCGTAACGGCCCATCGCTCTCATTGCCAGTGACCGTGCTGAATAAACAGGTGCTGTTGTCATTTGCAACATCTGTGCTGGCACCAAAGCGCCCATCGGCACTGACTGCCTCAGCACCAATGGAACAGGAGCCACCCCCGTCTGTGCCTAGCACGGAACTGGCACCAGCAGCACAGGCACACCTAGCACCAACTACCTCGGCACTGCCTGCACCCGCACGGTCTGATCTGGCACCATCACCATCGGCACAGGAAGAATCAATGCTGCTATCATCTCCCACATGATCTACGGGATGTTTGGTGTCTCCTTACAGCCCTCCAAGTTCTTAAGAAGGCATCTCACAAGTCAGTCCCTCAGGCACAATTAAGCCTAGAACACTTATCCTTTTCACCAACACCATCCTCTCCACTGCATTCACCATACTTGTCTAGAAAGAACAGGGATAGGGCACATCGATATGAAATATATAGATCCAGATATGACCATTCACCTTCACCATACAGTGCTTATGCATCCTTCTCCTCTCCACCTTCACCCTACCGACACCAGCAGATATATTACAGATATAGAGTCTCTTCTAGACACTCCTCACCATACAGTCACTACAGCCCAGTTCACCACTGATGGTACTCCAGACAAGACTCTGTCCAGAGTCATCATCACCATAGGGACCACTATACACATAGCCAGTCCTGTTCCAGAGGTCCACTGCCTTCGACTTCTCCCCAGGAGGACCAGACCCAACAGGTACCACTGACATCCCTGGGATCACAATCCACAACACAGTACTTGGAACCGGAAGAGACATGCCTCTCGGAAGCAGAGGAACAACCACCTGACCTCTCTCTGACGGATCAATTCTCATAATCTCCGGATGAAGCGGATGCACCTGATGACCAATCCCCACCTGACGATCTCAGGCAATTCCAGGATTTAGTCAAGAGGGTTGCTGCATCACAGGATATTCAACTATCAGAGGTACCGCAAAAACAACATAGGTTCTTCAAAAATTTGCAACCCTTCCAGAGGGGTAGGATTGCTATACAAATCGACGAGGCTATTGCGGAATTGGTGGACAAGATATGGCAGACTCCTGTCTCTGTACTCTCCACTAACAAGAGGGCTGACCAGAGGTACTTCATTCCCCAGAAAGAGGCTGACTTCTTATTTGCACATCCACAACCCAACTCATTGGTTGTTGGCACCGCACAACACTGATCCAAACTCCCTCAGAATAAAAATACTAATGACAGGGATGACAAATGCATGGACCTCTTTTTCAGGAAACTTTATTTTTCTGCTACACTCCTTCTGGGTATGTCTACACTACCCCGCTAGTTCGAACTAGCGGGGTAATGTATGCATACCGCACTTGCTAATGAAGCCCGGGATTTGAATTTCCCGGGCTTCATTAGCATAAGCGGGGAGCCGCCATTTTTAAATCCCCGCTGCTTCGAACCCCGAGGAGTAACGGTAGTTCGGAATAGGACCCTAGTCCGAACTACTTAGTTTGAGCCCCGTGTAGCCGCGCTACACGGGGTTCGAAGCAGCGGGGATTTAAAAATGGCGGCTCCCCGCTTATGCTAATGAAGCCCGGGAAATTCAAATCCCGGGCTTCATTAGCAAGTGCGGTATGCATACATTACCCCGCTAGTTCGAACTAGCGGGGTAGTGTAGACATACCCTCTCAGAATAGCTAATTATGCCATGATTTTGTCTAACTACAACTTTGACAATTATTCAAAATTATCCGCTCTCATGGAACACCTGAGAGATGCAAAAAGACCAATACTAAAAGTGATTGTCCAGGAATGCTACACTGCATCTAGAACATCACTACAAATAGCCCTGGGCATCGCTGATACTGTAGCTAGAGCCACAGCCACATCAGTCGTAATGAGAAGAGCATTCTGGCTACAATCGGCCGGAGTCGTTAGAGAGTTACAGTCAAAGGTAAAGGACCTTCCCTTTCACAAATGATAGCTTTTCGTGGAAAAGACTGATGACATCCTGCATTCCAGTAAGGACTCAAGGACACTGGGAATGTACACACCTCCCTATCATCACAAGTGATACACCCCATATCAGAGAAACAAAGACTTCCAGTACCAGAGATACTACCAATGCACCTTTGACAGTCCAGACCCAGACAAAGACCATAGCGTAAACATCAACAGACCAGCCATACTGCCACCAGTTAGAACAGAAGCAGCAGGTTTGATTTGTTGGTTGAGGGCCCGCAAAGTCTCTCCATCTCTCATCAGTCATCACGTCGGTCCAATTTTCCATCATCGCCTAAAACCCTTTCAACATCAGTGGAAAGCCATTACATCAGACCGATGGGTCACAAGACAATCACTGCAGAGTGTACCATCCCCTTTACCAAACTACCTCCAATTTCCCCACCTTCCCCATCCCTTTTCAGGGACCCCTCTCATGAGAGCCTTCTCAGACAAGAGGTTCAATGTCTCCTTGACCTCAGGGCAATAGAGATCATTCCCGAGGAATTTCGGGGCAGAGGATTTTACTCACATTACTTCCTTGCCCCAAAGAAATTGGGAGGATAGAGGCCTATTCTGGACCTGCACAGACTGAATCGTTACCTTCGCAAGCAAAGATTCAAAATGATGACCCTCATGACCTTAATCCTGGCATTAGACAAAGGAGACTGGTTCACGGCCTTCGGCCTGCAGAATGTGTTATTTCCATATAACGATTCACCCAGCACACAGATGCTTCCTCTGTTTTATGGTGGGACTAGAACATTACCAATACTGAGTAATTCCGTTCAGTCTTTCCTCGGCTCCCAGAGTCTTCTCGAAGACTCTGGGGGTATGTCTACACTAGCTCGTTAGTTCGAGCTAAGTAGGCAAATGAGGGCAACTGGAGTTGCAAATGAAGCCCGGGATTTAAATATCCCGGGCTTCATTTGCATATTCCCGGGTGCCACCATTTTTAAATCCCCCTTAGTCCGAACTCTGTGCCCGCAGCTACACACACCACGGAGTAGGTAGTTCGAATTAGGCACGGAGTTCGGACTAAGGGGGATTTAAAAATGGCGGCACCCGGGAACATGCAAATGAAGCCCGGGATATTTAAATCCCGGGCTTCATTTGCAACTCCAGTTGCCTCATTTGCCTACCTAGCTCGAACTAACGATCTAGTGTAAACATACCCTGGCTGTTGTGGCAGTGTATCTACACAGACACCATGTCATGATATTTCCCTATCTCGATGACTGCCTTGTCAAAGGCACATCAGAAAAAGAAACGCTTTGTATGATTTCTACAACAAAATGAGTATTCGAACTTTTAGGCCTTCTCCTCAATATAAAGAAGTCAACTCTGACACCTATACAAAATATAGAATTTATAGGCGCTTGACTGGATGCTCTGACAGAACGAGTGTACTTACCCAACCAGAGAGTTCAAGCCTTCCAGGACCTTGTTACCACTATCACAGTGAGTCCCACGGTCCCTATTCTTACATGCCTTCAACTAATGGGTCACATGGCTGCTACTACATATGTGGTCACTCATGCACACCTACATTTTCCATGTCTACAGCACTGGATCACCACGGTTTACTCCCATCAAAAAGGGAAAGTACACAAGCGGGTAACTCCTCCACCGTACATACTTCAGTTCCTCATATGATGGACCAAACCAAGAAATCTTCTGGCAGGCATACCTTTCCACTGAGACCAACCTTCGATACATATAACCACAGATGCATCCCTCATTAGATGGGGGGATACATATAGGCACAATGTCAGCCCAGGGCAGATGGTCCACCCAACAGACAACTTACCACATCAACCTTTTAGAGCTCAAAGCTGTTTTCAATACATGCAAACATTTCAAAACATGCATCACTGGCAGAGTAGTCTTAATTTTAACTGACAGTGTATCAACAATGTATTATAGCAATCATCAGGGGGGCGCTCGATCACACTCCCTATGTACCAAGGCAGTTCGCTTATGGAATTGGTGCATATGGAAGGACATCACAATAGTAGCCTCATACCTACCAGGAGTAGACAATTTGATGGTGGATCAGTTGAGCAGACACTTTGCACCGGATCATGAATGAGGGATAAACCCCAGATATCTTTGCCCTATATTTCATCTATGGGGCTTACCAGAAATAGATCTCTTTGCCTCCAGCACAAACAAAGTGCCATCAATATTGTTCCAAAAGGGCATCGGGAATGGATCTCTGGGAGATACCTTTCTCCAATCCTGGAAGGGACCTCTCCTATACCCGTTTCCTCCAATTCCTCTCATCTTCAGAGTCCCGGAGAAGATTTGCAAAGACAAAGCCATGGTGATACTCATAACACCATTTTGGCCGTGGCAACCATGGTTCCCATACCTTTATCAAATGTCTCCTCGATCTCCCTACCATCTTCCAGTACGCTAGTATGCTACGATTTGCTGACTCAGAGATTTGGGACCTTACTCCACCCTTGACCACACATACACAATTAACAACATGGTTCCTTCTTGGTTCAGCCAACTTGTGAAAGACGTCTTCTTACATAACAGGAAACAGTCTGCCTGAGTCACTTACCTGCACAAAAGGCATAGGTTCCAGCATTGGTGTTCTGATCATAATTTGGAAACAACCTCGACATCTTTGGAGAATGTCCTGGACTACACTTTGTCTCTTAGGGTACGTCTACACTACAATGTTAATTCGAACTAACTTAGTTCGAATTAGTTAATTCGAACTAAGCTAATTCGAACTAACGGATCCAGACTAAAAAACTAGTTCGAATTAGCGTTTTGCTAATTCGAACTAGCATGTCCACATTAAGTGGACCCTGAACCGGGCTTAAGGATGGCCGGAAGCAGTGCCGGCAGGGCATCAGAGGAGGACTTAGAGCGTGGAGATGCTGTCTCAGGCTAGCCAAGGGCTGTGCTTAAAGGGTCCCGACCCCCACGCCGGACAGACAGTTCTCAGGGGTGCCCTGCTTGCAAAGCAGTCCTGGCTTGGAGTGCCCGGAGTACCCACAGTGGGCACATCACAGCACTCGGCCATCAGACTGGCTGCACTTGCCGCAGGCTGCCATCTGGAGAGAGGGGACAATCGGAGGGCTGCAGGAGAGCTTCCACCCCAAAAGCCTGCAGAGCCAGCCCAGTCCTCCCCATCGGGGGCTTGTACCCCATTCCTCCCTCACCTCCTTCCACTTACCCTTCCCTAGCCCCTTTTCTTGATGTACAAAATAAAGGACAATTGTGTTCAAAAATGGAATCTGTCTTTATTGAACAAAACTGGGGGAGACTGGGAAAAGGAGGTGGGAGAGGGGAAGAGAGAGGGTGGGAGAGGGGAGGGCAACTACAATGATCAGGGGTTGGGAACAGGTCCCATATGAAGAGAGGCTAAAGAGACTGGGACTTCTCAGCTTAGAAAAGAGGAGACGGAGGGGGGACAGGATAGAGGTCTCTAAAAGCATGAGTGGGGTGGAGAGGGTGCATACAGAAAAGTTCTTCATTAGTTCCCATAAAGAAGGACTAGAGGACACCAAAGGAAAAGAATGGGTAGCAGGCTTCAAACTAGTAACATAAAGTTGTTCTTCACAAAGCACAGAGTCAACCTGTAGAACTCCTTGCTGCAGGAGGCTGTGAAGGCTAGAACTAAAACAGAGTTTAAAGGGAAGTGAGATCAAGTCATGGAGGTTGGGTCCATGGAGTAGTATTAGCCAGGGGGTAGGAGTGGTGTCCCTGACCAAGGTTTGTGGAAAGCTGGAGAGGGATGGCACGAGACAAATGGCTTGGTCACTGTCTTTGGTCCATCCCCTCCAGGGTCCCTAGTGTTGGCCGCTGTCGGCAGACAGGCTACTGGGCTAGATGGACCTTTGGTCTGACCCAGGACGGCCATTGTAAGCTCAGGGCTCAGGGTCGGGGGTCTCAGTGGTCCACCTTGATTTTCATGCACTCCTGCTCCTGGGTGGCCAGGCTGGCAGCTCTCCTGCCCTAGACGGCCACTTTCCTGTGCCTAGTGCGGAGATCGTGGATGAGGTCCACGATGTCCGCACTAGCCCAGGCGGGTGCCTGCCTCTTGCAGTCCCAGGCAATCTCCCGGGAGCTGCCAGCCTGGTCCCGGGAAGAGGGGTAGGGCTGGGGGGCATCGGGTGGGTGGCTCGAGCCGTGCCAGGTGCAGGGTCTGCTGGTTGGGGTCCGGGGCTGGGAGGGGGGGCAGACGAGTTTCCCTGGTGTTGGCCAGAGTGGCCACCAGGGAAACCTGGGGAGGGCAAGCCTCCCACTAGTTCGAATTAAGGGTCTACACAGCCCTTAATTTGAACTAGTAAATTCGAACTAGGCTCCCCTTTAAGGGGTCCGGGGCCGGGAGGGGGGCAGACGAGTTTCCCTGGTGTTGGCCAGAGTGGCCACCAGGGAAACCTGGGGAGGGCAAGCGTCCCACGAGTTCGAATTAAGGGTCTACACAGCCCTTAATTTGAGCTAGTAAATTCGAACTAGGCTTAATCCTCGTGGAATGAGGATTACCTAGTTCAAACTAAGCGCTCCGTTAGTTCGAATTAAATTCGAACTAACGGAGCGCTAGTGTAGCGCCTATGAAAGTTAGTTAGAACTAACGTCCGTTAGTTCGAACTAACTTTGTAGTGTAGACATACCCTTAGAGACTCTGGCTTGGCTCTCACATCAATAAAGATGCATTTGGCTGCTACCACCTTTCATCAACCTTTACAAGGGCTCTTGGTCTTTGCGCACCCCACTACAAGGAGATTCTTAAAGGGTCTTACTAATCTATACCCACTGTGCAGACCACCACCACTTCTGTGGAACTTAGAAATGGTGTTGGATACTTTGACTCATACCTCCTTTGAACACCTCATTACCTGATCTCTGCATACGATGTTACCTCCCCAGATTTCCCTGGTGGCCACTCTGGCCAACACCAGGGAAACTATTGCCCCCCCTCCCGGCCCCGGAACTATTAAAGGGGCACGGGCTGGCTACGGTGCCCGTGCCAGGTGCAAGCCTGCCAGCACCCAGCCAGCAGACCCTGCACCTGGCACGGCTCGAGCCTAGGGACCCTGGATGGGATGGACCGAAGACAGTGACCAAGCCATTTCTCTCCAGCCTGCCACAAACTTTGGGCAGGGACACCACTCCTACCCCTGGCTAATAGCACTGCATGGACCCAACCTCCATCACTTTATCTAACTTCTCTTTAAACTCTGTTCTAGTTCTAGTCTTCACAGCCTCCTGCAGCAAGGAGTTCCACAGGTTGACTCTTTGCTTTGTGAAGAACAACTTTATGTTACTAGTTTGAAGCCTGCTACCCATTCCTTTCCTTTGGTGTCCTCTAGTCCTTCTATTATGGGAACTAATGAAGAACTTTTCTGTATGCACCCTCTCCACCCCACTCATGCTTTTATTGACCTCTATCCTATCCCCCCTCAGTCTCCTCTTTTCTAAACTGAAAAGTCCCAGACTCTTTAGCCTCTCTTCATATGGGACCTGTTCCCAACCCCTGATCATTGTAGTTGCCCTCCCCTCTCCCACCCTCTCTCTTCCCCTCTCCCACCTCCTTTTCCCAGTCTCCCCGAGTTTTGTTCAATAAAGACAGATTCTATTTTTGACCACACGTTTTCTTTATTTTGTACATCAGGAAGGGGGGCTAGGGAGGGGTAAGTGGAAGGAGGTGAGGGAGGAATGGGGTACAAGCCCCCGATGGGGAGGACTGGGCTGGCTCTGCAGGCTTTTGGAGTGGAAGCTCTCCTGCAGCCCCCCGATTGCCCCCTCTCCCCAGATGGCAGCCTGCAGCAAGTGCAGCCGGTCTGATGGCCGATTGCTGTGATGTGCCCAGTGTGGGTACTCCAGGCAATCCAAGCCAGGACTGTTTTGCAAGCAGGGCACCCCTGAGAACTGTCTGTCCGGGGTAGGGGTCGGGTCCCTTTAAGCACAGCCCTCGGCTAGCCAGAGACAGCAGCTCCACGCTCTAAGTCCTAATCTGATGCCCTCCCGGCACTGCTTCCTGCCATCCTTATCCCCGGTTCAGGGTCCACTCCGTGTGGACATGCTAGTTCGAATTAGCAAAACACTAATTCGAACTAGTTTTTAGTTCTAGATGTGCTAGTTCGAATTAGCTTAGTTCGAATTAACTAATTATTAACTAACTAATTATTAACTAACTAAGTTAGTTCGAATTAGCGGTGTAGTGTAGACATACCCAAAGTGAGTTGGCATGACCATTATGTAACGGAGGGATACAATGAAAAAAGTAAACAAATTACAAACTAACAAATCAGCTACATAGAACAGAAGGTTGGGGTGAGGGGACAAGGAAAAGACAAGGAAGGAAGAAATTACTTATTGTAAGAGTCAATTAAGTGGCTAATCTGGAGTTACTATTAATATCAAAAAGTAGGGAGGCTTTGTAATTAATGTGTAAGGTAATTATCATCTATATTAAGGCCCATTTGCAACGTGTTGAATTTTAGCATATATAAAAGTTCTGAAATCTTCCTCTGTAATATGGTGTTAAAGTCTCTTTGTAGTAACACAGTCTCCCTCCCAAACTCACCTTGTGCTGAGTAGCTATAGGGATCTCCTGAGGAGCTCCAATGTGATCTCCATGCAGATATCCATGGGTGTGTCTAGACAACATGGCTCCATCTATGGAGCCATGTAAATTAGTTTATTCATCATAGTCAAAGAAGCAGGGATTTAAATAATCCCCGCTTCATTAAAATAAACATGGCTGCCGCACTGTGCTGACGATCAGCTGATCTGACACAGCACGGCAGTCTAGACGGGTACGTCTACACTACAGCGCTAATTCGAACTAACTTAGTTCGAATTAGTTAATTCGAACTAAGCTAATTCGAACTAACGCATCTAGAACTAAAAACTAGTTCGAATTAGCGTTTTGCTAATTCAAACTAGCGCGTCCACACTGATTGGACGCAGGGGGGCATTTAAGGGCAGCTGAAACCGGTTCTGGCAGGGCATCAGGTCAGTAGTTGCTTTGTGTGGCTGCTGTCTGAGGCTATCTGAGGCTCGAGCTTAAAGGGACCCCCCGTGGACAGCCGGTTCTCAGCTTTTCCTGCTTGCTTGCCAACCTCGCCAAGGGACAGTCTGTGTCGGTGCTTCCCTTCAGGGGGGGCCGCCGCAGGTGGCAACATGGAGCCACAGCTCGCCCTGCACCTTCTGGTGCACTTTCTGGACTTGCTGCTGCAAGCCTGCCAGCAATGGCTCGAGGCTGCCTGGCACCACCTGGTGAACGTCAGCCCCCTGCCTCTCCGCCTGGCCGCTCTGGGGGCTGTGGAGGAGCCGCGGCAGTGCCCCGGCACCGGCCTGCCCCGCTGTGTCTGGCATCTGGACACCCATCGTCCTGGAGCACTGGGAGGACCGACAGTGGACCCAGAACTTCAGGATGAGGAGGGACACCTTCCTGGAGCTCTGTGAGTGGCTCGTCCCTGCCCTGCGCAGAAGGGACACTCGCATGAGGCCCGCCATTCCCCTCCAGAAGCGGGTGGCCATCGCCCTCTGGAAGCTCTCCACGCCGGACAGCTACCGATCTGTTGGGAACCAGTTCGGCGTGGGGAGATCCACCGTTGGAGCGGTGCTCATGCAGGTATGGCACTCGTCGGCCACCGAGCCGGGGGGAGGGGGGCTGCGAGGAGGGGATGGGCCGCCCCAGGGACAAAGGGGGGGCGGGAGGAGGTGAAAGCGCCCCGCACTGGAGGGGTCGGTCTGTCCCGGCCGTACTACACGCCACCAGGGGGGTTGCTACCAGGAGTGGGGCGCGGGGCACTGCCAGGGCACGAATGCTCCCAGCCACCCGGGCGCCCCACTGATTGGCGCTTTGCTGTGTCTCTCTCCGCAGGTGGTCAAGGCCATCAACCGGGTGCTGCTCCGCAGGGTGGTCCGCCTCACCGACCCGGACGCCGTCATCCGGGGCTTCGGTGCCCTCGGCTTCCCCAACTGCAGTGGGGCCATCGACGGGACGCACATCCCCATCCGTGCCCCGGAACACCAGGCGTCCCAGTACGTTAACCGCAAGGGGTACTTCTCCATGATCCTGCAGGCCGTGTGTGACCACCGGGGCCAGTTCACGGTCATTAATGTGGGCTGGTCCGGCAAAGCACACGACGCCCGGGTGTACCGCAACTCCTCCGTGTGCCAGCGGCTGCAGGACGGGACCTTCTTCCCCGACCGCCACATCAGGGTTGGGGACGTGGACATGCCCGTCTGCCTGGTGGGGGATGCCGCCTACCCACTGCAGCCGTGGCTCATGAAGCCCTACACGGGGCACCTCAATCCCTCCCGCCAGGCCTTCAATGCCAGGCTGAGCAGGGCCCGCATCGTGGTGGAGGGGGCCTTCGGGCGACTGAAAGCCCGCTTTCGATGCCTCCTCACCCGTCTGGACCTGGCCGAGCACAACATCCCTTCCGTGGTGGCGGCATGTTGTGTGCTCCACAATTTGTGTGAGCGGAAGGGGGAGGCTTTCCTGCCAGCCTGGATGGCAGAGGCTGACCGCATGGCTGGACACTACGGTCAGCCCCGCACCGCCGCCATCCGGGAAGCCCAGCGGGGGGCCGTCCGGATCCGGGAAGCCCTGTGGGAGAGCTTCCTGGTGGAGGAGGAGGACTGACCTCTCCCTGCCCCACTAGGGCCTTCTTCCACCCTACCCCCCTTCCCCTTTCCCCTCCCTACCTACTGTCAAATAAAGACACCTGTTTTTGAAACCAAAATGTCTGTTTATTTCACATAAGTGGGTGGTGGAAGGGAGGAATGAGGGTGGGAGAGGGGAGGGGGAAACCTGGGATAAGGGAGCTGGAAGGGGAGGGAAGGGAGGAAGGGAAAGGAAAGCTCAGGGGTGGGAGTCTGGCTGCCTCTCCCGTCTCACCACACTGCGGGTCCGGGGGCGTCGGTGGGAAATGGTTGGGGGGGGGGGCAGGAGGGACAGGGGGTGTGGAGGAAGCAGGAGCGGAAGCAGGAGCGGGAACAGGGGGAGCAGGGGGAGCAGGAGGAGCAGGAGGAGCAGGGGGTGCAGGGGGAGCAGGGGGAGGAGGAAATGGGAAGCGGTCGAGCAGGCTCTGGAGGTGGCCTCGCAGGGCATGGCCCTGCTCCTCCAGGGCCTCCAGACTCCTCCGGCGCAGCCTCAGGTCCTCCTGGACCCAGTGGTCCTGGGTGCGGAGCTGGTGGTCCATGAACCGGAGGTGCCGCCTTTGGTACTCCTCCTCGTTCCTGGCTCTCTTGCTTGCCTGGGCACGGGCAGCTGCTGCAGGCGGTGTGGTGCACCCTGCAGGCCCAGGTGCTGCAGCTGTGGTGCAACAAGACCAGCGGTCAATTACCCCAGGGGCCCAGGTGTGTGAAACCCAGCTCCCCTCTGCAAGGCCAGGGCCCCTGCAGGATCCCCAGCTGCTGCTCCGTGGTGGGCAAGGCCCAGGCGCACGGTCCCGGGGCTCCCTCTCACCCCAGCCCCCCGTACACATAAGGGGAACACGATGGTACTCACAGGTGGACGCCTCCCCGGCCTCGGACGACACAGGCGAGTGGCTTTGTGGGGTGCCTCGGGGGTCCCAGGTCCCGGGCAGGCTGGCGGCAGGCTCCTGGCTCTCAGAGCCCTCCTCCTCCTCCTCCGTCTCCAGGGTGGCAGGGACGGCATGAGCTCCCAGGAGGCGGTCCAGAGCGTGGAAGTGGGAGCAGGCCTCCGGGTCGGCCCCTGGCTGGCAGGCCCGGGAGTAGGACTGCCGCAGGTCTTTGACCTTGCAGCGGACCTGCTCCCGGCTGCGCTGGTGGCCCCTGGCGGCCAGGCTGGCAGCCATGTGGCCGTAGATGGCCGCGTTCCGGTGGCTAGTGTGGAGATCGTGGACATTGGAGGCATCCCCCCAAACCTCGATGAGGTCCACGATCTCCGCACTTGACCAAGCGGGTGCCCGCTTTTTGCGCCCCCAGGCAGGCTCCTGGGAGCCGCCAGGCTGGTCCTGGGGAGCACTGGAGGGCTGGGAGTCCTCGGGTGGTTGGCTCATCGTGTGGCTGGTTTAGGGTCTGCTGGCACGGGTGCTTGCAGCCTTGCAACTGGCACAAACTGTGTAGCCAGCCTGTGGCCCTTTAAGGGCTCTGGGGCCGGGAGGGGGGCAATAGAGTTTCCCTGGTGTTGGCCAGAGTGGCCACCAGGGAAACCTGGGAAGCCTTAGCCTCCCACTAGTTCGAATTAAGGGTCTACACAGCCCTTAATTTGAACTAGCTAGTTCGAACTAGGCTTAATCCTCGTAAAATGAGGTTTACCTAGTTCGAACTAAGCGCTCCGTTAGTTCGAATTAAGTTCGAACTAACGGAGCGCTAGTGTAGCGCCTATCAAAGTTAATTCGAACTAACGTCCGTTAGTTCGAACTAACTTTGTAGTGTAGACATACCCGACGTGGATCTGTGCGTTGGGGAAGCCTTTGCGGACCAATCCTGTAAACCTCATTTCACGAGGCATAAGGGATTGGTCAGCAAAGGCTTCCCCAGCCAACAGATCCGCGTCTAGACTGCCGCGCTGTGTCGGATCAGCTGATCTTCGGCACAGCACGACGGCCATGTTTATTTTAATGAAGCAGGGATTATGTAAATCCCCACTTCTTTGACTGTGCCGAATAAACTAATCTACATGGCTCCGTCAATGGAGCCATGTAGTCTAGACACACACCATGTGCCTCAGGTAGGTCCATAGGTACCTCAACATCTGAGGTGGGACAATTTTTCATTTCATGGGGGAAAGAGAGATCCAATTTTGTCTTCCCTCCCTACACTCAATATCATGACAGCCCCTGGAATAATGTAGGAGAAACTCCAGGAAGAAATCTCGGATTTTTCCTCCACATCTCCCACAACCACTTCTACAGGAAAAGGCCATTATTATACGTTATGATGTGCTGTGTGCAGCTGTAAGAGAGGAGTAACATTCAGAATAATGCATTACACCAGGGCAGCTTCTATCACAGGATTCTTTGGCTTTTTAATATGTGACTTCAATAATTAGTGGGGCGGAAAGCCTCAAACAGAACATGCTAGCTCACTTTGCCCAGCCTGTAGGCTCTGTTCAACAATGCCAGCATTTCAAGAGTCTGAATAAAACTTCTGTTCCTGATTGCAAAGAACATTCTGAACTTAAGAGCTAAAAAGGAAAACTCTTGGGTATCATATTCCTATGGAGAATGTGGGAGGCACTTTGCTGAGTCAGCACAGGAAGCCACACTTTCAATAACAAGGAATGAAATCCTTTCCCTCTCCTCCTTCAGTGATGTACAGTTTGTGTGTTGTTTCAATTACATCCTGCTATAAAAACAGAGCTCTGTCAGTTTGCATTACTGAGGAGGAAGTGAAGCATATACAGAGAATAGTTTTATATGCTCACTTAAATGTTGAAAAACAGTTTGAGTCAAAGAGGGGAGAATTTATATGTGGGGATGAGCTCTGCTTTATGTAAATCAATTGGCCTGCCTGATCATTGCGTTACCCTAATTACTTGCCCTTCAAATGCCATTTCTTCCAAATGAGTTCTACACGAGGGTGAAGCTGGAAGAATGCTGCAGACAAGTCAATGTGTTTGCATACAGTGTGATGGCTGAAGTTGTATGACTAGGAATGAATTTTTGTCCAAAAAAGTGTATTCATTTGCTTACCTTGACTGTATGTCTGAACAATAAATGAATATTCTGCATGTGAGTGACTAAACTGTAAATGGGATTGTTCGTGGCTCCCAAAGTGGATGCTGACCAGAAGATATCAATTTATGATGGCGATTCATTTAGCTATAAAATTATTATACTGTTTTAGAATACACACACACACACACACACACACACACACACGATACAAATTGACCCAGCTGGAATCACTGTTGGCAGTGTTGATGGAAAGACCAAGAAATGGATGGCAATGGAGACAGGACTACTCTCTTTGTTCTGGACATGGTGCCACCAGACTAGTGTTGAGAGAGGCAAGCTGGGGAGAACTTTTACATCTATTACCTATCTGTGACTAAATAATGAATTCATTGTCCAGGGCTACTCATCCAGCGCCTTTCATGGGATAGGCACGCCAAAGCTCTGGAGCCACATTTCTTCCTTTCTTTATCATGTCTGAGCTAATATCTGCCTGAGCTAATATCTATAGATAAATATGTGAGATCGGAGCCCCAAGAACGAAATGATTAATGTACTCTCTGGTTGTAAGGGGATAAGATTTGCATTTTAATGTAACAGTTCCATAGAGAAGGGGGTAATATTTAGTAAGTATGACACTGAAGATATAAGGTAGGCAATGGAAAAGTGAATGAATAGATTTTCATCATAGTTTTGATTTGTTCCACTTACCAGTGCAGATCGTACAGTATTTGTAAAGTTTCTAATGGGCAGGGATTTGGGGGTAGCTCAGGCAGAGCTCCACAGGGTGACTTTGATATCTTCTCAGAGTAGTACAATGAGATTTATCTGGTTCTCTGCTCACGGTTTCCTTTGGCAGCACTTTTGATCCCACTCCTGCCCATACAATTCTGATTTGTTGTCAAAATTCACTTTACCCTGGTTTCTTTCGGGTTCCTCTCCTTTTGTGAGGGGACACACAATTCTGCTTTTGGAGGGAGACTTGGGGCTCTTTTACCTCTAAACTGGTGGTAGTACTGGTTGAACCTCTCTAGTCCAGCACTTTCTGATCCGACAACATCCATGGTCCAGCATAATTTTAGTTATCTGGATGTCCACTTACCATGTGCGTGGCCAAATTTTCCATGGTCCCATAAAGTTTGTTTACAGCCACCAGTCCTGACTGTCTGTGTTCTATGCCATTATTTAGATGTAATTTACTCCTAAATGTCTTCTAAAAGCCCACTAAAAGTGGAAATGTTAGTAATGCTCCTAGACAATACTAACCCCATGGTCCAGCATATTCTCTGGTTCTGCACCAGTCAGGTCCCAAGGGTGTTGGCAGGGGCAGATATAGGGCAGGGCGAACAGGGTGGCCGCCCCGGGCCCCGTGCTTCAAAAAGCTATGCGCCATGGCAAAGGGGGACCCCGTGAAATTATGCTGCTCGGGGACCCACAAAACGGTCATCTGCCCCTGGGTGTTGGACTAGAGAGGTTCAACCTGTAGAGCATTTTTTACTAGCATGTTCCTGTATTCTTTTTACTTTTCCATTCCCACAGCCAGATGCAGACCCACTGGATGGCATCTTCTACTTTAGGCTGAATCCTAAAAAGAAAATTTAATCTTAAGAACCATCTTGGTTTCCTCTTCCTCTTTAAACACTACCAGTTGTATTACTGGTGGATGGCAAGGCATGGGGAATTCAGAGGTAGTGGAAACCCCCCTTTGCAACCTACTCCCAAATTGTAATGCGTGTTTCTCAGTTGCAGTCCATGATGTGGACCATAGTAAATGAGGTGCCTAAGTCCAGGTTTAGGGGAATTATCCTATCCCTGATGCAGAATCAAAGGTGCCATTTTGGGAGAGTGTGGGAGTAGAAGGGCAACAGCCATGTTACCAGGACATTACTTGCTCTGTACTTTCCCCTTGCTCCCTGATAATGAGGGGAAGGAGAAGAGAAGCAAGCAGCATCCCAGTGTGTGTGGCTATAGCCCCTCTTCCCAAAACAGCAACTGGTTCAAAACTCGGAGGAAAATATACTGTTGTTGCCTTAAACTTGAAATATCTTGGAATTAGAGACGAGAAGGAAACATATGTATTAAGAAGTTCTAGTCTTGTTCTTGCCTATAAAAGCTATGAGAATTTACAGTATAATTCCAAAACAAACAAACAAACAAACAAACAAACAAGTAAACACAAAATCACGTCATAGATGACTTTCTGGAAGATGTACTTTAATCAAACACAAGTTATTGTGATCAGTACAGGAGTGACTGAATTAAATTCTATGACCAGCCTTATACAAGGGAACAGTCTATGACCTAAAGGTTCCATCTAATCATAAAAAAACCCTGGTGGATATGTGAGTTGGGAGAGTGTCCTAATAACCTCTAGCAAAGTCTCTCCAGAGATTTTTAAAACACTTTTGTTGACAGAAAACTTTTCAGACACAATGTTGCCCAGTTACCAATTCACCAACATCATGAAATCTATTGAATATGCCATATCTGAAGTGAGGTGTAAATATTAAAAGTGCTCCTTTTTTTTGCATTATTTTAAGGTAAGATTTTCCAAGAAGACATCATTAGAATATCACTTTTCTCATGTAAATGCGGATGAGGCAACAAGGAGTAATTTCCACAGTTCTTTAAATGAGTCAGCGGAAAGCTGGAGTAACTTTACAGCTGTCTCTCTAAAGCAAATTGCTGAGAGCAATGCTCTGTGAAGGAATATTGAATTTTGAAGAATCAGGCCTGGAAAAAACTTAATTCACCTCTAACGTGTAAAAAGAATATTTTACTGTACTTGTATAATGTTTAACTTGTCCATAGAGAAACAGTAACAAACTCAATCAACAATTGTTACAGGAACTGATGTTATTAATTTAACTCTCAAGTTGTATAGTGATAATGTTAGATTTTATTATTTTCAGGTCCATTTCTCTTATGTTTCCTAACTGATGGAATTCTGAAAGTCAATATTTGCCCTGGGGAGTGGATTCTGTATTATGTAAAAAAATGGGAGGAGGTTACGCTCATTTCCAGTACAGGCAGTCCCCGAGTTACGGGGATCCGACTTATGTCGGATCCGCAGTTACAAACGGGGCCCTCCCTCTCCCTGGTCTCCAGCAGACCAGGGAGAGGAAGCAAAGCGGCGGAACACGCGGGCAGCGGACAGCCCAGATGCGTCTGGGCTGTCCGCTGCCCGCGTGCTCCGCGGCTTTGCTCTGCTTTGCTCCCCATCTGGGCTGTCCGCTGCCCGCGTGTTCCGCTGCTTTGCTCCCCGTCCCCCTGGTCTGCAGACCAGGGGGACGGGGAGCAAAGCAGAGCAAAGCCGCGGAGCACGCGGGCAGCTGACAGTCCAGACGCGTCTGGGCTGTCCGCTGCCCACATGTTCCGCCGCTTTGCTCCCCGTCCCCCTGGTCTGCAGACCAGGGGGATGGGGAGCAAAGCAGAGCAAAGCCGCGGAGCCTGGGGTTCTTAAGTTGAATCTGTATGTAAGTCAGAACTGGCGTCCAGATTCAGCCGCTGTTGAAACTGATCAGTTTCAGCAGCGGCTGAATCTGGACGCCAGTTCCGACTTACATACAGATTCAACTTAAGAACAAACCTACAGTCCCTATCTTGTACGTAACCCGGGGACTGCCTGTATAGTTTTGGTGAGTTATATTAGCAAGATGTTGAAAACTATGAATATGTTGCTGCATATAACACCATCTTTTATTAAACATGAAAAAAGCCTGACATACCGTGAAACACCAAGTTGAAAGGGAGTTTGGGAGCATTGGTGTCTGACAGCTTATGCATCCAATTACTGATATGTCACCAGAAATATGTGGGAAAAAAGTAATGAGATGGCAGGCCTTGTAACAAAGGGTAACATTGTCTCTCTACATCTGGATCACCATTTTTATACAATGTGTAAATCTACATTTTCCTATTAACTCTTTCCTGTCACACTGTAGAACTCACTAGCTCAAGTTCCACAATACTAAAATTCAACCCCAGGAAAGTATATGGCCACTTTTATAATGACATGGGGTCTAATTCTGACCTCCCTGTTACTAGCTTTACATCAGAGTCTGTGCATTGATTTTAATGGAGTTACTGCAGACCATACAGCCTGTGAGTTCGGACCCAAAAATTCAAATGGAGAAAGATTTTTTTTCATGTCTTCAATACTTACGCAGGTCTTAGAATCAGAACCATAGGGTCAGAAAAGATTGCAAGGTAGTGTAACTACCCATCATGATGCAGAATTTGATGCTACTTCATTCCTTTATCTTGAATCTTCAACTGGGTCTTTTCAAATTTAAGGTAGGGACAAAGTGGTTACAAAACAGCCTGAGATATCACCATAAACTTAAACAGAAACTGAACCATTTAGTAAATGAAAAAAGCTAGTTTAGCTTCTTCAAATTAGTTGTTAACTTTCAGACACACGAGAGCTGCTTAGTTCTGGCCAAAGCCTGAAGTCAAAGAGCTGAAACATGGCAAAGAAAGATATTCTCCTGGTACCAGATCCAATATTGTGCATCAGCCCCTTTTGCATCAGTTGGGCTGACACTATTTTCTCACCAAACCTCCAGGGAAATCTCCCCATCACAGACTCTGCTGTGGGCCCTCAACTGAGGTGGAGGGAAGACATGAGAGACACAGCGGGCTGGTGGGGGTATATTGGGAGCAGCAGAAAGTATCGTAATGTAATGTATATGGACAATTCCGAGCCCTTACAGGGTGCCCTGAGGGCTACCTGAGGGTATGTCTACACTACAAAGTTAATTCGAACTTACGGACGTTAGTTCGAATTAACTTTGATAGGCGCTACACTAGCGCTCCGCTAACTGGAACTTAATTCGAACTAGCGGAGCGCTTAGTTCGAACTAGGTAAATCTCATTGTACGAGGACTAAGCCTAGTTCGAATATACTAGTTCGAATTAAGGGGTGTGTAGCCCCTTAATTCGAACTAGTGGGAGGCTAGCCCTCCCCAGCTTTCCCTGGTGGCCACTCTGGCCAACACCAGGGAAACTCTACTGCCCCCCTCCCGGCCCCGGAGCCCTTAAAGGGGCATAGGCTGGCTACGGTGCCCATGCCAGGTGCAAGCCTGCCAGCACCAGATAGCAGACCCTGCACCTGGCACAGCTTGAGCCAGCCACCCGATGCCCCCCAGCCCTACCCCTCTTCCCAGGACCAGGCTGGCGGCTCCCAGGAGCTTGCCCGGGACCGCAAGAGGCGGGCACCCGCCTGGTCTAGTGCGGACATCGTGGACCTTGTCCACGACCTCCGCACTAGGCACAGGAAAGTGGCCGGCTAGGGCAGGAGAGCTGCCAGCCTGGCCACCCAGGAGCAGGAGTACATGAAAATCAAGGGGGTCCACTGAGACCCCCGACCCTGAGCCCTGAGCTTACAATGGCCGTCCTGGGTCAGACCAAAGGTCCATCTAGCCCAGTAGCCTGTCTGCCGACAGCGCCCAACCCTAGGGACCCTGGAGGAGATGGACCAAAGACAGTGACCAAGCCATTTGTCTCATGCCATCCCTCTCCAGCCTTCCACAAACTTTGGGCAGGGACACCAATCCTACCCCCTGGCTAATAGCACTCCATGGACCCAACCTCCATCACTTTATCTCACTTCTCTTTAAACTCTGTTCTAGTTCTAGCTTTCACAGCCTCCTGCAGCAAGGAGTTCCACAGGTTGACTCTTTGCTTTGTGAAGAACAACTTTATGTTACTAGTTTGAAGCCTGCTACCCATTCCTTTCCTTTGGTGTCCTCTAGTCCTTCTATTATGGGAACTAATGAAGAACTTTTCTTTATGCACCCTCTCCACCCCACTGATGGTTTTATAGACCTCTATCCTATCCCCCCTTAGTCTCCTCTTTTCTAAACTGAAAAGTCCCAGTCTCTTTAGCCTCTCTTCATATGGGACCTGTTCCAAACCTCTGATCATTTTAGTTGCCCTCCCCCTCCCACCCTCTCTCTTCCCCTCTCCCACCTCCTTTTCCCAGTCTCCCCGAGTTTTGTTCAATAAAGAGAGATTCTATTTTTGACCACACATTTTCTTTATTTTGTACATCAGGAAGGGGGGCTAGGGAAGGGTAAGTGGAAGGAGGTGAGGGAGAAATGGGGCACGAGCCCCCGATGGGGAGGACTGGGCTGGCTCTGTGGGCTTCTGTGGGTGGAAGCTCTCCTGCAGCCCCCCAATTGCCCCCTCTCTCCAGATGGCAGCCTGCGGCAAGTGCAGCCAGTCTGATGGCCGAGTGCTGTGATGTGCCCAGTGTGGTCACTCAGGGCACTCCAAGCCAGGACTGCTTTGCAAGCGGGGCACCCCTGAGAACTGTCTGTCCGGGGTGGGGGTCGGGTCCCCTTAAGTACAGCCCTCGGCTAGCCTGAGGCAGCAGCTCCATGCTCTAAGTCCTCCTCTGATGCCCTGCCGGCACTGCTTCCGGCCATCCTTAAGCCCGGTTCAGGGTCCACTTAATGTGGACATGCTAGTTAGAATTAGCAAAATGCTAATTCGAACTCGTTTTTTAGTCTTGATGTGTTAGTTCGAATTAGCTTAGTTCGAATTAACTAATTTGAACTAAATTAGTTCAAATTAGCGCTGTAGTGTAGACATACCCTGAGTTATGCTGGGGAGGGAGGGCTGTGTCAGCCCCGCAGACCACAAATAGTGGAGAGACAAGCTACCTGTCCTGCTACCTGTGCCAGCTCATGGGTCAATCTGTCCCATGGTACCTAGTCTAACCAAAAATAGGGGTTATGGGAATCTCCTGAGACCTCCAGGCCAGTATGCAGACACAGATTCCCTCACCAGTGAATTAACTTCTTCTGCTCCTGAGCTCTTAAAAAAATGAGGGGGTGGACAGTGAGAATGGAAATTAACAGCAGCAGCACAGCATTGCTCTACTGGGAGAAAGGAGTGTAGGAAATTTGTGTTAGTTAGCAGAAGGTCCTGTGGAATTAGGGTAAATTGGAGTAGAAAAACAGTAAGAGTACATCTAGATTACAGCACCAAAATACAAAATAAGCTATTCCAAAAATAACTCAAAATAAGATACACAATTTGCATAGCTCAAAGTACGTAGCTGATTTCGAGCTAAGGGCTCAGTGCAGACGCACCCTTTATGATTAGCATGAACATCACAGTCCTATGCATCCTTTAGGCCCAATCCTATAATTCTTCCATTGAGATCTGAGTGAAGAGCATGTTATTTCCTGTGAAGATTGTGGGATTAAGACTTCCAAGCAAAAACTGTGTTTAAGCAAGCAATAATTATTTTCAAATTCAAGGGTACGTCTAAACTACATGCCTCTGTCGGCAGAGGCATGTAGATTTGTTTGTTCAGCAAAGACAAATGAAGCCGCGATTTAAATGATCGCAGCTTCATTTACATTTACATGGCTGCCGCGCTGAGCCGACAAACAGCTAATCAGCTGTTTGTCGGCTCGCCACTAGTCTGGACGTTCCCCCTGTTGACATCAAAGCCCTTTGTTGGCAGCCCCGGTAAACCTCATTCCTGACACCACAGATGGTCAGTCACTTGCATCTCCTGCCCTTAAATCAGGCCCTGGCTGTAAGGAATTGTTGTGGTAGATCCCATTTCAGGGTGAGGCCTACACATTGAATAATTTTGTGAGCACCTATTGTACTAGGAAAGCTGCATTTATATGAATGTGTGTATTTCAGTTTTTGTTTCTGGAGGCTAGTTATTTCAGAAACACTGTCTTATGTTTCTACCACACCCAGACTCTTATAATGAAATGTCCTCCATTTATAATGTGTTTTGTTAGTATGCCCTTTGTTTTTGCCAGGAAGCATTAAAGACAAAGTGCCCTTTCAGTGAAATCTTACAATATTTGAAGTAGTAATTACTGAATGCCAGAATTAATTTTTCTCTGATAATTATTCCTTAAGCAGAGTTGACAATCCCAGGCATTTAACTCATTCATTAAAATTCAGTAATGATTTCTCCTATGGCTTTCACTCGCAGTAATGACATGCATTATTATGCATCACTAATTTCCATGAAGAACAATGAGCCACTGTTTTATTGGCAGCTAGAATTTCTCTACTGTACTTTGCTATGTTTTTCTGAAAAGATGATGAAAGGGATAATCATGCAGTCTGGATTAAGTTTATTCTTTTTCAGCCATTATAAAATTCTACTACATCAGCAAAGTATTAAAGAGACACTACTAAATGTTAAAAACTATTTTAGCTGTTGAATAATAATTGGATGAGTGTCAAAGTCCCAGGCACCAGTCTTCCCTCTAATATTTCCATCCATGTGTGGAATAAATTTTGTTACGTGCACTTAGACATGTATGGATGTGCACCAGTAATAGAAACACATGCTGCTGACTTTCAGCATGGTAGGTGCTCTGCTAATCATCCGGGCAGCATTTGAATCTCTCTTGGGTGGCTACCCAAGTGCTCAGCTTACATGGAACACTACCTGGCACCCATTAAGATATTTTTGCTAAGCCTGGAGACAATTTTTGCATTTTGATTAAAATGTAAGGAGTGATTAGAACTTTAGTTTAAAATTAGGTGCATTTGATTAAAATGTGTTAGGTTTTATTTGCTTTTTAACTGGTAATCAAATAATTTCTTTTTTCTTGAGCTCAGGGGTAAACTTCAGAAAGTGCAAGTGACTATTCTATTGTGGACCTGTTTCTCTTCCCATTAACTTCATTGGAAGCAGGATCAGGTCCTAAATACGTTAGGTTTTTAACTGAAGTTAAACAAACTATTCACAGGGGAAATTTTATTAAGAAAATTAACTTGTTTGTGAATTGTCCAAAGAGGGTGTTTTTTTTGTTTGTTTGTTTGTTTTTTTACAAATCGGTTCACTATTTGCAATTGTGTTAATTTATGTATGAAGAAACATCATTATTTGCTTGTGAGCTCACTATAACATGGTACATCTATACTGCACTCTCTTGTGCAAGAAAATACGCAAATGAGGTGAAGCGGTGAAGCTCACCGTGCCTTATTTGCATACTTAATGAGCCACAATTTTTGTGCAAAAACTCCCTCTTGTGCAAGAGCCGCTCTGCCACTTTTTTTCAGGCAGAACAGCTCTTGCTCAAGAGGGGTTTTTTGCGCAAAAAGGAGCAGTATAGACAGTCAGAAAAAAGCAGACTTTTCAGGCCTATACATCTTGCTATTTATGGATCAGAGATATTGATTGAAATACGGACAATGTTACACTGGCATAACACAGCAGAATTTGGCTTAATGGTGCTACTTGCCTTGGTAGGCCAGGTTTAAAACACAGAAGCTTCAATTATTTGGCTAATAGATTAATCCTCTAATGGTAATACAACCCAGAAGTTTTTGTATGAATATATAGAATTAATTTCCACTGCCTTGCCTTCTTGCTAGGGGAGGCAGATCAGCTGTCCTTTTAAGTATATTTTGTTTCCTTTAAAGTTAAACTGTCAAGCATTTAGGCCAAAGCAATTGTAAAGAACATAAAAATGGCCCATTTAGCCCAGTATCCTGTCTTCTGACAGTAGTCAATACCAGGTGCCAGAGGGAATGAACAGAACAGGTAAGCATCAAGTAATCCCTTCCTTGTCACCCATTCCCAGCTTCTGACAGAGGCTATGGGCACCATTCCTATCCATTCTGGCTAACAGCAATTGATGGACATATCCTCCATAAATGTATCTAGCTCTTTTTTGTATCCTGTTAAAGTCCTGATCTTCACAACATCATCTGGCAGCAAGTTTCACAGGTTGACTGCATTGTGTGAAGAAATACTTCCTTTTGTTTGTTTTAAACCTGCTACCTATTAATTTCATTTGCCCGTCTCGTTCTTGTGTTATGGGAGCAAATAAATAATTTTTCCTTATCTACTTTCTCCACACTGGTCATGATTTTATAGATGGCTATCATATGTCTCCTCCCCCCAAGTTTCCTCTTTTCTAAGCTGAAAAGATCCAGTTTTATTAACCTCTCCTCATATGGTATCCATTACAAACCCTAATCATTTTGTTGCCCTTTTCTGAACTTTTTCCAGTGCCAAGATAAATTTTTTTAGATGAGGTGACATCTGCATGAAGTATTCAACTTACTTTGCTTAAGAGCCTTTGACTTTATATTTGTATTATTCTCATGAATCAAGCTGGATTTCCATTTATAACAGCCAATTGTCAAAAATGCCCTTAAAATAATAGAATATGCACTGCACTCATTTCAGTGATGCTTGTTCAGTTGGAAACTATTCATTAAATATGCAAAAATGTCACAGATAATTTCGATTTGGCACAAAAATTACACTGTCTTTTTTACTAGTCAAGCTTTTCACTTCTTGTAATCCTTATGTAACTTCTTTGGCCTCAGAGGGGATTACTTTAGTGGTGAATTGGGACTACTGTACATTAGCCCTATTTCTATGGTGGAACAGTGACATTTAATAACTTATTAGCTTCAGTCACAGATGTATATGTCTTAGGGGAATATTGGTGGCCTGGTTTTGTATTACAAGGTGATAGTATTCAAAATACATATCTACTAAAGCTACACCTGTATTATTGTAAGCAATTTACTGACTGGAATCAGAACAACTCAGAATTAAGGTGATGCTTTGTGAATATCTGTGATCTAGTTTCCAAGCTTTTTTTTGTTGTCAATGCCTTTGGGGGTGGCCAGGATGACTTCATCCCTTGCCCTAGGGAATTTTTCCTACCCTTTATCAGAAAAAAGCCAGGAATAAATTGGATCAAATTCTCTGCTTCTGTGGCGGTATGTCTAGACTGCATTTCTCTGTCAGTAGAGGGATGCAGATTAGGCACGTCGATGTTGCAAATGAAGCGGGGACTTAAATATCCCATGCTTAATTTGCATAAAATGGCCACCATTTTTGCCGACTCAGCACTTTGTCTGCAAAAAGAGGCAGTCTAGAGGGGCATCTGTTAAGAAAGAAAGACTGTTTCGATAGATTCCTTATGCCTCATGCAAGAAGGTTTACAGGATCTGTCGAAAAAGGCTTTCTTTCTTGACAGATCCCCCTCTTGACTGCCTCTTTTAGCTGACAAAGTGCTGAGTTGGCAAAAACGGTGGCCATTTTTATGCAAATTAAGCACGGGGTATTTAAATCCCTGCTTCATTTGCAATGTTGACCTGCCTAATTTGCTTCCCTCTGCCGACAGAGGGATGCAGTGTAGACATACCCTAAATGGACGACCAGGACCATATTTTTAAATATTGGCCTCTGTTTTGTAGAGAAGTAATGGAGGTTTCAATGTAGATAACATAGATATACACAGAGTCAGATAGTTGTGCAAGTCAGAAACTGAGATATTTAAACATTCTAAATCATAACATTGTAAATCCAGTTAAGATAGGGCTGAAAATCAAGAATTTAAACATCTTCAATATTGTTTTCATGGACTTTCATGAAATAAATAGCATAATAGTAGGATCCCTGTTAAAATCAGACTACTCACTTTGATTTCTTAATAATTCCACACTTTATTTAAAAATAAAGAATTAAAGACCATCTTTCATTCATTCATTCAACTCTCTTATCTGAAACATTGTAAAAGAATAAGATCAGATTACTGGATCATTTAATATAAAAACAAAAAAATACAATGTCCATAGGTTTATAGAAACAAAAAATAAATCGGTTTTTGTGATGCTGTTCTATACAGATATAAACAATTGTCAATAACCATCATAAGCTGTAAAATTAGGAATTAAATTCCAATAATATTCCTAGATGATAAAAAAACTGTTCACAGCATGATTTTTGTCAGATGACTATAGTACAGGCAGAATTTGGTTGAAAATTGCCCCGGTAAAAAGCTGTTAAACCACTATATACTCTTTGGGACAGAAACTGCCTCTTTCTACATGTCTGTACAGTACAGACTTCAACAGAACCCACATCCTAAATAGGTCTGTGAGGTGCTATAATATAAATAATAAACAATAGTGTTGATGTAATCTTGGATATTATTTCTTAAAAGAACGTAAGAATGGCCATATTTGGCCAGACCAACAGTCAGTCTGGCCCAATATCCTGTCTTCCAACAGTAGCCAATGCTAGGTGCTTAAAAGGGAATGAACAGGACAGGTACTTATCAAGTGACTAACCCCTTTTGTCTACTCCCAGTTTCTGGTAAACAGATGGTAGATGCACTCAGGGTATGGGTTGCACTGATATGTTCTGTGGATTTATTTGGAGTGTGGGAAATGGGCTTCGGGTGTCCCAATTTTATAGGGGCAGTCCCAATATTTGGCTTTTTTTCTTATATAGGCACTTTCAGCATCCCTTCCCCTTCTGTCCTGATTCTTCACAGTTGCTATTTGGTCACCCTAATTGAGCCAAATGTGCAGGCAACATGACCAAAGTCACAGGGGAGACTTTTCATTCATGGGATGTCTACATGGGGGAGTTATTTTTAAACAAATCCCTTTACTTCGAAATAACAAGGTGAGCGTCCACACAGTAAGTCAAATTATTTTGAAATAATGGGCTTGTTATTTCAAAATAATAACCCTTGATTCTGATGAGGAATAACACTTAGGGTACATATACACTGCACACTTATTCAAAAATAAGCTATTCTGGAATAGTTATTCTGAAATAGTTTATTTCAAAATAGCATGTCTACACTACAGGAAAGCCTCAAAATTAGTCCAAGGCAGACTTCCCTCATGTGGATATGGTATCTTGATTTAGAACTCCAGGAAGCACTGGGGAGGAATAACTTAGAATGGCCCTGGTGAGGGACTATTTCGAAATAGCAGCAGTGGAGCGTCTACACACGCCTAATTTCAAAATAGCTATTTCTGAATAGGGATTATTCCTCATAGAATGAGGTTTACAGATTTCAGAATAAGTCATCTGTTAGTCTGAAATTATTTCGAAATAATGGAATGGCTGTGTAAACACTCACATTTTTATTTCAAAATAATGCTTGTAATCTCGAAATAATGGTGAAGTGTAGCTTCACCCCTATTTCAAAATTGGTATTTCAGGAGTTGTTATTTCAAAATAATCTCTTAGTGTAGACATAGCCCCAGAAAGTGAATTGGACTAATTGTAGGTTGGGGTGGAGAATATCTGGCATTCAGGCAGCACACGGTTCTTCAAGTTTAGGTAAGGGCTGGGACACTGCTACTTACATCTTCCTCTGGTCAGGAACTGTGGCTACTGGGAGCTGCATGGCTCTGTACCTGTAGACACTCAAGTAAACAAACCATTTCTCAGGCTGCCTACAGCTCACCCTGATAAACTGCATGTAGCTCATGGGCCTTAGGGGTTTAGGGGTGGTTTAGGCATTTGACCTGAAAACAAAGGTAAAAACAGGAAGGAAAGGGGTACACTGAGTCAATGGAGTGTGAAAGGGAAATCGTATATGAAGGATAGCAAAAATAAAGATAGAAAATGAAGCAAGCCTAACTTTGAATTTCCTGACTTTTGTGGATTTAAATCATCACAATCAATCTGGGTTTTGAGGTACACTCGAGTGGATACATTTTACATTTACAACTTGTTACAATGTCATGTTTTAGATTACGTGACTTTCTGCTGCTCGGAAGCTTTTAGTGTTTTTATTGAATGAGAGAGGCAGCAAGACACATTTTGTGACAGTGCCAATTAAGATTTATCTCTGGAGAATTGTGCCGAGAAAGAGCTTGATCAACCGGATTATAAAGTGTACAGAAGGCTCACACTGCATGTCTGCATTCCTTCACATCAATATCCAGGTGACAATGCATAGGGAGTTTTGATATCAGCTTAGTTGTGAATCACTTCTGAACTGCTCCTGGAGTTCTGACGGGACACTGCACCAGGAGATAACACTTCCAAAGAATCAGCCATTTCTGGGAGTGACAGGGTAAAACTCTCCTGGAGCTTGATCCCTATCTAGTTCTTGGGTCAATTCATTTGCTTCGACACTTCAGTTTTCAATCAGTACTTATACTTCTGGTTGGGTTGCTGCTTCCTCAGAAGTGGGTAACCAGCTGCATATTATGACTGAAAAAAGTAAACAATATCAGTGACAAGGAGTCCTGTGGCACCTTATAAACTAACAGATGTATCGGAGCATAAGCTTTTGTGGGCAAAGACTCACTTCATCAGATGCATGTAGTGGAAATTTCCAGAGGCAGGTATAAATATGCAGGCAAGAATAAGGCTAGAGATAACGAGGTTAATTCAGTCAGGGAGGATGAGGCCCACTTCTAGCAGCTAATCTGCAGATGTGAACACCAAGAGAGGAGAAACTGCATTTGTAGTTGGCTAGCCATTCGCAGTCTTTGTTTTATCCTAAACTGATGATGTCAAATTTGCAGATGAACTATAGCTCAGCAGTTTCTCTTTGAAGTCTGGTTTTGAAGGTTTTTTGCTGCAGGATGGCTTCCTTTAAATCTGCTACTGTGTGTCCAGGGACATTGGAGTGTTCTCCTACAGGTTTTTGTATATTGCCATTCCTAATATCTGATTTGGGTACATTTATCCTTTTAGGGTACGTCTAAACTACATGCCTCTGTCGTCAGAGGCATGTAGATTTGTTGTTTCGGCAAAGTCAAATGAAGCCGCGATTTAAATGATCGCGGCTTCATTTACATTTACATGGCTGCCGCGCTGAGCCGACAAACAGCTGATCAGCTGTTTGTCCACTCAGCGCACTAGTCTGGACTCTCCCCTGTCGACATCAAAGCCCTTTGCTGGCAGCCTCGGTAAACCTGATCCCATGAGGAATAACGGGGCTGCCGACAAAGGGCTTTGATGTCGACAGGAGAGCGTCCAGATTAGCGCGCTGAGCGGACAAACAGCTGATCAGCTGTTTGTCGGCTCAGCGCGGCAGCCATGTAAATGTAAATGAAGCCGCGATCATTTAAATCGCGGCTTCATTTGACTTTGCCGAAACAACAAATCTACATGCCTCTGACGACAGAGGCATGTAGTCTAGACACAGCCTTACTGTCCAGTTTGGCTGATATATATATCACATGATGGCGTATATTACATTGGTAGATGTGCAGGTGAATGAACCAGTGATGGTGTGGCTGATCTGGTTAGGTCCTGTGATGGTGTTGCTGGTGTAGATATGTGGGCAGAGTTGGCACCGAGGTTTGTTGCATGAATTGGTTCTTGAGTTAGAGTTATTATGGAGCGGTATATAGTTGCTGGTGAGAATTTGCTTTAGGTTGATGGGTTGTCTGTGAGCAAGGACTGGCCTGTGTCCCAAAGCCTGTGAAAGTGAGGGATCTTTGTCCAGGATGGGTTGTAGATCAGTGATGATGCATTGGAGAGGTTTTAGCTGAGGACTGTAGGTGATGGCCAATGGTGTTTTGTTGGTTTCCTTCTTGAGCTTGTGTCATGGCTCCTTCCCCACTCTGGCATGATAAATGCAGAAGTGGGGGCCAGCAAGTGTACCCCAAAGCCTTATCTACCAGGCTTTGGTATAAAACTTCCCCCCAAGATCTTACAAACCTAGATCTTGGGAATAAAACTTCCGCTGCCACCACCCAAATGTTGATAAAGAAATCAGGGGAAAGATCATTTGGGAAATCTTACCCCTAAAATAAAAATCAAGGCACACAATTAACCACTGCCAGGTTAATAAAAGAAAAGAAAGAACCTTTATTATTACAACAATATTCCTGTTGCAAACATAATGACTAGATAGGGAGGTAACAAAATATACTCATGGAGAAACTCCATGGGCCTAGAACTTAGTTACAAAGAAAAGCCAAAACATCTTTTAAACAGTGTCAGATCTCAGATCCCATACCCAATCCTTAAAACAATAAAACCTAACGAAACTGCCTAAACTTTACCCTACTTACAGAAAATGAAGAATGGTGTCTTGGAGAGAGAGAGACATGCTTGTCCCTCTCTGTAGCTGCAAAGAGTTCACTCAGAGAGACAAAAAGGGAGAAAAGAGAGAAACCCAAATTCCTTTGTCCCAGTTTGAAAAATCCCACCTACATTCCTATTGGTCACTCCACCTGGCTAGGTGTAGTTAACCGCTTAATCCCCAGGCTGCTGGCTAACCCTCATAATCATGACAGCTTCTCCCGCAGCAAGAGGCTTCTGGGCACATGTCTGGCTCTGTTAATCTGTTTCCTCACCAACAGAACACTAACCATGCATATATATGATGCATATATATATATATATATTAAGGCTGTTGATTAATCACAGTTAAATCACACTCTTAATTCAAATTAATTGTGACAAATTGCCATTTGAATTGCACTTTTAAACAATAGAATACCAATTGAAATTATACATATTTCAGATGTTTTTCTGTTTCAAGTATATTGATTACAACTTGTATAGCACTCACTTTATATTATTTTTAGTACTGATATTTACAGTGTAAAAATGAACACAAGAAATAGTATTTTTCAATTATCATCATACAAGTACTGTATTGCAATCTGTAATGTGAAAGTGTAACTCACAAATTTAGAGGGTTTTTTTGTTTGTTACATCTGCACTGAAAAAATGTAAAACTTTAGAGCCTACAAGTCTACTTAGTCCTACTTCTTGATCAACCAATTGCTAAGAAACAAAAAAGTGTGTTTTCATTTATGGGAGATAATGATACTTGCTTATTTACAATGGTTCCTGAAAGTAAGAATAGGCAGTTTTGTAACTGTCATTGCAAAGTATTTACATGCCAGATATGCTAAATATTTATAGGCCTCTTTATGTATCAGACATCATTCCATGCTGATGATGCTTGTTAAAAAATAATGCTTTAATTAAATTTGTGACTTAACTCATTAGGGGAGAATTGTACAGCTGTTGTTCTCTTTTATCCACATTCTGTCATATATATATAATGTTATAGCAGTGACAGTATTTTGCTTATTTTAAGAACACTTTCACTGCTGATTGGACAAAATGCAATGTTAGATTTTTAAAGCATTCAATCTAAAGTTTAAAGGTCTGAAGTGCCTTCCAAAGTCTGATAGGAACAAGGTATTTAACATGTTTTCTGTGTTTACTCCTTGTGTCAGAAGTGTGTATCCTCATCAGGAATGCTTATTGATTGTACTGTCAGTTGGGGCATTGCGGGATGGCTCCTTAAAGCCATTAATGCTTGACATAAGCAATGCAGTGTCTACACTGACACTGCATTGACCTAACTACACTGATCTTGACTCTAAGCTGCTTGTAGAGGTGGAGTACTTAAGTCATTGTAACATGGAGGTTACATCAGACTCAGAGGAAGCAAATGTATATATAGAAACTTACATAGTTAGATTGTCATATGTTGCGTTGAGTTGACCTAACTCTGTAGTGCAGACTAGGCCAAGATCATCCCAATGGCAGAGCAGGGTCTGCGGCAACCTTCCCTCCAACCCAGGCCCACCAATGCCCACGTTTTCCCAGTCTGCTCTGCTCCCACTTGACTCCTTCCTCCGAGCCATGGCCCTGCTCTGCTCTCCCCCACATTGCACCCCTTTCCCAAAGCCCCCAAGACTGGGAAATTATCAGGGGACCTGGGGTGGGGCAGCAGCAGTGGTTGGTCCACCCAACACTCACCAGAGCAGGAGTAGAGTAGAGCGGGTTGGATTGCTCCACTTCCTGCCACCATAGTGAAGAAAGCGACCCAGCTGGGAGATGGCCATAGAAGCAGAACAGGCAGCTGCAAATGCTCCACTTCCCACAAATTCCCATGGCGAATGCAGGGAGGCCTAACTCTCGCTGCCAGCCTCAGGGCCTCCGAGGTGTTCTTCACGAGCTAATCTCAATATGGTAGGACCATCCCATTCATAGGATGGCTAGGGCAGCTCCCACGAGGCACCCCAAAGCACGTGGCTTGGAGTGGATGCCCCGAACCATCCTATAGACCAGGCGGTTCAAAACTAGATTATACCGATCGAACTTCTTAGGTCAGGGCACCTTCTCCCAGAGTCCAGTTAATGTTTCCTGTCAGATGTTATGAATGCGATGGTCAAGCAGGGCATTAGAGAAAGGGGGAGTCTGCCCCTTTTTATAATCCTGTCCCCCCTTGGAGAAGCATTCCCAGAGGGGAGCAAGGTGACTATCTGTGTGAAAGGAAACTCCATTCTGTTTCTTTGCTAAGGTGTAGATGCTCTGCCCCTGCCTCCTTCTTCACAAAAGACCACTTAGCAAGTAGTGGTGCTGGCAAAAGCACCAATTTACCCTTCATCTTGTGGAACTGATTTGGCCATTCCCCAGACTTTCTGGGGAACATGCTTTTAGTCATGATATCAGCTTATGTTTATAACTTCACATACAACTCTGCTTCATGCATTTTACTATGATATAAATGAGCAGAAAATGATGCATTTTTAAATGATATCTTACAAGGCATATTTTGTACAAAGATTATTACAATAGTGTATAGGGTGCAAATACAGGGGCATATTTATTTTATTTGAATAAACAGCAACAGAAAAGACTCACTGCCTCTCAGCAGGCATTCATGGGTTATGTATCACATGTTCATTTAAAAAAATTGTTGCAATAGACTTTCTGGCTGATAAGCTTTTGACAACAATACTTTGTCTTTCAGAGGGGAGGAGATATTGTGAGCATGAGGCACATGATGCAAGGCACAAGCCAAAAATTAATTCAGTGTCAGAGAAATCAAGAGGAATGGAACATTCTTGATAAAATAAAATATCCATTTGGGAATAGGAGATGGGGATTTTATACACCCAATTACCATCATTACTGATAGCAGTCTGTGCTTTTTGGAATTATCTTGAGAAACAGCAATAAATGCTTTTAAGTCTGTGCTGTATGTGTGGTCATGAGGATGCTCCCTTGAATGCCTTACAGATATATTTTTTCATGGCTGTTTTTGCCTGCCCTAACCCCCACTTGGTACTCTCCAGTGATTTTGGAAAATACTCAGATATAGCGTCTCTGCCAGCAAATACACATCAACACAAAAGCAAACTAAGAACACAACCCTGCCATCCCTGCACTACTAAAAAACCCACTGAATTCAGGAAGTGCAGGCATAAGCCACACACAAACTGGATGTAGTAGCTGAAAAGAAAGCAATTAGTACCTTGTAATTACTATAATGTGCTTTATATTGTATTAAGTGTGTAATTAATATGTAGTCCTAATTTAGTCTTGTAAATCTACCACATTGAGAAAAGAAAATCATTCACATCAATCTTTATCTGATTCATAAAGCAGATATATCAAAGGGGATGAAAGGAAAGTTAAATGGTGTAGAAACATCCCAAAAGGAGGGGAAGGAGATGCATTGTAGAAGCCTAGATAGATATAGTACAGAGCAGAGCCTTTAAGACATCCTTTTTTTTACCAGCTCTCCTGGGAGCATATAGAAGGTCTTATTGCTATTAATTATTTGTATTACTATAGTATCTAGAAGGCCTGGACATGGACCAGGGCTGACTGTGCTAGGTTAGTGGTTTTCAAACTGGGGTACACGTATCTGAGGGGTATGCAAGCTCTCGTCAGGGGGCATGTGAGAAAAAGTGCAGTAAAGGTGGACAATACATTCTATTTATTGAGATATGACCCTATCTCAGATGAGGGTATGGGATAAACGACATTATTTAGAAAGGGGTTCACAGCATTTGAAAACCACTGTGGTAGGTGATTTTTCACAGAAAGTCCACAAGGATACTGGTGCTGGCACTATTGCTGCAGGGAAAGGGGAGCAACAACCCTTTGTGGTCTGTTTCCTTCAGGACTTTGTTGTGGTTAACTGGATACACATACAGAATCTAAGGCCTCATCTACATTACAGGTTGAACCTCCCTGGCACTCCCAGAACCTGAGTGATCCTAAACATCAGAGATTGCCATACCAGAGGAGGTTAATTCCAGTCCCTCTGCTGATGAACTCCAGGCTTTCCTGGGGTCCATCAGTGATCCAGCCAGGCGCCCCTCCCGATCATTGGGCTCCACTGTCAGCCCTGGCTGCCAAACTCCTTGCCCCTGGGCCACCAGCCAGGCTCCCCTTCTGGTCCCCGGACAGGTTCTGCTGCTGGCCCCAGTCACCAACCCAGCTTCATGTTGGCCCAAGACACCAACAGCCCCCCCATCCGCCTCTCACCTTATCCACGGAATTCACAGCTGCTGGGCTTTCTGCTCCAGGGGCTTTCTGGCCTGGTAACATCCGTGGTCCTGTTGAACCACTGATGCTGCTGGAGCAGAATGTCCTGGGCTAGAGAGGTTCAACCTGTGCACAGTTTTGTTGACAAAAAAGTCAGCTTTCATCAACCAAACAGTCAGGTTTACTACTGCTTTGGCTTGCATTATCTTCCCCACCATACTGGTAGCCACTTCCCTCAAAGTAGGTTTTTTCTTTTTCCTTGTGGACTGGAAGCCAATCGTAGCATAGCTTCTCAGGGAGCCATGCTGGGAAGGGGCAGCTTTGGATAGCAACTACACAATGACACATGATTGCATTTTCTGAATGTGAAATATCTGGAGGCTGCTTCTCCACTGCTTCCTCAAATTCCTCCCCATTAAAGGCACATTAGCCAGAAACACTGTGAGGTAGGATTTACATTGTTTGCTGCACTCTTTTCTCCCCCCATACATTTTACTGTGGGAGGCTGCAAACTTGGCCCTGAAAAATGTTCTCTCTGCCTTCTTGAGCTGTTTGTGATTTTCAAACAGTTTGTGGAAATCCAGAAAAGTAATTTTTTGTTCCCGTGGCCCCTAAATGACAGTTATCAGATGAAGAGCAAATTGTCTTCTCTAACTCAAAACCATGTTGTAAACCTCTTATTAGTTGGGGAGCATTGTAACCTTTATTTATTACTGAACAATACAGAGATCTGTGATATGAATTTGGATGAAATTGCTGAAATGCAAATTCATGCTAGTGAAAATACTATTGCCCACATCCTCAAAAATATACAGGCATTGGACTAATCTGCATTAGTTGGAAGTAGGTGCCTAAAACCTTTGAGGATTTGGGATTGAGGGCCTTATTCTGCCACATTGGCCCAAGTTGAGTAGCACTCTAATTTGTAAATTTCTTGAATAGAGGATTGATAGGGATTGTGCCCAGGGGCATAGGTGTGGTCAGACTGCTATTGCCTTGCAGACTCTAACTAGAAGACCTAGGATTGAAAACCCCTATGGCTACTTTTTCTTACACTGGGAGTAAGCAGCATTTGTCATGGCTCCTTCCCCACTCTGGCATGATAAATGCAGAAGTGGGGGCCAGCAAGTGTACCCCAAAGCCTTATCGACCAGACTTTAGTCTAAAACTTCCCCCAAGATCTTAAAAACCTAGATCTTGGGAATAAAACTTCCGCTGCCACCACCCAAATGTTGATAAAGAAATCAGGGGAAAGATCATTTGGGAAATCTTACCCCTAAAATAAAAATCAAGGCACACAATTAACCACTGCTAGGTTAATAAAAAGAAAAGAAAGAACTTTTATTATTACAACAATATTCCTGTTGCAAACATAATGACTAGATAGGGAGGTAACAAAATATACTCATGGAGAAACTCCATGGGCCTAGAACTTAGTTACAAAGAAAAGCCAAAACATCTTTTAAACAGTGCCAGATCTCAGATCCCATACCCAATCTATAAAACAATAAAACCTAACGAAACTACCTAAACTTTACCCTACTTACAGAAAATGAAGAATGGTGTCTTGGAGAGAGAGAGACATGCTTGTCCCTCTCTGTAGCTGCAGAGAACTCTCCCCAGAGACAAAAGGGAGAAAAGAAAACCCAAATTCCTTTGTCCCAGTTTGAAAAATCCCACCTACATTCCTATTGGTCACTCCACCTGGCTAGGTGTAGTTAACCCCTTAATCCCCAGGCTGCTGGCTAACCCTCATAATCATGACAGCATTCACAAAAGGATTGCCCTTTCATATGAATAACAAGAACACTCAGAGTTACAATACTAAGATTGTTTTTAAAATGACAGAAGTTGGAAAGGGATATGAATCCCCCTGGCTTCAGAGTATAAATCAATATGTGACTGATGGGGATTGAGAAGAAAGATTTCCTTGTGGATAGTTATTCCATAACAATTGCGTAATGCAAGGTTAGTTATTCCATAATATTGTGTACTACAAGGTTTCCTACACCTCCAGATACGTCTGTTACTGGCCACTTTGGGACACAGAATACTGGGTTTCACTTTGGGGACCACTGATTTGATCCAGTCTTGCAATTTCTAGGTTTCTACTGGAGCTGAGTAATATCTCACATTTCAATATGTGGCAATCAGAAAGCATTCAGTAATAAGCTATGCAGACTACAAGTGAATAAACAAAATGTGATAATCCATATTCATGAAAGAACCTTAATCCATTTAACTGGAGTGTTCAATTTATTTTCCCATTTGTGGGCAATCTAACTGTGTGCTATAATTGTCAGGAGCAATTTAAAAATTGAGTTGATTCCCTTTTATGGGCTCAATATTAAACGATGTCCTGATGCACAGTTGTCACTCAAGTTTGTCAGTTTTCTTATAATTTCCCCAGCTTGCTAGAGCATTGAATAAGGAAATGGAATGCACAGGACAGTAGCAAACTCAGAATGGGGGTAGATATATTATTTTAATAATTCAAAATAGTGAATATATGTAGGAGATGCCAACAGCATTGGCACAATCAAAGTTGGTTTGATACTCTGAAGCCATCTAGGATCTATTATATATATCATTGTAACTGGAGTACAGCTAAAGAGACAATCTGTCACAGGATTCATTAATTAAGATTGTAAAGGCACACCATTTTATATTGTCTTGTACTACAATCATGAATTCAGTAGAACAGATTTCACCAAATATAAAGCTACAGGTCCCGATAGTGGAGAAAAACAGGTGTAAAGTGACATGCTGACATGACAGTGATGTAGACAGAGAAAGTTATATAAACCGAAGCTTGCACCTGCATACTGTAGAGGTCACATAAGCCACACTACTAATGAATACATAGTGCAAATAGTACCCTCATTTGTAAGGGTATGTCTACACTACAAAGTTAATTCGAACTAACAGACGTTAGTTCGAATTAACTTTGATAGGCGCTACACTAGAGCTCCGCTAGTTCGAACTTAACTCGAACTAGCGGAGCACTTAATTCGAACTAGGTAAACCTCATTTTATGAGGACTAATGCCTAGTTCGAATTAGCTAGTTCGAATTAAGGGCTGTGTAGCCACTTAATTCGAACTAGTGGGAGGCTAGCCCACCCCAGCTTTCCCTGGTGGCCACTCTGGGCACCACCAGGGAAACTCTACTGCCCCCCTCCCGGCCCCGGAGCCCTTAAACGGGCACGGGCTGGCTACGGTGCCCATGCCAGGTGCAAGCCTGCCAGCACCCAGACAGCAGACCCTGCACCTGGCACGGCTCGAGGCAGCCACCCGCTGCCACCCAGCCCTCTGCCTCTTCCCGGGACCAGGCTGGCGGCTCCCGGGAGCCTGCCCGGGTCCGCAAAAGGCGGGCGTCAGCCTAGTCTAGTGCGGAGATCGTGGACCTCATCCACGACCTCCGCACTAGGCACAGGAAAGTGGCCGTCTAGGGCAGAATAGCTGGCAGCCTGGCCACCCAGGAGCAGGTTTGCATGAAAATCAAGGTGGTCCACTGAGACCCCCGAGCCTGAGCCGTGAGCTTAGAATATCCATACTGGGTCAGACCAAAGGTCCATCTAGCCCAGTAGCCTGTCTGCCGACAGTGGCCAACGCTAGGGACCCTGGAGGGGATGGACCGAAACAATGACCAAGCCATTTGTCTCATGCCATCCATCTCCAGCCTTCCACAAACAGAGGCCAGGGACACCATTTCTACCCCCTGGCTAATAGCACTCCATGGACCCAACCTACATGACTTTATCTAACTTCTCTTTAAACTCTGTTCTAGTTCTAGCCTTCACAGCCTCCTGCAGCAAGGAGTTCCACAGGTTGATTATTTGCTTTGTGAAGAACAACTTTCTGTTATTAGTTTGAAGCCTGCTACCCATTCATTTTATTTGGTGTCCTCTAGTCCTTCTATTATGGGAACTAATGAAGAACTTTTCTTTATGCACCCTCTCCACACCACTCATGCTTTTATAGACCTCTATCATATCCCCCCTCAGTCTCCTCTTTTCTAAGCTGAGAAGTCCCAGTCTCTTTAGCTTCTCTTCATATGGGACTTGTTCCAAACCCCTGATCACTTTAGTTGCCCTCCCCTCTCCCACCCTCTCTCTTTCCCTCTCCCACCTCCTTTTCCCAGTTTCCCCGAGTTTTGTTCAATAAAGAGAGTTTCTATTTTTGAACACACGTGTCCTTTATTTTGTACATCAGGAAGGGGGGCTAGGGAGGGGTCAGTGGAAGGAGGTGAGGGAGAAATGGGGTACGAGCCCCCGAGGGGGAGCACTGGGGTGGCTCTGTGGGCTTCTCGGGGTGGAAGCTCTCCTGAAGCCCCTTGATTGACCTCCCCCCTCCGGATGGCAGCCTGCGGCAAGTGCAGCCAGGCTGATGGCTGAGTGCTGTGATGTGCTGAGTGTGGGCACTCAGGGCACTCCAAGCCAGGACTGCTTTGCAAGCGCGGAACCCCTGAGAACTGTCTGTCCGGGATGGGGGTCGGGTCCCTTTAAGCACAGCCCTCGGCTAGCCTGAGGCAGCAGCTCCACACTCTAAGTCCTAATCTGATGCCCTGCCGGCACTGCTTCCGGCCATCCTTAACCTCAGTTCAGGGTCCACTCAGTGTGGACATGCTAGTTCGAATTAGCAAAACGCTAATTCGAACTAATTTTTAAGTGTAGATGCACTCGTTCGAATTAGCTTAGTTCGAATTAACTAATTTGAACTAAGTTAGTTCAAATTAGTGCTGTAGTGTAGACATACCCTAAGTTCCTTGAGTAGAGGATTGATAGGGATTGTGCCCAAGGGCATAGGCGTGGCCTGACTGCTTTTGCCTCAAAGGCTGTAACTAGCTAATGAATATGCAATGTGAAAAGGTATAAGAGATCACATGAACAAGGCACCAAATCAGAGAATATTGGACAGACTGAGATTACCTGCACAGAGCACAAGAGAGCTTCCTAGTTCTCCAGAATATAGTATCTTGTGCCCTAACAGGTCCATGTTATCTGCTTAATTATCTGCCATAAATACAGGATTGGAAACTATAAAGGACAATGATTCTGTCTAAACAATTATAAAGGCAAAAATTGATTAAACCTAAATTTAGAGGACTCACACTTCAGTTTCCCCATCTTACAGGAAAAAACTGAGACTTTTAGAAATGTTTCATGAAAAACCATAGAGAAAAATAGATATCCTATCCCAGAGCATCCAATTGCCCAATGGTTTGGGTACTCATATGATAGACTGCGATTTAAATCCCTGCACTGGGTTAGGCAGAGTAGAAACTGGAATCTGTGTCTCTTACTTCTGAGAGGCATTGCCAAACCACTGAGTTCACATGTCTTTCATAAATAGAGTACCAAGGAGTATTTTATAATGGGCCATTATGATTTATAGGAAATGCACCTTCTTCTTGCCCTCCCATATATACATTAGAGCTCTGACTAGCTCGCCCTCAATAAGGCAGAGAAGTTATTTCTCTTGGGCTCAGTATCTTTCCTATAATTATGACCTCTGTGCAAAATAACCCCTACAATAGTCTGCCAAATGCATAGACTCTTTGTGATGGGGTATGGGAATATGCTTTAAAAAAAATGATCTCAAATTTTGATCAGGCAGTGTGCTTTGTGGTGCTCTAATGCAGTTATTTCAGGTGGGGACAACAAGGCTGTGTCTGAGACATTGGTGAATGGATGTTGTCAAGTGACTATTAATTGATCGGTGAAGCACGGCTCTTTAATTGCCTCTCGGAGACAGTAGAAATCTTTTAATTGGTTGTAGGCTTCTGTGTAAGGGGGTGATAATCAGGGTCTAAATGCTGCAAAGGGAGAAATGAAAGATTTAACCCCCTCCCCAAATAAACAATTAAACCTACAGATCACTGTGAGTTACTATATCTTTGTGTTATAAAAATATATCTAGTGAAGTACACAGACCATGATCGTAATTGATGTGTTTTGGTATATAGAAAACTGCTCAAACTTCAGCCCCCCTTCACAGCAAGGCAGCATGCAATGTGCACTGGTCCACAAGAATTAATGGGAAGACAATGAGGCTCCCAGGCTAGAATTTCCCCAATCTGAAGAGCCATGAGCCAGCATATTAGGGGAAAGAGGCAAAAAGGAGAAAGCTTTTTAATAATGGGTTTGGAATTAAGGTTGGTCATCCAGAAACTGAGGCAGCCTTTGATTCTGTGTCCCGGTACCAATATTACATCCCCAAGTGCTGCCTGCTACTTCCATTGGTGGGGGCAGTACCCATAGATGGGGCAGGGCACAGAGCTACATGACTATACCTTCATGAAGGAGCCAGAGAAGGGACATGCCACTGCTCCCAGGAGCTGCTTGAGGTAAACACCAACTGGAGCCTGCGCCGAGTCCCCTTCCAGGCCTTAACTCCCTGCCTCAGCCCTGATCCCCTCTGAACCCCTCTCTCCTAAGCTAGAGCAAATTTCTGCATCCCAAACTCCTCATCCCCAGTCACACCCTAGAGCTCGCACCCCCAGCTGGAGTCCTTGCTCTACCTGCACCAGCCCAGTTTCACTTCCTGCACTCTGAAACCTTCAGTCATAGTCTGAAGCCTCCTCCTGCACCTCAAGCCCTTCATCCCTGGCCTCACACAGACCCTGCACCCCCAGTTGGAGCCCTCACCCCTCCTGCTCTTCAGCCCCCTGAGCTAACCTGGTGGAAATGAATGAGTGAACAAGGGTGGAGAGAGTGAGCAACAGTAGGAGGGGGACAGAATGAACAGGGGTAGGGCCACAGAGAAGTGGTGGGGTTGGGGTTGAGTTGGGATAGGGGTAGGGGTAGGGGCAGGGGAAGGCGAAGGGCAGAGGTGTTCAGTCTGGTGTAAGGAGAAAGTTGGCAACCCTATTCCTACTACTGGCATAATCTGAATCTTTCCTTAAAATTATGATGCTCCATTAGATTGGGTCAGAAAATATTTTGCCTTTCCATGAAAAAAAGTCTGACTTTTTGTTGAAAAGCCAAAAGCTAACCCAAACTCTTGGGATGGAGGAGCAAATTTTCTACTGAACAATGTAAAATTATCATGCTTTTCCAGGTAAGCAGACACTTCCTACAAATTTCATGTAGTTGAAACCCCAATTTTCCACTAAGTTTTATTTAGCTTTTTGCCTCCTCCTTTGATTTACTTTAGTGTTTAATTAAAATTTCTGTTGTGACAATTGGCCCTAAACATTTACCCCAATTGTAAGCTCAAATGTAAAAAGCATGGGCAAGTTCATAAAATGTCACAATGACCTATAGCTTTTGCTTGCTTGGAACTGAATCATGGAAAAGTTATTTCAAATAACGAACAGTATGAAAAAAACTCACAAGACAACCAGAAAGAGAAACTGGATTAGTCCAAACAAAAACGTCCATCTAGAAAAACTTGAAATCATGCTTGGTAAAAAACAGAAGATGTGCAGCCAGAAACTAATGAATCAAAATTCACATGGCAGATATTAGGCACGGTCGGTGGACAAATAATGATGGGAAGAACTATGAAGGCCTCTTTTTCCCTTTTACAGTTTCTTAAAAAAACTTTTAAAACAATCACTGCTTTCTTCTCCCATCCTAATTTGCATCTCAGCTAGTCTTGTCTCATCACATCTTATCTTCCCTGAGGAGCAGCTCAGGCTGAAATACTTTCTTTCCAAGAGGAAGGCCATTAGGCCTTGCTCTTTTTCCAGGGAACTTTGCTATTTACTTGTGTGCTCTGAAAATCATCATGTCATCATGAGATCCAATTCTCAATCCAGTACTGGGGATATCTATTTGCTAGTATCACAGAAGCATGTAAGACCCAGTTCTTGACCTTTTCCTTCCTATCATCTTTCTTAATCTCTTGGCTTTTCATCAAATCCTGAAGTCAACTACCTGGCAACAGTGCAGTGAGTTGAGAAGTCCACAATCTTGCTCTGTCTAAGGAGAAAAAAACGCAAGTAGATGAATGTTAACCAGAATACAAGTGACCAACGCAGATATTGTCCAGTCATTGAAAGCATCCGTCTATAACTGACCAGCCACCTGGTGGTCCACAAACATTAACAACAGATATATTTCCCCTACCTTTTCAATCTTATCTCTCAACATATACTGAAGTTTGTTGGGCCATAAATTGGAGCACATCTGAAGTAAAGGAACAATTTAGAATGCAGTAGTTAAGGTCCAGGACTGTGCCTGCCAGTAGGGTTGTGTGTTTTATTTTCCTGACTTCTAGCACTGAAAAATGGACCAATGAGTTTCTAGAGGTTGGGACAGCCTCTCTCATGCTAAAGAGCTGTGATCCAGCAGAAAGAGTTCTGCATAGATGGCAAGCGGCACAAGAGCTCTTTTTGGTACAACTCAGGAGGCAGGAGAAGTAAATGCAGGGTTTTTGTATTCCCCATTCCAGAGGAATTCCCAGCTGCCTAGGAAGGCCCAGCTTAATGGTCCCTTAGTGCTATCTGAGGCTATCTCTAGACTGCAAGCCTCTTTCAAAAAAGAGCATCTAGACTAGTACTTTCGAAAAAGCAATCCGCTTTTTTGAAAGAGAGCACCCAGGCAGTCTGGATGCTCTCTTTCGAAAAAGCACAGTTTGCATTACATAGCGCCTTTTTTCGAAAGTGCCCTATCAAGAAAAGGCGTTCTTCCTCATAAAACGAGGTTTTCCATGGTCGAAAAAACTGCTGCATTCTTTCGATTTACTTTCAAAAGAACATGGTAGCAGTCTAGATGCAGGGGAATTTTTTTTTAAAAAGGCCACTTATTTAAAAAAACCCTCTAGTCTAGACACACCCAGGGTATGTCTACACTACAGCGCTAGTTCGAACTAACTTAGTTCGAATTAGTTAATTCGAACTAAGCTAATTCGAACTAACGCGTCTAGAACTAAAAACTAGTTCGAATTAGCGTTTTGCTAATTCGAACTAGCAAGTCCACATTGAGTGGACTCTGAACAGGGCTTAAGGATGGCCGGAAGCAGTGCCGGCAGGGCATAAGAGAAGGACTTAGAGCATGGAGATGCTGTCTCAGGCTAGCCGAGGGCTGCGCTTAAAGGGTCCCGACCCCCACCCCGGACACACAGTTCTAAGGGGTGCCCCGCTTGCAAAGAAGTTCTGGCTTGGAGTGCCCGGAGTACCCACACTGGGCACATCACACCACTCGGCCATCAGCCCGGCTGCACTTGCCGCAGGCTGCCATCTGGGGAGAGGGGGTAATTGGGGGGCTGCAGGAGAGCTTCCACCCCCAGAAGCCCGCAGAGCCAGCCCAGTCCTCCCCATCGGGGGCTTGTACCCCATTCCTCCCTCACCTCCTTCCACTTACCCTTCCCTAGCCCCCCTTCTTATTGATGTACAAAATAAAGATAACGTTTCTTCCAACATTGACTCTGTCTTTATTGAACAAAACTGGGGGAGACTGGGAAAAGGAGGTGGGAGAGGGGAAGAGAAAGGCTGGGAGAAGGGAGGGCAACTAACATGATGAGGGGTTGGGAACAGGTCCCAGATGAAGAAAGGCTACAGAGACTGGGACTGTTCAGCTTAGAAAAGAGGAGACGGAGGGGGGACAGGATAGAGGTCTCTAAAAGCAGGGGTTGGGTGGAGAGGGTGCATTCAGAAAAGTTCTTCCTGAGTTTCCATAAAGAAGGACTAGAGGACACCAAAGGAAAGGAATGGGTAGCAGGCTTCAAACTAGTAAGAGAAAGTTGTTCTTGACAAAGCAAATAGTTAACCTGCGGAACTCATTGCTGCAGGAGGCTGTGAAGGCTACAACTAGAACAGAGTTTAAAGGGAAATGAGATCAAGTCATGGAGGTTGGGTCCATGGAGTGGTCTTAGCCAGGGGGTAGGAGTGGTGTCCCTGCCCAAAGTTTGTGGAAGGCTGGAGAGGGATGGCATGAGACAAATGGCTTGGTCACTGTCTTCGGTCCATCCCCTCCAGGGTCCCTAGGGTTGGCCGCTGTCGGCAGACAGGCTACTGGACTAGATGGACCTTTGGTCTGACCCAGGACGGCCATTGTAAGCTCAGGGCTCAGGGTCGGGGGTCTCAGTGGACCCCCTTGATTTTCATGCACACCTGCTCCTGGGTGGCCAGGCTGGCAGCTCTCCTGCCCTAGCTGGCCACTTTCCTGTGCCTAGTGCAGAGATTGTGGACAAGGTCCACGATGTCCGCACTAGCCCAGGAAGGTGCCCGCCTCTTGCGGTCCAGGGCAAGCTCCCCGGAGCCGCCAGCCTGGTCCCGGGAAGAGGGGGTGGGCTGGGGGACATCGGGTGGGTGGCTCTGTGCTGTGCCAGGTGCAGGGTCTGCTGGCTGGGTGCTGGCAGGCTTGCACCTGGCACGGGCACCGTAGCCAGCCCGTGCCCCTTTAAGGGGTCCGGGGCCGGGAGGGGGGCATAGAGTTTCCCTGGTGTTGGCCAGAGTGGCCACCAGGGAAAGCTGGGGAGGGCTAGCCTCCCACTAGTTCGAATTAAGGGGCTACACACCCCTGAATTCGAACTAGCTAGTTCGAACTAGGCTTAATCCTCGTAAAATGAGGTTTACCTAGTTCGAACTAAGTGCTCCGCTAGTTCGATTCAAATTCGAACTAGCGGAGCGCTAGTGTAGCGCCTATTAAAGTTAGTTCGAACTAACGTCCGTTAGTTTGAACTAACTTTGTAGTGTAGACATACCCCCAGAGAGTCTGTGCTGAAGTGGGATATCTAGCCCATTATGTGTAACTTCCAGTGAGTTTGCATTAAAATGACCGCTATTCTTTCTTTCTCTCTCTTAAAAGAAGAAACCCTCCTCACCCCATCTCTCCTCACACAGCCCCTTCTTTCCAACTTATTAAACTAGCTCTGTACTTCAGTCTAGGTTTATGATGGGCCTGACTCCAGTCCTCTGGTTCCAAATGTCATGTTTGCAGTTCATGTTATCACTGTTAATATGAAGTAAAAATTGTGAGATATGAACCTTCAAAGGTCAGATGACAAGTCTGCTGCTAAGTGATCTTTTAAAAAACAAACACAACACTAATACTGCATGCACTGAGCCAGCCTCTTACAAAAGGCTTCCAGTTCACCCCTAGAGAAACCTGTCTACTCCTCTACTCCTCGCTCTCTCCTTCTCAGTCCTCTTTCAAGTTACTTCCTTTAGAGAGAAGGAACTCTCTTTCTCCCTTTCTTCATGTGTCCTCCCCACAAATGGGCTCACCTCCATGTGCAAGTAGACAGGTATGTTGGCCTCTCAGATCACATATACACATTGCTCTTTGTTGACACATGGCACAAGCACCCCTTCAAAAAGTGTATTCTACAACTACTACTTTTGACCTCCCAAACATTGAATATATATATAAAAACTTGCACTTCACTCCCCAAAATTGGAAATGTTGGTGGTTAAAGAATCTGCAAAATATAACTATGCATTTTCATCTAGTACAGTGGTCCCCAACCTTTCGAGGTTGTCGGGCGCCAGGGGGCGTGGCCGTTCGCCCGCCGGGCGCCAGGGTGCGGGGACACTTGCGCCCCGGCGGCGGCCCCCCCCATAGCCGCATGCCCGGGGGCGGCCCCCTCCCATAGCTGCATGCCCAGGGCCGGCGCTCCCCCCGCCAAGCGCCGCGCGCCCGGGGCTGGCGCTCCCCCCGCCAAGCACCGCGCGCCCGGGGCCAGCACTCCCCCCGCCATGCGCCGCGCGCCCGGGGCCGGCACTCCCCCCGCCATGCGCCGCGCGCCCGGAGCCGGCGCTCTCCCCGCCATGCACCACGCACCCGGGGCCGGTGCTCCCCCCGCCATGCGCCGCGCGCCCGGGGCCGGCGCTCCCCCCGCCATGCGCCCGGTGCCAGGTCAGCCCCGAGCACCTGGCGGGCGCATGGAAATGCCCCCACGGGCGCCATGGCGCCCGCGGGCACCGTGTTGGGGACCACGGATCTAGTACTTCAACAATCTGTGATTTCTTAATAAACAGTATACTGTACCTTGAGGGTTTTTTTTTAAGCTATGACCTTTATAAACAAAGAAACGAAGAAAAAGCTGTGAGTAATGAACCATTTACAGTAAAACTCCGATAGTCGGTCATCAAACTGTTTGGCACTCCCAATACTCTGGCATCAAAATGCCAAGTGCTCCTGACCAGCTGATTAAAAAGCCTGCAGCTCAGCACAGGGGGTAACCAGAAGGACCATAAGGGGGGAGGGGAATGGGATCGTGTTACAGTAAGGAGAAGAGCATTTTGCTTCAGCAAAAGGGAAAGGGGAGGGGAGAGGAAGGAGGATCAGGTTACAGCACAGAGGAGACTGGAAGAGGAAAGGGGAGGAGAGAGAGAGGGAGATTGTGTCCTGGCCAGCTGTTAAGCCATGCAACTGTACTGGACCTCCTGATTCTCCGGCAAACCTGATAATCTAGCACCACCTAGGTCCAAAAGGTGCCAGATTATCGGAAGTCTACTGTATAAGGTATTTTTAACTGGGAAGTTCTTATCACAGGTAAACTGTACAAGAAACAAAATGTCTGTAGGAGTAGCAGAATGATGTACTAAATCAGTGCTGGTTGGCAATCTGGGGCCCGAGGGCTCTATGTGTCACCTATGAAACATTCTGTGACCATTGCGCATGCACAGGGTTACCAGATTCAGTTGGTTTCATCCACATAGTTTTTCCCTACCATTATTACTAAAGTGCCATTCAGGTAAAGCGAAAGCACGTTGAGGTTTGAGCTGATTGCATACAACATTGGCTGTGACAGCCATATTCTCCCTCTGCATCCAATCAAAGTGCTGCTATGCTTCAATTAGCATGACCCGCAAATTCTGGGTACACAAGTGCAGTTAGCAAAACCACCCTGTTCTGGGAAAACACATTGGTTACAACAGTCTTGCAGCCCACTGAGATGAAGGAGGGCCTCTCTTGCAGCCCACTCACCAGCCTAAATTGCCCATCGCTGCACTAATGGGACAGGGACATTCAAAATATGGACTTTTCTTTTATTATTAATGTCACCCGAAATTCCATGCACTATGGTGCCCTAGAATGCAACATTTTGTCAAGTCACAGACACCAGCAAAATGCAAATGCATATGTAGCTCACCTATAGAAGCTAAGATATATCTCATAAATGTAGAGATTCTGTGGTTTGCCAGTGGTTCATATTTTATGTTATTTTTAAAGGAAAAAAGAGACTATATATTTTAAATAAAGCCATTTTATCAACAACTAATTTAATTTGATACCTAAAGCCTGTCCTTTGTCCTGCTGATATGTTACACATGATCATGCTAGGCCTGAACAAAAGCCTCCTGAAATAAATAAAATGATATTGGGGCCAACATTAACAGCACTACATGCTACTAATGTTTTCTTAAGTAACTAGTCACTAGCTTTCCTATGTGTATATCCATGGAGCACCATTGAAGTCAGTGGCGTTTCTACTGGTATAAAGCAGAGCAGAATTTGGCTCTCTGCATTAAAGTGATTTCTGAGAATCACTTCCAAGACAGATGGAGGGATTGTAAATCTCTGAGAATTCCTTCAGAGCAGCAACAAGAGTTCTGACTAACAGGAACAGTTATAATTGCAAAACTGTATAAAAATGTAGATGAAATAAAGCATTTTTCTCCCTGTGCTTTTCTGTATCTAGATCACGTAGTTGTGATTAAAACTTTGCTGAAAGTCAAAATCCTTGACATGGCTTTGCAGGAGTTTTCTGAAACTTGCAATCCCCACTTGTAGATACAGGGAATTTTATCATCCAGTCATCTTTAATTTAATACATTTTTAATGTCTTCCCCTTTCCAGTTCCTCTCTGGTGTCCAGTTTGTGACTCGGGAGGAGGAGGGAGGGATTGATTTTTTTTAGCAGAACTACAGAGGTCAGTGAAGCCCATTGCTCTTGCCAGAATTTAATCCAGCAGCTGCTGCAGATAGGAGTAAGTGGGGCAGTTCTGAAACTAAAGCCAGGAATATAGGCACCTAGGAGGTAGCTGTGCCTCAGGCCACAAGATTATATGAAGAGATGAAGTGATTGTAAAGACAGCATTGAGGTTTCAGCAGGAGAGTGGGTAGAGTCTTCTAAGGGATACTCAGGAAAATTAAGCTGAATTAAATACATGTCTGACATGAAACAATATACATTAAAACACTTAAATTAATAATGGTAGTGTGACCTGCTGGATTATGTACTATACTGGGATTCAGGAGAGCTGGGGTCTCATTCCAGCTGTACACCTACCTTCTGGGGGGTCACCTTGGTAACTCAGCTCACCGCTCTGTGTCTCAGTTTCCCCATCTTCAAAATGGGATTAAAGATACTGACTTGAATGGCTCATTCTGAAGTAAAGAGGACTTCTTGGAGGATAAAACTGATGAAATAAGGCCACATTGCCTCTGAATGAGAGTATCCACACAGAAATGTATTGAGTATTAGTGCCATACCTTTAGTTAATTTGTCTGGACTTTCCTGAGTGTCCCCCACTTCCTCTTCACTTGAACAAGCTCTCATTGCTGGAAGATGTATGGTGTATGCCAAAAGGCAACTGGACTGAATGTCTGGAGAGGAATTTTCTCTTCTTCCTCTTTTCCCTCAGCCCAATTGCAGTCTGCAGTGTATTTTCAGGGAGCAACCATGAGTTGTTGAGGTGTAGTCAAGCAATATCCAGCCAGCCTAGAAGGGGACAGGAATTTGAAAATTATAATGCCCAACAATGTTGGCACTGGGGGTTGTGTGGAATGAAGGTTTCTCAATAACAATAAACTCTCTCAAAAGAGGAGAGAGGCAAATATCCCTTGACAATGAATTATGAATAATAAACTCAAAGCCTTTAAATAATATTTTCACCTGCTTTTGTAGTGGTTGTAATGAGTCTGATAACAATGTGTTTGGGTGCAGAGTTCACATATCTTCAAGCATGTGTCTTTCCTTAAGGCATTACGTCTTTGTTTCCTCAGGTAAATGTTTGATTTCCACTTTCCATTGACACTGTGGGTCCCTGCTTTACATGTATTTCACTTCCATAATGCCTATCCTCCAACGCTGCATTTTGCCTCTCTTTAAATTAGATACATTCAGATGCAGACAAAGTGAGTGTTTTAGTTTGTACTTATGTGGCAAAGTGGTGTCCTACAGAGCAGTGATAGAAAATATGCAGGCGTGCTAGCTTATCCACAACCTGCTAATAGCTTTTCCATGTATTATTTAGCTCACAAGACTCTGATCTCAGTGATGCTGAAATAAATCTGAAGTACAGGCAGTCCCCGGGTTACGTACAAGATAGGGACTGTAGGTTTGTTCTTAAGTTGAATTTGTATGTAAGTCGGAACTGGTACATATTGCAGGGGAAACTCTAGCCAAACATTTCTCCAGAGCTCAGTTTTATTCTCCCACACCTCACTTCCCTCAGTCCTTTATTCTCAAGCTGAGGTGTCTGCTGAGAAAAGCCGCTCTGCGTCTCCCTGGTCTGCTGGCGGGGGGGCGCTAGCTTCGCGTCTCCCTGGTCTGCTGGGGGGAAGCAGCTAGTGTGGGGTTGCCTCACCCCGTTTGTAAATAGGGATCCGATGTAAGTCGGATCCATGTAACCCGGGGACTGCCTGTACCTTCAGTGAATTTTCTTCATATTTACACCAGTGTAAATTAGGTCAAAATCTGGCTCTTTGTTCTCCCTTTTCCTTGTTTTTGCATTGAGATATGGCTCATTTAAAAGAGAGGTATAATGGGATAGATACAGCATATACTGAATCTATAGCAGCACATGACAAACATGTAAAGATGGAAGGACCAAGCCAAAACCTTCAAAGATAAAAGGTTAGCTAGAATTCCGAGTTATTCACACTGCAGTGCATTACCAACAAGTCTCAGATGTGCACCACTTGAGAAAGTGAAAAAGTGATTATGAAGGTTATAATGGCCACTCTGAATCTATAATGCATGAGGCATTCATCCCAAGGTGCACTTGTGCATCTGTTAAAGTGTTTTTACTAGTAATTTTAGAGCTTTTTAAGCAGTTTTCTGAACTGTTTATCTCATTTCTAATGTTTAATTGATTTTTTATTTTTGTCCTTATGTTTCTAACACTGATAAGCCATGACACAATGGAGTATACAGCAATGAAAATTGTTTCACCCTACATGAATCAACCATTGTGTTCTGTCATCACCTTTACTGTCCTCCTTTGTGTCCTTTCCTGCTTTTGCAGTCCTTTTGGTACTAGGCTGGCTCCCAATAGGTACAATGAATCTGCTCTGCTCTAACTTAATGGAAGTCACTGGAGTTGCTCCTAATTTTTACTGGTGTGAGAGAATTAGGGCTAATTACTTAAATGTGAGCTACAGTCTTCTACAGAGAAATAAAATGTTTCCTGTTCTGCCTCCCCATTCATGCATCTTGGTATTTTGCTTTGATTTTATCTTGCTCTGTCTTGGATATCAATGGAACAAAAGAAAGGACTATGCAGCACTTTAAAGACTAACAAGATGGTTTAGTAGCTTTCGTGGGCCAGACCCACTTCCTCAGCTCTAACATGGCTACGTCTCTATTACTATTGGATATCAATGTAGGTCAGACGAAACTAATTCTTTTTCTCACAAGGTTTACAGAAAATGTGGTTGTATTGGTTTCAGTCAAATTATTCCTGACTTACACAAGCATGAGGGAGAGGAAAATCTCTTGGATCCAGTTCTGTCCTCACCTACTTAGGTACATATCACCTTGATTTTAATAGGTCAGCCATTGAATCCACATTGGTGAAAACAGCACCAGGCCCTTTTTCTTTTAACCTGCAATTGTATGAACGAGTCTGGTTTTACAAGGGAACGAGTAACTCAGGAGTGACTGGACGGACTCTGATGAGGATACAGCAGCATAAAATAGCATGGCCTGCAACTGTGGTAGAAATCAGACCCCATTATTATTAAAATGGGCAATTTCTGCAGAACACTGAGCTGGATGGTGAATAAAGGATTGTTAAGAAACCTCATTAGAAAACTGGCAGGCTTGATCATTCAAACTTTACACTGGTGTAACTCCATTGAGCCTCCTGTGTATTACACTCTCTTCACAGATTTCTAATGACAGTAAATTAATAACTAGAATGAAAACTAGCACTTATTTAAGATTGTTCACCTTCACAGTACATTATGAACCTTCTCTTATTCATCTAGCTCAGGGGTGGGCAATAATTTTTGGCCAGGGGCCACTTAAAATTTTTTTGAAGCAGCCCTAAGCTGCCCCAGAAGGGGCAGGGCCTCAAACGGAAGGGGTGTGGCCAGGATGGTTCCATGATTGGTCTGGGAGTGGGGGAGCCCCTTTGCCCCCCCTTCCCACTAAGCACACATGCCCCTGACCCCGGCCTTGACACTCCCCCACCCCCAGACTGATTAGGGTCCGGGGGCGGGGGAAGTGCATGAAGTTTTCTCCACCCTGCTAGGAGCACATAGCACTTTAAAGTGCCTGATTGGCCTGGGGGCGGGAGGAGCGTGCAAAGTTTCCTCCACCCTGCCCCCGCCCTGAGAGGAGCGTGTGGCACTTTGAAGTGCTCTTGGCAGGGTGGGAGGAGGCTTTGCATGCTTCCCTGCCCCCAGGGCTTGGGGCCAGGGCTTGGTGCCACGGGAGCGTGTGAAGTCTCCTGCTACCCTGCCAGGAGCGTGCGGCACTTCGAAGTGCTACGTGCTCCTGGCAGGGCAGAGGAAACTTCGTGTGCTTCTACCACCCCCAAGCCCTAATTGGCCTGGGGGTGGGGGAGCAGCAGGGCCTCTGTGGGCCGGATCCGGCCTGAGGAGGCTCTTTTGCCCACCCCGATCTAGCTTCTCTCTACCCAAAGGATTCTTTTGCTTATATTGGCTATTTCACTGCTTGGCTGCAAGGATCCCAATTCTCCATTGCCCTGCATCTTGTGTGGTATTTACATCCATGCTAAGTGAGCATAAAATGGGGGTGAAATGATAACAGATAAGAAAGCGATTATTTTATACCCACTTGGCCTAGGTGTGAATGACTTCTTAAGGTACAAGGCAGTGGAGAACCAGTCCCCATGGCTAAATCCCCAATACAAAGAATGACAAAATGGTCTGTGTTTCTCCTTTTATTACCTACCATCTTCCTGGCTCATGCCTATTTTACTTTGGTATTACAATCTGCACACAGCCATGCAATCTGCTCTGTGTCTACTCAACAATGATACTCTTACTGGTACCTAGTCACTCTTTGTTTTAGTTGATTGAGAGGTACAGTAGCAACACCTTTTTAAAAAAAATTGAAGTAGCTTGTGTTCACTGATTCCTATCTCCCCAAATATGTATTCTGTAAGATACCATACTGAGTCATTTTTATTCTCTGATACTTCACTGGGTGTTTTGTGGCTTTAGGGTCTGATTTTTTTCTCATGTCTGCCAGCATGAGTCAGTAATTTTACTGGAGTAGAATTATATAAAGTTAAAATAAGTGAAAGGAGAACCAACCTTTTAAGCAACATTTTCAAAAGTGACCTTTGTTTTTAGCTGTCTTGACTTCTGGGTGTCCTAAGGTGTCAACTCAGGGACTTAGAAATATGGCACCACTTTGAATGTATGGCTCTTAGCTTTTATTGAAGTCGGTATGTATGGACCATAGAATTCAATATGTTTACTTGGGTCATGATCCCAAGTTACCTTAAATCAGTTAGAATCTTTATTAATAGCAATGGTCCACAAGCCAGACTCCAGCTATACAATTTTTGGCTTCAAGTTATTCACATTTTTATAAATTTCAAGCTTCTGCCTGATTCTCTGTTCTCTCTGTGCCTCTGCTCTTTTTCCAAGGAATTTTCAAAAACATTTGCCATTTAATTGCCTCCTCCATCTCCTCAGGTTTATAAGGTTTATAAGAGGATAGGAAGGAAAGTCAAATTAACCTGTTTGTGAGTTCTCAAGTTTTCACATTCCTTGTGTTTGCAAATGTGCACACCTTTCCACACATGAGCATGGACCATGACCAGAGCAGAAAGTGCTAGAATACCATAGGAAGGGCAAGGTATAGAGTCGGTTGAATCTCATTAAAATTGTTGTGATCTCCTATCACATTCTGGAGTGTAATCCAGACCACTGAGAGGTCACGTCACCACCTATTTCCTAACCTTTGGCACCTTAAAATTCTTTGCTTTTGTAGCTCCAAACCTTGGCTGCTCATAACCAATCTACAAGCATGCAGGGGAAATCCTGAGTATTAGAGGGCTGGACAGTCCTGGTTCAGCAGCTCTGACCTCAGCAGCCTGTCTACATACCCACAGCTTTACTTGCGGGGTTATCCAAATGCACTCCCAGTCCTGGAATTTCCCAAAAGCCTGTGTTCTGCAATACCCAGCTGTCACCTGAGCAGTTTGAAAGTCTCAGGGTATGTCTACACTACCCCGCTAGTTCGAACTAGCGGGGGTAATGTAGTTATCCGCACTTGCAAATGAAGCCCGGGATTTGAATTTCCCGGGTTTCATTTGCATGAAGCCGGCCGGCGCCATTTTTAAATGCCGGCTAGTTCGAACCCCGTGCCGCGCGACTACACGCGGCATGGAGTAGCTAGTTCGGATTAGGCTTCTAATCCGAACTAGCTCTACTCCTCGTGGAACGAGGAAGCCTAATCCGAACTAGCTACTCCATGCCACGTGTAGCCGTGCGGCACGGGGTTCGAACTAGCCGGCATTTAAAAATGGCGCCGGCCGGCTTCATGCAAATGAAGCCGGGAAATTCAAATCCTGGGCTTCATTTGCAACTGAGGATGACTACATTACCCCCACTAGTTCGAACTAGCGGGGTAGTGTAGACATACCCTCGGAGGGATAGCTGTGTTATTCTGTAACTTTAAAAAAAAAGTAGTCCTGTACTACCTTAGGGTATGTCTACATCAGCCACCCTCGTTCGAACTAGGGTGGCTAAAGTAGTCATTCAAAAAAATATCCCGGGCTTTATTTGCATGATCCCAGGCACCACCATTTTTAAATGCCCAGTAGTTCAGACTCCCTGCCCATGGCTACATGTGGCATGGGCTAAGTAGTTCGAACTAAAGCCCCTAATTCGGACTACCATTACTCCTCATTGCTTAATGAGCATACTCTCCATGCCATCATCTAAATCATTGATGAAGATATTGAAGAAAATTGGTTCCAAAACAGAATCCCACAGAATCCCACTTGTTATGCCCTTCCATTAATAACTATTCTCAGAGGGTATGTCTACACTACAGCGCTAATTCGAACTAACTTAGTATGAATTAGTTAATTCGAACTAAGCTAATTCGAACTAATGCATCTAGAACTAAAAATAAGTTCGAATTAGCGTTTTGCTAATTCGAACTAGCATGTCCACATTAAGTGGACCCTGAACCGGGGTTAAGGCTGGCCAGAAGCAGTGCCGGCAGGGCATCAGATGAGGACTTAGAGCAAGGAGCTGCTGCCTCAGGCTAGCCGAGGGCTGTGCTTAAAGGGACCCAACCCCCACCCCGGACAAACAGTTCTCAGGGGTGCCCCGCTTGCAAAGCAGTCCTGTCTTGGAGTGCCCTGAGTGCCCACACTGGGCACATCACAGCACTCGGCCATCAGACCAGCTGCACTTGACGCAGGCTGCCATCTGGGGAGGGGGCCAATTGGGGGGCTGCAGAAGAGCTTCCACCCCCAGAAGCCCACAGAGCCAGCCCAGTCCTCCCCATCGGGGGCTCGTACCCCATTCCTCCCTCACCTCCTTCCACTTAGCCCTCTCTAGCCCCCCTTCCTGATGTACAAAATAAAGAAAATGTGTGGTCAAAAATAGAATCTCTCTTTATTGAACAAAACTTGGGGAGACTGGGAAAAGGAGGTGGGAGAGGGGAGGGCAACTAAAATGATCAGAGGTTTGGAAGAGGTCCCATATGAAGAGAGGCTAAAGAGACTAGGACTTTTCAGTTTAGAAAAGAGGAGACTGAGGGGGGATAGGATAGAGGTCGATAAAAGCATGAGTGGGGTAGAGAGGGTGCATCAAGAAAAGTTCTTCATTAGTTCCCATAATAGAAGGACTAGAGGACACCAAAGGAAAGGAATGAGAAGCAGGCTTCAAACTAGTAACAGAAAGTTGTTCTTCACGAAGCAAAGAGTCAACCTGTGGAACTCCTTGCTGCAGGAGGCTGTGAAGGCTACAACTAGAACAGAGTTTAAAAGGAAGTGAGAGAAAGTGATGGAGGTTGGGTCCATAGAGTGGTATTAGCAAGGGGGTAGGAGTGGTGTCCCTACCCAAAGTTTGTGGAAGGCTGGAGATGGATGGCGTGAGACAAATGGCTTGGTCACTGTCTTTGGTCCATCCCCTCCAGGGTCCCTAGGGTTGGCCGCTGTCGGCAGACAGGCTACTGGGCTAGATGGACCTTTGGTCTGACCCAGTACGGCCATTGTAAGCTCAGGGCTCAGGGTCGGGGGTCTCAGTGGACCACCTTGATTTTCATGCACACCTGCTCTTGGGTGGCCAGGCTGGCAGCTCTCCTGCCCTAGCCAGCCACTTTCCTGTGCCTAGTGCGGAGGTCGTGGACGAGGTCCACGATGTCCGCATTAGCCCAGGCGGGTGCCCGCCTCTTGCGGTCCCGGGCAAGCTCCCGGGAGCCGCCAGCCTAGTCCCGGGAAGAGGTGGATGGCTGGTGGGCATCGGGTGGCTGGCTCGAGCCATGCCAGGTGCAGGGTCTGCTAGCTGGGTGCTGGCAGGCTTGCACCTGGCACGGGCATCATAGCCAGCCCGTGCCCCTTTAAGGGGTCCGGGGCCGGGAGGGGGGCATACGAGTTTCCCTGGTGGTGCCCAGAGTGGCCACTAGGGAAAGCTGGGGATGGCTAGCCTCCCACTAGTTCGAATTAAGGGGCTACACACCCCTTAATTCGAACTAGTAAGTTCGAACTAGGCTTAGTCCTCGTAGAATGAGGTTTACCTAGTTCGAACTAAGCGCTCCGCTAGTTCGAATTAAGTTCGAACTAGCGGAGCGCTAGTGTAGCGCCTATCAAAGTTAATTCGAACTAACGCCCGTTAGTTCGAATTAACTTTGTAGTGTAGACATACCCTTAGAAGGTTTATGCAGCTAGTTATACACTCACCTTATAGTAGGCCCATCTACGTTGCATTTCCGTAGTTTATGGATCAGAAGGTCATGAGAGACTGTATCAAATACGTTACTAAGGTGTAGGTATACCATGTTCATCACTTCTCCCCTAGCTACAAGACTTCTTAACCTATCAAAGAAAACTATCAGATTGGTTTGGCATGATTTGTTCTTTACAAATCCATGCTGACTATTACCTATCACTTTACTATCTTCCAGATGTTTGCAGATGAATTCCTTAATTACTTGCTCCATTATCTTCTCTGGCACAGAAGTTAAGCTGACTGGTCTGTTAGGGTATGTCTATACTTGCACCCTCTTTTGAGAGAGGAATGCAAAAGCAGACATTCAAAATTGCAAATGAAGCTGGGATTTAAATATCCCATGCTTCATTTGCATATTCACATTATAATAACTGGTAAACCTCATTGTATGAGGAATAAGGGTTATTTCGAGAGAAGGGATTTCTCTCGAAATAACCGTGTCTTAACAGCTTCTGATATTTTGAAATAGCACTATTTCGAAATAGTGCCATAACACAAATATGCAAATGAAGCATGGGATATTTAAATCCCAGCTTCATTTGCAATTTCAAATGTCTGCATTTGCATCCCTCTCTCAAAAGAGGGTGCAAGTGTAGACATACCCTAACTCCCCGTTTGAAATCACCTATTCTCATGCTCTCTGGTCGCTGACTCACTCATTTATAAAGCCCTGGACTGCCTGATAGTCTCTCCTTCTACCAATGCTCAGCCAATCAGCAGAGGCTTCTAGATTTCAAACTTTAATTAGAAGCCAACAGTTTCCAGCTGCCAGTCATAGCACACACACCATGGGGCGGGGGGGGGGGGGGGGGGGGGGGGGGGGGGGGGGGGGGGGGGGGGGGGGGGGAGGGTCAGGGGGAGCAGGGAAAGGGAAAAAACAACCAAAAAAATACCACACTCACAAACACAAACTCAGCACACAGCAAGAAAGCCCCAAACACAATACATACTACAGACAGCCACTTCCCTCAATAGTCCTGTAATCACTTCTCCCTTACCTGGAGAACTCCCTGTCCAAACTCCCTGTTTGCAATCACCTTTTTGCAAGCTCCCTGGTCGCTGACTCACTCCTTTATAAAGTCCTGGACTACCTGACAGTCCCTCCCACTACCAAGGCATTCCCTTATAGATCTAGATAGTATCATGAGCAGTCATGGACAAAACTCATTTCCTTCTTTTTCTGTTATAAATTGAGAGGGTTCTGCCTTTTCTCTCCTCTCTGCTCCTCTGAGGGAGAGGCAGTGGGGGAGGAATATTCATCAATTGTAGTTCCAGTGCTAATGATGCTAATTGAGTTGGCTGAAAGTATCCCCATACTTAGCTTTTGATGTCAATTGGATGTTGAATGTAAAGAATGCAGGTTTTATAATGCCCCGTCCAGTTCATTTCTTGGTTCAAGCTATGAGATATAGTGTCAAATTTGCATACAAAGGCCAATCCATAGTCCCTCAGTAGTTGGTTTTTGGAATTCCTTGGTAGAAAAATGGCTAATTTTAAATCCATTAATGAGTGCCCAAGTAGGTTAAAATGTTCTCCTACAGGCTTTTGTGCCTTACCATTACTGATATCTGACTTGTATCCATTTATCCTTTATCATAGAGACTAGTGAGTTTGGCCAATATACATGAGAGAGGGGCATTGCTGGCACTTGATGGCTAGCAATATATCACATTAGAGGATGTGCAGTTGTATGAGCCTCTGATGTTGTGGCTTATGTGGTTAGATTCTGTGATGGTGTCATTTGTATAGATGTATGGACAGAATTGGCAACGGGGTTAATTGCAGGGGTAAGTTCCTGGGTGAGAATGTCCGAAGTGTGATGTGTGGCTGCTGGAAAGAATCTGTCCTATCTTGCGTGACTTTTCAGAATGGAGAGAGGTAACTAATTGGTGTCCCTCAAGGGTCCATGCTGGGACCAATCCTGTTCAACATATTTAAAAATGATCTGGAGAAAGGGGTGAACAGTGAAGTGGCAAAATTTGCAGATGATATTAAACTGCTAAGATAGTTAAGAACAACGCAGACTGTGAAGAGCTTCAGCAGCATCTCACAAAACTAGGTGATTAGGCAACAAAATGGCAGGTGAATTTTAATGTTGATAAATGTAAAGTAATGCACATTGGAAAAAATAATCCCAACTATACATAAAAAATGATGGGGACTAATTTAACTATAACCACTCAAGAGAGAGATCTTGGAATCATTGTGGATAGTTCTCTGAAAACATCCACTCAATGTGCAGCATCAGTCAAAAAAGCAAACAGAATGTTAGGAATCATTAAAAAAGCGAGAATAAGACAGAATATCTTATTGCCTCTGTATAAATCCATGGTATGCCCACAATCACATATGAAATAATCTAATACATCAGGGAAGGGCATACAAATAAACACTGGCAATTTTTTAAAGTGCTTCTACACAAATGCTAGAAGTCTAACTAATAAGATGGGTGAACTAGAGTACCTCGTATTAAAGGAGGAGCTTGATATAATAGGCATCACAGAAACCTGGTGGAATGAGGACAATCAGTGGGACACAATCATACTGGGATATAACTTATATTGGAAGGAGAGACTAGGTCGTGCAGGTTGCCGAGTGGCACTTTATGTGAAAGATAATTAGAATCAAATGAAGTAAAAATCTTAAATGAATCAAAACATTCCATAGAATCACTATGGATAGTAATTCCATGCTCTAATAAGAATATAGCAATAGGGATATACTATCAACCACCTGACCAGGACAGTGATAGTGATGTTGACATGCTAAGGGAGATTAGAGAGGCTAGCAAAATAAAAAACTCAATAATAATAGGGGATTTCAATTATCCCCATATTGACTGGGTACATGGCACCTCAGGACGAGATGCAGAGATAAAATTTCTCAATGCCTTAAATGACTGCTTTTTGGAGCAGCTGGTACAGGAACCCACAAGGGGACAGGCAATTCTCAATTTAGTACTGAGTGGAGCGCAGGATCTGGTCCAGGAGGTAACTATTACAGAACCGCTTGGGAATAGCGACCATAATATAATAATATTTAACATTCCTGTGGTGGGAAGAACACCTCAGCAGTCTAACACTCTGGCACTTAATTTCAAAAAGGGGAATTATGCAAAAATGAGGAGGTTAGTTAAACAGTAATTAAAAGGTACCATGACTAGAGTAAAATCCCTGCAAGCTGTATGGAAACTTTTCAAAGACACCATAATAGAGGCCCAACTTAAATGGGTACCCCAAATTAAAACACATAGTAAGAGACCTAAAAAAGAGCCACCATGGCTTAACAACCATGTAAAAGAAGCAGAGAGAAGCATTTTTAAAAAAGTAGAAGTCCAATCCTAGTGAGGTAAATAGACAGGAACATAAACACTGCCAAATTAAAAGTAAAAATGTAATAAGTGAAGCCAAAAAAGATTTTGAGGAACAGCTAGCCAAAAACCCAAAAAGTAATAGCAAAATATTTTCTAAGCAGTACATTAGAAGCAGGAAGCCTGCTAAAAAACAGTGGGGCCCTGGACAATCAAGATACAAAAGGAGCAATCAAGTATGATAAAGCCATTGCGGAGAGACTAAAGTTACGTCTAGACTGCAAGCCTCTTTAGAAAAAGAGCATCTAGACTACAACATGTACTTTTGAAAAAGCAAGCCGCTTTTTCAAAAGAGAGCACCCAGGCAGTCTGGATGCTCTCTTTCGAAAAAGCACAGTTTGCATTACATTGCGCCTTTTTTCAAAAGAGCACTTTCAAAAAAAGGTGTTCTTCCTCATAAAACGAGTTTTTCAGCAGTCAAAAAAACTTCCGCGTTCTTTTGATTTACTTTCGAAAGAATGCGGCAGCAATTTAGACGCAAAGGAAGTTTTTGCGAAAAAAGGCTACAGTAATTTAGCGAATATAACCCGCGGTTATATTCGTTTTTACAAATCCCGCACCCCCTCCCCCGCAGGCTATAGTTGTGCGCTGGCTATATAGGGTTTTTTTTACAGAAATGTCAGAGGATCCCTTCTCCCCCCTTCACTACCTTTGCCGAGCTGAGTACAGAACAACGGGGGGAAACTTACAGGGGCTGCAGCAGCAGGGAACGCTTGGGAGAAGGGCAGAGATATCCCCAGCAGAGGCGGGAAGTTCCCAGCCCAGGCTGACAAAGGGAAGGAGCCCAAAGCAAGTTGGCGGCCAGCAGCAGCGGCGGGAGTCTGCAGGCTATACAGGGTTTTTTTTAATACAGAAAGGAAGACAATGAGGAAAGCAGCATATTTTAATTTAGTAATAGAGATTGTTATGTTCCAATTCATTAATATTATTTAAAAGACATTATAATACCTTAAAACACATTTTAAAACATTACTTTATTGTGCAACTAGTAAAAGAATAAGAACACTGTAAAAAAGAAAGGCTTCGCATTCTCATTCACCCTGATCTCTAGAATAAGCACCAGCAACATCCTCCTCAGCATCTGAGTTGTCAAAGCCATCAAAACTTTCATCATAGTCAGTGTCTTGAAAAATATCCATAATATCCATAGCCAGGGCGAGATCAGCTTCAGTGACATTTGAGGTTTGTATTTCCGAATCAGATTCACTATCATACTCGGAGTCAGAGCTTGAAGAGTCATTGTCAGGTAGAATTGCTTGTATATCATAGGGGTTGTATATCCCTTACTGCTCGGCGTTATCAGCTGTGGCTCATTAACAGCTCACATTACCATCTTCAGCTTCAGCTCATTGACAGGTGATTAAAGGGGACTTTATTCACAGAGTCTCTCCTGCGGGCTATAGTCCTAGGTGGGGTATACAAGGATTCTTAAACTCAAAAGGGAAAAATCGCAGGTTATACTAGGTTGCGGAGTTTATTTGGGTGTGGGGTATATGTGCTAAATTACAGTACTTTTTTCAAAAAAACCCTGTAGTCGAGACATGCCCCAAATGATTTCTTTGCTTCAGTCTTCATGGCTGAGGATGTTAGGGAGATTCCCAAACCTGACCCATCCTTTGTGCGTGATGAATCTGAAGAATTGTCTTGGATTGAAGTGTCATTAGAGGAGGTTTTGGAACAAATAGAAAAACTTAACAGTAACAAATCACCAGGACCAGATGGCATTCACCCAAAGGTTCTAAAAGAACTCAAATGTGAAATTGTGGAACTATTAACTGTGGTTTGTAACCTATCCTTTAAATCAGCTTCTGTACCCAAGGACTGGAAGACAGCTAACATAATGCCAATATTTAAAAAGGGCTCTAGAGGCGACCCTGGCAATTACAGACCAGTAAGTCTAACAATGTCAGTATCAGGCAAATTAGTTGAAACAATAGTAAAGAATAAAATTGTCAAACACGTAGAAGAACATAACTTGTTGGGCAAAAGTCAACATGGTTTCTGTAAAGGGAAATCATGTCTTACTAATCTATTAGAGTTCTTTGAAGGGGTTAACAAACATGTGGAAAAGGAGGATCCAGTAGATATAGTATACTTAGATTTCCAGAAAGCCTTTGACAAGGTCCTTCACCAAAGGCTCTTGTGTAAATTAAGTTGTCATGGGATAAGACGGAAGATCCTTTCATGGATTGAGAACTGGTTAAAAGACAAAGAGTGGGAATAAATGGTAAATTTTCAGAATGGAGAAGGGTAACTAGTGGTGTTCCCCAAGGGTCAGGCTTGGACCAATCCTATTCAACTTATTCATAAATGATCTGGAGAAAGGGGTAAGCAGTGAGGTGGCAAAGTTTGCGGACGATACTAATCTGTTCAAAATGGCTCGGGCCAGCGCTGGTTCATGGAGGTTAGGTCCATCAGAACTTATTAGCCAGGGTGGGTAGGAATGTTGTCCCTAGCTTCTGTTTGTCAGAGGCTGGAAATTAATTACAGTAGAGAGTTCACTTGATGATTACGTGTCTCTGTTCACTCCTTCTGGGGCATCTGACATTGGCCACTGTTGGCAGACAGAATACTGGGCTAGATGGACCTTTGGTCTGGCCCGGTATGACCGTTCTTCTGTTCTTCAGGAGGCATAAAGCTGCCTAAGCAGGGAAATGGGGGCTGTCTCCTCATAGGGACACTATTGAGGTAGTCTTGGGAATGGATAGGAGCATAGAGTACTTCTGCACACTGGTGACCTCCTGCTACATAATGGCCACTTGAGAGCCATTACCTGCTGTCATGTGTTAGAGCAGTAATAAGGCTTCTCTAATTTATGCCACAACTAAACTCACCTCACAGTCCAATTCCCAAGAAGTGAAGGTGCACAAAAGTCATCCCTTTCCTTTCAGTCTTCTTTCATTCCTACATTGAACACAGTGTGACTAGACCTGAGAATCTAAGCAGATGAACTTTAAGTCAATATGTGAGTGATTGCAAAACAGAAAGTGAATATTGAACAGACCCCTGATTCAAACCATCCCTGCTCAAATACTGACTGCTCCCGGTGAGATGCTGGTGACCAAGTTATGTACCACCTATATGCAGAAGTTGTTTAATAAATAACGTCAAATAAAAATAATCTGAGAAACCCATAATTTGCTCAAGAACAATTATGGAAGATAAACATAGGCACCATTCTTTGAATAAATCTTGCATCACAAATTCCAGCTTTAATTTAAACACTCATTGATTTCATTCACTACTGTGCAGCTGCCCTCTCATTAGTGCTTTTACACTTTCTAATCTTAGCACCTTTTCTCCTTAAGAGCTTTTTATTACTTCACCATAAAATCCATCTTATCCCCTACTTTTATTATTGTTTGAATGATGCACTCTGCTCCAAAGCTCAGAATATATAGTTTTTAAAGAGCCTCATTTTAAAGAGCCTCATTATAAAGACAGATCATGAAATACTGTACCTTCATTTGCTCTGATGCTTTCACTAGTAAAATATAGTGATGTCATTTAAATAGACCCAGTGTGAACCAGCTGTTGCTTTAGTATATTCATCTCATCACCTCTGTAGCCTGATGCAGTTTTCCTAAAACCAGGTCAATTGCTTCTGTCTATCTAATGCTTCATTCTGTCAGAAAATGATCTGATCCTGTACCATTTGCACTAATATTGCAAGCCTGCTTCCTAAGTGAATTCTAGTGACTTCCCAGTTAGTAACCATATTTTGCATCTCCCACTCTATCAAATCTATTGCCGAACGTCTTCTACTGCACAGTGTCTTCACAATCTAGTGCTGCCTCAAGTCCCTAACTATGGATGCATTAGTTAATCCAGAGGAGGCAGAAAATTTTCTGAAGCACCTGCAAATCACTGAGACCTGGTCTACACTAGGGGATAAGTTCGAATTACGATATGCAACTTCAGCTATGTTAATTGCGTAGCTGAAGTTTCTTAACTCGAATTTTGGCACCATCCACACTGCAGGGAGTTGAAGGGAGCACACTCTCCTTTCGACTTCCCTTATTCCTCATAAAAGCAGGACTACCAGCATCGATGGGAGCACACTCTCAGTTCAAATTAGCGTGACTTCATCACACCTGCTAATTCAAACCCTAGAAGGTTGTCTGTGGCTGCTTCAATCTTCTCTTTAGTGTAGACATGGCCTTAGGTAACTATACATCCCCAACACCTCTCAGACCACTAGGAAAAATGAAGTGTGCTCTACAGCCATAGCTAGGAGGCAGCTGGCTTTTAGCTCATGTGGTAGAATAGGAATGGGTAAATTCTGGCCGATGGGCTGGATCTGGCCCATAGGTTTAGTCCCTGCCAGGATCCCACCTCCATGTTTACCTGTGCCTTAGCAGGTATCAGAGGATCACAGCTTTGGTTGGCTGTGAAAAGTAATTTGCGGCCAAACAGAGTTGCGATCTTCCGATACCTGTGGAGGTGCAGGTAAACATAGTAGTGACAGCATGCCGAGGACTAATCCTGCAAGCTTCCTTTTTTTTAATTGCCTACTCTGTGGTGGAGGCTTATGGCTTTAGCTCTTAAGGGGTTCCAGGTTCAATCCTACCTACCAACAACCAGCACCTGTCTGATTTACACTAGGAAAGAGATTCAGAAAAGCTAGTCGGCCATGCAGCTCCCGTAGAGGAAAAAGGAATTGTTCTACTCATCATCATTTCCTAAGCAGTGGGAAGGTTGCGGGGGGGGGGGGGGGCAGGGTTATTGAGAATCAGGGAATTGCTATCCACTATCATAGACGGTGGCGATGATCTTTTTCCAAAGACCTGCTAAGCAAACACATAAAAGATCTCTTGATAACTGGGATGGGCATTGCATGAGTTCAGAGCAGTATTAGAGATGCAGTGTAGAGGAAAAGAAATGCCACATCTGAGCAGGTTGGCTTGTGTTTTTAGACATTGAGGCACACATATCTCATTGTTAGGAATGGAGAACTTCTTCACAAAACCCTCTTTGCTCTGGGTAGAACTTGGTATCATTAACATTGGCATGCACTGAATCTTTCCTGGCTCCACAAAAAGATTTTGAAAGCTACATAACCTCCTAGTTTTTCATCGTCAAGGAGACTGGGCCGATAAAAGACCAGTTCCATAATAAATTATTGCTAGCCGTCAGCTGTTAACAATCTCTACATTGTTTCATTCTGTATAAACAGCTGTGTAATAAGAACAAAATAGAAAAGAGAGAGGAAAACTGCTTGTTGCAGCCACTTGGTGCCAGTGAACTTTGTATGCTCTGATTTGTGAGGAATTAGGTGATTTGTGCTTAGTTAAAAAACCAAGTATCAAAAAGGAAAAATGAGAAGTATCAGATAATATCCATTGCACTGTGACCATATTTGTCATCAATTGCATCCAGTGCAGCAACTTTTGAGAAAGTCATTATTGGATCCTAGACTGTAGGATAGTACCACGTTACTTGAAATAGCCTATTATTTTTATGTTCACAAGGTTAGCATTGTTCATAATAAATTCATAGAGTACAGTACTTCTATTGAAACTTTATCATCATTAGTTTATCACAGACGAAAGATTATTTAGATTTCTTTATACCTTAATTACATAGAGGAGTTTAGCTTAGACCAGCCTTTCTCAAACTGTGGGTCCTGACCCCCTGAAGGGTCGCGAGCAACTTAGAGGGGGATCGCAAACAACTTAGAGGGGGGTTGCAAGCAACTGAGAGGCTGGTTGCAGCAATGGAGAGGGGGTTGCGAGCAACTGAGAGGGGGGTCGCGGTATCACAAGTTTGAGAACCCCTGGCTTAGACACAACACTTAGTTGCCAAGTCGGCCTGGTAATAGTAAATGCGAGAAGACATTTAAATGTGTGCATCAGTGAACAACCAATGATTTTTCAAAGAGTGACAATGAGGAACTGTACAACATCTAGAGCGTAAGGTGGGGTTCAGATAAGGCATTCTGCCTTCTGTAACTAAAGTAAATCACAAAACAAATGGCAAGCTTTGAGAACACAAACCTCTTTTGTGCCACTCGGAATGTGCTTTGCTGATGAATCCAAATACACAGCAGACCAGTTTGAAGCACAAGAGAATGACATGTTAAAATATGGCTGGATACTGAAGCAATGCCAGTTTACACAGTAGCACTTGGCAAACACCAGGCTGTTTATTCTGCTTGGTAAGCATCCTCCAAGTAACTATGAGTCTAATAAACTGGAATAATGTGTAGTATGTAGGAGAAAAAAAAACTCTTGGTGATAAGCGAATAATATGAAGAACTTCCACTGAACTTTAGTGCTGGTGAATGGGAATCAAAGCTTTAGCTGTTAATGCTTTAGAGAATGTTCATAGATCAACTAGTTACATGATAAACAAGCAAAAGTTGAGTACCTAGCAGAACCCAAACAAAGATAATGGTCCTAATTCTGCCCTCAGCTATTCTTGCACATTCACACTCATATTAGTAGGTTTGAAAAGATAAAGGCCAGAGCTGAATTTGATTATTTGGCAGCACTCAATTATTATTACTGTTGGTTGGGTGTTGATAGTGTGACTGCTACATAAAGGAAAAACAAGATCCATGTTCTGATTAACTTGGTGGGTCTGACCCAGGGGTCCAGCTGGACAGTAAACAGTGCAAGTTGGTATGGGGGAGTTTAGCAGCTATAGATATACATTGTGGGGGCAGTAATTCTTACAGCAAGCCCGTAAATTCTGGTTGGGCTAGGGTATATATTTGAAAGCAACAACCAGTCTAGAGTTAAAGGAGTCAAGTGAAAGAGAATACATTACATCTTTATTAAATTGTTCCAGTAGTTAATTACAAGAGCTGGTAAGAAAAATGTTTGTTGTGCCATTGAAATATATATGAAATTGTCTTGATTTCAGTGAAATTCATCTCAGGGAAAAATTGAAAAAAATCAGAATGAAATATTTTCCAATTTTTCCTTTTTTCTAAATTTTTGTATTGTGTAGTATTTTAAAAATTGATCTGGACCTTTTTCTTTGATAGTGGGAAATTTTTTCTTTTGTTGTAAATTTTGTTCTGATTTCAAATGAAGCCAAATATCAAAATCCTTCATCAAGTGGAATTGTCATCCTCTATTCAACTGTATTAGTTACTCTTAATTTTAAAAATTTGTGCCTGAAATCTACCGTAGATGTGGCTTCAGCTTTTAGTCACTGGATCTTGATATGCCTTTATCAAAGAGCTTCCATTACCAGAAATCTTCCCATGTGGTTAGAGATTGTGATCAAGTCATCTGTTAACCTTTCTTTGGAAAATATGTTGAACTTCTTTAGGCTCGGCTGTGAGAAAGGTTTTACAGACCTTGAATCATTCTTCTAGTTCTTTTTTCAACTCTTTCCAGAATGGAACACAATATTCTAGTAATGGTCTAGCTGATACCATCTCCCTTCTTCTAAGCTATATTCCCCTATTTATACCTCTAAGGATTACATTATCTTTCTTAGTCATTCACATCACACTAGGAACCCAAGTTCATATGCTTGTGTACAAATAATTCCTATTGCCTCTAAGTTGCTATTTTCCAAAATATAGCTCTACCTCTTGGCAGTGTGATCTACATTATTTGTTCCTAGATATATGTGGCTGTGGTCTTGCTCTGTAATGAGAATTATTGATGAGAGATTTCTTTTTTCATGTAAAAACTCAGACTAAAAACTGGTTATTTTAAATTATCATTCACCCTATGCTTGCGTGGTCAAGTTTATGTACTCGCGCATAAACTCTTGCATAATCGTGTACTTGCCTAGCATAGAATGGACCATAAGGAAAGCTAAGTGTCAAAATACAAAGTCTCAAGTTGACAATCTCCAAAACATTACCCCAAAAGAAGAAATTTCTTCCGAAACAACAGAACAGTAAGTGTTCGTGGATCATAAGTCCAAAAGGGACAACTATGACATCCTCGACACAAGCCATTAGTCTTTCCCAATTTAATTCCTTTTGGAACTAAAGCATATACATTAGAAAAAAAAACAAATCTTCCTTTAAGCATTGCCAGAGATGGAAAATCCACCACAATCCTAGGTCAATTGTTCAAATGGTAAATTTACTCTCACTAAAAAATTTGTACTTTACATCCTGCCTGAATTTGCTTAACTTCAATTTCCAGCCATTGGATTTAGGTATATCTTTGTAGACATAAGAGAGGCCTAGTGTCTATTACCCCTGTAGACTGTAATCAATTGACCACTTTACCTTGTCAGTTTAACAGAGACACAAGGAAATCAATCTACACTATTGCTATAATTCATGCTTTCCAGTCTTTTAATTAAAATAATTTATGTTAACTAATACAATCACTGAGCCTATGCTACATCTAGAGCTCCGTAGGTGTATGACATAGAATGCTTTTTTACTGTCACACAAAAATTGTTTTTAGCTATTTTCATTCCAGATCAATAGAACGACATGGCCACCTGTGACTGATTGGCATCTGCTATGGATCTGATTTGTTGTCCACTGCAGCCAAGGAGAGTTTCTGATCAAACCCTACTGAAGCAACCTCTTGCAAGTACTGGCCTGCAAATCTATAACAACTGCATCATTACATTCCAATATAACCCACTAGGAGGGGGGGGGGGGAAGAAATGAATACTCACATTTCCTACATTTTGTTAAAAGCAGAGAGAAAAATCAATACTTAATTTTTGCTCATTCTACATAGTATATTTTACTCTTATATTCATTGCTGAAACTTCAGCCCATCATTGCATTTATATTGAACATTACAATAGCCATAGCTCTTTGCATGGGTAGCAGAACAGTTTCTATATATCATGAAGAGAAAGAGCTGCCCCAAAATCAAATCATGTTGGCCCTGCTCCAAAGCCCATTAATCAGTGAATGGGAAACATTCCACCAATGACCCTTTAAGAGGGCACCTAAATAGAAAATGATTAGCTGTAAGTAAGGGATAAACCCCCTCCCCTCCCCGTCTAGCACCATGTATGTGACAAGGAAACCAATATTCTGAATTAGCTAGTGACGCTAATACAAAGAGTTTTATGGTGTGCTTTATAGCATATTCATAGTTGTTTTACTGCCATAGTACAACAAAAGAATCCATTCTGAGGCGAAACTGATGATTCAGCGTCCTTTGACCTATTTCAGACATCATTGATCCAAAGTTTTTCTCAGTCTACTACTGATTACCAATAGATTAGGTCAGTGGGAAATTCAGACCTGATATTAATCAGTGATACTGAAATGTTAGTGTCTTAAATTAAACTGTTACAAAAAAAACATGCTAAATTGTCTATGATGTAGATTGACTAGAATCATAGAATCCTAGGGCTGGAAGAGACCAGGTCATCAAGTCCATCCCCTGCCCAAAGCAGGATGAACCCCCACTAAATCATCCCAGCCAGGACTATGTCAAGCCAAGACTTAAAAACCTCTAGGGATGGCGATTCCATCATCTCCCTAGGTAACCCATTCCAGTGCTTCACCACCATCCTAGTGAAATAGTTTTTCCTACTATCCAACCTCGACCTTTCCCATTGTAACATGAGACCATTGCTCCTTGTTTTGCCATCCATCACCACTGACAATGATGGAGATGCCTTTCTCCATCCTCTTTGGAACCTCCCTTCAGGAAGTTGGAGGCTGCTATCAAATCCCTCCTCACTCTTCTCTTCTGTAGACTAAATAAACCCAAATCCCTCAGCCTCTCCTCATAGGTCATGTGCTCCAGCCCCCTAATTATTGTTGTTGCCCTCCGCTGGACCCTCTCCAATGCGTCCACATCCTTTCTGTAGTGGGGCCCCAGAATTGGATGCAATACTCCAAATGTAGCCTCACCAATGCCGAATAAAGGATAATAACCACTTCTCTAGATCTACTGGAAATGCTCCTCCTAATGCACCCCAATATTCCTTTAGCCTTCTTGGCTACAAGGGCATACAATTGACTCATATCCAGCTTCACAGTCACTGTAATCCCCAGGTCCTTTTCTGCAGAACTGCTACTTAGCCAGTCAGTCCCCAGACTGTAAGAGTGCTTTGGATTTTTCCCAACAAGAAGATGGGCTTAAGTGGAAAATTGGGTACCTTGTACACCAAATGGATAGTGAGGGAAAAGTGGCTCTTTCTGCTATAGTTCCCCCATTCACCTGCTATACATTTAAATTATACTTGCCTTGCACATTAAGAGCTAGACTCTTGATTCACTGGGTATCCTGAATCATGGGGCCTCCAAAACTGTTCTACAGTGCAAACTAGAGCTATCCAAAAGCTGGTGTAGTATATACCTGGCTATTTATGGCAACAGGAGGCCTCTCCAGCACCAGGGGATAGTTAGCATTCAAAGATAACTGGTCATTTCAGCCTTTAGGCTGCTCACATTTGTGTTATTGTTTTTGCTGCGGAAGTGTCCAAAGCAGCTAGCACAGGAGCTGAATCTGACTTAAACTGATTATTAAAAAACTCACACAGTGCAAAAGCACTATCCTGCATTTACATTTTGGCCAATTTCCACCTTACCCTATTGTTTGTCACTTGTGAATTTGGCTGCATGTTTATTCAGATTGATTTTTTATATATATCTTCCCAGCTCTTAACTAGCCAAGAATAAATGGATACATCGTGTACACTCACCAAATCCCAAGACCATCATTCTTATTTCTGCAGAATACTAACTTTGTCAGCATTTAAAACTGATCTAAGGGAAAGAGACTTCTAAGGCGTTCAGACATGGAAAGTCACAATTTAAATTATATATGAACACAAAAATTCATTTAAGAGCACTGCTATAAAATAAATAGTAACCAGTGTTGTATGCAGAATCGATGTACGTGTGTTGGTCTTAGGAACAAGTGACCAATGTTCACATTTTTCCTATTGTAATTAGATCAATTTGGCTTAAGAAACAATTAATTTAAAAAAAAATCTGTTGTAACCAACATTATTTAATGTAATAAGCCCAGTAGCTAAAGGTCATTCAGTTCTAAGAACACCTTTTCTTCTCAGTTATAGTGCTATTAGTCCATTGACTACAGCAGAGCTGCACTGAGGTAACAAGGGGTTTAATTTGTCTTAAGGATGCTTCTGTACAGGCAGTCCCCGGGTTAGGTAGAAGATAGGGACTGTAGGTTTGTTCTTAAGTTGAATTTGTATGTAAGTCGTAACTGGCGTCCAGATTCAGCCGCTGCTGAAACTGACCAGTGGCTGACTACAGGAAGCCCGAGGCAGAGTTGCTCTGCCCTGGGCTTCCTGGAATCAGCCGCTGGTCAGTTTCAGCAGCGGCTGACTTGGGGACGCCTGGGGCAGAGCAGCTGGGGTGCTGCCGGGTTGGTCCAGTAGCGCCGAGGAGCGGTGCTGCAGGACCAACCCGGCAGCGCCCCAGCTGCTCTACCCCTAGCGTCGTCGGTGAGAAAAGCCTGGTCTGCTGGGGGGGGCGCACTAGCTGCACCCCCCCCAGCAGACCAGGGAGACGCGGGTAGCGGGACCGCCGAGACACGCCGCGGTCCTGCCCGCATCCTCCGCGGCTTTGCTCCGTGTCTCCCTGGTCTGCTGGGGGGAGCCCCCCCCCCAAGCAGACCAGGGAGACGTGGAGCAAAGCCACGGAGGACGCAGGAAGCGGGACAGCCCAGACGCGCCGCGGCTGTCCCGCTGCCAGCGTCCTCCGAGGCTTTGCTCCCCGACTCACTGGACTGCTGGGGGGAGCCCCCCCCCCAGCAGACCAGGGAGACAGAGAGCAAAGCCGCGGAGCACGCGGGCAGCGGGACAGCCCAGCCGCGGCGCATCTGGGCTGTCCCGCTGCCCGCGTGCTCCGCAGCTTTGCTCCGCGTCCCCCTGGTCTGCTGGGGGAGACTCCCCCCCCAGCAGACCAGGGAGACGCGGAGCAGCTTTTCTCGCCCCGGAGGATGCGGGCGGCGGGACAGCGGTGCATCTGGGCATCCCGCCACTCCCATCCTCTGTGGCAAGAAAAGCCCCGTTCATAACTGCGGATCAAACGTAAGTTGGATCTGCGTAACTCGGGGACTGCCTGGACATTGTTTATTTGGCTGGCCTAAAGCAGAGGTTCTCAACTATTTCCACACTTGGAAACCCCCCTCCCTCCCACCGCCCCACACACATACACCATCTTTCTTTGTATAAAGGCTTCATCCATTTTAAAGTAAACTATGCTGGGGTGGGGGTGTTATTGTATCAAACATACATATTCAATTAAACTATCATAGAACATAGAAACTAGAACTGAAAGGGACCTTGAGAGGTCATCGAGTCCAGTCCTCTGCCCTCACAGCAGTGATCATATTAATCACTTTACTATATTGACCTTTTATAATACATTTTAACCTTCTCTGCCCTAAATCCCCCATTTTATTTATTATACACGCTACATTCTGGAACATGAGGCATGGATTGTATAGTATCTCATGACAATACTCTATTTCCTACTTGGTTCCACCATTTTTTATTCTGATTGTTTCTATATTAAATGTTGTAATAAGAATCCAAAGCTATTCTAACTGAGATAGAGACTTGGCTGGCCTGTACGTGCAGCCCCACACGGCTGCCAGCGAGGAGGCCTATCGGGGGGCTGTCAGTATCTGGGAGGCCCTGCGGGAGAGCTTCCAGATGGAGGAGGAGTGAAGTCTCCTGGCGTGCCCCACTGGGGCCTTGTGCCTTATTCCACCCTCACGTCCTTCCACTTTCCCCTCCCTAACCCTCCTTCCTGATGTAAAATAAACACGTGTGTTGCCTAAAACAATCTCTGTTTATTGAACATAACTGGGGTGGAGGGGAATGAGGGCAGGAGAGGGGAGGCGAGAGGGTGGGAGAGGAGAGGGGTAAACCTGGGAGGAGGGAGCTGGAAGGGGGAGGCAAGGGGAGGAAGGGGGAGGAGAAGTTCAGGGTTGGGGGGTCTTGCTGGTCCATCTGTCTCCCAGCACTGCAGGTGTGGGGGTCTCAGAGTCCCTGGGGAGGAGCAGATATGGTGGGTGGGGAGGGTGGGAGAGGAGGAGTGATAGCTGGGGAGGCAGCAGGGGCTGGAGTGGCAGGAGGCACCAATCTCTGCACCAGGGTCTGCAGGTGGTCGCAGATGTCACGGCCTGGGCAAGCAGCTCCCGCCAGCTCTCCCACCGCAGCTGCAGGTCTTCATGCACCCAGTGCTCCAGGATGCAGACCTGCCTTCGCAGGAGCCCCAGATGCTGCCGCTGGTACTCCTCCTGGTTCTGGGTGAGCCTGGAGAGTGCTCAGGTGTGAGAGGATGTCCAGGCGGGGTGCTGCGCCCTGCACTCACAGCTGCTGCGGCTGTGGAGAAATAAGAGAAGTGGTAAGTTCTCCCTGGGGAAACGGTGGGTGAAGCCCAGCCCACCTCTGCAAGGCGAGGATGGCAGGTCTCCACACCATCAGAGCCGATGTGCTTGCACCCAGGCCATGTTTGGCATGTCCTGCTATCCCCGGGAGTGTGAGCTGGCCCGGGACTGCAACCATACCCCTGTGCTATATATAGTGTGGGTGTGGGGGCTGCGCAGAGGGGGCTTGTGGAGGGAGGACATTATGTCAGTGTCCCTCCACAGGGTCAGGAGCATGTCATGTGCCTTCATACATACACGCATGTGGGTAACACCCCAGGGCCTCTGTGTGGCAGCCAGCTGGGGACACATGCCCAGGGTGGCATGGCACATGCACAGATTGCTGTATGCTCCATGTTCAGCAAGGCCCACACACACGGTCGCTGGTCTCCCTCTCCAGGGAGGCCCCCTATTTCGAAATAAGCATCTACACAGCGCTTATTTCCATTTACCTATTTTGAATTTGGCTTTATTCCTCGTAAAATGAGGTTTACCAAATTCAAAATAAGTGCTCAGCTATTTCGATTTAATTTTGAAATAGCGGTTTGGCTGTGGAGATGCTAGTAAAGTTATTTCGAAATAACTTTTCTGTGTAGCTATACCCTAAGTGAAGTATTTCCGGAAAAATGGACATTTTTCAGAAAAAAAACTGCATGTAGACATACCCAGGGAGAATACAGAAGTAGCTGTCTCCTTGTCTCCGTTCTGGTTCCTGATATCATGGAGGTCAAGATTTAAACTTCCAGGAAAAAGTCTGCTCAGCTCTTGTTTCCCTGTGGAGTTGAAGCCTGCGCAGTGTGGCTAGCAAGTAGGAGCTATGGAGGGATAGTACAGATAGAATACTTTGGAAATAATACTGTATTGTCTGCCTCTAGCAAGTCACTTTTCAGAGACTTGTAACTTAGCTATGTTTTCAGCTTTTTATTGGTACAGCAAAAGGCACATCAGTAACACAAAGACAACCTCCATGACAAGTTTCAAATTCATGCTCCAAAGCATGAAGACACTAAAGCTGCTTGTTGAAATAGCTATCAGGATTTTTTAACACGAGTAAAACAATATAATCTTCCATTAATGTTGGTCACAGCAGAGGAGGAACCATTTTCATTGAAACGTCCTAGAAAAATTGAGCCAGAGGCTGACACTTGAAATGGAAATTTTCAGCCTGAATGCTTAAAATTTAGCAAAGTTGTAAGAAATTGAAAGAAAAAAAGGGTATTTCAAATGGACAATTAGGCAATTTAAATTATAGGCATGGCTGCCAGTACTGCTTACAATAACTTCAGTCCTGTAGCCGTGTGAGTAATCAGTAGGTCAAGAGTAGCTACTCTCGAAGAATACAGAAGTTGTGGATTATCAAACCCACTCTAATTTGGGCCCTGAATATATATTTCTTGTTGCAAAAAGCCTGAGGTTCTAATTGCTTTTCCCCATACTCAATGGTGAGTATTGAAGAAAAACCATCAATAGCATTTCAGACAGACATAGGCTATGTCTATATTACAGAGTTTTTCCGGGATCCCAGAGGTATCCTGGAAAAACTCTGCCCCATCCAGGGAACACATTTGCTCTTTCGAAAATTTTTCAGAAGAGCAGACATGCTTTTTCGACAACCTTGTAAACCTACAAGGAAGAAGAGATGTTCTGAAAAAGGGTTTTTTCCTGACATTATGCCCGGTGCAGATGGGCCAAATGTTGGGAAAGCTCCTTCCAAAAAAAGAAGCAGAAAAAGCGATGCAAATTGCGGTTCGCAATTTGCGTAGCTTTTCCCGGAAGAACAATGTAGTGTAGACATAGCCATACAGCTTTCTTGGAAAGAGAAATAATTTTTTTAGGGAGTTTTATTCTCTAGCTTTACTCCAGGGGTGTCCAAACTTTTTTCAAAGAGGGCCAGATTTGAAGAAGTGAACATGCGTGAGGGCCGACCATTTTGCCTGACATTCTTTGAACCATTAAAATTAAATGCAAATTAACTATTTTATGCAAAGTTTATTGCAAACGGCATACTTTTCATTTCGTCACATGGATGACAAATCTAAACAGGTGTTAAATCACTCTGCCTTTCATACCTGAAGGCCAGATGAAAAAAAAATCCAGGAAGCTGAAATATATGTCAGGAACATTGTAAAGTACATTACATATTATCAACTTTTAAGTTCAAAAAATATGAACAGGAACATAACACCAACTATACATGTTGTGTCCAAATATATTTATAACTGATTTAGACCAACTGACATTAACTGAGATTTTACAATGTATTCATCTCAATTGAAAAAAAAACTTGCCTACACTAATGTGAAGGGTGAAACTGAGATCTGGACTGCAGCACAGGAGAGCGCAGGGCACGCTGGCCTCACGGCGGCACGGGGGCAGGGCGAACCCGCAGCCAAGCGGGGGAGCGGGGCTGCAGACGTGCCCTACATGGCAGGCTTTAGGACCGCAGCGGCCGCCATGGATGGCGGCGGCGCGGCTGGAAGCGGCGCGCTGTGCGCGCCAGTTCACAGGAGTGCCAGGGAGCCAGGAGAGGGGGAGGAAGCGGGGGCTGTCCCCGCACTCTCAGCCCCAAAGCGGAGGGCCCGCGGGGTCGGAGAGTGCAGGGCACGCTGGCCTCACGGCGGCCCGGGGGCAGGGCGAACCCGCAGCCAAGCGGGGGAGCGGGGCTGCGGACGTGCCCTACAGTGCTGGGTCTAGTACCGCAGCGGCGGCGGCAGCGCGGCCCGAAGCGGCGCGATGCGCTGCGCGCGCCAGTTGAAAAGAGCACCGGGGAGCCGGGAGAAGCGGGGGCCGTATTAAATCCGACCACGGGCCGCAATTGGCGCGCGGGCCGGACTTTGGACATGCCTGCTTTACTCTGACTGATTTCCTCTATTTCAAATTTCTTTGGCATTACAGCAGGGGAAAACTGTCACAACAAGCCCACTCACTCATATCATTTCACTATGCTGGATTTGTGTATCAGTTCACTTCTGAATGCTGTGTCTGAATTCCAAGACAGATGTGACTAGCTAGCCAATGCAGATCTCCTTGGCAGAATTATACATTTTAGAAGTTTTGTTATTCTTTTATAGCAACTATCACACAAGTATCAGTTGTGAATGCTCAAGATCAGTCCCTCAGGATGGCAAGTGAATCATGCAACTTCCATTAAAGTTAATGCAGCCATAACAGTGTGCTATGAAAATGAACTCTTCATCATCCAGAATTGCTTTCTGGGAGATTATTTGGGCCATTTTGGTGACATCGCTCCCATGTTTAGATTACCTATGATACCTATGTACTATATTACCATGACTAGATGATCTCATTTATTTAGTAATAATCATCATTTGCTACAGGGATGGAAAATGAAGAGGATAGGGTGCCGAGGAGTAGATGCTTGACAAATTTGGCTTGCAGAACACTGAATGACTTTAAAGTGTGTACTCCATGCTCCAGAACAAGCATCTCTCACAGGCTTTTATTTGCATTTTAAAGAAATACAGATGATGTGTTTCCTCTTTGAAATGATCTCCCCCCTCCTCCTCTCCCAGCTTTCTGACTGTGTATTAACTATGTGTGAAGATTGTGAAATCCAGAAATAAAGCTTTGAAGATTAAGTTTAAAATGTAAGAGCTATTTTGTAATAGTATTTTGTGTTGTAGTAGTCCAACAAGTCACCATTTAGATGGCTCATAACGGACCCCTAAAATGTATTCTTCTGTGACCAACTATTGTGATTTCTAGACATTCTAGTGTTTAATAAGAATTGATTTTCCTAGGCTCCACTTTTCCTTCTGACAGTTATGGAAAAATCTTTGCTAACCATACAGTAAAATCCCCTAATAAAAGAGTCTAATAGAAATAAATAGAAATTTTCACCTGTTGAAGGATATGATAGGCTCAAACAAACAAAAACTTATCAAAATATATTACATTTTACATGCTTTAGGTATAATTTCTATAGAACATTCTTGGGTTTCTCATATTAAACTCCATTGGATTTTCCTCAAGAGGAGGAGAACCTATGCAAAAAAAAAAAGTCATTTCACAAATAAGCTGGGCTTAGAGAAAGGTAAAGATGGACTTGCCCATAAAGTGAGAGTGAAGAATACATTATGGGAACCGGGCACCTCAAACAAGACTAGACTTTTAATTCCTGATCTCTGTTTCTAAATCCTTTTACTTTTATTTTGTAACCTAAAAGAATTAGAAAGTAACAGATGACAACTTCTGCCTCCCTTTTTAAAATGTGTATCATGCTGGTGCTGCCTCACATCTTTGGTCAACTGCTCGATTGTTGTTTTGTGATGTCCTTTATTGCTGAATAAGTATCTTAGCAATAAATACTGTAAGCAGAGCTCTGTTTTATGGTTGACTGGATGTCCTGAGATCAGGTCAGATTCTAAGAAGCTTCCACTGTTTTCTTCTTTCTGGGTGAGTGCTTTGGAGAGACAGTGCATTTGCAGCCATGCTGAGCTATTTTACTGAGCTAAAATGCTTGCAAATGGATATCTGTGAATTTAAAGCTAGCAAGGAGTGCAGACAGACTCCAGCAAGACTAGCAAAACCAAACCTAAATCTTCAAATGGTATTGTGTATTTGGACCCATAGATCTTTCCTGGCGAATGTTTAATATTCACTTTATGTTGTCTCAATAGTTAACTCTCCAGAGCAACTGACAGAACAAAATTGCTTTTTTGGAAAATTTTTTGTCTGCAAACAGAAATGAATCTTAAGGAACTCACTGGCATTTATTTTGACTTAAGAAAGAAAACTTTTGAAGCATGAAGATACATGTTCCTGAAAAATGCTAAGCCTAAATTTCTATTACCTAAGAAAAAGCAATCAGAAGGGCTAAGGCAGTATGAAAAAGTTACAATAGCTTTGGAAGAAAACCACACACACAAAGGCACAAACATTTCAGCAGGCCTGCAGCATAGAGTAATTCTGCTGTATTCAGATCATTGTTACCTACGCCTGGTCCAAACTAGATTTTTGCTCAGCTGGAATTGGCTTACCTTAAGCTTCACTGTGGAGGCGCCCACACAGCAGGTGGCTGATGGGAACACACGCATCTGTCGGCTTCCTTTACTCCTCGCAGAAGAACGAGTATTGGATACTTGCATGGCCTGCCCCAGAGTTCAATTTAGGGCTCGATATAAGACCCACTAAATTGAATGCTAGAAGAATGACTTCCAGAGAGTTTATCTTCTCATAAGTGTAGACATGGCCCCAGTGCTCACTATACCTAGCACAGCTCAGAGTAAGGAATAACAGAGGTGAACATTAGGAGGCATTCTGCCTGCTTTCCTGAACTCCTCAGGATTCAGCGAGTGCACTTTCAACAATGACACTATCAATACATCTCTTCCCTCTACCAGTGTGTTAATCCCACACTGCAGGACAGTTCAGAGAGGAAGCTAGGCCTCAGCCCTGATGACACCCTATCCCTCTTGGTATGTCTACACTAGCCACCCTAGTTCGAACTAGGGTGGCAAATGTAGTCATTCGAACTTGTAAATGAAGCCCGGGATTAAAATATCCCGGGCTTTATTTGCAAGTTCCCGGGCGCCACCATTTTTAAATGCCCTGTAGTTCGAACTCCCTGCCCGCGGCTACTTCTCATTGCAGGAGGAGTAACGGTAGTCTGAATTAGGGGCTTTAGTTCGAATTACCTAGCCCGTGCCGCATGTAGCCGCAGTCAGGGAGTTCGAACTACCGGGCATTTAAAAATGACGGCGCCCAGGAACATGCAAATAAAGCCCGGGATATTTTAATCCCGGGCTTCATTTGCAAGTTTGAATGACTACATTAGCCACCCTAGTTTGAACTAGGGTGGCTAGTGTAGACATACCCTCTCTTACACTGGAAAGCACACAGAGAACAATTGTCTTCTCCTGAGTATAGGAACTGCATTTGTACCCAACTTTTATGCAGGCCATACAGAAGAGAGAGGGAGAAATTGGTTCAAGGGTGTTTTGTCTTCCAGAACAGACCATCACCAGCTGTCTCCCCAACCCCACAAATCAAAAGGCACACTATTTTTTCTTTGTCAGTGATTTTGTCTCATCAAATATTTGCACCCACGTTGGCTACCTAGATCACCCCTCCCAAAGATCAGACCTGCTCCTTGCACCCTGTGAAAGGGCTAAGCAAAAACTTGCTCTCTCACAGCATATCTAATTTATACCATATTTGAAGATTTACCCAGTGGTGCTCAGGTCCTTAACTCAATTTTTGTTTTTCTTCATCTAAATTATTTCTCTGGGTTAGGACTGGGGATGAGAGCTTCCACATGTGGGCTGCCCTGAGGAGAAAGGACTACCAGTTTTCAGTTCAGCAGTTTGGGACCAAATGAAAAGCACCTCTCCATGGCCACTGCAGCTCCAGCAGGCACAGCCAGGAGAGAGGTGCACATGCTCCAGCTAAGGCAGGTCCAGGTTCAACTGCCTCTTGTGCTCCCCAGCCAGAGTGAGGAATGTAGCAAACTGTGCACTTTCCCCTCACTCCCTGACGAGGAGGTTCCTCTTTGAATTGGAGTGTGGGGGAGGAAGAGCTTCAGCCACCTGCCATCCCAAAAGGGCACCTGGGAATGGGAAGCTTGGGGTTGGGGCAGTCCCAGACAGGGAGAGGCACATGCCCAGCCAGCTTCTTTCATCTGCCTGGGGATTCTGTCTGTTTTCCATATGGTTTTCTGAAAAGCAATCCCATTCTAGGCACATCCCATTTTCCTGGCACAACCAACTCTATGATAAGAGGACGCTGCATACCAGATTTGGTTGTACTAGCTCTTACCACTTAGGAGGAGTTCTTGAACAGAGAGACACACAAACTCTTTCAGATATACTAGATTATCTACTTGACATCAAAATGACTAAGAAAGTGCCAGATGAGATTGGATATCAATTCAGTCTCAACTTAAACAAAATCCATTTTACAGTTTCAAATAGAGAGGATAAAGACTCGTTCTCCTTGTGGTAGAGAAGCTCTCATACAATGCAGAGCAGATTAAATTAGGCCAATTAACCTTATAAGCTACATCTGGAAGAAAGCCAGGGCTCAATAGAATCTAATGGAAAATGAAATTCATCTGGGAAGGAGCAGATTAAGCTTGTAAAACTGACCATACTGGATCAGATCAATAGGCCATCTAGCTCAGCATCCTGTATCCTGACAGTGGCCAATCCCAGGTATTCCAGAGGGAATAAACTGAACAGGCAATTATCTGATCCATTCCTAGTTGTCCACTCCCACTTCTGGCACTCAGAGGCCTGTGGCTTCATCCCTGAGCAACTTGGCTAAAAGCCACTAATGGATTTGTACTCTGTGAAGCTAATTTTTTTTAAATCTCATTTTAGTTTTGGTATTCACAACATCACCTGGCAACAAGTTCCACAGGTTGACTATGCATTGTGTGAAGAAATACTTCCTTTTCTTTGTTTTAAATCTTCTGCCTATTAAGTTCACTGGTTCTTGTGTTATGTGAAGAAGTAAATAACTCTTGCTTATTCTGTTTCTCTACCCAGTCATGATTTTATACACCTCTATCATATTTTCTCTTAGTTGTTTCTTCTTCCAAGCTGAAAAGTCCCAATAGATGTAATCTTTCCTTATATGGAAGCTATTTCATATCCTTAATCATTTTTGTTGCCCTTCTTGGTAGCTTTTCCAACTCTAATATATATTTTTGAGGTGCAGAAAGGAGAGCTTCATGCAGTATTCAAGCTATGAGAGTTCCATAGATTTATATAGTGGCATTATGATATCATCTATCCCATTCCTAACATTCTGTCAGCTTGCTTGCTTTTTAAAAAATGAAGCTGAGCCCAAAAGGGGACTCCAGGGAAAGTACACAGCAGTCATTTCCAGAAAAAAGAGAGGTGCACTGGGAGCTCCAGAGTCTGGCAAGAAGTTAGAGGAGGGAAGTCATGCACAGTTACTCCCTGGGAGGTCAGAGTTTGGGCTGGTAAATTCCAAGTGAGCAGAGGAAGTGAAAGAGTCCAGGGAAATAGAACCAGGTTCTGGGAGCAAGTAGATATAGTTGCTGGACATATGGCTCTGGACTAGAACCCAGAACTGTGGGTGGGCCTGGTTTCTCCTACCACCCACTGGTAAATAGCACAGGATCTGATCTTCAACTGGCTACAAGAAGATGCCCAGGGTGATGTATGAACCCGGTGACATTCCACAGAAATTTCTTATGGAAAAAATGAAACAGTTTGATATTGAAATGCTGTCGCAGTGCCTTAGAGGCATTGTATTTCAGGTGCAGCATGCTCCATAGGACAGGCTCCCTAATCATTACATTTCCCATGGTTCCCCATGGTTTTCATTCTTTGTAAGGTGCATCATGATGGTCGCATGGCCATTGTGCATTGTGGGAGATAAAATCAGCAGGGGAGTCTGGCCCATTAGAGAAGAACTGGGAGATGAGGGTAATCAAACTACAATTCCCCTGCGGCACTGCGGCGGTATATATGAACAGAAGTGGTTTGGCTTTGTGCTTTTGGTTTTGATTTTTTTTCAATTAAAAATATCAACATTTTCCATGAAAATGGATTCTTTGTGTGAAACAAATTAATTTAATCAAAACTCCAAAATTTCCATTGGTAAACAGGTGATGGTAATTTTTTGACCAGTCCTAGTTACGCAGTATCTTTGTATCCAAGTGTTTTGAATACAGTACTACAACTCCTGTTCCTAAACACTCCTGGCTGACTGTTGTTCATGATTACATATTGTCAGGGTTCTTAAAGCAATAGTGATAATCTATATCCTGACAGGATTTTCCAATAACTGGTTCACATGAGCTATGGATGTAACTGAGAACATTTTAATGGCACCTTCAGAAAATAGTTTAATCTTAAACTGTATCACAAAGTAGAAAAAGACTACAAAATAGAGATGGTCTGGGTACAAATTACTTTGTGCCTGATTGTTCTGACCTATGGAAACAGAAGTAATCTAGGTTTAATCATGTTTCAGTCTTTGTCCCTGATACTGAATCAGTTTTTTGTGTGCCAAATGTTGTGTTCCACATTTACTCTCTTTTCAGCAAAGATTGCTGGGGGGAAGCTGGCCAGCCTGGGAATATGAAAGGAGTGAAAAGCCTTACTATCATAAGAGCTGATATAAGGTTGTTGGATCCCCTGCTTATTTGTCCCATGTTTGGCAGACAATATAGGAACTATACAAAGAAAAAAAAATAAGATAATGGTGGAAAAGCTACAATTAAGAGGCAAAGAACAAATCATGGTTTAGTGCCTTTGTTTTCACATTCATAACTCTAAGTCCTATAAGCATCCATATTTGGCAATCAGATTATCAGATGCAAATTATCAGATTATCAGATGCAGATTATCAGATTCAGGACCAAATTCTACTCTCCTTTCTGCCACGGTAAATTCAGAGCAACAACAGAGAAATTACCAAGTAATTCCATATTTAGTGCCTCAAGACAATTTACTTCAATGGACATTGTATTGGGCCCTTACAGAGATGAAAGAGAAAGCAGAATTTAAAGAACAGTTTTTTTGGCAGATGGGTGGTATACTTAATGCATTTTACTGAGTACTATACATTATGAGTATCAACTACACACCATAGAGTATTTCTTGCTGTTTCAATTCACTATGTTTCCATAGGTTGAACCTCCAAAATGTAGGATTCTCTGGTCTGGTAACATCTGTGGTATGGTACGAACATGGCTATTGCTGGATCAGAGAGCCCCAGCACCCAGGAGTGTGAACTCCATCCTTGGGGAGTCTGGGCTGGGTGGGGGAGAAGTGGGGCCATGTAGCTGGGGAGTTGTCCTGGGGAGATCCAGCAGGCCGGACCCCAAGCTGAAGCCCTGCAGGCTGGAGTCCAGTGGCAGTGGGGCCGGTGCAGAGCTAGCTGCAGGGAGGGGCAGGATCCTAGGAGGCCAGTGGCAGGGGACCTCCTCATATCCAGCAAATTCCCTCATTCAGGATGGGTCAGGTCCCAAGGCTGCTGGATAAGGGAGGTACAACCTGTACCTTGTCCTATAAAAATTACAAAAAATGGGCAATGTGCACCCTCTGCCCCTGAGGGTTTGCTTGTTTTATTGAAAAAGTGAGGGGCACAACAACTCACATGGCAGAGATTTCTTTAGTCAGTGGAAAGGCCAGCTGCAACCCAATAAATATTCAGAGCAATGTTGGTACTGGACAATTTGCCTGTCCCCCAAATATAGCTATCAATTCAGAGTTCCTGCTTCAGGAAAAGTTTCCAACTATCAGCACCTGGGATTGGGTCAGAATTCATGAGGGAATCAACAGGATTATGAGTTAACTTCCCTCAGCTTAGCCTTTATGGCTGCACACAAAGATGTAAAACTCCACAACTTTCCTCTTCCCCCCCAACTCTCTTCTGGACAGATTTTCTAACCCCAGTCACATTTAAGGCAAATGATTTTCTTCACTTATGACTGCGTGGACTACCTTTAACAAAAATGGATTAGCTTCGTAAATGGAACACATTTCCACCCTGTCTACTCCTCTCCCAGGGTATGTCTACACTACAAAGTTAATTCGAACTAACAGATGTTAGTTCGAATTAACTTTGATAGGTGCTACACTAGCAAACCGCTAATTCGAATTTAATTCGAACTAGCGGAGCGCTTAATTCGAACTAGGTAAACCTCATTCCACGAGGACTAATGCCTAGTTCGAATTAAGTAGTTTGAATTAAGGGCTGTGTAGCCACTTAATTCGAACTAGTGGGAGGCTAGCCCTACCCAACTTTCCCTGGTGGCCACTCTGGGCACCACCAGGGAAATTCTTCTGCCCCCCTCCCGGCCCCGGAGCCCTTAAAGGGGCACGGGCTGGCTACGGTGCCCATGCCAGGTGCAAGCCTGCCAGCACCCAGCCAGCAGACCCTGCACCTGGCATGGCATGAATCAGCCACCCGCTGAAATCCAGCCCTCCGCCTCTTCCCGGGACCAGGCTGGCGGCTCCCGGGAGCCTGCCCAGGTCCGCAAGGGGCGGGCGCCCACCTGGTCTAGTGCAGACATCGTGGACCTCATCCACGACCTCTGCACTAGGCACAGGAAAGTGGCCGTCTAGGGCAGGATAGCTGCCAGCCTGGCCACCCAGGAGCAGGTGTGCATGAAAATCAAAGTGGTCCAGTGAGACCCCCGACCCTGAGCCCTGAGTTTAGAATGGCTGTACTGGGTCAGACCAAAGGTCCATCTAGGCCAGTAGCCTGTCTGCTGACAGTGGCCAACACTAGGTACCCTGGAGGGGATGGACCGAAGACAATGACCAAGCCATTTGTCTCGTGCCATCCATCTCCAGCCTTCCACAAACAGAGGCCAGGGTCACCATTTCTACCCCCTGGCTAATAGCACTCCATGGACCCAACCTCCATGACTTTATCTCACTTCTCTTTAAACTCTGTTCTAGTTCTAGCCTTCACAGCCTCCTGCAGCAAGGAGTTCTACAGGTTGACTATTTGCTTTGTGAAGAACTTTCTTTTATTAGTTTGAAGCCTGCTACCCATTCATTTCATTTGGTGCCCTCTAGTACTTCCATTATGGACTGTTCTTTATGCACCCTCTCCACACCACTCATGCTTTTATAGACCTCTATCATATCCCCCCTCAGTCTCCTCTTTTCTAAGCTGAGAAGTCCCAGTCTCTTTAGCCTCTCTTCATATGGGACCTGTTCCAAACCCCTGATCATTTTAGTTGCCCTCCCCTCTCTTACCCTCTCTCTTCCCCTCTCCCACCTCCTTTTCCCAGTCTCCCCGAGTTTTGTTCAATAAAGAGAGTTTCTATTTCTGAACACACGTGTCCTTTATTTTGTACATCAGGAAGGGGGGCTAGGGAGGGGTAAGTGGAAGGAGGTGAGGGAGGAATGGGGTACGTGCCCCCGAGGGGGAGGACTGGGGTGACTCTGCGGGCTCCTCGGGGTGGAAGCTCTCCTGCAGCCCCCCGATTGACCCTCCTCCCCGGATGGCAGCCTGCGGCAAGTGCAGCCGGTCTGATGGCCGAGTGCTGTGATGTGCCAAGTGTGGGCACTCAGGGCACTCCAAGCCAGGACTGCTTTGCTGTCCCTCATCGAGTTAGACAACCCCTGAGAACTGTCTGGGCGGCGTGGGGGTCGGGTCCCTTTAAGCACAGCCCTCAACTATCCTGAGACAGCAGCTCCATGCTCTAAATCCTAATCTGATGCCCTGCCGGCACTGCTTCCGGCCATCCTTAACCCCGGTTCAGGGCCCACTCAATGTGGACATGCTAGTTCGAATTAGGAAAACGCTAATTCGAACTAGTTTTTAGGTTTAGATGCACTAGTTTGAATTAGCTTAGTTCGAATTAACTAATTCGAATTAAGTTAGTTCGAATTAGTGCTGTAGTGTAGACATACCCCCACAGTGTCTATTTCCAGAAATTGGTTACACTATTGTTTGATTAGAGAGAGGCATACTTATAGGCATGCAATATAAAGTTACTATTTTTAAGAAACAAGAATGCCATAGTAAGAATTTGCAGCATTCCAGTGGGGGAAAAAAATCATGTGCAAAGTGTGCAACCCAACCAGAAGCGGAGGCAGTGGGGCCGGGATCAGGAGCAGAGCCTGGCTGTTTGGCCTGTGGCAGTGTGGCTGTAATTGTCCTCTGCTGGTGTGGCAAATTCCCTCATTCAGGACCTGACAAGGACCGAAGGTGCCTGACCAGTGATGTCCAGCCTGTATTTGCTAAAATGCCTGATCATTTCTGGTACTCCTACTAAAGTCCATTGTTTGGCTGGCCTCACATCAGAGATTCACCAAAACCTGGCTGTGTTCCAGGGACCATGAAGCAGAGTGTTTTGCAAATGGTTTGTCCTCTTGTACAAACAAGAAGGCTCTCTGGTGGTGTGTTTTTGCAGCTTCATTGTCAGAAGACAGGCAATAGAAGGGTTCAAAACTGATTTACCAAGCTGATGCATTACACTAGGGGAATTGCTTCCACTTGTATGCAGTCAATTAGATATTCTTTGGATGGAAAGGAGAAGAGAAGTTGACCCATGGGATTGTGGGACATTTTTAATAGACTCCCAGGATTTAAGGGAGGAGCATTCTGCCTGTGTCTACCCTGAAAAATAATACAATCACGAATCCCAGCTTGACTCTGTCTCAAAACATCTACCCCTGGAATCTCCTAGGACCCTAGGCCTGACCCAGAATCAAAGATTTGTGTGTAGATAGAAGAGGTGTGTGGGCTCAAGCCTGCATCTTACCCTGGGTTTCCATTGTATTGTAGACATACCCCATGTTTGGGTTTATCCCAAAGAATCATCTTATGTAACTTTCCACACTTAATATTGGGCACGATCAAGCTCTGTGAGCACAAAGTTAAATCTGGATTTGAAAACAGAAGAGTAGAGAAATTCAGAGTCAGTGGCTTCCATGGCAACCTTTACAACTAACTACCACTTATTGCTTAAGCGCTGTGCATTGTGGCCATCTCCTGACACCTTTGCCTTTCATTGCATCATTTCTTTACACTGGTGTAACTGAGCAGATGAAACAGACACGTTCTTTGGCATCCAGTGAAAGAAAATAATCTCTGCTGAGAGAAAACTTCATGATCCAGAGGCAATGAAGGCCTTGTTCCAAAAAGCATGATGGGTAGGGCCTTACCTCAGATTCACAGCCATGAACATTTCTGAAATGCTGTCTATATAGCTGAAGCAACACCACATTTTTGGGGGAGGAAATCTTATTTTCCTAATAAAGAGTACTACACAAGAACTTATTCAAGCTAAATACCAACAATGCCACTCACCACAGCCATCAGCTCAGCAAGAAGGAGTAATTCAAAGGCCCAGACCCTTAGATGATATAAATCAGTGTCACTCCACTGAAGTCTAAGATACTGTAGATATTTTATGCAAACTAAGGATTTGCCCTCAAAAAAGGGATTTAGAAAAAACTAAGGCTGCAAACCTATTATTTTCTTTCCAGATGTCACTTCCCATATTTTCTTGCTTTCTGTGACACACAATAAAGACATCAGAAAGGGTCAGTAGTTACAGTCATCCCTGCAGAAGGGCTACAAATCTGTGTGTACCAGCACTTAAGATATAAATATTTTATATTCCTAACTACAGCTTTTTCTAATATAGTAACTTGCAAGAATGCTAGAGAGACTGAGATGAAAATGATGTACACATTTATTGTGTGTGATTCAGCTGTATGTAAGGGGATCACTTTTTATAATTCAATTAATTGAACATAGAATTTAACTAGTGAACAGAAAAAAAATTGGGGAGTGAGGGGAAATATTAGTGGCAGCTGCTGTTTTGTTTTATTCTTACTGGTTTGCAGTTGGCATGAGAATGGGTTGAAGATCATAATTGGAAAAGCTCCTAGTTCAGGGACTTGTTTTAGAACTCTTTGTTACAACTGCACACGAACACACACACACACACACACACGCATGCACAATCTCCTCTATTAACAATGCTTGAGAATGGCCCAAAGAATTGGAGTTTATACAAAACAAAACAGAGTGGTGAAGGTATTAAACAACCAAAAGGTGACAGGGTTAGGAAGAAAACACCTCTATATGTCAACTACAGTATTAAGCAACTGTTCACTAAGCGTTTCTTGGCCTTTCTGAAGCATTTGATCATGGCAGCTCTGGATATATCTATCCTGCAGTGTAAGCCCAACCTCAGACCCAGGTTCCAACTTCCCAGATCCCACATCTGTCTGCACACAATTCACTCAGACTCTAGCCTGGACCTCGAATTCTAAGATTTTGTGGGACTGGAAGATCTGAGCCTGAGTCAAGCCATAACCCAGGGTTTGAGACTGATTGCTTTGCAGTGTAGGCACACACACAACCCTGACTTGGGTCCTAAGAGCCTGCCAAAAGTATCCCATAATTCCATGGGCCAATTTCCTTTGTCTGGTTTAGCCCAACAATTGTCAATCAACTCGAGTGACAAACAGAAACAATCCCAATTGGCATTCAGCAGCAGTTTATGAATCAGCATTAACCCTTCCATTGTTTTCTGACCACTGAGCAGAAAACATACCATCAAAAAGTCTTCTGTGTTTGCAAGACTGGACAGAAGAAAGTTTTAGCAAAACACTCTGCTTCATGGTCAAAGGAGCAGCCAGATTTTGGTAAATCTCTAGAATGAGGCCAGTAAAACAACAGACTTATTCTTATTAGAGTACCAGGAATAACAACACATTCCAAAAGATATCAAGGAAAGTGACAGGCATGCAAATATTCTGAGCTGGTGACCACTGCAGAGAGCCAATTAAGCATCTCAAGACTGAGCACCAGAAAATCAGGGGCCCTGAAATACCAGAGGTTTTTGTCTTATATGTGGTTTCATGGTTTGCACTTGGGCATTCTGTGCTTTGGTATTCCTCTTCCTCTGGGTCCACCTCCTCTTACTTGATCATACGCTCTGTCAGATGTCACCGATAATGTCCACCAGTGTCTTGTGGAAGCTCTGGCAAGTTCCTGATACAGAAGTAAAAATGCAAATAAGAAAAATTCTTCAAACGGTGCCTCTTCTAGTAGTTGGGGGTGCACAGACCAAACTGACTGCGTGGTAGGATGTGGTGGGTTACTTTCCGTCACATGCAGGGTGGTCAGTAAAGTTTTCTCACAGTTCACCATGGTCAAAAAGCTAGAGCAGTCACATTTTAGAAGGGCCCTTTGGAGTGTGGGATATGGTTGGTTTGACTTGGATTTCCATGCTATACCATGGATGCCCAAGCCCAGATGAGAAAATTCTTAATGGAGGGGTTAACAATCAGTGTTTACACTCAAAACCTGGCCTTCTCTAAGCCACAGTCAGCTGACTCAAGTCCCACCATTACTGCATAAGTATAGTCTCTGAAGGTATGTCTACTCTGCAGAGTTTTTTCAGAAAAACAGCCATTTTTCTGAAAAAAAAAAAACCTTCACTTACATCCACACTGCAATCGCATTCTTTTGAAAAAAAAAATCTAAAGAATGGAGGGTTTTTTCTGACATTGGTAATCCTATTTCTATGGTAAACCTATTTTGGAAAAGAGCTCTTTCGGAAAAAGGTGTGTGTGGATGGGGAAGAGGGAGTTCTTTTGAAAAAAGAGGAAAGAGAAAAAAGCACAGGTGCCCTGGTGGCCACTCAGTCCTTAGTAATCACAGCTTAAATGCAAGATAGAGTCCATTCAGTGTGGACACTATCTTTCGAAAAAAACAGATCACTTTTTCGATGTGCTTTTTCTGTGTAGATGCTCTCTTTCAGAAGAATTTTTTTCTGAAAATCTCTTCAGGAAAAGCTTCTTCAGGAAGAAGCCTGCAGTTTAGACATAGCTTGAGTGACAGGATACATACACAGATAAACATGCTTCTAGCATGGCACTTTCTGTGCTCTACTTTTATAGTAAATGAGTTGAAAAAGAAACACTTCATGGTAGGTGAGGCTTTAGTGTCATCCCCGTTGGCATTTTAGGCCTTCACAACTGCATCCTGGTCAACATTTCAAACTTTATTTCCTGCTATATTAACCTCCGCTACATCATACCATTTCCTTCCCACAATCATTTCTCTTAATACAGTCTACATTGATCTTAAAATCCATGTTTCACCAAGCCACCTCTCTCTAGCCATTCTCATATGTATGTGGAAAAACTGTGTGTGTATCTAAAGAAACCATCAAAGTATATTCTTATCAAAACTGAGCAACTATGTGATCTTATTAATGTATCCTTTGTCCTTCCTCACCTAATTTCACATTATCACACCTTTTTAATCTAAAATTAGCCTGGAAACTCTTTGTGGCAGGAATGATATTGTGTCTTTTTATTCATGCTGTGAAGCACTCGGTACTTTTTTATTTGTTAAGGCAACGCATAATAATAAGCCCCGGCACTAGGTATTTCAATGCTGCTGTGTTTTATAATGAGTGGAATTGTGTGACTAATTTATTTTTTCTTCACTGTCCACCTCCTTCTCTGAATGAGAACCAAGTTTCCATGTGAGTCTATCCACCAACAGTTTTCAGCTGAAGCTGTTTCACAAATTCACGTTGAATTCACTAATAGTTCATCAAATTGAAAGAGCTTTTTTCAAATAAACTGTTTGATATACAGAAGAGTGAGAAACATGGGGATGTAACTGACTCATTGGCTAAATGGAAGAAAAATGCTTCAGTGAAGCTGGGCAAAATTTTTCAATTTGTTTTGCAGAACAGCACAAACTGTTTCCCACCCAGTTCTAATCAGGAACAGAAGGAAGTGGCATACAACCATTTGTGAAGTACTACAAAGGGCCAAGCTCTGGTGCTAACTCTACCGTTTCTTTTACCTCACAAAGGTGAGGTGTCAAATTACTAAGAGCAATCCATACTTTTTAAAGGAGACACCACTATTAACATGATTCCAAATGTCTTGAGGGGATGAATTTGTATTACAAACAATATGAACCACCTGGTATTTAGCACATCCCAGATGCAACATATGCAATCTTAGGGCCCCAATTTTTTCCTGATGCAATCAGCAGGGTTACACAGATGTAAAGAGGTGGGGCAGAATTTGCCTCTGTTAGATTTAATGCTCTCTCATTCAGAAATTTTATAGCACAGCCCCAACAGGAGCAAGTCACAATGAATTAAAGGCTAGCATCTTGATGGAACATGAATTTCACTGCGAACCTCCATTCTACCTGAGTGAGATGGGCAGCTTCCTGAAATACACCACAACAGATTTTGTTTCCAAACATGCATTTCTGGATAAAGGGACATAGTTGATTATTCGAACCGACAATTGCTAAACCGCACCCACTAACAATTTTCCCCCAATGGTGTAATAAATATTTAAAATAAATGTTTCAAGGTTCTCGGCACAGAATTCCAACATTTAGTTAAAAGCATTCTGTAAAAATACTGCCATCTTACAATAAAATCTCAAGGTAAATGGAGTGTTATGAATTAATGTAGTGTGTTATAATTTTGTTTCACAGCTTCATGCTACTTTTACTAGCTTTTTTTCTGATTGACCTTATATGAGAGGGTGATGCATACTGGAAATTAGGGAAATGCTGCAACAGGAGGTGTTTATTCAGTGGGGGGGGGGGGGGGGGGTGACAGCCACCATGGGCCCCCAGGTCGGGGAGGGAGGAACTTCAGGCTGAAGGGGCAGCGCCGGGGGCCCTCAGCATCACCCGAACCATGGCACAGCCCTCTCCTCTGAACTCTCAGAGCCATGTGGAGTGCCTGACATGGCCCCTCTGGCAGCAATTTAAAAGGTTTGGGGTTCTGGCTTACCACCACTGCCACAGTAGCAACGGCAGCATCCAGGTGCCCGGGCTCCAGAGCAATTGCCCCTTTTGCCCCTTCTACTCCCCTATCAGCGGGTCTGCGTTTATTATGTCCACTGTGGTCTTATAACATACCATGTGGGAATAACTACAACTCCTATCAACCACCAGGACTGATTTCATTGTGGTTGCTTTAAACTAGCAATGGATGAATCACTAATGATATGAGAGTTTAGGCTACATAAGCATGGAATGTTTGTCTGAATTTTTATTCATGTATCAATGTTCAGCAAATTGACCTTGAAGTATAGCGAAAATCCCATTGTTGCGTGATTTCAGAAGAATTGTGAACATATCATTTCGGTAGTTCTGCTTCTAATCCCAGCCAAAACCAGACATGCAAACAATAAAAGCAAAGAAAAGTTAAGTGCACATTTACAAATCTTACAGCTTCTGAACTGGGTTCATATCTGTGAGGATTTGGATCTGCTTTATTGCTCTGTGCCACGCAAAGTCAGGATGGGTTCAAAGTATTTGCACTTGTAAATAACCTATGAGCAGTTTATAAACCATGGCTGATATTCAGTTCATCTGGTCCAATTTTCCATATAACACAGGCCTTAGAATTGTGTCTACTAATTCCTCCATCAAGCCCATTACTTCTGGTTCAGCAAGAACATGTTTTTTAGAAAGACATTTATTTTTTGCATCAAATCTCCAGGCATGCCCAGGAGAAATGATACAGTTCCAGAAGCCTCAGCAAGCTTGGACTGAGACAAGTCAATTAAAAAGAACAAACAAACAAACTATGCCATCTCTGTCAAACTGAACTCCTGACAGCTTAAAAACACATTACTGTGTTTGAAGGGTATAGATATGATGGTTGCTGATGTGTTCTGACGGCAAGTCCCATCTACCTTCACCTTGGACAAAACTGAAGACAGAGACTGCTACACCAAAATGCATGATACCTATCTGTAATTTGCCATAGGCACCTTTGGTCTAGACTCATTGTTCCCCATCTCCAAGTTCACAGTCTTATACATGAATAATATTAAAACTTGCATGTATACCCTCCAGTAAGAAACTTGCATAATTTTCCAGAACAAGCAAGATTAATCAAACATGATAATCACAATACTAAATGCAATACTGACTCCTCACATCATATCAATCCAGCTAAATGGGCTCAGTGGCACTAGCTGTTAAGAAGTAAGAGGAAAGGCAAGTGACAATCCACATTATGGAAAGTCAAAACACCTCAGTCTCTGAATCAAAACCATTTTTACAGTTCACATACAGTCCATCTTTTCAGTTAAACTAGCATTTCTCAACCTTTTTGTGCTAGCAACCCTCTTTGGACCTAAAAAATATTGTGACTTCGTGCCTAGGAAAAAATTGCAACCCCTTACCTTCAGCTTGGAACTTCGGGCTCCAACCACCCCACTTGTGGCATGGGGTTCTGAGTTTCAGCTTAACGCAGGCCTGGGACTTTTAAATGATCTCTGTGGGGCTCCCTGTGGCATGGTCCCAAGGCAATTGCTCTGCTTCCTACCTAGTAATACCAGCCCCGCATGCGACTTCCCTAAACCCCTCCTATAACCCCTGAACTGAAAAACATTGAATTAAAACCATAGAGTGTCCAAAGGTGGGCAAAATACACCAGTCAGATCCCCCAACAGTAAACCTCCAACTTGACAAATCATAGCATATCATTTCAGTAGTTCTGCTACCGAACTATGGAGGTGCTACCTATGGAGGTGTGTCTTTTCTGGCTTGCTTAAAGTGAAATTTTCATCAAAAATTAACATGACTCTAATCAATATGAAATATGGGACCACATCCTCAGACAATGTAATTTGATCTAATTCTGCTGATGTCTATAGAATTATATCAGTTTATGCCATTTGAGGATTTGACCCTGATGATTTTGAATTGCTTAAAACTAGCCAAATTCCAGATTGTTAACATGCTCATTTTAGATCTTGGATTGTCTATAGGAGGCCAATATCATACACTCTACAAATACCATATCAGGGTACTGTATAATTGTGCTAAAATATGCGGCATATAAATATGTCAGAAGAGGGTCAAAGATACCCATCTCCTGTACCTCATAATCCACTCTGAAAAGATTAACTCAGATTCTCCTGTCCTTCTTCCACCCCCACCCTCCCTCCGCCCCTGGTATTTCTTACCTTTACCCTATTTTCCAAGTGATCACCTGAATCTCTCACTCATCTACAGATTTTGGTATCCTTAGTTGACATAGCTTCTGTCCATCAATCATTATATCCATATAATCAATTTGCATCTCCACTTCATTCCATTTTAGACTGAAGAATTTTGAAAGCATATCAGTTATAGCCCATCCAGTATTTTATTAATCTCCATCAAGTTCTTAATAAAGTCTGACATTGCTTGATAAGTCAAATTCATATGGTGTAAAATTTTAAAAAATAGTCATAGAGAGATGGGTCCAAAGCCCCGCTATTGGAAGGTTGACAAGGAACTCGTTTGTGGGTGTAGCTTTATGTATTTCAAAGTGTTATGCATTCAATGTCTTTTAAGTAACAAAAGCAATCACACAAAAATACAAGGTTAAAAACAGTGAAATAACAAAATTGGGAAAACTATAATGTGACATCAGTTGTAATCTTCACCGTGTCTAAGAAATTACATTTCATATTTTATTAATTAAAATTAGAAATACACAGTGAAAACTGAGGGGCCACATTCATAAATCAGGAGTAACTTTTAAGTCCCTAATATAGATCTCTGTCAGGGCAATGATCAAAATCTGGCCCTGTATTTCTGTTCATTTCTTTCTTACCACAAGGAAGGAATCTCTTAATAACCCTGATAAAACTCTGAGCTCTACCTATTTTTTCTTGCTTAATCTTTTCATACAATACCACTATTTTTGAAGTTTAGGACTGCAAAAGACTCCTGTTGCAATCAGTTGATGTTTCTCCTGATTAGATGAAGGGGCTCTAGATGAACTATTGCTAAGGGGCTAAGCAGCTTTTGTTGAATTAACCACAACCTCAAGGACACTTTCACCGTTTTACAGAAAAATGAGGTAAATTAGTGGAGGTGATCTAGTCCAAACCTTGCTCAAAGCAGGACCATCCCTACTAGGGCTTTGTCAAGCCAGGCCCTAAAAATCTCTGAAGATGGAGATTCCAATGCCTCCTTAGGTAACCATTCCAGTGCTTCACCGCCCTGCTGGTGAAATAGTTTTTACTGATATCCTCCTCCATTGCCACTTGAGACCTTTTCTTCTTGTTCTGTCATCTGCCACCACTGAGAACATCCCAGCTCCTTCTTGGAACCCCCTTTCAGGTAGTTAACGACTCCTATCACCCCCTCTTCTCTTCTTTAGACGAAGTAAACCCAGTTTTCTCAGCCTCTCCTCGTAAGTTTTGTGCACCAGCCCCTAATCATTTTTTGCCCTCCCTTGGACATTCTCCAATTTGTCCACATCCATTCTGCAGTGGAGAGCCCAAAATAAGATGCAATAGTCTAGAGTGTTACCTCACCCAGTGCCACATAAAGGAGAATAATCACTTCCTTTGATCTGCTGGCAATGCTCTTAGTAATGCAGCCCAATATGATGTTAGCTTTTTTGGCAACAAGAGTGCATTGTTGACTCATATCCAGTTTCTTGTCCACTATAATCCCCAGGTTCTTTTCTTCAGAACTGCTATTTAGCTAGTCGGTGCACGGCCTATAGCAGTGCATGGGATTCTTTTGTCCTAGGTGCAGGATCTGCACTTGCTCATGCTGAACCTCATCAGATTTTCTTGACTCAATCCTCCAATTTATCTAGGTCACTCTGGGACCCTATCCCCACCCTCCAGAATATCTGCCTGTTCCCCTAGCTTAGTGTCATCTGCAAACTTGCTGAGGGTGCAATCCATCCCCTCATCCAGTTCATTAATGAAGATGTTGAACAAAACCAGTCCCAGGACTGACCCCCTGGGGCACAATGTTTGACAGCAGCTGCTGACTAGACATTGAGATGTTGATCACTACCTACTGAGCCTGATGATCTAGCCAGCTTTCTATCCATCTTAGGGTATGTCTAAACTAAATGGCTACGTCGACGGAGCCATGTAGATTTGTTTGTTCGGCAAAGGGAAATGAAGCCGCGATTTAAAGAATCGCGGCTTCATTTAAATTTAAATGGCTGCCCCGCTCTGCCGATCAGCTGTTTGTCGGCAGATCGGGGCAGTCTGGACACTCCCCTGCCGACATGAAAGCCCTTTATCGACCTCCCCGGTAAACCTCATCCTATGAGGCATAACGGGGAGGTCGATAAAGGGCTTTCATGTCGGCACGGGCGTGTCCAGACTAGCGCGCTGAGCCGACAAACAGCTGATCAGCTGTTTGTCAGCTCAGCGCGGCAGCCATTTAAATTTAAATGAAACCGCGATTATTTAAATCGCGGCTTCATTTCCCTTTGCCGATCAGCCTAATCTACATGGCTCCATTGATGGAGCCTTGTAGTTTAGACACACCCTTATAGTTCATTCATTCAAGCCATACTTCTTTAACTTGCTGGCAAGAATATTGTAAGTGACTGTATCATAAGATTATCTAAATTAAAGATCTAATTTACCTCTGAGCTGTGCAGCCATGTAGTCACACAGCTCCCTGTTAGGTCCCATGCAGGTGCTCAGGGCTACAGTGGGGAGAGATGCCTTTCATTAAGCCCCAGACCTTCTGCAGCTGGGGCTACATCTCGGGAATGAATCCATGCTGACTGCTCCTGATCATTTTACTCTCCTCCAAGTGCTTCAAAATAGATTTCTTGAGGAACTGCTCCATGATTTCCCAGGGACTGAGTTGAGCCTGATGGGTCAGTAGTTCTCCAAATTCTCTTTCCCCCCCCCTTTTTGAAACATGGATACTATATTTGCCTTTTCAAATTATCTGAGACCACCATGGAGCATGAGTTTTCAAAGATAATGGTCAATTGCTTTGCAATCACATCAGGCAGCTTTCTCAGCACCCTCACATACATTAGATCCAGCCCCATGAACATGTGCACATAAATAGTCCCTAACCTGTTGTTTTCACTACTGAAGGCTGCTCGCCTCTCCCCTCTGTACCTCCCTTGCCTCCCATACTGTGTTGCCAGGATCCAGAATTTGACCATGTCATGGAGACTGTTGCCCATCTTGCCACCCACATCTATTTCCCCTACCAATTCCTCCTTGTTTGTGAGTAGCAGGTCAATAGGAGCATAGCCCCTGTTTAGCTCTTCCAACACTTGAACCAGGAAGTTGTCCCCAATACTCTCCAAAAACTTCCTGCATTGTTTGTGCACTTCTGTATTGTTTTCTCATCACATGTCAGGGTAACTTAAATACCCCTGGAGAACCAGGGCCTATGATCTGGAAACTTCTGTTAGTTATCTACCTCATGCTCCTGGTCTTGTCGCCTATAGCAGATACCCACCATGACATTACCTTCTGGAAAATCACTCAATGCACAAGTTTCTAACATCTGTTGGTATGTTTAAAAGAACTGTATTTGAGTATAAACAGAAAAGTGGATCGGGAAGGGATTAATGCTTGCTGATATAGATTTATAGTTGCTTAGGCTAGTTGTGCCCTCCTTTAACTTTAAAGTCTGTGTTTTCTGGAGTTATACATATTCCTCTTCCAGGTGTAAATTTCTTGTGCTGCAGAGAGAGATGGTGGTGGGGAGTCCTCTCTTCTTGGTGTAAATACATTCTGACATGGATGTTCTTATCAGGACAAAAGAGCTTGTCTTGGACATGCTCTTTATACTCAGCTCGATTAAGGGCAAATTTGAACCTTACACTTAGAAGTTCTTGGTATGTTGTATTAAAATAAAATCGCATTTAAGATGTGTAATGGAAGAATCTTGGGAAGACATAGTCCAAAAAGAAAATCCCATCCACCATGCAAGTATTACAAAGATTCATAGGACTTATAAACTTTGGGAGAAAAATTTAATTTAAGCTTCACAGATTCCCCCACTCCTCCTTTCTTCTACTTCATTGAACAAGTGAACATGCTGTGTTCCAGAAGAGAACTATAGAAAGCACCACACCGGAAAATGCTGATTTTTAGTGTGAGTGTGGAGGCAGAATAAGACATGTGCCTGAGAGTATGTGACAGACAATACCAAATGTCACAGTTTTGCCAGGCCCAATGCAAAGAACTGCAAAATTAATGGGAATCCTCCCGTCACCTTTAGTGGATCAGGCTTGTATATGTGGTGTGATGTGATCGACAAGAAGGAAATGAGGTACACATTGTGTCAAATGGATCATACCATCAAAAATTATTATTTTCTGGCCAAGAGCAGTTACCCTGTAGATGGATGTGGAATGTAAGCTTCCTTGCTTGATGTATCTGCATACTGCACAGAAAACACTGCAGCAAACAGGGGTGGGGTGATACCCTCTAGTAAATCTTGGGAAGGGCTTTGTCCTTATTATTAGAACACTAAAGTAAAATCTGAATATGATTATAGAGACCAGCCAACCCAAAGATGCCAATATTGTCTACACTCAAAATGTCTGTTGCACATCAATGTATTTTGTTGAAGGGACTTGATTTACGGTCTATTTTTTAAACCACTATTTTCATCTGTGAGGCGGGACGGAAGAAGGCGGGTGAAAATCAAAATCAAGTAAACCCAGAAGTGGACATTGACTAGCTGCAGGGACATTGCCGTGTGTGTGTGATTTGAAGAAAAAGAGACAGACACATTAACCACTGAGAGAGGGCCTCCTCCTCCTCCCTCTCCAGAGGAAGAGGGACTTGCTAACCAACAGGGTCATTATTTTAACCTCAGTGATGAATAGCAAGAGAGGGACAGGAGAAGGGAAATGTATGAACCCCCCTCCTCCATTGTCACACAGCAGCTAGACAGACAGAGAAAGATTAGGTAGGCACAGTGAAAGAATGCCCTCTGATACAGCTATGGGGCACAGTAAGTAGCGTGAAAGCCTTCACACAACTGTTCAAAAACATCAAATCATCCACAGCAGCTGTGCCACTCCTTCTATCACCTCTGTTTTAGATTGTGAGACCATGAAGGCTAGAAGGCTATTGAAAAAATACAAAAAGGATCCTATAAGGAATAAAATGGCAAGTGTCTATTAAAGTAAAGGGGCCTGATTTTTTTTAAAAAATAGGGTCTTGTACTCGTCTCTTATTTTTCACTTGCTAATCATTATAGAAGCGGATTTTTGGATATAATTAATTGTGGACACAAAAGATGGCATCTAGATTTCTAACTACCTAATTATGTCTGGAAATAGAGCAGTTAGGCATTTACCAACCATCACGTGTCTACATTTATCTGCACTTGGAAGTACTTGAAGGCAGTTAATTGTGTATATAAAATCGGGGCCCGTTTAACAAGTATTAGGCTCCCCAGGTGCATCAGGTGCCATGGCAAATCTAAGAAAATTATGCTGCTCTTCCACTGTAGTAACTAAACAGCACCATTTCTTACCTCTTTTAACAATGGCAATGAACACACTAATGATGTGTATATGGGAATACTGGCAATGATGAGGAATGGATAGACTAGTAAAAAAAAAGCAGAAATAGAAAGGTGCCTACCAGTCATTACAACACATAAAATATTAAAATAAGCTACTTCTTTGGTTAATGTGGTCTCATACCTACCAGCACTTATTCATAGTGCAGCTCTGCAAGCACTGCAATGAGTACAAAAATGTAATAGTTGCAGAATTCTGTAGGCTATATGGAGCTACAGCAGATATTTGATTTTTAGTTCTCCTGTGTTACTATGTCATTGTAAAATGCAATGTCAACTTGGAACATCCATGACTTTTAATAATAATATTTTTGTCTCAGCTTAGTGATTCTGTGGGGGGGATTTTTTGCTTGAGTTCTCCCTTAACACGGCCCTGTTATGTTCCTAGCATTGCCAAACTAATGTGATCCATCTGTTCTGCTGAATCATTTCTAGCTCACTAAGCAAAAGTATTGCGTTTTCATGCATTTTGGACATGGTTGATATGCCAGATCCCCCTGCAGACCACTAAGAGTAATCTTGGATCCCTCTCTGGAGCCAATATGCCTTTCACTTAAACATATACACGCATAGCCCTAATGATCAGTAAAGATTTTCATTTAGGGGGCAGAGGTATCACTCTTTGTATCCTTTGGCCCAGATACTGCTCATCTCTCTCAATGCTTTGTGATCCAAGTATCGTGTGGGAGGAAATTAAAAATAAAACAGGGTACGGATGTTAAAGAAGGGACTTCAGCCTTTGCTTTGAATTTTTGCTGACTTTCATTCATTTAAATTAGGCTCTTAAAATGTGTACAGTGTGTGGTTTTGTGACATAATTATATAGTGACATCTTGTGATGGTTGGACCTCAGAATGTGTAGAGGGTCAAGCAGTCCCACCAAAAGGGGGATAAGAGGGGCAATTGCCCCCAGGCTCGGTGTTTCAAAGGGCTCTCGGCAACTGCCATTGATACTGAATTTCCACCAAAATGGTGTGCTGAGCATTCTGCATGGCTTTGAACCCCACCTCTTCTACCTGCGACCTCGCACCTTCTGGGGATGCAAATCCAGCCCCCCCCTACACCTTCTCCCCAGGCCCACAGTGGCTGCGAGCCACACTGGGGTCAAGTTAGGATCAGCACCAATGATTTGCTTAACAATTTTCCACACACATAGACGGTCCCTATCGTCATCCTAAAATCATGTCTTACTTTCTTCTCCAATAATTCCCTGGCTTTTTATTCCCAGGGACACCTCTCCCACGGGGACAGACAGCTTCTTGGGTCCCTGAGCAAGGTGTGGGGGGCCCGGCTTCATGCTCTTGGAAGATGCTGGGCCTCGAGAAGAAGGAGTGATGACAGGGCAGATAGCCCTCAGCACCCAGGACTGCGGTGTGCCTCCACAGCCTCAGAGCCACCTGACGTACACCACATAACACTCTGGCAGCAATTTAAGGGCACCAGGCTTCTGGCCACCACTCATTGGCCCAAAGGCAACTGCCTTCTTTGTGTTCCCCTCCCCCATTAGTGGGCCTGACCTCTCCCTATGCCTTAAATAGGCTCTAGCGTCTTCATGGCTCCAATAGTTCCAAACTACCAAACCCGTTATTTCGAAATAATGGGCCAGTTATTTTAAAAGCTGGATTCCTGCTTTCCTCAGGGAATAACACTTATTTCAAAATTGTTATTTCAAAATAGTGTTAATGTGGATGTTCCGCTGCTGCTTATTCAAAATAATTAGCCTCCAGAGGCCTCTCACCGCTGCACTTGTGGCTGCTCTGGCCACATCTGCCATCTCCACTGCTTCCCTTCTTTTGTGGTGCTTAAAGTAGCAGTCTGCAGGAAAAGAGCTATGACACGAGAAGAGCGTTGCCAGCCCTGTGCCACACAGCACCATTTCAGGAGCCATGGCCAACCCCAGCACTCCCTTTGAGCCCCCTACAGCTGCCAGAACTCTCACAGCACATTCACCTGCCACTGGCCAGGGACACAAGTGAGCACCAGCCTGGACTGGTGCAGAGATCCCGGATCTCAGCGAGGTCAGGGGTAAGGAGACCAACCTCTGGGATCTCCACACCAGAAAGAGAAACACAAATGTCTACCACCAGATATCCACCAGCCTAGCCAACAAGGGACACATCCAGACCCTCGATCATGTCTGAATGAAAATCAAAGAGCTCCAGCAGGCCTACAAGACCAAGGAGCAGAGTGGACACTCTGGGGCGGCACCTCACATGTGCTGGTATACAACCAGCTCGATGCCATCCTGGGAGATAGACTGGTCTCCTCTTCCCTCCCCCATTGTCATCGAGTCCAGCCAGAATACACCTGGCATCAGCCCCCACGGGGGCAGGGTTGTGGAGGACAATGAGGAGGAGGCAGAGCAGGCCAGCCAGGACACGGTGCCCACCAATCAGGAGCTGCTCCTCATCCTGGAGTTGGTCCCCTCTCCCAGGACATCTCTCAGGGATCAGACGAATCCAGGGAAGGTACTTCAAGTGAGTTCTATAACTTTCCCTATACAAATGCAGGAGTAGACTGTGAGGGTACATCTAAACTACATGCCTCCGTCGACGGCAGCACATTCCCATGCCTGCTTGTCCCCTGGCCGTGGGTGTTGCAACGCTCCCCTGGGATGTCCCTGCTCCTTCAGGAAAGTGCCCGCTATCAAGGCAACTGATGGCCTTGCTCGAAGCACATCACCATTGTCTGAACTGAGACCTTCAGTGTCAGTTCAAAGATTAGGGTTAGGCTTCATGAACAGTGTCTCCTGGGATTACTGCCTTTGTAACTCTTCTTCGGAGTTGGGCCAGCTGCGGGTGTGGTGTGTCCACCACCTCCCACACCATCTTCCCAACTCCATGGAATCCACTGGAGGACGAGAACCTGGGAAGACCTGCTGTTTGAGCAGATAGCTTACCTCTAGTCCATCGTCCAGCACCGGGAGTGGGCTGCTGACTGGGAAGAGCACTGGGCTTACCGGGAGCATCAGAAAGTTGCCTGGGACCAGCTGGCATGTCAGCATGAGACCATGTGCCTCTACCTCACTTTGGTGATGGAGTTCATGGAGTGGGCCACCAGTAATATCTACTCCCCTCCCTGTTACTTCCCCTCCTAGACTCCCCAGGGACCACCAGGGCCCCAGAACATGGGAAGTAGGACCTCCAAGGCAGCCAAAGCCTTCCAACCACCCTGAGGCAGGTTCCACTCCCAGCCCCATCCCTGAGCCCCCCTTTCATCCCCTCCTCCATTCCAGGTTCTTTCCCCAATCCCCTCCCTGTTTTGTATCCCCCCACACACTTGTTTATTCAAACAAAAAAGGCTTTTTTATTTGTTCTTCAGGGGAGGAAGGGAAAGTGGGAAAGGAAGGGCTGGGGAAGGAAGACACAAAGGGGGAATGCAGGGGCCCCTTGTGGAGAGGCACAGGAGAGACTCTCATGGCAGGCCTTGGCTGAAACTCTCAAGCCTCCCTGATGAGCACAGCCCCTTGATGTGCTCATTGAATGGCCCTGGTATCCAGTTACTCGTAAGCCCTGGCCAGCCATTCAGCCTTTGCCCCCCATCCTGGCAGGAAAGTTTTCCCCTTGCTCCCTGTGACGGGGCAGGATGTGAGACCGCGCTGCCCTGCACTAGAGGTGGCTCCGAACTGGGAGCGGGCAAGCAGGAGTGGGGCCCGGGTGACGGCGAGCAGACAGCAGCTGGCCGCGGGGCCGAAGGGGCCACACTAGAGACTGTCGGCGGTGCTGCGGCCGCGGACTGCTGGGAAGACAGGTTGCAACCCGAGGATGTCATCAGTAACATCACACGGATGCCCCAGAGGGGCGGGGCAGGGGGCGCGGGGGCGGGGCTGGCAGGAGACACCGAGGCGGCCAGAGTGAAAAGGGCGTGAAGCCCGAGCAGAGGGGGGGAGAGCCAGAGCAAGAGGGCATCCACCCCCAGGGAGAGAGTAATGGTAAGCCTGGCACCGCACTGGGCAATGTAAAAGGTTCGTCAGGGAAGAAGTGGCCCAGGGCAGGGCCGTGAACCCTGTGAGTGGAGGGTTTAGGGGCTCGAGCCCCCTCCACTGAGTAGGGACAAATGTCCCTGCCTTAGGGCCCTGGGCCGGGGCTCGGAGAGAGGGAGGGCCCGAGCCCCCTTCCCTGACCCAAGAGGTCACTTGCGTCACAGCTTTAGATGCTCTCTCTTACCCTGACCCGGCACGGGGAAGAGTCGGGCCGGAAGGTCCGCAACTAAAAATCGCCGGGTTATCATAGACACGATTTGGCTCGCACGAGCCACTATGGGGTGTGTTAGAGGAATCGGTAACATTCCCACATAGGTTGTGGAGCACATAGCAGGCCACCACCACAAAGGGGATGTTGTGCTCATTGAGGTCCAAGCAGGTGAGGACACTCCTGAACCTCCCCTTTAAGTGCCCAACGCACACTCCACCACCATAAGGCACCTGCTTAGCCTGGTGTTAAAGTGTTTCTTGGTGGGGTCCAGACTGCCCATGTATGTCTACATAAGCCAGGGAAGCAAGGAGCAGACTGCATTGCCCTGGATGCAAATGGGTATGTTCACATCTCTGACCCTGATGGTGCAGTCAAGGAAAAATGTGTCAGGCATGAGTTCCAAGAGATGTGGGCATTATGTGCTTTCCCTGACCAGCAGTCACTGATGTCAGTGAAAAATCCATTGTGGGCCATCATGGCCTGCAGCACCATCGAGATGAACCCCCCTCCCCTTTCTGTTTATATAGTCCGAGGCACGGTGGTTGGGTGCCAGGAGTGGATGTGCATGCGGTCTATGGCCTCTCCCAGCCGCCCCCCCCCCCGCCGTTGGGGAAGCCCATGGCAGCAAAACCATCCAAAATGGTGCTGATGTTGTCTAGAGTGACAAACCTCCATACCAAGATGTTATTGATGGCCTGGGCTACCTGCAGAAGCACAGCCCTGATTGTGGTTTACCCCATGTTGAACAGGTTCCCGATGGAGCAGCAGCTGTCCGGAACGGTGAGCTTCCACAGGGCGATGGTGAGCTTCCCCAGGGGGGTAGCAGGTTGCAGTTGGGTGTCCTGTCAACTGAGGGTAGGGGCAAGCCACTTGCAAAGCTCCAGGAGATGACCTTCCACACGCAGAAGTTCCGCAGCCACTGCTGGTCGTCCCATCGCTGCATGACGATACGATCCCACCAGTTGGAATTGGTCTCCCTCCACCAGAAGTGGCATTCGATGGTGTCCAGGGGATTGAGGTGCATTTGCAGCAGCAGGAATGCCAGGACCTAGGTGCAAGGGTCCTCTGGTTCAGGCTGGTCGTTGTCGTGCTGGAGCACCATGTGGGTAGTCTGGATGAACTGCACCGTGAGGCCCAGCAGGAGGTTCATGAGCCTGGCACTGCTTTTCAGCAGCTCCGGCTCCATGGTATCAGTGCTGTGGTGTCCGCAAGGGCAATCAGAGCACCCTGCATGCTTTTGGTGCTCTGGAGAAGTGGCACATGAGACGTGGCTGTAGAAAGGAGCCCCTGAAAGCATGTGTCTCAGCTAGCTTGACCAAGCAGCCACAGGAAGCGGCTGCCCTTCTGGTGCCCTCCCTGGAGTGCTTCTGGGTCTCTAAATCCAAGGCAGGCTCCAATCAGTGTGGACGTGCTATTTCAAAATAATTCTGACTAATTTGATGCTACCCTGTAGTGGAAACATGCTATTTCCATTATTATTTCAATTTTACTTATTTTGAAATTATTTCCTAGTTTTGACGTGCCCAGGAATGGGTCACAGGCGATGGACCACTTGCGATTACCTTTCTGTTCATTCCCTGAAGGGCGCTTGGCATTGGCTAGTCAGAAGACAGAATATTGGAATATATGGACCTTTGAGTTGACCCAGTATGGACCTTCTTATGTTCACACCCTCCTCCATGCTTGCCCTTATCTATGAAACATCCTCCTTGAATTATTACAAAGGACCACTACTCTTTCCTCCTTTGAAACTCTCTTCAGGACTCACTTTTGCAATCAAAACATTTAGTTAACCAGTGATCACAAGATCTGCACCAGTCTGCTCTGGCTAGTTTTATTTAATAAAAGAGTTTAAGGTAATTTAGAATAATCAGGAGCAGTGTAATTTATTATAAAACCATACAATGATATTTTAGTGACCCCGGTCCTTCATTTTTTCAGATTATCATGCTAATTTAGTCTCTCTTGTCTGCAGTTTGACTTTAAACTTCTAAAGGAAGAAATTGTTTCTTACTATGCATTTGTACAAATGACTCAGATAACAGAGCCTGATTCTGAGAGGGATGTCTAGGCACTCTCTGACTACCACAAAATTAGTCATGTCAATCATGAAGACAAACAAGAAGAACAATAGAGTTTGATGAACTGATATGTGATACTGAAAATAGAAAAAAAAGTAATGTTTGGAAAAAATGTGAACCTTCAAATTTCAGAGAAAACATCTCTGAATATAGTTGAAGGTAAAATGGTCACCAATGTCACCTCCTACTTTGTGTTCAAGTCTGATTTCATGATTACTAAAATGTTCTCAAATCACAGGAAAAATAATCCACCTACTTCAAAAAAAATCAGAAGCAAAATTGATTTCAGTTACAGGTAATTAAGTACCTAATATATATATTATTGTTTAAATATATATTATTTCAGAAGAATCCTTCTTAGTGTGCTTTTATTGTTGTCCCTACATAGTACTGCAGGTTTTAAATGGTCTTTTTCTCTGGAACTGGAGAAATAAAAGAAACAGATGGAAAAAAACTGATTAGGTCATTTTGTCACTTTCAGAGCACAAATGTTATTTCTCAAAGGGCCCTTGAATGCTGTATCCGATATAGTTATAAAAGAGTCCAATGAGGGGGCTTCATCATTTCTCTTTGAAGACAAACCCAAAGACTAATAGATTTCTTGGTTAGGTAGCTTTTTCTGATATACAGTGTGCATATTTTTCATTTAGCATGTGTTCCTTGGACAACCCAGTACAATTAGTAGACACAATCTTTAACACGGCAGACGCGAATGATTGAACATCAATGGACTGTGTAATTTTATACTCAACTGTCCTAATTTAACACTGGATGGAGTTTGTCCAACTATTAAAAATATATTTTTGAATAGGTATCATAGAAGAAAAAAGAGGGAAACAGAATAACGCAAATTCTATTCTGCTCCATTCCGCAGCTATTCTAATTCCTGGCTCTTTCAGGAAATAATTCATGTTTAAATGCTCTGTGAGGCTTTTGGTAAATCACTTGTGACTTTAGAGATAACATGAGTTCCTCTTCCCTACCCTTTGCCTGTACTGTCTATTGAGAATGTAAGCTCTTCAGAGTAGTGTCTATTTCTTACTATCTATTTGTACAGCACTTACCACCAGGGCCTGCAATTTTCAGTGGGCCTTAAAGGCACTTCTCTAATATGAAAATAAATAAATAATGTTATTTACTAATTCCTTCATGTTAATCTTTCTAGTTTTACTAGCTCAAGATCTCTTTAGCCTGACAAGTCTTATTCCTGTTACCTCTTCTGGCAAAAATTAGGCTTCACTTTTATCTGTATCTAGAACTGCTGCAGAATTAAGTTATTTTGCTTGTATATCTCTTTATTAGCACTATGTGTGTATTTTTGTTTCTGGAGTTTCATATATTGACATTGTAAAGGGCAACTGGACAGAAAGAAAATGATGGCCAGGAGCAAGAATAATAGGATTGCTAAAAAAAATGTTAAACTGAGCAAATGGCTATGATGTTCTGCCTAGTTTTTTAGAAAGACTCCCACCACCCAGGTATATGGGTGTCTGTCTGGCTCTGGCCCTCATCACCATAATATCCAAGCAGCTTACAAGTTTAACTAAATTTCCAAGACCAGTATGTAAATTTTATGGTGAAAAATATGACCCTAAAATGGATTAATATAAGAACTCATTTTAAACTGAAAATCACAAGGAACAACACTCATACTTTCTGTTTTCATTCTGTACAACAGAATGAAAAACAATTCTGATTTCATTCACCTGCCATGGCAGTGGAAGATCACAATATTGTGATAGTAAAACCAGAAAGTGAATCGTTGCATTTATATCATTTCCGATTTTCTTTATATTCTTGTCATGCCAGTGAATCATGTCGTGTTATTTTATCTACTCTGTCATATAAATAGATTTTAGAACCTCATACATTTTGTGAAAGACAGTAATGTATTGAACACCCTGACCTTTTTCTTATTCTAAAATTTGATTGATTGGTCTCTTTTTGCCTTTCAGCAATGGCAGTGGTGGACTATCCAACCAATCAAAATACTGAATTTAAAAAAAAATGAAAGTGCTGCTTAGCTTACTGTCTCTCCTAAGCCTGTGTCAGGCACTGAAATTCAGATGTCTTGTTCTTGTGACAAAGATAACAACAAGAACAGGAAGAAGCTCTGGAATGTCAAAAGAATGAATCCATTCTCCTGACACAGAATTTAAACAAACCAGTGGAATGGTACAAATTTAAACTGGCTTGTTACAATATAAAAACTGTAATCTTTTATCCTTCTTAGACACTATAGAAATCCAGCTTCTCACTTTTTAGCATTTTCAACAAAAAATTCTGTGCATACCTTATCAAATCTAAATATATGCCTTGATGAATACAATGCTTAGTAGAAATTCCTACATCTATCCCTTACTTTATGAAATAAGGCACTATTTCACAGACAATATACAATCTGAGGGTCAGACATATCTGATAAAATAATCTGGATACTTCTGAAGACATTTGGCTATGGTGATATAACAATTTTATTTTTAAAATCTTGCAGAGTTCTAAATATGATTTCATCTTCTGGAACAATGGAATATTGTAATACCATCTTCTATTTAGAAGAGCAAAATGCTTGTGCCTGCGCAGAGGATACTAGAATCCATACTAGAATACTGCATTGCAAGTTAAGGGGTCCAAATGAGATGATTTCATTGTTGGTGTCAAGTTATAATTTTGTAGTAGTTTACAATGTAAAAACACACATGCATGAAAGCCTGAGGGAGGGTAAAAAATACTACACTATCTGAAACGTGTAAGAAGGGAAGCCTAGAGAAAATGTGGGGAAGAGTTGATTTCACAACTGAGGTTTCAAAATCTCCAATAATAAATCCTGAAGAATGGGATTTTAATGCAAATGCCAAGCAAACATTAACTGTAACAACACTGCATTAATAATGCATTAATACAGAGCATTTAGGAAAACACTACCAATTGACATAATTGTACTAAATTATACTGTATTTTCAAACTGATTAACTGATAACTCATTAAATAACATCACCACACTTAAGCAAATGAAGTGTGTTAAAAGGAGCCAATAATCTTCAATCCATGTGCAGATAAAAGGTGCTGGATTGACATCTGGCTGTAGGAAGCAGTGATAGAATGGTATGCATAAGAAAGCCATATGTCAAATCTGCACATGGCTAAATGTCATTGAAAGGATAAAGATGGAAACATATTGACATGAGAAAAGAGCCAGAAATGAAACTGAAGTAAGTATGAGGATGATTATACAAGGCCCTGATCTGCAACTGCAGCATTTGCAGCTGAAGGTCAATTAGAAAGGTGGATACACAATTGGCAGAAACTGGGAAGATTTGCAAAACTACTGTGTAAAACTGGGAATGCATCTGGTTTTGAGCACATTACAAGAAGTTATTGAAAAGCAGTTCTGGTTATTGCACAATGACTGTACACAAGCTGCTAGAAACCCACAGGAATGAAAGCAAGATATATAGATGGACTTATGTTACTTCTGAGACACCACTGAAAAGTACTTTGGCTACTCAGAGTAATCAGTGAAAGGGCTGCTGTATAACAGTACGTTATAATGTAACACTGAAAAAAACCAGACAATTAACAAGTACCTAGGGAACTAAAAACTGGTTTTCTTTATTTACACTAAACATTAGCATATTTTACCCATACAAAGTGATGATTGATGTTGGATGTGTCAGACACAATTACCCACCTGCAGTTCCTACATTCCCTCCTTGTCCCTTTCCATTCTACATGAAGGCTGCTTCTTCTATCCCTCTGGCACCCTTCCCAACATGCCTTGCCAGCCATTGCCTTCCTGGGTATTCCTTCGGGGGCTAGAGTCTACCTATTTCAGGTAGAAAGCTGAAATAGAGTAGAGCTGATCCTAGAACCTCTTTCAATCAGCCAGAACACCCCATGACCACTCTACCGTGTTATGTTCCCACTTCTGCAATCTGATCCATACAGATAAATATCCTGCACCTACACACAAGGTCCCATTGATTTCAGTTGGTCTCCACATAAGCACATGGCTCCACCTGCTGTGAGGATCAGGTTGCAGGTTCAAGTTCTTAGAGAAAGCAGATATCAGGAGCATTAGAGAAGGGAAACAATGTGGCAGCTGATTTTAACAAAATTAGAACATCCCTGGGAAAAAAATATGAACTAATTCATATAACTAACATATTCCAAAATGTTATAATCTGCTTTTTGACAACTGGAAAAAAGAAGGTGAAATTTACTGAATAAATAATGTGTTAGAAATTATTCACTAAGCTCTACCATTTACTTACCTCTTTAAGTGCTCTGACAGTACGGAATGATTGAAAACACTTTGTATTAAGTAGTAGAAACAGTAACAGTGATAAATAATGGAACAGATTATTTTGGAAGATGTTCTGAAGATTGAGACTTTAAGAGAAGCCTGAGTATGATCTCTAATGATTTTCAATGACTTAAGAAAATGGTGAGCATGAAGAACCCAGTCCAGCTTCTGTGGATCCCATTTGGCTTGGGACCCAAGTGAAAAGTAGCCAAATGCATTATATCATCTTGACAAGCTGAGGAGGTGAAGAGGTGCAGGAGGTAGGGGAGACTGGCTTCTAGTCATGGTCAGCAGCCTCCTGTTGTACCTGGAAACATCTGTCCTCATAGTAACAGAACTTATGGTTCAAGGATCAGCTTTATCAGCCACCTGGGGGGCCACAATTCTAATGGAAGATGATCATACTTGGCAACGAGTGAGCGTCATCATCAATCATTTAAAAATAAATGCCATCTACTATAGGTGATGAAGACTATAGAAACATCTCTGCCCATGCATAAGCATTTTTCTAAAAACCCTCAGACCTTGTTCTATACCCGTTGAAATTTTGGTTCCAAATGTTTCTATAAATATAACAGGACCTCTGTTTTTAAATCTTCAAAATAGGCACAGAGCAAATACTGCATGGAATTTATCTTAGAAGAACTGTATGTACCCTTGGTTCCAGTGAGCCTTGCTTTTTCTCAACAAGATATTTAGGTCACCAACCCCACATGCATATGTCTTCATGAATCCCAGCAGAAATTGCAAATGTGAAGGTCTCCAAGAAACTAGATAAGTCTGACAGCCAGACCCTGATTCTCCAATGTCTTACAATTTGTATAGTAACTTTTCCAAGGGGAGTGAAAAGTGCTACCTCATATACTGCAGTTACATGTTTACAAGGTGCAAAGCCCTCACTAGGCTGAAGAGGATTCTTCTGCTCTTAGAATGGCTTCAGGTATTAGGTATTAGCAACCCTAGACTTGCCTATGGAATTATTTGTCCTTAATAAAATAGGAAGTAAAAAGTGTATCCCTGTCCTAATTAAAGACCTCATTGTGAGAGGTACTGAACACCCTCAAGTCCTATTAACAGCAAAAAGAGTTCAGGGTGCTCAGTACCTTTCGGTATCAAATCCTGGTGGCTGATTATACAAGAAGTAAATAGTTCCAAAAATCTATCCTAGGATTACCCAGCAAATATCCAAAACCAAAAACTCAGGAATGGACTGATGTGTATTTCCAATTTCATCCATAATCTAGTCAGAATACTGAGGCTGAATTAGCACAATCAGTACGTGGACATGCTTTCAAATCCTTTTATCTCCACATGACCCGGACTTCAATATGCTGTTGAATTTTGTCCTGAATGCTTTAAGGGGGATGTGAATAAAATGAGATTCAATACATCATTGGATTTGTCAAAGTCAGTTGGGGTAACTGCATTGAGGTGAATAAACTCTCCCTAGCTTTCTAATTTGCTATCATTCCCCTAAAAATCCAACAATGTAAGTTCTACAGTAAGTACGTATAAAACATCTACTCAAAAGCCACACTCTACTTCCAGAAGAAACCATTTCCCCTTTTAAATAGTATAGCACCATTTAGATGTATTGTGGGAAATCTACAGCTCCCTCTTAAGCATTCAAGCCTCCGCCATTGTTAGAAAAAATGTATGGAATGAGCAGTAGCTGATGTGTTCTTATGCCACTTTTCTTACATTCTTCAGATGGTGTTTTTATTAAAAACAAGGATGTTCTTATTTAGAGAAGAAGTGTAAAGGTCTCTTTCATGACTCCCATCCTGCTATTGAATCTGTGCACATTAAGTGTAATATACTTTGATAGCTGCAAAAATGCTGTATTTCTTAGGCTGAGTGATATCTAGGCTACTTAGCAAGTGAATACAGTGTTGGGCTTGCTTGCTTTTACCCAATATTTCATCCATAATGTCTGCAACAAGCTTGACTACAATCAGTGCCAAGGCTCCCTAGCTTTTGTAGAACTTCTTCAGAGATGCCTAGAAATTCAGTTGCAGCATCATGTAGACTAAAAGAGGGAAAGTTTTATTTACTTGAATTTGTAAATGAATAATGCAATCATCACAGAGCTGGAAAATGGGGGTGGTAGTGTTTCCCTCCCTCACCCCCCAAACGGAAACATTCAACATTCAGCTACTTTTTTTTTTACAATATATTTCTTTCCCCATTGCCCTACCCAAAATGAACACAATAAAAATAAAAGAGGGGGAAAAATCACTTTGGGAAACTCTTCCTCCCCCTCCTTTGAGCTTCACTGACCCAAACTCTGGCTTGCCATCTGAAATGCAAAAGAAAAAATGTTGCTGGGTTAATAGTATGGTTTTAAAAAGTAACCTAAGGCAATGGATTTTCATGCAAGCATTTAGATTAGTCTATCTTGTGATACCAAGTATTAGGAAAAACTTGTTCTTTTAGATATTACTTGCCATTTTTCTAGTACTAAACATGGGCAAACTGAGTTCTGAAGCACATGTCTTCAGTCAAGTAAAGATAACTTTTTAACAAGGTTGTTTCTTTAGCTAGTACATCAGTCTTTGTTTCATTGTGCAATAAAAAGGATTTATTATGATTTTGTTATGACTTGTACTGCAGTAGCAACTAGGAGCCCAGATATAGACCATGACCCCATTCTGTTAGGCACAAACAGACCAAAAAAGATTGTCCGTACTCTGTAGTGTTCATTTTACAGTTTTAATCAAAATCAGGCAAACATTTGAACAAAAACAACCTCCTCCCAAGGATCTATCTACATAAATGTTCATTTAGGTGAATTAGCAGTAGCTAGTAACATTTTGAACATAAGAACATAAGAACAGCTGTACTGGGTCAGACCAAAGGTCCATCTAGCCCAGTATCCTGTCTACCGACAGTGGCCAGTACCATATGCCCCAGAGAGGGTGGACCGAAGACAATGATCAAGTGATTTGTCTCCTGCCATCCCTCTCCAGCCTCTGACAAACAGAGGCCAAGGACACCATTTTATCCCCGGCTAATAGCCTTTTATGGACCTAACCTCCATGAATTTATCCAGCTTCTCTTTAAACTCTATTATAGTCCTAGCCTTCACAGCCTCCTCTGGCAAGGAGTTCATAGGTTGACTACACGCTGTGTGAAGAAGAACTTTCTTTTAATAGTTTTAAACCTGCTACCCATTAATTTCATTTGGTGTCCTCTAGTTCTTCTATTATGGGAACTAATAAATAACTTTTCTTTATCGGCCCTCTCCACACCATTCATGATTTTATAGACCTCCATCATATTCCCCCTCAGTCTCCTCTTTTCTAAACTGAAAAGTCCCAGTCGCTTTAACCTCTCCTCATATGGGACCCGTTCCAAACCCTTAATCATTTTAGTTGCCCTTTTCTGAACCCTTTCCAAGGCCAAAATATCTTTTTTGAGGTGAGGAGACCACATCTGTACACAGTATTCAAGATGTGGGCATACCATAGTTTTATACAAGGGCAGTAAGATATTCTGGGTCTTATTTTCTATCCCTTTCCTAATAATTCCTAGCATCCTATTTGCCTTTTTGACCGCCGCTGCACTCTGTGTGGAAGTTTTCAGAGAACTGTCCACGATAACTCCAAGATCTCTTTCCTGATTTGTTGTAGCCAAATTAGCCCCCATCATACTGTACGTATAGTTGGGGTTATTTTTCCCGATGTGCATTACTTTACACTTATCCACATTTAATTTCATTTGCCATTTTGTTGCCCAATCACTCAGTTTGGTGAGATCTTCTTGGAGTCCCTCACAGTCTGCTTCTGTCTTGACTATCCTAAACAGTTTGGTATCATCTGCAAACTTTACTACCTCACTGCTTACCCCTTTCTCCAGATCATTTATGAATAAGTTGAAAAGGATTGGTCCCAGGACTGACCCTTGGGGTACACCACTAGTTACCCCTCTCCAATCTGAAAATTTACCATTTATTCCTACCCTTTGTTTCCTGTCTTTTAACCAGTTCTCAATCCAAGAAAGGACCTTCCCTCTTATCCCATGGCCATGTAATTAACACAAGAGCCTTTGGTGAGGGACCTTGTCAAAGGCTTTCTGAAAATCCAAGTATACTATATCTACTGGATCCCCCTTGTCCGCATGTTTGTTAACCCCTTCAAAGAACTCTAACAGTTTAGTAAGGCAGGATTTCCCTTTACAGAAACCATGTTGACTTTTGTCCAACAAATTATGTTCTTCTACGTGCTTCACAATTTTATTCTTTACTATTGTTTCGACTAATTTGCCCGGTACTGAAGTTAGACTTACCGGTCTGTAATTGCCAGGATTGCCTCTAGAGCCCTTTTTAAATATTGGTGTCACGTTGGCTACCTTCCAGTCATTAGGTACGGAAGCCGATTTAAAGGATAGGTTACAAACCACAGATAATAGCTCAGCAATTTTCCATTTAAGTTCTTTTAGAACCCTTGGATGAATGCCATCCGGTCCCGGAGATTTGTTAACATTAAGTTTTTCTATTTGACTAAGGGGGTGGTTGTCAGTTGGATATCTGACTCCCATTAAAAGTCAGGGGATAGAAAGTTCCTAAGTACATTTGAAAAGTTGCTCTTATACAACTAGCTTAACCAACTTTGTAGTTCTGATACAGAAATCCCAGCATTCTGAAAGAGAGATACCTCTCAGAGCTACCATCATACATTTCACTGAGCTTTTGACCAAAGCAGCTTCTGTTTATTTTTCATTTTGAACTTGGAAATATCAGAAACTGGGAAAATGACTGAATGATACCACTGATCAAAATAAAAATTAAATAAAGCCACTGAACCTGCTGTCAGTAAATATGTATAGTACAAAATAGAGACTCATCTCCTGCAGCTATGGGACTATTTTATTGTTCATCAGATTTCTCAGAGCATCATTTTCCCTCCCGTCTCCTGAGTTTATCGATCGTTCAAAAAAAAACTGCTTGGAGAAAAATAAAGAAAAATATTATACTAGATTTGATGAGTTTGTACTGAAGGAAAAATTGTTTTTGTAAGGACTTTTTTTAAAATTAAAGGGCTAATCTCACCATTACTGTTGGATGTCTTTAAGGGTATGTCTAGACTACATAGCTCCATGAGCAGAGCCATGTAAACTAGTTTACCCAGCATAGGCAAAGAAGCGGGGATTTAAATAATCCCCGCTTCATTAAAATAAACATGGCCGCCACGTTGTGCCGACAATCAGCTGATCTGGCACAGTGGGACAGTCTAGACGTGGATCTGTCGGTTGGGGAAGACTTTGCCGACCGATCCTGTAAACCTTGTTTCATGAGGCCTAAGGGATCAGTAGGCAAAGTCTTCCCCTGCCGACAGTTCCGCATCTATATTGCTGCGCTGTGCCTGATCAGCTGATCGTCAGTACAGCGCAACGGCCATGTTTATTTTAATGAAGCGGGGATTATTTAAATCCCCGCTTCTTTGCCTATGCTGGGTAAACTAGTTTACATGGCTCCGTTGACGGAGCCATGTAGTCTAGACATACCCTAAGTGAAAATAGACAATACTGTTTTTTCCATGGTATTTTAGGTGATATCTGTAAGTCAAATGAAAGTTTTAACTTTTGTAAATACCATATTTGTGTCCATTCCAGATATGGTGAAAAAAATCTATATTTGCCCAAATGAGTCAATAGAGATTTGTCTAGAATTGCATGGATGAATAAGAGATAAAAGATATCTGAAAAAAAAGAAAAAAGCAAGAGTGAAGAAGTACAAAGGCAGTATGAAAGTGAGAGCAGAAAATGGTTCTTGACAGAGGTTCTATGTGTTATGAATAGGGTATGGATAAGAAGAGGAAAACATGAGTTTGTCAAATGTTTGTGTTTCTTCTTAACATGGGTTTTGGGTTTTTTTTTTTTTTTTTTGAGTTTTCACTGATTAAATTGTTTGGATTTGTTTTATTCATTTGTAAAGATAACTTTTTTGCCGTTCTATTACTGACGTGTATTCTCAACCTTAACTCCAGCATAATAAAGATTTTGTTTAGAAGAAAGTAGGTCTGTGTGAATAATACATTTCTTTCTAATTAACTGGCAGTTCCAATAAAAATTGGGGGAGAGTTATTCTGGATTGATACATAAACAAAACCTTTTGAGAATTTTGAAAGTTGATAAACATGAATTTTGTTTGCCCCAAAATGAAATACTTGATTTTGAACTTTTGTTCACATTTTTCCATTTAAAAATATAAAATTGAAGGATACTCCATAATGAAAAGCTGCTTAGACACACAATGTCAAAATGTTTCATTTTGAAAATGTCAGAACAAAATATTCTGAAATGTTGGGATTGTGTTTTTTCTGAGACAAAGAGTTTGATGAAATCAACATGAATTTAGAAACTTTTTGGTATCACTGAATATGTATTTTTTGCTGAAAAAATGTTTAAACAAATTTTTTTCTCACTGGTAGAAAGAGTTCTTGCCCAAATCTAATAATATGATCTAACATGGTGATGGGGCAGGGAAAAGGAAGAGAGAGTAGGAGAGAGATATCAGCCCCCCTCTTTACATGAAGATTATTTTCTTGAATGCCTGCCCAGAATATATCATTATGAGGTGAGAAACCATCTTTAGATTAACCTTGGAATGTAGGCAAGATTCAAGTGCAACTAGATCTTCCAAAATAAACACATCTCAATGAAAATACAGAAGGCTTAACATCAACTCTAATAATTAAGCACTAATTTTTGGATTACACATATGGCTTATACTGTTTTAAAAACACATTTTGCCAACTGTGTTTCAATTTACTGCCTATAAAATATCCTCCATTCATGTCCTCTTCAAGTACTCACTGTACAGATGTTACCTAATTTGTATTTATATTTATCTAGGTCAGTTAAGTCTTTCTGATTTCCAAATCTTTTGCCTTGTCCACAAGGCCATGAGCTATGACCTATGAATAGCTGTTTTTTTCCATTGCTGTCAGGCAGTCTCCCTCTCTCTCTGGTATCACAACTCAAAGCAACATGACCTATGAATAGCTGTTTTTTTCCATTGCTGTCAGGCAGTCTCCCTCTCTCTCTGGTATCACAACTCAAAGCAATATGCTTGGCAGGAATTATGTCAATCAGCAGGACGCTCTCTCTCTCTCTTTTGTCTTCTGATTTGTCTTTGGGCTATGGAGCCCTGGTAACGATCTTGCTCTTATTGTCAGTACCCATGTAAAACTTGCTGATGAATGTGGCCAAGCTCTGACAAATATTCTCAAAGGGCACGTGCAACATGTTGTAGGGTTCTCCTATTCCTTTAAATTTTCCTGTGAAATTTCAGTCTCAGTTTGGCATTAAAAGGTCATTTATTTACAAACACAGTAGGACTGTCTCAGTTAAACATATGTCCAGATGCATGAGACTAAGAGTACTTGCTTTGGTAAATGGTGCTACTTATTTCTGTACAGCTGAATTTCACCTTTTTCTGGACATGGCCCACAGAAGCTAAACCCTTGTGGCATTCCTACCCAGGAAATAGGAGCAGAAGCTAAAAATGGAGCAAAGCATCTGTTGTGTAGTCTGTAGAGGTGAGCTTCATCCCCACTCCATATAGGTCATTGCAGTCAGGACATCTAGGACAAGGGTCATCACTGAAACTATATGTAGGTGGATCCCTCCAATGGCCTGAAATTCTCCTATAGGGTGAGTAGAGGGGCAGAGGCCACGACAACTAAAATGCAAAAAGTATTTTAAATTCACCACTGTGATTTTCAGTATTGTGGTAATCTATTCACAAAAAAACTGCCTTGTTAGATGTGGCTTCTTATCTACTATTCTATTTATGAAGGTATATTGAACTATAAGTACATGTTTCCTGTCTTTATAATCAATGAAGTGAAGTAAATCTGGATGATGTTAGGGAAACCCACAATGTTTTATTTTCATTTAGCATTTCAGTGGCTAAAACTCTCTACCTTCAGGAAAATTCATTAATTGTGGTTGGTAGCTAAAGCAACAAAGCTAGAGAAAACAAAACAATGGATTCCCAAAAGACAACAATGCATGGTTGTCTTCAGATGTGAGTTTGGATGTGGGGCATCACTATAAGATGTGCCTAGGGATTAATTAAGCCATTTATGACCGTGGTTTCATTGTTCTGGTTTAGCAGGACAATACTATATTGAAGAGAATGGCTCATCTTTTTTTCTCCCAGCAAAAGCTCCCACACTGAGTTTTCCCTATGTTTTTCAAAGAATTTTAACTATTTCATCTTTTTTAACTTGATTTATATTACATATTTGTTCTAGTGCATTTTACAACTCCCTATTTCTCCAGCCAGCCACTTTATTATTCAAAGCCTAATTTGGTCTCTACATTTGTAGAAATCATTATGCAGAATGGATAAATCTTTTAAAAATGATGTTCCATTAAAAGCCAATGTAAGATTTATTAAAACATTACTGTATCTGAGGCACCATTTTGTGAGTACAAGTATCAGGTACCAGAGAAGAGACTCAACCAGTACCCAACCAACCAGGGAGTAAAGGAGGCATCCTTACACTTATCCATTCATTTATCCATTGGGGGATTGGACTCATGTTTCCTGAAATCCTTCTTAAAAGCATCAACCCTAGAAAATGCATTTCTACAACTATCAGAGGGGTAGCCTTGTTAGTCGATATCTGCAAAAACAACAAGGAGTCTGGTGGCACCTTAGGGTACGTCTAAACTACATGCCTCCGTCGACGGAGGCATGTAGATTAGCCAGATCGGCAGAGGGAAATGAAGCCGCGATTAAAATAATCGCGGCTTCATTTAAATTTAAATGGCTGCCCCGCTCTGCGAGGCATACCTGTGCCGATCAAGAAAGGCTTCTTTGTCGGCGCGGCGCGTTCAGACTGCCCCGATCTGCCGACAAACAGCTGATCGGCAGAGCGGGGCAGCCATTTAAATTTAAATGAAGCCGCGATTCTTTAAATCGCAGCTTCATTTCCCTCTGCCGATCTGGCTAATCTACATCCCTCCGTCGACGGAGGCATGTAGTCTAGACACACCCTTACAGACTAACAGATTCATTTGGGCATAAGCTTTCATGGGCAAAAACTTGTGCTTATGCTCAGATAAATCTGTTATTCTGTATGGTGCCACAGGATTGCTACCCACAGAAATGCCAATGTAAGGGACCCTAAGGAGAGTCATATTATTCCAGATGAAAAAGCAGGACACATTCTGTCATGGGGGGGTTAGAAGGGATCTCATGTAGCACTTGACCATGAAGATGGACTGCAGATGCTCCTACACCATTTTATAGCTTGCAACTGGCTAGTCTGGCCAGGTCTACTGGTTAGTGCGTGGTAAATGATGCCTGACTAAGGGGATCAGCAAGGAGCATGAACTTCAGTTCTGCCTGGCCTTTTTGTAAGCTACACAAGATGGCGTTAGGAGGGTGGAATTTTCATACACATTGCCCTGCAGAATCTGACCTTAAATTTGTCTATAGGTTTAAAGAAGCCCTGTGGGAGCAGAGTTAGGCCAATGCTGTAATTGCTTTGGAAAATCCCGCTTCACACTCTGTTTACCATTGAGTAAATCATCCTTAAGGGTCTGATGCTGTGTGCCCTCTTGCATAGAACTCCTATGGGAATTGGTGGTGGCTCCACACACTCAGAGCTTTTGGGACCTGCCCCAGTGCTGTTTGATTATGTTTGTATATCACTGAGTTTGGACAGAGAGAATGGAACGGTCAATTTCACTTTTGGGTTCTAATGCATTGGTAATGCAATGTTGCCAAATCTCCTGCATTTAGTATGCCTTGCCCAATATGTTCTTGCAGCCCTAACTTGTGATATCATGTGAGTACACTGGAATCTCAGCTTTTATTTTTATTTTTATTTTTTTTAAGTCGGTAGCTCCCAAAAAGCCTATTGGCTCAAAAACCAGAAGAGACATGAGAAGAACTTAAAGAAAGCCCTTATTTTTTAAAATCTCATTATTTTTAAAGCAGTCTTCATAAATTCGGGGAGCCCACCTCACGCATTCTGAACACTCAGAGCTAGTATATTACATTGGTTTTGTTGCAGATTTTATAGCGAAATCGGAGGAATTTTTAAATCCAATTTTTTCAAATGTACTTTCAATTAATTTTTATTAAAATTATTACATTAAAATATTTACACTTGTCAAAAAATTGGAAACAAAGAGAGAGGGGGGGAAGAATGTGAGGGGATAAGGATAGGTTTTTTTTTTATCCAAATCTGATTCAGGGAATTGACAGTATTCCTTAATTGAGTGATGAGCCATTCAGAATAAAAAAGAGAATTATATTGCTCAGATTTTGCTGCCCAGATCTCACAGTATAACACTCCAGATTTTTCCTCCTCCCATCCCAGAGCCCATCTAATTATTTCAGGTTCAAATATAGTACAGCATGTTCCTGCTCAAATCATTTTTTCAACAATATCTTGTTAATTATTTTAAAGTTGTTTATTTGTACCATTTGGAATTAAAACAAAAAAAGGAGAGGAACTAAATTTGAGCTGTTGATGCTTTGCTTAGGAGAACCCATTAGAGGGTCCAGCTTACAAATTAATATTAATTTTATTGCTATTTCTGTTGTGGTACCCTAAGCAGAGCCCCGTTGTACTCAACAATGTACATACACATCTTTAAAAATGAAAGCCCGTCCAAAAAAGTTTACAACAAATATGATCAATCGGTGAAGAAGAAAATTGCTCAGGGGCAGAGGACCCATAAAGCGTCCTGCACACCACGCCAGTCTAATATTTACCATCAAGGAGCTTTTTTGTTTCACACTCCTGTCTGATTGGAGTCTTTAAGTTGGATTATTTAAGTTATCACAAAACATGGACTGCACTCAAGGTGGCAAAGTGTACTTTTTTACAAAACATACCAGTTTGGCCAATATAATGTATAGTGATACACTTTTGCTTCACAGACAATAAGTACTTAGAAGAATTAGATTATTAAAGTAGGTCATGCCAAACAATGTGTGGAGAATGAAATCAGAAGGGAGTGCATATGTATATCTGAGGCAAGAATTTATCCTACTGTATGCAAGGAAAACCTACCCCTCTCCTCCCTAGCATTGAGAAGTTTGCATGGAGAGCTGCAGCCCCCAAATGCTACCGAATCCAGCCTTAAGGGATGTGATTTCAGCACTTAGGGTATGCCAGTGAATCCATTATTACATTGATCCAGTAGTCCTCATAGGAAAGGGTGGGGTCCGCATAGGCTAACTAGTCTTCATGGCCCCAGTAGTTGATGCAGAACAGCTCCACTGTTCATCTGTGACATCAAGAGGAGGACTCCTTAAATCCCTTTTTGATCAATCACCAGTTATCCTCTGCCCCCAGTTCAGCAAGGTATATAATTCCATACCTGCCTTTAAGCATGTGAGCAGACTAAATGATAAACTCTTTTTGGAGAAAAGACGGCCTTTTATTGTGTGTCTAAAGTGCTGCAACACCGTGGGGAGCTGGCCCATGATTTGCATTCTTTGAGGCTATCACAATACAAGTAATAACTGATAATACTAACAACCCCTTTGAAGTCACCAGGACTACTGGTGCTTATAGCTAGGCACATGATTAATTCCCTTGCTGAACTGGGACACTTCACCAAGACGAGGTGGTAGGACTCAGCTCTTTATTTATTAGGATATTTGCCACTCTTCCTTTTTCCCTCTGTTGCTAAGCTCAATTAGGAAATGCTATCTATGAAAAACACAGATTAACAGCATAACTTAATTGAATGTAAACACACAGAGAAGACCTGCTGTCCACCTACTGTAGCCTTGTAATTTTGTAGGTAATAAGTTAATTATAATGAATGTATGTTATAATATAAGGTTTGGATTACATTTTTAGAGATTTAAACACAAGGGCTGTGTCTACATTGGCCCCTATTCCGTAATAGGGATGCAAATGTAGCACTTTGGAAGAGGCAAATCCGCGGGGGATTTAAATATCCCCCGCGGCATTTGCATTAACATGGCTGCCGCTTTTTTCCGGCTTGGAGATAAGCCGGAGAAAAGCACCAGTCTGGACGCGATCCTCCGGAAATTACGGTCTTTTCCGGAGGATCTCTTATTCCTACTTGAAAGAGCTTATTTTCCGGAGGATCGCGTCCAGACTGGCGCTTTTCTCCGGCTTATCTACAAGCCGGAAAAAAGCGGCAGCCATGTTAATGCAAATGCTGCAGGGGATATTTAAATCCCCCGCGGATTTGCCTCTTCCAAAGTGCTACATTTGCATCCCTATTACGGAATAGGGGCCAATGTAGACACAGCCAAGATGTAGGCCTCAGTCAGGCCAGGCAGCTTTGTTAACTTAGCTCCAGCTCTGTTTGATGTTAGCATGATCTGATATTAAAGTGAAGGGATGGAATATCGTAATGCATAGTGATGTTAGTATTAGGTAAAGCCTTGTAATAGATAGAAAGAAGTTCAATGTTGAAAGACTCTGTATCTTTGTTAAAGTAACTACAGGTACACTTTTGTTCCATGCTGCAATTATGTAAATGTATTGTTTGTGTGAATGAGAGAGAACGTTTTAGGAGAGATAAATGTGAAGGCCACTGCATGCCAAGATGGTCAGAGGAGGTGCTGAAGACTCAGAAGCACCAAATAATTATCAATTAAGCTAAAGCACACTGAAGACGCAAACTGGACCAAGACAGATTGATGATCCCTGAAGTTAGTGGCAAGCATTCCTTCGTAGGGAACCGATAACAGGTTTCGCCAGAAGACAACACCCAGGAGGGGCCGTGGGCCCATTGATATCAGATGACTGCAAGAACAACTTCCAGATAATATATGTCATAGAAAGACTGATTGTGATGTTGAGTGATTGATTAAGGCCTGACAAGGCAAAATGCATAGACTTTCATGGAAAGAAAATCCTATAAAGGATGGGGTGTCTTGTATGGTTCTTTGGGTTCCATCCTGCTATGACCATGGGGCATCAGTCCGGATTGACAAGAACCCAGCTCCTCCCTCGTACTCAAATTATCTGGCTAATAATTTGGGTTGAGCAACAGACTGGTAACTATTCCATCAGCAGGACATGTGTATGCATGTGTGTTTGTGTGTGTGTGTGTGCACACATATGCTACTTTGTTATATTATTAGTAAATGTGGCGTGCTGCCTTATCCCCCTGAAAAAGATCCCGTGTGCTCCTTTTAAGCTTAACACCACAACTTTTCCACAAATCTTTTTTTAGAAACTGAATTTCTATTTAATCATTGCTACTTTAAAAAATGTTGTTGCTTTTCTGTAGAATAAAAACAAAACGTGGCTAGAATTTTGATCCTGATTTTGGAAACCTGCCCAGACAGCTTTCACAACATAACAATCAATGTAATTATAATCACAGCTGACAATAGTTTCAAACATTTTCCCCCATTTAAATAATAACATCTCCGAACAATGACACAGTGTTACTAATATAAATGTTTGAAATTGAACTAGACACTGGCAAAAGAGAGATATGGTATTTGCCAGAAAATACTATACTAGCCTAATAGTGCATCATAACAAAAATATGATAAACACACACAGCGTTTTAAAGTGCTACATAAAGAAAACTAAAAGTATATAATTTTTTCAACACCCGCAAAGTCATGAATAGCATAGATGTCAAGACATCTGAATTCTATGGTGGGGGGGGGGGGGCGTTTCCTGGCAAACTTCTTTCATAAACATTAAAACCTATTAGTTTTTCTTCATTGCCATTCAATATTCAGAACACCTGTTTTGTTAAGTCTGCTGCTGTTCAAAGAAAGTTTAATAAGACTCATTGTGTTTAAAAGCTTTGTTTAATCCTGGTATTACTCTAGGGGGCTGTAACTTCATCTTCACTTCCCCTTAGCCAGCTCCTCTGTCTCTCCTTCCCTCCCCCACTTGCACATCATTGAGACTGTTGTGGCTTTACTAAGAGAAATGGATCGTAATGGTTTCAAAAAATCTGAGCTTTAAACTTCTTCTGCTCTCTGTTCTGGGTTGTGTTAATTGACACTCTCTCACTTCTTTGAAACAATTCCATGGTCTAATCTGATAACCTGCTTTGTTGGAGTCTTCCAGATAATAGAGAGGCATTCATTGGTATATCTTTATCAGCTAGACTGTCTCCATCTTTGAAAGTGCTATTTATTTCCCCACATTGCCTAGATTTATTGAATAGTCCATTAGAAACTGTGCCTGACAGCACAGACTTGATAACCACTAAGTATAATAGAATCAGCTCTCTTTATGTACATACGTGCATGCACATGCACACAAATCTAAGTCAGAAATGATAGAAGGGGAAATTGCTAAAGAAATACATTTTCCTTCTACATTTCTTTTTAGATGGGAATAAAAAAGGAGATTGCAAATGCACAGATGGGAACTAGGTGCCCAAATCTCGTTAAATTTCAATGGAAGTTAGTCATCCAACTACCTTTTTTGTCACTAAAAATTATCTCCTAAATATATATTATTTTATTTCCTTGTAATGGCTACAAAGCACAATGTGCACAATCATCCCTTGGGCTATGTCTATACAGCAGCATTATTTCAAAAAAAATTATTCCAAAATAACAAAGGGTATGTCTACACTAGCCACCCTACTTCGAACTAGGGTGGTAATGTAGTCAACCGGAGTTGCAAATGAAGCCCGGGATTTGAATTTCCCGGGCTTCATTCGCATCTTGCTGGGCACTGCCATTTTTAAATGTCCGCTAGTTCGGACTCCGTGCCGCGCGGCTACACATGGCATGAACTAGGTAGTTCGGACTAGGCTTCCTATTCCGAACTACCGTTACTCCTCGTGGAAGTACTACCATTACTCCTCGCAGCACGGAGTGATTATTTTGAAATCATGGCAAACTGAAGGACTCCTTACCCCAACTCCTGTAATCCTCATTTTACAAGTGGTAAGAGAAGCTGAAAGAAGACTGTTCTTTCTACGACCTCCTGCTGTTTAAACAATGCCAAAAGCTGAATTAAGCTATTTCAACTTAAACTACGCAATTGACGTAGCTCAAGTTGTGTAGCTTAATTCAACTTTAGCCTGCTGTGTAGTCATGCGCTAACGTAATTCCATTGATTTCAACAATTAAGATTTCTCCTGTGTCTCTAGACCATGGCTCTCGTTACAGTATTATCTCTGTGGCTCACAATCGGTAATGGCTTTCTTAATCCGCAAAACACTCTGAGGATTAAGAAAGGTAAGGTAAGGAAATAGTTTCCCTATTTTATAGAAGGGAAACAGAAGCCTGGGGTTGGTTTACTGAATTACTAAAGGTTGTACAGGAAGTTTGTGTCCAAGTCTTCTTATCGTAGTTCAATTCTCTACTTGCTAAAGTTAAACTACCCTTCCCTCCAATTCTCACTAGAGCATGTAAATTGGATTTTCTGTCTGCATTGTTTCCATCCCTTTCCTTTTTACTACACCCCTTTCACAAACTTTGACTGCTGCTTCCATCCTTTTCATGCTTCCTTGTTTTGTCTTCTTATTTGTTTCTCTTCCTTCTAGCCCTTTCCATCTTCATTTATTCCTTGAGCCAATCTCATCTCCCCCATGTATTTTCCCCTTTTTTACCTCCTTTCTCTCTCCTCTGTCAGCTGCTCCTGCTCTCATCATGATACCGTTCATCTCTTGACCCCACATTTTCAATCTAAAGTACTTTTGTGGTCATTCCAAAGATCACATGAACTGAATAACTCTCATCCCTGCTAACTGGCTTCTATTATCTGGAAGCCTGAAACATGTGCAATTTTGGAGGAATCTTTGACTCAAAACCTGAAGTTAATAATTAAAGAATAAGACCCAAATTCCAGCCCTCTCATAGCAGCTGTACTAAAAAGATGAGGACACCCAGCATTTTACATGGGCTCACTGAATGATTTCATAATTTCACTATCAGTAGAGCCCTGCAAATCCATGGACATCCACTTGGACATGATAGTGGTTTTCAGGGATCTAAAAGGGTGCCACAGGAATGATGGGGGACATTTATTCTCCTTGGCCTCTTATGATAGGGAAAGAAGTGATGGGCTTAAACTGCTGCAAGGGAGGTTTAGGTTGGACATTAGGAAAAACTTCCTTACTGTCAAGGTGGTTAGACACTGAAATAAGCTGCCTAGGGAGGTTGTGGAATCTCCATCATTGGACATATTCAAGAGCACATTAGACAGACTTCTGTCAGGGATGATATAGACAGTGCTTGGTCCTGCCATAAGGGCAAGGGAATGGACTTGATAATTTCTCAAGGTCCCTTCCATTTCTAGTATTCTATGATTCTATGATCATGTCTAATGTAGCACTACGGAGTGTGGGACAGGCTGATTCAGAGGCCTAATACCTGTCTCTGCTTTCTGGAATAATCAGCCTTGAAGTATTTATTTATTTAAGGCTATTTAAAATATTTAAGTAAGAATTTTCTCTTGACATGGAACTTCACATAGCCAAGGGTATCCTGAGACAAGAAAGCAGAGGCAGTGTAGTGCTTTCATGTTAAGATTACAAGAGTCACACAGTGGCAAATTGAAACTACAGGTATTCATGCAGTTTTCACTTCTCAGGGTATGTCTACACTAGCCACCCTAGTTCGAACTAGGGTGGTTAATGTAGGCAACCAGAGTTGCAAATGAAGCCCGGGATTTGAATTTCCCGGGCTTCATTTGCATATTGCCGGGCGCCGCCATTTTTAAATGTCCGCTAGTTCGGACTCCGTGCCCGCGGCTACAGGCGGCACGAACTAGGTAGTTCGGATTAGGCTTCCTATTCCAAACTACCGGTATACCTCATTCCACGAGGAGTAATGGTAGTTTGGAATAGGAAACATAATCCGAACTACCTAGTTCATGCCGCGTGTAGCCACGGGCACGGAGTCCGAACTAGCGGACATTTAAAAATGGCGGCGCCCGGCAATATGCAAATGAAGCCTGGGAAATTCAAATCCCGGGCTTCATTTGCAACTCTGGTTGCCTACATTAACCTCTCTAGTTCGAACTAGGGTGGTAGTGTAGACATACCCTCTGAAACCTGGATTCAAACAACTCAAACTTTTGGGGAAGTCCAAATCCAGATGAAGTATAAAATCTTTTTATTTTTTTCTTGTACAGTATAAAATCATGCAGATGCACACAGTATCTGACCCTAATTATTTGATCAAAAACTTCTCAGTAATTCCTTCTAGGTCATGGAACACTAAGTATCAAATAAGAACAGTCATTGAAGAATGGGTCTAATAACAACACGCTTTTGAGGGTTACACTCCAGTTACTATATGAGGCTTAAAAAAATGTAATGTCAAATGCCAATTTTACATCTCTTTATTTTTTGAAACATTTATTTTTTGGAATTCATATTTTCCATAGTTAAGATTTCAGGGGCTTTTGTTTAGTTTGGTTGTTTTTTTAAGGTAGATTAAAATTTCTGTAGCTATTTTTGAATTATCATAGAACCATAGAATCATAGAACCATAGAGCTCAAAGAGACCTCAGGAGCTCATCAAATCCAGCCCCCTGCTCAAGGCAGGACTAATACCAACTAGATCAACCCAGCCAGGGCTTTGTCAAGCCGAGACTTAAACACCTCTAGGGATGGAGACTCCACTACTTCCCTAGGTAAACCATTCCACTGTTTCACCACTCTCCTAGTGAAATAGTTTTTCCTAATATCCAACCTGGACCTCTCCCACCACAACTTGAAACCATTGCTCCTTGTTCTGCCATCTGTCACTACTGAGAACAGACTTTCTCCATCCTCTTTGGAACCTCCTTTCAGGAAGTTGAAGGCTGCTATCAAATCCCCCCTCACTCCTCGCTTCTGCAGACTAAACAGACTCAACTCCCTCAGCCTCTCCTCATAGGTCATATGTTCCATCCCCCTAATCATTTTGCTTGCCCTCCACTGGACCCTCTCCAATGCATCCACATCCTTTTTGTAGTGGGGGCCCCAGAACTGGACACAATACTCCAGATGTGGCCTCACCAGAGCTGAATAAAGGGAAATAATGACATCTCTGGATTTGCTGGCAATGCTCCTCTTAATGCAACCTAATATGCCATTAGCCTTCTTAGCTACAAGGGTACAATTATGAAAAATATGCAGTTCTCCTAGTTTGAACGAATTCTGATCTCCTTTATTTTTCAATTTCTAAGTTATATAGTGATAGACTTTGCAGGAAATCAGCCAATATATGTATGAATCAATGATTAAGATAGTTATAGAATTATTTTCATTGGAATAACTAAAAAATGGTTTCAAAGCTTCATATTTGATAGTTAATTTAAGAACTCCTTAGTGTCAACTGGCAAACAGTTCATTGTTCTTTAACAACAACTTTATGAGGCTTGGCAAACTCACTACATTCAACACATGGTTTCTCAGTATTTATCCAAAAGACTCATGTGATATCTCTTCATAAAAGCTTGTGTCTATTGACCCTCATAATTATTGCAAAATGTTAAAAAAATATGTTTTTTGAATGCGTCTGTAACGGGGCTGCGGGCACAGTGGTGGTGGCGGCAGCAGCCACAGAGTTCCCACACTCATGGGAGCCTTGAGGAGGTGTTTGCTGGCAAAGGCATGACCTCTCTGCAGCCATGCACTGCTTGCTCTGACACTGCCCACGGAAGTGGCGTAGGGGCACGTGCTGATATCAGGGGGACGCCAAAAGGAGGGCAGGGGCTACACACAGGAGAGGCAAAGAGGCCCTATGCAGGCAGTGTACAAGAGGGCCAGACCGGCTCAGGAAAGGGGAGTGGAGGCAGAAGTGCAAGCTGTGGGGACGGCTGAAGGAGGACAGGAAGGCGCCGGTCTAAGGAGTGGGGAGCAGGAGAGGCCGGGGTACCACCTGGAGGCTGGCTAGTCTGGAGACATGACGGAGGGAAGGAAATGACCCAGGGCTGGGTGTTGGAGCCAACAGGCAACCCGAAGGAGTTACGGCAGCTGCCCCATCAACCAGACAGGGAGTTGCATCCCTGTCCTTAGGGTCCTGGATCAGGACCTGGAGTGAGGGAGGGCCCAGGTCCCCCTCCTTTCCTCCGGGCAGCAATGCAGGGCCAGAAGCCCTGCTGACGGGGTGAACCCAGTGAACTTAGCGACTGGTATTGACGAGGTTGAGGATAAGTAATAAGGACAGGGACATGGAAAGAGTGGCTAGGGAGGTGAAGAGAGCACTCGGATGGGAGGCTACACCTTTATCCCCAATGATGACGTGGCTGTAAACCTGAGGGGAGGCACAGATCATGACAGAATGGTGGAGAATGTGGGTACCCCTGCTTTTAGTCCTTGGATTTAGGTGCCCAAGTACGTTTAAAAAAAAAGGAGAGAGAGAGAGAGAGGGGAAAAGTTTTTTTGGTGAAGAATACTTGGATCTAAATAAGGTCTTTGAATGGCTGGCTGAAGAGCAGAGGCAGCAGACTCAGTTGTTGCAGCAGCTAGAGGCTCAACAATAAGAGCAGCAATGACAATTGTTAAGAGAACTCTCAGACCAACAACAGGCCCAGCAGGAATGCTGGCTCCAACAGGGAGTGGCATTAGGGTTGGTGGAGGTCAGTTGCTGGGGCTATTGAGGGGTCTAGAGGAAGGTCCAGCCGGAACAAGCCAGTTACCAATACGCCTATGCAAAATGCACGATCCAGAGGTCTACTTGGTTATGTTTGAAAGGGTGGCCATGGCAGCAAGGTGGCCTGATGAACATTGGGCCACCCTCCTTGCCCCATATTTGACAGGAGCTGCCCAACTAGCTTACCATAGCTTGTCTCCAAAGGATGCGCTGAACTATCACAAAGTGAAGGAAGCCATCCTGGATCAAGTCAGGGTCACACCCGAGACATACAGACAGAAGTTTAGACAGGAGAGATATCCGGCCAGAACCCGACCACAAGCAGTGGCCCAGAGGCTCAAGGAAGCATGTTGGAGATGGTTGGAGTCAGAACGGCGTTTCAGCACCCAACTCATGGATGTTATAATGTTACAGCAGTTCCTTCAGATTTTTCCCAGAGATGCACAAAAATGGGTTCGGCGACAACAACTCACAACCCTTGCCGAAGCCGTCACTTTGATGGAAGACTACCTGTCAGCTGAAGGATCTAGTGAGGGAATGAAGATGCCAACAGTAGGATGGGAAGAGCAAATATTATTGAGCCAAGCTTGGCCGACCTGGGGCAGTCGGGGCCAAGGTATGAACTGGGTCCTGACAGGGATAGAAGATAAGAAGATGGGGAGTAGAAGGGGTATTAGACGAGGTCCCCAAAAGAGAAAAACTGGCAAAGAAGGAGGAAATGGGATGAACCCTGGGAGGGGGAGGAGTCATCCGGGGCAGCAGTTATGAGTGCGGCCAGGAAGGACACTTCCGGCGGGACTGTCCCTATAGGACTGCTCGTTCATGCAGGTAGTAGACTTGGCCCCTAGGGCCCAAGTTCAGGGTTCAGAGAAGCAGCTCATAAGAGTGGAAGGGACAGAGGAATGAGCCTTGCTAAAGTTAGGGTGCGAACAACCAATGGTGGAGATGGCAGTCGTTCCTCAAATAGAGGGGACAGGGACGCCTGTTTGGATGAAGTGCGTACATGGGGATGTATGGCCCTACCCCACAGCCTGGATACGGATTGTCAACGACGTAGAAGAAATAGTGTGCTGGAGTATCCTGTTTTGCTGGGGTGGGATTGACCCAGCTTCCAACGGGTGTTGGAGGCCTGGCGGCCGCGAGAGCCAACAGCTTTGCAGGGAGGAGAACAGAGGAGCATACTGGCCGGGCAAGAGATGGGGATAGATTTGTCAGCCCCACAGGTAGAGGAAGCCAGGCAAGTTCTTAGTAAGTACGGGCCGTGATGAGTACCTTTCCAGGGCGAACGACGGTCATGAGCCACCACACATGCACCAGGTTGCAAGATGCATGATCTCGTGCAACCGTTGCCACAAAAGTTATGGGATACTGTACATGAAGTGGTAAGGAACATGCTCCAGTTGGGAGTAATCAAAGAGTCTCACAGTGACTGGTGCAGCTCAATAGTGCTCGTTCCAAAACTGAACGGCACTGTGCGGTTCTGTATAGACTATAGGAAAGTTAATGCAGTTTCGCGATTTGACGCTTGTCCTATGCATCTGACAAAGTGGGTCTTTGCCCACGAAATCTAATGCTCCAATACATGTTTGTCTATAAAATTGAAGTCGTAAGCTAAGGCTTATCGGAAAGAGGTTGGCTGGTACAGGGTGTTCATTCCAAACATCCCCCCCCCCCCCCCCCGAATGGTTTATAGAATACATCACAGCTCTGATCAAGCTTTGAATGAATACTTTTGGAGTTCAGGGTCAATGTTTTGAACACTTGTGTATGACACACAGATACCTATATCCCAGCAATATTAAGGGTCTATTTTAAAGTGACAAAGCAGAAAGTTCAGAATCATGTCCAGTATTGCTAGTCTCTTCATTTTGGAACATTTGATTCAAGCTCCAAAAAAGATCATGAAATGAGATTTTTAACAATACTAATACACAGTGTGTTATTTTTATTTGCCTTCTGATTTTGAACCTTCAGAGTGCACTTGGATAATGTCCTCCAGCTTTTTCTCCACCTCCATGAAAGTGAAAAACTTATTTTTGTTTAAAAGAAATCTGAGATTCTTAAGTTACACCATGTCTACGGGGATTTAAGAAAAAATATCATAAATATCAGAAAAGTCACAAGAAAAAAGATCACAAGGGCTGGAAATAGTGCAGGCCTTAGAGACACACTGATTCCTGGTGGGAGTTATATATTTCCACAGAAAATCCAGGGAAGAAGAAAACTGAATATATACAAATCTCTCTTCACACCAACATGACACAGGGCTCCTCAGGGGAAGGATTCATGTTCATGTTAAAGGACACCAGCCTTGCAATCACAAGGAGTCATAGGACACATGGGCTACGTCTAGACTGGCATGATTTTCCGCAAATGTTTTTAACAGAAAAAATTTTCTGTTAAAAGCATTTGCGGCAAAGAGCATCTAGATTGGCACGGACACTTTTCTGCAAAAGTACTTTTTGCGAAAAAGCATCCGTGCCAATCTAGACACGGTTTTGTGCAAGAACGCCCCGATCGCCATTTTCACCATTGGGGTTTTTTTTGCGCAAAACAGTTTTAAGCTGTCTACACTGGCCCTCTTGAACAAAAACATTTCCGGAAAAGGGCCTTTGCCCGAACGGGAACGTCAAAACATTTGCTCAAGAAGCACTGATTTTGGACAGTAGAACGTCACTGCTTTTGCGCAAAATCAAGCGGCCAGTGTAGACGGCTGGCAAGTTTTTGCGCAAAAGCAGCCACTTTTGCGGAAAAACTTGCCAGTCTAGACGCAGCCATGAAGAATTCTGGTCTCTATCCTATAGTTACTTTGACATCTGTTCTTAGTCCCCTTCCTCTCTGTTATGATGGCCAGCTCCAGCAGTGCTACTACTGCTTACCCCTTTGCAGCTGCATACTACCTTAACCATAACAACAAATTTTGCAGCAAATTGTCCTACCCATGTAAGTGTTACTCAATGCAAAGATTGCTAAATCAGTTCTGTAGCATGCTTTGACCTGCAGAATTTGTTGTACATTATAACAAGGCCCACACAGGCAGGGTATGTCTACACTACCCCCCTAGTTCGAACTGGGGGGGTAATGTAGTCATACGGAGTTGCAAATGAAGCCCGGGATTTGAATTTCCCGGGCTTCATTTGCATAAAGCCGGCCGGCGCCATTTTTAAATGCCGGCTAGTTCAGACCCCGTGCCGCGTGGCTACACGCGGCACGGACTTGCTAGTTCGGATTAGGCTTCCTACGAGGCATACAGCTAGTTCGGATTAGGAAGCCTAATCCGAACTAGCTAGTCTGTGCCGCGTGTAGCCGCGCGGCACGAGGTCTGAACTAGCCGGCATTTAAAAATGGCGCCGGCCGGCTTTATGCAAATGAAGCCCAGGAAATTCAAATCCCGGGCTTTATTTGCAACTCCGTATGACTACATTACCCGCCCTAGTTCGAACTAGGGGGGTAGTGTAGACATACCCACAGTTAGTAAGTGGCAACCCTAGTACATTTTAGATCCTCCTGGCTTTCTTCACGATAACTCCTCATGCTCTTCCATACTTATGGGGCACCCTTATCACAGTATCACAGTCTTTATTGTATTTATCCTCACAAAAGCCCTGTGAGATAGCATTTCCTTATTATGTCCATTTTACAGAGAAAGAAAAGATCCAGAGGGGGACTAAGTGACTCTCCTGAGGTCACACAAGAAGTCTGTGGCAGAGCAGGAACTTGGCCCCAGATATCCAAGTATCCTATACATCGGGGTGGGCAATAAAAAAAATTAGTTCCTGACAAGTCACCGCTACTATATTTACCTGCATCTCAGCAGGTATCTTGTGATTGCAGCCCTTGTTGCTGCAGATTGATGTTTGGAGCCAGTGGGAATGGCAAGAAGTGGCATGGACCAGGACACCATGTCTTCGTGCTCCCATTGGCCATGAACAGGGATTCATGGCCAACAAGAACTGCTATCACCCAATACCTGCAGAGGCACATGTAAATATAGAGGTGGAGACCTGTCAGGTACTATCTCTACAGGCCGGATCCAGTCCCACAGGCCAGAATTTGCCCACCCCTGCTATACATGGTATCATTTGACCCATCCCTCTTACTGCATCACAACTGGACTTCTCTTTCCACCATTGACATCAGTCAATTATGTGGTCCCAGAGAATTTTTTTCTCAAGTATAGGAAAAGGAACAAAAACTAACAAAGTAAAACAAGATCCTGTTTACTCACAAAATATTCCTAATCAAAATGAGGAGGGTTTTTAAAATATAAAAAAATATATTATCTCAAGAAAACAGTCCGAACAGATTATTACAGGTTTTCTATAAGATATCAATAGATCTTTAAGGCAACATATTCTGACTAACACACAATCAAATATTTATTTCAGTATATTCTACAGTATGCAACAATCACTCGCAGAATTTGGGTTTCTATGTGAATGTCTCAGTCTACGTAGTCTCTAAAGTGCGGCAAGACTATTCATTGATTTTTAAGTTTTTCCAAACTAAATAGCAGAGTTGTTGACTCGAGTCTCACGACTTGAACTCGAGTCCAACTTAAGTCGCCTCGGTGACTCGACTTGAGACTCGACTCGGGTTCATTGTTTGTGACTTGAGACTTGACTTGAGAGTCGCTAATTTTGTTAAATTGACTTGGTGAAAAAATTGTCCGAAAATGCCAATATTGATGGCTTGTACAAAAGTGACTTGACATTTTTTAAATTAAGACTTGAGACTCGACTTGGGGCTTGACTCGAAAGTGACTTTGGGGACTCGAAACTCGACTTGAGATTTGAACGGTTGTATCCACTGGCAAAGAGGCTTAGTCTCAATACCAGGATTTATAGAAAGCATAGTTAATTTGTCAGGAAATGGGCCCATTTTTAACTAGTAACGAAATCAAGAAGACTGAGTAGTTTCATTTTCCGTTGTGACTATTATCGACATCTACTTAGTTATAGCTAATATCACAGGGGTGTTTTCAGATGTCATTACTATTGGTAACATCTTTTAGGCCTGGTCTAGACCAGGTAGGTTGGCTTAAGGTATGCAGCTCCAGCTACACAAAATGCGTAGCTGGTTTCGGCTCACCTAAAGCTGTGGCAGCATCCACACAGCAAGAGGCCTATGGGAGCACATGCTCCCATCAGCTTCCCTTATTCCTTGCAGAATGAGAAGTACTGGATACTGGCAGCTGCTGCCCTCAGTGTTTAATTTCATGGGTCTTTATTTGACATGCTAAATTGAACACTAGAAGACTGATCTCCAGAGAGTCAATCTTCTCTCAAGTGTAGACATGCCCTTAGAGTTTCAGATAAAAGGAGTTATATAAACACAATGAATTATTATTGGGAACCTAGTCAGCATGTATAGTATGGTGAAGCTTCTCCATATTCCATGTAGGTTAAAGCAGTCACTGAGGGTGTGCGTGTATATGTGAGTTAGACAGAGAGCTGAAGAGAGAGAATATCTCCCCTGCTGCATTTCTTAGGATTAGAAATTCAAGCCAAGAGCTGGCACCTCGATTTTAGTCTTTGGGTACAAATGAGGTGCAGGCCCATACACAAACTTCCTCTGTTGTGATACATTTGTTTGAGAGAGTGAAAATCTGTCTGGAGAAATAATTGTTTTTCTGAAATTAAATAGAATGGAATGAGAAATTGTGCACTCTCACTTACTCAGAGAAATCTGAATGCCAAAAAAGGTAAAATACAACAGAATTATCCTGAAAGTGTATATCAACAAAGGAAAAGTTTCACAGATGTCTAAGTTTACAATTCTTGTTGAACAGTATGATGAGAACTAGATAATATAATTACATGATTGACCACTTCAGTGCCTAATTGAACATAAAGTAATAATAAGAATAAGGGATATATTTTAAAGAGATTTTGTCCCAGCTTCCAAACTTGCATCTGCAATGTCTGTGCACTCAGGCTACGTCTACACTGGCATGATTTTGCGCAAATACTTTTAACGCAAGAGTTTCTGCGTTAAAAGTATTTGGGCAAGAGAGCGTCTATATTGGTCCGGGACTTATCGTAAGAACGATGCGCTTTTGTGCAAAAGTGTGTCTACAGTGGCGGGACGCTTTTGCACAAAAGCAGAAGCCCGGAACTATTTTGAAGAGGGCAAAAGGGCACCAGCCTTTCTGGAGGCGCGGGCTGGAGCTCCTTTGAGACACGTGCTTAAAGGGATCTCCCCAGACAGCCGTTTCTCTCCTGCTGCGTGCTTTAGGACCTCTTGCAGGGACCGACAGCCGTAGCTGTTCTATTTGTGGTTGCCCTCTGCCTTTTTGGACACCACTGCTTTGTACCTTTAGTGCCTTTGGCTGATTTTTTTTATCTCAGCTTGTTTCTTGTGCCATGGAGCCAGGAGGGGCCTTGTGCCTGCTCTGGCCCCTTCTGGCCATTTTGGAGTGCCTGCAGCTGCTGCTCCAGGCTGCTGCACTCTTCATCCAGGACCTCGAGGCGCAGGTTGCTCTGGACTCCCTCACCAGGGAGGCCATGGCGTCCCTGTGCCATCCCCACCCCACCATGCAGAGGTCCTTGTGTAGACTGGACACCAGTACTGACTGGTGGGACCGGTTGGTCCTGGGGCAATGGGACAACCAGAAATGGCTCCGGAACTTTCGCATGCGAAAGCAGATGTTTCTGGAGCTTTGTGCCTGGCTTGCCCCTGCGCTCCAGAGAACCATCACCTGGCTGCGGGCACCCATCCCAGTCGAAAAGAGGGTCACCATCGCACTATGGAAGCTGGCCACCTCAGACAGCTACCAATTGGTGGCACACCAGTTCGGGGTGAGCAGATCAACCGTCGGTGCCGTCGTCATGCAGGTAAGTCCCAGGGAGAGTGTGTGTGTGGGGGGGAGGGTGCTGCACTCCATGCCCGGGGGCAGGCAAGACTTCAGGTTGGGTCACCCAGGGGTTTGGGCCGTCCCTCCCTTGCACAGGCCTGCTGGTGGGGGGGGGCGTAGGGCGAGGGGGCCCGGGTGCGTGTGTGTGTGTGTGAGGACAGAGGGCATCACAGCCCCCCCCCCAAGGGAGCACGTGCTCACCCTGCCTTATGTGATGTGCTCCCCTGTGTTTCTCTGCACCCTTCTGTAGGTTGTCGGTGCCAACAATGATGGCTTGCTTCAGAGAGTCATCCGCCTGCACGACGTGGAGGCTATGGGGGCCGGCTTCGCTGACCCTCGGGTTCCCCAACTGTGGGGGAGCCCTGAATGCAACCCACATCCCCGTCCGTGCCCCGGAGCATCGAGCGGCCCATTTTATAAACAGAAAGAGGTATTTCTCAATTGTACTCCAGGCCCTCGTGGACCCCCATGGCCGCTTCCTGGACATTTATGCAGGCTGGTCTGGCAGGGCACATGACGCCCGCATCCTACGCAACTCCAGCCTGTTTGGCCCATGTGTTGTGGGGGACACGGTCTACCCCCTGCTGCCCTGGCTAATGCGGCCCTAAACAGGGCAGCCGAACCACAACCGGGCCCAGTTCAACGACCACCTCAACCAGGCCTGCAACCAAGTGGAGTGCACCGTCAGGCGTCTAAAAGCCCGGTTCCATTGTTTGCTCACCCGTCTGGAGATGGGTGAGCGGAATGTCCCGGAGGTAGTGGCCACGTGCTGCGTGCTCCACAATCTTGTGGAGCGGAGGCGGGAGGCCTTCCTCCTGTCATGGATGGCAGGCGAGGGCCAGGCCTTCGAACAGCCCCACAAAGTTGCCATCCGCCAGGCGCACCACGATGGGGTGTGCATCCGGGAGGCCCTGACGGAGATGTTCTCCTAGGCCCCATAGTAGGGTCGCCTCTGTCTCCCTTGACATGTCCCTGCCATCCCAAACCCTTCCCTCCTCCCCTCCCCTTACCTCCCAATAAACAGCAACACAGGTTTTTTTGGAACACAACGTTTGAACTTTTTATTTACAATGGGGAGGGGCGAGATGTAGGGTGAGAGGGGAAGGAGGCTCTCAACTGGGAGGGGGAGGAGGCTCTCAACTGGGAGCGGGGAGCTACTGCTGGGAGGGGTGGCCTCTGTGATTGCTTCTGCGGGGACAGACCTGCACATGGGGGTCAGGCCACATCGGGGCAGGCAGCTCGGGGAGGTGGGCAGGAGGGGGTATTGCAGGAGCAGGAGGGTCAGGAGCAGGAGGGGGCATTGTGGGAGCAGGAGGGTCAGGAGCAGGAGGGGGCATTGCGGGAGCAGGAGGGGGCATTGAGGGAGCAGGAGGGGCAGGAGCAGGAGGGGGCAAAGCGGGAGCAGGAGGGTCAGGAGCAGGAGGGTCAGGAGCAGGAGGGGGCATTGCAGGAGCAGGAGGGGGCAATGCAGGAGCAGGAGGGGGCATTGCGGGAGCAGGAGGGTCAGGAGCAGGAGGGGGCATTGCAGGAGCAGGAGGGGGCATTGCGGGAGCAGGAGGGGCAGGAGCAGGAGGGGGCACGGGCATTGCTATGGGAGGGATGGTGGGTGCATGGGGCAAGGCCATGCCATTGTGAATGGCATGGCCAATGTGCACGGTGAGGGTGGAAATGGCATCTGCCATGCGCACACACTGGGCCTGGAAGGGGCCCCAGGCCTCCTGGCCTCACTGCAGTTCCGCCTCCACCCAGCACGTGCTGCCGAAGGAGCTGGTCCCGCTGCCGTACCCGCCGGTTTGGTGCTTGGGTGGGTGGGGGTGCTGCCGCTGCCTCAGGGATGGAGGATCCCCCGCTCCTGCTTGGTCCCGCTGCAGGGAACAGAAGAAAGGATGGGTCAGTAAGGCAGCCCAGCCACTGTCCCCACACCCCATGCCCTCCACCCCTGAGCCCAGGTGACACCACAGTAATGTGGCTAGGGCCCACTCGGTTCCCCCCTCCCTCCGTGTTGTACGTTTGCATACAGGACCGCTCCTGGAGTAGGGTCCTCCTCCATGTATTGTAATCACCGGTCTGTGTCCTGGCCCCTTGGGGGGTTGGAGGGCGCTTGTGTTGTGTTAACCTGTGGAACTCCCTACCAGGGGAGGCTGTGAGGCTTTGGGCTAATCAATGGTGTTTGACAGGGATCAAGATGAATCTCCACACAGTGCATGGGAGCACATATGGCAGACATGGTCTGGGCTTTCAGATCCCCATCACTTTGATGTAGACGGAACCAGAAGAGTGACTGGAGAGTGTACCATCCTTGCAGCAAAACTCAGGTGGCCCTAGGGCCGTCCCGAGCGCTTCCCCCCTCCCCTCCCGTTAGCCCTCACACACGTAGCCCAGGGACATGTGTGGCTACAGTGGGGACTTCCCTTGGGGGGCCTGCCAAGGCACCGGGAGCAGGCGAGGGGCTCAGTGGGGGCTACGCTCACATTGCTGTGATGCTGCAGTTTTCCCAGGAGCAGCTGGCTGTGCCTCACACCCAGGCATGGAATAGTGTGCCGTTCTGTGTGCTGCACCCTTGCGGAGGTGTGGGCTCTGGCCTGAGTCCCTGAGGCCCTGGCTGGTTCCAGCCGGCATCCACCCTTCACCCCTGGTCCCGCCGGATATGTGTGAGCAGCACGGTCACAGGCATCCCCTGGAGCTGCTTGTTGTGGCCAAGTGCCGCTCGGTCACCAGGCTGCACGTGCTACATACTGCTAATGCTACACAGCGTGCAGCTCACGTGGCCCGAGTGACATGCTTTCCCCCTCCTGGCGCCTGGCTCCCCCCCCCCCCCCCGCCCTTGTGAGTGCAAAGTACAACACTCACCGATGGATCCTTCCCTGGCCTCCAAGGATGCATGGGAGACATCGGGGCTGCCAGAGAGGGCCTCCACCTGGAGGGTCCTACTGCTCCCCTGATCCACCTCGTCGTCTGACCCACTGGGCAGCTGTGCCTCCCCCTCCACCTCACTGGGCCTGGTGATGGGGGGTACCTGCAGGTGTCCACGGGCATGGACAGGCCATGTGGTGTTGCCTGGCCCAGGATCCGGTGGATCCGCTGGTAGTGGAGGCAGCTGTTGGCTCCTGCCCCCTGGTCCTTGCTGGCCCAGACATAGCCCAGGCGTAGATCTTTCACCTTAGCCCGGACCTGCTCGAGGATCCGGGCTGGATGTCTCTGGTGCGAGAGTGCCTGAGCCATGTGGTCAAAGATCTCCTCATTGCAGCGATGGGAGCGGGTGTCATGGAGGGCCTCCTCCTCCTCCCACAGGTCCAGGATGGCCTCCATCTCCCCCGGGGACCAGGATGGGACCCTTCGTTTTCGGCCCCTTGGGGCCCCCTGCACTGAGGGTGCGGGTGGCTGTTTTCCCCCTGGAGTGGCCATCCTGCTCTGGTGGCTGTTGGGGATGGCAGCAGAGCCGCGTGGCAGAGCTCTGGGCAGAGGCGGCAAAAGTGCTTCTACCTCGTGGCCTCTGCAGGCTGCGTCTGCCTTTAAGGGGTTTTAGGGTACCAGGAAGTCCAGAGCTGCCTGCAGGTACGGAGCGTCCAAGCGGCCACTAGGGCTTTTTTCCATTTAGACTGCTTTTGCGCAAAATGTGTTGGCTGCCTGTCTACACTGTCCTCTTGCGCAAGAACACTTGCGCAAGAGGGCTTATTCCTGAGCGGGAGCGTCATAGTATTTGTGCAAGAAGCACTGATTTCTTACATTAGAATGTCAGTGTTCTTGCGCAAGAACTCGCGGCCAGTGTAGACAGGCGGTAAGTTTTTATGCAAAAGCAACTGCTTTGCCACAAAATCTTGCCAATGTAGACACAGCCTCAGAGTACAAATGGGCCACAGTTACAGCCACATGGGCAGATCCTTGAGCCTAATTCAGAGTCCCCTTGAAATCTGTGTGGCTTGCACAAGAGTCCATGTGCACAGATTCAGTTGATGAACTGCCATTCTAATGCCCCAATGTTTACAAACCTCTTAATTTGTAAACATACAAATGCAGGACCTACCGCTGTTGACATAGACTGATAAGGTAATTCAGAAAACAACTTTTGATGAGATCTAATTCATTCTTTAATTACCGTATCTATTGCCTCTTGAAAAATAATTTGTAGTCTGCTTCTTGGAACCATAAGTTGGGAAAAAGCACTGCTTATTTGGTGTGTTCATTAGAGTTTTGAAAAATGAGCATCACATTCACAGTTTAGCAAAAATTGAAATTGTCAGGACGGTGCATTTGGGAATCAGTTATGACAAGAGAAACAATTTTATCTTTAATGAATATCATGTCATCATTGGCTTTGTTGTCATATGGGACATAGAAATCACCTTGAGTGGGTTACACAGCTAAACCAATTTACATAATAACATCATATGCATTCAAAGAATGTTGTCCTTGTGGAAGCAAGATTCAGCTGCTGGAAGGCTAAAAATAAATGCAACAAACACCTCCTAGATCAGCAAGAATCACAAAATTCTCTTGAATGTTAATTTCAGTAGAGTTCAGCATGAAATCAGTCTCTAAAAGTACAATATGTACTTCTGAAAACACTTTGCTTATGGCATGTACAGGTCACCCACTAGAAACATAACAATATATTCTATTACCCTAAAACTTTTTCCTACTACACAAATCATACAGTCCCATGAAAATGATCATGAGGACAGAAACTTGAGCAGTAAACCAAATTTTCAAAAGTGGGCTATTACATGAAGAGTATAACAAAAAAAGCTGTTATTAATATTTCTTATTAAATCACTCATGATTTGCTTCCATGCTTGACTTGCTGACCAGGAACTTTCAAATTTGGAAGGGGAGCAGTAGGTCACCGAGAATTCCAGCCAAACAAGAGTTCACTTAAATGATCTAGTGCAAACAAACTATTTCATTTTCATTTATCCAGAGAAAAAATGATACATTTCAGCAAATTGGAAATTTTCCCACAGAAAATATGTTTTGCAGAAACGGCAATTTCTATTGAAAAACATTTTGATAGAAAATTCCTAGCCAGCCATAGTAGACATAATTATAAAAGCATTATCTTTAAAGGCAGCTCTTGAGGGTGGGACAGACAACAAAATGGATCAGAAACTCATCAGTCAATTATAGAGTAAAAAAAACCATTCTACTCACAGAGCTGCACAGCTTTACAGCACATTCATTCTTAACATCATTTTCTGCAAAATTAGGCAGGGTTGGTTTTAGTTTTCTGCTAACCAAGCTCTGAAGGAGACAACCCATACCTGAAGGGTGTCCTATAGTTAAATAATGCCAAGTAAGACCTCAAATCGATTCTTTTGATTTGTTTCAGAAACCTCTTATTTCTACACCATTGTTTACTAGACCACTTGACTGTGGCTATCTTGGATTCACTGTAATATATTTGAACCCATCATTTCTCACAAAGTTTTTGAATTAAATAATCCATGATTTGCAGGATATATCTAACATTACCTCTGCAGGAATACCATGTCCATCAAATATCGATTTAATGTGCATTATTAATATGCTTCATCATGGTATTATCCAGTAAACCAATCTCTGAAAGGTAGGTAATAGTCTAAGATTGAAAAAATATAAATTTTGCCAATATAACTGAATAGATCAATATTACCTTTTTACCAAGCTTCTAAAGCTTCCTAATGTACTAGCAGAGAGGTTCTTTTGCAGGCTTAAGCTGCAATTCGATGTTTCACATTTCTTAACTGTTTTTTTCTATATCCTCATACATTTGAGGTCAACACAAAATATGTCTAACCACGTCTTCCCCTTCTTTTGCATTTTTCAATTCCTAAATGTCTTTTGTGAATTCTAATAAGCAGGTCAGGCTGTAAACTTTAAAGGCAATTGATTAATCGTTTCCAAACAAAATACCATCAATCACTGAAAGTTCTTTAAAATTAAAATATGGACTAGCTTTGATCACTCTTTGCAAGGTCTTATTCTGTGCTGTGGCTGCTGCAAATTCAGTCCATATTTTGTCAGAGAGGAGGTAGCTTTTCTTTATGAGTCACATACATTATATCAGATACTGAATCATTTTCCACTACAATATTTTCAAAAGTTCTAGGCAGATTGTCCATTACCTCTAAATCTCTTCCTGATTTATATTCTACTTGCAAATCAATAACTGCACTGCAGAAAATAGTCTCTATTCTGAGAGGAAAGCATCAACCAGTCCCTTCTTTGAAATGGATATTAAAGGCTTATGGTTAGTTTCAACTATAACGAGCGGATCAGATATAGAGGTATACAAAATTTCTTGCTAACCATGTGCCAAAGCTAAAGCTTTCTTCTCAGTTTGTGTGTATGGATACTCAGGTTTAGGGAATGCCTTGGAAACATATGCTATTGGCCTCCGGTGTTTATCATATAGAATCATAGAATCATAGGACTGAAAGGGACCTCGAGAGGTCATCAAGTCCAGCCCTCTGCCCTCAAGGCAGGACCAAGCTCCGTCTACACCATCCCTGACAGATGTCTATCTAACCTGTTCTTAAATATCTCCAGAGAGGGAGATTCCAGCACCTCCCTTGGCAATTTATTCCAATATTTGACCACCCTGACAGTTAGGAATTTTTTTCTAATGTCCAATCTAAACCTCCCTTGCTGCACTTTAAGCCCATTACTCCTTGTCCTATCCTCAGAAACCAAGAGGAACAAATTTTCTCCTTCCTCCTTGTGACACCCTTTTAGATATTTGAAAACTGCTATCATGTCCCCCCTTAATCTTCTTTTTTCCAAACTAAACAAGCCCAGTTCATGAAGCCTGGCTTCATAGGTCATGTTCTCTAGACCTTTAATCATATTTATCGCTCTTCTCTGTACCCTTTCCAATTTCTCCACATCTTTCTTGAAATGTGGCGCCCAGAACTGGACACAGCACTCCAGCTGAGGCCTAACTAGTGCAGAGTAGAGCAGCAGAATGACTTCACGAGTTTTGCTTACAACACACCTGTTGATACAACCTAGAATCATATTTGCTTTTTTTGCAACAGCATCACACTGTTGACTCATATTCAACTTCTGGTCCACTATGACCCCTAGATCCCTTTCCGCCATGCTCCTTCCTAGACAGTCGCTTCCCATCATGTATGTATGGAACTGATTGTTCCTTCCTAAGTGGAGCACTTTGCATTTCTCTTTATTAAACCTCATCCTGTTTACCTCTGACCATTTCTCTAACTTGCTAAGGTCATTTTGAATTATGTCCCTATCCTCCAAAGAAGTTGCAACCCCACCCAGTTTGGTATCATCTGCAAACTTAATAAGCGTACTCTCTATCCCAATATCTACATCATTGATGAAGAAATTGAACAGTACGGTTCCCAAAACAGACCCTTGCGGAACTCCACTTGTTATCCCTTTCCAGCAGGATTTAGCACCGTTAACAACAACTCTCTGACTACGGTTATCCAGCCAATTATGCACCCACCTTATCGTGGCCCTATCTAAGTTATATTTGCCTAGTTTATCAATAAGAATATCATGCGAGACCGTATCAAATGCCTTACTAAAGTCTAGGTATATGACATCCACCGCTTCTCCCTTATCCACAAGGCTCGTTATCCTATCAAAGAAAGCTGTCAGATTAGTTTGGCATGACTTGTTCTTCACAAACCCATGCTGGCTATTCCCTATCACTTTATTACCTTCCAAGTGTTTGCATATGATTTCCTTAATTACCTGCTCCATTATCTTCCCTGGGACAGACGTTAAACTGACCAGTCTGTAGTTTCCTGGGTTGTTCTTTTTCCCCTTTTTATAGATGGGCACAATATTTTCCCTTTTCCAGCCTTCTGGAATCTCCCCTGTCTTCCATGATTTTTCAAAGATCATAGCTAAAGGCTCAGATACCTCCTCTATCAGCTCCTTGAGTATCCTGGGATGCATTTCATCAGGACCTGGTGACTTGCTGATATCTAACTTTCCTAAGTGATTTTTAACTTGTTCTTTGTGTATCCTATCTTCTAAACTTACCCTCTCTCTGTTTGTATTCACTACGTTAGGCACACCTCCAGACTTCTCGGTGAAGACCGAAACAAAGAAGTCATTGAGCATCTCCGCCATTTCCAAGTTTCCTGTTACTGCTTCTCCCTCCTCACTGAGCAGTGGGCCTACCCTGTCCTTGGTCTTCCTCTTGCTTTTAATGTATTTATAAAAGGTCTTCTTGTTTCCCTTTATGCCTGTAGCTAGTTTGATCTCATTTTGTGCTTTTGCCTTTCTAATCTTGCCCCTGCATTCCCGTGTTGCTTGCCTATATTCATCCTTTGTTATTTGTCCTAGTTTCCATTTTTTATAGGACTCCTTTTTTATTTTGAGATCATGCAAGATCTCCTTGTTAAGCAAAGCTGGTCTTTTGCCATATTTTCTATCTTTCCTACACAGCGGAATTGTTTGCTTTTGGGCCCTTAACAACGTCCCTTTGAAATACTTCCAACTCTCCTCAGTTGTTTTTCCCTTCAGTCTTGCTTCCCATGGGACCATACCTACAAGTTCTCTGAGCTTATCAAAATCTGCCTTCCTGAAATCCATTACCTCAATTGTGCTGGTCTCCCTTCTACCTTTCCTTAAGATCATGAACTCTATTATTTCATGATCACTGTCCCCCATACTGTCTTCCACTTTCAAGTTCTCAACTAGTTCCTCCCTATTTGTTAAAATCAAATCCAGAACAGCTTCTCCTCTGGTAGCTTTTTCAACCTTCTGAAACAGAAAGTTGTCTCCAATGCAATCCAGAAACTTATGGGATAGCCTGTGCCCCGCTGTGTTAGTTTCCCAACATATGTCTGGATAGTTGAAGTCCCCCATGACCACCAAATCTTGGGCTTTGGATAGTTTTGTTAATTGTTTAAAAAAAGGCCTCATCCACCTCTTCCACCTGGCCTGTAGTAGACTCCTAGCATGACATCACCCTCATTTTTTACCCCTTTTAGCTTAACCCAGAGACTCTCTACACAGCTATCTCCTACGTTCATCTCCACTTCAGTCCAAGTGTGTACATTTTTAATATACAAGGCAACCCCTCCTCCCTTTTTTCCCTGTCTGTCCTTCCTGAGCAAGCCGTACCCTTCCATACCAACATTCCAATCGTGCGTCCCATCCCACCAGGTTTCTGTAATACCAATGATATCATAGTTGTATTTATTTGTTAGCAATTCCAGTTCTTCCTGCTTATTACCCATACTTCTCGCATTTGTATATAGGCATCTAAGATACTGATTTGATCTTGCCTCCCTGTTGTGCCCTGACCCTCCTTTCTCCTTGCCATTATAGGCCATAATCCCCCCCATTTCCAACCCATCTCCCAGTGGGCTACGTCTACACTGCAGGCTTTTTTCTTGCGCAAAAACTTGCTGGGTATCTACATTGCACACATGTTCTTGTGCAAGTAAATTTACAGTACAGCGTCAGAAAAAAGGGCTTCTTCTGGAAGAGTTATTCCTCTCCCCACAAGGAATAAGCCCTGTTGTACAAGAGCTCTTCCACAAGAAATCAGTGTAGACGGGCAACATGAATTTCTTGCGCAAGAAACCCTTATGGCTAAAATTGCCATCAGAGCTTTCTTGCGCAAGAGAGCATCCACACTGCCATGGATGCTCTTGCTCAAAGCACATCTCTTGCGCAAAAGCACATGGCAGTGTGGACACAGTCTTGTGGAAGACCTTTTGCACAAGAACTCTTGCGCAAAACAGTTCTTGCGCAAGAAGCCTGCAGTGTAGACATAACCTTATAGTAAAATTACCCCTATGTCTTTCTTTGAGCATCCGTGGGCACCTTAGTCTCCCCAAATTATAAACTCTGGGTACAAGAACCCTCATATATAGCTGTTTTGAGCATTCAAATTCCTTATGTAGGTTGGCATTCCATGTCCATTGACTATTTTTGTGCAAAAGTTGATTGGTTTAACAGCCAAATTTACATACAAACTTTCCCACAAAATTGATCATCCTAAAGAACCTTTGCATCCTTCTAGAAATGGCACATTTGTAATTCCCTGAACTCTTAATGACTTACATAACATGGCATCTAAAGAGATTCTGTCTCCCAGGGATGTGATATCATGGGATCCAAAATGTACATTCCCACCTGTTTAATTTTAATCCTACTTCCTAATCTCTTTCACTATAAACTGCAGTCATGTTCTATTGTTCTTTCCCTGTTAGACTATCATCAATATATATATTAATACTTTCTGTACATTTAAATATTTGTTGCACTTATGAAAGACCTCTGATGCAGTTCTTAATCAGAATGGAAGTCTGCAAAAGTAATATTTCTCATATGGTGCATTAGAAATATGTACATGTATTCTACTCTCATCTATGGGAATTTGCCAAAATTCTGCTGATGAACCTGAGGTGGTGAAATATTTACCATGATCATCCATTTCTCCAGAAATGTCTTCCCTACTTGGACATGGGAAAAATGCTGTCTTTTGACATATGAATTAATTAGGGTCTAGAATTTACTTTTCTAATTACTAATGAATAAGCCCCTTCTGCAGGATCTCCTGCTTTGACTCTCTCTAGAGCCACAAATCGTTTTAGATCATTTGAATTCCCCCACCTCTGTCAGAGTTAGAGCAACATGCCTGTAGGAATGAACGATAGCACAATTAGGCCCTGTTGATTTAATTCGATATTTTGTTGGCTGTTTTCCTATGCCCATACAGGCATCCTGAAACTGATCTTCAATAGCTGAGTCCCCTTGGCTCTCTAAATGAGTTATTCTTGGTACTAACCCAACAGGTTGACACATTTTCAAACCCAGTGTATGTACAATTGAAAAAAAATCAATCTTGTCTTTTAACTTTACTTCTAGTTCCCATGTGTCCAGAATAGGAATGAACTGTAAGCCTTTAACTTTACCAACCTACTGTCAACATAAACCCTTTTTCTTTGTAGGGCTTTTAACATATATTGTTCCCACATTTTCTTCATCATCAGTATGTAGTTTAAAAGCAATCAAAAAGAAAAGTATAATTCATTTCCAAGGTAATAGTTCAGTCATTTGGTGCAGCAGCTGCTTCATTCAACACTCTGGAGGAAAAAACCCTTTTCTTCTGTGCTGCCAGCCCTGTTCTCCTCCTGATACACAGCATATATACATCACTTCTTTTCATGCACCTGCTGTTCCTGCTTACACAGTCTTGCAAAATGATTGAATTTGTCACACTTGTAACCTTGTCCAAAGATGGGTCATTGCTGAAATCTGTTAGCCTGCACACTGCACAATTCTTTATATGGTTCACAGCAAACTCCTGTCTTGCAAACCCACTTTTTGCAGGCTTGCTGTACATTTCTTCTATATACTGATATTTCTTCTGCTATATTTCTTCTATATACTGCTTTTGTGCTTTTCGTTAGCATTGACTGTTTGTGATTCTGTCAATCAAAACAGTGTCTTCTGTTCCCTCCAAAAGTGTCAATCTGTTCCAGACAACTTCTGATGCTTGGAATAGTCTTACTTCTTTGTCCAGGCTGAAATTTGGATCTTCCAACAGTCTTTTCCTAATCTTTAGATCTCAAATAACCTTCACTATTTGATCTCTGATTATTGAGTCTGTGAGTCATCCACAATTACATATTTGGCTCAGTTTGAGAGCCAACATAAATTTGTCAAGTGACTCTCCTTATCTGAGATCTCATGTGAAATCTACATCTTTTAAAAATTTAATTTGTCTTGGGTATGAACCAGTCTTCAAGTTTCTGTATAACCATGTTACATCAATGCTTGCTCCGCTGACTTAACTGAATATTTTAAACACTAGCCAATTAGCCTGTCATAACATGGGATTTTCAGGTCTCTCCTCCACATCCTATTCCCTTTCTATCTCTTTCTTCTCTCCTGGCCCTCCGGTCTCTCGCTCCGTCTCTCTCTTTCTCCCCCCTCTTCCTACTCTCCCTCTCTCTCTCAGCTCTCCTCTGTCTCCTGCCTCTCTCTCCATCTCTCTCTTTTCCCCCTCCTGCCTCTCACTCTCTCTTCTCCTTCTCCTCCTGCCTCTCACTCTCTCTTTCTCTTTCTCTTCTCCTCCCCCTCCTGCCTCTCTCTCACTCTCTCTTTCTCTTCTCCTCCTCCTCCTGCATGGGGAGTGCAGAGCCCAAACAGCTGTTTATGCTGCTTGCTCCAGTGTGGCAGCCCAGATGAGTGGCTGCCTATGAGCTCCAGCTGCCCCCCTGCACCGTTTCCCTTCACCCCAACACTGATCCTGCAGCCTCCCAGTTGTCCTCCACCTCCTCCTTCCCCGCCCCCTTGTTCCTCCCCCACCCTCCCGCCAGGCTCAGCTCCCAGCCCCCCTCAAAGGTGCCAACTGGAGGATTGAGCAGGGGGCAGCCATGGAGCAGGCAGCTAGAGAGAAGCGGCACTTTCCCCTTAAAAACGCTGCTTCTTTCCAGCTGGCTATGCAGCTGTTTGTGCTCCTCCAACCCGCACCTCCCTCCCAGGCCCACTCCAGGTTGTGAACTCTCCCGGGCTGGTTGGACCAGATGTCAGCACAGTAAGGACATGACAGAGGCTCCAGGACCCGCCCCCTGGCCATGTACGTCAGTGCCCCGCCCCTCCTTTGCCTCCCATCATGGCTGCATGGGGCGTGTGGACCCCAAACAGCCACTTGCGCTGCTTGCTCCTGCGCAGTGGCCTGGCTGAGTGGCGTAGAAGTCAGCCAAGCACCACGGCAGGAGGCAACAGCGCTGCCCAGAGGGAACAGCCAGCATTTCAGCGTTACAGAGTCATAGAATGTTTAAAAAGGCAGAAAAAAAATTAAGAATACAAGGAAGAACAAATACAATTTTGCAATAATGTTGCTACTTACAGATGTGATTTGCCACTTTGCATTCACATTCAGTTTTAAATCATTGTCACTAGTGTAAAAGAAATATATACATTTAGAGCCAAAGTCACAGGATCAGGTAATTACAGAAGTGTACTGTACTTGATTCCCAAGCTCTCTATGCTGGAGAAGACACAAATGTAATAGCTGCTGAAACAGTATAAAAAAATCAAAGAGAAAAATGAATTCACTCAGCAAATACAAATATTCATGGTAGCAACCATCAATCCTCCTGAATATATAGATACATGAAAGAATTTTTATTAGAATTATTTTTAAATAATTATTTCTTTATTAATATTATTCTAAGCCATTGAATATAATGTATTCATTTTATTTGAAGATTTTAAGTTTGACTGTTGAAATTCTGACACTTTTGCCAGAGCTTTTCTTAAGTTCTCTTCATGTCAAGACAGAGAGGTAAGAAAGCAGATTTAATGATCTTCATGGAACAGGCTGCTTTTCCATTAGAAAGGAAGGAGACAGTTAAAAAGAAGTTGATTGGCAAAGAAAAGAGCATTTGCCAGAAGAGCTAGTAAACAAGGTTATAATGGGGCATAGAAATCACGGGGAAGGGGGGGGAAGAGGTAACAGTAGAAAGTTTATTTTTATAAAGCTCTCTCTCCCTTTAGTCACTTGTTTCAGTATGTCAGAGCTGCAGCAAATTCAAAAAGCAATTGTACACATTGTGACAACTGACAGAAGTAAGTGACTGTAGTGTGACAAGAAAGAGGTGTCTCAAGTTTTAGCGAAGATGCCCATTCTCACCAGGCCTCTCAAAGAAAACGTGATCTGAAATATGTATGATCCCAGTTGGGGATAAAACTTCAGGACAGAGAGAACAGTTTTTATTCAGTCCTTGTGGCAGTGGGAATTCAATGGGAGTGTTGCCTGTATAAAGCCTGACTAGAGTCTGCAGGATTTACTCATTGAAGAACAATTAGGTTATCTACAAGTGAGCTTCTGAGTCTGGACATCTCTTTTTACTCCCTTATTCCTCTCACCTTTCCTGCATCCCGACAGCTTCACAAGCTTTTATGTCTCTGTCCCATTTTCATCTCTGAGCCTCTTTTTTTTCTGTTCAGTCTCCAAAAGTGGAACCTCCAATCCACCCTCTCTCCCAAGTGCCTCTTGTATATACACCTCTTCCACAAGGCTTGAACCATTTAGTCACTGCCTTTGAAAGCAGCAAGATGAAACAAATGAGTGCACACAGACACAGTCATTTTAAATACCATCATGGTGTGATACTCTATACCTCAGAATGGCACCCTGTAACCTCCATGTTCACCATTCATACATGGTTGTGATATTTCATACAAAACAGGCCATGTAAGTTATCACTCAAGGTTGTGAGTACTGAAACCCACTGTTCTGTCCATATAAGCATATCATTAGTGTGCATAAAGTTATTAATTGTGCTGTATGGCTGTTACTGCAATACGTGCTAGTGACACATAAAGGACTCCCACCCATATGGTGTTGCTCATTTATTAATCAACTGTGTGACTCAAGCATCACACAATGGAAATTGTTGGTCAGTGTGACTTGGGAGCTGCTTCACTGTAACAGTTTTTGAGGTTTACAGGATCTTTCAAAAAAGAGCCCCCATTTTCAAAAGAACTGCATCTAGACTGAGGTTTCAATTTCGAAATAGCGCCATTACATGATTATGCAAATAAAGGGTGGGATATTTAAATCCCGACTTCATTTGCACTATTGAAATGCTTCATTTACATCCCTCTGCTGACAGATGGATGTAGTCTAGAAATAGCCTCAGAAAAACCCACTAGGACAAGCCTGGGCTAGTGTCTGGCAGGCACATGGGCCAACTGTATAAAACAAGGTACAGTTGCAGCAAGAGGGGCCTCTCTCCTCTCCAGCCTAAACTGGAAACAACCAAGACACTGAAAAGAAAAAGATAATCAGAGGTCAATGGTCCAGGCTTCAGAAAGGAAGTTTGCACATGAAGGTCTGTAACATCCAATGGGGTGAGAACATTGCTTGATTCAAATTCTGCTTAGATTATAGAATTTAGACTATGCACTTTTTCTTAATTTCCTTGGTAATTATCTCTGGCCTTTTGTCTGCTTCTAATAAACACTTAAAATTGATCTTTTCATAGCTAACAAACCTGTTTTATATTTTATTCTAAAACAGTGTGTTTTGCTTGAAATGTTTGAAAAACTTCTGCTTAGCATACAACTACTCCTCTCCACATTGAGGGAGGGGCGGACTAAGTAATTAACTTTCAATGGTCAGGCTTCTGATCAAGGCAAGATTGTCCAGCTCAGGAGTCCTGGGTTGTGGAGTTAGTAGGAAGCAGCTCTTTCCTTTCTCCATATGATTCATAGAAACTTTGGGTGCCTTCATGCAATCTGGCTGAGTGTGGAACTTTATATGCTGTTGTGCTGCGCGATGACAGCTCTTGGAAGGGTTTACTGCTTGACACTAGCAAACCACTGTGACAGTCAGCCCAGGCTGGAGAGCTAAGGGGCACAGTGGCTCCATGCTCATAGGTGGCACCCCAACGATCCTATCACACATTCTTAATTTCCACACTGGTCTTCACTGCATCATTCATTCATCCTCTCCCTATTTAAACTTTAATTCTGTAATCACTCACTCACATGCTTACTTTTACCATGGGACTACTTGTTTACTTGATATTAAACATGCAAACAAGATTAGTGCCTTATACAATAAAATCTGTGTGCCTGACATTTTTATCTTCATATTTGTCCTTAGAGCAGCTAGTGTACTGTTGGAATTATACAAGTAAATAAGGATAATTGAGGGAAAGTAAAATGTGATGTCTTTTTAAGTGATTAGTAATAACAGCAAATTGGAAAATGTTGTAAGGATTAGGAATAAAATGTTGATACCACATTTGTGCATTAAACACTTGATTGCCCATTTATATTGACGGGAGACAGTGTCATAGCCTTATGCATCATACTGAAAATTACACTGAGGGGTGGCAGATAATGAAACAGCAGGGCTACGTCTACATTGGCCCCTATTCTGTAATAAGGATGCAAATGTAGCACTTTGGAATAGGCAAATAAGCTCTTTTCCGGAGGATCGCGTCCATACTGGCGCTTTTCTCCGGCTTATCTACAAGCTGGAAAAAAGCGGCAGCCATAAAAATGCAAATCCCGCGGGGGATATTTAAATCCCCCGCGGATTTGCCTATTCCAAAGTGCTACATTTGCATCCCTATTATGGAATAGGGACCAATGTAGACGTAGCCCAGGAGTCACAAGTCATTTACATAAAAGGGTATGTATTCAGATAGGGTATGTCTACACTACCCTCCTAGTTCGAACTAGGAGGGTAATGTAGGCATACCGCACTTGCAAATGAAGCCCGGGATTTGAATTTCCCGGGCTTCATTTGCATAAGCGGGGAGCCGCCATTTTTAAAACCCCGCTGGTTCGAACCCCGTGCAGCCTGGCTACACGGGGCTCGAACTAGTAGTTCGAACTAGGATTCCTATTCTGAACTACCGGTACACCTCGAGATGGAACGAGGTGTACCGATAGTTCGGAATAGGAATCCTAGTTCAAACTACCTAGTTCGAGCCCCGTGTAGCCGCGCTGCACGGGGTTCGAACCAGCGGGGTTTTAAAAATGGCGGCTCCCCGCTTATGCAAATGAAGCCCGGGAAATTCAAATCCCGGGCTTCATTTGCAAGTGCGGTATGCCTACATTACTCCGCTAGTTCGAACTAGCGGGGTAGTGTAGACATACCCATATTTATTTAGACTTGTATCAGCAAATGCATCTATAGCAAGTGTCCAGCACCCCTCATATTTCAAATTCTTAGCTATTCCCATCTCAAAAGTTTGTCATAGCATGAATTATGAATATCCGCACATACAAACAAAAGTTCACCCACAGCCACCCTCAGGGCATAGGCACAGGTGGTAAGCTGTACAACTGCTGACCACTGGAGCAGGGGGTGGTTGCATAGTCAGTGGCTGGAGAGAAGTGGTACTTTGAAGGAGAAACCATAGCTTCTCTCCAGCCGCCAGATGCACAGCTGCCTCCTGTTGCTCTGGTGTCCTCTGGTCCATGCTCACACCACTTACCATCTCCTGATGAGCAGGGGCTGGGTGCAGCCCACAGAAGTCAGCCAGGGAACGGGGCTGGCTGCAGGAGTCAGCGCAGAGCCTATGTGAGGGGGTGGCCAATGATCCCTCTAATGTTTCAGGTGAAGAATAAATTTTGTTATGTGCACAACAGCATGTGTGGATGTGCACCACCAGTACAAAAATGCTGCCAGCTGTAGGTGCAGCGGGCACTTTACTAATCAGCAAGGCAACATTTGAATCTCTCTTGGGTGGCCGCCCAAGTGCCCAGATGTCCCCTTCAGAATCTGCACCTACCTCTTCATCCTTCTGTAATTAAATTTGCCTCTTCTCAAGCACCAGCATTCATGGTTAAGTGGAAAAAAAACTATTCTTCTACTTTTAATTGCAAATATACAGTATTTCAACTCCATTATGGGTTAAACAGACTTTTTGTGGGCTACGCTGGAACCTAACTATCATTTATAATATGGTTTCTATGGGAAAATGCATTCCAAGTTCCAAACAACTGACAAAGTTTTGGAACACAACCCGTTTCTAAATTGGGGACTTCCTGTATCTGCTCCTGTGTACATGGCCTATTCATATGGTGCACATGGATGACCAGTAATGTAGGCAAGGGAAGGCATAGCCTTCCCAAAATTTCCTACATTCCCCAGCCACCGGAAGGGCTGGGGCCACAACACAGCAACCCAGCTTCTCCAGCCACCAAGGAGGGCTGGGGTAGTGGCTTGGCAGCCCTGATCCCTGGCCACTGGGGAGAGCCAGGGTGCGGTGCAACAGCCCCAGCCCTCCAGGTGGCCAGGAAGGATTGGGCTGGGGGTGGGGAGGGCTTGGTTCCAGAGGCAGGCCTTGGGTGGAAGGGGTGGGGTTGGGGCTTGCCTTCCGCAGCTCGGCCTTCACCCATCACATCTAGCACCAAGACCTCACCCAAGAAAATGTCCTAATCCTGATTATTGGTCCAGAGCACTTTACAAGGTCAGTTCAGCATTCTCTCATGGAAAAAGGGCTGCTCTCAGTCCAGACACGGCACTTTCTCCTCAACAGCAGGCTGCACAGCATCCATCAGGAGCTCAGCAGTAAAGCAGGTAAGCATGTATCTTTGGCTCAACAGTCAAAAAAAGATAGAAATGTTTGATACTTAGTAAGGGTGGATGGCTGCTTAATAACAGCAAGTAGACAATCTATCAGATGCTGAGAGTAGACAGAACAGGGGCTAAGAGCACGCTCAGAGAACAGAGGTTAGCAAGAGGGATAATAGATGTACAAAAAGAGGAGGCACGGATCTGACTCTAGACATCCCTGTAATTCAGACCCTACAACTCCTGCAATGATATGGGTATAAAATTCACCTCATGAGGTCTAATTTGAAAACTAATGCACTGTTCAATACAATTATGTGGAAATATATACGACAGTGCTGTACGTGACTGCTCACCAATACTATGCTTTAAAGCTAACAAAAAGGTGTTTAAACTGGGCATGTCAGGCAGATGACATGGAGAGGTATATAGTGCTGTATCATATGCCATGACTAGAACAATCAGCTTCAAATGCCTTTAAGAACAAACATGCTTCCTGCCTGCAGAGCCATCACACACGGGCTGTGTCTAGACTGGCAAGTTTTTCCGGAAAATCAGCCGCTTTTCCGGAAAAACTTGCCAGCTGTCTACACTGGCCGCTTGAATTTCCGGAAAAGCACTAACGATCTTATGTAAGATCGTCAGTGATTATCCGGAAATACTATGGTGCTCCCATTCGGGCATAAGTCTTTTTCCGAAAGACTTTTGTGCAAAAGGGCCAGTGTAGACAGCACAGTACTGTTTTCTGCAAAAAAGCCCCGATCGCAAAAATGGCGATCGGGGCTTTTTTGTAGAAAAGCACGTCTAGATTGGCCACGGACGCTTTTCCACAAAAAGTGCTTTTCTGGAAAAGCATCCTGCCAATCTAGTCGTGCTTTTCCAAAAATGCTTTTAACGGAAAACTTTTCCATTAAAAACATTTTCGGAAAATCATGCCAGTGTAGATGTAGCCTAGATGTATAGCCAGAAGGGCCTACTTGGGTAGGACCCCACTTTGGGTAGAAGGGCAAGAATAGAGGGGGGAGGCATTGGGATAAGGCCCTGCCCTGTTCACTGGCCAGAGCATCAGGGTGGAGCAGGATAAGCACAGGGGGGGTGGGCCTTGATGCAAAGTGGGTGGGGCATGGCCCTCCCAGGCCTACCTATATTTACGCACTATGGATGTGAAATCCTATTTAATTAGTTAACTGGTTAAACTTTATGTTTAACTAGTTAATCAGCTGTGGTCAGGAAGGCTGAGTTGGAGCAGTCCCCTGCTCACCACAGCTCGACTGGAGCGCACCTAGCTACGGAACATCTGGACCGGACCCACCATGGATGCACCTGCTTGGCAGCCATTAACAGCCTTCTTATACTCTAATTATGAATCCAGATGGTTCTTCCTGCTCATCAGTGGTCTAGGTCCTGGAACAGATGGGAAAAGCATTATGAAAGCATGTTGAGATATGGACCCTGGTGATGACTGTTTAGAGCTATGGGTATGTCTACAAAGCAAAGTTATTTTGAAATAACTTTCCTAGCGACTACACAATAAAACTGTTATTTCAAAATTAACTTGAAATAGCGGAGCGCTTATTTCAAATTTGGTAAACCTCATTCCATGAGGAATAATGCCAAAATTGAAATAGCTAAATCTAAATAAGCGCTGTGTAGACACTTATTTTGAAATAGGGGGCCTCCATCCCTTCCCAGAGTGCCAAGGTAGCCACTCTGGGCACAACCAGGAAAACTCTTATCCCTCCCCCACTCCCTGGAGCCCTTAAAGGGGTAGAGTCTGGCCACAGTGCCTGTGCCAGCTCCAGGCCTGCCAGCCCAGAGCCAGCAGTCATTGCCCCTGACCCAGTGGTCCCACAACATGAGCCAGCAAGCCACTGGCAGTCAACCTTCCACCGCTCCCCAGGACCAGTCCCCCAGCTCCCAGGAGCCTGCCAGGGGCCACAAAAGGCGGGCGCTTTCCTGGTCTAGTGCGGAGATCATGGACCTGGTTGAGGTTTGGGGGGAGGCCTCCACTGTCCATGATCTCTGCACTAGATGCAGGAACGCGGCCATCTACAGGTGGATGGCTGACAGCCTGGCCACCAAAGGCCACATGCGCACCCAAGAGCAGATGCACATGAAAATTAAAGAGTTGCGGCAGGCCTGTGCCAGGGCCACAGGGGGCAACTCCCAACCAGGGGCAGACTCACACATCTACCCCTATTTCAATGTACCCTGGACCGCATCCTTGGGGGCGGGATGGTCCATGCCCCCCAGGTGGTCATCAACTCTGGGGCAGAGGACCCTGACCAGGGCATTGAGGAGGAGGAGCAGGAGGAGGAGGAGAGCAAGGAGCCAGAGGACGCCATCATCACCACCAAGATGAGACAGGACCCCTGAGCTGCCCCAGCAGACCTGTCGCTGGTGTCATCTCAGGCCAGAAAGGCAACAATATGTGAGTGCCATCATTGTCCCCTTATGCTGGGTGGATGGGGGGATGTAAACCAGGGACTACACGTGTGGGCCTTGCTGTCCATGGGTCACACAGCAACCTGTTCATGTGTGAGCATGTGACATTCCACCCCTGGGCATGTGGCCCCAGCTGGCTGCCACACAGGGGCCTTACCATGTTATCCACACACGTGTGTGAAGAAGCATGACATTCTCCTGACTTCGGGGTGGAACACAGCAGGATGCCCTCCCTCCACAAGGCCACTCTACACAGAGGCAGGGGACATCTCCACAGGGGCATGGGTGTGGTCTCGAGGCAGCTCTCACTCCTGGGGATAGCAGGACATTCCAAACATGGCCTGTGTGCAAGCACATCAGTTCTGATGGTGTAGGGAACGGTCATCCTCACCTTGCAGAGGGGGGCTGGGCTTTACCCACTGTGTCCCCAGGGATAACTGACCACTTCTCTTGTTTCTCCACAGCTGCACCAGCTGCACATGCAGGGCGCATCCAAGGGCTCTGCGGGCCCACGCGTGCAGTGGAGGGGTATAAACAGCAGCACCTGTGGGCACTGCAAGCCCTGTACCGCACCCTCCAGCACTGGGTACAAGAAGACCTGAAACTCCAGTGAGAGCAGCTTGCCCAGGGCTGCGCCATTTGCCAGCAGCTGCAGACCCTGGTGCAGAGTGGGCTGCATCCTGCCACTCCAGTGCCCGCTGCCTCCCCAGCTACAGCTCCTCCTCCCACTCCTTCTTCCCCTCCTGCTTTTCCCCTCACCTCCTCCACACCCTCCATCCCCTCCCCACCCCCCCAGGAACGCCGAGCTCTGAGGGTATGTCTACACTACCCCGCTAGTGCGAACTAGCGGGGTAATGTATGCATACCGAACGTGCAAATGAAGCCCGGGATTTGAATTTCCTGAGCTTTATTTGCATAAGCCGGCCGGCGCCATTTTTAAATGCCGGCTTGTTCGAACCCCGTGCCGCGCGGCTACACGCGGCGCGGCTACACGCGGCACGGGCTAGATAGTTCGGACTAGCAAGCCATTCCGAACTATCTGTACGCCTCGTGGAACGAGGCGTACAGATAGTTCGGAATGGCTTGCTAGTCCGAACTATCTAGCCCGTGCCACGTGTAGCCGCGCGGCACGGGGTTCGAACAAGCCGGCATTTAAAAATGGCGCCGGCCGGCTTATGCAAATAAAGCTCGGGAAATTCAAATCCCGGGCTTCATTTGCACGTTCGGTATGCATACATTACCCCGCTAGTTTGCACTAGCGGGGTAGTGTAGACATACCCTGAGACAGTTGGTTCGGCAAGACCCCCAACCCTGAGCCCTGTGCTTCCCCCCCCTTCTTCCCCTTGCTTCCCCCTTCCAACTCCCTTCTCCCAGGTTTCCCCCTCCCTTCTCCCACCCTCTCTCTCCCTTCTCCCACCTCCTTTCCCCAGAGTCTCACCAGAGTTTCACCCCCCCCCCGTTTGTTAAATAAAGAGAGTTTGTATTTATGAAAATATGTGTATTTTATTTTACATCAGGAAGGGGGGTTAGGGAGGGGTAAGTGGAAGGCCGTGAGGGAGGAATGAGGCACAAGCCCCCAGTGGGGCAGACTAGGGAGACTGTTAGTGCTCCTCAGGGTGGAAGCTCTCCTGCAGGCCTTCTGGATACTGACAGCCCCACAATGGACCTCCCAGATGGCAGCCTGCAGCAAGTGCAGCCAGGCTCGCAGCAACGCATCCAAGAGAAGCACCAGAGTGTCCAGGGACAGCTCTGGCTCCATGTTGCAGAGTGCTGTGATGTCCCGAGTGAGGGCAACCAGAGCACACAGAGACAAAAATGTTTTGCTGTCCGTCATCGAGATAGACAAGCAAGCAGGGAAACCTGAGAACTGGCTGTCCGGGGGGAGGAGGACTTTAAGCACAGACCTCAGTTAGCCTCAGGCAGCAGCCCCACACAGTAAGTCCTGACATGGTGCCCTGCCGGAACTGGTTCTGGCCGGCCTTAAATTTGATTCAGAGTCCACTCAGTGTGGACGTGCTATACCCTATGTGACTTGGCAAGACACATGGTTGTAGATGCAGGAATGCACACTGATTCATGGAGGTTAGGTCCATAAAAGGCTATTAGCTAGGGGATAGAAGTGATGTCGCTGGCCTCTGTTTGTCAGAGGCTGGAGAAGGATGGCACGAGACAAATCGCTGATCATTGTCTTCGGTCCACCCTCTCTGGGGCACTTGGTGCTGGCCACTGTCAGCAGACAGGCTACTGGGTTAGATGGACCTTTGGTCTGACCCAGTACGGACGTTCTTATGTTCTTTGTTCTCATGTTATCCTCCACCACTTGAAGTATGAAAGGATATCGAAAAATTATCGAATAGAGTGCTGCTGGATCTTATGCTATTTCACCCAAGCTGCACAAAAGTACCTTGGAATCAATGCGCATCAGCCTGCATCAATTGTTCTTAAAACATATAGGTGTCAAAGTACCAGCAGAATGGAAAGATGGCATAACGATATCCTTGTAAAAAGGGTAAAAGATCACAAATGGACTATGGCAACCACAGGCAAGACTTGGGGTCATCAGTCTTAGAAGCATTTTTTTTTCACTTCCTGCTTGATAAGATGCAGCTGATCTTTCACAGACATTTTGTCAACCCAGCTATCACTGGGTGGCTGTCAACAATGGAACCTGTCCATACCCTCCAACTTCAGGCAAGCTGCACTAGGAATTTAACCACACTTTTCAGTGACTTTAACCACTTTATGTGCCATATATCAACATCAGACTAGCTTTTGATTCTGTGCACAGGTCAGCATTTTGTCTTTCATTTAAAGGAATTGGCATATTAGATGTGTGAAATCTGTTGTGCAGTTTTTATGCTGGTATTAGTGTAAATATTTGTGTTGGTGTATGGCTTTTGCCACATTTTTATATAGCCTCAGGGAAGCAGCAAAGATGCATTCTTACCTCAACACTGTTCTGTTGAGCTATTGACTGGATATTAGGACTCATTGTTCTACGCATAAGATCAGAGGTGGTCAATAAGGAGTAGTTTTGGTCAGTAAACACAATGCTGCCTTGTTTGTGGAGAAATCAGAGAATTTCAGCCCTGCTTTCCAAGACATTCCTCATGTTATAGGGATGAACATTTCATGGCAGAAGACCAAGCTCCAGAACTTTGGAGCTGAGCTACCAGAACCCACCTTGATATGGGAGTCAAGTACAATGGACACTGATGTCCATCTGCTTAGGAGGCAAGCAGAGTTCAGTTATAGCAAACCCGACTTTCTTTGATGAATAGTTGTCACTGTCTCCTGCATGAAATCCATGTCTCACCTATGAACAGAAAAATGTCTTTGTGATGAGACAAAGGTCAGGGTCTATCAAACCTGTTATCTGTATTGCTATATGGGTCAGAAGTCTGGATTTTTATCCAGGCAGAGTTGGAGCAGCTAGAGGCATTCTATCACTGCAAAATTCTGAGCATAAAGAGGTTTAACTTTGGATGAAATGTCAAAATCATGCAAATATCTGGCCTTCCTTCAATTACTGGTGTCCTAGGCGAAACATGCAATCGGCACCCCCACCTCCAAACCCCTCAATGATATCGCGCCACCATTTGGCACCCCATTTAACTTGGCGCCGTAGGCGACCACCTAGTTCACCTATATGGACAGGCCGCCCCTGTTAGTGGGCAATGCATATTTGTTTGATTCGTCGCATCTTTTCTTGTTGTCCCACTTTCTGTGTTCTCTTCCATCCCACTCCGGAGTCCAGATGTAACAAAAATAAGCTATTCAGATATCAAGAATCTACTTGTGCAGGCTTAAAGTCAGGCTCCTGATGTGTGGTAAATCTGGTGCAATGGGATGGTGAGTTGACCCTCCCTCCTGGAAGATGTTGTAGCTATGCTTGTACACAATATAAAGGAAAATGATCTCAGAGATCACTTTAGTTAGTTTCAAGAGTAGGATTGAGCTCACAACTCAATATCTACTCTTGACAACCCCACATAGGCTGCACTAAGACTCAGAAAGCTATTAAACTTAATGATAATAAGATTGTCTCCTGCTGCTATACCAATATCTGGCAGAGAGCAACTTACATTGCCTGAGATGGTGGTCATGACAACCAATACACTTGTCCATACCCAATTTCTAAAGCTTTTGGAATTAAATGCTGTCAAGCTGATAAAAAATGCTAAGCCTGATGGGGCCATTTGTTCTGGTTGTCAACAAATCTTTTTTTTCAAATTCATCCCTGCAGTTGATTCATGCTACTTCTAAATAATGTGTATATCTCAAGGTAAGGCTCTCAGGTCTTCCATACTCCTAGACGTTCATCCTGGCCTGCCCTCAAGCCAAGGCTCTTAGATTTCTAAGGGTACATCTGCACTGCAAAAAAGACCCTCAGCAGCATGTCTAAGAGCTTTCATCAGCTCAAGCTCATGTGGATCATGTGATGGGACTCAAAATAGCCATATAGACATTCTCATTAGGCCTGGAGCACTGGCTCCGAAACGCAGCTAGGAGGAAGGATCTCAGAAACTGGGCTCCAGCCTCAGTGGGCATCTCTCTATTCATCTACCCAGAACACAAGTCTGAGTCAGTTGCCCTAGGCTCTCAGACTCTCTGCCACAGGCCTTTTTTGCAAGACTTGTCTTTGCACTGTATTAATACAAATGGACATCTCTTAAAAATATTGCAGATGCACATGCTTATTTCTGCAACATTGAGGAATTAACAGCAATATTCATAGACACTATTCCATTCAATGGATATTTTGGTTCATCCAGGTCTCAGCTATTATTTCAGATGCATCAAATATGTTATCTTTCAAGTCCAGTCCTTTAGACACTTAACCACCTCATCTATCTTTCATCCTGATGGCTACAGTATTGTGATAAATCTGAATTTCCTTTTGGTTGATGTGACAGATCAAAGTACTCCCTCTTCCAGACTGTAAAGCTTTCTCATTTCTTAGGAGGGATATTTATGATTGCATCTAAAGCTGTGTACCCGGAACAAACTAAGAGGGATCAGTTTGTTAAATCCTCCCATTCCCCAAGGTAAAATTAGAGAACATCCCCTTTTAAGTTTAAAAAGTAAGGAGGTTTGTCAAATGAAAGATTGCCACATTTTAGCTTGATCATTGTTTACAAACCCTACAGAATAATCACTGGCATCATAGATGTCATTATAGATAATACAGGAGTTACTCATTCTTGAATCATGTCTGGCTTCTGTTTTTCTACTTTGATACCTACTCTTTGCATATTTAGCTAGGGCCATTGCAAACAGAGGCCTTTTTGTATGTTAATAAAAGCATGTGAACACCAATATTTGAATCCTAAATTATTTATGTATACATTTATATAGCACATATAATCTTAGCATCTGAATGGGAACCTGGCAAAATGTCAGAGAATATTATAATTTGCCTTCTGATTATTGGGTACATTCCAAAACTTGCATACATGGCTCAAAACATTTGGGGCCAGATCATTGTTTCCACTTGAGATACTGTTCAGAACAGAAAGATTCAGGGCAGGGGAACTAAAGGGGAAATTAAATTACTTAGGGTTTGTCTATACTGCACGGTACCCTGCATCTACACAAGCCGCCCGTTATTTCAAAATATTTTCTGAAATAACAGACACGCTATTTTGTCTTCCCGCTGTGTAGATGCGCCAAATTTCAAAATAAGCTACAGCCGGTGCCCGAATTGCAAATGGTCGACTTACAACCATTCACAGTTACAACCGAAGCTGTCGTAAATGGCGGACCCCAAGATACGAACATGATCCACGCTTATGAACAGCACGGTTGCATGTAACTCTATGGGGTCCGACTTACGAACAAACTGAGTTACGACCAATTGCTTGGTCCATAACCGGTTCATAAGTTGGGAAGAGGCTGTATTTTGAAATAGATTTGAAATAAGAAAGACAATTTGTGTAGCACAAATTGCGTATTTTATTTCGACTTTAGAGTGCTGTGTAGATGTACCTTTAGAGGGTTAGAGCTACTTTTGTGCACCACTGATCTTGGTGGGCAACTGGAGGCTGTGTTAGCCACAAGCATACATTGGAGCAGCCTTGAGGTTATTTTAACCAATTCAGGTTAGTTATGCAGAGATCCCAGGAGAACATGCTTCTCCATTCACACTCCCTTCTTGGCTAATGCATCCCTTATGTGAAGACAAGGATAAAGTATGTTCTATTATGGCAGCTTTCTATAACCTTTGTACCGAGGGACTTGCACAAAGAGCTGAGAATCCAGCTCTTGAAACCATTGATAATATTCCTATATTTTTAATACTTCCCTTACTTGGATAGCTACAAAATATCATTTATTACATAACAATAGGTTGATGTGCAGAACAAGCAATATTTATATCTGGGCTAGTGATAGGTATTAGGTCCAGTATCTTATGAAAGATTGGGCCTAGTCATGGATGTTCCTACACTGGAACTCCAGAAATCCCTAATTTTTAAGGTCCAGTTTTCTTGTCTCAGTAGATCTCAAGATCCCAGCTGGCATGAGATCTATGACATTTTTATGCAAGGGAAAGCTATTTTAAGATACTATTCAGAGGTTTGCTAAAGGGTATTGGGAGTTATAATTTCACTCTCCTCTTGAAGTCTATAACAAGATTCGCAGTACAAGGACTCACAGTACATTCTGACACAGGATTATGAAAAATATTACCAACAATTTCTTAATTTTTAAAAATCACGTTTCTGTTAATAGCTTTCTTTTATTTTTTGTAAAATACATGGCATATTAATGCCTTATAGGGCAATGGTCTAGAAAGGCTTTCTCGGCACTTCTTTGGATAACCCACATTATTCACTCATGGCTTCAACATTTGTGAGTAATGTGGCAATCCCAAGCTTGTGCCAATATTCTGCATCACATCACCTCATTGTGTAGTTGTCAAATAGACCCTGATCCAGGAAAAAAATTCTGTGTGCGCTTAACTTTAAGAAGATGAGACATCCCATTCAATGCTTAACGTCAAGCCCAAGTGCAAGTCATTACAGGATTGTGGCCTTAGGATGAAACTTCATCACAACTGGGGCTGCATCTTCCTATGGTTGATGGATCAATGCGCTACACATAGTATAATCCCACTTGGGATCTTGAGGGGCTACCAGAAAGAAAACATTCATACACTAAGCAGTGAAGGATCTTCAGTGTGTTTCAAACTCTGTCTGATAAGATGGTTAAGGCAGATGTCACTGAAAAGCTCTAATGCCACAAAGGCAAACACTGAGGCTGACAGCCTGGCTGATCCCCTAGGAAAGGTTTTGGGGGGGGGGGTGGATTCTGCTTTGTGCCACTGAAAAAGGTGGGGCCTTGGGTAGAAGGGTCAGGGCTGGGGCTAAGCAGCCCTCAGCACTGCCCAGAGAATGGTACACTTTCCCCAGCCAGCTCTCGGTGCTACCTGAAGTGCTCCATGCTGCGCTCTGGCAGTGATTTAAAGAGCTCGGCTTTCCGGGCACTGCTGCTACTGCAGTAATGACTGGGAGCCCCGGGATGCAGGGCACCTCCAAGATCCTGCACACTTCCCTGTTGATTGTTTTGAATATTATGCAAATCAGCCAACTTAGGCCAACACAATTAAGCTTAATTAGTTGAATCCTTTATTTCTGAGTCTCTGTCTCCAGAGAGATTTTATTTTGGAATTTAAAGCCAGAGTAGCTAAGTGTTATTTTCATCACAAAGCCATGGCAGCCAAACAGTAGTCTTTAGTTCCGTGGTCACCAACCAGTAGATCGCGAGCGACCGGTAGATCTCAGGGGCTCTAAGAGTAGCTCTTGAGCCCTCTCTGAACTGCGCACCTGCGCAGTACATTTACATTAGATTTCCTCATGTAATGTAGGCAGGGCTTCAAGGAAGGGGCGGGGCAGTAGATCTTCGCCTGTTCTGAGACTTAAAAAGTGATCTTGGGTGTAAAAAGGTTGGAGACCACTGCTTTAGTTGCTCATACCTGTGTTTGTTTGCTTATATTCATCCTTTGTAATTTTACCCCGTTGTTTTTATACAACTCCTTTTTTATTTTTAGATCATATAAGGTCTCCCAGTTGATCCAAGGTGGTCTCCTGTCATACTTTCTATCTTTCTTACATAATGGAATAGTTTGCTCTTGGCCTATTTCATAGCATTGGATATGGGGGTTGCCAGAAACTGTGACCACCCCACTAACTACACTACATTTCCATAAAATAGCACAGACCTAGAACACTCCCTAAGGCAGTCAGATCCATGGCTGGCTTCAAGGAAAAAAATCTTGAGCATCTGGCTTGATTTCCCATTAGATATGTCATATAGCAGCTGCTCCAGTCAAACTCACGGTGACCTTAAAAGGCTGTGGAGAGCTAAGAAGTAGTAGGGAAAAGATATGAATGAGCTAAAAGAGCTTCTGAGCAACTAAACTTTAACACCAAGTGAAGTGAAAATTGATTGCCAGAGTCTTAACAAATTGGAAGGTAGTTGGAAAATAGAGGATTCAGTCCTTGATTTCAGAACTGATTTGTCAGTAGGTCAAACCCTAGTGAGATGTAAGGATGAGTTCTTGCAGGATTCCCAGACTACTGTTTGGCTGCCATGGCTTTGTGATGAAAATAACACTTAGCTACTCTGGCTTTAAATTCCAAAATAAAATCTCTCTGGAGACAGAGGCTCAGAAATAAAGGATTCAACTAATTAAGCTTAATTGTGTTGGCCTAAGTTGGCTGATTTGCATAATATTCAAAACGATCAACAGGGAAGTGTGCAGGATCTTGGAGGTGCCCTGCATCCTGGGGCTCCCAGTCATTACTGCAGTAGCAGCTGTGCCCGGAAAGCCGAGCTCTTTAAATCACTGCCAGAGCGCAGCATGGAGCACTTCAGGTAGCACCGAGAGCTGGCTGGGGAAAGTGCACCATTCTCTGGGCAGTGCTGAGGGCTGCTTAGCCCCAGCCCTGACCCTTCTACCCAAGGCCCCACCTTTTTCAGTGGCACAAAGCAGAATCCACCCCCCCCCCAAACCTTTCCCAGGGGATCAGCCAGGCTGTCAGCCTCAGTGTTTGCCTTTGTGGCATTAGAGCTTTTCAGTGACATCTGCCTTAACCATCTTATCAGGCAGAGTTTGAAACACACTGAAGATGATCCTTCACTGCTTAGTGTAAGAATGTTTTCTTTCTGGTAGCCCCTCGAGATCCCAAGTGGGATTATACTATGTGTAGCGCATTGATCCATCACCCATAGGAAGATGCAGCCCCAGTTGTGATGAAGTTTCATCCTACGGCCACAATCCTGTAATGACTTGAACTTGGGCTTGACATTAAGCATTGAATGGAACGTCTCATCTTCTTAAAGTTAAGCGCACACAGAACTTTTTTCCTGGATCAGGGTCTATTTGACAGCTACACAATGAGGTGATGTGATGCAGAATATTGGCACAAGTTTGGGATTGCCACATTACTCACAAATGTTGAAGCCATGAGTGAATAATGTGGGTTATCCAAAGAAGCGCCGAGAAAGCCTTTCTAGACCATTGCCCTATAAGGCATTAATATGCCATGTATTTTACAAAAATTAAAAGAAAGTTATTAACAGAAACGTGATATTTAAAAATTAAGAAATTGTTGGTAATTGCAAGATTAGAAAGGCAAAGGCACAAAAAGAGATAAAGATAGACAGGGGCACAAAGGGTAAAAAGAATATGTTCTATAAGTATATTAGTAGCAAGAGGAAGACCGAGGACAGGGTAGGTCCCTTGCTCAGTGAAGAGGGAGAAACAATAACAGGAAACTTAGAAATGGCAGAGGTGCTTAATGACTTTGTTTTGGTTTTTGTCAAGAAGCTGGATGGTGACAGGATGCATAACATACAGAATGCTAGTGGAAATGGGGTAGGTCTAGAAATTAAAATAAAAGAACAAATTAAAAATTACATAGCAAAGTTAAAGCAAAATGTAGGACAATGTAGCACTTTAAAGACTAACAAGATGGTTTATTAGATGATGAGCTTTCGTGGGCCAGACCCACTTGGGTCTGGCCCACGAAAGCTCATCATCTAATAAACCATCTTGTTAGTCTTTAAAGTGCTACATTGTCCTACATTTTGCTTCAGCTGCACCAGACTAACATGGCTACATCTCTATCACTATAGCAAAGTTAGATGTCTTCAAGTCACCAGGGTCTGATGAAATGCTCAAGGAATACTCAAGGAGCTGATAGAGGAGGTATCTCAGCATTTAGCTATCATCTTTGAAAAATCATGGAAGATGGAAGAGATTCTAGAAGACTGGAAAAGGGCAAATATATTGCCCATCTATAAAAAGGGAAATAAGAACAACCCAGGAAACTACGTATCAGTCAGTTTAACTTCTGTGCCAGGGAAGATAATGAAGCAAGTAATTAAGGAATCCATCTGCAAACATCTGGAAGATAAGAAGGTGATAGGTAATAGCCAGCATGGATTTGTAAAGAATAAATCATGTCAAACCAACCTAATAGCTTTCTTTGATAGGATATCAAGCCTTGTGGATAAGGGAGTAGCAATGGATGCAGTATACCTAGACTTTAGTAAGGCATTTGACACGGTCTTGCATGATCTTATCAATAAACTAAGGAAATGCAACCGAGATGGGGCTACCAAAAGGTGGATGCATAACTAACTGGATAACCATTCCCAGACAGTAGTTTTTAATGGTTCACAATCATGCTGGAAGGACATAACAAGTGGAGTTGCGCAGGGGTCTTTTTTGGGGCCAGTACTGTTCAATATCTTCATCAATTATTTAGATGGTGGCATACAGAGTACGCTTATTAAGTTTACAGATTATACCAAGTTGGGAGAGACTGTAACCTCTTTGGGGGATAGGGTCATAATTCAAAATGTTCTGGTCAAACTAGAGAAATGGTCTGAGGTAAACAGGATGAAGTTTAATAAGGACAAATGCAAAGTACTCCACTTAGGAGGGAACAATCAGTTTCACACTTAGGGTATGGCTACACTACCATCCTAGTTCGAACTAGGATGGTAATGTAGTCAACCGGAGTTGCAAATGAAGCCCGGGATTTGAATTTCCCGGGCTTCATTTGCATGTTGCGGGTGCCGCCATTTTTAAATGTCCGCTAGTTCGGACTCTGTGCCCCGCGGCTACACGCGGCACGAACTAGGTAGTTCAGACTAGGCTTCCTATTCCAAACTACCGTTACTCCTCGTTCCACGAACTACCTAGTTCGTGCCGCGTGTAGCTGCGGGGCACAGAGGCCGAACTAGCGAACATTTAAAAATGGTGGCGCCCGGCAACATGCAAATGAAGCCCGGGAAATTCAAATCCCGGGCTTCATTTGCAACTCTGGTTGACTACATTACCACCCTAGTTCGAACTAGGGTGGTAGTGTAGACATACCCATACAGAATGGGAAGTGATTGTCTAGGAAGGAGCACTGCTGAAAGAGATCCAGGGATCATAGTGGAGGACAAGTTAAACATGAATCAACAGCGTGACACTGTTGCAAAAAAAAGCAAACATGATTCTGGGATGCATTATCAGGAGTATTGTGTGCAAGACGCAAGAAATAATTCTTCCACTCTATTCTGCACTGATTAGGCCTCAGTTGGAGTATTGTGTCCAATTCTGGGCACCACCTTTCAAGAAAGACATGGAAAAATTGGAGAAGGTCCAGAGAAGAGCAACAAAAATGACTAAAGATCTAGAAAACGTGACCTATGAGGGAAGACTGAAAGAACTGAGCTTCTTTGGTTTAGGAAAGAGAAGACTGAGAGGGGACATGATAGCAGTTTTCAAGTAGCTAAAAGGATGTTACAAGGAGGAGGGAGAAAAATTGTTCTTCTTAGCCTCTGTTGATAGGAGAAGAAGAAATTAACTTATACTGCAGCAAAGGAAGTTTAGGTTGAACATTAGGAAAAACTTCCAAACTGTCAGGGTGGTTAAACACTGGAATATATTGCCTAGGGAGGTTGTGAAATCTCCATCACTTGAGATATTTAAGAGCATGTTAGACAGACACCTGTCAGGGATGATTTAGACAGTGCTTGGTCCTGCCATGAGGGTAGGGGACTGGACTCAATGACCTCTTGAGGTCCCTTCCAGTTCTATTATGTTGAAATGTTTAGTTACCAGCCAGTCTTGGCTCAGAATTGAACTACAGATGGAAGGAGATGGATGACTGCATGGAGATAGGTTTCTGGTATTTCTCCAAACCACTGGTCCACTTCTACGCCCATGCTCTCTGGATACACTCTCAAAAGATGGTCTCTCTTTGAGTTACATGAGAAATGACATCATAATGCAGTGACTTCTAAACATGCCACCCCTCTCTAGTCTGCTTCTCCTCACTAAGTTTTTCCCAGTTTTTCCCTAGTGTTAACTGCATGTCTGCTATCATCCAGCCCCCTTCTCTGGAATAGTTTCCAGTTTCCTGTCAGCCAAGTAACCTCTCCTTCCTTCCAATCCTGTTGTAACACCCATTTTTCATGAGTATTTCCTGCCTTAGTCTCTTCATCAACAATCTAAAGCTGGGGTGGGGAACATTTTTTGGGTCAGGGGCTGCTGACCCATGGAAAAATCAGTTGGGGGAGGGACCGCACATAAGTGAGAAGCAAAAAACAAACAAAAACAAACCAGAAAACCCCAAACACTCCCTGATGTGGCCCTGGACTGGGAAGCAGAAAGATACTCCCCACACTTCCCTCGCACACAAGAGCCTCTAGGGACTCAGGCTAGTAGATTTAGTGTGCTCCAGGCCCACAGAAAGATGGTGGAAAGGCTGGAGCACCAGCATAGGCTCTCTAATTCTGGGGGCACCTCAGAGGTTCAGGGGCCAGATCATAAGAACATAGGAACGGCCGTACTGGGTCAGACCAAAAGTCCATCTAGCCCAGTATCCTGTCTACCGACAGTGGCCAGCACCAGGTGCCCCAGAGAGGGTGGACCGAAGACAATGATCAAGCGATTTGTCTCCTGCTATCCCTCTCTAGCCTCTGACAAACAGAGGCCAAGGACACCATTTTATCCCCTGGCTAATAGCCTTTTATAGACCTAACTTCCATGAATTTATCCAGCTTCTCTTTAAACTCTATTATAGTCCTAGCCTTCACAGCCTCCTCTGGCAAGGAGTTCCACAGGTTGACTACATGCTGTGTGAAGAAGAACTTTCTTTTATTAGTTTTAAACCTGCTACCCATTAATTTCATTTGGTGTCCTCTAGTTCTTCTATTATGGGAACTAATAAATAACTTTTCTTTATCAGCCCTCTCCACACCACTCATGATTTTATAGACCTCTATCATATCCCCCCTCAGTCTTCTCTTTTCTAAACTGAAAAGTCCCAGTCGCTTTAACCTCTCCTCATATGGCACCCGTTCCAAACCCCTAATCATTTTAGTTGCCCTTTTCTGAACCCTTTCCAAGGCCAAAATATCTTTTTTGACATGAGGAGACCACATCTGTACACAGTATTCAAGATGTGGGCGTACCATAGTTTTATACAGGGGCAGTAAGATATTATGGGTCTTATTTTCTATCCCTTTCCTAATAATTCCTAGCATCCTATTTGCCTTTTTGACCGCCGCTGCACTCTGTGTGGATGTTTTCAGAGAACTGTCCACGATAACTCCAAGATCTCTTTCCTGATTTGTTGGAGCCAAATTAGCCCCCATCATACTGTACGTATAGTTGGGGTTATTTTTCCCGATGTGCATTACTTTACACTTATCCACATTAAATTTCATTTGCCATTTTGTTGCCCAATCACTCAGTTTGGTGAGATCTTCTTGGAGTCTCTCACAGTCTGTTTAGGATAGTCAAGACAGAAGCAGTTTGGTATCATCTGCAAACTTTACTACCTCACTGCTTACCCCTTTCTCCAGATCATTTATGAATAAGTTGAAAAGGATTGGTCCCAGGACTGACCCTGGGGGTACACCACTAGTTACCAATCTGAAAATTTACCATTTATTCCTACCCTTTGTTTCCTGTCTTTTAACCAGTTCTCAATCCAAGATAGGACCTTCCCTCTTATCCCATGGCCATGTAATTTACACAAGAGCCTTTGGTGAGGGACCTTGTCAAAGGCTTTCTGAAAATCCAAGTATACTATATCTACTGGATCCCCCTTGTCCGCATGTTTGTTAACCCCTGCAAAGAACTCTAACAGATTAGTAAGACAGGATTTCTCTTTACAGAAACCATGTTTACTTTTGTCCAACAAATTATGTTTTTCTACATGCTTCACAATTTTATTCTTTACTATTGTTTCGACTAATTTGCCCGGTACTGAAGCCCTACTTACCGGTCTGTAATTGCCAGGATCGCCTCTAGAGCCCTTTTTAAATATTGGTGTCACATTGGCTACCTTCCAGTCATTAGGTACGGAAGCCGATTTAAAGGATAGGTTACAAACCACAGATAATATCTCAGCAATTTCCCATTTAAGTTCTTTTAGAACCCTTGGATGAATGCCATCCGGTCCCGGAGATTTGTTAATATTAAGTTTTTCTATTTGTTCCAAAACCTCCTCTAATGACACTTCAATCCAGGACAGTTCCTCAGATTCATCACCCACAAAGGACGGTGCAGATTCAGGAATCTCCCCAACGTCCTTAGCCGTGAAGACTGAAGCAAAGAAATCATTTAGCTTTATCGTCCTTGATTGCTCCTTTTATAGCTCGATCATCTAGGGGACCCACAGGTTTTTTAGCAGGCTTCCTGCTTCTAATGTACTTAAAAAACATTTTGTTATTTCTTTTTGAGTTTTTGGCTGTTCCTCAAGATCTTTTTTTGCTTTTCTTATTACATGTTTACACTTGATTTGACAGTGTTTATGTTCCTTTCTATTTATCTCACTAGGATTGGACTTCCACTTCTTAAAAGATACCTTTTTGTCCCTCACTGCTTCTTTTACATGGTGGTTAAGCCACGGTGACTCTTTTTTAGGTCTCTTGCTATGTTTTTTAATTTGGGGTATACATTTAAGTTGGGCCTCTATTATGGTGTCTTTAAAAAGTTTCCATGCAGTTTCAGGGATTTGGCTCTAGTCACTGTGCCTTTTAATTTCTGTTTAACTAACCTCCTCATTTTTGCGTAATTCCCCTTTTTGAAATTAAATGCCAGGGTGCTGGACTGCTGAGGTGTTCTTCCCACCACAGGAATGTTGAATGTTATGATATTATGGTCACTATTCCCAAGCGGTCCTGTAATGGTTATATCCTGGACCTGATCCTGCACTCCACTCAGGACTAAATCGAGAATTGCCTCTCCCCTTGTGGGTTCCTGCACTAGCTGCTCCAAGAAGCAGTCATTTAAGCCATTGAGAAATTTTATCTCCAGGCAAACCAGGTGCCGCATCTGGCCCCCAGGCCTTAAGTTCCTCACCCCGATCTAAACTGTTTGGCTACGTCTACACTGGCCCCTTTTTCGAAAGGGGCATGCTAATTTTAAACTTCGGAATAGGGAAATCCGCGGGGGATTTAAATATCCCCCGTGGGATTTAAATAAAGATGTCCGCCGCTTTTTTCCGGCTTGGGGAAAAGCCGGAAAAAAGCGTCTAGACTGGCTCGATCCTCCGGAATAAAGCCCTATTCCGGAGGATCTCTTATTCCTACTTCAAAGTACTACTAATAAGAGATCGGGCCAGTCTAGACGCTTTTTTCCGGCTTTTCCCCAAGCCGGAAAAAAGCGGCGGACATCTTTATTTAAATCCCGTGGGGGATATTTAAATCCCCCGCGGATTTCCCTATTCCAAAGTTTAAAATTAGCATGCCCCTTTCGAAAAAGGGGCCAGTGTAGACGTAGCCTTGTGTCTGTGATTTTGGACACTTTCAGTTTCCTATTCTACATTTGTAACATATCATGAATCTTTAAAGCACTATATAAGTTATCGATTCTAATAATCATATTGCGATGTTTGGGTCCACAAAACTGGCTTAAAAGCCAACTCCCCCTAGCACAGTGCAGGGGATGGGGCGGGGAGGCAGAGCCGCAACAGTCCCAGAGATGGTGTGAGCTGGGACTGTTCAGTCCTGGCCCATGCTGCCCCCAGGAGCTAACCCCACTGCAGCTCTGCATTTTGAGCCACAGCGGTCCTGGAGCTGGCGTGAGCCGGGGCTGCACTGCCCCCAGGAACTAACCCTGCATGCTCGGCTCCTACCATATTTAAACCGCAGAGCCACAGCAGGGATAGAAAGCATTCTCTCCCCCCCTCCCCCGCCTTATCAACTAATCAAGTAGTCCATGGAAATTCCATCAACTACTCAATTAGCTAATTAATTACTACTTAACAGACCTACACCACTCACCTGCTACCTGATTTTAACTTGGCCCTCATGATCTTGGTAGCTATTTTTCTTAAATGGGAGCCCTGAATCCCTTCAAGCCCTCTCCCAAGATATGTTTCCTGAATATCTGCATACACCCTCTCTTTTCTGTACCATTTCTGACCCCACCTACTCCTCCTGCAAAGTCAGAAAGCACTGAAGCCAAACACCTGAGAGATTTTCTGCTACTAAATTTTTATGTCACGGTCTCTGAGGTTATACACAACAGAGCACACTGCATACTAGGCAGCCCACTAGACTGTAATTGAGATGCAGTCTGGAACCTAGCAGGAAGGATGTGCTGGGTCACACAACAAGATCAATGAAAGGTTAGAAAAAGTTAACAAGGGAATTAAGTTAAGCAGATATAGTCCTGGACTAAGACTAATGTTTGTTCACCCCTTCCTCCAGGTTGCTAATAGAGAGGGGGTAAAGTTTATGGAGGACACATAATATTTAGGCTAAATCAAATCTAGCTAATCAAATGTAATGAGGATTAAGGAAAACTTCAGAAGGATCTAACAAAACTAGAAGCCACAATGACAGATGAAATTCACTGAAGACAAGTGCAAATTAATACACACTGGAATCTTGTGAACAATTCTATATACTGATGTGTTCTAACTAACTGTAAGTACTCTGGGAAAAGGATAGACATTTATTCACAGTGTTGAGGAAGTAGTGTGTGTGTGTGTGTGTGTGTGTGTGTGTGTGTGTGTGTGTGTACCTATACGCACCCATATGTTATGCTATATTAAGAAAATACTAGATTATAACCCTAAACTAATTATAATGCTGTTATATAAATGTGGTATGTCCCTGCCTTGAATGCTGAGTTGAGATTTGTTCGCCTCATCTCTTAAATGATACACCAATAACTGAAAATATTCAAGGGAGAGCAATGTAGAGAAAAAGAGGCAAGGAAAGACTTGTACAAGAGAACATTTAAAAGATTAACATTATCTAAGTAAGAGAGGAGACAAAGGGTTATATGACAGTTATGTGATAACTGTCAGTACAGAGGCCAGGCAGTTGCTACTATTTACCCCCTCTCTAACACAAAAACAAAGGGGATGCCTACACGAGCTAAAAAGCAATGTATTTAAAATTGTTCAGAAGCAGTATTCTGCTTCAGAAATGGCAAGAACCCGCAGCTTCGACTGAGAACCCAGGCCAATGTGAGCTAGACCTTTGAAAAATAAGGTTCTAAGAATCAAAGAGCTGGGCACCCAAAACTGAAGGAACCCAATAATAAGTTTGCTTTTGAAAATTTAGTTTTTCTCTCTTCCTAGTTTAAGGCAAAGTTCCTTTCACTCATAATCTCTGTTTAAATAAATCTTACATCCTCTTATTTTTATCTGAGGGATCTTTGGCACTGAGAATTTTTGCAAAGCATTGTTATTAATCCCTTTGTGAGTTTGAAAGATTCTATTTTTCTCTGATAATTGGTGCAGGTCCCTTCAGATATCAAGAGCCTTTTATAAATATGGTCTCATTCTGGTTGCTCTGTGAAGCATCCCCTCAAGGGCAATTATCTATCTTCCAAGATATAGCACCCAGTGATGAACACACATAGGGAGATGTAAATATTGCTTGTCGGTATAATGTCAGCTTATGATTTATGAGTTGTTCCACCTGTGCCACAACTCAGTAATTTTGGTAGTACAGTGCACTCTGCGGTCATGGGAAGAAAATGAAAATCATAACTTTCAGAACTCTTTCCTGGGACTGTGACCCTCTTTGATGGAATGGTACCTAACATAGAAAATACGTGTATGTCACTCATAAAGAAGAGACTTATGAGAAGGTCAGTAATTTTGTGTTCAGAGCAGAGTTTGAATAGTGTTCAGTAAACAAGGCATAGGATCACATGCTTGACAATGAGAAAAGCTATTGAAGAGCTGATTCTGAGCACTGAATGAGACAGGTGTCCTGTGATTATATAATTAAAAACTTACCCTAAAGCATGTACACAAGAGGGCAGCAGCAGCATTTTGCCTACAAAGTTGCACAACTTTGGCATTTGCACAGCAATTCTGGCATTTCTCAGTGACTGAGTTTGGAACATTCATATTCTTTTAATGTAGTTTTTGTGGGTAATTTCCTAGTTTTAAAAAAAACAAGCTGAAAAAAATTCAGGAATCATAGATTCCATTCCAAGATTAGGAAATGAAAATGTTCATTGGTTACTGATCCCACTGACTGACCTCTCCAATTTGTCCTTGTTCCCAATCTGTCTGTCTTCCCACCCCAAGTTCTCATCCCAGTCTCCTTACCTACCCAGTACCAGTCTCCAAGTGTAGCTGGAGGCATAGCTGGGAGCAGAAGGATGGATTTTGCCAGGGCCGGATTAAGACCTTTAGAGGCCCTAAACACTGAAAAGATTATGGTGCCCCCACATATGTAATTCAAAATAAAAACAATACTGTACCGTAAAATCTCTTCTTTTTGTGTGTGTGTGCCCCTGCTTTGCTGGTGCCCTAAGCACATGCTTAGTCTGCCTATTGGGTAATCCAGCCCTGGATGTTGCCTCCTGAGGTTGCAAGATCCTGTCCTGAGGGTGTGGAGCAGAGTGTGGTTGGAGGACTGGGGTCCCTCATCATGGCCAGTCATGAATGGCAAGCCCCGGCTGAGAATCACTTGGCAGGAAAGCCCAGGCCTAGGATGGACCCAATACCAATCTCTAGTCCTCAGGCTTTTCTTCCCAGTCACAGTCCTTTTGCTCAGTCAGTCCAAATTCTTCCCCTTCACTCCAGTTCCTCATCCAACCTGTTTCCTTCTCCACATCCTTTTTCCATCCTGACAAGCGTCCACTCCCAGGGTGTGTCTAGACTACAGGTTTTTTTTGAAAAAAGTGGCCTTTTTTTGAAAAACCTTCCCCTGCATCTAGACTGCTGCTGTGTTCTTTCTAAAGTAAATCGAAAGAACACGGCAGTTTTTTTGACCACGGAAAACCTCATTTTACAAGCAATAATGCCTTTTTTCGAAAGTGCTCTTTTGAAGTCCTGGCCGTAGAGAGTGTTGCTCCTTTCAGGAAGCCATGCTGACTGCCTCTGCCACAATGTGAACCGTGATAGTCAGGAGCCATCCAAGCTCACACCCTGGCTAGAGGTGGGGGATCCCAGCACAAGGATGAGAATGTTAACAGGGGGTGGGGGGTGGAGAAGTGGTGGGAAGTAGGATCCTAGTGTGAGGGTACAGATGCTAGCAGTGGGGAAGAATCCCAGTGTGAGGACATGAGGGTGAGAAGTCAGTTTCAGGTCTGTGTAAGATAATGAGCCTTCACTCTGCGTTGTGTTTAAGCAACAAGTTGCCAGAGGCAGTTTATTCGAGCAATATTGCAAGGGAAGACAGCATAAGCGGATCTTCAAATACAAAACAATTAAAAGCCAATATATATACCTTTCCGTTACATATAACATAAAACAATTACTTCTCTGCCCACTCAATTCCCATCAGACACTGTCTTATCTCCAAGGTTCTCACTGAGGTCAGCATTTCACTCTTATCTTGGAGAGCGAGGCAGAGAGGCAAACGCAGCATCTCTTCTAGCTCTCGCGTTAGCAGGAGTCAGAGTGAACCAGACTCTTGCTCTGCTACTGACAAACCCTGAAATGGCCACCCAAATCCCCTCTCCCTTAGTCCTGCTTCCACAGGTCTTCTGTAAGATCTGTCTGGACTCCTGGACATAGGAGGAGACACTATCAAGTTGCATGTACTGTTTTGCCAACCCCAAGAGATCAAAAATCATGAATCAGTCCCTGACCTCCCCAGCTTCTAGAAATCACAGATAAAAATACATTTGGGGATCTTTTTATTTGGGTTCTTGGTGTTTAAGGTCTTTGACTGAAGTCGAGGCATATTTTCTAGCAAAACCATGAGACCTAAAGTCTTTGAAAAAACATAAAAGAATGCTGAAAATCTCTTCTAATACCATGCACTAACAAACAATTATAATATACTAAATCAGAACAATCATGGTAAATAGTGGTGCATGAAACACTAGCCATAAAGTAAATTGATTTTGAGACCCCCACATATAGACATTTTAAACATGATAAACCAGTAAAAAATTCCAAACATTAAATCACACTGCTTTCAGAATGTCTAAGTGACAATACTCAACAACAGGCACATAATTCAGGCTCAGTTCTTTGAGGTACTTAGTGCCCTCAACTACTGTTGAATTAATCGGGAGCCAAGAGCGCTTGGACTTTGCAGGAGACAGCCAGTCACACAACATTTGACCCTTCCTCTGAACAAATAAAAACATAAATACCCATTTGTCAAGGCTTTTCCCCTACTCTGGCATAATAAATGCAGAAGTGGGGGCCCGCCAAAGTATCCCAAAACCTTATCTTTCCAGGTTTTGGTATAAACCTTCCCCCCAAAATCTTAAAAACCTAGATATTGGGGATAAAAATCTGCTGCCACCACCCAATAATGAGGAAATCAGGGAAGAGATCATTTGGGAAATCTCACACCTAAAGTAAAAACCAGGACACAAAGAAAGTAACCAATACCAGGTTAATAAAAAAATAAAAAAAAAAGACTTCTATTATCACCACAATCCTTCTGTTACAAGCATAATGACTAGATGGAAAAGTCACCAATTAATATACTCGTGAGGGAACCCCCTATGGGCCAAGAGCTTAGTTACAAAGGAGAGGAAAATCCATTTTTAAATGCACAGACACCAGAGTCCCATTCCCAAACCATAACACAATAAAACCTAATGGATTTATCTAAACTTTACCCTACTTACAGATAGTGAAGAGTCTTTTCTTGGAGCAAGACATTTTGTCTGTCCCCCTCAGTAGATAGAGAGAAACTGTTTAGGGACAAAGGAGGGGAAAAAACTAAAAATTCCATTGTCCCAGTTTGAAATCCCTATCTGCATTTCTATTGGCTAAGCAGATACCTGGCTAGGTACAGTTAACCCCTTAGTCCCCAGGATGCTGCTCATCTCTCATGGTCATGACACCATTATGTCTGCACAGAGATCAGAGCTGAAAATAGGCAACAGGAGATGGATCACTTGAGAATGGTTCTGTTCATTCCCTGTGCATTGGCCACTGGGCTAGACTGACCTTTGTCTGAACTGACCCAGTATCTTATATTCCTAGGGATGAGGATGAAAGTTGGAATCTCTACAAGGGTCTCCAACTTTGAACTCACTGAGATGTCTCATTTTTCATCCCTGCCCCTACACTGCTCTCAATAGACTAGTATACCTCATTCAAAATGAAATGCACTGAGTACAGCGATGCTGGAACTGGAAACATCATGGAATCCTTTGAAAGCCTGCTATAATTTTAATTCTGAATGTACACCATTCATAACTGAGCCACATTCATTTTTCATATAATCTTTCCCTTTGGTAAAATTCTTCCCTATGGGGATTGAACTAACAAAGCATCATAAAGAACGTGTGATCAGTATCTCAAAAATCTCATCCAAGTGAAGAAAAGTCTCATATTAAAGAGTCCCAATAAAAGCCTTTTAATCTCTCAAAAGTTAGGAACAAAATCCTGACAAAAGCACTTTTGGTGGAGATACTGAAATTCAAAGCAGGTAGTTTTCAACTTTCATTGCTAACTTTTCTTTGTGTGGACCAGGGGGTGAAGCATGTGTGTGTTTAAATTACCATTATATTTCTTTCCTAGAAATCACTCACTCTCTAGACACCTTTCAATTCCTTTTAAGCTAAATGGTCACCATTTTAGAGCACTTCTAGCTGGCTTTTTATGTTTTGTGATATATTGGAATGGAACAAGCTAAAAAATAAAAAAGCTTATTGGGTACTGCAAAGAGACACCTACAAAAACTCTTTAAAATGACATTTAACTGTGCCTTGCAAATATTTGCATGACCACAGTTTTGTTCATACAAAGGAAAAGTGTCCGAGAGAAGCATACAAATACACATTTGTTTGTGTATTGTGACTAGCAGTGTTCTCCCAGCAATCTTGAAAGGATTTAGTGGATTGGGAACTGAGTAGGCGAGGAGGAAGTTCCTAGCCAAGGAACAGGAAGAACAAACAACAAAACAAGCAGCAGTGAGGAGGTGGAGCATGTGACACAGGAGGACATGAGTAAGAAACAGCCCCTGGAATCAATAAATGTTGAGCCAGCCATTTGACAGTATTATATATATTTTTTAACTAAGGCAATGAAATAAGACACAGGTTGAGATTTTCAAAGATGACTAGTGGATTTAGTGACACAGCTCCTACTGACATTAATGGAAGTTGTGTGGCTAAATCCCTTAGCCAGTTTCGAAAGTAGCCCACTGTACCTCAGACTATTCCAGGACACAGTCACCGCCAAGAGCAGGTGCAAGGCTAGTGAAGTGCTTTGGCTTCTTGCTATATGCCTGGAGCTCAGTGGGAGTAATCATCATTCTAGAACATTCTGGAACCATCTGGACAGGTAGCATCCTAGACCTAAGTTGTGCTGTGTTCAGATGGGCCCTTCCCAATGGTGCAAAGGTCTGATCATTACATAAAGCAGAGTGAGAAGCAGCAGCAGCATCACCAGAATATGAGGGAGAAACAATAGTAGTGGGGAGGTCTGATGGCAGCTGACCTGCTTGTGGCTTTTGATAACAACACCATCTGGTTGTCAGCATTAATGTAACTCGGGTTGCTCTGATACAAGGGAGCAGGATCTCACAAGCAGAGGGTACTCAAAGGGGCACATTGCCAAGGGCAATGCACAAGTAGATGCTAACAAAAACATCTAGAGAAGGCCAACATTTCTTGACCCTTCTTCCCAAGTGCAGATCATGGAAGTACATAGAGCCTGCAGTGAGATTCTGGGTAGGAATGGGGCTGGAGAAGTGGCCAAATTCTAAACCTTCATCCACACAAACTCAGGGATTCTTCTGTGACAGATCTGGAGGAGCGACTAGACCCAATGTTGTTTTTGTTTAAATAGCTGAAGCAGCTGTAGAAAAAAGGACAGTTCACTGATTCAGGAGCTAGTATGGGACCCATAAGACCTGGGTTCAATTGCTTCAGACTTCTCATGTGGCAGGGGGAAAGTACCTTCAGGTGAAATACACAAAGGGATTTAGCCATTGCAATGCTGATCAGCAGGACACTTAACTTTTATATGCCTAGAAAAACTACGGGAACACCACAGTGATCCACAGATTTAAGCTTGACCCCTAGACTCTCCAAACAACGCACTTAAGTATGCAGTGCACTAAAATCAGCATGCTGGGCACGAAGTTAGCTAGTGTGAGGTACCAACATAAGAGTGTGTGCATGGGTGGTGGGTGTAATAGGCCAGGGGAGGTTGCCATGGTGGCTGGATCCCTACTTGTGGGGTTTGGGGAGAAGTTTTTGATTTATGATGTCCCATGCAGGTTCCAGGGTTGTTGAGGAAGTGGTATGTGCTGTTCAGCTTTCTGGGTTCCCCAATAATCTCCTGGACTCCAAGGAGACTACTGATGACCTGGAAGCTGAGTAACACATCCTGCCTCCTCAACCACCTGGAACCTGCATGGGGCATAGCAAAAGCTTCTTCTCAAGGGGTATGTCTACACTACCCCGCTAGTTCGAACTAGCGGGGTAATGTATGCATACCGAACTTGCTAATGAAGCCCGGGATTTGAATTTCCCGGGCTTCATTAGCATAAAGCCAGCACCGCCATTTTTAAAAGCCGGCTAGTGCGAACCCCGTGCGGCACGGCTACACGCAGCATGGGCTAGATAGTTCGAACTACGTAGCCATTCTGAACTATCGAGGAGTACAGATAGTTCGGAATGGCTACGTAGTTCGAACTATCTAGCCCATGCCGCGTGTAGCCGCGTGGCACGGGGTTCGCACTAGCCGGCTTTTAAAAATGGCGGTGCTAGCTTTATGCTAATGAAGCCCGGGAAATTCAACTCCCGGGCTTCATTAGCAAGTTCGGTATGCATACATTACCCCGCTAGTTCGAACTAGCGGGGTAGTGTAGACATACCCAAGGAAAGTTTGAGAGACACTTTTCTCCAGGATGCTTGGGGTCTGAGGAGGGAAGATGCAGGGCAGCTGCTGCTAGCTCAGAACCCCTTTGGGCAGAAGAAAGTCTTGGGGCTTTTGCCAGCTGGCTCGGGGCTTCTCCCAGCAAAGGGGCCAAGTGTCTCTGGGCTCTGGCCACAGGGAAGGGCAGAGGGGGTCTCTGTGTTCTGGCCATGAGGAGGTGGGGCAGGAAGAAGGGGCAGAGCTACAGTTAGCCTCTCCAAAGGGGGGGGGTATCCTATTGCCCATGGGGGTATGCTAAGCACTGTCCCCTTTTGGAGTTAGAGGACCTACTTTTGTTTAGCAAATCATGAACAAGAACCCAGCACCTAAGACACTTCTTGAATGAGAGTTTGGTGCCTGCCTTGCTCCACCCAAAATGGCCAGGGAAGGTGGTTATCCCCACCTTTTAACTTTTAGCCCACTTGCCTAGATGTGGGAGACTTCGATTCAAATTTCCCCAGTCTGCCAGAAGGGGGAAGAAAGGATCTGAAGGAAGAAAGGACTTAATGAAGGGATGCTCTAACTATTGGACTACAGATTCACTCATGCTCTTACTGGCCCAATGACAGGTTAGGCATTTATCAATGAAACACTCATGGTTTGGGAGGGCAGGAAGTGAGCACATGACTCAGTAACCCAGTGGTTAGGGCACCCTGTGAGGAATTGGGAAGACCCTGGCTTCACCCCCGTCCCTGCCTGCTCCAGTCTTGTTCATTAACTATAGTAGAACAGCTTGGTCTCAGGAGACCAAGTGAGCTCCAGTGATGGATTTGAATTTCTATTGTTCGAGCATATATCATCAGCTGTGCCGGTGTTTTGCGGTGCTACTAGCAATGCAGAAGGTGTGATAAGAAGGGGCACTATAACCAGCTCTGCTAGGCTATTTTTAAGATTTATGGGGCCCTACACACTTCTATTAAACTGGGGCCCATACACCTGATGGGAGCTGAGAAGGAGGGCAATATTTTAGATGTTTAGATAATCTTTAGCAACACTCTAATGAAATATTTTAAAGCATATTTTAAACTAAGGTACAGTAGACTATCATAGTAATTCAGAAACTGACAATATATACTAAAGTTGGCAAATGTCTGTTAAATGGCTTCATTACCACTTGAATAGCTCTTTCCAGGCTCAATGTTTTCCTAAGAGCTCTGGCAGGCTTTTTCACTTTTAAGTTAACTAGATCCTCTCTGGAAGAAGCAGAGTCGCAGAACAGGGATAGAAAGAGGCGGATGGGAAGACCTAGTGGTGCCCCAAATTTTCAGGCGCCCTATGCAGCTTTGTATTCTGTGTATTAGTAATGGCAGCACTGCAAGTCTGACACATTCCACCATCGTGCAAAGTAAATAGTACAGAGAGAAAGTCACTAAAGCATAACCCCATGACCCTCCACGAATAGTTATTTGACTCCAGAGAAGGCTGTTTCAGCAATGGTACAGTGTGGTGATGTGCCTTCAGGGTTAAGCTTCCTAGAGAGTCTGCCTGAGATACAGTGAGGCCCTTGTTATGCACAGCCATTTGTAATCACACAGAGTAAAACAGAGCTCTTGTAAGCTCCTTAAAAACAGAGTTTTGTTTCACACTGCAAGTTATTTTCAAGATATTGTCTATGTTGGTGGAATTGTACAGTACAAAATGAATGGATTCAAATATTCATTAATGGATGGTTGTAAATATACACTATGTGAAAGGAAGAATGAGGCACAGGCTGTATTATCTATGATTTCTGATTTTGTATCAATATTCTAATGAAAAAATGATAGTTCTGGATACTATAGTCAATGAAAGCAGCCACTGTATATTATGAAGTAGCCATAAGAACAGGCCAGAAATGGCCTCAGGATCTCCATGGAAATGGGCAACTAAGCTCTGTTAAAGGCTACATATTAATTTTACAGAGAATAAACTGTAATGCTTAGCTGTTTCTGATTTTTATTTCAGGTGGCCAGAAGAAATATATGCAGCCAGCACTTCTGCTGCTAAGTTATTGTCTACATAAGATAACAAAATCAGATGAAATTCACACTTCTGCTTATTTCAGTGTAATTCTGTGTGGACACTCTTATTCCAAAATATAAGCATCCACACCTACACTTGCTTCAAAATAAAGAGCAGATGGAGGCATTTAGGTAACTCATATGCAACCAGTGCTTTCCTTCAAACATACTTTCAGATAATGATCCTCAATTCATTTCTCTAGAGATGACTAAGGAGCCTGGTTTCTTGTACTTATCACTCAAATAGATTAGCAAAATGCTTTAGGCGAATGCTAATGTGTAGTGGAAAAGGAGTGAAGGCAGGAAGCAAGAACTTTGTGTTGTAAATACTCTGTCATGTAGGCCTACGTAACAATGTACCACTCACAGGACTGCATCAGATTTATTTTTAAATCTTCACAGAAATTTGATTTAACTGATTTAGGCTAGGCGCAGCAAAAGAATTGGATGAAAAGCAGCACAGAGTAATTGAAACACAGAATATCCCTCCAAGAATCCTATGCTCAGACCTGAGAACCTGAATAAGAAATTACAAGTAGAAAAGGAGTGAGGCGAAGACAAAGGTGATATCAGGAAGGCGTTGGGATTAGTGGCATACCTGGCAGAAATTACAAGGAAAATGAAATAACATATTGACCAACCATTCAAGATAAAGGTTGAAGAAAGAAAAAAGCACTAGAAAGAAGGAAAGTGTTCATGAAAACATTCTTAGTGGGAGGGAAAATGGTTATGCTTTATAATAGCCTACAAAAAAAAATGGAAGTGAAAATGTTATTGAAGAAACTGCATCTCCAGGTGCAGATGAAGAAACTGAGAAAGAGCAAGTGATTGATTTCAATGAGAGTTAGACCCCTAAGTGTCTTTGAGGACAAAGACTTGCAGAAAGCTGGCAGCATTGCCTGAGACACCTGCTCTCTTAGGTTAAGTCCACACTTAAAACTGTTGCCAGTAATGTCATGCAAAGGTGTGGGTTTAACTAGATTACTACACTGGCAAAAGCCTTAGGCTTTGTCTGCACTGCAGGGTTTTTGCACAAGAAGCTGTTGGTGGAAGAGTTCTTGTGCAAAAACATCTTGTGCAAAAGAGCATCCAGATCTCAAAGTGCATCGCAAAAGTGATGTGCTTTTGTGCAAGAGAGTTTCCACACTGCATGAACGCTCTTGCACAAGAAAGCTCTGATGGCCATCAGAGCACCTGTGCTTTTTCAAAAAGGCTCTTTTTGCACAAGAAACCCCTGCGGAGTGTCCACACATGCCTTTTTGCACAAGAGCTGTAGGGCAAACAGGAGTTATGCCTCATAGAAAGAGGTAAATCTACACCACAAAAATCCCTCTGTTCTGTTGATTGACTAGATTTTCTAGCGCAAAAATCTTGTAGTGTAGACATAACTTTAGTGTATAACTAAACCTCTTCTGTAGACTAGACCTTAGTGACAGCTTAGTTAACAAGCTCTTAGCTGGAGTACATACTGACTCACTACAACTACTGTTCTGTCAGCCACTTTAGCATCTCTGCTTTTCTTTCTTTAAGTCTCTTTTCCCCCAAAGCAGTTCGGGGAAAAAAAGTCATTATAAAGAGGGTTAAATTGTCTCCAGTTCTTCCAGGCCAGTCAGGTCTTACCTAAACTTTCTTTTCCTGGGGCTGCTGCACTCATAAGTGGTATCACTGTCTCAAAGACCACAATTTCTCTTGTGTTTCAGTCTGTTCATTCAAGATATTCCCCACACAGTTACCTGTCTCTGGAGTACTTACAGCATACGCTTCCAAATTCATTTATACAGGAAATGCTCAACTAAATTTTCTCCCCAGGTTTGGTTCCACTCAGCACTCCTCCCAGCAAACCATAGTTTTGTCAGCTGAAGGGCTCCTCCCCTTTCCTTTAAATCAGGTGGGTTAAAGAGACAGCTGCAGCAATGGTTAACCCTTTCTTAACCAGCTTCAGTGTCACCATTGGGTGTATTCTGGTTTGCAGGCTAAGTCCCTGTTGTGCTTCAAATGTCAGTGTGATGCAATTTTAGAGCTGCAGCAGTTTAATGGCCCAATGGTCACATGCCTCAATCAGACAAAGCCCGAATGTATGTTAAATATCTAGAATCAGGAATGCAAAAATCATAAAAGCAAATGAATAAAAAATACAAGTACAAAGATTTTAAGATAGGGTACTTAAATCTGGAGTAAGAATATTTTATGTGACTGTTGAAGTAGTATACACATTTTTTCCATCCTGTGAAAGATCAACAGAGAAGCAAGGGGTAAAATGGGGTACTGCCAGAGGTGGGAAACCTGAGGCCTGGGGGCCAGATGCAACCCCTGACTTGCCTGGATCTGGCCCCCAAGGCTCAGGGCTTCCCCCAGCATTGGGGACCCTGCTGCCCTACCATGAGTCTGGAGCTCTGGGGAAATGTGGGGAGTGTCTTTCTGTTTCTCAGTAGGGGACCACTATTTTTTTTTTTTTTTTTTTTTTTTTGCTTCTCATTTGTGTGTAGCCACCCTGGACTGCTTTTTCAGTGTCAGAGGCCCCCAACCCAAAAAACGGTTCCTCACCCCCTGTATACAGTGTCAATGCCTCTTGTTTTCAACACATTTCCTGAGATTTGTACATTTAAGGAACTGAACAGCCACTCTTTTCTGTTAGATGGCAAATCTTTGTGAGATTTCCAGTTTCTTGATATTGAGGTGAGTTACGATTTATTACTCAGTGGAAGAAGCTAAAGGATCCTGGACTCATTTGCATGAGTTTCAATGGACCCACTGGAGCCACGGAGCAACTATGTGATTGATTTCTATTGTTGCCTAGCCCCATAGACTCCTGGTAGCCTCTGGCTAGCATAGTTTGTATAGGACCACAACCTCAGTTTCCCCCAGAGGAGAAAGGGCTGCCCATAGAGAAGTGGCACATGTGAAGAGTCTGCATGAACTTCTGCTGGTTTTCCCCTCCTTGTTTTATGTGGGAAAGAATCTACTCAGCTAGCTTCCTCCCAAACACTTCAACTCCACAAAGCCTCCGCAGACAGCAGGGGGAAAGGGAGCATGCTGCAGAGGTGGTAGTTCTCTTTTTTCATGCCTACAGGTCCATAAATGCTAGCACTTCTTCATGTGGGGACATGGAAGGGATCTCAGAGTTCTAAAGGTGATAGTGGTGGTTAGCTTGACAATGAGTTACATGGGGCATAATAATAGCAACAAAACCCCATTTGCAGGCCTACAAGCAGAAGACACTCTCGTTATATAGACCGCAAGTGAAGTGCATGCTTTTTTAAGGAAGACATATAGGAAGCAGCTTTGTGACTGTTTCCATGCTCCAATCATGCCAGGTGAACGTGAGAATTTTGTGAAAATTCATTTAAATATGGTGACCACACTCTGATTCCCTACATTTTAGGAGTGAAGAGATAGTTTCAAAAGCTGACCATCTCTAGAAATACATTACAAGTGAGAAAAGGCCTGTTGTTAGTCTTTCAGGTTTATGCCAAAGAACTGGAGCTCTCTGCACTGTTTGCTGCTCTAAGCAAAGGCAACCTTGCCCATGAACTTACATCATTCAGAACACTACTACAGAATTTCTTGCCTCACTTGTCTCTTGGCCACAACAGCCCTCTCTTTGCATCCCTCCAAGTCTCCCCTTTTTTAGGCTTTAACCTCCATTGGCCAGCCAACAGACTTTGTGTTTTCTCCCATGCTGCTCTTCAGGGTTGGGAGGTGCTCTCCATAAATATCTGCAAAGCCATTGTTCATATTCTTCCTTTAAACTCTCTTTTGTTATTCCTAGGCATCACAACTTGATAAGGGTTAGGCAGCTGTTGTGCTGATTCCAAGGCCTATCACAGTGGCCAAGGAAGAACTGTTTTGTTTCCTTGTTCTCTCTCTGTCCATTGAATACACCTGGGCTACGTCTAGACTGGCCCCAAATTCCGGAAAAGGGATGCAAAGCAGGTAAGTCAGCATAAGGAAATCCGCGGGGGATTTAAATATCCCCCGCGGATTTAAATAAACATGTCCGTCGCTTTTTTTTCCCGCTTGGGGAAAAGCCGGAAAAAAAGCGTCTAGACTGGTGCGATCCTCCGGAATAAAGCCCTTTTCCAGAGGATCTCTTATTCCTACTTGAAAGGATTTCCCTATGCTGACTTACCTGCTTTGCATCCCTTTTCCGGAATTTGGGGCCAGTCTAGATGTAGCCCTGGTGTCTTAAATTGTAAGCTAATTGGGGTTAAGAACCCATCTCCTTTCTATGTGTTTCTATAGTACTTCACTCAGGAGTGAGGGGGGCCTGGCTTGTGAGTGGTACTCCAAGGGGCTGCAGCAATTCAAATAAATAATTATAATTTCCTCTTGTCTGACTTTTGGTCAAGAAAAATGCTGAGCTTCACAAAGTGATCGGCACATAGCTGAAGATGGTGCACTGTGTGTTTCAAACCCTAAATCTGCCCGTTGCAAAATGATAAAGAAGTACATATGAATTCATAGAGATTTTCCTCACAGAGTTTGAGCTGCGTCGAGTCTGCAGGAGGAACTCATGTGCACTTTATACCATCTGTTCAGATCGGCTCTTTCAAAATTCCTGATTATACGCAGAAATAGAAATTTTCCCTTCCTCTCTACCCCCCATAGCTCAATATTGATTTTAAAAGAGCTTTGCAGCATTCTGTCACTGCAACAATGGAAAGGTAGCTGAAAGAGGTGACAGCATTACAGACAGAGAGCAAACACCAAAAGCTTGTCAGTATTGGTATTTAGGGCAACGCATCAGTGTCATAGATGCAAGAGTAAGAATTCCTAGCACTTCCGCAGCTGTCAGGCTTCAAACATTAAAATGCAGATTTTGATTTTAAGACACAAGCATCCAGCTAAGAGATGTTATTCCACTGCATAATAAAATACATGCCTGCTATATTTAGAAGAGTTGATGATTGTGAGACAGGGAATGAACCAATTTATAAACCGGAGTAAAAAATATACTTTAACTCAGATTTTGATATTAAGACATAAGCACCCAACTAAAAGATTATGTTCCTCCTATGCATAATAAAACATGGTTGCTCTGTGTAGAATAGCTGATGGTATGGAGTAAAGTGATCTAATATTCTCTGAGATTGCATCCTGCAGTGTCTCTGAAAAGAGGGTAAAGCTGCATAAAAACTCAAATTATGGTTTTTTTATGGGCCTGCTCTGAAAGTTTTGATTTATTATCTTTCTAAAAAGCACAAATCCCTTCTTCACATCCAAGTCCTCGGTGCTCTGCAAGTACATTTTTAGTAAGTGTATTATTAAGTTAATAAGCTTTTACTTTGATCCCCCCTCTGAACTAACCAGGCTCTATACTCAGTTTCCTCCTGTTTTATGCTCTCTCAAAACCCATAGCATTATGAATAAAATCAAGACCCTCCTGATATGCCCCTCTAGCATTTATACCAGGAAGAACTGTAATAGCGCTGACCAATGAGGAAACATTTCAAGTTCCATTTCTTCTAGGGTTATTTTCTTTCAGAAAAAAATAATAGGAACAATATGGTTTATCCTAACATCAATGCACTGTGCTCTTGCATGTATAATGCCTATGAATGCTAATGTGCATTACATATTCTGCAGCATGATGTTGCTATTACAAAAGCTATTTGACAAGAGCATGAATGGCTCAGGGGGCTGACAGATCTCTGGTTACAGAAAGACAGGGGAAAAGGAGAGTTCTCAAAGTCTTGGGAAGAAATGGCAGGAGATTGTTTTGGGGTTTAAGTAAAACAAAAGACCGTTTTATTTGAAACTATTCAGTCAACATACAAACAATGTACTTAAATCCTTTCTTAGTATTTTCATATATATTAAATAAGTCTGCTTAAATTTTTCCTATGCATTTTATGTAAATTTCCTGCCTTCCAGTAATAAACCCCATTCTACATAGCCTCTCTAAAGCAACCCCACATTTTGAGAGGTACCCCTACACATTAGTTCTAATATCAGCTCCTCCATTTTTGTAAGGATTCTGAACTTTATTATGAGACACTGTGTAAATGAATGGAGGAAAGAGGAAAGAGAAAAAACAGAAATTATGCTTTTCAAAGAAAGAAGAGACAAAAGAGAAAAGAAGACTGAACAAAAAAGCCAAGAAACTTTGTAGGATTGAAAAGATGGATTGAATATCTTTAGGGATAATAGGAATATCAAATTAGAATAGTAAAGCCTTGGAAAAATAACCAAGGATTTGAAAAGGATACCAAACCTCAGATTTCAGGGCAAACAACACCACCTTACTAATAATTTGAGCTAGGAAACAGCTTTCCGCTGGGTATGATATCCCATAATTGCTTTCAACAAGGGGTTTTGTATCTTCCTCTGAAGCATTTGGTATTGGCTGCTTTTATAAAATCAACACACAGGGCTAGATAGATCACTGGTCTGATCTAGTATGGTAATTTCTATGGTACTTCTACATTTGCTCCCTGAACTTTCATTACAAGCCATGAACAACATGCAAGGCTTAGCTACATATACAAACCGCTGCTCTGGCAGGCTTTGAGTGGTTTCTGAAGCCTTAAAGACTGACAGTAGCTATAGGGTTCACAAATTATTTTAAAATATGCTGTCCAGTTGCCAGGCATTATATCTTTATTTCCTCTTCTCTTCTTCCCTCTGGGTACGTCTACACTTGCACCCTAGTTCGAACTAGGGATGCAAAGGAAGGCTACGGAAATTGCTAATGAAGCAGGGATTTAAATATCCCATACTTCATTAGCATGATATCACCGTCACGTTACTCCGCTCAACAGCTGTTTCGAAAGTGATAGTGTGCGCCGGGATGCGTTAGTTCGAACCAAACCCCAAAAACGAAGAGTAACGTTAGTTCGAACCAAAGGGTTTGGTTCAAACTAATGCATCCCGGAGCGCACTTTCACTTTCGAAACAGCTGTTGAGTGGAGTAACATGACGGGGATATCATGCTAATGAAGTATGGGATATTTAAATCCCTGCTTCGTTAGCAATTTCAGTCGCCTTCCTTTGCATCCCTAGTTCAAACTAGGGTGCAAGTGTAGACGTACCCACAGGGAAGAAGAGAAGAGGAGATAAAGATATAATGCCTGGCAACTGGACAGCATATTTTAAAATAATTTGTGAACCCTATAGCTACTGTCAGTCTTTAAGGCTTCAGAAACCACTCAAAGCCTGCCAGAGCAGTGGTTTGTATATGTAGCTAAGCCTTGCATGTTGTTCATGGCTTGTAATGAAAGTTAGCCCCCAAAGCTCAGGGCTCCCCCCCCCCCAGCACTGGGAAGTCTACACTGGCACTCCAGCCCCAACACCATCCCACCATGGGGCTGAAGGATAAAAAATCTGCTAGCTGGGCCCCACTAGACTCTGGCGTGCCAGGGAAATGTGGGGAGTGTCTTTCTCCTTCTCAATTGGGGGCCACAACTGTGAGGGTTAGTTTTTGGGGTTTTGTGTGTGGCCCCTGACTGTTATGTGAATCAGTGGCCCCCAACCCAAAAAAAGTTCCCCATCCCTGACATACATTATATAAAAACCAAAAGACAGAACAACTGGCAATAAGGACATGATCCTAATCAGTTAAATAGGGAGTGGTGGCAGAAGCTTAGTTAAACAGCCATCAGGTTTACTTCCAATGAGAATTATTCCAATCTTGGGTAAGCCCCCTGGAATGCTCAGTCTCTACACTGACAAGATTTACCCTTTGAGTAGAAAGTGCCATGTGCCTGAGAAGCCGAGCTGTCAGCCGCTATTCTCATAAGGAGGCTTTAAGAAGTCATTTAGATATGATAGGGTCATTCCATTCAACTCCTTGAAGATAAAGACCAAGACTTTATATTTGACTCAATGTTCTATGGGAAACCAGTGTAGAGAGTGATGGACAGGTATGATGGGCTCATGATAGCCCCTGAGTGTTGCTAAGGAGATAAGCTGCAGCAGTCTATAATAATTGGAGCTTACCAAGGGCTAATTACTTCATGCTCAGGCATACCGAATTGCTTGCAGGCATCTGTTAACTAGCCCATCTGGCCTCATAAACCACTTCACGGTAAGTGTAGGGATGAACACCTCATCACCATAACCAATAGAATAATGAAAGAAAAAACATCCAGAGTTATTCATTTTTTCTTTTCAGTGTGCTTCTAGTTTGAGCTTTTGTGAGAGAGAAGTGTCTGGGTTCATTTTCTGATCTTTGCAAAATGATTAATTTCAAACTCAGGGATCAGAGAAAGTCACTCAAGCTATGTCTACACTATGGGAGGTTTCTGGGATACCACCTGTATCCCGGAAAAATTTCACCACGTCCAGGGAACACATCTACTCTTCCGCTTTTTTTTTTTTTTGGCAGAAGAGCAGACTCGCTCTTTCAGAAGCCCTGTATTCCTCCTCCCATGAGGAAGAAGGGCTCTTCCAAAAGAGAAGGCTTTTCCAAAATTTGGCCCAGTGTAGATGGGCCAAATTTTGGAAAAGCCTCTTCCGAAAGAACTATCGGAAAGAAGGACTCAAATTTTCCAATAGATCCCTGTACTGTAGACATAGCCGCACTTGCATCTAGTTTCATCCCATTGAGGCAGCTTAGATATCTCATTGAGAATGACTTTGCCTTGTTTATATAGTTTCATTTTCCCTTTTATTTCTCTAGCCAGATACTGCCTTGTGTTGTGAGCAGTTCACAGCTTCAGAGTTGTGTCGGGGTCAGATAGAACTTGGATGTAAGCCCTTTAAAGCAGGGACTCTCACATCCTGAGTCCTGGAATCCATTAAATGACTATTACCAGTGATTAAAAGTCTCAGAGGGGAAGCTGTGTTAGTCTGTAACTTAAAAAAAACAAAACTTGAAAAACAGCAATGGTTCTGTAGTACTTCAGGATATGTCTACACTACAGCGCTATTTCGAATTAACTTATTTTGAATTACTTAATTCGAAATAAGCTAATTCGAAATAAGCTAATTCAAAATAACGCATCTAGACACAAAAACTAATTCGAAATAGCATTTTTTCTAATTCGAAATAACGCATCCACATTGAGTGGACCCTGAATCGAAGGTAAGGCTGGCCAGAACCAGTGCCAGCAGGGCATCAGGGTCAGACTTAGTGTGTGGGGCTGCTGCCCCAGGCTAGCCGAGGTCTGTGCTTAAAGAGACCCGACCCCCCATCCCGGACAGACAGTTCTCAGGTTTCTCTGCTTACTAGTCTACCTCGCTGAGGAACAGCAAAGCATTTGTGTCTCGGAGTGCTCTGCTTGCCCTCACTCGGGACACCACGGCACTCTGCAACATGGAACCAGACTTGCCCCACCACACCAATCCTCGTATGTAATAATAACACCGATGACAACCCTAATCCTTTTCAAACATATCATGATGGATATCTAAGAACTATCAGCATACTAGTACTAATTGCACACTCAGTCCAGACAATGATGTATCACACAACACAGTGCCCCTCCCATGAGGGCATTGGTTTGGGACTGCTTAGGAAAAAGAAGCACCACTGAATCATCATCAAAACACTTTCTGGTGGATATTGGATTTCCTGTGAGGTCTCCTATAAAAGGAATGGTTCAGTCTATCCAAACTTAGATAGATTTGTGAGATCTGACAGGATCAAGTCCCAGGGGCATACACCAACACCTAGCTAATAATGTGAGCCAGGAAGCAGCTTTCCCTAGGCATGATATCCCATAATTGCTTACTACAAGGGGTTTTGTATCTTCCTCTGAAGCATTTGGTATTGGCTACCAGATTTTCACCTAATTTTGAACCTAATTTTCACCATTGCAAACTCCATACTCTTTTTTCCAAATAGAACACATGCTTGATTGTCCATGCTGGCTGCATTCCCAAAGGGCTAGAAGATCAATGAGAAGCACTTTTGTGTGTTCAAATATCACCTGATTGTTCTCAAAGCATTCCATCCCTATTTGAATATAAAACACAGCTAAAGGTTAATTATTGCTTCCCACTGATGATTCATCTATAACCTTCTCCTAGAGGAAAATCATTTTAAAAGAAATTGTGTTTAATTTTTTTTAATCATTGTAACTTGGTGCACATCAGTCTGTTGTTTGGCCTATGAAGGCACAGTGAGCAGCTGGCTTTCTGAAGCTTACCTATGACATTTCATCTTTTGAAAATGCATCAGTGAGACCTTTTTCTGGAAGCATTTCCACACGGTGTGCCCCCATACACTGAAATCAACATTTGAAAGGCACTACTTCATTACTTTTTCCTGTACAACTGACTAAAGGAGGAGGGCAAAGGGCAGAGAAACTGGTCTCCTTCAGTAATGGGTAGACCCCCCTCCTGCTGTAGTGAGGAAGTTATTTAGAGAACATTGCTGAAGCAGGTTTATTGTTTTCCATTTTATAACCTATTTCAGACTATAAAACCCACACCACAATAATGTTCAGAGCCTGAAAAAAATCCACAAAGCAATAAAATAAGTTTTTCAGTTCAGAGGAGACTTTTGTGAAGGTGATGCACAAGAGAGATTTTGGCCCCATTGTTCCAAATCTTGTATTGTCTGTGATTAAACTCCAAATTTAAGAGCCAAATTCTGTCCCTTGATCAGTTAATATGCTGATATGTTTCAGAATCAATGGAACTGGCATGGTGTAAATGAGTGCAGAATTTGTTCCCAAGTAGATCTAGTCAGATCTTTATTTCTCCCCTCAACATTTCCAGAGAAAACAACAACTTTCTGTTTTCATCAGTATTTTTGTATTTCAGCTGGGAAAAAATGAAAACTCCCCACAATTTAGGTTTTACATCAACCCAAAAATGTATCAGGAAAATAGAATTTCTTTACAAAATTGTCCATTTTGTCTTAAATCCATTTTTATCATCATAAAAAAAGAATGGAAACAAAATTCCAACCAGCTTTATTCCCACCTATCTAGACTCTAATGGCAACAATACTAGCTTCTACATCATTCTGCATCTTTGTATTCTACCGCATTACTCCTACCCAGGTGCAGAAATGAAGATACTGTAGCTAGCAAGTTCACTGCTATTACAGATCAAGGGCCTGCTGCAACTGTTCCTATGCCAGTGGCATCAACCTCACATAAATTAGCCTTTGCTGTTTCTTCCCTTTGTATTATTAATACACACAAAGCTACGTTGGAGCTGAAATGAGTCCTGAGGATATCCCTTTTCTATTGGGAGGACTGCATGATCCTACTGCCTTGGACATAGCTTCTGGAACAGCAGAGAGACAAGGAAGGCAGCATTAAAACCTGAGGAGATTTTGAGGCTGTCCTTTCTGATCTCCTATACAAACTCAAGCTGGCCAGATTCTGATCTCATTTATGCCTTTATAAACCCAAGGCGATGCCTTCATCTTCACTTTTAGCACTAGCTCCCTGTGTCTAGGGGACTTCTTGCTATAGATCATTTACCAAAAAAGGAAGCAGAATGTACTTGTAAAGCTTGGCTACTGTTGGTTTTCAACTGTTTCCCTAGACTAAGCAACTTTTACCTTTTCTGTCTCAGTGCAGGGAGAATGCAAGTCCAAAACACAGGCGTGATTTGAGATACATGGGAAAGATTGCAAATGTGTCAGAATAGCATATACAATCATTCAAACCTACCCGAAGTAGATTTGTGAGCCTGGGTTCAGATAAAAGGGCATTATAATAGCCCCGGTCTTCTGAGTTTGTCTGGCCACCAGCAAGACATAATCCATGCTTTTAAAAAACATATTTTCAACACCTGGATTAGTATTGCCTTCCTCCCTTTCTTGCCAGACTGCATCGATGTTGCATGCTGCTTTGACTGCACTTCTCTCTACCCACGCATCAAGAGATTAAATTAATTGGCTGAGTTTTCCCCATTAATCTGTATGAGTGATCACATAGATCTAACTACCCCTTCTGCACTATTTTTCACTTTCGCTTTGGCTTGCTAGTCCAACAGTAAATCTTTAGTCCATTTCTCCACACCTCCCTTGCTTGTTTGCGATGGCAGCCGCAGCCTTCCACCTCCCAGTTCAGAAACTGCTCTCAAAATTACAAACACTTCAAGCACAAGTAGCCCTGCAGACACTAAAATAGTTTGTTGAAGCAAGGGTTGGCTCAATTTGGATAACTCTCAGACATGCACATGTATATGCACATGCCCAGCTTGCTCTCCCAAAAGGAAAAAAAATAGATTGCATAGTTCCAGCAGAGGTCCTTACTTATTGATTCCTCAGAGTGATTAAACATGAAACATCTTGAATTCCTATAGTGATGTCTGTTGACTCTTTTTACAATTATATTGTCTGAGAAAAGAGATATACTTCATGGTGTTTCAAATAACCGGAATGCCAGATCAATAGAGATGTTGGTAAATGCTGTACTAAATTAGAAATGAGAAAAATTAGAGAGCGAAAGTGAGGCTGAAAGTAGGGATAGTTGTTAAGGGCTGTAGGCAAGTGACTACCTCACTGGACCTCTGGGTTATTTTAGGGCAGCTCAGCACACTGCCCCTCACCTCTGTTTCCCTTCTTGGATCCGCAAATAAATCACATGGGGGTTTGTTTGTTTTTTTATCTCCACTTCAATCATAAGAGCCCTTCTGAAGGTTTGACTTTTTGACTTAAAGGTCAAAACTAAATGCAAAAATCTTCCCTCCAGCCAGGTACAAGCCAAACTCCCCTGGTCCTTCTCCTAGCAATCCACCTACCCTGTTCACATGGTATTCCCAGCAGAGGCCAATCTTATTCCCTGAAGTCTCCTTACTGCCTTCTGAATGACTCCTTACTTCAGCTACCTCTTTCTCTTCATAGCACTACCTGATTCCTCTCAGATGAGGCTTATTCTGCTGTCAGGCCAACCCAAAGGCAAGCCACTCTCTTACTAATGTCATGGTGAAGAACATAAAGGAATTCCACTGTAATGCTGAAGGATACAATTAAAACTGATCTTCGTGCAGTACTGAAAACTCAGTTTAATATTTCAGTTCTATATTCCTGTTCAAAATAAATAGCCTGTATTGGTGACTCACATTTTCACAGTCACAGAAAGCACAAGTGAAAGATCAGTTAAGAAAGTAAAAACAGACAAACTGTGTCAGACCAAAGATCCAGTTAACTCAGTATCCTCTTTTCTGACTGTGGGTATGTCTACACTGCATTCCTCTTTCGAGAGAGGACTGCAAATGCAGGAGAGCGAAATTGCAAATGAAGCGTGGATTTGGATTTCCCGTGCTTCATTTTCATAATTGCAGCTGGCTGCTTTTTCGAAATACAGTAGGAACTGGGTCCCAGGCCCTTTTGAATCGCTGGGCCCTTAGGCAACTGCCCTCTTTGCTCCCCTAGCCTGGAGGTAATCATCAAGGTCTGGGCTACACTATAGCTTAAGATATGCAACTCCAGCTATATTAATTACGTAGTTGGAGTTGAGGTATCTTCAATTGCATTTCCTCACAGTTCATACAGCAGAAGGTCGATGGGAGCAAAAGCTCCCATCAGCTTTCCTTACTCCTTGTGAAGAGCAGGAATACTGGTGCTGACAGGGGTACCCTCTGAGTTCAATTTAAAGTGTCTATATGAGGCAGCGTCAATCATCCATGTAGTGTAGACATAACCCAAATGATCCATTTCCTGTCACCCATTCCCAAGTTCTCACAAACAGAGGCTACCCATCCTGGCAAATAGCTATTGATGGACTTTTCCTCCTTAAACTTATCTAGTTCTTTTTTAAGCTTGGTTATAGTCTTGGCTTCCACAACAGTTCCGGTAGTTATAGCTATCTATGAAAATGGTCATTTCTGGTTATCTGGAATCTACGCAATATGTCATACCATGCAGCAATTGCCAAGAAAGTATAGCAGGTTTGTAACTGCTGACGTGATTAACAGTTACAGCAGTGGTCTCCAAATTGTGGGGTTTCCTTTGCATAGAGAAACACTTGGGGGGGGACGACAGCAAGACCAGGCAACCCCCTATGAGGGGAAAAGAGGGAGCACCAGGCTTCCAGCCTTGTTCTGCTCTCAAACTAGCTATGTCCAGCTTTGCTCATCTCTGAACCCGGTTCAGCCCCTAGTTCTGCTCTGTGTACAGGCCTAGTGATAAATAAGTGATACATTGTGATAAATAAGTAAACAGCAAAAGCAACAATACACTGGGGAAGAATAAAAACAAGTTTTAAAATAGGGGCTTTTGCAATAAGATAACCATGGAGCTGACTACACTGATGTGTTGAAAATTACTGTATGCAAGGAAGGGTACTAACTGTTGGAAGTTAAATTGTGGTTAGCTGGCATACACATGTAGGTCTGAGCCGAAACCTTATCAAATATGTTCTCAGACATGAATTGTGAAAGGTGGTGTAAATTGAGCTGTCATATCTCAGTTATGAGATATTTCACTAACATTATTTTTCTATCTGTATTTTCTACAGTTTTCAGGAGTATAACAATCCCAAGAGTTGTTCACTTAATTACATTAGTTTATTGGAGCTGTAAGCTGCCTAGACATAGGCAGCCTACACAGTGGGTGGTGGAGGGACTTGCCTGGTGGCTGTGGTGGCAGTTTGAAGTAATGCCATGTGTAAATGCAGGACTATGGTGGTATCAGACTTAGTGAGCCCTGCTGAACTTGCTATGTTGCCTAGCGACCAGGCTGGGAGCCAGCTGTGATCCTGAGAGTGCTATTGCATTTACGTGTATGCGTATTTGGATTTAAAGTAAAGTCTTTAAGTCTCTGTCTGTGTCATCAATCCCATCCTAAATAATAATCTTGTGTAACTGTCTGGATAAAGAACCTGTGTCAGTGGCATGCAATCCTGCACCCAAATTCCTCAAGTCTGCATTGTGACAACTTGACTCATCATGAAAATTAAAAAAAGAGGTGTTCACAATGGCTTTCTGTCCCCAAGTATTCTAGAGCCGTCCTAACAAATTATGTATCCGGGTAAAATGTAGAGCTAAGGTGGGAATGGAAAGGAGAACCATACCCCTAATCCCACTCCTAAAAATGTCAGTGAGGCCCAGCCACTCTGTCCAATGCTAAATATCCAAAGTCTCCTTCTATGAAGAGGGGCTGACCCAAAGGAAAGGCAGTGAAAGGAAAATGATGGGATGCGAAGAATGTGCCGTGAACCTGAAATGGTATCAGTCCAAGCAAAAACTCCAGATATCAGGGGATTGTACAGTGTTTGTGCACTTTGAACATGCAATGAACCTTGGAATCACATTAGATGAAACACTGACATCCAAAGAGCACATCAAGAAGTTAAAAAAGAAAATGACTTCTAGGAATTGTGCAGTGCAGAAACTGGCTGTCACAAAACGGGTAACCATTCCTAAACAGAGCAACCCGTCTTGCTCTGTGTTAATCAGATGCAGACTACTGTGGCCTAGTATGAGCATGCTGAGTCATGCACACAAAGTTGACATTGAACATAATCATTTACAAGAACCCTGAAACCAACTCCCACATGGTCACTGTGATGCCTCGCAGGAATTGCACTAATATCCATGAGGTGGGATGCCTCTAGTAAAAAAAGGAGTGTGATGAGGTGTTCACCCTGCTCCAGTCCTGATGGGAGTAAGGTAGGGCCAATTAACCACATAAGCTTCTCTTGGAGGGGAGCCAGGGTTCAATAATGTTTAATTAAGTATGAAGCTTACCTGGACAGGAACAGGGCATCATCTATAAAGTTAAGTAGCTCAGAACCAGAGGGAAATAATCTTCATTCACTCCCTGTTGTTAGAGGGTCTGGGAAGAAACCAAAGGGGTAAGTAACTACACAGAAAAGAGACTAAGAGTACATCTACACTGCACAGCTATTTCAGGATACCAAAGGTATAGCTACCCCACATCCACACAAGCTGCCCATTATTTTAAAATATCTTTTGACGTAATGGGCACATTATTTCGGCATCCCGGTAACCCTTGTTCCATGAGGGTTAAGGGATGTCTCAAAATAATATGTTATTTTGAAATTTGTCACTATGTACACGAGCCAAATTTTGAAATAGCCTATTTCAAAATTCAATCGAAATAAGATTCACAATTTGCATAGTGCAAATTGTGTATCTTATTTTGAGTTTAGGGTGCTGTGTAGATGCACCCCTAGAAACTGGTGCCACAGGACTACTCATTGTTTTTAAAGACAGGTGGTAAATCCAGAGGTGCACGAAAATAAGGTAAAAGTATGGCAAAGCCCAGGGTACTAGCGACCAGATTTGAGAGTAAGTAGATCATAGTTGTGGAGCATTGGGTGTGGAACCCAAAACAGAGGGTGGGCCTGGATTCTCCCACTGGTCATGGGGGAAATAACATGGCCTTGAACGTAGAATGGAGGACTGCTCTGAACGGCACAATGGCTGTTTGTCCAAACAGGCACCGACAGACTGAGGAAGAGAAGACATGAAGAGACTTGTCCAGAGGGCTGAATCACAAAGCAGATGACTACCCTGAGTCCTGCATGGTGAGTCCAAGACAACAGGCTGAGCAACTGTACGAAGAAGTGTCCATCCCCAGGAACTAATCCCCAGATGGGCCATGAGTAGGCACAACAGCAGTAAATTGTGAAACTCATTACAAGGGGACAGAAAGATGCATGATCCAGAACAGTCACTGTGTGAATATGTTCCACTGCCCAAGAGGCTAAAGTCCAGAAACAGATATGCCTCTGAAAATCCCCTATTCCAAAATTCCACTGTGGAAGGTGACAGAGTAACCAAATGACGGGAAATGATAGTGAAAGAGAACCCTATTCTTTGATAACAACTCCCTTCAGTAACTGACCTCAATCAAAAACACTGGTGTAGTTTATTTTGAAATGAGGTGGCAAAGACTGATGACAATGTGATAAATTGTTGTACTCCAAATGTAAATGTGAAGACCCTACACAAAACACTTGAACAGTGGCTGATGCAGTGTCTTCTGTTGACATCTTGTGCTCCTGAGGAATTTATCTATGACAAGTGATATCAGGTTTGCAGAATTAAGATTTGATTATGATGATTTGCATGGTGTTTTATAGATATTTAAAATATGATAGGTCTCTTATGCCAGGAGTTTACAAAACGAGGGACTGATTTCTATAAGGTGGGAGGTGTGTTATTTGAGTTGTTATTTGAGTTACTTAGTGCCTCACTAGATTTGGACTTATCGTTAATGGTCTCCTCATAGGATAGAAAATCTAAATTGGATTGGCCAAAGCTCTGGGACTGACTAAGCATCAGTCCTTGAAGCTCTCACTTAGGCCCAGTCATGCTGACATTAGATGGAGATAAAACTAGTAAGTAATTTATATTTGGTCTCTTTAGGTGCATTTATACATGAGAATAAAACAAGCAGCAGATTAAAATTCAGCTTTGAAGATTAATTGAGATTTTCTTGCCACCACTATGTGAGGAAAACACTAAACAAAAATTAAGAATTATTACATTGATTACAATTATTCCATCTTCTGTCCTCCATTTATATTGTTGCAACATCTGGCCCATCTGATTCCAGGAGGCAACATAGAATTCTATTACAGGTGCTAAAATTAACTAAATATGTGGATAGTAGAAATATATATGTTTTGGAGAAAAAATATATATATATGCAAAAACATCAGCACTACTGAGGAAAATGTAAATGTAAAGCCCATCTTCATGATAGGGATAATGATCCCTTGGACATGGAAAGTAATTAAAAATGTTATACTTTTTTATCGGGCACTTTATGTATATGTAAGCAGTATTTTAATGTGAAGCCTAAGCTCTTTTTCTTTGTGGAAGACTGCCACATATTGTATCCAGCTATAGATGCAGATGCAGAATTCTGTGGTTTGCCATTTGTTTCACTCTGTGGTGCTTGATGCTACCTTCCACTCCAAGCATAAGATACACTTTATCAACCTTGACTTCTGTGACACACGTACAGAAAGGTGTCGAAAAAAGAAAAGAACATTTCACTGAAATAACACATTGTACACACAGTTCTCCCTCGAGGAGATGATAGTCATGTCACCCAATGCAGAACTGGAAGGAGCTGAGGGTATGTCTACACTACAGCGCTATTTCGAACTAACTTAGTTTGAATTAGTTAATTCGAACTAAGCTAATTCGAACTAACGCATCTAGAACTAAAAACTAGTTCGAATTAGCGTTTTGCTAATTCAAACTAGCACTTCCACATTAAGTGGACCCTGAAGCGGGGTTAAGGATGGCCGGAAGCAGTGCCGGCAGGGCATCAGAGGAGGACTTAGAGCGTGGAGATGCTGTCTCAGGCTAGCCAAGGGCTGTGCTTAAAGGGTCCCGACCCCCACCCCGGACAGACAGTTCTCAGGGGTGCCCCGCTTGCAAAGCAGTCCTGGCTTGGAGTGCCCTGAGTGCCCACACTGGGCACATCACAGCACTCGGCCATCAGACTGGCTGCACTTGCCGCAGGCTGCCATCTGGGGGGAGGGGGCAATCGGGGGGCTGCAGGACAGCTACCACCCCCAGTAGCCCGCAGAGTCCAGCCCAGTCCTCCCCATCGGGGGCTCATGCCCCATTCCTCCCTCACCTCCTTTCACTTACCCTTCCCTAGCCCCTCTTCTTGATGTACAAAATAAAGATAACGTGTCTTCCAAAATGGAATCTGTCTTTATTGAACAAAACTGGGGGAGACTGGGAAAAGGAGGTGGGAGAGGGGAAGAGAGAGGCTGGGAGAGGGGAGGGCAACTAAAATGATCAGGGGTTGGGAACAGGTCCCATATGAAGAGAGGCTACAGAGACTGGGACTTTTCAGCTTAGAAAAGAGGAGACGGAGGGGGGACAGGATAGAGGTCTCTAAAAGCAGGAGTTGGGTGGAGACGGTGCATACAGAAAAGTTCTTCATTAGTTCCCATAAAGAAGGACTAGAGGACACCAAAGGAAAGGAATGGGTAGCAGGCTTCAAACTAGTAACAGAAAGTTGTTCTTCACAAAGCAAAGAGTCAACCTGTGGAACTCCTTGCTGCAGGAGGCTGTGAAGGCTAGAACTGGAACAGAGTTTAAAGGGAAGTGAGATCAAGTCATGGAGGTTGGGTCCATGGAGTGCTATTAGCCAGGGGGTAGGAGTGGTGTCCCTGCCCAAGGTTTGTGGAAGGCTGGAGAGGGATGGCACGAGACAAATGGCTTGGTCACTGTCTTCGGTCCATCCCCTCCAGGGTCCCTAGGGTTGGCCGCTGTCGGCAGACAGGCTACTGGGCTAGATGGACCTTTGGTCTGACCCAGGACGGCCATCGTAAGCTCAGGGCTCAGGGTCGGGGGTCTCAGTGGACCCCCTTGATTCTCTTGCACACCTGCTCCTGGGTGGCCAGGCTGGCAGCTATCCTGCCCAAGCTGGCCACTTTCCTGTGCCTAGTGCGGAAAAGAGGGGGAGAGCTGGGGGGCATCGGGTGGGTGGCTCGATCCGTGCCAGGTGCAGGGTCTGCTGGCTGGGTGCTGGCAGGCTTGCACCTGGCACGGGCACCGTAGCCAGCCCGTGCCCCTTTAAGGGGTCCGGGGCCGGGAGGGGGGCAGTAGAGTTTCCCTGGTGTTGGCCAGAGTGGCCATCAGGGAAACCTGGGGAGGGCTAGCCTCCCACTAGTTCGAATTAAGGGGCTACACACCCCTTAATTCGAACTAGCTAGTTGGAACTAGGCTTAATCCTCATGGAATGAGGATTACCTAGTTCGAACTAAGCGCTCCTTTAGTTCGAATTAAATTCGAACTAACGGAGCGCTAGTGTAGCACCTATGAAAGTTAGTTCGAACTAACGTCTGTTAGTTCGAACTAACTTTGTAGTGTAGACATTCCCTGAGATACTATAACAACAATGATGACAGCAAATTGTATTTTCTAGATAAAACCTAATTTATGTATAAAATAACAATTCAATAACCTGGATAGATGCTCCTGGTTTTTAAAAGACCTTGTAATTTCTACTCACTCTACTATGGCCTAAAAATATTTGGTAATTACCCATTTGTCATTGCTTGTGTATTTGTTCTATGTGAACAGCAATATCAAGTTGCATGACAAGTTTCATCTAAATTACAACTTGTACGTCAAAGTATGATTGATTTCTTAATTTATTTTTCTAATAGCACTGCAAATGGTAATATTTACATTTGTGTTCTGTCTCCACACTTGGGTTCGGCTCAAATGAAAATATTGAGGATGTGGAGAATATTAGAAGTCATCATTTGAGCCTAATTCTTCTATTGAGGTCAATGGCAACAGATCTGAGACAGTCATGTGATGAAATTAATAATGTTTAAAACACAATGCTGAGGAGAACAACTACCCCTGATCATTCATGTTCCTTCATGGTTATTTCAACAGTGTTATGGAGAGTGGGAGTCATGTGAAATGGGACTGAGCATCAGGGCTCTTGGGTTTTCTCTCTTATTTCATTACTAATAACTTAGATTATATCAGCACCAGAGCAGGAAGGTATAAATTCCACCTTAAAGAGACATGCCCATGCTAACTTACTCTGATCGAGAGAGTGCACTAAAAGTGTAGTGCACTAAAAGTGTAGCTGCAGTGTAGCAAGCAGCAGGAGGCACTGGCACGATAGGTCCATATTCAGGATGACTAATCCCTCCCACCATTTGCACTGCAATGGCCGCTCTTCTATATGTAGCATAGGTGCATCTCCTCAGAACACAATTTATACCTTCCATCTCCAGTGTGCACATACTCTAAATCACTTACACCTTAATCCACTAATTTGGGTTCCCCAGAATTTTGGATGCCCAATTCAAGAGATAGAGCACCTGACTTTGAGCAGATAAACCACTGCAACTCCAGCTGACTTCAGTAGGAACCGTAAGCCACTTATTTAGTCACAGACATAGTTATTACTTTGTTTTTACTAATAGTACATTCAGTCTCATCAGATGTTCCCTAGCACAATGACTGACTCATCTAAAGACAGGAGTCAACAGTTTGCCAAGAAATTGACATTTAGCAGAAGAAGTACTATATTGTTGTAAGCAAAGCCTTTGTGTCCACACTTGAAAAAATATAAATATTACTTAGCTAGGGAATAACAAGGATTGGATTTAGGCTGCAATTCCATGCTATACTTACATATTCTGAGCCCCTAAGCATTATGTGTTGTTGGAGTTGCCTCAAATCTAAAAGTGACAAAATCAAAATCCTAGGCACCAACATGCAAGTGTAACTTTTCAGAAATCTACATTTCTGATTTGAGTGATGTTATCTTTGCTTTTATCACATAAAAATGAAAAAAGAAATCTCAAGGCTATTTGCAAGACCAGGGTAAGGAAGAAAAAGGGAACTCTCAGAGGATATGTCTAGACTGCAGAGCTTTTCTGGGATACTGGTTTTTCTGGCATCCCTGTAAAGCTTGTTCAACAAGGAAGAAGAGATGGTCTGAAAAAGGCATTTTTCCCGACAACTGGCAAATGGTCAGAAAAGCCTCTTTCAGAAGAAAAGCAGGAAAAGATACTCAAATTGCGGTTTGCATATCTTTTTCTGACTTTTTTTATAGTCTAGACACTGCCAGAAAGTGTGAATAAACTTTGGAATAAGGATCCAGATTTTTTAAACTTTTGAAATAGTGTAATTCTAAGCAAGCAGAGTAAAGAATTGATCAAAATATATTCCTTGAGAATTTACTTTAAAAAAAAATACAAAAAACCCCCCAAGAAAACTCAGTTTCTTCATTTTTCTATTTCTGTAGTGTTTATCTCTTGGTGCCTCTTTTGAGGGCCCTTTTCTGATGATATTCTAGGCTCCTAATGTGCATGTTCATTCACTCGACCCTAGTGGGACTTAGCTATGATTATTACAAATTTTTGACTTATTGCCAGAGAATCAGCGGATTCAAAGACTTCTACACATTTTGTTAATCCATCTGTCAGAGCTACCCAGGAGCAAAGCATCTCATGCTATGAACCTCTTCCGAGACTTGTAACAGGCAATTGAAATTCAACTAAAAAAAGGCCACCTGAAATTTTAACTACACTCCATGGTATATAATATCCTTCAACCAAGGTACAGTCAAGTTTTGAGATTCTGACCTAGGCCTTAGTGCTCTAATAGGACAGGAAAACTCTTCTGCCCCAGTGCCACCCAGTGCTCCTTTTAGGCAAGCCTTCTTAATTTTTCTTTGTGGGTCCTGATTGGCTATTGCCTCCTACCATTTGCTAGAGGATGATGTCTTGGTAGTTCTGCCAACAGAAGAACCCAAGTAGCCTCTCTAGGTAATATTTGGAAGTCTGAACTCACTGTCCCTCTTCCTTAGGTGATACTTTTCCTTTGGTGAATGTATCGGGAGGCAACATCTCCAGTATGTGACAGAGAAAGTCTCATGCACCCCAGTTCAATTATTGATATCTAAACACCTAATCCAGTATAATCCCACTTAAACCTAACAGCAATATTGCATATATTGAGTAGGTTTTAATTCCAGGTAATGAGGTCTGAGGGATACCACACTAGATTAGTAGTCAGGAAATCTTGGTTCTATTCCCAGCTCTGATATTGATCTGTTGTGTGATTTCGGAGAAGTCACTTCATGTTTCCAGGCCTCCTTTTTCCTCATCATTCTTCAGTATTTTCTAGGGGAAATCTTGTGTTATTTCCAGGATCATGTCAAAACGCAAGTAATTCAGCTACACAATAATTGGCAGTTTACAAAAAGGGAGAATTCACTGAGATAGACCCTTCCCTGGGCAATTTTCTTCAACTAGAGAAAACATGAAGCTGCCAAAGCCTCTCTGTAATTTCCCATAATACCTCAACTGTTCCCTCTGTTGTAGCTAAACAATTTCATACACTAAAAATAACCAAACTCAGTAAGACTTTTTGATATGCGATGGTAGTCTTCATGGTCTCAAATTCCTACATGGGGAATAAACTGCTCTCTGGTATGCTGTAAGTTAAAACAGAGCTCTAGCTTCTGCTGTAAGAATTTATTGTAAAAGCAATTAAGAAATACAGTGCAATAATTGGTCATTAATCCCGCTGAAGAACACCACTGGTGTAATGAAGAAAAGAGAAAGGAGGCACAACCTAATACATCTTTTATTTTTCTTTTGCTAATCACATCTATTATTATGAAGAATCACCAGTGTGAGATAATCATCATTATCTCACACTCTGAATTAACTGATTTTGCCTTCTTGTTGTGTCCCTTTAAGTGAAAGACTTCCCCAGTGCTATCCCAGGGTTGGTCATTTCTGATGAAGTAGCTCTTCTCTGCATACCCAGTAGTTTCAGAGTTAATTCCTCTTTTCCTCTATTTTCTTTTTCCATGACTGAACACAGATAAGAAATATTGTCAAAACATTTAATTAGCAGTTTATTTCTCAGAATAGAAGAGTCAAGTTCAATCCAGAAATAAAGGCATCTTTATTTGAAAAGCACTACAGACAAATAGGGGTTCCTTCCCTCCGCCCCCCCATACATTAGCCTCTTTAGTTAAGTTCCTAGCTAAAGGGTCCAAGAAATACTTAAGAATTTTAAATGAGTAATTGAATGCAGTACAGCATAAGGAGTGCTTGCACTCTGGCTCAGCCAGTTTAGGGCAAATAATTGTCAAGCTCACTATCACTTCAACAGTTTGTGATCATTTGTGATGGACTGTCCACCCCTCACAGAGCCTGAAGGGGTTAAGATAGCTTGCTGGGCCAATTAACTTCCCCAGCTACACCTGGAGGAAGAGCCAGGGGGCAGGGATTAATTAGATGAGAGGCAGATAGTCAGCAACACAAAGGGCTTGTATACAACTCAGGAACATTTTTAAAACTGGAGGTGCTGAGCCCCCTTACTTTGCCCACTCACACCCCCAGTGAAGGCCAAGTGGAAAGCCCCAGCATTCAGAGCTGGTAATCTGGACCCCGGACATGGGGCCAGCAGCAGAGGCCCCTAAAACATGGGGCTCAAAATGGGACCGCAGCATGCAGGGGTATGCAGAGCTCTTGGCATGCAGGGCAGCAGCCTGGAACCCAGTGCATGGGGCAATAGCAGATCCTCCCTGCACATGGGGCCAACTCCAGACTCCAACTGGGATCCCAACATACAGTGCCAGTAGCAGAGCCCCTGGTGCATAGGGTGACAGCTGGGAACCTGCCACACAGGGCTGGCAGCAAAAGCCCTGGTGCATGGCGCCAGTAGCTGGAACCATGGGCACTAGGCCGGGAGTCAGGGGGTGCTGAATCACACCCTGCACCTCTAATTACCTCACCTCTGGCTGAGATCAGTTGGAGGCTACAGGGAAGTAGTCTGCAGCCACTTCCTGGGGAAAGAGGGGTGGGTGTGCTTTGGGCTATCAAAGCAAGTACCATACAGTTAGTCACTGAGAGGAGGGAATTTGGGCTGAGAGAGTGAGGAGAGCTGGAAAAGCTCATGGGGAATGTGGTAAGGCATATAGGAGAATGCAGATTTGGCTGCTGAAGAGAGGGCCCCTGAGCTGAAACTTGGAGTAGAAGGTGAGCCTGTGTTAGCCTTCCAGATGCTGAGAAAGAGGCACAGACCAGGCTGTGGAGAGCAAGCTGCCTGGGACAGTTTGCCTGAAAAGACTGACATCCTGGAAGGAAAGGACTATAGTGACCTGGCTGGAGGACAATGCTAAAAAGAGGAAGCTGCAACTCCTGGGGAAAGAAAGCCTGCAAGGGGAAAGTGGGATGGCAGGGGGAGGCACAACCAAAGGTGCGTGCAGCACCTGGAAGGAGCTAATCCCCAGATGAGACACCTTAGGTGTAAATGGACCTTGTAACACTGTCAAGCTTATTTGTGTTGCTGCATTTTTCTAAACTTCAGAGTCAAGTTTTTTCATCCTCTGCTCCTAAGACCAGTTATAAAATACATTACAGATAACATTTCCTGTTCAGCACCAACTTACAGTGCAATGGAGCTGCGTTGTAAATGGTTTCCCCATCTTGTGAAATTTGTTCAGATTTCAAAAATAGCTTTCCCATTCTCAACCCAGGTGAAATTGACACCTTTGATTTTTCCCGTTTTTCACCAGAGTCACAAAAGGACTTCAGTGTTCCACTCCCATTTTAGGCACCTCAGCCTAAAGTTTAGGTACCACCATGTTCCTCAAAATCTCTCAATAGCTGCCTCACTCTGGGGCTGCCTAAAATCCACTGAAACTTAAATTTTCATTGTAAAATTCCACTAGGTACCCAAGTTTCTGCCCCTGGGAATCTGCACAATGCCTCAGTATAGGCACCAATCTCAAAGAGGTATTCTCAAAGTGAAGTTAATCAATTCCCCACCTATCACACTGGAGCTTGGTCTACACTAGGGAATGAGTTTGAATTAAGGTATGCAATTTCAGCTACATTAATTGCATAGCTTAAGTCGAATTATCTTAACTAGAATTTTGGTGCCATCCACACTGCAGAAAGTCAAAGGGAGCATGTTCTCCCTTTGACTTCCCTTACTCCTCATAGAAGCAGGACTACCAGCATCAACTGGAGCGCCCCTCAGTTCAAATTAGAGTGTCTTCACTAGTCCCGCTAATTTGAATCCTGGAAGATTGACTGTGGCTGCTTCAATCTTATCTGTAGTGCAGAGATGGCCTGGTAGTTGACCATCTCAAAGTATGGCTAGCTCCATAAAAAGTAGCCAGAGGTAGGAGAAAAGAGGAAGGTAGCAGTGAAATATACAAGTTTTAACCCAGTGATTCAGTAATTCACCCAAATGTGGGAGACCCTAGTTGAATTCTCCTACCTGTGTGACAAAGAAGGGGTTTGATCAGGGGTCTCCCACCTCTCAGGTGAATGCTCTAGCCATTGGACTATTCAAAATGTGCATTCGGAGAGAGAGAGAGATTTTATGGCTATTTTGACCTTTTCCATTTATACACCTATAAAAATATTGTGATTCACCTGATAATGGGACTACATGGTTTGAAGTAGAAAGTGTTCTCATAGTATAAAAGGAAAATGTGTCATGAGTCTATGAATGTTTAAAACTTTTTGGTTTTTATTTTTAAACAATAAAACAAAAACTTTGCTGATTGCTATATGCTAAAAGGATTTGTACTCTGGGGAGTTTAAAGTAGCAGATTGAGCACAGCATTTTTAGATCATATATTAGCATACATTAAAATGTATTTTGTTAATGCTTCAGTCCAGCATTTAGCCCATATTTTCCCAAAATCATAAAATCCGCACAGACTGAGTCTTTTCTTGGAATATATGACAATATATAACATAATGTGCTGCATAATCAGATCTTGAGACTTGGCCAAATTCCATACAAAGTCTTCAGTGACTGATCATATTAAGGTCTAATATTTCTTACCCACTACAAATATTGCTGTTCAATTTCACTGCAGTACGAGACCCAAAAATATAAATCAGTATGTTATATAATAAATATTAAAATATTTCTGGATCCAGTCCTGCACTCTTTACTCATTTAAAAAAATCTCACCAAAGTAATTGGGACAGATTCTGTTCTCATTCACATTAAGGCAAATCAGGAGTACCTCCTTGCAAGTGAATAGGTGAGATTTGCAGGATTGGTGAGGGAAGGAGTCATCATAGAGGAGAGTAGGTAGTGATACTGATGGAATTTTCCATTGTGTGCAGGTAGTTTTAGTTCATGGCAAGGATGTTATAGGAGGAGATGAACAGGTTCAGCAGTTACCATAGCTGTGTTTCCCATCCCCTGGCTAAAGTTGGACTTCTACAATAAGGTAATGTAGCTTCTTATCCTGGCAGACATTATAACTCATGGATCCTTGAAAATTTACATTGGCTGAAGCTGATGAAAAGTAGATCCAGTGGAATTATTCCAGACAAAGACCAGTATACCAGAACACAAAGCTCAATTCCCTTTTCATATACACCGCTTTAATTGAGAAGTAGCTTTGCTACGTCAGCGGAAATAAATTGATGTAAAGTCTGTTAGCAAGATTAGAATTAGGCCCTCAACTACCAGATGTGCTTGATAAGCTTTAATCACTGGATAGTGGGAGGAGAATGTTAGTATCACAATATACTGCAGCTTTCTGAGACCTTGTTGATCGAAAGAGAATCTGAGAGGATCCAAAGTAGATGCCAAAGCCATCTTATCCAAAGGTGATCTCAAAATGGCATGCCTGTGTGTGCTTCATATTCAGAATATTTAACTCACAGCACACAGTAATGTTTCATTGACATCAAAGTGTGTAACTTTATGGTTATTGAGATAAGTTTCTAAGGGTATGTCTACACTAGCCCCCTAGTTCGAACTAGGGAGGCTAATGTAGGCATTCGAACTTGCAAATGAAGCCCAGGATTTAAATATCCCAGGCTTTATTTGCATGTTCCCGTCCGATTGCCATTTTTAAATGCCACTCGTCCGGACTAACTGCCCGCAGCTACATGCGACAGTTAAACGGTAATTTGAACTAAGTCCTTAGTTCGAATTAACTATTACACCTAATTCCAGAAGGAGCCACGGGCAGTTAGTCCGGACTAGTGGCATTTAAAAATGGCGACCAGATGGAAACATGCAAATAAAGCCCGGGATATTTAAATCCCAGGCTTCATTTGCAAGTTCGAATGCCTATATTAGCCTCCCTAATTCGAACTAGGGGGCTAGTGTAGACATACCTTAAAAGAACTTTACCATTGTAGATGATACCAAACTGGGTGGGGTTGCGACTTCTTTGGAGGATAGGGACATAATTCAAAATGACCTTAGCAAGTTAGAGAAATGGTCAGAGGTAAACAGGATGAGGTTTAATAAAGAGAAATGCAAAGTGCTCCACTTAGGAAGGAACAATCAGTTCCATACATACAAGATGGGAAGCGACTGTCTAGGAAGGAGCATGGCGGAAAGGGATCTAGGGGTCATAGTGGACCACAAGTTGAATATGAGTCAACAGTGTGATGCTGTTGCAAAAAAAGCAAATATGATTCTAGGTTGTATCAACAGGTGTGTTGTAAGCAAAACTCGTGAAGTCATTCTGCCGCTCTACTCTGCACTAGTTAGGCCTCAGCTGGAGTACTGTGTCCAGTTCTGGGCGCCACATTTCAAGAAAGATGTGGAGAAATTGGAAAGGGTACAGAGAAGAGCGACAAGAATGATTAAAGGTCTAGAGAACATGACCTATAAAGCCAGGCTTCATAAACTGGGCTTGTTTAGTTTGGAAAAAAGAAGATTAAGGGGGGACATGATAGCGGTTTTCAAATATCTAAAAGGGTGTCACAAGGAGGAAGGAGAAAATTTGTTCCTCTTGGTTTCTGAGGACAGGACAAGGAGTAATGGGCTTAAAGTGCAGCAGGGGAGGTTTAGATTGGACATTAGGAAAAAATTCCTAACTGTCAGGGTGGTCAAATATTGGAATAAATTGCCAAGGGAGGTGGTGGAATCTCCCTCTCTGGAGATATTTAAGAACAGGTTAGATAGACATCTGTCAGGGATGGTGTAGGTGGAGCTTGGTCCTGCCTTGAGGGCGGGGGACTGGACTCGATGACCTCTTGAGGTCCCTTCCAGTCCTATTATTCTATGATTCTATGATTCTATGATTGTCAGATGCACTCTTCTGCTGTTCACTATTTTCCCTCAGATACAAGGAATGACTGCCTCATTATGCACATGAAGGGTATGTAAGTCAAAAGAGCAGCAAAATCAGCATCAATAAGTTCTTATTCTTCAGTTCCCTGTGTTGATGCTTATTCTGTAAACACTAAAAACTAGCATCTTCTAAGAAGTATGGTGCATAAAGTAACCTGCTTATGAAAGAAACTCTCATTAATGGGTTTTCTTTGTTTGCAATCATGTCTGGACAAAAATACAAGAAATGAGAACTTGCCATGGCAACCACATCACCGCCATGTAGACCATGTATATTACCTCAGTCACACACTTATCACATCATTGTTATGGGGAAGTTTTCATGAGATTCTCATTTAACCTCAAATATCTCTGGGCTCACCATCATTTTCTCCCAGTAGTAGGTTTTGTTCTGAGGATGTCTATGAGAACTGTTCCTCTCTTCTGAGAGGTCTCCTGTTTTGGAGCCACTAAACATTCTGCTTCCTCATCAAAGGATACAAATGTCTGCCCATGGTCACCACATGACTCGGTTCCTATCATTCTCCACAGTGTTTTGAGTAGGTTCCTCAGGGATGCAGTAGTCTTTCCAAAGGGGTCACTAAATGGTGATAAAAAATGCAAAAGCCCTCTCATTTGCCCACAAGTTGATCTCAAAAGTGTATGATAATATTGTAGAGTCCCAGAGAAAGAGCCTGCCTCGTCAGTTTAGATAAACTTCCATGGGAAGAAATTGTAGACATTCTGGGATTTTATACTCATTTAAAGCCATACATGAGAAGAAACCATAACACATCCATAAATCTGAATAAGAAACAATGTTCTTAAGAAGTTTCTGGTTACCGATAACATGAGTCTGATGCACACAAGACTAAGTAGAACCTTGCTCTATAGATGAACAAATCACCTGCCGTGCTCTCCAAAACGTGGTGATGGGGGTACCTCGTTGACCTCTCTACTCTTTTTCAGCATTCTGGGCACCTAAAATGTCAATTAGATTTTTTTGGAAAATTGAAATATTTTGACTCGGATTATACATTTTAAATGGTGGACTCTCCACTTGAAACTAGATGCCTCTCTGGAAGATATGCCTTAGACAAGCACTAGATGAACTAATAACTAGATGAACTAATAATCGCTTCTGGCTTTAATATTTACTAATTTATAAATGATCATCCAAGTACCAATTATCTGATCCATGCTGTCTCCATATTTCAATCTCAGTTTGTTTATAAGGAAAATAAGTTTTGTGCCCCTCCTGTTAATATCCATTCCCATTCTATTCAAGCTCACCCAAAATGGGATTTCCCAAGTCTCCAGATGCAGCTGGCAGACTTCCCACACGTATAGATCAGGGACAACATCATGCTTAAACAACTCCACTGGTTTTCCATTTATTTCAGAGTCCACAGCAGAATTCCCCTCCACAGACTTGCTTCAGCTGAACTTGCAGATCTGATTCCTTTCATTTACCCTCTACTCTCTTAAAACTTTTAGCCTTTCATGCAGCCTCACCAATTTTACAAGAAAAACCTTAGACAGGAAGAACAACCTTTCTGCAACCCCCTACATCACCTTCCCTTAAATTCTTAGGAAAAAATACTCTTTTCCCTATATTCCTTAAACGTTCATTTTTAAATTGTTTCCCGCTGTTGTTATAATTAACTCAAGTCTTTTAGGAAGCAGTTTAAATGCAAGAGTGTATATAATATAAAATTACATTGTATTATCCTGAACACTCCCAGTGCTTTTCCTAGTGCAGCAGGCAGGATGAACAGAAAGAGATTTAATACAACTCTGTAGTGCTGCAGGTAGATAAAAAGATGAGTGATGGTGAATTGGCTGGGGCCTAAATGTTTCAATATGTCTAGGGCATGACTGGAAAAGTGGAGTAGGCTGTGAGCACAACCATTAGCAATAGGCCTTCCCCACACTATACTCACTCTTTCTATGCCTGGGAAGACAGGAGCACTTCCTACTTCAAAGGCAGTGACAAAACTAGTTTTTGTAAAAAATAAAAACCTTCTCATGATCTGGAGAGGTAATTTAACTGGGAAGAATCCAAGGGAATGAAAAGCACAAAAACTATTACTCTAAGAGGCAGAAATAGAGCTATCTAACTCAGTGGTTTTCAAACTTTTTTTCTTGCAACCCAGCTGAAGAAAATTGTTGATGCACATGACACACCATAATTGTATCTTTTTACTAGAGTGCAGGCTCCAAGGTGGGGCTGCAGGGATGAGGGGTTCGGAGTGAGGGAGGAGCTAGGGGGTAAAGGCTTTGCCTAGGGATGGGGCCGGGGCTGAGGTATTTAAGGTGTAGGAGAGGGTTCTGAGTTTGTGGGGCTCATGGCTGGGACAGGGGATTCTTGAGGCACAGGCTTACTCTGGTGTTGCCAGTCAGTGATGCAGTAGGATGGTAAGGCAAGCTTCTTGCCTGTTCTGGCACAGTGGGCTGCATTTCACTCTGGAAATGGCCAGCAGCAGGACCAGCTCTACAGGCTGCCTCCACCTCAGGCTCTGGATTCATAGTCCCATTGGCCAATTACTGGCTTGTCTCCAGGCATTGCTGAGCAAAAATGGATGGAGTTCATTTTGGGGCTTGTTTGAAATGAAGTTGGCTTCATTTTGGGGCTTATTTTGCTTTTTTAAATCCTGTGAGTTAGTTTCTCGCCTCCTTCTAGAAGCTGGACCTGCTGCGGGCTACTTCTAGTATCTGCAGTGCCGGTACAGGCAGGAAGCTGGCCTTAGCACCCCCACTGGTCACCTTGTCACCCTACAGCAAGATAACTCTGTGTCTGTCTTTTGAAAATCACTGATCTAGGTAAGCACCCCCTTTCAGACAGGAAAACTGCTGGATAAAAAGTTTATTAAAAATATTCAAAGAAATACAGACACACGCTACACACAAACTGTGGTAAAATACCTTATTAAGGTTGCAAAGTCATGCACCCAAAAAACCAGGAAAGGCCAGAATTAAGACTGCTTGTGAAACCTTAATAGATCCAGTTGTGCTTATATATTAAGATAGGGTCTTTAATTACATGATTATATGCTTTTTTTTAAAAAAAATAGGACCACAGCCTGATTTAGTACATATGATAAATCTGCCTCGGGGGATCACTCAGAGCTATGTAACAGAGGAGGTTGTTGTCTGTAGGACTATGGTTCATTTGTTGCAGAAGTTGGAAGGTGTGTAGTGAAGAAAGCAGTGCATTACAGGAGAAAAAAGGAATCTCATGTGACTGAATGTTGTCCTGATAAATTCAATTCTATTTTTTCCTCTGCCTCAGAATTCTTGTGTGATGCTAGGCAACTCAATTAAAGCAAACTCTTAGAGAGGTTCACCAGAGCCACTGGCGGGAGAAGGGGCCAAAGAGGGGAGCTGCCCCAGGGCCTGGTGATTTTAAAGGGCCCGGCACTCCAGGCCACTATCACAGCAGCAGCAGGAGTTGGAAGCCCCAGGCCCTTTAAATCATTGCTGGAGACCCATGTGGTGCAGTCTGGGTGGCACTGACAGCTGGGTGGGGAGGTAGCCACAGTCCCACCCCCTCTATCTGAGGCGGAGCCCCCCCCACACACACCTAGCAAATTTTGTTGCCAGCCCTGGTGGTCACCAGTGGTGCATCTCTCATTTTCTGGCACCAAGAGGAGATCCTGAGCTCTAAACTGAAGAAATACAAAACACTCAAAACTGCACCTGAAGTTAGTTGGAGCTGCTTTGAAGATATAACATGAAATATAATTAGTACTCTAAAAATATCTGGCCCTTGGTGTCAAACTGAGCATCCAAATTTAGTGGATACTGTTGACCGTCCTGTGTTTGTACCTCAGCTTTCCATCTGTAAAATGGGAATAACTACACTGCTCTGAGGAGAGGATGTGGTATATAGATTGATTAATGTTTGTGAAGTTCTTGGATACTATAGTGACTTGCACTATATCGCATGATATTCTTATTGATAAACTAGGCAAATATAACTTAGAAAGGGCCACGATAAGGTGGGTGCATAATTGGCTGGATAACCGTAGTCAGAGAGTTGTTGTTAACGGTTCTAAATCCTGCTGGAAAGGGATAACAAGTGGAGTTCCTCAAGGGTCTGTTTTGGGACCCGTACTGTTCAATATCTTCATTAATGATGTAGATATTGGGATAGAGAGTACGCTTATTAAGTTTGCAGATGATAGCAAACTAGGTGGGGTTGCAACTTCTTTGGAGGATAGGGACATAATTCAAAATGACCTTAGCAAGTTAGAGAAATGGTCAGAGGTAAAAAGGATGAGGTTTAATAAAGAGAAATGCAAAGTGCTCCACTTAGGAAGGAACAATCAGTTCCATACATACAAGATGGGAAGTGACTGTCTAGGAAGGAGCATGGCGGAAAGGGATCTAGGGGTCATAGTGGACCACAAGTTGAATATGAATCAACAGTGTGATGCTGTTGCAAAAAAAGCAAATATGATTCTAGGTTGTATCAACAGATGTGTTGTAAGCAAAACTCGTGAAGTCATTCTGCCGCTCTACTCTGCACTAGTTAGGCCTCAGCTGGAGTACTGTGTCCAGTTCTGGGCGCCACATTTCAAGAAAGATGTGGAGAAATTGGAAAGGGTACAGAGAAGAGCGACAAGAATGATTAAAGGTTTAGAGAACATGACCTATGAAGCCAGGCTTCATGAACTGGGCTTGTTTAGTTTGGAAAAAAGAAGATTAAGGGGGGACATGATAGCGGTTTTCAAATATCTAAAAGGGTGTCACAAGGAGGAAGGAGAAAATTTGTTCCTCTTGGTTTCTGAGGACAGGACAAGGAGTAATGGGCTTAAAGTGCAGCAGGGGAGGTTTAGATTGGACATTAGGAAAAAATTCCTAACTGTCAGGGTGGTCAAATATTGGAATAAATTGCCAAGGGAGGTGGTGGAATCTCCCTCTCTGGAGATATTTAAGAACAGGTTAGATAGACATCTGTCAGGAATGGTGTAGACGGAGCTTGGTCCTGCCTTGAGGGCGGGGGACTGGACTCGATGACCTCTTGAGGTCCCTTCCAGTCCTATTATTCTATGATTCTATGATTCTATAAAAAAATCCCTATAAAGAATGAAAATCATCCTTTCTTATGAGCAATGTTTCAATAGTGTGCAATAAGTAAGGCAAGGAGTCATTGTTCAATGAGGATAAAACAGATTATTGAATAGCTCCTCACTAAATGAGCACCACCCATCCCGTGCACAAATAAGGCAGGTCTGCCATAGAAAATATTGTGTGTCACCATGTACTAAAAGACTATATCACAATAGAGCCAAATTAAAGTTGCAAAAGTTATCCTTATTTATGACATTTCCTAACTTTTGAGTGCATGATTTTGTAACTTTAATAAGGTTCTTTTAACATAGTTTATTGTGTGTAATAAACTGAAAAAAACAGATTGTTTCATGTTACATGATACTGAATCCCACACGTTCATAAGCAGGTATGAAACCTTTGGAGCTGTCACTTCACTTCCTCCAGTACAGGAACTGATAGCAATGCTAAGTTGCCCAGCTCTGTGAGAGCCAGCAATACAGCTGAATATAGCCATATTTTACCAGCAGGTTTCAGATTTGCTGACAGCAGAGCAATGGTGAGAGTGAGACTTGAGAATCAGGGTTCCATTCCAGGCTCTGTAGGGGGAGTGTGCTGTAGTGAGCACAGACCATCGTGAATGTACCCTCTCACACATGACCCCTTCTGTCCAGTTCCTTATACTCCACCTCAGACCTGTCTTTATCCCCATCCAGGTCTTCATTCTAGTCTGATTTTCAGTCTCCACTCCTCTCGCCCCTCATTCCTGTCCCCTTGTCCTACCGGTCATTGTGATCCCTTGGAGTACCCTGTCCAGAGCCCAGCCTTACCACCACCATCAGTCCCAGTTCCCTTATCCTAATCCCAGTACTTCCCTATCCAATTCCTAGCTCCCCATCTCCTTGTACCACAGCCCCTTGACAGATCCATCTCTTCCCTGCCCTCCACTTCCTACATTGGTATCCAGTTTATGTGTCCCAGTCTCCCCATTCTTCTAGCTCCTTGTCCAATTTCTGTCCCCACTTCCGCCCCCCCAAAAAACTGGCTTTCACCTTCCTTCCCCGGATCCCATCCCCATTTCTCCCCCTCATAACTCAAAGAGATCATTTCTCTTCCTTCCATCTCCTCCAATTACAGCCTCACCAGATTCGTGTTTTAATCTACTTCTTTCGCTTTCCCCACTCCAGATTTTACCCTTGGCATTAAGTTATGGAGGCTGGCTCTTCTGGACTCCCTAGATTTCAGCAAAAGTGGCATAGTAGAACAAGTTGCTTGCTCTTATTTCCAGTGCCTACCCCTGAACTGGCCCAAAATTGCTAGTAGTAGTAATTACAGCCTGATGCCATCCCATAGCCCTGGGCTGGAGCACATGGTGGGAAGGGTGCATTAAATATACACAATTCATTCAGCTCAATGTACAAACTAACCATTTACACACACCAAATTCCAGAAAGGGTAAACACATTTTTTTTCTGGGGTAGGGAGGATTCCTTTTTTTTTTTAATTTGAGGTTTGAAAGTGCTGCTGCTTGATTTTTTTAATCCCTGTTGCTATCATGGTAGGAGGGCTGCTTTTCCTGTTAGATGCATTTTAGGGTAAAAGGATTGTAAGCACAAACAGGTGTTGTCCAAACACTTTCAGATAGGCTGACCCTTTACCCATTTTGGAGGAGACAATCCCCTTTTTAAGCCCTGCTGATCAACTAATAAGGGCAAATGGGACAAATGTCCAATCTTATCAAAACAAATGAGGAGTAACTTCTACGGGGATGTGGAGGAACATTCAGGGGGACAAGTGGAGATGTCGGGGCTCAAGTAGGCAGTTCCAGCCCCAGGCAACTCAGGCAAACCCTGTGTGGGTAGACAGGAGAGGCTTGGGCAAGCAGCATTGCCAGGCGGCTCGGGCCAGCCCTGCAGGATGTCCCATTTCCCCTATTTATAAGGTTTTTATTGTGTAGTTGGTGAAATCACAATAATTATATCAGTGGTGACTGAATGGTTATTATGTGATTTTAATCACTGAAAGGGCAATCAATCATTGTTCCCCTGGAGCTATTATTGTGCAAGTGCTTTTTAGTGCTCATTTTTCTTAATTTTCTTCTTCTTTTTTTTTTTAAGAAGAGAAATGGATTGGATTAAGTTTTTCCACTAGTGATATACACTGATTATCCTCCCCCTACCCAATGTTATGTTTCGCAATAGAGTTAAATTCTAGTTGTCTTACACACAGCAGAAAAAGCCTCAAAAGTCTTGCTGATCTCAAATATGAATAAGGTGAATAGGATTTGGCTGTAGTTTTATGTGTGTTTGTTACAAGCTTTGTTTTTCATAAGCAGTTTTATTTGTAACTTGAGTCTATTTTGTGTGGGACAGAGCATCAGCACTAGATTTCCCGCAGAAGAGAGAGCTGAAAATAACTTCACATTTTAAAATCTAGAGCATAGGTTCCCAAACTGGGGGGCATGCCCCCTTGGAGGGACATGAAGAAATTCCAGGGGAGGCATGAGGCAATCCAGACCTCCTCCAGTCAAGAAAGAGCCCCCTGCCAAGAAAGTGCCCAGACCGTCCGGTAAAAAAATTCAGAAAATACCATGCAAAATGTCCGGTATTTTCTGTTTTTCCTGTCTTGGGCATCTGCCAGAATATGTGCAGCTTGAGCTGGCTGCGGCAGGGGGAGGATGGAGCATCCCGGGCAGACTTCAAAATGGCCGATTTAAAAGGGCAATGCCTGCTCTGCTCCTAAAAGAGCAACCTTTTTTTTTTTGGTCAACATTTTCTCCCCTGGAGTACTGGCGCCATTTTTTTTACACTGGTCCAGGGAATTAAAGGGTCCGTGAGGGTTTCTCAAAAATCAAGAAGGGGGCATGATGCTGAAAAGTTTGGGAACCACTGATCTAGAGTATCCATTGCCCATGAGCACCATTCCCCTGCCCCATTAAGTAAGGGAGTTGCATCTCAAGAGAAGAGACAGACTTTGTGGGTGCCCATGAGTTCCATCTGCCCAGGAAGGCAGGTGGGAAGGCTATGAATACCCCTGCTTTACTTCCACCTGGCAGGCTACAGAGAAGAAAGAACATCTCCTTACCACTTGCCCACACTGTACTTTTAGTTCCCACACCTGGCCTGTGGCACTTCCATGCCTTGTTACTGGTCTGTCTTTCCCTTCAGCCTGCCAGAGAGCATTGGAAGGGGATGAGCTGTTTGCAACTTGCCTGCTAGCAACAGGAGGAGACAGCTTGTTTCTCTTGACACTGCTTGCAACCTGTTTTCCTTGTAGCCAGCCTACACCAATTTCTGGATTTTGGATCCAGAGACAAGACCTACTTGCATCTGAACCAGTGGGTTCCAATCTTTAAAGATTGTTGGCACCATTTAAGAAGGAAGTGGATGGTTAGTAACCAATGAAGACCTGCTTACCTGTGTCAGGCTCCTAACTGATCAGCCAGAAAAGGAACCTGAGTGAGTACCCTCACCTGTGTTATAGGTGGGCCATTAGGATGAATGCTGCACATTGCATCTGCTCAAGGACACATAGCTTAGCTTTTAGTAATAGAAAAGGATTGTAAATATCACCAATCATTTTAACCATTTAATATTTGTATTGGTTATATCATTATATAAAGTTCATGGTTATTGTTTTTACCCTGTTTGTTTGTGTGAGTCAAGGGTGGTAGCCAGGGCCTTGGTGCGTCTCATTGTAGGCACGGCCAGCTAGCTTTATCCTCTAGCACAGCAGGAGGAGAGGGGCACCAACCAGCAGCACAGTCAACAGAAACTTTGTAACCATTCAAAGACAGTGAGATACCCCCTCCTTTTAGCACACCACTAAAAGGGGTATTACACTCAATTACTCAGAGGCATGGAATGACACCATGAGGAAAAAGATTAGAAGACAGCACTTTACCGGTTCAGCATATGCAAACTATTTTGAAGCAATTCTCTTTATGTGAAATCAATAAACCTGATTCTGCTCTCACTCACACTGATGTAATTCAGGAGTACCACCATGCAAGTTAACTGAGTTATCCTGCTGTAAGTCTGGTGCAAACAAGAGGACAGTCAGCGCAGCTAGCTCTCTCTTGTGCATTGTTACCTGGAGGACATTGATTCTGTTGCCATGTCCTTTTTAAAGCCCCAGTTCTGCAAAGACTTACACATGTGCTTAACTTTAAGCCTGGGTTCAATGGACCCAGCCATATATTTGTCATTTTGTATTTGCACAAGCCTTTCCAGGATGAGGGACTAAGATTTTCAATCCATAAAGTCATTTAGATTTATGTGATTTGCCATTGCAGTATTGAATAGCTGGCATGCAATATTCAGCCAACCTACATGGCCTGTTCTGATCATTACTGTAGTTAAATATTGATACCTGCATTAACTTTTGCTTAAGACAGTGTAGCTTGAGCACCAACTAAAAAAATCCATTAAAATCAAATCATCGGCATACATATGACTGAAAGAGTCAGAACAGAGCTCTGTAGGTATATAGTGCAAAAATCTTTTACCTAGGTGATTGCTGCAGATTTAAGTACTGTATGATGTTTGCATTAATTAAATCTGTTTAAACTCCGCATACATTTTTTTAAAAAAAGAGCTTCATTATCCAGCCATTTTCATGCATTTCATTCATCAGTATTCCTAGTGTAGCTATGAAGTAGATAATCATATGCCATCTGCAACTCCACAGAACATGTGACATGCTAGAAAAGCAATTCTAAATGTCATAAAATATTCTCTAGATTTGATGGATCACACCTAATATGAATTCTGAGATACTGAATTCTGTTTATGTAAGTAAATTCTCTCTGTCATCATTTAAATAGTAGGCAATTAAGTCAATTTTTATACAAAACAAAATCTGCCTTGAGCGTCTCATCTCAAGACAAACATCCACACCGACTGACACCTTGCAAGACTTTTGTTCCACCAGACAAGAAATCTACTATACACACTTCTATTCCCTACAACAAAGAAAAGACAATAAATGTTCTAACCTGCTCCATACCACTGGCTACAACAGCAACTGCCTCAACCCACCGGATAATATTGTTAACCTCTCCAGCTACAAACTCAATCCAGCAGAAGAGTCTGTCTTGTCCCGGGGTCTCTCTTTCTGCCCCACGTCCCCCACAAACTGGATACAATTTTGTGGTGACCTTGAGGCTTTTTTTCGCCGCCTCCGTCTCCGAGAATATTTCCAAACCACCACTGAACATCAATCTGACCTACCAGATCCCCCCTACCAACACCAAAGGAAAAATAATTCTATATGGACTCCCCCTGACGGTCGGAATTACAATCTGGATTTCTATATACACAGCTTCCGCAACAACGCACAGACTGACATTATTCGCAAACGACAACAAGCGACACACAATCTTAGCCGCGCTGAACACCATGCCATCCAGAGTCTCAAAAACAACCTGGACATTGTAATCAAACCAGCTGACAAAGGGGGTGCTGTGGTCATTATGAATAAGGCTGACTATAACCAGGAGGCAACCAGACAACTCTCGAACACCACATTTTACAAACCTCTCCCCTCTGACCCCACCTTGGACTACCAAAAGAAACTACACTGTCTCCTTAAAAGCCTCCCCACAGCTACTTGGGAACAAATCCTCACAGAATCACCTTCTGACCCCCGACCAGGATTGTTCTATCTACTTCCCAAGATCCATAAACCTGGGCACCCCGGACGTCCCATCATCTCTGGTATTGGCACGCTCACTACTGGTCTATCCAGCTATGTAGACACTCTTCTCAAACCCTTCATAACCAATACCCCCAGCTATCTCCGAGACACTACTGACTTCCTAAGGAAACTACAAAACATCGATAACCTCCCCAATAATACCATCCTTGCCACCATGGATGTAGAAGCTCTATATACCAACATCCCACATGAAGACGGATTACAAGCAATTAGAAACACTATCCCAGAGGACACTACTGCCAACCTGATAGCAGACCTATGTAACTTTGTTCTCACCCACAATTATTTCCAGTTTGAGAACAACTTATACCTCCAGATCAGCGGCACAGCCATGGGTACACGCATGGCCCCACAGTATGCTAACATCTTTATGGCTGACCTAGAACAACGTTTCCTCAACTCCCGTCCCCTTTCACCCCTCCTCTACCTACGGTACATCGATGACATCTTTATGATCTGGACACATGGCCAAGAAACACTGGAGATATTCCACAGAGATTTCAACAACCTACACCCCACCATCAACCTCAGCCTGGACCATTCTACACGAGAGATCCACTTCCTGGACACCACCGTACAAGTCAATAATGGAAAATTAGACACCACTCTCTACAGAAAACCCACCGACTCATACAGTTACCTACATGCATCCAGCTCCCATCCAGAACACACCACACGATCCATCGTCTATAGCCAAGCCCTTCGATACAACCGCATCTGCTCTAACCCCACTGACAGAGACCAGAAGCTTCAGGATCTCTACCAAGCATTTATAAATCTCAACTACCCACCCAGAGAAATAAAAAAGCAAATTGAAAGAGCCAGACGAATACCTAGAAACCACCTACTTCAAGACAGACCCAAGAAAACCAACAATAGAACACCACTTGTCATCACCTACAACCCCCAACTTAAACCTGTCCAACACATTATCAATAAACTACAGCCTATATTGGAACAGGATACCATACTCAAAGAGGCTCTGGGAGACAGACCCATAGTCTCCTATAGACAACCACCTAACCTCAAGATGATTCCTACCAACCACCACAGGACATACCACACTAATACCAACCCTGGTACCTTCCCTTGCAACAAACCCCGTTGCCAGCTTTGTCCACATATTCATTCTGCTGATACCATTATTGGACCTAACCAAGTGAGTTATAAGATCAAGAACACATATTCCTGCGCATCCAGAAATATAATCTATGCTATCATGTGCCGAAAGTGTCCGTCTGCTATGTACATTGGACAAACATCTGAGACACTTCGCCAAAGGATTAATGCCCACAAAACAGATATCAGACAAGATCACAAAGAGAAAACAGTTTCTTGCCACTTTAACCAGAAAGGACACTCTCTAAATGACTTAGCCACCTGCATTCTGCTACAAAGACCTTTTACATCTGCACTTGAAAGGGAATCCTCTGAACTGTCATTCATGTTAAAATTCGACACTTGCCAACAAGGACTTAACAAGAATTTGAACTTTCTCACCCATTACCAAGACAGTTTCCCCAATTATCACCTGTAATACCATTAACTCACAAACATCCCACTCTCCCTACCTTTAATATCAGCAATTCACAGACACTTACCTTCCTTCCTCCCCCTTCCAACCCCCCCGCATCCCCCTTCTGTTCTGCAATGTGATTTGTCCTTTTCATATTTGTTCATTTTTTTTAATTGTATCCTTTGGTATATATGGTTGTGACTACTTTCTTCCACTATTTGATCTGAGGAAGTGGGTCTGGCCCACGAAAGCTCATCATCTAATAAACCATCTTGTTAGTCTTTAAAGTGCTACATTGTCCTGCATTTTGCCTTGAGGCTGAGAGAGATCAAAGGTTAATTTGGATTAGGCCACTCACTGACATATCATCATTTTAACTTCCTCTCTCACTTTTGAGAATACTTTGACAGAGAGGCCACTGAAAGGGCCTAGTAAAGATTTTATAGACCTCTGAAGTATTCAAGTCAGTGTTGTCATAAACCAAGATTCCTGACATTTACTCTTTATCGGTACTAATCTTTCTTTGTATATGGTATCTAGTTTAAAACCTCTTTTCAGCAAAAGTTACCTTTATTGTGTTTTTTTTTCTTGTGGCTAATAGAGTAGATGCAATGATAAAGAACTGGAATAAATTAGCAGCAAAATATTGTGTGTATGCTGATTTTTTGAAATTGACAAACCATTGTTTATTGATGTTATCACATAGGGTGAATCTATATAGCAGGGCTTATCTTGAAATAAGCTACGCAAATTGAGCTTCATCAATTGCATAGCTTATTTCAAAATAGCTTATTTTGAAACTGGGAGTGTCTACACAGCACTTATTTCAAAATAGAGCATTCTTCCTCCGACTTCCCTTACTCCACGTACAATGAAAGTTACAGGAGTCAGAGTAAGAAGTCCTCCAGCTTGGCAATATTTCAACATTATTTCAAAACAACTGCCAGCTGTGTAGACACAGACTAAGTTATTTTGAAATAATGCTGTTGTGTAGACATACCCATATACTATGCAGGCATATAGTTTTTCTTTTATACAGTTTTTCCAGCTGTAACTTCTGGGTTCTTTCTGTTATTTCTCATGGATTCTTGATACTCAACTGTTCTACTTCTCCTTTCTAGAGAGAGGCAGGGCAGCTCAGAAAGAAATCAGCATGAAAAAAGTGCAGCAACTTAAACTGTAGAAAATTATTGCTTTTCAATGCAAATCTGAATCACTTCAAACTGTCATCATGATTAATATTTTCATCCTTCTCTTGTTCTCCTAAAGATTCCCTTTTCTCCTGTTGTCTTAGGACCATCATTCATATTTCTTAATATGACAACATTTCTTCATTTATTTTACCCTTTTTACTATCTTTACATATTCTTTTGTTTTTTCCTGTCATTCTCTCTCCTCCCTTTTTCATTTCTTAACTCCCCTCTCACCTCAACCTCCTGCTTTCTGATCCTTTCCCATTTACCTTTATGTTTTTCTCTTCTATCTTACTTTCCAGTCTCATCTCAGAATTTTCAGTGCCTTTTTTCCCCACCACCATCCATCATATAGATTTAAAACTGTATAAAATGAGTTAATATACTCCTGTGATCTGAGACATACTTAAGACTAGAAATGAGCCAGAACAAGACCCTCTCCCCTTCCCTCCCCCCCCCCCCATTTTGATAACAGAGATAAAAATAAAATGAAATGTGGAAGCTCAAACCCTGATTTTTAGTTTTGAAAAATCAAACCCACAGTGTTGCTCAATGCTAAAGTATTTCTCTGAAGCTGTTATTCAAACAAGTTTTGGTGGTTTGGTTAAACTGGACCACAGATCTGCCCAAGGTTTTGAAAAACCAAAACAAATGTCAGGCCAGCCTCACACACAATGCTGGGATGTATTGTCATCTGAATTACCTGAAGAAACAATTCCTAATACTACTTTAATAATGACTGGCTATTAATATGTATTCATATTAATATATCACAGTTTTTGACATAGCTGCAGTATTTAATTTGTAATGAAAGAGGTACCAAGGCACAAGCAAGTAGGTATGGTGGCTCAAGCAATTTTTACATTCATAACTGCTGCAACAAGTCCAGAAGTGCTGGGGCTACGAATGGCCAATGCTAGAGGTGCCAGGGTTCAGCCCTGACAATCTCTGGCACAAATTAAGCACAGCAAAGCTGTGATGGACCACAGCCAATTATTGCATGGAAGATCAAATGACAAATGCCATTTTCAGGATTTAATTTTAAATATGCGAATCTTCATTTTCTTAAAAATACCTCAGTATTTAAAACAAGAAACTTAATAGCTTGCCAATTTCTCCTCGGTCTTTAAATCCATCAATTATTTTGCCATAATGAAAAATTTGCAAGCATGCTACAGTAAATCGAAACCTTATTTATATTAATTTTTTTAAATGCCTGGTTTTGTAATCATCTATATCTGCTTGCTACCCAAAATGTGTGACATGGGAAATCAAATCTTCCATTCTAAAAAACACTGGTGCTTGATAGAAACATTGTTTCATTAGAATTCAGCACAGTTTCTCATTGCCATAGCATACAAAAGAGGAAAAATTCCAAGAACAAAGGGAAGAATGGGGGAATCCCAAACGTCTATCAGTGTGCTATACATCTTCTTCTATTGACTTTTTACTTTGTCTCTATGGAATCTTCTTCTTGGCAAATCCTAACTCTAACAACCAGCACGTGGTATATTCTACAGCTGGATTGTCTATGGCACCCATACATCATACATTCACACATCTGACAGACAGTTATGTTGCTTATTTGCTTGCTAGTTAGCAAGAAGACAGGTTTTAACTGGAAGGGATAATCTACAAATGTTTTAGAAACAATAGGAATGTGGTACGCATGTCATGAGCAAATGTTACTCTCACTGCCTCTCAGAGCAATTCATCTACTCCACTTCGACTGTCTAGGAAGGAGCATGGCGGAAAGGGATCTAGGGGTCATAGTGGACCACAAGTTGAATATGAGTCAACAGTGTGATGCTGTTGCAAAAAAAGCAAATATGATTCTAGGTTGTATCAACAGGTGTGTTGTAAGCAAAACTCGTGAAGTCATTCTGCCGCTCTATTCTGCACTAGTTAGGCCTCAGCTGGAGTACTGTGTCCAGTTCTGGGCGCCACATTTCAAGAAAGATGTGGAGAAATTGGAAAGGGTACAGAGAAGAGCGACAAGAATGATTAAAGGTCTAGAGAACATGACCTATGAAGCCAGGCTTCATGAACTGGGCTTGTTTAGTTTGGAAAAAAGAAGATTAAGGGGGGACATGATAGCGGTTTTCAAATATCTAAAAGGGTGTCACAAGGAGGAAGGAGAAAATTTGTTCCTCTTGGTTTCTGAGGACAGGACAAGGAGTAATGGGCTTAAAGTGCAGCAGGGGAGGTTTAGATTGGACATTAGGAAAAAATTCCTAACTGTCAGGGTGGTCAAATATTGGAATAAATTGCCAAGGGAGGTGGTGGAATCTCCCTCTCTGGAGATATTTAAGAACAGGTTAGATAGACATCTGTCAGGGATGGTGTAGACGGAGCTTGATCCTGCCTTGAGGGCGGGGGGCTGGACTCGATGACCTCTCGAGGTCCCTTCCAGTCCTATTATTCTATGATTCTATGAAAAGATTTACTTTAAAAAATCTGACATGTTCAGCACTAGCTACAAAGGGTCCTTCTGACTGGAACAGTGCAGCCACTTTCCTCCAACTGGATCATCAGTGACAGAAAAGGCAGGAAGAGAAATGTTTTTGCCAGAAGTCCAGCCAAAACTAGTTGTTTAGATCTCACAGTATGAAAGGATTTTTCCTGACAGTCAAACAACAAATCTTTGGACTAGCTCCACACCGAAATAACTCCCCCATGATCAAGGCAGATATTCTGTGTTATGAAATCATTATGTATCCATTTCAACCCCCACATGGGGCATCAACTGAACAGTTTGAACCCAGAAACATTCAATACTGAAGCATAAAGCTGCATAACGACTATTGTATGGGAATCTGGGATAATTTGAAAGAGAATGAACCAGCAGAAGGTGATAAGATTGCTTCTGATTCCTTTTTTAAATCGTAGAGACTGGGGAGATGAATATGTCTTTAGGCCAAGCCCTTCTGATGCAGAATAGTTTCCCTTTGGTGTATTTTTAATGCTTTAACCAAATTAGTTACAAATTTCTTCATTGATGAAGCTTCTACCATTCTCTTTGGAAGTCTATTCCATGCTCTTAGGTCACAGTATTAAGAAACATATCCAAACAAGATTTCCCTTGCTCTATTTTTTTCTGCAAGCTTTTAGTTTGCAATAAAGCAGCTGTTTATGTGTATTTTCTACCAATACAATCACTTAAACTCTAGGAAAATCCCAAGTTAAGCACCAGAGAGAGTCAAAACAAGAGCTTTGATTTACAGAGTCCCTGTTTGGCTGATTCACAGCAATAACCTAAACATAGGTCTCCACATCGCGCCCTACTCACAAGGATATAGACTCAGTTTCTAGAGCACTCACACTGAAGTTCCATTTCATATAAAAAGTAAAATATTCCTTGCACTGGAGAGAAACTGACTTACTGAGGATGTGAGAAATCCAGGTTCAAGAGCTTACTCTGCCTGAATATTAGGTGAGTGCCTGATTCTGGACCTCTTCTTAATGCCATCTGAGTAACCTTTTCAATAAAAGTTTTGTTAAAACCAGTATATTTCTGTGACCCAGTTATTGCTTGGTGCCAAAGTGCAGAAGGCACGAGTGCATAAAAGTTACAGAGATCCCCTAAGTCTGGCATAAACATGCTATTTTACAAATGAGTGTCATATGAGGACTTTTCTGAAAGCCTGTGTCACATAACACTTCATGATCATTGCAGAATATATGTATGGATAATACATAAGGAGCTATGCATCTATACACTGAAAATTAGTTCTTAAGGTCTGTGACTTTGGGCTTCCCACCATAAAGTAAACTAGTTTCTTTCAGGCAGGAGACTCTTTTCTGCCCATCTGGCTATACGTAGATTACATGTTGTATACTTCATAATCAATTTACAGCCTGAGCAAAATACTAACCATATACTAATCAGGGGAGGTTTTTGGCAGAAAAAAAACGAGCATGGTGGTTACACTTTTTACAAGTGAAGGCATTAGAATGATATCTGGGGTGAAGAGGTATACCCAGATATACCTCACCATGGGACAAGCTGGCAGCTGGCTTGTTTTATGAATGATAAATTACAGCCAGTTTGGCTGTTTGACTCTAGGAGAGAAAATTCTAAGACAGAGAATGTATCATTAGTTAAGTTTATAAACTAAACTACATGTTATGATTTTATTTTGTATCTAACCATTTGTTTTCATTGATTTTACTTGCTTCGTCTCAAATCTCTGTTCTTTGTTAAATAAACTTATTGTTTTTACTATAAAATCCTATATAAATTCAGAACTACAGAGTCAGAAGGGACTGCATGGATCATCTAGTTTAACCCCTGCTAAAACAAAGAGGTGAGGAGCCTCCAGCCCACTGGCTGGGCACGTTTAATCAGGGTTAGCCATTGGTGGCCCAACAGATGCTTTGTTTACCTGAACATCCCCATAGGTACTGCCACTTGCAGCTCTCAATGGGAGCTGAGGGAAGTGGTCTAAACCATCCCAAGACTGATAGTTATCTAGCCTGTTTTTCAAAACGTCCAGTGAAGGGACTGAGTGCTGTGTGTTAGACTGAGTGCTAATCCTGAGGTATAAGGTAGTGTGTATTATGTCTTTGAAAGTAAGTGGATCTGTGAATTCTGTGGTGGTCCTGTGAAACAAGGGCTGGATGTTCCAGTGTGATGCTCAGAGTGCTTGGATATTACAGTGTGCCTCTCATTTACCAGTACTGAGGGAGCAGGGCCTGTTGAGGCCTGGAAGGCAGTGATTGTGTAGCCAGAGGCTGGTAATACAGGGGAACTGGACCATGGCAGGCACTGCTAAGGGCTAAGGGCTGGCAGGAGGGAGCAGCCTCCCAACCCTGAGTACCCCGGGTAGCATCAGTTACCACTTCAGATTCCAGAAGTCTGCATTTTTCAATAAAAAAAAATCACTGAATATTTCCCAGTCCTCTCTAGTAAGGACATTTTGAATATCCAGGAGAAACTCAATTTACATGCGTAAGTACCCAGACTTCATACAGCCCAGATATACACATCTGAAACACACTTTTCAGCTCCAGTCGCTAACAATCAATACACCCAAATTCTTTTGAAATCACATTAAAATCTCACCATGCACGTTGAGCTAAAATTGTTATTTAAGATCTTTAATAAAACACTACAGATTTGTAATGTGTCAGTTCGTAATTTGGGCCTGGTGCAGAGTGGTAGCAGCGGTTAGGACCTCTGAACTCCCCATGATGGCAGGAGCCACAGGGAAGTGGAGTGCACTGGGGCCCTGGGTAGCTCTGAGGGCTGGTTGCTCCCAGCCTCACCCCTTTCCGCTCACCCCTCCCAGACATATAGAGTTACCCTCCACCCCCCACCTTGCCTGGGGGCTGGCAAGTCTGTTGCCCCCCTTGATATGTGAGACTCCAGAGCAGTGATACTCAAAACTGAGACTCATAAGCCACAGTAGCTCTTTAATGTGCTTCTTGAGGCTTTTTGCAGCACATGATGTTAAAACACTGTGTGATTTCATTATTAAGCAACCTAAGTTATTATCCAATCAGGATGCATTTACTATGTTATTAACCAGTTAACTAGTCTTCTTGCACTAAATTATTAACATATTTGCTATGAGAATTACATATAAATATAGTACACTAATAAATTAAACAATGAATTCACACTAATGTGGCTCTCCTGGGTAATGTGAATTGCTAATTTGGCTCCTGAATGACTGAGGTCTCAATATCACTGCCCCAAAGAAAACACAATACTTTAGCTGAGGCTCCAAATAGAGTGGGATTGTTATCCAGATGTTCTACATATGGTACTGTTATCTGCTATATAAACCAATAGGTCATTTGCTTTTTTTCTGAACAGCTTTACCTTGATGACCCGTTCAATTTATCATCTTTTATAAACAAAGAGGCTTTTCCTTGCTCTGCCACTAGCTCCTCATTTATCCCTGTCCTGTATCTGTTTTTCAGTTCTAATGGCACTCCCATGTGTGATTTTTTTCTCTGGGAGATTGTTTAGTATTTGTCCATTACAATTTGGAAAAATGGATGATCGTCATGTCCTGGGAAATGGAAGAAAATAATTATCTCAGGTCCTCTAGGCTCTTTGAATACAGTGCCTTTTACAGAGCCTTTTCTGGTCTCATTTTATTCCTCTGCCTTATCTGAAACTGGAACACTTGAGTGGGATGATTGCATATACATTAACCTGCTCATTAAAGTCCTCATCAAGTACTCACTGAAGTCAATGGGAGCCCATCCACTGATTTTAATGGGTACTGGTTTAGGCCTGACACTAGCAGCAAAAAAAAGAAAAAAATCCTGGTGAAGGGGGGGGAGGTGGGGGAAGCGGGAAGGGAGAAAAGGGACAGTTTTTTTATGTTTGCCTTCTAGCTTATAAGCTGCCAAAAAAAAGTGAAGAATAGCACTTACTGGCTAAAGTTTCAGCACCCACAATAGGAAATTAAATGCTCACCTCCAATTATCGCTAGCAGGAGTTATGCATCTAATCCATCACACATGCCACTGATGTACCCCTACAGTATTTTTTGTCTTCAATTGCTTTTTTTTATTATAGATTTTTCAACAACATTATATTTTTTTTCTCCTTCCCAAAGTGGTTGCAGTCAGGTCCCACTCTAAAATGAAAGACAAAATGAATGAGGCGAGTAATGCTGCAGAAAAGGTTCTACAGCTGACTGATGGATTTACTGTCATGTTTGTGTCTAAAACAAGAACTCCAGACTTAGGCTATATACACAACACAACACATCTCTATTTCTTCCATTTTAAAACATTAGTTCTCATTCATATTGCAGTGGTACCTAGACACTCCAGGTGAAATCAGAACCCATTTTGTGAGGCACTGTGCAATCCTTGCTCCCTCCCCCCAAACACACAAGCTAGACTGAAGGTAGGCGATGAAATAAAGATGTAAAACCACTTGCCCGAAATCATATAGGAAGTCAATGGCAGATTGGAGACTAGAAGCTAGGTTGCCGGATTCCCACGTCAGAACCCTACCCACCTAACTTTGTTACTTCTCACCTTTGTTTCAAAATTCTCATTTACTTTGAAAACAATTTCATATGTAAAAGAAATCATATCCCAAGTATGAGCAGTATGTTCTCTAGTGCCTTTACACATACCTCCCTCTAGTGCTCAAAGGAAGCAACTGACAACCCTGTAGCAAGCAGTTCATATTTTATCTTTACAGTAGACACCAATGAAATACAGTGAAATCCAATTTTCTGTCCTCAGTGGAATAGAATCCAACTAGATAATGCTGGAAGTATTAAATACTAAAATGTTAAAGTCCCATCCATTACTTCCCTATTGGAACAATTTCATTTCCTGCGGAGAAACAACAAGCCCAAGTTAGAAGACTCAGCAACATAGTATTTTCATTAAACACTGCCAGGGATGTGTGCTGGGTAGCTGTGTATTAATGTTGGCCCCAATTTTAAATAATCAATAGCTAACACAGCACTGCTGATGTGAAGATATTTCTAGTATAGACTATTTTAATGTCTGGAGATCCACTAAGGATGTAGCCACAAGTCAAAACATCCAAACATCATAGTGTTGTGAGTCAAATTTTCAGGAAACATTTTGTAAATATCTTGTGTCTGCTTATGACCAATTAGGTTATTGAGTTGTATGTTAAATTTTGAGTTCAGTTAAAGGCTGAAATTGTCCAGGGTATGAGAGAAGTGACAAATAGGTCCCTGTAAACATAATGTGTAAAATTGTAAAAGAAACCACGGGACAGAGTCAGAGAAATTATGTCAACAGAGCTGCTATATGCTAAGAGAATGGTGTTTTAGGGGTTTTCAAGGCTTCTGATAAGCTTCCAAAGTTGTTATAGAAACAAGACCAGAATCTTCTTCACCTGGAACAATATGTCCACTCTTAAACCACTGGATATTTTATTTGCTTGAATACAGCTGTCATTCCTTTTGGTCATTTCCACTTTGGAAAATATGGCAACGTACTAGCATTGCAAGAGCTATCGCCACTGCTACCCTGATCAACATCAGTACACAGTGGCAATCTGAGAATGTATTGCCTGTTTGTTTTGAGGATTAACTCAAAAGACCTGTCTAATCCAACTAATTTAAAAATATAATTTAAACAACCATCTCCATGGGTGCATACAACACAACTCCTGAAATGTGACACTAATGTTCCTGCTGTACCCCATTCTGTAGGCTGTAATTTCCACCCTACATTATTCACCCTACCTTTTCTCTTCTTTTTTCAGGTTTCCTCGATTCTCTGTAGCCTCACAGCTCACAGAGGCATTTGTACCTATGAAGAGGGAGTGAAAACTATTCTGCCTGCCTAGTTTTTCCCCCACCCACTTTACATAAGTGTATGCAACTACTCCAGATCCAAGGAGGTAGAGATTAAGATCCACTATTTCCTGTACTTTACTGCAATGAGTTTCATGAGTTAAACACAGTGATTAAGCTGCTTGATTTCAGTGAAAGTTTACCAGGGCCCAAGATAACTAATTAGGCCTAGACTGTTCAGCTCACTGTGCAACAGATGCCATGTTTGCATTACTGGGAGCTTAGGAAATCAGTTATACCAATATACAGGGACAGGGTTGATCCCACGCTGTGAAGCATCCAAATTTCCTGAATCCCAGTCCAGTACTTTAACCATACATTTATTAATTCTCCCTATGGGCCTTCCTTTACTGATTTCCTAAAGACTTCATGGTCTTTGGATCCATAATTGCTATTGCCAGCAGTCCTTGCTCTCAGAAACTGGGAAATTCCCTTGACTACTCCAGCTGTAGAATGTAATTAATATTTTATTGGGAATATGAAAAAGGACTAGATATATCATACAACAAGTAATTACCAAGCCATAGAGTTGGTCAGCTGTGTGACTTCTTCCCATATGAACAATAACTGAAGTCTTATCACTATCTAGCTGTATATCCATTCCTAAATTGAGTAGTACCTTACTCTATGAATAATCTTTTTAAAATAAATAGACTAACTTGGCTACCCCCCTGAAGCTCCTTTTTAAATAGGTGGAAATACTCAGAGAAGGTTCTTCTCAGCATGACCAAAGGTTTCAAAATCTAGTCCTAAGTATCCTGCAATTAAGTAAAAGAGTATTATTGTTCTGCATTGAAATTAGTACCACGCAAAGGAAAATTCCCTTGCTGGTAATCCCTTTTCAGGAGAACACTGCCCGATTTGCAGAAGTTCAGTGGTTAAATAGAAAATGTAATCCCCAAGGGCTGTCAGCCCTTATCGTTTACTGTTTTGGTGGGAAGTTAGAGGGTTGATTTTGAAGGAGATTGTTGTGGCTTTTGAGAGAGGTTGTTTTTCAGAGTTTATTCTTTAAATAAACATTACTTTACTAAAAAGGAAGGAAGGTAGACAAAAACTTTCCAAAACATGGCCAGTGATTTGGACAGAAAAAGTAAATAGAATATAGACAGTGTCTTTCCTGTTCATCCAAAATGAGGGAAAGAAAAAGCTGCACTTTTGTGCATAACTGTTTACCACTCAGGTTTCATTGCTGACCTCCTTTTCCAGTTAACCATGAAAGTTTTGGCCTTCACTCCCACTAGAAGATGTTCTTTGAATTGCTAATTTGTGTCCTCTGTGAAATATAGTAATCACGGCAACTGAACACGAATACATTTAGTGATATATTCTGAAGTTAATTTCTTAAACATTATTTTCTTTTATTACTTCCAGGAGAAGGCTATCAGTCCATGGGAGTTGAAGGGCAGCTAGCTGTAAGTGTGTTTTTATCCAATTTGTTCAGCAGTGGAATTTTGTTTAAACCATTAGTATGCTAAACGTAAGTGAAGCTTGTGGGTAACAGAACATAAAAGTAGGTCAATATATAAAGAAATTCTCTCTCTGACAGTTTTATGACTCAAAGCAATAGAACATCCTTGACTACTTGTGTTTTGAATTCTAATACACAGTTTATCAGGTTAATATGGGAGATTAATATGGGAACTTTTAGCATACAGAAGTAACAAGCTCCCCCATTGAGACCGATCAGTAGTGACTAGAACATATTGTAATTCCAAATGTATTATCTTTCTCAAAATGTTTAAAGTTAGAGAAGTCACTCAGCTGTCTAATTCCTCCTTTCCTTGCAAGGCAATTATTTGCACATTTGTCACTTAATGGTAAGATAACATCAATATAATATAATATTGAAAGTTCTGAAATGACAGTTTTAATCAGCTGCAAAGACTGTCAAAAGCACACGAAGGGTGTGTCTAGACTACATGCCTCCGATGGAGGCATGTAGATAGCCAGATCGGCAGAAGGAAATGAAGCCGCGATTAAAATAATCGCTGCTTCATTTAAATTTAAAGGGCTGCCCCGCTCTGCCCATCAGCTGTTTGTCGGCAGATTGGGGCAGTCTGGACGCGACGCGCCGACAAAGAAGCCTTTCTTGATCGGCACAGGTATGCCTCGTGAAACCAGGTTTACCTGTGCCGATGAAGAAAGGCTTCTTTGTCAGCGCGTCGCGTCCAGACTGCCCCGATCTGCCGACAAACAGCTGATCGGCAGAGCGGGGCAGCCATTTAAATTTAAATGAAGCCGCGATTATTTTAATCGCAGCTTCATTTCCCTCTGCCGATCTGGCTAATCTACATGCCTCCGTTGACGGAGGCATGTAGTTTAGACGTACCCCTATTGTGTGATTGATAATAGGTCTACAGACAGATGTTGGAAGAGGAAAACAGTCTTCACAGGTGTCATACTCATTGTGACCTTGGTTCAGGAAGGTAGTTAGGTTGTGCTGACCTTCAGTGAGACTGCAAACATGTTTAAAGTAAAGAATGTGCATATGTACCATACTGCACTAGGGACCTAACCTGCTTGAATTACTCACAGAGGGTATGTCTACACTGCAAGGCAAAAGTTGAATCAAGGTATGCAACTTCAGCTACATCAAGTGTGTAGCTGAAGTTGAAATAGCTTAACTCAGCTTTCAGCATTGTTTACACAGCAGGAAGTCAAAGGAAGAACACTCCCCCTTCAACTTCCCTAACCCCTCATGAAATGAGGGTTAATGGATTTGGAGTAAGAAGTCCTTCATCTTAATAGTATTTTGAAATAATGCCAGTTATTCTGAAATAACGCTGCTGTGTAGACATACCCTGAATAATATTGTCTTGTGAATTCATCTTTTCATAATGGCTGTGTCTAGACTGGCAAGTTTTTCCGCAAAAGCAATTGCTTTTGCAGAAAAACTTGCCAACTGTCTACACTGGCGCTTGAACTTCTGCAAGAACACTGACGATCTCATGTAAGAAATCAGTGCTTCTTGCAGAAATACTATGCTGCTCCTGTTTGGGCAAAAGGGCCAGTGTTGACAGCTCAGATTTGTTTTGCGCAAAAAAAGCCACAATCGTGAAAATGGCGATTGGGGCTTTTTTGCGCAAAAGCACGTCTAGATTGGCACGGACGCTTTTCCACAAAAAGTGCTTTTGCAGAAAAGCGTCTGTGCCAACCTAGACGCTCTTTTCTGCAAATGTTTTTAACGGAAAACTTTTCTGTTAAAAGCATTTGCGGAAAATCATGCCAGTCTAGACGTAGCCTATCTGTTTGAAAGCCCATCCTGTTTTCAGCATCTGTGTTTATTATTTATAAGCATTTACTAAACGGTTTGGATTTTCAGCCTGTTGAACTATTCACTTTAACAATAAATGTGCCACCTACAACTGCTGGGATTGTGTCCACTCTGCAGTGGTGACAAACTTTTTGATGAATGGTAGGCTTCCAGTCCCAGATGTTATAGATGAGCAATCCTTTGTCGAAAAGTATAATGAAACCATTGGCATTCACATGCATTTGGATACAGCCACCAGTGGTCACTGGAACATTTGGGAATGGTGAATACTATGACTCCAGAAACAGCAATGTAAGATGATCACAGACAGAATAAGCCTGGGGAAAATATGTTTCCAGATGTGTCTAATGAGCTCTACTGTGTCTAGCTTACTTAACAGTTTCTAGTCTCCTCTGGACCAATGGATACTGTATATGAAAATATTGTTAATTGCTACAGTCCTCACTAAAAAAGTTTCTCTCCTGAAGTGGAACAAAATTAAAGGTTTGGGGAAAAAATTTAATGTAATTTAATTTTATAGTCAATTTGACATTTCTCTTCTACAACTTCAATGATCTCATATCATCATGTATTATCTGTACTCCAAGGTGTACATCCAGGGTATCATTCCAGGGTGCATCTTCACAGCAACTAGACATGTAGCAGCTGGCTCATGCTAACCAACTCAGGTTCATGGACCTTGGGCCGTGGGGATATTTTATTGCTGTCTGGTCTTCTGGGCTCAGGTTGAAGTCCAGCCAAGGCATTTTCATTGCTTTGCAAACATACCCTAAGCACCAATTAGGGTACGGATCTCATTATGCTAGACACTGTACCAACAAAAGAGAGTCCCTTCTCTACCTGTAGAGGATAAACTATAAAATCTCAACACAGAGAAATGTAGGCAAATAACCTGTCTATGTTAAGTAAATAAATTGACAATTGCAAGCTGTGCTCTTAATAATCAAATTAGCACAGTGTGGAAATAAATTTAATTTTCTGAAATAATGTGATTTTTTTTTAAAAATGGTAATAAGATCAAGGTTCCCCCAAGGGGAAAATTAAGGTCTATCTACCAAAGTTTTGCCGAGAGCCACATACACAGATATAATTTTATTGATAGAGATGTAGGCGTGTTAGTCTGGTCTAGCTGGAACAAAAGACAGGACTATGCAGCACTTTAAAGACTAACAAGATGGTCTAATAAACCATCTTGTTAGTTTTTAAAGTGCTGCATAGTCCTGTCTGTTGTTTCATATAATTTTATTATTATTATTGTATAAAATGGTAAACTCCTTCTCATCTTCCTACACATTTTCCTTAGCACTCCCCTTTGAAGTCGCTTATATCAGTATGATGAGCAACATTTGTCCTTTTAGGGGTCTTTTTCCCCCCTTCCCTCTGCATTCAGAATTTCTGAAAAGTTTTGAAAATAAAAACAAAAGTCACTGGACATTCAGCAAAATAATACTGTAAAGGACATTCAAACACATACATTTAACAAAATGACAGTCTTATCAATTAAGGAAATTAAGGAAATTAGGTTATAAATTAAGGAAAATAGGTTTCAATTCTGAAATCAATTGGTGTAGAAAATCTTTAACTCTGATTAAGCTAATAAAAGTTATAAAGTATCTGGGTCAAACACTAGGGCCTCATTTATGCAAGTGAAAAATGCAGAATAACTCAGAGCAATGCTAGTGAAACAGGAGAAATGGGTCTCATATTTTTAGGAATTTTGTTTTGAAATACATTTAATATTTCCATATTCTTGGTAGAATTTCATTCTTAGGGAAATGGAATAAGTTGTGCTATGAGAAGGTACAGTGTATAAAATGGAAAAAAATAGAGATAAAGAATATGTTTATGATAACATCACTTTGGATAGCTTTAACTTGGACTTCCTGTCTAATTCTCACCAGCATCATCTCTGTTTCCACACTATCCTGTGATGGACCTTACCTCTTTGTCACATCATCACACAAAGAGAACATTGCGACTTACCTTGTTTCACAAGTACTTATGCATATTATGTATCAAGATCATCATTTAGTAGGATTCAAAGAACATATTTGGATTCTAAGAACATTAATATGGCATTTTTATGGATAACGAGAACATTCATAATTATATTACATAGCTTGTCACTTGATGGACAAGCTATTTAAAATTAGAAGGGCTATAAACTCTCACTCTATAGGGTGTAAGCTGAACACTGAATAATTGCAGCTATGGGCCGTTTACCCCATTATGTTCCCTACAGGGTTTCCTGCTTCATTTTCTGAAGTACACAGCACTGATTACTGTCAGAGTCAAGATACTCTTATGACCTATGTTAAACTTTGTTGTTGTTGAGCTAACCCCTCAGTGAAACTGATGTGTGATTGTACCCTTCACTTAAGATATTGTAAGAGAAAGTTCAGGGGGCACACCTAAAACAAGGCCTAATAGATTCTGCCCAGAAACTAGCACCATGTGGTTGGAAAATTCCACGGGGTATAATTCTGACCAAGTTGTGGGGGGAAGGTGGTTTTGTCTGTGGCAGTAGAAAAACAAGCTGGAGTGGAGACAAGAAACAGACTGTGGAAAGAGACAGACAAGCAGCAGCCTGGAACCTTGATATGACACCGGGAGAAGCTTAGAAAAAGTTTCTGGGTCAGGAGTGGGGGTTGAGAGAAGCTTGAGCCTGTAACCTAAAACTGCTGCTTTTGGTTTTTCCTGTGTCTGGAGAAGACAAACTTTGTATATTCCTTGTAAACAAGCAAAACTGCACCAAAAAGTTGCAGACTTCATCCTCAATTTCTACATCTTCATGCTGCAAATTTCGACTAGTCACTTGGGCTGAAAAAGGGGCAATGATAATGATTTAGATCAGGCGTGTCCAAAGTCCGGCCCGCGGGCCAATTGCGGCCCGTGTTCCGGTTTAATACGGCCCCACAGGTAATTTGGCAATATCTATCTTTTATGGCCCCCAACGAATCCATATGTATTGAGATGAATACATTGTAAAATCTCAGTTAATGTCAGTTGGTCTAAATCAGTTATAAATATATATGGACACAACATGTATACTTGGTGTTATGTTCCTGTTCATATTTTTTGAACTTAAAAGTTGACAGACAACCTTTATTACCAATAATATGTAATGTACTTTACAATGTTCCTGACATATTTCAGCTTCCTGGATTTTTTTTTCATCTGGCCTTCAGATATGAAAGGCAGAGTGATTTAACACCTGTTTAGATTTGTCATCCATGTGACGAAATGAAAAGTATGCCGTATGCAATAAGCTTTGCATAAAATAGTTAATTTGCATTTAATTTTAATGGTTCAAAGAATGTCAGGCAAAATGATCAGCCCTCACGCATGTTCACTTCATCACATCTGGCCCTCTTTGAAAAAAGTTTGGACACCCCTGATTTAGATGAACCACTAGTCTGTGCCAAACCACTGACGTTTGTTTTGGTCTATATTTCTATACAGTTAGTCTGCATTTACCAGTTCCACTCTGTTATGTGAGAAATAGCAGTTCTACCCTTCACATAGTATCATTAAATACTAAATAACTCTAGTATCTCAGCTGCTGTAGTATAATTAAAATCAACCTTGATTACCACATAACATAAATGAACCAATAGAAGAAATCCATGCCAAACAAGGAACATAGTAGATGAATTTACAGTAATGGTGCTATAGAAAAATATATTAATGGAATGTACAGTCTCCAAAGTGACAAGCTATGTTTCATATGTAGGAAAGTAAATACAATGTATGAGCAGCTCATGAATAAAGAAAACAGAGTTCTAACTAGTTATGGTTATGTGAACATTTTGTTTTCACATGAAAATCTCTGTGGCAGCAGGATACAATAGATTACCTGCACAGTGCTTAGCACAAGACACTTTAACAGCTGTCATACACCAATTTATAGATTGAGTCTGTCCAAGGGCCAAATCCTTGATGGTTGCCTTACTAAACAAGTAACTCAGGGTACGTCTACACTACAGCGCTAATTCGAACTAACTTAGTTCGAATTAGTTAATTCGAACTAAGCTAATTCGAACTAACGCCTCCAGACTAAAAAACTAGTTTGAATTAGCATTTTGCTAATTCGAACTAGCATATCCACACAGAGTGGACCCTGAACCGGGGTTAAGCATGGCCGGAAGCAGTGCTGGCAGCGCATCAGATGAGGACTTAGAGCTTGGAGATGCTGTCTCAGGCTAGCCGAGGGCTGTGCTTAAAGGGACCCGACCCACACCCCGGACAGACAGTTCTCAGGGGTGCCCCGCTTGCAAACCAGTCCTGGCTTGGATTGCCCGGAGTACCCACACTGGGCACATCACAGCACTCGGCCATCAGACCGGCTGCACTTGCCGCAGGCTGCTATTTGGGGAGAGGTGGCAATTGGGGGGCTGCAGGAGAGGTTCCACCCCCAGAACCCCACAGAGCCAGCCCAGTCCTCCCCATCAGGGGCTCGTACCCCATTCCTCCCTCACCTCCTTCCACTTACCCCTCCTTAGCCCCCCTTCCTGATGTACAAAATAAAGGACAATTGTGTTCAAAAATAGAATCTCTCTTTATTGAACAAAACTCGGGCAGACTGGGAAAAGGAGGTGGGAGAGGGGAAGAGAGAGGCTGGGAGAGGGAAGGGCAACTAAAATGATCAGGGGTTTGGAACAGGTCCCATATGAAGAGAGGCTAAAGAGACTGGGGCTGTGTCTAGACTACATGCCTCTGCCGACAGAGGCATGTAGATTAGACAGATCAGCAAAGGCAAATGAAGCCGCGATTTAAATGATCGCGGCTTCATTTACATTTACATGGCTGCCGCGCTGAGCTGACAAACAGCTGATCAGCTGTTTGTCGGCTCACGTGCTAGTCTGGACGTTCCCCCTGTCGACATCAAAGCCCTTTGTCGGCAGTCCTGTTATTCCTCGTGGAATGAGGTTTACTAGGGCTGCCGACAAAGGGCTTTGATGTCGACAGGGGGAACGTCCAGACTAGCACGCGAGCCGACAAACAGCTGATCAGCTGTTTGTCGGCTCAGCGCGGCAGCCATGTAAATGTAAATGAAGCCGCGATCATTTAAATCGCGGCTTCATTTGCCTTTGCTGAACAAACAAATCTACATGCCTCTGCCGACAGAGGCATGTAGTTTAGACGTACCCTGGGACTTTTCAGCTTAGAAAAGAGGAGATGGAGGGGGGATATGATAGAGGTCTATAAAAGCATGAGTGGGGTGGAGAGGGTGCATACAGAAAAGTTCTTCATTAGTTCCCATAATAGAAGGACTGGAGGACACCAAAGGAAAGGAATGGGTAGCAGGCTTCAAACTAATAACAGAAAGTTCTTCTTCATAAAGCAAATAGTCAACCTGTGGAACTCCTTGCTGCAGGAAGCTGTGAAGGCTAGAACTAGAACAGAGTTTAAAGAGAAGTTAGATAAATTCATGGAGGTTGGGTCCATGGAGTGGTATTAGCCAGGGGGTAGGAGTGGTGTCCCTGCCCGAAGTTTGTGGAAGGCTGGAGAGGGATGGCACGAGACAAATGGCTTGGTCACTGTCTTTGGTCCATTCCCTCCAGGGTCCCTAGGGTTGGCCTCTGTCAGCAGACAGGCTACTGGGCTAGATGGACCTTTGGTCTTACCCAGTACGGCCATTGTAAGCTCAGGGCTCAAGGTCGGGGGTCTCAGTGGACCACATTGATTTTCATGCAAACCTGCTCCTGGGTGGCCAGGCTGGCAGCTATCCTGCCCAAGCCGGCCACTTTCCTGTGCCTAGTGCGGAGATCGTGGACGAGGTCCACGATGTCTGCACTAGCCCAGGTGGGTGCCTGCCTCTTGTGATCCCGGACAAGCTCCCGGGAGCCGCCAGCCTGGTCCCGGGAAGAGGGGGAGGGCTGGGGGGCATCGGGTGGCTGGCTCGAGCCGTGCCAGGTCAGGGTCTGCTGGCTGGGTGCTGGCAGCCTTGCACCTGGCACGGGCATCATAGCCAGCCCGTGCCCTTTTAAGGGGTCCGGGGCCGGGAGGGGGGCAATAGAGTTTCCCTGGTGTTGGCCAGAGTGGCCACCAGGGAAAGCTGGGGAGGGCTAGCCTCCCACTAGTTCGAATTAAGGGGCTACACACCCCTTAATTCGAACTAGTAAGTTCGAACTAGGCTTAGTCCTCGTGGAATTATGTTCGAACTAGCGGAGCTCTAGTGTAGCGCCTATCAAAGTTAATTCGAACTAACGTCCGTTAGTTCGAATTAACTTTGTAGTGTAGACATACCCTCATTTGATTTCAAAGGGTTAGTGCCAAATGTGCCTTTGGTTGAAAACAACAAATACCTGCAAAGGGAGCTCCTCTGAAACACATAAGCAAACTAATACAAAATATCCACATCATATGGCCACACACCCAAACTCAGAAATAAATAGAAAGATTGGATTAATGGGAAATAAGACATGGGTCTTACATAGCCCATTCAATATTGCCATTATGTTTTGACCATTTAAACGCTGGAGCTGCCTCCACACTCTCTCTTCCACTAGTGCCAGTGTATGCTCTCGTTTGTGGCGGGGGGAGGGAAGGAAGGTGAGAGACAGAAAGGAAGTTGGGTGGCTAAAGAAAGAGCAACAAAGAGGAGCCTAAAAGGAAAGGGAGAGAAAAAGAGGGTGGAAATAGAGGGGGCATGAGAAGAGGTACATTTAAGTCCAGGCTTGATGAACTATGTGAAAGTGAAAGAAAACTATTAGGACAAGAAATATGGAAAGCTGCAAAGAGAGACGTGGGAAACAGAGACTAAAAGAGTGAATGTTTGTCTGCTTACTATGAAAAATTCATGAACAAACCAACCAAGAGAGCGGGGCAAAGGACACAAGGGCCGAAAGAATTAGAGAAGAGATATCTCACTGGACATACAGAGGGCAGCCAGGAGCAGAGGCTGCATTTTCACTAAATGAACAACTGCTGTTCTTGATTTTGGAGGGGCATGATGTTCCTTGCAGGGTATGCAAGCACAGGAGGCAAAAAACTCAAAGCTGTTCCTTGTTTGGTTGCTTTTAACCAACAGAAAGATGAGAAGCCAGTTGTCTGTGTTTCTGGAATCCAGATAGTGGAATGGAGCGTTTCTATCTTTAGTTAACACAATCTATTTTTACATTTGGCAAATATAGTATTGGCTGAAATTATTTTGTATTCTAAAACAGAAGAAGCATCTTACAGTAAAGGAATAAAAGATGAAAACAGTCAGAAACAAGGGCTTTAACACAATAAGAACAGAGGCTATGTCTAGACTGCAAGCCTCTTTCGAAAGAGGCTCTTTCGAAAGATACTTTCAAAAGAGCCTCTTTCGAAAGAGAGCGTCTAGACTGCATGCGGAACTTTCGAAAAAGCAAGCCGCTTTTTCGAAAGAAAGCACCCAGTGAGTCTGGATGCTCTCTTTCGAAGAAGCCCTATTTACATTCAAGAACGCCTTCTTTCGAAAGAACACTTTCGAAAGAAGGCATTCTTCCTCGTGAAATGAGGTTTACCACCGTCGAAAGAAAAGCCGCATTCTTTCGATTTAATTTCGAAAGAACGCGGCTGCAGTCTAGACGCAGGTGAAGTTTTTTCAGAAAAAGGCTACTTTTTCCGAAAAAACCCCTGAGTCTGGACACAGCCTAGAGAGACATAGACAGACTAAAGGAGCATTTTTAAAAATAGCATCAAGAAAATCCGAAATACTAAAGAAAAGACAGATAAGCATTTTATCTTGGGTAAGACATTTAAAGGAAAGTAAGATAACAGGGAATAAGAGAAGAAAACTAACACAATAGCAGAGAAAATAAAAAATAGCACAAATGAGAGAGGATTTTTTTTCAATAGGCTGAAAAAACATGCAAAGAATTAGTTCCTGAAGTCCTACTGGATTTCGTTTCTCAGACTAAGGACTGCAGGATCAGGAGCAGAAAATATAAGAAGTGACCATAAAAATGCATTGAACAGTTATTCAGTAGAATTGGAAAACAAACAGAAAAGGCCAAGAAACAAAGGCTTTCCCTCTTCATTGTCCATTGACTGGTGAACAGTCAGTGTGTGAGCTCCAAATGTTTCTTACATACAGACCTGTGCATCGTGTGCTGAATCAATACTAATTTTACTTAATATATGAATTAAAATTTAGCAATTGTTCCAATTTTTAGAAAGACAGAATCCATCCACTTAAGAAAATATATCAATTATATGGTTGGTCTAGCTAAAAAAGGTGTATCAAAACAGAAAGAAAGTGATATGCCTTTTGAAAGTGTAGAAGAGGATCAATGAATACCATAAGTATAAGGAATTCTTGCATTTGAACTGAAGCACTGTCACTTGCTACAGATATATTTTTTGCTTGCAGTTTTTCCATTGACGACACTTTGGCAGAAAAGAGATGAATTTCTTAATACAACTCATCATAAAAATATCCTATTGTACCCATAATGTAATTAGATTTTGCATCTGCATAAAGCCATAAGATGCTCTTGTCTATTAATCAAAATGGAAATGTAGCAGGCACACTGACAGCAATTCTGGGTCCCAAAGCAAAACAGTCAATAGGCCCCTATGCATGCACAAGACGTGCCCACATGGACATGGTCCACCTGACATTTGGGCAGTGCTGAGCCTGAGTTGGCTGGTACCCAGTGAGCAGCTGGCTGCACTGCTGGTGCCCAGCAAGCTGTCAGCTGAGCTGCTGGGCGCATTCTTCTGACATTGCAACAGTTGACTATCTAGCAGATCTCAACAAAAAGAAGTGAACATTTACACGCACATGCACAGAATTTCATTCTTTAAACTAAGAATGTTTCCCTCCTTTGTGCCAGGTTAAGCACAGACTTTCTTTTTTTGCATTCCTACAGCAATTACAAATGTTGCAACTAGTATTAACACAATTTGAGACCCAACACAAGCCAAGCTGATTACAATGAGCAAAACACCACTCCATCAGCTGAATATCTAACATATCTAAACAAAGCAGGGGCACACTGTATTTCCATAGACACATCCAGGGTTTCTTTCCCCTTCCAGCTGGCTGTAATGGATGCATTCCTTCAGACACTTACATGTGATTATACAGTACTTACAGATCCACAGGAAGAACCACAACAGCAAGACACATGAGTCCTCAAGGCATTCATTGGGCAACTGAAGAGATCACTACTTCTGGGCTCTAGAAATGAGCAGTGCCTGTTGGGATTTCATTATAATGAAGGTTTACGATGATGACTAGTGGCTGCAGAATTTTAGGATGTGAAAACCCATTTTCTTGGATCTGTGTACTGAGTGCACTCCAGCACTTCAGTACAGGAACACCAGAATGGGAGCACTGACAGCGGAAAAGTGAGAGGTGATTTCTCTGAAAGCTAGCAATGCTGGACTGGTACTGGTGAGCGGGAAATCATTTTGGAGTTGGAAAAGCCACATGAAAGTTTACAGGGCTATTAATCATCTCCTGCTTCACAGGAATGTGATTCTCATCAATGTGCAGGACACAGACTCATAGAACAGGAAGGAACCTTGAGAGGTCATCAAGTCCAGTCCCCTGCACTGATGGCAGGACCAAGCACCATACCATTCCTGACAGATGTTTGTATGGACTTTCTGCAGTTCGAGAACCCCATTGTAAGGGGCTATGTGTACTCCTATTTTAGCACCAGACCACCGTGCCACAGAGTACTTCAATAGAAAGGGCTATTTTCTATTTTTATGTATCAGGTATCCTTCATTGATATCAATGTGGCTGGTTAGGTAGGTGAATGATATATCTTTAAGAATACAACACTATTCAGAAAATTGCAAGCAAAGCATTTTCCCAACCAGCAGTTTACCACTGACAATGGTGAGTAAGGGAGATCTAGCTTACCCTTTGTTCAGGAAGCCATACACTGGCCACTTCAAGAGCACCAGGGAAAGATTCAATTACCAGCAGAACAGGTACAAATTAGAGATGAATGTGATTTTGGTGGATTGAAGGACAGGGCTTACTCACAAAATTGGATCTCAGTGAGAAAAATACTCCAGTGATTATAGCTGCCTGTGTGTCCTGCCTAATATCTGCGAGGCAAAGGTGGAAAAGTTGCCCCCATGGTGGAGATGGAATGGCTGTCTGCTGAGTCTGAAAGTCAGCCACAAGCTGTTAGAAGAGCAGAATGTGGAGCTATACAGTTGAGGCATGCTTTGAAAAAGCATTTTAGAGTCAGCCACTGTGGTGTTGTGTGTTGGACTGTTCTCTGACCATGTAGCTTTGAGAGCTGATAAAAACTGAATAATACTGGCTACACATTTATAAATATTACACTGTGTGCTTTACTGAAACCTATGATTTATGCAGTGGTTGCTGCAAATGTATAAATAGTACACTGTGTACTGCACCAAACCTATGAAATATGCAGTGCCTGCTGTACATTTACATGGATGACTGGGAGTTTTCTTGAACATCTGAGTTCAGCAGTGCTGTACACTTATAAGTACTTGGTGCTTTGAACGCCATTCTGTATTTGGCAAGCTGTTTGTGAACTCAAAGATTTTATTTTAAAAAAGTAGATATTTGAGTGGCAAAAATGTGAAAATAGAATAACCTAATGCAATACAAACATCTAATAAAGTAACAGAACAGCACTTTAAAATCAGACAGGCAGCAAACATCTGTCCATTTCAATGCACAAATGTAGTCCATTTTGCCTACATATACACTAGGCTGTGAAAGCCACCATTAGGCTATGTGATGATGTGCTTGTCCATACCCTGGTGTGCAGTGGTAAAGTTGGGAAAGAGATGCAGCCCATGAGGGAACACCAAATGTTATGGGGGAGGAGGAGGGTAAGGAGCTGCTACCACAGACTTCTCCAAGGACTGCAAGGGTGGTGAGTCCAGTATTGTTGGACCTATATATCTACCAAAGTCCGCAGCATTTGTGATTACTGTCTGAGAAGCCCCATTATGTCCTGACATATCTCCCTCTCCTTTTCCTGGAGGGAATCCTGGGCCTCTCGACTGTCCTCTCTGTCCCTGCAGGCTCTTTGTTCCTAGTATGTTGCAACAGTCATTTGCATGATCTCACTGAACATGTCCTCCTTAATTTTCTTCTTTTTCTTCAGGCTTAGGCTTTCCATGAATGTAGAGGGGGCACCCTTAAGCCTGCAAGAGCAGCAACTACAGCTATGACAAATAAATGTGTCACTGGATTTATAGTCACCATTGAAAGGGAAAGATACATTTCAAAACTCTCTTCCCTTTTTCCTCATTGTGACGGAGCGGGTCGCCTCCACCCCGTGGACGTGGACCCCCCCCCCCGCACTAAACCCGCAGTCGCCCTGACACTCCTGGGAACAATCCGAGGAGTGGGAGCGAATTGCCATGCTTGCTCTGCCGCCGCCACCCAGATGACGAGCGGCGCGCAAGGAACATGGCCGGCAGAGAGGCGGGGACTGGGGGAAGGGGCGGAGCCAACCTGCACGGCAACCGACGTCATCACGTCGGGACGCCGACGTGGGATCTTTAAAACCCCCATTGGGCAGGGGACAGAGAGGAGGCAGGAGAGACGGAGCAGGGAGAGAACAGAGGAGCGATATGGGAGGAGGAGGCAGGAACGGAGCGGGAGGAGGGTGCAATACAGATGGAGCGGGGAGAAGCGAGGGACACACAGAGGGCTGAGTCCAATACGGGGAAGGTGGGAATCACTGGGGAGCTAGAGCCGGGGAGATAGGAAGTAGCCCAGGGCCGGGTAAACCCGGCATGCTGGTGAGTTTCGGGCAGGCACGCCACCAGCAGGGCAGGTCTCTGTGTACCTGTCCTTAGGGCCCTGGGCTGGGATCCGGGAGAGAGGGTGGGCCCGGATTCCCCTATCTCCTCCCCACCCCTTGGTGGCCATAATCAAGAGGCCACAACTAGGAACTAGAGAGAGAACTTGACTCACCTGTTACACTCATACAAACTTTTAACAAGACATGCTTAATGATATTTTGACTTTGGAGTGTTTCTACACAACACCACTGTCCAGCCCCAGCCTTGGTAACTACAGCCCACCTGAGATGAGGGACAGGAAAGGAGGAGGTATGAAGATTTTCTTTTGGATGATCCCTGTCTCCATGGTTACAAGTAGCTGGCAATGGCACTGAGTTTTGGCACTGTTTTTCATAAGCCATGGTGATTTTTAGCTGATCTCTAATTATTGATGGTAACAAAGGCAAAGGGAACACAGCTGATGACCTTGGCTCCTCCAAGGTAACCCCAGTGTCCATGGGTACTGGTGGAATCTAGTATGACATACAGCTCTTTATAAAAGCAACAGGTCTGTGGTACAGCCTTTGGTTAACTGTTGGCCTCCCTGAGCTCGAGGTATGCCTGCTACAGCTCTTTAGATGTCACACAAAACTGCTGCTGATCTCTGTCCCCTGGGCAATTCCCTGGGCAATCTTTTCATAGATATCCATGCTTCTGTGGCTGGTCCAAGGCTAGGCTTAGGAGGTCCAAAACCTCCTGTTAGTTGAGTCAGGTACACATCTAGCACATGGATAAAATACAGAGAAAGGCAACAAAAATGCTTAGGGTTATGGAACAACTTCCATATCAGTAGAGATTAAAAAGACTTGGCTTTTCATCTTAGAAGAGAGACATTAGGGTTATGTCAGGGCTGTTCTTCACTCTGGCACTCTGAGTGCAGAAGGTGGGGGCCTGCAAGGGACCTTAAATATCTTGCTTTCTATAGGCTTTGCTTACAAAAACTCCCCAAGGTCACAGATTTACTGATTTTGGGAGGTAGCTGCCACCATCAAGTGATTCAACCCTGAAAAAACAGGAAGGAACACCTGAATTCCTTCCCCAGGGCTATCCCGAGCTCTTTTGCTCCAAGAGAACATGAAAAAGAGAAGCAAAAAGCACCAAAAAACAAATTGTATCTCTGATAGCTGACCACCAAGGCTAAGCAAACACACAGAGACCTCCTGTTACCTTCTAGGACATAAGAATCAAATCATCGCCTTAAAAAAGATGATTTTATTAACAAAACAAAAAGATATTCTCAGTAAAGCATACTTGGTTGCTAGGTGTTACAGAGCAACTAAGAAAAGAATAGATCAAAACACAAAGAATGTATTTCCTAGTTCTTCAGTCTATAACTTAAATGGTGAACAGGGGAAGGAAGGCATGGATTCACACAGAGAAGTTTAACCAAACAACCAAAATAAAGAAAAATACCCTGGTCACGACTAAATACACATTTTCCCTCTACTCATGATCCATGCTGATCCATACTTCAAAGCCCTGTTCACTCCCATGTCCAATATTTCTTCCTACTGGGCCATGTGCATTTGTGAACAACTATGACCCTAAAGGGAGGGAGGGAGGGGTACTTTGCACACTGCCTGTTCTTTGAACAGGTAGCTCCCATTGGCCAGAAACCAGCCAGTGGTAGCAGCAAGATAGTGCTGAGGGCAGGGCAGCACACAATGCTTTTCTCACCCTGGGTTTGCGCTTTTCACAGACAGTGGTGAGTAGGGGCGGGGCAGGCAGAGAGCCTGGCTGAGGCTATCGCTATGCACACAGGCTATATTTTGCCAAGCTCTCAAATAGATAGATTATTGACCTCACCCAGTATGGCCATTCTTATAAGCATGGAGCTGGCACAGTCAGTTTGGGAGCTACACATAACAACTGTGCTTGGCAAGCCAGATAATCAGGGAAATTTCAAAGTTGTATTAAGTGAGTGTTCAGTTGTAAACTTTTGAAAGAAGCCACAATGTTTTGTTCAAAGATGCACGCATTTCAGGAGTTACAAACAACCTCCATTCTGAGGCATCATAACTTTGAGGTTCTACTACTGTGTTTAGTACTTATAGTCTCAGATGTGCCACATATCATTGTAGGCAACCTCATCATACTATCTTCTCCATAAAGCTATCCAGCTCAATCTTGAAGCCAATTAGTTTTTTTGCCCCCATGGCTCTTCTTGGAATGCTGTTGCAGAATTCATTTCTCCAACAGTTAATGTAAACTTTTTGATTATCAATTTATATCTATTTGATCTTGTGTCAATACTGCTTAACTTAAATAACTCCTTCCTCTCCCAGATATTTATCCCTCTGGTGTATTTGCAGAGAGCCTTCTCCCCTCAGCCTTTGTTTGGTTGAGCTAAACAAGCCAAGTTCTTTGAGTCTCCTTTTATAAGTTCTTCCATTCCTCAGATCATTCTAGTAGCCTTTCTCTGCATCTGTTCCAGTTTGAAATCATCTCTCTCAAAACATGGAAGACCAATTGCACACAGTATTCCTGATGAAATCTCATTTAGTTGAATCTGACATGCCCCATTGGACAATTGCCATACTTTAATGGGATTGGTTTGGCTCCAGGTGCCTTTCATTGCAAAAAATATTGATTGGAAAACAAAATGTACATATGAAGGGTAATGAGTGAATAATGGCAATATAATTCACATGGCACTGATTAACATGAATCCAGCATCAACAATGCACTGGGTTTCACTTTGTTGCTGAGGGGACACCTCTGGAAAGACTTATTGCTCATTTATATCTAGGTAATTCTGCTCCTTAATTATCAATATAAGCTACAATCAGACACATATGAAAGCACCTCTAGGATCCAAATGAGTTTCTGGTGGCCAGATGAAGGTTAAAATTCCTGTTGGCAAATTGCCTCAACTTAATACTGTTAGAAGATGCTTTTATGGTTTTAAAACCCTTTTTATGATGTGTAAGTAATTGCATCAATTTGGCAACCATCTACCTAATTTTAAAGAGATTTAAGAGAATGCCTACAGTTAAAAACAATATTTTTCAATGCTACAGTACATTGACTCATTTTATCTGCAAATCTGTTATGGAAAGGGGAAATTGAAACAGCTTTTGTTATTGCTAAATTGAGTCACTTGAACAGTTATTTACATGTGGTGTAAAGTTTTATTTACTGTCAAAAGTCTCTTAATGCAACTGCAGTTATATTGCTGATCCTAGAATTTATTTAGAATGAAAAAAATAATTTATTCCTTTGTATTATGTATGCCTAGTTGGCAACAGAGTAATCACTTCCAGCATTATTTTCCAATAACAGAATACCTTTTGAAAGGTGAAAGAGCCCTTTACTGAGCATTTATCATCTCCTATCTCAAAGACCAGCTTTATTCAGCACTTTATAGTTACTGCCAACAGAGAATCCTTTTATCTGCTGCTTTTGACAGATTTTTTTTTTTTTTTTTATTGACTGAGCTGCCACTGTAACGGGAGATTTAACCATTAACCCCTGATGGGCAGCAAAATATCCACTGCTCATTAATGACTTGCATCTAGCCATTTAAAAAATCCATAGTATTGACATCACTAATGTCACTTATATTTTACAACTTCACACACAAATGTAATGCCTATCAAATGTGCCATCTTGACAGCTTAGAAGTATAAAATCTTGACAGCCTAGAAGTATGAAAGCTACAGTATACAGACTAGAAGCTGTATACTGTAGCTACCTCTGCCATAGTTCTCTACACAGCCCTTCATAGGGCTTCCACCTTTCCTGACTGGATGGACCAAATGCCATTGCCACAAATGGAGGTTGGTCAGGAAAATTGGTAGTCCTACTTCCAGCCTTCCTCCTCACTGACTCAGATGGTGAGTAGAGAATTCAGTCTACCTGCACCTTCAGTCTTTGACCTCTTAAGATTATCAACACAGTGAGTCAATGTCAGTCCTGGTTGTGGTGAATATCAAACATGGACATCTGTTTGCTGAGAATTTAGTTTTACATTATCTCAGTTTTAGTGACTCTAGCTGGATTTGAACAGTTAATGCAAAAGATAAAGATAAAATATATTATTATTTGACATTCAAAAAGTGTTGTGTATGTGCAGAAATGTAAAGCAATAAGACGTTATTCAACAAGGCTAGGTCTACACTACAGAGTTTTTTAGCAAACACTCATGGAACGTCCACACCTCATACATGTTTTTGTGCAAATAAAATGAAAGAACAAAGGGGGTTTTCCAGTGTAGGAATTCCTGCTTTTACAAAGAATAACTCTTTTTTGCGCATGAGGTCTTACACAAAAAGGGCTGTGTTGACGGGGAACAGGAGTTTTTTGCTCAAAAAGAGGCAATCAAAAAAAGCACAGGTGCCCTGGCGGCCATTCTGTAAATAGCAATCAGAGTTTCCTTTTGAGAGAGTGTCCATGCAGTCTGGACGCTCTCTTCCACAAAAGCGCATTGCTTTTTCAATATGCTTTTGCAGTGTGGATGCGCTTTTGCTCAAGAAGTTTTTGCAGAAGATCTCTTCCACAAAAAGCTTCTTGCACAAGAAACCTGTGGTGTAGAAATAGCCTGAGGGAATTGCACTTAAATGGGATAGCGATTGTTACAGATTATTTGTTATTCCTTACTTTCCCGCTAGAGAATGAGGGGAAGAAAGGCTGAACTGTTATAAAGCTGTTATGGTTCATGCTATATCCATGCTCCAGAGCATATTCAATCCATCACTCTTGAAATGTATCTACCAGGTTAATCGTTTTTAGCAACTATTAGCCTGTATCAAACCTTCCATTCCTTAGGAAGCGCATAGAGAAGCTAGACAAAAGAAAGTTACAGAGTGCACAGCCACCTGTGTATTGAATGTGGTAAGAATTCCATTTAGTTTATACCTGCTCCACTTTTTTACCTTTTTTGCTTGTTGGCCCAGACATTTTTTGTGATTCAAGCATGATTAGGCTGCTGTTTAGGACACCTTTGCTGATTCATTGACTTTCTTATCATAAGCACATCCTTTCATTCATGCTGGCATATGGTGTGGATCATATATTTAAAAAGATCTATACACTAATCTTCTTGAAGCTGTTATGTTTGTTATATTTTTTTAAGTAGACCCTTCCTGGCAGTGGCAGGGAAAGTGGGGCAATATGACCCCAACTTGCTCTGCTCCACCAGCCACATTGCTCCGCTTCCTGCCAGTGAGTGGGGAGTAGTCCTACGCGTCTCCAGAACAACATGCTGGGAAAGCAGAGCAAGCTGGCACTGCATTGTTTCACTTTTCCTGCTGCTGCCAGTGAGTAGTAGAGGGCCATCTCCCCCATTGCTAGTCCTCTGAGATGCCTAATCACTCTAGCCACACCGATTTCTGGCTGGTCCTTTCTTCCTCCCGCCCCCGGCATTTCCCTCTGAATAGTACGGCTGACACTGAAGAAACCCACCGAGGTTAATCGCATTAGCAACTATCAACCAGTGTCAAACCTTCCATTCCTGAGCAAGCATATAGAGAAGCTAGACCAGGCATGTCCAAAGTCCGGCCCGCGGGCCAATTGCGGTCCGTGTTCCGATTTAATATGGCCCCCGCTTCCTCCCCCTCTCCTGGCTCCCCGGCGCTCTTTTGAACTAGCGCGCCCAGCGCGCTGCTTCCGGCTGCGCCGCCGCCGCCCATGGCCTCCGTGGTCCTAGAGCCTGCCCTGTAGGGCACGTCCGCAGCCCTGCTCCCCCGCTCAGCTGCGGGTTCGCCCTGCCCCTGGGCCGCCGTGAGGCCGGCGTGCCCTGCGCTCTCCGGCCACCTCCAAGCCTGCGGGCCCTCCGCCTTGGGGCTGAGAGTGCGGGGACGGCCCTCACGCATGTTCACTTCTTCAAATCTGGCCCTCTTTGAAAAAAGTTTGGACACCCCTGAGCTAGACAGAAGCCAGTTACAAAGTCATCCACAATTTTAGACCTAGCACAATCTGGATGCAAAGCAGGATATAAAACAACTTTTGTAGCGCTGATGGATGATCTCCAGCTATCAATGGATGTTGGGCAGACATCAATTCTTAACCTCCTGCACCTTCTACAGAATTCAACCCTAGTATCTCTGAGATACTGCTGTCCTGCTTGAGAGATAACAGCAGGTGACCTCTATATCGGAGAGTGTATCATAATGCATATACCAGGGTGACAGATTAAGATTGAACTAGCAGTGAGAGTTTGTGTTCACTCAGAGCTCAGGGCTGCACCTCTGACTATCCAGGCTAATAGTCATGGAGGGTATGTCTACACTTCATTCCTCTTTAGAGGAATGAGGTTTAAGGGTAATTTCAAAAGAAGGATTTTCTTTCGAAATAACTGCATCTAGACAGCATTTCTTTTTTCAAAATACCCTATTTTGAAATAGTGCCCGGACGCAATTATGCAAATGAAGCATGAGAAATTCAAATCCGCGCTTCATTTGCAATTTCGTTCCTCTGCATTTGCATTCCTCTATCGAAAGAGGAATGCAGTGTAGATATACCCTGATGGACCTAGACTCTGAACTATTCTATTTCTTTTTTTGGAATCCATTTTACATTCCTTCACAACCTCCCATGGCAATAATTTCCACAGGTTGACTATGTACTGTGTGAAGAAATACTTCCTTATTTTTGTTTAAAGACTGCTGCTTCTTAATTTCATTGTGTATACCCTATTTCTCTTGTTTTGTGGAGAGATTAATAACGATATTGCCCTATTCACTTTCTCCATACCATTGATACTTTTAAAAACCTTTATATCTTCTCTTAGTTGTCTCCTTCATAAACTAAACAGTCCCAGTCTTTTCAGTCTTTCCTCTTAAGTCTCTTTTTTGCTTTTTTCTGTGCTTTTTCCAGTTCTAATACATCTTTTTCGAGATGTAGCAACCAGAACTTCATTATACTTAGTATTCAAGGTGTGGGCATACCATTGATTTACAGTAAAAGCTGTATTATCTGACCCTGCGCCAACTGGAAAGCTTTATAAACCATCATTTCTGATCTTCATTGAGATTCTGGTTTATAGTCCAGTTGGCATGAGGCTGGCAGGCTCCTCACCTGGTTCCTCACTGCTCTTTGGAAGCAGTGGCATGTCCCTGTGACTCCTAGGCAGAGGAATGGCTATGGGGCCTCCACGTGCTGCCCCTGCTCTGTATGCTGAATCTGTAGCTCTGATTGGCCAAGAACACTGGGAACTACAGAGGCGGGAGCTGCAAGCAAAGACAGCACACAGATCTGCCTCACCATGCATCTGCAAGGAGCTCGACGTATGCCACTGGTGATATGTCCTTGCCACTCTTAAGATCCAGCACCCCGAAACCCCTCGTGTGTCCCAAGCCCTGCCCTGAGCCCCCTCCCACACCTGAGCCTCCCCCTTCAGCTCAAACCCACACTTTTTCTCTGTCCCATACTCCAAACCCCTCAGTCCCAGCCTGGAGCCACTTCCTGAGCCCCAAATACCTCATCCACAACCCCCCCTCCAAGCCTCCTAACCCTCACACACCCAATGACCTACCTCAGGCTGGAGCCTGTTCCCCTATTCTGAACTCTTAATTAACCAGAATTTTTGACTAAATGGCACCTCCATTCCCCCAACATACCAAATAACATTTTTACTGTATATAATGATATTTTATGAATTATTACTCAATTCTTTCCTAATGGCTCCTAACATTCTATTAGCTTTTTTGACTGTTGCTACACACTGAGAAGATGCTTTCAGAAAACTACCCACAATGATTCCAAGGTCTCTTTCTTAAGTGGTAAAAGGTAAATTTAGACCTCCATCATTTTGCAAGCATGGTGGTGGATTTTTCCAAATGTATACTATTTTGCACTTATGAGCATTAAACTTCCTCTGCTAATTTGTTGCCCAGTTAACCAGCCTTTTGAGATCCTTTTGCAATTCTTCACACTCAGCTTTGGACGTAACTATCTTGAACGATGTTGTATTGTAGGCAAATTTTTACCCCTTTTTCCAGATCATTTAAGAATATGTTGAATGGTACAGGTCCCAGTACAGATCCTTGAGGAACCCAACTTGGGGACATTCACCTAGTTCCCAGATTCTCTACTCCCAAAAGGAACAGTATACAACAGCTTACCAGATACCCCATAGAACTCAGCTCCACTTCACACACAGCATGTGGATTTGCTTACTTAACCTGCACACCGTAGTTATGAGTTTTACCTTTGGGTAATTCTGGTCTCTGCTTCAACAAGAAGTTAAGCTGAGGTTGAAGAAGGGGAGAATAATTGTTACACAGAATATTGCCTGATCATCCCCTCCTTTCCCTTCATTACCCAAAATGAAATCAATGAGACTGCACCCAGGCATAAAGTTAGGTATATGGCTAGGTTTTTGCAACATCAGAGTCTGCAGCTGGCTGTGTGTCCAGGCCAGGGCAGCAGCAGGAGAGAGCATAAGAAATCCCCAGCAGTAGAGGAGATAATCCAACCTTGCTGATCTCCCCATTTGCCTCTCCCTGATTGCTGGGGGCTCTCCCCATCAATACCCTGAGCCAGGCACAACCTCACTTATTTTGAACCCTAGAGAGCCTGCACCAGTGAAAGCTCTGAGCAGGGGAGAAGGCAGGTGCTTTGGCACACTCCATATCATGACTTCTTCCAGGGATGGTCTAGTTAGTCCTGCCACTGCTCCTCAGTGAGTCACTTTGTGCTATGACAGGTGGGACCTGTGACTGGGGGTGGGACAGGGTGCAGAGGCTGTTCTGTGACTCAATGGAGAAGGAAATGCAGCAAAACAAGTTTGGGAACCTCTGTTCCAGGATATCAATTCTGCTCTAGAATTATTTACTGGGATAAATGGGCACATGTATGGCTGCATCTAGACTAGTAAGTTTTTCCGCAAAAGCAGCTGCTTTTGCGGAAAAACTTGTCAGCTGTCTACACTGGCCGCTTGAATTTCCGCAAGAGCACTGACTTCCTACTGTCTGAAATCAGTGCTTCTTGCGGAAATATTATGCTGCTCCTGTTCGGGCAAAAGTCCTTTTGCACAAACTTTTGCACAAAAGGGCCCGTGTAGACAGCTCAGATTTGTTTTGCGCAAAAAAGCCCCAATTGCGAAAATGGCAATCGGGGCTTTTTTGCGCAAAAGCATGTCTAGATTGGCACGGACGCTTTTCTGCAAAAAGTGCTTTTGCAGAAAAGCGTCCGTGCCAATCTAGACGCTCTTTTCCGCAAATGCTTTTAAGGGAAAACTTTTCCGTTAAAAGCATTTGCAGAAAATCACTCCAGTCTAGACGTAGCCATATGAGTCTTACCTGCCATCCTCTGTCTCTGCTGTAGCTTTTTATTTTCTACATTTTGCCTCAGAAGAGAGAGAGGAGCCCATCCCTTTTAGGGTGAGGATGGTGGTTTCTTGTGGTGATGGTTTTTGCTAGTGTTGTTGTTCTTATTTTCCACTCATGCACTGTGCTCTAGAAGCAGAACTCCAGAGTTAGAGGAGAATGCAGTCAGCATAACCTGGAGTTTGAGGCTTTTCTGGAATAGCTTCCCTAATAAAAAGGGAATTCACTCAGCTTTCAGGAGGTCTGCTACTAAAAAAAAAAATCAGAGAAACCTCTCCAGTACAGCAGTCACTTTCTGATGTCTGCTGTGATTAGGCAGACAAAACCAGCTAGGGCTAACTAATAGGTACACAGCTGGATAATTATCTGTAGTCACACTCTAAAATTGCTTGTATGAGTCCTGAACAGCAGCTAAAATAGATTTTGCTGCTTTCCCCAGGAAACTAACTAGGTACTGGCCCTAGAGTTAAGGCACATAGTGCAATGTTCTCAGGCTTTGAGGGGACTGCTAAAGCTTGAAAGCCTGCTAAATCTTTTATTGGTTAATAAAACACCTGTCTGTGTGTATCTTACTGCTAGTTTGCCCAAGGCAGCGACCTTTGTAAGATGCCCGTGGAAGTGAGAGGCTGCTGCACTGCTGGCAAGCAGCTAGAAGGCTTACAGCCCGCAGAGGTGGACTGAGCAACCCCTACAGCCACCTGGATCCCCTTGAAAATCCAGAGAGCTGTGGCTAATGGGTTTCAAAGGGCAGGTGTGGGAGAATGAATGTGAATATCATGTATACCTGGTGCAAAGCCCAATCCCTCCCTGCAACGCATGCACATTTTTTTTAATTGAAAAACAAAGTTTTAGCAATAGTCTGCCTTCCTCTTTTTCATGCAGCTCCCCCTCTCCACTTTTTGTTCCTGTCTATAGATCTAATCATTATTTTTTCTAATTTTGAAATTTCATATTGTTTTAAGGGAAAAAAAGTAATTGTTTTGCCTGCAGAAATGGCCTCACTTTTTCATTTGCTTGTAATATTGTAATTTCAGGAAATACCAAATTGACTGACTTTCAAAAGTATGGACCAATCTATATTTTCAAAGCTAGCCTTGTGAACAAAATGACTAAAGGGGGTTTTTGCACAAAAGCCTCTTATGCAAAAATGGAGCCTCGTTAATTATGCAAATAAGGCATGACAATATTCCACGCTTTGCTTGATTTGCATATTTTTTGCGCAAAATGGGTGCGGTCTAGACATAGCCTGACAGAAGTCTGGATGAATTCAGACGCAGTTAAACTTGTTCTGCTTAGCTGAACCTCCAACCCTCTAGAGATCCCCCCCTTCACTGCTAAATACTTCTTCACACACAAGAAAACACCAACATATTTTGAAATACAAAAAGTCAAAATGTCAGAAGTAGTTATGGCACCAATAGACCAACCTTCCTTTGGTCGTATTCTGTTCTGTGGATACTGACATTAGGAGAATTTTCTACGTATTAATTAGTTAGAGAAAACAGCAACCATATTCTTTATTCCGCAGATGGAATCTCTCCAGTACTGTAATGTCCCTCAATAATTGGCAGTCTTTTATTTCAGAACATCCTCATTTCTTCCCACCAACAGCTAGGAACTGATAATGGTCAGGCACAAATTATCAAAGACTTGGTTGGTGCCAAATCAGACTAATTTGGAGTCAGTGGGAGTTTTGCCATTGACTTCAGCAAAGCCAGATTTTCACCTATCTATAATTTTTGGTACAGGTTACACTGCCCTAAACTAGGACTTTCTGGGAGTCAGACAGCAGGAGGGTGTCTGTGGGGAGCCCTTGGGAGCCTGGCAGGGCCAACAGCAGCCTGGGAGAGGCATCAGCATTGAAGCTGGGGCTGGGGTTGAGCAGCAGCCCGGCAGAGGAGACAGGGTGGCAGCCCAGCAGGAGGGGCCGCATGAACTGGGAAGCCAGGGCCATGCAGCAGCCTGGCAGAATGCTGGAGCTGCACATGCTGGGGAGCTAGAGCTGAAACTGGGGGCTCTATGGCAGCCTAGTAGGGGAGCCGGATCCAGGGCCATGAGAGTGCAGCAGGGGGACCATGCTGTGAAAGATGGGGCAGGGAGGATCGGGTTGCAGCCCGGCAGAGTAGCTGGGTTGGGGCTGCACAGCTGCTCACCAAGCTGGGATCATCTGTAGGCGGCCCGACTGGAGCTGTTAGCAGGATGACCAGTCGAGCAGAAAGTGAAGCCAGTGCAGATTAGAAAGCTGGCAGCATGGCACCTCCCCTGGTCCAGCAAATTCCCTCATTCAGGACTGGTCAGGTTCCGTGCTGCAGCAGAGAGGTCCAGCCTGTAGTAATTATGAATATTCATTTCTCTCAGTAAAGATAAATCTGTTGCCTCATTCCAAAAATTAAATCTTTGGACAAGGCAGTAAGATTTGAGGCAAAGTTCCCTGTAATGGGATTTCAGTGTTTTTTTAGAGATATACAGGGCTTTTGGGGAATCACACAGTGCACCATTAGCTTGTGGAACTCATTGCCACATGACTTCATTTTGTTCAAGAGCATAGCAGGATCGAAAGAAGGACTGGACATTTTTATGGATAGCAAGATTAAAAAGAGAAATCATTTTGAAAGGTTATAAACCCTCAAGGGTAGAAGCATAAACCTGTCTCTAACTAATAATGATTAAAGAGGAACAGTCCTTGGATGTGTTATCCCATAATTGCTTATTGCTGGCTTTCATTGCACCTTCCTCTAAAACAGTGTTTCTCAACTGGTAGGTCATAACCCCTGAGGGACTCAGGAAAGGCAATCACAGGGATCACAAGACACTGAAAATTTGATTACCATCTGAAGCAAACAAAATCTCCCTACTCCACAGACTCTGACCCTTCAAGGTCCATTATTCTCAGTCAACCTCTCAAAGCATAAAAACAAATAAATGACACAGGCTTAGCATTGTTATTGTTGAGACTTTTTTGCTCTTACTTTTACAGAAATGGAGTTGAACATTTTTTTCTTCCAACCTGAAAAGGTTGAGACCTATTGCTTTAATGCATCTGGTACCTCTCAGGGTATGTCTACACTAGCTCGTTAATTCGAGCTAACTAGGCAAGACAGGCAACCGGAGTTGCAAATGAAGCCCAGGATTTAAATATCCCGGACTTTATTTGCATGTTCCCGTCCGGCCACCATTTTTAAATCCCCTTAGTTCGAACGAACTGCCCGCGGCTACACGCGGCAGTTTAAAGTTAATCCAAACTAAGTCATTAGTTCGGATTAACTGTTACTCCTCGTGGAATAACAGGTAAGATCCTGAGACTGGATAACTTTCAGATGGCTGGCTGAGTACAAGTTATCTATATTATTTTTATTTATTATTTGTATTACAGTCACTGCTATGCACTTGAGATGGAATCATCATCATTGGAGATATTTAAGAGCAGGTTGGATAGACATCTATCAGAGATGATCTGGATGGTGCTTGGTCCTGCCATGAGGGCAGTGGACCGGACTTGATGACCTCTCAAGGTCCTCTCCACTTCTAATATTCTATGATTCCATGATTCACTTCAGCCAGTGATTGGTCTCCACTGTGCCAGGCCCTGTACAGCCAAAGGACAAAGGCAGTCTTTTCCCTACGGAGCTTATGTTCTTGTTCCTTTTAATGGTTTTCGGCTGGGCATAATTGTCACTAGTACTGGGCAAGAGGGAAAATACCCACGACCTTTTATTTGTGTTTCACTGAAATGCACTATAGAGTGTTTCAAAAAAGACTATCCCAGACAGGATTTCTTCTGGTTTGAACAAGTATGATGTATTAATTTGTTAACACCTGTGGCCTCTTGCATTCACTTACATCTGAAGCATTTACATCATCTATCAGCTATCCATTCTGTGAAATGTGTCTGGGCATTAAAAACCTAAAGCAAATGTTAGCATATCATCATCAACCTACAAAGTCAATTGTTCTTAGAGCAGCTGAATTGCTCCCTCCAATGCCAAACTTCAACCCTATCACGTCCCATTGCTCAAGAAAAGGCTGTTACTTTACAGAGAGTGTGCAAAAGATTTCCACTAAGATTTGTTAAATTCAATGACTGAGAAATAGTCCTTACTTTTTTATTTGGGAACTGAATGATGTGATGTTAAATGTCCCTAATAATAAGGACAAAGAATTCAATATAATGTACATTAACATTTCAATAGGAGTTAGAAGCCTAAATACCTTTGAGGATCTGGGCCCAAATTCTAACCCTAGCTATGGAAACTAATGTATAGCCCCCAAAAGAACTGTGAGGCAAAATAAGGTTTTTTACCTTCATTATATTGATCACAACATTATTAAGCAGGGAGCAGGACTGCCATGAGCGAACATAAGTTTTTAGTGTCTCTCAAGTTTTAATCACAAAAGAACTTTTAAGGCCGTGGTCCCCAACACGGTGCCCGCGGGCGCCATGGCGCCCGCGGGAGCATTTCCATGCGCCCGCCAGGTGCTCGGGGCTGGCCTGGCACCGGGCGCATGGCAGGGGGGAGCGCCGGCTGCGGGCGCGCGGTGCTGGGCGGGGGGGAGCGCCGGCCCCGGGCGCGCGGCGCTGGGAGCGCCGGCCCCAGGCGCGCGGCGCTGGCGGGGGGACCGCCGGCCCCGGGCATGCGGCTATGGGGGGGGCCGCCCCCGGGGCGCAAGTGTCCCCGCCCCCTGGCGCCCGACAACCTGGAAAGGTTGGGGACCACTGTTTTAAGGGATGGTGGTTTTTGATACCTACATCCAGGTGGGAGCGTTTTGAAGAAGTTTAATGGAAGAAGATGGTCTGTGCAGTATCCACCGAATGACAATGGACTATGTTTAACCTCCAATAAATTACCAGCATAACATAGAGACCAGTAAATTTGGCAAATCTTGAACAAGTGAGGAACCTCCTCTCCCATACTTATCCAAGACTTGTGTTGTTTTAAAAGATTTATATTGTTGCAATATCTTAAATTTGACACAGGGTCTTTCATAAGCACAAAGGCAATGACAAACCCAACTATTAATCTCACAGAGGAAGATGAAGGTAAATCAGTTGGTGGCATATAGAACATGTGAATGAAGCTGGCGAGCCAGTTCATCCTTATTGCACTCAGCCATTATGTCCTCAACTCTGATTTCACAATTAAGAGCAGGTTGAAATGTGTTTTACATAGCTACTAAATGTTGGCAGCCACGTACAATATAGCTATCTTAGTTTATTTTTCTCTTTCTTTGGGTCATGGGGCACATAACACATCACTTATCAGAGCTGGAACAGTATGTTTAATAGGAAGAATATTGATTTCTGCACATTAAATCATTTCTTTTAAAAGTCCAATTTTGCTACAAAGTAAAAATAAAAATAGTATAGTGGGATGAAAACTAGCAGCCTATTTGCTTATCAAGCAAATTTCATTTAATTAGAGTAAGAGAATTTCCTTTGATGCTTTGTCTGGCTGTAAATGACCTGAAAAGAAGAGCAAATGAGGACACCTGCCCCTTCATTGCCCAAAACTATTTACAAGGTTCTGACTCAGCGATATCTAATTCATCAGTTTAATAAATATTGCAGCAGCTAACCCTCTTAAATTGCCAGCAAATCTCAATGTCTCCAAATGAGTCAAGGACAGCTCTCTTGTCTATCTTGTCTATAAGTTGCAATATTTATATGCATCAAAAAGAGCATTGTTTGTTGTCAAGTCAAGTGGATAATATCAAGTATATAAAAATGCCTACTGAGAACCAAACATTTACAAAATGACTTGATCTTGGTTGATGAAAGCTATAAAATTATTGTTTCAATAAGAGATAACATGATTATGCTACATGAGCAAAAAAGGCATATTCAGTCCATACTCCTGTTTTTGGTTTTCTAATTTAGAGCTGAATCTTGAAAACTTTAATGGAACTACTTATGTGTAAGGTCTACCGGATCAAGCCCTATTTAAAAACTCATCTGGCACCATGCAAATAATAATTAATGATAGCATGTGTATAGAACTTTTTTATCTATGCATCTCAAAGCACTCAAAGGAGGTCAATATCATGTATCCCTACTTTACAGATGGAGAAATGGAAGCACGGAGAAGTGCAGTGTTTTTCCCCCAAGGCCTTATAGTGGTAAATAGAATCCAGGTCTCCCGAGTCCCACTTTAGTGCCTTGCCCATTAGGCATCAATGGATATTGTTTCCATTCTTAGGGAAAATCATATAGCAGGCTTGGATAGTCAAATGCTTAAGGCCTCTTGGCGGGGGATCACTAGGGATTTTCATGATTGCTCAGCTATGGAATGGCATGTAGGTTCTTATCCTAGACTGGACAAAACATTCATATTAAACCTATTCAAACTGAGTTTCAAGGACTGCTATCTGAGGCACATTTGAGCAGTGGGATGAAAATGCACAGTGGAGGATTTCACAAAACCTGTTGAACATTCTTCCTCCATGTGATTGGATAGCCTCTTGCATTCTTCTCACATAAGGTCCCTCTCCCCCAGCTCCCTGCCATCAGCCTTTCTGCACAAATAAACTCATGGCCCTGCTATTGCTTTCTTCAGAGATGTCTGGTGTCCCTCCCTGACTTCCCCATTAGTCTTTGGAGTGATGGTCCATTATGTTCAGACAGCATAAGACATTGTTCATTTGGTGCTAAATCTCATAATATTATTTCAAGTCTTATGATATTGGAGGGAAGGGTTAAGTCTCAGGGTCAATAGCTTGTGTCATCATTTGTTTTCTTTCATTCTTTCTATTTTTATTTAAATAGGCTGTTACACCTTTTGGTTGAAGAGAGAGGGTTAAAAATGTGACTCTCAAAGGCTCAAATAACAAAAAACCCCAAGGTGCTACTGTTAAAGCTCTCCTGATTTTTAAACCAGTCCCAGGTCTATGGTGGCAGTGGGGGATAACTCATGATGCTTGAATGTTTGGGTTGGCAATGCCATGGTTCCCGCAGTGCCAATGGTGGGAACTGGTGACCTGTAAATGACCTGATCCTTGCCCTCTCATGGCAACAGCCGGGGAGCTAAAATCCACCTTGCTTTGAGAAAAAAGTGTGTGTGACATGTTCTGTAGAGGATGACATTAGACCTGGGTGAACCATTGTTTTTAATTGAGTTTGGATCTTAGCAACTGATAGGCTCAAAGCATGTGACCATAAAGAATGAATGCATGAGAAAGAAGGGCTTTTTGTGTCAAAACTTGCAGTGACCCTGGAAACTCCAACGTTATCTTATTTAAGGTTTGGACTGAGCAATAGAAATAAAGCAAACATGACTAACTGGGCAGCAAGTGTAGTAAAGAATCTGATTAGAAATGCTTAGTCCAGTAGTGAGGGAGCAATATGGCAAAATGAGATAAGGAGAAAAACCTTGAAGAGTAATGTGTAGCCCTAAACTGCATCAGCTGACTTTAGCTATGGTCCAGACTCAGCCATGACATCGCTTGTATGTATTGTGCATAAAAAAGACAAGACTTTCCAGGGCTTCTTGGTCAGTTTTTCCTTTCTTCTCTAGTTTCATGCTATGGTGGGAAGGTGTCTACCACACCTGAGCCAGTTGTGAGTATCAGGCCAGAGTTGCTAGGATATCGAGTTGCTAGGATATAGACTATTGGGGGGACAGGGTGTCACGTTATTGGATGTTAAAGTGGACAAACAGATCACGGTTGCACCCATAGCTGGTGTTTGCCCCAAATTCTGTACCAAGTGGGCCATGTGAGGTGTCAAATGGGAGCTTATGCGCTACTGATTCTATGTATGCTACACATGTACTTGTATGATGTTTGTATGTGAAGTTATTAATATGGGCTCTGATCTTGTACTGTAAATGTTCTCTGTCTGGGAGGGAGCAATGGGCCTGGGCTGCCTATTGTGAGGAATGATAGTTCAGTGAATAGCTGTGCTAATTAGCACTGCTCCATGGACGATGGCTCTCAGAGTACCCAATATACACCCGAGGAACATGTCTGGAAGCTTGCAGAATAGCCAGTGCACAATGGCTACTTGCATGTGAAACAGAGAGAGGTCACTTGATCATGTGACCAGCTCCAGTTTGGGAGACACCAGGAATATAAAAACCCCATGAGGCTGTCTCCTCTTGTTTTCAGTCTTGCTACTGATTCTAGAAGCAGCCTTGCTAGAGACAAAGATCCAGGAAGGATCACTGACCCATCCTAATACAGGATGTACATCAGGGTATGTCTACACTACCCCGCTAGTTCGAACTAGCGGGGGTAATGTAGTCATCTGCACTTGCAAATGAAGCCCGGGATTTGAATTTCCCGGGCTTCATTTGCATGAAGCCGGCCAGCGCCATTTTTAAATGCCGGCTAGTTCAGATTAGAAGCCTAATCTGAACTAGCTAGTCCGTGCCGTGTGTAGCCGCGTGGCACGGAGTCCAAACTAGCCGGCATTTAAAAATGGCGCCGGACGGCTTCATGCAAATGAAGCCCGGGAAATTCAAATCCCGGGCTTCATTTGCAAGTGCGGATGACTACATTACCCCCGCTAGTTCGAACTAGCGGGGTAGTGTAGACATACCCTCAGAGACTTCTAAGCTAGCAGTTTGTAACATCTCTGCTAAGAGCCTGCATCAAGAACTTGCTCTCAATCTTTTCTTTCTTTTATTAATAAACTTTTAGATTTCAGACTCTAAAAGATTGGCTCAGCATGCTCTTGTAGATAAGATCTAACGTGTAAATTGGCCTGGGACTGTGGCTGGTTCTTTGGGGCTGGGAGGATCTGTTCAGAGTTGGTGAGATCAGGTTTTATAACCTCTCACCTGTGCGTAAGGTCTGAGGTGATTGTGGCACAGAGAGAGTTGGGCTGCCTGAGGGGTTTTGCTCATGAGGCTTCCTGCTGGCCAGATTGGCAGCTGAAGTGCTCAGTATGACTGGTTTGTGGCCTATTTGGGAAAGGTCTCCAGTCGAGGGCTGTAAGTAGCCCTGGTTTTGAACAATTCACTCTGAGCTGACGCCCTCAGTAGTGCCCAGACCCAGCCCAGTCCGTCACACAGAGGTATGTGTGTATTGATATTTTGAGTGTAATCAATACCATGTGGCCTTTGAACTAATAAAGGAATGCTTGTTTGGAAACTAAGTCATAGAAAACCTTAATAAACTCATTATGGAAACATTTTCCAATATGTCCTCCTTTTTTACTTATACTTGTGCACTTGCTGTCACAAATATTAGTAAAAGACAATAAAAGGAGTCACAAAAACCTGCTGAAATAGAGTTGCAGCATCTGTTTCAATAGGATTTTGCAAATTCTTTCACAGTGTTTCCCTAAGTATCCCCTGCATAGTTTTTTTATCAGATGCATACTGATGTCACAAAGCCTTCCTTGAATATTTGTCAATGGAGGCATTTTTTTTTATAACCAGCAATAATTCTTCTAAAATTAAAATGCAGAAAATTCCATTTGCTGTATGCTGTTAAATACTACTCAGCAGCTAAACAAATGCTAAAGCTTTATGATACAAATAAGAAGGCAGGGGCCCTTGCTCCAAAAAGTTATTTCAGATACAATGGAATTTTGAAAATCTCAAGATAGCAGGAAGGAATTGCAGAAAGCTGGATAGAAGATGCTGCAAAAAGATCACATGGTTACTCAGCAAAGGTTGGAGACTAATATGGTAGAATAAAAGCATTTCTGTTTAAATAAATGTCTTTATCAAATCATTTCTTATCAGCAATATTGTAGACATGGGTCCTTTAAAAAGAGTGTAAAGGCCTTCTCCAATTTTTATTAAAATTAATGAGAATCTTGCACAAGTTCAATGGGTTTTGGATCAAGCTCTCACTGAGAGGAAAATTGCCAAAGGAGGTTGTGGAATCTTCATCATTGGAGATTTTTAGGAGCAGGTTTGACAAAAACCTGTCAGGGATGGTCAAGATAATGCTTAGTCCTGCCATGGGTGCAGGGGACTGGACTACATGACCTCTCAAGGTCCTGTCTAATCCTACGATTCTATATTTAGGGCCACTGTGAACTAGCTCAGGAAGAGCATTCCATGTGCACTGAATGATGTGGAAGGAAATACAGACAGCTACAGGAGAAGCAGACAAATGTGGGATCACTGGGAGAACAGGAAATGTGGGGATTAGATAGGGAAGGAGCACTCACATAAATCTGCATTTCACTAATTTCTATTTTTTAAACATTTGCATTGTTATTTTTACACGAAGATTTTCTAAGACTTTCAGTCACTCTTCGTTAGCCATTTGAGTGGTAAATCTGAGCCATTGTAGCTGATCTGTAACTCACCTGTCTCCAAAACTGCCAGTTGGATGCTTTCGGATTTGTGTAGAATATTTCTATTTTTACATTATCAAAATGATAATATTGGATACTCTTGATATAAAACATGGGCCTACTCTAGTCAAAATTTTTACTGTATTAAGAATGTGCAGCAATTCTTCAAATCTCTTCAAGAAAAGTCTTCCACGGTAATGCTCTAAGTCAGTAGTTCTCAAACTTTTTGGCCTATGGACCACCTTGCTCAATGCAGACCTTTCCGCGGACCACCAGCTAATCACTTATGATGACAAAATGGGTGCAAGAGAGGGCGTAGATATCGGGTCTGGCCAGGAGGTTGGGTGCAAGAGTGGGCTGAGGGTGGAGGGGTTTGAGTGGAAGGAAGGGTGCAGGAGCAAGGCGGAGGTGGGAGGTCTGGATGGAAGGGTGAAAGAGGCTGAGGGTGGGGTATCCAGATGGAGGTAAGGTGCAAAAGTGGGCTAGGAATGGGAGGGTCTGGTAGGGAGGGAGTATGCAGGAATAGACTAGGGTGGGGAGTATATGGGGGGGAGGATGCAGAAGCAGGATGGGGGTGCAAGGTCTCAACATCAAGGGTGTGTGTGAGGAGGATGGGGGCATGGGGTCTAGGCATGAGGGGGATGAGGTTGCTTACCTGGCTCCATGGCTTCCACCGCTTCAAGGCACTGCCCCTTGCTCCTCCTATTGGACATGATTCCCAGCCAATGGAAGCAGCAGAGAAAACCTCCAGTGAGCAGTTTCCTGCGCTGCCATTTCCCCAGCCAGAGAGAGAGGGAGTGGCAGCAGGTGGAGTTGCTTTCTTCCCCTGCAAGCCGGATCCTGTCCACAAGGATCCTCCCCCTCCCAAATGGGAAGCCAGTGCTGGTACTCCAACCTCGCTGTGGGACAAGGGGGAGGCCAAGCCCTGAGCTCACAACCCACCTGCAAGATGGTCATGGACCACTAGTGATCTGTGGACCACACTTTGAGAATCACCGCTCTAAGTACAACTACTAATTATAAATAAAACTAAGTAATTTAAATAAGAAAATACTGCTTTGTGCAGTCAGAAAATCACTCCTGTTGAGCACTAATCTTTAATCCACTGTATAAAGATATTGATTTGTTAATGTACAGTTTCAGTAAAACTCAGTTTTAATATTCTAAGAAAGTCTTATGCTCAGTCTTTCATTAGATTTGGTTTCTGATACTTGTTTCTTAAGAAACAATACTTCGAATCTTACTTTTATAGTAGCCTTAATTGGAAATTCTTTTCTAAAAGTTCTATTATTTTATTAGTGCTTCTTCTTTTAAATTTAAGAAGCACTAAACTGCAACTTTTCAACTTTTGGTTCACTTAGACCAGTGTAACAGTTCTGATCTGACCATCAATGAAAACCCAATAATATACATCAGTAAGAAAAGCCTTAGGCAAACAATGCTTTTTTGAAGTATAATTTCCCAGAAAAAAACCTCCTAATTCTCACATATCTTCATCTTTTCCCTTAAATTACAGATGTTTTTCTCTTCACATGGCTTTTTACATGGGAGGAAATGACCTGACCCAATGGATGAAATCTCTTTTGTGCTTGGACTACCCTGCATAGCCAGACCCTTGGCCCAGTATGGCTCTGATGTGCAGTCAGCACAAATCCAAGTGATTCACTGCCAAGTCCCATCCCTTAACCAATGACTGAACCCTGCATACTAGAATTGAGTGTGCCTGCACAGAGTGGACGAGGAACTGAGAACAGTTATTAATGTTTTCCACTTAAACAAGAACACTCTCCATATCATCTTGCATGTAACAAAAGCAATGAGACAATACAGCTTGGCCAAGAAGTGCACTTCACTTCACTGTGCATATTTATACTCTGTTCCTGAAAAGTAGACTGAGACTACATCTACACTGCAGGCTTCTTGTGCAAGAACTTTTTGCAGAAGAGATCTTCTGAACAAGTTCTTGTGCAAGAGCATGTCCACACTACCATGTGCTTTTGCGCAACAAAGCTCTGATTGCCATTCACAGAAAGGCTATCAGAGCACCTGTGCTTTTTCCGATAGGGGTTTCTTGTCCATCCACACATGCCTTTTTGTGCAAGAGCTCTTGCGCAAAAAAGACATATTCCTCATAGAAAGAGGAATATATCTTACGCAAAATGCCCTGTCTTCTTATGATCTACTGTACTTTTTCTTGCACAAAAATGCTCTTGTAGTGTGGACGCCCCACAAGTTTTTGTGCAAAAACAATTGTTTTTGCACATAATCTCTGCAGTATAGATGTAGCCTGAGTGTACTACCAACCTAGCAGAGTATTCAGTTTGTGCAACTGGAAGGGAGATGAGTTATGTTCTTCTGAGACCATATATTGAAGTTACCTAACATTTGGTGCAATCTAGTCCTTTCCTGAACCCAAGGAAAGTGTTCCAAATGTGTATATACAAGCCCCAGGGACTAACTGTCTCTGCTAGGTATGATTAAGCATATTAAGGGTGAACTTCAGTTTCACTGGTTGACTCTCACCAGTTCACTGCAGCACTTTACAGCAAACGCCTCATTTGGAACATGAATTCATCCAGAGCAGACGTTCTTAGTAGTCTGAGAGCCTCTCATGTCAACAGAAATATGGCTGGTCACACAGACTTGGCTCTCTTTTGCATTTCTAGCTATTTGATTGCTTTATAATACAACTGCCTATATACTGAAAACTCTCTTAATATTACTGTACAGGAAATCACTGTAGTTATCACAAGTCTGCTATGTGATTGCAAATGGGAAGAGAAAAAGTTATGAATGAGGGAAACATCATTTTCACGTTGCAGCAAAATAAGGCTTATTTGCTGACATTCAGTGGAAAGCTGACCCGTGGCATCACTAGAAAGACTAATCCTTTGCTATAGTGTTTTGGGAGTTGATAATTTATTTGGCCATATATACATAAACCAAGTACTTGTCCTACAGACCTGCTCTGAAAACCCTGAGAGCTGATTAGGACACCGTGTGCTAGAGCATATAACCAAACTATTCTGTTTACTATTCGGCCTCAGTGAGTGACGTACCAGCCTTTTACAAAATTACTTGTTCAGAAACAAATTATTTATGAGTCATTGCTCTCTGCCAGCAATTGTGCAGAGTTGTTTCATGTGCCGGTAACCTTGGATTTTCTTTTACATCATTTAACTACAATTTTACATTCTAAGATTACAGATTTTTTTATATAATATATACAAACAAAATGGAAATGAAATACAGAGGATACTTTTCAGTAAGCAAAAAATAGATACTAAATGAAAAATGGATGTGACAACTAGCAGCTCTGCATGGACCTCAATTATTACTCATATTCCAAGATTTGAAGCAGAGATGGAGGTGGGGCAAATGTGCCTAAGTTATATTTGTGCTCCCTGAATACTGGGCTATTCAGCACTCTATCTTCTCATAGAATCATAGAACTGGAAGAGACCTCAGAAGGTCAAGTCCAGCCCCCTGCTCTAGGCAGGACCAATTCCAACTAAATCAACCCGGCCATGGCTTTGTCAAGCCGAGACTTAAACACCTCTAGGGATGGAGACTCCACTACTTCCCCAGGCAACCCATTCCAGTGCTTTACCACCCTCCTAGTGAAATAGTTTTTCCTAATATCCAACCTGGACCTTTCCCACCACAACTTGAGACCACTGCTCCTTGTTCTGCCATCTGTCATTACTGAGAACAGCCTCTCTCCATCCACTTTGGAACCTCCCTTCAGGAAGTTGAAGGCTGCTATCAAATCCCCCCTCATTCTTCGCTTCTGCAGACTAAACAGACCCAAGTCCCTCAGCCTCTCCTCATAAGTCATATGCTTCAGCCCCCTAATCATTTTGGTTGCCCTCCGCTGGACCCTCTCCAGTGCATCCACATCCTTTTTGTAGTGGGGAGCCCAGAACGGGACACAATACTCCAGATGCGGCCTCACCAAAGCCGAATAAAGGGGAAGCTGGTATAAGCTGGAGTAGCTGGAGTAGCTCAGAGGCTACTCTAACTCAGTAAGTGTCTCATTGTGGCCATATCTACACTACGTGGAAGATCGACGTTGTCACAGTCGACCTTCTGGGGTTCGATTTAGCGGATCTAGTTAAGACTCGCTAATTCAAACTGAGAGGGCTCCTCCATCAGTGCCAGTAGTCATGCTTCTCACAAGGAGTAAGGGAAGCCAATGGGATTGTTAGCTTCTGTTGACCTGTTGTGTGGATTGAACGAAAACGTGATTTAATATATTTTAACTCCAGTTATGTAATTAACATAGCTGGAGCTGCGTATCTTAAGTCAGCTTTCCCCTTTAGTGTAGACGAGGCCTTGTGATCCCAGGGAAGCAGTAAGTAAACATAATTGCATTCTGCCCATGAAAGCCACTAATATGGCTCTCACACCAGGTGCTGGGGATGTAGGTTTGTATATAGCTAAAGCCCTATCCAATTCACAGCCATGAAAAATACATCAGAGATTATGAAATTTGGTCTTTTATGTGCTTTTACTTTATACTGTACAGATTTCATGGGGGGCAACCAGTGTTTCTCAAACTGGGGGTCTCACGGTTATTTTAGGGGAGGTGGTGTGCAGTATTACCACCCTGACTTCTGCCCTGCCTTCAGAGCTGGATGGCTGAAGACTGACAGCTGTTGGTGGAGTCCCAGTTCTGAAGGCAACACAGAAGAGAGGCTATCAGAAGCAATGCAGAAGTAAGGGTTGTAGTACCACAGCTCCCCCTACAATAAATTTGCAACCTCCCCAGCTCCTTTTTGGGTCAGGACCCCTACAATTACAATACTGTGAAATTTCAGACTTAGGTAGCTGAAATCATTATTATATTTAAAATCCTATGACTGTGAAGTTGACCAAAATGGACCATGAATACAGTAGATCCCTATATATTACACTAACATCAGCTCTGGCTGTTTGGGGTGGCCACCTGCACAGAAGGCAGTTTGCAATCCCTTAATGGTCTTTTATTGTGCACCAGTATGTGTTTCTATCTAACCTCTGTGATCCTATATGTTTGTGTATAATCTCAGAAGTAGGATGCTGCCAATCTCTACAGTCAGATGCACTCTATCTTCCTCGCCGAGCTATTGTTTGTGACAATGACTCACTACAGCACCATCCAAAAAGTATCTTCAAACTGAAGCTGTATCAAAACTATTCCCATTTGTATTATCTATATATATAGTATGCCTACACTAGAGCTTTGTCGGAAAAACGGCCATTTTCCCAACAAAACTTGAGGAACGTCCACACTGCACTTGTGTTCTTCCACAAGAAAATCGAAAGAACAGAGGGGTTTTTCCAACATCAGTAATCCTCATTCTACGAGGACGAAGCATTTTTGTGAAAGAGTTCTTTCACAAAAAGGCGTGTGGACGGGGAAGAGCGAGTTCTTTCAGAAGAAGAGGAAAGAGGAAAAGGCACAAGTGCCCTGGTGGCCATTCCATCGACAGCAATCAAAGCTTACATGCGACAGAGCATTTGTTTAGTCTGGGTATGTCTACACTACCACCCTAGTTCGAACTAGGGTAATGTATGCATACCGCACTTGCAAATGAAGCCCGGGATTTGAATTTCCCGGGCTTCATTTGCATAAGCCGGCCGGCGCCATTTTTAAATGCTGGCTTGTTCGAGCCCCGTGCCGCGCGGCTACACGCGGCACGGGCTAGATAGTTCGAACTAGCAAGCCATTCCACACAATCTGTACGCCTCGTGGTGCTGATGGGGAATAGTGGAACGAGGCGTACAGATAGTTCGGAATGGCTTGCTAGTTCGAACTATCTAGCCCGTGCTGCGTGTAGCCACGCGGCAGGGGGTTCGAACAAGCCGGCATTTAAAAATGGCGCCAGCCAGCTTATGCAAATGAAGCCCGGGAAATTCAAATCCCGGGCTTCATTTGCAAGTGTGGTATGCATACATTACCACCCTAGTTCGAACTAGGGTGGTAGTGTAGACATACCCTCTGGTATCAGAGGGGTAGCCGTGTTAGTCTGAATCTGCAAAAGCGGCGAGGAGTCCTGTGGCACCTTATAGACTAACTGAAGTGTTTAGTCTGGACGCTCTCTTCAGACTTTTGCAGTGTGGATGCTCTCTTTCAGAAGTTTTTTCGGAAGATCTCTTCCGAAAAAGGTTTCTTCCAAAAGAAGCCTGTAGTCTAGATGTTTAAGCTTTGCTTAAATTTATATCAACTTTATGTTGAATGCTGAAGCTATCTGTCCATGTGTCATCTTTAGACCAGTAAAGCCAACAGCTTTTCTCATTGCTGCACCTGAAAACGAAAGAGAAGAGTTATCCCTTGGTCAGCTCTGTTGGTTACCTCTGAAGGTCTACTCACTATTTGCACCTTAAAGTTCCATTGACAGACTCATATTGATATGTGTCTATATGGAACAGGGGCCATTAGAATGCATTGCAGGGCAGGGAGATAACACTAATGTATGGGATTGAAGAATGAGAAGGTACATGTAGTAATATATTAATAATTAACGGCTTCTTTAGCCTGTTGGCAATGGAACAAAACCTGATCTCAGGACAGAGACCAAGTAAGTAGGCTGCAGGCTAGGGAGTTCTGTAGGGGCCAGGGAGAGAAAGACTATTCCACTTATATGCCACAGAGCAGCACTGGAACCACTTTAAGTGCTATTCTTCAGGGAGGAAATGGCCAGTCGATCCCAGGATACAGAATGGGTGAGGAACCTCGGGACCGGCCCCTGGCGTTACTGAATCCAGCCCCCGAGGTCCAGCTCCACCACCACCCCAGCGTTGAGGAGCCCATGCTGGCACTCCAGCCCCACTGCTGCCTCATTGTGGGGCTGGAGACACTAAATCTACTACGGTGCTGTCCTTTAGTTTCTGGTATGGAAGGAGAATGTGGGGAGTCTTTCTCCTTCTCAGTTAGGGGCCACATCAGTGAGGGGGTTTTGTTGCAGTTTGTTTGTTTGCTTGCTTCTCACTTGTATGCGGTCTCAAGCTGATTTTTATGTGAGAGTCAGTGGGCCCCTGACTCAAAAAAGGTTCCCCACCCCGATGTAGAAAGTAGAATTGTGGGTCACCTTACTCCTGTTCCTCTACCTATTGGTGCTGATGGGGAATAGTTGTAGGGATGTAATACATCTATCACCCTGTATGAAGCCCTGGCATCCTTTCCTATCCATGAGGTAAGACACTACCACTTTCGCTGTAGTCAAACTCCATGTCTGCTACAAGGGTATGGGCTGGCATTTTCCACAACATAGGGAAAGTGTTTTTTGTTTTGTTTTTTTAATAAAACAGACAAATGAGTATGAGGGCTTGTCTTCTCTGCTGCAGAGATTGACACTGCAGCGGTTGATCTTCCGGCATTTGATTTAGTGAGTCTAGTAAAGACCTGCTAAATTGAACACTGATGACACTCCTGTCAACTATGGTAGTCCTCGCAGTCACAAGGAGTAAGGGAAGTCAATGGCAGCATTTCTCTCATTGACCTTTTGCTGTGGGGCCACCCTTGAAAATCAATGTAAGGTATGTCAATTCAATCTATGCAACTGTCATAGTTGGAACTGAGTATCTTACATTTATACTCTCAGCCAATGTAGACCTGGCCTGAGTCTCATTCATACTTGTGATGAGACTAGGGTACCAGATCATAAATTTGAAAAGTCTTAAACAGCCCTTTTCTACATCTGGATATTAACAACTTTTTAATTAATATATACTTTTTGGAAAAAATGAAAGTTTTGAATATTTGAGAAAATAAAAATGAATAGAAACATAACTATAAACATTGTGTGCATATGTTTATACATCATCTCTCTAATACACCTTACAATAAGACACACCAGTTTCTACTGTGCAATTTATTCAGCTTCATATTAAAAAAAATTACTAAACTGTTGACAATTCACATGCATAATTTTTTTTCCGTTTTAGGCTGAACAGGCTTTTAGGACAGACAGACAAACATTCTGGATGTATGTATGTTTGTTTTTCAAAGGCCATCATTGACTGAAATTTTACATTTGTTAACAAATCTAGTGAAAGTGAGTCCTGGGTAGTATTTAGTTTCATTCCTTTTTTTCCAGTAGTGTATAGCAGATGGAGGACAGTGTGATTTGGAATGAAAAGTAATCTTCAGCAAAAGTTTTCTTCAACAATGCCTTGATTTGGAGTGCTGAATAAGCCATTGTAATGTTATGTCTGCAAAGACAGATAAAAAATAATCTATGAAGGAACATGAAAATGCTAGCCGGTTGTTAAAATAAAAAACCAGAACCCTCACATATAACTTTATATCTATTTCAAAATGCAGTTTGATTCATGATTGGGCTTTTTTGTTGCTTTTGTTTTCATTAAATGTATTTAGTATTTGTGAAAGGTGAACTGATAACCTTAGAGACTGAAGTCCTCTAAAAGGGTATGTCTACACCAGGTCTGGGCAAATTACGGCCTGCAGGATGGATCCGGCCTGCCAAGCCACCGGAACCGGCCCTCAGAGGCAGCAGTGAGTCCCAGGCAGGCTCCCCTGCTTGCTCCGCAAGCCCCACCTGCCATGCAGAAACGTGGCTGCAAGGCTCCGTTTCTGTTTAGAAATTGGAAGGGATGGAGGAAGTTTCAGGAGACGTCCCGCCTCCAACACAATTCCATTGGATGGTTTCTGGCCAGAAACCAGCCAATGGGAGCTGCTTGTTTGAATAATAGGCAGCCAAGAAGAAGCATTCCCCCTCACCTTGGCTCAGTTATTCAATGAAGCGCATGGCCAGCCAAACAGGCTGGCTGGCTGGGAAACATTTTAAGCTCTGCAAGCCTTAGCTCTGCAGGCAGGTAGGCTAGTTTGGCAGCTGGCATGTAAGTCTCCTGGCCACAGCCTGCTTCTGGCACCCCCGCCCTTTCCTGCCCCAATCCTCTGCCCCTTCCCACTCAACATACTCAAACCCTCTGTCCCCCTCTGATACCCATACCCCCTCCCAGATCTGGTACCCCAATCTCCTGCCCCAGATCATAATCCCCTCCTACCCTAGATCACCCAAACCCCCTGCCCTAAGTAACAACCGCCTCCTTCACCTCAACTCCCTCCCAGACTCATCTCCCTCCTGCACCCCAATCCCTTACCCCAAGCTCCCTTCTGCACCCAATCTCCATCCCAGACCCCGCATCTCCTCCATTAATATTCTGGAAGAATGTGGCCCTTGACCACATTCCAATTTCTTGGAGTGGCCCCCACTCGAAAATGATTGCCCACCCCGGTCTACACTCCAGTTAGCCAGCTGACTCAAGCTCACGGAGCTCAGGCTGTGGAGCTATTTCACTGCTGTGAAGACTTCGGGGCTCCTAAGACCCTGTGAGATGGGAGGGTCCCAGAGCTTGGGCTACAACCCAAGCCTGGAAATCTACATTCCAATACAGCAGCCCATAGCCTGAGTCAGCAGGCCTAGGCCAGAAACAGGTTTTTAACTGCAGCACAGACATACCCTAAACCACATTGTGGTACATAGGTCGAAGGAATAAAAATTCAAGATGACCATAAACGAGAACTGCAAAGTCCAGAAAGGAATTAAATAAAGCAGAAGTTTCAACACAGGCTGCGATCCAGGATTAGAGTTAAGGAGTATGTTCTGTACAGATACAATTCACATGCATAAACTGTGCATGTGTATTGGATCACATGTGGATGTAGATATAAGCAGACAGAAATCTGTATCTGTTGATCTGCAGGTCTCTACTCCCAGGAGACACTGCAGCCAAAGGAGAGTAACATGATGCTGCCACTCCTGGGAGACAGCGCCATGTGCCCACAGCTCCTCCTGACTGTGCAGCTGTACCAGCTCCAGCTCCACCACCAGCGGGGCTGTAAGTCCCCAGACAGAAGAAGCAGCTGATAGCAGGGTTGGCAGTGGCACAGCTGCCTGACTGGGAGGAGCTGCTGGTTCAGGGTGCTGGCTCCTTGGAGCAGTAGCAGCATGGTCCTCTCCTTTGGCTGCAGTGTCTCCTAGGAGCAGAGATCTGTGGATCAGGAGATACCGATTTCCATCTGCGGACATCTGCTTCTGTAGGTAGAAATTTGTATCTGCACAGAGCTATAACAAAAGGTCCAGTATTGCAAGTAAGCTGAAAGCCACACTGGAAGTAAAAAAAAAAAAAAAAGGTTAGGCAACCTTTTTCAGAACCAGGCTGAGGAAACAGACTAGGAATGAGTGAGCCAAGTGCAGAAGGGTTTGTTTAATTAGGTGTCACAAGGTGAGGTGGTGGCAGTGTGTGAAACAGGAAGGGACCTGATAGAAATGGAGCAGTTTACAAGGACATATGCAGAGCATGACACGGTGTCTAGAAAGAATAACTTAAGAGTCAATCGGGGGTATAGTGAGGAAGTAATTTCATTCCTCAAAGAGGTGAGGTAATTAAGTATCTTTATGGAGATGTTTCAGGTAGTTCTGGGCTATAGTTAATCAAGGCAGAACCATATACTTGGATTCTAAACCAAAATGGTAGTTGCCCAGGACCACATAGTATATTAGGGTGCATCTATAACGCATCATTATTTCAAGATAACTAACGTTATTTTGAAATAACAATGCGAGCGTCTACACAGCCATTCTGTTATTTTGAAATAATTTCAAAATAACAGATGACGTATTCCAAAATCTGCAAACTTTATTCTACGAGGAATAACACCTATTCTGAAACAGCTATTTCGAAATAAGGTGTATGCGGATGCTCCACTGCTGCTATTTCAAAATAGCCTCTCACCAGGGCCATTTGAAGTTATTCCTTCCCAGTGCCTTCTGGGGCTCTAAATCGAGATAGCATGTCTACATTAGGGAAGCCTGCTTTGGACTAATTGTGAGGCTTCCCTGCAGTGTAGACATGCTATTTCAAAATAAGCTATTTTGGAATAATTATTCCAGAATAGTTTATTTCAAAATAAGCATGAAGTGTAGAAGTAGCTTAAGTGACAGATGACAGATTCTAGTAGCATGGCTCTGCTGAGCTTGTGATCTAGGAAGTGTTTCCAGGGCTATCATTTTTTTCTACTTGACCAGCTTCTCAGGTGAGGTTTCAGCCCTCATCGCTTTTCCATTCTTCACAGGATTTGAATGCTCAAACATTTCTAGTCCCCTGTTCTTGCATCTATTTATTCTCTGGGATCTAACAGCATCATCACCACAATTATGACACGCTGACTAGCAGTTTATAGGGCTGATCTCCAGAAAAAAAGAGGTAGGTTGAGAGTGGTAATGTCTTTTCTTGGACCAACTTCTGCTGCTGAGAGAGACAAGCGTTTATTGGACAACAGAATTTGATCCAGTAAAAGGTATTACCTCGCTTACCTTGCTTCTCTAATATTCTGGGACCAACATGGCTAAGATATTGCATACAACAAAAGGAGAAGAGTTGTAATTTTGCTTTTCTTTGACTATAACTCCAAGGTGCTAATGTGATAGTAGTTTTCTTTGTTCCCCTGTGCAGAGCAAAAGTTGCAGAAGTGAGGAGAAACAAAAACTGCTACAGTCTGCATTAATTTGAGATGTGAGCAGTCATTACTGGGGTATGTTTCAAGGCCAAGATCTTCACAGGTAGTTTACTCTTTTGGATTCTTTACAAGTGACCCACTCCCAGATGTGATATGCTCAATATGGGAATTCTCACAGCTTCCCTTACCATATATCAGGCTCTAGAGTATTGGGATGGTGGGGGAGTACTGGGTTACTGCAAGGTAATCATTTCTATTGCTCTGCCAAGGACACAGTGTTATATCTCCTTGCTCTGCTCTGCTCCAGCTATATATATGGCAGAAGAGTCCAGCAACTCCTTAGTTGGTATAAATATATATAACAGAGAGGTATCCGTGTTAGTATGATCTTAGTAAAACAAAAAAAGCAGTCATGTAGCACTTTAAAGACTAACAAGATAGTTTATTAGGTGATGAGCTTTCGTGGGGCAGACCCACTACTTCAGATCATATTCTGAAAGTGAATTGGCATGACCATTATATAACAGAGGGATACAATGAAAAAAGTAAACAAATTACAAACTAACGAATCAGCTACATAGAACAAACATACATTGTTCTATGTAGCTGATTCATTAGTTTGTAATTTGTTTACTTTTTTCATTGTATCCCTCTGTTATATAATGGTCATGCCAATTCACTTTCAGAATATGATCTGAAGAAGTGGGTCTGCCCCACGAAAGCTCATCACCTAATAAACTATCCTGTTAGTCTTTAAAGTGCTACATGACTGCTTTTTTTGTTTTACTAAATATATATAATTCCCCTGGAGTCCCCATTGATTTACACCAGCTGAGGATCTGGCACTATTTTGCTAACAAATGGAAAAACATCCAATATTTAAATAATGAGTCTGGAGAAGTGGTATCCAAACTCAAGGGCATTCCAATAAAGCAAATTTAAAGCCTAAAAGTCTGCAACAGTTCCTCGGGGTAACATCTACTTGACAGCTGCCTACAGAGACAATGCCTATCCATCTCAAGTTTATTACATATCATCTACAGCTGCTTCCCGAGTTACAATCACCTCCATTTATGACCATCCGCACTTACGATGAAAGCGGTTGTAAATGCAGATCCGAGTTGTGAACGGTGAGCCGCGCTTACAAACAGCGCCGTCGCCATGTAACTCTATGGGATCAGTGTTACGAACACTTTAAGTTACAGACTAAGTGTTGGTCCGTAACTTGCTCGTAACTTGGAGAGCGACTGTAGTAAACTAATAGATAACATACTGGTATCTGTCTATCCTGGTAATAACAGGGTTAAAGAACCAAAGTTGTCTAATATATATATGTTTAAGATGCATCTTCAAGGGTTCAGTTAAACTAAGGTAATGATTTTCTGAATAAATGAATCTTTCCAGATGACTAGTCCATTTGCTTCCTAAAATTTCTAGATTGGGTTAGAAGGATGTGATTTTATACCAAGCTCGGGTCAAAACTTCTCCAACTATAAAGGTAAACAGATTTTCAAAGCTACCTAAAGAAGTAGGATACTCACTCCCCATTAAAACCTAGGTTATAATGCAAGTAATATACAGAAAGCATTGTCAAAATAACATGCTTACCTATGTTATCCTTTTCTTTACAGGAAATAGAATAGCAGCAGATTTCTCGGTCTTGAATAGCTGAAAGGTTTCTGCAGAAAGAAAATTCTATTAAGTAGTTTTATTACTCTACAAAACCTGAGCCAAGCATTTTCCACACAATCCAATAAATTACATGCTTGCAAATTTGTATTCCAAGGGCCAAGACTCTAACCTCTGATATGCAACTTTAAAACTTTCATTATACTTAGAACTAGGGCTGTAAGTTAACTGTGCAATTAAACAATAATAAAATATAATTTACAGGTTGGACTTCCCTGGACCAGCACCCTCAGGACCCGAAAAGGGGAAGTAATTTCTGGCCCTCCCTGCCAATGGCTCCCCAGCCCAGCTTTGCTCCTGGCCTAGCCTCCCAGTTGGCTCCCCACCTGTTACCAGCTCTGCTGCCCTGCCACGACAGTGCACGGTAGGGCTCCCAGCCCCACTGCTGGAGCTCCCAACCCCAACAGTCCTGCCATGGCAGCATCTGCACTGGCCCCACCAGCCCGTGATCCTACTGCTCGGACTCCTGGTCACACCGAGGCAGACCACTGCTCAGCCACCAGGGTTTCTGGACTCACCAGCCCTACTCTGGCAGCACCAGCCCCGCTGCTGGGGCTTGTGGCCCTGCTCTCCCTGCTGCAGCCAGCCTGGCTGGGTTCCTGGCACCAGCAGGGCTCCTGACTCTGGCACTCCACTGGGATACTCTGGTTCAGCAACATCCATGGTATAGACCAGACAGTCCAGGTTGAGAGACTATTCAACCTCCTATTTAAATATTTTTGCAAGTTTTCTATATTTTCAAACATATTGAGTTCAAATACAACTCAAAGTGTACAGTGCTCACTTTACATTTTTGATTAAAGTATTTGCACTGTAAAAAATTAAATAAATAGTATTTCAATTCACCTAATAAAGTACTGTACTGCAACTTCTTTTATTTTGAAAGTTGAACTTATAAATGTAGAATATGTACATTCAAAAGTCAAATTAAAAACTAAACCAATATAAAAATTAAGAGCTTATTAAGTCTACCCAGTCCTATTTCTTGTCCACTCACACAAAAGAGTATGTTTACATTTGCAGGAAATAATGCAGCCCACTTCTTGCTTAAAATTACACCAGAAAGTGAAAACAGGTGTGCAGCTATAAAACAATCTACATTTCTATATTGCACTTTCAGGATAAAGAGATCTCACTACAGCACTTGTGTGATGGAAATGGAAAGATACTATTTCTTATTATTTTACTGTTCAAATATTTGTAATAAAAATAAAAAGTAAAAACCGTACACTTTGTTTTCTGTGTTGTAATTGATAATACATAAAATATTTCAATTGGTATTCTATTGTTTACGGTGTGATTAAAACAGTGATTAATCATGATTAATATTTTGAGTTAACTGCACGAATTTACTGTGATTAATCAACAGCTCGACTTACAAGTGCATTTTTAAAGTGTTAAAATGTTTCAAGGGCTCCAAAGCCTTTCTGATTAAGCCTGGTTTAATAAAGAAAAATAGAAAAAATGGCCCTCATATGTCTGAGAGAATATTTCTTAGTGGTAAATAGGAAACAGTGCCTCATTTTTAAAGGTCAAATTTCACGCTTTTGTATCAGAAACCAAAATATATTATGAGTTTATTACATTTTGCAACAACAGTATTCAGAGGAGTTCAACAGTAATCTTTGGGATGTGCACAACACTCATACAAAGTTTACTAGGTTAAAAACTAAGGTACCTATTATTCCTATATAAATGTTGATGCTGTCTCAGAAAAATAATCTGTATCTTATATAATATTGTTAGTCTCTTCTAGGAACTTATATGGCTTTAACTATTTAGTGTCTGAGTGTCTCACAGCCCGTAATGTATTTATCCTCACAACACCCTTGTGAGGTATGGTACTGTCATTATTACCATTTTGTAGATGTGGAACTAAGAGGTTAAGTGACTTGCCCAAAGCCACATAGGAAGTCTTTGATAGAGCAGTAAATTGAACTGAGATCTCATGGGTTCCATTTAGTGCCCTAACCACTGGACTATCCTTCCTCTCTGAATTCTTTTTCCAAAGGATTCCATCCCACTAATGAAAATGATGGTTTGATGCACAGAAACATATTTAAGCACAATTACTGCTGTATTGGCAAGGTCCTTCCAAATTCAGGGTCCATTTTGGTCAATTTCATGGTCATTGGATCTTAAAAGTAGTCAGTTTCAGATGTTTACATCTGAGATTTCACAGTGTTGTAATCAGGGGGATCCCAACCCAAAAGGGGGTTGCAGGTTCCCACCCTCACTTCTCCACTGTCGGCTGAATTAAAAATGCAGCATCTGCAGAATTTCTTGCAGCCAGGGTAGGTTTCCAAGGGTCGGTCTGATCTCTCCTGTGTTGTTTGGAGTGTCCCAGTCAGGGGCTCCTAGCTGCTAGTTCTTGGGAGAGTATGGGAGGGACAGGACTTTCTCTTCTCTTACAGGGCTGCTCTTGGGAGGAAATCCACTCCACCTCTGGGTAACTTATCGAGCTGCAGGAAGCTTGCTGAAGAGTTTCTTCAGCTGGGGATGTGCCTGGAGATTAGTCTGATCCCCACCTGAAAGCACTCATGCAGGAGAAGAGGAAGTCTCATCCCTACCCAGGCCAACAGACTAGCAGATGGACCCTGGTATATGGCAGAAGCCTCTGGTTGGGAGCATGCAGCCCTGCCCCCTTCCTTCATATAGCTAAATTTCACTGGGGAGATCTGATTTAATAGATCATAGCATGTTTTCACAGCCATTAATTTGATAGATCCTTGTAATGGAATTCTTTGTACAACAGTAGATTTCTCTTTCTCAGCTTAAGCAAATTTCAATAATTTTTTTTAGAAAAGTGCACTTTGGTTGCATGCCAAAAATATTGAGTTGCTGAAGTTTAGAGACAGTCATTTCAAATTACTCTATTGTAATGCCAGTAAAGCATTTAACTCCCATTGTGATGGAAAATGGACAGCGTGAAATGGATTACTCTTTATATTAGTTGCATCTCCCATGATGGGTAAAAATATATCTCAAACAACTTTACACAATTGAAACTAAGAGAAGGTAGAAGGAAAGATTCAATATTGATTTCCTCAGTCATCTGATAACGTAAAATAGAATCTGTAGCTAATAGCCACTGCAGCATACTTCTAATGATTTTTCCTTTTTACAACATTACAGGCAGTCCCCGGGTTACGTACAAGAAAGGGACTGTAGGTTTGTTCTTAAGTTGAATTTGGATGTAAGTCGGAAGTGGTACATATTGTAGGGGAAACTCTAGCCAAACATTTCTCCAGAGCTCAGTTTTATTCTCCCACACCTCACTTCCCTCAGTCCTTTATTCTCAAGCTGAGGTGTCTGCTGAGAAAAGCCGCTCCGCGTCTCCCTGGTCTGCTGAGGGGAAGCAGCTAGTGCGGGGTTGCCTCACCCAGTTTGTAAGTAGGGATCCGATGTAAGTCGGATCCATGTAACCCGGGGACTGCCTGTATTTCAGAATGCCCAAGCTATTTAGATAGGCCAGCCACTTACAATTTCTCAATTAGCTGTTTTTCATCCAGTGCACCGGGAAGGTCTCTTTTATTTCCAAGGACTAACACCTGTGAAATAATTCACATTCAAATTAATGCAAATAATGTCATGTAATTTGTTTAGTTTTATGAACTATTTACTATCACAAGTTCATTCTATTAGCTTTAACACTTAAACATTTAAGACATGATGGCCTACATTCTCAAAAGTGACTAGTGATTTTTGGGTGCTAGACTGAGACACACGTTAAAAGTAGGGATGTTAGTAAATAGGTGTTTAAATGATTGACCAATAAGTCTAGGCTACTACACACAACCCCCTTCCTCCCCGCTGCCTCTGAACCAGTGTCCATGGGCTGGCTCCCTCACATGCCAGCGCCCACTGAGTCTCCTCCCACCCCCTTGCTGCTCACGGAGGGCAGGATGGAGCTGGAGCTTGGGGGAAGCCATCTTAAAAGCACAAGCACCAGCTCCTGGGGAGTCACCTGCTACCTCAGAATACTGGCTCTGCAGAGCTGCCTGTCTCCCCTCCTCCCCCCCTTGCTGCCTCACACAGAGGTAGCAGGAAGGACAGGCGGAAGCCAGTGCTGGGAGGGTGGCTTAAAAGAAGGCTTCCCGTGAGCACTGGCTTCGCTGATCCACCTGACTCTACCCTCGCTCTGCTGCTTCTATATTAGAGGCAGCAACGTATCAAAGGCAGCAGCACCGGGTGGGGGGCAGGCAGGATGTTGGCGCAGCCTCTGTCACCAGGGAGCTCAGCTCCCCGGCAAAAAGGGGCTGTCACTGCACAGAGGCAGCAGTGCAGGGAGGCAGGCAAGAGCTGGTCTGCATGGGGAGCTGATTTTTAAACCGGCTCCCCTCATGGACTGGCTTCTCCTGCCTCTCCTTGCTGCTTGCCTCTGATACAGAGGCAGCAGTGCAGGATGGAAGGGGGCTCCCCAGGAGTGGGTCCAGGGGCTGGGAGCCAGGAACACACTGGCTGCCAGCCCCGCTCCCAGAGAGTATTTTAGTAACTGTGAAACCACTAAAAAACGTTGCGGCTACACAATTACTAAAATACATGATATCTAACATCCCTAATTAGAAGGATTTGTTTTTTACAAAAAAGCTGAGAACTTGCATTCTGAAAATCACACTCATTGTAAGGTGTTTCAAAGTTAGGCATACAAAAAAGCAGCAAGTATCACATTCCTCCAGTACCCCTTCATACAGAAGCTTTCATAGGCTCCTCCATTTAGAAAAAGATGAGAAGTAAGGGATATGAGAACTAAGGGGAAAAAAACAATAAGCAGATGCTTGTGCTCATGTTACTGCATGAAGAATACAAAGTGCACTATGTATAACTTAACACTGGATACATTTCCTGTGTATTTTATGGAAGATAACATAAGAGATAGAGGAGTGGTAAAATCATGGTCACATTACTGCTTTTAACATACGTCACAACTGCAAATCAAAGTCCCAATTAAAATTAAATTACACATTCAAATTAATTCCTTGCTATTCTTAGGTTAATACAACTGTCTTACTATTATGCTGAGGAAAAACTACAGTAAATAAAGAACCACTCAATACTAGCTACTTTCAACAAAATAATAAGTAAAACCAACATACTATTGCAACCTGAAAATGTAGGTGGTACAAAAGGAGCGGCATTTGTTATGCACTGCTAATTTCAGATACCAACTGAGCACGGAGGAGGGGAGATATGGGTTGGAGGAGACAAAAGCAAAGGGACACAACAGTATGTGAATAGCTGACAAAAAAACTGAAACAGGACCTCTCTACTTTTTATCCCAGTCCTTGTAAATCCCGACTGTAGCTCTACCGTCTCTTCCTTATTGGACTGTTCCAATAACATGCAGGAAAGTTACAGAGGGGGTCTGAGAGGATGGGATCAGAAATTGTGCCTGAATTCATTCTGTAAAACTCAGTTGATTGCAGTGATTTGGGTACCAGATACCTGTCTATTCCTTTCCACACCGTTAGCTAGCATTTTCCTAGGTCAATGATGGATCAGACCTGAAATTAGCTGTTACAGAAAAAGCTTAGGTGCTAGGCAACAGCCCTGCTCTTTATCCTGGATGAGAGTTTAACAATCTATTTTCTTTCCTAAAACAGCATCCCCAGCATGGACAGACCCCATGTCCTCATTTGTTGTTATCAGTACCCAGAGTAAAGGATGAGATAAGGCTGAGGATAACCTATTCTAAAATAGCAGATTATCTTTAACAAAACATTTGGTTCCACTTTTTCCTAAATGGTGCTTCACCATCTCACATTACTCTCTGTCAAAACCAAGATCCTGCTTGAGGACAGATTAATTTTTGCATTCTTTTTTTTCCATTTACATTTTAACTTCATGGCAGGTATCAAGGTCTTGTCGCCTGTAAAAGCAGAGGGTTTTTTGATGCTTGAATTCTGCTAACTAACCTCTAGGCTACGGCTAAACTACACCCCTCTGTCGGCAGAGATATAAATTAGATATATTGAAAGTGCAAATGAAGTGGGGATTTAAATATCCTGTGCCTTCATTTGCATAATGGCGTCTGCAGCTTTTTTTGAAACGGTGCTTTTCGAAAAAACCCCGGCAGTTTAGACGGGGCATTTTCGACACATATGCCCCGTTTCGAAAGATCCTGTACTCCTCATTTTTTGAGTACAGGATCTTTCGAAACGGGGCATTTCTGTTGAAAATGACCCGTCTAAACTGCTGGGTTTTTTTCAAAAAGCCACATTTTTAAAAAAAGCTGCAGCCGCCATTACGCAAATGAAGTGCGGGATATTTAAATCCCTGCTTCTTTTGCACTTTCAATATGTCTAATTTACATCCCTCTGCTGACAGAGGGGTGTAGTTTAGATGTAGCCCTACAAAGATAGAAAGGTATTGCTACTAACAGTACTGAGTCACTCGTTCAAATCTGGTCCACACTGCAACTGACTGAAAATTATTACCAAATGATAATGCCTCAGGTGAAATTAATGTGATAGGCTCAGTCCACCTACACATTTGTACTGACCTATATACAAATAGGCAGATATACTTTGTACTGGCAGATATACAAATACACACTACAGTTGGGATATATGTGATAAAATCCAGAGCTCTGTGACAAACTGTCACAAATTCTAATAAAAGCAGAATTTCAAAATGCTTTATTTCTTTTTTTATACAAAATACTATTGAAATGGAGTTGTTTTAGAAAATGTTTTATTATTGCCAAAAATAAAAAAAAATGTCCAAATGGTATATCCAACCTTCATCACACATAGCCTGGGATTTTGAAAGACTTCAGGGAATAGGAGTACAATGGGAGTTGATTGCCTTTAGGTTCTTTTGAAAATCCCTGCTTCCGGCTATAAAGTCTAAATTTAGATGAGAATAATTAAATAAGTCCATTTTTTCATGTTTGAATAACAGCGACACCATAGCAGAACAACTACATAAATACAAAAATTAAAAACACTTACTGGAATTCCATGCAACTGTGGCTTGTCTATTAAGCTGTGTAGTTCATTTTTTGAAGCTTCTACTTTTTCTAAATCTGCTGCATCCACCATATAACTAAAATAGAAAAATTGTCACTTGTACTTTTGTCCATTACACATAGAAAACATTATAAAAATATCTGAAATGTGTCATATGTACCCACTCCTTCCCCTCTGATTAGATGATTTTTAAAACAGCAATTTTTACTACTTAACTGGGGGAAAAAAGAATTAAATACAGGCTGTGGAAAGACAGACATTTCTGGAAAATGTAACTGATTGCATGTAAAGGATGCTAGTTGTGCAAAATATATAATACATATGTTCCACGTCTTTTTACTGAATCACTCATCAAATCTAAACATAATTAAAATATTTCTGATATAACCTTCTCAGTTGATATGTGGTAGTTCCTGCCCATCTCCTATCAATATTGGTCAAACGGATACGAACCATTTGCACCAGACAAATATGGATGTAGGAGTCAAAATCTCTAGGAGTTAAATTAAGTATAGGGAATAATCTTGCACTAGTTAGGTGATTGATAGGATAAACAAAACAGTTATCTATCTCTCATAACTGTTGGTCTTCAAGATGTGTTGCTCATGTCCATTCCAAGCACGTGTATGCGTGCTGCATGCATGGTCACTAAAAGGTTTGGTTAGCTCAGGTGCCTTTTGAAGTTGCACCTTAATGGTGCTGCATATAAGGCCCTGCCAACACTCAACCTCTATAATTCCTTCTTGCCCATTTACTTTGACAGAGAGGAGGGTATGTGGGTCTTGGCATGGACCTGAGAAATACATCTCGAAGAACAGTTATGAGAATTTTCTTTGAATTCTTGCTCGTGTTGATTCTAAGTAGATGACTCCCAACTCTTAGCTAAGAGACAGTGTTGGAGTTCACAGTATCAGTGACTGAGGCACATCTCTGCTGAACACTGCATCATCTCTAGCATGTTGGATAACGGCATAATGAGAAGTCAAAGTTTGGACTAAGGACCATGTCGCTGCCCTGAAGATCTCCTGGATTGGGTCCTGGCCAGGAGTGCTGCCAAGGAGGTCCGTATTCTTGTAGAATGTGCCATCAGTGTGGAGGGCAGATATCTTTGCCAAATCATAACATGATCTGATGCTTAGGACTCTGAGCACAGCAACTAGGAATGCTAGCATATAGATGAATAAACGATAAATTGATAAACCTAGGCTTATCAATTAATCCTATCAACTACACGCACAGAGGCAGCAATGAGGAGGAATTGGGAGCCAGTGCCCATGAGGAGCTGGTTTTAAGCTGGTTTCCCACAAACACTGGATCTGCCTGTCGCCCCCATCACCACACTGTTCAGAGGCAGCAGTGCAGAGGGGGAGGGGAGGAAGGAGGGAGCCAATATGCATGGGGAGATGGTTTTCAAGCCAGTTCCATACACATATCAGCTCCCACAGACCCACCCACCACCCCTTGCTGCCTCCTATAGAGGCAGTGAGAGCAGGCAGGAAGAAGCTGGTGCTGAGGGGAGCCAGCTTAAAAGCCAGTTCCCTGCAGCACCAACTCCACGGTGCCACCTACCCCACCCCATGCTGCTGCCTCCATTAGGGGAGGGGATGGCATGGGAGGCTGCTGTGAAGCAGCCTCTGTCCATGGGTGGGAGGGTCCAAGCTCCCTGCAGAGATTGCTCCACCTCCCATGGAGCATGGATATTATTTTTGTCACAGTAAAATTAAGCAAAATTGATAGAAGAATTATGGTAAAAAAAATCAAGGTCCAATCACAGCAACAAATATTGTGTAACAATTTAACAATAAAATGTTACAGTGTAACAGTTACATGCAACAACGTTAATGCAATAGTTCATTTCCTTGTCATAGTAAACTATTTTGAAATTCTATATCAATATTGTGCAATCATTTTTTAAACAAAAATAATAAAAAGCTATGTAACAAAAATCACTGATTCTTTTTTAGTAAAGTCCCTTTTACAAACTACTGCAATTTTGGAAAAGCATTTGGCATCAATATTGTTGACTGGCACTGCTAAGCATCTCAGGGTAATTGACAGAGCTGGGAATCTGGCCATCATGCTTATCTAGAATTGGAAAACATCCTGATTCCTCAACTCTTGAACTGCTCAACAGTAAGCCCAATACTCTCTAAGTGCTGCAATTTTGTCTTCAAACAATGGCATATGTTCAAATATCAAGGTGTTTTGCTTGATTTGGCTCAAATACATGGCATGCACTGAAGAAAGTGACCACAGATTGGTGAAAGCAGAAAGTTGTCAGTGTACATGTACATGCGTGACTTTTTTTAAACTTTCCAAGACTACTGTTTTTGCTGTTGAGCGTTGGCAAGAGTCAAAGCCCACAGCAAAGGATCGTGCACTTCATTTTTGACTTCATGAGCATGAACTATGAGCTATTAATAAGCTGTAAGCATGTTCATGATTCAGAGTGCAAACTCTTTTAAAGCCTGGAGACCTTCAATAAATGCTGCAGACTGGCAAAGACAACTATCTCTTGAAATTTGAATTACTAGCATGACCATTCTCCTCTGTAAAAAATTAAACTTAATCCTCAGTATGATCATTGTGATAGAGAGCTGCATTGAACCAGTTCTTCCATGTGGTTATCACAAGGATTGGTGGGACGCAAATACACAGTTCTGAGCTTTTCTGGCAAGGCAGGCAGTAAAAGCATGTTTTGCAGCAACCATTCATTTACTTTCAAAAGTATCTTCCTCCTCAGACTCCCCACAAAGTTAAGCAAATGTGCCATTCATGTAAGATAGGGGAGGGCAATAATTTTCAGAGGGAGAGTCACTTAATGAATTTTGCTACATGGTCATGGGCTAGCTCCATCCCCCAAAAGGGGCAGGGCCTGGAGCAGAAGGGGTGTGGCTGGGGGCTAGCCCCCCTGGAGTTGTCTGGGGCCAGAGGCTTTGAATTAAAGACATAGAATGGGCTTGTGGCTCCCAGCCCTGTCGCTATTACATTGCCTGGCAGCCAGCTGGGATTGCTGCCACTATTTAAAAGCTCGTGACTCTGGCACCTTCCAGCGTAACACTGCACTATGAGCCATGAGGCATTTAAATAGGATCTTGCTACCTGAGCCACTGCCTGGAAATTTGGTGGCACAGGTAGCAGCGATAAATAGAAAGTGGTCAGATGTAGCCCGCAGGCTGGACCAAAGTGTCACTCAGGCCAGATCCAGCCCCCGGGCTGCATCTTGTCCAGCCCTGATGTAAGATGTACAGCATTTAAAAATAAAGGTTTCATATGTCAGACCAAGCTTTCCCCTTGTAGATGGAATTATCCACAAATTCAGTGCTGGAATCCAACAGTATTGTGAATTTTTCAACAATTCCCCTTATTGCTCTGCTGTCTGGTTTAATATCAACTGCTTCCAAAACGTCACAATGTAACAAAAAACTATTCAGCTTGTATTCACCTATGTCTGAAGTGCTTGCCTTTCTTATAAAATTGACTGGTACATTGCACACCGTGCAAAACAATTTTCCTCTACCTTCATGGAATGTTTTAGAGTACTGCTCTGGTTGCTGTTTAGTGCTTAATTTTGCTACTTTGCTATTGTTTTGCTTGCTTTATCCCAGTCTTATTTCAAATTAATGTCTGTAAGCCCTTTTACACGATACACAAATCTTACTTGTGAAATTCAATGAAGACCACATGATGTAACATTCTTAGTTACTGTTGCTAGGAGATTGACTGTAAACAGGGTAAGTGGTGGTGAGTGCAAACAAATATTAGTGAGTTTATTTAGTTTCTTTTTTTACATATTATTTCCGGTTTTACAAAAAAATAAATAAAAAACAGTTATACAGGCATGGAATGGTGCATTTTATGGTATTTTCACAGAACCAAACTGAAATAAACAGAAAAATTCAAGGGTTGCATAACAATGCTGACTATTGTAACAACTGTATTCCATAAATGTGGTTAATTCTTCTATTTGGGGAGGCAGAGACTAAATATTGAAAAAAGCTAGTCCAGATTTTAAAACTTTTATTTGTTTGTTTTTTGTTTTAAAGGTTTAAAGCACTGTGTACCAAGTTAAATTAAACCTATAAAAATGACAGAAAGCATGTACTTGTACAAAAGATGAAAATAGAGGAGGAATATCTGTAGGTGGAGGGAATTGAAAGTGGAAGTTGACAATATTACAAAACTTATTTAAATAATTGATTTGCAAAAAGATATATAAAGATGCTTACACAACTGCATTGACTCCTCTACAATAGCGCTCCCACATGCTTCGAAACCTTGGCTGTCCCCCAATGTCCCATACCTGGAGAAAAATGAAAGGTTTCCTATATTACTCTGGGTATGCCATTTGTATGAACAGAGATTTAAAAATTAAAACATAAATTTTAAGCTCATTTTTAATGTCTACCAGATTAAGTTGTTCAATCACATTAACTATGTAATGTTATTTCTGGGTGTAAAGAGAGCAGAAGAAAGAACATATTAGTACTTCAGTGACATAAAGGAGAGACAGTACACACTTGGATGTAATTAGTGGATTAATCTGGCTAATTCTACTATCTCAATAGCTTTCACGTTTGATCATTGAATATGCTTTTAAAGCTATGAGGTCAAGATAAATAAGATAAATGGTAGCTAATTGCAAAGTTGTAGAACCACTCAGTGATAAGACATGACTCATCAATACACCACAGGAAAAGAAAAGTTCAAATATACATAAATTCTACTAAATGAGTTTGATAGGCTGAAAATAATCTCTCAAACCCAATGTTCGCTCTAACCTTTCCCATTTATGTGCAGATTATTTTCGATACATGTTGCTGAATAAATATTTTATGTGCACCGAGGCATGTGTGAATGAGTACTATGAACAGAACCACAAAACCTAGATGAGGGCGCTCTGCTAATTGCTTTGTAATTTTTCCTGAGCGGCTCCACAAGCATGCAATTTAATGGAAACACTGCAAGCCCCAATCCTGAAAACACTTATGCAGATTCTTTACCGTATGCATGTGAGAAGCCCCATTAACATCAGTGGAAGCAAACACCACTGGAATTCTTTGAGATGTTTTGTCATTAGAAGAGTGTACCCATGAACCTTCTTATCATAGGTTTTTGGTATCATTGTCTGTGTGGTCCATCCCCAGTACATTTGATATATAGTGGGGAGCAAACCCAATGCCACTCCAATCCCTTCTCCAGGAAGAAATCCTTTCAGAAACAAGGACAATGAAGCAGACAAGACGGGTGGTTAGTGGAGCATCCATAGGGATAAAAGAGATCAAAGAAATCCAGTTACAGTACAAGTAAGTAAGCAACCTCTTCTTCTTTGAGCAGTTGTCCCTATGAGAGCTACACTTCAGGTGACTCTCAAGCAGACTCCAAACTATGGGAACAGGTGCTGAGTAGCTGAATGTAGTACAGATTTCAAGAACAGCCATTTCAAAAAGTTCATCTGCCCTGGAAGCATACACGATAGTGTAGTGTCTGGAAAAAATGTGAACAGATGCACAGGTGACAGCTTTACCATAGTCTGTGATGGGAGTCTCCTTAAGCGGGGTGACAGATTTGGGCTGCACTCTGGTGAATGGGCAGCCAACTTCACAGGGGCATTGCACTCCAGACATTTTGTAGCATGGAATTATGCAACCAAAATCCATTTTGATAGTCTGAAATAGGGGCTCCCTTCATTGGTGTCTTCTAAAGAGACAAAAGCCTTAAGAAAGGTTTTAAAGGTAGACCATAAGATCTCTTCTAAAATCCATAGTGTGAAGACTTTCTACTTTCTTCCAGGTTTGTGAGGTTTAGAAGACTGACAATTGAATGTCTTGGAATAGTCTCTTTGTCCTGGTAAAATATAATATGGGATGGATCCTCCACAAGGGCTCTCAATTCCACTACGGTCTTATGAACTATGAGGAAGGTTTTGAAGGACAAATGGAGGAGGAGGAGTAAATGTAGGATGGTCTCCTTAAAACACTGAGAATGAGATCTACGTCCCAAGATAGCACAGGGTCTCCAATGTGTGGGAAGAGGTTAGTGAAGCCCTTAATGCATCTAGACATCATGGGATTCGCAAACACTAAAAGCTCATCAACAGATAAGTGATGAACTTTGATGAAGCTGAGTGACAAATCTGATGTTTTTAAACTCAGTAGTGAGTCAAATATATGAGTGAGACATGATTGGAAAGAAACAGTGCCTGCTGGATTGTCCAGGAGTGGAATTACTTCCATTTTGCAAGGAAGTCTCTCTCATGGACTGTTTTCTACTCTTTAAAAGAACGTTCATATTTAGAAATATCAGTCTGTAGGTCTGCCGTCAGAAGTATGAGAAGAGGCAGGTATGCTCAGGTTGGTGCTATGAAGATAATCTCAGCTTCTCATTAGATCTTGTTCAGGACTTAAAGAAACAACAGTGTGGGGGAGGAAGGAAATACACATACAGCAAAGTTCATGGCAAAGGAATGTGGAAAGCATCTCTACTACAGCAGTGCCTACCTCCCAGAGACCACAGTCAGGAGCTTGGGCTATGGTTTGAAGTTTGAGGTCAGGGGCCAGGAAAGGGCCACTGCCAGGAATGGAGCCAAAGCTGGGGCCAGGAGCTGAGGTCGTGGTCCAAAGGTGATCCCGTCTTGTCCCGCATAGGGGCTGGGTTGGGCCCCGCTACACCACCCCAAATATTCCTCTGTGCCCCATAGGGAAACCAATGTATTAGGGAATTGTGGCTTTGCTCTCCTCTCAAGTAAACTTTTTGGCCCACTGCAAGGAGGTCTATCTCAGGGAATACCTAAGTGAAGAATATTTCATGTAGGATTGGATTCTTTGGCTCCCATTCATGGTCCTGGAAAAAATGTCTGTTATAATTTTGCAGACCTGATTGACATCTTAGCAGCATACCAACTTAGTGATTTATGCACCAATTCCATAGTTTTATTTTCTATGTGCACAAGGACAGATTTTACTCCCTTTGGTAGTTTATGTAATACATAGCCACTCTGTTGATCTGAGGAAGTGGGTCTGGCCCACGAAAGCTCATCATCTAATAAACCATCTTGTTAGTCTTTAAAGTGCTACATTGTCCTGCATTTTACTTCAACTCTGTTTGTTGTCTGTCATGTTCCCAACCAACTTGCTCTGGCTGCAATAAGTGGCTGCATACATAATGAATTACTCTGAGACAGATATATTGGTGTGTATGGCAGACTCCTGAAAAGTCTATCACCCCTGAGCTATAGAGACTTGGAGGAAAGCCTCGACCCTAACTTTGAGAGATCTATGGTTATAATCTTTATTGGGGTAGGATGCATGAGTGGGACAAACTTTGTGAGGATCCTTGCACAAGTTGGACGAGTTGTATTTGTTTGGTATGTAGACAGTCCTAAACCAGGCTGGAAAGCAGCAGGAATATAGTCTAGCATGATGTATTATGAATGTATAGGCTGCCATACATCTCCGTAGTTGCAGGCAAGTGCTTGCAATGGCTTGGGGTCTCAGCTGGAGCCTGGAGTTGAGGCTGAACATAGTGATGAACCAGTCCATAGGTAAATAAACTTTGGCAGTCATGGAATCCAGGGTGCCCCATGAACTCAATGCACTGAAGAGGTATCAAAGTGGATTTATCCTTGTTATGCCCCAGCAGCAATGAGTAGTGAAGGGCTTAGGTCTTCTTCACAGACTGAAGGTCTTCTTCACAGACTGAATCTCAAGCAAGGGCCAAATCCCTGAAAAGCCAGTCAACGTAGACAGGGAAGACCACTATAATCAATTACCAGTTAGGCCACCTCTACCAACTCCACCTTCACAAAGATTTTTGGGGAAGTTGAGAAGCCAAAGAGAAGTACTCACTACTGATAGCTCTCATTGCTAATGACAAACTGCAAGAAGAGTTAGTGATGCATCTAACTCACAATGTAAAAATATGAATCTTGAAGATGACGGGGCTCAAACCAGTCCCCGGGATCTAGCAATGGTACTACTGCTGTAGGGATCGTGTCCTGATCATCTGCTTTTCTTTAAAATGTGCTCAATATTTTGAGATACAGGACTAGTCCTCATCCTCCTTTATTCTTGGGTATCTGGAATGGATCATTTTCCAGTGAAGGAAGTGGAACTATTTTGATCACCTCCAAAAGCAGAGGAGACTGTTTTAAATTGCTGAGTGCCAAATCATTTTATTTTAAAAATTAGTGAAAATATTTTAGTCAGAGAAACAAGAAATGCTAGATTAGTTTTTATTGTTTCTCTTAAAGCCAACCCAGTGGGATAACTCTTAATACTTAGTCACGTGAGTTCTTTTGCATACCTTAGTCTTGATCATTGATTATTATTTTGGTCAAGTGGACCTTGTTGGTTATTAGTAGCCAAATAGCTTATAATTAGAGAAAAAGGCAACCTTAATTAAATTCTATAAAATATAAGAAAATATTTAAATTTGTTACTCAGAAGAAGAACCCATTTAAGATGTTATCTGAAGACAGGCCAATTAATCAATATTAAGAATCTTAAATCCAATTAAATCCCATTATTTTCTCTTATTTACCAATATATAGCTCCTGTTTCCTCATCAGTAATATTTGGTATAGCCATCTGGTAATTAACATGAGAAATAGTGATTTAAGTTAAAACAGTTTTTTCATACCCCAATATAGCTTTCTTTGATATGATAACGAGTCTTGTGTATAAGGGAGAAGTGGTGGATGTGGCATACCTAGACTTTAGTAAGGCATTTGATACGGTCTCGCAGGATATTCTTATCAATAAACTAGGCAAATACAACTTAGATGGGGCTACTATAAGGTGGGTGCATAACTTGCTAGATAACCATACTCAGAGAGTAGTTATTAATGGTTCACAATCCTGCTGGAAAGGTATAACAAGTGGGGTTCTGCAGGAGTCTGTTTTGGTACCAGCTCTGTTCAATATCTTCATCAATGATTTAGATATTGGCATAGAAAATACGCTTATTAAGTTTTCAGATGATACCAAGCTAGGAGAGGTTGCAACTAATCTGGAGAATAGGGTCATAATTCAAAATGATCTGGACAAATTGTAGAAATGGTTTGAGGTAAAGAGGATGAAGTTTAATAAAGACAAATGCAAAGTGCTCCACTTAGGAAGGAACAATCAGTTTCACACATACAGAATGGGAAGCGACTATCTAGGAAGGAGTACGGCAGAAAGGGATCTAGCGGTTATAGTGGACCACAAGCTGAATATGGTCAGAAGTGTGATGCTGTTGCAAAAAAAGCAAACATGATTCTGGGATGCTGTGACGGGGCAGAGGCGCCCCGCACTCCAGTCCCGCCGGCGGCCGCTTATCTGGCAGCCCCCGTGCGAGAGGGCAGGGTAGCGGCGTCGGGCGCACCACGTCACGCGGGCCGAGTGACGCAGGGGCTGGCCTACCGGCTATGCGGCAGCTGTTCCCGGGCGGCTGCCCCATCCGAACGCCCACACAACGCCGGCCGGCTGGGCGCCGACACGGGGAGGAGCAACGCCGGACCGGAAGCAGGGCCACGCCGGAAGGGGCAGGATCCCACGGTCCGTGAGTCTGTGCAGGGATTTAAACCCCTGGAGATGCCGCAGAGGGAGGAGGGACGCAGAAGTGTCCTCTCGCCGAGGCCCAACAGCGGATGGAACCCAAGGCAAAGAGGTGAGCCTGGAGGCAAGGGGATCTGACCGCGGAGAGAGGAAGCAGCCCAGGGCAGGCAAAGGGAGCCAGTGGGCTGGCGAGTTACGGCGGATTGCCCCGCCAGCCGGACCGGACAGCAGAAGCGTCCGTGTCCTTAGGGCCCTGGGCTGGGGTCCGTGAGAGGGGGCGGGCCCAGACCCCGCTCTCCCCGCGGTCGGCGAGTGACCTGTTTACAGATGCATTAACAGGTATGTTGTGAACAAGACAAGTCATTCTTCTGCTCTACTCTGAGCTAGTTAGGCCTCAGTTGGAGTATTGTGTCCAGTTCTGGGTACCGCATTTCAAGAAAGATATAGAGAAATTGGAGAGGGTCCAGAGAAGAACAAAAAGAATGATTAAAGGTCTAGAGAACATGACCTATGAAGGAAGGCTGAAAGAATTGGGTTTGTTTAGTTTAGAAAAGAGAAGATTGAGGGGGTATATGATAGTTGTTTTCAGGTATGTAAAAGGGTGTCATAAGGAGGAGGGAGAAAACTTGTTCATCTTGGCCTCTGAGGATAGAACAAGAAGCAATGGGCTTAAACTGCAGCAAGGGAGGTTTAGGTGGGACATTAGGAAAAAGTTCCTAACCGTCAGGGTAGTCAAACACTGGAATAAATTGCCCACGGAGGTTGTGGAATCTCCATCTCTGGAGATATTTAAGAGTAGGTTAGATAAATGTCTATCAGGGATGATCTAGACAGTATTTGGTCCTGCCATGAGAGCGGGGGACTGGACTCAATGACCTCTCGAGGTCCCTTCCAGTCATAGTATTCTATGATAACCATTTCAAGAGTTTAAATCTAATCCCTTGGTAGTATCTTAGTTAACTTTCTTTCCAATTTATTTCTGAAATTTTGAGATTTTCTGTTACTTTTTTTTCCCCTTTGAGTTGTCCTGTTTTTCTTATCTGTCTATGGCAGCTTGTTTACTGTCTAAGCAAAGTAGGAGGATGTGTATGTGTAGGGAGGTGCTCACTTCAGGAACTTTTATACCCTTCTCCTTATTTTCATGTAAGCATAGCAAAAACTCTCCCTTTGGGTTTGTGTAAGAATCAGGTTGATTGCTGCTACTCTTTCACAGGCTCCATGTCTTCATGGATAGTCCCTATGGCCATGTCTACACTAGAAAATTATTTTGAAATAATAACTCCCAAAATAACTATTTTAAAATAGTGTGTCTACGCTACAGGGAAGCCTCAAAATTAGTCCGAGGCTTAGTCTTAATGTGGACACAGTACCTCAACTTAGAGCCCCAGGAAGCGCAGAGGGTAATTACTTTGAATGACTCTGGAGAGCAGTTATTTTCAAATAACAGCAGCAGAGAGTCCACACTACCACTATTTTGAAATAACTATTTCAAAATAAGCATTATTCCTTGTGGAAAGCAGGAGTTATTATTTCAGAATAACCAGCCCCTTATTTCGAAATATGGGTTTGGTAGTGTGGACGCTCTACTTGTTATTTCTAAATAAGGGGCGTTATTTCAAAATAACACCCTAGTATAGACCAGGGCGGGAGACTTTTTGTCTTATGAATGTACAGTCTAGTAATGAATATAAAATATTTATTTAATCATCTTTGTTCTTCTTGAGCCAGAAAAGCATCAGATAACTTTGAAAGTTGACTTTAACTTTGTTTTTATTCAGTCTATTTTCTGAAACAAAAGACAGAACTATGTAGCACTTTAAAGACTAACAAGATGGTTTATTAGGTGATGAGCTTTCGTGGGCCAGACCCACTTCCTCAGATCAATATGTGGAAGAAAATATTTAAGGTTTAACGGGAAACTGAATTCTGTTTTCAAAAACTCCAAACACTCCTGTTCTTTATACAAACATTTTAGATTTCAAAACAGTCTTAAAATTAAATAACACTTGAAAAGTTTTCAGCTAAGTCATTGATTTTACATTATAATTTTTGGAACAATTATTTTATCTTCCTCAAATTGGGTAAGGCTTTGATTGCTCACTGATAGTAAATAAAATTTCTTAGCAGTTACATAGTTACTCGGTACCTCCCCGAGGGGGTGGGGCCAGAAGCTTGTGTGCTCTCAACCCCACTCCTAGGGAATCCCCAGCCACCTTGAGCCGATTTGCTAGGGTAGCTGGTTTAAAAACCAGCTCCTCACAAAGACCGGCTTCATCCTGCCACCCCATGCTGCTGCCTGTCTGATACAGAGGCAGCAGCGCAGATCAGCAGCAGCCGCTATCTACAGGGGGCCCAATCTCCCTGCGGACAGAGGCTGTTCCAGCATCCCATCTACTACAGAGGCAGCAGCGTGGGGTGGCAGGAGGTCTCCCTGCACAGACAGGTTCACACCTGCTGCCTCACACTGCTGCCTCTGTATCAACAATACCTATTGTTCCAAGCATCAAGGTTAAAATGTATGTGTAGCTATAGCTGAAAATTCATTAAAGGCATACACAAACTGTATCTACCAAATGTAAAATGTTACATCATTTTTGCATCAAAATTGGTTTCTCTCCTACATTTAGGAGGCCCTTGTAAGATGGGGCCCTGAAAAGTGGGGGGACTGAGACAGAACGGAATGGCATAATCTGATGTAATGACTTCCAGCTATCTGATGTGATCTGTTCCCCTAAAAGTCTGAAATGGGAAAGACCATCCCCATAGAGTGTGAGATGGGAGGGGGAAGGGTGGTCCAGCATAAAATCCTGATGGTGGAGTGAATCATGGTGTTTGATCAGTATAATAACGACCATTTAGAGGTAGTTGCCAGTGGTCGCAGTGGATGACGAGTCTTTATTGTGACATCTAGATCTTTTCTTGGGCATTTCTACCATCCTTTGGTATGTATGGAACTGGAAAGGGTGAGATGTTTAGATTGACTGTGATCTGCTGAATATCCTTGGGTTAAAGGAATATAGATGTTTAAGAATCAAAGAGTTAGACTTCAATAGATTCCTGGAATGAAGTCTTTTCCAACTATCATGAACCTTTTTATTCTATAGTTCATAAATCACTTTTCTGTATTGACCTTTTCTGTATTGACCATTACCATTTCCAATACTTTAGGCTCATGCTTTAGATTAAAATACTTCCCAATTGACAATTAAATAATTCCTTGACTGGAATCTTACTACTCACTCTGGCAACACATTAGTGTATAAATCTAGTAGGGATGTACACTCCCATTTAATTGGTTAACCAGTTAAACATAGTGGCTGTGTCTACATTGGCACCCCTTTCCGGAAAAGGGATGCTAATGTAGACTTTGGAATAGGCAAATCCGCGGGGGATTTAAATATCCCCCGCGGCATTTGCATTAACATGGCTGCCGCTTTTTTCCGGCTTGGGGAAAAGCCGGAGAAAAGCGCCAGTCTAGACGTTATTCTCCGGAAAATAAAGCCTTTTCTTTCTTGAAAGTAGGAATAAGAAATCCTCCGGAAAAGGCTTTATTTTCCGGGGAATAAAGTCTAGACTGGCGCTTTTCTCCGGCTTTTCCCCAAGCCGGAAAAAAGCGGCAGCCATGTTAATGCAAATGCCGCGGGGGATATTTAAATCCCCCGCGGATTTGCCTATTCCAACGTGCTACATTAGCATCCCTTTTCCGGAAGGGATGCCAGTGTAGACATAGCCAGTATGTTCCCCTTTGTCCCATTAAAGGTGATTACCAGTTAACCTTTCATATCGCTTGAATGTAGACTGCTTTTGATCTCCAATTAAGAATTTACACTTTAAGGACAGCAAAATAACCATTTGTGTGTCATCCTGGTATCAATTATTACTCTCCCTGACCTTTTGGGGAATATTTCAGATTGACTTAATAAAAATCAACCATTTATTTATAAAGCATAAAAAGGGATGAGTACACAGTGCAATATTACAAACCTCATGCCAGTGCCAATATCACACTAGGTCATGAGGTGCACATCTGTTTGAGTGTAAAGAAAAAAACCAATTATTTTCCTAATAGATCAGAAGGAAAAGGGGATAGGGCATAGGGGGTGGGGGAGACAGAGTCCAGTGTTAAGAAAAGACCTTAGAAAATTATTACAATTCACTCCTGTTTCCAAGAGTAATATCTACAGGATGGTTTTGACTAAAAATGAGATAATCTGACATACAAAGATATCAGTTTTACACTGTCTAGTGATACAGTTTACCTTATCTGTGCAATATTTCTTCTGATTTATGAGGACTAATCAAGTCAGTAGAATCATCCTGAAACACTCCAAAGGCAATTTATCTCCAGCTGAGTATGAGTCGGTTTTCTTAATAAACCTGCTGGCAATCCATTAGAGAATGGTGTACAGGATGCAAACTGGAATGAATGTACTTGATAGGATTTGAAAACCTTATAATCTATAACTGGAGGAACTAAAGTGATCTCTAATAGAGAAGGAAAACAGACAAAATTGATTAACTAGAAAAATGGATAGTGTCTGAACTGCCACCTGTACCTCTTTACCTAGCAAATGTCGGGGGGCTCCCCCCTGACTTGGGGTTGCCACCCCCATCCGGGGCCTAGTTCGGCCCACCTGGGCCTAGTCCTCAAAGTAGAATGCCCCTCTCTTAGGGGAAATACGGCCCACTGGCCTAGTTCCAAAGTACAACGCCCCTCTCGTGGGGGAAATATGGCCCACTGGCCTAGTTCCAAAGTACAATGCCCCTCTCGTAGGAGAAATACGGCCCACTGGCCTAGTTCCAAAGTACAATGCCCCTCTCATAGGAGAAGTACGGCCCACTGGCCTAGTTCCAAAGTACAATGCCCCTCTCGTAGGAGAAATACGGCCCACTGGCCTAGTTCCAAAGTACAATGCCCCTCTCATAGGAGAAGTACGGCCCACTGGCCTAGTTCCAAAGTACAATGCCCCTCTCGTAGGGGAAATACGGCCCACTGGCTTAGTCCTCCGGATGCCGGCTCTGCAGCCTAGTCCTCTGGCTGAGCGTCCCACTCGCCGGGGTTCTGGGTAGGAGGGGTAGGGGGGCCCGGGCCCTCCCTCTCCACCGGGCCACGACCCAGGGCCCTGTCAGTGGCGGGTGGCTCCCACCACTGGCTCGGCGGGGGCTCCTCCCCGCAACGCGCCCTCAGGGGCTTTTCCAGCTCCCTGCCCTGGGTCGCTTCCTGCCCCCTGCCCCCGGCCGGCAGCGGTCCCACCTGTCGGCGTTGGGCGGGTGGCTGTAGCGGCACTTCCCCCGTCAGCGTCGGGGTCGGCAGTGTCCGGCTCAGTGCCTGGGTCCCGGGGTGCCGGCCGATGGCTCCTCCGTTGGGGTCGGGCGCGGCTTGGGCCTGGCAGCGGCGCGTTCAGCCGTCCCGTTGACTCCCCCCTCGGCAGTTGGGTGCTCCCTCTGCCTCTAGCCGTAGTCTGCCCCTTCTGAGCAGGCCAGCAGCCTTTTATACCTATGCTCCCCTTGGAGCATGCCCAGTAGGGCTGTGCGGGTGGGGCCCTCTCCGCCCCCGGCACCAGGTGGTTTCCCTGGGCTTGAGTGCGGGGCGGGGCTGCCCCGTCACACCAAATAAAAATGATTAGGTAACTATTGTACATAATAGTACTTCTGAGACTTATTTATCATTTTACAGAACTCACAACTGTAGTAGGTACTCCATAAAAAACGTCATGATCTGATTAGATCCTCTCTATCCATCATGCTGAAGTTGGGTGTGTATCTGTGAGGAGTGTGGGTACTAAGGTCTTTTTTAATGAGCTAGTGGTACCGCGTGCTTTCAACTTATGACCCGTACCAATTACTGTTTTGCAGTCGGTACCTAGCACCAATTACTGTTCTACACCTTGGCTTATTACCAGTTATTATTTTGCATGCTAGCCACATTAGTGCCAAGTTCTGTGAGCAGAGACCTGCCTCTTGCTCACAGCTTAGCTTTGCTTTATGTTAGCCATGTTTTGGTCCATTATTAGCTGGGCCTCAGGCCTCAAACCAGTCCTGTGCTACATGGACCTATGTTTTAGGCCTTCACCTTAGTACAGTGGTTTCTTACTCCAACTTCTGTAACTCTCATTTCACGAGGAGTAAAGGGAGTCGAAGGAATAGTGTTCTTCCTTTGACTTCCTGTTGTGTAGACAACGCCAAAAGCCAGGTTAAAGTACTTATGCTGTTCTTTCAATGTGCAAACAACACATTTAGTTCTTTGTTACAAGACAGAATTTAAAATAAAATAAAAATAAAAACTGTTCTAAGAAGAAAAAACTTTAAATAATGTAGAAATACAGATGAGAATCAAACTCTACAGGGAGAGACTAAATCCATAGACAAATCAGAGATTGCACAGATAATTCTAGTGTGCTGCTCATGGCAATTTTGACATCATACTGTACATTGACAAGCATAGATTGGAGAAATAAGGTGCTTCTATAGAGTTCCTAGGTGCACCTATAACATTTAATCCCAATTCCCAAAGTCACAGTATAAAAGCAGTAATTAACAGTAACCATTAACAGTGGGGAAATAGCTCATCAGGAAATACTCAGTTTCACTGTCACGAAAATGTGGAAATGCAAATCAAGTAAGAATGGAAATTTCTTTTAAATCACATCTAAGGATAAATATGCATGACATGTAACAAGAGATACCTTCTTTTAGTACTAGTCAAATTAGCTGCTATGGAAGATACACTCCTCTGCTCAATGCAAATGATGAGCTAAAGCTACTTCTTATCACTTTATCATCTCACCTTTTGCACTGTAGATTCCTTTTATGACTAGCTCTGTATACATTGAAAAAATATTTCAAATGACTATTTGTTTTCTTATAATTATTATAGATGGATGAAGCCCTACTTGTTTAACATTCTTCCAATTAGGTATCACAATAAGTAATACTGTTTTACTTCTAAGAGAAATAAGATATATTTTCTCACACACACTTTATGCAGTATATCATTATTACATTTAATCATGACACTCTTTTATAATAATCAGATGGAAAACATATTTGAGCCCGAGTCTTAAAATGAGTGACCACATGAGCTCCTGAAAACAAGGCCAGGAGTACATTAAAAGAAAGGGGCATTATTAAAGATCTTAGTGCTTCATCATAGACAATATAATGACCAGAAAAAAGGTCCTAGTGCCAGAATTGTAAAAAACTAGACTCTACAGTGGGGAGAAAAGTGACCACTATTCCCATTGAACAAAATTGACATTAATGGTGCTTCCACCCATACCGAGTCTGGGTGGCAATATACACCTACTTTTGCCATGGCTTATGAAATCACACCTAATTATACAAATCCAGCAAGGTGCTAATTCATCCATACATGCAGCAGGTGAAGGATACAGCTGGAGAATTTATTTGGGACTAGAGTGGTGTGAAATATTTTTTTTAGCAAATAACATTCTGGATAGATTCATTGGTGGGGGGGGAGGGCACCAAAACAATTTTGTCAAGTCAAATTCAGCAAATAGTTTCATCAGAAAAAAACCTCCCCTGAAAATAAAAATTTCAGAAATAACAAACATTCTTTTTTTTTTTAAAAAGAACAATTTCAAAATGCCATTTTGAATTGGCATTTCATTTACAAGTGTTGATTTGGACACTGAAAACATTTCATTTCAGCCCAAACAAAAATGTTAGATTTTCATTTCAGCCAAAAAACATACTAAATCCCCCAAAAGCCAATTTTAGTTCAAAAGGAACCTATCCACCGTGACCCCAAAGTTTGGCCACCAAACAAAACATCTGTTATTTACTCAACTTTCTTTGGGAAACTGGAAGCAGGAGAGAAATGGCTGTTGACACACAAAGATGGGTCAGTAACTAAGTAACAATTATTGATTTGTCCAACAGGTTTTCATAAACATTAAAATAAAGATGAGGTCTGTATTACTAAATAGCCATGAGAAGGCAGCAGGATGGGAAGAACAAGTTGTTCTCCATGGGAAGAACAAGTTGTTGCAGCAGCACTTAGGAGTCTGTTAAAGAAGAAGAAATCCTGGCAGGGGCATGTCAGCTTGACCTCTCCTGAGCAGCCTACATTCTTCTCCACATTCCAACAGCTGCCTTTTCCATTCAGAGTCTGAGGCTATCAAGTAGTTCTCCTGTTCCTGCCTTTGGGGCTGAAGCCAGGATTCAAACACACTCTCTTCCTCCATCCACACCCTTAAACAAAGATGCTTGAGACAGCTGAGACTGAACCTCCACCCATTCCTTCTCTAAAATTCATCTGTTGTGTGCCTCCCACTCTAACACAGAATGAAACTTTTCTAGCATAATATCCTGTGACAGAAGTAACATATATGTGAATAGAGACCTTTCATACACTGTTGGGCTGTGTCTACACTGGCCTCCCTTTCGGAAAAGGGATGCTAATGTAGCACTTTGGAATAGGCAAATTCGCGGGGGATTTAAATATCCCCCACGGTATTTGCATTAACATGGCTGCCGCTCTTTTCCGGCTTGGAGATAAGCCGGAGAAAAGCGCCAGTCTAGACGTGATTCTCCGGAAAATAAAGCCTTTTCCGGAGGATCTCTTTCAAGTAGGAATTTGCCTATTCCAAAGTGCTACATTAGCATCCCTTTTCCGAAAGGGAGGCCAGTGTAGACACAACCTTGTTGTTTTTATTTCTTGAGATGTTTTAAGCAACTTCTTTTATTAACATGCCGCTTTCAAAGATGAGCTAGGTCATAAATATCAAAATTACTCAATTGTATTGTTTGCAATAACAATATTTAGTCATAATATATTAAATTTATTTTTTTAATTTCATTGATGGATGAACATTGAATGGCCTGTTGTTGCTAGGATCTAGTCATTTTAATAAAGTTTAGGTTCATCTTTATTGTAAACTGCTGACAATCAGTAATGAAACCCTGTAATCTTCAGCTTATTTTTATTTTTTTAATTCTTGTCTATGTTTTTACTAATTGGGAGACATCCCAGCCTTTTTATTCTCTAGTTTTTAAGATTGGATGTATGGATGTGTTTAGGAACAACCTGTAAAACTCCACAGAGTGAAAGCAACACAAAGAAAGTTCACTAGGTTTAAAAAGCCCTAAAATAGTCTAAAAAGATATTAATTAAAAGTGTTCTGCATTCTGTTTTTGAGCATCCAAAGAGACTTGAAACTTGAAGCTCTCAGCTGTAAACTGAAAAAAAGAGTTCTACTTATACTTGTCAGTGATCTTTTAAGGCATGTATTGTATTGTCTCTGTTTAAGGAGTAGGGAAGGAAAGGGTTAGCCACTACACAACTGACATCTAAGAAAAGAAGCTCTGAGACAGTGGTTTAGACTGGGGAAGTTAGATATCGAGTAATTGACTAATTGCATAACTGAATTAATTATTAGCGGTTACATGACTATTGGATAGTCCTTGGGGGTGGGGCTGGCAGCTAGTGCACTCCCAGCCCCACTCCTAGGGAGCCCCCTGTCACCCTATGCTGTTGCATCTGTATCAGTGCGTGGTGGCAGGCAGGAGCCAGTCTGCAAGGGGAGCTGATTTAAAAGCCGGCTCCTCCCAAGCCATGTCTTCCCTCCGGCTTCTGCCTCCACAGAGGCAGCAGTGTGGGGTGGGAGGGCTGCCAAGGAACAGCCTGTCCCAGCAGGCCCAGGCTCACTGTGAACAGGGGCTGCTCCATGGCAGCTTCCCCTGACCCCCATACTGCTTAAAAGGCGACTCCCCACCCAGCACTGGCTCCTGTCTGTCCCCCCCTTCCCCCGCCTCTGTGAGGCAGCAAACGGGAGAGAGGGGGAAGGCAATTCCATGGAGCCAGCATGTGTGGAAAGCTGGCTTAAAAGCTGGCTTCCCTCCTGCCTGCCCCACTCACTCTCTGAACTGCTGCCTCTCTATCAAAGACAGCAGCATGGGGGTAAGAAGACAGGTGGCTCTGCAGGAACTGATCCTAATGAGAAGATGGCTTTAAAGACCCATGGGCACTGGCTTCCTGTCCCTTGATGCCCCTGATACAGAGGCTTATTGGTTAATCATGTAGTCAACTACACGTTGACATCACTAGTTTAGATTTAAACTAATACTTGTTAAATATTTAGTCATCTTCAAGTTATCTATGCAAGAAATGTCTGTCTAGCTGAGAGTCCGTTTGTTCAAGAACTTCTCTAAAATGTAAGAGATAAGACAACCAAATTTGGTATGCTGCTTCCTCTTATCATAACTTAAAGCAAGGCCAGGGTTTGACTATGCCAGGAAAACTGGAAGTAGCTGGATTGGGACTGTTTTCTCCATCATGGAAAGGGAGGGGGCAAAGAGAGAAGGGACACCATACTGAGAGTGGTTACTAGGGACAGCAAGCACAAAGGACAGCTAAACTGCAGAATAACCACTAGGGGCAACAGCACCAGGTAGAGTGGCTGGCTGGGGATGGGGCTCCACATCCAAGTAAGTAGCCTCACTGTCCCAAGCCCCTCCCCCTGGCCGTTGCCTGCTGCGCCACACGCCCCCCCACCGGCTAGACACCCTGCCATGGCCTCCAAGGAATGATGCCTGTGGCACTGTCCTGGCCACCTCTCTCCCCACAACAAGGCAGGGGAGCAGCATCCTCTTGAGACTGTCGCCTGATATGCTGAGACCCAACATAGCTTACTGTCCATGACAACCACAGCATCCTGTAACCCTCTCTTGCTGAGCCCAGCTGTCCAGCTGGCTTCAGCAGAGGGACAGGGAAAGGGCCTCACCCTCAAGGCTGGAGACACAGACTGAAAGCAGTACAGTGTGCAACCTTTTCCCAGCACTCAACTATACAGCCCCCGTGAGAGCTGAACCCTAGATAAACTGTCTTTTGCTGTACAGAATTCCCCACAAAATAAGCTCATGAAAATTCACCCTCTTTTTCAATGTAAAGAGATATGCACAGACTCCTTGCTCCCCTGCCCCGGTAACAATTCATAGACTCATAGACTTTAAGGTCAGAAGGGACCATTATGATCATCTAGTCTGACCCCCTGCACAGTGCAGGCCACAGAATCTCACCCACCCCTTACACTGGGTTTATTACTAAACAAAAGTTATTTTATTAAGTACAGGCTGCACCTCTAAAAATCAGAACTCTCTGTTCCAGAAATATCCTTGGTCCAGCATGGATGCTACTGGACCAGAGAGCCTGGGAGCCAATGGCAGGAGGACCAGTGCCCCCACTGGGGCCAATGGCAGTGGAGCTGGAGCCAAACAGCAGTGCTGGAACCAGACCAGAGAACCCTGGCAGCCCTCGGCAGTGCAGGGCTGGGAACCCTGGTCGCCTACAGCAGCATGGGGCCCAAGGCCGAAGAAGCCTAGCCACCAGAAGCAGCACGAAGCCAGGGGCTGGAAAACATCAGCCACCTGCAGCAGTGCAGGACCAATGAAATCTGGTCACTCACAGCAGTGCAGGAGTCAGAGAACCCCAGCAGCCTGTGGCAGTGTGGTATCATGGGCGGGAGAAGCCTGGCTGCCCACAGCAGCATGGAGCTGGGGGCTGGAGAATTTCAGCAGCCCACGGCAGCATGGAGCCGGGAAACCTGGCCACCTGCCGCAGTGCATGACCAGGGAATCGCAGCAGTGCAGGGCCAGAGAACGGTGGCCACCCATAGCAGCCCAGGGCTGGGGGGCCAGCAGCACAGACAGCCCATTTGCAGAGGGGGTAGAGAAGGCCAGAGGCAGGGGCCAGCTGGCTCAAGTCTGGTGTCAGGGGACAACTCCTCTGGTCCAGCAAATTCTCATTATGATGCCAGACCAGGGAGGTCCAAACTGTATAAAGGAAGGATCTAAATGGTCATAAGAGATAGCACACAAAATGAAGTAGGTTACTAAGTAAAATAAAACAGCACATGCAAACTAAGCTTAATACACTAAGGAAATTCCTTATTCAAAAGCAATTTTAATAAAGATTATTTAAAAGAATAGTCCATCCTATTATTTCACAAGACAAGAAGGACAGCTTTCATCAATTATATTAAGTGAAACCATTTTCACCATCCTCATTAAATATTACACACTCCCATTCCATGCTAAAATGATAATTATTTCCTCTTAGTATAATTCAGATAAGAACACTTACCTTTATGGTAACATTTCCTTTTGTTATTTTTCTCATATTGAAACCTACTGTAGGAATCATATCTTCTGTGAACTGCCCTGACTGAAAACAACACAAACAAAAAAGAGGTTATAACTAATATACTTAACAATGAAGGCATTCAGAATGTGTATTCTAAATAATCTTTCATTTTCCCAAATTAACTGAAAATTATGTAAATTATTTAAAATAATATGGACCAATGCTTTAACACACTATCCCACTTTTGTGAGAAAACCAAGTAATCTCTAGACTCTTGTTCCTAGACTGATTATCATGAGTAGTCAAAGAAATTCCTCACTCTTTATCTGGTTCCTTGAAGGGGAGAGGGACCTAGAACCTGCAGGCTGGATCCAGCTCATGGCATGCCTTGAGCTGTCAACAATGCTCAGGGCTCCCTCCCAATTACCATGAGGCCTTGACAACACTAGGACATTTCTCCTAAAGTACCTCATCATTGCTACCATGGATTCATCTCCACCAAAGGGAATGATGCTCTGGGAACATCCGGCAGCACAGCTAGAGTGGGCTAGAGTGGCTTCCGGCACCACAGCTGGCAAGTATGTTCTCTGCATCCGTGTGTGTGTGTGTGTATGTTCATACACCCCACCCCTCCCCCCACCCAGGTGCAGGAGGGATACCCATGTACGCACCACAGTGAGAATGCTAATGTGTGTGGTGATGAAGGGAAAAACTGGTATTTTGAGTAACTTTGTGTTGGAAGCACCATTTACCCTCAAGTTCTAATTATTACTACCATAAGTGGAGCTGAACAATGATACCTTGGGAAATTTTAGGAAAATACATTGCTACAATAAAGGAACAGAGGGTTTTTTTTCTAAAGCAATCTTTACCATAGTACCTAACACCTAAAACAGACAGACCATGAAAGAGGAATGGAAAATGAGAATCTATGAAATGGACTCCATGTCCTCTCCATCCTCCACTTCCAAAAATGTAAAACCAACACCTTTAATAAATATAGTAGACATTTTGTCCCACTAGCAACATTATACTGGAGTTATTTTCTATGCCACTTGACAGCTGACTGATTCCTAATGCTATTACTGATCACATCAGACTTGTTGCATCTTACCCCTGCATTAACTGGGGTTAAGAGGATAACATTCCATCATTCATATTGTTTATCAACCAATTATGGTGAACCAGTTTTAGTCTACGGCAGCGGTTCTCAAAACTTTAGCAATCCAAGGTAAGTATATTAAAAGGAATGTAATTCACTAATCGTGTAGTCAATAAAATGTGTATCAACTACATGATTAGTCAACAAGGGAAGGTTTGCTCAGTCCTGGCTTGCGCAGGGTCTGGGAGTTACCCCCATTGGAGCACTGCAGTTTAAATGTAGTAAGATCTGGACGCACAGGCAACCCAGCTCCTACTACATTTAAACTGCAGAGGAGCAGCAGTGGTAGGTCCCAGACCCAGCACAAGCCAGAACTTAGCAAGCCTAGCTCAGTCCTGGCTCATGCTGGGTCCAGCAGCCCCTGTCCCTGCTGGGACCCTCTGTGGATTGGGGCTACTCTGCGGGATGGGGAGCAGACCCCCCTGCAAGCTGCAGTCTCTGATAAAGGCAGCAATGTGGGGGAGCAGGTGGCAGCACAGAGACGGTGCTGGGGGGAACTGGCTTTTTAGCCAGCTCTTCCTAGCACCAGTTCCTGCTTCCTCCCCACTTGTTGCCTCTGATACAGAGGCAGCAAATGTGTGTGGGGGGAGGGGAAATTCGAGTAGTCGAGTAGTGGGACTCAACTAACCGATAAGCCTAGTTTTATCAGGTAATTGACTACTCGTTTACATTCCTAATCCAAGGATCTCCTCCCTACCACCACCACCACCAGCACACAGAACTAGTGCAGCTTCCAGCTGCTGGCTCCACACTGCTGCCTGCATGTATGTCCCTGCTGCCCCTGGATGGGAATAGGGGAATCCTGGGAGCAGTGCACGGAGACACACACACACCCCACAGGGCTACGGGGAATGCACATGCTGCCCTTGGTGCAAAGCGAGTGGCTGGAAGCCACTCTAGCCCCACTGCCCTGCTGGTAGTGGTGGCAGTGGACCCCACAACATTTTAAATCACCCAGGGGCAACAGGCAGAGCTGGGGAATGCATGCGGGGGAGCACACAGGAGCAGCATGACCCCCAGAGCAGCTGCCAGAAAGTAGTAACCTATGTATGAGCTGTACCCTCTAATGCCCCTCCCAACCCTGCACTCCCTCATACAGTCTGCATATTCTCCCCTCACCACTTTTGCCCCCAAACTCGTGCACCCCCTCCAGCCCTCAAACCTCCCTCCTAGAGCCTGTACATCTCACTCCTTCTGCATCCCTAACCCCTGTCCCAGGACAGAGCCTTTACCCAGCACCCAGACTTCCTCCCAGATCCTAACCACTCAACCCTCTTGCACATAAACTCCCAGAACCTACACTCCCCCTTACGGCTCAATGCCCTGCCCCAGTCCAGAGTCTGCACCTAAATTTCCTCCCAGAGCCTGCATCCCTCCTCCACCCAAATTCCCTCCAAGAGCCTTAGGTAGGTGGAGTGAGGAACTTTGGGAGTGAGGAGTGTGGGCTCTGGGCAATGTGGGCACCACCAAAATTTTAGCAAACCTGCCACCTATTTGTTTCAAGTGATGTAAGAAGCCTGAAGTGAAGAGAATATGTTTGATAAAACAGATTATTCCTGCAAAGACCCACAAACTACATATCTTATTTGTGTAAATATTTAGGGGTGTGCAGATAGATATCCTTATTCTATCATATTTCAATACAACAAACAACAGTCTGAAGAAGACAAAAGACTTGATGCCTGGGGATTTGAAATAAACATTTTAATCACTTCCAAAGCCAGAAGTGATCGCCGTGATCACCTACTCTGAGTGGCTGTGTTTGTAATACAAGCCTCCAAATATGGTGTCACAGATGTTTTGAGACACTTAATTAAATGCCTCCAAATACAGTGGGACCCTGACAAGAATCTCTGAATCTACTGCAATACAAACAACATCCTACCATTCTTTTTTACAGTCCATCACAGTTTGGGTTTAACAGACTCAGCCTTTTTTCCCCCGCTCAACTGCCCCTCTCCCACACATACACTTTCAATCCCCTTCCCTCACGTCTATTACATTCAAAAATAACCCACTGTAAATCACTCTATCCTGGACTGTTTACTCCAGAATTGGTTCCCAACGAACCCTTCTCTATCATAATACCTTATCTCCAGATTGGACACAATACATTAGCTTGTCTATAACTGCAATATATGCCCTTCACCATGTTTTCTGATTTGGGAAAAGCGATTTATCTCATAATATTCTTCTTAAACTGCATCTGTGCTGACAAAAATCAGACATATAATGTTTCACTAATGCATCTCCACTGTTTGCAATGGCAGATACTGTAGCTTACACTGTGCACTTTTTTTTGTACCACCAAATTGTCTATTCTATTCTAATTAGAAATATATAATATAACAAAAAGTTGAGAGTCCTGTCTATGCTCCACTTCCAACATTGCTACCACTGGTTGAGGTATGAAGTGATGACTTATAGCCATAGGCTATGTCTAGACTGGCATGATTTCCCGCAAATGCTTTTAACGGAAAAGTTTTCCATTAAAAGCATTTGCGGAAAAGAGCATCTAGATTGGCATAGACACTTTTCCGCAAAAGCACTATTTGCAGAAAAGCATCCATGCCAATCTAGATGCGGTTTTGCGCAAAAAAGACCCAATCGCCATTTTTGTGATCGGGGCTTTTTTGTGAAAAACAAAAACAAAAAAAAAGCATTTGTGCAAGAGGGCTTTTGCCTGAACAGGAGCAGCATAGTATTTCCGCAAGAAGCACTGATTTCAGATAGTAGGAGGACAGTGTTCTTGAGGAAATTCAAGCGGCCAGTGTAGACAGCTGGCAAGTTTTTCCGCAAAAGCAGCTGATTTTGTGGAAAAACTTGCCAGTCTAGACGCAGCCACCAAGTTTGCTAATGTAAATGTAGTCAAGAATCAAACAGCACTGTTTCTCAGCCAAGTTGTTCTCCTCTAGCCTATAGCAAAAGGTTTATAGTTTCTGCCAATCCCAGTGTACCCACAGAGAGCATCATAAACATGCTGATAATGGGGAGCCAACTGCTTGTAAATCATTAAGCACTAACACTGGTGCTGTCATTTTATTGTAAGACTATTTCCATTTTTGCAATGGTTGCAAGTAGCAAGATGATTTATTGTTTGCCAAGTAAGAACTCCCAAGGGCAGAGCAAACCCTTGTGAGCTGAATGCTCCTCAGAGGTCTAGCCTAACAGCAGCAGGGCTGAGGCCCATCAGAACACCAGATATCTCAGCAAACTGCCTTTTACAATCTGAACTGCAGACATCCTTTTCTGCTTGCTGATTGATGGTTTTCTTCACAATTTATCCTCCTCCCAGTGGCCACACAGCTAGCCTCACTTTTCCATTGCTCTAAGCGTGTCTTCATCCTTCCATCCTTTTTTCCCTAGTATCCTTCTTTCTTCCTCCTCTTCTCATCCATCCTATCCCGCACAGCCATTTCCTTCACCACACCTTGGTCCCTAAATTATAAAATAAAACAAACGAACAAAAGCCCTGGGCCTAAAGTTGTATGCTTATCATCTCCATCCCAATCATTTGCCTATATGTTGTATCTCTTCCTTCCGTGCTTCCTCTGGTTTTTGTCTTCTTAAACTGCCGTCTTCTCAGGGTAGGGACTGACTCTTCAAGAGTCTAGCCCATTATGGGTGATACTGCAATATATATTAGTAATAATGACAGACAAAATGGAGACAATAGGATGCATTAGGAAGCCCAAAGAAAAGATTAACTTTTAGTAACAATAGATAGATTAGTTGATCAGTACACACTCACAAACAAAGCTGGTTGAAAGTTTTCTTCCACAACAATTTTCCATCAAAAACAAACAAACAAAACCCACTGATTTGATGGAATCAGAATGTTCCAGGGGAGAATGTGTCAATGACACTGAAACTTTTCATAGAAGTCAGGAAGTCCAGCTGATCAGCAGCTCCTCAGCTCTCTAGTTGCTGGCCAGCATGTCTGTTACCTAGTTCCCTGGCTGCTATGACATAATAATATTGTCAGAAACTTTCACCTTTATATTACATTGCAATCAACAAAACTTTTATGTAATGTTATAAAGTCAAAACTAAATGTTTTGACCTTATCAAACAAACCAAAATGTTTTGACATGATCAAAATAAAGTGTCATTTTAATTATTCCAAAATGAAATTACGGAATTTTGCTCCAGTGGACATTTTGAAAAATTATTGTTTCATTCCTATTCTAAATATATTTTGGAATTTCCACAAAATGGGTATTCCAGCTCTATTTCAAACAACTCTGATATTCAGTTTGTATCTTTTTGGCATCAGGGAAGCAAATCTTTAGGAAGGACCTGAATGTGAAGACTGATGGCTTGAAAATCTGGGGGCAACATCTTCACAACCCATGAGATGAACAGTCAGCAATCAAACATACAGGGTTTGATAAATGTGATAAATCAACTGCTGAGCACTCGCCCATTGACTCAGTACTCCAGCACAACAAGGAGCATAGGAGGAGTCAACAGGAGAGCATAGTAGGTAGATCTAGGTATGTCTTAGTATGTATACTAGGCCTGAGATACAGAATGCATTCTAAACAAAGGGACAGAATGGAATAGTGGGAATGGTAGGAGAGGAACAGGACATTGACTCCAGCAACATGTGAGGAGGATACATACTACTATAAATCAGACACAAAAGCTGATGTAAACCTACTAAAGGTAATGAGAAAAAAAAATAAAACAATGCAATGGACAAGCAGTAGACAAAGAAGGGATTCAGTGAAGATTAAAGTCCCAATGATAGACAAGAAAATTATTTTATCAGGTGCATATTAGCTAGATAGGCGGTCTTGATGTGAGGATTTATATAAAAAAGTACTGTTTCATTGTAAAAAAAAAAGACTCTTTGTACAATGTATAAATATCCTTTGCCTGGGATCTGCAATGAGATGGGTAAGCCTGATAATCAAAAAGCTATTTTTTGGTCTCTAACTTTAACCTCACATATGTTGTTGGTGTAATATTAAAGCGATTGCAAAATGGTTACTGTCCCAGTGTTCTTCCCAACCCCCACTGGCTACAAGAGATCTTATGACAGGATGAGGACTTCACCACAGACAATTATACTCTCTTGTGAGGGGGCTGGGAGGTGAAAAAGGAGGAAGATAAGTGCCTGGCATTCGGCTACAAGGCACTAGAAATCCTAACACAGTTTCTAGGATCCATCTATTTCCCAGCCGCAGATACCAATCACATCCCCCATGTACTATTGTACACTGCCCCCCGGGATCGCTCCCAGGAGGGAAACCACCCACATCCCGCGGGGCTGGGGGCCTGCTGCATCCAAAGCCAGGGACAGACCTTCCGCCTTCATTTCGCCCAACGAAGAACAGCCCCAGAAAGCCCTCTCGCACCAGCCCAGATGAGACCCCCTTAAAGAGAGTCAGCGCCACCCTAGAGACACTGACCCCATCGATCCCAGACACAGAACTCCCCCGCCCGCCGGGGCGCCCTCCCGTCTCATTAGAGGCGCCACCTCCCCTCGAGACAGAGCCCCCCCGCTCTCAGACACAGGTGCCCCCCTAGAGCCAGAGTCCCCCCCACCGCACTAGAGGCCCAGCTCCCCCGCCCCTCCCGAGCTAGGGCCCACCCGCCTCATCAGACAGCCCCCCCCCCCCCCGAGGCGCAGGCCCCTTCTCCCGGGGAGCGGCCGCCGTACCGCCAGCACGGTGAGCAGGGTGGTCTTGCCGGAGTACTGCAGCCCCACCAGGGTGAGCTCCATCTCCTCCTTCCAGAAGAGCGAGCGCAGCCACTCCAGCAGCCGCGCCACCAGCGCCAGCATCCCGGCCAGCGCCCCGACCCGCCCCCAGCTCTGGCGGCACCGCGGGCTCCGCGGCGCTCGGGTGCGGGGCGGTGGCGGCGGCTGCCCTGGGGACCGCGGCACCGGAGCTGGAGCAGCTGCGCGAGGAGACGCACGTGATCCCTGCCACCGCCCTTCTCCCCCGGCTGCCGCGGGCTGAGTCGCCGCAGACTGGGAGGGGCTCGCGACGGAGCGGCCGGGCGCGGCACCTGGGCTGCGGGAGGGAGGAGGGGAGAGTGCGAGCGTGGGGGTGACAGGCTGGGAGCCCTTCAGGCTGTCACCGAGGGGCAGGGCCCAGGAGTCATCTGAGGGGCGGGAGGGTCACGTGAGGGCTGACAGGGCGGATCTATGGGAGGGGTCATTGAGGGGGTGACAGGATGGATCTGTGGGAAGGGTCATTGAGGGGTGACCGGCTGAGTCCCGTGGGGGGGTCACTCAGCGACTGGGGGGGTGTCACATGTGGGGTGCTAGGAGGGTCCCCTCATGGGAGTTGTTACTGTAGGGCAGGGATCACATGAGGAGGAAAAGAGTGGGTCCTCACAGGGTGGGCTCTCACTGGGGGCGGGGGTGGCAGATCATGTTGGGGCAAATAGGGTAGGTACTCCCATGGGGGGGGGTCACTAGGTGGCAAGGTACGGACTCTGTACAGGGGTGTTGTGCAGAGAATGCAGGGCCCAGTGGTTGGGGTCTTGTGGCACTCAGTTCTTCAGAGAATCCAGGATCACTTCCCCACTCTGCCACCGATTGCTTGTGTGGATTTAACCCATCTGTGCTTCAGTTCCCAATGGGTATTGCAGACCTGTCCAGCCTATAATATTTTTCATTAATATTATGAAAAACTCAGCTATTACATATTGGAAGTGACATGCTAGAGTGTGGTTTTTCACTATCACGAGGCTCTTATTTATTTTTTTTGCAACTGATATACAAGCACACTAATACCACATTATTTTGACTCATAGTATTGCACAAAATCTTATATTTTCCCTACATACAAAATATATCACACACTATCTGAATGAGTATGTCAACCTGGAACTATTTATCGTTAACCTCACTGAAGTTATAATTAAACTTCTTTATTAGAATGAGGGAGATTGTGGGTTATGTGTCATTTCTCCCTTCTTAAAAGCAGAAGAAAATTCCTTTTGATAATGCATCTGTGGCTGACAGTAGAACGAAGCTTTGTGGCATGATATGGTTGAGGTATCCCATAACATGGAATTTTCTGGCTTTTTAAGATTTGGGGGTATATCACACATTCTAAATTACATTTATTATCATAATGCACAGGGAACAAAAATAAGGTGGACAGTGTTAGGCACAGCGGGGAAGAAAGTAGTAGGCAGCCTTTGCCCTGCAGAGCTTAAAATCTAAACAGACAAAAGAGGAGAAAAGGATATAGCATGTAAGTGGAGCGAACAAAATAATGGCCTGCAAATGTCATGTTATATATGGGTGGCAGATATAACAGGCCATGGAAGGCTAAACCCTCTCTGGAACTGTTGCCACTGACTCACCACCAGTAAGACACCTATGCAATGGTGGCCCTACTACTTTCCTTCCTTGTTCCATCCCTTCCCCAAGACCCCCACTGCTTGCTGCTGCTGTCTGCCTGGTAAGACTTCCCCCACTGCACTGCCCTGTCCTTGTCTTTCCCTCCTCACTCCTTCTTCCCCCTCAGGGTGGGGGAGCGAGGAGGATTGTGGCAAGCTAGCGGTGGGCGGGCGGGGGGAGAGTCTGGCATGCCAGTGAGGAGACAAGTGATTAGCATGGAGATGAGGAGGGATACAGAAGAGGCGAGGGAACTGAGCAAGGAGAAGACTGAGGGGGTGGGGCCAGTAGCAGGCTGGAGGTGGAATATGGGGTGGGGGGGACTGAGAATAGAAGAGGAGGGACAGGGAGCTAGCCTACCCCAAGGAAAGCTTTACCAGCTACCCATGATGTTGTTCCATGAGTTTTCTTTAAAAAAAAACTTCTAAAGGTGGAATTTAGTTGGGGGGGGAGGGTATGTCTACACTACCCTCCTAATTCGAACTAGGAGGGTAATGTAGGCATACCGCACTTGCAAATGAAGCCCGGGATTTGAATTTCCCGGGCTTCATTTGCATAAGCCGGGCGCCGCCATTTTTAAATCCCGGCTAGTTCAAACCCTGTGCCGCGCGGCTACACGCGGCACGGAGTAGCTAGTTCGGATTAGGCTTCTAATCAGAACTAGCTGTACTCCTCGTGGAATGAGGAGTACAGCTAGTTCGGATTAGGAAGCCTAATCCGAACTAGCTACTCCGTGCCGCGTGTAGCCGCGCGGCACAGGGTTTGAACTAGCCGGGATTTAAAAATGGCGGCGCCCGGCTTATGCAAATGAAGCCCGGGAAATTCAAATCCCGGGCTTCATTTGCAAGTGCGGTATGCCTACATTACCCTCCTAGTTCGAACTAGCGGGGTAGTGTAGACATACCCGGAGTAACTAAGTTAAATGGAAAGAAGACATTGAAGGGAGTTGAATGAGAGCACGAAGGGCAGGTGTGATGTGAAGCTCTGGTGAAGAGATAGAGAGCAGTGACACGAGATGGGGGAATATAGCAGAAAATGTCCTGTCAAAATTGGAGAAAAACTCTGCTGGTTTCAGTGTCAAATGGACACAGCTAATCTCTTTTCAACAAAGTTTTGTTTATTAAATGTCTATTATGAAATGATATTGCCTCATCCAGATATGCACATGATCAAATTGACTATCTGTGCAATCTTATTGCTGAATCTGACGCCATTGCCTCTCTGCTCATTGAGACTGTCATTCATCATGTTGTGTCTACATTTACATTTTAAGCCACCAGGAGTTGACACCTTTGTAGTATGTATCACCTAGAACAGGGGTGAGCAAAATGGCCTCTGCGGGTTGATCCTGCCTGCGGAGGACCTGCCAGTCCCCCACCCCCAGGCCATTCAGGGCCTAGGGAGCGGGGAGCATGCAGCGATTAGAATCAATCCTGGTGGTTGACTTTAAGACCTGCGTGCCCGAGGGCAGGGAGTGAGAGACTTCACGCTCCCCCAGACCAGTCAGGGCTTGGAGGTTGGGGGGAGTGTACAAAGTCTCCTCCCACCCTGCAAAGGTTGCAGTGCTTCTAAGTACTGCATGCTCCTTGCAGGATCAGGGCAGGGCGGGAGGAGACTTTGCATGATCTTCCGCACCGCCAAGCCCTGACTGGCCAGGAGTGGAGGGGAGCGTGCAACATTTGCTCCCACTGTCAGGGGCACAGGCAACTAGAGGGAAATGCCAGCTGTTCAGAACAGCTGGTGATTCTCTCTGGGAAGTATGGGGCCAAAGACTTCATATGCCCACCCACCCCCAGACCAATCAGGGTCTGTGGGCAGGAAAGCAGGAAGTATCCTGGCCCCACCGCTTCAGCACAGGGCCACTTCAAAAATTTCTAAAGTGTCCCCTGCTCAAAAATTATTGCTCAGCCTTGACTTAGTATGCTTTCAGTACTGCAACAATAATAGATACTACCACAACCACGTCTTTTCCTATTAACTGCAGAGACAGGTCTTATGAAATACAGGCAATTTAGTTCACAGGAATGGGCTGTATGAAAAGCAGAGGTTATGATTTGCAGATGTAGTGGACAACCTGCAAAATGCAGGGTCTTCAGTTTGCAGGTGGGCTCTTTGAAAAACCACCATTTTGGTTCAAATAAGTCATGTAGAATGAAGCCATCTGAGTTCACATCAAGTAGGAAAATGTTGTGGAAAATTTGCTCAGGGCTTTTAAATACTTCGGTGACACAGAGATATTATGGTAATGGGGGCTTAAAACAACCTGAAGAGATATACAGCTACAGTACACTTTAACAATGAGTACTAGGAGGGCTATTTTTCTGTCATACAAGTAATAAATATCAGGACTGTCAGTTAACCTTTAACTCATGCAATTAACTCAAAAAATTAAGGGTGATTTAAACAATTGATCACAATTAATCACACTGTTAAACAATAGAATAATACCGTATTTTCCGGCGTATAAGACGACTTTTTATACTAAAAAACGTCCCCCAAAAATTGGGGGTCGTCTTATACGCCGGGTATAAACATACAGGCAGTCCCCGACTTGCAGGTACGAACGGGGCGAGAAAAGCTGCTCCACGTCTCCCTGGTCTGCAGACCATGAAAACGCGGAGCAAAGCTGCGGAGGGGCTCCGGCAGTGGGGCAGCCCAGGCGTGCCTGGGCTGCCCCGCTGCCCGAGCCCCTCCGCAGCTTTGCAAAGTCTAGGGGGAAGCCAGCAGCGGACAGCCCAGACGCGCCGCGGCTGTCCCGTGGCCAGCGTCCTCAGAGGCTTTGCTCCCCGTGTCCCTGGTCTGCTGGAGACGGTCCCCAGCAGACCAGGGGCACCGGGAGCAAAGCCTCTGAGGACGCTGGCCACGGGACAGTCGCGGCGCGTCTGGGCTGTCCGCTGCTGGCTTCCCCCTAGACTTTGGCAGCTAGTGCGCCCCCCCCCCCAGCAGACCAGGCTTTTGTTGTGGACCCCGGGACAGAGCAGCTGGGGCGCTGCCGGTTGGCCTCTTAAGGGGGGGTAGTCTTATACGGCGAGTATAGGCGAAAACCTATGTTTTAACTAGAAAATTAGGGGGTCGTCTTACACGCCCAGTCGCCTTATACGCCGGAAAATATGGTAACTGAAATTTCTTAGGTATTTTTGAATGTTATTCTACGTTTTCAGTTACAACACAGAATTCAAAGTGTTCAATGCTCACTTTATATTATTTTTATTAAAATATTTGTACTCTAAAAATACTATAAAAGGAAATAGTATTTTTCAGTTCACTTCATACAAGTAGTGTAGTGCAATCTCTTTATTGTGAAAGTATAACTTTCAAATGTAGAGGTTTTTTGTTACATAACTGTACTCAAAACCAAAATGAGGTAAAGCTATAGAGCCTGCAAATCCATCCAGTCACACTTCTTGTACAATCACCAAGACAAACAAGTGTGTTTACATTTATGAGGGATATTGCTGCCTGCTTATTATTTACAATGTCATCTGAAAGTGAGAACAGGCATTTGCATGGTAGTTTTGTAACCAGTGTTGCAAGGTATTTACATGCCAGATATGCTAAACGTTTCTATGCCCCTTCATATTTCAGCCACCATTCCAGAATATATATCTCCATGCTGATGATGCTCATTAAAAAATGCATTAATTAAATATTTTATTGAATTTTCTGGGAAAGAATTATATGTCCCCTGCTCTGTTTGACAATAAGTAGGCTGAGAACTCTGTGTAACAAACATCAAATGTATTTAAAATGGTTTAATGTTGGACGGTTTCAGGGTCATGTTAACACCTTTAACCCTTTATTCCCACTAAAAAATACATCATAGGATTCCAGAGACAGCGCTAGAACCATAAATATATTTAAGAGGATGTATATGTACCCTTAGAATAAGATACATTTAATAACGATGACATCTACTATATATTTGAGAGGGTTTGTCTGTCTGTCTGTCTATTCGTTCAGGAACTCCTCCTGAACAGTAAAAGCTAGGAGCACCAAATTTGGTATGCAGCTTCCTTTTATCATAACTTAAAGCAAGGTAAGATTTGGTTGTTCCAGGAAAGCATGATGTGCCTGGAATGGGTTTGCTTCTCTGAAAACCATGCAGAAAAGAGACAGAATCAGCAGGCAGTTTAAATTGGCTGTGGGTGTACCCCAGCCAAGATTGTCCCGGCCCCAAGCCTCCTATCACCCTGGCAACCTTTAGGGAGGGAGGGGTCCTGAAGCCCCCTCCTCCAATTTATACTGGGAACATTAGTGGCATTTCCCCTTTGTCAGGGAGTGAGGGGAAAGTTCATAGTTTGCTGGATTCCTTGCTCTGGGTGGGAAGCATAGGGGCTGACAAACCTGGACCTGCCCCAGCCAGCGGACATGCACCTCTCCCAAAGCTGTGCATGCTGCAGCTGCAGCATCCATGCAGAGGCACTTCTCACCTGGCCCCAAGACGCTGCACTGAGATGGCTGGTGTGGTCCTCTCTTCCTGTAGCAGCCTGCATACTGAACCCCTCAGCCCCAGCCCCAGCCCCAGCCCAGAGCATATACATTTTCATTTTATTTTCCAGAAACCAAAATTGAATTAAGGACCCAAGCAATGTTGGGTAAATCTTCTAGTACAACACATATGTGCTAAGTTAGGTTGGATCCACATCAAAACCCCATATCCAAGCACTGCTAAACTTCAAAGATGGCAAGAAGTTCAGAATCCTCAACTTTGCAACACCCTCATTTGGAGATGAGGGTTTTAGTATACTTTGTGGCTCAGGCTCATTTTCTAGTGGTGGCAGTTAAGCTGAATAAAAATAAACTTGCAATTTAATGAAGTCTCAAGGGAGATTAACATGAACAGAAATGATTTTTCTTGAGGGTGGCGGGGATGAGAGAGAGAGCTGGTTTATTCTGGCATGGTAATATTAGATGGGGGGAGGAATCTGCAATATAAGTCACACACTTGTCTATTAATGAGACAATGAGCTAGCATGTGACCACTTGCCACTTCTTTTACAGCTAGGTCAAGCATTTGCATACGCTAAAGAAAATACAGAGGTTTTAATGTATTTATAATTGGAAGCATTTGTTATGCTGGCGATACACACACACACACACACACACACACATATATAATGTGTATAATCCACACCATATATATTAGTGTGTATTAAGCACAAATATTACAGCACTTGTATAGCCTAAAGTGGTCTATATATGTACTATAATCTTGTTCACTTATGCTGTGTATCCATTTTACATTTGCTGAAGTATGCTTTGGCTTAAGCAGATAGCAAAGCTGTCAAGATCAGAACAAGGAGATAAATGATACATTGAGATATCAGAAAAACAAGGTATAATGCTAGTTGGTTACATCTGGTTTCAGATTATGTATAACAGTACTTTCTACTTGTAAACAGTATATAATAAGATGGTTTTAGGGTGTAATTTAGGGAGCACAGCTTCTGTGTTAGGTGAATGTAACAATGATGCATAAGATGGTTTCCTGGAGACTAGCAGTGATGCAAGTGGGCCCTTACTGTATGGTACACCATAGCAACAAATTATTTTCAGCCAGTACAGCATACCTGAAAGACTTCCTGGTAAGCACCCCAGCCCCTCCACTGGCTGCTGCATTTCTGTGTATAGGGCTGGGTCCTGGAGGGCAGGGCAGAGAGCTCCATGGCACCCAGAGGAGCTGTCAAAGTTCTGTTCCTTTCCCTGCTGCCCCTCCCAGATGTGACAACTCCATAGAGGGGCAGGAGGTGGGACTGGAATTTCTGTTCCTTTCCCTGCTAAAAGAGGCAGTGGAGAAAGTACCAGAACTGCCAGCAGCTCTGGCTGATGTTTTGTCCCCAGCCCGCCTACCACCCAGGTAATGTGAGATGAGGCGAGAAAGGGAGGGAAGGGAAAGAATGTGGGCATCCCGGACCATGGGAAGGGCAGAGTCACATGTGGGTTATGTAGCGAGATCACATAAGCCCCTAATTTACCTGCTGTGACTTCACCCTCCCATACTGTTAAGGACTTTTGTTTACTTGCACTGTTGGAGTCTGGTGTTACATAGAATCTTTTTCCTATACTATATTATTGTTTCATAGCAATAAAGCTGGCTGACACTGGTTATTTGGTCTCTTGGGTCTATTTCATAATGAATCAAAACGTGGTCAAGCAATTGACTACAATTCATCAACACGGTAACAAATTGTTAGTGTTTATGTGCATCATTGGTGCCCTCTACTGGATGAAACATCAGAAACTCTAGAAAAATACAAGACTACGCAGCACTATAAAGACTAACAAGATGGTTTATTAGGTGATGAGATTTCATGGGACAGACCCACTTCCTCAGATCAAATTGTGGAAGAAAATTGGCATGACCATATATACCAAAGAGATACAATAAAAAAAAGTGAACACATAGGCTACGTCTACACTGGCCCCTTCTTCGGAATAGCCCTGCTAATTTAGAACTTTGGAATAGGGAAATGCGCGGGGGATTTAAATATCCCCCGCGGGATTTAAATAAACATGGCCACCGCTTTTTTTCCGGCTTGGGGAAAAGCCGGAAAACAGCGTCCAGACTGGCGCGATCCTCCGCAATAAAGCCCTATTCCTTTCAAATAGGAATAAGAGATCCTCCAGAATAGGGCTTTATTGCGGAGGATCGCGCCAGTCTGGACGCTGTTTTCCGGCTTTTCCCTAAGCCGGAAAAAAAGCGGCGGCCATGTTTATTTAAATCCCACGGGGGATATTTAAATCCCCCGCGCATTTCCCTATTCCAAAGTTCTAAATTAGCATGGCTATTCCGAAGAAGGGGCCAGTGTAGACACAGCCATATAAAATAGACAAATCAGATTTTAGAATAGAGGGGGGATGAGGGAGAGAGGTTAATGTCTCTGAGATAATGATATTAGAGGTGATAATTGGCACAGCTAATATCATGATCTCCATATTAACCTCCCTCCCCCATCCCCTTCTGTTCTAAAATCTGATTTGTCTATTTTATGTATGTTCCCTTTTTTTGATTGTATCCCTTTGGTATATATGGTCATACCAATTTTCTTCCACAATTTGATCTGAGGAAGTGGGTCTGGCCCACAAAAGCTCATCACCTAATAAACCATCTTGTTAGTCTTTAAAGTGCTGCATAGTCCTGTCTTTTGTTTCAACAAGACCAGACTAACACAGCTACATCTCTATTACTATTCCAGAAACTCTAGTGTTTTTCTTCTTTATAAATTTGCCTCCTGCCCTAGGGTCTATCTACAAAGCAACATCATTTCAAAATAACTAGCAATGTTTCAAAATAACTTAGTCCACATCTACACAGCAGTCAGTTATTTCGAAATCATGACAAAATACCGTCAAGGTGGAGGACTTCTTACTCCAACTCTTGTAACCCTCATTGTACGAGGAGTAAGAGAAGTCGGAGGAAGAGTGCTCTATTTCAAAATAAGTGCTTTTTAGACACTCCCAATTTTGAAATAAGCTATTTTAAAATAAGCTATGCAATTGACATAGCTCAATTTGTGTAGAATCATAGAATCATAGAATCATAGAATAATAGGACTGGAAGGGACCTCGAGAGGTCATCGAGTCCAGCCCCCCGCCCTCAAGGCAGGACCAAGCTCCGTCTACACCATCCCTGACAGATGTCTATCTAACCTGTTCTTAAATATCTCCAGAGAGGGAGATTCCACCACCTCCCTTGGCAATTTATTCCAATATTTGACCACCCTGACAGTTAGGAATTTTTTCCTAATGTCCAATCTAAACCTCCCCTGCTGCACTTTAAGCCTTGTCCTGTCCTCAGAAACCAAGAGGAACAAATTTTCTCCTTCCTCCTTGTGACACCCTTTTAGATATTTGAAAACTGCTATCATGTCCCCCCTTAATCTTCTTTTTTCCAAACTAAACAAGCCCAGTTCATGAAGCCTGGCTTCATAGGTCATGTTCTCTAAACCTTTAATCATTCTTGTCGCTCTTCTCTGTACCCTTTCCAATTTCTCCACATCTTTCTTGAAATGTGGCGCCCAGAACTGGACACAGTACTCCAGCTGAGGCCTAACTAGTGCAGAGTAGAGCGGCAGAATGGCTTCACGAGTTTTGCTTACAACACACCTGTTGATACAACCTAGAATCATATTTGCTTTTTTTGCAACAGCATCACACTGTTGACATATTCAACTTGTGGTCCACTATGACCCCTAGATCCCTTTCCGCCATGCTCCTTCCTAGACAGTCGCTTCCCATCTTGTATGTATGGAACTGATTGTTCCTTCCTAAGTGGAACACTTTGCATTTCTCTTTATTAAACCTCATCCTGTTTACCTCTGACCATTTCTCTAACTTGCTAAGGTCATTTTGAATTATGTCCCTATCCTCCAAAGAAGTTGCAACCCCACCCAGTTTGGTATCATCTGCAAACTTAATAAGCGTACTCTCTATCCCAATATCTACATCATTGATGAAGATATTGAACAGTACGGGTCCCAAAACAGACCCTTGAGGAACTCCACTTGTTATCCCTTTCCAGCAGGATTTAGCACCGTTAACAACAACTCTCTCATAATTATCCAGCCAATTATGCACCCACCTTATCGTGGCCTTATCTAAGTTATATTTGCCTAGTTTATCAATAAGAATATCATGCGAGACCGTATCAAATGCCTTACTAAAGTCTAGGTATATGACATCCACCGCTTCTCCCTTATCCACAAGGCTCATTATCTTATCAAAGAAAGCTATCAGATTAGTTTGGCATGACTTGTTCTTCACAAACCCATGCTGGCTATTCCCTATCACTTTATTACCTTCCAAGTGTTTGCATATGATTTCCTTAATTACCTGCTCCATTATCTTCCCTGGGACAGACGTTAAACTGACCGGTCTGTAGTTTCCTGGGTTGTTCTTATTCCCCTTTTTATAGATGGGCACAATATTTGCCCTTTTCCAGTCTTCTGGAATCTCCCCTGTCTGCCATGATTTTTCAAAGATCATAGCTAAAGGCTCAGATACCTCCTCTATCAGCTCCTTGAGTATCCTGGGATGCATTTCATCAGGACCTGGTGACTTGCTGTCATCTAACTTTCCTAAGTGATTTTTAACTTGTTCTTTGTGTATCCTATCTTCTAAACTTACCCTCTCTCTGCTTGTATTTACTACGTTAGGCACACCTCCAGACTTCTCGGTGAAGACCGAAACAAAGAAGCCATTGAGCATCTCCGCCATTTCCACGTTCCCTGTTACTGCTTCTCCCTCCTCACTGAGCAGTGGGCCTACCCTGTCCTTGGTCTTCCTCTTGCTTTTAATGTATTTATAAAAGGTCTTCTTGTTTCCCTTTATGCCTGTAGCTAGTTTGATCTCATTTTGTGCCTTTGCCTTTCTAATCTTGCCCCTGCATTCCCGTGTTGCTTGCCTATATTCATCCTTTGTTAGTTGTCCTAGTTTCCATTTTTTATATGACTCCTTTTTTATTTTGAGATCATGCAAGATCTCCTTGTTAAGCCAAGCTGGTCTTTTGCCATATTTTCTATCTTTCCTACACAGCGGAATTGTTTGCTTTTGGGCCCTTAACAACGTCCCTTTGAAATACTTCCAACTCTCCTCAGTTGTTTTTCCCTTCAGTCTTGCTTCCCATGGGACCTTACCTACAAGTTCTCTGAGCTTATCAAAATCTGCCTTCCTGAAATCCATTACCTCAATTGTGCTGGTCTCCCTTCTACCTTTCCTTAAGATCATGAACTCTATTATTTCGTGATCACTGTCCCCTATACTGTCTTCCACTTATTTCGAGTAAAGCCCTGCTATGTAAATGCACCCCTCGTGTCTAGAGCTGGGGTGTCCAACCAGTTCTGAAGCAGTAGCCACAATGATGGCTACTACTATAGCAAACTAGCCATACTCAACCAGCCATATAGTCAAATTATTCAAGCCAAGTAGCCACATTCAACTGGCCAAATAGCCACATGTGTCTAGTGGCTAACGTGTTGGACACCATGGATCTAGAGGACTGTAAAAGGATATAAGAGCAGATATGACATGATAAAGCAGATTATTTTTTAATTCAAGGGTGTTTTTTTTGGAAGCTGAAGTTTTACAGGTTTTGTGCATCATGAATGCAGCTTCACTCACTGCTACTGTGTTTAGAATAGAAGGTGCTTCAATTTCAAGCCTGTGAGTTCAATGTGTGCCTTTTCTAGCTGGTCAAGCCTTGCAGTGAGGTACGGGGTCCTTTGTTGCTGACATTAATAGTGTCTTCCTTATAAAACGACAGGATACTATCAGCCTTCCATTAATGAGAACCATGTCTTACCTCTTGACACTTAAGAACCTTCCCAACCATCTCTCCCCTTCTAGGGGTACATCTATACAGCAGGGCTTAACTCGAAATAAGATACACAAATTGAGCTACATCAATTGCATAGCTTATTTTGAAATTGGGAGCATTTACACAGCACTTATTTCAAAACAGAGCACTCTTTCTCCAACTTCCCTTATGCCTTGTACAATGAGGGTTACAAGAGTCGGAGTAAGAAGTCCTCCAGCTTGACAGTATCTCAACATTATGTCAAAATAACTGCCTGCTGTGTAGATGTGGACTAAGTTATTTTGAAATAAAGCTAGTTATTTTGAAATACTGTAGCCGTGTAGACAGACCCTAACTGTCCTTAGCCTGAGGGAACAGTGAATGTAAGGAGGGTATTAATACTGTTCATGAGTTGTATTTTGTTTGTCACTTCTTCACTTAAAGTATTGTCAAACAAACATTGTATTATCATAAAAACATAAGAACATAAGAATGGCCATATTGGGTCAGACCAAAGGTCCATCCAGCCCAGTACCCTGTCTGCTGACATTGGCCAATGCCAGGTGTTCCAGAGGGAGTGAATTGAACAGGTAATGATCAAGCGATCTCTGTCCTGCCATCCATCTCCACCCTCTGACAAACAGAGTCTAGGGACACCATTCCTTACCCAGACTGGCTAATAGCCATTAATGGACTTAACCTCCATGAATTTATAGAGTTCTCTTTTAAGCCCTGTTATAGTCCTAGCCTTCACAACCTCCTCAGGCAAGGAGTTCCACAGATTGACTATGCGCTGTGTGAAGCAGAACTTCCTTTTATTTGTTTTAAATTTGCTGCCCATTAGTTTCATTTGGTGGCCCCTAGTTCTTATATTATGGGAACAAGTAAATAACTTTTCCTATTTCACTTTCTCCACACCACTCATGATTTTATAGACCTCTATCATATCCCCCCTTACTCTCCTCTTTTCCAAGCTGAAAAGTCCCAGTTTCTTTAATCTCTTCTCATATGGGACCCGTTTCAAACCCTTAATCATTTTGGTTTCCCTTCTCTGAACCTTTTCTAATATGCCAGTATATCTTTTTTGAGATGAGGAGACCACATTTGTATGCAGTATTCAAGATGTGGAAATACCACGGGTTTATATAAGGGCAATAAGATATTTGCCCTTTTTTAATGATTCCTAACATCCTGTTTGCTTTTTAAATTGCCGCTGCACGCTGCATGGACGTCTTCAGAGAACTATCCACGATGACTCCAAGATCTCTTTCCTGATTAGTTGTAGCTAACTTAGCCCCCATCATATTATATGTATAGTTGGGGTTATTTTTTCCAATGTGCATTACTTTACATTTATCCACATTAAATTTCATTTGCCATTTTGTTGCCCAATCATTTAGTTTTATGAGATCTTTTTGAAGTTCTTCACAGTCTCGTTTGGTCTTAACTTCCTTGAGCAGTTTTGTATCGTCTGCAAACTTTGCTACCTCGTTGTTTACCCCTTTCTCCAGATCATTTATGAATAAGTTGAATAGGATTGGTCCTAGGACTGACCCTTGGGGAACACCACTAGTTAGCCCTCTCCATTCTGAAAATTTATCGTTTATTCCTGCCCTTTGTTTCCTCTCTTTTAAGCAGTTCTCAGTTCATGAAAGGACCTTCCCTCTTATCCCATGACAACTTAATTTATGTAAGAGCCTTTGGTGAGGGACCTTGTCAAAGGCTTTCTGGAAATCTAAGTACACTATATCTACTGGATTCTCCTTGTCCACATGTTTGTTGACCCCTTCGAAGAACTCTAATTGATTAGTAAGACATGATTTCCCTTTACAGAAACCATGTTGACTTTTGCCTAACAAATTATATTCTTCTTTGTGTCTGACAATTTTATTCTTTACTATTGTTTCAACTAATTTGCCCGGTACTGATGTTAGACTTCCCATTCTGTAATTGCTGGGATTGCCTCTACAGCCCTTTTTAAATATTGGCATTATATTAGCTATCTTCCAGTCATTGGGTACAGAAGCTGATTTAAAGGATAGGTTACAAACTATAGATAATAGTTCCGCAATTTTACATTTGAGTTCTTTCAGAACTCTTGGGTGAATGTCATCCGGTCTCGGTGACTTCTTACTGTTAAGTTTATCAATTAATTCCAAAACCTCCTCTAATGACACTTCTATCTGTGACAAGTCTTCAGATTTGTCACCTACAAAGGTCAGGTCAGGTTTGGGAATCTCCCTATCATCCTCAGCCATGAAGACTGAAGCAAAGAATTCATTTAGTTTTTCTGCAATGACTTTATTGTCTTTAAGTGCTCCTTTTGTATCTCGATTGTCCAGGGGTGCCACTGGTTGTTTAGAAGGCTTCCTGCTTCTGATGCATTTAAAAAACATTTTGTTATTACCTTTTGAGTTTTTGCTGTTCTTCAAACTCCTTTTTGGCTTTTCTTATTACATTTTACACTTAATTTGGGAGTGTTTATGCTCCTTTCTATTTACCTCACTAGGATTTGACTTTCATTTTTTAAAAGATGTCTTTTTATCTCTCACTGCTTCTTTTACATGGTTGTTAAGTCACGGTGGCTCTTTTTTAGTTCATCTATGTTTTTTAATTTGGGGTATACATTTAAATTGGGCCTCTATTATAGTGTCTTTGAAAAGTGTCCATGCAGCTTGCAGGGATTTTACTTTAGTCACTGTACCTTTTAATTTCTCTTTAACTAACCTCCTCATTTTTGCATAATTCCCCCTTTTGAAATTATATGCCAGAGTGTTGGACTGCTGAGGTGTTTTTCCCACCACAGGAATGTTAAATGTTATTATATTATGGTCACTATTTCCAAATGGTGCTGTCAGATCCTGCACGCTACTCAGGACTAAATTGAGAATTGTCTCTCCCCTGTGGGTTACTGTACCAGCTGCTCCAAGAAGCAGTCATTTAAGGTATCAAGAAACTATGTCTCTGCATCTTGTCCTGAGATGACATGTACCCAGTCAATATGGAGATAGTTGAAATTATTGAGTTCTTCATTTTGAGAGCCTCTCTATCCTCCCTTAGCATTTCATAGTCACTATTACTGTCCTGGTCAGGTAGTCAATAATAATCCCTACTGTTATATTCTTATTAGAGCAGGGAATTACTATCCATAGCGATTCTATGGAACATGTTGATTCATTTAAGATTTTTATTTCCTTTGATTCTAAATTTTCTTTCACATATAGTACCACTCGCCCACCCACATGATCTGTTCTGTCCTTCTGGTATATTTTGTACCCCGGAATGATTGTGTCCCATTGACTGTCCTCACCCCACCAGGTTTCTGGGATGCCTATTATATCGGTATCCTCCTTTAACACGAGGCACTCTAGTTCACCCATCTTATTTTTTAGATTTCTAGCATTTGTGTACAAGCACTTTAAAAACTTGTCACTGTTTATTTATCTGCCCTTTTCTGATGTGTCAGATTCTTTTTTATGTGAATGTTTTTCATCTGATCTGGCCCATGCTTTATCTTCTTCCATCCTCTCCTTCTGACTAAAACCTAGAGAATCTCTATCAATAAACTCTCCTTTAAGAGACTTCTCTGTCCGATTCACATGCTCCTCTGCACTGATCGGCTTTCCCCCATCTCTTAGTTTAAAAACTGCTCTTCAACCTTTTTAATGTTAAGTGCCAGTAGTCTGGATCTATTTTGGTTTAGGTGGAGCCCATCCTTCCTGTATAGGCTCCCCCTATTCCAAAAGTTTCCCCATTTCCTTATAAAGCTAAACCCCTCTTCCCTACACCATCATCTCATCCACGCATTGAGACTCTGAAGCTCTGCCTGACTACCTGGCCCTGCGTGTAGAACTGGAAGCATTTCTGAGAACACCGCCATAGAGGTCCTGGATTTCAGTCTCTTTCCTAGCAGCCTTAATTTGGCTTCCAGGACATCTCTGCTACCTTTCCCTATGTCATTGGTACCTACATGTACCACGACCACCAGCTCCACCCCAGCACTACACATAAGTCTATTTAGATGCCTCGAGAGATCCGCAACCGTCGCACCAGGCAAGCAAGTGACCATACGGTTCTCCCGGTCATCACAAACCCAACTATCTATGTTTCTAACGATCGAATCACCCACTACTAACACCTGCCTCTTCCTAACTGGCATTCCCTCCCCCGGAGAGGTAACCTCAGTGCGAGAGGATACCCCAACATCTGGAAGGAGGATCCCAACTATGGGAAGGTTGCCCTCTGCTCCCGTTGACTGCTCTCCTTCCCTGAGCCTTTCACCCTCCTTAGCAGCACAGGGGCTGTCTGAACTGAGGCGGAACAATTCTATGGTGTCCCGGAAAGCCTAATCTATGTACCTCTCTGCCTCCCTCAGCTCCTCCAGTTCAGCCACCCTGGCCTCCAAAGCCTATACGCGGTCTCTGAGGACCAGAAGCTCCTTCCACCGAATGCACACATATGCCACCCTCCCATAGGGCAAGTAATCATACATGCTACACTAAGTGCAATAAACAGGATAGCCCCTGCTCTGCTGCTGGGCTTCTGCCTGCATTCTCTCCTACAGCTACCTAGGTTATTGATAGGGTTTCTAGTTAAATCAGGAAGTTTTGATTTAAACCTTTAAACTAAACTATAAAGAATGGCAAGTATACCTCGGCCCTTTCCCAACTCCCTCTCAAAACTCCCTGTTTGCTCCCCCTGGTCACAAACCTTGGTCGCCAACTCACTGCTTTATAAAGCTCTGGCCTTCCTGATAGCCCCATTCCCAACTAAGGCTTAGCCAGTTAACAGAGGCTTCTAGATTTCAAACCTTTAGAAGCTCACAGCTTCCAACTGCCAGCCACAGCACACACTCCTACAAACAAACAAACAAACAAACCAAATAGAGAAACACAAGTTCAGCACACAGCAAGTAACCCACAAACACACATTACAGACAGCCACTTATCTCAAGGATCCTGTATTTGCTCCTCCTGTACCTGGAAAACTCCCTCTCAAAACTCCCTGTTTGCTGCCCCTGTTTGCAAAGCTCATAGCACTAGGATCCCTAGTCATGGGCCAGGGCACCACTATGCTCGGCAATGTACAAACACATAATAAAAAGACAGTTCTTGTCCCAAAGACTTTACAATTAAGAAAAGAGATGGCAGATGGCTACAGATAGAGGATATGAGAGAATAATGACACTATTGGTCAGCGTGATAGTCAGTAATCTCAGCACACCAGAAGCCTAAGCATTGTGAAGTTATTTGCAGGCATCATGGCAAAGAAGCTTTTTATGGAGGGATTTGAAAGGAGAATAATACATTTGTTTGAGGAGGCATATGGAGAATTCATCCCAACTATGAGGAGCACCATGGGAAAAAAGCATAAATATGCTTGTATAAAAATTTAAACAAGTAAATAATGGAGGCTGGCATTGTGGTTAAGCTGAGATAGTTGCTGAGCTCTCAATAGTGAAAGGTAACAGGTGCGGCGGCTTTAGGCACTTTCACTTGAAAGTGAAATTGTGTTTAATATAATAGGGTATGTCTACACTACAGCGCTAATTCAAACTAACGCATCTAGAACTAAAAACTAGTTCAAATTAGCGTTTTGCTAATTCGAACTAGCACGTCCACATTAAGTGGACCCTGAAGCGGGGTTAAGGATGGCCGGAAGCAGTGCCGGCAGGGCATCAGAGGAGGACTTAGAGCGTGGAGATGCTGTCTCAGGCTAGCCGAGGGCTGTGCTTAAAAGGTCCCGACCCCCACCCCGGACAGACAGTTCTCAGGGGTGCCCCGCTTGCAAAGCAGTCCTGGCTTGGAGTGCCCGGAGTACCCACACTGGGCACATCACAACACTCGGCCATCAGACCGGCTGCACTTGCCGCAGGCTGCCATCTGGGGAGAGGGGGAAACTGGGGGACTGCAGGAGAGCTTCCACCCCCAGAAGCCCGCAGAGCCAGCCCAGTCCTCCCCATCGGGGGCGCGTACCCCATTCCTCCCTCACCTCCTTCCACTTACCCTTCCCTAGCCCCTCTTCTTGATGTACAAAATAAAGGACAATTGTGTTCCAAAATGGAATCTGTCTTTATTGAACAAAACTGGGGGAGACTGGGAAAAGGAGGTGGGAGAGGGGAAGAGAGAGGCTGGGAGAGGGGAGGGAAACTACAATGATCAGGGGTTGGGAACAGGTCCCATATGAAGAGAGGCTAAAGAGACTGGGACTTTTCAGCTTAGAAAAGAGGAGACAGAAGGGGGACAGGATAGAGGTCTATAAAATCATGAGTGGTGTGGAGAGGTTGCATACAGAAAAGTTCTTCATTAGTTCCCATAAAGAAGGACTAGAGGACACCAAAGGAAAGGAATGGGTAGCAGGCTTCAAACTAGTAACAGAAAGTTGTTCTTCACAAAGCAAAGAGTCAACCTGTGGAATTCCTTCCTGCAGGAGGCTGTGAAGGCTAGAACTAGAACAGAGTTTAAAGGGAAGTGAGATCAAGTCATGGAGGTTGGGTCCATGGAGTGCTATTAGCCAGGGGGTAGGAGTGGTGTCCCTGCCCAAGGTTTGTGGAAGGCTGGAGAGGGATGGCACAAGATAAATGGCTTGGTCACTGTCTTCGGTCCATCCCCTCCAGGGTCCCTAGGGTTGGCTGCTGTCGGCAGACAGGCTACTAGGCTAGATGGACCTTTGGTCTGACCCAGGGCGGCCATTGTAAGCTCAGGGCTCAGGGTCGGGGGTCTCAGTGGACCACCTTGATTTTCATGCACACCTGCTCCTGGGTGGCCAGGCTGGCAGCTCTCCTGCCCTAGCCGGCCACTTTCCTGTACCTAGTGCGGAGGTCGTGGACGAGGTCCACGATGTCGGCACTAGCCCAGGCGGGTGCCCGCCTCTTCCGGTCCCGGGCAAGCTCCCGGGAGCCGCGAGCCTGGTCCCGGGAAGAGGGGGAGGGCTGGGGGGCATCGGGTGGGTGGCTCGATCTGTGCCAGGTGCAGGGTCTGCTGGCTGGGTGCTGGCAGGCTTGCACCTGGCACGGGCACCGTAGCCAGCCCGTGCCCCTTTAAGGGGTCCGGGGCCGGGAGGGGGGCAGACGAGTTTCCCTGGTGTTGGTCAGAGTGGCCACCAGGGAAACCTGGGGAGGGCTAGCCTCCCACTAGTTCGAATTAAGGGGCTACACACCCCTTAATTCGAACTAGCTAGTTCGAACTAGGCTTAATCCTCGTGGAATGAGGTTTACCTAGTTCGAACTAAGCGCTCCGTTAGTTCAAATTAAATTTGAACGGAGCGCTAGTGTAGCGCCTATGAAAGTTAGTTCGAACTAACGTCCGTTAGTTCGAACTAACTTTGTAGTGTAGACATACCCATAGAGAAGGGGAAATTAATGGAGAGCTGTGACATAGCCAAAATAACAGAGAATGGAAATGGATATGAATACTGCATTTGTCAAGGCTAGAAAAAAGAATGTAACAGTTATCATGATGTGAGATGAGAGCCTAGAGAAGAACTTTAGGTGTGTAGGTGGATAGACTAAGACCATACCTTAGGCTCTGACCATACTGCCATTGTACTGTTTTGCAACTTTCTCACTTGACAATATGAAAACACCCCTCTGAGCATAGAAAGTTACAGCACTGTAAAGCACCATTGTAAATAGGCTCACAGCCCTTGGGACCAAGCTCATAGCTCTGTTAGCTGCTTCCCCCATTCAGGAGGTTTACATAGAGTGCTGGGAGAGCTCTCTTCCAGTGCTGGCGCCGTGACCACACTTTTCCTTTAAAATGCTGCTGTGGCAGCACTTTAATGTTTTATGTGTAGACCAGCATTCCTCAAAGTGGGATGTGGGCCTGCTTTGGGAAAGCCACTAGGAGGCCTGTGCCACTTCGTTTACCTAAAGGATCCAAAGCCATATAGCTTCGTGGCTTTCCTTGGCCAGAAATGGCTAACCGGAGACAATGAGAGCCATGAGGCTCTGTGGCTATGGAGCCTTTAGGTAAACAAAGTTGTACAGACTGACTAGCAGTTTCCCAAACTGGGCCCACAACCCACTTTGAGGAATGCTGTTGAAGTCTAAGGCTGTGTCTACACTACAAAGAAAAGTTGGAAAAAGATACGCAAACCACAATTTGTGTATCTTTTCCCACTTTTCTTTTGGAAGAGGCTTTTCTGAAAGCATCTACACGGTGCCAAATTTCAGAAAAACCTCCTCTTTTGGCACATCCCTTCTTCCTCATACAATGAGGTTTACAGGGTTCATAAGAGAACACATGTTTTTCTGATTTTTTTTTTCAGAAAAGCAGACGCATTCCTTTGACGCAACCTAGCTTTTCCGGGATAAAAGAGCTGCAGTGTAGACATAGCCTTAGTCTTAGAGATGTTATTCAGCAACAATATCCAAGAGTTTGATACAGTCTGCATGAGAGAATGTAGAGAGAGGTCTGAGTTGAAGCTGACACCTGGTTATTGGCTTGAGTGACAAAGAGGATGGTGGTTTTCACAGCAAAAGAGAAAGGAGGTGGCTGGGGAAGGTAGAATCAAAAGATTAATATGAAGTCTGCTGAGCTTGAGCTGACAGACATCCACAGCTGAGATTTAATAAGTTGAAAATAAATGATACAGAATATAATTATGTACATACTAATTGGTGATGATATTCACATAGCTACATACTGCACTACAGCTTGAAAAAAATGAATGTAAAAATAGCACTGAATCATAAATGAAGTATATGCTGTGTATATAAATGAATGATCTTCATTGATTTGCATATGGCCTGTGTGTATCTAATTTATCAATCAGTAAATACTATGTAAATATTTGTACGCATGGATGTACGTGTAAATTGAAAATTGACATTCAGTTATCACCTGGCGAACTAGAAGTAATATGAAATGACAAAATGCATTAGTAAGCATGATGAAATCTGGTACGATTATTCACAACTAGAATACAAATATAGATGGGTATAATTTATAGAAGAGAATGAAGAGAAGAGGTAAATGGTGGCACTACGCATCAGAAGCATATGCAATGTTAGTGGTCTATAATTTGACAATGGAGAGGTGGTATCTGATCTTCAAGAAATCTGCAGTGGAGAAAACTGTTCTTTTACAAACTCTGAGAGCTTCTAGGATTTCACTTTAAAGGCAAGATCCTCAGCTGTGTAAATAGACAGGCTGCATCTAGACTGGCATGATTTTCCGCAAATGCTTTTAACGGAAAAGTTTTTCCGTTAAAAGCATTTGCGGAAAAGAGTGTCTAGATTGGCACGGATGCTTTTGCGCAAAAGCACTTTTTGTGGAAAAGCGTCCAGACCAATCTAGACGCGGTTTTGCACAAGAAAGCCCCGATCACCATTTTTGCCATCGGGGCTTTTTTGCGCAAAACAGTTTTTACCTGTCTACACTGGCCCTCTTGCACAAAAGCATTTGCGCAAGAGGGCTTATCCCTGAGCGGGAGCATCATAGTATTTGCGCAAGAACACTGACAATCTTACATTAGATCGTCAGTATTCTTGCGCAAATTCAAGCGGCCAGTGTAGACAGCTGGCAAGTTTTCCGTAAAAGTGCCCGCTTTTGCAGAAAAACTTGCTAGTCTAGACGCAGCCACATAGTTGACAGCAATGGAATGTGGCAAGTTTTGGGCTTCTTTGAGACAACTTATTAATACAGTTGAGGCAAGGTTAGATTCTGCAGGGCCCATCAATGGCCCAACATGGCAGTCCCTGTCTCAGGATCGCCTATGGTCAGCCAAAACATAGCATGAATTCCTGTGCTTGGAGCCTTAGCACTCTAGCTAAGACACTTTCCAGATCCACCTTTCTGGGGTATCAGAGACCCAAAACAAGGGAAAAGGAGGCACTCAAAAGAGGGTCATACGGGATAGGGTTAGCAGTATACACTGAAGTGCTGGGCTGTGACTCCATTGTGTGGCCACTGCAGCTGCAAATTAAAAGGTTCCTACTTTGCATCACTGTTTGCATCCTGTGACAAGTCTGTGTAGCAAAGGAGTGTGGCATCTGCAGAGAGTGACTGTGCAGAAGGGCCCAACACCCTCTGGTGGCAAGAACCAGACAGGCCTCTGACACCATGCCAGAAGCAGAAGTGCAGAACCACCACAGGAACCAGAAGTATAACAGACAGGCCCTGCAGCTCACTTAAGGCCCGGACACTGCAGGGGGAAGTTACCTTCCAGCTGTGCTTGGGCAGGGAGACTGCTTCCATCCCTGGAAAACAGAGGGTTGGCCAGATGCCCCCAGTCCTCCATGGAGACTGCCTGTGGTGAGGGACCTTGAGCATGTGGAAGTGGATGTCTGGGGCCTTGGCCCACCAGATGCACCCAAAGCTGTGGTGATACTGGCACTACCACCTGCAGACTACCCTGAGGCCAGGGACGATAACCAGTGGGTTAAGTTTCCTGTAAGTTGTGTGGCCACATAGCTACTTACTTAGACCAGTACAGGCACTCTGAGAAGCTACATAGGGCAGGAACCTGCAGCAGTTGGGAGCAGGGCTGACCCACCCCCATCTGTCCAGCCCTCCAACTTTTCACAGCCAGGGCAGCGCGGCATGACCCAACTCTTCAGGGGTGGCACAGCTCCAACCTCGGTCCTGACCCAGCTGCAGCCAGGGAAGCCCTAACTCTGGCCCCAATCCCAGCATGGCCCGGTTCCTAGCCCTGATCCTTCCGTGGCCTGGGTGGCCCAGCTGCAGCCAGGTTTGATGGAAAAAATGCCTTTCAAAGCACTTTTAATAGTGCAAGTGCATTTTAAAGGGACTCTGTGCTTCTCCGTAACCTGATATATTTCAAAAATAATTTTGCCTGTTTTTCCTATAGCATTTTTGGGTTGAAATATGATGAATCTATACACTTGATCTGGCTTAATTCATAGCCCTATCTAAACTGTTTCTGGAATTTGTCAAGACCTTAATTTCCATTTCATGTTATTAGATTCTGGATTATCTCCTCCATCCCCCCCCCCCCCCCCCGCGCGCATTTGTCTTTTCTGCTCTATGTGTAACAAAATGTAACAATAGGATGCAATGATTGGGAGATCATTGTTCTGGAATTCTTGGGATACGATCTGCACCCTAACATGTCCTCAAAATACTCTCGTTGGATTGGTTTCTCCAAACCTGTCAGTCTCTTGTTTTTATTGGAGTACAGATAGGCAAGAGGCTATTTGGCACACATAGACCTGTGAAGTTAGGTTCTTTTCACATTGGGCTAAACACCAACAGTCACCTCTTAGGTATGCCAGTACCTTTGAATTGCCCACTGCAGAGCAGATGGAGGTGATTCGGAGGGGTAGGTTTAGATTAAGAAATCTAATAATTATGTGTCCTGGGGGAGGTGTTCATTCAGGCAGTTGGGCTTATCCTTCTGTACTACATCACCTTGCCAACTCAAACCCAGCTTTCCCATGTCCCTGAGTATTGCCAGCCTGAAAAGTGCCTGGAAGGAAACTATACAAAATAATGAAGAATAATGAAGGTTGAATGGATGCTGGTTACCCATACTGATTACCCTCACTCATAACACAAGAATAAGGAGCCAGTCAATTAAATGGAAAAACAACATGTAAAAATGACTAAAGAAAATAATCTTTACATAGTAAATAAATGATCTGTGGTACTCATTGTCAGAAGAGATCATTGTGCCAAAACCTTAGTAGAATTCAAAAAAGAATTTACTATATGGAGGCCTTTTCCAGATAAAAGGCTGGGCCTGGAGGTGATAGTTTTCAACCAGGGATGGGGAACCTTTTCTCAGCCAGGGGCCACTGAGCCACAGAAAAATCAGTTGGGGGCCACACACAAGTGAGAAGCAATACCCCCCAACACTGCCACTCATTTCTAGTGGTAGCAGAAGAATAGCTCTTGTACAAAAGGGAGTTTTCGTGCAAAAAGGAGCCATGTAGACAGCTCCTTTTTTGCGCAAAAGCCTCTTGCGCAAAAACAGACCCTCATTAGTTATGCAAATACGTCACGACAATATTCCACACTTAGCCTCATTTGCATATGTTTTTCTGCAAGAGAGGGGCAGTGTAGACACAGCCTAGGTGACTGACCTAACAGGCCATACGTTGTGTTTCAGAAACTCACTCAAACTGACCAGCAGTAGCAGAACCCTTAAGCTGAAGCAGATCCAATGACAAAGAGCAAAAAGTGAACGGGGTTTACACAGTGCCTGGAGAGACAGTTGCAAGAATGAGTGAATGAAACCAAAGATCTGAATGTGAGGAGGAGTCCCTCCTTCCTCTACCCTGTCATGATTCAGCCAAAGATGGCAGCAGCAGTAACTGTTCTATTGGAATACTGGCTGTAAATGGAAAACTAATAGGCAGAGATAATAAATCTGGGACCCTGAGAGATAAAAAGGCAAGAGCAGTGGAGGAGGTACAGGGGCTTGGGAATCAGCTACCGTAAGCTGGAAGGCAGAAGCTGAACTGTTACAGGGTTTTTCTAAAAATAGACTAGATGGCACAGAAATTCCCAAGAATTACAGGTTTGAACCCCCATCTCCTACATCTGTCATTGGAGCTCGATAGAAAACTGACACCTCAGGTAAAATACAAACACAAACAGATTTTATTAAGAAACAAGCGCCCCCAGACTAATAAACAGATAAACCACTCAGTCATTGAACTAACAAAAGGCCTTAAGCCCGGAACTCAAAAAAAGACACACCCAGTTGGATAAAAACGTATAATAAATGATTAATTATATCACCATGTTCTCTAATTTTGGTGTTCGTGAGATATATGGTACCTGGGCAGTTTCTCCCCCTCCCAACTCCCATGAAGGCATTTGCCTGTTCCAAGCAGTGAAGAGCCCAAATAGTTACAGAAAGAAGAGTCACTTTATAAAAGGTAGGTAACAGCAAAGATATTGGGAATTATCATCCAATTAGCCTCTAATTTGTTTTTAAATTTACACCAGCTATCTCCTGAAGAGAGTAGAGGATCATGAAGAGAATTGTAATTTATTTGCCAGGAAATAAGCCAGTTTCTGGAATGTCTGTTCTGCTATTGATATCTACTTTGTCATTTCTCATTTGATTAATATTAATGTATTTCTCCAAGTGGGAATTTTTATGCACCTTTTGTCAATCTAAAATTGGCTTTTGGTTCTGTTCACGGAGGTCATCTCTGGGAGAATCTTTTGGGCACTACTTTACCTCATGAGAAACCTTCATAGCCTAACATTGGCCACTGTTTGGCTAAGGCAGCAATGGAAGGTAACTGAGTCTACATCCATCATAAATGTGGGCTGTCAGGGCTGGTTACAGGAAGATTCCTTTTTAATTTTTAAATTAATGATGTGGTGGTGGCTTTAGAAGAGGTGCAGTATTTCTGTCCTAAAATTCTGAACTGATTTGTGTCTGTCCTTCATGCAGATAACATCAAGTTTCTGTCTCAAACTCCTGTAGGCTTGAAGCATATGTTAAAGAACTTCAGCTCTTGCAAGGATGTGCACCTACCCATAAACTATTAGAAAATTAAAATAATTGCCTTTGGGTATGTCTAGACTGCATCCCTCTGCCGACAGAGGGATGCAGATTAGGTAGGTCAACATTGCAAATGAAGTGGGGATTTAAATATCCTGTGCTTAATTTGCATAAAAATGGCTGCCATTTTTGCCAGGCCGACTCAGCACTTTGTCGGAAAAAAGCAGCAGTCTAGAGGGGGATCTGTTGAGAAAAAAAGCCTTTTTTGACAGATCCTTTATGCCTCCTGCAAGGAGGTTTTCAGGATATGTCAAAAAAGGCTTTTTTTCTCAACAGATCCCCCTCTAGACTGCTGCTTTTTGCCGACAAAGTGCTAAGTCGGCAAAAATGGCAGCCATTTTTATGCAAATTAAGCACGGGATATTTAAATCCCCACTTTATTTGCAACATTGACCTACCTAATCTGCATCCCTTTGCCAACAGAGGGATGCAGTCTAGACATGCCCTTTGACTGCAGACCAAGGCTATATAAATAGATGATTTATGGTATCATATAGAATGGGGTTTTCCCCTATTAGGGTATTTGTCTTACATATTATGGTCAATGGAATAAACATGTAGAAGAGGTTAAAAAAAAAGAGAGCCTAAAATCTATGCAAGCAGGGCTGCTTTTCACTTGGGTCCATGTGCATAATTTTATAACACAACTCTTGGATTTTTCAAGGCAAAAGTGCACCCAAATACTGGATGGTGTGAAACTTTGGGCTGGAAGCCCAAAATCATACTAATTAGAGGTTTTACAAAATAATATTATAATAATATTTATGGAGACCATTAGCCTCCTATATTACACTCCAGAGGTATGTCTACAATACAAAGTTAATTCGAACTAACAGCCGTTAGTTTGAATGAACTTTCATAGCGTCTATACATGCAAACCGCTAGTTCGAACTTAATTCGAACTAGCGAAGCGCTTAATTAGAACTAGGTAAACCTCATTCTATGAGGACTAACACCTAGTTCGAATTAAGTAGTTTGATTAAGGGCTGTGTAGCCACTTAATTCAAACTAGATGGAGGCTAGCCCTTCCCAGCTTGCCCTGGTGGCCACCCTGGGCACCACCAGGGAAACTCTTCTGCCTCCCTCCCAGCCCTGGAGCCCTTAAAGGGGCACGGTCTGGCTACGGTGCTTGTGCCAATTGCAAGCCTGCCAGCACCCAGCCAGCAGACCCTGCACCTGGCACAGCACGAGCCAGCCACCCGCTGCCACCGAACCCTCCACCTCTTATCAGGACCAAGCTGGCGGCTCCCAGGAGCCTGCCCAGGGCTGCAAGAGGTGGGCGCCCACCTGGTCTAGTGCGGAGATCGTGGACCTCATCAAGGTTTGGGGGGAGGCCTCCAACATCCACGACCTCCGCACTAGACACAGGAATGCAGCTGTCTAGAGCAGGATAGCTGCGAACCCGGCCACCAAAGGCCACATGCGAACCCAGGAGCAGGTTTGCATGAAAATCAAGTTGGTCCAGTGAGACCCCCGACCCTGAGCTTAGAACATAAGAACATAAGAATGGACGTACTGGGTCAGACCAAAGGTCCATCTAGCCCAGTAGCCTGTCTGCTGACAGTGGCCAACACCAGGTATCCCGGAGGGGATGGACCAAAGACAATGACCAAGTGATTTGTCTCGTGCCATCCAACTCCAGCCTTCCACAAACAGAGGCCAGGGACACCATTCCTACCCCCTGGCTAAGAGCACTTCATGGACACAACCTCCATTAATTTATCTAACTTCTCTTTAAACTCTGTTCTAGTTCTAGCCTTCACAGCCTCCTGTGGCAAGGAGTTCCACAGGTTGACTATGTGCTGTGTGAAGAAGAACTTTCGCTTAACCTGCTGTCCATTCATTTCATTTGGTGTCCTCTAGTCCTTCTATTATGGGAACTAATGAAGAATTTTTCTTTATTCACCTTCTCCATACCACTCATGCTTTTATAGACCTCTAGTATATCCCCCCTCAGTCTCCTCTTTTCTAAGCTGAAAAGTCCCAGTCTCTTTAGCCTCTCTTCATATGGGACCTGTTCCAAACCCCTAATCATTATAGTTGCCCTTTTCTGAACCCTTTCCAAGGCCAAAATATCTTTTTTAGGTGAGGAGACCACATCTGTACACAGTACAGAAGATATGGCATACCATAGTTTTATACTTCCCCTCCTCCTTCTTCCCCTGGCTTCCCCCATCCATCTCCCTCATCCCAGGTTTCCCCCTCCCCTCTTCCACCCTCTCTCTTCCCCTCTCCCACCTCCTTTTCCAAGTCTCCCCAGAGGTTAATTCCCCCCCTCCCCCCCGTTTTGTTAAAGAGAGTTTCTATTTTTGAACACACGTGTCCTTTATTTTTTACATCAGGAAGGGGAGCTAGGGAGGGGTAAGTGGAAGGATGTGAGTTAGGAATGGGACACGAGCCCCTGATGGGGAAGACTGGGGTGGCTCTGTGGGCTCCTTGGGGTGGAAACTCTCCTGTAGGGCCTCCTGGATCCTGACAGCTCCCTGATTGACCTGTGGCAAGTGCAGCCGGGCTAATGGCCGAGTGCTGTGATGTGCCTAGTGTGGGCACTCAGGGCACTCCAAGTCAGGACTGCTTTGCTGTCCCTCATCGAGTTAGACAAGCAAGCGGGGAACCCTGAGAACTGTCTGTCCGTGGTGGGGGTCGGGTCCCTTTAAGCACAGCCCTCAGCTAGCCTCAGGAAGCAGCTCCACACTCTAAGTCCTAACCTGATGCCCTGCCAGCACTGATTCTGGCCAGCCTTTACTTCGGTTCAGGGTCCACTCAATGTGGACGCACTATTTTGAATTAGGAAAATGCTAATTCGAATTAGTTTTTAGGTCTAGATGCACTAATTCGAATTACCTTACTTCAAATTAACTAATGCAAATTAAGTTAGTTCGAATTAGTGCTGTAGTGTAGACATACCCTAGTTGCTTTTTTCAGGGCAGAGGTAAGGGTATGTGCAATTTAATTACATCTATATTAATTCTTGGCTGCATATTTAGTATATGAACAGATAACTCCTTCCATGGTTATGTCTAGAGGAACAAATTAACAAGATACATTCCCTAATGTTCTTTTCGCCTTTTTGCAAGTTCACTATTCCTTCCATTTTGAGTCACTTCAGAACTTCTTATGACTGTAGGCGAGAGTATAGAAACATTAATTAAGCTAAGACCAGAAGATATCGTCAAACAACTTGATATGGCAGTTGTTCATACAACAACTCTCTCCTTAGTTTTCTCACCTAAAGAATATCCATGTTTATGAGATATATTTGTCTATTTTGAACAGACATTATGGAGACCTATAAAGGTCCTCATTTTCCAAAATCTTCAGACCATCTATTTGGAAGGGAGGCATATTGGCACTGGGAATCTTTGCCTATCCAAGTCTGAACACGTTGAAGACTTACCACACTATAAGTCTTGCTATATGTAGAACTTTGGACTGTGATCCTGACAGTTCTCTCATGGTGAAAGATTAACAATGCAGTACAGTTCTGAGAGTTAGACAGAAAAATCTGTGCACAAGAAGCTTTGAAAACATATATTAGCTCAGCAACAATGGTGTAGTTTGGTCATTAACTTGCATAAACTAATATAATTTCAAATGTGACAAAAGGCTGCTGTTGGGACTTACGCTTGATATAATTTTGGATGATGCAAAACCCTAGCACACCACTTATCAAATGTTAATGATAAAGTTTCCAGAGGATGGAGATGCCTAGATAGTTTTCAGTTATTTCTGATAAACAGCTGAAGAGTAACTTGAGCTACGTCTACACTGCAACACTATTTCTGGACACCGGAGTATCCCACAATAGCTATCCCGCATCTTAACAGCAAGCCTGTTTTTTCAGGCTCGCTATTCCAATGTCTCTGTAAACCTCATTCCACAAGGGGTAAGGGACATTTTGAAATAGCAGGTTATTTTGAAATGTAAGCGCCAAATTATGAAATATGCTATATTGAAATAATATCTAAATAAGATACGCAATTTGCATAGCTCAAATTGCATATCTTATTTCCACCTTGGGGTGTAGATGCACCCCGTGACTGCATCTAGATAGGCTTCATGTGCAGGGTGGAAAGCAAGTGGCTTAGTGGCAGAAAAGGTATGGTCAAGGTCTACTAAACTTTATCAGGGATGCAATGATGTATGTATATTGAGGTTGACTGGGACTGTCCAGCAGTACACTATAGATTTTTATTAATACTATTCATGGTTAAACTTGGAACATTAATGGCTGAAATTTCTTTGCCTGGTGGATTCAAGTCCATAGCTGCAATGGAAAAATTGTCACTTGCTCATGATAACTTGCCATCCAAAATGCATCAGAACATTATGTATCTCTAGTAAATCTAAGACCTTCAGACACTTTTCTGCATGTGTCTGTTAGGACTGACAACCTGAAAATGTGAAGGTAATGGATTGCAAGATATACTGTACGTGCTTTCTTCTAGGTTTAAGCATTAACTTTTTAAAAAGGAGGTACTATATCACAATCACTGAAAGTTCCATTAGTGAGGAAAGTTGTTTCAATGGGAGTGATGATTTACAGAGGTAGCTCTAGGAACACTTGCAGTCTATTAACCCTTTGATGCTAGGAGTCAGGCTTTCTTCATCCATCAGTTACTCAAATCAAGCAAGCATCTGTCATAATTCAGAAAGGTTATTTTATTAGATAAACTGCATTGTTCGTTGCCTTTAATGTTCAGATTAGCATAAATAGATCACAGTCAAGCTCAATATAGAATTAATAAGAGATTATTGCAGATTCAAATTTTAAACCTTACCACTTTCTTGGCCAAAGAAAATTTTAAGAACTCTACGCAAATAGCTGTTGGAGTTACTGTAGCCAGACAGGAACCCCCCCTTGTAACATCCATCTTTGCTTGCCTGGAAGCATACAGGGCACACAGAGCAGTAAAATCAGCATAGTCTTTGAAGCCTTGACAGGAGGCCCGGATATTCTAGCTCACAGTGACCCTGGATGGCTGTAAACAGAGATACGCCAATTGTTGACCTCGTGGCTGCGAGAACTGCCTTGGCTGGCACCTATATTGATACGAACACACAGCCGTCCGCGGGGGGAGGAATCTCCCACCCAGTAAAGAATGTCCACTACTTACAATTTAGTTATCTCTCTTGCAAGTATAAATTAAGTTGAAACTCCCTTGTAAGAACTGGCGTCACAAAGACGGACCAACACAATTTGGCATCTTAGATAAGAAAGAGGATACGGGCCCCTATGGGTATAAAGATGGGTCCAGCAGCACACTCACTCTGAGCATCAATCTACCATCTATCTGCTGGTCGGGTTAGATGATTGATCTCCCAAGGTTCCACGAGGACGCCCACCTCGTATTCGTCTTTCCTAGGAATTGAGGGACCGGCCCTGGCCTGATACGCTGGAGTCAAGAGGCACAGAAGGGGGTAAAAATTGTACCTGTGTGTGTCCTTTGTCTTAAGTGTGCACATAGACTTAGAGCTCTTTAAAGATTAAGCTGTCATTTGGTACCATTATTTCTATTTTCTATCTTTATTTTCTTTGTAACCATTTTTAAGATCTAAATTTGCTAGCAGTTAAGAAATAGAGCAATAGCCATTGTAACCATATGATTTATAAGCTTCTTTAATAAACCTGTAACTGGTTAAGCTTTAACCTGACTCCTTCATTTGCTGTAACAGAACCAAGCACAATTTAAAAGAACTCCATCCGGTCATAACGGACAGATATAGGCAGAGCTGGGCATTTGGATCATGTCGCTTCCAGAGGACAGATCCGTAGGGGCACCTCTCAGCCTTCCCTAGGCTGCCCGCTGAGAAGGGATCATGTATCCTAGCAGTCAAAGTCTGAAGTGTAATAAGCTCTCCCTGTAAACTCTGGGGAATCTATCAGCCTGTTAGCTGCCCGCAGCGAAGGGACCTGGTCCTAGTGGTCAAAGACACGGATGTAAAACTTCTCGGGGCGCCTGTCGGCCTCCCCTAAGGCCGCCCACTGTGAAGGAACCTTGAGTTCTAGCAGTTGAAGACTCGGGTGTATAACACACACACCACACACTGCCCTGGCCATCGGCTGACAGTTACTCAAATATAGCATTTTAAAGCAGGGCTGTGTCTACACTGGCACCCCTTTCGGAAAAGGGATGCTAATGTAGCACTTTGGAATAGGCAAATCTGTGGGGGATTTAAATATCCCCCGCGGTATTTGCATTAACATGGCTGCCGCTTTTTTCCGGCTTGGGGAAAAGCCGGAGAAAAGCGCCAGTCTAGACGTTATTCTCCAGAAACTTTAAAGTAGGAATAAGAAACTTTAAAGTAGGAATAAGAAATCCTCCGTAAAAGGCTTTATTTTCTGGAGAATCATGTCTAGACTGGCGCTTTTCTCCAGCTTTTCCCCAAGCTGGAAAAAAGTGGCAGCCATGTTAATGCAAATACCGCGGGGGATATTTAAATCCCACACGGATTTGCCTATTCCAAAGTGCTACATTAGCATCCCTTTTCCGAAAGGGGTGCCAATGTAGATGTAGCCCAGGTGTATTAAGCTCCAAATAAAAAAAACTTTCACTAGCTTCTCTGTTATCTGTCCTTCTGAATTAATTATATCTAAACCCAAAATGCCAATTGAGATGCCAGTTCATGCCAGTGCTACAAATGAATTACAAATGAATAGCTGGAAGCCAATGCAGCTCACTTGTGTTAGCATTGTTAAAATACAGATGTTACGTTGCTAAGAATAGCTTTAGTATTTAGACTTTATACAATGCTGCATGTGTTAATCTCAGTGATAACTTCTATAGCTCATAATATAAGTGTTTGCATTGTAAACCTCTGTAATTGTGTAACTCAAAATATGAAAAGAGGGGTTAAGGTAAAGTGTTTGTCCAGCACCTAAGATATCCTGTTGAATGTAAATGACATATTGTGTAGAATCAAAGGACAGAGACTGTTGATAGCTTTTCTAACTCCCTCCAGGAAGGAGAGACCTACACATGAACTCACTCCAACAGTTTTGGACTCTGGGATGGAGGGGATAAAAAATCACTGATGAAGCAACATTTTTATGTTGTCTGTATTCTGAGGGGCAAGGATTTCTAAACATGAGCATAGAGATCCCCAGGTTGCTTGACACTGGTTAGCTCTGAAAAACATTTCAGCGCTGACAGATCTGAAAGCTTTCAAACCCACAGACTGAACTCACTTGTGTGTATATGTTGCCTGCTTTAGCCTATAAAGAACAAGTCTTTTTCCTACTTAGTCATTAGTTTATCACAGGACTGGCTACCATGTTGTCTTTGGTGTGAGATATAAGGTATAATACATGTGAGTAAATGATCAGTCTCTTGGAACTGGGAGCATCCTGACTATCTTGTAATATTTTTTAAAATGTAAGTGACCATTTATCACTAAGTCCAGTTTGGCTAGGTGGCAAGATACACTGGAGTGTGTAAAGGGAATGTCTGTTAGTCCATTATAAAACAACTGTAGTACTCTGGGAACTCATCTTTGTTACTGGGATGGTAAAATCTAATTATAGAGCATATAATCAGTCTTGGGTATATGTACCCTGCCTCTTGAATTTGGCACTGTTGGCCATGATTCACTTCACAGAGTGTGACACCAACATCCAGTGAATGAGGAAACTGGCAGTACCAATGTAATTTTTACACCTTTTCAAAGAAAGAAAAAGGTAATCACTGATTCTGCGTCACGCTATGAAAAGCTTGTGGGTAACAGATATCTTTCATTTTATATCAGCTTTTCAGTGGAAGATCATATTGCAAAATGGTGTTTCTGTGCACCTGCAAATTTGTTTATGCATTTATCTGTTTGAGCAATTTTTGTCCTCTCTGGTCTTTGTGCATGAACATCCTATTTTTATACACAAACAAGTGATGAGTGCATGTACAATGTTGCATGTGCACGGATATTTTCTAGACTGACACTCCTTTGAAAACATTGCCCATGCTGTGTTCCATCTCCAGCAATGCTGCTGCCTCATATCTTTTGCCCTATTGAGGTAAGAACATAAATATGTCAATTCCCAGAAGATAATGTGAGAGAGTTTTTTCCTAATATCTGACCTAAATTTCTCTTTCTGAAGATTAAGCCAGTTACTACTTGTCCTACTTTCAAGTGGACAAGAAGAACAATTGATCATCATCCTCTTTGTAACAGCCTGCAACATATTAGACAGTTACCAGGTCCCTCAGTCTTTCTTTTCTCAAAACTAAAAATAACCCAACTTTTTGACCTTTCTAAGCTTTTTTTTTCCATTTTGTTGCAGTCCTTTTGATTTTCTCCTAGTTGTAAACAACTTTCCTAAATTGCAGTGCCCAAAACTAGACATAACACACCAGCTGAGGTCACCTTGGGCCCAAAAAGAATAATTATTTCCTGCATCTTACATACAATACTCCTGTTAATGCCCTCAGAATGTTAGCTTTTTGCAACTGTTGGCTCATGTTGAATTTGTGATTGTTACGATCACAAGATCCTTTTCTGCAGTTCTATTGCCTAAGCCAGTTCTCAACATTTTGTAGTTGTGCATTTGATTTTTCCTTTTAAGTATAGTATTCTGTACTTGTTTTTATTGAATTTCATCTTGTTGGTTTCAGACCAATTTTCCAGTTTATCAAGGTAATTTTTAATTCTAATCCTGTCCTCCAAAATGTGTGCAATCTCCTGTATCTTGGTTTCATCCATGTATTTCATAAGCATAATTTCCACTCCATTCTCAAAGTCACAAATGAAAGTGTTAAGCCATACTGGACCAAACAAAATCCTGCTGATCCTATGAGAGACACCATCCCAGTTTGACAGGGAACCAGAGACAACTACTCATTGAGGTATGGTTTTTCAATTAGTTGTTCATCTACTTTATTTGCCTGTGAGGGACTGTATCAAAAATCATACTAAACATCAAGATAAATCATATCTATTTCTCCTCTATCCACTTGGCCAGTAAACCTATAAAAGAAAGAAATTAGTTTGGCTTGGAATGATTGTTCTTGATAAATCCATATTATGCATATAGCTCCATGTCGCCTCAACATGGGGCTATGAACATGGAATGCAATTAAGCCCTGAAGTTGTCATTTGCTGGTATGGTTAACACACCTAGCTGCAGCTGAAGTCAATGGAAGCTGGGCTTTGAATGTATAATATGCTATATAATGCTAAGGATTCTGAAAATTCAGGTCTTGCATCAAATCTGAAACAAAGTGGATAAATTTGACCTTAATCTCTAGCCCTCAGCTCTCCCTATGTAAAATAGGGGTCATAGCATCTGACCTATTGTGAAAATCCATGTATGTTTTTGAAGTACTCAGCTACTACGGTGATGAGCATTAACTTTTTAAAAAAGTCTTTGAATATATTTAAATCTACTATATATTTGAAGAGTTTGTTTGTGAGTGTGTCTGTTTGTTCAAGAACTGCTCCTAAATGGTAAGAGCTAGAACCACCAAATTTGGTGTGCTGCTTCCTCTTATCATAACTTAAAGAAAGGTAAGAATTTGGTGGTGCCTGTAAAATAGGATGTGCCTGGAATGGGATTTGTTTCTCATACAATGGAAAGGAAGGGCTCTGCTATATAATGACCACATGGGGGTAGCAGAGGATATGGAATGGAAAGCGAGGACAATTATACAGTATAATGATCACAGGAGGGCAACAAGGGACTACAGATGGGGAATGGACCAGTAGTTTGCTGCATTCCTCACACTGCCTGGGAAGCATAGGGGGCAGACAAACCTGGGCCTGTCCCAGCCAGAGGACATGGCCCTCTCCCCAACCTATACTTGCTGAAGCTGCAGCGGCCATGGAGAAGCACTTCTCACCTGGCGCCAAGCTGATCCTATGAGAGAGGGCTGGGGTTGTACTCTCTTCCCAGGACAGTGTGCATACTGAAGCCCTCATCCCCAGCCTCATTTTACATTTTATTTTCCAAAAAACAAAAATTGAGTTAAAAACCTGAGCAATGCCACGTAAATCTTCTAGTAGCTGATATTGCAAAGTCATTACAGATGTTCCAAAACCAGAAAGAGGCTGCAAATTATTTCCTCAGATCTAAAATTAATCCAGTATTTTTAAGAATTTGTATTATATTCATACTAATTTCACCCCATGAGGAGGACCAGCCCTAAACCCACCTCCTACTCAAGAACCATGTAAATTCAGTTTGAAGTGAATTTCACACACTTGTTTTCACATACAAAATCTTCTATTACAAATAGCTCCCTCAAACCATATAAAAGGTTTGTTTCTCAAATATAAAAATTTTGGATTATCCTGCTACAAAAGGTGCGACCAGGATTTCTCTGGTACAAATAGTAGTTTATAGAACTAAACTGAAAAGCAAATATAAAGTTTGAGGGACAGAACATGGTAATGATCCAGATAAATCCACAGAAATCACAGCTACTCATCACCTTTCAAGTACTGCCCTTTTGTGGGAATAAAAACTCTGGAATTCTGAACACAGCCTTGAAGGAAGAAAGAGAATGAAAATGACATTCTTTCTTCAGTTGGGTCATTTAAATTAGGTTTCTCAAAATTAGAATTAAACAAGCCATATTCAGTATCTTCATCTCCTCAGCAGATGAATCACTGAAGCTGTGAGTATCAGTTATCTTTAAATCAACTTTACTGTTAGTTGTGGCACTGGTATGTTCTGCACTAGATACAGTGAATTTGTTATTCCTAATGGTTTGCTGAAAACCTTCTGTTGCATTAAGTGCAGGTAATGTCATGTTTTTCTCTGGAGTTAATGAAAATACACTCATGTTGGAAGAGGCCCTGGCCCCAGAGGCATCCATATTAGAAAGTGAATTTAAGGACACTTGAACACAAATATCTTCTGAAATGCAGGCATTGATGTAGTGGATGTCGTTTACATCAGCTCTAGATTTGCAACTGTAGCCTGCATAACAGCGGCAATAAAATTTTTCTATAAATTGCTGCAGATCCTGAAATGATGGCTGCCCTTGTACAGCATATTTTCCATCTTTTGACATCTGAATAATAAAATTCTCTGGATTCAGATGAAGATAGTCACTGGAGTTCCAGTTTTTTCGTGCACATGCACCAGAGTCTTGGCATAATGCTTGACTACAGATTTTAGCTGCCATGGTTACATTGATGATATAAGGATTCAGAGTATGCCCAAGGTAGCTGCCTAAAGTTCTGCAAGTGTTCTGTGGAAAGAAAATCATATTTTAAAAACTCAATATACAAATTCATTATGAAAATGGTCGTCATTTCAACAACTTTATTGTAGCTAATTTTCAGTGTTTCTCTAGAGGTATTGTAAATGTAGATAAGCAGTTATTGGCTGTAGAAAACAACCAAATGTATCAATTAAATCATTATACATTGCAATAATTAAGGCAAAATTATACTAGGTAGATGCTGTAGATTTTATTAAAAGTATTCAAATGGCCGAAATCAGAGGAATTCAAGCTTTCACTTTATCTACTATGGTTAGCCTGTTGTTTTTTAGTCCAATGTGCTCCATTAACTTAGAAGAAAGATCAAAATTCCTGTTATTTTTAGGGAAGCCTGAAGATTTCTATGTCTTTTCATATGACATAAATTACTGTCCCCATGAAATTTCTGGTTCTCTCCCCCGCATCCCTTGAACTGAGTATCCCTCAGCTGAGGAAGCTAAGTTGTCATTGATTTTTTTGTTTTTGTTTTTAGAGACTTGAAAAGAGCACTTCATGGGCCCTGCGTTTGGAATGAAACATATTCTTGGAACTTCCTCACATTGAGAAATATCTTCAAAGTATGCCTCAATGACTGAGAAATTCTTGTGTTGTTGGCATAGATTTCTGGTTCGCTTGGCATGGTGTTATAATTAGAAGCTGAGGGGTTAGTTTTTTTGGTCTGTTTTGTTTCTGAGAATACACTGGCAATTTGACCTGATTAGACATTAAACACCTAGTATCGACAGACAAAGCCAGTTTTTGTACCAATGGGGCTTACCCCTTGGGTAAACTGTACTGGTACATATCACAACGAATATGTTTACCTGCCAGCTTGTACTGGCACAGCTATATCAGCAACTGCTCAACAATGGCTGAAATCAGGACAATAATCCAGTGTACACAAGGCCTAAGAAATCTCTGCTTTTTCCCTTCTCCCACCAGCTGTGCTGAATCTAACAAAGGCTTGTGTTGGACCTAATAAAGCTAAGATGAAACATTTGTTTATTGTTAAAATATTCATGAGTAAAGCGTGATCTGGGATTTAATGTCAAGTTATTGTAACAGCCACCACTAAATTTTAACTCCTTCATTAAAGATACAGAAAAAGAAGGAGAAACAGTCAAGCAGTTGAAATATGTGGTAGTTAGTAAGGCTTTCATTTTAACAGCAACTCTTATTCCCTTCCCCATTAGCTGGAAACAGTGTCTGATAGTCTTTTAACTTTAATTGGACTTCTGGAGAAATAAAAGAGAAGTTTGTTGGAATGATCTGGAGCTGTTGTCAAAATTCAACCCTATGTTTTTAAGACAAAACAAGACATAAAAGGGGAGAGGACAGAACAGTAAAGATGGGAAGCCATGTCTTCTATTTTCGGTGCTGATTTGTCCTTGCAATGTTGCTTACAATAAAGGGGAAAACATTCAAAAGGAAAGGGATATAATATACCATCAAAGTCAGACAGATGATTGGCATAAGTATTGTTTTGTTTTATATATAGAAAGATAACAGCCAAAGATATTTTAGCTAGCAATTCTTAATTGACTAAATTCTTGGAGAAGTTATGACAGAAATGGGCCTGGTCGAGAGATCTTTATGAAGAGGGTAATGACTTCACATAGTCACTTAGGAAGGTTGTTCCACGAACAAACAGATTTACTCATGCTAAAACTTGCATAACTGTGGATATAAATATTCTAATCTGTATATGCAAAATCTCATTTGCTTACAGTAATCACTTGCAAATTTAATTCTAAAAGCTGTTGCCAATATAAATTCTGTCATTATAACTGTGTGCAAAAATTACAGGTGCAAATGATATGCATATCAAAACCAAGCATGTACAAATGAAGTCCACATTCAGACTTTTTTGAAAATTCAGTCCTTAAAGAACTATGAATATTTATATGGGCATACTTTCTGCTCAAGAGACATCAACAGTGCTGAACAGTTCTGAATCCTTTCCTTTAGTAGACTGTGGGTGGGGGTGAAAGTACCATAATAACTTCACAAATAATATTCTATAATAGACTGACTTGACTGTATATAAATGGGCTAGCTCAAAAGATTTATTTGAACCTCCTTAAAACAGTGTTTCTCAAACTATGTTGTGTGTGACCTTATTATAGTAAATGAAAGGGGGAAGGGTTTTATTTTTCCTTTTTGCCATTCATCTTTCTCATACAGGAGTCAGTCAAGGTATTATCATCCATTGCATATGAAACAGAGAATCAACTAACCATGACATTTAACAAAATGTCTCCTCCTAATGTTTAAAGTATTTTTTCCTAAATGGACCATTTAAAAAAAAAACAACAACAATAATCTGGGAAGCCGATTATAAAAAATCTTGTATCAGACAAGGCCTGAATATTTTTTCTGTACCTTAGGACAGAATACTACAAAGAAATTACAGAATTTCTAAATTAACCAAACAAATGCCAACCTGCCTGTAGCTGGCATAGTAGCTTGTCTAGTCACCGACCCCTAACAGCACGTATCAGATTAAAAGCTGAGTACCAACAGTGATAATAAAAAGATTTCTAGAAGGCTGAGATTTTATTTAAGCAGAATGGCAGATGATGACAACAAGCCTAAAAATGTTTTTTAATTTTGAGAGAAGACTCTGGGGGTATGTCTAGACTGCAGGCTTTTGTCGACAGAAGCTTTGTCAACAGATACTATTGACAAAGCTTCTGTCGACAAAGAGTGTCTAGACTACATCCAGTTCTGAAGACAAAGGGGCTTGCTTTGTCAACATGAGAGTGTAGACGCAAAGGACAGTGTAGATGCAATAACGCCTTCTGTTGACAGAACTCTGTCGACAAAAGGCATTATTCCTCATAGAACGAGGTTTACCAGCGTCAACAAAACTGCCGAGTTCTGTCGCCGTTATGTAGACCGAACTTGGCAGTAGTGTAGATGCAGGTATAGTTTTGTTGACAAAAGTCCATTTTTGTCGACAATACCCTGTAATCTAGACACACCCTGGGTCTTCTGAAAACTGCTTAGTCATTGTGTACAGTAGAAATTCTGACAGCAGTAAATGAATAAAAACCTTACACTTTTCATCTGTAAGGAAAAAGTAAATTGATCTCTCAAAAGAATTGAATGTAATTAATCTGACATACCACACTCAGTGCTAAATGCAGGTCTCCCCAGATTACAATTCCAGAGACACCTAATGCAGCAGATTCGCCAATGGTATTTACAAGGTCATCCTGAAAACAAAGGTGTGAGGATGAATAATAAAGTATATTTCAGCAACATGCAGTATGACTATAAGTTACATAATCAGAAACATAACCAGAATAACCACCGTGAAGTGCATAATTAAACATTACTTCTCCATTCTGCTCTCAGTTATGCTGGTAGATTCTGATACAGAGTTGAGCAGATGATGCAAAACTATGTCCCCACCTAACACCATTGTAAGTATGGCTTATGATTAGAGAAATAAGACTCAAATTGAGTTCCAACAAGTTCCTGAGATACATTGGCACTTCTCCAAGCTGATCCATCTGATACACTTTTTACCTCCCTTTTAGGTTTTTACCTATTAGCAAATCAAAGTTGGTGGAGTCCAATTCAAAAGTTCTACTTGAGGCTGGGACATGAAAGACCTTGTTCAGGGCAATGCTCTAACAAAACCAGGCCAGGCAACATTGTATATTCCTAATAATTCTTGAGGTAAAACTCAACAAAAATATTTTTAAAAGTGATCTTCATACTTTGTTTATATATCATTAAAAACAAACATTGCCTCTACTCTCATTTTAATAGCCCCTAACCAGTCAGCTTGAAACAACAGCATATTTATATTTTCCTTTGCTTAACATGCTATAATATTCTTTCCAGTTCCACTGTATTTTACTGCTTGTTGGATACAGTTCTATTCAAACCCTCTGTAGGTTACTTTCATCAATTTGCAATTTTTTGTGCCTATGTATGTAGTGATCCTTAAATTACAAATATTTAAGAGCTAGCCAAACCTCACTCACCTGAGAGAGATATTCCTGATTGAAATCCGTAAATACTGGACGTGTATATACAAAAATGGGAAGTGGACAGGTGGAATTGGAGACATTAGACACTCTAATGGCTTCTTGAACTCTATTACGAACAAAGAGTGGTGCATTTTTGGAAGATCTCAAGGCTGTTTCGAGATAGACAGATGGGTAAAGTGCTGTGCTTTCCTCCCACAACCAATTAAGCTCGTTATTCCTTGCTATTTCAATATCTAAACAGCTTCCTGTATAATTATGGGGATTTTGGTTGTAATCATAGTTATAGCAGTCAGGATAAAGGTAATAGCCCCACAAATTGTTTGGCTTCATTGATATTCCCAGTTTTAAAGATTGCAACATAAATGATTTTGCTGCAGCTTCAAATTCCATTTTGGCTAGAGTCCTTACTTGGGTTTCTGATAGGCTTATATCGTTCTGCTGAACAAACTCGACAGACTCCTGCCTGTAAATGTCTTTTGCTCCCCAGTTCCGTATCCATAGTGGCCTCCAGTTTTCCCAGTCGATGACAGCCAAGCCAACCTGTTCATCTGAAGGCATATAAAAATTAATGTCATCCCTGGCTTTCTTTAAATGGTGTTCCAAGAAACAGAGTTGGGGGATCCCACCATTAAATGTCTTATGTGTGTTCTCATCTATGTAAGGATAATTACCAAGCCTGTCTGCATAGAATATAGTAATATTCTGCTCTGTGGATGTCTTCAGTGTGCTTCCTACCAAGTGGAAGAGTCTCATATCCAGCTGCACTTTAGTCTTCTCAGTGCAAAGCTCTGTAGGAGCATTCCAGATAGAGAGGAAAGGTGAATTGGGGATGAGAGGCTGGGCTCTTATATGCAACGATGAGCAGCAAGAAACTTGAATAATGATGAATACCAGCCAGGATGCTCTGTTAGAGGCAATAAAGCTACCAAAGCTTTGGGCTTGCTTTAAGATTTCCATTTCAGTTAGTGAATAGCTCAGTAGCTGTTTCTGATCAAACTGCAAATAAATGCTTCATAGGTGCTCACAGCCATGGTAGTCAGTCAAAGTCTTCAGTAAAATAATACATTTCCTCAGAGTACACAGTCAGCAATATTCCATAAGGGTAAAAGAGGTGTGTTGTTTATGCCATGTTCTTTATTTCTTCATTGCGCATTTAGGGAAGCTTCTCAATAGCTGCCCAACCTAATGCAGAAAAAGAGATTGAAGCCATTATAATATCCAGTAGGATATCTTTTTAGAGTATCCTTAAAACACAGACAGTTTGTAGCTATGGAAATACTGTGATTTTTCAGTGAGTAGAGAATACTCCTATTATGTGAAAAAACAGCATGGCATCACAGAAGTAATACATACTTAGAAAAGACATAAGGTGGTCAGGGAAGTGGTTTCTAATAGTCAGAGCATGGAACAGAGTCAATATCCCCATCTTACTTCTGATTCTAACAGGGATTTAAAGTATGAGACTTTGAACAAAGTCACATAAGCTGTCGGTGCCTTATTCAATAGTAATCTGGGTATAATATTACTTACCTACTTCATAAGGTTGTTCTGAAGCTATTAATTTTACAAAGCACTTTGAGAACCCAAACTATATGTAATTGTTATGCAATTGTTATGATCATGCCATTGCTTTAGCTGAAAATGTGGGTGCTATTTTCTTCTGTGTAAGTTTCTCATATTCCTATTGAATTCCTGTTTTAATGCAATATGCTGTACCCCGTAGTTCTGTTTGCCTCCCACTTCTGAGACTGGTAAACGTCCCTGTACCTATAAATCAAGCTTTGCTGAGAAATCTGTCCTTTCTCATAATTTACGCAGTTGTAAAAATCCTTCCTGTTGAATATTTTTTACCAAACCATATACTAATAGTATTAGCAAATGACCGGCCGCATGAAAGATCTCACATTAAGGAGTCCATCAAGTCCTGCAACTGGCCTAAGGAGATCTGTGGGAAACTCCTAAATGAGGGAAATCATTAGGGCAGTTTGGTAGGTAGGCTGGCATAGGCCAGAGAAGCAGAGGAGGTTTATCTGTGCCATGTTCTGCCTCGGGGTTGAATATAATCGACAACGAAGGGTTGCTCTTCAATATACAAGTCTCATGGGATGTACTGAAATCCCTCATTCAGTGAAACCTAGCCAAAGTACAACAGTGGCACTTTACTGGGCCACCAGGCTCCTGTTGCGGTGGGAGGGGGGTGTTCCTCCAGGAATCAGGGTCTCTGATAGATGCAGATAAGGGCTTCTGATCTAGATAGCCCAGTTTTTGGTCTTCAATAGCTCATCTGCACTGCTTTGCCAGCACTATCTGAGCCCCAGCAGAGAGGAGGGGGTGGGTAGTATTTAGGCAAGAAAGGATATGACCGAAGCACTGTAATTCAGTGACTCTCTGCATTCTAGTTTATGATACATTTGTATGGGCAGGCATACTGTATGCATATGTGCTATACAATTTATACTTTAATAGTACAGACAACACTGGTTATGGAATTTGGGAGGTTTTGTTTTATAGTGGAGCTTTATAGTAACACACTGAATGGTTCTAACGCACACTGTATGTTAATGGTATGATGGGCTGTGTCTACACTGGCATGAATTTCCGGAACTGCTTAAAACAGAATACTATTCCATTTTCAGTTTTTCTGGAAAAGGAGCGTCTACATTGGCAGGCTGCTTTTCCGGAAAAGCCCTTTTTCTGGAAAAGCGTCTATGGCCAATGTAGATGCGCTTTTCCGGAAAAAGACTACTGGGCTGTCTACACTGGCCCTTTTCCGGAACAGTGTTCCAGAATAAGGACTTATGCCCGAGCGGGAGCAGAATTTTTTCCGGAATAGCGGCTGATTTTGTACAGTAGAGCATCGTTGCTTTTCTGGAAATTCAAGGGCCAGTGTAGACAGCTCGCAGCTTATTCCGGAAAAGTGGCTGATTTTCCGGAATAAGTGGCCCAATGTAGACACAGCCCTGGTGTATAAGGATAGGCTTTTATTGTGAGAATGAATATTGAGGGTGGAAGTAGACTATGGGTGAACCTATTTGCTATAGGTAACTGTGTTATTGGTAAGGTTGTTCCCTTGTGATTTGTGACTGTACTACCCAACATGCTAGGGAAGAATAGAGAAAATGATGTTGTATTAACAGAAGTTTTACCTCTCAACAGATGTACATTCTCATCTCTGATAGGTTCAGGACCTATTTTGGAACTGGGCAGCTTCTGTAAATTCTCCCACAGAGATGCTCTATCATCAGTTTAAGCTGGGTTGAATGCCTATGCAAACTGAGACATTTTATCAGCTAGCCTTCTGGATAATGATTCTTGTGCAACTAGTATCCAAAACAAATGTGTCCCATACTTAATGAAGGGAACAGCTGTCAGAGATAGAACTAAAAAAAAAAATCTGCTGGATCCTTTATCAGGCATTATCTCTGGCTGAGACTGCTAATAGTCTCCCTAGCGAGGGTCCTGGCATTTGTAGTGGTATGTGCAGTAATTGAAAGCATTTCTAACGTGGCTAGGGAAACCACTTCTGTTACTGGCCCTTCATCTACAAATAACTCTCTCTCCTTGAGGCATATGAGAGATCACATTTTGGGGTACGTCAACATCCTGCATAAGACCTGCTTCTGGCCAAAGCTGAATATGAACATTATGGGCTACAAAGGAGCTCTGCAGAAATGCTGGTCACATCACAGAGATGCTGGAAGGGGTATGATTCCCCACATGCTCAACCAGCCTTTTGTAAATCGCATCTCATTTGTCTCCCCTCTGCTGGGACCACAAATGATACTACAGTCCTGGGAAGCCTGTTGGGAAAGAGGACATTGGTGCTGTGATCAATGAGCCATGTCATGATAAAAGACTCATAACATTGCAGGATAGATTTTTTGGGTTCAGGCTGGTGCTCTGGTTATGAGACCTCCTTCCCCATGGGGAGAAAGCGCTAAAGCCCAAGCCCAAGTCCAAACATTTCTACTGTGATTTTATAGCCCTGCAGCCTAAATCCTGTGCACCTGAGTCATCTGACCTGGGCTCAGAGACTATGTCACAGAATTTTTATCACAGTGTAGACAAATCTTTAGCCAGGGGGATGAGAAGGGAACCGGAGGGCAAACCACAGGTGAGCATGGATACTGTTTTCCCATAAAATGCAAAAAATTATCAGTGGGAGGATTGGAAGTGTTATAGGTGGGTTTTGCTGTGCCTTTCTCTGTCCTCTGGATGCCCTTGGTTGTGTGGGAGAGCTTCATTCAGAATGGGGCCTTTATCATCGCTGGCTTACATCTCTGTTGTGGAACTGTCCTTTGGCTCCAATATCTCAGGAACAGAAGGAAACTCACCCCAACCACCATCTTCCTATAAAGTGATTTCTGATATCAAATTATCAATGGCTCATAGCCAGGTAATTCATTATAGTGCTCCAGGGTGTAGTTGCCATACATAGAGTGATAACAGGCCATTTGAATATAAATACGATACTTATACTGAACATACCACGTTAATATAGAAACTCTGCTTTAAACATAAGTAAAGGGTAGTGGTAGTTACACAGTATAACTGTGTTTCATGTGATTCCATTTGAGGTTTTTGAGGAGGAAAAAAGAATGTTTTAAGCTTTTCTTGGTCTCTTTGACTCTTCTGTTAAGCCTTGTCTTCTACTGAGGTATACACAGTTTGGCTACGTCTACACTGGCCCCTTTTCCGGAAGGGGCATGTTAATTTCAGCTATCGTAGTAGGGAAATCCGCGGGGGATTTAAATATCCCCCGCGGCATTTAAATAAAAATGTCCGCCGCTTTTTTCCGGCTTTTAGAAAAGCCGGAAAAGAGCGTCTACACTGGCCCCGATCCTCCGGAAAAAGCACCCTTTTCCGGAGGCTCTTATTCCTTTGAAGTAGGAATAAGAGCCTCCGGAAAAGGGCACTTTTTCCGGAGGATCGGGGCCAGTGTAGACGCTCTTTTCCGGCTTTTCTAAAAGCCGGAAAAAAGCGGCGGACATTTTTAATTAAATGCCGCGGGGGATATTTAAATCCCCCGCGGATTTCCCTACTACGATAGCTGAAATTAACATGCCCCTTCCGGAAAAGGGGCCAGTGTAGACGTAGCCGTCGTGTTGGGGGAATAAGGAGAATGTGATCCTATGGAAAAATGTAATCACATCCTTCAGATTGTATATTTATACAATAAAATATCTATTTCCAATTAGCATCACCATAATATAATGTTGTTATATCTCCTACTCAATAGCCATGCATTCTTTAGAAAGGGTCTGATCCTGCAGTATTGAAGTCACTTGCCATTTCTTGATGACTTCCATGAGTGAGATAAGCCCAAGGTGCACAAAAAGTTGATCCTCCAGACTGGCAACCTGCAGTCTGATTTAACTTGACTTTTCTGTTTTGTTCACCACTGTGACTTGAATTTCTTCACATTAACCAAATAAGACAACATTTCCCAATTGAGTCACATGTTTATATTGTGGCACAAGAGACAAAACAAGGAACTCTTCTGATAAATCATGGGGTAGGGGAGAGAATGTCTTCCATTTTTGCATGAACAATCCACTTACAAGTAAACTTAACAAAGTGGAAAGTAAGAGTGCTCCAGTTTGTTTTCAGGGTAAGAATTCCTCCATAAAATGTCTGATAATTTTATTTAATCTGATTAGATTAAACAAACTGGAGCACTCTTACTTTCCACTCTATTAAGTTTACTTGTAAGTGGGTTTGATGGAAAAGCCCTGGATGTGGAGGAAAGGTTCTAATCATTGTACTGTGTTATATTTATCAGCTTAGCTAAAGCTCAGATGATTTTGCCTTTCTTACTAAGATTTGTTCAATTCATTGTTGGGAAACTTTTGCCTCCAAAGCTTACAGTAATATATTCTTGTGTGTTAAAGTTAATAGATTATTTCACATGATAGCTTTCAGTTAAAAGGATTGCCTCTGGGCCAGCTTAATGATGGCAGGTCTAATAAAAGTTGCCTTTTTTCAAGTCTCCTGTTGCGAATGTATGTCCAAATGAACTGAGTAATAAAGCTGCCTTTGTCTTTGTCAAAAAGCCATTATCTTTAGAATATCTTAACACTAATTGCTCTAGGGTTATCTGAGAGTGTATACTGGTAGATCTACATGCCCTGAGTCTACAGAAATAGCTCCTGCGTTATATTTTCCTGATTTTGACATTTATGTAGGTTATTTATTTATCAATTTTCTCTGTTTAATTATTTTTTCATTTTTATATTTTATAACTAGATTGCAAATCAATAGAAAGGTTGAATATAAATAGAATAGGTCTCCTAGTACAGAATGATGTGTATCCCATCAGGGATCACTGGTAGTGCTGCTTGGATTAGGTCTAAAAACTGCTCATAAGCAGTATAAGTATTGGGCAGTGTTACTTTACTAGGAGTCTAAACTCAACTCTGATATAACTAGGCATAGCTCACTAGGCTTGGGTCCACTGACATCAGGACTAAGTTTGATCCAATAAATGCTGCCAGCATCTAGCAACTGCCAATAACGCTCTTAGGGTACGTCTACACTAGCCCCCTAGTTCGAACTAGGGAGGCTAATGAGGGCGACTGAAGTTGCTAATGAAGATTTAAATATCCCACACTTGATTAGCATAATCCCAGCCCGTTGCCATTTTGGAAACTGACTAGCCCGAAGTAACTGCCTGCGTCTATATGCGGCAGAGAAGTGGGATTCCGAGATAAACCCCTTAGTTCGAATTAACTGTTACTCCTCGTGGAATGAGGTTTAACAGTTAATTCGAACTAAGGGGTTTATCTCGGAATCCTGCTTCTCTGCCGCATATAGACGCAGGCAGTTACTTCGGGCTAGTCAGTTTCCAAAATAGCGACCAGCCGGGATTATGCTAATCAAGCGCAGGCTATTTAAATCCCGTGCTTCATTAGCAACTTCGGTCACCCTCATTAGCTTCCCTAGTTCGAACTAGGGAGCTAGTGTAGACGTACCCTTTGTTACACTTCTCAATTTTGATCCAAAAGTCAGTGAATACACAGATTTGAATGGTTCACAGTTGTTTTTCATGGATTGTCATAGATTTGATTGATTGGTAATAGCTGTTATTTGTATGCTGGTGTGTTTCTATATACAAATACATTTTCTATATACATTCTATCTGTCTCCAAACATCTCTAATATTATGATCATGGATATATTTATCTACAGTCCAGAATGTTTGGGCTATTTTAACCCAGTTTGCTAGTCTAGTGATTATTATGTGTTTACTTCATTCTAGCCTCAGTCACTTGATTATTTTTTATATTATTAACACTAAATTATGAAGTATTCAATGGAGCAAATTAGGCTAAACAGTAAAATCTTCTGGGTACAAGAATCTGCTTGTGGAATTGGAAACTTGGTTAAGGTGGAAATGGAAGGATTAGGTCATTTGCGTAGATCAGTATAAAGTTGTCACGAATGATCTGGTTACTTCCCGACAAAAGTCTCCAGGAAACCAGAATTTTGGGCCTTTTCACCCTGTTGCTTTCTTTTTGAGTAAATAATTTATAAACTATTAATACAAAGTATGTATGTAAGTTAACTCTAATGGTACTGGGGCATTCAAGGCTATTTTGATATAATTACTGAGATATTCCCTTTTCAAAACCACAAAAATTAAATTACTTATTCCATGATTTCGGACACAGACTATGCGTATATATTGGAACTGAGTATTTATAGTGAAAAGAGCCCTGAACAGATACAAGTTTTGTACTGGTATCTGATTTGTGATTCACAAATATACTCCATGCATATTCGCTGATATCCACAGATTTGTAGGGCTCTAAACGTAGCTACTCACACTGTGAACAATATACCATACTTGAGATTCTAACTCTTTGTAACTCTATAGAACAAAATGGTATAGATTTTCCTTCATTTCTGTGCATGTTTATAATAGAACCAGTGAAAAGATGACTAAAATCAACTCCACCTACTAGAAACAGAGTCAATCAGTAGTTACTGATGTCTTGTCTACACTACAAAATTAAGTGGCACTAAGTTAGATTGACATACAGCCACCATTGTAATTACTGTTTTTATGGCCACCCTAGACCCTAACTTTAGTGGTGCACTTCCTCATCAAAAATGCTTTTTCTGACTAAAGTGGGGCAATATTGGAAAACTGGCAGTTGGACCTGCCTCCCTGTCCTCGGGATGACAGCCAGGAGAGCCAGGCATACTGCCAGTGCTAGCAGCCTGGAGCCCTGCTGTTACCTCATGGTCAGGGACTGGGGAGAGAAGGAGAACCCAAGCTTGGCAGCCTTCCCGTGAGGGATTGCGGAAGAAGGAGAGCCTAGATGATGGCTGGGCTTGGGCTCTCCTTCCCTGTCTTCCACTCTAGCCCCTCACAGGGAAGCAATGGTGTGGCTCTCGGCTGTCAGCCCCAGTGGCTGCACTCCAGGCTGTCAGGCCTGTGCATCGGACAGCCAAAAGGCAATGGTGGTAATGGAGTGTCTATACAGACACTGTGTTATGCTAACTACATTGAGCTAAACTGTACATCTCTTGCAGGCCAATATGGTGAGTGAATTATATTGGCTGAAGCACCAGAATGAGGTTGATGTAAGCCGCCTTAGCCTAGAGCTGTAAACTCACCTACAGTTGCTGAGGAGCAACAGACCAAAATAACAATGAGCTAGTTTTGTCTTTGAAGGGTAATTAATTCTAAAGCCTTGTGAGGGAAGAAGACAACTGAGACCCAAAGGCTTGCAGAAAAACCAGATAACTTCAGAAAATTCCAGAAAGGCTGATTATGCATAACTTGGGTAGTCTGATAACTGTTTTGTTTGAGTAAACATTAGGTAGCCTCAAGCTAAGAAAAATAATTTGTTCATTTGAATCTTATTGCCCATTCTCACAAATTGAAAGGGCATTCAAAGCATTGGTGGTCCATTAAGCACAGCAAATGTCCTACTTTCTTTGAGAATTCTTGTTTTGTATAGCTGTTGACCAGTAGATGTTGCAAATAATCATGATGAAAGTTTAGATGCGTCATGACAGAAGACTGAGAGGGAACATGATAACTGTTCTCAAATGCATGAAAGGTTATTACGAGGAGGAGGAATAAAAATTGTTCTCTTTAACATCTGAGGATAGGACAATAAACAATAGGGTTAAATTGCAGTAAAGGTGATTTAAGTTGGACATTAGGGAAAACTATCAGGATGGTTAAGCACTGGAATAAATTGCCTCAGGAGGTTGTGGAATCTCTACCATTGGAGATTTTTAAGAGCATGTTAGACAAACATCTTTCAGGGATGGTCTATATAGTACTTAGTCTTGCCTTGCATACAGGGGATTTGACTAGAAAATCCCTCAAGGTTCCTTCCAGGCCCATGATTCTATGAGTCTATAATATTTTACAAGAGACCAAAAAGACAGGACAATTTGCATGTTATTACTAAGCATTGTGTTATATGAAAGGATGGCACTTAATCATCTCTGGGTTATCTGATTTGTTCCAGTTTAATAGAATGCAGTCTTTTACTTCCATTTCCAGCTCAGGTTGGAATCATGGCTGTTCAGTGTCCTATACAATTTGACCCATGTCTTAATTCTTTTTCTAGTGAATGTATATCAATGTCATAAAGTCACTTCCAAAGGGAGGGAAGGATAGACTTATAGTTAAGGCAGAGGTCTGGCAGTAGAGATGTGAGTTCACTTCCTAACTCTGTCCCAGTTTTGTTGCGTTTAAAACAGGATATAGTGTTACTGACCAAACACCAACAGACAAATTAATATTGGTAAAGTATGCTGAGTGCTTTAGATTGAAGATGCTATCAATAAATGCACACCTTCAAATGAGTCTAAATAGCACATTTGTTGGTAGCCTAAACCACATCCTGAAAGATCAGCAATGTTGAATATGCATTGTTAGAGGTGGCCATATCAAGGTTTAAACATGTTTTACCATGACTACTTCAGTTTTCTGTGACAAGCATAGAGTCTTAGGAATTCTTTACTCCAGTCACACTCCAGGGGTATATCTAGATTACATGGCTCCGTCGACAGAGCCATGTAAATGAGTTCGCTAGACATAGGAAAATGAAGCGACGATTTAAATAATTGCCGCTTCATTTACATCAAAATGGTGGCCGCGCTGTGCCCATCAGCTGTTTGGTGGCACAGCGGGTCAGTCTGGATGCACCGCGGTCAACAAGGGAAACCTTTGTCGACTGCTCCGGTAAACCTCATTTCATGAGGCATACCAGAGTGGTCGACAAAGGCTTCCCTTGTCGACTGCAGCGCATTCAGACTGCCCCGCTGTGCCGCCAAACAGCAGATTGGCACAGCACGGCAGCCATTTTTATGTAAATGAAGCGGCGATTATTTAAATCACTGCTTCATTTTCCTATGTCTAGTAAACTCATCTACATGGCTCCGTCGACAGAGCCATGTAGTCTAGACATACCCCAGGAGTTTGAACTCTCAAATCTGTAAGGATTCTGCTAACAGCATCATTTCTTAGGAGCCAATTTATTGATGTTCTGATTTGTTTTTCAGCATGTTAGCCAAATAAATTGTCTGACCATATTTCCAAAAACATTTTGAGGAATCCCTTTTCCTGACTGTATAAATTGATGCTTAGCAGAACCCAAATGCTACGAGGACAGTTTCCACAGAAGTTATCTAATCAGAATGAGGACAAGAAACAAGTCCATCTGTTGATTCAGCAGGCAATTCAAGCTCACCGATGTTGCTTTAGATACTTCTTGGGAAGTGACCATATAAAAAAAGCACAGTATGTTAAAGAAATACTGCTGTAATCTCACTTAAGGCATACCCCCTGCACAATAATGTAACTTTGTGACTTTAATTGTGACTTTAATTTACTTTAATTGTGACTTTAATTGAGCCTCCGCTCAGACTAGAGGTCCATTCTGTTCAAATATCTGCAATAAGCTACATGTGTAGCTTTGGGCAAATCACCAAAAGTGAGGCAAGGAAGATCAGCTACTTTTGTGAAGCAGTTTACAATGTCTCAGATTAGGCCCCCAAAATCTGAAACACAGCAAGTCAGTGGCCATTTGAAAAAATGACCTTAAATCCTCTGTCTTAGTTTCCTTGTCTGTCAAATGGCTAGAAACAATACTTACCCAACTCCTTATTTCACAATGCAAATGGAAAGTTACAAGTTACTTGGTCGACATACACAAATACTGTATTCATAAACAATCTTTTTCCCATCAGGACCTTGATTTTGAAAACCTGATTTCTAATTTCTGCTCAGAAAAAATATAACTTGCTTTCCCAGCTACATTGCCAGGACAGAAACCTAGCTAAAGCACAGTTCAGGTTAAAGTACAGAGCATTTACACATCTAATTTTTCCTCCCAGGAAGGGAACTATTGCCCAACTTTAACAATTATATGGGAAATGATCCAGATTCTAAGAAAATTGCTGTGCCTTAGGATAGTAATTTTCAAGAAAATGTCAATGAAATAGTCATAATGGGTTTTTCAGAACCCTGATCTTTTAAAGAAATACAGAATCAAAGTTAATATAGCTGCCGTTTTAGCATCAGAAAGTTCACTGTGAATTGATTTCAGTCACAAAACTAAGTTGTAGTTTTGTAACTATAAGTTCAAGTATCTAAAAGGGCGTCACCAGGAGGAGGGAGAAAAATGGTTCTCCTTGGCTTCTGAGGATAGCACAAGAAGCAGTGGGTTTAAACCTCAGCAAGGGAGGTTTAGATTGGACATTAGGGGTACGTCCAGACTACAAAGCTCCATCGACAGATCCATGTAAAATAGTTTATTAGGCATAGTCAATGAAGCAGGGATTTAAATAATCCCCGCTTTATTAAAATAAAAATGGCCGCTGAACTATGCTGACGATCAGCTGATCCGGCACAGCGCGGCAGTCTAGACACGGCACGGTCAACAAGGGAAGCCTTTGTTGACTGCTCTGGTATGCCTCATGAAAGTTGTTCCAGGATCTTTAATACCAGTGATTTATCTGTAGGGCTATGAAAGGGTAAACATCTCAGTGATCCTCAGAAATGCATGCTCACTGATTTCAGAGCCAGTTTATATATCTGCTCCATTTTATATTGCAGGTGGTTTCTTTTATTGTTTATTACAACTCAAAAGTCACTTTTTAAAAGGTTGTTTTCCTGTCACTTCCACCCACTCAGGTATTAGCTGTGTCCTCTCTCACCCCTAATTATTATTATAAAGAAAGTCAATGAGAAGATGGAATTGCAAAACAGAAACTCAGTTCTCATAAGAGTAGTTTCCTTTTCCCTTTATTTTCCGTCAGGCCATCTCCTGTCTTTCCCTCTCTTTATTATCTCCATGGTCTCTCAGTATAAATTCATCTCTTTTAGGGAAAGTTTCTACCTTTGGCAGAGACTTGTGCCTCTAGATGATAGGGGGGATAGGTGACCACCCCACATCTCTCCTCTGGGAGGCGGGGCCATGGGGAAAGTTGAAATTTGTCTGCTGACCTTGGCTGGACTTTTGCTGAGAGCTAGAGCAGAGCCATACAGAGGTGGGAAGTCCCATCTTGCAGGGTTCCCAGCATGTGGGCTGGAGGGGACAGGTGGGTGAGGCTGCTGTTGGGAGCTGTTTTGCTTGTAGGTGCGAGCTTGGGAGCAACAGCAGAAGACAGTCCAGCCTAGGGAACAAGAAGAGAAGGGAGGGTCCCGTTAGATGGGCTGCTTCCTGTCCCAGTGGAGAATGCAGAGGGGAAGGTGCTGAGTCATTAGGAGTCAAGTAGCACTGAGCCCATCCAGCCCATAGTACCTACAACTGGCAGGAGACTGGGTGGGCTCTGCCTATTACATTAGCACTTCTGGGATCAGGACCAAATAGAAGGCAGAAATCTTGGGGAAGGAATGCAATCCCATGTGCCCCACATGCCACCTCTGTGTGCATTGGAGGGACCACTTTCCTTCAGAAGCCCTTGCAACCTTCGACAGTGGGCAGTCCAGAGAACTCTTAAGGTATTTGATGGATAGAGCTATGGCCCACCCTCACCCTACCCTTTTTAAGACAGCAACACCTACAGGGGGTATTAGGAAGTAGCAGCAATTGTAATTCCCTGAAACGACCCTCACCTCCCTTCTGGCACTCACACAGGAGCTGGTTAGAAACTAGCCATTCATTTTTAAACAACTCTGAGGCTAACACCTTAGAATTTTACCTGTTGGCAGCACGTCATGGTGTCAATTATTCTTCATAAGTAATAATTAATTTGTTATAACATATCATTTGTAAGCAAATTAGAGACATTGATGTGTCCTTCCTTCCACCCTTTATTAGAAATTTCCCAGTAACATCATTGTTTAATCACTGTCAATAGGGACAATCTAACTTCTCTCCAACATAGCTCCTCTTAGTAGCCTCCTAAAACAGTGTGAAAACCTCATAAGTGCAAACTGCTCCCACCAAAAAAAATGTCCAGAGTAAATTTTAGATCAAGCTAATATAATTTAAATTAAGTTATCTGAGAAGTTGTTTTGACACATTTTGTAGATCTTGATATATGCACTTTACTCAATAACCCTTACAGAACATAACATAAAAACGGCCACACCAGGTCACAGTAAAGATCCATGTAGCCCAGTGTCTTGTCTTCTGATGGTGGCCACCGCCAGTTGTCCCAGAGGGAATGAACAGAATAGGTAGTCATCAAATGATCCCACACCTGTTGCCTGTTCACAGCTTCAGGCAAAGAGAGGCTAGAGACACCATCCTTACCCACCTTAGCTAATAGCCATTGATGGGCCTAGCTTCCATGAACTTATCTAGTTCTTTTTTGAACCTTGTAATAGTCAGCCTTCACAACTCACTGTGTCAAGGAGTTCCATAGATTGACTGTGCATCGTGTGAAAAAATGTTTCCTTTTGTTTCTTTGAAACCTGCTGTCCATTAATTTCATTTGCGACCTCTATTTCTTCTTGTGTCATGAGAAGTAAATAAACACTTTCTTATTTATTTCCCCCCAATAATGGTTTTATAGACCACTATCATATCCTCCTTAGTTATCTCTTTTCCAAGCTGAAAACCTATGAAATATAAATAGCCCTATGCATATTTGTCAGGATACCTGTTAATCAATTGAGATTAAAGAAAATAAAAACATTATAAATGGCAAACAGATGATAGTTGGTATTATTCATAGAAGAAGGTATTTACATGTTTTATTATACTGTTTAGTTAGTTATAACCAATCTTCAGTGTTTCTAGAAAACTTAACTAAAAGATTTCAGTGATCAAAGGTGAAACTGTGATACTTTACAAAATACAAAGTGCTGGAAAATCAATTGTAAGTGCTCACCTGTGTGATTCTGAAGGGCAGGAATTGCTGCAATGAATGGATGTATTGCTAGTCAGTTTAATCTGCCCTGTCAAGAAGGGCAGAGCATTGGCACAACCAATCAGAAATTAACATTTAATCTATGACCTTAATCCCAATTACATGGAGGTTGGTCAGAACTCTATCTTGTCATACTTGAACATGTTTCAGTTGTGCAACAAAACTCTGTTTCACTCTTGTGCTATCTGTATTACTTTAGCAATTACATCAGTTGGAATGTAGGATTAAATCAAATCATTTAAAGCTAAGTACAGGTTTGTAATTTTTTGTTTCAAATGGGACTTTTTTTAAGCATCGGTGACTTTGAATTCACTAGAGTCAATGGGAATCTTCCCTTGGACATCGGTGTTCACTGAATCAAAGATCAGACAATCAACAAATATTAGATGTATAATCCATTGGACTTGTAGATTACATTATTCTGGACAGAAGGATCAGTGACAGTTAACAAAAGCAGCACGTACTTGCCAGTGAGCAGTAAACCACTAATTGTCCATATCGTCACCCAACTCAACTTATCTCTGTATTGCAGGAGTCTCCCTTGCTTCTTTTGGCACGAGCTTCCTCATTATTGTCAACAAGAGTTTGCATACAGCTTGAGACTTTGTTTTTAAATTTATAAAAATTAATGGGGGGCCATGTAATGCTCTTCATATGATTCTTTAATGGATTAATGGTGGCTGTGGTGCTCTGTGGTAAAGAAAATGAGACATGAGTCTGATGAGTTCTGGAGATAATTCCTGAGCTATATGGGGGAAAGCATTAAAGAGGAGTTAATAGCCACCTACTAAAAATGACATACCTTAGAAAGGTATGTCCAGACCAACAGCAAAACCCCTTTTTAGGCTAAACTACTTGTCTGTCTATGGCTTTTAATAGCGATTCCTTGTGGCTAAAAGGAATGGCTATTAAACCTTTGTCCACGGTTATCTTACTGTTCCTCTCAAAAAGTACCGGATACAGAAAGCTTCCACAGAGCAGGCACAGCAGAAGCCCTCCACATTAGCCCGCTGTTCTGTGCTTCATCCCTTCTCCTGCAGGAACCACCTAGGACTGAGGACATCCTGGATAGCCCCTTGAATCCATGGTCTGTCTTCTAAGACTGCCCAACAAGGAGGTCAGTAATAGCTGTGCCTTGTATAATGTGGACATCTGTACATTGGAAAATGGACTGAGGCCACCTCACTCACTGCCCACTGATGCCAGTCAGACATCAGATGCCAACAGCTTTTAGCTACTATGACAACAAGCTGGATGCAAACTGATGACCTGCTGCTAAGTGTTTCTGTGCTCTCCTGAGCCATCTAGGTCTGCTGTTAAGCACCTGATTTATTTATTTTTCAAAGACTGTAAATTGAAAGATGTCCAAACTAACCATTGGAACAGCCAGCATGCTATTATAATCTGAGAAACATCGCCTTACTAGTCATTTCCTTAGTGCAGTCTGCAACAGCCTGACAAACCCTTGCTGATACAAATAGTAAGTCTGTATCTGGGTGTGCCTTCATTTGCCTTCCTCTACAGTATTGCATGTGTTACTTTGTCATGACCAATCATACACATCTCTGCAAAGGGATTTTTTTAAAATGTGTATGATATAAAAAATAGACACAAATCAGTCCATTGAATACTATCGGTATTTACTCTGAAAATTTCCAATTGTGCAGCCTAGCGAGAATCTGAGTAGTTTAAGAGAACAGAAGAAAAACAACCCCATTCCTCTTTAGGGTTCCCGGTTTGTCTAGTTTGCTGCTTAACCAGGAGCCAAGCCAAGACTTGAGTCACATGCCTTTCATGTGTCTTAACAGTCTGTAAACTCAAAACAAGCAAGCTACGTCTAAATTAGCAAGATATTGCGCAAATACTTTTAACGCAAGAGTTTTTGCATTAAAGTATTTGTGCAAGAGAGCGTCTACACTGGCATGTGCCTTTGCTCAAGAAATGTGCTTTTGCGCAAAAGCATCCGTGCCACTGTAGACACTCTCTTGCGCAAGAAAGCTCCGATGGCCATTTTAGCCATAGAGCTTTCTTGCGCAAGACTTTCTTTCTTACACTTCAGCTTCTATATTCTTCTCTGGTTTTGTGGAAGCCACTTCTCTGGAAAGTACATCTGCAGAGAACATGAATTAACAGAGCATGTTGGTCATAATTTCATCATACTTTTGCAGCTTTATCATCATTCTTTGAATCCTTAAGGGACAATCCTTTAGTAGTTTGCTAAATAATGACATCAGGGCTGGTAGCCCATTTAAACTTATAGTATCTGTCCATAAATATAAAGATTGACTCGTTCCCTGGCAAATAATATTTCTCAAAGCTCATTTTCTGTCTGTGAGTATCTGGTTTCTGCCTCAGTCAGTGATTTGCACATGTATGCCACTGGTCGCCAACAATTGTTATGCTTCAGTAAAATCACTGTAGCTAATCCAGACTGTGTGAATCATCTGCTGTGATTTTAATAGGTGTTTCTGGTGCATAGAACTTCAACACTGGTTCTTGTATCAGTCATTATATTAGACCTTCCTGTGATTTCCCCTGTTCTGCATGCCAATGCATTGGTACATAAATTTGGTATGAATTTTCCCAAATAACTGATAATTCACAAGAGCCAATGGAGATTTCTCTTTGACTGGGAACATAACATCATTTTATCATCCTCTCAGATTTTGCCCTTTGCAAAAATAATGTCTCCAACAAAAGTAAGTTCTGTAGCCCTTGAAATATATTTCTACCTATTTAGTTTAAGGTTTGTAACTCTAATTGCATCAAGGACTTCCTGAAGTCTACAGTCATGATCCTCTTTCATTGAGCCTTGGATGATGATGTCCTTTATTGAGATGTCAACACCATTAATATATTCCTAGATTGTATGTATGGTTTTGTGGTACACTTCTGGAGGTGAACCTATGCCAAAGAGTATGCATAAGACTCTGTATCTTCCAAATAGGGTATTAAATGTGCATAGTTTGGGGGCAAAACCCACTTCCTCAGATGAGCATAGACATCTGGAGCAGTCTCTGTCCACGATAAGCTGGGCACCTCTCAAGCAGGGGCTGCTCTGGCCAGGCTGTATCAGCCTCTGCCTGCTGAGGGGAGTTGGGGGGGCCACTCCAACCTAGCAGGAGGCAGGGTGGGAAGTTCCAGCCCAAGTGAGCTGGAGCGCCCCCTCCCCACTCACTGAGCTTTTAACTGGCTAAACAATATGTTTAACCAGTTAAAAGATTAAACAGGATTTCATATCCCTAGTATGATCTTGTATTGAAGTCACCCACTTTAGCAGACTGAGTTTCTCCCTCCCACCCCCACTGAAGCCAGTCCAGATGTATGGTGCTCACCAAATACTTGCAAAAACCTCTCCCCCCTGGTGCTCCACCTGCTTCTCTATTGCCTCGTTTTCTCTCTGCTTTCAATTGCAAATGCAGGAGTTAATTTCAGAATGACTGCAGTTCCCTTCTCATTCACTAGCACTGGCACTATGTAACAATCTTGGGGTTCATTAAATTACAGACCAGTGAATGAAGAAGGAATCAAACTTTATAAAACAAACTGGAGAGTGTCTCTGTTGAACTGCTTCACATAGCATTGTGACATTCCCAACACCTGTCTCCAGGGCACATCTCTAAATTCCCACACTCATAACACAGTCCCTTACGAGGGAGTGTCTTCAAATCATAATTGTTCATAAACATCTCTCTACAAAGACATCTCTGGAAAAAGTACACTAATTAGAAGTGAATGGAAATTTAGGTCAGCTCCCTGATACCCTGGAAAGCTGACTCCCCAGCTCAGGATAAACACTTTTTTTTTTAAACTTCAAAATTTTTCATGGGATGGAAACACTGTTTCTCAGTCACTTTAAATGTTATTACACCTCTTCTCTGCTTATGCAGTTAGAATATTGCATCATGAAAAATCTTTATAAACTACTCCCAGAATTGTTTCAACTGTCTGTGAAACAGTGTCCATGAAAAAAAGATTCTGTCAGTAGCAAAGGTAACAGGCTATCTGGATGCAAAGCATCTGAGATAAAGTAAGAATCTTCCCAAGCAATACATGCATACTAAAGACATACAACAGCTCACAGAACCTAAAGCACTAGTGCCAATACAAATTTAAAGAGTCACTAGAGAATGAGATGCTGATACTCCGATTGTACGGGTTATTTTTGTGCCTGTTCCTAAAACACTAATATACATTATAAAAATAACACTGCATTTTAACATAGCACTGTCAAATTTTTAGGCCCTAGAAAAATAGCTTTGTGAAATGTCAATTTAAATGAAAAACCTGTATTCAGATTGCATTTGATTTCTGGTAGTTTAATTCTTTGCGACATATGAATGGAATTTCTGGAGGGGATTTTGATAGGATATGAAATGAGTGTATACAGTTTCCTCTATACTTGGTACTGTACCAATGTGAATTTTTCCATTTGAAGAAAACATATGAATTTCTGAAATGGCTGAGGCTATGTCTACAGTACCGATTTTTTTTCAGAAAAATGGCCGTTTTTCTGAAAAAACTTGATTTACATCCACAGTGCAATCTCATTCTTTCGAAAAAAATCAAAACAGAGGCATTTTTCCAACATTGGTAAACCTCTTTCTATGAGAAAGATGCCTTTTTTCAAAAGAACTCTTTTGGAAAAAGGCATGTGTGGGTGGGGAAGAGGGAGTTCTTTCAAAAGAAGAGGAAAGAGGAGAAAGTACAGATGCCCTGGTGGCCATTCCATCCATAGTAATCACAGCTTAAATGCAAGATAGCGTCCATACTGAATGGACGCTCTCTTTCAAAAAAGCAGATCACTTTTTTCAATGCACTTTTGCTGTGTAGATGCTCTCTTTCAGAAGAAGTTTTTCAGATCTCTTCTGGAGAAACTTCTTCCAAAAGAAGCCTGCAGTCTAGTCATAGCCTGAGTAAAATAAAGAAATGCTGATCCATTTAACTCATTCCTTTTTAAATGAGACCAAATCATATGCATCTGAACTTGCTAGCATAATAATGTGTTATTGGATCATCTTTTCTCAGTATAAAACTAACAAAAGCATGAGGTGGAGGAGATATTGATAAGGATGAGAAGTAAAACACTAAAACATTATTTGGGGTTGTAATACACATTTCTTTGGTATTGTGATGGGGATTTTTATGGGGGCATTAAGGGGCAATGTTTGCATGATGTTTGTATATGAAAATAACAACGAAAAAGATCACTGTAATTAGAGAGGAAAAACCTATTTGCCTGTGTGAATAACTGATTTTTCAGTTAACTGGCCATTCTGTTTGAAATTTTCAGCATACCAAAATATTCATGAAACACTTTGAGCTCAGAAAAAAAATAAACATTAAGTTTTGCTTTTTAAACAACTTTTTATAATTTGAAATAAAATTAAAGCAAATTTTAGATAAAAGAAAGTCATTTCAGGTCAAAAAATTAAAATGCCATCAAAAATAAAAAAGCAAAATATTTTTACTCTTTCATAATTTCTTTTGGGTTTTTTCTCCAACCACAACAATTTATCTAATTTAACATGAATTTGCAAAATTCTCGAGTGACCCAAAATCTGCATTTTTTGTTGAAAAGGGATTTAGGCCAAAAAACTTTCACACATATCTAGTGCTTATAAATTCAGGATATCTTGTAACAGAGAATAAATCTGATTGTTACCTGATGGTATATTTGTTCTTTCCAGAAGGAGAGAAACACCACTAACGATGTTGGGAGACATCTGTTCCCCTCATGTCATAAAGATTTTTAAGAGGAATTCCATGGAAATGGATTAAAAATCATCACCTACTGCTGGATCTCCTCTCTCATTTTTATTTCTCTATCAAAGAATCTGAAATTAAATAATTGTTTTCAAAACTTTTAAGACTTCTTGAATCCAATGAAACATAAAAAATCATTGTGATAAGATTCACATTTTGCACAAGAAAAATAGTTTATGCCTTTAGTAAGAAAACCACCTACCCACATAACAGTATTACAGGGTCATCGAGAAACCTCACAGAAAGTTAGATCCCTTCAAACACCTGATGAGACTACATCCATTTCAATCCATCAGCCAGCTGTATCTGCCTTTTAATCATTGCTTCCTTATGCTCAGCTCAAAATTACCATGGGTGAGAGCTTGTACAATTTAATAGTCATCTATAAACTCACATTAGGTGTTGCAAGAGCCCAACTGGACTCAGTTAATGTTCACTTTGCTCTTTCCCTCCTCCACCCACTTATTTAAGTCCTGCTACTTCCACAGGAAGAAATGTTTGTACAGTGCTTTGAAGACACACTGAACTATATCAGTAGCAATTGGGATAGGAAAATGTGAATAGCTACATACTACTATCCTGCATATTTTCTGCAGACAGAACCTATATCATCTTCCTTTGGAAGAATGTCCCCAGAGCTACTCTGAAACACATTTTCCATCATGAAAGTATAAGAATATTACTTAAGACTTTCCCAATGTCCTGACTTGATTGCAAAGACTGGTTGCTTTTTGGTATACTCCCATGTCTTTCATTAGTTTATTATATTTAAAACCTAGTCCAGTTCTTCTCAATATACAATTAAAGATCAAATCACCACTCTGAAGTCTTGTCTATGTTACATTCCCCCCAATCCCCCCCAAAAAAACCCATTTCCAGTCATTCATAATACTGATGCAACATCACAAGTGTTAGAAACAGTAAGAATTCTTAAGACAACAGCTAGCTTTTACTGTCAGTTTTAGTACTGTCTTTTCTAGACTCTCTCTCTGGTCAGATGCAGATGACATATGGTATGTCTACACCAAAATACTCCAGCTCTGCAACTATGTCTCTGTAGCACATTAATATAGACATTTGTTTCAATGATAGAAGAGCTTTTCCATCACTGAAGGTGTAAATCCACTCCTTAAGAGTTGGTAGTTATATCAACAGAAGAATTCTTCCATCAACCTAGCCCTGCCTGTATTGGGGCTTAGGCTGGCTTAGATACATTTCTCAGGGCTGTGACATTTTCACACCCCTAAAGTTATATGTCTAAGTCAACCTACGTTTGAACAACCCATAGAAACACTGCCAGATGCTGAAGTCTTGCCTATGGCAGTAATCCCATTTTACTATTGAAACTGCACTGGTATTAGCAACAGAGGCTATGTCTAGACTGCAAAGAAAAGTTGGAAAAAAGCCGCAATTTGCATATCTTTTTCTGCTTTTCTTTAGGAAGAGGGTTTCCCGAAATTTGGCCCATCTACACAGAGCCAAATTTCAGAAAAAACTCCTCTTTCAACACATCCCTTCTTCCTCATACAATGAGGATTATAGGGATAGCGAAAGAACACGTCCACTTTTTCGGAAATTGTTCTGAAAAAGTGGATGCATTCCTTGAACGTGGCATAACTTTTCTGGAATAAAAAGTCTGGAAATAGCCATAATAGGGATATTTGGAAAGGGAAAATCTAGTGTAGACACAGTCAAATATATAGTATCACCTAAGGCTACATCTTCACTGCATGTTTTTTTCGACAGAAGATATGCAAATGGAGCGCTCATTTGCATATCTCACGCTCTCATTTGCATATCGTCTTCCAATCCTTTTTGCAAAAGAGATTTTTTGTGATTAAAAAGCCCTGTGTAGATGGGACCATTTGTTGGGAAAAAAAACCTTTTGCGCAAGAGCCCTTATTCCTCAAAAAATGAGGTTCACAGGCTTCACTGTAGTGTAGACGTGCTATTTCAAAATAAGCTATTTCAGAAAAAAATTCTGAAATAGCTTATTTCAAAACAAGCATGCTGTGTAGGTGTACCCTTGCTGTTGTTTATAGTACAAGAGCATCAGTTAGGGTACGTGTAGACTACACATCTTTTTAGAAAAAGAGGGTTTTTTTTAAAGATAATTTTGAAAAAGCTTCTTTCAAAAAAGAGCGTCTAGCTTGCACTAAGCAGATGGAAAAATCGATCTGCTTTTTCGAAAAAGGCAGTCTGGATGCTCTGTCGAAAAAAGGGCACCTGGAAGCACTTGTGCCAGGGCATGGTGGCAGCCTTTACTTCCGGGTCCTGCAGCATACTCCTTGCAGAGTTGCGTGCTTTAAGGGACCCCCCCTGAACAGCTGTTCCTGTGCTCCTGAAGCTGGTTTACCTACCTCCTAGAGCTTCTGCAGTGCTTGCTTGGAGTGCCCTATTTTATGGGACACCACAGCATTTTTTTCCTGGTTGGTTTTTGTGCTTTGAATTGTTTTGTTTTTTTGCCAGGGAGCCGGAACTGCCCCTGGGCAGGCGATGGCCCCACACTGTAGTGCTTCAAGTTCTGCTGCAACTCCATGAGACCTTCATGATGTTCATGCCAGGTCTGGATTCTGAACTCAGCCTTTAGACCCTTGCTCGGGCTGCAGCAACACTGTTCTTGCAACCGAACTTCTTCCAGGAGAGGTGGTTTTGGAGGCTGGAGACAAGTTCAGACTAGTGGGACCGGTTCATCATGGAGCGATGGGACAACCAGGCTTGGCTCCAAAACTTGCGTATGTGGAAGTCCACCTTCCAGGAGCTGTGTTCCAGGCTCACCCCTGCTCTGCAATGACAGGACACCCACTTGTGCCCTGCCATCCCCCTGGAGAAGAGGGTAAATATTGCCCTCTAGAAGCTGGCCACCCCTGACAGCTACCATTCGGTAGGACACCAGTTTGGTATGGGGAGATCTACTGTTGGCGCTGGGAGATCTACTGTTGGCGCCTCTGGGGGGACAGTCCATGTGGGGTAAGAGGACTGTAACAGGAAAGGGTGAGGGGGCAATGGAGTGGGAGTGGGGGAGGGCTCCTGGCCTCACCCTGCCCTACTGCTGGGAGCAGCTGCTGGGGGGGGAGGACTTCTGGGGTGTTTAGGGGGTGAGGGTGGGAGGCACCTCCAAAGAACTCTGGCAACCCCTCAAACTTCCTATTCTCTGTGTTTGTATGTGTCTATTTCTGCAGGTGGTGAGGGTCATCAGTTTAGAGCTGCAGAACAGGATTGTCCGCCTCGGAGACGTAGTCACCATCATGGCCAGCTTTGCTGGGCTGGGATTCCTGAACTGTGGAGGAGCGCTCGATGGAACTCAGATCCTGATCCGTGCACTGCCCCATCTTGAAGCCCGGTATATCAACAGAAAAGGCTACTTCTCCATGGTGTTGCAGGCCCTGGTTGACCCCCGTGGACTATTCACTGACATTTGTGTGGGGTGGTTGGGCTGGGCACATGATGCTCGGATCTTCCGAAATTCCTACCTTTACTGCAGACTGGAACATTATTCCCACAACGAAACTTTGCTGTTGGGGACGTGGAGATGCCAATCTGCATTGTGGCCAATGAGGTATACCCCCGTAAACTGGGCATCTGAATGCAAGCAGGGAACAATTTAATGCGCACCTGACACAGGTGCGCTTGCAGATGGAATTCGCCTTTGGCCGGCTGAAGGGAAGATTTAGGTGCCTGCTCACTCGCCTCAACATGGGGGAACGCAACATCCCTGAGGGATGGCTGCATGTTGCGTGCTCCACAACCTGGTGGAGGGCAAAGGGGAGGCCTTCCTCCCAGGGTGGGGGACACAGGCTGATGTGGAGGGAAGGTGGTTCGAGCAGCCCTGGACAGCTGCACTCCACCAAGCCCATCAGGTGGGGGTCTGCATCTGGGAGGCTGTGCGTGAGAGATTCTCAGCAGGAGCCCAATGACTCTCCCCAGGGTCTCACCAATGGGGCCTGTTGCCCCCCACCCCAAAACCTTTCCTCCCACAACCCAACCCTGCACCAGTCTCCAGACAGTGAACACACACACACACACACACACACACACACACACCAGGTTTAATATAAAAAAACATTATGTTTATTAACAAACTAAGTGCAAATAAATAACTTTTTGTAACAAAATAAAACTGTATGCAAAATGTTTTCAAAAATAAACTTTCTTGTGCAACTAGCAAAGTCTTTTTAAAACTGGGGAGGAGGGGGGATGTAAACCTGGAGGGAGGGAGGGAGGGAGGGAGGATGAGCGGTTTAGGTTTCAGGGTGTCACCTGGCCTGCAAAACACTGCTGCCTCGGGTCCATGGCCCTAAACGTCCTCAGAATCGAGTGGGGCCTGGGACAGTGTGTGTGGGGGGGAGGGCCTGCAGCTGTCTCTGCGCTAGCAGGGGGTGAGGGGATGGCAGGGTTTGAGGGGTGGCAGGAGTTGAGGGGGAGGATGCGCGGGCAGGGGGGACTGGAGCAGGGTTGAGTGGGAGGAGCGGCAATGAAGACAGGTCCTGGGACAGCCAGGTCCTGGGACAGCCAGGGCTTCTCGGATACTCCCACACATTGCAGTCCACTGCGGGAAGAAATCCTCCAGCAATTGGTTGTGCCACCGAGCCTCTTCCTGTGCCCTTTCTGCCATGGTCTCCTCCATCCTTTCAAGGGCCTCTACATGCCTCCACATGAGGTCATTGTAGCCCCCCAGTGCCTGTGGGTTCTATGGGCCCGGGTGGGTGGTGGCACAGGTGTTGCATGGCACTCTGATCCGGCAGGTCCAGCTGTGGAGGAGAAGAGGCAGAAGTGATCAGTGTTATGAATGCACACACTGTCCCTGCTTGTGATCAGTGAGTAAATCCTTAGAACAAGGGATGGCAGTGTTCTCACTGCAAGCCCATATCTGGCCTGGCCAGCAGCCCCGGCCTCACTGGGGACCCAAGGTGGCTAGGGTAACTTCCTGCCCCCCTCCTAACACGCTGCCCCCCACCATGGCTATACAGCCCAGGGAAGTGTGCAGTCACAGTGCGTCACACAACGTAGGACAGGGGCCTGGAGCAGCTTGGGTCTCCCAGGCCCCCCACCCATACACCCACTGCCTGCCCGTTGCAGCACTGTTTGTGGGAGCGATTGTTGTGTCGCTTGTGCATACATGCCTGAGTGCTAAGTATGACACTTGCGGTGGTCTGTGTGGTGTCGTGCATGCACCCTTATGACCAGCCTGCTGCCCGCAGTTCCTGGCGGGGGGAGGACAGACCTCCCTTGAGTCAGACATGTGTGGGGCCCTCCCCGAGCTGTGAGCAGCTGCCCATGTGTGCCCTGGGAATGAACATGCTTGCACATGTCCAGGAAGAGCATGACATGTGCGGATTGCCCCACAACCCCTGTGCTCCCACCTTCCCCCTTCTTTGTGCGTGACCCTGACCACACTCGCCTGATGTTCCTTCACCAGCGTCAGGATGCCTGCAAGGCCTCCTGGGCCTCAGGGACCAACTCCAGGGTTAGGGTAACCACACTGCGGTTGGGGTCGTCGTCCTCCTCCTCCTCCTCCTCCTCTTCATCCTGTAGCTGCTCCTCTGGGTTGTCCTCAGCCGCCTCCTAGCAACTCACCAGTGTCTGCAATCCAGTCTGGACCAGAACCGGGGCAGAGAGGGGTTCCCCACCATCCAGGACTCTGTCCAGCTCCTGGAAGTATGCGCAATTGTGTGACACTTCCCCCGAGGTGGTGCTGTGCTCGCGGGCCCTGGCATAGCCCTGCCTGAGTTCTTTAACCTTGGCCCGCCTCTGGCCCAAGGTTCTGGTCTGGTGTCCTTTTTTGGCCAGCCCCTCGGCCATGCGGCCGTAAATATCTGCATTCCGGCGATGGGAATGCAGAGCCTGGAGAGATTTCTCCTTGCCCCATAGTTCCAAAAGGTCAGGATCTCAGGCCCTGACCAGGCTGGAACTCGCCTTTTGCCCCGGAAGGCTGCTGGGACAGCTCCCTGGAAGGTCCTTGGGGACCTCTGGGGTCTTGGGCTTGTGCTATGATGAATTCTCAGAGATGCAGGGAGAGCTGTGTGGTCAGAGGCTTCCTCTGGCTGCCTCCCTGACACAATGGCTGCCCCTGGTGCCTGTGCCTTTAAAACATAGCTACCGACAGGAACAATAGAGGTTTTCCTGCAGATGGACTGTCCACCAGGGCTTTTCCCTGGAGGTCTGTTTAAAAAAAAAAAACAGACAGAAAACAAAAAAACAAAAACATAAACATACCCCGCATCCACACATGCCTTTTTTCGACAGATCACTGTCAAAAAAGGCATTATTCCTCGTAAAATGAGGTTTGCCGCTGTCGACAAAACTGCCGCATTCTTTCAATTTACTTTCGAAAGAACACAGCGGTAGTGTAGATGTGGGTGAAGTTTTTTTTTAAAAGGCAACTTTTTTCGAAAAAACTGTGTAGTCTAGGCACACCCTTACTGATTTCTTCACCATAAATGAACATTATAGATTTTTTTTTCTTAGATTCCTTTCTTGTGTATTTACATCAGCTGAATATGTGACCCGGAAAATCTAGCAGCACATGTAACTGGTGATCCATTCTGCACTGGTGGAAGGGAGAACAATTTTAATTTCTCCTGAATCTGTCTCATGGATGACATGAAATAGTTTGACATTTCATGCATTTAATTGCTTTATAGATATTGGTGAATACATCTGATTTAACATTTTAGTGTTCTACACTGAAAATAGACAGTCTACAAGGTCACAGAATGCATATAGGACCTCAAGAGAAACAGCTCACCTATACTTACTTGAAAAAATTTGGGCAAAGTTTTAAATATTAATTAACTAAAACAGTTTATTTTCCCTTCATAGCATCAACCTGCCAAATTAATCTCTGTTGTAAAAAGGTATAACCCCTGTCAAGTTAATAGAAATCCTTCTTCTGAATATGTCCAGAAGTATTATAAATTTAGATGAGGGGAAAAAATGGGATGACCTAACAAGCCATCTCCTTATCAATGCAGAATTATTCCCTGTGTTATACTTTGTAATGTTTGCAAAGACCTCAAAAGACTGGTCTCCCACCAGTTCCTGTAGGACACTATTCTACATAATGATACATCTCATGCCAGGAAGTTTTCCTTAATATTTACCTAAATTTCCCCCATCCTATGTTTATCCCATTGAAGTTAGCTATACTCACTGTATGCCATAATATATAATTCCTCTGCTTTCTTGGCATTTATACTCAATATTTACTTGTAGCCTGATATTATGTTCCCCTGTGCCCTTAATCATTGCTGAATAAACCTCCTTAATCTTCACTTACAAGCCAGTTCCTTCAAAAGTCAGGTCATTTTTGTTGCTCTTCTCTGAACTGCTTCTAATTTTTCTGTGGTAATGAGGTACTCAGAATGGAATGCAGTATGCCAAGTGCAGTTCCTCTTTTCTGCATCATAATGTTCATTGCTCTTTTGTGCAGCTATATCTCATAACTGGCTTGTAATTTGTTAGCCATTGACATCCTTTGATCTCCTTCAGCATTACATTTCCCCAGATTTCTCCCTCACTCTATTCATATATTTGTGCCCCTGTTATTTCTTTCCCTGGGGAAAAGAGACTGGTTTGTTTGGTTCTGATTGATCACTGCTAAAGTTACCCAAAAGGCAAAATAGCTTATGAAATTTGTTCAAAAGTTTCTGTATCATTCCCCACAAGAACTGCCATCAGCCCAGAAAGCCCACTATGATGCTCAAATGATTTTACTTACCTGGTGGATATCTCCTGCACCTGCTGTCTCCAGGAAAGAATCATATAAAAGAATTTCCAGTTTTGTTTTGTTTTGCTTTTTTCCTGTGAGCAGCTCTGAGGTGAGCTGTGGAAGGGACACAGGAAGACAGCAGAACAGGAAAGATGTGAGAAGTGAGGGAGAAAGAAAATACTACACAAGGGCTCTCATAGAGAAGGAGAGAATTTGGTCTTCATGGGAAAAGAGGAGGAGCAAGCCAGAGAGGGAAACAAAAGACAGTAAAGCCATAAAAATTCCAGCTAGCTGGTGAAGAAGGATGAAGGAAAATGACACCTGTTAATGGTTAAATTTACTCAGGTACTGGGAGGAGGGAGATGTAATTATTTACTTTTGTTGCTGTTTGCCATTTATTTTCAGTTCTGAAAAGTGGCTACAGTTGATTAAGGGTTTGATCCTGCACCACTGAAGTCAAAGGGAATTTTGCCGTTACCTTTAATGGGAGTAAGTTCAGGCTCTAAATCTAGATATTTTAACTGTAATGTAGGGAATTTAATGGAAAATGACTGTTCAAATTACCACAGGAACAGCATTAGAAATACTTTGTAATTGGATCACAGGACTAATTGCACGAAACAGATACATGTTCTGGTGGATTACGGGAGTTAAAATATTTCCATGGGCTGCAGAGAATTAATGGGTTAGGTGTTTAGTGAGCAAGGTTTGGGAAAAGAACACCTACTTTTATCAACGGCTTAAATGACCTGATCACCTGTAACAAGAGCTGGGAGTCTAACATTTTTAGACAAAATATATTTTTCATCAGAAAATGTAGATTCAACAAAAAAAATTGATTTTTTTCTGGAAAAGTTTCAATTTCATGCCAATCTTCAATGGGAAATTATCAAATCATTTTGTTTTGAAAGGGTCAGGATGTGTTGCATTAACTTTATCAATGCAACTTTAGTCTATTATGTATGATTATATATAACAATAAATGTATACAGCAATTGCTGTGTAAGTCATCAGAATAATTTGAATCATTTGTAGCATTTTCATCCTCAGAGTGCTTTATTACTATTTATGTATTTGTTTAATATAAAGCCCTCTGAAGGGGTAACATGGGTGGTACTACATGGAACAAAGGCAAGCAGATGGGAGTGGAAACAGTGATATCTTTAGACAAGGGAAGGTGGTGTGCAGCCCTGCCCACATCTCATACATGATTATATGAAAATATTGGTTTCTGATCTAGTTCTCCTAAGGCGCTGCCAGAGTCAGTCATGAGGGTGGACTGTGGAGGAGACCAGGAAAAAATGGAGGAATCTTTGTAGGGGGGGGTTTCAGACAAATTAGCCACTGAAAGGAGAGCTTAAGGACAATGGCCCTTCTAGCCAAGGTAAAAGAGAGCAGCTCTGAACACTGCCAAAGAAGAAAATGCATAAGGCATAACCTGCACATTCACTAACTGCTAATAGACTGCGGACAAAAGCCAGTTGTATAACCTCCTGCTGAGGACTGCGCCCAGAGCAAGTTAAGGCCCCAGAGCGAGGCACGGACAATCCTCCATTGCAGAAAGGGCAGTCACTGTACCAGCAGGGGCTATAGAAGGATTCTACAGGCCTCTCTACCAATACAAATGTGTGTCAAATCAAGAAGTACACAGCGGAGAAATAAAATCAGTGTAGCTGTATGTTACAAAATAAAGTAAAGAAGGAATTAAATGTGTGAAATTGCCTGCTAGCTTACTCTGGCAAAGCCAAAACTCATCTTATGAAGTGTGAAGTGGTGATATCATTTTAGGGATGTTTCACTACAAATGTGGGATAATTTACAGTTCTAAAGCAACTGTGGCATCTTGAATTTGGGTCAGTGAAGCAGGAGATGTGAAAGCAAAATGACTAAACCCATAAGCATTCAAAGATCATACACAGGTATATGCTTGTCAACTGTCACTCAGGGCACAGGGTAAGAATGGCCATACTGGGCAAGACCAATTGTCCATCTAGTTCAGTAATGTGTCTCCTGACAGTGGCCACTACCTGATGTGTTGTGTGAAGTGCTTCCTTTTGTTTGTTGTAAACTTGTAACTTGATCAGGTAACCTAGAGTTCCTGGGTTATGTGAAAGTGAAAATAACACTTCCCAGTTCACTTTCTCCCACCTTTCATGATTTTATAGATCTTTATTATATCCTCACTTAGTCATATATTTTCTAAGTTGAACAGTTCCAGTCTTTTTAATCTCTCTTCACATGAAAGATGTTCCAGACTCTAAATCATTTCTGTTGCATTTCTCTGAACTTTTTCCCATTCTAATTTTTTTCTGAGATGGGGTGACCAGAACTGCACACAAAATTCAAAGTAGATGTGCACTTTGGATTGATATAGTAGCATTGTGATATTTACTGTCCTATTATTTATCTTCTTCCCCGTGGCCCTAATATTTTGAAAACTTTTCTGACTGCTGCTGCACATTGGGCATATATTTTCAGAGAACTATCAACAGTGACTCCAAGATCTCTATCTTGAGAGGTAACAGCTAACTTGGACCTCATAATTTTGTATGTATAATTGGGATTATTTTTTCCAGTGTGCATTACCTTGCACTTATCAACACTGAATTTCATCTGTCATTTTGTTGATCAGTCACCCAGTTCAACTCAGATCTCTTTTTAACACTTTACCGTCAACTTTGGACTTAATTATCTTTAGTAGTTTCATCATCACCTGCAAATTTGCCACTTCACCCTTCACCTCCTTTTCCAGGTCATTTATAAATATGTAGAACATCATCACTTCCAGTATAGATCCTTGAAGGACTCCTCTGGTTAGCTGTCTCCATTGTGAAAACTGATGATTTTTTCCTTCCCTTTGTTTCCTGTCTTTTAACTGGTTATTGATTCATGAAATGATCTCTCTTATCCCATGGCTGCTTACTTTACTCAAGAGCCTTTCATGAGAAACTTGTCAGAGGCTTTCTGAAAGTCCAAGTAAATGATATATAGTGGATCACTCTTGTCCACATGCTTGCTCAAAAATTCTAATAGACTTGTAAAGCATGATTTCCCATTACAAAACCCCATGGCTACGTCTACACTGGCACCCTTTTCCGGAAATGCTTAAAACGGATCAGTTTTTCCGTTATAAGTATTTCCAGAAAAACGCGTCTACATTGGCAGGATGCTTTTCCGGAAAAGCACTTTTTCCGGAAAAGCGTCCATGCCAATGTAGACGCGCTTTTCCGCAAAAAAGCCCCGATCGTCATTTTCGTGATCGGGGCTTTTTTGTGGAAAAGAAATCTGTGCTGTCTACACTGACCCTTTTCCGGAACAGTTTTTCCGGAAAAGGACTTTTGCCCGAACGGGAGCAGCATAGTTTTTCCGGAAAAGCAATGACGATTTTACATTAGATCATCATTGCTTGTCCCGGAAAAGCAAGTGGCCAGTGTAGACAGCTCGCAGCTTATTCCGGAAAAGCGGCTGCTTTTCCAGAATAAGTGGCCCAGTGTAGACACAGCCCATGTGTAGTAGGAATAACAGGCCAGGAGAAGCACATCATCTTGCAGAATCTGATTGAATTGATACACCACCACTGGTAATTCTTCAATTTCATATTTTTGTTCCTTCAGAACTCCTGGGTGACTGCAGCTGATTACTACTGTTTAATGTATTAGTTTGTTCCAAAACCTCCCTTACTGACATGCAGATCTGGGATAGTTCCTCAGATTTATTACCTAAAAAGAAAGACTTGGGGTGGGTATCTCCCCTATGTTCTCTGCAATGAAGACCTATGCAGAAAATTCATTTAGCTTCTCTGCAATGGCCTTGTCTTCCTTGAATGCTCCTTTAGCAAGCACATCAATCATTCAGTTGTTACTACAGATTGTTTGGCAGGCTTCCTGCTTTTGGTGTAATTTTAAAAAATTGCAGTTAGTTTTCATGTCTTTGGTTAGTTTCTCATCAAAGTCTTTCTTGACCTGCCATATTTTGCTTTTACTCTTGACTTAACAGAGTTTATGACACTTTCTATTTTCCTCACTAGGATCTGATTTCCGATATTTAAAGCGTGCCTCTTTGCCTCTAACTTCTTTTCTTACTTTATTGTTTAACCATGATGATATTTTTGGTCTTTACTTGTTTTGTTTTGTTTACTTAGTTAGTGGGGTATACATTTAGTTTGAACCTTTATTAAGGTATTTGTATAGTGTCCATGCAATTTTCTGTCATATCATTCTTGTGACTGACTGTTCCTTTTAATCTCCATTTAACTAGTTTCCTTATTTTTCTGTAGCTATCCTTTTTGAAGTTAAATGCTACTGTGGTGGGTTTCTTTGGTACCATGGCTGCTAATATTGAGCAGTTCAGCTTATGTCTTAGAGCAGATTCTGTGCTCCATTTAGGACTAAGCCAGGAATTTCCTCTCCCCTTGTGCATTGCAGGACAAGCTGCTGCATGAAGCAATCATTTTTGGTGTCCAGAAATTCTCTCTGTGCATCTCTTCCTGATGTGGCATATACCCAATCAATATGAGTGAAGTTGCCAGAAGTTACTAGCGTGGTTTCCAGATAGGTATCTTGCTCTGTCCAATGATGATAACCATTCGGCTGCGTGCTTGTGCTCCTCCTGTATATTGTTCTGGCTTTGCACAAGTACCCAATGCAGCAGACTCTGAGGGACCACAAAACCAAATAAAGATCAAAGGCGCCCAGGCAGATTTATTGTAATCTAAGCACACTCCTAGCTTCCCCGGATCAGATATCTGCAGTTAGACTAACACATGTATGCTTGACCCAGTCAGTAGCACAGGATCAGCTATGGCCCCCTAGGTCAGACAAAGACATCTCCCTTGGGGTACATTTTTATACATTGGTATAAACAAGTTACACATCAGTCTTGACATATCAGGTTGCCATTCCCTGCCACTACCTAAATAGCTTGTGCATGGGAGTTCGATCACTAGCTATCATGTTGTCAGTTTAGACCCTGTCCTGGACCTGGGTCAGTATGTCTGTTATTTGTGAGGAGTGTGTTGGCACCAAGATGTTTCTTCACTAGGTGTTCTGTTACAACCCCTCTGGAATGCCCTTACAGCCTGTGCTTAGTACTTCTTAGGTATGAGTGTTTCTCTATCAGCCCTGTTCCTGCCAGCTTTAGTGAGCAGGGCCTGCCTCTTGCTCACAGCTTCACTTTGCTTTATATTAGCAAAGTCTTCACCATTGTTGGTCAGGCTTCAGGCTTCACATCACGATACACGGGTTTATGTTTCAAGCTTTCATTTTACTACAATGAGGATAATTGACATCCCCCATCATTATTGCATATTCTGCCTTTTTAATATCTTGAATTTCTCCACGCAGCTCACAGTCACTGTCACCAGCATTGTCAGGTGGTTGGTACTATATCCCTACTGCTATATTCTTAATCTTCAAGCATGGAATTTCTAACCATAGAGATTCCAGGTACATCTTTATTCATTTAAGATTTAACTTAATTTGATGCTATACTTTCTTTCACATAGGCTACGTCTACACTGGCCCCTATTGCGTAATAGGGATGCTAATGTAGCACTTTGGAATAGGCAAATCCGCGGGGGATTTAAATATCCCCCGCGGGATTTGCATTTTCATGGCTGCCGCTTTTTTCCGGCTTGTAGATAAGCCGGAGAAAAGCGCCAGTCTGGACGCGATCCTCCGGAAAATAAGCTCTTTTCCGGAGGATTTCTTATTCCTACTTTCAAGTGCTACATTAGCATCCCTATTACGGAATAGGGGCCAATGTAGACGTAGCCACCGTGTGCTACCTACTCACCAGAATGACCGACTCTGTCATTCCAATACCTTTTGTACTTTGGATGTTCACCTTAGCTTTCTCCTTATCCCAGTGGCAAGGCTAAAGAAGATCTGTGTTTGTCAACTTCAAAAACAACCAATGCCAACTCTGAACAGAACTTTTCAATGTGCTTTTAGTTATTGTCTTGTACTATAGGTCCAGCTCCTCATGACAGTTCTGCACAATAAAATTGACTAAACACTGTCACAGTACAGGTTGGACCTCCCTGGTCTGGCACCCTCGGGACCTGATCGGCTCCAAACAAGGGAGTCTGGTGGACCAGGGAAGGTGCGGTGGCACCAGCCTCCCTGCTGGGCTCCTCTCCTGAGCAGCTGGGAGCCAGCAGCCCCTCTGGCTTCGCTGCCCTGCCGGGCTCCGGTGGCCCTCCCAGCCGCATTGGGTTCCAGTGGCCCTGCAGTCTCCAGCCACCCCACTGGCTTCGCTGGCTTTGCCTCCCTGCTGGCTTCATTGCCCCGCTGACACCACAGGCTCCAGCAGCCCCACTGGTTGCTGGCTTTGTTGCTCCACCTGCTGTGGGATCTGCTGTCCAGCCAGCCACCAGCAACCTCTGCTGCTGGGGCTCTCTGGTCCAGCAACATACATGTCCCAGCCAGATCAAGGATGTTTCCGGACCAGAGAGTCCCAGACCAAAGAGGTTCAACCTATAATTACATTAAATTACATTGATTTCTGTTTAAGTACTAGAAAGTGCTTGCTGCTCTATGAGAATCCGTAATATGTGGATGAACAGACTGCAGAACCACTATGCAGAAATGGGCACAAATTTCACAGGAACTTCTCTTTTTATGCATTCCCTGAAATACAAAATACCTCAAAAGGCACACTGATAACTCTGCTTATGCCTTATCCTCCACAATTCTTCTCTAGTCCTTATTTTGTCTTCATCTCATAATATACTCACTTATCTTCCATTAGGAAATTGCTAGGCCATGGAGTCTGCTTGCCCAGCAACCTCATATTGCATGTACCTCATAGTAGTGGTACATCAATAAAATAACATACTACAAGTATTTTATAAAAACATATGCCATCCATTTTCTTAGACACCAATCCTGAGAGGGAGGTGTTGAACATCTTCACTTCAATCAGTTTCTAAGTCAGTAAAACATTAATACTTTGTGTCTACATTGTAAAAATCACCATGATTGATCCCAATACTGTGTATTTATATCTCAGCATTATGCTTTCTTACTAATGCCATTGTGACGGGGCGGGACCCGCATACTCCAGGGAAGCGGGCCCACCCCGCACTGACCCCGCAATCACCCTGTCGCTAATGGGGGCAGCACGGGGCTCGGTAGCGGCGTCCGCGCAGTGTAGCACGGCGACGGCTCAGCTGGGCGGCAGGGCAGAAGGAGCCGCAAGGAAACAGCAGGCACGTAGCGAGGGGGGGCAGGACCACAGGAGTTGGCAGCAGCCGACGTCAATGATGTCAGATGTCCCCGGCGTTGCCGTGGGAGGTTTAAATGGCGTGATGGAGGCGCCGGGGGGAGAGAGGAGAACGGGGAGGGGCAAGGGCGGAGAGGAGGGGAGCATAGGAGAATCCGGGATGGATGAAGGCAGGGAGGAAGTAGCCCAGGGCAGGGCAAGGAGCCGGCGCACTGGTGGGTTCAGGGTCTTTACCCCTCCGTGGGACAGGTCCGTGCAACTCTGTCCTTAGGGCCCTGGGCTGGGGTCCGAGAGAGAGGATGGGCCTGGACCCCCCTCCCCGCACTTCCGTGGCTGTAAGCGCACCAACACGGAGAAAGGGGACTGAGACTGGGGATAGAAAAGGGAGAGAAAGAAGGGGGGGCGGAACGAACCCCCACAGCCATCATCATTGTTATGGTAGTGGCTACCCACGATGTGAAGGTGAAGAACAGTTAAGATTTAGAGACATTTGGATCCAGGGTTTTGTTTTTGTTTTTGTGGAGGGTTTTCTAAAGGAATTCTTAATTACTTTTTGGATCACATTTTCAACTGGTCTCCAACTAATATATCCAAAAATCGCTTTTCAAGATCAAATTGAACAGTCAGATGCCCCACTGATGCTTTGTACACTCCTCTGAATTTTCAAATGGAAGTGCCCTTAAAATTGTGGGATGGTTAGTAAAAGTCACTTGATGATTTGGTTTGAATAGTTCATTCCAAAGGCTAGATTTTACTACCACAATAACAGCAATTCTTTCTTTTTCTGCCCTTCATTCTGATACTTAATCTTTTTTACTATAAAATAATTACACATACTTTTCCAACATGTTATTTTATTGTTCCAGCTGGGGGGAGGAGTATGTTCCATTTCAGACTCTGTTTTCCTGTATTCGTTAATATTTGAACAGGTGTTTCATTATGTAAATCACTAAATATGCACAATGTCCTATTAGCTATTCCTGCTGTTATCAGTATTGCCATGGGTGTGATTAGCTCTTCGGGGGGAGACAACCCAGCTGACACAAAATGCCTTCCCCTCCTCTCCCATCTTATAAATGGAAGAAAACTTTATTATACTTCCCCACAATGTAGATTATATTTAAGTCCCGTAGAGGTTAAGAAACAGTATGTATCCTGATGGGTGTTCCTCAATGTCTATCATTTAACTCAGCTGGATATTACCCCGGATAGAAATAATAATAAGTCTTACAGAAACAACACAGAGAACCTGCAGGAAAGCCTCTTCCCTAAGTAGTAGGTATGGCAATGCTTAATTGATTTCCAGTTTACATACAGTGAAAGAAACACCCTGCCTGCAACCCTAGGCAAGGAATAGTTTTGTTCCACAGAAAACTGGATACATGTATGCCCAGCGGGTGGGAGATTTTTGTTATGCCCAAGCCAAGTGAAACTTTTGTTTGTTGTTATGAGGCTATTTTACATTATTATATGAACTTCCACGTTACCCAAACTGTTGAAACTGGATAATATTCAAATTCCAATGTATGTAAAAGATTCCCGCATTCTCCTAAGTAATGTGAAGGTTTCTGTTCAATCTGAACAAGCAATGAGGAGTTCTGTGGCACCTTAGGGCATGGCTACCTTGGGGAGTTATTTTGAAATAACTTAAAATAAAAAGGCAAGCGTCCACGCTACCAAGCCCTTTGTTTCAAAATAATGGGCTTGTTATTTCAAAATAATAACTCCTGCTTGTGATGAAGAATAAGCTTATTTTGAAATAATTATTTTGGGAACTATTATTTCAAAATAACCTGGTAGTGTAGACGTAGCCCCAGATTTGTTAGGGTATAAGCTTTTGTGGGTAAAACCTGGTTCATCAGATGAATTGGAGTGGAAATTACAGAAGCAGGAGTGTATATAAGGGAGAAGTTGCTTGTATTAATAAAGCTAATCAAGACAGGGTGGAAGTGGGTTATTCATAGCATTTGGTCTGTAGATGTGAATATTTAGAGAGGGGAAATTGCCTTTGCAATGCGTTACTCAGCTATGATCTTTATTCAGTCCTAAATTGATAGTGTTGAATTTGCAAATGAATTCTTGTTCAGCTGTCTCCCTTTGTTGTTGCCAACTCTGTCCACATATCTATACAAGTGACACCATCACGGGACCTAAACACATAAGCCCCCCCAGTCCCTTCCCAGCCATTGGGGGCCTTCTGTACCGTTTGTCTCCCCTCAGGTCCCTCTGACTTGCATGGGCCTTCCCCTCTCTCTGACATCGCAGCCAAGGGCAGGTGGGGGAAAGGATTTGGGGGCAGGGGGCTACTTACACAGTCTGATTTCAGGCAAAATGACAGAGTCCAGCCCTGCTGGCTATTCCCTTGGTGGTACAGTTGCCCCCAGTGATATCTCTGCAGTACAGCTCTCCTCGACAGGCTGGTTTGCCCCAATGGCCAAATCACAGTATCACATCCCTCCTTTCTATGCCATGTTATGGAAAACAGTCCCATTCCTGGCACTTCCTGTTTTCTTAGCATAACCAGTTCCTGAACTTGTTTTCAGAGGAAGCAGCATAACAAATTAGGTGATTCTAGGTCTTATCATTTAGGAGGAGTTCTTGAACAAAAGGACTGTCAGACAAACACAGAGATAGATGCACAAATCTCTAAGATATATATATATATATATGAAAACAAAAAGACATAACTATTTGAAAGCACGTGAGCATTTCTCTCAAAACCTCAGAGAGTCAGCTGTCAGAAGATTAGATGTAGGATTTTCAGTGATTTCAGTCATCCAAGGGCACCAGACCTGCGGAGGCCTCTCCACCCTTGTTTTTCTCTTAAGTCCTGCCTGGCCGGCAGCTGGAGCCTGGCCAAGGCACTCAGGCAGCATGGGGTACCACATCATGGACATAGTGAGTGGGATTTTGAGAGTAACCCTTAGCCCATGACCAACCCTAATGTCTGCAGCTCATAGCACATTCTGGCTTCCAGCTTGGCTGGGGGGCAGGCCTCATATAGAAGGGGTGGTTCCATAGTACTCTCCCACCAATTTTGGGAAGTCTCCAACACACATGAAGTCAGTGTTTTAGAAAATCCCACTCTTCTACCTTCGTTGTCATTGCCGAAACTGCTAATTTGGGTTTCCATTTCCTATTATGCTCTTCTGGCAGCCTTTCCTTTTTGTATTGCAGGGGTAAGCAGCCATATTCCTAAAGTGACCATTTTGTATCCAGGTGCTACTAGGTTCATCTTCTCGCTTCCAGCTGGTAAACACTCTTACTTTCTTTTAGAGGAAAGGAAAGTGCAAATCTTTCTTATGTCTCAGGAAGTAGCATATCCTCACACAGAAAATATTTCTGTTTTAGTCAAAAGATGCTGCTCTTTCTCAGACTTCATGGATTTATTGTTATGGTGTTATATTTATTTCCTGTGGTGTCCTGGTCTCACTGATGACCTTAAGTCAATGCCCTGGGTGTGCCGATGAATCTGTACATAAAAGATCTTGTTCTAATAAGAGTAAAGTGTTTCTGCATGAAGAAACATTTACTGTAATAATAACAGGTAATGGGAGGGGGATGGCACTGTTGGCTTTTATATTCCTGTTCCTACTCAAAATGCAGTGGTGTTATCTTAGAACACACACACACAGTGTCCATTACTGTCATCACGGACATAGCTTGAGTGAGATGAGAAGGAACTACAGGCCCTACTGTTTGCACTGGCCATCTCATACCTAGTTTATCTACTTGTCAGCCTCTTGAGATTTGAATCAGATCCTTTCCTTAACACTTTGTCTCCTGTTTTCTCTGTTATAATTGCTCCGTAAAGTGAACATGATTTTTCAAACATTGCCATGATTTAATTTCCCCACTAATTTCAGTAGAAAGACATCACAATGAGTGTAAGTGGTAGAGTTTCTTAATTGCTTTTAATATTCCATCCACTCTTCGTGTCTGTTATATCAGTATATTACTACGTGCAATGCCAGTGTAGAATGAATTGATACTTTGACAATAAAGCTCAAACTTGTCATTTCATTTTCAACTCTAACACTGTTAAATGCAGTTTTAATTATTATGATTGCTGTTTGGGCATATGTAAATAAATGTAGTAGGTATAGCAATATAACTGAATGGCTTGGCAATTTATTTCAGAATAGTATTTAGTGGGTGATCATTTCACAGTTTAAGTACTCTTATAAATGAATTAAAATGTATTTTAAAAATGTATTTGCCATTCCTGAATGTGTAGTTCTCGATTTTTTAACCAATTAAAATATTGTAAAGACTACTTCTGACAATGTTTTTGAACAAAGAATTGTGCATAACATAACTGTCCCTATGCTAATAGAATAGTAGGAAAAAAACATTACAAGGATATGATATTGTGATGGTTTTGATGATGGTGGAGGCTGTAAGACCAGAGAAGGCACGAGTGATTTGTCACTAATATCCATGGTGGATCTGTCTTTTTGTTTAACTCATTACGTATATGGTGTTCCCACAAATCACTGTTTCAATTTTCCTAGCATTTTTGTTTTTCTACTTTACTGAACCTTGTCCTTCCACATTTAAGATTAAACAAGGAAGAGGATATTTTAATAAGTGTATAAATATTGTGGAATGGTAAATTATATTATCAACATTCAATTCTTGTATTTTCATCCACAGATCTCAGAAAAGGATTCTTTTTAAAGATGGTGAAACAGAGACTAACCTGAAGTCATCCAGAAGGTGTGTGGATTGCACATTGATATTCCAACTCACAAATTCAGTCTTCAGCTCTATCTTTCCCCTGAGGGCTGGCCTGGATCTGACCAATGCTCAACATGGCTTCCACTTTTGTACTCCTGATAAAACTTAGCTCCTGATTTCTCAGGAGATTTCAACTTCTAATGAAGGGGGACACGAGTGTACATGCAGGAATGTCTGCCATTAATGAAGCCTTCCATGTGAGCTTCAGAACAGCTATTGAGCATGCTTAACAGCTTCCTGCACTCCCTCTAGTGTGCTGGAATAGCAACTGCTTTTTTGCAATGATTTAGCCCATTTTACCACCTTGCCTGTGAATGTTTTCATATCAGCTCAGAGCAAGCAGAAGCAGCAACTGTAATTACAGCAATAAGATTGTTGGCTGAACAGCGGGAAATATGAAAAAGAAAAGGGTGTTCCACAAGGTAAAGCATAGGCATGGAATTGAGGATTGTGAAGGCAGGCATGAACACTGGCCATGGGCAGTGCCCCCTTTAGGGGAGGAGTGGAGTGTCTTCATTTATTGGACTTTTTTTAATTTAATGCACTGAGCCTCCATACTAAAGCAACCATCAGCTTTACTGAATATATCCACACTTCAAGGGCATCTAAACATCTTTAGCCAAAACTGCTAACACTCTGTTCCAGCATGAGTGAGATCTCCTGTAAAAGCTGAAATTAACTGTTTGGGACAGTCTCTGTTCGAGTTATTCAAAAGTCCTGTCAACAATCTAGGACATACAGGGAGCATGACAAAGCTGGTGATGAGCAAATGTGTGAATCTGGCCTGGTAGTTTTCATATTTGAAAATCAGTGTTGGGGAGTTGAATAGGGAAATGAATGGGTGTCAGCCAGTTTGGTGGAAAGCAGGATGACCTTCTTATAATACATGTAAGATGACAGTACCGGCTAATTGTATTGTTGTGTGGCCTCACAGCTTTTTTGGTTAACACACCTGTCGTGCCACACAGTATCCTTGTATGGTTTGGTTTCCCTTTAAATAATTAGGCAAATCAATCCTGCTGTTTTATCTGCCATCATGGAAATTCCCAGCTGCTTCTATATCTTTTTCTAGTAGTTTTGCAGACCTTTAGCCAGCAATGAAATTTTCCACCATTTTTTTCCCCAAGAGATGTATGACTCTGTTAATTTCCCCTTTTCATTGTGTCCCATGAATAGTGTAGTGAGCAAGTTTATTGACAACGATCTTTGAGGAAACAGGAACCAGTAAGTGAAAATTGGAGAATATTTTTTCAAAAAGTGAATCAAATTATTTTTCCATTAGCATTTGCACTAGAAACTTGATTTTAAAAGTTTCATCCAGTCAGGAAAGAGTGAAGCACTACATTACTTGGTAGTCCAATCACAGTAAGAGGCACAGATCCATTGACTATGTTAATTTATGAGTTATCCGACCAGCTCTATGAAATGTGAATCAAAATAGAATGGTTTTAATGACAAAAGCAGATATTGTCACAAAAGAACCTTTGTGTGATAACTCAAATGACAGACAAACTCTGGTTGTTTTATGGAGGCTGTCTTCTATTAAAGATAGGATAGAATTGTATTCAGTACATCTGGTGATACTTTGGGGTTGTCTGTCCAGGCAAGAGGTTTTCTCTTGTGCATGTTTCACTATATGTAATAAAATACTCAGGAGATAGGTAGGGCATAGAGCTCACTGCATATAGAATAGCACCCTTCCTGATAACTAAAACAATCAAAACAAATTTTTACCACATCCTAGAGTGCAGAGAGAAGTTCTAAGAGTAGTGGGAGTTTCCAAATTCTTCACTTCAAGTGGCAATAAATTCCACAGCAGAAGTCTTGACCCCTACATGACTGCTGAGTAAAGCATTCAGTGTGCAGATTTGCCAACCCCAAGCATTCAAAACTCATGAGCCAGACTTCAAAAGAATTATGGGACTGGTTTAAAGGTCATGGGTTTTTATTAGCTTTCTGGGTTTTAAGCCGTCAAGGTTCACGCTTTCAAGCTTTTCTCTACAAGCATGAGGACCAGATGCTTGTATTTTTTATATAAGTGAAAACTGGGATCCTCATGCCCGCACATCTCTCCATCAGCTGATGCTTTAAGAAAACCCTCTCATGTTACAAAATTGATCATCAAGTCAGGAGGGTTGCTAACACTATGCACTTACATACACCAACTGATGATATAGTCTATAATTGTCATTAATCAGTGTGAAAACTCAGCAGTCAGTGTTTTACCCCAATTCATATGATTTACAATCATAATGGTATGTCTTTCCTTTCCTGTCTGTATTCCACCTTCCTGCCTCCAAATGTTCTGTCTGAATGCAACTACAGAACTCCAGAGCTTGTCACGGCAGTGCTTTTACTGGTTCAGAGGGGGTTTCCTAGCGTGGAAGGTTGCTGTGGCAGGCAATCATGCAGAGAGAGATGTAAACAAAAGGAAAGCTTTACTTTTCTCCATCTCTGAGCTAAAAAGGCTTTGTACATCTATCTGTTGCCCTCTAGTGCTTTTCTTTCAAATCCTTCCTATAACCATTGCTTTATTGTAATGGATGAACAATTTAATCATTACAAAATTCAAAAGCAAATATGTTCATTCATTCTGCTGTCCTCCAGGATTACAAAAGAACTACCTTGCTGGGTTCATTAGTCTTACTATTTATTTAATGAAATCAATTTTACTGAATACAGCTTTGTATTTTAATAGTCCTAGTAATAAGACTTATTACTAATATTATTGCTTCCTTGTATCACACTTTCCATCTTCAATGTGCTGTGCCAACAGTAACTAATGACCACATGTTCTAGGGAATTGGCCCATCTAGATTTCATTCTTCTAAATAAATGGCTTTAATCTGGAGGGAGAGAGGAGAAGGAGAGCTTTGTTTTCCATGGAGAAAAATTATGTTCTTATAAAGTTCTATAGTACCACCACATACTACGGAGGTCAGCCCCTTAGAAATCAACATAATAATAAGCCATGGCATTCCCGCTATTTGTACAGAGGGAAGAGACCAACATTGGAGGCTGTCCTCCTTACACATGGAAATGGGGAGAATCATCTTAATGCCATCATCTCCTCTTCAAGACCCACTGGAACTCATAGAAGTGATTGTGAGATTGTTCAGGTGGAAAGGATAGAGCAAGCACTCACCCACAGACAGGCCTAGTGAGAGGGGTGGCAAAATGGCAGTTGCCCCGGCTCCTAGCCACCACCACTGCTACTGAGTCAGTGGCAATGGCTTGAGTCCAGAACTCTTTCAGTCACTTCTGGAGTGCCGTGCTGTGCGCTCTGCATGGCTCTAAAGGCTGGGGCGTGGGGGAGGGTCATGCTGCAGTCTGGGTGGTGCAGAGTGCTGGCTGTCCCCCTGTCCTGTCCCTTTCATCCAAGGCCCTGCCCTTCCAGGGGTACAGAGCCACCAAACACACACCTTGCCCAGCGACCCGTAAACACCTGAACTAATGAATGAACTGTAATAAATGTAGGCAGGTAGCCTGAGTTTGGGCCAACCACGAGAGGGAGGATGAGACACATGCTCTACTCTGCACAGAAGCCACCTTTACTATTTCAGTTGCTCAAAACCTCAGTAGAGAGGCCAAAGATGGGATTGGCACTTGAATTCTATTTTTTTAAATACCAACCAGTTATAAGCTTTAACTACTGAGTGTCCATTAGTCTGTTTTAAGTCATTCAGAGTCAGATTTCCAGGTGGTATATATCAGAGACTCTCCTATGAAGTTAGTGATGCAACTCTAATATACAGCAGTGGGAATCTGGTCCATAGTTTCCAAAGAGCTTAAAAACTGGGTAGATGTTTTGAGCACTGGAGTTTGGTATAATGTGTCAAACAGCTGGACAAAAAGAGAAGTCTCTGAAACAAAAGGAATTTTCCTGACATCCTTTGTAAACCATATGAAATAAATAGACATACCATTAAGGACACAGCTGAAGTGTTTTCTAAAAATAGACCTGACCAACCCTGAGTTCTGAGATGGGTGTTGAAACATAGAATCAGTTTTTGCATTTTTGGTCCTTGTCTGGGGTTGTGGTATGTTTAGGTTTTGTTTTGCTTTCCAGGGTGGATGGTCTTTAATAATTTCCATGGAAATATGGCCTCCATCCAGCTCCCAGCAAAGCCAATGGAAAGTTTCACATTAGCTTCAAAAAGAGCTTGGTCCCTTTGTGACATTCAAAAGTCCCATCAAGAGTGCATGTCATCTTTTTGCAATAGCCTAGTATATTTGTTGAATTCCACTTTTTGCTTTTGCTTTTCACAGTGTTCAACTTTTAAACATGGAAGACTGATTTTTTTAAATGAAAGTTGACAATCTAGAAACTGTGTGGCCATTGAAGAAGTATAACCCAAAGGTTCTAGAATGTAGGGAAAAGATCTATGATTTTCCAAAATCCTCATTTCCTCTTTGATAACAGAAGGATGCATAATCTAGATACATACAGATAATGCATAAAATCATAATGGAATTTATAAATTCCCATAGACAGACCTCAAAATGGCAATACTTTCATTCAAGTTATTCAAATGTCAGTCTTCTCCCTCCTTAAGGCCGTCCATTCATGATCACTTTTATTTGTTAATCTCATATGAAGGCCTAAATGGGTTCACACTTGTCTGGACTGGAAATCCATATAGTCTTATGAGGTTTGTGTAACACTCTCCTTGCTTTACATTTTGTTTAATTTAACATTTGCCTGGCTTTAATAACACAAACCATGAAAGCAATGAATTGGACTGACAGTGATAACTTTATTGTTTTATTATGTCTATTGCTTTCTCGGTAGCAAGCTCTTATTAGCACTATTGGAGAGAGTGCTGGCTTAGCAGTTTCAGGAATTGTTATTTGGGGAGATACGAATTTAATATCATCTGAGGTAAGTCAGTGCCATAATGCTAATTCAAATGTACCACTGCAGCATATATCTTCATTCCATTATATGAACAACATTTTCCTGAGCACTGAATTCCAGCTGGTGTGATAGCTCAATAAGTCCACTTAGCTACCAATTAAGATCATGGTGCAATGTTCAAATTTTTCTTGAACAGGTTATTGTCCTAATTATAGGCCACCATGGATGGGGAGGGAACTCTGTGGCTCTCACTGGGGATTTTGGAGGTATGTTCTGAATACCCATAGTCATGGGCACCATTTATGGGGGGCAAGGTGGGGGCAGTAGTCCTCCCCTTCTCCCCCTCCCCCCCGAGTTTGAATCCCTGGATTTCATACTTCAGGCTGCATGCCCTGGCTCCAAAGACATGTCTTAACTGCAGTAGAGTTTGAGCTGCTTGTAGCTTTGCCTTTGGGGCAGGGAGTTTGTTATAAAAAGAGGGAGGCAGGTGATAAAAATAACAAAAGACTGAACGTTTAAGACAGTGATTAAGGGATCCTTAGATCAACATTGCCAGGTATTTAAAAGCTGGAGGGGGGGGGGGGTGGAGAGAGAGGAGTAGCAGCAATGAGTTTTGTGCTGCTAGGATTTGCATTAGGACCAGTACTGTTAAATTTTTAAATGTTCTTGAAAAAGGGGTAAATAGCTAGTTGGCAAAATTTGCAGATACTACAAAATTACTCCAAATAGTTAAGTTCAAATCTGACTGCAAAGAGTTACAAAGGGATCTCACAGAACAGGGTGATTGGGCAACACAAAGGTAGATGGAATTCAATGTTGAGAAATGCAAAGTAATACACATGGAAAAATATAATCCCAACTATACTCACAAAAATGATAGGATCTAATATAGCTGTTACCACTCAAGAAAGAGATCTTGGAATCTTTGTGGATAATTCCCTGAAAACATCTGCTCAATGTGCAGTGACAGTCTAAAAACTGAAAAACTTATAGAATATTAGGAATCATTAGAAAATGAATGAATAATAAGAGAAAATACCATATTAGCTCTACGCAAAGACATTGTATGCCCACATCTTGAATACTGTATGCAGAACTGGTCACTTCACCTTAAAAAAAGTTATATTGGATTTGAAAAAGGTACAGAAAGGGCAACAAAATGATTAGGGGAAAGGAACAGCTTCCATATGAGGAGTGATTAACAAGACTGGGACTTTTCAGCTTGGACAAGAAAGGACTAGTGGGTGGCGGGATATGTTAGCGGTCTAAAAATCATGAATGGTGTAGAAAAATTGACTAAGGAAATGTTATTTATTCCTTCACTAATATAACATGAGAATTAAATTCAATTTATACACACCAAGTTTAAAACAAATTATTTCTTCAGAGTCACCCTCTGGAACAAACTCTCTGCCAGGAGATGGTGAAAAGGCCCAAACCATAACAGGGTTCCAATAAGAACAAAATAAGTTCAAGGAGGATAGGTCCATCAATGGCTACTAGCCAGAATAGGCAGGATCTGTGTTCCTAGGTGTATGTCTACACTAGCCCCCTAGTTCGAACTAGGGAGGCTAACGTAGCCATTCGAAGTTGCAAATCAAGCCTGGGATTTAAATATCCCGAGCTTGATTTGCATCTTCCCGGCTGGTCGCCATTTTCGAAATTTACAAATCCGGACTAACTGCCCACGTCTACACGCGGCAGGGACCCAGTATTTCAAATTAAAGCCCTAAATCGAACTAGCTGTTATTCCTCCTGCAAGAAGGTTTAACGGGTAGTTCGATTTAGGGGCTTTAATTCAAAATTCTGGGTCCCTGCCATGTGTAGACGCGGGCAGTTAGTCTGGACTTGTAAATTTCGAAAATGGCGACCAGCCGGGAAGATGCAAATCAAGCTCAGGATATTTAAATCCCGGGCTTGATTTGCAACTTCAAATGCCTACATTAGCCTCCCTAGTTCGGACTAGGGGGCTAATGTAGACAGACTCTAGCTTCTGTTTGCCAGATACTGGGAATGGATGACAGGGGATGGTCATTTGATGAATGCCCCATCATGTTCATGCCTTCTGAAGCACTCAGAATTAGCTACTGTTGGAAGACAGGATACAGGGCTAGGAGGATCATTGGTCTGATCCAATATGGTCATTTTGATCTTATATAGAGCCCAAATGTATCTGCCCCTTGCTGTAATCCACTGGACTCCACTCGACTTCCAGTGCTGAGATAGAGCTCAGGAGTCTTGACAATCAGTTTTTCTCTCTCTCTGTAGTTAGTAAGAAAGTGAGACTATATATTAAAATTGCAAGGCTAACCAGTGTCCCTTAAGTGATTTGACATAAGATTTTAGAACATCTTAATATTAGAATTAAGTGGGTCTAATATTTATTTAAATTTTCTTTCTTTTACATAGGAATTAGATACAGGATTCCTGTCAGGCAATTGCTAAGTTATCTGCCAAAAAAAACCCGTAGAATTTTCCAGTGCCTTAGTAGCCCTAGAAAGAGGTGATACGTGTGTGGGGATAGGGTGAATGGAACTGATCCCCTCCACCCCCCCGCATTTGCTGCTTGGCTTGTACTGAGCATGCTCAGTAACACAGCTGAAGTTGCTGTCTTCATCTCTCTTCCCCCCCCCCATGCTCTCAGTTTCTCCCTCTCCCATCAGGGTATGCACACATTGACCCTCCCCCCACTCCACACACGCACCAAAATCAAAATGGTGCCTCTGCCCATAGTCCTGGCTAGGTTTTCCAGAGCCTTCTGCAGTGACTGAACAGATCTGCAGGAACTCAGCCAAAACCTTATTAGCTGATGAGTCAGCCAGGGCAGGCAGCCTTGGGTATTTCTTAAATATCCATTTATTGCAATTTTCAGAAGGAGCTAGCTGGTTATGGGAAGTGTTAATTAGGCATGTGGATTTTGGACTCATAAATCTAGGCTAGTACATGGAGCCATAATGCATTCTGTTATGGGCCTGGAAATGTAAAGGGGAAATGTAAAGGGGAATGTTTGAGCTCTGTAGCACTGAACTTGAACTTCCAGAAGCCTGGGAATAAATCTTATGCGAAGCATTTTGGGGGAGCTATTCTGATTGACAGATGTAATGGGAAAGAAAGGTTGTTAGGTGCAAGTAGATGTGCTCAGTGGTCAGTAATGAGGTCAAGTGGTGAAGCCAATTATTTGAACACAGCTGTGGCTCCAATCAAATCCAAAGATCCCCAGGCTATCATATTTATATCAAACCACCAACCTGTTAGTGTATGTATCCACTACTACTTTAGACAGTTAATAACCTAATTCTAGCTCCATTTTTAATGCTTTTGGTTTATATTTTGCAAATTCTTCCGTTTGAACAAAGGATACAGCCCAGTGAGTTTCACTTCAGCTATGTCTTTTTTTTCTCTGGGATTTGCAAGGCAACTGTACCAAGGTGAAACAATTTGTAGCTTCTAAATTAGGGGTTTATACCATAACTACTACCTGTCCCTTATTCACAAAGCTTGTTATCCTATCAAAGAAAGCTTTCAGGTTGGTTTGACTTGATTTGTTCTTTAAAAATCCATGCTGACTGTTACTTATTACCTTATTATCTTCCAGATGTTTGCAGATGTTTGCAAATGAATTCCTTAATTATTTGCTCCATTATCTTTCCTGGCACAGACTTTAAGCAGACTGGTCTGTAGTTTCCTCGGTTGTCCTTATTTCCCTTTGTTGTTCTTATTTCCCTTTTTATAGATGGGCACTATATTTGATGACCACCTATAGCCACCAGCTTGAAGAGAGATACTACAATGGTCAGCAATAAACACAGATAGTCAAATTATTTTACACAATTTTTCATAGAAATGTATAATTTAGACTGAAAGTACATATTGTATGAATTTTGTTGTGAAAATTGTATCATGGTTTTTTTTTTACCAGATCTGCTAATAGATGGGAAGAGATTTATGAGCAAAGAAAGATAGCAGACCACAAAGAACTGAAACAATCATTACAGTCTGTCATATCAAGCATCAAATTTTTCACCCTTCACAAGATTACTTGCTTTTAAGTGTTGTTTACTAAAACCCTATTTCATCATCTTACTCACTAGCAGGAACTAACAACTCTCTTCCTGCTTCTGTTTCCCAGTTCACATTATGCCCAGACCTCTCCCCATTGTCCTAGCCCATTCCAGACTATTCCCCTCTGCTTTCCAACCATGCTGTTGCCCTTGCTGCTTGATGTCTTTTGCTTCTCGGTACAAAAGGTCAGGAACTGGCCACAGGAGAGGGGTTATGTCAAGAGGCAGATAGGGAGGAGAAAGTTGAGGGATGTTTTCAGCAAAGAAGATATGCTGTGGAATTCACATTCTGAAGCACTCTAACCTTCCCTGCCTCCCAGAGGCCAGAAACTCCTAGCACAGAGATCTCTTGTGCCTATTATAAAACTTTTGGAAAATAACTTGTTTTCAAAGTATTGTGTATATGAATTGTGGTTTAAAGTAAAAGGTTCGGAAATGTGGTTAGCCCCAGGGAGGCACAGAAACAGGCGAACTATTCCTAAATATCTTTTAAACTTTTATTAAAGGGCTTCTACGTATACATTATTATTTTATCAATTTCTTACATACGTAGGCACCAAATAATTATTAGAATGACCAATAAGCAAAATGCAATACAGTGAAGAAAATTCTTTGAGGTTTCTCTAAATCCCAATAGTTGTTAACAAGGGACCAGGGATTATTAACAGTTACATTTGCATCAGTGTTACTGATAAGACTAATCATTTATCTAAAACTTTTAACACTACTACTTAACAATACCTCTAAACAATTTCAGATAACAATACTTACATTTAACAGACACACAAACTACAACAACAACAACATATTTGGTATTCGTTATGTTTGGTATACGTTACGCTCTACAGGAACTCGTTTGGTTCGGTGAGTGGGAGGTGGCCCTCAGGTGATCAGTCCTCGGACCTGGCTCATATTCTGCCATCCAATGTTTATTTGGGATTCCTCAATTTGATATAGGAGGAGTAGCTTTTTTATAGAGAGAGCTTTTGCACACCTTTTGTGATAGGCTAGCAGACCCTGTCCGTTAAGTGACAGGATTAAGGGGGTGAGATGGTTTCCTGTTTTTCCTTTTCTGCCTTATCGGGCATGGCACAGTCAGCACAACCAGCACGAACTTTACATGAACTTTTTAGGTCTGGTTTTGGTTCCTGTTCATCGCTGATCTTTAAGTTACATAGTGTAAGGTTTTTCATCAAGGGGAAGTTGACCTTTTGCTTGGATGGCAATACGCGCGAGAGGCCTGGCCAGCAAAGAGCCTGCTTCCACATGAATATTAAAAGTTTTCTTAGGATTAAGTATAGAAATGTGGATTTATTTGAATGGAGCATCTAGTTGGTGAATAGTAACACGTATTTAAAAAAATACACATACACAAAATTATGTCATTACGTAGGTAGGTTCAACTGCCTACTTTGCCACAAGCTGTGTGGCCTAGGGTAAACTTAATTAGATGCAGATCCCCAATGATATTTAGGCTCCTAATTTCCACTGAAATAGAGGAACCTGACCTCTGTTTCCACATCTCTAAAATGAATATTATAATACTGCCCTATCTCATATGAGTGTTGTCAGGAAAAACTTAAGAAAATATTGTGAGGTACTCAGCTACCATGGTAATGGAGGCCATGTAAGATATCAGAGGGGTAGCCGTGTTAGTCTGAATCTGCAAAAGCGGCGAGGAATCCTATGGCACCTTATAGACTAACCGAAAGTGTTGGAGCATAAGCTTTCGTGGGCAAAGACCCATGCATCTGACGAAGTGGGTCTTTGCCCATGAAAGCTTATGCTCCAACACTTCGGCTACTCTATAAGGTTCCACAGGACTCCTCGCCACTGAGGTCATGTAAGTGTCACAGATAAATTCTATGACAGAACTGTTTTCTCCTTTGTTAAATAAAATGCATCAAAATCTAGTAAAGTTTGAGGGAGGCCAAAAACAGGCAATCAACAAGAATTAAATTAAGTTTAGAGCTATATTTTACAAATATAAATGAAATGAAGAGTATTTCTTTTAATATTGAATGCAGTAGAACTGCTAAGAACTATTTAATAAACTGATTGAAAAAAAATTCAGAACAGTTTTCCATCAGCAAAGGAAATTGGTCAAAATCAAAATGTTTTCTGGGGATTTATCAATTGAAAAAAATTGTTCTTATTAAAGTGTTGAAACTAATCATTTTGACATTCTTGTTTCATTTTGATAATGTTGATGTTTCATTTTGACAATTGTTTCTTTCATTTTGACTTTGTAACATGATGTTATGTTCTAGCTATCTATGTATTTTAGCAATGTGCATCTGTCAGTCTATCTGTGAATCCATTTGTTAAAGAACTCCTCATAAAGGGTAAGAGTTAGGACCACAAATTTGCTATTCAGCTTCATCTTATCCTAACTGAAAGGTCAGGCTTTGGTTGTGCCAGGAAAACGAAATTCCTAGAATGGAACTGTGTTCTATAACATGCAAAGGGAGGGAGCACAGAGAGGAGAGAACTGATACTCAACTGGGGGTAGTGAGTTCAGGGGGAAGTTACTCTACAGATTGACCACTGCAGGCAACTGTATCACTTAGGGTATGTCTACACTACAAAGTTAGTTCGAACTAACGGACGTTAGTTCGAACTAACGTTCATAGGCGCTACACTAGCGCTCCGCTAGTTCGAATTTGAATCGAACTAGCGGAGCGCTTAGTTCGAACTAGGTAAACCTCATTTTACGAGGATTAAGCCTAGCTCGAACTAGCTAGTTCGAATTAAGGGCTGTGTAGACCCTTAATTCGAACTAGTGGGAGGCTAGCCCTCCCCAGGTTTCCCTGGTGGCCACTCTGGCCAACACCAGGGAAACTCTATGCCCCCCTCCCGGCCCCGGATCCCTTAAAGGGGCACGGGCTGGCTACGGTGCCCGTGCCAGGTGCAAGCCTGCCAGCACCCAGCCAGCAGACCCTGCACCTGGCACGGCACAGAGCCACCCACCCGATGTCCCCCAGCCCACCCCCTCTTCCCGGGACCAGGCTGGCGGCTCCCGGGAGCTTGCCCTGGACCACAAGAGGCGGGCACCTTCCTGGGCTAGTGCGGACATCGTGGACCTCGTCCACGATCTCCTCACTAGGCACAGGAAAGTGGCCGTCTAGGCCAGGAGAGCTGCCAGCCTGGCCACCCAGGAGCAGGTGTGAATGAAAATCAAGGGGGTCCACTGAGACCCCCGACCCTGAGCCCTGAGCTTACAATGGCCGCCCTGGGTCAGACCAAAGGTCCATCTAGCCCAGTAGCCTATCTGCCGACAGCGGCCAACCCTAGGGACCCTGGAGGGGATGGACCGAAGACAGTGACCAAGCCATTTGTCTCGTGCCATCCCTCGCCAGCCTTCCACAAACTTTGGGCAGGGACACCACTCCTACCCCCGGCTAAGACTACTCCATGGACCCAACCTCCATGACTTGATCTCACTTCCCTTTAAACTCTTTTCTAGTTCTAGCCTTCACAGCCTCCTGCAGCAAGGAGTTCCACAGGTTAACTATTTGCTTTGTCAAGAACAACAACTTTCTCTTACTAGTTTCAAGCCTGCTACCCATTCCTTTCCTTTGGTGTCCTCTAGTCCTTCTTTATGGGAACTCAGGAAGAACTTTTCTGAATGCACCCTCTCCACCCAACCCCTGCTTTTAGAGACCTCTATCCTGTCCCCCCTCCGTCTCCTCTTTTCTAAGCTGAAAAGTCCCAGTCTCTGTAGCCTTTCTTCATCTGGGACCTGTTCCCAACCCCTGATCATGTTAGTTGCCCTCCCCTCTCCCAGCCTTTCTCTTCCCCTCTCCCACCTCCTTTTCCCAGTCTCCCCCAGTTTTGTTCAATAAAGACAGAGTCAATGTTGGAAGAAACGTTATCTTTATTTTGTACATCAGGAAGGGGGGCTAGGGAAGGGTAAGTGGAAGGAGGTGAGGGAAGAATGGGGTACGAGCCCCCGATGGGGAGGACTGGGCTGGCTCTGTGGGCTTCTGGGGGTGGAAGCTCTCCTGCAGCCCCCCGATTGCCCCCTCTCCCCAGATGGCAGCCTGCGGCAAGTGCAGCCGGGCTGATGGCCGAGTGGTGTGATGTGCCCAGTGTGGGTAGTCCGGGCAATCCAAGCCAGGACTGCTTTGCAAGCGGGGCACCCCTTAGAACTGTCTGTCCGGGGTAGGGGTCGGGACCCTTTAAGCGCAGCCCTCGGCTAGCCTGAGACAGCATCTCCACGCTCTAAGTCCTCCTCTGATGCCCTGCCGGCACTGCTTCCGGCCATCCTTAACCCCGGTTCAGAGTCCACTCAATGTGGACTTGCTAGTTCGAATTAGCAAAACGCTAATTCGAACTAGTTTTTAGTTCTAGACGCGTTCGTTCGAATTAGCTTAGTTCGAATTAACTAATTCGAACTAAGTTAGTTCGAACTAGCGCTGTAGTGTAGACGTACCCTAAGAGAGTGGAAAGCTGCAACTGGGGCTCATCATCCTTCCAAACAATGGACTGGGTAAGTAGCCCACCTGCCCCAAACCTTCCCTTCTCCTCCTGCCCCCACACCCCAGCCCTTGACTCCAGCACTATGGGGGAAAGGCCCCTGTGGGCCAGGTGGGCTGAGGGGGAAGAGAGAAAGCAGGTGCTGGGGAGGGACAGAAGGCCCCTGACAGCCAGGGGCTTAGGTGGGGGACAGAAGGCTCCTGTTGGTCAGGAATCTAGGAGGAACCAGCTGCCAGCTGGGGAGGAGAGAAAGCCCCACCATAAGGGACCCTGAGCCCTGAGCCTCTCCTTACCCCCAAACCTCACTCTCGCAACCCCTCCACACACATCCCCAACTCCCTGCCCTGAGCCCCTCCTCAACCCTCCACCCTGTCTCCTGCACATCCTATGCTCCCAGCCTCCCGTTGTCCCCTCACACATCCCCAAGGCCTTGCCCTGACTCCTGCACACTCCACATTGCCAGCCCTCTGCCCTGAAAGACCTGGCCAGCACCAGATAAATCTTCTAGTATTTAATATTTAGTTGTAATATTTCAGCGTTGTCTAAATGAAACAATTCAATATTAGTGAAAAAATAATGTGCTGTTTCCAAATCACTTTTTTCCAAAACATTAATTCTGTGATACATTTTGAAGTTTTAACTTTTGTTCTGATTAGTAACAAAAACAACTTTCAGTGTGATGGGATGGAAATTTCATTTTATAACCACCTCCAGTATAAAAGTATTTAAAAAATAATAGTGTAAATACACTTAGTGCTTGTTAAAAATTTGAGAGTGAGTATTGGTTTACTCAATAATCTAAAGTGACACCATTATTGAGAAAGTTCTTTCGTACATTCATATCATATTGCTCTTCAGTGCAGAGACTCTCTAACAGGGTATATCTACACTGAATTGTAAACCCAAGTATGTGGGATTCTGAGGTTGTAGACTCTACTTCCACAATTGTTCCTGAATGTCCATGCTGTATTGCAAATCCAGGTTTACAATTATTGGACCTTGCTCTCACAGACTTGAGAATGCATCTGTATTGCTCTGTGTAGACCTTCAGACTTAGGTCTGCAGGTTGACCAGTGTCTACACTGCAAAATGGCAGAGTTTGGACCCAAATCACCGTGGAACTTGGGCTCTGACCCACTCACTAACCAGGTCCTAAAACCTGGGGTCCTGAGACTCTGCTTGCCCAAATCAGAGTAATTTGTGTGAGTTAAAAAACTAATCAGAAGAGAGGTTTGGGTTCAAATCAAAATCAGAGACCAAGCTTAATGTGCAGTGTAGTTACATCATTATTCTTTGTACAGTGCCCAGGACAATGGAGCCCTAACTATAACCTAGGCTTCTGGACATCATATAAATAATTATGTTCAATTTTTTTAAAAATCATCTAATTTTTCAATTGTAAAACAAGATGCCAGAAGGAATGAAGTTCATGATTAAATTTGCTTCTTTACCTTTAACCTTGTTATGTCCAGGGATAGATATATAATGTCTCCTAATAACTCCTGAATAGCATTAAGTTAAATCTTAGCTTTCACCTTTCCTTGTTTGGGGATTTGTATCATGCCCTTAGTGCTACTAATAAAAATTATAAAAGGCACTTTCAATCAGATCTTGACTCTCTTACAAATCTATTTACACATAGTGAGAGGTCGAGATAAAAGTCAAGCACACTACGTGCACAGTGCTGAGGTATTGCAGCCCATACAGTATGGTTTGCTAAGAAATGTCACTTAATGATGTTTGAAAGGAACACACAGTTAAAGACAGATGGATTTCCTGTTTCCTTGATTTATCACACCTGTTTTACTACTATTAATATTACATGACCATATTAAGATCACTTACAAAAATATGGCATTAAACATGTCATAGCTACTGTCTGTAGTGATGAAATATTTGCATGGTCCAAAGTTCCTAAAGGGCACAGTGATTGTTTCCACCATTAGCCAGTTTATAAACAAATAATATACTACATCAAGTTCTAAGTTTAGAAGTTTGTTAGCTTTTTTTAATGTGTCTTGACCCATGAGATGGGAATCAGACAACTCACATGCTCCTCTGTATAATCTGTCATTCTGAACGTATGTCTTTCAAAATATCCTACAGTTTTGAAGCCAAAGACTGGAAAGACAGCTGCAATCTATGGTGCTAATGCTAAATTTTCTTAAGAACGTGGGGCCACATAGCTTACCATTTCTGAATAAAACTACAGATACCAGGAGGACTTGGAACAAAGTTCCTGGCAAAGGTGCAATCATTTTTCCTGTTTGTCTTTCTTTGACAGAAGAAATTGTTTTGATTACTCCAAAGATTCTCAAATCCACCCCCTTCAAAATTCCATTGAAAAATACACATGTCCACAGAAAGGAAGAGTTTTCTTCTTATTATATGACATCACCATTACTGGAGATTTCCAACCAGGGTAGCCTTTTCTGTATGATCCTCTGCTCAATTCTGTGTGGATGAATAGCCCTTTTGGTCTACCCAGGATACCACAGCATCCATCTAAGAGCTTATTTTTCTGCCTTATGTTCTTCTGCCATCAAGTTTCTCTTCCAGTGCCCATAAACATGACCTTCCCACTGAACTCCTTAAAATATGCCTGTAAATCAACTCTTTCTTTGCATAAAATCTCTGAGTAGTGTGTGCTGAGGTCTAATCATCTCCAGTACTTTTTACTGGTAACATGCTCTATTCTTGATATTTTTAGAATTATTTTATACAATCCTTCAATTTATGGTGTTAGTTTCTTCATTTTAAATGCCATGTTTTACAGCTTAAAGGAAAACCACAGTCTTTAGTTATAATCCCTATGGGTATGTCTATACTATAGAACAAGGTAATTATTTGCATAACTGAAGTCAAAGGACTTTAACTCGACTTTTGGCACTGTCCACACTGCAGGAAGTCAAAGGGAAGTCCTCATGGAAGCAGGATCACCGGCATCAACCGAAACACCCCGTCAGTTCAAATTAGCTGTCTCAACTAGACCACTGCTTTGAACCCTAGAAGCTTGACAGCGGCAGTTTTGATCTTTTCTTAGGATGTGTCTAGACTACATCCCTCTGTCAGCAGAGGGATGTAAATGAAGCCCTTCGAAAGTGCAAATGAAGTGAGGATTTAAATATCCTGCACTTAATTTAAATTAAATTAATGGAGATTGCCTATCTCCTAGAACTGGAAGGGACCTTGAAAGGTCATCGAGACCAGTCCCCTGCCTTCACAGCAGGACCAAGTACCATCCCTGACAAATTTTTTCCCCAAATCTCTAAATGGCCTCCGCAAAGATTGAACTCACAACCCTGGGTTTAGCAGGCCAATGCTCAAACCACTGAACTATCCCTCCCCCTGATTTGCATAATCTATCCTTCCCCCTGATTTGCATAATCACGTAATAGCACTCTTTAGAAAAAGCACTATTTCAAAATTGAAACCTCAATCAGGTTTACAGAATCTTTCAAAAAAGTGCCCCATTTTCAAAAGAACTGTGTCTAGACTGCGGTTTCAATTTTGAAATAGCGCTTTTTCGAAAGAGCACCATTATGTGATTATGTAAATGAAGCATGGGATATTTAAATCCCTGATTCATTTGCACTTTGAAAGTGCTTCATTTACGTCCCTCTGATGACAGAGGGATGTAGTCTAGACACACCCTACAATAGCTAAAGAATCAAGTGCAGGATTGCAGAGCATACTGCAAAAACTGAATTAAAAAAGATATTAGAGAAAAATCTGGCATGGCTTCAGCATCTACATTATTGTGAGCAATGTTCATGGGCCAGATCTTTAGCTGGTGTAAGTCAGCATGGAGCCATTGTCATCAACGTGCAATGTAGACTCTGTGTAAACCATGGATGAGGTAATCCAGCTAGAAGTACAATTTCTATTTTTCTTGCTGGAGCAGAGATATAGTGCTTCTGAGAAGGGCAGGATCAGGCAGTCCCTCTCTCCTTTATTTCCCCTTTCTTGAGGGCAAATCTTCAGATGGCATAAATTCTGATGTAAACTTACACCAGATAATGCTCTATCCCTCAATATCTGGCCTGACAATTTCCCTTTTGGTAGTACTCAAAATCTTAGACACAGATCCACAAGGGACTTGAACATTGCAATCTTGATCTTGCTTCCTACAGCCTAGAGATATGTCTACATTGCAATAAAAGATATGTCTACATTGCAATAAAAGACCCACAATGACCAGTCTCAGAACCTCAGGCTCATGGTATTCAGACTGCAGAGCAAAAATTAGCAGTATAGGTGTGCTGGCCCAGGCTGGGGCCCAGGCTCTGAAAACTGGGGAAGAGGGTAGGCTGACAAGTGGTATACACAACAGAGTTACACAAAAAAGTATGTTTTCCCATCAGAACTGGGTCTCAATGTAATCTTTTAAAGTTTGCCATACGAATATAATGGCTTTATAATACGTTAACTGTACAGCATGTTAACTTAGGTCATGTCTGTACATGCAGTATGAATAGTGCTGCACCACTGCGGCACATCTGGTTAAAAAGTTCAGTGCTAACTGTCAGCATTAATTGTCCCCTCCCCCTGTGGCTATGTCTAGACTGCAGGCTTCTTTCGAAAGAGGCTCTTTCGAAAGCATCTTTCGAAAGAGCCTCTTTCGAAAGATCGCGTCTAGACTGCAGGCGGATCTTTCGAAAGAGAAATCCGCTTTTTCGAAAGAGAGCACCCAGCGAGTCTGGATGCTCTCTTTCGAAGATGGCCTCTTTACATTGAAGAACGCCTTCTTTCGAAAGAGGAACTTTCAAAAGAAGGCGTTCTTCCTCGTAAATTGAGGTTTACCGCCATCGAAAGAAAAGCCGCGTTCTTTCGAAATAATTTCGAAAGAACGCGGCTTGAGTCTGGACGCAGGGGAAGTTTTTTCGGGAAAAGGCTACTTTTCCCGAAAAAAACCCTGAGTCTGGACATGGCCTGTGAGAGGCAGAATTTATGTTGATGGAAGAAACTCTCCAGTTTATACAGCGCTAAGCACATAAGTGCTTTTTTTCTTATGTTGCTTGGGAAGGGTGGAATATTCACAACCTCCTGAGCATGTCATAAGAAAAGAGTGAATGGAGCACATTTTAGCTTCATTTTTTCTTTAATGTGAATTAAAACTCAATTTCTACAATTAAATTCACCCACTGATCTTACTTTCCACATTTAAAATACCTTGAGGATAAAATGTAAATATACTTTCTCTTATTACAATATACATTTGTTATTTTCCACTTAATTCTGTGTGCAGAGCTGGTTGCAGCTCATTTAAGACATATGAAAAACAGCTAGTGAACAGGAGTGGCTAATAAGGGAGGGTCCCATTGCATGTATTAGGAACTGAGGAAACTTTGGGAAAGGGGAAGCCTGTACAGGAAAGATGGGCTTCACCTGAGCCCAAATGGAATCAGGTTACTGGCACTTAAAATTTAAAAAATTGTAAACCAGTTTTTTAGTGAAGAGCTGGGAAAAAATTGACAGATGCAGAAGTGTACATGATTTGCACAGAGACATCCTTAAGGAGCAGATCTATTAATGTAGATTCTCTGTGTCCTTGTAAGGAGCAGAGGATGGAAAATGATAAAATGCAGACAGTATCTGATCAGAAACAGTCAAATGAAAAAGAGTTTCCATTCAATTACATCATTTAGTGGCAGACAGCTAAAAAGTGAAAGTAACAGATAGTCGCCCCTGGCTCATCAGCTCCCCTTGGCTGGAAACAGCGAATCACTGTTTGATTTTCCTGCTGGAACACTTCTGTAATAGATCAGCTGCAAAATCATATACAATTTGGGGAAAAACAGGGTTTAGAGAGCATATCATTTTCTTACAAACATTTATTACAAAAATACTTTTTTCTTGTTATCAGAGTTATCAAAAGCCTTTACAAAATTCTTAAAAGGTTTATAATAGATAAAATATGTATTAGATTTAAGAATATTGATTTGTGCCAGACACCAAAATAATTATAGTTTTTGTTTAATGTATCTAGGAAGCTAACAACCTTTGAACAATCAGTATATAAGGTGAATTTAATTCCTTAACTATTGAAACAGTGTGGGAGAGATTTTCTGTATGCTCAACCTGCTACAAAACCAAGGCTGTTAAAAATGGTTTTGGGATATAGAATGTGGCTGGGATGTGAAGAAATAGAATGCTGAGGTTTAGACCAGAACAGAGGGGAAAATATGGGCAGAGCGTTGTATGTTACCTGAAGGAGATGTTTTCATTGTCTTTTTTTTTCCTATGCATCTACTCCTTGTAGAGAAAGATGCTTGGATCTTAGTATTTGTTGAGAAAGATACTTGGATATTAGTACCGTCTTTGATTTTAAATGTCCATTTTTGGTATTAATCATCCCTTAACTCAGATATGCAGTCCAGCCTTGAGCACTTGTCCAGGATGAATACAATGTCATTTATTTTTTCCATTTTCTATCATCATGAGAAAAGGCAGGGGAGCCTGGGAAATTATTTAAATCAAGCTGTAAGACAGTTTTATTAACTTTGGGTTTTCATCCTTCAATTGGATTTCCTCAGGCAGAGTCCTGCACACATATAGACACAGTTTCTGGATTGGGGCCTAATAATAATGGGGTAGACAGTGACTCAGTCAAATATTATAAAAGATGCCACTAAAAATGCAAAAATATCAGTATGTCAGATTCCCTCTATTTGAAAAGGAGAAGAAAGGCCTGCTGCTTGGACTAAAATGTAAACCAGTTGTTTGAATCAACACAGAGTTTCCTAAAAGGAGGCCCCTTGGTTAGTTGGCTCACTGTTCAACTCCATTATCCAAATCCCCAAAGGGACGTACATTTTGTGATATTCAGTATTGTGATATTCAGCCTAACTTTTAGGCAGCTGGAAAATTACTGGAATCTACTAAGCCTGAGTTAGGCATTTTGACTATGTATGGGAAGAAACAGGAATTGAGCTTCACAAAAGCCAGCACTTCAGGTGAGGAACTGACAGAACTAACCAATGGGAGATTCTAATGAAAGAGCTATGTCCTAACTCTCACCCCTATCCTGGAGTGTGTTGCCTAAATCTGGGCTGCAGAGGGGCACCTATCTCCACTTGTGATCCATAACTAGGAACCTCCTCTTCTGAAAGGGTGCACACTTAATACGCTCAACAGACAGTGAGCGTAACAGAGTGGTGATGGTGCACACTTAATACGCTCAACAGACAGTGAGCGTAACAGAGTGGTGATGGTGCACACTTAATACGCTCAACAGACAGAGGAAGTGGTGGTGATAGTGGCATCTTCCCACCTTATAATCTTCAGTTCAAGGGTTTGAACACCCATTAGAAGGTTCAGGTCCCCTCTCTGCCTAACCACCAGGCTATTCTTGCTTATAAGCGCTGTAGCCCAAGACTATTTAAGTACAGGCAGTCCCCGAATTACGCGGATCCGACTTATGTCGGATCCGCACTTATGAACGGGGCTCTCTCACCCCGGAGCTCGCAGGAAGCGGGACCGCCCAGAGCACAGCGGTCCCGCCACCTCAACCTCCGGTGCGAGAAAAGCTGCTCCGGGTACCCCTGGTCTGCTGGGACACCCGGAGCAAAGCCGGGGAGGCGGAGGGGTCCCGTGCCTCTGAGGCTTTGCTCTGGCAAAGCCGGGGAGGCGCGGGACTCCATCACCACTGCGGCTTTGCTCTGGGTGTCCCTGGTCTGCTGGGGACCCTCTCCAGCAGACCAGGGACACCCAGAGCAAAGCCGCGGAGCACGCGGGCAGCGGACAGCCCAGACGTGCCGCCGCTGTCCTGCTGCCGGCGTGTTCTGTGGCTTTGCTCCCTGTCTCCCTGGTCTGCTGGTCTCCAGCAGACCAGCAGACCAGGGAGATGCAGAGCAAAGCCGCGGAGGACCCGGGTGGCGGGACCGCGGTGCGTCTCGGTCCCCCGCCTGCGTCCCCCGCCTGCCTCTCCCTGGTCTGCTGGGCGGGGGGGGGCGCAGCTAGTACGCCCCCTCTCCCCCCTCAGCAGTCCAGGCTTTTCTCCAGACGCCTGTGGTAGAGCAGCTGGGGCGCTGCCGGTTGGTCCCGCAGCGCCGCTCTGGGTGCTACTGGACCAACCAGGCAGCACCCCAGCTGCTCTGCACCAGGCGTCCTGATTCAGCCGCTGCTGGTCAGTTTCAGCAGCGGCTGAATCAGGACGCCTGGGGCAGAGCAGCTGGGGTGCTGGTGCCAGGCGTCCACAAGTCAGCCGCTGCTGAAACTGACCAGCGCTGACTACAGGGAGCCCGAGGCAGAGTTGCTCTGCCCCAGGCTTCCTGGAATCAGCCGCTGATCAGTTTCAGCAGCAGCTGACTTGGGGATACCTGGGGTTCTTAAGTTGAATCTTTATGTAAGTCGGAACTGGCGTCCAGATTCAGCCTGTTGAAACTGATCAGAGGCTGATTCCAGGAAGCCCGGGGCAGAGCAACTCTGCCTCGGGCTTCCTGTAGTCAGCCGCTGGTCAGTTTCAGCAGCGGCTGAATCTGGACGCCAGTTCTGACTTACATACAGATTCAACTTAAGAACAAACCTACAGTCCCTATCTTGTACGTAACCCGGGGACTGCCTGTATTAAAAATTGAAGCATTTCAACAGGCAACACTGGGGGAGTTTTCCCATGGCCCAGTGATTATGGTGCTCTTCCAAGAGACAGGAGATCACTGATCAAACCCTTCTCCTGCTGAGGAGGAAATCGAATAGAGGTGTCCCAGCCCTGGTCTATACTAAGGAGTTATTTTGAAATAATCACCCTTATTTCGAAATAATAGGCTGGTTATTTCAAAATGTGTATTCCTCCTTTCCTCGGGGAATAACGCTAATTTCAAAATTATTTCAAAATAGCATTTGTGTGAATGCTCCAATGCTGCTAATTTGAAATAATTGGCCTCTAGAGGCTTCTCACAGCTGCACTTCTGACCGCTCTGGCCACACCTGTCATCTCCAGTGCTCCCCTTCTCCTGCAGAGCTTATAAGTACAGGTTGCAGGAGAAGGGCTTATGGCACATGGCCAGCTTGGCAAACCCTGTGCCATAGAGCAGGAACCGAAGGAGCCATGGCAGACCCCGATGATCTCTCAGAGCCTCCAACGGCTGCCAGAACTCCTGCAGCACCTTCATCTGCCCCTGATGAGAGAGGCAGGAGAGCTCCAGCCTGGACTGGTGTGGAGATCCTGGACCTCATTGAGATGTGGCAGGAGGAGACCATCCTCTAGGATCTCCACATCAGATTGCAGAATGCTGAAGTCTACAGCTGGATGGCCACCAGCCTGGCTGACAAAGTCCACACCTGGACCCTTGATCAGGTCCGGATAAAAATAAAAGAGCTCCAGCAGGCCTACAACAAGGCCAGGGAGCAAAGCGGACAAATGTGCTGCTACAACGAACAGCTCGATGCCATCCTGGCGAGGGAGGGAGGTCACCTTCCTCTCCCCCTGTCATTAAATCCAGGAAGCACACATCCAGTGTCCTCCATGAGGACAGGGTTGCAGACAAGGAGGAGAAGGAGGAGGCCATCCAGTTAACCATGACTGCCAGTCAGGACCCGCTCCTCCCCTTGGCGCTGGTCCCCTGCCTCCCAGGATGTGTCCCAGGCCTTGGATGAACCCAGGGAAGGCATTTCAGGTGAACTCCAGAACTTCCTCTGTCTACATGCAGGGGCAGGTGGTGGGCTGCCAGGAGCTGTGTACTCCTCACTCTGCCTACTCATCCTGGGGGTCTCACAACAGCCTGTGCCCGTGGGTGCACATGGAGCATCAGTCTGGAACACTCAGCTCCATGACGCTCTCACACAGGAACCCCCCCAATCCTTCTCACAAGATTCCTGGAGAGGCCTGCCTTATTCCAGCCTTTGTGGTGAGACATGACACAGGGTCATGCCTGCGTTCAGGCAGCATTCACTCCCAGACAAGTGCTGCGTTGCGGAGGAGACGGTGGAAGAGGAAGTGCAGGGGAACCCTGTAGCACTCTCTCCAGCAAGCGGCCTCTGCCACTCACACAAATCTCTCCCAATACCTCTCTCCCTTCCTCCAGTGGGCAGGGATAGAGGTTCTCTCTCTGTGGGGGACAGCCACTGCCAGACCTGGTATGTGCAGGACACAGTAGAAAGCCCCATTCCCCCCTCCCTCCCGCAAGCTCCTGGTCTGGCCAGCACCTTCCCATGCCTGCTTGTCCCTGATCTGTGGGTGTTGTGATGAGCCCCTGGGACTTCTGTGCCCTGCTGGAAAGTGCCCACTACCTCAGCAACATACGGCCTTGCTTGAAGCACATTGCCACTATCTGACCCAAGACCTTCAGTGTCAGCTCAGAGATGAGGATTAGGCTTCATACACAGTGTCTCCTGGGATGACCGCTCTTGTGGCTTTTCTTCACAGCTGAGCCAGCTGTGCACTTGGTGCATCCCCACACCATTCACCCAACTCCATGGGATCCACAGGAGGAAGAGAACCCAGGAGGACCTAATGAGAGAGCAAATGACTTGCCTGCAGTTTTTCTGGGCCTCGAAGAAGACCACCACGTGTGGGCCACTAACTGGGAGCAGCGGAAGGCTGCCTAGGACCAGATGGCATGCCAATACGAGGCCATGTGATCCTCCCTCACCATAATGATGGATTGCATGGCCTCATACATGGAGTGGGCCACCAGCCACCTCTCCACCCACCCCCGTGACTTCTCCTAGCTCCCCAGGGGCTGCTGGTGCCCGAGAACATGGGATGGTAGGACCTCTCAAGCAGCCAAAGCCTCCTTAGCTACCGTAGGTAGGTGCCAGTCCCAGCCTCAACCCTTTTCCCCACTTCTGCTATTCCAGGGTCTTGCCCCAGTCCCTCCCCTGCAGCATATACCCCCAATAAACAGTCTTTTTTTCAACAAGGAAGGCTTTATTATTTGCTCTTCAGGGGAGGGGAGAAGGTGGAAAGGGAAGGCAAGGGAAGGGAAGGAAAGACACAGAGGGAATGCAGGGACCCCATGTAGAGAAGCACAGAGGAGAATCTCACAACTGGCTTGCATTAAACTCTCCCTCAAGACCTCTCTGATGAGCACAGTCCCTCAGTGTGCTCTCCTGATAGAGCTAGTGTCCAGCTGCTTGAATGCCGTGGCCAGCCAATCAGCCTCTGCCCCGACCCTGGCAGAAAAGTCTCCTCCTTGCTCTCACACAGGTTGTGGAGCACACAGCAGGCTGCCACCACAAAGGGGATGTTGCACTCATTGAGGTCAAGATGGGTGAGAACACTCTGGAACCTCTTTAAACAGCCGAATACACACTCTATGACTATTCAGCACTTGCTCAGCCTGGCATTGAATGCTCCTGAGTGGGATCCTGGCCACTCATGTAAGGCTTCATGAGCTAGGGGACCAGAGGGTAGGCTGCATCACCCAGGATGCAGATGGGCACATCCACCTCCCTGACTCTGACGGTGTGGGTGGGGGAAAAAGGTGTTGGCATGCATCTTTCAGAACAGGCAGGTGTTCTGGAAGATGCAGGTGTCGCGTGCTTTCTGTGATCAGCCAATGTTGATGTCAGTGAAGCATCCCTTGTGATCTATGAGGGCTGCAGCACCATGGCGAAGTACCCTTTCCTGTTTATGTAATCTGAGGCATGGTGGTTGGGGGCCAAGATGGGGATGTGAGCGCTATCTGTGGCTCCCCCACAGTTGGGGAAGCCCATGGCAGCAAAGCCATCAACGATGCTGTTAATGTTCCCCAGAGTTGCAACCCTCCATAGCAGCACCTGGTTGATGGCTTTAGCCACCTGCAGGAGAACAGCCCCAGCTGAGGATTTCCCCATGCCGAACGGGTTCCCAACAGAGAGGTAGCAGTCCGGCATGGTGAGCTTGCAGAGTGCGATGGAAACCTGATTTTAAGAGGTGTGAGGGGGTCACTCACCACCGTAGCGGGGGTCCATCGTCTGTCCCCGGAATCAGTCCATTCCGCCCGCACAGGCCTCCGCTCACGTGGCGTTTCCCCTCTGGAATCTTCCGGTCGCGTTGCTCTCTTCGCCACACTGCCCTCCGGCAGTGCCCAAGTCACTCGCTCTGAGCCCCCCTTCCGGGGGTTTGGTGTCTCTCCAGCAGGCCTGTCCGCAGGCCTAGCAGGCTGGCCGGTTGGCTGTCCGAGCGCCCTGGCCCAGCCTAACTCTCTAGCCCTGCCCTAGCTCCAGAGAGCGTCCTGCTCCCTCGGCCGCCAGGCTCACGGCCTTGCCGCAGGCCTAGCAGGCTGGCCGGTTGGCTGTCCAAGCGCCCTGGCCCAGCCTGACTCTCTAGCCCTGCCCGAGCTCCAGAGAGCGTCCTGCTCCCTCGGCAGCCAGGCTCACACTGCCTTGGCTGAACCAGCCCTTCCCTTTTATAGCTCCCAGCTGGGCCTTAATTGGCCAACTCCGCCCAGCTGGGCTGAACTCCCCGGGCCTGCTCCAGGCTGGGGTTTGGCTCTTAAGGGGCCAGTACAGGGCAGCTGCCCTGTTACAGAGGAATAAGGGATCTTTCAGAAAAGGCTTTATTTTCTGAAAGATCCCCATCTAGACTGGCGCTAATGAAGTGGGGAAGATTTAAATCCCCGCTTCATTTGCAATTGTGCTGTGTCTAATCTGCATTCCTTTTCCGCAAACGGGGTGCAGTCTAGACACAGCCGTGATGTATTAACAACTTTGAATCTACAAAGGGCTCAACTTGGGCGCTATCTGTAACTGACAGGCCCAGCTAAGAGTCCAGGTTGAGGACATACAAACCTTTATCTAATTGCACTTTGGCTCTTCTCTACCATACTAAGACTCTGAGCCTGCTAGAAAATGGTGTGAACACAATTGGTATCTAGACAGATTCCTAATTTAAATCAACTAATTACATCTAAATGCAACCTTCATTATAGATAGGGCCCTACCAATTTCACAGGCATGAAAAACATGTCATGGACAGTGAAATTAGCCTCTCCCCCTGAAATCAAATATCTCCTGATGCTGGGAAACTGCGGTTCTTAGCTGGTATTCCTGCTGTGCTGGGGATGGATAGGAGTTGTCCTTCCCCTGCACAGCCATTCTTGGTGGGGAGATCAGCTCCTCACTTCTGTGCTGCATCAGCCTGGCAGCTGGGCTCTCTCCCCCCACCTCACTGCAATTCCTGCAGCAGCTCCAGGCACTGAGCTTGGGATTTCTTTTTTCAGCAGCTCCTGTGGAGATGGGGTTTTCACTCTCAGCAACACCTCCTGGAGCTGGGGGCTTACGTTCCTGGTGGTTGTAGCTGGGGCACTCGAGGATCAGAGCTTCTGCCTCCTGCTTCTCCCATTGCAAAATCTGTGTTACTTTCACTGTTAAAGTTCCCCACGGGGCCCCAGTATACCCACGGGGATAAAACACTGGAGACAGGATATTTGAGCTATTGGGGAGACCTGGGTGGGCCATATTGGTCCTGTTGGTCTTTCTAATATCCTGCAACTGGCATAGCTACAGCAACACTGCCAATAGGAAAATATATGTATCAGATTGAATGGTTACTGCTGAACTTTGGGTGCCATTTGTCACTGATTTAAAACATTTAAACGCTAATCAGCAAAGTAGACCCACATATAAGCTTTTACAAACATGCAAAGCATTTCTGCTATAATGATGGTTAGATCTGTTAAAGCAGTCTCAATAACTTCTAAAAATGGCTTACTTTAGAAAGAAATAATAAAAGTTCATCTCAGTAAGTTAGTCTAGTATGACAGACACTAGGGGTATGTCTAGACTACATGCCTCTGCCGACAGAGGCATGTAAATTAGACTACCCGACATAGTCATTGAAGCAGGGATTTAAATATCCCCCACTTCATTAAAATAAAAATGGCCGCCACTCTGTGCCGGCTCAGCTGATTGTTGGCACAGCGCGGCAGTCAAGATGCGGATCGGATGACAGGTAACGCCTTTGTCTACCACTCCTGTAAACTTCGTTTCACAAGGCATAAGGGAGCGGTCAACAAAAGCATTCCCTGTTGACTGATCTGTGTCTTGACTGCCACACTGTGCCGACGATCAGCTGAGCCGGCGCAGCACAGCAGCCATTTTTATTTTAATGAAGCGAGGGATAGTTAGTCTAGACATACCCAAGCAGATCATAATCATGGAATGTCATTGAAGAGATTCTCATGGACCCTAAATTGTGAGAAACATAATATGTTTTCCAAATGTTTTCTTGATGCCAATGGAAGGATACAGATCTGCACTTCTATCCCAGGGCCAGGAATGTTCAGTGTTCCTCAAAACTTCACTCTCTGAGCAGGAACTGGTATAGTCTGAATCATGGAAATTATAATTGTGGCAATCAAGGTATAAATAGTATCCCCAGAGGCCCAGAAATCTGCTTTCAATCCCTAACTCAATTGTCTTAGTCATGAAAGCTTTTGCATTTTCTTCAAAGGACAGTTTGGCTAAATATTCAATATCATTTGCTGAAATATTGCCTTGTATTTTCAACTTTCACCTGGAAATGTTTTTTGTGTTCCAGTTGCATACCCATTGAGGCCTCCAGTTTTCCCATTCTATGACAGCTAACCCAAATTTTCAGCAGGAATGTGATACTGAATGTCTTGGCCAGACTTTTTCCAGATGAGTTTGCAAGCTGAATTTTTGAGGTAGGCCACCATTTACAGGGGTTTCCTGCAATATGTGCCCTGGGTGGTATCCCAGTCTATTCACAAATAATATGGTCACATTCTGCCCTGTTGTTTTGGCCAGTGGGCTTCTAATCACATGGAACATTTTCAAGCTCAGTGTGATGTTATATTTCCATGAGCACTGATTTGTGCATGCATTCCAGGCATCTATAAAAGCTTTTCTCTGGTAAATTGGTGGTTGGACTGGTTTCACTGCAAAAATTAAACTCCAAATAAATGTAATCTGCAGCCACACCATGAGCTGAGCCGCTTAGGTAATATGTAATAGCAACCACTTTCAAACAGTATTTTCATGATGTAAAAGGCTACCATAAAAATCTCCTATTTCAATATTGGCTGCAAAACATAACAGAAGATATATTATTTGTTCTTTATACAGTATTAGAAATGTGTTGAGGTATTTCTATGGCATTTGCCCCTGAGTAGTACTTGAGAACCAAAATGAGACTTTACAAATGAAAATCAATGGGCCAGATTGTCAGCTGATGTAAATCAGTGTATCATTGTGGAAGTGAAATGAATGATGGCAATTTATAACAGTGGTAAATCTGTCCCACTAAGCTAAATCCTGAGCTCACTGACATTAATAGTTTTTCCATTACTTCACTGGGATGAAGAGTTGTCTCCCTGTCCCTGCCCTTAAATGTTTATCATCTAAATTACTCACAATAATTTCCCTTTCAATCATCTTTTTTCCCTCTGGAGGAGGGCATACACCAGATGAGTGGTCTTAAGGCCAAATTCTGTTCTCAACTAAACTGTGTAACCCTGTTAACTTTAACTTGGGTTAGTTTAACTTTAATGGGGTGCGGAGGTACAGTTCGAAGCAGAGTTGGACCCTGACACTTTAACGTTAGCTTAATTTCCTCTCTGACTGATACAATAATCTTGTAAATATTTTGCATTCTTACATGGCCATTAGAAAGAATTGTCAGCAAAGCAAGAATGTTTGGCATTATTCTAATAGTAGAAAAATGAGTAATGAAATCATTTTCAGTTTTGAAGAAGATAGCCTGCTTGTGCTGGGAGCCATACAAGTATTTTCACCATACTATGCCCTTTCTCATGTTCTTCTGCCCATACTTGGTATATTTGCATGACATGAGGCCTCCTTTCACTGGCTGCCCATGCATATTCAAAACCTGTAGGTCTGCCCCTCCCTACTTAAATTGTGTTGCCTCCACCTCCTCTCCTCCACCGATGTTCCTGCATTAATCAGTCTATTTGTCAGCATCTTGGTTAATTGCATCCATGTCATATACTACATGTAGGCTTGTTGTCAGGTGGAAGGAAAGAGGGCAAATGCCCTAGGTCCCAGCAAATCAAAGGGACCAAGAGCCCCAGACCCTTTAAATTGCGGTGGGAGTGCCATGTGCTCTGTATGGCTCTGAGGACTAGGGAGACCAGCACTGCACTCTGAGAGCGTGGAGCCCTAGTCCAATGGCCTGAGGAGGCTGTTGGCTCCCTTGACTACATGTCCCCCATCCACATTTAAGTTGCTCTTAAAGACCCACTCCTGCAGTGCTGCCTACAGCAAATCTAGTGGACTTGTATTAAAAAATTCTTATCTGTTGTTCCCCTTTCCCTGGTCTCTGCTTACAGATCTGTCTCCTCTTAGACTGAGAGCTGCTTCAGGCAGGAACCATCATCTCTCTTTGACTGTTTGGAAAATGCCTAACCCCGCATAGGGTGCTTTTATAAACTAATAACTATAACTTGTTTATTGCTCAACAAGGTTATCCTTTCTTGACCTCAGAAAAGAAACTCAACCATGCTAAGTTCTTCTCTCTACAGATAGTACTTATACACAGGCCCAGATTGACCCATCACTGGTCCTAGACCAACATACAATTCTCAGCTCCTCTACTGACAGATAACCGAGATGTTCCAGCTATATGGATGATTTTATATTAGCCTTGTGCTGACCAGTACAACTACAATAGTGCTCTATAAACCCAGGTATTATGCACCTACCTCCCATTGACTGGACTAAGTGACTTGTCTAGGTAGTACAAGAAGCCTGTGGTAGAACGGGCTGTCGACCAGAGGTCTCCCCTATCACTGGCTTCCTTCCTTCCTTCCCAGCCTCCTTCCTTCTGCATGTGGGACAGCTGTGCTATATTCACACAATATTCTGACAGTTCAGAGAGAATCACAAAAGTTAGCAATGAGGACATCCTATGTGTGCAGAGAGATGGATCAGCTGCCTCTATCGAGATTGTTCCCTACCCTGAATTTTCTGGTGTCCTGTGTAGTTGAATGTTAAGCTCCCGTTGTCCATATCACTTTACTATCATTCTTCTTTCAGGCCTTTTGAAACTTGGGTGTATTCTCCAAGTAATTCATCTTAACCTTTAAACTGCCCAATGAATAGCATGTAACCATTAATTTTTGCCACTAGGTGTCATCATGCTCAAAACTCCATGGTGACATATATAATAATACAAATAAAGATGCATCAGTTTCTTGCAAAAACAGCTTACATATATCTTTACTTAGATAGATGAATAGTAACCTCAGCCACTGCACTTATACATTAAATTGAAACATGGGTTTGGTTGGTAGGTTAGGTGGGGTTTTTTCTAAATACTTCAGTGTTGCCCCTGAATCTGAAAAGTAATTTTCAGAACTGCCATTTGTCGCTGATTAGCACTTGCATTCTGCATCATAATTAAATATATGGTCTGCTTTGTTCTGTGTTATTTTTCTTCATCAGAATACCTTAGATTGCAATGTAGGGAAGTCACACTGACAAGTACAACAGTTAATACACTCAGTGAAAATAAATATCTAATTGAACAGTGGGGAAATAAGGTTAGCATTGTACTGGACCAGTATGAGCTGATCAGCTGCAAAAATTACCTGTGGGCTGAGACTTATATAAAGGTTCATAAGTGGAAGAATTATTTTACCTTCCCTTCTCTTTTACAAATTGCTGTTCTTTATGCTTGGTGATTGACATTGGATGGAGTGGATTGCTGCTGTAATCACTTTGTTCATAAATCTGCCATGGAACTACTGAAGATTCAGATCCATATTGGGTAAATTCATTCTAGTGTCCAGCAATGACTGCCAGACAAAATGGGCAGAAAAACCTAATGGAGAAGAGAAAGCATGTGTTATACAGGAACCTGCAACAGCCTATTACTAATTATTGACTCAAAAAGTGTGTGAGACAGATAAGAATGTCAGCTGAGCGGGACTTTGGCACCTGACTGTAGGCAATCTGCAAATGGGCAGCTTCAAATCTGGGTCCAACTGGAGGCAGCATGTTAGATGCACTTATATATGACAATTAATATTTTCTGTTACTGCATGAATGTATAAATACGTTTACTCATTTTGGATTCTCTGCCCCTCCCCCACCCACTCCATCACACTTGCACACAAGCATTTAATCTCCAGATGGGCCCAGAGCCTGTCACTGTTTATTTTCAGACTGCCTATTGAAGTCATGTGCCAAAGTCCTATTCTGCTGACATTCTTACATCTTCTTCACACTTTTTGAGTCAATAATTAGTAATAAGCGGTTGCAGAGTTACTGAGAACACAGGAACATTTTCTTCCTCTTCTTCACTGGGTATTTCTGCTTATTGTGTCTGCCAATTACTTCTGGACACTCAAATGAATTTATCTAATTAGGATCTGAATCTAAGCTGTTATATGGAAGATCTGTGAACAAGGTGACTACAGAAGCAGTCCACTCCGTCCAGTGTCAATCAGCAGACGCAAAGTGGAGCAATGTCCAGAAAAAAAGAAAGAATAAATGTTTCATGTACCACCAGAATTGCAACAGCTAGAATTAAAAAGGAACTGACTTGAAAGGGAAAGTTAAGAATGTGTGATAAAGAGGACATTAGTGTCACAAAATCAGAGTATTCTGATGTTAAATAAACTATGACAAAAAGTCTAGGCATGGATTAGATTATAAAAGCCCCCAAATTAATCTATACTTGAGGGATTTATTTCCAACCTCACCCTTTATCCTGTAACAAAATTCTGTTCTAGGGATTTTACTTTATTCACATCAGAGAATTAGGAGACCTGCAATTGATTCATCAATTGCAGAACAGCAGGTTTTTCACAATCTGTGTTGTTGATGTTGGCTTTTTGCACAGTTCTTGAGAAAGTGAATGCTCATAAGCTGACTCCCTGCTTCTGCAGTCACTTTATTCATAATGGTACACATTTTTTATAAATCACACAGAAGATTCATGCTTTTATTTGTACATAAAATACATGTACAATAAAATAACTCCCTGAATTTCAATGATAATTTAAAATAATTATTTTATCAAATTTTTCTATGCAGATTAAAAATGATAGACTCAGAAATATGATGGGCAGATGCAGATTTCATTGAGTTTAAGTCATGCCTCCTGCACAAGATTTAAAGCAAGATCTGAGGAGCAATAGCATAGTGGCTGAAGATCCCTGATATGGCACAGAGTTGATGGTACAGAGGACCCAGGGAAGGCTAAGTGGGTATGGAGCAGATTGAGAGAGGTAGGATTGGGTTCTGGCAATTGGATATGCTCTTTAATGAAAAATGACAAATTATGTGTCAGAATCCTAAACTGACTGCAGTGGAGCTATTCTGGTTTACCCCCACTGGGGATCTGGCCCTTTAATTTAAAGATCATAGTTCCTGATCAAGGTTCTCAGGTACAGAAATCTGGTACAAGCCACCTTAAAAATGATACAAATAAAGGCATGAATCTTCTGTGATAGAGCCAAAGAACAAGTAGAAAGGAACATCAAAGGCTACTGCTTTGTCCCTAGATTTCACAGTTTCATATGTTGAAGACCCAATGTGAGACATGAGCCTAATTGCATGTCTGCAGCTATTTGGGTTTTTTTCTGGTGAAAGAAAGGCCCTACTGGGTAGAGGTAAGCAGGCTACAGAAAATCAGTTTTGTCAACAGTGATTTCATCAGGGCATCAAGCTATTCTGCTGCATCAGTAGTTTCTTCTGTCGTTGTTCCTTTGATTGTGATTTGTCAGGATGGAGAAAACTATCCCAAATCTGCCTGAAGGAAGGTACATTACTATGGCTTAATCACCATGGTGAATTCCTGAATATGCAAGAAAGTCCCTCCAGCCACCCAGAGTGCAAAACCCGTTAATCATCCTCTGTAGGAAGTACAACATTCTCTCCAGTACACACTGCAGAGCTCTTATGGAAGGCTAGCTCTGTAAGAGACTAGCTCTCTCATTTTAGTCAACTAGGCCAACATGATCAAACCTAATAGTTTGAAGTTAGTTTCCTAAATCTATATTTGCATCTAGCAACAATGTTGTTGGCATGAGGCAGTAGCTTAAATGTCTGATAGGAGCATATGTACAACTTTTTTGCTTCCACCAGCTTTATGCTGCTGGGATTTCAGTGATGCCAATGACTGGTATGGTCTCTGGCAGGAGCTAGAACAGTCTGGAAATGTCTCTGACTTATGTCCAAGCTGACCCAAGCTATGTTCAGCAGCTTCCCTCTCCAGCCCCAGGCTCCCACTGCTTATGTAGTGCCGACAGGCAGAACGAAACCTGGGACCCTTGGAGCTTAGTGCATGAGCCACTATAGCTTGAGCTAACAACCAGCTGGTTTTCAGCTAAGGCTGAAAGCTCACTCATTCTTTCTCTCTGTAAATAGTTTAAGTGCCACTACCTAGGCTAGTACAGCACACCCAGGAGGTGTGTGGGTTACACTGACCCCAAACATTCCTCTATCTCATAGGCAGTACAGTGTGTAAGATAAGAGGCACAATCATGAGATTGCATGGCTACGTCTATACTACGAGTTTTCTCGGCAAAAAATATGCTAACGAGCCCCGTTTTTCTGCAAGATCAGAATACCTCCTTTTTTGGGCATAAGGATTTTGCAGAAAAAGGGTTTTTTGCGCAAAAAGAAAATGTCCGCACTGCTTGTTTTTGCACAAAAACCCCAGTGCAAGAACGGATTGACAGAAAATATGCAAATGAGATTGTGACTCATGCAAATGAGTCCCTCGTTAGCATATTTTTTTCTGAGCCAACTCGTAGATGTAGCCCATTGCAGTCTTCACATGGATCAATGACTTGTTAAATGACGGGGGAAAGGTAGAATAAATAGTCAGTTTCAGAAAAGAGAGAGGAAAACTAGAGGGTTCCCCCAAGAATTTGTGCTGGGGCCAGTATCATTCAACATTTTCATAACTGATATGGAAAGGGTGGTAGACAGTAAGGTGGCAAAATGTTCAGACAATACAAAATTGCAATAGTTAAATCCCAAGCAGATGGGGAAGAGTTACTAACAGATCATTCAACATACTGAGTGACCGGACAACAATTTGTCAGATGAAATTTAGAGTAATGCACATCGAAAAATACAATCCCAGCTATACAGCCAAAATGATGGGGTCCATATTAGCTGTTACCATTCCCAAAAGAGATCTTGGAGTCACTGTGGATTGTTTTCTAAAAGCATCTGTTCAATGTGCAGTGGCAGTCAAAAAAGCAATGTTAGGAACCATAAGAAAAGAGATAGATAATATGACAGCCACATCTTATTTTGGTGATAGCACTGCAATTTTCAGTGGATTTCTGTTTGTTTTGCTGTCCTACCATTTTTACTTACAGCATATTGAACTATGTTGAATCAATTGCCTTAAAATAGTTTTCCCATTTGTTTGTGTTCTTGTTCCTAGTTACATAAAAATCACACAAGCAAATCTTGCTCCCAACATGGTCTTTGGCAGAAATTAAATGGAAATTGATCACCGTTTAACTGTAACAAGCTGATTTTTCTCTCACTTAACCAGTATAAAACTGGTATGAGTCATTTGACTCCTGCAGACTTATTCTTGATTTGCACCAATATCAGAACAGAATGAGGTCTGAAAACTTTGAATAATTCAGAATGCACTCCCTGTGCATGTTGGGATGATTATAGCTTACATCCCAACTCAGCAGCCTTGGAGGACATTCGTTTCTTCCTATTCCAACAGAGAAAATGTAGCTTGCAGATTTGGTCCCACCTGCTGCATGCTGCATTAACACTAAATATTATTGTTGAGAGAAATGTAACAATTCCACTTTGTCATCTGAAGGGATTATAGTAATTATTTTGAACCTGAAATCATGTAAACCGCTGTAAGCCTATGTACAGAATTTACTCTTGGATTTTTTTTTGAGCAAATCTATGAAGCTATCCCAGTTGTTTGCACATCCACTATGCATCCATACTGTCCATGCCTCTTTAAAGTACTTGAGTAGAAACATGGAGAAAGATATTAAAGAATCAGGGACTGCTTCTGGCCAGCCTCTGAGTGCCTGGTGACTGAAGAAAGGAACTGTATGGTGCCAGGCTAAGGAGAAAAAAAAAAGTGTAGATCAAATCCCATGAATTTCAGAGGGATTACTCTAGGTAAAGGTACTACTCAACACAAGTAAGTATGGCAGAACCTGGCTTTACATGAGGAAAATCTGGTGTGACTTTCTTAGTTATTGATTGGCAAATGAAGAAAAAAAAGATCAACAGCAAGCACATAGAAAGAGGGAGAAAAAAAGAGATATATTACAGTTCATGCTTTATAAAGCCAGGATCTGAAGAGACCCTTAAAAGAATTTCAGTTAATAATCTGCCATCTGTTTGACTGAAAGTTTGTTGTTAAGATGGAAACTGACTCTATTCAACTTTAAAAGTTGCTCACACACTAAATGACTTTGGTATTAAGGGGAGTGTAACAGGAGTGATTCACCACCAGAGCACCTCCTGCTGGTCACTCTGGGAATTGGCTTCTTGGTGCTGGAGCACCCTCTTCTGTTTAGTGTCTCCCCATGTCTCTGCCTGTTGGGGTTCTCCCCCTCTGGAAACCCCTAACCCCCATGCCCTCCTTGCCTCAGTGGCCCACTGCCAGTCTTCATCTAGCCCCTTACCTCAGGGGCAAACTGCTGTCTGCACTAGCCACTTATCATTGAGTAGATATGCTGCCTTTGCCTACAACGATGGCTCTCTGCAGACCTAGTAGTTTCATGCCTTGCTTCAGGCCCTGCAGCCTGGGAATTTGCTTGGCAGAGCTTCCCCAGCTCTGTGGTACTTTCCCCAGCCCTGCTCTAACTACAGCCAAAGTATTCTCAGGCCTTATCTCCAGAAGCACTCAGCTTCCCTAGCAACCAGTCCCTCCTGCTCCTCAGCCAGAGCCAAGAGTGTGCCTGTCTCCATGTCTCCCCAAGCCTTTATTTATACACCCTTCAGCTGAGCCCTAAATGGCTCGTACTGCCACAGCTGCTGGCTCCACAGCTCCACTGCTTCAGCCTTCTCCCAACGTGGGGCAGATGCCCTGTCACAGGGGCTATGTCTATATAATGGGGCTTTATTGGAAAAAGGTACACAAATTGCACTCTGCAATTTTCATATCCTTTTCTGATAGTTTTGTCAGAAGAGGCTTTTCTGAAATTTGGCCCGAATTCAGTGGGCCAAATTTTGGGAAAAAACCCTCTTTTGAAAGAGCCCTTTTTCCTTGTGGGAAGAGGAAGACAGGGCTTCCAAAAGAGTGTGTCTGCTCTTCGGCAAAATAAAAAGCAGAAGAGCAGATGTGTTCCTTGGACGTGGTGGAATTTTTCTGGGATAATCCTGGAAAAACCCTGTAGTCTAGACATAGCCAGAGAGTAAAGGAAGAGAAAGCATAGTGTGTGCCTTCTTTAAACAAATGTGATAGTACAGTACTATGAGGTAATTCTATAGTTTTGCTTAACCTTAAGAACAGAAAAGTCCATTTTATAAGGAAAAATGCTCAGATAAATATGAATTTACCATAAAATAGACTGCCATTATGGAAGCACATCAGAAAATACTAAAATATTGTCATTTGGGGCCCATACAGTTCTCCTTATTTTTAGATTGTCAGGTGTTTTTAGATTCCTGTGAAGTTACATAACACACATAATCTGAGTCTGAGTATAAACCCTAAATGCCATATAAGATTATGTAGCTGTACTCATGATGGAAAAAAAACAAAAGCATCACTGTGCCAACTGTCCTCCTATGTCAAATTTTTTAAAAATCCAATTGTTCCACTTAAATAAAATAGTCACTGAATCAGAAAGCAAAGACATCGTTTGAAAACATGAAGTTTAACTGTAAGTGCATTTTTTTATTACTTATACTAATTTCCACAAAAACAGACTACTTGATTTAATCTTATTGGACAAATCCAGACATTGGGATTTTTGAGAGGCCTGGATTTTTGCCTTTGAGAAACCTTATTGCATCCAGGCTGTGTCATTCTTCAAAACATACAGAACTACCATTTCCAATTTCTTTTCTGGATGATCTGTGCTTGCAAATAGTCCCACTTTCTGAGCCTGACATAGATTGACAGGAAACTGCTTTTCTTGTTATGTAAAAAAACTATGTTCTAGCAGCCATGGCTTCATAAATGCATCAAAGTTCATATAGGCAATATACTCTAGAAATGTCTCATTAATCAAAGTTTGATGATGTAATTCTAGTGAGAGTAAACAATCCCACTTCTCTGGAAGCACTAGTGCATTTTAATATTTTTAATTGAAATACAATTAATGAACACTTTGACTTCTTTTTACTAGGGATTATTGAATAGAAATTTCTTGCACACACACTTACCTTCATGTGCAATGTCATGACTCATAATTGATCTGAGCAGGCATTCTATTGAATTCACATTTTTGTTTTCTTTAAGATCTCTTTGTGTTATCTAACCACATTATTCCTACTTTCCTCCCTTTCACTTCCACATACCACAGTAATGAGGAAAAAGTGGATGAAATGTAGAAATGATGGGCATGAAATTGAAACAAGCCATTCCAATCTCTGGACCATATACAGTAAAACTCCATTAGTCCGGCATCCAATGCTCCGGGACTCCTGATGGTCTGGCACCATCAGGAACCCGGAAGTGCTGGGGCAGCCGGACAGGCTTCCCCCATTCAGCTGCTGCTGAAACTGACCAGCAGCTGAATCGGGGAAGCCGGGAGCAGAGCAGCTGGGGTGCTGCCGGGTTGGTCTCATAGCGCTGCCCCTCGGGGCTGCGGGACCAACCTGACAGCACCCCAGCTGCTCTTGGGGACGCCTGGGGCAGAGCAGCTGGAGTGCTGCCGGGTTGGTCCCGCAGCGCCAAAGGACGGCGCTTTGGGACCAACCCGGCAGGACCCCAGCTGTTCTGCCCCAGGGGTCCCCGATTCAGCCGCTGCTGAAACAGATCAGCGGCTGATTCCAGGAAGCCCGGGGCAGAGCTGATCTGCCCCGGGCTTCCTGGAATCAGCCGCTGATCTGTTTCAGCAGTGGCTGAATCGGGGACCCCTGGGGCAGAGCAGCTGGGGTCCTGCCGGGATGGTCCCGCAGCGCCAAAGTATGGCGCTGCGGGACCAACCCGGCAGGACCCCAGCTGCTCTGCCCCAGGGGTCCCCAAGAGCAGCTGGGGTGCTGCCGGGTTGGTCCCGCAGCCCCGAGGGGCAGCGCTACGGGTCCAACCGGGCAGTACCCAGCTGCTCTGTCCCAGGCATCCCCAAGAGCAGCTGGAGTGCTGCTGGGTTGGTGCCGTAGCGCCGCCCCTCGGCGCTGCGGGACCAAACCGGCAGCACCCCAGCTGCTCTATTGCAGGCATCCCCGATTCAGCTGCTGCTGAATCTGACCAGCAGCGGCTGAATCAGGGATGCCTGGGGCAGAGCCAGACTATCGTAAGGGGGGGTTATGAGGGGTCTGGGGTGGCATCCCCTCCCACCCCACTCCAGACCCCTCATAGCCCCCCCTTCTGATAGTCCGGCATATCTGATAATCCGGCACCCCCTGGGTCCTAAAGGTGCCGGATTATCGGAAGTTTACTGTACATGTATTAGACATGTCACTAAAAGGAATTTAACTGACCATTTTCAAACCTGCTCGCAGCTGCATGACTTACAGTACATTCATAATCTGAGCAAAGCATAAATCCCATATTATCAAAAATAAAAAGCAGCTCATTAAAATAATCTACTTTTCATGATTATCACACAAATAGTGCTAGTAACAATTCAAACTTCATGGCTTTAGTGTAAGTCTCACTACCAGACATGGAAAAAAACCAGTTTAGAGCACTGGACATAATCGTGGGACAAATTATTCCCTTGGGTCACTCTGTTGACCTCAATGGAAGTTTAGAATGCATGGTAGTAGGCCTCCATTGTGTATTACATCTGACCTACCCCTTTCTGTTTGTGAGTGATAATTGTGTTTATTCTGTTTTGGGAGTTTGGGGGACACAAAAAATGCAGGACCAGGCCTAGGACTGTTCAGTGCTTGAAAAAAAGGCTCACCAATAATGGAATATAGGACTGGATAACACATATTTGTGTTGCTTAAATATCACACATACAGTTTATAAAAAAGATAGGGAGAAGGAATAATTTAAAAAATTTCAACTTCCTAAAATACAAGTGTACAAGGACAGCAAACACAGGTAATCCGAACATATGATATTGCTAGCCCTTTCGTCTGAGGTAGCAGATACCAGGCCTTGAAGATCAGCTTCCTGTTGGAGGAGAAACTGGGGATATGAAGTCCAGGCATATTCATTATAAAACTTGTTTATTATGCTATATAGATACCAGTCCTGCAACTAAAGTGGCAGAAACACATGGCTTCCAGAAAATTCCTTCTTTTAGGAATCTCAGACAAAACCCCTATGCCCAGGGAGAAACTATTCCTAAACATTTATTTAGAAAGATGAAGGCAAAGAGGAACCTGCCCTGTGGCTTGTGAGAACTCCTCCCAAAATACTATACCACAACACAAAAAACAATGAAGCATTTCTTCAAAGACTGAACAGTGTGCACATGCTAAGACAAAGAACTTGTAAGAATACTTGCAACAGCATCTCTGGTGACTCTGACCATAACAATTCTAGTGTTATAAAATAGCTTGGATGAAAGCTGTAATTTGACTGGATTGTGAAATCTTACTACTTCCTGTTATTATTTGTATGATAGTACCTGGATTCTGGCTTGATCAGAAGTACGGCAGTGCAACCATACAGAACAAATATTGATGAGTTGATATATGCATGATAATGCATAGATTACAACCATGTTGTGGGGACATCAATGAACTAATAAAAAGGTGAAAAGACCCCCTTATCTTCCAGAAGGTTGGGTTTTTGCAAGAAAGGCTACTCACATGTTATGTCTGCGTCAGATCCAACTTGTATCAGCAAGGACAGAGGCATGCATAACAGGGCAAAAACATTAACCAAACATCTTGAAATTCCAAAGAAAATTTACTTTGAGTTTACTGTTAGTTTTAAGTACATAGTTTTCAATAGGAGATAGGTGTTTGTGACAGGGCGAGGCAGCCCTGCACTGAACTCGAAGGGCCCAGCCAGGGTTACCTGGCTGCAGAGGCCCCTCCCCCACAGCCCTACCGAGTATGCCCAGGCTGTAGCTCCACTATAAAAGCCTGCGGAAGGACTTAGTCTGGAGGTCAGCTGGAGGAGAAGGACCTGCAAAGGGAGTGCCTGCCCAGCTGTTGCCCGAGACTCCAGGAGAGGCCGGACGGGGCGCGGAGGCGAGTGGGTGTGACCCACGGACTGCCTGCCGAGGAGATGCCAGCCCGAAGGTCGCAGCAAGCTGGGCGAGTACAGGGGAAGGAACCCCAGGGAACCAGGTAGGAAGTGGCCCAGGGCAGGAGCAGGATCCTCCTATCCCGCCCAGAAAACCTCGGTGTGTTTCGGCCGGATTGCCCCGCTGAGGGAGTGACCCGCTACCCGGTCGCTCACAGGGCCCTGGGCCGGGACCCGGTGGAGTAGGGTGGGCCTGGGTCCCCCTACCTGGGGTGCGTCCTTGCTACAACCCTAAACTGTGTTCTGGACTCAGGCCGGAGGGCCTTGGACTTGACAGGATAGGCGGGAGGGGCCCGCCACAGCGTTTAAATACTATTAAATATCTGGGCCTCAGTCCTTGTCAAGTCTCACATTAATTTAAGATAAAAGAACATGGAGATACTTCTGGCCAAGAAATCCATCTTTCCTACCCTTAAAAGAGCCAGAGCAAGAAAGTTCAACAAATGCCTGTCAAAATTGTGGTCCCAGCACAAAAGAGGAGAAAAAGAAGGATAATGGCTTTACCTCCTATGACACTTTCCCCCATATTTGTATGGAAATATGTTTTTAACATGACTCAAATATGCACCATGCAAAATGGGGCAAGTAACCTATCACTCAAGAGCCTGTGGGTCCCTGAATGTGTGTATTCTATTTGTGTGCATGTGTCATTCTTGTATGTGAAGTTAGATATATGAAGTGTAAACCTGCTTATTAATCTAGAATGTCTAATGAGAGTCATTAGTGGGATTTATGGGACTTAATGGCCTGGTACTCAAGACAACGATCTATAAATAGTTTTATTTTTCCTATAAGCCCAACTGCGGTTGGTTCTACAAAGACATGTGACCATGCCACCTGATACTTGAATCCTCGAATTTGGTATTTTTACATTGGGTTTGTTTCAAAGGGTTCAAATCCCAGTGCTCTGTGGCCTCTTATGGACATACAAGATGTGTTATAGTTGTGATGAGTTAGAGTTTCTATCTGTCCCACTTTTGAATTGTGGATAATTGTATGAAATTAGCTCATGAAACTTTTGTCTCATGGAAATCCTGTACGCCTGTGGAGCCACAATGAGTTAGCAGGTTTGTGTCAGGACTCTGCCAAGCCAGACCTGCATTCAGTGGTTGTTTATTCAAAGTAAAACACCTTTGGCCAATGAGTTGCTGTAGCTGGGGGAAGACCCTTCCTCCTCTTGTCTTAGGGTGTGTCTAGACTTTTGTCGACAAAAGTGGACTTTTGTCGACAAAACAATACCAGCGTCTACACTACCGCGGAGTTCTGTCGACATGTCGACAGAACTCCGCGGTTTTGTCGACACTGGTATACCTCATTTTACGAGGCATAACACTTTCTGTCGACAGGACTCTGTCGACAGAAGGTGTTATTGCCTGTAACACTGCGTCCAGACTACGGAGTTCTGTCGACAAAGCGGCTTGCTTTGTCGACAGAACTCCATGTGTCTGGACGCAAATTGTCGACGGAAGTTTTGTCGACAGTATCTGTCGACAAAACGCGGTAGTCTAGACGTACCCTCTAAGGGCAACGGGTTGGAAGTAATGGAAAGTTATCAGGAGAGCAAAGGAAGCAAGTGACCCTAGGGAAAAGTAAGTAGTAAAGGGTGTTATACCTTTAGGATATTTTGTTTTGTTCTCCTGTGCTTTACCTGATTAAATATAAACAGCATAAAGTGAAAGACTGAACAAAGTGTGTGTGTGTGTGTTCGCGCGCATGTGTGTTGTCTGTTTCACAATTCCTTGGTGCCCCTGAGAAAATTAATCTGTAAACTAGAAGTTTCACACCTGTTGGGTGGAGTTTTGGGAGAAAGGTGTGTTATGTATTGAGGAGACAGGGGCCTGCACTGCATCCCGAGGGGTTAGGTAACTGGACAACAGGTTCCAGCATTTGGAGGGGATGCCAGATAGAAGGTCTGTGCCCTGAGAGTGTGCTTAGGAAGCCAGATATTAGGGCAGTAGCTGAACTCCATTTGGGCTCCAGAACTCAGAGGATCCAGCGCACAGAGGATTAGATTCCCTTCACAGCAGTCCTCCCTCATGTGTGACCAGGAGTTGGTCACTGTCTAAATCAGGGGTTCCCAAACTTTTTGACACGGGGACCAGTAAATCTATTCACGAACTTTTGGAGGATGGGTAACGTTCATTTGCATATTTGCATATTCATTAATCAAATGATGAATATTCAAATAAGTTGTTTCTGGTCCTCCCAAAAACCCCAGTGCCAGCTTTAGCAAAGCTTTTGATATGGTCACCCACAATATTCTTGCCAGCAAGTTAAGTAATACGGATTGGATAAATGGACTGTAAGACAGACAGAAAGCTGGTTAGACCAGGGTTTCCAAAACTTTTTACTTTAGTTGGAACCCTTTTTTTTCAGTACTGTTTTTTGCAGCCCAAAAATATAAACACATAAAAAACAAACTGAGAAAATACCAGACACATAACATCTGGTATTTTCTCATTAGATATTTTCTCATTAGGTAAGTTGAATTATTACTAGATGTATCAGTTTGTAGTTTCGAACTGCCTGGCTGGTAAATGTGCTCAGGCTGCATGAGTGTGTCTACCAGCCAGACAGTTCACAACTACTCGAGGGGTGTGTGTGTGGGGGGGGGACAATAGAATCTCCAGGCCAGACTAACTCCTACTTTGTGGGGTGGAGGCGGGAAGGGGGGCAGTGCCCCAAGATCTACATATCGCCGGGCCAGTCCCACTTCCCGCAGGCTGATTCATTCCTCCCCCCGCTGCACCTCTGTCCAGCCCCACTTCCCCCAACCCCCTCCCAGGCAGCCAGTTCTCCCCCGCTTCTCTTCCCAATCTTCCTTGGCCAGCCCTGCTGCCCGCGTCCACCCCTCTTTTCGGTGGCCACTTCTCTCCCCCCCCCACACACACACATCTTCCCCGGCCAGCTCCCTGCCCCCATCCTCGCGCCCTCCCCCCCCCCAGCAGCCCTGCTTCCACCATCCCCCCCCCAATCTCCCCAGCCTGCCCTGATTCCCCAGTCCAGTGCTGCTTCCGGTGGCTGGCTCTCCCCTCCTCCTCCTCCTCCATCCCCCCCTCCCACACACCTCCCCTAGCTAGGACTCTGCTAGGAGCCAGAACATCTGGCTGCAGACTCCGCCCAGGCCGGCAGAGGGCTTAGAGGACCCGACACCACACGGGCACTCCGGGAGCGCAGAACGCTCCGGCAACCACTCTGAGGCTCGGTAGTTTTTTCCTGTGGCCTAGTACCGGGCTGCAGCCCATAGTTTGGGAAACTCTGGCCTAGTGAGATTGCAGAATCTCCATCACTGGAGATATTTAAGACCAGGTTAGACAGACACCTGTCAGGGATGAGCTAGGGCAACTCAACTTTGGAAGCCCCAGGGGCCACACTGATACTTACAGAACATGCTGAGGGTCTCAACTTAAGTGTGGTTGCATATGCAAGCAAATATCTCTCTCACTGACAGGCATGCATACAGAGATTAAGGCAAGACTACACAACACACGGGGGGGGGGGGGGCTCTGCTTAAGTCAGCTCTGCTGATATTAATAAAATACAATATTTACCCGATTTCTACCCATGTGACAGCACTTTTCATGAGCAATGACAGTCCAAGAATTTAACTACTAAAACACATATCAACAGAAGATCATTACACTGACTACTTTTTTTGTGTCAGCTCCCACTCACCGGCCATGTGTTGATCCCCACATAAACCCAAACTGCAAACCGGGACACAAACAAATTGGTATGCTGCCCACAGCCAAGTTATTAATAAATATTTTACAAACCTTTATCTTTTCTCTCTGCTGCCATGTCTCCTCTCCTTGCTCCATCATCTCCCCTGGTGCCTGCTGTCCCCCAACTCCTCACTCTCCTCTGCTGTCCTGACTCCTGCCCTTCTCACTGCCCTCAGCCCTCCTGTGACCTTCCCCCTCCACCAGCCCTTCTCTTGTCCCTTGGTGCCTTCCCCTCACCCCGGCCAAGCCCCTTCTCCTTCCACCCCTCCTCCCGCCACCCAAGCCCCCCACTGCCACCTCCCCTCACCTCCTGTCCTCCCCCCGCCTCCGCCCAAGCCCCCTGCTGCCACCTCTCCTCCCAGCCGCCGCTGCACAAGCCCGTTCCCTACCTTCTGCCTTCCACGTTGCAGGACCGGAGGCTGTGCTCCGGCCCCGGAGGCCGAACCCGGAGCCATGTGCCTCCAAAGAGTTTTAAAACCCCGGGCTGTGATGTCACATCATGCCCGGGCATCCTCCCCGCCCACGTGCAATGCCGCATATGGGCAGCAGCAGGTGGCAAAGAGGAGCCGCACATAGTAGGGATGGTCCGGAGCCAAGAGCGACGCTCTGGGGGTGGAGTGGGAGGATGCGCAGGGGGATCAGGGGCCCAGTCCAGGCAGAGCCAGGGGAGAAACCCAGCCCCACATATTGGTGGAGCAGGGCCCCAGGCTCTGTAACTCACCAGCACTTCCGGGTTCAGGGGCACGGGGCCCGATTCAACCAAATCGGCCTAAGGCCGGATCTGCCGGCAGCCACCAAGCATGCTGAGGCCCAGTATTTTTTTCCCGCAGCCCGGTACCGGGCCGCAGCCCATAGTTTGGGAAACACTGATCTAAATGACTCATAATTATAAAATCCTTTTTCTATACAAGGAAATCTACTAAGCTTACTAATCAAAATATAAAATTCAGATCTGTACAGCCACATTCAGTTATCTGTTCAGTTCCATTGATGATAGTAAAGAAGTTAAAATCCCAGACCAAATTCTGCTGGCAGCAACCAGGGAACACAACTGAAGTCAGCTAGGAGAATTTAGCTCACTGTAGTTCATAGTATTATATGGGACATGTCCGCAAAGACTTCAACTTAGTCCCAGAACTTCCGTTGTGCCTGCCTCTGTTCTCTTGGTATAAATCTGGTAAATTCAAATGTAACTTCAATGAGATCAGTGAGCTACACTGCTGCCAAAAGAGTAAATCAAAGCAGAAATGGAGCCTTTGCACCAGACCCTTAGCTGATATAAACTGACCTACCTCCAAGGACATCAGTGGCGCTATGCCAGTTCACACTGAAGATATGGCCATTTAGTTAAAATTCAAGTTTTGCCTGGATCAATACTGGGATTTCAACTCTTCCATTTATACACGAAGTGCCAAAACTCTTTGCACAGATGATCTTTTGTTAATTTCATTAGTTTCATTTATGCTATGAAATAATGTGTGTATAACATTAAGTATATTATGTATTTAATTCTTATCAACTGTATAAATAGAAGAAATATTTTGCAGTATAAAACATGGAAATAAGCTAAAAATAAACACTACAATTTAAGTGACACTTAATATATGCATAAAAATATTAGATTTTTTTTCTCACCACAACGTGGCTTGGGAAAACAAGCTAGGTTACCCTTCTACAATACAAAATGTCAAATCCAAAAGCAAACCTGTTACTGATGACACGTATTTAACAGAATTAACCTCATTATTTCAAATGAATGTGTTAAAATGAGGTACATGAACATATGCTTTATTTTCTTTTTAACATCAATTAATACTAAACATGAAAATAACTGAAGGACAGTATACAAGAACATTTTAAAAAACACGAAGACTTCTAGGCAAAGTACAAAAGCTTTATTTTTATTACAAATAATAAACTTTCTCTCTCAAAAAAAAAAAAGATTTTTAACATTCTAATTTGCTGTCATCCATTCCAGTTACCTGATACAAAGTAAGAGTTGAGTGGCAAACCTTTATTGTTGCCTTTCACCACAACATATAATTACAGTGGTGACTCAGAACAGTAACACTTCTACTAAATCTCTACTTAATTGAAATCAGTCCCATTTAAGTGTCTTGGTTTAAACTGGCCACTGAAGCCTTAAAATATCTGTTACAATTATGTTATGATCTATATTTTTAACTGGTGCAAATCTGAGCATTGGAGCTTTCACCAGCCAGGATTCTGACTTATATCTTGCAGTAATGATTGAGATAAATTAAGGGAGTACAAAAAACACAGAAGAATTTTATTGTGCTATCTACAAATTAATGGCCTTTAGCTGAGGGCCAAATTCTACCCTCTTTATTCATGTGGAGTAGCACTTTCCCCTGAGAGCAGTATCACTGAGTTTAATGGCAGTACTCTTGGAGTTTAATGATACTCAGTGTGAGTAAGGATGGCAAAATCTGGTCAGTAAAAATCAGTGTAAATGCTCAGGCTATGTCTAGACTACATGGCTCTGTCGACGGAGCCATGTCAAATAGTTTATTCGGCATCGGCAAACAAGCAGAGATTTAAATAATCTCTGCTTCATTAAAATAAAAATGACCGCCATGCTGTGCCGACAATCAGCTGATCCAGCACAGCGCAGCAGTCTAGATGCGCCGCGGTCGACAAGGGAAGCTTTTGTCGACCACTCTGAGCCGATGCCAAATAAACCAGCATAGCCTCAGACGTAGCCTCTAGACATAGCCTCAGAGCACATCTACAGTACACCGAAGATCTTTACTGCCATGGTCAATCTTCCAGGGTTCAATTTAGCAGGTGTAGTATAGATCCATTAGATCAAACTCAAAGGGCACCCCTGTTGGCACTGGTGCTTCTGCTCCTCACCAGGAGCAAGGGAAGCTGGCAGGAGCATTTGCTTCTGTCAGTCTTCCACTGTGTGGGCAGCACGGAAATTTACATAGCTGGGGTATTGTATCTTACTACTGCCTTCCCATGTAGTGTAGACCAGGCCTCAGAGTGCTCAGGGTAAAGGATTCTATACCATATTCTCTCAGATCAAGCACAGGTCTCTCATTATTTCAGTACACACTGCTTTAGGATATACTACATGACCCATCATTTGCATGTTCCAAGAGAAAACAACTTTTATATTGTACCTAGCAAAGCAGTTGAGAGAGAGAGAGGGAGAATTTTTTTTTCTTGCTTTTGTCACCCATTTGATCAAGTCGCTTACTTATTACTTTTATTAAAAAAAAAAAACCCTGCTGCATATAAGATAGCATTTTTTCCAAAAATGGATGCATTCCTGTGAGAGAATGGCCCAGTGGCTTATTTTGAATTAATATTTTAAAATACAGTTTCAGCTGAAAACTAGAAATAGTATGATGGGACATTTCTTGGATATTGTATTCACCATTAATTTTTCAGTCATTCTTTACACTGGCCCCATGTAAAAGAGACTCAGGCTACATAGTGCTGAGTCTATCACCTCGATCAGGGCACAGCTTGTGGGAGATGGGATGTTCCATTTTCTCATTCATTCCTGAAAGAGGGGATGGTTCATGCCCAAAGGGTTTCTGTGGAGGCTGCTCCCCATTTTCTGTTCTCACAGTCATGCAGACTACAAATTTACTAACTCTTTCTGGTGATGAGCAGGGTAAGTGAGTCATAGGAGAACTCTACCAGATATATATGGATTAAGCACAGTGGAAAGTAGGGAAGTCACTAACCAAGAAGCAGTAAGGAGCACTTTGGCTAGAAGGAAGGAAACTGGAAGATCTGACTTCCCAGCAGTCAGGAGGTGGAAAGAGTGGAACTGTACTTCCAAGAAGTCAGCCACTTTTGCCTGGAATATTATAAAGTGCTAGTGTCAGCACCTCTCTTGAAGACTGATGGGAACCCCAGTTCTGAATGGATTTTAGAAATGATTTTTAATGACTAAAAGAGGTTAAACTGGGTTATCAGAAATTGCAGACAGACCCACTCTTTAGTCAAACAGCAGCTTGCAAATAAACATGACATATCATGGGAGGTGTTGAAACTCACTGAATTAACATGTGAACTGAAGTATAAGTGAGTACATCTGTTCATATTCCAAATATTTTAATATATGTTTATGAAGAATTCCCTGTACCTTTTCAAATCTTTATATAGAAGCTGCTATACAAGCAGGGACATCCACAAGCTGAAACCAGTCCTGATGCTATGGTATTGTATTCCCAAAACTCTATGGCTGTGTCTACACTGGCCGCTTGCTTTTCCGGAAAAGCAATGACGATCTACTGTAAAATTGTCAGTATTTTTCCGGAAAAACTATGCTGCTCCCATTCGGGCAAAAGTCCTTTTCTGGACAAACTGTTCCGGAAAAGGGCCAGTGTAGACAGCATAGTAGTCTTTTCTGCAAAAGAAGCCCTGATCGAGAAATGACGATCAGGGCTTTTTTCCGGAAAAGCGCGTCTACATTGGCCATGGACGCTTTTCCGGAAAAAGTGCTTTTCCGGAAAAGCATCCTGCAAATGTAGACGTGCTTTTTCTGGAAATACTTATAACGGAAAACCGTTCCGTTTTAAGCATTTCCGGAAAAGGGTGCCAGTGTAGACGTAGCCTGCTTGATTGTTTGTGGTTTTAACATAAGAAGAATGCAGACCAAATCTCTGGTCAATGAGAAGATCCTCAGAATTAATGTTTTAAATCTTCCATCTTTTTAAATAAATGATCTTTACATCCTTTTTTTCTGCTTCTCTAGGGACAAATCCTGCAGTCTTTACCCAGCTTTACTTACTTCTCCCTCAAGCAAAACTCCCAGTGGAACAGTGGAGTTTACTGGCTGATTTAGGAATGAGTGACAACGGCAGAAGTGGGAGCAGCAAGAGAGATGCATTAGAAATCTCTTTAACACCCAAGAAAAAATGCTGTCTTGACCAAATAGGATTGGGACTAAGGCCAGGTCTACAATGGCGGACAAAATGGATGTAAAATACGCAACTCCAGCTATATGAATTATGTAGTAATAGATATGGAGCTGTGTTAGTCTGGTCTAGCTGACAAACCCCATTGCCAGCTTTGTCCACATATTCACTCTGCTGATATCATAATTGGACCTAACCAATTGAGTTATAAAATCAAGAACATATATTCCTGCTCATCCAAAAATATAATTTATGCTATCATGTGCCGACAGTGTCTGTCTGCTATGTACATTGGACAAACATCTCAGACACTTCATCAAAGAATCAATGCACACAACAGATACTAGACAGGTTCACAAAGAAAAACTAGTTTCTTGCCATTTCAACCAGAAAGGGCATTGTCTCAACAACCTGATTACCTGCATCCTGCTTCAAAGACCTTTTAACACCAGACTTGAAAGAGAATCCTCTGAACTGTCATTCATACTTACATTTGACACTTTACACCTAGGTCTTAACAAGGATGCAATTACCTTACCCATTATAAAGATAGCTTCCCCAATTATCACCTCTAATATCATTAGCGCACAGACATTTACCTTCCCGCCCCCCCCCTTATCCCGCTTCTGTTCTGAAATTTGATTTGTCCTTTTCATATGTGTTCATTTTTTTTATTGTATCCTTTGGTATATATGGTTGCGCCAATTTTCTTCCACAGTTTGATCTGAGGAAGTGGGTCTGGCCCACGAAAGCTCATCACCTAATAAACTATCTTGTTAGTCTTTAAAGTGCTACATAGTCCTGTTTTATGAATTATGTAGTCAATGTACCTTGCATCAATTTTCTGGGGTGGCCCCACAGCAGGAAGTTTACAGGGGAAACTCTCCCATCAACTTCTCTTACTTCTCGCAACAGTGAGGAGTATCGCAGTTGATGGGGGCACCCTCACTATTTGTTTTAACAGATCTTTACTAGACCCACTAAATTTAACCCCAGAAGATTGACCGCTGGAGTGTCTATCCTTTGGTAAGTGGAGACGTGGCCTTAAATGGAGCAGAATGAATATAAAATAACAAACAGGCTGCAACACTATTTCCTATCTGAATAGAAATCTGCTAAGCAAGGAGATCTGAAGTCTTAATTGCAGTGTTTCTTGCTAACTTGCCAGAAACATTAGTGTAGAATGAGAAAGAGAAAAACCTGTATGGATCCAAATAAGAGAATATTGAGCATTTGATTTTTTGCTCTATTAAACAGAGTGTGAACCCATTGTTCAAATAGACTTTGATCAGGCAGTTCACAAAATATTCCAGTCCAGCCCTGATAACACTGACATGTGAAACTCTGCTTCATGGCCTGTATGTCTTTGGGTCGAGGTTTTCCAGTCACAAAGAATCTTGGACCTTTTTCAGAATGGTGGACCCCAATCTCAAAACTTTTGGGTGACAAGTGCAGATAAGAAGAGGAGCCGCTGATTTTACGGATACATCTCCCATTCTTCTTACACAGAACTTTACTGCAGAGTTTGGCTGCCGACGTCACATTTATGATATAATGTCCTAAGGGGCCATTTATGTATTTTTTCACAATTGAACAGTTCTCCTGTAGGATAACAAGAGTGTGACATGTTAATCGTTAGTCAGTTATGTCCAAGTTACCATCTTTTTGGTAGAATATTAACATAGCTAAACAGATATATTGAGAAATTCTATTGGCCTTACTCATGTGATTAGCCCCTGGGCTTAAGTGAGTCTGCATTTATGGGAAGGCCAGTAAAATATTGACCTTTATTGCTTTTCTGCTTTGGATGCCTAGTAAGAATATATTTAATTGTTTATTAAAAATGAAGTTTGTTAGTGTTTGTTGAAAAGGAATAAAAGTGGCTTTAAACATTTATTGACAAATTGCTTTTGCAGAAGGGATTTCTACACTGATCATCATGACTCCTTTAACTTACTGGACAATTTTTACTGGCGTGTGTGCAATGTGCAAAATTGAAAAATAGCTGTTCGTTTCCTCAGCTCCGTGTTAGGTTACTGAATTTATTTGCAGGTTCATCCCACCCCTCTGGAGTCAATGGGAGTTTTTCCAACAACTTTGATAGTAGCAAGGTCAGGAACTGAAAGAGGTTGTTTTTTCCTGTGTTGCTAATGTCTTATCAACGGTCAACTTGCCTAAATCTTTCTAAAAGTGAGGTGAGGGAGCTGGCCTTGCAAAGATAAACATACAATTGTTATGCCAACAGGCGCAATACACCTGGGACCTATGGAGCTTAGAACGTGACCTTTTACCACATGAGCTAAAAGCCAGTTGGCTTTTAGTTAAAGCTGTAAAGCAGATTCATTATTCTCTCTGTAAGGGTGTGTCTACACAGCATTCTTCCCTCGAAATAAGCTACGCAATTTGCGCTACGTAAATTGCATAGATTATTTCAATGCTATTTTGAAATATCTTATTTACACAGCACCAAATTTCAAATTAAAGCACTATTCCGAAATGTTCCTTATCCCTCGTGCAATGAGGTTTACAAGGACGTTGGAATAGCGATCCCATTATATTTTGATATAATGGGTTTGCTTTTAAGACGTGGAATAGCTATTTCGGGTATCAAAGGTATCCCAAAATAGCTCTGCTGTGTAGACATAGCCTAAGTTGTCTTGATAGCACAGCACACCCCACATAGAAGGTGTACACAACCTTCAGTCACCTTTGGTAATTCCACAAGAGGGGACTATAAGATATCTTTAGGTGAGTCCTGGGGGCTTGTGAGGAGGAGCAAGATTTTTCTTAGGTTGGAATTATATTCCATCTATGATTGTTATAAAAATTAGAACAAAGCTTGACATTTGGTCTGTGAAAAATGTTCCCCACCACATCCCTTGTCATCCCCTGCCAAATACTTGGCCTTGTGTTTGGTAATATACAGATTGTGCAAGCAGAACATTGTAAAACAGAGGGCTACATTTTCATTTCAGTGCTTCAAACTGTATCTTATTAACATGGTGGCACTGCTATCCACTGCCATGGATGTCATCCATGTTTGGTCCTTGGATGTGGTTCCTGGGAAGCAATGGCTAATTACAATATTTTGTTAACAGTGTGAAAGGACTCCCAAGTCTGCCATCTTCAGCAAAAAGCCTGGTGACAATGATGGGTGAGGGAGAGCTTCATGGTAAGGTTGTAAAACAGTAGAAATAAGGAAGGAGGGGGGAGGTAATTATGAAGGAAATAGCACATGAGCTGTAAACATTTGTAAACCTGACCCACCTACCTCTGAGCTGGCATACTGCATGCTTCCCCAAAGGACTACCCCAGCTGCCCCCAAAGCAGCACTCTCACCAATAGTGTTCACCAGGTCAGTCTGAAAGAAAAATGTGTCAAAACTGAGCACTAAAAAAGCATCAGACCAAACATAGCAGAGCACACTTTGGATGTGTCTAGATAGCACCCTTCTGTCGGAATAAGCTTATTCCGAGTCTAAACTGAAAGAGCTTACTTTGCAATTTGGCACTTATTTTGAAATTTGGTGGAATGAGGGTTACAGAGATGCCAGAATAGCAAGTCCATTATTTCAGGAAAAAGCGGACACGTTTAAAGATGCAGCGTTGCTATTTCAGGATACTTCCGGTATCACAAAATAGCCCCGCAGTCTAGACATACCCTTAAACATGTAAGCACTACCTTTTCCTAGAGGAGATGTTGATTTATGCTGTAGAATCTTCATATTCAAAAATGTCCTTAATAAACTCCCTACTTAGACTGTATGGTCCTTGAGCATGGACTGTTTTTCTATGCTTGTAGAGCTTCCTGACCCTTATCTGGGGCTTCTGCATGCTATGGTAATACAAATAATAGAGTATAATACAAATAGATCCAGGGAGTCTCTGAAGCATTTTAAACATTGACTTACAGCAGAGTCTGCGAAGAGATGGGATGGAAAGAGGAGAAGGAGTTAATTATTTCAAAAACAGATTTTTGCATATTCACATAAAGAAATATAGTTTCCTATTGATGTTTCAGTGTGTTGTAGTATATTCATAATGGATCCTTCAGAGTGATGGTAGGATCAGAAAGGCACTGGCAGTGACACTATTGAGAACCCTTATCGCTCCTGGCCAGTCACGCTGCCCCCCGACCTCGCTTATCTCTCCCGGCCAGTCGCGCTGCCCCCGACTTCCTTGATATCCCCAGCCAGAGCAGAGAGGGAAGGTCGGGGGCAACGTGGCTCCCCATGAAGCAGCCGAGCATCTGCAGAGCGGCAGCTGATGGGGCAAATACTTTGGTACTTTGGACCCCATATTTTCCATATTATCAGACAATCCTTCAGTCCCATTTAGGTCAGATAATCGAGACTCTACAGTATAGTTTATGATATTTATTATTTCATCACTCTCTAAATGTACCTGGCATTTTATATGTAAGGACTTTGCTATCCTAAAATGCGTATTGTTCAAGATTCTAATCTGTGGTAGAGAAAAAGGAAGTAGGCTATGTAGTTGGACTCACTTATCCTTGTTCTTCCCATCTCCTCCCTCAGAGGATGAAAGAAAGGTACTCATATTATTTTTAAAACTCAATTTTACAGTGTGTTTGTTTATCTTCCCTCATCCCTTAGCAGGGGACCTGTAATTCAACAGCTGCTTAGCTTGCCAATAGTTCCCTGGTTTTATCCTCTTTTTGGTGCTGCTCAAGATGCTGTTCCAGGTTTTGGATGCTGTTTCCAGCAACCAAAGACCCTCAAGATTTTGCTCCGGAGCTGATGCTTTAGATTATCCTCTTGAAAAGAGTAGAATCTCTCTTGCCAAGGCTCCTTTCACTGACTGATTAGCTGAGTGGATTTCATTTTGTACTGAAAAATGGAAGGAGCTGTTCAAATTTATCAACATGAAAGGAAACTGGCACCGCAATTGGATCTGGTCAGATACAACAAAAAATGTTTGTGATCTTTACTTCAAATTCTGAAGGGCTCTTTGTTTCTGTCTAGTCATATCCCATCTTATTCTGTATGGCAAAATATTTGTGCAAACATGGCTTTGTTCATGGGGAATGGCCTTTGTACAAATACACACTGACATGAGGACACAGGTATTTGTGCATGAACAAGAATAGCTGTTATTCATTATTTGTCATTCTGCTTTATTAAAACATTTGTTCTTCCAGACAGGGAGCAGAAACAATACCATGTAACTTCAATCACTGATCACACATTATTAATAGCAAGTTGTCTAGAGGGACAGTTTCTGAGCACCCTAGAGCATCAGTATAGATAATCATTTGCATAAATTATGCAGTGCATACTTCTGATAAGAAAGCCATTCATAGAAGTTAGGATCTGTTGGCAAATGATTTGCAAAGAGAAATGAGGCCTGGGGGAGCACAAATGCAGTGACATTCCTGGCCTCAGGATTTTGTCTTTCATGGAACTTATATAACAGGAGCAGCAGCGTGGGTGGCAAAAGAAGCTGCTGGCAGGGGAGGCAAACTCCCCAGCCTATGACCCCAACCATACTCCACCCCTTCTGTGTCAAGTCCCCACCTCCACTTTTCCCAGGCCCTGTCTCCTCCCCACCATCTCCCTCTTCTGTTCCTTTTCCCTTCTCTGCTAATCCCTTCTAAGCCAAATCCTTGACTCCAAATGTAGCAAATGATATTGAAAAATATACTCTTCTAAAACGTCTTTCCAAAGAAAATGGAGCATGTTTTCCACTGTATGCCAGACTGTGAAGAGAGAACATGCAAAAGGTATCTAGTGAAAAGCACTAAATTTGGGAATAAAAAATATCAGTCACATTTTTATATTTTTTTGCAAAAACTTTGTAGTAAGGGCAAATAAGCTGTCCTGCTGAATACAATATTCAATATTCTGGATTACATGATGTAGCTCTTCTCTGGTTTATATTTCCTTAATCAGTATATCTAAGCTGATTTTATATTTTAAATTATACTCTTAAGCCTTCATAAAGTAATCATTTCAGATTACTACATATTTAACTCACTAAAACAAATACATTATTATAAATTATATCAGTCAGAGTGGTTCAGTGTGTTCAAAACAAAGTTCATTGCTTTTAGAAAAAGGGAACACTAATTTTTGTGTGATCTCACTATCAATAGACATGTTTTTGAAATTTCACCAGGTGTTTATGTTAACATATGTTTCCAAAGATTTGGGCATAACAATGGATTTTATAACTTACTAAGGTATTGATTTTGGTGGAGAGCTCTGCTAAAACCATTTCATCAAATAGTCAGAAGTAAAGAAAGAGAAATTCATTTTTCCATCTATCTGGAAGAAAAGGGATGCTGTCCCTTTAAGGACTCTCTTCAACGGGGAGGGAGAAGGGAGGAGAAAGATCACAAGAGGCAGAGGCTGAAATGATAAGAAGACTTTGGAAGCAAGCTTTTGTACTATGGTAAAAGTTTAAGTTTGTATTTTAGATAAAGGTGGTCTTTTGAAGACTTTATTTTTAAAAACTGCATGTCTGAAGCTCCAAATATACAAGGCTAAAGCTGAATACTCAGATTGTGTATGTAAACATCCATGAAAGGATTTTAGAGATGTGATTTTATAATCTTCAGCAACAAACTAATGAAATATTTAAAGCCAATTTTAAACTAAAGTTCTGTAGACACATTGATGTAATGCACAACTCTTTTTGTCAGTAAATTCAGAAAGTGACTGCATACGCTGTCAGAATAGGGATAGGATGAGAGGAGAGGTTGAGCACTAAGACCCAGGGCAGTCATTGCCTCCCCTCACCTCTTATACTACTGCCCATGCACAGCAGCTCTGTCTGGTGGATCCATCACAGTTCCCCACAACTGTTGTTCAATTTAACTTTTTTTCATTGTGGTGCTTGTATCTTTAGTGCTCATTTATGTCAGGATTTCTGCACGTCTTATTGTGCCAGCAACCAAACAAAAGCAAAAAGCTTTATTTCCACAGGGCTAAATTGTCCTAGCTTCTGCTCAGCCATGCTAGGGCATAAGGGGGAGTCAAGTCCCTAGAATCCTTGCTCACAGTATGACTGTTGGGAGGATAGCAGGTGCGTTGTTAGCAAGGGGGAACAGAGTGCGAGTGGACTTGTTTCTATCCCCCCTATAAGTGCTGCCCAGAGTGGTTGACTGGGGACAGAGGGAGGTGTAAAGTGCTCCAAAAAAAGAAGTGAAACTTTCCCATGTGCCAGGAGCTGGGAAAGAATCTTTGACTCTCCGAGCTACATTTAGTAGTCCTGTCTGCTACTGGAGCAGTGCAGGGTGTGAGGTTTCAGTAGGTAGCAGTGTTTATCTGTGTTTCACAAGAGCTGAGAGGTCATTAATGCTGTGAAACAATACATTCAGAACAATAAAACCATGAGCATTGTTTTCCTGATCATTGGCATTTGGAGCTCTTTCCAGTGCTTTACCTTTAAAAAGCCTGCCAGTTCCCATGCTGTGCTCATAGAGCTCATGGATCTGGTATGTATGACAATCTCTGAAGTTGTGTATTTTGTTTTCACTAGAAAATACATATTTGGACATGCTTCGTGGGGGATTCCCTAGGCTGTGAATGGGCTCTACACAGAGATGCAGACTGTTTCAGATCCCACAAACTAAATATGAGTCAACAGTGTGACAGTGTTGCAAAAAAGTGAACATCATTCTGGGATGTGTTAGCAAGAACGTTGTAAGCAAGACAAGAGAAGTAATTCTTCTCCTTTACTCAGCACTGATTAGGGCTGAACAAGTATATTGTGTCCAGTTCTGGGTGACGCATTTCATAAAGATGTGGACAAATTAGAAACAGTCCAGAGAAGAGCAACAAAAATTATTAATGATTTAGAAAATATGATCTATGGGGCAAGATTGAAAAAAACTGAGTTTGATTAGTCTGGGAAAGAGAAGACTGAGAGGTGGTATGGTAACAGTTTTCAAGAACCTAAAATATTGTTACAAGGAGGAGGGAATAAAAATTGTTCTCCTGAACCTCTGAAGATAAGACAAGAAGCAATGGGCTCAAATTGCAGCAAGGGAGGTTTAGGTTGGACTTTAGGAAAACTTCCTAACTATCATGGTGGTTAAGCATTGGAATAAATTGCCTAGGGAGGTTGTGGAATCTCCATCATTGGAGATTTTAAGAGCAGGTTAGACAAACACCTGTCAGGGATGGTTTAGATGGTGCGTTGTGCTGCCTTGAATACAGGGGACTGGATTAGATGACCTGTCGAGCAGTGTTCCATCTAATTTTTTCCATCGATGTGCAGAATAAATGTTGTTATGTCCACCGAAGTATGTGCAGATGTGCATCACCAATAGAAACACATGCTGCCTGCTGAGGGTGCTGTGCTAAATAGCTGGGTAGCATTTGATTCTGTCCTGGGTGGCTGCCTAAATGCTCAGCTTACAGGGAACACTGCTCTCGAGGTCTCTTCCAGAGTCCTGTGATTCTGTGAAGCATCCAGGTCTGAAAAGAAGGTGATATACAATACAACTGACATACAGCCCAGTGAATAAATGTGAATTTATGGGCAATGTCATTTTAAGTAATAAAAGTAAAAGCTGTGTTATCTGGTACTTTCCTATCCAGAAAGCTCTATAAACCTGCATTTCTAATCTTCAAAAGAACACAAGAACATATGTCATACGAGGTCAGACCAAAGGTCCATCTAGCTCAGGATCCTGTCTTCCGACAGTGGCCAATACCAGATGCCCCAGAGGGACAGAACAGAACAGGTAATCATGAAGTGATCCTTCTCCTGTCATCCATTGCCAGCCCCTGACAAACAGAGGCTAGGGACACCATTCCTATCCATTCTGGCTAATAAATATTGATGAACCTCACTTCCCTGCATTTATCTAGTAGTTTTTTTGGAACCCTGTTAAAGTCCTGGTCTTCACAACATCCTCTGACAAGGAGTTCCACAGCTGACTGTGCTGCATGAAGAAAAACTTCCTTTAAACCTGATACCTATTAGGTACTCATAGAAAGTACAGTTTATAGTCCAGTTGTCATGGAGCTAGCAGGCTCCCTGCCTGCTCCACATGGATCCCTGGAACCAGCAACATATACTTGCTACTCCTACGTGGAGCATGAGGAGTTCAGAGTGTAGGGCGTGGGCTCTGGCAGGAAGTTTGTGTGCAGGAAAGAATAGGGTATTTGGGCACGGGAGGGGGCTCAGAGTGCCAGATCTGGGGGACAGGGTGTGCTCACATGAGGTGGCTTCCCACAAGTAGTGACCTGTCCCTCCTGCTCCTGGCAGCAGTGTTTGGCTAGAAAGCTCTGTGTGCGGTCTTGCCTCATCCTGATCCCAAAAGGAGCTGCAGAGCTTGATGCAGGGCTAGCACGTGAGCCGCCGGCAACTCTGCCTAGGAACAGCAGAGATAGGTTGTTGCTTGCAAGGAACCGCCTGAGGTGAGCATTTTCTGGATCTGGCACCCTGAAATTCCTCCCATGTCTCCACCCCTTGCCCTGAGCCCTGTCCTCTACCCAAACTTCCTCTCAGTGACTGTGCCCCACACAGTTTCCTGGGCCCCAAGCCCTGCAACCCTCCCACACCCAAACTCCCTCCCTCTTAGTTAATTGGAATTTTTCACTTACTGGCACACTCCATTCCTCCAACATGCTAGATAGAAAGCTTTTACTGTATTGCCAAATTTGGAAGGTAGTTCAAGGAAAACAATTAACTTTGTACTTATATGTTTGAAGGTTTACATAATACATACTTTTGCTGGATTTCATATTGTACGATGTTTAGCCAATGTTAATGGCTTTTTTTAATTTAATCCTTAGATCTGTGTGTGTTTATGATGAACACACCTATTACAGCCAATGGCTGCAGAAGTATTCACTAACTTTGTGTGCATCTATATTGAGCTGTCAAGTAGAGACACCTTGGGTGCAATCCTAACTTTGCTGAAGTCAGTAGCAAAACTCTGTGGTTTCAATGGGGCTGGGATTTTACGCTTGGTGTCTGATTGTTAGAGGTGCTGAGGAGAGAATCCTCAGCATCTCTGGAACAGTGATGTCTCCCAGGGGAGTCTCCACCTGAGAACTAACGAGCTGAGGCCCATAAAGTTAGTGAAAGCTTCTGAAAAGTTGGCTTGGGTTTTCTCACAAAGTAGCCAGAGAGACTGACTGGGTCTGTACAGCTCCAGCAGGAATCCACCACTCCTGGCTCTAAAGTGGAGCAATCAGCTGCAAGCCCTGTGGACTTGTGGGATTGAATAAGCACACTCACTCCTGGCAACTGAGAGTAGACGGACACAGCCTTGTTATTGACTCCATCAATCCAAGCCACCAACTATGAGGCCATTTTTGTGAGGGGAACAAACATCACAGCTCTCCATGGGTATGTCTACACTACAGAGTTGGGTTTGGTTTTTTTTTTTCAGAAAAATAGCCGCTTTTCCGAAAAAGCTTCACTTACGTACATGCTGCAATCACATTCTTTTGAAAAAAAATCGAAAGAACAGAGGGTTTTCTGACATTGGTAAACCTCTTTCTACAAGGAAGAAGCCTTTTTCCAAAAGGTACACCTGGTCATGTCCAGCCTGATTCTGGCCTGCATATTTATACCTTCCTCTGGAAATTTCCAGTACATGCATCTAACTAAGTGGGTCTTTGCTCACGAAAGCTTATACTCCAACACTTTGGTTAGTCTATAAGGTGCCACAGGACTCCTCGCCGCTTTTTCCAAAAGAGCTCTTCGGGGAAAAGGCATGTGTGGATGGGGGAGAGGGAGTTCTTTCAATAGAAGAGGAAAGAGGAAAAAGCACAGGTGCCCTGGTGGCCACTCCGTCCATAGTAATCACAGCTTAAATGCGAGATAGTGTCCATTCAGTGCGGACGCTATCTTTCCAAAAAGCAGATCGCTTTTTCGATGCGCTTTGGCAGTGTGGAACCTCTCTTTCAGAAGAAGGTTTTTTGGAAGATCTCTTCTGGAAAAGCTTCTTCCGAAAGAAGCCTGCAGTCTAGACATAGCCCTTGACTAACAAGGGGAGCTGTGGAACAGAGAGTCAGTACCCAAAAAGGGTATTTGTCCTGTCAGAAAGGAGCTCATTTGAATGAGTTCCCTGACGTCCAGCTTGGCCTGCACTTCAGATATGTATCAAATCAAATCTTTCTATGCCTAAAGTATCATAGAATCATAGAAGATTAGAATTGAAAGAGACCTCAGGAGATCATTTAGTCCCACTCCCTGCTCACACAACCCCAACTAAAGGTAGGGCAATGTTTAGCCATGGCTATTTAGGAAGCCTTTCAGGGAATACATGTTCTGAGCAGTTGCATAGTCAGGATCAAAGACAAGGTTTATGATTACCACAATGTTATTAGAAATCTTGATGTCTGCGTGTATTTCTCAGTCACCTATTTTGTAACCTGCATATATTTATTGTATTTTTAAAAATATTTCATTCAATTATCATTGGCTGTAAGAGGCATCATAGGACACAATAATGTGTTTTTGTAACAGTAGAATTTAAAAGCCCCAAACCAGACACTTGGTTACTATTCATGATAAGACATATTGTACATTCAGAAAACAACATGGCCAGGAGAACACACGCATCCTTCCTCTAGGAAGCCTGCGGTCACATTCTGCCTCTGCTAGTTTTCTCATACAGGAGCGAGCAACAAGCAAAGGCTTGTCTATTTGGTTTGTCTAATTAATTTCCTTGCTCATTTTGGGAAAAAAAACCAGATAAATTCAAACCTGAGTTTCTTTTCTCAAGAACATTTATCTTCTCTTAATATTACTAGATTTCAAATGGCCATGAGATTTGTCAACTCCATTTCTCAAGCAGAATAATTCATCTGAAATATTGATTGACTTAGGAAACAATTATTTTGCACTTTCTTCTAAATTATTTGCATAAAAATAATGTTACATAATTGTAGAGTAATAGACCAAAGCACTAAAGGATCACTACTGAAAGTTGTATCATGACTACAGTATTTTTCTTTACCGGGATAGTTCTATATGATAAACACAAATGCATCTATAACTGTTGTTATGCAAGGGGAAACTTCTAGGAAGTGCTTTTTCCAAGAGAGCATATCTTTAGGTTTATATAGATATCTGCTTACCTTCGTCAAAACATGTAAAGTGTAAGCATAAAATGGTCTGGAGTAAACAAAAACAGGCAAAACATAGTCTTTTCTAGCAATTGAGGCAATACGTATTGCTTCCTTAACTCGGTAGTGAACAAACTTCAGAGCATTTGGACTTGACTTCAATATGTAGTCCAAGTATATGGAAGGATAAAGAGCAGTACTTTCTTTCCACAGCCAAAGCAGGAGATCATTGCGGGAAGATTCAATGGCTGGGCATTTACCTGTGTATGCTTTAGGTTGGTCTTTGTAATCATAATTGTAGCAGTCTGGGTAAAGATAGTAACCCCACAGTCCATTCGGTCTCATGTGCCGAGCCAGAAGGATAGTGTTGTTCATAAAATTCTTGCCAGCATTTTCAAATTCTTCCTTAGCAACTTTTCTAATTTTGTCTTCTGACCACTGAGGATGGCGTCTCTTAACCAGTTCGAAAGACTTATTTCTATAAATGGTTTTATTGCCCCAGTTCCTGTCCCACTGGGGCCTCCAGTTTTCCCAGTCAATGACTGCAAGTCCTTGGAATTTCTTCATGGGTATGGAATGGTCAATATCAGACTTAGCTTTGTTAAGGTGCTTTATCAGACTCTCATTCTGTGGCACCCCTCCATTAACAGGGACCCCATTGTCTAAGTAATAGGGATAATGTCCCAAATGAGTGTGATAAAAAATTGTCACATTGGAGCCACTCAAAGATTCATTGATGTTTGAAGCAATGTCAAAAACACTGAGATCTAGATCCACATTGTAGCGCAGCCTGCACTGTTCCGTAGGGGCATTCCAAACAACAAGGAAAGGTTTGTGGAGTAGCAGTGGGGCTTGGGCCTGCTTGAGCATTTGACCATCAACCATAATAAACAGCGCTGTGACTGCTATCCATTGACTCCACAGAGAGCACATGGTATTCTGTTTTTGCTGACTCTAACGTGATGCTTTCCTTGAAAACAAAATAAAAAAGAGACTTTAAAAAACAATGTTCACAGCAAGGACATCAGTGTGCCAAAGAAATGGTTTACTGTGAGTATCTTTAACCACAACAGTCCATATGGACAGAGACAAAACTATAACCAGGATAAAAGTAAGTCAGTGCTGAAACGCTTTCAAGGATGGAGCATGTATGTGGGGAGACTATTCTACAGATCGATAGAGCTCACTGTCAGGTTTCCAATATTCAGCCTTTTCTTGATTTCCATTCTGTCAAGACACTTTCCCCTTTTCATTAAAATTCCTCTGAAAGACTCACTGCCTTCATAAAGAAACAAAAATTGAGTTAATATAATAATATTAGAATGATTTTTGAACAAAAGCATCATAGTTATTCAGTATTTCAGTTTCTGTGTACTCACCCTCTGTTTTACATAGGATGTAACCTTTTGAGGTCTAAAATTGTCTTTTGGCATTTCTAGAGCTCACAACAATACAAAGAGTGCAATCTATATAGTGTAACAATAATTATTATAATCAAAGCTTCTTACTGCCAGGACTTCGTGAATTTGTATATCAATTCAGCACGAGCACATTTTGAGTAGATTTTTCACTATTTCCACTCGCTTTTTCACTCCCTTCTGGCCTTTTTCCCAAAGGAAACAAGTTAATTTTTCACACCAAACTGGACCCTCTCCAAAAAATTGACTCTGGATGTTTTTGTTGACAAATGAAAAATGTCACTGAAAACTAAAATGGTTTTGTTTCTTTCAGAGAATATTTTAATTTTTGTTTCAACTATAGCCAGATTCATCCTGTATTTCCTATAGCTCTGTTGCTTTATAATATTCTGATACTATGATTTCTCTTTCTTACTTCATCCACAGACTTATGGCTCCATGTCAGTTTAACAGATAAAGTATGACGGAAGTGTCTTTATGACTTAAAACTAAGACAGCTCAGATATGCGCTCAGAAAAGAATAAGGCTCATGTTTTATTATCTATTGCTGTACAAAATCATCATTTTTCTAAAGGAATGGGTGGAAGAGTTCTAATCACATCAGAAAGATGACATTATTAATGACTCTGGAAAGTGTAAAGACTAGTTGTTATACTGAATATAATTTTACTTAAGCTAAAGAGGATTAATTGTGTTAAACTCAGCAAATCATCCATGAATTTGTCAAGTACTTATGAAAATGGGGAACTGATTTTTGGTTAAAATGTTGGCAGAAGTGAGTGAAAATTGTGAGACTAGATCTGCCATCAGGATGCAAGGGCTCCCTCCCCAAATACCCACAAAGTATACTGAAGTAGAAGGATATCCCATTTTTACATTGAGAAAATGTTGCATCTTGAAAATGACATATCTGAGACTGGAACTACATTTAGACTGCAGGCTTCTTCCAGAAGAAGCTTTAACAGAAGAGATCTTCCAAAAAAACATCTTCCAAAAGAGAGCATCCATCGATGCCAAAGTGCATCGAAAAAGCAATTTGCTTTTTCGAAAGAGAGCGTCCACACTCAGTGGACTCCATTTCACATGTAAGCTGTGATTACTATGGATGGAGTGACCACCAGGGCACCTGTGCTTTTTCCTCTTTCCTCTTCTATCAAAAGAACTCCCTCTCCCCCATCCACACATGCCTTTTTCTGAAAGAGCCATTTTGGAAAAAGGCTTCTTCCTCGTAGAAAGAGGTTTACCAATGTTGGAAAAAACCCTCTGTTCTTTCCATTTTTTTTCAAAGGAAAAATTGCAGTGTGGACGTAAGTGAAGTTTTTTTTGGAAAAGCTGCTGTTTTTCTGAAAAAAACAAAAACAAAACTCTTTAGTGTAGACATAGCCTGGGACTCACCTAGTCTTCTGTGCCTCCCTTCCATTCCATCCTCTAACTTCTGGTAGCACCCAGCCAGCAGACCCTACACCTGGCATGGCTCGAGCCAGCCACCCGCTGCCACCCAGCCCTCCGCCTCTTCCCAGGACCAGGCTGGCGGCTCCCGGGAGCCTGCCCAGGTCCGCAAGAGGCGGGCGCCCGCCTGGTCTAGCGCAGACATCGTGGACCTCATCCACAACCTCCACACTAGGCACAGGAAAGTGGCCGTCTAGGGCAGGATAGCTGCCAGCTTGGCCACCCAGGAGCAGGTTTGCATGAAAATCAAGGTGGTCCAGTGAGACCCCCGACCCTGAGCCCCGAGCTTAGAATGGCCGTACTGGGTCAGACCAAAGGTCCATCTAGCCCAGTAGCCTGTCTGTCAACAGCGGCCAACACTAGGTACCCTGGAGGGGATGGACCGAAGACAATGACCAAGCCATTTGTCTCATGCCATCCATCTCCAGCCTTCCACAAACAGAGGCCAGGGACACCATTTCTACCCCCTAGCTAATACCACTCCATGGACCCAACCTCCATGACTTTATCTCACTTCTCTTTAAACTCTGTTATAGTTCTAGCTTTCACAGCCTCCTGCAGCAAGGAGTTCCACAGGTTGACTATTTGCTTTGTGAAGAAGAACTTTCTGTTGTTAGTTTGAAGCCTGCTACCCATTCATTTCATTTGGTGTCCTTTAGTCCTTATATTATGGGAACTAATGAAGAACTTTTCTTTATGCACCCTCTCCACACCACTCATGCTTTTATAGACCTCTATCATATTCCCCCTCAGTCTCCTCTTTTCTAAGCTGAAAAGTCCCAGTCTCTTTAGCCTCTCTTCATATGGGACCTGTTCCAAACCCCTGATCATTTTAGTTGCCCTCCCCTCTCCCACCCTCTCTCTTCCCCTCTCCCACCTCCTTTTCCCAGTCTCCCTGAATTTTGTTCAATAAAGAGAGTTTCTATTTTTGAACACACGTGTCCTTTATTTTGTACGTCAGGAAGTGGGGCTAGGGAGGGGTAAGTGGAAGGAGGTGAGGGAGGAATGGGGTACAAGCCCCCGATGGGGAGGACTGGGCTGGCTCTGCGGGATCTTCGGGGTGGAAGCTCTCCTGAAGCCCTTTGATTGACGCCCCCCTCCGGATGGCAGCCTGCGGCAAGTGCAGCCGGGCTGATGGCCGAGTGCTGTGATGTGCCAAGTGTGGGCACTCAGGGCACTCCAAGCCAGGACTGCTTTGCTAGCGGGAAACCCCTGAGAACTGTCTGTCCGGGGTAGGGGTTGGGTCCCTTTAAGCACAGCCCTCGGCTAGCCTGAGACAGCAGCTCCATGCTCTAAGTCCTAATCTGATGCCCTGCTGACACTGCTTCCGGCCATCCTTAACCTCGGTTCAGGGTCCACTCAGTGTGGACATGCTAGTTCGAATTAGCAAAACGCTAATTTGAACTATTTTTTTAGTCTAGATGCGCTAATTCGAATTAACTTAGTTTGAATTAACTAATTCGAATTAGTGCTGTAATGTAGACATACCCTTCCCCTTTACCAGCCTCCTCTTCTTTTCCTCCTGATTCCACTCTCTTGGCCTTCTGTTTCCCATATAGTGACTATTCCCTTTTCTGGCCTACCCCAGCCCTTATATCTCTTCTTTCCTGACCCCTCCCCAACTCTTTTCCTTTCCTTAACCAATTGTTACAGTGAGGAAAATAGGAAAGATGAGAGACAACTTGACGAGATCAGTACTAGGCCGTCAGCCTGTTGACAGGATGACAAGGAGCAGCCCCTTCAAGATGACAGTCAAAATTCCTTCTCTTCCCTTCATATGGAAGCAGCCAAAGTGTTGAACAGGCACATAAAAATAAATTTAATGTACCTTTCATTCCACTCTGAGCTCCCTTCTCCACCTGTCCTCTGCCCTGCAACTTTCCTGCTGCCTTCTCCCTCTCTTTATCTGATATCCAGTCACCATTCAGCTCTTAGGTTCTATGGAACTGTAATAAATATTTTATTGATGCTCTAGGGATGGTGTGACCTGTAAAACTCAAGCCAATCAATCCAGTGGAATTTGAGTTCCATCTTTAATGTCAATTGGCAGAGAAACTGCCAGAGAACCGCCCAACCCCGATCCGATAGGAAAGGCTATATTTTGTGCCCTGAGCATGTCCCCGTATGCACCATTGGCAGCAGAAGAGCAGTGTATTACTTACAACAGCATGCTTACTGGGCTATTGATACAAGGCAAAGCTGCCAAATATAAGTGCCTAAAATAGCCAACGTAGCTATACTTTTTGGGGGGCATAAGGATCTTGTGAAAAAGGGGGTTTTGCACAAAAAGAAAACATTCACACGGCTTGTTATTGCGCAAAAGCCCCTAGTGCAAAAACAGATCGACAGAAAATATGCAAATGAGATAGGGACTCATGCAAAGGAATCCCTCGTTGGCATATTTTTTGCCGAGAAAACTCATAGGCTACGTCTAGACTACATGCCTCTGGCGACAGAGGCATGTAGCTGAGGCTACCAGGCATTGGAAAATGAAGTGGCGATTTAAATAATCGCCGCTTCATTTAAATTTACATGGCTGCTGCGCTGAGCCGACAAACAGCTGAGCAGCTGTTTGTCGGCTCAGCGCTGTAGTCTGGACACGCGGGTGTCGACATCAAAGGCATTTGTCGACCACCCAGGTATGCCTCCTGGGATGAGATTTACCTGGGTGGTCGACAAATGCCTTTGATGTCGACACCCGCGCATCCAGACTACAGCGCTGAGCCGACAAACAGCTGATCAGCTGTTTGTTGGCTCAGCGCGGCAGCCATGTAAATTTAAATGAAGCGGCGATTGTTTAAATCGCCACTTCATTTTCCAGTGCCTGGTAGCCTCATCTACATGCCTCTGACACCAGAGGCATGTAGTCTAGACGTAGCCATAGTGTAGACAGCCTAAGAGTGCAGCTTTACTGGTATAAATCTACCCCAGGAGCACTGTGCTGATATGGTATATTGGCATAGCTACGGTGGCAAAGTTCTCCCACTGTAGACCTGGTCCTAGATTCTAGACTGTCTGGGCAGTAATTGTCTTGGTGTTGATTCTTTATAGAGTGCCTACATAATGGGGCCTTGATCCTTGATTGGGATCCTTAGGCAATACCAGAACATAAATACCGTTCAAGCCCCATTATAACCATATTTTCTCCTTATAGCTAGAAAAAAAAGTTACATTTGAACAGAAACATGTAGGAAAGCAAGCAATTCTCTTTCCCGAATGTCTCATCAGTTCGCAGTCAACATATGTTGAATACTATAAAAGGTTTATTCATGCATACTGTGGTCACAGGCATTGTTTACTGAACATCACTTACCATTAGACACTGACGGATAATACTTTGTTTATGAACAGAGAGCATTCCTAAAATTCTGTGTATTGTGAACAAGAACCAATATAGATCTATTGAGCTAAAATTGTTCTTTATTTTCAAATTGTTATTTTATTGCAGATGTTATTTTTCACTTCAGAATGATTGAGGCCATGGGGGGCAAGCCTTTGCAAAAACAAATAAGGTTCATCTTTGATGCTGAAAAAGGTAGGAAAAATACAATTCCCTGCTGTTTCACAAATGCCTCGCACAATCTCTGAAACATGAACAAAACATCTTTTATTACTGGAGCCACTGATGTTTATCTGGACTGTGAGTTTATTGGTCTTGTGCATAAGCACTAATTGGACTGCCTCAATGCCTAGCTCTATAATGAGCACAGGCACTAATGATTCCACTTTGCCGCTCATTGTCAATCTTGGTTCAAATTGGCCTGTTTTTCTCATTTAATGACACATTGTCATAGTTAATTTAACTTTCAAGGAACGTGCCTATCTTTCTTTGTCCCTAGAGCGTTCTCAGAACAGAATCTGCTTTCAATGTTTCTGCTCTATATTCTAAAAACAAAAACTGTTCCTCATAAATACTAGGGTTAAGGGTCTGATCCAAAACACATGGAAGTCAATGAGAGTCTTTCCATTGGCTTCAAGTGGGATTCAGATCAGGGACTCAAGGCATAAAATTAAGTGCAATTTGATATTTATGACTGTATATGCTATTGAAGTTTAGGACTGTGAAGCTGCTAGACTGATTACAGTATATCTTTTAATCATTGATAATTGCTCATCAACAAATTTTTAAAAAAGTTGATCCATTTCTGTGAGTTTCCTTCACTATTTATGTAACAAAAATGTACAGACTACTGTTTTGCTGCTTTTCCCAACCAAATTCTGCTAATTTAAACTAAACTTTTCTCTCCACTGTGCCTGAATGGCCTTCTATTTATTTTTCATTAAATATGCAACTCACCAAGGGTTGGGAGGCACTGCAGTTGAGAGGGGGGAGTTGTACTGAATTTTTTCATTAAAACAAACTCCTTTATAACTAATAAAGAAAATGTAGACTCCCACAAAATTAATTGACCTATACTTTAAATACAAATAAAGCAATACTCAGCTAATGTGTAACTACATCTAACCTGTTTTCTTCCATGGCTGTGGTGATGTTGCAGCCATGTTAGTTCCAGCATATTAGAGCTACCTGGTGGGTGAGGTAATATATTTTATTAAACTAAGTTCTGTTAGGGAGAGAGACAAGCTTTCAGACTTCTCAGAGACCTAAATAAGCAAATGTTCTGTCAAAAGCTTGTCTCTCTCACCAACAGTCATTTGTCCAATAAAAGATATCTCATTCACCTGGTCTCTTTGATCTCTTCCAGACAACTAGCAGCTACTCTGTCTCTTTTGTTGATTATTTGAGCGACATGGACTCCAATACACCTTATGAGACTTGATATTTCAATGTCTGATTTGTAATATAATAGCCCCCTGATGTCATCTCCAGTGTTATAGCCCATCGTCTGTCTACTGACTTCTTGAGAAACTATTATCTTTCTCGAGGTGCCTAATAAAATGGCAGCAGGTCCCCAGGGTTAGCCCTTGATGGGCCGATGCCGATATATATTCCTCCATTATGGGTGATTGCAGCCCCCATTGTCTAGGAACAGTGATCTGTAGCCAACAGGAGCTGTGTCTCCCTTTCTTTCAGAGGTGCAGATAAATATGGTGGTGTGGAGGACTGGCAGGGGCTTACCCTGGTGGACTCGATCTGGCCCATGATATTTGGTATTTGCCCATCCCGATCGATAAGTTTAACATTAATACATTTCCATGTTTCCATCTTACCATCCTTGTTTCTAATTATTCTTGAATCTCAAGTGCTTCTATCCTTCCTGAATAAATGAATCACATTTATGGACATATTCTCTATTAAAAATCATTCTAAGGAACTCAAATAATTTTTCTCCAACACATTCATGATGTCAAAGAAACACAAAAATAAAGACTCTTTCTTCATTCACAGAATTGTCTACTAAAACGTGAGACCCACCCGCCATGTATTTTAGTTAATATTCAGTGTTCTAAGTATAACAGCATGATGTGATTTTTTCTCATTATTATTTTTGTCCCTGTAAATTAAGAACATAAGAACAGCCATACTGGGTCAGACCAATGGTCCATTGTCTGCCAACAGTGGCCAATACCAGATGCCCCAGAGAGAGGGGACACAACAGGTAATCCTCACATGATCCCTCCGGAGAAACAGAGGTTAGGGACACCATTCCTACCCATCCTGGCTAATAGCCATTGATGGACCTAACCTCCATGAATCTATCTAGCTCTTTTTTGAACCCTGTTAAAGTCCTAGCCTTCAACACATCCTCTGGCAAGGAATTCCACAGATTGACTGTGCACTGAGTGAAGAAAAACTTCCTTCTGTTTGTTTTAAACCTACTGCCTATTAATTTCATTTGGTGATCCCTAGTTCTTATATTGTGAGAATATATAAATAACTTTTCTTTATTCACTTTTTCCACACCAGTTATGATTTTAAAATTAAGGACCTTTCTTTGTAAATAAGGGCTACCCAGTCCTTTTTTTTTAATTGCTTGAGACTATGGCTATTGTTTCTTCATAACTGTAAGTAGGAGCCGGGCAGGAGAGGACTGGTAAGGTTCAAAGCAGAAGCTTTGCAATGAAGCAGAGAGAGTAGCTTTAGGCAAAGTGTTGAATAGGATTTAAAGGTGTACTCTTAGGGCATATGTGCTAACATCTACTAACATGTTATAAAACTCTGAGATAGACAAGGCAATGTGTGTTTGAACACATACTGAGCTGATTGATTTAAAGTCAAGGAGAGCTTCAGCTTTATAACAAGCTTATCAACATAAAGGATGCACTGCCTTGTTTACACTAGATTTAGAACATGTTAGCACATTAGCTAACACACACCTACACAAAGCCTTGTGCTTGACCTATCCACAGAGTTTGTATTGCTGTAACTATTTCAGTTAGAGGTGAGAATTTTTACCAGAATAGTTACACTGGTACAACCCCTAGTAGTGTGTGTGCAGTTATAAATACCAGTTACCAATATAAAGATGCTTTATACTTGGATAGGTTATTCTCCTTCCCATAGTTTTGGTCTACATTAAGGACTTTATTTAGAAATACTCCCCTCCCTCCAAGGCTGAATTTGTAAGCAGAGCATTCACACTTCCAAGCCCATTATTTTGAAATACAGGGCCGTGGAATTCAAAATGTGTATTCCTGCTTTTCATCAGGAGTAATGCTAATTCCAAATACTTATTTTTAAATTATGCTAGTGTAGATGCTACAGTTCCAGTAATTTGAAATAATGACTCCCCAGAGTAAAGAGAACTAATTAGTCCTTTTCATATTTGTTCATTTTTTTTAATGGTATCCTTTGGTATATATGGTTGTGACTACTTTCTTCCACTATTTGATCTGAGGAAGTGGGTCTGGCCCATGAAAGCTCATCATCTAATAAACCATCTTGTTAGTCTTTAAAGTGCTACATTGTCCTGCATTTTGCTTCAACTACCCCAGACTAACACTGCTACATTTCTATCACTAATTACTCCCCAGTGCTTCCTGGAACTCTAAGTCTGAGATAGCGCATCCAAATTAATTGAGCCTGCCTCGGACTAATTTTGAAGCTTCCCCGTAGTGTGGACTTGCTAGTTCGAATTTGTTAAATGCGGAGTTAAGTCAAATTTAGTAATTTCAAAATACTTTCCTAGTGTAGACATGGCCATAGGGAATAAGCTTTACTGATATAGGTACATTTCTATAACTGCATCTATACTAGGGGTTTGTACAACTTAAACTATACCAGTATAGTTAAAACAGTACAACTTTTGCACATAGTCAGAAGGAGAGAACACAGGGGGTATGTCTACACTACCCTCCTAGTTCGAACTAGGAGGGTAATGTATGCATACCGCACTTGCTAATGAAGCCCGGGATTTGAATTTCCCGGGCTTCATTAGCATAAGCGGGGAGCCGCCATTTTTAAATCCCCGCTGCTTCGAACCCCGTGTAGCGCGGCTACACGGGGCTCGAACTAGGTAGTTCGGACTAGGGTGCCTATTCCGAACTACCGGTACACCTCGTTTCACGAGGAGTAACGGTAGTTCGGAATAGGACCCTAGTCCGAACTACCTAGTTCGAGCCCCGTGTAGCCGCGCTACACGGGGTTCGAAGCAGCGGGGATTTAAAAATGGCGGCTCCCCGCTTATGCTAATGAAGCCCGGGAAATTCAAATCCCGGGCTTCATTAGCAAGTGCGGTATGCATACATTACCCCGCTAGTTCGAACTAGCGGGGTAGTGTAGACATACCCTGAGTTCCTTGCTGCATGTTAAAAGAAAGGGACCTTCTTTACTCTTTGCTGTTGTCACATAAAGTCCATCAGTGACAGCTTATTATGTGCTTTATTGTTACTTATATTGTGATTTTTTAAACGAAGAGATTGAAATATTGCCAGCTCCATATATTTCATGAATCAGATATCAAATAATCATAAAATTCATTTAAAAATCATGAGATTTTAAAACTAACACAGTCTGGATCTTTTTTATTTTGGATTCTTCAGGCATTTAAGCCTGTAAGTATTATGTTCTCAAGATTTTTTCCCCACAAACACAAAGTCTAGAAATTTAAGTATCAGAGGGGTAGTCATGTTAGTCTGGATCCGCAAAAGTGACAAGGAGTCCTGTAGCACCTTACAGATTAATAGATGTATTAGAGCATAAGCTTTCGTCTTTGCCCACAAAAGCTTATGCGCCAATACATCTGTTAATCTACAAGGTGCTACAGGACTCCTTGTCGCTTTTTCTAGACATTTACTTTTTTTTAATGAAAGCTGATGTTCCCATGTAATCACAGGACTGTGGGAGCTTGGACTTTGAAAAAACAGCAAATACTGTGAGACTCGTGATAAAATCTCATGAGACTGAAAAAGTAAACAAAAAAGAGGATTCATGTGTTACTGTTGCCTTGTGAGAGCAGTTTCCTTCATGCCAAAAGCTATCAAGCTATACTATAATTCACTTCATAAATCCAGTTTTGACACCTGGACTCAACTTTCTCACAAATATCTTCATTTCACCTGAAATTTTGTATATGAATTTTGGTACTTTCTATCTTACTTTCTGCATATGGAACATACACTATTCTTTTCCCATCCATTAGCTAGATGTGGTCTGGAAATCCCACGTTACCCAATTCACTGTTCCATTATTGATCAGAGACCCTAACATCCAAATGTAGACAAGAGATTAACCTATATTGTGCACGCCTTTCACACGTGAGCAACAGGTTCACCTCTCAAGTGAGGTGTGAATCTTTGCAAAACTGACAATAATTCCCCAGCTGTAGCTGATAAAAGTGTGTGCATGGGTCACATCATCATTCAATAAGGGCATGTCTCAAACTAGGGAGGCAAATGAAGCATACCAAAGTTGCTAATGAAGTGCAGGATTTAAATATCCCATGCTTGATTAGCATATTTGCGGCCGTCACCATTTTTAAAAGCCAGTAGCCCAAATTAACTCGCCGCATGTAGACGCAGTAGTCTGATCCAAAACCCTTCTCTCGAATTAACTGTTACTCCTTGTGCAATTAGCAACTTCAGTATGCTTCATTTGCCTCCCTAGTTCGAACTAGGAGCAAGTATAGACATACCCTAATTGACCTTATGCTTTTGTAATTTATTATTGTAGTTGGGGATGAGAGCACAAAGATGAAGATGGTACAGGAGTCTTAACCTTGATGTACATAAGAATGGCCATACTGGGTCAAACCAATGATCCATCTGGCCCAGTATCCTCTCTTTTGACTTTGGGCAAAACCAGGTGGTCAGAGAGAATGAACAAAACAAGCAATCGCTGAGTGATCCATCTCTTGTCATCCACTCCCAGCTTCTGGCAGTCAGAATTCAGGGACACCCAGAATATGGAGTTGCCTCCTTGAATATATTAGCTAATAGTCATTGATGGACTAATCTTGGTCTTCTCTGCCCTATTAAATGAAAGTAGTCTACAGGAAAGAATTAATGGACACAAATCAGATATCCGAAAAGGCAAAACACTGACACCTGTGGGAGAACACTTTAACCTGCCCAAGCACACATTAATTGATCTCAAAGTCACTGTGTTGTTTCAGGCCAATTCCACAAGCCAAATATACAGGGAAGCATTGGAAGGTAACTTAATTTACAAGTTTGGGACCCATCACGAAGGCATGAATAAAGACATTACCTGGCTAGCACACTACTTTCCACATCCTAATGACTTAATCAACCAACCAATGGGTACTTAAGAACAATTTGCACCTTTTCTATCAGCTTCATGTAACATGAACACTCTAATTCACTATTTTTTCATCTCCCTCCCCTTCTACCTTCCCCTACCCAATGTATTTTGGAACTGGACTTTTAATACTCCATTCATGTGAAGAAGTGGGTTGTATTCACAAATGCTCATGACCATCTATCTACATGTTTTGTTAGTCTTTAAGATGCTGCTAGACTATTCATTGTTTTTTAACTCGGTTACCCTTCTGAAGCTTTTCATTTCAGTCGAACTACTCAGATGAGTACATTGAGTGGGATATTGACCCAATACATTTTTAAACTGTCACGGGTATCACAATTGTTAGTAAACTCATATGGAATATAAGCTGTATTTTTCTGTTCCTTTTTCAGTTGACCTTCCTATTTTTCACACTGAAATTTCACAAAAAGAAAGAAAAGGGGAAGAGTATACATTATAGAAGAACACTCATTGTATCTACTGGCTACCCTGGTCAATTATCGGAATGCTTTTCATATTATTCATTTCTACTTTCCATGTTGAATTCTTAGACTCAGCTTTCACTGCCTCTGGAAAATATTGCAGATTTGCAGAGGTTAGGTGTAGACATTTCTAGCTTTCTATGATTCAGGTTCTCTGTTAATATGAAAAAATATGGTGGCAGAAATTATACATATTACACAGGGCATTCATAAGCTGTGCTATTATTTGTTATTTAATGTATTAAAGACAAAACAATGTTTTGTCAGACTTTAATTTTGCCACATGCGAAAGTCATAATTATTGAAATGACATTGTCAAATACACATATATTCATTAAAAACCCTTTTCACTCTTTTTCAATATTGGTTACTCCCTTTTAGAACTTGGAAATACAACATATTTTCCTTGTAGTTTTCTCATGTTATATTTGGAAACCACTAAATTTCTGTCTGTATTTCTTACAAAGCAAAGAAAACAGATACAACTCTCAAAATACTCAAAGATGAGTAGACTAGACTAGACTAGAGTAGAATAGAGTAGACTAGAATAGAAAAAGTGTGCTTTCTTTTGTATATGGAGACAATGGGTAAAATCCTGGCTCCACAGAAGCCAGTGCCAGAGTTTCCCATTGACCTGAAAGGAGCCACAATTAATATACAATACTGTTAATATAGAACTTGGGGTACTGTTTGTTCATGTAAATGCTTACTTTGTCTAACTGCTAGATCTGTAGCTGTCATATATTAAATACACAATTACACTAATTCTTGCTAAAATATATAGAGTAAGGCAACACTGTTTTGGAGGATTGGCTGTCTCAGGCAATAATATACATAACATATGATTTGATGTATGCCAAATGATTGAGACTGTAAGTATTCTTGCTGTACCTGGAACAATTCGTTGGGTTACCAATGAGTATGAATATGGATTTGCTTTTTTGTTATACTTCCTGTGGCATTTATATCGAACCCTTAATACTATTAAGTGCAGCTATTTGTTTACATCATTAGTTTTAATAAAATGAGAAATTCCACAAGAAGCCACAAAACTTAAATTACTGACTAGGGTCATTAAGACTCCAGTCCTTCTGTGTATTTATATTGTGGGCAGGTTCTGGCATAAAGTCAGGGCTCTTCTGTCCTGAAGGTTCTCTTGTGTGGCGTTACGGAGGGCTCCATCTTGTCTCCCTTTTGTTTAGCATGTATTTGGCACTAACAGCAGGGTTAGTGAAGAAGACATGGGCTATAAGGTTTTCGGTGTACTTAAAATAGGTCTAAACCATGATTAGCTCAGTGAACAGAAGCCCCTGGTATTGACCCATGATGTGTCACTGATTGCTGAATCTGGTCTATTCCTGAGAAGAGGCTACATTAACTTTTCACCATAAACTTCCCTGAAAGGGGTGGGACAAGCAGTAGGCAGATCTATTCCTGGCAACGCCGTTTCCTGGGAAGGGGCCATTTCACAAGTTCAGTCTCACAAGCCTCTGTCTGGATGGCTTTCCTCTCAAGTGTATCTCCTCTCAAGAGCACTGTACTCTCAGCCCATGCAATTGGAAAGCAAGTACATACACACATGCAGATTCACGCACAGATGTAATGATCTTGGGGAAATGGCAAAGGTAATTTAATGGCGTTTATCTCTCTCTTAGCTCCCTCTCATAGGTCTTTCATAGATTCTGGATCCGAATTATTTATTTATTTATGTATTTATTTTGCAGTGTTGTGGGCACGTTAGTCCCAATATATGAGAAAGACAAGGTGGGGTAGGTTCTATCTTTTGGCCAAATAAAATATATTACCCATCCTACCTTGTCCCTCTAATAATTATAATACTTCAATAGTGTCTTCAATACAAGGATCTCAAAGGGCTTCACAAATTTTGAAGTAATACTCAATACCTTGTAAGGTAAAGATATATTATTCCCATTGTACATATTGTGAAACTGAGACACAGAAAGGTTAAGTGACAGAGTCAAAAATGAATTGTAAATCTTCCTATTCCCAGTTCTCTGTTTTATCCACACGAGCGTCTTTCCCTCTTTAATCACCATGACTTATGGATAATAGTTTGAATAATAGGCAAGACAAACGACCTTGAATTACATCAGTCCTCTATTTTATACCCAGGTATAAATTAGGGCTGTTGATTAATCGCAGTTATCTCACTGGATTAACTAAAAAATGAAATGTGATTAAAAATTAATCACAATTAATTGCTGTTTCAATTAGACAGTTAAACAATAGAATACCAATTGGAATATAGTTAATGTTTTGGATGTTCTACATTTCCAAATGCATTAATTTCAATCACAATACAAAATACAAAGTGTAAAGTGCTCACTTTATATTATTTTATTACAAATATTTGAACTGTAAAAATGATCAACAAAAGACAGTAATTTTCAATTCGCCTCATACAAGTATCATAGTTCAATCTGTTTGTAGTGAAATAACGTAAAATTTTAGAGTCTTTAGCGTCCACTCACTCCAACATCTTGTGCAGCCAATTACTCAGAAAAACAAGTTTGTTTACATGTGCAGAAGGTAATGCTGCCCATTTACTATTTGGAACGTCACCTGAAAGTGACAATAAGTATTTGCATGGCACTTCTGTAGCCAGTATTGCAAGGTATTTGCATGCCAGATATGCTAACCATTCACATGCCCCTTCATGCTTTGGCAACCATTTCAGAGAACATGCTTCCATGCTGATGACACTCATTAAAAAATCATTAATTAAATGTATGACTGAACTCCTTGAGGAAGAATTGTATGTTTCCTGCTCTGTGTTTTACTGACTTTCTGCTATATATTTCATGTTATAGCAATTTTGGACGATGACACAACATGTTATTTCTTTTAAGTACACTTTCATTGCTGATTTAACAAAACACAAAAAAAGGTAGCAATTTAAGATTTGTAAAGATAACTACAGCACTCAACCCAAGATTTAAAAATATTAAGTGTCTTCCAAAATCTGAGAGAGATGAGGTGTGGAGCATGGTTTCAAAGTCTTAAAAGAGCAACACTCCCATGCATAAACTACAGAATCCAAACCACCAAAAAAGACAATCAACCTTCTGCTGGTGGCATATGACTCAGGTGATGAAAATGAATGTGTTGGTCTGCTCTGCTTTGAATCATTATTGAGCAGAATCTGTCATCAGCATGGATTCATGTCCTCTGAAATGGTGGTTGAAGCATGAAAGGACATATGAATCTTAAGCAACTCTGACAAACAAATATCTTGTAATGCCAGCTACAACAATACCATGCAAACACCCATTTTCATTTTTAGTTGACATTGTAAACAAGAAGCAGACAGCATTGTCTCCTGCACATGTAAATATACTTGTTTGAGAGATTGACTCAACAAGAAGTAGGCTTTAATAGACTTGTAGGGTCTACAGTTTGACATAGTTTTATATTTTAATGTAGTTATTTTGTTCATAATCACACATTTATATATTAAACTTTCATTATAAAGAGAATGCACTATGGTACTTGAATGAAGTGAATTGAAAATACTATTTCTTTTATTTTTACAATGCAAATATTTATAATAAACTAAATATAAAGTGAGTACTGTGCAGTTTGCATTCTATTTTGAAACTGAAATTAATATATTTGAAAATGTAGAAAACATCAAAAATATTTAAATAAATGGCATTCTATTATTAACGGAGCTATTGATTTTTTGATGGCTTAACAGCCTTAGTATATATGCCATGTTCCATCTTTCCATTGCTTCTGTCTGACAAAATGAATGTTTTTGGATGGAGGAGATGGAGGAAAAGCTAGAATATCTCAGCACTTTGTTTTTTATCTACTACAGGAATTAGAAATAAGCACTAACCTGAATTTCAACTCACAATTCCAACAGAGTGTGTATTAATGTTAGAAAAAGTGTCATGTGTGTTTATTTTCAGTTTCATCTTCCTCTATACATCTGACTTTGGACACAAACGTATTGAAGGTTATTTTATTTTTAATGTATGTATTAAAAGTATAAATATTATCTACATGCCAAAGATTAACTTGATTTCATTTTTGGTAAAGTATTTTGAAAAAAATAAAGGAAGGTGCCTCTGGTACAGTTATTTCACCTCCCATCTGAAATGATATTGAGGGTCACATTTGTTAGGGCCTTTTTTCCTACTTAGGGAACATCTACACAGTGGGGCTAATTCGGGATACTGGAAGTATTCTGAAATAGCTACCCTGCATCTTTTGAATGTGCCCACTAGATTGAGATAGGTCTCAAAATAGCGGAAATGCCATTTCCAAGTTTGGCACTATGTATGTATGTATGTAAGCCAAATTTCAAAATGCGCTTTTTTGAAATCCTATCAAAATAAGATATGCAATTTGTGGAGCACAAATTGAGCATCTTATTTCAAGTTTAGGGGGCTGTGTACATGCACCCTTAGTGAAGTAAGTAAGGATTTAGACTTACATGCTAAACTAACTTCAGTGAATGCTGGGCCAAATTCTGTTCTCAGAGGTAGTGCAGAGTTTCCCAAACTTTTTCAGATGCGGAGCTCCTACTGGGACCTGAAAATTTGTCAGAGTCCTTAAAATATCATGATTTCTAATTCAACAGTTACTCAAATAAATAGACAATGTTTTGGAATTCTATTTTTATTTCTTGTATGTTTCTTATAATATTTTTTTTTTAAAAAACCCTATCAGAAAATTAGTAACAAAATAACAGGGTCATACAACTGCCATTAATATTTTCTCACCAAGCCCCTGGGCCCATCACATGGAGCCCAAGGGCTTCATGGACCATACTTTAGTATGCTGTAGTGAAATCATTTGAGAGGAGTAAATCTGGAAATACTCCATTGAGGCTAATGGAGTTATTTGTCTTTTACAATCCTGTAATATGAGAGAATGAGAAAATTTAGCCCATAGTGAACTCACATTTTTTCATATCTTGGTCTAAAATTTAAAATAATCACTCATGTTCACTTCAAAATGAAGAAAAAAATCTATTTTGTAGTCTATAAATGTTTCTCCTTCTGGATACTAGGAAAGGAAATATTCATGCTTTGCTGAAAAGAGGATAGGCAATAGCGGGTCAATATGAGAAATAATACATATAAATTATCCAAAATGAAGTTAAGTTTTATATCTTATTTCCAGGACTGGATATAGATTGTTCGGCATGCCACAACCTGCTTTAACAAAAGAGTTACAAATGTCCCTATGTCTGCAGAGACAAAATACAATGTTTTAACTCAGAGTAGCCATAAGATTTCAGAATACTGCCAAGGAATAATCCAATTAATTCTTTCCTGATGATTTTGGGAAAAATGGTTGCAAACAGGACAGTAGGTTTACATCATTAAATGCTCTCTTACTTTCAGACTGATAAGAAGGGATTGGTGAAGTTCTTTTCAAGTCAGCAAATGGCACGCTATGCTCAGTTTGAAACCACTGCCCTCAGTACTGCTCTCATGATGCTAACAAATAGGCAAAATAAATTTCTTAGTGAATCTTAAATAGATGTCCAACACTCCATGGTCTATTTTCTCTGTCTCTGATGAATGCACAGCTCTGTGGTTTTAAATAATATATTGACTAACCTTGTTCTAAAAAAATATTTGAAGTCAAAGCACTGTTGTTGTTTCTCAGCTGTGAATTTTATTTCTAACCAGAGGTCTCTGAGGTGCTTGTTCAAGATCAATGTTCTAAGTCAAAGTATTTATTATGCATCAAAGTGTAAAGCATCACACAGTTCCTTGGCTGGAAAATGAGAAAATTAACCCAGAGGTGCCACACTGTACGAGAATGCATTGCAGAGATATTTTCCTGACTATTGGATTACAAACAAGAGTTAAAACATTGTTATTTATGGTTATTAATTGAGTAAACAATATTGGTACTCACCTCTATAAAGCCAATGAGTGGAAGAAAACTTTGACAGAGCAAGTTACAGTTGCTGCTGTGTTTGTATTGCAAGTTTGCTCCTCCTAATGGGTGTGCTTTAACTATTGAGATACTGCCAGAATCTGGAGGGAAGAGATTTTTACCTACAAAGTTTCATGTAATTTCAAAATACACACATAATCAAACTGTTAGCCAAGGCTGCTCTTTTCTGATCGCTATGGTCCTCACAGCTCCCCATGTTGACTTTCATTGTGTGTTTCCTATCGCAGAATACAAAATCAGAGAGTGTTATAAAAGGGTACAGTGCTAACCTGATCAATACTGATGAAGAATTTATTTATGTTTTGATAGTTACAGATGCTCAGTTGAATGGGTGAAAGATATTAACAGTAGTGACATCACCACCTCTCCCTATAATAGAGCTCTGAGCCATAGTGGGATGTGAAGCCATTTGGAAAACAAAACAAGTAACATAGTTTAGGAACTTATTGGAATGCCGCTTTTAAGAAAGTTGCTTGGGCATGTGATTGCAGGCTAGCTAGGATGCCTTCCCACCTTTTTCTGAATATTCTGAATTGGCTAGGGCATACTCTTCACAATTCAGGGAACCCATCTCTTGAGCTCCCTAAGGATGGCACCTGTTATAGCAGGTAACAGTCACTGTTGAACAATACCATCTGAAAGAAATATAACATTGTGTAAGCCTGACCCATGTCATGTGACCAAGAACATATAATAATGACAAGTCTCTTACTAGCATTCCTGTGTGTCACCCTTTGAGTCCAATGAGAACAAAATTATCCAACCTCATAAAAACTTTAGAGCAATTCTAGTTGGATGGTCACTTGAAAAAGTGAGGCACTTCCAACCATAAAAATACATTGGGATTTTATAAATGAAGTGGTTATGTATGGAGTAATTATATTCATAGGCATTTGTGTATCATACTACTGCAGAGACTGATACTATATCATGTCTTTGCACTGTAGCAGCTAGTGGAAAACCTTAGAATGAAAAGGAAAATTATTCATATAGGGTACATCTACACTGCAACACTGTTTTGAAATAACTAGCACTATTATGAAAGAACTTAGGCCACATCTACACAGCAGGCAGTTATTTTGAAAGCGTGTCAAAATACTGTCAAGGTGGAGGACTTTTTACTCCAACTCCTGTTACTCTCATTGTAGGAGGAGTAAGGAAAGTCGGAGGAAGAGTGCTCTATTTCGAAAAAAGTGCTGTGTAGACACTCCCTATTTCAAAATAAGTTATTTTGTAATAAGATACGCATTTGACATAGCTCAATTTGCTTAGCGTATTTCAAGTTAAGCCCTGTAGTGTAGATGCACCCTTAGGCTATGTCTACACTGCATGGTTCTTGCGCAAGAACTGTTTTGTGCAAGAGTTCTTGTGCAAAGGGTCATGCGCAAGAGCATGTCCACACTGCCATGTGCTATTGTGCAAGAGCGTCCATGGCAGTGTAGACTCTCTCTTGCGCAAGAAAGCTCTGATGGCCATTTTAGCCATAGGGGTTTCTTGCGCAAGAAACCCCTGTTGCCTGTCCACACTGCCTTCTTGCGCAAGAGCTCTTGTGCAAGAGGGCTTATTCATGGGGAGAGAAATAACTCTTGTGCAAGAAGCCTTCTGTTCTGATGCCTTACTGTAAATTTACTTGCACAAGAACGCACGTGCAGTGTAGACGCTCTACAAATTTTTGCGCAAGATCAGCTGTTCTTGCGCAAAAAGCCTGCAATATAGACATACCCTTAGTGTTCCTTGTTCTGGAAAAGACCTTTAACCAAGTTTCAAGGAAAGTTGCCTTGTGATGGGTGAAGGAGAAAATGGTACCAGAATTTTATGTGTGGCTTGTTCAAGCTATGTGTGCAGGTGTAATGTCAATAGTCAGAAGAAATTGTTTAAGTGAAACAGATGAACTATCGTAAAGGTGGGAGTACATCAGAAACTGCACTGGGCTCGTTCTTGTTTATCTGCAACATGGGCACCTTTATAAAGCACATAAGGAGGCACTTTGATACATGCTGTTTGCAGATGATATTTTATGCAGTGATGGGAAAGATAGTCTATTATAGTATCTTGATAAAAGGGCAAGTGTGTTGGTGGGATATCAACTCAAAATAAGCAGAGAAAAACAGTGTAAGTGGTGTATAATTTCAATAACATGCTGAAGAATTATTCTTAAAGCTAGATGGGCAGGCAATACCAAACCCACAAAATTTCAAATATCCAAGTTCAGAAATTAGAGCATAATAAAAGTCTGGCTCAAATGGAGACAGATGAGTGGTACAATATGTTTCAGAAAGATACCTGTAAGATTAAAAGGGAAAGTCTATAAAACAATTGGCCATTCAGTTTTAGTGTCTAATGTTGAGTGTTGGACAATGAAGGAAAATCAAGACCATATGATCTGCTTCAGAGAAATTCAAATGTTGAGATGGCGGAGGAAGAAAGAGCATGTGAGGATTGTGTATGTCAATGACACACTCAATGGAACACTCAGAAAGGAAAAAATGATGGCTTGTAGGCTCAAACATAAAAGTCAGTAAAGTACAGTTCAGATAATTATGTAAGAGAGCCATAAGAATGGCCATGTTGGGTCAGATCAATGGTCCATTGTAAAGGGGTGTGGTCGTGGCCGGGCGTCCTGACCCCACTGCTGTCCTGCGTCGCGCGGATTATCGCCGGATTCAGTGCCTCCCGGACGGAGTGGGGGGTCCGGGCCCACCCTCTCTCCGGACCCCGACCCAGGGCCCTAACACTGAGAGTGAGGCTCTCAGTGGTAGCAGGGGGGTTATAAACCCCAAACACGCCTGCTCCCGGGGTTCACGGCCCGCCCTGGGTCCCTTCCACTCTGCCACCGGCTATCAGCCGGGATAGTTACCCTCCTCTCCCAGTGGTGCCTCCACCTCCCAAGTCCCGCCCTCGCCTGGGCACTTGCTGGCCTCCTCAAGGCTCAGCACCCCTCCTCCGGGTGCCCCGATGCCTTTTATGCCCCATTCGCCCTCCTCCATCCTGCGCTTCCGGGTTCCTCCACCCCCGCCCGGCGCCGTGCCCGTGATGTCATCACCAGCACGCCTGGGCGCCTGGTGGTGACGTGCTAACTCCGCGCTGCCCAGACGCCCCGGGGCTAAGCGGCCCGTGTCACCTGTGCCCCCGCCGCCGACCGCTTCCGGCGGCGCCGGCGAGTGGCGGGGTTGCTCCACCCCGTCACATCCATCCAGATAAATATCCTATCTTCTGACAATGGCCAGTGTTCAGAGAGAATGAACAGAAAAGGGCAATTATCAAGTAACTTCAACCCCAGCTGCTAGCAGTCAGAGATAAGAAACACCCAGGCTATGTCTACACTGCAGGGTTTTTGTACAAAAATGGCTGGTTTTGCGCAACAACCCATGGAAGGTCCACACCTCAAGCACGCTTTTGCACAAGTAAATCAACAGTAAAACAGCAGAACAGAGGGCTTTTTGCGGAGTAGGCAAACCTCCTTCTACGAGGTTTTTGTGCTACAGTTGTTGCACAAAACTCCTTTTTGCACTACAGCTGTTGTGCAAAACTCCTTTTTGTGCTACAGCTGTTGCCCAAAAAGTCATGTGTGGATGCTCTGCAGGGGTTTCTTGTGCAAATAGAGCCTATCCAAAAAACAGAGGTGCTCTGATGGCCATTCTGTGAAAGGCCATCAGAGCTTTCTTGCGCAAGAGCATCCATGCAGTGTGGACGCTCTCTTGTGCAAAAGCGCATCGTGATGCACTTTGAGGTGTGGACACGCTTTTGTGCAAGAAGTTTTTGTGCAAGAACTCTTCTGCAAAAGACTTATTACGCAAAAACCCTGCAGTGTAGACATAGCCCCAGAGCATGGGGTTGCATCACTGACTATCTTGGCTAATAGTTCTTCCATGAACTTAAATAATTCTTTTTTTTTAATTCATTTATACTCTTGGCTTATATAACATCTCTTGGCAATGAATTTTACAAGTTGACTATGCTCTGTATGAAAAATTACTTCTTTATGTTTGTTTTAAATCTACCGCCTATTAATTTTATTGGGTGATCCCAGGTCCTTGTGTAACTTTCTCATTCCACACCATCCTGATTGTATAGACCTGTATAATATCCCTCTTTCATTATCTCTTTTCTAAGCTGAATAGTGCCAATCTTTTAAATCTCCTTTCATATGGAAGCTGTTCCATACCATTAAACATTTTTGTTGTCTTTCTGTGCCCTTTTTCCAATTCTAATATTTCTTTTTTGAGACTGGGCCATCAGAATTGAGTGAGTGAATGGATTTATATAATGACATTATGAAATTTTCTGTTTGATTATTTATCCATTTCCTAACGCTTCCTAACATTGTTAGCTTTTTTTGAGTGCTGCTGCACATTGAACAAATGTTTTTAGAGAACTATCCACAGTGACTTTAAGATCTCTTTCTTGAATGATAACAACTAACGTAGGCCCCACTGTTTTGTATGTACAGTTGGGATTGTGTTTTTCAATGTACTTTATGACGAATTTAGCACTATTGAATTTCAGCTGCCATTTTGTTGCCTAGTCACTCAGTTTTGAGAGACCTTTTTGTAACAGGTCTCACAATATGTTGAACACCACAGATCCCAATTCATATTGGCTGTGTCTAGACTGGCAAGTTTTTCCACAAAAGCAGGTGCTTTTGCGGAAAAACTTGCCAGCTGTCTACACTGGCCACTTGAATTTCCGCAAGAGCACTGACTTCCTACTGTAAGAAATCAGTGCTTCTTGCAGAAATACTATGCTGCTCCCATTCGGGCAAAAGTCCCTTTTGCGTAAAGCTTTTGCGCAAAAGGGCCAGTGTAGACAGCTCAGATTTGTTTTGCGCAAAAAAGCCCCGATCGCGAAAATGGCGATCGGGGCTTTTTTGCACAAAAGCACATCTAGATTGGCACGGACGCTTTTCTACAAAAAGTGCTTTTGCAGAAAAGTGTCCATGCCAATCTAGACGCTCTTTTCCACAAATGCTTTTAATGGAAAACTTTTCTGTTAAAAGCATTTGCAGAAAATCATGCCAGTCTAGAAGTAGCCATTGTGACAAAGTCAGGTGAGAGAGCAGCATTAGAGTGGAAAAAGGCAACCTTGGAGGGGAGGAAAAAGCCAACTCCCTTGTTATCAAGGAGTGGGCCAATTAGGAGCAGCTGACAAGAAGCTGTCTGGAGCAGATTAGGGATCAGCTGAGACTGAGCTACCTTGGACCAGCTGACTCCACTTTAGGCCTGCTGGAGACCTTTTAAAAGACTCCCCTGTTAGGTGGCAGGGAGAGTGAGAGTGATGCATATAGCCATCCTCACAGTTACAGAGAGAGAAACAGGAGGAGAGGCTGGGCTCCCTACTCTCCCCTCAGGGACAGACTACTAGGCTAACTGTGGTTCTGAGGGGAAGGCTGATTGCCATGTCAGACAGGGGGTACTTTGCCTGAGGTCCTTCTCACCAAGAGGAGAAGAATAGAGACTGGCAAGAAGAGAGACCCTTACCACAATATTGTTGGGGGATTTCCAATTTATCTCTTTCCACTGTGACAATGGACCAATTATTCCTATTCTTTGTTTCCTACCATTTAACCAGTAACTGATCCATGAGGGAATGTTCCCTCTAATCCTATGACTGCCTCCTCGTTTGTGTGTAGTTTTACTTTTTCTAAATTAAATGCCACCATGGTACTGTAGTTACTTTGGTATTTTTCCCTTACAAGGCTGTTTGTTTACATTTATTGCTATTACTGAGTGGTTCAGTTATATTCATCTCTTGCAGCAGGTTCTCTGCATCATGTGGGACTAGATCAAGAACTTCTTCTCTCTTCATGGGTTCCATAACTAGCTCTTCTCTATCCTATCCAGTTTTAGTATTTTTCTCTAATCTCCCTGAGCATTTCACTGTCACCATCTGGGTCAGGCTGTTGGTAGTATATTTCTACTGTCTAAGAATCCTAGGCATAGTTTAAACTGCCCTTCCCCTCTTTAGGAGTCTTTGTTTACTAGAGCTGCATTCACCTGTTGTGGAAAAGCATTTCCACACAGCCTGCTTCCCCCACTGAAAGCTGGGTGCAACTTCAAGAGACTAACCCACAGTTAGTAGAGACAGCAATAGCAGCAGAAGCTGATGGTGTACATTGGCTGTTCTGCCAGTTATCAGCAATGGAGCGGAGCAGCTGGCAGAGTGACCAGAGGAATGACTGGTAGAGTGGAGCACTTGTCAGGACAGCCAGCAAGGTGGTGCAGTGGCTGGCAGCAGGGTGGCAATGTCAGAGCAAAGCAACAAAGGTCCTTCTTCCCCCATGTTGGGAGGTGACTTCATGCAAATGCATGGCTAAACTCTGGGGGTATGTCTACACTACCCTCCTAGTTCGAACTAGCGGGGTAATGTAGGCATACCGCACCTGCAAATGAAGCCCGGGATTTGAATTTCCTGGGCCTCATTTGCATAAGCGGGGAGCCGCCATTTTTAAAACCCCGCTGGTTCGAACCCCGTGCAGCGCGGCTACACGGGGTGTACCGGTAGTTCGGAATAGGAATCCTAGTCTGAACTACCTAGTTCGAGCCCCGTGTAGCCGCGCTGCACGAGGTTCAAACCAGCGGGGTTTTAAAAATGGCGGCTCCCCGCTTATGCAAATGAAGCCCGGGAAATTCAAATCCCGGGCTTCATTTGCAAGTGCGGTATGCCTACATTACCCCGCTAGTTCGAACTAGGAGGGTAGTGTAGACATACCCTGGGTCTTCACTAAACAAGGGCAATGACTGTGGCTGATGTGTGGTAGAGGGAGACAAGGGGGGCACTTCAAAGAAACTTTCGGTTGTTGGAATCAAGAACCTGAAGCAAAAACCATTGTCCAGCTTACTTGGAGGTGGGTGTTTTCCTTACAGTAGTATGTTTATGAATCCTGCTTGCAGCATTTCCCCAAACGAATACTGGATTATGTCCCTCCTATCATTAAAAAAACTATCTGCTACACTCAGACTCTGTGCTTATGAGAGGGGAAGTATTGTGTCTTACAGGTGCCTTGGGGTGGAGTGTAATTTTTCAAGATCACTGGTGGGAAGGAGGACGAGACTGGGGGGGGAAGGGGGGGCTTCAGATGGTTCTATGTTGTATTATTGAAAATGAGTCCCCAGATATTGAACCCTGCCCCAGTTGCTTCTGACTCCACCTAGCAGAAGGGTTATACCTATTTATGTATGTTTTAATAAGTGGGGGGTAATAATTTGTGATTATTACTTTTAGTTTGGTGCTGTTATTTTTGCATTTGACTTTTCCAACCTCATGGCTGATTTTTAAATGTGACATTAGCCATCTGAATCAGTAGATAATGAAATCTGCCATGTGACAAAGGTGTATGTGTAACCTTTGGTAACTCTGACATATACTATATGACTGGAACTAGGCAATAAAGGCCAGTCCCTTGCCAGCTTTCATGTCTGTCATACCTTTGTTACAACATTCAAAAGCCTGTGTCGTCTTAAAGCAGTTTCTGGTGACTCAGAATAAGAGTCCTGCATTCCAAAGAAAGTCAGGTGTTAATACTCAGATGAGAAAAACATAGTAATTTCAGCTAGCTCATAGTGGTGGGTGGAACTTCTGGGCTCAGTCATCCTATAAAAGAGGCTAATGCCTCTTTTTGAACAAAAGAGAATTAGGGGCTGCTGCAGAAGCAGTTCTCTAGGGACAAATGAATATGGTGTAATAATTTAGACTGAGGTTTATGTGTTGTTTATATTTGAGTCATCAATAAAAGCAAACCCTTTGAGGGGCTAACTTTGTACTACATATGATAGTGGTGAAATCTGATCAGAGCGTCTGCTGTTTACAAATTGAAGAGGTATAAAATAAATAGTGATGGCAAGATCATTTGTTTTAAAGTGTCATTCTTTATAAATACAATCTGCCCCCTTCAGAATGCCTAAGGATATCTGTTGATTGTAGGAAGGAAATGATCTGCTACTTGAATAAAAAATTAGACTGCTTTAAATTATTGGGCCCCTAGATGCCTGACAAATGAATTTAAAATGCTAAAGTCTGTCTCCTTCATCAATACACTTAGTTAATTACTAATTCTCCTAAGGATTTAAGACTTTAAATAAAATAAGAAAACCCGATGTATGAAAGTCCAGGTTTCAACCTGAATCTCTCACATGTCTTGTACAACAAATATGGATACAAATTCATCATTTGTGAGATTTCCTGCATTGTCTACATGGTGCATAATACCCTTCTAATGTGGAAATTCTCATTTATTTTCCTAAGACAAAACTCAACTCATCCTTTGCTATGAAGCTCCAACTGGCAGCTCCATATAATTTGGAAATACATTACTAAATATATAGAAGAGAGCGCAGACTTATGAGATCTAGGAACTCCCCGGTTCTAATTCTAAATCTGATAATGGCTCTCTCTGTATTTTAATCTGCATTCCACATATTAAATGAAGATAATACAGTACATAGAAATTTCTTTGGAGACATTAAAAGAGGTAATTAATGAAGGTTTGAAAACCACTTTGAAAATGAAAAGTGCATCATAGACGTTAAATATTATTAATATATGGTGCAAAAATAAATGAGAACTAAATTCAGGAAATTGGTAATGGGATACGAAGCCTTTCAAATCAAGGTTGCTTTAAATCTAGCTCAATACAATAGTCACCAAAATTTGCCACAATCCAACAGTTATTCTGTGAGTTGTACAAAATGAATTAGGGTACATCTGGACAGCACCCTTCTGTAGGAATAAGCTATGCAATTCGTGCTATGCAAATTGTGTAGCATATTGTAAGAGCTTATTTTGAAACTTAGCGTTGTGTAGACAAATCCCTTAACCTTCATGGAGTTAGGATTACAGGGATGCTGGAATAGTGCGCCCACTATTTTGGGAAATAGTGGGAGTGTCTAAAGACACAGCATTGCTATTTCAGGATACTTCCAGTATCCCAAAATAGCACCACAGTCTAGACATACTCCTAGTTATCAGACCATCTCCTGTAGCTCCATGTGCAAAACCTCACAAACAGAAGAAAAAAACAGGCTATATTAATTACTGTCATTAACACATGTAGCTCTCATGATTATATTTTAGTAGTGAATTTTACTTAGTATAGTCTGTAATAGTCCAAGTCTACAGACCATCAGAACATATCATTTACATGGGCTGCTGCAAGGTAGGCTTTTGAGGGAAATCAGCTTTGAATGTTAAGGAAGGGACTTTCTGGGATGCTTCATATTTGGTTTTGCAGTTTCTGCCAGGACCACCTGTGGCCAGATTTTCAAAGGTATTTGAGTATCTAGTGGAATTTTCAAAAATTCCAAAACAGGCTTTTAACCTGCTTTACCTTCTGGAATGCTTTTGAAAATCCCAGTAGGTGCTTATCTTTAGGCATCGGAATATCTTTGCAAATAGAACACTGGGCAGGTGCCTTTTTTAATAGAAAACATGAATCCAGGGTTAGATATCCACAAAGCAACATGAATCCTAAACATATCTAGGTAATTGTAAGACAAAATACATTCCTTTTACTTTATGGGAAATATCATTCCATTGTGATTCTGCAGGAGTCCAGGATATTCACATCTATTGTCATCCTTCTACCAGCAAAGCATTCTCATTATTAGCAGGCCCACAACACAGTCTCCACTGTGTGTGTCCTACCTCCATCACTGAACAGGCTCACATCTAACTTGTCTCCACTGTCTTATCTTTGCCAACTTCCTGTTTTTTGGACTGTTTCCTACTCTTTCTAGAACTTAGTCCAAAAGTTCCAGAATTGCATCCCAGTGAATTACCAAAACTGCTCCTGAATGTTATGCCTTATAACAGGGCTGATGTTCTACCAGAGTTGAGGTTCATATATGGGAGTAACTTTGAATAACTGGCACAGAGATACTATGTGTGACTGGTAGTTTTCCTGTGGAACAATATGGATAAGTAGGGTGAGCCAAAGCAAAGCTGCTCCAGGGAACACACTGGGTTGCATTAAAATGAGGATGATAATTAATGCACACTATCTCTGATGTAACACTTTTTGCCAGTAGATTAGGAAGTCAACATAATTATCCCTATTTTACAGATGGAGAAACAGAGGCACCTATTTGGGATCAGCAGTCAGAGATCAGATTCAATAGTGCATCTGAACAGCTGGTAGCAATGTAGTGCTTGTGTTCATTAAGTTGCTTTATATGGAAGAAGGTCAAGAATTCAAAGGTGGGAAAGAAGATATTATGTGAAGGGAACACTGAGTCTGCACACAAGATACTACTCTATTCCATTTAGCCTTTAGCCATCTCTAGCAATAAAAAATTAAACGATAAAAACATTATCTTAATTTTCCTTGTGTTTTCTATAGAACCTAAGATATATTTGAGACAGAACCTAATGTTAATTGTGCTTAGGTAAATGCCTTTATTTTTCTGAAAGAATTTGTTTTTACCATCTGAATGTTTGATCTTGTGAATATCTGTAAATATAAAAGCACTTTTATTTTAATTAGATTTTTCTGGTTTGATCTTGAGGTTTCTTTAATCCTAGTCACCTCACTTTGGAGGAGAAAGATCTGGAATGTAAGAGATATAACATGTCTTTGAACCGGGCTATGTCTACACTGCACAGTTATTTCGGAATAAGCTATTCCGGAGTAGTTATTCCATAATAGTTTATTTCAAAATAGCATGTCTATGTGGCAGGGAAGCCTCAAAATTAGTCCGAGGCAGGGTTTCCTAATGTAGATGTGCTATCTCGATTTACAGCCCCAGGAGGAATAACTTAGAATGGCCCTGGTGAGGGGCTATTTTGAAATACCAGAAGTGGAGCATCTACACATGCTCTAATTCAGAATAGCTATTTCAGAATAGGTGTTATTCTTTGCAGAATGAGGTTTACAGAAGTCAGAATAAGCCGTCCGTTATTTCAAAATTATTTCAAGATAATGAAATTGCTGTGTAGACGTTTGAATAGTTATTTTGGAATAACGGCCGTTATCCCGAAATAACTTTGCTGTGTAGACACACCTTGGTGATCTTAATCTTACACTGATTAAGAGAGACTGTGTTGGGGGAATAGGCAATGCAAGATGGCATTTCCAAGCTTAACTGGCATAGAGTGTGCATCTGGGAAAGGATAGCTAGTTATGTAAGCACTCACATTACATTTGAAAGTATCCATGGCTCCTCAGATCCCAGTAAAAAGCCAGAAGTGGAAGACATAAGATGACTTCCTCTTCCAGAGAAAGTTTATTTGGAGTTGAGGATTCTCTACATAGTCTGCTCAATGATCTCTTTCCTTTGGCACCTATGTTACCATTTCTCAACAGTAAAAAGTTGTAAATTAATTTTCCCTGCAGTCTGTTGAATTTTCATTGTCATGTGGAAACTGCTTTGAAGTATTAACTTTCAGCTAAGGGATCCATAACAATCATTCTCTTTTATATTAGGATTATGTTGAAAGAGCCAGCAAAGTACACACATTCATCACTGAGTAACTTGTGATATTTAAAACGGTAAACCTTGTCCGAGCTCTGCCCTTCTCCTCCTTTTTGACCATTGAGGATCCTGCACTTGTCATGTCCTCCGTGAACTTTTCCAGAATAGGATGATTCCAAGCCAATGGGAGCGGTGGGGGGAAAAGTATGCAGGCAAGTGCTAGCTTCCCTGTGCTGTCCTTTCCCCAGCTCTGGGGGGGGGGGGGAGAATGAGGAGGAGTGGCAGAGGGCAGAACCATTTCCATTTCCCATGGGTCACAGGATTTGTAACTATCTGTCACAGCTATCTTATTATTAGCAATCCTTCACTTTTATATTTCAATGTTCTATCCATCTGTATTATCCTCCTTTACTCCCTTAGAGAAGCAGGAAGGGCTGGAGGGCATGCTAGGATTCTTTAATGTTAACTACTCTTTATCTTCAGCAAATCTGGACTTGTCAGGGGATTTTTGTTCAAAGCCCAAAGCCTTATATTTGTAATTATTATCAAATCTTGTCAATGATTTTCCTGTTACAAATGTTGAAGTGCTTCTGTTTTAAAGCTTTTATATATAGTTGCTTTTTATAGTACTCCAACAGCGGAATGAAATTTTAGTTACTGTTTTTTTAAACAGAAAAATACTCTACCAATTTTGAGAATTTGAGTCTTTAATTTACATTTCACAAACATGTATTTTCAGTGGGCCTATGGCATGTTCAGGAGAAGCTGGAACTATCATAAAGCTGGAATATTTGGAAGGTACAGAATCACCCCATGTGACTTAGACTGGGAAACATCCCTGTGACTGCAGCAAACCTAATCAAAATAAGTGTCCAGTTACAGTGCTGCTATGAGTCATATAAAAGAGAGCAATTGACACAAATACTTGAAAAATAAGTCAACTGAACTTCATTCAACACACATTGGGGTGGAAATGTAGTTAGATAATAAGCCCCATATTTTGAATGGGTTCACTGTAAAATTAGATATGCGAAGATTAAAATACAGATGAGACTTTCTGCATAACTGAAACAAGAAGAATTCAGGTGTGTGAGTAGGTAATTACCACAAGACAATAAGTTGCCTCATATTTGGAGTCACCGACATTTTTTAATCACATTACCTCTCCCTGTTCTGTTTTTCTCATGTGTCATTGTGCGACAGTATCCCTGATACTATTTCAGTCACTCTTTGCCTCCTTAGTTTTTCAATTATAGATAATTATTAGCCATTTGAGTAGAAGCAATCTGGAATTTATTCTCGGGTAAATTTTCTAAGCACCTATGTGTAATAGGTGCTTAAATCATGGTGACTTGCAATAGAATTTAGCCTCCAAAGTCATTAAAGGACTTATGAAAATGTTTCCCTTTTAGCTTCAATACATATCAGGTTCTCAATGGTAAAAAGTGAAGGCATTCTCCAATAGCCTTACCAGACCTAATCAGTGATGTTGTTATAGGCAGCGCGCGCAACAATGCCTAGAATTAAGTTTTCCTTACACTTTTCCCTTAAAGGACCCTTATAATATTTCCAGACTTGAACCATTCATGCTGAAAATTTCCTTGCGAGGACTGGAGTCTGCTTCAGGATGATTATTTTTGGAAAGTTTCTTCTAAAACCATTCAACCAAGAAGAAGATCGAAGGAGGGAAAGGGGGACTATAGGGCTTGGGAGTGGGGCCTAAGACAGTGCAGGGACAGGAAAAGGTAGAACATTGGGGGTTTGAGTGATGGGGTCATATGGGAGGGTCTGAGGCAGAGCAACAGGTTGAGTACCTCCTGGGCCTGGAGGAAGTTGGCAGCAAAGGTGAAAGAGGGCAGAAACAAAGAGCAGTTTGCATGAACAGGTGTAGAGGGGCACTAGAGTTTTGGCATTTCCTAACTTTGCAACCTTAATGTGCTTTTCACATATTTTGTATGGATATAGTATTGTCTACAATGAAATGGAAGCATTTGACCATTTTTTTAATCTTACAGCTTTTTGTCTTTAATAACGAACTCATGTGCAACCATGGCCAGCACTTAGCATCCCAAAAGATCAACATGTGGGTTTCATTTGAAAAATGACTAAAAATGGAATTGTGGTCTTATTTCTTTTCAATTATTTCCATTTTGTATGTACTCAATTTATAAGTAAACATCTTTTCTAACAGCCAGTTTTGAAAACCCAGTAGGGATCAGAAAATAAAGCTGGGTTCTTTCTACCTTATTCATCATCACTAGTATGACAGTTCTATAAAGCAAACTATTCTCTCAGTTACACATATGCAATTTAAAAAAAAATTAAACCGTCCATAATAACAGTACAGATTGTGTCTTAAATATATTTGCACAGATATATTCCTTAATTTGGTTAATGATTTTGGTGATCCATGGAAAGGAACAGAATCCATACTTTTAGTTATCTCCAGAAGGGTAGCCAAGTTAGTCTGTAACAGGAAAAACTTAAAAAACAACAAATAGTCTAGTAGCACTTTAAAGACTAACAAAACATGTCGATGGTATCATGAGCTTTTATGGGCACAATCCACTTCTTCAGATGACAGGAGTATTAGAAGTCCAGATCCAAGAAAAAAGAAGGAGGGAGGAAGGGGGGGGAGGAAGGGAGGAGGGAAAAAAGAGAAAAAAAGAAGGGAGGAAAAAAAGGAAAGACAGTGAGTAGATGGTTCAAATAGTTACAAGAGGCTGATAAGAACAATTAGCACCTCCATTGGTTGGTTGGTTGGCTGATTAAGTCATTAGGATGTGGAAGGTAGCGTGAGAGCCAGCCGATGTCCCTATTCATATCATTTGAATAAGAATTAAACTTTGTGAATTATGTTAATTTCCAACCCTTCTCTGTGTATTTGGCTTGTTGAATTGGCCTGAAACAAAACGGTGACTTGGAGATCCATTAATGAGTGTCCAGGCAGATTAAAGAGTTCTCCAACAGGTTTTTGGGTATTGCCATATTAGATATCTAATTTGTGTCCATTAATTCTTTCCGGCAGAGATTGTCTAGTTTGGCCAATATACATTGCAGTGTATACATATTTGTCGTTTTTTATGTTTTTACTTTTAGTTATGTTAGCTCTGCAAGGCTAATAGGGACACAATGTAGTGAAAGATGATTTTTGTCACTCACCTCAACAAATATGACTAAATGCACACAGGGTGAAATTCACTCTTTTTGCAGAGGTCTAGCACAAGGCCCACACATTATTTAAATCCCCCTTAAACCTTATTCTGAAAGCTTACATGGGATTTATGTTGGCCATAGCCCTTTTCACAAGGATTAATTTAATAAAAGTGTCATTTTTACATAGTTTTTGGAGTACAATTGCATTGTAAAATAAGGAAGTGGCACCATCTTGTGGGTGAAAGTAAAAACATTTCTTAAAGTGAATGTAGACAATATTTCATTTTACTTTTCCCTCATTTCTCTCTAATATTTCTTCAAGGATCCACAGAATTCTACAGAGATGACTAACACATGTTAAACATTTAATTTTGTCAGAAACCTTTAGAGCACAGCCATCCAAAAACAGATCAGATGTATTCCATGTTGGTAAAATGAACATACTCTGTTGACTTATATGGGATGCTTTAGCTGATACTCAAAATAATCTGTGAAAATCCATTGTGAAGCTAAACCCATTCTTACCAAAATATTTAATGGCTTCAGTTTAATATTAGACAAACTTGATCTTCTGCTGTGTTTTATAAATGCTATCAGTTGAAGAATGCTTATCAAACTGTTAGCAATCACACTAAGCCTAATTAAAATATAATTATGAAGACTTTCTGATCACCTATTCCACTCACTTTTTCACACACTTCAGTGCTTCCTGGCATAAAATAAGATTGAAACCATATGGCTGCTCCTGTGGTATTTTCCAGACTAACCACAAACATGAACCAGTAGAAATTGTTCCATAAAACCTGTTCTCAAATGATTTCCAGCCCAATTTAGTACACACAAGAGGTCTGAATAGCTGAGAAAATTCTTAGGTAACCAACCAGGCTTCCAAATTTTGTCTAAATCAGTTTGAATGAAAGAAAAATTGACCCATGTGAACCTTCATCCAGAATCCAAGTTTGTTTTGAAGTTCCAACTCACTTGGTTAACTTGATTTGTCACCCTGCTTGTCATGTGTTTTAATTTTCATATTAATTACCAGGTGTTTTATATGTCTGGCTTTTGAACTACCTGAGAACTGACTCTGATAAAATACAGTTTCTTGTGCAATATTTTTGACCTGGCTTAAATCAGAAAGCAGCAGAAACTCTGGGAGAAAATCTGTTCTTGTGATACTACTGAGACAGAAGATACCTAAAAGCTTTACACTATTATTTGAATAAGCTTTGCATATGCCTCCAAAGCTTTTGAGGCTTTTGAGGTTTTTCCTTAATTTGTTACTATATTTAAAAGGATCTTTATTATTTAAAATGAATCCATGGACTGCCATTTGTCTGCCATTCAGCTCTTATGCCATACCCCGATCTAATAGATGGACAACTTGATTGGATCTGCAAGGTACTGGATATCTTTAAGATAAAGAGGTAGGAGTGTGTGCAGGGATAGGCCCTTACTCTCCAAGTGCCCCATTGCTATTGGTCAGCCTGAGAGCTGAGACAACTTGCGCTGGCTTCCCAAAGTCATTTATTAAAATGCAGTGTTGGGTTTTTTCCAGGCCTTTTGCCACACATCTAGCTGAATCCACCCTACCTCCCAGTAATTATGTAGTATGTTATTGTATTGTCAGGTTGCTGTGGCTCTGATAGCTTGTTCAAGGAATTTGGGAAGCTGAGGAAATAGTGCCCTTTCTAATGTGAAATCTTTATAATGTTGTGGCCTGCTGTTTAAAATCTACCCCTGTGTCTGTCCTCATTGACCTGCATGGCCTGATCAAAGGGGCAGCACACCTTTTCTTTGATCTTCGGTATAATGGAATTGCTAGGAGTTTTAGATTTTTTTTTAACAGGCAGCAAACTGGTAGTGAGTGATCTTCAAGCATGGTTACCTGGACAACAGCATAGATTTCTATGGGCCAAGCCTTTCCACTCAATTCAATAGTAAACATCCCATTATTTCAATGGAATCAAGATTAGATAGTTTGGGACAGATTCTCTGCTCATGTAAATTGTCCTGTCTCCACTGAAGTCAATTTATGCCAGTTGAGGGATCTGCCCCTTTCTGTGCTACATTTTGAATGATGTGTCTTTCTTGATGAGTAGTGACTTGCAACATGCTGTTGTAGTTGTCATTTAATACGTGATTAAGCATTACTCAAAATTAACAACATCATTCTTGCTGCATGCGTCTCTGGGTGGTATAATAATCTTCCAGAAGGGAACAGTGTAGTTGTTTGTTGTTGTTTCCCATACTGTAGTCCAAAGAATTTATCCAACTCCCATTGAAGCCAGTCTTTCCATTAATTAAAACAGGCTCTAAGGCACCAAATTATCCCGGAATTTATGATCTAATGTCTTATTAGTGCATCCTTATTAGGATTCCCTTCCCTCCCTCTTCTGATTTATCTTCAGCTAAACTCAAACAGATACTTATTAAATACAGGAAGTGAAATAGCATGCTGAGTCACTGCACAGAAATCAATAGAAAGAAGCTGCTATGTCTGCATACATACTGTAACGAAACAGGACTATGGAATGGTGTCTTCATACTTTTACAGAGACATGTAGGAGACTACATTTCTTCTTCAGATCATAAATTTTATCACACAACCTAAGCTAAACACTCGATTGAAACATTATGCTATTGCTAAAGCAGTCATTAAAGTGAAGGATGGGCTTTCATTAGTCTCCTGGTTTTTAGCTGTTTTCACTTTTTTCTCAGCCACAGCCTTTCTTTTTTATTTTTTTAAAGAAAAAATATAAATGAAAAACAAGGAAACAAGGGGGAAATGTTGATACTGGCATAGGACATCAAATTCTAGAGTCCAGATTTAAAATTCAGATTGAAATCCATGCTTTTCAAAATTCAGTCTTTTCCAGATTTATTGTTCCAAGTGACTGCTAAGGTGTGCTGTTTAGATTCACATCTAGACTTGAACTTCCTCAACATTCTAAGGAATTCAGATCCAGCGTTCTAGACTTGACTCAACTTTGATTACAGTAACAAAAAGTTATTGATTGAGAATCTGAATATTTCAAAGTCAAGAAATGCAAAACCTCAGGGGAGTAACTCTGCTAGTTTATTTCAGCAAAAATACAAGTCCTGTGGCATTTTAAAGACTAACAAATGTATTTGGGCATATGCTTGTATCTGACAAAGTGGACTCCAGTCCCTAAAATCCTATGCCCAAATATACTTGTAAGTTTTTAAGATGTCACAGGATTCCTTAAAGAAACTCTTAGTAATGGTTCCGTCTTTCAGCAACTCAGTAACATTGAACATGTATTTTAAGAGTTTATTGTTAACAATCTGAGCAGAGGGACAAGCTACTGCCTATTAAGGATATAAAACCCCCATTTAATTGGTTAAGCAGTTAAATGTAATATTTAACCATGTAACTGATTAAAAGGGGGAAGCAGGGGACCTAGAATGCCTCCCCCATCACAGACAGGGGCTGCTCTGGCTAGGCTGAAGCACCACCCCCCTCCTGTGGTGGGCCTCATGGGGCTGAACCAGTATCCCTGCCTGTGGCAGGGGGGATCTGCTCCAGCCCCCACTGGCTAACCAGAACCAGTAAGCTGCACCTTAAGGATGAGGCTTACTGGTTAACCATTCACATCCCTATTACATATGGGCAGAGGGATGCCTTAAGGTTTCAGTGGAAACCTGGAGCCAAATTCTGATCACAGCTTCACTCCAAATTTATACAAATGTACCTAACTTCAGCAGAGTTACACCAACAACTGCCAAATCTGCAAGCTGAATTTGGCCTGAGTATCTATGAATTTCCCAACTTCTGTACATTTAAATTACAATGATGCATTAACATAGATATTTGTATTGTATTTATACATTTGTCTGAAATGAAACTTTCAAAGGAAATAAGACCATTTAGGAAAAATACCCACTTTTTTCACTTGTCTTATGAGGCTGCTTTACCCATTATTCCAATAGGCAAATGTTATTTCAATAACTTGAATGTGTTGGTTTGTTCTGTACTATATCACATCTTTTTGGTTAGATTTGACATGTTCTAATCCAACAACTCCTGACTATTAAATTCGCATATGGTTATACAGAATGTACAAAGGCTATCCACTAACACACTGCAGCTTAGTGCCCACACAGCCATAAAATTCCCTGTCCATCAGTCTTTAGAGAGGAAAATTGGATGTGTCTGGAATGGGATTGCTAAAATATCTCATATGGGATTGCCTTTCATAAAAACCATGCACAAAAGAGTCAGAATCACAAAGGGGCTGACTCATGGCATGTTCTCCCCACCTTCAAATCCAGGACTGCTCCAGCTCCCAGTCTCTCACCCCTCTGAGCACCCTTTAAGGGGGTGAGGGGATGAAGCTCCTCCTTACCCCCATTCAAAAGAGATAGATAGCTGTTCCACTTTGTGAGGAAGTGAGGGGGAAAGTGCACAGTTTGCTGCATTATTCATGCTGGCTGGGGAGCGCAGGGGGCAGTGTGACGGGGCGGCGTCCGATGCGGCCGCGCCCCGTACTCTGGCCGACCCCGGAGCCCACAGGGAAAGCCCGGAGATGCGGCCGGGCGGGAGCAACGCCAGTACGGCCGGCGCGGGGCAGGGAGAGCAAGCCCCGGTGCCAGCTGATGACATCATCGACGTCTCCGCGCCATGGGCAGGGCCACTGGATGACGGGGACGTGGCACAGGGGCGGGACCGCCGGATGGCGGCGGGTAATTCAAAAGGGGGCTGGGGAGGCCCTCAAGGGGAGGACTCGGAGGCGGACGGAGGTGGCCAAAGGGGGCCGAGCCGGATAAGGGCCTCTAACAGGCAGGAACCCGGAGGGTGAAACCACTGCCCGAAGGGGGGGAAGAAGTGGCCCAGGGTGGGGCCGTGGAACCTATGAACGGAGGGTTTGGGGTTAGTTACCCCCTCCGTTGAGTGAGGACGCTGACCTCACCTTAGGGCCCTGGACTGGGGTCCGGAGCAAGGGTGGGCCCGGACCCCCACCCCCTCTCTCCTGCTGTAAGTGGAGGAGGAATCAAAGGATCTCTCACAGCCGGCGGCCCAGCCTGAGTCGGACTAGCCGGGACCGTGAAAGGGCACCTAAAATCCCGACCATGTTGGGGCGCCCGACCCCACAGCGAGTGGGGGAACTCGTGACAGGCAGACAAACCTGGACCTCCCCCGCTATGAGGACGTGCATCTCCCCCCGGCTGTGCCTGCTGGAGCTGCAGTGGCCATGGAGAGCTGTTTCTCACTGACTCCAAGCTGCTTTGATGAGAGAGGGCTGAAAAGTCCTGTCTCCACAGGGCAGCTTGCATACTGAACCCAGCCCCACCCAAGAACAATGATTTAATTTCATTTTATTTTCCAAAAACAAAAACTGAGTTAAGGACATGAGCAACACTGGGTAAATGTAGTCTGTCATATTTATTTATCAATATATTTTGACATTCTATTACGTGCTTTCCAAGGGTATGGCTATACTGGGTTATTTTTTTCAGAAGAGGTATGCAAATAGCACTCACATTTGCATACTTCTGATTTTTTTCCAGAAGAGGCTTTTCTGCCATTTGGCCCCATCTACACGGGGCCAATTGTTGGGGGAAAAAACCTCTTTCACAAGCCCCTGTAAACCTGTAAGGAATAAGGGGGCTTTCAAAAGAGGGTTTTTTCTGACATTTGGCCCTGGGTAGACGGGGCCAAATGGTGGAAAAGCCTCTTCCGGAAAAAAAACGGAAGAAGGTATGCAAATGCAAGCGCTATTTGCATACCTCTTTCCGAAAAACAACAACAGAATAACCATACCCCAATAGTGTCAGTTGCCCCATTGTAGCAGCTAAAGTCTTAATGAACATAAACATTTGAAACATTTGTTCAGAGACAATTCTTCTCCAGAAGATACAAAATTACTGAATATTCCGTACAATTGAAGATTTGAGACTCTGGACTCTTCCGCCCTCACTCCCAATTGGTAAATGAGAGACTGTTGTTATTAATACTTTTCAAACAACAACAAAAAATCTAAAGCTAAATAACAACATGACATGGTGCATAAAGGCATATTGGTTAATATTTCAGTTAAATGTACAGACACTGCAGATAATGGATTTAATAATTATCTGATTTAATAATTTGATTAAATAAAAACATTGTCATATAAAGACTTATCAGGGCAAATGTTTAGGTATATTCAAGTAACATTATAAATTGAGAATGAGTTATCACTTATTTCAGCAGATACTTTTTTCAGTGTAAATGTGATACGATTTTTATCAGCTACATATGCAGAAATTTCTGTGTGTGGGGGGTGGACTGTGGGAGGGGCTGGTGGCTTCCCCACCCCCATGGCCCAGCGCTGCTCCCAGCCTCACCCTTCTCCCAGCCAACCGGGGCATGTGGGAGGGAAGCTGGGGCAAGGCACTGCTCTTGCCTTCCTCCGACCAGCCAGAATACAGGGAAGGCATGGGCATTGGGTGAAAGCCCAGCTGGGGAAGGCAAGACCCAGTCCCACCCCTGGAGCCAAGTCCCACCCATTCCTAGCCCAATCCTGCCTGGCTACATGGAGATCTGGGGCTGCTATGATGCAGCCCCTGTCCAGCCTTCCCCAGTGGCCAGGAAAAGCCATGCATCCCCACTATGGCCCCATGACCCGTGGTAGCCAGGCTGCTGAGCTGGACTGCCTTGACTGGGGTCCCGGCCTACCATGCAGCTGTCTAAGCCTTCCCTGGCAGCCAGGGGGAGCCGGGCTGCTGTGCCGCAGTCCCAGCTTTCCCTGGGGGCTGGACAGAGCTGGGCTGCCGCACCACAGTTCCAGCCTTCCCCGCCGGCAGCCGCAGCCTTAAGCAGTCAGGTATGTAAGCAGTTTTGGGAAGGCTGTGCCTTCCCTTGCCTACATTACCGACCACTCATGAGGGGAGGGAGGCTCGGGCAATGCACTGTCCCTGCCTTCCTCCAGCCAGTCGGAGCACAGGGGAGGGAGGCTTGGGCAATGTGGCTCCCCTGCCTTCCCCTGGTTGGCCAGAGCACTGGGGAGGGAGACTGAGGCAATGCGCCACCCCAGCCTTATGCTTACTTGGAAGACCATAGAGCAGGAGGGTGCATTCACATCCATAGCGCACACACCCTGCATACGGGCTTGTATATGTTCTTTCCAGAAAACTGCAGATTACAGCGTTAGGATTTGTGGGCCAGATCCTTATCCCTTGTTCGCATTCTATCTGCTTTCCTCCAGTCAGCAGACAAACCGCTATCCTGCTAGTGTGAGGAATGTTCCCAGATGGCAGAGAGCTGGTGTAATAATCTTCTACAGCCTGGTTTTGTAGCCCTGGCCTAGCATATGACACGGTCAGGAAAAGGGAGGCATGGATGTAACACCATTCCAATCCAGCAACACTGGGCTGTCAATATGGCAATTTGAGGCCCAATACAGTTAGACATTATTTAAACCTGTCTTGAGGAATCTTTAAATTACAACAATGGACAAATGACCCTCTGACAGCAACAGTGTTGGGTGGAAATGTGGCATAAAGATGGCATGAAGCTACTTCATTCTCCTACCACATCTATGCTAGATATGTTATTTATGGAGATGAGGATATGATCAATGTCATGTATATTCTACCACATAACTCTTAGCTAGACATTAGAAACATAAATCTTTATTTCAGCAAAGTACCACACTCAAAACTCTGCAAGAATGTATTTTGCATTGGCTGTATTTTACTCTCCAGGTGGCAGTCAATGGCACAAGCAAACGACAGCTGGCTAGAGATATAGAGCTGCCAATTTTTTTCTTCTGCTGCTGTTGATATTCAATTTCTTCCTCAGTGTCTGAGACGCATCGAAATCGGTCAATGGAACCAGCAGGAATCAGTGGACAACTCTCATATGTCCAAAATCATTCTCTTAGGCTATGACTAGACTGCGCCCTCTTGAGCAAAAAAATATGCAAATGAGGTGAAGCGTGGAATATCGCCGCACTTCATTTGCATAAGTAATCATAGAATCATAGAATACTAGGACTGGAAGGTACCTTGACAGGTCATCGAGTACAGTCCCCTGCCTTCATGGCAGGATCCAGTAAAGTCTAGACCATCCCAGGAAAAAAAGAGGAAGAACGGCTCTTGCGCAAGAGGGAGTTTTTGCACAAAAAGGAGCCGTATAGACGGCTCCTTTTTGTGCAAAAGCCCCCTCTTGTGCAAAAACGGAGCCTCATTAATTATGCAAATGAGATGGAGGAATATTCCATGCTTCACCTCGTTTGCATATTTTTTTGTGCAAGCGGGGGCAGTCTAGACATAGCTTTAAGGTATAGAAACATCTGTGTTGCTAACCTAAGAATGATCCTCTCTCTCCCATATAAATATCAAGTTACTAGTTCTCAGTCCTGGCTAACTAAATTTGAGAAATATGTTTCTATTTCCAAGATTAAATGTTTATACCTGGTATTTTCTTTTGATATTACCATCTAGTTTAGCTGGATGCATGACTACACCTTTTACTCCATCTCACATTCTCACTAATGTTACTTTCCCTCCCTTGTGACTTTTTGTGTGTGTAACTGCTGGTCTCTCCTCTTTCCTTTTCTGCTACTTAGTGAATAAAAATATTTGGCAAACACAAATCTAAGAATACCTTTCCCAACATACAACTGTGAGAATGATTCTTTTGTCTTGTGTGGGAAATTTTAGCAAGTTGCTTTTTCATATCTAGTAGTATTCAGTTCTGAATACTCCTTGTTCTTGTAGTAACAGGCTCTCTGAAATCCCCAAGTCCAGGAACAAACTTGCTGACATAGTTGAAATCCCATTATCCCTTATTTTGTCAGTTTTGAGCAAATGATCCCACACATATAGAAACTAAATCATTACATTCTAGGAGGTTTATTGAACAAACAAACTCCTCTTCAACAAATGCCACACAGTCTATACTTAAGGAAAATTATTCACCCAGTAATCAGCTATAAATGCTGACAAACTGGTTCTCTGCTGGTTTTCCTATTTGTCTATCAAACCTCCCTCTAGCTCATTGCACTGACCTCTATGAAAAAGCAATATAGCAGCATTGATGTATTCCCAGACAGCCTCATCATCTGTTCTATATGTTTCTAGTCTACAAGCAACTGCTTGTTTCAGTCTAATGAATTTAAAAGTATTTTAAGTCAGCAATTTAATGTTATCTGTTATACAGATGTGAAAAAATCCAAGGCCACACCACATCACTGAACAAGTAAACTCAGGCTATGGCTACATTGCCGGTTTTTTGTGGAAGAAGATATGCAAATTGCACTCGCATTTGCATATCTTCTTCTGATTCTTTTTGCAGAAGAGATTTTGCCGCTATTTGACCCCATGTAGTTGGGACAAATGTCGGAAACCCCCCTCTTTCGCAAGACCCCTTATGCCTCATAAATTGAGGTTTACAAGGTCTTAAGAAAGAGGGTTTTTTTTCTGACATTTGGCCTCATCTACACAAGGCCAAATAGTGGCAAAACCTCTTTCTCAAAAAGAATCAGAAGAAGATATGCAAATAGAAGTGCAATTTGCATATCTTCTTCCGCAAAAAAATGGCAGTGTAGCTGTAGCCTCACTGTACATATTATGGAGTAGTAGCAAACAGTCCATTGCTAATGTTCCAGATGAGTTTCCATGATAAATCCAATTGTGACACACTTGTAAAATCTATAAGCACGTCAGCTCAAAATTAGTAGGTAAGATCTGGGGCTGAGTTAGAATTTCTGTCAGATTTGATGTTTTTGAGGATTTTTCTACACTGGCAATTGAGGGACAAAGATTTTGTTGTATGAGGGTGCTTAACTCCTTTCCCCCCAAAGACAAAAGCTTTGCCCCAGCATATACCAGTGTAAGCAATGCTTTGTCAAATGCCACCCATGGGGTGGAAGTTTTTATCAGCAGAAGTGCCAACAGCATTTACATTGCCCAGTTTTAGCAACACGACCGTGTTTACACGACCGTGTAGCTAAAAGCTGTATACTTTTATCCACAGTATTCTTTTAACTGTATACTTTTATCCACAGTATAGACAAAGGGACAGGGATTTTATGAATTCTGATGCCCTAAAAACAGGGACTTTCACCACAGCTCAAAACTCTTGTAGCATTTAATAGGGATGTTAAATCCCATTTAAGTGGTTAACCAGTTAAACATTATACAGTAAAACTCCAATAGTCCGGCATCCAATTGTCCAGCTTCCCGATAGTCTGGCATCAAAATGGCAAGCGCCTAGTGAAGGGGTGGCCAACCCGAGGCTCCTGATGGAAAAAAATGTGGCTCCTGACAGAACACGGAACCGCTCAGGTCAGCCGCTCTCACAGCCGGGATGCTGTGAGCCGCATGTGTGCTCACAGCCCACGCCGTTCCGCTCACGGCCCCCAGTGCACTGTGTCGTACCCTGCATGTGCACATCGGGTCGCACACAGTGTCCCAGCCTGTACGTGCTAGTAGCCGGCCTCTGAGTGCATGCAGCTACTTTGGGACCCGGACTTAAGGTTGGGGGGGAGAGATGCCTGGCTCTGGAAAGGGGAGTGGGATTGGGGGGGGATGCAAGGGGGGGGCGATGGGCATGGTGTACCAGATGCGGCGCAGCGGCTGTAGCTCCAAGACCCGAGCATAAGGTTGGGGGAGGGGAGCGATTGGGTTACTGCAGGGAGGGGAGGTGTTTGGCTCTGGGGAAGGGAAGGGGAGGGGAGGGAGATTGGGTTATTCACGGCATCCTGGCCAGCTCATGCTCAAAGCCGGCCGCTCAGCGCACGTGCCCCAGCACTTGGATGGAGATGTGCAGCTGTAGCGGCGGCTCCGGGACCTGAGAATTAGGTTAGAGCGGGGGGAGGAGGATCGGGTTGGGAGAATGCCCCCTCATAGTACCTCCTGATAGTCCGGCATATCCGATAATCTGGCACCACCTAGGTCCCAAAGATGCTGGATTATTGGAAGTCTACTGTATCATGTTTAATTGGTTAACCGATTAAAAGGAAGGTTGGAGGAGGGGGTGCTTCAGTCCCATTGGGCTGGAGCGGCCTCCCGCTCACCACAGCTGGGCTAGACTGGCCCACCTGCCATGGACAAGGGCAGTTCCTGCTAGCCGGTCGGAGCAGCCCTTTCCCTGCAATGAGCCCTGCTGGGCTGGACCAGCTCCCTGCCATGGTGGGTGGAGAGCTGCTCCAACCCAAACTGGTTAACTGGAACCAGTAAGCCTCACTCACTGAGAGTGAGGCTTAACAGTTAACCATTCACACCCCCAGCATTCATTAGCCAATTTTTGGGAGAGGGATGAAGACAGAGAGAAGCTAGTTGACTAGTCTGTCTGACTCAAAGCACCAATAATTACTTAATTACAAGCAGTCTTGAGAAGTTAACATTTGAATAGGAAAATTACTGTGGATGTTCACCTACAGAAAGCATATTTAGAGCTTCTTGGGATGAGCCCTGGCTCTTCTATGTACGTGTTTGTGATCTTTAGACACTATTGTAATACAAATAATACATAAGAGGACAAAATAGTTTCTAGGGAATCAAAAAGCCCCTTCTCCACCCCTCCTTCATGTTGTTTTAAATTAATTTGCAAGCATGTGAAGTAGCCCCCTGCACACCACATCTGTTTATGTGTCATCTCATAAAAATTGTTTATAATAGGAATGACTACTTAATTAGTGTAGTGATAAGGTACCCATGAAAATACCAGTTAAAATAATTTGGCTCTTTGTGTCAACATTCTTCTAGAGATATACATTAAGATCTTTAAAAAAACCTGTATAATCTTTAAGAATCTACTCACTTTTGGAATCTCAACAAAGTTCTTCAGAAAATACCAATGTCTCAGATTCACTGAGACTTTGGGATTTAACAATAGGACTGATTGTTGATCTTCTTGCCTCCATCCCACTCATCACTAGTACTTACAAATCAGCATAACATTTTGCAAGTGATTTTTTTATATATAACTTTCATCTCCCTTTTTAAGGTAGATAATAATGTGTTTACTTTTTTCTTTTATCCACAGATGACAAGCTACCATACTGGTTAAACATTCTCTTTTTTCTACAAAAAACAAAAACAGAGAAAAATATATTTTTCCAGGCAAATTGTCTCTCCTAAAAATGGATGGGAACATTTTATCCCAATCTCTTGGAAAATAAAGCATAGAAGCTAATGCAAATCTGGACATAGGTAGACAATTATTAAAAACTCTTACACAAATATTTGAGCTGATGCCTCTGTTATTTTATCAACAGTTCAGGAAAATGTATGCCTTTTTAAAAAATAAACATTAAAAAGGGTTGTAGTGACTGAAACGAATCATAGAACTGAAAGGAACCTTGAGAGGTCCTCAAGTCCAGTCCCTGCACTCATGGCAGGACCAAGCACCATCTAGAGCAGCGGTTCCCAATCTTTTTTATATCACGGACCGGCAAACACATTCACTAACTTTTGGTGGACCAGATATGCAAATAATGAATATGTAAATATGCAAATAAAACATTACCTATCCACCAAATTTACCCACACCCCCGCTGACCCCGTCAGTGAACAATGAACATCCCTTTACCTACAACCCCAGAACCCTCTGACCCCGTCCAGCCAACCCTGGTACTTTGTGTCTCTGTTTTATTAAATCTGCCAAACTCATCATCTGATATCCTCTATATATCCCACTAGCTCCATTACGTCACAATTCTGTCTTGTCAAACCTGTCACCCCAGTGCCCACCATCTCCTGCTTCCCAACACCCCCCGTTGCCAACTTCCTTCCGTCAACCACCTTTGTCTTGCCTGGAGCCTGTCTTGCATCTGCAGTTACTACCAGTCTCGGCACTCTGAGGACCAGTGACCCCCTGATTTAAATTAACAACCTCCCATTTCCCCAGATCATGCCCCACCATTCCTAGTGCTCCCTGATCCCATCCCACTGCCACTGGTACTCCTTGCTCCACAAACTCCATGACTGCCTGTTGTGCCAAACCCTGATCCTGCCTCACTGACCCTGAAACTGCCTGCTCCACAAGCTCTACAGCCCCCCGACTCTGCTCAGACACCCTCAGATCTGCTGCCTCCTGAGACAAAAACATGAGCTATGCCGTACCTGGCTCCATAACCACTGACCCACTGCAACCTACCCCTCTTGCCCTTTGACCTCTAATCCCTGTCCTCCCTCAGCCCTCCCCACTTAACCCCTAGCCCCAACCCAGCCCCTTGCTCCCCAGTGCCTAACACCCTTTGACCCTCACCCCTACGCCCTGTGCCCTCTGACCCTTTAACCTCTGACCCCTAAAGCCCATGCCAGCACCCTCTTGCCCCAAGAGCCTACCACACCCTCACTCAACACCCCTTTGTCCTTAGACGCCACTCAACCGCCACACTACCTAGAGTGAGGCTGCCTCCTCTAGGGATCATGGACATTACTGCCCCACCGACAGGGGCTGTTGGCAATTCGCGCACTCCTTCCTCCTTTGCACCCTCTCCTTTCCCAAGCATGTCTTGCGCACCCATGGGTAGAGGCGGGATGGGAGAGCAAGAAGCCCCAGCCCAGTCACCATCTTACCTTGGTGGGAGGGGTGAGGCCACTTCTGGACAAAATCAGCCGCCATAGCTGCCGGAGCTGAAGCTGGCTGCTGAGCCCAGCCCCCAGAGCTGCTGCGAACAGCTGGCTTCAGTTCGGTAGCCACCAGTTTGCAGCCTGGTGGTTGAGAACTGCTGATCTTGAGCATCTAGAACATCTTTGGTGTTTGTCTATCTTGCTCTTAAAAATCTCCAATGATGAAGATTCTACTACCTCCCCAGAGGTTAAAGAGAATATTTTTTTTCTCCCTGCTTCTTGTAATATCCTTTTATGTTCTTGTAATCTGCTATCATGTCCCCTCTCGGTCTTCTCTTTTCCAAATTAAACAAATCCAGTTTTTAAATTTTCCTGAAAATAGGTCATGTTTTCTAGATCTTTAATCATTTTTGTTCTTCTCTGGACCTTCTTCAATTTTATGCACACCTTTGTTGAAATATGTTGCTCAGAACTGGACACAATATTCCAGCTGAGGCCTAATCAGAGCAGAGTGAAACAGAATTACTTCTCTGTCTTGCTTACAACACTCCTGTTAATGCAGCCAAGAATCATGTTTGCTTTTTTTGCAACAGTGTCACACTATTGACTCATAGTTAGCTTGTGGTCCACTATAACCCCTAGATCCTTTTCTGCAGTACTCCTTCCTACAGAGTCATTTCCCATTTTGTATGTATGAAACTGATTCTTCCTTTCTAAAGGGCATACTTTGCATTAGTCCTTTTTGAATTTCATACTATTTATGTCAGACTCTTTCTTCAGCAGAAGGAAAGTCTATTTCATTTCTGTATTACATGTCATTCTTTTTCACAGATGTGTGTGTGTATATAAATTAAAATAAAAACATACAATCAAGTATATAGATATTGTTTCCTGGTTTAAAATCAGAAGGAATGAACCAACTAAACAAAATAAACTTAGAATTCAAACAATATCCCATCTGTCTAGAACAGTGTTTCTTAAACTTTTTAAAACCGAGGAACATCAAACAATAATTTATTTTTATGAGAAACACCAAGGATATTTTGTTGAGAAAAAAAAAAAGGTCGGGGGGGAAATTATTGAGCAAAAATAAAGGTCGCCTGCCCTTTAAGGGCAGCCATTTTGAACTCTATTGTTCTCCGTGGCATACTGGTGTGCGCCGGAACACAGTTTAAGAAACACTGATCTAGAAAATCCTATCTATGGTGGTGAGCTCATGTTGGTGTGACAGTGAAATTAAAATCCTCTCCTCCACTTTGTAGAATGTCAGTTGAACTGCTCTGCAAAGATTATTGCAGCCCAATGGCCAGGACACTTTTGCAGTTTCTATGTAGGAAGGGTACAGGAGCAGAGAGTGGAGGTTCCCTGTAACACCACATATTCTGGCCCATCCTCTCTTTGTCACTGAACAGGGGAATCATGAAGATCAAGACTCCATGTCACTCATGGACTGCACATGGACTCTCTTTAGCTATGAAGAAGTGGGCAGGTGTTCCTCTTTAGTAATTCTATGGTGAAATCATTATCCCCACTAGGTTTATCTTTCCCTACTACATTCCAAATGAGTGAAGTTTTCTGGCTTACTAGCTGAAATTAAAATGGCATTGTCTTCTGATGAGCAAATTGGAATAGGTACAAACATGGAAGTTCTTCTTTCTTTATCTGAAAGTAAACAGATCAAGGTTTTAAGTCTATAAAAAGATACAATGCACAGGAAGCAATGAAAAGCAGGCACAATTGAAACAACTCTAGTTGGCACCCTAGCAGTGTTAATGACAGGTATGGAAAAACCCTATTGTCTCACCACACTGAATCTTAGGCTTTGTCTACACTGCAGGGTTTTTGCACAAGAAGCTTTTTATGGAAGAAATATTCTGCAAAAATTTCTTGTGCAAAAGTGCGTCCACACCTCAAAAGCACATCACAAAAGCAATGTGCTTTTGCACAAGAGAGCGCCCACACTGCATGGACATTCTTGTGCAGGAAAGCTCTGATTGCCATTAACAGAATGGCCATCACAGCACCTGTGCTTTTTCTGATAGGGATTACTTGCACAAAGAAAGCCTGTGGAGTGTCCACACGTGCATTTTTGTGCAAGAGCTGTAGCGCAAAAAGGAGTTATTCCTTGTGGGGAGAGGAATAACTCTATCTGCTATAGCCCTCTGTCCTGTCAATTTACTGTGGGTTTTTTTGCGCAAAAACGCACTTGAAGTGTGGATGGTCTGCCAGTTTTTGTGCAAAAACCTTGTAGTGTAGACATAGCCTTGGACTCTGATGGCTAGGGATGCATTCCCATGTGGTCTGCAGATCTGTCACTGTTCAAGAAGAGATGCTTCCTACAAATAGTAATCCAGTCCGGGATTCCCAGAATTATCAGTGGCATTATTAACTCATTAAAATAAAATGTGACATGTATGTATAATGTATGGCAATGTCATGTCTTTTTATGGCAGAGGTTTCTTTGGTGTAAATTCAATAAAGAGCAAAATATGCATACCACAATCTATCCAATTTTTATTTGAAAGAAAAAGAAAGAAAGAGTCTGTAGGATAAAGAATAAAGTGATTATATCTGAATGGAATAATAACATTGTAGATGCTTCAGAGTTGCTACTGCAACAAACTGGCATTTCTTCAGTATCCAGAGAGTAAATGAGTCAATCTCCTTACAGTAAACTAACTATATACACATCTATTCCTTATTGATTCAATAGAAATTTAAACAACTATTTCTGTCAGACAAATTCTTTCTTGGGGGAAAAAGGATACTGTTTTCTTAAAAAGAGAAGTGCTTGTTGTCACAGCTCAAACCCTACCGTCAACCACAACTGGAGTTTTTTCTTGGTTACCACAATTGGTTATTGTGGAAATGGAGTAACACACTCCACAAGGACAATGAGGGAAAGATGGTATCCTTTACACACTCCCATTTTCTTATTATCTTGTTGATGTTCTCTTTTTTGATCTGGCTACAATCATCATACACTTTCACTTCTAGTCTCACCCAATCTTATTTATATGGTAGCAACTGTGATGTTCTTTCTCTTGATATGCTGTGTCACTTAGACTACATCTACACTGCACAGCTATTTTGGGATACTTGAGGTATTCTGAAATAGCTACCCCACATCTACACAAGCCTCCCATTATTTCAAAATATTTTTCTAAATAACAGACATACTATTTCACCATCCTGGTAACTCTTGTTGCACGAGGGATGTGGAATAGCTGAAAATAGCATGTTATTTAGAAATTTGGCACTCTGTAGACACACCAAATTTCAAAATAAGCCATTTCAAAATAGAATTGAAATAAGATATGCAATTTGCGTAGCGCAAATTGAGTATCTTACTTCGAGATTAGGGTGCTGTGTAGATGCACCTTAAGACTTTATCTTTTCTGAGATCTGAAAATGTGAGATCTGAACCACAATACTTTTATATTAAGATCTGCATTGGACTTTGGTTTCATTTGTACTTGTGGCCAAATGATTTTTCTCTTGGCCTGATGGAAAAAATAGAACGTTACTCTGCCACATGCAGCAATCACCTTGCATTCTTTCTTTAAAAAAATGGCACTGTTCTTTAGGACTTTCACACACTTTGATAACATACACTTTATCATTAGATATCAGAGGGGTAGCCGTGTTAGTCTGGATCTGCAAAAGCGACAAGGAGTCCTGTAGCACACCTTATAGACTAACAGATGTATTGGAGCATAAGCTTTCATGGGCAAAGACCCACTTTGTCAGATGCATGTGACATTCATCTGATGAAGTGGGTCTTTGCCCATGGATGTTTATGCTCCAATACATCTGTTAGTCTATAAGGTGCTACAGGACTCCTTGTTGTTTTATCATTAAAGTGAAAACATTAAGTGAAGGGAAATTTGGTTGAATAAAAAAAAAATCCTAAATGAGTTTCCAAAGCAAGGTAATGGAAGTCACTTGGCCATTAAAGACAGACTTGACAAAGCATTTTAAATATTTTATAAGAAGAGCCCTGTCAAATTCCTGGTCTATTTTAATAAATGTCATGGATTTAACATTTTAAAAATCTTTTAATTTCACAATTTCAGATATTTAAATCTTAAATTGCTGTAAGAAACATGTATATCTTTAAAATGGCAAAATATAACATGTAAAGTCCTTAAGACTCGGCGTTTCTCATATTGGAGGTCCATTTCCAAAAGGGTACTGCAAAGCTATTGTAGGCAGGTCATTGTATAGCCGCCCTTAGTTCTGCGCCACCTTCAGAGCTGGTTGACCAGAGAGCAGTGTCCCAGCTCTGAAAGTAGTGCTTCCATCAACACAGAAGGGGGGCAATTGTGTGCCCTCCTAGAAATAGCCTTTCAACCCCCTTTTGGATCAGGACCCCCAGTTTTGAGAACTGCTGGGCATTTTTATATACTTTTACCCCATACTATATGGGCTCGTCTACATTGGCCCCTTTTCCGGAAGGGGCATGGTAATTTTTGAAATCGCAATAGGGAAATGCGCGGGGGATTTAAATATCCCCCGCGGCATTTAAATAAAAATGTCCGCCTCTTTTTTCCGGCTTTTAGAAAAGCCGGAAAAGAGCGTCTACACTGGCCCCGATCCTCCGGAAAAAGCGCCCTTTTCCGGAGGATCTTATTCCTACTTCAAAGTACTTCAAAGTAGGAATAAGATCCTCCGGAAAAGGGCGCTTTTTCCGGAGGATCGGGGCCAGTGTAGACGCTCTTTTCCGGCTTTTCTAAAAGCCGGAAAAAAGAGGCGGACATTTTTATTTAAATGCCGCGGGGGATATTTAAATCCCCTGCGCATTTCCCTATTGCGATTTCAAAAATTACCATGCCCCTTCCGGAAAAGGGGCCAATGTAGACGTAGCCATATATGGGAAAAGTACATACAATACCAGATTTCACAGAGAAAACCAGTTTTCATGGTCCATGATGTATTTTTCATTGTGTACATTTGGTAGGGCTCCATCTATGAGACAATGCATTGCAGTGGACTAATATTAAACAGGCTTTTCCATCTCTATTCTCTATGTATGTTTTCTTTAATTTTATTTATTATTTCAAGTAAAATACACCTTTAATGCACAACCAATTACAAGTCATCAAAGATTTTGTGGGGATTAATAATCAGATTCATAGAATCATTGAAATGTAAGGCTGGAACAGATTGTGAGAAGTCATCGAGTGCAGTTCCCTTCATTAAGACAGGGCTGTAGGCGTAAACTGAGGCAGTCCATGGTATTTTGCTAAGAACCCCTATCCAATCCCAAATTTGAGACAAGACTGGGAACACACAGCACAAGCAGTTAACATAACCTTGGTCGCCCTGGCAACCACATTCCAAGAGGGCCTCACTCAGATTAGAGGCTGGCTGGTACCAAAACAACTTTTGTGGAAACTGTTCTCACTGTCTTCCTTTAACCCTAGATAATAAGCCTGAAACCCAAGGACTACGCCAATGCAAGGCAGTATCACCCCGCAGTAGACACATCATCATTTCAGCAGACAAAATTACCAATAACGTCTGTTTTGTTTATGTTGGCTTCTTTAGCTTGTTAGGAATAACTACTTGCATTATTGATAAGATGTTTAATTGGCGATGGGTGGAGCCTGCTGTGTAATCTTTGTAGTTGATTGGCTTACGTGCTCATTCCGTCTTGCTCCCAGACCCTATCAAATTGCTTCTCCTCCGTCCATCTGCCGCCTATATAATCTATTGTAATGTTTTGTTTAACCAGTGTTCACCAGCCTAAAAGCTGAGGGACACTCCACCAACTATGTGTAATAAATCCTCTACTTGTTTTTACCTGCATGCAGAGTTGTCCAGAATTATTCCCTACAAGGCCCAAGTAAACCTAGATCATCCCTGAAAGGTGTTTGTCCAGTTTTTTCTCAAAAACCTCCAATGATGTGGATGCTTCTTAGAAGACTAATCCAGAAGGCTGCACAAAGGGTGGAGTACTTGGCCTAAATGCCACATCCATAGAGAAACCATAGGCTTTCAGATGCTAGTTAGTCTTTGAAGGATCAGAACCTAAGTTGTTTTCCCTTCTTTAAATAAATTGCTCTCTCACAATCAAGGCCTAGGTCAATATTCCCTTTAAAATGCTGAAAGAATTCTAGCCAAGGGCTCTCACTGACACCTGTTTTCACCTCAACCCTGACGGAGGCTTCACTGTTTCCCTTTTGCAGTCACGGGCTCTAAGAATTGCTCTGAAGAAGCACTATTGCTGTCTAATGCCTACATTTTACCACCGCTGCTACAGGGAGAGATGACCAAAGTCCAACTTATAAAATTAGATTTTGTGTATCTGTTCCTGCTCTCCAGAGGCATGTGATTTATTATGAAGTTGTAATAGCCTCAGCGCACTAAGGCTACATCTAGACAGTGGCATTATTTCAGGATACCGGAAGTATCTCCAAATAGCTATTCCATGTATTTAAACACACCTGTTATTTCTAAATAAATTTTGAAATAACAGGTGAGCTATTCTGGCATCCCTGTAACCCTCGTTCCATGAGAGCTAAGGCATGTTGCGGAACAGTGCTTTACTTAGAAATTAGATTGAAATAAAATACACAATTTGTGTAACACTGCAGTTCCCCCCATTAGGGTTGTATACATTCCCCATGAAAAAGCCGTTTTACCCACACTGCAACTTTGGTTTGGAAAATTAAATTAGCTGGAAATTTTGCCAGCCCAGATATACTCCAAAAAGAGATTTTTTTCCTACAATGAAAAAAATAGGATTTTTAAGTTAATTACAAAATTACCCTGAATTCAGTTTTACTTCTAATTGTTCCTTTTCTCCCTTTCAGAGAAAACCAATACCCCTTCAAATACTCCATACAATAAAAACTCATTGAAAAGTCGTACATCAATTACAGTGAAAATTGGCTATAACTAAGAAAATGTATCAATGATTTTTTTTTAGTGGGCAGCTCTTGACCCAATCATGTTCCAGTTAATTTGAATGGGTCTTACAGATCAATTTTCCCCCCTTGATCTTGTAAGTTGGGTTTTGTTGTTTTGTGTGCCATTCACATCACTGGGAACAGGATCAGACACGGGGATGCTGCACATCCCCAACGCTCGCTGATTTGAGAGGGAGCTGCTAAATCAGGTCCCTAACCTGTGTGTGAAAGTCGCTTGTGACAGTCACATTGCTGATTAATGCTCGTCAATCGCTGAGAGCTCGTACAGAGCTCCATTAGCAGCTCAGGCCCTAAGCCATTTGCAACCTAGGCTCCACATCCTCACACAAGGCAAGTCCCCTACGCAGGCTCTTCCCCCAACCCCTGCTGCCTCTACTCCCCAAGCCACTCACAACTCAGGGCTCCCCCTCCCAGCCGACATCTGTGCCCGCACCCAGGCATTAGCAGACCCCAGGGCTCCCCTTTCCCCAGCGGGGCACATTTGCAACCCTGCAAGCTCCTTGCCCCCCGCGGCAGGAGCCCAGCAGCACCCGGGCGCTCCCGCCCGGCGAACTGGGAGAACAGGTCGGACCAAGCGGGGCAGGTATTTAAGGGAAAGGCGAGGGCGACGCTGCTCACTAGCGGCACCAGCTCCCAGTCAGCCAAGCGCGGCCCAGCACAGGGGCAGCAGGCGGGGCCCTGCTCCGGAGCGCGGGGAGGGTCCCCTCAGCGTGTGGCGGCAGCAGCGGCGGCGCAAGTCCCGGCCTCCCCTCTGGCTCCGGTGCCGTGTGGTCTCGCCCGCCCCCGCTGCCATGTTGGATTGTGCGGCCGTGGGAGCCGGGGAGAAGTTGGAAGTTTAGTGCTGGTCCGAGGGGTGGGGGCGATCGGCCGGCGGGCAGCGGGAGCCGGTGCCACCTCGCCCAGTCCCTGGGCTGCCGGGCGCCGCCAGCTGCCCCCAGACGAGAGGAGGAGGCCCCGCTATGCAGCCGCTGTGAGGCCGCTGGGCCAGGGGAGGCGGACGGCGAGTTGCGGGAGGCGAGGGCGCCCCGGGAGCCGGCCCCGGCCATGAGCAGCAACCAGCAGCCGCCCCCGCGGAGGGTCAGCAACGTGGGCTCGCTGCTCCTCACGCCGCAGGAGAACGACAGCCTCTTCGGCTTCCTGGGCAAGAAATGCGTGGTGAGCCCCGGGCGGAGCGCGGCGGGAGCGGCCCGGGCAGCGGCCGCGGCCCCGGGGAGGAGCCCGGCGCAGCGCGGGGGGGCCAGGGCTGGGGAGGCCCGCTCCGGTGGGTTCCCTGTGCTGGGCGGGGGGGCAGTTCCCTTCTCAGGTCTTTCCCTGGGGGCGCTGGCAGCTGCGGTGCCCCCCGTGGCCCAGGGAGCTGCCCCGCGGGGGCGCCGGGACAGCTCGCTCCCTGGGCGGCTGGGAGGTTCGCAGGGGGAAGGGGCGTGAGCAATGAATGAAGCTCGGGAGAGGGCAGCCGCCGCCCCTGCGCTCCCCGCCTCCGTCCTAGCGCTCTTGCGCTGCGGAGGTGCTGAGCGCAGGTGACTGGGGGCCCCTTGCCTCGCCCGGGGCTCCTGAAGCAGGAAATGCCGCTGCTGCTTCCCCGAGCGCAGCACGGTGGGCTCGCTTCCCCCGAAATTCTCCGCTAGGCCTCGCCCTCTCCCCCCCTGTTGGCTCCTGGGATGCTGCCATGCGCAGTGGAGCCAGTGTCTACGCCTGCTGGTTCTGGAGGGCTCGGGAGTTGGGCCTGATTGAAGGACTTCAGCTGCGGAGGAACTGGGAATGTTGTTAGAGGGCAGGGGTACTAATTACACTGCTCTCTATTGGCCTGGATGGGGCAAGTCGGCCCAGACCTGCTCTGTCAGCTAGCCCCTGGCTGATCTCGGAATGCTGTTGTTATCTCTGTTCCTCCTCCCTTCTCCCTGTACCTGCTGCTGAGTACTTCTGTAGGTATGTGTGACCAGGGCTTGTCCAGTATGCAGTGCAGGTAAACTATGACTTACTATGGGAAGTAGTCAACTATAGTGCGATTGCAGCATCCGGTAGAAAAGTTTAATCCGTTCACAAGGTTGAACAAATCTGGGCAGATTGCACCTGCAGTAAATCAGTAGAATTCACAAAGCTGCAGGAAAACGGTTAGGAGAGCTGGGTCTGACTTGTTTTTAGGTTGTTATAGCCATGTGAGTTTGTTATCCTTAACAGTGGATTGAAACTTGCAGATGTACTGATTCCCTTGCTGCATTCATCCTTGCAGGAAAACAAATATAATGCAATGATTTTAAAAGGCTTTCATAGACCTGGTCCTAGTACCTTAGTTTTAGGATTCCTAAATGACCTCTTGTATTTTAAAGGTAAAGGGTAAGTTGCTTTGGGACAGCAAAAATGGAAAGAGATTCATATGTTTGCCAAAGCGTAATCAGGGTTATGGAATACTCCCCATAATTTCTGAAGTTCTTTTTTTAAAGAATCAGCCCATGTTAATATGATATAAACTACATTGTGTCTAGGATACAATATAGGTACATTGACTAGATGCTATTCTTTGTATGTCATGTGCCTACAACATCAGTAATAGGTACATAATAATTTTATTGTATATATGTTTGTATTGTGCAAGATATCCTGTTTAAAAGTAAGTGTTGAATTACAAGTTTCAGCAGAAGTCACAATGGTCACACATTTTAAATGAGGTTTGATCAAACTGAATAATTTCTAAATTGTAATAGAAGTATGGGAAATTCTTAGATTGAACAGGAAGTACAGTATGCAATATTTTCATGAACTCCGACCACATAAAATTATCTTACTGTGATTTGGTTACTTTAAGATAATTTTATCACCTCATTCTGGGTGTTAGGGGGCTCAAACTAATCTATAGTCATAAAGCCTGAACTGGTAGAGAAAAGACAACATTTTTACGGTAAATTTAGAGCCAGCTTCACTCAACTACTTGAGCTACTGATTGACTCGCGCTATAGTAAATTATGCCTATGCATGTTTCAGAGGTCTAGAAATAAGATATGATAATGCTAGTGAATTCATATATGATTAATTCGATTACAGAAGAAAACTTAAGTGCTTATCTTAAAATATGAATTGCTCTTTAAAAACAAAATAAATCAGATACTTCTTGGGAGAATTTTGGTTTGCAAGCCATTCTACTGCCCAACTAACAATTGTTACAGGATTTGGTAATGTAATCATTAATATTTTGCTCTCCTATAATGCTTTCTCTGAGGCGCTCAGAATTCATTATAAACACTGATGAATTAAGCCAACCCCAGTGATAAATGCTACTATTCGCATTTTATAGACAAGGAAACAAACACATAGTTATTTGGTTGTCTCAGGATGTCATTACAGATGGCTGGTCTTCTGGGTTGCCCTTGTAAACCATGGTGGCCAAACAATGGATTTATCCTATCTTTTCTTAGACATGTGGTGTTCAACACACTAGCCAGTAGCCACATGTGGCTATTTGGCTGGTTGTGTGTGGCTATTTCACTATAGCAATAACCAAAATAGTGGCTACTGCTTCAGAACTGGTTGGACACCACTGTCTTAGATTCTATGCATATTTGTGGCCTATTCTGAATCTTGGGGGTTTTTTTCAATTTGTTTGAAGATTTTAGGAATTCAAGAAAGATTGTGCTTTTATGGCTTAACTAGTAGGCTGCCTAGAAAATAAGGGCTCCATTTTGCAAAAAAATCTGAGCTGTCACTATTTGTTGTTTGTTCTGCCAAAAAATGAAAACTGGGTTTAAGAATTTTTTTGTATGCAAAAAAAATCAGACTCCATCCTGGAATAGCCAATAAAGAGTGTTAGGGCACTCTTCAGGGATATAGGGACTACATCAGAATGTAATATTTTTTTAAACTGTTCAGTTATGTAGGTAACTTCCCCCCTTTGGAGGGTGAGGGAGTGCAGGTGGATGAATCAGACTAAGATGCTTGGAACTTCCAATTACCATCCAGCAGTTATTGATAGGAACTATTTACACTCAACCAAATAGTTCCCATTATTTAGAAGTGATGGATAGCATATTGGCTTTGTTTCGCTGCTGATAACTTCAGCGTAGAAATAGTTAAACATTTTAATTTACTTTAAATTTCAGCGTTAACCCATTTAGATGAATTTTGAACCCCTCTAATCTAGCACTGTCTGGTTCAGCAAGATCTATGGTCCAGCATGCTTTTAGTTAGTTGGATGACCACTTATCATGGGTGTGAACAAGTTTCCCATGGTCTTGTAGGTTTGTTTATAGCCACCAGTCCTGGCCTTATGTTCTGTGCTGTCATTTAGCTGTGAATTACCCCTAAATGTCTTCTAAGAACCCAGTAAACAGTGGATGTGTTCATAATGTTGCTAGACAATATTGACTTCCCGTAGTCTGGCAAATAACGGATCAGGTCCCAAGGCAGCTGGACTAGAGAGATGCAACCTCCTAAATCCAGGACTCTCTGGTCCAGTGGGGCCATGGATGTTGCTGGGCCAGAGAGTCCTGGCCCCCGGGAGTGTGAGCCCCCTGGGAATCCAGCAGTGGGGAGCCCCACCAGCAGGGCCGGTGTTGGCTAGTGAGCCCCATTTCCAGGAGCCCCAGGCAGGTGGGGCAGCAGAGGGGCTGGTGAGCCTGAGCCAGAGACAGCAATGCAGGAAGGGAAAGGGGGGCTTGCGTGTAACTGTGAAGGTTAACCGATGACGCCAGGCTCATTGGTTAACTGTTTAAATATGTATGCTAACACATTCCTAGTATCAATCATGCTTACCCACCAAATTGAACTGGTTTGGCACTTGCATTTCTTCCCTTTGGGAATAGTGAATACAGTGACCAAGCGGCAATCTTTAAGCCAAAGGATCTAATTTTAATAGCAGAAACAAAGTACTTAACACCAAAGGATTTTAGAACAATTAATAACCACACCTGTGTTTTACCTAAAACACTACCATCTTGTGAACATAAGAATGGCCATACTGGATCAGACCAAAGGTCCGTCTTAGGGATGTAAAGGAGTTATCAACTACTCAACTACGTGCTAAGACTATGGTTATTGAGTAGACTGGGCTCTCTGTCCCTCACTCATTTCCCCCCCAGCTTCCTCTGTGTCAGAGGCAGCAAGGGGTGTGGGAAGCAGGAGCTGGTGCTGCCCTCTCCTCTTCTCCCCACTGCTGCTTCTGTCAGAAGTGGGAGTGGCAAGGGCTACTGCTGCAAAGTAGTCCCTGTCTGCAGCGATCCGGCCTCAGGCAGAGGCTGCTTTGTAGCAGTAGTTCCTGTGTGGGGAAGGTCCCAAATCTCCACTGAGATCCCCATGCACACGGGCTGCTGCCAGCTAGGCAGGCAGCCCAGCTCAGTTCCGGCTTGCGCTACGTGCGGGACAAAACCCTGCTGCGTCTCTGCAATTTAAAATGCAGTAGAAGCTAGGTGTCAGTTTGCGTGGCTCTTACTGCATTTTAAAGTGGGGTTTTGTCCCACGCCTAGCATGAGCCAGAACTGAGCCAGGCTACCTATTGACTATTCAAGTAATTAAATACCTGCATTTTAACATCCCTACTCCATCTAGCCCATTATCCTTTCTCCTGACAGTGGCTAATGACATGTCCCAGAGGAACAGAATAGGTAATAAAGTGATTTCTCCCATTACCCATTCCAGCTTCTGAGAAGCAGGCTAGGGACCAGTCCTACCCATTGTAGCTAATAGCCATTGATACTTATTCTCCATGAATTTATCTAGCTCTGTTTTTGAATCCTGATAGTTCTGGTCTTCACAACATCCTCTGGCAAGGATTTCCACAGGTTAACTGTTATGTGAAGAAATACTTTCTTTTGTTTGTTTTAAACCTGATACCTATTAATTTCATTTGGTGACCCTTAATTCTTGTGTTATGGGAAAGCTATTTACGTGGCCTTATTTCCTTTCTCCACAATGGTCATGATTTTATAGACATCTATTATATCCCCCTTTAATTACCTCATTTCTGAGCTGAAAAGTCCCATGTTTATTAATCTCTCAAATGGCAGACATTCCAAACCTCTAGTCATTTTTGTTGCTCTTTTCTGAACTTTTTCCAGTGCCAACACATCTTCTTTGTTATGGTGGTTTTTGCAGCCTAACTTCTTTAGACACCCTCATGGAACCCTGGTTTCCATAACTAACAGCCTTCTTTAGAGGGAGGCCCTCTTGCTAGTTCCTAGGCTTTGGCTTGGTTTTCCAAAACCAGGTCAATAGGCTCAATGAGAGGGAGACAGCCAAGCTCCTCTGAGCTGCTGGCTTGGTTATTGTCCTATGACTACCCTCAAATGCTTGCTAAGGAGTAGTAACTTATTCTCAGCGTATCCTTCATCCTTCCTGCTTGTTTTTCTTACAGCCTTCTAGTAAACTAAACCAGTATACTTGTACAATAAACATCCAAATTACCAGGTCCGCACATGGTGTTAATGCAGTATTTCAGAGGAGTCCCACGTGTGTCCCAGCATTTCTAGTAAAATTTCTCTAGGTGTTAACCCAAGGTGCATCAGTCTTTTTTATTCTCTTCTGATGAGTTAAAAGCAGTGTGGACAGACTCTGGGCAGGACTGAGCATGATTCATTCCAAAGGAGTCACTGCTGTGGCTGGGATGAAAAGTGGAAATATGAGAATCTGGGCTCTCTGTCCCTCACTCCCAGGCCCCCCTGTGCTCTCTGGGTCTTCATGAGTACATATGGCTGTGCGGAATCTGTTGTGAGGGCAGTGAGTGGGAGCCAACACCCCACAACTGCCCTGAGATTCCTTATCCCTACCTCCCAGAGTGCATCAGGGTCAGAGATAAGGGATCCCTGGTTGGTTCTGGACTTCAAGTCCTAGAGGCACAATTAATTGTCCCGCAGCGGGCAGGGGAATGTGTATGTGTGCTTTTTCCAATGAAACCTTTCTTTTGTCTGATTTGAAGTTTGACATAATAGTTAAATAAAAAGACAATACAAAACAAAAACTCCTTTATTGAACATTCCCGCTGGCTCTTGTACATTTCAAAAGCAGGGAGCGCAGGGCCAGCAGAGGATTGTTAGTCCCCAGCTTCTAACGGTGCTTCTGCTCTTGGAAAGCTCTTACCACATTTCAAAGGCAGAAGTGCCACCAGTTCCCTGCTTTGTCCCTGCCCCTTCTCCTCAAAGAGACTGTGCTGGTGACCGGATTTTAAGCCAGCTCCTCCCAGCACTGGATTCTGCTCCCTTGCTTGCTGCCTCTCTGATAGAGGCAACAAGATGACAGGTGGAAGTGACTAGTCAAGTCACTAGCCAACTGTCCAGTAAGCATTTGCTTATCGGATAGTCAACTAATCACTTACATCCCTAAGCTGGTCCGGTATATCAAGCAGTCTCTGTCCGTGGTGAGCCATGACTGTTTTGGAATAGACAGGGTGGGTGGGGAGCCTGCCCTTTAATCAGTTAAACAATGCTTTTCAAGATGAGATTTCAAGGCACAGAATTTTGTAGTATTGCTTTGAATGTACTTTTGTTTTTTTCTCTAAAATATAGTCATACTTTGTATGTAAACATTCTTCTTTAGCTCACTCTTGCCTCAAGCAAAAGCCAAGAGAAATACCATTTGGTATGTGAACATATTTAGAAGGATGTTGATTTTACCATATACATTCCAATCCAGACAGAACATTTCCATAGGTGGTTATTGAAATATACAGATGAGCAAAGGAAGAAAAATACTACTTGAGAACATAATATATTTTGATTTAGGCATATTTGTATATTTTGCAATGTAATGCTTAAAAAGTTTTAACTGTTGTAAGCTTTAACTTTTTGAATCTTAAAATCTGTCATTAACTAATTGTCTAATCTTCTACCCATTGACTGAATCCATCGTAATTTCATGCAATTGTGCAACAAAACCAAAAAATGCTTAACTAGACATTGGCATATCAATGATAAAATAGGGGATGTAAGCGACTAGTCAACTAGTCGCTCCCCCCGTTTGCTGCCTCTATCAGAAAGAGGCAGCAAGTGGGGGAGAGAGGAAGGGCTGCTGGTGGGAGCTTGTTTAAAAGCTGGTTTCTCCCAGTTCCAGCTCCGTGGGAGGGGGCAGGGGTTCAGCAGTGTCCCTGCTGGGGCTCCTGTGCATTTCAAAGATTGAAAGCCTGTGTGGAACCTGGGGCCAGCAGGGAGTCCGCTGACCCCAAGCTCCATGTGGGCGCTTCTTTGAAATGCACAAGAGCCCCTGCTGGGCTTAGTTCTTATCAACTAATCCAATAGTCGGTGGAAATCCCATTGACTATTCAATTAGTTATTTCAAAATTTTACATCCCGATTATAAAACATAAATTAAATTGATCTAGCCTATTTATAATACTAAATATGCATAAAGACATCTGTGGAAGCTCCTCTCTATATAAAGACAGAATTGCTTTTTTGGTTAATTGAAAACAGGAAGGAAGTGATAAGCCTGCGATAGTAATGTGGTTTTGTGGTTTTTTTAAGTGAAATACCACAGATTAGGTTCCTTCTTCATTTGTTAGAAGGAAGCAACACGATCAGTAAAAAGAAACTACAGGCAGTCCCCGTGTTACGTGGGTCCAACTTAAGTCAGACCCCTAGTTACGAACCGGGGGGCCCCGCTAGTGCGGGGTGCCTCCCCCACTGTTGTCGCCTCCGGCAGCCCCTTCCCCCCAGCAGACCAGGGAGACGCGGAGCGGCTTTTCTCGCCGCGGAGGACGCGGGCGGCGGGACCGCCGAGACGCGCCACGGTCCCGCCACCCACGTCCTCTGCGGCGAGAAAAGCCGCTCCACGTCTCCTTGGTCTGCTGGGAGGGGGGTGCAGCTAGTGCGCCTCCCCTTCTCCTCCCCACCCCCCAGCAGACCAGGATTTTCTCGCCCACGCCTGGGGTAGAGCAGCTGGGGGGCTGCCAGGTTGGTCCCACAGCGCCGAGGTGCGGCACTACTGGACCAACCCAGCAGCACCCCAGCTGCTCTGCCCCAGGCTTCCTGGAATCAGCCGCTGATCAGTTTCAGCAGCGGCTGACTTGGGGACACCTGGGATAGAGCAGCTGGGGTGCTGCCAGGTTGATCCCCCGCAGCGCGAGGTGCGGCGCTGTGGGGACCTACCCAGCAGTGCCCCAGCTGCTCTGTCCCAGGAGTCCAGATTCAGCCGCTGCTGAAACTGATCAGCGGCTGATTCCAGAAAGCCCGGGGCAGAGCAGCTCTGCCTCAGGCTTCCTGTAGTCAGCCGCTGGTCAGTTTCAGCAGCAGCTGACTTGGGGCAGAACTGCTGGGGTGCTGCCAGGTTGGTCTAGTAGTGCCAAGGAACTGCGCTGCGGGACCAACCCAGCCCAGCTGCTCTGCCCCAGGCGTGTCCGATTCAGCTGCTGCTGGTCAGTTTCAACAGCGGCTGAATCTGGACGCCAGTTCTGACTTACATACAAATTCAACTTAAGAACAAACCTCCAGTCCCTATCTTGTACGTAACCCGGGGACTGCCTGTACTCAAATGTCTTAACTATCAAATTCAACAGTGAAGTGTATATATCAGTGATGGGCAACCAAGGCTAGTGAGTGGGCTGCATGACTGGCCCTCCTTCATTTCAGTGGACCGCAAGATTGAAATTGTTCATAAGCACTTACCGTGACTCCAAGAGTAAGATTCAGTACATAAACTCTGCCATACCTGGCATTAAACTGAATAACTGGTTAACCGATAATATGATGCTTATTGGTTAAACTGTGGAACCACTTCTCCAGGATCAGAGCCACAGCCCATGTAACTGCTGAGTTTTGTACTGCAGCGCCTATGGTGCATGTAACCACTAAGATTTTCAGCAGTTACATGGTTATTGTTTTAACTGACTTTTTACATCCGTAATGAATATGTGGCATACTGGATATTTCAAAACAAGAAGAAATGCTGTAATCGTGCGTATATTAATAGACTGTTGTCAATTTCAAATTAAAAACCATTTATGCTTACTTTACTATACAGGTTGAACTTCTAAAATCTGGGAGACTGATCCAGCAACATTGGACCAGAGAGCCCCAGTTGGTCGAGTTCAGAAGTGCAGTCTGTGCTGGGCTGGCAGTGGGGAGTACAGCCCCAAGAAAGCTGGAGTGGTGGGGAGCACAGACTTGGCCAGGGCTGATGGCAAGGAGTGTAGCCCCTGCCGGGACTGGAGGCAGCGAGGCAGGCAGCTTGATGTGCAACCGCAGCTGGGAGCAGAGCCTGACCTCTCTTTGTCTGGCCAACTCTAAGGTTCAGGTGCCGAGAGTGCTGGACATCGGAGATTGGACCTGTATATCATACTCAGTATGACTTCTGGTTGGATCTGTCCTCCACAAGCTTTCTTAGTATCAGAAGGGTAGCAGTGTTAGTCTGAATCTGCAAAAGCGGCGAGGAGTCCTATGGCATCTTATAGGCTAACCGAAGTGGAGCATAAGCTTTTGTGGGCAAAGACCCACTTCGTCAGATGCATCTGACAAAGTGGGTCTTTGCCCACAAAAGCTTTCTTAGATTAGGAGTAAGAGACGTGCAGAACTTTGCAATTCAGCACTGATGTTTCCATTCATTAAATCCCTGCCTGGCTTCTTCACCATCTCCTCTCCCAAGCGCTTTTCATCTATTCTCCTTTCCAGCACTTCCAGAGCACGATGAATTGGCTGATTCTCACCTTGTCCCTGCTCTCTCAGAGCTTAAATACCGTGAATCAGATGATTTGCAGTGCTCTGGAAGTGCTGGAGGGAGGGGGGGATAGTATCTAAGTGCGGGACCCCCAGTGAGTGAGACATGGGGAGAGAGGAGGAGTATGCAGGTTCCAAATGGAACCCTGACTGTCCACACAAGGCCAGGGGACCTCAAATTGCCTACCTCTGATATATCAAACAAAAGCTTTTTCTCCTAGAAGGAGAGACTAAATGATTCCTTCTGACATTTCACTTGTCAGTTAAACTTATTATTTTGTATACAGTACTTAGGAATTGTCTTGTATCTATTTTGGGAAGGGAAAAGTTGAGGTGATAAATTTACAAATTAGTCCCTGTTCTACACTAATCATACTCTTTAGAAATAAAGGATTTCAGGCCTACAGTAGAAGGATATGCCTTGTGGTTTGACCTTTCTTGGACGATGGTAACCTTGGCCTGCACTTTTTGCATTATATTCCACCATTCATCATCTTTTCATGTTGTGAATCTGTATTCTATCACAAGCCAAAGTTCCAGTTGGCATTTAAAAAGCCTACAATGCAGCTCTAGAAATATGGATTGCAGTTTTCTCAATTTAGTTTCTCAATTATTGGCATAAAGGCCAATGCTTTTTTAGTTGATTAAACTAGTGATGCAGATTGCTGCAAACTTGAGATACAATTGTTGACTTGTAATTGGTATGTCTACCATAGAGTCATAAAATATATTTCTAAATTCCTGCATTGTTGCAAGAAGTGACAAACCCTTGACCTGTCTCCAATACTGCTGCTGTATTTTCTATAGCATCGGAGCCATTAACCATTGGACATTTATCAATTTCAGAAAAGTAAGAGAAGATTGCAGTTATTTTCACAAATGGATATCAAAGTATATAACATTTCATATGTAAAACGTGATTAGGATTCATTGATATTTTTTGGACTTGTGGTACTTGCTGTCTAAATTTCCATTCAACTTCAGATTGAAAATTTTGTTTTCATATTTCATTTTAACTGTAGTACAGAAAAAAGAATACTCCCTAAGAGTTATTTGGCTATAGAACTGAAACCACAACACTAACACTCAGTATTTCTGCATCAAGCAGTAGTCCAAATTAACTAAAATAGTCACAAGACCAGCCAAAAGGAGTAGTAATAGCAAAGTGTAAATGGAAATCTTCCCTTAATGCAAAAAAGTGTGGTTTTGAGGTTTGTTGGTTGGTTGAAGGTATTGAGTGTATTTTGTCTTCAGAACTTCTTGTTTTTTCCCTAAATTAAGTAAACTTCAAATGGTTATTATGGATCAGAATAGTACAAATTGGAAACTTTTTATGGTTGGTTGGTTTGTTTGTTTGTTTTCTTGTTTCTATGACGTCTTGGGTTACAAATACAAACCTTAAATCCAGGTTGGTTGTGTGTTTTATGGCATAATGTACATACACTTGTAACTCATTTTGCACAAAGTTGCAAAGGCTCATGAATAGGTTCACTGGAAAACTGCAAAGGCTGATAACTGCAGAAGCATTTTCCTGTTCTTGAATGGTTAACCTTAATTCTATATTTCCAAACTATTGAAAGCTTGATTTTGAACTAGAATTTTCTTTTAACACAGTTTATATAATATCAGTATATTCACAGCTACCCAAACTAATAGTCTTAATCTAGGATGCAGATTTGATTGGTTAGAATAATACTTCACTTTGTAAGTCTTCTTTGGGGTAGAAATCAAATCTATTGCATACTAGTACACAGTATAGTATACTAGAAGATTTACCCCACATTGCTTAGGTCTTTAATTCAAAATATTTTTGTTTTTATTCTCTTAATATATATTTGAGAATATATATTAGATATGTTGCAAGCTTTTGCCAGCAGGTGACTCCCTCCTTCACAAAATAAGATCCCTGTTGCTCAGGTCCTTAACCCAGTTCATGGTTGTTTTTCTTCTCTTCAGTCACTACTTTAGGGTGGGCTGGGGGTGAAAGGTTCAGTATGGAGGTTGTCCTGTGAAGAGGGGGCTATGCCTGCCCCCTCTCACTGCAGCAGTTTGGGGCCAGGTGAGAAGCACCTCTCCATGGCCACTGCAGATCCAGCGGGAACAGCTGAGGTAAGGATGAATATCTCCTGGCTGGGGTAAGTGTGCTTCAGGGCCTCCCCCCATTTCCCCCACCCCTCTGTAAAGGACGGGACAGGGTGATGGGCACCTCAAAGCGTCTGCCTGCACCTGCATGGCTGTTGTCTCTTTTCTCCATGGCTTAATGAGAAGCAAACCCATTCTGGGCACATCACGTTTTCCTGGCACAACCAACCCCTTTACTGTGGTTTAAATTATAAAAGGAAACTGCATACCAAATTTGGTGGTCCTAGCTTTTGCCATCTTGGATGAGGTCTTGAACAAACAGACGCACAAATTCTCTCAAATATATACAGTAAACGTCTGATAATCTGGCACCTTTAGGACCCAGGGTGTGCCAGATTATCAGATATGCCGGACTATCGGAAGGGGGGGCTATGACGGGTCTGGGGTGGGGTAGGGAGGGATGCCACCCCAGACCCCTCATAGCCCCCCCCCCCCTTCTGATAGTCTGGCTCTGCCCCAGGTGTCCCTGATTCAGCCGCTGTTAGTCAGTTTCAGCAGTGGCTGAATTGGAACACCTGTGGCAGAGCAGCTGGGGTGCTGCTAGGTTGGTCCCGCAGCCCAGAGGGGCAGCACTACAGGACCAACCCGGCAGCACCCCAGCTGCTCTGCCCCTGGCTTCCCCAATTCAGCTGCTGGTCAGTTTCAGCAGCGGCTGAATCAGGGAAGCCAGGCACAGAGCAGCTCCAATTGTCCAGCAGCCGGAGCACTTCCGGGTTCCTGATGGTGCCGGACCATCAGGAGTGCCGGAGCATTGAATGCTGGATCGATGGAGTTTTGCTGTAGTAGATTAAGGTTGTCGTAGTTTCCCCTCTCTTCCCCCCCCCCCCCCAGCTGAAGTTTTAAAGTTGCTTCATACTTATGAGAATCATATTGAAGCTAACTGCTGTAATACCTTTAATACAGGTTGAACCTCCCAAATCTGGGAGACTCTTGTCTGGCAACATCCATGGTCTGGTAGGGCCATAGATGTTGCTGGACCAACGAGCCCCAGAAGCAGGAGCAATGCAGGGGCTGGGGAGCTCCGCTGTAACTGGGAATCCCCGGCATCAGCAGGGCCAGGCGGTGGCTGGGGAACCCTCAGCATTAGTGGAGGAGGGGCTAGATGACCCAGCAAACCTCTGGTAGCAGTGGGGTATGGGGGCCCGCCCTCCCCGGCTGAAGTGGGTGGGCAGCCAGAATCCTGTTTTGAGCAGCCAGAATCTCCAGCAGCAGCGGGGTAGCCTTAGCAGCAGGGTAGGATGGCTAGGCCCTCCAGCTGGGGAACACCCTGCAGCAGTGGGGCCAGCAGCAGCCAAGCAGTCCCAGTTGCTGGGAACCCCAGGAAACTCTGGGGCAGCAGGGTGGGGAGCCATGCTGTCAGCCGATGGTCAGGGCTGTGTGTGTGTGTGTGTGTGTGTGTGTGTGTGTGTGTGTTTTTCCGAAAAGGTTTAACGTCCGTGTCTTTACTGCTAGGACCGGGGTCCCATCGCAGAGGGTGGCCAGCAGGCCAACAGACGACCCGTTATATAGGAAGAGCTTATTACACCTTAGATTTTAGCTGCTAGAACACAGGGGTTCCTTCGCAGTGGGCAGCCTAGGAAAGGCTGAAAAGGTGCCCCAACAGATCTTGTCACCTGGGAGTGACACAGATCCAAACGCCCAAGCTCTCCCTATGTCTGTCCCTTTGTGACCGGCTGAAGTTCTTTTAAATTGTGCTTGGTTCTATTACAGCAACTGAAGGAGTCAGGTTAAAACTTAAACAGTTACAGGTTTATTTGAGGAAGCTTATAAATCATATGGTTGCAATGGCTATTCTATTTCTTAACTACTAGCAAAATATAGATCTTAAAAATGGTTACAAAGAAGATAAAGATAGAAAAATAGAAATAATGGTACCAAGTTACAGCTTACTCTTTCTATGTGCACACTTAAGACAGAGGACCACATCCAGGTACAATTTTTACCCCCTTCTGTGCCTCTCGACTCCAGCATGTCAGGCCAGGGCCAGTCCCTCAATTCCTAGGAAAGACGAAAATACGAGGTGGGCGTCCCCATAGAACCTCGGGAGGTCAAACACCTAACCCGACCAGCAGGTAGAGGGTAGAATGACACTCAAAGTGAGTGTGTGCTGGACCTATCTTATATACCCATGGGGTCACATATTTCTCTTTCTTGTCTGTCATGCTAGACGGGGCTGGTCTGTCTTTTGTGAGACCAGTTCTTACAAGGGAGTTGTGAACTTAATTTACGCTTGTAAGAGAGAATTGAGATGATTAAATTGGAAGTACTGGACATTCTTTTCTCAGTGGGAAATTCCTCTCCCAGGGACTGTGTGTGTGTTCGAATCAACATGGGTGCCAGCCGGGGGCAGTTCTCGCAGCCTCAAGGCCAGCTTACTGACTTAATCGCTCGCTCTCCACATATCTGGTTTTTTTTTTTTTTTTTTTTTTTTTTTTCAGCTTCTCAGGATCAGATGAGCCAGCATAGACTATGCTGATTTTATTGCTCCTTCTCTGTCCTGTATGCTTCAGGAACCTCAGAGAGGCAAATAAGATGGATGTGATGGGGGGAGAGGGGGTGTCTGTCTGGCTACACATGCCTGGCCAGTGTTAGGGGGCCAGTGGCAGTGCAGGGAGCCCAAAGGAGAGGACTTCAGGAGTGGGACAGCTAGCAGGGGAGCACTGACCTCCCCTGATCCAGAAAACTCCCTGGTCTGGGGCAGCTCAGGTACCTAGGGTGCCGGGTCAGGGAGGTCCAAGCTATATTATCAACTGCTAGTTTAGATTCTGTTTGTATAGAAAAATACAACATCATTTAGAGTGACTGAAAAAACACTTAGAACTGCACTCAGTAATTGGGGGGGGGGGAGGCAGTGAGGCTCCAACCAATTACCCGGTAAGCAGTAGGCTTATCAGGTAACAGTTAACATCTTACATACCTAATATTCATCTTTCTGTAATCAATAAAATAAGATTGGTGTCCTAAAATTGAGCCAAAACTATCCATTAAAGTTGCAGTCCGTTAAAGTAATGGTTCTTAACCTTTTCAGACTACTGTATCTCTGGTCTCATTTGTCTTTTGTACCACAGTTCAGCATGTTTAAAAACTTCTTGCTTACAATTCAGACATAAAAATACAAAAGCATCTCAGCCTACTGTTACTGAAAAATTGCTGGCTTCCTAATTTTTACCATATGATTTATAAAATGATTGAAATATTTTACTTATATTTTGTGTTATATAAAGAATAACATAAACAAGTAGTAATTTTATGAAACTTTAATTTGCATGGGCTCCATTAGTGCATTTTATGTAGCCTGTTGTAAAACTAGACAAATATCTAGATGAGTTGATATATACCCTGGAAGACTTCTATTTAGCCTTAGATGTACTTGTACCCCGGTTGAGAACCACTGCACTGAAGTATGAAAGAACCATATGCATTATACAGTCAAAACACTGAGAACTATAAACTCAATGTCTTCTGATGTGACCCTTGCTAAAGGAATGGGGAGGGAAGGGTTAACTTTCCTCTTTCATGTTTACCCACAAAATATGTTCCCTGATATGTTCTCTAAATTTTATGATTAAATGTAAGTCAGTAAACTGTTCTTGCAGGCTTTTTGCTTGTAGTTTCCTACAGTAATAAAGTGTACATAATATCGAAGTAATGATAAACTGCTGTCTGGAAAAGCTATTCTCAATAGAAGTATTGGGATGGGTTCTGGAAGAACAGACTCATCTGGATAGGAAAGAGAGGAAAGCGTTTTTCCCCTTTGATGTCAGCTTGTGGTTAGTAGATGTCAGTTTAAAAAAGCAAATGCTGTCAAGAATAACAATACAATTGAGTAATTGTGCCTTCTCCTTCATCCCATATTTGCATTTTTTCATAATAGTCCAACTTGTCAGCTTGTGAGCCTGCATTCTTCTGTTTCTGAAAAATTCATTCCTTGGCAAGTTGCATCTCAAGATTTCAATTTTCTTTATATTACTATCAATAAAATAACTGCATCCAAATAATATCCTGGTATGATTTCATTCAGTAATCATTCTACTGAGAGAGGAGCCTAATAAGATGAATGTATCAGAAGCACACAAAATAACAAATTGCAAATTAAAGAATTACTCATTTGCATCCCTCATTCTTCCTCATATCAACAAAGCAGAAGCTGATAGTGTTTGGCTCAAGCTTCTTTTGGCAGACTTTTTTTTCATAATTCTCTATTTGATTCCTGATGTTGGCTGCTGTTGGATAGCTGGACTATCACGTGAATGTGGGTGGCAGTTCCTAGAAGTTGTTCATCAGACCACTGGGTTTCCTTTCTAACTTTGCTCTTCCCTTCAGGGCTCTGCTTTAGTTTTGGTTGTATTGAAAACATTTCCCTGTGGGTGTATGTAGAACATTCCCCTGGTTTTTGTAAGGAAGGTTAAGGATGACTTCCAGTCCTGTGGTCATTTTCTGCCTTTCGTTACTTGGTTTTAAAAGTCTTCTCCCTAATTTTCCAAAAGGATTAGAGTAGGGCTGTAAAATCCTGTTTAAAATGTTAATCAGTTAAACTGTATATTTAACTGGTTAACCAGCCTGATGCGGTGCAGGGAGGGGGCTGCTCTGGGCAGGTGGGATACCAGTTAACTGATTACCTCTATAAGCATACTGGTAAGGCAATACTTACCAAGGAACTGGTTAACCAGTTGCTCCTTTACATGTCTAGTGATAGGTGACCTACAGACTGCAGGCCACATGTGTCCCATCAGGGTTCCATGTGTGGCCCATGAGACATTTTGTTTACCATCACCCATGCACAGGGTTGCCAGATTGCTCTAGTTTCCATCCACATAGTAATACCAGTAGGAAAAAAACTAAAGAGACAAGCATGTAAAGAGACGTGCGTGCTGATAGCACACAACATTGGCTGTGAGAACCATGTACTCCCCCTTCATCCTGTCAAGAAGCTGCTACAATTCAGTTGGCACACGCCACAAATTCTAGGTATGCAAGCCCAATTATTAAAATGACCTTATCCTGGAAAACCATCTTGGTTATGGCAATCTTGCGGCCCACTTACTGGTCTAGGTTGCCCATGACTGGATTAAAGTTAAAAATGTACAGTGTGGAGGGAATTAATGAACAATATAACAAAATTCAAAACCAAACATTAAGCAGGGATGTAAAAAAGAAAAAAATTAATCATGTAACTGAGAAATTTTATTGGTTACACAATTAACTGCCCGGGACTGCAGTGGTTCCCTGCCCCGCATGGGCTTCCTATGAAGAGTTTAACCAGTCGGATTAAGTGGCAAGGTATCAGTTAAACTCTTACATCTGCACCAGTAAGTAAACCACCAGACTGTACAAAGAATTTACATATGTAGTACATATTACTTGAAAAAGTTATAGTACTTTTCAGACTTGTATAAGAACAACCACAAACAAAGGGCTTGTCTTCAGTGTACACAATAACTTTTGAATCCAGCCAATGATGATGTAACTCTAGCCACTACATTTTCTGTGCCACTATTTCCAAAAGCACAGCTGTTGCCCGAAAGTTGGCCTTTGGGACTAGGTACTATGTTAAAATTCAAAGATTTTCACATAATTTACTCTATATACATTTACAGGGCATCCCTGCTATAAGTCCAAGATACATTCCAAAAACAAGGATGAAAAGTGAAATGTAGTAAAGCGGGGAATCTGTTTTTCCTGTTGCCATTTTGTTGTTGTTTTCCTCAATGTAGGAGTGGGGAAGGGGAGCACTTATAATGCAACAGTCCCTACAAATGTCAACGACATTAGTGCGGAACCAATGTATACCAGTATGACATAGTGGGGATGCCCTGTACTGACTCGCTTATCTATGATTTCAGTTGGTAACAAAGTCTGAGGGGTAGCCATGTTAGGGTATATCTACACTACAGCATTATTTCGAAATCTTATTTTGAAATAGTTAATTCGAAATAACTTATTTCAAAATAACGTGTCTACACTCAAAATACATTTCGAAATAGCGTTTTGCTATTTCGAAATACTGAGTGGATGCTGAATCGCATTTAAGGCTGGCCGGAATCAGGTCCAGCAGGGCATCAGGTCAGAAGTTACTTTGGGTGGCCTGTGCTTAAAGGGACCCCCCCTGAACAGCCAGTTCTCAGCTTTCCCTGCTTGCTTGCCTATCTCGATGAAGGACAGCAAAGCATTTTGTCTCTGCGTGCTCTGGTTGTCCTCACTCGGGACACCACAGCACTCTGCAACATGGAGCCAGAGCTGCCCCGGGCACTCTGGTGCTTCTCATGGATGTGTTGCTGCTATCCTGGCTGCACTTTTTGCAGGCTGCCATCCAGGAGGTCCATTGGGGGGCTGTCCATATCTAGGAGGCCCTGTGGGAGAGCTTCCACCCTGAGAAGCACTAAGAGCCTCCCTGGTCTGCCCCACTGGGGTCTTGTGCCTCATTCCTCCCTTGCGTTCTTCCATTTACCCCTCTCTAACCCCCCTTCCTGATGTAAAATAAAATACATGTATTTTCATGAACACAAACTCTCTTTATTTAACAAAACGGGGGGAGGGAGAGGAGAAATGAAACTCTGGTGAGACTGGGGAAAGGAGGCAGGAGGAGAGAAGAGAGGGTGAGGGAGGGGAGGAGGGAGCTGGAAGGGGGAAGCTCAGGGTTGGGGGTCTCACCAGACCAACTTGATTTTCATGCAAACCTGCTCCTGGGTTCGCATGTGGCCTTTGGTGGCCAGGCTGGCAGCTATCCTGCCATAGACAGCTGTCTCTAGTGCGGAGATCATAGAAGTTGGGGGCCACCAGGGCACCCTGAGAAGGCTGGAGGCCCCCTATTTTGAAATAAGTGTCTATACAACACTTATTTCAGAAAAGCTATTTCAAATTTGGCGTTATTCCTTGTGGAATGAGGTTTACTAAATTCGAAATAAGCATTCCGCTTAGCGGTTTGGCTGTGTAGATAGATGCTAGTAAAGATATTTCGAAATAACTTTGCTGTGTAGACATACCCTTAGTTTGTAAATTAGCTCTTGCTGCACTCTTCTGAAGAAGTGAGTTGTGCCTACAAAAGCTCATGATACTATCGGTATTTTTTGTTAGTCTCTGTGGTGCTACTGGACTACCCCTTTTTTTTTTTAAGTTGTTACCAAAGCAATAGTACATCTTTTTATTCCAGTGTTATCTAAGTCTGTAGTGTCAGAACTCTTAGTGTTCCAAGCCCTATAGGAATATTAACCATTTTAGATACTCTTCTGTAAGATCATCATAAAGCAGCTAATGAGTACCTTATTTTTTGATGTAATCATCACCACTTTTTATGTGAGAAAATGAATAAATGTTAAGTAGCATCACACAGGCAGTCTCCAGAGCTATGCTTCTGAGTCAGGAATTCTCACCACCTTCCAACTAGATCAGCCGTGGCCAACCTGTGGCTTGCGAGCCTCATGCAGCTCTCCCCCTCACCCTCAAGTGTGGCTTGTGAAGCTGCTCCTGCGTGTCCCTCTCCCCAGCCCTCCCCAAAGGGCTCCTGCTGTTCACCGGGTCAGCGATTCAAAATAATGGTGCCCAAGCAAGATGGCAGCCACTGATGGCATCCTGATATTGCCAAAAAGCCTAAGCTTGCTTGCTCTTTGAAGGCTTTCCTTTCCCTTTTTTGCTTGACCATTCTGGTGCGGCTCTTTTTTTTGACGCTGTTTCAGCTCTTTGTTAAATGCGTTGGCCACTCCTGCGCTAGATAATTTAAAAAATAAATTGTTGCTCTGCACCTTTAACCTATTTTTTATTTACATTAGTACAACCAAGTATGGTAACATAGAATAGGCCTATGAAGAACTCGTGCCTTCTCTTAATTGTGTTGTAAGTTTTTTTTTAAAATAACTTGTCTGCCTATTTTGCTTTGATACACAAGGATGGTATAAGATGTGTATTTTTTCCTAAAAGGTCTCTTCTACATCTATTTAAATTCTGGCAGACTCCAGAGTGAATGGGAAACTAGTGAAAGGTATTTGGAGAGTGATATATTCCAGTGAAAGGGAAGGATTTGTTGGAGACACTGAGGAAAATAAAGCGCTTGCTGGGAAAAGGATAAACTGAATGCTTGGCAAAAGGAAAGGGCCAACCTGGCCTGAGCAGCTAACTGCACTGTGCTTGGGCTCAGGCCTGCTCCAGCCTGGCCCAAGGAGCCCTCTCCACACACCTGTGGGCTCCTGGTTAAATGGCTAACCAGTTAAACATAACATTGTTAACCAGTATTTTACATCCCTACTCTCTATTGCTTTCTTATCAAATACAACCCAGTTTAAGGTTGCTATATCAACATTTTTTCAAAGCTCTGCACAGTACTCTTCTCTATAGATAATGTCTTATGACAACGACCTCATATGACATTGGTTTTTCACTAGAACAACCAAGTTATATGTCAACAGGAGACTGAGTACATAGCAGTTGGACTAGAAGAATGAAACTTGCTAGGGTGCAATTAAAATTACCACTCTTTCTTTGTGTCCTGACCTAAATGCAAACCCAACTGTGTTTGACTTATAATTGGAAAGCTAGTACTTTAAAACACATCAGCAACTTCTTCATGTCATGTGCAGTTTATAGAATTCTTTAAAAAACTACTGTAATAATATTCAGGGTTTTATTTTTTTCTGAGGGGTGTCCCTTATGGGTGCTCCACTGTAGGTATGTCTGTATCCTTGAACTGTCAATCAGAAAATGTCAATAGCAGTCCATCCTGCCTATGTGGAACTCCTTCATCCACAAGGCTAGCTGATGTGGACTAGCATTCCTTCCTCAGTTTCTTCTCAACTGACTTACACTAGAGTTGGAGCTAAAAGCTGTCTGTTCACTTTTGTCGTTCTGCACTGTTCACTTTTGTCTTCTACTTAAGAGGTTTTTTAGTTGTTCTAAAAAAAAGAAGGAAAAGAAATGAATAAATAAAGGCTTCTCTTCCCACCAATCCTAGTTGGGAGGGGGGTCCTCTGGACAAGGGTATGTCTGGCTTACCAGGCTTAAAGTGTTTTACCTGCACAGAGCTGATCCCAATAATGGTGAGCATTTGCAGTATAGTCACTGTCTCTAGGAGAAGCACAATCCACTGAAGTGTGGTTGTTGCCAGCATCTAAAATCCAGGTACAGGAAGAACAGAGTTCTGACTAAAACTGCTGCTCATGGAGTTGGCCTTTCAGTCTGTGGCATCCCAGCCAGAGCTATCACTGCAACTTTCTACACTGAAAGCAGAGGATGGAGAAGATGAGCCACTTAGACCTTTTCTTAGGAGATCTTTGAGGGTCTGTATAGCAAGCCCAGATCAAGCTGGAAACGATCTCCAGTACAGTCAGCATCTTTGGTACTGACGGCATGTTCCCTGTAAGCTGCAAGGCCATGAAGCAGACTATCAAGGCCTAGTTTAAGCAAGTCCTAGTTGAGTTAATAAATTTAATTCTCTAAATTGGGTGTTCTAGCTTTCCTATTGACTTTTGCATGGGTGCTTTTCAAGTAGATGCTAACACCATTACCTATGCAATCACCCCAGTTAATGGTCTTGCCTCTTGTTTGATTCAGTTGTAGAATCATGGTATTTAAAAAGTCACTCAACTGACCAAATAGTCACATGTGGCTAGTGTGTTGGATACCACAGTTCTAGAAGCTGGTGTCTGGTTAAGAATTCTCAAAATGTGTGATTTGTTGCTTCTGCTTACTGTATAGAATCAAAGTAGGTGTACATTTTTCTAGAAGAAGGAATGTGGAACTCTTAATTTTAAGCTTTAACCAATGTGATTTTTCTCTTTTTTTTTTTTTTTTTTTTTTTTTTTTTTATTAAGACAATGTCTTCAGCAGTTGTCCAGATATATGTAGCAGATCGCAATGCCATGTGGTCCAAAAAATGCTGTGGGGTAGCCTGCCTTGTAAAAGACAATCCACAGAGGTCTTATTTTATCAGAATATTTGATATCAAGGTGAGAAGCCTTTCTCTAATTTTTTACTTAAAGATAAATTCATTCTATAATAAATGTGAAGTTTCTCTGAATTGTTTGCATGAATTTCATAAAGGGATGATATAAAGTGAGTAATGCAAGAATTATGCCGATTAGATTTTAATAAGACTTTGATAAAGTCCCATGTGACATTTGGCTAACAAACTAGGAAAGCATGGTCAAGCGGAAATTGGTATGAATGGTGTGCATAACTGACTGACAAACTGTAATCAAACAATGGCTTATTGTCAAACTAGGAGGACCTCTCAAGTAGGATCTCATAGGAGCCTGTTCTGTGTCCAGTACTAGTAAATATTATGGATGTCAGCATGTGGAGATGACTACATGCTTATTGGTTAATCTTGGCAACTACATGCATTCCCCCCCCCCTTGCTGCTTCTGATACAGAGACAGCAAGGGGCAAAGTGGGAGCCAGTGCCTGTGAGGAGCTGGCTTAAAAGCCTGGGCCCACCTGGGACAGAGACTGCTCTGGAACAGCAGTCCCTATCTGCATGGGCTCTGAACTCCTTGTGGGCAGGGGCTGCTCCTGCATCCCATGGAGCAGCCTCTGTCTGTGGGGAGCTTGGACTCCTCACGGGCAGGGGTTGCTGTCACTCCACGCTGCTGCCTTTGCATTAGAGGCAGCAGCAGGGAGCCATTTTTAAACTGGCTCCCCTCGCGGACCAGCTCCTGCTTGTCATCCCAGGCTGCTGCCTCTGAGGCAGTTGGAGGTGTGCTGCGGAGAACAACAGAATTCAAAATGGCCATTCTGAAAGAGGCAGGCGACTTTTTATTGAGCGCAAAAAAAAAAAAAAAAAAAACCCAAAAGCTTTCCCCCGACCCTTCTAGGAAAGTTTCTAGGAATGGCCAGGAATCATCTGATTTAGATTGTAAACTCTGTGGGAGAATAGTGATAGAGATGCAGCCGTGTTAGTCTGGTCTAGCTGAAACAAAAGACAGAACTATGTAGCACTTTAAAGACTAACAAGAAACCATCTTGTTAGTCTTTAAAATGCTACATAGTTCTGTCTTTTGTTTCTGTGGGAGAAGACACTGTCTCTTCTTTGTGACTGTACAGTGTATAGCAAAATAGAGCTGCAGTATCCAGTTGCGCCCTCTGAGTACTACTGCAATAAAAGTTTGTCTAATCAGTCTTATTTTTTATTTATATCTTCAGTCTTCAATATCTGAATTTTTTTCCTTTCCAGGATGGAAAACTATTGTGGGAGCAGGAACTGTACAATAATTTTGTATATAATAGTCCAAAAGGATATTTTCATACCTTTGCTGGAGATGTAAGTCTAGTATTTACTTAATTCTTGAATAGCGATTTTAAAACTGTTTGCCCTGCTAGTATTTTTCTTTGTACAATAGCTTATTTTAATATTATAAGTTTTCACCTTTCACTTTGTAAATCCAGTAATTGTATAAATTACACTAGAAGACTTACCCAGCATTGCGCAGGGGTGGACTGCACAGGCTTCCCATTACTGCTTCCTGGACCTGGCCCAAAGCCCAGAGGGTAAGGTGGCCTGGGAGAAGTGTGAAGAGCAGCACAGAGGCCTCCCTCCAGTGCTTCTTGGGCCCGGGGCAGAGTGAGGAGCAGTGTTCAGCTCTCCCTGCCTGGGCCTGCAGCGGAGGAGCGAATGCGCAGGCATGGTGGCACGGCCATGCTGGGCAGCTTGGCAGTCCAGGGAGGGCAGCAGTATCTGGACATTGGGTCCTGTGGGGGGCAAGGGCTGCAGTATCTGGACCTGATGGTGCTCTTGGGAGTTGTGGGGTGGGGAGGGAAATGCACTGGTGGGGCCAGTGGGGCTTCTTCCCTCCCCTCCCTTCCCCCCTCAGTCTGGGGCTGAGGGTTGGGAAGGAGAGGGTTTTAGGATAGGGTAGGCCACTTACCTGGGCCAGTGGCCAGCAAGATGGTGAGCCAGGTCCCCAGCCAGTCACTCCCTTCTTGATGAGTGGTTGATGCGACTGCCCCCAGTGGTCACTCTGCAGTATAGTTGACCTCCGGTGCTCACTGCCCCTGGGGTGACTGCAGTACCACATCCCTCCAATCAGTTCCCTCCCTTTCCATGTTATGGAAAACAACCTCTTTCCAGGCACACCCCATTTTCCTCATGCAACCTGACCTTGCGTTAGGCTAGAATAAGAGGAAGCTGCATACCAGATTTGGCAGTTGTAGCTGTCATCATTTAGGTGGAGTTATTGAACGAATAGACTCACAAAGTCAGATGCTTGCTTGCACGCGCACACACCCTATTTCATATTTCTAGCAGCTAGTTGCAGATTTGATTATAAATAAGATTTTTTTTTTCTAGTGTCAGTGCTAAAATAGAAAACCTGAACTACAAATGAATCAGGAGCACAAAAAATACCTCTTTAAAGTGCTCTTTCTCTGGTAAAGAAATTACCACCTCAGTTGTACCTGACAGTTGCTTCATTAGTGTTACCAAATGAGCATTTCAAATACATAAGCAATTTTTATGTATCTTTAACATAAAATTTTCATTTTTATCACTGTGTACTTGAAATATTGCTCAGATCTGACAAAATGTGGACCTATCATATCTTAGGAAAAAATTCCACAATTTGAATGTATTTTTAAATTTGACATTAATATTTGCTTCTAAATTGTTCACTAGCGACTATAAAGTGATAAGTCTTAATTATTTCCTGCTTATTCCTTCAGAAACAAAATGTGTTCACTTAAACTGTAAAATATTCTAAAAATTAAGCTGGAAAAAAACTTTAACTTTCTTGGCCTTTATGGGGGGGAAAACTGATGTTGTCTTCTTTCAGGCATGTCAGGTTGGTCTTAATTTTGCTAATGAAGAAGAAGCTAAAAAATTCCGAAAAACAGTAACTGATTTGCTTGGACGACGGCAAAGAAAGTCTGGTAAATATTCAATTTAACATGTCATTAATTAGAGTCTAGACATGGCCAGAGATAGTGGTTAGTTGACAATTACATATCCGAAAGCTATTAAGAACTTAGTGCCATATTTAGACCTTAATTTCCATTTGTAACTGTGTGATGCAGAAAAATATATAGTACAAATTTACTGAAGGTAACACACACATTGGTTCATCTTTAAAGTTTCTTTTTGCAATATGAGGCTTTTCTAATATGTGGTATTTGAAAGAACAAACAGAAAGAAGTAAAAGAAAGTTTACTTGTGAATTGGAAATCTTTGTATAACTTGCATGCAAGTTAGATTAACTAGCTGTTCAGTTCTGGGTTTCTCCTAACTGACCCTGCTGTTTAAATGTGGTTCAATTGAGTAGTAACTGAAATCTTTTACTGTCTGATATGTCCAGTTGTCCAGGTGAAATTAATTGTTGGTATCCATCCAATTAGTAGAGAAATGTCTTATTCACAATTAGTAAGGCAGCATGTGTGTTGCAGCATGAAAAAAAATTACAGAATTTGATTCCTCTTCCCCCAGTTTGAGATCTTTGTCCATGTCTCACCCCACAGTGATAGCTTTTGCAGCTCCTCTGTCCTGTGGGGTTGAGGCTGGTTTCCTGCTCCAGTTTGTGCCTTCAGCACTAGGTCACAGCACTGTCAGATTTGGCCCTAGCCACCCCTTCCATCATGACGGAGGGTTGAGTGAGTGAAACCTGGAGGATGTTGTAAACTGGTGCATGGGGTTGCAATACCTACCACAGAGTGCTAGGTCCATCCCCATGGGATTCTGGAACCAAGTTTTGGGTTGTGGCTCCAGAGATAGATGGTGCTGCAGTAGATGGTTTATTGATGCCCATTTGACATCAAGAGGATATTTATTTCAAATCCTGTAGCAGTCACAGTAAAGTTAGTAGCCTGTGACCTTTACTAAATTTACTGTGATTATACTACTATTTCTGGTTTTGTTTTTGATTTTTTTAAGCCATGATACATCTGCTGCCCTAACAATTGGTAATCAAATCAGAGGCCAACACCTTTAGATGCTAGGGAGCTGATCCTGCAATGCATTCCTCAGTGAATTCTGATCTTCATTGGGCCCCCGTGCAGGCAGAGCTCATTGCAGGACTGGAGTCTATTTCTTTGGATGGGATTTCCTAAATTGTCTAGGGTCTTAAATCTGAGTTTAAGTACCTAAATCTCAGTTCCAGGCTTGGTTGCAACTCACTAAACTCCCACCAAACTCTGTAGGGATCTAAACTTTGGTACCTGAATTTTCTGAAAGTTCCCTAAGCATATCAGTTTCTGCCTCTGGATATGTGACTGTGGCTTCGGGGTCGGTGTCTGGACACCTTGTCCCATCTAAGCCCCGGAGGGATTCACAAACTGAAGGAAAATAGGTGGGAGGACACTAAGGATAAAACAGCACAACCGGCTAAACGGTTAACCAATAAGCATGAGCTTATCTATTGCCTTAGCGGTTACATGCCAGCTCCTGGCGCTGGCCAGTTCCTGGGAAGCCAGCTGCAGCCCCCTCCCCACCGAGAGTGGGACAGTAGGCAGGACCCGATGCATGCCAGGAGCCTGCTTAAAAGCTAGCTTCCAGTGCGCACAAATGCCTGGGGAGCCAGCTGTCGCCGTGTGCTGCGGTATCTGCAGTATAAAGGTTATACTGCAGAGCCCACAGTGCGGCTGGCTCCTGGGAGTGGGGCTGGGTTAGGGTTAGGGTTGGCTGGCTGCCGGTCCTGGTCCCTAGGAGCCTGTAGTGTGTAACCATTAAGATGTTTAACAATTACATGGTTACCTAATTAACTGCTTAACATCATTAGTGGATGTCAATCTTGTGTGCACGGTGTGCTCAGAAGCCATTTATCAGGTTGGGTCCCATTCAGAGTCTGACTGAAGGAGATGGTGGTGGTGCCCCTATCTACTTCCAGCTTTTGCAGTTAGAACACTCACTTGGAGTGTGGTTGACACCCAGGTTCAATCCCCTCTGTCTAAGGCAGAGAGAGGATTTGGAGCAAGGGGTCTGGCCTGCATCTTAAACTACGCTCCAGAGTTATTTTCACACAAGCATGTGCCTAATAATTCTGACTCTTTTATTGCTAATTATAAACAAATAATGAGGTAAAAATGATAATATGGGCACCCTCACCCTCCTATTTTATGCGAAGTGAGTCAGGCTTCTAGTTGCTTTTCACAACAAACATCTTGGGTGTTTTTGCCTCCTGACTCCAGAAGAGAGGTTCCCAGCTGTGAATCACTGGTAGAAATGAGCACCTGTCTCAAGGAGACTAAGATTTAGAACACACCCATTTCGTTGGCATCTCCCATTTCTAGCTTAAGTGGCTCCCCTCTGACTATGCTGGCTTTTGTGAATCACTATCCATGGTACCTGTCCCAACTCATGCATTTTATAGGAAGTCCATGTACCTAATTCAGCCTTTGTGAAGGGCTGTGTGTTTCCTGTGATTATCTAGGCACCTGTGATTATCAAGGCATTGTAACACTTGGCATCAAAACACTTAAGTCCCTTTGAGAATCTTGCCCTTTATCTCTGAGATTTTTGTCTGTACAAAGTTGGAACCTGTTAGTGAAGAACAATAATGAAAGCATGCAAGAATGGTTTCTGTGCTTTAACTGCTCATTAAGAAAATACATTCTCCAAGGCTATCAGTCTTCCAGTTTTCACAAGCCTGAAGTTTTACTCTCCTAAAGGTACTACTACTAGCAAAGCCAAGTTTTAAAGCACTAAAAGTTCATGACTGTAGTCATGTCTTCTGCATGGTGTTGGCCATGGTAACATTTCTTTAGAAATACAGGGGAAAATGATTTCTTAAAAATAACATTCCAGTTTTAATTAAATATATTCTTTTATGTAAATACACTTGTACTTTACAACAAGCATGCCATTTTTAACCTGTATTGCTTTGTGTGCTTGAACATCGTGTTTTATGCACCATAATAACAGACTTATTCATCTTTTTTGTAAAATTACTGTATTAATTTAAAAAGTTAAATAATAAAGAAACAGCTAGTTAATTATATAGTTCTCAGTTGATTTCTGTCCTTTATAATCATTTCTAGGGTTTTTTTCTTTCATGCACAGAACTCCATGAAGTTCTTTGATTAAGCCACCAGATGGAGTTCTGCATTTATATATCCCAGATAGGATTTTATCTAATTGTGGGTATATCTGAGGACTGAATAGCTGAGCTCAGTTAGCAAATTGATATGCTTATGTAAGGCTTCTTACGAGTCTCAACCTTGATTCATCAGATGTAGAAATTATGTATTCTAGTGTTGTCTCCACACATAGTATTAGAATAGTTATAAAAATTGAGCAATCTTGGTAATGGGAGATACTCTATGCTCCCAAGAAATTACCTTGATAATGTCAAACATTAGACGGTTAATCTTTTTACAAGAATCCTACCACTCTAGAATCTCTCTCAGAAAAAACTTCACCCGAAACAGGAGCCACCTGACATATTAGCAAGGGGTCATAGGCAGGCTCTAACTGTGTCATAGGGCTAATGTGAATGTTTCCACATGTCTCTTGGGGCTTTTCATCATCAGAAGGGGCTGGGTAGAACCATTCTGTAATAATGTGAACTAGGTCTTGGAGCTAAGGCTGTCACATAAAATGTTTGGTGTCTGGTTTCCAGATAGCAAGAAAAGCAAACAGCAGCTTCCTGTTCTTCCATTTTTTTTCTCCTCCAATCCCTTTCAGATGTGCTGATAGATAAGGACACTGATTCTTGAACAGAGGTGCCCAGAGGCAGCAGCAACAACTGAAGTGTCTGAGGAGCTCCTCTGGCAAGGCTAAAATAGAGATGCCCATGGTGTTCTTGAAAGGGGAAAGTACAGTGTGTAACAGAATGGTCTGGCAGGGCTGGATGAAGGCAAACCAGGAAAAGAGGGAAGGATTGACTGGATAGTAAACAAGAGGCGGAAGAAATTGAATTGGAGGAGGAATAGATGAATAGAAAGAGAATCTTAGGTGAAGGAAGGAGAGAATTAAAACAAGGGGAGATAGAAAAAATATTGATTACCAAACATACTTTGATGGGATGACTAGAGGCTTTTGGCAGTGCATGACTGATTGACCCCGAAGTGAGCACAATTGAGAACTCCCCAAAAAGTCTTGAGCCTATGTAGCTAAATGGATAAAACAAAAGGAAATAGAAGCAAAGATTCTCCTATCTTCCACTCCATCCTCAAGTAGTATTGGTTTATAGGGTTAGGGTTTTTTTGTTCAAAATGCTGTAGGTCTTGCAGACCTGCATCTGTGCCCTTCACTTCTTGTCAGCCTTTTTTCCCCTTCCTCCCCAGAAAAATATCCTTACCTGCCCTCACTTTAAATTCTGAAATAACAGAACTAGATGTCTTACCACCGCTCCCAATACAAGTCCAAAAAGTCATCTTAAAAACAGAGTAACAGCTGGCAACTTTTCTTTGAACATCTTCAAGAGGAAAGCTGCCACTTTCCCTGCCATCCTGTTGCTACTCACCAGAGCTTTTATGATGAACTTCAGTTGTCTTACTGGAAAATAGGTAGCCATGAAAATTGTAATTAAGCACTCTGCTTTGAAGAAGTTAGTCATCTTTAATCCATATTTAATCAAAAATGCTGAGTATGTGTTGCTTCTGTTGAGTTCATTTGTAGTGTGGTTGCTCAGTGCCTTTAACAACAAGGTTGCTTCCTTTAGATAGCTAATTTTAAATCTGAAACTTAGCTGCCTGCTGCACTAGGCAGGCAGATAAGAAAATTAATATTGAAGAATAAAAACACGTATCCATTAGTGCAATGCAGTAAATCTGAAAGCTGCCTATTTTAATTCTAAAAAAAGAAATGAGTTGATCCCAACTATGTCGCTCTCAAAGTATTTATAAACAGAAGAGTGCATATGGATGAAGAGAAAAATACTGTTTCAGGGAAAGCCATCTTCAGTGGTAGAGTTAAACATCATAGCTGACCCTCTGCCTGCCAGATAAAGCTGAGGGTTGATGGCCAAGTTGACTGTATTGGCTTGTTCAGCTTTAGACCTATATGAAATACTTGCAATTAAATTAGAAAATGTCTCTATTTTTTTTTTGTTTTTTTTTTGTTTTTTTTTTTTGTTTTGCATTGGGGGAGAGGGAAAGTGTTTCCTAGCAGGTAGAGCACCAGAATGTGTCTTGGAGGACTTGCATTGCTGAGGCCAGTTGCTGCACCTCTCTCTTTCTCCATCTAAAAAATGGGGATGATACCTCGTTTGTAAAGTGCTGAGAGATCTACTGATGGAAAGTGATATAAAAGTGCTTCAGATTGAGACTTGTTTCACATATAGGATGACTGAAGTTACATGGTGCCTGTTCAGAGAGGACTTTAGAGCAGGGCTGAGGAACATTTTTTGAGTTGAGGGCTGCTGACCCACAGAAATAAGTTGAGGGCTGCACAAAAGTGAGAAGCAGACCAAAACCACATAATTGACGTGGCCCCCAACTGAGAAGCAAAGTCTACATTCTCCTCGCACACAGCCTAGGGGGGCGGGGTAATTGATTTTGTGGGCCCACCTAGGCTCTGGAGTGGGGCCAAAAATGAGGGATTCAGTATGTGAGAGGGACTGCTGGGAAGCAGACCTGGAGTGTGAGGTCTGGGAGGGAGGGTGCAGGAGTGGAGTGGGAATTGGAGTTAGTGTTGAATAGGGGAGTGCAGGAGTGGGGGATCTGGATGGGAGGTAGAATGCTGGTGCTCCAGGCCCATGGTGGGGCCGCAGGACTAGAGCACCAGCATGGGAGCCCTGAGGCTCAGAGCCCAGATCCAGGTAAGCCAGGGGCTTGATGCAGCCCCCAGACTGTATGTTCCCCACCTCTGCAGTAGACAGTATAATACATTCTCTTTTGAAGTTCTGCTTCAACAGTCATTGCATCAAAACACTTTTATTTTTCATTTGAAAACTGCCATTATGTGAACACTTCACTGTACAAAAATGTTGTAAAGGCCTCAAATTGGACTGAATCAAATTTTCAACTGGAAAAATAAGTTACCTAATTTCACACAGTCCTCAATTTAAACTGTTCAAACACCTGATTGTTTTCTTATTGTGGGTTCTGTAGTTTTGTGACTTCTAATTTTGCTGTGATGATTAGGCTTTCTTTGGCATATAATCTGCAGCCCTTGTAAGAATGAGAAGTCCCAACTTCAAACTTTTACAGATGGGAGGCTTTTGTGATGTAGAAATGATTTCACTGATCTGTTGTGCCAAACTTTGTGTTTCAGATTTCAGTTTATACAATAGATTAAATTTAGTATTTTCCCTCTGTTCTGAGATGAAAAGTCTGACTGCTAAAATAAATAAAAATGCCTATTGCGGTAATTTGTATATTACTAGAAGAATAAAATTCAGATGTAGGAAGCATATATAACTTGTAAAACTACAAGTTAGAGATGTGTGTAATGTTGAAGAGTTCAGTTTAACCTTTTGAATAAAAACTTCTGTTTTATCTTTTTAACAGAAAAAAGACGAGACCCACCAAATGGTAAGCATTTGCATAGGATTACTGTTTCATATTTCGTACCCATTTGTTTAGACATAATTTATTTTTGGCTTTTTTTAATTTAAGCATAATGCTTATAATTAAACAGTCCTGAAAGTATCCATTCCAGTAAATCCGGATTTTAATGTGTATCTGTTGGTTTACATGTATGGTAGTTCATGACCACTTCTAGTGAAGAAGAGAGGCCTCTGTTGAATGATATCAAACCTCAGATTTGGAATTGTCTACAAGTAAGGCAGATGATAGATTGCTAAAATTGGAATCAGTTTGTATATCAATCAAGTTGCAAACAAAGTCAGAGAGGGTGAGCATTATATTTTGAAAACAGAAGTGCTCAAGTCTTATTGGGCAGTGATTTTACACAGCATAAAATTGACATACTCGCCTTTCACAGATATCCACAGGGGTTGGAAGTGCAGCAGTGAAATTGATCCAACTCTTGTCAGTTTTGCATTGCTGCTTGTCAAAGTAGAACAGACATTGGAACTACTTTTTAACTTAGGAAGTTAAATCTTGAGCTTACTTTGTAAAGTTCACCGCCTTTTCAGCTCATAGTGCTGCTAGAAACTTGAGGGAACATGATCAGCCTGAGCTTCCAAAAAATTGTTTGCAGCATATAAGATTACCATTACTGGAAAGCCAGCAAACATCTCCTTTTTCAGTGTGTGTTTATGCATTTGACAGCACTTTGTGTATACAGGTTGCACCTCTGAAAACTGGCACTCTCTGTTCTGGCAATATCCATGATCCAGCAGGACCATGGGTGCTCCTGGACCAGAGAGCCTGGGAGCCTAATGGCAGGAGGGCAAGCAGCCCAGCCAGGGCTGGGGACAAAGGGGCTGGGCCGGAGCTCCACAGTAGTGCTGGGGACATAGAACCCAGCAACCCATGGCAGTGTGGGGCTGGCGAAGCTTGGCTGCCAGCAGCAGCACAGGGCTGGGGAATAGAGAAGCCCAGCATTATGCGACAGCACAAAGCCAGAGAACCTGGCCTCCCATGACAGCGTGGGACATGGGGCTGGCGACGCCCACTAGCATGCAGCAGTGTGGGGACAGAGAACCTTAGCTGCCTGTGCAGTGTGGGGCTGAGGTGGAAGAAATCTGGCCATCCATAGCAGTGCAAAACTGGCGGCTGGAGAATTCTAGATGCCTGCGGCAGCACGGAGCCAGGGAATCCTGGCCATCTGCAGCATTGCGGGACTAAGGGGAGGGGCCAGAGAACCCCAGCCACCCATGGCAGCCCAGGGATGGGGGGGAAGCAGCAGTAGCAGGACAGACTGCCCAGATGGGGTAGGGTTCCAGAGGCAAGAGGCCGGCTGGCTTGGGACAGGTGACAAGGGACACATTGCCTATTCTAGCAAATTCTCTTGTTTGGGACCAATCCGATCCCGACAGTGCCAGACCAAAGAGGTTCAACCTGTAGTTGGCTTCTCTATTCTTGTTGTTAACATGAAGACAAAAGAGCATGCAAAGTACTTGAGACATCACTTTTGGTCCTGGTCTGGATGGGATTACATGCACAATTTTCTGCAGGCACTAGAGTTCCTGTTTCTGCATTTTAAGAGCAGAAGAGGGTCTCCTCCCAGAATCTCTGTATGGCACCAGGAAGCAATGGACAGCCAGGAGAAATACCTTTTTTGCTTCCTGAGCCTCTGCACTGGGTTGATATGTGAAGTTCCTCTTCATTTCCACAAACAGATGGCATTGGGGAGAGATGGGGACATGCCCTTTTATGCCCAAATATTTTTCTAAGGGTTTGGAGTGAATCCAGCACTAAATGAGGTATACAGAACAACCCTAGACTGCTCCATGGGGTCTGAGGATGAATCTTGAACAGTCAGGTCAGGAAAGATGCTTCCCTTTTCATTTCTACTGCTACCATGGACTGCAAAAGAAGGAAGAAAGGCTGATGTGTGAGGGTGGAATCCTCCATCAGTACAGAGAAGGAAGTCCTGCATTAAGCATGCCTCCTTTCTCCTTGCAGCCATTTCCACCAGAAAGACTTCAAGACATAAAGGGTGGCAGCCTTCAGTTTCTCCAGGAAACAACCAGTTGCATAAGGGGTGGATCTTGCTACCAGATGGGAGGAGGCACAAATATGTGCATGTGCACAGGTACAGGTGAGGGAGGGGTTTACCCCACTTCTGACACCAGGCATATTAAGAGCTCACTGAGATGGAAGCTGGAAAGTAGTGATTCCTGGAAAATGATTCTCCAAGGGTCTCATGGAGTAGAGGCTGCTGTTGTGCAGAGGGGAAGCAGTGGAAGCCCTCTACAAGTCCTGGGGAGGAATGTGTAAGCTGGTTTGTCTCATTCCAATGCTGCTGCTGAAGAGGATGCCACAGAACAGCCCCTCTCAGCCTTGGGAAGAGCCTGAGAAATCATAGAATCATAGGACTGGAAGGGACCTCGAGTGGTCATCGAGTCCAGCCCCCCACCCTCAAGGCAGGACCAAGCTCCGTCTACACCATCCCTGACAGATGTCTATCCAACCTGTTCTTAAATATCTCCAGAGAGGGAGATTCCACCACCTCCCTTGGCAATTTATTCCGATATTTGACCACCCTAACAGTTAGGAATTTTTTCCTAATGTCCAATCTAAACCTCCCCTGCTGCACTTTAAGCCCATTACTCCTTGTCCTGTCCTCATAAACAAAGAGGAACAAATTTTCTCCTTCCTCCTTGTGACACCCTTTTAGATATTTGAAAACCGCTATCATGTCCCCCCTTAATCTTCTTTTTTCCAAACTAAACAAGCCCAGTTCCTGAAGCCTGGCTTCATAGGTCATGTTCTCTAAACCTTTAATCATTCTTGTCGCACTTCTCTGTACCCTTTCCAATTTCTCCACATCTTTCTTGAAATGTGGCGCCCAAAACTGGACACAGTACTCCAGCTGAGGCCTAACTAGTGCAGAGTAGAGCGGCAGAATGGCTTCACGAGTTTTGCTTACAACACACCTGTTGATACAACCTAGAATCATATTTGCTTTTTTTGCAACAGCATCACACTGTTGGCTCATATTCAACTTGTGGTCCACTATGACCCCTAGATCCCTTTCCGCCATGCTCCTTCCTAGACAGTCGCTTCCCATCTTGTATGTATGGAACTGATTGTTCCTTCCTAAGTGGAGCACTTTGCATTTCTCTTTCTTAAAGCTCATCCTGTTTACCTCTGACCATTTCTCTAACTTGCTAAGGTCATTTTGAATTATGTCCCTATCCTCCAAAGAAGTCGCAACCCCACCCAGTTTGGTATCATCTGCAAACTTAATAAGCGTACTCTCTATCCCAATATCTACATCATTAATGAAGATATTGAACAGTACGGGTCCCAAAACAGACCCTTGAGGAACTCCACTTGTTATCCCTTTCCAGCAGGATTTAGCACCGTTGTTAACAACTCTCTGACTACGGTTATCCAGCCAATTATGCACCCACCTTATCGTGGCCCTATCTAAGTTATATTTGCCTAGTTTATCAATAAGAATATCATGCGAGACCGTATGAAATGCCTTACTGAAGTCTAGGTAGATGACATCCACAAGGCTCGTTATCCTATCAAAGAAAGCTATCAGATTAGTTTGGCATGACTTGTTCTTCACAAACCCATGCTGGCTATTCCCGATCACTTTATTACCTTCCAAGTGTTTGCATATGATTTCCTTAATTACCTGCTCCATTATCTTCCCTGGGACAGACGTTAAACTGACCGGTCTGTAGTTTCCTGGGTTGTTCTTATTCCCCTTTTTATAGATGGGCACAATATTTGCCCTTTTCCAGTCTTCTGGAATCTCCCCTGTCTGCCATGATTTTTCAAAGATCATAGCTAAAGGCTCAGATACCTCCTCTATCAGCTCCTTGAGTATCCTGGGATGCGTTTCATCAGGACCTGGTGACTTGCTGACATCTAACTTTCCTAAGTGATTTTTAACTTGTTCTTTGTGTATCCTATCTTCTAAACTTACCCTCTCGCTGCTTGTATTCACTACGTTAGGCACACCTCCAGACTTCTCGGTGAAGACCGAAACAAAGAAGTCATTGAGCATCTCCGCCATTTCCAAGTTCCCTGTTACTGCTTCTCCCTCCTCACTAAGCAGTGGGCCTACCCTGTCCTTGGTCTTCCTCTTGCTTTTAATGTATTTATAAAAGGTCTTCTTGTTTCCCTTTATGCCTGTAGCTAGTTTGATCTCATTTTGTGCCTTTGCCTTTCTAATCTTGCCCCTGCATTCCCGTGTTGCTTGCCTATATTCCTCCTTTGTTAGTTGTCCTAGTTTCCATTTTTTATATGACTCCTTTTTTATTTTGAGATCGTGCAAGATCTCCTTGTTAAGCCAAGCTGGTCTTTTGCCATATTTTCTATCTTTCCTACACAGCGGAATTGTTTGCTTTTGGGCCCTTAACAACGTCCCTTTGAAATACTTCCAACTCTCCTCAGTTGCTTTTCCCTTCAGTCTTGCTTCCCATGGGACCTTACCTACAAGTTCTCTGAGCTTATCAAAATCTGCCTTCCTGAAATCCATTACCTCAATTGTGCTGGTCTCCCTTCTACCTTTCCTTAAGATCATGAACTCTATTATTTCGTGATCACTGTCCCCTATACTGTCTTCCACTTTCAAGTTCTCAACTAGTTCCTCCCTATTTGTTAAAACCAAATCCAGAACAGCTTCTCCTCTGGTAGCTTTTTCAACCTTCTGAAACAGAAAGTTGTCTCCAATGCAGTCCAGAAACTTATTGGATAGCCTGTGCCCCGCTGTGTTAGTTTCCCAACATATGTCTGGATAGTTGAAGTCCCCCATCACCACCAAATCTTGGGCTTTGGATAGTTTTGTTAATTGTTTAAAAAAGGCCTCATCCACTTCTTCCACCTGGCTAGGTGGCCTGTAGTAGACTCCTAGCATGATATCACCCTCGTTTTTTACCCCTTTTAGCTTAACCCAGAGACTCTCTACACAGCTATCTCCTACGTTCATCTCCACTTCAGTCCAAGTGTGTACATTTTTAATATACAAGGCAGCCCCTCCTCCCTTTTTTCCCTGTCTGTCCTTCCTGACAGAATGTGCTCAGCATGTTTGTCTTAGACCTGCCCACTCTTCCCTGTTGAAGAAACAAAAACATGAACAGGGAAGAACTGTTCATTCTTCTTTTAAAAGACTAGGGGGGCAGTGTCCCCTGCTCTCTCTGCTTGCCAACTCAGCCTCTGGGGGCAAGCAGCTTTCTTTCTCCTGGCCACTAGAACCCCTGGAGGCCAGGCCAGCCCCAGCTCTTCTTTCGAGCCCCTCCCCCTGGCTGTTGGGGGGGGGGCGGGGAGCGGAGAGGGGGGGAGGTTGGGTTGGGCCAAGGCTGCAGCTGGCCTGCCTCACTCCCTCCGGCTGCCGGGGGGTTGGGCTGAAGCTGTGCTGGACCCAGCTCTGCCCCTGGTTTCCAGGGAAGCCCTGAGATCGAGGCAACCCTGACTCCAGCTCTTCCTTCACCCTCCGGCTTCTGGGGAGGGTTCAAGGCTGCTCCTTCTCTTCTCTCCTCCACCTCTGCCTGCTGGGGGGGGGGGGGGGAGCTGAGGTCTAGCCATGCCTCCGACTGCGAGAGTGGAAGCCTTGCAGCTCCTACGTTCCTCCCCCCGCCCCCACCCACGAGGTGAGAGAGTGCATGGTTCCTGGCCCCCTTCCCCTTACGATGGTGGAGGCTTCGTGGCTGCTACCCCTGGAGTGCCTGGTAAACTGGGGAAGCTACATGGCTGCTGCCCATTCCAGCTCCAGGGAGGCCAGAGCCCTCAGCACTGGGGAGGGAGATGGGGGAGGGGGAGGGCTGTGGGAAGCAGTGACATGATGATGTCACTCTGTCATCATGTACCAAAACTTTATTTATATAAGAAAATGTTTTGAACTGAGACACTGGCATGCTTTGTTACCAGAATTTTAAAGTAGCTGGTACCACAAATATCACATTAATTTCATTCCAAAAAAGTTGTCTGCAAAATTTGTTGAATTAAGCCCCTTGTTAATTTCACTGCTGTCCGTGTATCATGCAGAGAATTCAGTAAGACCAAATCAAACTCAAGACTTGGACACTCAAGGAGACTTAACCCTTGCTACACATGAAAGTTCTAGAGCTATTTGATTAACCTGTGTAGCTTTGATGGTCATAATACCAAGACCTGTCAAGCAATATTCTACATGAACAAGCAGCAACTTGATTCTCTTTCTCGATTGTGAATTGGCACATTAGTCTATTGTATCAACTTAGTAGCTGTGCTCTGCCAAAATCTGACACCCTAGTAGATCTCTAAGCAGATAGTTCTCATGAGCTCTCAGCTGTTCAGTCAGGGATTCCATCATACAGAACACTTCCACCAGTGAAGTCTCCCACTCGTGGACTTGTTAGAGGCAAAGTGTCAATTTCTGTTCCAGAGAAGGTCTGAGCCCTGAATCAGAAGCAGTAGTTTTCCTCATCCCAGGATCCTTGAGGGTAATGTATGACTACCCATCAACCCCTTTAACTCACAGGGTTTTGAGAGAGCTTAGGAAACACCTCGCAGTAATGATCATGGAAGCATCAACTTGGCCCAGGAAACTTAGGTAGGCAGATCTGATAACCATTAGTTCAGCCACTAGTGATGTTACTGTTAATTTCAGTTTCCCAGAACAATTAAATGCCCTGATGACTGCAGCTTCCTGATGGTCTAAACCAGTCGCAAGAGGCATCTTCTGTGGCACTCCATGGAATGCATTAACACTAACCAGCACTTTTATTGACTAAATGATTGGTCGATAAGGGAAGGCTTCCTCAGTCCTGCCGGGTCCAGGAGCTACCCCTGCTGTGGCTTTGCAGTTTAAATGTAGTAAGAACCAGCTCTTACGACATGAAAATACAGAGTTGCTGCGGAGATAGCTCCCGGTCCCAGCGTGAGCCAGGACTGAGCTGGGATTGTGTTGCAACTCCAGGCAAACTACAGTTTGTTCATATCCTGTTTGGTAGGATGCAGGTGTTCCTTAATAGATATTGTTTGTACACAGCGATCAGGTTTCTTTGTTGGTCAATGATGTAGGCTGTTCTTACTCTCTGGCTTCTGGTGAAGCTGCACCAAGATTTTAACCACCACTTTCACCTGACATCTATGAACATTAAAATGGCTTTTGATTCAATCAACAGGTCAGCACTGTTGGGGAAATCTCGCTCCCCTGGGGTACAGAGTCCCCAGAAGGGTCTGAGGCTGGAGGTCAAAGCAGTGAGGCAGGAGAAATCTAGAAGGAAAACTTTATTATGTATGCATGCATGCAGGCTGACAGCTACCAGAGTGAGAGCAGCAGCAGCCCTGAGAGAGAGTTTCAGGGATCCTTTATACAGTATGTTCAGACAGTTTAGTTGTTGATTGTTTTCTTTAACATATCAAAGTCTCAGCAGAAGTACTCTGAGATGTTTCTGTTCACACCAGAAGTGCTAGAAGTAAGTTTTACAGTACAAAGGCACATGAGAACTTGAGTGAGGAGTCTACAAGGCAAACTATGACAAAGATAAGAGTTTACATGACAATTTGTGACCGACTAGGAGTCTCCATGAACTTGATAGGAGGCATTGTAAGGGTCTTGATTAGACTTAAGATGATTTCACTGTTAGAGAGAGAGGCCTGGAAAACTTTTAACCCTTACAGCAGTTTTCTTTTAGAGAGTTTTGATTTCCTGCACAGTCCACCCTTAGACACAATTGGAGTTATTTGATTTTTCTCCCACTGCACTTTGGCTCACACTAATTAGCATTCCAGATATCCTGGAAAAATTTGTTCAAAATCTTCACCAGTACCAGTGCTAGGGTACACATTGGTCCTCAGTTTTCACCACTTTTTTGCACAACCTCCGGTGTGTGACAGAATGCATTCTCACCCTGCTGTTGTTGACTGGATATTGGGATTTCTGATCCATACATTAGCATCAAGCTTGGTCAGGAAACATTCACAAACCAAGACTACATTGATGACGTTGCCTTGCTTGTGGAGAAGACTGCCCATACTGTGGGGTTCAGCATTTCACGGCAGAAGGCCAAGGTACAGAACTTGGAGTTGTGCCATCAGTCCTCAGTGCAGGGGGCACCTGAGTACTGTGGAGAGAGCTAATTAGCTCATCTACTGAGGCTACAAGCAGAAATCAAACCATTGCAGAAAACCAGGTCTCTTTCTGACTAGGTCTGTCTTACGGATGCAAAAAAGTCTGTGCAAAGACAAAGATCTGTCAAATCTGCATTCTGCTTGCAATGCTGTGCACAAAGGTGGACTCTTAGTCATTCCATACATGCTGTGAGTGCAAAATTATGAGCATAAAATGGTTTGACTTCATGTGAAACATCATGATCCTGCTCCTTATATTTGAAATGTTGCATGCATCTTGCTGCAACGGACAAAGTCATCTCAACCACTGGTCTCAAACTCCTCATTAGCATGGAAAAGTGTGTACATCCTATCCCCAGTTGTTGTCGTCTGCAATGCCATCCTAGAGATTTATGGATTTGCAGGACTAAGCCAGATCTGGGAACTTCACTACATAATGTGACACCATCAACGCTGATTGCTGTGGCTGGCACTGTCATCGGCAGACTATAGTTGTTGAATGTCCCAATACAAAGGCACATTGCATTTTCATTCCCAGAGCTAAATAAATTCCTGAGAGGCTTCATCCACTCATTTCTGCACTGGTCCACTTCCTTCCTGGGATCTTATTGCCTTCAGCGTCCTCTCTTTCGGAACAAAGTCTTCCTTAATAGTCAGTCTGCAGAGTAGGGAAATGCAGCCATTTTTGAGTGGGTCATCATACACTCTTTCATAATAATGAAGTTCTCCTTAGGTCATTCTCCATTTTTACTAAAGATGTTCAGTTCTCTATCTCAACCACATCATTTATTAACCTTCAGTTTACCCTTGTCCCCCATGCCAGCCAAAGATAGGACATACTTCATGGCTTGGATATATTTGGGGCCCTTTCCTTTTGCCTTAATGGAACTAAATGTTTTGGAACCTCCCCAGGTTGGTTGAGATGTTTTTGCATAGGATGACTAGTCAGGCAATATCCACCCAGAGACTTTAAGTGGATAGTTAATTATTTTAGGCCATGTTATGAGTTACCTAAATTAAACCTTAACTATTCTGCCACATCTTGGGCATCCTCTTCAGCTTCTTTGAGAAGTGTACCCATTTCTAATACTTGTAGGGCAGCTGCATGGGGATCATTATATGCATTTTTGAGGCATCAAGGTCAGATGTTCATTTTTGGCAACGCTATTCTACAGTGACTGTTCCGATATACTTCAAGAAGCCACCTCCTTTACATCAATTCACTGTTGAGCTACCAAAGTGAAATACACACAGACAAGCACTGAAAGAAGAAACAACAGTGATTTACTCTGCAGTAAGTGTGGCTCTTTGACATATTGTGCATATGTATTCCGTAACTGCTCTCCTTCCTGCTGCTACAATCTGATAATACCTGGATTCTGTCTTGGGGAAGGACTGAAGGATAATTGACTCCCCTCCACACTTTGTTCTCAGAAGAAGTTACCTAGGGCATGTAAAGTAAAGGGATGAACCAAACAGTGCTGGTCAAAATATATTCAACTTGAGAGATGCAGTGGGTTCATGTGCACCACAAAAGAATACCACTGGAGAGCACATTTCTAAGAACCATAGGTACTGTAGATTAAGTAAACTGTTCTTTCATATAACTTTCTCAGGTCATAGGAGGGTCTAGTAAAACAAAAATATTCTTTTTTTTTTCTTGAACAAACTTTACTTTCAATATTCTTTCAATGCCTGAATGTTTTTTATAAAAGATTTTGTGAACTAGAATATAACCTTTCTATATATTTTTAATATACCTAGTTTGAAATCCAGGACTTGTTAAAGTTAGGCCTTGTCATGCCAGCGTAGTTTTGTCACCAAAAACTGCCTTTTGCTGACAAATCAATGAGCCTACAATGCAACTTTTGTTGGGGAAAAATACTTCATTTTGGTGACAACTGACTTTCACCTCTCTGAGAGACTTTTCCCTTTATTGTCGACAGAGCCAGTGTGGACTCTGTTGTTGGTTTTTGTCCTGAGAACTGACTTCTGCCAGTATCCTACAATGCCTGCCCTGATGACTCTGCTCATCTGTGTTTTGTGATCTCTGTTGAGCTGCAGGCATGCATCCCTCCTTTTTCAAAGCTCCAGGAAGTATGTGACAGCTGAGTGAGCTGTTCTGTTTGGGGAACAAACAAAAAGAGTAAATCATCTGTATGTTCCTGTTCTGCCCTGCTGGAAACACAGCAGCAGGCAGACTGGTGCTGCAGGGGGATGGATGGAGAAACTGCTGTGCTGTTTTGACATCTTCAGCACAGAGCAACTCGTGATGCTGCTCCCAGCAGCTGAGAATGCTGTGGGAAAATATTGAGGGTATGTCTACACTAGCTCATTAATTTGAGCTAGGTAGGCAAATGAGGCAACCGGAGTTGCAAATGAAGCCCGGGATTTAAATATCCCAGGCTTTATTTGTAAGTTCCCGTCCGGTCACCATTTTGAAATTTCACTAGCCCGAACTCACTGCTGCGCAGCTACACGCAGCAATGAAACATTAATTCGAACTAAGTCCTTAGTTCAAATTATTCCACGAGGAGTAACAGTTAATTCGAACTAAGGACTTAGTTCGAATTAACGTTTCACTGCCGCGTGTAGCCGCATGGCAGTGAGTTCGGGCTAGTGAAATTTCAAAATGGCGACCGGACGGAAACATGCAAATAGAGCCCGGGATATTGCAACTCCGGTTGCCTCATTTGCCTACCTAGCTCTAATTTAACAATCTAGTGTAGACATACCTTGAGAGAATTCCAGGAAGCACAGGGATCAGCACCGCCTTCCTGCAACACTGTACTGTGGGATGCTTACCTGTATTGCTTTGCTATCACCCTGTGGACAGATAGAGAAATGTGACTGTGAAATGTTGACAGTGGGAGGCAGAAAAACCAATTTGACTGGTTCTCACTTTTGCATGTCAATAGCACTTCTGTCACCAAACTTTCCCAGGGTAGACTTAGCCTTAGTCACCATTGTTTTTACTGGGGCCCATCGTCTCACCCATAATGTTTAAAAGTCTGAATTTTTCTGCACATGTAGAGCAGGCTGGCTGTAGAGCTACACTTCACATAAAAAAATCCTCTGTTTGGATGACCTTTTGATGTTGAGGATCTAAGATTTTGAACAGAATTGTAGGATTAAAACTAAATAGCATTAATGGTTATGTAAAATGCATTAGCCTGCAATTTCCTGGGATTTGTTTTACTCTCATTGATAATAGCAAAGTCTCTATTAAAAACTAAAGGAGTTACCATGGTTATACTGACCTCATGGTAAAATTCTGGGCAAAAAAGAAAGGGATTTGTCAATTATTTTTTTGAGAGATTCTAAGAACCATGTGGTACTACTGTATTTTTATTTCAGCTGTAATACTAGAATCATTTAGACTTATTCTTGAGCTGTCTGCACTTGGACAGGTGACATTCAAAGCTTTAAAATACAAAGGATTCTAAATAAAATACAAAATACTGAAATGTTTTGTACTACATTTTCTGGAGCCGCTTCTGAGGATATCACCAATATTAATATGAGTGGATGCTTAGAGCCACTGTATTGTCAAGTACTTCCAAATGATGAGCTCTATTTGCCCCTCTCATCTTCGTTTGAGTTGTCTACAGCTGGTGGGGAAGGTGCATGTGTTATGATGGGGAAATTTTTGTTGGATATAAATATGGCAGTCTTAGAAGAAAATGATAGCTCGTGCAGAGGTTCTTGTATTCTTCGTGGACAACTAAGATCTAAAACTAATGGTAAGCAGTCTCATTTGGCTTAAAGTTATTCTGTGAATTTTAAAATAGGTAACCTGATTTACATTTCAAATTTTTATAGCTGAATAAATATAAATTATGAAATTAACTCTTTGTTTGAATAGATAATATTTATATTTACTATAACAATAGAATTTCACGTACAGGGTATAGGCAGCAAATATTCAACATACTGAGTGTTTGAAGATTTAGACTTTCTGTCAGAAAAGATGTGAGAGAAATATTCTGATCTCCAAAGTAAATGTAGTACTACACTATCACCCCAAAACAAAGTGACAAGTTTCATTTGATTTTTAGAAATATTTTTGAAGAGTAATACTTTGAAACTACTGCTATCATGTAGATGCATACCCTTGTGTAGGCTTGTTGAGTAGTCTGAATCGACTACTCAAACTTCTTCCCTCCCCCCCCCACTCCTCCTCCACTGCCTCTATATCAGAGGCAGCCAGAGAAGTCTGGACACAGACTGGCTAACCTTGTGAGGAGGGCTTTAAACTAGGTTTGTTGGGGGCAGGTGAACAAAGCCCACAGGTAAGTGCTGCATGTGCGGGACTGGGAGATGGGTTGGAAATGGGGGGGACTACGGCCTATAATGGGAAGGAGAAAGGAGGATCAGGGCACAACAGGGAGGCAAGATCAAATCAGTATCTTAGATGCCTATATACAAATGCGAGAAGTATGGGTAATAAGCAGGAAGAACTGGAATTGCTAACCAATAAATACAACTATGATATCATTGGTATTACAGAAACCTGGTGGGATGGGACGCATGATTGGAATGTTGGTATGGAAGGGTACGGCTTGCTCAGGAAGGACAGACAGGGAAAAAAGGGAGGAGGGGTTGCCTTGTATATTAAAAATGTACACACTTGGACTGAAGTGGAGATGAATGTAGGAGATAGCTGTGTAGAGAGTCTCTGGGTTAAGCTAAAAGGGGTAAAAAACGAGGGTGATATCATGCTAGGAGTCTACTACAGGCCACCTAGCCAGGTGGAAGAGGTGGATGAGGCCTTTTTTAAACAATTAACAAAACTATCCAAAGCCCAAGATTTGGTGGTGATGGGGGACTTCAACTATCCAGACATATGTTGGGAAACTAACACAGCGGGGCACAGGCTATCCAATAAGTTTCTGGACTGCATTGGAGACAACTTTCTGTTTCAGAAGGTTGAAAAAGCTACCAGAGGAGAAGCTGTTCTGGATTTGATTTTAACAAATAGGGAGGAACTAGTTGAGAACTTGAAAGTGGAAGACAGTATAGGGGACAGTGATCACGAAATAATAGAGTTCATGATCTTAAGGAAAGGTAGAAGGGAGACAAGCACAATTGAGGTAATGGATTTCAGGAAGGCAGATTTTGATAAGCTCAGAGAACTTGTAGGTAAGGTCCCATGGGAAGCAAGACTGAAGGGAAAAACAACTGAGGAGAGTTGGAAGTATTTCAAAGGGACGTTGTTAAGGGCCCAAAAGCAAACAATTCCGCTGTGTAGGAAAGATAGAAAATATGGCAAAAGACCAGCTTGGCTTAACAAGGAGATCTTGCACGATCTCAAAATAAAAAAGGAGTCATATAAAAAATGGAAACTAGGACAACTAACAAAGGAGGAATATAGGCAAGCAACACGGGAATGCAGGGGCAAGATTAGAAAGGCAAAGGCACAAAATGAGATCAAACTAGCTACAGGCATAAAGGGAAACAAGAAGACCTTTTATAAATACATTAAAAGCAAGAGGAAGACCAAGGACAGGGTAGGCCCACTGCTTAGTGAGGAGGGAGAAGCAGTAACAGGGAACTTGGAAATGGCGGAGATGCTCAATGACTTCTTTGTTTCGGTCTTCACCGAGAAGTCTGGAGGTGTGCCTAACGTAGTGAATACAAGCAGCGAGAGGGTAAGTTTAGAAGATAGGATAGACAAAGAACAAGTTAAAAATCACTTAGGAAAGTTAGATGTCAGCAAGTCACCAGGTCCTGATGAAATGCATCCCAGGATACTCAAGGAGCTGATAGAGGAGGTATCTGAGCCTTTAGCTATGATCTTTGAAAAATCATGGCAGACAGGGGAGATTCCAGAAGACTGGAAAAGGGCAAATATTGTGCCCATCTATAAAAAGGGGAATAAGAACAACCCAGGAAACTACAGACCGGTCAGTTTAACGTCTGTCCCAGGGAAGATAGTGGAGCAGGTAATTAAGGAAATCATATGCAAACACTTGGAAGGTAATAAAGTGATAGGGAATAGCCAGCATGGGTTTGTGAAGAACAAGTCATGCCAAACTAATCTGATAGCTTTCTTTGATAAGATAACGAGCCTTGTGGATAAGGGAGAAGCGGTGGATGTCATATACCTAGACTTTAGTAAGGCATTTGATACGGTCTCGCATGATATACTTATTGATAAACTATGCAAATATAACTTAGATAGGGCCACGATAAGGTGGGTGCATAATTGGCTGGATAACCGTAGTCAGAGAGTTGTTAACAACGGTGCTAAATCCTGCTGGAAAAGAATAACAAGTGGAGTTCCTCAAGGGTCTGTTTTGGGACCCGTACTGTTCAATATCTTCATCAATGATGTAGATATTGGGATAGAGAGTACGCTTATTAAGTTTGCAGATGATACCAAACTGGGTGGGGTTGCAACTTCTTTGGAGGATAGGGACATAATTCAAAATGACCTTAGCAAGTTAGAGAAATGGTCAGAGGTAAACAGGATGAGCTTTAAGAAAGAGAAATGCAAAGTGCTCCACTTAGGAAGGAACAATCAGTTCCATACATACAAGATGGGAAGCGACTGTCTAGGAAGGAGCATGGCGGAAAGGGATCTAGGGGTCATAGTGGACCACAAGTTGAATATGAGCCAACAGTGTGATGCTGTTGCAAAAAAAGCAAATATGATTCTAGGTTGTATCAACAGGTGTGTTGTAAGCAAAACTCGTGAAGTCATTCTGCCGCTCTACTCTGCACTAGTTAGGCCTCAGCTGGAGTACTGTGTCCAGTTCTGGGCGCCACATTTCAAGAAAGATGTGGAGAAATTGGAAAGGGTGCAGAGAAGAGCGACAAGAATGATTAAAGGTTTAGAGAACATGACCTATGAAGCCAGGCTTCATGAACTGGGCTTGTTTAGTTTGGAAAAAAGAAGATTAAGGGGGGACATGATAGCGGTTTTCAAATATCTAAAAGGGTGTCACAAGGAGGAAGGAGAAAATTTGTTCCTCTTGGTTTCTGAGGACAGGACAAGGAGTAATGGGCTTAAAGTGCAGCAGGGGAGGTTTAGATTGGACATTAGGAAAAAATTCCTAACTGTCAGGGTGGTCAAATATTGGAATAAATTGCCAAGGGAGGTGGTGGAATCTCCCTCTCTGGAGATATTTAAGAACAAGTTAGATAGACATCTGTCAGGGATGGTGTAGACGGAGCTTGATCCTGCCTTGAGGGCGGGGGGCTGGACTCGATGACCTCTCGAGGTCCCTTCCAGTCCTATTATTCTATGATTCTATGATTCTATGAAGGGAGCAGGAGCCAGTGCTAGGGGGCGCCTGCTTAAAATCTGGTTTCTCTCCCCCCCCCCCCCCATCATCGTCTCCACAGTGCCTCCTCTGCCCCTCACTGCTGCTTTTATCTGAGGCAGTAGTTGGGGGGGGGGGGGCGCAAGGGAGGCTGCTCTGTCTGCTGCAGCTTCTGGGGACAGGGGCTGCTTCGCTGCAGCAGCTCCTGTCCGTGGGGGGTCCCAACTCCCCACTTGGACTACTCACAGACAGGGGCTGCTGCAGGCTGGGCACATAGCCCAGCTCAGTCCCGGCTTGTGCTGGGACCAGTCCCCACTGTGGTTCTGTAATTTAAAAGGCAGTAGGAGCCAGGCAGCCTTACCCCCTCCTACTGCGTTTTAAATTGCAGAGCTGCAGCAGGGTTTGGTCGCAGACCTGGCGTGAGCAGGGACTGAGCCCGCTGTCTTCCCTGTCGACTAATGGAATAGTCGATAGAATTTTATCAACTACTTGATCAACTAGTCAGTTATTTAAAATAACCTTGTTTTAACATCCCTAGTCACCTCTTTATTAAGCTGAAAAGTCCTAGTTTTATTAATCTCTCCTCATATGGCAGGTGTTCCAAGCCCCTAATAATTTTTGTTACCCTTTTCTGAACTTTTCTTCTAAGCCATTCTGTCCCTTTTTAAGGTGGGGCAGCTACATCAGCATGTAGTATTGAAGATGTGGGCATATTGTGGATTTATACAGAGACAATAAGATATTCTCTGTCTTATTCTCTCTCCCTTTCTTAATGATTCCTAACATTTTATTTGCCTTTTTTTACTGCTGCTTTGCTTTGAGTGGATGTTTTCAAAGAACTATCCCCAAAGATTCAAAGGACTCTTGAGTGGTAACTGCTAAATTAGTTCCCATCATACTTATAGTTGAGATTGTTTGTTTTCCAGTGCGTGTTACTTTGCATTTTAACAATATTGAAATTCTTCTGGCTTTTTGTTGCCTGGTCGCTTAGTGGTGTGAGGTCCTTTTTGAAGCTCTTCAAAACTTTGGGTTAACTATTTTCAGCAGTTTTGTATCATCTGCAGCACCTTCTTTTACCCCATTCTCCAGATCATTTATCAATATGTTGAATAGGATTGGTCCCAGTACAGACCCTATGGGAAACCACTAGTTTCCACTCTCCCTTCTGAAAACTGACAGTTATCCTTTGTTTCCTATCTTTTAGCCAGTTATCAGTACATGAGTGAATCTTCCTCCTTATCCCATGACAGTTTACTTTGCTTAACAGGGAATTTGGTGATGGACCTTGTCAAAGGCTTTCTGAAAATCTAAGTACTCTATATCCATTGGATCCCACTTGTCCACATGCTTCTTGACTCCTTAAAGAATTCTAGTAGATTAGTGAGGCATGATTTCCCTTTACAGAAATAAGGTTGCCAGATTGTTTCAACAAAAATACCGAACACCACTTCCCAATCCCCCTCCCCCCCCCCCCCCCCAAAAAAAAACACTGGGGGGAAAAAAGTTCTTTTGTGGGGTGAAGAAAAGGACAGGGGAGACCAAAGTTGTTGAGCTGAAAAAAGGACCCCAAGAGTTAAGCCAAAAAATAAATAAATAAAATAAAACCGCATTAAAACAGCATGGCCCCTTTAATTGCGTGCAGAGTCAGAATGGGGGTACGAAGAGAAGGGGTTAAGCACGAAGACCCAGGGAAGGCATTGCTTCCCCTTGCTCAGTTCTTTAGGTTTTTTCCCGGCAGCCATCTTGTTTTCTTGGTCGAGCCGGAAGGGAGCTTCCCTACAGAACCAGGTAAGCAGGGGATCCAGGGGCGGGGGGGCCAGGGGTTGGGCCCAGTTGCTGAGTGTGTTGTAGGGTTGCCACATGTCCAGTGTTTTTGCTTCCTGGCAGGAAAAAATCAGAAAATACCAGACACTTTTCTGAATTTTTTTAGTAGACAGATGGTGAAAATACCGGACTGTCTGGGTCAATACCGGACACGTGGCAACCCTATACAGAAACCACATTGACTTTTCCCTAACAAATTTTGTTTGACAATTTTGTTCATTACTATAGTTTCAACCAATTTGACCAATACTGAAGTTAGGTTTATTGGTCTGTAATTGCCAGGATCACCTCTAAAGTCCTTTTTGAAAACTTGTTTCACATTAGCTATCTTCCAGTCACTTGGTACAGAAGCTAATTTAAAGGATAGGATGCAAACCACAACTAATATTTCTGCAGTTTCACATTTGAATGCCAACTGGTCCTGTTGACTCCTTACTCTTTAGTTGATCAGTTCTAGAACCTCCTCTAATGACACCACAGTGTGGAACAATTCCTGAGATTTGTCACCTAAAAAGAATGACTCAGTTTTTGAAATCTCACTAACATCCTATCCTCAGCCATGAAGACAGATGCAAATAATTCATTTGGTTTCTCTGCAATGACCATATCTTCTTTGAATGTTCTTGTATCATCTTGATTGTCCAAGAGCCCCCCACTGGCTTTTAGCACACTTCCTGCTTCTGTTGTACTTAAGAAAATTAGTATTTAGTTTACTACTACTCTTTGAGTTTTTGGCTAGCTGTTCTTCAAATTTCTTTTTGTACTTCCTTATATTTTTTTTTATACTTCATGTGAAGAGTTTGCTCCTTTCTGTTTTCCTCATTAGGCTTTAACTTCCACGTTTTAAACGATGCCTTGTTCTCTCTCGTGGCTTCTTTTACTTGGTTGTTACGCCAAAGTGGCACTGTTTTTGGTTGTCTTTATCTATTTTGTGTGTATTTGTTTCTTTGTTGTATACATTTAAGTTAAACATCTATTTATTATATTGTCTTTGAAAAGTTTCCATGCTGCTTGCAGGGATTTTACTTTTGGCTCTGCATCTTTTAATCTTAATTTAACTAGCCTTCTCATTTTTATATAGCTCCCCTTTCTGAAATTAAATGCCATGGTGTTGGGCTGTTGTGGTGTTTTTTCCACCACAGGGATGTTGAACTGAAAATAGTGACCATAATATATAAGTTGGTCTAGTTTATTCACCTCTTGGACCACATTCTGTCCTAAGCAGAGCACTAAATCAAGAATTGCCTCTCCTCTTGTGGGTTCTGGAACCAGCTGTTCCAAGAAGCAGTGATTTAAAGTGTCTACTTTATCTCTACATCCTATCCTGAGGTGAAAATTCCCCCATTATTGTTTTTATAGCCTCTCTAATCTTTCTTAGCATTTTTCACAGTCACTCTCACCATCCTGAATAGTGATAGAAATGTAGCCGTGTATCCCTATTGCCAGGGCTTGCCAAGCCGCAGCGAGCCCTGCTTGCCAGCCACACGGTTCAGCACATGCCGCATGCGCAAACCGCTCTGCACATGCACTGATTGCCCTGCAGCTCCGTGCCAGGCTATAATCTACTCACCCATGGCGAGTAGATTACCTAAACTGTCGAGCCCTGCCTATTGCTATATTCATATTAGAGCATGGAATTACTGTATATAAAGATTCTTTGGAACAGTTTTGATTAAATTAAGATTTGTACTTCATTTGATACTAGGGTCTCTGTCACATATATTGCCACTGCTCCACTGTCATGACCCATTCTGTCTTTCTGATATATTTTGTACCCTGATATTACTGTGTCCCACTGATTATCCTCATTCCATCACGTTTCTGTGGTGTTCATTAGATCAATATCCTCATTTAATATGAGGTTCAGTAGTTCATCTATCTTATTATTTAGACTTCTAACATTTGTATATTAGTACTTTTTAAAGAATATTTCATTTTTATTAATATGCTTACTTTGAATCCTATAACTTTTTTCATTTTATATATTGTAAGTCTCTGAAACAGTAATTACATAAGCATTATTTCAAAGGACTAATTTCAAGAGTCAAACAATATTTCAATATATGCAAGACTGTAAAGAGAAAAATCTCTTCCTGCTAAAGCAAGTTCACTAAAAAAACAGGCAACTGAAAAGAGACCTATTAGCTAATACTACCAAAATACATTTGAATAACCTTTATGTTAAGAAATAAGTAAGACGAATAATTCTTGAATATTCGTTAGTATCAGGATTATTTGTATAAGAATATAGTCACTTGCCTTCAGAAAAAAATTCTAGTTAATACTCCATATTCTATTTTCTAGTTTATCAAAGTCCAGTGTTCAGTTTATATTTAATATTACATCCAAAATAACTTTTGGGTACTTGAATTGCAACTTTTGTTTAACAGTTAAGAAATGTTAGAATTAAAGTTTTGTTAGAATTAAAGTTTCTTGTACAGCTTTAATTGATCATCTCGTGTGTATGCATTATGTCTTGAAGTGATTGTATTTGCTGGATAGCCACGGACTGCTGAGACTAGGTTCAATGCTAAATTTCGGAGGGGAACATCCTGTAGTGGCTACACACCTTTGTATCTGTGTGTCGTCTTCTTACCTGGCTCTTCTTACCTGGCTCTTTCTATCCTCCTTCCTCCCAACTTTTCCAATCCTGTTTCTGTTTTCCCCATCTTCTTTCCTAATCCATCTGCATTTCAGTGAGGCTGCTTCTTTCTCTATGCAGTCTGGGAGCCAGCAGGTAGGTCACGGCGTACGAGAAAGTCTTACTGTCGTTTCTGGTGCCAGAAACCTCAGTTGTTGTGAAGTCCTCAGTTGCTGAGAGAGTTTTATTCAGCCATGAAGCTGGAGGGTGGAACGTGCTCAGCTGCTTTGGAGATGGCCTGTATGCATCCTGGTCAGAACTAGGAGCTACTTTGCTATGTAGATTTAGTGTTCCATATTCCAAACACCCAAACCTATGTACTTACTATTCTACATAAATGAACGTAATGGAATGAACAATTTTTCTTACTCTTGCTTTGATTTCTTCTGTACAGAAAATAGCAAAAACAAATGTCCACTTTGTGAAATTATGGTAGTACCTCAGATCAGCTGTAAACTATTTATTATACAGAAGTGAACTTATCAGTTGCTAATGTGCTTACACTGAGGTCTTGCTTACGCTACTGCTGTGGGATTGATCTGCCAGGGTTTATAAGGAGTAAAGACCCGCTCTCTTGACCTCTGATCACACCCCCATTGACTCCAGTATTTCATCAGAGCAAGAAGAGTTTCTCCTGTTGACACTCACTGCAGTGTCCCCCACTGTGAAAGTCAAATTAAGGTACAATGACTCCCACTATGCAGTTGACGTAGCTGGAGTTGTGTCTCTTTAGTTTGACATTGATTCCTACTGTAGACCTGGCCTGAGAATTCAGAAAGCGTACCACATGAGTTGGGGAACAAATGGGCATAATATGCACGTGTCAGCAGTATAAAAATGATCCAGGTAGATGGTTAAATGTGTAACCCACTTCAGTAGTGAAATCCATGTCCTCTCTTCATAGGTCCAAATCTACCAATGGCAACTGTTGATATCAAAAATCCAGAAATTACAACTAACAGATTTTATAGTTCACAAGGCAACAATATTTCATATACCAAAGAGAAGAAAAAGGGAAAAGTGAAAAAGAAGAGATTGACAAAGGCAGATATTGGAACTCCGAGCAACTTCCAGTAAGGACACTTGTATTACTGTTTGTTTCATGCTTAGGAAAAAGTTCATTCACATAAATATGGCTTGTTTAAATGGTCATTAGCAAATTAGCCCTACATTTCATATTGATATCTTAATCAACAAAGAATGGGCAGAGGAGAGGGAATATAGTGAGCTCAATAAAGGTGAGGAAAAACAGGATAAAATGTATCCTTTTACCAAATGTGATGCTTAAATTCTTTGAAGCAGGAATCATTTTCTGTTTGTGCAGTGCCTTGTGCAATGGGGTCTTAGCCTGTGACTGGGGCTTCTAGGCCCCACCACAATATAAATAATAAAAAGAAGCACTCCCTCCAGAAATAGGGAGAAGCTAAATTGTCACCTAAAGGAAGGAAAAACTCAGTGACCATCAGGCTTAGTCTGTTAGAGTATGTCTATACTTGCTCCCTAGTTCGAGCTAGGGATGCAAATGAAGGCGACTGAAATTGCTAATGAAGTGGGGATTTAAATATCCCGAGCCTCATTAGCATGATCTCACCAATGTGTTACTCTGCTCAACAGCTGATTCAAACCAGGAAGTGCATGCCGGGACGCGTTAGTTCAAACCAAACCCCTTGAGTAACGTTTTTTGAGGAGTAATGTACGTTCGAACCAAAGGGTTTGGTTCAAGCTAACGTGTCCTGGTGCGCACTTGCTTGTTCGAATCAGCTGTTGAACGGAGTAACGCGTTGATGAGATCATGCTAATGAAGCGCGGGATATTTAAATCCCCTCTTCATTAGCAATTTCGGTCGCCAAGCTGACATCCCTAGCTCGAAGTAGGGAGCAAGTGTAGCTGAAATCCCTAAGGGTATGTCTACTTGTGGCCCCGTAGTGGTGGAGCTCCATGGGGACAGATATCTAGCATAAATACAAGTTAACAATAATTTATCAGTTGCACTAGTGGAGTTTATCTTTGCTTAAACTTACACTAGTGTGCACTGTTGTCACACCAATGGCTAATTACATATGACTGTAACAATGGCAAAATTCCTATTCGGGGGGTGGGGGAGAGGACATTTATAACATTTTTCCTCTGTTTTTTTTACTTTGGTGCATGGTCTTATGTGTGTGTACTGTGTATATATACATTTTTAACTGAGACTGTCATCTCTATGACATGAATTGGATTTCTTTAAATTTACTTTTTTAGACACCATTAACACAAACAAACTTTGAAAGAACCTGAGAATTATGAGTCTGATAAGATACTTAAATTCAGACAAAGGCTACTTGCTGTATCATGCCAGATACACATTTACTGTGTCGTGTCTTCATCAATATAAAGTGGATACAACTTTGCAATTGCTGCTTAGTTTTCCAGTAGAAATAACCTAGTATTCTGGGATAAATCTGTAATACAGGCAGTCCCTGGGTTACGTACAAGATAAAGACTGTAGGTTTGTTCTGAAGTTGAATCTGTATGTAAGTCGGAACTGGCGTCCAGATTCAGCCGCTGCTGAAACTGATCAGCGGCTGATTCCAGGAAGCCCCGGGCAGGGGCTTCTGGTCAGTTTCAGCAGCGGCTGACTTGGGGACGCCTGGGGCAGAGCAGCTGGGGCGCTGCTGGGTTGGTCCAGTAGCGCCAAGTAGCGGTGCTGCAGGACCAACCGGCAGCGCCTCACCTGCTCTACCACATGCCCGGGGCTTTGCTCCCCGTGTCCCTGGTCTGCTGGGGGGGGGGGGGGGGCGCGCAGCTAGTGCCCCCCCCCCCAGCAGTAGCTGCGCGCGCGCCCCCCCCCAGCAGACCAGGGACACGGGGAGCAAAGCCGCAGCGGCGGGGTCCTGCGCCTCTGAGGTTTTGCTCTGACAAAGCCTCAGAGGCGCGGGACCCCTCCGCCTCCCCGGCTTTGCTCCAGGTGTCCCTGGTCTGCTGGAGACGGTCCCCAGCAGACCAGAGGCACCCGGAGCAAAGCGGCAGCAGCGGCGTGGTGCCGTGCCTCTGAGGCTTTGCTCTGGCAAAGCCTCAGAGGCGTGGGACTCCGCTGCCGCTGCCTCTTTGCTCGCGGTGCCTCTGGTCTGCTGGGGACCGTCTCCAGCAGACCAGGGACACCGGGAGCAGCTTTTCTCGCCCCGGAGGTCGAGGTGGCGGGACCGCTGCGCTCTGGGCGGTCCCACTGCCTGCGAGCTTCGGGGAGAGAGAGAAAGCCCCGTTCGTAAGTGCGGATCCGACGTAAGTCAGGGACTGCCTGTACATGCTTTTGTTACAAACATAAGGCAGTTCTAATGCTTGATACTATCAAGACAGGCATGGCAGATTTTGCATAATTGATTGACTATAGATATAAGTATTGTGGTTAAAGTACTGAGTTACTGAGCATCATAATTAGAGTTAGTTGGGAAAAATTCCAGTAAAACATTTTTTCATCATAATTGGCTGATTCATCAAAAATGAAATCTTATTACTTGTCTAGCTAACTAGAATCTGGTCAGTTTCAACACTGCTGTTTGTTGGTGGGCAACAGTGAAGTGACGAGTAACGTCTGTTTCAGTCAACACCTGCAAAGGCTTTCAGGGTCCTTGGTTCTACTTCAGTTTGTCATGCAGGCAGCTAGAGAGCTCAGCTAATAGTTTGTTTTGAAAGTCACATTTTTATCCGGCCAAAACATTTTTCCTGAAACTCAAATTTCACAAACCTACAATTTGGCTTCTCTGCTAGTTCTAAACATAATACATGTCACACATATCTACTGTAAATCCAAGATGAACCTGCCTTAACTGAAGATGTAGTTTTCAAACCAATCTACTTAATGCATGTGTACGCAGCTAACAAAACTGGTTTCAAAGAGAACACCTGTTAGTTACACAAGTGCAACTTTCTTGTGTAGACAAGGCCTTACTTTACAGTGCCGTGTATGTGAATTTTTTTTATTTAAAATGAATATTTATTGGAAAGAATAATGTAGCATTTTCCAGAATAACTTTGGCCAATACATAAAGATGATCTGCATAGTATTTCTTCATGTTTTTGATTAAAGATTTTTGTAAACAGTTTTTCATCCCACTAGCAATGACCATGAATACTTAAATAAGTGAATATACAAATGTTGTCATGATCTATCCAGCTTTAAGACTTTTGAGGAGCAGTCTGAAATATACGATTAGCTCAAAGTTTTTTCATTTAATATCTGTTACTTGTATAGTTAGCTGAAATTATTAGGAGTGAACTATATATGTAATTATATTTGATATGAGAATAGGTTTATGTAAATGCTTGTCAGATGATTTAAATAGATAGCTCATGCATCCCTTCACATGAATGTTTAGAGTAATAACATGATTAGAAAGGGGTCTTTCTAGTATAGCCTTCTGTTCATTTTGTCCTTACCTAAAAGACTTCTAATTAAGCGGATTACTTTTTGGTCTTAAAGACCTTTAAGTCAATTTGTATCATTCTTGTAAGGAAATATTGGTATTATGATAGCGCCTAGACCCCAGTGTCCTAATATACATATGAAGGCAGTCCGGCCTTGATTAACTCTATCTGAAGTATAATGTGTGCCTTCTGGATATGTCATCTGCTGTATTTTTATGACTGTCCTGACTTACTGAGGTTGTGTGTAATCTCCGCTTCATTTTTAAAAACATGTCATTAGTCCTTGTTTTTGTCAGAAGATGTTCCAATATGTTTTGTCCAAGATGTTCCAGATTCTGGCTTGCATATTTATACCTGCCTCTGGAAATTTCCACTACATGCATCTGACGAAGTGGGTCTTTGCCCACAAAAGCTTATGCTCCTACACTTCAGTTAGTCTATAAGGTGCCACAGGACTCCTCGCTGCTTTTGCAAATTTCAAAATAAGGTATTTTGAAATATGCTATACAATTTACATAGCTCAAATTGCATAGCTCAACTAAGGGTACACGCTACTGTGTAGATGTACCCTAACTGTTTTAGGCTGTGTCTAGACTACATTCCTTTCGACAGAGGGATGTAAATTAGCCACTTTGAAACCGCAAATGAAGCGGGGATTTAAATATCTTGCAATTCATTTGAATGAAAGTGGCTAATTTACATCCATCTGTCGAAAGAGGAATGTAGTATAGACACAGCCTTAGTGTCTAGATGGAAGTGGGAGAGAAACCTTCGCAGATGGGAACTGAGAATTGCTTAAGAAAGGAAATGCAGAGAGTAGAACAGAAACACCAAGACAAGGAAAAGGAGGAGTAATGGAGAAAGGAGCAGTTGGTAAGGGATGAACATAAATGGTGGTGCCCAAAGAAGGGCCAGTGCATTTTCCCACTATGAGATTAAATGTGACTATAAATAATTTTAATAGGAGCCAGAAATGTTACTATATAAATGCCAAAATCTATCCTTGAGCTTTGTGCAAGCCTCCAGTTAACATCAGTGTATTATGGGGTGGTATAAGGTCATAAATTTATACCTCACCCCATAACAGAAAGCACTGGAATTTGGACCTCTCCACCAAATGGGTGACTCTTGTGATCTGGAACTCCTGGAGTCCTGGAACAGTTTAATCACAAGACTCATTATATCTCTGACATGGATTCAATTAATTTCTTTAATTTTTTTTTTTTAAGGCACATTGGACATGTTGGTTGGGATCCAAACACAGGTTTTGATGTAAGTAAATTCCGTATTCTCCATAACATATCAGGTGGTCAAAGGCAGTGCTTTTGACTAAGTTCTCAAGAATGGCATCAAACACCAAAAGTTTCAATTCATGGTTACTGTGATGCTACAGAATTGTGTGCTCTGGAACAATTATAGGGGGAGGGAAGATATTAAAAGGATTTGATTGAGGGAAATATTTGTAGAATGCTAGTTAATCTTATTTTATGCTTAATATTTCCCCACCAAGAAAGTTCTGTCCCTATTAAGGAATTCAGCACAGAACTCGGTGCTTGTCTCATTTTTAGTTTAGCTGTTCTTCATAGTTAGATGACATTTTTAATTTAAAAAAAAGTTTAAAATAATCTTTCTTCTGTTTACTTCAGATGAGAAAACAGTATCCATAAATAAATTATAATACTAACGTGTATGACTTACAGGTGAACAACTTGGACCCGGAACTGAAAAAACTATTTGATTTGTGTGGAATTTCAGAGGCTCAATTAAAAGACAAAGAAACATCAAAGGTGATATATGATTTCATTGAAAAAACAGGAGGAGTAGAAGCTGTTAAAAATGAGCTGCGTAGGCAAGGTGAGTCTTCTGCTACTAAAGCATCAAACTGAGCTATTTGATTTTTAAAGTACTTTCCATTGAATATTTTATTTATGGTTTTGTGACATCATAAATATTTAAAGAGATGCTTGAAAAAAATCCATTGCTGCTGTCAGTTCAAAATAAAGAACATGGTTGAGACAACAAATATAAGAGGGATAGAAGCACTTTAAGCTACTAGTACTTTAGGTAATGAACCTTCCAATATACAGAGGCCTACAAAATGTTCTCAACTCGGTAGCAGAAGTATGGCTTGTTAATCAAAGGATCTCAGAGTTAAATTTCTACTGGAACTTCATTCATAAATGAGCCTTTTTCATAACACAATATATTTAAGAACATAAAATGGGCCATACTGGGTAAACCAAAGGTCTGTCTAGCCCAGTATCCTGGCTTCTGACAGTGGCCAGTACCACATGCTTCAGAGGGAATAAACAGAACAAATAATCATCTAATAATCCAGCCCTATTGCCCCATTCCAGCTTCTGGTAAATAGAGACTAGGGGCACCATCTCTGCCTATCTTGGCTAATAGTCATAGATGGACCTATGTTCATAAACCTAGTTCTTTTTTTTTAACCCTGTTATAGTCTTAGCCTTCACAATATCCTCTGGCAAGGAGTTCCCAGGGTTGGCAGTGCATAGTGTAAAGAAGTACTTTCTTTTGTTTATTTTTAAACCTGCGGCCTATTAATTTATTTGGTGACCCCTACTTCTTGTGTTATTAGCAGTAAATAGCAATTCCTTATCTATTTTCTCTACACCAGTCATGATTTTATAGACCTCAATCGTATTCTCCCTTAGTCATCTCTTCTAAGCTGAAAAATTAGTTTTTAGTAATCTTTTGCTGTACAGAAGCTGTTCCATACCGTTAATAATTTTTGTTGCCACTTTCTGAACTTTTTCTTGTTTTAATACATCTTTTTTGAGAAGGGGTGACCGTATCTGCACAATAATAAAAATGTGAGCAAATCATGGATTTTGTATAGAGGCAATAATTATATTTTCGGTTGTCTTATCCTTTCCCAACATTGTGTTCACTTTTTTTAACTGCCGCCATACACTGAGTAGATGTTTTTAGAGAACTGTCCACCTTGACTCCAAGTTTTCTCTTTTGAGTGGTTAATAGCTAAATTATACCCAGTCATTTTATATTAATTGTTGGGATTGTTTTCCATGTGCATCACTTTGTATTTATCAACCTTGAATTTCATCTACTATTTTATTGCCCAGTCACCCAGTTTTGTGAGATCCTTTTGTCATATCAGTCTGCTTGAGACTTAACTATCTTGAATAGTTTTATATCATTTGCAAACTTTGCCACCTCACTGTTTACCCCTTTTTTCTGGTTCATTTATGAATATGTTGACTAGGACTGGTCCCAGTACAGACACTTGGAGGACACCACTATTTACATTTCCCCATTCAAATATTTTTGCCGTTGTATTTATCTGTTATTTTTCATTACGTCTGGATGGAACTATAGTGGTAGGATGGTATCTGCTAAAAATACACTGATACTATCAAAAGTCAAAATGTCCTGGTGAATGCTGTTGCAGTTATAATAGTTTCAGTCTGCTTGGCAAATTGCTTCGGTGAACAAATATAGTTACAAGGTTTCAGAGTATGGTAACTTGTTACATTTATTCTCTAGGTCCCCCACGTTGGAGTGGTATGTACTGAGCTGTCATTTAAGCATAAATCACTAAACATGTATGGTGTGACGGTGTGACCCTTTCTTAATGGATAAGTGGTAGGCCATTTATTAACAATTGCACAGTAATTGTGACACTAAAACAAATCTAATAATAAAAAAACCACCGTTCTGTTTTGGTTTACCATTGAAATTTGGCTTGAATTAGGACTTTTTGTAAAATATTGGGTCTGCAAATTTTCAGTTGTATTTGTCTCCTTTTAAAGTTTGCCTATTTTAAACTTAAAATGCATATTGTATACCAGATTTTGAAACTATTGACCATGTTAGTCTTTGAGTTGCTTCTTTACCTGTCTTTGGTGTTTTACAGATAACATATAATGCTAACTTTTACTCTGTGTGCATTAACTTAATTTCCAAAACTTTGCATGGGTGGAGTTAAACAGAAAGATGCTGCTTCATGTTATCGTGCATGAGAAATACAATGGGGCATCTCCTTTGTTAGAAGTAGCTCAGTAGTCCTAAAGGCCTTAATTTTGGCCACTAAGTAGCTTTTTAATCTCTAGCTTTTGTATATAATGTACAAGTTAATGTTCATTCTTGACTGCTGTTTGTAGTACCCTCTGATTTTTCAATAGAAAACCACTCTTCACCTCCCTTGTGTTTTTTTTCATTTTCTGTTTTACTGCAAAATTCTCTGCTTATAGATGTCATTAGGCCTGATAGGATGCTGGGTAGAGGTTTGAGTCCTTTGCCGGTTGTAAGGATGTCATTATGTGGATCATAAGCCTGGTCTTATCAGGTAATCTTGTCGACTACATGCATTCCCCCCAGCTCCCTCTGTATCAGGCCTCAAGGGAGGGAAGTGGGAACTGATGCCTGTGGGGAGCACAGAGAGGCAGCAGCGCAAAGGGTGAGCGGGATAGGCTGGAGCCATTATGCGTGGGGAACCAGCTTTCAAGCCAGTTCCCTGTGTGTAGCAGCTCCCGCAGACGCACCTGCCGCCCCCCATCCCTTGCTACCTCATACAGAGGCAGCGGCAGGGTGGCACTAGACAGGAGCTTTTAAGCCAGCCCCCAGCACCAACTTCCTGGTGCTGCCTGTCTTTCCCCCCCCCCCCTTCTCACCCTGTACTGCTGCTTCTACCCCAGCTGCTGTTACTGAGAGGCTGCTGTGAAGGGGGTCTCCCTGTGGACAAAGGCTGGGGCTGCTGCCACCCTATATCAGACACAGCAGCACAGGGCAGCAGGCAGCTGGTTTGCATGAGGAGCTGGTTTTTAAACTGGCTTCCCTTGCGGACCATCTCCCGCCTTCCTCCCCACGCTGCTGCTCCCTGAGAGTGGGGCTGGAGGTACATTGGTTGTGTAACTGCTAAGATATCACGTGGTTACACGACTATTCAATTACATGATATCTAACGTCCCGAACAGTTGAACCTCTGGTCTTGCATCATCCATGGTCCGGCATGATTTAAGTTAACCGGATGTCCGTTTACTATGGTGTAAGTCCCATAAAGTTTGTTTACAGCCATCCATCCTGGCTCTCCGTGTTCTGTGCTCTTTAGCTCTAATGTATCCCTAAATATCTTCTAACAGCCCAATAAGCAGAGAGAAGTGTCGCTAATGCTGCTAGTCAATATTGACCACCTATGGGTTGGCAAATTCTCTGGTTTGCACCAGTCAGATCCTGAGAGTGCTAGACTGGAGAAGGTTAGCCTGTTGCTGATTTTGAAATACAGGCAGTCCCCGACTTACGCGGATCCGACTTATGTCGGATCCGCACTTACGAACGGGGCTTTCTCGCACCGGAGGTCGTGGTGGCGGATTGCTACCTGTGAGCTCCGGGGCGAGAGAGCCCAGTTCGTAAGCTGCTCCGGTGCCCCTGGTCTGCTGGAGACCGTCTTCAGCAGACCAGGGGCACCGGCAGGTTCCCGCGCTTCTGAGGCTTTGCCAGAGCAAAGCCTCAGAAGCGCGGGGAACCGCCGCTACTGCCGCTTCAGTCCCGGTGCCTGTGGTTTGCTTGGGACGGTCCCCAGCAGACCACAGGCACTGGGACTGAAGCTGCAGCCGCGGCGGGGTCCCGCGCCTCTGAGACTTTGCCAGAGCAAAGCCTCAGAGGCGCGGCACCCCGCTGCCGCTGCGGCTCTGCTCCCCATGTCCCTGGTCTGCTGGGGAGGGGGGCGGCGCGCAGCTAGTGTGCCCCCCCCTCACCCCAAGCAGACCAGGCTTTTGTTTTGGACCCTGGGGCAGAGCAGCTGGGGCGCTGCCGATTGGTCCTGCAGCGCCGCTCTGGGCATTACTGGACCAACCCAGCAGCACCCCATCTGCTCTGTCCCAGGCGTCCTATGGGGTGCTGCTGGGTTGGTCCAGTAGCACCGAAGATCGGCGCTACTGGAGCAACCCAGCAGCACCCCAGCTGCTCTGCCCCAGGCGTCCCCAAGTCAGCTTCTGCTGAAACTGACCAGCGCTGACTACAGGAAGCCCGAGGCAGAGTTGCTCTGCCCCGGGCTTCCTGGAATCAGCTGCTGATCAGTTTCAGCAGCAGCTGACTTGGGGACGCCTGGGTTTCTTAAGTTGATTCTGTATGTAAGTCAGAACTGGCGGTCAGTTTCAGCAGCGGCTGAATCTGGACGCCAGTTCCGACTTACATACAGATTCAACTTAAGAACAAACCTACAGTCCCTATTTTGTACGTAACCCGGCGACTGCCTGTAGTGGAAATAAGTAATTTTTTGGAGGTTTCTTTCTCCTAACTCTTGCAGAATTGATTTTTTTGAAAGCAAGGTTCTCATTAGAAGGTTTTAAGAAACTTAAGAGTGGCCCTGTGGCGCCTTAGAGAAAAGGTGGGAAATAATTTTAGCTGGGAGGAACACTTCACTAATTTTTTAAGTGGGCCTGGACTATCCTAGAAGGGGTGGGGCATCTGTCCGAAGGGTCAGGGTCAGGACATTTCTGTGCTCCTCCCTCCTTCCCCCCCATGGATCCTGATTGGCTTGGGGGCGGGGGAGTGTGTGAAGTCTTTATTCTTGCCCTCCCCTCACCTAGAGAGTCCCCTCTAGGCACCTGTCCCCTTGCAGGACAGGAGGAGACTTTGAGTGCTCTCCTGCCCCCAAGCCCTGATTGGCCTGGCAGTGGGGGAGTGGCAGGGCATCCGAGGGCCAGGTCTGGCCCAAGGAGGCCCCTTTGCCCACCCCTGCTTTAGAGACTAACAAAAATGTAGATCATGAGCTTTTGTGGAGAAAACCTACTTCCTCAGATGAGCTGAATGCTTAATTTTTGCCAATAAACAGAGTAGTTTGGTTTAGTTACAATCAGGCTTTGATAGCTTTTATCTCTTCCTCGGAATGTTTCACTAAGATACTGAGTTTATTTTTCTGGTGTAAGGTTTCTCCAAGTTAATACAGTTTGAAAAATCAATAAGTTATTCAGCCATTCCTTTGATGCATGCAAAGAAAGAAATGTTCTGAACAAACAAGTGAGCCATCAGATTGGCTTTCACTATGTTTTTTCCCCTTTAGATATCAGTCTAATGCACATGATAAATAAACATTGTGTCTCAGTGAGATTTTAATACTATTCTATCAAACAAGTGGATTACAACAAGCTACGGAGGCACATGCCATCTGAGCAATGGAAAAGTTGTATATTTTTTTCCACTAATGCAGAAAAATGTGCATAACTCTTACTGAAGATGTTACATGTGGTGATGGTGACCTCTAGTGGCCAGAGGGAAAAGAGGATCCTGTTCAGCATTCCCACAGTTTCAGAGTGGTAGCCGTGTTAGTCTGAATCTGCAAAAGCAATGGGTCCTGTGGCACCTTATAGACTAACAGATTTATTGGAGCATAAGCTCTCATGGGCAAAGACCCACTTCATCAGATGCATGTCATCACGAAAGCTTATGCTTCAATAAATCTGTTAGTCTATAAGGTGTCACAGGACTCCTCATTGCATTCCCACAGTACCACACATACTCTTAATACCAAGAATGTTGTCAACATTGATTTCTGATGCAAGAAAAAAATCTATGAAGTTGAGGTGTGCGCAGGGATTGGAATAACCCCCTCCTCTTTTGCAAGGTAGGGAGAGAGAATGGCAAGGAGAGACCAGCCCTCCTTCAGAGGGGAGGAAGTGAATGTTGAACCTGTTGGCACACAAACCTTTTCTTTGCAATGCTATTCCTGCTTCACTTACAGGAGGAATGGTTGGAAATGCCGCAATCTCCTCACTGAGGCACCAGTGCCTCTTGTAGCCCCTGATTCAAATTCCTTTTCCTAATGATTTGACTATAATCAAACCTTATTCTTCAGGGTATCAGACAGTGACAGACTAGAGGTCAGAGAGCCTCCTCCCTACCCCTGGTGTATAATTGACCAGATGGGTTCTTGTAACTTTTCCTTTGAGGCATTGGGAATTGGCCTTATCTGGACTCTTGGGACCAGATGGGATGGACCAGTGCTCTGAGGTGTTACAGATTAGGGAAATAAGCAAGTAAAGGAGTTGACTACTCATATTCCGCCCCCTCCTTGCTGCCTCTGTATCAGAGGCAGCAAGGAATGGGGGGAAGCAGGAGTCAATGCTGGGGGAGCCGGCTTAAAAGCTAGTTCCTCCCCCCCCAGCAACCGTTCCTCGGTGCCACCTGCCCCACCCCTCACTCTGCTCAGAGGCAGTGTGAGGGTAATGCAGGGGAGGCAGCCCTGAAGCAGCCAGCTCTGGACCCTCTCCCGACCTTCTCTGCAGACGAGCTGCTGGACCCGGCACAATCCAGATTTGAGCAAGCCCGGCTTAGTCCCAGCTCACACCAGGTCTGGTAGCTACCCCCCACTGTGGCTCTGCGGTTTAAATGTAATATGAGCCAGGCTACACAAAATTGTATAAACTATACTATTAGCCAGTTACCTGCCCTTTAACATCCTTAGTACAGATAATTATCTGTCTTAGATGCGTGGCTCATGTGTCTTGCTCACATGCTCGGTGGCACATAATCAGCAGATATGGAATCTGGAAAGAATTTCCCCCAGCTCATATTGGCAAGGAATTTAAGATTTTTTTTTTTCATCTTTTCTTGTAATATAGATGGCTGGTAGATTTATGTGGATTTTTCTGACCTCTTCAGTTTTCTGACACTGCAGACATTGGCAGCATCTGGTTTCTCCTGTTCTTTGCATGTGGCACGCCACAGCTTGCTCTCTGGAAGATAGAAATGTTTTATTGTTAATTTAGATTATTGACTTAGGTATGGGGTGTCTCAATGAAATCTAATGGTCTGTGATGCGCAAACAAATAATCCATATTATTCTCAAACAATTAAATATGATCCATATAGCTAAGTAATTAAATAAAGTAAGCAAACTCTAATATCACACAAGTCATTAGATCAGATGCTGGTCAGTTTCAGCAGTGGCTGAATCGGGGAAGCCAGGAGCAGAGCAGCTCCAATTGTCTGGCTGCCCGGAGCACTTCTGGGTTCCTGTTGGTGCCGGACCATCAGATGCCGGACCGATGGAATTTTACTGTATTAGGGTTCCATTCAATAAGTATTAATGTCTTAAAATATTTCCGTATACAAAAAATAGAATGGATATTCTGGGAAGTTCTTACCCAATGATACCTAACACCATAAGACCCAGGTTATGGTTTATGGCTGGCTTGTTTATGTTTGCCCCCCCCAAAAAAAGTGCAGGTCTGATAGTTGGTGGTATATCTGTTCTCGTAAAATACACGAGAAAGATGATACATGGAGAGTCTTTTAGTTTGGAAAAAAGAAGATTAAGGGGGGACATGATAGCGGTTTTCAAATATCTAAAAGGGTGTCACAAGGAGGAAGGCGAAAATTTGTTCCTCTTGGTTTCTGAGGACAGGACAAGGAGTAATGGGCTTAAAGTGCAGCAGGGGAGGTTTAGATTGGACATTAGGAAAAAATTCCTAACTGTCAGGGTGGTCAAATATTGGAATAAATTGCCAAGGGAGGTGGTGGAATCTCCCTCTCTGGAAATATTTAAGAACAGGTTAGATAGACATCTGTCAGGGATGGTGTAGACGGAGCTTGATCCTGCCTTGAGGGCGGGGGGCTGGACTCGATGACCTCTCGAGGTCCCTTCCAGTCCTATTATTCTATGATTCTATGATTCTCAGCATACAGATATCTTTGTAAAATACTTGGCAGACGTTATTTAGCATTGTTCTACCCCTTCATATGCAGCTCAGGTGGAATGACTTGGGATAAGAATTTTGTGTAACATCTAACTAGGCTCTATCTTGTGCTTTGTTTCAGCTCCCCCACCCCCGCCGCCATCCAGAGGAGGACCTGCTCCTCCTCCTCCACCGCCTCCACATAGCTCAGGGCCACCGCCTCCTCCTGCAAGAGGCAGAGGAGCTCCACCTCCTCCTCCTTCAAGAGCTCCCACAGCAGCACCTCCACCCCCACCTCCATCTAGACCAGGTGCAGCAGTGCCCCCTCCTCCTCCAAATAGGATGTATCCTCCTCCACCTCCATTGCATTCATCATCTGCACCATCTGGCCCGCCTCCACCGCCTCCACCACCATCAAGTGGGTCAGGTGTGCCACCACCACCTCCTCCACCACCTCCCCCTCCTGGTCCTCCTCCGCCACCTGGCTTTACTTCAGAGGTTGATCACCAAATTCCAGCTCCTGCAGGAAACAAGACAGCACTCTTAGATCAAATCAGAGAAGGTGCCCAGTTAAAGAAAGTAGAACAGAACAGTCGACCTGTGTCCTGCTCAGGAAGAGATGCGCTGTTAGACCAGATACGACAGGGTATACAGCTGAAGTCGGTAAGTATCTGTCTTCTGTGTTAGTTTTGGAAATTTGGAGCAATAGCAAGTGGGGTTTTTTTTGGGGGGGGGGGCTTCTTGGGAGTATTAGGGTATTGGTATGTTTTTATTTTTTGTTAAATCTTAGGCCGTCTCTCTTTATTGTTCTGTCGTGGCTGTTGCCACACGAATTAAAATTGATTCTCCATTTTGCATATTTGACTTTTGGCCTACCTCTGAAATCCTTGAGAGATTTTTGCTATAAAACTCTGGTATGGACTATAGTTGGTTGTGTCCTTCAATGAATTTTTCCATTAATTTTTGGACAAATGAAATAATAAAAATGAAGACTTCTTAGTGCACCTTCTAGATCTTCGTTTGAAAAACAGATTGTTTTATTTCTATTGTAATTATTTAGTACACAGGTAATGTCCAATTCCATACTTCTGACATTGCAGCCAAATGATGGGTTTTTTTTTTTAAATATTGGTTTAGTTGTGCCAGCATGATGCATCAGATTATACTGACCTTTGGGAAGAAAATCCATGCTTTATTAAAGTCTTTAATAAAGAGTTGAGTTTCATGGGAGACAGCACCTAGATTTCACTTTACAGGCAGTCCCCGACTTACGTGGATCCGACTTATGTCGGATCCCTAGATACGAACGGGGTGAGGCAACTCCCACACATGCGCAGCAGCATTCCCGGGGCTGGCTCACCTGGGTCCTAGGATCCTCCTCCTCCTCGGGCCGGCTCCGACTGGGGTCCCGCAGAGCTGCCGGGCAGAGGAAAAGTGCCTCCCCACGCCCGCTGCCCCCCCCACCCCCCGCGGCCTCGCATCCTGCACGCCTCCCCCCTCCCCTCCTGCCAGCAACAGGCTGCCCCCTCCCCTGAGCAACAGGCTGCCGAACAGCAGACAAAAGCAGCCTCTCCGCCCCTCCTCCCCTCTATACATGCGGGGCTCCTGGAGCGCAGCAGCGTCCCCGGGGCTCGCTCACCTGGGTCCTAGAATCCTCCTCCTCCTCTTCGGCCGGCTCCAACTGGCCTCTGCCTGCAGCAGCTGGCCACAGGGACAGGGATCCCGCAGAGCTGCCGGGCAGAGGAAAAGTGCCTCCTCACGCCCGCTGCCCCCCCCCCGCGGCCTCGCAGCCTCCCCCTCCCCCCCTGCCAGCAACAGGCTGCCCCCTCCCCTGAGCAACAGGCTGCCAAACAGCAGACAAAAGCAGCCTCTCCGCCCCTCCTCCCCCTATACATGCTGGGCTCCCTGGGCAAACAAAGACTCCACCAAAACAAACAAAGTGCTGGCCTCATTGTGTTAGCAAAAAAAGGACCCTCCTCCTAGAACCCTGGGTGGTGTGTGGAAATAAAGCTATTAGCTCAAAGCATGGTGCAGAGCTGTTTGGTATTTGATGAGTTACTCCTTTAGTCCTGAGTTTGTCACAGGGACAGAAATAGATGTGAAATCTTCTGAACAGGGGAACAGACAGCAAAACAAACATTAGAGGGGAGTTAACCTTTCCCTATGCTATCCAAAACTAAAAAAAATGTTTGGCTAGAGTTTCCCCTACAATATGTACCAGTTCCGACTTACATACAAATTCAACTTAAGAACAAATCTACAGTCCCTATCTTGTACGTAACCCGGGGACTGCCTGTATTTTACTAAAGCAAATGGAAGAAGAACTCCTGCTAACATAAATCTTTAGGAGATTGGTAAGAGTAGGACTTCCTTTCTGCAAGACTTGGAAATTCTGAAGAAGCGAGGACAAGTCTGTGGAATGCATTTCCTGTTCTTGCTGCTCTTCAAATTATTACTTGTTCTGTTCCTGCAGACTACTCTATATCCATAGGATAACGTTTCCTTCTTGCAGAGTAAGGATCAACAGCGCGGTGACTTACCTTTTAGGTGGTGTTAAAATGTACCCACAGTAATGTTAGCCAAACAGCCTTATGGCAGGCTCAGTTGGGTGGGGATGAGATTAAGTAGATTAAATCTTAGAGGCAGCACAGAAGGAAATTACCAGACAGAAGTCTAAAGATGAAGATTGTAAATTGTAAGTTTAAGACTGTTCTTAAAGTGAGGAAAAGGGATCTTAGTTGTCAATTTTCTTGATTTTGTTTTGCTACAAAAAAAACCTAAACGATCCCAATCATTGCTTATCTATAAAGGTTCTTTATCCATGCAAGATTTTTAAGAATAGAGTTCACTTAGGCAAACCTGCTCATGGGCTTGGATCACTATTCTAGTATTTATGAGGAAAAAGCAGAAGTTGCTGTAATAAGGAAGCATGCTTTATGTATGGCAGTACTTGTGAACTAGACTGTTAGTTAATACAGTAAAACTCCGATGGTCCGGCACTCCTGATGGTCCGGCACAATCAGGAACCCAGAAGTGCTCTGGGCAGCCCGACCATTGGAGCTGCTCTGCCCCCAGCTTCCCCGATTCAGCCGCTGCTAAAAGTGACCAGCAGCTGAATCGGTGAAGCCGGGAGCAGAGCAGCTGGGGTGCTGCCAATAGGTCCCGTAGCGCTGCCCCTCGGCGCTGCGGAACCAACCCGACAGCACCCAAGCTTTCCCCGATTCAACCGCTGCTGATACTGATCAGGGGCTGACTCCAGGAAGCCCAAGGCAGAGCTGCTCTGCCCTGGCTTCCTGGAATCAGCCCCTGATCAGTATCAGCAGCGGCTGACTTGAGGACACCTGGGGCAGAGCAGCTGGGGTGCTACCAGGTTGGTCCAGTAGCGCCGAGGAATGGCACTGCAGGACCAACCCGGCAGCACCCCAGCTGCTCTGCCCCAGGCGTCCCCAAGAGCAGCTGGTGTGCTGGCGGGGGTGGTCTCGCAGCACCAAGGGGCGGCGCTACTGGACCAACCTGGCAGCACCCCAGCTGCTCTGCCGCAGGCGTCCCGATTCAGCTGCTGCTGAAACTGACCAGCAGCAGCTGAATCAGGGATGCCTTGGGCAGAGCTGGACTATCAGAAGGGGGAGGCTATGAGGGTTCTGGGGGGATGCCACCCCATCCCAGACCCCTCATAGCCCCCCCTTCGAATAGTCCGGCATATCTGATAATCCGGCACCCCCTGGGTCCTAAAGGTGCCGGATTATCGGAAGTTTACAGTATTTTTGAAACTGTCAGGAATCTAGTCCCTGGTCATCTTGTCCTAATTTGATGCCTCTGGCTGGAGATTTTATACTCTTGGAGAACTCTTTGGATATAGTTACTACACAGTGCATATGAAGAGAATACAGAGTCAGTAGTTATAGTTGCGGAGGGGCAGAAGTAAGGCTATATGGAAGACTTTAACTGTGAATTTCCAAGCTTTCAAATGTGACTCTTAAGGGATGGGGTTGAATAGAATACTAACCTGATTTTATAAAGTCTTGTATATTTTTGAAAATTTGAAATACCCTTGGTGATGGAGTGTGACAAACATGAGAGCATTTCCAGTCTTCATCCTATCTCTGGGACTAGGCCATTTTCTTTTTTAACTTTGTCCTCTTTTCTGGCCTTCCTGATTCTTCCCCCTCTCCAATCAATCCAGTATTCTACAGTTAAACCTTTTTCCTGACTCTTGACCTCTCCCCTTCTCTTCATTGTTTCCTGGTCTTTACTCCTGAGTTTGACTGCATCCTCATATCTCTGCTCTAGCTTTCAACTTCTCTCCTAATGCATGTGTAGGAACAGTATACATTCTGACCGCTGTTCTCATTCTACAACTCCCAGTCTTTTTCAGTGCAGCAGGCATACTCATTGTCAGATACCTTTTCACTTCTCTCTCCCAACTTGCTGTCAGTCTTTTTAAAAATAAAATAAACTTAACACTTGTTGGTAGTGCAGTCCTCAAATTATTTTTCTTTCCTTGCACTGGATCTTTGACTAGGTCTTTCTGAAAAGCACCACACAACAGTATGAAGATGTATAAAGACTAATAAACTTAGTAATAAATATGTGGGTGCAACACCCAATTGTATAAATCTCTACTAGAAAGATTTGGGATTTATCTGCCTAGACTAGGACCTAGTTAAGACACTGATGCAAAATTTTTTCATGAGTTTTTCGTTATCTATAGGATAGGCCATTATTGTGCCAGAGTCTCATTCATTATAGGAATTAACCAGACATATCACTCCACCAACTAAGAACAGCTATGCATCACCATCCACAGAATTGAGAGAGCGCTATCAATTGGTTAATCCTTTCCGTGTCCGGGCCAGTCAGGTTTCTCATTTTGGAGTCAAATTAAGCGATAGGCTCCCCTCCTGTTGGTGGCCTTCCATCAATTTCTTAGTTTCAGCTTTGCAACTATACACTCAGTATGTATTTTTTAGGGCTGCCTATTAAGATACAATACAGAACTTTCCTTCAGCCATGGGGTTTCTTACTGAGTTGTAATGTGTATATATTTAATCACCACTGTGTCAGAGCATTGATTAACTGGAATTGTGGTGGTATACAAAAACAGTGGGAGAACTTGTATTTCGAAAACTGGGAGTTTCTGAGTTTTTATAATCTTTTTTTTAGCTCTAGCTATATGTGAGGTTGTAGTGTCACCAAATCTACAATCTTCCTCTGTAACTGAAACATTTTTTCAGTTTTATAAAAGAGGATTTTCTTAGAAATAAAAAAGTTCTCCTTTTAATTAAGTCATAGTATTGTATTCTTTCAAGGTATCTGATGGCCAAGAGCCTGTGCCACCTCCACCTGCACCCACCTCAGGAATTGTGGGTGCATTAATGGAGGTTATGCAGAAAAGGAGCAAAGCCATTCATTCTTCAGGTAAGTTTGTGGGAACTTTTGCATTGGGGTGTAATGTAGGTGTTAACATACAGTGGAACATGAAATGTTTTCTTAATATTGAATTCTCTATGTATAATGAAGCAGAAAATGCCAAACCTAGCCACTAGCCCATCTGAAATAGTTAAGCATGTCAGGCAGTGGCCAGTGTATTGTATTTTCCAGTAATGCTGTATTAAAAATTGCCAGTTAAGGCTAGCAAACACCTGATCTAAAATCTTAGAATATACAAAGTGAATACCAATTATGTATGATCTTAAATATCATTATTTTGACCTGTTCAGTGTTTGGTGTAATACCAGATTAATGAACACTGCAGACTGGAGTTCTTCCTTCAGAAAAATCTTTTCTAATTGCCAGAGAAGCTGTTTCTAACTGAAGATGCATGTGTTAGACCTGTGACTATGCTCTTTGAATGTCTCTGCTAGCCAATCAGTAAGGCTGCATTTACACTGCAGCACTATTTCTGGAAGTATTCTGAAATAGCTATTATGTATCTTTTGAACAAGCCCATTACGTATTTCGAAATATAACGTCTTTATTCTGACGTCCCTGTAAACCTTGTTCTATGAGGATTAAGGGACATTTTGGAATAGTGCTCTATTTTGAAATTAACTCAAAATAAGATATGCCGTTTGAGCTATTCAAATTGTGTAGCTTATTTTGAGATGAGGGAGCAGTGTAGATATACCCTAAGTGAATACCATCACTTGCTCATGCTTGCTGTGTTGTACATGTTAATGCTTGGGTATATGCAAAAATAAGTTTGGGGTAGTAGCGAGAAAACTAGCTGAAAATTAACTTCTTAATACTGTGGCTACAGGCTGTTTTACTATATCTCCATTTTGCCCCTTGTTACTTTTTTCTCCCAGGATTTTATGCAGTATAAATACCAAATCTTCCCTTGTTGGCTACCAATACCTCTTTCATATCCACAGGACACTTTGTAGTTTGGTTCTAGCCTTCTGTGTGAGAATATTTTGATTAGTTTGGTTCTGTCTTTGTTTGGGAGCCTTTTAATTTAGATGTCCTCTGCAAATTTGATTTACGATTGAATTTACTCCATAGAAACACCACAAGGACATTTAATACAATGCCATGCCCTCCAAAGGTGATCTTTTGTTTTTTAAACTTCAGCTGGTCAAAAATAATTCTAGACATTCTAACAATCTGGATTACACCAAGTAGTAAACAATACTGCATGAACACGGATACATACGTCTCTGCTTAGGCAGAAATAGCACCACACACACGTCAAAAGTATTTCATGAACCACAAGTGCTCTGTTGACATGATAGGAGTACTTTATTTCTGAAGGGAAAAGAAATCCTACAGTAGGAGTTTAAATTTGGAAAGGCAAAAATCTAACTTTGAGACTTTTTTTCCTCTTTGCAGAAGTAGAAAACCTAATTTAGAATGCGTTTCTCCCTGCCTCACTCAAAGAAAAGCAGGTGGTCAGGAGTATTAGAAAATAAATTTTAACACTATATCTAACAATCAGAACTGGAACTTGTATATTACGCAATGATAGTAAGAGCAGTTTAGTGTTATGAATTTTGTTTCTTGTGATGCTAGTAACTATGCTTCAGTTATACAGCTACTTCGATTTCTAAGGAAACGGTAATATATTTGTCATGTAAAGTCTATATACTCAGCTGACTGTCACTTTTTTCCTAGATGAAGATGAGGATGAAGAAGATGAAGAAGACTTTGAGGATGATGATGAATGGGACGATTGATCAATATATTATATTATATTATATATATATATATATTTTTAAGGTGATTGAAATACTAAACACTACTTTGTCTGGATTCTGTAAAATTATCATGTAAATGTTCTACCAATTTGCTGTATATTTTTGTTGCCTTTTGCTTTTTTATTAATCTGTGCAATACCTCATTTAATCGGTAAAGGTTTGTCAAAATCCTCTACAAAGTTACTCCCTATTAATGTGTGCAAGTTTACATCTGGATGCTCAGTGTACATGTGAATATTTTCCATTCCATCAATAAGGGAGTTTAAATGTAATATGTGAGACTGACAAAAACCTTAATGTAATTTAGTTATAATGCAAGAAGGAAAACACTATTTTCATACCCTACTTTTCTGTATCTAAATTTTCTTATTAAAACCTAGTATAGTACTACATTCTTTAAGTGAAGCATCTCTTAGTTTATTTAGCCCCTTCATTTCAAATACAATGTTATATGAATGTTGAGGCTGATTATTGCACGGTTTTCAATATATCACAATATTGCAGTTGTTCAAATCTTTACAGTATGCTTTTTGTAAACTACCAAAATACACAGCTAGCTATGAAAATTAGTAACTTACCATTATACTGTAGCAAAATTGTCTGCTACTGGATAGCAGTGATATTTGAAGGCTTTAATTAGGGAACTCTCTGCCTGAGATTAAACAGGATTGCTTTTACTATAGCAATGGTGAGGGCATCTTTGATGCAAACCAGTTTAGTCCTTGTTGCCAGCTGTCTTTCAGAATGAGGAAGAGCCTAAATTGCTGGGGCTATACTGTAATCTGGCTGTTGCTACAGTCATTTGATTTATTTTTTTAAATCAGTTTTATGTATTTTGGGGCTGAAGGGCTGTGTTCAATGCTTGCTTCAATAATGTTGGGTTTAAATTCATTTTAAAATGTGTAGGGCACTGGTATACTAATAAAGTAAACTTATATGGTGTTACTTTTCAGTCTTTATGGATTATGGTAATACCAAACACAAAGACTCCTGTCCTGCATTTTAAAGAAAGTTGGAAAGCATATAAATACACTTTAAATATGTACTGAACATTATTATTATTGTAATAGTCTGCATATGATGGCTTTAAGACCAAGAGTTGTTAGATCAGTAGCCCTATTCATAAAATAGCATTTGAGTACATAATTGGAAAAATGGGTTTCTTGTTTCACAGCTTTCACCTTTATATCAGATATACTTAATAGTGAGGTAAAAATTGGAGCATCTGCCTGTTAAAATACACTGTTCTGCTCTAGGATGGCTAGGATGGGTATTTAATATCTGCAGCACTAATTATTGAACTTGCAGTAAGATTTAGGTAGAAAATCTTTTTAAACATTATCTCACTGATACAGAATGTTTAGTTGAATCAATCATATTTGGAGTATAGTTAACACATAGTATATTTGAGTCTTTCTGACTACAGTCAGGATATCAAACTAAATTTAAGTTATCCAGAGTTTATTGACTGAAACCCAGTGTTGGCTTTATCTTGACAGGCTGGACCTGCATGATGTGGCTTGGGATTTCTAACCCAGTTATCTAGTCTGTAGTGATCAAGTACTTAATTGGGTGAGAAGAAAACAGTTTAAAAAGTTATGTTGCTGAAAACTGATGTGAGAGGTAGTTAAATTATTCCAGTAATGCTAACTCTGTTCCAAGTGTAACTTAAGCATGTAACTTGGGAAATCTCTTCCAAGTGGTCTCATTTTCTTGCAGGAATATCCACATTGCCCTCTGCTGCTAGAAACACTTCTACTGGCTTTGCTGCTGTAAATGGCTTGAGCATTGTGAGTTGACTGAGTGAGGCCTGGGAAACTACTCTCCAGAGGGTTTAAGAATGTGCACATGAAAAATATTCTATGGATTTGATGTAATGTCTAGCATTGTTTCATTTTTATAACACCATGGGCATTTTAAAATTAAGTGAACAACCTGATTGCGCTCCTAATGCTCTGCTTAATAGTGTATGTTTAAGCCCTATAGAGCTGAGATTTCTGTTCTTTAATACATAATTAGCATTCACAAAGAAATCTCCATTTCCAGTGTTGGAAGAGCTAGAAGTTGAACACTATATACTTGGGATAACTGTTTGATCCATGGATCACTTAGCAAAGAAGGCATTTGATTTTGTTTCTCTTTTAAAAAAAAAATCAACTTTATTGCACAAAGCCTAAATTAATATTTGCTTAAAGTAGCATATGTATGGTTAAATCCTGGCATGAAGACTGCAATTGCAAATAAGCTAAAATAATGTCATGGCTGCATGTTAGTGTTTCACCACTTGCACTATGGGCAGAAGATAGTGTTTCATGGCATTGATTTACTATCGTTAAACATTGTAATGAAGGCCTCTCTATATACTCCAGTTAAATGACTGTGTCTGGATAGCCTTAGCAATTAACAAACTAGCATGAGGCTTTTAGTATCTTGACACTATGTGCATAGACAATATCAACTAGCCACTTATTGTACGTATGGCATTCATAAGAATGTCTCAATCATTCAGTTTTCCATTAATCAAATTGAAATTTTTAGTATGTGAATTTTTTTTTTGAAATGTACAGTGAATAGGATGTTGCACTGGTGGCAATTCATCATTGAGCATAATAAAATTAATTTGACCCAAATTGTGTAAAATCGTGTAGTTTTTTTTAAGTGCTAATTGTAGCACAGCTTTTTAAAATAGCTCTACATATTGATTACACGCTTTGAAAATCATTTTAACTGCTGAGGCAAGACTACAAAGCAGTAAATAGTGCCCTCAAATCTGAATAGTTCTCATGTCTGGAAAGTTGGATTGTGCCACTGAATAAACACGTTCTCTTACTCATCGTAACACGCTGTCCTGCTGGCAAATGTGACAGCTGCTCAACAGCTCCCCTGGAAACAAGTGCTGCTACAGGCAAGTGCAATAATGCATTAACACATCAAGGTCAAACAAGTGCTGCCGACTAGTCAATGTTCCCAAATAAACACCAAATGTTTGAGCTTTTGGTCGCAAATATTGTACGTAGTTTGACACACTTTTTTCTAGATATAAATCTGAACCTTGTACTGAATATTTTAATATTTGAATTTCAGAAGATCTCTTACCCAAAAAGAAGTGTTTGAGTGAACCATTTATGAAGGTATTGAATCCTTCTCCACTTAGGCTTTACAAAGTCTTGTACCTTTTTCTGCTGTAATCTGAACATCTCCGTTCCTGAACTTGGTGATCCAAAATATCTCCCAACAATCCTAAATACCTGGCATGGTACATTCAAGTTATTTAATGTGTGTATTTTAAAAACGCCATACTAATGTTGACATTTTTTCTCAATTTGGCTAATACTCAGGATTTTTTAATTAAATGACAATATTCACTAGGACTACATTCAAATGTGTGTGGGAATCTTGGGTTTTATACTGTTGCCTTTTCATCACAACAGCTCTTATCTAATCATTAGAGGAATTCCTGGTCTAGTTAAAGTTCCTGAAGTTCAAGTACATTGATAAAGTCTTATTTATAGTACAGCGAAAAAATGTTTAAGGAATGTTTGGGAGAGATTAACACTCTTTAATTTTTTTTCACAATAGAACACTGTCATGTTACAACATCACAAAGGTTAAGTTAATGTATATTAAACTTCCTATCTGAGGTCTGTAATAGGATGATAGGAGAAAAGCGAGAATTGAGACACAAAGTAAAGAATAGAATTTGAACTTGATGAAACACTGGCATCAACCGTGCTTTACACTTTGTCCTTGTGTAGTATTTCTGAACATGTTTACCTAGTTAGAGGAGGCTTTTAAAATAAAGCTCTTCACTAAGAAGTAACAAACTCAATCAGTATGTTATATTCCAATATAATCAGCAGTTGACTGAAAACAGCAGGGTTGCTTCATGGATATTTAAGCACAGATTGGACAGTAACAAGAAAATTCAAAGTAAAATAGAAACATTGCACAATCTGCTTATTTCACTGCTTCATTGTCAAGAAATTTAGCATAGCTGGATTGTCCTTTCCCTATAAAAGATTCTTCTGAATTCACAGCCATTTGCAGAATAACCTAGTAAGTAGAGCACCTACATGGTGGGTCAGGACACTTACTTTCACCTCAGCTCACTTTTACCGGTCCCTAAAATGGGGAATATGTACCTTTTAGACAAATTGAGGCATAATGTGTCTAAGGTGCTATGGTCAATGATGTGTAAATTTCAATCCAAGAAGTATTTTTTGGGAAATTGCTCAGCAAAGCAGTAACTGTGTAGAAGTCTTAAGAAAATCCATTTGCTCTCCTTTCCCCCAGTTTTGACTGCCTGTTCGTGTAGTCTTGAATCAAGTTGTTCAAATGCTGAACTTGCAGTTGGGCAGGGGATGGGGAGATGGGAGGCATTTGAGGCCTTCCTTGCTAATTTTAGAAAATGAGGCGGAAGTTTTGGTGGCTACTCACTGCAATTTTCTGCTTGCAGGTTGCAAGATGCAGCATGGTCTGGAGTGTGTAGCTTCAGAAGGATAAAGGTGATGAGACTATATAGTAGTGTATAAGGTATTGACATCTATCCCCCTAGTCCCCAAATACTCTGAAAGTGATCCTAGGGGCCTACGCCCTCTCCTTGCTACACTTGCCAATCCTTTCTGTCTGCCACAGCTGGAATGTAGCCTTTCCTCCTACCCTACCTGTGCTGCAGCAGGAGGGGAGGCTGTGGCCAGATGGGGGCTGGCTCATGTGGCCTGTCCCAGAATCAGAGCAGGGGACAGGATACTGTGGCTAGGTGGGGGCTGGCCCCCAATTGGGGCCTTGTTGGCCAGGTTTCAAATAAAATATGTCTAACACAAAGTTTTAACATAGCCTTTATTTATGGCAGGGGTGGGGAACCTTTTTTGGGTCAGAACCACCGACCCACAGAAAAATCAGGTGGGGACCAAACTCCCAACCCTCACTGATGTGGCCTCCAACTGAAACACCTCACTCCCCTGGTGCTCCAGCTCCATGGTGGGGGCAGGGCTGAGGTTCAAGGCCCCAGTCTGAATTAACTCTTCTGTGGTTCTAGAGTTAGTGGATTTTGTACCCCCCCCCCCCCCCCCCAGACTCTGGGGTGAGGCCAAAAATGAGGGATTCAGTGTGTGGGACAAGGCTGCCAGTGAATGAGATGGAGATGGTGAGTGCAGGATCTAGGCAGGAGGTGGCATGCAGGAGGAGGATGGGAGGTAGGGTGCAGTAGTAGGCTGGGGGTACAGGTCTGTCTAGGAGGGAGGATGTTGCAGCAAGGGTTGGGGGGGCAGGAGCAGGCTTAGAGGCAGGATGTCTGGTGGGGAGAGGGGCTGGGAGGCAGGGTGTTTGGCTGGGGAGGCACAGCAATGGGCTGGGGATGCATAGTCGGGGGGAAGGGTAAGTGAGGGTGCTAGGGGGGCAGGGGATGGAGGGCACTAGTGTTTGGGCTGTTCTCCTCCCCACCCCCAGCCTGGGAGGGGGAGCATTTCTTCCCCACACAGAGAGGCTTGGGGCTTTCTCTCCCCTCCCTCTGCAGCACGAAGCCAGCCCTGGTGCTCCAAGTATGCCAGGGAGGAGGGAAGGCAAAGGGCTGCTCAGGTCAGTGCTGGTGGGCACTTCCTCACCCACCTTGTAGAAGCACTGCTTGCTGCTGCAGTCCCACATGTGGCTGGGCAGAAGCCAGTCTCAGCTGGGGGAGATGGGCTGAGTGGGTCTCACCAGAGCAGCTTGGCTCAGGATACAGCCACTCTGAGTGGTGGAGGATGGGGCAGCCGGGGAGGGGCCCTGCCCTGCGCCTGGCGGGTCTCCTGAGCCTGCTGGCCGGGAAGCCTGAAAGTGCCTAGAACAACAGCAGCAGAAGCAAGCAGCCCTTGACCAACAGGAATGGGCTGTCCAAAAGGCCAGGACCAGAGTTGAGTGGGCTTGGGAGGCAGAATCTGCTCAGGCTGGGCTGCCAAGCAGCTTTGCTGTCCCCAAACAGGGAGCCCATGCAAGGGCAGAGCCTGTGGACACAGAGTGATGTGATGTCACTGTCATACACAGGAAAATAAAATTGTAGAGAAATTCAACGCAGAAGCAATTTATTCCTGAAAAGGTTTTGGGAGATGCCTGCCAGCTTCACAGCAGCTTGGTGCAATGCTACACAATAGTTTATAAATAGATGGTATTGTATGTAACTGAAATTGTAAGTAAACTGTTTCTTACCAAACTGCAATTTAGCTAGAACATTAAGGGAGGTGCTTTCAAATCAAAGTTCTGTAATGAAAGTCATCTCAGAGACTTGCATCACAAGTTTTACATCATATCTGAACAATGGCATTTCCAAGTGTTCACTTCCCCGCCTGCTTAATAGGCAGGGTAATAGTTAAGTAGAAATCAGTAGAATACCACTTCTTGAAATACCAGTAAAGGAAAACCTCCTGCAGCATTTAGAGTTTTCCTTCAGGTGCTGATCAGTTGGTTTTTTTTGTACCAACATTTCTTTTTTTTTTCTCCACCATAAAGAACATGCAAACAGTTACATGTTATTTATTGCGGTACATAGAAAAATGGAGGAGTTTGACTGCTTGTGCATATATATTCCATTGTATCCACAGGCCCAGTATGCTCATGTTTGGGTTCTTGTGGCTAGCAGTGTCTATTGGGGGACCTCAGCTTCACCTTGATTATTCTCAATCTTCAGCCAAGGGCATATAGGGCCAGCTGATTCCAACTGCTCACTGCTGGTGTCTGAGTTGAAGCTTGCAGTTTCCAACCCTCTTCTGCTGTGTAATTACCTATTGTTTTGTAACATGAGACTTAAAAGTTAATTTCCTATTAAGTGGAAATCTTATTTATTTTCCCTGAAAATCTGCTCTAATAATAGATAAGTCACAACTGAACACAGATCTCCAGACTTTAAGAATTATTCTAAGGTTCAGTCAATAACACTGGTTAACATAACTGAAATATGCCATCTGTAAATCCTTTTGAAAGAACTGAAAGGTTTAGGCAGTCTATTGTGAAAATGTTTCTTCTACTGGAGAAGTAATTGGAGATTTCAGAATGCCTTGGCAGAAATTTCTGAGCAAGAGGCATTCCTGCTCTGGGAGAAGAACAAGAGATACCCAGACCAAAAGGAGATCAGTGTCTCCTTCAAAGGTTCCTTCCATGAAGAGCCATGAATCCTCTCAATCCATGGTTGAAAAATGTAGCACAAGGCTCAGCATGGGTCACTCAGGCAGTCAGACAGGTGCTGGTGACTGGGTCTCTACACCATGTCCCATGACGCTACAAAAATCACCTCTTCGTTCCAAGGCTTCCTACTGGAAGTACACTTTACTCTTGTACTCAACCACTCAACTGACTTACACACAGACATATTCAGCACGAAATTCCCCCACAATCTACTGACTTGTTGAGTAACAGCTTCCCCACTGCTGGCAGTAGCTAAAGTATCTTCTTTCAGCCAACATAAGTGACACTAGAAAACAGTTTGAGGTGTTCCCATTAGACCATCTGGTTTTGTGCCTAGTGAGAAGGACTGTTCATTCTCATTTTTAGTCTGAGGCCAGTATGGAGATTGCATCAGTTGACACCTCAGAGGCAATCATGTAGTGAGGCTGAGTTTTTGTTGTTTGTGGTGAGATAGTCAGGGTGGGGTCCCATGGTATTACAGAGACAAGGTGGGTAAAGTAATTTCTTTTATTGGGCCAACTTCTGTTGGTGACAGAGAAACTTTTGATCAACACAGAACTCCTTTTCCAGTCTGAGAAAAGTAGTCAGAGCCCCAGCTCAAATACAAGTTGGAACAGATTAGTCAGTATAAGTAAGTAACACACATTGTGAATGACCATTCAAAATGAAGTGACCCTCTAAATACCCCTGCAGTCATAAGACACAAAAGGGGAGTTGGTGGGTTAGATTGTTGTGATAAGCTGTAAATCTGGTGTCTTTAATATGATTTTTAGTGCTTAGCAGAGAGAATAATTTAAAGCAGTGTTTCTTAAACTCTGTTCTGTGGCACACCGAGGCAGTTGAAGGTATGCTGCGGAGAACAACAGTTCAAAATGGCCACCCTTAAAGGGGCAGGTGACCTTTTTTTTTCCCCTCTCAATAACTTTTCCCCCAGACGCTTTTTTTTGGTCAATGACTTTTCCCTGCCTCTTCCCCCCCCCCCCTTTTTTTTTCCCTCAACAAAAAATCCTTAGTCTTCCTCATTTAAAAAAAAATATTGTTTGGTGTTCCTTGGTCTTAAAAAGTTTAAAAAACACGAATTTAAAGCCCCAGGCTCTTTTGAAGATACTGTGCAAGTTTCCTTTGGGGATAAGGACTGAGGTCACATATGGGGTGATTGTTTGCCCACTAGTGATACGGTAGTTTTGTCTTTTATTATGTCTCTATGTGAGTTTATAAGAGCACAGAGATTGATTGGCTTCACTCCTCAGCAGGAGTGAGAAATATTTTTTGATGGTCATGGGGATGGCATTCTAAAAATTTGGAAAGTGATCAAAAGCTGAACTTTTCTATTAATGAAGGGAGTCGGGGTCTGGGATGGATGTTGGGTGCAGAAAAGACCTTGTGATAGAGGATTATGGGGCAGGATAATAATTTTTTCCATCCAGGTGTGGAATATATTTTTATGTGAACTGAGGCATGTGTGGATGTGCACCAGCATTAAAAACAAAAAACCTACCTGTGGACTGCACAAGCTAACAGCTTACAGGGAGCATTGGTGCAGGAGGGGATGTGGGATCTGGAAGGGAATTTGGGTTTGTGAGCTGGAGCAGTGGATTGATGTGTAGATGTGGGATCTAGGACAGGGTTGGGTGAAGGAGAGGATTCTGACCTGGGGGAGGAGTGTAAAAGGGATGCAAGGGAGCTGTGACCAGGGACAGGAATGCAGGAGAGGGTGCAGAGGGCGTGGGTTGTGACCTGGTACAGGAGGGAATTATGACCTGTGTGGGTACAGAGGGTTTGAATACGGGAGGGACTTGTGACCTGGAGCATGGAGTTGGGGTTCAGAAAGGAGTGGGATGCCTGATGCAGGCTCTGACCACAAGGTTCTTAAGTGGCTACCAGCTAGCAACCCACTAGGACCCTTATCTAGTGTGTGTGGGTTTTTTGTTTTGTTTTGTTTTGTTTTGTTTTGTTAAAACTCTGAGGGCATATCTACACTAGGAAATGATTTCAAAATAACTGATTTCAAAGAAATAACTCCCAAAATAACTTTTAAAATACGCATTATTCCCCAAAGAAAGCAGGAGTATAGCTTTTGAAACAACCAGCCCCTTATTTCCAAACAGGCTTGGTAGTGTGGATGTGCCGATTATTATCGCAAAATAAGGGTGGTTATTTCAAAATAACTCCCTAGTGTACACCAGGGTTTATAGTCCTAGCCTTCACAGCATACATCCTTGGCAAGGAGTTCTACAGATTGATTGTGCATTGTGTAAAACAAACAAAAAAACACACCAACCAAACACCATCCTTCTTTTTTTTTGTTTGTTTTAATTTCATGTGTGACCCCTAATTCTGGAGTTATGTGAAGGAGTAAATAGCACTTCCCGGTCTACTTTCTCCACACCAGTCATGATTTTATAGGTCTCTATGATATCCCGTGTTGGGCTACGTCTATTCTTCAGCCTTTGTCTGCAAAAGCTTATGCAAATGAAGCGTGGAGTAGAACATCGCTGTGCTTCATTTGCATAATTAATTAGCAGCCATTTGTGCACAAGAAGCAGCTGTGTAGATGGCTCCTTTTTGTGCACAAACTCCCTCTTTCACAAGAGCCGTTTTTCCTCATTTTTTCAACCTATAGAACCTGTTTACACAGCTCCTTTTTGGGCAAAAGACTCTTGTGCAAAAATGGTACCTAATTAATTATGCAAATGAAGTACAGCGATATTCTACTCCATGCTTCATTTGCACAAGCTTTTGTGGAAGAAGGGTGCAGTATGGACGTAGTCTTAGTCATCTCTTTTCCAGGCTGAAAAGTCCCAGTATTATTCAGCTTTCTTCATATGACAGCCATTCCATAATAGTTTTTGTTGCCCTTTTCTGAGCTTTTTCCGATTCCTATATATCTTTTACAAGATGCAGCATCCACATCTGCACACGCTATTCAAGATGTGGGCATACCATTGATTTATATAGAGGCAATATATTTTCTGTCATACAATCCTTTTCTTAATTGCTTCCCAACTTTCTATTCTGGATTGTTTGGTTTGGTTTTTTGTTTTTGTTGTTGTTGTTTTTCCCTGCCACTATATACTGAGTGGATGTTTTCAGAGAACCAGCTATAATAACCCTTGCTTGCTGAGATTTTACTTTTGGCACTGTACCTATTGCTTTCTGTTTAATTAACTTTATTTTTGTGTAACACCCCTTTCTGAAATTAAATGCTATAGTGTTGGGCTGTTGTGTAACTTTTAATAGTATTATTATTAATTTGAATTACCAATGCTTGGTCAGGGCTTTGGGGCAAACATAAGAATGGCCATATTGGGTCAGACAAAAGGTTTACCTAGCCCAGTATCCTGTCTCTCAACAGTGGCCAATGCCAAATGCCCCAGAGGGAGCAAAAAGAACAGGTATCATCCAGTGATTTCTCTTGATATCTATTTCCGGCATCTGACAAACAGAGGTTAGGGACACCATTCCTACCCTCCTAGCAAATAGCCATTGATGGACCTAACCTCCATGAATTTATCTAGTTCTTTTCTGAACCCTGTTAAAGTCCTGGTCTTCACAACACCCTCTGGCAAGAAGTTCCACAGGTTGACTGTGTGCTGCATGAAGAAAAACTTCCTTTGTTTTATACCTGCTACCTATTAATTTAATTTGGTGATCCCTAGTTCTTACTTTAGGGGAACAATAACTTTTCCTTATTCACTTTCACCATACCTGTCATGATTTTATAGACCTCTAACAAATCCCCCCTTAGTCTCCTCTTTTCTAAGCTGAAAAATCCAAGTCTTTTTAATCTCTCTTCATATGGGATCCATTCCAAACTCCAACTCATTTTTGTTGCCCTTTTCGCAACTCTTTCCAATGCCAATGTATCTTATTTGAGATGAGGCTATCACATCTGTATACAGTATTTAAGATGTGGGCATAACATTAATTTATACAGAGGCAATTGATATTCTCGGTCTTATTCTCTATCCCCTTTTTAATGATTCCTAACATTCTGCTTGGTGTTTTGATTGCTGCTGCACACTGAGTGGATGTTTTCAGAGAACTATCCACAATGACTCCAAGATCTCTACTGAGTAGCTATTACTAAATTAGTCCCCATCATTTTGTATGTATATAAAATAGGTAAATGCACAATTAAGTGACCAATTGGTTAAGATGGAAGTCAGAGATTCCCTTTGGAAAAAATGCAGTTAAGATCCCAAGGCCATCCTTTCTTTATCAAAACATATATCTGGGGGATGTAAGAGGAAAATACTGCAGGAGTGTCACTGTTCCTGTCCCAAGGAGTCAAATCTGCTGCTTTGATAATCCTGAAAGGCTAGTCAGCAGCCAAGATGGTGGATGCAGATGTGGAATGTTCAGTGCTTTGTTGTGTAGACCTGTGGGTGATATGGAATGGTGTTTTGTGGAAAAACGTTTCTCCAGCAATAACACTGTGTTTTTTACTTTTAATATTTTTTGTGCAAGTTCATTTGCAAGCATAGGAATTGTCTTGTTTCACCCACAGAGTTGTTACTGGGGCAATGAGCGTGCTGAATGAGGTAAACCACAGATAATAGGCTCTTGAAAGGCGTGTTGTGGAGTGGTGGGAGGTGTGTTGATCATCACAGGAGTGGTGATATGTCTGCAAGTTTTTCATCTGTTATGAGAGGGTTGGTGGAGCCACTTTGAGTTGTCTCTGGGCAATTTGCTTTGGATAATGAGTTTGTCAAGATTTGACCAGTGGATATGTGAAGGCCAGAAAAGGGGGTTCAGGAAACACTTCTTTCAGAATGCAGTCCCCATTAAGAATATGGTGTATTTGTTTAATGATAAAGCTTGACAGAATTGTGTACATTTACTTTAGAAAAGTGGAGATTAAGGGAGGACATAACAGTCTGTGACTACTTGAAAGGCTTCCATAAAAAATGGAGAAAAAATGTTCTCTCTTGCCACAGAGGGCAAGACAAAAGCAGTGGGTTCTACCTACAGCATAACAAATTTAGATCTCAGAAAAAACATCCCAATGATGAGAACAGTGGAACAGACTACCAAGGGAGGTTGTGAAAGCTCCTTCAATGGAGGTTTCCCCAAAAGAGGATGGATAATTGTCCGTCTTGGATGGTTAGATACAATAAATCTTGCGTCTTGGCAGAGAATTAGGCTAGATAATTGTGGCCTCTAACCCTATGATTCTGTGGTACCCCCAAATGGCTCCCAGTGAAGTGTAGGTGACAACCAGTGATGTGCAGTCAGAGGCACTTTTTCCTCTGAAGCAGGTTCTCTCAGGCTATTTAGGTGGAGCATTCTTGTTGGCAGAAGGCAGTTTTAGGTTTCAAGGCCTGTATCTCAGACTTTCTCCTCAGACCACATCCTAAGGTATCTGTGCCTGCCTGTGAATAACAGATTGCTTGGTGTGTATGGGGTTGTTACTAGATGTGTGAAGAGTAGAGATGTACAGTTACTGAGTGGTAAGTTATCATTTCTTCCCTCAACATGAGACACACATTAAGGGCCAGACTTTGCAAGTCCCTTCTAGGCATATGCAATGTGTGTGGGGTGGGGGACAGAGTCCTAAGGAGACCCTTCCCATCCTGCCCATGTGGCCTATAAAAATGGCAAGCTGAATTTAACACTATGCCATGCCTGCCTCTCCTTTCAAAATGGCCTGCAGAGCATGGCCGACATTGGTGTTGAACTACACTTCTGTGCATTGGCATCAGGTTCATTGCCTCCCTCAAACAGTGTGTCTCCTGGTACAAACTCAGGAGTATGCATCTCTGCACAACCCCTTGCCAAGGACTGTGCCTATATGGCACTGTGACCTGGGAGTAGGGTTGCCAGGTGTCTGGCTTTGAACCAGACATTCCAGTATTTGAGCTTTCTGTTCAGGAAACAAATTGAGAAAATATAAATGTCCAGTATTTTCTAAATAAGATGTAATGTCAAGTGTGTCCGGTATTTTTGTTGAAACCATCTGGCAACCCTACCTGGGAGGACTCACCGCCATTGCACCTCCTGCTGGTCACTCAGGGAATCAGGTCTTTAGCCCTGGAATGCTCCCTTCTGGCTGGTATCATGACTGCTGTTAGCTTTTATTCTCCACCATTTTGCATTAGGATCCACCATCCCTCCCAGACCATGGCAACCTCCCCTCAGGGTACTGTTCTGACAGTGCCCCCACACTCTGGGGTCCTTCCCCTCAGAGACCCCAATTCCCCTTTACCCATCTTACCTCAGTGACCCACAGCCAGTCATCATCTAGCCCCTGCCTCAGGAGCAAACTGCAGTCCGAAATGGCCACTCATCATGGGCAAGGGCTGTGGACCTGCTGCCTCCCTGCAGCTCTAGTAGCCTCAGGCCTTGCTTCAGGCCATGTATCCTGGGAGCTTGCCTGGCCAGAGCTTCCCCAGCTCTGCCTGCCTTTCTTCAGCCCCACTGTAAGTCAGGAAGCCTCTAGCTTCCCTGGCAGACAGGTCCCCTCCTGCTCTACAACTGGAGTAAGAGTGAGTCAGTTTCCCGGCTACAGAAGCCCTTATTTAAACAGCCCCTGCTGGGCCCTAATTGTCTTTGCTGCTGGCTCCACTGTTTCAGCCTTTTCTCAGGGTTGGGTTTTAACCCATAAAGGGCCAGTGTGGGGCAGACACTGTGTCACAGGCATACAAGTTTTTAATAGTAATTCCATAATGAATGGAAGTTGAACCGAGTTGCCATAAGCCCCATGTATCAGAATTCACTGACTCCTCTGGCTGTCCTGGAGGAAGGGTGCTCTGGGGGTTAGAGCACTAGTTTAGGACTCAGGAGACCAAATTTCATGTTTCCTGCTCTGCCACAGATTCATTATATGACCTGAGACAAATTTTGTCTACTCAGTACTTTATGGGCACCAACAGAGGTATAAACTGGAATGCACATCAATGTGTTGCATATTAACTGACCCACCTGGGCTCTGCTAACATGCACTGAAAGTTCCCTAGTGTGTATTAATGCACGACTGTGTGAAAATTTTAGTGCCCACCAGCAGTGTTCACATGGGCCATTTAGTGTGTGAGACTCTGGTGTATATTACAGTTGATACCCCTGCTGGAGCTTGATGAAGCATCATATAGAGAATCCATGAATCCTTTCTGTGCCTCAGTTTCTCATCTGTAAAATGGTTATAATAGTACTCAATTGGAAGTAATGAGTAAGGAGTGTTGATAAATACATTAGGCTGTAGGACTTTCAGATACTGTGGTAAGGAGATTACATTTACAAAAATTAATCTGATTTCATTAACCTTAAGCACATTTATTCAGAGAATGGATCTTACCTAATGTTTTTGTTCTTTCTCTCTGCTGGATCTCATTCTCAGAAGCAGCATCAGGCCCCTCACAGCTCCGCAGGGTGCCAAACCATGGAGTTAAACTGGGCAGTTACATTATCCATGCCTATAAGTACTATGTCATGCTCAAATCAATTTGTTGGTGTCCAGTAACTTAGAAACCCAAGACTAGATAAGGAAACATTAGTACCTGAGTCAGGCCACTTTGACCTCTTAAACTTTTTTAACTTTAATTTTTTGACATTTTCAAAATCCCTTCATCCTACTTTCCTGTTTAAGCAGAACCCTACAGAGCCAGTTGCAGAACATTTCTCAGTGCATTCAGTCTAACTGAATTATATGTATGAATGTGGAGTTTCTGTGAACCACATTTTTTGGCTTTCAGTTATGGAATCCGTGCTAATCCTGCCTGTTGATAAGTGAAATGGACTCTCTGGATTTTGTAGCAGTTCATGTCCCAACCCACCATACCAGATGTGCTTTGGTGTGATTGACAGTGTCAGAAGTTGAGGTTTAAACTTGTATTGCACCCAAAGTCCTCGCTAAGGATGATTCCCTCCTGCTCAAGGTTGTGATTCTTACAGAGCCAGTAGTTGTCTAACCTGTATCATCTCTTCCCCTGTCACTGAGAGCTGTGTACCTAATAAATCAGATGTTTCATTGTTGGGCTGCCATGAACTATTGCCAAGCTTTTTCTGTCTAAAAGATACAAGAGCAACATTACATTTGACCAGGTCCAAATAACTGAAGGATCAGTTCCATTTCTGAACCCCCCCAAACAACGGCAAGACCACAGTACATGGTAGCAGTGCATCTCAAAACCCAGAGATTCTGAAGGTTTTAAGCATAGAAGGTGGGTTTAGTACTGGCAGCTCTGTTGGATTGGCCCCTACTGGTTTCACCTTACTGCTTTGCCTGTGCCTATTATTCCTGGTAGGAGGGGGGCATCCTGTTCTCTTTGCACACTAAAGCTCTGGCTATATTTTAGTAAGCGCAGCCAATAGCTCTGAAGTGTGTAATAACCTTTTTTGCTGTGTGATGACAGTCGCAATCTATATTCCCCTTCCCCTTAGATCACCTTGGGACACTGGAGAAAAATCATGCCAGATAGCTCTGAAATTAGATGGATTTCTTTCTTTTTACATTCCAATATGTTTTCCTACCTACATTTGATATATGTAATGTTATAGCAGCATGGTAAAAAGGTACCTGGTCTCTGTTTCAACTGAACCGCTTGATCCATATGGTACTTCAAACTGTCAGGCTTGCTATATATTCTGAGAACCAGCTACAGAATTTATTAATCTTGCTGAATAATTTTCTGTGAACAGCTGCACTGTCATTTTAGAGACCGGGAGTTCTTCCAAGAACCACAAGGGCAAACTATATCTAACCTCCTGGTTTTATTATTACTAAGGCAGGGAGGTTCTAATTTAGCAGCATTCATTTTGAAATACAGGAGAAAGAAGAAAACAAAATCTTTGCTCAGGCCTTCCTTTGGTGCTGCTAAAGTAAGGCAAACTGACAGCATGCTCCTGCCCTGATCAGGAGAGCTTGTGAAAGGGAAGATTACATTTATGCTAGACACAGAATTTTTAACCCATTTTAATTACTGATAAGTCTTTCCACTTATGTGTAACATCTGACATCTCAGAATCTCTAAAGCATTTTACTAACACTAATCAATTAAGACTCAGATACATTTGTAATCCTGTAAAGTAGCAAAGCATTATACTCCTTGTTTTACAGATGGGAAAACTGAAGCATAAAGACTAAATGAGTTAACCAAGATATCAAAGGCTGTCTCTGACAGAGTCAAGAATCACGCCAACTGCTCCAGATGCCCCCATGCTATGCTTTGACCACTGTGCCATCCATCCATGGAACCTTTCAAGTAGCACATAATTAAAACTTTCATTAAAATGAAATGCTTGTACTGCCTTGGAAAGTTAAATTCTTGGACTGTCATACTGATGGAATGAGAATTCCTGTGCGGAAGGAATCCATTATAGTGCTATATTGAATTTACTATTTTCTTTTTTGGCACGTGTCTGAATTTCACCATTTGTGCTTAATTGGTGTCCTACTTTATGTACAAGTTTGTCAAAAAGTGGTGATATTACAATGTTGGGAATTCCAGTAGATGTTTCCCTCTGTTCAGTATCTATATTGTTCTGTAAATATCTTTATTATAATTTCTTTGAAAGATAGGGCCTAGGAGCTACACCAGGGTTTGATTGTGTTAAGCAGTGTACAAACATAGGACCAAAAACAGTCACTGCCCCCAAAGAGCTTCCAATCAAAGTATAAGACAAGAGACAGCAGAGGGCTACAGGAAGATGGATTGAATACAAGGAACCAATGAAGCTATATTGAGCAGCATGATATGCAGTGGTCTCAGCACACCAGCAACCTAAGTAGATGTTACATTAGGGTGTCTCTGCTTTTCACCAGCATTCCTTTCTGCTGTACGTCACCTTATCAGAGAGAGTAGGACCAACACACAGGTTACAAAAGTAAACACAGGAGCAGGGTATTAGGAAGTCTGAACACTGTGCAAAAAAAACAGCCAAACTTATCTGCAACACATATGAGTACTTGGCAGAATGTGTAAAGCAGAAGCAAAGGCTGGGATTTCAGAAGTGATAAGGGGTTTTGTTGCATTATCTCAGGCAGTGCCCATTACACAAATATGCAGGAATGAAACCAAGGCCTATAAACACAACATTCTCCATTTCATCTGATGAAGTGGGTTTTGCCCACAAAAGTTCATGGTACTATATATATAGTTAGTTTTTAAGGTGCCACAGGAAAACTTGTTTTTAAAATGACAGACTAACACGGCTATTCCTCTGAGAATTCTTGACAAGGATATGTCAGGGGATCCACAAGTTCATATTACAGTTCTGACAAGTCTTTCAAACCACAAAACATTTGCCAGTAAGAGCATTTGTAACTGCCTTTTTCTCTGCCATAGATTTGTGTGTGTCTCTAAAAATCAATAAATCTATCTCTATGGCATCTAAGTACCATCAAAAGAAAATATACTTAAAAGAGTAAATCAGCTAAGACTGATTCTGAATGTTGTACTCTAGGATGTTGAAAAAATACTGTAGATCTAGAAAGGATTCTTTGGCTTGAAGAAGGACAAAATGATCATTAGTTTTGGAATAGTTTATTTTATCAAGTTCTTCTCACAGGAGAATTTGTAACAGAGGTAGGGTGTGTGGGTGGGTGTAGGTGTGAGTGTGGGTGTGTCCCTCCTGAACCTTAAATTGTATCGATATATAACATTAATGAGTATACAGCAAAATATCTCTGATCTCAGATGCCACCAGCAAAGACTGATTTTCTTTTTTGGTGATTCAGTTTCTGTAGTTTCTTCACTGGAGCGTTGCTCTTTTAACACATCTGAAAATATGCTCCACACCTCATCCCTCTCGGATTTTGGAAAGCACTTCAGATTTTTAAACTTTGGATCAAGCACTATAGTTATCTTTAGCAATCTCACACTGATACTTTGTGTTTTATCAAATCTGCAGTGAAAGTGTTCTTAACCCAACACATGTTGTTCATTTTATCAGCCAAGACTCTTACAACATGAAATGTATGTCAGAATGTGGGTAAAACACAGAGTAAGAGACAGACTATTCTCCTTCCAGGAATTCCGTCACAAATTTATTTTTAAGGAGCATTATCAGCATAGAAGCATGTCCTTTGGGATGGTGGCTGAAGCACAAAGGGCATATGAATGTTTAAAATACCTGGCACATAAATACCCTGCAACTTCTGCTAAAAAAGTGCCATGCAAACACCTGTTGTCAGTTTCAGGTGACATTGTAAGAAGCATTATCTTCTGCAAATGTAAATAAACTTGTTTCTCTTACTGATTGGCTGAATGGGAATTAGGAATGAATGGTCCTGTAAACTCTAAAGTTTTATATTGTTTTTATTTGGGTGCAGTTAATGTAACAATCTACTACATTTACAAATTGCACTTTCATGATAAAAAGATTGCACAACAGTACTTGTATGAAGTAAACTGAAAAAATACTATTTCTTTTGTTTATCATTTTTACAGTTCAAATATTTGTAATAAAAAATAAATTGAGCCCTCTACCCTTTGTATTCTGTATTATAATAGAAAATGTAGAAAAGCATCCAAATATGTATTAAATTTCAATGGATATTCTATTGTTTAGCAGTATGACTAAAAGTGCCATTAATTGTGATTACTTTTTAAAATCATGATTACTTTTTGACTTAATCATGTGAGTTAACTGTGATTAAGTGACAGCTCTAGGAAAAATTGAAAAGTTCCAGTAGCTAAGCAGGTGCCATCAAAGAATCAATGTGGTAGTAAGGTCAATGTGAGGATTTGGAGCTTTGAAGTGAGTGATTATTTATTTGTGGTATGTTGCACGCTACTTCCTCGCTCTACTACTTTAAAAAAATCCTTAAGTTGATGCTTTAAAATGTCAACCTTACTATGGTCTTAGGCCTCAGGGAGGAATTAATCCCTTTGGCATAGTAAGTAAAGACTTTTTAAAAAAAATTAAAAAGTTATGAACATGCTGAATGCTTACAATGCAGCAGCTTATAATGCAGCGCACAGAGCTGATCTCAATACTTAGAGCAAGTCCTTGGAAATGACATGGCATTTAGTGTATATCTTCATTAATAATTTTTCTAAAATGCAGTGATGGGAGAATTTGAGACCTGACAGTTCAGGCAAGGTGTGGGAGAGAAGTTCTAGGACAAGCAGAAGCAGATTAGGAGTTTGTGGAGCCTCAGGCCAGAGCAAGTGGAGGCCTCTCTTCATCCCTTCCACCTGTAGTCCCCAATCCATCCCTGGTGCTTCTGCTGAAGAAATGGAGTTGGGGCACAAGGGCTCCCCTTGAACCTCCGCAGTAACACCAGATGGGTGAAACAACCCACACCCTGACCCTTCATCCCAGAAGCAGGGTCATGTGGGTTGGGCAAGCCCCCACATCCTGACCCTGATCCCAGCAGTGCACCCAGTGGACAGAGCAGGTTGGGGCACAGGGGCACCTATTTTTCCAGGACCCTTTTGGCCCAATGGCTCATCCACCACTGGAGACAAGCAATTTCTCAAACCTGGAGACCCTTGGCTGTCCTCCAGCCCAGATATACACTTGCTAATGAGCTTAGACTTGGTACTCCAGTTACTGCACAACCCTTTTCTGAAGTTGCAGCTATATATCTATTCTGGGGTGCAGACATTAGAGGTGTCACAATGCTGTAACTGAAGCAACAGTGGCTGGCTGCTTCAGAACAACTGGTGGTATTTGTCTGATCAAGTCTAATTGCCATGTGTAAAGAGGGTTGGGCCTAGTTATTATTTTCCATTTTTTATGGGCTTGTTCCGCTTCCACAGTGTCACTTGCACATAACTTTATATGCTCAAAGCACAGCAAGGCTATGTCTACACTGCGCTCTAAACTCAAGATAAGTACTTATTTCAAGTTTATTTCAAAATAAAGTGCTATTTTGAGACATCCCTTAACCCTCGAGGAATGAGGGTTACAGGGATGCCGAAATTGCGCGCATTATTTTGAAAAACATTGCAAAATAATGGGTGGCTTGTGAAGATGTGAGGGAGCTATTTCGGGATACCTCTGGTATTCCGAAATAACTTTCATATCTGGACATACCCCAACTGTTCTCTCCTACCAAAACCCTGTGTGGAAGGTGGATGAGCATTAGCCCCCTTTTACAGATAGGGAATCTAAACCAGAAAGATCAGGTGACTTTCTTAAGGCGATACTAGACAGTGAGCCAATGGCAAAGCCAGGATTAATATTCAGGACTGCCTGATTGTGCACAATCCTTCAGGCCACACATCTGTGCAATGGCTTTTTATTGATTTCAATGGGAGTTTGACAGCAGGGGCTGATGGTACAGTGGTGTGAGCTAAACTTCTCATACGTACTGGGCTCTGAGCTTACAGGGTCCTCCCAACAATTGTCATGGTAGCTCAGTGCAGCTGTGGCCCAGAGTAAAGCAGCAGTTATAATGTGACAGTAGTCTGGCCTTCAACTATTGTGTATGATACACCTAGTGAAAGATACAGCAGGGACTGAAAAGTCCCAGTCAGACATGCTTAGACATATGATGAGACTCACATAAGAAATGATGTCAGAAAGGGAAGTTATACTGGAACTTGGCTGAGAGCTTCAAAACAGCAAGAGCATAGTGAACTGAGCACTCCCGCCTGTTCTTTCTGGTTGTGACAGAAAGGAACAAGTGCACAAGCAGAGAACTAAGAGCAGTCAATAGACCCAGTCAAAGGACTAGCCCTTTTTCTGTGCAAGGTATAAAAACTCTTCCCTATAGTGCCTATGAAATTCATTGCGGTTGATGTGGATCGTTTTACAGCTGTGAGTACCACATGGGTACATGAGTTAAGATGATGGTAGGTTTTCTCTGTTTCTACGTGTAAGCTTTATCACCCAAGTTGACTAAAAAAATGTTTACCCACTTTTATACAGCTAACTAAGTGCATTCTATTAAGGCGGAAGAAACGGGCATTTCCCCTTGAAATAGTTTGTCCCTGCAAGATGCAGCAATGGTCTGACCCAGTGTGGAAATGTCTTTGTGCCATGTAGAGGTCCTATCTGGTTAGTCCTACAAAATTATCTGCTGGGCCCATCCTGCTGAGTGACCTCAGCCACTCTCAAACAGAATAGCTGAGGAGCCAACAGAGAGGACACATGCTAAATCCATGTGACCATGCTCAGTGCAAAGCAAACAGCAAAGGGGGAGGAGCATGTGACACTGGATGCCCCTCCCCCACACATCATCTCTGGGATCTGACTTTGAATTTTGTCAGCTCCTAGTGTGTTCTTGTCATAGGATGACGGTTCACAGAAATTCCACACATTTTCTCTTTCAATGAATGTTCTTCTAGTCTCACCAAAGTAGTTCTCCAATTCCTACCTTGGTGGCTTAAGAATAGTTTACTTTCCTGGAGAACACCTTTCCTATTTTTTGCCAGGTGTTTGTTCGAGCCTCTCATAGTTGTGATCCCTAGTGAACAGGATGGTTCATTATTGAGTCTTATGGATGTATGGCTTTCTGCAGTCTAAGCAGAAATTCCTGTGTTTTGTAATGGGCTGTGGCCCTTTAACAGTTAAGAATTGTGCATATACACACTAATAATTGCACAAAGGTATTCAGCCAATTAGAACACTTGATTAGCCTAATGATAATACTTATAGTACCTTCCATTTGAGGAGCTTATAGAAACATATTTGAATTCACACTACAGCACTAAGACAAGTTGATAATAGTATCAGTGGGGAAACTGAGACATATATGTAATTTGTCCAAGAACAGAGTCAAAAATTCCCTCTATATTTCCAAAAGATTCCAACCCCACTGTGTCCTATGGCAGAGCACAAAGGCTTGTTTATATTTTAATTGCTGTCCTAAAACTCAAAGGATGTGTAGACATTAGGGGCTTGATTCTGCAGGATACTGAACATTTTGGCAGCAAAGCTTTTAAGTCAAACCTTAACTTTAAGCATGTATGTGTTAATGAGATTGCTCATGTGCTTAAAGTTAAGCACATGCTTAAGTGCTATGTCAGGATCTAGCTGTGTATAAAGAAAATGCATTGCTGGAGGAAAAATAGCTTGTAAAGTTTCCACTGGTGGCTCTTTTGAAAATTCTATTGGAAATACAAATTATTCTGATACTGAAGAACTATGTGAGGTTGATTTGCTGGTTTTGGTCTTCTCTGGCCTGCAACCAGTTTCATCTGCAGCCTCAGAGATGCTCTAGTTTTAGAGTCTTCCATATGTGTTTTGGCAAGTTCCAGGAGGTCCAACTCATGCCCACCCACAACCAGGGTGTGCATGCTATCCTCTGCAAATGTGAGCAGAATGCAGCACAAAGGCCATTCTTATTACCCAGAAACTTTAGGTGAGGATATATAGAAAGTGAGATTTCAAAAGCAATGTGAAGTAAAATGTTATGTACATTATAAGCTGCTTTCCTGTCTATAAACCTTAGGCACCTTTCCTGGACTACCAGGTAACTATGTAAAAGCTAAAGGGCCAGTGTCTGCCAATATTGCTCACACTGTGTAGTACTCTACTTGCCCAGATTAGTGGGATCTCACTCAGAGAAAGGTACCGCTCAGTGTGAGTATGGATGGCAGAATCTGGTCCTTACTTTCCTCTTACTCATCCAATTGCAGGATCTCTTCTCTTCAGGGCCTCTGTCATTTCAATGGAGGATTAAGGAAGAAATTAAGCAGGGCATTCCTAATGGGTGTAGCATGTGAGCCAGCAATCCTGCACCTAGATCCTTCTTAGGCCATTATAGCTTGGGCAGAGAAATATTGGTTACCTTGTCAGCTTTTCACTTCAGCTCTTGCTCTTGGACCACCCAGTTGAATCCAATAAGGAAAGGTTTGCTAGATCAGATCTCTTTTACTATGCACATACCTGCTTTGCTTCACTTACCTTTGAGTAGCATCAGACACATAGTTCCATAGCAGCATCACCACCAGCATTCTCTCTAAACTAACAAATGTAGGTATGTCCACCTCATTTTAAGAGCCACACAGCAGCTCTCACCACTCACCTTCCAGCTGGAATGGAAGGTGAGTGGTGGTGGCACCAGCTGGTTGGTGGCCTGTTGGATTCCTGGTGGCTGGTGGCTGCCCTTTTGCTCTGCCTGGAGCCATGGCACATGAGGTGAGGCTGGTCCGGTGAGGCTGCCCCAGCTGAAACAGGTCTCATGCAGCAGTCACTTTACTCCAGCTAGAGCCGGGGCTGCCCATGAGGACCAGGACCGCAGTACTAAAAATAGCATCACAGGAGGCCTCTGCTCTAGTCCTAGCACGCAGTGCCGCCCTGGAAGCAGCTGGGGCCAGAGCTGTGGGAGCTTCTGGGGCCAGGACTGCAGTGCTAAAAATAGCACTATGGCCCCGGCTCCAGCCCCCGCAAACTGCTTTCCATGTTGAAGGTAAAAAGTTAGGGAAGGGTCAGGGGGAGAACTAAGGGGAAGGTGGTGAGGAGAGGAAGGGGCTTATGCTGAGGGGAGAGGAGGAGGCCAGGGCAGGAGAAGAAAGGGGCAGGTACCAAAGGGCAGGTTGGAGAAGAGACAAATACCAGGGGGCCAAGAGGAGACAATGAGGAAAAGGGCAGGAGGGGGGAGGAGAGGGGAGGGAAGATTTCAGTGGGGTGGGAGAAGGGAGGAAACAGGGTGATGCTGGGAGTGGAGAGGGGAGAGACAATGGGGGAGAAGAGGGGTTGGCATGAGGAAGGCAGGGATGGAGCAAGTAATGCGTGAAGGCACAGAGGGGCATGAGGAGACCTGGGGCAGAGAGTGGTGAGGGGTTGGACACCAGGGAGAAAGAGGGGAAGGGGGAAGTGTAACCCACACACCTAGTGTGATTCACTGTCCCGTGTAGTGGCACTTAAACCACTTACAGCAAGAGCTAAGAATAAGGGAGCTCTGTAGCCTAAGCTGAGAGCCAACTGTCTTTTAACTCAGATAGTAGAGGCTCCTACACTAAACTTCAGAAGTCTCAGGTTCAGATCTGCTCAGTGGCAGTTACAGAAGCACTGGGAATGTGCAGGTGCCAGGAGTATTGTGGGGGTGAAGCAGAAGGGCAAACACATGGAGGGGAGGGACAGGCACCAGAGGAGAGAGGCAGGGAAGATGGGTAGAGGGATTTGTTAGGAGAGGGGATGGGGACGGGTAGCTACAGACGATCAGAGTGCTGCTAGTGGAGGAGGTGCACAGGTGGAAGAGAAGGGCAGGTGTAGGGGTCAAGGAGGATGGGGAGAGGGGCAGGTCCCCAAAGGGCTGAGGGGAGTGAGAAGGGCAGGATCCAGGACTACAGAGGAGGATGAGGGATGGGGGCAGCAGCGAGCACCAGAGGAGCAGATGGGGTGAGGGGAGGGTGGGAGGCATGGCAGCAGAGGGAAAATGGAGAGGTTTATAAGATATTTATTAATAACTTGGGTGCCACAGTGGCACATCCAAACAAGCCACATGAACTCAATACCGGTTCAGAAGACAAAACTCACTTGGCTCATGGGTGGAAAATCTTAGAGGAAACACCGATCACCACTACTTTCTGCAACAAATCTCACAAAATCCGATAAGGAACATATTTGCATTGTTGGATGCAGGAGCAGATGACCATTTTGCGGGGCCCCGGGCAGCATAATTCTGCGGGGCCCCCCTTTGCCACGGCGCATGCGCGGTGCTTTCTGAAGTGCAGGGCCTGGGGCGGCCGCCCCATTTGCCCTGCCGTATATCCGGCCCTGGTTGGATGCCATTGTGAAGGTACTACAATTAGCTTCAAAGACAGCAGATTGCTGGACACAGTACAGTTGACCGAAGCACAACATTCTTTAGAGGTTGAACAAGGAGGCTGTCAGCCTTTAAAAGAAACTATTTGTCTGCCTCGAGAACCCTGGAGAATAGTATAGAATGTGAACTAAGCATACAAGCAGGAAATAGACCCAAGGAAAATTACAGATTTGTGGTGCTGCTTGTTCCCTATGAGATTTTAAACCAGACAGTAACATAACCTTGGCAACATTTCATGAGCATGAGGCTTTCAGACCTTTACACAAACCCTCATGTCTCATTTTAACCTAAACAATATCTCCCAGAATGTTTTTGTGTGCCTCTCATTTGGTGCAAGCGAATCTAATGAAATGCAAACAAATCGCTCTTGAACATCATTTGTAAGCCTTCTGTAAAAGGGAGAAGTTAGCAACATTAACAGAAAGAGGATACGTTAGCGAGACAGGGAACTCATCCTAATTTTCCTTTCAAGTAAGTAGCAAAATATTGATCAAGTCAGTATTTCCCCAAAGCTTCTCAAAACCTCCCCCACTAGCACATCTGTGAACAGAAGACAGTATTTGCAGTTTCTCCAACTGAAACTGGGAAATTTAGGTAGGCAGAATGTAATGCCCCAATGAGAATTTGACCTGGGCACAGTATAACACTTCATGAATTGTGCCACGGGCTCTTGAAAGGCCACAAGTGATCAGGACCTTCTTGTTTTTGTAATTTATCGAAAAAAACTCACCTCCATGCGCACAGAGGGCCACAGCACCCTGCAGAAATATTGGACAATTTGTCGTCATTTGTCAGTACTTAACTTATACACGGATACATGTCTGTTCGCTACTCCCGCCCCATTATGGCATTTAGAATAAATGTAGTATTTAAAAATACAGATAAATTAAGCAGTGTTTACTGACCTGCAAGCTGGGTATGTGTTTTCTTGCTTTTTCTTCCCTTTTTCAGATTTTCCATTCCCTTCATACATGCCTGCAACTTTCCTTCATTTCCTCTTTTTTATGTTTGTTTTCATTTTCTGTACATTTTTCTCCCTTTTTATTTTATTTTCTCCCTCTCCCTGTTGCTTGCCTTTTCCCTGTCTGCCTTCACATATTTCTTTTCCTTCAAATTTCCTGCACTGGACTTTCCCTGAATCCTGCATTTGTACTTCGGACCATTCCATGTTTGCCCCTCATTTCATGGTACCTCATACTTACTTCAGAAAGGGTTCCTTGTACAAAAGTTCTTGGGCTTGCAGGCTTCATCCTGGTTTCGGTCTGTGTTCCAGTGTAAAGTTGCCATATTGCTTCCACCCTGCAAGCATCCTGATTTCAAACCTCCATGGGCTTGACGGAGGCTGGGGATTGTGCCTTGGGCCTCAAAAGTCTAAAGAATTGTAGAGATTTCCAAAGTATGGATAATCAGACCGACCATATTTATTGTGACAGTGAGACAAAAGGGTAAGTCATGGAAGGCACCTCAGTGCACTATCAATTGCTTTTGATAAGTTATACTTTACAATATAAAAGCAATTAGAAATGGAAAAGAGCCATTAGTTTCCTTAGTCTATCCCCCTGCCCCTGATGATGAGTATTGTCTGCACCATAGTATTGTATGCTTCATCCATTCTGATGTATTTAACTCACAAGCAACCTATGTCTTTGACCTCCCTCCTAAGGACAGGCCATCTCTCAAGAATCTTATATCTTAATATTTCCAGAACTTTAGCTTATATTTATTTGTTTCCAGTTTCAGGTAATTAGATTTGATGGGGCCAACATAAACTATTATTTTTCAGTTTGGTGTTTATATCCTTCCAATACATAGAAAGAAGTAGAATGTCTATTATTTAATGTTGAAACAAAAGAAACATATTTAGCTCTTTTCCTCACAAACTCACATCTCTTTGAATTTCATGTCTGGCTAACTTTCTCTGAGTTCTCACCAGATGATCATAGTTTTTCTGACAGCAGAAGTACTCAGGACTATAACTAATATTCTAGAGGGAGACTCACCCATGCTGTACTGAGAGAGACTTTCCACTATGTAGTCAGTGATGTGACATCTCTGTTACATTGATTCCAAAATCTTGTTGGCTCTCACCAAAACATACCCACTTGTAGTTCAGCACATAGAATCTGGCATTCTTTTTCTGCTTTATCGCTAGTCAGCTTTTCTGTTTTTTCCATCCCATTGAATCTCTTTTGGGGATTATTCCTCTTCTCCCCTCACGGGCTACGTCTACACTCGCGGCTTCTTGCTCAAGAACAGCTGATCTTGCACAAAAACTTGCCGGGTGTCTACACTGCACGCGCGTTCTTGTGCAAGTAAATTTACAGTCTAGCATCGGAAAACAGGGCTTCTTCTGGAAGAGTTATTCCTGTCCCCACAAGGAATAAGCCCTCTTGCACAAGAGCTCTTGCTCTTGCGCAAGAGGGCAGTGTAGACAGGCAACATGAATTTCTTGCACAAGAAACCCCTATGGCTAAAATGGCCATCAGAGCTTTCTTGCTCAAGGGAGTGTCCACATTGTCATATAGTGATAGAAATGTAGCCGTGTTAGTCTGGTGTAGCTAAAACAAAATACAGGACTATGTAGCACTTTAAAGACTAACAAGATGGTTTATTAGATGATGAGCTTTCGTGGGCCAGACCCACTTCCTCAGATCAAATAGTGGAAGAAAATAGTCACAGCCATATATACCAAAGGATACAATTTAAAAAAAAAAAGTGAACACATATGTCCTTTTCATATGTGTTCACTTTTTTTTAAATTGTATCCTTTGGTATATATGGCTGTGACTATTTTCTTCCACTTTTTGATCTGAGGAAGTGGGTCTGGCCCACGAAAGCTCATCATCTAATAAACCATCTTGTTAGTCTTTAAAGTGCTACATAGTCCTGCACATTGTCATAGACACTCTTGCACAAATGCACATGCCAGTGTAGACGTGCTCTTATGGAAGACTTTTTGCGCAAGAACTCTTCCGCAAAACAGTTCTTGCGCAAGCTGCCAGTGTAGACGTAGCCCAAATGTATTGACTTGCATTTGTATGAGAGATATGTTTCCAGTGTACATATTTCAAACATCTTTTTCTCTTTGTATTAATTATCAAGACCTCTTAATTCAACACCATCTTCCAGTTCACCAATTGTAGTTTTGTTTGTTTTGTCACTCCTTGTCATTGTTATGGACATGGCAAGGTCACTTCCAAGTCATTTTAACAATAGGAATAAGATCAATTTCTTTAATCTTTTGGCATAGTTTATGTTTCTACTACCTGTTATCTTTGCTGCCTTACATTGCACATTTTCTGGGACTATAACATGCTTTCTTTGATGTGTGGCATGGTGATCAGCACTGTACACCGCATTCTAACATTTGCATCTATCTAATATTTGCTTTACAACCTACGATTACTTCTTTTGTTACATATTAGATTCTAACTGATATTGTAAGAATCTTGTTTGGTTTTTTTAATGACTGCTCTGCTTTTGACTATAATTAAAAAGGCATTGAAACTCTAGCTACCAAGGCCTGGATTATCAAAAGTGCTGAGCACCTGCAAATCCTACTGTAGTCAATGGGTGTCGTGCGCGCTTAGCAGTTCTGCACAGACCTTTAGGCATTTACACCAACCTCTTCAGTCCAATTACTGGATGTTTAACCAATGACACATTTGACTGGTTTGTACTCACAGAAACCTGGGACTAAAATTGTTTTGGTTGCTTAAAAGCTTCAAACCACATTTATTGTAAATTCATGAAAAAAAGAAAAAAACACCGATCACTAAACAATTACATCTCAATGTAAAGAACATGTCTAGTGATGTGCAAACAACCAGATATTGAAAAGAATATCTAAATAAACCGCTATTTCTCCAGTAGAAATCTCATTACATAAAAAATGTTTATTTCCATATTTACAAATTAAAAAGCTTATGTGCTCTTAAAGCATTGTTTAAAGTTTAATAGGTCTATCTCTTTAAAAAGAAAAAGTTTCCATTCTAAGAGTGCACTTTGGAAGCAGCTCACAACGTCGTCTATTTATCATCATTGAACAACTCAGTAGCCTTCCCATGACTTTGGCTCTGGCTCTTCTATATTCCATGCTTTCATCGAAGAGCTTCTGGCACTTCCACCTACAAGAGAGTGGGTTTTTTCTCATTACATTTACAATACTTGCTGGAAAAGAAGAAGCCTCATTGTCTGTCTTTCTGTATGTGTGTATATTATGCTTATTCAGTATGATCGTGATTTACATGCATTTCTAAGTGCCTGTTGCCATAGTACATAGATGCCATTATACACATTGAGAAGAAAACTCATTCTCTCTCTGAAGAAAACATTTACACTGGATCTGGACGTGTAATTTTCCACCTCCAGGTAGAAAATACTTGTGCTAACTTCCATTGAACAAGCACACTAAAAACAGTAATGGAGCTGTGGCTGCATGGATGGCAGGAGGGGCTAACCAGTATGAGTACAATCCTATTTGGAAACCTAGGTATGTGTGTGGACATCTAGGGTATGTCTAGACTACATGGCTCCATTGACGTGAAATGAGGTTTACAGTAGCGGTTGACAAAGACTTCCCTCTAGACTGCTGCACTATGCAGGATCAGCTAATTGTCAGCACAGCACGGGGGCCATTTTCATTTTAATGAAGTGGGGATTATTTAAATCCCCGCTTCGTTGACTATTCAGGTAAACTAGCTTACATGGCTCCGTCGACGGAGCCATATAGTCTAGACATACCCCTAGCTAATTCCACTGCTCATGCAGCCATTCCCATCCCTTCCTCCATAGACTGAAGCTATTAAAAGAGGTGTCAGACTGAGACGTCGTGTTTCCTTAACCAAGAAATCAAGCCCATTTCACAATTCAATTCTAAAATGAGGGCTTTGCTGAAAAAGATTAGTTATGCCTGAAGGCAGCAAAATTTCACCTCTGGCTCATTGCTTATTGTATTCACTTCTACAGCAACCCTCTTCTATTGCAAATCCCATGCCCCAAGAAGTCTGAACATTGGTTCAGTCAGCACCCTGGGTTCTGCCAAAACTGAGGTCAAATTAAAATGAAAAGCATTAAAGCAGGTTCAAATGTAAATCTGCTCCTAAATATGTACTTATGCTAATATTTCTCAAACTGCAATCTTCTATTAAATACCTATGTTTTAAAATTCATGATGCATGTTTTCGATTGTGAAGTATTTGAGCTGTAATCCATTACTTAAATGTGGCCCTTACTTACCCGCTTTAACTGTTTTATATTGCTTCCGCGAATTGCTTCCATAAGGCTATCATGAAGAGATATTTGTGGGGTGGAGGGCCGAGTAGAGGGTTGTGATCCTTCTTCTGATTTCTTGTCTGAGACTGATCTCAAGGAATTTTTAATTTCTTTCAATATGCTATTTTCATGCTTTTTGCTTTTTTTGCCTTTTTTCTTTTTGTGTCCATTTTGTAAGGCATTCCTGGAGCTCTCTTGTTGTTTGATGACTTCAGCTATACCCCTAGTTGGTGCCTTCTTCTCTGGAACAATGAGAGGAGGAGGAGGAGGAGGTGGGGAAGGAGGAGGAGGGGGTGAAGGAGAAGCCAGAGGCTGGCTTTTGGCAGGCTGAGCTTTTTTAGGAAGTTTTGGAGAGGACCAAGGTGAGTTCTTAGGGGATGTGTAAGGTGAGGACCCAGGAGTGTCTTTCTGCAAGGCTTTGGTCTTTGGATTGATTGCTCCATTACAACCAGACTCTTGCTGTTTTTGCTCCTGCATACGTTTTTGCCGTTGTTTATCCATGTTTCTTGTGAGAATACTAGTCATACTCATTCTTGGTCCAGCAAGCTCAAAATGATACCCTAGCTTCACCAATGTGGTATTGTCTTTTAACAGTTTAACAATGTCCATTTCAACCTGACTGCCCATGATATGCCGTTGGTTGTGGAATCGTAGTTCTGTTAAAATCTTGTTATGCTGCAAAGCTCTCATGATGGACAGTATCCCTTTGCCGGTAATAAAATTTGAATCTACATTCAGACTCGTTATATACTGATTCACTTTTAACATCCCAGCAATAGCAATTGCCGCATTATCATCAGCACGAGTATTGGCCAGATTGAACATCTTAACCACTGTGTTGTTCTTGAGCGCTTGCGCGAAATGAGTAAGCATCTGTATGGTGATGTTTTCAATGTTATTTAAGTTGACTTCAGTGGTGTCAGGGTCATTGTTCTGAACTTTTTCCAAAGTATCCTCAATAACCGTTGGGTTTCCACAAAGGTGGGTGGCACTTGTTTTAAAGCTCATATCTTCTGTGTCATTGCCATTGATGACATTTTCCTTTTCCTTTTCCTTTTGGCTGTTGCATTTCTTGTGTTCGGAGTGGTCAGAACTCCTGCCACTTTCACAAGTCACAGTCCTTTCACAAACTGCAGCATTTTCCTTTTTTTCTGAGTCACCTTCATCCCTGTCTCCTTCTTCTTCCTCCTCCTCCTCCTCTTTTTCTTCTTCTTTTTCTTCTGCTTCCTCTTCCTCTTCCTCTTCAGTGTATACCTCCTCAGAAATTTCACTGTTAGTTCCTGTGAAATACTCTTCCTCGGTCTCTTCTGAATTGTTGTCGTCTTGCTTTGAATCCTGAATAGGAATGTAGGTGTTGTTATTAAATATGGTAGCAAAATATTGAACTTTACTTTGATTTTCCCCAATAGCAATTATACTGAAACTATACTAAATTAATATTAAAAGTTTAATATAATCAGACAGAACCATGAAAATTTTAAAGAACTGAAACATCTCATCTAATCTAATTATTTAAATTTCTTTCCCTTTCTCCAGAGGCCAAATCCTTGGCATCAATTGGCTTACTCTACTGAAGTCAAAGGGGCTATGTTGATTTACATCAATGGAAGATCTAGCCGATAACAAGCCAACACAGATACACATAAAGAGTGTGTCTAGACTACATGGCTCCGTCGACAGTGCCATGTAGATGGGTTTACTAGACATAGCAAAATGAAGTGTAGATTTAAATAATTGCCGCTTCATGTATATCAAAATGGCTGCCGCGCTGTGGCAATCAGCTGATTGTCGGCACAGTGCGGTAGTCTAGATAGGGATCAGCCAACCCCAGAACCCTTTGTTGTCAGATCCTGTAAGCCTCGTTTCACAAGGCATAAAGGATCTGACGACAAAGGGTTCTGAGGTCGGCTGATCCCCATCTAGACTACCGGGCCAGGGCAAAGTGTGTGAGGGTGCTCTGGGCCCCCAGAAGGGGCAGGCCTCCAGAGGAAGGGGTGGGGCTGGAGCCTAGCATCCCCCAGCCAATCCTTCAGCACCATCTGGTGCATGCTGCCTGAGGCTCTGGCAGTGATTTAAAGGGCCCAGAGGTCTGACTGATGCCATTGCCACTGTAGGAGCGGTGGCTCTTTTAAATCTGTGCCAGGGCCCCAGGCAGCACGTGCCAGGTACTGTTGCCCTCTTTACCCTCCTCCCCTAGTCAGCAGACCTGGCTTTACTCTAATTATACTTTAACCTGGTAGACTGATAGATTATAAATCCATAATACTGAATTTTTAGTAAAATTCTGGGTGAAAAACAGTTTTCTGCTGCAGGACACAAAATAGGTGTATTATCATTTCCGTGCTCACAGAAGCCTGATTATGGAGGTGAAAAAGGCCTCGGGTTAACAAACTATGGGCCCAGTCTTACAAACCCTTTGTGTGATTCACTAGGAGCTCAAAACATGTAGAATTTGCAGTATTGATGGGATCCTAAAATGAGCTCTGTGCAGAGAGGCTGCTGACCACCCAGAAAATCCTTCAGCACCACAGCCTCATTGCAAGATCAAGACCTAGTTCTATAAGTGTCATGCATATACAGGCAAGTTGAAAAGTTGAGAATATGTCTGTGGCACAGAACATCCCCAATGATTCCCTACACATTTATCTGCCTAGGCATTTATAGCACACGCTTCAGTATGGTTGTTGAGCACCTATTCATGTCTGGAACTTTCTAAAGTACTAATTGTAACTGATCGGCAATAGTCTTCAGTGACTTTAGAAGATTAGTGTAAAAAGAAACCTGCTAGAATTGTGTTCGAAATGGGGTGGAGGGAAGGTGATTAAATTCTCTTTCATATGACATCCATACTTTAATTTGATAGTTAGCTATAAGCATTACTGGTGAGCTTAAAATTAAAAACGTCTCTCTTTGAAATTCTTCACTAGATTGCTCTCTGTCATCATGATCGGATTATATCCCAATGCACCATTGCTACAAACACCTAGGCTACGTCTACACTGGCCCCTTTTCCGGAAGGGGCATGTAAATTTCACCAGTCGTCGTAGGGAAATCCGCGGGGGATTTAAATATCCCCCGCGGCATTTAAATAAAAATGTCCGCCGCTTTTTTCCGGCTTTTAAAAAAGCCGGAAAAGAGCGTCTACACTGGCCCCGATCCTCCGGAAAAAGTGCCCTTTTCCGGAGGGTCTTATTCCTACTTGAACTTTAGCTGCAAAATCATTGGAATTTGTGCAGCTAAAACTCCACACTGTGCTTTGAATGTTATAGTCCAGGTGTTAAAAAATGTGCCTTTTATAGTGCTTAATCCTAAAAGCAGTTTCTGCAAGGTGCTGGCTGGCCTCAACTCAGGCTGAGACTTAAGGGTGCTGAGTACCTCACAGGACCAAAACCTTAATTATTATTACCCAGTTATAGAGCTCTAGGCAACTAGCATCTATTGTTACTATTTATAAAAAGCTCCCTGAGACAGAGTGCATGATGAGTACTCTATTAATATGTTGATTGACTGAATACCAGCTCCAGGCCTCTATGCTTACAAATTCCTCTAGTGGTGTTCTGATAAGACAACACACACACATACTGGGCAAGATTCTCCCCTGGTGTAAATCAGCTTAATTCCATCGACTGCAATGAAGCTATCCCGAGATACACCATGTGAAAATTTGGCCACTTGGTTCAGCTGCACTTTTTTTCCCAATCTCTTCTCTGCTAAAAATTCAGAATTCTCTTCCTGATTATTACTGATTCAGTCCATAAACCCAATACTGATTATTAATTTTTACAAGAGAAAAAAGCAGTCCCCTAGCTTCCAAAAAATAATAACTTTTGTGATTGGCTACTTGTACCTAATTTTGTAAAATCATTTCAATCATTGCTGTATTATGACTTATTTAAAATAACTATTGCCAATTGCTTTTACAGATTTTTTTCCCCCAGTGGAGTTTTTAAGCCCTTGCAAGACCAAAACCAAAAATTGCTGTTGCCAATTCACAGCACTCAAGAAAGAGACTGTCACTAGCACCTTTCTTTCAAATGCTGTAGTATATCAGAAGAAAATAAAAATAGTAAATGATGGAAAATCATAGAAGAGGGAGCCTGAACATTTCCAGGGCTCTGAAAAATCCTACCTGTTCACACGCCCCCAACCTTTCTTTTTCTAGGAGTTTTCTGGTCTCTTTTTCCCAATAGGCCATCAACGCTTCCCTGCTAAAAGTTCCTGTTGGCGTTTTCTCTGTTAAATTCTTTTGTCGCTGCCCCACTGGAAGGTTACGGTCAGGCTCAATATCTTCTAGTTCCCTTTCCAGTTCCTTTAGCTCCTCATCAGTCAGAGAAGCGAGGAGTTCATCTTCATCAATGGATTCATATTTACTAAGCTCTCTTCTATAGCCAAAGGTCGACATGGTCCCGTTTGGTCAGGCCGATAGAAAGTTGAAATAATTAGGCATTCAAGAAAGCTGAATCAAGTAGGCTGTATCTCGTTTGGTCAGCAACTGTTTCCCTGACCAGCTGCGGCACCCTTTTAAGAGTTGTCATGGGAGTTACGACAATGCATGAAGGGATGAAAGCATGCTCTGTTTTAAGCATCAGACGTCAGCTAGACATTTTGACAGGAAGAATGTCACATCACTACTGTTTGTAGGTCCCTTAAACAGGGGGATTATTGACACAGTGACCATTACCATATTTAGTGTAGCCTGAGAGCAGAAGAGTGTATTACCCTATGCACTTAGCAGGAGTGAGGGGGAATGGCAGGAAATAAAACAAGCAGAATTACGCTGACTTTGTTCTCAAGCAACAATGGAAGGGGAACAGTGAAAATGTACTTTCTGAGTTGCTACTGGTGGTGGAGAATAAAATAACTGCATGGTTGTTAATAGAAGTTCCACTCATTTTCATGATTAGTCGGGGGGCTTATAATATGATGAGGCCAAGGCTTTGTGAAGGCTTTGACATTAGCAGGAATGTAACATGTAGTTGAGCACGTCAGCATTCCAAAGTTTACAGAAAACACCACTATGGGTTTTCTTACATAGCATGTAACTGGCTACACAGCAATGCTGTTTATTTTGATTTCAGTTTTGGAACAATGATCTGAGGGAGAATTAGAATGACAAGTTTATTAGAAGTTAATATGTTTTATTTAAAATTCGATGACAAAGTGCCACTCATTCTAATAGGAATTTCATAGGGCCTAAGTGTAGAAACAGGGCCTGAAGTCCACAACTATCACAACTTTAGCTCTGACAGAATCCAGCAACTATACATCTATAGCTTTGGGGCACCTGGCACTGGTCTTTGTCGGAAGACAGGCTAATGGGCTAGTTGGACCTGTGGTCTGACCCCGGATGGCCATTCTCATATTCTTGGCTTCTTATACTGGCCATTTTACAACTTGCTGCATCTGCTTCTCTTCCAGGAGGCAAGTACCTATTATGATTTCCTTTTCTTAATTCTAAGGAGATGGGGCAGTATTATAGCGTTAAAAATGATGACAGTGTGATATTATTTTTACACACGTAGGCACCCAACAGTAAGAAAATACAGCATGAAAGCTGAAAATTCAACCTTCACTCTGCCCCTTCATATGTAGGCACTGCAACATGGACTTTAAATACATGATCATATAGAATCATTCAAATAATACATAATATGCCACCTTTTTCTGTTAAGAGTGAAAGAAACTGAATGCTTAAACCGTAGATGCTGTTCTCAGACATTTAGCCCAGCACTGTGTGGTCTTCTCCACAGCCTGTGCCATTGTCCATAACCAGGGAAAAGTTGCTGTAGCAAAATAAGACAAGAACAAGCTTATAAAAATAGTGTTTCCATGCTTACCCTTACACCAGCCTTTTTTGCTCATAGGGTTTTAAGACTATATTCAGTGACAACAGAAGTAGAGATTTGGGACTGCTGGTTTTGTTCAGTACCATCACTGTTTGTCTGCTTTTTAGAATGGTGTCTAGGAATAAATCTATGATGTTCATCAGTATATTCTTTATTTATGTAAGGCCTTGTTCTTCGTCGACACTGTGCAGAGGAGATGTAGCCAATGCCATTCATATAAAGACAACAAAACCTAATGTTTTAATTTTTTATTATTTCACTTTTTTATCTGAATTTTAGATTAGTATCCCACCAAAGTGGGATCAAAGCTGGAGAATACAAAATGAATCAATACCTAAAGGATTAGTGGAAAAGTCTGAAGTAGTTTGCAAAGCCATGTGACTAAAGTAATGCACGTGGATTGTCATGTAACCGAATGACCTGTGAGTTCAGATTGCTCATGCTGGCTAAATCTTACCCTAACCTGAAAACAATGTGCCAATCACGTTTATTGTTTGTTATGGAGACCAAATTGGAGGGCTACTGTGAAGAAAATGAAACATGTCAAATGTCAGATGATACTTGAGCACAATGGAAGGTGTGCTCATTTTTCTTTTGTTAAAATGATAAATTGCAATCGCATAAATTACACACAAATTAGGGATTACCTGATGATATATATGAAAAAAATAGGTACTGTTTATTCTTTTAACTTTTGTGTTGAAGAGTTACGGTTTTGATGGCAGAATGCATGAAATGCAAGGTTTAATCCTTCAGTATATTAAGATGGTAGTTTACTTGCTTGCAGTTTGTGAAATAACAGGCCAATGTAATCTATATATAATGTGCAGAATTTTTACAACAAACATTTTGGGTACCGCTAGGCAAATAAATTCTCAATGACAAAGCTTCTGTCAGAAAATACTGATCTGATTAAATTGAAACACTGCATGGCAATGTATTGATTTTTTTCAAAAAATTCAAAAGGAAATTTTTACATTATTGTTTCAGATATAATCTGTGTTATGATGTCATTGAAATGATGAAGTCAAAACAAAATGTTTTAATGAGGTTCAAACAAAATATTTTGGAGAATTTTGACTCTCTGAAAATTTAAAAAATTTGGAATATCCTGTGAAATAGAAATTCCACTCATTGACCAGCTCTTATTTGGAGCTAGAATCTGTATTACATCTCCTGGAAGGTGTAGTTCAGAAATCTTGGCAAAGAAGAGCAGATGCCAAATGTATCTTTAAGCATCTTCTTTCATTTATGGCAGCCTTCCCATAGTTTATGAATATAAGTGCTACAGCTATTTCCTCTCCTAAACGTAACAAACTGTCCTAACTCTGGCATGCCCCCTATGTTGGGAGCTGTGAGGATGACCACCATAGGTTAGCACAGGCTTATGCAGCTCCTGGAATGGAGGAATTCTCCTCTAGCCTGTTGTCGTCCCCATATACCAGGGGTGGAGAACATTTTTGGGGTCAAGGGCACTGACCCACAGAAAAATCAGTGAAGGCCTGCACACAAGTGAGAAACAAAAAACCCCACCCCTCACCAGCATGGGCTCTCCAATGCTGGGGGGAGCCCCAACTTTCAAGGAACAGATCCAGGCAAGCCAGGAGCTGCATCCAGCCTCTGAGCCTTAGATTCCCCACCCCTGCCATATACTATGAGAGTGGCATAATGTGACCACAGTGGTGACAAGAGTTGGGCTAGCTATAGAATTTACTAGCAGATATACATGCTGTAACTGAAGGAATTTCTCATTCTTTCTTTCTTTGAATATACAAGTGTTATTTCAATGATTGTATTTTTCAAAATTTGAAGGAAAATGAAGGCTGGAGTGAGAGCTTGGGGGTGAGGAGGTAACGGGGGTAGGTGGCTTAGGGCAGAGGGTTGGGAGGTGTACGGGGGTTCAGGAGCAGAGAGGTAGGGGGCTCAGGGCAAGGGAAGGGGGTGCTGAAGTCAAGGCAGGTGGGAAGAGCAGGCCTTAGGGCAGGGGGTACGGAAGAGTGGGGGTTTATAGGAGCTGCCCTTGGCGATGAGGGTGGTGCTGCTCCGGTGATGACTCCTGCCAGGGCCAGGGCAGTGCTCCCCTGCTAGTGTGCCCCTCCCCATTTACCCCTCTCCTGTGGCCTGCAGGCTGTCTCCGGGGTCCTGGCTGTAGGCTGTCTGTGGGAAGGCCAAGCTCCAGGAGCTTCTCCCCTCCAGCTGCACCCCCTCCAGTGTCTCCTCCCCCCAGCCTGCAGGCTGTTGGGTGGAGGGGGGTGAGGCTCCCCTCTGTCCTCCCACAGCCTGTTTGGGGAGGGGCCAGGCTGCTCTCCAGCCCCACCTCCCATAGCCTGCAGGCTCTCCATGGGAGGGGAGGGGGCAGGATAAGCTCCAGGTTTGTGGCAGGAAATTCCTTACTGATGTGCTGGCAGGCAAACTGGTGGAGCCCAACCCTGTTGGCCATTCTCTTGGTGCTATAGCTGCTCCCAGTGGCAACTCTCAGTGTCACATCACTCCCATCTCTGCACTCCTCCCTTTCACATTCCTCCTCTCTCTGCTCCTTCCCTTTCCATGTTATGGGAAATAGCTCCATTCCAGGCACTTCCTGTTTTCCAGGCACAACCAAACCCTGACCTGGGTTTAAGTTAGGGTCAGAGGAAGCTGCAGAACAAATTTGGCGGCCTTAGCTCTTACAGTTTAGGAGGAGTTCTTGAACAAACACAAACAGACACACAGTAAAATATATTTGTATATAGTGTTGGGATAGCTTCTACCAAGCCTAATAATCAGAAATGGGGCCCTGCTATTCTAGGAGTATATTAACCCATAGTAAGAGACAATCCCTGCTCGGAAGAGTTTACAATCTAATTGATAAAACAGAAAGAGACACATCTAGGGTTGCCAGATGGTTTCAACAAAAATACCGGACACACTTGACATTACATCACAATCTACATTACATCTTATTTAGAAAATATAGGACTTTTTTTTTTTCTATTTATTTCCCGAACAGAAAGCTCAAATACTGGACTGTCTGGTTCAAAACCGGACACCTGGCAACCCTAGACACATCAAGGCTACATCTAGACTGCAGAGTTTTTTCACAAAACTGGCTGGTTTTGCGCAAAAACTCATGGAGCGTCCACACCTCAAGCACGTTTTCGCTCAAGTAAATCAACAGAATGGAGGGGGTTTTGCACAAAAGTTATTCCTCTTTCTATGAGCTCTTGCACAAAAAGGTGTGTGTGAACAGGGAACTGTCTCTTTTTACGCAAAAAACCCCTACCGAAAAAAGCACAGATGCATGCCCTGGTGGCCATTCTGTGAATACCTATCAGTGCTTTCTTCTGAGACAGAGTCTATGCAGTCTGGATGCTCTCTTACGAAAAAGCGCATTGCTTTTTCAATGTGCTTTTGTTGAGTGGACGCTCTCTTGCACAAGAAGTTTTTGCAGAAGATCTCTCCCACAAAAAGCTTCTTGTGCAAGAAGCTTGTAGTCTAGACATAGCCCAAGATTCAAATAAAATAGCTGTCAATGGTCCAAAACCTGAATGGCAATATTTCTTATGGCTCACTGCACTTCTCAGCCCCCCAAAATCTATGCAATACACACACACACACACACACACGCTGCTAAGTATATAAAAATGAGTTTATTATTCATGTGATGGGGAGCTCTAGTCCCACACTCCAGAGAGCCGGGGCGGACTCCCCAGAAATGGCGGGGAGCGTGCAGAGGCTGGGCGAGCTGCCGCACATCTGGCGTCTGTCAACTCGGCCATGCCGGGAGGTAGCGCACGGCCAGGGGCACCTTGCGATGACGTCACCAGAGGCGCCGCCGGGGTGCGGGTGGATGACATCACTTGCCGGGCCGGCGGGATAATTGAAAAGTGGCAGATAGGCACCGAGGAGAGAGGACGGGGCGAAACTGGCCAGGAGGTGAGTAGGGGACCCCCCCTGGTGGAGGAGGTGGAAGAAGGTGCCACGGAGGTGGAGTAGGAAGCGGCCCAGGGCAGGGCCGTGGAACCCAAGAGCGGGTGGGTTTAGGGGCAACTACCCCAGCTGATGTTCAGGGAGACTCTCTCCCTGCCTTAGGGCCCTGGGCCGGGGCTCGGAGAGAGGGTGGGCCCGAGTCTTTCTACTCCACCACCATGGGGAAATTGCAGTGTAGCAGGGGCAAGAGCTTTGAAGCGCGAGTTTCCCATCCTCAGGACTAGAGGGATTTTGTCATGTTGGATTGGTATCGGGGACACAGGAACGGGGAGGGGCATGGAGACACCTCTGGTGTCCATACGGGGAGGAACCCATGAGATGAGTCAATTACTTTACAATGCACCTTTGACAACCTCAACATATCTATTTCCCTGAGACTAATTCTATCTTTTCACACCCTGAGCAGATTCAAACAGCTGCCAATTTTTAAAAACAACTTGCCAGAAAAATATTTCTTCCTTCTTACCAAACTGTGGATTCCCCCCGCTAAATATTACTCCTGGCTGATGCCCAGGCTGGGCAAGATGAAACCCTGGACCAGTGACAGCTTTTTCTATACACATCAATGCTACATCTTTAATATTGAATATCTTGTAGCAGTCTAGTGCTAGGAATAGAACTTTACAAAGCATGAAAAGGGCAATTCCCAGCATGAGATTAGTAACTATGGAAGAGCTATTTTATGTTGTTAGCAATGGGGATATGAGTTCAATATAATTGGAGTAGTGACAACTAGGGCCTCTGACTTTACAAGTTGAGGGATAAGGGAAAAGTCCCAACAAACTTTTAAAAACTGTCTAGAACATTTGTAGAACAGATTTTATGTGACATACATGCTATATTATATACCAAAATCTACTTATACTGAACATTATTAAGGTTGCAAAGTCAAGCACTTAGAAGCCTAATTTGTCCCCTTGTGTGTACAGTAATTCCTCATTTAACATTATAGATATGTTTCAGAAAATGATCGTGTTAAGTGAAAACGTGTTATGCGGGGTCAATTTTCCAATTGAAAATAATGGAAAAGGTGGGGGTTGCGTTTCAAGCGGTGATGTCTGTTGGGACCAGGACATAAGGTTGGGGGAGAAAGGGGACTGGGTTACAGCAAGGAGGGGAGGTGTTTGGCTCTGGGGAAGGAGAGGAAAGGGGGATTGGACTGGGAGTATGCCCCTGTGACGGGTCTGCCAGGACCCACACTACATCTGGCGAGGGGGGGTCACCGGGGAACAGCACGATGAGCAGTGAACCCTCCGCCGCTTTGCAGGGATACGGGGGAAGCCCTGCGCAGTGTAGTTAGCAGTAAAAGTAAAAGCTGCTTTTGTAGTTAGCAAGCCATTCACAGTCTTTGTTTAATCCAGAGAAACTGCTGAGCTACAGTTCATCTTCAAGTTTCACACAATCAGCTCAGGATTAAACAAAGACTGTGAATGGCTCGCTAACTACAAAAGCAGCTTCTCCTCTCTTGGAATTCACACCTCCAGATCAGCTGCTAGAAGTGGGCCTCATCCTCCTTGATTGGATCCACCTCATCATCTCCAGCCTGATTCTGGCCTGCATATTTATACCTGCCTCTGAAAATTTCCACTACATGCATCTGACAAAGTGGGTCTTTGCCCACGAAAGCTTATGCGCCAACACTTCAGTTAGTCCATAAGGTGCCATAGGACTCCTCGCCGCTTTTGCATAATCACATGATATATTCCCACAGGACTCCTGCCTCATTCAATGTACTAGATCAGTGTTTCCCAAATAGTGTTCTGTGGAACCCCGGGGTTCCGCGAAGTGAAAATAAGGGTTTAGTGAGAAAATTCCATTACAATAACATTTTATGATTTAAAAAATAATAATTAGTATTTAAGCATTTATGAATTTTATTGAAAACAATTTTCATTTGTGCTTGCCACAATAAGTGTCCCTGTGTAATGCCAGCTTAGCTAGAGAGTGGCAACGATGATGTCACTACTCAGCGCTGTGCACTCAATCAGTGGTGCGATCGCCTGTTATATACCACGGTAAATCCCCGTACTCCCTCTCAGGATGACTCAATACGTAGGTGACTCAATACAAATATACTAGTGCCGCGTCGGACAAAGGCGAAGCTTCAGCTGTCAAACTAGTTGCTTGTATGGGAGTGTGCAGGCAGTGCTCTTGCAAATACTTTATGTTAGTATAGTCATGTGATATCTTGTATTTAAAAATTTAATCAAGACAAATATAAATTGACTATGATAAATTAATCTACATATCATGACGTTGATTAGCATTTGTTTATTATTAGCCTTACTTTTTTGTGGTCTACTTTTTCAGCTCCATATATAAGACTGTTATTAGGGGTTCTGCAAAATTATTTTGAGTTTAAAAGGGTTCTATGGCCAAATAAAATTGGGAAACACTGTACTAGATGAACCAGGCTCAATACTTCAGCTGGGAGTGTCTCCCCCCAATGGTAGACAGATTCATACAGGCAAACCTGAGCGCCCATCGAATACATTTGCTGCTGTGAGTGCTTACCACTTCTACAAATCAGACACTTGGGTCTACCAACAAATGAGGAACAAACAATTAGTGTGAAGTTTGGTTGAAGTGACTTGACTAGCATCCCATGGGAATTCTGTAGATGAAGCAGGGATGGAATCCAGTTCTCCAGTGCTGCATTCATGGACTGAACTTTGAAAATATCACCCATTTTCTTACAACTTCTGCCTCCGTTACATAAAAACAGCCATACTGGGTCAGACCAATGGTTAATCTAGCCCAGTATCCCGTCTCTGACAATGACTAGTGCTAGATGCTTCTTCTGGTAGTCAGAGGGTTAAGGACAGTCAGAGCATGGGGTTGCATCCATGACTATCTTGGCTAACAGTTGTTGACCTCCATAAATTTATCTAATTCAATTTTAAACCAATTTATAATTTTTGCCTTCACAATGGCTTTGAGTTCTACAGTTGATTATGTACAGTGTGAAGAAGTACTTCTTTTCATTTAAACTTGCTGCCTCTTGATTTCATCACGTGATCCTAGTTTGTGTATTATGTGCCAGAGTAAATAAGATCGCTTCATTCACTTTCTTGACACCATTCATGATTTTATAGACCTCTCTCATGACTCCTCATAGTCGTCTCTTTTCCAAGTTGATCAGTCCTAGTCTTCTTAATATCTCCTCATATAGAAGCTGTTCCACACAACTAATCATTTTCTTTGCTCTTCTCTGAACCTTTTCCAATTCTAATATACTTTTTTTGCGATGGGGTGACTAGAACTGCACTCTGTATTCAAGGTATGGGCATGTCATGGATTATAGGAAGGGTAGGCAATACTTTCTGATGGGGGGCACGCCAAGATTTTGTAAATTGGTCAAGAGCCACACACTTCCATGATATTAATGGAGGAGATGCAAGGTCTGGGATGGAGGTTGAGTGTATAAGGGAGCTTGGGGTAAGGCATTGGAGTGCAGAAGAGAGTGTGGAGTCTAGGAGGGAGTTTGTGTGAAGGAGGCAGTTGTGACGTGAGGCACTGGACTGAGGTACAGGGGTCTGGGTTGTGATCTAGGACAGGAAGGGGTTGTGACCTGGGGCAGGAGATTGGGGTGCAGGATATGGAAGGGGGTATGGGTGAAGGAGGGGAAAGAAAGTTTTGGGTTATGTGGGGTAGGGGAGAAATAATGGGGGGCAGAGAGTTGAGGGAGGGGGACTGGGATGCCAGAGGCAGGCTCTGGCTGGGAGACTTACCTGCATGACTCCTGGCCAGCAGCCCAGCATGTTTCTGAGGCAGCCTTCCTGCCTTCCTTTCTCGCCCCTGCACAGGCTGAAGGGGCCATGTGAGTGTGTGAATAACTATGAGCTGGAGGTGCAGGGGCATGGTGCTGCCTGTTCTTTGTGTGCTGCCTGTTCTTCAAACAGGCTGCTCCCAGAAATTGGCCAATGGGATTGTGCTGGGGTTGGGTAAAGCATATTAAGCCTTCCCCAGCCCCTCCAGGCTCACAGTTCTGAAATAGAAATGCCTGCGGCAGCCACTTTTCTGAGCAGCATGTGGGTGGGACGAGTCAAGCAGAGAGACTACCTGAGGCTTCCCCCTCTGTTCGCAGGCCAGATCCAGTTGCTTGGTGAGCCAGATTTGGACCTCAGGCCATGTTTTGCCCAGCTCTGGCTTATAGAATGGCATTATATTTGTGTTTTCTATCTCTTTCCTAATAGCTCCTAACACTGCTAGCTTTTCGTCTGATGCTGCACATTGAGCAGATTTTTCCAGAGAACTATCCACAATGACTCCAAGATCTCTTTGAGTGGTAACAGCTAAATTTGACTCCATCAGATTATATGTATAGTTGTGATTATTTTTTAACGTAAATTTCTTTGCACTTATTAACATTGAATTTAATCTGCCATTTTGTCACCTAGTTTACAAAACTAGGTAACTACAAACTCCTTTGTAACTCTTTGCATTTTTATACTCTCATTAACAACTCTGCTATATCCCCCAAACATCCTGTCCACTGAGGCTATGTCTACACTGAAGGTATTTGTTGGTAGAGAGTATGCTAATGAAACGCTCATTAGTATTTGTCGGGCTGTCATTTGCATAACTCTGCCGGTGCACAAGAGGTTTTTGCGCAAAACCAAGCAGTGTGGATGGGTCCGTTTTGCACAAAAAAAAACTTTTGCGCAAGACCCCTTATGCCTCAAAAAAGGAGGTATACGGGATCTTGCGTAAAAGGGGGTTTTTTTGGACAAAACTGGCCCATTTTCAAAGGCTAGTAACTTGGCAATGTTTGGACACAATTCTACGGGGATGGCAAAGTCACATCCCTCATTCAAAGCTTTCTGCCAGTTTCATGTTCAAGACCTAGGTACTGGTGCCTAACGGTCAGTACCATGGAGGGATCCAGACCTAGAGATTAATGGCAAGCCAAGCTAGAGTCAAGAATCAGGGCTATGGGGCACCTGGGGGCACAGCCGACAGCAGAGCTGGGCAGGGGTAGGCACAGGCAGCAAGATCAATCACAACTGCAGCATAGAACACATTAAGCAGACTGGTTGCTCTGGCTGCTATGGGCTAAGGGTCAGCTATGCGTGGTATGTTGCTAGTAGTCTGACCCTGCTATAGCTGCTTTCTGGTACTGCTTCCCTTCCTGCCAAATTTCATATCTTTTGCTCTAAATCTTAAGGAGTGGGCGGTTCAAAGAAAAAAAAGGCAGGATTTTTAAAATATAGGTAAAATAATGTATTTTTCCCTAGCCTCATTCTTGGAAATGTCTCTTTTGGTGGAAATTTTCCCCAAAACAAGTCATCCTGTGCCAGCCAGCCAGTATGACAAAGGTTAGCTCAATCAAAATTTGGCAAAGTTATAAGCAACTGAAAACAGGCTCTTCTAATGGGAAGTATCAGGCAACATGTCACCAGTACTTCCAATAATAAAGAACAACAATAGTGGTGTGTGATTTTTTAAAGGTTAGATTGGCAGTTACTTAGGGTAAAGTATATCACTTAGGCTGGCTTCAGTAATATAAACTCACGCTGATAAAACCTTTCTAAACGTGCCACATATACAGGGACTGCACTTCTTTCCTTGGTTCATAAGCAATAGAGCAGTTAAGGGTAAACTGAGTTTCACCACTTCTCACTGGGCAAATGAAAGCATTTTGTTTAATTTACCCACTTCCTTTTTAACCACTGTAGGATGCAGAGTCAAGTTAGGAATTATGGGCATTATTATAAGTGCAAATTCACTCCCACATTTGAAGATCGTTTTCATACAACTTTCTTTTTATGTGTTTTCCATAGTGTTTTTCCACACCTTCTTTAGCTAATGGTAGTAGTAGTTATACAGGGCCTAAACCTCTCTTTAGTAGTTAATATTTAGTGAAGACTTTAATTTTTCTCTCATAAAATATTTTCCAAGTTTTTGGATGAGGATATCCTTCCAGACACTCCCCTCCTTCCATTTCATCCCCATCAATCAACCGTTTCAAGTAATAGTTTGAAATTTTGTCAGGTTTCTAATAAATTTCCAAAGTTTGGGCACTTTGGCCCATTTGTTTGAAAGCCTGTGTGCAATGCCCAAAAGGTAAAAATCATGCCCATGGAGGTCCATCACAGACCGTGAGGGAAGCCTGCCATGCATATTTTAGGTTGTAAAGGAAACAGCTGAATTGGAATTCCATGCTTCAGGAGCACTGCTCAGTTACCACAGTTCATGTTTTAAACAATATACATTTATGCAAATTAAAAAGGACATCTGTCTGTCCCCTTTGTTTCTCACTCTTTGGGTTATTTTTCATCTTTCTTTACCTTTTGTTGCTTTTCTTTCCCTCTGTTTCTTCCTCTAGACTCTAACTTTCTTCTCCACTTAACATCCTCTATTCTCTATCCTCCCACTATAATTTCCTTTCTCCCTTCTCTTCACTCCCTACTGCATGCCCCTTGTGTGTTTCTTCTCCACCACTGGATTTCCCCTGCACCCTCTCCCCTTCTTCATTGCATGTTCTCTGTGCTCTTTTCTCCATCTTTACAAAGACTCTCCTAGGTGCTACGCCTACAGGTACAGTGGGAATTCATAGTGCAATTTGTACAGCGCGTACGCAGGTAGCAGTATACTTGCTTTTGCTGTGAGTAGCCACTTAACATTGCATTCAAAAGTGTCTAAACCATCACAAAGTAATTCTGCTTAAATATGCACTTCAAAGGCCTTTCTTTAGAGAGAAAAGATCAAAAAAGAAAAAAAGCCAACCCTATGTGACCTCTAAACATGGCTGTAAAACAGACTGATGGGACAAGCTGCATCTGCTTTATCCTAGAGACAAACACAACTGCTGAAAGAAAACTGTGTGTACTGAGCTGTCCTTGGAAGCTATGTGTCATCACCTACATTTAACTGTGGTATCAGCAAAGCAAGCTGGACAAAGCCTGGGTTGCAGGCATGTGAAGGAATAACTTTTCAGATGCTTTTCTCTATGCCAGATGATTCCATTGTTCAGATCATCTGTCCTGGTGATTTGTAAACAAGGTATCACATGGTAGAGAAGGTTCCTTCCCTTCTATCCAGGCTGAGGAAAAACAAAGAGATCAGGGTTTAGAGATGGGCCTGAGCCAAAACTTTCTTGCCTTGCAAATCAGAATTATAATCTGGGCAGGTTCTAAGGCAGGTTCCAGACTAAAATCATGACTGATGTTTAGTATTTATAAGTGTGAAATGCATCACCCTAATCTTAATGATTAGCCCTAACTACCTCCATTACCCTGACACTATTTGTGACGGGGTGGGGCCCACCTACCCCACCAAAACGGGCCCACCCCGTACTGACCCCGCGATTGCCCTCTCACTAGTGGGGGCAACACAATGGGAGTTGCTCACGTGCGGGCTGTGTAGTGCCGCCGCGCGTTAGCTGAGCGGCGAGCCAGCAACCGTTGCTGAGCAACGCGGGGCGCACGGCCGCAGGGTAATGGCGGCCGGAAGTGATGTCAGAAGCCCAGGGGGAAGAGCAGGGGGAGGGGGATAAAAGCCCCAAGGGAAGTGCCGGCGGGGGAGGGGGGAGAGGCAGGAGAAGGGAGAGAGGAAGGGGAGAAGGAAACGGAGAGGCGCGGAGGAGGCGAGGTGGAAGCAGCCCAGGGCAGGGCACAGAGCCGGGCGCACCAGTGGGTTAAGGGGACATACCCCCTCCAGTGGGACAGGTCCAGGAGACTCTGTCCTTAGGGCCCTGGGCTGGGGTCTGGGAGTGAGGGTGGGCCCAGACCCCCCACACCGCATGCCCAGTGAAACAAACTTTAGAGGCAATGGCCATTCAGCAGCTAGCGAGTAAAAAGGGAAGAAAAGACAAGGAAGAGAGAAGGGGGGTGGGCCAGGACCCCCACACTATTCTTAATAGCAAATCCTAGCTTAGCCCTAAACCAGGGCTGGACAAGAGCCTGTCAGCGAGCAGGATGTGGCCCACCTAGCTCTTTTATCCAGCGAGTGGGGCAGTTACCTGCCCCATCCCCTAACAAGTTGCCTGGGAGCTGGGGAGGGATGAGCCCTTTCAACTGCTTCTATTTAAAGGGCTTACACCTTCCCTGTGGCTGCCAGGTAATGCATTAGCAGCCACAGGGAAGGCACGAGCCCTTTAAATAGAAGCAGTTGAAAGGGCTTGCAGCTCCTGGCCTTACCACGTTGCCTGGAAGCCACAGGGGAGGTGTGAGCCCTTTCACTTATTTCTATTTAAAGGCTCCCCCCCTTCCATGGCAGCCTACAAACACTTCGAAAAATTTTGAAGTGGCCTCCCCTTAAAAAATTATTGCTCACCCTGCTCTAAACTCTGCTTTTGCCTTAACTCTAACGATGATCATATTTAGGGTGACCCAGATGTCCTGTTCTCAAAAGGGCAGTCATGTACTTAAGCTCTCCTGCAGGTGTCTTTGCATTTTTTTTTTAAAAAAATGTGTCATTCTCTTGTATTTTCTGTCTCTCCCCTTCCATCAGTACTGGTAGGTCTTACTGCTGGCCAGATCCTTGTTCAATGGCCAGATCCTTGTTCACTGGAGGTGAATGGGGGGGCGTGTCCAGAAGCTGATGATGGGGTAGGGTGCAAGGTTGATGGTTGGGCGAAGTTAAAGTGTGTGGGGCTGGCTTGTCCTCCTGCTGGTCCTTCAGTGCAGTCCCTGTTGAGTGCTGGCTGCTTGCTGTGGTGGCTGGTGAGTGCAGGCAGGTGGTGGCCAGTTATGTGTTGCCTCTGCTGTTCATCCATCTGCCCTTTACATGCTTCCTCTCTTTGTCCTCTCCCTGGTGTGCCTGTTTACCCCACCAGCCCCATTGCTGCTCCATAGCCCTCCGAGCTCCTGCAGGGTGCGTCATGTGGAGAACCAGATCCTGGTCAGATCATTCAGCTCACCAACAGCCTGGCCCTTCCTCCCACCACTGCTTCTGGCTGGGATGGAATACATGGAAAGCACAAGACCCTACAACCCAGGATGCTGGTCAGAAGGGGCCAAACCCCACACAGTGCTCGCATGGGGAACTTTTCTGACCCTCAGCTAAGCTTTGGAGTGCTGGGGAGGTAGCTCTCTTTGTACCTTGTCCCTGCAGGATCCACAGCAGACCCCCCAGGAAATGGCGCTTAGCATACTCTTCATTCACTGGATCCATCCTAGATCCTACCCCCAGGCAGTGTGGGGCTTTTCTGTCCCCTCTGACCCCTCCACTGCTGAGCCACCTCTCTAGGTGGGTTCAATGAAGCCCCCTTTTCAGTCAAATTTTCTGGGCCTGCATCCTCAGGGCTTAATTCTTTTCTGTCTGTGTGCTATAGCCAGGGGACAGGAGGTGACTGGGTTATGTTGGTGGCCAGTTCTAGCATGGAGGTGTTAGCTGCCTTTCTACACTGTGGGGATAGAAAGAGACAAGCTGATTCTAGCCACAGTGGAGCAGGAGGGTGGAAGGGAAAAGATGATCTCTGCAAAAACACAGGCCAGATCCACCTCTATCCCCTTCCCCTGAATCTGGAAACAGCTCTCTTCCCTTCCCTCACACAGTGCTGAAAGGTTGCTGCTGACTACTTTCAGGTATGAATCCTGACAGAAATTGGGGGAGGAGGAGAAGAAATTACCCAGCCTGCCTTGCACATGTGCCTTGAGAAAATGTAGCACCAGGATCAGCTAAAACAAAAAACAGGACTATGTAGCACTTTAAAGACCAACAAGATGGTTTATTAGGTGATGAGCTTTCATGGGCCAGACCCACTTCCTCAGATCAAATAGTGGAAGAAAATTGGCATGACCATATATACCAAAGGATAAAAAAAAATGAACACACATGAAAAGGACAAATCAAATTTCAGAACAGAAGGGAGATGAGGGGGGAAGGTAAATGTCTGTGAGCTAATGATATTAGAGGTGATAACTGTGGAAGCTATATTTGTAATGGGTAGGGTAATTAGCGTCTTTGTTGAGACCAAGGTGTAAAGTGTCAAATTTAAGCATGAATGACAGTTCAGAGGATTCTCTTTCAAGTCTGCTGTTAAAATGTCTTTGAAGCAGGATGCAGGTAGTTAAGTCCCTGAAACAATGCCCTTTCTGGTTGAAATGGCAAGAAACTGTTTTTTCTTTGTGATCCTGTCTAATATCTGTTTTGTGGGCATTGATTCCTTGGCAAAGTGTCTTAGACATTTGTCCAATGTACATAGCAGACGGACACTGTCAGCACATGATAGCATAATTTATATTTCTGGATGAGCAGGAATATGTGTTCTTGATCTTATAACTGAATTGGTTAGGTCTAATAATGGTATCAGCAGAGTGAATATGTGGACAAAGCTGGCAATGGGGTTTGTTGCAAGGGAAAGTTCTAGGGTTGGTATTAGTGTGGTATGTCCTGTAGTTGTTGGTATGAATCATCTTGAGGTTAGGTGGTTGTCTCCTATATTAGACATACCTCTAACCCTAACCCTATCCCCGTATGAGAAGGGTGTGTAGGAGTGTGTGTGTGCTACTTCTTCCCATGAAAACCTTAAAGATAAGAAGGTAAACAAAGACTCCAGGTACACAGTATTTCTTCTTAACAGGGGCTCAGTCAACTTGATGTTACTTTGCATGTTTGTATTGCATAGTTCTAATTGATTGCCTTTGAACTTGCTTGAGTGCCAGTAATTTTACCAGGTGTCCTGTATTCAGTATGGGGAAATATGACCATCCTAATCATATTACCTTACGGTTACCTATAACTGCAAATCTAAACAAAGATTAATCCTAGGCTAAATGTAAGCCCTGAACCAAATCAAATCATGGTGCTTATTTCTTAAAGGAAATAGGATGTGATGAGGTGTCTACCTTCTCTTATATGAAAAGAGTTAACTGGCACTAAAGAGTTCTATTAAAGTACCTAACTGCACCTGGAGGGTAGGCCATCTCCAATTACTGATGATTCCTAGGGAGGAATAGAGATGAGAGTTAGAATGAAGAGAGGAAGTTTACAACTGTAGTAGAGAGGGCTTCAGAGAGAGAGAAAAATAACTCTGTAGTCTCTCCCTGGGCTCAGTGTGTAGGAAGAACTCTAGAAGATATTCAGCTGAAGATCAAGAGTGGGATAAAAGGTGAAGCCATATGAAGGCAAAAGGGGGGCTATGTTTATACTTTTATTCTATAGGATAGCGCTGAGAATCCTAGCCCTCCAAAAAAGGCCAGCTTGGTGAGACTATGGAAAGACCTGATTATAGGCACAAAGGACAGAGAGGGCCTGGGGGAAGTTGTATCCCTTAACCTGAGAGGAAAGATGTGAAGATTACAGGGCCCATTGTCAGCACCAACATCCCTGATGTAAAGTGATTTGACTCAGTTGTGTTGGATTTTCTCTCTCCCCAGAAGGAGTGGACTTAAATACGACCTGGTCAGACAGCTGAATCATGGGAAGAGACTGAGCACCTGTCTGAAACCAGAGCACCTATCAGCAGGGAGCTCTACTCTGGACAGCCCTGTTAAGCCATGCCCAACCATGAGTAGGTGCCCCAGTGGTGAGTCCATTCTTCTACAGCATAGTATTACCATTAACATTTTCTCACTGAAACTTAATGTTGTGTTAAGTTCTAAAAGGACGTGAACATTGGCAACATCCCAGAGAAAGGAACATTCATTGGTTATTTCCCAAAAGAGATATAATGGGGACTAGACTGCTTTCACCCAGTTGAGTGGGTCTCTTCATGAAGAATTTAGGTGAGCTTTTCCATTACAGAATAATGCTATGCAGTATAGACCTGTTTCTGGGAGATCTGAGCAGTGCTGTCAGAAGGAAAATGGTGCAGCATTGACTCACACAGAGCAGCAGATAATGGCACGTGATGCCACTGGTTGGCTGAGACTAATTGGGCCGTATCTGTTGGCAAGAAAATGAAGAACTCATGACAGGCAGGAAAATGAGTCAGTTCTCTGGGGGAGCTGGCAAGAGAGTGAGAACCTGTCTTGTATTTGGCGGGCTAGGATGAGCACTCTCCTCAGAGGATAGCACTGGAAGGAAAAGTTTGTTGGGAAAAGGCAGAGGGGATCTTGGGAGGCTTGGAGTGATCCAAGAACCAGCCCACCTTATTTTGAAGAATCAAAGCTTGTTGCCTGGTGCCCCCAACCTCAATTTCAAGTGACCCAGATCCTCATGGCCTTGATTTATTATACAGCAAAGCCTGAATCACATGATGCAGCAAACTTCCAATATTGTCCTTGAAACAGGCACTGAGCTAATAAAATAAATCAGCCCTTGTACTTCTACTTCCCCTTATTGAATAAAAATAGAGAAGCCAATGTAGGTAAACAAAAGTTAAATGTACAAAGGTTTTCTCTCCACTCTCCTTTTCTCCCTAGACAGTTAACACCTCCTTAGCACTCTGTGTTAGTAAAATAAGAATCATGTCCTGTAATGGGAGATGAGCCTGTTGCCTTTGATAGCACAAACTATTTCCATTTGGCTTCTGCTCAAAGCAAGTACTTCTCCACATTTCTGCTGACCATACACTTCCTCAATATCAGTTACTACAGTGCAAAAAAAAGATAAAATAGCTACATGATTATGATGATCTTATATTCAAATAGCTCCTTTTATCCCTCAGGAGGGTTCTCAACATGCAGTATAGGCATTACCAGCAGCTTTTCAAACTATATATAGAAACCATTTCACTCACTGCTGAAGTACATACACCCTTCTGGTGAAATATACCAGTAGCTCTGAAACTGCTCAGCTACATGCCCAAAACTTTAGGACAAGTTATGGAAAATACAGCCAGGGTCCCACTGAAAATGCAAGAGGCAATATGTTAGGTACAGAGTGCATAATTACAAGAAGTGCAATGTGAGGAGAACACTATCATTAATTCCTTCTTTCCTAATAAGTGCCATGAGATAGCTGTCAGAGGGATAGTCATGTTAGTCTGAATCTGCATAAACAACGAGAAGTCCTGTGGCACCTTAGGGTACATCTAGACTACAGGGTTTTGTCGACAGAAGTTTTGTTGACATAACAGTGTGGACGCAAAGGACAGCGTAGATGCAATAATGCCTTCTATCGACAGAACTCTGTCAACAAAAGGCATTATTCCTCGTAGAATGAGGTTTACATACGTTGACAAAGCTGCTGAGTTTTGTCGACGTTATGTCGACCTAACTCAAAGGCAGTGTGGACGCAGGTATAGTTTTGTCGACAAAAGTCCACCTTTGTCGACAAAACCCTGTAGTCTAGACACACCCTTATAGACTAACAGATTTATTGGAGCATAAGCTTTTGCAGGCAAATACCCACTTCATCAGATACATGACATGCCCACAAAAGCTTACGCTCCAATAACTCTGTTAGTCGAAAAGGTGCCACAGAACTTCTCATTGTTTATGAGATAGCTAGTCCCTGTGACTAAGGCAAATATGACATACTTCTGGATGTTTGGGAAAAAATCTGATCATTTGGATGTTCAGCTGCTAGCTGGTGTTTATTGAATTATTATGTAATTATAGGGAAAAAAAAGTTTGGGCTCAGTCCTGTACTGAATTCCTTTCCTCAGAAGTGGGAAAGCTATAAAAAAAAGTCACCTGCAGTTTCACGATCCTGGGGACAACTGGAGGCCTATCATCCCGTAGTTTGCATTTCAGACCAAAAGGGTGCTCTATTTTCTATAGCACAAGCAGCAGTGCTATACTATTTGTTGATACACCAGTCATTTCTTTTGCTCACTTATCTCCTAAGAGATAAGTGAAAAGCTGTGTGGTTTCACTTTTAAAAATGAATAGAAAAAAAACTCAAAACACTTATAATGGAAAATTATAATACATGGGGACCTAACTACAAATAGATGTACAATATAAGACCAAAACTGATCCCTCTGTTACATTGTTTTTGTATTGTTTTGTATGGGGGTTCTGTGTACCATGGAATATGCTATGGACGTTCTCACTGCAGTGCAGACAAGAGAGAATAATTCTGCCCTGCAGCTGTGTCATAGTCAGGGGTTTTAGTTGAAACATCAATTATGTATCAACTATGAAAGCTAAATGGATGCCTTTCATATGTCCCTAAAGCTCCACTTTATAAAACCAGCCTTACGAATGGTAATAGTTTGTGTATGTTTTATTATAGCAAATTACACAGCCACAGATGCCTACAGCACTATTCTTTCTCTGATTTATGTGCACAGCTTCCACTAATGCTAGTGAGATTTCTGTGGCTATTTCAAAGGTAGAATGCCTTACCCGCCCTGTGCTGCCCATCCCCAGACATACATTTTAAAATAACTGTTCGACAGTTTTGGTTCATTTACTCAGTGCACTTCTGTGATGAATGCAAATATTTTGAAAACATTTTTATGATGTCAATACATGCCTTGGTTTCCCTCTGTGCTTGGTCTTGCTTTTCATTGATAGAATAAAGCAGGACACATGAGCTCTTTTGTAATGTAACTGTCTAGGAAAGATTATTAAGGACTGGCTGGGAACTAGCCCCTGTCAGTGGAAGGCACTAAAGGCATGGTGGAAATCTCAAGAGCTGAACATTGATACCTGTCCAAGCTGGGAGTCTTGAACTCAGGAAGAAGGTAATAGGGCGAAGTTGCAGGAAGTAATAATAATAACTGGGTACCGATCTCTCTCCCCTGAAACAAAGATAAAGGACAGCGAGAGAGAGCAAGTAAACCACAAATGTGGTTCCTCTGGCAGCAGGTTCAAGTGTATGTCTTAACCTCTGCTGCTCAAAGCTAAGCTAAGGATTTCTCGATGTTGCATAACAGTTGACTAATAAAACTGACTGGCTGTGTCTAGACTGGCCAGATTTTCCGGAAAATCAGCTGCTTTTCCGGAAAAGCTTTCCAGCTGTCTACACTGGCCGCTTGAATTTCCGCAAAAGCACTGACTTCCTACTGTAAGAAATCAGTGCTTCTTGTGGAAATACTATGCTGCTCCCATTCTGGCAAAAGTCCTTTTGCGCAAAACTTTTGTGCAAAAGGGCCAGCGTAGACAGCTCGGATTTGTTTTTCGCAAAAAAGCCATGATCGCGAAAATGGCGATCGGGGCTTTTTTGCGGAAAAGCGCGTCTACATTGGCACGGACTCTTTTCCACAAAACGTGCTTTTGCGGAAAAGCGTCTGTGCCAATCTAGATGCTCTGTTCCAAAAATGCTTTTAATGGAAAACTTTTCCGTTAAAAGCATTTCCGGAAAATCATGCCAGTCTAGACACAGCCACAGTGTTTTGAAATTCTACTGGTGTCCCTGCAAATTCTCACTGAGATGATTCACTTTTTTCTGATACAATTTCTTTGAATGGTGGGACTAGTATTTATAGGGTTCATGGAAGAAGCATATTCAAAGACAAGACTTGGGACAGATTGTGGAAGAAAAGGAGACAAGATCAGAGAGTTCCAGTTGTAGGAGGCTGCATGAAAGAAAGCAGAGAAGGAAACTGAGGGGAATGGTAAAATGTGCAGCATAGCTGGAGTAACGGCAGGAAATGTAAAGAGATAAAAGACACTCTTCTGTAAATATTGTCTTTATATCATCACACACTAAACCAAAGACACCTGTCAGGTCTACTTTCCAGAAAGTTTTTATCTGATTCCAAATTACTGGACAACTAAAGGCCAACGTAATTTCCCCAAATCAGTACATCCCAGCAATACTTTGTGACCACATTCTGCCCTCCTATTCTTGTTGCCCAAGTAGATTGTTCCTGCTGCTGTAAACAGGAGTAAGCCGAATAAGCCAAGCAAGGAAGGACAATTCTGAAGCACTTGAACTAGAACACATGGACTATGCCCCCCAACTATAAGCTCAACTAGGGTACGTCTACACAGCAGTGTTATTTCGGAATAACTGACGTTATACTGAAATAATATAGTTCTCCTCTACACTACAAGCAATTATTTTAACACAATGTCAAAATAATGTCGAGCTGGAGGACTTCTTACTCCAACTCATTTTACAAGGCATAAGGGAAGTCGGAGGAAGAGTGCTCTTTCTTGGACTTCCTGCTGTGTAGACCGTGCCAAAAGCTGAGATAAGCTATTTTAACTTAAGCTATGCAATTGATGTAGCTCAAGATGCGTAGCTTATTTAGGCTTTAGCCCTACTCTGTAGATATGCCCCTAGAGACTTCTTCACAGCTCAGCATAAGGGCCTGCAGTGTCTGGCCTCTAGGTTTTGGGGTAGCCAGTAACAAGGTACATGAGTTGCCCCCTTCAGATCCACAGTTCAGAGCTAGAATTTGGTCTTTTGAACCAGGCTATAAATGAGAAAAAAAGCAGGATCTCACCTACAGCTAAAGATGGCATCGAAAAGCAGGAGCTAAAATAACCACAGCTGAAAAGTCTGGCTGCTTTGGGAGCTCACCTGCCCGATGCAGCTGTTTGTCTCTCCCATATAATGTCTCAGATTCTATAAGAAATGGAGATCAAATTATACAGAAATATTTTCACCATCCAATAAAACCCTTCTTACTCTTTGCATTTATCCTGTATAATAATATGGCATGCTGTCTGCTTTGGCAGGGAAATGTACACCAGAATAAATTAACTATTCACATTACAGTCATGCTAGCAATATACTTAAGCCTTGGGGTATGTCTACACTACCCCCCTAGTTCGAACTAGGGGGGTAATGTATGCATACCGAACTTGCTAATGAAGCCCGGGAAATTCAAATCCCGGGCTTCATTAGTAAGTTCGGTATGCATACATTACCCCCCTAGTTCGAACTAGGGGGGTAGTGTAGACATACCTTTGGAGAACATAGTCAAACCACTAAAATCAGTGCTTTGTATTAGGTAAAATAAATTTGTTGCTCAAGACTACAAATCAGATGCCCCACAGGCATTCTATCTGATGTATTTGTGGCCATGTGACATTAAAATTGCATAGGATCTAAGTTTTTATTTACAAGATGTTTCCAGACCTTATGTTTGCAAAGATAACTTTTCACATTTTGGAGGCTAATGCAATCATAACCCTCTTATTGAGTCTGCAGGCAGCCAAAATCAAGGAAACTGAGAGATCTGAATTCTCTTACTTCTGTTCAATCTCATTGGATTATTCTACTTCATAGCACAGTAAAGACGCTTTAACACAAGATGCCATTTTAGTAGTTGGAAGGGGTAGAAGAAAAGCCCCTATAGCTGGGGCTTGGGAGGTTCAAGGGCTGAAACCCAAAGGGCAGAACTGAGAAGACACACAAAGGGTATGTCTAGACTACAGGTTTTTTTTAAAAAAAAGGTAGATTTTTAAAAAAAAAAACTTCCCCGCTTCTAGACGGCTGCTGTGTTCTTTCGAAAGTAAATCGATAGAATGAGGGAGTTTTTTCGATCAGAGAAAAAGCTCGTTTTATGAGGAAGAATGCCTTTTTTTGAAAGTGCTCTCTCTCAAGTGGTAACAGCTAATTTAGTCCCCACCATTTTATATGTATAGTTGGGATTATGTTTTCCCATATGCATTACTTTGCATTTATCATCATTGAATTTCATCTACTCCCAGGGTTTCCAGTTTCTTGGCTTCTTGTCAGAGAGGAAGGTTGGGCTGCATGACATTCCCCAGGGTACAAACTGCACCAACGAATAGTGGTGTCCCCTTAGCTCTATAGCCTGGGATGCTCTTTACACTGCTTTGCTGCCAGCATAGCCACACCTGGCTTGCTCACGTAGAGCCACTAGCATGCAAAATTACTCTTAGCAATGGTACCATGAATGTTTTCTCAGCCATTCAAGAATTACAGAGCATCGGGGTAACACTAGCATTATTCTTTAGTCCCAGCCTCATTCCCTAGATGGAAAGTAATCCTTTCCATTTAGGAAAGGATGATGTGGAAGTCATCTTATTTTTATACTCTCCTCTTTTCTCTGAGGATTACCCCCCCCCCACACACACACACACACACACACACACTAGGATATGGACATGCAGATTGAAACATTCCTGTGATGCAATTAAAATTTCTTGTTCATATACCCAAATCCTGCTTGTAAATGGATAGTTAATTAGGTAATGGCTTTTTAGCACCTACCTGGCATGCTAGTGTGCCTTTGTCTCTGATATACTCATTCGTCTGCATTACACAGAAGTACAATACATTTCAGTAACAATCATATAGGAAAAATCTCATAATTTTACATGCAGTGCTATTATAGACATTTAAGTGGAATAATGATGTTCAGCAAATTATCAGTTTAGAAATGATTCCACACAAGGCACTCTGTACAAAATATATCATATAAAGTATAAAGTGTAATGGTGGGAACTAGGAGCCTGGAAAGGAAATTGGAGCAAGGAAATTGGAAACTGGCAATTCCAGGCTGTCTCTCAGCTCCAATAATTCATGCGTTATAAAACCAGAAGGGACTACTGTGATAATCTAGTACGATTTCCTTCAAAACACAGGCCATAAAATTTCCCTGAATTAACTGCTATTTGAAATATAATATCACTTTTAGAAAAAAAAGTTCAACCTTAGTTAAAAATTGTCAATGTCAAAGAACCTACCATAATCCGTGAGAAGATGTTCTGATGGTTTTGTTATATTTAGACCCAGCAGGGAAGAATCCAGACAGAGGGAACTAATGAAAACAAGCTGTTTGCTAAGGAGAGATTATTATTCTTCCAGCAGCAAAACTGAAACCAATATAAAACGAAAGGTTTGCATGGAGGAAGGGCGAGTGCTGAAACATAAAGGGATAGGACATCACATTCCTCCACCCTACTTTAAAAATGTTCACCTAACTGAAGTTGTGGATGGTTTACTGCAGTGTCTGAGGTTGCAAAGTATTACTCTGTCAGGAACAGCAACTCACAAAGGGCATGTCTACACTAGGAAATTATTTGGAAATGGCTACATTCGAAATAATAACTCCCAAAATAACTATTTTGAAATAGTGTGTCCACTCTATGGGGAAGCCTCAAAGTTAGTCCAAGGCAGGCTCCCTTAATATGGGCACGTTACCTTGACTTAAAGCCCCAGGAAGCACTGGGGAGTAATTACTTCAAATTACTCTGGAGAGTAGCTATTTTGAAATAGCAGCAGCAGAGCATCCACACTACCACTATTTCAAAATAATTTCAAAAAAAGTTTTCTTCTCTGTGGAAGGCAGGAGTACAGATTTTGAAATAACCAACACATTATTTTGAAATAATGAGCTTAGTAGTATGGATGTTCCATTTATTATTTCAAAATAAGGATGATTATTTCAAAATAACTCCCTACTGTATACCAGGGCCAACTGAATAACATATACGTTCAAGCACACATCTTGTTCTTTCCCTCTTGGGATAACATGGTGATGGTGGTGTGGCAGTGCACTGAACAACAGGAATAGTCAGGGTAAGAAATCAACTGGATCTGCCATCAAAGTTTCTTTCACGAAGGCATCAAAATTAGGAGTTCTAACTGAAGGAGGTTTGATCTAAGGAATATACCTGGATTCTGGTACTTGTCAAAATTATGAGTTCACATGTTTCTTCCATAAAATACCATCAGATAGTTTTGCCACAAACAAAAGAGGTCCTGTGCATTTTACACATTTTTCAGGTATCCATTTCATGTCACAGTCACAGTAGTCAGTCTGCTTTGTTTCCTACTTGAAAAGAGCAATGATGAGTCTCACATCATGAATGAATGTGCATAGCTTGGGATTTGGCTGTATGTGACACAATATCAGGATGCAGCAGGTTTCAACAGGTATGCAAAGATTGCTTCAAGACTAGAGTTGCAGATGACTCCAGGGTTGTTGCATGTATTGTGTTCCTGTAGAAAAGCAAAAACTTGTCCAGTTTCTGTTGATGATTCAAAATAAGCTCTTAAGAAGCTTAGATCTCAGAAGCCATTCTGAAAACTTCTGGACATTTCAAATAGGTGTTAACTACAACCAAAAACATAACCTTCTATAGGGTCTGGTAAAGTCCACATGAATAAATGTCCAATGAATCTGAAGCCATGACCAAGGGGGTAGATAAGTTGGGCCAGGATCATGTTGCATTTGTTGGCACGTAGTACACTTAGCATTTCTTTCTATATCTTTGTCACTCCCTGGCCATAGAAATGACTCCAGGCTATGTAAGGCCTTCATCCACACAATGCCAAAATGTTCTTTGTGAAGAGTTTTCAAAACCTGAAACTGGCATGATCTTGGAATGATCACCTGCATTTTCCAATATATGCAACTGAGATTCACAGATAATTCATATTGACATGACATAAATAGTGTACACTGGGATTTTTTTTAATCCAACACTACAGTACTTTGTAATACCACTTCTTTCCTTAGCACATAATCCTTAGCTGTTTCTTTGTTGATGTCTGTGCTAATGATGGGTAACCTATCCATCAAACAGAAAAAACACTTTCTCTGAAGTTTCTTTGGGTTGATGGCAGAGCAGGCATGTCAGTCATCACAACCAATGTTTCCTCTAATCTCTTCCATCAACTCTGTGTGGATTTCTTCCACCCATGTACAGAATAAAATTTTATGTGCACTGACATATGTGCGAATGTGCACCACCAGTAGAAACAAAAACCTAGCTGTGAGAACTCTGCTAATTAGCTGGATAGCATTTGAATCTCTCCTGGGAGACTGCACAAGCACACAGTTTACAGGGAACACAGATCACAACCCATCAGCATTGCTGAGTTCCTTTACTGAATTGAAGATTATAGGAATGCATTGAAAGAAGCAATGCCCATTGTTTCATGAGTAGCAGCTAATGACAGAATTCCATGTTTCCATCCAAAAAATAAAAGTAACAGCCAATGATCCATCAGTAAGGCATCACAATTTTGACATCAATTACATGTCCATGAAACTGTAAAAAACTCAGTTATCTTGACATACTCTCAGTCCATAGTCTTCTAAACACTGCAAGACAGTGTCCAAATTCTGAAGATGATTCTCTTGATCCTTTCCTGTAACAAGAATATCATCCAAGTAGAAATGAACTCCATCTTTTCATGATCTCTTCCTCAGCTTTCTGGAAAAGGGAAGTGTTGACGTGATACCAAAAGTCAACTGTTGTAACAAAATTTTTGCATATTGATTGAGAGATATTTATGAAATGGCAGATAAATCTCCATTGTACACATTGAGCAAATCCAATTGATTGAAACACTGTCCATTACTAAGACTGGCAAAGAAATCTTCAATGTGAGAGTAGTGGTTGTAGTTATCTGCAAATAAAATTGGATTTAGTGCCACTTTGAAATCTCTACAAATTTAAACTGAACCATGGGTGCAGCCCACTTGTGTGAAAGCAGTGACAATATTCCAGTGTTTACTAAATGGTCCAAATCAGTTTCTACCTCAGGCTTAGAGCAAAAGGAACACTCTGGGCTTACAATATTTTTGATGGCTGTCAGACTAATTGTAAACTTCACTGACATGCACAACTGTTGTGAAAGAACACCAAAGCCACAGAAGGCTAAGCCATAATATCATTCCCCTAAAGCTTTACAGTATGACTAAAAATGATGATTGCTGTATTGTGTATTGCTGGATGTGATATACCTAGACTTTAGTAAGGCATTTGATACTGTCTCACATGATCTTCTTATCAATAATTTAGGAAAATATAACTTAGATGGGACTAATATAAGGTGGGTTCATGACTGACTGGATAACCATTCTCAGAGAGAAGTTATTAATGGTTCATAATTTTGCTGGAAGGGCATAAGAAGTGGGGTTCCACAAGGGTCTGTTCTGGGAGTGGTTCTGTTCAATATCTTCATCAACGATTTAAATATTGGCATAGAGAGTACACTTATTAAGTTTGCAGAGATTCCAAGCTGGGAGGGGTTGCAACTGCTTTGGAGGATAGGGTCATAATTCAAAATGATCTGGACAAACTAGAGAAATGGTCTGAGGTAAAAAGGATGAAATTTAATAAGGACAAATGCAAAGTACTCCACTTAGGAAGGAACAATCCATTTCACACATACAGAATAGGAAAGAGTACTGCAGAAAGAGATCTAGGGTCATAGTTGACCTCAAGCTAAATATGAGTCAACACTGTGACGCTGTTGCAAAAAAAGCAAACATGATCCTGTGACGCATTAACAGGAGTGTTGTGAGCAAGACACGAGAAGTCATTTTTCTGCTCTACTCTGCACTGATCAGGCCTCAATTAGAGTACTGTGGCCAGTTCTGGGCACTGCATTTAAAAAAAGATGTGGAGAAATTGGAGAGGGAACTAGCATGAGCAACAAGAATGAGTAAAGATCTAGAGAACATGACCTACAAAGTAAAACTGAAAGAATGGGGCTTGTTTAGTTTGGAAAGGTGAAGACTGACGGGGGACATGATAGCGGTCTTCAGGTATCTAAAAAGGTGTCACAAAAAGGAGGGAGAAAAATTGTTCTAGGACATGAAGCAATGGGTTTCAACAGCAACAAAGAAGGTTTAGGCTGAACATTACGAAAAACGTCCTAACTGTCAGGGTGGTTAAACATTGGAATAAGCTGCCTAGGGAGGCTGTGGAATCTCCATCTCTGGAATAGTGATAGAAATGTAGCCGTGTTAGTCTGGGGTAGTTGAAGCAAAATGCAGGACAATGTAGCACTTTAAAGACTAACAAGATGGTTTATTCGATGATGAGCTTTCGTGGGCCAGACCCACTTCCTCAGATCAAAAATCCTCAGATTTTTGATCTGAGGAAGTGGGTCTGGCCCACGAAAGCTCATCATCCATCTCTGGAGATATTTAAGAGCAGGTTAGATAGACGTCTATCAGGGTATGTCTATAATAGCTCGTTAATTCGAGCTATGTAAGCAAATCAGGCAACCGGAGTTGCAAATGAAGCCCAGGATTTAAATATCCTGGGCTTTATTTGCATGTTCCCATCTGGCCGCCATTTTTAAATCCCCTTAGTTCGAACAAACTGCCTGCGGCTACATGTGGCAGTTTAAAGTTAATCCGAACTAAATCCTTAGTTTGGATTAACTGTTATACCTCATTCCACAAGGAGTAACAGTTAATCTGAACTAAGGATGGGAACATGCAAATAAAGCCAGGATACTTAAATCCCGGGCTTTATTTGCAACTCTGGTTGCCTGATTTGCCTACCTAGCTCGAATTAACGAACTAGTGTAGACATACCCTCAGGGATGGTCTAGACCAATGGTTCTTAACCTTACTGCAGCCTGTACCCCTTTGGTCCTCAAAATATGTTCTCACACCCCTTATTAAAAATCGTTGAAGTAGGTCAGTTTTAAACCTAACATATATCATAAAAATCTGGCATGTCTCGCATCCCCAGAAAGGGCATCTCATACCCCCAGGGGGTACGTGCACCCAAGGTTAAGAACCACTGGTCTAGATGGTACTGGGTCTTGCTGTGGGGACAGGGACTGGCCTTGATGATTTCTCGGGGTCCTTTCCAGTTCTAGTGTTCTATGATTCTATGTTTCTTTAAATCTAAATAAAAATAATTGTTTTATTATTTTGGAGCATTTAACAGTAGGACCATGATTTAAAATGGAAAATATATTACATTTCAAGCCAAATACATAAAAGGTTGCTCAGTTAAGTGTTGTTATACAAATGAAACAGGGAACATTTTTATTTTCATCGTACATCTAATTTCTACATATACACTTTTAAAAATAAACTAGCATTTTAAACTTGATCTATTATCATATTCCATAGAGAAACCACTAAGACAACTCTGTTTGCAGTAGATATTAAATATGCTTTTTTCCCAGGTTGAAGTGTACGTATTACTCACCTAAAATCCAATTCAAGAGGTTCTGGGTTGCACAATGACTATCATCTCCTTCTCCATGCTCTTAAAATATCATATTGCATGACATAATGTTAAGTAAAAACAGAAAAAAAAAACCTGAGTCTTACATGCTATGTTCTTTAAAAAGGATTTTCTCGTAAAAGACCTATTAGGGTACGTCTACACAGCAAGTTGTTACTTCAAAATAATGTCGAGATGGAGGACTTCTTATTCCGACTCCTGTAACTCTCATTTCCTGAGGAGTAAGAGAAGTTGAAGGAAGCATGTTCTTCCTTCAACTTCCTGCTGTGTAGACAGAGCCAAAAGCTGAATTAAGCCATTTTGACTTAAACTACGCAATTGACATAGCTCAAGATGCATAGCTTATTTTACTTTAGCCCTGCAGTGTAGACTTGCCCTTACAGCAAATATCAACTGTTTTAAGTAAATATAACAATACTAAATAATTCTCAATCTAGCCAAAAATTCTAAAGAATTTTACAAGTTTTAAACAACTTCTTTAAATCTAGGCTAAATTTAGCCCCTTTCCATAAAGATCATATTCTTTAAATAGGATATAGCCCTTGAGTACAGGTGGAAGCGGAAGTCTTGCCATTGATCTTTGTTTCTGTAGCCTCCTTAGTCCCATCAGTTTACGTATTTTCAGGCGGCACAAATGCTTTAATGGGCGAGGATTCTCTGAAAAATAATGAGAGAAACATATGGGGGATGGTAATCTACTACTTTAAGAAAGGCTCAACAAGGATTTCTGTAAATCTACTTCTTTAAAACTGACCAAACACAAATCAGACATAAAAAATGGTAACACACATAAATCTGTAGGGGAACATTTTAACCTTCATAGTCATTCAGTCATGGATTCAAAAGTAGCCATTCTTCTAAAAAGGAATTTCTCACCAGCCAGTTACTTAGAGTGTGGAATTGACCTTTATATACAAATTTGACACTGTTTCCCTGGGCTTGAACAAAGACATTAACTGGATGTCACCATATAAACCAGTCTCCCCATCTCTAACAAATGCATTTTTACATCAAAAGCTAAGAATGGGACACTCCCAGCCCACTTAATTAGCCTCGTTAGCACTGGTCGTACAATAGACAGGTATTTTTTTTTCTTCCTCCTTAATTATAAATATCTTGGTTCTGTTATTTCCACTCCAGCTCATCATCTGATGAAGTGGTTTTACCCACAAAACTCGTGATACTATATATTTTTGTTAGTCTTTAAGGCTGTGTCTACACTGAACCCTTATCTCGAAACAAGCTATTCAATTTGGGCTACGCAAATTGCATAGCTTATTTCGAGTGTATTTTGAAATAGCTTATTTCAAAATTTGGCACTGTATAGACAGAACCAAATTTCAAAATAAATCACTATTCCAAAACATCCCTTAATCCTCATGGAGTGAGGTTTACATGGAGTTTGGAATAGCATGCCTGATCTTTTGAAAGATAATTTGAAATAATGGGCTTGTTCAAAAGATGCAAAATAGTTATTTTGCAATATTGCAAATATCCCAAAATAGTGCCGCTGTCTAGAAGTACCCTAAAGGTACCTCTATACTTCAGAGGAAGATCAAAGCTTCTGCTGTCGATCTTCCAGGGTTCAAATTATCTGGTCTAGTTAAGACAGCTAATTTGAACTGAGAGGGACACTCCAGTTGATTCCAGTAGTCTTGCTTCCACGAGGAGTAAGGGAAGTCAAAGGAAGAGTGTTCTCCTTTCGATTTCCTGCAGCGTGGACAGCTAAAAAACCTGAGTTAAGCTACTTCAGCCTCAGCCATACAATTAACGTAGCTGAAGTTGCGTATCTTAATTCAACTTTGTCCCGTAAATGTACACTAAGGTGCCACAGGACTACTTGTTGTTTTTAAAGTTACAGACTAACCAGGCTACCTGCTTGAGACTTGTGAAGCAATAGTGACATCCAGTGGCCAATTTTATTGTACTTATTTTCATATGGGATGATCATTATATTTTCCCTATTTTTAATTGATATGCTTATTTATTTTAGTTAAGTTCTAAATGGTGATCCAGCCCTCTGACAAGTGGTCAAAATTCCCCACTGGCCCAGCAGTTAAAAAGGTCCCAAGGCTCCTGGCCGATGCCAGAGTCCTGGGCCCTTTAAATTGCCAGCAGAGGCCTGCACTCTGTGCTCTGGGCAGCACTGAGGCTGTCTGGAGGAAGCTAGCTCCAGCCCTGCCTCTTCTGCTATGTCCTGTCCAGGGACATGGAGCTGTGTCCCCAGCCTTGCCCAGAGGTCAGGTAAGACTGTCAGCCTCACTGATTGTGATTTTATGTACTAACATCTTATAATCAGCACCTTTGATGCCCACTGACACAATAACACTTGAAAGTGCAGTATTACATCCTGCGTGTTTGAGTTATTGCAAGTTCTAAACAACGATTATAAATATCATAATGAAATAAATAGGGCTTCCCCAGAACAAGATACTGAGTGTGGCAGATCCTCAACTGGTATAAATTGCTAATGCAGTGATGTCAATGGAATTATGTCTCAGATGGGTAGCCATGTTGGTCTGTAACTTTAAAAATGAGTAGCCTTGTGGCACCTTGACTGATTATACCTGAGGATCTGCCCCAATCGGAGAGCAGGGATTAGGAACTGGCTTTTAGACTTGGTGATTCAGATATAACACATTAGAATTAGACATAGTCTGGCAATTATAGCAATGTTTTTTTACAAACCTTTCATACTGGATCAAATCATTAAATTAATGTTAGATGTTTACCTAATATCTGACGAATCTCTGGCCATTCTTTCTGTGCTTCTAGGACAACCTTAAGTTTTGAGCACAAAGGAACATAATCCATATAGTCTATCAAAATACGAATCACTTCTCCAACTAAATGTTTCAACCACGGAACAGTAATAAAGTCACAGAACTGAAAGGAAAAACAGATTTCTCTTAAAACCCACCTTCATTAATGACAAAGTGATGCAATTTTAAAGAATGTATTAATAGAAATAACCTGTAAACAACAGTCCTATACTGATGCCTCATGTGGATGTAATGGATGACTTAAAAAGTCATCTCCAACCTTCTCTAATTTACACTTCTTTATTTGATTGGACAGAAACCTGAAGGCCACTTTTCAAAATGTCAAAGATAACAATATCTTAATAACTTCTATTGTTTTATTTGACTTTGGTTTTAGGAGTAGAGTTAAACATCTCTCTTTAAAAAATTAAGCTTTCATTGCATGTATGCTGATGATTATTGTACAAACAATCTTACACCCAGGGAAAAACCTTGAGTACATTAATTCTTAGGTGTTCCTCATTTTTATCTACTACTATCATAACTCCACATTTTTGGATATTCTTTGTATTGAAAATTTGCTTGAAGATATCACTGAAAAATGGGTTTGGGGGAATCTCAAAATAGTCTATGATATAATCTGTTACCCTTGGAAATCTTTGATCAAAAAGCATCCAAATTATAAAATCCTCGTGTGTGTCACTAATAATAGTTATGTGTGTTACCAATAACAACTTAATGCCTCCTGATAGCTTCACTGGACCCTGGACAAAGTGAGGAACGGGGGCACACAGCACCTGCAGAAAAGGCCAGGCCTCAGATGGAGGGGGTGGGACTGGAGCTAGGCAGTTTTCAGTGCCACCTGGAGAGCATGGCACCTCCCCCAGGCAGCCCTCAGTGCTGTCTGGAGTGCACCATGTACATGCTCCAGCAGAGATTTAAAGGACCTGCCCGCTGCTGCAGTAGCGGCAGTGGTGGCTAAGAGCTCTGGGTTCTTTTGTTTCACCGAGCCACAAGGCAGTTGCTCCTTTTGCCTCCCCTGTTAGCAGGCCTAACTCTAATTATGTGGGAATGCCTGCTGGTAGCAGAATCCAAAAAGGCATCTACTTCCACTGAATGGGAATTTCATCATTGACTTCAGTAAAAAAAAGGGATTGGTACCAAATGCAATTATATTTTTTTCTTTTAAACCCATCATTATATACAAAACATATAAATGGTCTAAGAATGGTATGTCATAAGTACTGCATTTAATTGTATTGGCCCCATTTTATATGCTTTGCATTTCCATACTACACAGTCTTTCATCTGAGGATTTCAAAGCCTTATCCAAACATCAATAAAGCAAGTCTCCCAGCCCCCTTGTGACAGGTAGATATTATTATTCTATCTATAGGTGGAATCTGAAGTATAGATAGGTTAATTCTTACATTTTTATTCCTCCTCCCCCTCCCCCCCCACACACACACTAACTTTAGGAGTCTGATTTATTGGGATACCCAAGTACTGATTTTCAGAAGTGCTCAGTATGCACAGCTCCCACTTGACTTCAGTCAAAGTTGTGGGTTCTCACAGGCTCTGAAAATGAGGTCTTGGACAGCTCAAGCTGGACACCAAAAATCTGGACTTTCATAAATTTGGCCTAACATCTCATTCCTGGCGACTCTGTGTGAGTAAATCCATTGATTTAGATAGGTTTACCACATGAGTAGATAGTCACATACTTAAGAGTATGCAGGATCATGCCCTAAGTGATTTAACCCAAAATATACTGGCAAATAATTGGCTGAGTTGGGAATAGAACCCATTTTCCTGCCTTCCATCCTCCTCCCTTAAAATTGCTAGTCAATATTTCCTTCTTACTAGCTCTGACACAGTTGCAAAAGTAAAATGATTCTACATGTGTTTTCTTTATCCCAGAATAAAAACTGAAGAATGGTTATTTTGTGTGTATGGGAGAGGAGGCGGTGTAGGGTCAACAAGTATGCTAGCATCATGACATCTTAATGTCTGATTTAAAATATGAAATAAATGTAAAGCAAGGTTACCCTGAAGAGAAAAATGAAAAAGAGTAGAAAATGGGGAATGTGCTTACTGGAGTATCTTTTATTACACAAGATGTCCATCCTGGTAACACCTCCTCTTCTGGAAGTGACCACAGAAAAGAACTTCCAAAGATGTCGCCATGCATACAGTCAAAACACCTCTCTGCCTTATATCCATGATTTAACAAAAGCCTCAGCATTACCTCATCATTCAAAGCATACTGAATAGCACTGGGGAAATGAGTGTCATTCACAAGCATGAAGTAGCAATTGACATTTGCTCCATAAGATAGAAGCAACCGTACGATTTCATGGTTGCCAGCTCTCAGTGCTACAAGAAGACAATTTAGAGGATCCTTGTTTGGGTTTGCACCAGCTTTGAGTAACACTTCTGTGCAGAGAATGTCATTGTTAGAAACAGCAAAATAGAGTGCTGTTTTCCTTTCATCATCATAGTTTTCAGAAATGTGTTCAGCCAGAAGAGTATTGACATCAAAATCATTTTCAATGAGGAGTTCCAGGCACTGAACATTCTGGCCATCTGCTGCTGAGTGAATGGGGCTTAACCCGCTTTTCTGGATTGCAGCCTTTGATGTAACAGGTATTAGATATTTCAGTGACCTAAAAAGATCATGAAGAAAATTTTCATCTGGCTAAAATCCACCCACGCATCAGTCCCCTCCCCAGACTCCAACTAAAATTCACCCAGACATCAACCCCTTTCCAGCCTCATGAAAACAGAATGTCCAGTTGTGACCTAATTAAACATTTCACCTCTGTAGTCAGTCAGAAACCGTGTTCATTTATTCCCAAACAATCCCAAAAGAAAAATATCTGTACCGACTTATACCATCTGGAACCCTTTTGAAGGAAATGAGTTAAATCAGCACAGATTGTCCCAGTGACTTCCTTTTAGTTCTGCTAGGTTTTTGTTTTATATTTTCTATTGCATATGCTGAAGCCACATATAAGATTTAATTAAAACTAATATACATAGTTGTCAAATATGACCTTTAAATTTGGACTTTTAAATTAAATCTTCATTACTGTGATGTAGTGCTAGTTGCAGAATTATAGTGGAGTATATGAAACCTACAATTATACTCACAGATAATGTCCTTCATAAGCTGCTTTGTGTATAGGGAGCTGTCCTGCCTTATTAGGCACATTACCACTTCCTCCATATTCTAAAAGAAGAGCTATACAGTCTGGATTACCTCCTCCAGCTGCTTCAAATAGTACTGATGCACCATCATCTGCTAAAGCATGAACATCACCACCTGGTGGAAGGATATATAGGTAATAGTTATTTTCAAAGGAACTTGGAAGAGATATCTTCCCTGTAAAATGTCCTGAATTTCTTTTCTCTTCATGTTCAGTTATTAAAATGATGCCTCTAACTTCATAGAAAAAATTATAGTATTTTTTAGAAATTAAATGTAAAATTCAGCCATTGCAGATACAAATAGATATATACTAGGAGAATGGAGAGAAATCACTTGAGTGACATTTGCTTTGAGTTGAGATACTTAACTGAAGATTTGCAGTATTCTGAAATCCTTTTAAAAAACATGCTTAATCTCTGATCTGCATGTTAAAAAATGTCTGGGGAAGGAGCAGAAGTAGTTCCTTCTTGAGTGGAATGGATTGCTGTCAGTTGTCACTTCTAACGTATATATTACTAGAAGATTTACCAGGCACTGCTCAGGTTCGTCAGGGCAGGGGGCTGGAGGTGGGGCGGGGGAGAAGGAGTCAGGGCAGAAGCAAGAGGAAGGGCTCAGGGAAGTAGCAGTGGCTGAGAGTCCCAAGCTCCTTTGCCAGGTCCCAGGACAACTGCCCCCTTTTCTCCTCATCAGCAGGCTTGTTTATAAGGCCTAAAATATGTCAAAAATACTGAACAGTTTGGAGAGGCAACCTTCTGCACCAAAGGGAAAGGTATATTAATGTGAATAAGTGAACACTATGCAATTAATTGTCTTTTACAAAAGAAGGTCTGGCACTGATATTTGCTTGGATATATAGAAACACTTTTAAAGAGGACAGTGATCAACAGTGGTAGTGTAGATGGCCTGAACACATGGTCAACAATCAAGGAGGAAGGTTGTGGGAAAATATATTGCTAGAACATAAGACATGCATGTTTGATATTTTCCTTGTGTTCTGTTTATTTGGTCTATTTAGTTTGTGAGGGACCATGTCTATCTATGTGTTTGTATATTACTTCCCTCAATGGTGCTACACAAATCTTTACCAAAGATTTTCTCAACACACACATTACAGTTTAGAAAAAAGATTACATTCTTCTCACACTTGTCCACAACGTACAATACTTAGCTTAAAAAAATTAGAGCCTGCCATGGCAGTTTCACTGTCAGTTTGTTGAAATAAGAGAGCACAAAATCTGACTACTGTTAGTGCTAAGACTTCCAAAAGATCCTTCATGGAAGGATGCAAAAGAACTGCATGATGCTGCCAAAGCTGAAATGCTGTTGACAGCATCAGCAAAGGCATTTTAAGATTTTAACACAACCCCAGGGTAGCTGGAGCAAATGGAAATTCTTGATGTTGTCTCAGATATCTGTTGATCAAGTTTGCTGAAAGAGCTTGCAGGGGAGAAGAGGTTCAGGACTGTAATTGCCAATCTTCCTGGGAAGAGAAAATATTACCAGGATAGATCAGAACAAAACAACTGTTTGCTCTAACAGAGTAGAATCAAGTGAAGAGTTTTACAGCATATTTGGGAAATGGATGCTTTGCTCACCAGGGAGAAGGGCACAAGCCACACATAGAGGTGTATCCAGAAAACACAGATGTGTAAATTGCTGCATGTGATAAGTCTGAAGATGCCAGTCAGCATGATTTTCATGGAATCAAGGGGAGTGCAAGAGGAACAACTAGAAAATATTCAGACAATGGAAATATGGTTGAACATTGGGAAATACTTTAGGACTTCAAAGGTTTTAAAATTTGGAAATATTTTAGGACTACAAAGATTTAAAATACAAATATTTTAAGACTACAAAGGTCTTACCCCTTTTCTGTGCCTTTGCCATCTTGTTTTGGCTACAAGAGGTAAGCAAACGACATGGAAACATACATTCCTAATGGTAAGAGATGAATCTGCAGTGTTGGCTTCAATGTCAGCATATATTCCTGATTGTCATGATTCCTGGTAAATTACCCCTTCTGAGACCCTCTTTCAGTCTCTGATTGCATTCCTATTAAGTGGCAGGCCTATGCCTCTACAGCTCTTTGAGAAAAGTACCTGTGGACCAATAATTCCCTGACTGGATCTCTGAGTTACATGTCATGGGGCAAATTTGGCTTCCAGCCTGCTCCGTAGACAACCCAGCAAGCTCAATGGAGCCCAATAAGCCCCCTCCAAATGGTTGTGCTTCCTGATTGGGTAGAGAGGCCAAAAGATGTTATTTAAGGCTTGCAACAGCAGTAGTACAGCCACTGCTTAATGTGAGCTATGCCTGCAGCAGTGCTTCTTGCCCCAGCCACAGGCTCCCTTATCCATTCTGGTTTCTGAGTCCTAGCTCCAACTCCTGGTGACATCCCTGACTAGGACTCTGATTTACCCCTCTTACTTCTGACTGCAGTTCTGACCTTCAGTTTGGCTCCTATTCCTGCTTTACCCTTGTGCAGGTGCCTGATTCCATGATGCTTGTTATTACCTGAACTACAAACACCAGGCAAGATCCTGCTCCACCTCCTAGGTAGGCATCACATTACATCCCTCTGGCTGCTAGCCAAATTTCTGAGTTGGCCAGCTGGCTTGGCACCTGCACAAGTTTCCCACAGGGAGCCTTCAGTCAGTAGCAGTATGCAGTAATACATCAGCAGCTTCTCCAGAACAAAGTATGATTTATTATTTATTTTATCCCTCCTCAAGGATATAAACTTAGCTACTGTGTTTGAGAGGAAGTCCATTTTCTTGGTCACTGCTTTATCTTTCCTGACTAGTTTTGTTACCAGTTCCTTTCATCTAACTGTGCATTCAGGAAGGGCTATATCACCAGGGTACACTGAGAGGCATATAATAGTTATAAAATTATAAATGTTTTCTACTTCACCATGGCCTAATCATTTAAAGACAATGTTTATTTCTTTCCAACAAAATTAGCTGAAATCTGTGAATGAAGTCAAGCAATAGCCAATTTTATAGAGCAGTGCGATTTAATGGACAGATTTTAGGGATGGAAGCAAGCAGCTCCTGAGTTCTAGTTGTAACCCTTCTGCCAGGTGAAGCCAGCAGCAGCCAGAGCAGGGTTCAACATCTAGGAGTACCTCTCTATCCATCCAACACAGAACTGGCTCGAGCCCCTACTCAGTAACCTAGGAAATTCACACACCACCCTTGGACACCTCTGGGAGGCAATGCTTCCCCACTCGCAAGCACAGAGTCTGAGTTTACAAAAGGAACTTTTAATAAAAGGGATGGAAGTAACTTGACATTAATGTGGGAAAACAACCCAGAGTTCAAAACCATGAGTAAAAGTCCTGTCCCAAGTAGATTGGGCAAGGTCCTTTTTCTCTCAGGTTTTTAAGTCCAGCAATGAAAATGTCCCCTTCACACACCCAACCTTTCTCTGCACCCCACTCACAGTTGCTGCCCTTGGTCAAGGCAAACGTAGTCTTTAGAGATGCATCTGCAGAGTTCGCCTCCCATCCTGAGTTGGGGTGGAAGGGGGGGGTGTCATCAGCCTGCTCACTGCTCTCTGCTGGCCGCTCATCATGCCGACACCATCCTCTGGCTGCTTGTCATGCCACCTCTGCTCTGCTGGCTGCTCATCATGCTACCCTCGCCCTGCCACCCACCCACTGCTCCTGCTGGTCACCCTGCTGGCTGTCCGCTGCTCCTGACAGCTGCCTTGCCAGCAGCTTGCTTGTTGCTGCTCCCTCTGGTTCACCAGCCAACCACTCGCTGCTTCTGCCAGCTTGTGATGGATTTGGCTCTAGACAAAAACCAGTGATTTTAGCTCTTGGCCCAAAGCACAGTCCAGCCACAAGAAATTTCAGCATCCTCTGCAGTAAATTTAAAATAATAAAAGAGACTTCCTGTGGTGCCTATTTTAGCTCTATCATAATAAAGTCTTTTCCAAAAGGTCCCTTATTCCTGATTTTAAAGAGGAATAAGGGACCTTTCGGAAAAAGCTTTATTTTCCAAAAGATCCCCGTCTAGACTGGCGCTTTTTTCCTGCAAAGCCCCGAGCTGGAAAAAAGCAGTAGCCATGTTTATACAACTGAAGCGGGGAAAATTTAAATCCCCCGCTTCATTTGCAATTCCGACTTGTCTCATCTGCATCCCTTTTCCGGAAAAGGGGTGCAGTGTAGACACAGCCATATATGTGTTATCATACTTTGTGATCCAACACCAGCCAAGTTGATTACAATGAGAAAAACACTGCTCCATCAGCTGAATATTTAACAAAACTAAACAAAAGTAGAAGTAAACAGAATTTACATAGATACATCCAGGGTCTCTCCTCACTTCAAGATGTAAGGGACACTTCCTTCAGATCCTGCTTACATCATCTATAACTCAAAAAAGATATTTTGGCCTTGGAAAGGGTTCAGAAAAGGGCAACTAAAATGATTAGGGGTTTGGAATGGGTCCCATATGAAGAGAGGTTAAAGCGACTGGGACTTTTCAGTTTAGAAAAGAGGAGACTGAGGGGGGATATGATAGAGGTATATAAAATCATGAGTGGTGCGGAGAGGGCCGATAAAGAAAAGTTATTTATTAGTTCCCATAATAGAAGAACTAGAGGACACCAAATGAAATTAATGGGTAACAGGTTTAAAACTAATAAAAGAAAGTTCTTCTTCACACAGCGTGTAGTCAACCTGTGGAACTCCTTGCCAGAGGAGGCTGTGAAGGCTAGGACTATAACAGAGTTTAAAGAGAAACTAGATAATTTCATGGAGGTTAGGTCCACAAAAGGCATTAGCCAGGGGATAGAAATAGTGTCCCTGGCCTCTGTTTGTCAGAGGCTGGAGAAGGATGGCAGGAGACAAATCGCTTGATCATTGTCTTCGGTCCACCCTCTCTGGGGCACCTGGTGCTGGCTATTGTCAGCAGACAGGCTACTGGGCTAGATGGAAACTGATCAGCGGCTGATTCCAGGAAGCCCGGGGCAGAGCAACAGGAGGGCTTCTCCCTTTATTGTAGTTAATCCAGCAAGAGGACGTGGGAGTGTTAGGGTGAGGACTCAGTTTCAAATCTTTTGTAGGAACCTGGTCTCTGTCTGGGCTCCTGGACACAGGGGGAAAACATTATCAAGTTACAATATTGTTTTGCCAACTCCAAGAGATCAAAACTCATAAATCAGTCCCTTGCCCCTTAAAAAGAGAATGGCTTCTTTATCTCACAGATAAACCTACACTTTGGGATATTTTGATTTGGCATTTAGGCTGTGTCCAGACTCAGGGGCTTTTTCGAAAAAAGTAGCCTTTTTTTGAAAAAACTTCACCTGCGTCTAGAGTGCAGCCGCGTTCTTTCGAAATTAAATCGAAAGAACGCGGCTTTTCTTTCGACGGCTGTAAACCTCGTTGCACGAGGAAGAACGCCTTTTTCGACGGAGATCTGTCAAAAATAAGTGAGTGTGGATGCGGGGAGGCCATTTTTTCGAAAATAATGGCCTCCAGGAAGAAGCCCTGGTGCCTTGCATGTCTCTGGTTCCTGTCTGCAGCCATTTCTTAAAGGGACAGGCACCCTCACAGCCACTTGTGGCAGCAAAGCAGCCAGAGCACATGGCTATTTAAGTGCAGCATGTCCCAGCCCCAAGACCCTCCTGGCTCTTCTAGCGAGCCTTCTGGGGACCCAACCAGGGGCTCCAAACGGTGGGCACCGTCATGGTCTGGGCCAGAGCTCAAGACCCTTCTCGAGTTCTGGGGAGAGGAGGAGGCCTTACAAGCCCTAAAAAGCCGGCGGTGAAATGCGGACATTTATGGCCGCATGGCAGAGGCGTTGGCCCAGAAAGGACACTATCCCCGCACCCAGGACCAGGTGCGCTCCAAAGTTAAGGAGCTGCGCCAAGGATATGTGAAGGCCAGGGAGGATAGCGCCCGTTCTGGGGCAGCCCCCCACTCCTGCCCCTATTATACTGAGCTGGACCAGATCCTGGGTGGTGGTGAAGCATGCATACCACGGCGTCTCGTGCAGTCAGGCTTGGCAGACCCTGTGGTGGACACGCCAGAGCAGGACCCAGAGCAGTCTGGAGATGGGGACATGGTGCCAGAGGAGGACAGTGAGGAGACGGCGACCCTCACCCTGGAGCCAGTCACACAGACCCCAGAGGCCTCCCAGGTGTCATCTGACGCCGGAGATGAAGCAGCAGGTGAGTGCAGTGAGGTTGGGGGGCGGGTAGGTGGGTGCACAGTGGGTGATGCACAAGAGAAACCTGTAATGCTCAGGCTGATGCCCAGGTCACACACGGTGTTACCTTCAGAATGTCTGATTCCCCTGTCTCAAGGGAGAGGGCATGCCCTTTTGGACAGCTGTTGCACACATGACTGATTGTGATAGAAATGTAGCCGTGTTACTCTGATCTGAGGAAGTGGTCTGGGCCATGAAAGCTCATCCCCTAATAAACCATCCTGTTAGTATTTTAAGTGCTATATAGTCCAGTTTTTTATGACTGATTGTGTCTTCCTCTTTTCCTCCACAGCCGGACCAGCCGTGCAATAGGGCCGCAGCACCCCAGTCCCACCTCCATCTCAGGGACATGGGAGCCGCAGACACAGGCGTGTGTATGCAGACATCCTGAGGCAGCATGTGGAAGCCGTGCAGGAGCTCAACACCATCCTGCGAGAGAGGGCGGAGGCAGAGGTTCGATGGCATGACCGGCTGATGGAGGAGCTGGTCCAGCAGCGCACGTCCCTGAGTGCCACTCTCGGAGAGGTCTGCGGCTTGCCTGCTCCTGTGCCTGGTCCTGCTCCTCCAGCACCCCATGACCCTGCCCCACCAAACCCCCCTTCCACAGCAGCATCCCTTTCCCCCCTTGGACCTCCCAGTTCCCCAGCCCTCTCTCCCCCTGGCCCTCCTCTCCCCCAGGCCTCCCAGTCCCAAGAGCATCTACCCGCTGTTATCCAGCCAACCGACAGGCGCACCACCCAATCCCATGGCCATGGTGGACCCCGAACACGAGGCCCAAGCAGGAGACTGAGATCAGGCAAGCACCGTGCAACCTGATCCCCTTCCCCCCTCCAGGTTTCAAGTCCCCTTCCCCCCTCTAGGTTTCAAGTCCCCTTCCCCCCTCCAGGTTTCAAGCACCCCCATCGCCCCAGTTAAATGACAAGGAATGTGTTAAACAAAATGTTTATTGTACATAGTTTGGCATGAAAGTATATTTTCTACATCAAAAATGAACAAAAGCTTTTTTATGTTTGCAACAGTTATACTATTTTCCACTGAGTGATATTTAAAAAAATAAAACAGAACTTATTATTTTGAGACAAACCCTGGTGTTTATTATTTCTCCAAACAGAGTCAGGAGATGGGTTGTGGAGGGAAGCTTCTATTGGGCCAGGGCCCAGTCCCCAGGCAGAAGCCCCTCAGTAGAGTCAGTGGCCTCCAATTGAGAATTGCTCCCATAGGGCCTCCCGTATGCAAACAGCAGACCGGTGAGCCTGGCGGATAGCAGCTGTCCGGGGCTGGGCAAAGTGCCTCTCCTGACCATCAGCACCTGTACCCCACCCTGGTAGGAAGGCCTCCCCTTTCCTCTCCACCAGGTTATGGAGAACGCAACACGCGGCCACCACCTCAGGGATGTTGCTCTCCCCCATGTCTAGGCATGTGAGCAAGCACCGGAATCTGCCTTTTAAACGTCCGAATGCACATTCCACCTGGTTGCGAGCCTGGTTAAGGTGAGCATTAAACTGCTCCTTGCTCGCATCCAGGTGGCCAGTGTAGGGCTTCATCAGCCACGGCATCAGGGGGTAGGCGGCATCAGCCACTATGCACACTGGCATGTGCACATCCCCAACCGCAAAGTTGTGATGCGGGAAAAATGTTCCTGCCTGAAGCCTCAGGTAGAGATACGAGTTCCTGAAGATGTGGGCATCATGTGCCTGCCCTGACCACCCAACACAAATGTCAGAAAACTGGCCACGATGGTCGACCAGGGCCTGGAGGACCGTAGAAAAGTAGCCCTTTTTGTTAATGAATTGGGCTGCTCGATGGGGCGGTGCACAGATTGGAATGTGTGTCCCATCGAGCGCTCCTCCACAATTTGGGAAGCCAAGGGCAGCAAAGCCGGCCATGACGCTGTCCAGATCTGCTAGACAGACGAGCCTGTTGAGCAGCTCCGAATTGATGGTCCTCACCACCTGCAGAAAGAGACAGACAACAAAATGTTAGAAGGGGTGCCTTATCTCTTAGGAGGAGAACCCACCACCCACCTTCCCTCTCAAACACCCCGGGAATCCCCTCCTCAGAACTCCCCCCCCAACAATTCAGGGTGAGTGGAGGAGCTCCCTCCTACTCACATTCCACTTTGCCCTTCCTGACAGTCTCCCTTCCTCCCACCCCAAACTGTGACTGTCCCCAGACAATGACTTACCTCCATCAGGATGTATCCAACAGTAGACCTGCCCCCTCCAAATTAGTGTCCCATGGAGCGGTAGCTGTCGGGGGTTGCCAGCTTCCAGAGGGCAATGGCGACCCTCTTTTCCACGGGGATAGCGGGCCGCAGGTGGGTGTCTTGCCATTGCAGAGCAGGAGCGAGCCAGGTACACAGCTCCTGGAAAGTGGTCTTTCGCATCCGGAAGTTGCGTAGCCACTCTTGGTCATCCCAGAGCTGCATAACGAGCTGGTTCCACCAGTCAGAGCTGGTGTCAAGCCTCCAAACACGCCTGTCCACAAAGAAGTTTGGAGGCAAGGGCAGTGGGGCTGCATGATGGATGATCCCTTCGTACCTCTGGTCTGGGTCCAGATGGGGAAGTAGCCTCATGACTGTGTCATGCAGATGCAGCAACACTTGCAATATGATGGCGTGGGGCCATTGTCTGCCCATGGGCAGCTCTGGCTCCATGCTGAAAAAACGGGTCTAAAACAGAAAAACCTCCAAACAAAAAACCTGCTGGGGTGTCCCAGGAAGCTGAGCACTCCAAACCAGCACTGCAATGCCTTGCTTACCTCCTCGAGGGACAGCAAAGGCAGCTGCAGAAGCAGAGCAAAGGGTGTTCAGGGGCATCCCTTTAACCACGCATCTCTGCAAAGGGCAGGCAGCAGCACCCGGAAAGAAATGCTGCCCCCATGCCCTGGCAGAAGCAGTTCCAGGTGGCTTTTAACTTCGAAAGAGCGTCCAGAAGTCAGGATGCTCTTTTTCGAAAAAGCGGATTGATTTTCCGATCCGCGTATTGTAGTCTAGATGTGCTTTTTCGAAAGAGGCTTGCAGTCTAGACATAGCCTTAGTGTTGAGGTCTTTGGCTGAACTTGGGGCACATTTTCTAGATTTTCTCCACAAACCATGAGACCAAAAGTCTTCCTTAAAAAAAAACCAAGAAGAAACCTGAGAATCTCTTCTAATACCATGCACCAACAAACACATAATGTACTAAGTCAGAGCAATCAGAGTTGATACTGGTGCCATGAGACATCAGGTAGTAAACTTTACAGATCTGGCTTAATTCTAATAATGTGGCAGGGGCTTTCAGGAAAAAAAAAAAAGCTCCAATTATCAAGAGGCTTGTGATCAAATCAGGGACATTGGCATCAGTAATATCTAGTCAATTTCACAAAATGAGTTGTTAGTTTCACAGCTTGCACCTATGGATGAGATGGCTCTGTGCACACCTCCCCCAGGCCACAGGGATGTGCTAGCAGCAGCATGGAGCTAGCAGCAGGAAGTCACTTTAGCCCTGCTGCACTGGCAGATCTGGAAGATTTTAGATCACCCAGGAGTGGCAGACCACACCAGGGGAAGTATATGGGGGAGCATGTGAACCAGCAGGAGGTGTTGGGATATGTCTACACTTCAGTAAGAAATGTGCGGCAGCAAACCTCAGAGAATGGGTCAACTGAGTTGGGTTTGAGAGGAGAGGGTTAAAAACTGCAGTGCAGACGTTTGGGTTTGGGCTAGAGCTCAGGTTCTGCAACCCTCCCCTTTTGAGGGGTTTCAGAGCGGAGCTCCAGCCCAAACTGGAACATCTACACTGCTATTTTTTGCCCTGTAATATAAGCCTGAGTCAACTGTCCCAGGCTCTGAGACTTGCTGCAGTGGGATTTTGATTGCCATGTGAACATGCCCTTGCTGTCTCCTGGTGATCACAGAACAAATAATCCAGCAATGAGTAGATTATTGTTAGAACGAAGGTGAAGAAAGAGACAATCAAATGGGGAACCAACACTAACAAGCTAAAATTAAAATAGATTTTTTTAGACTAAACTTGCTCCCCAGCTCATTGTGATCTTCAAGATTTATTTTTCTTAAAATATTGCAAGATCAGTGACACTTCCATTTTAATGTGAACAAATATATGTGACCTCACATATGCTATGGTAACAAGACAACTTGTATGCAATTGCTGAGGCACAAACGTTTACCTGCCTTCATACCTTTATGAATAAGATGTTCCAGCACATCACAGTGACCATATTCAGCAGCAACTCCTAATGGCGTTACCCCATAACCATCTTTCAAGTGTACATTTCCTCCATTCTTCAGAAGTAGAGAAACAATCTCTTTGCAGCCTTGTTTTGCAGCTTCATGCATTGCTGACCAGCGTTTTACGCATGGCTGGTGGATGCGACAGTTGTATTTAATCAGAGTCAGTACCATTTCGTAAGAACCCTGTCTCACAGCTTGAAAATATTGAAAAAGAAGGAAAAAGAGACAGAGAGATCTTGTTACACATGCCAAAAGATGAATTGTCAGGCTTACATTTTTTTTCAGTGTTTGGAGAAAAATAAGCTGGTCAGCTGGCTTTCTATTCAACACTATGTTGATTTAAATTCACTACTTAACTAGTTTGCCCATTCTTCTTTCCAACTTGTATCTAGTGTATAACATGCACTACCATTTGTCACAGTTGAAGAAGGCCCCTTACTTTTAATGCTAAAGAATATTCAGCAGCATTCCCCCAGTGTTCCAACTGTATCCAACTTAAGTCAATTTCTAATGTTAATGTCTAAACTGATGTTTGCTGGATGTTGCTAGCCAAGATAATACTGACATCTGTTATACTTAAAGGCCAAATCTGGACTTTCATGGATCCAACTGTGAAATCTGAAATGTGAAATTGTAATGGACAACTAAGCAACTCAAGACCAGCACAACTTACCTGTCTATGTGAAACTTTTCTATTCATGCATGTTTTGCTACCCAGATCAAGAGCGGTTAGATTTTAACATTTAACAGTAATATTTCTACCTTTATTTTCATATGGTTCTAGACTTTTTTGTGCTTTGTCTTGACTTTCACATTTAGTATGAGTTTGGTAGTATATCTTTAATCTATAATGGAACTTTCATTGATTTCACCAAGATTCTTGCGTTCAAGGGATTAGCATGATTTTCACCCTGAATTTTTGGACAAATCTCCATTATTCTGTGATACTCCAAGGCCTCAGCAATAACCTGTCATATATGTTTGAATTCATTTACAAGATTTCCTATCAAAAACATTCTTGGTGATTATTTAGTTTCAGCTGATCTCTATTCTGTGATAATGATAATAACAGGATTTTATGGAATGCACCTAACTTGAGAGTTCTCTAATCTGTAGTTGTCTTGGAGCTTGTCTACACTACAGAAAAGATCAACACTACCACAGTCAATCTTCCAGTGTCCAAATTAATGGGTCTAGTAAAGACCCACTAATTCAAACTGAGAGGATGCTCCCGTTGGCATTGGTAGTCCTGCTCCTCATGAGGAATAAGGAAAGTCGATGGGAGCATGTGCTCCCATCAACCTCCCACTGTGTGAATAGTGCCAAAATGCAATTTAAGATACTTGGACTCCAGCTATGTAATTAATGAAGCTAGAATTGTGTATCTTGACTTTCCTCTTTAGTATAGAGCTGGCCTTATAGAGTAAGTTCAGGAGTCATTAAGTTAAATGAAAAGCAATACTGAGTTTCTTTCTATATTGAATGGTAAGTGCTTGATGATGCTCTCAATGACTTCACTGGGACTAGCACTGAACCGTAAGGTGCAGAGCACCCTACATGCCCATGGACTCAATTCCAAACGACAACAGCCTCATAATGTAAGAAAACTTCACAGGCAAAATTCCACCTTTTAGAAAATCATAAATAGAAAATTCCAGCGGAGTAAATTTAATGGGGAAGAAAAAAAAATTTCTTGTATTTATCAAACAGCAATGGCTATAAATATCTTACCTTAAAAGTACTATGGATTTGAAATTACTGTACTGTAATACAAAGTAATACATTCTAAAGAAACTTTTACAGATCTTTTGTGACTCAGGCCTTAACATTTTAATACACTAATTGCTTCATTGGGTATTCTTGGGGATTAGATTTGGTAAAAGTTAATACCCATCAAATGTAACATTTTAATAAGTCTAATTATATTTCAGTATGTATGATGAGGGGAATGTATTAATTTTACAGATTGATTTTCTTCATAAGACCTTGGGTACTTTCATTTTTAACAACAGCTAGAAGCTGGTGAAGCTAAATTACTAATATATGGTAACGCTTATTTAAATATATCAGTAGAAAAAGTTCCAAAAGAATAATCTGTCTTTGAACAGAAGTTTCACTTACTAATTTAGTTGCACACCATTTCCCACACATTTTGCTGAAAGTGAAAATAACTAACTACTTCTGACAAAGTCAGCCTATAAATCTAATAAAATTACATTATATATATTCTCCAGTAGGCCATCCCCAGTCACAGACAACTACTTGTAAAACATCCAAGTTGATAAGCATTTGCTTATAGGATAGTAATGTCAACTAATCAATATAAAATAGAGGCAGCAAAGGGGAGGGAGGGACATTTCAAAGTGGCAGTGCTGCAGGGCAGCGTTGCCACTTTGAAACCCCAAGGAGGCAGCTGCACAGCTGATCCTAGGATCAGCTGTGCGGTGGGCTGCCCCTTTAAAACACTGCCTCTGCGGGGATTTAAAGGGGCAGTCCTAGAGCCTGGGGTCAGCTGGGGATTCCTAACTGATCCCAGGCTCCCCGCAACATTTCCCCAGGATCAACTAGGGAGTCCTCAGCTGAACCTGGGTTTCCAAGGAAGTGCCAAATGGAATCCAGGGTCAGCTGGGGACTCCCCTGCCTCCCCACTGAATCATGTGGAGTGCAATTTCAAAGGGGCAGCCACCGCACAGCTGATAAGCTGTGCAGCCACTGCCCCTTTGAAGCTACTGCCTCCGCACAATTCCAAAGGGCAAGAGAGCCCATAGCATGGAGCCCAGGATTAGCGGGGGACTGTGAGTTCCCCACTGACCCCAGCCTCCATGGCTTTGAAATGCACAAGAGCCCCTGCTGGGGACTCTTGTTCATTTCAAAGCAGGCACCTGTGTGCAGCCCAGAGTCAGTGGGACTTCCTGCTGGCCGTGGGCTGTACTTGGAATTCTGCATTCCTGCTTTGAAATGTACAAGAGCCTACTGGGGCTCTTGTACATTTCAAAGGAGGAATGCGGAAGTGCCTATTGATTAGTCAATGGAAATTCCATCGACTAGTCAATTAACCACATTTTAACATCCTTAGTCCTGCTAAATTGAACACCAGAAGATCAATCTCTGGCACTTAAGTATAGATCTTAAGTATAGATCTCATCTGGGCAGTGAACTTGGAGGACAAGACCAGCCCTGGGGGAGTGCAGGGTTCCGGACAACTCAACTCCCACTGGCTTAGAAGGGGATGTAGGACCTAGGACAAATCAGCCCCCCCTGCCCACTTGATGACCCCTCTCTACATTGGTGATTGGATAGCAGGAGGGATCCAGCCTGGTGCTGGGCTGATTGCTGCTGCTATATGAGCCTATTGTTGGCCATAGTGCCAGGGCGATTCAGGATTCTGGCTGGGGTGGGGAGCTTGCTGCACTGAAATGTGGGTAGCCTAGCTCACCACTGTCTCCACTAACTTCTAATAAGCTAGCAGGCCTTTAGGAAGTGATGGATTCATCTTCCAGGACCAACGGCACTGGCCAGTTGTAACAGCCCATGGGGCCTCCCAAAATGTGGGACCCAGAGTGGTTGCCCTGATTTGCCCTTTCTAAGGGATGACTCTTTTGGAGACTGGTGCCATTTGTTCTGTCCACTGAATAAGTTTTTCATATCGCATGAGAGTGGAAATTCCCCAGGATACCTTGGCAATCTCTTGGTAAGAGGTAGTTGGTAAAACTTCTTAGAGACAACTTTCTTAAAAGCTATTTTGAAGTACTTTTCCTAAATGTACAAATTTATTCCTTCTGTTTAGTCTATAGATCAACTCCTTTTTATAACCATGTTCTTTGTGCTTTCGTAGCCCAAACTCTATTTGTTCATCTTAAGAATGTATTTCATTATTTTCACCTACATTTTATCTGATATTTATAATTCTATGGACATAAATTGATTACTGTGGGAAGAAACCTAACACGAGTGCTTCTGAAACATGCCCCTATAACATCATGCAAGATCTCCTCCTACACTCATTTCAGGTAGTACCAAAGCTCCCACAGACTTGGACAGTGAGGGATCAGACTCATATGTCTACATGGCAGGATTAGTAGAATTTGAGTTAGTGGGCCCTGGATTTGTTAACTTAGGGCTTGAGTGCATATACTCATTTGAAGCCATAGGTTAGGAATTCTTGAACCATGGATCCAGTCTGGGGCTTCAGTTTCTACACTGCATTATGCAGAGATAAATGCAACAGTGTTTCTCAAAGTGGTCTGCGAAACTTGTTAACTGGCCACTCTGGTGTGTTTACTTACTAGTGCCACAGCCACAGAGCTTCATGGCTCCTATTGCCTCAGTTTCGCTGTTTGCAACCAACTTCCTGCAGCTCCCCTTGGCTGCAAATGGTGAAATGGAGTCAATAGGAGCGGTGAGGCTCCATGGCTCTGGTAAGTAAACACACCAGAGTGGCCAGTTAACAGGTTTTTCAAAGTGGTTTTGCAGACCACTTTGAGAAACACTGGTCTAGAGAACAAAGAAAGTTTGAGCATGGGATTGTGGAATACTTCTTGTAGATCCTCCGCCCGTGCAGGATCCTAAGACCCTGAGTTTGAGCCCTGCATCAGCCCAATTTTGTGTTGATGAGAGAGGGGTTAGATTTGAGCTTTAGTTCGAATGCTGGGCATATGATGCAATGTAGACATGCCCATAGGGACCAGAAAGTCAACAATTAACTCTGAAAACTTACTAAATTAACACAGGTTTGTTATGGTTGGCTTGGGGGAAGACAGAAGCTGTACACAACAGTTTAAAACACTGAAAACTCCGGGAGTTACATTGATTTAACTAATAGAAGGAAGCCATTACCAATGAGAAGGGGAGTTTCTCCTTTATTGTTTGTGGTATTAGGCCAAACTCCCTTTTCCAATAAAGTTATTACATTTCCAACAAGACCAGCTTTTGCTGCCAAAGTTAATGGTGTTTCTCCATCGCATGTTTTGTATTCCCACATCGATTTATAAGATGCTACAGTTCAGGAAGTAGAAAATAAAACACAAAATTAAAATGACAGACATTTAGGATATAACACAAATACCGTGTTGATAAATATCTGCATGAAAATTAATTTAAACACTTATCTGAATAATTGTACTTTTGTGAACAAAGTCATTCAAAATCGACCAACTTCTCTGCTGGGCTACGTCTACACTGGCCCCTTTTCCGGAAGGGGCATGTAAATTTCAGCAGTCGTCGTAGGGAAATCCGCGGGGGATTTAAATATCCCCCGCGGCATTTAAATAAAAATGTCCGCCGCTTTTTTCCGGCTTTTAAAAAAGCCGGAAAAGAGCATCTAGACTGGCCCCGATCCTCCGGAAAAAGTGCCCTTTTCCGGAGGCTCTTATTCTTACTTCAAAGGGGCATTCTTCAAAGTAAGAATAAGAGCCTCCGGAAAAGGGCACTTTTTCCGGAGGATCGGGGCCAGTCTAGACGCTCTTTTCCGGCTTTTTTAAAAGCCGGAAAAAAGCGGCGGACATTTTTATTTAAATGCCGCGGGGGATATTTAAATCCCCCGCGGATTTCCCTACGACGACTGCTGAAATTTACATGCCCCTTCCGGAAAAGGGGCCAGTGTAGACGTAGCCCTGGTGTATATTGTTGCAGCTTCACTGTAGTTAACAGAGCTATGTCAATTTACACCAGAAGAGAATTTGGCCCATATAACTGACCATGCCATGCAACAGAGAAGAGTTTTCTCATACATTTTGCAGTTATTGATTCTATTCTTGTCTGTCTATTGCTCCTTGGTTTTTTTTCACCGGTCATGTCTTGTATCTTTCCCATCTCATAGCCCTCTGGGGTGTCTTGAGCTCACTCACCATCCAAAATGACTTCAAGTATTTGCTGAATTGGCTGAGCTGCAGCCTCATGAAGTGGGAACCAGCCTCTTTCATCAGCTTCATCCAAAGCATATTTATATTTCACATCGTTCTGAAGATCTAATATTTGGCCTGAAATAAAATATAGTGCATATGTGAAAAAATAGGACAATTTAAGTGCTTTACAAAATTAATATTTTATTTCAATATTTGTACCTTGTCTTATGGCTGCTACAAGTTTCCTATTTTGATCACTGGGTGGTACAAATCTGTTGAAGGGATGAAAAATTATATCAAGTATACATAATATATATATTACATTAAAACACAATTTGTAGTGGTTTTAATCACCTGTTTCCATTGGTTTCAATTTTAGGTTTATATAATCTCAGCTACAAATCTTGATTCACCATGTGACCTGGCAGAATACTCAGGAATGTTATACAGGGTGAGAATTTGAAGTTACAGACTTGGACCCCAGGCTTCAGGCCAAAGATGACCCAGGCCTGCTGATAGTAGGGTTGGGAACAGAATGAGGGCAGCCGGCTTCAGCAGTGTTACTGAGCATGCTTATCCATGTGAACATGCCCAGCACAAGCCAAGCAGCAAATCTTGGGAGAAGGGCACATGATCCTATATAGCCCACTCATCCATTGCCAAGGCTCATCCACATGCAAGTTATAGACATAACCAAACAGAGCTGTACTTAGACCTATTCAGAGCAGAGCTCCATGATACAGTGGTAAAAATGCCAGTGGCAGCCAGGATCCTGAGATATTATGACGAGTATAGCAGCATAAGAGTGGGAATCAGCCAAATCATACATGGAAATGGACAGTGGCACCAGTCACAGGCTTCAGTAAATAAATAGGCTTTCTTGCAGTGAGAGCCACAGACAGGCCCTTACTTACATAGAGTTCCAGCAATCCCATTATAGGATTAGAGTCATACATTGAATTAGATGGTTAACACCTATCTGTCTTCATCCTCATTTTCAAATACTGTACATCATTTTACAAAAACTTCTTCAGCTAATAGTGATCAGAAACATATGGTGGCCATACAACTCCCATTAAAGCCAAGTTTTGTTTCAAAAATAGAGGTAGCTAACAGGTAATATTTTCAAAATCATCTTAGTGACATAGAAACTGAAGATCCATTTTTTAGAATAATGTAAGTATTTAGGTGCCAAATTCTCATTGAAAGCCCATGGGACCTGTGGGCTCTTAAATTATTTAGGCACTTTTGAAAATTTTACTCAACATCTATAACTGAAATACTACCTCCATGTTATGTTTGAAGGTAGTTGGCTCAAACAGAAAACAACCTATGCTAATAAGTATGTTAATTATTTTAAAAAATACTAAATATGCCTTTAATGCAAAACTCAGTAGTTTTGTTTTTCCACAATTAAAAATGTGTAACTGTACTACAGTTCTAACACTTTTGGGCTACGTCTACACTGGCCCCTTTTCCGGAAGGGGCATGTAAATTTCACCAGTCGTCGTAGGGAAATCAAATCCCCCGCGGCATTTAAATAAAAATGTCCGCCGCTTTTTTCCGGCTTTTAAAAAAGCCGGAAAAGAGCGTCTACACTGGCCCCGATCCTCCGGAAAAAGTGCCCTTTTCCGGAGGGTCTTATTCCTACTTCAAACTGGCCATACTTCAAAGTAGGAATAAGACCCTCCGGAAAAGGGCACTTTTTCCGGAGAATCGGGGCCAGTGTAGACGCTCTTTTCCGGCTTTTTTAAAAGCCGGAAAAAAGCGGCGGACATTTTTATTTAAATGCCGCGGGGGATATTTAAATCCCCCGCGGATTTCCCTACGACGACTGGTGAAATTTACATGCCCCTTCCGGAAAAGGGGCCAGTGTAGACGTAGCCTTGCTGTTTTAGGGTCCAACCCTACATTCGTCTGTAAGAGTAATTCCCATTGACTTCAGTGAGCATTTTGGGAGTGGAAGTGCTATGAGATCAGATAGTTAAATACAATTTCTTCAGTTACTATAATTGGGTGAAATTTTGACAGGCATTGCACAACTATCCATCAGAAAATCCATGGCGAGTCATGAGACAAAAGTGTTTTCCTGTATTCTGGCTCTTCCCAATCTCTGGTATAGGTCATTCTTCTAGACCTCTGCTGTGAGGTGGAATCTATGAATCAGAGGTGTGTTCTGCATGTTTGGGTTTATGTCAAATACTCTTGCAAAGAGCTTTTTCTCCCTCCTCCTCCCCCCGCCCCCCCACACCTATACAGACCTATATTTTGCCTTGGGTTTCTCAGCTCTAGATTCTGGAGGCTCATTAAGGACACAACCCTGAAATCAATGGGATTACTCACATCCACAAAGTTAGTCGTATGCATGAATCTTTGTTCCATCCAGGCCTAAAGCTTCTTTTACAAAATATACATGTATCAGTGTGGCTACTATGTCATTTTCTGCACACTGGCCAGAATTCTCCCCAGAAAGCCTTTTAAATGTAGTTATAACTACAGAATACTCAGGGTAATGTCTACATTGCAATATAATCCCATGCTTTGAATTCAGACTCAAGTCTACCCTCCTTCCATCAAGCCACACTAATCCTAGTGCCCAGACCCATGCCCACAACAGGGTAGAGAGTCTGAGCCTGATTCACTCAGGGTTCAAGTGCACTGCACTTGTGCTCTGGAAGTCCACCAAAAGTATTCTACACTCCCATGAATGACTTTCTTTGTCCTCTGGCCAGACAAGTTTGATGGACAGTCATGTTTTCTTATGATTGCACTACACAGAAAGGGCTAGAGCAATCACATTTTGAGAAGGGAGTTAGGAAGTCTGGTGGGGTATGTCTACACAGCAAAGTTATTTTGAAATAACGGCCCTTATTTTGAAATAACTTTACTAGCGTCTATGCAGCCAAACTGCTATTTCAAAATTAAATCAAAATAACAGAGTGCTTATTTTGAATTTGGTAAACCTCATTCTACGAGGAATAATGCCAAATTCGAAATAGTTAATTTGAAATAAGTGCTGTGTAGACACTTATTTCGAAATAGGGGGCCTCCAACCTTCCCAGGTGCCCTGGTGTCCACTCTCTCTCCTTCCCCCCCATCCCTGGAGCCCTTAAAGGGGTAGAGTCTGGCCACAGTGCCTGTGCCAGCTCCAAACCTGCCAGCCCAGAACCAGCAGTCACTGCCCCTGACCCAGTGGCCCCAAAACATGAGCCAGCAAGCCACTGGCAGCCAGCTCTCCACTGGTCCCCAGGAGCAGTCTGCCAACTCCCAAGAGCCTGCCAGGACCCAGAGAAGGTGGGCACCTTCCTGGTCCAGAGTGGTGATCATGGACCTTATTCAGGTTTGGAGGGGATGCCCCCAATGTCCATGATCTCCGCACTAGATGGAGGAATGTGGCCGTCAATGTCAGGATAGCTGCCAGCCTGGCCACCAAAGGCCACATGAGAACCCAGGAGCAGGTTCGCATGAAAATCAAGTTGGTCCAGCGAGACCCGCAACCCTGAGCCCTGAGCTTCCCCTTACCCTTGATTCCCCCTTCCAGCTCCCTCCGCCCAGGTTTCCCCCTCCCCTCTTCCACCCTCTCTCCTGCCTCCTTTCCCCAGTCTCATCAGAGTTTCATTCCCTCCCCCACCCCCCACCTCCATTTTGTTAAATAAAGAGAGTTTGTGTTCATGAAAATACGTGTATTTTATTTTATGTCAGGAAGGGGGATTAGGGAGGGTAAGTGGAAGGACATGAGGGAGGAATGAGTCACAAGCCCCCAGTGGGGCAGACCAGGGAGGCTCTTAGTGCTCTTCAGGGTGGAAGCTTTCCCACAGGGCCTCCTGGATACTGACAGCCTCCCGATGAACCTCCCAGATGGCAGCCTGCAGCAAGTGCAGCCAGGCTCGCAGCAATGTCTCCATGAGAAGCACCAGAGTGCCCAACGGCTCAGTCCAAGAAGCAGATGTTGAAGATAATCCCCTCCTCCCAGGATGTCTTGCAGGCAGGTACTGATTCCACGGAGGGCTCTTCTGGTGAGTTCACATTTTTTATCATGCTACAAGTAGGTTAAGGCAATTGGGTGTGATCTGTGCCAGCCACAGTTACTACACAGCAGGGAGACCCCAGAACAGCTTGTTAAGGGTCTGGAGATGGAGTGGGAATCCTCCTTGTACATCTCTATAAAGCTGTCATAAAGGAACTCTTTAATCCTTCTCACAAGGCCTTCCTTATTCCATCTTCCATGGTAGGATACCTTTCTATGCCAAGCCAGCAGTAAGTGATCTGGCATCATTGCAGTAGAAAGCATAGCAGCACAAGGCCCAGATTTCTGGCCAAAATCTGTCACCATCTGCTCCCTATCACTCAGTGTGATTCGAAGACTGAAATCTTGCATGACAACCTGGATGAAGCAGAGGAAGAAATTAGCTGATGCCTCTGCAGCAAAACTCCATTTTCTTGTCTCCAGTGAAGCATGGCTTGAGACCCTGCCCTGCCCCCATGCCAGGAACCCCATTTCCCCCACAGGATTGAGTCCTGGCCTGTTCCTTATCATGATCCCCTACTCCCCAACTGCTCCCCTAAGAAATCTGTGCATATTGGTCACTTAAAAGCATAACTGTGGCCTTGTACATAACACATTTCCATTGTCTTAAGACAGACCTCCCTTTTATGATAACAGATTAGGTTTTACACTTGACGGTATCTCTTGTAAAGTCTGCCCTTTACTTTTCATTACAGCGGGACAATAGCAAGCATGCTGCACACTCCCCACTGGCTCTGCTGGCTGGCACAAATCCATGGGTGAAAACAGACTAGGGATGACATGTTCAAGGAGCAAATGCAATTCGCCCATTTGGACAGGGAGAGATTAAGGGAGTGGAGGAATATGCTGCTGCTGGAGGTGTGAGTGGAGCATGAGCGCAGGAGAGTATGCTGAGAGCTGGAAGTGAAGAATCAGAAGAGAGTCTTGATGACCATGCAGATGTGATGTGATGAACCACATGGTGAGCTTCTAGGACAGCTACATGCACAGACACCCTCTACAGCCCCTGCAGAACCACATTCCCTCCTCACCAAGTTCCATAGCCTCCTCTCCCAGTGACCCTGCAATGTGAGGAAAGAGGGGAGTAAAGGGCAGCCTCACACCCAACCCCCAGGGATGCATTCTGAAGCAAAGGCCGTGCTTCTCACCTGTGATCAACTCCCTCACAAAATTTCCACCTCCTGCTGTATTCCCTAAATGAAAATGCATGATTTCTGAACAACAGACTCTTTATGGTTGTGTTGAAGGGGGAGGGGGACATCAGGCAAGCACACTGAATTAATGAACACCTCATTAAGAGCAAAGTGCATGGCTCTCAAATCACTGTCTAGCCAGTCACAAAGCTGTCTTTCAAAGCCTCTCTGATTTTCAGTGCCCCTCCCTGTGCTCTCCTTATTACCCTGAGGTCTGGCTACTCATAATTAATGGACAGGCACTGTGCCTTGACCCTCCCGTCCTGCCATATAACATTCCCCCTTACTCTCACAAATATTATAGCACACACAGCAGGCTGCCACAACAATGGGAATGTTGCTGTCGCTGATGTGTAACATAGTCAGTAGACTGCATAACATTCCCTTTAAATGTCCCAAAGCACATTGTGCCACCATTCTGCAGTTGCTCAGTCTGTAAGTGAACTGCTCCTTACTGCAGTCTTGGCTGCCAGTGTACGGTTTCATGATCCATGGGAGCAAGTTGTAGACTGGGTCTCCAAGGATCACTGTTGGCATTTCAATGTCTCCAATGGTAATGTTCTGGTCTGTGAAGAAAGTTACAGCTTGCAGCTTTCTGAAGAGGCAGGTGCTCCTAAAGATATGCATGTCATGCACCTTTCCCAACCATCCCACACTGATGTCAGTGAAACAGCCCTCATGATCCACCAGCACCATTAAGAAGTACCCCTTGTTGTTTATGTACTCTTTGGCAAGGTGGCTGGTTGCCAAGATATGGTGTGTGTTCTGTCTATTGTCTCACCATAGTTAGGGAACCCCAGTGTTAGGTCCTAGAATAGTCGGCCTAGTGCAGTTATGCTAAAGCAAATGTAATAAAGGGTTCTGGGTAGTCCCTGAACAAAATTTGAGACGTGAGTTAAGCAAGGGAGTAAGATAAGTAAAAAGCTACATTGTTGTACCAGCTGTATTGAGGAACAGCTTGTTTTGAGAACTGACAAGGTAACTCCCTGTTTCTGTTCTCCCTCGGATCTTAACAAACTGTCTCCTCGTTGTTTGGTACTGGTCTGCTCAGCTGATAAGAAAGTTGCTGATGTATTATGAGTTGCTTAAGGCCACAATGTATGATTGGCCAAGATATGCATGAACACTAAAAGTTTCTAACTAAGAAAGGGGGGGTTGCTTGGGCGAATAGTCTATGACACGACGGAACTGTCTATATAAGCCTACCTGTAAATGAAATCGGGACTGGTTCTCTTTGGAGACGGGCCGCTCTCTACTGTAAGTGCGCACTATTCAATAAAGAGCTTGTGATTGGATCTTGCTGGTGTTGCCTGTCCCTTTGCGGTCAGACAACGAACAGAGGCCATCCGGGTTCGAGTCCCCGACACCAGCACGGCAAAACCTTCCACTATGTTCTCCATGTTTCTCAGAATCACTACTCTCCACAGCAGAAAGGTGTTGATTGCCTTGACTACTTGGATCACAACAGTTTCACTGTAGATTTCCCCACTCCAAATTGATTCCCAACTGACCGGTAGCTATCTGGCATTGCAGACTTCCACAGGGCAATCACCACTGTCACCACTTCTCCACTGTCAGAGTGGGTCTCATTCTGGTATCCTCGCACATCAGGGTGGGAGAAAGCAAGTGGCAAACTTCCATGAAAGTGACCTTATGCATGCGAAAGTTTTGCAGTCACTGCTGATCATCCCATAGCTGCATCACTATGAAGTCCCATCAGTATGTGCTTGTCTCACAGCACAAGAACTGGCATTCCACTGTGTCCAAAGAATTGAATCCCAGAGGCATTTGCCAATCACTCAGAGTCTGTTCATGGCTTCCCAAGATTTTTCCTCATTCTGGCAGACCCTCGATTCACTCTAGAAATACTCAAGCATAAGGTCACCATTGTTAATATGACTGCCATAATGCATTGATACTCAACGGGATTCACAATGGTTCCATGTTTACTCTGCTATGGCATCTACATGAATAACCAGGGTAGAAAAGGGCACAAAAAGACTGTTTGCTGTTGCTTTCAAGCTGGGGGGAGGGAGGAGAGGAGTGCATTATTCCTACTGGGGATGCACTACTTTGAATTGCATCAAATTCTTGTGCATATACACCTCTGACTTTACAAAATCGGGTGCTAAAAACATCGACCTTAATAAATTTGACCTTATTTCTGGACATGGACTGAGTGTAGAAGCTTAAGTACTAGGTTAACAAAGGCAGCGTCTGCTAATTTGAGTTTACAATGCAGTGTTGACAAACCAAGTGACTACAAACAAAGCACTGTCCATTTTTTTTCAGAGAGAATTATTTATTAGCATGTAATTAATGAAGAAAGTTATATTGCAATATACAATACATACATAGTCATTTATTCACACAGTGCCTAGCTGACAAACCGGTAAACACAGATGATAGCCAAACTAAAATTAAAATGAAAAAATATTTAAATATTAAATATTAAGTGTCCAGAACACTTAAAAAACTTGCTATGTTCTCATCACATGTATGTGCTTTCTGACTTACTAAGGTACCTGTCATGGTAATAGGAAGATGTTGATTGACTGGCTTCAACTGATTCTTGAATACTAAGCTGAATTGCATAAGCAGTGAGATGGTCTTCAGTAGAGTCCTCATTTTCTTCCATCATCTTATATGAAAAGCTCAGCTATTATCAAGAAAGAAAAAAGAAAAATGTACTGATGGGATCCATATTCTACCACTCATATTTATGGTGAATGATACTTCACTCTAAGGCTTGTATAACATAGCAAATTATTGTGCAGCTGTCTAAAATTTGAGTGTATCATCTTGCAGTACAGTGACATCCTATTTAGACACTACTGCAGGTACATCATAGTTAAGCCCCTTTGTTCTTGGTTTAAACCAATTTTTAACCAAAAATAATTCCGATTTTACAAAAAGCATTTTTTCCCCTGATTTTTTACTCAACTTTTGTCAAAGATATATATATATATTTTAAATTCAGAAAGTACAATGCATTGAATGGGATACATTTATTTCAATAATACATTTGTCTGTGTGCATATGAAAAGCTACCCATTGAAGTAAGGCTATATCTTAGTCTAGACAAGTGGTGAGCACAATAAATAAACAGGCATGCATGCAAGGCCTGAAATGCATACACATATCAACATACTGATGAATCTCTCGCCCACCATGTGCACATTTCAAACTGTTAGAGGATAATGATTTAATGATCTGACACACTAAATGGGAAGAAAACAAAAATCTGTATAAGAATATATTTTCAGAAATGAGGGAAGCGTTTGAAAAAAATCAAAAACCCAATATAGGAGAAAAAGACAAAGTTGATTGTACACACTGGAAATGGTGTGGCCTAAGAATTAAATGTAAATATTTATAGGCTAATATTTCTAAGTCTACAACAGTAAATAGTTTATTCAAAAGAATTTTTTTTACTGCAGATTAGAAATATATTGTTTCCTTAAACTCAGAGATGGCATTGTGTTTTGAGTTCTGTTTTATTTCTGCAGAAAACTGGTGACTGGAATTCAAAGCAGTATTCTATTGAATACTTTATCCCCATCTTTCCAGCCACCAAAATAAACCTAAATGCTTAACTAAAAATTATTAATAGTTTTTTTTGGCATTAATCATCATCTGATTTTTGTAGTAGTAACAAACACTGATATATTCCCATAAAATTAATTAAAATAAAAACTGTAAATGATCATAGTGAAAATTCACAAGTGCAGCTTGGTATAGTATGTTAAGCCACACTGAGACTTTAACTGCACTGTACCACTATTCACATGGGATATTACTGTGCAGCAAGCTGGTGAGCTATAGATTCTCACCTTAGGGAGCCATGTAGAAAAGCCCTAAGAGTAACTGCATTTAAATAAATAGGATTGTTGGTGGAGTAAAGCACTATGCAGTGTGACCAAAGGTATCCAAATTTCACCACATGATTAGAGATAGCCAAATATATCATATACATATTTGTGAATATTTTTGAGAATAAAAACTCATGTTCATAAGCAAGGGTCCTAGTTAAAGGAATGGGGTCCCTTGTATAGAGACTGGAATCTATACCCCGTTTTCCTTCACTTCATCACCTTCTCCAAAGGCAAAATTGGGACAAATGCAGGAGCCCTGCCCCTTCTCTGTGGCCCAGCTGCTGCCCCTCTTCTTCCCCAGAGGCACCACCCCAATTTCCGGCCAATGGGAGTTGAAAGATTGTGCTGGGGGCAGGGACAGTGCACAAAGCTTACCCTTCCCTCTCCCCCCCAGGGCTCATGGTGCTCAGAGAAGCACATAGCCTCTGCATCCTCTCCGAGTGGTGTGCAGGGATAGGGCAGACAGAGAGCCTGGCCGAGGTTCCCACTGGGCCACAGGTTGGATCTGGCAACTTGATGGATTGGATCCCGCCCATGGGCTATGTTTTGCTTGCCTCTGCTTTAGAGAGTTAGGTAGGTATATTTATTTGCTATAGAGTTTTATTTTGCAAAGTATTTAATATTTACATTTTAAACCTTTTAAGATATCAACCACCACATTACAAAACTGCAGAATATAGTAAAAAGAGCATTTACATGACTCCCTGCAGAAGGACAATTTTGTAATTGTTATTCACTGGCTGCCTGAGTGGTGTTTACAGGGCAGGAAGTGTGCAAACAACCCTTCTCCCCCTGGGACTTGTGGTACTCAGAGAAGCTCATTGTGCCACAGGTGGCTGCTCTGAGCAGCATGTGGCAGCATGGAAGGCAGGGATTCTGCCTAAGGGACCCATTGGGTTGCTGCCTGGGAGCCACCTATGGCCACTGGCACCCCAACCCCTCCCTCCCCCAACCCATGTCCCCTTTTGTACCCTCACCCCATGTAACCCAAACCCTCTGCACCCCACTCTGGCACCCCAGCCTCCTGCCCCAGGTCACAGCTCCTTCCTTCACTCAAACAGCCTCCCAGACCCCACACCTCCTCCTGTATCCTGGTCCACTACCCTGACCTCCCTTCTGCACTCAACCTCCATCTCAGACCCTGCATCTCCTCCATTAATATTATGGAATAGTACTGCCCTTAACCACTTACCAAATTCTTGGAGTGTTCCCCCTCAAAAATTATTGCCCACCCATACTTTAAAGGCCAGCTCTGTGTTCCATCAAGGTCTCTGTGACTGAACTGACATCAACAGTTTAGGACATTTTTAGTCTTTAACTAGTGGTGCCTACCTACAAGGGACTTAAACTACTGCGCCTGCCAATTAGCACTTTTCATAGTGCTTTACTTTTGTTAGTGCTGCACAGATATTAATCAGTTGAATTAAATGAGCATAATGTTGACAACCTCTCATAGAATGGCCTCCAGAATGGCATCCAGCATATTGGTAATGCTGCTGGAATTTTGTCAGAAGGATTTGCAGATCACTTAAGCAGTTCTTCACACATAAAGTGCTAACCTGACTTCTGTGAATCAGGTATTTTGCACTGTAGCACTAAACTAAAAACTGATTTTAAAACATCATACACAAGTACTATAATCCCATACAAAAATGCTTAACTATTTATCATATTGTGATACTCTATAAAACAAAAACTGATCAATAATAGCACAGAGTCAGGATGACTCAGAAGCTGAAAGTGTCACTGCAGCACTCCGGTTTCAGACTTTTGCAATATTATCACGCTAGCCTTGTACATGAATTCACATTTCTCCCAATGCTCAGATATAAGACTCTTGATCAGCATTGTCACCCATAAGGTTTCACTCTTTGAAGGCAAATGAAAACACCCTCACCATCCCATTGCCTTTAAAGGTAAACATACACATCTTTTGCTTTGACTATCAGCTCTGACAGTAATAACTTCCAGAAATAAAAAATATCTTTTGTGGACACATAAATCTTTTTTTTCCTGCTTAGCAGAACAGGATTCTATCTAGCTCATAGCAGTCAGGGAGATTCTAATACAGCCTCCTCTCTTTACTTTTGTATCTTAGAGCCAGGATTCAACATAGTTATCCAAAAAAAGATTTCACACACCAGCTTGAATAGCTGATGAACTGGTCAGCAGGGTACAGAATCATGTTTCAGAGCTCTTCACACCATTGCACAGACTTAACCAGGGACAAAAGGTACTGTCTGTAACATTTCTGTTCAAGCAGTCAAATCCTAGAGTCCGAGCAAACTCCTTGTGGAAACAAGGATGACTGTAAAGACTCGAGGATTTTGACCAGAATTCTAGGAAGGATCTAAAGCACTATAAAATATTTCCATACTGTAAATAACAGAAGAATTTCAGAGAAAAGTTGTGAAACTCCTCACAGTGCAAAAAAAGTTTATCAAAGACTTTGAAGTTTGATCCTGCTCAAAAGAAAAAGGTAGACAAATACCTTTTCTGACATTTTCCATGCTTTGTTAAGCAAAAGAGGAAGAAATTCAATGTTGAACTTTGAAAGAGGTTAGTACAAAGGATTCTTTTTAATCCTACAAAGTAAAGTGACTGACAGTGTATTTTCCAAATCTCTTTCTAAGGTCTTATTAAGAAATTCATAAATATGTCAACATGAGGACGAGCGCCTCAAGGTAAATGCATTGCAGATTAAACGACATAAACACTTTCAAATAGCATTAAAAGTTGGCAGCCTGACTTAAATCCACAAAAGCAAGAATATTTAAAGTAAAAGGACTGAACTGCCTTTCATCCCATCCTGCTGGAAGTACACTTGGTTAGCCTGTAAGAGAATCCTTGGTTTGAAGTTCTCTCCCAAGTTTATTTTTCTCCTTATCTTAATATTTACTTCTATAATTTCAATCTCAGTATCTACTTCTATAATTTCAATGGCGTCTAAAAAAATCTGTTTTGCTTCATTGAAACGTGTTAACTTGATACAAAGAAACCAATAAATGTATGCTGTTACATAAAGGACAGCTATACTTTTCAAGAAGTATAGGTAGGGTGGTCATTCATCCTCTTTTATAGACAGTCCTGTTTTTTGCTGCTCTATCCTCTGTACTCTATTGATACAAAAAAGGATGTCTTTATGTCCTCTATTTTTCTTTTGAGACTAAATATGAAAGTAAGCCAGTGCGACCCGGTACGGCACTTCAGCAGGAAACCAGCCAGCGGGGGTGCTCGGTTGTTGTTCCCAGCTGGGCTCCCGGGGCTTTCTTGCAGGCTGCCTTGCTATGCAGCAGGTAGCCAGGCTGGTGAAAGGGGCTGGCTGGGGGGATGCAGTCCCCACTTCCTGGGCTGCCCCTAACCCCCACCAGTGCCTTTTTGAGAGGGCGGAGGAGGGCAGTAGCTGTACACACCGGGTTCTTATTCCTCGGCCCCTGACTATCAGGGAGTGAGGAAAAAGTACTCATCTTGTGGCTTTCTCTTGCTCCTGGCTGCAGAGGGGAAGAGAGAGGAGGAAAGCAGCAGACTCACTTGGAATATTCACAATGACGCCACATAGTAATTTAGCACAGTGTTTCTATAGATGTAAAATGAAAAACTGAATAGCATCCATCTGTTCTGGCTTCCAACTAAAACAGTTCAGTGGTGCTATATGTACACTAGGATGTAATGTAAAACATTGTGCCTTCCTTCACACTTTCCCCTACACTTGGAATAAACTCCACCATGGAGAGGTAGGTTTCATGTATATCAAGTTCTCTCCTTTCTCCTTCAGGAAACTTTTGAAAATCCACCTGCCTATGAAGAGTGCATCTACACGGCACCCTAAACTCGAAATAAGATAGGCAATTTGCGCTACGCAAATTGCCTATCTTATTTCGATTGTATTTCGAAATAGCTTATTTTGAAATTTGGTGCATCTACACAGTGCCAAATTTCAAAATACAGTAATATGCTATTTCGACACATCTCTTATCCCTCGTGGAATGAGGGGTACAGGTATGCTGAAACAGCGTGCCCATTATTTAAAAAAATATTTCGAAAAAGCAGGCGCATTTAAAAGATGCGGGGTAGCTATTTTGGGATGCCTCCCAAAATAGCCCCACTGTCTAGACGTACCCCAAGTGAATGCCCTAGGCTAAGGGGTGACGTGGTGGCGAGAGGAGGTCTCTAAAGGTACATTTAGACTGCGGGTACATTTACCCCACGTCATTTAAATGCATCCGTTATTTTGAAAAAAAAATTGAAATAACGAGAGCGGTATTTCAGCATCCCCACAACCCTCGTTCCACAAAGGTTAAGGGATGTGTCAAAATAGTGTGTTATTTTGAAATACAATTGAAATAAGATATGCAATTTGCGTAGCGCAAATTGTGTCTTATTTCGAGTTTAGGGTGCTGGGAAGGCACCCTTAGTTTCTTTTTCTTTCTTGCTTACAAACACAGAAATTCTATCCTGGACCTGAGAAACCTTTTTGTCAAAGCTGATCCATTGCCTTGAAAAGTTTGTTCTGATTAATTGGCATTTTTTTCAATTAAAAAAAATCGGATCATCTTTACTCCCTTATACTTTTAGGGTGTGTCTACAGAGCGCCAAATTTCGAAATAACATGACCAGTCGAAATAACGTGGAACGAGGGTTACTGTGATGCTGAAAGAGCACATCCGTTATTTTGAAAAATATTTCAAAATAACGGGCATGTTTAAAAGATGTGGGGTAGCCTCCGGTACCCGAAATAGCCTCGTTGTCTACACGTACCTTTAAAGCCTGAATCAAAGTCCTCTGAAGTTAATGGAAAAAACTCCCATTGACTTCAGTGGGCCTCAGATTGTAAGTACCTTGAATAAGGCCCCTGTTAGTGGTTTGGTACAATTTACATATGGCAGAAGTTCATGTAGGGCTCACTCTTGCAAGGTAATGAGTTCCCTCAACTGCCATTGACTCCAGAGGGAGCTGAAGCCACTCACTACCTGGTAGGATCAAGATCTTCACAGAATGTAGCAATACACGTAATTCAATAAAACATGACATCATAAATTCAAATCACTTCAGAAAAAATATGATACATTTCCAATCCCACCTCAGCACTAAAAGAAAAGCTGCGTGAACACTTAACAAATTATTATAAAATTATGTTTTTCTTTCTGGTCCCACAAGGTCAATACCTGCTGGAACAACAAATCCCTCCTCTGCATGGTTTCTCAGATTTCACTAGGTCACAGTTACTTAGAACTCTGCTAGAGCACAGACTCAGCCAATGTGGGGTGAGGTAAGTAGTGGTTTTGGTATCTATTTTCTTCAAAGTGTCTTTCTAGATATTACCACATATTCTGCATGAGATTATAAACATAATTAATAATACAATGGAAAAAGTGAATAAAGGAGCCAAGAGACTATGACATGGTGGAATAAGTATGATAAAATAAATAACTCACATGCACATAGTAGACATTGATTGAGGTTTATAAATGCTTTGTGTGCCTGCTTTGCTATATCACTGCTGGTCAGATGCTGTGTGGGTGTGATAATGATTTGTTGAAATGTGGATATGCCACTAAGATTACAATGGGATATAGCAGAAGACTGGTACATTGGCAACATGAGAAGCATATTTTGTCTGACATACTTGTGTATAAAGTAGCAGTGAGGTCATTAAAAGATCCAACTGAAAAATTCCTTTTCCTTTACCCATGGAAAACTTATTCATCATTTTTTCAGATCAAGCTCATTGCTAGATGCAATACTGGTTGTTTTTTCTAAAAAATATTGCTGTTTGTGTACAGATACAGTAATATTCATATGCACAAGAATATTTCCATATTTTAATAAACTGAACAATTTTTAAAAAATTTATTCTGAAAAAATAAATTCCCAAGAAACTATTGTATACTGCAGATTTTTTAATTTTTGAGTTTTTATGCATCCTAAACCTAAAGAATCAATTTTCACAGAAAATAATTTATTCTGCTTTAAATTACTTTCTTTCAATCAAAAAGATTTGAAATACTCACAAAATATGGAAATTTAGTCTTTGCTTAGAAACAGATGTATCAAAGATTTATTACTATTAAGCATATCAAGCAGATGTTTAGTGCTATGTGAACAAGACGTGTTAATCTGATTTCACATTTGCAAATTAAACTACACAATCCTAATTTTGTTTTCTGTAATCAGAAGGCCTTTAGGTATCCAAGCCTGAAGAAATTATTCAAAGCAAAATAGGGATTAATAGCAGTTTAAATCTAGATACAATCTGTTACAAATTATTCACATTTTTAATCTACTTCACCATTAGGCTAAATGGCAAGCTACAGATAAAACATATCATATTCTCACCTTTTCCACCCATCATCTTGTCACTGTTACTGTGGAGCCTGTATTTTGAACGGACAGGAATAGTACTCTGCACGATGATCCGTCTTGTGGTATTTCTAAAATTAAGTAAGCAGTTGGAAGTTAAATTAAGGTCTGACCTCGTACAACTGTAATATAAGCAGACTCCACCCCACTGGCAGTATTGTGCATGACTTCTCTAGAATCTCATAAAAAGTTACATCAGATATGACTGGTACAATAAAATTAGCTGTGCTTTGATTAGTTTAAACAGCTCTTTTTAAAGAAAATAAATAATATTAGCAACAAAATATAGTAACACGCTGACATATATAAAGAACTAAAATCAAGACAAGTTTAGCTGTTATACAAATATGTAGTCTTCTATGTAACAGATCCTGTCATATTACTATATGTCATAAAACAGCTTCAAAGTTTCACTATTCAAACTTTTGTAGGTGTGGTAAGATGATGTGATGCCAAACTTTAAAGATTCAGTGACAGCCAATCCTAGTTCATAACACAGAAGCAAGAGACAAAGCATCATAGTCAGTGTGGAGAAGTCTGATAAAAAAGCTCTGAGTAATACCATCAAGGACATTAATAACTATCACAGCCATAGGGTGAGTGGGAAACTGGATTTTTTTTTCACTTAATTTATTTACCTACAAAAACAAAACTCAGATACAGAATAAGTTAAGACCTGGGTTTTTTTAATCTATTGATCGTGCTATTGTGATTGAGGCACAAGTAAATTCAAGTATGCTAAACTCATCAAAGATTAGAAATGAGAACCATAAACAAGCTTTCACTATCTCTGCCTTTGCTTTGATTACTCTAATCAAATTAATTTTATTAGACTGTAAGCCAGAAGTGAGCAACCTGCAGCCTGCGTGCCATATGCAGCACATTAGGGCTCCTCCACCTGTGGCCCGTGCATCCCTCTCTGCCTTCTTCTCCCATGCCTCTCGTGCACTAAGGCACTGGTGCCCTGCACTTACTTACTCCAACTCCTCTTTCCCAGCACTTTTGGAGCAATGTGCATCGGCTTATTCGCAGCATTCAAGCTCTGAGAGGGAGAAGGAGAAACAGAGATGGTGCACAAATGGGTTGCAGGTCACAGGTTGCCCACCCCAACTGGACTTCAATTTTGCCAGTCCACTGAGATGAAGGAGGGTTACCCATGTGGTCTACTCACTGGTGTTAGTTGCCATTGTTGCTGTAAGCTCTCCGAAGCTGAGACAAATTGTCATAGATCCAAACACAATAGAGTCCAAATTCTAAAAAGGAACTCTGGGCACACTGAAATATACATAAATTCATAATAATAAATTTTGTTCACAGAGACATACCTTTGCCAATGTTACTTGACCAAGTGTGGTGCTCTTCCACAGCCACCATTCAGTATGATGGACAGGACTAGTATAGAGAACCTTCTCTACAATGGACTTAGAACAAACTGATAATAAGAATTAAAATTTCTCATTTGAGAATTTAGCAATGTTATTATTGCTGACCCATGAACCCAATAATTCCCTTCATGTCACATAACCATATCAGTACTAGTACATATGCTTAATACAAGAATAATGCAGACCCTTTCCCTTTTAAATTGAAAAAAATCAAACCACCTTGCACTGTTATGTACACACTTGAAGTCTGAGTCCAATTTCACACTTGTTTAAATTAGGAGAAATTTCATTAAAGTTAATTCATTAAAATACATTGGATGTATTACCAGAATAAATGAGGTCAGAATCTCTGCCGCAGAGTCCAGCATTGGTGAATATAAGTTGAGGTATCTTGTAACAATGTAAAACAAAAAGGCTACGCTCAGGCCTCCTTATGATTCTGTCAATTTATTGTTCATTAAGAACGTATAAGGCAATTAACACAGACAATTAATTGTTGAGACAACCGAGAATAAATTACCGTATATTCCGGCGTACAAGACGACCTCTGATGTTAAAAACCATCCCCCAAAAATCGGGGGTCGTCTTGTACGCCGGGTATACATCCCAGGCGCGCCTGGGCTGCTCCCCCGCCGGAGCCCCTCCGCGGCTTTGAAAGCCTCGGGGGAAGCCGGCGGGGGGGCATCCCAGGCGCGCCTGGCCTGCTCCCCCGCCGGAGCCCCTCCGCGGCTTTGAAAGCCTCGGGGGAAGCCGGCGGGGGGGCATCCCAGGCGCGCCTGGGCTGCTCCCCCGCCGGAGCCCCTCCGCGGCTTTGAAAGCCTCGGGGGAAGCCGGCGGGGGGGCATCCAGGGCATCCTTTCAAAGCCGCGGAGGGGCTCCGGCGGGGGAGCAGCCCAGGCGCGCCTGGGATGCCCCCCCCGCCGGCTTCCCCCGAGGCTTTCAAAGCCGCGGAGGGGCTCCGGCGGGGGAGCAGCCCAGGCGCGCCTGGGATGCCCCCCCTCCGGCTTCCCCCGAGGCTTTGAAAGCCGCGGAGGGGCTCCGGCGGGGGAGCAGCCCAGGCGCGCCTGGGATGCCCCCCCGCCGGCTTCCCCCGAGGCTTTGAAAGCCGCGGAGGGGCTCCGGCGGGGAAGCAGCCCAGGCGCGCCTGGGATGCCCCCCCGCCGGCTTCCCCCGAGGCTTTCAAAGCTGCTGCGGCTTTGCTCCCGGTGCCTCTGGTCTGCTGGGGACCATCTCCAGCAGACCAGAGACACCGGGAGCAAAGGAGGCGGAGGGGCGCTGGGGTATAAGATGAAACCCTATCTTTTAATTAAAAAGATAGGGGGTCATCTTATACGCCCAGTCGCCCTATACGCCGGAAAATACGGTATAAAGTAATCTAGAAGCTTTTTAAAGAAATTATTTAATGTACTTCACTCATTTGCTATATTTACTTGCTGTACTCACTGATATATTGTTAAAATATGTTTATTGTGGTGAAACATTTTGGTAGAAATTTGGTAGAAAATTTCAGCAGTTACACATTTAGATACACATGAAGGGCAGGTGGAAGCAGCATGGGAAGGAGCAAAAAGCTTAGTGGGAGATGGTATGCACGGGAAGCCAGCTTGAAAGCTAGCTCCCCATACATATCAGCTCTTCTCCACCCCCAGCACTGATGCCTCTGTGTCAGAGGCAGCAGCAAGGGGAGGAGGGCAGGAGCAGAGCAGGCAGGTGGCTCTGTGGGAGCCAGCATGCATGGGGAGCTGGGTTTATTCATTTCCATATTTGTTTCAGTGTTATAAAGGATGAGTCTTGCAAATCACCAAAAATGCATTACATAAATTACAGACAGCCCCAGATGCCAGTGGCACGTGATAAGGATCAACCCAATGGAAGATCCCTCTACTGAATGTTCTCAAAGGGGGTCATATGACACCTTTTACTTTTGGTCATGTGTCCATCTTGACCCTGAGAGTGTTACCTCCAGAGGCATGGGTAATGGTGGTCAGGAGGGTGGCTAATGGGGGCCAGGGGAATGGCTAATGGGGTCAGGGTGTGTGGCTAATGTGTCCCTAGTTTTGGTTCAGAAAATATGGTCACCTTACAGGCCATGTCACTCTGTGGCTCAGATACCCTGACATGTGGCATGTCCAGGGCTGGCAGAAGCAGGCTCACTCAAGAGAAAGGATGTGGACGCATTGGAGGGGGTCCATCGGGGGGCGGATTAGGAGGCTGGAGCACGTGATTTATGAGAGGCAGAGGGATTTGGGTTTATTTATTCTACAGAAGGGTGAAGGAGGGGGATTTGATAGCAGATTTCAGCTACCTGAAGGGGAGTTCCAAAGAGGATGGTGAGAGGCTCTGGTGACAGCCTTAGCTACCTAGATACCCAGCAGCAGAACAAGGCACAATGGTCTCAAGTTACAGGGGGGGGAGGTCTAGGCTGGCTATTTGGAAAAACTATTTCACTAGGAGGGTGGTGAAGCACTGGAATGGGTTACCTGTAGAGGAGGTGGTGGAATCTCCATCCCTAGAGGTTTTTAAGTTCCAGCTTGACAAAGGCCTGGCTGGGTGGCTTTAGTGGGGTTGGCTGCTTTGGGCAGGGGATAGGACTGGACGGCCTCCTCAGGTCTCTTTCAACCCTAGGATTCTGGCTTCATGACCCCATTCATACTGCGATTTCCTGAGAGTTCAGCCCGCCTGCCGTTAGACCCCCCTTCCGCCAGAGGGAGCTAGACAGGCACAGGCGCTGCGCTGAACAAGCCGCTCATGGACTCCCCGCTGAGCTCAGGCAGCGCCTGTTCATTTTGCTCCCGAGGCTCTTACGCAGAGCGCATGCCCGCCCCGCAAAGCAGCAGCGCGGGCGAGCAACTACCTTGCCGCACAAGCACGCGCACTGGGAGATAGCCCCTCCTCCCAGCCTCGTTCTCAGGCCTTGCCTCATCGACACCTGCGGCCTTCAGTCGTCATTGGCTTGTCCTCTAACCAACGGTTCACGGTTATCGCGGCGCCTGCGCACTGTTGTTCCGCCGGTGGCGGTGGCGGCGGGAGTGAGCGCTGCCGTGCCCGGACCGCAGTGCAGCGCGTGTCGCGCACCATGGCTGGGGTGCTGAAGAAGGTGAGAGCCGGGGTCGCGCCCGGGTGGAAACTTCCCAGTTCCCCTCCCGTAGTGGGCCTGGGTCACTGGGGATGCTCCCTCCTCCCGCTCCCCTGGGGACGGGCAGGCCTGGCTGGCGGCCTGGCAAAACTCCCCCCGCCGCGTCAGATTGCAGCCAAGGCGCCTCGTTACACGCCGGGGCAACGGCCGAGTCTGGCCGCGGCGCGTTTCGCTTTGGGAGCAGGGAAGAGGAAAGGCCTGGAGGCTGCCGAACGCCCGCCGGGCCCGAGTCTTCTTTGCGCGTGTCCACGCACCCACCGCGGTGCTGCCCGCGGCCCGGTTGCTGCTGCCCGGGGCCTGGCTTCGGGTGACAGTTACCCCCTCTTGGAGGCGGATGTGTGGATGGGAGACGCTGTCCTACCCTGAAGTGCTACCGCACTGCTGTATCTGAAGGCAGACCAGACGGGATGGAGGCTCTGCGCCGCCAGCCCTCTTGATATGTGTGACACTTTTGTTTGTGTGACATTATTTGGAGTTATTTGCCAAGATGTGCTTTGCTTCAGCTAAAGTAAGGTGTAAGTGTAGTTTATTACCAGACTTGACATTAATGCTTTGGTTTGCTCAATATATTCTGTTTGTGCAGACCACTGGGCTCATGGGACTAGCTGTGTCTGAGACTCCTCATGAGGTATGCATTTTTTATATCTAATTGACATGGACTTCAAATCAGAGTATTCACTTGTTCTGCATGATTTTTCATGTATATGTTAAATATCTTACGATCTTACAGGAAGAAGAGTTTAAAATCCAAAATTTGACCAGCTCTGAAACTTTCATTTTGATAAAGAATATTGGCTTTGGTCTAGGAAGACTTGTTCTTAAAAATAAAGGTGTTTTTTTTTTTGTTATATAAATATTTTAAAAAAAGACTTGATAGTTGCTTCTTAGAATTAAATTCCAAAATCACGTACAATAAGGTTTTGTGGTCCCCCATCTCCAGCAAACATGAAGTGGTAATGCTTTTTTATGTAGGAGCCTGAAGACGTGAAAAGAACTGTGTAACGTATCAGACGGCATGCAGTTACTTAGATCTGGTAGCTTGTAAATTTAATTACTATTTCACATGCACAGATTTTCCCACAACGTGTAATAGATTCTGCAGCCCCCTGTTAATGTTGCTGTTATGTTGGGAGTGGCAGGGCTGGATTGGTGTCTAGATTGTAAACTCTTTAGGGCAGGGACCCACAGTGCTAGGTTTATATAGAGTTTAGTGCAGTGGGGCCTTGGCCCAAGACTGGAGCACCTAAGACATTACTGTAATACAAATAATATATATCTTGATAATTCTCATTTGCATTCCTAAGGCAGTATTTGTCTAGTTCATCTAAGACAGAGGTCTCCAGTCTATGAGGTGCTCTCACCTTGGTGGTGCGGAGGAACATTCAGGGGTGGGATGCAGTGTTCCTCTAATATTTTCCATCCATGTGTAAAATACACTTTTATGTGCACCAAGGCATGTGTGACTGTGCAATACCAGCAGAAGCAAAAACCCAGCATTTGACTCTCTCCTGAGTGGCCACGTGAGCACTCAGCTTACTGAGAACACTGGTGGAAAGAGAGCATCACCAAGTCTTGCTCCTGGCTCCTCCTCCTTCCCCTCCCCTCTTACACCTGTCCATGTTGCACCTTCCTGGAGCTGCAACTCTGCTTCCAGCTGGCGTGGGGAGGAAAGATAAGGGTAATGAGTGTGGGGGGGGGGGGCGCAAGGTAAAAATGTGGGGACCCACTGATATTGAACATAAGATTTTCAGCTAACAAATTTGAAAAGCACAGTTTAATACTGTACTTCTCTGAAATATTGACATTTTTCAACTATGCAATAATCCCACTAGGGAGAGATCACGCCATGCCACTACTACTTGGAAACAGTTAGTCGTGTCTACAGTATGTCTGTTAAATATTGAATAATTCACTAGTCAAATAGTCGATGGAATTTTCCTTGACTAATCCATAGGCACTTCCGCATTCCTCCTTTGAAATATACAAGAGCCCCCACTCTGGCTCTTACACATTTCAAAGAAGGAATGTGGAACTCTGTGTGCAGCCCAGGGCCAGCGGGAAGTCCAGCTGACTCTGGGCTGCATCTGGGCATGCCAGCTTTAAAATGTACAAGAGTCCCCAGCGGGGGCTCTGGTGCATTTCAAAGCAGACCCCGCTGACCCCAAGCTCCATCTGATAGAGGCAGCAAGCGGATGAGGGGGGGAAATCGACTAGTCGGCTCAACTATCTAATAAGCATTTGCTTATTAGATAGTCAACTAGTCCTTAACATCCTTAATCTACAGGATTGTTTTACGACTTTAGGAGAGTAAATTTATTTCAGAACTTAATTTATAACAGTTTGGGGTCCTAAACCATAAACTCATCAGGGCTGCAATTAAACCCTTAATCTTAACATGCTATTTTCTTCTCTCATCCTGCTGTTGTGTATATAATTCTGCTTATGCTCTTTTCCCTTAACCTTTCACATCCCTAGTGTGAAACTGGAATTAACTGGAGCAGCCCCAGCTGCTGTGAATTTTTTTGCTAACCCCTGACATTTCTTCAAAACATACTTTGGGTATTTATCCACAAACTTTTCTACAGATGAATGTAAATGAATTTCCCCTAATGTTGGCACCTGTTCCAGGTGCCCTTTTTAGTAAGTGTTGGGTGTGGGGGTGGCTATATCTTTTGGTTTTATTTGCTTTTTTTACTTTAAAGCTTTGTGCTGGCTAACATCTGAGAAATTAAGGTGCAGATCTTGAGATCAGGTTAAAACATTCACAGCACAATTTGTGAAGAAAGTAGTTAAGATTACCAAGGTAGTTTTGTACTTTACAGATGAGTCCAAATAGAAAGTCCAAATTGAAATACATTCTGGCCCAAACTGAAGTCAGAATTCTGCAGTCATACCAAGCTATTTTATTGTTATAGCTACTGTGAATTTGAATGCAGTAGTTTTCTGTATTTTACTTTGAGCTCATAGATTATTTAAATATTTCTGTTAACATTAATTTACTGTTTGCATGCATTCACATGTCTTCCAATCATTTCAGCACCTGAGGATACTGTATACAAAAATTCTTACTGCACTGCAGGACATCCCCAAAGATGCAGCATATAGGAAATACACTGAACAGATTGTAAATGAACGGTTTAACATGGTAAAAACAGTAAGTATAGAACAAATATTTTATATGCTTAGTTTGCACAATATTTTCCTTCTCACTTGATCTTCAAAGAACATATAGAAGATGTGTTACAGAGAGATGATCAAGGTTACATATTGTTTTGTGATTACAGAAGCTATTATATTTTGTTTATTTAACTAGAAAACAGCAATTGTTTCTCATCACTGATTTCTGCTAAAAATAGAAAGTAGTTAGCTGAAGATTTGAAGACTCCCGGATATTTCTTTAAATTTGTAGGTAATATATACATATGCGTGTTTATCAAATTAATTATTTTATCTCTTTACCATTCAACATTTTTGAAACAACCACTTCATTGGTAGGGTCAAATAGCTCATTCCAGTTTTGCATTCTTGCTTTTGTCTGTCTACAGTGACTTATTGAAAGGATGAGTATCTTATTTGTCCAGAAAGCTATGACCACACTTCCCTTCCACAGTTTGATACAGCAGAATGCTATTTTTTGCTTCTGTGTACATCTGAGTTGCAAGGAAATACACCCCCACAGTTATTTCTCTTTACATTTTCAGTGAGAAATTGAAAGAACGGTATAGGCATTGTTTTTCCTATATTGTAAAATAGGTCACCTTGATGTTAACTCATTTGAAGGGGTACATTCAGAAAACTAGACACTGTTCAATTGTCAATTTTTTAAAGTTCTGCACTTGACATTTTTAAAAAACCTAAACACTTATTTTTACCTGTATTCACAGGAACCTAATGTGCAAAAACTAGAAGACAAACTGAAAAGTGGTCAGATAGAAGAAGTTATTAGACAGGTAAGTTGAATACTGTTTAAAACACCTTTGCTAAAAGAAAGCAACAAGATATGGTAGCTTTTAAAATGATGGGCATTAAGAGAGTATTAAATATATAATAAGCAGCATGTGTGTTCTAAATATTTTAATCACAGAAAAGTGAATGTCCTCTGCCTGGTCCACGTGCATGGAAATAACCAGTGCTTTTATCTATTTAAAGTTCAGTCCATGCACTGTATTAACCCTTGTATCTGCGAGGATGACTTCCAAAAGAGATTACATATTACTAACCACAGAAAGAAGCCTTTAGAGGAAGCGGAGGGTCTCTTGATAGTGTCAAAACAAGATTGGATGCCTTTGTGGAAAAGAGTCATTAGACAAACAAAACTATTGGGCATGGTGTGGTGATATGCAGGAGGTCAGACTAACTGATTTTGTGGTCTCGTTTAGCCTTAAACTCTGAATAAAAATGACATTTTATATCAAGCTTTGGTTCAAGTAAGGTCAAGAAAACTAAAAACTTCAAGATATGGCATAAACAGATCCTAATATTGAACATCAGATAATAAGTACTGAATAATAAAGATTGCATTTTTTTTTAACTCTAAGACAGGAATGATGCAACTGAAAGGAAAAATTAGTAAGTTTAGCACTGATCCAACATTAACATACTATTCCCTTATCAACTCTTTCAACTACTTTCTCTAATAAAGATCCTTTGCACTGCAACATATTTGACATAGCTTATGTTGGTGAAAATCAGAGTACTTTATCTTATGGGAAATATGCATTAATAATTGTATTTTCTCATTTGCAAGCAGAATTCCTATTGAATGGGAATTATGTGTATTTAGGACTAAGTATTTTCAGGTGTGGGAAATCCTACTCCAGAAATAGCAGTTTGACATAAAAACGCTGAATACTTAGTTCATTGATTTGTCATAAAGGCAACTTGAAATTATATATATTTTTTTAAATTAACTAGTTAAAGGGTTGTTGAATGTCTAAACAGTGTTACTAAACTGTGTTCTCATTCAATGGACTGTAAAACTCTCCTGACCTCTGGGTCTGTTGAAGCTGCAGAGAAGCAGTCCTTTCTTGCTTAATTCTTAGGGAGGATTTGAGTCAAAGTTGTGAAATTCTTGAATTGTTCAACATTAGGACACAAAGTAATTGTATAACTGTTATCCTTTTGATGGTATATTTGAATAAAACTGTGAGATACAGTAATAAAATACATTTGTTTAACCACCCCTAACCAACTGTGGGGCCATCACAGCCAAGATACCCACACCCCTGTCTTCTAAAGCAGGCCTGAACAAAATCTGGCCTGCAGAGGCAGCAGGGAGCTCAGGCAGGCTTCTCAGCTTGCCCTGCAGCCTTGCACGCTATGCAGAAATGTGGCTGGCCGGGCTCCATTTCTGTTTTAAAACTGAAGAGGAGGGGGGAAGTTTTAGGATCTGCCCTTCCCCTGCCACATTCCCATTGGCCGGTTTCTGCCAGAAACCGGCCAATGGGAGTTGCTTGTTGGAATAACAGGCAGCTAAGAAGAATCACAACCCCTCTCCTTGGCTTAATTATTCATGAAGCACATGGCCGGGCAGGCTGGCTGGGAAACATTTTCAACTGGGCAAGCAGGCTAGTTTGGCAGCTGGCAAGTAAGTATCCTGGTGACAGCCTGCTTCTGGCACCCCTGCCCTTTCTTGTCCCAACTCTCTGCAACTGTCCCCCCTCCACCCCCACTCAACATATTCAAACTTTCTGTTCCCCTCTTACACTCCTCCCAGATCTGACACCCCAGTCCTCCTGCCCCAGATCACAATCCCCTCCTACCCTAGGTCCCATCCCAAACCCCTGCACTCCTGTCCCCTGCCGTAAATCACAACCGCCTGCTTCATCCTGTCAAAGTTAGACAGGACTCACAGATTTGGCAGACTGCTCTGTTTATTTCAGCAAAGCTGAAAAGATACTGGGACTTAGGGTGAACCGGGACAGAAAAGAAAGCAGAACACAGATCAACATCAGTAAAATGAGTTGCATCTGGCAGGATAGAAGCCAGATTAGTTGCTGGGTTAGGGATTACAGGAAAGGTGGGTACAACAATGCAGTTAATAGCTTGAAGATCCTGAACAAACCGCCATGATTTACCATCAGCTTTTCGAACTGGGAGGAGGATAGGGGTGTTACAGGGGCTGGAACAGGGGACAATAATGCCTTGTTCCCACAGGGTGGATATGACCGGAGCTGAAACCTTTAAATCCCAAAAACCCGGTGCCACGACCCCTTTTCTGACCTTATCCCCATTCTTGGTACCCTCCCCATTCCCAGTACTGTCTGCCCTGCCCTGAATAATGCTGTATTTGCAGAGCTATCAACTTTTGTGAGGACTGCTTCTCTTTCTTTTTAGAGTGCAGTGGCAATGTTCTGCCACTGCTTGCAATTTGTCCATGGTCTTGGCCTCCCATCCAACACTTATTTGCTTTAACATACTGCTAATAGCAGATAAGAGGCTATTAATAAACGCATGCACCAGGGCGCCCTGTCCATTTTTACCTGGTTGCTGTACCCCAAAAAAACCAACCAAACAAACAAAAAAACCATCAGTCAGTCTGTGTGATAGTTGCCCGGGTTTTTTTCTTTGTTGCTGTTTACGGGGTTATAAGTAGTTTACACAGTTGCAGGAGGTCTGCTTCAGAGGGTTCATAGGCATTGCACACTAGCAAAATTCCTCTGCAAATTTGGTAGGGTTTTCCTGGGGCTTTGGAAAACCTTTTACAATCAAGTGGAGCTCCGTGTGGGTCCAGAGTTTATAGTGGGTCCAGAGGGTCTGAGTCTTCTTGGAGGACGGGGTAAAGGGAAGCGCTCGGTCTGGTGGTGGGAGAGGAGGTTTCCAATAAAGCTTTTTCTTATAATTAGAATTTTAAGGGAGGCGAGCTTCGATTCAGTTCATTTAAGATTTGCCTCGTCCCACCACTGCATGAAGCAATCTACCTCTCCTCTAGCCAATTTAGTTTTGGGAAGGCCAAGTTTGTCTTTTAAGACGTCCACTTGGTCTTTGTTCCAAGATCCTAACAGTGGCCACTGAGTTTTGGGATCCCCCAGAGTTAATCTAGATCATTTTTCCAGAAATTTACAGGAGTCCGGACCCTTTCTAAAATATATAAACTGAGCCAGGGTCCCTTTAGGCAACTATCCCTGCTTAGACGTCTAGTTACACATACAGGAGGACTTCATACACCAATCACACAAGGAGGAAATTCGGGTTCGTCAGAGCGGTGCCCAGTGCAACACACAAAAGAAGCCCACAGGCTACTGCCTCAATCGCCCTTGCGTTCACTCCAAGGATTTTATCCAAGGTGCAGTGCGGCTGCGATTGTGCAGATTCCAGTCACACAGACCGCGGGGACAGGAGCCCCTTGGTCGGCCAGTCCCCGGGCAGAGATGGCTCCCAGACTCACTCACACCACAGGGAAGACTGATAGACACAGAGACAAGACAGTCCTCAGTCCGGACAAAATAATTACCTGACCAGAGTCCTGATGTTAGATCCCGGGATCCCTACCAGAACAGAGCAGGAACCAACAGGTTCGATGGCGTAGACTTCGCTGTGGCTGTGCACCTTTCCGTTCTGGCGGAGGACCGCTCGGGCCAAATGCCCAGGTGCCAGCTACCACGGTCATCCTGCAAAACAGTCAGGGATCACACAGCCTCAGCGAAGACGGTTGCCATCTCAGTGGGACCTCCAAATTGTCAAAGTTAGACAGGACTCACAGATTTGGCAGACTGCTCTGTTTATTTCAGCAAAGCTTTGCTAAAATGCATTCAGAAAATGTGAGTACCATACAAGGTACAAACCCCTTGATTTTATACAGTCAAAAGGCCAAGTTAACAAGATCAAAGGGTGTGGCAAAACTTCACATTATTAGTGTGGTTAAGTATCTTCATTTCAATATCAAGCACACAGCAATCTCCTGGCTATATCTCCCTGATTATCTAGAATTGCCTAATGTTTCTCTTCCTGTTAAACTCAGGCCCAAATTGGCTAGCACCTTGATCTGCATACCTACAATCAACATTAACATACTTTTCTTCTTCCTCTTAAAAGACAAACAGAATTCCTTCAACTTATTCAATTATTACAGTACAATTCATCTTTCTCTTACAGTATAATTCTTTCTACTTTCACAATCCCAACTCCCTCCCAGACTCCAAGCTCCCTTCTGCACCTAACCTCCATTCTGGACCCCGCATCTCCTCCATTGATATCATGGAAAAGTGAGGGCCTCGACCACTTTTCAAAATCTTGGCATCTCTCCCCCTCCCCCGTCAAATTATTGTCCACACCTACACTACAGCACAGTTGTGGGGAGGGTCTCACCACATACTTACACACAACCCTTGTCCATCAGAGCCCAGCTGCAGAGTCTACCACCTCAGACACACTTGCAACTTCCCCCCCAAATCCCAGCTGTTCCCCCTTCCCTCTCTTCCTCCCCCCCCCCCCCAAATCCCAGACACCTGCATCCCTAAGTCTCCAGAGCCTAGGAATCCAGAGGGAGAAGAGTTCTGAGCTTGTCTGGAGTTTCCTGCATCCCATCTCCTGTAAGGGCGGGCTAGGAACTGCAGCTGCTGGGATCCCTCAAAGTTTTTAATAGCAGCCCGCTGTTCTGCAGCCTAGTTCTGTACTAAGAAAATTCTGCACTCTCAGGCTACGTCTACACTGGCCCCTCTTCCGGAAGGGGCATGTAAATTTCAGCAGTCGTCGTAGGGAAATCCGCGGGGGATTTAAATATCCCCCGCGGCATTTAAATAAAAATGTCCGCCGCTTTTTTCCGGCTTTTAAAAAAGCCGGAAAAGAGCGTCTAGACTGGCCCCGATCCTCCGGAAAAAGTGCCCTTTTCCGGAGGCTCTTATTCTTACTTCAAAGTAAGAATAAGAGCCTCCGGAAAAGGGCACTTTTTCCAGAGGATCGGGGCCAGTCTAGACGCTCTTTTCCGGCTTTTTTAAAAGCCGGAAAAAAGCGGCGGACATTTTTATTTAAATGCCGCGGGGGATATTTAAATCCCCCGCGGATTTCCTTACGACGACTGCTGAAATTTACATGCCCCTTCCGGAAGAGGGGCCAGTGTAGACGTAGCCTCAATGTTTAATTTTCGCACCTTTTTTGGGTAAAGGGCCCCCGACCAACAGAAAATTTAGTTGTGAAGAACACACCAATGAGAAAGAAAAAAACAACCCACTGGCCTGGACCTAAACTGAGAAGCAGGGTTACCAGGGCTCTGCTTGCACTCCAGACTTGGAGGAGAGGTGCTGAGGCTGACTTGCTGCAGGACTGGAATGTCAGCACTAGCTCACCCTGTTGCAGCTTGAAGTCCCTGAGATCTGCCAAGGACAAGGCTGTATTAACTCTTGGGGCCTGGAGATTTTATGGCCCTTCCCCACCTCCCAGGCTCCAGAGTAGGGCCAAAAATGAGGGGTTCAATGTATGGGAGGGGGCTGCATGTTGAGGCAGGTGTTGGTGAGGTCTCCACTTGGGCTATGGGGTAGAGCTTGGAATGAGTTGCTTGGGGTTCAGGAGTGGGCTCCAGGCTGGGGCCAAAGAGTGGGCTCAAGGCAGAAGGTTGGGGATTGGGATGTGAGACTGGAGAGAGGGTTGGGGTGCAGGGCACTTACCTGGAGCAGCTGCTCCTATTTTCGGGGGGGGGGGCCTGCAGTTCCCATTGGCCGGGAATCATGGACAATGGGAGCTGAGGGGCAGCACCTGCACGCAAGTGCAGCTCAGGGGACAGCTTCTATTGGCGCTCATGGCAATGCAGCTCCAATCTGGGGAGGCAGAGGAATGGCAGCGTATGGGGCTGCCTTCCCCCTCCAGAAAGGGCTTGCCTGGAACATAAGGGCTGTGACTACATTGGCGTGATCTTGTGCCAAAGTGGTCGCTTTTGCGTAAAAACATGCTGCCTGTCTACACTGGCGAGGAATTCTTGCACAAGAACACTGACATTCTAATGTGTGAAATAGTTCTTGCGCAAGACGCACTATGATGCTTCCGCTCAGGAATAAGCCCTCTTGCGCAACTGTACTTGTGCAAGAAAGCCCTATGACTAAAATGGCCATCGGAGCTTTCTTGCTCAGGAGAGCGTCTACACTGGCATGGATGTTCTTGTGCAAAAGCACATCTCTTGCGCAAAGGCACATGCCAGTGTAGATGCTCTCTTCTGGAAGACTTTTTGCACAAGAACTCTTCCGCAAAAGAGTTCTTGTGCAAAATCATGCCAGTGTAGATGTAGCCAAGGGCTTTAGTGGCTACAGCCCAGGGCCCTGAGCCAAGAGGGGTCCCAATCACTTGCTTAGCTGAACAATGTTAGTGCTCATGTACTCCTGTTGAGACCAGAGAGGAAAAGCGTGGTGCTTGAACAACTTTTCCTGCTTGTTATGTTCTTAGACTGCATGAGCATGATCGGAGAGGGAGGAAAGACTGGTGGGTGGGTAGTTTAAGAAGAGCTGTCAGTCATTCTTGTTTTTCAGTTAGGAAGCACATTCCCAGTGTGGTTGGGAGTATGGGTCTTTGCTGACTCCCTCTTATGCAGAGGTGGGCAAGAGGCAGTTAGTGGGCCAGATCCTGCCTGCAGCCTCCTCACCAGAATCCTTACTACACAGCAGTTCATGCTGCTTTAAACAGCTAGCTGCAAATTGCTCTAAATGCTGGGAGGGATGGGGTTGCTTCACGTGCTGTCTCTGCCTCCTAGCAAAATCTATCAGGTCCCATTTGCCAGTTTCCAGAAGGAAGCCGCCTTCTTCCCTCACTCCCCCTTCCCTGTCGTGGAACAGAGCCACATGGAGCAGCTAGTCCAGCAGCCAGGCATGGAGCCATTATCAGATTCCTGCAGGGCTGCTGGATGGGAGCTGCCTAGGTAAGTGCCTCCTAGCCAGAGCCTGCCTCTGACACCCCACCTCTTCACCCCCCCAACTTTCTGTCCCAGGTCACAACCCAAACTATCTGCACCTCCTTTCCCCAGGTAACAACTCCCTCCCAGACTTTGTACTTTCTCCTATACCCCTCCCCTAAGACAGAATCCTCCCCTGCCCAAGATCATAACCTCCTCCTTCACTCAAACTTCTTTTCAGATACCACATCCCCAATGCACCCCTGCTCTCTTCTATACCCCATCTGCTGTCTCAGACCCAGCACCCCTGCCACAGAAGTGTGGCTCTTGACGATTTACCAAAATCTTAATCCCATTAATCCCCCGATTTTAATAATTATTGCCCACCCCTGCTCTTATGGGTGCCAGCCAGAGATAGGATAGGTTACAGAGCATCCCTTGGAGCCTGGAATTTCTTTGAATTATTTTCTTACATATGTGGGTTGAGTCGCCCTTTTGGTTACATGGAGCTAAGACATTTCTGCCCTTGGAATGTTCTTGAACTCCTTTTAGGCAATCTGATTCATAGTTTGGGAACCAGTATGTTGTAATATCACTTGGAGTGGGCGTTGACTAATCTGAGCTAGGGTTGGCAGGATTTGTAACGAATGTTTGTAGTGAATGATCTCATTTGTGTTATATGGAGTTATATAACATGATTCTACAATTTCTTTTAATTGTAAATCAAGTCTTAATTCTGCACCTGATTAATCTTCTTTCTGCAAATGGATAGTAAGCTCTTTATGGCAAAAGCACTCTTTGTGTAGCAGTTATCTTGGAGCCCTCTAGCAATTACTGCAATACAAATAGGAATTTACATTTTATGCTTGCTGTGATGGATTTCATCGTGTGTGTGTGTGTGTGTGTGTGTGTGTGTGTGTGTGTGTGTGCGCGCGCGCTCTCGTTCCACTCAATCTGCCTGCTTGTCCTCTAGGGCGCCCCACTACCCTGTCATGCTGGGCCAGAAGCTCTTATCTCCCCTAGCCAAAGCACAAAGCTGCAGTAACAACCGCTTAGGAGAGCTGAACAAATTCCATTCTGAGAGGGCTCAGCTATAAGACTGGTGATCCAGGAACACAGCCCTGAATAAATCCATCTTACTCTTTATAAAAGTTTTCCACAGCTCATGAGATCAGCCCTGTTTATTAATGAAGGGAAGATCTGCATGGTGGTTACCTCTGTCAGGTAACAATTACTTACATTGAGCTTGATAATATTTTATTCAGTATAAAAAGGTAGATTGTAAGTGACTGAAGGTGACAACAGGCACACCAAAATAAACACAACATGCCAGCTAATACACTAAGAAAATTGTTACATTCAAATTCTTACCCTAACAGTTCTAATATTTTTCACAAACTAGACAGCCTCCTAACTTGAGCTTTGGTGTCTGGCCATTTGGTTTCTTGCTTTTAAAATCCCTTTTTCCCAAGGTGGAAATTCTTTGTGTGCAGTTCAAACTTTTCTCACCTTGAATGGGAAAGTACAAGACCCAAAATGGGTTTCAGCATTAGGTGACTGGGGCACATATCTTTGTAGGACCAACTGTAGCTTGAGCTTACAGGAAAAACAAACCCATTTAGTGTCTTGAGTACTGGGCCTTTGTCTCCAGAGTATTACCCTGGCCCTCACTAGCACATCTAGAATTATAAACAGATTCACACTTCATATTTCTAACTTTACATAAGAATGATACATGCACAAAATATACACATTATGTTGCAACTTTTAAAATGTCACGTGATGCATTTTGCCTAAAGTATCTTAAGCCAGTTTTCATAACACATGGAGAGATTGTGACACTTGCATTTAAAACAAGTTGAATTGCTGCTATTCTGGTTTTAGTCAGTTTTTTCCTCACTCATGTTCAACTAATCAAATTATTAATCTGCAAATTAAAGCTAGAAAATAAGAGGTTATGTCCCAACTAAGGAACTCTTGTAAGAACGTATTGCTCATGACATAATTGTAGCTATAGGTTAAGTAGAGATGCAAATTTCCACAATTTCTAAATATACCTGCAGTGCTGTTTCACATACTCCTGTAAATTTGAACTCTTACCATGATTAGAGTGGGCTTCATGTCTGAAGTCAGTGAGAATAAAATGTATGGCTTTGCATTGTGATCTGTAGCCCAATGACTAAATTGCTTGTAAATCACTCTAGATGGAACTTTGGCATCTGAATGCTTTTGAAATTCATAAGCAGTGTTCTCCAATTATAGATTAGTCAGTATCTCAAAATACAAAATATTTTAATTATATTTTATGTTTTCATCAACAGGCTGAAAGTGAGCTCTCTCTAGCAAGAAAAATGGCCCAATGGAAGCCATGGGAACCATTAGTTGAAGAACCTCCTACTGACCAATGGCGATGGCCAGTGTAATAGTTTTATGTCTAACTATTTGAGAACTGAAAAAAAACCCTTAATTATTGATATCATGTTAATAAAAATGTCTTTAAAGAAAATGGCTTGTGTATAATTTATTTTGCTTCAATAGCTATTTAAATGTAGCAGGATGTAAAAGTCCAGTCTGACTTTCTTGGGCTTTACTAAAACTTTGTTTAGCTGTTACTCTGATTTTTTTTCCCTAGCTTGCTGATTTAATTAACAATATATTAAGTAGAAACTTTCTTCTTATTCTTTTCTGATTCATCTAATTTTCACATACCACTTCTTGACACTTAATTACCATGGCTGTCATTTCACATCTCAGACTGTGGTTTAACCAAAAAGAGGAAGGGGAGAACTACATTTTACACACAGTTGATGAGCCACAGTGAGATAAATACAGATGAAACTGTGTGTTTGATACTTTTGACTAAAAATGGCACATTTGCAAAGCCATTCTGGGGGAGAAAAAGCTAAGAATGACGTCTGCAAACAAAACTATATACAGGCAGTCCCTGACTTACGCGGATCCGACTTATGTCGGATCCGCACTTACGAACGGGGCTTTTCTCGCCCCAGAGCTCACGGGCGGCGGGTCGCCACCCATGTCTTCCAGGGCAAGAAAAGCTTCTCCCGGTCTCCCTGGTCTGCTGGGGGGGTCCAGCAAAGCCGCTGGACCCCCCCCCCCCAGCAGACCAGGGACACCTGAGCAAAGCCGCCACCTGGGCGGCTTGGCTCGTTTGCTCAGGAGCAAAGCTGCCCAGGCGGCGGGACACCCGCCGCCTGGGCAGCTTTGCTCCTGTCCCCCTGGGGGGGGGGGGGTCCAGCAAAGCCGCTGGACCTCCCCCAGCAGACAGGAGCAAAGCCACAGGGGCGGTGGGGTCCCTCCGCCTGTGCAGCTTTGCTCGGGTCTCCCTGGTGTGCTGGGGGGGAGGGAGGCGCAGCTAGTGCGCCCCCCCCCCAGCAGAGCAGGCTTTTGTTGCAGGATGCCTTGGGTAGAGCAGCTGGGGTGCTGCCGGGTTGGTCCTGTAGGAGCTGTTCTGTCCCAGGCTCCAGATTCAGCAGCTGTTGAAACTGATCAGGCTGATTCCAGGAAGCTGGGGGCAGAGCAATTCTGCCTCTGGCTTCCTGTAGTCAGCCCCTGGTCAGTTTCAGTGGCAGCAGCTGAATCTGGAGCCAGTTCTGACTTACATACAAATTCAACTTAAGAACAAACCTATAGTTCCTATCTTGTACGTAATCCGGGGACTGCCTGTAACTATTGGAGACAAAGTACTGAAGTGCCAGTACTGTTCCACACATTTAAATTTACTTTGATAGTGTGCTGGTAATTTTTAAGGACCTTAAGAATCAGGATTATACTAGATAGAGCATACAAACGCATCTGTAAGTCAAATGCAAATAACTTACTTTTCAAATTTTAACAGTCCTTTACCTAAGCCAAGACTTAAAACTAAGATCCCAAACTACACAACTTGGAGTAAGCTATTTGGAACTTATTTCATGTTAATTATATATTCTAAGGTGGTTTACTTCTTGGGGGAGGGGGTAACAAGCCCAAAGAGTCAGTGATAGAGGAATTTTCAGTATGACTTTGGACATGGAAAAATCTGTGAACAGCACACATGGCTCTGTGTTGTGTGCATTCAGCATGCACCTCATTTAATGTGCCCTTGTTTCCCATGCATGTCATGGTAGTAATACTGGTAGGAAAAATATTTGGTTGGAAATAAGCAGAATCTGAAACTAAAATGGTATTGTGGTGGTTTATAATGAATATGGGATAATTCAAGTGTTAATTTAAAAGACTTCATAAATTAATAGATCATAAGTCACATAATGCCCACTAGTCTATCTTTACAGAGTAACTTGCATACTGTAGTCAAGATAAACATAATTCTTACGATATTGTTAGTGACAAGTCCCTTAGGGTTCAGTTCTGCTTCGCCTGTAAAAAGTAAAGCACTGCTAGGTATAATGCAACCACTACCTTATGGCATCTGAGCACTGGGTATAACTGCACTCACCGGTATTTCTGGCTCACTTCGATAATGTACTTAATGAGCATCACAATGATGACGACCGATGAACGGTCGCATTTTCAAAAACGTGCACGCACAATGCCGTTACCATGGGGTTTGCACCCACAAGTCAGGTGGGCGCTTGCATCTGTGTGTTCTGCAACGGTGCCGCTAGAATCTAAGCTGCCTAACTAATCACGAATACGCTCTCAGCGCCCCCGGCTCACGCTTCAGTGCGGTGGTGACCAGAATTTAGAGAGAGTCTCGCTGGAGGGCGCGCCAGGGTTTTTGTTTTTGACAGGCCGTTGGTCTCCCCCTTGCGTTAGGGAACAGATGCGTAAGCTGCGGAGAGGCTAGAGCAGAGCCTGGACTACAGCGCTCACACCCGCGCCGCGGAGCCCTTGTCTCAAACGCAGGTCACTACGGCTCTGCTCTGTTCTCAAGCCTTCGGGCCAACATTGGCCCATAACGCGCATGCTCCTACTCTCAGCCCCCTCCCTACCCTGATCTCGCGAGAATGTGTAAAAGTTCGAGGTTGCCATGGCTGCAACCACAACGCGCTGGCGTTCGAGACTGAGAGGGGGCAGAGGCGTCTTGCCCGGGAAGCGGCGCTGACGCCTTGGGGCTGAGGTAAAGGGGGCTCGAGCAGGAGTATAAGCCGGTCCCGCATGAAGGAATTACAAGGCGCCGACTGGCTCAAAGTCACCTCGGGAAACGCTGCGTCTCCCAGCATGCACAGCGCCGCTACCGCTGTAGGGTTAAGGAGGCGGGGCGGGGGGGCGCCTCGAATGCCAGGAGTGGGAGTCTGACGGCTGCATCTATAGAATGGGCTCGGTGGGCTGTGGTGCATTCTGGGTGTTGTAGTCCCGTTGGTGCATTTTGGGGTCCTTACCAAGCCGCAGTCCCAGTCCCCGGATAAAACCACGTTAGGGGTTTAGTGGGACAGTCTCCAAAGGGACAGCCTCCCCATGTTGCTGCTCGCCCAAACCCTACCTGCCCTCCTCCGTCCTCCCCGTGTGTGAGTCTGGAGCTGGTATTGCTGCTTGCTTGAGTCTTGCCTGCCCCTCACCAGAGCTTGCTCTCTCCCACTCCCAAGCAGGGGGCTGGCATCACCACGTGCACCCCACACATTCTTTCACACATGACTTTTTTGACAAAAGTAGGTAGTTGTCCCATTTGCTCTTGACAACTTGATTAGTTGGCAAAAACAAAAAGGACAAATTCCAGTTTTTGCCAAAAAATGTCTGAAAGGCCAGAGCAGTGCTTAATGAAGGACTGTTGTGGCCAAAACAGGATATAATGTCACCCTGTGCATTGACATCTTTCATGAGCTTGGTATAGTGACTGCCCATAAAGGTATCACAATACTGTATCAAAATGTCATCAGGTTCCTCAGAGGGAACTCGAGACATCCCTACAGATCCACTGAAGTTGATAGTGAGACTAGAACACTGATAGTTGAAAAGTCACTCTGAGATCCTTCAATGTATCTCAGATAATTTTCCTGTGTTGTGTACATGACAGATACAAAGAAACAATGTTCTTTTGCCTTAGGCACCTCAGCAAGGTCTCACTGATTGGATACTCTTCAAAAGGACAACAATGTGATGATTCCAGTGTGCATTAGTTCCATTGCTTCTGTTACCATAATATCCGACCAGGTAATTATAAGAGGCTCTGCTCTCTAATGGAATTTTCTCAGTGAAGTCTTAATTGTATCAGGGGAAAATTTTACCAAATAATGGCTAGGCTATTGTGTCCCAGGGTTAGTGAAAACAGTTGGAAGGACTTGAGGCCACTGTTGCAAGGATTAATAATACTTTACTTTTTGAACCAAAGATCCAAGCCACCATTAAATAGGCAGTATTGTGACTGACACGGCAAAGTATGTTTGGTGATGTAAATGTTGGGGATTTTAAAATCACTATGAAATTTTAAAATAAAAAACTGAATTATTCAAGCAGGAAACTTAAAAATATATAATCTTAAATTTCAGGAAAATGGCTGATCCAAAGGAGGTGGTTGATAGCCACAGTGAAGCAGATAAAACTGAAGTATCAGACACTGAAAAGCAAATGATAGATCTCACACACAGAAAGCCACCAGAAGAAGATGATACAGAGACCGATCACATTAGCACTGCAGAGACATCGGTTCTTCTGAAAGCAAGGACAGATATATCACAGTCAAATGAGGATGGACTACAGAAGGAGCAGGAACCAGCTCCAGAGACTTGTGGGGAGGAACCGGAGCAGGAACCCACTTCAGAGGCTCATGAGCAGGAACCAGGTCTTGAGGAACTAGAGCAGGCAACGGTAGAAGGGCAGAAACCAGGTCTTGAGGAACATGAGCAGCCAAAGGTAGAAGGGCAGGAACAAGGTCTTGAGGAAGAAGAGCAGGCAAGGGTGGAAGGGCAAGAACCAGGTCTTGAGGTACAAGAGCAGGCAAGGGTAGAAGGGCAGGAACCAAGTCTTGAAGAACAAGAGCAAGCAAAGGTAGGAGGGCAGGAACTGGGTCTTGAGGAACAAGAGCGGGCAAGCATAGAAGGGCAGGAACCAGGCCTTGAAGAGGTTAATGCTCTTGCTGTGAGCAATAAAGAATTGCTTGAAAAAAGTGAACAAGGTGCAGCTGAGCCAACTGCTCCATTAACTAAAGTGACTGAAGAAATTTCTCAAATTACTACAGAAACATTTGTTAAGTTGTTAGCAGCTGAAATGTACAACTTAGGTAGGAGGCAACTGGATGATTTGGAATCTGAGAGGTCCTTACCAGAAGCAACAACAAATGCTACAGCAACAGGTATAAAATTTGCTTCACATAAAAATTGGTTGTTACTACCATATTTTTACAAATGCTGTGTTATATTTATTCACAACCTACCAATGGTTTCTTGGCTTTTGCTCATTACCTGATTGAGGCAACATGGACTCCATCCAATATTTGATATTTTTGAAGTAAAAATAAACTTTAAACCATATTGCATTAGTAAAAATTGTGTTACACCATATCTACCTGCTGAAACACCAGATAGATCAAAGTGATATTTTATTCCTAACCTGGTAGCAAAAAGTGTTTTATATATCAATCCCTGTTTCTCTGTTGAGAATTTTCTCTTTATTGAGAACTACAAAATAAACTGTCATTATTGGCATGCCAGGTCACACAGCACTGCTGCTATTGATATGTTTTACATTCTGATTTGTTTTCATTTTGTAATTTTGGTGTAAATTGTTTTAAATGTAACGTTTATAATATAAATTTTATTTCTTATATCTAGATATATGTACACACTATTATGCACATCTACTATATATTTAAGAGAGTTTGTTGTGTGTCACTCTGTGTGAGTGTCTGTCTGTTTGTTCAAGAATGCCTAAACAGTAAGAGCTATGACCACAAATTCAGTATACAGCTTCCTCTTATTATAACTTAAAGCCAGATAATGGTTTGGTTGTGCCATGACAATGGGATGTAAATGTAATGGGATTGCTTCTCATAAACCATGTAGAAAAGATCCAGAATCATCAGTCAGGTGAAAGGAACTGTCTGGGGAAGCGGAGGGGATGCACTCCAGGACTGCTCTAACTTTAAGCCTCTCCCCAGCATCCTTTACAGAGGGCAGGGGATACTGAAGCTCCTCCCTCCCCCAATTTGTATGAGAACATTGCTGACTTTTCCTCTTTGTCAGGGAATGAGGGGGAAAATGCACAGTTTGCTGCATTCCTCACTCTGGCTGGGGAGCACAGGGGACAGATAAACCTGAACCTGCCCTAGCCAGTGGACATGCATCCCTCCCCTGACTGTGCCAACTGGACCTGCAGCAGCCATAGAGATATACTTCTCACCAGGCCCCAAGGTGCTGTGATGGAAGAGGGCTTGGGTAGTCCCTCTCTCCAGGGCAGCCTGCGTATTGAACTTTTCATCCCCAACCCCACCCCAGAGCAATGATCTAAATGAAGCATGTACATTTTCTTTTTATTTTAAAAAAAAAACACCAAAATTAATTGAGGTAAGGACACGAGCAGTGCTGGGTAAATCATCTCGTGAAGCATATTTGGAAGAGGGGAAAAGTACCTTATGAATATTGGAAGAGCTGAAATTCAGTTCTTCAATCTAAATCAGTTTCTCAAAGTGATCCACAAGACCTCTTTGAGAAAACAGTTAAATGGCTGCTGCAGTGTGTTTACTTACCGACATCATAGCCATGGAGTCTCGTGGCTCCTATTGGCTCCATTTCACTGTTTGCAGCCGAGGGGAACTACAGGAAGCGGTGTGGACCAGGTCACTGGTTCCTGCAGCTCCTCCTGGCTGCAAATGGTGAAACGGAGCCAATAGGAGCCACGAGGCTCTGTGGCCGTGGTGCCAGTAGGTAAACATACCTGAGCAGCCAGTTAAAAGGTTTCTCAAAGTGGTTTCATGGACAACTGTGAGAAACACTGGTCTAAATAAAAGGATTTATCATCCATTCAATTTATATAACAGGAATTGGTATCTCTGTTTATTTTCCTCAGTTAAAATCATGTTGGTTCCTGATATCCAGATGATCACAATGGCTTTTAACATTAACCAGTCCGTAGGGAAGCTGAAGCAATACTTTGCATCACAGCTAAAAGTACCACAGGATGTCTTACAGGTCGTGTTTCAAGGTACGGAGCAAAGATTTAGTAAAAACCTTTCTTTGTTTTTCAGCCCTATTAAAAATCATAAATGATTAGGCCCTGATCCTGAAATTGGATTGTCAGAGGCAGGCTTTGGGGAAGGTCCACAAGAATAAAGGAGTCTGTTCATGTGGATCCAATGGCAGGATCATGACCTTACTTTGTACTTTTTGTAAGAATATATTTCTGGCATATATTATATAGTAAATTGAATAGACCTGGTGTCAATCACTAAACAGGTCTATTGAATAAAATTTGCATTTGTACATCAACTACTTCCAGAAGAACCATACTTCAAATATTTTAGTTGGTGAACCAAACACAATCTTAATATTTTTCAAATACTGAAACTATATTTTTATTATTATACACCAAAGATTTTCCTCTAACATTTCATTAAAATATCATGTCTGGGCTGACCCCAAATTTCAGAGTTACAGATACTTTTTTTCTTCTTTAGAAAATGTTACAACAAATGAAATCTTACAGTGTATCTGATTTAATAGCAGAGAGCACATATACTCAGCAGGGCTAAAGTCAAAATAAGCTACAGATCTTGAACTATGTCAATTGTGTAGCTTAAGTTGAAATAGCTTATTTTGGCTTTTGGCACTATCTACACAGCAGGAAGTCTGAGAGAGAGCACTCTTCCTCTGACTTCTCTTGCTCCTTCTGAAATGAGAGTTACAGGACTCAGAGTAAGAATTTCTCCAGCTCAACATTGCTTTTACATTATGTTGAATAATTACTTGTAGTGTAGATGCGAACTATGTTATTTTGGAATAACGTAAGTTATTCCGAAATAACACTTGTGTAAACGTACCCAGAGAGCTAGGTAGGACTGGAAAAGAAATAGTTGGTGTTTTGTGGTTAAGGGCACTAGAAAATGAGTAAGATCCAAGAGGTAGAGGCTGCTCTGGAAAATTACTAATTTTAATATTTTTCCTTTGTGGCAATGACACAGAGTAGGTGCTTTTCCTGGCATCTATTTCTCAAAACTTGTTGCTTGAGTCAGTTTTCTCTTTTTTCTTTTCCTGGAGGAACTGCAGGATAGACCAGAGATGACCAAAAAGTGACACAGAGTGGCTCCGTGCTGGGAGACAATGGAATTGGCAGGCTAGGCTTTTCAAACCTGTTAAAGTTATATTGGGATACTTTATCAAAACCAACTGAGACCTAGCATACCCAGGACTCAACTCCATGTATTTTAGTACTATCTTTCCATTAAGCAAGATGTATTTGAAATATTGCATTAAAATTAAAGACAGTTTGTATCAATCTGAGTTAGTGTTTAAACCACAGGTCTGCATCAGATTATGCATTTCAGCTTTCTGGCCATTTTGTTTATTGTGCACCCACATCAAGTTTGAAAATAGAAATATTACATTTACTAATACACTAAATCTTCAATGAGGACAAAAAAGTAACTAATGTAAAAGCTAGAATTTTAAAGAGCTATTTAACAAATAAGGTAAGTAGATACTTTAATTTCTGTGCCTTTTTTCTTGAAAGTGAATATGATTTTTTTTCTCTTTGTATGATTGTGACAGAGCTACCTAGAATATCTTTTGGGCAGAAGTAACACAGACTTTCCTAAATTGAGATTAAACTGACTCAACACTCATGTTTCGCTAAAATAATCTGTAGTTTTGATTTCTTCCGAGGAAAATGCTTGACAGTATCCTTTTTTATTAGAGAAGAATGCCTTACTTTGTTTGTTTTGTTTTGTTTTGTTTTAAAGGGAGGCTGATTGAGGATGGTGAAACTCTAATGCATATTGGAGTTAGGCCTCATGGAACTATCCAGATTGAAATGTTTTCTCTTGATCCAGAACAGTACCCAATCAAAACAATTAAACTGCAGCAAGACTACAACATGCCTGATGTCATAACTGTGAGAGTGCAAACAGGTCAACAATATTTTTCAAATATGCATTAATATTAATATTTGTGCCATATTGTAATCAGATTACTTACAGAATAGTATATAATTGTATTTAATTATTATATCTGAACAGATTCTGACACATTCCAGGATGTAGCAGTAGAGATCGAAAGGCCTACTTATCGTAAGCCATTTCTGGGTGGATTTAAACATAGGGTAACAGGCGTGGAATTTCATAATGCAGGATCACAAACAGTACCCAAAAAACGACGTGACAAAGGAATTGAAGTATTTTGCAGGGAGACACAGGTAATTTTTTAATGGTCTTTCATTTAGAACATTTTTTGCTAAACAAAATAGAATATTGACATGGTTGTCAGAAATTAAGCTGACTGGAGAAATAATTGAGCACAAATAAGTACAAGGAGTCCTGTGGCCCCTTATAGACTAACAGATGTATTAGAGCATAAGCTTTCGTGGGCAAAGACCCACTTCATGACATACATCTGATGAAGTGGGTCTTTGCCCACGAAAGCTTATGCTCCAATACATCTGTTAGTATATAAGGTGCCACAGGACTCCTTGTTGCTTTTGCAGATCCAGACTAACATGGCTACCCCTCTGATACATAAATAAGTAGTCAGACTTAAAAACAAATAGTTAATAAAATGAATTTGCATGATTTTAAGTAACTGAATTTCATTCATTTTAATTTGAAAAAATACTAAAATCCGCAGCATAGGTTATGTCATATTTTAACATGAATTACGTTTTTATTCCAGACTGTTGTGGAGAAGAATAAACGCCAACAGACTATAAATACAACCTCCACACAGATGACTAAAATTGGCCTCTATGTCTCAAACATGACTGACAAGTTAAGAAGACCAAGAACATATCTTACTGCAGAAGAATATCATAAACGTAGACTAGATGCAGTAAGTTCTTCTCCATATATCTATAAAATGGCATATTAAAGAGATGATTGGATAAGTGTTCAAAGAATGTGTTTAAAGATGAATGGCAAAAATCCTGTTAATTTTTAAACTTTGTTTTTATGATTGTTAGTGAGATAAAGGAAAAGCATGTATCTGCTAATTTACAGTGTTATCAGTGTTGTATTTTAACAACATTGAGATAATAATTACTTACTGCACATCTTGAGAAATGTGATCAGTGGACTTTGTGGATTCTTTCTCAGAATGAGTGACTCCCTGATTGCTGTGTATGGAAGTTTGTCTAAACATGTTTTCATTTCCTCAGCTTTCTCATAAAGTTTTGTTAGGCATATTGTATGCATAAATGTGTGGCTACATAAGTTGATCCATGGCAGCACCATGATATTTAAATATGCCATTCATCTTTAAACTTGGTGCACTGGACTGAAATTTTGGAGATCTGGGTTTAGTTCCTGGGTCTGTTACTGAGTGACCTTGGACATGTGACTTCCCTGTTCTGAGCTTCCGTTTCTCCACTGATCTCTTTTTTTGTGAAGTGCTTTAGAATATACTGATGAAAAGTGTTATATAAGATCTATACAATATTATGATTTTGGTTAATGAGAGTAGTGAACATCTTGTGGAATTAGGCATTGAATACGATTGCCCCTTAGGCCTGCAGTTTGTTTTAGTATGCTCTTTAATAGCCCTTACAGAAATTATTAAAGAGTGTGCAAATGGTGTTATGTAGACAATTTTAGTTACATTTTCCAGTTTTCCCTTGAAAGAAAGGCACACATTTTTGAAGATTTCTTCCATAATATTACAAGACAGGTTCAATGCTGTTATGGCTTTTTACACTAAGTCTGAATTTTTGGCCCCATTTTTAAAACATTTTTAAAACTTGCAAGCTGATATATAGAATATTGCATCTTGCTTTTTGTTAATGTAATTGAGATATATTAACTGAATGTTTCTAGAACATATATTTCTACTAGGTCCAGTGTGCTTTCTTATTATCTTGTTGATAATTGTTTGACTTCTGCATGTCTATGTTCATTCATCTTTGAAACAGACCAGATGTATTTACTGGAGAGAAAAAATTCTAATCTTTGTTTCCATTTTCTGATAAATGCCATTCAATCAACCTTTTAAAAACTGTTGTAATTGAAATTTTTATAGTATATTAATTTTCCATAAATGTAGTTTATTATTGAAGGGGAGCTGAAATAGGTGAGCAGTCCTGTGGAGTTACAAGATGTTGTGGAATCTCCTGAGAATCTCTTGGGATCATTCTCCAGGTCTTCTGCTGCTGCAAGTACTTGTCATCTGTCCACAAGCTAATTACTGCATTTAGAGCCAAATCCCATGCCCATTCATTTTCTCGGGCTGGCTGTCTGTTTCCTTAAGGTCACAGATGGCGAACTTCAATTTGCAGGTTTTTGCCTCCTTGGATCTACTGAAAGGTCTCCGTAGGCAGATATTTGCATCAAGAACTTCTTTACTTTTAGAGATCTTCAGCAGAAAGCTCTTTACTGTCTGTCCACATCTGTCATGGCAAATCTGAGACACCAAAACTCATGGTGGTGTCTGTATTGTGGGATTCTTTTGCCTTAAGTAATGAAGTAAATTAACAAACAAAGAGAGAAGTTTAAAAGATTATGAATCAACAAACAAGATTGTGCTCTTACTTTCATAACCTCACTTCTTTTTTTTTAAATATAGTGCTGTACTGAATGGTAGTGTCACCTTAACCACTAGCTCACAAACAAAATATAGCTGATTTTCCATTACATTTTCACTTTCTTTCTATGAGTAAAAGGACAAATTTTCAAGTATATCTGTCAAAATGTATCCATTATACATGCTATTGCACATTTTTATCTACAGGATGGACCTCCCTGGTCCGGCACCCTTGGGGCCTGACCTGTCCCGAACAAGAGAATTTGCTGGATCAGGGAAGGTCCACTGGCCCTGGCTCAGTTTCCATCTGACCTCCCTACCTTTGGTCCAACTGCGCTGCTGGCCCTGGCCGGGCTTGCCAGACATTGGCCCCCTTTTCCTGCAGCCCCGGCCAGGCGGCTGGATACTAGGCTCGCCCACTTCCACCGGCCATGGCCCTGCTACTGTCAGTCTTGACAGGGGCTCTGCCTCTGGGTTTCTGTCCCAAGGGTTCTCTGATCAAGGCAGGATCACAGATGTTGCTGGACCAAAGAGTCCACGTTTAGGAAGGTATACAACCTGTATTATTATTTATATTATTGTAGCACCTAGGAGCCATAGTAATGGACCAGAATCCCATTGTGCTACGTGCTGTACAAATACAGAACAAAAAAACAATCCTTGTCCCAGAACTTACAATCTATGTATAAGACAAGAGACAACAGTTAGATGGGGAAGTACAAGAAAATAATGAGGTAGTTCTGGTCAATGTAATAGGCCGAGGTGTCATCAGGCCTGCAGCCTAATCCTTGGCAAGTTTTGTGGAGGCACCATAGCAAAAGAGAGTTTTGAGGAGGACTTTGAAGGAAGATAATGAGGTTACCATATTTTACAATCACAAGTCAGGCATACATTTGATAACTTGAAGCTATATGGTCAGTGGTACATGTGGGCCCAATTTTACTCTCACTGAAGTCAACAACAAAACTACCAGCTAGTTTGATAGGAGTACAATGATGGTCATGATTTAGTTTATTGTACATGTTAAACAAAATTGCAATTTCTAACAAATTTACATGCTACTTAAAAAAAAAAAAATTCTAGCATGGTACTTTAAGCTGGTACTATTTTTCTGTTTTATACTCTATTTAGGTAATAGTATTACAGACATATTTCCGACGATGGCATGCTATAAATGTTGTACAGAAATTAAGAGAAGAAAAAAGGTTGCGGTTAGAATGGGAGGTACAAGAAGAGTTAAGGAAAAAAAGAGAGAAGGAAGAAAGATTGAGAAGGGAGTATGAACGAAGATTGAATCCTAAAACAAAGGAAGACTTTGAACTACTTTACCATGCTTTAGAATGTAAGTTTTTCTTGGCATTCTCAATTTGTCTCAGACTTCAAATGTTGGTGTTGTTAAAGAAAAAAAAACTTTCAGAGACCCCTCATGTCAATGGAAATGTTTCCATTGTTTTTCAATTTGCAATGGAAATACTTTAAAAATGAAGTATTTTCAAAAGTAAAATGCTATCTAACAAACAACTATTTTCTGTTTCATATTAGGAAGTAATTAGCTTACCAAATACAGGGGATAATTGTGCTAGCTGACAAATGTATTGTTGGCTTCATTCATTTCTAATGCTAACTCTAGTTGGAGGAACAGAATATAATTTTTGTTTGTAGTGTAATACTGTGATACTTAAATAGCTGAAATAAATCCATACAAAATGCAGCTTTAATATCCATAGTTCAGAATTTTAACCATCTAAATTGCAACAGAGATTTGTGATATTTTATCCAAAATTCAAAAGACAGCATCCAAATTTTCTTAATTCTCTCATTCTCTTATGTTCTTTTTTTCTTTTTTCCCCTCTCCTCTCCAAAATCACAAGACAGTTTGAAAATCTTGGCCATTTTATTACTGCTGATGTTTGGAATCTGGATCACTATAGCATTTATTTGAAAACCTGTTTCATAATTGGCAGTGTATTAGCAGTCTGTTTGACCCAGTCCAAATCATTTTTAAAAGAAATTTATTTGAGGTAGACTCAACAAAGATCAGAGTTGAAATCCTGAGTGAGCCTTGCTATTTTTAAATTTGAAACTTATGGTTATATACATAGTTCTTTTGTTTAGTTAAATACCATCTGGTTCACAGGCACAATAAAATTCTTAGTTGTGCAAGTTCAGAAATGTAATATCTAGGCAACACAATAAATTTGTGCCAGTACAAACAGTGTAAAAGAAAATTATATTATTTGAAATCTCTTTAACACCTTATGTTAAAAAAATCAGTCATTATATAAATTATTGACAATTTGCTTTTGTTTTGGTTTGTTTGACTAGTTGCTTCTCTAGTCTATACAATGACCTGCAGTCATGCTCATTATAACAGAGTAGTACTTTCACATTCTTACAGTGTCAACAGACGACACAAACTAAATCACTGTGACAGAAATAGAATGAGATTATTGTCCTCCAGAGATTTGTGAAGGGCATTACTGGTAATCACAACAGGAACAGGGTCAGCCAGAACTAGCCAGAATATTTTTCAGTTTTTTGGTTAAAGAAGTTGAGCATCAATAGTAAACTCTCTTTTTTATATAATGTATATAATATTTTAATATGGCAATTTTATTAATAAAATGTAAAGTGAGTACATGGGAATAGTTGCAGTCTGGAGAGAGAATAAATATTGTGCCAAAGAAGATTCTTCTGGTTCTATAAAGCATTTGTTCTACAAGGTACATTTTTAAGCTGGTTGCCTATTTTCAGTGAATCAGTAGGTGAATCTAGACAATTCCAATATCTCTGTCTAAACACCTTTTAGCCCCGTAAAAAAACCTTGCTTACTATATTTATTAGCTTTGTCTTTGAAATTTGTCTGCCTCCTTGTGGTATACGAAGCTTTCAGCTATGCAATGCTATTGTTGACTAAAATTGCTGTTCTTGGAAGTTTCATGAGATACTGTGAACTAAGCAGGAAGCTTAGTATTAAAACCATAGCAAAGAAGCCTTAAAGAAATGAGTTGAAATATTCTAAAATAAAAACACTTAAGGTACTGGAGATAAGAAGCGAATAAAACTTTTCTTTGTATAGCTCTTTCCTGGGATAAGGTACCATATCATAGATTTTCCCCCTTAAGTATGCATTATATATTGTTTCGTTGATATGTATGCTTTGCTATGTAATTGTTTTGGAAAAGTCACTGTCTCATTTTAATATTGTTAGGAACAGAAAAAATGTCATATGTGTATGTATGTATATATCAGCATCTATGCTCTGGTAATGGCCAGTACAAAACAAGCCAAGATAGGTGTGCGTATGCATATTACACCTACCATGGGACCTAAAAGGCAATAAAAGAGGTTCTATAAATTGGAGTAAGAAAAAGGGAAAGGAGAGTATAGGTCCACTACTCAGTAGGAAAGGAGAGCTAAGAAGATGATATCAAGAAGGCTGAGATTATTAATGCCTATTTTGCTTCAGCCTTGATTAAAAAGGTTAACTGTGATCACATATTGAACACAGTTAATTTTAACAACAAAGGGAAAGGATTGCAAATCAAAATAAGGAAAGAACCAGTTAAAGAATATTTAGATAAATTAGAAGAATTAAAGCCAGCATGGTCTGATTAAATTCATCCAAAACTACTTTAAGGAACTATCTGAAACAGTTTTGGAACCATTAGCAATTATATTTGAGATCTCATGGAAAACTGTAAAGGTCTCAGAGAAGAGAAGGGCAAACTTAGTACCTGTGTTTCAAAAGAGGAACAAAGAGGACCCAGGGAATTCTACATCAGCCTACCCAACTTCAATGACTGGAAAGATCCCAGAACAGATTATTATTCTTGTGGATAAGACAGAAGCGGTGGACGTGGTATACCTAGACTTTATTAAGGCATTTGATACGGTCTTGCATGAACTTCTTATCAATAAACTAGGCAAATACAACTTAGATGGGGCTACTATAAAGTGGGTGCATAACTGGCTGGATAACTGTTCTCAGTTATCCTGCCAGTTCACAATCTTGCTGGAAGGGCATAACAATTGGGGTTCTGCAGGGGTCTGTTTGGGACCAGTTTTGTTCAATATCTTCATCAATTATTTAGATTTTGGCATAGAGAGTACTCTTATTAAGTTCCTAGCTGGGACTGGTTGCCACTGCTTTGGAGGATAAGATCATAATTCAAAATGATCTGGACAAACTGGAGAAATAGTCTGAGGTAAATAGGATGAAGTGTAATAAGGACAAATGCAAAGTACTCTACTAGGAAGGAACAATCAGTTTCACTCATACAGAATAGAAAGTGACTGTCTAGGAAGGAGTACATCAGAAAGGGATATAGGGATCATAGTGGCCCACAAGCTAAATATGAGTCAACAGTGTGACACTATTGCAAAAAAGCAAACATGATTCTGGGACGCATTAACAGAAGTGTTGTGAGCAAGACATGAGAAGTCATTCTTCCTCTCTACTCTGTGTTGATTAGGCCTCAGTTGAAGTATTATGTCCAGTTCTGGGCACCACATTTCAAGAAAGATGTGGAGAAACTGGAGAAGGTCCAGAGAAGAGCAACAAGAATGATTAAAGATCTAGAGAACATGACTTACGAAGGACAACTGAAAGAATTTGGCTTATTTAGTTTGGAAAGGAGAAGACTAAGAGGGGACATGATAGCGGTTTTCAAATATCTAAAAGGGTATCACAAGGGGGAGGGAGACAAATTGTTCTCCTTGGCCTCTGAAGATAGGACAAGAAACAATGGGCTTAAACTGCAGAAAGGGAGCTTTAGGTTGGATATTAGGAAAAACTTCCTAACTGTCAGGGTGGTTAAACACTGGAATAAGTAGCCTAGGGAGATTGTGGAATCTCCATCGCTAGAAATATTTAAGAGCAGGTTAGATAGACATCTATCAGGGATGGTCTTGGTACTGGGTCCTTCTGTGAGGGCAGGGGATTGGACTCGATGACCTCTCGAGGTCCTTTCCAGTTCTAGTGTTCTATGATTCTATGATTAAACAATCAATTAGTAAGCACCTAGAGGATAATAAAATTGATAAGCAATAGCCAGCATGGATTTGTCAAGAACAATGCCAAAACAACAAGTTTCCCTCTAAGCTGTGCAGTGTCAGGGCCCTGCAACTGCTTAATGAGCCCCACCTAGCCAGGTGCTTAGGGCTCTACACACGGAGATACCTGGCTGAGACTCAGGGCTTGACGTAGGGAGCTGCCTGGCTGGGGGAGGGGCACTTCTCCTCAGCTACCGCAGCAGCTCCCTGCCGAGGTTGGAGTAGCGAGTCTTTCCCAGCTGATAGAGGGGACAGGCTGCATCCCTTCCAGATGTGGTTGGTGCCAGTCTGTTCCTCAATCAGACATCACCTAGTCAAGGTCTTTATGATTCCACCTTAAATACGTAACTCTCTGCTGCGGTAGTCTGACCCAGTTATGGTGTTGGAAGGTTTGTAAGCTGTTTGTAAGCCTGCAGCCCATGATCTTCCTCATTTCAGATGTGTCTGATCTCGGTTGGGGAGTGCATCTTGGTACACCATGGATTCAGGGGTTATGGTCTCAAGAGGCACTTGCATTACAAATAAATGTCAGGGAGCTCGGAACCATCTATCTGGCTTGCTGCGTCTTCCTTCCCCAAATGGTCCGTTGGGTGGTATGGGTGGTGCAGGTGCTAACAGACAATGTTCTATGTTAGCAAACAGGGGAGCTCTGTTGTTGGCTCTGTGCCTGGAAATCCTCCATCTGAGGGACTTCTGAATTCAGCATGTAATCCACCTAAAAGTCTTGCATTTCTCTGGAGTCTGGAACATGCTGACACATTGTCTTAAGAGGTCCTTCTTCTCTCACCACAAGTGTCCCTTTACTTGGAGTTTATCAGAGTGTCAGAACTGGGGAGATCCTGAGTGACCCTGTTCACCACTTGGCTGAACAGATAGTGTCCTCAGTTCTGTTTTTTCCAGGTCTCAGCAGAGGCTCAGTTTGCAGTGCCTGTCTCCTGTTGTGGTCAGGAGACCTGATGTACTCTTTTCTGCCAAGTCTGCTTATCAGCAAAGTGTTCTCAAAAATCAAGTAGGACAAGACATGGTCTCTATGATTGCCTTAGCATGATCCCATCAGCATTGGTTTGAAATGCTCATGGACCTGGCTGTAGCATCCCTGAGGCCACTTCCCAGCTGCCAAGACCTAATCTCATATGATGCTAGTCAGGTCTTGTGCCCATACCACATCACAGTTTGGATGCTGTGTGGCTGAATCCAGAGAAACAAGTCTGCTTTAGTCTGGTACAGCAGGTTCTCTTGGGCCATGTCTACACTAGGCCATGTCTACTACTTGATCTTCCAGAGTTCAAATTAGTGGGTCTAGTGAAAACCCACTAATTCGAATTTAGAGGGTTCACCCATTGGTGCCAGTAGTCTGTTCCTCACAAGGAGTAAAGGAAGCCGACTGGAGTGTTTGCTCCTGTCAACCTCCCTCTGTGTTGCTGGTGCAAAAACACTATTTAAGATCCATCAACTCCAACTATGTAATTAACATAGCTGGACTTGCATATCTTAAGTCAACCTTCCCCTTTAATGTAGACCAGGACTTGGAGAGCAGAAAGCACTCTACCATAGCAATTTACCTGGCTAAGCTTTTCTCTTGTGGGCATCAGCACAGAATATCCCAACCCAGCTATCTCTGCAGTCCATTCTGGATGCCCTTCTTCACTTATAGCACTAGGGCCTTGCATTCTCTTCAGTCAAGGTGCATCTGGCAGAAGTATTGTCCTTTCATACTTGCATCCATGGTCAGTTGGTATTCTTGCATGATATGTGAATCAGGTTGCATAAGGGCCGTGAAAGACTCTTTCCACTTATATGGGACCCCGTTTCCCAGTGGGACATCAGTTTGGTCCTCAATGGGTCTGCCCTTTGATTGGACAGAAATGGTAGGTCTCTAAGCACCAACCACTAGTGAGGTACCAAAATGAGATATCACTTTTAGTAGCTTAGACAGATGTTGTTAATAGGCTTCTTTTCATTTCTTATATGCTTTGATCAGCAATTAAATACTTAATACAGGTTTTTTAACTGCCATTGGACATCTGAGTTAATACCTCATTGAAATGAACTGGAACTGTTCATGTCTTTCAGCACTATTATTTCAAGCTCTCTTCAAACTCATGGAGCATACATTTTTTCAGTTATATTTGATTAATATTTTGAAGATTTGTTTCATAACCACAAGGCCTAGGCAGAGATGAAAGTAGCATACATTTCTTACACGTACTGTTGTATCCCCCCCAGGGCTCAGGCCAGAAGGTAGGGGATGGATTTGATAGTAATTGTAAGTGTGGGGTGGAGGGCAGGGGGTTGGGCTGGGTTTGTGGGGGTCAGGGCAGGGAGTAGGGATGTGGAGGGTGCAGGAGTCAGGGCTGGGTGTGTGGTAGAGTGAAGGAGTCGGGGTTGGGGGTTTGAGGCATGGCTGATAGCAGAGGGTTGAGGTGTGTATGAAGAGGTGCAGAAATTTGGGCATGGGGCTGAGGGCATGGGCAGCTCAGGGAAGTGGGTTGATTTGTGGGGGGTAATGTGGGAGGGCAAGGGTCCCCTTTAGGGAGGAGGGAGCTGAAGTCCCCCTCTTCCTTACTCTCCCCCTTCCTTCACTGTCAGGGAGTGAGGGGAAAGCTCACAGCATAGGTAATTCATTCCTCTGCAGCCACGTGCCCCAGTAAGTCCTTACTGGAGTGGTACACTGGGCTTGTTTCCTCCTCTGGGCCTAGGGATATTTTCTTAATAAAATTTTAGATTGAGGAGCACAAAATGGCAGCTTGGAGGAGGTGAATGCACATAGAATATCTATGTAGCCCCCATAATTTGATTAATCTCTGTGCTGTTTTTATATGCTTGGAAAAATATGTATAACTAACTTAAAATATACAAGTGATTTGTTAGGAAGATGAAAGTTTGGTGTTAAACACTGAAAAATAAATACACACTGACAATGTGAAAGCAAAAATGTCCAGCTGGTAAACTCTAAGTTTTTAAATCCAGATTTTTTTTTTTAATTAATATAGTATGGAGACAGGAGGAGATTGAGCACATTAACAGCACTTTCACAGGAGCAGAAAGAAAGGCAGTCCTCTGTGCACTTCTAGAACAAGAGACACAGCTGATTGCGTCCATTGGGAGACACAAACTAAATGCTGATGAAGAGAACCAGCAAAAAGCAATACTGTTCTTTTTGGATAAGGTCAGTGAAGTAATTGCAGTCTGAACATGACTGGTACCCAAAGTTCAAAACATAATATAATTTACAAACAAGCAGTCAAAAGTAAACAACTGTAACTAGGTTGACCTGTTATGTATAGTATACATTCCCAGTAGTTGCAGGTTTTAAGTCTTTATTTATGTTGGTACAATTTAATGAACACTTCTTTTTTCCCAAGCACAGAGTTCAAGCTGCCACTTACTTCATAACCTATCTAGTTATTTGAAGAGATATGAGAACAATGCATCATATAACCTACCATCTGTGCTTCACTCTAGGCACAGCAAGATATAAGTATATTATAATAATGACATTAAGACTGAGTTGATGAATTTTTCCTAAAAGAATATTCTGCATAAATGGCCCAGTTCTGCTCTGAGACATCAGCGATACAAAGTCAGGCCCTAAAAAAATGCATATCATTTTAGAGCTAGCATAGTATGTCAGAATAACATGTGCTATTTTCATTTTTATGAAGCATAAGTTATTATCATGTAGAAACCCATACATGAAAAATAGTTACTTTAAATACATTATCTATTTTTGAAATTTTAAATAACTCTGTGAATTAATTTCTCTCTCAAAATACCCAGTGTCACTAATAAAAACAAATAAGCACTTGATTCTGCCCTCTTATATGCTGTTGTGTAGTTTGAAAAATCAGTTACTGTAGTTTGTTAAAACATGCCTTAGATGCCTGTAAAATTCATTTTTTGAATGTGTGAAAAACAAAAATGGGCCATCTCAATTTAAATGAAATGTTCTGTGTGGAGGGGAACAAATAACAAAAACTTATTTGGAAGTAGGGTAGTGAATGGCAAATTTCAGTATCAAGCAAATTAAAATGACAAAGTTATAAATGCCTCAAAACAAGGTTGATAGTGGAACTGGAAACTACAGACTTAACTATACACTCCTTTCAAAAATGATATAGTGTACTTAGATTCCCAGAAAGCCTTTGACAAGGTCCCTCACTGTCAGCCGACGGTCAGGGCAGTGTGTGGTGTGTGTGTGTGTGTGTGTGTGTGTGTGTGTGTGTGTGTGTGTGTGTGTGTGTGTGTGTGTGTGTGTGTGTGTGTGTGTGTGTGTGTGTGTACTATACGCCTAAGACTTTAACTGTTGAGACCGGGGGTCCCTTGCAGTGGGCAGCCTGGAAGAGGCTGAAAGGCGCCCCAATAAGTGTACAGGGAGAGCTTATTACGCTTCAGATTTCAGCTGCTAGATTTTCATAATTCCTTCGCAGCAGGCAGCCTCGGGGAGACTGAGAAGCGCCCCAACTGAATTTTGCCACCTGGGTGTGACACAAATCCAAATGCCCAGGCTCTCCCTATATCTGTCCCTTTATGACTGGCTGAAGTTCTTTTAAATTGTGCTTGGTTCTATTACAGCAACTGAAGGAGTCAGGTTAAAGCTTAAACAGTTACAGGTTTATTTGAGGAAGCTTATAAATCATGTGGTTGCAATGGCTATTGTTCTATTTCTTAACTGCTGGCAAATAAATATATATATATATATATATATATATATATATATATATATATATATATATGAGAGAGAGATATCTTAAAAAAAATGGTTACAAGGAAAATAAAGATAGGAAATAGAAAATAATGGTACCAAATGACAGCTTAATCTTTAAAGAGCTCTATTCTATGCATGCACTAAAACAAAAGGACACATACAGGTACAATTTTTACCCCTTTCTGCGTCACTCGGTCCCAGCGTGTCAGGCCAGGATCGGTCCCTCAATTCCTCGGAAAGACAAAAATACGAGGTGGGCGTCCCCGTGGACCTCGGGAGGTCAAACACCTAACCCGACCAGCAGGTAAATGGTAGTTTGACACTCAAAGTGAGTGTGTGCTGGGCCCAACTTATATACCCAGTGGGTCACGTATTTTCTCTTTCTTATCTGTAATGCCAATTGATGCTGGTCTGTCTGCTGTGAGACCAGTTCTTACAAGGAAGTTGTGAACTTAATTTACACTTGTAAGAGAGAATTGAGATGATTAAATTTTGAAGTACTGGACATTGTTTTCTCAGTAGGAAATTCCTCTTCCTGGGACTGTATGTTCGAATCAACATAGGTGCCAGCCGACACTTCTTGCAGCCTCGAGCTTAGCTTATTTCCTTAATCGTTACTCAGAGTCAGAAGCTTGCATATCCTGGTCAAAGCAGATCAAAGCTTAATGGCTATGCTGATCTTCTTATTGTTCCTTCTCTGCTCTGTATACAGACAGACATCTCAGAGGGCAAGCAAGATTGTTTGAGAAAGGGGTGGGCTGCCTGGCTGCACTCACCAATGGCTCTTAAGTAAAGTTAAGATGTCATGGGATAAGAGGGGAGGTCCTCTCATGGCTTAAAAGACAGGAAACAAAGGATAGGAATAAATGACCCATGAGTCCGTACTGGGACCATTCCTGATAGACATATTTATAAATCATCTGGAGAAGGGTAAATAGTGAGATAGGAAAATTTGCAGATGACACTAAACTGCTCATGATAGTTAAGAATAAATGAGACTGTGAAGAGCTTCAAAAGAATCACACAAAACTAGGTGATTGGGCAACAAAATGGAAAATGAATTTTAATGTTGATAAATGCAGAGTATTGCACATTGGAAAAAATAATCCCAATTATATGTATAAAATGATAGGGACTAATTTTACATATTGCCACTCAAGAGAGAGAGATTTTGGAGTCATTGTGGATAGTTCTCTAAAAACATCCACCCACTGTGCAGCAGCAGTCAAAAAAGCAAACAATGTTAGGAATAATTAAAAGGGGTAGAGAATATCTTACTACATAGTGCTGTATTTACTTCATCTCAAAAAAATGTCTTGGCATTGGAAAAGATTCAGAAAAGGCAAAAAAATTGTTAGGTGTTTAGAATAGGAGACGTATGAAGAGAGATTAAAAAGACTGGGACTTTTCATCTTAGAAAAGAGACTAAGGGCATATCTACACTACAGAGAAGATCAAAGCTGCCACTGTCAATCTTTCCGGGTTCAAATTACTTGGTCTAGTTAAGACAGCTAATTTAAACTGAGAGGGGCACTCTGCTCCTACTTCTATGAGGAGTAAGAGAAGTCGAAGGGAGAGTGTTTTTCCTTCAACTTCCTGCAGTATAGACAGCACCAAAAGCTGTCTTAAGGTACTTCGACTTCAGCTATGCAATTAATATAGCTGAAGTTGCGTTTCTTAATTCGATCTTGTCCTGCAATGTAGACATACCCTTAGTGGGGATATGATAGAGGTCTATAAAGTTGTGTCAGGTATAGCGATAAGGAAAAGTTATTTAATTATTCTCATAAAAAAAGAACCAGAGGTCACCAAACAAAATTAATAGATAGCAGGTTAAAAACAAGCAAAAGGAAGTATTTCTTCACTCAGTGCACAGTCAACGTGTGGAACTCATTGTCAGAGGATGTTGTGAAGACCAGGACTTTAACAGGTTTCAGAAAAGATCTAGATAAATTCATGGAGGTTATGGCCAACAATGGCTATTAACTAGGGTGGGTAGGAATGGTGTCCCCAACCTCTGTTTGCCAGTGGCTGAAAATGGTTAACAGTAGAAAGTTCACTTGATTACCTGTTCTGTTCACTCCCTCTGGGGCATCTGGCATTGGCCATTGTCAGAAGACTGGATACTGGGCTATATGGACCTTTTATCTGACCCAGTATGCCAGTATGGCTGTTCTTATGTTAAAGCTCAGCCAGAAGTTCTTAGAAGTCTTCTTTACTCTTAGCTAGAAGTAATATCCTATTCCTTATTGCAAGTAGCTCAGAAAATCTGAAACAGCTGTGAAGGACCGAGAAGTACTAAGAGTAGTATGACAACTATAATTTGCATGAAGCTGGCAGACTCTCTTAAGTATTTTCCTGACTCTGTCAATGAGTGGTGAGTGGAGAAGAGATTATTTGGGTTGACTTCATCCCTATTATGTGAGCAGGAGAGAATATTTGGGCCAAGTGAAAATTTATTGAAACCAAAGGCTACCTCTGAAGTGAATGTGCTAAGGAAAGAAATATGAAAAAGGGAGGAAAAGATTTTTAGTGGAATTTCAACAAATGAAGAGATGAGTGAAAGGAACAAAAGAATACCTGAAATGTATAATATACCATACTGATAGGAGATGTAGACAGGAAAGAGAAAAATAATATCAAAAGTGGGACAGAATCAGAAGAAAGAATCTGAGAAAGAACAGGTGAAAAAATAAATGGAAAACCTAAAATATTATTAGATGTTACAGGAAAATTAATCTGTTGGGGTACATCTATGCTACAGAAGAAGGTCAAAGCTGCCACACTCAGTCTTCCAGAGTTAGAATTAGTAGTCTAGCTAAAACAGCTAATTCAAAGTAAGAGGGGCACTCTGGTCGATGCTGGTAATCCTGCTTTCACGAGGAGTAAGGGAAGTCGAAGGAAAAATGTTCTTTCTTTGACTTCCTGCAGTGTAGACAGTGCCAAAAGCTGAGTTAAGGTACTTCGACTTCAGCTAAGTTGATTGCACAGGTGAAGTTGTGTATCTTAGTTCAACTTTGTCATGTAGCATAGACATAGCCTTGCAAACCTATGTGTGGGGAAAACAGATTTAAGTCTATAAAAAGGGTGGAGAGTACAACAAAGAAATCAAGCAGAGAGAGAGAGAGAGACATGTCATTAATCTTGAAGTTTGTATACAACATTGCAGCTAAAATTTTGTAGTAAATTTTATCAAACAATTGTTTTATGTAAATGTCATTGATACTTTATGGAAAATTATGTAGTATGATGTTTGTGGTATCTGATCGTATCAGACAGATTAATTTGCATTTTGTTATATGTAAAGCATATTGAAAAGATGGAAATAAATAATTTGCTGAGAGACATGAAGATTGTCAGTAGCCATAAATGGATTGCAGGCTACACACAAGTAAAAAGCAATTTAATTTTGTGATTTTTCTAGAGGAAGCGGGATAGCCAGAGTCCAACTTTTTCTGCATGAAACCCTGAAGAAAAGGGACCCAACTAAAAAGAAATAGTAACATGCTGAGTTAATTAGTCCACTTTCAGATGTTACAAGTCTCCTAACAAACAGAAATATTTCAATATAGCTTAAAATTTGGTTACAGTTTAACATTTTGACAGAAATAAGGCATAACAGTATTGTATGAAGCAAATACTTCATGCTATTTAATGTCTTTTTTTTTTTTTTTTTGCTGAATGTAGAATTCTTTTGAGCACTCAAGTTAACATCTGTGAGCTGAAGTAAGAGAACTGCTCAACTGATACTGATCAGATAATCTATTTGATCTTTCTCATGAACAGCTCATCTGCAATGTTGATGGGAGGATTAGTAGGTGGGTTTATAACTGTGCAGCATTAGTGGATACTCTCCCAGTATTGTTCTTTTCCATGAGTACACAAATGAGGAGAATTGGTAAAATCATGGAATTGGTATCAAAATCAAGAATTTTTATCATTTAATCTCCTATCTGAGCATAAATACTGCTAAAAAAGAGTGACCTATATTGTTCCTGCTTTTTAATGTCACGTCTGTTTAATGCTCAAACAATGGTTCTCTAATAAAATACTACACTACTTCTCGCCCCAGTTGAGTTTATAACCACTCTGGAATATAGGCTTTCAATCTGAACTCAGTATATTCCCCCCTTCACATCCCTCTTTTTTAAACCCCTCTTTTTTTAAGTGTAAGGAGACTGTTCCCCAATATCATCTTATGTATTTTAGTTTCAACTTGTATAGTGAAGAGCTCCATAGTTAACTCGAGAGAGCAAAGTACCATGATTTGTCAGGAAGTAGGGAGCAAAGGTCAGCAAATGCATTTTATTTTCCATTTCCTGTCCCTTTCTCCCTTCTGCTCCAAAACAGTTATGTTTCTGGAGCATCTTCATGGCGACTGAGATTATGAATAAATTTTTGTTTTAATTTCTATATTGTAACTCTGTGGCAAAGTCGTCTTTGGCTTTTAATGTTTTAACTGAAGAATTAGTGAAGTTTTCCACACTTGTTTTACTTTTTTGGGGTTTGTTTGTTTGTTTGTTTGTAATGTCTGGAGAGTATGAGGTTTTCTTCATTGTTGTTTCCCTTGTGATGTATACAGCTTAGGATGTTAAATATTGGTTAACTGAATAGTCAAGTAACCTTATTAATTCTTATTGGGTAGTCGACTATTCTATAGTCCCTGGGGGCAGAGCCGACAGCCAGTGCCCTCTGGCCTCACTCTGAAGGAGCCCTCTGCCACTCTGCGTTGCTGCCTCTCTGCCTGTGTGTGCCAGGCGGGAGCTGGTTTGTGAGGGGAGCCAGTTTAAAAACCAACTCCCCTCACAGACTGGCTGCCTGTCACTCTGTACTGCTGCCTCCGATAAAAAGACAGCAGCATGGGGTGGCAGCAGCCCCTGTCGGGGGAGGGGAGGGGCATCTGAGCTCCCAGACCCAGTGCAAGCCAGAACTGAGTCGGGCTGCCCGCCTACCGGTCTCCTACTACACTTTAAATGCAGAGCTGCGTCCAGGACCCATCACAAGCCAGGACTGAGCCAGGTTGCTGGCCAGCCTGCTAAAAAATTTACTGGTGGGGGGAGGGAAATGCATGTAGTCTATACCTTTAATCTATAAGCTTTTGCTTATCGGTTAATTGACTACACTGTTGCATCCCTAATACATCTGTTATACACTGAGGTAAGGAGAATGAGAATTACTGGGTTTTTTTTGTTTTTAGCATTGGTGTATATGAAAGATGGTTCCTTGTGGGAAAAATGAGATGTATGAGGGAGTTAGCAGGTAAGAGAAACCCACGTCACTTCCTGCAGCTCTCCTTGGCTGAAAATGGCAAGCTGCAGCTAATGGGAGGTGCAAGGCTCCGTGCCTATGGACGCATCTCACGGCCCTCCAGTGGCTTATCTGGGCGGTCCTGCTACCCAAGTTTGAAAACCAATAGCCTAGGAACCTGCAGCTTTAGTTTCTGTTGTGGGAGAATGCTTGATATTGCCAGATGGATGCTTCTCCTCCTTAGACTGCGAAGGCCACAGTCTTGCTGTTTTTGGAGAGGCTTGTTCTTTTGTGTCATCACTTGTTGAAGAAATTCCTTGAGAGAAAGTGACTGAGGTTTAGAATGCTCAGAAAGAGGCAATCACTGTCCTGCTCTTTCTGAGGAAAGCAATGTGGTTACAATGATGCAAAAATGTTTCTTTCTTTAATTTCAGAACTTGTGTGGGTTACATATTTATGTCATGGTAACCAAAGTGTCCTGGTGAGGAACTGTATATAAGCATGAAAGTTTGTGTCTCTCAACAATAGAACTTAGTCCAATAGAAGACTCACCTTGTCTCTATAATAAAGTATTAGTAATAAATACCCTTGGAAACAAGGGGCTTGATTATTTTAATTCCTTCTTTGTAGGGCTGTCACTGGAGCTTCTTCATCACTTTTGCTTATTCACACTTAAGTGATATCATTAACCACAGTGTTATTTTGATACTGCTGTTTTGTTTTATTTTTCACATTTGTCTGCCTTTAAAGAATTAGGCCCAGACTCCATTGGAGGCCTGGAACTTGAACCTTGTACTGACATGTAACTGTAGTCACCCCACTTGCGATTTAAAGATAACACCATCATATTTGACGTCTTCAGGTGACTGCACTTTTGCTGCAGTTGTCTTGTGTGAAACTTGCTTCCATGTGGATTTTCTCATGTCATCCCCTTATTACTTCCAAATTTTAGTTGTTATATCTTTTTAGTGTATTTTTGGAATGACAACTCTTGGCCCTCTGTTTATTACCTTTCCTTCCAAATACTTTCTTTCTCTTTTTAATTCCTCATTTGTTGTGTGTGTTGTTTTAAAAGGGTATTACTTTACGACAATTAAAACCATAGGGTTGCAACGAGAGTGTTTCATGGAGGAGTTATATGACTATTGTTATTTATTGTTGTTTTCGGTGTTCATATTTTTCAGGCTTCGTACTGTTTCTCACCTGCCTTTTCTATGCCCAGTCTATGTTGTGTTCTTTTCCCTTTCTTCTCTCTCTTCATTACTGTGTTCTTGTATTGCTCCCCTCTGGTGCTCTGCTCTGCTTTTATGAGTGCAATTACAGTAGTCCTGCTCTGTGAAGCAATTCAGATAACAAGATTATTGTAAATTCCACTTTGCTGCCAAGAAACTAAAAGGCAGGAGAGAGTTGGGGAAAAACCCCATGAAGTTTTAAATTTCTTGCGTCAATCTTGAGAACATGAATAGTCCTGAAATCAGAGAGCTTGAGATTCATTCTCAAGAATTAGTAGTCTTGCTTTTCATACTTGATGACATTAATATTTCTTAAGTGAAGAGCTGCATGTTACTTTTAGGTGCATCATTTTGTTTTTATTGTACCATGTTTCAGTATCATCACAAATTACAAAAAAAGAAAGATTGTACCAAGATTTTCATACTTTCTATCCCTGCTGCTATAGATTTGAAACAAAATACAGGACTATGTAGCACTTTAAAGACTAACAAGATGGTTTATTAGATGATGAGCTTTTGTGGGCCAGACCCACTTCCTCAGATCTGGCCCACGAAAGCTCATCATCTAATAAATCATCTTGTTAGTCTTTAAAGTGCTACATAGTCCTGTATTTTGTTTCAGCTACACCAGACTAACACGGCTACATTTCTATCGCTATAGATTTGGTGAGCCAGTTTTAGAGACCTGCACATTATAAGACTAAAACTGCTAAGTCACTTAAGTGTTTTATAAATTTGTCTTTGCTAGCTGTAGTTAGCACTTCCTAAAGTGAACCTTGGACTTTAACTCTTCCTGACACAAGCCACAGATTAAGAGAGTCAAAGATCATGATTTTTAATGGGGGAGAGGAGAATAGGGCGGTAGGAACCAAACATTGAATGCATATACCCACTGGGAAATTGTCAGAGGATTTTAACTGTTTTAGTGTGATATTAGAGAACTGACTGATTTTTTTTCTTTTGGCATTGGAATCTAATGATGAAGGGTAATGTAACCCTTAAAACATTCTTAAAGGACTTTTCATACCATGCATTCATGAGGAAAACAAAATAATATTCCTTCTGTCATGGTAGAGTAAAAATTGCTTGTTTCCAGTTTTGCAGGATTTTACCATGCAATTCAAAGATTTAGGATTTTACTAGAGGGTTGCACCCTGTGTTTGCTACATTTACCCCTCTTCCTCCCCCCCCCCCCCCAGCCACTTTTGCAGCCAGAGAGCCTGTTAATCTTGCACTGATTATATAGAAAACTGAACAAACAAAGACTGTTAATTGGTCTGTTGCTCACGTACTACATGTTACAGAAGAATCTACAAACAGATCTCAGTTTTGCAGTTGGTTCTGGTTGAAGCCATGTAAGTGAGATGCTGAGATTCCACTTTCAAGTAGTCTGATGATGTCATTCTGACATGCAGCTGAGAAAACTTTTTTATAGATAGATTAGAGAGTCTGTCCTGTTTCCTTTCAGATTTCTTAATCAATTTTGGCTCCAAACCATCAGTTCCAATTAGCAGTACTTCATTTAATGATAGCCCTGCATGATAACTCATTTAATTATAGTTTTGCACCTAGTGATGATATAGTTAAGAATCAATCAGATTTGCAGTGCTAAAATCCTATTTTCAATTATTTCTGTTTTTTTGTGCTTACATACAGTAATTAAAAAAAATCAAACTGTTTCTTAAAATTTTGCAGGCTTTTATTTCCTAATGTACGCTATTCACACTTGTTATCTGGTCCCTATTGCCTTATCAGAATATTTCACAAACATTATGAATTTATCCTCCTAGTACCCTTGTGCAGTAGGTGAGAATAGGTGTTACTGCATTATCCATTTAAAGTGCTGCCAAATACTAATTAAATAATAAAAACCTTTTCTGCAGATAGGAAACTATTAATATTATTTTACAGAGCGAGAAACTGAGTCACAGAGTAGGGATGTGAAAAGTTAACCAATTAACATCACCCTTAATGGGGGGTGCTTACTGGTTTTGGTTAACCATTAACTGGTGGGGGCTTGAGCAGCTCCTTCCTTCACTGATTGTTCAGAGCAGCCTCTGTCCGCACTTCACCACAGTTAGGTATCACCCTGTCAGACATCTCCCTGCTCTAGGTAAACAAGGACACCAGGGCATAACTTGTCCAGGCTTATGGCTTTCACCCTGCTCTGTATACAGTCCACCTATGATCTGCTTTGGTTCCTGAACAAGTGATTGATGAATTGTATGAATTTCTTACAGTGGGGGAGAGGACAAAGCTGCACTGCCATGGAATCTGTGGCAGAAAATTAACAAGTACCTCATGAAAAGTTTCAATAGCCTCTCTCTGCAGGATTCCATTGAGATCATGGTGAGCATCAACATCCTGCTTGGCCATATCAATTAACTACGCAGGGATATATGCAGCTCACAGAAATTCAGCCAGCCTTCCACTTTTCCATGCCCTCAGCACTGCACTCCACAAGCCACAGCCATTTCCCCTTGGTCTTATCTTCTGTTTCATGGTTCCTGAAAAGCAGTTGCTCAGACTGTCTATGTCTATCAGCAGTGGAGAACATTTAATCAAAAGGCACCTCCTCCACATTGCTAGCTCTGGTAACTGGGAGAGCACAGAACAAAAGGATTGCTTAGCAGGCTGTATTGGCAGGCAGTTCAATTTTCTTGTAATGTGCAGAGAAGGCAGTGGAGTTTTCCTTCAAGTGAACCTCATTATTAGGCCAAGAGCAGTGACATTGGTGGGGTGAAGGCGCCTCTCTTAGATATAGTTATTTTGACTCAAGTCTATGCACTGCAGTGTGCAGGCCAGAAGATCCTTAGGTTTCAACACAGGTCAGGAAATTCTTAACTATAGTAAAAATGCAATATAGATACTCAAGCCCAGGATTCTTTGACACAGGCCAGCTGATTCAAGTCCCACTAACCCTAACTTACCTAGTTGCATAGACATACCCATAGTCTTATTCTTTTGGAATATGAAAGTGGCACTAACACACTTGGATCTGAGACAGAGAAACTTTAGGTCCAGTAATAACAATCCCTGTTACAGGATCTAATCTTCCCCAAATTTATTGTTTAAAAGACAAAGAATGCCAAGAAATACTGTTATCAGAATTATAAATGCTTGACTCATTAACTGAGAAAAGAATGTACATCTAAACTGTACTTCTTTACTTTTCAGTGATAACAATATTTCATCTTAAATAACATCTATCAGAAAATATTTCAAAGCACAATAGGCTTTATGGTCTTAAGCCTGCAATCCTTACAGGGAATCCTCCCATTAACTTCAGGATCAGCTCTTGAGCATGTATTTCAGTACCACTTTCAGCACTTTCATTTTAAACTAACAGAGCACTATATAGGAGACTGTCCTTTATTTTTAATATGTTGTAATTATTATGGGTTGCTTTTTTTTACAAGTCATATAGTATTAAAACTTTATTCTAGGGTAAAATGAATTCATGGCTTAATATATTGTAGAAATACTGATGGTAGAAAGATCCTCTGTATTAGATAAGTGTTAAAGTTGAGTTCTTAATGATTATGGTACATCTTTTTGTAACACATTGTGCTTTCTCATCTGTTGATTAAATTATAACAACTCTGATTGTTATACAAATTGTTTCTGAAGTGTGCAGAGCCAAAGAGATGGAAAGCATATGACGGAAAAATCACTGAAATGGATACACAATTTACATTACGTGCCAGAGAACTGCTTGAGATCTACCGCAGCATTAGTATGAAAGACCTCCCAAAAGATGAGAGGCTGGATGTGCTGTTAACACTAAAGCATACAGTGAAGGTACATTTTGATCTTCCTCTGAAGTTTAACTTTTGGTTATATCTTCTATATCTTCTTATATCCAGAGGCATAGTACTTTAATTGGTGCTGATACACCAGCAAGGTTTACATAAGAACATAAAAACGGCCATACTGGATGCGATCAAAGGTCCATCTAGCCCAGTATCCTGTCTGCTGACAGTGGCCAATGCCAGATGTCCCAGAAGGAGGGATCACAACAGGTAATCCTCATGTGATCCCTCCACTGTCACCCACCTCCAGAGAAATAGAGGCTAGGGACACCATTCCTACCCATCCTGGCTAATAGCTATTGATGAACCTAACCTCCATGAATCTATCTAGCTCTTTTTTGAACCCTGTTAAAGTTCTAGCCTTCACCGCATCCTCTGGCAAGGAGTTCCACAGGTTGACTGTGCACTGAGGCTACGTCTACACTACGTGTTTTCTCTGCAAAAAATATGCTAATGAGGGACTTATTTGCATGAGTCACTATATCATTTACATATTTTCTGCAGATCGGTTTTTGTGCAAAACAAGCAGTGTGGACGTTTTCTTTTTGCGCAAAAAACCCTTTTTCCACAAGATCCTTATGCCCCCCAAAAAGGCGGTCTACTGATCTTGCAGAAAAAGGGGGTTTTGCGCAAAAAGAAAATGTCCACATTGCTCGTTTTTTGAAAAAAAATCCCAGTGCAAAAATGGACCAGCAGAAAATATGCAAATGAGATTGACATGCAAATGAGTCCCTCATTAGCATATTTTTTGCTGAGAGAGCTCGTAGTGTAGACGTAGTCAGAGTGAAGAAAAACTTACTTTTGTTTGTTTCCTTTTGTTTCTCTTAGCAAACATTGGTGGGGATGTGGAGGCATGAACAAAAGCCTGGTGTGCTAACCAGTGCTATTTGTTAAATTAGGAAATGTCAATTTAATATAAATTCATGTTTGACTATCACTTTGTATGATTGGTATTGATTTTAAGGTAATTTAAAAATTATAACTCTCCACTGTGATATTAAATGTGTGTTAAATTTTAATACGGATTTATGATTACATTTAATAATTATATTAACCAGATTAAACTAGGAGAAATACTTTAATGTAATTTATTCATTTATTTTTTATGCTACAGATATTTTATATTTGATATATCTTTTCAGAAACTTGTCTATAAAATATGTCTTGGTTTGGATTGTTATTTTTACATCTCACAAACACTGATTTCCTCTCCCATTTTTAGTGGAGAAAAAAATTAACAGGATTTATTAAAAATGAAGTTCCTAGTTTGAGCATCATGATGGCACTCAGATACTTTGATATAATGGTATTTTGCACATAAATGAAATAGAAGAGCCTGATCTAAATTAAACCAAAGTGAGGATTTTGCTTTGGCTTTGATGGAATCAGAATTGGATCCAAAGTTAGAACATCTAGGCTACGTCTACACTGGCATGATCTTGTGCAAGAACTCTTTTGCGGAAAAGTTCTTGTGCAAGAACTCTTCCAGAAGAGAGCGTCTACACTGGCATGTGCGTTTGCGCAAGTGATGTGTTTTTCGCAAGAGCATCCATGCCAATGTAGATGCTCTCTTGTGCAAGAAAGCTCTGATGGCCATTTTAACCATCGGGCTCTCTTGCGCAAGAAATTCGTGTTGCCTGTCTACACTGGCCTCTTGCGCAAGAACAGTTGTGCAAGAGGGCTTATTTCTGAGTGGGAACATCATAGTTCTTGCGCAAGAAGTACTGATTTCATACATTAGAATGTCAGTGTACTTGCGCAAGAATGCGCGGCCAATGTAGACAGGCAGAAAGTTTTGTGCAAAAGCAGCTGCTTTTGCGCAAGATTGGTCCAATGTAGACACAGCCCTATAGAAATAGAAATCTATAGAATTCTAGAAATAGCTCGAGAAATCAACTACTCCAGTCTGAGCCAGCAGAAGGAGCTTATAGTTTTTGTTTATTGATGGTTTCACAATAGTAATGATCCAGGTCAAATTCTGCATTTTAGAGAAATCTGGAATTGCTGTAAAATCAAGATTTATATTGGAGTAAAGAAGGTGAATTTAAGCAAAATCATCCACCTGTCACCTTCCATCTCCACAGCAGTTTCTTTATGTATTTTTGAGATAATGGTAGAAGAATGTTGCATCAGAAGATAATGTTTTTTATGCCTGGGGGGACATAAGGATCTTGCGCAAAAAGGGGTTTTTGAGCAAAAAGGAAACGTCCACACTGTTCGTTTTTGCGCAAAAAACCCTTGCGCAAAAATGGCTCAAATAGATTATGCAAATGAAGCATGACAAAATGCTAATCAGAGCTTAATTTGCATACTCTCTGCCGGCAAAATCTGGCAGTGTAGACAAAGCCTTAGAGCAGAGGTTCTCAAACTTTGTGATACTCTTACCCCCCTCTAAGTTGCTCACGACCCCCCTTTAAGTTGCTGCAACTCCCTTCTATGTTGCTCTTGACCCCCTGGGAGGTTGGGACCCACAGTTTGAGAAACGCGGCCTTAGAATATTGAATGATATATAGACTATACACTGCATACTTTGTTTTAATATCAGTTTGTTGTAAATCTAATGGTTTATAGCAAGTATCCATGTTGTAACTTGATTTTGTTTTTTTATATAGGAACATGGGTGTAAACTCACCCATGAAATAGTGGAATTAATTGACAGAGAGGCTGATCTCATGATGCGAGGCGTGAAAGAATGCAATCTAGAAGGACTGAGAAAAAGAATATGTACATTATTTCTTCAGTATATTAAAACTCCACTCTTTAACCCTGAGGTTGCTAGAATACTTAAGGTATTTCTCCCTTCTATTATAATCATGATATTTCTCTATGGTAGTACTCACTATATGTTCACTGTTTCCAAGCAGAGAAGCAGAAATAGTCTCTCTACTAAGCTTGCAGTTTTGAGAATGGGCCATCAGGCACAAGGCAACAGAAGAGAGAGGAAATGAAAAACGACATATTCTTTTTTTTAATGTAAGATTAGCCAAAGGCTTCAAGAGGAACTTACATGTCAAAATGGAAGAAACCTCACAGATGAGCTCAGAAAGGTCATACCATAAAATGGAAGATGACATGGAGATGGTTTTCTTTTGAGAATCTAACCAATGAGTGTTCTGTGTGGGAGCACTGGCAGAGCACATGCAGGAGTGAAGTAAGACAAGCTTAGATAGGTAGGAAGTGGAAGAATTATGTAGAACTTTGAAAAGGGTGACAAGACACTTGCATTTTATTCAATAACAAATGGGGAACTATGAGAGAGATTCAATGAGAGAGACTTGGTTAGCAGGGAGATGACTTTCATTGCAGCATTTTGTTTGTATTGGAGGAGGAAAACAAAGAGTTTTAGAGTGACCAAGGTATAAAGAGGCTGCAGTAGTGAAGTGGAATATAATGAAAGCCTGACCAAGAGACTTAGTTGTGAACTTCTATAATAGTACAAGTTGTGCCTCACTTGTCTGGCACCCTCAGGACCTGAGCAGTCCCAGATGAGAGAATTTGCCGGACCGGGGAGGTCCACTGCTTCCAGTCCTCTCAGCCTGTCACCCCTCCCCACCGCCGACTCCTTCCACCCACTGCCAGCTAGGTGATGTGGCTGCCCCAGCCCTGCTGACATAGCTGTTGCTCTAGCCCCACTGCCGGCTGGCACATATCCCCAATCAGGCTGCCAACCTGCTGCAGCCCCAGCTGGGTTGCCACAGTCCCAACCCCGCTGCCATATCTGCTGTTCCAGCCCCATTGGTCCCATGCAGCCTTGGCCCCACTGCTACAGCACCAGCCCTGCTGCTGGCTGGCATGTGGCCCCGATCAGGCTGCCGACCTGCCAGAGCCCAAGATGGGCTTTCCCTGCTGGGCTGCCACAGTCCGACATTACTGCCAGGCAGGCTGCTGTGGCTCTGTCCCCACTGCAGGACCAGCATGCAGCTCTGTTCGGGTTGCCGCAGCACAACCCCGCGCTGCTGGGCCAGCATGTGTGGGCTGCCCCTGTCCCTCTGCCATGGCCCCACTACTGCCGCCGGTCTGCTGAGTGCTTGGCCCCACTAACACCAGCATCGCCTTCCGCAGGGCTCTCAGCTGCTGGCCCTCCTGCCCCAGGGCTCTCTCGTTCAGTAACATCCACAGTCCTGCCAGACCACGGATGTTGCTCGACAAGGGAATCCCAGTTTAGGGAAGTGCAACCTGTACTCTCAAAAACTGATTATTGTATAAAATTAAATATGTTTGATATGGCTTATGACCACACAAATATATGTACACATTATATACAGGCAGTCCCCGGGTTACGTACAAGATAGGGACTGTAGGTTTGTTCTTAAGTTGAATCTGTATGTAAGTCGGAACTGGCGTCCAGATTCAGCCGCTGCTGAAACTGACCGCCAGTTCTGACTTACATACAGAAACAACTCCGCCGCCGGCTTCCCCGTGGCTTTGCAAAGCCGCGTGGGGGGGGGGGAAGGGGCCTCGGGCAGCGGGGCTGCCCCACTGCCCGAGCCCCTCCTCGGCTTTGCTCTGCGTCTTCCTGGTCTGCAGACCAGGGAGACGCAGAGAAAGCCCCAGAGTACACGGGCGGCAGGACCGTGAGGTCCCGCAGTCCGTGTACTCTGGGGCAGCCCCGTTCATAACTGCAGTTCCGACATAAGTCGGATCCGCGTAAGTCGGGGACTGCCTGTACTTATCATGCCATTAGAGGCCATACTAATTCAGTGACACAACTGATTCATTAAACAACCAGACATAGTCTAATATCATTATCTTGTAGGCTCCTTGGTAAATAGCTTAGGCTATGTCTAGACTGCAGGCCTCTTTCGAAAGATCGCTTCTAGACTACAGGCGGATCTTTCGAAAGAGCAATCCGCTTTTTTGAAAGAGAGCACCCAGCGAGTCTGGATGCTCTCTTTCGAGGAAGCCCTATTTACATTGAAGAACGCCTTTTTTTCGAAAGAGGAACTTTCGAAAGAAGGCGTTGTTCCTCGTGAAACGAGGTTTACCGCCATCGAAAGAAAAGCCGCATTCTTTCGAAATAATTTCGAAAGAACGCGGCTTGAGTCTGGACGCAGGGGAAGTTTTTTCGGGAAAAGGCTACTTTTCCCGAAAAAACCCCTGTGTCTGGACACAGCCATAGGGTATGTCTACTCTACAGCACTAATTCTAACTAACTTATTTTGAATTCCTTAATTCAAAATAAGTTAATTTGAAATAACGCATCTAGACCCAAAAACTAATTAAAATTAGCGTTTTGCTAATTCGAAATAGCGCGTCTACACTAATTGGACGCTGGGTCACATTTAAGGGCAGCTGAAACCAGTTCCGGCAGGGCATCAGGTCAGTAGTTGCTTTGTGTGGCTACTGTCTGAGGCTATCTGAGGCTTGTGCTTAAAGGTACCTCCCTGGAAAGCCGGTTCTCAGCTTTTCCACTTGCTTGCCTACCTCATCGAGGAACAGCAAAGCGTTTTCCTCTCTGCCTGTCTTTGTCGGTGGTTCCCATTGGGGACACCGCCGCAGTTGGCACCATGGAGCCAGAGCTCACCCTGGGCAAGCTGCTCCAGTTTTTGGACTTGCTGCTGCAAGCCTGCCAGCAACAGCTGGAGGCTCCCTGGAACCATCTGGTGCACGTCATCCCTCTGCCCCTCCCCCTGGCCTCCCTGGGGGCCGTTGAGGAGCCACAGCAGTGCCCGGATGCCAGCGTGCCCATCAGCAGCGACTGGTGGGACTGCATCGTCCTGGAGCGCTGGGGAGACCATCAGGGGACCCAGAACTTCAGGATGAAGAAGGACACCTTCCTGGAGCTCTGCAAGTGGCTCGCCCCTGCTCTGTGGTGACGGGACACTCGCATGAGGCCCACCACCCGCCTCCAGAAGAGTGTGGCCATCGCCCTGTGGAAGCTTTCCACGCCGGACAGCCACCGATCCATCGGAAACCAGTTCGGCATGGGGAAATGCACTGTCGGAGCAGTTCTCATGCAGGTACGGCACTCACTGGGTCGGTGGGGGAGGAGGGCTGCAAGGAGGGGATGAGATACCCCAGGGAAAACGGAGGGGGGTGGAATAGGAGGCAAAAGTATCCCACATGGGAGGGTTCGGTCTGTCCCGGCTGTACTACATGCCGCCCGCGGCGGCCAGGATCGCAGTGGGAGTTGCTTCTGAGGGTGGGGCATGGAGCAGTGCCAGGGAATGAACACTCTGAGGCACCCCAATGATTCGCGGTTTGGTGTGTCTCTCTGCAGGTGGTCAAGGCCATCAATAGGATGCTGCTTCGCAGGGTGGTCCGCCTCGCCGACCCGGACACGGTCATCCAGGGGTTCGGCGCCCTCGGCTTCCCCAATTGTGGGAGGACGATCGACAGGACACATATCCCCATCTGTACCCCGGAACACCAGGCCTCCCGCTACATTAACCACAAGGGGTACTTCTCCATGCTCCTGCAGGCCATGTCTGACCACCGGGGCTAGTTCACAGACATTAATGTGGGCTGGTCTGGCAAGGCACACGACACCAGGGTGTTCCACAACTACTCCGTGTGCCGGAGGCTGCACATCGGGACCTTCTTCCCCAACCGCCACATCAGAGTCGGGGATGTGGACGTGCCCGTCTGCTTGGTGGGGGATGCAGCCTACCCCCTACAGCCCTGGCTGATGAATCCCTACACGGGACACCTCAACCCCCCCCGGCAGGCCTTCAATGCCAGACTCACCAGGGCCCGCATTGTGATGGAGGGGGCCTTTAGACGCCTGAAAGCCCGATTTAGATTCCTCCTCACCCGCCTTAACCTCGTTGAGCACAATATCCCTCCCGTAGTGGCAGCATGTTGTGTGCTGCACAATTTATGTGAGCAGAAGGGGGAGGCTTTCCTGCCAGACTGGATGGCTGAGGCTGAGCACATGGCCGGCCAGTACGTGCAGCCCCACGTCGCCGCCGTCCGGGAGGCCCAGCGGGGGGCCGTCCAGATCCGGGAAGCCCTGCAGGAGAGCTTCCATGTGGAGGAGGACTGAACTCTCCCTGCATGTCCCACTGGGGCCTTCTTCCACCCTCCCCTCCTTCCCTTTTCCCCTCCCTAACCCCCCTTCCTAATGTAAAATAAAAACACCTGTTTTGCCGAAAAAAACCCTCTCTTTATTGTACATAAATGAGGCGGGGGAGGAAGGAATGAGGGAGGGAGAGGGGAGGGGGAAACCTGGAAGGGAGAGGAAGGGAAGGGAAAGCTCAGGGTTGGAGGTCCTGCTGGCTCTCCCATCTCACAGCACTGCGGGTGCGGGGGTGTTGGGGGGGAGTGGGTGTGGAGGGTGGGGCAGAAGGGACAGGGGGTGCGGAGGAAGCGGGAGGGGGAGCAGGGGTGGGAGGAGGAGCGAGAGCTGGGGCAGCCGCAGGGGCTGGAGCAGGAGAAGGCAGGAACCTGTCCGCCAAGGTCTGGAGGTGGCCTCAGAGGGCACGGCCCTGCTCCTCCAGCACCTCCAAGCTCCGCTGCCGCAGGTCCTCCCGGACCCAGTGGTCCTGGGTGCGGAGCTGGTGCTCCAGTAGCCACAGTGCCGCTGCTGGTAGTCCTCCAGCTTCCTGGTGCGCCTGCTGGCCCGGGTGCGGGTGACTGTTGAAGGCGGGATGGTGCACCCTGCAGTCCCAAGTGCTGCGTCTGTGGTGAAACAAGGGCATGCGTGGCCCCACCCCTGGAAGCGCGGCACGTGGGCGGCCCCGCCCCAGGCACCCAGCAGCCACGAAAGGCTGGGGACCACTGCTGTAGCATATTTGTCACCATGCTGTCGTCCCCCGGCTTCAAGAAATGCAACACTTGCCGGGAGGCAATGCCTGTCACCCATCTTGTATTAGGTGTCTGGGAGAATCTCGTATTCCCCAGAAATGCCTGCACTGCAGTAAACTCACTGCAAGGGCCAGGAAGAACAGGGAGATGTGGCTACAATGCTGCTTTTTTATAAAGCCTTGCAGCCGCCGTGGCCTGCTTCCGACTAGGAGACTCTGCTTGAGACTTATGGGACACATGGCTGCCACTACCTATGTCGTTCACTACTCCAGACTACATTTCCGTGCTCTTCAACACTGGCTGACACTGGTATACAATCACACCACACACGACCTACACAGACCTGTGATTCCTCCACAATCCGTACTTCTATCACTTCTTTGGTGGATGAGCTGTACGAACCTTCTCTCTGGCGTTCCGTTCCAACAACAGCAGCCACAACACCACATCACCACCGATGCTTCTCTTTTCAGTTGGGGTGCACGTATGGACTCAATCTCTGTGCAGGATCAATGGTCAGCATCAGAAGCCTGCCTCCACTTAAACTTTCTAGAACTGTGGGCCATCTTCAATGCTTGCAAGTGTCTCCGTGCACACATTCAGGGCACAACGGTGAAAATCCTCACAGACAACGTCACAGTCATGTACTACGTGAACCGCCAGGGCGGCGCTTGATCCCGCTCCCTCTGTGTGGAATCAATCCGATTTTGGAATTGGTGCATTCGCCACAGCGTAACACCTGTCCTACTGACCTGGAACCATGAATGTTGTAGCGGACTTTCTCTGCAGACGCTTCACTATGGAACAGGAGTGGGAATTACACGACAACATTCTCCATGCCCTTTTTCAACGATGGGGGTTTCCCACAATAGATCTTTGCGACCTACCGCAACAGGAAGTGCTGCAAGTACTGCTCCCGAGTGGGTTGAGGTCCTAGATCTCTAAGAGATGCCTTCCTTACCAGTTGGAAAGGGCCTCTCCTATATGCATTTCCCTCCACAGTCCTCATTCCCAAGGTTCTGCAGAAAGTGAGATCAGAAACCACACTCATACTAATCGCCCCAGCATGGGCTCGCCAGCATTGGTTCCCATTCCTCTATCACATGTCCATACGCAGACCGTTCCAGCTCCCACTTTGTCTGGATCTCCTCACCTAGACCCACGGCTCTTTCCGATACTCCCAGCTTTGCACCCTGAAACTAACGGCATGGCTCCTACCTGGCTGAACCCGTCTGAATCCCTGTGCTCTGAACAGGTGAACCGTATCCTCATCCTCAGTAGACGATTAACAACAAGGAAAACTTACCTCTCCAAATGGCACAGATTCGCAGCCTGGTGTGCCACTAGATGACAGCTCCCAGACTCAATGGCTCTTCCAAACATTCTTGATTACTTAATCCACCTGAAACAAACAGGACTTTCATTAGCATCCCTCAGAGTCCATCTGGCAGCTATCTCTGCATTGAGACAACCGATTGACGGCATCTCCCTCTTCGCCCATCCGACCACAAAGCATTTCCTTAGGGGCCTTACAAACATTAGTCCACCGCCTATTCCCACCCCTCCGGTATGGAACCTAGACGCCATCCTCGAAGCCTTAATGGCCCCATCATTCGAACTGTTCACTACCATACCTTTAAGATTACTGACGATGAAAATGGTCTTCCTATTAGCCACTACATCAGCTCGTCAGGTCAGTGAGTTATCTGCCATAATGGCAACACCCCCATATACTGTTTTCAATAAGGAGGGGGTAGTTCTCAGGCTCCACACTACATTTGTCCTAAGATAGCATCTAGCTTCCATGTCAATGAGCCAATTGTTCTTTCGGTCTTCCACCCTAAGCCTCACGTTTCTCCATGAGACATGGCTCTCGACACGTTCGACGGGCCTTGGCCTTCTACTTAGACTGTATCAGATCGTTTTGACAAACTGATCGGCTAATTCTCTCCTTACCTGATAGATCCAAAGGCCAACCCATATCTTCCCAACAAATTTCTAAATTGATAACTGACTGCATAACAGAGGCCTATGCCTCCAAGAACATTCCGCTCCCGACTCACCCTCGTGCACACTCTGAGGCGATCTCGAGGAACTGGCAGGGACTGGACCGCGCATTCAGGCAAAAGAGCACAAACGACATGAGACACCGTGGCACGCATGCAGTCCAGCGGGGTACTGCTTCTAGAAAAGTCTCCATTCTGAGGTGCCAGGGCAAGCCCAGCACCAACAGTGGAGCACCCACGGGGACACCATCTTGAAGAATGACAGTTACTGCACCAAGGTGAGTAACTTCGCTTTGTTAGACTCTCAACTGGTACTTTGCCCTGGAGTAGAGCATGCCCTGTTCCCCAGATTTCAAACCATTTGAAGTGCATGGGGAAATCCCATATAAAGGGCAAGTATGGGATTTTCAAGAACTTTTATCATAGAACCCAGAAGGAACAGGATATCTTCTTGAAGGCCCTCCTCATGTAGGTGTAATTTCATCTGGTGTCAGAACCCTCCCAACCAGACTTTGCTTCTAGCACCTCTGCCCAGCACCATTCTCCCTCGCTGATGCCCAAAAAGTGTCAAAAGAAAAGAGGCCCAGGGGCACCATCTAAGGAGGGGACGGGGCCCTGGGCAAAGGACCTAGTTTCAAGTATGTGCTCCCCCCAGAACTACAAGGCATATTGCTGGGGTTGAACCTTCTAATCCAGCCAGGGATCCATCTCTGATCTTTTGAGAGTGGCAGGAGACTCCAGGTACAGCTGGGACCTTCAATGCTTGAAGCTGCCCAGGCAGTAAGAAAACCTTATAGGCCTGTCAGTACCTAGACTCCATGCCAGGAGCCAGATGTAGCTAAGGCCCTGCAATCCAAGGACAAGCCAGCCATGGGACCCTGCCCAGAGACTGGTGGAATGCCTTCAGTCCCAAGAGCATAAGCATATGTCTCCACCCAAAAGACTGAGGTCTTCAGTACTGTGCTCTCCTTCCATGAGGCACAGAACACTGGAATTGGGGTACTGGTCTCCATACTCTAGTACCCACAAGCCCCTTGCAAGAGATCACACTATCACTTAGACTATCTCCCAGGCATTGGTAACATTGGTACTTACCCTCACAGCATCGCTCATCATGGCAACGCCAGTCTCCACTGTCTCGGTACCATTCAATGGATGGATGCTGATCTCACAGCCTTGCTTTCGTTACCAGAAAAGGAATGGTCTGAGTTGGAAACAGAATTCAGCCCCTCACTGAGAAAGCATGGATCCCTGAATTCCCAAAAGTTGGCACAATATCTGCAGCAGCAGCATGGTAGCAGGGCCAGTGGCTTTCTCACTAGCCTTGTTGGACTCCTCGGAACATGCTGTTGATGATGTTTTCATATTCCTACCACACTTCCCTGCCTGCCTCGGACAAAGCTTTGCCCACACCACTGCCACCAGATTCAGAACTGGTGTGGAACCTGATGTGAGGGCAGTACATCAGGCACTAACACCTAGACAACCACCCGTGGAAGGAGAACCCACCTCTTCCCTTGTGAAGCCCTCATCATTTTCCACAATAGATGAATCTATCTGGCCTCTTTCAGACTGATAGTTCCCTGACAATTTAAAAGCATATCAGGTTCTGAAAATGTGGCTACCAACCTCTATTGGGAAATAGAGGTATTGGAGGAGCCTCTTCAATGTCATCTCTCCCAACATCCCGCATTCTCCAGTGCCTGCATTCTCCAATGACTCCGGTTGTTCTCTTTCTCTTATTGATCTTTTTGTCTGACAGATAAGTAATTCAGAGTGGCAACAACACTTTACATTATTGGAAGGATAAACAGAAATGAGTTAGAAGTGTTGTTGGAAGATGTTAATGGGTGCCACCACTCAGTTGTTTGATCAGTAGACAATTGCAAAATTTCTTAAAGTGTCTCCATGTGTCTCCCCGTTTTCCCATTTTGTTTTTTTGATTCTATCCCAGATCAGTAGGATTTTGGCCTATGATGTCTAGAACATTCCCTGATATTTGGGAATTGATCAGGTGTGACATTCTAAAGTTATATTTTGCACTGCATTCAGACAGACAGAAATGCCATCAAGCTGCTAGTAAAGCCTTAGCAAACTTAGCCAATAGGTGCATTGTGTAAGATATTATATGTTCTTGGTAATGTTAAAACCTTACTCATTTAATAGGAGAACATTCAGTCTTATATGTATTAATTAGAGCATCATTCTTGTCATCCCTCTGCAGGTTCCACCAGATCCATTAAAGCTTTATACAAATATTTACTTTTGTCATGGTTGTAAAAGTTACTTGCCATCTACAGAATTCTCTGTGCCTGCTAATTCACGCACTGTCGGCAGGTGTCGCCGTTGTTGCAAGCTTGATAATGAGGCCCGACGTCGAGAAGCCTTTTTAAAATACAAGTTTATGCTAAAAAATCTCAGAAAATCTGAAGCAGATTACGAGGATGATGCCAAAATTGCTTACATTGTTCAGGTACTAAGTGAAAGGGTAGTGCTGATTGTGAAATTAATGTTTTTGTGTTGAGCATCATTTTTCCTGTTTCTGTGTATATATCAGAGATGTTAATGGCAACTGGTCTAAATTGTTACATAGAGTGGTAGTTCTAATTTTAGACACTGAAAACCAAAAATTACATAAACTTTTTCTAATATGGAACAAATGGTTCTCTCTTGAATAAATAAACACCAAAAACAGAGTTGCTCTTAGTTTAATAAAATGTGGTTAGATTTTTTTTAAATGTGTCTGTAAAATAATTAAAAAAGCAAAGAGAAAGGAGGGCCTAAGAACAGGACCAGGAATAAACAGATCTGAATTTAATCCTACCTCTGCAATATACTTCCTATGTGATACCAATCATATAATTTAATCTACTGTGCCACTGTATCTATCTACAGGGCTCACCAAGCAACGGCGAGCCCTGCTCTCCAGCCACGTGGTTCGGCACGCTATGCATGCGCAGACCGCTCTGTGCGGCTGTGTTGGCTTGTAATCTACTCACCACGGGCGAGTAGATTACACTAATTGTCAAGTCCTGTCTATCTATATATATATTTTAGAGTGCCTGTGTATGTGAGTCTGTCTGTTTGCAAGTCCATTTTTTCAAAAACTCCTAGATGGTAAGACGGTCATCAAATTTTGGTATGCAGCTTCTTATCTTAGCTTAGCTTAAAGCAAGGTCAGGGTTTGGTTGAGCAAGGAAAACAGGAAGTGCCTAGAATGGGAATGTTTTCCTTAACATGGAAAGAGAGGGGGCAGAGAGCAGGGATGCGCTACTCACAGGGATCACTGGGGGCAGCAAGTGCAGGGAAGTGATATACTGCAGAGTGACCACTGGGGTAGCTACACCAAAAGGAGAGTGGCCAGTTGGAGCTGGGGGCTCGCCAATCTGCCTCCCACTAGATGTGGGAAGTAGTTCCCCCTACCCCAAACCCTCCCCCCCAATCCTTGGCTGCAGGGCCAGTGGGGAGGAGAAAGCCCCATTGGACAGGGAGAAAGGCCCCTGCTAGCTGAGAGGTGTAGGGAGTGAGGAGGAACCTGCTAGGTAAGGGATCAATGGGAAGAGAGAAGTCCCCTGCTGACTGGAAGGACTGGGGGGAGGGGCGAGAAAAGGCACTTGCTGGCTGGTAGGGGGGGAGAAATAAGATGGCTGTGGGTGCTAGGGGGAGAGAAAAAGTCCCAGTTGGCTGTGAGGGGTGAGAAAAGGACCTTGCTGGTTGGTGGAGGCGTGAGCTTGGGGGAGACAGAGAAGGCCCCTGCCAGTCTGGGGTGGGGAGCCTGGGGAGGTGGGAGAAGGCCCCTGCAGGGTGGGGAGGGAGCCTAGGGGGTAAGAGAGAAGGTCCCTTCCGGTTGTGAGGAGGCGCCTGGGGGGGGGGGGGGGAGAATGAAACCTGGGGGAGAGGGGAGAGAGAAGAGAAGGCTCCTGCTGGGTGAGGAGGGAGCCTGGGCGGGGACGGGAGACACCTCCTGCCAGCAATAGGGAAGCCTATGGGGGAAGAGAGAAGGCCCTGCCAGGTGGGGAGGGAGCCTGGGTGGAAAGAGGGAAGGTCCCTGCTGCACGTTGGAGGAGTCTTGTGGGGAGAGAAGGCTCCTGTCGGGTGAAAAGAGCCCGTGGGAGAGAAGGTCCCTGCCTTGTGGGGGAAGCCTTGAGTGGAGATAGAAGGTCCCTACCATGTAGGAGGAGAGCCTGAGCAGAGGCAGAATGCCCCTACTGGGTGGCAGAGGAGGGCTAGCAGAAGAGAGAAGGCTCCTGCCAGGTGAAGGAAAGCTATGCAGGGGAAGAGAAAAAGCCTCTCCTGGGTGGGGAGGAATCCTGGGGGAGGGGGGAGAGAAGGCCCCTACTAAGTGGAGGGGAACTGGGGGAAAAAAGAAGGCACCTACTGGTCAGGAGTCTGGGGGGTAGAAAAGGACCACATGGTGAGGCCCCCTGCCCTGAGCCCCTTTTCACTTCCAACCCTCCTTCTTGCCTCCCCCCCCCACACTCCCAGCCCCCTGCTCTGAGCCCCTCCTCAAGACTATGTCCTGACTCCTGTTCCCTCCCCCCACGTTGCTAGCCCCCTGCCCTGAAGGATCCAGGCAATGCTAGGTATGTTTTCTACTCCAGTGTTTCTCAACCTTTTTTTATAAAGTACCCCCTTTAAAAAAAATACAAGTACCCTTGTACAGGCCCCTGGACGATCAAGATACAAAAGGAACACTTAAAGATGTCATATACCTAGACTTTAGTAAGGCATTTGATACGGTCTCACATGATATTCTTATTGATAAACTAGGCAAATATAACTTAGATAGGGCCACGATAAGGTGGGTGCATAATTGGCTGGATAACCGTAGTCAGAGAGTTGTTCTTAACAGTTCTAAATCCTGCTGGAAAGGGATAACAAGTGGAGTTCCTCAAGGGTCTGTTTTGGGACCCGTACTGTTCAATATCTTCATCAATGACGTAGATATTGGGATAGAGAGTACGCTTATTAAGTTTGCAGATGATACCAAACTGGGTGGGGTTGCAACTTCTTTGGAGGATAGGGACATAATTCAAAATGACCTTAGCAAGTTAGAGAAATGGTCAGAGGTAAACAGGATGAGGTTTAATAAAGAGAAATGCAAAGTGCTCCACTTAGGAAGGAACAATCAGTTCCATACATACAAGATGGGAAGCGATTGTCTAGGAAGGAGCATGGCGGAAAGGGATCTAGGGGTCATAGTGGACCACAAGTTGAATATGAGTCAACAGTGTGATGCTGTTGCAAAAAAAGCAAATATGATTCTAGGTTGTATCAACAGGTGTGTTGTAAGCAAAGCTCGTGAAGTCATTCTGCCGCTTTACTCTGCACTAGTTAGGCCTCAGCTGGAGTACTGTGTCCAGTTCTGGGCGCCACATTTCAAGAAAGATGTGGAGAAATTGGAAAGGGTACAGAGAAGAGCGACAAGAATGATTAAAGGTTTAGAGAACATGACCTATGAAGCCAGGCTTCATGAACTGGGCTTGTTTAGTTTGGAAAAAAGAAGATTAAGGGGGGACATGATAGCGGTTTTCAAATATCTAAAAGGGTGTCACAAGGAGGAAGGAGAAAATTTGTTCCTCTTGGTTACTGAGGACAGGACAAGGAGTAATGGGCTTAAAGTGCAGCAGGGGAGGTTTAGATTGGACATTAGGAAAAAATTCCTAACTGTCATGGTGGTCAAATATTGGAATAAATTGCCAAGGGAGGTGGTGGAATCTCCCTCGCTGGAGATATTTAAGAACAGGTTAGATAGACATCTGTCAGGGATGGTGTAGACGGAGCTTGGTCCTGCCTGGAGGGCGGGGGGCTGGACTCGATGACCTCTCGAGGTCCCTTCCAGTCCTATGATTCTAAGACGATAAAGTCATTCCGGAGAAACTAAATGAATTCTTTGCTTCAGTTTTCATGGCTGAGGATGTTGGGGAGATTCCCAAACCTGACCAGTCCTTTGTAGGTGACAAATCAGAGGAATTGCCCCAGATAGAGGTATCATTAGAAGAGGTTTTGGAACAAGCTGATAAACTTAACACCAACAAGTCACCGCGACCAGATGGCATTCACCCAAGAGTTCTGAAAGAACTCAGATGTCAAATTGCAGAACTATTAACTGTAGTTTGTAACCAATCCTTTAAATCAGCTTCTGTACCCAGTGACTGGAAGATAGCTAATGTAATGCCAATATTTAAAAAGGGCTCTAGAGGCGATCCCAGCAATTACAGACCAGTAAGTCTAATGTCAGTATCGGGCAAATTAGTTGAAATAATAGTAAAGAATAAAATTGTCAGACACATAGAAAAACATAATTTGTTAGGCAAAGGTCAACATGGTTTCTGTAAAGGGAAATCATGTCTTACTAGTCTATTAGGGTATGTCTACACTACAGCACTAATTGGAACTAACTTAGTTCGAATTAGTTAATTGGAACTAAGCTAATTCGAATTATCGCATCTAGACTTAAAACCTAGTTCGAATTAGCATTTTGCTAATGCGAATGAGCATGTCCACACTGAGTGGACCCTGAGCCGAGGTTAAGGATGGCCGGAAGCAGTGCCGGCAGGACATCAGATTAGGACTTAGAGCGTGGAGCTGCTGTCTCAGGCTAGCTGAGGGCTGTGCTTAAAGGGACAGAACCCCCACCCCGGACAGACAGTTCTCAGGGGTTCCCCGCTTGCAAAGCAGTCCTGGCTTGGAGTGCCCTGAGTGCCCACACTCGGCACATCACAGCACTCGGCCATCAGCCCGGCTGCACTTGCCGCAAGCTGCCATCCAGAGGGGGGGTCAATCGGGGGGCTACAGGAGAGCTTCCACCCCGAGGAGCCCACAGAGCCAACCCAGTCCTCCCCATCGGGGGCTCGTACCCCATTCCTCCCTCACCTCCTTCCACTTACCCCTCCCTATCCCTCCTTCCTGATGTACAAAATAAAGGACACGTGTGTTCAAAAATAGAAACTCTCTTTATTGAACAAAACTCGGGGAGACTGAGAAAAGGAGGAGGGAGAGGGGAAGAGAGTGGGTGGGAAAGGGGAGGGCAACTAAAATGATCAGGGGTTTGGAACAGGTCCCATATGAAGAGAGACTAAAGAGACTGGGACTTTTCAGCTTAGAAAAGAGGAGACTGAGGGGGGATATGATAGAGGTCTATAAAAGCATGAGTGGTGTGGAGAGGGTGCATAAAGAAAAGTTCTTCATTAGTTCCCATAATAGAAGGACTAAAGGACACCAAATGAAATGAATGGGTAGTAGGCTTCAAACTAATAAGCGAAAATTCTTCTTCACAAAGCAAATAGTCAACCTGTGGAACTCCTTGCTGCAGGAGGCTGTGAAGGCTACAACTAGAACAGAGTTTAAAGAGAAGTGAGATAAATTCATGGAGGTTGGGTCCATGGAGTGCTATTAGCCAGGGGGTAGAAATGGTGTCCCTGGCCTCTGTTTGTGGAAGGCTGGAGATGGATGGCATGAAACAAATGGCTTGGTCATTGTCTTCAGTCCATCCCCTCCGGGGTACTTAGTGTTGGCCGCTGTTGACAGACAGGCTACTGGGCTAGATGGACCTGTGGTCTGACCTAGTACGGCCATTGTAAGCTCAGGGCTCAGGGTCGGGGGTCTCAGTGGACCACCTTGATTTTCATGCAAACCTGCTCCTGCGTGGCCAGGCTGGCAGCTATCCTGCCCTAGACTGCCACTCTCCTGTGTCTAGTGCAGAGTTCGTGGATGAAGTCCACGATGTCTGCACTATACCAGGTGGGCGCCCGCCTCTTGTGGACCCGGGCAGGCTCCCGGGAGCCGCCAGCCTGGTCCCGGGAAGAGGCAGAGGGCTGGGTGGCCGTGGGTGGCTGGCTCGAGCCGTGCCAGGTGCAGGGTCTGCTGGCTGGGTGCTGGCAGACTTGCACCTGGCACAGGCACCGTAGCCAGCCTGTGCCCCTTTAAGTGCTCCGGGGCAGGGAGGAGGGCAGAAGAGTTTCCCTGGTGGTGCCCAGGTTGGCCACCAGGGCAAGCTGGGGAGGGCTAGCCTCCCACTAGTTCGAATTAAGTGGCTACACAGCCTTTAATTTGAACTAGTTAATTCGAACTAGATGTTAGTCCTCGTACAATGAGGTTTACCTAGTTCGAATTAAGCACTCCGCTAGTTCGAATTAAGTTCGAACTAGCGGTTTGCTTGTGTAGCGCCTATCAAAGTTAATTCGAACTAACGTCTATTAGTTCGAATTAACTTTGTAGTGTAGACATACCCTTAGAGTTCTTTGAAGGGGTCAACAAACATGTGGAGAAGGGGGATCCAGTAGATATAGTGTACTTAGATTTCCAGAAAGCCTTTGACAAGGTCCCTCACCAAAGGCTCCTATGTAAATTAGATTGTCATGGGATAAGAGGGAAGATCCTTACATGGATTGAGAACTGGTTAAAAGACAAGGAACAGAGGGTAGGAATAAATGGTAAATTTTCAGAATGGAGAGGGGTAACTAGTGGTGTTCCCCAAGGGTCAGTCCTGGGACCAATCCTATTCAACTTATTCATAAATGATCTGAAGAAAGGGGTAAACAGTGAGGTGATGAAGTTTGCAGACGATACCAAACTGCTTCAAGGTAGTTAAGACCAAACCAGACTGTGAAGAACTTCAAAAAGATCTCACAAAACTAAATGATTGGTCAAAAAAATGGCAAATGAAATTAATGTGGATAAATGTAAAGTAATGCACATTGGAAAAAATAACCCCAACTATACATACAATAAGACGGGAGCTAATTTTGCTACAACTAATCAGGAAAGAGATCTTGGAGTCATTGTGGATAGTTGTCTGAAAACGTCCACACACTGTGCAGCAGCAGTCTAAAAAGCAAACGGAATGTTAGGAATCATTAAAAAAGGGATAGAGAATAAGATGGAGAATATCTTATTAGCCTTATATAAATCCATGGTACACCCACTTCTTGAATACTGCATACAGATGTGGTCTCATCTCAAAAAAGATGTACTGGCATTAGAAAAGGTTCAGAGAAGGGCAACTAAAATGATTAGGGGTTTGGAATGGGTCCCATATGAGGAGAGATTAAAGAGGTTAGGACTTTTCAGCTTGGAAAAGAGGAGACTAAGAGGGAATATGATAGAGGTCTATGAAATCATGACTGGTGTGGAGAAAGTGAAATAGGAAAAGTTATTTACTTGTTCCCATAATATAAGAACTAGGGGGCACCAAATTAAATTAATGGGCCGCAGGTTTAAAACAAATAAAAGGAAGTTCTTCTTCACACAGCCCATAGTCAATCTGTGGAACTCCTTGCCTGAGGAGATTGTTAAGGCTAGGACTAAGAGAACTAGATAAATTCATGGAGGTTAAGTCCATTATTGGCTATCAGCCAGTATGAGCAAGGAATGGTGTCCCTATCTTCTGTTTGTCAGAGGGTGGAGATGGATGGCAGGAGAGAGATCGCTTGATCACTACCTGTTCGGTTCACTCCCTCTGGAACACATGGTATTGGCCACTGCCAGCACACAGGATACTGGGTTGGATGGACCTTTGGTCTGACCCAGTGTGGCCATTCTTATGTTCTTACCCCCTTTAAAAAAATTATAAGTACCGCCAGTACCTACAGTTTTCAGACACACAATTTTTTTTCTACCATTGCAACACATTTGTTTAAACAACTTAATTTTAGCCAGGCAGGCGATGACATTTTTGGGTGTAAAAAGTACAAAAATAATAAAGTGCTGTAAAACTTAAAACAAAAATTCAGTTTTCTCCAAATTTTAGTTGTGTTGATGTTTCTCCCAGACTCCTCTTAAGTATCCCTAAGGGTACTCATACCATTGGTTGAGAAACACTGTTCTAGCCATTTTTAAATAAAGATTATTTGTAACGGTGTCCTGAGAATTAATATTTGTATAGCACTTTGAGATCCTTGGATGGAAGATGCTAAAGAAGTACAAATTATTATTACAATTACTGAAGTCTTGCATTGAGTTCTTAAGTAAGAAAAAAAAAAGCAGAGAAGTCCTGTTTTAAATCTTCAGTCTTACAGTTAGCAGAAGATTTGTATCTAGAGGTTTCTTATTTAATTTTGCTAGTGTTTGTTAGAATTAATATTTACTAAATGTTAGTTTTACTTTTCCAAGGCTGTGTCTAAACTACATCCCTTTTCTCGAAAAAGAGATGTAAATTAGACACTTCGAAATTGCAAATGAAGCTGGGATTTAAATTTCCCATGCTTTATTTGCATAATGGCGGCCATGGGTTTTTTTTCCAAAAAGGGGCTTTTTGAAAGAAAAATGGCTGTTTAGATGGGGATCATTCAAAAATAAAATCCTTTTTTGAAAGATCCTGTACTCATTTTTTCAGAAGTACAGGATCTTTTGATCTTCTATAATCATTGGAAATTTTGTATTTGACAAATTGATATGTTACCATTTTTTAAACAAACTCCTCATTCACACACTTTTAACCTTTTTTAAAAAAAATCTTAGTTTTCAGTTTTTAAATGATTAGGTGCTTTCAAAGCCCAGTTTATCTAAAGTAATCCAACAGCCCTAGATTAGCAGAACTTTTTTAGGGCTATAGCAGTAAGAAGCTACAGGTATCAAAAACAGAAGCACACTTTCTGACTATGTTCAGTGTGTAAAACATATTTCCTATCTTATTGTGGTGTTCTACCAAAAAACTAGAATAAAAGATTACTAGGCTTTTAGTATTATCCATGCTATACAGTTTCTGTTTGTTCTTATTAAATAGTTTTCCAGTTTAAGAATATTAAAAAGAGATTTATTTCTTTTTATTGGTGCTAAGTTACTGCTTGATTTAAAACTGGTCTGTTTTCCAAAACCCTATAACAAATTCTCAAACTTGGATCTTTAGTTTATGCATGGGACTAGTGGAATTTTCCCACGTAAAGTCTTTGTCTGACTAGCAGTAATAAACAGATAGATGTTTACCTCTGTCTGGAACGCTGGAGGCCGCTAATGCCTGCACTCATCATTTCCCTTTTAATGGCTGACAGCGAAGAACTTGCCTCAGCTGTTCCAACTGAAGTAGTGCTATTGCAACATAAGTGTTTTCCTTACAATCAGGTTTATTTATTTTCAGCTGAGTTAGCTATATGATAAGGGTGTTTTGGTCTGGCTTTGATGTCTTATTTCACTTAACTTAATTTTAAAACCTTACACATTCTTACCTTTCTATCCCAAACTTGCAGTTCTATATTTCTGGTAGCTATCCAAATAGCAGCTGTGGGGCTTCAAAAACAGTCAAACTTTTTATAACAAACAATCATCACAGTTACCTTCATTGCTTAGGGCAGGACCATAACTGGTTTTGGCTGTACTATCTGCAAAGAGCTGCAAGCAGTTAGGTCCCATTGTAGGATTCTCCTCTGGTCTCTCCCCACTGATTTCATATATGTCTGAGCACAGCGACATAGCGAAGTACTGAGAAGATTCGGGGCAGATGCTTAGCTGGGGTAAATTGTCACAACTCCAGCTTTGGTGGACCTGTGACATTTTACTATAGCTGAGGGATCTGTCACTTAGCATCAAAACTAGACAATTTAACAGATATGTCAAGAGAAGTCCTGAAGCTGCCCTTAAGTCCCTTCAAAACATTCAGCTGTGCCAAATTCTTTGGATGGGACATATTAAAGGATTCATGCTTATGGTACTTGGTACTAACTCAGATAAAGCAGTTAGGGTATGTCTACACTAGCCCCCTAGTTCGAACTAGGGAGGCTAATGTAGGCATTCGAACTTGCAAATGAAGCCCGGGATTTAAATATCCCGGGCTTTATTTGCATGTTCCTGTCTGATCGCCATTTTTAAATGCCACTAGTCCAGACTAACTGCCTGCAGCTACCCGCAGCAATTAAACGGTAATTCGAACTAAGTCCTTAGTTCAAATTACCTGTTACTCCTCCTGGAATGAGTAGCCATGGGCAGTTAGTCCGGACTAGTGGCATTTAAAAATGGCGACTGGATGGGAACATGCAAATAAAGCCCGGTTTCAGCTACCAAGAGCACATCAAAGCCCTTCAATGTGAAAAATCTTTCTAGTTATGGTTCAGTCAACTTCCACTGTCAGTTTAAGACCTCAATCTCAATCTTCAAAGCAATTAATAGGTTCGTTCCTAGCTACATTCAAGATTGAATTTCCATTTATGAACCACAAAGGCAGTTGCACTTCTTTGGGACAATGAAAATCACAGAGCATTTCAGGATAGAAATCAAAACAATCTGTTGAGGGGATCCAGCTTTAGAATTGACTCCAAGAGAAGATGTACATGAAGATGTAGATGAATCCACAATCAGATCACCTTCAAGAAATACAGCAAAACCATCCTGTCAGATAAAACTTTCCCACCATAATCAGAATGATTTTTCTTCAAAACATCAAATACCTCTCTTCTGAAGGGCGGAACTATCTGTAGCACTGTTTTTTAAATTTGACAAGGTAGAAAAGCAAGGCACTATTGCAAACTGAATTATTTGAAAGGTCCTCGGATAATATGGAAAGGAGTAGCACTATAATGACTGCAAGTTCAGTAAACTTTTTTGACGTTCAATGTAGTTCAACAGAAAGTACAGCAATAGCTCAAAGACTTACGATGAAATGGAGGAAACGTATTTTGAAAGTGCAGGTGGAGATGAGGCCAACCTTAAGAAGGCTAAAGAAATGGAGGGCTGTGAGACCAGCTTTAATGAGACTCTGTAATGTGGGAACTAGGATGTATAACCTTAGAACAACAGAGGCAAAAAGGTTCTACCCAACAAATTCAAGAAATGGTTTTAGTTTTCCCCAAGTCAAAATTCTCAGTGGGAGCGGACCAGCTTCTGCATTTGGAAGCAATCTTCATGACAGTATAGAATGTCACATTTTTGCAAGAGTATTGACTTGGAATGCTTCCAGTCATCCTTTGTGAGGAGTCTGATTTGATAATATGTACATACCATTAATTAAAGTCAAGTGATTTCTTTTTGGGAGAAGGGAAAAGGGACCTACTTCAAGTGCGTGGAAAAAGGAAGCCATATCTCAAAGTCTGTTGGCCTAGTTAAAGAATCCTTTTGATTAAATCCTTCCATCATTTTTCCTTTAATACAAAGAAAACTTGGTGATGGAGTATTAAAGAAAAGCTTGGCAAAGTTCAGCATTAACGATAGGCCAAAACCACTTTATGCTTCATAGACTATTTAAAAAATAGTGCTTTCAGATGACTAGTGATAAATGAAACATGAGATCAGTATAGGTGAGTCATGACTTTAAGGAGGAAAATATCAGTTGTAAGTCCTTTATATAAAGAATTTACAGTACACATTATCCAACCATTAGCTATTTTTAAATCCCACAGCACCACCGCAAGATGTCACAATCCCATGGGAGCGAATGAGTAACAATATCGCTACACAATAATTAACTCTTTGTAGGATAGAAGCAGAGGGTGGGAAGGGAGAAGCACAAAACCTGTCAGGGCTATCCAAGGGATGACCCTTTTGATATTGTACATCCTGGGTTACTTCAGTTTTGCCTCCTCCCACAGTCCTCCAGCCCGGTTTAGTCCTTGCTGTATGCTGAATTTGACTTCAGTAACAGCACAGTACCATAACTTATTAAATTTAAACTAATTATGATCTCTATAAAATACAAATATAAAGGAAACTGATAAAGTGAAAGGATAAGTTATTTTTATTAATGATCAAGGACCAAACAAGTAGGGATGAACATACAAAGGAGCAAGGAAAATATATATTAAATAAAAGAAACTTTAAAATGATAAGCAAGTAAGTAATCTCTCAAGAGAAGATATAGAATTACCATTGTGAGAAAAAAATCCAGAGTACATTAGAACTTGATTTTCAGGGATGATCTGAGAAAAATTAAATAAATCCTATTACAACACACTGTGGTACGGTGGACTAAATGACTCAGATATTCACCCTTCTCTACCCAAAATGATTTTGTGGTATGTACACAAAATAATTTTAATTCCAAGCATTTTCTTAGTGCTGGATAGATGAGATGCCTTTGCTGGTGGAATTAAGCATTCTGTATTTTTCTCAACCCTGCTTTCAATTACAGCAACAAGATCTGCAATACATGGTGGAGAACATTTGGGGTTGTCAGTCAGCTCTTAGTGCCTGGAATGATCTTTATGATTTGGTCATGGTCAGATGGGATAAGCACTATGAATGGTCTCCCTGGAACACAATCCTTCTCACTAAAGATGAGGCAAAAGCACACCTCAAGCTGCAGAGCCTTCAGGAGGTAAAATGGAACTAATGCATTTTTTATATGATATATTTTATTTTATAGAATTTTGTGACTAAATTGACCATGTTTTGGATTTAGATCCTCTGCATCTCAACTGGTCCATTATAACTGCTTCATAGAAATATTCCTGTATATAACCACTACCCCTTTGTTGATATCCTAGTAAGTTTATCTACATTTGTTTTTTCAGAAGGATAACATTTAAGTTTCACTGACACTAATTTGATTATGATCACCTGTAATTAGACTATAAAAGGTTACATGTTACTCTGAATAGTAATAGAAATGTAGCCGTGTTAGTCTAGTCTAGCTGAAACAAAAAACTGGACTATGTAGCACTTTAAAGACTAACAAGATGGTTTATTAGGTGATGAACTTTTGTGGGCCAGACCCACTTCCTCAGATCAAATTGTGGAAGAAAATTGGCATGACCATATATACCAAAGGGATACAATCAAAAAAAGTGAACACATATAAAAAGAACAAATCAAATTTCAGAACTGAGGGGGGGAGGTTAATGTCTATGAGCTAATGATATTAGAGGTGATAATTGGGGAAGCTATTACAAAGATAGCTTATCACCTCTAATATCATTAGCTCACAGACATTAACCTCCCTCCCTCATCCCTCCTCTGTTTATGAGTGCTACATAGTCCTGTTTTTTCTTTCATTTTACTCTGAGTTAATGATGGTACAAAATCTACTATATTCTGTTTCAGGTAGGACCTCTCTGGTCCAGCACCCTCGGGACATGACTAGCAGCAAACAAAGGAATTTGCTGAACCAGGGGAGGTTCCCTGCCACTAGTCCCCCAGCCAGCACCCTTCCAAGCTGCGGGCCCTGCTTTAGGCCAGGCATCACTCTGGACCAGCTGGGTGGCTGGCTAGGCCAGCCCTTTGCCCCCTATTGCCAGCCCCAACTAGGGCTGTCACTGCTGCCTGGTCCCTAGTGCCTAACATTACATTTAATATCATAGTTAATTTGTTAATGATTGTGTGGATTAGAGATGTTAAAATATTTTTATTTGTGTAAACATGTAACCACTGAATTTTTTAGCGGTTACACATTTACACGTGGGGGGGGGGGCAGGCTTTCCATGTGTACCAGCTCCCACCAGCCTTCCCCCCCACGCTGCTGCCTCTCCATCCTAGAGAGCCCAGTACTGAATCCCACCTGCCCCCACCCACGCAGCTGCCTCTGTGGGAGGCAGTGGGCAGGGGAGAGGTGGCTCTGTGGGAGCTGGCATGCATGGGGAGCTAACTTAAATGCTGGCTCCCCGTGCATACCGGCTCCTGCATGCTCCCCTACCTCTGTATCAAAGGCAGGAGTGCAGGGGAACAAGCAGCTCTGTGAGAGCTGGAGCACATAGGTAGGCAGCTTTTAAGATGGCTCCCTGCAAGCACCTGCTCCAACCTGCCCCCTGCTCTCCCAGCAGCCTCTGTGGTAAGTAGCAGCATAGGGGTTGGGTGGGAAGTGGCTCTGTGGGAGCTCCTGCCTCCCCCCTCCCTACTCTGATAGGGTATGTCTACACTACCCCACTAGTTCGAACTAGCGGGGTAATGTAGGCATACCGCACTTGCAAATGAAGCCCGGGAGTTGAATTTCCCGGGCTTCATTTGCATAAGCCGGGCGCCGCCATTTTTAAATCCCGGCTGGTTCGAACCCCGTGCCGTGCGGCTACACGCGGCACGAACTAGGTAGTTCAAACTAGGCTTCCTAGTTCGAACTACCGTTACTCCTCATTCCACGAGGAGTAACGGTAGTTCAAACTAGGAAGCCTAGTTCGAACTACCTAGTTCGTGCCGCGTGTAGCCGCGTGGCACAGTGTTCGAACCAGCCGGGATTTAAAAATGGCGGCGCCCGGCTTATGCAAATGAAGCCCGGGAAATTCAAATCCCGGGCTTCATTTGCAAGTGCGGTATGCCTACATTACCCTCCTAGTTTGAATTAGGAGGGTAGTGTAGACATACCCATATAGAGGCAGCGGCAGGAAGGGGCGAATGTAACCATTTGGGTTAACTGAAAAGACCGTGTCCACAGATACATGTTAACATCCCTGGTGTGAATTGCTAATCACCAGAAATTTAGTAAAAAAAAAAAGTGAAAGTTATTTCATTAACATGAGTAGACTAGATTGAACTGCAGCCTGAAAACTGAAATTCTAGTGCTGCTTCAATTAACACACAGTGCCCTTTGTGTATTTAATCTAATTATTTGAATCTCATATTAAACATAGTAGTTTGTACACGTCTGCCTTGCAGAATGTTAGGTAATTGATTGATCTTCTAGAAATAGAACACTGGATCAAAACCAAGGTTGCATAAAATGCTACAAGAATGGATTTAAATTGTATGCCCTGATGAGCATTTATACAAGCTTCAGTCCAGTTTCCTTACACATTAACTTAAAAACACACAAGTTTAACACACATGTCTCCTCTTGATTTTCAAAATTTTAAAATAATAAAAAATACAAATTCACAGTACGCAAAAGATATAAGTAAGAGTAGAACAACCAAATCTGGGGAGATGCTGAATGCTTCAAACTGCAGTTGATTTTAATAGGAGTTTAAGAGGAGTTTTAATAGGAGTTTAATATTGACCCGTACTGTTCAATATCTTCATCAATGATGTAGACATTGGGATAGAGAGTACGCTTATTAAGTTTGCAGATGATACCAAACTGGGTGGGGTTGCGACTTCTTTGGAGGATAGAGACATAATTCAAAATGACCTTAGCAAGTTAGAGAAATGGTCAGAGGTAAACAGGATGGACTCGATGACCTCTTGAGGTCCCTTCCAGTCCTATTATTCTTTGATTCTATGATTCTAAGGTAGTCATTACTTCAGAAAGGTGCTCAGTACCTTCCAGACTGAGGCCTTAAAAGACTCTGCTACACAGGCCTACCTTCTGCTGTATTTTGCTGTATTAAGTAACAGGGCTGGATTTGAATCTTAAGGTTTGGTTTGTTATACTGTGTGTAGTTCACTAGTGTAGTTCTTATACTGTGCAGGATATATAGCAACATGTAGACAAGAAATGTTGATTGCATTGAATAGAATTTGGATTTTCTTACTTTTCAGGCATATGAAATGGTATTTATTCATAGGATTAAGCACAAGCATATCCTGTCAAAGAACTACTTTTCTCAGATTCCAGAGATGGCATCATTTTTGCATAAAGGTGATGATCAGACTCATGCAAAAGAACTGTTAATAACTAAGCCTATTCCTGCTGGTTCAAAAGCATAACTCTTCAGACATAAAGCTGTCATCTGAATTATTAACATGACTAATTTAATTGTCCTGTTTAATATATAGATTAATTGTACTTGGGGAATATGTATGAAGATTAACTTCCAAGGAACCAATATTCTAATCCTGATCACTTATTGTAATAATTGCATTTCATGTTCTATGAATGCAAGTGTGTTAAGTTTCTAAACATAAAATAAAACATTTTTAAGGACACAATTTGTAAAATTTATCATAATTCCATGGGCTCTTCAAACCTGAGATTATGTTCTTGTATTCTCAAGGGCCTAAATCATTTTGCAATATAAATACTATTGAGGAGATTTAGCAAGTTTCCTTTATACACAATTTTCATATTAAACAATATTACACTGCTAATAAACTTTTGTATAATATTTTAATTAATTTGTCCTGTGTTTCAAAGAGCTGAGGCCATTTAGTCTAAATATAGGTCCTTTATTTGAAAACCTTTGCGCACAGGAATAACTTAACACATGCGAGTAATCCCAAGTGAGTTTAATGGGATTACTTATATGTCAGTGTTTGTAAAATTGTGGCTGTATTTTGTAATACTAAAAATAGGTTATTTGGGATTTGTTTATCTCTTAGTTCAGGGGTTTTCAAACTTGTGTCGCAGACCTGTCAGGGAAAGCAAGCCCCTGGTAAGCCCGTGATGTTTTGTTTACTCTAAAGCGCTACAGCCATATCGCCTCGGAGCTCCCATTGGCTATGATTTGCCGTTTCCAACCAACGGGAGCTGTGGGAAGCAATGTCTTGTCTGTGCCAGGACCATAACCAGAGGCCACTATGCTTCAGCAGCAGTTATGGAAACTACACGTTGTGGTTACAAGCTATGACATGCTGGGAGAACTTCCTGGTTCTTGCCAAGAAGTACTCTTTTCTCTCCCAGTGGGAAGTTTCAGACTGACTAAAGCTGTGAGCACAAAACAAGCAAGTTGAAAGGAGTCTGTTACTCTGTTCTGCATTTCAGGTAGGAACAAAAAAGGACTTAACCAACATCCTGAGTGGAGTTTAAATGACACGAAATAAGAACATTGGCTTGTTTTTGTTGGGATTTAGTTATTGTGGGAATTAGAACATGTTTGTTAGAGGGATGTGTTATACAAAGTCCCCTCTGTCCTCCCAGCAGGAATTTTCAACACTGACTGAAGCTGGGAGCAAAAGGCAAACAAGCAAAGAGGAAGCTGCTAGACTGTTATCCTGTTCTGTGTTTCTTTGCAAAACTAAACATTGTTCCTAGTGGTTTGTCTAAGAGCGTTTGATCTGAAGTGATACACATTGATACACAATGCAGGCCCAGTTTCCTAAAGTTGTGTAAAAAGCCCCAAACAGGGGCAGATGACCATTTTGCGGGGCCCCGGGCAGCATAATTACGCGGGGCCCCCCTTTGCCACGGCGCAAGCGCAGTGACGCCATGCTCATGTGCAGTGGCGCCACGGCGCATGCGCGGGGCTTTCTGAAGCGCGGGGCCCGGGGCGGCCGCCCCGTTCGCCCTGCCCTATATCCGCCCCTGGCCCCAAAGCATGTTGAACAACCTAATACTGGGCCAGTGTATGAAAACAAGGCTACAAGTGAAAGGGAAAACATGAATGTTGTAGCTACCATTCCATCCTTTGATAAATGAATGTATTATTTTTCTTAAAAAGTGGCCATTAAAAAAAACCAGACTCTCATATTTGGTCCCCCGTGAATATGAGGGAATTAGTTCAGGGAAATCTTAGATCCCATAATTTGTGTGTGCCATTCATTTTTGAAGATTATAGAATTCACAAGAAAAGAAATGTTTTGGTTCAGTGTAGGGAAGCTCATTTACACAAATGCTTTGCCTCCCGGTCTTTTGTATATCTCTGAGTCTTTAAGGATGCTTTCTGTAACATCTGTTTAGGCATGCTGTTTAGGCTTCCCATGTTTGTAAATTGCTACTAAATTCTGTTGAAACTGAACTGAATTGGATATTTGACTGTTATCCGTAACAGCTGCTGGTTGATAGACTCAGTGAGAATGAAATTTCTAGCCTTACAGAGAGAAAAGAGTAGGAAATTACATTTGTACAAGGTCAAAGCATCAGTCTTTCACTGGAGTAGTATTAGAGGATGGCTATTGAGAGCCCATTCTGGACTCTATAGGATTGAAAGATTTGGAAGACATGAGACATTAATACAGGACTTAATGAAAAAATCTGACAAAGGTGCTCAAGAGTTTGAAATCCTGATTAAATCACATTATTCATTAGGAGGGAGCAAAATATAGCCAACATAATTCTGAAATTGAACAACATGCATTAGTGTCATTTAAGCAGTCAGCTAGAACTGTAATAAGTATAGTACACAAACCTAGTGGTCTTTATTACTGTTCTTTTAGAACAAATTGTTTTAGTTTTTCACTATTGCTGCTTTCATTGTCTTCCACATTTTAAAATGTTTTCCCATACAATTACTGAAATTACCATAGTAAGATGAATGATTTTCACCTTTTTATGTCTATAACATTATTCACAATTACATGTATGTTACAGAAAGGATTTTTACTATTGGATTTTTCTCTAATCTAGGTAATCTATTTGTAGTTTTTGGCTTTGGCTTTAATGTAAGTAAATTCATTTATGCCATCTAAATGAAACAAAAGCCAACTGGATGAACAAGTATTAAGAACAAAAGAACTTTTGCATATCCAACAACAGTTGGGACAAAAAGAGCTAGTGTGAGCCAGGTTCAAGTGCTCTCCAAGGGTATGTCTACACTACAGTGCTAATTCGAACTAACTTATTTCGAATTAGTTCATTCAAAATAAGCTAATTCGAAATAGCGCATCTAGACCCAAAAACTAATTAGAATTAGCGTTTTGCTAATTTGAAATAGCACGTCCACACTGATTGGACGCTGGGTCGCATTTAAGGGCAGCTGAAACTGGTTCTGGCAGGGCATCAGGTCAGTAATTGCTTTGTGTAGCTGCTGTCTGAGGTTATCTGAGGCTCGTGCTTAAAGGGACCCCCCTGGACAGCCGGTTCTCAGCTTTTTCCACTTGCTTGCCTACCTCGCAGAGGGACAGCAAAGCGTTTTCCTCTCCACCTCCCTGTGTCAGTGGTTCCCATTGGGGACGCCGCCGCAGTTGGCACCATGGAGCCAGAGCTCTCCCTGGGCATGCTGCTCCAATTTTTGGACTTGCTGCTGAAAGTCTGCCAGCAATGGCTTGAGGCTGCCTGGCACCATCTGGTGCACATCAGCCCCCTGCCTCTCTCCCTGGCCTCCCTGGGGGCCATGGAGGAGCGGCAGCAGCAGCCGGATGCCAGCGTGCCCCACTGCATCTGGCGTCTGGACACTAGCAGCGACTGGTGGGACCGCATTGTCCTGGAGCGCTGGGGAGACCAACAGGGGACCCAGAACTTCAGGATGAGGAAGGACACCTTCCTGGAGCACTGCGAGTGGCTCGCCCCTACTCTGTGGCAATGGGACACTTGCATGAGGCCCGCCATCCCCCTCCAGAAGCATGTGGCCATCGCCCTGTGGCATGGGGAAATGCACCATTGGAGCAGTGCTCATGCAGGTACGGCGCTCACCAGCCACTGGGACAGGGGGGAGAGGGGCTGCAAGGAGGGAATGGGCTGCCCCAGGGAAAACGGGGGGTGGGGTAGGAGGCGAAAGTGCCCCGCACGGGAGGGGTCGGTCTGTCCCGGCCGTACTACACGCTGCCCACAGCGGCAGAATCGCAGCGGGGGTTGCTTCTGGGAGTGGGGCGCAGGGCAGTGCAAGGGAACAAACACTCTCAGCCACCCGGACACCCCAGTGATTCACGGTTTGCTGTGTCTCTCTGCAGGTGGTCAAGGCCATCAACCGGGTGCTGCTCCGCAGGGTGGTCCGCCTCGCCGACCCGGATGCGGTCATCCAGGGGTTCGGCGCCCTCGGCTTCCCCAACTGTTGGGGGGCCATTGACGGGACGCACATCCCCATACACGCCCCGGAACACCAGGCCTCCCAGTACATCAACTGCAAGGGATACTTCCATCCTCCTGCAGGCCATGTCTGAGCACCAGGGCCAGTTCACAGACATTAATGTGGGCTGGTCCGGCAAGGCACACGAAGCCAGGGTGTTCCGCAACATTTCCATGTGCCAGAGGCTGCACACCGGGACCTTCTTCCCCGACTGCCACATCAGGGTCGGGGACGTGGACATGCCCATCTGCCTGGTGGGGGATGCGGCCTACCCCCTACAGCCCTGGCTGATGAAGCCGTACACAGGGCACCTTAACCCCTCCCGGCAGGCCTTCAATGCCAGGCTCACCAGCAGCAGCCATTTTTATGCTAATGAAGCGGGCGAGATTTAAATCCCCGCTTCATTAGCAATTGCAATACGTCTAATTTACATCCCTTTTACGAAAAAGGGATGTAGTCTAGACCTAGCCCTGTTTTGCCAAAAAACCCTCTCTTTATTGTACATAATTGGGGTGGGGGGGAGAGAGGAATGAGGGAGGGAGAGGAGAGGGGGAAACCTGGGAGGAGGGAGCTGGAAGGGAGAGGAAGGGGAGGAAGGGAAGAGAAAGCTCAGGGTTGGGGGTCCTGCTAGCTCTCCCATCTCACAGCACTGCGGAGGAGTCGGGGGGAAGTGGGTGTGGAGCAGAAGGGATGGGGGTTGCGGAGGAAGCGGGAGGGAGAGCAGAGGTGGGAGGAGGAGTGAGAGCTGGGGCAGCTCCAGGGGCTGGAGCAGGAGGAGGCAGGAACCTGTCCACCAAGGTCTGGAGGTGACCTCTGAGGGCAAGGCCCTGCTCCTCCAGCGCCTCCAAGCTCTGCTGCCGCAGCCACAGGTCCTCCTGGACCCAGTGGTCCTGGGTGCGGAGCTGGTGCTCCAGTAGCTGCAGGTGCCGCCTCTGGTAGTCCTCCAGGTTCCTAGTGCACCTGCTGGCCCGGGTGCGGGTGTCTGTTGCAGGTGGAGTGGTGTGCCCTGCAGTCTCAGGTACTGCGGCTGTGGTGAAACAAGAGCGGTGGTCAGTTCTTCCTGGGGACACAGTGGGTGAAACCCAGTCCCCCTCTGCAAGTTGAGGTTGGCGTGTGGGGAACGGGCCAGGGGCCCTGCATGACACCCAGCTGCTGCTCCATGGTGGGCAAGGCCCAGGTGCACGGTCCCTGGGCTTCCTCTCCCCCCGCCACCCGCATACACATAAGGGGAGCATGATGGCACTCACATGTGGATCCCTGCCTGGCCTCAGACGACACAGCCGATGTGCTGTGTGGGATGCCTCGGGTGTCCTGGGTCCTGGGCAGGCTCCTTGCTGGCTCCTGGCTCTCGGCATCCTCCTCCTCCTCTTCCATGTCAGGGACGGGGCCCTCTGCCCCAGGGTCGATCACCACACGGGGGGCATGGACTGTGTGAGCCCCCAGGATGCGGTCCAGGGCCTCATAATGAGGGCACGCATCCAGGTCGGCCCCTGGCTGGGAGGCCCTGGAGTAGGCCTGCCGCAGATCCTTTATTTTGCAGCGGACCTGCTCCCAGGTCCGCATGTGGCCTCTGGTGGCCAGGCTGGCAGCCATGCGGCTGTAGACGGCCGCGTTTCTGTGGCTAGTTCGGAGATCGTGGACGTTGGAGGCCTCCCCCCAAACCTCAATGAGGTCCACGGTCTCCGTACTAGACCAGGTGGGTGCCTGCCTTTTGCGGCCCTGGACAGGCTCCTGGGAGCCGCCAGCCTGTTCCTGGGAAGAGGCGGAGGGCTGGGTGGCAGCAGGTGGCTGGCTCATGCTGTGCCAGGTGTAGGGTCTGCTGGCTGGGTGCTGGCAGGTTTGCAACTGGCACAAGTATTGTAGCCAGACCGTGCCCCTTTATGGGCTCCGGGGCCGGGAGGGGGGCAGAAGAGTTTCCCTGGTTTGGCCCAGAGTGCCCACCAGGGCAGCTGGGAAGGGCTAGCCTCCAACTAGTTCGAATTAAGTGGCTATGCAGCCCTTAATTCAAACTACTTAATTCGAACTAGGCGTTACTCCTCGTAGAATGAGGTTTACCTAGTTCGAATTAAATTCGAACTAGCGGTTTGTATGTGTAGCCCTTATTAAAGTTAATTCGAACTAACAACTGTTAGTTCGAATTAACTTTGTAGTGTAGACATACCCCAAGAGTGAGATCACTACTCTTTAATATCTTATTTTGTTTCATATAATAATGCATAACCTACATCCACCATAACACATTATTTAGTAGTTCATTAAATGGCCTCTTTGTATTCCCCCTCTTCAAAGCTCCAAGAGCATAGTTAATTTAGGGTTTGTCTACATGGGAATGTGATAAAATGGGGATTGTATTCACTCTGTTTGCTTTGTTATGTTGTGTGTGATTTTGACTGTCCTATAATAACCGTGTGGGGGGAGGAGGGTGTGCACACGTGCGCGCCTGAGTTTCCCTGGGCACTGCACTATTATCTAGATGGGGATGGGGATTTTAGGTGTGACTCACTGAGGGAGCATGCTAAACCCATCATGTTCCCAATGCCCTAGGTTCACTGTAACCTAAGTTTGGGAGGAGTATGTGCCCATGTGGCACCTTTGCCCCGGGAAGCTCGTCAAAGGCTAGAGACAGGGCTGGAGTGACAGAGATTTGCTGCTGGGTGTGTGTGAGTGAGTCTCTCTGGCTTGGGGTCAGAGATGGGGGGCAGAGCTCAGGGGTCTGTGCCCCCTTCTCCGCAAGATGAGTTGTATTGACTGCTTCTGGTTCCTGTGCTAACAAATCTGTTCTATGCTGTGTCCCTGTGAACTAATCAACCTTCTGTTCTACCTGCTGGTTTAGAGTCACAGCTGGCTGTGGGTGGGGGTGCAGAGCCCAGTGGCTCCCCACACCTGGGTGTTATTGGTGGCAGAGGTAGGACATACTGCTCCCCATGACTGGGGCTCAGTAGAAAGAAGGGGGGCTAACAAAAGCCAGGTGTGTGAAGGCCAGTGAGGAGCTGTTCCAGGAAGTGTAGGGGCCTGCAGTCTAACCCAATTGTGATCCTCAAAGCGGATGTCACCCTAAAGAGGGTTCCTTCTGAGGACTGTGGGAAGTGGTTCTGGGAAGTGGAGGAGCGCGAATCCTGGCAGTTCCTTTTCTACCATCCTTCGCTGAAGACAGAATCAGAACAGTGCTTTTCTTCCTGACAGGAAAACAAGATTAATAGAATTTGTTTTAATCTTTACTTCATAGTTTAGTCAGTTATCACCAGTTTCAACATTCATTACGCTTTAAAAGGAAAAAAAAAAAGAGAAGACAACAGCCGCGGCTCTTTTCTTCAATATGCCGGGTTCCCCTGGCTTTAAAAGATGTGAGTCATGCAGAGACTTGATGCCGATCTCAGATGGCCAAGCTTCCTGGGTCAAATGCCTGCGGGAGTCTCATGCAGCACATACGTGCCCTCACTGCCTGAATATGACAGCCAGGGCCAGGAAAGACCACGAAATTAGGCTTAAAACTCTCCTGTGGGTATGTCTACACTTACACCCTCTTTCAAGAGAGGGATGCAAATGAAGACAATCGAAATTGCAAATGGTGCCAGGATTTAAATATCCCACGCTTCATTTGCATATTCGCATTATGGCGCTATTTCGAAATAGCGCTATTTCAAAATAACAGACACTGTTAAGGCATGGTTATTTTGAGAGAAAACCCTTCTCGAAATAACTCATAAACCTCATTGTATGAGGAATAAGGGTTATTTCAAGAGAAGGGTTTTCTCTCAAAATAACCACGTCTTAACAACGTCTGTTATTTTGAAATAGCGCTATTTTGAAGTAGCGCCATAACGCAAATATGCAAATGAAGCACGGGTTATTTAAATCCCAGCTTCATTTTCAATTTTGAATGTCTTCATTTGCATCCCTCTCTCGAAAGAGGGTGCAAGTGTAGACATACCCTTTGGGAGAAGTCTCTTCAACCCTCACTGGACAAACCAGAAGACTCATGGGGACAGCAAAAGCCCGCTGACAGGGCAGCTTCATCACCTTGCAAAAGCTCTCAAGCCGTGTGGGTTTCCCTGGCAAATCGCTATCAGCGTCACCCAGAGCCTCTCGTACCCTGGTGCCGTCAGTCTCCAGCACTGTGGAGAAACTCAATCCTGCACGAGCCAGGAGAGACGAGGCAGAATCTAAACTGGCCTCAATGGTCGGCACTACAGAAACAGTGGCACCAATGAAGCCGCTTATGCCCCCACCATTAGCTCTCCCTCAGTACCTGAACAGACCACGCAGAATGACCTTGACTGCCTCTCAGCACCACAGCACCAAAAAGTGCTGCACAAAACGCAGCACCTACAAAAATCTCCTCAACCAGACACAAGAGCGGAAGCTTGTTCACCGCGCTCCGCAGTAGTGTCTTACTCCCAGAGGCACAGTAATATGCCACAAGGTGCTCCCCACTCTCCTACACCATTCTCCCCAGAACTGATTATGGAAGCGGGCATAGGAGTGGGTTCTCATCGTGCCATTCCTCTCCTTCTCCATCACTGACTTCATGGCATTCATACAGGGATCATTCCCTCCAACAGCATCCCATATGATCTAACCAACCATGGATATATCCCCCACAACAGTTCCAGCCTCAGTGGGCCCCCTGGGATACATGGAAGGCTACCGACCATGCTCATCCCATGTCTATCATTCAAGACATACAGCTTCTACATCGCAACAACAGCACATTTCCAGGTACTCTCCCACTTCCTATCTCTGTGCATTCTTTGCCTGCTCATCCACCTTCAGTAATATCTTAAACGGGTTCTAATGATCACAATGACTTACCTCACTCAGACTCGGCGAGCTCCTCACATGAACCCAGATCCACTAGACAGGATGAAGCAGTATTCCAGATATCGTCTTCCCCACTGGCAGACGATCTGAAACAGTTTCAAGAACTGTTTAGGCAGGTAGCCCAATCACAAGATATTATACTCCAAGAGCTACAAGATAAACAATACAAATTCTTGACAATACTACAACCCACAGCATCCTTGAAGATAGATAAACAAAGCTATCCTTGAACCTTCAGATGCTCTGTGGCAAAATCCAGCCTCTATTCTGCCTACAAACTGTAGAGCGGATAGAAAATATTTTGTCTCTGCAAAAGATATGGACTTTCTCTTTGCACACACCCAGCTGAACTCACTGGTGCTGGGCTCTGTTAATCATAAGGCTAAGAACCCACAATTTAAGTCTACACCCTGCGACAAGGAGCACAAGCGGCTAGACACCTTTGGCCACAAGATGTAATTGCCTTCACCATTCATTGGACAGCTCCCCTACTCTATGCCTTTCCATGAATTCTGCTTCTTGCCAGAGTGATCAGCAAGATTCAATTTGATTGGGCCACAGTAATTTTAATAGCCCCAGCCTATCTGAGGCAACCTTGATTCCCTTACCTTAATTACCTATCGATAGAGCAACCCATTCCTCTCCCCGTGGTGCTGAAACTCCTGATGCAGCACCACGGCAGCACATGCCACCTCAACATCAAAACTCTAAAACTCATGGCATGGCTTCTCCATTGTTCCAGAATGAAGAACTCACCTGTTCGGACAGAGTGAAACATGTCCTGCTAAACAGCAGACGTCCTTCCACGAGAAGCACCTATCAAAGCAAATAGACATGCTTTCAGCAATGGTGCACGATGCGCAATTTACATCCCACTACTATCCCTATACCTACCTTGCTGGAGTACCTCATGGACCTCAGCAACACGGGCCTTTCCATCAGCTCTATCCGAGTCTACCTGGCAGTGGTCACAGCTTTCCATGATCTGGTAGATGGCTTCTCTCTCTTTGCGCATTCCATGATGAAGCAATTTCTCACAGGCATGCAGAAAATGTACCCTAACCTGCACCCCCTAGTGCCATTGTGGGACCTGAATTTGGTCCTTGACACGCTCACCAGGTCACCTTTTGAGCTACTAGCCACTACATCACCACAATACCTATCCATGAAGGTGGCCTTCATAGTGGCAATAACATCTGCAAGAAGCGTAGGCAAAATTGCAGCCCTCAAGGCAGACCCACCTTTTACCACCTTTACCGGGGACAAGGTAATACTCAGGCCCTATCCGAAGTTCCTCCCGAAGGTCATATCCGAGTTCCACTTAAATAAACTCATTTAGTTACCTGCTTACTTCCCTAAACCTCATACCTCCTCCAAGGAGGCTATATTATACACGCTAGATGCAAGGCGGGCAACTGCATTCTACCTTGATAGAACTAGAGCAGCGGTTCCCAATCTTTTCTGGATGGGGACCCATTTTGACTATTCAGGAAGACTTGGTGACCCAAGGCAATTCAAAAATGGGGGAAGAAGGGAGGGGCAGAGCCACCTGGGGAGACACTTGGCGACCCTTTTGAAATGTAATGGCAATCCGTATTTGGGTCCCAACCCATAGGTTGGGAAACCCTGAACTAGAGCAATCAGAAAATTGGACAGACTCTTCGTGTCTGGACCACACACAGGAACAGCTGTTTCAGCACAGTGCCTATCCAAATGGATTGCAAGCTGCATACATACAGTTTATAAACTCCAGGGCAAGTGGCCACCTCATACTATCAGGGCTCACTCCATGCGTGCGATGGCCACAGCAACGGCCTTCCTGAACAACATACCGTTAGTGGACATTTGTAGAGCAGCCATATGGTTGTCACACCATACTATCGCAGAGCACTACACTCGACAGAAGGGGCCAATACCCTCAGCATCTCTAGCAGATGCAGTCCTTCCTTCCTCGACATAAGTGACTCCAATGTCCACCACTATCTGGCAGGTACTGCTACTGAGTCACCTGAGTGGAGCATCCACTCGCTGAAGAAGAAGTTACTCACCAGGCACAGTAATGATGGTTCTTTGAGATGTGCTCCACTACCCTCCCATCCTCCTCTCTGGAGTCTTAGTGGACCTGAGGTAGAAAAGGAACAGAAAGGGCTCGCGCCGTGTGCGCACTCCACAAACGGCTGGGGTGCGAGACGCTAGGTATGCATGCGTGGTGCGAGGGGCACTGCTCAGCAAAATTCTCCAATCCCCAGTGTGAGGATGCACCGAGACCTGAGTGGAGCACCTATAGGGACACATCTCGAAAAACCATTGTTACTGCACCTGGTGAATAACTTCTTCTCGAGGGGGCCGAATGCACAAGAGACAAATTTCTGTTTACAGAGTGGAGGCAGGGCTGCCCCTATGGAGCAAGTGCCTCATTCCCTTGGAGATGGAAGGGAGGAAGGTCATGGGATACTGGGACATGGGCGCTGAGGTAACAGCACCAGACTGGGTGATGCCCAACACTCACCTGACCCTGATGGACATAGGACCCTGTTCAAGATACCTATAGTCTTCATTGGGATGGTAGGGTACTACCAGAGGTTCGTGCCCCACTTCAGTTCCATCACCGCCCCCATCACTGAGCTGTGTGAGAAGGGGAAGCCAGACAAGGTGGTATGGACTGAGCAGTACCAGAGGGCTCTCTGCACACTGAAGGAGACCCTGGTCAGGGCCCCGGTGCTGGTCCACCCAGACTTTGATAAGTTCTTCATGGTGTTCACCAACAACTCAGACACAGGAATAGGAACGGTGCTAATGCAGGTGGACAAAAAGGGGAAGCGACGCCCCATTGTGTACTTGAACAAAAAGCTGCTGCCCTGGGAACAGAACTGCATGGCCATAAAGAAAGAATGCCTGGCTTTGGTGAGGGTCCTTAGAAAGCTGCAGCTCTGTTTTTGGGCGGCATTTCACAGTGTGCACTGACCACTCTCCCCTGACCTGGCAGCACTAAATGAAAGGAGCCAATGCCAAACTTCTAAGATAGAGTCTGTCCCTACAGGATTATGTCATGGAGATAGTCCATGTTAAGGGGAGCGCTAATGTCATAGCCAGTGCTTTATCCTGGAGTGAAGGGGTCTGAACTTTCCCAGGCCACTGGCTAAGTGACCCTGCTCAGTTCGGTCTCAAAGCGGAGAGAGATGTGACAATGTGGGAATTGTATTCACTCTGTTTGATTTGTTATGTTGCATGTGATTTCAACTGTCCTCTAGTAACCCTGTGTGTATGTCTCAGTTTCCAGGAGCACTGCATTATCTAGATGGGGATGGAGATTTCCGGTGTGACTCACTGAGGGAGCATGCTCAGCCCATCATGTTCACAATAGCCCAAGCTCACTGTAACCTGAGCCTGGGACGGGGGTGTGACCTGGTGACACCTTTGCTACCCTGTGGCTCCCCACACCTTAGTGACAGGGCACACTCAGGAAAATTAATCCAAATGAACTAAAGGTGTGAATTTAAAGAGGATTAGCTAAACTATTAAATCCCTATGAGGATTCTCATTCAGAATTAAAATGGCCTTTATTTGGTTTAATTTGATTAACTTTGGATTTGAAACTCCTACATTTCAGTGTACCAACATGGTTTACCTGTTAATACAGGGGTGAGAAACATTTTTGGGTCATGGGCCACTGACCCACAGAAAAGTCATTTGGGGGTTGCACGCAAGTGAGAAGCAAAAAAATCCCAAAACAAACACTCACTGGCATGGTTCCTGAATGAGAAGGAGAAAGACACTCCTCACATTCACAATGTACGCCAGAGCCTACGAGTGCCCAGGCTAGTAGATTTTGTGTGCTCCAGCCCCTCAGGAAGGTGGGAAGGGGCCTGGAGTGCCAGCCCAGGGTTCCCAATGCTGGGGGGAACCCCGAGGTTGGGGGCTGGATCCAGGACTGAGGTTCCCCACTCCTGTGTTAATGCATGTTTTGGAAATCCCAGCTGTGTAGTGTATATTATCCCACCACATAGAAAAGCCCTACACTTAATCCAAGTTTACACAAGTCACAAGGATGTGTGTGTATAAACTGAGATTCTGTATCCATATTTCAAACAAGGAACTCATTTTAAATGTGTTTTAGGAAAAAATGATATTACCTTTATATTTTCTATTTTGTCACTTTTAGCTGTTGAGGTCTAAGCTCTCAAGCACAGTTGCTTGAAATACTACAATATTTGTAATATACTTATTTGTACATTGAAAACAGTTACAAGCATTAACTTGCTAGCTAATGAATTCTTACAACATCTTATCAAAAAGGAAACTGAGGCAGAGATCCGGAGACTTTGTCAAGGACACAAAGTGAGTCAGTGGTACAACTGGAATTATAGCTCAGGATTTTTTGCCTTTTAATCCTCCCGGAGGACAAACAAAAAGAAGTTTTTCTTCACTCAGTGCACAGTCAACCTGTGGAACTCCTTGCCAGAGGATGCAGTGAAGGCTAGAACTTTAACAGGGTTCAAAAAAGAGCTAGATAGATTCATGGAGGTTAGATTCCTCACTAGCTATTAGCCAGGATGGGTAGGAATGGTGTCCCTAGCTTCTGTTTCTCTGGAAGTGAGAGATGGGGATGGATCATGTGAGGATTACCTGTTGTGAGCCCTCCCTCTGGGGCATATGGTATTGACGACTGTCAGCAGACAAGAAACTGGGCTAGATGGACCTTTGGTCTGATCCAATATGGCCGTTCTTATGTTCTGAATATTAACTCCTTTTTGCCTCATCTCCTTTTACTCACTTCTCCCCAGCCCTTTCTTGCTCAGTTAAGTCACTTGTTTCAGTACCCTGTGTCCTTTTTCCAAACCCATCCCTGTGTCGTCTCTTATGTCTCCCTGAATACTGAGGGTTCCTTCTGTGACCCCAGTTGCCATGCCTCTTTTCTACCCTTCTCTAAATTCACTTCTTCAGAGAGGTTTATGCTTTGAAAAATAAATTTTGAGAAGAGTAATTAAATGAACCTCTGTTACTTTCTAGCCTGCCATATGAGTGTATCAGCGGCAGATATAGGGCAGGGCGAGCGGGGCAGCTGCCCCGAGCCCTGCACTTCAATAGACCCCGCCCCAGCGCCAGGGGCAGACTGGCCCAGCAGGATATCGGGAATTTCTCAGTAGGCCATCCGCTGAAGGGCCGGCTGGCAGCTGCTGGAGGAGGACGAGGGGGTAGGAGGTGTTGTGGCAGGGTACTGCAGCCCCTCACTTTTGAAATTCTCCGGCGTTGGTCAGTACGGGCCACGTGGGGCCAAGGGAGCGCATGCATGGCGTGCTGAAATGCCACGCAACAGTTGAGAGGGAAGAAGCCCGGGCGTGGCGTGGTGTGGCGAGGCGTGACATGACGTGACGCCACAGCCCAGGACTTTAAAACCATGCAGCCCAGCATTGCACTGCACGGTTCGGCACGTGGCCTGGGCCGGGGCCACGGCCACCCTGCATACTGGAAGGCAGAAGGTGGATGGCAGAGGAAGGGACTTGTGCTGAGGGGAGGAGGAGCAGGTCAGGAGAAGAAAGGGGAGGAGAGACAAATGCCAGGGGGCCAAGTGGAGACAATGAGGAAAAGGGCAGGAGGGGAGGTGTTAGTGGGAGGGGGGACAGAGTGATGCTGGGAGAGGAGAGGGTAAGGGCATTGGGGGTTAAAGGGGGAGAGGGAGGTTCTGGGAGAAGGCTTGAAAGGAGGGGTGGGCGTGAGGAAGGCGGGGATGGAGCAAGGCATGTGTGAGAGCACGGGGCATGAGGGGAATGGGGGCAGAGGGTGGTGAGGGGGTGAGCATCAGGGAAAAAGAGGGCAAAGGGCACGGGCAGTGAGGGAAGGAGGAGATAAGGGAAGGTGCAGGAGCCAGGGGATTCTTGGGGTGAAGCAGAAGGGCAGACACCTGCAGGGGAGGGACCAGCACCAGGAGGAGAGAGGCAGGGAAGGTGTGTAGAGGGAGGTGTTAGGAGAGGGAATGAGGAGGGGTAGCTCACATGATCAGTGTGGGGCTACTGGAGGAGTGAGCATGGGGGGGGACCACTTTTTTCTGTTTTTCTCCAAAGAGGGGGCCCCACGATATTGTGCTGCCCTGGGCCCCGCAAAACTCTCATCCGCCCCTGGAGTGTATAATCATAGTCCTCTTCTTTCTCCTTCCATTGTCCTATGTCTTGGTATATTACCTGTTCTTCCTGTTTATTTTTATCTTAGTCCAGTTGGTAAGCTGTTCAGTGTAGGACATCTTACCTGCTTTGTAGAATTTTCCACACTTCTGACATGACTTAAGTGTAACAATAGCTCGGTGCTTATTACTTCTGACTAGAGTGGCTAGACCTCCTGTTTCTAAAAGGGCAGTCCCATATTTAAGCCCTCCTGCAGGTTGTGGTGGGGTAAAGATGCAGTGCACGAGGCTGGCTTCTTTACTAGCTGCTCTGTCGGCGCAGCCCCCACGATGTGCAGGGCCCTGGTCTCAGTCCCATTTCTGGACAGCACTGACAGTGCACTGTAAGCTGCAGTGTCTGATAAGAGCAGGCAGGTGCAGGGCTGTGGCCAGTTGCATGTTGTCTCTGCAGGCTGTCACGTTACTGGATTTTGAGGGGAGCAGCCAGATCACTGCTGCACGCATGGGGGGGTGTTGGCCCCAAAAGTGGCACAAAGGGGGGGCCATGTGAGGTGTCAAATAGAAGCCTACTTTCTTCTGATTCCATATATGCTATTCATGTGATTGTATAATGTCAGTATGTGAAGTTATAATCATGTATTTGGTGTGGATACCAAATGTTTCTCTATATGTAGTTGAACTATGGGCAAAGCAGCTCAGCCTATGGACATGCTAATGAGCAAAGCTCTGGAACAATAGCCCTCTATAGGCCAAGGACACACCTCAAGAGTGGTGACTCATACCTAGGGGCTACCAGCAGGGGACACAGGGCTAGGCCATGGGCCAGGTGATCTGCTGTAGCCAAGAAGAGACCAGGAAGGAGGGATAAATAGGCCATGTGGCTGACTCCATCTTGGTACTCAGCTCAGCACTTCATCCCAGAGGCAGCAGTGCAGGGATCGAAGAGCCAGAAAGAACTGTGGACCCATCCTGACCTAGGATGCGCAACAAGGACTTTTAAGCTAGCAGCTATAACATCTCTGCTAGAGCCTGCATCGTGAACTGGGAGATTCGATGCATGTAATGTATGATACTTTAGCAACCTCATTCTCATGCTTTTCTTCCTTGTAGCAATAAACCTTTAGATGGTAGATGCTAAAGGATTGGCTCAGCGTGATTTGTGGATATGGTCCAGAGGGTAAATTGACCAGGGATCTGTGGCTGGTTTCTTGGAACTGGACAGAACTTGTTCGGGGTAGGTGAGATTGGGTTCTAAGACCCCCTCACCTGTGTATGAGGCCCGGGGCCATCTGGGGCACGGATATTACTGGGGTATCAGAGGGGTTTTGCTTGTGAGGCTTCAGGCAGGCAGCTGAAGCGCTCTGTGGGACTGGTTTGTGACCTGTTTGGAAAGGTCACCAGTCTGGGAGCTGTAAGGAGCCCCGAATTTGAGCAATTCACCCTGAGCGGATGCCCTCAGTTGTGCCCAGACCCGGCCCGGTCCGGCACACAGGTTACACAGCAGACACCAGGGCAAGGGCATAGCACCCTCTCCTCACTCTGGGGCCTGTTCCCAAGGAACATGGGGCTGCTTCATCCCCTAGGAAGCCTCTCCTGCTGAGCCTTCTCTCTGGCCAGGTTCATGGAAGCCCAAACAGTGCAGTTTATTGGACCTCAGTGGACAATCCTCCCTTAGGACTTAATCCTTACCTGTCAGTGCTATAGCTGGAGATGGCTGAGTTACATCAGTAGCCAGCAATAGCCTGGAGGTGTTTGCTGCTTTTCAACACTGTGCAGGCAGGAAGGGACAAACTGCTTCCAGCCACATGGGGGAGAGGAGAGAAGAGATGAGCTCTGCAAAGACATAGGCCAGATCATCCCATCCACTCCTTCTCTTCCCTTTCTGTGGCTGGAAGCAGCTTGTTCCCTTCCCTCCCACACAGTGCTCAAGGGCTGGTGCTGCACACAATCTAGTATGAACCCTGGCAGAAATTGTGTGTGCGTGACCCTGCATGCCCTCTCCCCACGTGTTGCCTCAGAAAGGTGCAGCACAAAGTAGCAGGAGAGGCAATTCTGACCTGGAAGTCCAACCAAGCATGAAGGACAGAGAGCACTGGGTAGGGAGAATCAGTTAAGTCAGTCACCAGCTCTGTGTAGGAGAAATGTAGATATGTACATGAGTATTGGTGGGGTGGGGAGATAGGGTGTGTGTGTCGCCGTTCCCTGTGTGAACTCCAAAGCCTTAAAGATAAGGTAAATAAAAGAATCCAACAACACAGTATTTATTTTAAACACAGGCTCAGTCAACTACATGTTAATTTGAATGTACTGTATATTTCTGATCGATTACCATTATTTATTTAGCATGTGCATAGTCATCTAGCCAAGTGATAGCATCTGCAGTGGTATGATGCAATTCTTCTAAATCACCACTCAACCTAATCATCAGGCACTTAGGGTATGTCTACACTACCCTCCTAGTTCGAACTAGGAGGGTAATGTAGGCATACCGCACTTGCAAATGAAGCCCGGGATTTGAATTTCCCGGGCTTCATTTGCATAAGCGGGGAGCCGCCATTTTTAAAACCCCACTGGTTCGAACCCCGTGCAGCGCTGCTTCCTAGCTTCCTAGTTCGAACTACCGTTACTCCTCGTGAAATGAGGAGTAACGGTAGTTCGAACTAGGAAGCCTAGTTCGAACTACCTAGTTCGTGCCCTGTGTAGCCGCGCTGCACGGGGTTCGAACCAGCGGGGTTTTAAAAATGGCGGCTCCCCGCTTATGCAAATGAAGCCTGGGAAATTCAAATCCCGGGCTTCATTTGCAAGTGCGGTATGCCTACATTACCCCGCTAGTTCGAACTAGCGGGGTAGTGTAGACATACCCTCACTGACAATGCAGGTCATCATGTCTATTGTGCCACAGCTGCACATAGGGCTATCGCAAAGGCCTCAGTGATACTAGTTGGCTGCATGGAGACCTTGCCCAGTATGCAACCTGTTCAACAGGGTTCCACTGATGGTGGAGCAGGTCAAAGCCAGGTGGGCAGATTGTGGCGACAAGAGACTGCTTGGGAATTACCAGTTGATTGCCATTGAACTCACTTGAATGAAAGTAATGTTCCAGGTGTTCCATATTCAGCATGGGGAAATATGATCACTCTCCTCCAGCCTGTGCAGCTGGTGGTACACAGAACCAGATCAGGGTTAACTGGTAAGAAAAGACACAGAGGGGCTGCGTCTAGACTGGCAAGTTTTTCCACAAAAGCAGGTGCTTTTGCGGAAAAACTTGCCAGCTGTCTACATTGGCCGCTTGAATTTCTGCAAGAACACTGACGAGCTCATGTGAGATTGTCAGTGTTCTTGCGGAAATACTATGCTGCTCCCATTCGGGCAAAAGCCCTCTTGCGCAAATGCTTTTGTGCAAGAGGGCCAGTGTAGACAACGCGATATTGTTTTGCGCAAAAAAGCCCCGATCGCAAAAATGGCGATTGGGGCTTTCTTGCGCAAAACCGCGTCTAGATTGGCATGGACACTTTTCCCCAAAAAGTGCTTTTGCAGAAAAGCGTCCGTGCCAATCTAGACGCTCTTTTCCGCAAATGCTTTTAACGGAAAAACTTTTCCATTAAAAGCATTTGCGGAAAATCATGCCAGTCTAGATGTAACCAGGGGGTATTGGCCACTTGACACTTCCCCTCCCCCACCAACACACACACACACACACACACACACACACACACACACACACACACACACACACACTCTCACTCTACCCCTAGCCCAAGGGAGGGCCAAAACAACCTCACCTCTCTCTACCCTGCCTCTTCTCCTGAGTTCTCCCCAGTCATGCCATTCAAAGGACTAGTGGAGGGTCTGGCACTGGCAGCAGGGGTTGGCTCCCCTGTACTCACTGGCAGCAGAGGGGACTAGGGAAGCAAAGTGACAGCCTGCTCCACTCCCCCAGCTGCTGGCCACATTGATCCACTTCCTCCCATTACTACCAGTAAGTGCAGCAGGGGGAGGTGCTGACCTCAGGCTGCCCAAAGGCTCTGGACTCTTGCCCCTCCAACCTATAGCATGGGGGCAGGGTTATGTGCCCCCTCAATTCCCCATCACATGTTGACCCTGGCCCAGATGGTAACCCTGAGAACAGTGAAAATCACTCTTTCCATGGGGAACGGTCAGCCAGCTTAGCAGTGGTGTACTCAGCACTTTCCCCAGAGACGACTATCTGTAGGGTCAGGAATCCATATGCAATTCCTACCCTCCCTTGCACTTAAATCTCCAGGAAGGTCCTCTTGGATATTACCAGTTTAAATTTCAACATTAAAAGAGCTGGGGAAGAAAGAAGAAAAGTATGCTCTTCCTGAGGTCATTGCAACAGACAGCTGATGCTCCTTTTTTCTCTGAGCTGGTCCCAAGGAAATACCACAGACCAGCCAATTGGCTGGGGGAAACAACATCCATTAGTGTGATGGTATCTCATCCAAAAGACATTGTGTAGTTCTCCAGAACACAATCCCTGATTGGCTCTAAAGTTCTACAGACCCAGCAAGCGGAAAAGCTGTCTCCTTTTCTTTTCCCGAGTAATTTCTCCTTGTCAGGTTTCTTTAACAGAACACGCAGGCACAGATGCCTGTCAGGAAAGACTTGTCATAGTTTTTTGGAGTGTTTCTGGCCAATATAGCACATGCATATAAGCTGATAGTGCAAGATACAATTGGACATCTATTAAACAATGTTCCAAGCAAATCTTAAGCACCAGTCACTAAAAGTGCTCTGATATATGTAAAGATTCTTCAAGGAGTTTCCCTGTGGGTGCTCCACCTTGAGTGTCTGGAGCGCCACTGTGTCTCTAGTCAGAGAATTTAGCTAGAAGTACCCTTGGCAGGCTGCACATGCAGGCAGCCAGCACACATTGCTGTGGCTACTTTGCCTGCGCAACCAACCATCCCTCCAGTTCCTTCTCTGCCACCGCCAGCTTCAGTCAGACCCGATAGCTGCCCTCCAGATATTTTTCAGATTTTATTAGATAGAGTTAGATAGTGGTGTTAGTTGTTGTTGTTTGTTAGACTGTTTAACTGTTCTAGTTAATTTTTTTAAAGTTTTTTCTTTATTAGTTTGGACCTTTTCCCCTTTTTTCTGTTTTTTCTTCCTGGGATGCCTGGTTCCCCAGGTTTCAAATGCTGCCTGTCCTGCAAGCTTTCCATATCCATTTCAGACAAGATACAATTGTCTACAGTGTGAACATTGTAAGCAGCTCATAGCACATGCAAGAAAGGGCCAGGGAGCTCCAGGTGGAGTTGCTCCTATTGGAAAACACTATACGACCAGCATCTGATCCTGAACACTCAACACCACCCAGGCAGCCATCCCTGTTGGCAGTGTCAGAAAAACCAGCTCCCTAAGGATTAAGCACCAGGGACTCTGCATTGGAGCAGCAATCCAAGAAGCCAGCCCATTCAACTTCCAGAGGTGACTCCCCCTCAAAAAAGTGGGCATCACCTCAAAAAATGCTTTTGGTACCAGCAGAACCTAAGGCTCTGGAGTGAGAGGCACCAGGACCATCAGGCACTGACATGTCCCAAGGGGCTAAGAATCCTACTAGGGCCAGCTCTAAGGTACCGAGCAAGTCAAAGTTTAAGTTGGCACTGCCGATACCTTAATAATCTTCATGGGCACCAAAAAAGCTGTGCTCCAGCTCAGTACCAAGCACTTTCATGCTGCCCCTAGCAGTGAAGAAACACAAGCACTCAGCACCAATGGCATAGCAAGCCCCATCAGCACTGGCACCATCTCCAGCATCGACAACTGCAGGACCAGCGAGGAACTACAAGTCACCTCGGTACCAAGCACACTGGTATGACTTTGTCAAAGTCATTCTCTGTCCATATCCCAAATTCCTCATGAAGGTCCCAACTCCCTTCCATTGTAATGAACCCATTTACTTACATGTCTTCTTCCTGAAACCCCATGCAGATACAGGTAGTGCCCAAGGTACGAATGCATCGATTTATGACCATTCGTCCTTATGACCAACCTCCCATTAAGCGCAGCCCCGAGTTACGAACACAATCCGTGCTTATGAACAGCGTGGTCCCATTGAAATGAATGGGGTCCTACTTACGAACAGATTGAGTTACAACCAAATGCTTGGTACGTAACTAGTTCGTAAGTCAGGGACTATTGGTAGCGGAGAGGCTGCTCTACCCACACTGGATGTCCACAAGGCAGTCACATTTTATTTAGATAGAAGTAGACAGATATGCAACTCACCAAGATTATTTGTATCAATTATGGAAAGATCGAGGGGCATGCCAGTTTCCAAAAAGAGGCTGTCCAGATGGAGCTCTGACTGTATAAGAGTGGCTTACCGTACCTTCAGGCAGGACCCTCCGCTACAGCTACATGCTCTTTCCACAAGAGCAATGGCAACCTCTACAGCATACCTGAACAAAACATCTCTGACAGACATTTGTAGAGCTGCCACTTGAAACTTACCTATCACATAGCACTCACTTCAACCAGACAATACTAGCCACCATACATGATAGCGATGAACTGAAGCTCCCTCCTCCGAGTACGAGTACTGCTTCATAGTGATATCAGGTGAAGCTCCCACGGGGACGTTCCTCAAAGAAAAACTGAAATTCTTCAAAATGGTTGTGTAAGCGGGGGAATGGTCCCGCTCTTGTGGGGAACTTTCCTGGCTTCTATACACCCCGGTGAAATGAAGCAGCGAAAGGATCTGAGTCCCCGCTCCCACTTCCTTTACCCCACGGCTCCCTGATCCTGAGGGCTCCCCCTCCACTCTCCTGAGTAGCAGAGCCCTTGAAACCCCAACAAGGCTGGGCCCAGGTTTCCTGGGGCTTAATCCCTGACCTTGTAGTCACTAGGGGCTGGAGTTAGGGTGTCCCCACTCCGAGGTGCTCTCTTTACACTGCAGGCCTTCTTGGCCCAGTGATCACTTCATAAGGTTCAAAGCAAATACAATTTATTAAACATCAACTGATTAAAGAGAATAGAATAAGAAACAATGAGAATGGTTAAATGAGAACACACAGCCCTGCTCTGTAGCACAGGGACATCAACACAGCAGTCTGCAGAGTGTAAGGACAGTTCACAGTCTCTTCCTTAGAAGCCCTGGATGTGCTGCAAGGGGCTGCAGGCTGGACACGCTTGCACTGGCAGTGACCACACAGCCTCAGTCTCTAAGTGGCCAGACCCCTCTCCCAGTCCAGAGCCTTTCCCCACACTTTGCAGGTCCCAGTAGCTCACCACATCCAGCTGCAGGCTGTGCTGGATGGCCAGTTCCAGCTCCTTGTGTTGTTTCTCTGTTCCTTTTGGCTTTCTGAGCACTGCCAGTCTGCTGCTCAACACAGGGTCTGCACTGCTTGGCCTGTCTGTGTCTGGTTCTGTCGCTGCAGGACTTCTTCTTGTACTCCTCTTTCAGCTCTCTGTCTTTGCAGGACCTCTTCTGCACACAGCTTGTTTGTTCAGAGACAGAGCCAGAACAATCCCCACTTACAACCTGTCAGTCAGGCTGAGCTGGAGTGTTGACTGCTTTCCATTGTCTCTGGGGTCTGTCAGTCTCATGAACCCTTCCCCTTCTGAAGCTGGTAAACCAAAACTCCCACAGAGTTTTAGTAAGGGGTAACAGTCCCCTTACAGTTGTCTTTGTGGGTGCTCCATCACTTGCCCTTCTTCCCCTCTGCTGCACAGTCACCAATTTCTGTGGCAGACAGGGAACTGAAGGGACAGTTGGCTGCGCATGCAGAGTAGCTGCACTAGTACATGCTGGCTGCCCTGCATGAACAGCCTTCCAAGGGCACTGCTACTTAAATTCTCCATCTAAAGGTACAGAGGCACGCCAGACACCTAAGGTGCAACATCCACACAGACAACCATCTTAAAGAACCTTAGGGTACGGCTACACTAGCTCGTTAGTTCGAGGTAGGTAGGGTAATGAGGGCAAGCGGAGTTGCAAATGAAGCCCGGGATTTAAATATCCCGGGCTTCATTTGCATGTTCCCGGGCGCCGCCATTTTTAAATCCCCCTTAGTCCGAACTCCGTGCCCACAGCTACACGCAGCACGGACTAGGTAGTTCAAATTAAAGATCCTAATTTGAACTACCGTTACTCCTTGTGGAATGAGGAGTAACGGTAGTTCAAATTAGGATCTTTAATTCGAACTACCTAGTCCATGCCGCGTGTAGCCGCGGGCACGGAGTTCGGACTAAGGGGGATTTAAAAATGGTGGTGCCCGGGAACATGCAAATGAACCCGGGATATTTAAATCCCGAGCTTCATTTGCAACTCCGCTTGCCCTCATTACCCTACCTACCTCGAACTAATGAGCTAGTGTAGATGTACCCTCAGGTACTATACAAGGTGAGTAACTCTCTCTTCTGCCTGGCATGGACAGAGGGAGCGGCTGGGAGTCCCAGCTGGAAGACAGGACCGCAATTGCCTCTGGGAACCCTTAGTCGGTTGAGTGTGAGGAGGAGGGGAAGCCTCCTCCTCGCTCGTGCCTTGCCCGGACCCTGCGCGGGACAGGCAGCAAGTGCCCAGGTCAGTCCCTCTCCCCGCCTGCCAATTTGCTCAACCCCCACTTCCCAGCCGGCCGGTTCTCCCCCACTTCCCCTCCTGATCTTCCCTGGCCAGCCCCCCTGCAGCTACCCCCCAGCTCTGCTTCCCACCGGCCTGTTCCTCTTCCTGATCTCCCCGCCAGCACCGCTGCACCTCTCCCCACCTCTGGCAGCTGTGCTTCCCACTCCCCCTTCCTCCCGACCACCCTCCCGCCCCCCGATCGCCTCCCCCAGCTCTGTTTCCTGCTGGCCCGTTCCTCTTCCTGATTTCCCCGGCCAGCGCCACTGCACCCGCCCACCGCCAGCTCTGCTTCCCACCCCCACCCTTTCTTCCAGCTACCCTCGTGGCCCCCATCCTCCTCAGCTGTGCTTCCCACCCCCCCTTACTCTTGGCCAGCCCTGGCCCCTCCTGGCTGGTCTCCCCCACCCTCTGATATTCCACGGCCAGCCCTGTTCTGCCTGACTCTCCCCCACAACCAGCCCTGCTTCCCGTTGGCCCCCCCATCTCCTCCGGCCAGCCCTGTTGCCTCCCCCCTTCCCGGCCAGCACTGCTCCCTTCTTGGCTGGTCCCCCCCACCAATGAAGTGGGCCACTGGGGAGGGAGAGGAGAAGGGGGCGGGGCACTGATGAACATGGCCAGGGAGCGGGGCCGTGTACATCACCGCCCCGCCCCCCTTCCCCTCCCGCCCAAATGTTCCCTGCAGCGGCCCAGCTGAGCACCACTGCGGGAGGGGAAGGGGGGTCGGGGTGGTGACATTCACAGCCACACCCCCTGGCCATGTACATCAGTGCCCCACCCCCCTTCCCCTCCCACCAGGGCCCAGCTGAGCGGTGCTTGCCGCCGTTTGCTCCCCCGCTGGGGCCCAGTTGAGCGGGGCAGCACTCAGCAGAGCACCCTGGCAGGAGGGGAAGGGGGCGGGGCGTTGACACACATAGGGCATGGCCGTGTACGTCAGTGTTACAGACTCACAGACACTGGGCTACTATATATGTGATTGGTCTTTGATGTTTATGCTTTTAAAGGCCATACAAATACACAAATTGTTTTTCTCAAATGATGATGAAGTAAAAATACTCTTAATTAAAGGGACTTTGATGAAGCATTAACAAATCATTTGACTCAGGTTTAGGAAGCCCTTTTGTTATTTCAAATTTGGCAAACCAGGCAAGAAGCCCATGTTAGTCACTTGAAGAGAAATATTTTTAAAAAGTGTAGAGGCATTTTTGAATAGCATATTTGTGTCCCATCTGTCTAAGATAAAAAGGTTCTTAAAGAGTTAACAAGCTGAAAAAGGGAAAAGGAAGTTCCTTTCTCACAGGCTGAAAAAGTGAGGTGGAGTTTCCTGTTGAAAGAATTAGGGAAGTTCAGTGAAACATACTATTTCAGCAAGCCAGAACCTGAAGTCTAGACCAAAGAATTCACGTAAGAGTTTTGGTAAAGCTGCAAGATAAAAAGCTTCACATTTTCATTTTACCTTCAAGAAAGCTTTCAGATGTCACAGAAAGAGCAAACTATCTTCCCTTTTCCCTGTGGAAAATCTGCTTCCTGAAGCATGGAAGAAGACTGCTAGTCACCACTCTTGGAAATATCAAATTGTGAGTGTTATTTCTTTCACTTTTACTTCCACTTAGGCCTGGTCTACATTATAGTGGGAGTTCAAATTAGGATACTCAATTCCAGCTATGTTAACTACATAGCTGGAGTTGATGTATTTTAAATCATATTTCCACACCGTTCGCACAGCAGGAGGCCGATGAGAGCAAGTGTTCCCATCCGCCAGAGGTGTAGCGAAGAAGGTTGGGGGGGGGGGGGGCAGTTGCCCCCTGGCGCTACACTAGGGGGCGCTGGGCTGGGCTGGGAGTGAAGCGCACAGCTGTTCTGGCCCACGTGATGCTTTTGAACAGAGACCGAGAGTTGGCTAAGTGCTTCCGGCTCTCTACAGTCTGTGAGCTGAGGCAGAAGGGCCGGGTGGCAGCAGCGGCCACTTTAAAGGTTGGATTCCCTTACCCAGCTGTTCCGTTCCTCCTGTGCCTGGCTCTGAGGTGGCTGGGGGAAGGATTTGATGGGGGGAGGGGTGCACCCAGCACTGAGGGGCAGGGGCTCATTCAGGGGAAGGGGTGAGTGCATTTGGATGGGGGCACTGGGAGGTCTGGCTCAGGGGGAGGGGTGAGTGATTTGAGATGGGACACTGGGGGGGCTGGCTCTGGGGAGGGGTGAGTGCATTGTGATGGGAGATTCTGGGGGGGCTGGCTCAGGGGGAGGGGTGAGTGCTTTGGGATGGGGGCCTGACTCTGTGGGAGGCATGAGTGCATTGGGATGGGGGGACGCTGGTGAGGGGCTGGCTCTGGGGGGAGAGGTGGGTGCATTGGGGTTACTTATAATTTTTTAAAATAAAAGATACTTTGTAACAAAAGTATCAGAGGGGTAGCCGTATTAGTCTGAAACTGCAAAAGCGACGAGGAGTCCTGTGGCACCTTATAGACTAACTGAACTGTAGGAGCATAAACTTTTGTGGGCAAAGACCCACTTCGTCAGATGCATGTAGTGGAAATTTCCAGAGGCAGGTATAAATATGCAGACCAGGATCATGCTGGAGATGACAAGGTGGATCCAATCGAGGATGAGGCCCACTTCTAGCAGCTGATCTGGAGGTGTGAATTCCAAGAGAGCAGAAGCTGCTTTTGTAGTTAGCGAGCCATTCACAGTCTTTGTTTAATCAAAGTTTTTTTCTTTTTGTTTTAACAAGGTCAGACTAACACAGCTACTTCTCTATTACAATACATTTGATATGCTCAAAATCTTTTTTACTTTTTATTCATTAAAGCAATGTGTTACTCATTTGCTATAAAAGTGGTTTTAAATGCTTGATTGAAATATAGTGATGAAATTCATATTTAGGTTATATAACATTAATTTTCTTGTGTTTTATAAAACTTACCTATTTAAGAATTTGACATTTTTTATGTAAAAGACATGAACCTAATGAGAATGGGATATGAGCAAATTAAAGAGAAAAAATATTTAACAGAATGTAAACCACAAAACTTTATAATTGATATGTCTGTCGTTAGTAAAATAAGTAATTCATTAAACAATAAATATCCTAAGAGGTGGATTATTTACAGTGGTGCAGTGAGGAGGGTGAGAGGGGGAGGGGAAGTGTCCCTTGGGCGCCACACTAGTGAGGTGCCAGTATAGTCCCCTTACACTTCCCCTGTCATCTCTCTGCTTGCCTGCTCCTCCTCTGCCCACCGCCACCGGCTAGAGCTACCTCCTCCCCACTCTCTGCCCCCAGACCTCCTCCACTTCTGCCATAGGGTTAGCACATGTGGGACCCAGCCCCAAACTGGAGGGGGTTGGGTAAAACACAGTAAAATTCATTCATAGACTTTAAGGTCAGAAGGGACCATTATGATCATCTAGTCTGACCCCCTGCACAGTGCAGGCCACAGAATCTCACCCACCCCTCTTAGAATAATCCTCTCACCTATATCTCCGATATTGAAGCCTTCAAATACTTTGAAGGTCCCAAGATGCAGAGAGTCATCCCGCTGTGATCTGCGCCCCATGCTACAGAGGAAGGCGAAAAACCTCCAGGGTCTCTGCCAATCTACCCTGTAGGAAAATTCCTTCCCGACCCCAAATACGGCGATCAGCTAAACCCTGAGCATGTGGGCAAGACTCACCAGCCAGACACCTAGAAATTCTCTATAGTAACTCCTATCATCCCTCCATTGACATATTTCCCACTGAAAATGAATGGTCAATTAGTTACCAAGATCATATTCTCTCATCAACCCATCCCCCTATCACAGAATCATAGAACTGGAAGAGATCTCAGAAGGTCATCAAGTCCAGCCCCCTGCTCTAGGCAGGACCAATCCCATCTAAATCAACCCGGCCAGGGCTTTGTCAAGCCGAGACTTAAACACCTCTAGGGATGGAGACTCCACTACTTCCCTAGGTAACCCATTCCAGTGCTTCACCACCCTCCTAGTGAAATAGTTTTTCCTAATATCCAACCTGGACCTCTCCCGCCACAACTTGAGACCATTGCTTCTTGTTCTGCCATCTGTCACTACTGAGAACAGCCTCTCTCCATCCTCTTTGGAACCTCCCTTCAGGAAGTTGAAGGCTGCTATCAAATCCCCCCTCACTCTTTGCTTCTGCAGACTAAACAGACCCAACTCCCTCAGCCTCTCCTCATAAGTCATAAGCTCCAGCCCCCTAATCATTTTGGTTGCTCTCCGCTGGACCCTCTCCAATGCTCCCCCCACTCCTCCCAGGGTCGAGCTCAGCTGTGCACCAAGTTCAGGGCCCCACCATTTGGTGGGAGGGGCAATTTTGCCTTCACCCCCGGGCGCATAACACCTTTGCTACGCCTCTGCCATCCACTTTCCATACTCCTCACAAAAGAAGGTGTACTGGACGCCAGCTGGAGCTGCCCACAGCATTTGATTTATGGGTCTAGACCCACTAGATCGAATGCCAGATGATCAACCTCAGGAGTATCAATCTGCCGATAAGTATAGAAGTAGCCTTAGTGTCCTCATCTACATTTAACACAACATTGTGGTTTATTAACTCTAATATCTAACTATGAGGCAGCCAACTCATTTGAAACATGGAGCAGATGGAACATTCTTCCTTTATAAACCACAGGATCACAGGACTGACAAGGTATGTCTACACTATGGGATAAGGTCGAATTAAGATATGCAACTTTGGCTACGTTAATTATGTAGCTGAAGTTGAATTATCTTAACTCAACCGTTGATGCTGTCCACACTGCAGGAAGTGAAAGGGAGCACACACTGCCTATGACTTCCTTTACTCCTCATGGAAGCAGGACTATGGGCATCGATTGGAGTGCCCCTCTCAGTTTGAATTAGTATGTCTTCACTAGACCACTAATTTGAACCCTGGAGTATCTTCTATACTTCATCCTATTTACAGCGGCAGCTTTGATCTTCTCTTTAGTATAGACATACCCGAAGAGACCTCAGGAAGTCATCTAGTCCAGTTCCCTGCATTTATGGCAGAATTAAGTATTATCTGTTCTACAACATCCATGACAGGTGTTTATCTAACCTGCTCTCCAATAATAGAGATTCCATAGCCTCCCTAGGCAATTTATTTACCACCTTGACAGGAAGTTTTCCTAATGTCCACCTAAACCGTCCTTGCTGCAATTTAAATCAAATGCTTCTTTTACTATCCTTAGAGGTTAAAGAGAACAATTTTTTCTTCCTCCTCCTTGCAACAACTTTTTATGTAATTCTAAACTGATATAATATCCCATTGCAGTCTTCTCTTCTCCAGTCTAAACAAATCCAATTTTTTCAGTCTTTTTTTACAGTCATATTTTACATACCTTTAATAATTTTGGTTGTTTTTCTATGGACTTTCTCAAATTTATCCACATTTGTCCTGAAATATGGCACCCAGAATTGGACACAGTTGAGGCCATATCAGTGCAGAGTAGAGATGAAGAATTTCTTCTAGTCTCTTGCTTACAACATTCCTGCTAATATATCACAGAATTATATTGGCCTTTTTTGCAACAGCGTTATACTGTTGACTCATACTTAGCTTGTGATCCACTGTGACCTCCAGATCTCTTTCTGCAATATTCTGTCCGAGGCAGTCATTTCCCATTTTGAATGTGTGCAATTCATTGTTTCTTCCTCAATTGAGTACTTTGCTTTTGTCCTTATTAAATTTCATCCTATTTACTTGAGACCATTTCTCCAGTTTGTCCAGATCATTTATATTTTAATCCAACCTGGGATAGCAGTTATGAGCCAATTTGGCATCATCTATAAATTAATTCTCTATGTCATTTTCTAAACCATTGATGAAGATATTGACCAGCATCAGAACTGATCCTTGTAGGACCCTGTTGATATGCCTTTCTGTCTAGTTATACACACATAAGAACGTAAGTACACAATAATTGACATAGTGAGTCAGACCAAAGGACCTTCTACTCTAGTATCCTGTCTCGTGACAATGGCTAATGCCAGATGCCCCAAAGGAAATGCACAGAACAGGTAATCATCAAGTGATCCACCCATTCCCAGCTTCTGACAAACAGAGGGTAGGGGCAACATTTCTGCCCATCCTAGTTAATAGCCATTTCTGGACCTACCTTCCACGAGTTCATCATGTTCTTTTTTAACCCTGTTAAATTCCTGGCCTTCACAACCTCCTCTGGCAATTACTTCCACATTTTTCCCCTTTTCTGAACTTTTTACAGTGCCAAGATATCTTTTCTGAGATGAGGTAACTACATCTGTATGCAATATTCAAGATATGGACATATCATGGATTTATATAGAGACAATAAAATATTCTCTGTCTTATTTTATAACCCTTTTTAAATTATTCCTAACATTCTGTTTGCTTTTTTGACTGCAGCTGCACATTAAGTTGATATTTTCAGAAAATTACAGTGACTCCAAGATCTCTCTCTTGAGTGGTAACAACTAAATTAGTCATTTTATACATATAGTTGCAATTATGTTTTCCAATATGCATTATTTTGCATTATCAACATTAAAATTCATCAGCAATTTTCTTGTCCAGTCACCTACTATTGTGTGATCTTTTTGAAGAGCTTCACAGTCTCCTTTGGAGTTAACTGTCTTGAGCAGTTTAGTATCATCTGCAAATTTTGCCACCTCACTCTTTATCCTATTCTTCAGATCATTTATGAATATGTTGAATAGGATTGGTCCCAGTATGGACCCCTGCAGGACACTGCTAGTTATCTCTCTCCATTCTGAAAACTGACCACTTGTTTCTACCCTTATTTCCTATCCTTTAACCAGATATGAACTCATGAGATGACCTCTCCTCTCATCCCATGACAGATTACTTTGCTTACAAGCCTTTGGCTAGGAACCTTGTCAAAGACTTTCTGGAAGACTAGGGGACCAGTTCCCACCTGCAATCCCCCACTGCCTCTGATAGCGAGTCAGTAGCAGGGAGTGGCAGGGAGCTCCCTGGGAGTGGGGTGGGAAGTGCACTGGCTGCCTGCTCCACCCCCAGGGACTAGTGAATAGTCGTGTAACTGCTAAAATTGCATGCAATTACATGACTATTCAATACATACTAACATCTCTAAGTGTTATGCTCTGGACCCTGGGAGAGCTGAGCTAGAGCTGAAGGCAGAGACCTAATCTCCAACAAGAAGCCATTCTCCATAAAATGTGGGGGTCAAGGTTTGGGTGGGAGTGGGGGTGGAGGGGAGTCTTAGCCAGTAGGGTTTGTGTGCCCGACATAGCCACAGAAAGTTTAGACTGTAGATGGTAGGACTCTGAAAAGACAAAATAAACTGGCCAAGATCAAGGGTGTAGGTGATTGACACCAAGCTAGAACAATTTATGGCCTTATTACAAGGAGTGCAAGACGGGAAGCACAAGAAGGTCCCAGTTTCCTGGCCGCCACATGGGAGCCACTTCCTCCAGCTAGCTGACTAGGACCCAGTAACACATTAGGTTGGATCCTTAGTATTTGTCAGGCTGAAGTAAAATATTTGACCTATGAAAGCAACCCTCTTGTAATTTAGAATGAAAAGTCATTCTGCTAGCAGGAGGGTTTTGTGTCAGGAAAATCCTTTGATTCTGAATTATCTACTCTTAATATGGAGTTCAGGGAACCTCTGTCCAGAAGACTTTATCCTGAACAGTCCTGCCAGAAGATCATTTTTTCAGAGTAAAGTTCAAGATACCCTGATAAGAATACCTTGATTTGGCAGCAAAAGTAACTCTTGTGACGGAGAAAATATTTGAGTCACCTAGCCTAGAATCAGTGGAGAAAATCATAATCCTTTTGTACAGTCAGCATCACCAGTTATACCCAGAATAAAGTGATTTTGGGATTTGCTGGCTGAAATTAGGTGACATGATTGTAGCACACTCGGTTTGTCACCTGTGTTAAGAATGAGAGCCTACTAGCGTGTCTATAATGTTATTAAAAACCTGCAGCCGATTCAGACTGAGGGTATGTCTACACTACAAAGTTAATTTGAACTAACAGCTGTTAGTTCGAATTAACTTTGATAGGCGCTACACAGGCAAACCGCTAGTTCGAACTTAATTCGAACTAGTGGAGCGCTTAATTCGAACTAGGTAAACCTCATTCTACGAGAACTAACGCCTACTTCGAATTAAGTAGTTCGAATGAAGGGCTGTGTAGCCACTTAATTCGAACTAGTGGGAGGCTAGCCCTCCCCAGCTTTCCCTGGTGGCCACTCTGGGCACCACCAGGGAAACTCTTCTGCCCCCCTCCCGGCCCCGGAGCCCTTAAAGGGGCACGATCTGGCTACAGTGCCCGTGCCAGGTGCAAGCCTGCCAGCATCCAGCCAGCAGACCCTGCATCTGGCACGGCACGAGCCAGCCACCTGCTGCCACCCAGCCCTCTGCCTCTTCCTGGGACCAGGCTGGCGGCTCCCGGGAGCCTGCCCGGGTCTGCAAGAGGCGGGCCCCCACCTGGTCTAGTGCAGAGATCGTGGACCTCATCCATGACCTCTGCACTAGGCACAGGAAAGTGGCCGTCTAGGGCAGGATAGCTGCCAGCCTGGCCACCCAGGAGCAGGTTTGCATGAAAATCAGGGTGGTCCAGTGAGACCCCCAACCCTGAGCCCTGAGCTTAGAATGGCCGTACTGGGTCAGACCAAAGGTCCATCTAGCCCAGTAGCCTGTCTGCCGACAGCGGCCAACACTAGAAACCCTGGAGGGAGGGACTGAAGACAATGACCAAGCCATTTGTCTCATGTCATCCATCTTCAGCCTTCCACAAGCAGAAGCCAGGGACACCATTTCTACCCCCTGGCTAATAGCACTCCATGGACCCAACCTCCATGAATTTATCTAACTTCTCTTTAAACTCTGTTCTAGTTCTAGCCTTCACAGCCTCCTGCAGCAAGGAGTTCCACAGGTTGACTCTTTGCTTTGTGAAGAAGAACTTTCGCTTATTAGTTTGAAGCCTACTACCCATTCATTTCATTTGGTGTCCTCTAGTCCTTCTATTATGGGAACTAATGAAGAACTTTTCTTTATGCACCCTCTCCACACCACTCATGCTTTTATAGACCTCTATCATATCCCCCCTCAGTCTCCTCTTTTCTAAGCTGAGAAGTCCCAGTCTCTTTAGCCTCTCTTCATATGGGACCTGTTCCAAACCCCTGATCATTTTAGTTGCCCTCCCCTCTCCCACCATCTCTCTTACCCTCTTCCACCTCCTTTTCTCAGTCTCCCCGAGTTTTGTTCAATAAAGAGAGTTTCTATTTTTGAACACACGTGTCCTTTATTTTGCACATCGGGAAGGAGGGCTAGGGAGGGGTAAGTGGAAGGAGGTGAGGGAGGAATGGGGTACGAGCCCCCGATGGGGAGGATTGGGGTGGCTCTGCGGGCTCCTCGGGGTGGAAACTCTCCTGCAGCCCCCCGATTGGCCCCTCCGGATGGCAGCCTGCGGCAAGTGCAGCTGGGCTGATAGCCGAGTGCTGTGATGTGCCCAGTGTGGGCACTCAGGGCACTCCAAGCCAGGCCTGCTTTGCTGTCCCTCATCGAGTTAGACAAGCGAGCGGGGAACCCCTGAGAACTGTCTGTCCGGGGTGGGGGTTAGGTCCCTTTAAGCACAGCCCTCGGCTAGCCTGAGACAGCAGCTCCACGCTCTAAGTCCTAATCTGATGCCCTGCTGGCACTGCTTCCGGCCATCCTTAACCTCGGTTCAGGGTCCACTCAATGTGGACATGCTAGTTCGAATTAGCAAAATGCTAATTCGAACTAGTTTTTAGGTCTGGATGCACTAGTTCGAATTAGCTTAGTTTGAATTAACTAATTCTAATTAAGTTAGTTCGAATTAGTGCTCTAGTGTAGACATACCCTAAGGGGCTATTTTATTGTGGTGCAGAATTTGGATTCAGGCTTCAGTCCATGCTCTGGGACTCCACAAAATAGGAGGATTCCAGAGCTTGGGCTGCAGTCTGAGCCCAAACGTCTATAACATCTACTACTCTGTGTCCCTTTTTAATATGTATCAGAAAACTGAAAAGCCTGAGATGAGAACTCCCACACTACCTTGTGGTCTCAGGTTTCCTTGGCCCTGGTTAATGTAGATACTGAATTGGTTATTGGACAGACAATGCATTGATTGCCCTGGTAGATGATTTTCTGGCAACAGATGAAAACTGAGTACCTATGCTATTTGTAGGGATCTCTGTTGCTGATTCACCTCAACAAAGCTGTGATGGAGTGATGAAGCCCTTTGTCCCCAGTCCTGTTGGGGTGGTGTCAGTAGGACTCCCAGAGTTGCAGGTTACACAGGTAACTCAGTGACAGTATGGTGAATAGGCAGTCCATACTTCTCAGAATGAATTCAGGTTGTTTACATGTTTAAGCAGATATTTCAACATTTACACTCAAGATCACATTTCCAAGCTGTATTTCAAAACCAGAAGTGCTAGAAATACTTTTAAAAAATGAAAGCTAAGATTTTGATACTTTGATTCCAAGAATCAAAACCTGAGGCTGATGCCCATAGAACCTATATTGTATTCTGGGCCATTGAGGGATCTATGAGGAGTTCCTCTCCACAGCCACAGAAAGGAGTTTTGCCACAATTGGTTCCAGCCCACACATGCTTATTTTGACATGGGAAGGAGCTTAGAGTCTGGAGGGCAGGTGTGGGCCTTTATTTCCTGACCTTCCTCCCACCAGATCCCCTCCATATGAGTAGATCAGTCATCTTCAGTACCTGGGCCTCACCAAGATGGACCTTTCTCCCTAGACAGGGCTTCTTTGGTAGTACTGTCCCCTCCCCCTATCACCAGGCACCACAGCTCAGCTTTCTAAAGGGAAAAGCTCCAATTTTCTGCCCACATGCTTATGTGGATAATCAGTTAACTTGGCAAGGATTCTCATGCTTTCTAAGTCTCCTTCCTTTCAACAGAAGGCTGTGTGCTCTTACAGGGATTTACCCTCTTATTACATCTCAGTGGGTGAGGAACAAAGGGTCTCCAAGTAACCTTTTCCCCTGCCTCCTACAGGCTGAATCGCAATTAAGAAAACACATTCTTAGCTTGTGCCGAAAGTAGTTGTAAATACAATGATAAAATAGGAATACAGATTAAATAGTTGATGGTAACGAAGACATTGGTTACTAATATTTGGTATCCAGCAGATACTTTATTCAAAAGAGAATATAGTAACAGCTGGGATAAGTTACAATCTTTTACTAATTTTTAAAAATCAAAGCCCAGAATAAACACTATGGCTAAGTCTACACTGGCCCCTTTTCCGGAAGGGGCATGTAAATTTCACCAGTCGTCGTAGGGAAATCCGCGGGGGATTTAAATATCCCCCGCGGCATTTAAATAAAAATGTCTGCCGCTTTTTTCCGGCTTTTAAAAAAGCCGGAAAAGAGCGTCTACACTGGCCCCAATCCTCCGGAAAAAGCGCCCTTTTCCGGAGGGTCTTATTCCTACTTCAAAGTACTTTCTAGGGCTTCATTTAAAACAAAGCTCCAACTCACACTGTTGGGCAGTCAGCACTCCAGCTCTTGCTGGCAGGGTGGGAATGGGGAGAGAGACATAACACACTCATTCTCCCCTTATGATTACATCCATCGGACTAGTTTCTCCTTTCCTTTTATGACCACACCGAGATCAGACATATTTTAGGCATCAAGCTTCAGTGCCTATGAACCTTGTCTCAGTGATTTCTTCTCTCTCTTCTGTTTGTAGTAAGGACTCATCACAGAACACACCTCACAGTGTGTGGGCTGACATGACTCTTCTGGCTAGGTTAAAATGGTTTACATTTGTTATTGTTGTTCTGCCTAGGTTCCAAAAGCCCAGCCATTTTCAGCGTGCTGAATGCTGCATTGAGGTGGAGCCCTGCAGGAACTAGCTATTGATACACAGAGAAAAGGGGTTCTAGGTAAATTATGTTTTCTTTTCTTTCTTTCCTGTTATGTAGTTTTGCAAAGAGCTTGTGGTCTGCACTTTGCAAACCAATGATGTCTCTTCTGAGCATGAACTCCCAATCTGGGAAGGATTGGGTGTGATAAGAATCTAAGAAGCTTCAATGTCATAATTTGCTGACTGTTCCTCTTAGAGTGGCCACACAGGACATTCGAAATATGTCACTAAAATTGAAAGAATTTTACCTATTTTTCTTGAATTTCACTTGTAACAATAAAGGGCTCTAAGAAGGACTCTCAAAGACAACGTCCTGAACTCTGGACAATAACATTTTTGTACCCTAAATATCCCCCCATCGCATAGTCCCTGATTGTAAGTCTTTTGACCTTTCTTCTTGTGCTCTAGCTGCAGAATAGCTGTAATCCGGGGAATTTTTTTAAAGATTCTAATAGATTTTTGGGCAGTAGGCACATGCATGCACAATTTAAGAACATTCTGGAATTGCTGTCCATGCCAATCAAAACCATGGCTCTGTAGGCTGGTAAAGAGTGGTAAAGAGCTGACTGAGGATTTTTTTTTACATTAAAAAACCGTGTTTTGTGGATCCTTAGTCCTATTAGTTAAATTCATTTTGAATGAAGCAAAAGATTTCAGTTGGGAAAGAGGAGGAATTATTTCACAAGAATAAAAATATTTCATTTCAACAGTTTTGTTCAGAAAAAGTCAAAACATTTTGTTTCAACTTTCAAACTAATATTTCAAATTTACATCTGGTTAATTTTTAAAAAGTGAAAAACATCCAAATGCCAGAATCAGTACAAAAACTCAAAAATGAAAGAGAAAAAAAAACCCTTGGTTTGAGTTGACTTTCAAAGAGATTTTTTCACGTTTTTATTTTGATAAAAACTTTAAAAAATAGATTTTGGTTCAAATCAAACTGGATTTTTCCTCCCAGATATTTCAATTTGATCATACAATCCAGAAAATCCATTATTTGATCAGCCTTGCTATAAGTCATTCCCTAGCGCCAACTAGTATTTAGCTTGCTTTGACTGAACTTTTCGAGCTTGTACTAAATTTTTCTCTGGAGGCTCCAGTTCTTCCCTCTCTCCAATTTTGTCTTCTATTAGCTCACTTGTTCTGCCTTACCCTGATCTTCACTGTTCTGTTGTTATCATTCACTGCCAATCCAGCACTTCAGGAAATGGTGGGTGGTAATAGCTCGCTGGGGGGTAAAGGCATAAAAGACACAACTAAGAGGATATAAAGAGTAAGGGAAGAGGAGGACTGAAGTTTTTCTAATGCAGCTCTCCTCTTGTATCACAGCTGAGTTTATATTAGCATATGAAGAACTGCTCAAGTTATACATAAACTGCAACAATAAACAATACACTAAATGGAGTGAGTCACATGAATTCAAGACACTGGTGCTTACCTTTAGAGCTCTGTAAAACTTCAGCTCACGTTTTGATCCACCCTCATTCACTTCACTCAAGCTTCCTGTCTTCTCCCTGATAGTTTCCCTCAGAATCACACTCCTACCTTTTCATGCTGTTTCTTATGTTTGGGGCTTATTCTTCCTCCTGATTTTTTCTCTTCCCAACCTGCTTTCCGTTCAAACCCCTCCTTCTTAGAAGCCGTTCATAAATAATCCACCCAAGCCAGTATTTAAAGTAAATATTATGTGAATGTTTAAACCATCAAATAATCCATAAAGAGCTTAGATAACTACCATGATTTGCTCCCCCTGGCACAAACTGTCCTTCTCCAAGAGTAATTCTTTCTTTCTTGCATTTACTAATAACTTGCCCTCTCCCCCACCCGCACCACCATCCTTTTCTCCATAGCTGCTCTCTGTGGTCTGTTCTCATTTTCTGCTGTGTCTTTGATGTAATTGCCTTCATCGCCTCCTAAATTCTGGGACCACATCTTTTACTCTGATTGGAAAGTCCCTTGCATGGCTATAGTGAACATGATACTATCTAACCAGGTGACTCTCAAATGCAGAAATATGGCTTGGCTGAAACTCTGTCCTTGAAGGGGGCAGGGGCACCATTTTAAAAAGAAAGAATTCAGAGTCTCATGCTGATAGGGTAGAAGAAATTCCATAACCATTCATATCTTCTATTACATTTTAAGGTATTTAAGTCACATCAGGTCCTGAGAACATTGTAATTTGGTTTGACTTTTGCCATTCTTGATTTATGGATCAAGCATCTTGATAATTGAACAATTCCATGTTTTAATTAAGTTCCAACCTTATCACTTTCATACTCTCTCCCTCCTTGTTGGAGGCTGCTATGTCCAGATATACTGAAGCTTTCAAACCTACCAACATCGAAGGATGACACCAGCTTCTACAATCTGTGAGAAGCTTAGGGACATAGTGAAGAAAATAATAATAATAGCAGAAGAAGAAAATGAAATATCTGGGGGGGCGGGGGTTCTTCAGTGCAAGGAAAGTTTTCTATAAACTCCATTTCAGGGTTTAACAATTCAGTTGTTAATAAATTACAGTAATAGTGAGTGAGAAAAAGTGGGTCTGGAATAAATGTGGGCCACATAGCAATGTTCTGGGGAATGATCTGTTAAGAGGTCTGTGCATGGATTCAAAGCATGAACAGTTTTTGAGTCATTTGCACAACTGCACTAAAAGTTATTGGAAAATTCTAGCACTGTTGCTTGACTTAATCACATGGTTGTTTTGAATGTTTATATTTTGATATAAAACAGCCCCAGCCAGTTTCCTAGCTGTATCCAGATACTTCAGATTAAACCGGAAAATCCAGCTTCCTTCATCTTATATTCAGTTTCATTCTTTAGAGCTACTAGTCAGTCATTTACTAACCTGAGTGGGATCATGGCCCTCATCCGGCTGTTCTGCTCCCTTGGAATGCTGATCAAATTGACTCTGGCTGTGGACCATGTACCTGTGCTGCTCTGGTCAACTCATAGGTGAGAATTTGAAACATCTAGCAATCTTTATGCAGTTGCTTTACCAGAACAAATTGTATGTGTGTATGTGTGTATGTAATAAATCACATATGATTATGACTGCTCTACCCTTAGTCCAATATAGAGACACTATGGTCTAGATCATACCTAGTCCTACCTTGAGTTCAAGGGACTAGACTAAAAGACTCTTGGGATGGTTTCCAGTCCTATGATTCTATGTAATGAAAAGGGGAAGAGGGGACATGGATCAGCATTCACATTGTACTCTGTCAGTACCCAACCTGAAACGGGGAAGCTAATGATCTATTCAGTGGACCAAATTCAGTGATAAATCCTGGTCATTTACCAACTGAGGTACATTCCACATCCATTGAGACAAAGATGCAATTAAAGACTGTATCACAATGCATACCCATAAGGAAGTTGAATTTAGGTTTCACAGGCAATTATAATTCTGGTAATTACTAATTTTTGAGTGCCTGATTTTGCACCATAATGTTCTTTTTAATATAGTTTTTTCTCATGTAAAAGAACATATTTCTGGGCACATTATGTCAGAGGGTTAGTAGAACTTGTGGTATCATATTGGTTTGGTTTTGAAAGTGCATGGAAGGTACTTAAATGTGAATGTATTTAGGAGGTCATGAGTCTTTTGAACCTGACACATGAGAGATTTCAAAGTAAAGGATCCAAAATGACCTGTAAGCTACTATTGAACCAGATTTGGAAGGACTCTAATCAAGGGCGGAGGAAGCTAGTTAGAAGATAAAGGTAACAATAGGCCTGTGGTACCCTAGACAGATCTGTTGTCTGACCTTAGGCCTATGTAAGTAATTTAATCTCTGTGCCTTACCTCCTTTATCTGTTTTATCTATATAGATTGCAAATGCTCTGGGGCAGACTTTTATTGTATGTACATATGTATGTATGATGCCTAGCAAAACAGGACTCAGTTGTGGCCTCTAGGCATTGTGATGAAAATAGTAATATCCATCCATCTGCCCACACTTGAAAGTTCACCCAACTTACTTTCAAGCAATTTCCTAATGACTTTCTTTGCCTGGCACTTAGTAGCTTCATAATATCATTGATCTGCATTGCTGCTAGTGGCAGGGCCTGGAATCCTTGGAAACAATTTAGTTATCTCCTTCACAGCCATGAGTTCTTGAACTCTTCTTGGAGATGGAGCAGCCCTTCCCAAGTACATTTTACTACCTTTGTGGTCTGTGAGAAAGTACAGGGCTGACTCAAGATGTGACAGATTGAATAAGGGAAGTTTCAGAAAATGTTTAGTGAGGATTTAAATGTCTAATTTCATCAACAGAATCCCTTATCATTACAGAGGAGAGTGAGATTTCAAAAACTGTATTTCAACATGAGGGTATGTCCCTTTATCTAATGCAAATTTGATAAGTCTGGATTTATGGGCTCTGATCCTTTTACACCTGTATCACTCTATTAACTTCAGTGGAGTTACCTTTGATTTACTGCTATGTAAAATGAGAAAAGAATCAGACAAATGGTTTCTGGGAAGAAGTCACTTCACAGCTAGTTGTACTGGGTCTGCTCTGCCCCTCCTGAGACCTTGATCCAATGTACAATATATGAGACACTATAGAGTATCTATCATAGAAGGATATCTGGACTAAATTCTGCAGAACAGTTCTGTTGACTTCAGGGCAGATAATTTGGATTTAAATCTGCATATCTAAGATAAGAATCTGGTCCTTTGTGGAAAAGTATCTTAATTTTATTTGCATTTGCCTCTTAATTTACTTTCACTTTGAAGAAGGACTAAGTTTATGGAGAAATAGTATAAAATATTAATTCAGGATTTAAATTACAAGCTTTTCAATGCAATGAAAATGCTCGCTATGTGAAATGTCATTTCAATTTAGATTTCTTCAATGCCCTTTTATTCTGTTAAATGTGATACTATAGTGATGAAGGTAGTAGAGGGATTGCATGGAAGACAGATGTGTGTGTGTGAAATTTGTGATGTATTTCTCTTAAATGTGTTTTGGTCAATGTGTTTTTTATAACATCACTGATTATCACCACACTCGACAAATGTCGGTACTATGCTAAGGCATCTGTAGAAATTGCACCTTTGGTCCCTGAGGAATAGAGGTGTAAAAAAAATGCAGCACAATTACAGAGAATTATTTAAATTAGTTAGCTTTGAGTTTTTCTTCCTCAAGAAAAGTAAAAGATGAATCTTCAATTTCAGGAGCTGGTACTACATTAGCGGTAATAGAGGTTAATTTATGAATCTCTAAAATAGACAACTGGAAGAGGTCTATAGTTGTGTATTGGAAAACAAATAGGTTTGGGCAATAGTTTCATTTTTAAGACAAAAATTATTCCTGAAAGACTGAAAAATGAATCCATGTCTCCTTTGTCCTGCTTTTTATTTCTTGTAAATACTGTGTCTGTTGTCAATACAAATAAAGTGTGCTGCTGTTGTGCTTAAACAAAAGTTATTTCAAGGTAAGGTGTGTTCATAGTACTAATGAAAACAAATGTCACTAGCAAGCTGTTGGCAACTTGTTCCATACAGTTTATTCAGGATCAGCAGCAAGAAAATCAGGCAGACAATGTAGTGATACTAGCTTCATGTTTATATGCCTACAATTTTTTCAGGAGCAAACGTACCTTTATCTATGAACTTGTGCATTTTGAAAATGCAGTGTTTAGTGTGAGAAAAATTATTTCTTGGAGAATGTAAATGAAGTAAATAAGATATGTATATTAGTTTAAAAAATAAAGTAGATGTATCAGTAACTTCAGCCACGTCAATTGTGTAGCTGAAGTTGAAATAGCTTAATTCACCTTTTGGCACTGTCTGCACAGCAGGAAATTGAAGGAAGAACACTCTTCCTTCGACTTCCCTTACTACTTGTGAAATGAGGGTTACCATGAGTTGGAGTAAGAAGTCCGCCAGCTCAACATTATTTCAAAATAAAGACATGGGGTGTAAACACATACTATGTTATTTCAGAATAACGTTAGTTATTCTTAAATAATGCTGCTGCGTAGACATACCCAAAGAGACAGAAAAGCAAATGTTTGTAATGTTAAATAAAACCTTTTAAATCTTAACTTAGTTTTAAAATATCACATTTTAGGGAAGGAAGGGTGGATACACAACAATGGTGGCTAAAACATGGAGATGTAAAAAGTTGTTCTGGTAATTTTCTGCTGTCCTAATGCCGCTCCCTCCACCGTTAGAATGAGTGACTATTCCATGATAGGAATTGGACCCATTCACAACCATTCTGCCAAATACAAATTTGGAAAGACTAATTAAATATTTATCCTGGCTCCATATATTCTTTTATATGGTCAACTGTGCCTGTAGTTAACATTAAAATTGAATCTCTGTGTGTTACCCCTCTCTAGATTATTCTTCTCTTCTGTGATAATCTTCCTGTGCAGCTCATTAGTTTTAAATTTTGTCAGTGAGTTATTCTTTTTTTGAGGGTCAGATAGGGGGAGAGTGTTAATTTTAATTGTTCCTAAATTTCATCATCTAAAGTGCTCTCTGAAAGACCAGAGGATTTACCTCCCTCTGCTAGTGAGTAATTTCTGCAAAGGGCATGAGCCCTTAAAATGAGTGAGCGCCAAATTTCTATCAGAGGCAGCGGGGGCAAAGGGAGGAAGTAGAGGAGGCTGCCATGAAGCAGCCTCTGCCTGCAGGGGGTCCGAGCTCCCACAGACAGGGGCTGCTGCTGGAGCCGCGGACAGAGGCTGCTTTGCAGCAACCTTCCTCTACAGCCTCCCCCCCAGCAGCCTCTGTCCACAGAGAGCTTGGACGCCCCTCCACACATGGGGCTGCTGCCACCCTATGCTGCTGCCTTTATCAGAGGCACCAGCACAGTGTGGCAGGCAGCGGTCCATGAGGGGACCTGGTTTTTAAACTGGTTCCCCTTGCAGACCGGATCACGCTGTCTCTGTCCCCAGGGACTATAGAATAGTCGACTAACCACTAAGAATTCATGTGGATAGTCGGCTATTCTATTACTCGCTATCTAACATTCCTACTCTGGATCATAGGCAGCAGCATAGGGTGGGAGAGAGCTAATGCATGCGGGGAGCAGGCTGGAAGCTGGTTCCCTCTAGGTCCCACCTGCCACCTGCATGTAAATGTCTCACTGCTACAAATTTCAGCGATTACACATTTATACAAATAGACATATTTAAACATCCCTAGTGTATCGATTCAGAATTCAAGTATTTTTAAACTGGGAACTAACCATGTAGATGCCTCCAACTATTTACAAATAAAAACATCAAAACAAATAAAATATAGCCATGTTAGTCTATAACTTTAAAAACAATGAGTAGTTCTGTGGCACCTTAGAGACTAACAAATATATATATACTAGAATCATGAGCTTTCATGGACAAAACACAATTTTTCAGATGTGCTTGAGGGGAACAAAACAGGGAGACCCAGAATTTATAACAGAGAAAAAAGGGAGAGGGGAAAAAAAGTATCTATCAGTTGTAGTGCCAGTGTTAATCAGGCTAATTGAGTGGGCTGGAAATGTCCCATACTTAGCTTTTGATGTCAATGAGGTGTTAAATGTATGGAAGGCTGGTTTTATAATGGGACATTCAGTTAATTGTCTTTGTTCAGGGTCAGGGAAACAGTGTCAAATTTGCATAAGAAGTTCAATTCCACATGCTCTCTCTCTCTCTCTCTCTAATTGGCTTGTGAAATTCCTTTGTAGAAGAGTGACTATTTTTAAATCCTCGACTGAATGCCCAGGCAGGTTAAAATGTTCCATTACAGGTTTATGTGTGTTACCATTTCTGATATCTTACTTGTGTTCATATATCCTTTGTCATGGAGACTGGCCAGTTGAGTAAATATGTTGAGTTATGGTCAGCAACCCTACAAATACCGTTTGATAAAAGCTACATTTAAAAGAATACTAGGATATATGCCATCAAGTAAGAAAAATTAGGGAGGCAGCAATGTGAATTCAGCATTGACTATGAATCTTTCTGTGCTCTTGATGAAGCCACTTCTCTCTGTCTTAGGGCACGTCTACACTAGGAAATAATATTGAAATAAATAAAATCAAAATAATAACTCCCAAAGTAACAAAACCAAAATAGCGTGCCCCCACTATAGGGGAGTATTGAAATTATTCAGAATTGTTTCAAAATAGCGCATCCACACTGATTGACCCTTCCTTGGAATTAGAGCCCCCGGAAGCACTCTGGGGAGGGCACCAGGAGGCTGAAGACTTCCTGTGGCTGCTTGGTCAGGCAATCTGTGACACGTGCTTTTAGGGGTCCCTCTCTACAGCCGCATCTCACATGACACTCCTCCACTGCCTCACCCCTCATGGGACATAAAAGGGATGCAGTCTGCTCTGGTTGCCCTCATGGATACCACAGCACTCAAAGCTTGGAGCCAGAGCTGCTGCAAAGCAGTGCCAGGTTCATGGGCCTCATGCTGCACCTCATGGCGCAGTTCATCCAGACTGCCCAAATGCTACTCCAGCAGGACAAGGACCAGCCCAGACCTCAGACCCTCCTCACCCAGGTCCTGGCACTCCTGCTACTGAAAATGACCCTCAATACCCTGGACACTGTGTAACACCGCTTTCTGGTGACGGGAGACCAGTTTGGACTAGTGGGATTGCATTGTCCTGCAACAATGGGATGACCAGCAGTGGCTCCAGAACTTCCGCATATGGAAGGCCACCTTCCTGGAGCTTTGCAAGTAGCTCGCCTCTGCCCCCAGGCTACAGAACACCCAACTGAGACCAGCCATCCCTGTGCAGAAGTGCGCCTTCACATGTTCAAAAGGGGGAAGCCCATGTTCAGAGTCCAGTGCATTGCCATCTGCCTGTGGAAGCTTGCCACACTGAACAGCTACTGCTCCATTGGGAACCAGTCCAGCATGGGGAAATCCACAGTCGGGGCCGTGCTCCTGCAGGTAGCCAAGACCATAAACCATGTGCTGCTATTGGGGGTCATCACTCTGAGGAAGATGGGCAGCATCGTTGATGACTTTGTTGCCATGGGCTTCCCCAACTGTCGGCATGACCCTGTGCCATGTTTGGCACTGCTGTGTGGTTCAATGACCCCAGACTCCTTAGTGGTGGCTTGTTGTGGGAAGTTGTCCCACCACAGAGGCTGGAGTAAGGCAGGCTTCTCCAGTAACCTTGTGAGAAGGATTGACAGAGTTCCTATGTAAGAACGTCATGGGGCCGAGTGCTCCGGACTGTTACTCCATGTGCACCCACATGTAGAGTCTGATGTGCAACCCCCTCAAGCTGAGAAGGCTAAGCAAGGAGCTTGCAGCCCCTTGCAGTGCTCCCCGTGTCCCTGCATGTAGATAGGGAAAGTTATAGAGCTCACCTGAAGTGCCTTCCCCGGGATTGTACGAGACCTGGGAGACATCCTGGAAGGGGGGACTGGCTCCAGGGTGAGAAGCAGGCCCTGTTTGGTGGGCATGGTTGCCTAGATGGCCTCCTCCTCCTCTTCCTCTTTCTTGTTTGAAACCCCACCATCATGGAGGCTGACTCCAGAAGTGTCCTGGCCAGACTCAACAATGATGGGGATGGGGATGGGGAGGTGACTGGAATCCAGTCCAGGATGGCATCCAGCTGGTCATAGTAGCAGCAGGTGTGTGGTGCCACCGTGGAATGTCCGCTTTGTTCCCTGGCCTTGTGTTAGGGCTGCCAGAGTTCCTTCACCTTCATCTGGATCTGGTCCAGGGTCCGGGTGTAGCCTTTGTCAGCCAGGCTGGCAGCAATCTGGCCATAGATATCCACATTCCTTTTTCTAGTGCAGAGATCCTGGAGGTTGGTCTCCTCACCCCAGACCTCAATGAGGTCCAGGATCTCTGCACCAGACCAAGGTGGAGCTCTCTTGCATCCCTGACTAGTGGCAGTCGAAGATGCAGCAGGAGTGCTGGCAGCTGTGGGAGGCTCTGAGAGAGTGTTGGGTTCTGCCATAGCTCCTTAGATGCTGCTGTGTGGCATGGGGGTGGCAAAGCTCACCATGAGGTACAAACCTTTCTCCTGCTGCCTGTAGTTTTAAACTCTGCAGGAGAAGGGGAGCAGTGGAGATGGCAGGTGTGGCCAGAGCGGTCACAAGCACAGCTGAGAGAAGCCTCTGTAGGCCAATTATTTCAACTTAGAAGCAGCGGAGCAGTCACACTAATGCTATTTCAAAATAACAGTTTTGAAATAAGTGTTATTCCCCAAGAAAAGTAGGAGTACAGATTTCAAAATAACCAGCCCTTTATTTCAAAATAAAAGGCTTGGTAGGTGGACGCTCCACTTATTATTTTGAAATAAGACCTGGGCTCAGTTTCCTCACCTGTAAAATGGTGATGTAAAAAGAATAATTTCTTATTCTTATTGAAATAAATGGCAAAATTATCCTTGCCTTCACCTGGAGTAGGATTGAGCCTAATAAAACTTGAATCCCTTTCTCATGGAAGTTTTGAAAAATAGTTAATCATTGTAAAGCACTTGTGAGGTAAAAGTTAACTTACAAATAGTAGTAACACATTTCAAAATCTCTCTCACACTATATTATATGGAAGCCTTTCATGAAAACTATTATAATGTGAAATTCTGTACAGTGATATGAGAAACCTGAAATTGCACATGTACAATGAGCAAAGTATAAAATGCATATAACACCAATCCTTGCTGTAAATATGGTACACTAAAATGGTCTCTTCTGTAATGTATATAAACAAGTTGATAACATCCTAATATTTCTAACAACCTTAGAAATAGCTTAGGATGCTGCAATGACAAGATTTTCACAAAAGCTGACCCAAAATTGTAAAGTCAAGTGCATCTTGTCATTGGAATGTTCTTTGCTTACAGTCAGTGAAAACATTTCACACTTTCCAATAACTACCCAGCATTATGCTAAGACCAGAGGTGACTCTTTGTATATTGAATGTAGATTATAAGTGATTTTGAGCAAGAGTTAAAACTAAACACTAAGGCTACGTCTACACTGCCCAATCTTGTGCAAGAACATATGCAAATGAGGCCCGGCAATGAATATTGCCACACCTCATTTGCATATGTAATGAGCCACCATTTTTGCGCAAGAGGCTTTTGCTCAAAAACGAGCAGTCTACACTGCTCCTTCTTGCATAAAAAACCCCTCTTGTGCAAGAGCTGTTCTACCATTTATTTTCAGGCAGAAAGGCTCTGGTGCAAAAGGGATTTTTTGTGGAAAAGCCTCTTGTGCAAAATGGTGGCTCATTAAGTATGCAAATGAGGCACAGCAATATTCATCGCTGCACCTCATTTGCATATGTTCCTGCACAAGACTGAGCAGTGTAGACGTAGCCTTACTAAAATAATCATTTTTCTCTTAGTTGTGAAAATTGTAAAGGGAAATCTATTTTGACTTATAGGCATAGAGAACTGATACAGGTTGAACCTCTCTGATCTGCCACACAACGGATGTTGAAAAATCCCTTAGCTTCTTTGGGAATGTTTTTCTCAGAAGAGTTAAATATACTCCACTGTAAGATGACATTTTATATCAGGCCATTGTTGTGTTGCCACTCCAAATGTATTCTTTCAATGTATCCAGCTGTCATGGTGATATCATACAATACGATGCTTCAGTACCTTTTTGAAATTCAGGTCCATTAGTCATTAATTTTCATTCTGCAGCTGCCACTAGCACTGGTGACATGTGAATTTCATATCTAGTGACTGTGATTTCAGGTACCTAGTGAAATGATATTAACGACCTATGGGCTTGCTTATGTGTGTTGCATGTGGCAAAAATATCATTATTTTTCTAGTAATCTCCTGCTGATTGAAAAACACAAATGAAAAAGTTAAATCCCAAAATGATTTTGTCTGCATGCTAGAAAGAGTACAGAGGATCATAAGTCACAGATGTAAAAGCCTTATTAAATCAGAGTTTGTCCTCCTCTTGGACCGAGATACAGAGTTTATTGAAATTTTTGCTTCTATTAGAAATCACTGTCCAAATTTAAGATGGCCCTCAAGAGAAGACAGATTAGATAATATCCTTGTATACCTCACTGACGGACCACAGAACCAGATTATTCATTCAGCTGTTCTGGATGTCTGTGAGAGGGGAAAGCAAACTGCCAGGTTCCTATACCTGTCTCCCACAGGCTTGTGCTATACTCAGTGGTTGAAGCAAAGCATCTGAGTCTTATTCCCACCCCTTCTTTAACCAGAAAGTAAAATATGTAAACACACACAGCCAAATGCAATTAAGAGATTTAAAATAAACAGGCAAATTATATGGTTAATGTGAATATTAAACAAATGTTCCAATTAAAGTCTGAACTAATGTTTCCCATTTAGCACTTGAAGTGGATGACAGTCTCTCTGTTGGCTTCAGTGTGCCCTTAAATAACTTTTTAGTCTACTTGTAAAGTTCCCAGAGCTACAGTTTTTAAAGTCTCTGTTTTTGAGACAGTCTGGGTACACACACACACACACACACTGTAAGTGAAAAATACACATCATAAGAGATAAGAACCAATCTATGTAGACTGTATTTGCAGCAATGATGCTGGGAGTCAACAACATTCCATGTTCAGAATAAAAATTATCTTAGAAAAGATAGCCCACCAACTCATAGTCAGTAATTCCTAAGAATGGTAAGCCTTTCCAAGGCTGCCATATTTTTAAATGGCCTTATTAACTTCCAAAATCTTTGTACTTTTCCTGTGTTGAGCTATACAAAAAAATAAACCCACTAATTTTTTACCATGATGATTTGGAATCAAATTTAATTCCATTGCCTGTGTCATATATTTTTCTATTAATTGCAGATGTAAAATCTCTGGAGTAATCCTGGGAATATTTATTTTGTATATTTTTGCTAATGCTGCTCGGGAAACTGCTTTTAAATTACTGTTTGATTTGCTATCAGGTAATTGTTAAAACATATGCCATTTACGAACTTTGCTTAAATTAATCTGTAATCAATGTCTTTAATATTTTAATGATGTGTCTTGCTGATGCAAACATGAAACATTCAGAGGTTCAGCATGGAGATGAGGCACTGAAAACTCTATATGAATAATGATTGTGAATCCTTGAGGTTTTCCCTGATGTTTTAAAATTTTAAGTTGAGATCATGGGGTTCCCTTGCTATTTTAAAGTCTGATGCTGAGATCGTGGGGTTTCCCTGCTCTCAAATTTCAAGCCTATAAAATATAGAATACTAGGACTGGAAGGGACCTCGAGAGGACATCAAGTCCAGTCCCCTGCCCTCATGGCAGGACCAAATACTGTCTAGACCATCCCTGATAGACATTTATCCAACCTACTCTTAAATATCTCCAGAGATGGGGATTCCACAACCTCCCTGGGCAATTTATTCCAGTGTTTGACCACCCTAATGTCCTTTTTCCTAATGTCCAACCTAAACCTCCCTTGCTGCAGTTTAAGCCCATTGCTTCTTGTTCTATCCTCAGAGGCCAAGATGAACAAGTTTTCTCCCTCCTCCTTATGACACCCTTTTAGATATCTGAAAACTGCAACTATGTCCCCCCTCAATCTTCTCTTTTCTAAACTAAACATACCCAATTCCTTCAGCCTTCCCTCATAGGCCATGTTCTCTAGACCTTTAATCATTCTTGTTGCTCTTCTCTGGACCCTCTCCAATTTTTCCACATCTTTCTTGAAATGTGGTGCCCAGAACTGGACACAATACTCCAATTGAGGCCTAACCAGCATAGAGCAGAAGAATGACTTCTCATGTCTTGCTCACAACACACCTGTTAATACATCCCAGAATCATGTTTCTTTCTTTGCAACAGCATCACACTGCTAACTCATATTTAACTTGTGGTCCACTATAACCCCTAGATCCCTTTCTGCCGTACTCCTTCCCAGACCGTCGCTTCCCATTCTGTATGTGTGAAACTGATTGTTCCTTCCTAAGTGGAGCACTTTGCATTTGTCTTTATTAAACTTCATCCTATTTATCTCAGACCATTTCTCCAATTTGTCCAGGTCATTTTGAATTATGACCCTATCCTCCAGATTAGTCGCAATCCCTCCCAGCTTGGTATCATCTGCAAACTTAATAAGCTATTGCTTATTATCTCTGAAGCAATTTCTAGGCTCTTAGGCTTTCTGTATATTCATTAACATGAATTTCAAAATACAAATGAAGAGGTCTAACAAACATGCATATGAAAACAGCAAATGTTAAGATCGCTCAAATAATAAAAGCAAATATACTGCCTCCACTGCAGGATTCGACCCTAAATTCAGTAAGTGGTTCCACCAGTTTTTAATGTTAACATTCTTGAAGCCTTTTCCTGAAAGTGTCCCCAACACCTACTACTTTCTGTAAGATTGAGAATCTACAGTATTGAGAATCTAGATATTTTATCTTTCTAAACAGCTTTCGTGTCAACTCAGGATGCAAACTGAGACCCCAAGGTGATTCCCCACAATTTTTTGAGAAGTCTTGCAGAGGAACATAGTTTGCTTTCAACTGGCAATTAGCAGTGAAATATATCCTCAACTGACTATTCTCCCTGGATGCAACATCACAGCTCCATTCTAGCAGAACACCCAAAGTATTTTCACCCATGAAAGGTTGTGACTCAGAAATCATGAACTTGTATTCACATGTGACAATCAGTAATAGCTGGCTGAATAAATACTCAATTGTGTATCTGTTGTCCTTTACAATGGAACTCATTTGATTCAGGCTTAGAAAATTGATTTATCATGGTTCGGAGGTTAAAGCACATGACTGGAAGATGCAAGATTGAGGTTCTACTCCTGTTTCTCCAGGGTTGCAGTATTACCCTAGGCAACTCTTTTAGGGCTGGATTTTCCATAAAGTTCTGCACCCAAGCACAACAATGTGAAGTATTAGAGTATTAAAACAGAAAGGTGTCATCATTACCTCAGTATTGAAAATATACGTTTGTAATATGTATAACATTTTACTAAATAGCCTCCTAAATACCTACCTATGATTATTCTATGAAACAGTTTCAGTAAATATTAAGATCTGAAGATAGGTAAATCTAGGATAATTTATCCAAACCTCCTCCCTACAAATGTTTTTATTACAATGTGAAAGATCTAAGCTGTTCCTAGATCTAGTTTTGCAAAACCACGTGATAAATAATGTGTTGAAAATATAATGCCACCTCCAATTTTGTCAATTTCTATCCTTACTATTTAAAAACTTAATAGGCAGCCACCTTTGTCTGTCTGTCTGTCACTCTCTCTCTCTCTGTTATTTCAATATTGAAGAATGAGAAAACACATTTATGCCTTTTATCATTGTGAAGTTACCTTCACTTATCTCATGAGTGCTCATGTGATGCCAAAATAGTAGTAACTTAGCATGAAGTCTATCAATTGTATAGCATCATGGTGTCTGACTGCACTATGGTAGTTTAGTAGGAATTTGATAAGGGAATCTCCAGATGAAAATGTTCAGCATATATCTTACTGATTCCAGTTGGCAATCACATTTTGGCACAAAACAATTGAATCTATTTGTCGAGTGGTTCTTTGGTGTGATGGGTTCTCCAGCAGAAATCCACAGAGACCAGATAAAAGATTCTAATAGAGGATGCTACTACAGGGAAATTGGTCTTTCAATGGCAGCCTTTTAGCCTTAGCTACAATAAGTCAACTTACTGCTTCACCTCCTCATCACAAATCTATTATCAACCTTTCCTCATCAGCTTCCCTATATTCATGATCCTCCTCATATCTCTTTAGTAATGGTCTAAAAGACTGTATGAAGTGGAAAAGGCAGTGGGATTAATGAATGGGACACATTTTCTATACCCTCTTCTGAAAAAGTGTCATCATCATCAACACAGTAACACCCTCTCTATCGATTTGCATTTCTTCCTCTCGGTCTGGTTGCTCTTTGTTCCCAGCTAAGTATGGTTAATTCAAGAAGAAATCTGGCACCAAAGAACAGTTGTTTTCATTTTGCTTCACAAGTTGAATCTTAGCAGCCTTTTTTTGTCACCAGTGTGTTGTTTTCTGCCACATTATTAATTTTACTAAGGCCATTTTTGAACACTTGTAATGGCTAATCTATTTCCGTTTAGAACATAGGACAGCTTGCAGCCATGTCTCTAGAGGATGAAAGGACCATTACAAGAATCCAAAGGAAGCAAATGGAAAATGTCTCTTGAATTCTAAACAATCAAACAATACTTCCTGCCAACGTTTAAAGTATGTTTTATATAAAAGAAAGTTAGCATGAGGTTTTTCCTCCAAATGCATTATGAGAATTGGCTTCTGAATATGAATATGCATAATGCAAAGATGCTTTATGCAAAACAAGCCATGTAACATGTAAATTTTATAGTAACAATCTGCTGGATCTATATATGCTTTTTTGTGCATATATCATTCTTGTATGTGAAGTTAGAAATAAAAAGTATGAATCTGTTTATAGTTCTAAATGTGTTAATGGGAGCCCTTATTGGTGCCCCAGAAACTTAATGATCAGCTCAATGATCAGCTCAATGACCTATAAACAGCCTTTTTTGTCCTGTAAGTCCAAAGGTGGTAGATCTAGAAAGACATGTAACCATGCCACCTGGTACTGAAATCCATTTTGAACTTGGCATTTTTCCATTGGAGGATGGGATGCAAAACAAAGGATTCCTTCCCTGCGGGAAAGTGTTTAAGCAATAGTAAGCCATCGGCTTTGGTCTTCAATGAAAACTGTGTGACATGACCTAAGACAGGGATCTCCAACCTTTTTGAGCATGAGATCAGTTTTTGAATGTAAGTGCAGTCCAAGATCTACCTCAAATATAAATACCCTGGGCCCACCTCCTTCCTGCCCCTTCTCTGAGGCCCTGCCCCTTCTCACTCCCTCCTTCATCCTCACTCACTTTCACCAGGCTGGGGCAGAGGGTTGAGGTTCAGGCTCTGGTCTTGGATTAAGGGATCTGGAGCGTGAGAGGGGCTCTGAGCTGCTCTTGGGGCAGACCGTTGGGATGTAGGAAGGGGTTGTAGATGCAGGCTCTGGTATGGCATTTGGATGCAGGGATGCTCAGGGATTGGTGTGCAGGAGGGGGTTCATGACTGGGGTAGGAGTTAGGGATGTGGGCTCCAGCTGGGCACTGCATACCTCAGGTGTCTCTGGCCCTGGACCACTCCCTAAAGCAGCCAGAAAACTCCATCCCAAGTCCTGTTGTGCCCCCTTTCTGCTTTGCAGAGAAAGGATACAGAGTTGGAGGGGGCACCTTCACATCAGCACCCCTTCTCCCCCTCCCCTGCCCTGAACAGAAAGTAGAAGCCTCCCCAGAGGGCGGGGCATCTTCAAGGCAAAGGGCAGAAGAAAAGCTACAGTGGGGAGAGGGGGCAGCTGAAGTGCTGGCCTTTGATAGCCTCTTGGCCAAACCAGTCAGGATCACCTGCCAGAAGCTCCAAGATCTACCGGTAGATCCTGATCTACTGGTTGGTGACCACGGTAAGAGGATACAAAGAACTTTGAAGAGGGATGGCAATCCATGTCAGAGTAAAAAAACCCTCTGGTTTGAAGCTTATACCTGAAAAAAGAATAGCTGTTTAGGGTAAACATTTCTTAATGGATTAGAAAACTTCTTAATGGATAAGAACTAGCTATGTGTATTCCATTCATTTTCATTTAGAAATTTATTTTGATCACTTGCAACCACTTAAATCCTACTTTTAGCACTTAATAAAATATGTTTGTTTACTATTAGGCCCAATGTGAATCATTCTTATCTGGGGGGAGCAACCATTGTGCATATTTCTCTTTCATTGATAAAGAGAACTTACCTATGAGCCTTCTCTGTGTAAAACTTTTACACAGGAAAAGATGGATTTGTTTGGGGCTTTGATCCCTTTTGGGGATTGGTTTCCTAGGTGCTGAGCCCTAGAACTGAGTCTTCTTGAAGTAATTCAGTGTCTGCATTGCTCTGAAGGGAGGTGGTAACCCCAACTCTGTGCCTTGTCTGGGGGAAGACCAGAGAATCTGGACCAGCAGGACAGGTGGTAGGGAGCCCCAGAGAGCAAGAAGGTTGCATCAGGGGCTTAATTGGCACATTAGGGAACAATACCAAGTTGACTTCTGTGATCACTCCCATCACAGGTAATATGCATCATCAACTTTCTTTTAAAAATATGCTATGTCTATTACAATAATATACTAATGTATATGCTTAAATCAATACCAATTCCGTAAACTGCTTAAGTATGTACTTATGTCCCATTAAGGTCTAGTTAAGCATAGATTTTGCTGAACACTGATGGTTTGCTGAACTGGATCCTCAGTGTTTATTACCATTAGCAGCGTCACTGACTTCTGTGGAATCATCCACAGTGGAAAGCATATTGTTTAGTAATATATGATATGTGATGATTACCTGTTGTGTTCCCTCCCTCTGGGGCATCTGGTACTGGCCACTGTCAGCAGACAGGATACTGGGCTAGATGGAACGTTGGTCTGACCCAGTACGGCCGTTCTTATGTTCTTATGTGTTTGTAGGATTGGGCACTGAGAATGTAAATTCTTCATGTGAGGGTCATCAGTTTACACATGTCAATAAAACATCTAGCGTATTATTGACACTCCACAAATCACAATAAATACTAATGGCAGGTGATAGTAATAAATAATAATAATTCATGCCCCAGTTCATCCTTAGCTTAATTTAACTGACTTCATATAATTTGTCCTATTGAATTCACATCTAGAATAGACTGTCGGATATTACACTCAATTTTTACCCAAAGGCTATGATATCATTATCATCATTTGTATATTGATGTGAAACAAAACGTCAATCTTTGCAACAAGTATAAAGGAAAATATTTAACTTTAATTTTAGCTCATTGTGGAATTCTGAAGCTACTTTACATGAAGGACATATTATCTCAAAGCAGGAGCTACATATGCTATTGCAACCTGTGTTTACCCAGGATTCCAAGAACCTTGTCTTGTTCCTTCAAGATACGGTATGTACTGGTAATTTGTTTCATCTTGTCAATGCAGAGTACAGCTTGTGTGTAATGAGCTGAGATGACACAGTGTGACCTATCCCATTCTTCTGTTTTTCAGCTTAGCATCGATGACTTCACACGTAACAGTGAATCTTATGAAAATGAGAAGCCATTTCACAATATTCAGGCAAGCCTTTCTATTCCATATGTTGCCTCCAGGTGGCATTTGAAAAACAAACAAAAATAGATGTTAGAAAGATGTGACAGACAATTGTTAATAGAATGACATTCAAAGCAGTTTGATAGTTACATTTAAAAAATTGCTTCAATTTTAACAGAAGTATTGCGGAAAAGTAATTGCATTTACTGTAATTAGAAGTTTTCTTTTTGAAAGTCAAATTCTGTGCATTGATCATCATCTGTAAAAATTATTCCTAAAAACATTAAACACACAGACTCAGTATTGAAAGTTAAATCCTGTACAGCCACAGTCAGCACTTTCTGAGCTCTCATTCTAGTTCTCATTAAGAAAGTTTACAAAATGCTCCTGCAACATGCTCAATACTGTCCATGCTGACAGAAATAGGCACAACAAACTTGATATGCCCACCTTTCTCAGGTACTATTGGTTAGTGTGAAGGACAGTCATAGATGCATTGTTGGAGACAGTGCTGGAAGAACAGCAAAATGCACATCAGCAAGGGGCAACTAAGACTAATAGTCTGGAGATATAAGACCAGGACTTGCTGGCTGAGGAGACTGGGACTATGCAGTGAATGAAGAAGGGGTCCTATGGGGAGGGGGGAACAGTTTGAGATTAAGACTAGATCAGAATGCATACTAACAAGTGGGACAAATTAAGGTTGCATGAGAGATCTTAATTATGGCATTACCTAAACTTTTAAGAGCTCAATGTTCCAATCCAGACTTTTAATATTGTGTGTGTGTGTGTAGAGAGAGAGAGAGCAAGTGAGATACAATAAATGTAGCAAAACGGATCTGCAGGAAATGGGATTTTTCTATAATGTATTTACAATCCTACTGATGTCACATTACATTGAAATATGTATTGTTTAAGTTAAACCATTTTCTTTCACTTGGGTGTCCATATATACAGTATATGACCTTAGCAACACTTGTGCACTTGAGAACAGAGTCATAGATTTGACATTCAGGAAAGGTCATTGACTCTGACCTATAGAATATAGGCCATAAAACTTCATCCAGAAATCCCTGAATCAATCTCATAGCTTGCATTTGAGCAAAAGCATATTTTTAGAAAGAAATACAGTTTTGATCATTTGACAAAAGACTCTATTATACTATATACATAAAAAGGGACAAAGGGAAAATCAGCTGTGAATTTTCTCATCTTAGGGAAATTGAGATCTTTAACGTTGTATGATCACAGACTTTTACATCTCAATAAACATACTGTGTGGTATAAGCAATTAAGAAATATTAGCTGTGCTATGTGACCTAAGCAGTTTCCTCTTGAACTTCAGAGATGCAAATGTATTCACACAGTTAAACAAGAGATCTCATTTAGTATGAATGTATGCATGTAGCAGCATGTGTAATACAAGGAAAAAATGTAACTTGCAAAGAGAGTTATAGGGCTATAAGCCTCAGAGACATTTGCAGTTATTAGATTTGTTCAGCTACATTAACAGCTGTTTTGAGCTTTTGAGATGAATGGGTATGTATGCAATTAGAAGCTTCCATTTCCAGTTAATACAGAAAAAGAAGTTACAAGTACATAATTTGTCCTAAAGGTTCAAATATTTTTTTATTAAATAATAAAATACAAAGATTAGCATACAGGGAGAAATCTTGTCAAGCAAATTATATTCCACAAACTGTTTTCTAAAGTATTAACTTTGGCTTTCCCTCCACTGATGCTTAACTCTGTGGAATTACAATGTAAAATAAAACAATCTAATTAGCTGCCAGCTGTGCAGTTGTGTAATTACTATTGTAAGTCAGAACTTTTTGCTAACTATTGTATGTGTATGTAGATGTACCTATGCCCAGCTACATGACTTCTCATTATAGGCACTCCTTAATAGCCAAATATAATCTAAATGGCCAAAACAGCCATATGTATGTAACTGAAAATAATTGCAATCATCATTGGTAATAATAACTATTGATCATTTTACCAACTGTCTGAACGAGATCATATAATCCTATTTCAACATGATTGCTGAACAGGAATACACTATATTGCTGTAAGCATCTTTATATCTGTATAACTGCACCAGGAGGAGTAACGGTAGTTCGAATTGAGAGTGTTAATTCGAACTACCTAGCCTGTGCCGCGTGTAGCCATGGGCAGGTAGTTCGAGCTACCGGGCATTTAAAAATGGCGGCCCCCAGGAACATGCAAATGAAGCCCGGGATATTTAAATCCCGGGCTTCATTTGCACGTTCGAATGACTACATTAGCCACCCTAGTTAGAACTAGGGTGGCAGTGCAGCCATATTCTAAGTTTCTAAACCAAAGTAATTATAGCAGTACAAAACTGTGTAAAACAGGCTTCAGTTAGCTATTCTGTTTAAATAGGCTGAAATATTATCTCCTACTCTACCAGGAGACCTATTGCTATAGACTTTTGAACTGACTTAAACAAAATGGATACTAGCTAGTTTTAAACCAATTACCAATTTAATTAAACTGCCCAGAATAGAGAACGTCTTAGACTCTTAAATTTTGTTTTACAGTTATTTAACTTCAGTGACTAACTAACTTTTTAGATAAAGGTTGTCTTTGTTAAAGATTCAAATTGTCCCCTTCAACTATGGTGTGAGAATACATAGTAAGCATGCTCTGAGACATTGCTTTCTACTATTAGTAGGTCTTCAAGCAAATGCAGGGATGACCGGAATTAGCATACCTGATATCTATATGGTTTTTTTAAAGTAAAAAATAAACATAAATAAATAAAATCAGGTTATACATCACAACATTAGCTAAGAAACTGCAATTGAATGAAAAACTACTTATTTACAAATACTTTCAGTAGTTGAAATAACTATTATCTGCTAAAGTATAGAACATCAATTTTTCCTAGTACTATAATGTATTATTTCAAGTTGCATTCTGGAAGTTGTGGTATTAATCTAAAACTATAAAATACATTATGTAAGCGGGAAGCTTCAACAACAGTGACAAAACTAATTTTCCATATGATTGTCACTGATTTTCAAAAGACTATTGCCTGAGTAGAAACAGATGGTTCTTCCAACTCTGTGTTCTTTGTTTTGAATATGTGACACTAACTGATCAGTATGTTAGAAAATAAGTTCACAACTTTGATATTTTAAATGGCATTTTTGAAGATGAAAGACTTCAAGGATCTCTCATTTATATGAAGAAGACTTCCTACTTCTGGTTTGTTTTTGTCCTGGAAAATCTGGAAACATAAGAATTGTTTCCCAAAAATACATTTTGTTACAAAATTGACAGAAAAGTATCTAAACATAATCTATATCTAAGAACAAACGAGAGCAATTAACATTCTCTTTCTGGAAACCATTGAAATCAGTTTAAAAAGTTCCTCTAATGTTTGATCTAGAAGAGGCAACTTGTAAAAAAAAGATAAAAGAAGTTTTTCCAGATAATAATTTGACAGAGCCAGTAGAAATTCCTTTTACAAATATTTACACTCTCAGTTCTATGCAGAGGTTTGTCACTCTGTATGCTTAGGGAGAAGACTTCTCTCCCTTCTCACCTAAGATCTCCCCAATATCCAGTTTGATTACTCGGGAATGGATTTGCCTCTTCTTGACTGGGTCCTTCATTGCAATACAAAATCAGGCCCATTTTGGTAGCTCTATGCATGTTCAGTCCCATTTAAAGTGTGCAGAATTCAGATATGCTGATAATATATACTAATCTGAATATATACTAAACAGCTTGTATCATAAGGGTTCCTTAATAATAAGTGTACAGTGGGGCTGACAACTATTGCGGGCCCTGGGGTAAGGTGGGATGGGACAGCTCTGCACCCCCAGAAGGGTCAGGGCCTAGGGTGGAAGGGGCAAGGCAAAAGACAGTCTGTCTTTAGCACTGTCCAGACTGAGGTGCTACCTCCCCCCACTCCAGCCTTCAGAGTCACACATAGCTGCAGTCCGGCAGCAATACAAAAGGGTCTGGGACTCCAGCTGCGGCCGCTGCTTCAGTAGTGTCAGCATTGGCTGGGAGCTCTGGGCCCTTTTGAATCCTAGGGCCCTAGCATAATTGCCTTTTTTGCCCCGATCCTCCCCTGCCCTGTTGGTGGGCCTGCAAGTGTGCAATACCCATATAAGATTTTGAATTTCTGTCTTTACAATTTTTATAAATCCAGACACTGACTACTAATCATTTTTCTTTAACAGACCCCCCGCCAAAAAAACCCACCCTGTTTAATAATATTGTTGGAACAGTTCCTGTTGCTAGGGAGCAAGGAGTTAATAGATTATAAGGCCAGAAGGGACCACAATGATCATCTAATCTGGCTTCCTACATAATACAGTTCATAGACTTCTCTGAATTAAAGTAGCAAAACTGTTGACATTAAATATAACATCATAATTTTCTCAGGCAACATGTTAACTATCTTCAGGTTCATTAACCAAAACAAACAAGGCAAGATCTGACACTGATTTCCTGTAGAAGGAGCTGAGAGCCCTTTTCAGAGGCCTGTGAACCAAGGCAGCCCTAGCCCTGTTTTCATTCCTGTAGTTATTTTTCTACCATCCTGGCTAACTGGACAATACAATCAAGGTATCTTTGATTTGCAGTTAGACAAACTATGACAATGTCTAACCTTAGCTTGGGATTTCCTCCTTTAAAATTAAGACCATCAGGAAACATAAGCAACAGCAAAAAATTTGAGCAACCAAAAAAGACAGAAAAGGTTCAGGAATGTTAATTGGCTGAGCCTCAGTCAGGGGGAGGGGCTACCAGAGCTATATAAGCCTGTAACTCAGCAACCAGGAACAGCTAACAGGAAGTTTGGAGAGGGTGTTCTCTAGGTAAAAGAGGAGTAAAAACAGGATCCTTGTGGTAAGTGGCTATCTGGAGTGTGTGCTGGGGGGGAGTTTTTTGCTGTGTGCTGAGCTTGTGTTTGTCTGGTTGGTTGGTTGGTTGGTTTGTTTGAAGAAGCTTCTAAAAGGTTTGAAATCTAGAAGCCTCTGTTAATTGGCTGAGCCTGATGGGGAAATCTCGCTCCCCTGGGGTACAGAGCCCCCAGAAGGGTCCGAGGCCGGAGGTCAAATCAGTGAGGCAGGAGAGAAATCTAGAAGGAAAAACTTTATGATGCATGCATGCATGCAGGCTGTCACACCAAGGCCGTGTCCAGACTCAGGGGTTTTTTCGGGAAAAGTAGCCTTTTCCCGAAAAAACTTCCCCTGCGTCCAGACTCAAGCCGCGTTCTTTCGAAATTATTTCGAAAGAACGCGGCTTTTCTTTCGATGGCGGTAAACCTCAATTTATGAGGAAGAACACCTTCTTTCGAAAGTTCCTCTTTCGAAAGAAGGCGTTCTTCAATGTAAAGAGGCCGTCTTCGAAAGAGAGCATCCAGACTCACTGGGTGCTCTCTTTCGAAAAAGCGGATTTCTCTTTCGAAAGATCCGCCTGCAGTCTAGACGCGATCTTTCGAAAGAGGCTCTTTTGAAAGATGCTTTCGAAAGAGCCTCTTTCAAAAGAAGCCTGCAGTCTAGACATAGCCCAAGAGTGAAAACAGCCCTGAGATACAGGTTTAGGTATCCTATATACAGAATGCTTAGACAGTTCAGTTGTTGATTGTTATTCTTTAACATATCAAAGTCTCAGCAGAAGTACTCTGAGACTTCTGTTCACCCCAGGAGTGCTAGAAGTAAGTTTTACAAAACAAAGGCACATGAGAATGTGGAGTGGAGAAGTCTACAAGGCAAACTGTGACAAAGATAAGGGTTTACATGACAAATTGTGACAGACTAGGAGTATCCATGAACTTGAGATAGGCATTGTAAGGGTCTTGATTAGAGCTAATTTGATTTCTCTCTGTTACAGGGAGAGAGGCCTGGAAAACTTTTTAACCCTTACAGCAGTTTTCTTTTAGAGTTTTGATTTCCTGCACAGTCCCCCCTTTAGACACAATTGGAGTTATTTGATTTTTCTCCCGCAAGCCTCAGTCGGGGAGGGGCTACCAGAGCTATATAAGCCTGTGACTCAGCGACCAGGGAGCTTGTGACCAGGAACAGCTAACAGGGAGTTTGAAGAGGGAGTTTGGAGTGGGAGGGTAGAGGGCACTAGTGACTTCTGACCTTCTTTAAAACATAAATCTTATAATAATCTATATTCCAGAGGTTTAAAAAGAATCCCAGTTTATACTTAAACTTATTCATTAGAAAAATGGAGACAGAAGCCCAACAGCAGAGTGGGGGCTATACTGTTTATTCCGTCGAGTGTACATGTATGATTACCTTTCCTGTGGGCGGGTGGCTTATGTGTGCACCCTTTGCAAGGAGCTCCTGACCCTCAGAGACCAAATTCAGGCTTTGGAGGCCAGGGTGGCTGAACTGGAGGAGCTAAGGGAGGTAGAGAGATATGTTGATGAGACTTTCTGGGACACTGTAGTACTGTCCCATCTCCAGTTTGAGAGCCCCAGTGCTCTTAAGGGGGATGAAAGTATCAAGGGAACAGAGCATTCAATGGGAGCAGAGGGAAACCATCCCGTAGTTGGGACCCTCCTCCCAGAGGATGTTGCGGTATCCTCTCGCACTGAGGATACCTCTGAGGGGGAGGGAATGCCAGTTAGGAAAAGGCAGGTGTTAGTAGTGGGTGATTCGATCGTTAGAAACATAGATAGTTGGGTTTGTGATGACCGGGAGAACCATATGGTCACTTGCTTGCCTGGTGCGGAGGTTGCGGATCTCTCGAGGCATCTAGATAGAATTATATGTAATGCTAGGGAGGAGTTGGTGTTCGTAGTACATGTAGGTGCCAATGACGTAAGGAAGGGTAGGAGAGATGTCCTGGAGGCCAAATGTAGGCTGCTAGGAAAGAGACTGAAATCCAGGACCTCTATGGTGGCATTCTCGGAAATGCTTCCAGTTCAACGCGCGTGGGCAGGCTGACCTTCAGAGTCTCAATGCGTGGATGAGATGATGGTGTAGGGGAGAGGGGTTTGGAATTATTAGGAACTGGGGACACTTTTGGGAGAGGGGGAGCCTATACAGGAAGGTTGGCTCCACCTAAACCAGGGTGGAACCAGACTGCTGGCACTAAACATTAAAAAGGCCGTAGAGCAGTTTTTAAACTAAGAGATGGAGGAAAGCCGATTGGTGTGGAGATGCACGTAAATCGGAGGGAGACTTCTCTTAGAGGAGAATCCATTGATAGAGATTCTCTAAGCTGTAGTCAGAAAGAGAGGAAGAGAGAGGGCAAACCATGGGCCAGAGCAAACAACCGCATACAAAGGAATCCAATGCACCAGGGAAGGACAGACAAATAAGCAGTGGCAAATTTTTAAAGTGCTTGTACACAAATGCTAGGAGTCTGACTAATAAGATGGGTGAACTAGAGTACCTCATATTAAATGAGGAGATTGACGTACTAGGCATCACTGAAACCTGGTGGAATGAGGAAAATCTGTGGGACACAATCATACCGGGATATAAAATATATAGAAAGGATAGAGCAGGCCAGGTGGGTGGTGGAGTGGCACTGTATGTAAAAGATAATGTAGAAACAAACAAAATAAAAATATTAAGTGAATCAACATGTTCAATAGAATCGCTATGGATAGTAATTCCATGCTCCAATAATAAGAAATTAGCAGTAGGGATATATTACCGACCACCTGACCAGGACAGCGATACTGACATTATTTTGCCTCTCTAATCTCCCTCAGCATTTCAAAGAACTCTATAATAATGAGGGATTTTAATTACCCCCATATTGACTGGGTACATGTCACCTCAGGAAGAGAAGCGGAGATAAAATTTCTCAATGGCTTAAATGACTGTTTCTTGGAGCAGCTGGTGCAGGAACCCACAAAGGGAGAGGCAATTCTCGATTTAGTCCTGAGTGGAGCACAGGATCAGGTCCAGGAAATAACCATTACAGGACCGCTTGGGAATAGTGACCATAATATAATAACATTCAACATTCCTGTGGTGGGAAGAACACCTCAGCAGTCCAGCACCCTGGCATTTAATGTCAAAAAAGGGAATTACACAAAAATAAGGAGGTTAGTTAAACAGAAATTAAAAGGCACAGTAACTAGAGCCAAATCCCTGAAAGCTGCATGGAAACTTTTTAAAGACACCATAATAGAGGCCCAACTTAAATGTATACCCTGAATTAAAAAACATAGCAAGAGACCTAAAAAAGAGTCGCCGTGGCTTAACCACCATGTAAAAGAAGCAGCGAGGGACAAAAAGGTATCTTTTAAGAAGTGGAAGTCCAATCCTAGTGAGATAAATAGAAAGGGACATAAACACTGTCAAATCAAGTGTAAACATGTAATAAGAAAAGCAAAAAAAGATTTTGAGGAACAGCTAGCCAAAAACTCAAAGAAATAACAAAATGTTTTTAAGTACATTAGAAGCAGGAAACCTGCTAAAAAACCTGTGGGTCCCCTAGATGATTGAGCTATAAAAGGAGCAATCAAGGAAGATAAAGCCATTGCGGAGAAACTAAATGATTTCTTTGCTTCAGTCTTCACGGCTGAGGACGTTGGGGAGATTCCCAAATCTGCACCATCCTTTGTGGGTAATGAATCTGAGGTACTGTCCCGGATTGAAGTGTCATTAGAGGAGGTCTTAGAACAAATAGAAAAACTTAATGTTAACAAATCTCCGGGACCGGATGGCATTCATGCAATGGTTCTAAAAGAACTCAAATGGGAAATTGCTGAACTATTATCTGTGGTTTGTAACCTATCCCTTAAATCGGCTTCTGTACTTAATGACTGGAAGGTAGCCAACGTGACACCAATATTTAAAAAGGGCTCTAGAGGCGATCTGGGCAATTACAGACCGGTAAGTCTAACTTCAGTACCGGGCAAATTAGTCGAAACAATAGTAAAGAATAAAATTGTGAAGCATGTAGAAAAACATAATTTGTTGGACAAAAGTCAACATGGTTTCTGTAAAGGGAAATCCTGTCTTACTAATCTGATAGAGTTCTTTGAAGGGGTTAACAAACATGCAGACAAGTGGGATCCAGTAGATCTAGTATACTTAGATTTTCAGAAAGCCTTTGACAAGGTCCCTCACCAAAAGCTCTTGTGTAAATTACATGGCCATGGGATAAGAGGGAAGGTCCTTTCTTGGATTGAGAACTGTTTAAAAGACAGGAAACAAAGGGTAGGAATAAAAGGTAAATTTTCTGAATGGAAAGGGATAACTAGTGGTGTCTCCTAAGGGTCAGTCCTAGGACCAATCCTGTTCAACTTATTTATAAATGATCTGGAGAAAGGGGTAAGCAGTGAGGTAGTAAAGTTTGCAGATGATACCAAACTGTTTAGGATAGTCAAGACAGAAGCAGACTGTGAGGGACTCCAAGACGATCTCACCAAACTAAGTTATTGGGCAACAAAATGGCAAATGAAATTAAATGTGGATAAGTGTAAAGTAATGCACATCGGGAAAAATAACCCCAACTATACGTACAGTATGATGGGGGCTAATTTGGCTACGACAAATCAGGAAAGAGATCTTGGAGTTATCGTGGACAGTTCTCTGAAAACTTCCACACAGTGTGCAGCGACGATCAAAAAGGCAAATAGGATGCTAGGAATTATTAAGAAAGGGATAGAAAATAAGACCCAGAATATCTTACTGCCCCTGTATAAAACTATGGTATGCCCACATCTTGAATACTGTGTACAGATGTGGTCTCCTCATGTCAAAAAAGATATTTTGGCCTTGAAAAGGGTTCAGAAAAGGGCAACTAAAATTATTAGGGGTTTGGAACGGATCCCATATGAGGAGAGGTTAAAGTGACTGGGACTTTTCAGTTTAGAAAAGAGGAGACTGAGGGAGGATATGATAGAGGTATATAAAATCATGAGTGGTGTGGAGAGGGCCAATAAAGAAAAGTTATTTTTTTAGCTCCCTAAATAGAAGAACTAGTGGACACCAAATGAAATTAATGGGTAGCTGGTTTAAAACTAATAAAAGAAAGTTCCTCTTCACATAGTGTGTAGTCAACCTATGGAACTCCTTGCCAGAGGAGGCTGTGAAGGCTAGGACTATAATAGAATTTAAAGAGAAACTAGATAATTTCATGGAGGTTAGGTCCATAAAAGGCTATTAGCTAGGGGATAAAATGGTGTCCTTGGCCTGTGTTTGTCAGAGGCTGGAGAGGGATGGCAGGAGACAAATCGCTTGATCATTGTCTTCGGTCCACCCTCTCTGGGGCACCTGGTGCTGGCCACTCTCGGCAGACAGGATACAGGGCTAGATGGACATTTGGTCTGACCCAGTACGGCCCTTTTTATGTTCATATGTAATGTGATAGAGAACAGGAAGAAGGAGTAGGAGGAGAAAAGCTTTAGCAACCCCATAACACTTGCACTAATTAAGAGAGAATTTGTAACAAGTTTAAGAACAGAACACTAGATATAGTGGCAATTAGCCCTAAATTTAGAAATGCAAAAGAGAACATATTATGAACCAGGTGTCACAGTCACATGGCATTGTCTTAGACCTAGTTAAAACAAAAGACAGGACTATGCAGCACTTTAAAGACTAACAAGATGGTTTATTAGGTGATGAGCTTTCGTGGGCCAGACCCACTTCCTCAGATCTATATGTGGAAGAAAATTGGCACAACCATATATACCAAAGTGATACAATCAAAAAAAGGGAACACATATAAAAATGACGAATCAGGTTTAATATTTTTATGTGTTCTCTTTTTTTTTATTGTATCACTTTGGTGTATATATGGTTGTGCCAATTTTCTTCCACATATTGATCTGAGGAACTGGGTCTGGCCCACGAAAGTTCATCATCTAATAAACCATTTTGTTAGTCTTTAAAGTGCTGCATAGTCCTGTCTTTTGTTTCAGCAAGACCCAGACTAACACGGCTGCATCTCTATCACTATTAGACCTAACTAGTCCCTTTCAAGTGCACCCTTCTGCTATCATTACACTTCTCCAGAAGTACCCACATGGTTCAGCCATTCTAGAACTGGATTTCTGCATGGCAGTCCCCTCCAGTTCCCATCAGGCCTGAATGAGCTTAGCACTTGTCAGAATCTCCATTTGAGAGCTTGAGACAGGATAGGTTTGCAGTGACACAGCAACAGCATCTTCAGAACATTAGCATTATTTATTCATTCTTGCAGAAAGAGATTAAAAAAAATCACTTTCCATGAGAGTTTGGCTTAGAAGCCCAAGAAAAAAAATTATGCTCACCTGATCAAATAGCAGATATTATACCATTTGATCAATCCCAACTGAGCCAGCTCATTTCAAATTGTGTGATTCAGGTTTTGAGTAGCAAACCAAGAAGTAATTTTGATAATACTCATTTAAAAAATTAAATACCATCAACATGACATTCTGTGATCCCAAAATAGGCATAATTAATCAAATTATTTGTTACAAGAATGAATATTCAAGATGCAAAGTGTATAGACATGATAAGGTGGCTGTCTGATATTGAATTGTTCTGTTGTAACTTGTGCTTACCATATTGATTAATTTCAGTTAAAAGAGCATTAATTTCCTGTCTGACAGTAGTTTGATGCCCTTCATGTATTAGACTGGTAGCGTCAAAGCACTTCTTCATGATGTAGTAGCCATAAAGATGTAATAACTGTGTCAAGACACGTTGGTATAAAAGTGTGAGGAAACTAGCACTGTATGTATTCTGAGGATACAGGCCAAGAGCTGTCAGTGTATCCCCTTTGAGTAGCATGCTTACAAGACTTCACATGGAGTATGTGCTAAATAAAAAAGCCTGTTGGCAAAAATATTAATACATTACTGGTTGAAAAATGCAGAATTATCTTTGTGAAAATATTCAACAAAAAAGCAGATCAAAATTTTGAATTGTTGATATTTCAGTAATTTTATAATATGGTGAAAAAATAAGCTTTGCAAACCTTTAATGATACTGAGTTTTTTTTCAGGCATTTCTACCAATGCTTATTACTTTTCATAATTTTGAAATTGCATTGTTGGATTTGTGTGCAGATTTGAATATTATACTCAAGAATATAAAAAAGCAATCCGCTTGTGTCTTAACTATGAAACAGATGATTAAATTCTGCACATACTTATTACAGGAGCTCCTTCATTCTTCATCCTCCTCCTTAGTTTTATCAGCGGTTGACAGTCAGGCAATCAGTCATCTTCTGGATTATCTTCAAGAATCAGTGGATTGGAAACTAACCAACTTAGATGAGGTTGAGATATCTAAGCTGGAAGTGGACACATCCAAGCCCAACATATTTGTGGTAAAGCTACAGCCAATCAAAAGGTATTGTGTGTGTTGCAGTAAAGAATTGAATGAACATTTCTGAATACAGGATTTTCAAGCCTTCTTGCAAATGCCATGTGCATTAACCATGGCTACGTCTAGACTTCAAGCCTCTTTCGAAAGAGGCTTTTTCGAAAAATGTTTTCACAAAAGCCTCTTTCGAAAAAGAGCATCTAGACTACAACCAGTACTTTTGAAAAAGCAAGCCCGTTTTTCGAAAGAGAGCACCCCGGCAGTCTGGATGCTCTCTTTTGAAAAAGCACAGTTTGCATTACATAGTGACATTTTCGAAAGAGCACTTTCGAAAAAAGGCGTTGTGCCTCGTAAAACGAGGTTTTCTGTGGTGAAAAAACTGCCGTGTTCTTTTGATTTACTTTTGAAAGAATGCAGCAGCAGTCGAGACACAGAGAATGTTTTTTTGAAAAGACCACTTTTTTCGAAAAAACCTGTAGTCTAGACATACCCTATGTGTATTAAGACCCAGATTTTTAAATGTATTTAGACATTACTGTGCTCTGTGTTGCAACACCTTTGGAATCCTAAATGTTATTTTCAAAAAGGATTTAGGCACTTAGGAGTCTGAATCACACTGGCAATGAAACGATTGAGTGCTTGAATCCCTTTTGAAAATTGGATTTAGGATCCTAAATCAGTTAGGTGTTATAATGTTGAGCACAGCAATGCTCAAAAACTTTAAAAAAACCTGTGCCTATGAACATGGGATTACAGGAGTAAGAAAGCTATCAAATATGTTGCCCTAAATATACACTCTGTATTTTCACATTTACCAATGACAATATTTGAATGGTGTAGAGAAGGTCAGTCCAGTTTTATCTGTGTCACCTGGAACATCTAATGAAATTAAATGGTAATATTTTTATAACTTATAAATGGAATTATTTTATGCAACACATAACTAACTTTGGATTCACTGCCATAAGGTTTTCTAATGTTTAAGAACCTAGCAGAATTATAAAAAGAATGGGATGTTGAGATCAATCTTAGATACATTAGACAGGATAATGAAATTATAAATATTAAATAAAATATAAATTATACAATGTTAAAGGAAATTATACAATTATTCGTACTTGTATACGCCATCTTTTCTCTGCTGGGACTAGGGAAAGTCTCTTCATAGGCATGTTATTGCATGATTGATAGTTCTGGATAGTTTTACATCTCTCTCTGGTAAAGAGCGCTATTGGAAATAGGATACTGAACTATTCTGGACCATTCTCTTGAGCTGGAATAGCAATCTATATATTTCTATGTTTCTGTTTCAACAAAAAGCCACAAAGTTTATGGACAGTCTTATCAGGTGCTGTCAGCATTCCTGTTAGGTGCTTTATTTCAATATAGTTATACAAATCATTGAGTTTGACAGGACTTTGATTATTTATTTAATCTGATAACTTTTTCTATTGTCAACTTCACCACCACTTGACATGTCTCTAACTAGCATTTCCATTCTCTTTCAAGTGTCAGCAGTGATAAATTACTGTAAAAATTTCTGTCATTGATGTCATGAGAGGAAAGCGCACATGGAAATGCTTTTAAACATAAAAGTAAATTGTTCAGGTGAAAAATCAAATGTTACATTGAAATGTATTTTGTGGGAGTGGCTATTTTGCATCTGAGCTCATTGGAATCTACCCTGTAATATTTTCAAACCTTTGAGCATTTTCTTTTACATTTATAGCTCTTGGAATTGCGTACGATAAAGCAAATAGTTTGAAGCTGATGCTAAAATGTTGCAAACCACACTGCAAGACATTGAGGTCACCATGAAGCAACTTTAAAATTATTCAAGAAAGCTAATGGCACAGTAGGGTGCATTAGGAGGAGCATTGCCAGCAGATCTAGAGAAATGATTATTCCCCTTTATTCAGAGCTAGTAAGCTCACATCTAGAGCATTGTGTCGAATACTCCTTTCTCCCATTACAGAAAGGATGTGGACGCACTGGAGAAGGTCCAGTGGAGGGCAACAAAAATGATTAAAGGGTTGGAACACATGATTTATGAGCAGAGGATGAGGGATTTGGGCTTATTTTGTCTACAGAAGAGAAGAGTGAGGGGGGATTTGATAGCAGCCTTTAATTACTTGAAGGGGGGTTCCAAAGAGGATGAGAGAGATTGTTCTCAGTAGTGACAGATGACAGAACGAGGAGCAATGGTCTCATGTTACAGTGGGAAAGGTCTAGGTTGGATATTAGGACTATTTCACTAGGAGGGTGGAGAAGCACTGGAATGAGTTACCTAGGGAGGTGGCAGAATCTCCATCCCTAGAGGTTTTTAAGTCCTGGCTTGACAAAGCCCTGGCTGGGATGATTTAGTTGGGCTTAGTCCTGCTTTGGGACAATAACCTCCTGAGGTCTCTTCCAACCCTGTGATTCTGTGCTTCTATGATTCTCTTATTTGTGATGTGGAATTTTGCTTATTGCTGTGCCCTAAAGGCCAATTTTTGCCTGCCCTGTGCAAAGGGGGGAAGCAGATGCTGGGTAGTCCCTTCTCACCTTAGTGGACCTGCAAAGGAAGCAGCTATAATTCAGTTTGCTACACTGAGGAACACTGCCAGCAGCATTAGGGACCCTAGAAGAAGCATGTTTAGGCACAGTGAAGATACCTGTCCTGCTTGCAACATAAACCATCAAGCACTATCCCAAAGACTACAGCCAGAGATTATGCCACACTCTTGTAAAGAAGCTCAGGAACCACCTTATCAGCATTCTATATGTAACCCTTCTGCCAGGTAGCGTCGGCAGCAGCCATGGCTGAGTTCAATATCTAGGGGTTCCTTTTCATCCATCTCACACAGACCTGGGTCAAGCCTCCACCCAGTAGCTCTGGGAAATTCACACAACATCCCTGGGTGTCTCTGGGAGGCAATGATTCCCCACTCATAAGCACAGAGTCTGAATATAGAAAAGAAACCTTTAACAAAAGGGGAGGGAAGTAACGTGGCATTAATTTGGGAAACCACCACAAAAAAAGTTCATAACCAAAACTACGATTAAACATCCCAGCTCAAATGGATTGATCAGTGTCCTTTGCCTCTCAGGCCCACAAGTCCAGCAATGTAAGTGTCTCATTCACATGCCCAAACTTTCTCTGTACCCCACTCACAGTTGCTGCCCTTGGTCAGGGCAGATAAGAGCTCAGGGATGATTTTCAGAGCTCATCTCCCACCCTTGGGCGGGTGGGGATAGGCAGCATCTCACCCATTCTGTTGGCCACTCACCATTGCTCCTGCCAGCTGCTCCCGCCAGCCATCCTGCTGGCCACCTTGCTGGCTGCCTACTCCTGCAAGCCGCCTCGCTGATGACCTCTTGCTGCTTTTACCAGCCTCCTCCATCCGCTCCCACCAGCCGCCCTGCTGACTGCCTGCCGCTGTTCCTACTGGCCGGCCGCTGGCCGCTTCCACTAACCACCCTGCTGGCCACCTGCTCCTGCTTCCACGATAGGTCTAGTTCTGGGCCAAACCTAGTGATTTCAGCTCTTTGTCAGTTTCTCCGTGATTTCAGCTCTTGGCCTGCCACCTAGGCTGACCAAAAGATTCCAGCTGCCACTGAAGTAATATTTCAAAATAACAAAGACTCCTTATGGAGTTTGTTTTAGGTCCTAAGGAGCTTATGTCAAACATGACATAATGAGAGGGATAAAATTTAATTTACTGACAAGAGGAGAGTAGGATCAGGTTAATTCCAATAGTGTGGCTTGTTGGTGTGGGGAATTTAGAAGCTTGATGGAGCAAAGAAGTTTGGGTTTTTCAGTTGACTAGCTTCTTGTGGGCTTTGCAGAAGGAAAAAAATGGATTTTAATGATGGATTGAATAAGGAAGGAGTAGTGGCTTTTCAGAGCAGCAAAGGAAGGGCTCTCCAAAATGATCTTTAACTCATTACATTTATTGACAATTATTCTGGTCTATGCAATATCTTAATTATCTTTTCTTTTTTTGTATAGATTAAATGGAATTTCTACTGCAAAGGCTTTCACTGAAAATGGTAAGCAAGCTATCACTATATCCAGTGTTTCATGATTTTGCCCTGTTTTCCTGAGTGCATGCTATATCTTGTAGTGACTCCCAACAGTTGATATGATACTATTACTAGTTCTTTAGGATTCTATCAATCTGTGTGCACCTATATTACATGTCTGTAGCCAATCCTAGCATTTAGGCACTGACAATCTGATCTAATGTCTACCTGAATCAATGGAAGTCTGCCAATCGACTTCACTGAATCAAGACCTAACAATGACTGGTCTTTTTGTGATCGATATTGTGAATTCCATCTGTCCTTTAGTGATAATCCTCTGCTCACAATGCCTCCCATTTACTTCTATAAATTTTAGCCCCCCCCTCCCGATCCATATGTTTGTACATTACAGTGCACACATATAAATAGGTGGGGTCTGGCTCAAGTAAGAGTAAGAGGGAGAGAAGTAACATGGTAAGAGTGAGGTAAAATGAAACACGTGATTGAAAAGATTGAAATATACTTCTCTAGCCTCTGCAAAACGATAACGGGGCAGCTCAAAGAGTGCTTGATTTTAAGTTTAATTTTTATTGGTTCTCTAGACAACACACAGAGTGAATGTTAAGGGGTGCATCAGTGCACACATTTTTGTATTAAAACCTTTTTTTTTCTACGGTATGTAAGCTAGATGTAAAAAATTACTACATGCAAATAGACAGTCTTCTTTTTCTCGGGATTTTAACTTGGGCTCCAAATTATTTGTATTATGAGACTTATAAATAATTGTTGGGCAACCTCATGGTCACCAGTAATTGCACACACAAACAAGTCATTACTGTTGATGGCTAAGTGGCTATACAATGTGCTTGCAATTATATGTGACCCAGGAACTGCAGCACTACAATCAGGGGCAGCTATTTGAAAACCAGAACACCTTAGTTCTGGAGTTAATGTTGCTTTGTTTTTTCATAGAACAAAGTGAATTTGGTTTTTAAATAGAAATTAACTGGCTCTCTGTCTCTGAATTCTCTGAGAGGCTATGGTAACATCACCAGCTGAAAAAAGCACAAAACATGAGACAGCTAGGAGCTTGACAATCTGCCAAGTGGGGACTGTCAGGCTGTGTCTACACTGGGCCACTTATTCCGAAAAAGTGGCTGCTTTTCCGGAATAAGCTGTGAACTGTCTACACTGGCCTCTTGAATTTCCGGAAAAGCAGTGACGATTTACTGTAAGAAATCAGCTGCTTTCCCGGAAAAACTATGCTGCTCCCGCTCAGGCAAAAGTCCTTTTTCTGGAAAACTGTTCCAGAAAAGGGCCAGTGTAGACAGCACAGTAGTCTTTTCCGGAAAAAAGCCCAGATTGCGAAAATGACGATCGGGGCTTTTTTCCGGAAAAGCGCGTCTACATTGGCCACAGACACTTTTCCGGAAAAAGGGCTTTTCCAGAAAAGCAGCCTGCCAATGTAGACGCTCCTTTTCCGGAAAAACTGAAAACGGAATAGTATTCCGTTTTAAGCAGTTCCGGAAATTCATGCCAGTGTAGACACAGCCTCGGAGTGTAGCACTCACTGGTTACACCCCTTGCAATCATTCCTATTCTGGAACTGAAGAGGTGATGTAGGAGTTGGCTATGCCCAGTCGATGTGTATTAGGGATTCACTGGTCCAGGGAAGGAATGGCTAGTTCCTGCTCGCTTTACATAGATGACCAGCAGAAGCTAGGCCTTGGCCTGCATTTCAGTTGTGCCATCAGCTATATAAAAGTAGAAATAGATGCTGGCTCCTCAATTCTTGACACCACTTCAGCTCTTTTGGTTATTTTGTCAGCCAGGGTGATGCCAAAGTGCTGCTGAATAAGTCCTGAAAATGTCAGTAACAGTGAATTTAAACTTGAAAAATGAAAAGTTACTGAACTGCTGATTTAAAAAAAAGGGGGGGGGGGAGAAATCCCACTGAAGGTCTGTAGAATTGATGGGCCAAAATCATATAGGAATCTTGCTTTGCTGTTCCATCAACTGCTTTAGATGAAGCACCCCCATTACAGCTTTCTAAATAATGCATTCCATGATCCAGCAAATCTGTTTAGTATTGGCTGCACAACGCTACCCATTTGCCAGCTATTCCTGCTGTCCGGAGACCTCTTGAGGTCACAGTTCCTTGCAAGGTCATTAATTATTTGTATATATTATTTACTGACAATTGATAGCTACTATTTGGTGTTTGGACCAATAACAAAAAATACCATTTGTCTCATCTTTGTAACATGACAAGAATGTTGTAACCCAATTAATATTGTGTATTGTTTCTGACAACGCCAACAGTAAAATGAGAAAAAACGCTGCAGTCCTGTAGCAGTGTTTAGCAACTCTATCTAAAAGCCTTGTATACATGTCACAGTAAATTCTTTACTTTCCTCCCAGAGGCGTACACAGAAAGATCTGCTGACAAGGGGAGGGGCAAAAGGGACAATTGCCCTAGGGCCAGTGATTCAAAAGGGCCTGGTGCTCTCAGCTATTGCTATCACAACTGGGGCAGCAACTGTGGCAGCAGCTGAAGCCACGGGCCCTTTAAATTGCTGCCGAGTGCCATGGAAGGTGTGGTGGGTAAAGGGGCCAGTCCTCGGTACTGCCTGGAGTGTGTCAGGCCCCTCTACCCACCAAGCCTTCCATGGCACTCCTTGAAGAGTTTATCATCTAAGAAACTTTCATAAAGATTGTTTAGAAGAAATGGATATTGTGTGTCGTTTTTTTTCTTTTTTGTATAAGGTGAATTGTAGTCTTTATCAAACATTCTAGCCTGAGTGTGTTCACGTGACAACATCTCTGAATAAACAGAATGCCTCTAGACTTTTCTGAAAGGCAAAAGTCATTGATATTCTTGGTAGCTATAGCTACGCTTGTCTCCTTGTTCAGTGAAATACTAAATAATAGGTTATTATCTCAGAAGTTCTTTGATTATCTTAAATGAGACAAATACACATGCATTTATCTAGTATTATACCTGCTGAAATGGGAACTAAAACTGTTGGGGTTTTTTAAAGTGAAACTGCTGCCTGTGCCTACCGCATACAAATCATCAGGATGTAATTTTTCAGATCTCCTAGACAAATATATGGTATGTAAATAGTCATTAATGTTGCTGGTAAAAGTGTGTGTGTGTGTGTGTGTGTGTGTATGTGTGTGTTTATAGGAGATAAAGTTTGGTCATCATTTTAAAAATAACACCTTTTAAAAGCCACCATTCTTGACTGAAATCATTATTGTCTTAGCTGTACAAACTTGACAAAATCTAGCTGAAAAACAGTTATTTCCATTTTCACCAAAGCTGCTAAGTGTGAAGGCACAATTTCACTAAATAGAAGACATTAAAAAGGTAATAAAATGGGAGCAAATGCTGATAAATGAAAATTAAATTCAGTTACTGTAGCTTCTCCACTTTGAATCCATATGAGAAGCCTGCTTGTCTGCGTTGTGAAATATTCATTTATCAGAAAGGTTTGCTTAGTAGATATGAAGTAGCAAAGGTACTGAGACAGGAAATTTTAGCCCACTGACTGACTTCTCTGTCAATCACACCAAAAAAGCTAATTTTTTACTGAGATCCACCACTAGTGTCCTTTGTCTTATGTAGTTTTTTCTTAGCATTTTCAGCTACATGTTGGTAAATCTTAGATAAGCTGTAAATTATCATAATTATGTATAATTGTATGAATGATGGATTCTTTGGATTTCCTTACTGAAAATGTCTGCAAAACTATGACAAGACACTGACTTTGGAAAACTAGGTAAAGGTTGGACTTCCCAAAACCAGGACTCTGTCATCTGGCAACATTCATGTTCCAGCAGGGCCATTGGTGTTCCTGGACCAGGGAGTCCAGGCTGGGAGCTCTAGTGGCAAGAAGGCTGACTGCTTTGAGTCTGGCAGGGCTGGGACCAGCGCCAGAGCCTCAGTAGTGCAGCAAGGGCCATGGCAGCCCCAATAACAGGGCTGGGGATGTGGCATTGGGGATGTGGCATTAACAGCAGCTATAGTAGCGGGACCAGAGCTAGACACAGCAGCCTCGGCAGCCCTGATAGAGGGTTCAGGGGGCCAGAGACACAGCAGCTCTGATAGCAGGGCTGGGGCCAGGACAGTTCAGGTTGCCAAGGCTGCAGCAGCGTGACAGCCTGAAAAGGGGGGGGGTAATTGGAGCTGGCAGCAAGGAGGGAATCTAGTCTAGGGAGCTGGTAGCAGGGAACCTTCTGTGGTTTGGCAAATTCCCTCATTAGGGATTGGTCGGGTCTTGAGGGTGCTGGACCAGAGAGGTCCAACCTGTACTTTGTAATGATTCCTCCATGTATAACCATATGGTTATATGACTTGGCTTATCATCTTTTCTCAAAGGGTATGTCTACACTACAAAGTAAATTCGAACTAACAGCCGTTAGTTCGAATTAACTTTAATAGCGACTATACATGCAAACCGCTATTTCGAATTTATTTCGAACTAGCAGAGCGCTTAATTCGAACTAAGTAAACCTCATTCTACAAGGAGTAACGCCTAGTTCGAATTAAGTAGTTCGAATTAAGGGCTGTGTAGCCATTTAATTCGAACTAGCTGGAGGCTAGCCCTTCCCAGGTTCCCCCTGGTGGCCACTCTGGGCCAAACCAGGGAAACTCCTCTCCTCTCCTCTCCTCTCCCCGAGCCCCAGGGCCCTTAAAGGGGTAGACTCTGGCCAGACGGCACTTGCCAGAGCCAGCCCTGCCAGCAGTTGCTGCCCCTGACCCAGTGGCCCAGGATGAGCCAGATAGCCAGTGACAGGCAGCCGTCCCCCAGGACCCAGGGACCAGCCAGGTGATGTCGCACGCCCTCCTGGACTAGTGCAGAGGTCATGGACCTCATTGAGGTTTGGGGGCAGGCCCCCAGCATCCATGATCTCCACACTAGGAGGAGGAACGTGGCTGTCTACTGCCGCATAGCGGCCAGCATGGCCTGAAAGGGCCACAGGCGCACCCAGGAGCAGGTGCGCCTGAAAGTTAAACAGCTGCAGCAGGCGTATGCCAGGGCCACCAGGGGTGCGCCACGGCAGGGGCTGCCACCTGCCCCTACTTCCCAGCCCTTGACCAACTCGTGTGGGGCAGGGCAGTCTGCACCAGCCTGGGAGGCAGCGTGCCAGGACCGGAAGGCCCTGACCTGGGTGCACCAGAGGGGCCACCGCCAGCTGTTCCGGCACCAAAGTCAGCAGGGTTGGCCAGGGAGGCCATACCGGGTAAGTGCCAGCACTGTCCCCTGCCCGGGGAGGGAGACCAGGGACTGAGCGCGTGGGCTGTGCCTCCCATGGATCACGCAGCCACCTGTGCACTTGCGAGCATGTACCATGCCACCCTTGGGCAGGTGGCTCCAGCTGCGTGACACCCAGGTGCCGTGGCTCAATAGGCGCATGCATGTGTGAAGAGACCTGACACGCTCCCGACCCGGGGTGGGACCCAGCAAGACGCCCCCTCTACACAGAGGCAGGGGATATCTCCCCCCAACCCCGGCCACACAATACACAGCACAGGGGCATGGGTGTGGTCTTGGGGCAGCTCCCAGTCCCTGGGAGAGCCAGCCATCCTGACCATGGCCTCTGTGCAATCACAGCGGCTCTTACGGTGCAGGTCACAGTCGCCATCACGTCGCAGGGCGGGGCTGGGCAATATTCACTGTGTCCCCAGGGAGAACTGACCACTCCTCTTCTTTCTCTACAGCTGCACCAGCTGCTTGTGCAGGTCACATCACCCCACCCGGGACATGCTCCCACACCAGCAGCCTGCTCTGGACCACCACCACACAGCAGGAGTACTGGGACCAGTACCTGGGGGCCCTGCGAGCCCTGCACTGCACCATTGAGGCCTGGATGCGGGAAGACCTGCAGCTCCGCCGGGAGCAGCTTGTGGAGGACCGAGCAAGGAACTGTCATCTGTAGGCCCTGATGCAGAGCATGGTGCCCTGTGCCGGTCCAGTGCCTGCTGCCCCCCCCCCCCCCAATGACTGTCCCTCCTCCCTCTCCTGCCCCCTCCCACCTCTTCCTCCTCAATCTCCACACCCCCCCCACCTCAACCTCTGGACCCTCCTCCCCATCCTCCCATGGATGCCGAGGCGTCCTCCCTCACCGTGCTGGGAGGCGGTTGGCCCGGCGAGACCCCCACCCCAATCCCTGAGCTTCTCCTCTCCCTTCTTCCCCTTGCTTTCCCCTTCTAGCTCCCTCCTCCCAGTTTTCTCCCTCCCCTCTTGCACCCTCTCTCCTGCCCTTTCCTGCCTTCTTTCCCCCGTCTCCCCAGAGTTTCATTCCCCCTCCCCAGTTGTGTTAAATAAAGACAGTTTCTATTTTTGAAAATACATGTCTTTTATTTGACATCAGGAAGTAGGGGCTAGGGAAGGGTAAGTGGAAGGACAAGAGGGAGGAATGGGGCACAAGCCCCCACAGACCGGAGAGACTGTTAGTGCTTCTCAGGGTGGAAGCTCTCCCGCAGGGCCCCCTGGATCCTAACATCCCCTTGATGGTCCTCCCAGATGGCAGCCTTCAGACAGTGCAGCCAGGCTGCCGGCAACATGTCCACGAGATGCAGCAGAGTCCCCGGGGGCAGGTCTGGTTCCATGTTGCAGAGTGCCGTGGTGTCCCGAGTGAGGGCAAGCAGAGCACTCCGAGACACAAATGCTTTGCTGTCCCTCAGCGAGGTAGACCAGCAAGCAGAGAAACCTGAGAACAGTCTGTCCGGGATGGGGAGTGGGGTCCCTTTAAGCACAGACCTCGGCTAGCCTGAGGCAGCAGCAGCCCAACACACTAAGTCCAACCCTGATGCCCTTTTGGCACTGGTTCCGGCCAGCCTTACCTTCGATTCAGGGTCCACTCAATGTGGACGTGCTATTTTGAATTAGAAAAACTCTATTTCTAATTAGTTTTTGTGTGTAGATGCATTATTTCAAATTAGTTTAATTCGAATTAACTAATTTGAATTAAGTTAATTCAAAATAGCACTGTAGTGTAGACATACCCAAAAATATTAGCAGCAGTGCTAATTAATGGCCTGCTTTTGCTCCTATTGACGTCAATAAATACCTTCCATTGACTTCATACTTAATAGGATCAGGCCCAACATTCACAAAGGCAAGTAGAATTTTTACTCTCAGTATAGTGCATATTGTGCATGTATTTTAGGTATAATAATCCTTTAATAAGTTTCCAATAATCATATGCTCTGAATGTTCTGGAGTACATTATATAATTTCTCCTTATAAACATGGTTTACTAATTCTTCAGCTTTATTTTCAATTAGCTTGTAATTTAACTAGCAGCTTTAGAGATCTTTTCCTCATTTGCTGGTGATCTTCTCTTCCTTTACTTTCCTAAAACGCCCTCTCTCAGATATTTACAAATAAGTACACTTTCTATTGTACTTCCTTCTCAATTTCAAAATCCCTCTCTTATCTGATTTGTTATCTTGTCTTGTATGGACTGTAGCTTCCTTGGGGCAGTAAATTTGTCTTACTCTCTTTTTGTAAATCCAGACTCAGCTGGAGTAGGGTGTCCAATTCAGGGCACCGCACAACTTTTAGAAAGATGTAAACAAGTGGGAGAGAATCCAAGGAAGAGCAAGAAAATAGTAAAAGCTTTCAAAAGCCTGACACGTGAGGAAAGGTTGAAAAAACTAAACCTCTTTAGAATTGAGAAGACTGAAGGGGTGGAAAATCTGATAGATATAGAGGACAAGGATCAATTGTAGCCAGGAAGACTCAGGTTAGACGTTAGGAAAAACTTGTTAACTATAAAGACATTTAAGCTCTGGAATAAGCTTCCAAGGGAGGTTGTGGAATTTCCATTACTGGAGGTTTTTAAGAACAGGTTCATAAAACATCTGTCAGGGATGGTCTGGGTTACTGAGTCCCAAGGAGCCTGGACTTCATGACATTTTGACGTTCGTTCTCACTTTATATTTCTGTTCTTCTAAATTGTCATGAAACTTGGGGGTCACATAGCTGTTTTTAAATAAGAGTACTTATAAGTTTAAATACTCATCTCTGTTGTTACTTGTATTATGATCATAGCTTAGAGTCTCAACTTAGAGTTTGGTAAGCTATATAAATGTGTATTTACAGACAAAATAATTGGAAGACTGACTACGATTCTGCAAGAACAAGGAATTCAGTTTTCAGCAATTTATACTGCAATGAGACCTTCAAGCGTGAGTAGTCTTCCGTGTCTAGAGCTGTCAATTTTATGGCATATAACAATACTTGCTAATGAATGTTTTATGAGACTTTTAGGATTGCACAAGTAAGCAGTTAGGCCTGTACAAGACTTTGTACAGAAAAATTGTTTGGATTTTCAGTGATTGCCCTGTACTTTTAATAGATAGTTAAGAATTTGTTATTTTAGTGGTCATAACTTGTAATTTTTAAAAACATGTTTAGATTCCCCTCTCCATTTAATTCTTGTCTTTGCATAAGAAGAATCTTAATGAAACACTGGTTGGCTCAGGATTATCAAGTTATTCATCTCTAGATGGTTCAGCTCTAGGTCAGGTTGTTGGTAGTTGTAAATTAGCCACACGTTGGTAGTTGTAAATTGTCCAGAGAACTGAGTTGATGGCCTAAATCTAGTTCAAATAGATGAAGTTCAGCAGAACTGATTTGCTCTTTTTGGTGGTAGTCTGAGGAGAAGGAACAGTAATCAAATAGATACAGACACTGGACTACCATCTAGTCATGTTTGCAAATAACACACAGCTTAGTAGAGAGGTATACAGTATAATGACGAGGACAGGTTACTTTCCTCAGTGTGACCTGTTTTTCTTGGCTAGCTGGTTGAAAACAAACAACATAAACTTTAATGCAAGGTCATACAACTATAGCAACAAAGAACAGAGGACACACTGAAAAGATTGTGCACTGTATTCTGAAAAGCAGGACTTTGAAAAGGACCTCAGCTTCTTAGGGTACATCTATATAAGGATCTCATGGCTGTCCTAGGTCAGCTGACTTGGGCTTGCAGAGCTCAGGTCTCAGTTTAAAATATAGTGATAAACCAGTATGAGGAAGCTTTCATTGCTGTTGCCTCTGCTGCTGTCCATGTTCTGTGAATAGAGTGAACTTAAGTCTCCAGAACTTTCCGTCAGTCTCTTTTCATCAGTAATAAAGTCTGTGTTTTACAGAAGGTCCACAGTAATAATGACACTGAGGGTATGTCTACACTACCACCCTAGTTCGAACTAGGGTGGTTAATGTAGGCAACCGAAGTTGCAAATGAAGCCCGGGATTTAAATATCCCGGGCTTCATTTGCATCTTACCAGGCGCCACCATTTTTAAAGCCCCGGTAGTTTGGACTCCATGCCCGCGGCTACATGCGGCACGGAGTAGGTAGTTCGTATTAGGCTCTCTAATCCGAACTACCGGTACACCTCAAGTAACGGTAGTTCGGATTAGAGAGCCTAATCCGAACTACCTACTCCGTGCTGCATGTAGCCGCGGGCACGGAGTCCGAACTACCGGGGCTTTAAAAATGGCAGCGCCCGGTAAGATGCAAATGAAGCCTGGGATATTTAAATCCTGGGCTTCATTATAAACTCCGGTTGCCTACATTAACCACCCTAGTTCGAACTAGGGTGGTAGTGTAGACATACCGTGAGTTATCACAGTTCTTTTCTGTATGAAATAGAAGGAAGACAGTCATTCTCAAATTGTAGAGATCCATTTGTTAGATTTTGAAAACAAAATTGGGATTGGTCACAGGAATGCAAGGAATGTTGAGAGTAATTTAAAAGGACTATTGAAATCTGTAACGATTTTAGTGACTCAATTTAGGCAACTTTATTAAATAATTAAGTAATGCAGTCATTTTTAATTCTTCAATATTCCACAGACTGAATCCACTTCTAATTATTTGCAAAGTACAAGTGATCTTAAATTACTGCAGCAGTTTCAAGGTTTGTCAGCTGCCATACAGGGCTATAGGAGTCAGCTAGTGAAGCACCTGTGAAGCACCTGTTGGACATTCACCTATCCGTATTTCTATGTGTAAATATGTGTTATGCTTCTCCATCTATACTTGGTCCAGTGAAGATATGAATGTACCCAACTATCATCCAAAGCCAAATTTATTCCTTCACCTCATGCTGTAGAAGTTTAGGTCCTACATTAATGCAATTGGTTCAATACCCAGTGGCAATCAAGAAGCTGATCATGATATATAGCACAAATATTTATTGTGTGAAAGGGAATTTGACATTATTTTTTACTTCTGAAGAATGCCACCAGCCTCTATATTTAAATTAAACTCTTTATACTATATCCAGCACAATGTTTTTGGCATTCACTTCTATTTATAAGCTAATATCTCAGTGTACTTTTCCTTGGATGGTCTAATCATATATAGCATTTATCCTTCAGACAGCTCATTTGAAATAGTTTAGTTGCAAAGGAATGGGAAAATGCTTCTGTTTCTAATTACTATTCAGTTTTAAGAGATTTGGTATGAGAGATTTGCTGTTACCAAGTTGGCGTTCTCCATTGATAAAGGAAAGTGACTTTAATCATGATGCTTTTCTTATAAAAAAGGTTGGTATTGTATTTGTAAATGCACTTTCTACCAAGGGGATCCTTACTCCAGAGCTAGCAGTTGTTCCTCTTAGCTCCCTTGCAGGTGATTCTGCTTCATAGCAGTTGCTAAGCAATTTATGACTAGTGGTAATGCTTCCTTGCACCAGCCTTCTCTCTCTAGTGGAAGCTTCCATAGCCTCAAGCACTACTAAAACAATTATAAGAAATGCTTATCAACGACAGAACCTGGGCAGGATTCCAGACTCTCTTTCTCAGAGAAAATGAATTAATATGGTAGAAATCAAAATCCTCTTATAATTAAAGTCCTTTTTCTCTATTGATGGAGAAGACCAGTTTTAGTCAGAGAGTCCAGAGAGCTCTCTTGTGGCTGAGAGGCAGTTAGTGAGCAGGCCTGGATGACCACAGCCAAGGAAGCAACATAAAGAAAATCTATCAGGAGATAGAGCTTTATCCAGTTTTTCTCTCTGTTTGTTTCTGCCATAGCTTCTGGGCTACAAGCTTGGAGTTAGATGGCTAATAGCATAGAGCAGCAGGTCTATGCTGAACTAATTGAACTGGTTTTGATAACCAGTTCAAGATTCCTCTGGATATTAGATTCTGTCACATGTAATATGATAGATTGTCACCCCCAGGGAAGTTTGGAATCTGTGAGAACCACTGCACTCCTCTTAAGAAATACATCTGGGTTGGCCCTGTTTTCACATTGCTTGCTTGGAGACATAGCCAGCCTCACCTCATCCTGTTACCACCCAACACAACAGCAGGTGACACCATTCACCCAAACTGAGTTACCTGAGTGCAAACAGCAGACATAATCCAATTTTCCCAGTGCCCCAGGCACACAATTCCCATTCAAATGTAAGCCCAAAATTATATTGTCTTGCACTGCAAAGGGATCTATACAACATAACCTCATAAATTGTTTGTTCTCCCTTTGATGTGGAAAAGACGAGCCTGTGTTAACCAAGCCGAGATTTTTCATCAGACACTTCACGCAAAGGCACGCCGGTTTAGATAAAACAAAAAACAAGTTTATTAATTTTAAAAAATGGATTTTAAGTGATCATAAGTGACACCAAACAGATCAAAGCAGGTTACCTAGTAAATAAGCAAACCTACGTGCTAAAAAGATTGGATATGAATTAGCAATTTCTCAACCTGTCTGATAATACTAGGAACCCCCCAAATTTCTACACACAGGTTAGAAATCCTTTTAGCTTGGGACCAGCACTGCCTCCAGTTCAGTCTTTGTTCCTGAAGTGTTTCCAGGAGCGTCCATGTGTGAGGAGTGAGGTCCCAAGATAATATCACACCCCACCTTTATAGCTTTAGCAGGTGGTGGGAACCCTTTGTCTCAAACAGTTCCCAGCCTAGTTTTGTGGAAAAGTACAGGTACTAAAAATGGAGCTCTTTATCATTCAGTCTGGTTACATGCCATAAGAACGGCCGTACTGGGTCAGACCAAAGGTCATTCTAGCCCAGTATCCTGTCTACAGACAGTGGCCAGCACCAGTGCCCCAGAGAGGGTGGACCGAAGACAATGATCAAGCGATTTGTCTCCTGCCATCTCTCTCCAGCATCTGACAAACAGAGGCCAAGGACACCATTTTATCCCCTGGCTAATAGCCTTTTATGGACCTAACCTCTATGAAATTATCTAGCTTCTCTTTAACCCTTGGTGAATCATAGCAGCCATTACATATAGGCTGGCTGAAATGTTTACAGGAATACCTTAGCTTTTCTATAACCCATTTTTCTTGTTGATGAGCCATTAGAGCTATCTAGCTTCATCATCATTGATAATCCTTTTTCTATGAGGAAGAAGCCTTTTTCCAAAAGAGCTCTTTCAGAAAAACACGTTTGTGGATGGGGAAGAGGGAGTTCTTTCGAAAGAAGAAGAAAGAGGAAAAAGCACAGGTGCCCTGGTGGCCACTCCGTCCATAATAATCACAGCTTAAATGCGAGATAGCAACCACACTGAATGTATGCTATCTTTCAAAAAAGCAGATTGCTTTTTTGATGCACTTTTGTGTGGGGACACTCTTTCAGAAGAAGTTTTTTTGGAAGATCTCTTCTGAGAAAAGATTCTTCCAAAAGAAGTCTGCAGTCTAGACATAGCAAATAGGTGTTTTCCAGAGTAAGTACATTAGAAATACAGACCCTCAGTCAATATTAATATCTTCAGATACAAAAACGATACGTGCATATAAATAGGATAATTGTATTCAGCAAAATTTTTCCAAAGATATCTCACATGACCCATGTTATACAACATGCAAAATGCACCATAATTGCAAAATGCAATTACAAAATGCAAAATGCATCATAATTATTCCATGCTCATATCACAGTAATTTTACTGTGAAGAATATGAGGTGCAGTATCACAGAGTTATCCTTCAGTCACTGCTTCTTCAGGGGAGTCAGTCCTCAGCAGCAAATTTGGTGGTTTATTTTTGCATCAGGAAATGGAATCACAGTCTTTCCTGTGTGACTGAACAATTCTTAGTGTTCCTACCTAGGTCCTGATATCTTCCATATTGGAGGCCAGTATGTGCTTAACTAGAATAGAGCAGCTGTGTCTTTTTGGAGTCTCCCTATCCTCTCAGGGGAGCATGAAGGTCCCAAAAAGCTAGGGAGGTCCGTGGTACCAGGCCCAGTCTATGGGTGCTCAATACTTAGTTCATCTCTTGAAGGCATGGCTCTCGCCATTTCAGTTGTCTGCTTTGGCCAGAAGCTCTTTCACAAGGTACAAGATAGCTAGAGAATAGAGAGAAGGGACTGCAATTGACACATATTGCCTAGCAACAGCTAAAGGATGGAGCTACCTAAAAAAGTCAAGAAGAGCAGCTTCTTCACAGTTGTATTTGTAGTAATTTGAGAGTCTCAACCCAAGTTATACAATTCATTTTCTATAGAACATGTAAACTTCTGATAGAGCTACACTTCCTCACCTTTGTGACCCACATGAAAATCAGAGCCACACTACAATTCCTATGAATTGTAATGAGAAAAATTCCAAGAAGCTTGTTCAGACTTTGTGGTTTTGAATGTCAGCCTGATCCTAGTTAGTTGTTTCTACTGGTGTCAATAGGCATTTTGTATGTGACAGGACTGTAGATTCAAAATGCAATTCCTCATTGACCTATATGACATAAGGCATTTAAAAAACTTCCATATGGTGAATGTGATACTCTTGGCTAAGAAAACATACAGGAAATGCCGGGGTGCCGACATCCTCTGCGGGCCCCTGGGCAAGGTGGGTGGGGGCTTGGCTCAACATTACTGGAAGGGCCAGAGCCTCAGATTGAAGGGGTGGGTCCAGGGGCAGCTAGCCCTCAGCACCACCCAGAATGCACCACACCAGCTCCCCAGCCCTGAGAGTTGCCCAGAGTGCCTGGTGTGGCACTCCCAGCTGGCACACTAGCAGCGATTTAAAGGACCCAGGGCTCTGGCTGCCTCTGCTGCTGCAATAGCAGCAGTGACAGCTGGGATGCCCAGGCCCCTTTTAATCACTGGGCCCTGAAGCAACTGGCCCCTTGGCCCACCCTGCTCTCTGTCAGTGGGCCTGGAGAATATGACTTTGAATTCAGAATAGTAACAGCTGCTTATTTGTCTATAAAATAATTGTAACATCTGTTGCCAGTGACAGGATTGAAAAATTCCATTTATATGGAAACTTTTTTTAATTGATTGTAAATGCATTACAACTGCTGCCTCCTGCACTTGCAGTTGGCACCCTCACCTTGTCTCTCTCTGGTTAAACTGATACTATCTACTATCCCTGGGTATGTCTACACTACAACGCTAATTCGAACTAACTTAGTTTGAATTAGTTAATTCGAATTAAGCTAATTCGAACTAACGCATCTAGAACTAAAAACTAGTTCGAATTAGCGTTTTGCTAATTCGAACTAGCATGTCCACATTAAATGGACCCTGAACCGGGCATAAGGATGGCCGGAAGCAGTGCCGGCAGGGCATCAGAGGAGGACTTAGAACGTGTTGATGCTGTCTCAGGCTAGCCGAGGGCTGAGCTTAAAGGGTCCCAACCCCCACCCCGGACAGACAGTTCTCAGGGGTGCCCCGCTTGCAAAGCAGTCCTGGCTTGGAGTGCCCGGACTACCCACACTGGGCACATCACAGCACTCGGCCATCAGCCCGGCTGCACTTGCCGCAGGCTGCCATCTGGGGAGATGGGGCAATTGGGGGGCTGCAGGAGAGGTTCCACCCCAGTCCTCCCCATCGGGGGCTCGTGCCCCATTCCTCCCTCACCTCCTTCCACTTACCCTTCCCTAGCCCCTTTTCTTGATTTACAAAAAAAGGACAATTGTGTTCAAAAATGGAATCTCTCTTTATTGAACAAAACTGGGGAGACTGGGAAAAGGAGGTGGGAGAGGGGAAGAGAGGCTGGGAGAGGGGAGGGCAACTAAAACGATGAGGGGTTGGGAACAGGTCCCATATGAAGAGAGGCTAAAGAGACTGGGACTTTTCAGCTTAGAAAAGAGGAGACGGAGGGGGGACAGGATAGAGGTCTCTAAAAGCAGGAGTTGGGTGGAGAGGGTGCATACAGAAAAGTTCTTCATTATTTCCCATAAAGAAGGACTAGAGGACACCAAAGGAAAGGAATGGGTAGCAGGCTTCAAACTAGTAACAGAAAGTTGTTCTTCACAAAGCAAAGAGTCAACCTTGGAACTCCTTGCTGCATGAGGCTGTAAAGGCTAGAACTAGAACAGAGTTTAAAGGGAAGTGAGATCAAGTCATGGAGGTTGGTCCATGGAGTGGTATTAGACAGGGGATAGGAGTGGTGTCCCTGCCCAAGGTTTGTGGAAGGCTGGAGAGGGATGGCACGAGACAAATGGTTTGGTCACTGTCTTCGGTCCATCCCCTCCAGGATCCCTAGGGTTGGCCACTGTCGGCAGACAGGCTACTGGGCTAGATGGACCTTTGGTCTGACCCAGGACGGCCATTGTAAGCTCAGGGCTCAGGGTCGGGGGTCTCACTGGACCCCCTTGATTTTCATGCACACCTGCTCCTGGGTGGATAGGCTGGCAGCTCTCCTGCCCTAGCCGGCCACTTTCCTGTGCCTAGTGCGGAGATCGTGGACGAGGTCCATGATGTCTGCACTAGCCCAGGCGGGTGACCGCCTCTTGCGGTCCCAGGAAAGCTCCCGGGAGCCGCCAGCCTGGTCCCGGGAAGAGGGGGAGGGCTGGAGGGCATTGGGTGGGTGGCTCGATCCGAGCCAGGTGCAGGGTCGGCTGGCTGGGTGTTGGCAGGCTTGCACCTGGCACGGGTACCGTAGCCAGCCCATGCCCCTTTAAGCGGTCTGGGGCCAGGAGGGGGGCATAGAGTTTCCCTGGTGTTGGCCAGAGTGGCCACCAGGGAAACCTGGGGAGGGCTAGCCTCCCACTAGTTCGAATTAAGGGCCTACACAGCCCTTAATTCGAACTAGTAAGTTCGAACTAGGCTTAATCCTCGTGGAATGAGGATTACCTAGTTCAAACTAAGCGCTCCGTTAGTTCAAATTTAATTCAAACTAACGGCGCGCTAGTGTAGCGCCTATGAAAGTTAGTTCAAACTAACGTCCGTTAGTTCGAACTTAGGGTACGTCTAGACTACCGCGTTTTGTCGACGGAAGTTTTGTCGACAGATACTGTCGACAAAACTTCCGTCGACAAAGAGCGTCCAGACACATTGAGTTCTGTTGACAAAGCAAGCTGCTTTGTCGACAGAATTCTGTAGTCTGGACGCAATGTTACAGGTAATAACACCTTCTGTCGACAGAGTTCTGTCGACAGAAGGTGTTATGCCTCGTAAAATGAGGTATACCAGCGTCGACAAAATTGCTGAGTTCTGTCGACGTTATGTCGACAGAACTCAGCGGTAGTGTAGACGCTGGTATAGTTTTGTCGACAAAAGTCCACTTTTGTCGACAAAACTAGGTAGTCTAGACACACCCTAACTTTGTAGTGTAGACATACCCACACTTAATAATCTCTGACATCACAGTGTGTGTGTGTGTGTGTGTGTGTGTGTGTGTGTGTGTGTGTGTGTGTGGCCTTTTCCTGGGCTGAGTGGTGTGTGTGTGGCCTTTTCCTGGGCTGAGGGGGGGGGTGGTGTATGCGCACTCACATGCACACATAGTACTAGGGGATTCACTCACTCATTTACTCTCTTAGGGTATATCTACACTACAAATTTAATTCGAACTAACGGATGTTAGTTCGAATTAACTTTGATAGGCGCTACACTAGCGCTACACTAGTTCGAACTTAATTGCCCCCTCTCTCCAGATGGCAGCCTGCGGCAAGTGCAGCCGATCTGATGGCCGAGTGCTGTGATGTGCCCAGTGTGGGTACTCCGGGCAATCCAAGCCAGGACTGCTTTGCAAGTGGGGCACCCCTGAGAACTGTCTGTCCGGGGTGGGGGTTGGGTCCCTTTAAGCTCAGCCCGCAGTTAGCCTGAGACAGCAGCTCCACGCTCTAAGTCCTCATCTGATGTCCTGCCGGCACTGCTTCCGGCCATCCTTAACCTCTGTTCAGGGTCCACTCTGTGTGGACATGCTAGTTCGAATTAGCAAAACGCTAATTCGAACTAGTTTTTAAGTCTACCTGCGCTAGTTCGAATTAGCTTAGTTCGAATTAACTAATTCAAATTAAATTAGTTTGAATTAGCGCTGCAGTGTAGACATACCCTTATAGTCTTCAAACCTGGAAGAAGGATACACAGGCCATACTGAGACAGACAGCTGTTAGATACAAGGAGGAAGAAATAGTTGTGTTTTCTCAACCCTTCCCCCCAAGCTTTGAACACTCCTTTACATGTAAAAAATAAACCTTAACTTGTAGCTGTAAAAAGTATACTTAATTATTTCCCAGTTAACTCAGCCAGATTTCTCCACATTCTATTCAATGTTATTTAAAATAATCACCAAAGAACTGCCCTAGGGGGAGAGGGGAAATCAGCCTGGTTATTTTGGAAACTGAATGGAAAAAGGAGCATGAAATATGCTTAGCAATATCCCATAACTTGTTTCGTGTTCTAATGTGCGATCCAGGTAAATAAATTCAAGCCAATATTTTAACCTTTAACACTAGATGTTGAAGTGCTGCTTTTCTCAGCAAAGACATTTATGTCTCTAGTGCTTTATGAGTTCATGTGCTTTCTACCCTCTCTGAAGTTCATCTTTTGTTTGGAAATGAAGAAATGAACCTCTTCTTATCAGATGAGTCAGTAACTCACCTTTAATTATTCACATCTTCAGTGTCTGAGGCCCAGGATGTTTGCATATGTATAGAATATCTCTCTGAGCCAAGAACTTGAAAGGGTCACAATACTGACAAAGGGCCAAAAGGAGAACACTACACAAAGGAAAGTTCATAGAATTCCCGCCACGTTTTTCCATTTGGGTTGGGTGGGAATTTTCCCTTCTCTCCACAGGGTAAGATACTTCCTGTAGCAAACTTATGGATTCTTTAGCAACACTGAACCCCAAGGAAATCAACATGGAACCTCTGCATCAGCTTTGAATCTCCCTCCTGACTCAGGGCCACCAATACTTATAGGATTGTGCCTTTTAAAAAGTGGGAGAAGGGAATGGGAGATAGAAGCACAGGAAATGACCCTCTGGCTCACTTAGAGGATAATAGCATGCTTCACTTCTCTGAGTTGCTCCTATGGCTGAAAGTCTCAGAGGGATAGTCATATTAGTCTGTAACTTCAAAAACAAAGAGTAGTCCTGTGGCACATTAGAAACTATATTATATCATGAGCTATATCAAGTACCAGCAATGCCCCTCTGCCATGTATATTAGCCAAAATGGAGACAGTCTCTGCAACAAAGGCTAGAAGGACACAAATCAGACATCAGTAATGGTAATGCCCATAAACCTATAGGGCAACATTTTAACCTCCTTGGATATTCAATAATGGATTTATAAGTAGCCATTCTTCAACAAAGGAATTTTATTACCTAGTTACACAGGGAGACTGCTGAACTGGAATTCATTTACAAGTTTGACACCATCATCTTGGGCTTGAATAAATATATTAACTGGGTAATGCACTACAAAGGCACTTTCCCATGCCTTTGATATTTGTATTTACACAACAAAAGCTATGAATGGGACACATGCAGCCTGATTCAATTATCGTCATTCATTAATATTAGTCCTACAATTAACAAATAACCACCTTTGCTGTTATATATACTCTGGATTCTGTAATTTCCACTTCAGCTCACCTGATAAAGTGAGGTTTTCCCATGAAATCTCATGATATAATATATTTGTTATTCTCAAAGGTGCCACAGGACTGTTCACTATCCTATGGCTAAAGTGAAAGAAGGGCTTTGCTGTGGAACTGAAGATTGTGGGCTCAGTTCTGCTGATAGCCATTATATGTGTGAAAGAAGAAATATATAGGTATGGAAATAAATGTAAAGACACTGAAGTAATTACTGGAAAGGCTGCCCATTGCAAAAAATGTATTTAGAAGCGAATTAGTCTCTTGAGTTAATATTTTTTTGATTATATTTTTTGTGTTTATAATCTACATAATGAGAGTTGAGAGCTGGCTGAGGTATTCTATTGAAGAGTGTGTTTGAATCCCAACCCCGTTCAGCAAAGATTAAAAATTGTTTCCATCTTAATGGAAGTTAGTGGGCCTCACATGAAATGAGTGTAGTGGGTTTCAGCTCCTGTGTCACAAACTCATCACTGTTCTTTGCATTGAATTTTGAGCTCTTGAGGGCAGGGATTGTCTCTGTACTACATGCAGCATCTAGTATAATAGGATCCTGATCTTGGTTGGGCCTTGTAACAGAGTGGCTTGGCCTTAAGGGCTGGAAGGCAAGGACTAGCCAACCCCGATTAAGACGTTAGGTTGGGTCAGGTATTTCTACTATAAGAAGCAGCAGGAAACTGAGATAGAGGAGCTATGTGGTAAGCTGTAGAAGAGAAACTCCGGAGGACAGATCTCAAGACTAGCAGAGTAGATGTTACGTTGTTGTTTTCAGTTGTGGTTTATTGTACTGGGGAAATGAAAAAGGGTAAGCAGCTAGCTAGAAGGTCTTGTGAGACTATGTTTAGCTGAATGGAACAGGAGAGCCTTGAAGAAGGGGGTAATTGTTAACAAGGCACAACAGAAGTACCCCTATCCAACCTAATGTCTTAATCAGGGTTGGCTAGTCCTTGTTCAGAACAGTCAGGGTACAGAAGTACCCCTAGCCATGAGAGGTGGCAGACCCAGTTATAGTCCCTTCACCATTAGCTCTAATAGCAGGGGCCATAATCACATCACTTGAATATATTGACAAGAGTTGGGAATGCTGTAATTGTCACATACACATTGCAAGCATCAAGGTCTTGCAAGGAGGTCTCAAGCGGTGGGTCTGGCTTTTGTATGTGCTTCTCTCTGTACTTCCCCATGTTGGAATAAAATATGCACAGATGTTCCAACCGTAGAACCCCTAAGTCAAAATTTGAGTTTCCCAGCAGGGGTGTTCAGCCTGCTGTCCTCAAAGAGTTCTCCCCTCCACATGAATCTTAGCTATTCCTTCTCCTCCACCTTGAGTTTCTAGGTTCAGAAGCCTGCACTGTTTTAACTGCCCATGATCGGACTCCTCAAGTCTTACCTGGCATTTCATGATTTGATCAAGGCATTATCTCTGGCCTTTTCTTCCTAGTTGTTGTTAAGACAACCCAACAGATTCCCAAGTGGCAATGTTCTCGGATGCTCATTAGAAAGAAAATAAAGTAGGAAATGAGTGGGAACAGAAAAATGCTTCAGCACAAATAAACCTAATACTGGTGAGGGGCGTGGGCAGGGAACAAGATAAAACTATATTTCATACTCCATTTATATCACATTCACTCATTTAATGAGCCCATAGGCAACATAAGAGTTTTATAAAATACAGAAACCTGCTGTAATGCATCCAGCTCCACAAAGCACTAGACCACCCTTGACACACAGAGGTATTTTAAAAAATTACAAAAACAGACAGTATTCCCAAATAATGTCATGACTGAAGGGATCTATTTCAAGACTTTGGGGATTTGCAGTGTACTTTTGGCAAAGTGAATGGTTAGGTGCAAGTACCCAGATACTGCTGCCTAGGAAGGGTGATAGCTACTCTAATTGATAGGCTAAAGCAAATCACATGTGTGGACAGAACAGTGCTGTAACCTTGCCTAAGCAGCCACTTTTAGGGCCTAGCCTGTGGTGAGGGGTTGCCCTGCACCTGGCACACTCGGTGGGGGGAAGTGGGGAGTTGTCCCAGGCTCTGCATCTCCCTGAGGGCTGCCCTGCCTGGCTTTTGGCGGGTGTGTGTGATCTGGTGGTTAGAAACAGGTTAGCCAAACACACGTATTTGGCATGCTCATTCTGAAACACATTGGGCTCATTAGATAAGGCCTTATTTTTACTTTACAGTGAGGTTTAATAATTATATTTTTATGTTTTACTTTATCCTAGAAAAGAATTACAATATAAAAGTAAAGTGCTTCATTTCAATCTTTAAAACAAAATTTCATCACAATCAACATAGTTCCACAGGCTGTTCCAAGTTTGACAAACAGGCATTTTCTGATGGAAAAACTACTTATTCAAGAAAAATATCACTTGGAAATACTATCAGCTAACACTATCTACTGGTTCTAAAATAAACTAGACTAAGACTAAATGTGAGGTTGTGAGACTACAACCACACAGAGCTCTGACTCTTGCCACTGGTGATGAGAAGAAATTGAAGGGGTTCAGAGTGGTTCCTTTTCATATAACTTGGTGGTGGGTGGGAGCACAGCCACAGGGTGCATGTGCTGCCGCTCTACAGGTACTGCTAACCAAAAGGCTCTGGAGCACTGGGCATGCACACACCTCAGTGGAATACATATCTGCATGCAAAGCGAAGAAGAACTGGACTGCTTCATAGACTTTCAGCCAAGCCACTGAGAAGGCCATAGAATGGGAGAGGATTCCTTGTCTCAGAGTTGGGCTGGACTATTGGAAGTTGTGTTCAGACCAGCCTTTACCTCCTTATTGCTGGCAATGACTCTTTTCTCCCAATCTATTATTTTCTTAAGATGATGTTTTCTCTGCTACTGTTCCTGATCTTTCTGCCAGGCTGAGAATCAACATATTGGGATGTCCACACCAGGGGCCAGGCTTAGTGCTGTCCAGAGTGGGAGGGCTGGACTGGGTACAGGAGTGAAAAATAACAGTGGACACAGCATTTTTTGGTGTAGTGAAGATGTAACACAAGGGTGTGCTGGCAAGAAATTTGTCGTTATTTTCTGGCCTCAGTCACCTGGCATCAATTAGGTTTTCAAAGTTTAATGCTGCTGTTTGAAGCCATAAACTCCAGCAGCCTACAGTTATGGTCAGCTTGTTAGTAAGGGGTACATGCTTTCGCGCTAAATAGTGGGGAACAGGGAACAGAGACCTCAGAAGTGCAGGGAGACTCATTTGATTGAGATCATGGCTCAGGAGCTGTCAAGGAAGTGGATTAACTCTCTGATGAGACAGGAGATGAGTTTATACATTTGGACCTGTGTTGCTAGAAGGGTTAATTGAACTTCAGTGCACTTTTGGTCATCATGTGATAAATGTTGGGTGGTGCAAGTTTGTCAAGTAGAAAGAAATTCTGAATAGTCTCCTTCCAAAGAGCACATCTGTTAGTTATACGATTATCTTTGCAAAACATGCTCTCTCTTGTGTGTTGGGTTGGGTTTTATGCTTACACTTTAACTTACATAATTCCACTATATTGTCAGTAAACTCAGCTGTGCTACTGAATAGATGAAAACAGAACAGAAGGCAAGCATCTTTCTATTTACATTCTTCTGTGGCAAAAGACATGCTTTATTTAAGTTCCCTTGAAAGACCTAGTCACAGAGGTCCTGTTTATTAACAATATTGTCCTTTGTCCTATGATTCACCAGTATTGTGAAGGACAGAAGCCCAGATTCTCCTTACAGCCATATGGGTATATGACCCAGGGAATGCCATTAGCCTAATTACATCTAGTCAGTCTACCATGTATAATTATGAATGGTCCCAAGAATGGAAGATGGTGATGTATTATATACAGAGGTTTCAAATAACATTCCATAAAAAGGATAATTTTTAAAATAAAAATTGAAATAGATGGTATTGCGAACCTCCAAATCTGAAAAACAAACAAACATGAAACTGGCCTAAAAAATATCATGTTCTAAAAAGATTAAAGAGTGATTTTTGAACTTCTCCATTCCTAATAAATGTATCTTTGATAATTAGTGGTGGCAACTCTCACTGGTTTATAATGAGTATTTCAATTTGGTCCATGCACACCTACATCAGTTATCAGAGTTAGTCTGTTTCAGCAAAACCAAAAAGGAGTCAGGTGGCACTTGACTATTGAATTTATTAGGGTAATAAGGCATAAAATTCCACTAGCTATGAGTCGCTTCATCAGATGCTGAAGAAGAAAAAAACGAGGATACAGAAAAGTCAGTGTGACATCAGTTCTAATTAAATCAGAGTGGCTCACCTTCAACAGTGATGGGAAGGTGAAAGTGCTTCATTGGGAAATTACATATTCTAATTTTGGGAGGGTTTTTTTGTTTTTTGTTTTTGTTTTGTTTTGTTTTTGTTTTGCTAGAAAGTGGCAGCACGCAAGTCAGAACCCCACCCCGGTCACACAGTTTCAAACATTTACCATTACCAGGCCAAAAAAACCAAAAACAACCTCCCTCCCCCCCAACCCCAGACAACAACAGTAAAACTACTGAGCTGGAATTCATATGCAAATGTAATACCCTAAACCAAGATTTAAATACAATGAACAGTCCTGTGGCACCTTAGGGTATGTCTATACTAGCCACCCTAGTTCAAACTAGGGTGGCTAGTGTAGTCATTCGAACTTGCAAATGAAGCCCGGGATTTAAATATCCCGGGCTTCATTTGCATGTTCCTGGGCGCTGCCATTTTTAAATGCCCGGTAGTTAGAACTACCTGCCCACGGCTACACGCGACACGGGCTAAGTGGCTCGAATTAAAGCTCCTAATTTGAACTGCTGTTACTCCTCATTGAAGGAGGAGTAATGGTAGTTCGAATTAGGAGCTTTAATTCGAACCACCTACCCGTCTCGCATGTAGCCGCGGGCAGGTAGTTCGAACTACCAGGCATTTAAAAATGTCGGCGCCCGGGAACATGCAAATGAAGCCCGGGATATTTAAATCCCGGGCTTCATTTGCAAGTTTGAATGACTACATTAGGCACCCTAGTTCAAACTAGGGTGGCAGTGTAGAAATACCCTTAGAGACTAACAAATATATTGTATCATGAAGACATGTTGAGTGGTTCTCACATTACAATAGCTAATTTTCCTATCAGGCACTATCATCACTGTTGGAGATGTCACATCAGTTCTGATTTAATTAGCACTGATGTCACACTGCCATCTCTGTATTCTCTTTTTTTCTTCCATGTCTGATAAAGTGAGTTGTAGCTGATGAAAGCTTATGCCTTAATATCCTAATAAATTCATTAGTCTTTAAAGTGCCACCGGACTCCTTATTGTTTCTACATCAGTTAATTATGTGTCTGCTAGTGATGTGCTGCAATCAATACTCCATCCTTCTAGCTGAAAATCTACTCCTTTCTCTGGTACATTTCTCCAGTAGCTGCAGAGGCTCTTCCCTCTCTACCAGAACTGGGAAGGGGGACCTCTAGGTATGCTGTACCCACTTTTCCAGGTGAGGGATAAGTGAGCAGTTCCAATAGGAGTGGCTGTCAATACCCTACTAGGCCTGATGGCATGGCACTAGAGCATGTCTTCATTGCAGAATTAGCCTGGAGGGTTGGCACCTGGTTTAGCCTAGCCAGGACATGAACATTCATGCTGCAAAGCCATGCCCAATGACTGTGTGCCAACTGGTGCTGCACTTCCCCCCATGTGTTTCAGTAGGATTTCTGGGGACATGTTCCCTGGTTCTCTAAATTGCAGTGTGTGCATGCTTTCCTAGTGAATTGTGGAAGAATCTCTCTCCTGGGCATAGAGGGAAGACACTGGTGTGGAGGAAGGAGATTATTTAACTTGCATTTTCCCTGTAAAGTGTGTAGGTTATTGGCCCAGGGAGCTCTTCTTTCATTCTGGCTCTAACACATAAACTCATCTATGTCCACTACCTGGGTTTGGAAGCACCATCAAACTACTGAAAAGGAATTTTGTGTGGAGGAAGAGGGGACAGGGGCAGTACCTGGGCTAGAGCCTGCATCTGTAGTGAAGATAAACCTTCAAAGAGGGGAAGAGAAGGTGGGAAGAGCAGAAAATTGTACACTGTATTGCGTTGGAGAAGTGAGAGTGGGGCTCCCCTGACCTGCAGTGCTTTTACTGCCCCCTCTTCCCTCAGCTTCTGCCCTATTTAAAAAACAACAACACTTTTCTCAGTTCCTAAGGGGAAGGATTTTACTCCCTGTCTATTTCCTCCCACGGCTCTGATTGGCAGCTCTTCATTATGAGGTGAGGAAGCAGGGAGCCAGTCAGAGCATGTTTTCCCTGAGAGTTCTGAAAACGGTATGAAGGTTCAATTTCCCTAATTGTTTTGGGAAGATTACCTATAGCAGGTCGAGTTTCCATTACTTGCAATAACATTGAGGCAGGATTCACAAAGTCCAAAGCTATTGTGATCTAGTCTGACCTCCTGCATAACACAGGCCATAGAACTTCCCCAAAACAACTCTTAGAAGATAAAACCTTCAGTCTTCATTTTAAAATGGCCAGTGATGGAGAATCCATCCTGATTCCTGATAAATGGTTCCAGTGGTTAATTATTATGAGCATAATTATTCTCATTATTTAAAAGGTAGCAACAGCGAGCACCTACATATTGACCAATATATGTTGTTTAAATACTCCTTCCAATAGCACTTTGGTTTTCCAGTGCAATATCTTAAAAACAATTAAACCCGTTAATATTAGTTTTAAAAATTCTGGTTTGAATAACAGGACAAACCTGAGTTTTAAAAATGTGATAGAAAACCAAAACACTGTCTGTTCTGAGTAGAACAGTTAACATTTATTTTCTCTGTCCCAGCGTTGAGAAATGTAGGAAAAAACAACCCTCTCACAAAATGAATCTTTAGTATCATTCAATTCCTCAAAGCAATCTTTTTATTTTGAGGGTTCTATCCTGGTTGCATTATAGTCAGTTGCAAACCTTTGATATAATAAACTGGTGGCTAAACTGTATAGGATGACTGAGGTTTAAGCCTTCTTTGCAAAACTGAATACTGTAGGAAGAAAATAACAGAAAACGTCATAATTTTTCTTCAAAAATTGAGGGGAATTCTGCAGCTCTTTGTGAGGTACTGAAAAGATATATCATAGGTTCCAGTCAGCAAAAAGATCTGCTGGGGTGAAACCTTGTACCCATGAAGTTTCTGTGAGGTATACATCAAACTGTAGAGAAGTTGAGATGACACTCCAAAGTCATTTCACATTGGTCACTAACCGGCCACCATATTGTTACTTGTATTTTTCCATCTGAAGATCTCAGAGTGCTTTATAGGCATTGCTTCACATCCCTGTGTTGTTTCAACTATGTATAGCTGAAGAAACTTAAGATGTTAAAGTCAAAATTCTAGCCTTAATAATGTGAGAGTCAGTAGGACATGGAAGCACAATAGATGCTGACGAACCCCGAACCATGTTATTTGTTGATGAGAGTGTGTGTGTTTGAGACTAGGGTAACAAGTGGGGGACTGGAAGTATGGTAATGTCAGCAGGCCCGTGTTTTATTGGAGGCTTGATGCAAGCATTAGCAAGGCCTCTTCTTTAGTGATTAAGAGAATGCTAGGTCCATATTCTTCCCTGCTTCTTTGCAGGTGTACTCACACACCTTTTTCATTCTTACACATCCAGGATAGCTACTTAAGAAGAACAGATTTTTCTGCCTTGAGTGACTTGTCTTAACTCAAAAGGGAAGAACAGGGGATAGAGTGTGATGAGAGTGGCAGGTAGGGATGGGAAAAAAGGTAGAAGAGCCTCATCCTGAGAGTCTACAAGGTGAAGTGACATGAATTCATTGCAATTGCAGTTATTACACCTGCTTTACACAGATGTAAAATAAATGTGATTCACTTCACAATGCTAGCGAGGAAGCTTCTAATGATTTTTTACCAACTGTGCTGAAAGCAACAACAAATGCAAGAAGTATACTCTCAGAAGCAGTACATTTTCTGAAAGTTTCGTTTAATCTGTGTGAGGAGCTAAAGTGCTCGTTTCAATTTCAGCAAGTGAAACTAAATCCTATTTTGAAAATTCATTTCCTGCTGTGCACTTGTAAATAGGATTGCTACTTCAATTCTCTCTCCTTCTGGTGAACGCACTCAAGTCCACTGCCCTACAATGTATAGCTGGGTCACAGATCCACACAGACTGCTGAGTGAAGCACGAGTTTATTCATTCGTTCTTTGGCACAATTTGTCCTCTTCTGAGGATCTTTGCGCTCATCGAAATGCCACGTGTCAGTGAATTCCTATACACCACTGTATTCTGGTGACTGGTGATTTGTGCCAAGTATTGTCAGTATTTAAACTATCCATAAGTCATATAGAAGATCTAATTATGTGGGGGTTTAACTAGGGACTTCTTTCTGATTGTCTAATTCAGAACTGGCTTTCTAGTCATTACTTCTGTGGACACAGAAAACATCAGTACAGTATAATTGTGAGAGGATTGTTTATTTCTCACACAATGGCAATTAGAGCCATAATTTGCAGTTTTCACTAAGGCAAAGCACCCATTAAAGCCACTGGAAATGTTGTCTGAGTAAGAACTGAGGCTTGGCCCCACAGTTGAAACAGCTTAATCAAATTGTTCAATACATTTTCACATTGATTTTTCTAAAGCCTAAATTTCTAAAGTGACCTAAATCCGCATGAAGTACATGTTTCTCCCTAGCCTGTCCTCTCACGAAATAGCATTTTTGCTAATCCTAATGCCGCCTATATTCCAGAGGGTTAGTTCAGAAGGAAAAGAGAATATTTCTATCCCCATTTGAAGAGATTGGATTCTGGCAGCAACTGTGGGTCTGAGAACACATATGAGTGCAGATCATCTAGGATGCATATGTTCTCAGATCCACAGTACCCCTTTTTTATAACCTGTACAGACTAACTGATCTCAGGTTGAGATTTTCAAGTGTTGTTAATTTATATGGAAACTTTATAGGGCTAAATCCCATCTTCAGCTTTGAGAAATCTCAGTCTTATATACTATTACAATTAAATAATTTCTGGGTGCCAAATAGTTAAATAAATTAATGAATAAATAGAGTATCATAGTGCGTGCTGCTGGGGGAGGGAGCAGGAACTACATTTCCCATTGAAATTCTGGTCAGCACTTGTGCAGAAGTTCTGGGGATATGGCAGGGCAGCTTAGTTACAGGGGCAGCCAGAATCTCATCCAGATGATGCACAATGAAAGGGGCCAGTATATTGCTGACTTTATAAGCCATTTCTTCATGAGTGTCATACTCGTTTGTATGCCACCAGGACCTTTCCTTATTGCCATTGTTATGTGGGTCATAAAACAACCAAATAAAAAAGAATATGGAGAAACTTCTCTTTGGGGAAGAAAAAGTAGTATTGCCTTTTGGACAAATACCCCCAAGCTCCCGATCCTTAGCTACAATGGAAAATTTTCATCCTGTTACAACGCTGTGTTCATTTTTTATCCTACTAGTAGCTGAAAGCCTGTGTTGCATGAGTGTTGCGGCTGAACCAGGTAATCTTTGATCAGTGCAGTCTCCCTCAGCTAACCAAAAGAAACTGCTCCATGGAAATTAGTAGTTGAGTAAGGGTAGAAATTGGCTATCTCTGAGATCAGAGTTCTCTAGGGCTCTCGGCATGGCGTTAGATAGAACTTACTGCAGCTATAAACGGTACAGATGTAATTTGTAAAGTCACAGGGCTGAGAACTTTAAAAACTGGATGGAAATAGACTGTGAATCCCAGTAACGATTCAACCTGCTGATACTCTGAATCAAAAGACTCCTCCACCCTGCTGGTTTCCATTGCTCCTCACTGACTCAGACATTCTTGGCTTCAAAGTGACACACATAATGACTATCCTGGAATCATATACAGATATTTTCCCCACTATTTTTGTACTTCTTCATTGCATTTATTATAACCAGTTTCCATTCTGTCATATTCTCTTGCACATGCACAATATGTGTAATAGCACTTTGGCCCCAAATCTCTGTTCTGAGTATTTGTTATTTGTCGCACCACAGTGCTTAGGAGCGTAGACCAGGATCCCACTGCACCAGCTCTATGAACCACACTGCTTTGGGAGCACCATCGGAAAAATACCAGTTACGTTCATCCAAGGATCTGCTCCATTCAGAAAGAGAGAGGAATGTCAGTGGGTCAAAACACTGGCAATCGAAGCTTTTTCATTTGGTCACAAAACAAAACTACCCAGATTGTTTTGAATTAGGAGTCAAACGGTGTGGCTCAAAGGGAAGAATTAGGTCCTTTCTAACTTTCAGTCCTACCACGTCAGCCCAACTTTGATCTAAGACAATGTGAAGTGCACCCCTTCATTAGGTCTCTTGTTCTCTCAGCAACAGTGATTGTTCACTGTAGATCTGAGATCAAAACTGTTATTTGTAAACCCACTAGAAAGACAAAGGGTAAGAAAAATAATAATACCCTTTAAAAAGTTAGAACATGGAGGCTATGTCTAGACTGGCATGATTTTCTGCAAATACTTTTAACGGAAAAGTTTTCTGTTAAAAGCATTTGCGGAAAAGAACATCTAGATTGGCACGGATGCTTTTCCGCAAAAGCACTTTTTGCGGAAAAGCGTCCATGCCAATCTAGACGTGCTTTTGCACAAAAAAGCCCCGATTGCCATTTTCATGATCGGGGCTTTTTTGCGCAAAACAAATCTGAGCTGTCTACACTGGTCCTTTTGCGCAAAAGCTTTTGTGCAAAAGGACTTTTGCCCGAACGGGAGCAGCATAGTATTTCCACAAGATGCACTGATTTCTTACATGAGATCGTCAGTGTTCTTGCGGAAATTCAAGCGGCCAGTGTAGACATCTGGCAAGTTTTTTCGCAAAAGCAATTGCTTTTGTGGAAAAACTGGCCAGTCTAGACACAGCTGGTGGCTATATTGTATTCTCTTAAAGAAATTTAAACTTCATGCATTTCCAAGTAAGGAAATTTGTTGTGTGTAGTTCTTATTATATGTATACGTTGGGTGGGATGGTTCTAAGAAGAGAAATTAATGTTTGTTGCAGCAGACTATAGATCATCAAATTAAAAAACAAAGGCTCACTAAATGCATGTTTGAAATAGAAATAGGCAGTGATGTGCTGGAGGGACCCTGTGTTTAAAATGCCAGCATCATCTTGAAGGAAGGGCTGGATTGATTCTCCTGCCTTTGAAGGAATTCGTTCCCTCTTTTGGTCCTGCTAAATCATGCCTGCCACAGATAGATGACTTATCCCTGGGAATCATACAAATATTGCTTAAGAGTAGGTATTTTCAAATCTTTCCTGAGACAGGGTACTTCCAGGTTACTGTAAAAGTTATTTGTGCCCTCCTTTAAATAGCACAAACAGTTGAATACTGTGTTATAGTATCAATATACTTTCTCTATTTTCAGCAACAAAATGTAAAGCATTCCAGCAGAGTGCATTGAAAAGACTAAAGGTGTAGCCTCCTTTCTTGGACATGAGATAGGGAAACAAATGGATAGATTCTGCAGGCAAATGCAGCCTTGATATATGGACTTTTTCAGAGGATAAAAGGAAAAATCTCTATGAGACCTCCTTGTTAAAGTATTGGCAGTAGTGGAAATAAAGCTTTAGTCTTCTGAAAATGTATCATTTATATTTTTTTCCAAACATACTCATCTAATCCCCATAGCTTAGTTATTTTCTCGTATAGTCTTGTTTTTGTTCATTAGAAAGTGGTTTGAAAAACTCTTTTAGGTGATATGCTGGGCCCATTCCCCATAATGTGCAGTCAGTTATTAGACAAAACATAATTTAGTCTTTTGATCTTTTTCTCAATACAAAAATAAAATAATAACATTTTGGGAGGAGGGCCTAGGGAGAGATTCAAAGTTTTATTTTATCATTGAATATTTTCCTTTGTAAAATTATCTTCTTTAGAGATATTTTCTGTGTTTAAAATATGTGGGTTAATATATTATTATGACCTGGGTGAAATGTTATAGGTTGAGTTAATTCAAACTGATGTGTGTAGGTTAATGCACCCTTCACTTAAGATAGTTTAAGAAACATTCAAGAGGCATCCACCTAAAACAAGGATAAAGAGTGCCTGTTCAGAAGCTATCCCTATGCAGGCAGGAAGGGGCCCCACTGAGGGTGTGTGTGTGTGTGTGTGTGTGTGTGTGAGAGAGAGAGAGAGAGAGAGAGAGAGAGAGAAGCAAAAAGTAAGAAAGCCAAGCAGTGACTGGTAATGACAGTGTGGTGTTAGAAAAAGCTAGCCAGTGAGCTTTTGGCCTTGTTGGCTAACAAGGAGTGGGGGTGGGGCTGTAAGCTAAGAAGCTGCTCCTTTTGTTCTTGGGTCTTCCTGCATTCAGAGGAGCAGGAGTTCCTAGAATACTTTTAAATAAACAAGATGACATCAAAGAAAGCCAGACTCTAGCAATTTCTGTTTCAAACTGGAACATCCGCAACATGGCTATAGCTGCTCCGCTCACAAAGGATCAACTTTACATTTTAAAAGCCAGTACTCTGTATTAAGATGGGAGGGGGAATCTAATATAATTGAGTACATGATTTAGATTAATATTATGCAAAGCTTTTTAATTTAGCCCATTATGCTTGTGTCTTTTAAGCAAAATAATCCTCTCCCTGCACAAAGAAATTACAATGGGGCTAGGCTTACTGATGCTTCCTAGTGGTTAGGTCACTGAGTCCCAGCTCTACTCTATATTCCATGTCCCTTGCCAGCAATCACTCCAATGCTGTAGCAGTCCCCATTTTTGGGTGGGTAGTGACTCAGTCCTCCGCCATATCACTAGTTAAGTATTCCCTTTACAGTAAAGAAGTCCAACAACATATATGTAGTCTGAAAAGAAAGTGTCTTCAACCCACTTCCATACTGCTGTGGGTACTGCATTCTTGACTCAGACCTTACTGTGTCTCCCTCCCCCTTATTTCTGAAGGGGCTTGTGCTCTCTTCACAAAAGGTGGTAGAGGAGCCCAGGCCCTCCCTATACATGGGGCTCATACCTAAGGGCATACAAGAGGCAGCAATAGCACACACTCCAGAGTGCCTTCCGGGGCCACTTCCTACCATGTACTTTCCCTATCCAAGGTGTGATTAAAAGCCCCATAAATGATCCACCAGAAATGGGAATGAAGAGTTCCCTAGTTCTAGGGAAAGGTTAGTTCCTCCAGTAGAGCCTCTCTTTGCAGCTGTATCCTTCTTAAAGGGGACACCCAAAATAGGTTTCTCCTGTCTGCCCCTTTCTGAGCTGACCTGGCTCTCTTTTAAGTTCAGAAGCAGCAGAGCGAAGTCACCTGTGCCCAGGATGGCTCCTTAACCCTTTCTTTGCCAGTTTGGGGTTTAAACACACCAGTGTATACTTTACGTATTAATTGTTTTGAAGGGAGCTGTTAGGATATAGATATTTCAGCCTGCCTGTTATGGCCTATACTTTAAGAATTTGGGTGCATTTTTACAGGGATATAAAAACAAAGAATTAAATTACAGTTTATTTCTATATGATACAGGTTGAACTTCTCTAGTCCAGCACTTTCTGGTCCAGCATCATCTGTGCTCCAGCATGATTTTAGTTAGCCAGATGTCCACTTATCATGGGTGTGGCCAAGTTTACTGCAGTCCCATAAAGTTGGTTTACAGCCACCAGTCCTGGCTCTCAGAGTTCTGTGCTGTTATTTAACTCTAATTTACCCATAAATATCTTCTAAGAGACCAGTGAGCAGTGGAACTTTTGGTAACACTGCTAGACAATATTGACCTCCTGTTATTCAGCAAATTCTCTGGTTCAAGATGTTCAACCTGTAGTCTGAGGCGTTGTTCTTAAGCTAAGGATTTTGGCTAAGCAGCAAGGGCATCCATAAGATAGGAAATGTACAGTAATGTACTGACCTATTCCAAACCAGTTATGTTAAAATAAGCCAATTTAGGGCTGTTAGAAAGATGATCCAACCTATTGCCTCCAGATAAAGAGCAGGACCTAGATGATTTGAAGGAAACTTAGGCTGATAGCTTTCTGTTTGGCAAGGACCCATTTATTCATAGTTGGGGTTGTGACATTTTTATTTTGTGTTATTATGCCTCCTTTGTATTGTTTATTTGTATTGATTTTGTTTGGTTTTTAAATTGTTTTTGTTTGCTGTATAATTAATTTTGCTGGATGTAAACCAGTTAAGGTGATGGAATATAACTGGTTAAATAATTAAATTACTGTAATTCTTGTGCCACATAGCGCCAGCAGCAGCAAGGTCTGGGTTCACTATCTAGAAGCTCTTCTCCATCCATCCAACACATAACTGGCTTGAGCACCCACCCAGTAACCTGGGAAATTCACACAACATCCCTGGGTGTCTCTGGAAGGCAATGATTCTCCACTTATAAGCACAGAGTCTGAATATAGAAAAGAAACCTTTAACAAAAGGGGAGGGAAGTAACGTGGCATTAATTTGGGAAACCACCACAAAAAAAGTTCATAACCAAAACTACGAGTAAACATCCCAGCTCAAATAGGTTGGGCAATGTCCTTTTCCTCTCAAGCTCTCAAGTCCAGCAATGTAAGTGTCCCATTCACATGCTCTTGTCCATACCCTTTACACAAGGGAGCCTTGTCCATCCGAGGTTCTTTACACTGACAGTCTGTCTCCTTTTGAACTGAGTTAAACAGTCTGATTTCTCTGCATTCCCACACTAACTGCAAGCATTGAGAATCATATCTCACAATTCCTGCATTTAGTGTTGACACAGTTTGTGACCCCACAATATCCAAATTGGTTACAATGGGCAAAACACTATTCTAACAGCTGAATATTTAGCAGGCCTAAGCAAACTGAGTGAACTATGTTTATATCCACAGACCCAGACTCTCATTCTTTAAACTGAGAGTTTGTGCCAGGTTAAGCCCAGGTTTTCTTCTTTTGGTATTCCCTCTAAAATTACAGACATTGCAATTAATATTGCCACAATTTGTGACACAATACCAGCCAAGTTGATTACAATGAGCAAAACACCACTCGGTCAGCAGAATATCTAACACATCCAAGCAAAGCAACAGCAAACTGTATTTACATAGACATATCCAGGGTTTCTCTCCCATTCCAGCTGGATGTAATGGAAGCATTCATTCATTCATTCAGACACTGCTTATATTACAATAAGTTAAAACTGGTTAGTTAAATTTCAATAGAATGATTAGTTAGGATATACCTAAAAATATTACTATAGACATTAAAAGCAAACAAAAGGTAAATTAAACCCCCTCAAAACAAATAAATCCTGAATTCTTACTTGTTGGAAGCTAACGCCAATAAATATAGAATTGTTTGCATCTCTGGACTTCAGGTATTGCTGTTCTCTGGTCACGCGAGAAAGACAAGGGAAATGGGAGAGAGAAGAGATATGCCCTCCAATATCTTGGTGCCATTTCTCAGATACATCACATCATACTGATGAATAACAGCCTGTAAATCTCCCTCCCACAAATCTGCACAGCTGGTTGGAAGGGGTTACTATGTTGGACTCTCATGATGGAAGTTATGGGTTCTGGCAAGCCAGGATAAAGGCATATGGAAGAATCAGGATCCATTTCAGGCGGGGGGGGGGGGGGGGTCATCCTGAGATTAAAAGGGAAATGGAAGTAGTGTTAGTGGATCCAGAGGATGAATGTGGGCAGAGACACTCTCCTGGGTATTTGAGTAGCGGAAGAAGGTCTGTGACTATGGGGACAGGGTGCCTTCCAGGAAAAGGAGGCACTGCAGCCTACAGGTAAGAGATTTGAAATAAAGGCAAATGGGAAGCTGCCTTTCAAGTTCTAGGGCTGCTGAAGGATAGTGGATTAAAGTAGGGTGTCATTAAAATAATTTGGCACAACAGGGTTTAGAGTCAAAAGCAAAGTTAACAGACCATATAAAGAGATAGGAGCTAGCAGTTGGTCCTAGAGAAATAAACAAAAAGTTTCAAAGTAAAAAAGTCAGGATTTGCAGGAAAGATAACAACCCCCACTCTTTTCCCAGAGCCGGGACAAAAACCTGGGGGTAAGAATTCCTAACTGTTCAACACACAGGGTCCTGCTCTTGGTGCTGAGCTAACTGCATCTTTCACCAATAAATATCAAATTGTTTGCATCTCTAGAATTTGAGTATGGCTGTTCTCTGTTCACAGGAGAACCAGGGAAGTGGAAGGGTGAAGGAATAAGCCCTCATACAGGAGCTAAGTAGTAATTTAGGGAGACCAAATTCTCTGAGGTGTCAGTCCACATAGGGTATAGGTCTGTAATGAAACCCCCGGTCCAATCAATAAGCTGTAATAATGGCCTTGATACTCCTTTGAGAAGGGCTTTCAGCTAATGGAACCATGGAAATAGTGGTCTCTGTCCTACCCCTGTGTTTTTCCTTTGTACCTTCATATATGGTACTAGCACAGAGACCACTTCCTTGATGTGCAGGGGCTGTAAAATAACTTTACATTAATAGAACAAGATTTGGCCATCGATAGTCTGCAGCCACAGTCATGTCGTGTGGATTGCCTAACACCAAGGAATGAAGTCACGGTCCCATTGATGTCAGTGGAAGTTCTGCTGTTGACTTAAGTGAGCTAGGATTTCACCCAGGCTGCCTATGGCGCAGCTATTATAAGATATTATCTATCACATGGAATCCTGGGGTGCCTCTTATTAAGGAGCTACTACTATGCATGTGCAGTGAACATATATACTTTTAAACTTCAACATCTTGGCCCTCTGAACACTTTACAAGTTGTTGTTCCAGAAAACACCAGAGGAGCCTAATTCTCATTGATTCACTAGCCTGTTTTAAACATAAAAATATAGAAATGTTAAGCAATTTTTAAACTAATAGCATGCCAAAGACAAAATAGAAAAACCCAGCACTTCATCCTGGCTAACTGAAATTTGTCTGCCCTTTCATAAGAGAAAAGACTGAACTTATAACAACATATTTTTAAAAAATCAAATAATTCTCCTAAGAAATACCACTAGGAACAATATTATTCCACCTGGCTGGTGGAGATCATAAGATGTAGCCATTCTTTTTTTTTTTCAGTATGTTGGGCTTTTTCCATTGAACCTCTTTATCATTTTTATCATTATTTTAAAGGTTTTCAATAGTATGAAACTAGGATTAATGACACATTCTCAGTCGGCAGTGCATCTTTACCCACATTAGTATAGCAATGGACAGTCAAGGAACAAGTGTCTCCACAAATCCCAGCCACTGTGCCTCTGCACTGACCTGAAAAAGCCACCTGGAGAGGTGAGGATAGGATAGGATAGGTGCCATGTCTATATAGTCTTCTGTCATCAAGCCTGACACAAGGTTGCTACCTACTATTAGTGGGACTGGTTTTGTGATGTGGCTACCTGCCCACTGGAAACTAGAGTAAGATCTATGGTCTGTATGAAATGAGTTTGGTGACGAGCTGTAAGAGAACTATTAGTGATTGCACTCCTTAGCTGGCTTCCAACTGATAATATCAAACTGAAATGTTGTGTTCCAGGCCCAATTTTCTTTTTGTTTAGTAATTTAATTATTAATGTGCTATTATCCCAGGTTCCCACAAGACCTGATGTAGTGTTGGAGTCCAGACGACAACTAATGGCCGTTGAAGCAACAGTGACAGTTCCAGACCCTCCACTGAATGTGACCAATGGGACCAACACATGCATCCTTTTTTATGCCAGTAATTTCAGCCTCACAGCCAACAATTCAATTCATGTCGATTTGACAAATTTAACATTTGTGTCCCGTAAGGTGAACTTCACTTCATCTGTTTGTTCAGCCACCAATACAACGTGAGTAGGACAAAGTTCAGTACCATAAAGTGCAAGTGATTCTAACAGCTCATCAGAAATAGTGCAATTTCAACAGGCTAATACTACTTTAATTGTGTATCTGTAGGCCAACTTGACTTGTTGGAAAATGACAGAGACAACACCCCAGGAATTCTTTAATTTTGGGGGGGGGTTTATGCCTGTTTTCCTTTTTGTCTTTTTCCTGATTTGATTATGAGAGTACAGTTAAAATGAGTTTTGGCTAGCACAGATGCCTTTACTTTCCCTAGTGCCTCTGAGCTGCTGTTTCTCAGCTTCTGTTCAATGTTGTATTCTTTCTGCATTACTGAAACAGCAATTGCATTGTAAGATTTCCCAACAGTGAAGCTGTGCAAATACCCGGTATTAATCCCGCTGTGAGTATGTTCATGGAACAAGGTCTCTTGTCAATGCATTCTCTGTTTTCTGTTCCTTTGAACCACATGCTGGAAGGAGATGAAGCATTTCTGTTAGAAATGTTTGTCATTTTTGTCCAGTTTACTGTATCTTTTTGCTGTTTAATTTTGTTGTATTTATGTATTAATTTGGAAATTTAAGTTTGATTTTAAGAAGCTGCAATGCCCTAATTTAAACTGACACATGGTAACATTTAATTGTTTTTACTCGTAGGTTGTCATTGGACTATACTGGGTTACTAGATGGACTCAACAGCCTAGAAATAAGGTATCCTTATGGGTTTTTTCCAGAAAACCTTTCTGCTTGAGGTATGAGTAATATACCTGTAAATTAAAACACAAAACAGAAGAGAATCAAATGTGAATGCCATTTTTAATTCACTATTTCTGCTCTGGAATAAGGTTGTAGTAAGTTGTAAAGTTATCTTGATATCTTTCAAAAATATTATGTTAACCAGTGTTTGTTTCTATGCCAACTCTTTTTATATTGTATAGAAGAATCATGAACCAATAAGATTGATAGATATAGTTATAGTGTAGGATGCACACAAATGTAGAAGTAAATCTTATATATATAAAGTAGTTCTGTTTCCGTCACTATGCTTGCAGTCTTATTATTCAGTAAACACTATCAGTGTATTCAGCATTCTACAAAATGAAACAAGAGTCAGTAATGGAATTTATAGTCTAATGGTCCAGTTCTTGTGAGAGGGTACCTGCTGTTGCACATTTAAATGTAATACAGGTTGAACCTCCCAAATCGGGGAGTCTCTGGTCTGGCAACATCCATGGTCCAGCAGGGCCAAAGAGCCTTGGAGACAGGAGCAATGCAGGGGCTGGGGAGCCTTGGCTGGGACAAGTGGCATCTGGGGAGGACCCGGTGTTATTGGAGCAAGGTGCCTGGGGAACCCCTCCCTGGCTGGGGAACCCCCAGCGTCAGCTGGGCCACGTGACTGGTAAGTCCCAGCCCCAGCCGGGGAATCCCTGGTTGCAGTGGGGCTGCCGATGGCCAGCTGGCCCTGGCCAGTCATCCTAAAGTGGCAGCAGGGCCCAGGGTGACTGGGTAGTCTCTGCGTGGGAAGCCGGGGCTGGCGGAAGCTGGCGACTTGAATCCACAGCAGCAGCAGCGGGGTGGCCCTTGCAGTGGGGCAGGGTGGTCAGGTGGCCCCAGCTGGGGAACCCTGGTACAATAGGGCCAGTAGCAGCTGGGTGTCCCCAGACAGGAACCCAGGGAATATTGTAGCAGCCGGGCTGGCAGCTGCCAAGCCTCACCATCCTCCCTGGGAACCCTGGGAGACCCTGGGACAGCAGGTGGAGAACCTGTGTCAGAGCCTGGGAGTGGTACAGCCAGCAGGGGAACACTGATTTCCCTTGGTCTGGCAAACTCTCTGATTTGGGACAGTTAAGGTCCAGAGGGTGCCAGAACAGGGGGTCCAACCTGTAATCATTTGTGATCACAAATAACTGGCTCAGTTGAAATTATTTAGTCAAAGATTAAAACAGCACTATGCGTCATACAGAAGGAAAGTATACTTTACCACCTTTAAGGAATGATGGCACCCGGTTCTCTTCTTTTATAATTGATGGAATTCTGAGACTGGTTCATTTCCAAGCACACTCCTAAAAACTTTTTTTCCTGTAAAGACTGTGAGAAAAAGAAAGTCCTTTATGGGGAGGGAAAAGTTACTTTCCCGCAAATGATTTCACTATATTTTCTTTTTGATTAGAGCTGTTGATTAGTTGCAATTAATGCATGTGATTAAGTCAAAAAATCAACTGTGATTAAAAAAGTATCACAATCACACTTTTAATCGCACTATTAAAAATACAATACCAATTGAAATTTATTACATATTTTGGATGTTTTTCTACATTTTCAAATATATTTATTTCAGTTACAGCACAGAATACAAAGCACACACCACTCACTTGATATTGGTATTTTTCATTGCAAATATTTGCACTGTCAAAATGATAAACAAAAGCAATAGTATTTTTCAGTTCACCTCATACAAGTACCGTAGTGCAGTCTCTTTATTGTGAAAGCACAATTTACAAGTGTAGAGATGGGGTTTTTTTTGGTTACATAACTGTTCTCAAAAACAAAACAATGTAAAACTTCAGCACAGTGTTTCTCAAAGAGGTCCACGAAACCACTCTGAGCAACATGCTAACTGGCCGCTATGGTATGTTTATTTACAAACTTTGCAGCCCTGGAGCCTCACAGCTCCCATTTGGCTCCAGTTTGCCAGTTTCAGCCTAGAGGAACTGTGGGAAGTGGCATGATCCGGGCTGCTGCTTCCTGTGACTCTCCTTGGCTGCAAGCAGTGAACCAGAGCCAATGGGAGCCACAAGGCTCCATGGCCACAGAGCTGATACATAAACACACCGGAGCAGCCAGTTAGCAGGTTTCTCAGGTTTTTCATGGACCACTTTGAGAAACACTGCTTTAGAGCCCACAAATCAGAGATGGGTAACCTAGGCTAGTGAGTGGGCTTCATGAGTGGCCCTCCTTCATTTCAGTGAGCTGCAAGATTGTCATAAACAAGATGGTCCCCTCAGGATAGGGTAGTTTTGCTAAATCCAGTTGTGTGCCTAGAATTTGCAGAGTGTGCTGACTGGCCCATAGCAATGCTTTGACTGGAAGCAGAGGGAACACATGGCTCTTACAGTAAGTGTTGTGTGTAATCAGCGCACACCTCACTTCACGGGCCCTTGCTTTAAGTGCATGTCATACAAGTAGGAAAAAAACTACATAGAAAGAAACCAGTGGAATCTAGAAACCCTGTGTGTGGACAACAGTAAACAGAATGTCTCGCAGACCACAGATAAGAAGCTTGATGGACCACATGTGGCCTGTGGGCCACAGGATGCCTACCACTGCTACAAGTCCACTCACTCCTACTTCTTGTTCAGCCAATCACTTAGCCTAGGTCTACACTAGACCAGGCAGGTCGGCTTAAGTTACACCATCCAGCTATACAAAATGCATAGCTGGATTTGGCTTACCTTAAGTCAAGCCGCTGCAGCATCTACGCTGTGAGAGGCCAACAGAAACACACGCTCCCATCAGCTTCCCTTACACCTCACAGAATGAAGAGTACAGGATGCCAGCGGGGGCTTCCCTTAATATTTGAATTGGGAGTGTACACTAGATCTGCTAAATCGAACGCTAGAAGATCGACCTCAGGAGGGTTGATCTTCTCTGTAATGTAGACAAACCCTCAGAGAAACAAGCTTATTTACATTTATTGCAGATAATGCTGCCCATGCTGCCTCTTATTTACAGTGTCATCTGAAAGTGAGAATAGTATTCACATTTGTAGCAGCATTGTACATTTGTAGCAGCATTGCAAGTAATTTACGTACCAGATATGCTAAACATTTATATCCCCTTTGGTACTTTGGCCGCCATTCCAAAAGAATACACTTCAATGTTTATGGTGCATCTTAATTAAATTTGTGACTGAATTCCTTGGGGAAGAATTGTATGTCTCCTGCTCTGTTTTACCCAGATTTTTCCATATATTTCATGTTATAGCAGTCTTGGATGATGACCCAGCACACATTTACTTTAAGAACACTTTCACTGCAGATTTGACAGAACACAAAAAAAGTTATCAATGTGAATTTTCTAAAAATAGCTATAGCACTCCACCCAAGGCTTAAGAATCTGAAGTGTCTTCCAAAATCTTTGAAAGAGGAACTGTGGAGCATTCTTTCAGAAATCTCAAAAAAGCAACACTCCAATGCAGAAACTATAGAACCTAAATCACCAAAAAAGAAAATCAACCTTCTGCTAGTGGCATCTGAATCAGATGATGAAAATGAACATACATTGGTCTGCACTGATTTGGTCCAGTATTGAGTAGAGCTCGTCACTATCATGGATGCATATATTCTGGAGTGGTGGTTGAAGCATGAAGGGACATATGAATCCTTAGCACACATGGCACGTAAATATCTTGTGATGCCGGTTACAACAATGCCTTCTGAGAGCCTACTCTCAATTTCAAGTGACATTTTAAACAAGAAGTGGGCAGCATTATGTCTTGCAAATGTAAACAAACTTATTTGCCTGAGCATTTGGATGAACAAGAAGTAGGACTGAGTGGACTAAAGTTTTACATTGTTTTGTTTTTGAAGGCAGTTGTGTTTTGTACATAATTCTACATGCGTAAGTTCAGCTCATGATAAAAAGATTTCTCTACAATACCTGTAATGGGAGAATTAAAATACTATTTATTTTGTTTTTACAGTGGTAATATTTACAATAAAAAGAAATATAAAGGAGCACTGTACAATTTTTATCCTGTGTAATTTAAATCAATATATTTGAAGATGTAGAAAACATCCAAAATATTTAAATAAATGGTATTCTTTTATATTTTTAAGAGTGCACTTAATCATGACTAAATTAATCACAATTAATTTTAATCACTTGAAAGCCCTATATTTGATCTCTCATTTTACCTAATTACTTATGAATTTTTTTCTTTGGTACCTTAGTTTATCTAACTGATAAACTAAAGAGATTTCTAACCCAGGTTTTATTTATAAGAACACGTTTCAACAATCCTTTCTAATGAGTTAAAAAGATATTTCAATGGGTCATTATTTTATAAATCATAGAAAACATCTGTGCTAACAAATGTTGCAGAACATTTGCAGAATGTGGCAGAACATAAATGGATTATAATCATAATCAATTACCTAGTCTTGTTTATTCTAACACACTTTTGTGGTGATAAACATATTTATTAGTTTACAGAAATTCCTTTCCTGAGCATCAGAACTAGTAGAAAATCGTATGCATGCCTTTATTTGATCACGCACTAATTCAGTTTAAGAATGAACACTATGAAGTCTTAGAATTCAGACATGATTTGGGGCAATACAGCAAGGATTATACTATAGTCAATATACAGAGACAGTGCTGGAACAGTTTTTTAGGTTGGCATGCTGAGCTACTGCCACCCGCCTTACCCCTCTCCTTATCCCTCACCACTCCCTAAGTTAGGGCTGGCAGCTAGGACCCTACATGCAAGGCTGGCAAGCAGGTGGGACCTAGATGACAGCAGTGGCTGATTGCCAAGTGGGACCTAGCACTAGCAGCTGAGCTGGACCCTTAGCCATCAGGAGGCCCAGCCTCCAGGACACCTGAGGAGCAGAGGCATGGGACTGGCAGCCAGGATCCATGCTGACAAGGGGATGTGGGGTTGGCGCACCCCAAAACTGAAGGTACTGCAGCTCACCGGCACCATTTCTTCCCACATCTATGTACAAAGAATTATGAGAGTTTAACATACAAAAATAATAAAACATTTATATTTACCAATACTCCCTCCAAATTAAGCAAACTTGAGAAATGTGGCTTAGATGACACTACAGTAAAACTCCAATTGTCCGGCATCCACTGGTCCGGCACTCCTGATAGTCCGGCACCATCTGGAACCCGGAAGTGATCCAGCCAGCTGGACAATTGGAACTGCTCTGCGCCCGGCTTTCCCAAGTCCACCACTGGTCAGTTTCAGCAGCAGCGGACTTGGGGAAGCCCTGGGGCAGAGCACCCAATCTGCTCTGCCCCTGGCTTCCCCTAGTCCGCTGCTGCTGAAACTGACCATCGGCTGACTTGGGGAAGCCAGGGGCAGAGCAGCAGGGGTGCTGCTGGGTTGGTTCTGCAGCGCCGCTCAGGTGAGGGGCGGTGCTACGGGACCAACCTGACAGCACCCCAGCTGCTCTGCCACTGGCTTCCCCAAGTCAGCCGCTGCTGAAACTGACCAGCGGCAGACTTGGGGAAGCCAGAGGCAAAACAGCTGGAGTGCTTCCAGGTTAGTCCTGCAATGCCGCCCTCTCCCACTCTGTGCAGTTCCCCACCGACCTCCCCATCCCCCACCCCAGACCCCTCATAGCCCCCCTTCTGGTACTTCAGCATATTTGATAATCTGGCACCCCCTGGGTCCTAAAGGTGCCGGATTATCGGAAGTTTACTGTACTACAAAGAGTAGTAGTAGAAAGATCATACTCGAAGGGTAGTTACCAATGTTCACTTGTTGTGCTGTAAGGATATATCTAGAAGGGTCACATAGGATACCATTTGCCTGGGACCTGTGCTATTCCATGTTTATTAATGACTAGGGTACTGGAATGGAGAGTATTTTTATAAAGTTTGCAGAAAATACCAAGATGAGTGGTTGCAAGAAATTTAGGGGATTAGATTAGAATTCATAGTAACTTAGATACATTGGATAATTGGTCTGAAATCAAGATGAAATTCATTAAAGACAGGAGCAAAATATTTCACTTTGGAAGAAAAAAAATCAATTACACGGATATAAAATGGGTAATAGCTGGCAAGGCAGAAATACTTAAAAAAAAAAAAAAGATTCAGAGATTGTAATGGACCACAAATTGAATATGGATTAACAATGTTTTGAGGTTATGCAAATGGCTAATGTCATTCTGTGGTGTATTACAAGGAGTATAATATGTAACAAATGGGAGATGATTGTTCTTCTCTAGTCAGTACTGGTGAATCCTCAGTTGGAGTGTTGTGTCCAGTTTTGGCTACCACATTTTAAGAAAGATGTAGGAAAAATTGGAGAGACTCCAGCGAAGAGAGACAAAAATGATAAACCAGTGATCCTTGTACTGCGGAGTGTGCCACCCCACTGGATGCAGAAAAACACCCATGAGCGGGGGTAGGAGGACAGGCCAGCCCCCCAGGCAGCATGGAGGGAGCATCGCCCAGCTCCACTTCAGCCCTATCCCTGGCTGCAGCTCTGTTCTTGGCTGCCAGCCCCTGTTCCCAGCCACAGCTCTGCCCCTGGTCCAACTCCCAGCTGCAAATTGGCCACTGGCTCCCACTCTCAGCCTCTGCCCTGCCTCCTGGCTGCAGCCCCCAGCACCTCCCATGGGGTTATGTTGCTTGGGGGAGGAGAGCTGAGGAGAATGCAGGAGCTAGCTGTACAGTTCCTTGCAAGACCGGGTGCAGAGTCTATGACTATGTCTACACTGGAAAGGTTTGGCGACAAAAGTGCTGTTGACATACAAAAGTCACCAAAACTGAAAATTTTCCAGACATGTTTTTCTAATGTTAGGACAAGAAGCAATGGGCTTACATTGTACCAACGGTGGTTTAGGTTGGACATTAGGAAAAACTTCCTAACTGTCAGGGTGGTAAGACACTGGAATAAATTGCCTAGTGAGGTTGTGAATTCTCCATCACTGGAGATATTTAAGAGCAGGTTGGATAGACATCTATCAGGGATGGTCTAGACCTTGCGTGGCCCTGACATAAGGGCAGGGGACTGGACTTGATGGTCGCTCAAGGTCCCTTCCAGTTCTAGTGTTCTATGATTCTGCCTCCCAGTGTTGACATTTCATGGCTATATTATTAGCTCTCCTGTTGACAATAAGAGTGAAGCAATGTGGGTAAGCGTACCATAGTGCCTGGTGTTAAATGCATAATGTAGCACTAGGCATCAGCCACCCCTTTGCTTCCCAGCTCTCCCAGGGCTTTCAGCTCACTTTTGCGCCACTAGAATGACAGTCCTTGCTGGTACACATGCGGGAGTTCCTTGATCTTGGCTCTCCATTGCAGGGTGTCCCACTCATACCCCTTCTCATGCAAAGCTTGAGAAATGTGACTGTACGTGTCCCAGTTCCTGCAGCTATGATTGAAGCAATTCTTCACTCCACACACTGATAAGATCCCAAAGCTCTGTGGTGCTCCAAGCAGGAGAGCAACTTGAGCGATGGCCATCCCTATTTCCCTAAGATGACATGAGGATCACCAGGAAATAGATTTTAAATATCCTGGTGTTTGCAGATGGGGGGGGGGGGGGGGTGAGGGGCGGAATTAGTTTACCTTTTTTACGTGGCTACAGAGCAGCAGAGTTCACAGTGCTGGCCAGTGTGGCTAGTCGAGCATTGTGGGAAACATGCTGGAGTTCAATACATTCAACAAAAAACCTACTGTGGTACACCCTACATGACTGTCGATAATAAAGGAGGGGGGGAGGAGACAAAAGTTCCTTGTGGAGGTAGAAGTATTTTTGTCACTAAATCTGGGTGTTGTTGCAACTTTTGTCATGTTGTACAGTGTGAACACTCTCTAGGTTTTGTTGCCAAAAAACCCTTTTTGGCAACAACATTTGCTAGTGTAGACAAGGCCTACCCTGGCTCTTTGTTAATGATAAAGAGAGGGGAAAAGAAAAAAGTCTCTGGTAGGGATAGAAGCTTTTTGTCACCAAAGCTGAGTGTTTTTCCCAACAAAAGTCACATTGCAGTGTGAATGCTCTCACTGTTTTGTCACCAAAAGGCAGTGTCTGGCAACAAAATTTGGTAGTGTAGACAAAGCCTACGATGTTTTGTTAAAAAAGTCAGATATTAGCAAGCAGAGATAGCACAGGGGAGATTATGAAGAGTTAAAATTACTTTCCTTTTTGACCCAAGCAATTACGCAGTATATGCAGTTTTGCAGATTGTTTCTGTTAGGGGGAAAAATTAATGCTGGAGTAAAGTATGTCTTTGATTCAATACTGTTTATTTACAAGACATGTTTCTCTGAGCACAATGGGAGTGAAACAACAGGAGACAGTTTCTTTGTTCTGAATTCCAAGCCACTTTCAAGTCAGCAGCTTGCCCATAACCTCTCTTTTGGCTTTTTCTTAGGGTTATTCTGCAAACACTTCTTTGGCTGTTTCTGGGGCTTCCCTGCTGCTTTCTCTGTGTGCTTCTGTATTGTTTCTGCCACTTCTGCCTTGGTAGCTTCTTGCATGTGAACATGCGCACACCCTCTCTGCAGCCCTCTCACACAGGCACACCTCAACATGCAAAATAATACCAACTCCCTGCATTTGCATTTAGCTTCTACTGAAAACCCACAACCCATGTAGCTTAGTTTCTGAGCCTTGCATGTAGCCTGTGTTTTGGGTGGTGATTCCTAGTGTTTCAGCTATCTTATTCCATACTGTTGCCTACCTGCTTCTTATATTTATCCGGAATGAAGGGCAAGAGGCAAACCTACCAACTTCAAAAAGGTTTCACTGCCTCCTAGCATAACCATATGTTTTCTCGAATATAGGGGGAATAAAGATTCTTTTTCAAGTGATGTCCCTGTGAGTGCGCCACTCTGGGTGCTGGTGCATCCTTGTGCCGACCTCTGGAGATTTTTCCTGCAGTGCCCTTCTGTGCGTCACATGAACCGCGGTGTTTCCTCATGCCATTGGTGTCAGTTAGGCACACGTGTGGCACAGCCCCTCTGTTCCTTCTCTACCATCCTCGGCAGTAGATGGAGATCCTCTGACTTGCCCTCTCTTCACCTAAAAAAACACATCAAAATTCATTACATTTCCTCAGTTTCCCCCTTACTTCCAAGTTTTGACCCCTTTCCTACCAGTTTGCTTAAAAAAACCCTTTTTCCTCAAAAAACAAACCAGGACAAAACAGTACTTCATTGTTTGTCACCCTGTTTCCCTATGCCTGCGGGCTCCCCAGGCTTTAAATGCTGCGGCTCCTATCATGAGGCTATGCCAGCCTTGGTCAGCCATGCCTCCTGTATAAAGTGCCCCAGGGAGGCCCATATGACACAGAAGTATCTGCACTGCTCAATCCTGATTGCTAGGGTATGGCAAGACCACGCCAATAGGCTGAAGTCTTACTTATACAAAAAGTCACTTCAGCCCTCATGAGACAACTCTCCACACAGGAGCAAGGAAGCAGACAAACCAAGAGGTATGGTATGCCAGAGGTATGCCTCGTCTGAGAAGACAAAAGTGAAAACCTTGGTTTCTCTTGTCAAATTGCTGCCTCTGGCACCAAGCTTATCTAGAGTGAGTATAGGAGATAAGCCCGGCACCTCTGGCACACAGCACCATCTAACCATTTGGTACCGCACAAGAGAACTCATTCTGAGCCCAGGCAGAAGTTGGCAGCAACTGCCAGAACTGTTTGCCATCGTGCTAACTAGATACCACAGGTCGGTGCTGAAAACAACACGAGAGACAGCACCAGATGCAGCACTTAAGAAACCCTGCACTGACATGGCACCATCTCCGGCACCATCTCTGACTCCATCACTGGCACCATTGGCACCGACCATGGTACAGCCCAGCTTGGCACCATCGCAGCATCGATATCACCCACCAGCAAAAGGGCTGACTGTAAATATTTGTCACACCCAAAGGAATGGACTTCTTTTCTCACATCCACCGTCTGACTCCCTGGTAGTTGACTCCATGGGTACATCTAGACAGCACCCTTCTGTCGGAATAAGCTACGGAATTTAAACTACACAAATTGCATAGCTTATTCTGAATCTATGTAGAAAGAGCTTATTTTGAAATTTGACGTTGTCTAACCAGCGCCAAATTTCAAAATAAGCCAAACTCATAGGAATGCTACTATAGAAACAAAAGACTCTTGAATGTAAAAAGTTAATCTCAGATATCTTAAATTTCAATGGTGGTGGCTAAGAATATAAGAATATCAAATGTGACATTAATGCATGTTTATGGACTTTGTGATAGGTTTGAATAATACTCATTATCACCTGTTTGCTAAAACCAGTCCATTTTATTAATTATTGGGAAATAACTGTACTGTGACCATGCATCCAACATGCATCTGGAGAAGAAGAAATCTAAAGCAACTTGGAAAGATTTTAGTGTAAAAGAATGGTTGTGTGGAGAACACTCAGAATAGGAGTATGTTTTCTCCCTCAATCTAGAATATGTTTTTGTGTTCTTGGAACCTGCCATAAAGGAGGCAGACATGCTCCCAGTGGTTATCTTGGATCATGCTCCTGTTTAATTAAATATCTAAATTGCAAATGTAAACCCTTCCTAATAATTATGGGAACAGTTAGCCATATGTACTGTACTTACCATCTGTTGTCCTCAAACACTTTCCTAACATTAACTAAGCACTTTTCAGAACATGCTGTGAGCTAATTATCATCATTCCTTTTTTTACTGATAGGGATGGTTAAAAAGAAAGGTTAAATTACTTCCCCCAGCTGATGAAATAAGAGTCTAATTTATGATTAGAACTCAGGTCTTGTCTACACATCAAGCTAATTCACAGTAAGCCAGGACATGGATCTACAGTGCAATAGCTTGCTGCATACCAACGGCTTGTGTGGACTCTACTACCATCCACTTAATTTGCAGTGCACAGTAACATGATCCACATGGCCAGTTAATACATGGGAAGCTAGTGTGCTGTAGATTCACATCCTGCACTACCGTGCACTCATTCACTGTGTAGACAAGCCCTAAGGCTTCCTTGTTTATACTTATACTACAAATTCACTGCCCTAAGACAACCACTTTGTGCAAGCCCACACTCCACCCTCAGCCTCCGCCATTCAGCATGGCTACCCCAGTCCTGGCGATGACTGGGCTTCATCCCTTGGGGAAGCTGGGATCGTAGGCTGCCCACATTCTGGGCCCAGCAGGACTGCACACCACACATCTTCCAGAGCTGGGGGAGAGCCACCACCCTCCCATGCTTTGGGGGAAGCTGGGGCCATGCGCCATCCAGAGAACCTTGTAAATCGGAGTGGGGAACCTCAGGCCTGGGGGCTAGATGTGGTCCCCAGCTTGCCTGGATCCAGCCCCTGAGGCTCAGGGCCTCCCCCCAGCATTCGGGAGCCTGCATTGGCACTCCAGCTTTCTCCTCCTCCTTCCCCCGCCCTACTGCAGGGCTGGAGCACATAAAATCTACTAGGCTGGGGGCCCCCCAAGCTTTGGTGTGTGAGGGTAATGTGGGGAGTGTCTTTTCTCATTTTCAGTCAGGGGCCACATCAGTGAGGGGTCCATTTTTTTGTTTTGTATTGTTCTGTGGGGGGAGGGGTTGTTTTCCTTTGTGTGTGATCCCCAACTGATTTTTCTGTGGGTGAGTGGCCCCTGACTCAAAAAAGATTCCCCACCCTTGCTGTAAATCCATGGATATCCACTTTTTACTCACAGGTATCCACATCTGCAAATACAGATGCAGATAGTTGTGGCTCATTTTTGCAGATATGCACGCAGATAGAAATTTTGTATCTAGAACCCTGCAAATTTGCGGATATCCACTCTATAGCCGTATGTATCTGCATCCCTGGATATGGAGTTGGATAAAAGCAGGTCATTTTTGCAGATACAGATGCAGATGTGGATACAAAATTTTGTATCCATGCAGGGCTCTTGCTATCTGTCCTCCCCATGCTCCAGGGACTGGCGAAGGTTGAGACTCCATGCCTCCTACAGGGTGTGGCTCACCTTGACTATTCATGAGACGGTGAGACTGCCTGAAGGGGAAATGATTTATTGTAATGAGAGAGTCATGGCAGACCTTAGGTATTCTCACCTTTTCATCGCTAGTCAAGGTGAGCCACATCCATCGTGATTTAATTAGTACTGAGGTTACATTTCCATCTCTGTATCCCTGTCTTTCTTTCACTTCAAGCATCTGAGGAAGTGATTTGTATTTCACAAAAGCTTTACAAAGCCCTGGCTGGGATGATTTAGTTGAGATTGTCTTGCTTTGGGCGGGGAGCTGGACTCGATGACCTCCTGAGGTCTCTTCCAACCCTATGATTCTAAAGTTTATGCCCTAATAAATTGGTTCATCTGTAAGGTGCCAAAATCCATAGATATATATATAAAATGTCCTCCCCTCCCTCTCCATTCTGCGTCACTTTAGTTCATTTGATTTTCAATTATGACTCCTAAAGGAGGGCTACATTCTGCCTTGGGTGGAAGCAAACAGTAGCAGAAGGAACAAGAAAGTTGCTCCATTTTATGCACAGCCCCTGCAAAGACTGGATAGAATTGCAATACCTATGCCCACTGGGGCACAGTGACTGCTTCTTTGCTATTCCCACAGGGTGCACATTTTCCCCAGTGGGTGGGGTATGGTGGAGCTGTAAGTAGGCAGAGTCAGGACTGAAACTTCATTCATGTACAGGCCAGCAGAACTGACAGGCCTTGCAGGGTTGATAGAGGATGCTGCAAACCTTGAAGGTACATCAGAGGTGGGCAAAGGGGCCTTCGTGGGTCAAATCCAGCCTGCCATGATAGTGGATCCAGCCCGAAGCCACCCTGATGCTTCCCTGCCTCCAGGCCAATCGAGACCTGGGGACAGGGGAGCATGTGAAGACTCCTCTACTCTGCCAACAGTGCACAGCAGCTAGAGAGAAATGCCAGCTGTTTAAAACTGCCAGCGTTTCTTTCTAGCTGCCATGTGCCCTTGGCAGGTTGGGGATAGGAGATGAGACTTTGCATGTTCCCCCACCCCCAGGTCCTGATTGGCCTGGGGACAGTGGGAGCACATGAGTTCTCCTCCCTTTGCAGCACCTAGAGGGAACTGCTATCTGTTTAAAAACAGCTGGCGATTCTCTCTGGGCAATGGGAGGGGGGAAGACTTCATGCGCTTGCCCACCCCCAGACTAATCAGGGTCTGTGGGGAGGGCAGGGGAGGGGAGGGAAGCCCGAGAAGTCTCCTGGCCCCGCCCTTCCACCAAAGGTCCTGCCCCTTCTGGGGTGACCTGGGGCTACTTCAGAAATTTATGAAGTGGCCCCTTTTTAAAAATTATTGCCCATCCCTGAGGTACGTAATAGTGTGAGGACTCCACCATGCAGCTCTGTTACTGGGCCATGTGCAAATGGTTCAGCTGATCACTTAGCCTTTATCCATTGATAAATATGGCTTAGTTATTGCTGGTGTTGGAAAAGTAGAATTAACAGTTCAAGTATTGTGTGTTAATTAAAACGAGGCTATGTTTTATTGAAAATTCAGGACATTCTGTAGCACAATGGGGTCTCTGTATGTGACCGGAACCCTTCAATGCTACTGAAATACAAATCACACATATTATAAGTAATATTGTGAGGAAAGTCAATAACCTGAAGCTCTACTATAATGAGAAGTTTTCTGCTCAAACTAAGGACTGTTTTTGGCTTTCAGACACTTCAGTTATATCATCTTTGTTAGTCAGACAATTGATACATTGTGTCCATTCTACTTGCTACCTAGTCATCTAGTAAATTATTACCTATTGTATTTTAAATGTGTTGTTGTTTTTTTGTAATATGTATTTAAAGATTTGTTTAGCACCTATTACAGCAGCACCTAAACAAGTACCCAAATTTTTCAACGTCTACATCTAATACTCATGAATCAGACAACTTAAAATCCCTACATTTATAGTCACCAGAACCTCAGGACTCAAACTGTGATTGCAAGTTACTAGAAAAAGTCTTCAGCTAGCACTAGACATACAAAATTAGTTTAAACTAGGTAGAATTAAAATACTGAGCATGGCAAAATAAGGAGAAAAGTTTATAATCTCGGATAGCAACCCTCTTAATTGACACAGAGTAGCTGAATACAGCATGGTATAAGTTTGCAATAAGATTGAGGTTCACCTAAGGAGGGAAACTTTCATATTATCTCAATATTTTTCTATTTTTAAATACTTGGAATGTACTCATATTTCAATGATGGTAGTTATATACATACCTAGAGTGGGGGTATGTCTACACTACCACCCTAGTTCGAACTAGGGTGGTTAATGTAGGCAACCGGAGTTGCAAATGAAGCCCGGGATTTGAATTTCCCGGGCTTCATTTGCATATTGCCAGGCGCCGCCATTTTTAAATGTCCGCTAGTTCGGACTCCGTGCCCGTGGCTACACGCGGCACGAACTAGGTAGTTCGGATTAGGCTTCCTATTCCGAATTACCGGTACACCTCGTTCCATGAAGAGTTACGGTAGTTCGGAATAGGAAGCCTAATCCGAACTACCTAGTTCGTGCCACGTGTAGCTGCAGGCATGGAGTCTGAACTAGCGGACATTTAAAAATGGCGGCGCCCGGCAATATGCAAATGAAGCCTGGGAAATTCAAATCCCGGGCTTCATTTGCTACTCCGGTTGCCTACATTAACCACTCTAGTTCGAACTAGGGTGGTAGTGTAGACATACCCTGAGAGAATTGTGTTTTCAGGTATAAATTCAGGTATTTGCACATAAATTAAAGTGGTTCTCATACCTGTACCCTTCATGAAAATACTTTTATTAAAAACAATTCCATAACAATATTTATTGCAAAATATTGCAGCTTCTGCTTCAGTTATTATAAACTGCCAGTCACTTATGAAATACAGTACTATAACAGTCCCTTGCAGAATGAAACAATACATTCAAATTATGAAAACTTGTTTATTCTACAAAGCTGTAACAAGTGCTTAAATGAGATTCACAAAGTCACTTCACTCATGACCTGTCCTCCTGGAGGAAAAGATACTAACTGCAGTCTTATGGGCAAAGAGCTAGTGATGGTTAATCTTGTCTGTTCTTCTTTGAGTGATGGTCCCTATTGCATTCTGCTATGGGTCAAGAATCCACACCACTGAATATTATAACTTTTCCTATGACAGTTTGACTCTATTTATTCTGTTTTTCTTCTCTCTAGATTTCTAATGACCAACAAGTTCTATACAGGCTCTGCTCGAAACTGGTTTACTTTAGATTCTGTTGAGATTGTGCACAACAACCAGAAGACTGCTAAATTTAATGTCTCTATCATCTCTGCTCCTGCGGAGTATTCATTTCACTGTCAGCTGGTGGGGACCAGCAGTCTCTATGGTGCAAAGCTGATTCCAGCCAACAATGAAGCAAAGAGCTGGGATGTTTACCTTTCAGAGTTCCAAGTGAGTACATATTGCCATTTCAGAGGCAGTTCTGGGAATGGTTACTTGCTAGAGTAGGTGTTGAACAGCATGAATTCATAACACCTGCACTTATAGTTCAACTTTAAGGAAAAATAAGAAGTATGGCATTTGCTCACTACAGGTGCTATTCAATTGGGGAACGAGAGAGCAGGCAGTTTTTCAACACTAATATGAGAGCAGCTGAAAAACAAACTTTATAAAGCCATACCCAGAAAGGGAGAAAAACCAATAAACACTAACACACTCAATCAGCGTAAAGGGACTCGGGGAAGATATATTGTAAAATGAGGCCCTATAGCACCCTAAATTATCTGGATGGGACAAAAAAACAATCCATCTCTCACTGCCTCCAGCATCACCCCAGGGAACAGCCTAGGTGTGGTTCCCCACTTGTAGGAAGGGGTGGGACATCAGTAACTCAAGTAGACTCATCTAGAGAGGTTACATCAGCATGGCTTTTCCTGCTGAGTCCCTAGAAATCTCTGGGATGGGCTCTAAGGCTGCAACTAAGTTACTCTCCCTCTTGAGGGACATCACAGCTACCGGTGAGACCCCACGACTGAGCCTCAACACTGGGGAGTATGGCAATGAAGTTTCTAAATTGCCTCGTCCTCTCGTCATGGTGCCTTCTCCCCGGTTGTTTCATTTATCCATGTCAGATCTGTTTGCGAGGTGCAGTGCTACCACCCAGCTACCAGAGAAACTCCCAATAAGTAGGGTTGTCAATGGCCTAATCACACAAACACAAACATCCCACCCCTGTCTCTGCTCAACTCCTTCGCCAAGGCCCTCCCCCCTCCCTCCATCACTCATTCTCTCTCACCCTCACCCTCACTGGGCTGCAGCAGGGGGTTGGTGAGCAGGAAGACACGTGGGCTCTCAGCTGGGACCAAGGGGTTTGGAGTGTGGGAAGGGGCTCTGGGCTGAGCCTGTGCATGGGGTTAAGGTGGAGGCTCCGGGAGGGAGTCTGAGTGCTGGAAGTGGCTCAGGGTACTTTGTGAAATGAAAGCTCTTTGTTGTTTTTAAAGCTGCATTCAGGTTTCTCATTTTTCTTCAGTGTCTGTCATACTGGTTAGTTCAGGTTGCACCTCCCTGGTCTGGCACCACTGGGACCTGGCCAGTCCCGAATGAGGGGATTTGCCAGATCAGGGGAGATTCCCTGCCACTGGCTCCCCAGCTTGCTGCTGGCTACACTTCCTGCCCCCTCAGGTCACCCTGCCACCAGGCCTGGCCAGGATGCCTGCCACTAGCCCTACCTTGGCTGGCTGCTAGGCAGCCCCATTCCCCCTGGCTGGGCTGTTACAGTCCTGGGTTCCCCTGTCAGTCTGCTGTGACCCTGGATTCCTTGCCCGTCTGCTGGTTTGCCACAGCACCAGGTCCTCTGCTGAAGTGCCATGGCCCCAGCCCTGGCTCCACTTCCAGGCTGCTACCAACCGCACCAGGCTCCCAGCCCAGCAGTGTTCCCAGCTGCCGGCCCTTCTGCTGCCTGACTCCCAGCCACAGGGGCTCTCTGGCCCAGGAACACAGATTTTGCCAGATCAGAAAGTCCCAGTTTATGGAAGTGCAACCTGGAGCCCTTTTTGCTGCTCAGGGCAAATGTCCCAAAACCCCAAAGCCAGGACTTTTAGGATTTACAAGGCTAAACTATTTCAAGCCTCAGCATTTATAAGTTACTCTCGAGGGTATCCATCCCTAGTCTTTGTGAAGGATTTGATAAAGGTCAAATGATTAGGAAACTCTGTTTAAAATACACAATATACTGCACACAATACAATTTCATTTTAAAAATAAAAATCAGTAAATAGAGAATAGGCAACCTTGTAACAATGATACTAACTGGAGCACTAGAATTAAAGCCTACAGAGGGCTGGAATCCTTATCAAAAGATTTATATAAAAACAACTAACTAAGGATTATATATATATGTATTTTTAACTTCTACACAGGTGGCAAATCTGCAGGGAGTAGCATCTTTATTTGCCAGCTGGGATCCAACAACACCCCCATCATAAAGATCAAATATCAGAAAAGCAATAAGAGAATTTGGAATAAACTACAGTGGTTTCCTAAGTAAACATAGCATTTCAAGAATGTATAATTAAAGCTCCCACCTAAAGGTTTGCTAGGCATAATCCTTGTTGAAGAAGGAATACTACTATCACATAAAATAAAATTCAATCTTCCTGGCTGTTGCTCCAACGAACATAATTGTTCTAATAAAAGCAGATCCCTCCATTAAGTATTTCCGATTGTCCTGTGAAAATGGCAACTAGCATGCGTTGTTTCACAGAAACTCAATCAGTTAAGAACCAAAATGACATGAAGGATCATCTATGGGTGTTTTTTTCAATGAACCTTTCAAATTGTGTTTCATGGCTCCCATTCCAGCTTTGGTGTGATGTCTAAACAGTGGCTTAATGGTGAAATGCCCTGGCAAATGCATCATTTACTAAAGCTGTGTACAAACTCAGCCTATCAACCCAAATGTTTGTTTCCCATAATCCTACTTGAGTCAGAAACATATAATTGGATATAGCGCAAAGCAGTCAGTATTATAACTACTGTGGTAAAAACACATAAAAAGGCCCAAGTACACTGGTACCTCCAAAAATATCTTTACCTCCATAGCAGACAAAACACTCCTTGCCTGCTCTAATTTTGCAGATCATGCAGAACTGCACTAACCAGCATTTTGGAAAGTCATTATAGTAGCTGAATGAGAAAGAGCACCTACGCATTTCCAAATAGTCTGGGTTGCAAAGGCTTGCAATTCAAGCTGTCTCTTAAAGTTGTGAACTATTTTATTTATTTTCACTAAGTAATTCTTTTATACATTTGTGCAATTTCATTAACAATTCATAAAGAGGGTAATGGGAAAAATAAAGCAGAAATGGTTTCTGTAGGGGACACTCCACTCTGATAAACTGAGGACACAAAAGGCAAACAGACAAAAAGGACAAAGACTTCATTCTTACTAGCTGGAAATCCAGCTCATGTCTTCGTATGAAAATCTAGGTATTTTCAGTACAAACACCATGTTACTACCACAACATCACACCATAGCTCATGGTAGTTCAATGAATGGTAGGATGTGTTCCCTGTAATGTCCTTTTTGCTATTTCTGTGGTAAGTTTGTACCTCAGAATTATAAACATAGAGAGCTAAGGAGAAAAATATATTTGGAATTCTGCTTTCTTGGTATATGTGCCTAGTGGGAAAAGGTGATTCCAACAATTAACTTTCACAAGTATTGCCAACTCTTGTGATTTTTATTACAAACCTCATGATATTTGGTATTTTCCTTAAAGGCCTATCTCCGGATATGTCTATACTAGCCCCCTAGTTCAAACTAGGGAGGCTAATGTAGGCATTCGAAGTTGCAAATCAAGCCTGGGATTTAAATATCCTGCACTTGATTTGCATGATCCCGGTCAGTCGCCATTTTTGAAATTTACAAGTCCGAACTAACTGCCCACGTCTACACTCGGCAGGGACCCGGTATTTCGAATTAAAGCCCTAAATCGAACTAGCTGTTATTCCTCCTGCAAGGAGGTTTAACAGGTAGTTCGATTTAGGGGCTTTAATTCGAAATACCGGGTCCCTGCCATGTGTAGACGCGGGCAGTTAGTCCAGACTTGTAAATTTCAAAAAATGGCGACCGGTCAGGAACATGCAAATCAAGAGTGGGATATTTAAATACCGGGCTTGATTTGCAACTTCAAATGCCTACATTAGCCTCCCTAGTTCGAACTAGGGGGCTAGTATAGACATACCCTCCCACAGTCATGTGAGAACCTCAGCTCTTTCTTTTTTTTCTCCCCTTCTCGTCAAGTAAGTTAATAGCTTTCAGAATTGAGGGCAAAAGCTTAAAATACACTTTAATACTCAAACACTGAAAAGATAAATAGAAAGAATAATAATATATTATTTTTAAATGTCATAATTTTTTAATCCCATTTCATGGTTTTGGGAGACTGACTTATGATTTTTTAACATTTAGATTGGCAGATCTGAAATAGTTAACTTACATTGGTCTCATGCCTTCCTTGGAATTTTACCTTTACAATATTCCCTTAGGTAAAAAAACCCCTAGGTCTCTGAAGTTTGGAAGCAGAGCTTCCTTTTTGTAAAACAAGTAACTACAGGCAGTCCCTGAGTTACGTGGATCTGACTTATGTCGGATCCGCAGTTACGAACAGGGCTTTTCTCGCCCCGGAGGACGGGAGCGGCGGGATGCCCAGATGCGCCGCGGTCCGCCGCCCCCATCCTCCGGGGCGAGAAAAGCTGCTCCCCGTCTCCTTGGTCTTCAGGGAGATGGGGAGCAAAGCCTTGGAGCACGCCCACAGCAGGACAACCCGGTCACGCTTGAGCTGTCCCCCTGCAGGCGTGCTCCGCGGCTTTGCTCCCCGTCTCCCGACCAGCAGACCAGGGAGATGGGGAGCAAAGCCTTGGAGCACGCCCTCAGGGGGACAGCCACAGCGGGACAGCCCAGGCGCGCTTGAGCTGTCCCGCTGCGCGCATGCTCCGCGGCTTTGTTCCCCGTCTCCCTGATCTGCAGGGAGACGGGGAGCAAAGCCTTGGAGCACGCCAGCAGTGGGACAGCCGCGGCGCGCCTGGACTGTCCCGCTGCCCAGCAGACTGTCAGCAGACCAGGGAGACGGAGAAAAGCCGTGGAGGACTTGGGCGGTCCCGCCACCCCCATCTCCCTGGTCTGCTGGGGGGGGGGTGCAGCTAGTGCCCCCCCCCCCCCAGCAGACCAGGCTTTTCTTGCCTACCCCTGGAGTAGAGCAGCTGGGGGCTGCCGGGTTGGTCCCGCAGCGCCGCTCCAGACCAACCCGGTAGCACCCCAGCTGCTCTGCCCCAGGCATCCTGATTCAGCCGCTGCTGGTCAGTTTCAGCAGCGGCTGAATCAGGACGCCTGGGACAGAGCAGCTGGGGTGCTGCTGGGTTGCTCCAGTAGCGCCGAGGAGCCGTGCTACTGGAGCAACCCAGCAGTACCCCATCTGCTCTGCCCCAGGCGTCCCCAAGTCAGCCGCTGCTGAAACTGACCAGCGGCTGACTACAGGAAGTCCGAGGCAGAGTTGCTCTGCCCCAGGCTTCCTGGAATCAGCCGCTGATCAGTTTCAGCAGCAGCTGACTTGGGGACGCCTGAGTTTCTTAAGTTGAATCTGTATGTAAGTCAGAACTGGCGTCCAGATTCAGCCGCGGTTGAAACTGATCAGTTTCAGCAGCGGCTGACGCCAGTTCCGACTTACATACAGATTCAATTTAAGAACAAACCTACAGTCCCTATCTTGTACGTAACCCGGGGACTGCCTGTATCATGCATCTAAAACTTCCTGGAAGGACAGAGAAATTGAAAAAATCTTGCTTAAAAAGAGTTTGTGTTCAATCCTCTTCAATGAGAATTAAAGGCACACAGTATTTTGCAGGCCTGGATTTTGTAGCGAATATACAGATCTTAAAAATAGGTTTTGTTGGATAAATTCATTTGGGATCACCTATTTTTTTTCTTGTTCTCAGATTCAAGGCTTCAATATTAAAAGTAACCTGTTTTCCTATGCAAGTGACTGTACATCTTTCTTCTCTCCGGGAATCTGGATGGGCTTGGTGACATCAATAGTTTTATTATGGATCTTGACCTACGGAATCCACATGATCATGCAGCTCACAACAAACAGTAGATTTGATGATCCCAAAGGCCAATCTCTGTCAGTTCCTCAAACAGAATAGCAGTGCATTGTTTTGCCATTGCTTAAATGTTCCTTCCTTGTTACTATTTTTAGTGAAAGTCAGGGACAAGTCATAGGCAATAAACAAACAATCACAGAAGCCCATGACCTGGCTGTGACTTTTACTACAAATAAGGGGTGGGGACTGACTGCCTAGGGGGTGGAGGGGAGGAACGGATAATCCAAGCCCCATGGAGGTGGGGGCTGAAGCTGAAGAAGTCACGGAGGTTCATTAAAATCATGGAATGTGAGACCTCCGTGACTAAACTATATCCTTACTTAGTAGTGATGTGTGATTTTTATGTTCTTTTCACTTTATAGAGAATGTACCCTGAGCAGTTAGGGTGACGGAAAGGGCTAGTAAAACTCCTGAAATCTGGACAAATGGAATCCTTCCTGAACAAGGGGACCTTACTCCTGGCAACACTATTCTGCCAGCTGTTACCTGTTTGTTCACAGTTGTCTGAGTTAGTCTACACTGTGCTTTAAAAACCACCAGCACAGAGTTTCACAGCTCAGATCAGCTGACTCTGGGTTGCAGGGTTAGAGCTACAGGGTTAAAAGTTGCAGTGTAGATTAGTGGATTTGGGGCAGGAACCCATGCTCAAGGCCTTACTAGGTGGAGCCCAGGTTCCAACCCAAGCCCCAGCGTCCACATTGCAGTTTTATAGCCTCATAGCCCAAGACGCACAAGCTTGAGTCAGCTAACCCAGGCCAGCCACGGGTCTTTTATCCCATTGTGAACGTATCTATAGGGACTTGAGGTGAAGCCAGTGGCAGTCATGATTCTACCCAACCATTAGAAAAATCAGTAAAAACATCCAGCAGAGTCATTAAATTATGACATTAAAAAGAAAGTGGATTAGCACCATCATTCTTTGTGGTGGTTTTGATGTCACTTTTATAATAGTAGATGCAGATTCCCCATTATATGTAAACTTTTGTTACCCTGGACTATGTCATATGATGGAAGCGAAGAAATAAAGAACAATCTCTTACTAGCGTTTCTGTGTTTCACACCTTTATTATATTAACTAAGAAGTAAGCTAAATCTCTGGCAAAAGAGTGGAAAATGAATACAAGGAAATGAAAGAAGAAGTTGCAGTGCTTACAGATTTTCTTAGAAACAAATGGCATTGGAGAAAAATTGAAGAGGATGAGATTCTCCACACTGCTTCATGGGGCAGGCTCATTAACTCAGAGACCTACAATAAATTCGTACAGGAGCAAAATGGGATTGACTGTAAATTGTCATTCAAAATTTAGGATTATAATATGGTTTGTTTCATACAAGATTATCTCTTAAGGAATGGACATTTTCTTTGCAATAGTGACACCTCTAAAAATTGAACGTAACTTTTTTTAAAGCAAATTCATATGAATTTGGACTATTTAGAGACAAAATTATTGACGCTATAACAGGCATGGTGAAGCAAGATTATTATGAAAATAGTGTGCACAAACAAGTTTGTTGTGCTTTTTACCTAAAATCAACAAGAGGATGGCAGAGAATGCTCTGCCCAGGTCAGTTATTATGGGACCCTATCCAGCAGTGTAGGGATACGTCTACACAGCAGGGCTAAAGCCGAAGTAAGCTATGCCACTTGAGTTACATCAATTGCGTAGCTTAAGTTGAAACAGCTTATTTCAGCTTTTGGAACTGTAGCAACAGGAAGTCGGAGAAAGAGCACTCTTCCTCCAACTTCCCTTATTCCTTGTAAAATGATGTGGTATAGTGTCAGTATCTTGTTGGGCTATAGGGGACCCCCACTGGAAGCTGTCTGTAAGCACGGCCCAGCAGGGGGTATCCTGCTGCTCCCAGGATGGTAGCAAAACCAGTTATACAAGTTAACGGAAGAGAGGGACAAAGGACTTGCGGGGGGGGGGGGGAGGGGGGGGAGGGGGGGGGGGAGGGGGGGGGGGGAGGTGGAGTTGCTGTCTGGGAAGCATGGAGAGAACAGGCTAAGCTAGGGGCTAGGGGTGATGGACTCTAACCCTAGGGCCAGAGCCATCCTGATCCTGCCTCTGGTAGCCACATCACGTATGTGCTATGCAGTATTCTAGAAAAATCAATAAACCCCTCTCTGTTCTACTGGCTGGTGGAGACTGTTCTGGCTGCTACGGGGGTGTAGGATTGGGAAACCCCCAACTCGCTGTCACAGAGGGTCACGAGAGTTGGAGTAAGAAGTCCTCCAGCTTGATATTATTTCAACATTATGTTGAAAAAATACCTTGCTGTGTAGACATACACTTTGTTATTTCGGAATAACGTTAGTTATTCCGAAATAACGCTTCTGAGTAGACATAACCCAGGAGAATAACAGTGTAAGCTCCTTCCCTACCTTCCTCTCACCTGAAAAGTGTCATTGGTTTGCCCAGACTGGGATTCTTGGGTGGGGAACAGAGCAGACTGCCAGGCCGTGTCCAGACTCAAGGGTTTTTTCGAAAAAACTTCACCTACGTCTAGACTACAGCCGCGTTCTTTCGAAATTAAATCGAAAGAACGCAGCTTTTCTTTTGACGGCGGAAAACCTCGTTTCACGAAGAAGAACGCCTTTTTTTGAAAGTGCTCTTTCGAAAAAAGGCATTCTTGAATGCAAACAGGGCTTTTTCAAAAGAGAGCATCCAGACAGCCTGGGTGCTCTCTTTCGAAAAAGCAGCTTGCTTTTTTGAAAGTACTGCTTGCAGTTTAGACGCTCTTTTTCGAAAGAGGCTTTTTCGAAAGTATCTTTCAAAAAAGTCTCTTTCGAAAGAGGCTTGCAGTCTAGACATAGCCCCAGATGGGTGCCTGTGAGTAAAGTTGTCCATAGGACAAAGTGGGGCCACTGCCCCAGATCCCATGCTTTGGGGGGTCCTGCACTTCAGGAGCATGTGGAGGGTAGAGGAAGCCAATAGCAGGGGTCAATCAGGCCCACTTCTCCCCTGCATTTATTTCTTTTTTGCCCATAGCCCCCCAGGCCCAAGCTGCTCAGTCTGCAATTCTCTGTTCTTCTGGTTGCTGCAGTTGCCTACTGTATGCCACAGGGTGCTAGTGCTCCACCTTACAAATGCCACTCCATCCCCCTGTGCAGGGCAGCCTGACATGGCCTGCCTCTGCCCTGCCCTTCCAGGCTTCTGCCTTAGAGGGATGGGCCCTTCCCTCTACCGGCAGTGGAACCGTCCAGTACAGCCCGCCACCAGAACAGGTGAATACCAATCAGGATATGTCTACACTACAAAGTTAGTTCGAACTAACTTTAATAGGCACTACATTAGCGCTCCGCTAGTTCGAATTTGAATCGAACTAGCGGAGCACTTAGTTCGAACTAGGTAAACCTCATTTTACGAGGATTAAGCCTAGTTCAAACTAGCTAGTTTGAATTAAGGGGTGTGTAGCCCCTTAATTCGAACTAGTGGGAGGCTAGCCCTCCCCAGGTATCCCTGGTGGCCACTCTGGCCAACACCAGGGAAACTCTATGCCCCCCTCACGGCCCCGGACCCCTTAAAGGGGCTGGCTACGGTGCCCGTGCCAGGTGCAAGCCTGCCAGCACCCAGCCAGCTGACCCTGCACCTGGCACGGCTTGACCCACCCACCCGATGTCCCCCAGCCCACCCCCTCTTCCCAGGACCAGGCTGGCGGCTCCCGGGAGCTTGCCCTGGACCACAAGAGGCAGGCACCTGCCTGGGCTAGTGCGGACATCGTGGACCTCGTCCACCATCTCCGCACTAGGCACAGGAAAGTGGCCGTCTTGGGCAGGAGAGCTGCCAGCCTGGCCACCCAGGAGCAGGTGTGTATGAAAATCAAGGGGGTCCACTGAGACCCCCGACCCTGAGCCCTGAGCTTACAATGGCCGTCCTGGGTCAGACCAAAGGTCCATCTAGCCCAGTAGCCTGTCTGCCGACAGTGGCCAACCCTAGGGACCCTGGAGGGGATGGACCGAAGACAGTGACCAAGCCATTTGTCTCGTGCCATCCCTCTCCAGCCTTCCACAAACTTTGGGCAGGGACACCACTCCTACCCCCTGGCTAAGACTACTCCATGGACCCAACCTCCATGACTTGATCTCACTTCCCTTTCAACTCTGTTCTAGTTGTAACCTTCACAGCCTCCTGCAGCAAGGAGTTCCGCAGGTTAACTATTTGCTTTGTCAAGAACAACTTTCTCTTACTAGTTTGAAGCCTGCTACCCATTCCTTTCCTTTGGTGTCCTCCAGTTTTGTTCAATAAAGACAGAGTCAATGTTGGAAGAAACGTTATCTTTATTTTGTACATCAATAAGAAGAGGGGCTAGGGAAGGGTAAGTGGAAGGAGGTGAGGGAGGTGAAACGTTTCACGAGGAGTAACGGTAGTTCGGAATAGGACCCTAGTCCGAACTACCTAGTTCGAGCCCCGTGTAGCCGCGCTACACGGGGTTCGAAGCAGCGGGGATTTAAAAATGGCGGCTCCCCGCTTATGCTAATGAAGCCCGGGAAATTCAAATCCCGGGCTTCATTAGCAAGTGCGGTATGCATACATTACCCCGCTAGTTCGAACTAGCGGGGTAGTGTAGACATACCCCCCGGGAGCATATAATGAGTAGCACTAGCAGGCATAGAGACAAATGGAGAAAACATACAGCTTCCAGTGCTATGAGAATTCATCCCTAAGGGAACAAGTACTGCACTTCAAGCCCTTCAGTTTCTTAAATCATGAGATGATGCCTTCCCAAACACAGCAATGGCACACAGGATCTTCCTGACAATCCCAGGCACTGTGACTTCAGGGAAGCAAAGTTTTTCCAAATTAAAAATTATTAAAAACTACATACAACCATGTCTTGAGAGAGCCATTCTGTCCATTGAGAAGGAAATGGCATCAAACCTGGATTATCATGATCTGACAGCAGAATTTGCTGCAAGAAAGTCCTGGAAGGTGGATTTCAGAATGTAGACGGTGCGACACTGATCTTGGTCAGTGAGGTGTTTTTAATTATATGCACTGTGTTATAATTATAAAAAGAACTACAATGTAACATTATCATTATATAGCTGGGTGTTTTCAATATTTAACCTGCTTTGGATGTTCACTGTAACCAGATTTCATGTGTATCAAAAATATTAAGGCGGGGGGGGGGGGGGCTCACACAGATTACTTGCCCCAGGCCCTACACCCTCCTAGGTCAGTTATTATGAGGACCTATGCATTCACAGTTCCCTGGAACATCTCCGAGGCTGGCATAGGTAATAAGAAAATTGCAGCAATATAGTGTATCTGATGGCAACATTAATCGTAGAATTCACAGAACACTAGAACTGGAAGAGACCTTGAGAGATCATCAAGTCCAGTTCCTGACCTCACAGCAGGGCCAAGCATGAAGAAGCAACTTTTTTTTGCCAACTGACTTTCAGGTCAGTAAAATCAGAGGCATGTAAGGTACATCCCAGGCTTACGCATTTCTGGTTGCATAAACCAGCTTAGCGCTGATTCATGCTGTTTCCACTTGTCAAAACATGTCCATTTTGGCATGCCTCCAAGAAATGAAAAAGGTTAGACATGTCTGGACGACAAGAGCACTTGAAATACGATCCAAAGCTCATTGAAGCCAATGGAAGTTTTTCTGCAGATATTAATAAGTACTCGATCAAATCATTAGAAAGTTTGAAAGATAAAGGTGGAATATAAACAGGTAACTTTTAAAAAATAATAGAAATGAGTTTGTCTTTAAAATTTGTAAATAGTTGAAGTAAAAAAGTTAGAAAGCAGAAGAATATTTTAATTATAAAAAGATGATTATACTAATAATCCATTTTTTAAATTACAGTATCAAAAGAAATCAAAGAATAAAAATATTAAAGGAGAAGGCAGTGCGTCCTATTGGCTAGAGTGCATGCTAAAACTCAGGAGAACTACATTCTTTTCTTGGCTCTGCCACTGGCTTTCACTAATCATTATTTCTGTTTGTAGATGGGAAAGCCAAGCCAGAGAAGTGAAATGTCTTAACACTTCTCTGGCTTGACCTTCCCATCTGTAAAACAGAAATAATGATACTGGCCTATTCCGAGAGCCACAGATGACAAATGCCATATTTATGATTAAAAATAAAAGAGAGGGCTCTGATTCTAACACTAAGCTAGGAGGAGAGGTAGATACGCTGGAGGACAGGGATAGAGTCCAGATTGACTTAGACAAATTGGAGGATTGGGTCACAAGAAATCTGATGAGGTTCAACAAGTGTCAAGTCCTGCACTTGGGATGGAAGAATCCCAAACATTGTTACAGACTGGGGACCAACTGGCTAAGTAGCAGTTCTGTAGAAAAGGACCTGGGGGTTACAGTGGATGAGAAGCTGGACATGAGTCAACAGTGAGCCCTTGTAGCCAAGAAGGCTAATGGCATATTAGGTTGCATTAAGAGGAGCATTGCCAGTCGATCCAGAGATGCGATTATTCTTCTTTATTCAGCTCTGGTGAGACCACATCTGGAGTATTGTGTCCAGTTCTGGGCCCCCAATTACAGGAAGGATGTGGACGCATTGGAAAGGGTCCAGCAGAGGGCAACCAAAATGATTAGGGGGCTGGAGCATATGACCTGTGAGGAGAGGCTGAGGGAGTTGGGTCTATTTAGTCTGCAGAAGAGAAGAGTGAGGGGGGATTTGATAGCAGCCTTCAACTTCCTGAAGGGAGGTTCCAAAGAAGCTGGAGAGAGGCTGTTCTCAGTAGTGACAGATGGCAGAACAAGGAGCAATGGTCTCAAGTTGCGATGGGAGAGGTCCAGGTTGGATATTAGGAAAAATTATTTCACTTGGAGGGTGGTGAAGCACTGGAATGGGTTTCCTAGGGAAGCAGTGGAGTCTCCATCCCTAGAGGTGTTTAAATCTCGGCTTGACAAAGCCCTGGCTGGGTTCATTTAATTGGGATGGGTCCTGCCTTGGGCAGGGGGCTGGACTTGCTGGCTTTCTAAGATCTCTTCCAGCTCTATGATTCTATGATTCTAGAAATAGAGTTAAAATTTTTGAAAAATAGCAGTGAAGAGTAGGGAAGATCCACAGGCTTGATCCTCTGCTGGATTCTATGTATGTTTCCTTGCTCTCCTGCCTGACAAGAGTCTTGACATGTTTAAGTCACTTGGAAAGGCCACCCTTCCTTTTATGCTCAGGAAAGGCCTAACATCAATTAAACCAGGAAGAAATGCCACGCCATGTTCCAATTACTAGCCAATTTCATATGAATAATGACGTGAAATTACTGTCAGGTGTTCTGGCAATGAAACTGGAGAAAGCTTTGGGCTCTATCCTGCATTCAGATCAAGCAGGGTTTGCCAGAGACCACTGTGGCTTTGATAGCCTTTGACAACTTATTGATAGTGTAGCAGTGAAATAGCATTATCCCAAACCAACAGGCCATTTTGACCTTGGTTAGAAAAGGCCTTTGATAGGATGAACTGGAAGTATATGTTTTAGATCCTCCCCAAAAAATGGATTGGGATCCAACTTCAATCCCTTATCTAAATGTTATATTCACATCCAGCCTCCCACAGCCAGAAAGCTGGCAACAGAAAGAGGGCTGCAGGGAAGTAGTCAGCACTAACTGGGAGGTGCATTTGAGACTACGGGATTAAAAGGTCGTAGTTATTCCCTGGCAGGAGGGAGTTTGAGTTGGTATACCTGGGAGGGAACCAGAAGCTATAAGGAGACTAGGGAAAGAGCAACAGAATCTGAGGAAGTTGTCAGGTGGAATGTCCTTGGATTGGATCCCAGAGTAATAGGTATTCCTGGTTCCCCTACTGGCCACATTGTCAGTGCTGTGCTGGAGAAAACTACCTGAGGGTACGTTACACAGCAGTGTTATTTTGGAATGACTGACGTTATTTTGAAATAACAAAATGCGTGTCTACACTGCAAGCCATTATTTTGAAATAATGTCAAGATGGAGGACTTCTTACTCTGACTCCCATAACCCTCATTTCATGAGGAGTAAGGGCAGTCAAAGGAAGAGTATTCTTCCTTTGACTTCCTGCTGTGTAGACAGTACCAAAAGCAGAGTTAAACTATTTTGACTTCAGCTATGCAATTGCCGTAGCTGAAGTTGCGTGTTTTAATTTGATTTTTGCGCTGCTGTGTACACATACCCTGAGACTATCTGTGCAGAAGGACTTTGGTACCCTGTGGAAAAGCAAAGCACATAGTTCTGGTCCATACTTGGAAGTTATTTAAAAATAACTCCCCTTATTTCAAAATAACAAGCGGCACATCCATACTACCACACACCGGGCGTTGGTGAAGTCCTGGTAGTGTCCCTGTCACAGTAACATAGACATGCTGTAATTCACTTCCTTTTTTGGCACTTTTTATTGTTTTTCCTTATGAAAGTCAATAAAAAATAGAAATAAAATAGCAACTGAGTAGGATTACTCGCACGGTGAAAGTTAAGCACATGGTAGAGGAAGACCTGTCAGCTCTTCTTCCCATCTTTTCTGGCAAGAGGACTCTCATTGCAGCTGTAAGTTCCCCTTTTCCCTCTGGGTGTAGTGTGAGATAAATACCGTATTTTCCGGCGTATAAGACAACTTTTTATGCTAAAAAACATCCCCCAAAAATCGGGGGTTGTCTTATACGCCGGGTATACAGGCAGTCCCCGACTTGCAGGTACAAACGGGGCTTTTCTCGCCCCGGAGGACACGGAGTGCAGGACCTCGCGGTCCCGCCGCCCGTGTACTCCGGGGCGAGAAAAGCTGCTCCGCGTCTCCCTGGTCTGCAGACCAGGAAGACGCAGAGCAGACCGTCTCCAGCAGACCAGGGATACCGGGAGCAAAGCCGGGGAGGCGGAGGGGCACTGGGGCGCTGCCAGTTGGCCTCGTAAGTGGGGGTAGTCTTATACGGCGAGTATAAGACGAAAACCTATGTTTTAACTAGAAAATTAGGGGGTCGTCTTATATGCCCAGTCGCCTTATACGCCGGAAAGTACGGTAATACTGAAACGAACAATCTAGCTTATTGGTGGGTATCACTAAGCTATGAACAGACAGCCAAGACACAGTCAACGCCCATCCTGTTTCTGACTGAAGGCCCTTAGTCACCTCAGTGAGAAGATACTAGGCAGCAGCTTGCGCAGTATTTCCCAAATGGTGTTCTGCAGAACCCCGGGGTTCCGCAAAGTGAAAATAAGGGTTCAGCAGAAGTTTCTCGGATTACATTTTGGGGCAGCTTATGTCAAGAATATTCAGCTTTATCAAGATGTGCAATTAGTCAATTGTTACCCTTTGCCATCACATACTCGTGCAAAACTGGGTTCTCGAATTATGCAGCAACAAAAACAAAATGCAGAAATCAACTGAATGCCATGCCAGATATGTTAATCCAACTTTCCAATATTAAATCAAATATAAAAAGAATTTGCCAAGAAAAGAAAAACCACTGCTTGCACTGAAAACTGCCAATATAATGCATATTAGTCTGAGCTTTATTTTTGTACAAATGTGATTAGTTTTTAAATATGTGCAATTAAATTAAATGTTGATCTCATGACCTTGTTTAGCATTTGTTTGTTATTATCCTTACTTATTTGTGGTCTCCTTTTTCAGCTCCACATATAAGACTGTTATTAGGAGTTTCTCAACATTCTTTCGAGTTTAAAAGGGTTCTGTGGCCAAATAAAATTAGGAAACACTGCTGTAGATATTACATAGAGCAGTGGTCCCCAACCTTTTGGGGCTGCCGGGTGCCTGGGGGCAGGGCCACTCACGCACTGGGCACCCGGGGGCGGGGCCACATATGCGCCCAGTGGCGGGGCCTTGCACACGCCACATGCCCGGTGCCGGCGCCACCCATGTGCCGCACTCCCATGGGTGGAGCTGCCCATACACTGCGCGCCCGAGGCCGGAACAGCCCATGCGCTGCATGCCAGGGGCCGGCGCCGCTCCTGTGCCATGCAACCAAGAACCAGCAGCACCCATGCGCCTCGCGCCTGGAGCTAGCGCTGCTCCTGTGCTGCGTGCCCAGGGGCGGGGACACCCATACACCACACTCCCGGGTCTGGCACAGCCCATGCACCGTGCATCTGGGGCAGGGCTGCCCATGTGCTGCACGCCCGGGGCTGGCGCCACCTCTGTGCTGTGCGCCTGAGGGTGGGCCCGGCCCCGATTAGTTGGTGGGCACCCAGAAATGGCCCGGCGGGGGCCATGGCGCCCGCGGGCACTGCGTTGGGGACCACTGACATAGAGTGTAGTTCTTTGAGGGCAGGGGCTTTCTTTGTTCTATGTTCACACAGTGCCTAGCACAGTGGGTTTCTGGTCCAAAACTGGAGCTCATGGATGCTTGAGTAATACAAATCATAGTATGTGTCTAGGGATTAAACATGAGACTTCTTTATATTCCACCCCTGGACTGGACTGCCTTTAGGCAGGGATCAGCCTAACCATTTTGCCAGATGGGATAGAAAATATTTTTAGGGCTCCCCTGCAGCTGCTGAGCCAAAAAAACCCCACAAAAACCTTTTTTTCTGGCATTCCTAGAAATAGAGTTCTGTTACTTCCTTGGATGTTCATAGGCTGAAGACTGTGGAGCCTAATGCTTAGAGTGTACAGTGCTGGCCTCCTAACACAGAACATACTGTGTTAAGTCCTGACATGTCACAGTCCTCACAGCCATTCCTTTCAGCAGGGAAGATTACAGTACAAACTAAGAATGTTAAAATGAGGTTAATTGACTAGTCGATTAGTTGATGGAATTTCCATCCACTAGACAACTAGTCAATAGGCACTTCCACATTCCTCCTTTGAAATGTGCAAAAGCCCCCACTGGGTCTCCTGTACATTTCAAAGGACTAATGCAGAGCTCCACATACAGCCAAGGGCCAGTGGGAAGCCCAGCTGACTCTGGGCTGCATGTGGGTGCCTGCTTTGAAATGCAGAAGAGTCCCCACCGGGGTCTCTTGTGCATTTCAAAGCCATGGAGCCTGGGGTCAGTGGGGGACTCAGAGTCTGCTGCTGACCCCAGGGTCCATGCTACACTGCATGCTGCTAAGAGCCCGGGGTTAGCTGAGGATTCCCCAGCTAAGCCGGGCTCCATGCAGCACTTTCCCGGAACCCACCCCGGGTTCTGGAGAAGTGCTGCACAAAGCCCAGGATCATCTGGGGAGTCCCCAGCTGACCACAGGCTCCACTGCTTCTTTGAAACGCCACCTCCATGCATTTCAAAGGGGCAGTGGAGCCCAGGGTCAGCTGGGGACTCCCCAGCTGATCCCAGATTCTGGGGAAATGCCATGGGGAGCCTGGGATTAGCTGGGAGTTCCCAGCTGATCCCGGGCACCATGGCAGCTGCTCCTTTAAAATGCTACCTCTGGCATTTCAAAGGAGCAGCTGCCATGGAACCCGGTATCAGCTGGGGAGTCCAAGCTGATCATGGGCTCTGCACAACAGCGGAACCCGGGGTCAGCTGGGGACTCCCCTACTGACCCTGGGTTCTGGGGAAATGCTGTGCAGAGCCCAGAATCAGCTGGGGATTCCCTGGCTGACCCCGGGCTCCACTGCTTCCACTTGAAATATGTGGAGGCAGCATTTTAAAAGAGGAACCATCACACAGCTGATCTTTGAAGTACCCATTCCGCCCCCCCCCCCCGCTACTTCTATATTATAGATGCATCAAGGAGGGGGGAAATCGACTAGTCAACTAGTCGACATTACTAATCGATAAGCAAATTCTTATCGGATATTCGACTAGTTGACTAATCTTTAACATCCCTAGTACAAACTAGTTTTCATGCAACTGCTTTCTTGGAATAGCTGAAAAACAAAACACATTTTTGCATTTTTTGGGGGGGTTTGGTCAATAAACTTGGAAATGTTTCAATCAGCTAAATGGCAGGAGATTTTTCAAAATCTTCCAAGAAAGGATTGTGGGCCCCTTTGTTATTATGCTGATAACAATTCTCCATTCAGAACAACTCATTCCACACTAGAACCGGCTATTAAGTTGGGCAGAGATGAAAGGGCTAATTCTCCAGAACTGATTTCTTAAGATGAGAAGCATGAAAGAAATAACCGGAAAAGAGTAGCAAGACTTTGCCAAGAGGTGGTTCCATACTCTTCTGGTATGTAATTATAGTCTCTCTCACTTTACCTGTGTGGGGGAGTCCATTGTTTTCTTCTTATCCCTCCCCTGTGTGTAGGAGGAGGTTTTACATCAGGCAGAGTCCAAGAATGAAGCACCGGCTCTTGATTTCCTGTAGATAAAATAGCTTGCAGCTTAGAACCCCTACATACTGGGCTTTTACAACTTCACTGAAACTTTCAGCCTGCCTCCTGTTTGAATATAAGTTCCTAACTTTTGATTGGATAGACGTCTCTATGGATCCAGGTTCTGGTATGTTTTTGCATTCTGATTGTTAAAAGTACTGTAGCTGGAGCTTTAAGAATTCACAAACATGTTTTTATTTGTCAAAAATTATTTACCTGAATCTCTAACTTTTTTCCCTTTTGCAAAGAAGTGCATGGCAATAGGGGAGAACAGTGGAAGCAAGCTAACCAATTTCCAGCCTGTTTTAATACTTTAAAAAAAAAACTAATCAAAGAGCTGCGACATTGATTAACAGCATAATACTTGATGTTGCTCTTGAGCTACTTTTGCAATTCTCATTGACGTACATAGGAATTCAGTGGGCAGCATAAACAGTTATGTAAAATACTTTCTTAAATTAAGGGGAAGTTAAAATATATTCTATTGTCTTAGGCAATAATAATGCATAATCTTTATATACTATGGTTTATTAATAGCTCTCAAAGCAATCCCTAGGCATTATTGTTTTTAGCATATGGATGAGATAACCAAAGATTCAGGCAAGTGACAGCAAAGCACAGAGCCAGGAATGGAGCCTGACTCCCACATCAGCACCCTTTCTTCTCACTTGTTGAACAACGTAGTTAGCTATACCTTCAAAGGGAATCTTGATGGAACAAAGATTTCAGGTTCAGAATGTTTAGACTGTACACAAGTAGAATATATTTCTGTTGCCATTGTAATTTAGAGCAATCTCCAGGCTGCTCTACTTGATGCTTAGCTATAAAGACCCTTTGAGCCCTTCACAGCTGAGACTATCCAGAAGGTAATGGTAACTCAAACTATGGACCTCTTCCACCCCCGAATAGCTTCTGCCATGTGCTACAAGAAATGGAAGCAGCATAGATACATGGCTTTTGGGGTTTCAACCCTCTTTGACTCCTAAAACAGTGTAAATGGCTTGGGATATAACCAGGATGAGATTAAGGCAGCCTACATCTCTAAAGGCGAGGAAATCTCCCTTCCCCATTCTTCACTTTCTAGCTTATAATTATAGTGGCAGAATTCCCTCAGAGTGAGTTAGTAGTATTATGTAATCCCCTTTCCTCCAAGGATGGGGAGCAAGAGCTCTCCCCTTCATAGGTGGTATCTGGAGGGTCCCTCTCTCTTTCTAGAAAGGCAAGTGTGGTAACAAAGGAGCAATGTGCCTTTGGTGTCACTTCAGTGAGAGAGAAATTCACACGTCTTGGAGCTATTGTTTCAAGATGTCTGCAGATATCTCTACATTGATTACTGTGCAGGTGTGAGTGAAAGTACCACTGTATTCACTCTCAATACAATACTATAGTAATCTTTGTGTGGAATATGCTTTCTATCCTCTAAAACTAACACCAACCACACTGATCATCGATATTCTTGTGAAATGCACAGTAAGTTATGAACATAAACTGAAATTATGACTAGTCTGGGGAATGAGTAAACCAGTTTCGCAAAGACAAAGGACAAGCCGAAGCCTCCTGCCAGGTGACTGCAAAAATTACAGGCAATCATGTGTCAAGTGGCCATTCTTTGGCAAGGCTGAGGAGCAGGAAAAGAGTGATTTGCATTTTAGCAAACAACAGCACAGAACCTGTTTTACCAGGAGACTTCTGTCTCTCTCCTCAATGCTGGAATGAACTTAATTTAGTGGCCATTCATATGAAAAATGCATTTTTAAGGGTTACCTAAATTATAAAAAAAAAGGAGAAGTCCTGTGGCACCTTGGATACTAACAAAAAGGCACACAGCTTGAACATCTCTCAGGGTATGTCTACACTACCCTCCTAGTTCGAACTAGCGGGGTAATGTATGCATACCGCACTTGCTAAGAAGCCCGGGATTTGAATTTCCCGGGCTTCATTAGCATAAGCGGGGAGCCGCCATTTTTAAATCCCCGCTGCTTCGAACCCCGTGCAGCGCGGCTACACGGGGCTCGAACTAGGTAGTTCGGACTAAGGTGCCTATTCCGAACTACCGGTACACCTCGTTTCACGAGGAGTAACGGTAGTTCGGAATAGGACCCTAGTCCAAACTACCTAGTTCGAGCCCCGTGTAGCCGCGCTGCACGGGGTTCGAAGCAGCGAGGATTTAAAAATGGTGGCTCCCCGCTTATGCTAATGAAGCCCGGGAAATTCAAATCCCGGGCTTCATTAGCAAGTGCGGTATGCATACATTACCCCGCTAGTTCGAACTAGCGGGGTAGTGTAGACATACCCTCAATCACGACTCCTTGGCCCGGCAACATCCGATGTCCAGCAGAACCCCAGATGTTGCTGGACCAAAGAGACACAGTGGAGGGCCAGAGGCAGGAGCTGGGAACCCAGCTGCACTGGCTGCAGGGAGGCCAGTGGCTGAAAACCCTGCAACAGGAGTCTGTCTGAGACTGTGGCAGGGTGGTCTGAATGCCAGTGGGCTTGAGTGGGGCAGTGGTCTGCTGCAGTGGGGTCGGGAGCCCTGGTGGCAGGACCACGGGGCTGCCACAGCAGGGCTGGCAGCGCCAGGAGCCCCAGAAGTGGGGCTGGTGCTGCCCTGGTAGAGCTGACAGAGTCAGGAACCCCAGTGGCTAAGCAGCAGTCTGCCCCGGGGAGAGAGGGGGAGCAGGAGTCCGGGCGGCAGCTGGCAGAGCTGGTGCTGCTACGGCATGGCTGGCAGGGCTGGGAGCATCGCTGTGGGGGTAGGGCAGTGGGGGGGGGGGGGGCTGAAATGACCTCCCCTGGTCTGGCAAAATCCCTCCTTCAGGACCACTCAGGTCTCAAGGGTGCCAGACCATGGAGGTGCAACCGGTAGTATCATGAGCTTTCATGGGTAAAACCTACTTCCACATCTGATGAGGTGGGTTTTACCCATGAAAGCTCATGATACTATCAATTTTTATTAGACTCTAAGGGTATGTCTACACTACAGCACTAATTCGAACTAACTTAATTCGAATTAGTTAATTCGAACTAAGCTAATTCGAATTAGTGCATCTAGACCTAAAAACTAATTCGAATGAGCGTTTTGCTCATTCGAAATAGCATGTCCACATTGAGTGGACCCTGAACCGAGGTTAAGGATGGCTGGAAGCAGTGCCGGCAGGGCATCAGGTCAGAACTTAGAGTGTGGAGCTGCTGCCTCAGGCTACCCGAGGGCTGTGCTTAAAGGGACCCGACCCCCACCCCGGACAGACAGTTCTCAGGGTTCTCCGCTTGCTTGTCTACCTCGATGAGGGACAGCAAGCAGTCCTGGCTTGGAGTGCCCTGAGTGCCCTCACTCGGCACATCACAGCACTCGGCCATCAGCCCAGCTGCACTTGCTGCAGGCTGCCATCCGGGGAGGTCAATCGGGGGGCTGTCAGGATCCAGGAGGCCCTACAGGAGAGCTTCAACCCCAAGGAGCCCACAGAGTCACCCTAGTCCTCCCCATCGGGGGGCTCGTGCCCCATTCCTCACTCACCTCCTTCCAATTATCCCTTCCTAGCCCCCCTTCCTGATATAAAAAATAAAGGACACGTGTGTTCAAAAATAGAAACTCTCTTTATTTAACAAAACGGGGGGCGGGGGGATAATCTCTGGGGAGACTGGGAAAAGGAGGTGGGAGCGGGGAAGAGAGAGAGTGGGAGAGGGGAGGGGGAAACCTGGGAGGAGGGAGCTGGAAGGGGGAAGCCAGGGGAAGAAGGAGGAGGGGAAGTATAAAATATGATACGCCATATCTTCAGTATTGTGTACAGATGTGGTCTCCTCACCTCAAAAAAAGATATTTTGGCCTTGGAAAGGTTCAGAAAAGGGCAACTAAAATGATTAGGGGTTTGGAACAGGTCCCATATGAAGAGAGGCTAAAGAGACTGGGACTTTTCAGCTTAGAAAAGAGGAGACTGAGGGGGGATATGCTAGAGGTCTATAAAATCATGAGTGGTGTGGAGAGGGTGAATAAAGAAAAGTTCTCCATTAGTTCTCATAATATAAGGACTAGAGGACACCAAATGAAATTAATGGACAGCAGGTTTAAAACTAATAAGCGAAAGTTCTTCACACAGCGCATAGTCAACCTGTGGAACTCCTTGCCACAGGAGGCTGTGAAGGCTAGAACTATAACAGAGTTTAAAGAGAAGTTAGATAAATTCATGGAGGTTGTGTCCATGGAGTGCTATTAGCCAGAGGGTAGGAATGGTGTCCCTGGCCTCTGTTTGTGGAAGCTGGAGATGGATGGCAGGAGACAAATCGCTTGGTCATTGTCTTCGGTCCATCCTCTCCGCAGTACCTGGTGCTGGCCGCTTTCGGCAGACAGGTTACTGGGCTAGATGGACCTTTGGTCTGACCCAGTACAGCCATTCTTATGTTCTTTTGTTCTAAGCTCAGGGGCGGGGGTCTCACTGGACCAACTTGATTTTCAAGCAAACCTGCTCCTGGGTTCGCATGTGGCCTTTGGTGGCCAGGCTGGCAGCTATCCTGCCCTAGACAGCCGCATTCCTGTGCCTAGTGCGGAGGTCGTGGACGTTGGAGGCCTCCCCCCAAACCTCGATGAGGTCCATGATCTCTACACTAGACCAGGCGGGCGCCCGCCTCTTGTAGCCCCGGGCAGGCTCCTGGGAGCCGCCAGCCTGGTCCTGGAAAGAGGCAGAGGGCTGGATTTGAATTACCTTTGTAGTGCAGACATACCCTAAGGTTCCACAGGACTTCTCATTGTTGTTAAAGTTACAGACTAACACAGCTACCCCGCTCAGACTTTTTAAATTATAAAAGTGGAGGTCCAAAACCATTCAAATTCATCTCTTTCTCCTAAGAAAGCAAAGGAACCAGACCTGTGACTTTGTGGGGAGACCCTGACATGAGAATTTGGTTCCTCACATTGCTGGAAACGTGTGGAAAGGATTTAAGTTTGAACCAAGTCTAGCTTGTTAAGTTTAAGCTGCTAGGAAATATTTTATTTTTTCTTGTACCTGCTTCTGACTTTAATATTTGATACTTGTACACACTTAAAATCTATCACTTTTTAGATAAACTATTTTTTTAAATCTAACCTAATGCAATATGGTGTTTAAACAGAACTGCTTAGTAGCTCCACGAAAACCAGCAAACTGTTGTATATTGACTGTTTCAAAGAGCAACACACTTTACTAGCCAAACCTTCCAGGGGAGGGCTGGAGAGTGAAGAGCACGTGTTTCTGGGAATACCAGAATCATGGAGGGTCAGAGAGGAAGTAAGTGTGCAAGAGAGGATTCTGGCCCGGGTGAAGGGCTCTAGGAAGAGGTGCAAAGTCTGGGAGGGAATTGTGACCTGGGGCAGAGGGGTGCAAAAGGTTTGGGTGGTGACCTGGGGGAGGGGCAGAGGTGCCAGGTTCTGGCTAGGAGGCACTTACCAAAGCCAGCAGTCCTATAGCACCTCCAAGGCAGGCTGGGCTCCCTACCTTCTTCAGCCCCAAATCACTTTATACTGCAGTCTTGTTCCCTCCACATGCTCTCAGCTCCAGGAAGGGAAAGAGGCTTGTACTGCCCCCATTCCCCAGGCCAATCTCTCAGCTCCTATTGTCTGGTTGTTTCCAGCCAATAGGAATGGAGAGATTGGGCTGGGGGCTCAGAGATCACAGGATTCCTCCCCCTCCCAGAAAAGCAGAGAGCTGACTGCATTTTAAATCACAGCAGTAGTGTGCCTGAGTGTCCCGGCAGGGTGGTCCACAGGCCAGATCTGGTGGCTTGGCAGGCCAGATCCAGCTTCTGGGCCATATTTTGCCCAGCCCTGGCCTATGCCTTACTCCATGCATGGAACAGAATCAGTCCCAAAACAGTGTGAAAACAAGCAAATCAATTCTATTTTTTGGAATAAAAATTCATAGGTAGGAAGGGCGGAATATGACACATTCACTCAGCTCTAATCATAACTAACCAGTATGGAAGGTACCAACTAGACAGGGTGGGTTTTTTTCCACCTTGTGTAGCCATTTCCAACATGCAGGAGTGAAGTGTTTCACTGAGTGGGTTTTGGGTGTTATGTCTGATGGCAAAATTTAACTCTTTGTTTTATTGCCTTCTACTGAATTACATATAGCGCTTCAACTAAATGTAGGTGTATCAAATACTTAACGGGGAGCAAATGCTTTTTTATTTCAATAGAGAGAGAGAGGGACCTTACCATACTAGCTTTATCTGGGAACAGAAACCTTCCACCTGTTCCTATATTAGTCTGGGACAGATTCTGTTATAGGTGCACATGCAGCTCTCTCACTCAAAGGAAACTGTATGGAGGTTGATGGCAAGACTAAGCCTGGATAAGAACTAAAGCATGACTAATAAGGGTTCTGCCCTGGGAAATTTGACACCGGATTAAGAGATCACATTAATCACTGTGTGTGGCTTACAGAAGATACAGCCTATGTCTAATGCATGCCTAGACATGTCTCACCTGCTGTTTGTTGTTAAACCACTGATTAACTCCAGTGAGCTAATTACTCTTATCACACAATCAGACTGGAGAATGACTCTGGCAGTGACAGCTCTGCCTTTACCTGGGATAGACAAAGGCTTCACTTCAAGGAGGCAAGATTGTGCATGTCGTTCATTAAGCAAAATTTGCATCTCATTTAATGAGCAATGACATACTAGTTGCATAACTAGGAGTGAATTTCTCTGCTGTGCTACTTGATTGTCATTTGGAAAACTTTTTATTGCAACAGCACTTTTATGATTAAAAAGCACATGACCATCAAAATTACTGCCAAAAATGTAAGCTAAAAATGGTATTGTATGATATTGGATCCAAATCAGAGGACCTTGCTACAGACCCTTGTCTGAGATAATTGTATAAATTATGTATGGATATACAAGGAGGAGAGAAGGAATGAAGTGTGCATGGTAGAGTTTTAAGCAAAAATATTATCATTACTTTTTTTGTAAAGCAACTGTGCTTAACAAACTTGGTGCTGTACCAGACATGGGAAGATCCAATCTCCACCTCAAGGAGCTTTCAGTTTCCAACTATCTTAAATATACTTAATGGTTTGAAACAACAAAATACTTATGTAGGAACCGGTATGGTGACACGTTGCTGGGTGAGATGACAATTGTGTTATACCTTTCTTTAATACAGGATCTTTCACAAAGAAAGATCCCAAAATGCTTTGCAAATCCTGAGGAATCACTTCACTGGAGTGTAGCTACTTCTTGGGTGGGACGTAACATTGTTTGTCAGCATGCACTAACACACAATAGTTGTTTAGGACACAGGGTGAATGCAGAATGCTGCTGAAACCATATTGGAAATGTAGGCAGGAAGAATTTGACCAAGATAACAGGACTGAAGTGACACCCCTTTGAAAATGCCATAGTTTTCAGTAAGAAGAAATTTGGTTTTATGTCTGTATCGCAGTAGCTTCAGCAGCCAATGCAAAGCCTCGTAAACACTATTCTGAGGCAATGGTTCAGCAATGACTCAGGGAGAAGTGCCAATCCCCAGCACCTTTTTCTACACCACCTACTTTTTTCTGAAGAGACCTCCCGTGAAATCACTAAGTCCAACTCTGCTTAACTTGTAAGTTCCTAGCAATACCTCTGATGGCAGCACACCATCAAATTAGGGCCTGACTTTAGCTTTTAGGCTCAACACATAAGGAAGCCCTAGTAACCATTGCTCATTTGTCAACAATTCAGCATTGTAACTGAAGGGAGGAGTGGCTGGATCTAGGTCTAATTCACTTTCCTATAGGGTATGTCTACACTTGCACCCTAGTTCAAACTAGGGATGCAAATGCAGGCATTTGAAATATCCCGCACTTCATTGGCATGATCTCGCCAGTGCCCTAGTTCGAATCACAGCTGATTCGAACCAGGACGTGGTAGTTTGAACCAAAGCCCTCAGTTTTTGAGGAGTAACGTTAGTTAGTCCCGGTGCACACTTCCTGGTTCAAATCAGCTGTGATTCGAACTAGCGCACGGGCGAGATCATGCTAATGAAACGCGGGATATTTAAATCCCCACTTCATTGACTATTTCAAATGCCTGCATTTGCATCCCTAGTTCGAACTAGGGTGCAAGTGTAGACATACCCACAGAAATTGCTATGCCTCTTATTTGCATGCATGTTAGAGGCATTATGACACTGAAAACAGCACAATTCCAACTTCCTTTTAAAGCCACACCTACCTGGCTAAAATGAAAAGCACTAACACTGCACAATATGCAGGGAAGGAAGGCCATGTTTGATCTTCATATTACATGCAAAATGATAAGGTTTTTATTAAGCAGCCTCCTATGGAAGGAGAAGAGGAAAAGCAATAACCATTTATTCGTGCCCATTTTCCATTCCCTTTCTATAGGAGTATAGTAGCTGTCTGCTTTCAACTCATATACATTAGGAAAACATAGCTGTTTTCAAACACAAGGCATGTTTCTGGCCTTGAAAACGTAGGTCTGTTGGGATGTGTTTGGTGTTAAATGGAGCCAAAAATAAAGTCATGCTTTTCTAACAGCTCATTTTTGTTCTGCATTAAGCATCTGCTTTCACAGGAAAGTATCATGGTTGTGGGAAAACCATTATCTTTAGCTCACCACGAGGAATCTGTGCTGTCCTGCCTTGCATTTATCTTGCTGCTCATGTGCGTGAGGAACAAGGTGCCCTTCTCTGGGCACATAGTAGCTGTCTGCTCAAAGTGTATTCTAGGTAAACACTTCCAATGACACTAATGTCTTTAGAGGAGATGAGGCCCACCCCTATTCCATGCTAGACAAGAGAACTGAACCTGTAGCTGGATGTGGAAGGTTCTCATGCTTTATACTTTCCTCCTTTCTGTTCATGAAGGCATGATGCCAGCCTGAAGCTGTGGTGTTAAGCCGCAGCCATGAGTAATGCTTAGATTCTGCTTCTCTTCTTTATTGATTAGCCATTAGCCCGTCATAAATTGGGATTTTCAGGTCTCTCCTCCACGTCGGTCTTCTCTCCTGAGCCTCCAGTCTCTCACTCCATCTCTCTCTCTTTCTCTCTCTCTCTTCCTCCTCCTACTGCCTCCCCTTCTCTCTCTCAGCTCTCCTCCGCCTTCTGCCTCTCTCTCCGTCTCTCTCTTTCTGTTCTCCTTCTCCTGCCTCTCACCCTCCCTTTCTCTTCTCCTCCTCCTGCCTCTCGCTCTCTCTCCTCTCTCCTCTGTCTCCGTCAGGGCTGCATGCTTGTCCAGGCCCCACCCCCTTAGGCATGTACGTTACCACCCCGCCCCCGTTCACCTCCTGCAGTGGTGGGTGCTGCATGGGGACCACGGCGCCCAAATGGCCGCTTGCACCACTTGCTCCCCCATGGCAGCCTGGCTGAGTGGCGCAGAAGTCAGCCAAGCACCGTGTTGGGAGGCAACAGCGCCCCCCAAAGGCAAGACGTAATGCTACAGCGTTACAGAGTCACAGACATCGGGCTACTATATATATGACTAGCCAATTAGCCCGTCATAAGACGGGATTTTCAGGTCTTCTCTCCTGAGCCTCTGGTCTCTCGCTCCGTCTCTCTCTCTCTCTCTCTCTCTCTCTTCCTCCTACTGCCTTCCCCTCTCTCTCTCAGCTCTCCTCCACCTTCTGCCTCTCTCTTCTTCACTCTCTTTTTCTTCTCCCCCTCTTGCCTCTCACTCTCTCTCTGCTCTCCTCTGTCTCCATCGAGGATGCACGCTCATGCAGGCCCCGCCCCCTGGGTGTGTATGTCACCGCCCCCCTTCGCCTCCCACCAAGGCGCTCTGCTGACTTCTGCGCCACTCAGCAGGGCTGCCGCGCGGGGGCAAGCGGCACAAGCATGGGGAGCATGGACCTCATGGAGCCTGGGGAACGTGGACCCCAAACAGCTGCTTGCGCTGCTTGCTCCCATGTGGCGGCCTGGCTAAGCAGCACAGAAGTCAGCTAAGCACCAGGGCGGAAAGCAACAGCTCTACCCAGAGGGAACAGCCATCATTTCAGCATTACAGAGTCACAGACATTGGGCTACTATATATATGATTCCCATGTGGCAACTACATGGCATGTGTTAAGAGTGGCAGAATCAGGCTTCAAGTGACTGTAATGGCCAAAACTCCAACTTCTTTATATAAAAGGATCCACCTTCAAGCTTGTGCTTCCTGTTTATTTCTACTCTAAACACATTGCTCAGAGCAGTTAGAAAATGCACAGCCAATCTGAGAGCCGCCTAAGTACCAGTTGCAGTCCCTTTGCACAGGGTAAAGCTGCTTATTTGTTTGGGAAATAAAGGTCATAATGCTTAACTTGTGGTATTTCAGTCATTTCTATGGTAACAGACTGATAACAAACAAGACTTTGCAAATAATAGGTTGCAAAATGGAAAAAATACTATTAAAAAAGTCACCAGCAACATTTTAAAAGAGGAATTTTATAATGTGCTTCTTGCTGTGGCTCTTAACAATCAGATTTTGTCTCCATTAATTTCTTCAGTGCAGTAGTTGTTGCTCTGGTGAGTGATTAGAAATAAATCAGCACAGATTTTTTGCAGTTCCCAAGGTAAAGAAGCGGTGCACATGTTCTATGACTAGAGACTATACAGGCATTGCTTCCCTCCTGCCCCTCAGCATAACAATATCCCAAAAAGTGCCAACATTTTGTGATGCCTCGAACACAAGGGCTAGTCAGAGACCAGTGTACAGGTAAATCACATCATTCCATTAGGTGATACTGTAAAAGCGAAACTTCTGGGAAAGACATCATGGCAGTGGACAAAACTCATTTGGGGTAGAGAGGCAGCATTATGGAATAGTTTACAGAACATTTCCTTCTTGGATGCTAAGTATTGTGGAGGCTGTAACCCAGTGTCGCTATCGCCAATGTTAGTATGTATGAGGCACAATATGTAAAAGAAAGTCAAGTGTTTCAAGCTTCTGGCTTCCCATGCACACTTTCTTCCTCCCTAAGGTGAGCATCTCTGCCACATGTTGCTACCATTGTAAGTGGGAGAGAGGAGCTATTGTGGCCATACCTAGGGAAACTGAAATCTTGGCATTTTGCTTTGTTTGGAATGAAAATAATATATATTTTTTGTGTAACATTGGTATTTGTGTGGGGCGGCTGTGTTTGGGTTTGCCCAGCTGTGTTAATAATGAATGCTATATGGAGCTAGAGCAGGTTCTAGCATTTGGGGGCCATGACAGAGAAAGAGAAAGAGATCCAAATTTCACATTGGTGATCTCTCATTAAGAAGTTAAAAGATCCTTTGTCCAAGGCAACTTTTTATGAGTGTGACATGTCGGTGAGCATGCAGAACTAGCTGTCCAGAGGTGGGCATGGATGTGCTGTTACATCATGCATAAAGGAGGAAGACTATTTCTTGCAGCCCTGGGCCTGGTCCAAAACAAATTGATGTTGATGGGAATCTTACTATTGGCTTCCATGGGCTCTGGATCAGGCCTGTACAAGAAGAGTAGCATAGCGCACTGTAGGACAGACTGGGCTGTGGGTTGCAAAATACACGGCTCATTAACAATTCCATAAATGCTGCTCTGTTTAAAAGTACTCTTCACATTCTCTCTGAACTCTTACGTTTTGTTTGAGTCTTTCTAAAATAGCCAGGGGGCAGGGTGTGACGCTAATGTACACCTACCAGTGTTGTCTTACTCTCTGTGACACTTGCTCTGTTTCACTAGGTATGCAGAGAAAAGAGAAACTTGGACCAGATGTCTAAATCCTTCAATCCTGTAAAAGAAAGCTGGGAAGGGATAAAGTGGGGCTGCTTCTCTAGACACAAACAAATGGTTCTTCTGATTTGCTCTTCTTTTCACGAATTACCCAGACATTTTCTCCCACGTAATCTGCAACACAATATGTTAAAGGAAGGAAAATGGATTTCCTTTTAAAGCATAAACAGCTTGCAAATGGCAGAACAGTGAGTGAATTTCCAGTGCAGGCATCTAGGCAAGCAGCTCACTGAAAGAAACTGATCCTTTTTAAAGTTTAATTAAGTGCCTAGGCTTATCAACTATTACTACCTGGAGAGTAGTTTTTTTCCTATCTTTTGCTCCCATCACCCTCACCCCACTGCATACTGAATAGCTAACCAGCTCTTTTAATCTTTTTTTATACTTTCCATTTTGTCTCTTAATTTCAGGATATCTCTGTCCATTTTGAAGCCTGCCAGTGAAAATGAGTGAAATGATCCTTCTATGTGTCTGTTCTCATTAGGCAAGTCCAGAGCATGTTAACAGGAACTCTTTCATTCTCTCCTTCATTCAATGGCTGCAGCACATTGATAATAAGAGATTCCAACTCCCTCATTTGTGCTTCTGTACATTTTCCCACTTGTCCCTTGGAGAGCTCTGCCTCCCCCCTGTTGGGCCTTAATCCTTGTGTAGGGTGGCTGCAGAAATATGGAGATGAACTTGCTGTTGTTCATCACAATAATTGTGATGCCGTATGCAATCTCATTCTCTGTCTTGAGTAGCCACAGTTTATACAATAGGTGTATAGGAGAGGCTTTGATCTCATTTACAATGCTGTGGTATTGTAGAAATCATTACAACAAACATAAGAAGTGGTTGGTGCGGTGTGGGCCACTGTCTCATATTCATAGCTCTGTTTTATGTGGGTTTTTTCCCTTTACATTGTTATTGTTACAGTTCTAATTTACCGCATGCATGAATCAGTGACAAAAGAACAAACGATGTACGTATGCTTTTTCACCTCTTAAAAAGTTAGTCTCTTAGGCTACATCTACACTGCACACTTATTTTGGAATAAGTTATTCCAGAAGAAATACTCCGAAATAGCTTATTTCTAAATAGCACATCTACTCTACTGGGAAGCCTCAAAATTAGTCCGAGGCAGATTTCCCCAATGTGAATGTGCTACCTCGATTTAGAGCCCCAAGAGGCACTGGGGACTAATGACTTTGAATGGCCTGGAAGAAGAACTATTTTGAAATAGCAGCAGTGGACCGTCCACACTACTGTTCTTCCAAAATAGCTATTTTGGAAGAGGTGTTATTCCTCATGGATTGAGGTTTGCAGAATCCAGAACAAGCCACTGATTATTTAGATATTATTTCGAAATAACAGAATTGCTGTGTAGACACTCGCAAATAGTCCATTATTCTGAAATGACATTACAGTGTAGACACATCCTTGGGTATAACTTTTCAAAATAGCAAGAATTTGAGAACACTATGGTCATGTTGGGACAAGGGAGACAGTATTCTCTGAAGTTAGAACTGGGAGTCAGGAGATCAGGACTATAGTCCCTACAAACAATCTAGTGTGTGATTTTTGGGCAAGAAACTTCAGGTCAAATTTTCAAGTGACCTCTAATTTTGGGTGCAGTTTTGAACATGTAGGGCTTGATTTTAGGTAGCACCCACCAGCCCTGTGAAAGTCTAGAAGAACTTCAGATGCTTAGCTCCTTTGACAAGCAGGCTACTTGGGCTTGACTTACGCACTCCCGTGTAACTTGGCTTCAGTATGAGTTGGGGGAGGGGGGGTTGTATAGTCCCTCTGAAAATCAAGTCGTAAATATCGAGTGTTGGCAGGGTGGCCAACTTTCAAATGTGTGAAAGATTGAGGTCCCTCCCTGCCTCATTCCTCTTCTTATCCTCACGGTTAGTTACTTCTCTCTCCATGTTCTTCCCACTGCTAGTTGTGCAGGGCTTTAGGGGCTGGGGGATGCTTTGGGGAGGAGAAGTCATACTCTGGGTGTGTGTGGATGAGTGGGGGAGAAGGGGCTGTGCTTGGGGTAAGAAGAGTTATCATGGCTCAATTTTCCAACCTGGCACTTCGAGTATAGATATAGGCGCTGGCTAGCAGAATAAACTCTGTAAGAACCTGTCTCTGTAACTCCCCAGAGACAAACTTGTCCAGTCTCAGTTTTCCTGAGACTCAACAGGAAGACGATCAATCACTGCCACCACCCAAGTGAAGTTAAAAAAAATAAACACTTTTCCAGGGAAGAGATCACTTGGGAATCTCCTCCCTAAGCCAAAGCTCTCCCCTGTATCCTAACCTCCATTTTACTTGGAGCTGGGAAAACAAACAGAGGGAATCTGCAGAGAAAAATGGGGATCTGCTTCTCCCAAGGCAACTTAGGCACATAGGCTTAAGGACACAACAATCAACCAAAACTAGATAATCAAAACAAAAAGGAAAATACTTTTATTATCAAAGCAAAACTACTGTTGCAAGCATCGTAAATGACTGGGTGTTAAAAGCCATGGAGTGAAATAGACTCAGGGGAAATCCCTGGATTATAATCCTTAGTTACAAAAGAGAAAAACAATTAACCAACTCAGACATGATTTCCAAACCCCCAAACAAGGAAAACAATAAAACCTGTTGGGGTATCTAAACTTTTCTCTACTTACACATTTCAAGGAGTCCATTCCTGGGAGAGCCTGGGGAAAAACTGGTCTGATCTCAAACAAAAGAAGAGAGAGAAAAAAAATCATCTCTCAGTTTGCAATTCCTATCTGCATTCATTAGCTGAATGCCTGAAGCCTCCTGCCACAGGTGCATTTCCAGAGTTGCTTAACCCTTTCCTCACTCTTCAGGTAAGTCAGACTCTCCTTAGCAGCTCCTATTCATTACAGGAGTCATCAGTGCCTCTCTCTGTTGGAGCCATTTCTGAATACTCCTCCAGGCTCCAATTCCCATCTCCCAGTGGAAGAGGAGAGTCATTGCAGGTAATCAGACTTTTAGCATCTAGTCAGCATTGCTGTCCAGATTCTGACAGATTCTGTTTTCGACCAGCTTTTCCAGTACACTGGAAAATTGGACACCTGACAACCCTGCATGTGGGACACCCCAAAGTTAAAGCAATTACAAGCTGCTTTTGAAAATGTGTGCCCTCCTCTCCCTCTTTGTCCTGGGGCACATCTACACAGCAGGTCTAACTTCAAAATAAGCTACACAACTTGAGCTACGCTAATTGCATTTGTTTTGTTTTTTTAAGTTTGTCTTGATACCCTTCTCATGTTGGCAACAAAGTGGGAGTACTTTACTTGAAGTCAATAGAGTTACAGGCTTCTAAAACTGGTTAGTATCAGAGGAGTATCAGACCTGAGATGCCCAGTTTTGCTGCACCTCCAGCAATATGTGGTGGATTGCAAATGCCTCGTACAGAGAAGATGAAATATCGGTGGGCTTAGGTGCTAAGTAATTCATGAGGGGAGGAGCGGAATGGGAAAGTAGTCAATTCAAAAGTGACATAGGCTCAAATTTTGCATGCCTGACTGAGATGAATAACTTCAGTGGGACTGCACGTGTGAGTGTTATGAGCAGGATTTAATCCTTATGGCTGCTCGCGGACTGTACACTAGGCACAAGTTTTCAATGTGGAACATAGCAACCCAAAGGCCAGTGTAATTTTGGGCTGGAGACACTGGACACCAAGCCACTGGATCAGAAAGATTAAGTCTCTCTGTTTACAGTTTTGGTGAAACTGCACCAATAGTGAAGAGCTATCTGAAGAAACAAGAACTGCTTTTATTGGTAGAAGTACAAAATTTTAAGAAACAACTTCCAGTAGTCTAAATGGCTCATGTACAAATGAATTTGAAAATGTTATTTATATTCACTCGCTTTTGCATAATGACAGGCATAATTATGGAGGGGGGAATTTGCATAGCAGTGCATAGGATTTAGAAACCCATATACTATCATACAACTATAGGTCTGCTAAGCGTTTTGCTGATAGGAAGAAATCTTACTATTTGTCCATTTATGCCAGGGATGGGGCCTCCGGCTTGCCTGGATCTGGCTGCCAAAGCTCAGGGCTCCTCCCTCCCAGCATTGGGGAGCTTGCAGGGCTGGAGAGCACATAGTCTACTAGCCTGGGCCCTCCTAGGATCTGGTATGCAAGGGGAGAGTGGGGAGCATCTGTGGGTCAGCATCCCCTGACCCCAAAAAGGTTCCCCATCCCTGATTTCTGCAATGATAGGAAAGGTTAAATAGCTGAAAAATAACATTTGTTTTCTTTTCCAAACTCTAAGTTGTTTTGTTAAAGCAGTGTCCTTATTTGTGTAAGGATTTTTTTAAAAACCTCCCTTTCCATGGAAAAAAATAAAAGTATTTGGTAGTGACATATTTAGCACTTTTTATTTTTGTCTGCTCTTGAGAAAGCCTGAAGCAAACCTTGCAAGTTCTTTGTAAGATTAATTGTTGTGTGCCTTTTATTTGCTGAAGGTTCCACATGGCTGCATCTGTGAAGCATCTGGGAAAGGCAGGTGTCCTGACATTTAAGATGGTTGGCAAAGTGCTGGCATTTTATCATCTTAGCTTGTCACTTCATCACTTTGCATAATAGCAGCAGCATGATGATAGGCACCCAAAGGACAAATTGCCAGATTTGTGTCCTCCTATTATCTGCTGCTGTCTTCCAGTTCACATGGCAGTTTTCTTAGTGAAATTAACGCTGAGAACTAATGCGGAAATGAGGTTTTATAACAGTCACCAAGAGACATTCAATGGCCTGGATTCCCTTACCTATCATTTAGTAATGAAACAAATGGGGAGGCCCTGATTTTCACAAAGTGGTGTCATAACCTCAGCTCCTGAGTCTGTATTCAGGCCTATTTTGCAGAGGTTCTGAGCACTAAGCAGCTCCAGTTTAAGTCATTGCACTCCTAAAAGGCCAGCAGCTTGGCATTGGCACAGTGAGTTAGAAGTACTCGCTTGTGGACATGATCCAGCCAGCTGCAAAATGCTGAGTCTGTGATGTCACTTTGTCTCTCTCTCAGCTCTAGTGGTTCTCTTCCTATGTAGGGCCATTAGCCATATCTACACTGCAGTGGAGAGGCATGATTCCCAGAGCAGGTAGAGAGGCTATCTCCTGTCAAAAAGAGCAAGTGAGGATGTTATGGCACAAACTGTTCTGTGGGCTCTGATCTGTTCTGTTCTCAGAACTCAAGCAGCAGTTTTCACTACACTAATCCACTGTTTTTCTAGTCTCGTTTTGTCTAATGCTCCCCCGCCTCCATTGTCTCATTGACTTTGCTATTGGAAACATTTTTTGTTATGTCGAATACTAGGTACATATTTTTATGTTAAAATTCAAAGCTATGTCTACACCACAGTTATTTCGGAATAAGCTATTCTGGAATAGTTATTCCAAAATAGCTTATTTCGAAATAGCACGTGTACACTGCAGGGAAGCCTCAAAATTAGTCCGAGGCAGGCTTCCTTACAGCAGTCATGCTATCTTGATTTACAGCCCCAGGAGAAATAACTCAGAATGGCCTTGATGAGGGGCTATTTTGAAATACCATCTACACACCACTTATTTCAAAATAGATATTTTGGAATAGGCGTTATTCTTCATAGAATGAGGTTTACAGAAGGCAGAATAAGCCATCTGTTATTCTGAAATTATTTCAAAATAATGGAGTTGCCGTGTAGATGCTCACATAGTTATTTCGGAATAACAGCCATTATTCCGAAATAACTTTGCTGTGCAGACATACCCTAGGTGTCCCTCTTTGGTCCATGTTACCGTAATCACTGTACATGCACTAATTCCCAGTAATGGTGGCAAATTCTCAGACCTCTCAGGCCCACTCCTGTTCTCCATAATCTAAAAATTGTTGGACAGAGAGATGCTACCAGAATTTAAAAATGGAGAGCAAGAGAGACCCTGCATAAACTGTTGATGAAAAGATTTTTTAAAACTTCACATGGTAAAGATAGAACCTCCAAAGTCTGGGGCTCTCAGATCTGTCAACATTTGTGGTCTGGCAAGGCCACAGGTGTTGCTAGACCAAAGAACCCCAGAAGCGGAGCAGGAGCAGCTGAGAGAATATGGGGGCTGGGGAACCCAGGCTGGGCCAGCAGTGGTTGGGCCAGATAGAAGCTGAGGAGCCCTTTACCTGTCTGGGGGAAACCCCCTGTCTCAATGGGGCCAGGAGTGGCTGGGGAGCCACTGCCCTGGCTGGGGAACCCCTGGTGTCAGCAGGTCCAGGTGGCCGGTGAGTCCGAGCCCCAGATGGGGAACCCCTGGCTGCTGTGGGGCCTCTGGTGGCAGGTGGCCCAGCTGGGGAATCCCTGGTTCAGGACACCTCAGGTCCTGAGGGTACCAGGCCAGGAAGGTCCAACATTTAAAAAATGTCCTTCAAAGAGTAATTGCAACTTAAATATGTATAATGCTGCTTTTCCCCCTCATGTCTGAGGGATGGATGAAAATTATCAGGGTGGGTGTTTTTATTTAAATCTGCATCAAAAACTAATGAGCCAGGGCATGCACGTTTTGTAAAGTCTAGTTCATTTGCACACATCGGTGAAGGGGGAGAGGTATTTAAAGGCTGGTGAACACAACCCATAGGCCCCCTACTTTAAAATTATATTGATCTATGTGGCTATCTTGATGATGCACAATTACACTGAAGGGAGATTAAATCAATGGGAAACACCACCTTCTGCCAACCAGACAAAGAAATTCTGCTTTGAATTTCTATGCAGGGACACCACTGCTGTGTGTGTACACTGTGCTCCTCGTGATGGGAGACCACATCCACATTAGCAGCTGTTGCACTGGCACAGAGAGCAGGGCCAGTTGCAATGCAGCTAACAATAGTAGTTACTACGCTGGCACTGCGGTGCTGTAGCCACTGTGCAGAAAGTTCTATGCTTCTTAGCAAGGTGGTTTACCTAGAGCCAGGGCTGGTGACAGACTTTGCTAGCCCTGGCAATGTGTATGTGTGTGGGAAGGGGCGGCTGGCTACAGATCCCCAGAAGGGATGGGGTTATAGGCAGCCAGCTCTCAGTTCCACACCTCCCACTGCCAGCCCTCAGCTCTGTTTGATGCGCCGGCGGTGATTTAAAGGGTTTGGGGCTCTGGCCGCTGCTGTTCCAGGTTTGGAGCTCCGGGCAATTTAAAATCAATGGGCTCCAGGACAACAGCCTCCTTCTCCCTCCACCTCCCCGCCATTGGCAGCCCTGCCTAGAGCACAGCAATAGAGTTAGAGCACGCTAAGTGCTTTGCAGATACGGACACCTCAGGAATTACAGGGCTGGGAGCTGATTTCCTGCACTGTAAATGTGCCAGATTAGACAAAGCCTAACTAACACACGTGAGCAGAGGAGGTCTGAAGTGAATTACCTCCCAGGATCCTGTATCCTATTCCCTGCTCCGTACCACAAGTCCTCAAGATCAGCATGAAGCCAGGGGCAACCTCCAGAGAATGGAGGAACGTCCGCTCCACAGGTAGTCTGCAGTGGTGACTCGATGTACAGCACTATGCAGACTACAGCACATACCTGATAGTTGTAATATTATTCTCTAGCATCTATTGACCAGCCCCCCTTGAATTTAATGAGAACAACTCTCAGTACCTCTGGAACAAAAATATTTAGGAAAAAATAGATGCAGGGGTCAGAACCCGATCTCCTTTAATTTAATGGCAAAATCTAATTGATTTCAGTGGAGCCATGATTTAATCCTAAGGCTCCAGTCTTGCAGCATTCAGGTCCAAGGGAGTTTTCCCATTGATTTCCAAAGGATGCTTGATCAGTGATGTGCTCTGGCACAAAACCAGCCTGACTTTTCCTGATGTCAAAGTAACCTAACTGCTCTGTATGAAGGGCAGTGCTGCGGAGGGTTCCTGTCCCAACAGTTCATAGCAAAACTGGAATAACTTATTAAAGTTACTCAGTACTGGAGAACTCCCAGCCACTATTGTGCCATGTGCACTGAACCTCGGAGGCAGTCACTCTGGATGCTTCAGCAGCATGGCCTTGTAGGTTTTAGCCTTAAGGGGGACCCAATAACCACTCAGATACATGGCTGAGGAAAAGAGCACTTTACTAGGGTTGTCAGGAAAAGGACGGTTGCAAATACCCTAGGTACTGAGGTTTTAAACAGTTAGGCTACATCTACACTGGCGCGTTCTCATGCAAAAACTCTTCCAGAAGAGAGCGTCTACTCTGGTATGTGCTTTTGCGCAAGAGCATACATACCAGTGTAGACGCTCTCTTGCGCAAGAAAGCTCTGATGGCCATTTTAACCATAGGGCTTTCTTGCGCAAGAAATTCATGTTGCCTGTCTACACTGGCCTCTTCTGGAAGAGCTCTTGCCCAAGAGGGTTTATAGTCAGTGTGTAGTCAACCTGTGGAACTCCTTGCCAGAGGAGGCTGTGAAGGCTAAGACTATAACAGAGTTTAAAGAGAAGCTAGATAATTTCATGGAGGTTAGGTCCATAAAAGGCTATTAGCCAGGGGATAAAATGGTGTCCTTGGCCTGTGTTTGTCAGAGGCTGGAGAGGGATGGCAGGAGACAAATCGCTTGATCATTGTCTTCGGTCCACCCTCTCTGGGGCACCTGGTGCCGGCCACTGTCGGCAGACAGGATACTGGGCTAGATGGACCTTTGGTCTGACCCAGTACAGCTGTTCTTATGTTCTTATGTCCTGAGCGGGAGCGTCAGAGTTCTTGCGCAAGAACCACTGATTTTGCACAATACGAAGTCAGTGTTCTTGTGCAAATACTTGCAGCCAGTGTAGACAGGTGGCAAGATTTTGCGCAAGAGCAGCCGCTTTTGCACCAGATCATGCCAGTGTAGACACAGCCCGAGGGTACGTCTACACTGCACACTTATTTCAAAATAAGCTATTCTGGAGGAAATATTCTGAAATAGCTTATTTTGAAATAGAATGTCTACATTACAGGAAAGCCTCAAAATTAGCCTGAGGCAGGCTCCTCCAATGTGGATGTGCTACCTCGATTTAGAGCCCCTGGAAGCACTGGGGAGTAATTACTTTGAATGGCCCTGGGGAGTAGCTCTTTCAAAATAGCAGCAGTGGAGCATCCACACAACCGCTATTCCAAAATAGCTATTTTGGAAAAGGCATTATTCCTCATGGAATGAGGTTTACAGAAGTCGGAATAAGCTGTCTGTTATTCCAAAATAACGGAATTGCTGTGTAGACGCTCACGTTGTTTATTTCAGAAAAACAGCTATTATTAAGAAATAACGCTGCTGTGTAGACACTCCTTTACTGTTCACAGTGAGTAAGGGCAGTTGCTGTTTGATCCCCTAGTTCATAGTCCAGTTGAGAGCCAGGCTCTTCAGGGTCCTAGTCAAACATACATGAGTTTCTGAGTTTCCAAGTAAGGACTCAGTTCATGTCTCATTGTGAAACCTCTACACTGGTTCCTTGCTTTGTTGCTGATGCACATGTCCCTCACACACTTTCATTCAGTGCCATGTCTGGCAGCCATAGCCTGTCCCACACAGGGCTCTGCCTACAGTTCCTGAAGAATCTACTTTGCATCCAGCTTCTCTTCAGCTCTCGGCTTGCCATGCTACCACTCAGAAACAGAGCCCAGCCACTTTCTGATGTGAGACCTTTCTCTTTACCTAGCCTGAAATAAGGGCTCTGCAATGAGGCGAGGGCTTCAGAGAGTTATAGTCCCCTGCTTAGCTATTCCAGTATGCTGGAACTCCTTTTAGGATTTTGTACAATTGTGCAATTGTATTGCAGACTCTCAGGCAGTCTCACTGAAACCTCGGTCATTCTGCAAGGCAAGGAACAAAAATCACAAAAGGCCCTGACGCTTTCCCCACTTTTACAAAGTAGAAAGAAAGTAGAGACAGAGTCTTGAAACTGAGGTGGTGGTGAATGAGGTAGGAATTTTTATTTTCACAATGCCAACATAAACTCAGTTCCCTTTATGTACAAAATGTATGTGTACTTGTGCTTCGCTTTTGCTATTATGCAAAATAGCTAGTCCGTTAGGCAAATATGACTTGGATCCCAAAACTCGGTGGCTGCGTCTAGACTGGCAAGTTTTTCCGCAGTTGCTTTTGCGGAAAAACTTGCCAGCTGTCTACACTGGCCGCTTGAATTTCCGCAAGAACACTGACGATCTCATATTAAGATTGTCAGTGTTCTTGCGGAAATATTATGCTGCTCCCGTTCGGGCAAAAGCCCTCTTGCACAAATGCTTTTGCACAAGAGGGCCAGTGTAGACAACGCGGTATTGTTTTGCACAAAAAAGCCCCAATCGCGAAAATAGCAATTGGGGCTTTCTTGCGCAAAACCGCATCTAGATTGGCACGGATGTTTTTCCACAAAAAGTGCTTTTGCGGAAAAGCGTCCGTGCCAATCTAGACGCTCTTTCGCAAATGCTTTTAACGGAAAAAGTTTTCCTTTAAAAGCATTTGCGGAAAATCATGCCAATCTAGATGTAGCCAGTGTTATTTATGTAATACTTTTGACCTATACTAAAGCCTATACTGGGACAAGTGTGATGCTAAGACCATTTATTCACTAGTCTCTTTCCATTTTAAAAATTCACCTGATTTCAAATTATTAGTTGAATGAAATCACCCTTTTGTATTCCCTGTAGTGAGAAACAATAAAAGAAATCCATTCATTTTCCAATTGTTTTTGTCATTTCAAATGAATACTACTTTAGGAAAATTGAGGCAGAGACCAGTACAATGTTTTTGTGTTCATTCATTGTGACAGCAACAGAAACAATTCAATTGCAAATAAGACTATCAGCTTTCAATATGCATAGTCCTGAATTTTCACTTACAGTGCCAGCTTGTTTGCACAATAGCTTAGATTGGTTTAGACAACACATTATATTTCTCCTATTACCAGTCTAATAGGAATCTAAAATTAGAAACAGACCTCTAATCTGATGGTTTGTATAATGGTGTTGTGAGGATTTTCATTATTCTTTGACATGTTTTCCCACTCAGGGGCAATTGTGATTTCTAAAAATGATTCTGAAATCAAAGGCACCACTGAAATTTCTCACCACCTCCACCAGTGGCTATATAGCAGAGACTGGTCAGGTATAACAATAAAAATGCATTCATACCAACACTGTTATTGCAGAATCCTAAGGTACTTTATCAAGCTAAGTACTATTACCCCATTTTATACATGGGTGGAAATGAGATGCAGGCTCTTTTTGTGATATTAGGTGATAACTCTGATACCAACACCATTTTTTAGATAAAGCATTTGAGATTCTTTGGTGATAGGTTGCTGTAGAAGAATCAGTCCTGTTATTAAGATTCCATTTTATATATAGTTTTTAAGGGATTGATGATGATCTTTTAATGAATTGTTTATAGCTTGTTAGAGTCCAGTAGGCCAATAGCTGGGTTTATAACAGTAACACACAGGCCTCAGTGGTTCATGAGCCAAATTAATGATCAACATTACCTAAAAGAGCCACATTAGTCTGAATTCATTATTTTATTGACTATAGTATTCATATTTAACTAAATATTTCCTCTGTCATACATATATACGAAAAACAGTATCTTATTCTCACAGCAAAATGACTGACCAAATATTATTTTATCAATTACAATTGTTTAATCATATGCTGAAAACATCCTGTTTGGTTGTTAATATATCACAGTGTTTTAATGTCATGTGCTGCAAAGAGCCACAGGAGACACATTAAAGAATCATTTGCTGAGTCAGAATATCACTGGTTTACAACTATCAATAACATCTTCTGTTGATGTGTTTATAACCCTCTGTAACACATACTTCTCCTGCTTATAACATCTATTAATCAACAAACTTTGATTAAATATTTAGAAATGGAGCCTTAATATAAGTATGACCAAAGACATGCTTATAGATTAATATTCCCAGATGGTTTATAGTTAATTTCTTTAATATTGTTAATAGCTTTAATCATTAGACCACCGTATATGGGGAACTGTGAATTAAGAGAGCAATTAAATATTATATGTCTAATTTTTTAACAATCAGTGTGCTAAAATAGACATGGAGTTGTGTGCTGCTTTTCACACATTCTTCACACAAATGACTAGTTAGATCTTATAGAAAATATTATAAAATTGCACCCTATCTAAGCCCTTTAAACTGCATAAAGCTGAGATTAAACCTCACCTCTGATCCTGAAAATGTTTATGCGTGCATTTAATCTTACAACTTTTAGCAGCCTGAGGTGTGTTTTGCTGTTAAGAATTTGATTCACTGTTGTGATGTCAGTCATCTTTGTGACCTTCATCTGAAACTTTTTTCTTCCATTTGTTGCACACAATTCTGAATCCATTTCCTCCTTTTGACATTGGGGTCAGTGCTGATTCTCTACATAAAAGATTATATTTACATTTTTTGGATTTCAATCTTTATCAGCAATTGGTCTTCTCCAGATTTTGACACATAAAGTGCAATCTAACAATTTCATGCGTTTGGCAATTGTTCATATGACTCCATGCCTCCTTTTTTAGGTGCATGGGGTCAAAGTCATTGCCAGCATAACTGCTTGTTCATTACTGTCTGCATCTAAAATGCTCATGATACAATGAAGGACAAGAGAGTCTCGTCAGCTCTTAAAATAAACCAGGATACCCTAATCCATTTGCTGGATCTGTGTTTTCTGCTAGAAAAATACCATTTCAGCATCATTTGTATGGGCTGCAAAATTATCCCAGGATTGTCTAGTTTCAGTAAAACTGGCAGTCTTAGCATTATTAAATCTGAAAGCTTGAACTCCTACTGAATTGTTGGATCTTTACAATGATAGGCACTTGACAGCTTTCTGTCTGGCTAAGAAAATGGAACAAGACTTTCTTCAACCTTACTCACATAAAGTACTGTCACTTCATTAGTGCTGCGGAAAAAGAGAATTGTGAATTTCTGTGTATTTAGTCAATTTCGAAGTACCTGGTCCAAGTTTTGTCACAAAACTAGACAAGTTTTAGGTGGTTTCAAGTTCCAGTGTGAACACTGTGCATACATTGGTTTCTAAAGTCATAACAATTGCCAACAATAACTAACCCTTGACTCAGCTCAGGAGGGGAGAAGGTAAGTTTAAACCACTTTAACTTTTCCTAATCTGGGGCTGACTGGAGCCAAGTCAGCCTTTGGCACAGTGGAGAGCAGCTTCTGGGTTAATTAGATTAGATTGGGTTACAATACTCACAAAGAGACTGTCTGCCATCAGAGATTATCCTGACACCTCTGCTATGCTGATACCTGCCTAGGGAAGTGCAAAGGTATGACCCAATATGCCAGAGAAATTCCAAAATGGCAGGTTAGACAGGTGTATGAAAGGCCCCAGATCTAACTCAGACTATCTAATTCCATTAGAATTCCTTATATTGCAACTAAAGAAGATGTATATGCCATGTAAGAAAGCAGAAAAAGTAACTGAGGGGGACATGGTCACCAAGCTGTCCATAGCACTCTCATCCTAAGGTGGATACTAATATTCAGAGGTCTTGAGCAATTTAAAAAATGAATTGTGACTAATTGCTCAATTTTAAAAATTGCAATTAATGGTCTGATTAATCATGCTGTTAATAGTAATAGAAAACAAATCATTTAAATTTGGGGGGTGTTTTCTACATCTTCAAATATATTGATTTCAGTTACAAAACACAGAAAGCAAAGTGTACAGTGCTCATTTTATATTTGAGTAGGCTGACCGGATGGCCTATTTTAAAGGGATAGTCCCATATATAAGCCCTTCTGCAGGCTTTCCTACTTTTTTTTCTTAAAAATGGACAAATTGTCCTGTATTTTCTGTCTCTCCCTGCCCATCATGAGTCTAACCATCTTGTTAGTCTGTTAGTCTTTAAAGTGCTACATAGTTCTGTCTTTTGTTTCACATACATTCGTAAGTTAACTTTCACAACAAAGAGATTGCACTACAGTACTTATGAGGTGAATTGAAAAATACTTTTTCTTTTGTTTTTTACATTGAAAATATTTGTAATAAAAAGAACAAAGTGAGCACTGTGAACACAGTGAGCTCTATATTATAACTGAAATCAACATTAAAAAATATAGTAAAATATCCAAAATATTTAATAAATTTCAATTAGCATTCTAGTGCTTAACAGTATGATTAATCATGACTATTTTTAATCATGATTAATTTTTTGAGTTAACTGCAATTAATTGACAGCCCTACTAATATTTATCATTTGTATTATGGTATAGCCTGGTGTATAATTTCAGAACTTGTTAGCTTAACTAGTGAAAAGTGGATAACAATTAAAGTAGGACAGCTTGGCTCCAAGTATGATGATTGATCCCAGCTGTGATGGGGGACCATTTTAGTAAGCGATTGAATACACCTGGTAAAGACATTCCATGTCCCAAAGAGTTTATAAACAAGACAATTAAACAGTGGGGTTTAGCATCTCTGTTTTATATGCTACAGGACTCCTCGCTGCTTCTGTTTTATATGTGAACAACCGAGTACAGTGAAATTAAATGGCTTGTACAAAGATCTGCTTAGTCACCTAATAAACCATCTTGTTAGTCTTTAAAGTGCTGAATAATTCTGTCTTTTGTTTTTGCTTAGTCAGTGGCAGAGTTGGAAACTGAATTGTGTTTTCTATATGAATTTGTTGTACTTAGGAGTTACAAACAGATCTTAAAGACTTTGGATCAGGAGGAACAGAACATCTTATAGATCATAAAATGGGAATCATTAGTAAGGAATTTTGTGTGCTGCATGTAAAGGACACTGTCCTACAGGTAGGACACTGTAAAGTAACAGGGTACCCAGAACTGTTTCCTTGTTTCTCCCTCAGCCTACAGCGAAATGAGGATATGCTTGTGCTTAATTGGGTGTTAAAAACCCTAACAATCTACTTAGCCTCGCAGGGTGACAATCTGCACACCCCAGTTTGTCCCTTTATCTGCTGAATACTCACAGAAGAAATGGATCTGCTGTCCCCAAAGGAACACACCAACTTGTCTGATTCAATTGAGAATCAGCAGCTTGCTTGATATCAGAACATACAATGATATTTACAGTGTAAACAACACTACATTTATTTCCAAAGATACAAAAGATGGCGAGCAAAGATTTGGAAGGGGGTAACATATAAAACAAAATCATAACATGCTTTCTAGAGACTTAACAGGCCAAAGTTTTCTTCAGCATTTTCCACAAAGGTAAGCAAAGATCCCATTTTCATGAATGTACACACACTGACCATTTACTACATAAAAGCAGGATGTCTTCTCTGTTCCCTAAACATAGGCCAGTCAACTTTTGAAGTGTATCTCCATATAAGGTTCTCATTCTCCCTCAACTTCCCCCCAGTGTTTTCTTCCTTTTTGACTGTATGTATGTGTGCCACCATAGTGTTGGCTTACAATGTTTAATTTACCGGCCAATAATAAGTCAGGCGAATAAATGTCTTTAGTCTGACAGGAAACCTGTTTCCTCACCATTTCTATTATAAATACTTTAAAACCCATTTTCAATATGCATAAGGAACTTCTTAAATAATAACATTACACAAATTTCACAGTAATATCAATTATCAGTGTGACTCTGGCTTTCATTTAAGACCTCCCATGCCATTCTTTGGTGAACAAGAATATTTATATAAGCATCTAGATATTCTTAAAACTCCTTTGCCAGTAGGTATTACAGACACACACATTAAAAAGTGGAATAGTAATAGGCACACTGAAGGAAGGGTTAACTTCAGTATAGTGCGGTGCTAATGTGAAAGCTATAAGTGTATTGACAATCTTTTAAAAAGTACATTCAGATAGGAATTATTCTACCACAGTGCAGCATAACATGGGCATTTAAAGTATTTCTATTGGCTTTCCTCTTTGAGAATCTCAGCATAAGAAGCTGTTCTCCCACACATAGTAATATGGAAATATTTGAAACATCAGTCAGGTTAACATGCCTTTTATTGTTGGATCTAATTTGGTTCTTTTTCTTATACTTCGTTTGTGAAAAGCACAAACATCTGCTATGCTAGTATTTGTAATTAAACCCCTAGATTAACAGCAGAGAATGTCCCTATCTGGGTACATTTGCTCTTTTTTAAAGTTATTATCTGGCATGAATAGCCTGATCAGGAGCATAAGAGGTCGATGCTCTGCATTCGTTTTGTTTTCACCAACCGGGATGTAATAGGATAATTTTTTCTATTGTTCACAGTTTGGCTATGGCTATGGGACAAAATTTATGCAACTTTCCTTTACTTGTGGCTTGTGCCTAATATTGGAAGATGTTAATAAGCTAACGTGCATCAGTTAAAAGACATTAGCTGGCTTCTGAATAAGTCTTTAACACTTAGGCTATGTCTATACTACAGTAAACTTCCGATAATCTGGCACCTTTAGGACCCAGGGGGTGCCGGATTATCAGATATGACGGACTATCAGAAGGGGGGGCTATGAGGGGTCTGGAGTGGGGTGGGAGGGGATGCCACCCCAGACCTCTCGTAGCCCCCCCTTACGATAGTCAGGCTCTGCCCCAGGAGTCCCTGATTCAGCCTCTGCTGGTCAGTTTCAGCAGCAGCTGAATCAGGGATGCCTGCAATAGAGCAGCTGGGGTGCTGCCGGGTTGGTCCCGCAGCACCGAGGGGCGGCGCTACGGCACCAACCCAGCAGCACTCCAGCTGCTCTTGGGGACGCCTGGGACAGAGCAGCTGTGGTACTGCCCGGTTGGTCCCGTAGCGCTGCCCCTCGGGACGGCGCTGCGGGGCCAATCCGGCAGCACCCCAGCTGCTCTGCCCCAGGGGTCCCCAATTCAGCCGCTGCTGAAACAGATCAGCGGCTGATTCCAGGAAGCCTGGGGCAGAGCTGCTCTGCCTGGGGCTTCCTGGAATCAGCCGCTGATCTGTTTCAGCAGCGGCTGACTTGGGGACCCCTGGGGCAGAGTAGCTGGGGTGCTGCCGGGTTGGTCCCGCAGCGCCGAGGGGCGGCGCTACAAGACCAACCCAGCAGCACCCCAGCTGCTCTGTCCCAGGCGTCCGGATTCAGCCTGCTGGTGAAACTGACGCTGCTGGTCAGTTTCAGCAGCGGCTGAATCCTGACGCCTGGGGCAAAGCAGCTGGGGTCCTGCCGGGTTGGTCCCGCATTGCTGTCCTTTGGCGCTGCGGGACCAAACCGGCAGCACTCCAGCTGCTCTGCTCCTGGCTTCCCCGATTCAGCTGCTGGTCAGTTTCAGCAGCAGCTGAATGGGGGAAGCCTGTCCGGCTGCCCTAGCACTTCCGGGTTCCTGATGGTGCCGGACCATCAGGAGTCCCGGAGCATTGGATGCCGGACTAATGAAGTTTTACTGTACAAGGATTTTGTGCAAAAACAGCCATTTTTGTGCAAAAAACAGCGGAGCGTCCAGACCTCAAGCATGTTTTTGAACAAAAAAAATACAGTAAATCGACAGGACAGAGGGGTTTTGCCAGTAGAGTTATTTCTCTCCCCACAAGGAATAACTCCTTTCTGTGCTACAGCTCTTGCGCAAAAAGGCATGTGTGGATGCTCTGCAGGGGTTTCTTGTGCAAAAACAGCCTATCTGAAAAATCACAGGCTCTCTCATGGCCATTCTGTTAATGGCAATCAGAGCTTTCTTGCACAAGACCATCCATGCAATGTGGATGCTCTTTTGTGTAAAAGCACATTGCTTTTGTGATGCGCTTTTGAGGTGTGGATGTGCTTTTGCACAAGAAGTTTTTGCAGAATATTTCTTCCACAAAAAGCTTCTTGCGCAAAAGCCCTGCAGTGTAGACAAAGCCTCAGGGCATGACTACACTGGAGAGGAAAATAACTCCCCTTATTTCAAAATAACAAGGTGAGCTCCACACAGCAAGCCCATTATTTCAAAATAATTTCAAAATAACGGGCTTGTTATTTCAAAATAATAACCCCTGCTTTTGATGAGAACTAATGCCCATTTTGAAATTATTTCAAAATAGAGTTAGTGTAGATGCTCATCTGCTGTTATTTCAAAATTAATTGGCTTCCACAGGCCTCTCACAGCTGCTCTGGTGGCCACTCTGGCCACACTCCTGACAGTCTTTAAACCTGCAGGCAGAAGGGAAAGGGCTTGTGACACCACACTAGCCCTGTCAACCCCATGCCACACAACACCCTTCACTGCAGCCATGGCAGACACCAGTGCTTCCTCTGAACCTCTCACAGCTGCAAGCTTGCCAGCAGCCACCTCAGAAACCATGTGTGGGATATGGAAGGAAGCCAAGCTGCTCCATCCCCCCATGTGCCTTCCCCGATCATCTGACATAAACATGTGTCAACCTGCCCCAGTAATCCATGAGGGCCTGCAGCACCATTGAAAAGTACCTCTTTTTATTTATATAGTTGGAGGCCTTGTGGTCAGGTGCCAGAATGAGTATGTGGGTGCTGTCAATGTCCCCCCCCCCCAGTTGGTGAAGTCTATGGCAACAAAGCCAGTGATGACAGAGTCAATGTTGCCAGGGCCATGAGCCTCTGCAGCAGAATGGTGTCAATGGCCTTGACCACCTATAGCATCATAGAAACATAGAATCACAGGGTTCAAAGAGCCCTCTGGAGATCACCGAGTTGAAGCCCCTTCCCAATGCAGGACCAATCCCAACTAAACTATCCCTGGCAGGGCTTTGTGAAGCCAGGACTGAAAAACCTCTAGAGATGGAGATTCCACTCCCTTCCCTAAGGAACTAATTGCAGTACTTCACCTCTCTCCTAGTAACATGGTAAAAGAGTGAAACCTGCATGAGCGCGGTCCCAACAGTCGATCTCTCCATGCCAAACTGGATCCCAACAGAGTGGTAGCTGTCTGGTATGATGAGCTTCCATAGTGTGATGGTGACACACTTCTGGTGGGGGAAGGTGGGTCTCAGCTGTGTGTCCTGTTACCAAAGAGTGGGGGAGAGCCACTCACAGAGCTCCAGGAAGGTGGCCTTCTGCATGTGGAAGTTCTGGAGCCACTGCTAGTTGTCCCATCGCTGCATGACGATGTGGTCCCACCAGCTGGAAATGGTGCCAGAAGCAGTGGTGCATAGTGTACAAGGGGGGATGGAAGGGAATGTGGTGTAGGAGGAGTGCCTGGGCTTGGGTGAGGAGGTCCCCCATTCCAGGTCGGTCATTTTCCTCCTGCAGCACCATGTGGGCAGTCTGCATAAACTGAGCCAGGAGGCGCAGCAGGAGGTCAAAGAGGCTGGCACTTCTTTGCAGCAGCCCTGGTCCATGTTAGAAGTACTGTGGCATGCTTGAGGGCAACCAGAGCCTGCAGTGTGAGTTTGCTTTCTCTCGAGGAGGTAGGCAATGGAGGAGTGTGAGATGCGGTTGTAGAGGGGAGTCCCTTTAAGCACGAGTCTCAGCTAGCCTCAGGAAGCAGCTACAGGGAGTGACTTCTGTCCTGGTGCCCTGCCCAGAGTGCTTTTGGGGGTCTTTCAATGTGATCGATTCTCCAATCAGTGTTGATGCACTATTTGGATATAATTCTGCACTATTTTGATGGAGATTTATAGCATAGATGCGCTATTTCAAAAGAGTTATTCTGGGAATTATTTTGAAATAACTTATGTTGAAATATTAGCATAGTGTAAACATAGCCTAGAGTTCATGTTTTTCAAACTACACAATTTAATATTGTTATGCAAAAAGAGTGACTAGCTACCAGTAGAGCGGGTCTTGGATCCAAAGACAATCATGGACATCATGAGTGAGCTCAAGTACTTTGTTTCAGACTCAGCTGAAGGGTAGGGTGACCATCCATTCCGTTTTAAACAAGACTGTCCTGTATTTAAGTCCTCTTGCAGGTGTCCCACTTTTTTTTAAAGGGGCAAATTGTCCCATATTTTCTGCTCCCCCGCTGGTCAGTCATAAGTCAGTGCAGTCCCAGCCACCTCTGGTTTGTGGCCAGCAGGTGAATGCGGGCAGACAGTCAGGGAGAGCATGTGTTGGCCTCAGGCAGGGTGGTGAGGTAAGAAGATGCGAGGGCAGGTAGGAGGAGAGGCAGCCCTGTGGGGGAGGGAGGAGTGAATCCCCTTAAGCAGGGAATCTCAATGGGGTTCCACAAGCTTTTTGAGCCTGAATCCCTGTGGCCCTCAGTGGGGCTGACGCAGAAGCCACAGGACTGGAGCCTAGATCCTGGTCACGCCACCCCCAACAGGGTTAGTCCTTGATCTCCAGCATTCCCTTCACTAGGCTGAAGCCCTGATCCTTGGCATTCACCCTGAGGGGCTGAGCACCCAAGCCCTGGCCATCCCTGTGGAGCTGAAGAGCTGATCCCTGGAGTTTCCCTTCCCTCCCACTGCTGAAGCCAGGAGCTGTAAGACTGAATGCCGAAGCCCTCATGATCCCCACATATCTGAAAGCAGAGCCAAGCTGCTGAAATCCCAGGCTCCACCCACCTCCTCCACTGAAGCTGGGAGCAGGCAGGTGGAATCCCAGATCCATGGTGACTCCCCATGTAGCGGAAGCTCCCTGAGTCCAGGGGCAGAGCTGAGGGGTGCTGGTGATTTTGCTCCCCCAAACTTCAGTGAGTGGGGGCAGTCAGAGGGACAGACCCACACTACCTCCTCGCCTCACACCTTCCCAGTTTGCAGGCAGGATGCTGGAGCAGGCAGTGTGAGGCAGCTGCTTCTCAGGCTGGTACCATGGTGTAGGCAGTCGTGATATTCTCTCCTTTCCTGCTGCTGCTGCAGGGAGTTTGAAGCTATCCCTCAGCTCCCAACCCCCTTTTCTCCCACAGCGAGTAAGAGTTGCAGGGGGGAGGGACCCAGCTCTATGCCTGGGAACAGGCACTGCAGGGAGATCTCCTGGCACGCAACCTCTAGTTACCCCTCCTGGTACCCTGAGCTACCTCTCCCCACACACAACCCCTACCTACCCCTTCTCTGCACCCTGAGCTACCTGTTGTTGCCCACAGCCCCAACCAACCCTTCCCTACACCTTCAGGTATCCCATGCCCACACACAGCCCCTTGCTACCCCATCCTTGCACCCTGAACTACCCCTGCACCTGCATACAGCCCCTAGCTACTCCTCCCTGCATTCTTATCTAAACCCTGTCTGCACACAGCCCCTAACTATCCCTTCCCTGCACCCTGAGCTACCCCCTGCTCACACACAGCCCCTAAGTACCCCTTCCTTGCACCCTGAGCTACCCCCTGCTCACACAGAGCCCTTAGCTTCTCCTCTTTCTACACCGTGACCTGTTTTCAAATGTTTTAATCTGAGTCTCCCCCAACTTTGAGTTATAATTTTTGGTTGTGCCTCTGCCATCACAACCAAGACAGGCTGGGTGTCCTGTTGGGGTGAATCAGGGTGAAGGTGGCTCTGTCTTCACGGACCTGCAATATGGAGCTGGCTTGAGCTAGCCCCTGCACCCAAAATAGAAGTCATCCTATGCCTATTACTGGGGCTCCCCCTCCCCTCAGTCCAGAACCCCAGGGCTCCCTCTTTCCCTACTGGGCCCTGGAGTTTTTATAACATGTTGGGGGAGAACCACATAGTTTGGATTGATTACCATTGAACTCACTTGAATTCAAGCAATTTTACCAGGTGTCCTGTATTCACCACAGGGAAATATGGTCTCTACCAAAGGGGCAACCAGGCCTCTGAATATGGTCGAAAAAGCTGGAGGCTGTGAGGCTACTGCCTGAGGCACTGGACAGGTCAGAGCTAAGCCATATGGATGCAAGGGTTTCTCTGTCTGTAAAATCAAGAGCTAAGATGGTGGCAGGCTGCATGTGTGCTGGAGGCGGAGAAGGATCTGAATGTGACTCTTGCGAGAAAGAAGCAATGAAACAAAGCTTCTTAGGACAAACTTTGCTGGAATGGCAGGGTAGAGGAATTGAGAGCTCAGAGATCGATTCCTGTTTGTTTCTCTTGTGTTCAAGGGACAGGACTTATACATTTCTGTAACAAAACAAGGCCACACAAATAACATACCTGACTCATCATAATGATTTCTCATCCTCACAGAAACAACATAGCCAGGCCTCCAATCTTGGCTAACCACTTGGGTCTAAAGGCCAACCATATGACTAAAAGAAAATTCAGTGATCACGCCTGAGCATCAACAAACAAATCAAAGCAGCAATAACAGCAGATGGTAATTAGGATCTCTCATCTGTGGATATCAAATCTTGCTCAAAGTTTGTTGCAAATGGAATCCCTGTGCTTAGGGGTGGGGGCAGAGACTTACTAAGAGAGATTAAAAAGCCTGATTGCCAGAGGTGCTGAAGTCAATGGGAGCTGCAAATACTCAACACTTTTGAAAGTCAGGCCTTCATTGACTGGCCTAAGGCAACACAAAAAATCAATTGTAGAGCTGGGAATAGATTAAGGCTCCTAGATACATAGTCCACTGGCTTACCCTTCCAGCACTCTGTACCTAGTTCTTTACTTACAAAATGTTTATTAAAGATACTCCCTAACATTCTGGTTCACTCATTATACACTGCAGGGCCTTTTAGCAGATCAATATTGAAGTCTGTTTACTGTGGGAACTGGGTGTGTATATCCTGAGCTGAATCAGGAATGGCAATACCAGATTGTTAACCAGGTAAAGCTAAATATACACGTGCATTTCGTCCATGGAACAACTCCAAAGTTTGTTTGACCCCGGGCCTAAAAGACACAGGCATGCTGGCACATTTGGCCTTCAACAACACAGAACCTAAGCACCTGCCTTTGTCAGCCTCTATGGGTAAAATGATGGCTACACAATCAAGTCACTTGTAAGGAAGGGACTCAGTTCTCAAGTTTGTAATATAATTTTGTTATGTTAATAATAACTGGAAGCTTTCATACAACATTAAACAATATATTACATACATTAATTCAGAAGGACCATAAAGATAGGAAACATGGCTGAGATTGTGTACAGTTCTTGCCATGTATATGTCTCTGTAAATGTGTTATAGGATTGTGTAAGGAAGTTGAGGGAATATTAATCTATGCAAATAATAGTGAGTGCCAAACCAAGTTAGAGAGTACACAATTACCATCTATATAGGACCAAACCTAATGGCTAATACCAGGCCTTTGTACTTGATTCTCTTTGCTTTATACAGATCTCCTCCAAAAGATGGGGAAATTGTTCTTTTCCTTCATCTTTTCATATTTTGTGGAGAAAGTGAAACACACAAATCAGATCTTGCATACAATAGGAACTAAATAATTCAATTTGTTTTACAAAGCACAATACTTGATTGTCTGGTGTGTGAAGTCTGCTTTGTGCAATTTTCCTTAAGCATAAAGCATATTTAACCCCAGACAATCTGAACACCTGAAGACTTCCTTTAGGTAACAGGCTCTTCAATTGTATAGAATCTCTGCAGCAATGTCTTTGCCATCCCTACCCTCTTCTAAATCAGGAGCCATAATGACTACTATGCTTCTACAACCCCAGCTCCTCAGGAGAAATTAATTCCCCAACTGCTATAGTCTAGATTAGCGTTTCTCAACTTTTTTTTTATAAAATACCTCTTTAAAAAAAAAAGGACGCCCAGTACCTACAGGTTTTTTTTTTTCTATCATTGCAACACATTTGTTTAAACAACTTAATCTTGGCTGGGTGGGCAATTAAATTTTTGGGTGTAAAAAGTACCAAAATAATCAAACGCTGTAAAACTTAAAACAAAAATTCAGTTTTCTCCAAATTTCAGTTTTGTTGACGTACTCCCCTCCTTTCCCAGCCCCAGACTTCTCTCAAGTATCCCTAAGGTACACCACTGGTTGAAAAGCACTGGTCTAGATTAGTAGGTTTGTTATTAATTAAAAGCCTGCGGTGCACTCATGGCTTCTATTGACTTCAAAGGAGTGCAGGATGAGTCTCTAAATGAACAAGTGCTGAAGGTGAGAAATGTACAGAAAATGTCTTTATAGAATGACTTCTTAACACCCTAAGAACAGGCTCAAAAGCATTCTTACAGAAGTAACAGCAGCTTTCTGTGATTTTTACAAGCCCTCATATATAATTAAGAAGGACACTGAATCTTCTCTAAAGGCTGCATAGTCTTACAATATTGATTTACTGTTTCCTTTGAAACTGAAAGGCATGATTTGTAAAAGGGAATTCAGGATGGATCCAAATGCAAAATCCTGAACTAGAAACCCTGGCTTTCTAGGCTTATTAAAATATAAACCTGGATCCAAACTCAAATGTTTCAAATAAAATCTCTGTGAGTCCCTAAAAATTGGAGTGCCCTAGCTCTGGAGCTGAAAACAGCACAGCATGCCCATTTTTAAAGGAAGTATTAAAATCAAGTAGTTCCTCTGTATTTCTATTGTATTGTTAAATGTATTGTGGAACCTACAACACATTGATCATTATTACTAGTCTGTCTTAAAAGAAAAGTAACATTATCCACAGTTGTTAATCAATAATTTTGATGGGAACAAGTTATTTTGTTATGAGTCTGCACTCATGGAAAATATGATGGAAACAAGAAAAATCATGCCTGATTTTGACATGAAAAATTGTTCATTGCTTGTTACTGCACTTCGATGGATTTGCTCCAGAATCTAGTGAGACTTATCATAAGATGACTGGTTGGAAATATTCTAGTCATGCAAATTAACTACAGCCTATGTGTTAATAAGTTTGGTTTAACTCTGTGAAGATGAGGTTATTTTACATTGCCTGATTTTCATCACTTAAGCATTGGTAATTTGGAAAAGTATTTCACAAGGTTTTTTTCCCCCAATTGATCTCTCCTTCAACTCTTTTTTGTAGAAATTAGAAAATATAATCTGTGCAAATGATTTTAGCAAGTAGAATTTACCCTTCACAATCAAGTTTTTCACTCAATTAGTGTGGCAGGAATACTGACAATAGAAGCCACAATATTCTGTGTGTTAATAATCTGGCAATTTTCAAAAATATCAAGTTAATTCCTTTAATATATAGATTTCAAACTTCCTACTCAGTTCCTTGGAATGTTCCAAAGGAATTTTATTAGCAATGTAACCACTCCTAAAGAATTTTTTAGTTGGTCACCACACATACACATATGTGCACACACATGCACACAAACTGAGATTTTCAAATCTAACTAGAAGATTTCAGCTACACAATTCCCATTACTTTCAATAGGAATTGTATGAAAAGTTCCCCAGCATAAGTCTGAAAAGTACTACCGGTAACTTAAACTTGAACTACCAATGTGTTAGGCCAGGTCTACACAGGGGGAGAAGTTCAAATTAAGATACACTACTCCAGGTAAGTTAATTGTGTAGCTGTGGTTGATGTTCCTTGATTCAAACTTTGGTGCCATCCCCACAGTGGGAAGTTGATGGGAGAAACTACAGTTGACTTCCCTTACTCCTCTCAAGGAGTAGGGGTACTGTGCAGATGGGGGTCTTCGATTTACTAGACCTGCTAAATCAAATACCAGAAGACCAACCTCCAGAGCATCAATAAGTATAGGTAAGTGTAGACGTGGTCTTAGTGTTACTAATTTACCCATCAAGAAAGATATAAAGAAATACATAGTGAGACTCATTTGCTGAAACTTTTTAAATAATTCATTTGATGGAGTGCTGTTACCTGGATTCAATTTTGCTGTTTCACTTTGATCAATTGAGTATTCTTCCCCAAGATTCTTTATCCCTATGGGTTTCCAAGAGAAGAAGCTGATTAACTGATTGTGCTGAATATAAATCATTCTAAGGTATTAGCTCAGAGTTTTCTCCAATTAATATTGTATCTTGACATAACACAAATTGATCTAACAACTCAGACAAAGACAATATGGATATATTTGAATTAATCATGAACCTTAGCTTGTCATTATGATGCCATAATTGATGCTGCCTATAACTATGGCTTATGCTGCCTAAAATTAACTATGATCACTTGAAATAATTGCAATGGTTAAGGGCTCTTACAGTAACAAGAAAATATGACGGAGATGCTGTAAATTCCCCTTTTTGGTGATTCATCTCTTAAAGACGTTTATCTTATATAATGATACTGACTCACATTCTTGTTGATGGATGATTGTACAAAACAGCTTTCACTTTAATGAAGAAGATCCCACAAACAAACAGCTTTCTAGAATAAATAGTGCCATTCTATACAATCAGAAGCATTTTCTGATATCCAATAAGATTGTAGCCGTAGATGATTTCAAAGCCCTGGTCTACACTAGGGAGTTATTTTGAAATAAGTCACCATATTTCTAAATATCAAGTGGAGCAGCCACACTACCAAGCCTGTTCTTTCAAAATACTGGGCTGATTATTTCAAAATAATAACTCTTGCTGTCCACGAGGAATAACACTTCTTTAGAAATAGTTTTTTTGAAAGAGAGATCATGTGGACTCTCCACTGCTGCTATTTTGAAATAACTGCTCCCCAGAATCATTCAAAGGAATTACTCCCCAGTGCTTCCTGGAGCTCTAAGTCGAGGTAGCGTGTCCACATTAATGGAGCCTGTCTCAGACTAATTTTGAGGCTTCTCTATAGTGTGCATATGCTACTTTGAAAAATTAGTAGCACAGAAAGGTGTTTGATTAGGATGACTCTGGATTCTGATTTTTGTATTTTACATTCTTGTAGTTCAAGTTTTGCTGCAAAATTATGTACCATTTGGAAAAAACAAAATTACAAACAAAAGTTTATTGAAGACTTTTCCTAAGTGAACAACAAACATTATTAGCACTCTGAGCTGATAAAAATGGAGGAAGGCATACAAGTTAATATACACTCCACAAAAGTGTGTATCTCATTATACACAGAACAAACTTGCACCAATTGGTACAAGACTGAACATCTTAGATTGTTTATGCCATAAAAAGTTCAGGCACTGATTCTACAATCACATCTACATATGTAGGCAGACACTTTGGCCTGAAGGCAATCACCTTCACCATAAGAGGCATCTGCACTGCTGTAACGGTCCACTAATGTAGGATAAAAGTCTTAGCTCATAAGGGACTCTTGTATTCACAGAGCACCAGTATATGGTCAATATTAACAAATAATAATGATTAATAAACAGTGAAAATCACATTCTAGGAAAAATGTTATAGGTTGATCTGAACTTGTAAGGGGTTAGAAGTCCATACACTGGTCTGTGCTCGAGTCTAATGACCTAGAGTCTCCTGATGGCAGCCCAGAAATAGTGCCTTGTGTGACATATACTTGGTTGCTTAGACCTTGATGGGGTGCAGGACCATCAAGGAGGGAGTAGGAAGGCTTTCTTGCAGCGCAACCTGGAAAGTTTTCCAGGATTTACCTACAGGAGGAGCCCCTTACCCAAGGCAAATGGCCTTCTATATCTAGAAGAAGGGCAAAAGAGAAACATATTAAAAGATTCTTCAATACAGCCCCTAGAATGAGAGCCGTGGAGAATGCTGCATCCAGGGCAGCCCAGAAAGAGAGTTGTAGGGAAGCCTGCTGAGCAAGGAATGGCTAGAAGAGCCAAGTGGGAATCCCCGAATCTCACATCGATGAGTCACAGCATGGGACGTGTGCCCATGCGCTTTTTAACAACACTCTCAAGCAACTCACAACTTTAGAAAAGGAGATGTACGAAAAACAAACCCAAAATCATAAAGGTCTTAACGCTGCTTTCTTTTCTAATGTAAACAGCCATGGAAAACAATGAGAGCTGTATGAATAAAGTGAGGGGGATTTGATCGCAACGGGTAAGTACATCCATAAGAAGCTGGGTAAGCATCTTGCAATAACAACGCTATTAGATACATTGTCACACAGGAGGAGCAATAGTGTTCAGGATTTAATCTAAAAAATATCAAGGGTTCAAATGATCCGTGTTTGTCAACCTATGGTGCCTAGGCATTGCAGTGCACGTCATAAGTAACACTGCTGTAGACATTGCCTGATTATATGTCTAAGAATACTTGATCGCTACTAATTCGTAGGCCGCAAGTGACCAGTCATGAGAAATGTTTATAGTGTTGTATGCAACAGCTATTTTAATAGCAGGGAGGCCATACAGGCTATGTCTATGCTGATGCGCATACTTGAGTACTGGACTATGTACATGATCAGATGTGCTCTCCTTACAGGCACATCTGATCATGTACATGGTCCAGTACTCAAGTATGCGCATCAGCATAGCATAAACATAGCGGCTACGTCTACACTGGCCCCAAATTCCGGAAAAGGGATGCAAAGCAGGTAAGTCAGAATAGGGAAATCCGCGGGGGATTTAAATATCCCCCGTGGATTTAAATACACATGTCCGCCGCTTTTTTTCCGGCTTGGGGAAAAGCCGTAAAAAAGCGTCTAGACTGGCGCGATCCTTTCAGGTAGGAATAAAAGATCCTCCGGAAAAGGGCTTTATTCCGGAGGATCGCGCCAGTCTAGACACTTTTTTACGGCTTTTCCCCAAGCCGGAAAAAAAGCGGCGGACATGTGTATTTAAATCTGCAGGGGATATTTAAATCCCCCGCGGATTTCCCTATTCTGACTTACCTGCTTTGCATCCCTTTTCCGGAATTTGGGGCCAGTGTAGACGTAGCCAGCCTGTATGGCCATCCTGCTATTAAAATAGCAAGTGTCCAAATTATGCTGGTGCTGCACATGGATTTAATGTTCAGTATACCTGCATCCACTTTGCCACTGTTGTTATCACTCTGAATTTGTCTTGTGTATCCCAGGTTTCTGTACAGACAGGGAGATGTTCTAGAAACCAATTTCCTATGTGGTATTGATGCTGTCCCTCACAATTAAACATCTTCTGATGGCAGTTCCTGATTCCTTTGCCCCTCGTGGCTAAACTGGATGGAAAATATGAGACCATGATCTGTTTCTTCAACTGCTTCTTATTGTGCGACAAATAGTTATATAGTGGAGTAAGTAACTGGCTATATGCTGGATGGAATTTAGGCTGAATTTCTAACACATTGAAGATGAATGAGACAAACCCATGCAGCTCTCAGGGTACAAATATGGTAAATCTCAGTATTACCACGGTATGCCAATGGTAGGACTGTAACTTCTGGTGTAGAGAACCAGCATGAGGTGGAGGGATCCTATCATTCTGGAAACTTGGGATGAGCAACAATGGTGTTAGAATGTCCCCATGAGGGAACAGACTTCATCATGTGGTGAAATCTAGCTGGGCTTGCTAAGTAATCACAGTTGGTGGACAGGCGGCCTATAACTTAATAGCTGGAGAATCACATGAATCCCACCCAGAGATATGAAGGCTTAAGACCTGAGCTCTGACAGGGAAGTGCGCTCAGACTAACAAAGGGGGTCAGATATACATTTAGCCTTCAACCATGGTGGTATCACCCAGACATTAGGGGGAGTCCATGTGTGTGTAAATTAAAAAGGGTAGGAACAAATAGTCAGCAGTATTCTAAATGAAGAAAATAATCTAGTGATGTCTCCCAGGGGTCCATACAGTCCTGTTCAACATATTTATAAATGATCTGGGGAAAGGGATCAACAGTGAGGTGCTAAAATTTGCAGCTGATACAAAACTGCTCAAGATAGTTAATACTGTGAAGGTCTTCAAAAGGATCTCACAAAACTAGGTGACTGGGCAACAAAATGTCAGATGAATTTTAATTTTGATAAACACAAAGTAATGCACATTGGAAACCCTAATCCCAGCTATGTGAACAAAATGATAGGGACTAAATTAGCAGTTACCACTCAAGAGAGAGCTCTTGGAGTCAATGTGGATAGTTCTCTGAAAACATCCTTTCAGTGTGCAGCAGCAGTCAAAAAAGCAAACAATGTTATAAATCATTAAAAAAGGGAAAAAGAATATGTTATTGCCCCTATATAAATCCATAGTGTACCCACATCTTGAATGCTGTGTGTAGATGTGCTCACCTCATCTCAAAAAAGATATTTGGGGATTGGAAAAGATTCAGAAAGGGCAACAATAATGGTTAACAGTATGGAACACCTGTTCTAAAGATTAATAAGATTGGGAAAGGAAGTATTTTTTCACACGGTCAACCTGTGGTATTTTCCCTGTCAGACAATGTTGTGAAGATGAGGACTTTTACAGGGTTAAAAAAAGAACTAGATACATTCACAGAGGTTAAGTCCATCAACGGCTATTAGCCACGATGGGCAGAAAAGGTGTCCCTAGCCTCTGTTTGTCAGAAGCTGGGAATGGACAACAGGGAATAGTTCACTTGAGATTACCTGTTCTGTTCATTTCCTCTGGGGCCCCTGGCATTGGTTACTGTCAGAAGATAGGATATTGGCCTAGATGAACCTATGATCTGATCCGATATGGCTTTTCTTATGAGTTGTAACACTGTTTGGAGTAGCTCACAACCGTGAGTGCCTGCTTCAGGACAGACTCTCAGAAAACAAGGGCAGATACCCCCAACTTGTGATATGTTACAGAACTGGATTTCATCAAGTCAGTATCAAATGTGAGTATAAGAATGGCCATATTGCTACCTATTAATTTCATTTGGTGGCCCCTAGTTCTTGTGTTATGGGAACAAATAAATAACTTTTCCTTTTTCACTTTCTCTACACCAGTCATGATTTTATAGACCTCTATCATAGCCCCCCCCCCCCTTAGTCTCCTCTTTTCTAAGACAAGTCCCGGGATTTTTAATCTCCGTTCCAAACCCCTAATCATTCTTATTGCCCTTTTCTGAACTTTTTCCAATGCCAAAATATCTCTTTTTAAATGAGGCTATCACATCTACACACAGTATTCAAGATGTGTGTCATGGATTTATATAGAGGCACTAAGATATTCTCTATCTTATACTCTAGCCCTTTTTAAATTATTCCCAACTTTCTATTTGTGAACATGAATTCCTCATTCACTATGTTAGTCTCACCATGGAGCCACAGACTCTCTCCAGCTCATTTTGCCACCAAGACAACCTGGACTTTGTGATTAAAAGGTTACTAAAACTAAAAATCACACCATGTTACGTTTTTCTCTGTCCCAAGAGGCTAGTCACTTACCCCCAGATCACTTGCAAATCCAGATCTATAAGACAATGTTGGCAGTCAATGCTGTAGTAAACTAACGAGAAGATTATTAGCTAAGAAAAAGAAAGGAGAGTTATTGAGAAGTTAAAGCTAGTAAAATATATGTGCATGTGAGTCACGGCTTATAATTCCAAAAGGTAGCACAGATGTAACCAAATGTCAAGTTGCCCAAAAGTCTCTTGGGACTATCCACAATAACATGGAAATCTCAGTCTTCTCTCTTCAGTTATTCTGCCATTAGAATCCAAACAGTCCAGAGATAAAGGATCTTTCATTGACTCTATCTTAATATTTTCTCATGGAAGACAAGCTGACATGGGTTCTACCCAGATGGGCTTTGAATGCAGAATGCACTTTGAGTTTCTGAGCTCACATCATCACCACAATGGCCATTTGCCTAGGACGTAGCACTTTTTCAGATCAAATCCTTCATTAGTATTTCCCACGGTTTCTTTAATGACTCAGTTATTTAGTTATGGGGCTATATACACTGTAGATGTTTACTATTACATTATGAAAGGAAAGATAAGTAAAAAAACTTATATAATATCCCATTAATTGTATGAAGTTTAAACACCCAAAAGACAAATGGCTTTGTTAATACACAGGTGATTTGACCTGACTATACTCTGACATGACCTAGTCAGCCAGCTTCGCTGAAGCTATAAAATGTATTGTAATTAATATCTCACAGAGCTTCCACTTTGCTTCCAGCTGCAAGATTTTAAAGGGCAAAATGTTTTGTTAATGAACTATCCTACAAGAATGTTGTTCTGGAATATATTGGATGCAAGCCATGTTTTTTACAGTCAGAGATAGAGGTCATAGCTAAGCATAAAGTGTAAGTGGTTTCTCCCACTGTATGGAGAAGTGGATCACAGGGTCACAGGAGGTAAATGGGGCTTCATGTGATTTCTGAGCTGGTTCTTCAAAAGCTGCCAATGCAGTCCCCTATGCTGCTATCTCTTTCCCAGCTGCTCTTGAATGTCCATGGAGACACTGAAGTCCTAGAACAGCTGGAAGAAAAAATGGACAATTACAATTCACTAATAGCGCTAAGAAAATCAAACTAAAGAGATCATAGAAACCTATATGAACTAAATGTTTTTAGCCACTCATCTGCCAAGACCTAACCCTGCTCCAGATTCTTAAATCACATTTTATGAAAATCCTATAGAGTTGTTTTTTTCTGATAGTTCTTCAAGTTGGTTTTTATTTTTATTTGTTTAATTTTATTGTTTTGCACTCTAATGGTGTTCTTCATAATGGAATTTTGCTGGAGTGAGAAGCAGAGGAGGGGGAAGGATAAGAAAAAAGGAAAATAAAAAAAGCATGGGTTTAAAGTGCACCAGATTGCATTCCCCTCGTATGCATATATGTCCATACATATTAAATCCTGCAGCTGGTCAGAGAGTCAGTTCTGACGTCGTATTGCTTGTGAGTTCAGAAAGGCTTAAATACATGGACAGGAAGGTGGATAATACTGTCTGCACTCCAATGGCTAAATTAGGAAATGGCTTGGCCTTTTTCCAATGTCTATTGCTTCTGTCCCTTCCACTGCTATTCAGGCTATGTCTACGCTACAAAGAAAAGTCAGAAAAAGATACTCAAATTGCCAACTGCAATTTGGGTATCTTTTTCTACTTTTCTTCTGAAAGAGGCTTTTCCAACATTTGGCCCATGGGGGCCAAATGTCACCAAAAAACCCTCTTTCAGAGCATCCCTTCTTCCTCGTCAAATGAGGTTTACAGGGATGCCAACAAAACACGTCCGCTTTTTTGACTTTTTTTTTTCAGAAAAGTGGATGCATTCCTTGAATGCGGCAGAGCTTTTCTGGGATACCAAAGATACCCTGGAAAAGCTCTGTAGTCTAGACATAACCTCTGAGAACTCACACCTCAACAAGGCATAGCACAATCCCATTTCCTCTTTACATCACCCCTCATTTGGCGGGAGGCACCAATTGTAGCAGTGAAGCAGGAGACATCCTGGCTCTGCTACAAGCTTGCTGTGCAGCCTCAAGTGAGTCCCTCTAGCTCTCTGTTTCCTCCCCTGTAAAAGGGAGATAATGATATTTACCTTTCTTGGTGCTCTGAGGATGAAAAGTGCTATTTAAGGGCTGAGGATTATTAAATTCCAGCTGCCAATCACTCTGTGCAGCAAGTCAAGAACATGAAAATGGATTGGTGGCAGTGGGAGCTAGCAAAGCTTTTCTGAATGGAGTGCTTTTCTCACAGGATGTACGAGGCCATGGGATGTTAGAGTCACACTCCATTCAACTTTGCATTTTCTATGCATTTATTCTCAATCATGTCTTTCAAAAATGCCAGCGGATGTCATGCTCATGCCAATGAAGTCTGTGTTTTTCACTAACAGTAAAACTGTATTGGAAGTGCCTTTGCTAGATAAAGAATTTTCATCTGCCAGATCACATGTTGTCTGTGGTTCTTGTTAGTTCTTGGGCTCCCTTTAAAACAGAGTAGGCTTGAGCTTAACATAAATAAAGAGTCAAGCGCAGAGATATAACCTGTCCTTGGGCCTGAACTTACAATGGGCCAAGTGTCTCCTATAAGAATGTGGGGGGAAGGGAGGGTGTCATCAGTTCCTCTCAGATCAGTGCTTTCTCAATAGTTCGCATGATCTCATGCACTAAGCCCTATTTCAGTTACAACAATATATTGCTGGGGGAGGGAGGGAGGAGAAGAAAGTAATGGGAAGACTACTGCACTTCAAATGCAGGGCACCTTTCAAGGCCCGGGGTTTACTGGTGAACACCAGTCTTATCTTATCTTCCTACTGTTAGTAAGGACACTAAAACAATAAAAAGTAAGATTTATTTTTAACTCAGTTTGACTAATCAGTCTGTTGCAAAGGCTAAAGGTGATAGTTTAGAGAAATATTAATCAGAGTCAACTATTTATGGGCCATCTGATTTTTTGTTGGTAGTTTCTACCAGAAAACTAAGCCACCAGTTCTCAGCAATGAAGATTTTCAGTCAGCTTTGGGTCTACCGAAGGTTCCTATTGATTCTCTTCACTCCACTGCTTTTACTTCCATTGCCTCTCATCATTCAAACCAAAGTAAGTCAAGTGGTATTAGAGGCAATTGTTATATGCCTGTATGCTATGTGAGCTTTCCACAGCCTTTCAAAGTGGCTAGATTCTCAACTATGTTTGTGTCAGGGATTATTTTCATCACACTGCAGTGTTTTCACAGCAAAGTGTCAATAATTTGTGATACTGTATACAGCTGTTTTTTCTGCTTAAGCTGAGATGGCTAAGAGATTTTTCACTAACTATAGGAATTGGACTCCAAATCACATTACCTGATCTGAAAATCCCATACTGATTGTTGGTTTTTAAATTTTGAACACAATGAAGTACCTCAATCTATTTGTAGTGTACTACAGTAGAGAGGAACTAAAAAGGGAACAATATGGGGGGTTGCCCTTTATTTTGTCCCTTCAAGATGTACAAAGACAATTTTTGTGTTGTATTTTTAAGAGCAAGGTTTGGCTTGCTTTTACCATAGAAGTCTCTTTGGAAGACTGGAGATCTGGAACAAGGTATTTCTGCATCTCTTATTTGAAAAGAATGGACTTGCAAAAAATTGTTTCAGTCACCTGTCTCAAAATGTTATGTTCTTATCTGAGCTATTCTGCAAAATCAGTAGAAGACCATGCTCCCCCATCCTTCCTTACTGCACTCATAACAGACCTTCCCCTAAGCCTCTGTTCCTGGAGCCCATAACCAAGACCAAGTGCTCCAGCTCCTCTTGACAGATTTGGCTAACTCATATTTGAGAAGAAATTGGTCTTAAACCTACACAGGCTAGGCATGTCTTTCTATAGAACTGATATAGTCCTTATATTTGTCCATTGCTATAGTTACTTAAAACCTTTTCCTTTCAGCTAGGATCTTTTCCCTTGCCCCACCCTTAATCTCAAATGTCTCTGCTTGAATCTCACATATGACATTTGCAGCAAATATTTTTAAAGGGGAAAAAACGCTTTGTGTAATCTAATAGCAAAAGCCCAATTCACACTTTAAAAAAATCTTAATTGTTGCACATAAGATCAATACTTTAAATTAAAATCCTTGCATTTACTGAGCATGTAGGACCAAACTGAATTTGTCTTTGTGGAAAATAGTCACATGGTTATTACTGACAAAATGTGGCCATTCTTGTGTATTGTGTTAGAAGTCAATAATAATGTTCCTGAAAAGAGTTTTCCCTGAGTGGTAAAGTGAGCTGAATTTTATGGATGTACTAAATGTACTCTTAATCATCTTAATCTTAATCATAAAGCGGGACTGTATTGATTTGAATTGTCTCTTGTCCTCCATCAAAGCAACATATTCTAGGGAAGAAAGTATATATTTTGAGGTTAAAAAACCTGAGACACTGCTTTAAAAATGAAAGAGTCAGGGACAGATAATTGTAAATATGGAGCCAATTTCTCTGTCTGTATAAACTGGCCTACATCCAGTTATTTCAGTGGAGGAGCATCCGTTTGCACCAGAAGAGAACTTTGACCATGACCCAAACCACTTTAAACTAATAAAATGGGTATTACATTGGGTTAAATTAAGAATCGCTGTTTGAATATGTCAGAATTAAACATGAGATTATGGCTAGCCCTGTGCAGAGGCATGAGCAATAGAAGGAACCCGAAACCCTCTGTGCTTTGGCTCACCATACCAGAGGCCAGTGGCACTATGTCTGGAGAATGCAGAGCGTGCGTGCAGGTGCATAGCATTGCCAGCCAGTAGCTCTGGAGCTACATGTTCTAGAGATAAGGCAGCAGCTGAATGCAAGGATTCCTTCACATAAAGAATTTATAGTTTTAGCATCCCTGCTATAAAAAATACCCCAGTTCCTTCAATGTTGCTATCACGGAGAGACAAGGAGGGGGCAGGGTGAAGGTGTGTCCATATTCCCTCTACACCATCCAGTTGAGCTGGCCAGTTGCCATGGGAACTTAAAGCACCTAATGGTCATTGGAAAGACAGCAATTTTCTAGCAACCACTTTTTAAAAAAAATTTAATTCGCCACCTTTCAGCTAATCTTCACTGCAAGAGCTGAGATTTATATTAAAGAAAACATCTAATTGTTGTGTCATCATTGCTAACTATAGGAGGGCTCCAGGTTAGGAATGGAGTACACTGGTAGGGCAATGTGATGAAGCTTGCTGCTGGCTATGCTAGATGTTTTTGGTGGGTTAAAAAGAGGGCTTCTAGCAACAGGATCAACAATCTAGGATACTTTTATTTGTAGGTTTTGTTTATGGCATAAGCTTCCCTTTTCTCCCAAGATGAGGAGCTTGTGAGGAGGAGGTGGGAGGTTAAAAATTTCAAGAAATAAAGTGGATACATGAGTACATGCATCTCATTACCTAATCAATTTCTTTTATTTAAAATCTCTGTGACTGAGAGTAGTATAATATGGCTACAGCACAGAGAACTGATTCTCATTAACTTTTTTTTTTAAGTTTCCTATAAGAAGGCTTCTCTGTAAAGTATTTGGAAAGCAAATATATGAATATTGTTCAAAAGGGTAATTGAGATCTATGGCTGCAATAGTTTTACCATAACTCAAAAAAGCTCTATAAAAAGAACACTTTTAAGATAGCGAAATCATGCACTAAGGTTTTAGAAAATGGAGGGATTTAATGGGGCCTGCTCCTGTGTATTTGATTCTGATATAGATTTTACGTGCTCACATTATTTTTTCCATAGGAGCCCCCTTCAGTCAATAGATGGTGCTCACTAGGGGCGCATAGCTTATTTCAAGTCAACTGTGAAATAGCTTATTTCAAAATTTGGCTCTGTCTACACAGCACTTATTTCAAAATAAATTGTTATTCCAAAACATTCCTTAGTCCTTGTGGAATGATGTTTACAGGGATGTCAGAATAGTGAGCCTGTTATATTTTGAATGGGCTTACTCAGAAGATGCTTTGGGATTGCTCAAAAGATGTGGAATAGCTATTTTGGGTTACATCTGGTATCCTGAGATAGCGCTGCAGTGTAGACGTAGCCTAGAAGAGCAGGCTTCAATGGTTTGCTTTCTTCTTATTGTTCAAGGCCTTATTTACTCCATGCAAACCTTGCTCTGAAAACAGTTTATTACTTTCCCCATGAACTTTTTTGTGGTATTCATCGTTGTGGGATCTGAGCACTTCCATAAATACTAATTAATTCTTTTTCACAGTACCATGCTCAGAACTTACGCAAATTATACCCCGGATCCCAAGCCAGTCTCCTGCAAATGAGGAACACTCAGTTAGGCTGTGTCTAGACTGGCAAGTTTTTTCGCAAAATCATCTGCTTTTGTGGAAAAATTTCCCAGCTGTCTACACTGGCCACTTGAATTTCCGGAAAAGCACTGACGATTTCATGTAAGATCATCAGTGCTTTTCCAGAAATACTATGCTGCTCCCATTCGGGCAAAAGTCTTTTTCCGAAACACTTTTGCGCAAAAGGGCCAGTGTAGACAGCACAGTACTGTTTTCCGCAAAAAAGCCCCGATTGCGAAAATGGCGATCGGGGCTTTTTTGCAGAAAACCGCGTCTAGATTGGCCACGGATGCTTTTCCGCAAAAAGTGCTTTTGCGGAAAAGCATCCTGCCAAGCTAGACGTGCTTTTCCGAAAATGCTTTTAATGGAAAACTTTTCCGTTAAAAGCATTTTTGGAAAATCATGCCAGTGTAGACATAACCTTAGGGTATGTCTACACTACAGCACTAATTCGAACTAACTTAATTCGAATTAGTTAATTCGAAATAAGCTAATTCGAATTAGTGCATCTAGACCTAAAAACTAATTCGAATTAGCGTTTTGCTAATTCGAAATAGCATTTCCACATTGAGTGGACCCTGAACCGAAGTTAAGGCTGGCCGGAACCAGTGTCAGCAGGGCATCAGGTTAGGGTTAGGATGTGGAGATGCTGCTTCAGGCTAGCCGAGGGCTGTGCTTAAAGGAACCCGACTCCCACCCCGGACAGACAGTTCTCAGGGTTCCCCGCTTGCTTGTCTAACTCGATGAGGGACAGCAAAGCAGTCCTGTCTTGGAGTGCCCTGAGTGCCCACACTCGGCACATCTCAGCACTCAGCCATCGGTCTGGCAGCACTTGCCACAGGCTGCCATCTGGGGGGGCAACTCAGGGAGCTGTCAGGATCCAGGAGGCCCTGCAGGAGAGCTTCCACCCTGAGGAGCCCGCAGAGCCACCCCGGTCCTCCCCATCAGGGACTCATGCCCCATTCCTCCCTCACCTCCTTCCACTTACCCCTCCCTAGCCCCCCTTCCTGATGTAAAAAATAAAGGACACGTGTGTTCAAAAATATAAACTCTCTTTATTTAACAAAACTGGAGGGGAGGGGATTAACCTCTGGGGAGACTGGGAAAAAGAGGTGGGAGAGGGGACAAGAGAGGGAGGAAGAGGGGAGGTGGAAACCTGGGAAAAGGGAGTTGGAAGGGGGAAGCCAGGGGAAGAAGGAGGAGGTACAAAACTATGGTACACCATATCTTCAGTACTGTGTACAGATGTGTTCTCCTCACCTCAAAAAAGATATTTTGGCCTTGGAAAGGGTTCAGAAAAGGGCAACTAAAATGATTAGGGGTTTGGAAAAGGTCCCATATGAAGAGAGGCTAAAGAGGCTGGGACTTTTCAGCTTAGAAAAGAGGAGACTGAGGGGGGATATGATAGAGGTCTATAAAATCATGAGTGGGGTGGAGAAGGTGAATAAAGAAAAGTTCTTCATTAGTTCCCATAATAGAAGGACTGGAGGACACCAAATGAAATGAATGGACAGCAGGTTTAAAACTAATAAGCGAAAGTTCTTCTTCACAAAGCAAATAGTCAACCTGTGGAACTCCTTGCCACAGGAGGCTGTGAAGGCTAGAACTAGAACAGAGTTTAAAGAGAAGTTAGATAAATTCATGGAGGTTGGGTCCATGGAGTGCTATTAGCCAGGGGGTAGAAATGGTGTCCCTGGCCTCTGTTTGTGGAAGGCTGGAGATGGATGGCTCGAGACAAATCGCTTGATCATTGTCTTCAGTCTATCCCCTCCGGGGTACCTGGTGTTGGCCGCTCTTGGCAGACAGGCTACTGGGCTAGATGGACCTTTGGTCTGACCCAGTACGGCCGTTCTTATTACGGCTGTTCTAAGCTCAGGGCTCAGGGTTGGGGGTCTCACTGGACCAGCTTGATTTTCAGACAAACCAGCTCCTAGGTTCGCATGTGGCCTTTGGTGGCCAGGCTGGCAGCTATCCTGCCCTAGACAGCCACATTCCTGTGCCTAGTGCAGAGGTCGTGGACATTGAAGTCCTCCCCCCAAACCTCAATGAGGTCCATGGTCTCCACACTAGACCAGGCGGGCGCCCGCCTCTTGCGGCCCCGGCCAGGTTCCTGGGAGCCGCCAGCGTGGTCCTGGGAAGAGGCGGAGGGCTGGGTGGCAGGAGGTGGCTGGCTCATGCTGTGCCAGGTGCAGAGTCTGCTGGCTGGGTGCTGGCAGGCTTGCAACTGGCACAAGCACTGTAGCCACTTTAAGGGCTCCGGGGCTGGGAGGGAGGTAGAAGAGTTTCCCTGGTTTGGCCCAGAGTGGCCACCAGGGCGACCTGGGAAGGGCTAGCCTCCAACTAATTCGAATTAAGTGGCTACACAGCCCTTAATTCAAACTACTTAATTCGAACTAGGCGTTACTCCTCGTAGAATGAGGTTTACCTAGTTTGAATTAAGCGCTCCGCTAGTTCGATTGAAATTCAAACTAGCGGTTTGTATGTATAGCCCCTATTAAAGTTAATTAGAACTAACGTCTGTTAGTTTGAATTAACTGTGTAGTATAGACATACCCTTAGTGATCAGTTGTGACAAGTATTCTTTAAATCACATTCCCAGCATCATATGTGAATTCTGTGCTTGAAGAAGGGATAGACTCCAGTTCTCCAGGGTGGATTACACTGCCTTGACCATGAGGCATCATTTTTCATTCTGCAATCCCTGCCTCATTCACTGCACGCCTTCTGCTACCAGTCAATCAGAGGTCCTGCACCAGGCTCTCCACAGGGGAGGCAAACGGGACAACTGCCCCAGGGCCTGGCCATTCAAAACGTTTTGGTGTTACTGGCTGCTGCCACAGCTACTGCAGAAGTGGTGACGTATGGAGAGCCTGGGCCCTTTTAAATCGGCACTGGAGTGCAGTGTGGCACACTCCAGGTGGCTTTGACGGATATCTAGGGGGTGCTGTGGTGCAGTATGTGCTGTGGACAATGCTGTGGGCCGGCTGGGCTGGCTGCTCTTAGCCCCATCCCTTCCAACTGAGACCTTACTCCTGGGAGTGTGGAGCCAAGACCTCCCCACACCTTTCGCAGGGGTCTGGCAAGGCTGTCGGCCCCACAGTCCCACACCATACTGACATGATTTACAACTGTTCTGTCCTGTATACTAAATGAGACAGAGGTCCTAAGGAAACCGATGTGATCCTGTAATGTATATGTAATTAAAATGTATATGTAATTAAAATGTAATTAATGCATATACATGAGGGCAAGACAAACTAATGTTGCATGGGTGACCTTAACTTTGGCGTTTTTTAACTTCTTGAATACTTGCACTTTGCATCTTTAATAATGTTCTTTTACTGTAGTGTTTTGTGTGTGATTTCCTAGGTTTCTAAAAAAGCAAACTGAACCCCGCCCCTAGAAATTCTGTCATATGGAATTATGTTGACATGGGTTGTTAATAGTGTTGGAACCTTTAGCTCCACCACACAGACTTCTCACACTTGAACTGACAGAGCAAGAAAAGGTTACTAGAACTTTTTAATATGGGCAAAACAATACATTATTGCCATCCTTATTCTTCTGAACAGCTAAACTGCCTTGGCTATAATTATAAAAAAAAAATTAACTTAGCAGGAAAAATGTCAGTGCTTAAACTTTGGTAAAGTAATAAGCGACTGAGCACAAAGTCTTATAACAGAAAATGTTGCACAACCTTAATAAAGAGCAATGATACTAGCCCTACTACAGTAAACAGACTTGTCTATAGTTCATTTCTAAGCAATGTACAAGTTCTTATAAAAAATAGTGGCTTCCACACTGGAACATGATGGCATAATGAATTTTGGAAGGTGGCCAGAATTCTCCAGAATTAGCCAATATATACTTTTCTCAGGAGCCAGAGAATAATATTATTGTGCAGCCACATACATTGATGTATATTTGTCCTTCTTTTGAACTGATCATGTAAGTGTTCTCCAGAATCTATAGTTTTTAAAAATGGTTCTATACCCCATGACTATGAAAAACCACCTTCAGAATATTAAATTAACTTATGTTAAATTAATGAACAGAAGAATTTGTATTGTTTTACTTAAAATACCTCTCTATAGGTGTGACCTGCCCCATTCATGTCATATCTTGAAATGTGACCGTAAACATGGAATCTCGACTGAGCAGGTATACTGTAAAAGTAGGTTCTGGCCCCTATGCTACTTAACATTTTTATCAGTGAACTGGAAGAAAACATAAAATCATCACTGATAAAGTTGGCAGATCACATAAAAATTGGGGAAGTGGCACACAGGGTCATCTGGATCACTTAGTAAAAGTGGCCACAAATTAATATGCATTTAAATAATGCCACATGCAAATGTTTACATCTAGGAACAGAGAATGTTGGCTGCACTTAAAAGATGGGGGATTCTATCCTGGGAAGCTGTGACTCTGCAAAAGATTTGGGGGTTGTGGTGGATAATAAGTTGAACTTGAGCATCCAGTGCAACACAATGGCCAAAGGGATTAATGAAATCCTTGGATGCATGATTAATGGAATCTCACTTAAATGTAGAGAGATATTTTACCTCTATATTTGGTACTGGCGCAACTACTGATGGAATACTGTGTTCAGTTTTGGTGCCCACAATTCAAGAAGGATGTGGATAATAGGCGAGAGTTCAGAAAAGAGCCATGAGACTGATTTAAGTAGGGGTGGGCAACCCGTTCCAGACGAAGAGCCACAATAGCTGTGAAGAGCCGGGGCAAAGTTGTTGAGCAAAATAACCCAAAAAACAAACAAAAAAAAAACCAAATCGTGCTGGGGGAAATAGGTGCTGGTACACCATCCCAGGGCATGGCTGCTTTTTTTTGTTTACAACTTTTCACTGGGTCTTCACTGCCTTGCCCTCTTTTTTGGGGGGGGAGGGCTCAACAGCTTTTCCCCAACTCTTCACTCTGTCTCCCCTGCTATTGTTACTCACAAAAAAAAGCACTGGGAAGGGTTGAGAGGTGCAAGCTCTCGGAGGAAATTTGGGTGCAGGAGGAAGTAGAGAAGAGGATGCTGGCTCAGGGAGGGGGCTCCAGGCTGGAGAGTGTTGGGGTCAGGTGGAGGGTTGGGATGCTGAGCAAGCCGCAGGGCTTGTGGCTGTGAGGGTGCAGGAGTTTGGGCTAGGGTACATGAGGGGCTCAGGGCAGGGAGGATGGGAATATGGGCTCAGGACACGTGATGGTGCAGGAGTGTTGTGGCAGAAGACTGGGGCTGTGGAGGTGCAGGAGTTTGGGGCTGTGAGAGGCTCAGGACAGGGGGTTCCAGTGTATGATAGGCTCACGTTTGCAGTCTGTGGAGTGCAGGAGTGTTATGATACTTCAGCCAGATGGGGGCTTGGCCCCAATTGGGGGCTTGTTGGCCAGGCTTCATTTTGAAATAAAATATTATGTGAAACACAAAATGTTTCAGCGTTGTCTTTATTTATGAGAATGGCGGGAACCTGTTTTGAGGTCACTGATCCACAGAAAAGTCAGTCGGGGCCACACAAGTGAGATGCAAAAAAACAAAAAAAAAGCTCCTCCAAAAACCCCCAGGCCTCACTAATGTGGCCCCAACTGTGCTGGTGGGGGCAGCAGACAGGGTGCTGGAGCAGGGTACTCATGGGAGTGGGGTGTGGCCAGGGGAAGGGGACAGAGACAGCTGGGGCCAGTACCTGGGAATCCTGAGTCTCAGAAAGCATGCAGGCTGCTCTTCCCCTCCCCTAAACAGCTGGTGCGCTTCCTGAAATGCCCGGTCTGTCACTTCGCCGGGGACTTCCTTCCCCCCTGCTACCTGCCTGTGCAGGGTGTGTGTGTATGTAGGAGCTGCAGGACTGTATACCAGCTCCAACTTCTCAGGATGGTTGGAGCCCTGGGACCCTTATATCACCACTGGACTGCTCCAGGTGGCTCTCAGGGCAACTAACGGCTGTGGGCAACCAATGCTGTGCGCTCTGGGTAGTGCTGAGGGCTGGTTGCCCTAGCCATGCCCTTCTCCATGACGCTTCACCCCTTCCGAGAGCATTCGCCTCTCCCCCTTTCCCAGGAGCTTGGCTTCCCTGCACTCACTTATCTTGCTGAATCAGGATTTTAAAGAGCAGATGCATCCCCTCCCCAGGATCAACTACAAAAAACCAAACCTTCCCACATCTCCGTGAGTGTCAGAAGCCCCAACTATCACTTCTCTAGCTATCAAAACCCAGATTCCCACCTGCACTTGTGATATGCTTTCATGCACTTCTTCCATGCAAAACTCTGCAGGATGCAGATAGGTGCTAGACTGTACCTTCAGCCAATTATTGTTACCCCATAGTGCTTGGCATAACTTTACAGGATGTTAATTCTCAACTTTTTCTTTTTTGACTGCTAATAAACTAAAAAGCAAACTGTACTTGTGTGCAGGACTGAAGTTCTGAGTACATGCCAAGTCCCAGCACTTGCTGAACATATGAGCAATTTAGGGCAAAATCCTGCCCTTATTTGCAGGAACTGAGCACTGTGAGGAAGCAGAGCACTGTTGATCATAATACATCCAATGCAGAGCTACCCTACAGTTTGCAGACAAGATGGCTCAGTGTGGACTATCATTTCCCCCGTTTTGCTGCTGCCATCCTGTAGGCATCCTGGTTTCTCTATCTCACTCAAGTGAGTTCTCTGGAGTTTCACTTGGTACTACTTATGTAAGCCAAGGGCAATTAGCCTGATGTGCGTGAGTTGTTAAGCTTGCTGTTCAATTGTTAGCTCTTTAAGGCAGGGACTGTGCCTTTACTATATCAGTACAGCACATGTACATTGCTGGCACTGGTGTAGATTACAGTAATAAAAGAGGAGTGTACTGCTATATCTGAAAGTATTTGCAAGGTGAAAATACTGACCTAGTCTTATATCCAAGTATCAGGCCAAGTCTAGACATAGGTATGTAGACTCTGAGTCGGACTGTCATTTTCAGTAAGGTCCTTTTCCACCACTATGTAAAAAGAATCTGAAGAAGGGAGTAAATATAACGATAACATTTGTGTAGCAGTGGCAGACCTTCTGACAGTCCTGGGTTCTGCAGGACTACCCTGCTTTGACCACTCAAACTCTCTGTCCTGGTTGAACCAGAACCTTTTCCACTAGCAGACCCAAATGGGAGGGAATGGAGCAATTTGCTCTGGGACTGCCCATTAAAAATGACCTCCAAGCCCAGTGGCATTGTGACCTGGTGCACAGGGAGCAGCACCACTCCAGTTTGGCTCAGCTGACCTTCCATCTCTGTCTATGGTGAAGTGGATAGGCCAATTCGGCGTGGCACTGTTTCCTGCTTTAGCCCCTTGAAATGTTGAGAGGTGTGTAATAGTGAAAAGGTGCACTCCTCCATTGTTTTAGAGCATAGAATAAGAAGAAACTCCCAGCTCTGAAGAGTTTTCAGTCTAAGCCTCAATAAATACAATTTTTATCCACTTTAAGGCCCCTTTGTTCTTCCTGTGTAGTGAAAAGGGGCCTACGTGTAAACAAGAATCAGGTCCCCTGAGTTCAGTGATTGAAAAAGTTACCATGTCAAATAAAATGCTGATCTGACATGACCCATGTCTTCAAGTTCAGGTCAGGTTACCTACATGTTAATATAAATAAATATCATACAAGGATAACATATCAAGCTCCCAAGGTGACCTACAAATACAGTGAAAGGCAGGGATCTTTTTTTTTTTTTTTAACTGAAAATAAATGTGCGAAGTCATTTCAGGTCAGTAAATTCTGAGGCTTGAATGGCTCCTGGTATGCCAGTTCCACGTTGGCAGAATAATTACAGTGGATAAGGGTTTTTCTGGTACTTCTTTTTGGCACTGATCTGATCTGAGTAGAAAATATGATAGCTCGTAAATGTCTAGTTCAGAGGTCACTGAGTCTCCATGGAGAACTCCCATTATAAGATTACACAACCAAAAAAGAAAAAAAATCATTCACTGTCTCCTTCAGAAATATTCGCAGAGGGGTAGCTGTGTTAGTCTTTAAAACTTAAAAAAAATATGCAGATGGTATCACAAGCTTTCGTGGGCACAACCCACTTCTTCAGATGAATGGATTTGAACCAGCTTTCCTCATGTAAAAAGATCCATATCCTATCATTTCTCCCCAAAGACACATCTTTTAGTATTAGCCTCTGTGCATACATTTGCCATTTTCTTTTCCTGACCTTGCATGGTAAGAAAGCTTATATTGTCCTGTTTTCAAGGGCAGAAATGTAAGCAAGTGCTATGTGAAATATGACTAAAGGAATTGCAAATGAAACAAAATGCATTTGGTTTCAGTGCATACTTAAAGCAGGTTTGGCCAAAGTCCAATTTTGGTAATTTTATTCTACTAATCCCAATTCCTTCTACAACTTCAATAGCTTATGTTGGCTGTGTCTAGACTGGCCAGTTTTTCCAGAAAATCAGCCGCTTTTCCGGAAAAACTTGCCAACTGTCTACACCGGCCGCTTGAATTTCTGCAAAAGCACTGACTTCCTACTGTAAGAAATCAGTGCTTTTTGTGGAAATACTATGCTGCTCCCGTTCGGGCAAAAGTTCCTTTTGCGCAAAACTTTTGTGCAAAAGGGCCAGTGTAGACAGCTGAGATTTGTTTTGCGCAAAAAAGCCCCGATCGTGAAAATGGCAATCGGGGCTTTTTTGCGCAAAAGCGCGTCTAGATTGGCCACGGATGCTTTTCCGCAAAAAGTGCTTTTGTGGAAAAGCGTCCGTGCCAATTTAGACGCTCTTTTCCGCAAATGCTTTTAACAGAAAACTTTTCCGCTAAAAGCATTTGCGGAAAATCATGCCAGTCTAGACGTAGCCGTTGTGTTTGCTTCATTTCTTGCCTTAAAGTGTTCTCCTGTGTATGCTTTGGAGCCCAAGTAGTGGCCACATTTCAGAAGTGAAGGTAAAGTGACTCAGAATTTTGAATGAAAGACATGTTAAAACTGCAAGACATAAGGATGACTGTATGAAAGCAGACTAGATGAAATCCTTGCCCCTATGTATGTCAATAGCAAAATCTCATTATCTTGAGCAGAGCAAGGATTTTACTCACTGCCAGCATGGGAGTGCTCTAGGCAAAGATCAAAAGGGTATTTTTAGTTGCTGGGGGTATGATTCATTTTAATTCTTTGGTGAAAGGAGGTTCCTGACATAATCTCCTTCTTTAATTGTAGTTTCAAAATATCTCATGAAGTGTCTGGAACAAATGGTAGGCATGTCTCTTTAATGATGTGTGTTTATAAATAGGGAAAAATAAACAAAATAATAAATGCATAGAATATTATTATTTCATCATGGTGCTTCTGATGGTAATATTAAGTACAGTTAAGCTTTGGGCCCCAGTGAAGTCCATGGGAGTCCTCCTGTTGATTTCAGTGGGCTTTAGATTGGTCCCCTCTACCATTGTAGGGTTGTGTATTAGATGAAGGCAATCTTGTTTTTAATGATGTCTTGTGTATTCTAGGAAGCAGAATGTGCATACACGCTGTTCGTAGTTGCGATCTTTTGGCTCACAGAAGCTCTGCCGCTGGGTGTTTCGGCTTTACTTCCTGCCTTAATGTTCCCAATGTTTGGTATTATGGCATCCAAGGAGGTAACCTTCCTTTTCTTCCCTATCTTTTTATACTGCCCATATTATATACCATAAGCTATGGAATCCACAAGAATGGTGTAATGCTGCAGTTTCATCTCTTGTCTCTTACTATGTGTTTCTCTAGCACCTATCACAATGGGGCACCAAGCTCAGTACTACTTGCATGCTCAAAGAGAAGTACGTGGCTTAAGTGTTTTTCTGGACCAAGTTCTATTCAGCTGGTCCCACCTCAGGCTCAAACCTGCAGGAGAAGCCAGCACGAATTATTGTTCAGCACAAAGTTGTCTCATCTGTAGAAGACGCATTTATCTCCCTTTGCAAAGTGCTCTGAGATTAATAGATGAAAAAATGCTGTGGGCGTGCAAAGTGTTATTGTTGCACTACAATACATCTGAACTATAACAGACTAAAGGCCCAATAACATCTACCTTGATATTGATGGGAACTGATAGCAGTTGATCTCAAACCAGAAAAACATTTAAACACGTGAATAGTCTTGAGCTCGAGGCATCATTGTGATAGGAGCTGTAGGAACATGTCCTAAATCAGTGGCGGGCAACCTGCGGCCCAAGGGCAGCATGCAGCCCTTTGGGGTTATGTGTGTGGCCCACGAGACATTTTGTTTACTGTTGCCAGGGCCGCATTATGACTTTCCTGGGCCCGAGGCACTTTTGCCTTTGTGGGCCCCTTCCTCCATAAAAAAAAATCTTAACAATTATTTTTGATATAACTTTAAATACTTCAAACATTTTATTTTTTTTCTGTTTTAGGCAAAATTTAATAGATTTTCATGGGCCCTAAAAGTTTCATTTTTTTCTGATGTGAGAAAAAAATTAAAACGTTTTCTTCTACCCTAAAAGTTCATTTTTTTCTGCTGATTTTAAAAGCAATTAAAACATTTTCGTGGGCCCCTAAAAGTATTGTGGGCCCTAGGCACTGTGCCTACTGTGCCTAATGGATAAGTCGGCCCTGACTGTTGTCCACATGCAGAGTTGCCAGATTCTGCTGCTTCCCCTCCACGTTGTTCTTTTCCTATCAGAATTACTAAAATGGCACACACTTAAAGCAAGGGCACGTGAAGTGAGGTGAGTGCTGATTGCAAGCAACATTGACTGTGAGAGCCATCCAATCAATTGCTGCTATGGTTCAATCAGCACACCCCACAAATTCTAGGTACGCAAGCACAATTAGCACAACTATCCTGTCCCAGGATAATATCTTGGTTATGCCAGTCTTGCAGCCACTGAGAGGAAAGAAGGCCACTCATGCAGCCCATTCACTAGTCTGGGTTGCTCATTGCTACTTAAATCCTTACATCTCAGAGTATCTCCCTTGGAGAGGTCACCGGATGGATTAAAGAATAAATGGACTATTGTAGCAGGCTTTCACCTTTAGTTTAGGTCAGAGTTACTCAACATGCAGCCCGCAACCTGTTTGTTTGTGGCCCACGGTGCAGTTTGGTTTACGCAGGGATTAATACACAGTCCATGGGTGGGATCCTTTGAACATGGCCTTCCCTGGGAACACTCTCCATAATGACAAGTCAGTATAATGGTCTTCTGTTGAGATGCGTTTTAGTAGTTAATTTCTTGGACTGTCATTGCTCATTAAAAGTGCTGTCATGTGAATGGAAATTGGGTAAATATTGCATGTTATTAATATCGGCAGAACAGACTTAAATGGGGCCTGTGTGTTGTGTAGTCTTGCCTCAATCTTTGTATTCATGACCATCAGTGTGAAATAATCTATTTGCATATATATTTGCATGTACATGCAACCACACTTAAGTTGCGGCCCGTGGTATGTGCTGTGAGTATCATTGTGGCCCGCAGGGCTTCCAAAGTTGAGTAGCCCTGGCTTAGGTCATCATATGTGAAGTGTGTTTGATGATCTGGTTCACACAGATTTAAGCAATAGCACTGACCTAATTAAAACCAAGTTGGACCTTCCCAGCACATATTATAGTGCATGCCCTAAACTTATGTCAGTTGAGGCTGATCGTTTTTAATTTACTCTTATTAAAAATGATAGATAAAAAGCATCCGTTTTGTTAACAAATTGCTTTTGATTTCAGGTGGCATCGTCTTATTTCAAAGATTTTCATTTGCTATTAATTGGAGTAATTTGTTTGGCCACATCAATAGAAAAATGGAATTTGCACAAGAGAATTGCTCTGAAAATGGTGATGATGGTGGGTGTGAACCCTGCATGGTATGTATTAAATACTACAATGGAATATGGTAATTCTCCAGGGAAACTTGGTACTGCAGAAATAATTGCCTACAGAGAAGGGGAATTGTTTTGTTCCTTAGTGGAAAGCAGCACCTTTTACTGCTGAAATAAAATGAAAATGTGTGAAATGCTTTGAGTGTACTATAATGGTTAAAACATTATTCTTTTGCTGAAACTCTAATTATAGGAATAGTCAGGATAAGAATGAATCCTATTTCTAATGCTTTTGATATTCACAATAACAGTGTAATATTTGGAACAACTATATGATGAATTTGTGAATTCATTTAAGGATGACATTTCTTAATGATTGATTGTAAAGATCACAACTGAAGAGTCATGTCACATGCATATTATAGTAATTTGTATTTCAAAAGTATTTGCCGTGTTCTGGGCACTTTCAAAATATACTGTAAAGCAGTCTTCTCCCCCAATAGTTCACAGTTTAAGGTAAAGAGGACAATAGGAAGGGTGGAGGAAAAACCATACTTCACAAAAATAAAATTGAGAGCCTCCTTTATGTACTATTAGACTCTGCTTTGTCATAATCTGGGAAGACAGCAACTACCCAAAAGGATTGAAATTCTCCAACTCATGAGACTATATCTGCCCTACTGAACTGCTACAGTTATGTCATTGAAATGTCTCCTGTCAGCTTCTCTATGCAATAGGAGATAGCTCTTCTGCCAGCATAATTAAACCAGCCCCAATAAGTGGCGGTAAGCAACATTGACAGGAAATGCTTTCTCGGCGATATAGCACTGTCCACACTGGCATTTTGGTCAGTGTAACTTTTGTCAGTCATGGGGTTGGTTTTTTCACATCCCTCCCTAACAAAAGTTTGGCTGACAAAAGTGCCAATATAGCCATAACCTCCGCATGATAAGATGATGCAGTGAAGGAACTGAAGATACTCAACATACATTCATCTCTTGATAATGAGCCAGAGACATTTTATGAAGTGAAAACCCTACTCTTGGCTTCTGAATAAGAGGCCCTGGGTGAAGTAGAGCCCTCCATCAGCATCCTAGTAAGTGTGGATAGGAAATGTGCTTTGTCAGTCTGGCTCCCTAGAACATGAGATTCTTAGAGCCAACTATAAGAAACAGCCATTAAAAGCAAGATGTTAAAAGGCCAGACAAAAATAAATCAGATATTAGAGGTGGAAAATGCCTATTACAGCATCTAATTTTTTCTTCTGGTAGTGCAGAATTATTCCTATTCTCCAAAGCTTTGGCTGTCCTAGTTTTCAATAATTTATCTAATGTGCCTTCCACCGCTTCCTTTGGTAACTGCTCTCTTCCCTGACAGGCTTCACTATTAAAAAAAAATATTCCTACTATTTTGCATTTTACTGACTATTTTGCATTGTATTGTGTTCAATTTAATCCCATTACTTTTAACTGTCTTCTTTGAGGCCTCTAAACAATTCCATTCCTGCCTCAGCATTCATGCCTTTCAGATATTTGTACCTACCTGTTGTATCTCCCCATCTCATTGGTTAGCCAAGCTTTGCACATTAGCTATTTTAATCTTTTCTAATCACCCACACCCATGAGTCCTTTAATTTGGGGTGAAATCTATTATTGAATGTTGTGCTGAGGATTGTGCTGGGTAGCTGCCTGTTCAGTTATGGAGAGAGGAATCCTGCCCTCAAGCCACAGAGTGGAAGTAGAGCCCTTCCACAGGCAATACAGAAGCTATGAGGATTGCAGCAGTTCTGCCCTGCCTCCTCCCCATTGCTAAATCACAACCTCCTTAGGAGGAGGTTCTGAGTAGTAGAGGTTCTTCAAGCCTCACCCTCATCCCCATCCAGCTCATGCCTAATTCCCAAATCCTCACTGCAAACTGCTACACCAGGACATTCTCTATATACTGAGCTCCCTACTCCTCTAGGCAGCAGCCCTGCCCTGGCATGTACAAACCACAGCAGTTCCTGTGGGAGACTATAAAGCCACACAGTTGGAAGCTGGGTTTGCCATATTTTGTTCTTTCCTAAATCCCCTCCTGTTTTGTATTGTGTATTTTACTTCTCAAATACATTATTTTGGATGCAATGTCACCAGTAAAATACCGAGAGCCCTACAACCTTGATAGTTTGAGATGTAACCACTACGTTGTATACAGCCCCAAATCATATGATCAACCAGTCTATCTGTGTTTTATATGATCAGTTGTCACATCTGTGCATTATCTTACCTGGAGTTCAGGTTACAACTGTGCCTTGACCTCAGCACAGAGAAGGGGTGAAATCCTGGTCTCATTTAAGTTGATGGTAGCTGACATTGACTTCAGTGGAGCCAGGATTTCACTCAAGAATTTGACAGACTAGACTGACGGTAGGCTCCATCCTCAGGTCTAGCCAAGTTACACTGTTTTGATTTTCTTTGGCAGCCAGAAAAGCTCTTGAGGGCCATGAGCAACTTAGCATGGCATATCTTAGAACAGCCTGAAGGCTGCTCTAAATTATCCTAGTGACTGAACCACAGCCTTGTTGGCCCCAAGACCAGTATGTAACAAAGAGATGGTATAAAGCAACCTTTGCTTTGCTATCAACCACACTATACAGGTTGGATCACCCTGGTCTGACACCCTCAGGGCCTGACCAGTCCCCAAAAAGGGAATTTTCCAGACTAGGGGAGGTCAGGCCTCAGGGTTCTCCAAGGCATTTGCTGGCCTCCAGGTTGGGTTCCCCTTTTGACCGCCAGTCCTGCTGCCGACCCCGGATACTTGGCTCAGCTGCCGCTGGACAGGCTTTGCTCCTGGCCTCCAGCGTGCTGGTCAGGCTCCCTGCCTGGGCTGCCGGTGGGGCTCTTAGCCGTTTGCCCCATGGGCTACTGGCCTGCTCATTCTGGCCACTGGCTCTCTGGGTTGCTTGCCTGCCAGTCTGGTTCCACTCCCAGTCTCTGCAACCTCTGCCACTGGGACTCTCTGGTCAGGGGCTTTCTGGTCCAACAATATCCATGATCCAGGACCACAGATGTTGTTGGACCAGAGAGTCCCAGACAGAAAGATTCAACCTGTATTTCACTTGCAATTGAGGATGGTAATCCAAAGGGATAAATTTGGTGACTAAAGCAAACAGGATTCTCTTGTTGTTGTTGTTTGCAAAAGGAGATTAGCTTTATTGTTAGCCATCAGCCACCATTTCACAGAAAGGGTATGTCTACATTAGCCCCCTAGTTCAAACTAGGGAGGCTAATGAGGGTGACTGAAATTGCACATGAAGCACGGGATTTAAATATCCCACGCTTCATTGGCATGTTCCCGGGCGGTCGCCATTTTGGAAATTGACTACCCAGAAGAACTGCCTGTGTCTACACGTGGCAGAGAAGGGTGATTCTGAAATAAACCCCTTACCTGAGGTTTTAACTTGAGGTTTAACTGGTAATTCGAAGTAAGGGGTTTATTTCGGAATCACCCTTCTCTGCTGCGTGTAGTTCTTCTGGGCTAGTCAATTTCCAAAATGGTGAACTCCCGGGAACACGCTAATGAAGCGCAGGATATTTAAATCCCGTGCTTGCTTTGCAATTTCGGTCACCCTCACTAGCTTCCCTAGTTCGAATGAAGGGGCTAGTGTAGACATACCCAAAGTATCATTTGAGATACTAATAGAGTAGGAAAAATTGAGGTTGCATAGGTTAGGACATGTCCTATCTAATCTAAAGACCTATCAGGACCATGAGTGTCATTCCAGTGTTTTAGAACAGACTATAAATTAGCAAGTTCTACAGAAAAGCCAGTAAAACTCTGTATTATCAGTGCTATTAAAAATGGGCAGAGATACCGACCGAGAGAGCATCTACCTGCCCAGGGCCTGAATTTATCTCAATGACTTTTTTGTAGTTCTATTTTTAAATGAAAATGATGTTGTTAGTCATTCAGGAGAGAAATGCCATTGAAGTCATTTTAACTTTTTTAAAATACTCATATTATTTTTATATTTAATATAGAAACCTCCTTCTGCTGAGTTCAGTAATCCTTTTAATTTAGGTCACACTTTTCATCCAAGAAAGATCCACAATGCTTTGCAACCTTTACTAACTGATGGCACAAAATTATATTCATTCATTTCAGTTTACCCACTGTTGAACTGCTGGTGCCTCTTACCATGAAACATGTCCACCGTTAAACTGGACTCAATAATATGCAACCAGTTAAGACAGGAAGTAAAGCAGGCTCTATTAATTTAAAATTATGAACAAAATGTAGGTAAACTCTTGATAAATTCCCAATTAAATTTTGTTCATGATGCTGTGTTTAACACATCTGCTGCTACAGAAAGTGACATAAGGCACCAGTTTCTGATTTACTTTCAGTGGCGGTAAAAGAGTAACTCCAATGAAGTCAACAGTTACATCTGTGTAAAACCACTGTAAGTGACATCAGTGCCAAAACAAGCTTCAGTAACAGTGGATGTGATCTGTCTTTATCTTTCCTTTGAACGACAGCATGTATTGCAAGTGAAGTGACCCTTAATCCCATCTAGGAACATGGGATCAGAGCTGATGGTACATGTCCATATATACACTGCTCTCAGAAGTGTGACTGCAGCCTACGGAGACATCTTCAAGCTAGCTTGGATCTATTTAGCTCAAGCAGAAATAGCAGTGATGCCACAGCCCCACTGGCTAGCAGCTTTGTACATATGTAGGGTCCCAGGAAGAATTACACAGTCCAGGCTGCCTCCAGGCTGCCACAGCATCTAGATGTCTACCTAGAGGACCCCTGTTCTGAGTACTAACCACATCCAACCTTTCTTAGGCAGCTCATAAAATATGACAAAATAATAGACTGAGGTGGTACAGCCCTTAAAGGTTCCATTTCAGCTTGTAGCAGTCTGATGGGTCATGATATCCTAAATCATGTATTGTACAACTCAATGAGGACACCAGAAGTAAATAACATTGCTCTTGTTTCAATTCTATATTTAATCTGTACACAATGTCACAGATTTGTGTGAATAACTTTTCTTTTATATATTAAAAAATTACAATCGAATTAACAGCCCATAACACTGGTGTTTACAGTCCCGTCTTTATACTGAAAATGTTTTCCTTTTATATTAAATTGGATGCTGATTGCAGAGATTAATAGAACAGTAGTAGACTGAAGGGTTTTTCATTTCAGGCTTACACTGGGTTTCATGGTTAGCTGTGGCTTCTTGTCTATGTGGCTTAGCAATACCTCTTCGGCTGCTATGGTGATGCCAATTGTAGAGGCTGTAGCTCAGCAGATCATGGGTGCTGAAGCAGAAGTTGATGCCTTAGAGATGAATTATGCATCTGGAGCCGCCAATGAGGCATTGGAACTTGATGGTATGCATAGACAGGGGGGTGACAGACTTGCTGGGTCGGTGAGCAAGGGGAGGGATGGCTCCGTGCTCCTGTAAGGGGCGAGGCCTTGGCAGAAGGGGAGGAGCTGGAGGTTGCCTCCTGCTCACCACTGTGCTGACCCTACACAGCCCTCAGAGCTGCCTGGGGCATGTCACGCAACACTTTGACAACAATTTAAAGGACCTGTGGATTCAGCTGCCACCACTTCTGTGGAAGTGGTGTCAGCTGGGAGCATCGGGTCCTTTTGATTTCCCAGGTCCCGGGGCAACTGCCTCCTTTGCTCCCTGTCAGTGAGCCTGTGCATACAATTTTGATACTCATCTGCCCTCATTCTCAGTTGGCAATGACTAGCTAAATTGAAGCATTTTATCTTTCCACTAATATTTTACAGAAAGTATTAGTGAATCTGAAGCTAGTGAGTGGAAAGAAAAAACAAAAGACGCTAATGGGTAAACATTATGGATTTCATCATTCAGATTTTAATAATTTGTTTAAGCAAAATAGTTCTTTTATTACACTAAGGATTTGTTTTCCAGATCCAGCAGTGATGAAGGTCACACTGTCTGCAAGATTGAAAAAGAAAAGGTATTTAAGATATGAATATTTTGAGGAAAAAAATCTTACAATTAGTACACGTTAACGTAATTTTAACCTACACATTTAATTTAGTTGATTTTTATATTTAGTTGATTTTTATATGTACATATAGATAGCGAGAGAGAGATGACATGCAGTTTTTATTATTGTTACTTCATTTATTTGAATGTACATTGTACTTGGTTCTATGTAACATTGTCACTATCTAACATTGTCACTATTTCAAATGCTGACAAATCAGTTCAGAGATATATATGATCTTGGATTAGGGTACAAACTAGAGCCCCACCCCTGCAAATGTCCATATATTGCTTAACATTGCACACTTGGGTAGTCCCATTGACTTCAGTCTAATTACTCCCACACATAAAGATAAGCACATATGCCACCCTTGCTTCTGCACTTCTGCCTTCAGAGCTGGGCATGCAGAGAGTGACAGCTTCTGACTGAAGGCCCAGCTTTTCAGGCAGCAGCGCAGAAGTAAGAGTATCACTACCATAACCTCCCCTACAAAAATCTTGCAAACCCTTCCGCCATTCCTTTGTGGGTAAGGACCCCTACAATTACAATACCACAAAATTTCAGATTTAAATAGCTGAAATCATGACATTTATCATTTTTAAAATCTGATGACTGTGAAACTGACCTAAATAGACTGTGGTTAGGGCCCTAACCAAAGTCCTAGACACCAGCATATACAGCATATGAAATACTCCTAGCAGATAAAACAGTATTATATAATGCTGGGAAATCCTGAAAGCTGATTGCTTCTTAAAGGCACTGGTTTTTATAGAGAGTTTATAATATCAGATGAACCCTTCTTATACATTAATCAATATGTATTCTTATTGAGCAGAATCTGCCCCCAGCTGAGACTGGAAGGAGATACAGAAACCAGAAAGACCACATGATGTGCAAAGTGATGTGTTTGTGCATTGCTTATTCTTCTACCATTGGAGGGCTGACTACAATCACCGGAACATCAACAAATTTGATTTTTGCTGAGCAGTTCAATACGTAAGAAGACATATCAAGTTATTTCCATACCTGTTACCCAGAAGCAGGGCCGGATTAAGGGGGAGGAGGGGGCTAGTCGGGTCGCTAACCTATGGGGGGGCGCTTGATGGCAGCTGTAAGGTGTGCAGTGCGCCGGGGGGGTGCATGCACCATACACCCAGGGGCAGAGCTGCGCATGCATCACGCACCCGCTGCCCAGGGCACAGGAATGGCTTGAGCCGGCCCTGCCCGGAAGTCAAAATCCTCCTTTTTGTACTCTTAACTGGTTCCCCCCAAGTGTGTTATAGTCTGAAGCTTTATATGTACTATGAATTGGCAATGCCTGGCATTATACATTATACTTATTATAATGCCTGGCATTATACTTTGTTCTTTTCCCATAAGACATACAATGAAATTCCAGAACGATGTCTGAGTTGTATACATGTAGTTGCATTGAGAAAGGTTGCAAAGACTCATCCCACAGAAGCAAAATTATGGCCAGATTCTGCCATCCTTCCCCAAAGTGAACAATAATTTACTATATTCATGTTCCCATTGAAACAGATTTATTCAAGGAGTTAGGTACTACTCAATATAAATACCAGAAAGCAACGGCATGATATCTGGCCCTACCAAGCTGTTGCTTATTGCTAAATAGAATTGAAGCTAAATTCTAAAGCATCATTTTATCCTCCTGATACTATTTGGCATCTCTCTGAGTGAGGTCAGTGATCATTGTGTCAGTTTTACTTTGTGTTCTAAAGTTCTCTTGTTATCTAATAGGATTTGTAAGTACTAGGTATAATGTCCAATTGCCCCTGTGTTTCGTAAAAACTGGTATAACTGAAAATTGAACGTTTGCAGCAGGAACGATATCATCGGATATGTTTGCCATTACTAAAAATAAACACATAAAACAATTATACAATGTTTTAAGAGCAGCTCCAGTACTAAAGTAGGAAGGTAGGTGGGTAAGTTTGCCATAGAGCATGGGCAGAGAACCTAAGGCCTGGGGGCCGGATGCAGCCCCCGGCTTGCCTAGAGCCAGTCCCTGAGGCTCAGGGCTCCCCCCCCCCATATTGGGGAGCCCACACTGGCACTCCAGCCCCTTCTCTCCCATCCACCCCATGAGGCTGGAGCATACAAAATCTACTAACCTGGGCCCCCCAGGCTCTGGTGTGAGAGGGGAATGTGGGAAGTGTCTTTCTCCTTCTCAGTCAGGAGCCAAGTGAGTGAGGGCTTGTTTTTGTTTATTTTGCTTCTTACTTGTGTGTGGACCCCAACTGATTTTTCTGCAGGTTCCCCACCCCTGCCATAGAGCATGTGTGACTTCCATTCTTCATTGTTCCATCAGCAGCTTTCAATTACCTGAAGGGGGAGGGGAAGTCCAAAGAGACTGGAGAGAGGCTATTCTCAGTGCTGACAGATGCCAGAAAGAGGAGCAGTGGTCTCAAGTTGCAAGTGGGGGAGGTCTAAGTTGGCTATTAGGAAAAACAATTTCACTAGGATGGTGATGAAGCACTCGAAGGGGTTACCTAGGGAGGTGGTGGAATCTCCATCCCTAGAGGTTTTTAAGTCCTGGCTTGACAAAGTCCTAGCTGGGATGATTTAATTGGGGTTGGTCCTGCTTTTAGCAGGGAATTGGACTTGATGACCTCCTGAGGTCTCTTCCAATGATTCTAACAGCATGCATCATACTCCACAGATGTGTACTATTTTTCTAACAATAAGAGTTTGTTAAATAATGATCTTCCAGCATTGAAACAGCTCTGAAAGCATGCATAAGTACGCTGTGTGGAATATAAGATCCAACAAAACTATCTGAAACCCTTCTCATTCGGAACCAGTATATGACCCTTACTGCATACTTAGGCAAAGAAATAAGGAGGCTTAAAATTCTTTTATTCCCCTGATCTTACTACTTGTAACACCCATAGCAAAGCAGAGGGGAGAGTAGCCACTAACAGGCAGCTGCTACGCTTCCTATACCAGTGATCAGGAAAGAGTGGGTGTGGAGGGGAGTGGAGTTTTGGCTCTTACCCCACAATACAGTGGCCACCATAGCTGCACTGGTACCAAGGGGATAGCAAATTGCACTAGGATAAGGCCTGCTGCAGATTACTTCTCCTATAAAGCAATGGGGAAAGCAGGGATCAAATTAAAATGGTAATTGTGGGGCAGTCTGCTCATAGGGCAAAAAAACCTACATGCTCTCCCATTCCCAGGGTAGATTTTGACATTACAATCTAGCCCTTCATTCACAGAGCTATGCTGAATGTTACTGGGGCATGCAGGAAAGACCTTTGTAAATCTTTAGTCTGGGACACTTAGCAGTTCAAGAAATCTGTAGGAACTGCTAAATGCATATAATGGATAATCATTTACTTGATTCAGTGAGGCAACAATTTCATCCAGAAACCTAACAGGTCCCCAAGGCTCTGGGAGCTAGGGACAGGCATTATCCTCTTTCATCTCCTTGGGAAACTAGAAGGAAAACAGCTCAAAGTCTCTCTACCAGCTCCTCCTTAGACTTTTAGTTTTTTCAAGGCTGTAAATAGCATTGTTCCCCTTCCATCCTAGGACCACACTGTACATAATCCAGTATTACATCCTTCAGAGCATTTACTGAACATACATTTAATACTTTTTCCTCAGCATAAGCTTGGCCATTCCCAGGGTTTTCAGTGCAAACTCTTGTGTCCAAATGCCTAGTTCCCTCTGCGCCAAGAGAGGCTCCAAATGCATTTATATCCTGTTGAGATCTAATTGAATTACCCCACAAGTATGACCTGCAGATCTTTGCATTATACTGGTGTAGAAAAGTCAAGAACAGGGTGATTCTGTCTTACAAGGAGTCTTACATCCGTATTCAGGGTTCTAGAGTTGGCTACTTCATTACAGTACAGTTAAAATTGTATTGAGAGTTCTATATTCAATGTGTCTTACTGATGACAATATCAAATGCACTGAATTTGCAAGTAAAGAGAACTTTTCACTACCTGCCAGATCCACAGGATGAATGTGCAGGCATTGGAGCCCCTCAGATCCCTTGGCTCCCAAATGCAAGGAATCCTCAGCTGGTGACTGTCCCAAGACTCACTTTTAAGGCAGGTTTCCAAATGCTGAAGTAAACCACAGAAAGGGTGATGCAGCTAGGGATGATGTTACTTCTTACCCAACTGCAAATGTCACATCCTATATAAGGGGCAGCTGGAAATGGTGCTATAGGGAAGGTTGATTCTTGCCCCTATAACTGGACAGGAATGATCCTGAAGAGGGACACCTCTATTTTCCTTCAGTGGAGCCAACTAAAATTGCTCTAGATTATCAGAAACCTATTGAGGAAATTGACTTTGACCCATATATAAACTCCACAGGGCAGAGTTAAGCCTTATTCAGAATTAATCATATAAATTCTTAAAAATATTCAAAAAATAACAAAAGCACATTACTAAGTAATAGCCTCCCTTGGAAGGAAGGGAATTTTGTTTTCTAACCTGAGGGCATAGGTCATTTTAATATAGGATCCCTATTACAGCGTATCACAGAAGTTAGAGATGGAAAAAAGCTATTATAAAAGATTATCTAGTCCATCTTTGTGCAAAGGCAAGATTGCATCAATGGGACAATCCAACCTATGTCATTGTTAAGGTCAACATATTACATTAATTAGCATAATCTTAAAATTCTAATTCATCAAACAGTCTTTCTGAGCAATACTTGACAGAGGACTAATGATTAGGTAACTTAATTTTCAGGTTACTAGAACTACATAAGTATTCGCTCAAATATCCCCAAAGTCACACTGCAATTTGACCCCAGTAAATTAATAACCAAGAGCAGAACTTGTCCTGTAATATAAGATTAAGAACTTGTTCTTCCTGGCAAAAATTGCTAACTAATGTGAGCATAAATCAGGTACCAGGGTGATAAGTGCTACATCAAAACATTGGAGAAATTGTGAAACAGAGTCATTGTAATAGTAAAGTCAGTTACATACTGTCCAAGAATTGGGTATGTTTTAGAGAGTGTATTCAATAATTTAATAAGAAATAAACAGCCACTTAGTCAAAAGAGTATGTATAATAATGTACTATCTTTCCTTGTCTGATTTTAATTCATGTTCCATGACAGCAATGAGTTCAGACATCGCTCTCCCAGCACTAGTTACAGTTTAAGATTGGAACTTTAATCTCAAGAAGCAGTCAGACATTTTGGATTACTCCCAGATGGCATTATAATGACAGGATCTATTTTTTATTATTACTATTATAATGAAATGAAATTAAAATTATAATTAAAAAGACATGGTCCTCTAAATTTGCACAGCACTATAGATAATGTTTCCTGCCCCAAAGACCAATTTTAACATTACCAGAGGCTTTCCTTTAAAATGATTGGAATACAGCAGATTCAAGTGTAAAGAATTGTTATAGCCTCTGACTGAATTTTCTAATGTCCTTTCCCTCTCACCCTCGTAACAAGAAACTGCCCCTGTAGTGCACAGTCTGCTCTATATGGAGTCAAAGGTTCTGTAGATAGAACTTGAGGGGGCAAAAAATGTTGTTCACAAGGGAAAAGATTTAAAAAAACATTTGCTGTTTTACCCCTTTCCCAAGTTTCTCTCCATCTCCTTGTCTTCCAGAAAATCCCACCATAATTTTACTTTCCTTATATGTCTACAGGCTGGGTGTCCCTTTTACCTGAAAATCTGCATGGAGAACTCAGATAAAATAGGGCCCCAATCAGATCATGAGCGTCACCTATTTTCCCCAGAGGCTCCAACCCAGCAAATGTTTTTGGATGTTTTATGAGGCATTATCATCTCTCTCTCTCTATATATATATATAAAAAAAATTCCTGCATGATGACAGAGTGACATCATCACGTCACTCTGTGTCCACTGGAACTAAGCCCCACCTACTGCCAGCCTGGTCCTTCCCAGGGGCCATGTGGAGAGCTGGGATGCCCCAGCCCAGTCCTCCCCTCCCCAGTGGCCAGGGAGAAACCCATAGCTGCCACAGCCTCAGCCCGGCCCTCCCCAGTGACCAGAAGGAAGAGCGGGGGTTGGCTTCCCCTCAGCCCAGGCCCTCCCCAACCCAGTGGACAGAGGGAGAGCTATAACTGCCCCAGCATTGGCCTGGCTCTCCCCAGTGGTTAGGGTGAAGGGAGAAAGAGATTGGGACTGGCCCTCCCCCGGCCCTGGCCCTTCCCAGCAGTTGGAGGGAGGAGCGAGAGACCGGGGCTAGTGTGACCCCAGCCCTGGCCCTCCTGAGTGACCAGGGGGAGAGCCAGAGCTGCCTACCCCCAAAGAGAGGGGGCTTGGTAAGCATAGCAAGCAGGGGGCACAGCCCCCTAGTTGATACTAAATGTGCATTGGCCATTTTCTCTGCAATCCTTGCCTTCCCATCTTAATTGTTCATCGTAGAGGCCTAAAGTCCCCCATCACTACCCTTTCTCAGAGGAAGGCTCTTCTCCTCCTCCACTTCCCCAGAGTCCTAATGGCTCTTCCTCCTCCACCACCATCATCACCCACAGCCATGAGGAACCTCCTTCTCCTTTATCCCAGATTAGATTCTTACTCCTTTTAACCCAGGGAGCAACGGGGTCTTCAGTGGCTGCTCTCATATTTAGTGTGCATGACATGAGGGTTGGATGCAGAGGTACAAGCAGCGCATTACTTTAATGGCTATCATCATCATGAAATGAGATGGGATAGTGAGGTCAGAGCAGGCCATTGACAGCCTCTGGCTGAAGTCTCCTGCTCTACTGGAAACAGCTGAAAGCAGCAGCCTTCCCTGAGTATTTCTGATGTGGCAGACACTAGTGATACTTCTTCTATGGCTTGGTTCCTTGTGCAATACCTAACCTAAGTCTATTTTATTTTCATTCAGACGCTACCCAGATTGCCAGTGCATCAATTTTGGATCCTGGTTTATACTTTGCATCCCCATCACTATTATCATTATGCTGCTCTCCTGGGTCTGGCTCCAATGGCTTTTCCTTGGTTTCAAGTGAGTAAATGTTAAAAGCAATTAATTAAATTACAGGTTAATAATGCATGAGATATCCTATAACAGATCATATAGTACATCATATCTATATCTCATGCGCATTTATTTCTAATATAGAACGGTGAAAAATTATTGTCTTTTAATTGCCAAAGAGTACAAATGAGTTCTCTGGAAATGCAGGGAATTCACACTACTAGTCATTATGGGAATTCACATTATTAGTCACACTACTAGTCTCTAGATTATCTAACAGGACCCCACCCCTCTTTCCCCCAGGAAAACTTATTCAAGGATCCATTTTGTAAAATATATTGCACAATTCTATAGAATATACACACATCATTATTAGAAAGTATATGACAGAAGGGGGGAGGGATAGCTTAGTGGTTTGAGCATTGGCCTGCTAAACCCAGGGTTGTGAGTTTAATCCTTGCAGAGGCCATTTTGGGGCAAAAATTCATCAGGGATGGTACTTGGTCCTGCTGCAAAGGCAGGGGACTGGACTCAATGACATTGCAAGGTCCCTTCCAGTTCTAGGAGATAGGCAATCTCCATTATAAATGCAGATTTTACAGTTTGTGACCCAAATCTTGTTATTTAAATTAACGGTCGTTTTGTGGCTGACTTCACTATTGGATCCTATTTTTGAACAATATTTATCTAATAAACTCGATGAGCAATTTTTTATATTATATTTAAAGAAAAAATACAATGATTCCTATTCACAGTAATTCCTTTGTATTCTTGGGTGGTGGGTTTACTTCACCCCACCACTGTGCTTCAAGTTTTGAATAACGATAGTCTTAGAGCCGAACTCTCCACTGTGTTGCACCCTGAATACTTATTTACAGCTGTATGAAATAGGTGTTCAAAAGAGTGAAAAATGAATTCAAGCTAATTTAGTGTAAAATTATTCCCACGCAGCCTTTGCTTTCCATAGATGTAAATGGCTGCCTATGGTGCAGACAGTGGAAAATTAGATTCTCTGTACTTAATCTTAAATAGACGCATCTTAAGTTTTCTTCTCACTCCACTGACAATTTGAAATTTTAACATTTCATTTTTCAAGGCCCTTTTGACAGTGTTCATTAGCTCTGTGGAGTGGCTCACCTCAAGTGTGTGAACTGAGAACCAAACTTGCTAATCTTGCCCGCTGTGAGAGGTGTTACAGAACACTCTGATCAATGTGCTGGCTAGCTGCAAACTAAAAACTTTCCCATTAGAAAAGAAAGCAGTGAATTAAGAGGAGAGACTCTGATTTGGCAAAGCCACGGATGACTTCCCTTAATTAGATGGATATGTTGTGCCTCGTTTGTTCCTTTGTGAAAAAGCCCCCTTTGTGGGCAAATAAACTAATGTGGTTTTTAAGATCTTTTTTCTTTTTGACATAAATACTATGATGAATAATACTGTTCTGTCTTAATAATGATTGTCTAAAACATGTCTTTCTTGTGTCCTGACATGAGGTGACTTGGAGCTATGCATATGTATTGGTAGACACACCCATACTTCAGTTTCATGGGCTTGTTGTTATTAATATAATTTCTTAGATAGCAGTACCCTATTTGTGCTGGGTTCTACATAGGAACATAGCAAGATACCGAGCCTGCCTCAAGTAATTTATAATCTAAATAGAATAACAAAGAGTGGAGTGGGACAAAGAGAGAGAGAAATAAAGTGTCTTGCCTATGATCACACCTTAGCCTACTGACAGAACTGGGTATGATTAGATTTGGACTTAGCAGAGAAGGAGACAGACACAGACAAACAGTGAACTGACTGAACCACAGATTTCAGATGTGGGGGCTTTAATGTTCAAGCTGCAAAACTGAAACTAACATAAAAGTGAGGCTTTGCACTAGGGAAGGGAGAGTGCTTAAACTTTTAAAGGGACAGGTCCTCGCTTTTTGTCCATCTATTGTAAAAACTTTCAAAACACACATACATTATCCTTTACATGGCTAAAAATAAACACTACATAACTGAACTAAGTTAAAAAGTGAGTGGACTACAGCAGACACTTGAAATGCAAGAGATTATTCTGCCCTGGAATAGGAACTCCGTAACTAATCTGTTTGTAAGTTCAAGGGCACAACTAGTTTTTGCTCTCTCTTGGGACAATGTGGTGATGGTGGTGCAGAAGTGTTGTGAACAACAGGAACAGTTGGTGGTAAGGAATCAACTGCATCTAGTATGGAATCAATTGGATCAGTGATCAAATGTTTTCCCAACAAGTCATTGCAAGTAAGAGTTGCAAGAGAAATAGGTCCAATTAAAGGATCATCTCTGGATTCTAGTACTCATCAGCACTCAAACTGGTCCCTGCTATTTCCATAAAATAACATTGGATAGTTCTACCATGAACAAAACAGGTCCTGTGCATTTTGTGAGTTCTCCAGGTACCTATTTCACTCCACAACTGTTGTTGCAAATCTACATATAGTCTCCAACTTCAAAAGAATGGTGAGGAGCAGGTGCCAATGTAATACCAAAAGGTATGGATCAATCGTCATTTGATTGGTATACACTGAGCAAATCCAATTTACTGAAACATTGTCCACCACTAAGTACAGCAAACAACTTTTCAGTACGAGGATACTGGTATGTCTATAAAACTGGAATCAGCATTACTTTGAGATCTTCACAAATTTGGACTGAGCCTTCCTTCTTGAACACTGGTACAAAAGATATAGCCCGATCACAGTGTGAACCAGACTAAAAGATGTCAGTGTTCACTGAACAGTACCAATCAGCTTCTGCCAGAGGCTTAAGAGCATAAATATAACTGGGGTTCCAATATTATGGCTGGCTGCTAGACTTTAACAGTGAGCCTCACTGACACATTGCTCTGTCCAAGCTGTTTCCAAATCTTTGAAGTGTCTGTCCATTATTTCTTGAAGATTTTGAGGTGTTTTGTAATGTCTATGGCTTTGGTTTGCCTTGAGCTTCTCAACTCAAGACTTGCTCAATAAGGTGGATAATTATGTTCCATCACATATAAGGTAAAACAACAGATAGTCTATCTAGTTGAACTTTTACCCAGACTATCCCTTATAGGACTAACATTTCAAAACTACAGGCAGTCCCCAGGTTACGTACAAGATAGGGACTGTAGGTTTGTTCTTAAGTTGAATCTGTATGTAAGTCGGAACTGGCGTCCAGATTCAGCCGCTGCTGAAACTGATCAGTTTCAACAGCGGCTGAATCTAGACGCCAGTTCTGACTTACATACAGATTCAACTTAAGAACCCCAGGCATCCCCAAGTCAGCTGCTGCTGAAACTGATCAGTGGCTGATTACAGGAAGCCCGGGGCAGGAGCTTCCTGTAGTCAGCCACTGGTCAGTTTCAGCAGCGGCTGACTTGGGGACGCCTGGGGCAGAGCAGCTGGGGTGCTGCTGGGTTGGTCCAGTAGCGCCGCCACTCCTCGGCGCTACTGGACCAACCCAGCAGCACCCAAGCTGCTCTGCCCCAGGCGTCTTGATTCAGCCGCTGCTGAATCTGACCAGCAGTGGCTGAATCAGGACGCCTGGGGCAGAACAGCTGGGGTGCTGCCCGGTTGGTTCAGTAGCGCCCAGAGCGGCGCTACGGGACCAACTGGCAGCGCCCCAGCTGCTGTACCACAGGTGTCCGGAGCAAAGCCGCGGAGCACGGGGGCAGCGGGACAGCCCAGACGCGCCGTGGCTGTCCTGCTGCCCTCGGGCTCCGTGGCTTTGCTCTGCTTTGCTCCCCGTCCCCCTGGTCTGCAGACCAGGGGGACGGGGAGGAAAGCGGCGGAACACGCGGGCAGCGGACAGCCCAGACGCGTCTGGGCTGTCCGCTGCCCGCGTGCTCCGCGGCTTTGCTCTGCTTTGCCCCCCCGTCCCCCTGGTCTGCAGACCAGGGAGATGCAGGGGGCAAAGCAGAGCCAAGCCGCGGAGGACGCGGCCAGCTTACAGCTGTCAGCTGACCGCGCGCTCCGTGGCTTGGCTCTGCTTTGCCCCCCCCCCCCTGGTCTGCAGACCAGGGGGAGGGGGGGGGCAAAGCAGAGCCAAGCCGCGGAGCGCGCTGCCAGCTGATCGCGCGCTCCGCGGCTTGGCTCTGCTTGGCTCTGCTTTGCGCCCCCTCCCCCGTCCCCCTGGTCTGCAGATCAGGGGGACGGGGGGGGGGGGGGCAAAGCAGAGCCAAGCCTGGGAGCGCGTGGGCAGCGGACAGCCCTGTCCGCTGCCCACGTGTTCCGCCGCTTTGCTTCCTCTCCCTGGTCTGCTGGAGACCAGGGAGAGGAACGGCCCCGTTGTAACTGCGGATCCGACATAAGTCGGATCCGCGTAACTTGGGGACTGCCTGTATAGAGACTCCTTCTTGCAGAACTTGTGACAAAGTCTGGTTGTAGGAGATTTCAGAAATCAATGAGATGGCATCTCCCCGGCCTCAAGCTCAAGTCTTTTAGGAACCTCTTTAATCAAGGGTGTGAGCCAGATATAATCTGTGACTTAGTCTTCTGATAACACATACAGTCTTGCTCAGTGTCACTAGAGCTCTTGTCTTTTTCCACATTATGAATTCTCAACTTCTATCCTTTCTTACAGGTGTCTTTTGTATATGGTTACTCTGTTAGGGTATGTCTACACTACACTAGTTCGAACTAGCGGGGTAATGTATGCATACCGAACTTGCTAATGAAGCCCGGGATTTGAATTTCCCGGGCTTCATTAGCATAAAGCCGGCGCCGCCATTTTTAAAAGCCGGCTAGTGCGAACCCCGTGCCGCGCAGCACGAGGCGTACAGATAGTTCGGAATGGCTAGCTAGTTCGAACTATCTAGCCCGTGCCGCGTGTAGCCGCGCGGCACAGGGTTCGCACTAGCCGGCTTTTAAAAATGGCGGCGCCGACTTTATGCTAATGAAGCCCGGGAAATTCAAATCCCGGGCTTCATTAGCAAGTTCGGTATGCATACATTACCCCGCTAGTTCGAACTAGCGGGGTAGTGTAGACATACCCCCACTGATTGTTGAACTATGCAACAGGTCATGGTGATGTGTGCTTTCTTCTGAAAATGACCTGGTGTATCCCACAAGTTAGTGCAAACTGCCACATGGAAATTCTTTATGTTTCTGTAGTCCTCTGTCTTGCAGATTAATGAGATGAATTTTTCAGTGCACACTAAATTGCAGAGAATCCTACTCTGTGGCTTCCATTGCAACTGCTACAGCAACAGTCATTCTGAATGGAATCTCTGTTGCAGTCAATAACTTCATTCCAATGTGGTCATTCTGTATGACCAGAGACTAACTGGTCATGCTGGTCATGCAGGTCATCACTTAACATTTTTCCAAACTAACACTGCTCTGGCAATTTCTTGAGATCGGCAACAAATTGTGCTACTGATTCTCCACTTCCCTGATGTCACTGATGGAACCACTATCATTCAGCTATTGTCGATAGAATAGGAGAAAAATATTCCTGCATTGCTGGAATATTTACATTATTTGAGGCAGATCTGGGTACGGTTGGAGACACAGCAGTCCATATGCCTTCAGACCCATCACCGTGAGCAAGGTTGAAATTCTTTGTTCATCAGGAATGATGTTGCAGGTTACAAATTGTTCAAAATGGCTGAGGTGCGCAGACACCATTCATAGTCACCAACATTGCCCATAAAAGATGCCATTTTACTCCTCTCCTGTTGTCACCTTGTGACTCTAGTGAACTCTGTCCCCCTTTTACAGTACTATCTGCTTACTCTTTTCTCTTGGGCCTGGTCTGTGCTAAAGAAGAAAGTCCACTTAAGGTATGCAACTCCAGCTATGTTAATTACGTAACTGGGGTTGAAGTATTTTCAATCGCATTTTGGCGCTGTCCACACAGCTGGAGGTCGACACAAGGGCACATTCTCCTATCAACTTCCCTTACTCCTCCTAGGAGCAGGACTATCAACATTGAGGGGGGCACCCTCTCAGTTCAAATCAGCATGTCTTCACTAGTCCCACTAATCTGAACTCTGGAAGATTGACTGCAGCACCTTTGTTCTTCTCTGTAGTGTAGACAAGCCCTTGTTGTTCAGGTACAAGAGCACTGGATGTTCTTGGGGTATAAATCCTGCATTGTCAGTGTTAGATTTTTGGACCCAGCAAGAAGGAGAGCACCACAGACACAGAGAGAGTGGATAGAAAAACAGTTGTCTGGAGTGCTTGCAAAATTGAAGCTAACACACAAAAAAGGCTTTGTACTGCAGAGGGCAGAGGGCTCAAACATTTACAGGTACAGGACATCAGAGAAATCGATCTCAGAGTTCTTCATTTTCCAGTCCTATGCCTTAGTCACTAGACCAGTGCGCTTTACTATTTTGACACTCTTCAAAACAAACAATTTTGGGGGAAAAATCCCTTCAATGTGAGACCCACATCAAATACTAAATTAACACATTGCTTTCTACTCCTTAATGATGTAATGTTATAGAGCCACTTGTGGAACTAAAACAAAGTCTACTTGGACAATAAAATAATACTCCTTTTATAAAATATTAACTAGGGAAAATATATGGAATTAAAAAGGCATTTATGCAAGTACATTTTTAAAGAGCAGAATAATGCAAAGCTTATTTTAAAAAATGGGATGAGTGAAAGTGTGACTGTTCCTTCTTCTTCTTCTGTTGCCACAATCCTAGTAAGGCTATGGGGGGAGAGGCTTTCTCTACCCCTGCTGGCAGCCAGCATGGAGCTCCAGGGGAAGGGGCTTCTCTCTTTCTACTCTGGAATCAGGGAGCTCCAGAGCCTGGGGAAAGGCACACAGCAGCCTTGCAAGCCCCAACTTGCTCCCCTTCTCAGTTCCTGCTTCCCCCTTCCCATCTCCAGGTTCATGCCGTGTGGTCCTTTAGAGCTGCTGCCCAGCTATTTATAGCCTACAACCAATTTGTACAGCTAAAAGAGAACTGGAGCTGGACTTAGGGTCTATGGGAGCTGCCACCAGCTCCCAGGCCTTGCAATGAAGAACACTGCATTAGATCATGCTGCATCCCTAGAGAAACCAGTGATATAAGTTGCCTCTGCTATTTTAATGATATGTGAGCCTGAATATTGGGTCATATTTTGCTGCTGCCTCTGCCAGTCTCCCATTCATGTGGGTAGATTCCAGCATGCTCGGGTTACTCCAAATCAGTATTATAAAGTTCAGAGTATGCACAATTAAATGGGAGATTGTGAGCACTGGCTGGTAGAACTGAAATCTTAGCCTAGTAAATTGGTACAATTACTCAGAAAGCTTGGCATCTGTGACTATATTGTACAGGTAACACTCCATTATTATTGACTTATCTTCCAGTTTCAAAGAAATGTTCCAATGTGGCAAGGAAAAGTCCACAAGAGAACAGGTCTCAGCACAAGTGATTAAGGAGGAGTACACAAAGCTTGGACCAATCAGGTAACGCAGACTGCAAAGCACTAGGCGATTTCAAAGAAAGCAAACGCACCTTTAAATGTAAGAAAACCAGACACTAACAAACTGTGCTTTTGCTGCAGCTACCCAGAAATCATTACCCTTGTCCTGTTCATTTTAATGGCCCTCTTATGGTTTACCAGAGAACCTGGATTCATCCCTGGATGGTCTTCTCTTTTTCCTCAGTAAGTAAAACAGCTGAAATACTGACAATGACTGAACTGTATTTAATAGTTTTCATTTTCTCTTAGATTTAAAGTGAACTTTAAAATGTAATAGTGTTAAAATGCTTTATTTTTATAGAATAAATTCAAGGTAATAGTGGACATTTAAGTCTAATTTTAGACATGCCCAATGAATGAGAACAACAGACAAGTAGGGATGGATGCGGGTGGGGATTATGTAGTTATCAGGGAATTGAGATTAGTTATAAATGGTCATATTGTGGTGGCTCTTTTGAGTATATTGAAAATGTGCTGTATTTACATTAACTTGCGGCTTGTCATCATTGCGGAGAAATGAGTTTTTAGATGGATTTGAATGGAGAGAGGGACTTGTGGTTTGTGAGATGATCAAACCAAACACATTCATCAAAGTTCTCCAGACTGTTTCCATCCACTGCAATGTGTCTCCACATTGGAAACGCCTCCAGGTGGAAAAGGTATTTCAATTTCTATGTCCTTAGTCTCTCTGCTGAATCTCCAAATAGTGGTGCCAGATGTAATTTAGACAACCACATTGTCTCAATTCAATTCCATTGAAAGCACCACCTTGTTTCAGTTGCAACAGAAAACAACCAGCTTGAACCATCATTACTGGTTTTATCTAAATGGAATAGCCACATAATCACATGTCCATAACCCCTTTCTCATCTTTCCCTTCCTTTTTGCCTGTTTGCAGTGTTCTTTTAGCACTGATATTAGAGAGTCAAGGTGGGTGAGTTAATATTTCATTGGACCAACTTCTATCAGTGAGAGAGACAAACTTTCAAGCTTACACGGTGCTCTTCCTCACACTTGGTAACTAACTCAGGGCAGGTATACACTTAAATTACTTTGTACCCCTGTGACACTTTGGTGAAGATGCTCCTATGCAGATGATTTTCTCGCATTGGCATAGATAGGCCACCTCCCTAAGAGGTGGTAGCCGTGTCATTAGTAGAAGCTTTCCTATCAACTTAGTGATGTCTACATATAGAGCTGGGGGTGGGTTAGGTCAGTATAACTACCCAAGGTATGGATTTTCACACCTCTGATTGATGTAGTTATACCAATACAGGTATGTAATGGAGCCCAGACCACAGGATGGCACAACTGAAAAAAAGGTTAACACATACTTCAAGGGACCATTCAAGGAGAAGTGGACTGTTAATGCTCCTCCAATTAGGGAAGGTGTTGTCTATGCAGGATTCTAGAGAGGTGGGAAAACTGCCCCAAGCCCCACCACTTCTCCATCTCCTCCCCACCCTCATTGCAGAGCTTCCTCCAAGTCCTCCCTCCGAGTGATGTGGCCCAGCGATTAGTGGAGGGCCTTGGGACTGGCAGCAGGTGCCCCTACTGCACTCACCACAGCTGTAAGAAGTGCAGTGGCCCAGCCTCTGCCCACTGCTGGCCCAGCTCCCAGCCGTGATGCTCAGAGGAGCAGAGCACATTTGGGGTGGGCTGCTTCACTTCTCACCACAGTGGTGAAGCTGAGCGACCCAACTGGGAGATGGTGGAATGGGTTGTTTCGCTTCTCACAGCTCCTGCTACTGCTCATGATTGTAGGGGCAGGCCTGGTCCCTGCTGTAGGTGCCAGACCCCAGTAACTGTGGGCACCACGTCCCCCTCTAGATCCTCTGGCAAATGCCCTGAACCATCCAATGGATGAGATGGCTCCATGTCTATGGCTTATTACAACAATCTATAATCCATTAAGAATTCCCCCCAGCTGCTTTGTCCCCCTTTCCTTTCTTCCCTGTGACTAGAAGGGAATTAACCACCTTGTTTTTCTTTTTGCCTGTTATATCTACCATTTAGATTCTAAGGTCTTATGGCAAGGATGTGTCCTTCTGGAGTTTTCCTGTGAAGCAACTTGCATAATTTTGTGTCATAAAATAATAAATATCAGTAAGTTCATGCAGACCATAATGTAGCCACCAAATAGTGCCTCTTTTAATTATTTCTGGGCTTGGAAGGAATCCATCTGGTGACCTACAGTAAAATGTCCCAGAACCCTTTATCTCCCATTGCTCTGATGCTCTTTAGACTCTGTTCTACTTCACTCCCTGTTCTACTTCACTCTTATCCTTTGAATCCAGGGTTTCCACATGCAACTCCATCCTTTCATCCATTCTCAGCTTTTTTGTACTTCTCTAAAACAGTCATGTTTATATCATGCATATCCAGTGTTGACTTATTCCTTTTCATCTGCTTTTCTCCTCCTCCAGCTTATGAGTCTCTCATCTCTTCTGGGTTCTAGTCTTACCACCCTAAGGGCACATCTATACTTACCAGAAGATTGATACTCTGGAGGTCGATCTTCTGATGTTCGATTTAGCAGGTCTAGTATAGTTCCGTAAATCGAATGCTGAGGGCAGTCCAGGCTGGCATCCGGTACTCTGAATTCAGTAAGGAGTAAGGGAAGCCAATGGGAGCATTTGCTTCCATAGGCCTCCTGCTGTGTGGATGCCACCAAGGCTTGGCTTAAGGTAAGGCATATCCTCTTATAGTTCCTTCTCCTCTTCTGCTCTTCTGCTGTCTGTTGCCGTGCCTCCAGGGAGGCTGTCCTTGGCCCCATTTGCCTCTTTATAGCCAGTCCTTGGGCAACTTCATTCACTTTACTAGCTTTAAGTACTATCTATAATGACTCCCAGATCTATATCTCTATCTCAGATGGGCAGCACATACACATGTTCTCTCCTAATTATCTATACACATGCACGTGCACACATACACAGAGTCAACTGCTTTCCCAAAACATACACAGGGTGGGGGGAAGAGTGGGTGTCACAAGGAATAACTGGTTAACAGTCACAGCTCTTTGAGGAAGTAAAGTGCTAAATAGAATAATTTTGTGACACCCAAAGATCAGTTTCTACTGATCAATGTAAAGCATCCTGGAGTTGTATAATTGTTTTTATTTTTGAAACATGTTTCTTCAAACAACATCAAAAATGCAAAATAAATAAATAAGTAAATACATGAACCTACTCTCCCCAGCAACAATGGAAGAGCTTCTTATTTTGTTCTTGTATGAAGCAACATCTTTTTAAAGAAGATTTAAAACTGCTGGGCTAATCACGCAATCGGCCAATCAAGCAATCAGACTGACTTGAACATGCCTCTGTGCTTTAAAATAGCATTTATTGTTCATGTGGCACCACTTAATAAGTATCCTGTGATACTTAAAAAAAGCAACTGTTATCAACATTTAAAGGTGAGTCTTGTTAGCAGAGATTATTTCAATGCACAACCTGCTCTGTTATGTTCTCTGTTTATTGTTTATCAAAATATCTGGTATTAAGAGACTGAATGGAATGTTCTTACAGTAACTATACAATTTACAGGCACTACAAAGGTGTGTTACTTGTGGATGTCTAATGTTTTCATTTGGAATGGAATGCAAACATGTGCCATTTTACATTGGCCTAAATTATCTTGTATTGCATGATGGCTGACCCAACACATGGAAATACAAAGCCTGTACAGCTTTATAATCAAAGCATAAGAAACAAAATGTTCTGCTATTGGGTATGCTTTTACTTATGGTTAATTGATTATATAGTAATTTCCATAAAAAGTGAGCAGTTATATTCTTATTCTTAGAGTACATCCACACTGCACACTTATTTCAAAATAAGCTATTCCAGAATAGTTATTCCAAAATAGCTTGTTTTGAAATAGCACGTCTACAGAGCTTCCTTAATGTAGACATGCTATCTCAGTTTAGAGCCCCAGAAGGTTCTGGGGAGGAATAGCTTAGAATGGCCCTGGTGAGGGGCTCTTTTGAAATAGCAGCAGTGGAGCATCTACACACACCTTATTTCAAAATAGCTATTTCAGAATAGGCATTATTCCTCATAGAATGAGGTTTACAGATTTCGAATAAGCTGTCCGTCATTTCAAAATTATTTTGAAATAATGGAATGGCTGTGTAGATGCTCGCATTGTTATTTCTAAATAACACTAGTTATCTCAAAATAACAGTGCAGTGTAGACGCACCCTTATAGACCCCTTTAGACTTAGTTTTGTACATTGCAGTTTCAGCAGGGAGTTGAGACTTTGGCTCTATTAGGGACTGGTGATTCCAATGGGAAAGTTGAACATATTGTTACATGAGTATTGTACTTGTAGCCATAAAGGTATTGCAGTAGCAGGAGCATTAATGTGTCCTACATATTTCTAAAAATGATAGTCTGAAAAAAATGAACCAATCTTCTTTAGGGGAGCAGACAACAGAATAAAAATATCTTGAAAGCACACTCCTAGCCTTTTATGGACCATTCCTTAGGAAGCTGGTATTGTTTCTTTCATGAGACCTTGTGGAACAAAATTAGTTTTAGAACAGCTATGGGGTATGTAGTCCCCTAACTAAAGGGACCTCTGTTTTATTCTGAAAAGACCCTGTGTGCTACAATCCAGACTACAATTCCCATGAGCCCTTGGGAAAAACAAGAAGAAAGGACTCTTGTGTGGGAGAGGACTTCTCTCTCCATGTGCATGGAGAAGAGAGGCCTAGCAGTTTGGGACTCTGCCTTGGAGTTTGGAACCAAAGGGGGAGCCAGGCTGCTGCCAAGGACATTGGTCCAGTGCAGGGGCTGTTGGAGTGCAGCTACAGACTGGGACTAGATGCCTGTTGGAACTGGGATTTAGCAGGCTGCTTCTGATAGGCACAGCATGAGGCAGTAAGTTTCTGAGCCTTGTTGAAAAAGTGCTGCCTGGGACAGAGCTGCTGTCTAGCCTGGACCGAATCGCCACTACAGCTACAACATCAGCGTGCCGATACCAGCAAGTGTCTGGGACTGTGAGTCCAGGGGTGTGCACACTCTGGGGTGGGGTCACTGTTATACAAATGTTAGCTATATAAGCTTCAATTATTGTTATGTGTTTTGTTAATGCTATTTATTGCTAAATCTGTTAATCCCTGTTAAGATAAGTAAAGATTGTTTATTTTAAAGTATTCTATTAGATGTATATGATTTGTAGTTGTTCTGGAATTAGATCCAGATTTATGTTGGAATGAGTACGTTCCTGGAGGCTCTCAAGGCACACCAGTGAGGGTATGTCTACACTACCACCCTAGTTCGAACTAGGGTGGTAGTGTAGACATACCCTGAGTGTGTACAAGGCCAGCCAGGTGGAGGCACCTCCATTTTACGTTTATTACAAGCAAGGGACTGCAGCAAAGGGGTGGATAGGGCTTTCCCCAACTAAACACCATCACCACTGGGGTACTCAGGATCTCTTTTGGGTTAAAACATCAGGCACCCAGGCACACCTATGAGTGTGACCTGCTCCCCAGTAACCCGGGGAGGAAAAGGGGGGTTACAGGTAGTTTCAGTGCAATCTTCATATTGAAAAGTCTGAGTTTCACTTAGCACTGTTAATAAATCTAGGATACTCTAAGTTGCCCTGTTGGATTATATGTTATGAAGTGTAACAAACAGTGATGGTTTATTCCAGGAAATAGCTCGCAGGATATAAAACCTAAGGGCCAAATTATGCCTAGAACATATTAAACCAGGATAGGACCAAAATACATGGAAATGTGGCATGATGCGGGAAAGAAAAATATTCCGTAGCAATCCCAAAATAAGGAGATCCCAGGGGCTCTTTGAAAAAAATATTAAAAACACATTGGCTTGGATCCTTCTTGCTCAAGCAAAATTCTCATTCTACTCAATGGGAGTTATGGCCGTGTAAGAAATGCACAATTGGACACAATGTACTGGATCCTTGCCTATGACTGAGAAGCATACAGCATACATTGGGTGAGCATTTGTGTATTAAGGTGGCATAAAGCTCATCTTTTCGTTCCTCTGACCCTGGGCCTGCTCTGTGCTGAGCTGATCCCCAGGAGTACAAGCACAGAATAAGGGTTACTCTCCTTTTTACCATTTGCAAACAGTTCCAAGGATCTGATAATGCACCAAGAGATCAGTACAGCGTAGGGGCACTCCAGACTCTGTGGTTATACCTCTGACAGTGGCAGCAGGGAGAGGTTGTCCTAAAAGGCTCCATGTCATCTCTCGATCATGAGAGGACTCCTGTTGGACAGGAATGGTCTTCATGGGACTAGTTATGTTAGCTCTGTTGCTAGATTCTACCATCTAGATTACCCCCTAGAATCTGGCCTTTGTGTGTGAGGAAGTGGGAACATTTATCATATAACTGCAGATTTACAAACTCTATAGAATTAGATAAATTATTGGAAAGTCACAGGCAGACCAGAGCTTTCATATTTATAATATGCTTATTCTGTAATTTGTCTGGAGCAGTATATATACTTTATTCTTTGTTTACTTAATATACATTTAATCTCTCTTTAGATACCCAGGTTTTGCTACAGATTCAACAGCTGCCTTGATAATTGGTCTCCTCTTCTTCATTATTCCAGCAAAATCTTTGTCTAGGACTTCAAATGGAGAAAACAGTTGGGTATATTTTCATTGGAGCTTTGCTAGAGCAGGGATTGTAGTTGACCCTTTGTGAATATAATTCAGTGTTTGGGCTAGGAACTCTACCAGGTATTTAAGCCTAATCAGGACAGTGTATTTTGTTAAAATGAAAAGAAAAGTGGATGGTGGTTGTTAGCAAAACCTGATAGAAATAGAAAAATGGTCATGAGAATCAACTGAAATAGATTTTGTTCCCATTTAAACATCACTCCTGCAGTGCTAGAAACTGGAACCCAAGAGCACTGAGTTGTATTCTGATTCTCAGGAACTAAAATTGACCAAGGAAGAGAAAGTGATATTCAGTTTCATTTCAGTGTTCAAACCAAGTGAAGACCAAAATAGAATAAATTTAAAATAGCTGGATAAGTGATGAGAAGTACATTCGATTACTAAAATTCTTTGGGCCAGATTTTGTTCAGTTTCACTAGTGTAAATCCAGATTAACTTCATGTAACATGGAATGTTACTTTGGATACTATTTTTGCTATGGTACATAGACCAGCTACATGTGTTCGTAAAAATGATTCACTCAAATGTGCATATGTGAGCCTGTTTCTCATTTATACTAAGGTAGCATTATATAGCTCTGGCAGTGGAAAGAAGTTTTTAAAAGTGCATAAATGAAAAAGGGCCTTGAAATTTACATTTGCTTTAACACTGGTAGAATTATGTAAAGTGTCTGTAGTATAAATGAGAATCAGATTTGTATATGTATATTTTTCCTAGGTAACAAGTGTGGGATTTGGAGGATGGGGGTTGTTGTTGTTTTTTGTTTATGTTTTGTTACTTTTCTCACTAGGGCTATGTCTACACTGCACATCGATTTCAAAATAAGCTATTCCGAAATAGTTATTCCGAAATAGCTTATTTCAAAATAGCATGTCTACACTACAGGGAAGCCTCAATTATTTCAAGGCAGGCTTCCCAAATATAGATGCAGATTTAGATCCCCGGGAGGCAGTGGTGTCAGTCTATTTCAAAATAGCCTCAGTGGAGCATCTACACACACCTTATTCCGAAATAGCTATTTCAGAATAGGCGTTATTCTTTGTAGAATGAGGTTTACAGAAGTCGGAATAAGCTGTCCGTTATTTTGAAATGATTTTGAAATAAAGGAATGGCTGTGTAGACGCTCACATAATTATTTCAGAATAACAGCCATTATTCCAAAATAACTTTGATGTGTAGACATACCCTAGGAGGCTAATTCTGCCACCTTTACACTTGGGGTATGTCTACACTACCACCCTAGTTCGAAATAGGGTGGTAATGTAGGCAACCGGAGTTGCAAATGAAGCCCGGGATTTGAATTTTCCGGGCTTCATTTGCATTTTGCCGGGCGCCGCCATTTTTAAATGTCCGCTAGTGCGGACTCCGTGCCGCGTGTAGCCACGCGGCACGGACTAGGTAGTTCAGACTAGGCTTCCTATTCCGAACTACCGTTACTCCTCGTGGAACTAGGAAGCCTAGTCCGAACTACCTAGTCCATGCCGTGTGTAGCCGCGCGGCACGGAGTCCGCACTAGCGGACATTTAAAAATGGCAGTGCCCGGCAATATGCAAATGAAGCCCGGGAAATTCAAATCCCAGGCTTCATTTGCAACTCCGGTTGCCTACATTACCACCCTAGTTCGAACTAGGGTGGTAGTGTAGACATACCCTTGAGTAGTACCTTAGCAGGAAATTAATTCCTTGCCTTAAATGGTAATGCTTTCAGAGTAAGAACACAGACTCAGTGTCAGGGCAACAAAAGTTCACTGTAAGTAGGCACATGATCCAAAGACCATTGACTTCAGTGGAAACCTTCTATTGACTTCCGTGACCTTTGGATAAGACACTAGAGTTTGCTTATAGACTAACTGAAGTGTAGGAGCATAAGCTTTCGTGGGCAAAGACCCACTTCGTCAGATGCATGTCTTTGCCCACGAAAGCTTATGCTCCTACACTTCAGTTAGTCTATAAGGTGCCACAGGACTCCTCGTCGCTTTTGCAGATTCAGACTAACACGGCTACCCCTCTGATACTAGAGTTTGCTTGATTAACAAATAGTAATGATTTTATTTTTGTCCCATTCTTTTGTTTTAGAAATGAGTTTGCTTAGAATATGACCAGAACTTGAATTGTGTGTGTTCTCAGATCTCCTAATGAAATCAGTGGATTTCTTATATCAACAAGGAATATACGATCAGACTCTGTGTGTCTCCGTGAAGCCCAGACCTTGCACTGCAATCTGTTTAAATAGAGTAACCATCTTGATGCATTAATCCCACCAAGAGCTATCTTTCATAAGGGGGCAGTTTTTCAGCCAGTGCGAAGTATCATGACTCCACTGAGATCAGTGGCGTAATGATAATTCACAACTAGGACAGGTCTGCTTCAGAAAGTTCAAATGGTCAGAAGAAAAGCCTTCCTAATTTGTTGATAAAAATTTGCCTTTAAATATTGTATTTCTGGAAAGAAGTTTTACTGAGATTTTTTTTAAACTTTTTTTTCACCTCTAGCTGTTTTTGATTACACTCCACTGATTACTTGGAAGGAATTTCAGTCATGCATGCCCTGGGAGATAACGATGCTTGTTGGTGGAGGTTTTGCACTGGCAGAGGGCTGTGAGGTAATGCAGTTTCTACAAGATTCTGAACAATGAACATGGCATGCACCAAGAAAAACAAACAAATGGCACGGCCAAGGTTATTCTGTCATTTTATCAGTGTATCATGGTAACAATTAAGACTAAAACATGGAAATGCAGGCAAGATTCAAGAATATTCAGAGAGGATGCTTAAAAAACAGAGTCAAGCCTCCATTAACAGACTTTATGAATGATATGCCTGAAGCTAGCAGCATCTAAGTCTTTGTGAACAGAAATTTGACACTTACTTGCTGAAGTTCACTGTATGCAAATGATCACAGTTAATCCAAACCATTTTTTATGAACTGGAGAAAAAATATAAATATTTCAGCCAACAAAGGCATTTCAAAAACCTTTTAATCCTGTTGGATATTTGTATCACTTGTTAGTACTACTGTCAAAGCTTTTAAGGATCCAAACAGGGATTTAGAATTCCATTGCATTAGAAATAGTATATAAACAAATAACCTGACTCCACAATGCAGGATGGAATTTTAATCTCCCACCTCTAGGCTGGGCAAGGAAGTGTGTTTGAAGCAAACTCAGTAGCTATGCGCATATTAGGGTATTTACCTAAGATGAGGAAGCCCCAAGTTCAAGCTCTACTCCACTGGTTAGTTAATTAGTAATACAGGCAGTCCCTGGGTTACGTACAAGATAGGGACTGTAGGTTTGTACTTAAGTTGAATTTGTACTTAAGTCGAAACTGGTGTCCAGATTCAGCCGCTACTGAAACTGACCAGCGGCTGAACAGGAAGCCCAAGGCAGAGTTTCTCTGCCCCGGACTTCCTGGAATCAGCCGCTGATCAGTTTCAACAGCAGCACCCCAGCTGCTCTACCCCAGGTGTTCCCAAGTCAGCTGCTGCTGAAACTGATCAGCGGCTGATTCCAGGAAGCCCGGGGCAGATTCCCCCCCCCCCACCAGCAGACCAGGGAGACACGGAGCAGCTTTTCTCGCCCCGGAGGATGCAGGCGGCGGGACCGCGGCGCGTCTGGGCGCTCCCGCCGCCCGCATCCTCCGGGGCGAGAAAAGCTCCGTTTGTAAGTACGGATCCGACATAAGTCGGATCCACGTAACTTGGGGACTGCCTGTACACAGTAGAAAAGAAAAAACTGAAAAAACAACAAATGGTCCCGCAGCACCTTAGAAACTAACAAAACATGTAGGATAGTGTCATGGGTTTTCGTGGGCACAACCCATTTCTTCTGAAGATGAAGAAGTGGGTAGTGCCCATCAAAGCTCATGACACTATCTACATTTTTTGTTAGTCTCTAAGGTGCTGCAGGACCATTTGTTGTTTTTTCAGTTTTGTCAGTTAGGGTATGTCTACACTACAAAGTTAATTTGAACTAACAGCCGTTAGTTCGAATTAACTTTAATAGGGGCTACACATACAAACCACTAGTTCGAATTTAAATCGAACTAGCGAAGCGCTTAATTCGAACTAAGTAAACCTCATTCTACGAGGAGTAACACCTAGTTCGAATTAAGTAGTTAGAATTAAGGGCTGTGTAGCCACTTAATTCGAACTAACTGGAGGCTAGCCCTTCCCAGCTTGCCCTGGTGGGCACTCTGGGCCAAACCAGGGAAACTCTTCTGCCCCCCTTCCCGGCCCCGGAGCCCTTAAAGGAGCACGGTCTGGCTACAGTGCTTGTGCCAGTTGCAAGCCTGCCAGCACCCAGCCAGCAGACCCTGTACCTGGCACAGCATGAGCCAGCTACCCGCTGCCACCCAGCCCTCCGCCTCTTCCCAGAACCAGGCTGGCGGCTCCCAGGAGCCTGCCCGGGGCCGCAAGAGGCAGGCGCCCACCTGGTCTAGTGCAGAGATAGTGGACCCCATCGAAGTTTGGGAGGAGGCCTCCAATGTCCACAATCTCCGCACTAGGCACAGGAAGCGGCCATCTAGGGCAGGATAGCTGCCAGCTTGGTCACCAAAGGCCACATGAGAACCCAGGAGCAGGTTTGCATGTTGGTCCAGTGAGAGCCCCGACCCTGAGCCCTGAGCTTAGAACATAAGAATGGCCGTACTGGGTCAGACCAAAGGTCCGTCTAGCCCAGTAGCCTGTCTGCCGACAGCGGCCAACACCACTTACCCCAGAGGGGATGGACCAAAGACAATGACCAAGTGATTTGTCTCGAGCCATCCATCTCCAGCCTTCCACAAACAGAGGCCAGGGACACCATTCCTACCTCCTGGCTAATAGCAGTCCATGGACCCAACCACCATGAATTTATCTAACTTCTCTTTAAACTCTGTTCTAGTTCTAGCCTTCACAGCCTCCTGCAGCAAGGAGTTCCACAGGTTGACTATGTGCTGTGTGAAGAAGAACTTTCGCTTATTAGTTTTAAGCCTGCTACCCATTAATTTCATTTGGCGTCCTCTAGTCCTTATATTATGGGAACTAATGAAGAACTTTTCTTTATTCACCCTCTCCACACCGCTCGTGATTTTATAGACCTCTATCATATCCCCCCTCAGTCTCCTCTTTTCTAAGCTGAAAAGTCCCAGTCTCTTTAGCCTCTCTTCATATGGGACCTTTTCCAAACCCCTAATCATTTTAGTTGCCCTTTTCTGAACCCTTTCCAAGGCCAAAATATCTTTTTTGAGGTGAGGAGACCACATCTGTACACAATACTGAAGATATGGCGTACCATAGTTTTATGCTTCCCCTCCTCCTTCTTCCCCTGGCTTCCCCCTTCCAGCTCCCTCCTCCCAGGTTTCTCCTTCCCCTCTTCCACTCTCTCTCTTCCCCTCTCCCACCTCCTTTTTCCAGTCTCCACAGAGGTTAATATCCCCCCCCCAAGTTTTGTTAAATAAAGAGAGTTTCTACTTTTGAACACACGTGTCCTTTATTTTTTACATCAGGAAGGGGGGCTATGGAGGGGTAATTGGAAGGAGGTGAGGGAGGAATGGGGCACCATCCCCCGATGGGGAGGATTGGGGTGGCTCTGCGGGCTCTTCAGAGTGGAAGCTCTCCTGCAGGGCCTCCTGGATCCTGACAGCCTCCCGATTGACCCTCCCCGGATGGCAGCTTGCAGCAAGTGCAGCCGGGCTGATAGCCGAGTGCTGTGATGGGCACTCCAAGACAGGACTGCTTTGCTGTCCCTCATCGAGTTAGACAAGCAAGTGGGGAATCCTGAGAACTGTCTGTCCAGGGTGGGAGTCGGGTCCCTTTAAGCACAGCCCTCGGCTAGCCTGAGGCAGCAGCTCCACACTCTAAGTCCTAACCTGATGCCCTGCCGGCACTGCTCCCGGCCAGCCTTAACCTTGTTTCAGGGTCCACTCAATGTGGACATGCTAGTTCGAATTAGCAAAACACTAATTCAAATTAGTTTTTAGGCCTAGATGCACTAATTCGAATTAGCTTATTTCAAATGAACTAATTTGAATTAAGTTAGTTCAAATTAGTGTTGTAGTGTAGACATACCCTGATAAACTAACATGGCTACCCCTCTGAGACAGTACAACAGCTTCCTTGAGAGACTGGTGAAGAATCCCACCCTAGAATAGCTCAGTGACAAAGGTAGTCTTTTTATAGTATAAGCTAGAGCTGAATTTAAATCTCTTCTCAACATTACATGGAGAGAACTGAATCTGGATTTCCTAGGCCTGATCTATACTAAAGGGGAAGATCAACTTAAGATACACAACTCCAGCTATATTAATTACGTAGCTGGAGTCAACGTGACTTAAATCGCTGTCCACAGAGTACGAGGTCAATAGCAGCAAACGCTACTGTCGGCTTCCCTTATTCCGGAAGTTCAACCACAGCAGCGTCAATCTTTCACATAGTGTAAACATGGCCCTACAGTGTGAGTGAGTGCTGCAATCACTGGGCTAACAGTTAGGAGAGCTCTGACTCCAACTCAAAAAAATGTAAATGCTTCTCAGCTGAAATTATCTAATAAACTCAACACAAATTCACCAATAGATTGGGGTTGCTCAAAACTCTATTTTTTAGTGAATAAACTATTTGTCAAAAATTTCTCCCAGCATTAGTCTGCAAGGTTGAGCTCCCATATAGCAAGTCTACACAGCAGAGCTAAAGCTGAAATAAGTTGCACAAGTGTGTATCTAAAGTCGAAATAGCTTATTTCAGCTTTTGGCATCGTCCACACAGCAGAAGTCAGAGTTAAAGTACTTTGCTAATTCTGTGCTGATTAATGTTTTCATTCCATAATTGTGACATAATAATATAATCCTATTCCTTATTCAGGTTTCAAAACTATCAGCTTGGATAGGAAGCAAATTAACCCCTCTGGGATCATTGCCGATGTGGTTGATTATCCTAATATCATCTCTGATGGTCACCTCAGTAACCGAAGTAGCCAGCAATCCAGCTACTATCACTATATTTTTGCCTATACTAGCACCTTTGGTGAGTACCCGATCTAGGTCTGTTTTAACCTTCATGTTCATTGCTCTAGCCAAGAACTATACACTGTATACTTGGAATGGTGTCTACAAACTCCACACTGAGCATAAAGTCTGGAACTCACAGCTCCAACAGAGAAAATAAAGCCTACTATAAAGGGGAGAGAAGGGCAGAAGGGGAAACAGAAAGATCTGGGTTAGCAAAAAGGTGGCAGTTCTGTGCCAGGTTGCCTTCAAGAAAAAGTAAGAAGCCTGCAAGCCCTAAAATTAAAGGACTAATAGACCTAATGGAGATGAGGGTCCAGGAACCAATTTGACTGAGAAACGAAGGTGGGTCAGGTAGGAGAAACTGAGACAGACCACCCTAAGAGGCAGTGACAATCACATTCAATAAAGTCTCAATGCCTGGGTACCGTCAGTCTAAAAATGGAGCTGATCAAAGATAATAGTAAAAAAAATTGTTGCAGGATCAGCAACAGATAAGCATATAAGATAACTTATAAACAGATAAGTTGTTCTTTCAGAAGGTTGAAGCAAAATGCAGGACAATGTAGCACTTTAAAGACTAACAAGATGGTTTATTAGATGATGAGCTTTCGTGGGCCAGACCCACTTCCTCAGATCAAAAAGATTTTTTGATCTGAGGAAGTGGGTCTGGCCCACGAAAGCTCATCATCTAATAAACCATCTTGTTAGTCTTTAAAGTGCTACATTGTCCTGCATTTTGCTTCAACTACCCCAGACTAACACGGCTACATTTCTATCACTTTTCAGAAGGTTGTTCCTTTGCATTTGAAGTTATTCATTCATGCACTTGTATTATTGTGGCAAGGAAATATTTGTAGGTATATGTCCCTGGAAACCTATTATTTATCTTTATCTTTACCATCTTGCAGGCTGAAGCTATTCATGTGAATCCACTTTATGTTTTGATACCTGCTACATTGTGTACTTCATTTGCATTCCTGCTTCCTGTAGCAAATCCACCCAATGCCATTGTATTTTCATACGGTCATCTGAGCGTTATTGACATGGTGAGTTAACAAAAAATCCATAACATCCAGTATTCCTCTCTGCTAATCAGGCTAATGCTGATGTCTGATTTTGCAATTTTTTAAATTTTCTTCAAAATTGCTTAGTTGTTATGTTTTCTGATATAAACTTTTGATTTTTATTATTACCCTAGGTGAAAGCTGGCTTGGGTGTTAATATCATCGGAGTTGCTGTAGTTATGCTTGCTGTCACAACATGGGCAGTGCCCCTGTTTGATCTCCAAACATATCCAAGATGGGCACCAGATCTTTCCATTGTGAACAACACCGGGCTGTAAAAATGAACTGGCAGGGTCTTGGTGGATTTTTACTATTATTTGGAGAGTTAGTAGAAATGCAAAATGCACCACAATAATGAGCATGATCCAGGTTATGGTAAATTCCATATTTTTCAATCCCAGGGATCAATAATCTTATTATCCTAATCAGGAATAATGTTATCCAAATATGGACTTTGCAAACACCATCAAGCTTGAATGTGTTTCTTATCCAGATTGTCTTATTCAGACTTTACTTGTACATGCTGTTAGTACCGTCCGTGAATGTGCACATTCATTATGAATGACAATTTGACCCTGTTCTTAGGGTCATACAATAACAGGTGTCTATTTGAACATTTTCCATGTAGGAACATTTATTGCTGGTCTGTAGAACACACTATTATTGTTGTTTTTTTCAAGTCATAACCTATTAGACATTGATGATTACACCTGAAAGGTCATAGTGGGAGGTTGTTTAAACAATCCATTCATAGATCTGTCCATGAATCTGATCTTGTTGGAAAAGTACAACCCGTGGGAAGGTGCTTGAGTATTTATATAACCCCTTTTCTGTCAACATTACTCTGAACACCATCCTACCTCTATATGCAGAGATGATAATTCAGAGCCCAGTTCCAGAAGGCAATTAACTGTTTAAATCTGTCCTTATCTAGCATTGCACTGAAGCATTTGCTTAAAGTTAAGGACATATTATAGAGCTGTCCTGGATAGAAATTCTTGCCTGAATTGGAAGCTTTAAGAGTGAGCAATAAATTATCAGAATAATTCTCTGCTCTGTACCTGTCAAAACAATAGATGCATTCTTTAGATCGGAGGTGGGCATATTGTTTTCTGCGATGGAAGATATGAAGTAAGCAAACTTCTTATGCCCTTGCATTTACTACACACAATGAATGTAATGTCCTTAAGCCTCAGAGGGGTAGCCGTGTTAGTCTGTAACTTTAAAAGAAGGAAGCCTGTGGCACCTTATAGAATATACATATCTTGGATTCTGTTATTTCCACTCCAACTCATCTGATGAAGTGGGTCTTACCCACTGAAGCTCATGATCGTCTCTAAGGTGCCTTGGACTACTTGTTGTTTTGTAATGTCTTTAGCTGTCCACAGCTTGCAATCCTAAGGATATCTATTGTCTTACTTCTGGGATCGGAGGTGGGGAACCTAAGGCCCGGGGGCTGGATCCAGCCCCCAAGTCTCAGGGATCCCCTCCCCCCAAGCATTGAGGAACCTGCACTGGCACTCCAGCCCCCACTCCCACCCCACGATGCTGAAGAACACAATTCCTACTAGTCTGGGCCTTCCTAGGCTCTGGTATGTGAGGGGAATGTAGGGAATGTCTTTCTCCGTCTCAGTCAGGGGCCACATCAGTTAGGATTTGGGATTTTTCCTCTTCTTACTTGTGTGCAGCCCCCAATTGATTTTATTGTGGGCCAGCAGCCCCGACCCAAAAAATGTTCCCCACCCCTGCTTTAGATTAATGCACAGTGTACAGTCCTAGAGAGTTAAAATTCAACCCTCTTTAACAAATTGTAACCTCCTTTAATGACAGGTAAAATTTTAAGCTTCCAAACAGGATTAAAGTCAGAAACACTAAAAAAGCCAATATAATTGAAGAGAAATTTTGCAGTTAAAAGCTGTTCAGAGATCATTCATATTGTTATAATGTGTTTTACAGATTAAGAGCTATAACAGTCTCCTTTTAATGTGTTATTGTAGCTAAAGAGTTGTGTGTACCATCATCCCAAATGGTAGACAGATTTAAGTTCACATACTTTAGATCAGGAGTCGGGGCTCTCTTACAAACCTCTTAAATTGTAGTGGGATGAGACAATAGAAGTGTTTCCCCTGGGGAACCTCACAAAAAGAACATTGGTATATCTTCAGGCATCCCAGGGAGAAAAATTTTGCAAAGATATTTTCTTGGCAAGTTTGGAGAAAGGGGGCATATTGTTTTCTGCGATGGAAGATATGAAGTAAGCAAACTTCTTATGCCCTTGCATTTACTACACACAATGAATGTAATGTCCTTAAGCCTCAGAGGGGTAGCCGTGTTAGTCTGTAACTTTAAAAGAAGGAAGCCTGTGGCACCTTAGAGAATATACATATCTTGGATTCTGTTATTTCCACTCCAACTCATCTGATGAAGTGGGTCTTACCCACTGAAGCTCATGATAGTCTCTAAGGTGCCTTGGACTACTTGTTGTTTTGTAATGTCTTTAGCTGTCCACAGCTTGCAATCCTAAGGATATCTATTGTCTTACTTCTGGGGCAGCTAAATATTGGCCAAACAAGGCAATTTGCTTGTTGTCTAAGACTCACTCCCAGTGTGTTGTAATGTTGATACAGAAGCACTGATTGAAATTGTCATCTTGTGTATGGCATTGTTGTCTACTCAGTTTGCGGGTCCTGGCCAAATCAGAATGTCACATCAGAATGGAGCTCCTTGCATTCTAGGTTGCCCGTATTCTCCCCTTCATTATTAAAGAAATTGCTGCATAGATTACATTTTGCCAGCCTCTTTAACAGTTAATAGGACTGTTTCATTATAAAACTGAGGTGTAGTTTGTACAGCAGAACTGTCAGTTAGCTTTACTGCTGTTTTATTTAGAGCCTTTTAATGATCCCATTGACAGCATAAAAAAAGTATACAAGTAAACGGGAGACAGGTTTAAGCATTTCAAGACAGGATGCACTCTTAAAAGTTATTTTTACCAGTGGATTTAATTTGAAGTGAATAGTTTGCAGGGGGCAAAGAGGAGTGAATTGTACAGAAAATATAAGTTGCTGTGATTTGCTCCATCTATTTTATACACTGGATGTACCCAGAGTTTCTTGGGTCCTTCAAGGCAGGGGGTTGGGGATGTGGGGTGCAGGAGGTAGAGCAGGGGCTTGAGCATGTGGTAAGTGCAGGGTAGGGGATTGGAGGTGTGGGGGTGCAGGCATCAGAGCAAGTTGCGGGTGTGTATGGGACATGAAGGGCGCAGGAGCTGGCAGGTGCTAGCTGGCTGCTGTGGGGACCATGCTTGTCAGGCAATGACTCTCTATCTATATATATAAAAATAAAAAAGCATGTCACAGAGGACATTTCCCAATGCCTCCTGACGTGTTCCTCCTACCTTACCGTGTTGTGACTTCTGCTTCAAAGGGCCTTCAGAGAGTCCATCATGTCCTTTATGATTAGGCTTGAAAAGATGAGATTTTTACTTGCAACTGTCAGTAAATGTCAATTTCATTTTATATTCAAACTAAGGGAAAATATTTCTATCAATGATGATTGAAATTTACAGATAGCAAAGTAACAAAAATGCTGCTTGAGAACTTATTAGAGTTTGATTTAAAGATCTTTACCTTGTATAGTTTGACATGATGTCAACAATTTGTGTTTTAATGGTTATAAAGCTTTAACTTTTTGAATTTCTATGTCTACTGTCATTCCTTGTCTGACATTCCCTGCCCCCCAACTCCTCATATTTTCTGATCTCAGATATTTTCCTCTAGGTACAAAAATTTAAACATTTAAAAAATTAAAAGCAATTGAAAATTTTAATTGATAAAAATGTAAATCTATATTTATTTGATGCATTTTTACCTGTCAAAAATATAAAAGAGCAGTCAAATTCTGCCAAACTTATTTAAGATAAGTGCTTTCTTTACATGCTCACTAACCATGAGGAAATACCATATTTTCAGTGATATGGAAGAGATATTAGGTGCATTAAAAATATAGTCCTTATTTAAACATATAAAACCCCTGATCATTTTAGTTGCCCTCCCCTCTCCCTGCCTCTCTCTTCCCCTCTCCCACCTCCTTTTCCCAGTCTCTCCCAGTTTTGTTCAATAAAGAGAGATTCTATTTTTGAACACTCGTTTTCTTTATTTTGTACATCAGGAAGGGGGGCTAGGGAGGGGTAAGTGGAAGGAGGTGAGGGAGGAATGGGGTACGCGCCCCCGATGGGGAGGACTGGGCTGGCTCTGCGGGCTTCTCGGGGTGGAAGTTCTCCTGCAGCCCGCCGATTGCCCCCTCCCCCCGGATGGCAGCCTGTGGCAAGTGCAGCCGGGCTGATGGCCGAGTGCTGTGATGTTCCGCGTGTGGGCACTCAGGGCACTCCAAGCCAGGACTGCTTTGCAAGCGGGGAACCCTGAGAACTGTCTGTCCGGGGTGGGGATCGGGTCCCTTTAAGCACAGCCCTCGGCTAGCCTGAGGCAGCAGCTCCACGCTCTAAGTCCTCATCTGATGCCCTGCCGGCACTGCTTCCGGCCATCCTTAACCTCTGTTCAGGGTCCACTCTGTGTGGACATGCTAGTTCGAATTAGCAATACGCTAATTCGAACTAGTTTTTAAGTCGAGATGCGCTAGTTCGAATTAGCTTAGTTCAAATTAACTAATTCGAATTAAGTTAGTTCGAATTAGCGCTGTAGTGTAGACATACCCCTAGAAACTAGTGTAGAAAATCTTGTCTGTAGATGTCATTAATTAAAATAGTCTGCTATGAGCTTCATATAAACATGATACAACAAGGAGTCCTGTGGCATCTTAAGGATTAACAGATTTATTTGGGCATGAGCTTTTGTGGGTAAAAACCACTTCGTCGCATGCATCTCCTTGTTTTTGCAGATACAGACTAATACAACTTATAAACCTGATTGTTAGTTGTCAGATAAAATGACTAATGCTTAAATGCATGAAAATTCAAAAATGTTTTACACTAAAACCAAAACCTCAGAAATAACAGCAAAGCAGTCTTTACTAACATTTGGAAAACAAACTATAGTTTGCAAGTTTATAACTGATAATGTTAACAACATAGCATTAGTTCTAAAGAGTTTAGAACAGAGGGAAAATAGAAGAGTAAAATGTTAGGCTCTACAGGTTGGATTGATTCTTCTCAGACAGGTTGCATGGAGCATTATGCCAACTGCCAAACGAAAATGTGCTCGTTATTTGTCACAAGTGCATTAGTTATATGGCTTTATCTGGAGAATGTATATGCTGTGACAAATGGTAGATTTTTTTTAACGATTGGCCAATATGATGAATATATTAACTATTTTTAATAGTTCAGGTAGCTTCAGGCATAAATCAACATAAATTGAATGTGTTTCCCTTATGTCTAAAGTACATAACTATAATCTATTAGTTTAGACTATATTAGTAAATAAGTAACATGATATGTACTATGAAATGTACTATTTATTAGTGGCCCTAGTCCTACACCAGAGTCATTCAGTAGGAAATTTGCCTTTTGCTTCAATAGAAGTAGGATCAGGCCTTTGATTTGCGATTTTTATTAATGTTCTGTATTTAGTTTATCCTTCTCTCACTGTATTTCTTGGAGGCATGTGTTCAAAACATCAGAAAATGCAAATCAAATACTTCAAGGGGCTTCAATTCATCTTGACTTTACATCCACCTACAACATACCCTGAGTTGCAGCTAAGGAGTATAAAACAATGGTTCAGAATGGGGAGAGGGTGCAAAACTGCCTTTTACATTCCCTCAGTTTTTGATCCCATTGTCAACTACAACAGTCTGAAGGCTGCTGCAACTTATGCTCAATTGACAATGGCCCCCAGATACCCAGTTGGTGATTGCTGGTGTTCATGGTCACTCACCACACCCCTGTTTCCCTGGATATCTTCTTGCGCTAGTAGCGACGGGTAAGGAGTGTAGCAATGACTATAGCAGCTCTAGGCCATGCAAGAATTCCCTTTTGTAGACCCTGGGTGACCCTAATCCTCTCCCATTCAGTCTGGTACATGCATCTCTCCATCACCGCTCAGACATCCACTCCCCGCATCCACATGTATTCTTGCACCCCCATACATGTGCCCCTCTGCTTCCATTCAGATACCTACTCTGTCCATCACCCTGTTGCCCTGCTCCCTCTCTTCATGTGTCTCTGTGACCCCACTTAGCAACTCCTCTGTTCCTCAGTGTCCATGCATCCCTTCCGACCATGTGGCCCTTAACCACCCTCTCCACCCTGTGGCCCTGCACCCCTACTCCCAGTCAGGTCCTGCCCCGCTCTGTCCTCCACTATTAGCACTTATGAGCCCCTGCCTGACCCCCAGCATCCCCAAACTGTCTGTCTCCACCTAGCGCCTGTCTCCTAACCTGGCTAGACAGGCACAGTAAAGAAGTCTCTGATGGAGCTTGCTTTTCCCTAGCTGGCTGCTGTGTTCTAGCACCATGGCGCCGTCTGGTGGGCAAAATTAAAAAATGCGATAATATTCCAGCAGAAACTTTTTTTCCTGCACAAAAAAAATTAAAAATATGCTTGGCTCCTTAATTATGTATGTGCACAATAGTGCAGAATTTGCCCAAGCATAACATAAATCTGTGTGAAGAGCAGGCCTCTGTGCTCCCGAGCCACTGCCCACTGCTGTCATGGACAATCTTTCCAGAGAGATGTTGCTTGAGGTCCCTGGATCAAGTCCACAATGTGTCAGGTACATGGAAGTCAGTTCACCTGGTCTCACAGGAGCCGCTCTATCTGGTCCCAATTCTGAATGGCTTTAGAGAGGTTGTCAATATAAGTAACTTAACATGCATAGCCATCTACAGTCAATCCACTAGTGAATCCAAGATTTCTAAGCTAATGAAATCCTATTATAAGAATACACATTTTAGATAAGACCAAAAAAGACTAGAGTAAAGTACTTAGGTTGATCACTTAGGACAAGTGATCTCTTAGGAAAGGTGGATTTTAACACAGGTTTCAATGTGGTTTGTCACCTTGAAGAACTCGTTTTCTCCAGTACACAAAGTATTAATGAGATTCATGGAGTTTTTAACATGGAATATTATAGATTGTGCTATGTGATACCCATCTCCACAAGTCATAACTGCAGCTGAAAAGTGAGACATGGGAGAAGTATACACAATATAAGTATTCTTGACACATTTAACTGAGTCACCGCTACTTAGCACTGAATGGAATAAGTGCCCAAATGTATTGCAATACTTCGACATATGTAAAACTGTATGAAAAAAGTTCTTGCTCCCCTAAATAAGCTGTTTGAATAACTGTCTTTTAGCATCCATAGCATCTTGCAAGAAGCTACTTTTACCACCATGCACTTAAAGCATATAAAAAGATTTTATAAGCTAAAGCTGGCAGTTTGCAGCTTTGTTGCCCTCTAAAAGTGGCAGTGATCCAGACACAAGATTGAGACATTTTTTGTTGACATCCTTGATTGACTTGAGAAGATTGGTTTGCATAGTATTAGAAAAACCATATGCTTGTCTCTTTCCTTTTTCAGGTGTCATTTGCTTTGTTCAGGTGCTATTATAATGCATCAAAGGAGAAAATGGATGGCATAGAAAATAACATAATTTGCCCTGATCATACCGCACAAGCAGATGGAGCTTTGTGCTTGTTGTGAACCATTCATCCATTCCAACCAGCTGTTAACCCTTTACAGTTTACTTTATACAATCCCAGTGAAGCAGTTATAGTTTGCAAAACACTAGCTTAGGATTCCTTCCAATGTTCCATGTGTGATCTATTAAAAACACTTTGATCCAGAAAGAGCCGGGCCTGAGGCCTTTTCTGTATAATACTCTTCATATCCAGTTTCTTTATAACCCAAAGCAGAGCAGTCAGGGGCACGACCCCTACAACTGCACTGGCCATCACTCACAAGCTTTGCTTGTCCCACCAGAGTAGTTTGCTGTGTTATGCTCCCTTCACCCAGTGCTGCATTGGAGGAGGAATAGAGTGCATGATTCTGACACAACTCTGTGGGGAGTTGCAGGAGGATGGGATTTCTCTTCCTTCATTAAAGCTCTGACTGGACATATGCAGGCACCCTGCAGCGTCTTCCCTTTAATGTGAAACTTCCATCTACTATCTAACTCCTCTCCCAACCCTGCATAGCACAGGAATTTGGAACTGATAAAGCACAAGAAAGCTCATAGTGAAACTAGGATCATCTAGTCAGTGTATTCTCTTGTATGTGAGAGTGAAAAATGCAAGCTGTTTCACCAGAATATGTGTTTCTGCTCTTGGATGTACATACAAACATGGAATACTAGAACTGGAAGGAAGCTTGAGAGGGCATCAAGTCCAGTCTTCTGCACTTACGGTAGCACCAAGCCCCATCTAGATTATCCCTGACAGGTGTTTGTCTAACTGCAGAGGCGTAGCGAGGGTGTTATGCGCCCGGGGGCAAAGGAAAAATTTGCGCCTCCCCCCCACCGCCATGTGGCACGGCCCCGAACCTGGTGCACAGCTGAGGAGAACTTGTACTGCATCTTCCTCCACCCCCTACAGTTTGGGACTGTGCTCCTGCATGCACTAACACTCCAGTAGAGATGGAGGAGGGTCGGGGGTTTGGAGCAGGGTCGGGCTCGGAGCAGAGAGGCAGGAAGGAGACTCCAGCTGCAGGTAGCAGGCGGAGTAGGAGCACGAGAGCTGAAGGGATAATGGGGGGAGCAGAATGGGATTAAATTGGAGCTTCCCTAGCATGGTGCCCAGGGGCAACTGACCCCTCCAGCCCCCTCGCTACACCATTGCCCCCACTTCTGCAGATCTATCATCTTATGCATGTGCAAGATCTGTGAGAGCCGTCCCATGAATCTGCAGTTAGTGTCTGTGGTGCTTGCTTCTGGGTGGTGTCTCAGTGCTGCCACATTCACCTCCAAAGAGGGGCTTCCCAAAGCAGGCCCTTGCTGCTGACCCCCAAAGCATCCACAGGTCCAGTCTCCTTTCAACGGGCCCATTTCCCAGGGCTCATTGATCTTTGATCTGGCTTCCATCCCATCTCCAATCTTTGCAACTGCCTAGAGGTGCTCACCTTCCGCCTTATACATTCCCACCTTATTCACCCCACAGGGACAGTCTCTGCCTCACTTGTCCAATGGACTATTCTACCAAGACTTAATACAAAGTTTCCATGTAAAAGGACTCAGTACAAAGCTAAAAACTTCAATGAGAGAATGATTAATACAGAGACAAGTCTACATCTGCTGCAGGGAGACACCTCTGCCTGCCTCCCTCCCTTTCCCCCCAGAGACTACAGTCCCATTCCAAAGCAGGGGAGGGGAAGAAAAGAGGCTGAGGCCCATCCAATGGGACTGAAGCAGTCATGAGCAAGCCATGCCCGGGAGCCATTCTCCTGTCCATTGCTGGTGCTGTGTTGCTTCAGGCATGCTGAAATGCACCTCTAGGGTGGGCTGGACAGTTGTTTAACACCTGCACAAGGCAGGGAGCAGAACTACTGTGCCCTCCTGGCTTAGGAAAAGAATAAACAGGAGGATTGGAAATTAACCTGGCCAGTCTCACGTCACCTAGGTAGGAACTGAGCCATCTACATTAGGCCCCAGCTGGAATATCATGTTCAGTTCTGGGCGCCACATTTCAGGAAACATGGAGAAACTGGAGAAAGTCCAGAGAAGATCAACACAAATGATGAACAATCTAGAGAACATGAGATAGGAGGCAAGGCTGAAGGAATTGGCCTTGTTTACCTTGGAAAAGAGAAGACCGAAAAGGGACATGAGAGCAGCTTTCAAGTATCTAAGGGTACGTCTACACTACAGCGCTAATTTGAACTAACTTAGTTCGAATTAGTTAATTCAAACTAAGCTAATTCGAACTAACGCATCCAGACTAAAAAACTAGTTCGAATTAGCGTTTTGCTAATTCGAACTAGCATGTCCACATTAAGTGGACCCTGAACTGGGGTTAAGGATGGCCGGAAGCAGTGCCGGCAGGGCATCAGATGAGGACTTAGAGCATGGAGCTGCTGTCTCAGGCTAGCCGAGGGCTGTGCTTAAAGGGACCCGACCCCCACCCCGGACACACAGTTCTCAGGGGTTCCCCGCTTGCAAAGCAGTCTTGGCTTGGAGTGCCCTGAATGCCCACACTGGGCACATCACAGTACTCGGCCATCAGCCCAGCTGCACTTGCCGCAGGCTGCCATCCAGGGAGGGTCAATCGGGGGGCTGCAGGAGAGCTTCCACCCCGAGGAGCCCGCAGAGCCAGCCCAGTCCTCCCCATCGGGGGCTCGTACCCCATTCCTCCCTCACCTCCTTCCACTTACCCCTCCCTAGCCCTCCTTCCTGATGTACAAAATAAAGGACACGTGTCTTCAAAAATAGAAACTCTTTTTATTTAACAGAACTCGAGGAGACTGGGAAAAGGAGCTGGGAGAGGGGAAGAGAGAGGGTGGGAGAGGGGAGGGGGAAAACTGGGAGGAGGGAGCTGGAAGGGGGAAGCCAGGGAAAGGAGGGGGTGGGGAAACTCAAGGATCAGGGGTGGGGGTCTCGCCGGGCCAACCGCCTCCCAGCATGGCGAGGGAGGGGGCCTCGGCGTCCCCGGGGGGATGGGGTGGAGGGTGCGGAGGTTGAGGTGGAGGGTGTGGACATTGAGGAAGAGGGTGTGGGGGTTGAGGAGGAAGAGGTGGGAGGGGGGGCAGGAGTGGGAGGAGGGACAGCAGTTGGGGGGGCAGCAAGTGCAGGACTGGCACGGGGCACCATGCTCTGCAGCAGGACCTGCAGGTTTGTGCTCAGCCCTCGGATCTCAACCAGCTGCTCCTGGTGGAGCTGGAGGTCTGCCCGCATCCAGGCCTCCAGTGTGCGGTGCACAGCTCACAAGGACCGCAGGTGCTGGTCCCAATACTCCTGGTCCGTGCTGGCGGTCCGGAGCAGGCCGCGGGTGCAGGAGCATGTCCCGGGCGGGGTGGTGCACCCTGCATGAGCAGCTGGTGCAGCTGTAGGGAAAGAAGAGAAGTGGTCAGTTCTCCCTGGGGACGCAGAGGATGATGCCCAGCCCTCTCCCCCACCCCGCAACGTGAGGGTGACCATGTCCTGCACCGTCAGAGCTGCTGTGCTTGTACAGAGGCCATGGTGAGGATGTCTGGCTCTCCCCCGGACTGGGAGCTGCCCCAAGACCGCACCCATGTCCCTGTGCCATGTATAGTGTGGCCGGGGCAGCGGGGGGCGGGGGGCGGGGAGGGGGAGATGTCCCCTGCCTCTGTGTAGAGGGGACATGTGAAGGGAAAGCACCCTGCTGGGTCCCGCCCCAGGGTTGGGAGCATGTCAGGTCTCTTCGCACAAGCATGTGCCTATTGGGCCATGGCCCCTGGGTGTCACACAGCTGGAGCCACCTGCCCAAGGGTGGCATGGCACGTGCTCGCACGTGCACAGGTGTCTGCGTGATCCGTGGAAGGCATGGCCCACGCGCGTGGTCTCTGGTCTCCCTCCTGCCTCCCCCCCCGAACTACGTAATTAGAACTACTTACCCAGTACGGTCTCCCTGGACGCTGGGACATCCTGCAGTGGCCCCTCTGGTGTGCCCGGGTCAGGGCCCTCCGGTCCCGGCTCGCTGTCTCCCGGGCTGGCACGGACCGCCCCGCCCCCCAAGAGTCTGCTGCGGCGCCGCCCCTGGTGGCCCTGACGTACGCCTGCTGCAGCTGCTTTATTTTCAGGCGCACCTGTTCCTGGGTGCGCCTGTGGCCCTTTCGGGCCATGGTGGCTGCTATGCGGCCGTAGACGGCCGCGTTCCTCCTCCTAGTGTGGAGATCATGGAGGTTGGGGGCCTGCCCCCAAACCTCAATGAGGTCCATGACCTCCGCACTAGTCCAGGAGGCCGCGCGCCGTCTACGGCCCCTGGCTGGCCCCTGGGTGCTGGGGGACTGGGCAGAGGACAGCTCGCTGCCACTGGCTGCCTGGCTCATCATGCAGCCACTGGGTCAGTGGCAGAGACTGCTGGCAGGGCTGGCTGTCTCAAGTGCCATCTGGACACAGTCTACCCATTTAAGGGCCCGGGGCTGGGGGAGAGGAGAGGAGTTTTCCTGGTTGTGCCCAGAGAGGCCACCAGGGGGAACCTGGGGAGGGCTAGCCTCCCACTAGTTCAAATTGAGGGTCTACACAGTCCTTAATTCGAACTAGTACGTTCGAACTAGGCTTAGTCCTCATGGAATGAGGTTTACCTAGTTCGAACTAAGCGCTCCGCTAATTCGAATTAAATTCGAACTAACGGCGCGCTAGTGTAGCGCCTATCAAAGTTAATTCGAACTAACTTCCGTTAGTTCGAATTAACTTTGTAGTGTAGACATACCCTAAAAGAGTATCATAAGGAAGAGGAAGAAAAATTGTTCTCCTTGGCCTCTGAGGTTAGGCTGAGAAGCAATGGGCTTAAATTGCAGCAAGGGAGGTTTAGGTTAGACATTAGGAAAAACTTGCTGCCTGTCAGGGTGGTTAAACACTGGAATAAATTGCCTAGTGAGATTGCGGAATCTCCATCACTGGAGATATTTAAGACCAGGTTAGACTGACACCTGTCAGGGATGAGCTAGGGCAACTCAACTTTGGAAGCCCCAGGGGCCACACTGATACTTACAGAACATGCTGAGGGCCTCAACTTAAGTGTGGTTGCATATGCAAGCAAATATATACAAATAGTTTCTCTCAAACTGACAGGCATGAATACAAAGATTAAGGCAAGCCTACTCAACACACAGACCCCATTTAAGTCAGCTCTGCTGATATTCATAGAATCATAGAATCATAGGACTGGAAGGGACCTCGAGAGGTCATCGAGTCCAGCCCCCCGCCCTCAAGGCAGGACCAAGCTCCATCTACACCATCCCTGACAGATGTCTATCTAACCTGTTCTTAAATATCTCCAGAGAGGGAGATTCCACCACCTCCCTTGGCAATTTATTCCAATATTTGACCACCCTGACAGTTAGGAATTTTTTCCTAATGTCCAATCTAAACCTCCCCTGCTGCACTTTAAGCGCATTACTCCTTGTCCTGTCCTCAGAAACCAAGAGGAACAAATTTTTTCCTTCCTCCTTGTGACACCCTTTTAGATATTTGAAAACTGCTATAATGTCCCCCCTTAATCTTCTTTTTTCCAAACTAAACAAGCCCAGTTCATGAAGCCTGGCTTCATAGGTCATGTTCTCTAGACCTTTAATCATTCTTGTCGCTCTTCTCTGTACCCTTTCCAATTTCTCCACATCTTTCTTGAAATGTGGTGCCCAGAACTGGACACAGTACTCCAGCTGAGGCCTAACTAGTGCAGAGTAGAGCGGCAGAATGACTTCACGAGTTTTGCTTACAACACACCTGTTGATACAACCTAGAATCATATTTGCTTTTTTTGCAACAGCATCACACTGTTGACTCATATTCAACTTGTGGTCCACTATGACCCCTAGATCCCTTTCCGCCATGCTCCTTCCTAGACAGTCGCTTCCCATCTTGTATGTATGGAACTGATTGTTCCTTCCTAAGTGGAGCACTTTGCATTTTTCTTTATTAAACCTCATCCTGTTTACCTCTGACCATTTCTCTAACTTGCTAAGGTCATTTTGAATTATGTCCCTATCCTCCAAAGAAGTTGCAACCCCACCCAGTTTGGTATCATCTGCAAACTTAATAAGTGTACTCTCTATCCCAATATCTACATCATTGATGAAGATATTGAACAGTACAGGTCCCAAAACAGACCCTTGAGGAACTCCACTTGTTATCCCTTTCCAGCAGGATTTAGCACCGTTAACAACAACTCTCTGACTACGGTTATCCAGCCAATTATGCACCCACCTTATCGTGGCCCTATCTAAGTTATATTTGCCTAGTTTATCAATAAGAATATCATGCGAGACTGTATCAAATGCCTTACTAAAATCTAGGTATATGACATCCACCGCTTCTCCCTTATCCACAAGGCTCGTTATCCTATCAAAGAAAGCTATCAGATTAGTTTGGCATGACTTGTTCTTCACAAACCCATGCTGGCTATTCCCTATCACTTTATTACCTTCCAAGTGTTTGCATATGATTTCCTTAATTACCTGCTCCATTATCTTCCCTGGGACAGACATTAAACTGACCGGTCTGTAGTTTCCTGGGTTGTTCTTATTCCCCTTTTTATAGATGGGCACAATATTTGCCCTTTTCCAGTCTTCTGGAATCTTCCCTGTCTGCCATGAGTTTTCAAAGATCATAGCTAAAGGCTCAGATACCTCCTCTATCAGCTCCTTGAGTATCCTGGGATGTATTTCATCTGGACCTGGTAACTTGCTGACATCTAACTTTCCTAAGTGATTTTTAACTTGTTCTTTGTGTATCCTATCTTCTAAACTTACCCTCTCTCTGCTTGTATTCACTACGTTAGGCACACCTCCAGACTTCTCGGTGAAGACCGAAACAAAGAAGTCATTGAGCATCTCTGCCATTTCCAAGTTTCCTGTTACTGATTCTCCCTCCTCACTGAGCAGTGGGCCTACCCTGTCCTTGGTCTTCCTCTTGCTTCTAATGTATTTATAAAAGGTCTTCTTGTTTCCCTTTCTGCCTGTAGCTAGTTTGATCTCATTTTGTGCCTTTGCCTTTCTAATCTTGCCCCTGCATTCCCGTGTTGCTTGCCTATATTCATCCTTCGTTATTTGTCCTAGTTTCCATTTTTTAAATGACTCCTTTTTTATTTTGAGATCATGCAAGATCTCCTTGTTAAGCCAAGCTGGTCTTTTGCCATATTTTCTGTCTTTCCTACACAGCGGAATTGTTTGCTTTTGGGCCCTTAACAACGTCCCTTTGAAATACTTCCAACTCTCCTCAGTTGTTTTTCCCTTCAGTCTTGCTTCCCATGGGACCTTACCTACAAGTTCTCTGAGCTTATCAAAATCTGCCTTCCTGAAATCCATTACCTCAATTGTGCTGGTCTCCCTTCTACCTTTCCTTAAGATCATGAACTCTATTATTTCATGATCACTGTCCCCTATACGGTCTTCCACTTTCAAGTTCTCAACTAGTACCTCCCTATTTGTTAAAATCAAATCCAGAACAGCTTCTCCTCTGGTAGCTTTTTCAACCTTCTGAAACAGAAAGTTGTCTCCAATGCAGTCCAGAAACTTATTGGATAGCCTGTGCCTCGCTGTGTTAGTTTCCCAACATATGTCTGGATAGTTGAAGTCCCCCATCACCACCAAATCTTGGGCTTTGGATAGTTTTGTTAATTGTTTAAAAAAGGCCTCATCCACCTCTTCCACCTGGCTGGGTGGCCTGTAGTAGATTCCTAGCATGACATCACCCTCATTTTTTACCCCTTTTAGCTTAACCCAGAGACTCTCTACACAGCTATCTCCTATGTACATCTCCACTTCAGTCCAAGTGTGTACATTTTTAATATACAAGGCAACCCCTCCTCCCTTTTTTCCCTGTCTGTCCTTCCTGAGCAAGCCGTACCCTTCCATACCAACATTCCAATCGTGCGTCCCATCCCACCAGGTTTCTGTAATACCAATGATATCATAGTTGTATTTGTTAGCAATTCCAGGTCTTCCTGCTTATTACCCATACTTCTCGCATTTGTATATAGGCATCTAAGATACTGATTTGATCTTGCCTCCCTGTTGTGCCCTGACCCTCCTTTCTCCTTGCCATTATAGGCCGTAGTCCCCCCCATTTCCAACTCATCTCCCAGTCCTGCACACTCAGCACTTACCTGTGGGCTTTGCTCACCTGTCCCCATCGAACCTAGTTTAAAGCCCTCCTCACAAGGTTAGCCAGTCTGTGTCCAGACAAGGCCTTCCTGCTCCTGGAAAGGTGAACTCCATCTCTGCCAAGCAGTCCTTCCTGGAAGAGCACCCCGTGGTCAAGGAAGCCGAAGCCCTCCTGGCGACACCATCCTCGCAGCCAGGCATTCACCTCCAGGATGCACCTCTCTCTGCCTGGGCCCCTACCTTTGACAGGAAGGATCGAAGAGAATACCACCTGCACCCCAAACTCCCTCACCTGTACTCCCAAAGGGTATGTCTACACTACCCTCCTAATTCGAACTAGGAGGGTAATGTAGGCATACCGCACTTGCAAATTAAGCCCGGGATTTGAATTTCCTGGGCTTCATTTGCATAAGCCGGGTGCCGCCATTTTTAAATCCCGGCTAGTTCGAACCCCATGCCGCCTGTAGCCACGCGGCATGGAGTAGCTAGTTCGGATTAGGCTTCTAATCCGAACTAGCTGTACTCCTCGTGGAATGAGGAGTACATCTAGTTCGAATTAGGAAGCCTAATCTGAACTAGCTACTCCGTGCTGCATGTAGCCGCGCGGCACGGGGTTCGAACTAGCCAGGATTTAAAAATGGCAGCACCCGGCTTATGCAAATGAAGCCCGGGAAATTCAAATCCCGAGCTTCATTTGCAAGTGCGGTATGCCTACATTACCCCACTAGTTCGAACTAGCGGGGTAGTGTAGACATACCCAAAGCCCTGTAGTCACGCTTGATCCGCTCAGTGTCACACCTGGCAGTATCATTTGTGCCCACATGGATGAGTAGCATGGAGTAGTAGTCAGCGGGCTGGATAATCCTCGACAATGCTTCTGTAACATCTCGGATACGGGCCCCTGGCAGACAGCATACCTCTCGAGATGAACTGTCAGGGCGACAGATGGGCGCCTCCGTTCCCCTCAGAAGAGAGTCTCCAACCACCACTACCCTACGTTTCTTCCTCGCAGTGGTGGCAAGAGACTGCTCAACCGTGGTGGTGCAAGGCCTGGTCTCCTCCACTGTAGGGGGTGACTCCTTGTCTCCTGCAGAAAGTATTATTAATAAAATGCAACCTGATTTCTACATATGTGACAGCACTTTTCATGAGCAATGACAGTCAAAGAATTTAACTACTAAAATGCATATCCACAGAAGATCATTACACTAACTACTTTTTTGTTTTGGCTCCCACTCGCCGGCCATGTGTTGATCCCCACATAAACACAAACTGCACCACGGGGCGCAAACAAACTGGCCGTGGGCATCATACCAAGTTATTCATAAATATTTTTAAACCTTTACCTTTTCTCTCTACTGCCATGTCTCCTCTCCTTGCTCCATCATCTCCCCTGGTGCCTGCTGCCCCCCAACTACTCACCCTCCTCTGCTATCCTGACTCCTGCCCGTCTCACTGCCCTGAGTGTCCCCAGCTGGTCACTCTACTGTTGGTATTACTGCCCCCAGTGGTCACTCTGTAGTATATCTATCTCAGTGCTTGCTGCTCTCAGTGGTCACTCTTCAATATCTCTGTCCTCTGATCAACCATGTTACGGACATTCCAGGCGCTTCCCATTTTCCTAGCACAGCCATATCCTGAACTTGCTTTAACTTATGATAAGAGGAAGCTGCATACTGCATTTGGTGTTTTTAGCTCTTACCATTTAGGAGGAGTTCTTGAACAAATGAACTCACAGACAGACTGATTGATAGACAGATACACTCTAATGGATAGATAGCTAGATAGCCAGACAGACACTGATATAAATTGTCTTTCTATAGATTGTGGCCATATGGCCAAGATTGTTGCTTTGCTTTATTTGGCTTCCTTTCCTTTGGGGCTTCTGCATGGGAGGAATTTGGCTGAAATGAAAACTAAGAGGATACATTTCCTGAGCACAGATATATGTTCACATGTACAGAGATCTTTTTCCCTTGCTTGATGCTTCCCAGCTTCAGCATGCATCTCTTTATCTGAGCGAGTACAGAGGAAGCCCTTTGAGTAGCTGAGCAGAAACTAAAAGGTAATCCACCTAAAATACAATAAAGGGGTAATTTTGTGTATTTTACTTCTGAAGAATTTCCATATTTATGCTTGCTTTGTGAGCTTTAATAGAACTTGATGAAGTGCCCACAGTCTCCAAGAGGCAGCCAACAGTACCTGAATTATTTAAGAGAGCATCCACAGCATTATAATGACTACTAACCCATCTCCAGGAATAAAGGTCAGAAAATATATTAGGGTCTTTGTGCATTGCCTTACTGACATTTTCCAATGCCTTCCCCACAGCTTTTTAAAAAAAGAGAAACAGACTAAAATGCAAACACTGATTTAATGGCAACCTCTGCCCCAATTGCATGCTTAGAGTTGCTTAGTGATATTGAAGAATTGTTGCTAAATGATGAGAATGTAATGAAGGTTGGTAAATGGGAGAAAGGTGGGGGTTTTTTAAATTAAATTTGTGATGGTGTTATCTAATAGCACTGTGCAATTAAAACATGCAACATTATTCAGTTAGCCATTAATAAATGAAACTCCAGAAATTACGTATTGAATTACTGGCCAGTTCACGTTCAACTAACTTTTTCTTTTAAAAGCTCATATAATAAAATGGCATCAGTTGGTTAGCGAGATAGCCCATTAATGATTGTGCCATATAGTGGTTAGAGGAAAAGCAGAGATCAAGGAAATTTGGCATTCTCTTCTCTACCCCCTGAGTGATTTACTGTGTAAATCTTTAGGGAACTAAGGTTGAGGGAAGCTATCTGTGTTGTACCAAATAAAAGCAAGCAGGATCTTATGAGGGGGATAAGGCAAAAAGCCACATTTATTGTAAAAATAATAATAATAAAAAAATAAAGAAAAGATAGAAGCAAACAACATTGTTTAACTACTTAACCCATATACATATAAACATTCATTCATCCATTTATTCAGATTCTGTGTATTTGTTATAGTTACCAGCCTGGAAGTTGCTTGTGACAGAATACTGGCCAGGTACTCTGTACACAAGTGATGGTAGTGGGGAGCGAAGTCCTGATCAGATGCGCATCTGAAGCTCCTGGTAGGCTGGCAGCAGAACCTTGGACTCTGATTCCATAGTTTTTTAGTCCAGTTCTTATAGGAATTTCTTCCTATGCCAGTCTATGGAAATTGCTGCATCATGCTGATGTCTCCAGGGTGGCTGCCAGGTGCTCATCAGTGATCTCATCGGGTGGACCTCCAGTACTTGGTTTTCTCCACTTGACAGCTTTTGGTTGCACTGGCACCTGACGCCTTCTTCAGCCCTTTGTTGCTGTATTCTCAGGCTGGAACCTCTCAGAACCATTCACTCATCATCCAAGCTCTCTCTCTTACATACATTCCTTAATTAATGTTTCCCATACAATATTTTTGTATAATAATAACTTTACATATCTCAGAGTTGTAGTTACAAAAAGTTTCTGGGTGGTATTGCTTAAAACATTCTGAGTGCTGAGTAAAGTTACAATGTTTTAAAGAGAACAGGCGTCAATTAAGTAACAATGCCCTTAGTCAATTACAGGACTTGGCTCCCATAGCAGAGTTAGTGGCTTGACAATTCATTGTTACAATGTATCTCTGCAATGTCAATTTCAAGCAGCCCCTTGCACAAGCTTGAGCATGCCCTGGAGCACGGGGGGGGGGGGGAGGGAGGGGGGGGGCTGTTTCTGGCTACATAGGATTATATTCTTAACAGTTCTAAGTTACATGACCTAATACATTATATAAACATTTAACAATCTTAACAAATAATAATAATAATAATAATAATAATAATTAATAATAAATCTAAACACTTTAAGTTGTGGGGAACAAATTATGGGGAGTCACTTCCATTTGGGGGAATCATTTTCAATACATTGATATGTTATCCCTACATCTGTGCCAACTCTGAGTCTGATCCTGCTGACTCTGATGACAATGGCTAAACTCCCACTCTGTTTCTCCAAAGGTGAGTCTAGAGATGAACAGAAAAAGTTAAGTATTATTAGTATTAGAATTAATATCTTCATGTTGTTGATGGAAGGAAGTCCAGGAGAAAGAATTATAAATTTCTGGAATTTATAAAGCATTTAGGAAAGTGACCAAAACCTCCACTGCAAACATTTGTTAAAGCTAGTAACACACATATATTTAATATAATTCTTAGCTGCTGGAATAGTGCACATCATTAGTAGAGCTGAGCAAATAATGGATTTCCATTCAAGGGCCAAATGGAAAATTAAAACATAAGGTTTGGTTCATTCAAATAGAAACAACTATTTTAATAGAAAAATACGCACACACAATAACTTATATTTTCAGTTGTCTGAAATTTTTTTTAATTGCTTGAAAATGTGACCCTAAATCACAAGTTGGTCTCTGTATTTTTATTTACCATTCTCTTTCTATGGATTGTGGCCATATGGCAAAGACTGTTGCTTTGCTTTACCTGGCTTCCTTTCCTTTGATGAAGTGAAAACCATTTCCTAAGCAGAGATACATGTTTGCAGGTACAGAGACTTTTGAAGAAAGGGTTGGCCTTTTGGGTATTTTCCACCTTTTTTTTTTTCAGGTGGAAATTGAAATTGAAATGCCATTTCAATCCAAAAAGTCAAAATAAATATGTCAAAATGGGGGGGAAATGAAATGTTTTGAACTGGTTAAAACAAAATGTTTTGATTCTTCTCAACATTTTTCCTACTGCCATTATTTGCCAGGAGATTTGTGTGGGCCTCCAAAATGCATTTTTGGCAAAAAAAACAAAGGCAATTTGTAGAAAAAAATGCCCCCCCCCCTTCCTCCCGCAGCCACAGGTTCAAATATAGTGAAGCAGTCACTTTACCCAGAAATGAAATGCAGTCAGTGTCTAGGTGGAACATGGTATTCTTACCAGCAAAGAACTCAAACTGAACTTGGGCTGGATACTAGAGATGAAACTCTTACACCTGCAAGACCTTAAGAAGATGCAAATCACCAAACAATTGCTAAGAAGCATCAAGTGGGGGCTGTTCTCTAAAAGGCAGATCTGTGCTGTTTCCATGAGATCAAAGCTGTACAGTGCTGGATGTGATTACATGGCTGTTCTGGAATCAGTAAGTCAAAATACAGGTTCCAACAGTCACTGCTCAAAATCCTAGACACCCCAGAAATGTTAGGAGTTCAAAATACAAATACAGATTTTAATGACATTATTACAGCCCATAAATGCCACCATTTTTAATCATAGAATTCCTGAAAATGCAGTCCTAGAAGGGACCATGAGAGATTATCTAGTCTATTCTCCTCCACTGAGGCAGGGCCAAGTAAACCTAGTCCATCCCAGACAGATGTTTCCACTACTGTGGGCCATGAATCTAAATTACACATCTTCAGCTATGTAAATAACATAGCTGAATTCAATGTCCTTGATCTACTTACCACATTGTCTTCACTGCAGTAAGTAAATGGCAGATATTCTCCCTGCAATTCTGCCTATGCTTCTTGTTCTGGTGGAGTACTGGAGTTGATGGGAGAGTGCTAAATTAGATGTGATAAATTGACCCCTGCTGGATCAATCACTGCCCAGTGATCTGGCCAGTAGTGTAGACATGCTCTTAGAGAGCTTTTCCTAACCTAAATTTCCCTTGCTGCAAATTAAGCTAAATACATCTTGTCCTACTTTCAGGGACATGAAGAACAATTACTTTTTGTCCTCTTTATTACAGCTCTTAAGAGACAGATTGTTTGTTATCTGTCCTCCACTCAGCCTTCTCAAGACTGAACACTGTTTTTTAACCTTCCCTCATAGTGTAAGTTTTCTAAACCTTTTATTACTTTGGTTGCTCAACTCCAATTTGTCTGCATCTTTCCTAAGTATGGCACCCAGAATGGAAACCAGTACTTCTATTGAGGCCTCATCAGAGCTGAGTAGAGTAAGACAAATGCATCTCATGTCTTATATTCAACACCTTGTTGTTACACTCCAAAATATTAGTCTTTATGGCACCTGCATCACATTGTTCAATTTGTGATCCATTGTAACTCTTAGATCTTTTTCAGAAGTACTATCATCTAGCTAGTTACTCCCCATTTTGTAGATGTGCATTTGATTTTTTCTTTCTTAAATGTAGTAACTACACACTACTGAGTATCATACCAGGAACAAATAACTACCAGTAAAAAGCTCTGTGGTACTTCACTAACCAGCAAGTTCAATAAACTGGCATTTCTGAGCTGCACAAGTCTGATTTCTAGTGTGGTTAGTGTGGGGCTGTGGGGCACTCTCTTAGAGGGAGTTTGGGTCTGAGAGGGGTCTTGGGGCAGGGCTTAGGGCATGGGAGTGATTTGGGGTATTGGATGGGAGGACACTCAACTGTAGTGGCCCCCACAAATAGCTCCCCATCCCTGATGGTGCTGGCAGAGGTTACAATGGATTTGCAGCATGCTCCCTCCCCTCCGTGAGTGCTGACTCTTCAGCTCTCAGCTCATTGGCCAGGAACTGCAGCCACTGGGAGCTGCAGGGAATAGGACCTACTGACAGAGGCAGTGTGCCTACTTGCTGGCTGCACCTCTGCCAGGAGCTGAGGGGAGGGGGAACTGCTTGTGGGGGTCACCATAGGTGAGCACCAGCCCCCTATCTGGCACCTTAAGCTCCTCCCGCCAGGTGAGGAGCAGCCTGGGGGGGCTACCAGCCACATGACTGTCTCCCCAGCTCAGGGAAAGGTCAGGAGAACCCCACTTCATACCAGGCCCCACCTTTCCCACTCCTTTTCTGCCCCCACCCCACTTTTCAGCTTATAAGGTTAACATTACTTATAACCACTTGGACTAAAGCCACCATCAGTTTTTGAATTGCATTTGCATGTTTTCATAGCATCAGCTGTTTGGATTATTCTCTCCCACTCCCAAAAAAAGGGTCTCTTCATCTGTCAAATTCACTTTTTAGATTCACATCCTGTGAGAAGACCTTGAATTATTCTGGTGAGACTGGGGAAACGAGATGGGAGAGGGGAGAAGAGAGGGTGAGAGAGGGAAGGGGGAAACCTGGGAGGAGGGAGCTGGAAAGGGGAAACAAGGGGAAGAAGGGGGAAGAGAAGCTCAGGGTTGGGGGTCTTGCCGGACCAACTTGATTTTCATGCAAACCTGCTCCTGGGTTCACAAGTGGCCTTTGGTGGACAGGCTGGCAGCTATCCTGCCATAGACAGCCGCTATCTAGTGTGGAGATCATGGAAGTTAGGGGCATACCCCTGAAACCTGAATAAGGTCCATGATCTCCACCCCGGACCAGGAAGGTGCCCACCTTCTCCGGGCCCTGACAGGCTCCTGGGAGCTGGTAGACTGCTCCTGGGGAGTGGTGGAGGGCTGGCTGCCAGTGGCTTGCTGGCTCAGATTTTGGGGCCACTGGGTCAGGGGCAGTGACTGCTGGCTCTGGGCTGGCAGACTTGGAGCTGGCACAGGCACTTTGGGCCGGAGTCAACCCCTTTAAGGGCTCTGGTATGGGGGAGGGAGAAGAGTGTTCTTGGTTGAGGATTTAGTGGCCACCAGGGCACCCTGGGAAAGCTGGATGCCCCCTATTTCGAAATAAGTGTCTACACAGCACTTATTTCAAAATAGCTGTTTCAAATTTGGCATTATTCCTCGTGGAATGAGGTTTACCAAATTTGAAATATTTCACATTCATTTCAGAATAGCGGTTTGGCTGTGTAGATGCTAGTAAAGTTACTTCAAAATAACAGCTGTTATTTCGAAATAACGTTGTTGTGTAGACATACCCTAACAGTGCAGAGGGGAAGAATGCTGTGCAACTCTTCCTTTGTATCCTTCCTCGAAACATTCATTAATCTGAAATTATTACTTGCTTGGTGCTGTGTGTGAAATAAACATTTAAAGTCACATATCTTGCAAATTATCCCTTGTTTTAGTATTCTTTTTTCCCATAACATTTAAATAATTAAATATATATCAAATAACTTGGGTGCCACAGTGGCACACATCCGAGCAAGCGCACATGACCTCAATGTTGGTGCACAAGACAAAACTCACTCCGCTCATGGATGAAAAATCTTGGAGGGAACACTGGTCATGACCCTTGGCACTCACCAGCAGCAGCGGGGGGAAGCAGAGCAATGCCATTCCACTCCACTGGCTGCCAACTGTGTCACTCTGCTTTCCACTAATGAGTGTGGAGGGGCAGTTTCACTCCTCACCTGAGTGATGCAGTTGACAGCCAAGGGAGTGGAGTCATGTTGCTCCAACCCCTCTTCCTCCTCCCGTGACTATCAGTGAATAAAAGGGATCCAACCCCTTCTGTGGGCACCAGGACACCCACTAGCCTCAGACCACCCAGAGTCTCTGGCCCCACTGACGGTTGGCCCCTTGCCTCTCCTGCCTATGGTGTGTGGGGGGGTCACGTGCCCCCAAAGACCCCCCTTACACATTAGCTCCATGTGTATAGACAATCAGAAATTACCCAGCAACCCTGCTGCACTAGTCTATCTGTGAAGTCTGTGGAAAGTCTATCTGAGCCCACCACAGCAGAGAAATTAATCAAGAACAGTTCACCCATGTGAACATATTATTCCTGTCATGCAGCTAGGAACTACTGTATAGTGAGCAATTCAATAGGCTCTATTCTGGCAAATTAAAACTGCCTTCAGACAGCTATTATTAATGCATATCATTTTTTCATGATTTCATGCAAGATATAGGGAATAAAATATGTGCAACCTGCTGCTTTTTGGTTCAGTTCCCTCCTCCCCACTTTCTCCAGGTTTACAGCCTTTGCGGACCTGGAACCTTCCCTTCATATATCTGACAGGTTTCTAGATTTAGTCACAGAATCTCAAAGGTAAAATACATATTCAGAGTGCTTTTTTTTAAAAATAAAAAAGCCACATGGTGCAAATTTATTGTTCAATGAAAATAAAAAAATTGAAGTCGACAAGGCAAAAGTAAGGGCTGAAAATGTACCTGGAATATTTAAAAGCCTGTTGTTAGAAAGGAATAATCATATCTATCTATATATCTATGTATAGCTATATTTCTATATATTGTTATAAAGTAATAATATATATATGACTATTCCCTTCTAACAATATATAGCATATTAATATCCACTATCACGGCAGCCAAAGAAATGTCCGGCACACTTTTTCCAGATCACTAACTTTATTATACAGAAAATAGTAAAGGAAAGCAATGCAGAGTTACATAAATCTATTCCAATATATGGGAAAAGTAGCAACATAATAACACCTACACCTAGGACAATACACAAGATATTTAACTTTAAGGATATAAACATACATGTACTTATTTCTATAAATAGCACACAGTTCCACTGTTAGCAACTCACCATTGTTGGACGGAAGGTCATGGCCTCTTTCTTTCTCCGTGCACAGAGGCATCCTCAATGCATTTGCCAGTAGGAACAGGCACAACTTCTAAATGCAACAAGTAAAGTAGTGGGGTCCCCTTACCCAATCCCTTCCACTGATTGTTTTCTACACCTATATTTATACTTGGTCATTCTAATCCTGTCTACCAATTGATTACATATTGTGTAAGATACCTATTATGCCCATATATGAGGTACATCCTGCTATTCAGGATGTTGCAAAAACTATGTGCTCGGTTAATAGTTTTATGGCTGGATCTTGAATTTTTGCTTATCAGAAATAGAATGTACCAGTACAAGGTTCCTCCTGATGTTCTTGACATGGTCTCACTGTACCATGCTAAATCTGCTTGATTGTGCAAAAACATTCCTGCCTCCCAAAGTTCCCCCTCCCCTGTCTTGCCTGTGTGCTTATGTGCACCAGACTTAAGACAGGCCTGGGTTTTGCTTTGTTAGAAATCCGTACTGTGGGCAAGGCAGACATTATTATTAGTCAAAGTAGGGCCATCCAGGCTCCCCTACAGATGCATGTTGAGAAGAAGAGGGAGGAGAAGTGGCTGCAGTGCAGTGCTCTCTGACAGTTTTCAACTGGCATATGGTCCCTTACAAGGCTCTTGCCAGCTGGTGCAAATTAGAGTGCCCTGAGCCAGGGATGTACAGAGAATCAGGGAGCCCCTTTCTGCTGTACCCAAAGGGAAGCAGCGGACAAAATTATGACTATAGGTTTGCAATGTGGTTGAGTAATGTTGTTCATCTAAATGATGTGTCACGGTCATCCATATAGGAAATCTTTTTAGTGTGCTGCAGTGCCAGAAATCAGACAAGAGAAATGTACTAAATGGACGACATTCAAAACCACGCTATGGCATCTGGTTCTGAACATCACTCAACTGATTCTAATTTGTAAGGGCATTTGAACAGAAGGAGGGAGAATATTCATTACTGATTGCTGTATAAGTAAAAGATAAAATAATGTTTTGCCTGCAGTCACAACAGCTATTTAATCATATTTTAGTATTTTGGTGACATTAAAAGAGAATATTAAAATGCTTTTATACAATTGTCAGTCTGAGAGATCTCATTTGGTCTTAATACAATTGTGTAACTATCTCATTTCCCTAATATTTACCCTACAATTTATTTAACTGTAAACCTAAAATATGCTCCTAACTGAAGAGTTCTTTATAAGTGAAAGTGACACAGACAGGGAGACTAGCTCACCAGTTTTTTTCTCCCCAGAACTCAGGACTCTCATTTTAAGTCATATCATATTAATTTTATTATTTTATTTTTCTTTTGCAAATTATTTTTAGTCTGAGTTCTTTCAGACTGATGTGTGAAGATATAAAACAGGACAGGTGCTTGAACTCCATCCCTTACTTTTTGGTGTTATGTCTGAAAATTTTACCAGTGAAGAAAACTGCCAACAATGAGATTTCTGCAGCCGGATTTTGCAGCACCTCTTAGGAAGGATGTTTGTACAATTAATAATGGTTCATGAAAATTCAGGATATGAATCAGCCTCCCTATCCTGTTGATTGGCTCTGATTCATTACACCAAGAAAAAATGTAGTCTTGAAAAATCACTAGTGTTAATTTAAAGCCACATTATTGCTGATAGGTTGTAACTATAATCTAATAGAAAGGAAGCTTTTGTTTGGAGCTGATTAGCTATATTAACTGATAATTGTAATCTTTGGACAAGCTACTTCTGTTTCTTATGCGTATGCCAATTGAACTGTTAAATGACAGGTGTAATCACTGTGACTGAAATATTCCTGATGAGAAAAACCTCTCATTGTGGTGATGTGCAACCTGGTATAAACACAGAACCTGCCTGAAAAATAGATGCTGCCTTTATGCTGAATTACCCCGGGGTCAGTAATAGATCTGTGACTGCACTCCACAAAATAGGTATTTTTGAGCAGTCTTTTCCCACAGCAATTTATGGCTGTTTTTTCCATTGGAAACAGGATTTATTTGGAGTAAAATTAGGATATAAGCATTCCATTAGCCTCCTAAAACACAATATCGTTGTCCCTTTCTCTTACCTTTTTATCCATGGAAACTTTCCTAGTCATTTTTAGCTACTGACTCCTGTGGCTTGTGTAGCATACATGCTGACTCCTTAATTAAAATTGCATGCCAGGAAGTAACTGCCAGCTGAATCCATCCCTCCTACTGTTGCATTCTGTCAGCTTAAGGATAATTTTTTTCCTGGGGGAGGAGGGGGTTGAGACAATGGTAGTTGCTGTCTGTGAAACTAAATTTGGGGAACTAGAAAATGCATGTGCTGGTGGAGATTAAATTAAAAAAAAGATGGTTTATTACAAAACACAAATGACTATTGTGAAAGAACAGAGTATTTTCTGAGTATGACTATGCAAAAGAGCACCAGGAGAAAAATATAAAGAAGATGCTACCCTGGAGGCTGTTCCTGTTAAACTTCCTACTGCCTATGTCAGGAGCAGTGCCATAACTTTTCCTATAACCTTTCATTGACCCTCCTATATATTAGTCATATCTTTTTGAGACTGGGTCAAACTTTCATCCCAGAGGAGAGCATGCTGATTTATATGAAGGCATTAGAGTATTTTCTGTCCTGTTGTGTAGCCACCCTAATGTCTGTTTTCTCTCCTTTTCTTTGATCTTCATTGCACACTAAGAAGAGGTTTTCATCTCAAGTACGTGACTATGTACAGGTTTTATCCTGAGTGTCTTCAGGTAAGTTAGAACTAAGCAATTTGTTTAAGAAGATCAAATTACTCCTTCCACTCTGACCTACCTTTCATTCTGCCTCTGTTAACCTATTTAGTCGGTAGTCCCCATTCCATTCTCTACATTCCTTCCATTTTGCTCTGTGAAACCGACTCATGCTGTCTCTTCCCCATTCTCTCCCCCTCATTATATCTTGACCAGCATCACCTGATGAGAAAGTTGGATAAATGGATTCTTCAGACTCTACCTTCCTCATCTGCTGGAAGCTCTGCTTGCTTGGTTTGGGTCTAGATAAGACCCTGTCTGAGAACATAATGGAGTAAATGTTTGGTAGGCAACACAGTGATTGAAAGGTAAGAGAGGTGTCATCTGATTTGTAATGATCTACAGAATCATAATTTCAATGATATCCTCTAATGTGGTAAGGCAGAGAGGGGGTTTCACTGTCTCCAGCTCTACGTCCTCTAGTTGCCTGAAATTTTGATAATGTCCAGCAAGTCTATCCTTACCCATATGCAAGATACAGAGTTGCTAAGGTGTGACGGACCAGACCGGGTCTGGGCACCGCTGAGAGCATCCGCTCAGGGTGAATTGCTTAAACTCAGGGCTCCTTACAGCCCCTGACTGGAGACTGTCCCCAAACAGGCCACAAACCAGTCACACTGAGCAAAACCCCTCAGACACTCCAATTCTCCCTGTGCCACAATCACCCCCGGGCCTAACACACAGGTTATAGAACCCAATCTAACCCCGGGTTCTCCCGGTCCCAAAAGATCAGCCCCAGTTCCCAGTCCATCTACACTTTGGATCTTACCCACAAGATCACACTGGGCCAATCCTTTAGTATCTAAAATCTAAAGGTTTATTAATAAAAGAAAAGCATGAGAATAAGGTTGTTAAGGAAAACACATTACATGCATCGAATCACCAAGTTCTTGATGCAGGTGTGACGGCTTCCCATGGGTACGAGCGCCCCCTCCCGGCGTGGCAGGTGGGTTCAGCGGACCCGCCGTCTATGATTCCCTGTTTATGTCCCGAGGTTAGAGTGTGATCACCTGGCTGGGCATCCGGACCGGGGTCCAGCGAACTCGTTGTCCTGGCCCCTTTTTGGGAGGTCCCTGGGTCCTAGTCTGAACGTAAGATAGGGGTTGGGGGAAAGGTGAGCACCCGGCGGCCTATCTGGGGACAAGGTCCTCGCCGGGAGTGGGGGAATTGGTATTTAGCGTCTTACTGCGCAGTTTCAGTTGCCCGGCGTACGCCGCACTGAAGATGCTCCTGACGGGGTGTGCGGGCGGGTTGAGGCTGGGCACAGAGGGGTGGGGTGTGGGGGACCCAGGTCCTCCCTCTCCACCGGGTCCCAGCCCGGGGCCCTAAGTGGGGGAACAACGGGGACGTTCCTCCCACGACAGGTGGGGACTACCCCCGTAACGCGCCTGTCCATGGGCGCCAAAAGGGCCCCGCCCCAGGCTCCTTCCACTCCGCATTCCCGTTCGCCCCGCCGGCGTGCCTGCTGGAGGTGCTTACCTCGCCCGGCGCGTAGGCCCCGTCCCACTGCCGTCCTGGTGGTCCCGGCCTCTGTCCACCTGTCCTCCGATGAGGGGGGGTCTCCACCTGTCTGCGGGGTCGGCGGTGGCTCCTCCGTGGGCCGCCTCTAGCCGTCCTACCTGGCGGCTTTTCAAGCCGCCCAAGCAAGGATGCCGGGGACGTCGGCCCCGCCCCCCTGGGCACCCTCATGCTCACCAACGTGCGGGCCGGGGCTCGCTGCCCCGCCACTGCCCCCGCTCTGACGCGGCTCCATTCGGCCGGTGCACCGTTCAGGCTCTCTGCCTGCCTGCTACAGGCACTCCTGGCCCCGCCTTCCCCAGTGCGCAGCAGGGAGCTTCTCTCTGCGTCGGGCTTCTGCCCGCCCAGGGTTGCCCCTGTCTCCAGGGCCGCCTGCCCGCCCGCCTGGTGCTGGGGGGGAGGGCTGCCCCCACTCCGGGGTAAGTGTGGACCCTGCCAGGTCCGTCACAGCAGGCTCTTAGCAGAGATGTTATAAACTGCTATCTTAAAAGTTTTTTGTGTACATTCTATGTCAGGATGGGCCCACAATTCTTCCCAGCTTGCTGTTCCTCACAAGGCTGTATCTGGAATCAGTAGCAAAATTGAAGGCAAGATGGAGTATGCCTCATGGCATTTTATATCCATGCCTGGTCTCTTCCAAGCTGGAGCAGGTCACATGGCCCAGTGACCTATCCAAATGTTCCAAGTCAACAATCACAATTCTGGCTGGTTTGCAGGTTCCAGGCACATTCCTCAGGTGTGTATTCGCCGCTCTGAGAGCCTTGTTAATTAGCATAGTCACTGACAGAAGATTCCTGGCACATTGCTCTGTCTCGGACAGAGACTCTTCCAGCATCAACACAGAGTACATCTTTATAATTCCACATACAGATACCACACAAGTATATGAGTAACATACATAAAATCAGTAGAACATAAGCTTTTATTTGACATCACACATGGCCCCCTTTGTACAGACTTTTGGGGCAAACATCCCCTTGACCAATGGGTGCAGCAATGATCTTTAAAATCCAGTAATGTGACACAGGTTACAGAGCTGCTAAGGGCATCCAAAAATTTGGGGCACCACTCGGTCTTGGGGCACCACTCATCCATCTCTTCTTATGCTTGCTCTGTGGCTCTGATTCCTCTCAAAAGGGTCTAATTAACTTAATAGTAGAAAAGATTACCAGACCTATTAGCAGAACTTTGAACCTGTGAAAGAGCCATGCAAGTTGTAATGAAGCCATGTACTAGGCATTTGCCAGCCCAAGGTACTTATTGTCAGTTTCTGAATTTAGTGTTAGGCAATAGGACCATAGTTTAAAATTTGCTTTACAATATTTCATTAGTGTGTTGCTGAACACACACATCTCTAAAAAATCATCATCCTTTCCCTGGCTGCCATTGGGCATAGAGGCACCAGTTTAATAATATTGCATAGGGCCTTATAAATCCTAAAGATGCCCCTGGTGCCCAGTTCAACCCATATCCAATATTGTATCATTTGAAAGCCCTTTCTTCTACAGACACAATGGTACCAAATATGACAAACTCAGAACAATTTTGTTGCTGTGTATTTGAGAAAATGTTGAAATCATTTTTAAATAAACTTTAGCACAGAGATGCATGTCTTAAATAAAAAAAAGGCATTGATCTTCTATAATCCAAGGGAACTTAGCCTTGACACGCAGGACTGAAAACATTTATTCACCAAAGTTATCCGTGTCATCTCCATCTAGGAAAGGACTACTATGCATATTGTCCCTTATCCTTGCTTGTGTTGCAGTCTCACATATCTGTACCAGGCACACAGCTGGCCAAATATTGGCATGGTGGTGAGCATCTGGTCTTTGTACATAAGCATTTGATTAGCTGAAGGATTGATCTGGGAGCACATGGTATCTCAAGCATTCCAAGACCCATGCATTCCTAATAGGGGAAGGTAGTTTGGATGTGCTTGATCATCCCAGGGACATTCTATTGCTTGATAATTTACCCTCTTGACAGGTACAAATGCATCCCTTGTTGTGGCTATTTTTCTCCATTTGTCGGCTTTTTGGAAAACATCCACCAGCATAGCGCTACAAATGTCATAATGTTGGTCTTCCAATAGTAAACTTGGCATGTGATTGCCTCCAGTGTATTAATGACTCCATCAATGAATGTATCAGCCATTCTGGGCACCTTCAAATTGAAAACAGAATCTTCTGGGACTGGAACAAATGCTTTCCAGAAAGATACTTTTGGTCTTACAAGCCAATCTATCGGTAGTGGCACATTCTAAAAGGGTACAGAAATCTGGCAGTCCAGCGATATTTAATGGTCCAAATAATAGGAACACATCTCTTAGGGCTAAACAGCAATACTGTTTCCAAGCAGCAGGCGCAAAAACAGACTCTTGAGGAAGTCTTGGGTAATGTTTCATAGGATATGTCTAGACTACATTGTTGTTTTAGAAAAAAATGCCCTTTTTTTAAAAAAAAACTTCACCTGTCTACACTGCAATTGTGTTCTTTCAAAATTAAATCAAAAGAACACGTGGGTTTTTCCGGCATTGGTAAACCTCAAATTATGAGGAAGAATACTTTTTTCAAAAGAGCTCTTTCGAAAAAAGGTGTGTGTGAATGCCAACAAGGACATTTTTTGAAAAAAGAGGCAATCAAAAAGAGCACAGGTGCCCTGGTGACCATTATGTGAATAGCAATTAGGGCTTTCTTTCGAGAGAGCGCCCAGATGCATGCAGTCTGGATGCTCTTTTTCGAAAAAGCAGATCACTTTTTCGATCCGGTTTTGAGGTGTGGATGGTCTCTTTCGAAAGAAGCTTGTAGTCTAGATGTACTCATAGAGGGCATGAGAACATCTGTGTTTTCTTAAAAATCTAGAGTTAAGTGGCTCCTCAATTTGTGGTATCAATAACATGCAAGATCGTTTTTGTGTCAGATGACTCAGACACTATGAAGAAACTCCACTGAACAATAAGAGGCAGCTATTTCATTATGCCACGCAATGACAAAATTCTTTAATTATATTGCATTTTGAAGCATTTTTCCTGCAACGTTTGTATTTTTGGGAGTATGACACAATAGTTTTCTCCTTATGGCATTGGAGCAAAGTCTTTGATATGGTCTCCCACAGCTTTCTTGCCAGCAAGTTAAAGAAATATGTTCTGGATGAAAGGACTATAAGGTGGATGGAAAGCTGGTTAGAGCACCAGGCTCAGTGGATAGTGATCAGTTACTCAGTATCTTCTAGTTGGCAGCTCATGTTAAGTAGAGTGTCACACTTGACACCCTCAGCAAGTTCGCAGATTACATGAAGCAGCGGGGTGGGGAAGGGAGCAGTTATGCTGGAGGGTAGGGATAGTGTCCAGAGTGATCTCGACAAACTGGACGGTTGGACCAAAAGAAACATGATGAGGGTCAACAAAGACAAGTTCAGAGACTTATACTTAAGATGGAAGAATCCCACACACTGCTATAGTCTGAGGATAGACCAACTAAGCATCAGTTCTGCAGAAAAGGACTTGGGGATTATAATGGATGAAAAACTGGATGAGTCAACAATGTACCCTTGTTGCCAAAAAGGCTGTTGCACCTCGGTACGGTAATATGGTGGGAGTCCCAAGGGTTCAAGGCCGAATACCCAGTGGAAAATACCGGATGATAGTAAAACAACAGATTTTGTCAAAATGGAATGATTTACTAAACTGAATAACTTTAAATGAGTAATTGCCCAATGTTTGTTACAAGACAATTGGACCACAACAATGTTTTTAAACTCTACCAAAGTCACAACTAAGTCACATACATACACATTTCAAGAACTGTTTCTTTAAACACACTAATAAATGGCGAGGGTAAAAATTACAGCTGAGTTATACACTTTTCTAAACCTGTCTCTTTTAAATACACTTGACAAACCATAAGGGTAAATTAAATAGTCACAAATCCAGCAATGACAACAGCACAAAGACACAAAAGGAATCGGACCATGCTCAAGATTCGTACACCCCTTTCTTGATTCGGCGGGTGGGAGGCGGCCTCGGGTGATCAGTCCTAAACCAGACTCAGATTCCAATATTCGGGAGCCCTCCCCGAGGTTCGGGCTCTAGGGTTTTTATGCTTTTGGTGTTTTCCTGTTACCATATTTGGTGTTGCTTGTGCTCTGTGGGTGGTATGGGTGTGGTGTGATTCCCATATATGGTGTTGGGTGTTGGCTTTGATAAGCTCTAGTTTACTGGCAGATAGGCCTTGTTCCTGCCTACGTGATATGGTGAGACTGCTGGGTTAATCTCGGCTATGTGCGCAAGGCCTGGCCAAGAGACATACTTGACAAAGGCAATTGGCATTTTAGACTACCTTAGTAGGAGCAATTCCAGGAGATAGAGAGAAGTGATTATTCCCCTCTATTTGGCACTGGTGAGGCCATATCTGAAGTATTACATCGAGTTTTTGGGAGGCCCATTAAAGAAAGGATGTGTACAAATTGGAGAGAGTCCAGTAGAGGGCAACAAAAATGATTGGGGTTTGTGACAGAAGCTTATGAGGAGACACTGAGAGAACTAGATTTATTTAATCTGCAAAAGAAAAAAGAGAGGGGGATTTAAGAGCAGGACTGGTGGGTATGTATGTGTGTGTATAAATGCATATGCTTTTTACTTTGTAATCTCAATAAACACAGTGTATTGCCTTTTCCCATTAAAAGATCCCATGATGTGCTGTGCTTCTTATAAACATAAAAACCATCTTCTTAGATAACTACCAGTGGTCAGAGCACTCGTTAGCTGTACCATCTGTTGACTCAAGCCCATGGCTCGTAGTGGCACCCATTTGTCTCAAGTGTGTGTCTGGTAATAGGGGAACCCAAGCTTTCCCACTCCTCCTGCTTGCCCCAGAACACAATCAGGTGTACATTCGGGACCAAGGTATCACCTACTTCCTAGGTTACTTCCTATTGCATCTCACCAAAGGCATGACAAAGGCCTGATCCACAGTCTGCAATGTGTTCTCTTCTCTCCTAATGAATGGATGTTCTGTGTTCTCTTCTATGTTAACTAGCAGCTTTGGATTAAAGCTTACTTCAGGATAGTGTAGGGTTCCTACTAGATTCCTGCAGGAGCTATGAGGGTAGTTCTGCTCCATGGCACCAATTGCTTGACAGAACTGAACTTTGCTCTGTTAAGCTCCCCTTTCATTTAGTACACATCCAGTAGGGGTAGCTGGACAGTGCCCCCTGTGGCCAGGCCAACTCTTTAGCCCTCTGTTGCCCAGTGGGAAGTTTGTACACCACATCACAGGAAGTCATCCCAGATGTGTTTAATGTTCTGTTTGAAATTCAAAGGAGTTCCCGGCTGTTAGGGAACATTAAGGAAGACATTTGGATGTAGTGTTATGTCCACTATGCCCTGCCGGCCCCGTCCTTTCTCCCCAACAACTTTTATCGTTCTGTTTGTGTGTTTTAGTATATCAGCTGAACCAAGTGACTTTTTAACAACCCGTTTTCTTTTGAAAATTCATCCCATGTGTCAGGGTCAGACTTTTTCATGCCTCTTATTTCTGAGAGGCACTAAGCAATCATCACAGAAGAGTTAGTGTCATACATTTTTTTTACTTTAGATTTCACCAAGTCTTTACGTACTGAAAAAGGAGTATATTCCAGTCCTCACAGTTTGAATAAAGAGAAGCAAAGATCCAACCATTATCATCTTCAGCCATTGCTGTACCATCCTGAAAGTTTGTTTTGTGGCAGATTCACAGCCATCAAATTGCTTAGTCTGTACTGTGATACTGCAGTTCTCCATCGTACACAACAGGTCAGTGAGAGTGGAATGGATACTGGATGTGTGGAACTGTTCTTGGGAAAATAACTTCAAACATGTCAGTATACTGTTGAAAGAAGAAATATTGTAGTGTGATAAACAAAGCTGATAATCAATACTGTTGTCCTGTTTCTTTTCTGACAACAACGGCAAATTAGCTTGAGGCATTCCTTCCATTTATAGTAATCTGTAACATTCAAAACATTAATCAGGTACCATGTTGTGAGCATTAACTGACAGCACAGTACTGTCAGTCACAGGTCACAATTTAACTTTGCAAGGTTGTATGTTTCACTTGCCTGTTTTTAAAATAGTCAACATTTTTATTGTAAATTTTATACTTTTTTGAACATATAGCCATGTAATTATTGTAGGTTCATCGTGTTTGGTACCATGGCATTTGTAGGAGAAAGGGCTTTCAAATGATACCCAACTCAATTCATTTCTGATGGCATATTACCAACACTTCCTTCAAATGACAGACCTGTGAACTCAAGGGAAAAGAGGGAGTCCCCGTGCCATACCATGGAAGGTGCCATCATTGCAGTTAGGAGTCCTTGGATTTTTACAAATCAAATGATACCTGACTTACCGATCACTAACTTTCCTACAGAATTACATATGCTCTGAGACTGCTTGGTAGCATAAAATGCAGTAGGCTGGTTATAATCCATCAATATTGAGCCCTGGTGGTGAAGAGATGGAAGTATGAGGTGAATCCAAATGCAGGTAGCTTCAATGGATACATAAGGTTACAGCATGCATGTAAGAAGATGTGGAGCATAAGAGGTGTTGAAAAGTGGGCAACACTTCAGGTCTAGGAAGTGGGAAGGGGAAGAAAGTCCCAGTTGTCAATTGAGCTTAATATCTGTGTGTGTGTGTGTGTGTGTGTGTCTTTCCTCTCCCCCCCCCCCCCCCCCGCAGGGCCTGGCCAATGGAGTTCAAGGATCAGCCCCTTCAGGCCTGTCACATGATGCTATCTTAAAATCTGTCAGTGAGCCCATTGCTGCATAAGTGCTTCACCCAACTCTCAATCTTTGTGTAATAGCAAATCCACAGAATGGCAGAGAAATAGGGGAATCCTGGAAGACAAAGGGAAAAGTAGAATGACCATTCTTGAGCAAAGCTTTCTGATCTCTATCCATATGTTGCTTGCCAGCTCATACCATTATGCCTGTCCACAGCTTTATTTTGAAAATATGGTCAACCTATCTTTGGGGATCTATTTAGAAGGGGTGAAAGAGTCAGGATCTATATCCAGAAAGGGAAGTCAGGAGATCAGGAGAGGGGAGGAGGGTTAAGGCAGTTGGGAGTGGGAAGGAGCCTGAAGAATTCTAGTCCTCCACCAGAAAAAGAAAAGGGCAAGCAGACAAAAGCTCCTCTTGTCCTTTCAGGAAACTAGTTAAAATATCTGTATTCCCCTGCTCGTCTATTTCCCTTTATAAGTCTGAATCATAGAATACTAGGACTGGAAGGGACCTTGAGAGTGTCATCGAATCCAGTCCCCTGCCCTCATGGCAGCACCAAATACTGTCTAGACCATTCCTGATAGACATTTATCTAACCTACTCTTAAATATCTCCAGAGATGGGGATTCCACAACCTCCCGGGGCAATTTATTCCAGTGTTTGACTACCCTGACAGTTAGGAACTTTTTCCTAATGTCCAACCTAAACCTCCCTTGCTGCAGTTTTAGCCCATTGCTTCTTGTTCTATCCCCGGAGGCCAAGATGAACAAGTTTTCTCCCTCCTCCTTATGACACCCTTTTAGATACCTGAAAACGGCTACCATGTCCCCCCTCAATCTTCTCTTTTCTAAACTAAACAAACCCAATTCCTTCGCCTTCCCTCATAGGTCATGTTCTCTAGACCTTTAATCATTCTTGTTGCTCTTCTCTGGACCCTCTCCAATTTCTTCACATCTTTCTTGAAATGCGGTGCTCGGAACTGGACACAATACTCCAACTGAGGCCTAACCAGCGCAGAGTAGAGCGGAAGAATGACTTCTCGTGTCTTGCTCACAACACACCTGTTAATGCATCCCAGAATCATGTTTGCTTTTTTTGCAACAGAATCGCACTGCTGATTCATATTCAGCTTGTGGTCCACTATGACCCCTAGATCCCTTTCTGCCATACTCCTTCCCAGACAGTTGCTTCCCATTCTGTATGCATGAAACTGATTGTTCCTTCCTAAATGGAGCACTTTGCATTTCTCTTTATTAAACTTCATCCTATTTACCTCAGACCATTTCTCAAATTTGTCTAGGTCATTTTGAATTATGACCCTATCCTCCAGATTAGTCGCAACCCCTCCCAGCTTGGTATCATCTGCAAACTTAATAAGCGTACTTTCTATACCAATATCTAAATCGTTAATGAAGATATTGAACAGAGCCGGTACCAAAACAGATCCGTGCAGAACCCCACTTGTTATGCCTTTCCAGCAGGATTGTGAACCATCAATAACTACTCTCTGAGTATGGTTATCCAGCCAGTTATGCACTCACCTTATAGTAGCCCCATCTAAGTTGTATTCACCTAGTTTATTGATAAGAATATCATGTGAGACCGTATCAAACGCCTTACTAAAGTCTAAGTATTCCACATCCACCGCTTCTCCCTTATCCACAAGACTCGATATCCTAGTAAAGAAAGCTATCAGATTGGTTTGACACAATTTGTTCTTTACAAATCCATGGTGGCTGTTCCCTGTCACCTTGCCACTTTCTAAGTGTTTACAGATTATTTCCTTAATTACTTGCTCCATTATCTTCCCTGGCACAGACGTTAAACTAACTGGTCTGTAGTTTCCTGCATTGTTCTTATTTCCCTTTTTATAGATGGGCACTATATTTTCCCTTTTCCAGTTCTCTGGAATCTCTCCTGTCTCCCATGATTTTCCAAAGATGATAGCTAGAGGCTCAGATACCTCCTCTATCAGCTCCTTGAGTATTCTAGGATGCATTTCATCAGGCCCTGGTGACTGTACTGTATGAAAGCTCTCCAAAGAGTTCTGAAGCTCCAAGAGAGGCAGATACTTTCTGATCTGATGCTTTGAATCTCTCCTGTCTTACTGCTGCCTGTATGGTCCCAAAAGTCATCTTGGGTGAAACGAAAGCAAAGCATTAGTGGCTTAGTTGTAAAATGAAGAAAAGAGAAAAAAGGAGTAGTGGGGGGAGGAAGAGAGATGGGGATTTTTATTTTCTATATTATGTTTTGTAAATGAACAGGCAGAGGAAGGACTTTTTGTCAAGGTTGTGTCAAGTAGCCTTGATCACGTGAAAGCTTTGTTGTCTTGAGGAAAATTGAGTCTTTGAAACCTGTGTAGCCTTGACATAACGAAGCCTTATGTTTTACAACTCTCTAACAATTCCACCAATGATTCATTTTAAAAGCAACATTGTTTCCTATAGCTGATTTCTTGGGGTTTGGGGTTTTTTTTTTTACCAAACAGAGAGAAGCTACACGGATGTACTTGTCATTGGGGCTATATCTAGACTGCAAGTCTCTTTTGAAAGAGGCTTTTTCAAAAGATAATTTTGAAAAAGCCTCTTTCGAAAAAGAGCATCTAGACTACAACCAGTACTTTCAAAAAAGCAAGACACTTTTTCAAAAGAGAGCACCCAGGCAGTCTGGATGCTCTCTTTCGAAACAGCACAGTTTGCATTACATAGCACCTTTTTTCGAAAGAGCACTTTTGAAAAAAGGCATTCTTCCTTGTAAAACAAGGTTTTCCACGGTCAAAAAAACTGCCACGTTCTTTTGATTTACTTTTGAAAGAACACAGCAGCAATATAGATGCAGAGGAAGTTTTTTCGAAAAAAGGCAACTTTTTTCAAAAAACCCCTGTTGTTTAGAGACACCCTTATAAACAAAAAAAAATCAACTTTAAGAATCCAGCTGATCTAAGACCATATTCAATTAATGTATCCTATTCAAAACTAACATGGAGGAATGTGAGAACACCATCAGTCAGGCAATGGTTAAAGGTCACTGCTAATACTGTGACATTTTGGGGATTTACTCAGACCCAGCAAAAGCTTGTCCCTCACCCTGCCCTGAAACTGCGTATTCTTCTGCGCTGTGGCTCAGAGTTCTGCCACCAGCATAATGATCTCACATTCCACCAACCCCTTCAGTCCTGAATGTACCCAAAACCATCTCCTTTACAATGCTCCCTTGAACTGTAGCATTCTCAAAAGCCTAGGATGCTTCTTTTTTTCTTTAGAGAAATACACAGCACCAGCCAATTTGTTTGAATGAGGATTTTAATCTTCAGTTTGAAACAATTGTCCTCAGATAGTAGTGTAACAAATAGGGGCAAAATGTTATTAAAGAACACATATTCAGGTGATTTTAAGTAGAAGGAATTGGGTTAGAAATGGTTTCAGACAAACAAATACAAGTGTGCTTCTAAGACTAAAATCTAACTTAACACACTGAAGTCTTTTGTTCAGATTAATTTTCTCACCACAGTTGTTCTTCCAGTGTGGCTGGCCAGTCTTTGGCCAGCATCCAATACAGAGCTCAAAGCAGTGGATTTCTTTGTCTCCTCAGAATAAAGATGCCGAAGTAGCTTTCTCTCTACTTGTACTGTCAAAGTTTCTTTGTTTTCAAAGTCAAGGATGCCCCCCTGGAGGCTCAGCTTGTCATATCCACCAGGGAGCAGATGCAACATTAGTATTTTCAGTCTCCTCCCCACATCATGATAGATAGGAGGTGAGACACTGGACCTGAAAGATTACACAACTTGCAGGCTAATTAATCCAGGTTCAACCTTTAGAAACATTAGGAGATAATGTCTGTGTTTTTGTGTATTTAAATATATATTTTTAGAGGTTGACAATGTATCAGTTCCTGTCTATCCCTGTTAATTCAAAGATCAAAGGGGAATATTAAAATGTAAGTAACCTGTAGTAATATCATTGTCTTCATTTTATTTTGCGGTACATAGCAAACTGCCTGTAAATGGCAAGAGAATTGGCAATTGTCTTATGTTAATCCATATAGTTACCGTAATTACCTGTGTATACAGAGGAAATACAACTACTCAAAGCTAGGATAATTCCTATTGTTCACCCAGGACTGCATTCTGACAAGAGGCTACTGGAAACTGCACAAAGGGCTCTTGGCACATGATCCTTTCATCTCAAATCTGCTTATGCTTCATCAGAGGAAGTTTAAGTCACAAAACTGGGGTCTCAAGTCTTATTCTGGATCACCCTGATATTTAAAATTGGACTGAACCTATGGACCAATTCTGAAAGCACTCTTTATGACTCTTAAAGGGTATGTCTAGACTACAGGCTTTTGTCGATGGAGGCTTTGTCAACAGATACTGTCAACAAAGCTTCTGTCGACAAAGAGCATCTAGACTGCAACCAGTTCTGTCGACAAAGCAAGCCGCTTTGTTGACATGAGAGTGTAGACGCAAAGGACAGTGTAGATGCAATAACGCCTTCTATCAACAGAACTCTGTCAACAAAAGGCGTTATTCCTTGTAGAATGAGGTTTACCACCATCAACAAAACTGCCAAGTTCTGTCGACGTTATGTCGACTGAACTCGGCGATAGTGTAGACGCAGGTATAGTTTTGTCGACAAAAGTCCACTTTTGTCGACAAAACCCTGTAGTCTAGACACACCCAAAGATTCCTGTGGCACCTTGAAGGCAAACAAATGTATTAGGGCATAAACTTTCATGGGCTTCAGCTCACTTCATCAGATGCATGAAGTGAAAGAATCAGATACCAGGGATATATACAGAGAAGGGAGTGTTACAACAGTGCTAATGAGATTAATTCAATCAGGGTAGCCCACTTCAAACATTGATAACGTGAGAATACCTACAGAGAAAAATTGAAAATTGTAATGAGAGAGCCATTCCCAGTCTCTATTCAGACCTATTTTAATTATGTCAATTTTGCATAAGAACTCCAACTCAGCAGTTTCATGTTGCAGTCTGTTTTTGAAGTTGTTTTGCTCAAATATGGCAACTTTTAAGTCTGTAACTGAGTCTCCAGGGTTGTTAAAATATTCTTCTACTGGTTTTTGTATATTACTGTTCTTAATGTCTAATTTGTGTCCATTTTTTCATTTGTGTGGATGCAGTCCATTTTGTCCAATATATGTGGCAGAGGGGCACACTGATAGCATTTATCACATTAGTAGATGTGCAGGTGAATGATCCCCGATGGTATGGCTGATGTGATTCGGTCCTATGATGGTGTCATTAGGGTAGATATGTGGACAGAGTTGGCAATTGAGTTTGTTGCAGGGTTAGTGTTTCTGTTATGGGGTGTGTATTTGTGGGGTGTGAAGTGAAGAAATCAGATGGCAGGAATATATGCATACATACAAAGATGGGAGTTTTTGTTTCATGTTGGGGGGGGGGATATCTGTAAACAAGGGCTGGCCTGCCTCCCAAGGTCTGTGAGAGCAAGAGATCATCATCTAGGATAGATTGTAGATCTTTGATGATGTATTGAAGAGGTTTTTGCTGGGGGATATAGGTAATGGTCAGTGGCATTCTGTTGTTTTCTTTTGGGGCCTGTTTGTAACAGGTGACTTCTGGGTACCCACCTAGCTCCATCAATGTTTCTTTATTTCCCCAGGTGGGTATTGTAGTTTTAAGAATGCTTAATAGAAATCCTGTATATGTTTGTCTCTGAGGGAGTAGAGCAAATGTGGCTGTATCTTAGGGGTTGGCTATCAATAGTAGAATAGATCATGTGATGTGTTCTGGATGAAATTTGGAGGTGTGTAAGTAATAATAGTGATCAATAGGTTTCTGGTATAGGGTGGTATTTATATGACCATCATTTATTTGCACTGTAGTGTCCAGGAAGTGAACCTTATATATTGGTTGGTCCAGGCTAAGATTGATGATGCGGTGGAAATTGTTGAAATCCCGGTGGAATTCTTCAAGGGCCTCCTTCCCATTGGTCCAGATGATGAAGATGTCAGCATTGTAGCATAACTAGAGGAGAGTCATGTGAGGACGAGAGCTGAGGAAATGTTCTAAGCCAGCCATAAAAATGTTGGCTTACTGTGGGACCACGCAGGATTGTCTGTACCGCTCTTTGCAGTTTGCTCTAATTGAACAATGTCAGTGTGGCTTCCCTGGGATCCTAGTCACGTGTGCCTATGTTCCTCACTCTCTAGTGTGATGGGTTTGTTTGCCCTGTACATATGTGGGTTTAAAGCATATTATCAGTGAGCATCCATAATTCCTCAAGGTATTCATATTTCACAATTACATTTATAATCAGTGTGTTACTGGCTTTCATAAAAAACTCTATTCAATATAGTTTTATAGTACAGTAACAGTGTAGGTAATCAGTTAATTCAATTGCTTATTCTCTGGGGATCAGAGCCTTGTTTCCCTCTTCGGGAGCAAGAAAGGTCTGGACTGTGTCACACACATTGAATGCTCTTACTATAATATCTGTTTTTTTCTGTTCATCAACTTCAAAGTACTATGGAAGCAAATAGATGCAGCTTCAAAGCCATGCAGCTTCTACGCCCAAGAGTTATCAATATTTAAATGACAGAAGCATCCCTTCTGTTTCATACTGTTTCGAGAAGCAGAAGAAGATATATTGTTAGCAGAACTCCGACCAGTGACAATTCTAAAATAAATAGCACTGTATTATAAGCTATTATAAATGCATTTACAGTTAGATAGAACACCCTGAACTCAGAACTAGAACTCCCTGCTTTCAGGTAATTTCTGATCTGCCATGTCCTCAGATTAGGACACTAAAGACACCAGCATTTTACTGTTCAGTCTTTGATGTCAAATTCCTGACTCCTAACAAGAAGTGACATTGTTGTCAAACATGTATGGAAAGCATAGGACATGCAATTGCTGTTCTTATCCCCATTGTTTCATATTTCCAGATTATGAACCTCTTTGGATCAAAATTCCTGTTTCTTCAAACATAGAGTGAAAGCCTGAACCCACTGAAGTCAATGGTAAAACTCTTTGACATTAGCAAAGCCAAGATTTCACCTGCATTTTGGTTCCGATTTGTCTTTGGTTAATTATTCATCTAATATTAAAATATGCATGATCATAAAATCAACACAACAGCACAGCTATTTTTAAGCAATCCCCATATTAATTACACTTTTCAGGTATTAATAGTTCAAATTCAGTTAGGCCTTCTGTTTTGAAATCAAAACCAAAAAAGTCCTACCATCCAAAATATGAGACTACAGGATAAATATAAACAAACATGAAAATAATCTTAGAACTTGCTTTTGTATTCTTTTCCCCCTCAGAGGGCATCCAGGACCATTGAAATGCAAATTCAAAGCTTGCTGGAAACTGATCTGTTTATACAAACCAACAACACTATCTCTGGCTCGAATCTGTATTTTTGCTCTGATATTCTATGATTAGTCTTCATTGTAAACAGGTATGGCTAATTATATTCAATCTACTTTTGGATCCGCTCCAAGATTCTGGGTTCAAAAGTCTGACTAGACATGTGTTGAAATGTCAGTGAGGAAAAAAGGAGCAGAATGCAGGGAGAGAAAAATTCTGATAAATAATTAAATACATTGATGTATTTTAAAATGTTTTGAAAACTAATCATGGTTGCTAAGTAACCACAATGTACTTAGCCTTTTACATCACTGACACAATTCAAACACTCAAAAGCAAGAAAGTGAATGGAGGTGGATTTCTGAAAGCAGTTATTTTGTTTTGGGAATTTCCGAAGCCTGTGTGTGTATGTTTGCTGGTTGTTTGGATCCTTTTTAAGCACTTTCACTTTTTCTTTTCTAAAGCTTTTAATACATGGGCTGGAGAAAACAACCAGATGATTAAATTAATCATGATTAAATTGGTGATGCTGGCCAAACTGACCATGACGGAGATTCAACATCCATGTTCACATATGAGCTTTGAAATTGCCAATTAATACTTACTTTCTACAGGTATACATCGCCCCTGGATTCCCTAGACACTCACCAGGCTGCAGTGCTTGTGGTTTGACCAATGTGCTTTTAAGCTCCCTAAGATTGAGCAGAGTTTAGACACTCCCTCCAGCTTTGGATTTCTAGGCATTCTCTTGGGCTACATCTAGACTACAGGCTTCTTGCGCAAGAAACTTTTTTCGGAAGACAGCTTCAGAAAAAACTTCCTCTGAAAGAGAGTGTCCACATTGCAAAAGCCCATCGAAAAAGCAATGTGCTTTTTCGAAAAATAGAGTCCAGACTGTCTGGACACTATCTCACATGTAAGCGGTGATTGCTATGAACATTAGAATGGCCACCACGGCACCTGTGCTTTTTCCTCTTCCTTCTTCTTCCAAAAAAAACCTCCCTCTTCCCTGTCCAAACACGCCTTTTTGCAAAAGAGCTCTTTTGCAAAAAAGGCTTCTTCCTCTTAGAAAGAAGATTACCAATTTTGCAAAAACTCCTCTGTTCTTTTGATTTACTTTTGAAAGAACATGGTTGCAGTGCGGATGTTCTGGAAAAACGGTCGTTTTTTCGACAAAACTTTGTAGTCTAGACATACCCTTGGTGTAGCATTCCATCCAGAGAACTGAGACCCTGAGACTAGTGCCAGTTCCCCCAATAGTTTAAATACACTCTTTAAGAGTTCGACCTTGGTCTACAGCCTGATCAACATTTCAAGGGCACATGACAGCTAAAACATCTACCACAGAGACTTTCTAGAATTTCTAAAACAATTACTTTAGATAGCATGAAAGATATAGAAATCAAGGTTAAAACAAAAAACATTTCTATGCCATCCCTGCCTCCATTTCCTCATATTCTGGAGTATTCTTAGGGATTCAGGAAAGTATCCTTTAATGAGTCCAAATCCTTCTTCTTCCTCTACCTATCTCATATGGCTTAGTCTATGGAATATATAGTGTCTTTTGTCTTTTCTCCCTGGGTGTGTCTAGACTACATGGCTCCGTCGACGGAGCCAGAGGCTTACAGCAGTGGTTGACAAAGGCTTCCCTTGTCCACTGCGCCATGTCTAGACTGCCACGCTGTGCCGTAGCAGCTGATTGTCGGCACAGCGTGGCAGCCATTTTTATTTTAATGAAGCGGGGATTATTTAAATTCCCGCTTCATTGACTCTGTCGAATAAACTACTTCACATGGTTCCGTCAACGGAGCCATGTAGTCTAGACCCACCCTCTCTGGTGAGATAACTTAGGGTATGTCTACACTACCCCCCTAGTTCGAACTAGGGGGGGTAATGTAGTCATACGGAGTTGCAAATGAAGCCCGGGATTTGAATTTCCCGGGCTTCATTTGCATAAAGCCAGATGGTGCCATTTTTAAATGCTGGCTAGGTCAGACCCCGTGCCACGCGGCTACACACGGCACGGACTAGCTAGCGGAATGAGGTGTACAGCTAGTTCGGATTAGGAAGCGGCTACATGCGGCACGGGGTCTGACCTAGCCGGCATTTAAAAATGGCGCCGGCCGACTTTATGCAAATGAAGCCCGGGAAATTCAAATCCCGGGCTTCATTTGCAACTCCGTATGACTACATTACCCCCTAGTTCGAACTAGGGGGGTAGTGTAGACATACCCTCACCTATTACAACTTACAAGTCCACTCTGTCAAGTGACTCTCTAATGCTTGGTAATGCATTGCTTAGTGACTGGTCTGCCTGGATAGGCTGTTTTTTCTGATGCTGCCACAGTGCTTCCCTTAAAACAGGAGATACAGCTCTACATCACAAGCCTTGGAATTTCATCCCAAACTGGAGGTAAAAAAAGACAGCAGAAAAAGCAGATAAATCCCACATTCAAAATGGCATTTCCAGTCTGACACAGGTACTTATAAAGTCTCTAGTATGAAACTGAAGGAATAAGTTCTACATCAGTTCCCCCATCTATGACGTCAGAACTTCAAATGCATTCAACACCATATGTTTGTCTGTAAAAATATCAGGGCATTGCACACCCAATTCATTCAGAATGAAGAATTAGATCCTTTACATCAACTACCTTTTTGCCTACCTTGTGAACCCTAAATTCTGCAGTATAGGTTCACAGTTTTATCAAGACTTTTCCAAGCATGCTCTGTACTAGCATCTGGATTTTTCAGCATGGAAGAGGCAACCAGCTCCTGTCAAAAAGGTGGCAATTTTCCAGCTTGCTGTGTGTTTTGCTTTCTGTACAACACTGCTACAGGATCCCTTGCCCCCTTTGTTTCTTTCACCGAGGGCCCATCTACACTGCAGCATTATTTCCAAATAACTAACGTTATTTTGAAATAACAAAGGTGAGCATCTACACAGCAAGCCCACTATTTCGAAATAATTTCAAAATAATGGGCTTCTTATTCCGGAATAATAAATCCTCATTTCACAAGGAATAATGCCTATTTTGAAATAGTTATTTCAAAATAAGGTGAGTGTGAATCGGGCAGCTGTGCTTATTTTGAAATAAATGGTCTCCAAGGCTTCTCACAGCTGTCCTGGTGACCAGTCTGTCCACATGCATCTGACGAAGTGGGTCTTTGCCCACGAAAGCTTATGCTCCTACACTTCAGTTAGTCTATAAGGTGCCACAGGACTCCTCGTCGCTTTAGTCTGTCCACAGTCTCTTAGAATGCTATAGCTTCTCTTCCCCTGCATCCTTTAAAGCTGCAGACACAAGGGAAAGTGCTTGTGGGAAAATGCAGGCCTGACAGTCCTGTGCCACACTACAGCATCCTGCTCTGCTGTCCCTGCTGCCATGGCAGATCCCCATGCTCCCACTGAGCCCCCCACGGTTGCAAGCCAGCCAGCAGCCAGGTCTGAAGCTCCTTCCCAGGGCAGAAGAGGTGGGACCCTTCCTGGTCTGGTGAGGAGATCCTGGATCTCATTGAGGTCTAGGGAGAGGAGGCAAACTTCCAGGATCTCTGCACCAGAAGCAGTAATTCAGATATCGATGACCATCGAGTTTTCAAAGATAATGGCCAAAGGCTCCACAATGACATGTGCCAACTTCCTCAGTACCCTCGAATGCATTAAATCCGGGCCCATGGACTTGTGTATGTTTAGCTTTTCTAAATAGTTCCTAACTTGTTCTTTCCCCACCAAGGGCTGTTCACCTTCATCCCATACTGTGTTGCCTAGTGCATTTGTCTGGGAGCTGACCTTGTCCGTGAAGACAGAGGCAAAGAAAGCATCGAGTACTTCAGCTTTTCCCACATCATCTGTCACTAGGTTACCTCCCTCATCCACTAAGGGCCCCACACCCTCTCTGATCACCCTCTTATTGCTAACATGCCTGTTGAAACCTTTCTTGTTACCCTTCACATCCCTTGCCAGCTGCAATTCCAACTGCGCTTTCGCCTTCATGATAACTCCCCTGCATTCTCAAGCAATATATTTATAGACCTCTCTAGTCATCTGTCCAAGTTTCCACTTCATCCCACCAAAGCTCCGTTATTCCAATCAAATCATAGTTCTTCAACTGGGCCAAGGCTTCTAATTCTTCCTATTTGTTTCCTAGGCTTCTCGCATTGGTGTACAAACACCTTAGATAACCAGTGGATCACCCTGCCTTCTCCATCCAAATCAGGGGTCCTCCTTTTTTGCTTGTTCCTCCTTGAGATTCTTCCCGGTGTCCGACTTCCTCACTTACCTCAGGGAATTTGTCACCGTCCCCCAACGAATCTAGTTTAAAGCCCTCCTCATTAGGTTTGCAAGCCTGCTCACGAAGATGCTCTTTCCTCTCTTGGTTAGGTGGATCTTATCTCTTCCTAACAATCCTTGTGCCGGGAACAGAGTCCCATGGTCAAAGAAACCAAAGCCCTCTCTCCAACACCACGGCTACGTCTAGACTGGCCCCTATTCCGAAATAGCCATGCTAATTTCCAACTTTGGAATAGGGAAATCCGCAGGGGATTTAAATATCCCCCGCGGGATTTAAATAAACATGTCCGCCGCTTTTTTTCCGGCTTGGGGAAAAGCCGGAAAAAAGAGTCTAGACTGGCGCGATCCTCCGGAATAAAGCCCTTTTCCGGAGGATCTCTTATGCCTACCTGAAGGAAAAAAAGCCGGAAAAAAAGCAGCAGACATGTTTATTTAAATCCCACGGGGGATATTTAAATCCCCCGCGGATTTCCCTATTCCAAAGTTGGAAATTAGCATGGCTATTTCGGAATAGGGGCCAGTCTAGACGTAGCCCACCAGTACAACCACACATTTACTTCCTCAATTCGACAATCCCTACCTGGACCTTTTCTTTCAACCAGAAGGATGGACGAGAACACCACTTGCACTTCAAATTCCTTGATTCTCCTTCCCAGCACTATATAATCTGCTGTGACCCGCTCAAGATTATTCTTGGCCATATCGTTAGTTCCTACATGGAGAAGCAAGAAGGGATAGCAATCCGAAGGTTTAATCACTTTCGGAAGACTCTCAGTCTCCCAGTAAACAGCACACTTCTTGAGATTGCAGGTCTGGGTGTCAGATGGGTGACTCAGTCCCTCTTAGGAGGTAGTCCCCAACCACCACCACCCATCTTCTTTTGAGAGTGGTGCTCGTAGAACCCCCTATCCCTAGGACTGCGCATCCTATGCCTTCCAGTAGATGCCTTCTGATTTCTTCCCTGAGAGGTCCCTGCTAAAGCATTCTCTACCACAGTGCCTGTGGAGAGAACCTGAAAGCAGTTACTTACCTCTACAGGAATGGTAGATACCTGAGTTGGCCTTCTTCTCCTTCTAGAGGTTACATGCTGCCAGAGATTGGTTGCTGACCTGGAGCTGCACCGTGCCACCTTGCAAGAATTGTTTCAGCAAGCCTGAAGCATGTGCATGGCATACACTGCCACCGTCAACAGCCTGGTTGCCGCCATTGAGCAGTCCAGCCACTCTTCCCCACCCCCCCACCAGCTCCTTCCCAAGTCCCACTTGTACCTACTCCCCCCCTGCTCCTCCAGCTTCTCTCCCAGCCCCACCATGGCCACTAAGGGCCCCGCACATGAGGCAGTGGGACTACCCAAAAGCAGATACCATCCCCATCCCTGATCCCCACCTCCCCCTTTCTACTTCCCTCCTCCTCCACCTCTCCATGACAATCCAGTCCCACCAGTCAGAACAAGTATCATGGTGCCAGAAGCAGAGGTACACAGTGTGCAGGGGGAGGGTGGAAGTGGCTGTGCTGCATGAGCAGCATGTGGAGTGGGGTGAAGAAGAGCCCCAGAGTGAGCTGTGAATCCTCGTTCTGCACCAGGAGGTGCAGCATGAGGTCTAAGAACCATCAAGTTCAGAATATCCACATCCTGGAGCAACACACCATTATACTGACATTAGTCTGCAACACAGACCAGGGCTGCACTGTTCACAAATGGGAAATAATTTAACAATTTCTAAGTAGTACAAGTCCGACTCCCCTCAAGACTTCCAACTCAGGTGGTCGCAATATACATGTTTACCATAGGAGGAGGAAATGGTGAAAGTAGAGCTGCAAGGGAATTGAATATAGGATTTTTTTTATATTGGGAACATTTTTGCAGAAAGGAAAACCATTTCTCACCCAGCTCTAAATGAAAACCTGATGGCAAATACCTTTTCTCACAGATAAGCTATAATGATAATAATTCATAATGCTATATGTGTCTTCCATCCTGTGACACCATCCTCCTTAAACACTGGGTCAGCTCTGTATCTAATGGCTTTGTATTATAGAGAGAGGTGATTTAAACTGCCCTATTGACCCAATGCTGTAGAGATATACACCCTACGCATTTAAAGCTATGAGAAAAGTCCATCTTTTGAAGATGATTTGAGGAGGCAGACTTGGTGAATGTGTAGTGCAGCAGGAACCCAGATATCAAACAGTTTTTACTTAACCCTCTGTTCAGTAAAATTATCTTCTTTTTATCAATTGCTTTGCTTAATCCCAAGGATTTATACCTAGATGGTGACATGTAGCTTGAGAATGGTGTGACTACTCAAATTGCCCTTCCACATCTACATCTTTTATCCATAGTGAAGTTCCCTGCACTAGCCTCTGCAGAGATAGACAGGCCCTTATATGCACAGAAGGGTAGCTCCAGCCACAATTACTGATAAGAACAAGAGTTTATCAGTATTAAAATATTTCCAACACAAACTGAAATTAATCCAAGATTATAGATGGGAAGCCTTTAAGTAATTGTGTTCTTCATGTTATTGCTAGTCTTAAAAGCTCTAAGAGTCAAATTGATTCTATTTGGACCTGGATTCAAGAACCAAAAATTATACCAATTTGTTACACACAGATATTTGGGAATTCAGAGAATACCAGAGCATAACTACCTACTAGTTGCCTTCTGTTTAGTAAACTTTACATTAGAGCAAAACAGAATTGATATTAAACAGAGACAAAAATGACCATCTGATATGGTTAATAAAGCAGACAGAAATGCAAGGGTAACACTTCAAACTGAATTAGAAAATGGATACTTTACTTCAGACTCCAAGGCATCAAAGAATGAGTTTTCCATTATTCTGACATCAATACACAATACTCACTGCTCAAGCTGAGGTTTTGTTACAATCACTGGATCTTCCCAGTGCTGACAGAGTTGGCCTGGCAGCTAGAGGTGATCATAGAAAGCAAAAATTCAGGCAGTTAACAATTTATACAGAATGATAATTCTCCAGAGCTGAAGCACTATCCATATTTTCATTAGAAAATTATCAAGGCACTGCTTGAGATAGCCAGCTTTGCACTACAAAAATTAATTCCTAGTTCGAACTAGGGAGGCTAGTGAGGGTGACCGAAATTTCAAATGAAGTGCGGGATTTAAATATCCCGTGATTCATTATCATGTTCCCGGGCGGTCACCATTTTTTAAACTGACTTGCCCGGAATAACTGCCCACGTCTACATTTGGCAGTGAAACAGGAGTTCGAAGTGAACCCCTAACTCGAATTAGCTGTTACTCCTCGTGGAATGAGGTTTAACAGCTAATTTGAGTTAAGGGATTTACTTCGAACTCCCGTTTTACTGCTGCGTGTAGACACGGGCAGTTATTCCGAGCTAGTCAGTTTCCAAATGGCGACCGCCCAGGAACATGCTAATGAAGCGCGGGATATTTAAATCTCATGCTTCATTTGCAATTTTGGTCGCTCTCATTAGCCTCCCTAGTTTGAACTATGGGGCTAGTGTAGACGTACCCTAAGTGCCTAAATACTGAACATAGCTCCTTATTCTATTAACCTTAATAAAGATCATTGGAAATGCTTTGCTGACTGGTAAGAGATGTTCAGAGTCTAGTTAAATAGAATTTGTTATATCGTGTGGAGTGCCACCGTTTAGGAAGAAATCAGTGGAAATACAGAGCGCTTGAGCAGTTGCAAGTGTCCATTTTATTTCATAACACAGAACTAACAAGAATCAGCCTAAACTAGCTGATCTGACCCCTAGTGACCTAACTCAGTTACTATAACAACAAGATCTATATCTACAACCCAATACATAACAGAACTACTCTCATATATTCTCAGTTTGAACCTCCCCACTAATCTAGGTTTGATTGTTTTGTGGGTGTGAATGTTTAGGATATTTAAGTTTGGCCCCAGGTTCCAGTCTCAAATGCAATAGCAGCTCCTTTCTCAACTCAAGAATTGGCTTATGTTCATTTATATTTTTAATGCTATCTTTACAAGGAAAAGGGCCAGAAAATCACTTTTTTAAAGTTCAATCCTCCTTTTTATTTTTAGTTCCCCTAAAGTCAAGAGGACCCAAGGCACTGGGTTTCACAGCCAGCTTTGTGTTTAATTAATGCTCAATTTTATATTCACATGACAGTGAACAAGACTTCTACTGGCATGGTTAAGGATAATTTGATTTTTTTCATTTTTGCCATTTTAACGGGAGTAACTTATAGTCCCTTTCACAAGTTCAGTTTATCATTACTGTATTGTCATTATTTCACATGTAACAACATAGTTGAGGGAAGAGATCAAGGACACCATGCAACATACAAAGAAGAGTTACTGTCTAATGGGGAGAAGTATTCCACACACTATGCTGGATCCAAGTGTATACCAATCAAAATTATTCATAGTGCACTGAGAAATGTGTGCTCACAAACACCAGCTGATATACTGAGTGAGACTTGCATACTACCAAGTGGGGGGAAAAGGGGGCAGGGGGAACATATCTAAGAACAGTTTTATCTTTTCCTTTGAATATGTAAACTCAAGTTGCCTACCTGTTTTGTTACACTTACTACCCTGTACCTATTTCATCTCTATGGTTACGTCTAGACTGGCATGATTTTCCGGAAATGCTTTTAACGGAAAAGTTTTCAGTTAAAAGCATTTTCAGAACAGAGTGTCTAGATTGGCACAGACGCTTTTCTGCAAAAGCACTTTTTGCAGAAAAGCGTCCGTGCCAATCTAGACGCGCTTTTCTGCAAAAAAGCCCCGATCGCCATTTTCGCGATCGGGGCTTTTTTGCGGAAAACAAAGCTGAGCTGTCTACACTGTCCCTTCTGCACAAAAGTTTTGCGCAAAAGGGACTTTTGCCCGAACGGGAGCAGCAAAGTATTTCCGCAAAAAGCACTGATTTCTTACAATAGGAAGTCAATGCTTTTGCGGAAATTCAAGTGGCCAGTGCAGACAGCTGGCAAGTTTTTCCGGAAAAGTGGCTGATTTTCCGGAAAAACTGGCCAGTCCAGACACAGCCTTTATGTAAACTAAAATGTAGAGCTTTATACAGATCTGTAACAGAGAAGGGTCCCATATGACCAGATGTGTCAAATAACATTTGATTTCATTGACAGAGCATCATGGCTATTAGGCGGCTCAAGCAGAAGCCAGAAGATGGGGTAGACAGGCTGTTTTAATCATTTACCCATGGCCTGTCAGAACAGAAGAGAAGCCTTCAGTTCTGTATCTATTAGCATTTCAATAGAGCATTTCAATTGACCAAAAGTTAATTAAGAGAGCATTGCATATAACTTACTGATACACACACAAACCCCTATAACCCTAATGCAAGATCCATTAATAAACCCACTTATAGCTCAATTCCGTTTCAGACATTTGCAGTTTTAATAATAAATAATAAATAATAATAATAATAATTCATAAAAGCTTTGACTAGAGCTGTATGATATCTTTATGTACACAAGGCCATGGCATCCAGACTTTTATGTTAATGTCTGCCTAAGTCTTCAGAAGATCCCTATAAAGACTCCTCAACAGTGCAATAGATAAATGAATGTGCCCAGAAAAGGTAATTTTTTTTTGCATAAATCTGCCCTTTGGCTTTACAAATGCCTTTTCAGGATAAATGGCTTTGTACATTTCTATGCATCAAAGTCAAAGAGACTAGTCAACTCTTCCAAGGAGAAAAATCATATTCTTTATTCTTGAATGCATGAAAAATGAAATTGTATAATGACTCAAAAGTACTGTGTGATCCAGGCTTTTTATTTGCCTCTATTAGTGCTAAATAACTAATTATTCTTGATCTAAACCTATGTCACGTTTGCTCAAAGCACAAAAGAGATCCTTTGCTCTGTGGATTCATAGGATAATGTTAATCTTTCTGCACACGTGCTGCTTCTTTCAGATGTTTGAGGAGGCTATTTGTGTTCATACATCAATCAATATTTTTCTCACAGAAATTTCAATCCAGGTTTAAGTATGATTATCTTGAGCATTCAAACAAGATACCTGGTGGTATTTTCAGAAGAAGAATTTGAGTTCTTATTCCTAGAATCTACATTACTGTGGAATGTCTTTTGAAAACTTCCAGTAATTTCCTGTCATTAGCTCAGTTCAGTACATCATCTCTGTTCTCGGTTATGATTATCCCTTGCAGGTAGGCCTAGCATTGTACATCCCTGTTTGCCAGATGATGAGCATTGTTCCCTATTAACAGCTGTGCAAACAAGAGATATGTAAGACTGGCCATCTTTCTATAAGTATTCTCTTTCTGGTTTGACTATCTAAACAGTTTCATATTTTCCTTTATGTAAATTCTGCATAAGCTTACTCCTACCAATTAAAAGAAATGGGATTATGCTTATGAAGGTAGGCAATGTTCCCTCTAATCTTTTCCATCCAGGTACAGATTTTTTTTCCCATCCATGGTGGAATAAATTTTACATGCACTGAAGCATGTACAAATGTGCACCACAAGTAGAAACAAAACCTGCTATGGGTGCTCTGCCAATCAGCTGGCCAGCATTTGAATCTCGCCTGAGTGGCCACACAAATGTGCAATTTACAGGGAACAGAGAAGGTGAGTGTGCAGTGAAATTTGGCCCTGTGTCCCAATACTGTCAAAGGGTGAATTATTAATGATTGGTATCAGAATGCATCTCAGGATCTTATGAGACGCTGTTTGGTCTAGTGGAGAGGGCAAAGGACTAGGCTACATCTGTATTTGCCGCTGGGGGTGTGATTCCCAGCTTGAGTGGACATACTCTCATTGAGCTAGTGGCTTACGATAGCATAGGCATGGTAACACAGGCAGTGGCAAAGGCGATATGGGACACCGCCATTATTTATCCATAGGATCTAGGAGGATTCTCACTCAGGCTACGTCTACACTGCCCATTTTTGCAGCAGAAGATATACCTCTCATTTGCATATCTTCTGCTGATCCTTTTTGAGGAAGAGGTTTTGCCACTAAAACAACCCTGTGTAGACAGGGCCATTTGCCAGAAAAAAAAACTCTTTTGAACAAGATCCCTTATTCCTCAACAAATGAGGTTTACAGGATCTTGCACAAAAGGGTTTTTTTTCTGACAAATGACCACGTCTACACAGAGCTTTTTAGCAGCAAAACCTCGTCTGCAAAATGGTTCGGCAGAAGATTTGCAAATGAAAGTGCAATTTGCATATCTTCTGCTGCAAAAAAAGTCAGCGTAGACATAACTTCAAGGTAACTAGCCTGTGCCATCTCTCACCCCTGCCTGTGCTGATGCAGCTACACTGCTACGTTAAGTGTGTAAGCTCAGTGACAGCTGCCAGGAGTATGTTTACTTGGGCTGGGAATCATACCCCTAGCTCCAAATGCAGACTCAACCTAAGAGTTGGGAGACATGGGGCTTCTATTCCTAGCCTTGCTTGTGAGCTTAGGCTCGTCATCTCCCTGGGCCTCAGTTTCCCTGTGTGTAAACCAGAGATATTCTAACCTTCCTTTGTAAAGCATTTTAGTGCTTTTTACCCATAGATCTCAGGGGCAGCTAAGAAGTTTTTATTATTGTAGCTCATCTTCTTCAAACTGCATTTTATGCTAAACCAAAAACCTAATCAGATGTTCAGCATTACTATTATGGCCCATCATGTTTCTATGGTTACAAAGTATGTATCTTTCATCTTCAGAGCCCAGCAAGAATTCACCCCTTCTAACACTGCCTTGCCTGCCTCCATGACCTACCAAGGATTGATTAGCAATTCCTGTTTTGCAAGCCTTACTCTGTCATGCACTGACATCATTTTTGAATTAGCCTAAAATGCCTCTTAGCCAGAGAATTTAAATACAAAGTAATATTTTTTTCAGAAGTAGGAAGACTTGCCATCATTCGTGATAAAATGTTGGAAGAAATATCAAACCTTGGACTTCAGAGTTAAAGCCAGTATCTATTGAAGGAGACCAATTGTGCAGGGACAGTTTCCCCCATATGCTTATTGAGGGGCTCTTGCATCTTCCTTTGAAGCAACTTGTGTGGACTACTGTCAGACAAAAGATGATGGACTAGATAGATGGCCCTCAAGTCCTATCCTGTATAGAAACTCTAAGTTCCCATATTACCTAATTATTCTGTATAAAATTGTGAACATCAATAGAAGAGAAAAAAGCTGCTCTCTTGACACCCGTTACTGTGAACACCTGTCTGTGAAAGGTCTGGTCAAGGCTTTAATTTTAAGCTTCCCTTAATCTTTTTCTGTTATGGAAATTAGAAAAAGGCAAATTTTTAGACATTATTTATTCACAAATTCACAGAATAATTTTTGCCCAAAAAAAATTTCAGCCTAGATTCACAAGGGGACTCAGGTTTGTCTTCACAGCACAGCTTTTAGTGACACAGTTCTGTTGACACAGCCATGTTGCTAAACGTCAGGGGCTACGTCTACACCTTGTTATGTAGACAAAGCCTTACACTGCCTCGCTATGTCTACGCTACGAGTTTTCTTGGAAAAATATGCTAATGAGGGACTCATTTGCATGAATCACTATCTCATTTGAATATTTCCTACCAATCCATTTTTGCGCTGGGATTTTTGTGCAAAAACAAGCAGTGTGGTCTTTTTCTTTTTGCGCAAAATCTCCTTTTCCTGCAACACCCCAGTGCAGACAGCTCAGCAGGAAATATGCAAATTAGATCATGACTCATGCAAATGAGTCCCTCATTAGCATATTTTTTGCTGCGAAAACTCATAGGCTGTGTCTAGACTGCATCCCTTTTGCGGAAAAGGGATGCAGATTAGACACATTGCAATTGCAAATGAAGCGGGGATTTAAATCTCCCCCGCTTCATTTGCATGAACATGGCTGCCGCTTTTTTCCGGCTCGGGGCTTTGCCGGCAAAAAGCGCCAGTCTAGATGGGGATCTTTTGGAAAATAAAGCCTTTTCCGAAAGATCCCTTATTCCTCTTAAAATCAGAAATAAGGGATCTTTCGGAAAAGGCTTTATTTTCCGAAAGATCCCCGTCTAGACTGGCTCTTTTTGCCGGCAGAGCCCCGAGCCGGAAAAAAGCGGCAGCCATGTTCATGCAAATGAAGCGGGGGAGATTTAAATCCCCGCTTCATTTGCAATTGCGATGTGTCTAATCTGCATCCCTTTTCCGCAAAAGGGGTGCAGTCTAGACACAGCCATAGTGTAGATATAGCCAGGCAGTGTAAGGCTTTGTCTACATAACAAGGTTTTGTCGCCAAAAACTGCCATTTGCCAACAAAAGTCAGAGGGTGTGTCTAGACTGGCATGATTTTGCACAAAAGCAGCTGCTTTTGCGCAAAATCTTGCCGCGTGTCTACACTGGACACAAGTATTTGCGCAAGAACACTGACTTTGTAATGTACAAAATCAGTGGTTCTTGCGCAAATACTCCGACACTCCCACTCAGGGATAAGCCCTCTTGCGCAAGTATTCTTGTGCAAGAGGGCCAGTGTAGACAGCCACGTTAATTTCTTGCGCAAGAAAGCCCAATGGCTAAAATGGCCATCGGAGCTTTCTTGCGCAAGACAGCATCTACACTGGCATGGATGCATTTGCACAAAAGCAAATCTTTTGCGCAAAGGCACATGCCAGTATAGATGCTCTCTTGTGCAAATACTTTTAACGGAATAACTTTTCCATTAAAAGTATTTGCGCAAAATCATGCCAGTCTAAATGCAGCCAGAGTGTATACACTGCAATTAAACTTTTTCAGGAAAAATGCCCAGTTTTGTCAACAAACTTCTAGTCTTATGAAAGATTTCCCTCCCCTCCCCCCATTTATTTTTGACAAAGAGCCAGTGTAAATACTGCTTTTTGTTTTGTCAAAATAACTGGCTTCCGCCAGTATCCCACGATGCCTGGCCTGAGTGCTCTGCTCAGTGTTTTGATCTCTGCTGCTTTGCCTGCATGCTCCACTCCCCTTTCAAAGCTCCAGGAAGTATTTGGCAGCTGAATGAACTTCTGTGTCGGGGAACAAACAAACAATAAATCATTGGAATGTTCCTGTTCTACCCTGCACTAGGAACACAGCAGCAGGCAAACTGGTGCTACAGATGCTGTGCTGATTTGATGGAGAGCTGCTGATGGTGCCCACATGATGGACATGATCTGTTGGCTAAGACAGCAAGTGTGAACACCCTCTGGTGATTTTTGTTTTGTCAACTTTTGGGTGTTGATATAACTTTTGTTAACAAAAGTTGGTGGTGTAGACATACCCTAAAACAAAAAAACTTCTACCTCCCCCCCCACATTGTCCCCTATGAGCAACATTTGCTTTGTTAGCAGGAGAGCACTCCTGCCACTGGTACTTGCTGTGGGTAAAGCTTTTGTCGTGGGGAGTGAGGATGTAAGCACCTGTGAATGACAAAAGCAGAGCACTCATTTGCATATGTTGCGTACTCATTTGTATTTCCTCCTCAGATCCCTTTAGCGCAACATGTTTTTGCACAAAAAAGCACTGTGTAGACGGCTCCTTTTGTCGTGGAATGAGGTGTAACGGTAGTTCGAATTAGAAAGCCTAATTCGAACTACCTACTCCGTGCCGCGTGTAGCCGCAGGCACGGAGTCCGAACTACCGGGGATTTAAAAATGGCGGCGCCCGGCAAGATGCAAATGAAACCCGGGATATTTAAATCCCGGGCTTCATTTGCAACTTCGATTGACTACATTAACCACCCTAGTTCGAACTAGGGTGGTAGTGTAGACATACCCTAAGAGGTTAAACTCAGGTAGCTAGAAAGGGTGTTGGCAGGGAGCCAGAAGAACCAATGGGGATACAGTGCTGAAATCTGAATTGTATAAGATATCTCATCTGCTTTCTTTCTGGGGGGAAGTTAAGCCAGGAGTTGACACACACAAAATGATTTAAACCCAGGAAGGATTGCCATGCCCCCAAGGAATTTGGGGCATGGAAATAAACTGAACCGGGGAGAGAGAGTGAATAAATAAAGGGAAATGTGTATTTAGTCATGATTAGGGTATTTTTCTTTATTTTTGTGGTTTGGGTTGAACTGCTCTGTGTGAATCTATGCCTCTCCTTCCCCATTCACTATCTAAGGCTACGTCTAGACTGCAGGCTTCTTTTGGAAGAACCTTTTCTGGAAGAGATCTTCCAAAAAAACTTCTTCCAAAAGAAAGCGTCTACTCTGCCAAAGCATATGGAAAAAGTGATCTGCTTTTTCAAAAGACAGCATCCACACTGAATGGACACTATTTTGCATTTAAACTGTGATTACTATGGACAGAGTGGCCAACAGGGCACCTGTGCTTTTTCCTCTTTCCTCTTCTTTTGAAAGAACTCCCTCTTCCCGTTCTCACACACCTTTTTCTGAAAGAGCTCTTCCTTGGAGAAAGGGGCTTACCAATGTCAGAAAAACCCCTCTGTTTTCAATTTTTTTCTGAAAGAACATGATTGCAATGTGGATGTAAGTGGAGTTTTCAGAAAAAATGGCCATTAAAAAAAAAAAACCTGTAGTGTAGACATCATATATATAGTAGCCCAAAATCTGTGACTCTGTAATGCTGAACCACTGGCTGTTCCCTCTGGGTGGTGCTGCTGCCTACCGCCGTGGCACTCGGCTGACTTCTGTACCGCTCAGCCAGGCTGCCACATGGGAGCATGCGGCACAAATGGACGTTTGGAGTCCATGCTCCCGTGGACAAGCGTGCATCCCCAACAGAGACAGAGGAGAGTGGAGAGAGAGTGAGAGGCAGGAGGGGAAGAAAAGAAAGAGAGACGGAGAGAGAGGCAGAAGGTGGAGGAGAGCTGAGGGGGGCGAGGAGGTAGGAGGAGGAGAGAGAGAGAAAGAGACACAGAGCGAGAGACCAGAGGCTCAGGAGAGAAGACCGACATGGAGGAGAGACCTGGAAATCCCGTCTTATGACGGGCTAATTGGCTAGTAGCCTAAGAATTGTTCCCAGAGATTTTATCTGTGTTTTAGTTTGTTTTACTTAGTTGCTCTGTAACACCTAACAAGTATGTTTTATCAAGTATATCTTTTTTGTTAATAAAAATCACTTTAAGGTGATGATTTGATTCTTGTGTTTTGGAAAGAAACAGGGGTCTGTGTGTATTTGCCTGCCTGAGGCTGGGAGGTTAGCTACCAGAGACAGCAGCTTGTTTCTCTCTTTTCTTTTTTTCAAGCTGTTTAGGGCAAAAGAGTTTGGGGTACCTCTGGGGGAGGAACTCAAGTGTCCTCTCCTCCCCCCATTTTCTTAGGGTAAATCACTTAACAGTGGCTCTTTTGTTTTTTCTCAGAGCCATAGCAGACCCCACCACTCCCTCTGAGCCTCCCACAGCTGCCAGCATTCCCACAGCACCCTTGGCTGCTCTTGGCCAAGGACACAAGTGAGCACCAGCCTGGACTGGTGCAAAGATCCTGGATCTCATTGAGGTCTCGGGCAAGAAGACCAACCTCCAAGATCTCCACATCAGAAGGCACAATGCTCATGTTTATAGGCAGATAGCCTGGCCAAGAAGGGACATACGTAGGAGCTCCAGCAAGCCTACAAGAAGGCCAGAGAGCAGAGTGGGAGTGCTGGGGTGGCACTGCACACATCAGTACTATGAACAGCTCAGTTTCATCCTGGGAGATGGGCCAGTCATCTCTTCCCCAGTCATTGAGTCCAGCCAGGACATGTCCAGTGTCAGCCGCAACAAGGGTGGGGTTGTGGAGGACGACGATGAGGGGGAGGAGGTGGAGCAGGCCATCCAGGCAATCATGCCGACCAGTTAGGAGCTGCTCCTAACCCTTGAGCTGGTCCTGCCTCCCACGATGTTTCCCAGGTGTCAGATGAACCTGGGGAAGGCACTTCCGGTGAATTCTATAACTTTCTCTATCTACATGTGGGGGCACAGGGTGGGCTGCAATGGGCTGCACACTCTCACTCAGCCGACTTGGCCCAGAGGTTGCACAACAGCCTGTGCACCTGAAGCACCAGTCTGGAGCACTCAGGTCCTCGATGGTCTCACTCAGGAACCCCGCACTCCTTCTCACAAGGACTGCTTTGTGAGGAGGTCTACCTTACTCCCGACTCTGTGGTGGGACACCTTCCCACGCCAAGCCACCACTGCAAAAATCATGGAACTACATAGTACAGGCTTATGCCCTCACTTGTGCAGAATCTGCTCCTGGTCAACTGTGGCAACGAGGAGACTGACCCCCTGCATGGGAACCTGCCAGGGGAAAGAGAGGAGGGGACCCCAGTAGCACTCTCTCCAGCAAGCAGCCCCGGCTGCTTAAACACACCTCCTGCAACACCCCCCTTTTCTCCTCCAGCATGCACACATGCACACAGAAGTTCTTTCTCTTCAGGATGCCACCTGTGCTAGACCCAGCATGTCCAGGACACAGAAGAAGGCCAAGCGACCCTCTCCCCCTGCAGACTCCTGGCTTGGCTGGCACCTTCCCATTCCTTCTTGTCCCCAGGCAGTGGGTGTAGCCTACAATGTCCATGCCCCTGCAGGAAAGTGCCCGCTGTCTAGGCAACATATGGCCTTGCTTGAAGCACATTGTCATCATCTGAACTGAGACCTTCAGTGTAGGCTCAGAGTTTAGGGCTAGGCTTCATCCACAGTGTCTCCTGGGGTGACTGCCCTTGTAACTTGTCTTCACAGCTGAGCCAGCTGTGAGCTTGGCGCATCTCCCAGACTCCCATGCTATCTAACCAACTCAGCGGGATCCACTGGAGGAAACACACCCAGGAAGACCTGCTATGGGAGCAGATGACTTGCCTCCAGTCCCTCATCCAGCGGCTTGATGATGAATGCCAGAAGTGGGCCACAGGAGTGAGGATGCCGGGCTGACTAGGAGCAGCAGAAGGTCACCTGGGACCAGCCGTCGAGCCAGCATGCCACCTCCCTGCCCCTGCCCCCATCGGCTTCTCCACTTAACCCTCCAGGGGCCACCAGGGCCCCCAAACATGGGACAGTGGGGCCTTAAGAACAGCCAAAGCCTCACAAGGTGATCAAGGTAGGCACCAGTCCCAATCCCAGCCCCATGTCTAAGAGCCTCTCCCCTCTCCTCCTTCTCCTGCATTCCAGGTTCTTTCCTCAGTCCCTCCCTTGTTTTATATCCTCCAAATAAAGAGACTTGTTTGTTTAAAAAAAAGACTTTATTTGCTCTGCAGGGGAGGGGTGAAGGTGTGAAGGTATTGCAGGGGAAGGATGGGTTGGGGGAGAAAAGGCACATATGGACAATGCTGAGACCCCTTGTGTAGAAGCCCATGGAAGAGTCTTATAGGTGGCCTTGGCTGAAACTCCCTCAAGGCCTCCTGGATGAGCACTGCTCCCTGCTGTGCTCATCAAATTGTACTGGTGTTCGGCTGCCCATAAGCCCAGCTAGCTGTACAGCCTCTACCCCTCACCCTGGCAGGAAAGTTCTCCCCCTTGCTCTCGCAAAGGTTGTGGAGCACACAGCAAGCTGCCACCACGAAGGGGATGTATCTGTCACTGAGGTCCAGGCAGGTGAGGAGACTCCTGAAACTCCCCTTCAAGTGGCCAAATGCACACTCCATGACCATGCAGCACCCCTGCAGCCTGGCGTTGAAATTCTCCTTGAAGTGGAATCCAGGCTGCCCATGTAGGGTTTCATCAACCAGAGGAGCAAGAGATAATCCTTGTTGCCCAAGATGCATTTGGGCATGTCCATGCCCCCACCCCAATAGTGCGGACGTGGAAAAAAGTGTTGGCATGCATCTTCTGGAACAGGCAGGAAAGCCTGTTTCCTCTTCCTCTTTATATTGTCTGAGGCATTGTGGTCAGGTGCCAGATTGGGGATGTAGGTGCCATCTATGCCCCCCAGGCAGTTGGGGAAGCCCATGGTGGCAAAACCATCAACGAAGGTGTTGAGGTTGCCCAGAGTGATGACCCCTTGTAGCAGCATGTTTGCTGATGGCCTTGACTACCTGCAGAAGCACAGTACTGACTGTGGATTTCCCTACACTGAACTGGTTCCCAAGGGAACAGTAGTTGTCCAGCATGGTGAGCTTTCACAGGGCGAGGACAATGTGCTTCTGCAGGGGTTGCCAGATCACAGTCAGGTGTCCTGTCACCTGAGGGCAGGTGCGAGCCAGTCTCAGAGCTCCAGGAAGGTGGCCTTCTGCATGCAGAAGTTCTGCAGCCACTGCTGGTCATCCCATTGCTGCAAGATGATGCGGTCCCACCAGTCAGAACTGGTATCCCTCTGCCAGAAGTGGCATTTGACAGTGTCCAGTACGTTTAGGGGCATTTGCAACAGCACGAATGTCAGGAACTGAGTGAAGCGATCCTCCAGTTCGGGCTGGTAGTCGTCTTGCTGGAGCAGCATGTGGGCAGTCTGAATGAACTGCACCATGAGGCACAACACAAGCCCCATGAGCCAGTCACCACTTTGCAGCAGCTCCAGCTCCATGATGTCAGCACTATGGTGTCCTCAAGGGCAATCAGAGCACACTGCATCCATGAGAGATGGTAAGCAGTGGAGGAGTGACATGTGAGGCGCGGCCATAGAGAAGTGACCTAAAAGTACATGTCTCGGCTTGCCTGATGAAGCAGTCACAGGAAGTGTGTGCTCTGCTGGGGCCCTCCCCAAGTGCTTTTGGGGGCTCTAAATCTGAGGCAAGCTCCAATCAGTGTGGACACACTATTTTGAAATAATTCTGAGCTATTTTGATGCTCCCCTGTGGTGCGGATGCGCTATTTTGATTGTGTTATTTCGGGAGTTGTTATTTTGATTTTACTTATTTCAAAATTATTTCCTCATGCCCAAAATGAACTACATCTGGCAGGGGACAGGAAAAGCATCTCTATTTTATAATAACATTAGGAACAAGAGGAAAAGTGAAAGTGCAACACATTTGCAAATTTGACACCTGGAATGGCTCTCTCATTACAATAGGTAATTTCCTCTTCAGGCACTCTCACCTTCTCTTTACTGTTGAAAGTGAGCCACATCCACTCTGATTTAATTAGCCCTGCTGTTATACTCCCATCTTTGTATGCCTGTCTTGTTTCTTTACTTTTCTCTTCAAGCCTCTGAGGAAGTAAGTTGTATCTCACGAAAACTTATGCCCTAATAAATTTGTTAGTCTTTAAAGTGCCACCCGACTTCTTGTTGTTTTTTCTGAAAGAGACTAACACGGCTACATCTCTGAAGCTTGTGGGTGCAACATTCTTTAGTAGAGAAGATGTGCTAATAATGGATGACATGAAGAAGGCTGAGGTGTTCACTAAGCAGTCTTGCTGCAGTCTTCATTAAAAAAGTGGTTTGTGACCAGATCCTTAACATAAAAAACATCCACAAGGGGGGAAAAACCCACATACCAGAATGGGAAAAGGAACAAGATAAAGAATATTTAGATATGTAAGATGTATTCAAGTCAGCAGGGTCTGATGAAATTTGTCTTAGGGCACTTAAGGAAATTGCTTTAGCTATCTCAGAAAGATTAGCAATTATATGTGAGAAATCCTGGAGGCTGGATGACCTCCCAAAGAGAAGGAGAAGGACAAACATAGTACCTTCTTTAAGAACAGGAACAAAGCAGATCTGAGGAATTGTCAGGAGCTACTGGCACAAACATAAGCAGCGAGGAGTCCTGTGGCACCTTAGGGTATGTCTACACTACAAAGTTAATTCGAACTAATGGATGTTAGTTCAAATTAATTTTGATAGGCGCTACACTAGCGCTCCGCTAGTTCGAACTTAATTCGAACTAGCGGGGCGCTTAGTTCGAACTAGGTAAACCTCATTCCACGAGGACTAAGCCTAGTTCAAACTTACTAGTTCGAATTAAGGGCTGTGTAGACCCTTAATTCGAACTAGTGGGAGGCTAGCCCTCCCCAGCTTTCCCTGGTGGCCACTCTGGCCAACACCAGGGAAACTCTATTGCCCCCCTCCCGACCCCAGAGCCCTTAAAGGGGCACGGGCTGGCTATGGTGCCCGTGCCAGGTGCAAGCCTGCCAGCACCCAGCCAGCAGACCCTGCACCTGGCACGGCTCGAGCCAGCCACCCGATGCCCCCCAGCCCTTCCCCTCTTCCCAGGACCAGGCTGGTGGCTCCTGGGAGCTTGCCCAGGACCGCAAGAGGCAGGCACCTGCCTGGTCCAGAGCAGGCATCGTGGACCTCGTCCACGACCTCCGCACTAGGCACAGGAAAGTGGCAGTCTAGGTCAGGAGAGCTGCCAGCCAGGCCACCCAGGAGCAGGTTTGCATGAAAATCAAGGTGGTCCACTGAGACCCCTGACCCTGAGCTTAGAATAGCCATACTGGGTCAGACCAAAGGTCCATCTAGCCCAGTAGCCTGTCTGCTGACAGCGGCCAACACTAGGGACCCTGGAGGGGATGGACCAAAGACAGTGACCAAGCCATTTGTCTCGTGCCATCCCTCTCCAGCCTTCCAAAACTTTGGGCAGGGACACCACTCCTACCCCCTGGCTAATAGCACTCCATGGACCCAACCTCTATGAATTGATCTCACTTCTCTTTAAACTCTGTTATAGTTCTAGCCTTCACAGCCTCCTGCAGCAAGGAGTTCTACAGGTTGACTATTTGCTTTGTGAAGAAGAACTTTCCGTTATTAGATTGAAGCCTGCTACCCATTCATTTCCTTTGGTGTCCTCTAGTCCTTCTATTATGGGAACTAATGAAGAACTTTTCTTTATGCACCGTCTCCACACCACTCGTGCTTTTATAGACCTCTATCATATCCCCCCTCAGTCTCCTCTTTTCTAAGCTGAAAAGTCCCAGTCTCTTTAGCCTCTCTTCATATGGGACCTGTTCCATACCCCAGATCATTTTAGTTGCCCTCCCCTCTCCCACCCTCTCTCTTCCCCTCTCCCACCTCCTTTTCCCAGTTTCCCTGAGTTTTGTTCAATAAAGAGAGTTTCTATTTTGAACACACGTGTCCTTTATTTTGTACATCAGGAAGGGGGGCTAGGGAGGGGTAAGTGGAAGGAGGTGAGGGAGGAATGGGGTACGAGCCCCCGATGGGGAGGACTGGGCTGGCTCTGTGGGCTTCTCGGGGTAGAAGCTCTCCTGAAGCCCCTTGATTGACCCCTCCTCCCTGGATGGCAGCCTGCGGCAAGTGCAGCCGGGCTGATGGCCTAGTGCTGTGATGTGCCAAGTGTGGGCACTCAGGGCACTCCAAGCCAGGACTGCTTTGCAAGCGGGGAACCCCTGAGAACTGTCTGTCCGGGGTGGGGGTCGGGTCCCTTTAAGCACAGCCCTTGGCTAGCCTGAGGCAGCAGCTCCACACTCTAAGTCCTAATCTGATGCCCTGCCGGCACTGCTTCTGGCCACCCTTAACCTCAGTTCAGGGTCCACTCAGTGTGGACATGCTAGTTCGAATTAGCAAAACGCTAATTCGAACTAATTTTTAAGTCTAGATGCACTAGTTTGAATTAGCTTAGTTTGAATTAGTGCTGTAGTGTAGACATACCCTTATAGACTAACTGAAGTGTTGGAGCATAAGCTTTCGTGGGCAAAGACCCACTTCGTCAGATGCATGTCAGACCAAAGTGGGTCTTTGCCCACGAAAGCTTGTGCTCCAACACTTCAGTTTGTCTATAAGGTGCCACAGGACTCCTCGCCGCTTTTGCAGATTCAGACTAACACGGCTACCCCTCTGATACTTGGCACAAACATAGTAACTAATTCCTTGCTTTAATCATTACTATATATGTAAAGAGCCCTGAAGACCTTAAAAATGCTGCAGCAGGTCAGGTGAGGAATTCCATTGCTGCACATTTTAAGATGCATGAAGGAGAGATACTTCACTTTCACTGGTTTTCCACTGTCAGCAGGAAAAGAGCTGTCCTTTTGCATGCCTTTGGACAAGGGCATGGGGCAGGCATCAGCCATGTTGTGCTCCGAAGTTCCAGCAAAACCAAAACTTCTGCAGTTTGGCTCTACAAGTTCCAGACACCTTAATTTCTCCATCGAAAGTGGTGATAACCAAAATGTACATCATCACTGTTTTGATGCATAAAATGTTAAATTATTTGACAGATGCTGATATCTAACTGTAATCATCCCCAGCATAATTTAAATTACTTGGTTATTTTTTTGTATTTAAGCTAGGTTCTATATGCCTTTATTTAGCTCCAAGTCTGTCTAAAAGATCAAGTGCTGAAACAAAACCTTTTGAAAATTACAGGGGCCTGAAAAAAATTAGGCACTGGGCCTAACATTTTATGTAGAAAGAGACCCAGGTGGGTCTTTCATTGTGCCAACTTCTGTCGGTGAGAGAGCCACGCTTTCAAGCTTACAAAGAGCTCTTTTTCAGGTCTGGGACATGTACTCAGTGTAACTGCTAAATGCGCAGTGCAATGGATTGTTTTGCATGAAGAGCTCACACATTTTAAGGAGCCTATTCAAGGTGATGACAAGTATGTTTCCCAGACCAGGAGGAGAATCCTATGTAAGCTCAAAAGCTTGTCTCTTTCACCAAAACAAACTGATCCAATAAGAGATATCACTCCACCCACCTTGTCTCTATAATATCCTGGAACCAGCTCATCTACAACACTGTGTATTAATAAGAGTAATTTTTAACTCTTTTGGATTCTTGGAGCAGTGAGACATTTTCTCAGAACATTGCAGAAAAATGTGGGCTACATCCTCAACTGGTGTAAATCAGCACTGCTCTATTGGCTTGACACTGATTTACACCACTCAGAATAAATGGTGTAATTTTGGTTATGGTTAAGATTTGTTTTTATGCTTTACAAAAGGTTTAAATAAGCTTTTAACTGGAAAAACTGAACCAAGTTTGATCATGAAGTACTTGTCAGTTCGTCCATAATTAACATATTCACCAAATATTTCAGGACTGGCTTCTCAGCATTTTGAATTTTCTAAGTACAAAAGAAGGAGATGCAACAGATAACTGGATGCCAATTGTAGTAAACTGCAATTAAGATTATTGGAAGATGAAGACCCTCAGGGAACTACAGTCCCACTTAACCGTAAATCTGATAATCAGATAATTCAACTTTCTTCTAAAGAAATGAATCATCTTAGACTATAAAAATTAATGTAAAAGAAAAGTTACTTGTTCAAGGAAATAGGCTATTGAAACAACACATACAAAATCTTCCAAACATCAGGTCTTTTGTCTTCAAAGAAGCAAAAATTAATCTCTGAGCCCCACAGCCATTCTTCAGGCCCACTATCCTCTCCCTGAAAAATATCACGACACTCAAACCTTTCAAGATTTTCTATGAAGGCATCTTTGTGTCTGCACGGAATCCCTTTGACATCAGTGGTCTATCGAGGCAGATCATTTGCAGAATCAGGGACATAGCAACTATGTCGTCTCTATTTCCTTGGCAAATGGCAAAAGTCATGAAACACACAATATGAATAGCTAGAAGTTCTAAGGACCAAATCCTTTTTGTCTCATACACCGGATTATCTCACTGACATCAGGAAAACAACATTTGGCCTAAAGCAGGGTTAGTCAGTAGGCAGCCCACAGTCCAAATCTAGACTACCAGGGGCTTTTCAGTGAACCATGGTGTGTGCGGGGGGACTTGGTGCTGCATGGTATCTGGAGGCTGTGTGCATTTGTTATTGGAAATACTTTAATCATGAAACATACAGAGTTCATGCGTACTGTTATTTTCTTCCAAACTCTGATACTTATGTTAAACCACAGAAGACTAAAGAGTTTTGAGTATATTTATGTAAATATGTATCTACAAGAATTTTATTTCACAAAATGTACTAAAAACTTAGAATAGTTGTCTGACAGTGTTTTGATTCTAATGCTGTTTTCCTATTTCTCCCATTAGTATGACTCCACATTAAGTCTAGAGCAGAAGTGGGCAATCATTTTTGAAGGGACACTTCAAACTTTTTGAAATCGTTGCAGGCTGCCCTGGTAGGGGCAGGGTCTCAGACAGAAGTGGCAGAGCCTTGGGCGGAAGGGGCAGACCTTTCAGTAGCAGGAGTTGAAAGAACTTGTGCCTCCCCTGCGGCTCCCAGGCATCATGTTAGCAGAGGACAGGTGCTGCAAGCCATTTCAATTGCTGCTATTTAAACAGCTCACTGCTCCTGGCCTCGCTGCTAGCATGTTGCCCTGGGAGCCCGAGACACGTGAGCCCTTTCAACTGCTTCTGTTTAAGGGGCTTGTGCTTTGTCCCTGGCTTCTAAGCAACGGGCTAGCATGGGGCTGGGAGCTGGGAGCCCTTTCAATTGCTTCTATTTGACAGCTGCCAAGTAACACAGCCACCTGGCAGGTGCCAGCCCTTTAAACAGAAGCAGTTAAAAGGGCTCGCAGCTCCAGGCACTGCTAGCACCTTGCCAGGAAGCCAGGACTTGCGAGCCCTTTTAACTGCTTCTATTTAAAGGGCTGGCACCTTCCCCGCACATCTCTGACTCCCAGGTAATGTGCTATGGGGAGGGGCCTGGAACAGCTGTGTGGGCCAGATCCAGCCCACTGAGAGGCTTTTGCCCACCCCAGGTCTAGAGGCAAATAGCGTTCCATAAAGCCTACTGAGACAGGTAGTACAGTCAAGGGTTTTCTAATAACTATGTTCTAAAGTGTAACGTTTTCTAATTCCAAGCCTGAAATTGCCTGGACTTAGGCTGCATTCTCTCTCCCTATAACTCAGTCCACAGATGGTTTCAGTGGAAGAGGGAAAGCCATCCTTTCCCATTGTTATGTGTGATTGAATGGAGGTAGGCAGTTCCCTGGCCTTCTCAAAAGATATTGTAGAACTCAAGAGTTGGGGTGGGGACAACCATTTTGTTCAGCAGCTTATACAAGCTTCAAAAATGGGGAAAACACAGCTAGCCAGAACAACACAAGATGGCAGCCAGAGAAGAAAAGTCAGATGGAGGAGCAATGATCAGTGTCCCAGTACTAGAGAAGTTGGACCCAGGTGGTGAGAAAGAACATGATGTTCCTTTGACCATTTTTTTAACTCAAACATGCAAGCAAATTTGAAGTGGCACATTCTGCCTACAGAATTAGCACGACTCTAGCACAGAGGTTATTTCAAAGAACTTGTCACTTGCAGGCTTCTCAAAAAGGATAACTTGCAACTCACTGTCTGACTATGGGCAAGTCCTTGGATGTCTTTACTCTGACATCAATGGAGCTTTATAACTCAGTATAATAGCTTTCATTTAACAAAAAACATAAGAACAGCCATACTGGGTCAGACCAAAGGTACATCTTGCCCAGTATCTTGTCTTCTGACAGTAGCCAATGACAGGTGCCTCAGAGAGAACCAACAGACCAGGTTATTGCCAAGTGATCCATCCCCTGAGCCCATTCACAGTTTCTGACAAACAGAGGTAAAGGACACCATGCCTACCCTTCTGACTAAGAGCCATTGATGGACCTATCCTATATTTATCTAGTTCTTTTTGAATTCTTTAAAAATCCTGGTCTTCACAACAGCCTCCGGCAAGGTGTTCCACAAGTTGACTGCATGTTGTTTGGAAAAAATACTTCCTTTGTTTGTTTTAAATCTGCTACCCATTAATTTAATTTGGTGACCCTTAGTACTTGTATTATGTGAACAAGTAAATTACTTTTCTTTATTTACCTTCTTAACACCAGTCACAGTTTTATAGACCCCTATCATATCCTTCCTTAGTCTTCTCTTTTCTAAGATGAAAAGTCCCAATATTCTTATTCTCTCCTCATATGGAAGCTTTTCCAAATCCCTAATCATTTTTGTTGCCCTTTTCTGAACTTTTTCCAATGCCAATATATCTTTTTTGAGATGAGGTGACCACATCTGCATGCAGTATTCGAGATGTTGGCATCCAAAGGAATGAAGCGAGACCACAGCTAAAAATTCCAACAAACTTTCACAACTCTCACACAGCAGCACCTGCTTCTCCTCAAGCTGACAGCACTTTGTTTCAGTTCCCATTACCCAATATTCCTCCCAAACCATGCCCATGAGCATTCCAACTAATGAGAGAGGGCAAGCCAGTTAAACTATTATGACTATTAAAATATTTTTGCAAAGCTGAGGATCAAAATAGATTAAAAGACTTAATATTTGAAATGGGATCTCCTTTACCTCCTTCCTCCAACTCTGTTCTACATCCCTAGCTATCATGCAAAAGACAAATTGAACTTCCTTTTGAATTTTTTCAAGTGTCTGTAAAAATACAAGTATTGGAGGGGTATCTGTGTTAGTCTGAATCTGCATAAACAACAAGAAGTCCTGTGGTACCTTATAGACTATCAGATTTATTGGAGCATAAGCTTTTGTGAGCAAAGACTCTTTGCATGGGTATGTCTACACTACACCGCTAGTTCGAACTAGCAGGGTAATGTAGGCATACCGCACTTGCAAATGAAGCCCGGGATTTGAATTTCCCGGGCTTCATTTGCATAAGCGGGGAGCCGCCATTTTTAAAACCCCGCTGGTTCGAACCCCGTGCAGCGCAGCTACACGGGGCTCGAACTAGGTAGTTCGGACTAGGCTTCCTATTCCGAACTACCGGTACACCTCGTTCTACTACCTAGTTCGAGCCCCGTGTAGCCACACTGCACGGGGTTCGAACCAGCGGGGTTTTAAAAATGGCGGTTCCCCGCTTATGCAAATGAAGCCCGGGAAATTCAAATCCCGGGCTTCATTTGCAAGTGCGGTATGCCTACATTACCCTCCTAGTTCGAACTAGGAGGGTAGTGTAGACATACCCCAACTGACAAAGTGGGTCTTTGTCCATGAAAGTTTATGCTCCAATAAATCTGATAGTCTATAAGGTGCCACAGGACTTCTCATTGTTTATGTAAAAATACAGCATCTTTATACTCCATAGATTTCCCCACTCTGAATATAGTATATATACCAGCTTAATTTGGAGCAAGTTTTTACTCTATTTTACTTCAATTAGCTGTGCAGAATAGTATAGTCCAGCAGTGGGAGAATTAGCTGGATTCTGTTCTGACTCCTGCATCATTAGAATATTATCTACATTCTAACTAGAGAGAGAAATTCTGCCCTTCAATCCCCATTGATGACACTAGAGTGGCAGGAACTATGGAAGCAAATGGAATGAATGGACAGATTAGCCTGTATAACCCCATTACTAGGAAACAGAGTAGTATCTAGCTCACTCTCTTATGCAGAACGGTTTATTAAATTCTAACAGCAAAAGTTTTATTTTTAATCATGAATAAACCAGAAGGAACCCACTGAATTTCAGAACACAGACCGTTTATAGGTTTAGCAGTTATCAAAATATTAGTTTTTGTAAGTGATCATTGAGAAGTAGCACTTTTTCAGAAGTATCACTGTTCCGTAAGTTGTTTAGTACAGTGGGGAGCTGAAAGAGCTAGAAATGAATAGTTACTGTTAATCACCAGCCATTAAAAATGTAAGTGCATGTGAGTATATATATGCATATTCCAGTGTACTTTGATCTTTGAAACACCTCACCCAGGAAATTGTAATCTTCAGGTTACCCCTACATTTGGTTTTTGGTGAGCCACAATCAGAGTGTCATAACTTATCATTGATGCTAATTGGCAACTCAGAGAGGCACCTTACGAGCTTGTTCTTTATAGCAAAACCAGACAATCAAGGTTCATCTTAAAATTTTCCCTTCCAGAAGAAGATGTATCCTCATCTGTCCATCAGCTATTCTAGTATTGGACAAGGCAGAAATATCGATGTTAAACCAACTCACTTCACTAGCAATGATAGCTTTATGTTGCTCTGGTTGGTCACTGTCTGAGTTGTCCATCAGGGTATGTATTTTTCCAGGTTCCAAAGTTGAACATTTTCTGACATTTTCAACCTCTGGGGTCGTGATCCTGCTAGATGCATCTATCCAGTCAGGAGGAAATGAGGCAAAACTATTTTTAGGGTTCTTTTTCTAGCCCCCTCTCCCTATGTGTGGTGAACAGAGTGGGTCCTAAAGAGGACTGCTCGGTCATGGGTGCAGCTGCCAAGATGCTCGACCTGCTTCAGTCCTCGAGCAAGATGACAATGACACACCCACCCCCTCTCCATGGATCATTGCCTCTCCATGAATCATCACCTTGAGAGGCTTGTGTGTTCCAATGACCCTCAAGAGCAATGCTGCCTGGAGTCACATACTCCCTTAGGGTCACCCATGGCAGAATGGTCAAGGGTGAGATTCCAGACAAAGTGTGATCCAAGAAGTCCTCAAGAGCAGAGAAGACAGAGGATCACTGCACAATGGAGGTGACGCTGTTGTGTCATGTTACAATGGATGTGAAGGCAGTTAAAGGCTGGAGCAGAGAGAGGATCTCCAATTGTCCTGGTGTCCATGCCATTGGTTTCAAGACCTCTATCTGTCAAGGAGAGTCTGGTGACTGTTGTGCTCCAGTCTTCCCACTTTAAAAGAAGTCCCACACTGGCATCTTCCAGTTTTGGGGAAAACAACACCTGTACAAGTCAAAGGTCTGGTGGTGATCAGTGAGTGGTGATGGGAACAGGACAGTGAGATCCTGAAGTTCCTAGTCACAGAGCTGTCAATATCCTCCTTCTGACAGCCAGTGAGAAGATATCTGTTTCCTGTGGCTAGAGGGAAAAGTTTTGAGGCCAAATAAATCTCATTCTGCTTATTCTGAGAGCCAACAACATAAAATTATTTAAACTCTATCTTATTAATACTTTTAAAAATATTTTTGCTTCTTGCAAGAAGAAATTGACCCTTTTTGTTTAAAAAAATGTTATGGGCCTATCCATTCAATTAGTATACGTCCCAAACTCCCTAGGTAACTTTTCCATTATATATTTTTTCTTTTTAATAAAACTCATGAACTAGGTCCATCTTGGGAGTTAACATTTCTGCCTGCCCTCATGCTGCTGATATATTACAATAATACACTATAGACGTTACCAGTTCAGTTAAAATAGTATTGGAATGAAATATAACAGCAAAGGATAGCTGGCTAGCAAGAGATCACTTGTTTCTGAGGTTTCATTTTTAAAAAGTTATAGGCTGATAGGCTGCATGGATTTTTTTTAAATAAACCCAACATTGGAAAAATAGAGAACCTGCAATAGATAAGTTGAAAAGCGGTGTAAGTTTTCCCAATACCAATAAATGTAATTTTTAAGAAATAAAAATTATCTTCCCTTTAAACAACATAAATGAAAGATGAAATTTAATGTTGATAATTGTAAAGTAATGCATATTGAAAAAAATAATCCCACTTATACATACAATATGATGGGGACTAATTTGGCTACAACTACTCAAGAGAGAGATCTTGGAGTCATTGTGGATAGTTCTCTGAAAACATCCACTCAGTGTGCAGTGGCAGTCAAAAAAACTAATAGAATGTTAGGAATCATTTAGAAAGGGATAGTAAATAAGACAAACTATCTTCTTGTCTCTATATAAAACCATGGTACGCCCACATCTTGAATATTGCATACAGATGTGGTCGGTCACCTCATCTCAAAAAAAGATATATTGGCATTGGAAAAGGTTCAGAAAAGGGCAAAAAAAATGATTAGGGGTTTGGAATGGGTCCCATATGAAGAGAGATTAAAAGGACTAGGACTTTTCAACTTAGAAAAGAGATTAAGGAATGATATGATAGAGGTCTATAACATAATGACTGGTGTGGAAAAAGTGAATAAGGAAACAATATTTACTTATTCCAACAATTTAAGAACTAGTGGTCACCAAATGAAATTAATAAGCTGCAGGTTTAAAACAAACAAAAGGGAAGTTTTTCTTCACTCAGTGCACAGTCAACCTGTGGAACTCCTTGCCAGAGGATGTGTTGAAGGCTAGGACTTTAACAGGGTTCAAAAAAAGAGCTAGATAGATTCATGGAGGTTAGGTCCCTCAATGGCTATTAGCCAGGATGGGTAGGAATGGTGTCCCTAGCTTCTGTTTGTCTGGAAATGAGTGACAGGGGAGAAATCACGTGAGGAGTACCTGTTGTGTTCCCTCCCTCTGGGGCATCTGGTATTGGCCACTGTTGGAAGACAGGATACTGGGCTAGATGGACCATTGGTCTGACCCAATATGGCTGTTCTTATGTTCTTATGATATTAGTGACTGAGAGAATCATAGAATAAAGTGTAATTAACCACTAGAACAAGTTATTAAGGAATACTGTGGATACCACAGCACTTGAAATCCTCAGATCTGAACTGGATGACTTTCTAAGGCCATGTCTAAAGTATCACTTATACTGGTAAAACTTTTGCCACACAGGGGTGTGAAAGACATAAGTTTTGCCAGAATAAATGCTGGTGTGCACAGCCCTATGTTCACAAGAGATACTCTATCAGCAATATAATGAGAAGCACTAGCTGAGCTGGTTTTATTATGTCAATAGCAGAGCTCTCGCCTGTCTGCATAACGTATCTACATGAACTCTCTGACAGCAGCTCAGCTGTATTACTGCAGCTGTAAGCTGGTAAGTGTAGACACAGCCTAAAAGATATCCTGTAGCACAACCAGAAGTTAGTTGGTATAATGCAGGAATTACTAGGTGCAGTTTTAAGGTCTGTTCTGTACAGGAAGTTGGATTAGTTGATCAGACCTTTGTGACCTGTAAAATGTATGAATCTCTGAATAGAGCTCACTAAATAAAGATATAGTGTGGGCAGTTTTTCTGAAAGTTCAATCACAAACCTTTTCTGGTAATGAACATCAATCCTTACCTGCAGGAGCTCTGATATTCTTGTCCCTGATATCATCTTAATAAAGTCCATTATGCTTGGTCATGACATGGCTATGGATTTGTATATAGGAATTGAAGTGAGATTGCCAGTGTCACACAAATATCAAAAAATGTGTCAGTTCTAATATGGATATAGTGCACTCATCTTGGTTTTGACCTAAAAAGGAATTAAAGGCAGAAGTCTGAAGATGAACAAAAAAATGTGTATTAACTGCATTGCCCATCTTTTCCCAAACTTTTTCCATTTAATGCCCACTACTAGTCTGGCATGAGTCACTTCTGAGAAATCTCAATTCTAAGCATCAAGAAAACTAATGTAGATGAAGGTTTATTACTTAAATCTAGGTGCAGTGGTTGATGCAACAGTAAGTCATGGAGGAATAAAGACTCTTTCTGAGTAAAAGACCTCAAAGGACTTTTATAGGAGGGGCACAAGAAGGGTTATTGTGTTAAGGGGAAGAAATGGACTTTGTGAAAGAGATGATTGGGGATCCTGAGGAAGGAAGATCAAGCCGTATGTCTACGCTCACGGCTTCTTGTGCTAGAAATATGCAAATAAGGCTCAGAGTGGAATATCGCCGAGCCTCATTTGCATACCTAATGAGCTGCCATTTTTGCAGAAGAGGCTCTTGCGCCAGAAGAAGCTATCTACACTGCCCCTTCTTGCGCAAGAAAAATCCTCTTGCGCAGTGCCACGCCACTGATTATTTTCAGGAATAACGGCATTGCGCAAGAGGGTTTTTCTTGCGCAAGAAGGAGCAGTGTTGATGGCTCCTTCTGGTGCAAGAGCCTCTTCTGCAAAAATGGCAGCTCATTAGGTATGCAAATGAGGCTCAGTGATAGTCCATGCTTGGCCTCATTTGCATATTTCTCACGTAAGAAGCCACAAGTGTAGACATAGCTAAGGAATTCCTGCAGAGAAACTCATTTTCTATGAGAGATAAAGTATCTATCCTTGGTTGATCTGAGTCTAATTTAATATTAATCCATTCTTGACCCAACACAGGAGGAAAAAACAACTGAATTTTTAACTGAATTGTTAGTACATTTATTTGAATGAGACCAGAGAGGTTTTGGTTGTGTAATTGTAACTGATTGGGAGATTGTATGGACTAAATCATTTAACAGTCTATCAAAAGATTAGATTTGAATATAATTATAGTGGTGGTAGCCATTCCACAGTTAAGATTGAATGCAGCTTTGATATAAGCCCAGTTTTCTGTACCCTGGTAATTTCCATCAAAAGAAAGGAATTTCCTTGAAATTTTACAAGTCGTATCTCATCCCAACATAGACATTTTTGCAAAATTTGGGGGGTGAGAGGGGGAGTCAGAAAAGGAACTGTGGTGCTTAAAAAAATGTCTTAGGTAAATCTTTTAATATTTTCGCTGTATCCAAATTGGCTGTGGAAGACAGCATTTTAAATAAGTAAGATTTTTTTTTGAGTGGGAGGGAATTTCTTTAGTAAGCTTGAATTCAATTAACAGCAAAGAATATAATCCAACATGACCTTCTCTGCTATCCTGGACTCTCATTCGAAAATGGTTCACAAATTTGTCGTTTGTCTAAAAATTGGATTAGAAGGCTCTCAGGTTCAGAAATGGGACCGAGAGTCATTTAATTCAGGACATTAGTCTAAATCCTGCCTGTAAGAGGCCAAGAGTCATTGTCATCCCTTGGCTATAAGTTTAATTAGTTGATAGCCTCCATCCAGTTGTGAACATAACTGGCATTTACTGGCAATTCTAAAAGAAAGGCTAAAAACTGAATGAATTAAGCTACTGTCATGTCCTTGGTGTCAAACTCTTCAAAATAGGGTGGACAGACACACACTGTCAATGTGGGGAAGTCCACAGACTAGCTACAACACAAAATATTTCATTTCCCCAACGTGTAAATCTGATTCCTTTAGATACAGCACTAAGTTCACCTGGAAAGACAAAAACTGGGCTTCAAAATAAATATATTGTTTGAAAGAAAAGATGGGTTGTTACTACTCTGCAGCCACAAAATGTTAACCTCTTACTACTGGATTTTCTTAATCTAGAAAGTTATCTTTTAGGGATAAACATACCTCTGTTAACCAGACTCTGGCATCCCATCAGCCACAGAATTATAAACTGGAGCAAAATCAGGCATTTCAGCATTTAATCAATTTAAAGATTCAAATCCCTGCAGCTGTTTGTAATACAGTAAATAAAAGGGAGATACCCACCAAAGTTTTGTCTCTTTTTCAAATTATGTTCATGTAATGACCATATGTAAAATTAAGAGAGGGGCACAAATGCCACTTTTTGTAGTTACATCATGGAACTTGTCACAGAATTGATACACTGTGCAGAAAATAATCCAATACATGTGTTTATTTGAACACAAAATGTCAATTCAGATAAATTCAAGAAACTCCAAAAGCGTGTATGATTGTCCTTTAAACGCTTGAGACCTCTTTCACAGCTCATGCAATCTGTAAAGCTTCTGTAATAAATAGTTTTGCCAAATTCTTATTACAATTTTTCCCTCTCAGCTTAGAAAGAGTTTTGCTCAACTAGTTCCCAAGGTTTTGAAAAACAAATCCAGAATTTTCAACAATAAAGTCCTTAGACCTGTGGTGGATCCTGGAGCTTATGTGGCTGTGGACTGCTGTCTGGTCAAATGGTGCTGGATGACTTCCTTGTTTCCAGCTGTTAAATTATATTAAAAGTATCTAGATATACATTAAATACATCCCCAATTTAACTTTCCATGTAATTGATGGGTGTACTTACCAGAGAGGTTATGTGATCATGACTCAGAGGGAAGATGATCCAAAAGACACACATTAAAATATGATCTATGCTAGGGAAACACTAACAGCCTAGTCTTAGACTAACATCATTGCCGTTCTGTGAAAGAGCACTTTAAATATACTGCCTTCGGTATCTTTCACAAAATGAGCAAATTAGTCATTTTTACAAGGTCTTTGGCATAGTTTAATGGGAACAGTGACAAAAGTATTCTCAATGCAATATTCAGTGACAGATGATAAAACAAACCTTTATCTTGTGATTTTAATCTTTTGGTAAGATGGGGTACTATTTTCCCACACAGTAATCTTCCTGTAGGAGCTGTAGACAGTGAGGATGGCAAATAATTGATACAAAATTAACACTCAAACTGGGGTACGTCTACACCACACCCTAAGCTCGAAAAAAGATATGCAACTGGCGCCACGGTAAATGCGTATCTTATTTTGACTATATTTTTAAATAGGCCATTTCAAAATTTGGCACATCTATACAGAGCCAAATTGTGAAATAATGCACTATTTCAAAATATCCCTTAACCCTTGGGGAACGAGGGTTACCGGGATGTCAAAATAGCATGCCCATTATTTCAAAAAATATTCCAAAATAATCGGGGGCTTGTGAAAATGCAGGGTAGCTATTTCGGGATACCGGAGATATCCCGAAATAGCCGTGCAGTGCAGACGTACCCTTGGTGTTACCAAGCACCGTGTTGTTGCGGATACTTTTTTCAGATATCAGGCCAAAGTCATGACTGGCTTTAAGATTTTTCTGGAACTCTTTGTGGACCTGATCCAAACCTCAGTGAAACAAATAGAAAGTCTACCATTCTTTGACTTCATATGGGATTGTTTGACTCATCTGGACTTGTAAGAAGAGCAGTACCAGTTCCCTTTTTCTGGCCTAGTTCCATCTGGAACTTCTGCCATAAATATGGAATAGTCTTGATATAAGTACCTAAAGAGAGTTTAAATTCCCCATACAGGTTCAGCTGGCAAAGATGTCATTCACTTCCTATCCTAAACTTCATAACTGTGTTACTTGCTCTGTGCTCTTTCATTGGTAATGGAGTGACCCTGATGCTTACTTTGGTGAGTTTATTTATAATATATGTTGGAGGTCAAAGGTGCTATACAAAATATATCATTAATAATAGTGCTTGAAAGCAGATCTGGGACTGGGTCCTGAGACATGTTGAGCGCTCTGTCCTTCATCCAGCAAAGCACTTAAGCATATACTTAAAATTAAACAGCAGAGTAACCCTATTAACTTCAATGAGACTATTCAGATGTTTAAAGTTAAGCACCTACTTAAGTACTCTGCTGGATCAGAACTTAAATGCTCAGAAATTTGCAAAATCAAGACCTTTATGCTTAATTTTCTTTCATTTGAGAATGTTTCCATTTTGGTAGATTCTCCACAGACCTGGCAATGTCAGAGCAGCACTGTCATACTGTTAGTTATGGTCTGCAACTGTGTTATGTCATCCAGAAGAAGCTTAAGGGATCCTGTGTCTTCAGGCTGTTATTTTGGCAGGAGTATGGTGCTGTCACACAGGAATCCTTCCTATCACATTCAGAATATTGGGGATGACCAATTGACCCTCTGATTGGAGTTTAAACATTAGGGATAAACCACCTTTCTTTTCATGCAACAAAAAGGTTATTTCAGCTGCTATGTGTGTCTTGCAAGCAGCTTTATAACTATGAGCTAATTTAAACTTCTTATGTTTTGGCTAAGATTAGCTCATGCAGTGACATTTAAATTTCATTTGCTTGCTGTAATTTTGCTGTGCAGAATGTTGCAGATAAGAGAAATAGCAGATTACGTAAATAACCATTTATAAGAACAGCAGCTTTTTTTCATTCCATTGCCTTGAACATCCTACCCAAATTGCCTTATGCATGTTTTTCATTCTAAAGATGCACTACTAATAGTGGAGCTACTAATACAGAGGCTTTGCTATAACAAATATTTCCAAGTTGCCCCCTTATACCAAACAGAAAAGTTATCTTAAAATAAAAGGTTACCGAAATCGAACCATTTGACCAGACTCAAGTCTTTCCAAATGAAGGACATAAAATACAAAAAAAGCCATCTGCTACATGTGGCAATAGCATTAAAAAGGTGCAAGAAGCAAAACCACTGGCCAACATAGACCAAAGCAGTCAAAAATGTTGCTTATCAGATCACTTATGTGCCTTTTCAATTTAAGGAAGTGAGACCTTGACATGGATAGTCTGTCTGAAGCTTCATAAAAGCCTAAGATGTGCCTCATTTCATACTGCAAAAAAAATCACAGCTTGACTATTTTTCTGTAAGGACTGTGCTTACATACAAATAAGCATTGTCATTTAGTAGAAGCACTACAAGAACTGGAAAAGCATTCATTCTCTGTCAAGGACAAGGCTTTTCAAATCATGTTTGGAAGAAAAACCTATGAAGGATAACTAAATATGATTTCCTTCTTGTTAATAAAGTCCTCTGAGGTTTTTTTTAAAGAAGATGGATGTGATGTAGCTGAAAGATGAAGATGAAATCCAAAGACGGAAGCAGAGAGCTAGAGAGATACTGAAGAAGAGGGAAAAAAGATTTAAAGTCAGTAACTGAAACCAGTTTGTTTGGTAAAGGTGGAGTATCTTTCTGGTTTAAACCCTGGTGCTCCATTTCTAGCATTAGCCTTATGAGGCCTATTTGAATGTGTGAGACACTGCCCTTCTAGAAGCACCAAGTCATACTTGCATGCTAATCCTGCCAGGCAGAATTGCATCCCTGACTCCTGTTGTAGGGCAGGATAAATATTGTTAGTCCTGTTGTGGCCTGATCTGTAGCCCACTGAAGTCAGTGGGGAGTCCGGAGATATTAGTAATGAGCCCAGGAAGTTGAATGGGACATGCCATCTCTTCAGCTGCCTGGGACCTGAATGGAGCAAAATAAAACCAAAATTTATCCCGCCAAACGCAATGGGGTCTCCCCTGGCCTATTATAGTCATCACCGGTGATGCCCTGGAACAATTTTGCCTGTAACACAGTGACATTCCTAGAATTTTATTATATAGATGACATACAGAGTTTTTCCAAGACACCTTCTCTTCAAAATGTTCAGAGCTAAGATATAGGTAAGTTAGTTTAGCTCATATTTTATTAGAATTTTGCACGAACAGTGCATTTATAAACATATATAAATTTTAGATACAAGAATTTTATGAACACACTATCAGTGTAGAAGGGCAGATGCAGAACAAAAAAGTAGTTTAAAACCAGCATAAAATCGTATGATTGAGTTATGATTTTGTTGTACAGAAACCTACATAACAGAACAGTTTTGGTGAGTCCGTGTTCTGTAAAAGAATTTGATTTGGGCTGTAACGTATAAACAAATATTCATTTAACATGGATGTGATGAGCCTGATTAGAGAATATGTATGTGTGTGTGCGTGCTCGCATGCCTGATTAGAGAGAGAGAGAGAGAGAGAGGAGGAGTTGAAAGAGTAAGTATGCAATGCATTAAAATAGGGATGTGCATAGAGTGCATCCTAGTTTGTATGGAAATGCATATTCTGAAAGGAGCACATAAGCTTCCTACAGGCAAACAGATTAATGTTATTAGAATGGTTTCTTACACTCTGGGTATGTCTACACTACAAAGTTAATTAGAACTAACAGACGTTAGTTTGAATTAACTTTGATAGGCGCTACACATGCAAACCGCTAGTTCGAACTTAATTCGAACTAGCGGAGCGCTTAATTCGAACTAGGTAAACGTCATTCTACGAGGACTAATGCCTAGTTCGAATTAAGTAGTTCGAATTAAGGGCTGTGTAGCCATTTAATTCGAAATAGTGGGAGGCTAGCCCTCCCCAGCGTTCCCTGGTGGCCACTCTGGGCACCACCAGGGAAACTCTTCTGCCCCCCTCCCAGCCCCGGAGCCCTTAAAGGGGCACGGTCTGGCTACGGTGCCTGTGCCAGGTGCAAGCCTGCCAGCACCCAGCCAGCAGACCCTGCACCTGGCACGGCATGAACCAGCCACCCGCTTCCACCCAGCCCTCCGCCTCTTCCCGGGACCAGGCTGGCAGCTCCCAGGAGCCTGCCCGGGGCCACAAGAGGCAGGCGCCCGCCTGGTCTAGTGTAGAGATTGTGGACCACATCCACAACCTTCACACTAGGCACAGGAAAGTGGCCATCTAGGGCAGAATAGCTGCCAGCCTGGCCACCCAGAAGCAGGTTTGCATGAAAATCAAGGTGGTCCATGAGACCCCCGACCCTGAGCCCTGAGCTTAGAACATAAAAACATAAGAACGGCCGTACTGGGTCAGACCAAAGGTCCATCTAGCCCAGTAGCCTGTCTGCTGACAGCAGCCAACACTAGGTACCCTGGAGGGGATGGACCGAAGACAATGACCAAGCCATTTGTCTCGTGCCATCCATCTCCAGCCTTCCACAAACAGAGGCCAGGGACACCATTCCTACCCCCTGGCTAATAGCACTCCATGGACCCAACCTCCATGACTTTATCTAACTTCTCTTTAAACTCTGTTCTAGTTCTAGCCTTCACAGCCTCCTGCAGCAAGGAGTTCCACAGGTTGACTATTTGCTTTGTGAAGAAGAACTTTCTGTTATTAGTTTGAAGCCTGCTACCCATTCATTTCCTTTGGTGTCCTCTAGTCCTTCTATTATGGGATCTAATGAAGAACTTTTCTTTATGCACCGTCTCCACACCACTCGTGCTTTTATAGACCTCTATCATATCCTCCCTCAGTCTCCTCTTTTCTAAGATGAGAAGTCCCAGTCTCTTTAGCCTCTCTTCATATGGGACCTGTTCTATACCCCTGATCATTTTAGTTGCCCTCCCCTCTCCCACCCTCTCTCTTCCCCTCACCCACCTCCTTTTCCCAGTCTCCCCGAGTTTTGTTCAATAAAGAGAGATTCTATTTTTGAACACACGTGTCCTTTATTTTGTACATCAGGAAGGGGGGGTAGGGAGGGGTAAGTGGAAGGAGGTGAGGGAGGAATGGGGTACGAGCCCCCGATGGGGAGGACTGGGATGGCTCTGTGGGCTCCTCAGGGTGGAAGCTCTCCTGCAGCTCCCCGACTGACCACCTCCCCGGATGGCAGCCTGCGGCAAGTGCAGCCAGGTTGATGCCAAGTGCTGTGATGTGCCGAGTGTGGGCATTCAGGGCACTCCAAGCCAGGACTGCTTTGCTGTCCCTCATCGAGTTAGACAAGCGAGCAGGGAACCCCTGAGAACTGTCTGTCCGGGGTGGGGGTTGGGTCCCTTTAACCACAGCCCTCGACTAGCCTGAGACAGCTGCTCCACGCTCTAAGTCCTAATCTGATGCCCTGCCGGCACTGCTTCCAGCCATCCTTAACCTTGGTTCAGGGTCCACTCAATGTGGACATGCTAGTTCGAATTAGCAAAACGCTAATTCGAACTAGTTTTTAGGTCTAGATGCACTAATTCGAATTAGCTTAGTTTGAATTAACTAATTCGAATTAAGTTAGTTCGAGTTAGTGCTGTAGTGTAGACATACCCTCTTTGAGTAACTCCTGTTCTAAAAGTGTGATCTGCTCAAGAATGTAAGGGCCAAATCATAGGGCCTTATTCAGAGTAGAGCTGGGTAGCTATTTGGATTCTGCTGCTGTGGAAGACTTTGTGGATCCTGACTATAGGACTGCTACATACATATTCAGTATTTATAAGCACCTCCTAAGTCAGAAAGAAAAAAAAGATCTCTGCTCCAACAAGTTTCCAAACTCAGTTACAATGGATGTAATGAGGAGGAAAAGAGTCAGTTGAGAGGAGGAAAAAATGGAGGCAACATCAATAAGATTATATGATCATTGATTGAGGGCTAGTAAAGGGAACAGTTTAGTAAAAGGATGGACCTCTTTCTTTTGTCAGAGGATAAATGGATATCTTAAATGAATGTAATTAGTTTTCACTAGATGTGGTAGGGGAAATGGGTCTTGAAGGACCAAAGTGAGATGGGGTGTCTTGCTGATCAGCCCAGGGAAGTTATCCTAGGTGTCACAGTTTGTGTGGGGAAAATACTGAAAGATGTTTGAGAGAGACTTGGTAGAATGAGATATTTAGGTTGGCATTGTTCATGGAGCAGGAGGAACATGGGGCAATGTGGAAAGAGAACATCAGTTAAGTATAGGAAGGCAGAGCTAGGCAGGGCCTTCAAGGTGAGGACAATAAATTTAAACTTTATGCAGAAAAAAACCCACAATGAATCAAAGATGGAGCAATGTCAGCTTGATAGGCAGAGAATATGACTTCACTATCGGCATTTTGAATTGCCTGAAGAAGGCAGTATGGGTGCCTGGGAACCAGGAAAGAAGGTGTTTGCAGCAGTATTCAGAATAGGAAATGGTGAGGACATTATAATTGCTGTCTATTGCTATCTGAATAGAAAGAAATGGTTGGATATGAAAGGTGCTGTGGAGGAAGAAGCAGAAAGATTTGGCCACCACCAGGATGTGCGAGATCAGGGGTGGCCAAACCGTGGCTCGCAAGCTGCATGCAGCTTTTCAAAGAAAAAATTTCGGTTCTCACACCCACGGCTCGTGGCTCTTAAAGGGGCATGCGTGGCGAAGCAAAAGGAAGGATTCTGCGAAGAGCTGACACTCCCCCACCCCCTCTGAAAGAGACAGACCCGGAGTCACAGCCAGAGCCGGCCAGAGCCCTTTTGGTGCCCTGGGCCCGGGCACGCAGCACCACCCCAGGGCACACCGCACATGCGCAGGCCCGCCCTCCCCCCGGGTGTGCGGGCCCGCTCCCAGGGCACGTGGCACATGCGCTGCCCAGCCCGACCCGGCCAGTGCTGCTGGGGTGTGTGCCAGGCAGTATAGGACCCCGCAGCCATGGGGGGAAGGGCGCTGCTGGCCAGCACTGCAGAAGCCGGGCGCGTGGTGCCTGATGGCAGCTGTAAGGGACACCACACGCCCCTTACAGCTGCCATCAGGTGCCCCCCATTGGTTTGCGCCCTGGGCAGCTGCCCGGCTCGCCCATGCCTATGTCCGGCCCTGGTCACAGAGTTGTGTGCAGACTTCAAAATGGCCACCTTAAAAGGGCAATGCCTGCTCTGCTCTTTAAAGGGCAAACTGTTTGGGGGCTTTTTTTGATCAACAACTTTTCCCCTTGGGTCTTTGTGCTGTATCCACCACTATTTTGGCTCTTCATGTGTAATGGGTTGGCCACCGCTGTGCTAGATGATGAGCCAGTGATGACATGCACAAATACTTGAAGTATCGAGAAAAAATGACCAAAAAGATGGGAGAACCAGGAGAGGACAAAAATAAAAAAGCCAAAGGAAGACAAAACTTCTAGAATGGAAGTGTAATCAGTCATGTCAAAAACAGCTGAAACCCCAAGGAGAATGAGGATTGGATACAGGCTTTCACATGGGCAGTGGATGAAACTTCTGTTTGGGGAGACAAGCTCTCCAGACTGTGGTCCTGCCCGTACCTGAGCCCTTCTTCGACCAGGGCCTACCCTCTCTCCACTCTTTCCTTCTCTGTGTTTACCCATTCCAGCCAAATCCCAGAACCCAAATGTAGCAAATGACATCTGGATAAAAAACACTCTTCTAAAATTTCTTTCTAAAGAAAATGAAGTGTGTTTTCCTCTGTACGCCTGAATGTGAAAACTGGACATGCAGAAGGTACCTATTTAAAAGCATTAAATATGGGAATAAAAATGTCAGTCACAGATTTTTTTATATGCCCTGAAATTTGTCAGATTTATTTGCAAAAACTTTGTAATAAGGGCAATCAGCTGTCCTGCTGAATACAGCATTGAATATTATGGAATATATGATACTGCCCTTCTCTGTTTTACAATTTCTTCATCAGTATTTTTAAGCTGATTTTATATTTTAAATATACTCGTAAGCCTTCATAAAATACTGATTCCATATTACAACATATGTAAACTCAGTGAAACAAAGATTTCAGAGGGGGAGCCGAGTTAGTCTGTAACTGGAAAAACTTAAAAACAATGAATAGTCTAGCAGCACCTTAAAGACTAACAAAACATGTAGATTGTATCACGAGCTTTCCTGGGTACAACCCACTTCTTCAGATGACTACAGTATTAGAAGTCCAGATCCAAGAATAAATAAGGGAAGGGGGGGAGGGGATGTGAGGGGAAAAGAGAAAAAAATAGTGAATTGGATTGTTCAAGTTACAAGAGTCTGATAAGAACAATAAGAATAAAAACAAAAGACATTATTTTAAATGAATCAGTCAAAGTGGTTTACTATGTTTATAACAAAATTCATTGCTTTTAGAAAAAGGGAACACTAATATATTTTGTGTGATTATCGTAAGACATGTTTATGAAATTTCACTATACGTTTATGTTAAAATGTTTCAAAACATTTTAGGGATACTAAATGATTTTATATCTTAGTAAGTTACTGATTTTGGTGGAGAGTACTTTTAAAACTAGTTCATCAAATACAGGCAGTCCCCGGGTTACGTACAAGATAGGGACTGTAGGTTTGTTCTTAAGTTGAATTTGTATGTAAGTCGGAACTGGTACATATTGTAGGGGAAACTCTAGCCAAACATTTTTTTTAGTTTTGGATAGCATAGGGAAAGGTTAACTCCCCTCTAATGTTTGTTTTGCTGTCTGTTCCCCTGTTCAGAAGATTTCACATCTATTTCTGTCCCTGTGACAAACTCAGGACTAAAGGAGTAACTCATCAAATACCAAACAGCTCTGCACCATGCTTTGAGCTAATAGCTTTATTTCCACACACCACCCAGGGTTCTAGGAGGAGGGTCCTTTTTTTGCTAACACAATGAGGCCAGCACTTTGTTTGTTTTGGTGGAGTCTTTGTTTGCCCAGGGAGCCCAGCATGTATAGGGGGAGGAGGGGCGGAGAGGCTGCTTTTGTCTGCTGTTCGGCAGCCTGTTGCTCAGGGGAGGGGGCAGCCTGTTGCTGGCAGGGAGGGAGGGGGGAGGCGTGCAGGATGCGAGGCCGCGGGGGGGGGGGGGCAGCGGGCGTGGGGAGGCACTTTTCCTCTGCCCGGCAGCTCTGCGGGATCCCTGTCCCTGTGGCCAGCTGCTGCAGGCAGAGGCCAGTTGGAGCCGGCCGAAGAGGAGGAGAAGGTGGATTCTAGGACCCAGGTGAGCGAGCCCCGGGGACGCTGCTGCGCTCCGGGAGCCCGGCATGTATAGAGGGGAGGAGGGGCAGAGAGGCTGCTTTTGTCTGCTGTTCGGCAGCCTGTTGCTCAGGGGAGGGGGCAGCCTGTTGCTGGCAGGAGGGGTGGGGGGGGGGCGGGGGGGGGCAGTGGGCGTGGGGAGGCACTTTTCCTCTGCCCGGCAGCTCTGCGGGACCCCAGTCGGAGCCGGCCCGAGGAGGAGGAGGAGGATCCTAGGACCCAGGTGAGCGAGCCCCGGGAATGCTGCTGCGCATGTGTGGGAGTTGCCTCACCCCGTTCGTATCTAGGGATCCGACGTAAGTCGGATCCACGTAAGTCGGGGACTGCCTGTAGTCAGAAATAAAAGGGAAACTCGTTTGTCCAGATATCTGGAATAAACTGAATGTTGTCCTTTCAAGGGCTCTCTTGGACAGGTGAGTGTGCATAAAAGGATAGTAGGAATGGATAGAAAGGACAGGAAATCTTTGGAAGCAAGTTTTTGTTCTATAGCAATTAAAACTATGTATTTTAGATAAGGCTGATCTTTTTAAAAATGTATTTAAAAAACTACATATCTGAAGATCCAAGCATGTAAGGCTAAAGCTGAATGCTCAAATTGTGCATCTGAATATCTATGCATGGATTTTTTTTAGAGATGTGATTTTATAGTCATCAGCAACAAACTAATGAAATATTTCAAGCAAATTTTAAACAGAAGTCCTGTAGACATAGTAATGCACAACTGTTTTTTTCAGTAAATTCAGGATTGGCACATGCCTATTAAATGGTTTCATTACCATTTAATGGCTCTTTCACATATTCAATTTTATGTTAATAGGTCTAGCAAGTTGGAAGGCTTTCCACTTTTAAGTTAACAGATCAACTTTGGGGGAAGAGTCGCCAGTCTGCAACCTTCAATAGTCTGTTGTGGGAGTCTTCAGGAACAGTCAGAATGGGAATGGGAAGAGGGGAGAGGTTAAGCACTAAGATCCAGGGAAAGTATTGTCTCCGTTTGACTCTTATACCCACTGCCCCTGGGCTCTGAGATTGACCCGGAAGATGCCAGTGGAACCTGCTAGTAATAAACCTGCTAGGATTATTCTAGGAGGGGGTGGGTGAGATTCTGTGGCCTGCATTGTGCAGGGGGTCAGACTAGATGATCATAATGGTCCCTTCTGACCTTAAAGTCTATGAGTGGTTTCAGTGGAAAGCATAGGAAGTAGATACATAGAAGGGGACTCAGGACAGAACTGCAGGAGAAAATTAGGGCTAGATTTCGAGAAGTGCTGAGCTCCATCATACTTAATTTTTTTTAATATTTTTTCTGCACCTCTGAACATCAGGTCTGAGATGTCTCACGTTGGGCACTCAGAACTAATAAACAGTTTTGAACATTTGAGCCCAAACACTTCTTCAATGGAGTCTTACTATGACCAGATAAAAGTGTAGCAAGAAAAAGTATGGAGTAGACAGAAATAAATAGTTTTAAATGGTGTTTTAGGAGGAAACTGATTTTAAAGCTACCATTTTGGACTGCTTCCTGCATTTCTGTGCACCTGTATTTATACAATGTTATTCATGAAGCAATTGATTACACTGTCAAGAAATAAAGATGTGTTTATTGTTTAACAATCAACACTGATCTCTTTAGTAAAAACGACCACTAACTTACATTTCTAATTTCTGCTCTTCTTTGCCATGAGGGGCAGACCCAGATTAAGGCCTGATTCTGAATTCACATTGGCTTTCCCCTAGAGTAATCCTGTTGTCTTTTGTCCTGATTTACACTGATGTAAATCTGCAAAGAATCATGTCACTTGTCTTTTACCGCAGAATGGGGTGACCCATTTGTTGCAATAAATAAGCCCTGCAGCCACTGTAAAGCAGTCTCTGAAGTGGAGTCCAATTTCATTAGCTTCTCAACTGAAAGGTATAGATATTTCAAGGGTAAGGTCAATAAAATGAAGGAAGGCAGGAATCCTAATAGCTCTAACAGATCTGCAGAGGACACCTGATGATCTTGTCTGCTCTCTACACCTTTCAGGTCTAGCAAGAGTAAGTTGTTGTGATAATAACTGTTAAAAGAATGGTATAAATCAGAGGAAAAGTACAAGAAATTATAGTCTTCCTTTTGACTGCAGATGTATTGCATTTTATTGAATTGCAGTACAACATAAAGCTATCTGAATAGTGCTGGCCTATTAAGTCATCTAAAATTTGTACGTGGTTAGTGCTTTCTTCATTATATACTAACACTAGAAAGCACTTAAATATGCTTGGATGCATATAGGAATCCTTGTGTTGCCTTGTTGCAATAAGTAGAGGTATGTACCTATCTTTTTGTCAAGATTCACTAATGCAATGGACCCCATGCAATGAAGAATTATAACTGTGGCTGCCATTGCTTTAAAAAGCATTCAGATCTAACAGGAATTTGAATCCAAAGTGTCTCTGAAATGTTTGTGGTGACTCACTGTGATAGCTATCATGGTGCAAGTGGCGCGGTCATGCCAGGGCTCATGAACCAGAGGAGCAGGAAGTGGTCCCCAGCCAGGCTGCTAAGGAAGTGCTCCCAGCATTTCTCCAGGCACTGGTAAGATTGTAGCCATACTCAGGCTCTGCACTGCCCATGGACTCGCACACGACCCAGCCTAGCTGGCCAGGACTCACACTGCAACAGCAAGGAGTTCATGTGGAAAGCTGAGAGGGGCAGCCTGAGGGATGCAGAGGACTCTTGGCAGGTGTGGGGGCTAGACTGGAATGAGGGCATGAAGTACAGGTACCAAGTGAGGGGTTTCTGAGTCTATAGACCACTAGAAAGAGGGAGATAAAAGGAGCATCGTCTAGGGGGTAAATGTGCCCCCCCCAACTTTTTCCCGCATCCAAACCGGGGCCCCTCACGCTCTCCCTATCACCACTTCATGACACATTACCTGGCGCTCTACCTCTAGCATGAGTACGATTGTGGCCCTACTCTGTCTCCAGCCATGCTGCCTGTCTGGGTTGCTGTTCAGTGCAATAGCAGCTGCCTGAGAGAGTGCAGCCTCTGTATTGCACTGGGCAGCATCCCAGGCAGACAGCATGGCTGGAACCTGAACAGGAAAGGTTCAGGCCCCACCTTTTTACTTCCGACTCAGCTGCTGGTCTCTTGCTCCCCACCCCATGGCATTTTAAGGAGGGGCATGTGACCATATATGCCCCTCCCATGCATCTCCCTGCCTGAGTCCCATTGTGATTGAACTGAATGTGTGGTGTTATCTCCAGCCCTGGAGAGTGTAGGACAAGAAAGCTGGGAGAGGGGATCCTTAACCTATTCTTGCATCAGGTCCCTCTGACGCCTTGTTATGCCACTGTGGATGGCTGTTCACAAATGCATAGTAACAATCTCACTGGAAAAAAAATTCACATGTATAAGAAAACCTATGTGAAGTCTAAAGAGAAGGAGTAATACACAAGCTAAAGGCTACATTTTAATTCTGATATTTTTAGCTCCTGCCAACTGGATCGGCAGATAACAGAAGATGAACTTGAGTCTCCCACTGAAGAGCTTGACACTTTGAGAAATGAAAAGCGAGCTAAACAGTCATTATAGAAATCCCACTGGTAAATTTACAGGGCAGGGGAGAGGTTGAAGCCAGATGCTTCTATTAACTGGCTTGTCCAATGCAGAGAGTGAGAACCAGTTCCTAATCTAATTTTCAGCTGTGAAAATGTTAATAGCAGTCAACAACAGTGGAGTGACTCCAGATTTGTACCATTGTTCCTGAGATCAGACTCTATTTTTGAGCTCTCAATTGTCTATAAGGTGAAAAGAAATTTTTAATGAAATATACTGAATTAGGTGCAATGACAACAGATTTGACAACATTTGTGAGGTGCTTTTGATGTTGTTTTTAATATTCCAGGCAAACAGGTAGATTTTATAATGTTCTGTGTGGGTGCTGCCAAAACCTGTCCCTATTTCTGCATTCACTGAACAGGTGTTGCTTTTATATATCTGCAGATGGCAAAACTGTGATATCAAAGCACCAGGTAAACAGTATTTTCCAGTAATATGGTACCTAGTGTATTGACCGGATCAAGGCTAACTTCTCCAGGAGCATTCCTCAGTGTGAAAGCCTAGACTTAGCATGGACTTCACATGAGTAGTCTAATGGTTTTCAGAGAGTGAGGAACTGTGTTCTAATAAGGTGGTGTGGAGAGAAATATCCCTTACATTCTCAGAATACACATAGTGGACTTTCTAAAGAAATTTCTCTCAAACTAAAGGACATTTTTGGTATAACTATTTTTCTTGATGTTTTTCTTTGATACTTTTCTTTTTATATTTATATATATAAAAGCTTCTCAGCAGTGGCCCCAGGATGCTCCACTTCCCACTGCCATAGAGAAGCAAGGCAAAGCAGCCATGAGGACGGCATGGCAGGGCAAAGCAGGCTGCTGGGCCACTCCAGTTCCCACTGCCCCGACAGGGGTGAGGGGTGGAGGCAAATCCTGCTGATTCTGTGCTAGGCCCCTGTAATCCCCTGGGATTCATTGTTTGGAGTAGAGCAGGAGAGGGTGGGGCACAACAGGGGCTGGGTTTGGGAGAAGGGGAGGGTGACAGTGAGGGAGAGGATGCTCCAGCACTAGAGTGGGGGTGCTCTAGGCCCCACAATCCGCTCAGGATGGCCCTGCCAGAGAAGATCTAGTTAATTTAAGAGTGAGAAAGCCTCCAGGCCTATTAGCAGACCATTGGATCTGTGAAAGAAGCAGCCATTTAACAGTCAACCGCGGATATACACACTCTAAGGTTGCCAGATGGTTTCAACAAAACTACCGGACACACTTGACATTACATCACAATCTACATTACATCTTATTTAGAAAATACCGGACATTTGTATTTTCTCAATTTGTTTCTCGAAAAGAAATCTCAAATACTGGACTGTCCGGTTCAAAATTGGACACCTGGCAACCCTAACACTCTCAGTTTCTGAATTTACTGTTTCAGAGGGGTAGCCGAGTTAATCTGCAACAGGAAAAACTTAAAAAAACAACAACAAATAGTCTATTAGCACTTTAAAGACTAACAAAACATAGATTGTATCATGAGCTTTTGTGGGCACATCCCACTTCCTAGTTTAAAGTTTTCTTTACAAATACATCATTACTGTGGAAGTTCATAGACTCATATTTCTCAATAATGCCTCCCCCTGCACTCCGACTTTCTTCCCCAAGTTGCTCTTTGCTCAGGAGTAGAGGTATAGCTACTGCAGTCCTTTACAGGGTGAAAGCTACTTCCTCTGCCTTGTATTGACTCAGTATTACCAAACTGACTTTGATACATTTGGAATAGAGCCAAAACGCCATCCACTTCATACACCCTTCCATTCACTACATGCTTTAAACCTCCATAAATTCCTGAAAACCCATGTAAAGGCAAGTGACAATTTTGTCCTAGGGGACTTTTAAGTCTAATTTTGAGACTGACAAAAACTCTTATATACAGTAGTGTGTTTTAATTATTGTTTGCAACTAAAGAAATAATAATAAGTTCTAACATGAAGTGTCCAATTCAGTGTTGCACAAACATGAGAACAAAAATACATTTCTGTCATAATAACCAAGGCATGGATGACAATAATTCAAACTAAGTGCAGGAGAAAGAAGGAGGATGAATTCAATCTAACGGTGGTTTAGCGCTATTATCTGCCTGTATAGAAAACTGAAAACAGTTACGAAATAATTTGGCATTCATAGATTTGCTAAGGGACTAAATAGAATGAAGAACAGTATGTTTCTAAGCAAAATAAAATAAAACATAAGTCAATTTGCAATTAAGAAGGATTATAGTTTTGTCATATTGTAAACAACTAAAACACTGCGCTTAACCACACTCTGCACTTTGGATTAGTGAACATTTGACAATATTACATTAACAAATTCCACCTCTTGAACTAAACACTAGTAACCTTCATGATATTGGTCATTATGTCCTGGATTGCATTTCCACAGCAAAGCCTGGGGACATTAACAAGGCCTTTAAATGTGTAAACAAATTAAAATATAATTTTAAAAACCATTATGCAAATCTAGAAAGGTTTAAGGTGATGGGCCTGAGATGTGTTGAGCACTCTCAGCAGTCATTGACTTAAATTACTCAGGATCAGTCACTAAGAAACTAAGTTTTCTTATCTCTAGAACTCCCCGGTGGTATATCTATTCTATGCACAACAATTCAATAAAATATTACTTTAAAATGGCCTAATTCTTCTCCCATTGCAAAATTCCCATTGATTTTAATGGCATAGGGTACGATCCCTACAACACTGTTGCAAACTACACTATAAGCAGTCACTTCATCCATTTTTCTTTCAGCCAAATCTGAAATACTACCCAGCAACAGTTTAACAGCAGATACAACTACACAACAGTTGGGAACAAGAAGCAAGAGAAATACCATAGCCAACTAAAACTGCAAGAAAAATGTATAAGTTCAACATATAATTACCCAAACTGGAACATGGTTGTTAAAATGCTTGCTTTTGAGAAAGTGCAATGGTGAATTTTGTAAGGAGAATAATAGTACCGGACTATTATTAAAATAGTATCCTTTAATTCTGAACATATTTGCATAATCAGCTGTTGTTCAAAGTTGATTTCTATTTATGAACCTGTTGTGATGTACTCAGACATAGATTTAGTCTGTGAGCTTTGCTTAAAGCCAAAAACAAACTTTATTGTTCTATCTAAATATCCATGAACATTCTGAATTTGGTGCTCACTGGTGTATATTTTGTACGGATAGTTTTTGGCCAAGAAACCAGATGAGAATTTTCAGTTGATTTCAATTGGGTCAGATTGATTATGAAACAAAATCATGATCTCTAACTCTGCTAGTTTCTGGAGTTATTCTTCTCCCAGTTTAAACCAACAGCAACCAGTAGAAACTACCTGAAAAAATTGTAATGGCATCCAGGATTTCCAACAAATAAGCTAACTGATGGGAACACATGGGGAATTGAATTTTTCCTGTTGTTTCCTTCACAGTTTGGCAGAAAAGAGCAAATTTCATTCAAACTCAAACCTTCAGCATTTGCAAACTGCTGTTATTCATGACAGTTTTTAATAGAAATGTTTCTGAATCAGACCCCTGATCTGCTCACCTGAAACTTTGAAGAAGTTGGGCTCTCAACTTAAATCAGCATTCTAATTCCCTCTGGACACATCTACACTCCAGCATTATTAAGGTGAGCATCCACACAGCAAGCCTGTTACAGGCAGTCCCTGACTTACGCGGATCCGCCGTTACAAACGGGGCTCGCCCTGGAGGACACAGACTGAGGGAGCTCGCGGTCCTGCCACCCGTGTACTCCGGGGCTTTCTCCACGTCTCCCTGGTCAGCAGACCAGGGAGACTGGGAGCAAAGCCACGGAGGACCCAGGCGGCGGGACCGCGGGGCGTCTCGGTCCACCGCCCGCGTCTTCCTGGTCTGCTGGGGTGGGGGGGGGCGCAGCTAGTATGCCTGCCTCCCCCCCAGCAGACTAGGCTTTTCTCCGGAAACCTGTGGCAGAGCAGCTGGGGCGCTGCCGGTTGGTCCCGCAGCGCCGCTCTGGGCGCTACTGGACCAACCCGGCAGCACCCCAGCTGCTCTGCCCCAGGCGTCCCCAAGTCAGCTGCTGCTGAAACTGACTAGCGCTGACTACAGGAAGCCCGAGGCAGAGTTGCTCTGCCCCGGGCTTCCTGGAATCAGCTGCTGATCAGTTTCAGCAGCAGCTGACTTGGGGACGCTTGGGGTTCTTAAGTTGATTCCGTATGTAAGTCGGAACTGGCGGTCAGTTTCAGCAGCAGCTGAATCTGGACGCCAGTTCCGACTTACATACAGATTCAACTTAAGAACAAACCTACAGTCCCTATCTTGTACGTAACCTGGGGACTGCCTGTACTTCAAAATTATTTTGAAATAACAGGCTTCTTATTCCAGAATAATAAACCCTCATTTCATAAGGAATAACACTATTTCGAAATAGCAGTAATATGGATGCTCCACTGCTGCTATTTCAAAATAGCTCCTCCCCAGAGTCAATCAAAGTAATTACTCCCCAGTGCTTCCTGGGACTCTAAATCAAAGTAGCGCTTCCACATTAGGAGATCCTGGCTTGGACTAATTTTAGGCTTTCCTGTAGTGTGGACGTGATATTTCAAAATAGTTATTTTGGGAGTTATTCTGAAATAACTTATTTTGAAATACCATTGTAGAGTAGACATACTCTCTGGCTACGTCTACACTGCCCAGTCTTGCGCAACAACATATGTAAATGAGCCACCATATTTGCACAAGCGGCTTTTGCGCAAGTAGCAGCAATGTACACTGAAAATAAGTAACAGAACGGCTCTTGCGCAAAAGGGGGTTTTTCCACAAGAAGGAGCAGTGTAAACTGTTCCTTCTTGCGCAAAAGCCGGTTGCGCAAAAATGGTGGCTCATTAAGTATGCAAATGAGGCATGGCGATGAATATCTCCACACCTCATTTGCATATGTTCTTGCGCAAGACTGGGCATTGTAGACGTAGCCTCTATGTATAATGGGCAGAGGTGAAACTAAGCCAGTGTGCTCTAGTGCACCACTCCAGCAAGAAAGAGTTGGCCACTTATTGTGTCTAGACTACAGGGTTTTGTCGACAAAAGTGGACTTCTGTCGACAAAACTATACCTGTGTCTACGCTACTGCTGAGTTCTGTCAACAGTAAGTCAACAGAATGAGGCAGTTTTGTCGATGGCAGTAAACCTCATTCTACAAGAAATAATGCCTTCTTTCGACAGAGTTATGTCAAAAAAAGGTGCTATTGCATCCTCACTTTGGTATATATCCCTTTGTTATATATGGTCATGCCTATTTTCTTTCACAATTTGATCTGAGGAAGTGGGGTCTGGCCCACGAAAGCTCACCACCTAATAAACCATCTTGTTAGTCTTTAAAGTGCTACATAGTCCTGTATTTTGTCTTCTCTGAGGTTACACAGAAAATCTCTGGCACAATCAGGAACTGTACTCAGGTATCCTGCATCCCAGTGCTTTAACCACAAGACTATCCTTCTAAGGCTAAGCCAGATTCTGGCATGAAACAAATGTGAAAGTTCCAAATCAACCCTTGAAGGACTTGCACAGCAATAATAACCAGCGTTCACAAGAGGTAAAGTCTTTTGCTTCATCTATTATTCAAGTGACAGCACCTCCAGCAGCATAATGCCCTTTCATACTGTGCTTAGGCATTGGTTCAGTACCAAATCGGAGGGGAGAATGCTACCTATTAAATTTCCAATACCACTTCAAACAACTGTGCATTCCTTAGAGGATCTGCATCTAAACCTGACCTTCCTAAACATGTGAGATCTGATAAGCTCACAGACTGAGGTGACCCGACAGAATAAAAAAGCAATGTACAATATTACAGAAATAGAAATTGGAATATATTTAGTCAGATCAGTCACTATTTTATAGAGAGTACAAAAATAATTCAACAGTACTTTCTAATCAGCTTTAAGTGTTTAGGTCTATAATGTGAAACACTATTAGATTGTTTGCCAACATAGAGAGGAGCAGCCCCTGCTTCAGCACAGATCTGAGTGCATTTCCTTGCTTTTGATTATGATTATTCTCTACCAGAAACAGTATTCTCTACCAGAAATTGGTTTCTTATGAAATCTTTGTAAGATTCATCCACTGCACTTTTCGTGGGAGATTGCAACCAAAATATACCCAGTAAAAATATTAAGTATAGTTTAGCATCTGAAAAGTACTATTTCTGAATTTTCTTCCTTAGGATTATATGTTTTTGCTGTCAGATGAACAAACTTTAACTGCGACAAGAAAAATGAACTTTACAATATATTCAGTTATATTTTCTAAGAACTATATTTGACAGCAGTCGAAATACATTTCTGGTTGGCACTGTAGAACAAGACTAGACATATGTCTCATTAAGATAAGGGCTTATATTATTTTAGGTATTTAGGAATAGAGAAACCACACACGTACTTTTTCCATCAACACAGGCAGCTTCCATTACATTAATGATTTGTCCCTAGCCATTCTTCACCCAGGTTACTGAGCCATGTGACAGGTGCCACTAAGAAGAATGAGGTCCTTACCACAAAATGATCAGTCATGAAATGTTAAACACAAGGGGCTATATTATCTGTTAGTGTAAATGGCTATAGCTCAGCTGATGTCAATGTTGCTGCACTGATTTACACCAACTGATGATCTGGCCCCCTGAGAACAAGATACAGAAGCTCAGTTTTTCTATTGATATGAAAGTGGAGATAGTCTATATGAGCATTTTCTAATCTGTTCCCTTAATTAAAATACAGGGAGTCCTCAGACTTACAACACCCGACTTATGTTGGACACCATTTATGACGCTTTTCAATTGATTGTTCGTTTTCTCCCTAAGATGCTTGATTCACATTTATGACACTTGATTTGTATAAAGTTTGCTTAAAAATCACGTCCTGGTTCTAGTATACTACTACAGAACTAGAAGGAGTTGCTTCCGATTGGCTTTGAGCAGCAGGATACCTTATTGCCAGGTACGGTTGCCACTTGTTTTTGATTGATTTATAGTCCCAGGTTCTGTCAATCATAAAGTTTGAACAGTGATTGGCTGAGGCTCAGCATGTATGCCATTCTCCCTGGCTTTCTGAGCCTGTGTTGCCTGAATTCTGAGCAAAGCATATGTGAGTTTATATGTTTATTTGAATGCTGTTTACAAAATACAGTGTACAGTAAATACTTTGATGTTGCAACATTAGTCTTCTATAATTCATTTAGCACAAAAATCTGGGTTATTATGGTGAAAATAGTATATCAAGCCTTATTTCAGGAACCAATTCCCTCTTTATGTCACTGATTCCTATGGGAAATGCGGTTTTGATTTACAACTTTTTGACTTACAACAATTCTGAGGAACAAATTGTGTCATAAATCCGAAGATTCCCTATAGTACATTATCTCCTCAGTTATTACATACACTTTGAGGGGGAAATGGTGGGTTTTTCAGGGTTTTACACCCTTTGATTTTAGGGACTCTCTCGTTCCTATTCTTTACTGTGAAGAAATACCAGTCTTTTGGAAGATTTAAACTTCTAAGGCTACGTCTACATTGGCCCCTTTTCCGGAAGGGGCATGTTAATTTCACGAGTCGTAATAGGGAAATCCGCGGGGGTTTTAAATATCCCCCGCGGCATTTAAATAAAAATGTCTGCTGCTTTTTTCCGGCTTTTAGAAAAGCCGGAAAAGAGCGTCTACACTGGCCCCGATCCTCCGGAAAAAGCGCCCTTTTCCGGAGGATCTTATTCCTACTTTGAAGTATCCCCCGCGGCATTTAAATAAAAATGTCTGCCGCTTTTTTCCGGCTTTTAGAAAAGCCGGAAAAGAGCGTCTACAGTGGCCCCGATCCTCCGGAAAAAGCGCCCTTTTCCGGAGGATCTTATTCCTACTTCAAAGTAGGAAAAAGCGCCCTTTTCCGGAGGATCTTATTCCTACTTCAAAGTAGGAATAAGATCCTCCGGAAAAGGGCGCTTTTTCCGGAGGATCGGGGCCAGTGTAGACGCTCTTTTCCGGCTTTTCTAAAAGCCGGCATAAAGCGGCGGACATTTTTATTTAAATGCCGCGGGGGATATTTAAAACCCCCGCGGATTTCCCTATTACGACTCGTGAAATTAACATGCCCCTTCCAGAAAAGGGGCCAATGTAGACGTAGCCCTAGGGTCCTACACTTCAAAGCCCTCCAGACAAGAAATCTCCACTGAAGTCAACAAATTCTGCTAGCAACGTCAGATATTCAGTTTAATTTGATTTTGTATGAAATCAAAAGCGATCTCATGAGAAGAGATCTAGTGAGCATTCATTTTCTGTATATGTAGAATATTTCATTTTACTACAAGGTTCAGTAGTACTTAAAAAATCTATTTTTTTCTTTAGCTGCTTTTCTGTTTTTTTATATCCTATGTTCTTTACTTGTGTAGAACTGTCAGAGCTCTTGCTCCCCATCTCACCTGCTCATCAGACACTTAGGCTATGTCTACACAGCAATATTATTTTGAAGTAGCGTTATTCCAAAATAACATAGTCCATGTCTACATACAAACAGTTATTTTGACATTATGTCAAAATAGTGTTGAGCTGGAGGACTGTTTACTACCAACTCCTGTAGCACCTCATTGTACTGGGAGTAAGGGAATTCAGGGGAAGAGTGTTTTCTCAAAATAACTGCTGGCTAGACACCTCCAAAAGCCGAAATAAGCTATTTCGATTTGAGCTATGCTAATTGTGTAACTTAAGTTGCATAGCTTATTTTGAGTTTAGCCCTGCTATGCAGATGTTCCCTTACTGTCTTTAGTTATGCAAACTACCTAACAGGCAATTATTAGCTGCCACTCAGTGACCTTCCCATTATGACATCCCATATGTTAAAAGGAATATTCTAGACCAGGGGTCTCCAAACTACGGCCCGCGGGCCGGATGCGGCCCGCGAGGCCCTCTCATCCGGCCCGTGGAGACCTTTTTGTCTACGGAAAAAAAATTACGGCAATTTACGTGTATCCTGCCAAGATCAGCCGCCGCTTACGTGGACGTTATGTTTTTACCGAATTAAAATAGAGGCACGCAGTAGTGCGTTATGTTTTCCAACCAATCATTACATTGCAAAACCTTATTTGCTGCTTACTTTTTCTACTTCCGTAGACAAGTTCAAAATAGGACTGGTGGGTTTTTACCAGTTTTTGCCCAAGGAAGACTTTCCTAATGTCAAAACTTTTGCATCAAGGTACCTTTCAATCTTTGGAACAACATACCTGTGTGAACAAACATTTTCAAGAATGAAATACGTGAAGAACAATTTGAGAACAAACTTGTCCGATAATAATCTCAGGTCACTGTTGATGTTAAGGACAACAAATCTAAAGCCAGAAATGTCTGCTATTTTGGCATCCAGGAAACAATTTCACCATTCACACTAATACAGGTGTTCATGTGTAGTGTATCAATGTGTTATTAAATAATAACTGAATAAAATAATATTAAATAAATAATTAAAAACAACATCCATGTTTTGATTGTTTTTTATTTGGACCTCAAGTGTGTAGTCGGCCCCCGAACTGCTGTTTGATAGTTAATGCGGCCCTCGGGCTGAAAAGTTTGGAGACCCCTGTTCTAGACTGATGGCTAGCTTGTTAAAATTCTATTTGTCTTATCTAAACAGCAGCTTATACCACTTACCGGACTTCAGGTATGTTGAATTTTAGCAGATTCTCAGTATTATAATATAAGTCCTTAAAGCAACCTCACAATCTCCAACTCCCATCCTCTGGGACTTCATTTTCCATGTTTATGATGCCTCCGGTGACTCAGCAATATGCTTTCTTGTCCTCAGCTCTTCATTCAGTCTCACCAAAAGAGCTGCTCACCAGACTTGATATTCACCAAGCACTACATTCTCTGAGCAATCTGTTCATGAGATCTCACTCTCTGACTATCACCTGCTCATTCAACATTGCCTAATCCCCTCTTCCCCATCTCATACCCTATCATCACTTGGCCTTTCCATGACCTCCAGTCCATCAAAATTGATGACTTCTCCATCTTCTCTCAACCTTCTCCCTCCTTATCCTCTTTTCCATCTTTATGGCTGTAATTCTTTCCTTGATTCATTCTCCTTCACCCTTTGCCATTTTTGACCCTTTCTCCCACTGCAGGGTCTGTCCTACTAACCCCAATCCAAGCACATTCCCAACATCTGTTTCTGACGTTTCAGTTCTCATGATGTAGCGAGTCTCTGGTGGAAACCCCATGACAAGGTTGAGTTTCTCCATTACAAATTTGTTCTCTCTTCCTTCAGTTCTGTCATGTTCCTAGCTAAGCAACTCGACTACTCCAGCTTAATTGAATCCCCTAGGCCATGATCCCAGCCACCTTTTTGACACCTCTGACTCAAACCCTGCCCTCCTCCTGCCTCTGCTTATAATCTCACTAATTTCTTCCAAGAGAATATTGACAAAAATGTGACTAACTTTACCTCTCCTCTCTTACTGCTTTCCCTCCAGCAATTTTCTCCCTCCTCCCCTGCAGATGCTGAAGTTTCTAATCTGCTCCACTCTTCTAACTCCTCCTTTTGCCCCAATGACCATATCCCATCTTCTGATCTTTGTCACATGCATTCTCATCTCTATTATTCTTCTCTTCAATCTCTCACTCTTCTGGCTCTTCCCCTGCACAATACAAACAGTCTTTAGTCTCTCCCATCTTAAAAACCCCCACACACACTTTGATCCTGCTTGCTTCTCCAGTTGCTGCCACATCTCTTCATTTCATTTAAAAGCTCATTGAACATTCTGTCTTCTATCACTGCCTAGAATTTCTTTACTCCAATTTCACCCTGGACCCCCTTCATTATGGCATCTACCCCCGCACTCTATTGAATACTATTTTCTCAGTCTTTTATGATCCCTTTCTAGCCAAAGCTCACCATCCTCCATCCTTGACCTATTAGCTGTCTTTACTAGGAATGTGAATGGTTAACTGAGCTGTGGGCCTGGCCTGGGCAGAGCAGTATGCCTCAGGAGGGGGAGCTCCAGCCCAGCCAGAGTAGCCTCCACCATTGTGGGTAGGGGGAGGTGCCCCAGCCCAGCCCAGCCATTCTGGAGTGGTCCCACCCCACCCCTGTTTAAGTGGTTAACCGGTTAAACATAACATTTAACTGGTTAACTGATTAAACAGGACTTTACATCTCTGGTCTTTACACAGTCAGTCAATCTCTTCTTTGAGATCTTATCCTCCCTCATCTGCTGGAAATCTGGTCTCTCCCAGTTCACCTTCTGTCTCTTTAATCACTCTCTCTCCTGATCCTTTGGAGGATCCCCCCTCTTCTCCTCTTCAGCTTTCTGTAGCAGTATCACAGTGCTCTGTCCTTGTTTCCCCGCTTTTTTCCCCCTGTACACCTTCTCTCTGGGTGACCACAGCCATAAACACAAATTCAGCTGCCATCTCTGTGCTGATGACTCACAGAACTACCTCTCTGCTCCACACCTGTCTCTTTCCTTCCAAACAATAATCTTGACTCACCACTCTGACAACCCCTTCCCTTTAGACTATGCCCCTTCATGGAAGTCGAACTTCTAAATCAAGCTTACTGTGACTAAAACAGAGTTGTTAATCCTACCCTCACCCATGATTAACTCTCTCAGTCACTATGCACACCACCACCACCCTGCCTGTCATTCAGGCCCATAACCTGGGCTTCGTCTTTGCCTCCAACCTCTAAGTCCTTACATCCAGACTCTCTCTGAATCTTGCAGATGCTTTGTGAATAAAATCTAGAAGGTATGAACTTTCCTGTCTCCCCACACATCTAAAACTCTTCTCTGGCCTGTCATCACTTCACGTCTCCAAGGCCTTCTTGTTGGTGTTAATAATTTCAGTCTTGCCTTGCTCATGCACTCTCAGAATGCCATTCCAAAGATCATTTTCCTTGCTCAAGTTTTGACCATGTCACCCCTCTCTTCAAATCCTTCCAAATGGCTCCCTCTATTCTAATGTCAAGGAACTCCAGGCCTTTCCACACCCCATCTATAATCTCAACCTATGTATTGAAAAGCAATCTGCTACCTCCAATCAGTCCATGATGCTACCTTTGTTAAATTTTCAAACAAGTTCCTTCATTCTTTCTCCCACGCTGCTCCTCATTCTTGCAAAAAGCTTACCATAAACATCCTCAAAACAACTTCAGTATCCTCCCTGTAAACCCTCCTTAAAATTCTGTTTTGCTTACCAAAAAATTGACAGTGATTAAGCTGCCAGCATGCAGAGACTATTGCCTTTCTTCTACTACCACACAAGCACACTGTCCATCTGTTGTCTTTTCTTTTATACCTATTCTAAACTTCATTGTCCATCTGTTGTCTCTTCTTTTATACCTACTCTAAACTCTTTGGGACAGGGCCTGGGTAATGAATGAAGGCTCACTTGGGGAAGGCACCTAAAGCCCCACCCCCTTCACCCGCCGTTATACCCCTTCCCTTGAGACTATGCCGCTTCACAATCTTCCCCCCTTCCCTGCCAAGCCCTACCCAGCCCCAGCTGGGGCCATAGCCACCGTGCATCAAGGCCCCAGCCTTCCACAGCAGCCAGGAAGCTGGGCTGTCATGCAGCGCAGCCCAGCTCCTTCTGGGGAGTGTAGGCAATTTTGGGAAGCCAATGCCTTCCCTTGCCTGTATTACCTACAGCCCATGGGGCAGGGATTGCCTAGCACAAAGGAATCCTGGTCAATAAATAGGACACCTATATTTTGTGGTAATACAAATAGTATTGAAAACACCTGTTTGAAGAAGTGGAGCCTAATTGGCTCTATTATATTGTTTAATTTTAGAGTAATGACTGGCTTCCATAGAATTATTTACTGATTCACACCAGTGGAAAAAAGCAGGATTCAGCCTTTATACAGTAGCTCATTTCTTCACAGAACTGATGAAAATGTGGTTTTGCACCATGCAAGATGATTATAGTAGATCCTTATGTTTTCTTAAATAATACACCTTAACTGGGGAAAAATAAAAAGCTATTAAGTACAGGTATCTTTTCTTATTAAGATAAAATTCATAATAAAATGAGCTGTATTGTTTAACAATATAGTTAGTTATCTGTGCTGATGATCTCGCATTGTTAACTGATATGATCCTAGCTCTGTGGTTCTTTCATAAACTGTTCTACTCTCAACACCTCAGACTTTGTAGAGTTATCAGTGTAGCTTTGCTTAGTGCCTTTAACAGAGCCCTGTTCCATGGTCTATTAAAGCACTTATCACAATCAGCATTGGATGCTCTTAAATGAAATTACAAAACAAAGTAACAAACGAGGGCAAGAAAACAACAAGTTTGTGTGTGATATACCACAAGAAAAACAATCGTGCTCAAATTTATTTTGGATTCTGGATATAAACAAAAACAACAACAAATATAAAAATTCCTTCACCTGTGGATAAAAAGAATACTGTACATGATTTTGCCAGGGATCGTTCTTTCACAGTAGGTCAAGGAGGAAGAGACTACTTTATATAACTTTGAAGAGTAAATTTCCATTCCGTTTTTCAGGGTTACAGCTACTGACATTGACTGAGTCATATGTTTAAAAGCCTCTGTAACCTTCCTGTGTAACCTTGTAACTTTACTTTCATTAGTGTCATGGTGGTAGGTTTAGGTTGAAATGGTTGAAAGAGAAAACCATACACACACACACACATATCTGAAGCCAACTCTATCCTAAAAGAATGGCAGTTTCAGAAGGATCCTTATAGACTTTAAGGTCAGAAGGGACCATTGTGATCATCTAGTCTGACCCCCTGCACAGTGCAGGCCACAAAATCTCACCCACCCCTCCTAGAATAATCCTCTCACCTATATCTCAGATGTTGAAGCCTTCAAATACTTTGATGACCCCAAGATGCAGAGAATCCTCTAGCTGTGATCTGTACCCCATGCTACAGAGGAAGGCGAAAAACCTCCAGGGCCTCTGCCAATCTACCCTGGAAGAAAATTCCTTCCCGACCCCAAATATGGCGATCAGCTAAACCCTGAGCAGGTGGGCAAGACTCATCAGCCAGACACCAAGAAAGTTCTCTATAGTAACTCCTATCATCCCTCCATTGACCTATTTCCCACTGATAATGAATGGTCAATTAGTTACCAAGATCATGTTATCTCATCAAACCATCCCCTTCATAAACCCATCTAGTTTAATCTTGAAACCAGATAGATCTTTTACCCCCACTACTTCCCTTAGAAGGCCGTTCCAAAACCTCTCTCCTCTAATGGTTAGAAACCTTTGTCTAATCTCAAGTCTAAACTTCCTACTAGCCAGCTAATATCCATTTGTTCTTGTGTCCATTGTTATTAAACTTAAATAATTCCTCTCCCTCCCTGGTATTTATCCCTCTAATATATTTTAAAAGTACAATAATGTCCCCCCTCAGCCTTCTTTTGGTTAAAGTAAACAAGCCAAGCTCCTTGAGTCTCCTTTCATAAGACAGGTTTTCCATTCCTCCGATCATCCTTGTGGCCCTTCTTTGTACCTGTTCCAGTTTGAATTCATCCTTCTTAAACATGGGAGACCAGAACTGCACACAGTATTCCAAATGGGGTCTCACCAATGCCTTGTATAATGGCACTAACACCTACTTATCCCTACTGGAAATACCTCTTCTAATACATCCCAAGATCATATTAGCCTTTTTCACGGCCATGTCACAATGGCGGCTCATAGTCATTCTATAATCAACCAGGACTCCGAGGTCCTTCTCCTCCTTCGTTACTTCCAACTGATGTGTCCCCAGCTTATAACTAAAATTCTTGTTATTAATCCCTAAATGCATAACCTTACACTTCTCACTATTAAATTTCATCGTATTGCTATCACTCCAATTTACAAGATCATCCAGATCTTCCTTTTCTGAATTGGCAATAGCTCCCAACTTAGTGCCATCTGCAAATTTTATTAGGACACTTCCACTTTTGGTTCCAAGATCAGCAATAAAAAGATTAAATAAAATTGGCCCCAAAACTGATCCCTGAGGAACTCCGCTAGTAATCTTCCTCCAACCTGACAGTTCACCTTACAATTTGATCCGCTGTAGTCTCCCCTTTAACCAGTTGCTTATCCACCTCTCAACTTTCATATTAATCCCTATCTTTTCCAATTTAACCAATAATTCCCCATGTGGTACTGTATCAAATGCCTTACTAAAGTCGAGGTAGATTAGAGCCACTGCATTTCCTTTATCTAAAAAATCTGTTACTTTCTCAAAAAAGGAGATCAGGTTGGTTTGGCACGATCTACCTTTTGTAAAACCATGTTGTAATTTGTCCCAATTGCCATTAGCCTCAATGTCTCTAACTACTTTCTCCTTCAAAAATTTTTCCAGGATCTTACATACTACAGATGTCAAACTAACAGGCCTATAGTTACCTGGGTCACTTTTTTTCCCTTTCTTAAAAATCGGAACTATATTAGCAATTCTCCAGTCAAATGGTACAACCCCTGAGTTTAGAGATTTATTAAAAAAATTTGCTAATGGACTTGCAAGTTCATGTGCCAGTTCCTTTAATATTCTTGGATGAAGATTATCTGGGCCCCCCGATTTACTCCCATTAAGCTGTTCAAGTTTGGCTTTTACCTCGGATATGGTAATATCTACCTCCTTATCTTTAGTCCCATTTGTTAACTTACCATTATCCCTAAGCTCTTCATTAGCCTCATTAAAGACTGAAGCAAAGTATTTGTTCAAATATTGGGCCATTCCTAGATTATCCTCAACCTCCACTCCATCCTTAGTAATTAGCCGTCCTACTTCTTCTTTTTTTTGTTTTTTTCCTATTTATATGGCTATAAAACCTTTTACTATTGGTTTTAATTCCCTTTGCAAGGTCCAACTCTACCTGACTTTTAGCCTTTCTCACTTTATCCCTACATACTCTAACCTCAATAAGGTAGCTTTCTTTACTGATCCCTCCCATTTTCCACTCCTTATATGCTTTCTGCTTTTTCTTAATCACCTCTCTGAGATGCTTGCTCATCCAGCTTGGTCTAACACACCTGCCTATAAATTTTTTCTCTTTTCTAGGGATACAGGCTTCTGACAGCTTCTGCAACTTTAACTTAAAATAATTCCAGGCCTCCTCCACTTTAAGATCCATAATTTCTTTAGTCCAATCAACTTCCCTAACTAATTTCCTTAATTTACTAAAGTTAGCCCTTTTGAAATCAAAAAGCCTAGTCTCAGATTTATTTTTGTTTATCCTTCCATTTAATTTAAACTGAATTAGCTCATGATCACTCGAGCCAAGGTTGTCTCCTACAACCATTGCATCTATGAGGTCCTCGCTACTCACCAAAACCAAATCTAAAATAGCATCCCCCCTTGTTGGTTCAGCAACTACTTGATGAAGGAATTCATCAGCTATCACATCTAGGAAAATCTGAGTCCTATTATTATTACTAGCACTTGTTCTCCAGTCTATATCTGGAAAGTTGAAATCTCCCATGATTACACAGTTTCCATGAGTATTTACTTCATTAAAAACATTAAAGAGGTCTCTATCCATATCCAAATTGGATCCTGGTGGTCTATAACACACCCCAAGCACTATCCCAGGGGAGGACCTGATAGTTTTCTTCCCTAATGTGATTTTTGCCCAAACAGACTCTGTCTTCTCCATTCTATCACTTTTTATTTCTTTACAATCTACCTCTTCTTTGACATACAATGCGACTCCACCACCTTTACCCTTATTTCTGTCTTTCCTAAACAGCACATACCCTTCAATACCTGTACTCCAGTCATGCCTAGTATTCCACCATGTTTCTGTTATTCCTATAATATCTGGTTTCACTTCCTGGACCAATAGCTCTAGTTCCTCCTTTGTTGTTTTCTTCCCCAATGTTGCCCAAACGGACTCTGTTTAATCCATTCCATCACTTTTTATTTCTTTACAATCTACCTCATCTTTGATATACAATGCGACTCCACCACTCTTACCCTTATTTCTGTCTTTCCTAAACAGCACATACCCTTCAATACCTGTACTCCAGTCATGCCTAGTATTCCACCATGTTTCTGTTATTCTTATAATATCTGGTTTCACTTCCTGGACCAATAGCTCTAGTTCCTCCTTTGTTACCTAGGCTCCTCGCATTGGTGTACAAACATCTTAATTTTTGCTGTTTGGCCGCATGCACATTCTTTACCCAATTTGGCACATACGTTATACCTCTAATATGACCTATTAGACTAGCATCCATCCCACCCTTCCTTATGTTCATTCTCCTACCTCCAGCTATATCCTTTCTTACTTCGTTTTCCTCCCTCTCAGTGTTAAAATCTGGCGTAGAGATTACCTGGGCATCTCCCAACCATCTCCCCCAAATTCCTAGTTTAAAGCTCTCTTAATAAGTTGAGCCAGCCTCCATCCTAGAAGTCTATTTCCCTCCCTACTTAGGTGAAGTCCATCTCTAGAGAACAGTCCTCTGTCCATAAATGCCTCCCAGTGACCATATATCCAAAAGCCTTCCTTATAGCACCACTGCCTAAGCCATCTATTGATCATCATAATCCTGTCACATCTTAGTTGCCCTTCTCTAGGAACAGGCAGAATCCCACTAAAGATCATCTGAGCCTCAATTTCCTTGAGCATCCTCCCCAGCCTAGCATAGTCTCCCTTAATTCGTTCAAGCAAGAATCTAGCCGTATCATTTGTTCCTACATGAAGGATGATCAATGGATTCCTTCCTGCTCCCTTAATAATTCTCTTCAACCTCAGTTCCACATCTCTTATCTCAGCACCTGGCAGACAGCACACCCTTCTATTCTCTGGATCAGCTCTGGTTACAGGCCTATCTGTTCTTCTCAATAAGGAGTCCCCAATCACATAGACCTGCCTTTTCCTAGTGACAGTGCAATTCTCTGGTCTATCTCTAGCTTCCTCTGGCTGCAAGTCCTTGCCATTCCTATTTTCCCTTGTAATCCTAATGCACATTATTGGAGTTGTCTCCATTAAGTCTTCCCCTTTATCTATGGGACTAGCCACTCTTCTCTTCTTCCTTACCCTTCCATCTTCATTATCTACCTGCTGTACCCCTTCTACATTTTCCAGCTCCACATACCTGTTCTTGAGCACTATTTTTCCTTCACTAACCCATCTTTTCCTCTGCCTGGTTCTCTGAGTCACATGCTTCCACTGTCCATTTTCTTCACCCAGCAGTCCCCCCTCTGAGGCCCTTGATCCTGCTTCCATCTGCATATCTAAGCTTTCCCCTTCAGCCACGTCATGCCTTTGCCCCATCATCTGCTCAAACCCCCTTCTAAACTCGACCAGAGTTTCCACCTACATCTCTAGTCCTCGGATCTTTTCTTCCATCAGCTCTATCAGGTGGCACTTCATGCAAATAAAACTCCTTTCAGGTACCCCCTCCAGAATCATGTACATACCGCAGCTACCACACCCAATCATCCTCCTTGTGTTCTCTATTACTTGGGCCATGGCCACTAATGCCTCTGTGTTTTATCTACTTTCTCACCAAAATCCTATTAGTCCGGTGAACACAAAAACAAACCAAAACACCCTCTCCACAGCAAAAACAAACTCCAAACAAGTCCCACAATCCAAACTCCCTTTACAAACTCCCCTGTTTACAGCTCTGTTTGCTTGGCTCCCGTGCCGCTGTAGCTATCTGTGCCGCTGCCTGACTAGAAGGCAACCTTTATAGGACCCCTAATCAGTGAATCCCCGCCCCCTAATCAGGGCTCAGCTTCTCTCCCAGCACACTGCCCCTCCAACAGACTCCCACTCAAACTCCCCTGTTTACAGCTCTGTTTGCTTGGCTCCTGTGCCGCTGCAGCTATCCTACATGTGATCAATTTATAACAGCAACAATGTGGCATTGTTGAAAATATTGTAACATGTATTCATACAACTAGTCCAAATATGAAATATTCATGAAATATTCATCCAGCAAGTTACTAGATGGCACTATTGCTCAGTACAGATGCAGCAAGGGCTACATTTCCTTGTCAATAACAAACCTGAGTCCTCAGCAGGCAGTCTGAGTTTGGATTCATCCTAACTAAAAGTCAATTGAACCTCTGTTTGCTCTGTTATCCTGCTTAATTTTAGAATAGTGCCACTGGCTCCCACAGAATTATGCTTCATTTATAACAGTGGAAAGAAAAGCAGGACTCAGCCCTTATACAGTAGCTCATTTTTTTACAGAAATGATATGGTTTTACACCATTCAAGATGGTTATAGCAGGTCCCTATGTTTTCTTAAGGTGTATTACTTAACTAAGAAAAAATGAAAAGCTATCAATTAAGCACAGGTATCCTTTATTACTTAAATTAAATTCCTAATAAAATGAGCTGTATTGTTTAACAATATAAATAGTTTTCTGCTGATGAATGCATGTAAGAGAAAGTCATTTTGAACATGTGTTTAAATAAGAGAAACTTTGACTTTTTCCAGAAGTGTTTTAACAACTTTATTTTTTTGGTATATTTTTGGGTAACTATACATGAAAACTACAAAGATAGGCTGTGGTGTGGTTTTATGTACAGGCAAATATACACCAGGATAGGACTGGTGCATTAGTGCTCAATAACAAAGCATATTGTTAATGTATTTAAATAGATTCTGTGCCATATTTATTATTCTGATAGATCTCTTGGAAATGTTCTCATCAGCTAACTGCTTTAATTCATCACAGATTTTGAGCTAAAGCCAAGTTGCGGTAGTGATGACGGTTATATTAAAAATACTTTTTTCATGTAAATGTCAATTTTTTTAGACAACCGATAAGTTAATTTTAATATGACTGTTGAAGAGAATACCATCCGAGTGTTCATGGCCTATGGAAAGATACCGGTCAGATTGTAAATGTGACCAAAGGAAAACCGCAGTATTGTAGGTGCAGACAGATACACTAGTGACAAAGATTTGATTATTAAAATGATGAGCTTTTAGGGACCTGCTTGAAAAAGAACAATGCTCTCTGGCAGCAGTATGTGCTAGGACTTAGATCTGCAGCGATAATGACCTTGACGAAGGTTCTGTGCAACATCTCAGATATGTGCAGCATGGAGCTCCCAGCCCACATAAGGCGCTGAGATGGATTTAAGATTCCTTAGTACAGTGTTTCTCAAAATGTGCTCTATGGAGCCCTCCAGGGGCTCCACAAGGTTGACAAACTGGAAACATTGATAGGTACAACACATACAATCAGTGGCTCGCTGGGGCGCCGCATAAATTTTTACGCATGTAAAGGGCTACGGAGCCCAAAAAGTTTGAGAACAATTGCCTTAGTACACTTTCCATCTTGGATTCTTTTGGGAACTAGAAGGTCTCTGGCATAATTTAGGCTCTACTGGGGGCTAGTCCAAGATACAACAGCTATTCCCTGAGCTGTACTCTGTTCTAAGACTTTCTAGATCTCACAGCACTGCAAGCTGCAGTCCATCCCCTTTGCCAGAAGTGGGTAGGGGGTCCTCAGAAGGTAGATTTATAGCTGTATTCCACTGTTCCTGCAGCAGGGACATCCTTCCCTGGACTGATATTGGGTTTCTGGGGCTCCTTTTTGTCTCTTCATTCTTTTTGCCTGGCATAAACAGCCAGGGCTGGCCCAAGGCACATGTAGAATATGTATTTGGGGCACCCCTAGGTCTTAGGGTACATCTTAATTGCACAGCTATTTCAGGATACCAGAGGTATTCCGAAATAACTAACCCACATCTACACAAGCCACCCATTATTTTAAAATATTTTTCAAAATAACAGGCACGCTATTTCGACATCTGGTAAACCTCATTGCAGAAGGGATAAAGAATGGCTCAAAATAGCATGTTATTATGAAATCTGGTGCTGTTTAGACATGCCAGATTTCAAAATAAGCTATTCTGAATAGATTCAAAATAAGTTGTGCAAATTGCATAACTTATTTTGAGCTTAGGGTACTGTGTAGATGCATCCTTAGTGTCCAACCGTCCACTTCTTTCTTTCCCTGTTCTGACCTTCCTGCACGTTGTCACCACTGCAGACTGCTGCAGCTCCAAGAGTCTTCCTTTGGAGGGGCTCTAGTAACTTAGGCTTTGTCTACACTGGCAAATTTTTTTTGAGGAAAAAGTGCCTTTTGTCAACAAAACTGCATGGCATTTACACTTGGAGACACTTGTTGCAAAGAAACAGCCACCCTAATCAACAAAAATCTTCCAGCTCCACAAGGGAGTTTTTCCCCTCACTGTGTCACTGACAAACATCCACCGTAGACACCTCAAAGACATTTTATCTTTGATTCTGGTCTCCCAGAAGCTGCCCACAATTCCCAATCAGTCACTCTGGTCAGCATTCTGAACTCCACTGCCCTGTAGCCAGTTGACCAGCTACCTGCCCTGTCTCCTTGCAAGCCCTTTGAAATTGAAATCCCATTTCCTGCTGCCTGAAACCTGGACTCTTTCCCTCTCCTTCTCACAGGCTGACTCTGGCTAAGTCTAGACTGCAAGCCTCTTTCGAAAGAGACTTTTTCAAAAGATACTTACGAAAAAGCCTCTTTTGAAAAAGCGTCTAGACGACAATCAGTCATTTTGAAAAAGCAAGCTGCTTTCTCGAAAGAGAGCACCCAGGCAGTCGGGATGCTCTTTTTCAAAAAAGCACAGTTTGCATTACATAGCGCCTTTTTTTAAAAAAGCACTTTCGAAAAATGGCATCATTCCTTGTAAAAGGTTCCATAGACACTTTAGAGGGCACAGAGGCAGTACATGGTGGACCTAACCCACATGATGAGGTAGAGGTGGATGAGGACCAGGGTCTCCCCACAGGGTTGCTGAGCATAACTGGCAGCCAGAAAGTGTTCTCCGATGCTGATGGACACAGCCAATCTGACCAGCCACTTTCCAGGAACCAGAGTAAGTGTCTGTAGCTTGTGGAGTGCAGGGGTGAGGGCATGGAAAAGTGGGAGGCTGGCTGCATTTCTATGAGCTGCGTGTATCCATGTGTAGCTAATTAATATGGCTAAGCAGTACATTGTTGCTCACCATGAGCTCCATGGAATCCTGCAAAGAGGCTATCGAAATTTTCTTCCAAGATTCCATGACAATGCATCTATGTCCCTTTTTGCCATTGCAGGACACTAGCCAATACCATTCATCCATCACTTGTGCAGGAACCAAAGTGGACTGCATATGAGCAGGGAATAACCCACAAGTCTGGAGAAGTTGTGCTCTGGTTTCCTTGCTTACCCTGAGCAAGGAGATGTCTGCCAGGGTGATACCCATCTGTGGGTAATTGTGACATAATTAGAACTATGTTCCTGCAAAGGGAATTTTTTAGCCTCCAACCACCCTGATGCATTGCTTGCAAGAGTCAGCAGGAAAAGGAGTAAAAATGTTGGAAGAAGGGTTTGTCAGTGAAATGTTACCATGTAGGGCTGAATATTAACATCTCCTTCTGCATTGTGCTGAACAGAGATCCCACTGCACACTGCCTTGGAAAAGTTGCAACAGATAAGGAAACATCCGGGGAGGGGCGGAGAAAGGCATTTTTGGTTTGTGAAGTGCTAAATCAATCAATGAGTGAGTGGAGATGTAGGGAACAATGTTTGGAAAAAGAAATGAGGAACTGCAAGGACAACCAGGCCTTCGCTATGCATGATCAGGGTAACAAAGGAACAGAATGATTTCCTCAAAAGTTTAGTGAAGCAGCACATTTAGCCAACATGGGTTCATCCCTCCCCCACAGCAGAATTGTGTGTCCAGCAACCCCCTCCCCTCACATTCCTTTTGCCCCTCTAGGAGTACTCATTTTCCCCATGCACTCCACTCCCTCTCCCAACTTTGACTATGATACCTGGACGTACACGCATTTGTCAGGTGTAAACCTTCAATCTTCCAAAGGCACAGTTGATCACCATGTGGCACCTGCACATCCTGATGTTAAAATGCTCCTTACTGCTCTCCAGGGACCCCGTGTACAGTTTCAGGAACCAGGGCTGCAAGGGGTTTCCCAGCAATAGGCATTTCCATACCCCCTATTTTAATTTTGTGGACTGTAAAGAAAATCCCTGCCTGCAGCACCTGTTCAGTTCCTGAAGATGTGTATGTTATGCAGCTTTTCAGGCTACTCCATGTTGGTATCTGAAATGCTCATGGTGATCCACAAGTGCCTGAAGCACCATTGAGAAGTATCTCTTCCTGTTGATGGCCTTGGTGGCAAGGTGGGCAGGGCTAAAATTGGAATGCACGTCATCTACTAACCCTCCCCCCCCCCACTCATTTGGTGAACTCTATGTCCACAAAGCCAGACACTATATCATGTACACATGGGCAGTGGGTATGCTAGGGTGGGGGTGGCGGGAAGGCATTGCCTTCGCAAGCCTCCCGCACTCCCCACCCTCCATCCTCCCCATTCTCTAGGCCAGCTAGGCTGGGGTGATGTGCTGCCCCACGTTCCTGTGATGATGGGAGTTGGGGCTTGGACAGAAGGGGCAAGGGTGGGGCTGGGAGCTTGCCTCCCACAGCCCTGCCTTCACCCACCATCCCTGCATATACATTTCCTAGTGTCACAATCCTCCCTAGCAGAATATAATTTATTGCCCTGTACACTTGCAGCAGTGCAGCTACAACAATAGACTCCTACTGCAAAGTTATTTGCAGCGGACTGGTAGCAAGCAGGAATTGCCAGCTTCTACACAACAACTGTAACACACTTGTCCACCCCAAGGGCAGCTTTCATTCTGGTGGTTTGTCCCCCCTGTTTGGGGGTCAGTTTAGCAGCAGTGAGATAGCTCTAAGAAGCTTGTTTTACACATCCTAAAGTTATGTAGTTACTGATCTTCGTCCCACACCTGCATGACGATGAAATCCTACCAGTCAGTGCTGGTTTCCTTAGTCCAAAAGTGCTGATGTACTCTGTACAGCTGCCAAATGCAATGATGGGTTGCCACGGTCCATATCATGCACACTGTTAGGCTTCTCTGGTCTTCTTCCTCTGTCATTAATTTCAAGATGATCTCTGCTCCCATGCACGAGGTCCTTATGACGGTTAACAGAACATATGCAAAAAGCCTCTTTCTTGCTGAAGATGCACAAGTGCACAGAAGAGAATGGCAGTTAGAAAAAAGCATGAAAGGATGCTGGAAGCCCCTGAATAGTAATAGAGAGGTAGCCATGTTAGTCTGATCTTACAAAAACAAAAGGAAAAACTATGTAGCCCCTGAACAGAGTGATGCTTGATGGGACATTTCGCACTGTCCCATGATTCACAACACCTAGCAACAGATGGTGTTTCCAGGATTTGTGGGATACATACCCACAGTGCATGGCTCCTGCCATCAACATGGGAACTAAAGATATTGTCACAATCTATTAACAGGGAGAATAGTAATAGAAATGTAGCCGTGTTAGTCTGGTGTAGCTGAAGCAAAATGCAGGACTATGTACGATTTTAAAGACTAACAAGATGGTTTATTAGATGACGAGCTTTCATGGGCCAGACCCACTTCCTCAGATCAAATAGTGGAAGGAAATAGTCACAACCATATATACCAAAGGATACAATTAACAAAAATGAACACATATGAAAAGGACAAATCACATTTCAGAACAGAAGGGGAATGCGGGGGAGGAGGAAGGTAAGTGTCTGTGAGTTACTGATATTAGAGGTGGGGAAAGGTAGCTGTCTGTGAGCTAATGGTATTAGAGGTGATAATTGGGGAAGCTATCTTTGTAATGGGTAAGGTAATTGGGGTCTTTGTTCAATTCCCCCCAGAGAGTGTCGAATTTTAGCATGAATGACAGTTCAGAGGATTCCCTTTCAAGTGCAGATGTAAAAGGTCTTTGTAGCAGAATGCAGGTAGTTAAGTCGTTGAGACAGTGTCCTTTCTGGTTGAAATGGCAAGAAATTGTTTTTTCTTTGTGATCCTGTCTGATATCTGTTTTGTGGGCATTAATCCTTTGGCGAAGTGTCTGAGACGTTTGTCCAATGTACATAGCAGACGGACACTTTTGGCACATGATAGCATAAATTATATTTCTGGATGCGCAGGAATATGTGTTCTTGATCTTATAACTCACTTGGTTAGGTCCAATAATGGTATCAGCAGAATGAATATGTGGACAAAGCGGGCAACAGGGTTTGTTGCAAGGGAAGGTACCAGGGTTGGTATTAGTGTGGTATGTCCTGTGGTTGTTGGTAAGAATCATCTTGAGGTTAGGTGGTTGTCTATAGGAGACTATGGTTCTGTCTCCCAGAGCCTCTTGGAGTATGATATCCTGTTCCAGTATAGGCTGTAGTTTATTGATAATGTGTTGGACACAATAAACTACAGCCTATACTGGAACAGGATATCATACTCCAAGAGGCTCTGGGAGACAGAACCATAGTCTCCTATAGACAACCACCTAACCTCAAGATGATTCTTACCAACAACCACAGGACATACCACACTAATACCAACCCTGGTACCTTCCCTTGCAACAAACCCTGTTGCCCGCTTTGTCCACATATTCATTCTGCTGATACCATTATTGGACCTAACCAAGTGAGTTATAAGATCAAGAACACATATTCCTGCGCATCCAGAAATATAATTTATGCTATCATGTGCCAAAAGTGTCCGTCTGCTATGTACATTGGACAAACGTCTCAGACACTTCGCCAAAGGATTAATGCCCACAAAACAGATATCAGACAAGATCACAAAGAAAAAACAATTTCTTGCCATTTCAACCAGAAAGGACACTGTCTCAACGACTTAACTACCTGCATTCTGCTACAAAGACCTTTTACATCTGCACTTGAAAGGGAATCCTCTGAACTGTCATTCATGCTAAAATTCGACACTCTCTGGGGGAATTGAACAAAGACCCCAATTACCTTACCCATTACAAAGATAGCTTCCCCAATTATCACCTCTAATACCATTAGCTCACAGACAGCTACCTTTCCCCACCTCTAATATCAGTAACTCACAGACACTTACCTTCCTCCTCCCCCGCATTCCCCTTCTGTTCTGAAATGTGATTTGTCCTTTTCATATGTGTTCATTTTTGTTAATTGTATCCTTTGGTATATATGGTTGTGACTATTTCCTTCCACTATTTGATCTGAGGAAGTGGGTCTGGCCCACGAAAGCTCGTCATCTAACAAACCATCTTGTTAGTTATTAACAGGGAGAAAGTTTAAACATGATAGGGTGACTTTTTTGGCAACTTATGGCTGTCAACATTACTTTCCTCAATGAAATGTTGTAGTATAGACATACCTTTAAAAGTGAAAAGCCTTCCAACTTGGCAGACATTAACACATTGAAACTGTTAAAGAGCTATTAAAGAGGTAATGAAGCCATTTAATAGGCATTTGCTAACCTCCCCTCCCCAATATATTCAATCAGTCTCTGAATTTACTGATGAAAACAGCTGTGCAATACTGTAATATTTTCCCAGAACATATTAGTCTACATAATCTTAGTTTAAAATATCGCATTTGTCTGTTGCTGAAGATTATATCACAGCTCTAAAAATATCCTAGGATAGATTTTTAGATGCACTGAGTATTCGTCTTTAGGCTTAGATGCTTGTATCCTCAGATGTATAATTTTGTGGTGTTTTTAATAAATCCTTCAAAAGACCACCTTTATCTAAAATAAAGATGTGAGCCTGGACTGCCATCAGGCATAGGGGTATCAGTTTAATAATACTATGTAGGGCTGCATACATTTCAAGGATGGCCCTGTAAAACAGACAGGGTAGTGGGTGAGTCTCTTTCCTCCTGCATTTATGTATCACTTTCTACCCAAACAGAGCTGGAGGCACTCTACAACTTTTTCTATACTGCTGTTTAAAGATCTCCCCCTACTTTGTCCCCCATTGAAGTGCAGCTACCTCTGAGAATAATTTTGGCAATAGTGTAATAGAGCAAATCAGCACCATGTGAAAATATAGGATTGTTATTAAAGAATATCAAATCTAGTGGGAATTGAAGGTGGGATTAAGAGGCTCAGTTTGCAGTTAGTGCTGAACGTGAGATTGTTCCAGACAGCTTTGTTAACCCCCTTACTTTTCTCAGACATAGGATTTGTCATGACAAGTGGTCAGTGTTATGGATTGGGAGCTTTCTATACAAATTTATGACTACTGTATCTTGACTGGGTTATTGGATGTTTATTGTATGCATATATTGAATTCATTTAACAGGATTGTCAGGAATTACACCCAGAAAGGGGGAGGTGGCTGCAGATAAACGCTTCACAGCAAGCATATATACAGCAAAGCAAGCGTTTTTCACCTTGATGTCCTGGCTCAGCCTCTGTTCAGAGCTCACTAAACGAGTTTGGGGCATTAATTCCAGGCCCTGGAAATTGAAAAGAAAGAATTTTAGCTGAATTTAAAGACAGGGACTCAGGAATATGTGGAGAGAACATTAAAGGGAATAGACTGAGCACCAGCCCCACAATGGATGGGGATGTAGGGTGAGAGTTATAGATAGGCCTAAGTTAAATGGAAATGCATGAAGACCTTTTGGTTTTCTATAAATTCTTATATTACCCTTTGTTCCAACTCAAAATTCTTCGGGTTAATTGTAATATCTTGCTCATGGAAGGGAATAACTACAAGTACCTGAATCCAGTCCAACCTGTAGCAAAAGGACAATATACAGGATACTATAGGGTAGGCCCCAGTCTGAAAGTGGAGAACCGCATTGTTCTACCCCATATATGAAAAGTAATAGCGTGAAACCTGAGAGCAAAGGAGGTGCACTGGAAAGATCAGAGAGGCATCAAAGGTATCATGACTACAGAGCTACAATCAGAATCTGATTGTATGTTTCATTGAAAAGGTAGAACCTGCATCAGCACAATGCTCAGTATTGCCAACCCCCAGGCTCCAAACATCATGAGGTTAGATCAATACTCATGAGGGGTTTTTTGATCGATAAATGCTGAGGTTTTTTTCCTGTTTGCTTTTTTGAGCCTTTAGACTGCATGTAGGTCATGTTTTCAAGATATTTCAGCAATCACCAGGGTTAGAAATGTATTAAAAAATGAAATGTGAAATTCTCACTTAATCAGATGAATCTAGGCACCAGGACTTGATAAACACTGAACAGCATAACACACAATGAAACTGTCACCAACACTGAGTGCGAGTGTAAGTGTAGGGATAACATATTAATGTATTAAAAATGTGATTCCCCCAAATGGAAGTGACTCCCCATAATTTGTTCCCCACAACTTAAAGTGTTTAGATTTATTAGGATTCTTATTATTATTATTATTAGTTAAGATTGTTAAATGTTTAGATTTATTATTATTATTGCCCCTTTAGAATATAATGTATTAGGTCATGTAATTTAGAACTGTTAAGAATATAATCCTGTGTAGCCAGAAACAGCGCCCTCCTCCCTCCCCCCAGACTCCAGGGCATGCTCAAGTTTGTGCAAGGGGCTGCTTGAAATTGACATTGCAGAGATACATTGTAACAATGCATTGTCAAGCCACTAACTCTGCTATGGGAGCCAAGCCCTGTAATTGACTAAGGGCATTGTTACTTAATTGATGCCTGTTCTCTTTAAAACATTGTAACTTTACTCAGCACTCAGAATGTTTTAAGCAATACCACCCAGAAACTTTTTGTAACTACAACTCTGATATATGTAAAGTTATTATTATACAAAAATATTGTATGGGAAACATTAATTAAGAAATGTATGTAAGAGAGAGAGTGCTTCGATGATGAATGAATGGTTCTGAGAGGTGCCAGCCTGAGAATACAGCAACAAAGGGCTGAAGAAGGCGTCAGGTGCCAGTGCAACCAAAAGGTGTCAAGTGGAGAAAACCAAGTACTGGAGGTCCACCTGATGAGATCACTGATGAGCACCTGGCAGCCACCCTGGAGACATCAGCATGATGCAGCAATTTCCATAGACTGGCATAGGAAGAAATTCCTATAAGAACTGACTAAAAAACTATGGAATCAGAGTCCAAGGTTCTGCTGCCAGCCTACCAGGAGCTTCAGATGCGCATCTGATCAGGACTTCGCTCCCCACTACCATCACTTGTGTACAGAGTACCTGGCCAGTATTCTGTCACAAGCAACTTCCAGGCTGGTAACTATAACAAATACACAGAATCTGAATGAATGGATGAATGAATGTTTATATGTATATGGGTTAAGTAGTTAAACAATGTTGTTTGCTTCTATCTTTTCTTTATTTTTTTTATTATCTTTACAATAAATGTGGCTTTTTGCCTTATCCCCCTCATAAGATCCTGCTTGCTTCTATTTGGTACAACATAAGTGGGGGAATGGTCCCGCTATTGTGGGGAACTTTCCTGGCTTCTATACCGCCCCGGTGAAATGGACCAGCGAAAGGATCTGAGTCCTCACTCCCATTTCCTTTACCCCACAGCCTCCCTGATCCTGAGGGCTCCCCCTCCACTCTCCTGAGTAGCTGAGCCCTCAAAACCCCAACAAGGCTGAGCCCAGGTTTCCTGGGGCTTAATCCCCGACCTTGTAGTCACTAGGGGCAGGAGTTAGGGTGTCCCCACTCCAAGGTGCTCTCTTTACACTGCAGGCCTTCTTGGCCCAGCGATCACTTCATAAGGTTCAAAGCAAATACAATTTATTAAACATCAACTGATTAAAGAGAAAAGAATAAGAAAAAAATGAGAATGGTTAAATGAGAACACACAGCCCTGCTCTGTAGCACAGGGACATCAAAACAGCAGTCTGCAGAGTGTAAGGACAGTTCACAGTCTCTTCCTTAGAAGCCCTGGATGTGCTGCAGGCTGGACACGCTTGCTCTGGCAGTGACCACACAGCCTCAAGCTCTAAGTGGCCAGACCCCTCTCCCAGTCCAGAGCCTTTCCCCACACTTTGCAGGTCCCAGTTGCTCACCACATCCTGCTGCAGGCTGTGCTGCTTGGCCCGTCTTCAGCTCCTTGTGTTGCTTCTCTGTTCCTTTTGGCTCTCTGAGCACTGCCAGTCTGCTGCTCAACACAGGGTCAGCACTCCTTGAGCTGTGTATACCTGGCTCTGCAGCTGCAAAACTTCTTCTGCACACAGCTTGCACTCCTTGGGCTGTCTCTCAGCTCTCTGTTTGCTCAGAGAGAGCCAGAACAATCCCAGCTCACAGGGAGGACAGCGCCTGGCCTCTCCCCTTCCTCACTGGCCTGTCCAACCTGTCAATCAGTCTGAGCTGGAGTGTTGGCTGCTTTCCATTGTCTCTGGGGTCTGTCAGTCTCATGAACCCTTCCCCTTCCCCTTCTGAAACTGGGAGCTGGCAAACCAAAAAACTCCCACAGAGTTTTAGTAAGGGGTAACAGTCCCCTTACACAAGGAAGCTGGTTCAGTACAGATTTCAAGGAATGAATGTTACACTTTGAATTATCAACTCAGCTTTTCTTCTGCTTTAGTTTTCTCTAGAGAACTTCCATCTAGGTTCTGCTGCATCCCAATCCTGCTTTCCTACTAGCTCTGACAAGAGGAGCTTGAGGTTATATGACCTCAAACAATAGGCAAAACAAAGTTGTGATTGTGATGATTGGCTGAAACACCCAGGGTTATAATTGGGATATTCTCCATGGCAGTTGTGTTAAGTAATGTTGTCTCACTGCTTTTTTTAAATAAGAGGCAGTATGCACAAGCCAAAGCAAAGCTGTAGCAAATTTATGCAAAGAATACAAAAGCAATTAGGAGATGCAGAAAGCTTCAGTACATGGGAAAGCAATGGCCATGCAAGACATTTCAGCAAAGAAAAATAAGCCTTGGAGCATGTGATTGATTAAAAAATGATAATCTAGATTGTTGAAATTGTATAACAATGTGTACAGAATGTGTCAAGTTGTCAACAGAAAAGTTATGATTTGCTGAATATGATTTTGCTATTTGTGTGCATGAATCATTCTGCATCTAAAGGTATGAATGTGATGGGTTAGATCACAAAAATCCCCTTGAGGTGGTCCCCTGGTTTGCTGATCAAGCCACTGAGACCCACTGTCACGATTATGAGGGTTAGCCAGCAGCCTGGGGATTAAGGGGTTATCTACACCTAGCCAGGTGGAGTGACCAATAGGAATGTAGGTGGGACTTTCAAACTGGGATAAAGGAATTTGGGTTTTTCCTTTTCTCCCTTTTGTCTCTCTGGGTGTGCTCTCTGCAGCTACAGAGAGCGACAATTATGTCTTAAAAACCTAGATCTTGGGAATAAAAGTTTCACTGCCACCACCCAAATGTTGATAAAGAAATCAGGAGGAAAGATCATTTGGGAAATCTCACCCCTAAAATAAAAATCAGGACACACAAGTAACCAATGCCAGGTTAATAAGAAAAGAAAGAACTTTTATTATTACAACAATATTCCTGTTGCAAGCATAATGACTAGATAGGAAGGTAACAAAATATACTCATGGAGAAACTCCACGGGCCTAGAACTTAGTTACAAAGAAAAGCCAAAACATCTTTTAAACAGTGCCAGATCTCAGATCCCATACCCAGCCCTTAAAACAATAAAGCCTAACGAAACTACCTAAACTTTACCCTACTTACAGAAAATGAAGACTGGTGTCTAGAGAGAGAGAGAGAGAGATGCTTGTCCCTCTTTGTAGCTGCAGAGAGCACACCCAGAGAGACAAAAGGGAGAAAAGAAAAAAACCCAAATTCCTTTGTCCCAGTTTGAAAGACCCACCTACATTCCTACTGGTCACTCCACCTGGCTAGGTGTAGTTAACCCCTTAATCCCCAGGCTTCTGGCTAACCCTCATAATCATGGCATCCACCCATCTGGGGCTCCCCATCACCCTGTCCTGCTAGGCCAGAAGCTGAGACCTCCCAAGACACAGAATTGGGGTTATTGCCTCACTGCACAGCAACATAGATGCTGAACCAGTTCAGCTTAACTACAAGGGCTCAGCAGCAAGGAAATCAACCCCCCCCCCCCAAAGGAGCCAAAACCCCAAATAAATCCATCTTGCCCTATGTAAAAGTTTTACACTGAGAAAGCTCGTGAGGTCCACCCCCTTTATCAATGGAAGAGATATGCACAGTGGTTGCTTCCCCCTTGATGTAACAATTTACACTGGGCTTGATAAGAAAAGTGTTTTTTATTGATTATAGGAGTAGGATTTAAGTAGTTGAGAGTGAAAAAACAAATAAACTTTAAAAACAACAAATGGTCTGGTAGCACTTTATAGACTAACAAAACATGGACTCTGTCCACAAAAGCTCATAATGACATCTACATGTTGTGTTAGCCTGTACAGGCTAGCTTAAAAAACAACCAATGGTCTGGTAGCGCTTTATAGACTAACTCGGCTACCCCCTGAAGCTTCCGATCATATCAAAGTAAGTCACTAAGTTAAAATAAATGAAAGACTACCAGCTAATTCTAATATACTAAGAAACTTCTTACATGCCAATTTTTACCCTAAAATTGTTGTTTTACCCCCAAACATCTTTCACAAGCTAAGCAGCCTTCTACCTTAGGCCCGATCCTTCCCCTGTTCAATCTTATATGTTTCCAGCTGGCATCTTAGGTGATAGGGAAATGGGGGTGTTTCCTGGTATCTGGCAACTACCCCTATTGTTTGTTTTCCTCCTTATATGCCTTTTGTCCAAGATAGGAATTTTGGGCTCAGTTTAAAAACTTCTTTCAGTGAGAAAGTACAAGATCCAATATGGGTTTCAGCATTAGGTGGCTTGGCCATTTGTCTTTATACAATTAACCATAGTTTGGGCTTCAAGACAAACAAGACTATTCATAGGTTGTTGGCCTGAGTACTGAGTCATCAAAATCCTACAGTATCCCTAATTGCCCACATTAGGGCATTGAGAATTAAAACCAGATTCACACTTCATGGGCTCGTCTACACTGGCCCCTTTTCCGAAAGGGGCATGTTAATTTCACAGGTCGTAATAGGGAAATCCGCGGGGGATTTAAATATCCCCCATGGCATTTAAATAAAAATGTCCGCCGCTTTTTTCCGGCTTTTAGAAAAGCCGGAAAAGAACATCTACACTGGCCCCGATCCTCCGGAAAAAAGCCCTTTTCTGGAGGATCTCTTATTCCTACTTCAAAGTAAGAGATCCTCCGGAAAAGGGCTTTTTTCCGGAGGATCGGGGCCAGTGTAGACTTTCTTTTCCGGCTTTTCTAAAAGTCGGAAAAAAGCGGCGGACATTTTTATTTAAATGCCGCGGGGGATATTTAAATCCCCCGCGGATTTCCCTATTACGACCTGTGAAATTAACATGCCCCTTTCGGAAAAGGGGCCAGTGTAGACGTAGCCCATATGTCTAACTTCACATACAAGAATGATAGAAGTGATTGAAAATAGGATATGCAGATTCAGCAGATTACAACCTTTAAAATGACATCACATGATTTACTTTACATAAAGTGTCTTCAAGTTATGCATATTCATATGCTAATTTTCATAAAGCATGGGGAGGGACCATGACAATGAATGTTAACTACATACCTGTATTTCAATAGCTTGCTCGTGCTTGCCCACAAGGTATGTAGCCTGAACATCTTGAAGGGACTCAAGTTAAATAGCCTATGAAGATACACTTATCTCAAAACGGGCCATGGAAGATGCCCATCCACACCTGATGGACTTTCCTATAAATGTTCTAACTGAGTATGGGTAATGGCCTCTGCTATATCTAAGAGAAGCAGGCATAGACAGGTGACCTGACCATGTGATTCCAAATTCCATCTTATAACTTGTAATTTTTCCAGACTAGAGTATAGGTTTCCCTCCCCATGGCAGACACTGTAAAAGGCACTGGAAGAATCTCTGGACTCTAAGTTATACTAATGGAAGTATTCTAAGCAAGAGAATGAGGACCTTCCAATGAATTGGAAGCTACTAGAAACTTAACAAGCCAGTAGTTTATTCCATCAATACAACTTAACAAGCCAGTAGTTTATTCCATCAATAAAACTACAATCAACTACAAGCCTGAACTAAGAACTTTTCAATGATAGTATGTATTTGATTTCTTTAGCTAATTTTAACTCTCACCTTTCATTCTTTTATAAATATAGCTTTAGATAGATAAGAAAGGATTGGCAACAGTGTGATTATTGGGCAAGGTCTAACATTGACCTGGGTATGTGTCTGGTCCTTTCATCAAAGGGACCTTCTGATTCCAAACTGGTTTTAAATAGCCACTCATCATTAAGTTAAGTGTTTTTGCTGGCAAAACAAAGACCGGAATATCTATGCAGGCCACATTTCTGATTTCTTGCTAGCGAGTGTGGTGAGACAGATGTTTACTTTTGCTGCTGGATTGATATTATTTTATGGGAGAATAACCACTAGCTACAGTTTGTCTCTCTCCTTTTACCAAATTCACGATAAAATGCTGAGATTCTCATCTGTGACCCAATAAAACAGGGGTTTTCACTGCACCATGACTCCCTTCTGGCAACAAAATTTCATGACCACAGGAAGGGGACTGAAGCCTGAGCTTGCCCAAACCCCACTGCTTCTGGCAAGGGGGCCAAAGTTCAAACTCAAGCCCTTTGGCTTTGGCTTCAGCCCTGGATCCCAGCAAGTCTTAGCCAGCCCTGGAAACCTCATTCCAAGGGGTCCACATGCCATTTTGGGCTCCTAATTCACAGTTTGGCCACGTCTAGGCTACGGGGCTTTTCTGAGATACCAGGGGTATCCCGGGAATGCGTCTGCTCTTCTGCTTTTTTTTTTTAAATGGATGAGCAGACATGCTCTTTCGAAAGCCCTTTCTCCCTCCTTTCATGAGGAAGAGCTCTTCTGAAACCTTCCAGTGCAGACGGGCCAAATTTTGGAAAAGCCTCTTTCGAAAAAACTATGAGAAAAAGGTATGCAAATTGCAGAGCACATTTTGCATACCTTTTTCTGATAGCTCATTGTAGTCTAGACAGTCTTTGAGAATCGCTGCACTGAGGCATGGTAACAGGGCATTTGTATTTAAGAGCCGACCAAACTCTTACTTGCTCTTCTCGCATTTGCTAAAATGCCATTAGAGAAAGGTGGAGGTAAATGACCTAATACACAATACTTTCTGGCTGATCTTAAAAGCAAGAGATTTCAGTTCAGAGTACACCAATTTGCAAGTATGACCTCACATGTTTTGGTCACTTGACTGGCTGGGCAGAAGGGGAACTCCTCTGCCCCTTCACACACACTGGAAGGGCTCTGCAAAGCCAGGCCTACTGATGGCAGGGGGGACAAAGAGGACAATTACCCAAGGCCCAGACCCTTTAAATGGCCACCACATGGCACCCTCCGGATGGCTTTGAAGGCTGGGGAGGAAGTGGCATGGTGCGCTCTGGGCAGCAAGGAGAGCTAGCTACCCCCATCTCTGTCCCTTCCACCAAAGGCCTCACCCCTTTTAGGAGCATGGAGCTAGCACTCTCCACTTTGCCCAGGGGTCTGGCAAGTCTATTAGCCTCCCTGTCCAGAGCATATTCAGTGGTGTGTCCTGATGTCAGCGTCAGCAGGGCAAATGGGCTGAGCGTAAGCAGGTACTCTGCTTCACAGGAAGGGTTGGTGAGGAGCATCTAATAAGATATCCCTCACTGATAGGAAAGAGAAACGATTTGACCCCATTAAGAACAATGTTTTTTCTGGACATGGTTCTGTGGACCAACTGCTATAGAAGCTAATTTTAGCTAGAGCAAGCCCTCAGGATGTTGAGGAGAAATGTCTCTTTGTAAAAGAAAACTCAGGTGGGAAACAGGCTGCCGAGCGTACAGATTGTATCCATCATGAACACCATGTATGTTCATGAGATATATAAATTGGACAAGCTGGAGGGGAAAATGACAGTACAGCTATAAATGTTATAGACAGGTAGTTTCTCAAGAAATATCTTTTCTATCTGCCTGCTGCACTAAAATTTTACAATACCAAGCTTGTAACCTAAGGCAGTATTCACAGAAAATATATAAATTACAGTGCTATACAATTTATTTTTGTACAGTGACTTTTCATCCAAACTGTCCAAAACAGCTTTTTCCACAATAAATAACACCATTATAAAGTCAATAAACGAAGTGAGAAAAAACCAGAGGGAGTGATTAAGTGGTAGATGTATTGTCACAAACTATGTGCGGATAGGAAATATTGTAAAAGTATACCATTAATATCCTTATTGAAGATACTATGCACAGAGTCATAATTTTTAATAGCTATTGAAGATGGAAACTCAGAAGTGGATAACCATCACCGTGTGCTCCGACAACTCACGGATGAGTTAGATTAACAGCTAAATGCTTGAAGGTATGTACGTGAAAACAAACAGAGGCTTCAAAACTAGATGAGCTTTTATTCCTGGTTGAGAGGAAGGAATCCTGAAACCAAATGGGTTTCCTTTTGCAAAGCAAAACATCTATCGTTAGGGATGGCACCCTGTCACGGGGCAGACTCACCACCATGGCACCTCCTGCCGGTAGCACTGGGAATTAGCTCTTGTCTGCTGCTGGACGCCTCCCTCTGACTGATGTCTCCCTGCGTCCTCACTTCGCTCTCCAGGCCAGACCCGCATCACTCTTGAACCATGGTGTCATCTCCCGGACACTGCCCTGAAGGCAATGCCCATTTCAGTGTCTCTCAATCCCCTTCTGAGGGTGGTGTTTATCAGTCTTTGCACTCCAGGGTCATCCCTCCCAGGGATCGCCTTCGTGATCGGGGCTTTTTTGCAGAAAAGATTACTGTGCTGTCTACACTAGCTCTTTTCCGGAACAGTTTTTCTGGAAAAGGACTTTTGCCCGAACCGGAGCAGCATAGTTTTTCTGGAAAAACACTGACAATTTTACAGTAGATCGTCATTGCTTTTCCGGAAAAGCAAGTGGCCAGTGTAGACAACTGGCAAGTTATTCCGGAAAAGTGGCTGCTTTTCCGGAATAAGTGACCCAGTGTAGACACAGCCTATCAGTCTTCATCTCACCCCTGACTCAGGGGTAAACTGCAGTCAGTAATGGCCACTCATCATTAGCAAGGGAGTGTGGACCTGCTGCCTTTGCCTCCCCTGTCTGCAGCCTTCCTGCACGCAGCCTGGGAGTTTGCCAGGCCAGAGCTTTCCCTGCTCTACCTCCAGGAAGCCTTCTGCTCTCCAGCTGAAGTAAGCCTTTCTGCAGGAGCCCTTCTTTATATAGTCCCCAGCTGGGCCCTACTTAGCAATAACTGTCTCAGCTGGGGCTTCACTCTCAGCTCAGGGCTGGGTTTTGCCCTTAAAGGGCCAGTGCATGGCAGACACCCTGTCATACGCTCCTAACATGGATCCTCCAGAGAAATCCTCAGCACCAGAGTGTTTTGAATTCACACCTAGATATGGTGGTTATGGAATACATGTGGAGAAGTAAAGACTTAGAACCTCATCTACGGTACCTTGCAACTTGTGTAGTGATTTATACCTATGCAAAGTGAATGTACAGTATAATAATAAAATCAGAATTCTCCACTAATTTACACCTGTGATAATTTTATGCTAACTTTGCCCAAACATAAGTAACTACACAAGGTTTAAAGTAACAGAGCATTAGAACCATGGAAGAATGGAAGAATCAGTCAAAGGAAAATTGGCTGGCTCAGGGTTGAACACAGCTGTAAAATTTAGTGTTGTTTATATTTGTGAGTGATAAATTGCACATTGCTCATGCTGTCTAATATCCCTATTCAAGAGTGTACCTACTTATCAACCAAATAGCCTAGGATACAAGTGGCCTATATTTGTGGCAATTTACTTTATTTCCTTCCAGTGAGGAAATAACCCATACCTGAAGTCTTTGAAAAAAAGGCATTCTTGAACACAAACAGATTGCCTGGGTGCTCTCTTTTGAAAAAATGGGTCGCTTTTTCAAAAAAAGTTGTGTCTGTCTAGACAATCTCTTTTGAAAGAAGCTTTTTCGATAGATTCTTTTGAAAAAGCGTCTTTAAAAAGAAGCATGTAGTCTAGACGTACCCTAGGTGACATACAATGTGGGAAAAGCTGAAGCACTCAATGCTTTCTTTGCCTCTGTCTTCACAGACAAGGTCAGGTCTCACACTTTGGCACTAGGCAACACAGTATGGGAAGGAGGTGGGCAGCTCTCAGTCGAGAAAGAACAGGTTAAGAACTATTTAGAAAAGTTAGACATAAACAAATCCATGATTTAATGCATCCAAGGGTGCTGAGGGAGTTGGCAGATGTTGTTGCAGAGCCTTTGACCATTATCTTTGAGAACTCGTGGAGATAGGGGGAGGTCCTGGAATACTGGAAAAGGGCAAATGTAGTGCCCCATCTTTCAGAAAGGGAAGAAGGACAATCCAGGGAACTACAGAACAGTCACCCTCACCTCAGTCCCTGGAAAAATCATGGTGGGGGATCCTCAAGGAATCCATTTGAAGCACTTGGAAGAGGAAAAAAAGTGATCAGGAATAGTCAACATTGATTCAACAAGGACAAGTCATGCCTGACCAACCTGGTTACCTTCTATTATGAGGTAACTGGCTCTGTGGACATGGGAAAGTTGGTGGATGAGATATACCTTGACTTTAGCAAAGTTTTTCATAGGGTCTCCCACATAAATTCTTGCCAGCAAGTTAAGAGAGTATGGCTTGGATAAATGGACTATAAGGTAGATAGAAAGCTGGCTAGATTGTCGGGCTCAACAGATAGTGATCAATGGCTCAATGTCTGGTTGGTGGTTGGTTTCATGCAGTTTCAAGTGGAGTGTCCCAAGGACTGGTTCTAGGGCCAGTTTTGTTCAACATCTTTATTAATGACCTCAGTAGGGAGATGGATTGCACTCTTAGCAAATTTGTGGATGACACTAAACTAGGGGGAGAAGTAGATACATTGTACAGTAAAGATAGGGTCCAGAGTGACCTAGACAAGTTGGAGGACTGGGCCAAAAAAATCTGAGTTTCAACAAGGACAAAAAGAGTACCACATGAGTTGGGGAGCAAATGGGCATAATATGCACGTGTCAGCATTATAAAATTATCCAGGTAGAAGGTTAAATGTGCAACCCACTTTAGTTAAGTATAGTAGTGAAATCCATGTCCTCTCTTCATAGGTCCAAATCTACCAATGGCTACTGTTGATATAAAAAATCCAGAAATTACAACTGATAGATTTTATAGTTCTCAAGTCAACAATATTTCATATACCAAAGAGGAAAAAAAAGAGATTAAAAAATCCCAAGCTCTGATACAGGCTGGGGACTGACTGTCTAAGCAGCAGTTCGGTAGAAAAGAACCTGGGGATTACAAGTATCAGAGGGATAGCCATGTTAGTCTGGATCTGCAAAAGCGACAAGGAATCCTGAGGCACCTTATAGATTAACAGATGTGTTGGAGAATAAGCTTTCGTGGGCAAAGACCCACTTCGTCAGCTGAATGTGACGAAGTAGGTCTTTGCCCATGAAAGCTTATGCTCCAATACATCTGTTAGTCTATAAGGTGCCACAGGACTCCCTGTCGCTTCTGGGGATTACAGTGGATGAAAAGATGGATATGAGTCAACTGTGTGCCCTTGTAGCCAAGAAGGCTAATGGCATATTAGGGTGCAGTGGGAGGACCATTTCCAGCAGATGTAGAGAAGTGATTATTCCCCTTTATTCGGCACTGGTGAGGCCACATCTGGCGTATTGCGTCCAATTCTCGACCCCCATTTCAGAAAGGATGTGGATACAATGGAGAAGGTCCAGAGGAGGTCAACAAAAATGATTAGGGGATTGGAGCACATGACCTGTGAGGAGAGACTGGGGGATTTTGGCTTGTTTATTCTGCAGAAACGAAGAGTGAGGGTGGGTTTGAAAGCAGCCTTTAACTACATGAAAGGAGGTTCCAAAGAGGATGGAGAGAGGCTGTTCTCAGTAATGACGGATAGCAGAACGAGGAGCAATGGGCTCAAGTTGCAGTGGGGGAGGTCTAGGTTGTATATTAGGAAAAACTGTTTCACTAGGAGGGTTGCACTGGAATGGGTTGCCTAGGGAGGTGGTAGACTCTCCATCCCTAGAGGTTTTTAAGTCCCAGCTTGAGAAAATCCTGACAGGGATGATTTAGTTAGGTTGCTTTGGGTAGGGGGCTAGACTCGATGACCTCCTGAGGTCTCTTCCAGCCCTGATTCTATGAGGTGACCACATCTGTATGCAGTATTCAAGATGTGGACATACCATGGATTTATATAGAGGCAATAAGATATTCTCTGTCTTATTCTCTTTCCCTTTTTAAATGATTCCTAACATTCTGTTTGCTTTTTTGACTGCCATTGCACATCGAGGGTGCATCTACTCAGCACCCTAAACTTGAAATAAGATTCGGAATTTGTGCTAAACAAATTGTGTATCTTATCTTGAAGATATTTGAAATAGCTTATTTTGAAATTTAGTGCATTTACTCAGCACCACATTTTGAAATAACGTGCTATTTTGAGCCATTTTTTATCCCTCATGCAACAAGGTTTACCGGGATGGCAAAATAGCGTGCCTATTATTTCAAAAAATGAAATAACAGGTGGCTTGTGCAGTGTAGATATACCATGAGTCAATGTTTTCAGAGAACTATCTACAATGACTCCAAGATCTCTCTCTTGAATAGTTATAGCTAAATTAGTCCCCATCATTCTGTATGTATAGTTGGGATTATTTTTTTCAATGTGCATTACTTTACATTTATCAACATTAAATTTCATTGGCATTTTGTTGCCTAGTCACCTAGTTTTGTAAGAACCTTTTGAAGTGCTTCACAGTCTGATTTGTTCTTAACTAACTTGAGCAGTTTCGTATAGTCTTCAAATTTTGCAACTTCACTGTTTGCCCCTTCCTCCAAATCATTTATAAATAAGTCAAATAGGACTGGTCTCAGTATGGACCCTTAGGGGACACCATTAGCTACCTTTCTGCACTCTGAAAACTGACCATTTAGTCCTACCCTTTGTTTCCTGTCTTTTAACCCATGAGAGGATCTTCCGTCTTATCCCATGACAACTAATGTCACTTAAGAGACTTTAATGAGGGACCTTGTCAAAGGCTTTCTAGAAATCTAAGTACGCTATGCCCACTGGATCTCTCTTGTCCACATGCTTATTGACCCCCTCAAAGAACTCGAGCAGATTAGTAAGGCATGATTCCCCTTTACAGAACCATGTTGACTTTTCCCCAACAAATTATGTTCGTCTATGTGTCTGACAATTCTATTCTTAACAATAGTTTCAACTTATTTAACCAGTACTGATGTTTGACTTACTGGTCTGTAAGTTTCAAGTGGTTTCATCTTGCCTTTTCAGAGAACTATACACGATAACTCCAAGATCTCTTTCCTGATTAGTTGTAGCTAAATTAGCCCTCATCATATTGTATGTATAGTTGAGTTTATTTTTTCCGATGTGCATTACTTTACACTTATCCTCATTAAATTTCATTTGCCATTTTGTTGCCCAATCACTCAGTTTGGTGAGATCTTTTTGAAGTTCTTCACAGTCTGCTTTCGTCTTGACTATCTTGAACAGTTTAGTATTGTTCGCAAACTTTGCCACCTCACTGCTTACCCCTTTCTTTAGATCGTTTATGAATAAGTTGAATAGGATTGGTCCTAGGACTGACCCTTGGAGAACACCACTAGTTACACCTCTCCATTCTGAAAATTTACCATTTATTTCTACCCATTGTTTCCTGTCTTTTAACCAGTTTTCAATCCATGAAAGGCTCTACCCTCTTATACCATTGCAACCTAATTTACACAAGAGCCTTTGGTGAGGGACCTTGTCAAAGACTTTCTGGAAATCTAATTATACTACATCTACTGGATCCCCCTTGTCCACATGTTTGTTAACCCCTTCAAAGAACTCTATTGGTATGTCTAGACTACATGGCTCCGTCGACGGAGCCATGTAGATGAGTTTACTAGACATAGGAAAATGAAGCGGCGATTTAAATAACTTCACAAAGCATAACGGAGCAGTCAACAAAGGCTTCCCTTGTTGACTGTGGCATGTCCAGACTGCCCCACTGTGCCGCCAAAGAGCTGACTGGCACACCACGGTGGCCATTTTGATATAAATGAAGCGGCGATTATTTAAATCGCCGCTTCATTTTCCTAAGTCTAGTAAACTCATCTACATGGCTCCGTCGATGGAGCCATGTAGTCTAGATATACCCTAATAGACTAGTGTCAGGGGGTATGCCCCTGACGGGGGTCGCGGCCCCCTTCTACTGGCCCGTGTCTTGGTCCGGGCCCCTCTCTCCGGGTCTATACAGTACCCAAAGGTCCAGGTCCCTCTATTAGGGTATATACGGTACCCAAAGTCCCAACCTAAAAGTACAGGTCCCTCTATCAGGGCATATATGGTACTAGAGGCATAGCCCCTCCGAGAAGCCTCTCCTGGCCCGGAGTTTGATTATCCAGAGCAGGGAAAATGGGTGGTAGGGGGACCCGGGCCTCCCTCTCCACCGGTCCCAGCCCAGGGCCCTTTAGGCAGGGCCTATGGCTCCTGCCCGCTTGGCGGGGAATCCGGCCGATACACGCCAAGCCAGGCTTTTAGTCCTTTGCCCTGGGCTGCTTTCTACCACGCCCCGGTTCCCCTGGGGTCCATTGGCCTCTGAGTCAGTACCTACAGGGGTTGCAGCCGCGCTCCTGCCTCCCTGGGGTCGGCGGCCGCTCGCTCTGTCTCCGGGTGTGGCACAGGCGGCGACTCCAGTCTCAGCTGCCACAGCAACACTGGCCCGGCCTGGTCTACTCCCTCATCCTGTAGCCTCCCTGACTGCAGGGCTCCTTCTGCTTTTATACCCAGCCTCTGCTGGGAGCATGCCCAGCAGGGCCGGAGGAGCGGGGCTTTCTCCACCAGCTGGGCCTGGGCTACCCCCTGCCCATCAGTGCGGGGTCTGTCCGCCCCATCACAACTAGTAAAACATGATTTCCCTTTGCAGAAACCATGTTGACTTTTGCCCAACAAATTATGTTCTTCTACATCTCTGATAATTTTATTCTTTACTATTGTTTCAACTAATTTGCCTGGTACTGACGTTAGACCTATTGGTCTGTACAGGCAGTCCCCGGGTTACATGGATCCGACTTACATCGGATCCCTACTTACAAACGGGGTGAGGCAACCCCGCACTAGCTGCTTCCCCCCAGCAGACCAGGGAGATGCAAAGCTAGCACCCCCCCCCCCCCCCCAGCAGACCAGGGAGACGCGGAGCAGCTTTTCTCAGCAGACACCTCAGCTTGAGAATAAAGGACTGAGGGAAGTGAGATGTGGGAGAATAAAACTGAGCTCTGGAGAAATGTTTGGCTAGAGTTTCCCCTACAATATGTACCAGTTCCGACTTACATACAAATTCAACTTAAGAACAAACCTACAGTCCCTATCTTGTACATAACCTGGGGACTGCCAGTAATTGCCAAAGTCGGGTCTAGAGCCCTTTTTAAATATTGCCATTATGTTAGCTGTCTTCCAGTCCTTGGGTACAGAAGCTGATTTAAAGGATAGGTTACAAACCACAGTTAATAGTTCCGCAATTTCACATTTGAGTTCTTTCAGAACCCTTGGGTGAATGCCATCCGGTCCCGGTGATTTGTTACTGTTAAGTTTTTCAATTTGTTCCAAAAGCTCCTCTAATGACACTTCAATCCAGGACAGTTCCTCAGATTCATCACCCACAAAGGACGGTGCAGGTTTGGGAATCTCCCCAACGTCCTCAGCCGTGAAGACTGAAGCAAAGAAATCATTTAGTTTCTCCACAATGGCTTTATCGTCCTTGATTGCTCCTTTTGTATCTCGATTGTCCAGGGCCCCCACTGTTTTTTTAGCAGGTTTCCTGCTTCTAATGTACTTAAAAAACATTTTGCTATTACTTTTTGAGTTTTTGGCTAGCTGTTCCTCAAAATCTTTTTTTGCTTTTCTTATTACATTTTTACACTTAATTTGGCAGTGTTTATGTTTCTTTCTATTTACCTCACTAGCATTGGACTTCCACTTTTTAAAAGATGCCTTTTTATCTCTCACTGCTTCTTTTACATTGTTGTTAAGCCACAGTGGCTCTTTTTTAGGCCTCTTGCTATGTTTTTTAATTTGGGGTATACATTTAAGTTGGGCCTCTATTATGGTGTCTTTAAAAAGTTTCCATGCAGCTTGCAGGGATTTTACTCTAGTCACTGTACCTTTTAATTTCTGTTTAACTAACCTCATTTTTGCAGAGTGTTGGACTGCTGATGTGTTCTTCCCACCATAGGAATGTTAAATGTTATATTATGGTCACTATTCCCAAGCAGTCCTGTAATAGTTACCTCCTGGACCAGATCCACTCAGGACTAAATTGAGAATTGCCTCTCCCCTTGTAGATTCCTGTATCAGCTGCTCCACGAAGCAGTCATTTAAGGCATCGAGAAATTTTATCTCTTCATCTCATCCTGAGGTGACATGTACCCAATCAATATGGGGATAATTGAAATCCCCCATTATTATTGAGTTTTTTATTTTGATAGCCTTTCTAATCTCCCTTAGCATTTCAACATCACTATCACTGTCCTGGTCAGGTGGTCGATAATATATCCCTACTGCTATATTCTTATTAGAGCATGGAAATATTATCCATAGTGATTCTATGGAACATGTTGATTCATTTAAGATTTTTACTTCATTTGATTCTACATTATCTTTCACATATAGTGCCACTCCACCACCCACACAACCTATTATGTCCTTCCGATATATTATATATCCTGGTACAATTGCCCCACTAACTGTCCTCATTTCACCAGGTTTCTGTGATGCCTATTATGTCAATCTCCTCCTTTAATATGAGGTACTTTAGTTCACCCATCTTATTATTCAGCCTTCTAGCATTTGTGTAGAAGCACTTTAAAGAACCTCATCTTTAAATCCTTTGTGTAAACAAATATTAGACTTGAGTTTGTTTGTTTTGTTTGTTATTAAACTGAAAATATATTCAGGCTGAAAACCTTGGGGATTCCATAATTGTACAAAACTTCAATAACTTTTCAAAAAGTTGTGTTTACAAAGCCTCTTTGGATGTAAACAGCATGCTAAATTAAAAATTCATGAAGCCATGCAAAAATTTTGAAATTGGATTCTCCACCCAATTAATGGGAAAAAACCATGTATTTATTATAGAAATTTTTAGCATGCATCAATGTAAAAAACTAAGCGCTGGTCCATCTGCTGCACTTAAACTTAATATTTCCCTTTAAGGTTCTGATTCAGGAAAACAAAGCATGTGCTTAAATCCATCCTCTTCACAACCACATTTAAGTATATTCTTATCTTTAGGTATGTGCTTTATGTCCCACTAAAGTCAAAGGGATTTAATTACATGCATAAGTGGCAACTAGAATAGAGATCATGGCTTATAATAGCATTTTTCTTGTATGTCTTAACTTCTATAATTGTGTCATATGCATTTAAAGGTCACCGATTAGTCTTTCAAATACAGACAATCTCATTTTAGCCAAATTACATAGACAAACAACTGTTTTCAACTACAGTTCCTTGCAAAATAATGAGTTTTTAATGGCCTTTAATAACAATCTTGCAGATTCAAACTATGCCTGCTATTGCCCAATTTTAATAGTTGCCAGGGGTGGAGAGATTAAATTTAGACATACTGGCAGTTCATGAATCACAGGCCATTCTTATCTAATTCTGCATTAAAAGAAAGGCCTGACTACCTCCAGTTTACTATTAAATCACCAGAAATGCATTTTCCTTAGCAAAATACATAATGAAATACAATATATTACCAGTTTATCATTTCAACAACTAAACTACATTTTACAATGAAAATGTAATTTAATCTCGTCAGGTTTCATAGTGCAGAAATATTACACTTATCAATAGTTGATACGATATGCTTCAAATTAAATTGGACTGCTGCAAACAATGGGCTTATTCAAAGGTTGGCCATAACTAAATATGTTTTCCATTTCAGTTTGACCATGATATTATTCATTATATTGCAGAGAAATCATTAAGTCTGATGACTTTAAGCAACCTCAGTAATGTGCAGGTTAAATTAAAAAATAATCAACTTAACTTTTTTTTGTTTTGTTTAATTAAGGTACTTATTTAAGTTAACACACAAGAAATTTCTGCTGAAGTCAAGGAGACAGACCCAGAGCCACAGAAGTCAATGACAAGACATCTATTGACTTCATTTGCATTTGGATCAGACCCAAGGTCCTACATATTTTGAATGAAGGTTAAATAGCATTCAGAGCAACTGGTTATCTTGCATATCATCATGTATGCTGGAAAGGCTAGATACAAAGGAATGATTTTAAGTTAATGATCAAGGGCTAAATGTTGCTCTCTGCAGCATAGTGCAGAAGAGAGTGAAGGAACAGAAATACTAGCAGACAGGAGGATGTATGTGCATCCTTTCCCTAAATTGCACTATTTCTGACCTATAGGATTCTGTGGGATTTTAGGGGTGGTGAGCCTGGCAATGGAGTATCCAGCTTTGGATGTTTAATAAGCTCCATGCAGTCCCATACCTCTTCTGACTCACAGAGGGGATGCAGGCAGTGTGTGGTTAGCATACTAGGAGCACTCTTGAGCTGGCAGAGGTGCCTTGTGTATGACAAGTAAGCAGTATGGAGGAAGCATGTCATCTGGGGCTCCTGAGAGCCACAATCTAGGACTTTTATGCTGTGCTGTTGTACCTGTGGTGGTTCCTGAATATCAGAGAGACAGTGTGGTTGAGGTAATACCTTTTTCTGTTGGGAAGAGTAACTAGCTTTTGAGCTTACACAGAGCTCTTCTTCAAGTCTTCAGGAAACATTTCCAAATCTGAAGAAGAGTTCTGTGTAGTTTCAAAGCTTGTCTTTCTCATCAACAGAAGTTAGTCCAATAAAATATATTATCTCACCCACCTTGTCTCTCTCCTAAGTCTTTGCAATTTTCCTGCTTCACAAAGCGATGAGTACCACCCTTCTTAGAGGAAATGCAGCCATTTCTTCTGTGAAGTCAATCTCACAAGTCTGCTTTAGTCTGCTTTTTCCAGGAGAGGGGGAACACATGGCTGAGATATATAGTCACTCTGTAGTAAAAATGACAGAATCAAGCCACTGAGATACACAGTGACCATATTAATGTTTTAATTAACTGTTTCATTTTACTTCCAATTATAATTAAAAATGAAACAAGAGACATCTCAATCTGCAATCAATATTACATGCTTGTAAATTTCCATTCTGTTGGTGTACTTGGCAAGTTTTGTTATTTACAATTTTTAAAAAACTCCACAATGCTGGAGAAAATTACCCAACATTATTTTTTTCCTTTCAGAGCTTGACTACTAGCCAATTCCTCCTTACAAAGACTTCCAGATGGCTTTGAGTTAATTCCAATGCCAACAGTCCAATTCCTACATATCTCTTTTGAGAATATTGTTGATCTTCATTTGTTTATTTTTGGAGTATCCCTGTGGTAAAATTTATGGCCTAGACCATCCCATCCCATGGGAAAACCTATGTGAGCAAGCAAAGGCTGAAAGAAGGAAATCAGAAGTTCACCTCATGGGGTTTCCCTACTTCTTCACTTAGAGGAGTGGAGTTGGATGGCTGGATGGGATTTGCTACCCATATGACAGAAGGAAAAGATTCAATTCATGAGCCCACAGATTTCAGCACATTTCAAAATTCAGCGGAGGCAAACGAAGTGAAGGTCCTACCTCTGTCTTGACACTACAACATAACCTCATGGGATTCTCTAGGTTTTGACTGTCCTTGGACTGTCCATTGTTCTGATAAGGGCTCAGCTCAGAAGTTAATACAGGTTCAGAATATATTAACTTCTGAGCAGATTCCCCACGGACTTTAGTGGGGGAATGATGTGAGTTCCTTTCACATAATTCACCACAGAGGGACCCAGGGAGAGCAAGCTGATGCCAAATTGCAACTGGTTGAAGAGGGGTCCTATACGTACTTAAAGAAATACCATTCTATTTCTTTGTCCTGGGGGAATTCTGCAATTGTTTCATTTGGAGTCATAGTCAAATTGCAGAATTCCTCCAGGACTGATTTATAGTTTTAGGCCATGCTATTTAAAGTGTGCTTGGCTTGGCCTCCCTTTTTGTGTGTGTAATAGCATCTTCAATTGATACAAGGTGCAAATTCTACTATTTTTCAGTCTAAAAGGATGTCCACAATGCACATTTCTTACAGATACAAATAGAGTACATACGGGCTACGTCTAGACTACATCCCTTTTTCGTAAAAGGGATGTAAATTAGACGTATCGCAATTGCTAATGAAGCGGGGATCTTTTGGAAAAGGCTTTATTTTCCTCAAGATCAGCGTCTAGACTGGCACTTTTTTCTGACAAAGCTCCGTGCGGAAAAAAAACGACAGCCATTTTTATGCTAATGAAGCGGGAGAGATTTAAATTGCGATACGTCTAATTTACATCCCTTTTACGAAAAAGGGATGTAGTCTAGACGTAGCCTAGTTGTACATCCATCTGGTAGGGATAAATAATATAGGTGTTGACTCCATGAATGCTCTGGTGCTGGATAAAAACCTAATGGGCACTCAGCACTCAACAGTCATGGCTGTTTGGTGACACTGCCACCAATCATCTCTTTAGCAGCACCCCCCATGAGCTAATCAGGATGCTGCCAAACAGCTCTTTGGCCACACAACCAGAAACTTATTTGGTAACCAGAGGAAAGATTGGAAGAGGGCAAAGAGCAGCAGGCAAGCAGGCATCTCAGGGTAAGGCTACGTCTAGACTACACACCTTTTTCGAAAGAGGCTTTTTCGAAAGATACTTTTGAAAAAGCCGCTTTTGAAAAAGAGCATCTAGATTGCACTAAGCGGATCGAAAAAGCGATCTGCTTTTTCGAAAAAGAGCATCCAGACTGTCTGGACACCCTGTCGAAAAAAGGGCACCTGGAACCACTTCTGCCAGGGCATGGGGGTAGCCTTTACTTCCGGGTCCTGCAGCATACTCCTTGCAGAGACACGTGCTTAAATGGACCCCCATGAACAGCTGTTCCTCTGCTCCTGCAGCTGGTTTGCCTTCCTTCTAGAGGGACAGAAAAGCTTCTGCAGTGCTTGCTTTGGGTGCCCTGCTTTCTGGGACACCACAGCAGTTTGGTTTTTTGTTGTTTTTTGTACTTTCAATTGTTTATTTTGCCATGGAGCCAGAACTGCCCCTGGGCAGGCGATGGCCCCACACTGTAGTGCTTCAAGTTCTGCTGCACCTCCACGAGACCTTCATGATGCTCATGCCAGGACTGGATCCAGAACCCAGCCTTGAGCCCGTCCCTCGGGCTTCAGCCACACTGTTCTTGCAACCGAACTTCTTCCAGGAGAGACGATTTTGGAGGCTGAAGACAAGTTCAGACTGGTGGGAGCTATGTACCTGGCTCGCCCCTGCTCTGCAACAACAGGACACCCACCTGCGCCCTGCCATACCCCTGGAGAAGGGGGTGGCTATTGCCTTCTGGAAGCTGGCCACCCCTGAGAGCTACCGTTCAGTAAGACACCAGTTTGGCATGGGGAGATCTACTCTTGGCGCCATGTTGATGGAGGTAAAAACCTCTCAGGGGACAGCCCATGTGAGGTAGGGGGAGTGTAACAGGAAAGGGTGGGGGGGGGGGATAGAATCATAGAATCATAGAATAATAGGACTGGAAGGGACCTCGAGAGGTCATTGAGTCCAGCCCCCCGCCCTCAAGGCAGGACCAAGCTCCATCTACACCATCCCTGACAGATGTCTATCTAACCTGTTCTTAAATATCTCCAGAGAGGGAGATTCCACCACCTCCCTTGGCAATTTATTCCAATATTTGACCACCCTGACAGTTAGGAATTTTTTCCTAATGTCCAATCTAAACCTCCCCTGCTGCACTTTAAGCCCATTACACCTTGTCCTGTCCTCAGAAACCAAGAGGAACAAATTTTCTCCTTCCTCCTTGTGACACCCTTTTAGATATTTGAAAACCGCTATCATGTCCCCCCTTAATCTTCTTTTTTCCAAACTAAACAAGCCCAGTTCATGAAGCCTGGCTTCATAGGTCATGTTCTCTAGACCTTTAATCATTCTTGTCGCTCTTCTCTGTACCCTTTCCAATTTCTCCACATCTTTCTTGAAATGTGGCGCCCAGAACTGGACACAGTACTCCAGCTGAGGCCTAACTAGTGCAGAGTAGAGCGGCAGAATGACTTCACGAGTTTTGCTTACAACACACCTGTTGATACAACCTAGAATCATATTTGCTTTTTTTGCAACAGCATCACACTGTTGACTCATATTCAACTTGTGGTCCACTATGACCCCTAGATCCCTTTCCGCCATGCTCCTTCCTAGACAGTCGCTTCCCATCTTGTATGTATGGAACTGATTGTTCCTTCCTAAGTGGAGCACTTTGCATTTCTCTTTATTAAACCTCATCCTGTTTACCTCTGACCATTTCTCTAACTTGCTAAGGTCATTTTGAATTATGTCCCTATCCTCCAAAGAAGTTGCAACCCCACCCAGTTTGGTATCATCTGCAAACTTAATAAGCGTACTCTCTATCCCAATATCTACATCATTGATGAAGATATTGAACAGTACAGGTCCCAAAACAGACCCTTGAGGAACTCCACTTGTTATCCCTTTCCAGCAGGATTTAGAACCGTTAACAACAACTCTCTGACTACGGTTATGCAGCCAATTATGCACCCACCTTATCGTGGCCCTATCTAAGTTATATTTGCCTAGTTTATCAATAAGAATATCATGCGAGACCGTATCAAATGCCTTACTAAAGTCTAGGTATATGACACCCACTGCTTCTCCCTTATCCACAAGGCTCGTTATCTTATCAAAGAAAGCTATCAGATTAGTTTGGCATGACTTGTTCTTCACAAACCCATGCTGGCTATTCCCTATCACTTTATTACCTTCCAAGTGTTTGCATATGATTTCCTTAATTACCTGCTCCATTATCTTCCCTGGGACAGACGTTAAACTGACCGGTCTATAGTTTCCTGGGTTGTTCTTATTCCCCTTTTTATAGATGGGCACAATATTTGCCCTTTTCCAGTCTTCTGGAATCTCCCCTGTCTGCCATGATTTTTCAAAGATCATAGCTAAAGGCTCAGATACCTCCTCTATCAGCTCCTTGAGTATCCTGGGATGCATTTCATCAGGACCTGGTGACTTGCTGACATCTAACTTTCCTAAGTGATTTTTAACTTGTTCTTTGTGGATCCTATCTTCTAAACTTACCCTCTCTCTGCTTGTATTCACTACGTTAGGCACACCTCCAGACTTCTCGGTGAAGACCGAAACAAAGAAGTCATTGAGCATCTCCGCCATTTCCAAGTTTCCTGTTACTGCTTCTCCCTCCTCACTAAGCAGTGGGCCTACCCTGTCCTTGGTCTTCCTCTTGCTTTTAATGTATTTATAAAAGGTCTTCTTGTTTCCCTTTATGCCTGTAGCTAGTTTGATCTCATTTTGTGCCTTTGCCTTTCTAATCTTGCCCCTGCATTCCCGTGTTGCTTGCCTATATTCATCCTTTGTTAGTTGTCCTAGTTTCCATTTTTTATATGACTCCTTTTTTATTTTGAGATCGTGCAAGATCTCCTTGTTAAGCCAAGCTGGTCTTTTGCCATATTTTCTATCTTTCCTACACAGCGGAATTGTTTGCTTTTGGGCCCTTAACAACGTTCCTTTGAAATACTTCCAACTCTCCTCAGTTGTTTTTCCCTTCAGTCTTGCTTCCCATGGGACCTTACCTACAAGTTCTCTGAGCTTATCAAAATCTGCCTTCCTGAAATCCATTACCTCAATTGTGCTGGTCCCCCTTCTACCTTTCCTTAAGATCATGAACTCTATTATTTCGTGATCACTGTCCCCTATACTGTCTTCCACTTTCAAGTTCTCAACTAGTTCCTCCCTATTTGTTAAAACCAAATCCAGAACAGCTTCTCCTCTGGTAGCTTTTTCAACCTTCTGAAACAGAAAGTTGTCTCCAATGCAGTCCAGAAACTTATTGGATAGCCTGTGCCTCGCTGTGTTAGTTTCCCAACATACGTCTGGATAGTTGAATTCCCCCATCACCACCAAATCTTGGGCTTTGGATAGTTTTGTTAATTGTTTAAAAAAGGCCTCATCCACCTCTTCCACCTGGCTAGGTGGCCTGTAGTAGACTCCTAGCATGATATCACCCTCGTTTTGTACCCCTTTTAGCTTAACCCAGGGTACGTCTACACTACAGCGCTAGTTCGAACTAACTTAGTTCGAATTAGTTAATTCGAACTAAGCTAGTTCGAACTAGCGCATCTAGAACTAAAAACTAGTTCGAACTAGCGTTTTGCTAGTTCGAACTAGCGCGTCCACACTGATTGGACGCAGGGGGGCATTTAAGGGCAGCTGAAACCGGTTCTGGCAGGGCATCAGGTCAGCAGTTGCTTTGTGTGGCTGCTGTCTGAGGCTATCTGAGGCTCGTGCTTAAAGGGACCCCCCCTGGACAGCCGGTTCTCAGCTTTTCCTGCTTGCTTGCCAACCTCGCCGAGGGACAGCAAAGCGTCGGTCTCTGTGCCCGTCTGTGTCGGTGCTTCCCTTCGGGGGGGCCGCCGCAGGTGGCAACATGGAGCCACGGCTCGCCCTGCACCTTCTGGTGCACGTTCTGGACTTGCTGCTGCAAGCCTGCCAGCAATGGCTCGAGGCTGCCTGGCACCACCTGGGGAACGTCAGCCCCCTGCCTCTCCGCCTGGCCGCCCTGGGGGCCGTGGAGGAGCCGCGGCGGCGCCCCGGCACCGGCGTGCCCCGCCGCATCTGGCGTCTGGACACCAGCAGCGACTGGTGGGACCGCATCGTCCTGGAGCACTGGGACGACCGACAGTGGACCCAGAACTTTAGGATGAGGAGGGACACCTTCCTGGAGCTCTGCGAGTGGCTCGCCCCTGCCCTGCAAAGAAGGGACACTCGCATGAGGCCCGCCATCCCCCTCCAGAAGCGGGTGGCCATCGCCCTCTGGAAGCTCTCCACGCCGGACAGCTACCGATCCGTCGGGAACCAGTTCGGCGTGGGGAGATCCACTGTCGGAGCAGTGCTCATGCAGGTACGGCGCTCGTCAGCCACCGAGCCGGGGGGAGGGGGCTGCGAGGAGGGGATGGGCCGCCCCAGGGACAAAGGGGGGGGGCGGGAGGAGGCGAAGGCGCCCCGCACCGGAGGGGTCGGGCTGTCCCGGCCGTACTACACGCCGCCAGGGGGGTTGCTTCCGGGAGTGGGGCGCGGGGCACTGCCAGGGCATGAATGCTCCCAGCCACCCGGGCGCCCCACTGATTGACGCTTTGCTGTGTCTCTCTCCGCAGGTGGTCAAGGCCATCAACCGGGTGCTGCTCCGCAGGGTGGTCCGCCTCGCCGACCCGGACGCCGTCATCCGGGGATTCGGCGCCCTCGGCTTCCCCAACTGCGGGGGGGCCATCGACGGGACGCACATCCCCATCCGTGCCCCGGAACACCAGGCGTCCCGGTACGTGAACCGCAAGGGGTACTTCTCCGTCATCCTGCAGGCCGTGTGTGACCACCGGGGACAGTTCACGGACATAAATGTGGGCTGGTCCGGCAAAGCACACGACGCACGGGTGTACCGCAACTCCTCCGTGTGCCAGCGGCTGCAGGACGGGACCTTCTTCCCCGACCGCCACATCAGGGTCGGGGACGTGGACATGCCCGTCTGCCTGGTGGGGGATGCCGCCTACCCACTGCAGCCCTGGCTCATGAAGCCCTACACGGGGCACCTCAATCCCTCCCGCCAGGCCTTCAATAACAGGCTGAGCAGGGCCCGCATCGTGGTGGAGGGGGCCTTCGGGCGACTGAAAGCCCGCTTTCGATGCCTCCTCACCCGTCTGGACCTGGCCGAGCACAACATCCCTCCCGTGGTGGCGGCATGTTGTGTGCTCCACAATTTGTGTGAGCGGAAGGGGGAGGCTTTCCTGCCAGCCTGGATGGCTGAGGCTGACCGCATGGCTGGACACTACGGTCAGCCCCGCACCGCCGCCGTCCGGGAAGCCCAGCGGGGGGCCATCCGGATCCGGGAAGCCCTGCGGGAGAGCTTCCAGGTGGAGGAGGAGGAGGACTGACCTCTCCCTGCATGCCCCACCGGGGCCTTCTTCCACCCTACCCCCCCCCTTCCCCTTTCCCCTCCCTATCTACTGTACAATAAAGACACCTGTTTTTCAAACAAAAACGTCTGTTTATTTCAGAGAACTGGGGTGGGGGAGGGAGGAATGAAGGTGGGAGAAGGGAGGGGGAAACCTGGGACGAGGGAGCTGGAAGGGGAGGGGAGGGAAGGGAGGAAGGGAAAGGAAAGCTCAGGGGTGGGAGTCTGGGTGCCTCTCCCGTCTCGCCACACTGCGGGTCCGGGGGCGTCGGTGGGGAATGGTTGTGGAGGGGGGGGCAGAGAGGACAGGGGGTGTGGAGGAAGCAGGGGGAGCAGGAGGGGGAGCAAGAGGGGGAGCAAGAGGGGGAGCAGGGGGAGCAAGAGGGGGAGCAAGAGGGGGAGCAGGGGGAGCAAGAGGGGGAGAAAGAGGGGGAGCAGGGGGAGGAGGAAATGGAAAGCGGTCCAGCAGGCTCTGGAGGTGGCCTCGCAGGGCACGGCCCTGCTCCTCCAGGGCCTCCAGACTCCTCTGGCGCAGCCTGAGGTCCTCCTGGACCCAGTGGTCCTGGAGACGGAGCTGTCGGTCCAGGAACCGGAGATGCCGCCTCTGGTAGTCCTCCTGGTTCCTGGCTGTCCTGCTTGCCCGGGCGCGGGCGGCTGCTGCAGGCGGGGTGGTGCGCCCTGCAGGCCCCGGTGCTGCAGCTGTGGTGCAAGAAGACCAGCGGTCAATTACCCCAGGGGCCCAGGTGTGTGAAACCCATCTCCCCTCTGCAAGGCCAGGGCCCCTGCAGGATCCCCAGCTGCTGCTCCGTGGTGGGCAAGGCCCAGGCGCACGGTCCCGGGGCTCCCTCTCGCCCCAGCCCCCCGTACATATAAGGGGAACACGAGGGTACTCACAGGTGGACGCCTCCCCGGCCTCTGATGATGCAGGCGAGCGGCTCTGTGGGGTGCCTCGGGGGTCCCGGGTCCTGGGAAGGCTGGCGGCAGGCTCCTGGCTCTCAGAGCCCTCTTCCTCCTCCTCGGTGTCCAGGAGCGGTCCCTCTGCCCCGGGGTCAATCACGTCCCGGGGGGCAGGGACGGCATGAGGCCCCAGGATGTGGTCCAGGGCATGGAAGTGGGGGCAGGCCTCCGGGTCAGCCCCTGGCAGGCAGGCCCGGGAGTAGGACTGCCGCAAGTCTTTAATCTTGCAGCGCACCTGCTCCCGGCTGCGCTGGTGGCCCCTGGCGGCCAGGCTGGCAGCCATGCGTCCATAGACGGCCGCGTTCCGGTGGCTAGTGCGGAGATCGTGGACATTTGAGGCTTCCCCCCAAACCTCGATGAGGTCCACGATCTCCACACTTGACCAGGCGGGCGCCCGCCTTTTGCGCCCCCGGGCAGGCTCCCGGGAGCCGCCAGGCTGGTCGTGGGGAGCAGTGGAGGGCTGGGAGCCCTCGGATGGCTGGCTCATTGTGTGGCAGGTGCAGGCTGTGCAGGCACGGGTGCTTGCAGCCTTGCAACTGGCACAAAGTGAGTAGCCAGCCCGTGGCCCTTTAAGGGCTCCGGGGCCGGGAGGGGGGCAATAGAGTTTCCCTGGTGTTGGCCAGAGTGGCCACCAGGGAAACCTGGGAAGCCTTAGCCTCCCACTAGTTCGAACTAAAGGGCTACACAGCCCTTAGTTCGAACTAGCTAGTTCGAACTAGGCGTTAGTCCTCGTAAAATGAGGTTTACCTAGTTCGAACTAAGCGCTCCGTTAGTTCGAACTAACTTTCTAGTGTAGACATACCCCCAGAGACTCTCTACACAGCTATCTCCTACGTTCATCTCCACTTCAGTCCAAGTGTGTACATTTTTAATATACAAGGCAACCCCTCCTCCCTTTTTTCCCTGTCTGTCCTTCCTGAGCAAGCCATACCCTTCCATACCAACATTCCAATCATGCGTCCCATCCCACCAGGTTTCTGTAATACCAGATGGATGGAGTGGGAGTGGGAGTGGGAGTGGGAGTGGGGGAGGGCTCCTGGCCTCACCCTGCCCTACTGTTGGGAGGAGCCACTTGAGGGGGGGTTCCTGGGGCCTTGGGGGGGAAGGAATAGGGGGGGCACCTACCAAGGACTCGAGCAACCCCTCTAACTTCATATTCTGTGTGTTTCTATGTGTGTATTTCTGCAGGTGGTGAAGTCCAACAATGTGGAGCTGATGAACAGGATTGTCCACCTCAGAGACCTGGACACCATCATGGCTGGCTTTGCTGGGCTGGGATTTCCGAACTGTGGAGAGTGCTCTATGGAACTCACATCCCAAACCATGCACTGCCCCATCGAGCAGCCCAGTACATCAACAGAAAAGGCTACTTCTCTATGGTGCTGCAGGCCCTGGTTGACCACCGTGGACAATTCACTGACATTTGTGTGGGGTGATCGGGCCAGGCACATGATGCTCAAATCTTCAGAAATTCCTACCTTTAATGCAGGCTGCAAGCTGAAACATTCTTCCCACAGCAAAGCTTTGCTGTTGGGGACGTGGAGATGCCAATCTGCATTGTGGCCAGTGCGGTATATCCCCTTATGCCCTAGCTCATGAAGCCATACACTGGGCATCTGAATGTGAGCAGGGAACAATTTAACGCACACTTGCCCAGGTGCACTTGCAGGTGGAATTCGCCTTTGGCTGGATGAAGGGAAAGTTTAGGTGCCTGCTCACTTGCCTCGACATGAGGGAATGCATTATCTCTGAGGTGGTAGCTGCGTGTTGTGTGCTCCACAACCTGGTGGAGAACAAAGGGGAGGCCTTCCTCCCAGTGTGGGGGACACGGGCTGATGTTGAGGGGAGGCAGTTCAAGCAGCTCCAGAAAGCAGCCATCCGCCAGACCCATCAGGTGGGGATCCACATCTGGAAAGCCCTGCGTGAGAGATTCTCAGCAACAGCCCAATGACTCTCTCCAGGGTCTCCCCAATGAGGCCTGTGGCTTGGGTCCCACCAAGATCTTTCCTCCCACAACCCATCCCTGCACAAGTATCGGACAGTTAACATACATACACCAGGTTTTATGTAAAAAATATTATGTTTATTACCAAACCATCAAAAAATGTGCAAAGAATAACTTTTTGTAACAAAATAAAACTGTGCAAAATGTTTTCAAAAACAAACTTTCTTGTTAAAATAGCAAAGTCTCTTTAACTGGGGAGGAGGGGGGATGTAGACCTGGAGGAAGGAGGGAGGGAGGTTTAGGGCTGAGGGTGTCACTCTGTAGCTGGGGAGGTGTGGGGATGTAAACCTGGAGGAGGGAGGGAGGGAAATAGGTTTAGGGCTGAGGGTATCACCTGGCCTGCAAAAGTCTGCCACCTCAGGTCCGTGGCCCTATACATGTTTGGGGTCGAGTGGGGCCTGGAACAGTGTGGGGGCTGCAGCTGGATCTGAGATGGCAGGAGGTGAAGGGAGGCAGGGGTTGAGTGGGAGCAGGGGGGTGAGGAGGAGCAGGGGGTGAGGGGGAGGAAGGGGGGCAAAGGGGGCCGGAGCAGGTTGAGCAGGAGGAGCAGCAATGGGGGCAGGACTTGAGACATCCATGGCTTCCCGGATAGTCCCACAAATTTCTATCTGCTGCTGGAGGAGCTCCTCCAGCAAACGGTCGTGCCACTGAGCCTCTTCCTGTGTCCTTTCTGCCATGGTCTCCTCCATTCTTTCAAGGGCCTCAATGTGCTTGCACATGAGGTCACTGTAGATGAGGTGGGTGGTGGCACGGGTGTTGCACGCTAGTCTAATCCAGCAAGTCCGACTATGGAGGAGAAGAGAGAGAAGTGATCAGTGTTATGAATGCTTGGGGTCGAGTGAGTGTCCCACCTTGGGATCAGTGAATAAGTTGTTGGAACGAGGGATGGCAGTATTCTCACTGCAAGCCCATGTCTGGCCTGGCCAGCAACCCCGGCCTCACAGGGGCCCCAAGGTGGCTAGGGCAACATCCCTCCCCACCATCACCTCCACCATGGCCATACAGCCCAGGAACGTGTCAAGCCACAGTGGATCACAAGACATAGGACAGGGGCCTGGAGTAGCTTGGGTCTCCCAGGGCCCCCTCCCAACCACCCACCATCTTCCCGTGGCAGCACTGTCTACGGGAGTGATTGTTGTGTCGCTTGCACGTACATGCCCGAGTGCTATGTGTGACACTTGCAGTGGTCTGTGTGGTGTTGTGCGTGTGCCTGGCGGAGGGAGGACAGCCCTCCCTGGGGTCCGACATGTGTGGGGCCCTCCCCGAGCTGTGAGTAGCTGCCTATGTGTGCCCTGGGACTAAACATGCTTGCACATGCACAGAGAGGTGCAAGCTGTCCAGGAAGAGCATGATATGTGAAGATTGGCCCGCATCCCCTGTGCTCTCACCTCCCCAGTTCTGTGTGTGTGAACCTGACCACACTCACCTGATGTTCCTTCACCAGTATCAGAGGATGCCTGCCAGGCCTCCTGGGTCTGGTGGACTCGCTCCAGGGTGAGGGTGACCAGACTCTGGTTGGGGTCCTCCTCCTCCTTTTCCTCCTGCAGCTGCTGCTCTGGGTTGTCCTCAACCACCTCCTGGCAGTGCTGCACCAGTCTCTGCAATCCGGACTGCACAAGAACCAGGGCAGAGAGGGGTTCCCCACCACCCAGGATTCTGTCCAGCTCCTGGAAGTATGCACAGTTGTGTGGAGCTTCCCCATAGGTGGCTCTGCACTCACGGGCCCTGGCATAGCCCTGCCTGAGTTCTTTTACCTTGGCCCGCACCTCGTCCAAGGTACTGGGATGATGGCCTTTTCTTGCCAGCCCCTCGGCCATGCGGCCGTAAATGTCTGCATCGTGGTGTCAGGAATGCAGAGCCTGCAGCGATTCCTCCTCTCCCCAAAGTTCCAAAAGTGTCAGGACCTCAGGCCCTGACCACGCTGGAGCTCACCTCCTCGTGCCCCTGGATGGGTCATGGGATGGCTCCCTGGAAGGTCCTTGGGGGCCTCAGGGGTCTTGGGTTTGTGACATGCTGACTTCTCACAGAGAGGCAGGGAGAGCTGTGTGGTCAGTGGCTTCCTCTGGCTGCCTTCCTGTCACAATGGCTGCCCAGGGTGCCTGTGCCTTTAAGACATGATTACAGACAGGAACAATGAAGATTTTTCCTACTGATGGATTGTCCACCAGGGCTTTTGCCTGGAGGTCTGTTTAAACAAAACAAAAAAAAACGCATCCACACATGCCTTTTTTTGACAGATCTCTGTCAAAAAAGGCGTTCTTCCTCATAAAACTAGGTTTACTGTTGTCGACAAAACCAGTGTTCTTTCGATTTACTGTCGAAAGAACACAGCTGCAGTGTAGATGTGGGTAAAGTTTTTTCGAAAAAAGTCAACTTTTTTCAAAAAAACTGCGTAGTCTAGACACACTCTAGTTGAGGAGTAGCGGCAGGAAGAGCCAGAGCAATCTCAAGGCCTTGCAGGAGGGGGAGGAATAAGCAAATTAAGGTCAGGGACTCAAGGGATAAGTTGCAATGAGGGAAGAGCCTCAGGGCAGAGCACCCCCAGAGAAAACTAGAAGTCAGCACCTATAGTATAAGTAACAGTGGAGATGGTGAAGCACTTCTGCTTAGGTGAATAAAGAAGCATCTGAAACCTGTGTGGGTATCTTACATCAGTTTCTATAGCCCATGCACTGGCTCCCCAATCTAACCTGCTATTTTTAGCAATGTAGTGTCCCACTTCTGGAGTCTCTCCCCGCTCCTGCAGTCTTTCTTTGCCAAAGGGGAGAAAGGATTAAGCAAGAGGCAAAGGCTCCCACTGCTGGATCCTTACCCCACTGCCTCCTGATGCCAGTCTTTCATTGACACAGCACGGATGCAGCTTGCTTTTCACTGTGGTGTGTAACTACACCTACCTTACATGTTGCCAACATTGAAGATGTAGCCTACATGACTGATTTGTGGGTGCAATCAGGAATTTAGGTAAATGGCAGAATTGTGTGCATAAGTAATTGCAGGTGCTAAATTGGATGCACTAAAGAGGGAACCACACTAAAATTCTGTCCTTATTGTCTCTCTCATTTTATGGCAGTAATTGTAATGCATCCATTAGTGATTTGATTGTATTAGTCTTATGCTCTGAATTCATAAATGATGCCTCAGTAAGCAGAGAGTAGCTAACGAGGGGGAATGCAAACTGCACACTTATAGCTCCTACTGGTGTAAGCATAATGCCTCTGGAAGCTCATGATGGGGTAGTGCACTATTATTATTATTCCTACCATGTGGCCATGGCTTAGAACCAAAATTTTTGTTCTAAGCTATATATTTGAGGGAATTTGTCTATGCATCCATCTGTTCATCTGTCTGTCTGATTGTTCAAGAAATCCTAAATTATAAGAGCTAGGACCACCAAATTCTGCATGCAGCTTCCTCTTATAAGAACTTAAAGCAAGGTAAGAGTTTGGTTGTGCCAGGAAAATGGGAAGTGCCTGGAATGGGATTGCTTAACATAAAACTATATAGAAAAGAGACAGAATCACCAAACAGGTGAAAGGGACAGGCTGGAGTCATCCCTTCAGCCTCCCACACCACAGAGACATTGCCGGCTGTTCCCCTTCATCAGGGAACCAGGAGAAAATGCACATTTTTCTGCATTCCTCACTCTGGTTGGGGAGCAAAGGAGGCAAATGAACCTGGACCTGCCCCAGCCGTGGGATATGCACCCCTCTCCTAGTTGTGCCTGATGAAGCTGCAGCAGCCATGCAGTGGCTCTTCTCACCTGGCCCCAAGCTGCAGTGGTGAAAGAAGGCTGGGGTAGTCCTTTCTCCCGGACCAGCCTGCATACAGAATCCCTCCTCACCATCCCTACTCTAGAGCAGTGATTCAAAAGATGCATGTTCATTTTCAGTTTATTTTCCAAAAAACACCTAACAAAAATTACTTGAGTTAAGAACCCAAGCAATGCCAAGTAAATCCTCTAGTTGACACGTCTAGCTGGAATGGACATCAGTAAGTCATCAAGTCCAACCTATTAGACAATAATAATAATGCATATTTCTTATAGCCTGATTGATTTTTTTTTATTTCTAAAAGAATCAAAGTAGATTAATCCAATCTGGAAAAGTTAAAGACCTTTCTCTTATTGCCCCTTTCCCTTATGCTGTTGATCTACAGGGCAATGGGTATGTATTAAAAGCCCATCAGGTAACGTACTTCTCTTATGCAAGGTTTGACCATGGTGAAATGATTAATTGAAAGAGCAGTTTTACCAATATTTAACTTTGTGCCAAAAAAGAAATAAATTTTAAAAGTGGTGCCATGGGTTTCCGTAATTATCATGTCTCAATGGCTTCCAAATCAAATTTCTCAGTGCACAAGTAAATAGATTGGGGGGAAGGGGTTCTATCTGCCAGCCCTGGAAACTCGAGCTGGTATTTGACAATCAGGTTGTGATCCTTTTCCCTTGTGCGTAATTGCTTAATACCAAATTTCTGCTAGCCAAATTCTGACTCAGTTACATATGTGCTTCAATGCTTTGGAAGAGTGTAGGTACCAGAAGTAGTGGAAGTGAAATGAAAGCAGAGATGTAATTTGGGGCAAAGTGATGCAGGGTTTTATGAGGCTCAGTTTGATGTACTAAGGCTCAGGCGACTACAGTACAGAATCAGAGGACCATAATGTGTTTGCCATGTCTAGAGATGAAGATAGTTTTAGAAGCACCATTTTAGACAGATCGGAGTGAGTATAGAAAGTATCAGAGTGAGAAATAACCTTGCTTTGAGCAAAGATATTAATGGAGGGTAAAGATTATATTTTGGCAACACTAAATAGGAAGAAACTACAGAAATTATAAAGAGGTTGTATCTGTCAGAAAACTCAAAGCCAGTAATTAGGGAATAGGACCATAATTTGATATAATTAATGAGGGATATTTGCCCTGAACTCAGACATTTTGTGTTTAATTAGTCATTATTCATCAACACTTTCTATTATAGCATAGAACTGTATGAAGTTTCTCTAGTGATTAACATCTGAAAATACATAGTTATGGGGTTTTCTAATCAAAGACTTTTAGTGCCTCATGATTAAAAGAAATTGTCTTGAACATAGAGGGCAGTAGTTTTGTTTTGGTTGCTGTGACTTTGGGCAAAGAGGACACACTGCACCATAACTTATATTAGGCCTAACAAACTCATTGCCCCCAACATACTGTTGTCATAATCTGTAGCTAAAAGAGGTTATGTAAAGTGTCAAAATTGGTAATGTGCAGGCCTTGAAAATCATTGTTTTGTCTGACCAGCTTGATCACAATGGAATGTATATTTACGTATGAGGTAAACAAAACAACCAAGCTAACCAATAGGGGAGCTGACCACTTAAGCATCCTGATGGGCCTGGAGTCTGCACCCTCAGGAGGTCTTCCTAGTTCTTGAAATGGAAACAATAACTTTGTAGTAATGTAAGGGAAGCACAGAAACATTTGAGTCATCCATCACTTCGGTTTCATCTATTCTACCACAGAACCCTCAACCTAAAGTTACACAACTTCAGCTATGTGAAAAATACAGCTGAAGTCGACATACTTAGGTCTGCTTACCATGATATCTTCACAGCGATAAGTCAACACCTGACAGTCTCCTATCAATTCTCCTATCAATTCTCATACTCTTCTTATTTTGGTGGAATACCAGAGTCGATGGAAGTGTGCTCGGCAATCGATCTTCACTACATTGATGGCTGCCTGTCGATCCAGAGGGGAGTGAAGAAATATCCTTAGAGGATTAAGGGGAGAACCACCCTTTGAGTTCATGAAAAGTGGATCCTCTTGACCTGGGAGGCAAAGGAGACTCACTAGAGGTGAGACATCTACTTATACAAAGATTATAACATGTTGAAATTAAGTTTTAGTCACAGGAGGGTGCGTTTTGTTTTGCTTATTGTAATTATACCTGTCTCGTGCTAACCTATTATCACCTAAGTAATTTGTTCTTTGTTCAAAACTTTATTCTTGTTTTATTATAAAATACCTCAATGCTGCGTATTAAATTGGAGAGCTAATCTAACAGAGTGATGTACATCTGGTTTCTCTGGGGCAAGAGAATTTAATTGCTTCTATGAGTGTCCAGTGATAAGGATTGGACACAGCAGAAAGACACTTTAGGAGAACTCAGGAGTTGGGGGTTCCCTGGATGTTACTTGCAAGACAAGGACTGGCAAAGTCCTGTACATTTGCTGGCAGGGCAGACAAGCTAATGTTTCAGAAAGCTGACACAGAGCTTAGCAGGAGCAAAACTCCCAGTTGCTGAGGCTGAGAAGGGTAACAGTGGCTCACAATTCTGGGTACCCCAAAAGAAGCATCACAATTGCATCAGGGGATCATTTAAAATTCAATTTTCAATGTGATCTACTGATAAAAAGCATTAGATAAGACATAGCTATTACTGCTATTATCATCTCAAAGTGATACGAGTGAATAAATCCACCGCATGTGGCACCATTTAATTTTAATAACTAATATTTAATGCTAACAAATGCAAGGTAATACACACTGGAAGGAATAAACTGTCCCATTCATCTATTCTGCTGGATTCTAAATTAACTGTAACCATTCAGAAAAATAGACCTCAGCATCACTGTGGACAGCTCATTGCCGACTTCTCCTCAGTGTGCCACAGCAGTTAAAAAAAGCAAACAAGATTTCAGATAAATAAAGAGTGTGATAAAAGTGAGACTGCAAGTAGAATCATGTCATTCTCTGAATTGATGAAATAATACCAATGGTTCTGATCTCCCTAGCTCCAAAAAAGATACAGCAGAAATAGAAGAGGTTTAGAGAGGAAGACTGAGAATGATTAGGAAAAGGGAGATAGAAAAGATTAGCACTCTTTACTGAGGAGTCAAGTAAAAGAGCACATAGCCCAAGTATTCAATGTACTGAATAGTCCATTTCTTTTTAAATTTATTTATTTATTTATACTATAGTTACAACTGAAGAGTACCCACCCCGATCTCTCAGCTCTCTTGACAACGTCCTTACAATATACACTTTAATAGATTCTAATCTACTTCCTCGATCACAGGCCAGCACAGGGAATATGTAATGAAGATTAATTTAAACCAACCCTGTGGCAGTATCTCTATCCAAGTCTCATTTTAGTACTCATCTCTTACCTGCCTCCTGTCCCCTTATGAGCCATTACCATATGGTTGTTGCTTGCTATAGATGTAATTGAAGATCTACACCAAGCATTCTTGAAACTACAATACCCACCTGAGGAAATGAGGAAACAGATCAACAGAGCCAGACATACACCCAGAAGCCTCATGCTACAAGACAGGCCCAACAAAGAAAATAACAGAACACCACTGGACATCACCTACAGTCCCCAGCTAAAACCCCTCCAATGCATAATCAGCTATCTGCAACCCATCCTGGGCTCTGATGATCCCCCACTCTCACAGACCTTGGGAGGCAGGCCAGTCCTTGCCCACAGACAACCTGCCAACCTGAAGCAAATTCTCACCAGCAACTATACATCGCACCACAGTAACTCTAACTCTGGAACCAATCCCTGCAATAAACCTCGGTGCCAATTCTGCCCACATATCTACACCAGTGACACCATCACAGGATCTAACCACATCAGACACACCATTATGGGCTCATTCACCTGCACATCTACCAAGGTAATATATGCAATCATGCACCAGCAATGTCCCTCTGCCATATACCTCGACCAAACTGGACAGTCCCTACGTAAAAAAATAAACAGACACAAATCAGATATCAAGAACAACAATACACAAAAACCTGTAGGAGAACATTTCAGTTTTCCTGGACACACAGTAGCAGATTTAAAAGTACCCATCCTGTGTTGCAAGGTGATGTGGATTGCAACTGCTTTAAACACTAAGGAGAGGGGATCACCACATAGGAGTGTAAAGGATTTGTTTATTCAGTTAAAACTGGGAAGGGAGGGGAATCTCACTCGTACACTCAACCACACTTACAGTCCCAGGCAGGATGATCAGGTGAGCAGAAGGCAGTTCATGTTGTTTGATCTTCCCAAGTTGACTCCTAAGCTGGTCCGCTGGCCAGGCAATCCGAGCAGAGGGCATTCTGGGAGGCTCCACTTGATGGTCAACCCACTGTGTCTCTGTCCCTCTCTCCTTTAAGGATCAGCCACATGCAGCTTCTGAGTCTCTGGGCCTCTTGGGGCCAGGTACACTCCCTGCAGGGGGGCCGTGTACACTGTTGTTTACTTCTGCTGTTTACCTCAGAGTTTTCCCGCCTCTGATATCCATCTCAGACATTCTTCTGCACTCACTCAGGGAAGGGGTAGGGGGTTAACAGGTAACACTTTAACAGTTTAGGAAACCAAATAACATCATTAACAGGTGAGAAGGAGAACAACATCCATTTTAACTCTCCCCTTGCTCCTCCTTTGCCTCCAACATCCTGCAACAAAAAAACTTCAAGAACAGACTTCAAAGAGAAACTGCAGAGCTACAATTCATCTGCAAATTTGATACTATCAGTTTAGGATTAAACAAAGACTGTGAATGGCTAGCCAACTACAAAAGCAGTTTCTCCTCTCTTGGTGTTTACACCTCCACATCAGCTACTAGAAGTGGGCCTCATCCTCCCTGACTGAATTTACCTCGTTATCTCTAGCCTTACTCTTGATTGGAACTTTTTTCTTATGGCTGCATATTTATACCTGCCTCTGGAATTTTCCACAACACGCATCTGACAAAGTGGGTCTTTGCCCACGAAAGCTTATGCTCCGATAAATCTATTAGTCTATAAGGTGCCACAGGATTTCTCGTTGTTCTTGCAGATTCAGACTAACATGGCTATCCCTCTGATACCTATAAAAGGCTTGGTTCATCAAATCAGCAGCATCTACACTGCAACACTATTTCGAGAAACCAGAGTATCCTGAAATAGCTATCTCATGTCTACTCAGCAAGCCCATTATTTCGGGCTCGCTATTCTGACATCCCTGTGAACCTCATTCCATGAGGAGTAAGGGATATTTTGGAATAGTGGGTTATTTCAAAATTTGATGCTGTGTCGACAATGCCAAATTACAAAATAAGCTATTTTATAAGATGAAAATAAGGTATGCAAATTGCATATCTTAAATTGTGTATCTTATTTCAAAGTACAGTGCAGTGTAGACGTAGCCTAGATGAACCAGTGGCATGGACATACAGCTCTACCTATCCTTCAGCCCACATGACCACACCACTATCACAAAGATAGCTTAGTGGTGGGAGGAGATCAGCTCAGGACACAGAACAATTGGCTCAAGCTGAACCCCAACAACAAGCGTTTGCAGTAAACAATGCCATCTCCTTGAAGGTACTCACCTATAATTGGTTAGTTCAGCGTGTAGTTCAGGAATGCTCTTGGATTGTCCCCCCAGCTGGCAGACATCTTGACGAGCAAGGACCTGGGGTCCCAATTATTCAAGCCTTCATAACCTCCCGCCTGGCCTACAGAATGCAGTATAGCTGGGCATGAAGCCATTAGCTGTTAGACTATTCCATTTACTACAGTACACTGCAGATTACCATGATCATGTCAAACCTGTTCTTTGCTCTTTACACTGGCTTCCCATATAACACTGAATCAAGATCATAGTCTTAGTCCTCATAAGGATATGTATAAGTCAGGACAAGTGATGGCACAGGGCCTCCAATCAGTGGGGACAGAGAACTCCTCCAGGACCAGGGCAGGTAGAGTGAACTCCTCCAGCCCCAGGGCTAAGGAGAGAGGGAGGAAGAGCCAGCTTCACCAGTGCCAGGGCTATGGCAGGGAGAAATAGCTCTTCTGGCTGCCAGTGGAGAACCAGCTCCACCAGCCCTGGGACCATGGCGGTGGGGACAGCCACCTGCACCTGCTATAGTGGAAAAAGCCAACCTCTTGGCCCCAGGTCAGGGCAGCAAATGATAGCTCCTCTCATCAGCAAACTGGCACAGAATAGCTCCAGGACTGGTTGAAGGTGCAAGAGCTGAATACGAGCTTTTGTGTTGTAAGGATGGATTTTATTTTAGGACTTTGAGAACCACTATTAACTGTTCAATCTTTTTATCTGTCCCTAGGCACCAGTACATTTAGCTGAAAGAAAGCTTGTGTCATGTTTATTAAGGAGCCCTGAGAGAATTTCACCCTACTCTTCTCATTTTGGTGGAATACCAGAGTCGATGGGAGAGTGCTCAGCAATTGATCTTCACTGGATTGATGGCTGCCTGTCAATCCAACGGGTAGTGAAGAAATATCTTTAGAGGATTCAGGGGAGAAGCACTCTTTGAGTTCATGAAAAGTGGATCCAATCCAGCCAGCAGGAAGCCTCACGAGCAAAACCCCTCAGATCTCCCTGTGCCACAATCAGCCCCGGGCCTAACACACAGGTGAGGGGTTATAGAACCCAATCTTACCTACCCTGAATGGGTTCTCTCTGCCACTGAGACGGACCGGGCCAGTTCTGGGCACAGTTGAGGGCGTCTGCTCAGGGTGACTGCTTAAAAAACAGGGCTCCTTACAGCCCCAGACTGGAGACCATTCCCAAACAGGTCATAAAGCAGTCACACAGAGCGCTTCAGCTGCCAATTTCAAATGCAAAACCCCTCAGACACTCCAGCTCTCCCTAAGCCACAATCAGCCCCGGGCATAACACACATGTGAGGGGTTATAGAACCCAATCTCACCTACCCTGAACGGGTTCTCCCAGTCCCAAAAAACCAGCCACAGTTCCCAGTCAATTTACACTCTGGATCTTACCCACAAGACCATACTGGGCCAATCCTTTAGAATCTAAAATCTAAACGTTTATTAATAAAAGAAAGAAAAGCATGAGAGTAAGGTTGTTAAGGAGAATACATTACAGGCATTGAATCACCAAGTTCTCAATGCAGGCTCTCAGCAGAGATGTTACAAACTGCTATCTTAAAAGTCTCTGGTGAACATCCTATGTGAGAATGGGTCCATAATTCTTCCCAGCTCTCTGTCCCTCGCAAGGCTGCATCTTGGATCAGGAGCAGAATTGAAGACAAAATGGAGATTGCCACATGGCATTTATATATCTCTCCTGGCATCTCCCTGGCCAGAGTAGGTCACCTGGTCCAGCGGCCTATCCCTGTTTCCTATGTCAGCAGCCATTATTTGCAGGTTCCCAGACACATTCCTCAGGTGTGTATTGTTCACCTTGAGAGTCCTTGTCTTTGGAACTGTGCTAATTAGCATAGTCATTGACTGGACATTCCAGGCCCCTTGCTCTGTCTCAGACAGAAAACATTCACAATATAAGCAGAGTCCATATTCATATCTCTACATACAGCTATCACACAAGTACATGAATATCATACAAAGAATCAGTAGAACACAAGCTTTCATTTGAAACCTCACACAGCCCCCTTTGTATAGATTTTGGGGCAAACACTCCCTTGGGGCACAGCAGTGATCTGGCTGCTCCCTTTAAAATCCAGTAATGTGACTGGGGGATATGGAAGAGCATGAATCTAGTAGGCTAAATGCCCCAGTGAGTTCCAGTTTTTTGGACCAACTTTTCAATCTGTTTCATTTTGCCTTTGTATAGGAGGTAGGTACCCCCAATTTATACTTATGCTGAGCACAGAGTGGTTGGATGTGGGTGGGGCTGCGCCCTGGCTGCTGGCTGGGAGAGGGAGTTGTACCCTGATCACCTGAGAGTGAGGCGAGGGGCTGCAAAGGTGCCTACCACCAGTGCTCTGGGGAAGAGGGGCTTCACAGGTCTCCTACTGGACCTGGCCTAGGAGCACCAGCACAGACTCCCCAATTCTGGGGAGAGGCCCTGAGCCTCAGGGACCAGATCCAGGCTCCATGGCCTGAGGTTCCCCACACCTGCTCTAGCCTAACGATTGATATCTATTCAGTGGTACCTATGGGAATCCAGCGAAAAAAAATTAATTATGTATTCCACTGATCATCGTTCCTGGGCATATAAAGAAAAACAACACTGGAAAACCACTAACATGTTTCAGAATGTGAAAATTTGGGATATGTGTGTGAGGATCAAAATTTACAAGAAAGGGATGAATTTTTCTATGTAAAAGACAAAGGAACCCAAAGATGTATGTTTGATATATCAGTCCTGTTACAGGGGGTGGGGGAGGGAGGGAGGTGTGCAAAGGGTGTGAACACAAACCCCCATGTTCCCCCAAGTAAGTGTGCTCTGGATGGCTGAGAAAGGCAGAAGTGGTACGCTGCCTGAGTCTTCCTCCCTCATGCTCTGGCTGGCTGGGGGAATGCTGGAGCTGATTTCTCCCCTCCCCCAGGAGTGAGGCCAGGGCTCGGCCTTGCTCTTTGTGGGAGGGTGGGGGGGTCAGCCCCAGCCTTCCCCAAGCCAGCCAGAGCACACTTACTTGGGGGACCATGGAGTGGAGGTGTTCACACTCTTGCAGTCCACATTTACCAAAAAAAAAGCACCTCCCTCCATAGAAATTCTTGTGTACAGACCTGTCTTGCTCCCCAAAAGTCAGAGGAAGAAGAGCAGCAGCAGTCTGGTATGTGTGGCTGCAACTCCCTCCCCCACCCTTCCAAAATGTGCCCTTCCCCCGCACACACCTTACAGCCACCCAGGACCCCTCCATCCCCAGCCCTGATTGCTGAGCCCCCCCCCCCCCCACACACACACACATTCCCCTGCCCTGGGCCCTGTATGCACTAAATGCAACCATCCTCTATTCGTGAGGTACCTTGATGTCCATCTGACACATAGGCCTCCTGCGAGCACTCCCCGGGCCTGGCCCCAGGGTGGTGGTGGTGGGCCTCACAGGCCTCCCACTCACACTCCCAGGTCTGGCCCTGGAGGCTGGGGGGACAGTGGGGCTGCACAGCGGCCAGCAGCTCCTCTCCAGGGCAGGCCGGGTTATCGGCTACTGTCAGTCACTTGCTGCCCCTCTGTGGTCATTCTGCAGTATAACTCCCTCCTACCAGGCCCCTCCCTTTCCATTTTATGAAAAACAATTGAATTCCAGGCACATCCCATTATCCTCACACAACCAAACCGTAACATTGCCTTTAGTTAGGATAAGAGGAAACTGCATATCTAATTTGGTGGTCCTAAGTCTTACCATTTAGGAGGAGTTCTTGAACAAATGGACTCAAAGATGGACAGACACACAGATGCACATTTTTAAAATAGATACATTTTTCATATTGCAAAATGAAAATAATTCACACCACTATACTGTGAAACATTTTAAATGCTTATATAGATACTGTGGTAGTAGGTTTGCTAAAAATACAAGTGAATCGAATGTTGCAAAACATATCTCATTTTTCTGTAACTTCCTTATAATCAATTTTGTTCTAAGTTTGGGTACGTCTAGACTACCGCGTTTTGTCGATGGAAGTTTTGTCAACAGATACTGTCGACAAAACTTCCGTCGACAATTTGCGTCCAGACACATGGAGTTCTGTCGACAAAGCAAGCCGCTTTGTCGACAGAACTCCGTAGTCTGGACGCAACGTTACAGGCAATAACACCTTCTGTCGACAGAACTCTGTCGACAGAAGGTGTTTTGCCTCATAAAATGAGGTATACCAGCGTCGACAAAACCGCGGAGTTCTGTCGACGTTATGTCGACAGAACTCCGCAGTAGTGTAGACGCTGGTATTGTTTTGTCGACAAAAGTCCACTTTTGTCGACAAAACTAGGTAGTCTAGACACACCCTTAGTAATGGAAATTTCTTTCCTTCACATAGTGCTCTTTTTCTTTAAGTATCCCTTTAAACCTCAGTCATAATCAGTTTCCTCACAAAATTTCCAGATGGCAGTTTCATCTGAAACAATCTGCTATCTCAAGTACCTCTCTCTGAAAAGCCGGGTGAGGATCAAGTGCATCTATTACATTCTGACACAACTTACAGTGCAAATTCTGTTTACTTTTTATCTAATAGTTTAACAAACATTTTACATTGTAAGTATTGATGCAGTGATTGCAAAACTACTATGGATCGGAAAACTAGCTATTACAAAACAACAGTGGAGCATTTGACTATATTAATATCTATCATAATACTGACAAACTCACACTATAAATTCTCCTCATGTCTTTGCTCACAAGCAATCCAGCAAAGACACTTTCTGCTGTTTTAGTACTTTGTTATGGTAAAGTTAATGAAAAACAGTTCTCAATTTGGTTTTCAGATGAAACTCATTGTGACTATATAAAACAGCCACATCCAGTCGGCTGCCCCCTGCACTATCTCTGACACTTTATTAACATATGCTAAATGTCACTGGATCTTTGTGCTAGTCAGTTTTTATCACAGGCCAACACTGAAAGAAAATGCAGGAGGTGGAAATCCTCTTCTCATTAGTTTTCCTTAATAGCAAAAACTAACCCCTATGTAAGTCATAGGTCCTTTGGGAGGCAGCTCCATTGTATTTTATTCTAATTGTTTGCTTCAGAATAGTTTTGCTTTGGATACACAGGATCAGATTCTGCCTTCATATATGTGTATTTATGATGGAGGCAGACCTGCTCCACATTCTACAGAAAGGAGTTAACCTTATACTGTGGGTGGAGGAAACTATACACACACCCTTACCTCTGCTAGTCAGGCACTACTTGGAACCACAATATAGAAAGGAGTATTTCAGCTCAGTTGCCTGGACTGATGAGAAGAGATAATGTGCTTTGCAGAATCTTACTGGGAGCTGTTGTAGTCCTGGGGTGTAGAGGCCAGGCACACCAAGACCCTGGCAAATAGTTGCATGGCCATGGAAGCCAATGTCGGGAGCTTCACCTGTATGTTACCCCAGAGAACCCAAGTAACTGCAGTCCACAAAGCAGGAAGACAGGGTAGAAAGTAATTTTAGGGAACCAGACTTCGATCTGGCTGTGGAACTAGAAACAGAGTCAGCATGTTTTGGAGGGAGCCCTGCTGACTCAGAAGCAAATACATTTGACACTGCTAGGGCCATGTGCTAGGATCCAGTGAAGTAAAGAGAGCCCACCTTCCAATCCACCTTCTTTGCGGCCTGCAGGTCATATTAATCTGATCAGAAGGGCAATCCTATAAACTTTGGCTGCCAGGGCCACACCATCTCATCTTGAAGGGTGGTTCTAATGACCCTGGCCAAGAGACCACACTTCCCGGCACAGAAGGACAGCCATATTGACTCTGGCTGTTCAGCCATACTATCACGTACAAAGAAGAATGATCCTCTTGGTTCTTACCACTAGGTTCTACCGTCATGCATTGAAGGGCAGTTCTACTGGCTCCAGGTTTTAGGCCATACTGCCCTAAATCTAAGGCTTGACCTTGGCTATTGTGCTATACCACCGTGAGAGGAGGAGTTGTCCCTAAGGGTCAACAGAGTATACCAACCCTGTGACAATATGCCATTGAATTCACTAGTGTTAATTTGCATTTACATTGCTGTAACTGTGGGAAGAATTTGTCCCTAAAACAATTGTTCAACTGTTGAGAGCAGAATTTGGTTCATATTCTTCACTATCTTTCAAATCCTCTGCTTTATACATTATGCTTTACATGTTTCCAGTTCAACTGAGGCCCTGTATTCTGCCACTGTATTAAGTACTGTTGTATTAATTTAGATGAAATACATGGGCCCAAAGAGTGAAAGGTATTAACATAATCCAGCTATTATTTAACATTTAATAGTTTTAAGCAAGATTCAGGGATAAAGAGATCTTAACCTGCTTATTACCATGGAAAACACACTATTAACAATTCTTTTTGCCTCTTATCAAAGACGCAGAAGGGGAAATAATAAAAGCATTGAAATATCAAGTATTAAGTAAGGTTTATTTTTAACAACATCCCTGCTTCCCTATGCCTGTAGCTGATGAGAGTTATAGAAGAAAATCCCCCTTGTTTGTTTTACATGGTGTCAATGACAGTAATAACTGTCCTTTTCTTGGGGTCTGTGGTGGGGGAGTTAGTTAATAAGAGATGGAGGTGTCACTGTTGTTGATTTTATTTTCTATAAATCAAAACAAGTCAAAGATGCAGCTTCTGTCTCTGGTGTTGATGTTCATTTGCAGCTTTATGGCAGAAAAAACTCATGCGTGTGACTATCATCTCAGGCACTCTGAAACCTGGCAGCCTTGTTAACCAGCATTTAACATTTAATGCTGTTTAGGGAATTGCTTTTAGTTGCCTTTTTTTGGCTACAGGCTTGCATTAGTCTTACAAAATATAGCGTCTTGGCCGACTACACCAACATCTTGTTACAAGGAAAAGGGGGAGAGGGAAGAGAAAGCAAAAATGAAGTGGGGAAGGAAAAGGACCTGGGGTTGGGCAGGAGGGAGGGAATCAATGTCTCACATCCCAGTCCGTAAGGGTATGTCTACACTACCCCGCTAGTTCGAATTAGCAGGGTAATGTAGGCATACCGCACTTGCAAATGAAGCCCGGGATTTGAATTTCCCGGGCTTCGTTTGCATAAGCGGGGAGCCGCCATTTTTAAAACCCCGCTGGTTCGAACCCCGTGCAGCACAGCTACACGGGGCACGAACTAGGTAGTTCGGACTAGGCTTCCTATTCCGAACTACCGGTACACCTGGGGTTTTAAAAATGGCGACTCCCCGCTTATGCAAACGAAGCCCGGGAAATTCAAATCCCGGGCTTCATTTGCAAGTGCGGTATGCCTACATTACCCCCCTAGTTCGAACTAGGAGGGTAGTGTAGACATACCCTATGAGATTTAACTGGAGCCAGTGGAGATGGTGGTGCCCCAAGAGTCCCAGGCTATGTCTAGACTGCAAAGAAAAGTCAGAAAAAGGTAAGCAAATTGAGAACCGCAATTTGTGTATCTTTTTCTGCTTTTCTTTTGGAAGAGGCTTTTCTGAAATTTGGCCCGTCTACACAGGAGGGACTGGGGGCAGTCAGTCCTCAGCTCTGTCTGTAGTGCATCATGCTGGTTCTGCCCCCCACCTCCTCCCAGCCAGCCCTCAGAGCCACCCAGAATGCATCATGCGGTGCTCCAACAATGATTGCGAGGGCCTGGGGCTTGAGCCACTGCTGCTCCTGAGGTAGCAGCGGCAACAGCTGAGAGCCCCAGGCCCTTATGAATCACTGGGCCCCAGGACAACTGCCCCCTTTGCCCCATCCAGTTGGTAGGCCTGGTTTCAATTGACAGACGAGAGCTGATATGGGAAATGCTCTCTGTGGCCCTCTCCTCTGTATAGCATGGAACTGTAGCACTTCCCTCTGCTCAGTTGCAGCAGGCAGCATGGCTCCCACTGTAATCCACAACCCCAAGATGACTACTGTCTCCATAGGGAAGGAGCCCTGGGACCCTGTTACCTAACTGTATGTCTACACAGCCTGCAGGAACAAGCCTTCAAGCCTGGGCTAATAGATTTAGGCTGGTGGAGCTCATGGTAGCACATTATACAAACTGCTGTGTTGAGAAAGCTTTGAAGTTATAGCTCAGCCTGGAGCTTACGCTCTGAAACCTAACCTTTAAGCCCTCTGTTGCCATGTCTCCTCCCCTTGCTCCATCAGCTACCCTGGTGCCTGCTGCCCCCCAACTCTTCACCCCCCTCTGCTGACCTGACTCCTGCCCTCAGCCCTCCTGCGACCTGTCCCCCTCCACCATCCCTTCTCTCCCCCCTGTGCCCACTCCTCCAGTAGCCCCATTCTGATCAGGTGAGCTACCCCTCCTCATCCCCTCTCCTAACACCTCCCTCTACACACCAGCCCTGCCTCTCTCTTCTGGTGCTGGTCCCTCCCCTGCAGGTGTCTGCCCTTCTGCTTCACCTCCAGAATCTCCTGGCACCTGTAACTTCCCTTAGCCCTGCACCCTCCTGGTGCCTCCCCTTCCATTACTGCCCCTGCCCCCTTTGCCCTCTTTTTCCCGGATGCCCACCCCCTCACCACTCTCTGCCCCCATTCCCCTCATGCCCCTCTGTGCCCTCACACATGACTTGTTCCATCCCCACCTTTCTCATGCCCACCCCTTCTTTCAAGCCTTCTCCCAGCACCTCCCTCTCCCCCCTCTAGCCCCCAATGCCCTTACTCTTTCCTCTCCCAGCATCACCCTGTCCCCCCTCCCACTGACACCTCCCCTCCTGCCCTTTTCCTCATTGTCTGCATTTGGCCCCCTTGCATTTGCCTCTCCTCCACGCTGTCCCTTGGTGCCTTCCCCTTTCTTCTTCCTTCCCCTCTCCTTTCCCCTCCCCGTCTGCACAAGCCCCTTCCTCTCCGACCCCTTACCCCTAATTTTCCCCTTTCTCCTCCCCTCCCCTATCCTACCTTACCTTACCTTCTGCCTTCCACTTTGCAGGGCCGGAGTCTGCGCTCGAGCCCCAGAAGTCCCTGGACTCCCGATCCTGAGGTAGGCCGTGCGGCGCAACGCCGCACCGAGAAGTTTTAAAGTCCCGGGCCATGATGTCATGTCACACCTGGTGTCTCCCCGCTCACCTGTAAATGCTGAGCATGGCAGCAGCAGCCGGCAGCATGCACTGGCAAGGGGGAGCTGGACTGAAAGCTGCGTACGGCAGGGACGGGATGGGGGGATGCTCTGGGGCCAAGGTGGTAGGACCTGCGGAGGGGCCAGCAGGTGGAGGCCAGGGCCTGCTCCAGGCAGGGCTGGGGGAGAGACCCAGCTCCAAATATTGGTGGAGCAGGGCCCCCAGCTCTGAATATTGCTGAAGCATGGGCACCACAGGCCCAAAAACTCACTGCCCATGATCCCTTGAACTTTATGTGAAATGCTGTGGGAAGCCAGTGTAAAGAGGGAAGGAAAGAGTGACGTGCTGCTGGGAGATGCATTCTGCACTAGTTGGAATTGCCCCACATGCTGAAGGCTTCATGGCCAAGTATGCTGCATTGCTGGAGTCCAGGTGAGAGGAGGTGAAGATGCGAACAACTGAATCCACACCTTCATCCGCATTTGTGTTCCTTCCCAGCCATAGGTGCTTCCAATGAGATGATTTGGCTCTAACTCTGTTTAAATAAATAGTTTCGAGGTAAAATGCCTAAGTGAGCTGAATTCTATTGTGAGCTGGAACCAGGTTAGCCAACTGGGGGCTGGGATAAGAGCAAAGGGGACAGTTGCCTGGGGCCTGGTAATTCAAAGGGACCTGAGGCTCATAGTCTATAGTGGCAGCGGCCAGATCCCCTGGTCCTTTAAATCATTGCTGGAGCACCATGCTGCATGCTCTGTGTGGTCCTGACAGGAGTGCAGTGTGCTCTGAGTGGTGCTGAGGGCTGGCTGCCTCCGGCCCCACCCCTTCAGCATGAGGCCTCCCCCTTCCAGGATTGCAGAGCCACTCCCCCGCACTTAGCCCAAAGGAGCCCCACAGGGGCTGTCAGCATCTCTGATTGAAGCCTGAGCTGATCTGAGAGATAGGAAAAAGTGTAAGGAAAACTATACTTACGCATTAGTAAATAGGTGCAGGTCATGCTGAGAACACATTTCCATCCTAAGTGTTTTTTACAAATGCGTTAGACAGAATACTGATGTTTGGAAAATGATATCTATATTGATAGTTATTGGCATGGCATTTATGCAGATTTTATTTAAGATGGCAATGTAAAATAGCAATGAGAAAGCAGAATATGTTTAATTATGTTAAACAGGATCGATTTTATATTAATTAAGGGACACTATTATAGTTATAAAAAAGATAGCATGCTAATTTTAAATTGGGGATGGCCATCTATCATCAAGGTACCTTTAAATAAAGGGTGATATCCATTCTTCTAATCAGGGCTGGCTCAAGCCATTCCTGCGTCCCGGGCAGTGGGTGCGCAACGCATGCGTGGCTTTGCCCCAGGGCGCACGGCGCATGCACAGCCCCGCCCCCCCAGTGCATTCCACACCTTACAGTTGCCATCAGGCGCCCCCCATAGGTTAGCGCATGGGGCAGCTGCCCGGCTAGCCCTCCCCTTAATCCGGCCCTGCTTCTAATTTAGGGACAGATCACCCCAAATGCATCATTTCATCTTAGACTATGAATATCAATGCAGTGTATGATTTTATTGTAATACCTATTTGCTTCACTAACTATTTCATATTAAATAAAGACAGTTTTTAATTTTAACATTCATTGTGTCATTCATAGTCTTCCACTAAATTAAATTATCTGTAACTGTCTTGGCAGCTCAGACCTTAAATAAATCAGTTTGGTTTTATTCGTTATTTTGACCACTTAATTGGAAACACATTAATCAAAGGTTACATGGCCCAGAGACATCTGTGTGCTATCCCAGCCAGGGCATTGTGGGGGAAGTTAATTATTGCTAGATATTTCACTGGAAAATATACCAGTATCAAAGGCATAATACTGTAATTTGCTGCCCTTTAAACTCCTTTGAATTGCCTTTTCCTCGACAAATCCCCCACAAACCATATGTTAGCAGCACAATACATGCTACTGACTTGGGCCTTGTCTACATTACGCAGTGGATCAATGTTGCACCGATTGATCCACCAGCTGTCAATTTATTGTATCTGCTGTAGACATGATAAATTGATTTCTGAGCAAGCACCCATCAACACCGATACTCCACTAGGATGAGAAGAGTAGCCAGCATCAACAACAAGCGAGTAGCCCTTGCCAAGCTTACTACACTCAAGATTCTGCAGTAGGTATGTCAACTTCAGCTATGCTTTTTGTGTAGCTGAAGCAGATTGACAGTGCCACATAGTGTAGACAAAGCCTTGGTATGTGTGTGTGTGGTATTGTGCTAATACTTTGGTTGTGTCTTTCCCACACCTTTTGCACTTCTGAAAGGATTTGGCCATTATCTTTGTCACATCTATCCCCTCTGTGCTTCACACCTTTAAGTAGAACCCCTGGAGTGCAATTTTTTCCTCTTTGCCCAAGCAAATAACTGTATGAAACTTTAAGATGATCACAAGTCTTTAGCAGAAATGAATGAAGTAGAACTTAACTATGAAAAGGAATCTACTGATAGCTCATAGAATGTCAGCTGAAATGAACATTTCAGCTAGTTTTTCAGATTTACAGCCTGGCACTAAGTCATGAGCAAAGTTCCTATGACTAATATTCTAATACATTTAAATTAACACATTGGAATGATTTTGAAACCAACATTTGCAATATTCCTGACAAAAAAATTGTCACCAACCTTCAGATTATAACAAGGGCTTTTAGCGACAAATGTAACTTACATTTTATTTTTCAATTTAAATTACTCTGGTCAAATTAAAGATACAGCACCATCTTATGGATATTTCTGTATAAATTAACGAATGCAACAGTTTCTCTATTGGCAAACAAATTTTAACAGTTTAAACATTCTCTGTCACACAGAATGTAATATCCAATGCTATCAATCGCAAAGCACTTTCTATTTATATTAGAAATCACAATTAACTTCAGGAATGAGAGATGTGAAGTATAATCTTGAAATTCATACTTAGGCAAATTTCCCCTTAGGAATCATGCAGTCTATGGCAACAGTGTCAATATAACACATTCAGAAATCATAAAACAGGCATCAAATACACTGGTCAGGTTTAGGAATCATGACATTTTCTTTTTTTAAATAGTAAGTTTTGGGATTCATTTTATTTGTCTTCTGATTTCTGAACTAATCAGATGCACTCGGGCAGGGCTGCTCAACATGCAGCCCATGGCTCATTTGTTTGTGGCCCGTGGTGCAGTTTGGGCTTACGCGAGACTTAACATACAACTCGCGGGTGAGAGCCAAAACAAAAAAGTAATCAATACAATGATCTTCTGTTGATATGCATTTTAGTAGTTAAATTCCTGAACTGTCATTGCTCATTAAAAGGAGTAACGGTAGTTCGGAATAGGACCCTAGTCCGAACTACCTAGTTCGAGCCCCGTGTAGCCGCGCTACACGGGGTTCGAAGCAGCGGGGATTTAAAAATGGCGGCTCCCCGCTTATGCTAATGAAGCCCGGGAAATTCAAATCCCGGGCTTCATTAGCAAGTGCGGTATGCCTACATTACCCCGCTAGTTCGAACTAGCGGGGTAGTGTAGACATACCCTTACTTTGGTTTGCCACATCTGAAAATGCTCCATTTTTTAAAGTGGGACATAAAGAAGAGAAAACAACATCTTAATAATGACTCCATCTCCAGTCCAGCCTTCTCTCTTCCCCAGGAAAAACTGAGTATCATCTGATGTAGCCAACTAGCAGCTTTGTACCCAACTGCAGGACAGAGCCTATTGAGAAAGGCTCCCATTGACTTCAATAGTCTTTGGAACAGGTCTGCAGTTTGCAGGGTCTACATTCAAAAGATGTGTCATTAGAATGCTGTGAAAAATAGGCAGGGATAAATAGATTAGCATATTGTATTTATCAAGAGCACTATTCATACATATTGGATTTGTGCCTGTATCCATATTTGTTCTAATCTTTCTTTGGGCAGTAAGACAGGTGAGATGTTTGCATGGTATTCAGATAGAACAAAATCAATTAAAAGCATACAAAAGAATACAGCCATCTGAGCAATGTTTGAATGACCAACAACTTAAAATGCAAATTTCGAATATGGCCACAGGGATTCCTTTTGCTTTGACCATATGCTGTAAGAGAACTGCCAAAGTGTGTACAAGCACTTAAATTTCTTTACAAAACAGAAAATGTCATCACTTCGTAAGGGTCAGGAACAATCTGGCTTCATTGCATATAATGAGAAGGTCTGTTCATAGCAACAGCACTCTTTTTTATTGCCTGTTCTGATTCTATAGAAGTGGTTGTTCACCATCTGTGGGTTCTGGGCAGGGCCAGCCTTAGAGGTGGATGGGCTGAGCTATAGCTCAGGGTGCCATGCTCATAGGGGCACCATGCTGGTATGCTCCACCTACCTGACCTGCTGACAGCCAGCGGAGCTTAGAGGCAGCAAGGCAGGTATGGCAGTGACGGGAGAGGGCAGACTCCAGAGAGGGTGGATGGACTGAGCTGAGGTAACTCTTCCAAAGCAAGGGTACCCTGCCTCACCTGCTATCTGCAACTGCTACTGCTCCTGCCTGCGCCCCCCCCCCCCCCCCCCCCCCCGCACACACACACTTTTGGAGTCTCCCTGGGTCAAGCTGCTCGTGACCTGGAGACTGCCTTCTGTCTGCTGTGTACAACAGGATGGGGGTGCTGATGTCAGGGTGTCCTCCTCCATCACCCATGTACCCAGGCTCTGCTGAGCTGGAATGTGGGTTCTGGGGGAGCATGCCTGGGCTGGTGCCTCAAGATCCAGCCAATGCTGCTCTTCAGGCTCCTGCTTAAATATAGTGTTCCAACACACTTTCTCTGGCGCACACACACATTCTCTCCACACATACTCACACTCCCCCCCAACAATACACGCACTCTCACTCACACACAAACACCCTCTCTCAACTGCCTCTCTCACCTTACAGCCGATGAGCACAGGAAAAGGGAGTCTGGGGTGATTATAGGTTCCTTATCTTCTTTTTCACAGAAATATTCCTAATAGAAGTATGGATTCAAATATTTTAAAAAATGTACTGGTGCCACTTTTCCTGTCCTCCACTGTAACCTCAGATTGCTTTAATTACCACAGCTCAAGGTCCTTAATAGAAGCCACCATTTCAGGCAAGGGGAATAAGGAATAGCACCAAATAAAAAGTTTCTAATTATTTTAAAATAGCTTTTTTCCATTGCTATTTGATGGTGTGATGTACATTTTAATTTGGTCTTCTTGTGGTAACCTGTTAATTGCACCGAGGTTCCACTATTTGTGTGAAGTACAATCATCCTTAAGCTGTGCCTCTAAAAACTTTATACCATCGCACATTATTATGCATTCTTTCATGTATTTATGCCCCTCCCCCTCCCACACATACACACAGACACATTATTTCTGTCTCACTGTCACCAACACTAGATATAACTGAGCTGCAAAGTTTGGATCTATGCAGGTCCACTGATAGGGGAGAAGAGGTCACTGCCCCAGGGCCTAGCAATTCAAAGGGGCTCGGGGATCTGGCTGCCGCCACCATCACCACTCAAGTAGTAGCAGTGCTGGCCGGACCCCCAAGCCGCTTTAAATCACTACTGGAGTGCCAGGCTCCCAGGAGCAGTACGGGCCTGTGGAGGGGTACACTGCACACCAGGTAACAATCCAGCCAGCTGCCCTCAGCCCTGCCCCTTCCATGCGCGGAGGTCCCCCCAATACCTTGCCCAGAGACCCGCGGAGGCTGTTGACTCCACTGGCTCTGTTTATAGGATTGTTTGTATCCTCTTTAATATATAAAGTCATTCTCTGGTGTGCTGCATGAAAGTGAATTTGGGGCCTAAGAGGTTATTTTTTCTATAAACATGAATTATTCTATGCCACTGGAATACTGAAAAGGAATATTCAAAAACAAGTTATAAGCATGTGAGAAAAGTCTCTATTTGATATCTGGAAACAGATGCAAAATCCCTACAGGGCAAAAATCACAAACAGAAAGTACAATTTTCTTTTATTTCGCACTGAAAGTCAAGAGTGGTTGCACCTCATGCAGCTGAAAAATTGTTTTGGCCTTATAGAAGGGCTAGATGCTTTTCCTCTAGGGAGTGAAAACTTGCAGTACCCAGCTCAGAAGGAATAGAGAGCAAGTGCTGTCTCCAAAGCATTCCCTTGGCTTTGGCCCAAGCTTGTAAGAACTATTCTGTAGGGTTCCAGCTGTACATGTATTCAGTTTACTGCATGGGGATATTCCACTGCAGTATGCAATCTTTTAAAGGAATACCCAGAGTTTGCAGGGACTCGGTGAACACTCTGCAGCATGATTTCTTTAGGATCATGGCTGTCAAGGTATAATAGCAGGCATGGGATAAGGCACCAAATGGCCTCAGCACAAACCTTTGCCACTTAATTTGATGAAGAATTGGAAATCCCCTTCCTTTCAAAAGAAGGCTTAAGAGAAAGGTCTGTGGGATTTCTACCCCGTACTAGACATTCCTGCGAAGAGGAGCTTTGGTCTATAGTTTATTAAGATAAACTAGTGAATAAGAAGACATGACATTTTAATAATCTAGGAAATCTCCTTGTATTTGATTGTTTTATTGATTTATGTAATTCGCACTGAAGAACTTGCTCCAGCACACTATCCTTGCATAACCATTATTGTGTCTTGCTGCCGAACCAAGAATGTTAATTCTTTCACACTGGTCACTCCTGTTTCTTGGCTTCTTCTCACCACCATCAATTCAGCTTTTTGATTTTGCATAAAAAAACCAAAACCAACTGAAATGTCGATTTCATAATGTTGGTCAGTATGCACTAGTGAGCAAATATATATCTATATCAAATCAATATGGGTTATCCTCACCATATACAGTATAGAGTAGTACGATAATCTTGTTTCTAGGTATGTGTCATGTTTGTATCATGGGCTATAAATGTGTGCAATATGACTGTATCTCAAACTTCTGTTGTGTTTCTGGGTGACACTCCCAGACAGATTGGCAAAAGCACTATCCATCCTGCTTAATGGCCCATTCAAGGGCAATGAGCTGTAAAGTGAACCTGCTGAAAGAAGTCAGGGATATGCCCAGGTGTCAGCAGGACATGTAGGTACATGCCTGTGCACAGGGGACTCCAAGTGCTTTTCCATGCCCATTGCTATGAGCTTGTGTTTGGGACAGAGCAGCATACAAGTGACATGGCAAAGGATTACAGTTGCCAGGGGTCCAGTTTTGTACCAGAACATCCAGTCAAACAGAGCCCAAGACAGGTCTGGTCAGCACTGCTGATGTGGCTATTAAAAGTCTGATTGGCTGGGCTGACAGGCTCCCTTCTGGCTATGCAAGGCTCCCTGGAAGTGGCAATATATCCATGGGTTCTAAACATAAGAGCTGCCAGGCAGTATTCCATGTGCTGCCCCCATCTTAAGTGCCAGCTCTGCAGCTCCCAGTAACTGGGAGCCATTGCCAATGGGAGCTGTGAATGTGATGCCTGTGGATGGAGGCAGGGTGCAGAGCCACCTGGTCACAACTCCATCTGGAAGCTGAGGGACTTGTTGCTGCTTTTGAGGAACCTCCTGAGGTAGATGCTGCCTAGAGCATCTCTCACCCCTCTTGCACCCAAATCCCGTCCCATCTTTGAGCCTTTTCCCACACCCAAACTCCCTCCCAGAACCACACCCAAACTCCCTCCTGCTGCAAACCAACCTCTTCCCCAGCCCTGAGCTTCTAGAACATGCAAACTTCCTCCCATAGCCCACACTCCCACTTCCTACCCCCTCCCACACTCTGAACCCCTTGGTCCCAACCCAGTCCCTACTCCTGCATCACAAGCCTCTTATCCCTGGCTACACTACAGAGCCTACATCCCCAGCCACACCCCTCACCCTCCTGCAACCCAACCCCATGCCCTAGCTCAGAGACCCTTCCTGCATACTAAACCTTCATTCCTGGCCTCACCCCAGAGGCTGCACTCCCAGCCCAAAGCCCGTACGCCCTCGCACATCCCAATCCCCTGCCTTAGCACACAGACAGGGCTGGCCTTACCATGAAGTGAACTGAGGCGGCCGCTTCAGGTGCTGGGGGAGGCGCCCCTAAGACTCAGAGAATTGAGACCTTTCAAAGTTTTGGCCCAAGAGAGGAGACATGGGGGCATCATTTGAGCTCCCCGCCTCAAGTGCTAAAATGTTGTGAGCCAGCCCTGCCCACAGATCCTTCCATTACTCCAAAAACCTCAGCCAATCCGCCCAGGCTGGAGCGCCCTCCTGTGCCCTATCCGACATCCTGAACCCTTCATTTCTGGCCCTAGCCCAGAGATTGCACCCCTAGCCAGAACGCTTTACTCCAGCCTGATGAAAATGAGTAAGTGAGTAAGGGTGGAGGAGAACAAGCAATCGGGGGAAGTGAGGGTGGGCAGGAGAGAGGCAAGGCCTTAGAAAAGTGGCAGGACAGAGGCAGGGCCTCAGAGAAGGGCAGAACAGGGCAAGTGTGTTCAGTTCTGTGCAATTAGAAAGTTGGCAGCCCTCCAAAGTATATAAAATGGTAGTTGCATCCTCTCTAAGCAGGTCTGCTCTCACATCTGGAGCACATTCTTTATAAACTGAAGCATTGAACAAAGGACTGATAGACCTATCCAAGCTTTGGATGTGTTTGACTTTACAAGCCAGCTAAGTCACTAATGTTGTTAAGAAGCTAATATATGGATGCTGAAGTCATATGCATGTACCTAATTGCTTTGACCATTTCACAGTTCTCTTCTTTTTTTTCCTAATAAACTGTTAGTTTTAGATACTAAAGGATTGACTGGCAGCATGATATTTGGGTAAGTTCAAAACTAGGATAGCTCTTGTAATGTGACTTGCTCTCTGGGAGTCAGAAGAATATATTTGGTATAGTGAGTAGAGTTTAGCATCTTAGGGTATGTCTACACTACCCCCCTAGTTCGAACTAGCAGGGGTAATGTAGTCATTCGGAGTTGCAAATGAAGCCCGGGATTTGAATTTCCCGGGCTTCATTTGCATGATGCCGACTGGTGCCATTTTTAAATGCCGGCTAGTTCGGACCCCGTGCCGCACAGCTACACGCGGCACGGACTAGCTAGTTCGAATTAGGCTTCCTATTCCGAACTAGCTGTATACCTCATTCCACAAATGGGAACCGATATGCACAGGAAACTGGCTTTTGGCCGTCTCTCCACACGTGCTAACTCCATGTTCCCACCTGCCCCTCCCCCCACTTGCTGCCTCATAGTTGAGACCTAGGAAGTGCCTTCATGCCCTTTGCTATCTTTAATGCCTGTGCTCACAACAAAGAGATAAGGTGTACAGCATGGTACCAGAAAAACAAGCATGGAAAGCTGATTGGTTGAATTTGGTTTCAGATAATGTACACAGTTCCTTATATTTGCAAATAGGTAGGCTATAAAAAGATGGATTTAGGCAAGTAACTTGTAATCACATCTTCTGTGTAAGGTGAATACTGCATGAGACAGCTTCCTGAAGATTGGAAACATATAGAACTTTTTTCCTGGACTGTTTCTCTATTGACTTATAGCCATGCGCCCAACTGGCATTGGTTATTTGATTGAGTATAACTCAAACAACTGATTATACAGTTTATTAACACGTATAATATTCCCTGAGGAGAAATGCATTACAGGATAAACCATGATCCTCTCCTACTTCTTAGGCAATGCCTATTGAGCACAAAGCTCTCATATACACACAAGGGCTGTGTGTAGACTGGCATGATTTTGCGGAAATACTTTTAACAGAAAAGTTTTTCCGTTACAAGTATTTCTGCAAAAGCGCGTCTAGATTGGCACAGATGCTTTTGCGCAAAAAGTGCTTTTGCGCAAAAGCATCCGTGGCCAGTCTAGACGCGATTTTGTGCAAGAAAGCCCCGATCGCCATTTTAGCCATCGGGGCTTTTTTGCGCAAAACAATTCTTCCCTATCTACACTAGCCCTCTTGAGCAAGTATTCTTGCACAAGAGAGGTTTTTCCCGGGTGGGAGTGTGAAAGTATTTGTGCAAGAAGCACTGATTTTGTACATTACAAAGTCAGTGCTCTTGCGCAAATTCAAGCGGCCAGTGTAGACAGCTGGCAAGTTTTTGCACAAAAGCAGCTGCTTTTGCACAAAATCTTGCCAGTCTAAACGCATCCTAGATGTGTTCATCATAAGATCCTTTAACACTTTGCAAGGTATGGCTGATGCTAGTTCAAATAAGTAGAGTCCTTCAAATCTGCAGATATCTGCTTCATATCCACAAGTATCTTCACCCAAGGATGTAGATGCGGATAGCCAAGGCTCATTTTTGCAGATACAGATGTAGATATGGGTACAAATTTTGTATTTGTACAGGGCTTTACAAATAAAGTATTTTACACATCATATTACCTAGTAGCTGAACATATATCACACAGTTTAACATTCCATCTCACCCTTTTAAGTTCTAAATTTCTACCATTTACAATATTCACTTTATCACCCTGTCTTTGAAATTTGGTATGTATCAGTCTGTTAAGTGTATCTGCATCATACTGTTTTTCTAAGTAAATGACTCAAATGCATAATAACTTGGTTATTTGGATTAGGGACATCAGCAGCTAATTGGGTAATGTATTAATCGATTAATCAATTAATTGATGGCCAGGCTGGACTAGGGCAGCCCCCTGCCCGCACCAAGGGTTGAGGTAGTCCAGCCTGGCCCGGCCTGTTGCACCATGGATGGGGGATGCTTTCACCTGGCCAGGCCACCCATGTCATGGGTGGGGAGCTGAATGTAGCTCCAGCCTGTTCAGAGCAGCCCCTACCCATTGGGGGCTTAGTCAGGTCGGAGCAACTGCCTACCCGCATTGCAGACTGGGGTGCTCAAGCCCAGCTGGGTCCGCTGAAACCTGGGTGGGAGGCCTCTCCAGCCCAACCGGAGCAGCTCCCACCCACAGGATCTCATTTAAGTGGGTAACTGATTAAACACGACATTTAATCGGTTAACTGATACAACGGGATTTTATATCCCTAACTGGGATGTCCATTTGTTGCAATGACTGGCTGTGGTTGGTTTGGAATCTGTAAGTCTTCTTTTACTGCATCTTCCATCTGTTGATTGTTCTTTCTGAAAAATGAAGTGTAGTTACTGCTTGTGTTGAACTTTCTATTGCTGATCTCAATCATATAGGATCTGAGCAATTAATTCTTTCGCTTTATGATAGCTGGATGTGTCCATCCCTTTTCTCCACCCATTTTAACATGAACACAGTCACCAGGTTTTAGACTCAGCAGTTCTCTTTTTATCTGGTTTGGTTATTCTTTGTTACCTGGCCTCCTTGGAGCTGGACATTTTTCCAGAGTTGGAATGGTAATTGAGTTGTATTCACAGCAGGTGCTGTGCTGAATTACATCCAGTAGCTGATATTGGTATTGATGTGTAACTCAGAAAAGCAGAGAATGGGTCTTCCTGCCATAGGATTTTCTTGACTGTCTGTACAGCTTTCTCAGACTTTCCATTCACTTGTGGGTAATGTAGGCTGATAATAATATGATCAAAATCATATTTCATTTGAAATTACTTAAATCTGGCTGCAGTGAATTGTGGTCCATTGTCCATCACTAGTTCTTCTAGAATAGCAAATTGAGCAGAAGTGCACTTCATTTTCTGTATATCAATGTATTATGTCTTTCAAGTACATTATTTCTATGGATTGGAAAAGTAGTCCAGTATGACCAGCTAATGATAGCTTGAATTTGCATAAAGTTGCAGCTAGACTTTTCCAAAGTCTCCCTGGGAGGGGTGTGTGTGTACCATATGGTTCAGCATTGTTTCTCAAGTTTATTTACACTAGATTCCTTTCAATGTCCAATGTTGTAAAATCTCCATCATGTACTTGTGCCATTCTCACTAGGGACATCATGGCTGCTACACTGCAGCTGAAGTTGTTGGTCTGTGATCCTTTGATCATATTCAGTCAGCATGCAAAGCTTTTGTCTTTGTAAGTTGTTTTTGTGCTGAACTGGCCCATAAAGTTCAGAATATCTCCAAGGCGTGTCAGGACTGTGTCAGGGGACTTCAAGGACTAAAGGGGATTGTAAGTCCTATCAGCTCCTCAGTGAATTTCAATGTCAATAGCCTTGCCATGAATATTCAGTTTCACTCTCCAGGCAGACTGATGTCATCACCAGTGATAGAGCCCAGAAACAATGGCTCCTGTTTGTAATAGGCATCAATTACCTAATATGGTAAATAACAGCAAAATGTCCATATTTCATGCATGTATTACTCTGTGTGCATCTGGCTGGACATGTGTAATCTCTTAGAATATGATTTTGTCCACACTTATTTCAAGTAGGCTAGATTTTCACCCCCTTAGCCTGGGGGTTCTCTTTCCATCCCTCAGTAGGTTTACGATAATGACTTTTTACTCTTTAAGGTCTGTTTATAGCTTCTAAACTTGTTTCAGGTTTTTCAAGTTGCTCCTGCCTTTTGTTCTGTTTGACTGATTCTGACTGCTTTGCTATTTGTATAGCTGTGTAGAGGATTAAATCTCCTTTCACTTGTAATTTCTGTGAAAAGCTTCTATTAGGGTCCTACCAAATTCACAGCCATGAAAAATGCACCACAGACTGCGAAATCTGGTCACTTTCCTCCTCCTCCCACCCCATGAAATCTGGTGTTTTGTGTGCTTTTTCCCTATACCAGTGGTGTGCAACCTTTTTTCATTCACAACCCCCACAGGGGCCGCTGAATTTGGTGGAGAAAAAAAAAGGAAGCGGGCCCTTTAATTGTCAGGCTGCGGCCACTCTCCTGCCACTTCCCCCACCCCCACCACATTGGACACCGAGCTGAGAAGCCAGGAAAAGCGGCCGGTCGGATCCAAGCGCTGCGACCCCATAGGAAGGCAGCTACAGGTTGCGCACCTCTGCCCTATACTACACAGATTTCACAGGGAAGACCAGCATTTCTCAAATTGGGGACCCTGACCTAAAAGGGAGTTGTAAGGGGTTAGAAGGTTATTTTAAAGGGGTCATGGTATTACCATCCTTATTTCTGTGCTCTCTTAAGAGCTGGGCAGCTGGAGAGCTGTGGCTCTTTGCTGGGCACCCAGCTCTGAAAGCAGCAGCAGACAAGTAAGGATGGCAATACCATGTCACACCACAACATCCTTGCTTCTGTGCTGTTGATGGTGACTCTGTTTTCAGAGCTGGGCTCCTGGCCAGCAGCCACTGCTCTCCAGCTACCCAGCACTGAAAGCAGCACCATCACCACCAGCAGTACAGAAGTAAGGGTATGTCTACACTAGCTCATTAGTTTGAGCTAGGTAGGGTAATTAGGGCAAGCGGAGTTGCAAATGAAGCCTGGGATTTAAATATCCTGGGCTTCATTTGCATGTTCCCGGGTGCCGCCATTTTAAATCCCACTTAGTCCAAACTCCGTGCCGGCGACTACACGCGGCACAGAGTAGATAGTTCAAATTAAAGATCCTAATTTGAACTACCGTTACTCCTCATTCCACGAGGAGTAACGGTAGTTCGAACTAGGATCTTTAATTCGAACTACCTACTCCGTGCCGCGTGTAGCCATGGGCACGGAGTTCAGACTAAGAGGGATTTAAAAATGGCGGTGCCCGGGAACATGCAAATGAAGCCCGGGATATTTAAATCCCGGGCTTCATTTGCAACTCCGCTTGCCCTAATTACTCTACCTAGCTCGAACTAACGAGCTAGTGTAGACATACCCTAACAATACTGGTACCTCTACTATAATAACCTTGCAACTTCCCCTAAACTCCTTTTTGGGTCAGGACTCCTACAATTATAATGTCATGAAATTTTAGATTTAAATAGCTGAAATAATGAAAGCTATGATTTTTAAAAGCCGATGACTGAAATTGAGCAAAATAGACCGTGAATTTGATAGGCACCTGGTGTTTATTTCATAAATACAGTAACAAACCCATCTCTGATATTTTCATGTTTTACATTCCCCAAATTACAGTTTTAAGACAACGAATGAAGAACTCTTATAAAACTTTCAGGATTTTCCTTTAGATCTTGAATTCTCTGATGAAAACATGCTATTTTTTATACCATGTTTTTTTCTGGGATATAAGCTATACTTCAAACATAGCCACAACTCTTTCACAACCATCTTTGTTACTGTCTTTAGTAAAGGATTTAAAATATGCTCTGCTTTCTTCCCTATAACATACATTAAAGGTACCTTCACAGCTCCCATTTTTATGGTGTTTGTTTGCAACAGAAAATCTTACAAAATTATTGTTTCTAATCTGTCCTTTCTAAAGATTTATCAAAGCAGACATCCTTTGAAGGCATTGAAGAGTGGCATTTTGAAGTATTGCAACCTTTGTGACTGTTTTTCTTCTATTTATTTAGTTTACTCCTGACATCATGTCATGTTCTTCTGCTTTAGATATGGACTAGCACAGAGCTTCTTATACACACTAGCTGTGTTCATAATCTCTAATGCTCTGCCAAATATGGGTGAGGCTAGTTTTTTAAAAGGTATTTTATACACAGTTCGAATGTATATCTAGTTTATTATTCCATTAACAATCCCAGCCACATCAGGAACAAAGAGACCTGCTGCACTGGGAAAGGACAAGGTTTAGGGAACTTTTCATAGGTGTGCTGGAGCACATTACAGTGACTGCATCTATGTGATTTGCATCTATGAAAATCTATTGGTGTTGCCCATCATAGAGTAAGGAACAGGAGATGTAACTTCAGGGTTGTGAGGTTAATAACGTATACATTGCTGTCATCACCATGTTGGTCCCAGGCTTTTAGAGAGGTAAGTGGGGGAGTGGTAAAGCAATATCTTTTAATGGAACAACTTCTTTTGAGAGAGACAAATTGTCAAGCTTACACAAAGCTCTGTTTCATGTCTGTGAAATGTACTCAGAGTGATACACTAAATAACAAGGTGGAACAGATTGTTAGCATAAGTGGTTGACACATATTTCACAGGACCATTCAAAGTGAAGTGAACCATTAACATGCCTCCAGTCATAGAAGGGAAAGGAAATGGGGAAGAACAAGCAGCTGTGTGTGTGTGGAGGAGGAGGGTTAAGTGGGTTGTAGATTTTGAGTTGTAATATAAGCTATAAATCCAGTGTCTCTATATGGTCCATGATTTTTCATATCTAGCCAAGCTCTGAATGCTCATCTTTTGAAAGCACTATGTGGTTTCTACGGAGGATGAGGTCTGATAGGTGAGATATAGAGTGACTGCTTTGTGGAGTGTTCACCCACAGGTGATGTTTTTGTCTTTTATCATTTTCCTGTGTGAGTTAATTCAAGAATGTAGTGATTGTCTGGTTTCACCCATATAGTTGTTATTGGGGCATTTAGCACTACATGTTGTGAGAGCTGTGTTAGATCCATGAATCTTCAAAGGTGTGTTGTGGGGGTTGCTAACCACCAAATAGTAATTAAACCAGCACATAATGAGGTGCCATCTTAGTAATCAACTGTGATAACTGCATTAATGAGGCCAACTAACAATTATCCAACATCACTTATTAAAAAGAACTCAAAGAAGATGCAACACCACAATTCAAGGATACCATCAAATCCTTCCCCAAACAACTCAAAGGGAATTCTACAACCTCATTCTTTAAGAGCCCAACACAACAATTTTCTGCTTTTTTCTGTGACAGCTCAGCTTTTGAACCCAGACCTGAGAATCCCCAGACAGCTGTCACATCCTGGCTGCCACCCAATACCTACTGAAACAGGGTGGGCTGAGAAACTAGTAAGACTCTTGCTTCAGCCTAGGCACCACTCAGGGGAGCCCTGTTTGGGGCAATCCCCCAGCTCCAGCAAAATACTTTCTGGTTACACCAGGGCTATATCTACACTACAGGCTTTTTGCACAAGAATGGCTGTTCTTGCGCAAATACTTGTAGAGCACCTACACTGCACATGCGTTCTTGCGCAAGTAAATTTACAGTAAGGTGTCAGAAAAGAGGGCTTCTTGCACAAGAGTTATTCCTCTCCCCACGAGGAATAAGCCCTCTTGCACAAGAGCTCTTGCGCAAGAAGGCAGTGTGGACAGGCAACAAGCTATGGCTAAAATGGCTATCAGAGCTTTCTTGCGCAAGAAAGTGTCCACACTGCCATGGATGCTCTTGTGCAAAAGCACATGGCAGTGTGGACGTGCTCTTGCACAAGTCCTTTTGAACAAAAACTCTTGAGCAAAACAGTTCTTGAGCAAAAAACCTGCAGTTTAGATGTAGCCTGAGAGTCTAAAAGGGCCAGTGTCTTTTGACTACTTGCTTGTACTGGAATTGTGAGTTTCCCTAGGACATTTTTGGGACCCTGTAGGGGCAGTAGCAAAACCGGTATCCTTGCTGTTCAGGAGAAACAGGTATCAAATCTTCCCCTTGTCTTCTAGTGGCTGGAATGTCCTCTATCTAAGCTTCACTGGGCCCTTGTTCCTAAGGGCTGGTAGGGTGTTTAAAGTCATGGGCCTACTGTCTTGGGAAAATCTTACTCAGAGAACCTGGGAGGGCTACCTGTACCTACTTAAGCAAAATGCAGGACAATGTAGCACTTTAAAGACTAACAAGATGGTTTATTAGATGATGAGCTTTCGTGGGCCAGACCCACTTCCTCAGATCAAATAGTGGAAGAAAGTAGTCACAACCATATATACCAAAGGATACAATTAAAAAAAATGAACAAATATGAAAAGGACAAATCACATTGCAGAACAGGAGGGGGACGCGGAGGGGGGGGGAGGAAGGTAAGTGTCTGTGAATTGATGATATTAGAGGTAGGGAGAGTGGGATGTTTGTGAGTTAATGGTATTAGAGGTGATAATTGGGGAAACTATCTTGGTAATGGGTGAGATAGTTCAAATGTTTGTTGAGTCCTTTTTGGAAAGTGTCGAATTTTAACATGAATGACAGTTCAGAGGATTCCCTTTCAAGTGCAGATGTAAAAGGTCTTTGTAGCAGAATGCAGGTGGTTAAGTCATTGAGAGAGTGTCCTTTCTGGTTAAAATGGCAAGAAACTGTTTTCTCTTTGTGATCTTGTCTGATATCTGTTTTGTGGGCATTAATCCTTTGGCGAAGTGTCTGAGATGTACCTACTTAGTCAGTTGTGTTTAGTTCCTTGGGGTTTAACCAATATGGGCCACCACCACTCTTGGATACTGTGATGGACCGGGCTGCCTGTTGCAGCTTCAAGCCATTCAAAGCTGCTCCATGTAGGGTTACCAGGTAGCTTCAGAAAAAATACCGGACACACTTGATGGGGGGGGCGGGGAGAGAAGGGACCAGACGGGGAAGGGGGGAGAGAGAAGGGACCAGCAAGGAGGGGAGCAGGGCTGGCCGGGAGGAGGGAGGGGGATAGAAAGCAGGGTTGGCAGGGGGAGAGGGAGGAGTCAGGGGCAGCAGGGCTGGCTGGGGGAAATTGGGGCAGGGTGTCAAGGGGTGTCGGGGCAGGCTGGGGGAGATCGGAGGAGCGGGGGAACCGGCCCGCAGGAAGCAGGGCTGGTTAGGAGAGGTCAGGGGGAGCGGGGCTGGCCGGAGGTGGGAGCAAGGGGGAGAGAATCAGTCGGCGGGGAGCTGGACTGACCCGGGCATGTGCAGATCCCAGGGCCCTGCCCATCCTGTGCACTGTCCCGGCGAAGCATGAGCGAGTCTGGCTACGGCTCCACAACACGCTTGAACAGCGCTAAGGAGCACGGTCAGGGCTTCTCCTTCTCCCCAAAGCATCACTCCTACGTCAGATGCAACCAGAGGCTCCCAGCCCCGATCGCGCCCCTCCTCCCAGCCACTTCCCCCACCCTCGCAAGGCTTCCATCAGGCACTCAGCTGGAAAACCAGAAAATGCACGTCTGGTATTTTCTGAATTTTTTTTACTAGACAGAGGGCCCAAAAACCAGACTGTCCGGTTGAATACTGGACACCTGGCAACCCTAGAAGGCTCCATGTGCCTGTTTGCACCTCCTTGTGGGGAGGGAGACTTTGTGCACTGACCCTGCTCCCAGCACAATCATCACATTTCCCATTGGCCAGTTTCTAACCAATGGAAGTTGCAATGATTGTGCTGGGAATGGGAGCAATGCACAAAGCCTCCTCCCTCCCCAAAGGCATATGGCACCTAGAGTCACATGGTCCCAATAGCTGGCTGCTTTGAAGAGTTCAGAGCTGTGGCAGGCAGGAAGCCTGCCTGAGGGTCCTGGCAGGCTGCAGACCAGTCCCAAAGGCTTGGTAGGTCATATCTTGCCTACCGCTGATCTATCATCATCTTGAAAAACATCAGGGTCTAAACCATTCCCATAATTATGGAGGATATATTGCTTTTAGGGGCAGGGCCCTGAAGAATAGCAGCTGGTATTAACTAACTCTGCCAGACATTGTAACAACTGTTGCTGATGTGATGCTTTTGGCCTAAACAGTTGTAGCTATCTTTTACTGCTGTACTTGTGAGTCATCCAGCTATTGCAGGAGCTGATTCACCTCCATGGCTCTCCTATGTATATATAAGAGAAAGCTTTGTTTGTTTTTTGTTTAAAGTCTCCCTTTTCTGCAGGGACAGCTAAATCCACCCTTCTTCTTGTACCACATTCTCAACTGCTCTTGCTGCAGTCTCTCTAGGGTTCCTATATTTCTCCTAATTGGTACCCTTCAGTTTGTCTGAAGTTAAACTCTTAACTTCAGTTGACTCCATAGACTGGTCGATCAGCCCTTAAACTCCAGGACTAGATGTTTTCTTTTATTTCCTTGCCAGTTGCTTGCAGGCAGCTTGGCACGGTGCTTTTGCCATTGCCTAGTATCCTAATGTCTTCTATCCCTCCCATTCCTCTTTATTTTCCCTCTTCTGTAGCCTGGATAGTTTACTTTATTGATCACATCTGTGAGTGTATGCCTCACTGACTGGCAGTTCTGGCAGCTGATGGGTATGTGGTCAGCTGATTGCCTATAAGCAGGGAAGACTCTTCTGCCTGTGCTCAGTATCGGGTATGTAAAGCCTACTGCAGTCTCCTTGCTGCTCAGTAGATAGAACCAGAGCTTTAACTAGTGATAATTCTTTAAAGTAAATAAGGATGACTATAACATTTAAAGGGTGGAGTAAGCATGACTTAAAAATAAACCTGCCAGGTCAGCAGGAAGTAGAGAACAAAACAGGACAGGTTAGATTACATTGATAAAAAGCTGCAAGGGTTGTTGCCTTGCCAAGAGCAACTACTCATGCAGCCTAAGGGAAGATTCACTTCATTTTCTAGGTGTTTAAAAAGCATGAAAGGAAACTAAGATATCCTATCCCCCCCCCCCCCCCAAAAGGTATAGGCAGCAAATAGACCAAATTAAACTGTACTACTAAACAAGAAGGCTACGTCTACATTGGTATGATTTTCTGGAAATGCTTTTAACGTAAAAGTTTTCTGTTAAAAGCATTTTCGGAAAAGAGCATCTAGATTGGCACGGACGCTTTTCCACAAAAGCACTTTTTGTGGAAAAGCGTCCGTGCCAATCTAGACGCGCTTTTGTGCAAAAAAGCTTTTGCGCCATTTTAGCCATCGGGGCTTTTTTGCGCAAAACAGTACTATGCTGTCTACACTGGCCCTCTTGCGCAAATGATTTCGCAAGAGGGCTTTTGCCTGAACGGGAGCAGCACAGTATTTCCGCAAGAACACTGACGATCTTACATGAGATCGTCAGTGTTCTTGCGGAAATTCAAGCGGCCAGTGTAGACAGCTGGCAAGTTTTTCCGCAAAAGCAGATGATTTTGCAGAAAAACTTGCCAGTCTAGACACAGCCGAAGTGTTGTAATCCACTGTGTGATAATACAGTATATGAACAACCTAGGGTTAATATGGCAGTAGTTGGCATTATAGATTTAGGACTAAATCCTGCAGTGCTGATATAAGTAAAACTCCGACTTCAGGATTTGGCCCCTACATTAAAAATACTCAGCAAAAAGGGAACTACTGTGGATGTTTAGAAGTGCGTAACAGCTCTACAGCTGGAAGCAGAATTGCCTGGAATGAGCATGGTCCACTGAGCTGCCATGGTACTCAAAGAGTTAAGAAAACATGTCGTCGATTTCTGCAAACCTGAATAGACTAATTGGTGTGTGTGTATAGCAGACAAGGAATGACTCTTATTTATGACTTTCAAATCTAAAGGTTTCCTGCCAGCTATATATACATTCGACTAATGAAAATTCATAATATTGCATATAATTTACTTATCTTTAGATGCCCTGTGGCCTCTCAAGTCAGAGGATGCAACAAGTTTGGTCTTAAAAGCATAGAAGACCAGAATAGGTTAAATTGTAAGCACCTGAGGGCAAGGGTTAGCACCATGCATGTTGATGATGCTTAATATACCATGCATTTCAGAGAGTTTGTCTGTCTAAGAACTTCTCCTAAATGGTAAGAGCTGGGGCCACTAAATTTGCTATACAACTTTTTTTTTTAATCAAAACTTAAAGGAATATAAGGGTGTGGTTGTGCCAGGAAAATGGTATGTGCCTGAAATGGGTTTGCTTCTCTTAAAACCAAACAGAAAAGAGGCAGATGCACCAAATCATAGAATCCTAGGGCTGGAAGAGACCTCAGGAGGTCATCGAGTCTAGCCCCCAGCAGGACCAACCCTAACTAAATCACCCTGGGCTTTGTCAAGCCAAATCAAGTACAGTTCTTAAAATAGACCACTGAGTGAATGTTGAAAGAGACTGTACCAAGATGAGCCAGGAAACTGGAAGAACCTGGAATAGGACTGCCTCCCAATAAACCTTACAGAAAAGAGATAAAATGGAAAAATCCGTAGTAGTGTTCTGTTTTGGCAGAGCACATTCAATGATTACGGTTTGAAAGCTAGAAGACAATATTATTGGAAATCAAATCGATAGGATTCCCATTTAAAAATACTTAAATTAACTTCATAAAAATAACATAAATCATAACAATTTCTGAAAATACAATTTCAATAAAGCATGTCCATTTTTATTTTATTTAAAAAAAATTTAGTTAAGGACCTGAGCAACACTGACTAAATCTGCTAGTAAATAATAAAGTTACCTGTGTTCCTGTTCCTCCAGCTCTGAATCTGTGCAACCTTTTGAGCTGAAAAACACCTCAGACCAGCAATCTGTTAAAAAGAACTTAAAGATATTTGTATTTGTAAACATACTTTGCATGGTAGCTTGAATCATTTTCTTTTTAAAATGTCATCTGTGGTAAGTAGAGATGGGGCCAAGCTGTGAAGTTCAGATTTGGATCCAAATTTTCCTAATGTTTAAATCTAGGCCTGGTCTAGAAATAGACCTCTACCACAATGTTTGAATACAAATTCTCAAAGCTTAAATGGGTTCTGGGTTGGGCCCATCTCTTTCACAGTGGTACCAATATAGTGCTTGGGAAACACAGAGAATGATAGGTCATCACCAGCTCCTGTTTCCAACTGTAAGGTCGGATAGGACTCTGGTTTCTGTCCATTTCTTGCCTTGATTAAGTATCTAGAATTCCAGCCACCGGAAAGGTAGGCCTATTTCAGAGATGGGGAACCAAGGCACAGAGATTAAGTTATTTGCCCAAAGTCACATAGGAAGTCTGTAGTATAGCAGGGGCATGATCCAGTTTCCCATATCCTAAGCTTGTACCCAGACCATACTCCCTATCAAGAATGACAGATTATAGCCACAAAAGCATATATTGCAAAAATACACCTGCAAATCTGAGTGTGCATACAGTAGTTCCCATGGAGAAAACTCATGTGTACATGAACAAATATATTCTCTCAGTATTAATAGTTGTGTTTGTCAAGTCCCCTTCTGAGATCCTTTTTCAGTTTCTCATGCCTCCACTCTTTTTTGATTGGATTGTGGGGTGCCATGCCATTCTCCACCTAACTCTCTGTGTTACATGCTCTGGTTGCCACCATCATATTTAGAAGGCCCTATACACTTGGTACCTATGAGAATTTCCCTTTGATCTCACTGGCACAGTAGTAGTATATCTGGTGAAAGAAAAAAAAGTTTCTTCAAAACAAAGTATGACTTATTTTTCCAAAAGGAACATAGCACTCAGACAATTGGATTTAAAATAACAGAGGCATACACATTCTATCTTTTCTATGCTTGGCTTCCTTCTCAAGCCACTAATAGACATGATTTAGCTGATGTGCCTCCTATTCTCTTGGGGACCATGAGTTACAACCTGGCTGCTGCAGTTCCTCCATCAGTTGGTGTCAGCCTGCAGCTGCTGACAACTTCCCCTGCCCTCTTTCAGAGGAGATCTTAGTGCCTTGTCTTCAGGTCTACATGTTCTCAATTTTGGCAGAACAGTCATGTAACCAGCATTAGGACTGAAGAGCTGATTCTTCACAGCTGTTAATCTGGCTGTTGTCTTTGAGTATGTGTTAGGTTGTTCTTTATCTAGGCCATTGTGTTGCCTTTCTGCTTGGTTCTCTAGCAGCTAACTGTCAATCTAACTCTGTAACAAGCAACTCATTATAAACACAGAGAGGCACAAACAATATTAATAAAAATAAGACAAATGTTTCCTAGTTCTCCACAGATGTCTAAAATCTCAAAATCTGAGAATGGAAGAGCCACTTTATCAGTCTATAATACCTGCAGATGCAGGCCTAGATTAATCAATGTGCTATTGGTGCTCTTACAGTTGACCCCCATCACAGGGGAAGTCCCCTATCAGTTTTTTGTGGGTGATGTGACCTTGAACACAGGGTTGCCACAATGATCAGTTTTGGTCTGGCTACCCCTCCATCATGATGGTAGTGAACCAATTCTGAGTGAATAGCATTGGGACCTGATAAATGGGGTTACAGTGTACCACTCAGTTTTGGGCTGGCTGCCCACCCCTTTGTCATGATAGTGAAGGAGAGGTGTGTGTGGCCAGGACAAATGTAACAGAAGATCACAGGCTTCCAAGTTTCACAAGCATAGGCTCCATAATTATTTAATATGGCATGGTGCAGGGTTTTTTTTAACTTGACTAGAAGCAAAATCAAATTTAATGTAGCCTACAAAAGTCTCTGGCTATTATGGTTGGGAAAAAAACTTCAAAAAATATGAACCATATTACAGCCATGATGAACAATGCTGAGAAGAGAACTGCTGTCTTCATCTCAGTGAAATGCTAATGCCTATGTCCAGTAATCATACATTTAAATGTCACCATGGGTAAATATTGTATTCCTCAGCTAAGAGAGAAGAGGGAGGGTCACAATTCTACACAGGTTACTATGGGTGATGTGTCCTTTTCTTATCACAAGAAGATAGCTCTTTGTCAGATTTATTATTTCCTCCATTTAAGGAGACAAGCTCTAGGCGTGGGAACATATTCAGGCTCCCCAGAAGGCAAGCTTAAGCTCAGGGAACCTTGCAGAGTCTTGGCAGCTGACCAGTGAATGATATCTAGGACATTGCCCAAGCGTGCAAGGTGTCTCGTTTTGGCTGTTTACTCAGGCAGTTTATTTTGGGGGTGTAGTTTAGAAGAGTGGCATTCCCCCAATCGGGCCCTTCTGGCAGGGCTGTATGTTCAGGAAGTACAGCTTCACCGGGGAAGCCAATTGGATTTCTTCACTACCACTAGAGCCACAGTTAAAAACAAAAGAAAACAAAAACCTTTGTGTGTTGTTACAGATCAATGACCGTATTAACCGACTTGCCTATTTCCCCCCTGAAAGCTCCCGACAAGTGGTAACACGAAACTGGATCCTCATGCAGGATCCTGGGTTTGGGGGGACTGCAGGGCACCAGGGGAGTTTCTGTGTTTTGGTGGCGCAGAAGTGGCTGCATTCGCTAGTTGGGCAGCGGCGCGGGGAAGGCGGAAAGTTGGCCTGATCCGTGCTGCTGCTGCGGCGCGGCTGCCCCCCTCCCCCCGCCGGGTTCTTCCTGGTGTAACCGGAGCGGCGGGACCGCTGCAAGGGGGGGCAGCTCTGTCGCGTGTTGTTTTCCAGCGGGCGGGCGGGCGGAGCGCGCGAGCCCCATTAACATTCCGTTCCACGTGCGGCTTGTTGTGGGCGCTACAGGTTCCCCACCTGTGCGGCGCGGCAGCTGGCGCCTCCGGCGGGCGGAGCCAGCGCCCGTCGCGCGGGGAGAAGTGACAGGCTGGCCCGGGCGCTGATAGGAGCCGTCCGGAGCAATTCCCAAGGCAACCCAAGCTCGACCCCCTCGCCAGGCCCCGCCCCCTCCCTGGCCACGGCCGCCGGGAGGAAAGAGTCGGTGGAAACTCGACGTGTCCGGAAAGGTGCGCGCCGCTTTCCCTTTCGCTCCGCGCCCGCAGGCAGGGGCCGCGCGCCGCCCGCACCATGCTGGACCCGTCCTCCAGCGAAGAGGAGTCCGACGAGGTGCTGGAAGAGGAGAGGCGGGACGTGCTGGTGGCGGCGGCGGCAGCAGCGGCGGCGGGGGGCTGCAGCGGCAGCTTGCCCCGAGCTTTGCCGGCTTCCAACCGGGAGCCCCGCGCTAGGGAGCCGGGGCGTCAGAGCAGCGGCCCCGCCAGACCGGCTAGCCCCAGCCCCTCGGTGCTGAGCGAGGGCCGGGAGGAACAGGAGAGGCTGCAGAAAGAGGAGCGGGAGAAGCGGCTCCGGCTGCAGCTGTATGTGTTCATCGTGAGGTGTATCGCGTACCCGTTCAACGCCAAGCAGCCCACCGACATGGCCCGCAGGCAGCAGAAGGTGAGTCGCCGCAGGCACCGGCTCACCCCCCTCCCCGCCCCGCCTGGGCACTGCCCGCTCCGCCCCACCAGCCCCTGTTGCTTCCCTCTCCGCTGCATAGTCCGTCAGCTTTGGGTTTGTTTTCTGCAATGCGACCCCCATCGCATGTGATCGTCACTGGCAGCCTCGGCCGGGCGTCAGCCTCAGTCAGTCCCCGGGATCCCGCTGCACGGCTCTCAAGTGCCATAAAGTCTTAAATCGCCCGTAACTACTTCTGAGCACGCCCCAGAGCGGGATTGCGAGCTAGCCTCTGCCCGCCTTCCCTGCGAGGCGCTGCATCGATCGGTTCAGTGGTGAAGTGTTTTTGTGTCAGTGGGTCACACCACACTGCTGAGAGTAATTTCCAGCTCGCTAGCGGAGCAGGGAGAAGCCTGTTTAGACAATACCGTTCTCTAGGCTAGGCACATCTCTGGTTCCTGCAACAGGTTGATCTCTTTAATAGGCGTTTGTTCAATGAACCCTCCCCACGTTTGGGAGGCAGAAAATGCAGTCGGTCAACAGACAGATCAATTTTCAGTTCTTTCTGCGAAGGGAATCAATTTAGTTTGTATTTTGAGTGTCAGTGTTAACAGGTTTACCTTTGCGGACGGTACTCCAGTGCTTTTATTTACTTAAACAGCATGGTACTAGAAAAAAAAGCAGAAGAGAATTTCTTCACAAATGATAGGTTTTCAGGGTGATAGTTAAATCCGTCTCCAGTGTCAAATAGGAGTATACAGAATTATTTTCTATTTGGGGTATGATAGATGTCTGTCTTTGAGAGGTAAAATAGAGACTGTGCATTCCAAAAGGTATTTCTTGCAAAAAAATAATTTTCTGACAAGGTACACCTAAAGATAAATCATGGAAATAGCACAAAGGGAATTGTTGGGTGAATGAGACAGTCTGTCTTTTTTTGTTTGTGATTATTACTAAATGCAGTCTCCAGATAAAGAGAAATAGTGTCTCAACAACTCAGGGAATGTGAGGGTGGTTGCTTGTCTCTTAATAAAGGTAGAGCAAAGTTTTCTTTGCTTTGCAATATACTTGGGGCAGGCTTCCAAGACAGACTGTTACTCTGTGCTTTTTGGTTCTTCAATTCCTCAAAAATACTCAGTTTAAAAGTGTATTTTAATTTTTTTTAATTTTATGCTTGGGTTTTGTAAATATCTCATAATAAATTCCAGGAAGGATATTAAACTCACTCTTAATGATTTGTCTACATTCTAATGTGGAGGATCTCTTAAAGTTCAGTCTCCAGACAAAATATTTTTGATTCTGACTCTTGATATTTTTTTTAATAGTACAGGCTACTGAGAGAGAGGGTTGTCTGGTTATTGTCTTGTGTATATAGATTCAAATCTTCGTATATTTCAAAATTATTTGCATTTACTACACAAAATGTATTGAATTCCATTTGGTTGTTTCTGATATTAGAGCTGTTGCTGTGAAGACTGGTAAATGGTTAGTTTAAGTGTTTACTGTTTTGGGGACATGTATGCTGCCAGCATGAATTGTACATTGTCACAAAAATCCAGTAGGCACCAATGTAATGTAATAGTATCTGCAACAAAATAGCATTTCATAGTATTTTTTCTTTAAACAGAGAAACCAGTGGTCGGACTCTTTCAAAACCAAGTGCCTAAAGTTAGGCTCCTAAACCCATATTTAGGACCTAAATAAGAGATCTGAGGTTTTTTTTCCAAAAAGTGCTAAGCACCTAGTTGCTCCTACTGAATTTAAGGACTGTAGTCAATTAGTATTTTGATAGCCTTAATAAAGGTGTGTGAAAGATCTTGAGGATTTCTGAGGTCCAATATAGGGCACTTATTGGTGTTACCACCAATCTAAAAGTATGACCCTTGTTGGATCAATGTGTAGCCTTTGAGCTGTAAATCACCCACACTGACATCTCACCTCCAATCAAACCCTACCTGCCATCTTCACTTGTGACACATGACATTCAGGGTACAGTAACTTAAAATGGAACATTTTCATTTGCTTTAAAAAATTTAACATTGCAACTAGAATGTTTTATGTCTTTAATCACGCTGAAAAACCTAGTGCTTTTGTGAGAATGAAAAATAGCATGTTTTTCTTTGTGTCCATAACTATGTTAGAAGTAAACAACTATCAGATGTTGTTGTTATAATAATCTAGTAAATGTAACATACTTACATACGGTATATCTGTTAGGCTGCAGCTGCTCAGCTACAATGTTTTGTTTATCAGGAATTGTCTGAATTGTAAATACACCTGTTTTCAGTACATGCCTCGACCATTTAGAATGTTTTCTGTTACCAGACAGCAATATCCCACTTCGTACCAAGCATGAATGTAAGATTTAGTCATACACTCTGTAACTTCAAATTGCAAGTCTACTGAAATTACTCATTACTTCGATTGCAGCAGCAACCCTGGTGTTTTAGGTGTTTTCCAAACATAAAAGTTACAAACCTTGTCACAAACCAACCCATAATTTGAAATCTGAATCTTTTGTATATTTCAACATTAGCCTCTTAAAACATCATATGTATTAACTTTACTCTTTAAGACTATTTAGATATGTTATCTTGGTAATTTTCTTACTTATTTCTTGTCCACAAAATGTTTAGATATTTGTTCACAGGAAAAATTAAACATCATTTTGAACTTTGGATACTGATATTTGATATATTAATCAGTCACTAGACAACTAGGAATGTTGTCACTGTTAAAAGAGAGGATTGGATAACCTATATGGAAATCTACATATTTTATCATTTGGAATATATAGTACATCGAGCATGGGGAGGGGGTTGTCTTGTTTTTAAATGTGTGGCTAATTACTATAGACAGCTCCTGTTGTATAGGTTCCTTTCTCCTCGTGGTACACAAGCTGATGAACCATATTTAACAATAGGTAGGGGTTTGCTTATCTTACTATTTCTCTACCCGCTAGGCCCTTTTTCTACCTCTACTGCAACATGCTGTCATCTTGCTAATGTGTTAAGTGATCTTTCTCTAAGGTAAATTACCCCAAGAAAGCTTCATTTTCAGATATGTGACTCTGTCTCATGTTTTCTTATCACATTTGGAGGGTCTTCTGATTTCTGGCCTCCTGTATCTTAGATAATGGGGCGTCTGAAATCCAAAAATATTTTAAAAAGTTAACATGCTTGTTGAAAGCGCCACTACTTTTATGATTTGGGTAGCAAGTGTGCAAGATCCTGCCAATGTGCTGACTAAGGAATTTGTAGGATTTTTTTTTTTTAAGATTAAAAGAAACCGGTGTCACCCCCATTTTACAAATGTGCATATAAAAAGTGTGATGTAGTAGAAAAATGAATTAAGATCTTCCAAGTTACAGGGCAGTTCCTCCACTGCAAGATGAATTTTCTTTCCTACCACATCTAAGGGTTAGTCTTACTCATGCATATTTAATCCTTGAAGTTCTGATACATGGACACTTAATGTCTCCTTTAATGATAATGTCTGTGGTCCTATCCAATGGGAACTGGAATGAGATCATCTTATGTCATACGACACAGACCACTCAATAGTTCATGTGATGTCCACTTGTGGTCACTAATGATTGGGAGTTTGTACTAGTTACCTACATGTGGCAAATCTTCAAATTCTGGCATCTCAGGCTTCCCAAAAACCAGATCTCTGTTATCAATAGTGTTTTTGCTTGTAGGTTTCTAGAAGTCTTGCTGATCAACTAAATTATCTAATCTCTCTTTATTAGGCCTTGATCATTTTATTTTTTTTCCTGCTAATTCAGTATTAGTATGTTGAACAAATACTACAAGATGTGCCAGACTGTTTGCTGTGAATATATTATCCAGTAGTGAATGTGATGGAAATCACATATTGAACTAAGTTTGTACAGAAACAGTATTATGAGATGGGTTTTTTCTTGTAAAAAAGCAGTGCATTGAAATCTCTCTGATATTCTGAGATCACAGTGCTTAATTTTATAGACTGAGTTGCATTAATCAAATCAAACTTTTTAAAGTGTGATTAGCATTTATTTCCTCTTACAAAAAGGAACTGTATTCAGCTCATTTATGAAGATCAGGAAGCAAAGTATTGGAATATTTTTTTTATAAGAACTGCCACATGGAATTAGATTAGTAGTTCACCTAATTTTCTTTGTGTGTGGACTGAGCTGTCAATCAACAGATTTCATCTTCTGCAATACCTTTGGTGAGTGACTAAACCAATCCTCTACTGGCAAATCCAGTCACAGATGACCTACAAATCCACCATCTGCTGGTGATGTGCACTCTTTTCAAGTCTTGTGCTTTTTCTTGTAATGTCTGCAGATGCTGACTCTCAAAGTGTTCAAGAGCATATGCAATAGTTTGCTGCCAGAGCAATCTGTCCTGAGCTATCCTTTCCAGATCACTAGGAGATATGCCACATAACGTCTCGGTGGCATTTAGGATATCTTTATAACCTTTGCACTGATGACCAATAGAGCACTGTCCACATGCAAGCTGGTAGTAGATCATCAACGTTAGCACTAGCATGTCCGCCATTTGCATAATATAACCAATCCAGCAAATCTGTTTATTCTTAAGCATTGGTTCTGTGTCCATGATACCACACAGCTTCAGGACTTCTGTGTTTGAAGTTTGATTCCAACAATTCATAGGCAAGCTTCCTGACGCAGTACATGTGGAACTGATCAAATTTCAAAACTATATATGGTCCATGACTTCAAACCATATAGTAGAATGGTTAGGACAATTGCTTGATAAACTGCTATCTTTGCATGAAATTTAACATCATGGTCATTCCACAGGCATTTAGGTCAGTCTTCAGAAGGCAGCACTGGCTTTGGCTAATCGAGCAGTTACATGGCTGTCAGTGTTTTTACTGGAAGATGGCATGCTTCTAAGGTAGCAGAACTTGTCAACAGCCTAAAAGATCATATCAGTACCAGTGATCATTAGAGTGCTGGGCTCTTTTTGAACAGGCTGAAATATAAGCTCTGTCCTTTTGAGCAGAGATAGTAAAAATGTTCAAAAAGCTCTTGTGCATCCTTGACTGAATAAGTCAGTGTCAAGGCTGACTTAGAAATACCCTGCCCCGAAATGCTTCTGGTTTTAAAAACTTCCCACGGTCACACAGTTTCTGAACTTGGGAGGTATGCTGTTGCCACCAAACTGAGAAACACACACACCCTTTCTTTTTGAACCCAGAAAGAAATTACTTGGGAACTTCTTCCAAGGGGGTACCCCAAGCTCTTTTACCACAAGAGATCTTAAGAAAACAAACTAATCTTTGACAGCTCTCATTTTTAGCCATGCATACACAGATCTCCTATTACCTTCCAGCACACACAAATCAGATCCTAGGCTTAAAAAGGTGTGTTTTTAATTAACAAAGCAAAAAGATAAACTTGTTAAAGCATACTTGGTTGCTAGGTGTTAGAGCAACTGAGAAAAAACAGATTAAAACACAGAGAATTTATTCTCTGGGATTCAGCTTTTTTGTGCGTGCACGTGCATGTGTGAGCGTGCACAGGGACTTGGCACAGAGGAATTTAATCAACTACAAAACAAAGAAAATAACCGGATTGGGCCTAAATAAACATTCCCTGCCTACTTTTATGTATTATATCAAGCTTTTGTTTTCCTAGACATGGTTATTATTGTAAACTTCATTTCTACATCCCAGGCTCATTCCATCTCTCTTCTCTCACACAAAGGAGACTGAAGCAGATAACCTGTTTTTCAATTCAAATCTTACCACTTTCTTCCTATTGGTTCTCCTGGCTCCTGCCAATACTTCCTGGATTTTTTTCAGGCATTCTCTGAATTTAACCCTTTATAGGCAGTACTCCTCCCATCCATCACAGCCAACAATGCATAGTCGTCAGCAAACGGGAAGCCATGGATTAGGGATGTTAATGATTAACTAGTACATCTCATCTTTAATAGATGAGGCTTATTAGGTAACTGTTAACTGGTACCCGGAGAGCACGTCCCTTTCTCCTCCTCCCCCCACAGCCTGATGGGGGTGGAGGACTGTTCTGGCTCCACTGAGCCCCTGCATGGGGCTGAGAGCAGCCAGTCTGCAGCAGCCCCTTCCTCCAGGGTCGGGGCACCTGCCCCAGTTTAATCAGTTAACCTTAACATTGACTGACTGACTAAATGGGATTTTACGTTTCTATCATAGATAGTTGTAGTAGACACTTCTGCAGTCAGTTTGGAACTGAATAGATATGCCTAAATCGTAATCCTTGAAAGAAATGTAGAACAGGAGAGGGGCAAGGACACATCCTTGTTTTGTACCATTTGATACTTTAAAAAGGTACCAAGAACATGATCAAGTGTACCATCATGAAAGGACCGAATTATATTGGTTTTTTTTTTTTTCAGGATAGCCAATTTACCCAAGTTACCTTCCAAAGCCCAATTTTGTTAACTGTCTTGAACACTTAGCACTCTATAGAGTAACAAAACATGTAGCTACCAGACCATTTGTTGTTAAGTTTATCTTGAACACATAGGTCAGGTTGATGAAAATCATGTAGAGATCCTATTGCTGCCCTGCATTTTTCTTGGGTCTTCCTAGCTTGGCTCTTCCTTCATGTTGGCCATGCCTTGAGCGGCACAAAATCCACACTGATTTTTAGTGATAATGCCATTTTGTGCACACATGTAATGACAATCAGTTATGGAAGATGCAAGCCAGGATTTTACCAGCTACAGAGAGCAGCAAGATGCTCTGGTGGTCATCACAGCATGCATGGTCACCTGTGAGTGAGTCAGACAGACTCAGGACATCTTTAAAGCCCTGTAGAACTTTCTTGCCTTTTTAGTTATCATTTTGGAGAAAGAGAGTGTACTACAACCAGCTTTGTAAATCTGATGGAATTACATCCCTGCCAGGTGCCTTTCCAGATTTCATCTTCATGACAGCTCTTTGAACTGCATCAAGAATTGGTGGTACAGTATAACCAACTGTGAATCACTAGCCTGCTGAGGAATCTCTTCAAGAAAGCTGCTGTCAAAATTGGATGTATAATATATGTTGAAAATTTTTAGCTCAGCAATCAAGGATTTTAGTACTAACTGTAATTAGAGTGCTTCCATCTTCAGAGCACACTGAGAACCATCTTCATATCCAGCATCATATGGCTCATAGACTGCCTTCAGCCCATCACAGAATGCTTTAAATTTATGTCTGTCAGCTATATCTTGAAGTGTGACTGCTTTACATTTCCACCAATTTTCTCTTGTTGGCTGTAATTTGACCGTAGCCTTCTGCTTAGCTCAAATGTATGCTGATTTCCTGGAGGTATTCTCTTGATCCAAACCATGTATGTTGCATGCATCTTATCAAGAAGAACATGGGCTTTGTCCTTGGCATCCAACCAGCCTTTGTATTTGCATGTTCCGAAACCCAGTACTCCAACAGCTTTGTAAGTTGTTTCTTTGATGTTGCTCCAGTCCTCCTCAATAGTGACCAGAGCCAGTCTTAGGGGTTGGCAAGCTAGGCAGTTGCCTGGGTCCACCATTTCAAGGGGCCACCGACAGAGCCCGATGGGAGCCTGCTTGGGACACGTGACAATTAAAGGGGCCGTGACTGCATTTTGTGTTCCCCCTTTTTTTCTCAACAAATTTTCTCTGGTGGTCACCTGGGGTCACCAATTGGTTAGGACCGGCCCTAATAGTGACTACTTGTTCTGGCCTTTCATTGTCCATTAAGATTGAGTTGAAACAATGCTCTTCTCAGGTATTCAAAGATTACCTGCATCTAACTTCTTCCAGCATACAGCAGAATAAGGTTGCAGTGGGCAGAGGCTCAAAAAGACACTACAGACCAGGAGTCAGCATCAAGCATTGCACAAGTCAATTTACATTGCAGATGTCTTGATTTTCTTTTTCTTTTTTTTTTGTAATGATGTAATCAATCATAAGCCAGTGCTTAGACAGAGGATGCATCCAAGCCACTTTATATTTTTTTGCCTGTTGAAAGCAAATGATTGCAATAGTAAGCTCATACTGCACGCATGTTCGAAGGAGGGTACCATTTGAGTTTTCACTTCCAATACTAGGGATGCTAAATTGTGTGCAATCAGATAATTGAGTATACAGTGGAATTCCTAACAACTAGTTGATAAGGGGAGAAACAGCAGAGCCACAGCAGGGTTAGTTCCCAGCCCCAAGAGCTAACCCCTCTGCTGCTCTGCCTTTTAAGAGTATTAAGAGTTGCTAGGCTCTTGGTACATTTAAAAGGCAGAAGCACAATGGGGGACCACATGCAAGCTGGGAATCAGCTGATTCCTGGCTCACATCTGGTTCCCTGCTAAGCCTCTGCCTCCCCTGCCCCCCAACATGGTGCTTGGGGATCCAGTTTGTAAGCCAGCTTCCCCCAGCACCTGCCTCCCACCCCTGCCTTGCTGCCTCTTTCCAATAGAGGCAGCAAGGAGTTGGGGGGAGGAGAGCAGCTAGTCACTTACATCCCTATCCAATACCATAATATCTAAGCACTTTGCAATATGGTGAAGTCTTGACATCTCTAGCATTAATTGCCAAGTGTATATATAGTTTGGAATGAAAAGGTAATGAACAGATCACTGAATTCAGACTCCAGCAGAAAGCCTCCCTTCCATCATCTGCGACAAGCAATGTGTATATATTACCAGGTATAAAGCACTGTCCATACTTCAGTCTAACCTTTGCAGTCATGAAGCTAGGACTGATGGTATGTGCCTGGAATACATGCCGGGATGTCCTTATGGTGAAGCCAACTCCCACTTGTCTTTTATGCCCCTCAGGATGGTCCACACAACAATATGAATAGTCTGCTCTAAATTCTGTGAACTGGATGGTAGCAGAGATGCGTGTTTAGTTTAATGGTGCAACATCCATGTTTATAATTCACAAGCTCTCTAGCTATAATGGCTGACTTGTGTTCATGGCAATCATCGCTTTCATGAATAGTATGTTCACTCCAGGATGCAAAGTGCAGTTTCTATTTAGGTGTCGATTTTCTCTTATGACCGCAAATTAACTGCAGCGCCCCCTCGCCATCTGGTTACCTTCTTTAATGCCAATCTGCTTACAGGTTTTGATGGATAGGTCTGGGTTCTTCTGGATCCTGCCACTCACTCAACTTTATTTTTTTTCCGATGGATTTATTTGGCGGTGTCTCCACCCCTCACTCCTTCCTGGCAGGGTCACCAGGGCAGCTTGGGAGGAAAATTCTAACCCGGTGGAATTTCCACATACTTGCCAGATAGTTGGAGACTCCCAGAAAATAACACACACACATACACTATAATAAACACAATTATATTAAACAAACAAATATAACATAACAGGGTAAAACACTATTTTTAGGGTCACCGGTGCCCAGCAACTGTAAGGTTAGTGTCCCATTGGTACGTATACTGTGTTGGGGCCCTTGACTTATGACCACACATTTCTTCTCTGCAGTGGTTTAGCAGTGAGGCTGACTGGGTCCAGTACAGCCCAAAGGACTCCCAAGTGGTAAATCCCTCCATAGGTTTAATATGCAGCAGGTTATAAAATCATCAAACAAATTCCCTGACTGACTGACTAAAAGATGGGGCACTATTCCAGTTCAGCAAACAGATGATCATTACACCCAGGCTGTGTGCATGCAGGTTTGTGGCTAGATGTGGTATCCTCCACCTGCATTTGACATCACTTGCCCATTCTTATAGGGCTTTTGTCAATGAGAGGTAAAAATTAATGTCGAGAGAGATGCCTTCGTGTGAAACTTGAGTTCCATCCCCTACTCTCTCTTCTCATACGGACCATTTTACACTGGTACAGGAACGGTAACATGCACACTGAAAAAGAGTGAGCGCGGTTTTGAGACCAGAATCTTCCTTCTCTTAGGAATATGTCTAAAGGTACATCTAGATTTACTTTTGAAAAAAGATATGCATAGATATGTAAATTACGCTGAATTTGCATATGATCTTCCAATCGTTTTGAAAAGTTTATTTTGAAAAAGCAAGCAGTTTAGACGAGGTTCTTGGGGGGGGGGGAGAACCCTCTTTTTTCAAAAGAACCTATAAACCTCAGTTTTTGACAGGTTTTCGAAAAAGGTGTTTTTTTCAAAAGAACCACGTCTAAGCTGCTTGCTTTTTCAAAAGAAACTTTCGAAAAAGGAATCAGAAGAAAATGCAAATTACTGCTGAATTTGCATATCTTCATTCTAAAGTAAAAGTAAATCTAGATGTGTACCCTAAGAGAGCTTAGCAAGCTCTGTCTACCCAGTTTGAAATCAGTTCTTCTCCTAGATACTGTTGGTCTGCGGTGCCTTAGTCCATGTTATTCGATGCAACTCCCTCATGATTACTCTGTGGAGGACTTTGTCAATCCACCACCTTGAGGACATGCCTCAGAACTATAGTACTCCAACACGAGGACCTAATGCAATAAATTGCATTTTTTTTCTTTCATAGCTTGTTCTTAAATAAAATTAAGGGATGAAATTACAGTCCAAAACAGGTTGCCTAGTCTAGTAATGGAAAACTACTTTTAGGAGTGGGCCATTTAAGATGCTGAGACCCTGTACTTCATTCAAGTTTAATGAAATCTTTCTTTGGCTTAAGACAAAAGTTAAAACAATGATCAAATGTGCTAAAATGGTTGAGGTGTTAAATTGGAGGCTATCTAGCACAAGACAGGTAAGAAGTCCTCAAAGCTTCAGGGCAGGATTGTACCCTTAGATAATATGTCTCTCGAATCCATGTGCTGAGGGATGGAAAAACCTTCCAAATTTCAGGTTCTATCTTGACAAAAGTATTGCTGAAGAGGAAATGGAAATAATGAAAAGCTGCTGCAGTGGTTGCTGCTATTCATTTTGTCTGTCACCGTATATACACCATTATTGTAGCATCTCAGCATCTTCAAGTATTTGTTTTCTCCCCCAAATCCTCTGTAAGGGAGGGCAGTATTATTACCTTCACTTTACAGATGTACACCTGAAGAAAAGAGAGAGAGAGTGATTTTTCTCAAGTTGACACACCAAGTCTTCTGCAGAAAGAGTTGAATCTAGGCCTCCTGAGTTATATGTGCCTGGACCAGCAGTGCATCTTTCCAGTGTATATTTTTGGAATGTTAATGTCACAAGTGTACGTAAGTGCACTGAATGTGGCATTCTGTTTTCTATGAGCAATAAAGCCTAATTTAAAAGAAGTTGTGATCTTGTTCTTTGTTCCTGAGAATCCACTGAAATGTATGCTAGTATCTTCCTCCCCCAATACTGCTGAATTGGTTTATATTCATGAAGCTCATGGAATAAGGTGTGTAGACAGAAATGGATTGTTCAGTAAATTGAGTTCAGTCTAGAAAAATTTGTGCACATGCACCCTCAGTGAGCTGGGAATTTACATTGTGCCCCAATGATTATATTTTGAACTACATGAGTGGTAAAATATTGTGACATTTATAGTATTAAATTTTATTCATGGACTACATGCCATAAGAACATTCTCTGTCTGGGTGAGAGATCAGGGGAGTGAATTGGGGGGTAGGTTTCCAGAGGATACAAAGGAGAGTAACATGGTAAAATTCAGTGCTTAAAAATATATTAAACCACTGTTTCCCCCTCTCCCCTCCATATCTATAATTTTACTTTAATCAACATTTGCATATAGTAAAAATCCAAAAATGGGGTCAGAATTTAAAAATAAATCAATAAAATACACTACCAAAACCAGAGAGAACTATTCACAATCATAAGTAGTCATACAATGCCAAGAGTCAATAAAATATGCCTTTAACTGATTATAAAGAATGAACACGAATATAGCTGAACTAAATCAGTCTGTCTAAACCAAAACCAAATTAGTCTAAAATCTGTGTAGTCAGCAGGACATCCTGAGGCTTTACCATTAAAAAGGGGTTGGTCTTTTTCATAATGAGATTATCCATGGAAGGCCATGCCCCTTTGTTACTCCAGCTCTGTAACTGGCTTGAGGGAGAAATTATTGTTGTCCAGCCCCAGGACCTTCTCTAGGCTGGAGCCTATATGGTCCGGGGACTGGGTCCTCAGGCCCATTGAGTGCAGGTATGGGGCAAAGTGTTTAGGGTGTGGGAAGAAGTACATTGCTGATAATTCTCATGCTCCCTGCAAAGGCGGATCAAACTTAATCAGAAATGGTTTGTAAAAAAAGCGGTAAAAAGTAACATTGATCTGCTCCCTCAGTACCCTCAGGGAGATCTAACATTCCCAAATTACAGCTCTTAAAGTGATTTTCCACCATGTCTTTATTTTTGATAAAACTCAGCTTTATCCTTTTACAAGCAACCCAAGGCCCTGTCTTGATGGGCAAATTGTTTACTTTACTTTCAGCCGTGTTAGATCCAGTTAACATACCATGATTTGATAAGCCCTGTGAATGCCCAAGATATAGATTAACACAGCTTCACGTGTTTAGAAAGCTATTCAGTTGTGTGATGCTAATTTTTTTGAGAGATTTCCCTCTTTTTGTTCATTGGAAGGGCTGTGAGGTTTCATATATATTTATATATTTTTAAACTTCTTTGCACTATAAAGTTACCCATTGTGGGGCATGGGTTTCCTCCATGGAGGAGGTAGAAGAAATGTTGATAGCCATTTTATAGCAAGTGAAGCCAGTAAAAGGAGCATCCAGAACTGTTTCAGAGAATGGTAATTAAAGCAGATCTTCATAAATTAAAACTGCTGTCTTGTTTATCCAACTCAGCATCAATAAGATGTGGCATGGTCAAACATTTAATAGTCTAATTAGTTAATTAGTATCCATTTTGCCTTAGCTGTGATCAAGTTCCTCCACTTCTGTCTGGTTTTGGCAAGTCTTTCAATGGCTTCCTAGCTGAAAAACCTGAGGTATAGTTCATTTTCAACACTTGTTCACCATGTTGTTTTTCTGCAGCTTTGATTTTGCTTGCTTTCAAATGTTCATTTTTTTGCCATTCTGGTAATAGAATCCATTTCCATCTGCAGCAGATTGGCAACTCCATTATTGTATATTTTACTTGCATGATTGCATGCTTTTTATTTTGGCCAATATCTGCCTTTTTTTGTGTTTAATAAAAATCCTGTGGCTTTTGTTAGACGTTTATCTTCCTCCCAGTTTTAGGAAAAATCTAATCAGCGCTTGTTTGCTCCAGCTAACATCCTGCTCGGAAGTCTCAGAGGGGTATCCATGTTGGTATATAACTTAAAAAACGCTTAATCAAGTGGTCCTGTAGCACTTTAGACTAACAAAAATATAGATGGTATCATGAGCTTTCGTGGACACAGCCCACTTCTTCAGATGACATATATGGAGCAAGAGGCATAGCGAATCAAATATAAAATAGAAAAAGAGGGGAAAGAGGAAGGAGAAACAAACCAACAAAAGGTGGTGCCCACAAAAGCTCATGATACTCTTTATATATTTGTTAGTCTGAGGTGCTACAGGACCACTTGTTGTTTTTAAGCTTTTTATCCTGTTCTGAGCATGTCTCCCGGAGGGGGGAAGTGGGGATTGTGAAGGGAGGGGAAGGTAACTCCATAGGTTCTCTACCGGTAGCTGATTAACGCACTATCAGGGAGACCTCATAGGAAGCCCAGTAGCCGTCACAGTCTCTGCAGGGCTAGTGGCAGGAAGTTGGCTAGCTGCTTTGTTTTTATCCCATGTTATTCCTATCCTTCCATTTGAGTAGCTGTAAGAAAATAAATTTGTGGCTAATACATTTGCCGGGCTTTTGATGTGTCTTTTTTTCGCTTCCTGATTTTACTCTTTCATAATAGATCATCATCCTTAGGGCTTCTGATTTTTGGTTTTAACTGATAAAGCACCCACAGTACAAAAATGAAATTGGTGTTTGTTGAATAAACTTGTATTTCAGGTCTTGTCTACATAGAGCGGTAAAGCAGGTTACGGGGGAAAGTGATTTCTAAAGCATACTAATGTTTTGCTCAGTAATTCATCAATGTTGGCGTGTGCCAAGCATTGCCTGATGGGCTTTAACATAGTGCTGCCTGAAACAGTGCTATATTAAAGCACTTTATAGATGACAATAGTGCATATTGTAATAAGCAAGGTATATAATACACACTATTTGTTATGTCATGCCCAAATATCAGGTTGTTTGTGTATCTACATAACTCAAATTGCTAAAAATAAACCATGAAAAAAACCCTCGTCATAGTACATCTCTTCCTGTGTGTCCTTCAGCATATATTTCCTTACTTTTGCTCTGCTTCCCCCAAACATACTGGGCTCTTTACATCTTCTGCCTTTATTTTCTTCCTTTTTCATTTTCCATTTCCTTCTGCAACCTCCCTTTTCTAACTTGAATCATCTGTGTCTCCTGCTCACTCTCCTATTCATGCACATGCTTTTAAGACTTGCAAGCTTTACTTGGAGGACTAAATTTACTAGCCATATGCTATTACAAAAGATGAGAGAAGGAGATGCTGAGCAGGGAAAATGCACATGTGAAGTCAAAGGACTCAGCTAATGAATAAAGGGAAGGTGCTGGATGCTGTCCCTCTACTCTATTCTGGGGCTCTATTATTCATTAATATGAATCTGCAGCTAGTGAGTCTTAACAGATTTGTTAATCCACTGCCTAGCTCTGGCTTCTGTAAAGAGAAGAGCATTCCCCCTCTTCACTCTCTGGATTCCCACTTTCATAGTCTTTGGTTGCTAGAAGGGAATGTGGGCAGAGTCTTTGCAACATTCGTTTACTTTCAAAAAAAAAAAAATCTCCTGATTACTCTGACCTTACCTGAATTTTCTGGGTACTGCATGAAAGTGTCTGTGGCTCTTGTAGGTAGTTTTCTGTTGACTAGATTTAGTGCCTGCTTCAGCTCCTGTCTGTAAATGATAGCAAATTGTAATGGACCAAGTTCTTGTCATTCTCACTTATTCCCACATAAGTTGTGTCATGAACAGCAACTGTGAAAAAGGACAGGACTCTGGATGGTTTTCATTCTGGTGCAGCTTGGGGCAGGGAAGTGCAAGTAACTACGGAGGCAGTAGAGTTGCTCGTCGTGCACAATATTATGCCTACACTCACATTGTGAAGGCTGTTTTAGTAGCCCTGAGGGCTAGAAACTTAAAAATACTTTATATTTTTGTTGAAGTTGATGGCACTTGCCTGAAAGCATTTGTTACATACTCTGGGGAAATGGAGTTTTCAAGTCCTGTTATTTGTGTTACACACTGTAGCTGCAGAAGACCTAGCTCAGCAAAGCACTTAAACGAGTTCTTAACTTTAAGCATGCCTGCTCATGAGTGCAAGTCCTTATTAATCAGATCTTAGTACAAAACCATACAAAACAGTGCAATAGATGGTTACCGGTAAGTGCTTTACTGAATTGGGGTCCAGAATGCAAATCAGAGGGGGTGGGTGTGAGTAACTAAATTATATTACTAAATTGTGAGTATATAAAATAATTTGTTGGTTTACCAAAGCAGAAAAAATCAGTGGAGCAATTGTGCAAAGTCTTTCACATTATTTTGGTTACATATTCTTCTTGAAATGTCATCATGCCTGTACTTTATTTTTATCACAGACAAAGGAAATAAAGATATTACAATTTACTAAACAGGATTCACTGATCATGACATTCCCTTTCCAGAAAATCAGGGCGTCTGATTCAAATTCCTTAGCAGTCTTTCCATTAAAACCAAACTCTTATTTAGAATAGTTATCTTCAATAAAAGTCTGTCTAAATTCTAAGGTGTAGAACACTAGTTTTGACCAATAAATATTGCTATTCAGGAATTTGTTATGCTTATTAAATAACTGTTGTGGGATTTTATGTCTGTACAACATCAGATATTCTTAGAAATCATCTTCATTTTATATAAGATATATCATGCTGATATACAGGGGTAGGGATAGCTCAGTGGTTTGAGCATTGGCCTGCTAAATCCAGGCTTGTGGGTTCAATCCTTGAGGGATCTGAGATGGTAAGCCTATATAGACTATTGTTTGTTTTCAGTTGTCCCCAGCAGATATGTTCTGTTGGGAAAAATCAATATGGAAGAATGGTTATGGTGTAAGAGAGACTCACTGAGATTAAAATGAAGAATTGTCAGTCTTCTCAGCTGTAAATAATCATGACTGCTCACTTAAGTCAGGTAAGCTGAAACTGTATAGAAATAACATCACAACATAAATTTCTGGGAGAATATTTTAGGTAACTAAGTTTCTTTTGTCTGATAGCCCATGTTATGACAGTTAGGTTGGGGGAATAAAAACTGTGCATTTCTTCCAGATGCAGAGCAGATACACCTCCTGCTTTTACATTACCATCCTTTGTTGTAAGACTATCTATTTCTCTATTTTTGTATGGTTCTGTACTAATATCTGATTGATAGTTTTGGATGAAATAATTGAGCCTGTTATTGTTGACAGTCTCGGGTTGTTAGCATATTACTGTATTGTTGTGTATGAGTTGTTGTAGTGATTGAGAGATGATGGGGTGGACATAGGCCATGAAAAGACTTGAAAGTGAAGACAAGCAATTTGCTTAATGTCATTGGAAAATGGGGAAGCAGAGGTAGTAGCCTGAAGGCTGAGATGGTCAAAGTGAGAGACTAGGAAAATGACCCTAGCAGCACTATTCTGAATGGATATAAGCAGGGCAAGGCGGCATTTATCAAAGCCAGAGAGAAGGATGTAGCAATAATTTGAGACTTGCGATAACAGTCTAGATTGAAGTTTTTGCTGTTTGAATGGATAGGAAAAGTCAACTTTACAGATGTCATTCAGACAGACTCTTGAGATTTAGACCCAGTAGGATGTGAGGGCCAGAGAGATGTCTGAGTTGTGGGCCTGAGAGAGAGGCAGATAATGAAAGGATGTAGGGCAGTGATCTCCAACCTTTTAAAGCACTTCTTGGATTGCATTTAAATTCAAAATCTACCTCAAACCCAGATACCCTTGCTTCACCTCCTGTGTGTCCCTTCTCAGAGGCCCTGCCCTTGCTCACTCTGTCCTCCCTTACTTTCACTTTCACCAGGCAGGGGCAGCAGGTTGGGGTGCAGGCTCTAGTCTTGGATTAAGGGATTTGGAGTGTGAGAGGGGCTCTGAGCTGAGGTTGGGCTATTGTAAGGGGTTCTAGGTACAGGCTCAGGGAGGGTGTTGGGATGCAGGGGTACTCGGGGGTTAGGGCTGAGGCTTTGGGTGCAGGACTGAGGTAGGATTTCAGCATCTGGGCTCTGACTGGGCACTGCTTACCTCAGGTGGCTCCTTGGTGGTGGTTCAGTGGGGCTAAGGAAGGCTCACCCTTACCCTGGCCCTGGATCACTCCCAAAAGCAGCCAGTAGACTCCATCCCAAGTCCTGTTGTGCCCCCTCTCTGCTCTGTGGAGATAGGATACAGGGTGGGAGAGGGGGCACCTTGACATCAGCGCCTCTTTTCTCCATCCCCTGCCCTGCTGTGCACAGTAAGCAGGAGGTTCCTGTGGGTGGGAGGGAGGCACCTCCAAGGCAAAAGGCAGGAGGTACACAGCAGTAGTGAGAGGTTGCAGCTGAAGTGCCGGCACTTGATAGCTTCTTGGCCAAACCAGTCAGGATCACCTGTCAGAGGCTCTAAGATCTACCAGTAGATCCTGGTCAATGGTCACCAACCAGCAGATGTAGGGAGTGGGCCTGCATGGAAAGATTAATTTTAGTCCCATTGAACTTGAGTGAATGGTTAGACATCAACCAGATGTAAGAGATGGGCTGAGATTTTAGTTTGGTAGAAAGATTTAGAGTACCGAGGCAGAGCTATGATTCGTCAGCATTCATTTGGTAGTTAAATTTTTGCTTATGGATGAGATTACTCAGACAAGGAACAGAAGGGGGGCAAGGAGAGAGCTATGTGGAACACTGCAAAAGTGGGAGGGAGTATAAGGAGGATTCTGAGGGAAAACCAGGAAAGGAGAGTTACAGAAGGGAGGACACAATTCCAAGAAGAATATGATAACAGTCTCACAAATGGCTTACCGGGATAAAGAGAATAAAGGTGGAATATTAGTTCTGCCAAAGTCTCTAATAACCTCTTCCTAGTCAAAGCTTGATAGTGGTTTTCAGTGGAGTGCATGGAGGGAAAGCTAGACTAAAGAGGATCTGGGCCTGACCTGGAGGATTAGAACTCTTAGAACAATGGTTTGTTCAGTGATGTAGAGATGAAAGGTAGATGGGGTGATAGCTGGAAAGTAGGGATGTAAAATCCTGTTTAAATGGGGGCAGGCTAGCCAACCTGAAAATGCTCTGTGCCATAGGCAGGGTCTGCTCTGATGGAGCCAGGCTGATGGCTAACAGTAAACTGGTAAGCGTCACCAGGTAAGGGTGATGCTAACCAGTTAACCATTCACATCCTTACTGAAAATGTAAGTGAGGTCAAGGCTGGAGTTTTTAAGATGGGAGAGACTAATGCATGCTTGTACTGTGAAAGGAAAAGAGCCAAAGGAGAATGAGAATTTGAAGAGAAATTTGAGGAAATAGATCCAAGGGAGATGGGCAGATGGACGATAAGCATAGCAGAGCAAGCTAAAACATCCATATAATATTCTGAGCCATATTCATCATAGTGGTACAATTATGATATGGTTATAATGTAATTATGATGCATCTTGTGCAAAATGTCATGTGAGATGCCTATGGAAAGTTTATAATTTGCTGAATATGATTATCCTATTTGTGTCACTTTTTTGCCTTTGGAGTTATGAATATTGGCCATATATTCATATTTCAAATGTTTGCTCCTGAGTAACACCCAAAGATTCATTTGCATTAAGGCTAACCAGCACATCATGAATGGCCTATCAGAAAAGGCTTTTCTTCACCTGGAGATGCTTGACCCTGTCTATAAATAATGACTCAGCAAGGCATACAAGGATATGTGATGAGACTACATGATACTGAACTCCATTTCGGTACCTGTAGTTTTCCACAAATTGGTCTGGGAACCTGTCTTGGAACAAAGGGATCCTTTACAGATGCAGAAACTGTGTATGGTAGGGAGGGAGGGAGATCATGACTTAAGCTTCCTGGCTAGAACTTGATTTTTTTTTTTTTTTGAGGGGTGGGGGAGAAGGAAGGGATTGGAAGTGGGATCATCACCTCCTTCCAGCTGTTTCTGAAATATAGGCATTGAGGAAGACAAGGTGGAGGCAGTTTCCAGACCCAGTGAGATACCTGGAAATGAAAAGTGCTGCCTTCTTTCATTTGTTGTTTCACACTTCTCATGAAACGGTTTGACTGTCTGGAAGTTTTGCCCCTCAGATGTGGTAACCCCAGAGGAGATGTGCGGGTTGGGCTGGATTCTTAATGTGGAAGTTGAGGTCCATCAGAGTGAGTGTGAGCACTCTTAGGAGGGGAGGCAGATGGAGTTTTATGGTACTGTATTGTGCTCTTGGAAAAGAATGCACCATTTAACTGCTTGTGTGCTTTCATTTAAAAATATAAATGAACATCTCCAGGCAGCATGTGCCAAATACTTATTTTTGAAAGCTGTTGCTCAAGAGAAGCTCCCAGCTTGTGCTTAGTTGTTCTCTGTCCCTTTATTAATATGAATTACATATTCAGAGGCCGCATAGCAGGGTACTGGAGGCTGTTTCCTTGTACAAAAATGTCATAATATTATCTTTCTTTGGGAACTGTTTGGCATATCAAATATGCATCAAGTATTGAAATATTAATATTGGAAAGGTCCTTTATTGTGGCCTTCTTACAGATGAAGTGCCTAACGAGGCAAAGAAAAAACCCGACCAAAAAAAAAAAAGCAGACTATTCTAGGGTGCGTCTAGAATTTGCTGTGTTACTCCACTAATATCCAATCTTGTTTTATTTTAGGTTTTTGCTTTGTGGTGGAGAGGAGAATTTCTCTTCCTCCTGTGTTTTTGGAAGTAGCAAAGATTGAGAGTGTGCCTGGAAATAAAAAATAATAAGCTGTATTTATGAGCTTAGGCCAGTTCATGCTCTTACTGAGATCAAACACCCATTGAAATCAGTGGGAGTTCGCCCTGAGTGAAGACTGCAAGAATTCAGGTCATGGTCTCGAAGGGACTTGAATAGCAGGAAAAGGTTGATATGTGAGGTTGGTGATTTGATTACACTACTCAGGTCTTAGTGCATTCACTTCATAATGCCAACTCCAAGAGTTCAGAAATCATAAAACGGGCTCCTCAAAATCTTGAGATTTAAGAACTTTTAAAAAACCTCTCCATCCTTGGGCTTCTGAGCCAGCGGGGTACAGTCATTTCATAGTTTCAGTCTTTTCCTCTGTGGCCATGAGTACTAAAAACCTCTGAGTTGTCTTTAAAACAAACTTAAATTCACTTGGTAGCACTTCTGGGGCTTTCAGAAAAACATCAAATATTGTAAGTGTGATAAAATCACAAGAGCTGACAAAATGGCACTATATGAGCCTTGGTCATGTGTATTTTCATTTTAATTTACAAAACAAATTTAAAAATTGTAGAAATCAACTAGTTACATTACCTGAGATTTTTACATGTGTAGCACACAAGTTCTTTATGTTGAAAATCTGATTTAGATAAGAACTATTTCTGATGGAAAAATATTTTTTCCTCTAATGACTTGCTCTGGGCAGACAAAACAACACAGGATCACACTTGTGGGCTGGTCAGTACCTTTTGAGGGCTGGCTCCATAAGGTGGTGACTTTTTAAAAACTGAGCAGTTAGAATTTTGTTTTTTAAAATTGGGAAGGACAGAATGTTTTACAGAAACCATGTTCGCTGTACATTGTGCTCCCAGACAAGTAGATCAAAGAGACTACATTTATTAGTTTCAATGGCACATAGTGTCTCGAAGGGGACACTAGGTCTTCTGACTCCCAAACTAAACTCTGTTCCTGTCCTTGCCAATGACCTGTAATATAGCTTTGAGCAAGTCACTTAACCTATTTGAAAAATGGGTATAATGATTCTAACTTTTCTTTGGTAATGTGCTTTGTGAACTATAGACGAAAAGCATCACATAAGAATGGATGTATTGTAATGAGGAAATAGTGATTCACTTCCTGACTAACTTTTGGATGTTTTCAATCCTTTGTCTCGGGATAGGTATCACATCAATTCCTATATGTAATTGTTAACTAGTAATAAAACTCAGAGCTCAGTTGGGTACAGGTTCAGAAGAATGCTGAGATATGATGGCATCAGTTCTGGTTTGATACAAGATGCACAAGGTAAATATTTCTAATGTGCTTCATTATTTAAAGCAAAAGTGAATGAAAAGCCACTGTACAGCTGGCAATAATGGAATGTGGAGGAGGAAGGGAAAGTGTGTGTGTGTGGGGGGTGGGGGGGACGACGAGAGTTGTGTGCATTTGAGTACAGGACCGACCAAACAGTCTGTTTTCAGAAGCTTGTAACTTTAGAACAATTACCTGTTTTTCATGATTATTCTGTCTGAAGATTGTTCCCCTTCCTTGAAAAAACTGAGTTGTATTACTTGTTTTCTATTAACAAAGCATTAATCAAAGTATGTTACAAAGTGTTAATTTTTCCAGATGCTTATTTTTTGTACTCTACTAAAATCACGAGCACCTTAATTTGTAAAGTTCAGATGAACAGTGGATTTTTGTCCTCCATTACTTTGACATGTTTGAAGAAATTCCAATTAAGCATAACTAAGCTATAATTACTTGAAAATTACCTCCTGAGTCCTGTAATTTACTTTGAAGTTTTTAAGGGTCTGCCTTGGTGGTGGGAGGGAGGGAGTTCCAGGTACACCATAGTGTTGTTGCTGCAGCCCCCCTACATGGAGAGAGGTGTTTGTTGGTGCATTTCTTGAAGGAATTGGGCATTCAAACAAATACGTGGCTACATGAATGCCTCTATATCAGTGTTTCTTCTAGCCAAGCTGGCACACAGCTGCAGCGCCAGTGATATCATCCACATAGCATATAAAGAGCTGTATATGCAACCCGCAATGATAAATAGGTTGAGAACCACTTCTCTAGAAGCCTAGGTAATCATTACATTTAATTTCCACAGTTCAGCATATGTAAAAGTTGCCAGTTATCCTGACATTGCAACAACAAATATATTAGTTTGGGGGAGGGAAAATGTGCAGTCTGGCCAGTAATTATTGTACTGCTATAGGTCCTTGTGTTAGGTGCTGTACAAATAAATGTAAGGTTCCTGGTGTATTCAAGTGTTCCTTTAATTTTGGCTTCTCTAGTGTTTTCAGTGTGCTGAGTTAGGCAGTTTGGATGAATATCCACTAAGGATTAAATTGAGTGGCAGATTCAAATGCAATGTGTTTCTGTAAACAGGAAAACAAACCTTTCCATATCACACATTATGATTTCCTTTAATGTAATTAAATCTTAGGCCTAAACTAGTGGACAGAAGCCATTTAATATTACTAATTTTCCATGGTCGTTTGTGTGTGGTTGTTGTAGAATGGTCAAAAAAAAAAAATCATGGCTGCAACTCTTGGCCCAATGTTGCAGTTACTCTTGATTGGGCAAAACACCTGCAACTTAAGTGGAAGCTTTCCTACATAAGGATTGCAGGATGTAGACTTTCCTTTCCATGTTTGTACAGCAAATAGATGCTGATGCATTGATAAAACTTGTGATGAATGGTTTTGCTTTCTTATGACTTTGGAAAAATACTTACTGAATAGTACAGTAGTGGAACTGTACTGAAAACTCAGTAGAAACCACCACCGAAGTGACTATATCAAATTTTGCTTATACAACAGTTTATGGAATGAAAATGCCATTTTTGTATCTGTAAAAACATTTACATGTAGCCTGATTATTGACACTTGAGATATTGGACCTTTAAGTTAATTATGTTATAGGATAGAATTGTACTTTATAAATTAACTTTTGGTTTAAGCTTAGTCTGATTTCTCAGCATGAAAGGAAACTTGTCCTCTAATTTGTTTTAAATTGATGACTAGAATAAAATTACTAGTTTAGAGATACAGTAGCTATTTTTCCTTTTTGATTGTGATTTTTACTAAAACTCCTTAAATAGTGCATATACTCTTTCCTTGCTCTAATTATTCCAGTAGTGAATTCAAGGAATGTATGGTCTACATAAAGTATCTAGTTGTGTACAAAAGTACCATCCCTCTTTGCCTAGTCTGATGTTGGGACAGCTATGTGGTGATGAGCATTCCTGAAAATCACATTTGTGTAAAATAATAGGAATCTATTGACACTTAAAGTTTTAAGCTATATCTGTAAACCTGGAATGTTGTGGCAAACAGCTTCTTCATGTCAATGTTGTGTAAATCATATTGGTTAGTTGTGTAGTACATCATCAAATTATTACTATCAATTTTGTCTGTATGATGTATAGATTGAGTAAGGATGTTATATATCAATTAACTTACTAGTGAGTAGTCGATGGAATTACTCGACTAGTTGATAGGCATTTCCTTGTTCCTCCTTTGAAATGTACAAGAGCCCCAGTGGGGGCTCTTGTTCATTTCAAAGCAGAAGCGCCTGCGTGGAGCCCAGAGTCAGTGGGACTTCCCGCTGGCCCCAGATTGCACATGGCGCGCCAGCTTTGAAATGTACAAGAGTCCCCTACTGACCCTGGGCTCCATGCAGCACTGCCACTTTGAAATGCCACTCGGAGCTGTGGACTCCCCAGCTCACCCCTGGCGGCATTTCTGTCAAACCTAGGGTCAGCTGGGGACTCCTCAGTTGATCTGGGGCTCCATGCGGCATTTCTGTGGAACCTGGGGTCAGCTGACCCTGGGTTCCATGGAAATGCTGCACGGAGCTTGGTGGCATTTCAAAGCAGCAGTGCCACACTGAGCCCGGGATCAGCTATGTGGCACTGTCCCTTTGAAACAGCATTTCAAAGTGGCAGCACCGCATGGAGCCCATACCACTTTAAAGTACCCCCTTTTCATCCTCCTTTGCTGCCGCTATCTGATAGAGGCAGTGGGGGAGGGAGGCAGTGACTAGTCAACTCTAATATCTTTTAAGCATTTGCTTGTCGGATAGTCGACTAGTCCTTAATGTCCTTAATTTAGACACTGTACAGAGCTATGTAGTAGGGATGTAAAATCCCAATTAATAAGTGAAGCGGTTAAATGTTAGGTTAACCTAATGTTTAACCAGTTGACAGACTAAGTAGGATCCTGGGTGAGGAACCACTGCAGCCCAGCTGGAGTAGGCCCCAGCGCTGAGGCAGGGGCTGCTGTCATCCACTCCCAACACCAGGGCTGGGGATGCCGCTGCCAGCAGGCCACGGATAGGGGACTGCTTCTGGTACCGAGTGTCAACCGTTCACATCCCTGTTAGGTAACGGTGGAGTCACTGCAGAGTTGGCTATCAATGCACATCCTTTTCAATCCATAGCACCGCCAGTCTTTGAAATTGCATAATTAGCATGGCTGGGAAAACGAAGCCTTTAACCAGAGAAAATATGGTAAAGGAAACAGATAGGCTTGAGTCAGGTGTCAGAACAAGTTATCTGATTACTGAATGGATGTCAATTTGTTTAAAGCTGAAGCATCAGGCAGTGATTGTGCTTTTGGTGGCAGCAGCTTAATTGAGCCACATGATTAAGGAAATTGGACACTAAGCTAATCTAAGAATTGTTCATTAATTGATTTCAGTTAAGAATATGGTGAAATATGTTTTTTCAAAGTCTTATTCTTAATGTCTAAGTACATAATTTCAGTACTAACTACCCTTCCCCAAGGACATTCAGAATTAGCTAATACCATATTAATCCATAACTTTTAATAAATTGAGTTTTTAATCCAGGAGATTTTCATTGATTTTAATGAGTGTCACGAGGTTAAAACCACCATACATTCCCATTAGAGGAGGGGAGGTTGTCCTTAGTGTACCCTACAAAGATCCTATAACAGTAGTTTCTGAACAGTGAATTGTGTTTAATATAATTGCAGCAACAAATATATGATTGGAAGAATTAGATTTGTATTGGTTATTATGGGTAACATTGACTTCACCATACACAAGCAAACTGAAGAAAAAAATATTTCCATCAATAATTAAAATGTATAGATAGGCAAAGTAAACACAATGCTGCTTGAAAATTTATTAGAATTTAAGGATATTTACTTTGTATGTTTGATGTGATTTTTTTTTTTCAACAGTTAAAGCCCTAACTATTTGGAACCTCAATATCTATCATTAAAACATTGTCTGACCTGTTCCATAATTTCCTGCAACTGAATATTTAAATCTCCAAAAACAGAAAAAATGCTTAAAATAAACTGACGATATCAGTCAATTATTTTTAAATGAATTCTGCCAAGGCTAGCTGTAAAATCCAACCCATAGTGGTTGCATCACTTACAGCATGGATGCATTTCTCATAGCATCCAAGGTGTTAAAGGGGGAAAAAGTATGTTCTTATCCTACTTTTCAGAGCATAGTTTTATGCAACCACCTTAACAAAGGCCCTAGATTGAAGATGGAATTACATGTTTCCTTTTAATGCTTGCATTTTACAAGAACTATCCACTTTGAGTGGCAAGGGAGGGCTTATGTCTTCCTCCAGAAATTCATGGGACATTTTGCTTTGGACATTCTTACATCCTTATAGTATATGCCTTGTCCATGATACTGTTCTCTCTGATAACCAGTATTAAAAACTGCAGTCTATTAGTGTTGTGATTTTTACCTACACCCCCATCTTCTGTTTTTCAGTTCCTAACTACTGTCATTGGAGATTCCCTTTGTCTAGGTCTGCATAGAAGTGTGCCAGAAAATGGGTAACTTTTTTTTACCTGTTAATAGAGCTTGGAAGAGAAACAGTTAAGACAGCACTGATTCCCTATTGTTGGTTTATTAGTAGAATTGAATTGTTCTGAAGTGTCTTTAATGTAGAATTTAATTGTTCAGGAAAACTAAGAAGAATCAGCCAGTGCCCTTTATTAGGGGCTATTATCACAAGAAGTTTGCTTTATTTCCTGTCTGCATCTGCTGGTAGAAAAGAACTTTGAAGAACTCAGATTATCCGATAATAAATTACCATTTACAAGTTTCAGGCTTTCTTTTGATGTGTTCAACAAAACAAAGTGGTTAGACTGGATTTGTGTTCAACAACCATACATATCCCCAAATATTCCCAATTACTAGATGCTACTGTGGCAAAGGACACACAGCTTTGGGCATTATTGTTAATGCATATCCAGGCATAGCATTCATGCATGCTTACTCTGATTGTAATTTTTTTAAGCTCAACTTCCCTCAAGTTCAGTTTTGAGTACTGTATTCTAATAAGCCTCTGGAACAAGTTTCCTTTGACATTTTGCCGGAGCTTGTTTGCCAAGTTTCCAAGTTGAGGGGTAAGAAACCTCTTGAAGCTTCTAATTGACCTTGGGAGGGAGGCAAATAGTGGAGTCCCTGAGGGATCTATACTGGGAGCAGTCCTGTTTTATGTATCCACAAATAATATGGATAAAAGGGTTAACATTGAAGTGACAAAATTGGAGATGACACATAACTACTCAAACTAGTTAAGTTGCAAGCAGATTGTGAAGCGTTACAAAGGGATCTCCCCAACCTCACTTACTGGGTAATAAAATAGCAGATAAAATCCAGTGTAATGCACACAAAATCAATTCTCTCCCAATAAATAAATAAACTAAAATTGAATGAATGAATGATGGGGGTCTAAATTAGCTGTTACCAGTCAGAGAGAGAGCTTGGAGTCATTTATGGATAGTTCTCTGAAAACATCCACTCAACATATGCAGTGGCAGTCAAAAAAAAAATCTAACAATGAAGGGAATCATTAGAAGAGAGATAATAAAACAGAAAATATCATATTGTCTCCATATAAACCATAGTTTGCCCTCATTCTCTCTACTAAATGCAGATGGGGTCACCCCATCTAAAAAATAATTGGAAAAAATTCAGAAAAGAGAAACAAAAATTATTAGGGGCGTGGAACACCTTCCATATGAGGACATACTAATAAAACTGGGATTTTTCAGCTTGTAAAAGAGACAACTAAGGGGAGGCTATGATAGCTTATACAATTATGACTGGTACAGAGAAGCTAGATAAAGAAGTGCTATTTGTTCATAATACAAGAGCTTTGGATCACCAAATGAAATTAATAGGCAGCAGGTTTAAAACAAAAGGAAGTATTTCATCACAACATACAATCAGACTGTGGAATTCTTTGCCAGAGGATGTTGTAAAGGCCAAGACTACAGAAGGGTTCAAAAATTCATGGAGGATAGGTCCATCAATGGCTATTAGTCAGGATGGGCAGGGATGGCATTGCTAGCCTCCGTTTGCTCGAAACGGACAACAGGGGATGGTGCACTTGATTATCTGCTCTGGTCATTCCCTCTGGGGCTCCTGGCATTGCCACTGTTGGAAGACTATATACTGGGCTAGATGGAACTCTCGGTCTGACCCAATATGAACGTTTTTATTCTGTGCCTCATCCACCACCTATCAGACTGTCAGAGGGTGCCCCTAACTGGAGTGCTTTCTGTAGAAAGCCAAGGTATGATACACACACTTGATTGAGTTTCTTTCTTTCCTTCTGAATGCCCAGTAATGACCAAGCCGTTTCTTCTGACACAATACCACCTTCCCTTGGGCTGGTTTATTACAAAACATTTATGCAAATAGTCTAAAACACCAGCCCATATAATTCCGGTACATGTCGTCCTCTTCCTGCTGCAGCCACCACAGACTCTCTTGTAGCAGCATCTTTGCACAGTGAGCATTCCTTGCTCCTCCTAGCCCTCTTGCTCTTCCTCTGGGTCCAGCTCTCAACCCTGGAGATGTCGGTGGGTAAATTCATCTTCTATACTCCTGCTTTTAGCCTTCTCCAGTCATAGGCTCTGTCTCTCCATCTTTGAGCTGGTAGGCAACTCCCTCTGCTGCTACTGCTGCCTTGATTTCCCCCCCAAACTTTCTGGTTGTAGCTCTCTGGCTTTTGGTTGCTAGCCAGTAAATCCCTCTTGCTGCTCTCCTGTCTCAAACCTTCTCCCATGTCCCAAAGCATACAGTCTTCTAGCCAATTCCTCCCTCTTCCTAAGGGTGGGTGGCAGCAGTTCTTTCCAGAGATGGTAACCACCATCACCAAATCAGATTCATCACTCTCACATTAGGCCTTTTTATAGCCCCCTCTTTTATAGCTATCATGCCCTCCTAACTGGCCAAATTGGGAGCACTTGTGAATCCAGCTCACCTGCTTTTATTTTGTTTGTGCGAATGTGGCAATACTGACTGCCTCTGTGGGACAGAGGGGAAGAGTCTTTTCCTAAACAACCTGTAGTGCCATAGTTTTAAAACTTTTGTTTTCTTGGCAACCAAGCTAAAGAAAATTGTTGATGCCTGTGACCAATGTTCCTTCTAATTTTTTCCCGTTCATGTGTGGAATACATTTTGTGTGTACTGAGGCGTGTGTAAGTACACCACCAACAGTAACATGTGCTGCTGGCTGTGGATGCTTTTCTAATAAGTTGGGTGGTATTTGAATCTCTCTTGGGTGGCTGCCTATGTGTTCAGCTTATAGGGAACACTGCCTGGGACCCAACGGTCGGAGCTGGGGATGAGGGGTCTGGGAGAGAGCTCAAGGCTGGGGCAGATGATTGGGGTGGGATATGGAGGGGGTCTGGGTTCTGGGCAGAGGTGAGACCAGGGATGGGGGGGGGACTCCAGGTTTGAGGCAGGGGGATTTGGGTATGGACTTGTCTCTGGTGGCTCCTAGTCATTGGCACAGTGGGGATGCAGAGGCAGACTTCCTGCTTGTCCAGGCATAGCTGACTGTGCTGCACCCTTGGAAGAAGCCAAATCTGTGTCCTTTGGTTATCTCTTATCTAACCTCTACTCCATACACACCACTATGGGCATGGATAGAATTGAGGTGTACCAATTTTTATTAGGCTGCAGTAGAATATTAAACAGGTATGCAACCTGTTAGTAAAGCCTGCATTGAATTCCTCCAAAGTTGCTTGCTTAGAGAGAGGTTAGCAGTTACTCTTTAATTCAAGTGCTAAAGGTCTGTGCTGAGCATCTGAAGAGCTAAGGTTCAAACCCTGCTGAACTGCATGTACTGAGCTGAATGTGATTGATCTAGTTTTTCTTGTTTCTTTTCAAAGTTGTTCCCTGACCATGCAAATAAACCAGCTTTTAAAACAGCTGCGATAAAGCATTATAATCTGTAAGTGATATTGAAATACACAACAAAACACAGGTCTCGTGCTATTGTCACACCTTTTCCATTGCCGATGTCAATAATTGACAGGTTAATGAAATGCCATTTATGTGTAAGCGGGGGAATGGTCCCGCTCCTGTGGGGAACTTTCCTGGCTTCTATACACCCCGGTGAAATGAACCAGCGAAAGGATCTGAGTCCCCGCTCCCACTTCCTTTACCCCACGGCTCCCTGATCCTGAGGGCTCCCCCTCCACTCTCCTGAGTAGCAGAGCCCTTGAAACCCCAACAAGGCTGGGCCCAGGTTTCCTGGGGCTTAATCCCTGACCTTGTAGTCACTAGGGGCAGGAGTTAGGGTGTCCCCACTCCGAGGTGCTCTCTTTACACTGCAGGCCTTCTTGGCCCAGTGATCACTTCATAAGGTTCAAAGCAAATACAATTTATTAAACATCAACTGATTAAAGAGAATAGAATAAGAAACAATGAGAATGGTTAAATGAGAACACACAGCCCTGCTCTGTAGCACAGGGACATCAACACAGCAGTCTGCAGAGTGTAAGGACAGTTCACAGTCTCTTCCTTAGAAGCCCTGGATGTGCTGCAAGGGGCTGCAGGCTGGACACGCTTGCACTGGCAGTGACCACACAGCCTCAGTCTCTAAGTGGCCAGACCCCTATCCCAGTCCAGAGCCTTTCCCCACACTTTGCAGGTCCCAGTAGCTCACCACATCCAGCTGCAGGCTGTGCTGCTTGGCTGTTCCAGCTCCTTGTGTTGCTTCTCTGTTCCTTTTGGCTTTCTGAGCACTGCCAGTCTGCTGCTCAACACAGGGTCTGCACTGCTTGGCCTGTCTGTGTATGGTTCTGTCGCTGCAGGACTTCTTCTTGTACTCCTCTTTCAGCTCTCTGTCTTTGCAGGACCTCTTCTGCACACAGCTTGTTTGTTCAGAGACAGAGCCAGAACAATCCCCACTTACAACCTGTCAGTCAGGCTGAGCTGGAGTGTTGACTGCTTTCCATTGTCTCTGGGGTCTGTCAGTCTCGTGAACCCTTCCCCTTCTGAAGCTGGTAAACCAAAAAACTCCCACAGAGTTTTAGTAAGGGGTAACAGTCCCCTTACATATGGAAAAAGTTGGTGAGGAAGTCTCAAATTTTCATAAAAATCCTAAACTTGCTCTTTTCCTAAAACTGATAACTCAATTTCTGTTTAGAACAATACATCTTCACAAAGATTTTTCTGAAGTGCTGTCTTCCAAATCCCACATCTCTACTTCTGGATGTGTGGAAATGATACAACAGTAAATTTTGTTGAAAGCTGATTGGGGGGGGGGGGGGGGGGGGAAGAACGTGTTTCCCATCAACTCATGAGAGAGGAAATCTGAGCCATTAATCAGTATGGCTGGGAATTTTCCCCTTCCCTGTCTGTTCCCAACTCTTTTCTCTCCCAAACCTCAAACAAAAAATTCAGGTGCAAGGTGGGCTTGGGAAGGTATTCTCTCCAGTGAAAATAATTGTGGACAAGCTGGTGCAGGGGGTAATTGTAAGAGGGGAAAAATAGAGGAACCCCTGCTTCCACTAAGAGTGGGGTAAGTAATTTGTTGGTGATGATAGGTACAGTGGGATAGGAGCCGATCTTGTTCTGTTTTGCAGTTGTTGTATACTAAAAATACTGAAGAAAGAGAATTAACCTGCGAGAGTATCAAAGGATCCAGGAGATCCTTGCTGTCCTACAAATAAAGAAAACCCAAAAGCAGATGATTCTGAAAGTGAACTTCTAGCTGGGTAAGTGGCATAACATGGAGGGTTTAGGTTTTGTGGCACACTGAGCCACCCTTTTATCAGGAGAGAGAACTGAATAGTTTAGATGGCCCCCATCTCACAGAAAGGAAAGCAATGTCATCAGGGGCAGGCTGTTTAGATAGAGTGCTGAACCAATAACAAAACAGGAAGGTAAAAAGGGCAAAGATATGAGCATTCATTTAGTGCAAAACAGAGCTCTCGGACAAAATTAATCAAGAGGCCAGGGGACATGAAGAAGAAATTATGGAATTGCTAGCAGTGCTAGCAACCTGGGCAACAAACAGGAGGAATTCAATTTAGTCTCATAAATGATCGATTCCATGTAGTTGTGGTTACTGCAATCTGGTGGGATGAGTCTCAGAGTTTAAAATGTTAAAATCAATGGTTATAACTTCTTTAGGAAAAATCTAATGGGGGGAGGGTGGGGTAAAGGGAGGTAGAGCTGACTTTGTCAAAAATGGCACTACCAGTTTTTGAGCCTGACAGCTCAAAAATAATCTTGGATCCATAAGCATTGATATTCTAATGTTGAAACACAAGATGGGTTATTAGTTGGTGTCTACTATAGACCACCAAATCACCAGGTGCAGGGTGACTGGCTCTGTAAGCAAATACCTATATCCTGTAGGTGAAAACTCTATGATTGTTGGACTCCAGTTTCAATGATTTATATTTACTGGAAGTGTCATGCTGCCAGTACGAAAACATCCTTGGGATTTTAAATATTATAAGTGACCATTTCCTAACTATCAAAGGGTATGTCTACACTACAAAGTTAGTTTAACTAACGGATGTTAGTTCGAACTAACTTTAATAGGCGCTACACTAGCGCTCCGCTAGTTCGAATTTGAATCGAACTAGCGGAGCGCTTAGTTCGAACTAGGTAAACTTCATTTTACGAGGATTAAGCCTAGTTCGAACTAGCTAGTTCGAATTAAGGGGTGTGTAGCCCCTTAATTCGAACTAGTGGGAGGCTAGCCCTCCCCAGGTTTCCCTGGTGGCCACTCCTGGCCAACACCAGGGAAACTCTATGCTCCCCTCCCGGCCCCGGACCCCTTAAAGGGGCACGGGCTGGCTACGGTGCCCGTGCCAGGTGCAAGCCTGCCAGCACCCAGCCAGCAGACCCTGCACCAGGCACGGCACAAAGCCACCCACCCGATGTCCCCCAGCCCACCCCCTCTTCCTGGGACCAGGCTGGCGGCTCCCGGGAGCTTGCCCTGGACCGCAAGAGGCGGGCACCTTCCTGGGCTAGTGCGGACATCGTGGACCTCGTCCACGATCTCCGCACTAGGCACAGGAAAGTGGCCGGCTAGGGCAGGAGAGCTGCCAGCCTGGCCACCCAGGAGCAGGTGTGCATGAAAATCAAGGGGGTCCACTGAGACCCCCGACCCTGAGCCCTGAGCTTACAATGGCCGTCCTGGGTCAGACCAAAGGTCCATCTAGCCCAGTAGCCTGTCTGCTGACAGCGGCCAACACTAGGGACCCTGGAGGGGATGGACGGAAGACAGTGACCAAGCCATTTGTCTCGTGCCATCCCTCTCCAGCCTTCCACAAACTTTGGGCAGGGACACCACTCCTACCCCCTGGCTAAGACTACTCCATGGACCCAACCTCCATGACTTGATCTCACTTCCCTTTAAACTCTGTTCTAGTTGTAGCCTTCACAGCCTCCTGAAGCAAGGAGTTCCGCAGGTTAACTATTTGCTTTGTCAAGAACAACTTTCTCTTACTAGTTTGAAGCCTGCTACCCATTCCTTTCCTTTGGTGTCCTCTAGTCCTTCTTTATGGGAACTCAGGAAGAACTTTTCTGAATGCACCCTCTCCACCCAACACCTGCTTTTAGAGACCTCTATCCTGTCCCCCCTCCGTCTCCTCTTTTCTAAGCTGAAAAGTCCCAGTCTCTGTAGCCTTTCTTCATCTGGGACCTGTTCCCAACCCCTGATCATGTTAGTTGCCCTCCCCTCTCCCAGCCTTTCTCTTCCCCTCTCCCACCTCCTTTTCCCAGTCTCTCCCAGTTTTGTTCAATAAAGACAGAGTCAATGTTGGAAGAAACGTTATCTTTATTTTGTACATCAAGAAGAGGGGCTAGGGAAGGGTAAGTGGAAGGAGGTGAGGGAGGAATGGGGTACGAGCCCCCGATGGGGAGGACTGGGCTGGCTCTGCGGGCTTCTGGGGGTGGAAGCTCTCCTGCAGCCCCCCAATTGCCCCCTCTACCCAGATGGCAGCCTGCGGCAAGTGCAGCCGGGCTGATGGCCGAGTGGTGTGATGTGCCCAGTGTGGGTACTCCGGGCACTCCAAGCCAGAACTTCTTTGCAAGTGGGGCACCCCTTAAAATTGTGTGTCCGGGGTGGGTCGGGACCCTTTAAGCGCAGCCCTCGGCTAGCCTGAGACAGCATCTCCATGCTCTAAGTCCTCCTCTTATGCCCTGCCGGCACTGCTTCCAGCCATCCTTAAGCCCTGTTCAGGGTCCACTTAATGTGGACTTGCTAGTTCGAATTAGCAAAACGCTAATTCGAACTAGTTTTTAGTTCTAGACGCGTTAGTTCGAATTAGCTTAGTTCGAATTAGTTAATTCGAACTAAGTTAGTTCGAACTAGCGCTGTAGTGTAGACGTACCCAAAGATGTTTCTTCAAACCCCGGGGGACTCTATTTAAACCATGTTTTGACAGAGAGAGAGTAATTGATGATCAAACCAAAAAGCAATGGTAGGTTAGGTACAGGTGATCATAACTTGATCACACTTGAAAACCGAATTAAGTCTAAACCAGTTATATATGCGTGGTGCATAAGGCCAATTTTCACCAAGCTGAAAACAATTATGAGCTAGTTGAGCTGGGAGGGAAAATGGGAATTGCTTAAGAATGCTTAACTAGATGCCCAAAAGTCACAATCAGTAAAGACGGCTATACCAATTTAGTGGCTGGTTGTCTGTCTAAAAAGAGTAAAGGAGAAGTTGATAGTGATGAAAAATCAGAGGCTAGGAAATGTAGAAAACAAAAGCAAAGGGCCAGGCTAGCAGAATTAAGGATAAGGAAACCTTTGACGTACATAAAGAACAAAAAGAATCCTAATAATGATATTGGTCCATTGCCAGATAGAAAGGCTGGAATTATCAATAATAATGCAGAAAAGACAGATGTACTCATTAACTATTCTGCATCTACGGCTGGAGGGGAAAGGATGTAGTCATATCCTATGATGACACATTTCCAAAGCACTAAAAGCAACTACAGGAGACCCTCGTGATTCGTGGGATTGCTGTTCCTGATTTCATGTATCACCGGTCTCTTCTGTCCTCAAGCCCTGCTCCTTTCTACCACCGCCTTGCCCTGTCCTTCCACTGTATACCCTCCGGGGGTGCCATCTCGAGGGGTCGCCTGTTACAGAGTGGCAGCTGTTGTCCAGTCCCCCTGCACTTACCACGGGGAGCTCACCTCCACTACCTCTGCCTGTGGTATTTGTGGGTTTTGCCATTTGTGGTAGTCAGGAATGCTTCCACCGCAAATGGCAAGGGTTTACTGTACAGAAGTTAGGTTTGGGTAACTTGTATCTAGGTGTTTCAAAAGAGCTGGGTGAGGAGGTCCCTGGTAGGGTTGCCAGGTCTCTGGTATTGAACCACAGTCTGGTATTTTTGCCTCCTGTTCAGTAAAAAAAAAAATTCAGAAAATACCAGACACCTAAAATGTCTGGTATTTTCTGATTTTTTTTTCTCCCCTCCCTCCCTTCCGCCCCCCTCACCAGGTGGCAAAAATCCCGGGTGCTTACCTGGTTCTGCAGAGGAGCTGTCTGGCTCGGAGCAGGGAGACAAGCTGGCAGACAGCCGCCGGCAACCTGTTAGGTCCAAAAAGCCTCAAAAGAATTTTTTAAAGGGGCCACGCTGGTTTTATTACTTTTTATTTTTTTTGCTTAACTCTCGGGGTCTTTTTGGCTCAACAATGTTGGTTGTCTCCACGCCCACCTTTTTTTTCCTCAACAGAAGTTTTCTCCTGGTGGTTTTTTGGGGGGAGGGGGAGGAAAGGAGGTCAGTATTTTTGGTTATACCATCTGGCAACCCTAGTCCCTGGACTGTTGATGTTGTTGGTTTTTTCCAGTAAATTTGGAACACTGGGGAAATTCCAGAAGACTGGAAGAAAGTTGATGTTTTTTTTTTTTTTTTTTTGCTGCTTAAAAAGGATGAATGGGATGAGTCCAGTAAGTACAGGCCTGTCAGTCTAATATTGATCCTTGGCAGATAATGGAATGGCTGATATGGGCCTCAAGTCCTAAAGAATTAATGGAAGGT